>NC_092507.1:30491613-40491613 GCF_047511675.1 Marmota flaviventris | reverse complement strand
ATATGATATATACTGTCAGGGGTTGAAAGAGTGACATTTCAAAGTTTGTTTCATTTTGGCAGAAATACTGTTTTTCCCCCCTCTTTAGTGGGTTGTATCCCCTGCAGAAAAAGCTAAGTATGATGAAATCTTCCTGAAAACTGATAAAGATATGGATGGATTTGTATCAGGATTGGAGGTCCGTGAAATTTTCCTGAAAACGGGCTTACCATCTACCTTACTGGCCCATATTTGGTAAGACTTTATTTTATTTAAAGGGATTTTTAAAAAAATATATATGGTTTTGTGTGGGGTCTAGTTTTGTGCACTCTTAACTTTAGTCATTTTTGCAAGCAGGATAGTTTTTGTTTCCGAATTTTTTCTAGAGAAAATTTTAAATCTGAAGAGTTCTTCTGAGTAATTGACAAAAGCTTGAGTATAGGTTTCTTGAAATTTTATAAGATTGAAAGTGTCAATTGTTATTAGAATGTTAAAATTCACCATTTGTTTATCTTAAACTTAAAATTTTAATGGAGATTCAAAATATGTGAAATATAAGCAATCTAAGAAACAGTGTCTTTAAGGCTTACTTGTATAATTCTATAGGTTATATGTATACTTTCACACTTCATTTAACACATTCGATCATTTAAAAATACAGATCCTTTTCTGGGTGTGGTGGTACATGCTTGAAATCCCAGCTACTCACAAGGCTAAGGCAGGAAGATCACAAGTTCAAGGCCAACCTGGGCAACTAAGCAAGACTCTATCTCAAGAAAAAAAATGGGGCCAGGGGATGGCACTTGGGAGGTAGCTGAGTACTAGAGCATTTGCTTAGCTTGTGTAAGGTCATGGGTTCAATGCCCAGTACCCCGATTACTCTCACATGAGACACAATTCAGTGTATTTATTTTTCTTCTTTTATTTGTTTTTTTTCCAACTCAGTGTTTTAAATGAATTTATCATTAAATGTGATATTGTATATGAGCATGCTTTGAAGTGTGCCTCCTACCAATCCAGCTATTACCAGAAGTAATTTTGAGGTTTTCAAGAGGTAGCAGATATCAGAAGTGAAACAAAATAGTTACAAAGAGAAAACTTAGAAAAGAACAGAGCAGGGTGGTAGATCTGCCTTAAAAGGGACAAGTACCCCAAACTGGGAAAAATTAAACATGCATAACTAACTTTTTGAGTGCCTACATTAGGCATAATACTCAATAAATAGCAGCTGTCACAGTTGGGATTGGCATTTTGTGCAGACTTTTAATGTATCTAATCTTTAATTCTCATAGTAACCTTTCAGGATGGGTATTATCTCCATTTTATAGATAAGGAAACTAAAGCTTAGAGAGGTTAAAAAGCTTGGTTCAGGTCACAAGAAGGAAATAAATAGAAATGCTGGAATTTTAAGTCTGTTTGATACTGTGACCTGTAGTCTTTTTATCAGGCTACGCTGGCTCTCAAATAATTAAACAGATCGGGACTATTTATTTATTAAGCTAAGTCTTAATAAATGAATGAGTCAAAGAAAGAAAATAAGATGAAACATTGTGTTTCTCTTCAAGTGATTTTGTAAAGCTTTCCAGATTGCTGCCTTCTCCTCAAATGTAATCTCCATTTGCAGCTGTTCTTTCTGCTTTGGCTTAGAGATCTTTGTGTCTTCCTATTCCAAGAATTTCAGGAAGCAAGCTGACATGGAAATTTTCCTTGTTTTGGATTTGTTAAAGTGCCATTAATGAACTAAATTTTCTGAGACTTAGGTTTCATTTTTAACATCTTTTAAAGTTAAAAATTTGAGGAGTTGGGAATGTTGGGATTCTTTGGCCCACCATAACATTTACTCTGTAGTGGTTCTGGGAAATAATGAGAAAGCACAAAGTAAACCAAATTAGTGAGGCCTCTGCTGAGCACTAGGGTGAACATTCTCTTTTTACAATCTTATCTGTCTCTTCTGGCATTTGAGTGAATTTTAGACAAGCTGCAAGTTGGTGTTACTGTCTTTTAAAAAATTCAACTAATTGTTTTTAAAAAAGTACATAGTTGGATTATTCTTTTTCCTTTTTTTTTTTTCTTTTGGTATCGGGTATTGAACTCAGGAGTACTTGACCACTGAGCCACATTCCCAGCCCTATTTTGTATTTTATTTAGAGACATGGTCTCACTGAGTTGCTTAGCGCCTCACTTTTGCTGGGACTGGCTTTGAACTTTTGATCCTCCTGCCTCAGCCTTCTGAACTGCTGGAATTACAGGCATGCACCATCACATCAGCTGTCCTTGAGTTTGAGGATGGTAGTTGTTGCGCTTATATACTGTTCTTTTTTGTTTGTTTGTACAGGGCATTATGTGACACAAAGAACTGTGGGAAACTTTCAAAGGATCAGTTTGCCTTGGCTTTCTACTTAATCAATCAAAAGTTAGTAAAGGGCATTGATCCTCCTCACATTCTTAATCCTGAGATGATTCCACCATCAGACAGGACCAGTTTGCAAAAGGTAAGACAACTTAAAAGAAAATCCGAATGCATTAATAGAAAGGAACAAGTGTCCTGTCAAATTATAGACTTGGTTTGAATGGAATAGGAGAAATATGTATCTGGCTAGTAGCATAGTACTACATAGTTTGTAGTTTAATTGGTGCCTATAAAGATGTTCATGTGTGTCTTATATAACATCCTTAGTCTGTATCTTGTTTACCCAACTATTCATTACATATATGACAACTATATTTTCCAATCTTAAATTGGAAGAACTCAGTCTTATTTTTCCCTTCATGGATTTGTGAATTAATTTTTATGAATAAAGTATGAAAACTAAATGAAGGCTATTAAATTATTGTGTTCCATTTTATGGTTCACTCTTAAAGGAAACAATACAAATTTAGAAAAAAATTATAGGAGATAATAATCGTTTGGTGTCAATTTTATAATCAAAAAGCCCTCAAGAAAACATTATGTTGAGTATACATCTGTGTGTGACTTGCCATAGATGACCCTTCATTCCTGAGTTTGCATATCTGAGCAGTTAAAAGCAAGTTTTAGTTATTTTGGGTTTTTGGCCAGTAGTGGGAATTTCCAAAACTTCATTATTTCAACCATATTGTGCCTTATTTTTCTCACATTATCTAGAAATTCTTCCTGCATAGTGCATTTATGATTTTTTGGCTTGTAATAGACCTTTAAAGGTACTTGCATACGGGCTGTAGCTGTAGCTCATTGGTAGAGCGCCCGCCTTGCACGTGTGAGGCACTGGGTTCGATCTTCAGCAACACATAAAAATTAAATAAAGACATTGTGTCCAACTACAACTAAAATAAAAAAAAAAAAAAAGATACTTGCATACTGTAAAGTCTGTTTGCCTTTAAAAATAAATGTGTAGCGAAATGTATCTGTAGTCCTAGCCCATGGGATGATCTCTTGAGCTCAGGTGTTCGAGGCCAGCCTGAGCAACATAGCAAGACTTTTTCTCAAACAAAGTAAACAAAAAACAAAAACTATATTTAAATATGGCCTGTAAAATAATCATTGGTGTGGTAATTTTTTCAGGATTGTTTAAAATAGGAGCTGTCAAATGTGTGCTATGTATAAGGAGGTTCTCTTTCAAATATCAATATAAAATGAGTGAAAGGACGATCAGTTGAGTAAGGAAGGAGAATGGCGGGGAAGAAGAAAGGGAGGGCAAATGGCAAAGGTGGGCAGGGGTAGTAGGTGGTGACGTGACAGAAATTAAAATTCACTTCTATGCATATGATTTTATTGAGTTTAACCCAACAATTATGCATCTCTATAATGCTGTAATTTAAAAAGTAAATATAATGTTTTGGTTTTGCATTAATTTTGTAACAAGGGTTTAAAAAAATCCCATTTTAACCTAATAAAAGTCAACATTGGATTTTTTTTCCCCTAAGTAAACTAAATGAAATTTACTGCCACTGGATATAGAGAGCTACTTATAGAGTATTTTTTTTTTTTAAGATTGGTGTGATTTTTTTTTTTATACCTGTATTTTATTTATTTATTTTTACGTGGTGTTGAGGATCGAACCCAGTACACATGCTAGGTGGGTGCTGTACCGCTAAGCCCCAGCCCCAGCCCCTTGTTCTTGTTTTTAATAAAATAAAAATTTTATTATCTGTTTTGTGAGGGTCTTTTTTGATGGGGGTTGGTAGTACTTTGCGAATTTTTAAAAATTGCTTTTGTTAAAGATAATATTACTGAATTTGTATTTATGTCTTGTGCTATGTAACTGTATTTCAGTTATAGAATACTGTGTTGGCTTATTCTCTCACACATTTAGATTTTTTTCCATGCCTCCTTTATATTATAACTACTAATAAGACTTTCACCAACACAAAATTATGACAGATTTCTGAAGCAAATTGTTCACTGAAGTCTCTGTAATGTTAGTAGATATTTGAAGTTGCATCCGGGTATACACAGTTTTTAATTTAGTAGGTTTATCTGAAGTCTGTTCACTAGAACATAGAATACTTTTTGTCAGTTTTGTGTTGGATATCAGCATTCATCGAAATGGGATTTTATCACTGTTGACTTATCTATTAACCAAAAATTTAATACTAAAATAAAATTTGCATTCATTTTATCTTTCAGATCATCTCTTTTATCTGTATAATCGATTTTTTAAAATACGGCTTTTTTTTTTTTTTTTTTTTTTTTTGGGCAGCTTTGACTAATCCTTTTGAATGTTGCTTTCCTTTCTGTGTTTTTTCTAGTTTGGACTATTTTTTCCATTCTGCAGCACTCTGCTTTTCGCCTTTCTTGTACTGTCAGTTTCTTAACTCTACTCTCCCTCAAGGTTAGAGCTTTATTTTATGCCTTTTTTGTAGCCTTACAGGTTTTGGTTTACACTATACATTTTGAAATTAGAAGTTTTTTATGAGCAAAGTTGATTCAGAGAAAATAACCTAAACAGTATGCTTTTGTTATATATCACTTGGTCCTTGTGTATTTTAGCTTGCCTTCCCTGGGCTCTCTGATCCACTTAAAATCATCAATGTGGAATTTTTGTGTAATGCACAAAACAGGGTGAGAGAAAATATGTTGAAAGGTTTACTAATTACATTTTTCTTCAGATACCTTCCAAATGTTGTATATAATAATAGCTGAACTTTTTTCTTGCTTCCTGGTTTTGTGCCATTCTAGTCATCTAAGATATTACCTTCAAACCAATTTGTCTCATTCTGTCTTCTTAATTAATGATATTTTATTAGGAAAGATGGTCAAAAATGAGTCACTTGTAAATTAAAGTGACAGAAGAGGTGTGGAAGTCATGTGTTTTTGGATGTGCTTGCACCTCTGATAGCAAATTTCTCAGTAGCATTTATGTGTAGAAGTTACTCTTGGCGATGAAAATGAGACCAAGTGCTATTTTTTTCATTTTATTTACTTGTTTGGCTGTCTTGTGTGGCTTAGCTAACTGGACAAGTTTAAACAGTTATAATTCTAGGGAATAACTGTCACATTCAGAAATCTACTTTAATACTTCTAATTTAATATGGCATTAATAAGGGTTTTGTGTATCAGTGGAGTACAGTAAAACAGTATATTTGATATGAATCTAAAATATAAAATTGAAAATATCATTATTTTTCATAGATGAATTTTCATATTGATAGTCAAAACAGCTCAGTGCTAAAAATGCAATATGGCATTAAAAAAACAGAAGGAATTATTTGCCAATTTTGTGATCATCAAGTTTACTTTTAACATGTACTTAATGATCTTGACATGCAAGTGCCAAGGGGCATAGTGTAAAATGGCACTTGAATTTAATCAGAAGACTCTTGATTTAGCTGTTAGCTAAATTTGTGCAGCCATTGAATCTGTTTCCTTAGCTATATAATGGGGTTAATAATAATATCTGCCCTACCTCCTTCCCTAACAACCCACTTTTTATATTAGTTTTGAGAATTGACCAATGGATTTGACAGTGCTTATGAATTACAAGTGACCATATAAATGTGAAGTATAGGATATTGTTGTGCAAGTTGATGACATAAGTTCATAAGAATGTAATTTTTAATTCTACTGAGTTTTATATTTTACTAATACGGTCATCAATATATGTAACATTTTAGAAATGTGATTATTTTGTTATTTGTCATTCTCGTTGTAGCACTGGGTATAAGTGTTTAAAGGAATAGTTATTTTTTGCTCTGACTTCAACCAGCCATATAGAACCTCATTTATAGTTTACAAAGGAGATATATTTCATTTAATTTGTTAAATGGCCAGGGCAGAGATTATTTCCCTATCTTACAGGTGAAGATCATGCAGCTAGTAAAATAGTAGAGTTGTGAATAAACTCAGCTGAATTTTCTAAGTGCAGGTATCATTTAGGGACCAATTTTTGTACCTTCTTATTGAAAGAAAACCATATATAAAGGATGTCATGTATAAAGACAGTCTTTTATGTGGTGATACTAATACTTACTATAGAAAATATACCTGAGCAGTTTGTTTTTACTTGAAACAGACACTGAATGTATTTAACCAAAGTAAAATATTTATTGAACTAAGTCAACCATTATAATTCTGAGATTCAACAAAAAATTGCATACTTATTCTGTGTCAAATGATACAATTACAAACAAATCCTCCATTGATTTCCCTAAGAAATTTATACTTTGGTGGAGGAATTAGTTTATAAATCTGGTATTTGTTTTACTGCAAAATTCTGAACAGGCTAGAATCAAGTCACAAAAACTTTTGGATGTGAGGTGAGGATACATTTTATAGAATAACAGCTTTTTAAGGATTTAAGGGAACTTATATTACTATATAATTATACCAGATATGATTTTATTAAATGAATTAAAAGTATTAATAATGCAGTAAAATATGTAATACCTTGTATCTGTGTATAGTTTTTAGCATTTTCAGTGCTTGGCCTTATCTAACTTTATAGTAATGCGTAATTGTGAACTTTTTTTTTCAGAACATCATAGGATCAAGTCCTGTTGCAGATTTCTCTGCTATTAAGGAGCTAGATACGCTTAACAATGAAATAGTTGACCTGCAGAGGTATGTAAATTAAAATTACAGGTGACTTCATATACACATCTACATAGAATATATATGTATGGTGTATATGTGTGTACATGCAACACACCCTTCTGTTTCTGATACATAGTTTGGTAAATACTACCTTGTTCATCTTTACCATAATTCTATCTAAATGGAATCTTTATGCCTTATTTCATTAAATATAAGGCAACCTTTATTTGCAGGATGTGCTTTGTATCTACATGAGTTTCAATGACCTTAGTATCGTCTCTTTGAACAACAAACATGACTTGACATCCTGTACACTTAGTCTGTGCAACTTTTGGAATCTCATTACTTAGTTTGAGTTAATTTACTTTATACAAATCTGACCAAATTCTCAACTTTTTGAAAATTAGCCTTTGTTTTGTTACACAAAGCCTCTAAGCTGGACTCTGTAGCATACACCTGAAATTCCAGCAACTTGGGAGGCTGAGGCAGAAAGATTGTGAGTTAGAAGCCAACCTTAGCCATTTAGTGAGATTCTTAGCAACTTAGATCCTGTCATAAAATAGTTCAGTGGTTAAGTATCCCTGGGTTCATTCCATAGGAAAACAAAACAGAAGCAAAAAAACAAAAACAAAATACCTCTAATAAACAAAAACAATGAAAAAAACCTCCTTGGTGATCATATAGTCCACTTTCTTTCTTACTCATGGGGGGATGGGGGAAATCCAATGTCACATATCAAATTACAGATGATGCTTGTATCAGATTGAAAAGTTCAGCATTCTTTCTTTTATATAATTTTGCCTCTTATTAAGATTTAAACATTTTCAACTTTGGTTTGAAATAAGAAAAATAAGCATTTGGTTACCAAATTTGTAATGATGTTTGGGCTTCTTATTTTCAGATAGTCCTTAAATAATTTTGCTTGGTTTGTTTATGTGAGACACATTTTATAGTGGCTATATTTGAATATGTTTGTCTTTCTGTACCTATCAAGCCTGTGAAAATAGGCATATACCCCAGTGTTTTAGGATTTGCTTTCTTGACTTCCACAGTAGTTCTTTAATATATGAAATACTTTTAAAAAATATTTTTTCTTTTTTTAGTCATCCATGGACCTTTATTTTATTTATTTATATGTGATGCTGGGAATAGAACCCAGTGCCTCATACATGCTAGGCAAGTGCTTTACCACTGAGCTACAACCCCAGCCCAGTATAAAATACTCTTATAGTGAGTTTCAATATTAATTAGAGTGTCATTATAAAATGCCCTTGCCTAAACCACCGATTGTAATGTGTGTTATATTTTGGTCAATTAAGCTTTCAGTAACTTTTAGTAACCATAATGTTCAGGGGTACCAATGTCAGTCTTTGTAGTGAATAAAAAATAACAATTTAAAAACATTGTATTTGGGCTGGGGATGTGGCTCAAGCGGTAGCGTGCTTGCCTGGCTTGCACGCGGCGCTGGGTTCAATCCTCAGCACCACATACAAATAAAGATGTTGTGTCTGCCGAAAACTAAAAAATAAATATTAAAAAATTCTCTCTCTCTCTCTCTCAAAAAAACAAACAAAAAACCATTGTATCTAACATTTTCTAACTGTGTTATGAAAGTTAAGAGTTTTAAAACTTTGTTAGTTTTTAGGTTATAGTCACATTTTATAAATGTTGTGATATATTAATACATGATTTGATATTCATGAAAATATTTTCTCTAGGCTTTTATTTTAGGTGAGATTTATAGGGTAGACAAACTTTCATGATCTGTCAAAGCCAGTAATGTCATAATGAATTAGTAAAATTATACTTGTTAAAATTCACTTTTGTAAAAGTGGTTTTATTTGATCACTAAGTAGTTAGCGTATCCCATTAAAAACCTTGACTTTCATTATTGTGAATAACATTTTTTTTTCTGGACAAAATTCTTCCTTTTTATGCATTTTTATTTTGTGGTACTGGGACTAAACCTGGGGCGCTGGGACTGAACCTGGGGTGCCCTTCCACTTTCTAGATTCCCCAGTCTAATTTTACTTTTTTTAATTTTTAATTTTAATTTTTACATTTTGAGATGGGGTCTTGCTAAATTGCTGAGATTGACCTCGAACTTGCAGCTTCCTGAGTTGCTGGGATTCCTGGTATGCAATACCACACTCAGCTGTCTTCAGCCTTTAAATCTCTTTTAGTACTATATCAGGATGTGATGTGTATGATTACAAAACAGGAAAAAAAAATTTAAACAGATTTTATTTGTGGCATTTACTAAATTGTTGTCTGGCAAAATATTAGACTCTCCTCCTTTGTTGACTTTGAGATGAAGATTTAATTTTAGTCCAGGATCAGATCTACAAATAAACAGCATACATAATATGGAAAAATTATAATGAATATATGATGAATATGGCACTTTATAATACTTTTTTCCCTTGATAGTTATAATGCATATTTATTATAAACATTTGGGAAGTGGTGAAATGAAGGTTTCATAGAATAATATTTTGTTTTCAGCATTGCATATCAATGGAAATATTGAAGACTATATATGTAACTTGGGAGTTAGTTGGGTAAAGAATATTCTTTATTAGAGCTGAGAAAGTAGCTCAGTGGCAGATTTCTTGCCTAGTACATGCAAAGCCCCAGGTTCAATCCCCAGTGCCACAACAAACAAAAGAACATTCTTTGTTGCTGGTCAGAAATGAGACATTGTGTTATCATCGTTAGTTCACCAGATTATTTGTAATAGAAAATATAAAACATTAATAGCTTTTGCTTAAAGTAGGAAAAGCAATGGTTGTAATATAATACTCTCATCAAATACCTGGATCTCTTGCTGGAGGTCAGGATATATATTTTTCATTGTCCACTAGTGTTTTCATCTGAATTTCTAGGGAGGCATGACTTTCTAATCTGCCTGACTGCTATCCTGTATTTCCCTTTCTTGGTGACATCACCATTCAACCAGTCACTCAAATTAGAAACCTGAGATTTTTTTTTCCCTCCCATTTTAAAAATTTTTTGAAATATTTCTTGAATTCCTTCCTACCTTCCCATATCCTTTCCCTAACCAGCTCCTTCTCATCCTTTAAATCTTACCTTAGAAATTATTATCTCTAGGAGGAGAGGTCTTCCTTGACTGTATTACCTCCTAAGCCTCGTACTCTTCAAATCTTATTTAAGAGCCCCTATTTACAATGGTCATAGCACATACTTACCATACTTTATTATAGTAGTCTGTTTTTTAAAAATCTCTCACTAGACTGTGTGTTTTTCAATTATAGGGATTACTTACTTTTCACTGTTATAATCCCTAGTGTTCATCTTATAGTAAATGAGAAAATAATTAAAATTTGTCTTCTCTTTCTAATTTTTTGTCTTAGTTTTAACCCTTTCCTTTTATCTGTATTACTATTATTACCTCCTGTTTGGCTCCCTGCTTTGAGCCTTTCCTTCCTTTCTTTAGACCTTTCTGCACTTACAGTTGATATATAAAATACAACCCAGATCCCTCAGTGACTCCTTCCCCAACTGGATACAGTTCACTTTCCTGAGCATGGCTTAAAGGCTTTTCCTTCATGGTATTCCCCTGGCATCCTGGCCATTCTTCTGCCTTAGCCATCTCTCATAGTACAACACCATGAAGGTTACTGAGAGCAGACTCTGTGTTTGCTCTTTCTACATCAGTGCTTAGCAGAGTAGTCTAACCCACCATTTTATATTCATCCCTTTCTCTAGCTATGGCACTATAACTATAACATGCCACCACTTTTATTCTTCTTTGCCTATGATTGTGCTTTCCTCTTTGCTTGGAACACACAACTTTTGCCTTGTAAACTTCCATTCGTTCTTCCAGGCCCAGCTTAAATGTCATCTCTTCTGTTAAACCTTCACTGAAATCTTCAGAATGTTAATTTTTCTTTTCTCTACCTCCAGAGACTTTATTCCTGTATTTTGTTACTTGCTAAGTTTCTTTTAGTAATTTATATTTCTTATTTGGGAAATTTTGAATTCCTTATCCGCAAAGTACCTGACATCATAGAATCTCAGCATAGATTAGTTGATTAGTGAATGAATGAAAGTATGTTGTAAATATCAGAATATTTCTTATCAAATAAACATAATATCAAATTTATCATTAAAAAACATTTTTAGTTGTAGATGGACACAATACCTTTATTTTGTTTATTTAGTTTTCTTATTTTTTATTTTTTAATGTATTTATTTATTTTGTGGTTGTAGATGGACAGCATTCCTTTATTTAATTTGTTTATTTTAATGTGGTGCTGAGGATTGAACCCAGTGCCTCACACTAGCTAGGCAAGCACTCTACCAATGAGCCACAACCCCAACCCAAACTTATCATTTTAAAAACTCTACAGTTCAGTAGTATTAAATGTACAACCATCACCATATCCATCTTTAAAATTCCAGAAGTGCAGTTGCTGAGTCATACGGTGGTAATTGCACAACTGTTTTTGCGTTAGGATTTCCTTTGAGAATTTGATGAAGGCTATTTGTCTATGCCCCCAGAAAAAAAGAATGTGTTTCCATCTATGCTATTTTGCATTTATTTTAGGAGTTCCTAGACCCTTAAAAACTTATCTGTGGATCCATTTTTAAGAATCCTTGCTCCAAAAGTAAAATGTGTCAGATGGGGAAGTTATTGGTGGAGAAAAATGCAAAACATTTGGGAGATTGATTAAGTCACTTGGTTAGTGTAGTGGTGGTGAATTATGCTGAGGCAGGAGTTAATATTTTGCCTTCTCTTAGTGTCTACTTCCTATCTTTGTCCTTTTAGCAAGAACATCAGGAAGTAAAAGCCACATCCTGTCTTGCCTGTTCATTATCCTGGTCTTGAGCCAATAAACAGGATAGATAATTATTATAATAGTTATTGGGTACTGTGCTGTGCCTGCTTTATATAAATTCTTCTTTTGAATTCTTACAACATTCCTGAAGAGTAAGGTTTTATCTTGTTTTTCAGATGAAGAAATATTGAAATAGGTCTATATTTCCAAGAAGCTTTCCCTGATATCTACCTCAGTTAAGAGAGCACTCAGTTTCCTTCTCTCAGAACACTTTCAGTAGTGAATTATATTTCTGTACCCTACAGATTCTGAATTCTGTGTGGTGGTAAAGACCAACTCTTAACTTCTTCTTCTTTTTTTTTTTTTTAACACAAAACCCATTTTATTATACAAAAAATAGTACACAATAAAAAGACTATTTCACTTAGTCCCACTGTTAATTGGTAAACCAGTTATAGTTGGTGTGTAGCTTTATATTTATATTCAGATTTATATTTATGCACATATACTTGTATAAATATTTTTACAAAAACACATACCATGATATAATGACCAACTCTTAACTTCTAACCAGGCAATATAGTGTAGAATTTCAGAGTATGGCTCTTTAACCAGATTGCCTGACATCATTTGGTCAAATTTACTTAACCATCTGTACTTCAGTTTTTTGATCTGTGAGATGAATATACAAATAATACCATGTAGAGTAGTTAACACAGTTCTTAGACCATGGTAAACTTTAAATACATGGTAGTAGTTATCATCATTAAGCATTATCCTCATTCCTAACACTCAGTTTATCACTTAGAGCACTGAATTTACTGAATAGCTACTCAGTAAATATTTGAATGAGTAAGAAGCTGAGTGAGTTCTCTTTCCCTAGTTGAAGAGAGATTGGAATTTTATAGCCAGGTACCCAAATTCTATATTCCTAATTATGTAGACCTCTATTCCAATCATATTTAAGGACTTAATTTTTACAAAAAAATTAAGGGAGTGTTAGCATATGCCTTGAATTTAAAAAAAAAAAAAAATGTTTTTTGGCCAGGCACCATGACACAGGCCTGTAATCCCAGTGACTCCGGAGGTTGAAGCAGGGGGATTGCACATTTGAGGCCAGCCTCATCAATTTAACAAGGCCCTAAGCAACTTAGTGAGATCCTGTTTGAAAATAATAAGGACTAGGACTGTGGCTTAGTGCTAAAGCACCCCTGGGTTCAATCCCTGGTACAATAAACTTAAAAAATAATTAAATAAAATAGTAAAAAGAAAAAATATTTTGGTTTACTTTGGTTCCATTTCTATCAAAACTATTAAATCTGGAGAGATCATTGCTTATAGTATTAAATGTGAGCTCTTTGCTTATATGATCCAATTTGGTCTGTTTCTGGCTCTGTAAAGGTCTCAATTGAGCATTACTGATTAAATACTTGAAGCTCTAGGTTGTATGTGCATTTGTTTGGTAATAGAGTGGCTACCTCGTTCATTTTCACAGTGTATGGGTAATCATTAAAATCTCTGTTTGGCAGATTCTCCTTATTTGAAAATTCCTTGTTAAAATCTGAAGCTGCTTTGTACAGTGCAGTAGCCACTAGTCATGTGACTGTTGAACATTTGAAATGTGGCTAGTCCAAGTTAATATTTGCTATTAGTATAAAATGTACTGGATTTCAAAGACTTAGAAAAAGAATATAAAATGTCTCATTAATATTTTTATACTTATTACATGCTGAAATGTTAATAATTTTGATATAATTAATATAAAATATATTAAAATAAATTTCATTTGTTCCTTTTTATTTTTTAATATGTAACTGTAAGATCATTTAAAATTACATAGTTGGCTTGCATTATAATTTTGGTGGGCCTGCTTTGGTCTGACTCAATTGTGTTCTGTAGAAATTACATTTCATTTACTTGTAGTATTTTGTGGTTGTGGTAACTTATTAAGGAGGCAATGATCTCTTGGAGGCATTGATCTCTTTTAATAAAGCATTATTTTTCTAAAAGAGAATAAGTATTCTTATTGATTCTTTTAGTTATATAAAACATTAGGAGGGCTGGGGATGTAGTTCAACGGTAGATTGCTTGTCTAGCACATGCAAGGCGTTGGGTTTGATCCTCAGCACTATATAAAAATAAATAAAATAAAGGCATTGTGTCCAACTACAATATATATATATATTTATATTTAATAAAATAAGTAAAACATTAGGATGTCCAGATGTCATGACAGGTAACTATAATTCCAGTGATTCAGGAGGCTGAGACAGGAGGATCACAGGTTCAAAGCCAGCCAATTTAGTGAGGGTTTAAGCAACTTAACAAGACCCTGTCTCAAAACAGAAAATAAATAGAGCTGGGACATAGCTTAGTGGTTAAGCACTCCTGGGTTCAATCTCCTGGTACCAAAACAATAACAATAAAAACAGCAGGACACATTTTGACATAATCACAAAAGCAGGGAGTATAATTTGTTCTAATTCAGTCCTCAGTACTTTCCCTCTCCTCTCCTCCTACTTCCCCCTTCTCCCCTCTTTCTACTCTACTGATCTTTTTACAATTTATAGTTGTAGTTTATTATAGTTATTTATAGTTTTTAATTAATGAACTGTGCATATATACTTGATATAAAAATTCAGTCAGATTCATTCCACTGTTCTGTTTTCCTATCCTTTCTTCCTCCCCCTCAATCCTCTTCCTCTACTCTTTCCTCTTTTTTGATAAAATTGCCTCTTCCTTTTTACCCTTTCTTTTTCTCTTTCAGACCCCACCCCTTAGATTGGATCAGCTTCCCTCATTTCAGAGAAAACATTCACCTTTTGACTTTTTGGGACTGGCTTATTTCACTTAGCACAATAGGCTGTAGTTCCACCCATTTACCAGTAAATGCCATAATTTCATTCTTCTTTATGGCTGATTAATACTCCATTGTGTATATATACAACATTTTCTTTATCTGTTCATCTGTGAAGGGCACCTAGACTGTTTCCATAGCTTGGCTGTTGTGAATTGTGCTGTTATAAACACTGATATGGCTGAATCACTGTAGTATGCCGATCTTAAAAATCTTTTGAATGTATACTGAAGAATGGGATAGCTGGGTCACATGGTAGTTCCATTTCTAATTTTTTGAGGAATCTTCATACTTAAAGCTGTATTTTTAAATATGTGATAATCTACCAAGAAGTTTCAGCTCCTGGAGAATTTAACAGTCAGTCTCCACAGATATAATTTACCTCTTTAAAGAAGCCAGTAACGGTTGCGTTTTTGAAATAATAGCAAATAATATAATGGTACTAATAATAACAGTTGAAATTTATTTAGTACTTACTATGTTGAAGGCATTGTGCTAGAGTCTTTCTAGATGTAAATAAATTCTTCCCATCAACTTCAATATCCCCATTTTGTAATTGAGAAAACTACGGCTTAGTTTTACATTTCTTTTATTTTTTTAAATCTCAATTTGTCATTCTGGAAAATTAGAACAAATTTTTTTTTGGATTTGCAAAATTAACTTTTATTTCTCCTTTGAAAAGTCCTGCTTAAGGGATGCTTTGGTTATGTAAGCCATGCTCCAAAGTTTATGTCTTTTCTGATTCCAGTTAGGCTTTCTTTTCAATGACTTATGTCCATGAGTATGTTCTCTGACGTATTTTTCAAAAACAAAGCTATTAAAACAGCAGCCTCTCAGAACTAAGTAAGAGATTGAATTGTTCACATAGTACCATTTGCCCTTAAACTTTACAGCATTTATCCTAAAATTTTATGACTAATATCTTTTTTTCCTAGCAAACTATAAATAAGGGCCCAACTTAAATCTTATTTTGTGTGAAGTATATATTCAATAAATATTTGTTCAAAGAAAGAAATAATACAATTTATATATATAGAACATATAATTAAGGCAACTTTTAGAGAAATACCTTCTACTTACCTATTAGCAGCTGGAATACTGCATTATAATTATTTCTTTATTTATTAGGCAGAGGAGAATGAAGAGAGAAGAGAGGGTATGGAAGTAGAAAGGATAGTGGAATGAATCAGACATTATTACCCTATGTGTATAAATGATTATTTCTTTATGTTCTTCTCTTTAACTTCCCACACTAAGCATGTATATACACTGAATTGAGAGCTTAAAGTCTGGTACCTATCCCACTATTTTTATATCGCAGTCACAATTATGTAGTAGGTCTTGAAGTTGCATAGGGATATATTGGATCTGTTGTGTATTTTCTCTTTTATTCTTCACACCAATTCTACATGTAATATGAAAAGTAGATGTCTTTTTTTATAAACACAGAAAACTAGGCCTTAGTAAGAGTTTGGTACTCTTTAACTTTTTATTTAGCATATACTATTTACTAGATGTATTGGCAAAAATTATTTAATCCTTTCTGTAACTGTGAGATACATCAGGTTTATTTACCTCTTTGAAGAGAAGAAAACTGAGGCTTAAGAAAGGTGAATATGAAGTGATATTCCTAACTGGGGTTGGTTTTAAGCAAAAGGGAATATTTAATGACTACATGTAATTGGAAGCATAAGGGTGTAGATGGAAGGTGTGTTAGGACTCATAGAAACAGAACCTTTAGAATATGTATAAATGTACATTATAAGGGGGGGTGGGAAAAATTATTTTAAGGAATTTGTTCACATGATTGGGGAGCCCGTAATTTAAAAATCTGTAGAGCAGGCCAGCAGGCTATAGACTCATAGTAGAGTTGATTTTATAGCTTGAGTCTACAAAGGCAATCTGGAAACAGAATTCCCTCTTTCTTCAGGGACTTCTTTAAGGCCTTCATCGATTGGATGAGGGCCACTTACATTATAGAGGATAATCTACTTTATTCTGATTTAATAG
This sequence comes from Marmota flaviventris, assembly GCF_047511675.1. Lineage (NCBI taxonomy): Eukaryota > Metazoa > Chordata > Mammalia > Rodentia > Sciuridae > Marmota > Marmota flaviventris. Next base: position 40,474,953 of record NC_092507.1, on the reverse strand, counting down.
TTAACCTCACCTAAAAAGTACTTTCATAACAACATCTTGCCTATTGTTTGTCCATGTATCTGGGTACTGTAGCTGAGCTAAGTTTGCTCATAAAGTTAACTATCGTAAGTGACAGGAACCAGGGCCTAAGCCTTGCCAAGACTTACTCTCTAGCATCTGTAATTTATTATTAGTAGTAATAGTAGCAGTAGTAGGTATAATATTGGCAATAGTACTTTTTTAATTTTAGTGTCAAGTAAAGACATCTTAGATAAAGATTCTGACAGTCTTGTCTTTGATCACAGACCCATTCTTAAATTAATTGCTATAATTATGAGGTAAGGTACTAGGACTGGTTGAGTGTGCATCAGGAACTAATCTCTGGTCAGTCCTTGCTCAAAGAGATAAAGTCTACAAAAAGATGGCATCTTCTGTTTGAATCATCTGGACAGAAAAAATAGGTTAGGGAGAAAGAGAAACAGTTTCCAGAAGAAGGGTTGCCAGACCCTAGAAGGGAGGTCCAGCCAGAACCAATATCACTTACTATAGTGATTTAAGATTATCTGTGAGGGAGTCAGTATTTTAATTCTGGACTATTTTCCTTCAAATCCTATGCTTTGAAACTGTATAATGAGTTTGTAAAAGTAGAGAATAATTGGATTATTTTTTATATTTAGACAAGATTTTAAGGCAGAGATTTTACTGATAACATTACATTCTGTAACTCTGTCAGATTGTTTTCTAATCATTAAGTACTTTTTACATATTTAAAAATTTCTCCTGCAAACAAAGATATGAAAAATTGTGGTATATATATTTATATGTGTGTATTAAGAATTGTAATGCAGGGCTGGGGATGTGGCTCAAGCGGTAATGCGCTCGCCTGGCATGCAAGGGGCGCTGGGTTTGATCCTCAGCACCACATAAAAAATAAAATAAAGATATCGAGTCCACCGAAAATTGAAAAATAGATATTAAAAAATTCTCTCTCTTCTCTCTTTCTCTCTCTCTCTCTTAAAAAAAAAAAGAACTGTAATGCAAAAAAAAAGTACATGTATAATGGCATAAATTGACGTGAACATACTTTATATACAGAGATACAAAAAATTGTGCTCTATATGTGTAATAAGGATTGTAATGCATTCCACTGTTGTCATATATTTTTTAAAAATAATAAAATCAATTAAAAAATTTCTCCTAGACTTAGGTTGTAATTCAGTGGTAGAGCACTTGTCTAGCATGTGTGAGGCATGGGGTTTTGATACTCAGCACCATAAATAAATAAGTAAAATAAAGGTCCACTGACAACTAAAAAATTATTAAAAAATAAATAGATAAAAATAAAAAATTACTCCATCAACATTAAAGTTCTGAGTAGCTGGGCTTGGTGGCTAATGCATATAATTCCAGCAACTTTGGAGGCTAAGGCAGGAAGGTCAGGAGTTCAAGGCCAAGCCTTGGTAATCTTGAGACTTGATCTCAGAATGAAAAATAAAAGAGGGTGGGGTGGGGTAGAGTTCTAAGTAATGTTGATATTTAGGATGAAAGCCTTTTTTTTCCCTAAATTATATGACATTTTCTACATTTCACCTTCTAATCCTGATATGGTAGAGATATTAGTATCTACATATGGAAAAGAAGACTGGGGCTCTGAAAGGTTAAGTGATGTAATCAGAGTCAATCTGTGTTTCACAGCAGAATCAAATTAGAATCTGTTCCCTGGTTTTTTTTGTTTTGTTTGTTTGTTTTGCTCATTTTGTTGCTCTCCATAAGATCCACATGTCTTCCTAATGTCTACATGAAAATAGCATCTTTTACTTTGCTTGTAAAAGCTACTTAATAATAAGCATTTTGAGGGTTAAATGTGTCCCAAAAGAATTTTTACAAATGGGGCTCAAGAGTGTAAAATGTAGCTTAATGAGTTTTTACAGCTTTCTAGTTTTCAAGCTTCGTTTTCTGGTTAGAAATGCTTATTTTCAGAATAGAGGATTAAACTATGTGTCTGGGAAGGACTTCGAAGGTGATTTAATTCTGTCTCTATGATAATATTGGAATAGCATCAAAGTTAAGGCAGATGGCTCACTCCCTTCTCCTCCTAAACAGAGCCTGGGAAAATGGAAGTGAATCACATGGACTCAAGGTTTTTCAGCCTGTCTTTGTGAGCCACTTTTGACTACTTCATATTAGATCTATGCAGTTATCAACCTCAGGCTTCTGAAAGCCTAGCTTGGGCTTTGTTTTCTTTGATGATTCAGATTCCAGGGTGCATGGAATTAGATCTGTCAGTCTGAAACACTGGGAAGCTCTGTCCCTGGTTCTACCTATAGCTTTGGTTCTTATGGATTCCTCAAGATGTGCAAGTATCTTGAAGGTAATAGGGGTAAAAAATATATATACCTGGGGACTCTGCATATAAAGATTGCCACTTCTCATTGTGGCACAGATCCTTGAAAAGAGAATTCAGTTTTTAAATTACTGATGTTAAACAGAATGGTTTGTGTTTAGGAGAATGCGTATTGTTGTGACCAAACATCTTTCATGTATCTAAATGTATATTTAGATGTTTTTACTTGTCTGAAGTGAGAAGATAATTATAGAAGTTAAGAGCTATTGCATGACAATAGAATAATAATTTGACATCTGAAATTATAAGTCGTAAGAAAATTATTCAATTATCAGTGTGGTTTATGGGGCAAGTTTTCAGTTTATTTCTGTATAGAAAGTGATATAATTGAACATTTAATTTTTACTTTTTTTATTATTAAAATATATATATATATATATATATATATATATATATATATATATATATATATATATATATTAGTTGTAGATGAACACAAAGTATCTTTATTTATTTTTATGAGGTGCTGAGGATCAAACCCCATGGCGCTTTACCACTGAACTATAGCCCCAGCCCAGAACATTTAATTTTTAAAGTTTTCTCTTTAGCAATGTATATGATAGTACTTGGTTTTGATTATAAAAGGAATTAATATGAGAATAGAATTTTGCTAGATTATTAAGTTCATTTTATCTCTGTAGTAAGAAGGTTCCCATATTTTATTTAGTTGGGAAAGATTTTCAGAATATGTTTGGAGACAGCATCACAGTTTGTTCCCTGCTCCATACACTTCAATTTATAAAGAGACATTTGTACTCTTCAAGCTTCCTCCATGTTACACAAACATAAACCTTGTTTGCTGATAAGAGCCGAGAGTCCTTTGTGATGTTTTCTTTTTCACCAAGTGAGCTTTCTTCCTTTCTCTGCTATTCTTCTGCCTGGCTACTTAAAGTCAGCTCACCGCCTTCTTGCAGCCCTGTTTTCCTGCATGCACACTTGATCTTCTGAGTAGACACTGTCAGTAACAGGATTTAACAGCAGAGCAGAAGGAACTAAAATGTGCACGTTCACATTTACATTGGTATGAATAGTGCTGATCTATGATATTGTGCAATATTTTCTTTTTTTTTATTATCTACTGTCTGAAATGGAGCTGAAGTGATGTTGACCTTGTGGAATGCCTCTGAGGATTAGAGGTGGGGGTGAGGGCTAGATTTTCATGTGACTTATTTCTGACATACTGCAGCAGGACTGAAACACTCATCTGCTCACATAAGGAGGAAAGAAAAAAATTCCAAGATTGAGCTTGCAGGATTTGTGTGGTATTTTCAGAATTTTTTCCCTTGTGTTTTTCTGTTTTTCATTTTACCTAATTTGATAAGGGTTGGAGGTGGGAGATGGCCTTTGTATAATAAATAGATTAAGGGATGGAAGGAACAGGCTGCAATGATGATGATTCGCATGGTGAGGGACTGTTTAAAATCTCCAGGACATCATGACCCACATTGCGACCCGTCCGACAAACGGTTAGTAAGCTCCTTGGCCATGTCAAGTCTTTAAAAGTAACAATATACAAATACCTTTATTCATGTGCTTTTTTCTTCCATACAAATTTTAAAATCATCGTGCCTACATATTCAAATTATTTTTGTCTACATTTAAAAGTATCACCTGAAGAAGGTGAGAAATATAAATGAAGACTGTCCCTTAAATATCTCCTTAGTAGATTTTTTTTTACTTTCCTTTATGCCAAAATTCAGTGAAGCCTGAGCCTACATTTGAGTTATGTCTGGAATGGAAACTGAAATATAGTAATGAGGCTTTGAGGAAAACTCTGCAGTACTAATCTGGAGAACTTCTTAAATCCTACCTTCCCCTCTCCATGTTGCCTTCTTTTACTCCTCACCCCACCCCAAAAATATATTGCTGCAGAATTCTATGGGCTTTTTTTCTCATTTTGTAGAAAAGAAAGGAATGGGAGCTGTGTGTTGGGGTGGGGATGGGGGGGTATTGATAAACATGGGCAGTTAAATTTATTACATTAAAGAAATAGCTTTATTTTGCAATTCTGAATCTAAGGTCACTTGAGATTCATCATAGGAACAAGGCCTCTAACAAAACATGTAACAATTTATAGATGATATTTCAAAGTAAAAGTAGAGCCCAATATGTTTGATTTGAGAAGTGGAAGAGGTAAATTCTACTGTGATTCTTATTTTATGAAGTATACATTATTTTATATATTAGATCAATTGGGTTTGTTAGGTTGTTTCAAAATAGCTTTTTAGAACAGATGTGATATTTGATAGAGCAGATTACCTGGTATTAACAATCTTCTCCATTTGTCCTGTGTTGTTGCATTCTAAAATTGATGCTCACTAGTGACTTGAGGGGAAATTAACACTTCGGCAAATGCCTTTTTCCTTAATATTGTTCACTGATTGTATTAGCCATTTTCATTTCATTTGACAGTGATAATTAAGGGTTAAGCTTACAGAGCTGATGCAACTCCTCCTTTTCTTCAACAGCCATTTTCATTGGACAGTATTTCCATAGCAACAGTGAGATCAGAGGAACCTGAGTGTTTCATTGATTATTTTTCTCTTCTTCCTTTTTTAATCTATTCTCTTTTCACCACATTTTAGTGAGGAAGCAATTTTTTAAAATAAACAGCTATATTGATTTCTATTCCATAAATAATTAAAAGAGGGTAGAAAAATCTGCCCTTCATTTAAAAATTGAATGTTTGACTATGTATTTAAAAAGCGATTCAGGATTAGGAGGATGGATAACCATACCAGCTGTAGCTGATGTTCTCAAATATTCTTGCATTGTTTGCTGGTCTTCTAGGGAAAAGAATAATGTGGAACAGGACCTTAAGGAGAAAGAAGATACTATTAAACAGAGGACAAGTGAGGTTCAGGTAGGTGAACTATAAAATTCACTATTCCACTTCTGATTTAGGAATATTTTTTAAATGTATAAGGTCACTTACTATTTGATGGATATGGTATTAGGTTTAGGGAATATCTGATATTTGTATAATATAAATGTCTTTCTTTTGTAAAATGATTGTTCTTGCTTTGAATTCTGGCCTTTATTATAGTACAATGAGAAAGCAGAATTTTTCAGTGAAGATTTCTAGTTTTGAAAGTATTTTTTAATGATATTTACTTGCATAGTATATCATTAAAGGTAACTTTGAATGACTTTTGATATGAATATTATTATACCAACAAAATTAGATGAGTGAGGTCATCATCTCATCATCATGAAAAACCAAATTGCTTTTCTCATGCATATGAGATTGTATTAACTAGGAGACCTACTATTTTCAAAGACTGTTTCTCGTAATTCTGCTTGGGTAGGAGATGATATAGAACAATTTAAAATAACATTTTATATGTTGCTTAGCAGCCAGCATATCTTAACTTTGGTGTAAAGAGATTTAATTCATTTTCACTAAGTTCCTTGTTAAGTAGTTTCATTTTACAAATAAAAAAGGTAGTAAAACCTGTTTATATTTGGGAAGTGATATAAAATGGGGTGTTTCAAACATTAAAAACATGGAAAATTGGGCAGTGTTTCATTTAGAGCAGTAAACAATTCATGTGGCCATGTTATTGGGGTACCATTTCCTGAATGCTACACTAGCACATACAGGAGGAGATGCCAGTAAGAGCCCATGGATGGGCATTTCTTAGTGTGTTACTTGTATGTTGATTCCCTACTTATAATAATACTTCTAAATAGGCAAAAGCTCTAAATTGTTAGATCCATTGTTTTGTTTTGATGTGGTACGTTCATTAGGGGTTGTCTGTCAGGTAGATTATGCTAGGGTACAGAGAATGATTTACTGAAGGACTGAGGAAGAAGCCAGAGACATTTCTAGATAGTTGATTCTCTGATTGGGTGACTGCATTTATTCTGTATACTGGAATTTTCCTAAAAGCAATGCCAAAGTTAAGATATCACCACCAGTATATTTCTCTTTCTGGTAGTGAGATTAGGTGTAGGAGGATCAGTTACTTGAATCATATTATTTTTGTGCAGTTTTTAAGTTTCTTAACAGATTCCAGAGTCATAACTTTAAGCAGTTATTACTGAAAATAGCTCTGAGAATGGAAGACAAAAATCTAAAAATATTGTCTTGGTCTGAAGAGATACAATCTTTGATATCTTGGCCAGCTTCTAAATTTAGCCAGTTACTCTTTCAAAGTGCATAGGTTCTTGTGATAAACAATATTTTGTTACTTGAGTACATCCATCCATTGTTTTTTTTTCCCTATTGCATCTTTTGAGCATGGGAATTTAAATAACTGGATTAGAAGAGCACTAAACTTCACATTGTTCCTTTCAGGCTCAATGGGTTATTCTTAAATATTTAATTCCTTATCATTATAGAAGTTTTGTTATCAGAATTTCTCTGTGATTTGCTTGTTCTTACTTAATGGCAGTAGTAAGGTATATGTTTAACCTTAAGCTTTGTGAAATCCAAAATATGTAATTGACGCAGAAAATCCACATTGCTGAATTTTTCTGCGTAGGGTGCTATAAGTACAAGGAACATGATTAGCATAGACTGAATAGTAACGGTTGAACATAAATTCCTTAGAAAGTAATGCTGGATTGGGCTGGGGCTATAGCTCAGTGATAGAGCGCTTCTAGCCCATGTGAGAGAGACCCTGGGTTTGATCCTCATCACCACATAAAAATAAATAAATAGAATAAAGGTATTTAAAAAAATTTCAAGTCCTAGAAGATCCTTTGTAATGTGGACTTGATCTAAAAAAAAAAAGTATTAAAAAAGTATTGCTGGATTGATTAAAGCCTTAGGTTAGTAGATTCATTACTCATTTTATCCCAACAGAAATATTTGTTTTTAATGGTAATGAGGCACTAGACTAAGAATGATAGTAATTGATATATGTAAACACTTAGAACTCTACACTTTAGTAATCATTTCCAATTTTCTGAAGCACAAGACAACTTGCCAAAAATGGTAATAAGTAGGTTTCATTATATTAATTCTGATGTTACCTGTTGATAATGAAGCATGGACTAGGAATAAAATGGGTAATTAAAATCTATAAGCAGTTTGACTCTCAGTACTTCTTTTCTGACAAAAGTAATTTATTAGAGTTATTAATAGAAGCAGACTTTAAAAAGTATGCTTCACTGCTTCTTTCTGACCCCACTTTCTAATCAGGAAAAGAAAATTTGGCCTATCAGTGAATTTGGATTAAGTTCAAACCTGAAGATTTTTTTTGCTTAATCCAAATTTGTTTTTCTGAGTATCCTTGCTTTTTTTCCTTATTACTAAAGTCACAAATAATGAGTATCTGAGTTCATATCTTAAGCACAGAAACCAAACTTTCAAAATCAAAATTGATTTTTTTTGTTGATTTGTTTATTGTGGGTTATTTTTTTGTTTTGTTTTGTTTTGATGGTACTAGGGATTAAACCCAGGACCTTTTGACTAATCAACAAATACCTAGGGATTCACTCTTATTCAGTTTTTCATAAAGGTTTATAGCAACAAGTTGGAAACAAACTTGAATTTAGTTCCTGGTTCTACGACTTCCTAGGTTTGTGATCCTAAATAAATAATTTAATTATCCTATGCTTCTATTTTCTCTTCTGTACCAAACATTTCAGAGGCGATACAACAATAAATGTTCTGTTTAGTTTTATTATTCTTTACCATACAGTCACCTCTGTACACGCACCTTTCTTCATCAACCTTTTTTTTTTTCTTACCTTCTAACTTCACATAGAACTCTCTGCACATAGGACTTGCCAATTTGTATAGAACCTCATTTGGCTTGGCTATTGCTGTCACTTTAGCTACCACCTGTTTTTCTCTACTTTTATTTCTCTGTGTGACCATTTTTTTTCCCTTCCTGTTTTTTCACCAACCCTATATAATCTGCTATTTACCTGTTTCCCTGTGCTTTATTTTTTCTCCTAGAACCAGAATCTTAAGTAATCACTGCTTTCTTGGGTTATATGCTTTTAAATACCTTCCTACCTTTTTTTTTTTTTTTTTTACTTACAATTGCCTTTGTGAGGATCAGATAAACAGACTGTGTGTGTGCGTGTGTGTGTGTATTTTTCCCTCCTTAATGTCAGATGCCAGTCCCACATCTTCAGTTAACCATTTTATATTTAGCATTTCAAAGTCAGTATCTATCTAAAATGAATCTATCTTATTGAAAAAAAAATCTTCAGGTTCGAACTTTATTATTTTTATCAGTTCTCTTTTTCATTGCTGTCACCCTTTTCACCTATCATGTATAAATTCACAGTCAGATCATAAGTGCTCATTCTGACCTCTTTTTCTTTTCTTCCTAAACCAATTTTAGTACCATGACTCAGATATAAAAATCTTTATTGTTGCCCACTACCACTGTTAATGATGAGAGATTGTCATATATCACCGATATATCTGAGGTAGAAGAAAAAATGAAATACAGACCCTCCTTCATACTAGTCATGTTTTGATCATCTGACTCTGAACTATATGCCATATATATTTCTCCTCATTATCTCTACTTATGCCTTGTGTTGTTATACCCTGCTTATATAAATTATACCAATGCCTTAAAGTTTAGCTCAAATTGCACCACTTCTCTTAAACTTTCTCTTCTCTTGCTCTTTAGTCTATATCAGTATTTCCTGTATTTTCCCAAAGGAGTGTATATCTATTTTATGGCATATATTTTATGTTCCCTTATAGTGCTAGCTTGGTGTGCGTGATATGATTCCAGTATCCTACGTTATGAGTTCTTTGAGCTTAGGAATTGTGCCTTGTATCATCTCTTCTGTATTTGGTAATATGTTATTAGATGGAGGTTAATGAATTGGTTGATTGATTGATTGATTGGTTTTGGTGCCAGGGATTGAACCAAGGGGCACTTTACTACTAAGATATATCCCCAGCCCTTTTTTGCTTGTTATTTTGAGACAGGATCTTGCTATGTTGCTTAGGCTATCCCTAAATTGCTGAGGCTGTCCTCGAACTTGTGATTCTCTGCCTCAGTCTCCTGAGTTGCTGGGATTATAAGCCTGCACCACTGTGCCTGGCTAATGGAAGTAAATTTAAGGAAGCAGTTCACAAAAAAAAAAAAAAAAATGAATAAACTTTGATTTTGTGCATGAAACAAATAACAGGAAAAGACACACCCAGAAGCCACAGGCAGAAAGGATTGGAAGCATAGTAGGTGTCATTGAGTTCATAGTAACCTCATGTAAAAGAAGCTCCTAATTATTTGTACTTCATCAGTTAAGAGTAACTCTGTATAATTGCCCATATTGTTTTCATTTTAATTTTAATTCACTTAGTTGGTTTTTTCCTCAGAGGACGAGGGATGATTTATTTTAGTTAGAAATAAAATTAGATATATGAGCTCAACATTCTTTCCCTGGCGATAATGCTCTTTAGAATACACTGGGAAATAAATGATTAGGAAATAGAGGCAGTCTTGTTTGTGGGGTTTTCTAACACTCTCCTCATTTAATAGGCTTCCTTTCTGTTCTTTGACTTGAACATCTTGCTCCACAGTTGATCACCTTTTTTATTTTAAGAATAATCCTGTAACTTCTGTTTTGAGTGTATATAATAATGTTCCTGATTATTTCTCATTTGGGGTTAGTCTGTAAAGGTTTTTTTTTTTTTTTTTTTTTTTTTTAAGATAAATAACACTTTTTGTGAGATTACCAAAATTCCTCTTGTTATCTTTAATAATTCTTCTGATATAGAGATATTACTATAAAAATGTGTCTGTATATATGCTTTGTTTTTTTAAGCAAAACATATTGCCCTTTTGTTTATTTTCACACTGTATTTTGTAAGAAACAGTCAGAAACACATTCATTTTGTTAATATTTTATAGGTTGAATTCTTACTGGGGATTGAACCTAGGGGTGCTTAACCATTGAACCACATCCCTAGCACTTTTTTTTTATTTAAAGATGGATGCAATATCTTTATTTATTTTATTTACTTTTATGTGGTGCTGAGGATCAAACCCAGTGCCTCACATGTATGAGGCAAGCTCTCTGCCACTGAGCTATAACCCCAGCCCCGCCAGCACTTTTTTATATTTTATTTAGAGGCAGGATCTCATTGAGTTGTGTGGAGCCTCACTTTTGCTGAGGCTGGCTTTGAAATTGTGATCCCCCTATCTCAGCCTCCTGAGCTGCTGGGATTACAGGCATGTGCCACCAGGCCCGGCTTATAGGTTGAATTCTTAAGTTACTTCTTAGTTGTACATCCGACTTGGGTTACTAAAATTAATTATTTTATTCTTTGATATATCTAATATCACTTGATAGGGTGTGGAAGAAGGGAATGAATTTGTCATTTTCAGTAACCTGAGTGATTTCTAGAAAACAGGACATTTTTCTTAAGCCAAGATTTTCAGCTCAAATATCCTTCATTCATGAATGAAGACTCTTGGATATGACTGGCTTTGGCATTTTTTTAAAACAAACTTTGGCATTGTATTACATTAATCTTGTTAACTTCATCCTTGCCATTCTCTAATTGCTGTTATCCTCCTCCTTTTGTTGTTGATAGCTCTGGGAGGCAGGTAGAGCATGATCAAGGAAGATAAAGAAAAAGTATCTGCAAGTGTCTTCAGTAACTCACTTGAGGGGATGATATTTGAAAGTGCCGAGTTCATGCTTTGAACCAGGAGAGTTTTTTTCCCAAATGGCCACCTTAAGATTAAGAGAAAATTATCCAGGTTTGATAGAAGGTACTTTTTGCCAGAACCTGCCACTGCTCTAGTTGAGACGTGGCAGAAATGGGTGAGGGGGACATGCATCAGTTTCCTTTATTTAGTTTCAGGATAAGCAAAATAAGAGTCAGTATATCTAGATGTACTGATAACGATATGGAAATTGCATTACAATGGTGGTCACAAATTTGCAAGTACAAATAATTAGGAGCTTCTTTTACATGAGGTTATTATGAACAGTATGAAAAAGTCTGACTCAATGATACCTACTATGCTTCCAATTTACTGTAAGAATGTGTCTGTATATATGCTTTGCTTGTATTGCCCTTTTGTTTATTTTCACACTGTATTTCGTAAGAAACAGACAAACACATTCATTTTGTTAATATTTTATAGGTTGAACTCTTACTGGGGATTGAACCCAGGGGTGCTTAACCATTGAGCATTAATGAAATTAAAATGAAATTTGATTCTTAATTCCTGTTAGCATATATATTTGCAACTGTTCATTTTTACTTTTTTTCAGTTTAATAACTTTAAATCTACTTACTGAACATGAAGATCTTCTTGTTTATGTTAGAATTTTTGTAGAAGGTATTTTTCATTTTAGAAATAGACATGAAGAGGTACGAATTTTAAATAATTTTAATGTGGACATGTATCCAGCTCTAAGTATTTGTGAGGTGTTTTCTCAGTAACCTTTTCCTTAAGGCCTGTACTTCCATGTTGCCTTGTAGATTCTTACTGCAGCTAAGAGATGAGAAAAGGCAATAAGGTGGGGAAATTTGAGCGATTGTGTTTGCTCTTTAGAAGAGAAAGTACAGGAATGAGTAAATATTATACTGGTTTGTTCGTACCCTTTCCTTTTATGTACATAGGTCTTCTGAGGTTATTATATTTAAATGGATCACCAAAAATGCTATTTTTAAAAATGTGATTCAGTTTTTTTTAAAGGAAACCAGCATTAATCCTATTATTGGTAATTATTACATGAAAATTTAGTCACATCAGAAATTTTTATATTGGTCTGAAACCATCAGAAAAACAGCAAACTTGATATTCTCTGATAATATCATGGGAGCATAGTAAATTTGTAAAATACAGAAAATTATAAGGAAGAAAAAAGAGAGCCTTTCTATAGAGAACCATCATTAACATTTTTTAAATATTCTTTTTAGTTGTAGATGGACATAATACCTTTATTTATTTATTTTAATGTGGTGCTGAGGTTCAAACCCAGTATCTCACATTGCTAGGCAAGCATTCTATCACTGAGCTACAACCCCCAGCCCCCATTGTTAACATTTTGCTATATTTTCTAAGTAGACATAAATGGCTTTATATTTATTAACATACTATATATACCTTTCTGTTCAGCTTTTAAAAGTTATTACTGTATCCTAGACATTTTCTTATACCTTATGATCCTTTTTTTTTTTTTAGTTATACATGGACACAATATCTTTATTTTGTTTATTTATTCTTATGTGGTGCTAAGGCTAGAACCCAGGTCTCATACGTGCGAGACGAGCACTCTACCACTGAGCCACAACCCTAGCCCCCCTTATGACCCTTTTAAGATCCATTGTATTGGGGTTGAGGTTGTGGCTCAGTCGTAGAGCACTTGCCTAACATGTCTGAGATGCTGGGTTCAATCCTCAGCACCACATAAAAATAAAATAAATAGGGCTGAGGATATAGCTCAGGGTGTGTGTGTGTATACACACACATATATATTTCATATATATATATATATATATATATATGAAAATATTATGTCCTCTGCAACCAAAAACAAATTTTAAAAAACCAGATGCAGGACTGGGGATATGGCTCAAGCGGTAGTGCGCTCGCCTGGCATGCGTGCAGCCTGGATTCGATCCTCAGCACCACATACAAACAAAGATGTTGTGTCCGCCGAAAACTAGAGAATAAATATTAAAAAAAAAATTCTCTCTCTCTCTCTCTAAAAAAAAAAAAAAAAGATGCATTTTATTTTTTTTCCATTGGATTTGCACTAAAAGAAACCAAAATTACATGTAATCATAAAAACTAGATATTATTAGAGATGTGAAGTCCTAGATTTTTAATTGGGAATGAGGCAGAATGGGAAATTAGACTAGAATACTTTCTGGTGGAGATAGATAAATAGTTTTACTATTTCCACCTCTTTTTTTTTTTTTCTTTTTGTGTGTGCACTGTTTTTGGAGTTACTGCAATGTCCACTCAGTGCATGGAGTGGATGGAGCAAGTACCTATTCTATCTCCTATTTCCAAAAATCCATTTGATATATTTAATGTATTGTCTGGGATAGAAGATGTATCAGATATTAAACCTGTAGGAACAGATACTACACTGGACCTTAGCAAAAAGCTGAAAGGTGATCTGAATAGCTTTAATTAAAGGGAAAGAGAAAAATCTTTTTCCCCCAGGAATTGAAAAAATTCTTTGGGGTCAGTATATTACTACATATAAACTATGTGAATATTTTATAAACAAAGTAAGGAATGTTATAATGGGTTATGTATCCAAAATAATAAAATTACTTTAGTTGACGGTTTAAAAATATTGTATAACTAAATTATAAAAATTTTTCAAACCATGTAGTTTTTCAGGCTACAGTTGGCCCTCTGTCCATGAGTTCCACATCTAGCAATTAAGCCAACCACAGATTGAAATTGAAGTATTTAAAAATTCTATGTGTACTGAACATGTACAGACATTTTTTTCTTATCATTATTTCCCTAATCAATACTGTAAAACAACTGTGGACTTGATATTTACGCGTTACAGTCATACCTCAGCGATAAGGTGGTTTCAATTATAGTCCACCGCAATAAAGTGAATATCACTATCAAGTGAGTCACTTGAACTTTTTGGTTTCCCAGTGCATATAAAAGTTGTGTTTATACTATACTATTTAATCTATGGGATGTGCAATAGCACTATATCTACAAAACAATGTACACATCCTACTTTTAAAAATATTGGTAAAAATGCTCACTATCTTCTGAGTCTTCAGCAAGTCATAATCTTTTTGCTGGTGGAGGATCTTGCCTTGATTTTGATGATGGCTTACTAATCAGGGTGGTGGTACCTTAAGGTTGGCATAGCTATGGCAGTTTCATAAAACAGTAATGAAGTTTGCTGCATGGATTAATTCTTCCTTTCATGAAAGATTTCTTGGTAGCATATGACGCCGTTTGAGAGCATTTTACCCATAGAACTTCTTTCAAAATTAGAGTCAGGGGGCTGGGATTATGGTTCAGCGGTAGAGCACTCGCCTAGTAGAGGCGGGACTCGGGTTCAATCCTCAGCACCACATAAAAATAAAGGCATTGTGTTGTGTCCATCTACACCCCCAAAAATAAATACATATAAAAAATTAGAGTCAGGGGGCTGGGATTGTAAATCAGTGGTAGAGTGCTTGCCTGGCACATGTGAGGCATAGGGTTCAATCCTTAGCACCACATAAAAATAAATAACTAAAATAAAGTATTATGTCCAACTACAACTAAAAAAATTTTTTTTGTTAAAACTTGGGGTCAGTCCTCTCAAACCTGCTTTTCAACTAAGTTCATGTAATATTCCAAGTCCTTTATTATCATTTCAGCATTTTTTTTAAAGAGAGAGAGAGAGAATTTTTTAATATTTATTTTTTAGTTTTCGGCAGACACAACATCTTTGTTTGTATATTATGCTGAGGATCGAACCCGGGTCGCATGCATGCCAGGCGAGCGCGCTACCACCTGAGCCACATCCCCAGCCCCTCATTTCAGCATTGATCATAGCTTTTTTGCCAGGAGAGGAAAACACTTTTTTTTTTTTTTTTGGCTTATCCTTAAGAACATTAAATTTTATCATGTGCGGTTGGGGTTGTGGCTCAGCAGTAGAGCACTCACCTAGCACTAAAAGTAAATAAATAAAATAAATGAATTGTTTCCAACTACAACTAAAAAAATATTTTAAAATATTTTATCATGTGATTATGGCAATTCAGTCACATCTTCAGACTCCCCTTATAATTCTAGCTCTTTTGTGCTTTCTACCACATCTGTAGTTACTTCTTCCACTGCTTTCATCTACCTCAATAAAATTAAAAGGGCTGAAGGGATGTAACTCAGTGGTAAAGCACCACTGGGTTCAATCCCAGTATTAAAAAACAAAAACAACAACAACAACAAAAAATGAAAAACAAGATTGTCAGTTCTTTTGGTGCTTTAACCACTCATCCACATCCTCAACCCTTTTTGTTTTTGATTTTTGAGACAGGTTCTAAGTTGCCGAGGCTGGTCTGAACTTGCAATCCTCCTGCCTCAGCCTTTGGAGTTGTTGGGATTTGTAGGCATGTGCCACCACACCCTGTAAGAATTAACATCTTTAAAGTTGGGTGCAGTGGCGCATACCTGTAATTCCAGCTGCTTAGCAGGCTGAGGCAGGAGGACAGTGAGTTCAAAGCCAGCTTTGGTAATTTTAGTGAGGCCCTAAGCAACTCAGCAATATTTTGTCTGTCTCTAAATAAAATATTAAAAAGGGCTGGGGATGTGGCTCAGTGGTTAAGTGCCCCTGGGTTCAATTCCTGGTACCAAAAAAAAGAATTAGATCTTTGATTATTCACTAAATCCTTATGGAGTACAGCAGTGAATAACACAAATATTCCTGCTTACTTATATTTGTGTGGGAGATAGACCAAAAATAAGATAATAATTGTATACTATTATTCACAAAAACATTATAGCCCAAACTAGAAACAGTAAATGTCTGTCAGTTGCAATATCCATCATATGATGGAATACTACTCAGCAATAAAAAGGGAAACAACAAATAAGCTCCTTATACATGCAACAACACATGAATCTATAAAATGTTATACTGAATATAACAAGCCAGATATAGTAGGTTGCATATATGATTTTATTTATGTGAAATTTCTATAAAATGCAAAACTGTAGCAACAAAAGGCAAATTATTAATTGCCTGGAGCATGAGGTGGAAGTGGGGATTAACTGCAAAGTGTCTAAAGATAAATTTTTGGAGTGATGAATTATTGTAAAGATGAATTATGATTGTTGCGCAGGTATATAAATTTATTACACTTACTGAAGTGTACACTTAAAATATACAAATTTTATGTTATATAAACTGTTTTAAAGCTGTTTAAAATAATTATATGCCAAGGTTGAAAACGGTATGTTAAAATGAAAGAAGCCAGGGCCAGGTGCAGGGGTTCATGCCTGTAATCCCAGTGACTCAGGAGGCTGAGGTAGGATGATCGCAAGTTCAAGACAGCAAATTAGTGAGGCTCTGTCTATATAGAACCTAGACTATAACAGCATTGACACTGGAACTGAGAGGCCCTGGGTTTCACCCATCCACACCAGGCAGTGGACAGTGAGCTGAAAACTGGAGAACAAATGTCACCCACAGCCATAGCCCTTTTTAAATTTTGAGGGTCTAGCTCATTTCCCCAGACTGGTCTCAAGCTTGCAATCCTCCTGCCTTAGCCTCCAAGGAGTTTGGATTAGAAGTGTGGACACCACCCCAGCTAGGTTTCATTTTTTAAAAAAATATTTTTAATTTTAGTAGACATATAGTAATTGTACATGTTTTTAACATACAGTGTGACATTTCAAATACCTTTATACAATGTAAAATGGCCAGGTCAGGGAGTTGACTTATCACCTCAGACATGTCATTTGGTTATGGTAGAACATTTAAAATCCTAATAGCTATTTTGAAATATTTAATGATAGTTGTCAACTGTAGTTATCCTTCTATGCAATAAACAGAAAAGTAATTCCTCTTATGCAGTTGCACCTCATTGTCTATTTTACCACTTGCTTTCCTGGCCTTCCCAGGCTATGGTAATCATTATTCTAGTCTCTACTGTGCAACCACCTTTCTCACTTCCACATACAAGCCTCA
This sequence comes from Marmota flaviventris, assembly GCF_047511675.1. Taxonomy (NCBI): domain Eukaryota; kingdom Metazoa; phylum Chordata; class Mammalia; order Rodentia; family Sciuridae; genus Marmota; species Marmota flaviventris. The sequence goes on along the minus strand of NC_092507.1, from coordinate 40,457,960 downwards.
GAGTGTATGATATTTAGCATAGGTTTTTAATAGTGGTTGATGTGCTGAAAATACACAGAAAGGTAGCATGAATGGAAGCAGGGTTATCATCTGGAAGACAGCTATCCAGAAGAAAGATAAAAGTGGCTTGCCAAATTGGCATGAGGCCAGTGGGGTATGGGGGACAAGACAAAAAATAATCCCATTTATTTGAAGGAAGTAGCAACAGGATTTGCTGATGTATTGGAGATGAGAAGTGAGAGAAGACGCCGCCATATTTTCTTGACTAGAAAAACTGAGATGTGGGAAGATTGAAATTAAAGAAGATTTTGGGGAAAGTGCCAGGAGATCTATTTTCAACATGTTAGAGAAGCCCATAGCTGCCCGGGGCCAGCTTTTTTTGTTTGTTTGTTTGTTTTATTTTCAATTTTATTTTGTTTTTGCAGTCCTGGGGATCAAACCCAGAGTCTCACATATGCTACCACTGAACTACATCCCCAACCCTGAAGGATGGATTTGAGTAAGCATATTGGATATCTAAATCTGGAATTTAGGGAAGGAGTTCTCAAGTAAAGATTGTATATAAAGCTAGGAGTGGAGGTGCATGCCTGTAATCCCAGAGACTGGGGAGACTGAGACAGGAAGATAACAAGTTCAATACCAACCTCAGCAACTTAGTGAGGCCCTAAGGACTTATTGAGACTCTATCTCAAAACTAAAAAAAAAAGAACTGGAGATGTGGCTCAGTGGTTAAGCATCTCAGGTGCAATCCCTGGTATGGTGGAGGAGGAGGAGGTTGTCTTCCAAAACAATAAGAGTTTTTTTCTCCTAAACTGGATTTGTTTGTTTATTTTTAAAGATATATATATTTTTAGAGATGGACACAATATCTTTTTTATTTTATTTATTTATTTTTTATGTGGTGCTGAGGATAGAACCTAGTACCTCACAAGTGCGAGGCAAGTGCTCTACCTCTACCAAGAGCTATAAACCCAGCCCCTCCTAAGTTGGATTTAAAAATTAACTTAAACTTTCCCTGCCCCCAAAGAGAATAATATATTAATTTTCTTATATTTCAGGATCTTCAAGATGAAGTTCAAAGGGAAAATGTTAATCTGCAAAAACTACAGGCTCAAAAGCAGCAAGTACAGGAACTCCTTGATGAACTGGATGAGCAGAAAGCTCAGCTGGAGGAGCAACTCAAGGAAGTCAGAAAGAAATGTGCTGAGGAGGCCCAGCTGGTAATGTCTGGCTACTTATTGCTGCCTACATCTGTACCTGAGTTGTTTTTCCTGGCTTAAAATGAAAATATTCTCTATTTTTGTTATTATTCTCATTAAGTGACAGTCTCATCAGCAGTTGGCATATGAGGGAAATGGAGTAAGGTTCATCAGAAATTACAGGCTCTCTTTAGTGGAAATAGAAGAACACTGTTGCAGAAGATAAAGTTTTTCCAGATAGTTTGGAAGTAAAATATCTATACCTTCAACTCTCCTCTATACTTTCCCCAATTACCCTTTTCTGCCAAAACCATACATCAAAAAACACCAAAATAGTAAACAAAGAAATAAGTACATTATTAACATTTTAATGACAGCTCTTTTTTAATTCCCCTTTCTTCTTATTCATCTCCATATTATAGATCTCTTCTCTAAAAGCAGAAATAACTAATCAGGAATCACAGATCTCCACTTATGAAGAAGAATTGGCCAAAGCTAGAGAAGAGCTAAGTCGCCTGCAACAAGAAACAGCAGAATTGGAGGAGAGTGTGGAGTCAGGGAAGGCTCAGCTGGAACCTCTTCAACAGCACCTACAAGATTCACAGCAGGAGATCAGTTCAGTAAGTCTTTGTAAAGCAATAAATAAGCCCAATTGGACTGTCAGCTGACCTCTTAGTCAACTTTTGATCTTTCTCTCTCTGCCTACTTTATTATTTATTTTTTGGTTATTTATCTAAATAGGTTTCTTGTCGTCAGTTACACATTAAAATTATATATCCTGTACATCTCATGCTCATTGGAGCAGTGGGTAAGAGTGTGGGCTTTGCATTGAGATGGGCTAGGATTTAAGGGCATAACAGATCAGTGACTTACAGTAAATTTAGAGTTGTAAAAATGTAATAATTCTATTTTAGAACATTTCCATCTCTCTCAAAAGATCCCTCATACTTATTTTTAGTCAGTCTCCATTCCTACCCTCAGGTAACAATTAATCTGCTTCTTGCCTCTATAAATTTGTTTTATTGTATATAAATTTTATCTCAAATGGTTTTCTTTAATTAAAAAAAAAAAACCCAAGGAAAAAAATATTTTAAAGAATATTCATTCATCTAGTAGCATTCCCAGTAGGATAACTATTTTGGGTTATTCATTTATTGAGGACCAACCTACACTGGGACCAGAACTGCCACTAACTAGATGAATCATTTTTAAAATTGGAGAATTAACAAAACACCAAATTCTGAGGGCTAATGTAAGGATTAATGAGGCAAAACCCGTGAGGTATTTTAGTATAGTGTTTGGAACATACATGCTCAGTAAGTGTTGCTTACTTTTATAAGTAATAACCTAGTGTCTTATTGTTCTAATTTTGAAATCGGTTTTTCTGTTTGGGAAAAACTCATTTTTTTAAATTAGAAAATTGTTTCTTCTATAAATAAATTTGGAATTTTATGGTTGGTCCCATGTATAAATCCTTTGCTTTTTCATTTCTAGCCTTTACTACATGGAGAATTAACATTTTAGTTATCATGATAGTAAGATGGTTGGTTACATAAGAACATAGAATTCATGTCATTTCCTTCTTTCAATTTGAACTTGAATAAGCTGCGGCCAAGGAAATTATGCTTACATAATCTTTAAAGGAGCCACATTCATCCAGGTCTTCTAAAACCCCTTTCAGTATTCTTAATTATTATATATAATGAATTCCTCCTTTCTCTGCTCCCTCTTATCTGGAAGGTGAACTTTTGGTGGACTTTGTTATAATAATGGTTAAGATTTTTTCCTGCACATTTATTTATATGTTGATCTCTTCTAGTAGATTTTCCTTTCTGTTCTAGGAGCTTACACAGTTTTTTGGTTTGTTTGTTTTTTTAATCTGTCGCTTAGCACAGTTCTTATTTCATTGTAGGTCCTCAGTAAGAAGATAACCCAAAATAGTTTCCCTGGTTGGTAATGCTACCAGAAGAATGGATATTCTTAAAATAGTTTTTTAAAAACTCGTTTGTTGAGGTAGAATTTATATATCATAAAATTCTAAGGTGTTTTTTTTTCAAAATTGATTTTATCTAAAGGGTTTTTTAAAAATATTTTTTTTAGTTGTAGATGGACAATACGTTTATTTTATTTATTTATTTTTATGTGGTGCTAAGAATCAAACCCAGCGCCTCATACATGCAAGGTAAGTGCTCCACTGATGAGCTACAATCCCATCTCTAATTCTCAGGTTTTAAGGGTATAAATCAGTGATTATTCAGTAAATTTTGAGTTGCACAAGCATCACAATCCAGCTTTAAAATACTTCTTTTATTCTTAAATGATCTCTCCTTCTCTTTTTTTTCAGTCTTCAATCATTTTTTTTTTAAAGAGAATTTTAATATTTATTTTTTTTAGTTTTCTGCAGACACAACATCTTTGTTTGTATGTGGTGCTGAGGATCGAACCTGGGCCGCACGCCTGCCAGGCAAGCGCGCCACGGCTTGAGCCACATTCCCAGGCCCCAGTCTTCAATCATATAAATTAGCTTTCTGCTTCTTACAGATTTGTCATTTTTGGATACTTCATATAGATGCAGTCAAACAATATGTAATCTTAAGTGATTTTTTAACAGCATATTTTTGAGGTTCATCTATTGTGGAATGTATTGTTGACATTATGTTTCATTTTATTGCTGAAGATATTCCATTATATATTTAGAAACTATTTCATTTATTTAATGTCCCAGTTAATGAACATTCTTTTTACTTGTTGACTATACTGATTAATGTTGCTGTGAACATTCACCTACAAGTCTTTGTGTAGGTGATTTTATTTCTTTTGGTTGTGGAATAGCTGGCCATATTATAAAGTGGTGCTTTACTTCTTTACTTTAACATTAATAAACTGTTTTCCAAAGAAGCTGCACCATTTTATACATATACCAGCAGTATATGAGGGGTCTAGGTTCTTCTGTCACCAATACATTATAGTCCTTCTAATAGGTGTAAAGTGGTATCTCATAGTGTTTAACTTGCTTTTCCTTGATGAGAAGTTATCACTTGTCATTTGTTGAGTGCCTTTTCATGTACTTATCAGCCATTTTTTTATCTTCTTGGATGAAATGTCTATTAATGTCTTTCATTCATTTCAAAAATTAGATTGTTTGTCTTTTATTATTATAAGTTTCTAGCATGTTCTGGACCTAATTCCTTTATCAGATAAATGATTTACAATAATTTCTCCCAATCTTTGACTTGTCTTTTCGTTTTCCTTTCTTTGACCTTTTTAGAAAGGGGGCTTCTTTGAAAGGAAGGAACATAAACAAGTAAAGAAGATATTAGAAATCATTATTGAGAAAATAAAGCAATGTGTATGAGCCATACAAAAGAAAACCTAATTTTTGTCAAGATTCTATTAATTGTCTCAGGCTAACCATAAGGATTCTGTTCTAAATAAATTGTTTGATAAGCAGGTATTTCCTCTCACTGTTTCATCTATATGATGGGTTTAATTTTAGTTTCATGGTTTTAAAGTTGTAGTGGAGCATGAAATTGATATAATGATCAGGATAAAAAAAAATTTTAAATGAAATACAGGGCTGAAGGTGTAGCTCAGTAGTAGAAAGCTTACCTAGCATGCATGAGACATGGTGCATTAATTATAATCAGGATAAGTATAACTTCATGAAACTTGTTTCACTAATATGTGTGTGTATTTTATATATATATATGTGAGGGTATGTATGACTACATATCTACTCACATCATATAAATGCATGTGTCTATGTTATGTATATGTATACATATACACACACAGATAAATCCAAATGTGTACATATACCTTTACTGGATTAAGATGTGTAATTGATTTATTTTTATGGGTTAAAGTAAAAGAGTTTATAAGCCACTGCTCTATTATTATATAAAGGTTGTATGCTGTGTTTTATAAATGTGTAATATTTTTAGATTGTTTAAACTCAAAATACGATGTTACTTGGTAGATTATACACACACACACAAACACACTTATAACCACTGTTCAAATATATAAAGCACAATATTGATGTTCATTCAGTGAATATATTAAACTTATAGAGTGCATGGTTATGGTTGATGTTGAAGATACAAAGTATATAAAACAAAACTTGTAGTTTCTAACCTCAAAGAGCTCAAGATTGTTCATTAAAAAAAAAAGTGCAGTGAATTAGTAGAAAAGGAACAAAGGACAAACAAGATGCTAGAAAAACTTAAGTACTATGATAGTAAAAAATGCATTGTGCTGGGTACTTTTATGTACTTAATTCCTCATTTACATAGACTTTTGCTTTTTAAAGAGTTCTTTTGAATTCTATCTTTTGAGCCATACAACAATCATCTGTGAAGGTAGTCATTATTCTGTATAGATTAAGAGAAAAACTGAAATTTGAAAAAGTTGCTTTGACTAAGATCACCCAAGTAGTAGAAGATGACTAGATATGCACCTATCTCCTAAACCAATGTAGTGTTCTTTCCCTGGGTATAAAAGACCTGTGGAAAATTATAAATTCCAATTTCAGTAATTTAATAACCCTATGGGGAAATTAAAATAGAGGGTACAGAGAGCTTGATTTATGAAAGATCATTAAGTAATTATTCATTTTTAAGTTTGCTAAAAACGAAAAGTGGCATGGTAATAAATGAAGGGAATTCAAAAGTGATTTTTAAAAATTACAGTTTATGAAAAAATGGAAATTACCCAGTAAAATTCCATCTATACTTTTTCAATAGAAACTTTTTGAATCTGCCTTATTGATTGCTTTTTTTTTTAAGAGAGAGAGAGAGAGAGAGAGAGAATTTTAATATTTATTTATTTTTTTTTAGTTTTCAGTGGACACAACATCTTTGTTTGTATGTGGTGCTGAGGATCGAACCCGGGCTGCACGTATGCCAGGCGAGCATGCTACCGCTTGAGCCACATCCCCAGCCCCTATTGATTGCTTTGAGATATTTATAAGTTTGCTTTTTGTTATTATAAATGTTAGTATAAACATTGCTGGTGGGACTGCAAATTGGTGCAGCCAATATAGAAAGGAGTATGGAGATTCCTTGGAAATCTGGGAATGGAACCACCATTTGACCCAGCTATCCCTCTCCTCAGTCTGTACCCAAAGGACTTAAAATCAGCATACTACAGGGACACAGCCACATCAATGTATATAGCACCAGAATTCACAATAGCTAAACTGTGGAACCAACCTAGATGCCCTTCAGTAGATGAATGGATTAAAAAAAATTGTGCCATATATACACAATGGAATATTACTCAACAATAAAAGAGAATAAAATCATGGTATTTGCAGGTAAATGGATGGCATTGGAGAAGATAATGATAAGTGAAGTTAGCCAAATGAAGTTAGCCACTATGAATCAGCCTCCTTATATCAAAAACAAATGCTCTGATATAAGGAGGCTGATTCATAGTGGGGTAGGGAGGGGGAGCATGGGAGGAATAGATGAACTCTAGATAGGGCAGATGAGTGGGAGGGAAAGGGAGGAGGCAGGGGGTTAGCAAGGATGGTGGAATGTAATGGACATCATTCTCCAAAGTACATGTATGAAGACACGAATTGGTGTCAACATACTTTATATACAACCAGAGATATGAAAAATTGTGCTCTATATGTATAATAAGAATTATAGGGACTGGGATTGTGACTCAATGGTAGCGCGCTCGCCTAGCATGCATGAGGCACTGGGTTTGATCCTCAGTACCACATAAAAACAAAATAATGTGTCCACCTAAAACTAAAGATACATAAATAAATAAATGTTTAAAAAAACGTAATGCAAAATAAATAAAAATAGATGTTAGTATTTTGTTCTTCTATTCATGGTCCCATATAGCATCTAGCTTTTATAATATATTACAATTTATTGAATTCTATCTTATGGATCTTATTATTGTTCCAGGAGTATAAATTCATTTGGATAATGAAATCAAAAACACTTTGAGGGCTGGGAATATAACTCAATTGGTAGAGTGCTTATGTCACATGCACAAGGCCCTGGGTTCAATCCCCAGCACCATAAAAAACAAAAACAAAACAAACCACGTTGAGCTGGGTGTGGTGGTGCATGCCTGCAATCCCGGTGGCTCAGGAGGCTGAGGCAGGAGGATCACAAGTTCATGGCCAGCCTCAGCAACTTAGGGAGATGCTGTCTCAAAATAAAATAAAAATAAAAATGACTGGGGATGTAGCTCAGAGGTATAACATCCTGGGTTCAAGCCCTGTATACCCCGTCACGAAAAGAAAGAAAAAAAAAATACATGCTTCAAGTGTTCTTTATTTAACATGTTCAGCACAACTTAGATTTAGACAATATTTTCTAGGGCTCTAACCCCATTTACATAGTATAGGACCCTTATCTTCACTCTCCTTTCCCAGTAGAGTACAGCTGCTTCCAAAGCCTTCTCTCTCCCTCAACTTCTGTATCTCTATTATAAAAGTACTGTCACTGAGTATTCTTTTTCTCTGTCATATTGCTATCTTTCCTTCCAGTACTCTGGCCCTTCTTTTTCTAATGCTCCACAAAATATTGCTAGTTCACAGATTCTTTGCAATTTGTAAGAATCGAAATTCTTGGGAAATTTCAAAAAATACCCCAACAAAAAAAGAAATCATGTGTACTAGAGAGAGATTACTGAAATCTTTCCTCTAAGTCATGCTATATTCCCAGAGGATTCTCCTGGTGAAGAGCAAATTTGTTTTTGACCAAATCTAAGGATATAATTATTTTTATGTTGCATGTCTTTCTACTAATAAGTTGTTTTGTAATTTTACTTTGTGTTGACAGATGCAAATGAGACTCATGGAAATGAAAGAGCTGGAAAATCATAATAATCAGTCAAATTGGTGCAGTAGTCCACACAGCATTCTTGTAAATGGTGCTACAGATTATTGCAGCCTCAGTACAAGCAGCAGTGAGACAGCCAACCTTAATGAACAGGTTGAAGGCCAGAACAACCTGGAGTCCGAGCCCATACATCAGGAGTCTCCAGTGAGTCTTAATACCTTCATAATTAACTTCAGAAAAAAAGATGGATGCAAATCAAACTTTTGTTGGCATCATACCTAATATAAATATGTTAGTATGCCCTGAGGACTATTGAGATTTCGTTTTTAGAAGCAGAGAGTGAGTTTTGATACAATAAGACTCACAGCTTTAACTAGTATTAAAATGTAATTTAATTTATTTTTTAAATTATTTATTTGTTTATTTACTTATTTATTTTAAAGGAAGTACTGGGGATTAAACCAAGGAGCACTTTACCACTTGAGCTACATCCCTAGACCTTTTTATTTTTTATTTTGGGACAGGGTCTCATTAAGTTGTTGAGGCTGACCTCAAACTTCTAATCTTCATGCCTCAGCCTCCTGAGATTACAGGCATGCACCACTTGCCCAGCTCCTGAAATGTAATTTTAATGGCCTTGTAGAACATTTTTTAAAAAACAATACTTCTAAAGGAAATTTGTGTGTGTTGTGTTTCTGTGTGATGGAGTCTCACTATGTTGCTCAGGGTAGTCTAAAACTCATGTTCTCAGGTAGTCCTCCTATTTCAGCTTTTTGAGTTGTTGAGAATTTATCTTACAGTAAGCAGATGCTGTTGCACCTCAACCTGACTTAGATATTAACTTTTTAAATTTTTTTTTTTTAAGTAGCTGAGAGGATAGCTGTGTGATAAAGAGCTTGCCTAGCATGTGAGAGTTCCTGTATTTGCCCCAGTACTGAAAGAGAAAGAAAAAAAACTAATACCAGAAGTTTTTTAGTTACTCTCATTCAAAGCTGAAAGTAATTCTTTATTATATAATATTATAATATTGAGGACATTGATTTTTACTAGTTATTTAGATTGTGCCAACTATATGTTAGGGCTATAGAGATAAAGTATCTTTAACTTTTTCCTTTAAGCAGCATATAGTGTAATAGCATGACACTGTGTTAAAAGAGTGATAAAAGAAGCATAGTCTTTTCAGATAGGACAGCTGAAAGGTACTCAAAAAAGGTTTTGTAGGGAATGCTTTGGCAAGTGAATAAGGGTTGAGCAAAGAAGAAGCTGGTACATTCCTGTCAGAGAATCAGTAGAGCATGGATACAAGTAGAAGAAAACATCTGTTTAGAATCATGAGAGGTTTTGAGGACATCTTGTGATGGTGAGGAAGATATTAGCAAGAGGTAAGTCTCTCTCCTAGTGGGCATCTGCATTTTCTTAAATACTTTCTCAAAACACACATGTAATATGTTCTAGCCCAAACTTGCTGAAGTAGTTTCTGAAATGGAACCAGGTACGTGTATTTTCAAAACAAATTCTATGCATGATTTTGATGTGTGGACCAAACTGGAAAAAAATGACTTATAGATCATACCTGGCCAGAGGATAAGAAAATTAGCTTCATCTTGAAGCATTGTGGAATTTATCTTACTGCCATGAGTAACCATTGAAGAATTTAAAATGAGAATAAATTTACCTTTTAGAAATGGGAGAAGTGGAGAGTGGGGCTGAACACACAAAGGAGCTATTGAGAACCTGTGAGAGTTGTTTTAGCCTAAATTTAAGCAGTTACAGAAGGAATGGTGAGAAGATGACAAATTTAAGAGATATTAAAGATGTAAAACTTAGGGCTGGGAATGTGGCTCAAGCAGTAGCCCGCTAGCCTGGCATGTGCGGGTGCGCTGGGTTCGATCCTCAGCACCACATACAAATAAAGATGTTGTGTCCACCGAAAACTAAAAAAAAAAAAAAAAAATTAAAAAAATTCTCTCTCTCTCTCTCTCTCTAAAAAAAAAGATGTAAAACTTAGAGACTTCATTATATTTAGACAATGAAGTCATAGATACATGATTCAATATTCTTTTCAGCACGAAAGTCAGATTACTGGATTATCCTTTAAACACATCAAACTGTTGGTATTAGTAAGACTTTTTACTAATGATCTAAATCAAGAAAACAGTGGAGAGTTGTTGAAGAACTTTTAACCAGAAAGACCATTATAAGATTCGCATTTAGTTCTGCAATCTGTATATGGGGTAAAAATGGGAGCTCATAACCCACTTGAATCAAATTGTGAAATATGATATATCAAGAACTATGTAATGTTTTGAACAGCCAACAATAAAAAATAAAAAAAAAAAAAAAAGATTCGCATTTAGAACTCTTACTTTGGCTACTATAAAGGAGGGTAGATTGAAAGAGTACAATATTGGAGGCAGGAAGGCAGGTGGAAGGCTACTCCTACAGTCTGAATCATAGATGATGATTATATAATGAGTGATAGTGACTGTCTGGATGAAGAAAAGGAGAAAGAAGAATTTGAGAAAAAGAGGTAGAAAGAACAAGACTTGGACTCTTATTTTAGCTGAAGGATAACCAAAATAGGAAGTGGCTAAAGATGACCTGAACACTTCTGGCTTAAGTGACTTTGATGCTTGGTGACACCATTTTTCTTAGATTATAGGAGAAGAAATCATTCAGTGAGTATATTGTGTTTGTCTTTTTGTTGTTGTTTTTTAATAAAGTTTGAGTTTCCTTTGTTAGTTTTCTCTGCCAGGTAGAAAAGGACAATGTAGTCTGTAGCAGTAATATTTTATAAGTAGGGTGAAGGGTTCAATGGTAGAGCACTAACATAGTGAGGGCAAGGACCTGAATTTGATCCCTAGTGCCACTTCAAAAAAAAAAAAAAAAAAGTGTGTGAGTGTATATGAAATTTTATGTATTTACTAAATCATATAAATAAATATGTTAAAGTATATTAATATATAAAAAGTATGTATGCATATGTATGTGTATATTTGTTTGTTTGTTTATCTTGTAGACAAGAAGTAGTCCTGAAATATCACCTGATGTGATTGATGAAAATGAAGTGGTACCTGCATCTGTTAATGAAAAAGTTTGTCCTGAATTTGACAATGACAGACATGCAAAAGAGGTAAATAATTTTATATTTAAGTACTCTTATCACTAATGTGTTAAATGTTCTTTATGACTGAAAATATAATATTTGTTTTTGTAAAGCATGGGTATGATTTAAACATGCATTATTTTATTTTAAAATGTTCTATTTTAAAACCTTGGTTCCTAAAAATTTTTTTTTAATTTAAAATTATTTTTAGGAAGATCCATTTAAATCAGAATCAAGTTCACTGACAGGTCCAGTTGCAGATACAAACTTGGATTTTTTCCAATCTGATCCTTTTGTTGGCAGTAAGTATCATTTTGTTGTTGTTGTTGTAGTTGGACACAAAACCTTTATTTTATTTATTTATTTTTATGTGGTGCTGAGGATTGAGCCCAGTACCTCACACATAGGAGGCAAGCGCTCTATCACTGAGCCACAACCCCAGCTCCAAGTATCATTTTTTTTTAAATAGTTTTTACTTGTCAATGGATCTTATTTATTTATATGTGGTGCTGAGAATCGAACCTGTGCCTCATACATGCCAGGCAAGTGCTCTACCACTGAGCCATGTCCCCAGCCCCCCAAGCATCATTTTTTAATATTATAAGTTTAAGTTTACCCAAAAAGACTTTTTAATATGTAAACTATGTAAGAATTAGGACTTCATTGAGAGCATACTCATTATAAGAAAGTGAAAACAGAAACACTTACAGTCTTAAGTTTGCTAATATTTATCTGCCACAGGCATCTAAATCCAGGACTAAATCTTTGATTATGTCTTAGGGGTCCCTAATTAAGAGTATGTTTCTTGGGGTTGGGGTTTCTTGCCTGGCATGTGTGGGGCGCTGGGTTTGATTCTCAGCACCACATACAAAGAAATAAAATAAAAGTCTATCAACAACTAAAAAAAAAAGAGAGAGTATGTTTCTTTTTCAGAATAAGAACCAAAGGAAAAATGGTATAGGCAAGTAGTGGAGATTGTGGAGGTTGGACACTTTTTTTTTTTGGTACCTGGATTGAACCCGGTGGCATTTGACCACTGAGCCACATCCCCAGCCCTTTTTCTAATATTTGGTTTAGAGACAGGATCTCGCCAAGTTGCTTAGGGCCTCAGTAAGGCTGAGACTGACTTTGAACTCAAAATCCTTCTGCCTCAGCCACCGGAGTCACTGGTATTACAGGCATACGCCACCATACCGGGCTCAAGGGTAAGACATTCTGAAGTTAGCCAAGAATTAGTTGATATCAGTGTAAAGTACTTTAAATATCACTTGGGTCAAAGCTCTTTGACATTGTATTTTATTTCCAAAATTAACTTGTGAAACTGATTAGTTTGATTATTAGTTTTAAAGATGTGAAACTTAAGGCACAAAGGCAGAATAAATTACTTAAAGTTATATCAGAGATGAGCCCAGATACTAGAATTCTTTTTTGAGGGGTTGGAGGGTGTATATTGGGAGTGAACAGGAGTGCTTAACCACTGAGCCACATCTCCAGCCCCTTTTTTTTTTTTTTGTATTTTATTTAGGGACAGGATCTCACTGAGTTATTAGTTATTGCTAATTTGCTGAGGCTGCCTTTGAACTTGTGATCCTCCTGCCCCAGCTTCCACTGGGATTACAGGGTTGCACCACCATGCCCGGCTAGAACTCTTTTTTTAAAAACAGCTTTATTGATATGTGTATATATGTATATATGTGTGTGTGTGTGTGTGTGTGTATGTATGTATATATGTATAAATATATATAAAGTGTCAAAAGATTTAAAAGTTGTGCATTTAAAATGTACAGGGGTTGGGAGTGTGGTTTAGTGGCAAGAATGCTTGCCTAGTATGATCTAGGTCCTGGGTTTGATCCCCAGCATTGCAAAATATAAAGTGAAATAATAAAAACTTAATACATAATTTAATAGTTTTAGTATGTTTATGGTTTTATAATCATCCCCACAATCTAATTTTGGAAAAGTTTTTATCACTCTGTAAACTTCATACCTAATAACAGTCACTTCCTATCTCCCAACGCCCATACCTAATAGCAGTCACTTTCTATCTCCCAACGCCCAGCTCTATTGCAAAATGGACAAAATGATTTAAATAAACATTTCACTAAAGTAGATATACAAATAACCAATAAACACATAGAAAAATACCTAATACTAGTCAACCCCCAATAAGATATTGCTTTATACCTACTAGAATGCATATAATCAAAAGTATAGATAATAACAGGTGTTGACAAGGATATGGAGAAATTGCAACCCACATACACTACTGGTGGGACTGTAAAACTGTGCAGTCTCTTTGGAAAACAGTCTGACAGTTCCTTCACCAATTAAGCAGAATTACTAATTAAACAAAAATTATTGTATGAACCTATAATACACTCAGAAATGAAAACATATATATTCAAACAAAAATTTGTTCGCAAATGTTGACCATCAAATCTTTTTGCCCATTTTATATTTGGTTTGCCTTTTTGTTATTGATTTATGAGAGCTATACATATTCTAAATAATAATTCTCTTATGAAATATATGATTTGCAATATTTTCTTGGCATTCTATGTTGTCTGTTATGTTCTTCATGTGCTATTAAGCACAAAGATTCCTAAATTGGGTAAAGTTCAATTTATTTTTTTCTTCTTCCAAGAGTTTTATAGTTCTGTTAGATTTAGATTTTTTTTATATGATATGAGGTGTAGGGGTTGTGTTGTCCCCAAACTTTGTTGCAAAGACTGTTGTTTCTGCACTGTGTATTGTTGGTACTCTTGTCAGAAATCAAATGGCCATAAAAATAAGGGTTTTGCCTCTGGACTCTTCTCTCTCTCTCTCTCTCTCTCTCTCTCTCTCTCTCTCTCTCTCTCTCCTTTGCTTCAGTGAAGCTCAGTGTCTTCATTTCTGTAGATATTTTTTAGTAAAATTAATGCTGTTGTGCCCATCTTCCCCTTCATTTGTAACTTCTGCTTGTGATCAAGGTAAGTATAGTAGGTTCTGTTTCAAATTTGTCTCTTTTGAGGTGTATTTCAGTTCAGCCTTTATCTTTTATTTTTAAAAATTCTTTATTATTTTAAATATTTCCTAAGGTGAATGACATTCATAATTTTATTTGCTTGGAGGTAGAGTTATTGAAACTAACTTAGCTTTAAAAAATTTGACTTTTGTTTAACATGAAAGTTTTTTTAAGAGTTACCCTTTTTAAAAAAGTTATCCTTTAAGTAATGGTGCCACAAGAATAAATTTTGTTATTTTGATTTCTCCTTATTTTATCCAGGTGATCCTTTCAAGGATGATCCTTTTGGGAAAATTGGTCAGTACATTATTGCATTACATCTTAGCTTTAATTCAATTCTGCTTATTGTAGGCTTATTTTGTATTTAGGAGAGTTAACAATGTTGGAGAGTTATAGGAAATAAGCTTCTTATTTATTGAGTTGAAGCTGCTTTAAAGCCATAGTCTAAAATAAGATGCTGCATATGCCTGGCGTTTTCAGTAAGAGAGTCATAGGTTCTTGTGAATTTGCTTAATAAACTGTTAGCTGTACTGTGTGTGTGTGTGTGTGTGTGTGTGTGTATTTGTGGTGCTGGAGATCGAACCCATAACCTCACATATGCTAGGAGAACTATACCTCCAGTCCCAGTTTTACTTTTTAATAATCTTTAATATTGCTTTAAATACTATTGGCTCTAATCTCTCTAGCTAAAGATTAGATGAGCATAATGAATCTACATACTACAGGGTTAGAATATAATTTTATTTTCCTAAGATTATAGCCTATTCATTCGAATGGGGAAAAAGGAAACATCTTGAAGAATTACTCAGTATTGGACTTTTTTTTTTAAATTTTTATTGTTGGTTGTTCAAAACATTACATAGTTCTTGATATATCATATTTCACACTTTGATTCAAGTGGGTTATGAACTCCCATTTTTACCCCGTATACAGATTGCAGAATCACATCAATTACACATCCATTGATTTACATATTGCCATACTAGTGTCTGTTGTATTCTGCTGCCTTTTAGTATTGGACTTTTTAAGGTATTCTTTTTCTGGGATTTTTCATTAGAATAAAGCAATCTTGTTTACAGTTTAGTTTTGTTTCCTGAACCTGTTCCAAAGTATTGGCTGTTAGCTTTAAACTCAGAAAGGGATATATTTAAGTTTTTGTTGCTGTTTCCTTTAGTTATGGTAGCATAGAATAAGGGCACTTAATATTAGATCTCTTAAAATTATGTGCTAACTTTAAAAGTAGTTTAGTAGGTGAAAAGCTCTATATCTTATCACCTATTTTAGATTCTGCAAGACTTCAAAATGTCCTTTAATTAAGGCAGTTGTGATGCCTGTCTTCAGGTTATAGGAAGTTTACTGTAATGATGTTTTTAATTTATTTTATTTGTGCTTTATTTTCTTAGATCCATTTGGTGGTGATCCTTTCAAAGGTTCAGATCCATTTGCATCTGACTCTTTCTTCAAGCAGTCTTCTACTGATCCTTTTGCCACTTTAAGTAACGACCCTTTTAGTGCATCCAGCCAGAGCAATAATACATCAGTAAGTGGGAGGATTTAAAACTGTTAATTTGAGTGGATAACTATTGTCCTAAGTGAATTTCTTGAAATGTATAGTGATGAAAGAATCATCCCTTAGATTATTACTAATGGGTAATATAAGAATTTCTATCTCATCCAGAACCTTGGTGCATGCCTATAATTCCAGCTACTTGGATATCTAAGGTAGGAGGACTATTTGTTTGAGGCCAGTCAACTTAGCAATTCAAAAATAGAAAAATCAAAAGATCTGAGTAGATCAGAGGTAGAGTCCCCTGGATTTAATTCCCAGTTTTGAGGAGAAAATAAGAATTCTGTCTCATCTCAATCCATTTAGTTTTTGGTTCAGGTTTGTTATTCATAGTTTGATCAACCACTAACAATTGAGTATACTGACTTACAGTGTTCAAAAATTAAGTTCATCCTTGAGAAGGAGTCAAATTTTATCCCATTCAGGATATTAAAAATAAATAACTAGAAATCCAAAAACCAGTCTTAAGTAAATCTTGCCAGAAATATTTGGTATATTATTGAAAATTACTGTAAAAGGAACAATGGAGACATCTGGAATATTAATCTTGTATAGAAATATAAATTCCCACTAAATGTCAAGCTTTCTTGAGTATATACATATCTGCAATAACAACCACTATTTTAATAAGCATATACTATGACCCAAGTGTTTCTATGTGTTTCTCATTTATTATTTGTGATCTTCACATAAAAAGGTAGGTGTTGGTATCTCCATTTCAAAAATAAAATATGGGACTAAAAAAAAATACTAACTTAACGTGCCTAAGGTCATAGAGGTGAGTGCTTTATTATCTGATGACCTTTATATTATAGATATTTGAAAGTACTCAAAACGAAGTAACAAACCTCCTCCATGTATCTGTCACACAATTTCAATAGTTGTGGATGGACTGAGAGTTTTTTGCTTGTTTGTATCTTTCTTTTTATTTGGAGACTTAGTTTTTGAGACAGTAGTTTCATGTTGTACAAATAAACTGGACTGAGATAGGGGCAGTTGATTGACAGGTAAAATCCTCACCTCTTATATCCACTAATTGTGCAACTTGATTCCAAACTTTCACATAGTTTATTATCAAAAGCAGCAGTTTTCTTTTTAACGAAAGCTGTTTGTTTCCTCTGAGGCTCAGAATGCTAGAATTATTTTTAGGTAACAGTTAGGAAATAAAAACAAAGGATTTTATGATATGAAGTTCCAGGAAATCTATGAAAATTGTGTGCATCCTGAATAGACCATGATATCCTGAAGTAGAAAAAGAACATTAATGGAAAAACTGGTAAAATCCAAATAAAATCCATGCTTTATAGTTTTGTACCAATATTAATTCCCCAGTTTTAACAGATGTTCTATGATTATATGAAATAGTAACATTAGAGGATGCTAGGTGAAGGGTGTTTGGTAACTGTTATCTTTACAACTCTTCTGTCTGTTTAAATTATTTCAGAACAAATAGTTAAAATAGCTTGCAACTGTACAAGTAGCAATGCTATGAAGAAATGAGTACCACCAAAATCATGGTAATAATCACCTCAGCAGCGGAGGAATGGGGTTGTAATTAGGGAGGGGCACGTGACATCTTCTGAGGTGTTGGCAACTTCTTGGGAAATTATTACATGGATGTTCATCTAATACTTACTTATTAAACCATATGTACATTTCATGTACTCTTTGGAATGGATGTTGCACAGTTCAAGAATTAATTTAAAAATAATATGTATCATTTCCACTTAATAAGACTGAAGATCAGTAGGGGAAAACATTTGTTCCTAATATTTGTGTTCTTGAATTAATTTAGAATTTGTAAAGAATATTTTCTTGAGAGTTAAAGTTAAGTTTCAGCTATGAAATGTTGTATCTCTTAGTCATGGATTTGTGTAATTTGTTTAGGTAGAAACATTGAAGCACAATGATCCTTTTGCTCCTGGTGGGACAATTGTTATTGCAGCAAGTGATTCAGGTAAAGAAATAATTAATCAAATTTACAGACTATGAAACATTAATTACCCTTTAATATTTTTGTCTGTATATTTTTGGTCCAGTTAATTATGGATTTAAAATTATTGCACAGTTCTATCTAATTATAACCTACCAATAATAATAGTGTCAGTCATTTGTTTATCACTTTCTCCTTGTATTGTTCATTATCTCTGTTATTTCTAAGGTTAAAGATCTTTCTAGAATATATACTATAACCAATATTTGTAAAACCAATAATAATTTTTTGCTTTATAAAGATAGTGTTACTTAAGTCAGCATTGACTCTTATAGATGTTGGGCTAAGTGAAAAGATAGTGACTTCAAACAGATAATGAAAATTGTTTTACAAATGTGAAAAGATTCTGTTAATAATACAGAGAAAAGCTAAATGTTATTTTAGCATACAATCTTCATACTTTATTTGTATTATCTAATTTTTCATTTTTTTAATGACCTCTTAAGTAATAATTCCACTTCAAACATCTAGAAACTGAGGACCAGAAATATTAAGTAACTTGATTGAGATTATATAGTTCAACAGATTTGATCCAGGTAGACCAGCAGTTTACTAGATTCAAATCTAGGACTGATGGAGTTTAAAGCTTTTTTTAACTAAGTAACTCTGCTTCTTCCCCACTGTTTATTTAATAATAAAACAGATAAAAAAGCCAGCTAATGTGTAGCAGAGCAGGAAATTAAAGGAAAATAAACACAAACATGTTAATACTTCTATGTCATGCTGAAAGTAGGATGCTTTGCTTTTCTGTGTTGCTGAGTGCAACAAATTAAGAATTATGAGCATAGATAGATTAGTAGAAATGCCTTAAGAACTTGGATTTCTTATATTGAACAGATTATAATGAGATTTAGCACAGTGTGTTATTTGTTTCAAGGTTGAAAATTAACTCTCAATAGGAGTAGCGAGAGTGAGGAATATAAAAGGCAGATGTGTAGTAAACAGGATTTAATGTAATGTCAGGTATTGATTTAAACAATGTAGAACAAGAGCAAATGAAAATTCCAAAAGACTTGTAGTAATAGTGGTTAAATCATACCTTTTTAAAAACACATGTGCATCTTTTTTAGATCCTTATTATTAAATTGATGAATTAATATATTGCTAGGGATATTAGGTAATTTGAGAAGATAACTTAAGAGAATAAAAGGAGAATATAATTAACTCTTGATTGCCCACACTAAGGAAGTGGTAAGTGCCATGAGAGTTGATTAAACCTTTAAAGATGTAAAAGAAAGGAGGTCACATTAAGGGTAAATTTTGAGTGATTTCAAAGCCAAAGATGGCTTTTGTGGTATGCTTCGAAAGAATGGGCTAGAATTTTAGCAAGTAGATATGAAAAGAGATATTATGTGACACTAAGAGAGTAATCTGAACCAGGCTGGGAGACAGGAAATACAGGGCATGTTTGAAAATAAGAAAATAGACATTTTGACAAAGAGCTAGTTGATAGAGAAATAGTTAGGTAAAGTGATAGAGTAAATGACTATAGCCTAGGAGGGTTTATTGTTTTTAATCATAATAATAACTACCATTTATTGAGCACTTAAAGAGTTCCAACACTCCATGTGCTAACCATTTTCCTATACTTAATTCTAAGATGAGATAATGGGTATTATGTTTATTGTAAACAGCATACAAGGAAAATCAAGGTGTGGAGAGATAAAGTAATTTTCACAAGGTTAAAGAAGTAGTAGTAGTAGTAGTAGTAGTTGATGAATCCATATTCAAATGAGGTCTCTGGTTTTCCACCTGCCTCTACCTGTCTGTTTGGTCATTCTTTTTTTTTTTTTTAAATTGGTTGTTCAAAACATTACAAAGCTCTTGACATATCATATTTCATACATTAGATTCAAGTGGGTTATGAACTCCCATTTTTACCCCAAATACAGATTGCAGAAACACATCGGTTACACATCCACATTTTTACATAATGCCATATTAGTAACTGTTGTATTCTGCTACCTTTCCTATCCTCTACTATTCCCCCTCCCCTCCCCTCCCATCTTCTCTCTCTACCCCATCTACTGTAATTATATGTAATTTTGTATAACAATGAGGGTCTCCTTCCATTTCCATGCAATTTCCCTTTTCTCTCCCTTTCCCTCCCACCTCATGTCTCTGTTTAATGTTAATCTTTTCCTCCTGCTCTTCCTCCCTGCTCTGTTCTTAATTGCTCTCATTATATCAAAGAAGACATTTGGCATTTGTTTTTTAGGGATTGGCCAGCTTCACTTAGCATAATCTGCTCTAATGCCATCCATTTCCCTGCAAATTCCATGATTTTGTCATTTTTTAGTGCAGAGTAATACTCCATTGTATATAAATGCCACATTTTTTTTATCCATTCATCTACTGAAGGGCATCTGGGTTGGTTCCACAGTCTAGCTATTGTGAATTGTGCTGCTATGAACATCGATGTGGCAGTATCCCTGTAGTACGCTCTTTTAAGGTCTTCAGGGAATAGCCCGAGAAGGGCAATAGCTGGGTCAAATGGTGGTTCCATTCCCAGCTTTCCCAGGAATCTCCATACTGCTTTCCAAATTGGCCGCACCAGTTTGCAGTCCCACCAGCAATGTACAAGAGTACCCTTTTCCCCACATCCTCACCAGCACTTGTTGTTGTTTGACTTCATAATGGCTGCCAATCTTACTGGAGTGAGATGGTATCTTAGGGTGGTTTTGTTTGCATTTCTCTGACTGCTAGAGATGGTGAGCATTTTTTCATGTACTTGTTGATTGATTGTATGTCCTCGTCTGAGAAGTGTCTGTTCAGGTCCTTGGCCCATTTGTTGATTGGGTTATTTGTTATCTTATTGCTTAATTTTTTGAGTTCTTTGTATACTCTGGATATTAGGGCTCTATCTGAAGTGTGAGGAGTAAAGATTTGTTCCCAGGATGTAGGCTCCCTATTTACCTCTCTTATTGTTTCTCTTGCTGAGAAAAAACTTTTTAGTTTAAGTAAGTCCCATTTGTTGATTCTTGTTATTAACTCTTGTGCTATGGGTGTCCTATTAAGGAATTTGGAGCCTGACCCCACAATATGTAGATCGGAGCCAACTTTTTCTTCTATCAGACGCAGAGTCTCTGATTTGATATCAAGCTCCTTGATCCATTTTGAGTTAACTTCTTTTGTGCATGGTGAGAGAAGGGGATTCAGTTTCATTTTGTTGCATATGGATTTCCAGTTTTCCCAGCACCATTTGTTGAAGATGCTATCCTTCCTCCATTGCATGCTTTTAGCCCCTTTATCAAATATAAGATAGTTGTAACTTTGTGGATTAGTCTCTGTGTCCTCTATTCTGTGCCATTGGTCCACCCGCCTGTTTTGGTACCAGTACCATGCTGTTTTTGTTACTATTGCTCTGTAGTATAGTTTGAAATCTGGTATCACTATGCCACCTGATTCACACTTCCTGCTTAGAGTTGCTTTTGCTATTCCGGGTCTTTTATTTTTCCATATGAATTTCATGATTGCTTTATCTATTTCTACAAGAAATGCCATTGGAATTTTGATTGGCATTGCATTAAACCTATAGAGAACTTTTGGTAATATCGCCATTTCGATGATGTTAGTTCTGCCTATCCATGAACAGGGTATATTTTTCCATCTTCTAAGATCTTCTTCTATTTTTCTCTTTAGGGTTCTGTAGTTTTCATTGTATAAATCTTTCACCTCTTTTGTTAGGTTGATCCCCAAGTATTTTATTTTTTTTGAGGATATTATGAATGGGGTGTTTTTCCTCATTTCCGTTTCAGAAGTTTTGTCGCTGATATACAGAAATCCCTTTGATTTATGTGTGTTCATTTTATATCCTGCCACTTTGCTGAATTCATTTATTAGTTCTAGTAGTTTCTTTGTAGACCCTTTTGGGTCTTCTAGGTATAGAATCATGTCACTCGTAAATATTGATAATTTAAGTTCTTCTTTTCCTATTTTTATGCCTTTAATTTCGTTCGTCTGTCTAATTGCTCTGGCCAGTGTTTCGAGAACTATATTGAATAGAAGTGGTGATAGAGGGCATCCCTGTCTTGTTCCAGATTTTAGAGGGAATGCCTTCCATTTTTCTCCATTCAGAATGATACTAGCCTGAGGCTTAGCATAGATAGCTTTTACAATGTCGAGGTAAGTTCCTGTTATCCCTAGTTTTTCTAATGTTTTGAACATAAAGGGATGCTGCACTTTGTCGAATGCTTTTTCTGCGTCTATCGAGATGATCATATGGTTCTTATCTTTGAGTCTATTGATGTGGTGAATAACATTTATTGATTTCCGTATATTGAACCATCCTTGCATCCCAGGGATGAATCCTACTTGATCATGGTGCACAATTTTTTTGATGTGTTTTTGTATCCGATTCGCCAGAATTTTATTGAGGATTTTTGCATCTAGGTTCATTAGAGATATTGGTCTGTAGTTTTCTTTCTTTGAGGTGTCTTTGTCTGGTTTCAGAATCAGGGTGATTGTTGGCCTCATAGAATGAATTTGGAAGAGCTCCCTCTTTTTTTGTTTCCTGAAATAACTTGAAAAGTATTGGTATTAATTCTTCTTTAAAGGTTTTGTAAAACTCCGCTGTATACCCATCCGGTCCTGGGCTTTTCTTGGTTGGTAGTCTTTTGATTGCTTCTTCTATTTTATCCATTGATATTGGTCTGTTCAAATTGTGTGTATCCTCCTGACTCAGTCTGGGCAAATCATATGACTTAAGAAATTTATCGATGTCTTCACTGTCTTCTTTCTGTAGCATCTGTTGTGATATTGCCTTTTTCATCCCGTATGTTAGTAATTTGAGTTCTCTCTTCTTCTCTTCGTTAGCATGGCTAAGGGTCTGTCGATCTTATTTATTTTTTCGAAGAACCAACTTTTTAGTTTTGTCAATTTTTTCAATAGTTTCTTTTGTTTCAATTTCATTGATTTCCGCTCTGATTTTAATTATTTCTTGCCTTCTGCTACATTTGCTGTTGTTTTGCTCTTACTTTTCTAGGGCTTTGAGATGAAGTGTGAGCTCATTTATTTGTTGTTTTTTTCTTTTTTTGAAGAATGACCTCCAGGCAATGAATTTCCCTCTTAAAACTGCTTTCATTGTGTCCCATAGATTCCGATATGTTGTGTCTGTATTTTCATTTATCTCTAAGAATTTTTTGATTTCCTCCTTTATGTCTTCTGTAACCCATTGATCATTCAGTAACATATTGTTCATTTTCCATGTGATGTAGGATTTTTCCTTCCTTCTTTTATCATTGATTTCCAGTTTCATTCCATTATGATCAGATAAAATGCATGGTATTATTTCCATCCCTTTATATTTACTGAGGGTTGCCCTATGGCATAATATATGGTCTATTTTTGAGAAGGATCCATGTGCTACTGAGAAAAAAGTATATCCACTTGATGATGGTTGATATATTCTAAATATGTCAGTTAAGTCTAAGTTATTGATTGTGATATTGAGTTCTGTAGTTTTTTTATTCAACTTTTGTTTGGAGGATCTGTCCAATGGTGAGAGAGGTGTGTTGAAGTCACCCATAATTATTGTGTTGTGGTCTGTTTGATTCTTGAACTTGAGGAGAGTTTTGTTTTATGAACGTCGCAGCACCCTTATTTGGTGCATAAATATTGATGATTGTTATGTCTTGTTGGTGAATGGTTCCTTTTAACAGTATATAATGTCCTTCCTTATCCCTTTTGATTAACTTAGTCTTGAAGTCGATTTTATTCGATATGAGGATGGCCACCCCTGCTTGCTTACGAGGACCGTGTGCATGGTATATTTTTTCCCAACCTTTCACCTTCAGCCTGTGTATGTCTTTTCCAATCAGATGTGTCTCCTGGAGGCAACATATTGTTGGATTTGTTTTTTTAATCCATGTTACCAGCCTATGTCGCTTTATTGGAGAGTTTAAGCCATTAACGTTTAGAGTTACTATTGATATATGGTTTGTACTTCCAGCCATGTTTGATTATTTATCTTTTTTTTTTTTAATTTAGTTTGTTTCTCCATGATTTGCTTTCCCCCCACCCTCTGTCTTTACTGAGGTACTTCCCACTGTTGGTTTTGGTTATTGTTTTTCATTTCTTCCTCGTGTAGTGTTTTGCTCAAGATGCTTTGCAGTGCTGGTTTTCTGGCTGCAAATTCTTTTAACTTTTGTTTATCATGAAAGATTTTTATTTTGTTGTTGTACCTGAAGCTTAATTTTGCTGGATACAAAATTCTTGGTTGGCATCCATTGTCTTTCAGTGTTTGAAATACGTTGTTCCAGGATCTTCTCGCTTTCAGCATGTGTGATGAAAAATCCGTTGTTAACCTTATTGGTTTACCCCTGAATGTAATCTGCCTCCCTTCTCTTGTAGCTTTTAATATTTTCTCTTTGTTCTGTATATTGAATATCTTCATAACAATGTGTCTTGGTGTTGGTCTACTGTGATTTTGTATGCTCGGTGTCCTGTATGCATCGACAATTTGTATATCCGTTTCCTTTTTTATTTCTGGAAAGTTTTCTATAATTATTTCATTCAGCAGGTTGCACATTCCCTTGGTTTTAACCTCTATACCTTCCTCTATCCCGATGACTCTTAAGTTTGGTTTTTTTATGTTATCCCATATCTCTTGGATGTTTTTCTCGTGATTTTTTACCAGCCTTTCTGAGTTGGCTAGACTCTTTTCAAGATGATATATTTTGTCTTCATTATCTGACGTTCTGGCTTCTACTTGCTCCACTCTGTTAGTGATACTCTCATTTGAGTTTTTAATTTGGTTTATAGTTTCCTTCATTTCTAGAATTATTGTTTGATTTTTTTATAATCTCTATCTCCTGATAAAGATGCTTATTTGCTTCTTTTATCTGTTTATGTAATTCATTTTCAATGTGTTCTTTCACTGTTTGAATTTGCTGTCTCATATCCTCTTTAAGATTCCATTCCATCTGTCTAAGGTATTCCTTGAGTTCTTTATTTGGCCATTTTTCTGATGCCTCTAGGTCCTCCTGAATATTTAGGCTGTCCTGCATTGTTTGTACTCCTTTTCTTCCTTGCTTTTTCATGCTGCTCATGTTACTTCTTGTTCTGTTTGACTGCTGAGTTACTGTTTACTCCTATAAATTTATTTGATGCTTGGGAGAAAAGGTATTAGAAGGGAAGAGAAGAAGTCACTAAAGAGAATGAGAGTAAGCAGGTAGAATTCAAGGAAGGGGGAATAAGGAAATTGAAAAGAAATGAAAAGACAAAAGAAAAAAAATAGAAAAGAAAAAAATTTTTTTTAAATAATCAAAAAAAATAAAAATTAAAATTAAAAAAATAATAAAAAATATTTTTTAAAAATTTTAAAAATTAAAATGAAAAAAAAAACAAATAAAAAAAATTTAATAAATGCAATCTTAGAGTTTGATTAACTTCTCTTCCAGTAGGTGGAGTTGTGCCCACTGGGCCAAGCTTCTCCTCTCAATACGCGGGAACCAATCACTGTGCAGTAGCTCCTCCTCCCAGACTGGGCGGGTCTCCAATCCTGAGTGCCTAGGGCCTTCTCTTGTGTCTAGTCACTTCCCCACTTTTCCTCAAGTCAGGCCCCGCTCACCGGTGACGCTCACCACAATACTGGTTACATGCCAGGTCTGCTGCTCCCAGGAGCCCTATTTTCTTGAATGACTGGGCACACTCTCCCCATTTGCCATTCCCTCAGACCCTAAGTTTGTGGAGCTTGGGGCTGAGAGCCCTCAGCGAATTTTGCTTGCCCTCCAGTAGCCACGCCCCCGGTAGCTGGTGCAAGAGACCTCAGTTGTCAGCACTGGTGGGAGCGGTAGCCGGGTGTTCCGCGCTACTCCTGATTCCCTCATTCTGACTATCGCGCTCACTGGAGAGCTGGGAGGGGCCCTTAAGATTTCCCTGCTGTGTGGAGAGGAAGGGCTAGGGGGTTACACATCTGTCGCTGCCGGTTTCAATGAAGTTATCTCCTCCGCCGCATTCTGGTGACGTCAGTTCTCTGCCATGGTGGTATCCCATGCAAATGGCGACAGTTCGTTCCCTTTGCCGGGTGACCGATGCAACGGGTGGGTCCTGACCGGCTCTCCCAAGCCCCGTCTCAATCCTGTGGCCACTACCTATGAAGGCTCGGTTGGTATTAACCACCGCAGGTTCAGAAGGGCCGACCAGTTGTTTCAGTGGGATCGTTTAGTGCTGAGTCACAGCGGTTTGTCTCTCCTGGGCTCCAAAAAAATGGATCTGGCTGATCGTGGACAGAATCCTCAGAAGCCATAAACCAAAAATCCTCTCCTCCTCTAAGTTGTCCTTCTAAGGCATTTGTGGTCACAGTGACGAAAAGTCAACTACCACACACCTTCTCTCTTCTGGGAGAGCTCCTGGACCCCTGTGCAGTAGTATCCTCAGATCACCTAGGGGAAACCCAGCCACCGAGGCCTGGATCCCCTGGGCAGGCCACTGAGGTGTGTGTTCTGGTCATTCTTCTTCAGTTTCCTTTGCTGAGACTTCCTGTTTTCCCATCATTTTAATGTTGTGTTGTCCCAGGTCTTAGTCCCTGACGTCTTTTCTTTTTCTTTTGTCTATACTCCCCTGGGAGAGTTTCATAGCTTCAAATACTATTTATATGCTGATTTGTTTCTCTAGCCACATCTCTTTCCAGAACTCCAGGCTCCTTTATCCAACTACCTATTTGACATTTCAACTTGAATATCTGATAAGTACATCTAATACAATATGTCTAACATCAAATACCTAATCTTTCACAAACATGCTTCTCTTGGTGCCTTCCCTGTCTTTGTTTATAGCAACTTCATTTTTAATGTTTTCCACATCTAAACATCTGACCACATGATGATCTCTATTAACTTTAATAAATCTTGATTCAGATACTACCTTTTCGTTGAAGCTTCCTTTGGCCGCCTTTTCTAACATTTACAAGTATACTGTCCTTCTCAGTACTTGCACATTACCATTCTCTACTGTTTTCTACTTTCATCATGACATACTTTCTAGCATACCATGTACGTTGTTTTCTATTCCCTCCTACTACTAGAATTTAAGCTCCATAAGGAACTGGAATCTTTGTTTTCACTGGTACATTTCTTTTTTTTTTTTTTTTTTTTATGTTCTATATTAATCTATTTATATAAAGTAAAAAAAAAATCAATCTGTTGTGTTGGAATCAGAACTATAATCAGTATAGGGAAGGGGCTAGTGACCTGAAGGAGCCAGGAGCAGGCTTGGAGAAAGCTATAGTGCTCAGTTACCGCATTTTATTGCTGAGCCACATCTCCATCCCTTTTTTGCTTTTTATTTATTTTTTTTTATTTTATTTTTTTTTTTTTTAATTTTTTATTGTTGGCTGTTCAAAACATTACATAGTTCTTGATATATCATATTTCACAATTTGATTCAAGTGGGTTATGAGCTCCCATTTTTACCCCATATACAGATTGCAGAATCACGTCAGTTACACATCCATTGATTTACATATTGCCATACTAGTGTCTGTTGTATTCTGCTGTCTTTCCTATCCTCTACTATCCCCCCTCCCCTCCCCTCCCCTCCCCTCCCCTCTTCTCTCTCTGCCCCCTTTACTGACATTCGTTTGTCCCCCTTGTATTATTTTTCCCCTTCCCCTCACTTCCTCTTGTATGTACTTTTGTATACCTCTGAGGGTCTCCTTCCATTTCCATGCATTTTCCCTTCTCTCTCCCTTTCCCTCCCACCTCTCATCCCTGTTTAATGTTAATCTTCTTCTCATGCTCTTCGACCCTACTCTGTTCTTAGCTACTCTCCTTATATCAAAGAAGACATTTGACATTTGTTTTTTAGGGATTGGCTAGCTTCACTTAGCATAATCTGCTCTAATGCCATCCATTTCCCTGTAAATTCTATGATTTTGTCATTTTTTAATGCAGAGTAATACTCCATTGTGTATAAATGCCACATTTTTTTTATCCATTCATCCATTGAAGGGCATCTAGGTTGGTTCCACAGTCTAGCTATTGTGAATTGTGCTGCTATGAACATCGATGTAGCAGTGTCCCTGTAGCATGCTCTTTTTAGGTCTTTAGGGAATAGACCGAGAAGGGGAATAGCTGGGTCAAATGGTGGCTCCATTCCCAGCTTTCCAAGAAATCTCCATACTGCTTTCCAAATTGGCTGCACCAATTTGCAGTCCCACCAGCAATGTACTAGTGTACCCTTTTCCCCACATCCTCGCCAGCACTTGTTGTTGTTTGACTTCATAATGGCTGCCAATCTAACTGGAGTGAGATGGTATCTTAGGGTGGTTTTGATTTGCATTTCTCTGACTGCTAGAGATGGTGAGCATTTTTTCATGTACTTGTTGATTGACTGTATGTCCTCCTCTGAGAAGTGTCTGTTCAGGTCCTTGGCCCATTTGTTGATTGGGTTGTTTGTTCTCTTATTGTCTAATTTTTTGAGCTCTTTGTATACTCTGGATATTAGGGCTCTATCTGAAGTGTGAGGAGTAAAGATTTGTTCCCAGGATGTAGGCTCTCTATTTACCTCTCTTATTGTATCTTTTGCTGAGAAAAAACTTTTTAGTTTGAGTAAGTCCCATTTGTTGATTCTAGTTATTAACTTTTGTGCTATGGGTGTCCTATTGAGGAATTTGGAGCCCGACCCCACCGACTGTAGATCGTAGCCAACTTTTTCTTCTATCAGACGGCGCGTCTCTGATTTGATATCAAGCTCCTTGATCCATTTTGAATTCACTTTTGTGCATGGCGAGAGAAAGGGATTCAGTTTCATTTTGTTGCATATGGATTTCCAGTTTTCCCAGCACCATTTGTTGAAGATGCTATCCTTCCTCCAATGCATGCTTTTAGACCCTTTATCAAATATAAGATAGTTGTAGTTTTGTGGATTGGTTTCTGTGTCCTCTATTCTGTACCATTGGTCCACCCGCCTGTTTTGGTACCAGTACCATGCTGTTTTTGTTACTATTGCTCTGTAATATAGTTTGAAGTCTGGTATCGCTATACCGCCTGATTCACACTTCCTGCTTAGCATTGTTTTTGCTATTCTGGGTCTTTTATTTTTCCATATGAATTTCATGATTGCTTTCTCTATTTCTACAAGAAATGCCGTTGGGATTTTGATTGGCATTGCATTAAACCTATAGAGAACTTTTGGTAATATCGCCGTTTTGATGATGTTAGTTCTGCCTATCCATGAACAGGGTATATTTTTCCATCTTCTAAGATCTTCTTCTATTTCTCCCTTTAGGGTTCTGTAGTTTTCATTGTATAAGTCTTTCACCTCTTTTGTTAGGTTGATTCCCAAGTATTTTATTTTTTTTGAAGATATTGTGAATGGAGTGGTTGTCCTCATTTCCATTTCAGAGGATTTGTCGCTGATATACAGGAATGCCTTTGATTTATGCGTGTTGATTTTATATCCTGCCACTTTGCTGAATTCATTTATTAGCTCTAATAGTTTCTTTGTAGACCCTTTTGGGTCTGCTAGGTATAGAATCATGTCATCTGCAAATAGTGATAATTTAAGTTCTTCTTTTCCTATTTTGATGCCTTTAATTTCTTTCGTCTGTCTAATTGCTCTGGCCAGTGTTTCGAGAACTATGTTGAACAGAAGTGGTGAGAGAGGGCATCCCTGTCTTGTTCCAGATTTTAGAGGGAATGCCTTCAATTTTTCTCCATTCAGAATGATGCTAGCCTGAGGCTTAGCATAGATTGCTTTTACAATATTGAGGTATGTTCCTGTTATCCCTAGTTTTTCTAGAGTTTTGAACATAAAGGGATGCTGTACTTTGTCGAATGCTTTTTCCGCATCTATCGAGATGATCATATGGTTCTTATTTTTAAGTCTATTGATGTGGTGAATAACATTTATTGATTTCCTTATATTGAACCAGCCTTGCATCCCAGGGATGAATCCTACTTGATCATGGTGCACAATTTTTTTGATGTGCCTTTGTATCCGAGTGGCCAGAATTTTATTGAGGATTTTTGCATCTAGGTTCATTAGAGATATTGGTCTGTAGTTTTCTTTCTTTGAAGTGTCTTTGTCTGGTTTAGGTATCAGGGTGATGTTGGCCTCGTAGAATGAATTTGGAAGTTCTCCCTCTTTTTCTATTTCCCGAAGTAGCTTGAAAAGTATTGGTATTAGTTCCTCTTTAAAGGTTTTGTAAAACTCTGCTGTATACCCATCCGGTCCTGGGCTTTTCTTAGTTGGTAGTCTTTTGATGGTTTCTTCTATTTCCTCAATTGATATTGGTCTGTTTAGGTTGTCTATATCCTCCTGACTCAATCTGGGCAGATCATATGACTTAAGAAATTTATCTATGCCTTCACTATCTTCTAATTTATTGGAGTATAAGGATTCAAAATAATTTTTGATTATCTTCTGTATTTCTGAAGTGTCTGTTGTGATATTGCCTCTTTCATCCCGTATGTTAGTGATTTGAGTTCTCTCTCTTCTTCTCTTCGCTAGCATGGCTAAGGGTCTGTCGATTTTGTTTATTTTTTCAAAGAACCAACTTTTAGTTTTGTCAATTTTTTCAATTGTTTCTTTTGTTTCGATTTCATTGATTTCAGCTCTGATTTTAATTATTTCTTGCCTTCTACTTCTTTTGCTGTTGTTTTGCTCTTCTTTTTCTAGGATTTTGAGATGAAGTATGAGATCATTTATTTGTTGGTTTTTTCTTTTTTTAAGGAATGAACTCCAAGCAATGAATTTTCCTCTTAGAACTGCTTTCAATGTGTCCCATAGATTCCGATATGTTGTGTCTGTGTTTTCATTAATCTCTAAGAATTTTTTAATTTCCTCCTTGATGTCTTCTATAACCCATTGATCATTCAGTAACCTATTGTTCATTCTCCAAGTGATATATTCTTTTTCCTTCCTTCTTTTATCGTTGATTTTCAGTTCCATTCCATTATGATCAGATAGGATGCATGGTATTATCTCTACTCCTTTGTATTGTCTAAGAGTTTCCCTGTGACATAATATATGATCTATTTTTGAGAAGGATCCATGTGCTGCTGAGAAAAAAGTGTAACTGTTTGATGTTGGGTGGTATATTCTATATATGTCAATTAAATCTAGGTTATTAATTGTGTTATTGAGTTCTATAGTTTCCTTATTCAACTTTTGTTTGGAAGATCTGTCCAGTGGTGAGAGAGGTGTGTTGAAGTCTCCCATGATTATTGTATGGTGGTCTATTAGACTCTTGAACTTGAGAAGAGTTTGTTTGATGAACATAGCTGCACCATTGTTTGGGGCATATATATTTATGATTGTTATGTCTTGTTGGTGTATGGTTCCCTTGAGCAGTATGTAGTGTCCCTCTTTATCCCTTTTGATTAACTTTGGCTTAAAATCTATTTTATTTGATATGAGTATGGATACTCCTGCTTGTTTCCGAAGTCCATATGAGTGATATGATTTTTCCCAACCTTTCACCTTCAGCCTATGTATGTCTTTTCCTATCAAATGCGTCTCCTGTAGGCAGCATATTGTTGGGTCTTGTTTTGTGATCCATTCTACTAGCCTGTGTCTCTTAATTGGTGAGTTTAAGCCATTAACATTTAGGGTTATTATTGAGATATGGGTTGTTCTTCCAGCCATATTTGTTTATTTATGTTACTAAACATGGTTTGTTTTCCACTTTGATTATTTTCCCCCCTTTAGTGTCCTACCTCCCACTGTTGGTTTTCATTGTTATTTTCCATTTCCTCTTCCTGTAATGTTTTGCCAAGGATGTTTTGAAGAGATGGTTTTCTAGCTGCAAATTCTTTTAACTTTTGTTTATCGTGGAAGGTTTTAATTTCATCTTCCATCCTGAAGCTTAATTTCGCTGGAAACACAATTCTTGGTTGGAACCCATTTTCTTTCAGTGTTTGAAATATGTTATTCCAGGATCTTCTAGCTTTCAGAGTCTGTGTTGAAAGATCAGCTGTTATCCTGATTGGCTTACCCCTAAATGTGATCTGCTTCCTTTCTCTTGTAGCTTTTAAAATTCTCTCCTTGTTCTGTATGTTGGGCATCTTCATTATAATGTGTCTAGGTGTGGGTCTCTTATGATTTTGCACATTCGGCGTCCTGTAGGCTTCTAGGATTTGGCGTTCTGTCTCATTCTTCAAATCTGGGAAGTTTTCTCGAATTATTTCATTGAATAGATTGCTCATTCCTTTGGTTTGAAACTCTGTTCCTTCCTGTATCCCAATGACTCTTAAATTTGGTCTCTTGATGTTATCCCATATTTCTTGGATGTTCTGCTCATGGTTTCTTAACAGTCTTGCTGAGCTGTCTATGTTCTTTTCAAGTTGATATACTTTATCTTCATTGTCTGATGTTCTGTCTTCTAAGTGTTCTACTCTGCTGGTAGTATTCTCAATTGAGTTTTTAAGTTGGCTTATTGCTTCCTGCATTTCTAGGATTTCTGTTTGTTTGTTTTTTATAACCTCTATTTCCCTGTATAGTTGATCTTTTGCTTCTTGGATTTGTTTATGTAATTCATTGTTGAAGTGATCTTTCATTGTCTGATTTTGCTGTCTGATGTCTTCCTTGAGACTCCAGATCATCTGAAGCATGTATATCCTGAATTCTTTATCTGACATTCCATCAGCTGCAGCTATTACCTCTTCTAAAGTTGAGTTGACCTGCAATGCTTGTGGTCCTTTCTTTCCTTGTCTCTTCATACTGTTCGCGTTCCTTTCTTCTTGGTGAAACTGTTGTGCTATTGAATTTTCCCCCTATATATTTATATTGGTCTTGTATAGTTGCAAAGTCTCCCTCGCAGGCACGGGCGGCGGCTCTGCCCCTCCGCCAATTGGGGCAATGTGCCTACCACGCCGGCAGGCCGCTGGGCCTGCTCTGCCAGTCGGTAGCAGGTCCGCCGTCCTTGCAGGCGCGGGCGGCGGCTCTGTCCCTCTGCGGGCCGCTAGGCTTGTTCTGTCGGTGGTCGCAGTTCTGCCTACTTTGCAGGCGCAGGCAGCGGCACTGCCCCTCTGCAGGCCTCTGGGGCTGTACTGCCAGTGGGTCGCAGGTCCGCCTACTTTGCAGGCGTGTGGGGGGGGGGGGCGGCTCTACCCTTCCTCAGGCCACTGGGCCTGTTCTGTCTCTCGGTTGCAGGTCTGACCTGTTCTGATGGTGGTCTCAGTTCCGACTACCTTGCAGGCGCGGGGGGGAGGGGGCGGCTCTGCCTCCCAGCAGGCCGCTGCTCCTCTTCTGCCGGTGGGTCGCAGGCCCGCCTACCTTGCAGGAGTGATTGGAAGCTCTGTCCCGCCGCGGGCCACTGGGCCTTTTCTGTCGGTGGTCACCCTTCCCCTACCTGGCAGGCGAGGGGGGTGGGGGGCGGCTCTGCCCCTCAGCAGGCCGCTGGGCCTGCTCTGTCTTCGGTCCCAGTTCCCTCTACTATGCCGGCGCAGGGGGAGGGGGCGGCTCAGCCTCTCAGCAGGCGACTCACTGGTACATTTCAAGAACTTGAAAATATGCCTAGGCATGTAATATTTTGAATAAATGATTGAGTCAGCTATTACACTCAGAGCACGTGGTAAAAGCCCAGTGAATGAGGATTTTGGTGGAAACTCGTGACAGATATTATTTGTTTTGTTCTGCTAAGTGGATTTTTAAAAATTATGGTAAAACACACACACACACACCAAAAAAAAAAACACCATATATGTTGCATTAAATGAATTTTTCTTAAAAGTGGTTTTCTATTACATTAGCTTATTTACCATGCTAATTTTAGCATGAGTTTACTATCCAAGCTTTCTGAGGAAAGAAATAGGATCCTAGGCAAAGCTAATGATATATTTTAAAAATAAATTCACTCATGGGGCTGAGGCTGTGTCTCAGTGGTAGCACACTTGCCTGGAATGTGTGAGGCACTGGGTTAGATACTCAGCACCATGTATGAATAAATAAAAAAAAATAAAGGTTTATCAACTACAAAAATATTTAAAATAAATAAATAAATTCACTCGTGAATACACGGATTAGTCACAATAAATGTTCCTTTAAGAAAAAAAAATGTGGTAAAACATAAAGTTTACTTTGGTGGGGGGAGGGGGGTACCAGGGTTTGAACCCCGGGCACTTAACCACTGAGACACATCCTCAGCCATTTTTTGTATTTTTTTTTTTAGAGACAGGGTCTCACTAAGTTGCTGAGGGCCTCATTAAGTTTCTGGGGCTATCTTTGAACTCACAATCCTCCTGCCTCGGCCTCCTGAGCCACTGGGATTATAGGCATATACCACTTTGCCCAGCTTAAGTTTATCTTTGTGTGTGTGTGTGTGTGTGTGTGTGTGTGTGTGTGTGGTGCTGGGGATTGAACCCAGGGCCTTGTGCATTCAAGGCAGGCACTCTACCAACTGAGCTATATCCCCAGCCCTAAAGTGTACTATTTTTAAATGTGCAGTTAGTTTATTAACATTAGGTACATTCACATTGTTGTGAAACCACCACCATCATCCATCTCCAGACTTTTTTTGTTCCAAAACTCATATTCATACCCATTATATAACTCCCCATCCTCACTTTCACCAAACTCTAGCAATCATTTTTTCTGTCTGTATGATATTGACTTGTAAATGTACTGCATGTAAGTGGAATCATAAAGTATTTGTCCTTTTATGATTCACTTATTTCACTTAATGTAATGTCCTAAAGGTTCATCCATGTTGTAGCATGCTACAACAGAAGTTCCTACCTTTTTAAGGCTGAATAATATTGTATACAGATACTACATTCTGTTTATTCTTCTGTTAATGAACACTTTAGTTGCCTCCACATTTCATCTGTATGAATAATGCTGCTGTGGACATGATTGTACAAATTAACTATTTGAGTGTCTGCTTTCATTTTGGAGGAGTAGAATTTAAGAAGTGGAATTGTTGGATTAAAAGGTAATTCTATTTTAAGTTTTTGAGAAACTGGCATACTGTTTCTACAGTAGCTGTACTATTTTACATTCCTATTACCAGTGCACAAGGGTTCAAATTTCTCTACACCCTTGCCATCACTTACTACTTTATGTTTATTTTGTAATAATAGTCATCTTAGTAGGTGTGTAGTGATATCTCAATGATTTAATTTGCATTTTCCTAACAATAAGTCATGTTGAGCATCTTTTCATGTGCTTATTGGTCATTTGTCTATCTTTGGAAAAATGTCTATTTTTGCCCACTTTTAAATTGTGTTGATTTTCTGTTGTTGAATTATAAGAGTTCTTTATATATTCTGCATATTAACCCCATATCAGGTACATGATTTGCAAATACTTTGTCCCATTCCATTCCACAAGTTGCCTTTTCATTCTGTTGATACTGTCCATTGATGTACAGAAGTTTTTAATTTTTATGTAGTCAGTCTTACCTACTCTTACCTTTTTTTCTTTTGTTGCCTTGCTTTTAGTGTCATAACCAAGAAAGCATTGCTAAATTCAATGTCATGGATTTTTTGGTTGTTTATTTTATTTTATTTATGATTATGTTATGATACTATCACTTTAAAATATTAAAAGATGTCTTGTGGGCTGGGGTAGTGACTCAGTGGTAGAGCACTTGCCTAGCATGTGTGAGGCCCTGGGTTCAATTTTCAGCACCACATGTAAATAAATAAAATAAATGTCCATTGACACCTAAAAATAAATAAATAAATGGAAAATAAAAGATGTCTTTTGTAAACTTCATGGTAACCACAAAGCAAAAATATATAATAGGGCTGGCTGGGGTTGTAGCTCAATGGTTGAGCGCTTGCCTAGCATGTGTGAGGCACCGGGTTTGATCCTCAGCACCACATAAAAATACACATTTAATACAAGCCACTGGGATTGTATTAAAAAACAAAGGTATTGTGTCCATCTATAACTAAAAAAAATTAAATACATAATAAACAAGCCAAATATAGTAAGAAAGAAATTAAAACATACCAGGTACAGTGGCTCACACCTCTGATCTTACCAATTTAGAGGCCGAGGCAGGAGGATCACAAGTTTGAGGCCAGTCTTAGCAACTTATTGAGACCCTGAGCAACTTTAGTGAAACCCTGTCTCAAAATTTGAAAAATAAATAACCATACTTGTGTCAGATGAAGTAGACTTTAAATCTTAGGCAATAAAGATTGACAAAAAAGGTCATTATATGATAGTATGAGCTGGACATGGTAGCACCACACCTATAATCCCAACAACTCAAGAGTCTGAGGCAAGATGACCATAAGTTCAAGAGAAGCCTGAATAATTTAATGAGACCCTATCTCAAAATAAAAAGTTCTGGAAATAACTCCATGGTATGGTTCAATCCTCAATCAAAACACACACACACACACACACACACGATAAAGGAGTCAGTTCCACAAAGGGAAACAACAATTGTAAATATATATGCACCAATATATATGAAGCAAATATTAATTGACCTAAAAAGAGAGAGACTCCAGTACAATAATAGCTAGGGACTTTTACCCCCCACTTTCTGTAATGGACACATGATCCAGACAGAAAATCAATAAAGAAACAGCAGAATTAAATTGCATTCTAGACTAACACCAAAGTACTCAAAACCCTCTATTTCCTTGTTTATTTTCTGGGTTCTATTCTATTCACAATTGAAAGGGAGATATTGAAGTCTCCATATAACTGTAGAACTGTTTCTCTCTCTAACTCTGTCAAGGTTTGCTTCATATATTTAGAACTCTGTAATTTGTATATTTATAAAAGTTATATTATCTTGGTAAATTTCTCCTTTCATCATTATATAATGTCCTTCTTTGTCTCTCATAGCAGTTATAGACTTAATATCTATTTAGTCTGATACTCATGTATCCCCTCTATTCCCTTGTTATCCATCTGCAAGAAAAATCTTTTTCTGTATTTTCCCTTTCAACTTATGTACATCTTTAGATCTAAACTGAAAATCTACGCCTTGCATATAGTGGGGTCCTTTTTTCTTTAAATCTAATCTGCCAGTCTGTCTTTTTGATACCAGGGATTAAACCCAGGGATGCTTAACCACTGAGTCACATCCCCAGCCCTTTTATATATATTCTATTTAGAGACAGGGTCTCACTGAGTTGCTAAATGCCTTGCTAAATTGCTGAACTGGCTTTGAACTCACCATTCTCCTGTCTCAGCCTCCCAAGTCGCTAGGATTGTAGGTGAGCACCACCTTCACCCAGCTAGTCTATGTCATTTGACCATAGCATTTAATCCATTTGCATTTAAAGTCATTACTAGCTGGGGGCAGTGGCATAGGCCTGTAATCCCAGTGCCTTGGGAGGCTGAGGTAGAAAGAGGATCGAAAGTTCAAAGCCAGCTTTAGCAATTTAGAAGGCCCAAAGCACTTAGAGATATCCTTTCTCAAAATAAAAAATGAAAAGGGTTAAGGACATGGCTCAGTAGGGGTTAAGCACCCCTGGGTTCAATCCCTGGTAGAAAGAAAGAAAGAAAGAGAGAAAGAGAGACAGAGAGAGAGAGAGAGAGAAAGAGAGAGAGAGAGAAAGAATAATAAAGAATGCATTATTTCCATTTTACTGTTTGTTTTCTGTATATTGGTTGCTTTTGTCCCTTAGTTCCTTCCTTACTGAATTTCTTTATGTTTGGTTGATTTTTTTATTGACATACATTTTCCTTTCTTCTGATTATGAAAAGTAAACATTTTAAATTTGAATTTAAAATGAATTTTAAGTTAAGAAAATTCCATCCACTTGTTTCACCTTTTGGGATTCCATGTAGTTTCAGAATCATTATTTAGTCTGTTTTCTTAAACAGACTATATTATGGAAGGGAAACTGAGTCCCAGCATCACATATCAGTTTGTTTCCAAATCTGTGTCTATTGATCTTTCCACAGTCTTAACCTGTCTACCTTTCTATTATGTAGATGACAAAATTAATAAATCTTTGAAACCCAAAATTTGAGGGGGGGGGGCAAGAATACTAATTATATAGGAGAAACAATGAAATGGAAAATACTAAGTAAAGAGATGAAAGTACTTTAATAGAAAATTTTAAAATGATCCATGGACATACTCTTTGGAGGTATGAGAGAAAACTCCAGACTTTACCTTTACCTGGACTCTTATTCCAACAGCAACAGAAATAATTAGGAAAGAAGGGAGTCCTTTGAAATACCATAAGCAATGACTTTGGAAATCATCAAGTACAGCAGCCTTTTGGTCCCCTTTATACTTTGAAAAATTACTGAGGACCCATGAAGAGTTTGTGTTTGAATGGGTAATATCTATCAGAGTTTGCCATATTAGAAATTACAATACACAGTTCAGCCAGGTACAGTGTGCCACTGTAATCCCGGTTACTCAGGAGGCTGGGGCAGGATATCGCAAATTCAAAGCCACCCTCAGCATCTTAGTGAGGTTCTAAGCAATTTTTGAGACTCTTTCTCAAAAAATAGTCCCCCTATGAGTTTATTATAGTGAAAAACACAGTGACTCCAAATCAGTACAATATACAGCAGTTCATCATCATTGGTTTTATGACCTTGGTGCAGATAGCAACATGGTAAGAAAGGTAAATAACACTTTAATATTCTAGAAATAGCTTTGACCTCACAAAAGGTATCTTGGGGACCACTGCTTTCTGTGGATTACCACTGTTTCAACATATTCTAAAAGATTTTCCTGTTGCTGTATATTATGCTGGTCTCTATTGCCTTAGGACAGCTTATTCTCAGAAGGCATCTGGAAAAGATGTTCCCTTTTATTCAAATTAGGAACCAGAGAATGATCTAAATGTACTGGAGAAGTTGTTGAAGAGTAAGGGTTCTCTCTAGTTGTGATTTTAGCCTGGTGCTTCTGTCCTTTTCATGTACCTTCTGCCATTGTATTGTCAGTTCAGTGCCTTCACAGCCTGTTTCCTGAAGACTGCTGGACCTAGTCCAGTAGTCTGGAATGCTCTCCTGAGCTTCTGTACTATGTCAAGTACCTGCTGCAGATTTCTCCTCCTATGTCCTAAAGGCACTTCAGGCTCACAGTGCTTAATGGAAAAAAAAAAAAAAAAATCACCTCTTTCAATTAGTCTCACCTCAAAAAGAGAATAATACAAATGAAAGCAAAAGGCAAATGTGTACCCGTTCCTCCATTCATTCTATAATAATAACATTATAAGTGGCCTTCATCAGCAGGGTCATTATTTACTCTTCTTATATTCCTCAAATTTAGTAAATCACAAAGTTTTGTTGTTTCATCCCCAAATGGAATCTGATTGTCTTTTCTTCCTCATGCTCACTTTGATTGCACCCTCATCTTCTCTCATCTCTCTTTTTTTTTTTTTTTTTTTAATTATCAGGGATTGAACCCAGCAATGCTTAACCACTGAGTCACATCCCCAGCCCTTATTTTGAGACAGCATCTGCTAAGTTGCTTAGGGACTTGCTGTATTGCTGAAGCTGGCATTGAATTTGTGATCCTCCTGCCTCAGTCTCTCAAGTCATGGGGATTATAGGCATGTGCCACCAAACCCAGCCTTATCATGTTTTATCTAGACTATGATATTAACTTAAAATTGCTGGGCACAGTGGTGATCACCTGTAATCCTAGTGGTTTGGGAGGCTGAGGCAGGAGGATCTAGAGTTCTAGAGTTCAAACTCAGCAACAGCGAGGCACCAAGTAACTCACTGAGACCCTGTCTCTAAATAAAATACAAAATAGGGATGGGGATGTGGCTTAGTGGTTGAGTTCTCCCTAGTTCAATCCCCAGTACCAAAAACAAAAAATAATTACTACAAATCTAAATCACTAGTCCTGTGTTCCAGATATAATTTTTTTACTTAATGTCCAGATGTATGTCTGAAAGTGAAATATAAAACAATTCTTTTTTTTAGTTGTAAATGGACACAATACCTTTATTTTATTTGTTTTTATTTTTATGTGGTGCCAGGGATCAAACCCAGTGCCTCACACATACATGATAGGCAAGTGCTCTACCACTGATCCACAACCCTAGCCCCGAAATATAAAACAATTCTGAACATTCTTCCAGATAGCCTATTTGTTAACCCAATAAAACACAAGTTTTCAATTTTATGAATATTTCAGTGAAATACAGGTTTATTAAAATAGAATAGAAATCATAGTCTAGAGCTTATTAACTAATACTGTTGATACTAATAATTATAATTGTTTTTATATAATTATATACTATATTTAGGTTGTTTTCATAGGTATTCCACATCTGCGGCAATGGGACAAAATGAGTTAGTGTGGCTATCTATTCAATTGCCCAAGCAGAACCTTGGGAGTCATCCTAGGCTGCATCTGTATTCTTCCTAAAATCTCTGGGGAGTAGCAGAGCTTTACCAATTGACTGATGAAGATATGAACAAGTAATTTATCTCAGACCTGCTACATTGTAAGATTTTTAATTGAACAGTAAAGAGAGAGACCAACTTTCTTTTCTGGGAAGACTATTTTTTGAAATTAAGTTGGCAAATCTGTTTTCCCCTACTTATGTATATAGATTCGTTTGTTTGTTTTTAGTAACAACAGCATAAGTCTTTACGTTGTTTTCTTGAATTTCATTGTGCTTGACATAAAAACTTTCAATTATGCGGGATATGGGAAAGCTGAATGAGTTATAAGTAATTTAGATCAGTGGTTCATCCCTAAGTATCTAAATATTTTTATGGGA
Source organism: Marmota flaviventris (assembly GCF_047511675.1). Classification (NCBI taxonomy): domain Eukaryota; kingdom Metazoa; phylum Chordata; class Mammalia; order Rodentia; family Sciuridae; genus Marmota; species Marmota flaviventris. The sequence continues at coordinate 40,417,663 of NC_092507.1, read as the reverse complement.
AAAAGAGGAATGTATATAGTTTTTTTGTTTTGGTACTGGGGATTGTGCTTTGCCACTGAATATAGCACTAAGCTATATTCTCAGCCTTTTTAATTTTTTATTTTGAGACAAGGTCTTGCTAAATTGCTGAGGACCTCACTGAGTTGCCAAGGCTGGCCTCAAACTTGTGATCCTCTTGCCTTTCAAGTTACAGGGATTATAGGCATGTACTACCACACCTGGCTATGTATAGGTTTTTACTGTATTCATTTGTCTAGTTTCCCTGTTCATAAAATTCCAACATCTGGTAATCACTGAGACTCAAAGAGGTCACATTACATATCCAAGGTCACAAACATATTTGCCTTCGTTATTTCCACCCCTGTACTCCTACTCTTTTCTTCTATCATGAAATTAATTTGTAACCAGCAAAAAAAAATTAATCCCATGGGATAAGGAATGATAAGCTTTGACTGGGTGCAGTGGCATACGCGTGTATCCCAGTGGCTCAGGAGGCTGAGATAGGAGGAGGATCGAAAGTTCAAAGCCAGCCTCAGCAATAGCGAGGTACTAAGCAACTCAGTGAGACCCTGTCTCTAAATAAAATACAAAATAGGGCTGGGGATGTGGCTCAGTGGTCAAATGCCCCTGAGTTCAATCCCTGGTACCCCAAAAAAAAAAGTTATAAGTAGATAATTTCTGTCCCCTTTCTTTCAGTAGTAGAAATATGAGTGTCTTCTATTTGCTAGACCTTGTGCTAGGTAGGCCTTGAGGATGCAATAGTGAACAAAACAATTCCTGTCATCATAGAGCTTATATGGGCAGTACAGGCATTAAGCAAATATATGTCAAGTATTGATAAATGCTGACTTTTTTTTCATAGCTTTATTTTAATTCATTTATTTTTTATGTGGTGCTGAGGATTGAACCCAGGGCCTCACATGTGTGAGTCAATCCTTTACCACTGAGCCACATTACCAGCCCAATAAATGCTGAGATTAAATCAATAGGATAGGCCTGGGGCTGTGTGATGCACTGGGTTTGATCCTCAGCACCACATAAAAATAAAATAAAAATATTGTGTCCACTTATAACTAAAAAATGTTAATTTTTTTAAAAAATCAGAATAGGATATAAAAAGTGACCTATCTAAAATACAGCTTTTTCATTCATATTTTCCCAAAGAGGTATGTCAGCATAGCATGATCTCAAAAGTTTAAGGGGAAAAAAAAAGTGCTGAGAAAAAGGGCTCGGGCTCAGGATATAGCTCAGTTGGGAGAGTGCTTGCCTTCAATGCACAAAGCCCTGGGTTCCATCCCCACCGCCACAAAAACAGAAAAGGAGCTCTTAAAGAAATATGCTAAAATACTGGCAAGAATTATTTCTGATAATGACATTATGGATGATTTTTCAATTACACTTTTATATGTTTTTCCAGAATATATTGCTTTTATTCTTGGAGCAGAAGAGGGTACTAATGAGGTACTATTTGCACTGATGTACATATCAATAGGAAGAAAGCCACCTGCAGGCTTCCTCTCCTAGTGTTTCCTCTCCTGGGACTTCCCTTCCTCTCCTGGGACTCCCTCACAAGGCATCTCTCATGTGATGTTGTGAATCCTTCCACTTTCTGAGAAGGCCTCTGCTTCACCTCCAGCATGATCATTATCTGAAGATTCTTGCCAAGGTCTTAAAAATCTCCAACTTGAGCAAAAGCATTTTGTCATTCATCTAGGATTAGGTGATCCTCAGTGTTTGAACCAATGCTATATATGTAATTTTTGTAGAAGGTGTAGAAAATCTCTCGTACATAATCTTCACATGGCAATATCTTCTTTTTTAATTAATTTATTTCACAACATATATATCACAGCATTTCAGGCAAACCTGATCTAACTCAGTTCTGTTGCTATATGTGTTGTGAACTCTTGTGAAGATTGTGGGGGCAAGGGCAGAGAAAATACATGAAGCAAATTTAAGTCCTTCTAGTGGAACAAGGCCAACTCCTTTCCCCTCACCACCCTTTCTGCCAGTCAGGAGAGTGTCTGTACCTTGCTCAGGCTATACCTCAGCTGCTACGGCATCAGGAATAACAGAAGAAGAGAAAAAGTAGGAAAAGCCTGAAAACAGTACCCATGATGAGACTGGGCCCCAGGGCTGTGGAATTCATCAAATATGTGTTAATAAAAAAGCTTTTTTTATAGGTAAAGTTGTAAGATTTCCTGTAACTCTAGATTTTTCAACATTCTTTTAAAGATCAGAGTTGCTGATGAAACCCTAAAGAACTGAATTTTCTGTGTTAGACAAGTATGATCCTTGAAAACAGGAATATAGCCTATCCAACATGCCAAGAACATAAGAAGATACAGTGTGTGTGTGTGTGTGTATACACCTATCCCCTTTTCCCACTCTGATACCCCGTCACTGTCTTAGTGACAGAGCTAACAGAATAATATCCCTTCCTTGTTTCCCTTCTGTTTTTATCTGTAGTTATCTTATTTATATACTTATTTCTAGAGATGTAGGGGCACTTTACATTTTTTTTAAGAGAGAGAGAGAGAGAATTTTTTAATATTTATTTTTCAGTTTTTGGTGGACACACATCTTTATTTTATTTTTACGTGGTGCTGAGGATCGAACCCAGCGCCCCGCGCATGCCAGGCAAGTGCGTTACTGCGTGAGCCACATTCCCAGCCCCACTTTACATTTTTAAGTTGGTAGTTGGGCACACTTTCTTTTTAAGTAATTCTGATGTAAAGATGAAGAATTGAGGAATAACAAGGAGAAATTTTTTGTACCTCTTTGTCTTGCCTTTTCTTTTGCAAGTCTCTTTTCCCTCTTTCCTTTTCTTCTGATTCCTTCCTTCTTAGATCAGGCAGCATTTACTGTAGAAACATTTGATATTATTCATAGCCCTTCTGTCTGAATAGGTGAGGTCTACTTTCAAAGTTAACTATAATGAATGTGCCTGTGAAGCACTGGTTAAATAATGCTTTTGCAGTTAACTGTTCTGCCTGGTAGTTTGCTTTCTTTCCTTCACTTCCTTCTATTTGGCAAATCATTCCTTATTCAGAAGACCTTAGTCAAAAGCTCAAATGTAATAGCTACTTTGTTACTTTTCTGATTCTCCCAGGCAATTAGTGATTCCCACTACAGGATTGTCATAACCTCTCTAGTAAACTGTACAGTTCTATTTTATTATTATTTGTTGATGTGTTTCTCATCCCACTAGGAACTTTTAAAGGGTAGAAAGTGTATCTTCTTATGTTCTTGGCATGTTGGATAGGCTATATTGCCTGTTTTCAAGGATCATACAGGTGATTATCAATCAGGTAAGCATGGTATAAATCAGAATGTAGTTACTGTCACAGAGAGTGAAGAAACCAATTCTTGTTGTGGAAATCAGCTACATCTAGGGTTCTCTAGGTGGAGTAAAGTTCTTTGTGGGTAAAGTAGTATTTCACATGGGCCTGGAAGGATGGGCATGAGTTATAGAATTAATGGTATCTAACGTTTTTGACTTGTAGTGTCTTCATTAGAAATAGTTTAAGTTCATAGAAGCTGTACTGTTTGACATGTGTTCCACAGCCTTAAGTACTTTAGCTAGAAGTAGTTCACCTGTTTTTGATTTTGAATCATTTAGTTGATTTACACAAAGGAATACATCTTTGGAATTATTCATGTGCATTCTGTCTCTGGACACCAGTCATAAATTAAGAATTATATAATTTAGAGTTAATATTTTGGATTAAATATTTTCCATCTGAAGTTACCAACTAAAAGAAAACATGAAATTTGATGTCTTTCTGTTCTATCCCATTGATTTTCTTTACTCATTTTAGCCACAGACCCCTTTGCTTCTGTTTTTGGAAATGAATCATTTGAAGATGGATTTGCTGACTTCAGCACATTGTCAAAGGTAATCTGCAGTGATTAGTGAGGAAGGAGAATATATGTGTTTCCATTAAAGAAACAGTTCCTCCTTTAAATTACAGACTCCTTTCACAGACATTGCAACTTGATTGCAATAAGTTTAGCAAATATTGATTTCAGATAGAAATGAAAGAGAGCTGTAAACTATTTCTATACATAAAAAGACTGGTAATGATACAGACAATTATAATATGTTTACTCAATAACATTATATTTACTCTTCTATTTAAACATGTCTCTTCCAATTGAACTTTGTTTCCCTATGTACTGTTTGTGTCATTAGCTGTAATATTTATTCTAACCAATCCATATTGGCTACTTGATTTTGTGCTCTGAAGTTGTTAGGGTAAGTACTAAAATGATTAATAAACAAAGCCCAGTGCTAAATGTCCACTATATGTTTTCCAGCATAACTCTGGTATTAATTTAGGCTAAGAAAGAAGGATTCGTGTATGTCAGATTGACCCCCAAAGAACATTTAGCAATGACTAGACACATTTTTGGTTTTCACAACTAGGTAGAAGATGCTATTTCCATTTAGTGGATAGAGGCTAGAAGTGCTTTTAAACATTCTACAATGCACTGCCCAGCCCCTCTCAACAGAATTATGTCCAACCCAAAATGTCAACAGTACCACTGATAAGAAATACTGACCTAAAGAGTTCTGAAGTCATAAAACCTTGAGTCATTATTTTAGAAAATGAATCTTTCATTAGTCTACGTATGGAAGGAGTAATCTTCAAAACCAAATTTAGACTTTTTCCATGAGAAAAGTTTACTGTAAAAAATTGACTTTTGAGTTTGGTTTTATAGTTTGTCTAGATACCATTTTGTTTGCATTAAAATTAAATCTTTCCTTTATTTAAGTGCATTAGTGAGAAATCAGTAATTTTTTTTCTTTCATTATCATCTGGCTCATTTGACCCTTTAAAATGGGTTGTGAGTATTGCCTGAAGTTGAATAAGGCTTCTGTCCAGAGTTGGCTTGTTTTGGCGTTACTCTTTATAAGTAGTGATGTTACAATTACTACTCATATAGAATAATTAAAGAATGATCCCATCTGCCCTTGAATGCAAAGGTTAAAATGTCAGTGCTCTTAGAAATGAATAAAGCCACATAATACTTAAGTCATTTTTCTGCATGTTCTGTGACTATGCACAGTTTGCTTGGAGATAGATGTCTTACATATATTATATATATAAAATCGTGTATAAACATTTCTTTTTAAAACAAAGGCAAACAATGAAGATCCTTTTAATTCAGCCACATCAAGCTCTGTCAACAATGTGGTCACTCCAAAAAATGTGTTCGATGAAACATCCATCAAGAGTGAAGATGTACCCCCAGCACTGCCACCTAAGACGGGAACTCCAACAAGACCCTGCCCACCACCACCTGGTAGGAGAGTTGGTGCTTTTCCTAAATCAACTCAATGCCTTTTCTCCTGAAAAGTATTATGCAGATCTTACTTAACATACCTCTATAAAAGGCAGTGAACAAAACAAGTCAAACACATAGCAGAAGCTTGCTGACTTCAGTATAGAATTGTAGTCATGTGCCTAAGAGGGCAGCCTGTGTAACTGATGTGAACTGACATGAGCTTTCTAATAAGAGCTCTTTTATTCCCCCTTAATCATTTCGGAGAGATAGTAAATGGAAAAAAGGAAGTGTAGATGGAATCTCTTTTTAGAAGATCATTGATTACCATTTGAATAGCAGTTTCCTATACTTTGGTGTTTTAATTAATTTCTATAAGAGAAAAAAAAATTCCTACACAAAGTAAAGTCTTTCTTAAATCCTTTAATGTAAAAAAAATATGGCTGCTGGTATCCAGAATTCAGCAACAAAGTAGTTTAAAAGGAAGTATTGCCTTTCTTAAAGGAAAATATTATTTTCAACTCACTTTAAAGACTCTTTTATAATAGTGATCATTTGGTGGGGAGAGGTCCAGGAAGTTTTTAGTACAAATAATAAAGGGCATATAAAGTGGCTAAAAGGCAACCCCCTATTGTGCTACTAGGCTATTCTATGAGAAGACACATTTGACCCATTAGCTTTTTAGTTATATATCATTTCCTGGTAAATATACTTATAGATTATTATTCTTGCCTTTTCCTAATAACCTCTGCATGATATTTCTTGGGCAAATTATTTCTTTTTTTGATTTAAATAACTGGATGTACAGTTAATTATCTATTGAAAAAATCAGGTAAATTATTTAAGTGGTTTCTTTCTTTTAAGGAAGAGTAGCCTTTATCAATTGCTAGAAGTAAGGTCAGAATACATGAAGAAATAAGTAATTGTCAGTTTACTCATTTAAGCTTTTAAACCTGTATGATGCCAATGGTGAGGTTATTTTAAAGTCGTAAGTAAAGTAATATACTGGTGCCTTAATTAAAATTAAGAATAGAATCTCTTGAGTATACATCATTGGAGGAAGACCAAGGAAAAAAGGTGGTTTTTTGGAACGAGAACTGATTGGGAACCAAAACACCTGGGTTCTAATTCTGGATATTCCCTGACTTGTTCTGTAATTTTTTTTCTCTGGTACTGGGGTTCAAACCCAGGACCTCGTGCATGCTAGGTAAGTGCTCTACCACTGAGCTATATCCCCAACCCTCACTCTGTGACCTTAAGTGTATAATTTCACATGTCTAACTCTCAGCTGCCTTAGTTGTTAGATGGTGGCAGTAACTCTAATTTTGCCTGCTTTCATAGGATTGAGATTTTGGGATTTAAACATCTTTTGTAAGATAAAATACTGATGGAAATAATCTATTATGATTGTTTAATTAACCAGCTTAATGCATGTTAAGAAAAAATATATTTGAAGACATTTTAACACCATTCTTATTATCTTTTCTTCAAGAAGTATTAAGTTGGGGCTGGGGATGTGGCTCAAACGGTAGCGCGCTCGCCTGGCATGCGTGCGGCCTGGGTTCGATCCTCAGCACCACATACAAACAAAGATGTTGTGTCCGCCAAAAACTAAAAAATAAATATTAAAATTCTCTCTCTCTCTCTCACTTTAAAAAAAAAAATAAGTATTAAGTTTAAGTAAGACTTTAAAATTGGAGAACTTTCCAGATGCAGTAGTGCACGCTTATAATCCCAGCAACTCAGGAGGCTGAGGCAGGAGGATCACAAATTTGAGGCTAGCCTCAGCAACTCAATGAGACTCTGTCTCGAAATAAAAAGGGTTGGGGATATAGCTCAGTGATAAAGCACCCCTGAGTTAAATCCCCAGTTCCAAAAAATAAAAAAAATAAAATCAGAGAATTTGTTGGAAAGTGACACTGAACTAATAAGTGACTAACAGAACATCATACTGTTATTTAACCAAAGATTAGTTTGTGAACAACCACAAAGATACAGGCTTTGGTCTTCAAAACATTGTTTATTTTTAAGTTTGAAATATTGTAGATGTCAAAAAGTAGGCAAGGTTTTACCAAGATAATTTTTAGTTTTATGCTTGTAGGTATTACAGAGAGAGATTTAGAGAAAAACCATAGGAATTTTGCCATTTTTAAAGGTCATTTGCTCTTACCAGTGGGTGTCTGTACAAGTATCAGGCTAAGGTTATAGCAACAGAAGCCATTGACATCTTTATTCTTTATCATTTTCCTCCTATTTTGTCCTTTCCTCCCTCTCTTCTTGGGAACATGCTCTTTTGAGGTGAGGAAATATGATTCCTGGCCTATTCCGCTCTTTGCTGTTTTTTTTTTTTTTTTTTATTAAGCTATATCTTGTTGGAGTCTATTTGAGAGATCAGATTGTTGGTATGGCATTTAAGTCGATATAAAGAATATGTTCAGGTTCTCGCCCCCATCCTCCACCTTTAGTTCTTTAATGCTCCCTGTGTACATGTTCTTGTGTGCTTGTGTTTGCCATATTTACTGGTTGAGTTAACTGTAATGATTTTGATCCAGGGAAAAGACCCATCAACAAATTGGATTCTTCTGATCCCTTTAAAGTGAATGATCCATTTCAGCCTTTCCCAGGCAATGATAGCCCCAAAGAAAAAGATCCTGATATGTATTGTGATCCATTCACTTCTTCTACTTCCACTACCAATAAAGAGGCTGACCCAAGCAATTTTGCTAACTTCAGTGCTGTAAGTACTGTGAATGGGCTGTTTGGGGGAAAATCTTTCCATTTACAATTTGAGGAGTTTTCCAAGACGACTTTGGAGTCTGCCAAATTTGTATCATTTCAACTAAATTTGCCAAAATACTAAAATAATCTTGCATTCTTCCCCCAAGCAAAACCTCTAATTCTGTTTTGATGGTTCTAAAATTTCTTCTTTGCACAAATGATTTTACTACTCTTAGTTCTTGTGTTATATACAAGTTGTTTTATAAACCTTCCTCTTGGTCTTGGTAACATAAATATAAGTAAAATCTTGACATATAATTTTGCAGATGATTATGGATGATGATGATTTAATGGACTATTGGAGAATAATTTACTATTTGCCCACTGGATGAATAATGCCAGTGGTGAGCTTGTGTATTTGTAATTGTGTTGTATGTGTGTGTTTGTGTATAAAATTTCAATGATTTTTGAAGACCACTCAGCAATTATTATATGAGAGGATAGATGCAGGGATTTTTTTTTTTTCAGTGCTGAGCATCAAATTCAAGGCCTTGTACACTCTAGTCAAGCAGTCAAGCACTGTTCCACTGAGCTACATTCCCAGGGATTCTTTGAATTGCATACCCTCAGCCCCATGGCATCTTTTCTAAAATCTTAATGTATCCTAGATATGGTGGTGCATACCTATAGTTCCAGCTGTGTCTTTCACCACATAATTGTTACCACCATAATTGTGAATATACATTAATTCACAAATATTCCACATATCCTAATATTGCCCCAAGATGGTGTAGTAATAAGCGATTTTTAAATCATACTAGCATAATTTTTTAAAAATAAACTTTTACAATAATGGTCACACTCCACTTTTTTTGCCAAAAAAAAAAAAAAATTGGCATGAAATCTATGGTAAATAGGGTATTTGAGAGGCTAAGGTTGAAGGATCACTTCAGCCCTGGAGTTCGAGAGCAGCCTGAGCAACAGAGCAAGACCCCAGTCTCCAAACCCCCTAAAAAAGCATTTATGAAATCAATTATTGTCAGGATCTAAACAATTTAGGGCTCTAATTCACTAGCCTCCCGTGCTTGGTGTGCATTCTCTCAGAGCTGACTAAAATAAGACCTTTAGAAACCATAGAAAGGTGCTATGATGGGCTAAGGATGTATCTCAATGGTAGAGTGCTTGCCTAGCATGCATTAGGGCCCTGGGTTAGATCCCCAGCACCACAAAAAAGAAAAGAAAAAAAAAAAGAAAGGTGCTGTGATAATGGCATTAGGCAGGGCCTGTAATAGATTAGAAATTGGGCAATCAGCTGGGCTCAGTGGCACTCCAGAGGCTGAGACAGGAGGATCACAAGTTCAAAGCCAGCCTCAGTGATGGCGAGGCACTAAGCAACTCAGTGAGACCCTGTCTCTAAATAAAATACAAAATAGGGCTGGGGATGTGACTCAGTAGTTGAGTGCCCCTGGGATCAATCCCCGGTACAAAAAAAAAGAGAGAGAAGAAATTGGGCAACCAATCACAGAAGTATCACTCTGGAGAGACATAAGTCAGTATCATAATATTCTGTTATTTAGGTAAAATCAAGTCTTTTGCTTTTTAATAAAATTTGTAGAATAACTAATCAAAGTTTTAATTTTTTCAGGTTAAATGACCTCATTATCACTGCCTGTTCTATATCGAGAATTTTTCTTTATCTATCACTTTATTTTCTTGATTTTGGAAATAGAAGTTGTAATGGCCAGGTGACCCTGGCTACAGTCTGACTAATGTTTTCCTCCTTATTGTAACAGTTGGTCACTCAACTAGTTTTATTGCTGCTACTATTTCTATTAGAAAGCAGAACAGGCACAGTGGTGCATGCCTGTAATCCCAGCAATTTAGGAGGCTGAGGCAGGAGGATAACAAGTTCAGAGCCAGCCCCAGCAACTTATGAGACCCTGTCTCCAAATAAAACATAAAAAGGGCTGGGGATGTAGCTCAGGAGTTGGGCACCCCTGGGTTCGAGAGAGAGAAGGTGGGCAAGAATCTGTGTGCAACTAAGGAAGGTGTACCACCCAGCTTTTTAATCTGTACTTTTAAGTTCTGATGGCTTCTGCTGAAGGTCAAGGAGAAAAATAGAAATCAATATTTCAAATATTGTAAAAGTGGAGTGTCAGAATTATCCTGACCTTTCATTTCAGATGGAATTTGTTATTTCAAGCAGAGAATCAAGAATTGGCTTACTTAGAAGATTATAATTCTCTTAGTATAAAAAAATAACCTGTGACAATTTGTGGTATTTAATATGTTAAGTAAAATTTCAGAAAGCAAATCAAAACCTGATTGGAATAACTTTCAAACAATAACTGAGGCATTTTACTTACTTTATACTCAAATCTCAGGATAGTGTAAATATAAAATAGCTTGTTATAAAAATATCCTTTTTTTTAATTTTGGAAGACTTGTTAAGTATTATAAATTTCACAGGTCCTCTAATTCTCCTAGGAAAAAAAACTACCATTTTCAAAAAGTCTTGAATATTTCTTTCATTTTATCCTTATAAAGTCCTCTTCTATATGACAAGACTTGAAACCAAGTAGAATTTTGTATTTAGTTTCTGCTGAAGTTGCTGTTTTGGTTGAATAAAAACATTTCCCCGATTGATTAATCATTAGTATTAAGGGTTTTTTTAAAAACTGAGTCCAAAAGTTCTCAAAGCCTGCCAAAATCTTCAATATACTTTAAAAAAAATAGTTTTGGTTCTTATCTTGCTTAGTATAACCAATACTCTTTATTATATATAGCAAAATCAGCCTATTTTTTCCTTCATAGTTTTTCTGTACCTGAAAGTCTAGGATGAGGTGGAAAATCGCCAGTTGGCTTAAGTTAAAAATTATTTATAATGTGAGGATGCTCACTTAAGTTTAAATAGTAAATATTTTACATTATATCAAAAAGTCTACCCCTCTTCCATTTTTGAATCTGCTTATCTACTTGAAGTGTTTCTAAGTAATATTTTTAATATTTACTTTTATAGACAAAGTCTATAGATGGAATTTTTTAAAAATAAACCACAGTTATGTAACTGGTTAAAACTAAACTTATTGCTGAGCACAGTAGCACACACGTGTAATCCCAGTGTCTGGAGAGGCTGAGATAGGAGCATGACAAATTCGAGGCCAGCCTCCGCAACTTAGCAAGGCCCTAAGCAACTTGGTGAGACCCTGTCTCAAAATTAAAAAGGACTGCTGGGGTGGGGGCTCAGCGGTAGAGTACTCACCTAGCACATGTGGGATACTGGGTTCAATCCTCAGCACCACATAAAAATAAAGGTATTGTGTCCAACTACAACTAAAAAAAAAAATATTTAAAAAAATAAAAAGGACTGGGGATGTGGCTCGGTGGTAGAGTTCCTCTGGGTTCAATTCTCAGTACCAAACAAAAAATAAATAAATTTTGTTTGGGAGGGGTGGGGGACAAGTAAACAAGATTATATTCCCAGAATCCTTCAGGTGAAACAAATTTTATTATGTTTTATTTATTTGAAAGTTTTATATAAACAATTTTTTCTTCTTTTTATTGTTTTACTTATTCATTTAGTAATTTGTTCATTCATTATGTCTTTTAAATGGCAGTATCCCTCTGAGGAAGATATGATTGAATGGGCCAAGAGGGAGAGTGAGAGAGAGGAAGAGCAAAGGCTTGCCCGACTGAATCAGCAAGAACAAGAAGACCTAGAACTGGCTATTGCACTCAGCAAATCCGAGATATCAGAAGCATGAAGAATTCTCTTGTCCTTTGTCTACAATACTCTTCTTCCTAAATATTGATGCTATTTACCATGTATATCAAAACTACCTGTGAGCATGGGAATACAAAAGGTTTGAGATTCCTGTAAATGTGACAAAAGTCTAGGTTTTTTCTTTTGTACTCTCAGATTTGACTTTTATTATTTCTTCTAAAAGCAGTAACCTAATCAGACAGCTTTACCTAGGCCCCTGTTCTGGTGTGCATTTACTGTGAGCTTCAGCCTGCCTATGCTACTTTTACTTGTAAAGCTAGAGCATCCAAGCTTCTGCCTTCTGGAATGTAGAGAAATAGTTTCACCCCATGCTACCTTTGTTCTGTGGTTATTCTGATTAGAGTTAGTGGAGTTTATAAAGTTTGCAGTATTCTCCCTTGATTTGAATGGTTGAAGGAGAGGAAGAGAACAAACATCGCATTTCTTTTATGATTGATGTAAATTGGCTAGTATAAAGTACATTTTTGTATATCCTTGGAGTACAAATACCATTTAATTTGTTTTTTAGAGAAAAGGAAAAATATTTTGCATCAGTCTACTCCACTATTGAAAAAAGGATGCTTTAGATAGAACGATTTTAACTTAAAACTTAAATTTTTCCTAAATAAAAAACATTAAAACCTCATGTGGAAATACTTTTTTTAAAACAATTTTCTGTGGATTTAAGGAATTTTAGGTCAACAGATACCTCTCCATAAATTTGCTAATTAACAAAATCAGTTTCTTACAAGAAAGTTTGTAAGAAAATGTCCATTTTAAGTGCCAGATGTGAAGAAAATTGATTACTTAAAATGTACCCATCAGTATAAGGTAAGCACAAATCTTAATTAACATGCAGCTGTTCTGCCTTTGCAGTGGCACTGTCCTCTTGAGTTCATTTAGTTTACTATTATACTTTTGTAGAAGAAACATTAGCAAGCTACAACTGGAAGGTACTTTAATTTTTCATGTATATTTTTGTTTTCTTTAATGAAGGCTTAACTACTTGAAATATAAAAACTTTCACTGAATACAAATAGGAAGGGTGACATGTATTATACCATATTGCTTTTTGTCTTTGTAGTTTAAATTAGTTTATTTACTTCATGTTTTTCACCTATAAAAAGGGCAACCTAGATTTTTTTTTTTTTTTTTTAATTGGAAGGGAAAAGAGCTGCCAAATTTTCAAAACTCCTTACATTTTAAAATCCCATCTTTAAAACTAACCTAGCAGGCAAGCTGAATTTGAAATAGATTGTGAAGGCTGTATATTGTAATCTTCTTTTTGCACATGAGTTACTGAGTTAGATAATGTATTAAATAACAGATAAAGAAAAATGTACCTAAAACCTAATTTAAATTCTCTGGGATCAACAAGTCAAGGTGGTATTGATCTGTGATAATCAGAGTAACTTATTGCTTAGACTATAAGTAAATTCCAAAATATCTAATTCATATGATCTTGAAATGGTGCTTTTCTTCTTTCCACACACAATTGGATGGCTGGAGTTTAAAACAAACCACTTCCTGTACTGCTAACTTTTTTCTAATTTTTTATATAAAAACATTTCAACATAAAAGTCATATATGAAGCAAGGGCTGAATCATAATCACAAGGCTTTAATTTTGATAAACTAATCCAGTGACCTAAGGATTTAGGCAAGTTAGCAAAAGTTGATTGAGAAGGTAGTGTTGGGAATTGCTGGTAGGTGGTGTTTTCTGTTTTATTTTTTTTTTTTTCCTCCTTCCCCTTACTCTTTGAGAAAAAGGTAAGTTGACTTGAACAACCTTCTTTTGCACTGGGAAAATGAACAAATGTTTGAAATGCTTTTAAAATATTTTTTTTTAATTAAAAAAAACACTCTGGAAAATATTAAATATCTGTAACTTATGAACACCAACTTTCAATGTAATAAGTGTACCCTAATCTTATGTATGTTTAACTGGATTATATAGATTCTTATCTTTTGTTAAAATATATATACTCAGTGGACCAATATAATATTAAAATATGTATATATTATATAAATATATATCTTTATCTCCATGCTTGCTTGTGTAGGTTGAATGTCTTATGGTCATTTGTGATATTTTATGTTGTTGACCCTGGTTTCAGGGCCTGTAATTAAAAAGGACAGATAAGTATTTCTGAGAGCTAAGTGGCACTACTTACAAAGTTTTAACCATCTTCTACATACTGATTCAGCTTTATTTGGGTTCTCTAAATTTTTCTCTTGCATTTCGAACTTCTAAATTGTAGCCTGTAATTATGACAATAATATACTTTAAGTAATAATAAAGCATACTATCCACATATTCAGTTTATATTGGAGTTTTGCTTTAATGTCAATTTTAGTTATTTTGTCTATTTTTGTGAAAGGAAATATATATGCACGGAGAGAGATATATACAAAAATATGCAAAACATTTATGGCTTGTATATATTTGTTGAATAAGGATTATGACATGGATTCTTAGAAGGCACTGTGATCTAATAAATTGATAACAATCCTGGGCTTGAATCTCCATTCTGCCACTTTTGAGAAAATAATGTAAAGATGGCTTTGAGAGCCAGGTATGGTAGTACATGCCCATTATCCCAACAACTCGTGCATATGGCGTGTGCCTGTAATCCAAATTTCTTTTTTTTTTTTTTTAAATATTTTTTAGTTGTTAATAGACCTTTATTTTATAGTTTATTTATATGCAGTGCTGAGAATCAAAGCCAGTACCTCACTCATGCTAGGCAAGCACTGTACCACTGAGCCACCACCCAGCCCCTGTAATCCCAATTTCTTTCGTTTTTTTTAGTTGTCAGTGGACCTTTATTTTATTTATTTATATGCAGTGCTGAGAATCAAAGCCAGTGCCTCACTCATGCTAGGTAAGCGCTCTACCACTCAGCCACCACCCCAGCCCCTGTAATCCCAATTTCTTGGAAGGCTGGGGCAGGAGGACCCCAAGTTTGAGACCAGCCTGAGCAACTTAGTGAGACCCTGTGTCAGAATAAGAAAGGGCTGGGGATATAGCTCAGTGGTTGTTTTAGGCAGCTTTTTTTGCTGCTGTGACTAAAAGGTCTTACAAGAATAATTGTAGAGAAGAAAAAGTTTATTTTGGGGCCCACGGTTTCAGAGGTCTCAATCCTTAGACAGCAGGCTCCATTCTTTGGGGGCTCAAGGTGAGGCAGAATATCATGGCAGAAGATTGGTGGAGGGAGGTGGGACACATGATGATCACAAAACAAAGACTTCACTCACCAGATAAAAAATATATACCCCAAAGGTATGCCCTTAATGACCCACTTCCTCCAGCCACACCTTACCCACCTTCAGTTTCCCACTCAGTTAATCCCCTTAGGGGATTAATTCACTGATTGGATAGACTCATAACCCAGTAATTTCTCCTGTAGACCTTCGGACACCTAATATGTAATTTCTTCCTGAGCCTTTGGACACTTAATATGTAAACCATACCAGCGGTAGAGCACCCCTGAATTCAATCCCCAGTACCCCAAAAATATTTTTTTGAGAAGTTATTCAAGCCTTCCTGAACCTCATTTTCCTCATCTAATGAATATCCTAATACCTAATTTATGGGATTGTTATAAAGGATTTTTTTTTTTATTTGAGATGATGGGGTCTTACTGTATTGCCAAGTCTGACCTCAAACTCAAAATCTTCCTTAGTCTCCAAGTAATTGGGATTACAGGCACATGCCACTATGCCCATTCTGATAGTGTGTTAATATTTAAGTAAAGAAATTCAGACACTTTTTTCCCCAGAGCTGAGGACTGAACCCAGGGCCTCACATATGATAGGCAAGTGCTCTACCACTGAGCTATACCCTCAGCCTCACATTTTTATTAATAGTAAAAAAAAAAGCATTTTGTTACTTGAATGTATATTATGTGTGAAGCCCTGTTCTAAGCATTTTGTGTGTGTATTCTTGTTTCTTGTCTGGTCTCCACAGTAGATCTAAGTAGCAGGTACTGTTATTATCCCCTGTTTTTTAAAATGGAAGGACTGAGGCTAAAAAAAGTTACAATGTGCTTTTGACTATACAGCTAAGAAGTAGCTGAGCCAGGAATTGAACACTGGCCTCTCTGATTCTGAACATGATACTCTTCAATTTATCATACTTTGTTTTATGTGCAAAAAAAATTTTTGCAGGAAATGGTAGGAACAGGATATAATAATAGTTTTAAAGCTCTAAGCATGATCCTAAGTGTTTGCTTATATTAGTTCATTTAGTCCTCACAACAGTAACCCTGAAAGGTATAGATTCTATTATTGTCTCCATTTTGCAGAGGTGCCCAAACTTGGCTACAGTTAATGTAGCTAATAGTTGCAGAGCTGGAATTTGAACCAAGGAGACTAGTTCCAGATTTCTAACCACCACTTTCTATTCCAGTTAAAAGATAAGCCACAGTAGAAATATCACAAATAAAATAATTCCTATAATCTCACTCTTGAGGTTAAATGGAATAAACCTACTACACTGCATGTGGCTAAAGCATTTTCCAATTTATTATCCTATTTGACACTCTGACTTGCCAACACATGAAAGTACTAAGTAATTTTTTGTTATTACTGTTACCCCACATGTACATGGTAGAAAGGGCCAGCCATGCTTTTTATTAAAGAAATACAAATTTTAAAACCATATGGCTGAAAAGAAAACAGAAGGCTGGCAAAAATGAAAAGTAATTTATCAGTGATCCCAAGACTCTGGAACGAAGACATAAAAAGGGAGGCAGAAAGTAAGTTTGAAAGAGTTTGAAGTAGCTCACTGTGACTAGAGTTCATGGACAAAAAAAGTGAGTTATTCATGTTTGCATGTAAGAAAGACCACAGTGGTGATTTGGGGCACTGCTTTAGGAGTAAACCGGATAAAGCAGGGAGAGCAGGGGGTAAGGTTGTTGTAGCCATCCACAGGAGATGGGAAGGACCCAAACCATGGTTGTGGCTGAAGCCTAAGAGAAAAATTCCCAGGCGTTGCTGGCCCAAGGCCCCTTCCTTTGAGAACCATTGGAGTAGAAGATAACTTCTAAATCTTTGTTCTGTGGTTTTATTAAATATACTCATATAATATGCAGTCCTGTTACAACCTTGTCATTCTATACTTGTAAATTCTGCTTTTTTTTTTAAGAGAGAATATCTTTTTTATAGATTGACACAACACAATGCCTTTATTTTTATGTGGTGCTGAGAATCGAACCCAGGTCCTGCCTGTGCTAGGCGAGCGCTCTACCGCTGAGCCACAATCCCAGCCCTAAATTCTGCTGCTTAGTGTGAAAAACCTTCAGTCTTTCTTGTAGATAGTTTTAAAATATAATAATTGAAAACTAACATTTAGATGGCACTTAATGTGCCCAGTACCATTTGAAGCACTTTATATATACTGATTCATTTAATCTCTATAACAATCCTTTAAATTAGGTACTGTTATTCCCAGTTTGCAGCTAAGAAGTCTTAGGTACATAGAAGTTAAATAATTGGCCCAAGATCACAGAGCTAAAAAGTTCCAGAGCTAGGATTCAAATCCAGACAGTCTGGCTTCAGAATCCATATTCAGTTACTTGTTCTGCTTAAAAAATTACGGTTTTTTTTTGTTTGTTTGTTTGTTTGTTTTTTTGCATGCTTGGATCTATAGTATACCTCTTACTGTCAGAAAGCTTCATATTGTGTGAGTTTTGAAAATGCACAGTGGGAAAGTCACTGTCATTCCATTGACTTTGAAGACTCATATGAGGGTCCTGCCATTTGTGGTGTAGTGGGGGAGATATATCTGCTTATACTTTGTTTCCCAGCATTGCATACTGAAGATTACTGTGGGGTGCTGGAACACCCAGAAGAGGGAAAGAATAGTTCTAAGAGGACTGGGGAAGGCTCCTTAGAGGGGGTGTCCCTAGGACACGGTATCCTGTTGCGTTGTTACTAGCATTAATGAAAGCATACATGGTCACTGTTAATTTTTATTTGTTTTATTTATTTATTTTTTTTAAGGTAAGCTCTCACAAGGTCACACTGGAGAAGACCAGCAGACAGTCTACCAGGAGGCCTCATTTATGTGGCATTCATTACATTAGTAAATTCATCCTGGTCCAGGGAATGATCTTCAGGTTTAGAAATTTGATTTTCATCAATAAAACAGAGACAGCTCCTGCCGCAGTCTGGCTTGGTGCTGATAATGCCAAGGTCGTGGGTTCGTTCCCCATACGGGCCACCAAATGCCACAGTCTGCTGGGCACAACTCAGGAGCCACTTATCAAGCAGAAACGAACTTTATTTTTAGAACACACACACACACACACACACACACACACACACGACACCACAGGAGCTCTTCAGGAATTCCCTCAGAGCCCAACTGCCACCACTGGCTTCCCACAAGCCTCTCAACCCCTCCCCCACTCCTCCTGCTCTTGAGGCTCATTGGCTGGGTCACGTGGGTGGAGCAAAAAAAAGTCCCCCAATGAGCAGCTCCGTGGTCTGAAAGGGCGGGGAAACAGCTCAATGAGCATCACCGCAGAGGAGCCAATCAGCTGGCAGCTAGAAGTTTGCTGGAGCCTCTGTGAGCCAATCATCAGCTGGCAGCTGGAAGTTTGCTGGGGCCCCTTCTGCTGTGGCTCTCAACAAGCTCCCATTAAGCAAATTCACAGGGACTGATGTAGAGACAGGGATGACACTTTCCAGTATAAATAAAGTTACCACAGGGCTTTGAATGCCCGCAGTTGGTTCAGTGCTACTCCCTCTTCCTTGCTGGTGCTTGACTGCCTCCTGTCTCAGGCTCCTCTAAATGTCAGCTTCGGCAGCCAAAGCTGCCTGACGCATTGTTTTGGATTCATATGCTTAATGAGGTTACAGTCTGGTTTGACTGGTTGGGTAGCTATAAGTCTGGTTGTGGTGACTTTGCATATCTTTGCTTTCATCATTGTGTATACATTTTTCAGTATGTTAAAGAGCATCATTTTTTAAATCATGAAATTTGTCATTGATATGTACTGGGTCAAAAGAAAAAATGAAAGCCACTGATTTTCTTTTTAAATCTTTTCAATTAAAAAATTGAGGTGCTAATAGTATATAACCAGGTAAATTATGTAAAAGATTATCTCCATCAGGCCTGGGAGTACATGCCTATAGTTCCAGCTACTTGGGAGGTTGAAGCATGAGGATCATTTGAATCCAGGAGTTCTGGGCCAACCTGGGATACATAGCAAAATGCCTTACCATTTTCTAGCTGGGTGACTTAGGGTAAGTTTCTTAAACCTCTTTGATCCTTAAGAGGGATAATAATTCCCTCGAAGAGTTGTTGTGAGAACGGCTTAGGCAGCCAGGGCAAGATGGCAAGTAAGGAAGTAAGGGGCAGGGCCAGAACAAAGGGGTATGAAGAGGATCTTATAATGAAGTCAACTTCCTGCAAGACAAAAGTGCTCATGGACACAAGTGGGGGACCCAATCTGTGCTCCTAAGTGGGAGATCCAATAGAAAAACTGAAACAGATGGGCACGGTGGCACACTCCTGTAATCCCAGCAGTTCAGGAGGCTGAGGTAAGAATTTCGAGTTCAAAGCCAGCCTCAGCAAAGGTGAGGCACTAAGCAACTCAGTGAGACCCTGTCTCTAAATAAAATACAAAATAGGGGTGGGGATGTGACTTAGTGGGTGAGTACCCCCGAGTTCAGTCCCTGGTACCCAAAAAGACAAACTAAAACAGACATGCAGACAGAGGTGGGCACCAATCAGTTATAGTGAGGAGAGAGTTGGACAGGGGAGGAAATTCCAGATACCATGAAAATAACTTGCCAAAACTCCCTCACCAGATTCCCAGCTCTGGGGCCCATTCTCTTCAGAGAAATCTGTCTCTCTCACTTTTGCAATAAACCTACTGTTTCCTTGCTCTGCATCCTGTTCTTCAGTTATTTGCTGAATGAAGACAACAATCCCAGCAACTCAGGACAGGAGGAGGACTGCAGTTTGAGAACAGTCTCAGTAACTTAGGCCCTAAGTAACTTAGGCCCTATCTCAAAAAAGACTGGAGATGTAGTGGTAAAGCATACCTGGTTCAATCCCCCAAACAACAACAACAACAAAGATAGATATAATGTCTGGCTTCCTATTACATGGCAGATCCTTAGTGCTAACATACCTGTTTGTTTGTTTGTTTTTAATATTTATTTCTTAGCTTTAGGTGGACACAATATTTTATTTTTATCTTGTGCTGAGGATCGAACCCAGTGCCTCATGCCAGGTGAGCACGCTACTACTTGAGCCATATTCCCAGCCCCAACATACCTGTTTTTTGTTTTTTTTTTTAATATTTATTTATTTATTTTAGTTTTCGGTGGACACAACATCTTTGTTTGTATGTGGTGTTGAGGATCGAACCCGGGCCCTACGCATGCCAGGCGAGCGCGCTACTGCTTGAGCCACATCCCCAGCCAACATACCTGTTTTTAAAAAATAAAAAAGGAGCCAGGCATGGTGGGACACACCTGTGACTCTTGAGGCTAAATTACAGAGGATTGCAAGTTTGAGGCCAGCCTTGGCAACTTAGGTAGGCCCTAGGCAGTTTAGTGAGATCCTGTCTCAAAAACTAAAAAGGGAGGGAGATGTAGCTCAGTGGTAAAGCCACCCCTGGGCTCAATCCCTAGTATCAAAAAAAAAAAAAAATGGGAAAAGGTAATAACATATTTTAGGAAAATGTTTGATCTGTGGTTAAAGGGAATAAAATTCAGTTATCTTGAAAGTTGTTTTTATAGTATATTTCTAATTCTGGATAAATTTACCACTGAAGGTAATTCATATAACACTATGTCTAGCACCATTCTCTTTTGTTTGCATTAACTCATTTAATCCTTACAACAACGTTTGTAATAGATACTATTTTTGTTCTCATTTTCCTGATGAGAAAACAAGAGCAATGAAGTAACTTGCCTGAAGTCACACATAGCTAGCAAGTGAGGAACCAAGATTCTAACCTAGGCGGCATGCCACCAGAGCTATGGAGGATAGGAAGGATAAAACCTACACTACCTTGGGGTTATTAGGAGATGCAAAATAAGATAAAGTTGGGGAAATGGCTCTTTGTGCTTTGTGCATTCTAGGCTTCTACGGCAGGCCTACTGAGGCTGTGGTTAAGATGTAGTCTGGCTGTTCGCATTGAGTCCCAGCTCTGCCACTTGTATGATTTTGAGCAAATTACTTAATCCCTTTCTGCCTCACTTTCTCAACTATTAAAATTGATACATGTAAGATGTAAAAAGACATACATGAAGCCAAGTGTGGTTGCACATGCCTGTAATCCCAGCGACTCGGGAGTTTGAGGCAGGAGGATCTCAAGTTCAAAGCCAGTCTCAGCAATTTAGCAAGGCCCTAGGTACTTAGCAAGACCCTGTCTTTTTTTGGGGGGTGGCGGGGGAGTGGTACTGAGGGTTGAACTCAGGGCCATTCAATCACTGAGCCACATCCCCAGCCCTATTTTTTTTTAAGAGAGAGAGAATTTTTTAATATTTATTTCTTAGTTCTCGTCGGACACAACATCTTTTTTTTATGTGGTGCTGAGGATGGAACCCGGGCCACACGCATGCCAGGTGGGCGCGCTACCACTTGAGCCACAGCCCCAGCCCTCCAGCCCTATTTTTTATTTTATTTTGAGACAGGGTCTTACTGCATTGCTTAGTGCCTCGTGGTTGCTGAGGCTGACTCTGAACTCATAATCCTTCTGCCTCAGCCTCCTGAGACTGGGATTAGCCGTGTGTGCCACTGCGCCCTGCATGAGGCGCTGCCTTAAAAAAACTTTTAAAGGCTGAGGATATGGCTCGGTGGTTAAGTGCCCCTGGATTCAAACCCAGGTATAAATTTAAAAAAAAAAAAAAAAAGCCAAACTTGGTGCACGCCTGTAATTGCAGCAGTTTGGGAGGCAGAGGCAGGAGAATCGTGTGTTCAAAGCCAGCCTCAGCAGTTTAGCGAGGTGCTAAGCAACTCAGTGAGTCCCTGGCTCTAAATAAAATACAAAATAGGGTTGGGGATGTGGTTCAGTGGTCAAGTGCCCCTGAGTTCAATCCCCAGTACCCAAAAACAAAATAAAAATACATGATATAGTTGTTTAGTTGTTTCTGGGATTAAATGAGTTGGTACATATGAAATTTAGAATAATGCCTAATATAGTTCTAAACAGATAATTAAGAATAAGAAACTAACCTGAAGTTCAAGAACTTGAAGTTGAATTCCAGCTCCTGATTTGGTCTTAAGATCATTTCTAAACATCTGAGTCAAATTTCTTAAAACAGAATTGTCTGGATCAGAAGTAGTGTTTGTAAAGACCCTCAGCCTAGTACCTGCCACTGAGTAGCAACTTGCTAGGTATTACCTTCATTTACTCAACACTGAGCGCTAAGATATGTATCAATGTGCTAGGCTCCGAGGAAGACACAGATATGAGTTATTCTCCATATTTTCAGATAGAAATCTGAAGACTGAAACTGATGTTGTAGATAACTAATGCAAAGAATTAAAAATATGTACTGCCAAATACTGTACAAGAAACAAAAATGTACCCTCTGAAGAGACCTCCCTCAATGTGAAAATCTAGAGGGCTTCCTAGAGGAAGTGGCATTGCCTATGGGTTCAGAGGCTAGGTGATTCTTTAATTCTCTTTTTTGTAGACTGAGCTCTGGAGCTGTGGGAGACTAGGCTTCTGATGCCTTGCCTGTGAGCCCAGGAGAATGCTAGCTGTCTTCAGTGCCCAGTGCTGCCCAGTTGGACAAGGTTCTGTGAACTGAGGGGTTTGGGGCTTGTAGGTGCACTGAAAGTGGAATTTCCAGATCTGGAAGTTCTAGTTCTATGGAGAGATAGGCAGCATTCTCAGGCC
This sequence comes from Marmota flaviventris, assembly GCF_047511675.1. Lineage (NCBI taxonomy): Eukaryota > Metazoa > Chordata > Mammalia > Rodentia > Sciuridae > Marmota > Marmota flaviventris. The sequence goes on along the minus strand of NC_092507.1, from coordinate 40,395,023 downwards.
CTTGCTGATCTGCCAAGACCATCGCATGAGTGCTCAGAGAAAGGGCCAAAAATCACATCTCTGCCTACCAGGGAAGAGTAAGAGACTGCCCTGATGGCCCTTGGGGTGTTCACACTTCTGGCAGATTTGCCTAGAGTTTCCCACCCCATGCCCAGCCCACCTGTGGACCACAGGCAAGCAGGTAGAGACAGACAGACATGGGTTTAAGACCTGATTCCACAACTTGGTCTCAGGGAAGTTAGTTAACCCCTCTGAACTTCAGTTTCATCAGCTGTAAAGTGGGAATGTTTAATAAGATGAAGAAATATGAGAATTGGTGCAAAATGCCTGACTCAAGACTTGGCACATCATAGAATTCTAACTTGTAAGAATTAGTCACCATTTGTTTGACACAAGATTCGAATTGCACAAGCACCTAGCATATAGACCCAGCCCAAAATGAGCTACCTTGCCTCTGCTGTGTTCAATCCTCACCCATGAAAGAAGCCTCCACAAGCCCTTGAATCTATTCCCATGGGATCTGGAGAAGTTCTCTTCTAATACTACTTCAAGGTGTTCCTCTGCCTCATCCTTAGCTGAATTGTTGGGACTGCACCCTGAGGGGCTCACCTGGAGGTGCCAGAGCCAATTCCACTTGTTGATGATAATTTAAAATAAAAACCAAAAGTGCACATGACCCAAGAAGAAATACAAGGCTTTAAAGAAAGTTTGTACTGGAGACAGACTGTGGCTTATTCTCCTCTTTCTACCCACCTCCATGAGGAGCCTGGGACCAGAAATCCATAAACTGGGTTGTGTTTCAGTGCCTGGCCTGGCCTGGTTTGGTCTTCAGGCTGTACCAGGCAACTACTTCCTATCTCCCTTCCCCATGTCAGCCCCCTGCCACTCCTGCTCTGTGCCTTGCATTTGACCCAGTTCCAAGCATTTGACCCAATTCAGGCCCAGGCAGGCCTGGGAAGGCCGGTTCTGTAGTAGGTGGGAGAGAGAGGGCTTGGTGGAACCACTTTGTCACACAGAGACCCTGGTTGGGCCATCAGGCCACTCATCAGCATGGAGGCCAGGCTCTAGGCAGAGTGAAGAGGGCTGCGACTGGCCCCGTGTGTTACCTAGAACAAAACCCTGGCCCTCTGTGGGCCTCAGTTTCTCCCATGCCCAATGATGGGTCTCGACTTGTTCGAGGTCCTCTCTGGTTCTGGATGGGAGTGTGCTGCTCTGGGACCCCGCTCCCGGGGTACCGACGCCCTCACCAAGCAGGGAGGTGCCGGCCAGGTCTGGGAGGAGCTGCCAGGCCCGCCCCGCGCGCCGGGTCCTGGAGCTGCCGCTGGAGCCGCGGTTGCTGTCGCCCACACCGCCACCTGGAGGGGCCGCCCGCGCCCTCCTCAGAGCCTGGCCCGCGCCCATGGCCTTTCTGACCGCCTGGAGGGGGCCGGCTTCCGGGAAAAGAGACCGCAGGTACCGGGCGGGGGCGGGGACTCGGTGGGAGGCGCGGAGGGGACCCACAGGCCGCTAGGGGACACCGCCGACGGGAGGGACAGCCGAGGGGGCACAGAGGGAGACGACAGCGCACAGGCTGCTGGGCGCGGGGTTAATGGCCACAGGGGCAGCCCCGCACCTCCCCCAGCTCCAGGTGCTCCCAGCTCCAGCACAGCAGGACTGGGTCTGGGGCCAAGGGATTCAGTCTCACCTGAGTCCTGCTGCCAGTGCCACAACCTGTAGTCACCCTGAGGGGGCTGGACTCTGGCAGTGCTGATAGTCCACTTTGGGCAGCCACTCTCTGCTCAGCCCTCCGCCCACTCGCATAGCTCTCCCCAGCTTGCCCCCACAGATAAAAGGAGGAACATTGTCCTCCTGAGGGGCTGTCTCCATCAGAGGGCAGCAAGCAGTGTTGGGAGTTGGGGTGGTGACCATATCCTGGGTCTTTGTCCGAGTGTGGAATGATGTGCATCACAGCTTCTCCAATGACCCTTCAAAGACGTGTCATTGCCCTCTTTTGATTGTCACCTCTCCCAGCTAACTCCACATCCTGGATGAGTTGCTACCTTCAGATGTGTTCCCATGAGGGGACAGCCCTGATCCTTCTTCTGAGCTGAGACCCTCCCCACAAGTCCTTCATATTGACATTTAAAGTTCACTCTTCTATCCCGGAAAGGGCAATGCAACTGTCCTCCATCTGACTGTCCTAGGAGCACCTCAGACTTGGCAAGTCCCAAACTAAATTCAACATCTTCACTCCCAAACCTGTTCCTCCTCCTGGGTCCCCATCCCAGCCAATGGTATAGTCATTCACCCAGTTGCCCAAGCCTGAAACCTCTGACACCTCCCTTCCTCACTCTCACACCAGTTTCCAATCCTGCTGATTTTACCTCCTGGATGTTTCTGAAAGCTGTTGGTTTCCCTTAGACCCTCACAACAGCCCCTAGCTTTCCCAGCTCCTCCAATCTCTCACTCTCCAAACATTCTTTCTAAAGCACAAACCAGACTGCTATTTTTCTGCTCTAAAATGTTTCCATGACTCTCCATCAATTAGAGGTTGAAGTTCAAGGCCCTTGGGGGGCAGGGTTGTGACCTGCCCAGGTGCATCACTCATTGGTCACTCATTGATCATTCACTGGCCTAGCCACACCAACTGGCCTTGTGCTCTCAGGACTATTGCTCGGGGCTGCCTAGAAGGCCATTTCTCCACTCTAACACTCCATAAAATTCAACTTCAGGTGACCTCTTGTTAGAGAGTCTTCTGAGCCCATCCCTGAGTCAGAGTCAGGGTCTCCAGGGCCCTGGCATCTTGGCTTCTCTTTCCTGGCTCTCAGTCTTTCATCACATTTGTAACCCCGGACCTATGTACATACCATGTTTCAGGTATTGTATTAGGCACTACAGATATAGTGTCACTTTACACATACAGGCCTGGGCTCTTGGAGACCATATTCCAGTACGAGACACAGATATACACAGGTAGACCAGGAAATAAGTAAACATCAGAAATAGATGCTGAGTAAGACTTAGAGTAATGTGACGTGATGCACAGTAAAATCTACCGCCCAGAGCATGGTGAAGATCAGTGCTGACCAGATCTAGGATCCAGGAAGCAGGCTGACCAGAACAAACAGGAAAGGAGGTTTCACTGCTTGTTGAAAAGCACTCTCTAGTGCTTTAGGCAGGGTATTTACGTATTTACATATTTAAAGATGATCATGCTCCCCTCCAGAGAAAATATTTGTGGACAGAACATTTCAACTCTACTCCTTTTTCTGTTTCCCCATTATGCCTGGGGGAGGTGACAGGATTCTTCTGCCCCATGGCCCCAGAGCCCAGCACAGAATGGGTTTCAGGCTCAGGCTGTGTTCAGTTTTGATGAGTACATGAGGGATTTCTGAGGAGGGCAAGATGCCCTGGTTGGCGTGGTAAGGACTGGCTGTGTCCAGATGGATTTCTTAAACTCCCAGGATTTCCTAAACACCTATGAGAATCCAGTTGTGCTGTCTTGGGTACGGGAACCTCCACGCTAATATTCTGTGCGTATATATTGTTGTTACTGTGTGGAGAGAAATGGACAGGAGTATCAGAGGGGAGGCCACACAATGACCCGGGAAAGAGATACTGGGATATAGATTAGGAGAATGGAGGGGATGCCGGACAGAGTCTAAGCAATAAGAACTGCACCTTGGTGAAGGGACAAGCTGGGAGGCAAGACTCAGAACCACAAAGATGGGAAGGAAGTGAGGGGCAGGGAGAAGGGGCCCTCTGGCCAAGCAGAGGCCTCCACATCCCTGGGTGGGGGGGGGGGGGCTATGTGAGGGAAAACATGTGCAGCCAGCACACAAGTAGCCTTTATACTTCAGCTAGTACCTGCTGGACACAAACACCAGAGAATTCTTTACTCCCAGTTGCTCCCACAAGGTGTCACACCTGAGGCTTAAACCCAAGTCTCCATTCTCCCAGTGTGGGGCCATGTCTTCTCTCCACCCTCACCCCTGACCTTCATACTGCCTGGTCTCCCACAGCATGTCCAAAGGGGGAAGGCTTCAGATGTTGCTCACCCCCTATTCGGCCACTTGAACTTGATTCAGTTACTTGATCTGTGAGAGCCTCAGCTTACTTGGCCATAAAATACTAGCTATTTTCTGAGGAGAGGGAAAGACCCACTGAAGTCATATTTGTAAAGGACCTAAAAGTCAGCCACTGGGGCTGTTCAGTGTGGAGTAAATGTGAGTTCATGTCCTTGGTGCTGGTAGGAGGAAATATCACCCTTCCAGAGCATTTGCGTTGGACAGAGGGGATTCTGAAGGGTTCAGGAGTCAATGATCAAATTCCTAGAAATGGAAACCCCAAACTGTTAGGAAGAGGAAATGGAACTGTCCCATCCCTGCACATCTTAGCGTGGGGACTAGCCTACAAATAGGGCTCCCTCCTAGCCATTCCGCAGCCCATTTGTGGTAGGCATAGCACCAGAAGCCCAGGCGAAGTGCAGGCAGGCAGGTTTGCCCAAGTGACTAAAGGGCAGAGCTGCAAAACGAGGAAGAGGCTGGGCTGCAGCAGACAGAATTCTTGCTCTTGGTGTGTAGTCTGAGCTAGAGGAGCCCTCAGCTGCCTCCAGGTTAGGTGTGTCTCATCTGGTGGCTGAAATCCTTGGATAGCTGTGGAGTCCCTTCCTTGGAAATGGATCTGAACTCAAAACCAGTGATGAGATTTCATCTCTGTGATTCTCAGATCCAACAGGTGGAGGTGTTTGTGATTCTGGACCTATGATTTAAAATTCTAGGGCTGGGGATATAGCTCAGTTTGGTAGAGTTCTTGCCTTTCATGCCCAAGGCCCTGGGTTCAATCCTCAGCACCAAAAAAAAAAAAAAAAAAATTCTAAACTTTGCAAGGTGCAGTGACATAGGCCTATAATCCTAGCAACTCAAGAGACTGAAGGAGAAGGATCACAAGTTCAAGCCAACCTCAGCAATTTAGTGAGGCCCTGTCTCAAAATAAAAAAATAAAAAGGGCTGAAGATGTAGCTCAGTGATAAAGCCCCTAGGTTCAATCCCTAATACTAAAACAAATAACAACAAATTTATGCTTCTATGATATTGAAGCTTCTGATTCCAGGATTCTGGTCAGCTCCCTGTTGCTGAAGGCAGTTATTCGGGGCAGGAGACAGTTCTGGTGTGAGAAGCACATTTTGGCCCTCCCTCAGATTCTCAATCCCTTGTGAAATATCATGAAAATTTTCCAAACAACCTACATCCCACTTTATGAGTTATGGATTCTGATTTGGGATCCCTTTTTTTATTTTCTATTTTATTTTTTGTAGTTGAAGATGGACAGCATGCCTTTATTTTGTTTATTTTTATGTGGTGCTGAGGATGGAACGCAGTGCCTCACACATGAGAAGCAAGTGCTCTGCCTCTGAGCTACAGACCCAGCCCTGGGATCCTTTTTAAGGTCAATGGGAGGGGCTGGGGATGTGGCTCAAGCGGTAGTGTGCTCGCCTGGCATGCGTGTGGCCCAGGTTCGATCCTCAGCACCACATACAAACAAAGATGTTGTGTCCGCCGAAAACTAAAAAATAAATATTAAAAAAAAAAGGTCAATGGGAAATAGATTATTGGGAGTTGCAACTTCAGTTCTGCCAGCATGCTACATTTCCTGAAATACCTTCCAATCCATGACCTGAGTTGTTTTGTCTGCCTCTCGGTGGCCAACTTCACTCCTTATGCTCCTCCATGCGGTATGAGATGTGGTGCCAGCAGCTTTCCAGCTCAAGCCACAGGACAGTACCAACAAAGCAGTGAAAAGGCCTCTGGGGTCACATAGGATGGTTTTGAACCCTGACTCAGAGACTTCTTTGCAGTATTATTATTTTTAATTTTTATTTATATATGACAGTGGAATGCATTACAATTCTTATTACACATATAGAGCACAAATTTTCACATTTCTGGTTTTATACAAAGTATATTCACACCAAATTTGTGTCTTCATACATGTATTTTGGATAATAATGATCATCACATTCCACTATCATTTATAACCCCATGCCCTGTCCCTTCCCCTCCAACCCCTCTGCCCTATCTAGAGTTTGTCTATTCGTCCCATGCTCACTTTCCTTATCCCACTATGAATCAGCCTTCTTATATCAAAGAAAACATTCGGCATTTGGGTTTTGGGGATTGGATAACTTCACGTAGCATTATCTTCTCGAATTCTATTGATTTACCTGCAACTGCCATGATTTTATTCTCTTTTATTGCTGAGAAATATTCCATTGTGTCTATATGTCACATTTTTTTTATCCATCATATGATCATCTCAATAGATGCAGAAAAAGCATTTGACAAAATACAGCACCCCTTTATGTTCAGAACACTAGAAAAATTAGGGATAACAGGAACATATCTCAATATCATAAAGGTTATATATGCTAAGCCCCAGGCCAACACCATTCTAAATGGAGAAAAATTGGAGGCATTCTCTCTAAAAACTGGAACAAGACAGGGATGCCCTCTTTCACACTTCTATTTAACATAGTTCTTGAAACACTGGCCAGAGCAATTAGACAGATGAAAGAAATTAAGGCTACACATAGGAAAAGAAGAACTTAAATTGGCATTATTTGCTGATGATAGGATTCTATACCTAGAAGACCCTAAAAGTTCCTCCAGGAAAACTTCTAGAACTAGTAAATGAATTCAGCAAAGTAGCAGGATATAAAATCTACACCCATAAATCAAAGGCATTTCTGTATATCAGTGACAAATCCTCAGAAAGAGAAATTAGGAAAATTATCCCATTTACAAAAGCCTCAAAAAATAAAGTAAAATACTTGGGAATTAACTTAACGAAGGAGGTGAAAGATCTATACAATGAAAACTACAGAACCCTAAAGAAAGAAATGAAAGAAGACCTTAGAAGATGGAAAGATCTACCTTGCTCTTGGATAGGCAGAATTAATATTATCAAAATAACCATACTTCCAAAAGCACTATACAGATTTAATGCAATTCCGATCAAAATCCCAATGACATTCCTCATAGAAATAGAAAAAGTATGCAGTATTATTTGGGGCACATTGTTTAACCTCTCTGTGCCTCAGTTTCCTTATCTGTCAAATGAGGACTGTGAGGATTCTAAGAATTTGTTTATGTACAGCCCTGGGAACAGTGCCTGACACAGTGCTGTAGGAGAGCTTCTGATTATAAGAGGAAGGGTCTTCTCCATCAACTCTAGGAAATTGGTCTGAAAATCCCCGGGGGACTATTCTAATTGGATCTTCCTACAACCAATCACTGTACTCTGAGAAGCAGGGTCAGGTGAGGGGATGCTCCTGCAGGTCAGCCAGTGGGGCTGGAAAGGAGTGAAGCTTCTTGAAGAACTGCTTCCTGAAGAACAAGCACATGAGGGGCTTATAGTATAGAGGTGGCCACTGACCAAAACATAAAATGAAGCTATAGTTGTGCAAAGTACACAAATCACAATGCATTTTGGAGGACTCCTGCCCATTCCTCTGAGACCCCAAATTGTTTGTGACATCCTAAGAAACTGAAAGTTGAAAAATCCTTTGTGGCCTCCTCTGGGGGCCTGTGCCACTCACTGCCCTCCTGCAGTTGTGGCTTTTCTAGACCCAACCATTCTCTCCCTGACTGTGACCACCACCCTGGCCTGGGAACAGAGTGGCCCTGGAGGCTCCTTACTTTATCACCTGTCAACTTTGTTCCCATTCAGGCTGCTCTAACAATACCAAAAGCCAGGTGGCTTCCAAACATCAGAAATGTGTTCCTCACGGACCTGGAGGCTGGGAAGCCAAGGATCAAGGCAGATTCAGCTTTCTGGCTCACAAATGGTGCCTTGTTGTGTCCTCACATGGTGGCAGCCATGAGGAGTCTTTTATAAAATCCCTAATCCCATCCATGGGGGGGCTCCACCTCATGCCCTGATCACTCCCCAAAGGCTCCACCTCCAAATATCATCAACTTGGGGTAAAGATTTCAACATGTAAATTCTGGGAGAACCAAATATCCAGTCTGTAGCAATTGCTGTATCCCAAGGACAAGTCACACCTAATTCCCCACCAGATTGACTGGGATGCTTTAGCAAGTAGGAATAAAGAGAGATTTTTTGTTTGTTTGTTTGTTTGTTACTAGAGATTGAACCCAGGGTTTCTTTATCACTGAGCTACAACCCCTGTTTTTTTTTTTGAGACAGGGTCTTGCTAAATTGCTTAGAGCCTTGCTAAATTGCTAAAGCTGGCTTCAAACTTTTGATCTCTGCCTCAGCCTCTCAAATTGCTGGGATTATAAATGTGTGCCAGCACACCCAGCATAACAGATTTTGATGATACCATGGCCATTCTCCAATCTCTTGAGCATTCTGGAATTCTGGAATGAGCCTTCTCTGGGAGAAACCTATGCATGTCTTCTAGCATCTTCTTAATTAAGAGACAGGAAGCATATGCATTCTCTCTCTCTCTCAGAAGGTATCTCTCTGTTGCCCAGGCTTGTCTCGAACTCCTGCATTCAAGTGATCCTCTCACCTCAGCCTCCCAAGTGTCTTAGATGATAGGCATGAGCCACCAAACCCAGTTCCACATTTTCTCTCTTACCCCAACTCTAAAGCCTTCCTTTCCCAGCTCAAGATCAGCCTTTCCCAAGTGAGCAGCAGTGCAAAAATCTACCACTTTCAAGTAAAATTCTTTCCCTCACCGTACAAATAGCTGTTTTTTGCTGCACTACTCCTGGCAGGACTAGATGGGACATAAGGTGCCCCATCCAGGTGGAACTCAGCCAAGCAACTCCATTCTTTTGGATCCCTTTTCTTCCCATGAGAGTAAATTTCTTCCTTGCTTTTTGCCTCCTGCAAAAAGGTATTCCCCTTAGTCCCTTGCAGTCGGCTCTGACTAATACCCACAGCTTGCAAAAAGTAGTAGCATAGCCCCTTGCTTCATTTCCAGCAAAGAAACACCCTCCAACAGGTACAACAGCTAAGCCTCAGGTTGAAGGTAACTTTGCTTTCTTTCTGAGCAAATGAGTGGGTGGGCATTTGCTTTACATCTGGGTGCCAAAAGGGCATACCCAAGGACCGTCCCTGAGCACAGATCAGGCTAGTCAAAAGTTAATGGCTCCACTCAACAGTACTTCTCTCCTCCTTCACCTGCCACTGCTTCCTCCAAGTCCCAGCTTCTCTCCCAAGACACCTTCTGGACCAGCTCTCTGCCTCCAGAACTCTCCCCTCTCCTGCCTTTGGGATCCATCATAACATAGGCCTTCGCCCATGCCTCACCAGGAGCACTTGACAGGCATCATCTATTTTCCACACAATTTTGACCAAAGAGGCCTCCAGGTCCTGGGCAGAGCTCTTGGTGTACATCTTAGGAGAAATCCTTTTAATTTTTTTTCTGGACAGCCTTGTGTGGTTTGAAGTCTCTTTCAGGTTCATTTGTTTATTTAATGCTCACAACAGTCCTGTTATCCCTGCTTTTTGGGTGAGGAATGTAAAGCTGAAAGATAATGACAATGCTCTGTTCTAAGAGTTTTTTTTGTGGCCAGGCATGGTGGGTCTATGCCTGTAATCCTAGTGGCTCTGGAGGCTGAGGCAGGAGGATCCCAAGTTTAAAGCCAGCCTCAGCAACTTATTGAGGCCCTCAGCAACTTAGTGAGACCCTGTTTCTAAATAAAATATTTTTTTAAAGGGCCAGGTATGTGGCTCAGTGGTTAAGTGTCCCTAGGTTCAATCCCCAGTACCAAAAAAAAAATTTTTTTTTGTATATTACCTCATTTAATTCTTGCAACAACCCACCATCATTCTCATCCCAGAGATGGAGTCACTGACCCAGGTGTCAGAGCTGGGTACAACCCTGGTATTTGAGCTGTTCCCTGAGCCACTCCCTACCCTGCCTCAAGCTAATCAGATGACTTGCCTAAGATTACCTAGTTGGGACATCATGGGACCAGGAGTCCATCCAAATCTTCCTAGCTCTGCAGCCCAATTTCTGAACCCCAACACCATGCCACTTAATGGCAGAAATCCTTCGTTAGAGCTGTCACCCTTGATGTATCAGAACTTTGGTTCCCTGTGCCTGCCCAAGCTCCTTCTATATGCCCACCCTTGGCAGCTGCTGAAGACCAGGCAGTATAAGACCCCAATCCTCGAACTGAGAACGTCAGAGAAGGGAGGGCCCTTGAGCTCCCTATCCAGCCTCTCCTCCTCTCTGTATTTGGAGGAAAGAGAGAAACTAAGGGCCAGAGTAGAACAGTAATATGTGCCCAAGATCACAGGACTAGTGTGGGCACAGTCCACTTGAGGGAAGAGGTCCATCCAAGGATCAGGCCTAGGTACCCCCAAAGGCATCGTCACTACAGGGAATATTTAAGAGCTGTGATTCTCACAGTCTCTTCAAAGGTCCATATTGGGTCTATTCACTTGTGAATTATTAACAAGCCCAGTTCTGTATCCTGCTGGGTAGGGCTTATTCTCTCCAAGAAAACCAGTTTTACAATCACCAACACAGCCCCATTGGGAAGGCTCTGGAGTCAGTGGTGGATCTGGGCTGGCACAGACCACAGGGGTTGGGAGGGGCACTTTGTGCCAGGAAGGGCCTTGGGGAAGGGACTGAAATGAGGATGGGGACAAGAATCACCCAGATAATGCTCACTTATCATTCCAGCACTCCTGAGAGTGATGGAAGGAGGAAAGGCAGAAAGCAGGAAACAGGCGTCCTGACAGGGGAGGAAGGGATCCACGACTCAGGATGCTGTCAGCTCAAGGTCACGGGTGGGTGGATGGATGATCAGAGTAGAGTTACCGTGTTGGGAGGCAGAAACAAGGATGATGACTCACAGGCTCCCCTGGGCTGGGACTGGGCAGCTCCTAGGGGTGGGGAATGGGCCAGGTGGGGCCTTCCTGAGGGTGGGCCAGTCCATGCTCTGACTCACCAGGTGAGTGGGCATCACGATACTGGGTTGGCTTCAGTATCGTTGCCACCATGGTGGTGTGAGGAGTGTTCCAGCTGTAATGGCAGCCATGCTGCTTACCTTGCAGAGCTCGGTTTGCATCTGTAAAATGGGGAGCACAACATCTAGCACACTACCACCGTTACTGGGTACTTATGCAGCACTATGTTACATGCCAGATTCTATTCTGGGTATTGTGCATACATAAATTCTTAATTCTTACAAAAGCCCTTTGATGTAGGCAGTATTATTATTTCTATTTTACTGATGAGGAAACTGAGGCTCTATCTAGTTAGAAATGAAAATTAAATGAGATAACTCATGTTACATATTTAATACCATGTGTGGCACTTAAGAAGCTTTTGATGTGCATCAGCCATTGTTGCAATAATTACCTTAGAGGTAATTACTTCCTTAGGGAAACTATAAAGTTCTGGACCTAGTGTTCATGTCTGGTGATTAGTCAGGCAACACCAGCTGTCAGGCGCTGAAACACACAGATGAATCTGACCAGGCCCTGCCCTCAAGAGTGTCCCGTGGTGGGGAGAATTAGGATTGGTCAGAGCAGGTTAAGGCAGTGGATGCCCAGGATTCCCAGCCCAGCCTGAGAGGGAGGGCTTTCTGGAAGAGGCAGTATCTGAGTAGAAACCTGTAGGGTAAGGAGGAGTTTGGGCATTAGCATGTTCTTAATACATGTTGGTCAAATACCGTGAAGATCTACCTTGGAGCTAATGTAGCTTAAAACTTCAGGATCTCTTCCTCACCTGCCTGGCATCTTCTGAGGCTCCAAGGAGGATCCTAGCAATTTTCTATTAGTAAATTTGTATGATTTTTTTTTTTTTTTGAAAAGAGGCCTCCCAATAGTAAGCTTCTGGATCCATCCCTGGTCACATGAATGGATAATAAGTGACAAGGAAGGGACATATCTTCTAGGGAAAGGAAACAGCATGGGCAAATACGTGGAGATTTGAAAGTGCATGGCATGTAACAGCCTCCCAGCCTCATCACCTGGGACTTGTCTTTACAACAAATTGCTGGTCTTGTCACAGCCTCCAAACTCCAGCTGTCACCAATGTGCCCTTGCCACCTATATGTTTTCATGCATGTTGTTCCCTTACCTGGTACACTTGCTCCACAACTTCATTAATAATATAACTTCAAAGCTCAGCTCTGACCCCACCTTCTCCAGAAGGCCCCCTGACTCTCCTCATCTGGATTCCTTACAGTTTCGTGTGGATGTCATTATAGACTGCTCCTTGTAGTTAATTATCTTTTTTATGCCTATATATGAGACTGCAGAGGTGGGATGATTCTTGGAAGTAAGCATCTGCCCTCTGCTTACACATGAGCTGGAGGGGAACTCACTGCCTTCCCAGGAAGCTTGTTTAATGTAAGCAATAATCCCACAAACCTCTCCCCACTACAAACAGCCTGCCTGGCTCCTCTGGGATCTAGTCCAAGTCTTCTTCCCACCCTGGTTGCTTTTGCAGACTGCCCCCTCCTGTTTCCTCCTCTGACATCTAGGAACTTAACCTGATCTAGGGGAAGTGGAGTCCCTCCTTCTCCTGTCCCCAGCCTATGTGAAGGGACAGCTCTAATGGCAGCCACGTGCTGTGATGAGTCATGATTAAGAGCATCTGGGACCCAGAGGTGGTGGCTGGTTAACTCCTGATGGGCTAGAACTTTCTCTGCCAGGAGATCAGGTCAGTTCAACCCTGGGCTTACATACCCACCTGAGGCCTAGATGCACAGTGGACACCTGGAGAGTGACCCCACACACAAGCATTGAGAATAAAAGAGAGAACCAGTGGGGACTGGCACATGAGCTCCAGAGTCAGAAGGGCTGGGTTCCAATCGCAGCTTGTCACATATTAGATGCGTGCTCCGGAGCCAATCACAAGAACCCTATGCCTCAGTTTCCACATCTGTAAAATGGCAATTATGGAGATTGAGAAGACTAGTGTGAGCTGCCCACTAGCAGTGAGTGCTAAAATCGCGTTATTTCCCGCCTTCTGGTCTCCTACAAACATACTCGATGGGCATGTGTTTGGGATTAAAATTCAAGCCTGACTCTGGAGGCTGTGTCTTTCTCCGCATGAATGCCCCCATTAATGTTGTAGGACACAAGAGGCTCCGGTGGGAGCCGCTGCGGGGCGGGAGCTGTGGGGGAGGGCGAGTGACAGGAAGGAGGACCTCAGGTCTAGGAGAACTTTCTAACTCAGGTGGGGGCGTCTGCGGAAGGAGCGAGCGCTGGGCTGGGCGGGGTCTGCGCACAGAATCTGTGGCCCGGGTCGCACCTGTCCGGGGTGGGGGTGGGGACCCTCGCGCGGGCCGGGGGAAGGCAGGCCCCGCCCCAGCCCTGCCCCAGCTCCGCGCGGCTGGGGGTGGCCGTGGCCCCACTGCGCGGGTGGGCAGACCGAGGCCCGGCCCGGCCCGGCCCGGCCCCGCAGCCTTCCCCGCCCCCGGCGCGCCCCTCCCCGGCCGCCGCCTCCGTGGCTCGGCTGCACAGCGCGGGGCTCCGGGATCCGGCGGCAGAACCTGGGCCGCTGCTGGCGTCCGGCGGGGGCAGCGCCGCTCGCCCCCCTCGGCGATGACCACGGCCGGCGCCCCGGGCGCCCTGCCCGCGGGGTAAGTGCGCGGCGGGCGGCCCCGGGGGCGCGGGCCGGGGCGGGGACGTGCGGGGGCCCGCGCCGAGCCTCCCCGCCGCGCCCGCGGCCCGCACTGCGGCTGTCGCCCCTGACGGGCGCGCAGTCCCCCGCCCCGCTGCCTCTGGGGCGGCCCGCGCCGGGAGCCGCGAGGGGGCTGCGGAAACTGCCCCAGGGGACCCTGGGTCGGCCACTCCCCCTCTGGGTCCCAACTTTCTCACGGAGGTGTAGTCAGAGCCATGTTTGCAGGAGCCTGCTCACCAGCCGCGTGGCGTTGGTGTCTGGGTGGGCCTGTGACCATCCCCCCCTCCCCCCCCCGCTAAGATGAGGAAACTGAGGCATAGCTCTTTATCTGACTTGTCTTCGCTCCTCCCTGAGGTAAGAGTTGGGACGAGTTCTGTCTGATGTCAGAGCTCCCACCCACGTCATCTTCAGTGATATTGGGTGGACTTAAAGGGCTGTGTGTCCAACCCGGCCCAGGGGACGTAACAGGGTTGTAAAAGGTGGGCGTTGGCACTGTCAACAAGGCTGTCTTGCCCAGCCCTACCCCCACCCACTGAGGACTCCTGTGGGACCTCCACATTGCCCCTGTAGCAGTGACAGCTGCTTGCTGTCCAGAGACCTTCCGCAGCTCTGCCTTTCCTAAGCCCCGGTGGGTAGGGGCAGCTGCGGGGATTTCTGGCTGCTGGCAGGTTGCTGGGCAGAGATCGAACCCCAGGTGAGCTGGAACCTATGCCTGCCCTGCTTGGAGCCTCACTACCGGTGACAATATTTGCCAAGGGCCTGAGGCCTAACAAATGAACAGGGAAGTTAGGAACCTGGTGCCATCTGGGCAGCTGGATGTCCCCATAGGGCCTTTGTGTGGGGCTGGAGTATAAGAGTTCAGAAGCTGGGTTGCTGGTGAGGGATGCCTGGTAAGTTTTGCCTTTATCATTTTTGTTATATGACTTTGGCCACGTTCTTTACCCTCCCTAAATTTTTCGACCCACCTTTGGAAAATATGGGGAGGCTGGGCCACCTACTCCCTTCCTGCTGAGGGCTGAAGTCCTTGTAAATCTGGAGATTGCTTAGGTCCCCTTCTGCCCAGCTCTGACTTAGCACCCCCCCCCCTGGGTCTAGAAAAGTGATTTCCTGGAGAGTATTCAGGCATGGAGCAAGGCTTCCATGAAAGAATCCTAGACTTTGGGACTGAAATCCACATTCATCCCTCTTCTTTATACCACCACATCCATGCCTGAGTCCCCTCCACAACCTCAGGCTCCTCTGGGCCTGCTGTGGGATTCCAGGGCAGCAGGCTGGCTCTTCTAGCACTGGCAGACCTTCCTCAGACTGACCACATCTGCCTCCCTGCAGTCCTGCCATGGCCTACTGTTCTTTGAGGTCATGTAGGTCTATCTACCCCTGCCTTGGTCAGAGTCATCCTCATGAGATCTGATCAGTTGAGGCCCAAATCAGAACTATCTCCACCTTCTCTGTGGACACTAATTCAGTCACTCATCAAATAAGACCTCTCTTGGGCCCAGCCCTAGGCAGGATGGTCAGTGGTGAACAAAGTAAGCCTCAAATCTCTACCACTTTAAAAATTATAAAATATTTTTAAGCCTTTGGAAGAAGATAGCAAATAATAAACTGAACTCTCATTTTTTGTCACCCAACTTTGTCAGATATTATCACTGTGCCCCATTTAGTTCATGTTCTTTTTTTTTTTTTTTTTTAAGAAATAAACCATGGATATGTCAAGAAATTTGTAATGTTTTGAACAACCAACAATAAAAAATTTAAAAAATAAAAATAAAAAAAAAAGAAATAAACCATGGAAACCTCTGTGGACACTCCTTCCCTCCTTCCCTCTCCAGAGATAATTGCCATCCTGAATTTTGGTTTTTTCATTTCCCCGTTTTCATTCTTTTGCTGAATATATGAAATGCTAAATGGTAGGTAGATGTTCTTTAAAGTGGAGTCATAGCATGTGTTGTCCTGCAGCTTTTTCCTCATTCAACGTCAGGTTTCTGAGGTTTAGCCTTCTTGATCATGTGACTCTGGTTGTCCTTGCCCTGATATATGGTACACCACCCTGTGTAAAGACTCACATTTATTTACTTACCTTTCTTGTTGGACATTGAGGTGGGTCCCCATGTGTTGCTGTTCAAATACTGAATATTCTTGTACAGGTGTCCTTTGCGCATGTGTTTCTCTGGAATGTCTCTTAATAGTAGAATTGCCAAGTCATAGGTATGTACTCAATCTTTTAAAGTTATTTAGTTTTATTATAAAATCAGTGCTGCTCAGTAAAATAAATGATGGCAATATATAATGTTAGGAAAAAGTTATAATTGCTGATCTTTTCTGAGTACTTCCTATTGTGCTTTACACAATCTCATTTTTTACTACAATACAAGGAGGTAGATCCTGTCTTTCCCAGGCCATTGACGAAAAAACTGAGGCTCATAGAGGTTAAAGAACTTTCTCAGGTTTTTGCAGTAAGTTATTGCTGAGACGCAGCTTGAGTCCAAGGGTTATGTGCTTTTAAAATGCTTAAAGGCCACCTTGTTATGCCACAGGGCACTCGCTTTATGTGCATTTAAGGGGTCTCTGGAAGGAGTTTAGAAATATCTCTTTGGAAGTGGATATGTTACTTCACTCGTGGCGCCAAAGTCCCCCTCTCCCATGATGGAGCAGGGATTAAAAGCCACTTCTGGCTCCAGAATGCTTCTTGAGTGACTTCGCCTCCCTGCCCCACATCCACCTCACCCTGACTGAGGTTGGGATGGGAGCTTTTTAGCTGGGGCTGAGGATCTTCTAGCTACCCCACTCTGTCTCTGCCTATGAAGCACCAGGGTAGCAGACCAGGTGACAACAGATGGGAGGTGGGAGGCAAGAGGAGAGCAGGGAGGTGGCTCCAGGCTGCCTGATGCCCCCTTCCACTCTGTCCAGTTCCTATCTCATGTGGGCCTTAAGTGGATGGGATCTGAATGGGAAAGCCCCACCAAATTCCTGAAGTTGGTCACCAGCCCTGCTCCATTCTTCACCCAACCCTGTGCTTCCCTTGGCCACCTTCCTCACCTTCTCATCCCTGTCTCAGTGTTCCCAAGGAGATGGCCCCTCATCACAGACCCATCACCTGCTTACCTGAAGGTGCCCTAAAGGAGAGTGGCCTTGAAGACACAGCCTATGAGAAGGAGGGGCCTCTGTCACAGTCAGGCCAGGGGAAAGACTGGGAGCACTGAGATGCAGAAAGCATTTGTCTTTTCCCAGCTTCATGGGAGGGGCCAGACCTTGTTTCCGCTTCTGGGCCTTCCCTTCCTCTTATCTGTCAGTACAGATAAGAGTGCCTGCTAGCCGGAGGATTGAGTGAAATAATGCAGTCTCCAATTTAGATAAAACTTGAATGATATTCTCTTGGTGATGGATGGTGTTAATGCTATTATTAAGTTAAGTGGGGCCAGTGTCCCTCTTTCCTGAGCTCCCCAGTCAGGCCCCGTCTCACCTCTCTATTTAGCTGCCTTTTTGGAGCCTCTGTCTTCCAGCCCTTTGAGACTGCTTAGCCCCCTAACTGCTGTACAGGTGTAGTGTCTCCAGCCCTTTTCGCACATTGTCCCTTCTTGCACTTCTTTCTCCGTCATATCTGCAACTCTGCACCATCTGTCCCAAATAGCTTTCTTGAGTGCCCCAGGCTGGGTTGGAGACCTCCTCTGGGCCTCTTCAGTTCCAGTGATCCCCATGATCATAGCCCTGATCAGGATGACTATCATTGTCTCCACCTGCACCTGTTGCTCCTACAGACTATGAGCTCAAGGGCAGGCCCAGGTCTGGGCCTTCTCTGTGTTCCCAGAGCCTAGCCCCACGCTTGGCCCAGAACAGGAGCTCAGTGGGTATTTATGGGAATGAAGGAAGGGGGAAATCATCTGGAGGAAGGAAAGTCACTGACCAGCCTCATTCCAGTTAAGCCAAAGAGGTGCCAGGGTTGCCAGGGTGACAGATATGCATCTCTGTACTGTTTGTCCCTCAGGCTGTGCATGGACAGGTGGGCAGAACCTCTTCTTGGTGGGGGATGGAGGGAGTAGGGTATGTGTGCATAAATGGGAGTTAGGCTCTTGGCTCTGGAATTAAGACATGGACATAAACCATAGCAATGGACTTGGTTCCCTGAGGCTGAACTGATATGCCTTGGCTCAGGAAGAAACTTGGGTTGGAACTCACATGTGGGTGTGTCACCTTGGACAAGTCACCTCTGAGTCTCTGTTTCCTCATTTGCAGTGTTCGTGTCTGTTTGGCGAAGGGAGCGGGGTGGTAATAATCCTATTGCACAGAGCATTTTGAGAGTTCAAGGAGAGAGTGCTGTTGAACATCCAGGGTAGTAGGTGCTCAGTGCCACCTTGTTGATTCATTCATCCAACAAAGCTGAATGGATTGAGCATTAGTTGGCAGGCTAGGCCCAGGGCACAAAGGAAGATAGACACATCTAGGCCTTGTGAGGAGAGGGCTGGGGCAGCTTAGGGTGGGACTTTTTAGACCATGAAAAGGAACTGGGTCTTTGCCTTGAGAGGATGGGGAACCAGTGAAGGATTTGAAGTCTAGGAGTGACATGGTCAGATCTGTGGTTTTTTTTTAAATATTTATTTTATAGTTGTAGTTGGACATAATAACTTTATTTCACTCATTTATTTTTTATGTGGTGCTGAGAATCGAACCCAGGGTCCTGCTCGTACGAGACGAGCGCTCTACCGCTGAGCCACAACTCCAGCCGTAGATCTGGTTTTTAAATGGACATATTTGGCTATAAAAAAGGGACAGATTAGAGGGAATAATGTTTCAAATATTCTGCCTCCAAAAAAACTACCTGGAGGATGGATGGGTTATACCAATCACCCTTTATGACACCTTCTGAGCTCCCTCAGTAGAAGCAGATCCACTCAATCCAAGAACAAAGAGGGAGCTAGAGTCAGGCTGAAAATGAAATGAAGCCACAGCAACCTTAGGGTCCTTGCAGATTCAGAAACCTAGACCTGTCAATGCCAACAGCCACACAAGGGATGGGAGATGAGGTCTTAAGCCTGCGCAGGTACAGAAGTATGAGGAATTAGCACATAGTCTTCCTCCCCTTCATAAATGTGGGACCCTAAGGCCTTCAGTCTCAGTGACTAGGAGGATGGGCCAGAAAAAAGATCATCCACCAGAAAAGGGAGACAACAGTTCTGGTGGGGAAAAAGGGTTCTCTAGAAAATTCTAAATATTCATCTGCCATGACACAAATGCTGGGTTTGAATGCATACCACTTTTGTGGTCCTAGAATTCATAAATTAGAAAAGTGACTTAAGTGGTCTCAGGGTGTCAGTGCCTCAGGGAACTTGGCTGGAGTAAATGGAAGTCCTTTTTGGAGGGATGTGCCCTTATCCCAAGGTCCCTTTGACAATGATGAATTCATGTTTAAATTTTAAAATACACAAGGAAACAAGCCATTATGATCAGCAGATATCAGGAACAAATAGTAGTTTATCTGAGAGTCTTAAATGCTAGAATTATCAGATACAGAATATAAATAATTGTGCTTAAGAATTGTGGAGACATTGATGCCAGGTGTGGTGGCACATCCTTGTCATCCCAGCTGCTAGACAGACTGAGGCAGAATGATCAGGAATTCAAAACCAGCCTCAACAAAAAGTGCAACACTAAGCAAATCAGTGAGACCCTGTCTCTAAATAAAATGCAAAATAGGGCTGGGGATGTGGCTCAGTGGTCAAGTGCCCCTAGTTCAACCCCTAGTCCCTCCCCCCAACCCCCCCCCAAAAAAAAAATTGTGGAGATGTTCAAACAGGCATAGTGATGCATGACTGTAATCCCAGCAATTCAGGAGGCTGAAGCAAGAGGACCTCAAGTTTGAGACCAGCCTCAGCAACTTAGTGAGACCCTGTCTCAAAATAAAAATAAAAAGAACTGGGAATGTGGCTCAGAATAAAGTACCACTGGATTCAATCCCCGGTACCCCCTCCCCCCAAAAATATATAGAAATTGAAGAAGAACTTGAAACAATAAGATAAGCAGGTAACAAAATACTATCTAAAATATCCAAAACATACTTGAAAAAGAACCAAGAAGAATTTCTGGAAAGGAAAAATATAATAATCAACATGAAAAAAAATCAATATCCTGGACAAATAACAAACAGATGAGACACACCTGAAGAAGGAAGTCGTGAAATGAAAGACCTAAAGAAAGTATTCAGGGCTGGGGATGTGGCTCAAGTGGTAGCGCGCTCGCCTGGCATGCGTGCGGCCCAGGTTCGATCCTCAGCACCACATACAAACAAAGATGTTGTGTCCGCCGATAACTAAAAAATAAATATTAAAATTCTCTCTCCTCTCTCACTCTCTCTTTAAAAAAAAAAAGATTAAAAAAAAAAAGAAAGAAAGTATTCAGAACCTAATAAGTCAAATGGATAATAAAGAAGCAAGTTGAGAGACATGAAATGTGGAATAAAAACTGTCTAGCTGAGGGGCCGGAATTGTGGCTCAGAGGTAGAGTGCTTGCCTAGAGTGTGTGAGGCACTGGATTCAATTCCATATAAAAATAAAAACAAATAAAATAAAGGTTTTGTGTTCATCTACAACTAAAAAAGTATTTTTAAAAAATTTTTAAAAAGGGAGAAGGGGTAGGAAGTGATGAAGGGGTAGGAAGTGATCGGAACAGACTTGGGTAAAGATGATAGAGACTTGGGCTAGAGGCCACTGGGCATGGAAAGGGGTAGGTAGGGTTTTTCTTGGTGGTGGTGGGGTACTAGGGACTTAACCCAGGGGCACTTAATCACTGAGCTGTATCCATAGCCTGCTTTATTTTTTGAGACAAGATCTTCCTAAGTGCTTAGGACCTCCCTAAATTGCTGATGCTGCCCTCAGACTCACAGTCTCCCTGCCTCAGCCTCCCAAGTCTCTGGTATTACAAGGCTGGGGCATCATGCTGGACAAGAGGATGGTTTTGAGACATTTAGGTAGTATAGTTGATAGTGTTTAGTGATGTAGTGGATGATGGAGGCCTGTGAGAGGGGTGTGTCAAGGATAACTGTCAGATTTCTGGCTTGAGAAACTGGGCAGAGGTGTGTCACTTATTAAAATGGCAGAACTGAGGGAGAACATATTTGGGAGAATGAATGGGAGTTTAAACGGGACACATCTCATTTTGCCTGGGAAGATCTGATGTATGGAACAGGAAGCACTAGAATTGGGCCTCAAGGTATAGGTAGTTTACTTGGTGGAGAAGAGGTTTTCTCTTTACTATTTTTTTGGAAATAGGAATTCCCTTCAATTATATCACTGAGCTCCTTTCTGGAACCTTCCTTCACTCACAAGAGCCCTTGAGAAGAGGCATTCTCAAGATTATCAGTTAGACTTCTGGGATCTTTCTCATTTCACATCTTATTTTTTAGATGGGAATACTGAAGATCAGAAAAGTTAGGAATTTGTTTTCCTAGTTTTTTACTCCCATTTTTTCATTCATTCATTCACTTCACATATGCGTTAAAAGCCTACTTTGTGCCAGGTCCTAAGTGCTGGGGATAGAGCAGTGATCAAAACTAAGATTCCTGTCTTTTAGTGCTTGTATTTTTGTGGAGAGAGAGAGACAGGCAGACCATAAACACAAAAATATATCACATATGAGAGAAGATAAGGACATCAGAGAAATGTGAGAAGTGGGGCGGGCGGGTATGTGGAAGGTGTCATTGGGAAGGTGAGACTGCAGTATGGAATGCCCCGGGCTGCTTTTACGGTCTGCTGCCCTCCATGGCCCATTATGACAGTGTCTGGGGTTCTAGAGTGCAGGCCTGAGAGACAGGAGGAGGCCTGGAGAAGGAGGGACAGAAGTGGGACTTAGTGGGTGAGCTGCACCCCCCCAGGGGGGCAGCAGAGCCCAATGGGTCAAAAAGGCCACAAGGATTCCCACTGCTCTTGTGGAGGGTAAGATACATTTATTCCGAGGTCTTCTTGCTGTCTATTCTCAGCCCCTCCCCCACCCCTCCTGAAGATCTCAGATGTCACACACGCTTTTGCTCCTCCTCTCACCCTTGGAGACATTAAGAAGTGGGTCCAAATTGTCTCTTCATTCCAGTACAGAGTGGGCAGCCTGGAAGGGCTTGGGAAAGATATTCAAGGCTAACCAGAGAGGTAGTTGGCCAGGAGGAGCTGAGGCCCATCTCTCTCCCCTCAGGACTCCTGTGAGCAACCTCCATGAGGCCCTGGACCAGTGCATGACGGCCCTGGACCTGTTCCTCACCAACCAGTTCTCAGAAGCACTCAGCTACCTCAAACCCAGGTGAGCTTAAGCCCCAGTGGGGGTGAAGGGCAGAGCTGCGTGTGCACATGCGTGTGCAAATGTGTGTGTAGGGATGGGGCATGTTGGTCATGGAGAACCAGAGGTCTTGTATGAGAAGAACCTCATGTAACTCAATGCCTTCAGCTTTCTGGGTCACCGTGACCACTGAGAAGTCCCATAAAATGGCTCAGGCTCCCAGTCCCTCAGCCTTTGAGCAGCCACCATAGAGACCTCTCTAAGGTCGCTATGACTTATTCACTTCTTCCCACTTTACCTCTTATTCCTGCTGAGTCCATTGGGGCTTCTTCTCTCCATCGGCTTTGCTTATTTTCCCCGCAGTTGCCTACTTCAAGATCAGTAGGGTAATAATGAGCACTGATCTTTTAATCAATTTCCCCAGTGTTTGCTGCCTTATTTCTTGATAATATGTCTACACTGCTTTTTCTTATCATTTTTTTCTTTGTCTTTAAAACTGAGATATAATTCTCATTTCATGAAGGTCACCTTTTTTTTAAACTTCTGATCCCACACTTTGATTATATTCTTTATTTGCTGTTTCTCTCTCTTTTTTTTAAATGGTTCTTTTTAGTTATACAGAACAGTAGAATCCATTTTGATATTCATACAAGCATGGAATATATCTTTTGAAAGTCACCTTTTTTTACTTACTACTTTTTGAAAAATTTGTTCTAATTACTTATACATGACAAGCAGAATGCATTTCAACTCATAGTACACAGATGGAGCACAATTTTTCACTTCTCTGGTTGTACCCAAAGTAGAGTCACACTTTACACATTTATCCTTAACTCTACCAGTTGATCCTATCATGAGTTTTTCCCTATATGTCCAAATACCAAGTGAGCTCTCAGTCCCTGTTCTTCCTGGAAACCTGGATATACGTGTCTCCTGGCCACCTCCCAGCTACCTGCCCCCCCAGGCTCCTGTTGCCTCTCTCCTGTTTCCTTGAACCCAGCTCATTCTCTCACATATTCTACTGGATTTTTCCAGAATTTGCCCTCTAGAAATTTCCTAACAAAGAGTTGCATGAACATAACATTTTTTTCTATCAGAAGTTTGAAGGTATCACTCCCCTGCTTTCTGTCATCTTCTGTCTCTCTGAATCCTAATTCTACTTTTCATGTGATCTTTTTTCCTTCTCTAGAAATGTTTAGGATCTTCCCTTTTATTCTTGAAAATCTGGGATTTCACAGTGATGTGCTAAAACAAAGGTCTTTTTTTATCCCATATTATTTTTTTGAGACTCAGTTCTAGGAAATTCCCTTTATATTCTGTTTCTCTTTCCTGACTTTATTTAGATCAATCCTCTTCTAAGGCTCTTATCTCCCGTTCCCCTTTCTGATTCTTTCTCGTTTTTTCCTCCAATTTTTGGGAATTTCCTCAGTTTCATTATTAAGTCCTTCTGTTGACTGCTTCTACAAGTACATGATAATTTTTTAGTATTCTGTATTGTTCTGTGGATCTTCTTTTTTTTTTTTTTCCTATAACGTCTTATTCTTGATTTGTGGACCTGTTGTCTTCTTTATAGCTACATTTGGAATGTGAGGTTCCATATGACAGAGCCTGACATAGTAAGCTTTCTAACTTATCATTGTTGTTGTTATCATCACAACTTATTATCCCTTTTCAAAATGCTCTGTTCTTTTCCCAGGATCTTTATTCTTTTCATATGATCTTGGCTTCTCCAGTTTCCTGAATTCATTTAATGGTGGGAACCCTTCTCTCATGGGGTATTTTCTCAGATACCTGATGATCCCTAGTCATAGTTAACAGTAAATTCACTCAAAGGCCAGCTGGAAAACCTGTACCAAGTAGCCTTGTGATTGGTGAGATCTGGGAGAGAGCTGCTGGCCCCCAGATGTCAGCATCTGGTATGGTCCAGTTTCCTGAAAAGAATCCTCCATTTATAAGCCTGGACAGAGAACCCAGGGCTGCCTGAATTCTGAGGTGGGGGGAGGAGGCTGGGGTCCAATTATGTCATCTGCCTATTTTCCTTAATCTCCCTCTCTTCAGTCCTACGATATCCTCTATATTGCTATACCCAGTTCCCCAGATCCCAGGAAAGCTAATGCCCAGGCAGGCCCACTGGTTTCTACAAGTCCCCAAGCCTGATCTGTTCACTTTTTAAAAAATATTTATTTTTTGGTTGGGCACAATATCTTTATTTATTTATTTTTATGTGGTGCTGAGGATCGAACCCAGGGCTACCACTGAGCCACAATCCCAGCCCTCTGTTCACTTTTTCTGGAGTTGACTGGCTCATCATTCTGTTTTCTGGGCTCAGGGTCCCAGCTTCTGGGGTGTGGTGGGGGATCCAGGATGTGAGGATCAGAATGAGTCTTTCTGGTAACTATTCCTCATTCTCACCCTCTGAGGGACTCAGGTGACCCAGTCATCCTGCTCCATTGTCCAGGTTTCCTTCCCAATAGTTTTTGTTTGTTTTTTGTTTTGAGGTACTAGGAGTTGAACCTAGGGATCCTCTACTACTGAGCTACATCTCTAGTCTTTTTTCCAATTTTTTATTTTGAGGTAAGCTCTTATAAAGTTGCTGAGGCTGGCCTTGAACTTGCAATCCTCCTCCCTCAGCCTCATGAATCTCTGGAATTACATCATGTGCCACTGCACCTAGCCCCTTCCCAACAGTTTTGGAAGGCTACTTGCTCCCAATTCCCTCCTGGTCATTTCCTGTCTCCCATTTCCTGGACCCCAGACCATAGCCACCTCCTGCACTGGAAATTGGCTATCTCAGGACTCTACTGCCACACACCAAACATTGACACTGGCCTTTCTCCTCATCCCCTGAGGCCTAGCGAACACCAGGTCACACCTTGGTTTAACTCTGGACTGTCCTGTAGACTTGGGGCCAACAGAAGAGAATCAGAGCATAGGGGGAAAAAAAACCCACTAAAATCACATGGCATGTTACACCCAGGCCCTCAATGAACCTACCAAAAGGTCCTGAGGAGGGATTTTTCCCTCCTCCTCTCCCTCACCTCAGGGAAGCACTCCAAAGACAAAACCCTCACTCTAAAGGAGGTACCCTAGAGAATCAGTCTTCCCAGGAGGCCCCTCTTACCTTGCATGTAGAGCAGGGTAGCCTCTGTGCCTCAGTGCTTTCCCACAGGTGATAGTATCAATAGCATGCTCTCCCTACCCTGCCTTGTGGCAACCAAAAATGTCTCCAAAATTGCCAGAAGTCCCCAGGGGAGCAAATTATGTCCCACCTGTGATAGCCAAAAAAAAAAAAAAAAAAAAAAAAAAAATCTTTAGAACTTGCCAGATGTCCTTGAGGGGCATGTTATGGGGGCAAAAAATACCTCAACACTGAGAACCACTGGTTTAGGGAAAATGATTCTTGCTAAAAAGCAGTCCTGGTCCCCATTTGTAACCTCTGAAGCTTCAGGAGAGGTTGGGATTCAATTTCACTGTCACATGTTGTCTTGTTTAATTGTCTGCCTTAGCTATAGGGGATGTTATCCCTCTTTTACTCCCAGGGGAAGTCACTATGTTTACCAAGCTCCCTTCCTACGTCTCTTCTGCTAATCTCTGGTACTTAGCTCTATGTCCGTCTCAAAGCATTGTCTCTGGAACATGGAGTCTACCCTGTTAATTTTTCTCGATAAATAAGTGATCATGGTTCATAAGTGGCAGAGCTGGGATTAAATTCAGGGCCACCTGGCCCATAGGCCCCACTCTGACCACTGTGCTCTCTTGGGTCTTGGCAGGGTGGAGGCGGTCACCTTGCATAGGAAGGCCTCATGCTGCCTCTCCACCAGGAGGAGTGAAGAGGTAGGAAAGGGTGTGCACAGACCTGCATGTGCCTGGGCACAGGAAGTTCAGGGTGCGTCCATGTGGACATCCTGGAATTTCTCCAAGAGAAAGGTCACTTGTTGAGACTTGAGACTAAGGGGTCAGGTCCCAGCAGGGGAATAGTGAAACCAACCATAAGCTTGCTGAGAGCTACACAGGGACTCCAACTCACGTGGGGGTCAGGAAGGCTTTGGTGCCAGCTGCATAATTTTTTTCTTTTCCATTTTTTTTTTTTTTGTGTGTGTGTGTGCATGCCCACGCACTGGAGATTAAATCTAGGAGCACTTTATCACTGAGCCACATCCCCAGCCCTCTTATTTTATTTTTTATTTTGAGACAAGGTCTTGTTAAATTGCTTAGGGCCTCACTATATTGCTGAGGTTGACCGGGAACTTGAAATTCTCCTGCCTCAGCCTCCTGAGTTGCTGGGATTACAGATGTTAGCCAATGTGCTATCTTTTATTTTTTTATTTTGAGACAGGGACTTCCTAAATAGCCTTGAACTTGGAATTTTTCTGCTTCAATCTCTTCAATCTTTCGAGCTGTTAGCTTATAGGTGTGTGCCCAGCAAGATGCCTAATTTTCAGACCCCATTGCAAAATGAAAATGTGGGGTCATTTAGCTCCAAATTAAGAATTTTGAACTGGGCACAGTGGCATATGCCTATAATCCCATGGCTTCTGAGGCTGAGGCAGGAGGATCCTTGAGTTCAGAGCCAGCTTCAGCAACTTAATGAGGCCCTGTCTCTAAACAAAATACAAAAAGGGATGGGGACAAGGCTCAGCAATTAAGAGCCCCTGGGTTCAATCCCTGGTACCAAAAAAAAAAAAAAAGAATTTTGAGGCAGTGATAACAGAGAATTAAACCAAACATAGGACCTTTTTAGGTACAATGCTCTGTGCAGCAGCACAGATCAAATGCCTGTGAAACTGGCTTCAAACAGCTTTCTTGAAGAAGTGACATGTAAACTTCTGGGCTGGATGAGAGGGAATAGCCTGTGCATGAACCTACAGTGAATGAGGCTCTGGTGTATTTGAGGGTGGAGACCCTCAACCTGGCTGGAGTGGGAAGAGCTACGGCAGGTACTAGTAGGGAAGGGTCCCAGCAGTCTGAGGGAAGGTGAATGGGATGTACAGTCCCCTGGAAGCAGCTTGTCTTGAGAGGAGGTCAGTGAGGTGAATTTTGAGAAGACCAAGGTGAGGGACTAGGAAGTGGGAGCTCTGATGAGGAGGGAGTAGAGATAAGGTGAGGTAGAGGGCTGTGTCTGCCTTCAGACATACTTGGAAAGTGAGGCCCTAGGCTGGGACTAGAGTTGGGGGCCCAGGAAGGAGCAGTGGAGGTTGGGTCAGGATGAGAAGGCCCAGATGGTGGAAGCAAGGGCCGTCATGATGGCTGATAAGGCCTAATTGTTGGGTGCAAGCCAGGAAGGAAGAACTTGAGGCTACCTCAAGTGGCCAAGGGGTCCCCAGTCACAGCATCCTGCTCTGTTGATGGCTCTTCCAGCACCCTCCCCATCTTGATAACTGCTCTGGGCCCTGGAAGGTGGGATCCCAGTGGGCATTGTTTGGCAGAGCTGGGTTCAGCGCAGCTGTGTGGGACCTAGATTCTATGTGTGCAAATAAAAACATGTGGAGTACATACTGAGGTTTGGGGGTTGTCCTACCTTTGTATATGAGTTTTCAGTGTTGATCAGAGTTAGGGGGCTTCCAGATGATAGGCTGAGACAGGGCTAGGATTCTAGCCACAGATGCATGTTGGGGCCTTGGAACTCAGACTAGAAATTCTACTTTGCCTGCCAGCTACACAGGTGGGGCTGTCCCTCCTTCTGGGCCAAGTACCATACTGGGCTCAGCAGGGAAGCTGGACAGGTGGGGCTGATTCCTGGGACTGAGACCTGTGGAAGAAGAGGAAGGGAGAGGCTAGGTCCTGAGTTAGATAGGTCTGAAGAAGGGTTTTATTGTGGGGCGTCAGGGGGTTGGGTGTCTGTGTTGCTTGGGAAGCCCCTCATCCAGGAGAGGGCTGGGAATTAACCTTGACCCTAGCAGGACACAGAGGAGCTCAATTTACTGAGCATAGACATTGTGGCCCCTGACCTGGGTGTCACTCAAAAAATACAATAACCCTTGGACAGAAGAGTTATTGTATTCATTTTACAGAGGAAAAACTTGAGACTTAGAGAAACTGTGAGGTTTACCAGAATCATGCAGCTGGTAACTGGCAAAGCTGAAACTCCATTCTGTGTCTAAGGGATTCTGAAGTCTAAGTTTGGCCCCACTTCAGGCAGCCATTTTTCCACAAACTGCTATCCCCAGAGGAAGCCTGATGAGGTGTCTTGAGGACAGGCAGGGATTGCGAGGGGTCCTCCAGCTTTTTGTTTCCTTCAGGAATCTTTGACTCTCAAGGAGCCTAACACCCAAGAGTCACTCAGAAGTATTAAAAAAAAAAAAAAAAAAAAAAAGCAACTCAATCTACAGATGTTTCATGAACGAGAAAGGAAGACGGTTAGAGTCACATGATTTTACGATAAAACTGTCTATAAACCTTAGTCATCTCTCTCTCCTGTGAAGTTCCCAGCATAAGCCTGGCACTGAGGAGTTTTGTAAATAATTGACAAGGGCACGTGGGGAAGCAGCAACACTGCTGCTGTGCCAGGCAAGCAGCTCCCTCCTGTCAGTCCCAAGGGCCACAGGGCCCAGGCCAGCCAGCATCATTGCCCCCTTTTGCAGAACAGCCACCAAGGCCCAAACTGGCATAGTTCCCATGCCTCCTTGCCCTCTGCCCTCTCCATATGTTAGGCTAAATGCCACCCCCCTCCTGCCCAAACACACGTCTTTGGGAAAGCCCAGGGCTGTGGAGGAGCAGGGAGGCAGGAGGCAAAGGTTGAGGACAGAGGTGAGTCACATCCAAGCTCTGTCCCTGAGGTGCTCATAGTCTTTGGAGATGGCTGAGTCTATGCTGATGACAGTTCAGTGTGGCCTGTGCCTGGTCATAGGCACACAGACCCTGAGGAAGAGCCCTGGATTCCCAGGAGGCTTGGAGGCAGGGGAGGGGCATCTCAGGGCACAGGAACAATGAGGAGGAGAGCATGGGGTTTTCTCAGGGAAGGTCTGGGTGGTTCATTGAGGCCAATGGTGCAGTATTCATTGTAGCCAGACCATGGAGGGGTGGAGCTTGTTTCCAGTGGAACTGGGATGTTAAACCAGGGGCTAGTGGTCAGATGATGGGACAAAGGGATCGAGAGCACAGCTATCAAGGGGGTTGGGAATGAGAGCTAGCCCAGGGTTGGGGCTTGGGGATAGAAGGGATCTTGGGAACAGATAGGACCAGGGATTGCCTGCTGGAGGTGAGGGCAGAAACAAGAGGCGGGCCCAGGTTTGGGGAAGGGCAGCTTTAGGTCCACACTCCTCCAGGACCTTAGTCCTCAAGCTACGTTGTTGCTACCACCCCTCCCAGAGAGAGGAGGAACTGAGGCTCAAATTTGGAAGGTCATTTAGGACCCCTCAGCAGGATGTGGAAGAGCTGATCCGAGGTCTTCTGAGTGGCAGTGAAAGGGTCAGACAGTACCTGCTTCCCTCATGAAGAGCTGGAAGGGGATGGCAGGTGATTTGCACTTGTCCAGTCACATCTGGAGCTGGAGGAGGGGTGCCCTCAATGTCCCTTTTCTCTGGCAGAACCAAGGAGAGCATGTACCACTCGCTGACGTATGCCACCATCCTGGAGATGCAGGCCATGATGACGTTTGACCCCCAGGACATCCTGCTTGCCGGCAACATGATGAAGGAAGCACAGTTGCTATGTCAGAGGTTGGGGCTATGGGGAGGCAGGGTCTGGGGTTTGAGGTCCCCCTGTTTGCCATCCTGTCCTATCCTAGTGTCTAGAATGCCACTACTAGTGCTGTTGCTTTTGGCTAAGAGGTTTTGTCCTCAAGTGCTGAGAGCCGTCCCTGCCAGCACTGCAGTAAACCTTTGTCATCTGCTCTAGTTACCAAGCCACTTTCAGGTACCAGTGCTGACTAGGAGAGAAATCTAGCTCTGTCACTTCATAAATCTGACCTTGGCAGGTCCCTCTCTGGACCTAACTTTCCTCATCTATAAAATGGGTGTGATAATATATGATGATGGGTAGTTCTGGAAACTGCATGAGGACATGGGTCACAGGACCTGGTGCATAACTGAAAGTGTCCAATCCATATTTGCTGTATAAGTGGGCCAATAGACCCTGAGTGCCTGGGCCAGATGTGGTGACCTAGATTATCAAACTGGGGCAGTTTTGTTGCCTGTACCACCAGGCAGGGACACAGACCCAGAGAGTGATTCAGCATGATTCAGGGGGCTCATAGGGTTTTGAGTGTCTAGCCCACGAAGTGAGAAAGACTCCTGGAGAAGGTAATACCTCAGAAGGCCCTGGAGTGTGACCAGGTGCTGGTCAGGGCAGAGGGAAGCAGGACAGGGATTCAGCCAGAAGACAACAGCAGGACAAAGGGGTAGGAAAGTCCTGAATTTGGGGAATGTCAGGAGTTCAGTATCTGGAGAATCCTATACACCTTGGAATTTTCTGGAGCATAGCAAAGAGGGGCAAAGACCTAGGCTGGTCCTCTCTCTTATCCCCACCTAATAACTGGAGGCCTCTTTTTCCTTTTCAGGCATAGGAGAAAGTCTTCTGTGACAGACTCCTTCAGTAACCTGGTGCACCGCCCCACCATGGACCAATTCACAGAAGGTGTGGCATCTGTGCCCAGCCCAGATGGCCCAGCTCCAGACCTGAGGAGTGAGGGGAGGGGCAGTTCTTTTTCCAGTTACCACGGGGGCAGGGCCCTGGGCCTACATGTGGGGCATGGGTGTGTCAGGCCTGGGACCTTTTCAGGAATGGCCTCTGGTAAGGGTGTGAGGAGACCTGCCCACCCAACAGCATGCCTGGCTGAGAACCTGGACTGAGGAAAGGGAGACTCATGGGGACCAAAGGGTGCTTAGAATGGAGTGTCGATCAGGTGCACTGATGTACTTGCCTTAGTGACACCGTGTGCCCCAGAGGGGAAAGTGGTCTTAGGAATTGACACCCCAGGTTTAGACAGATGGCAGCAGCAGCAGAAGAGTTGATCTGGGCTGTTGTAGACCAGGTGGCATCTTTAGGCCATGACATTGGGTGACAGTAGCCAACCATAAGTTATTTTGGGGCTTTTCAGCACAGGGACAAATGATCTCACCCACCTGAGAGCACTGATAGGTTTTAGTATCAAACAATGCATGCAGTGGTGCAGGGTGCAGCGGCATCTGCAGTGACACTTGGGGAAGGAGAATGGTCTGTGCCTATATTTGGGGTGTTAGGGCTGGGAGCCAGTCCAAAGACTAGGGAGAGAGATGTGAGCTAACTTTGGACAGGGTGACTGGGTAGAGGTAGGGGAGGTGCTGACACAGCCTCCCTTTGTTTTGGGAAAAGAGGGGGTTTGAGGATTGGCGCCCCCATCTCCTGGCTGCAGTATTTTGTTTTTTCCCCCACAGAGGAAATCCACGCTGAGGTCTGCTATGCAGAGTGCCTGCTGCAGAGAGCGGCGCTGACATTCCTGCAGGTAGGGACCTCTCCTTTTGCTGGGAGGCTGGAAATTTCAGATCAGTTACCATGTCCATGCCAGATGGGTACATAGCACCATGACCCTCCCCTTGTGGTTCAGGTGAGGCCTGAGGCTTAGAGCCCCAGCTCCTGGTCCTGGCCAGCCTCACTGTGGAGGGAATGTGCTCTTCCTCTCCCACCTAGCACAGGTGCTCCCAACCATTCCTGGGGTGTGGCTTCCACCTTTTCATTGCTGCTGCTCCTGTTTATAACCACATGGGGCAACAGGCATTGTCACAGAGCCCTGTCACAAAGCCCACTTTTTTTTTTTTTTTTTTGTTTTGTTTTAAAGAGAGAGAGAGAGAATTTTTTAATATTTATTTTTTAGTTTTCGGTGGACATAACATCTTTATTTTATTTTATGTGGTGCTGAGGATCAAACCCAGCACCCCATACATTCCAGGCGAGCGCGTTACCACTTGAGCCACATCCCCAGCCCACAAAGCCCGTTTTACACTTGATTCATCCAGTCAACACTGGTAGCACCTACAGTGCACCAAGCTTTTGCACACAGCAAAGTATGTCCTTTCTCCATACGTCATACACGTCAGTTTGTTTTTATATATGTTTACATTGTTATTTAATCTTCAACTCAGAAGCCAGTGAAGAGGCAATTTAGAGGAGTCATTTTCTCAGGGTCACAGGATTAGCAAACAGCCTCCTTACCACCCCGTAGGATTCATGAGAACTATCACTGCATTATTTTATTAAAAAGCCTGGCTTATAGTTATAACATTATCAGGATATTTGGAGGGAAGGGATACACATGGGTGCTGTTTGTTATTCTTAGCTCTTTTTTTTTTTTTTAATTGTCTTTTGGGACCTTTGGTGATTAGAATTAAATTAATCCTAATCTTTGGTTTAGGACTCACTATAATAATTGCACCATGAAAGGCTTGTTTGTTTGTTTGTTTGTTTATACATACTGAGTAATGAACCCAGGGGTGCTTCACTACTTAGCCACATTCCCAGCCCTTTTTACTTTTTATTTTGAGACAGGGTCTCACTAAATTGCTGAGATTGGCCATAAACTTGTGATCTTCCTGCTTTAGCTTCCAGAGTCTCTGGGATTACAGGCACGTACCATCACACTTGGATTATTTTATTTATTATATTACTACAAATAATAAACACCTTCAACCCCCAAGAACAGCACTGGTGGAAACTCTTCTTGCCGTCTGGGATCCTGCCACCATCCTGGCTTCCCTCCACAGGGAAGCCACTATCTTCATTTTCCTTCATCCCCCACCTGTTGTTAAAAACAGTTTTTCTGAACAGCACATTGTTATGCTTCAGTGTTTATGAACTTCCCAAGGGCTCAGGCTATGTGTTGCTTGCTTTCTTCACTTGTCCTCATGTGGCTGTATGATATTGTCTTGGATGAACATACCCCATTGTGTTTACCCACACTCCTGTTGGGTTGTTTTGGTTCTCAAGCCTGGGCTGGCTCTCAGCATCTCTCCCTTCTGCAGGATGAGAACATGGTGAGCTTCATCAAGGGGGGCATCAAAGTTCGAAACAGCTACCAGACCTACAAGTGAGTGGGGCTTGCCAGCAGGAGGGCTGGGAGGCCTGGGGCTGCGGCATCTACTACCCTGGGCTGCTTTGTAGGAGGCAGAGAGTATTGGCTGGGGGCTGGAAGTTTAGCGTGCTGAGCTCAGGCAGATTTCTGCACCCCCAGTGTCTCAGTGTTCTGAAATAATATCCCCCTGGTTTTCTGGCTGTATCTGTTCCTTTGATCTCCTGAGTGCCTTCTCTGTGGCTGAGCCTATGCTAGGGAAAAATTAGACCCAGATTTCACACAAATATCTTGGTCTAGTGGAGGCAGGGAGACAAACCCAAGAACAGTCATTCGAGGAATAGCAGAATTCATACATATCCATGAAGGCCATGATCCTTTCCCCATGAAGCTTTTCTCAACTCCTTTAGTAGTCAGATTGTACACACACACACACACACCCCACCCTTGAGGGCCAGAATCATTTCCATGCTCTGTGGATCCCTGACTTTCAGCTGTGGGCCAGACATAGATTGTGTTTATGAATGAAAGAATGAAGGTACAATCAAGAGCACTTTTACCCAGTATGTCTCCACAGTTCTTTATCTATAATCCATCATCAAATAAAGCTCTAAAAACTCAGTATCCCCCTAAATTTTACATTAAAACTTATTTCCCATGAAAGTGTGAGACTACTTATCTTCACCTTTCCCATGTAGTGTGACTGTTTCCCTGCAGATAAGTGTTGCTCATCAGTGTGACAAGTGTGGCTGGGTTGGAGCACAGGATTCGTCCAAGGAGCCAGACAAGTGCTCTGGCCCCACAGCCTGCCTGTCAGCTGTCAGAATGATGTCTCCAAAACACACCTGGTTAGGTCACCTCTTGCCAACTCCTGAGGCTCCTTCTGCTCTGAGAAGACTCTTGGTCACTATCCAGCCATTCCTGGGAGCTCTTCCGTACCTTCCTTGCCAAATCCTCTCCTCTACTCTGCCTCAGACATTGGGCCTTCCCCCAGTTCTTCAAATATGCCCAGCTGAGTCCTGCTTCAGGGCCTTTGGATATGATGTTTGGTCAGAAACACTCTGTACCAGGCTAGCTCCAACTCACCCCTTAGATTTTCTGCTCAAATGTCACCTCCTAGCTAAAGACTTTCTGATTCCCAGATGAGATTGGGCCCAGGGCTTCCCCTCTGAGGTTCTCTTCACTCTTGCAGTGACTTGATGGAGCTGTCCCATAGAAGATGGGTGCTATGGGGCTGTGCTTGGTCGTTTTGTTCCCTACTGTCTTCTAGTGCCTGGAGCTGAGAAGCCTCAGTGGTGCTTGCCAATAAAAAACTCATAAGACGTTGATAGTCCAGGAAGGAAGCAGACACTTTTTTTATATATATATATATATATATTTCTTTTTTTTGAGAGAGAGAGAGAGAGAATTTTTCAATATTTATTTTTTAGTTTTCGGCGGATACAACATCTTTGTTTGTATGTGGTGCTGAGGATCGAACCCGGGCCTCACGCATGCCAGGCGAGCACGCTACCGCTTGAGCCACATCCCCAGCCCCAAGCACTTTTTTAAAATACTGGGAATTGAACCCAAGGGTGCCAAGGGTGCTTTGTTGCTGAGCTATATCCCTTTTCTTTCTTCTCTTTCCTCTTCTTTCTTTCTTTCTTCTCTTTCCTCTTCTTTCTTTCTTCTCTTTTCCTTTCTTTCTTTCTTTTTTTTTTTTTTTGAGACAGGGTCGCTAAATTATTGAGGCTGGCCTTGAACTTGCAATCCTCTTCCTCAGCCTCCCAAGTTGCTGGAATTACAGGCATGTGCCATCATGCCTGGCAGCAGGCACATCCTGAGAACCTCTGGCTTAGCCTGGGCTAAGAGATCTTTAGTTGGTGACCAGGAAGAAAAGGTTGGATTCCAACTAAGCAAACTCTTGGAAGATTTCCTGAGGGAGGGGGGTTTCAAGTTAGCCAGTGATTCTCACCTGGTGGTAATTATGTCCCCTGCAGATGTTTGGCAATGTCCCACTGGGGAGAGGATGCTACTGACATCCAGAGGGTGGAGGCTGGAGATGTACTAAACAATGCAAGAGACAGCCCCAACAAAATTATCTAGCCTACCTAAACTGTCAGATTGAGCAACTCTGTTCTAGTCAGAATGCACAGCATGAACACATGCCTGAAAGACAGGGGTGAGGCATGCTAAGGTCAGTGTGGCTGAAATTCAGGGTGAGGAATGTGTTGTCATGGTGAGAGATGGCTAGAAATTCTTTGAGTATCAGCTCTCTGGATCTCTAGAACTGTGCAAATCCACCACTATGGAGTTAGATCAGGCTAAAGTGTAGTTGACCTTGGGCCCAGCTGGAAGGGACCCCAGCTTCTGCCCCCAGCATGTGACTGAAACAGAGCTTTGCCTGTTCCCACAGGGAGTTGGACAACCTTGTCCAGTCCTCACAGTACTGCAAGGGATCGAGCCACAGGCACTTTGAAGGAGGAGTGAAGCTTGGTGTAGGAGCCTTCAACCTGGTGAGTGGGAGTCACCTCTCCCCATTTCCACAGTGTCTGGGTTCCAGATAAGTCTCCCCTGCATGTCTCTGCCATGTGTGGTCATTATTGAGT
Organism: Marmota flaviventris; assembly: GCF_047511675.1. Taxonomy (NCBI): domain Eukaryota; kingdom Metazoa; phylum Chordata; class Mammalia; order Rodentia; family Sciuridae; genus Marmota; species Marmota flaviventris. The sequence goes on along the minus strand of NC_092507.1, from coordinate 40,359,598 downwards.
GCACCATGCTTGGCTATGTGCCAGGCACCAGGACCCAGAGATAAACCTCACATATCACCAACCTTCAGAGGCTCAGAGCTGGGGCGTGGGTGGAGGGTGCTGGACTCGGCTCCAGAGACTCCATCTGTGCATCTGTGTGTCAAATTGGTGGCTCAAAATTTACCATGGGGGAAATCATTATAGCACTAGAACTTGAAAAATCAGTTATATCAGGGCTTTAATGACAGGGAAAGCAACAGGCCTGGAAATAGCTGGTGACCAGCAGAGGACAGAGAGCCTAGTCCTTTTCCAGGAGAGCTGGGGAAGTTTTTCTGGGAGACAGAATAAGCATCTGGCTGGATCTTGAAGGATCCACGGAGTTTGCAGATTGAGAAGGGTATTCCAGGCAGAGGGGACAGTGTGTGCTCAGACAGGGAGACTTGGAAGCACTGCTCTTAGGAGGTGTTGCTGCTCAGGTCCCTGCCACATAGGACTAGGGACCTTTCCAAAGGCATGTGTGTCAGGGAAGTTAGGGCTCTGCTGTCCAGAAGTCTACTCAAAGAGCAGGCCGTGGGGTGGGGTTCCCTGTCCACACTGGGGTGCCCTCATTGTACCCAGCTGTCTCTGTTCCTGCAGACATTGTCCATGCTTCCCACTAGGATCCTGCGGCTCCTGGAGTTTGTGGGGTTTTCAGGAAATAAGGTAAACACTTGCCTTTTAGTGCCTTTGTCCTGCTCCTCCCCAGAACTGAAGCTGGGCTTGACAGGGTGCAGCTGAGGACCTAGGTGCCAGTCCAGGCTCAGCCCCCCTCAGTATGTGACCCTGGAGAAAGCCCAGATCTCTGAGTCTGCCTTCACTCCATTCTGGTCCTATGGGGCAGTTGATCCCTCCCTGGCCCCTCACATGGAGGAGAGGCTCTGGGGTGAGGGTGGGTGTGAAGGGCAGCCCTGAGGGACCTGGAGTTCTTTTCCCCTCTGATTCTTCCTCACTTCAAGGCTTTAAGCAAGTCCTTCCCTCCAGGACAATTTTCTGGTGCTCCCACCTCATCTGGGAGATACCCAAGGGAGCCATCCTGGGCTTCAGAACATGAGAAGGAACCAGAGAACTTGAGCACCCAGAAGCCTTACTGAGAGCAGGAACTTGAGTTACCTACCAGCCCCCATTGAGGGCTCTCTGGTGGAGGAGGCTGGTGGTTTGGAAGGAGCACTGGCTTGGAAGTCAGGAGCCTCATGCCCTTCCTGCGACCCTGAGCAAGTCCCTGCCTCCCCTGAGTCACCTCTCAGTGAAACAAGGGATCCCTACGGGCTGGATAAGAGTTGCTCAGAGGTGCACTGTCTCTGGCCCTTCCTGACATCTGCCCTGCCGGTGGATCTCCACGGTATTATTTATATATTACTTTTCTCAAAAGTCACTCAATTTTCACTTGAATTTATTTTAATGAAACCATATTACATGAAGTGTATATTATTTGGCTAGAACATTATTATAAAAAAGAACATTATTATAAAAAAAATTACGAGGGCCACACAATCTTATGAAATAGTGACCCCCTAACTCAACCTCAGGCTGCTTCTCTTTGTGAGAGGGAATTTAGGGCAAGAGTTTGACACATGCCAGCATGGGTCTGGAGCTTTCTTCTAGATACCATCAGGACGGAGAGAGCCAAGGAGGGAGATTGTTACCTGAGGCTTGGTGATACTGAATGCCTGTCTTTGGGCCCTCGAAATTTGGGTTGTCAGCCAGGCACAGTGGTGCACAGCTGTAATCCAGCAACTTGGAAGTCTGAGGCAGGAGCATTGTAAGTTCGAGACCAACCTCAGCAATTTAGTGAGGCCCTAGGGACTTAACGAGACCTTGTCTCAAAATGAAAACAAAAGACAGGGCTGGGGATGTGGCTCAGTGGTTAAACGACCCTGGGTTCAATTCCTGGTACCAAAACAAAAAATAAAATAAAAAGAAAATAAAAAAGAAAAAGGATTTTTTTTTTTTTTTTTTTGTTACCATCTGTGGTCCATGACTGGAGGCTTCAAAGGTCCATCCTGTCAGTTTTGCTGATGGCAGGTAGGGTCTCAGGGTGCTGATGAAAGAAAGAGTATGAGAAAGGCCCAGGTAGGATAGGTAACCCTAACCTGCAGCATCCAGCCTAGGCTTTGTCCCAAAGGCAGGGTAGTCATAGAGAGTTTGAGGCAGGTCAGGTTTGTGTTTTAGGAAGGACACAGGAAGGACAATAATGCTGCAGACTACAGACTGAGGGGCAGGGACTACAGGAGGGTCTTGCCTTGCTTCTCCCCAAATTAGGCTCTGGAGGCTTCTGGAGGCTTCTCCCCCAGGAAGCCTTCCCAGGCACCCGGACTCGTGGCCCCACCTGTGCCCAGACCCTGTGGTTAGGATTTTCCTTTCACCACACCTCCTCCCAACACGACCAAGCTGCTTGGCTCTCAGAGCCCACCACAAGGCTGACAGTAGAACGCAACCCTTTGCTCAGGGTCACACAGCCTGGGGGCAGCTGCTGTGGCCTCCAGGTTTCCAAAACAAGCCTAGTGCTCTCTTGCCCCTGCTTCAGCAGTAGAGACTCCCAGGCCCCTGGCTCTCTCTGGGAACCTCAGTCTGTCCTCCTTTCCCCCAGGACTATGGGCTACTCCAGCTGGAGGAGGGCGCCTCAGGACACAGCTTTCGGGCTGTGCTCTGTGTCATGCTGCTGCTGTGCTACCACACCTTCCTTACCTTCGTGCTTGGTAGGAGCCCTACGTGGGGCCCCGGGTCTAGTGGTCTCCAAGGACCAGAGGTTGCAAACTATGTCCAGGCCTGTGGGAAAGGGGGTGGGTTACTGAAACCAGAAATAACAGAGCCGCATTGACTATCCTGTGGCCTAGCCTGCTGGCCACTCAGTTCCTTCCAGTGTAACCACATTCCAGCCACAGTTTCCTCATCTGCAAAATTGGCATGATTGTGCCTACCTTGCAGGGAGTGAAGATGCTGTTTCTGTGTTTCTGGACACAAACTTGGCAGATTTTGGCACCTGACTGTTGAGCTCTGTGATGTGCCAGGGTGATATCTGCATTATCTTATTTAATTCTTATGTTGCCTTGAGATAGGAAGAATTATCATCCCTATCTCAGAGAGTGGGAGGTAGAGGCCCTAGGAAGGCCCTGGTAGGCTGCTGGGAAGAATACCAGGAGCCTGTGAAGGTAATGTTTTATGCTCCCCTGGCTACCTCCTCCAGGTACTGGGAATGTCAACATCGAGGAGGCAGAGAAGCTGTTGAAGCCCTACCTGAATCGATACCCCAAGGTGAGCCCACATTCAGCCAAGCACCCCCAAGCCCATGAGCACACCACGGACCCATACATACCTTATATATGTCATTGCAGGGCGCCATTTTCCTGTTCTTTGCTGGGCGGATTGAAGCCATCAAAGGCAACATTGACGCAGTGAGTGTTGGGGGTCTCTTGGGGTCTCCCAGCCCAGCAGGAAGTTAGGCAAACAGAAGCATCCTTAGTGGATAGAGCAGACTTGTAGTGGGGCCCCAAGAGAGGACCCACACAAGTGTAGGGTAGGAGATTCACTTCTAACTAACGCAGTCTGGGAAAATGAAGGAGGACATGGTATCTGTACTGTAGGATTTTTTTTCTTTCCATTTTTTTTAATGGTGTGTTAGAGTTGTACATAATGATTTGTTGTGCTGTATGATATTCTAGGTGAGGGGGATGCTTAAGGGAGGTGGAGAGTAGGAAAAGCCATTTGTTCAGAGCATGGTGAGGCTGGACCTTGGTGAGTAGAGTGGTATTGCCAGGGGCTGAGGGGAGCCAGGGAGAGTTAGAGATGGGAAGGGTCACAGTACTGGTAGAGACTCCAGCACTAAGTCAAGGCCCACAGCAGATTCTACAGTGTGGAGTGCTGGGGTTTCTAGCTGGCCCTGGTAGGACAAATATCTCAGGCACAGGTAATCTTATAGAGGCTACTGATAGACATTATTTTATCACTGTCATGTTAATTCCTTCCACTTCCTGTTATCCCCTCCAGTGTAGCTCTGTCCTACCTTTTCATTTTGTGACTGAAATCTAGAGTCCCAAAGAGGGGCAGTAATGGGCCCAAGGACATATAAGACTTTGGTGGGTAGAACCAGGACAGAAAGAAGATCTCCTGGCCCCACCCAAGCCTGGCACAGGGCTGGACCACCATGCACTGGAGGAGGTCAGGTCTGCTGTGGAGGTGGAGGTCTCAAAGGGTGCAGAGGGTGGGGCAGGACACACCAGGCTGACGCAGAGGTGTCCACAGGCCATCCGGCGGTTTGAGGAGTGCTGCGAAGCCCAGCAGCACTGGAAGCAGTTTCACCACATGTGCTACTGGGAGCTGATGTGGTGCTTCACCTACAAGGGCCAGTGGAAAATGTCCTATTTCTATGCCGACCTGCTCAGCAAGGAGAACTCCTGGTCCAAGGTGGGTTGACTTCCCGTGTCAGGGTACTGGGATGCTCAGGCTGACCCAGACTGGCCATGAATCCCTAGACCAAAAGCTAACCCCCTGGCTGAACAGATGTGCCAGATGGAATCTAAACAGGACCATACCTTCTAGTGGGACCCAGAGTTTGAAGGTACTAAAATCATGAGGAATAGAGAAACTTGGTTTTTTTTTTTTTTTCTGGTGCTAGGAATTGAACCCAGAGCTTTGCATATGCCACGTTTGCATTCTGCCACTGAGCTACATTCCCAGAATTATGTCAGTCAAGATTTTTGGTCACAAGGAATAGAAACATGGCTCACATGTCTAGGCAAGTGCTGTCCAATAGAACTGCCTGGCTCTTTCCATTTCCTTCACATCACAACCAATGGAAAAGTTGCCATCTCCATTGAGCACATGCCAGACTCTGAGGCTGACTTTCCTGGCCCACTTAGCTGTTGGTGACAAACCCTGGATTTGAGTCTCTGAGACTCAGGGGCCTCTGCTCTTCCCTCACTGCTCTAGTCCTCCCAGGGAGGCTGGCTTGCCCTGAGACCACTCTGTTGTTGGGGGCTTTCTTGGGCCCAGCCCCTGTGTGCCCACCACACCCATGCCTCATCACCTCCCACTCCGAGTAGAACTAAGCCTCGGGAACCTTTTTGAACTAAAAGTGACTGTGGAAGCCTTCCTGTGCAGTGAGGTGGCAGGTGGGTTCACCCACTTGGGGGAGACGGGGCGTGGGGCATCTACACAGCTGCTTTGAGGAGCAGTAGGAGGGCCAAGTCTCCCAGGTGTCAGGACATCTCTGGCTGTGACAACCAGCTCAGTCCCCAGCTTACTGATTTTTTGGGGGGTCTGTAAGTCCCTATCTATCTATAATACTGTCAGGGGGTTTCCTATAGAAAATGGGGGTTGTAGCACCCTGAGTCCTGGGGCTTATCCATTCCTAATCTTTAGAATGTGGCCACCACAGTGTCAATCAATGTCCTACTCTAGGGATTTGGCCTGTGACCATTGTCATATGTGTCATATGTGTCACCTCCTCTACTCAGATTTCTCTCTGCTTGGACCCTTCAAAGGCAACCCTGTGAAGATCTTTGAGTTTCTCCTGTGCTTAGCCTAGGGATTGAGATGGTCAGAAATTTGGTAGTGACATCTATGCACTTAGTAATATAAAGGGGGATGAGAGCAGCTCTGAGGCAGCCCAGAGGACTAGGAAGGCCTCAGGAAGAGGAGCTTTCTGAGCTGAGCCTTGGAGGAGGAGTTAGTGTGGTGGAGTGGAGGAAGTAAGAGGGACAGCAAGAGCAAAGGCTTGGGCCAAGAGGTTCTGTGTTATCAGGACGGAGGCATTGAGGGGTGTGGGGTGTGAGTGTGCAGGGACACTAGAGAGTCCTTCCTCCTCTGAGCCACTTGCTATAAGCTTTTTTTAAAAAAAGAAATTATTTTTTTTAGTTTTTTGGTGGACATAATATCTTTATTTTACTTTATGTGGTGCTGAGGATCTAACCCAGTGCCTTATGAATGCTAGATGAGCACTATACCACTGAGCCCAACCCCAGCCAATGATATGTAAGCTTCTTGAAGACAATTACTTTCTGCCTTGCACAGACCCTGTACTGTAATCCAGCAAGGTAAATGTTTGTGGAATCAAAGAGCGAACCGTCAGGTACCTTGGGGAGAAGGGACTCCCAACAGGGGAGGTGGCTGCTATGTTCTACAACATCCCTGGATAACTTGAATGTGTACAACTCTAGGTCACCAAATCCATTCTAGCTCCTGGTAGCACAGTGAGGGCGAGCTGTCTGGGGTGAGTAGAGAAGGCTCTTAGGAGAATGAGACCGACAGAGGAGAGTGGCATACTGGGCAGAGGAACAGTGCAGGCAAAGACCTGGGTGGGTAAGTAGTAATGGAGAAGAAATGGCAGCAGATAAGCCAGAAAAGGAGTTTGGGGCAGGTGGTGAAGGTCTCCAGTGACTTTTGGGGCTTTATGGTAACATCAGGGGTAAGGACAACCCTTGAATGCTAGTGGTTTACAGATTTGTGCATTCTGGGCACCCCCAAGTGCCAGGTCCTGTTCTAGGACAGGAATACAAGAGTGAATAAAGCAAAGACCCTGCTCAAGGCTAACATCCTAGTTGATGTATATACAACTACATATATAGATGTATAATACATCATTATGTTGATCCCCTTCTAATGTATGGGTAGTCAGGGATGCCTGTCAGGGAAGAAACTGGAATGTGTTGAAGGTGCAGGCTTTTCTGTTACTTCAGACAGAGGAGCCAGGAGCTGTGGTGCACGCCTGTAATTCTAGTGGCTCGGGAGGCTGAAGCAGGAGGATGGCGAGTTCAAAGCCAGCATAAGCAACAGTGAGGCGCTAAGCAACTCAATGAGACCCTGTCTCTAAATAAAATACAAAATAGGGCTGGGGATGTGGCTAGTGGTTGAGTTGGCCCTGGGTTCAGTTCCTGATACTGATACCCACCCCCTCAAAAGAAAGGACCTTCAAACAGAGCGAGCTGTGGATGCAGTAGGCTGCAGATAAGGCCTGGTTGGAAAACAGGGAAACACACTATTCTGGGAATAGCTCAAGGCCTGTGGCAGGAGTGTGTGAGTGAGGGGAGATGGTAGGAGATGAAGTAGGAGAGTGGGGAAAACTGAATCTCATAGTCCATGGTGTGGGTAATGGCTTGCAGGGGAGTAGGAATGGGAGCAGGGAGCACAGGAGACCATGTGGACTAGGAGTACAGCCTGCAGCGGGGAGAGCGTGGGGGGGCTGGTGCGGTGACTGAGGGGTGTCTGTGGGAGCAGGGCCTGTGAGATTCAAGGCTGGACAGGAGGTAAAGTCGCTGGGAACTGGGCGGGGCAAAGGGACAGAGCTAGAGTGCGCTGGGGAACAGGTTTCCACAAGGGGGAACTTCCATCAGCTTTTTGACGTTGTGAAGGGTTGACTGAGGCGCGGGCTCAGCTTGGCTGCCAGATGGAAGGCTGCTTTCTGCCTCCTCCAGAGATCAGACTCCAGGATGTCCTGCTCCTATTTCTTTCTTGGCTACTGGCAGGTGTTTTCCTTGGCAGCAGCCCCAGGAGCCATGAGCTGTGGTTCAAGGATGGGCCACTTGAGGGCAGCACGCAGCTGGGCAGCACTGAGCCAGGCAGCACCCAACCGGGCGCCTCTCCCATAGACTTCCGGGGGAGGGCGTGCGCAGGCGCGCAGGGATCCAGTTCCGGACTCGGCTGCCACCGGTCTATATCGCACAGTCCCACCCCCAGTGCTTTGTTCGGGCCACCCTTTGTTGGCTGGAAGGCCCCTTCTTGTGCCTCTGTGAATCTTCAATTCCTTGAATGACCTTCAAGAGTCCATTCCTCAGTCGCTGCATCCCAGAAGCCCTGATGCTCTCGCTGTCTTTGTCTCCATCCCAGCTACTAGTTGCTTGGTCCTTCTCTCCACTGCTTCAGGATGGAGGGGATGACTGCTTTGACATAAGATCCTCCAGGATTTAACTCCCAATTCAATTCCTAAAGTTACTTCAGCTTCCTCACTGTCACTTTCTCCCCAGGGGCTTCGGGAGAATGTTGAGCCACAGTGAGATCTGAATGAGGAATTTGTGCCATTCTGGAACAGTGACTGGCAGGAGGGTTACTCACATTTGTCTCTTGATGTCTCACAGGCCACCTACATCTACATGAAGGCCGCTTACCTTAGCATGTTTGGGAAGGAGGACTACAAGCCCTTTGGGGATGATGAAGTGGAGCTATTTAGGTAGGTCCTGCCATCCCACTGTAGACAGACCAACCAGGCTCCTTTCATAGCTGATGAGGGTAGCAGAAAGGGGCCTGGTGAGGTGGCCATCTCCTCCAGCTCTGGGCTTCCTGTCCAGAGAGTGTTCACAGCTTGTCATCTCCTGTCACCCACTATGATGCTGCTGCTGCTGCTGGTCAGAACCCTTTGAATGCCCAGGTTTCCTTTCATAAGTGGTTCTGTAGACTTCATCTACCACTCAGCCTCTTCCATCTGGTCAGTAAAACAGAGGTGGACACTGAGACCTACAGAGGGGCAGGTCCTCCTTCAGCTGAGTTAGCCTGATGCACTCCAGAAGCACAGTACAGAGCCCACCCCACAAATGAGGACCAAACCAACAAGGTTAATCCAGCCTGTGCCTTTTTTTTTTCCCCCCTGTGGTACGAGGGATTGGACTTGAGAGTGCTCTACTACTGAGCTACATCCCCAGCCCTCTTTATTTTTGAGAACAGGATCTCACTAAGTTGCGCAGGCTGGCCTCAAACTTGCAATCCTCCTGCCTCAGGATCCTAAGCCTCCTGTCTCAGATTCCTAAGTGGCTGGGATTACAGGTGTGTGCCACCATGCCTAGCTCAGCCAGTGCCATTTCTTAGTAGTGTCACCTTGGACAGTTTCAGCATCATAAATCTTGCAGGGTTATTGTGTGACAACTAGATAATATATTTAAAGTGCCTGGCCTAGGACCTGGAACCTAGTGAGCAGTCTGCCAAGTGGTGCTGTTTTCATTCTTATCTGTACCACCTGTTTGCCTCCCTAGGCAAAAAGATTGTTAAGGGAAAGCTCCTTTAGCTGTGGCAGGCTAAAGAAGGGAGTCTAGACTCTTCCTAGGGTCATGGTGAGGTTGGCTGAACCCATTTTGCAGACTTGGAAGTGGGTATAATATGAACTTCCTGGACTACTACTGTCACATACAGCATGTATCACTTATGAAGTGCCTGCTACTATAGCAAACTCCATATCCCTGTCCCATAGAACTCTTCCAGAAGGCCTGTGAGGGTAGGTATCATTAATACTATAGAGATGAGAAAACTGAGGCTCAGAGAGGTTCCTTCCAGCATGCAAGGCATCACTCCTATGTCCAGCTGTTTCTGGAGCCTAAATGTCTCAGGCCTGAGGTTGAGGTCATGGCCATACCAAGTGACCATGGCAGAAATTGGAGGGTAGGAGAGCTGGTGGGTGAAGATTCAGATATGGAGGTGTGCTTAGCTGCATACTGCATATTATTCTGCCCTTGGAAACACCTGAGGAGGCTAAAGCTCGAGAGACTGGAATTAACTAAGGCTTTGAGCAGTTTGGTCTAGGTAGGTCCTACCCTTTTTCTGGATGTTGGTCTCCCCTGTGAAACTAGAATTAGATTTCCATTGGGTCCTCCCAGGAAATGGAGCCTGGGAGAAGAAGAGCAATATTAGGATAACACGGGGCAAGCCTAGTAGCATTTGGGTATATTTTTACCTTCACCAGCCACAAACCCTTTGACTAGCCAAAGGAAGTAGCCAGGTGATGAGATAGGGCCTATGAAATAAGACTATAGCCAGAGGCTATTTCAACCTGGAAGGCTCTAAGAGTCACTCTTTTCATACAGATGGAAAAACAGGTCCAGAGAGAGGGACCAAGTAGAGGCTGGGTAGCCTGGGGACCCTCAGTGCTTTCTTGCTTTTTCTCATTTCTTCCCCACCCTCCTTGTCTCTTTCTCAGAGCTGTGCCAGGCCTCAAGCTCAAGATTGCTGGGAAATCTCTACCCACAGAGAAGTTTGCCATCCGGAAGTCCAGGCGCTACCTCTCCCCGAACCCTATCTCATTGCCAATCCCTGCTCTGGTGGGTAGGAAGGTCTGGCTTGATCCTGCCCTTGGGTTTGGGATTGTGAAAATTAGATGAGAGCCACTGCCTGTGGGAAGTACATGAGGAAACTTTCTTGTCTCTGAAACCCTCCTGGAGAGGGTTTCACAGTTCACCTGGGATTGAGGGTAGGAACAGAGATGAACTGACCTGGCCCTGAACCTGAGAAAAGTGCTGGTCTTGGAGCATGGGGAGGAGATACCTCAGGGCAGAAAGAGCAGTTCTTAGGCCACAGCCTGGTCCCTAGGCAGAGGCATCAACCTGACTGTCCTCTGTTCCCAGACTATTCCAGTTCTGTCACATGATGATAATAATTGTTGCTCATGCTGGTGCCCCCTTCACTAAACTCATCTTTTTTGAGGGCTGGAGTCTCCAGCCCATGTCTTATTTAACTTTAAACAAAAATGAACTTACTTGTCCAGTTTGCTCAGCTAGTAAATTGGAGTCAGAATTTGAATTCAGCAGCATGGCTTCAGAACCTGTATTCTGAGCCACTGTTATAAAGCTAATTCAATGCCTGATTTGAGCTGGCATCAGATAAACTTCCCCTTAGCTAAAAATCATATTGTTATTCAACTAGTAAGGCAGTTAGAAAAGTAGGAACCCTGATTTAGAGACCTGAAGCCAGCTCCACTACTCACTAATGCATACCTTAGGTAGAATTCCTCTTCAATATAAACCTGATAATATGTGTCTTGTCTATTTCCACAGTTAAACACTTTGTAACTTGAAAAGCTCAATATTTATAAAGAATTTTATTTAGAGCCTGAATATTTCTAAATGTTAAAAAATTTTACAATTAAAAATATATAGTAAAGCTGTTATTATCAAATGGAGGAAAGGATTATTGTAGGAAGGGCAGAAGATGCAACTTTACTGAAAAGTTAGGGCAGAATTTTCCCAAACTGTAATCTGCAAAACACTATTTATGCAGAAAATAGTTTCAGTGATTAAATACATTGGGAAAGTGAGCCTAAACAAAGTTGATATGTTGTAGACTTTCTTGGAGATTTTTTATGCTGATCTAAATGATAGGTTTCCCAGAAGAAGCTTAAAGATATGTATGATTTTTTTCCCCTTATTTGGGCACAAAACCCCCCTCTTTTTTAATGGGATATTGGCTAACTTGGGACAATAGAACAATTTGAGAAATACTGGTCTAAATTCAAATTCCCTTCCTAGAATATAATAACTGCAACAGTATCTTTCTAGAACTTTATACAAATTACATTCCAATACTGGGTTTGATCGTTTAGGAAATGCTAATCTAAGCTAACAGTTACTTGAATGCAAATTTAATATCCTGAACTTTCTGGACGTCAAGGCAAAACAACAACAAACAACAACAAAATGGAATCAGGATATATTTTATAGTCTTCATGATAGTAATGCAATTCTAAAGGAAATGGAATGTGAGTTGCCATTATTGAGCTCATTGGGGAGGACAGGAGAAAAGATGACAGTATTAAATTCTATTATCCCAAAGTACTTGAATAAATTATGGCTCCTCCAATATAAGGAGTCCCTGCTGGATGGAAAAGAGGATTTCTTGTTGGCTAGGACATGGCCTGGTCTTTAGAAATGCCAAGTTTGGACAGAGGTTGGAAGAAGACATAACAGTACCCAGGGAAGCCATAGAAAAGTAGATGAAACATATTGGTAGTTATGAGCAGAATAGTGAGGATATTGAATCCTCTGCCCCACTGCCAGTGATAGGGCCTGTTGCATGTTAGGCAAGCGCTCTACCACTGAGCTGTTGTACCCCCTTCCCCAACATTGGGCCATCTTAAATTCCTGACTGGGGTTAAGGTGAGATCTCAATAATATGTGATGAAGTTCCCTCCATACCACTCTCAAGCCCACAACTTTACAGGCTGGGCTGAAACCTGGTTGAGAAATTAGAAGGGATTGTGAGATCCTCTGATCTGAGCTTTCATTTTATAGATGGAAAAACTAAGTCCCCATTTAGGGCAGAAATGTAGGACTGACTTGCCCTATCCCCTGCCCTCAGGAAATGATGTACATCTGGAATGGCTATGCTGTGATTGGGAAGCAGCCGGAACTCACAGATGGGATGCTTGAGATTATTACCAATGCTGAAGAGATGCTGGCAAAGGGCCCAGGTGACTACACTCAGGCCCTTGAACCTGCCAGGCTAGGGCAGGTCTTTACAGTTGAAGATTCCCTCAGCCAAAAATGCTTTTCCTCGCTTCTCTATTCTGGTAACTGTCCTTTTTTCTTTCTAGACTGACCTTAAATGTCAGCTCCTCCAAGTAGCTATCCTTTGTCCCCTTGTCAAGGCCTCTCCTCTAGGCTTCCACAGCCCCTGGGCTTCCTTCTTTCATGCCTGATTCTCTGTATTGTCAGTCTCAGTATCTTTTTTTCCTTCTCAGATGTGAACTCCCCTCCCCCTAGGACAGGGACTGTCTGATTCACTCTTATCTTGGGACCTACAGAGTAGGAGCTCCCCAAGTAATGAAGCAGAAATGACTAAGCCTATATCTTCTTCCCTTACACCCCTGTTCTCAGAGAATGAGTACTCAGCAGATGATCAGTGCTTGGTGAAACTGTTGAAAGGCCTGTGTCTGAAATACCTAGGCCGTATCGAGGAGGCTGAGGAGAATTTCAGGAGCATCTCTGCCAAGTAAGTACCTCTGGCTGCTCCTGCTGGGCCTAGGCCTCCTGGGAAGAATTTTGGGGGCCTCCTCCATCCTCATGTAGCTGATAGCAGCCAACCCCATTCACCCATGTGTACTACTGTCTACTGTGCTGGGTACAGAGAATTCAGACCTAGACGTCCAGGCTCACCAAATCATACAACCATGTTTCCAGTGAACAGTGCCCTGGTAAAGTTTGTAATTCAGCAGCATGGGAAGCAACATGTTAGAGATGGATATCTATGGATAGCCCAGCCTAGGGCTATGCTGGAGGGAAGCAGAGGATGCCTGGAGGAGGGATCTAAACCTAATTGGAAATGCTAGAAAAGGCTTTCCAGTGCTGATTATTTAAATTGGGAAGTTTATCAGGCAGAGAAAGTAAGGGAGAAAGTAGGTACAGCCTGTGCAAATGCCTGGACACAGGATAAACACCTGAGATTGGGGTAACAGTGGTGAGATCCTTTGCTGCATAAGTGAAGCTATAGAGAAAAGGGTATAACATGAAATAAAGAAGGCTGCATGTTCTTTTGCATAAGGCTAAACTATCCTGTAGAGGAGAGCCAGGAAGGATACTGGACAAGGCAGATTTGTGTTTTAAAAGTATGACTCAGGGGCAGCATAGAACATGGGTCAGAGCCAGGAGACCTCCCAGTTTAATAAACCATTCAGCCTGGAGTATGCAGTTGGTATTGAGGCAGGGGATAGGCTAAGTATAGACAGGACACATAGATTGTCAGGAGCCTTAGGGTATAGAACTAGAAGGCTCCCCTGTGGACTCTAACCTTTCTAAGGTTAGGTAGTGGCAACTTTCCCAAATTGGAATGCAGGTCAGGAAATCCTCATATGAAGTTCTTGGGAAGCTACAGAGGAGGACCCGAAGGACACCTCAAGGGCAAAAATTTGTAAGCCATGCCTTCTTCTGTTCTGCAGTGAAAAGAAGATTAAATATGACCATTATTTGATCCCAAATGCCCTATTGGAACTGGCCCTGCTGTTTATGGAGCAAGGCAGAAACGAAGAGGCCATCAAACTCCTGGAGTCAGCCAAGTAAGGCTTGAGTCACCTCCATCTGTCCTTTGCTCACTCTGAACTCAGGAGCTGGGCAGGGGGAAAGGAGCCCTCAGGAAGCAGTGAGGGAGGCTTCTTGGGGAGGGCACACAGTCCAGAGGCCAATCATGTATCCCGGGGTACCCAGCTCTGCACTATCATAGGAAAACTACTTCCTCAACTTACAAACAAGTAATTGGAATCCCAGAGGAAGTGGGCTACCAAGGACTGGCGTGAGGACCCAGGTCTCCTGCCTTCTAGTCCAGGGATATATCTCCTGAAACCACCCCTTCATGTTTAGGGACCCAACAGGACCAAGAACTGTTCCAAAGGGCATGATACCAGGGTGAGGGGGCACACACCCTCTGGGTATTCCTTCCCTTGGCTAGGACTCCACACTCATATGGATGAGTCAGGGATTTGAGTCTCTAAAACATAACAGGGGAGAAGCTCAAATAGAAAAAAGAAAAAAGACCTCCCAGAGCAGCTTCATGTATCTAATTTTCTGCTCACTTCCAGGCAAAACTACAAGAATTATTCCATGGAGTCAAGGACGCATTTTCGAATCCAGGCAGCCACACTCCAAGCCAAGTCTTCCCTAGAGAATGGCACCAGATCCATAGTCTCATCATTGTCCTTGTAGCTTTGTGTAGCATTCCTGGGCTGCAAGATGAACAGAGACAGCTGGACAGAGCTCCTGGAAACATTTCAAAAGATTCCCTCCCCCTGCCCTGCCCTGCCTTTGGGGTCCACCGGTGCTCCAGTGGGATGGCACAGCAAGAGTATCCATGCAGAAGCAAAGCTGGCATTTTCACTAGTGTGGCCACAGGCCTTTGCCAAGGGCAGAGCAGATGGAGCCCTCTGCCTGCCCTATCACACATACGGGTACTTGTTTTTCACTGTGATGTTTAATGAGAATGTATGAACAGTTTACATTTTCCTTAGAAATACAATGATGGGATTATAGTTGGCTTTAAAAACAAAACCAACCAACCACCTGTAAACCTTTGTTTTCACCCACACTGATGTGGCAGTAAATCTCTTTATAAGATGCCAAAGGCCAAACTGCTTTTTAAGCCTCAGCAAAGACCTTCCTTTCAGAGGACCTAAAGAATATCCAGAGGGTCTGTGACTCTGAATTTGAGGTTCCTGGAGGTAGGGCACAAATGTCACACACAGACACCTACTCTCATACTTCATATCCCCCCGCTTATTAACTGTCCAACTTAAAAATCAAGCAGGTGTTTTTAGGGAGATGAAGTTTGAGCCCATCTGTAGAAAAATCAGTTTCCACCAGTAGGGAACAGGGATGCCAAGGCCCAGCAGAGGCACCTTGTAACCTTTGTGCGCCAAAACCAGGAACTTTGTGGGAAGTGAGGGAGGTGGTTTTCAGAAACCAGTCTGCATCCTTGCTATATGCCAAACTAAAACCACTGGGAATAATGAAATGAAAATATGTACTTCACTCCAAGGTATGTTTATTTACAGTCAGGTATGTTTATTTACATTCTATTTCTTAGAAATAGAATGATTATTCTTGGCCTGCTGTATTATGTTTTAGATTTTTCAGTGAAGAGATATTTAAGTAATAAAATTTATACACTTGAAGAGGTCATGCAACATCTATTTCAATAAAATACGTGTTGCTTGAATTCTTGGGCAGGGCAGAAAGTTTTGATTAGAAGCAACATGGCCCATGTCAACATTTTTTGAATAAGTTACCAACATTTAAAAAAAGAGAAGATTTTGCAAATGAATCTGGTTTCGGCCTCAACATTGAGCCTCAATTCCCACAAGAGGACAATCAGCTGGAGTTAAGTAGAGACTACTTTAAACACCACTTCTACCTTTCTGGCCCCTAACAGCATTTGAATTTGTAAGCTCTGGGACTGTTAAGTGAGAACTCAAGTTCGGTTACCAACAGTTTTACCGTTCACATTCTAATGTCAGTACATTTCAACATAACTATTTTTTTGAAAAGGAAATCATGTTAACAGTAAAAATATTCATCTGTAAAGAAGTGACTCCCCAGATGCATGAATGCAATTTCTATAAGAATCACAGCCATCTTTTTCAAATTTTCTAGAATTGCTGTTTAGCAAACAGCTGAACATCTGCCAGGGGTTGGGTTAATACTGATATACAATCAACCCTAACCAATACTGAAAGGAATAACTGGTTTTAGCTAAAACACATTCTTACCAGAAAAAAAAAACAAAAAACTCTTCATCCAATAACATCTTTTGCACTCTCAAAAGTGCTGTCAGAGTATAAACGCTGTGAAAAAAATATGCTGTCCAAGAGAGAGCCAGTCCTTTGCAAGCTCGCTCTTCTCCAAAGCCTGGATGGGGGGAGATCAACCTGTTTTTAGGCTGTTGGACAGGACAAAGTGAGAGGGGTGATTCCTTGATGAGGGTGGTGGACTTTTTTGGTTTCCCTACATATTAGAAGGTTGCCTATGGATACACCAAAGCAGCACTGGTCACAGTATCCTGACACATTATTTGCAAAATGCAGTTTAAAACAAAATAGGGGGACTGGGATTGTGGCTCAGTGGTAGCTGCCTAACATGTGAGGCACTGGGTTCAATTCTCGGCACCTTATATAAATGAATAAAATAAAGATCCCCAAAGAATTTAAAAAATAAATAGGGCTGGAGGTTGTAGCTCCGTGAAAGAGCACTGGCCAAGCATATGTGAAACCTTGGGTTTGATCCCCAGCACCACAAAAAAAAAAAAAAAAAAAAAAAAAAAGAAAGAAAGAAATCTCTCCTTGAATTAAGAAGGAAATTATAAAACAAAAACAATTTTTTTTCAACATTCCTTTCAGCTGTTTTTTGCTTTAAATTTTTATGGGAGGATTGTTTCCTTTGCCAATATTTGTTACTACTGATTTCCTGTTGGGCTTCATTAATTGGCCTGTGTCACTTTTACCTGTTACCCTGGTTGCAAGCTGACTGATAATCAGTGGGGTTTTACCTCCTCTGTAGCTTCTGAGATAGTCTCCCCCAAAACATCCATGTGAAAACACTTGAGTCTAACAACATATCCAGGGGTCTCTGAAGGTGAAAATCGTGTCATGGGCTTCTTGATATCTCCTTTGAGTCATTTTTGGTCATTAAATCTCTTAATACTGCTGATCTTTCTAGCACATCTGCCCTGCAGAGGCTGCTGATTAGTTTTGGCCTGGAAATTAGAAGATCTAAATTCTAGTCTTAACTTTGCTCTTGACAAGGTGACCTTGGAAAAGCCACAGACTCTTTCAAAAATGGCAATTTATATTAGAGTAAGGCTCTGATTCCAACTCAGGGCAAGTCTGTTTCTTAGTTTTCATCTGCAAATAGAGGGACTAGATACACCTCCATATTTTTCTGCTTGTCTTTACAAGCAGTTCAACCAGAAACAAAAGACTCCTTTAAACAGGAGTAGGATGAGGGAGGAGGAGCTCCACAATAGCCAGGACTCCAGAGAACAAGTAATCTTCATTTAGAAAAGGTCTAAATCTTGTGCCACACAGATGAACTCAGTTTTCAGGGAAGTAGCAACTGTGTAACAGGATCTGAACAGGCCCTTGAAAGTATACCTTGGCCTCTCAACTGGTCACAAAGGCCCTCCTGCACCCTGGCAGGGTGGCTTGGCAGTGTGATGGTCTCTATCAGCTCTCCCACGTGTTGGCAGGTTTCCCTATTTCCTTATCTAATGAGTCAAATGGGAGTGTTTCCAAGACAGTTATTGTCATTCACAGCAAAAGCCACAACCTGACATCAAAGCTAGGTTTTTAAAAGGCCAACATCAACCCAAGACTTGGCTGTGGTCCAGGTGGGAGATTCCAGCCTGAGAAGAGTAGAACTAGGAGGTTTTCAGAAAGCAACAGCCTGTGGATTATTAGACCATTTAAGAAAGAAACTAAATCCACTTTTCCCTAGAATTATTCCCAAGTAAATTTAAGAAGATAGGAAGCCAACAATCTTAGCTTGTTGCTTTCAAGTATACCAGTTGTGGCTCTTAAGTATTTTATGTAACTACCTTATCAAGCAGGGACTACTGTTGCCATTTTATAGAATGAGAAAACCGAGACACAACTTACCTAAGATCATGTAGCAGAGAAGATTCAAATTCAGGTAGCTGAACTCAAGAGCCCATACTTTGCTAAATTACTGGTCAAGTTGTAAAATTCACTTCACAGCTGGTCTCCCCAATGTACATTGAATCTTGGGCTTATGCCAAAGATGGAGGAGGTACTGGCTAATAACCACTGGAAATCCTTGGTTGGAACATATGGAATATGTTTGTGTCACCTGGTTCCCCTAGGCTATTTGGCATTTTGAGGTAGGAATGTGAATAATCAGAACAAAAACAAAAGGAAGAAACAAAAAAGTAATATGTACTCATAAAATCACTGAGGGATGATAGAGAAAAGGGCATGATCTAATTCCCACTTGGTAGGTAGAGTTCAGTCAATAATTCCAGAGATGGTAAATGAAGCCTGCAAAGATGCAGTCTCAGAGGCCTGAACTGAGGCTTAAGGGGGGAGCAAACTATATTGTAGAAGAGGACTGCTATCAGACTAGAAGTTGGAACATCAAGACAGTGGGATATGTACAAAGCTAATCAGTAACTTTTAAACACTTATGAGTGCTTGGCTGGTCAAAACCATCGTATCTGTGGGCCAAGTGATTCATGGGCCATATTTTTATTTTCCTTCTTTTCAGTGCTGAGAATTTAAACCAGGGCCTCATTCATGCTAGGCAAATGCTGTACATACTGAGCAACACCCTAGCCCTGTGAACCAGAATTCTGTCACTCCTGGGCTAGAGTTGATTTACTGCAGTTATCTCTGGAAAAGGTGGTAAGCAGACCCACACAATGAGAAAGGTTGGCTTACTAGAAATACTCAACCTTTAGACTATGGAGCAGTGGATAAAAGCCGACTGTATTTAAACTTACTTGAACTTCTTTACCCCATGGAGAATCAGTTTATTTTTACATAAAATAGGGCTTTAATGTCAACTGCTTCATAAGGTTGCATTAGATAAAGTTCATGTATATAAATCTAGCATAATAAGGCTCCTGATAAGCATTTAAGTATACTGGTCTACACATGCTATGGTGGGTCTGACCTGTGGGGTGACCAAATTAGGGGCTATAGTGCTCCCATTAAGGTTTTTCCGTCTCTTGTCTTTGCTTCTGTATTAGGCTTATTCTCTTGGTTTCTTTGGGTGGCAATTTTCCTAACTCTTGCATAAAAAATGCCAGATAAGGATAATTAGTGTGGCCTGGCTCAAATGTCCACCTTTTGGGCAAGTAGCTCTTAACTCAGCAGTATTAACATTATATGGGGTCTTGTTAGAAATAAATTCTCAAGCTGGGTACAGAGGTGCACAATTGTAATACCAGTGGCTCAGGAGGCTGAGGCAGGAAGATCATGAGTTCAAGGCCAGCCTCAGCAATTTAGTGAGGCCCTAAGCAACTCAATGAGACCCTATCTTTAAATAAAATATAAAAATGGCTGGATGTGGCTCAGTGGTTAAGCACCTCTGGGTTCCATCACCAGTACAAAAAAAAAAAAAAGAAGAAATTCTCTGACCCCAACAGGCCTCTGATCTGTAGGGTTAAGACCCAGTAATCTGAGTTTTAACAAATCCTCCAAATGAATACACTCAAGTTCCTGAGAATGAAAGGGAGTCCTATCTTGGTTATATGTTCAGTGGAAGTTACTTCTAAACACGGGATACTAAACAAAAACATTAAAATCCATTCTTACATAAAATTTAAAATGTCCCTTTTTTCATTAATTGATATACAGGAACTATGATCTGCCACATTCCCAAGTAAAGAGGAGGATGAGGCCAGGTGGGTACAGTTTGAGGTATTGGTAAGAGATGGGGCCTATCAGAAAGCTGCCTGCTTAAAGAGAATTGTCTTTGACATTCTCCTTGCCACATCAAAACTCTTCAAGAATTTGCTATTTTCCAATGAGAACATTGTTGGGATGGTAGGTCCCACTCCATTAGAAATGCTCTGATTGCTTAGGACCTCTCTTTTCCCCATTTTCTTTCCCCTAGTTTAATAAAAACCATGTGACAACATACCATCCTGCTTTTTAAAAAAAAAAATTTAGTTGTAGATGGACAATACCTTTAATTTATTTTTATGTGGCGCTGAGACTTGAACCCAGTGCCTCATATGTGCGAGGCAAGCATTCTGCCACTGAGCCACAATCCCAACCCACTATCTTGCTTTTGTGGAGCTTATTCTGATAGGGAAGACATATAGGTACTTAAAGAATTAAGCCATGGAGTAAAATAATGGAATATATTTGGCTCCAAGGGCTAAGAAGCCAGCAATCTGAACAATGTTGAGAGGAGCTACAGAGCAGAAACTATACTGCAAAAAGATGAAACAGGTAAGAGCATGGCATTTTTAGAAGACACTAAAAGATGATCCATGAAACTAGTGGTAGAGTCCTATGAAATAAAGAGATGCAGAAAGCCAACTCATCCCAGTTAAGGAGTTGAGTTTACTTAAAACAGGAAACTATTAAAATTTTAAACTGAGGAATGACATCTTCTAATCTATTAAAGTTATTTTACTTCCCATGTGCTTTTATAAGGTTAAACATGGATTAAACCTTTAGAACCAATTATTTCTGACTTTTCTAAATTGCTAACAAAAATACCTTATCTTCCCTTCACCTGTTACTGGAATTAGGAGGGGAAAAAAGGGAATGCTTTCAACAGGCTAAGTGATCATCACTTACATGAGTTGGTATTTCATATTCTTAGCTCTTCCCAGGAAATCAGAAGACCAATTGATCAAAAGCCATAGCCATGAACATCATTTCTTATTTCAACAGCATATTCAAAGTCATTAATTCAAGGTTTAAGAGAGTTATAAGAGTAGGACTGGCAATAACAGCCCATCTGAAAATGACTTGCTAGAATAGCACCTATCTCACAACCAGAAAGACCTATGAATTATTTTCCTTCATGTCATTACAGATAATCAGTATGACAAAGGTCATAAGGACCAAATGCTGCACTGTAATACTGTAGTTTATAATCTGTTTACTGAGTTTAGCCACACTCATGGATAGAAGATCATTATTTGGCACTGCTTCAAAACTGAAGGATTAGCTCTACTCCTGGAATCAGCAGAATGTAGCCTGCTCCTGCACTCAGTACTGAAAACCAATCTCAATGTCTTTCTGACAGCATAGACTAGGGTTCCCAGTTCACATAATGCTTTTGAGTCCTAACTGACTGCATCAACTACTATATGGTAGGCTTTTTATTGATTTATTTTGGCATGGCCAACCAAATCTTCTCACAAGAATCCATTACTATGCCCAGATTTTTAGGGTAAGTCCTTAGTTAATGCAAATTTAACTTACTTTCCTCAATGCCAGGAAATCTGGAGCCTATAAGCTTGGTTTTAAAAGGGTTCAAAAGCATACAGTGCTGCTACTCTACTGATCACATTAGGCATTTTAGATGCATAATATGCTCTCCCTCATTCATACTAAGAAAACAAAACCTTCTGTGGAAAGTACCCCAAAATAGCAACCTCCCAGTAAAAAAATAGTAAATTTTCTCAAGAGACAAATTTAATGAAAAATTCCCTCCCAATTCTGCATTTCCTAATTGAAGTATTGTAACATGTTGTTTTTTGCATTTAAAAGGATAAGGTTATTGTTTTTTTTCCTGGTTATGCTTTTCATACCATTTCAAAATGACTTGGCAGGGGCAGCCAAGACACAAGGGGCAGACACTTCACCACTGAGCTATATCCCCAGACCTTTTTAAAATTCTCAGGGTCTAAGTTGCTGTGGCTGGCCTTAAACTTGCCATCTGTGTGCCTCAGCCTCCTAAATCACTGGGATTAAGGTATGCACCACCATACCTGGCTCAAATCCCACATCTAAATAAATTCCCCTATTGGGCTTTAGAAGCTTTAATGCTATAGTGTTTTAATGCTATACTGTTTCAAAGTATATGATTAAATGATATTAAATGCCAAACAATAAAAATATTTCTCAAAGGTATATATACCTAAACATTTTAGTGATCAAATTTAAAATTTATACATGACCCCCCCTTTTTTGGGGGGGGATATCTTGGGAGATATTCTCAGTAATCAACTCTAACTGTAGCCCTTCACAGCTGTATTATAACTTTATTTAACAACTCAGTAAAAGCCAAAATTGATGGATTTTAACATGGTATGTGGAGAACAAAGTCAAAGAATACAAAGTGCCCCAAAAATCATTCTGTTCAATACCGGTGCCTTCAATATTACCAAACTTCTGTGAAAGAAGCCTTATAATAAAGAAAGACTAAAATCAAAATGGAAACTGATTTAAAAAAAAAGTTCATTTAGCAATTCTGACAATCTAGAAAAGAAGGTCTGACTATAATACTGGATAACATATACATCATGTTTTAAGTAGAAAACACAAGAACAAAAAGTAATTATCACTGAAAATATTGCACAACTTCAGCTGTTTCCTCCAAATTTACTTTATATAATCAGATGGATATAAATTAATGAACAAAAATTTAAGCAAGATACATTAACAATTTAACAGAACCCGATAATCTAATTTCTTCCAATTTTTCTCAAATTCATTTGAGTGTTTCCATCATGGTGCTCATAAGGAAATCAAACAACATATGGCTACTACAGATGAATGTCAAATTAAGTATTTATGACATACTAAATTCTTCTATAATACAATTATGAAGAATCTTTAAGGAACTTGTTTTGTATGTAGAAAAGTGTTAGAGTCAAACATTCAACTCAACAAAAATAAGAAACATTTCTGATTCCTCTGTTAGATGTAGACTGCTTCTCCTTTTGCTAATGAATGTTTTTTAGCTGTAATATCACTGAGCTGAACAAATAAATCACCTTGAGTACATAAGGAAAAATAAACACATGCTAAATGGATAAACTACATCTTTACTAGATCATCTCTACCTCTAATACTTCAGAAGCTTAGAGATTTAGAGTATTCTTACATTAACTGCAAGAAAAATTAAAGGAGAAATTCCTTTTGAGATCACAACTATGAAGTCATGTGGTTATAAAATTCTGCATTTGTGTGCAAAACATGAATCACATTTACCTTTATTCTCCCTACTTAGTCTCGTCAATCACCTAGCAGGACTTAACAGATACCTTTCAAAGAAACAGAGACTGAGATGTGTTTATATAATTTCAATAACCTCATCACTATAGTAATGAGAGATGCAGTATCCTTTTGCTATGGTTCAAGACAACAGGGAAGGAGAGATCACAAGAAAGAGAAATCAAAATTATTACAACTGAGAAACTACTTCTCATTAAGTTTTACCATGGTGCCACCTTCATTTTTACATAAGCATGGTGGCATAATTCAAGCTCAATAAATCGGAAATCTTAATATTTAAAATTTACCTTGACTTTCATTTATCACCATATTAACAACCAAAAGAATTAGCTAAAACACATAGGAAAGGGTAATATTAAACCCACCTTGCTGAGTTGATTTATTGACACATTAACTCATTTTTATATAGAAAAGGGATAGTGCATCTCAGTTTGCTTACAAGCTAGGAGATCACTTAAAATTCTGCATTTCCTAACTGCAAACAGAATATAGCACTTACAACAGGTTATAAATAAACTGGTTTTCAAGCATAGAGCCAGCCCCAACGATAATACACTATTTAAAAAGACCTAAGGCAATGAATTCCATTTCCAATGGAAAAAAAGAACTGTGCAAACAAGCTTAAAACTACTTTTTTTGTGCCAGTGTTATAAAATGTAGCTTTTAATAAAACCTTGACCCAAATGCCATTAACTTCAGAAAAAAATTTGGTGGAGAGAAGAATGTTATTTCATTTAGGAAAAATAACCACTATCTTTTTTCCTAATCTTCAACACACACAATTTAAACATATACAGTTGCTTTAACACTTTACACAATTCCTATGTACTGGAGCAATAACAAGGTCTAAATACAATTATATTCTTAAACACTGGGTCAAGGCTTTACATAAAAATACCATCCTACTTTCCCCCCCTAAGTTTCTAAAATATCACATACTTTCCTCAACATCTGCAGCCATCCAGGAATTTTTAGGAAACTTTTTGTGCATGATCTTAATTCCTAATCCCTGGCTCTTTGGGCTCAGTGACGAAAGATCAAAACCACCAAAAATGATGGTTCCCTTGAAGTCAGACGAGAGACCCTGGCTCAATTAGTCTCATAGGATGAGAGCAGTGCTGCATCAACTGGCTCCATGCAGGAGGGGCACGTGAAGGATCTCATCAACCAGTCATCTATACAGTCCAGGTGATAGATGTGCATGCACGGCAGAAATCGAATTGGGTCCCCATAAACAAAGTCCATCATACAGATCACACACCTGTGGATGTGAGAGTAAAGTATTTTTAGGTGAGTGGCCTACTCAGAACACTCTTTAAAATCCCATAACAAAGACAACGTTAATACAAACAACACATCAGAATGGTTTGCCTGTCACCTCATTACCAAAGCATGCAAACTGAATACATCCATAGTGATGTATTCAATGTTGATAAATGCTGACACATTCACATTATCTTATTTTAATTTCCTGGGAATTTGCTGGGCCTTCATCACAATCAGCAGAGCAAAGAGAAATGGACCTCAGAATCAGGTTCACTGATGTGTTTGTAAACAGCTACATATTACAGGATACATCTATGAAGAATGTGGCACTTTATGAAGGAAAGCATCAGTTAGATCAACTTTCCTTGTACTGAGTTTTTAGTAGAATGCTGGAGTAATTTTATTAAAATTTGCATTTTAATAACTACATATGAAAACATAACCACTGATTTAATCCTACCTACTGGGCTGCTGTTTTAAACCTATCTTCATTAACCCAGTTTGGAGTTCACTACACTTTTCTGAGGTTCAAGAAAGCAAACCAATTCTACAGTGTTTTAGAAGTCAATATCTACACAGACTATATTGTAAGTACTAGAACTAAATGTTGCTACAGCTAAAACAGCCTAACATTAACTAACACAGTAAATTAGATTATGTCTGTGTTAGTGAAGCCTATCTCAATTTAAAAGGAAAATGAATGTCCTCATTAAAGATTCTCAGATATCAATGATGAGCCCTGGGGACAAAAATTCTCAATAAGCAAAATTTTACCTACAACTCATTAAGCATAATGAATTATTTCACAAGAAATAAATTTCTCTCATATCACTATAAAGCCTTAACAATTTTAATGACTTCATGTTATTGATGTATTCCTGTATTATAATTTACTTAAATATACCTCTACTCTTGAACAATTAGGCAGCTAATAAGACTGCAGTGAATATTTAGTGCATAAAGCTCTGGCATGGGGGGAGTGAAGTATACATTTTGGGACAGATTCCTGGAATATTGTACATAACTCTTTCTCAGAGGTTATCAGTCCTTGAAATACTGCCAAACTACTTTCCAAAAACCTGTTGAGAGGCCACCAGCAATGTTCACTTTCATATAGGTGAATTAACTACCAAAGTCATTCAAATAGACAAGCAGCATATAATGGTCTGAATCCACACATGATTTCTTAGCTTTTTGTTTTTTACAAAATTCTTCCTTATTGTTACTCTGAACATCTTATTGCATTAACTGAGGTGTTCTAAAATCATAAATATCACAGACTTCCAAAGTACATGAGAAAAAGCAAATTTTCAAAAAGTTAATCTCAGAAAACAGACCTCTGAAATGTGTTTATTAATTAAAACTTACTCCCGGATCTTTTTTTCGGATCCATCTCTTCCAGGGTCATAAACTCCTTTAGGCAGATGCTGTATAAGGCCTATTCTTTGAGCTATCCTAATTTGTTCCTCTTCAGTCAGCTGAGTTGCTAGCCGAGTCTGGCTAGGTGTTGGATGATAAACTGGAACTGGAACTTGTTCCTAAATATTAAAAAAAGAATTAAAGATTAAAAACCTTATTTTATTACAGTTCTGTTTTCTTTGTTTTTGTTTGGTTTGGGAGAAGGGGGGCACCCAGCTCTGCCTTAACTTTAGCTTCTACAATAAAGCATAACAAAAAATTCATGTTTAGATATCAGACCTAGTTGATTTTTTTTAGTTGTAGTTGGACACAATAACTATTTTATTTTTATGTGGTGCTGAGGATCAAACTCAGGGCCTCACACGTGCTAGGCAAGCACTCTACCGCTGAGTCACAACCCCAGCCCTCAGACGTAGTTTTAAAGGAAAGTCTTACTGAAAAACTAGCATAAAATTAATAGAAGTTATTTTTCCATGAAGTCCAATATATCAAGATATATTCATTTCTGATATACCAATAGATAATATAAATAGACCTGCCATGTGATCAAGCAGTGGAACTGTACTCAGTTAAGTCACATTCTGTACGCTGCAACAGAGTTGTGGTCACAGTATTAACAATATTTGTGTTAAAACTGGCCATCCCAGAATTACTTTTTTCTTTTCTTTCCACAGATAAAATAACCTTAAAATGCATCTACTGTTTGAAAGACTGGGTATTGTTGCAATAAAATCTGCAAATTTCACTGTGCAGTCTACACAATCAAAAAGTGTGATCCTTTGTCAGACTGGAGGAGTTCCTAGAAAGGGGGACCTCAACTCAGGGCAAGTGAGGTCCTTGTTATAAGTGACTGAAAAGAATTTCAGTAGGCACAAGGCAGAGGCACATATTTAGGAAAGTAGGTAAACATTCAGAGGAGAATGTGGGCTCTCAAGAGAGAGATGTCTTTTGGATAAGGTAACAGGCATTCAAGGGAGAATGCTGGCCATTTAAACAAAGGAGAATACAAGCCATCTTGAGTGAAAAGTTTTCGGAGTAAATCAAGGAACACACATTCAAGGAAAAAGTGTGGGCCACCTCCAGAAGGAAAACAGCAGTTCTTTGATGTAGTATGTTAATATTTACAGAGGGTCAGGTGCTAGGGACTGGATTAGAGGTTGAATCAGTAAGGATTTACGTAATTTCCCATCAGTTTTCCTTGCACATATGTTGCCTGCATCATTTTACTCTGTGTGTGTGTGTGTGTGTGTGTGCACGCGCGCATTACCCAGGGGTGTTTTACTACTCGGCTACATCCGGAAGCCTGATTTTTTTTTCCAGACAGTCTTCCTAAACTGCCCAGGCTGGCCTCAAGCTTGCAATCCTCCTTCCTCAGCCTCCTGAGTCAATGGGATTACTGGCTTGCACTACCACACCCAGCTGCATTGTTACTTTTGTAAGCAAGGGCATGGGCTAAGGATGTACCTCAGTGAATGTTGCTCAAGGAATGTGTGTCATGATTATTTAAATCTCATGATTATTTCCAGTATTCCAGGATTTCATGGACATTTTCCCCAAGCAAGTATATCTTTGTCTTCCCATTTCCTATTTCATCTTTAGATATTAAATCATAAATATGGTATGGGCACCCTGTTCTTAATCACCTTGAAGACTAGCCAAATCTTCAATGCAGAAAAATTCCATAGTGTAGAGTCAAACAGAATGTCTCTATTCTGTCACCTATGTGCTATATATGTTATTTAATGTCTTTGAGCTTCAGTCTCTCCATCTTTAAAATACTAGGGTCACTATAAGAATCCAACGGTGTGATGTTTTGTTTTGCTTCGATACTGGGTATTCAATCCAGAATTGCTTTACCACTGAGCTACATTTCCTGTCATTACTATTTCATTGTGAGACAGGGTCTTGCTAAAATACTAAGGTTGACCTTACACTTGCAATTCTCCTGCCTCAGCCTCCTGAGTCACTGGGATTATAGGTGTACACTGTTACCCCTGGTTAAATGGGAATTAAGTGTTATCCTAGGCATTGGGCCAAATACATAAGTTCAGTCAATAAGTATTATTACAGCTCTGCCTTAGTGCAGAGCATTTAACAACTGACTTTTGCACTGGACTAGAGGAAAAGTAAAATTTTTAAATATATATATATATTTAGTCATTGATGGATCTTTATTTTATTTATTTATATTTAGTGCTGAGAATGGAACCCAGTGACTCACACATGGTAGGCAAGCACTTTGCCACTAAGCCACAACCCAGTCCAAAGTAAAACTTTTAAATGGGAGTTTTATAAATCATCTAAGACCAACTCTCCCACTTTATTAGTTAAAGGATTTGGATTTTGTTCATTTACATTACTTTGAAAAAATATACTGAAACCAGGTGTGGAGGTAAAGACCTGTAACCTTAGCTACCAAGGAGGCTGAGGTGAAGAATCCCAAGTTTGAGTCCGGCCTGGGCAAATTAAATGAGACCGTATCTCAAAATGGAAAAAAAAATTTTATATATATACACATACATACATACATACATATACAGGTGCGGTGGCACAGCACACACCTACAATCCCACTGGCTTGGGAGGCTGAGATATTTGAGGATCACAAGTTCAAAGCCAGCCTTAGCAAAAGCTAGGTGCTAAGCAACTCAGTGATATCCTGTCTCTAAATAAAACACAAGAAAGGGCTAGAGATGTGGCTCAGGGCCTCTGAGTTCAATCCTTAGTTTAAAAAAAAAGAGGGGGAGGTGGTGGTGGTGGGATGCTCTTGTCAATCCCCATTAGCTCAAAAAATAAAGATTTGGATTGGGGGATGATTCTTCCCATTCCATAACTGATGGTTCACTGTGCCCAAACTCTTTATGTAAACTACGATTTTTGCCAAAAACCTGATTTCCTTCTGATTCTGGAATATGGTATATGCTAGGCAAGTAAGTGTCTATTTTAATCCCTTGGGTATGAATCACCAATAAGCTTCCCTAGACGATAACCCTTCACACATGTTTCCGCATGTTGGAGGAATTAAGTTTTCTGTATAACTCCACAAGGAAAGGACTTTTGGAAGCTGATGCTTTATTTCTTCCGAACTTTGCCCTATGCACCTTTCCCCTTTACTGATTTTGCTTTGTATTCTTTTGCTATAAAGCTGTGAGTAGGATTACATGCTGATTTTTGAGTCTTATCATCAAGCCTGAAAATTGTCTTACGGATTCCCAATGCCAATGACTATGATTTGTTCCTACTTCATTTCCTTGGCTACTGTCATTGCCAGCTAAAAACAAATGAAAACTAAAAATTTTGAATAGAATATACTCCAGGGCCTAAGTATAGAGCTGATGATAAAAGGTATAAAAACATACTTTTCAAATGATGTTCACAGTGATAGCAACGGTGCCTGCATTGATGCCCATGTTTTCAAATGATAGTATTAGATATGCTCCCTTGCAAAAACAAAATACAAACAAAATCCCAGCATGCTTTGAATTCTCTTTTTCTTGGTAGTTCTGGGGTTTGAACCCAGTACCTCAAACATACTAGGCAAGTGTTCCATCACTGAACTATACCATCAGCCCTCACATACTTTGACAACAGTGGTGATCCAGCATCAACTTTTCTCAAAGTTAATAAGGACTAATATTTTGAACATTTATTATTTAGTGTAAGGAAAAAGTACTTTCAAGAGAATCCATTAGCTATCTGCCTCTATCTTGAGGGGGTAGAGGGTGTTGAATAAGATCCTATGTGCATCCTTTTTTAATCCTGTCATGGTCTTCACCTAACACTATGGCCTTGTTGACAGTTGAAATGGTATGATTCATAAATTTATACATTTCTAGGGCTGGGGATATAGCTCAGTTGGTAGAGTGCTTGCCTCACATGCACAAGGACCTGGTTCAACCCCAGCAGCCCCCCACCCCACCCCGGCAAATTACATTTTGAGTCTAGATCTCCCTTTTAAACTCTAGGTTCTACCTGATAGTTCCAATCCAATGACTCAAGGGTACCTCAAACTCAACATGTCCATAAACAAATTCCCCTTAAAAAATCTGATCCTCTTTTAGGCTTCTCTATCTCAGTAAATGGCATGATCCTGTCTTTCTATTTTTGTAAGATAAAGACATCCTTGACACCTCCTCCTTCTTCCTCACCCTCTCATATTAAGTATGTCATCAGGTTGTGGTGAACTTATTTTCTACATAAATAGACAATCTGTTATTTTCTTTCCATTTCTATTGCCAACATAGACATGTTGCCTAGTGTAAGCTCTCATTTCTTCCCTAGTATGCAGTATTAGCTAGCAAACCCTCAATTTGTTTTCTATATAGAAGTTAGAGCAATTTTTTGGGGGGGTGGGGGTACTGGGGATTGAACTCAGGGGTACTCAACCACTTAGTCACATCCCCAGCCCTATTTTATTTAGAGACAGGGTCTCACTGAATTGCTTAGCGCCTAGCTTTTGCTAAGGCTGACTCTGAACTCAAGATCCTCCTGCCTTAGCGCCCTGAGGCACTGGGATGCACTGTGCACTGGGTAGAGTAAGTCTTTAATCCTGCATTCAAATCATTGCTTTTTAGTCTTACTGGCTTTCTCTCAGATTCTTGAAAGAGACACAGTCTCATCAGAATGACAATCAATAATATAAAACAATGAATGCTGTCAAGGATGTGGGGGGGGGGAGGTACACTCATACATTGCTGGTGGGACTGCAAATTAGTACAACCACTATGGAAAGCAGATGGAACGCCATTTTGAATAGCAATTATCAAGAATATAAGTTTTACAATAAATGTTGCAAGGATATGGGGAAAGTGTACACTCATACATGGTTGGGACTGCAAACTCATGCACCACTCTGGAAAACAATATGGAAATTCCTAAGAAAACTTGGAATGGAAACACCACTTGACCCAGTCATCCCATTCCTAGGTTTATACCCAAAGGACTCAAAATCAGCATACTATAGTGTCAATGTTTACAGCAGCTCAATTCACAGTAGCTAAACTATGGAACCAACCTGGGTGCCCCTCAACACATTAATTCACAATAAGTGTGTGTGTGTGTGTGTGTGTGTGTGTGTGAGAGAGAGAGAGAGAGAGAGAGAGAGAGAGAGAGTGTGTGTGTGTGTGTGTGTGTGTGTGTAAGGGGAGAAAGAGGTATTCTGGACTAGACAGAGGGGAAGGAAGGGAAGGGAGGGGGCATGGGGTTAGGAATGATAGTAGAATGAATCAGATATTATTCCCCTATGTGCATATATGATTACATGACCTGTAACTCTACATGTATAACCAGACAAATGAGAAGTTATATTCCATTTATGTATGATGTGTCAAAATGCACTGTACTGTCATGTATAATTAATTAGAACAAAAATATATTTAAAAAGCTAGAAAACAAAAATAAAAAACAGAAACAAAATAACCAGTCTCCTCTGTACGCTGACACACAACCCTTTCCCCAAATATGAACTTAGTGATTTTAACCACCAGTGGAAAATAACATTTAGCAATTAATCATGTCCAATGTATAGAAAGAATTATGAATCAACTTATGAAGATCTATCTAAATCACCAAAGTACCAAATTGTTAATATAAACACTGGTCTTCAAGAGAGTATTTGATTAAAGCAGAGAACACCAGTTAGAAAAAGGCCAAAAAGTACCTGGGAATTGGCAATTCTTGAATGAAAGCTCCTTGGATTTATATTACAGCAAGAATAATCGTCTCTGTGGCTATGAATACAAACTATCACTGTGTTTGGGCTAAAAAAGCAATTTAACTGTGATTCCCTTCCCTAACCCATACTAGAGACCGAACCCAGGGCACTCTATACCAATGAGCTATATATATCCTGCTGACTGCCTGCCTGCCAATCAACTGATCAATCAATCATCAAGGCAGGGTCTTCTTGAA
Source organism: Marmota flaviventris (assembly GCF_047511675.1). Lineage (NCBI taxonomy): Eukaryota > Metazoa > Chordata > Mammalia > Rodentia > Sciuridae > Marmota > Marmota flaviventris. The sequence goes on along the minus strand of NC_092507.1, from coordinate 40,328,095 downwards.
TTTCTGGTCTCAAATTTAGTGATCTTCATGACTCTTGAGTCACTGGAATTACAAGATTGTGCTACCTTACCCAGCTCTATCTGTTTACCAATGCACAGTACCTGGCACATAGTTAGGACTAAAACATTACTGGATAGCTGAATGATCTATATCAAATCACTAGTGTTCCTATAATCTATGTCATATAACACTTAACTTTTTAAAAAAACTGCTGATATAATACGAAAAAATTGCTAATGATTTGATAAATCACAATAAAAAAGGTAAATTTGATATGAATTACAACAGGGCTTCTCCAAGTGACAACACCTGGCTTGCTATTTTTCAAATTTCTACCTACCCATCCCAATAGGTCCAAACCAAACTACACCTCTCTATACTTCCATATTATTTTCAAATCCAGAATTTCTACTAGGTTAATAGCAGAGAAGGACTGTGTAAATACAAGCATTTCATGGAATTTCAACACTGGCATGTAAACAAGTATGTGACTTTAGGCATGTTACTTAATACCTCTGAACAAGGTGCAGTGGCAAAAGCCTGAAATCCCAACAACTCATGAACTGAGTCAGAAGAGTTTGTGGCTGGCCTCAGCAATTTAGCCAGACCCTAAGCAACTTGGTGAGATGCTATCTGGGAAAAAAAAAAAGTGGGGTGGGGTGGAGTGGGTTTAGGGATGTAGCTCAGTGTTAACGTGGGCCTGGGTTCAATCCTAGTACAAAAACAAAAACAAACCTCTGAACCATTTGGGCTCTCCTATAATGATATCACCAGTCATTTAAGTAGATATTTCATTCTTCCTGATTTCCTTTATCCATCATCTACTTAAGTATCTTACAGTCTTATTTATCATGTCCTCAGTGATAGGATACACACAGTTGCTCTTGGACAGGTAGAATTCAGTTGGAAAAGCAAATCTATTATCAATAAATTTAAACAACATTCTCCTTAATGCTTTCTTTAGTTCTCCATATAAGTCTGCATGTAAAAAAATAAAATAAAATAAACAAAAAATAAATAAAAATTCCAAGTGAATTCAAAAAGACACATTTGTCCTATAGAAAAAGAATAATTTAATGTGCACTAAGGAAAAATGCAGCAACATGGAAGAAGGTAGAATATAAAAAGGACAGAGGACTATAAAACATGCAAATACAGGGCAATGGGAAATGACAGGTTCAGACACAGGCAGAATCAAAATATAACAAAGCAGGTCCAACCTTATGAGAAAAATCTCTGAAACATTCCAGTTGTTTGTTAATAAATAAGATAGCATCTACAAAATGAATAGTGTTGCAAGAACATTCTGGGGCCAAATCTTAAGACAAAAACAGATGAAAATGTAAAATGTGACCATCTGAAAGGCATTCCATTAAAAGTTGGATTCAACTTAGGGAATATGATACACTTTCAGAAACTAAAACAATGCAGTGGGGAATTGCCTAAATAATGTGCTGAGACTGGAAATAGTACAAGTCTGGTTTGTGGTGACGGAAAAATAAAGTCACTGCTAAAGAATGCAGCTTGTCACCAAAAGCTGTATCTTTTTATCCAGTAAGAAATAAGAGCCAGCCCTTCTGATTTTTCTCCTTACAGCCTTAAAACTGCTGCTAGCACCACCTCCTCCCCAGCTGCAGTCTCCTGCTAGGCATGTTTTCTCTGAATTTTGCCAAACTTACACTTATGGTCATAAAAAAAGAAAGATTTGGAATAGTTGGTCACAATGTGTATTTTAGCTCTGATGTTCTATTAATCTTGCTCATAACAGCAAGAAAACCCCCAAATAATAGCATTTAACTATACTTTTTGTACATACACACAGAAACAAAAGTCTGCATCTTATCTAGATACTGAGATATGATATCAACTGAGATATGATATCACTTTATATTTATTAAGAAAGTTGACAGGCGAGCGTGGCCTGAATGTTTGAAAAATTGCTCTGCTTCCAGGGCTGGGATTTGTTTGCTTGTTTTTAAAATGAAATTTACTAGTTGGTTTCTATTAAATACTGAGTATTTCATACATAGGATTGCACAGTGTCCTATTTGGAAGAGAAATGTGTTATCACTACAGGTTGTGGCAATGCCAATTAAAAGGCAGGTATAATCAAGATTATGGGGAAACAAAATTAAGATAGAATGTAGAACTATGCACATATTAGGAGATACCACAAACAAAAAAACCTTGAAACCCTAGGTAAAACCATGTGAGGGTCTCACAGCAGAGTTAGTCCCTTGATTTCTTGGCAGCTTTTGATTTTTAATTCATATGTATCATTAAAATAAACCATCTCTCTGAGGTATTTTTACCTAATTTTAAGAGTCTCCTAAGCTCCACCTCCACTTTCTTCCCTTTCAATTCCCTTTCAAATTCAACTACCTTTTCTATCCCACCAAGCAAACTGGTTTTGAAGGGAAATGGCATTTCCTCACTGATTTAAACATGTAAGATGTCATTGGTTTGAACAGGGCTCTGCATGAGGCCCAAACCAGAAACCAAAATGCAGTCACTCTTGCTGAAATTCTATGCCAGCAAAGCGAAACCAACTTGTTTATCTGATCTTCCCAGAGAGTTAATAGCCAAATCCCCAAGCAGGCTAGTTTTAGTCAGCATGACATGCAAATTCCCTCTGCTTTAACCCTTATAAAAAAGTAGCTATAAGTTATAGGAGGCTAATCATTTTTATCTGTTGTTTCTTTTCTTCCCACCTTACAAACCCACTGCTCTGCTATTGCCTGGTTGGGAGCTCTCATTCTACTTTGTAGAATGGAATCTTCCCCAATCTAAATTTGCAAAAAAGCCAATTCAATAATTCAACTTATAAATAAAATGGCTACAATTTTCTCTTTTGGCAAAGAATTGTTTGCCATTGTTGCAGATCGCCAGAGTATTTGCAGGCCAAGAGATGATTTCCTGACTTAGCATGAATTTTATTGGAACTACTTTACAACAGTCTCAAAAAATTTTGAAATTTTTCTTTCTTTTTTTTTCGCTTATTGCAATGCTGGGGTCTGAACTGAAGGCCTCTTGCATGATAAACACAAGATTTACCCCGAGGCCAAAAGCAATTTAATTAAAGACTAAGGCTAACATCACCAATAAAAATTATGTTTTTATTTTTATCTCTCATGTTAAGAATGCTGAAAAATAATTCTTTAGGAGGTATATTTCTTGGATTCTAACATTTTTGAAGGTAAATAGGAAATAGGAAAACTATATAAATACCTACTGGATGTAATGCTAAATAAAAACACATCCACACCATACTAAAATACGTTCCTTGACAGGAAATGGTAACTTAATATACCATCATTTCATTTGGGAGAAAGAGGTTAAACAGACTCCAGACTACTTAATGGGAGAGAAGAGCAAAAGTACATCAATTGAGCATAGGAAAGAAGATCTGAAGGTATCAAAAAACACTTGGGTAACCCCAGAATTTTGCTATGGAGCACGGCTGTTTACCTTCAAATATAAATCAGACCTTAAATATTTGGATATTTCTATTAATTTTGGTAAACACTGTTGTACCACATAAAGTCTACCTTTATATGATTTATAGGGCATTTATAGAAGACCCATTTGATTATAAGTCTCATTACTTCAGGTATCATTAAAAATAACTTCATCCCAGGGGCTGTGACTGGCTCAGTGGTAGTGCACTGCATATAAATAAAAGGTCTATCAACAACTTAAAAAAAAAATACTGAAAACAAACAACTTCATTCCAATGTCCCTTTCCTCTGCTGAACTCCTAGGACTGCCTTTGAGCCAAATCTATCATATTTATTTCCATTTTACAACTACCCCTCTGTCAGATTATAATTATCACTACTGTTTAAGCTCAACTCTCCTAGCTGACCTGCTCTACTGCTAAGTCTATTTCATCTTTAATATAAAGTAGACCTATTCATATTTATAGATTATAAAAATTTATAAATGCCATCCTGGTTTATGGCATTTAAGGAATTTAGGAATTTTGTCTAACAAATAAAAAGCTAAACAAGTTAAAACTCTTCTTAATCGTTTGAAGTGAGATCACACCAAGTGCATGCCTACAATTTCAGAGGCTCAGGAGGCTGAGGGAGGAGGATTGCAGATTGGAGGCCAGGCTCAACAATTTAGAGAGGCTATAAACAACTTAGTAAGATGCTGTCTCCAAATAAAAAATAAACAGGGCTGGGGATGTGGCTCAGTGATTAAGTGCCCTTGGGTTCAATCCCTGGTACCAAAAAATAGTGAGTGAGGTTACAGGACAAACATTTCCTCCTACAATCAGAGAGAAAGGTGGATATATGGAATCCCACTTACTAGAATAGAAACCCCAGAGACTCAGTGCCAAGGTATAAAAACTAAATAATTGTGTTGATGAATTGTGGAACTCAAATCTTAGGGGAACAATCACACTTGTGAATTTTACCTCCAAGACCTCTTTATCAGGTCCTTGCAATGAAAAAAATCTCATGATTCCTCTAAGTAGAAAAGGAATGATTTGAAATATGCTAAAGCATTCTGTTTTTTAAATATGGGGGTCTTGCAACTATGTTGCCCACATTAACCTCAAACTCCCAGACTTAAACAATCCTCTTGCCTCAGTCTCCCAAGTAGTGGACTATAAGTAATCAGGGCATTCTGTGCTTACCAAAACTTACCCTCAGGAGAAACACTTGTCAGAGCTAAGTGTCACTCAGAAAAGGGAACTACCAAAATCTAGCTCTTTCGGATTATCTGTCCCATTTGGAAGGAGAGAGATGAAAAGTACTAAGCACTGAAAATTAATACAAAACAAAACAAAAACCCACTCCAATATATACATATTAGGATAGTAAAAATCCAAAAAACTGGAAAGATGTGGAAAAACAGGAACTCACGTCACCGGTAGTAACATAAAATGGTACAGACACTTTGGAACACAATTAGTTTCAAACCAAAAACATTCACACAAATGTTTAAGCAGTCCATCCATCCGTCCATGTTTGTCTCCCCTCTCCCCCCTCTCCCGCTAGGGACTGAACCCAGGGCTTGGTGCATGCTAGGCAAGCACTCTACCACTGAGCTATGTCCCCAGCTTCAGATCTTTAAAATGGGTAAAAAAAAGAATGGGCATGGTGGTGCATTCCCGTAGTGCTAGCTACTCCAGAGGCAAAAGTAGAACTGCTTGAGGCCAAGAGTTAAAGACAACATGAAAGATATAGTTAAGAACCTGCCTAAAAAAAAATGTGGATAGCCAGGCGTGGTGGCACACAAATATAATCCCACTGGCTGGAGAGGATGAGGCAGGAGGATTGAGAGTTCAAAACTAGCCTCAGCAATTTAGCAAGGCCCTAAGCAACTCAGTAAAACCCTCTCTAATAAAAATACAAAAAAGGGCTAAGGATGTGGCTCAGTGGTTAAGTGCCCCTTGGTTTAATCCCCAGTACAAAAAAAAAAAAAAGTGGGGATGTAGTTCAGTGGTTGAGCACATACATGGCATGTACAAAGCACTGGATTCAATTCTTAGCACACACTCACACAAGATTTGAACAGACACTTCTCAAAGGAGGAATACAAAGATCCAATTAAGCCCCTGAAGATGTTCAATTTAATTAGCCTTTAGGGAAATACTCATCAAAACCACAATGAAAACTATATCACCTGGGCTGGAGTGCTCAATGATAGAACATTTGTCTAATGTGTGAGGCCCTGGGTTTGAGCCCAAGCACCACCAAAAGAAAAAAGAGGGAGAAAAGCAACACTTCACTGTCATCCACCAAAATGACAAATAATAATTTTTAACAAGTACATGTAGATATCAAAGCCCTCTACATTGCTGTGGCAGATGTAATATGGTCCAAGAGTTGACAGTTTTTCAAAAGGTTAAATGTGGAGTTATTGGGTACAGCAATTCCATAAGTGTATATCTAAGCAATGAAAATATATAACTGCAAGAATACTTGAACACAACTGTTCAATGTAGCAGCATTCATAAGAGCCAAAAAGCTAGAAATATCCCAAATATCTATCAATTAATGAAATTATTAAGTGGTATATCTACAAAATGGAATATCTGACAAAAAGAATGAAGTCCTGGAATGGTGAAATAATTTAGTAGTAGAGGACTTGCCTAGCATGCATGAGGCCCTGGGTTCCATCTCCAGCAACAGAAGCACATACATACAAAGTCCTACTACATTATAAAATATGTAAAACTTAAAGTTATGCTAAGTCAAAGAATCAGGCACAAATGACCACATATCAGTAGGAGTCCATTTGTGAAATGTCCAAGACAGACAAATCTATAGACAGGAAGTAGATTTGTGGTTGCTTCCAGCTTTGGGGTAGAGGTGGAGAAATGTGGATGGCAATGGATAGTGGATTTTGTTTTTTTATGAGGCCATTCTAGGCTTGACTGGTGATGGCTGCATAACTCTATACAAAAACCCACTGAAGTATACACTCTAAACTGGTGAATTATATGGTATATACCTCATTAAAATTGTTAAAAAAATTAAATGTGACAAACATAGGCAAATTAAGTTGCTTAGCTTCTGTAAGCCTCAGCTATAAAAATACTGCATGATATTATAAATGGTATATAAACATACACTATATACATTATAAGTACTTTATTCCAAGGCAATACAATGAAAATTAGAGATATACTAACTCCCAAAGTAAACAGTAAGAGTCAACAATAGTAATATTCATCTGAAATATGAACTAATCCAAAGAACTTAGTAAGGGATATCCAATTCTTATCAGGACTGATCTACTGACTTAAAAAGAAAAGCTATAATCCAATCAATAGAATTATAGATGTGCTCACAGCCAGTAAGTTTAGAGTAAGGAAAAAAGACAAGATTTAGAAATGCCACTTTTGTGCACATTTTCCATGGTTTAGATAAGGATTGTACAACCAATTTTTGTCATCATGGATCTTAAAATTCGTCACATCTTTTTATCCAGCATTTCATAAGAAAATTTACACTATAAAATATTCTAAAACAAATGTCTGATGTATTAAACAATCACAGAATAATGTAAAACAGCAAAAGGGCCAGATGTGGTGGCACATGTTAGTGTTCTCAGTGAGTGGGGAGGCTGAGGGGCAGGAATATCAGTTGGGAGACTGACCTTGGCAACTTGGAACCTGTCTCAAAATAAAAATTAAAAAGAGGGTCTAGGGAAGTGGCTCAGTGGTAGAGTACTCATGTAGCATGCACAAGGCAATCTCCAGTAAAAAAATACACACACACACACACACACACACACACCCCACACACAATGATGAGACTTGGAATGTATTTCAGTGATGAAGTACTCAAACCTGTCAAAAACAAATACATTAATTAATTGATGGGGGTAGGGTATTGGGGATTGAGCCCAAGGGCTTTACCACTGAGCTATATCCCCAACCCTTTTATTTTTTAGACAGGATCTCACTAAGTTGCTTAGGGCCTTGCTGAGTTTGGCCTTAAGCTTATGATTCTCCTGTCTCAGCCTCCTGAGTTGCTGGGATTATAGGCATGGGCCACCACACCAGGACTATTTAATTAATTTTTTTTTGAGAGAGAGAGAGAGAATTTTCTTTTAATATTTATTTTTAGTTTTCGGCAGACACAACATCTTTGTTTGTATGTGGTGCTGAGGATCGAACCCGGGCCGCACGCATGCCAGGCCAAGGGCGCTACCGCTTGAGCCACATCCCCAGCCCTTTAATTAATTTTTTAAAAATAGCAAAAGGGCATGGGATGGTGGCACAGGCCTGTAATCCCAGCAACTCAGTCAGAAGGCTGAGGCAAGAGGATAGCAAGTTCAAGGCCAGCCTCAGCAACTTGAGAGCTCCTGTCTCAAAATTTTAAAAAAGTGGGTTGGGGGAGAGCTAGTGATGTAGCTCAGTGCCCTGGATTCAATCCAAAATAACAAGAACAGAGCTGGGGTTGTGGCTCAGCAGTAGAGCACTTGCCTAGCATGTGCAAGGCCCTGGGTTCAATCCCCAGCACCACATAAAAATAAATTATTTTTTATTTGTTTATTATTATTTTTATTTATTTTTTTATTTGTGTCCAACTACAACTGAAAAATAAATATTAAAAAAAATAACAAAAAACCAAAAGGGTGAAATAATTTGAAGAGCTGAGCATATCTGCAGGGAAGGCAAAAAAAAAATTGTTTTTTTTGTATTCTAGCCCTTAACACAATCTCAGGTTTTCATTCCCTTTTCACTAAATTGCTGAGGCTGCATTAACCTCAGTTTCCTTAATCACTGGGATTCAGGCAAACACCACTATGCCCCACTGTGTGTGTGTGTATGTGTGTGTGTGTGTGTGTATGTATATATATGTGTGTGGGTGTGTGTATATATATATATATATATATATATATATATATATATATAAAATCTTTAACAGAATAACTAAGAGGTTTTTTTTATTTACTATATAATCCAGTGAACAATTATGTACCTTTAGTGTTATAGGGAGAATACTTACTATTGATTCTATTGGTAAAAATGTATTTTTAACTCCTACAGATTCATTTGGGACAGACAATGCAATTAAGAACTGGGCAAAAGACTATATAAAAGATGATCTCCAAAAGGTCAAGCATATGAAAAGGTTCTCAATCCTAGTACTCACTAGGGAAATGCAAGAAAACCACAAGGAAACATATCAATACATCTATCATAATGTCTAAAATAAAATAAAGACAATTCTGGAGATTATTGTATAGCATGGTGACTATACTAATCTACTATGTGTAGTTGAAAACTACTACTAGAGAATCTTAAGGTTCTCAACAAAAAAACTGAGGTTGTGTATCTGTTAACTAGCTTGGTTATAGCAATCATTTCACATGTATAGATATTGAAATATTGTTGTATACAATATAATTTTGTCAAATATAACTCAATAAAGCTGGGGAAAAATTTTAAAGACAATAGACTGACAATATCAGATGACAGTCTCTCATATATTTGATAGGAGTGGTAAACTTGGGAAAACTAATTGGCAACTTTTTGAAATGCACCAAAAAATATAAAAAATTGGGAGAGAATTGTACAGATATGTATTAAAGCAAATACAGCAAAATGTTAACTGCAGAATTTATGAATATTCCAACAATTCTGTCAACTTTTATTTTTGATAATTTCTCTAATAAAATGTTGAAGGGAAAACTAAACATATACACATATACTTTTCCATTACCCAAAATTATGCTCCTGGATATACACCCAAAATAGGTGCTTATGTATAATGTTCACAACAACTTTAGAGCCAAAAAAAAATGCAAACCAAATATACATCATTAGTAAAATGAATGAATAAAATATGGCCCATTTATACAAATGAATATTGCACAGAAATGCAAAAAACATATGAGTTACTGCCATTATGTAACATGAATTTCACAAACAATGCTGAGAATTCTTTTCAATCTGAAAGTTTGAAACTGAGTAAAACAAATACATGGGTGATAAATTAGGATAATGTTTACCTTTGGAGAAAGGGTACTGATTGTTGGAGGGGGCATGAGTGAGATGGTGGGGGGCTGAAATTAGTCTATGCCACAGAGGTACATAATTGTTCACTGGATTATATAGTAAAAAAAAACCTCTTAGTTATTCTGTTAAAGATTTTATATATATATATATATACACACACACATATATACATACACACACACACACACACACACACACACACACAGTGGGGCATAGTGGTGTTTGCCTGAATCCCGGTGATTAAAGAAACTGAGGTTAATGCCAGCCTCAGCAATTTAGTGAAGCCCTAGCAATTTAGGAACATCCTAACTCAATAAAAATAAATTTTAAAAAAGTGCCTGGGGAAGTAGCTCAGTGGTAAAGTGCTCCTGGGCTCAATAACCCATGCAGAAAAAAATATATAAATGAGCATGTGTGCACACACACACACACACACACACACACACACATATATATATATATTACCCAGCCCCCAAACCCCAGTATGGAGACTGAGCCCAGGGGTGTTTTAGCACTGAACTATATCTCCATCCTTCTAGAGTCAGGGGCTTACTAAATTTTCCAGGATGGCCTGAAACTTACAATCTTCCTGCCATAGCCTTCAGAACTGCTGGGATTATAGACGTGCAGAACTGCAATGGGCAAAGATATACTTTTTCACTGTATATAAATTACATTTTCATTTAAGTTTATATCTACACATATATACTGCACTTTACACAAGACTATAGAACTCTGGACTCTCAATTCATGCCCACCACCTACTTACTAGTTTTTCAACTCTAAGCTTGCCTGTTCATAATTAATCAGATAGCTCTATTGTTTTTATCCACTTTTTACCCTGAGGTTTCATGTAAAATTTCATTTGAAGGCATCAGAAGCTAAAAAGTAAATCTGACTCATTGCTCTATTTATCCCAACTTCCAAAGTCTATACAATTTTATACTTGTTTATGTACTGAGCTAATAATTATTTCATGCACATATATATATACACATACATATATAAAATATAAATTTTGTGCTCTTATAACTAAAATGACAGTTCTTTGAGAGCAAGGGACTCATTATTTCTCCTCTTTCCTTTGGTGACACATACTTGCTGTGTCACAAAAGACACAGGTATTAGGACTCCTGGATTTTTATGAGTATTCACAAAATTTTAATTAGACATAAATTTGAAGGAATGCTTTCTTCATTTCTATATCTTCAGATCCCTTAGTTACTTTTGATATATGCTCTCTGGATTAAGAAATAAGATAATTACTCATCTGCCCCCTGGGAGCACACCCCAGATTCACTATTAAAAAGGTAGGTATGTATACATTCATAGGCAATTTAACTTGAAGTATTCTTATTCAAAATAAAGAACTCTTAATAGTAAGTCAGAGTTCAAAGATGATATATCATAAAGACAGTTTAAATTGACTATAAAAAATTTTTTTCCCTTTAAAAAAATTTTTTTACTTTTCAATCTCATGTAATAATCCCTTCTGCCCTTAAAAACCACTTTATCTATAAATCAATTCTCACATCTTTCATATTTCCAATATTAGAGTATTATAATTACACAGTAGTTTTGACAAAGTCATGCATGCATAAAATTTTATTTATTCCATTACAGTCCCCATTTTTCCCCCTTTCCCTTCACTTCTTCCTCCCCTTATTCCCCTTCCTTTATTCTTCTGATCTTCCTATTGCTTGTTTATTCATTATTTATTAATATTTGTTTAGCAATATTAAATGTCACTCATAAGGAATCGACTTTAGACTTTTTACAGCCTATTTTTACCCATTTTTGTTTTAAAATGCACATAGAATTTACCAACTTAGCATATAATTCAGTGATAGTAAACACATTTATGTTCTACAACCATTACCACTATCCATCTTCAGAGTTTCTCTTCTTTTAGAACTGAAACTGTATACCCACTTAACAGCTCTCCATTTTATAGATTATTTTTAATAAACAATTTAATACAGAATGGAAATATATTATCCCTGAGCTGGGCAAAGCAGAGCTCGCCCTGTAATCCTAGTGACTTGGGAGGCTGAGGCAGGAGTATTGCAAGTCTGAGGCCAGCTTCAGCAATTTAGAAAAACTGTCTCAAAATAAAATGGGCTGAGGATGTAGCTAAGTGGTAAACTGCTCCTGAGTTGAATCCCCAGTTACCCCCACCCTTAAAAAAATTTAAGCCCTTAAAAAAGAATCCCATCATGAGCTGGGGTTGTAGCCCAGTTGTAGAGCGCTTGCCTTGCATGTGTGAGGCACTGGGTTCTATCCTCAGCACCACATAAAAATAAAGATATTGTGGCCATCTATAGCTAAAAAATATATTTTTAAAAATCCCATCATGCTTTAAGCATTTATCTTAAAAAACTGTATATTAAAAATTATAAATATTTAAAATCAATTAGGTTTCTATTATTACAAAAAACTGTTAAGAAAATCAAGTTCTCAGATCTTATGTACCAAGTAACTCACTGCCCCATCTTCTCATGTTACCCTATAATTAGCTCTAGAATTAAATTCTGTTGACACTCAGTACTCTTAAAGGTGCATACATTCTTTTTTTTTTAATATTTTTATTAGTTGTTGATGGACCTTTATTTTATTATTTATTCGCTGTGCTGAGAATAGAACCCAGTGTCTCATGCATACTAACTTGGCAAGTGCTCTACCACATTCTTTTTCTTTTTTTTAAAAGAGAGAGAGAGAGAGAATTTTTTAATATTTATTTTTTTTTAGTTCTCGGCAGACACAACATCTTTGTTTGTATGTGATGCTGAGGATCGAACCCGGGCCACACGCATGCCAGGCAAGCGCGCTACCGCTTGAGCCACATCCCTAGCCCTCTACCACATTCTTAATGACAATTAAGCAATTTTAATTAAAGGACCAGTGGGAAATCAGACAAAAAAAAAATCTGAAATAATGGTCACAATAAATAACTTTGCTCATGTATAAAAAAACAACTAAGCAAACTGAACTTCACATAACATAAAACCAAATCCAAACACACAAAATATAGCCAAGCACAGTGGGGCACACCTGTAATCCCAACACCTCAGGAAGCTGAGGCAGAAGAACAGTAAATTCAAGGCCAATCTAGGCAATTTACCAAGACCTTGTCTCAAAATAAAAATAAAAATAAAAAGGATTAGGGATGCAGCTTAGTGGTACTGTACCCCTGGGTTCAATCCCCAGGAGCAAAAAGAGAAAAGTTATCTGAAGAATGGTATACAAAGAAGTAAAACAATTCAGACTGAGAAAAATTAAGAGCCTTTCTTAAGATGCCCTGTAATACCAGCTACTCAGGAGGCTGAGGCAGGAGGATCACAAGTTCCAGTTTAAGCAGTTTACTCAGGCCCTGTCTCAAAATTAATAAAAAGCAGTGGGGATATAGCTCAGTAATAAAAGAACCCTGGGTAAAATTCCCAGTACCTAAATAAATAGATAAAATAAAAAAGGGGTTGGGGTGTAGCTCAGTAATTTTTCAATGCTTGCCTTGTATGGCCAAGGCCCTGGGTTTGATTCCCACCACCACCAAAAAAGAAAAGAATTTTATGTTGCAGGTTGGAATTCATGAACTCATGACATTTGAGCTGGACTTTTGAACACTAGGTGGTTAGACTGGGAAATATTAAAGAAGAGCATACTGAGTAAACTGAACAGAAAGAACAGAGGTGAAAGTCAGGAATGCAGAAAGCATATATAGCAAACTGTTAGGTTTGACTGGAATAAATAGGTTACAGGGTTACAAAGAACTGGAAAGGTGTACAGAATCAGATCATAACCCTGAATGCCTAAACAGATCTTCAGTAGTTAGCCATGGAAGAATCATTAAGGATTAAGAAACAATCATCTGAGATTTATCCAGTGTCATGAAATGGAATCAGGAAAGGAAGTGTCAATTAAGTTATTGTTGTAGGAACTGACAAAGTTCTCAATTGTGGCATAGTTCTGAGCTAGTTAATCAAATATTCTGTGGGTGTCTACAATATGTATAGTGCCCTTCCATTCCACCAAGAAATTTTAAAAATTCAATATATCATTCTTATTTTTGAGGAAATTGAACTGGAAAAACAAATATCATTAAGACCAAGAGTTAATTAACAAGATAGTAAATGTCAAGAGAAATGTTAAAACAAAATTGTACTTGACAAATTAAGAGTGAGAAGAATGAAATGTCTAGGGAAGCCTTTATTAACAAAGCTGGAGTTGATCTATACCTCAATGAGAAAGTAGAAGGGAGGGATAAAACTTCACACAAGGGAAAGTTTTTTCTGGTTTGAATCCAGGGACTCAAGCATATTCAGAAAGCTTTCTTTGTACCACTAATCTACACCCCCAGTCCTTAAGAGAACTTTCTAAAAGTTAAACACTTTGTTTAATAAGACTAAGATCAATGAAATAAATTTGGAGGTAACTTCCACAAAAAGGTAAACACAATGCTGATACATTTAAAAAACAAACAAACAAAAAACCCTTCAATTATTTGAATTAGGTATCAGAAAAATGAAGAATTAATATAGACAATTCCAAATACTTTTAAAATAAATAACATATCCCAAGATTTTAAGGAGGGAGGTTACTATTCAATGAGTTCTGTATGACAGAAAAAGCTATTTAACAAAAAAGTACCTTGAAGAAAGCATTATTCAGTGACATTTTGAAATATTCAAAGCATTACATTTTTTTGCCTGTGAAGGAAGTTCATTAAGACATAATCTGATAAACTCTTTCCTTTTCTTATAAGTAAGTGGCCAAGCAATTTGAATCCAGGCCTATCTAACTCTAAAACCAGAGATATTCTTGTATTCACTGTCCTATTAATAGCTTATTTTCCTTTTGACTTTTAAACTTCCAAATGTTATTCATCAAAAAGTACAGGGTATGCCAGGTGAGGTGGCATATGCCTATAATCCCAGCTACTGAAGGAGGAAGACAGCAAGTTCAGGGTTGGAATGGGCAACTTAGTAAGACCCTGTCTCAGGATAAAAAAAATAAGGTTGGATGTGGTGGTGCATGCCTATAATCCCAGCTGCTCTGGAAGATCACAAGTTCAAAGCTGGCTCAGAAACTTAGGGAGACCCTGTCTCAAAACAAAAAAAGGGTGGAGGGGTTGGGAGATAATAGCTCAGTGGTAAGTAAAGCACCCTGGAGTTCAATGCCCATTGTTTGAGCAGGGGAATGGGAGGAGTGTAAGGCAGAGAAAAAAGACTGGTAAATCACAAACTATAAATGCCCCTCAATTTACAATGGGGCTAATCCCAATAAACCCAATGAAAGTTGAAAATATTTTAAGTAGAAAATGCATGTAACATATCTAACCTACCTGATGTTATAGCTTTGCAACACAGTATACCTTATAGAGTACTGGTTAAGCTTGCTACCCACTGCCTAGCATCACAATAGAGAATCATAATCATGTATTACTAGCCCGGGAAAAAAAGCAACTTCAAAATTCAAAGTACAATTTCTATACTGAGTTTGCACCATAATAAAGTTGAGAATTTACCAGGCATGGTGATACAAACTTAAATCCCAGCTACTCAGTACATTGAGTCAGTAGGATTTTCAAGTACAAGGCCAGCATGGGCAATTAAGTGAGACTCTTTATCTTTAACAAAAAGATAAGAGTCAAAAAACTTAAGTCAATTTTTTTTTTCTTTTGGTGCTGGGGATTGAACCCAGGACCTTGTGCGTGTGAGGCAAGCACTCTTAACAACCGAGCTATATCCTCAGCCCCAAAATCTTCTTAACTGATGGAAAGTCTACATATAGTTCTTATAAAACATCAAGATGTCAATATTTATATGTACTCAGAAAAACTATAAAGTGATTTGTTGTTCAATGACAACTCTTAGCAAAATGCCTGTCAAACCAGCACATAACAGGGTTCTTGAGTGATAGAGCGATTATAGCTCTAGCTGTTATAGGTTGCCTACTTGATCCCCTTCTCTGATGAACCTCCATTCCCCAGCATTTCATGACTTATTTTCCCTCTTACTACCACTCCAAGACTGCCTTAGATGGGCAGATTTCATTTGTATTATTTCTAAACATTCAGAAATTAAAAAGCTGGGTAAAATGGGTTGCCAAATTTTAATTCTTCCAGTTCAAGAAATGCCTCAGTCACTCCCCCACCCATACTTCAAAGGTAAATATTAAATTACTTTACCATAAAACATCTAGAGGCAATATAGATATGCAAATTAAAAAAAAATTATCAATAAATTATTTTAAATCAAGTCCAATATTTAATGTTCTTGGCACTTGACTTTTTTAGAAGTGACTAGGAATTGCAGTTTTCCTCTAAAACATTCAACTTGCATTCACTTCATAATACATTTAATCTACTAAAGGTGAATCCATATATTCCTTCAACCAAATTATTGAGTGCCTAATGTGTCAAGCACAACTTAGCAAACATCAACTTTCCAAAAATCTCCTTTCTTCTTAGTGAAAGATGGATAAACATAGTAAGTGTGTGCTTGAAAATGATAAATTCAAGCCTGTCAAGGTGGAGAATACTAAAAACCTCCGCTAGTCAAGAGGCTGAGGCAGGAAGATAGCAAGTTCAAGGCCAGTCTGAACAATTTATCAAGACCCTGTCTCAAAATAAAAAGGGCTGGCAATGGAGCTCAGAGGTAGAGCACTTGCCTAGCATGCACAAGGCCCTTGATTCAATCCTAGCACCTCTTCCAGAAGAGCAAAAAACGAAAAACATCTAAGGAACAAACCCTTAAAGGAGAGGAAGTCAATCAACCATGATGATACCTGGGGAGCACTCCAGGCATAGGAGAGAGCAGAGAAAAGGTCCTAGATAAGAACAAGGAGACCAGTGAGACTAGAGGGAAGCCAGCAAGGGGGAAAGCATAGTAGATGTCATAATAAGTATGTGTGGAGATGCAGAATAAATTGTATAGGGTTTATGTGACATTGTAAGAAATTGTTTCATTAAACAGGGATCCATGAAGGATTGAGTGCCATGATTTGATCATTATCATTCTGGCTATTGTGCTTAGAACAAATTACATATAAGGAAAGCAGGGGTGAGAACTAGGAGACTACTAAAAGGAACAGGGCAAAGAAATACATACTTCCTATAAATGTCGATTGTTAATGGCAAAGGAATTACTTTTCTTTTTCTTTTTTTTGACAGGTGCTATTGATTGAAACTTGAGCAAACACACCCTCGCCCAGGGCTCATTTTTAAGCAAAAATTTTTAAAAATTAAAAAAAAAAAAAACACAAAATTGTCATATCCTGCTAATAAGAAATATCTGGAATTTTGCTTTATCAAGTTCTTGGTATATATGTACATTGTACAACATAAACACAAAGTTATCTTAACAGTTATCTTAACTATAACTCACGGGGGGGGGGGGGGGAACCACACACGTTCCTCTACCTATAATCAGCTATTCCCTGTTCGAAGTCCTATGCAGCTGAGTGTGTTTTTTTTAAAGAAACAAGGGGTCAGTGGTAGAGTGCTTGCCTAGTACCTGTGAAGGCCTGGGTTCAATCCTTAGTACCATGAAAGAAAATAAGTAAGCCAATGTTACTGTAGTTCTGTTAATTATTTACTAATTCTTGAAAAAAAAGTTACTTTTGTTAACTGGAAATATTACAAATCACCTTGGATTGGTGCTACTCAAATTATCTAAAATAAATGTTCCTAAAATCTTATTTCTTTCAGGGGGACAATATTCTTCCTAAAAAAAATGTTTCCTTTTATGCTCCTGCTTTTAATATAACTATTTTCATAACTAATACAAAATTCACAATTAATACTAAACTTTACATCAGTTATCTAGGTCATTCACTTCAGGAAAGGACAACCACAAAAACTTCCCACTGTCAAAAATAACACAAACCAAAAAATGCTCATGATCACAAAAAAACCTTCATCATCTAGTGCTTCTGGCAAACACAAATGTGGTTCTCTAAAGTTATCCTTAATATAGCAATCAAAAGGATAAGAGAAAGAGCAACAAGTTAAAGATTCTGAATTGCTAGAAAGGGGCTAGGGAGCATAAATTTTGTAATGAAAATTCATAATTCTAAAAAATTTTGTTTATGAAACTTACATTTGCTGTAGAGTGTATATATATGGTGAAGGGATGATGAAATTTAAAAAGTTCACTTGCTTTCATGCAAAGACATTTGGAAAGACATCCAGATACTGCTTGGAATTACAGAGATTACCCCTGTGACAACTTTCAAATCCTAGGTGTATAAGTACAGTAAGTATAATATTGAATGCAAGCTAATTCATTCACCATTTAGGTGTTTTAATGTGCCAGAAATTTCATGAAAACACTGAGATTAGCCACTGAGAACAGGGCTTCTATTCTTCATTTATCCCAGTTACCAAGTACCTACTATAATACAAAGGACACCTGGAAATACAGAGTTCCTAGCCTCATACAGCTTAAACTGGGAACAAGGGGAACACCTCAAGGATGAGACACATATCAAACTAAAGAAAAAGAACATTGAAGTGTTATAGGTACTGCTTATGTAAGTGTAGAGGGTTCACTGGGAGACACATCCGGGAATTCAAAGTGGGAGGGAGAGTAATGTCAGGACTTCAGATATAAAAGCTGAGTCCTTAAAGCTGATTAGATGTTCACCTGGCCAACCTTGGGGGAAGGGCTCCAAGCAGTGAGCAACTGGAGAAAAGGTGTGAAAAGCCTGATGTACTTTCTAGGCTTGTAATACAGAATGAAGAGAGAAGCCATTGAGGCTTCTACGTACCACAATTAACACTGGACCTGACTGGTATACATGAAAGAACCCTCAAGGGTTTTATTCAGAAAACAGCATATGTGATCTGGTTTTTCTGGTGTGCTGAGACACCGGGTTACACAGGAATGGGAAAAGAAAACACTAATGATGTCACCACATGAAACAACAAAGGAGACTACCCAGTTAGAAAACTATAAACTCCCTTCAGGAAAAAATAAGGACTACTATTCAGGCCCTTCTGGAAACTTTTTATTCAGTATCATTTAAAATGGAAAAAGCAGAGGAAAGGCTTTTAATCTATCAGGGATTACAACATCTGCATATCTATTTTGAGTTTTCAAGAACTCTAGCTCTAATTAATTCCAACACATCTGGGGTTAGTGGTTTTTATACCAAGAGCAATGAAACCTGTTCTGGAGAATCTGATAAAAAGGGAGAACCACAAAACAGATGGCATTTCCAGTAAGGCTGAAAGGTTTTCAAAGTTCAAGATAATCAAGTCTTAATAAGCCGGCTCGTTAAAAAGGTGTGTCAGGGGTGGAACAAGAGGAGGACGACTTAAAATTAATATACCCATAAACAACTCTTGATATTGCTGACTAAAATCACCACTTGGAGATCTGTCTCCCAAACAGAGGGAGAAATGAACACCTACCAGATCCAATTAACAAAGACGGGTGGGGGTGGAGAGAATCGTATTTGAAAATATAAATGAGTGGGGTGGGCGGTTGACCACCTATCCAGTTGGTGGTTGCGATGAGGAAATCATACGATTCAGTCATAAAGGCAGGAAAACAATGTCACACCCAAACTCCACATGCTAAGCACCAGACATTGGCCAAAGGGATATGATCACATACCCTGATCCCTGAACTCAAGGACAGGGAGTACCAGCCCCATACGGTGCCCGAGGGGAGGTGAAGGACCACCCCATTCTGGGGCTGGGAGCAGACACCTTCAGACCCAGCCTTAACGGGGTCAACACCCGCCAGGCTAGGCCTCGCCAAGGCCAGACATCCCTAAGCCCCCTCCATCTCGGCCAGCGCAGCCTCTCCTCTCACCCACCCCCAACACAACCCTCCCCTACCTGATATGGCGGCGGCGGCTCCTGATCCGGCTCCGTCCCCTCGCCAAAGCTAGCCCGGTCGGACTGAGACTCGTGAAGCAGGGAGATGTCATCCGAGGTGGGGGATTTGAGGCAGTTCCCCATCTTCCAGGGCTGGGGAGTGTGATCTGAGGGGGAGGAAGAAAGCAGTGACGGGGTCGTTCGCACGTTCCGCGGTCAGCCTCTCTCGGCGAGGTGGGGTCGACGGCAGACTGGGGCTCAGGCGGCGGCTCCCCCGCCCCCCGGCGCCGCCGAGGGGCAGCTCATGCCAGCCCCCGGGGGTGGGGACTCAAGGCTGGGCCGCGGGCCCCGCTGGGGTCGCGGCGGTTGCCTCCTTCGAGGCGGCTCTGGGGGGGGGGGCGGGGAGACGTAGAACTTCCCCACCCCGCCCCCCCGCGGGGCGGCGGCGGCCACGGAGCTGCTGGGCCTAATCCAGGTCAGGAGGTGGGGGCGCGGCCGTCACGGCTGCCTCAGCTGCTGCCTCAGCTGCTGCTGCCCCCGCCGACGCCGGAGCCGGAGCCGCGGGCCTCATCCTACTCCGCCTCAACGCGGCGGCGGCGGCAGCCAGAACGAGGCCGGCAGGGGACCTGCGTCACCCCGTCGTGCGTGCTCTGGCTCCGCCCCGGGCGCCCAAAGCCCGAAGCAGGGCGGCTCTGGAGGCGCGGCTGGCCCCTCCCCCCTTTTGCAGCTGCTGGGGGGCCGGGAGCCCGCAGGATGCAAGGGTTTCTTCCAGTCTACCTGACCGTTTGGCTGGGGTACCTGACTCTGAAATCTCTCAGCAGTCTCCCACACTTCCTTACATCCACTGCTCCAAACCTCCCCTCTTACCTCTGCACCGTTCTGACGGTCTTCTCACTACCCTCTGCCAAGTAGTGTATTTATAACCCCATATCTGAATGGATCAGTACCACTGTTAAAATGCTAAATAGCTTTCCCTGTATCCCTTCAGAATAAAGTCCAAGCTCTTTAATGAACTCTCCCTATCTCTCCAATCACTTCTTTCCTACCCTCCTATCTCACACCCAGAGATTTTCCTGTTGTATATCTCAGATTATCCCATTTCTTTCCATTCCCACCACCATAGTCCCAAATTACCATAATGTCTTAACCACACTTCTGCTCCGTTAATCTCTGTGCATTCATCATTGTCATCATCCAGTCTACTTTAGTAATCTCCACAGTTGACAGTTATTTTTTTTTTATACTTTATTTATTTATGTGGTGCTGAGGATCGAACCCAGTGCTTCATGCATGTGAGACAAGCGCTCTATCACTGAGCCACACCTGCAGCCCCACAGTTATGTGTTTAACTGTAGATCTGGCCACATACTGGCCCTGTTCAAAACTTCCAGTGGCTTCCCAATTCTGTTCTTAAAACAATCTTTAAATGGTTTACAAACCTGACTGCCTCTCAAATTTCATTAGCAAGATTGTCCACACCTTCACAAATTCTAAACTCTAGGCCATTCAAAGTGCTTCTAGTTATCTCAAGAACTATTCCCTTTGGTTGGGGCCTTTGCCCATATTGTTTCTCTGACAGAAATCCACTTCTCAGTCCTGGCCTTCTACCTCTCATCAGGCTAATCATTATTCCCACCTTTCCCTCGCGTATTCAATTTCATTTTCCTTGGGAAGCCTTTCCTGACCCTCCAGCCCTAGATTAATCACCTCTTCTGTGCTCTCAGACCTTGACTTTTCTCTTTCACAGACTGATCAAGCTGAATCATCTGTCCCTCCTCTGTGCAAGGCCTGGCACATTGCCTAAGGTAGAGCAGGCCCACTTCTTGGTTGAATGAACAAATAGCTCAAATAGCATATGCAAAGAAAACAAGAAAGATGAGAGTACTCCTAATATTCATTCAATCTGAAGACAAAGAAAAAAAAAGAAGACAAGAAATTGATTTTGAATCCTTTTTTTATATTCTTATTTGTATGTGTCCCTATATGAAACACTAGTAAAACTGATGGTTATCCAGCCTGGCTTGTTCTTGGTGGAGCCTAGAATCCAGCTAGGAAGACAAGTAAACAGAGGAACCCTTCTGAGCCTCTCCCCAACCCCTACAGTCTTTAGAGAACTGAGAAGAGAATGATTAGTTCAGTTGGCTAAGGATCAGAAAAATTCCTAGAGTTAATATTGTTTTAAACAATATGGGCCTTAGCACCCTTACTTCAGAGTCCCTAATTCTACAAAATCACTATCTTAAAAAACATTCAAATTCCATGTTAAATATAACATTTTGTAGTAGTATTTCTTTTCTTTTTTTTTTTTGGTGGGAGGGGCTGTACTTTGGATTAAACTCAGGGGCATGCTACCACTGGGCTACATTACCCAACCCTTTTTGCTTTTTGTTTTGAAACAGGGTCTTGCTAAGTTGCCAGGGCTGATCTTGAATTTGTTGTTCTCCTGCTTCAGCCTCTTGAGTTACTAGGATTACTGGTGTGTGCCACCATGCCTGGCTAGTGTAAAAAAATTTTAAAGATTGTAATAATTTTGATTTTTAAATGTTGAGTTTCCAGGAAGTCATGTAATTTGTGCTTAGCTAAATCTTCCAGAAATCAGAGGTACTCCTGAATTTTTGCAAAGTGAGGAAAATTTAACTTACAAATTATTTTCATGTCTAATGACATTTCATAAATAACAAATTTAATGTAATGTTTACACAATGCTAGAATTTATAGATACAGAGTTTTTTGTTGTGGTTGTTTTTTAGGTTTTGTTTGTGCCCTAGTTTTTTTCTTAATTTTGCTCTTGCTCTCTATCTCTCTTTGTCCTCTCTCACTCGCCTCCCCCTCCATACACATATACATATACACCATATTACTACCTCACGTAGGTACAGCTTTAGACCTCCGTGTGGTAAGAGAACGACTGTTGCATGTTCCTGAACCTAGCACTACCACCTAATTTAGGTGACAATATTGATAATAATGAGAGTTTCCCTCTCATTCCACAGAAATTCAAGTCAGTTGTAAAAATTTTTTTTCTCTTTGTTTGGTACTACAACTTTAACCCAGGAGTGCTTTATCACTGAGCTATATCCCCAGCCCTTTTTTATTTTTTACTTTGAGACAGGGTCTAAGTTGATGAGGCTGGCCTCAAACATGCAATCCTCCTACTTCAAACTCCTGAGATGCTGGGATTGCAGGCGTGCACCACTGCACCTGACTGCAAATTGTTTTTTTTAAGTAGCCACAGAAAGTATGATTTTTATAATAGCATCTAGGACATAAAGCATACATATGAAGAGGAGGTATGGAATTATATTTTAGAAAAGGTGAGTGGTTATTCATCATTATTTCCTTAGGAAGAGACTCCCCCTTTCCCCCTCCCTGTGGTGTTAAGGATTAAATTTAGAGTCTTGTACATGTTAGGCAACTGCTCTGCCACTGAGTTATGTCCCCTAGCCCCAGCATTATTTCCTAAGGGATGGACAAAATACCAGCTATAATCCTAACACAGTTTTAAAAAATGATACAAATGGTCTTGATGATAATAAAATAATGCATAAGAAACTATATAATCATAGTTATGCACCGCATAATATTTCAGTTGACAACAGACTGTATATATTATGATGACCCATAAGAATATTGGAGCTGAAAAATTCCTATCACCTAGTGATGTCTAGTCATTGTAACATTATAGCACAATATGTTACCTGAGTGTTTATGGTGATGCTGGTATAAACAAACCTACTGTACTATGGTCATGTAAAAATATAGCACATAGAATTATGTACACTACATAATACTTGATAATAAACAACTGTTCTTGGTTTATGTATTTACTGTATTATCCTTTTTATAATTATTTTAAAGAATTGCCTTATACTTATAAGAAAAAAGTTTGCTGTGTTACACCAACAGCAGCCTCATATATTTTGTGTTTCCCACACCTCTTAATTGCATCTTTTTCTCTTGTGCTTGACTTAATCATGTTATTTTGTTCATTGTGGTCCCTAATCATGTGAAATCCATTGCAAGTGTTGCTAGGAAGAGGCCACATCAACTGAGTGACCTGAAAACCAAATTAAAAGGGATTAAGAAGCTGGGTGTGGTGGTGCACATCTGTGATCCCAGCTACTGGGAGGTGAAGAAAGGAGAGTTACTTGAGCCCAGAAGTTTTTGGCCAGTCTAGGCAAAACAACGAGAGCCTATCTTAAAAAAAAATAAAAATAAAAAAATTAAGGACTACAAAGGTGGAAAATCAATGATTATTATTAGTCACTTCTCAGGCATGTCCCATTACACTATAACTAGGATTTTGAAGAACAAGAATAAAGTGACAGAGGCTGTTAAAGGATCTATTTCCATTGACAGCAATGTACTAATAAAATTTTGAGAAGAGCCTATATCATAAATGGAAAAACTTCTAATGACGCCGGACACAGAAGCATATCCCTCTCAACTTCAAGATCATCACAACCAAAGCAAAAATTTGTTTGCATTGTGAAAAGAAAACGCTGGACTTGACTACCTATGACATTGACTTTACTGCTGCTCTGAGTTGTTTAAAAGATTCAAGAATCATTATTCTGGGACTGGGGACATAGCTGATAGAGCATAAGGCCCTGAGTTCAACCCCCATTACATGGGGAAAAAATAAATTTATGGTTAGGGATGTAGCTTGATGGAAGAATAGTACTTGCTTATCGTGCACGAGTTTTTACCCCCATCAATCAATCAATGAAAGATTTGTTATTTAAGCTGGATGTGGTGGCTGGCATCTATCACCCTAACTACTTGAGAGGCTAAAAGGGAGGATCAATTGGGCCCAGAAATTTAAGGCCTGCCTAGGCAACATTGTGAGAGCCCATCTTAAAAAAAAAAAAAAAAGAGTAGGGACTTGAGTCATCAAATACTAATGTGAAGACAGCTTGAGAATTTTTGAGATTATAGTGCACACCTATAATCCCAGCTGCTCTGGAGGCTGAGGCAGGAAGATCACAAGTTAGAAACCTGCTTTAGCATTTAGCGTGGCCTTAAGCAATTTAGCAAGACTCAAACTCAAGAAGGACTTGGGGAGGCAGCTCATGTAAATGCTCTGGATTCAATCCCCAGTAGGAATTTTTGGAAACTCTAGATAAGCTGATTTTGGAGGAAAATCACTTGCTTGAGCAAGCTTCAATGTGGATGAAACATTCTTATTCTGGAAACAGATCCCTGGACAAGACTTCCATTCATAAGGAGGCTAAGTTCAGTGCTCAGTATCCATGGTTTTAAGGACAGACTAACAATCTTGCTATGGGACAATGTTTCATGCTACAAATTGAAACCCTCTGTGATCTGGCACACTGAGAATTCCAAGGTCTTCAAGCATATCAGTAAGCACACAATGCCAGTGTACTACAGCAGAAATAAGAAGCCATGACCCAGTTCCTCTTCCAAGGTGCCCTCCTGCATTGCTGTGCCAGCAAAATGGAGAAGTGCCATTTAGAGAATAACACACCTTTCAAGATTCATGGTAATGCTCTCATGAATCCTCCTTTTATTGGTGAGTTTCATCCCAATATCAAACCAATATTTTCCCCACTAAACCCAAGCTCTTTGATCCAACAGATGGATCAAGGAGTAATAACAGCTTTTAAGATGTACTACCTGAGGAGAACCTTTTCTCAGGCTATTGCTGCAACTGAAGACATTAGGAAGACACTGATGCAATTCTGGAAGAATTACAAAGTATTTCAAGAGCCTCACTTGGGGTTGGGATGATGTCACCAGTGTGGAAGAAGACATTTAAGAGGTTCATTCATGACTTCATAGGACTTCCTGCCCAGGATGAGGAAGTTGCAAAAATCAATAAGACTATGAAGATACAAACAACTTTAAACTGTATGGGGATGAATTTGACATTGAGGAGCACATAGAAGTGGTTCCTGAGGAAATGACTAATGAGGAGTTGTTGGAAATGAAACAGGAACACATAGTTGAAGAAGAAGCAAGAGAAAAGTGAAATGCAGAAGAACAAGAAGAATGCCTAAGAAAATTCACAGCTTAGCAGAAGGACTTACCAGAAGTTTTTGCAAGTTTCAACAAGCTCTTAAAATGTTTGAAAACATGGTCCCCAACACTGAAAGTGTGTCATTAGCAGAGAGGAATGGTCATGATTCAATATCTCCTTATAAGCAAATTAATGATGAAAAAAGAAACCAACCAAACCACCTTGGACATATTTCTGAAAAGAGCTGACTTCTCAGAAGAGCTTTAGGGAAGTCCTTCCTGAAGGGATCCAGAAGAAGGCATTATTATCACAGGAGTTGACAGCTCCTTGCATGTTATTGTCCCTGAAGAACTTACAGTGGGATAAAATGTGAAGTTAGAAGACAATGATATTGATAATTCTAATCCTGTATAGGCCTAGGCTAATATATTTATTTATTTTAAATATTTGTTTTAGTTGTAGATGACACAATAACTATATTTTTATTTGTTTATTTTTATGTGGTGCTAAACCCAGAGCCTCACGCATGCAAGGCATGCACTTACCACTGAGCTACAACCCCAGCCCTAATATATTTATTTTAAAACAAAAATGTTTGATCTGGGCAGATTGGCACATACCTGTGACTCAAGAAACTGAGGCAAGATTACAAGTTCAAAGTCAACCTAGGCAAGTTAGCAAGACCCTGGATCTCAAAATAAAATAAAAAGGGCTGGGGGCCTGGTTACAGTGGTGCATGCCTGTAATTCCAGGGGCTCAGGAGGCAAGGCAGGAGGATCATAAGTTAAAAGCCAGCCTCAGCAAAAGCGAGGCACTAAGCAACTCAGTGAGACCCTGTCTCTACATAAAATACAAAATAGGGATGGAGATGTGTCTCAGTGGTCGTGTCCCCCTGAGTTCAATCCCTGGTGCCCCCGCAAAAAAAGGGGGCTGGGGAGGTAGCTGTATGGTAGAGTCCCCTGGGGTCAATCCCCAGTACCCCAAAAATAAATAAAAATAAAAAGATTAAATAAAATATATTTATGCTAGCACACAATGAGCTTCATATTGTTATTTTTAAACAAATAAATATGCTTATGATTTTTTTTAATATTTAGTTTTTTTAGTTTTTTAGGTGGACACAATATCTTTATTTTATTTTTTTATGTGGTGCTCAGAATTGAACCCGGTGCCTCACACATGCTACCACTTGAGCCACATCCCCAGCCCCGCTTATGATATTTCTTAACATTAGTTTCTAACATTATAAATATTGATAGACATAGTTCATATAAACAAAAACTTTTTTGGGCCTTCAATCTGAAGATTAAAGTTTGAGAATCCCTGTTTAAGGCCTTCTTACTCAACTGTGTGGTCCATGAATCAGCACTATCTGAATCACTGGTGAGTTTGTTAGAAATTAAAAATCTTAGGTGTGGTAAGGTGGCCCACACCTTTAATCTCAGCAACTGAGGAAGCTGAAGCAAGAGGACTGCAAGTTCCAGATTACCCTCAGCAATTTAGCTAGGCCCTAAGCAATTTAGCAAAACTCTGCTGCCAGGCATGGTGGCACACGCCTTTAATCCCAGTGGCTCCTGAGGCTGAGGCATGAGGATTAGGAGTTCAAAGCTAGTCTCAGCAAGTTAGCAAGGTGCTAAGCAATTTAGTCTGTTTCCAAATAAAATATAAAAAGGGATGGGATGTGGCTCAGCGGTTAAGTGCCCCTGGGTCCAATCTCTGGTTTTAAAAAAAAATGCAAAACCTTTAAACAGATCTGAGATTGATTAAATGAGAATGTATCTTTTACCATGATACTCAGGTGACTTATATACATATTAAAATTTGAGCAACACTGATCTATGTGGTTAAAAATTCTTGGAAGAGGTGACACTTGGATTTTATAGGATGGGTAGGAGTATCCAAGGAGGACTGCAGATAGATGATTTGGGGAGGGAGAGAGCTGGAGGAAGGTATAGTAAAAAGAAATGTCATGACATTCTGTGACACTGTCAATAAAACATGCCTATATCCTTAGCAACGTTTAGTCCTCCAAAAATAATGAATTATCATGGGCTGGGGTTATGGCTCAGCAGTAGAGCGCTCTCCTAGCGCCGGCAAGGCCCTGGGTTCGATCCTCAGCTCCACATAAAAACAAATAAATAAAACAAAGGTATTGTGTCCAACTACAACTAAAAATAAATATTTTTAAAAATGAATTATAGCAACTATAAGAGTTCAACAAAAATCAGGAGCTAGGCAGGTGTGGTGCAACATGCCTATAGTCCCAGCTACTCAGGATGCTGAGGCAAGAAGATCCCAAGGCCAGCCTGGACAACTTAGTGGAGACTCTGTCAAAATAAAATAAAATTGAGAATTGGGAATGTAACTCAGTGGTAGAGTACCTTTGTGTTCAATACATGCCCCCCCCCAAATTAGAATCTAAAAGTGCCTCTAGTCCTCTTTCTGAAACTTTATTCTGAAAGAGATTTTTAAAGTAAAAGTTTATAAAGTAGCTGGGCACGGTGGTATATGCCTGTAACTCTAGCAACATGGGAGGCTGAAGCAGGACAATATCAAATTCAAGACCAGTCTCAGCAAATTAGTGAGACCCTCCACAACTTAGTGAGACCCTGTCTCAAATTTTTTTAAAAAAAGGACTGGGGATGTACCTCAGTGGTAAAGTGCCCCTGAGTTAAATCTCAAAAGAAAAGTGTATACACACACACACACACACACAATGTAGGCTCCCCCATGATGCCACCCATGAGGTCCTCACCCAAGCTGGCAACATATTTGGAATGCCAGACTCCCATACTGCTCCACTGTTCCAGTTTTGAATTCCACAAGTCTTCATTTAACCACACCCTAAGGAGAGAAGACTCATACATTTTTTAGTTTTTCTAATGAATATTGGAAACCTCCTAATCCCACCAGGCTGCCAAGCCAGGATAACAACAACTCAGCTCCTCTCCAGATGAATATTTACGGTTCTCCTTTGACTATTGGCCTAGCTCATGTATAACCACCAAGAAGTTACCAGCAACTACCTATAGAAACTTACTGTGGTGCCAGACAAACTCACAAAGGACTTTTACCCAAGTTTTCTTTCTCTTTTTTTCTCTCTCTCTCTTTGTTTTTTTTTTTTTTTTAGATTAATTACTATATTATTTTTGTTTTAGTGATGAGATCTTTCTTTGTTGCCCAGACTGGCCCTGAACTCCTGGGCTCAAGTGATCCTTCTGCCTCAGTATCTCAGGAAACTGAGATTACAGACATGTATGACCATGCCTGGCTAGTTACCAAGTTTTCTAAAATAAGATAATTTATGCCTGGTGCAGTGGTGCATGTTTGCAATCCTAGTGACTCTGGAGACTGAGGCAGGAGGAACACAACTTCAAGACCAGCATAGACCCCAGCAGCTTTGTTTTTCTTTATAGCACTTGACATTTTACCAAATATCAATTATTCACTGTATGTCTCCTTCACAGGAATAAAGTCCACATGGTAAGGACCTTGTCTTATTCACTACTAGTCCTCAACATCTAAAATAGAGTCTATCCTGGCCCTATGGCTCAAGCCTGTAATTCTAGCACCTCAGGAGCCTGAGGCTGGAGGATATTGAGTTCAAAGCCCGACTCTGCAACTCAGCAAGGCCCTAAGCAACTTAGTGAGATCCTATCTCTAAATAATAAATATAAAAAAAGGCTGGTGATCTCACTCCAGTAAGAGTGGCAGCCATTATGAAGACAAACAACAACAAGTGCTGGTGAGGATGTGGGAAAAAGGTACACTCATACACTGCTGGTGGGACTGAAAATTGGTGCAGCCAATTTGGAAAGCAGTATAGAGATTGCTTGGAAAACTGGGAATGGAACCACCATTTGACCCAGCTATTACTCTTCTTGGACTATACCCAAAGGACCTAAAAACAGCCTATTGCAGGGACATAGACACATCAATGTTTATAGAAGCACAATTCACAATAGCTAAACTGTAGAGCCAACCTAGATGTCCTTCCATGGATGAATGGATAAAAAAAAAATGTGGCATTTATACACAATGGAATATTACTCAGCAGTAAAAAAGAATAAGATCGTGGCATTTGCAGGGAAATGGATGGCATTAGAGAAGATTATGCTAAGTGAAGTTAGCCAATCCCCCCAAAATAAATGCTGAATGTCTTCTCTGATATAAGGGGGGTGACTCAAAAAGGGGTTGGGAGGGAGAGCAAGGGAGGAAGATTACCTCTAGATAGGGAATATGGGTGGGAGGGAAAGGGATGGAGAAGGGGAATAGCATGGATGGTGAAAGGAGACCGTCGTCATTATACAAAATACATGTATGGAGATGTAAATTTGGTGTCAACATACCTTATATATAATCAGAGATATGGTAAATTATTGTATAATGGTGTATTAAGAATTGTAATGCAAAAATAAATGAAGAAATAAAGAAAAAAATGGCTGGGGATGTGGCTCAGTGATTAAGCCCCCCTGGGTTCAATTCCCAGTACTATAAATAAAAAACAAAAAGGGCTGGGGATGTGGCTTAGTGGTAAAGGGCCCTTGAGTTCAATCCTCAGTACCAAAAAAACAAGAACAAAAACAATTTAGAACATTGTAGGAACTGTGGACATATTTTAGACAATATATGAATGAAATATAATCTTCAGTATAATACATAGTAAATACAGAAAATAGAATGCAGTTAATTCTCTCATTAAAATAGTGAAAAATGACATATATATGTTGATAGAAAATGGAATTAGGAACTTGGAGACAATAATCACCAGGATAATGTGGAAAACCAAAAATGGCTTATTTGATAGGGGACAGAATTGCTAACAATGTCTGCCCTTGCCACAGTATTACTGTTTCAAAATCGTTTGTACAATGAAATAATTGTTTTGGGGGGATGGGGGATGCTAGGCAAGTGCTCTAACCCTGAGTTACATTCCCAGTAAGAATTATTTTTTTTAGTCAGAGTGAGCCAGGTGTGGTGACACAAACCTGTAATTCCAATGACTTAGAAGGATGAGACACAATGATCACAAGTTCAAGACCAGCCTTGGCAATTTAGTGTCTTTTTTTTTTTTTTTAATGCTGGGGATTGAACCCAGGGATACTTTGCCACTGAGCCACATCCCCAGCCTTTTTAGTTTTTATTTTGAGACAGGGTCTCACTAAGTTGCTTTGGGGCTTGTTAAAGTGCTGAATCTGGCCTCACACATTCAATCCTTCTGTCTCAGCCTCCTGAACTTCTGGGATTACAGTCATAGGCCACAATGCCTCATGAGAAATCATAAAAAATTAAAAGGACTGGGGATATAACTCAGTGGTAGAGTACTACTGGGCTCAATCCCCAATGCCACAAAAAGTGGATTAAAAATCACTGTGAAGGTACAGATAGAATATTATGTTTGCAAAACTTATTTCTGAAAAATGGGACTCTGTATTTCAAGATGGGAAAGGACAATCCTTAGTATTTTTGGAGAGAGAAAAATAAGAGAAGTAGGATAGTTTGCTTATTGTTGAACAGTAAATAACAACACATTAGGATTGGGGAATGTGGAGAGAAGGAAATGGAAAATAGCCTCTCTGATCTGTGCCCACAGGCTCTGTTTTGAATTTTATAATGGAACACTAACCACAAGGCAAAACAGAGAGCTGCACGGTCTGTACATGTTGCAAAGGTGCCCAACTCTGGAAACAAGTGGCTGTTGAAATTCAGATGTTACTCTCTGAGCTATTGAAATTGTCATAGTATGGTATTTGCCCATATAGTGTGCCTTGTTCTAATTTTCACAAAGGCATCACAGAATATGGCTGAGGCCCTATCATGGGTAGTGAAGTGGGTATTGATTTAGTGTGTTGGAGTCTAATGTAGGTGAAATAACCTCTTAGTTGCAACATATAAATCTCGACTCCAGCAATACTAGGGTCAGGTTCAACATGTAGCCTTCATAGAATATTATGAAAACAGTGATTGATGTTTATCACATAGTGTCCATTACCTGGAAATGCACATATTATTGAAAAACAGTAGTTTATGTACTGGATGTAAATATAGAACGATAAATGACCTTATCTTCCTCTAATCCTATTGCCATAATTTAATAAAGAAACGGGGCTGGATTGTAGTGGTGGTAAGTGTTGCAAATGGGGAGAACAGAAAGGAAAGTGTTGGAGTCACAACCCTTGGAATTATCAGTAGGAAAAACACTATGTTGTGCTTGCTTCAGCAGCACATATACTAAAATTGGAATGATACAGAGAAGATTAGCATGGCCTCTGTACAAGGATGACATGCAAATTTGTAAAGTGTTCCATATTTTTAGAAATTGTGAGATACACACACATACACACACAAATAATGGCATTCTGCTCAGCCATTAAAAAGAATGAAATTATGAGAATATCATGCTAAGTGAAATTAGCCAAACTCAGAAACCAGAAGGTCCAATGGTTTCTCTCATAATTAGAAACTAGAGTAAAATAAAGGAAAGGGGGAGGGAAGGATAAAATTAAATAAAGAACCCATCAAATACAAATTAATAGATACGCAAAAGGAAGTCTAATAGACTAGAAGAAGGAGACGGGGAGAAGATAGGGAGCATGGGAGGGAAAAGGGGGATCATACATCTATTTCCATGCATGTATTATAAAGGGTTCACTTGATGCTTTGACTGTATTCCTTGTGGCTTTGAAACTTACATGTTTTTTTTTTTTTCTTTTTCCCAACCTTCTTCTCCCTGACCTTCTCCTCCTTGATCTTCTTTTCCCTAACCTTGTCCTTCCTGATCTTCTTATCCCTAACCTTCCCCTCCCTGATCTTCTTTTCCCTAAACTTCTTCCTGGTCTTCTTTTCCCTAAACTTCTTCTCCCTGATCTTCTTTTCGGTGATCTCCTTCCTAATCTCTCCTCCCTAATCTCACTTTCTCTGAATCACCTGATGGGCAGAATCACAGCCTTTGGGCTGGAGTCTCCTGTGTTTCTCCTTTGCTAGCAAAGCAATAAACTTTTTTTTCCAAACCAGTGTCCTCATTATTGGATTGGCATCTGGACAAGGACCGAGCTTTTGGCAATAGTAGGAGTCTCTCAGGATGAAACTAACTACTATGTATAACCATAAAGCTCTAATAATAAAATAAAATAAAATAAAACAAAATAAAAGCACTATGTTGAAATGAAGTACCCAATCATTTTCTCCCTATCCCTCTGAATGAGTCAGGAAAACAAACAAACAAACAAACAAACAATAAAATAAGCACTTTGTACTCCTCACCACCTTCTACACCAATCACATCAACACCTCAATGTTTCGCAAACATACTATGCACATTCTCTTACTGTTCCTCTCCTTGGTTCATGAATGGAAAGTCTTTCATTTTTTTTTTTCTTTTTTAAAATGGTACTGGGGATTGAACTTGAGGCGGGGGTAGTGGGGAAGTTTACCACTAAGCTTCATCTACATTCCCAAACCTTTTCATTTTATTTTATTTTTTTGCAGTGTGGTGCTGGGGATTGAACCCAGGGCCTTGAACATGTTAGGCAAGCGCTGTACCACTGAGCCACATCCCCAGCCCCTCTTTCATTCTTTTCTGTTAGCAAATTTTCTTCATTTTTCAAAACTCAGCTCTATGAGCACTTCTCTGATACTCTTAGCCAGTCTAGTCCCTTTTACTACAATACTCTATTACCATCTTGTATTAAATGTGAACCTACCTACTGACCTTATTAGTCTGTTAGTTCTACCAGCTAGCCCTTCCCCCTGAATCTAAGCCTACTTGGTGACTGCTTCCACTAATAAAATATGGCAGGAATGACACTATGCCCATTACAAAGCTACACCTTAAAAAATTGGAAGCTTCAACTTCCTATGCTTGGAACACTGCCTCATGGAGTCCCCAGGTGTCATATAAGATATATGACACCCCTCTGGAGAGACCTCATGGAGTCTTCAATACTATATGCAGTGAAAAAGGTTCTGAGCCTAGCCTTCCAGTTTTTCTTAACAATGTGTCAATCACATGAATAAAGCTGTCTTGGATCCTCCAGACCAGACTGCCTGCCAGCTGAATACCATCACTGATCTTGCTTGGTTGACCCCCTAATTACATCCAAGTTTTACCCTGAATATTGACTCACAAAATTGAGAGAAATAATGAATTTTTTTGAGCAACTAAATTTTGGATAGTTTGCTACATCATTAACCAATAAACATAACAGAATTTTATACCTGCAAATAGGGTGTTTCTATAGCAAAAACAAACAAACAAAAACAAAACCCCAGAACATCTACCAATTACTTTGGGACTGGCCAATGGGTCTCTACCTTCAAGGTCTAGAGGAGCCTTTTAGTGAAAACTGGAAAGCCCTGAAAGAGATCGTTAATCTCTTGGGTTTGCCACCAAGGAATTGCTATTGGAGACAAGTTTGACAACACTGTTGATTTTGGTAACATGCAAAGTAGAAAGATACTTAATGACCATGTGCATATGGTTGGGGAGTTTCCACATAGAAAGTGCAGAGTATCAACTGAATATTTCTAGTTGTCTATCCAAAAATATGATAGAAGGACTCAGGGTAGCATTTCTAGTCTCTGTAAGATCTCAAAGGAAGAAATGGTAAATATCAAATCCATAGGGTTGCCAGTAAAATGAGATCACAGGGTAAAGATAAGTCAAGGGTGTGACTGCAAAACCTTTTAAAATCTCAGAAATTTTCAAATACTTTCAAAATCATTTCTAAAGGAAAAAAGTATAAGGATCTTAATTATATGCCTTACAGTCTCTCCCTGATCAACAACAGGGTTTTTTAGCCTTATGGGTGTGGTTTCACATCAGCTGCATATGGGGCCCATCTACAAGGTGTTTTTTTTTTTTTTTTTTTTTTTCCTAATGGAGTGGAGTATAATTTGAGACATAGAAAACTCCCTAAATTTTATTTTATTTTGCTTTTTATTTTACCCTCCAAAATTTAAAAAGTTACATTAGCTCGGCTAATTCACAGACAGTACAAATCAATAAAAGTTCTCTGGATCCCTACCTACTAAGGGCAGAAAGCAGACTGAGGAAAGTAGTAAGCTATAAGCCAAGTACAGTGGTAAGCATCTGTAGTCCAGGCACTGGGGGGGGGGGGGGGAGGGTAGGAGGATTGCTTGAGCCCAGGAGTTGGAGACTAGCCTTGGCAACATAATAAGCTCTTGTCTTGGAAGGAAGGGAAGAGGAGAAAGGACAGGAAAGGAAAGGGAAGGAAAGGGAAGGGAAGGGAAGGGAAGGAGAGATTGATTTGGGGCTAGGGATGTGGTTCAGTGGTACAGCACTTGCATAACATGTATTAAGGTCCTGGGTTCAATCCTCAACACTGCATTAAAAAAATACTCAGTTTCAAAAATGGGCTGTTTCTTATGGAAAAGAAATGACGACAGAGGGCAGAGAATCATTTCTAGGTAGCAGAACCAAGTCTTAACTAAGGAACTTGCAAATAGCTAGGTTTCAGATTTTTTTTTTTTTTTTTTTTTTGGTATCTGGGTTTGAACCCAGTGTCACTTTACTGCAGAACCATATCTCCAACCCTTTTTATTTTGATATAGGGTCTTGCTAAGTAGCCAAGGCTAGCATGGAACTTGCAATCCCCCTGCCTCAGCTTCCCTATAGCTGGGATTACAGGCATGTGCCACTATGCTTGGCCCTACAATCCTCTCAAAAAAGAGTGTCTGTTGCAGTTATCTTATACCTATCTCACCATTTGTAGTTGTGTGTGTAAAGGGGAGCAACTTATTTTTTTAGTTCACAGGTGTTTAGGCTGAAAGGATACTCAAAAACTAAGCTCTGTGAGCTGTGTCTGAAGCCCACAACCACACCTAGCATTTGAAGAGATCACAGACCTTGATCCTTAGTCTGATGTAGTGAGCTGAGTTTTGCTGAGTCCTTTGAAGATGTGAGCATACTTTGCATGGTGAGAGGAATGTAAATAATTTGTGACCAGAAAGTAGATTGTGACAGATTAAAGATGGCTGTAAATGCTTTGATAATCCTGGCAGGGTCTTGTGTTTCCTTCTCTCTCTCTCTCTCTCTCTCTCTCTCTCTCTCTCTTTCTTTGCTTTATTCCCCCAACATTTTTTTTTTTTTGGTGCATTATAGTAGTACATACTGATGGGATTTGTTGTTATATATCCATACATGCATACAATACACAATATAACAATATAATTTAACCAATATCACCCCTTCTTTTATTGACAAGTTTATTTAGGAAAGTAGTTACACATTCAAGGGAGTAGTTACACATTCAAGTGAGAAATACATTCAAAAGAGAAATGCCGGGCTGGAGATATAGCTCAGTTGGTAGAGTGCCTGCCTCATGTGCACAAGGCCCTAGATTCAAGCCCCAGCACCTCGAAAAAAGAAAAAGAGAGAGAGAAATGCCTTTGAGAATATGCATTCAAGGGAGAAATGGGAGCCATCTGCAGAGGGAGAGAAAGCCCATGTTTCCTCCTCTTGAATATGAGTGACTTTATGAGTGCTTTGACTAAGAGAATACAGCAGAAATGACACTTGTGCTAGTTTCCAATCCCAAATAATTCAGAGACTGGTAACTTTTACTACCTGTCTCTAGGGAACAGTGTCTATTAGACCTCTGAGAAAACAATGTACTCTGCTGGAGAGATTATATTGAAACAATATAATTACTGAAGACATGTCTCCAAAAAAGGGTCTGAGGAGTTTCCAGAGAGAGGTGAGGACTTGACTTGGAACCAATGGGGTTCTTGGCATACTTGACAGGAAAGAATTTCAGTCAAAGGCATGGATAAAAAGTTTATTTAGGAAAGTAGAAACATAAGCAAGGGAGAGATACTTTGGAAGCCAGGCGTGATGGCACGTTCCTGTAATCCAAGCGTCTTCGGAGGCTGAGGCAGGACTATTGCAAGTTCAAAGCCACCCTTAGTTACTTAGCAAGGCCCTTAGCAACTTAATGAGACTCTTTCTCAAAAAAAAAAAAAAAAAAAAAAAAAAAGGGGGGGTGGCTGGATGGGTAGTTCAGTAATAAAGTGTCCCTGGGTTCAATCTCCAGAACAGAGAGAAAGGGGGATAGGGAGAGGGAAGGACAGAGAAGAGGAGGGGAGGGAAGTGGAGGGGAGGAGAAAGGGAAGGGACAGAATAGAGAATAAAGAAAAGGCCTTTGGGATAAAGTAATAAAATATCAACACAAGGGAGAATTTGGGCTATCTGCGGGGGTGGGGGGGTGGACAACAGCTGGTTAGTATAGGTTGTTAATATTTACAGAGGGAGGGTTGCTAGGGGCTGGACTTGAACTGGAGCCAGGGTGGCACTACACAATTTTGCACCAGTTTTCTATGCTCTTGCACATTGCCCTTATGTTATAAGGGCATGGGGCCAAGAGCATTTCACTCTGGAGTTGCAATTGCAATTCTTCATGGGTTCTTTCTTTCTGTCTTTTCTTTCTTCCTCTGTGTGTGTGTGTGTGTGTGTGTGTGTGTATGCGCGCGCGCGCACTGCTAGGAATGGAGCCAGGGGCTGGCACATGGTAGGCAAGCACTGTCTGTTGCAGTTATCTTATACCTATATCACCATTTGAAGTAGTTTGTGTAAAGCTATATCCCCAGCTCTGCTTTCTCAATTTCAAAGGTTTATGGGTGTTTCACACATTTCAGTGCTTCACTGGCACTTCTTTGAGACTCAGTATCTCTCCCTTTATTCCCAAATACATATTGCAAAAGTACATGGAGTCTCTCTCAGGTCCTCACTTCCAAGATGACTAAAGAAGGAATAATGGTTGTGCCAAATAGAGCCACGTATATCCTATTCGTTGTCCAAACTGCACCTGATGATGCCCAAGGACAAGGCTGTTAGGAAGTTTGTCAATTGAAACTATTGCCAAAATCTCGGTCCTTGTTCCCAATGCCAATTCAATAACAAGAACACAGTTTTGAGAAAAAAAAGAAAAATAAAATTTATTGCTTTGCTAGCAAAGAAGAAACCCAGGGGACTCCTACCCCAGAGGCTGTGATTCTGCCCATTAGCAGGAATAGCGGCTTTTATAGAGGTGATTCAAAGGCTACATTCCTTGTGTTCTCTGTTGGAGCTATAATTCACTTGTTAATTTGGGAGATAGTCATTTCTGAAATCTGGTACCATCCCCCAAACCTGGATTACTTTGTTCCTGTGGTAGGCAAATGTGGGCAAAGATGGGGAAGAAAGGTAATCCTGTTTCCCCTGAGATTAGGGAGGAGCCAGGAGAGAGGAAGAGAAAGAAACGTGTCCACTTTAAAAATAAGTTGCAGTGGAGAGCCGCACCGTCTATATTCAAAGCAAAAAGTGGACCATTGTTACACTGAGACAGAGTCTTGCTAAGCTGCCCATGCTAGCCTCAAACTAGTGATTCTCCTCCCTCTGCCTTGTGAGTAGTTGGAATAACAGGTGTGTGCCACTGTGTTCACAAACCTTTATATTTCTGATTTTTAGCTCCAATGCAGACTGTTTTTGAAGGAGATTGTAGTACTTGATATGGCATCTGGGCATTTGTTGATACCAAAATGAATACAGAATACATGTAATCAAGATCAAGTATGCAATAAGTATTTTAGTGAGTTTTGCTTTTTTTTTTTTTTTTGTACTAAGAATTGAACCCATGGTTTTTTGTTTTGCTTTTTGGGAATATTTTTAGTACCATGGATTGAACCCAGGGGCACTTAACCACTGAGTACAGCCCCAGTGCCCCCAACCCCCTTTTAAAAAAATATTTTAGTTAGCGACAGGGTCTTGCTAAATTGATTTTAGGGCCTCGTTAAATTGCTGAGGCTGGGCTTTGAACTTGTGATTCTACTGCCTCAGGCTCCTGAGCTGTTGGGATTATAGGCATGCACCACCATTTCCAGATAACCCAGGGGTTCTTTACCACTGAGCTACATCCCCACCCCTTTTTAGTTTATATTTTGAGACAGGGTCTTGCTGAGTTGCTTAGGCCTTGCTAAATGGCTGAGCCTGGCCTCTAATTTGCATTAATCCTACCTCACTCTCCCAAATTGCTTGGATTACAGATGTATGCCACCACACCCAGTTATTTTAGTGAGTTTTGGAGAATGAATAAGGTGAGTAAGTAGAAGTAAGGGGAAGAACACTTCAGAAAGAATAAATAGTATATGCAAAGGCTCAAAAGCCTGGAAAGTTTAGAAAATCTCATTTCAGAATTATTGAAATAACAAGTATAAAAGAAAATGAGGCAGATGAAGCTGAAAAGGTAGACAAAGGCAAGCCTCAGGAAAGATATGTGTGACTGCCCAAGTGTCTATCCATAGACTATGAAAGATACTGAGTGTAAAATTATCAAGTATCTTCTTTTAAAAATAAAAACTATTTTTAAGTTGTTGATGAACCTTTATAATATATTTATTTATATGTGGTGCTGAGGATTGAACCCAGTGCCTCAAACATGCTAGGCAAGTGCTCTACACTGAGCCACAACCCCAACCCCTATCTAGTACCTTTAATCAGATAAATTATATTAATTCTCTTTTTGTATATATGGAAAATGAGGCTCCAGACAGGTTTTGCCACCTGTTCAAGAACACATCATTAGTAGGTGGCTGATAAAGGATTTGAATCCATGTCCAATAACTATGAAACTATATTTTAAAAGACTTCAAGGGCAAACATGACTTCATTTTTTCTTTCCACATTTGTTATTGGTGCATTATAATTGTATATAATGATGGGATTTGTTGTTACATATTTGTACATGCACAAAATATAATAATATATTTTGGCCAATATCACTCCCCAGCACTTATCTCCTCCCTACCCTCCTCCCACCCCTTGGTCCCTTTCCTCTCCTAACTTCCCTTTGATTTTCATGAGATCCCTGATGACTTCATTTTTTAAAACTAATTTTTGAACACATTCTATCTGCCAGAAATTATGTAAAGTGAATATATGTGAAAGTGAATGTCATAAGCAATATAACATATGAATGTGTTGTGCTAAAAACGATTAATTTTCCCTGAGGAAATGAGAAAAAAAGCTTCTCAGAAAACAGATATTTTACCTATTTCTTCATCATTCATCTTTTATTATTTAAAACTAGAGCTAACACTCATTGAACTCGAATCTTATCTAAAGATGCCTGACCTTGTACTAAGTGTTTTATTATTTTGTCTCACCAACCCTATGAAGTAGCCACTATTATTTTCTACATGTTACAGATGAGGAAACTAAAGCAAAGAGTTTAGGTAACTTGTTCAAGGTTGCACATTTAGTAAACTGGATTGGAAGCAGTTGGACCAGATGTCATGCTTTTAACCAATAATAGGGATATTTAAGTTGTTTTTTTAAAGAAGATTTGTGGGCCGAAAGGCATTTAAGAGAGAACACACACATACACACACACAGAGAAACACATGCAAGATGGGCATAGTGGTGCAGCCTATAACACCAGCTACTCTGTAGGCTGAGGCAGGAGGATTACAAGTTCAAGGCCAGCCTGGGGGATTTAGCGAGAATTTGTCTTGAAATAAAAAAATGACTAAATAAAAAGGGTTGGGGATGTAGTTCAATGGGTTCAGTCCCCGCTAATGAAAAATAAAAAAAATAATAAAGAATGAAAAAATACTGCCCATGTCCCGCACAGGGGTTGGAATCTGGATAACTCTGCGTGGTGTGGGCTGTTGGGCAAAAGACCACATGGAAGTAATTTTTTCACAAAGCAGGGGTAAGATGACCCTGTGACCTTAAAGGACTTGCTATCACGCTGGAAGGCAGGAGAGTGAGAGAGCACCATGCACCAGAATCTCTTTATTTATAGGGAAAAGCATAAAGGATTTTCTTTTCTTTCTTTCTTTCTTTTTTTTTTTTTAAGAGAGAGAAGTTTTTTAATGTTTATTTTTTTGGTTTTCAGCGGACACAACATCTTTGTTTGTATGTGGTGCTGAGGATTGAACCTGGGCCGCACGCATGCCAGGCTAGCGTGCTACCGCTTGAGCCACATCTCCAGCCCAAGAACAAAGGATTTTCGATAAAATGTTCTTCACCAAGTAAGGCTAGGGGGA
The DNA here is from genome assembly GCF_047511675.1 of Marmota flaviventris. NCBI lineage: Eukaryota > Metazoa > Chordata > Mammalia > Rodentia > Sciuridae > Marmota > Marmota flaviventris. The sequence continues at coordinate 40,287,760 of NC_092507.1, read as the reverse complement.
CTGGTCAAGTCCCAATGGATGACGCCCAGGTCCAGAACCAGGAGGAAGCAAAACTTCTTTGCCGATTGAAGGTGGAAGTCACCTGCATGGGCAGCCTGAAGCTGCAATGCTAGACTAACACCTTCTTGGCTCAAGACTGAGAGAGAATGCTTAATCATAGCTCTGGCCACCCACACACACACAAAAAAAAAAAAAAAAAAAAAAAAAAAAAAGAAAGAAAGAAAAGAAAAGAAAGAAAAAAAAAGGAAAGAAAGAAAAACATGCCAATGTTTGATGACTTTAAAAAATTCACTGTGCTCTAAGAATAAATTTTAAAAGTACCTAAAATTTAGAGAATTTCTCTAGTGTGTGTGTATGTATGTGTGTTGGGATATGAGGAAACGGGATGAGAGAAGAATGATAGGTGGAGTGTGCTAGAAGAGTACTTTCTTTGGGGCCAGGTAATGGAGGACAAGGGAGTTTTGACTTGATCCAATGGGCTGTGTGGAGCCATGATTTTTTCCTCCCTTTTTCTCTTACTTTGTATTTGTTTTTGTATTTTGTTTGTTTGCAATGCTGGGGATCTAACCAAGTGTCTTCCACATGCTAGGTAAGTCCTTTACCACTGAGCTACATCTCAGTTCCTCTTGGCTTTTTTTTTTTTTTTTTTTTTTTTTTGATTGGGGAGTGACAAGAGTAGATCTATGTTGGAAAGAACAGTCTGGTGGCAAGGGGAAAAGGATTGAGTGGAAGAGACTGGAAGCAGAGAAAAAGGGTTGTTAGGACTCAGTTGCAATGGATATGGAGACCCAAACTAAGAATGATGGCAGTGGGGATAGAGGAAATGGAACCAAGGAATACAAAAACTAGTGATTGTAAGGTCAGGCACGGTGATCAAAAAGAGGCAGATTAAAAGCAGCTGAACAAGGCTTTATTGAGATTTGCTCCGTGGGGAGATCCTCCAGTCTAACAGAGCGGGTCTGGGGGAATAGCGCCCAGGCTTAGCCAGATTGGAATTTTATTCGGTTTAGGAGAGGAAAGGAGGGCTTGGGACAGGAAAGGGAGGGTTTTAGAGTTCCCTGGTCCTCCTGGGGTTGGTTGGGGGATCTTGCTGAGATCCATGTCCGTCCAGGATTGGTCAGGAGATCCTGCTGATTGACAGGTAGTTATGAGGCACCATCACTGCTTGTCTGTTGGCACCTGATTGGTTGTTCTTTTGTGCACCAGTTGCCTGGTGCTTTGTTCCTTTAGCCACCTCAAACCAACCTAACAGTGATTATTTCCACAGATAATACCTTTTCTTTCTCTTTCTGTACTGGGGACTAAACTTAGGGGCCCTCAACCACTGAGCCACATCCCCAACCCTAGTTTGTATTTTATTTACAGATAGGGTCCCACTGAATTGCTTAGCACCTCCATTTTGCTGAAGCTGGCTTTGAACTCACAACCTCTTGCCTTAGACTCCCTAGCTACTGGGATTACAGGTGTGTGCTGCCACACCCAGCCAGGACATGATATTTTGAAAGATGATTAAGTATTGCCTGGTTTTGCTTGGAAAGGCTTGATAAAGGCTCATTTTCATAATTTGGAAAGTTAGGAACTCTGCCTACAACTCAGCATCCTCCTTACAGAGCAAATCAGAAACACTGAGGCCAGTAGAGGATACACATATCAAAAGAATTTGAGCCAGGTATGGTAGCACCCATTTGTAATCCCAACTATTCAGGAGGCTGAGGCAACTTAGTAAGGTCTTGTCTCAAGAAAAAAATAAAAAGGCTTGGGATGTGTCTCCAAAGTAAAGCACTTGCCTAGAATGTTCTGGGTTTGATCCTTAGCACCACAAAAACTAAAACAAAAAAATGTACTTTGGTAGTCTCCTCTATTATCCATCATTTGCTTTCTGTGGTTTCAGTTTTTTTAAGCTCAACCTCAGATAGAAAATATTAAATGAAAAATTGCAGAAATGAACAATTCATAAATAATTATGAATTATGAAATAAAATTATTTTATTTTCTGATACTGGGGATTTAACCCAGGGATGTTTTACCATTGAGCTACCTACATCCCCAGCCCTTTTTATTTTGAGACAGGGTCTCACTAAATTGTTTAGAGTCTTGCTAAATTGCTGAGGCTGGCTTTGAACTTGCTATGCTCCTGTCTCAGCCTCCCAACTTGCTCACAGGCATGCACCATGTACTGCTGAGTAGCATGAAGAAATGTTTTAGTGTCCTGCTTGGGACATGAATCATCCCTTTGTCCAACATACCCATGCTGGATACACTAATTACCCATAAGTCATTTAATAGCCATCTAGGTATGGATTAGTCAGGGTTCTCTAGAGGAACAGAATCAACAGGATGTATAATTATAAAAGGGGGACTTATTTGGCTGGTTTAAGCAACCTGAAGCTGGATAATCCACAAAGGCTGCCTGCAGGCTGGAGAGCTGGAAGAACCAGTAGCTGCACAGTCCAAGAGGCTAAAGCCCCAGAACAAGAGGGATCAACAGTGCTGCCCTAGTTTGAGATGGAAGGCTTCTGGAGAATCGCTTTGGAAGAGTGAAGAAGTGAGAGTCCAACATCCTCAGATGATCACAGCAGCAATCAAGAACCCATTCAAGAAGAATTAAGGGCTGGGGATGTGGCTCAAGCGGTAGCGCGCTCGCCTGGCATGCGTGCGGCCCAGGTTCGATCCTCAGCACCACATACAAACAAAGATGTTGTGTCCGCCAAAAACTAAAAAATAAATATTAAGAAATTCTCTCTCTCATGAAAAAAAAAAAAAAATTGAGCTTGCAACTGCTGCTGCTTTCTGTTCTTCCAACTTTTATTCCATCCAAGTCATCATCCTATTGGATGGTGCTGCCCACACTTAGGGAGGATCTCCATTTCAGTTGGCTATTCCACATGCCAATCATTCCTAGACATGCCCTCATTAACACACCCATAAGCCTCCTAATTATCTGCATCTCAACCAATCAAGTTGACAATTCAAATTAACCATTAGAGGGTTATTAGATTGACTGTCACAGTATTGTAGTGCTTAAAAGAGTACTGATGCTTTTGCAATTCAGATACACCAAAATAGAAGCCTTAAAGTGCTTTCTTTAAGTGAAAAGGTGAAAGTTCTCAACATAATCAGGAAAGAAAAAAATCGTATGAAGTTGTTAGGGTCTATAGTGTAATAAGATTTTTTTTCAGAGCATTATAATTATACATGGTGGTTGGGTTCATTCTGATGAAATCCTACATGTAAGAAATTTTATTTTAAATTCCTACTTTTCCTTCCCTTCTCCCTCCCCTATTCTCCCTTCTCTTCGGATCTTCCTTTTATTCCTTTATTTTTTTTTTATCATCATCATCATCATCATCATCATCATTATTTTTGGTACTGGGGGTGGAACCCAGAAGGGCTTTAACACTGAGCTACATTCCCAGCCCATTTTATTTTTATTTTGAGACAGGTCTCACTAAGTTGCTGAGGTTGGCCTCAAACTTGTGAGCCTCCTCCATCAGACTCCTGAGTCACTGTGGTTACAGGCATGTGTCACTGTGCCCAAATATTTATTTATTTATTTTTATGTTGAAGAAATAGTATATTTAGAATTAGCTAGCTGGATATTTATTTATTTTCGATTGGTACCTTCTACATATACATAAAGGTGAAATTCCCTTTGGCACATTAATATATACATATAACATGATTTTGTTAAATTAATTCCATATTTCCTCCCCTTTCCCTTCCTTCCTCCCTTTAATTCTCCTTCTTCTACTCCACTGATCTTCCCTATATATTTATAATATCAGATACTCCCACCTCCACTGCCTTCTTTCCCTTGTTTTGCTCTAGTTTTCACATATAATAGAAAATATTCAACCCTTGATTTTCTCAGTCTGGCTTATTTCACTCAGCATAGTATTCTCCAGTTCATTCATTTACAGGTAACGGCCATTATTTCATTCTTCTTTATGGCTGAGTAAAACTCCATTATAGATATATACCATATTTTTTTTGATCCATTCATCTATTGACTGGCATCTAGGCTGATTCCATAATTTGGCTATTGTGAATTGTGCTACTATAAACATTGAAGTAGCTGTATTGCTATAGTATGCTGATTTTAGTTCTTTGGGATAAATACCGAGGAGTGAGATAGCTGGGTCATATGATGGTTCCATTCCTAGGTTTTTTAGGAACTCCCTACTGCTTTTCAGAGTGGTTGTACTGTTGTATTGCTGTCCCACCAATGTATGAGTACACCTTTCCCCAACATCCTTGCCAGCATTTATTATTATTTGTATTCTTGATAGTTGCCATTCGGACTGGAATGAGATTAAATCTTACTCCAGTTTTGATTTCTATTTCCTTGATATCTATAGATGGTGAACATTTTTTTTATATATTTGTTGGCCATTTGTATTTCTTCTTTTGGGAAATTTCTGTTTAGTTCTTTTACCCATTTATTGATTGTTTTTTTTTTTTCACTGAGTATTGGAGTTCTTTATATAATCTGGATATTAATCTCCTGTCAGAGGAATAGCTGGCAAGGGCTTTTATTCCCCATTCTGTAGGCTCTCAATTCATGCTCTTAATTGAGAGCTTTGTTGTACAGAAACTTTTAAATTGTATGGCAGCCCACTTATTGATTATTGGTTTTATTTCTTGAATGTTAAGGGTCTTGTTGAGGAAGTCAGCGCCTGCACCAATGTCAGTGCACATGATGGAGTGTTGACCCCACGTTTTCTTCTATCAGTTGCAAGGTTTCTGGTCTAATTCCTGTCTTTGATCCATTTTGATTTGACTTTAGTGCAGGTTGAGAGATAGGGATCTAAATTTCATTTTTCTACACAGGAATATCCAGTTTTCCCAGCACCATTTGTTGAAAAGGCTGTCTTTTCTCCATTTTATATTTTGGTAACTTTTTCAAGATTGGATAACTGTAGGTATGTAGGTTTGTCTTTTTGTCTTCTATGACATTAATCTTCATGTCTATAATAAGTTTTTCTTTTTCTTTTTTTTTTTTTTTTTTGGTACCAAGATTGAACCCAAGGGTGTTAAATCACTGAGCCACATCTCCAGCCCTTTTGTATTTTCTATTTTGAGACAGGGTCTTGCTAAGATCCTTGCTGAGTTGCTAAGGCTGGCCTTGAACTTGCGTTCCTCCTGCCTCAGCCTCCCAAGTTGCTGAGATTACAGGCATGCACCATAAAAAATTTTTTGGGGGTGGAGTAACAGGTATTAAAATCAGGGGCACTCAACCACTGAGCCACATCCCCAGCCCCATGTTTTGTTTTTTTGTTTTTTTTAAAGACAGGTCTCACTGAGTTGCTTAGCACCTCGTTATTGCTGAGGCTGGCTTTGAACTCATGATTCTCCTGCTCAGTTTTCTGAGCCACTGGAATTACAGGCATGCACCATTGCGCCCAGCCTATAAAATATTTTGAGAGACTACATTCACACAACTTTTATTTCAGCATATTTTTATAATTATTTTATGTTATTATGTTGTTTATTTCTTACTGTGCCTGATTTATAAATAAAATTTTATCCAAGATGTGTATGAGTAGGAAAACTATCATATGTAGAACTAGGTATCAGATAGCCACTGGGGTCTTGGAACATATGTATCCCACCTGGATAAGGGGAGACTATTGTATATTTATTCTTTTTGGTTTGTCAATTTTAGACATTATTTTGGAATTCCATTATGAAAGATGAGGATTTAACTCTCTTTCATCACTCTAGGCCTCTATTTTCCCTCCCTCATATGGTTAAAATATAAATTTTTACTAAATCAAAATTTATTGAATTTAAATGTTGTTTACTGCTAAGCTAAGTGCACTGTATTTTCTTTCACACCTTTTTTTTTTTTCCTTACTGGAGATAATAACTTTGTTCTTTTCTTTCTTTTTTCGGTACTGGGGATTGAATCCAGAGGTGCTTAACCACTGAGCCACATCCCAGCCCTTTTTATTTTTTATTTTGAGATAGGGTCTTGTTAAGTTGTTTAGGGACTGGGTAAATTACTGAGGTTGGCCTCCCACTTCCCAAGTCACTGAGATTACAGGAGTGCGCCACAACACCCTGCACTAATAACTTTTTTCATTTACTTAATTCTCTGTCACTATTTTCTACGTGATCAAATGTATTAGATAATTTCTGTTCCTAAAGTCCTCCATTCTACTGTTCCAAAGTGTGCATGGGAAACAGTGGTCATTTTAAGATTCCCCTTTATCATCCTCCTGGGGATTCTCTGCTTCTTTTCTGTGTTGTATTTCCTGTTTTACACATTCCATGTTTTTTGCTTTTTTACTTTGCTGTCTCCTTTTAGTGACACATACTCTTGTATTATCTTTCCAATTAAGAGTCATGGAAAATAATTTTTTGGAAACTTTACAAGTCTTAGTATGCCTTCCTTTTTCTTTCATGCTTGATCAGTGTTCTCTGGATGTAGAATTCTAAGTTGAAAAAAATTTACACAGAATTTTTAAGGCCTTGATACTTTGTATTCCATTTTCTAGTGTTTGCTTTGAGACATTTAATGTCATGTCAGTTTTCTTTCTATCCCTTGTATGATACCATTATTTTTTCCTGGAAGTGTGGCATATTTTCTTTATCTGCTAGTTTTCATATTGATGTGTGTGTGTGTGTGTGTGTATTTCAATTCTCAGTACCAAAAAAATAAAATCTATGTGTAAATTCAGACATTGTTGATACCAGTATAAGCTAATATAACTTTTTCCATTGTAGAAATCTGTAACTGAGTCATAAAATGTTTTGACTTTACCTGGCTCTGCTATGAAATTAGAAGTGAAAAAAAATCTATAAACAAAGAAGGGGTTGTTTGTTTGTTATGGGGAACTGAACCTGGGTGCTTTAACATTTAGCTACACCTTCAGCATTTTTTTTTTTTTTTTAACTTTGAGATAGGGTCTCACTGAATTGCTGAAGCTGGCCTCACTCTTGTGATCCTCCTGCTTCAGTCTCCCAAATCACTGGGATTATAGGCACGTGCCACCACACCGGTTCTGAGGTTATTCATTAAAATAAAATTAAAAAAAAATTGGAGGCACAAAATTTTCCAAAAGTCCCAGAATGTTAAAATTCTTTAGATTTTTAGTATTATAAAGTAATTATTTAAAGTAATAATTATGTTAATAAGTGCAATGAAAAGGACAGGGGCATATGTTCACTGCAGGTCAGCAATGTAAATTTTTTATAACTATAAAGTCAATATGCAAAAATAAACATTGTTTGCAGAGGTAGAATTGGGAAACTTTTTCTTTTCAAAAAAAATTTATACATGTTGTCACAAAAACGTTTTTATAATTAAAAAAATAAATCTCAAGTCTAAAGCTAACAAAAATCATAGTGACGTGTCTCGCAGCCCCCTTAGATGAAGATGAAAACTAAACTGTTCTGCCACACATCTGAATGTTTCAGAACAGCCAGGTCTTTGATGTCGGGTAGACTAAACAACCAGATGTTTGACTGAAGTTTTCTGTTTTCATCTGAATGGCTGACAAATGTTAACTATAGCCTGAGTGTGTAACTGATGTCAGTTACCATTAAAGTTCAATGACTTGCTAACATGGCCCCATGCAGCTCTCCTGGCCTTCTTCATTTGTTGCTCAAACATATTTTTAATTGGCTCTTAGCTTTGGTGTTACATAACTCCTAGATTATTCTTCATTATCTAAAGAGTAAAGGCTAAACTCAACCCTTTATCATTTGGTTCCAGCTGACTTCACCAGATTTATCTCTCATTTTTCTCTCTTACAGAGTCTATGTTTTTAAATATTAGAATACAGCCTTTGACCCTCAAGATACTCATGGTTATATCATTATTATTATTGATGTTATTTGGGGAATAGCATTGTTATTCATTTTACTAGTGCTAGAGTGCTAGGACTTTGTATACTTTATTGAATTTGATCTTTATCACCTTCAGTGGAATTATGATTTTCCTCTTCACAATGAAAAAAAAAAAAAAGAGGCTCAGAGAAGTTCCATATCTTGCCCAAAGTCATAACCACTAAGTAAGCTGCATATTAATAAGTTTACTACAGCATGTTGGTGGCTACAGTAGAAGTATGAAGAGAATGAGAACTATAAAATTTACAGGAAATTGGTAACAATAGGCAAAGGTTTAATCCAAAAACCATTTATAGAGTGCCTAGTATGTTCTGGGCTCTATGCCAAGCATCTGGGACATGGTAAAGTCAAATGTCCTCTCTTCCTTGAAGGAGAAAATTGCTTGATAAGGATGTCAGTCAACTAAAATTAGGTGGAAAGCTCGGGTGTCCCAGAAATGCAGCCAACAGAAGTGATGGCAACATAAATGATCAGGGATTAGCTGGGGTACAGGTCCTAGCCTCATAGTTCCAGGAAAAGGGGATGGAGATTCAAACAAATCCCAGGTATCAAGTGACTTAGAGACAATTCCCTAGGAAAATGTGTGTCTCCCCACAGGAATATTTGAAAGGTAAGGAAAGAGGAGAAACTGACATCCCATCAATATGAAGAAAACACTGAAGCCAGATATTGTGTTGTGCATCTGGAATCCCAGGACCTCTGGAGTCTAAGGTAAGAGGATCACAAGTTCAAAGTCAGCCTCAGCAATTCAGCAGGACCATCAGCAACTTAATAAGACCCTGTATCAAAAAAAAAAAAAAAAAAAAAGAAGGACTTGGGATATAGCTTAAGACTCATTAAGAGTGGAGTAAGGGGCTGGGTATAGTGGCATATGCCTATAATCCCAGTAACTTTGGAGGCTAAGGCAGGAAGATTACAAGTTTGAGAGTAGTGGGAATAATTTAGTGAGATCCTGTCTCAAAATTTAAAAAAAATTAAAAGGGCTGGGAAATGTAGGTCAATGGTTGAGCATCCCTGAGTTCAATTCCCAGTATCATAAAAAAAAAAAATTGACATCATTGTATATTTTTCTCCAGTCATATTCAGGGGTTTTATTGCAGGCACAGAATGAGCAGAGTTGGATATGTGAATGGTTCTAGTTCATTTGTTTGTTTGTTCTTTCTTGTTCCTGGGAGTAGAACCCAGGGGTGCTTAACTCTTAGCTACATCCCAACCTCTTTTTATTTATTTATTTTATTTTGAGACAGCATCTCACTAAGTTGCTTGGGCCTTGCTAAGTTGATGAGGCTGGATTCAAACTTGAGATCTTCCTCCTCAGACTCCCAGGTAGCGGAGGCATGTGCCACCACACCTGGTAAGTTTGGATTCATTGGTTTTGAAAAATACTGCTCCCTCCTCGTACATTTAAAAAGAGAGTATATGAATTTATTTTGTGCCAGCAGCTAATTTGGAGGATGGAGGAAGCCAGTCCAAGGATATGGTACACATATATAGAAGGTTAGAAATGATACAACAATTTAACAATTGAAGATAAGGCCTAATTGAATTGCCCTGAAGTCTACATTATTGTTTAACTTTCAGTTACATTTGCCAAAAGTTTCTTTCCTTAATTAAGGCAATTTGAATTTATTTTCTACTACTTGCAGCTGAATGGATCCTAATTTGAAACACCTATGCGTATGATCAGTATGCTTTAACTTGTATTTTTTTTTAGTTGTAGTTGAACACACTACCTTTATTTTATTTATTTTTATGTGGTGCTTTTTTAAAATTATTTTTATGAGGATTGAACCCAGTGTCTCACACGTGCTAGGTGAGCACTCTACCACTGAGCCATAACCCCAGCCCCTTTAACTTGTATTTTTAAGTAGGTGTGTAAACAATGATTCACTTTATGTTTTAACTCTGTCACTGTTGCTCTAAAACTGACGTGTTGTTTTTCTTTTTTCCCAACCTTCTTCTTCCTGACTGATCTTCTCTCCTAATCTTCTCTTCTCTGATCTTCTCCTCCGTAATCTTGGGATTTCTTTAAAAATCTGTTGTTCCTCATGATGGGGAGAATCACAACCTCTGGGACAGGAGTCCCCTGTGCTAGCAAAACAATAAAACTTCTTTTTTTTTTTTTCATAATCATGTCCTCATTATTGGATTGGCATCAGAGACAAGGACTGACTTTTCAGTAACAGGCAGTATATGAGTAATTCACATGTAACATGGTATTTTATATTTTTTAAATTTCTTGGGCAGTTAGATGAAATACAGAATGTCCATTTTTACATCAGATATTTGTAAGCTCTAATGGCTTGTGTTTGGCATATGTGGATATGACTCTGGAGAAGTAGACAAGGAGAGTATTTTATTCTAAAGAAAATGGAATGCCAAAGGAAGGGTTTAAGCAATTTAAACAAAAGAATGTTTTTTGTTTTGGTTTTGAGAATAAGCAATTGGTTTTTACTTACTTAATTATTTTGTGTGCTGGGAATTGAACACAAGGCCTTGTTCATGCTAAGTACGTGTTCTATTACTGAGCTATACCCCCAACTCCAAGAATAAGAATTTTTTTCTTTTTTTTTTTTGTACTGGGGATTGAACTCAGGGGTGCTTTATCACTTAGCTATATCCACAACCCTTTTTATTTTTTAATTTTGAGACAGGGTCTTGTTGAGTTATCCACGGCCTCACTAAGTTGCTAAGTTTGGTCTCAAACTTGCAATCCTCCTTCCTCACCTTCCCAAATTGCTGGGATTACAGAGTGCACTACTACTCTGGGTGAGAATAAAAATTTTCAAAAGGGTATTTTTCCCTGATTTTTTCTCATCGTCAAATTTTTATTCCTTTCAAAAGCTCACTCATTCATATGGTGACTATTATTAAGCACTTACTATGTATTAAGCACTTACTATGTGCCAGTCATAGTTGTAGGAACTTAGGATATAGCAGTGAAACAGACAAAAATTCCAGCCAGAGTAGGTCTTACATGCTACTCAAGCCAAAGAGCATTTTCCCCAAGATGTCTTCCTGAATTCTCTCAATCTCAATTCTTTCAGCTTTTGTGGCATGGTGTACCACAGTAAGTACATTTATCATAGTCTATATCAAGTTAGAGGCATTGCTTCAGCTGTTAAAAATCTCTTTCACAGAACTAAAGAGTTCTTGGGTTTAGGATCCATGTTATTAATCTGCCTCCCAAGCACAGAGCTGGTTTGGAGCAAGTGCCAGTGGGTGTTGATTGAGCCAACCATCTTCTTTACTGTCATACAGATCACTCCTACAATTTTCACTGAAGCCTCTGCTAGGCATTTTTTTTTTTTTTTTTGAGCAATTGGGAGCCAACCAGAGGGTGTAGCAATCTGGGAGCTATATAGAAATGACATTCCTTTTTCTTTTCTTTTGAACTTGGGATTGAACCCAGAGCACTTCCCTCTGAGCCATATCCCCACCCCTTTTAAAATTTTTTAAATTTTGAGACAGGGCCTTCTGCCTCAGCCTCCTGAGTTGCTGGGATTACAGGTGCGTGCCGCCATGCCAAGCTAGAAATGACATTCCTAATAGTGATTATTACTGATAAACAACAACAAACTTAATTTGTATGACCACTGGCATAATAGGAAATGAAGATCTAAATAATTCTCTTATGGAATTCAAATAGCTGTCCAAGCTAGGTGTGGTAAAGCATGCCTGTAATCCCAGCTTCTCAAGAGGTTGATAGATGGATCACAAAGTTGAGACCAGCCTCAGCAAGTTAGTGAGGCCCTAAGAAACTTAGTGAGACTGTGTATCAAAATAAAAGATAAAAAGGGCAGGAGATATGGCTCAGTGGTTAAGTGCCCCTGGGTTCAATACCTGGCATTAAAAAATAAAATAATATAAAAATAATAGTCTAATTTAAAGACTCTAAATGACTCTTTGGTAAAGAGATGGAATGATTCCCATGAAACTGATAATTGCAAGTGTAAAAATATTTTTTTGGTTTAAACATAAAATATTTTATAACTGGGTTTTATATTAATTTAAATACAATAATTGTAATTTAGGGGTAAGAGCTCTGATTTTTTAATTTTTCCCTCCATATTTTAAAATTGGTGATTTATAGTTGTACTGATGGGATTTGTTGTTACATATTTGTACATGCACACAATACACAGTATAACAACAAAATTTTGCCAAGAACTCTGATTTTCTTAAAAGCAAAAAAGAGGGGCTGGAGTTGTAGCTTAGTAGTAGAGCGCTTGCCTAGCACACATAAAGCATTGGGTTTGATCCTCAGCACCACATACATAAATAAATAAAATAAAGGTATTTTGTCTCTCTATAACTAAAAAAAAAATCTGTTAAAAGCAAAAAAGAGTTATTGTAAAGATCCAAAGAAATTGATGATTATCAAATAATTTCTGTGTGGTTGCTACATAGCCAACAGAGGGAGCCCTTGTTACAAAACCTAATAACTTTCCTACACATTAATAGCCAATGGAAGAATAGAATGAATAAAATAGTTCAGGTATTAGATAATTCTGTTTTAAATGTGTTGGGAATCTAGAATTCATTTTTTGAAACTAAGCTTAGGGGATAATGTTAAGTTACAGGTATTTCAAAATAGCATATATGTATTGGATTTTTATTTATGTATTTATTTATTTATTTGATACTGGGAGTTGAACCCAAGGATGCTTTACCACTGAGCTACAACCATACTCTATTTATTTATTTATTTATTTATTTTTAAATATTTATTTATTTATTTTAGTTTTCGGTGGACACAACATTTTTGTTTGTATGTGGTGTTGAGGATCGAACCCGGGCCGCACGCATGCCAGGCGAGCGCGCTACCGCTTGAGCCACATCCCCAGCCCCCATTTATTTATTTTTGAGACAGGATCTCACTAAGTTGCCAAGGCTGGCCTTGACCTTGTGATCCTCCTGCCTCAGCCTCCCAAATTGCTGAGATTTCAGGTATGTGCCAGTGCACCTAGTTGTATCAGATTTTTAAAAAAGCTCTGTACATACTGCCGTAGTGTTCCTGTGTCTATATGTTTGTGGTGCTAGAGATCAAATGATTTATCTTTAAAGTACACAATATGATATTTTTCTGCTTGAAACCAGCCAATGGCATCTTCGTTACTCATGCAACAAATCTAACTTTATAGGGTGGTGAAGATTATAGCATGAGACCAGTCTCACAGTTAAATTCTTAGCTATTATTTTTCACTACTCTGTCCTTATTGAACTGATTCTTGATCCTTCAAACTTCAAACAGAAATGCTTTTCAAACTGCCCTATTTATACTTTAGCCTTCATTTGCTTAATTCCTTTTTGTCCTATAGATTTCGGAATCCCAGAAGTCTTGCCTCATTCATAGTGTAGGTGTTTTTCTGGTTCTTAACACAACATTTTATAATGAATTGTTTACAAAGGTGTCTCTACTACTTGAGAGAAGTCAGGTCTTGTTATTTGTTCTGTCTTCCGGGCCTAACAATAGAATGGCCAACTGTCAAGGTTTGTCTGGGACTGTTCCAGTTTTAGCACTGAAAGTTGCAAGTATCTGGCAATCTTCAGTACCAGGTAAAGTGCGGCAGTTAGTCACCCTACCTTAGGTCCTCATACATTATTAATACAATCAGTACAATCAGTAAACTTGCTTTCTAAGCAAATTATCTCTGATCAGTCGCTTTTGCTTCCTGGGTTTAAATTTCTCCAACTGTAATTAAAATTTTAAACTGGATATTGGCTAAGCCCCTTTTGAGTCTGATATTTTAGAATTGGATGTTATTGACTTCAGCCATCATCTTACTTTATTTAAAATCTTAAATGGCTGAGTGGTGGGACATGCCTGTCATCCCAGTGGCTTGGGAGGCTGAGTCAGGAGGATTGCAAGTTCAAAGTCAGCCTCATCAACTTAGTGAGACCCTGTTTCAAAATAAAATATGAAAAAAACCTAAGATATAAATTATGTATATATGGTATAATTCCAGTTTTATAAAACATGTTTATTTTCATATTTTATAGAAGAAAGGGACTATTTTATGAATATATATTTTATTATGGATAATCTTTTTCACTTTCTAGGATTTCAAAAATCTCCAGAATAATTGTATGATTTCATAGTCAGGCAATAAAAATATACAAAATGCCAACATTTGTGCTGATGTAGCAGTGAGTGTACTTTAATTATTTTTCAGAAAATTATTACCTTTGTATGAAATTGTTAACAAAAGTTAAGTAACTGATTATATGTTTCCTTTAGAAAAGTGCTACTCAAACTTTAATGTTGGTTTGTGATGGGCCTGAGATTTTCCATTTCTAACAAGCTTCCAGCTGATGCCAGTGCTTCTGATCTGCAGACCACATATACTAAAGGAGGCTTTAGTGGATATTAATTTGAATTCACATTTGACTGCTAATTACAAAAATTTTAACCATTCTATGCCTTTGGCAGTACTTCCCAAACTGATGCATTGGGGTAAACATAAGCAGCTGCTTATAATTCAACTTTCTGAGAACCAAGGGGATCAATGCCTTGGAAAACTCATAAAATCTTTGAGGTATAGAGTGAAATCCATTCTACTACTGAGAACTCCTGCCTTGCAGATTATCTTTTGTAAACAGGAAGTCAAAAGCATGAAAACCTATCAGGATAACCAAAATACTGGAACACTAGGTTGATAGATGCTATGTTACTCAAAAATTAACTACCCCTTCCTTTATGCTCCTCACTGAACTGGTATAGTTGTGCTCCACTGATAGTATTTGAATGAAGGAATGAGTTTAAGTGTACTATAATGCTAACAGTTGAATGTAGTATCCTGTAGGTTTAGATCACTAGTTCTCAAAGTTTCAATATATGTGAAACTTACCAGGGGAACTAGCCAAAAATATAGATTTTGGACTATTTCCCCCAAAATCAGATTCTGGGCAGTGGAGTTAAAGAATCTGGTTTTCTGTGTTTTTTCTTTCTTTCCTTTTTTATTGTGGCACTAGGGATTAAATTCAGGGGCATGCTATCACTGAGTTATAGCTCCCAGACCTTTTTATTTTATTTTGAGTAAGGGTCTCACTAAGTTGTCCAGGGTAGCCTCTGAATAGCTGGCATTACAGCCATGCACCATAGCACCAGGCTTTATTTTATTTTATTTTATTTTGGTGTTGGGGATTGAACATAGAGC
The DNA here is from genome assembly GCF_047511675.1 of Marmota flaviventris. NCBI lineage: Eukaryota > Metazoa > Chordata > Mammalia > Rodentia > Sciuridae > Marmota > Marmota flaviventris. The sequence goes on along the minus strand of NC_092507.1, from coordinate 40,272,746 downwards.
CTCATGCATGCTAAGCATGCACTCTATCACTGTGCTACATTGCCAGTCCCAGGTTTACCACATTTGAAAAATAAGGTAGATAATGTTGCTCAAAATGAAGTCTACATGTCTTTAATTCTAAGTCAAAAATCAAACAATCTTTCAAATTCATAGAATTCATGAAATGGGAAACTAGGGATAAATTTTCTAGCAGTAGGTGTTAATATTCATTGAATACTTACTATGTTCCAGGCATTTTAGAAGCATTTTATATCACTTATCTCAGTCCTCACATCAATGCTGCAAGGAAAACATTCTTTTTTTTTTTGAATTTTAATATTTATTTATTAGTTTTCGGCGGATACAACATCTTTGTTTGTATGTGGTGCTGAGGATCGAACCCGGGCCACACGCATGCCAGGCGAGCGCATCCCCAGCCCAGGAAAACATTCTTAACTTCATTTTTTTTTTTTTAAATTTGGAAACTTAACCCTGGGAGAAGATTAAGTAATGTGCCCAATGTTCCAATTAAGCAGCAGAAATACTATCCAAACTCCAAATTCCTTAAATGGCCCTACTTTCCCTACCTCACCGTCGCACAAACTCCTGATTCATTCTGCTATAGTCAAAAAGATTCTGAAACCTAGTACCCTCCTGACCACCTAATGCCTACAGCAAGAGCTATAGCTGGGAGGTAATTTCAAAGAAGCGGGCGAGGACTGGGGTCACACAGAAACATATTTACGATACCTATATTCCTCCTCATTTGAGAAAGGAGATTTTCTGTCTACTTCCTCCAGGAAGTTGTCACTACATCATCAAACGAGGAGAAACTAGGAGAAATCCAAGTCCCTTTCATTCATCTTCCAACCCCCTGACAAACTCCTCCCCAGCCCACTCCTCAGATACACAGAGGAGATAGTCCTGGAAGTTCTCACCTGAGGCAGAGAAGAATTCCAAAATGAAAAGGGCATATATCCTTTAATATTTGTGACTGAATACAATGACAGACTCTTGAAGCCAATAAAGATCTTAGTTGCTTCAATGGTAGCTGATTCCTCTCTGTTTGTGACCTTCACTCTTGTCCTGTGTCTCTGGATTCCAGCAGCAGGCTTTTGATTCAGGCTCTGAACTTGGCATGGTTTATATAATGCAAACTTTCCATCTAAGTCATTCTTGAAAACCTTTTGAAAATTAAAAATTACAAAATTTCTCTCTAAAAAATAAATAACAAATCATTATTGGCCTTCTTTAAAAGTATTCAAAATAGAAAATGTGGCAGTTCTTTAACACATGTCCCTTTATTCTATTAATGTAGACACATACTTCTTACTAAGACTGGGTATATAGCTAGCTTGGTAGAGTGCTTGCCTCGCATTCATAAGGCTCTGGGTTCAATACCCAGAACCACAGAAAAGAGAGAGAGAGAGAGAAGGAAAAAAAATTATGTGTTGAAATCCAGACCTTCAATGTGATTGTATTAGTAGGTGAGGCTTTTAGTAGGTGATTAGGTCCTGAGGGCTTTGCTCTCATGAATGACATTAGTATCTTGATTAAAAAAATAAAAAGATGCCAGAGGACTAGAAACGTATCTCCATGGTAGAGCACTTGCCTGGCATGCTACTAGGCCGTAGGTTTGATCCTCAGGAAACACCTCCTAGGAAAAAAGACCTCAGAGAGCTCATGTGCCTCTTCTGGCATATGCAGATACTATAAGAATATGGCTTTCTTTTCAATCTCCCTCCCCTACTCCTTTCTCTCTCTTCTGGAGATTGAACCCAGGTCCTCATACATACTAAATTCATATTTTACCATTTAACTACACCCCCAACTTGAAAAGACAGCTTTCTATGAACCAGGAAGTGTGCCCTCACCAGACACCTAATCTGCCAGGTATCTTGATATTGGACTTCTAGCCTCCAGAACTATTAGAAATAAATTTCTGTTGTTTATAAGCGATCCAGTCTATGTTATTCTGTTATAGCAACTTGGATGGATTTAAAAAGTTGTCTGTATTCCTAGGTGCGATGCCAAATGCCTGTAATTCCAGCTACTCTAGGAGGCTGAGGCTGGAGGATTCTTGAGGCTAGACTCTGCAACTTAGTGAGTCCTTGTCTCAAAATAAAAAATAAAAAGGATTGGGGATGTAGCTTAGTGCTAGAGAATGTCCCTAGATTAAATACACAGTACTTTCTCTTCCTTAAAAAGTTATCAATATAAACTCATGACTTCTTTTTAATTCAATATATTATATTGTATATAATAAATGTGATCATTATTCATTTTTTATTTCAAATTTCCTCTAATTTGAACAGGGGAGCCCCTTGAAGTTGGCTCAGGTATCCCCTAGGCATATTCCCATCAATTTATAAGCTCTTCTTCTTCTTCTTTTTGTACTGGGGATTGACTCCATGTATATTCTACCATTGAGCTACATCTCCTGCCCTTTTTTAAATTTTGAGACAAGGTATTGCTAAGTTACTCAGACTGGCCTTGAACTTGTGATCTTCCTGAGTCATTTATAAGCACTTCTTTACTTTAGCCACAGGAAAATGTTCCAGGATCACTTTGTACTTTCCTTGTCCTGGCCATAATATCTGCCGTTTCTTCAAGGAATGTTTTTCATTTGAGTATAGCTTTTGGACCAAGATCTGGATGTTAGCTGTTGTCATTGTCACTAAAATGAGTTATCAATGTGAACAAATGTAGTATGAATATGTAGTGTTAGAAGTATCAGTGTAAATAAATTCATAAGCACACATGCACATAATACACATCCATAGTCTACTTGATATCCAGTATCATTTCACAGGGTTTTTTTCTTCCCCGTCTGGGATTCTACTTTATATGAGTGTCAGCCAAAGCCTCTCTAAGGAACTGATATTTGAGATGAAAGTGAAATAATATTTAAGAGCTAGCCATGAAAATATCTAGAAACAGAGCTTTACAGTCAGAGGGAACAGCAAGTACAAAGACCTAAGGCAGAAATAAATGTGGTATGTTTGAGAAACAGACCAGCCAGTGTAGTTGAAATGTACTAAGTTACTGGGGAGGATGGTTTGAAATGAAGCCAATGAGACAGGAAGGAGCTGCAAATAAAACTGTATAGGATATAATAAAGGAATTTGAAATTATTTTAGTAAAATAGGAAGACATTGAAAGATTTTGAGAGGGAGATTACAGTAAGTCTGTTTTATGTTTCAAAAGATAACTTGGACATTGCAGAAAGAATGAATTATTAAAGGAAAACCAAGCAGAGAGATAGTTATGAGACTTGCAATAGTTTAGGCAGGATAAAATAATGACTTAGATGAAGGTAGCAGCAAATGACATAAAAAGAAGATAATAAATTTGAGGCATATTCTGAAGGTAGACATGGTTGGACAAATTCTAAATTCTTAAATGAATACTGAAAATCCAAATTAATTTTGAATTTATACATCTGCTATTTGCTGTGTGTTGTGCTAAGTCCTGAGGATAGAAAAATTTTAAAAAGGAACTCATAAAATAACAGTGGGTGATAGAAAGGCAAATAATTATAATGTAATGTGATAAACATATAATAATAGGCTTAAAAAATAATAGAGTTAAATACAAGGTAAAACACAGACCTTAAGGAGGAAGGAACTGACTGTACATGGATGCAATGAGTGGTTACAGAAATCTTCAGAAAAGACACAGAAAATTACATTCTTTTCTTTCTTCCTTTTTTCATAGTATTGGGGATTGTACTTAGGACCTTGCACATTCCAGGTAAGTGTACTCTACCAGTGAGCTACATCCCCTGCCTTTTAAAAACTTTTATTTTGTGACAGGGTCTCTCTTAAGTTGCCCAACCTGCCTCAGAATTGTGATCCTCCTGCCTCAGCCTCTGAAATAACTGATTATTGATGTGTTACACCATGTCTAGCTTGGAAAGCTGCCATTTATTTATTTATTTAGGTGTTGTGGATTTAATCTGGTGCACTTCACAACTGAGCTACATCCCTGGCCCTTTTTATTTTTTTATTTTGAGACAGGATTTTTTATTTTAAGATAGGATGCTTGGTTGCCTTGGTCATTGCTAAATTGCTGAGGTTGTCCTCGAACTTGCAATGTTCCTGCCTCAACCTCCAGAGTCACTGGGATTACAGGCATGCACAACCAGACCCCGCAGAAAACTATCTTTTAAAAGATAAATAAACAAATAAATAAAATAATGTCATTTATCTATAATTAAAAGAAAGTTGGGGCTGTAGCTCAGTGGTAGAGTGGCCCCTGGTTTCAATCCCCAGTACCAAATAACAATCAAGTAACTAATTAAAAAGTTTTAAAAATATAAAATGATGTTTATAACATTACTAGATGATATAATCTTATGAGACCAATGCCATATATGAAGACAATCGTTGGCTGAAATATTGTTAAGAGTATATACTTTTCATCAGGAACTATGCAAACCAGAAGTCAATGGAACATTTCTAAAGCACCGATAGAAAAAAATATATATAAAATTGTACACCCAGTGGAAATATCTTCAAATATTGAAGGAAAAGTAACAATTATTTTCAGGCAAACAAAAGAACTGAGAGAATTCATCACTGTAAAACTAAAGGAATTTCTTCAAACAGAAGGAAAATAATACAAGAAGGAAATTAGTATCAACTTGAATAAGCTTATAATGCACTGGAAATTATAAATATATGGGTAAAAAAGACTATTTTTTCACTTTTATTCTCTTTAAAAATAATTTATTGTTAAAAAAAAAACAGCCCCAGTGCAGTGGTGTACACCTGTAATCCCAATGATTCAGGAAGCTGAGACATGGACAGCAAGTTCAAGGCCAGCCTGAAGAACTTGGTGAAACTCTGTCTCAAAATAAAATAAAAAGGGCTGGTGGTATATCTCAGTGGATAGTGCTACTGGTTTCAATCCCCAGTATTACAAAAACATAAAAAGGTTAAAAATAATAATAAAATAAAATTAATAAGGATGCATTGCAGTGTTTAAGACAAAAGGTAAGACACATGACAACAAAATCACGAAGAATGGTATTAGAAAATGAAGTATACTGTTATAAGATTCTTACACTATATACTAATGCACTACATATGCATACTGTATATAAATACACTCTAATAGTGTTTGAAGGTGAACTGTAACAAGTTAGGCATATATTAAAATACAATAACAGTGATAGATCACACTTTTCAATCATTTATTCCTTTGTTTTCATATCCTTATGAGGCCAAAGTTTCAATAAGAACAGGTATTTTGACTTTTAAAATTTTGCCTGAAATCCAGTTATTAATAAAATTATCACATTTTGCTTGCTGTGATTTAGAAGGGTAAAATTTTCAGATATTACTTTCACTGATGTTTGGAGCCTTTAGAAAATATTAGGGGCTGGGGATGTAGCTCAGTGGCAAAGTGCTTGCCTAGCATGTGCTAATCTCTGGCACTGAAAAAAAATATATATATACACACATACATATATGTATATATTATATATATAAATATTCCAGTTATATATATAATAACTATCTTGAGATCGACTATTTTTAAAAAATTGTTTTTAGTCATAGATGGACACAATACCTTTATTTTGTTTATTTAGTTTTTTTATGTGGTACTGGGGATGGATCTCAGTGCCTCGTGCATGGTAGGCAAGCGCTCTACCACTGAGCCACAACCCCAGTTCCTATGGAGAGAGAATTTTTTAACATTTATTTTTTAGTTTTTTGGCGGGCACAACATCTTTGTTTGTATGTGGTGCTGAGGATCGAACCCGGGTCGCATGCATGCCAGGTGAACGCGCTACCGCTTGAGCCACATCCCCAGCCCCCCAGTTCCTATTTTGACATAAATATTCTAGTTATATATATAAGTATACATATATAAGCATAATATTATATATAACTGTAATATTATATGTAAATATTATATATAACTGTTTATTTCAAGGTAGTAGGCTAATTTCAAGATAGTTATATATGTAACTGGAATATATATATAAAACCTATATATGTAACTGGAATATTTATTTCAAGATAGTAGGCTGATTATATATGGCAGTTACTCCCAACAATACATCTTAGAAATGATTGAAAATTTACTAAAAACAACATGGAGGTTTTCCAGCAATGACACAATTTCTCATACTGAGTGAACGCTTATGCAGTTAGCAGTTGTGAACTGAAAGGCAGCCAAAAGAGGACATAAGCTGGAGATTTGGCATTTGAAAGAAGGAAACTGCACTAGGTAAAATACATGTTTAAAAGGCCTTTTCCGTGTACGGTATTCCTGACTCTCTGCAGTCCCTGGAGGCTAAAACTGAAAGCAGAAAGCTGGTCTTTTTGACTTGAAGAGTCAGAAAAGGAATTTCAGATTTCCAGAGCAGCTGGAAATTGAGAAGGAAATCCTAGGAAGGGGAGAAGGATGAAGGACAGAGTTTCAAGTCTGCATATATATACCCCTCAAACCCTTGACTGATTGTTGAACCTTACATGAAACAGGGGAAAAATCCAGGGTATCTAAGGGAAATAACAGCTAGAGGGCTGAAGAAACCCAGCAGGCACTTCTGCTGCTATTACAGTATAGACCACAGAAAGATTTGAACCTTTAATTCTTACTTGATTTGAATAAAAGGAGCCAGGTGAATAGCCAGGTGCACAAGCCTGTAATCCCAGCAACCTGGGAGCCTGAGGCAGGAGAATCATGAGTTCAAGGCCAGTCTTAGTAATTTAACAAGGCCTTAAGTAACTTAGTGAGACCTGTCTCAAAACAAAAAAATCTTTTGATTTTTGGGCTGGGGATGTAGCTCAGTGGTAAAATGTCCCTGGGTTTAATCCCTAGTACTAAAAACAAACAAACAAACAAACAACAATAAAATCTCTAACTCTGCTAAACAGATCTCACTTAAATTGTGGCAATATGGAATTGTGATTCCTCAACTACTTCCCAGATTTGAGCCAGTTCAGAGTCCTTTGTATAAAGGATGGCTTTTGAAGAAGGATTCTGCTGCTCTATTTAAAATTTACACTGTAAATCTTTCCCAAGGTATCCCCTAAAAGAGTTGCAGCCTTTTACCAGGTGAAAGTCTATTATGCTACAGGAAATGATTAGATTTTTTGATGTATCAGTCACTTTGAATTTACACAATTCTTGGAGACCTAAAATACCTTAGAGGTCTACTAGGGGCTTCTAGAGTTTTTAGATTATTAATGGAGTTTTGGTTTGGGTCCATCTCAGTGGGCCCCGTTGGTTTCAAATCCATTCCCTGTTGCTTTTTTTTCCTCTTCTCACGTATAGATTGCATAATTGCAATATCTATACATAGATATAGCTATATCTCTAGCAAATATCAAATTGCCACATTGATTCCCTGACCTATGATTTCATGTATGAAGCATATTGTCATAGCAAAAGCCAAGCGTGAACCACTGGAACTTCTTTTTCTCTACCAAAAGAGTAAATTAAGTTGAGCACAGTGGTGTGCCTGTTGTCTCAGCTACTGGGTGACTGAGGCAGGAGGATGGCTTGAGCCCAGTAATTTGAGGCCAGTCTTGGCAACATAGTGAGACCCCATCTCAGAGTTAAATGCACAAACACACACACACAACAAAAAATGGTTGACCAAAAGCAATACTACATAGAGAGATTAAGGCCACTTAAAAGATGCAGAGTTGATGATTCTTGCCATACCTCCTTTCAACTCACCCATTCGGCTTGCACAAAAGACAGATCTTAGAAAATGAAAGTGGTTTCTTTCAAACTTAGTCAAGGGGTTCTTCCAACTCCAAACTCTGTTTCAAGTGTTGTCTCATTGCTGGAACTGCATATGTTATCCAGTTATTCCTCTGGCAAATACTTTTTCTCTCTATCCTTATTATTATTTCACCTGAAAGGATTAGTACTATATCTCCACTTTTTTTTTTACCTCAAAGGTATATGTTGCCATTAACATAGACCAAACACATTTGTGTCTTCCCACAATGTTAGATTTATTGAATAACAATGAATTCACAGGTTATACCACATTCAGTGGTGGATATTCTTTGAATACTTGTAGGTCACCTGATAGTCACAAACTGGGCAATCACTGGTGCTTTTATTTCAATCTTAACTATATTATATCTATAATACATCCCATCACACTTTAAACTATTATATATAAGGTTACAGAAAGGCTAAAAAAGAGTTAAAGCAGCCACAGGGGGTCAGGAGACTGAACTGAGAGCAAAGGCAGAGAGCAGATACTGAGTGAAGTCCCTTTAGGCAGTCAGATAAAATTACCAGCCAAAGAACTTGTGCAGGGTGCAAAGCTGTCAAAATACAGGAACTTATTCAAGGCCAAAATCCAAATGGATGGCAGTTTCAGAGTGTCAGCTTGGAGTGTCAGCTTGAGATGTCAGCTTGGAATGGGCTATGTTGTCATCTCAGGCAGGAGAAAGTGTACTGGGCTGAAGCCAAAGGATAGGGATTTGGAGGTTTATTACTATGGCCATTTTCATGGGTGAGTTTTCATAACAAGTGACCAAGATATGGGTTTGGTCTAGTCTTGGTTGCTTCTTCTTTTATGAGCCTCAGATGAGGGGGTTGCTTTCAGTGGTCTGGTGTTCAAAGTTCAAAGCCAGCCTAAGCCTAAGCAATTTAGTGAGACCCTGTCTCAAAATAAAATATAAAAAGGGCTGAGGATGTGGCTCAGTTGTTAAGTCCCTCTAAGATCAATCCCTGGTAACAACAACAACAACAACAAAGCTGTTATTGGCTTGCTCAATGGACTATGAACAGAGTAGTCGTGGTGGAAGGAATGGAAGTTACTCATAGGCTTTAGCAATATGAAAGTCCACTCACCAAGGCACTTCTGAGTGCCTACTTATGAACAGTTGAGATGTTGCTGGTCCTCTGTTCCCTGGGAGTGCAGAAGTGGTGGGAAAGATGAGTCAATCATCTGGTGACAGGTTCTTATATTGAACTACTTCCTTCATAGCGAAGGTATCACCTATATTCTCACTGGAATATACACTTATTTTGGATATGGATTTGCCTTCCAGGAATATAATGCTTCTCTCAATACCATCATCCATGGACTTCAGAGTACTTTATTGACCACAATGGTATTCTGCAAGGATTGCTTCTGACTGGGAATTAATTTAATTACAAAGTGAGGTGTGTCAGTGGGCTCATGCTTGTAGAATTTATGCATTACCCTGAAGCAATAATTAGACACAATGGTGGAAGGGACTTTTGAAGACTCATCATATTGCCTGCCAGTTACAGTACTAACTGGCTGGCAATATGATGCAATACACAAGTAATGTACTCCAGATTATGGTGCATGCTCAGCTACCAATATATGGTGATGATTGTCTCATGGCCCTGATTTTTCAGGAAACAAGAGGTGAAAATCATACTGACTCCTTTATTACCTCTAGTAGTAGTGATTTTTTTTTTTTTTTGCTTTCTGTCTTGGCTGTAAGCATGTAATAGTCATGGAAATGATGATAATAATTAGGAGTATTTCATTCTTACTTAGAAATTAATATATTTGTGTATACACATTAACCAATATTTTTTGGCTCTTATCTCATTCTGCTACTATCAACATTTGTTAATAATGATTAATTATATATCTCATTTGTTAGATATGGATATGGATATCTGCCGCAGTCTGGCTGCAGCAAAATAACCGGGGGGTGACGAACAACTTGTGTACATTGATACAGCAGGAGTGGGAGCCGTTTATTGTAGCACAGGAGGGGTATATATACATTCCACACAGCTTATCTTAATTAACATAAACTAGATACAGCTGTCAACCAATAAGGAATCTCCACACTTAATGGCTCGCTGGCGTTACTTCACAAACCACTCCCTCTGGCAAAATGCCAGGCGCCATCTTGACTTGTTTACAGACCCTAACAGATATCCATACAGAATATTAATAGAGATCTGTCTCTTACTACAAGAGAAGGAAACATCACCCAAAGATGGATAAAAGGATTTAATATCTTAATTTGGAGAGAGAGTTAGTGCATTTTTTTGTTGTTGCTCTTGTTCCAGGAGAGATTATACACATATATAATGATTGCTATAGCCAAGCAAATTAAAATACTCATATATTTAACTCTGTGAGTGTGTGTGTGTGTGTGTGTTGTGTGTGTGTGTGTTAAGAACACCTAAAATTTGCTCAGTTGGAAAATTACCAGTATACAATATTATTAACTATAGTGGTCAGATTGTGCTTTAGATCTCTAGACTTATTCATCCTATATAACTGCAACTTTGTACCCTTTGATTTACAACTTCCCATTCCCCATCCTTGCTACTGGTAATCATCATTCAACTTTCCAGTTTGTAAGTATCCATTTGAAAAAAATTAAACATGTGAGATCATGTGGTATTTTTCTTTCTGTGTCTGCCTTATTTCACTTGGGATAATGTCCTCTAGGTTCATCAAAGTTGTTGCAAACAGCTATATTTCCTTCATAAAGAGTGAATAATATTTCAGTGTGTGTGTGTATGTGCGTGTGTTCATGTACTTGTGTTTGGGTGTATTTCTTTATTTATTCATCTGTTAACAAACACTTGGTTGTTTCCAGGTCTTCACTATTGTAAATAATACTGCAGTGAACTGGGAATTGTGTGAGTGCCTTATATATTTGACTTATTAACCCCTTATTAGATATATGTCTTGCAAATATATTCTTCCAATTTGTGGACAGTCTTTTCATTTTGTTGCTTATTTCCTTTGCTATATAGATGCTTTTCATTTAATGAAGTTCCACTTTATTATTTTTGCTTACATTACCTGTGGTGTCCTATCTGAAAAATCATTGCTGAGAACAATATCAAGGAGCTTTCCCTCTATGTTTTCTCCTCTGGTTTTGTGGTTTGGTGACTTATTTTGAAGTCTTTAATACTTTTTGTTTTTGGTACTGGGGATTGAACCAGGGCCACTTAAACACTGAGCCAAATCCCCCAACCCTTTTTATTTTTTATTTTAAACTCGCTAAGTTGCTGAGGCTGGCTTTGAACTCACGATCCTCTTGTCTCAGTCTCCCAAGCCACTGGGATTACAGGCATGCACCACCTCACCCAGCCCTTAACATATTTTGAGTTGATTTTTGTTTATGGTATAAGATAAGGACCCAGTTTCCTTTTTTTTTTTTTTTTGCATGTAGATATCTAGTTTCCATAGTACCATTTATTGGGGGGATTATTCTGATTATTCTTTCCCCATAGAATCTTTTTGATTCCCTTATTGAAAATTAGTTGACCATGTGTGCTTAGGTTTCTTTCTGGGCTCTCTAATCTGTTCCACCAGTCTATGTGTTAGTTTTTATACTGTTTTAATTATTAAAATATTGTGATAGATTTTGAGATCAGGTAATGTGATACCTCCCACATCATTCTTTTTGCTTAAGATTACCTTGGCTATTCAGGGGGTCTTTTGTAGTTCCCTATGAATTTTAGGATTGTTTTTTCCACTTCTGTGAAAAATGACCTTGGAATTTTGACAGGGAGTATATTCAAATCTGTAGAGCACTTTTGGTAATCTGATCATTTTAACAGTATAAAATCTTCTAATCCATTAACATGGAATATTTTCTGTTTATTTGTTTCTTCTTCGGTTTCTTTCATCAATGTTTTATAAGTTTCTGTGTACAGATATTTTACCTTTTAACTTTATTTTTAAGCATTTTCTGGTAGCTCTTGTAAATGGTATTTTTTTACCTTGATTCTTTTTTGTATAGTTTATTGTTAGTGTATAATTTTTTTGTTTATTAATCTTGAAACTTTACTGAATTCATTTATTAGTCTTTTTTTTTAAAAACTGGGGATTGAACTCAGGGGCACCCAGCCTTATTTTGTATTTTATTTAGAGACAGGGTCTCACTGAGTTGCTTAGTGCCTCACTTATGCTGAGGCTGGCTTTGAACTCTAGATCCTCCTGCCTCAGCCTCCCAAGCTGCTGGGATTACAGGTGTGCACTACCATGCCAGCCATTTATTAGTCCCAAAAGGTATTGTGTGTGTGTTTGTGTGTGTATAGTCTTCAGGGTTATTTATATATAAGATCATGTCATCTGCAAACACAGCTTAATATCTTCCTTTCCAATTTGGATGCCTTTCATTTCTCTTTTTGTCTTGAGATAGAGTCTCATTATATTCCTTAGACTGGATATGAATTCATAGGCTCAGTTGATCCTACTTTCCTCAATCTCCCATACCTCCATATAATAGAAAAGACATTTCAAACTCATTCCACAAAGTAAGTATTGCTCTGCTACCCAAAATCTGGTGAAAGAAAGGAGAGAGAGAGAGAGTGAGATACAGAGAGATAAGAGAGAAAGAAAGAAAGAAAGAAAGAAAGAAAGAAAGAAAGAAAGAACAAGCTGTAGACTAACAACCTTGATAAGCAAAACAAAAATCCTCAAAAATAACTTACAAGTAGAATGGAAAAACACACTAAAAAAAGATACACCATGGTCAAGTTTGTTTCACTCCAGGGATGCAAGGATGGTTCAACATATGAATATCAGTAAACAGCCAGGTGCAGTGGTACATGCCTGAAATCTCAGCAACTTGGGGTGCTGAGGCAGAGGGATGGAAAATTCAAGGTCAGCCTCAGCAACTTAACAAGGCCCTGAGCAACTTAGTGAGATCCTGTCTCGGAATAATAAATAAGGGCTGAGGATGTAGCTCAGTGGTAAATCACCCCTGGGTTCAATCCCCAGTACCAAAATAAATAAAACAAAAAGTTATACTACCAAAAGAAATCTGCAGATTCAATGAAATCCTCATAAAATACCAATGACATTCTTCACAGAACTAGACAAAACAGTACTAAAATTTATATAGACACACAAAACTCCAAAGAATCAAAACAATCCTGATTTCAAAGTATACTCCAGAGCCATAGTAACAAAAACTGCATGGCATTGGCATAAAAACAGACACATAAACCAATGGAATAGAATAGAGGACCAGAAGTAAACCCCATGCGTCTACTGCCAACTGATTGTCAAGAAGATGCCAGAAACATATATTAGAGAAAAAACAGCCTCTTTAACAAATGGTTCTGGGAAAACTAAATATTCACATGTAGCATATTCAAGCCAGATCTCTAACTCTCACCCTGCACAAAAATCTACGCATATAATATATATCAAAGACCTTAATGCAAGACCTGAAACTTACAAACTTCTTGGGGAAACACTTCAACATATTGTCACAGGCAATTATTTCCTGAATAGGACTCTAATAACTCAGAAAATAAAATTAAGAATTGACAAGTGTGATTACTTCAAATAAAAAATTTCTGTATGGCAAAGCAAACAACAGAGTGGAAAAAAAAGAAAAGAAAAACACAACCTATAGAATGGGAGAAGATCTTTGCCTGCTATTATTATCCAAATATATAAAGAACTCGAAAAATTTAGTAACAAAAGAACAATGAATCTATTCAATAAATGGGAAAATGATCTAAATAGACACTTCTCAAAAGAAGAAGTACAAGACCAATAAGTACATGAAAAAATACCTGACATCTTTAGCTATCCAGGAAATGCAAATCAAAATTACAATGGGAAAGAAACCCCTACAAGGGTCCCCTCTTACCCCTGCAAGAGTTCTGTTTCTATTTTTTACACTTGAATACATTCTACTCCTCTTATTCTTGCAAAAAGAAATTACATTGGTATTTCATCTCACCACAGTCAGATTGGATATTATAAAAAAATAAAACAAACAAAAAACCAGACAGAACTAACCAATGTTGGTAGGGATGTAGGGAAAAAGGAACCCTCATACACCATGAGTGGGAATGTAAATTAGGGTAGTCACTTTGGAAGAGTAAGGAGGTTCCTCCAAAAACTAAAAATAGAGCTATCATATGGTCCAGCTATACCACTACCACTAGCCAAGGAAATGAAATCAGGTAAGAAATGAAAAGAGATAGCTGCATACCAATATTTATTCTAGCAGTATTCATAATAGAATATATGAAATCAGCTTAGTTTTCCAGTAACAGATTAATAGATTTTTAAAAATATGGAATTTATGCATGAAGGAGTACTATTCAGCCATCAAGAATGAAATAATGTCATTTGCAGGAAAATGGACGGAATTGGAGGACACCATGTAAATTGAAATAAGTCATGGACAGAAAGACAAGTATCACACATTTCCTCTCATATGTGAAGACTTAAAAATGACTTACTTTAAGGAATGAAAAAGGACCAGAGAAGGGTAGAGAGGGGAGAACAAGGAAGGCTATCGTAGGGAAGGTAGATATGATCAAAGCATGACATATACCTTTATGGAAAAGACACACTGAACCCCATTAATTTGTACAATTAGTACACATTAATAATTATTTAATTTTTTAGTGATGTACACACCACCATTACAGTATTCTGAATTTTACTATATGGCTTTACCACTAAGCTTTTTACTCTTGTATGTTTTCATATTGTTAATCAGCATTCTTCATATTAACTCAAAGAACTTCAGTTAGCAATTCCTATAAAATTAGGTCTAGTGGGGATGAGCTCCTCCAGCTTTTGTTGCTGAGAATATTCTTTAGGTCTCTTTCATTTATGAGGATGACTTTGCTAGATATAGTTTCCTTGGTTAACATCTTTTTCTTCCAGCACTTTGAATGTATCAACTTTCTCCCTTCTGGCTTTACAAATTCCTGTTGAGAAGTCTGCCCTTAGACCTCTTGTATAAGCCTTGTCGTTCGACACTTCAAGATGCTTTCTTTGTCTCTTTTGACACTTTGACGATAATGTGACTTGGAGTATTCTTCTCTGAATTGACTTTGCTTGGGAACTTTAGAATGTGGATGTAAATATTCCTCCCAAGACTTGAGAAGTTTTCTTTAAATAAGCTTTCTTTCCATTTCTGTTCTCCTTCTTGGCTTCCCATAATTCATATATGTTCATATTCTTGACTGTATTCTCTAGGTTCCTTATGCTTTCTTTACTCCTTTTTCTTTGTATTCCTTTCATTGGTTTATCTTAAATTACTTTTTTATTTTTATTTTATTTTGCCTTACTGGGGATTGAACTCAGGAGTGATTTACCACTAAGCTACATCCCCAGCATTTTTTTTTTTGAGAGAGAGAGAATTTTTTAATATTTATTTTTCAGTTTTTGGTGGACACAACATCTTTATCATCTTTATTTTTATGTGGTGCTGAGGATTGAACCCAGCGCCCCGCGCATGCCAGGCGAGCCCGCTACCGCTTGAGCCACATCCCCAGCCCTTTTTAGGTCTTGCTAAATTGTTTCAGTTGTTCTCAAGCTTGTGATTCTCCTTACTTGGCCTCCTGAATAGCTGGGATTACAGGTGTGCATCACCACACTTTGCTTGAATGACTTGTCTTTGAATTTGCTAATTTTGTCTTCTGCTTGATTGAGTTGGCTATCAAAACTCTCTACTGAATTTTCAGATATCTAATTATATTATTTAACTCTAGAATTTGTGTTTGGTTCTTTTTAAATGAATTCTATTTTAGGGGGCATTTGGGGTTGAAACCATTTAACTATATATGTCTCAGCCCTTTTATTTTTTAAATTTCATTAAAAATTTTTTTTAGTTGTAAATGGACAAAATACCTTTATTTGTTTTTATGTGGTGCTGAGGATTAAACTCAATGCCTCATGTGTGCTAGGCAAGCACTCTAACACCGAGTCACATCCTCAGACCCCTTTTGTTTTATTCTTTGAGATAGGGTCTTGTTAAGTTGCTGAGGCTGGCCTCAAACTTGTGATTCTCCTGCCTCAGCCTCCAGAATCATTAGGAGTATGGGTGTGTGCCATTGTGTCTGGCAGATTCTATTTTATTACCTTTTTATTTTGTTTGTGCATTTTCCCCTAATTTCACTTGATTATCTATACATTTTCTTTCATCTCACTGAGTTCTCTGATCTGACTGTTCTTAATTCTCTTTTAGGCAATTCATAGATCTCCATTTCTTTGGGTTCAGTTTCTGGAGCTTAATTACTATTCTTCATTGTCTGTGTAGGCCATGTTGGCACTTGTGAAGGAGGAAGAGCCAATTCCAGTCTTTACAGATTGCTTTCAGGAGATTAAAGATTTCCTCTGTTAGGTTTCAGGATTGAAGGACTGCTTCTGGTACCACAACTGAATGGGGTTGGAGTTGGAGCTGGGTTACATAGTCTCTGCTGCATCTGTAGTGGGGTCTGTAGTTGGCAGCCCTGTTACCAGGGGTTCTAATGAGAATGAATCCTGTATGGTCCATGAGTAGACTATGCTATCTCCAGGACTTTAGGGCTGGTGCTGGGACACAGGCCAGCATTAGGATCTTCAGACAGTGAGCCTTTTATTAGATGTACATCCAGGTGTGGCTTCCTCTGGAAAATCTCCTGTGAGGTCACTGGGTAGGTTCCTAGACAAACAGTATTGCCCTGGGTCAATGGCTGAGAGGGGATGGACCCAAGTCAGTCACAGGCCTGTTTCAGGGACCACAGTTAGAACTGAGGCCAGTAAGCCTGCTACAGGGACTCAGGCAGGTGCGTCTCCCTCTGGGTCCCTGAGCTGGTAGTGGAACTAATTTCTGACTACTGCTGAGGGGGGCTGGAACCAAGTCTCAGAGGCTTTTCAGTGTTTGCTATGAAATTAAGGTCATAAAGCCTTTCCTGGTGATTCAAGTGGGCATCTCTTTCTTTGAGATCCTATGACACTGATTGAACTGTGCTCTGACTGCTGCTGAGTAGGGCTAGAGTCAAGTTTCAGAAGTTTCAGCGTCATTTGTAAGTACACTGCCAGGATAAACATTAGCAGGTTGTCATCTTAAGGTGCCGCAGTCTGGCTGGGCACAAATCACCCAGCCGCCACAAAGCATTGTATGTTCAAACAGGAAACTTTATTGCCTGAACTCCAACAGTACTCCCCGCACACTCCCCAGGAACTCTCCCAAACGCCACTCACGTGGCTCCTCCCCGGCACACCACACCAACCGGAACTTCCCCAACTAACGCGAACTCCCCAGGAATCCTGGGAGAACTCCAAAGTAGCAGGCGCCTGAGGCGGACAGAAGGGGTCTATATACCATTGAATCAATCCAGCATCATCTTAATGGCTTGCCTCTGAACCATTACTTCTGGCAAAATGCCAGGGGCCATTCCGACTGGGCTGTGGCTCTCAGCATTAAGGCATAAGTGGGTGTGACTTCTTCCAGGTCTCTGAGTAAATGGTTCTAGAATAGGACCAAAGCCAAAAGGGCTATCTTTCCAGATTTGGTGTCAGGTCCATGATTGGCAAGTCTGCCACCTGGTTGCAGTACTGCCCTCCTTGGTCTTGGGCTGTGCCAGGTTTTCACAACCTCCTACCTGAATCCCACTGAGTAATTTTTATCCAGGTAGGATTGAAAATTTATTGTAGCCAGCGTGGGGTAGGGTTGGGGGAGGTGGGGGGATATGACAGAGAGATCTCCTCTTCTGCTATCTTGCGGATATCATTCTGCTATTGTTTATTTGGAAGTTTTAAATATGGCTAAAATATAAATGAATACCCAATTGATGACAGGTGGAATGTGGTAGTTTGTACTGTGTCAACTTGGTTAAACTAGACTCATGTTTCCCATAATCATTTTCCCCACATGGTCCAAAGAGAACTTTGTACAATATCTATAAGCATAATTTAAGGAGAAGTCATTGCTTTGTGAGTGCTGTCATGCTGAGATATTGTAAGGGACTGTATAGAGTTCTGTGGGTTCCAACTTTTCCTTACTCCTCTTTCCTGTGGCAAGTTCTTCTTCCCAGTTGCTGACCCTGTTGGCAAACAAAGGCCTGGGGCCCATCACCAGATGCTTGCTGTTCACTTTCAAAGGCAGTTGCTTCCCATAGACATTCCTAGAGGCTCAGTTCCCATAGACATTCCTACTATCCTTTTCTTCTCCATTTTGTTGTGGCAATGGACAAAGTGGCTTCTCAGATTAACTGATCAGAGACTCTTTCTCTGATTCTCCAGTTTCTCTCCTTAACTTTCATTCTGGCTCCTTCTACATCTATGCAAGATATATTAATTCCTATAATGAACCCTGTACTGATAGTAGTTCTTCTTTCATGGAACCTTGACTAATTCAAATATGGAAAGTTCTTGCACCTTTTTCAGTATTTTTTTTTTTTACTTACTTATAGTACTTGGGATTGAATCCAGGGATGCTTTATTACTGAGCTACATCCCAAGTTCTTTTTATTTTTTTTAGACATGGTCTTGCTAAGTTGCTGAAGGTGACCTTGCATTTGTGATCCTCTTGCCTCAGTCTACCAAGTTGCTGAGATTAACGACCATGCCCAGCTCAACCTTGTGCTTCCTACATTGAGTTGTTCAACCATTATTTGAATTCTGTTTATGAAACAAAATACTCTCCCCCCCCACCAAACTAATCTGTTTAGGGTTTCAGGTGTTGTTGTTGTTGTTATTATTATTATTATTATATATTTTTTGGTACTGGGGATTGAACTCAGGGATGCTTAACCACTGAGCCACATCTCTAACTCTTTTTTATGTTCCATTTAGAGACAGGGTCTTGCTGAGTTGCTGAGGCTGGCTTTGAACTCATGATCCTCCTGGCTCATCCTCCCAAACTGCTGGAATTACAGACATGAGCCATCAAGCCCAGCTATCAGATATGATTTGTAATCAAAAGAATTGTAATGCCCTATTGCAATGTTAATTATAAGTTTGCTTCTTTCATTCTGTGTGTCTATAAGCAGAAACAGACTCTCTATGTTCCAAAGTATTCGTTTGAAGATGTTTACATGGCAAATAACCTGGGAAGACAATGATTGTGGCTCCTGCTGATGCAAAAAGGAACGTACAACTTTACTGTCCATTTATAAAACATTCGGTTCCCTGAATTTTTTCCTATAATAATGCCACCCACTGTGTAGGCATTATCTGTTCCTCTTCACCTTATCTTATAGGAACCGAGGCTCGGGAAACAATGTCAAAATGATGATACGCTGGCTACTTCTATTGTTATGAATAATAATCTGTCCTTTGTGGGTTTGATCCAAGAGACATGAAACTGTTGCAGGCTAACTTGTCAGATTGTATTGAAGGTGAAATCTCAGATCCTTCACAGTTCTTAAAAATAAGATCATTTTTGACTGGTGTAATTTATACTGGTACAAGTATTGTTCTGTGGGCTTTTCAAAGAGAAAAATGTATATGCCTCTGATATGGATTACTTTTTTTTTTAATTGTAGATGGACACAAAATCTGTATTTATTTTTATCTGGTATTGAGAATTTAACCCAGTGCCTCACACTTGCGAGGCAAGCACTCTACCACTGAGCTATAGCCCCATCCCATGGGTGACTTTTTTTTGCAAACAAATAAATATGTTAGGTTTTAAGAAATTACTGGGGCTGGGGTGGTGGCTCAGTGGTAGAGCGCTCGCCTAGCATGCATGAGGCACTGGGTTAGATCCTTGGCATCACATAAAAACAAACTAATGTATCCACCTAAAATTAAAGATACATAAATAAATATTAAAAAAGAAATTACTATATCACTATAGTATAACAATTACTTTTATGTGTGTGTGTGTGTGTGTGTGTGTGTCTGTGTTTCCCATTTGTAATATAGACAAGAATTTGGATAGGATGCTTTGGTTGTATTAATAGAGACAAACCTCTTTTTAGTTTATGTGAAAAGGAGAATTTATTACAAAATTACAAGGGTACCTTAACAAAGCCAAAAACAATAGTTAATTCTAGGCCTCAGGGATAATGGCCAGTAATAGAAACCAAATCTTGCTGGCAAAGAGGAGTTTACAATTAGAACATAAAGATACTTTACCAAGCCAAGGGCAAAGATTACAACCATGCTTCATGAAGGGTTAGGACAAGGGAATGGAACACTGTTAGAAAGGCAGGAATCATACTCTTTTGATCTCTCATCTCTGCTTTTCAATTTGCAAATGCTTTTTTGTTCTCTCACTACAGATCTGTTACTTTCCCTGCCTAAGCTACATGGTAGGATATGGCAACCCACATCTCCCAATTTATATTTCCTCTATTCCAGAGACTAGTCAGACCAAGGCTAGAATCTCTTATCTCCAACCCTGAATTCCTGGGGAAGTTGTAGGACCTTGCCAAATTTAAAGATAACATCCTTCTCAGGGATCGGCAGTAAGTCAGAAATTTCAGGAAAACAGGAATAGAAGCCAACTGAATTTTTAATTTTTGTTGCTCCTTAAAGACCTGGAACTGAAATAGTTTAATTTTACATTTAGGGGTGGATAGGAGATAGATGCTCAGAAATCACAGCATATTATGTGGAAATGACCAGATACTTCAAAAGATAAGTGTATTCTAACTCTTTAATATTTCCTGGGTCAGAGATGACAGACTTGGATAATGATATCTTATTTGAGACAAGTTTCTTTGCATTTGTCTTGATAGGTAGGGTTTATTTCTGGGAAAATTATGAACTGTTCTTGATATGTTATTTAAACACAAATGGTAATATTATTCTTTGTTAATCAGATTTTCCAAGAGAAATTTTAAAAGGTGGTTAATTATATGGTGAGTGTTTAGGAAAAATAGAAAAAGAAAAGAATACATTGGCAGATGTCAGAAATCCCTCAGAACCATAAATAAAAATTTGATCAAAGGTATCTCAAACTAGAGAGGAACTCTTACTCATGTAGTTTGAGTCAGTTGCTTATGAACTATTTCTATCATAGTAGGGTGAGGGCTGAGGGGATATTCAAGAAATATAGGAGATGGGAAAGAAAACTATTTTCTTGATTCTATGCAGTGTTTCAGACCTCCCTGTAAAAGCAAATTTATAATGCTTACTGCTGTGGTTTGGATAGTGGTGTCTCCCAAAAGCTCATATGTGAGACAATTCAATAAAATTTAGAGGTAAAATGATTGGGTTATGAGAAGCTTAACCCAATCAGTGTATTAATCTGCTGATGGGGATTAACTAAGTGGTAACTATAGGCAGGTAGAATGTGGCTGGAGGAGGTGGGTCATTGGGGGCATGCTTTTGGAGGTTTATATTTTGTCCTTATTTTTGTAGAGTGCTCTCTCTGCTTCCTGATTATCATGTCCCAAGCTGCTTTCCTCTGCCACACCCTTCCACCAGGGTGTTCTGCCTCACCTTGGGCATAGAGCAATGGAGTCAGCTATCTAAGGACTGAAACCTCTGAAACTGTGAACCCCACATAAAATTTTCTTTAAAATTGTTCTTGTCAGATCTTTTGGTTGCAGCCATGAAAAAGCTGGCTAAAACACTTACCAAAAGCATGTCGTGATACTATTTGAAATACAGGTGATTTTTATATTTTAAAATCAGAGAAGCTGATAGAGGTATTCCACCCAGCCCTAGTCACACTGAAATAAACCTGAAAATGTCCAAATTATAAAGAAATGTTGTGGGTGTTTATTAAAAATGTATTCATGCTGAAGATTTCTTAAAGTATTTCTCTTGTGTGTTGAAAACATATTCCTATATTTGTGGTATCTTTTGATGAGATACAGGGAGTTAAACTTAATGTTCATGATACTACTGTACTTCTTCCCACAATTTTCTTTCTAGAAATAAGAATCAGCAGGAGAAGTAGGACCACTCTATGATAACTAAGAAGAAAAGCAATATTAATGTGAACATGTTAAGAGACTCAAAAGCTGGAAATTCAGTTTTGATTTTACCTGATTTCAGTATATACAAGGTTTCAAAAGAAAAAAGTCATTCAGCATTATGTTGAAGGTTTTGTATTTCGACTTCTGTGTTTCTTCGTGAAAACATTTCCTTACTGTTGTCATCATTTTCATCATCATAGAGTGCCATATTCATTACATTTTCAGTACATTCTTCTAATGAAATTGTTGACAGGTATGAAAATACTTTTTCCATTAGAGGTTCCCTGAGAAGAGGCTTTGAAGAATTCTTTTCTGCTAGAGAATCATCAGAATACCAGTCTTCGGCTGCTTCAATACTTTGGCTGTAATAAGCTTCAGATGGTAATGTTGATAAGCTTAATGGAATGCTGCTGCCATTTGTTGCTGAGCTAGTCTCTGGGGGATCACTGATGATTTTCTTTGTTGCAAAGCGGAATTCATTTTTAGAGTGATCTTTAATTGCTGCAAAAAATATATTTATTATAAATATTACATATTCATGAGCCAAATCTTAATTTATAAGGGCATTTTTTAAAAATTCAGACTATTTTTAGTGCTATAATGGACAAGATAATTCTCTTCAAGAACATTCTGAGTTACTATCATCATCTGTACAGTGTTTAATATGTAATTGGGAATTAGCAATATTTTCATGAAAATTAAGAGTAGAAAAGACTATACTAAATAAAACCAACCAGTTTTTACAGAAAAGATTCTAAGTGGGACAGAAACCTCAGTTTTGGAAAGTTCCTTAAAGAGGACAGATTCTTAAAGACTTATAACTATTTATGCCTTATTTTAAAAATATAAGCTTCCTGAGCAAGCAGATTACAAAATGGAAAGGGCCTATGGGCTGGCCCTATATCAATAACAGTAATAACATTACTACAGAGCTTTACAATTTGCAAAGTGTTTTGATATAATTATTTTCTCAATAATTCTTCAAGGCAGTTATTAGCACCACTTCACCAAAGAAAAAGAGATTTAGAAGATGATCCATCACAAATCAGATACAAAATGGATTTCAATCTACATACTTCTTACTTTAATTCTTTTGCCATTGAATTATTTAGGTTGCACATTGGCTATTTCAAAGTGTTAGGTTTTAGAAAATATCATATACTATCTTTTTTTTAAAATATTTTTTTAGTTGTTGATGGACCTTTATTTTATTCATTTACTCATATGTGGTGCTGAGAATCGAACCCAGTGCCTCACACATGCTAGGCAAGCGCTCTACCACTGAGCCACAACCCCAGCCCTCATATACTATCTTAAATGATTTTTATATGTTTTATATTTTTATGTTAACTTTTGATACTTTACATATTAATTTTTAAAGTTGTTTTAAGTACGTTACCTTATATTAACATTTCTAAAATTATGTAGGAGACAATGGTTTGAAGTTCTAAGACATAACCTGCAATACCTAGAGCTGTAAAAACTTGTGGTTTTTTTTAAATATATATTTTTAGTTGTAGTTGGACACAATACCTTTATTCCATTCATTTATTTTTATGTGGTGCTGAGGATCAAACCCAAAGCCCCGTGTGTGCTAGGTGAGCGTTCTACCGCTGAGCCACAATCCCAGCCCAAAACTTGTGTTTTGAGTTTTTTTTTTCTCCTCTGTTTCTCTCCCTCTCTGATTTATTTTTATCCTCAAGCATGAGTACATGGCATTGACTATGATATCTTTGGGCTCCAGTAGTAGACCACAACTTAAAATTTCATAGTTTAAGATCATTGCAATTCTTGTTTTTCTAAAATTTATGTGCCCATTCACATACTAATAAATTAGCATTTCTCTTCAATTTTCATGGTATTTAAAATACTTAACATTAAGCATAGCCTCTTGATTCTTAAAGTTGTAAATTGTTATACGTTAGGATTGTTTCTAAGAAACAGTTGGGGAAAACATACCTTTTATATGTGCTGCTTCTTTTTTTCTTTGCTCCTCCTACATAAAAATTTATTTGTATTTTTAAAATGAAATCATTTTTATATAATTTCTATATTATATTGATCTATACACTTATATAATAGTAATACATTTTGCACCTATGATTATAGGTTTATTACAAATAATGCAAATCAGGAAGAGTAATAAATTTTAACATTTATTTGCATTTCTAACAAGCTCCCCAGAATAATGCTGATATTGCTGGTCTGGGAACAAGAGTATGGCCCTGGACTGATTGAAATTCTACCCAATTAAATGAATGAAAAAGCGGGCATTCTTATATACTGTAAATCAGTACAAATATTTTGGAGAGAAATTTAACAAATCTACTTGGAATATATTATGGCAAGTATATAATTTTGTTTTTGTGTCAATGTTCAGTTACCCGAATGTTCATTCAATATGGGTAGCATTTTAAAAAAACTTAAAATTAAAAAATCCAAGATTAAGGAAATAGTTAAATGCATTATTATACCTAGATATAAAGGATGCTATTTCTTTCTCTCTGTTTTTTTTTTTAATACTTGTGGGTTGAACCCAGAGGTACATTACCACTGATCTACATCCCAGTTCTTTTTTTTTTAAATATGTTTTTAGTTGTAGATGGACACAATATATTTAATTAATTTTTTTATGTGGTGCCAAGGATTGAACCCAGTGTCTCACGCATGCTAGGCAAGTGCTTTACCACTGAGCCACAACCCTGGCCCCATCCCAGTTCTTTTTATTTTTTATTTTGAGACAGGATCTTGCTAAGACACTGACAATCTTGCAAAGTTCCTGGTGCTGGTCTCAAATTTGGGATCCTCCTGCCTCAGCCTCCTGAGTCACTGGGATTACAGGCATGTGCCATGGCACCCAGCTGGATATTCTTTCAACTATTAAAAACGAAGCTATTTATCAGTAAGTAAGGACTAAAAGTAAAAAGTCAATATGGAAACATATCATAAAGACCGAGGAATAACTTTGATTAGAATTGGGCATTAAAATACTGAGCAATGGATTATAATGTGCTGAGTACAATAGAAATTCATGAATTCATACTTAAATGGGAAAGACATAGCAAGGCATTATCTTATGTATTCAAATTAAAATCATTAATTAGTGTCAAACATTGTAATTAAGGAAAAATATTGCATGTCTCTTGATATGATAAACTGAATCTGATCAGAAGAAAAACCAAACTGAAGAATAGTTTATTATGCATACATTAACTGCCTTATATTCTCAAAAATGGCTATATCATTTTTAGACTTTTATTAAAATTTAGTATTTCTATTCTTGAAAGAGGTGATTAAAAGACAAACCACAGAGCAGTACAAAATATTTTCTTTCATATATCTTATAAAAAGACTTATGGCCAGAGTATGTAAAGAATTTTCAAAACTCAGTAAGAAATAATTCAATAAAAATGGGGAAAATTGTTGGGGTTGTACCTCAGTGGTTGAGCGCTTACCTCGCATATGTGAGGCACTGGGTTTGATCTTCAGCACCAAGTAAAAATAAATAAATAAAGATATTTTGTTTTTTACAACTAAAAATATATTTTTTTAAAATGGGGAAAATTTTTGAACGAATATGACATATAGATGGCAAATATGTACATCAAAAGATGTTCAACGTCAATATTTTTAGGAAAATACAATTAAAATCATAATGGAATACTACTACATAACTTAGAAAACAAAAACAAAAAACCCTGGCAATTTCAAGTTTCTAGAAATTTCAATTTCTAGAAATTGTATAATGGAACAATCAATTTGGAATCAGTTTGGCAGTTTCTTATAGAAGTTAGAAAACACATATAATCCAGTAATCCCAGCAGTGAGTATGCTGACTGCCAGTGGACATGGGGTGGGAGAGCCCTGGGGCTCAGTGGGGTGACTCCTGGCTGAGAGAGCCATAGTGCTGCTGCCAGGAGGATGACAAGCAGGGACCCGTGATTGACAACACCCCTTCCTGTGGCAGAGGGACTTTGAGAAGGGTTTGCATGGCAGCCCAAGGATTAGGAAATCCTGATGCAAGTGTGTGGGCCATGTCATGCTTTTGCCTATACTGACAGCACAGTCCTCACCTCCCTATCTGAATCCTGGTTCCTGGCACCTCTAGACCCCATGACATGGATGACTTAGCCCTAAAGCCTGGGACCCTTCTGGCTTGTGCTTTCCCACCAGAGAGTGGAGGAGGCCCAAGCCAGAAGCTTAGCACCCAGCATCATGACAGTTTGGCAGTTTCCTGGCAGAGCCTGCAAGATCATCCTGGTCTTCTTCTTCTTTTTTGTTTTGCTCTAATTAGTTATACATGACATCAGAATGAAATGCCAATATCTTGAAATATGAAAGGCTGAGGATTTAAAGAGACTGAAGAGGAGGGACAGATTAAATCAAATATAATTTGGACAGGATTCTTAACTAGAGGGAAACAATTCTATAAAGGACATTATGGAGATAATTGATAAAATGGAATATAGAGTATAGATTATAAGAATATACTGAATCAATAAAAATTTTTTAAATTAGAAAACTATAGTAACAGAAGTGAATAACTCATAGATTATGCACTGAATTATTAAAGGCCAAAAGAGAATAATATGCAACTAATGTCAATTCTTCTCAAACTATTACAAAGTATCAAAAGGGAAGGAATACTTTTGTTCTGAGTCCATCACTAACCAGAT
The DNA here is from genome assembly GCF_047511675.1 of Marmota flaviventris. Lineage (NCBI taxonomy): Eukaryota > Metazoa > Chordata > Mammalia > Rodentia > Sciuridae > Marmota > Marmota flaviventris. The sequence continues at coordinate 40,246,476 of NC_092507.1, read as the reverse complement.
AACAAAGCTAGACAAGAACAAAACAAAAATTAAACCCAGAGACCAATATTCCTGACGAACATATATGCACAAATTCTCAACAAGCAGGGCACAGTGACACATGTGTCCCAGCAACTTGCAAGATTGAGGCAGGAGGATCATGAGTTCAAAGCCAGCCTCAGCAACTTAGCAAGACCCTGTCTCAAAAATAAATAAATAAATATTAAAAAAAGGGATGAAGATGTTGCTCAGTGGTTAAGTCCCCTTGAGGTCAATCTCTGGTACCAAAAAAATTCTCAACAAAATACTAGCAAACTGAATCCAATGGTACATCAAAAAGATTGTACACAGGATTGATCTCAGGGGTACAAGAACAGTTCAACATATGTAAACTAATAAATATATCGCATCAATAGAATGAAGGATAAAAACCACATAGTCAACTAAATAGATGCAGAAAAGATATTAGATAAAATTCAGTATACCTTCATGGTAAAAAAAAATTAGGTATAGGAGGAAGATACCTCAACACAATAAGGACTACATATGACAAACCCCATAGCTTACATTATACTGAATGGATGAAATTGTTTCTTTTAATATCATGAAAAAGACAAAATTGTCCACTTCCGGTATTCTTATTCAATTAGTATTGTTTCTTTTAATATCATGAAAAAAAAGACAAAATTGTCCACTTCCAGTATTCTTATTCAATTATTATTGTAAGTTTTAGCCAGAGAAGTAAGATAAGAGAAAGAAAAAAAGGGTATTCCAATAGGAAAGAAGGTCAAATTATTCCATCTGTTTGCAAACAAAATTATTTTATTTTTTGTTTTGTTTTTCATTTTATTTATTTATTTTTATATGGTTCTGAGGATCAAACCCAGTGCTTCACACATGCTACGCAAACACTCCACCACTGAGCTCCAACCCCAGCCCCCCAAAATGATTTTATGTATAGAAAAACCTAAAGATTTAAAAGAGCTTATAAATGTAAAGATGTAAAGTCAGTATATGAAAATCAGCTTTTATATACATCAATAAAGAAATTTCTGAGAAAGAAATAAGCAATCCCATTCAAAATAGCTACCTAAATATTTTAAAATATTTCTAATATTAAAAATATAAATTTTCCAAGGAAATATAAGATCTTTACAATGAAAACTACAAAACAATGAAGAAAGAAATGGAAGAGAACACACACATACAAATGGAAAGACATCCCATTATAAGACATTCCAATATTAATTGGAAGAATTAATATTGTTAAAGTTTCCATACTATACAAAGTGAACTACAGAGTCAATGCAGTTCTTATCAAAATACCAATGACATTTTTCACAGAAATAGGAAAAACACTCCTAAAATTTTTATGGAACCACAAAGACACTGAATTGCTGAAGTAATCCTGAGCAAAAATAATAAAGCTGGAGGCATTACAACAGCTGACCTAAAACATACTACAAAATGATAGTAAATAAGACAGATGTCACTGGTGTAAAAGTAGACATGTAGACCAATGAATCAGAATGAAGACATGTGAGATCAATCCACATACTTCTGGCAATTGATTTTTTTTTTATACTGAAGATTGAACCAAAGGGTACTCTACCACTGATCTGCATTCTTCCACCTTTTTTTTTTCAGTTTTTTAAAAATTTATGGGTTCTTTTTAGTTGTACATTACAGCAGAATCCATTCTGATATAATTACACAAGCACAGAATATATCTTATTCTAGGTAGAATCCCATATATATGATAGTGGGATTCACTGTATTTCATATGTATACTTGGGAAAGTTATGTCAGATTCATTCTATTGTCTTTACTCCCCTTATCCTCCCCTCCCCTTCCCTCCATTCACCGTTGTGTTGTCTAATCTACTGCACTTCTATTCTTCCCCTCATCTCCCCCCTTATTGTGGGTTAGCTTCCACGTATCAGAGAAAATATTCAGCCTTTTGCTTTTGGGGGCTGGCTTACTTCATTTAGCATGACAGTCTCTCAATCCATCCATTTGCTGGCAAATGTCTCAAAGTCATTCTTCTTTATGGCTGAGTAATATTCAAATGTGATATATATGTCACATTTTCTTTAGCCATTCATCTGGTAAAGGGCACTTAGGTTGGTTCCATAGCTTAGCTATTGTGAATTGAACTGCTGTAAACATTGATGTGGCTGTGTCACTGTAGCATGCTGACTTTAAATCCTTTGAGTATGTACTAAGGAGTGCTACAACTAGGTCAATTGGTGGTCCCATTCCTAGTTTTCTGAAGAATCTCTATATTACTCTTCAGAGTGGTTGCATAAATTTGCAGCCCCATCAGCAATATATGAGTGTATTTTTTTCCCCACATCCTCACCAACATTTACTTTTTTGTACTCTTCATAATTGCCATTCTGACTGGAGTGAGATGGAATCCCAGGGTAGTTTAATTTGTTCTCTAATTGCGAGAGATATTGAACATTTTTTCATATATTTGTTGACTATTCATATTTCTTCTTCTGTGAAGTGTCTGTTCAGTTCCTTTGCCCATTTATTGATTGTGTGTGTGTTAAGTTTTTTGAGTTCTTTATATTTTCTGGAAATTAATTTTCTATCTGAGGTGCAGGTGGCAAAGATTTTCTCCAATTCTGTAGGCTCTTTCCTTTGTTGTGAAGAAGCTTTTTAGTTTGATGCAATCCCATTTACTGATTCTTGATTTTACTTCTTGAGTTTTAGGAGTCTTATTAAGGAAGTCAGTTCCTGAGCTGATATGTTGGAGTGCTGGACCTACCTTTTGTTCCAGTATGTGCCAGGTTTCTGGTCTAATATCTAAGTCCTTCATCCACTTTGAGTTGAGTTTTGTGTACAGGTCCATTCTACTACATATGGATTTCCAGTTTTCACAGCACCATTTGTTGAAGAGAGTATCTTTTCTCCAATGTATATTTTGGTGCCTATACTGGCAAATTGCATACAAAAACACACTAAAAAGATTGTTCACCATGACCAGGTGGGGTCATCCTGCAATGGAAGGTTGGTTCAACATATGGAAATCAATAAATGTAATTTATCACATTAATAGACTTAAAGACAAAAATCACATGATCATCTCAATAAATGCAGAAAAAGCATTTGATAAAATACAGCATCCATTTATGATTAAAACACCAGAAAAAATAGGGATAAAAAGGATCATATCTCAACATTGTAAAACTTATATATGAGAAACCCAAGGCTAACATCATTCTAAGTGGAGAAAAACTAAAAACATTCCCTCTAAAAACAGAAACAAGACAGGGATTCCCTCTTTCACCACTTCTATTTAACATAATCCTCAAATCTCTAGCCAGAGCAATTAAGCAAAAGAATGAAATAAAAGGAGTAGAAATAGAAAAAGAAGAGCTAAAATTAGCTGTTTGCCAATGACTTGATTCTATATTTATTTTTTTAATTAAATTTTTTTTTTTTTTAGTTTTAGGTGGACACAATGTCTTTATTTCACTTTTTATGTGGTGCTGAGAATTGAACCCAGTGCCTCATGCATGCTAGGAGAGCATGCTACCACTTGAGCCACATTCCTAGCCCTTGATTCTATATTTAAATGGCCCAAAAAAAACTCCACCAGAAAACTTCTAGAATTTATAAATGAATTCAGCAAAGTAGCAGGATACAAAATTAACACTCATAAATCAATTGCAATTCTATACTCCAGTGACAAATCAGCTGAAAGGAAATTAGAAAAATCATCCCATTCACAATAGCCTCAAAAAAACAAACAAACTTGGGAATCAATCTAACAAAAGAGGTGGAAGATCTCTACAATGAAAATTACAGAATATTAAATAAAGAAATTGAGGAAGACCTTGGAAGATGACAAGACCTCCCATGTTCTTGGGTAGGCCAAATTAATATTGTTAAAATGGCCATAATACCTACAAAAGGCAGTTATGATATTCATGGAAAAATAAGGGGCCTAGAATAGCCAAAGCAACCCTTAGTAAGCAAAGTAAAGCAGAAGGCATCATAATGCCAGAACTAAAATTATTCTATACAGCTATAGTAACAACATGGTATTGGCACCAAAACAGGCAAGAATATCAATGCAACAGAATAGAAGACATAGAGACAAACCACAAAATACAGTTATCTCCCATCCTCTTAATTTTTGAGACAGGGTCTCTCTCAATTTAGAGAGAGGCTGACCTTCAGATTTACAGTCCTCCTGCCTCAGCCACCCAACTCACTAGGATTACAGTCATGTGTCACCATGCACAGCTTCAGCCATTGATTTTTGACAAAGGCAGCATGAACATACATTGGAGGCAGGGAAATCTCTTCAATAAATGGTGCTGGGAAAACTGGATGTCTAAATGTAAAACAAAGAGTATACCCCTGGGGGTGGGGCTTTAGCTCAGTGATAGAGTGCTTGCCTAGTATGTGTGAGGCATTGGGTTTGATTCTAAGCACCACATAAAAATAAATAAATAAATAAACAAACAAAATAAAGGTATTATGTTCATCTACAACTAAATATAAAAATATCTTAAAAATAGCTAGTATTAATAAAAAACAGGGACTGGGGTTGTGGCTCAGTGGCAGAGCGCTTGCCTTGCACATGTGAGGTACTGGGCTCGATCCTCAGCACCACATAAAAATGAATAAACAAAATAAAGATATTGCATCCGTCTATAACTAAAAAATATTAAAAAAAGAAACAATGTACCTCTGTCTCTTACCATACGCAGAAATTAAATCAAAATGGACCAAAGACTTAAGTTTAAAACATAAAACTACTAGAAAAAATATAAAGAAGTGTTTTAGGACCTTGGTTTGGACAAAGAAGTGTTAGATAAGACCTCAAATGTACAGGCAACAAAAGCAAAAATGGACAAATGGGAGTACATCAAACTGAAAAGCTTCTATACAGCAAAAGAAACAGTCAAATGAAAACCTACAGAAATGGAGAAAATATTTTTAAACTATTCATCTGACCAGAGATTGATTTCCAGAATATAAAAGCAACTCAAAACCTCACAGAAAAAAAAGTTGAGTGAGTGACCTAAATAGACCTTTTCCAAAGGAACATGTACAAATGGTTGACTGCCTCTTCCAACCAGCAGACTATCATGGGAGGTCAAGCACTTTGGCCCAGATCCATCCACACCAGCATGTGCTGGACCCAGGCTCACAGTAGGCCTGGGTCCACCCCTCTACCTGCAGGCACCTGCCAGAGCCCAGCCTCTGGCACAGGACCACCTCTTCTGACCAGCAGATTACTGGGGGATCCCAGACCACCCACACTGACTTGCACAGGACTCAGGTCCAGGGTAGGTCTGAGTTCACCCTCCCCCACCTGGGAGCCTAAGTCTAACCCACTTCCATCTTGGGACACTGCAGTCATTGCCATAGCCTTCCCAATGCAGTAACCCCTAACTTTTTGACAGCAGACATGGCCTAGAAGCAGCTGCATCTCAGAGCAGGTATCCCAAAGGGAGTGTGAGGCCCACTCTTTCAACCCTATCTCTGTAAGACTTGCTTCCATCTTGGAGCATCTTAACTATTACCTTGAGATACCTCAGCTATTGCCACCACCACCTTTAGATGCAGTAGCATACATTGAGGTACACCAGCAGGGTCTATAAGCCCAACTTCAAGGTGAGGTACGGACAATCTGCATGGGTACTACAAGAATATAGGGAAGAAACTGTAATATCTCAGATCCACACTGTCCAGGAAGACACATAGACATCATGCAAAAACAAGGGAGGAAAGTGCCCCAAACAAACCAGGACACTATAACAACAGAACCCATGGACAGCAAAGTCGATGAAATGTCAGAGAAGGAGTTCAGAAGGTTCATAATTAAAATGATCTGTGAATTAAAGAATAACCTAAATGAGCAAATACAGGCAAAAAATTATCACTCCAACAAAGAGATAAGAGAACAAATACAGGTAGCAAAAGATTACTTCAAGAGAGAGACAAAGACTCTGGAAAAAAAAAAAACTAGTCAGAAATCCTTGAAATGAAGGATGCAATAAATCAAATAAAAACTCAATAGAAAGCATAATCAACAGAGACTAGATCATCTGGAATATCAGGTAACGAAAACAAAGTATACAATCTGGAAAATAAAGTTGAAGGGGAGGGGAGGGGGGATAGTAGAGGATAGGAAAGGCAGCAGAACACAACAGACACTAGTATGGCAATATGTAAATCAATGGATGTGTAACTGATGTAATTCTGCAATCTGTATACGGGGTAAAAATGGGAGTTCATAACCCACTTAAATCAAAGTGTGAAATATATCAAGAAATTTGTAATGTTTTGAACAACCAACAATAAAAAATTAAAAAAAAAAGAAAAGAAAGTTGATCACACAGTGGAGAAACCATAAACAGATCATTCAAGAATTATGGGACAGCATCAAAAGACCAAATCTAAGAGTTATTGGGATAGAGGAAGGCACAGAGTTTCAAACCAAAGGAATGCACAATCTCTTCAATGAGATAATATCAGAAAATTTCCCAACCATGAAGAACAAAATGGAAAACCAAATACAAGAGGCTTACAGGACACCAAATATACAAAATTACAACAGATCTACACCAAGGCATTCATAATGAAAATGCCTAGCATACAGAATAGGGATAGAATCTTAAAAACTGCAAGAGAGAGGAATCAGATCACATATAGGGGGAGACCAATTTGTATCTCAGCAGAGTTTTCAACCCAGACCCTCAAAGCCAGAAGATTGTGAAAAAACATATACCAAACTCTGAAAGAAAATGGATGCCAACCAAGAATCTTATATCCAGCAAAACTAATGTTTAGATTTGATGATGAAATAAAAACCTTCCATGATAAACAAAAGTTAAAAGAATTTACAACAGAAAGGCTACACTACAGAACAACCTCAGCAAAATATTCCACGAAGAGGAAATGAAAAACAATGATGAAAATCAGAGGGAGGTATTATACTAAAGGAAAAATCTAATCAGAGGAGAAACCAAGTCATGCTAAGTCACGTTAAATACCAAAAATAAACAAAAATGTCTGGGACTACAAATCATGTCTCAATAATAACCCTGAATGCTAATGGCCTAAACTCACCAATCAAAAGACATTGACTAGCAGGTTGGATAAAAAAAAAAAAAAAGACCCAACAATATGCTGCCTCCAAGAGACTCATCTCATAGGAAAAATCATCCACAGACTGAAGGTGAAGGGTTGGGAAAATTCATACCACTAACATGGACTGTGGAAGCAAGCAAGGTACCACTCACATGGACTGTGGAAGCAAGCAAGGGTTTCCATCCTTATATCAAATAAAGTAGACTTCAAGCTAAAGTCAATCAAAAAGGATAAAGAAGGACACTACATACTGCACAAGGAAACCATACACCAACAAGACTTAACAATTATAAATATATATGCCCCAAACAATAGAGTGTCTACATTCATTAAACAAACTTTTCTGAAGTTCAAGAGTCAAACAGACCACAACACAATAATTTTGGGTGACTTTAACACACCTCTTTTGTTTAGATAGGTCTTCCAAACAAAAGCTGAACAAAGAAACTATAGAACTCAATAATACAATCAATAACTTAGACTAAACTGACATGTATAGAATATTTCATCCTTCAACGAGAGAATACACTTTCTTCTCAGCAGCACATGGATCCTTCTCTAAAATAGACCATATACTATGCCACAAAGCAACTCTCAGCAAATATAAAAAAGTAGAGATACTACCCTGCATTCTATCAGATCATAGTGGAATGAAATTAGAAATCAATGATAAAATAATAAATAAAATCCACTCCAACACCTGGAGACTAAATAATATGCTACTGAATGAACAGTGGGTTGCAGAAGAAACCAAGGAGGAGATTAAAAATTTTTAGAGGTGAATGAGAATACATATACAACATATTGAAATCTCCAGGACACTATGAAAGCAGTTCTAAGAGGAAAGTTCATTGCATGGAGTTCATTCCTTAAAAGAAGAAAAAGTCAACAAATAAGTGACTTAACAAACATTACATCTCAAAGCCCTAGAAAAAGAAGAACAAATCAACACCAAAAGCAGTATAAGACAGAAAATAATTAAAATCAGAGCTGAAATCAGTGAAATTGAAATAAAAGAAACAATTGAAAAAAATTGACAGAACAAAAAGTTGGTTTTTTGAAAAAATAAATAAAATTGACAGACCCTTAGCCATACTAACAAAGAGAAGGAGAGAGAAAACTCAAATTACTAACATATGTGATGAAAAAGGAAATATCACAACAGACACTACAGAAACACAGAAGATAATTAGAAATTATTTTGAAAACTTTACTCAAGTTTTTTTTGAAAAATAAATAAAATTGGTTTTTTGAAAATATTTTTTTGAAAAAATAAATAAAATTGACAGACCCTTAGCCATGCTAATGAAGAGAAGGAGAGAGAAAACTCAAATTACTAGTATATGTGATGCAAAAGGAAATATCACAACAGACACTACAGAAACACAGAAGATAATTAGAAATTATTTTGAAAACTTGTACTCCAATAAAATACAAAATATTGAAAGCATCGACAAATTTCTAGAGTCATATAATTTGCCCAAATTGAATCAGGATGATATACAGAATTTAAACAGATCAATTTCAAGTGATGAAATAGAAGATGCCATCAAAAGTCTATCAACCAAGAAAATCCCAGGATTGGATGGATACACAGCCCAGTTCTATAAGACCTTTAAAGAAGAACTAACACCAATACTCTTCAATTTATTTCAGGAAATAGAAAAAGAGAGAGCACTTCCAAACTCATTCTATGAGGCCAATATCACTCTGTTTCCAAAACCAGGCAAAGGCACATCAAAAAAAGAAAACTTCAGACCAATATCTCTAATGAACCTAAGTCTCTAATAGATGCTAAAATTCTCAATAAAATTCTGGCAAATCAAATATAGAAACATATCAAAAAGATTATGCACCACGATCAAGTGGGATTCATCCCAGGGAAGCAAGGTTGGTTCAACATATGGAAATCAATAAATGTAATTTATCACATCAATTGACTTAAAGATAAGAACCATAAGATCATCTCAATAGATGAAGAAAAAGGATTTGACAAAATACAGCACCACTTTATGTTCAAAACACTAGAAAAATTAGGGATAACAGGAACATATCTCAACATCATAAAGGCTATCTATGCTAAACACCAGGCCAACATCATTCTAAATGGAGAAAGATTGAAAGCATTCCCTCTGAAAACTGGAACAAGACAGGGATGCCCTCTTTCACCACTTCCATTTACCATAGTTCTTTTTTTTTTAATTTTTTATTGTTGGTTGTTCAAAACATTACAAATTTCTTGATATATCATATTTCACACTTTGATTCAAGTGGGTTATGAACTCCCATTTTTACCCCATATACAGATTGCAGAATTACATCAGTTACACATCCATTGATTTACATATTGCCATACTAGTGTCTGTTGTATTCTGCTGCCTTTCCTATCCTCTACTATCCCCCCTCCCCTCCCCTCCCCTCCCCTCCCCTCCCCTCTTCTCTCTCTACCCCCTCTACTGTCATTCATTTCTCCCCCTTGTATTATTATTCCCTTTCCCCTCACTTCCTCTTGTATGTACTTTTGTATAACCCTGAGGGTCTCCTTCCATTTCCATGCAATTTCCCTTCTCTCTCCCTTTCCCTCCCACCTCTCATCCCTGTTTAATGTTAATCTTCTTCTCATGCTCTTCGTCCCTACTCTGTTCTTAGTTACTCTCCTTATATCAAAGAAGACATTTGGCATTTGTTTTTTAGGGATTGGCTAGCTTCACTTAGCATAATCTGCTCTAATGCCATCCATTTCCCTGCAAATTCCATGATTTTGTCATTTTTTAGTGCAGAGTAATACTCCATTGTGTATAAATGCCACATTTTTTTTATCCATTCGTCTATTGAAGGGCATCTAGGTTGGTTCCACAGTCTTGCTATTGTGAATTGTGCTGCTATGAACATCGATGTAGCAGTGTCCCTGTAGCATGCTCTTTTTAGGTCTTTAGGGAATAGACTGAGAAGGGGAATAGCTGGGTCAAATGCTGGCTCCATTCCCAGCTTTCCCAGGAATCTCCATACTGCTTTCCAAATTAGCTGCACCAATTTGCAGTCCCACCAGCAATGTACAAGAGTACCCTTTTCCCCACATCCTCGCCAGCACTTGTTGTTGTTTGACTTCATAATGGCTGCCAATCTTACTGGAGTGAGATGGTATCTTAGGGTGGTTTTGATTTGCATTTCTCTGACTGCTAGAGATGGTGAGCATTTTTCCATGTACTTGTTGATTGACTGTATGTCCTCCTCTGAGAAGTGTCTGTTCAGGTCCTTGGCCCGTTTGTTGATTGGGTTGTTTGTTCTCTTATTGTCTAATTTTTGGAGTTCTTTGTATACTCTGGATATTAGGGCTCTATCTGAAGTGTGAGGAGTAAAGATTTGTTCCCAGGGTGTAGGCTCCCTATTTACCTCTCTTATTGTTTCTTTTGCTGAGAAAAAACTTTTTAGTTTGAGTAAGTCCCATTTGTTGATTCTAGTTATTAACTTTTGTGCTATGGGTGTCCTATTGAGGAATTTGGAGCCCGACCCCACCGAATGTAGATCGTAGCCAACTTTTTCTTCTATCAGACGGCGTGTCTCTGATTTGATATCAAGCTCCTTGATCCATTTTGAATTAACTTTTGTGCATGGCGAGAGAAAGGGATTCAGTTTCATTTTGTTGCATATGGATTTCCAGTTTTCCCAGCACCATTTGTTGAAGATGCTATCCTTTCTCCATTGCATGCTTTTAGCCCCTTTATCAAATATAAGATAGTTGTAGTTTTGTGGATTGGTTTCTGTGTCCTCTATTCTGTACCATTGGTCCACCCACCTGTCGCACCGGCAGGCCACTGGGCCTGTCCTGCTGGTCGGTCGCAGGTCTGCCCACCTTTCGGGCACGGGTGGCGGCTCTGCTCTGCCCCTACTCCAATTGGGGTGTCGTGACTACCACGCCGGCAGGTCGCTGGGCCTGTTCCTGGCACGGGCGGCGACTCTGCTCTGCCCCTACTCCAATTGGGGTGACGTGTGTACCACGCCGGCAGGCTCCTGGGCCTGATCCGCCGGTCTGTCGCAGGTCTGCCTACCTTGCAGGCATGGGCGGCGGCTCTGCCCTGCCCCTCCTACCACGCCTGCGGACCGCTGGGCCTGATCTGCAGGTTGGTTGCAGATCTGCTCACCCTGCGGGCACGGGTGGCAGTTCTGCTCTGGCCCCACTCCAATTGGGGTCACATGACCACCACACCGGCGGGGCCTGATCCGGGCACGGGCGAAGGCTCTGTTCTGCCCCTACTCCAGTTGGGGTGACGTGTGTACCACGCTGGCAGGCCGCTGGGCCTGACCCGCCAGTCTGTCGCAGGTCTGCTTACCTTGCAGGCGCGGGCGGCGGCTCTGCCCTGCCCCTCCTACCACGCCCGTGTACCACTGGGTCGCGGGTCTGCCCACCTTGCGGGTGCGGGTGGCAGCTCCGCTCCGCCCCCTCTCCAATTGGGGTCACGCGATCACCACGCCGGCGAGCCGCTGGGCCTGCTCCGGGCGCGGGCGGCAGCCCGGCTCCTCCCCTCTGGCTCGACGACAAATCGAGAGAGATTCGGGTGTCTGTGCCTCACCCTCCCTACCAGGAGACCAACTGTTTCTGTTGCCGCTGGTATTGATGAAGTTCTCTCCTCCGCCGCTTTCTGATGACATCAGATCTCTGCCATGTTGGTATCCTATGCGAATGGCAGCATTTCGTTCCCTTTGCCGGGTAACCACAGCAACGGGTGAGTCCTGACCGGCCCTCAGCAGGACCCGGACCGAGAAGCAGTTTCCGCGGGCTCCTTAGCCCTGGGCCAGAGCAGTTCCGGGAGCTGGAACTCGGCCGCTCCGTGCTCAGTGTATGCTCTGATAAGAGCAGGCTCCAAGAAGCAGTTTTTGCGGGCTCCTTAGCCCTGGGCCAGGGCAGTTCCGGGAGCCGGAACTCGGCCGCTCCGTGCTCGGTGTATGCTCTGATAAGAGCAGGCTCCAAGAAGCACTCAGGCACTGAGCCTGAGTAATCTGTCTGCAAGCCGCAGGCGAATGGCAGCCTGAAATTACCTGTTGTATGGCTGAATGAGCTGTGGTCAGTCGAAAACAGGGATGGTGACGTCAGCTCTTCAAGATGGTGGCCGCTGGCCTCCTCTGTGGTCTGACCGGTGTGGAGAACCGAAATGGACCGCTTCCTTCCCCCATCTCGAACCCAGAATTCAGCACTGAGTACGGTGCTTGCACGGCTGGCAGATACTGCAGCGCTGTATCCCTGCGCCACTATCTCCTCTACCATAGTTCTTGAAACACTGGCCAGAGCAATTAGACAGATGAAAGAAATTAAAAGGATAAAATTAGGAACAGAAGAGCTCAAATCGCCACCATTTGCTGATATTAGGATTCTATACCTAGAAGACCCTAAAAGTTCCACCAGAAAACTTCTAGAACTAGTAAATGAATTCAGCAAAGTAGCAAGATATAAAATCAACACCCATAAATCAAAGGCATTTCTGTATATCAGTGAAAAATCCTCAGAAAAGGAAATGAGAAAAATTATCCCATTTACAAAAGCCTCAAAAAATAAAATAAAATACTTGGGAATTAACTTAACGAAGGAGGTGAAAGATCTATACAATGAAAACTACAGAACCCTAAAGAAAGAAATAAAAGAAGACCTTAGAAGATGGAAAGATCTACCTTGCTCTTGGATAGGTAGAATTAATATTATAAAAATGACCATACTTCCAAAAGCACAATGCAGATTTAATGCAATTCTAATCAAAATCCCAATGACATTCTTCATAGAAACAGAAAAAGCAATCATTAAATTCATCTGTAAAAATAAAAGACCCAGAATAGCTAAAGCAATCTTTAGCAGGAAGAGTGAAGCAGGTGACATCACTATACCAGACCTTAAACTATACTACAGAGCAACTGTAACAAAAACAGCATGGTATTGGCACCAAAACAGATTGGTAGACCAATGGTACAGAATAGAGGACACAGAGACTAACCCACAAAATTACTATTATCTTATATTAGATAAAGATGCCAAAAACGTTCATTGGAGAAAAGATAGTCTCTTTAACAAATGGTGCTGGGAAAACTGGAAATCCATATGCAACAAAATGAAATTAAACCCCTATCTCTCACCATGCACAAAACTCAATTCAAAATGGGTCAAGGGCTTAGGAAAAAAACCAGAGACCCTGTGTCTAATAGAAGAAAAAGTAGGCCCTAATCTCCATCATGTGAGATTAGGCCCCAACTTCCTTAATAAGACTCCTTTGGTGCAAGAATTAAAATCAAGAATCAATAAATGGGTTGGACTCAAACTAAAAAGTTTCTTCTCAGCAAAAGAAACAATCTGTGAGGTGAATAGAGAGCCTACATCTTGGAAGCAAATCTTTACCTCTCACACATCATATAGAGCATTAATCTCTAGGGTATATAAAGAACTCAAAAAGATAAACACCAAGAAAACAAGTAAACCAATCAATAAATGGATTAAGGACCTGAACAGACACTTCTCAGAAGATGATATACAATTAATCAATCAATATATGAAAAAATGTTCATCATCACTAGCAATCAGAGAAATGAAAATCAAAACCACTCTAAGATTTCGTCTCACTCCAGTCGAAATGGCAGCTATTATGAAGACAAACAACAATAAGTGTTGGTGAGGATGCAGGGAAAAAGGTACACTCACACATTGCTGGTAGGATTGCAAATTGGTGCAGCCAATATGGAAAGCAGTATAGAGATTTCTTGGAAAATTGGGTATGGAACCACCATTTGACCCAGCTATCCCTCTCCTCATTCTATACCCAAAGGACTTAAAAACAGTATACTACAGGGACACAGCCACATCAATGTTTATAGCAGCACAATTCATAATAGCTGAACTGTGGAACCAACCTAGATGCCCTTCAGTAGATGAATGGATAAAAAAAAAGCGGCATATATACACAATGGAATATTACTCAGCAATAAAAGAGAATAAAGTCATGGCATTCACAGGTAAATGGATGGAGTTGGAGAATATAATGCGAAGTGAAGTTAGCCAATCCCCAAAAAACAAATGCCGAATGTTTTCTCTGATATAAGGAGTCTGATTCATAGTGGGATAAGGAGAGGGAGCATGGGAGGAATAGACGAACCCTAGATAGAGGGGTAGGAGGGAAGGTAGGAGGTATGGGGTTAGAAAAGATGGTGGAATGTGATGGACATTATTATTCAAAGTACATGTATGAAGACACAAATTGGTGTGAATATACTATGTATACAACCAGAGATATGAAAATTGTGCTCTATATGTGTAATAAGAATTATAATGCATTCTGCTGTCATATATAAATAAAAAATTAATTTAAAAAAACCAAATGGCCAACAAGTTCCACATCAGTTATCATCAGGAGAATGCAAACCCAAACCACAGTGAGATGTTATCTCATTCCAGCTTAAATGGCTATTATAAAAACAGACAAAACATTAAAACTGGAGAAACAGCACTCTCATATACTATTGATGTGAAAGTATATTAGTATAGCCATTATGAAAAACAGTGTGGAGGTACCTCAAAAAACTAGAAGTAAGACTATCATATAATATAGCAGTCCAATACAGAGTATATATGCAAAGGAATTGAAGTCAAAGAAACATCTGCACTTGCATATTTTTGGAAGCTCTATTCCCAATATTCATAGTTGCCCAGTAATGAATGAATGGATAAAGAAAACGTGAGATATATATATATATATATATATATATATATATATATATATATATACACACACACACACACACACACACTCACATATATATACACATACATATATAAAATGAAATATTATTCAGCCATAAAAAATGAATTCATGTCATTTGCAGGAACATGGATCGAACTGAAGATATGTTAAGTTGAATGTCAGGCACAGAAAGACAAATACTGCATGTTCTCACTAATTTGTAGAACCTAAAAAGCTGATCTCAATGGAGGATAAAATAGTGATTACCAGAGCCTGGGAGGGGCGTAAGGGAGTGTGGGGTAGAAAGGGAATGGTTAAGCCCAGGACCAGATGGGTATACAGCGGAGTTTTACAAAACCTTTAAGGAAGAATTAATACCAATACTTTTCAAGTTATTTCAGGAAATAGAAAAAGAGGGAGCTCTGCCAAATTCATTCTATGAGGCCAACATCACCCTGATTCCGAAACCAGACAAAGACACCTCAAAGAAAGAAAACTACAGACCAATATCTCTGATGAACCTAGATGCAAAAATCCTCAATAAAATTCTGGCGAATCGGATACAAAGGCACATCAAAAAAATTGTGCACCATGATCAAGTAGGATTCATCCCTGGGATGCAAGGCTGGTTCAATATACGGAAATCAATAAATGTTATTCACCACATCAATAGACTTAAAGATAAGAACCATATGATCATCTCAATAGACGCAGAAAAAGCATTCAACAAAGTACAGCATCCCTTTATGTTCAAAACATTAGAAAAACTAGGGATAACAGGAACTTACCTCGACATTATAAAAGCTATCTATGCTAAGCCTCAGGCTAGCATCATTCTCAATGGAGAAAAATTGAAGGCATTCCCCCTAAAATCTGGGACAAGACAGGGATGCCCTCTATCACCACTTCTATTCAATATAGTTCTTGAAACACTGGCCAGAGCAATTAGACAGACAAAAGAAATTAAAGGCATAAAAATAGGAAAAGAAGAACTTAAATTATCACTATTTGCGGATGACATGATTCTATACCTAGAAGACCCAAAAGGGTGTACAAAAAAACTACTAGAACTAATAAATGAATTCAGCAAAGTGGCAGGATATAAAATCAACACGCATAAATCAAAGGCATTTCTGTATATCAGCGACAAAACTTCTGAAATGGAAATGAGGAAAAACACTCCATTCACAATATCCTCAAAAAAAATAGAATATTTGGGAATCAACCTAACAAAAGAGGTGAAAGATTTATACAATGAAAACTACAAAACCCTAAAAAGAGAAGTAGAAGAAGATCTTAGAAGATGGAAAAATATACCCTGTTCATGGATAGGCAGAACTAACATCATCAAAATGGCGATATTACCAAAAGTTTTCTATAGGTTTAATGCAATGCCAATCAAAATCCCAACGGCATTTCTTGTAGAAATAGATAAAGCAATCATGAAATTCATATGGAAAAATAAAAGACCCAGAATAGCAAAAGCAATTCTAAGCAGGAAGTGTGAATCAGGCGGTATAGCAATACCAGATTTAAAACTATATTACAGAGCAATAGTAACAAAAACAGCATGGTACTGGTACCAAAACAGGCGGGTGGACCAATGGTACAGATTAGAGGACACAGAGACTAATCCACAAAACTACAACTATCTTATATTTGATAAAGGAGCTAAAAGCATGCAATGGAGGAAGGATAGCATCTTCAACAAATGGTGTTGGGAAAACTGGAAATCCATATGCAACAAAATGAAACTGAATCCCCTCCTCTCGCCATGCACAAAAGTTAACTCAAAGTGGATCAAGGAGCTAGATATCAAATCAGAGACTCTGCGTCTGATAGAAGAAAAAGTTGGCTCCGATCTACATATTGTGGGGTCGGGCTCCAAATTCCTCAATAGGACACCCATAGCACAAAAGTTAATAACAAAAATCAACAAATGGGACTTACTTAAACTGAAAAGTTTTTTCTCAGCAAAAGAAACAATAAGAGAGGTAAATAGGGAGCCTACACCCTGGGAACAAATCTTTACTCCTCACACTTCAGATAGAGCCCTAATATCCAGAGTATACAAAGAACACAAAAAATTAAACAATAAGAAAACAAATAACCCAATCAACAAATGGGCCAAAGACCTGAACAGACACTTCTCAAAGGAGGACATACAATCAATCAACAAGTACATGAAAAAATGCTCACCATCTCTAGCAGTCAGAGAAATGCAAATCAAAACCACCCTAAGATACCATCTCACTCCAGTAAGATTGGCAGCCATTATGAAGTCAAACAACAACAAGTGCTGGCGAGGATGTGGGGAAAAGGGTACTCTTGTACATTGCTGGTGGGACTGCAAACTGGTGCGGCCAATTTGGAAAGCAGTATGGAGATTCCTGGGAAAGCTGGGAATGGAACCACCATTTGACCCAGCTATTGCCCTTCTCGGACTATTCCCTAAAGACCTTAAAAGAGTGTACTACAGGGATACTGCTACATCGATGTTCAGAGCAGCACAATTCACAATTGCTAGACTGTGGAATCAACCCAGATGCCCTTCAATAGATGAATGGATAAAAAAATGTGGCATTTGTACACCATGGAGTATTACGCAGCAGTAAAAAATGACAAAATCATGGAATTTGCAGGGAAATGGATGGCACTAGAGCAGATTATGCTTAGTGAAGCTAGCCAATCCCTAAAAAACAAATACCAAATGTCTTCTTTGATATAATGAGAGCAACTAAGAACAGAGCAAGGAGGAAGAGCAGGAAGAAAAGATTAACATTAAACAGAGACATGAGGTGGGAGGGAAAGGGAGAGAAAAGGGAAATTGCATGGTAATGGAGGGAGACCCTCATTGTTATACAAAATTACATATAAGAGGTTGTGAGGGGAATGGGAAAATAAACAAGGAGAGAAATGAATTACAGTAGATGGGGTAGAGAGAGAAGATGGGAGGGGAGGGGAGGGGGGATAGTAGAGGATAGGAAAGGTAGCAGAATACAACAGTTACTAATAGGGCATTATGTAAAAATGTGGATGTGTAACCGATGTGATTCTGCAATCTGTATTTGGGGTAAAATTGGGAGTTCATAACCAACTTGAATCTAATGTATGAAATATGATATGTCAAGAGCTTTGTAATGTTTTGAACAACCAATAAAAAAAAAGAAAGGGAATGGTTAATGTGTTCCTGGATACAGTTAGATAGAAAGAATGACTTTTACTGTTCCATTGCATGGTAGGATAACTATGGTTGACAATAGTTACATAAATATGTCAAACTAGCTAGTAGAGAGGATTTTTAATGTTTACAATGCAAAGAAATTTTATATGTCTAAGGTGATAGAAATGCCAATTAGCTTAATCTGATAGCTGTGTGTTGTATACAAGTATTGAAATGTCATTGTTCCCCCACAAATATGTATAACTACTGTGTGTCAATTAAATATAAAATATGTTTTAAAATAAAATTCTTCAGAAAGAGAAGAGAGGACACTTCCCTACCAATAATTGTGATGTCAAAATATAATAAAGATATTATAAGGAAATGACAGAAGAATATTCTTCAGGAACATAGATGGAAAGATTGTTTAAAAGATACTAGTTAATCAGGGCTGGGGTTGTGGCCCAGTGGTAGAGCACTCGCCTGGCACGTGTAAGGCACTGGGTTCGAACCTCAGCACCACATAAAAATAAATAAATAAAATAAAGGTATTGTGTCCATCTACAACTAAAAATATTAAAAGAAAAAACTTTTTTTAAAGATACTAGTTAATCAGATCCAGTGAGGTTTATTCCAGAACTACAAGGTTGGTTTAATATTTGAAATTTACTGTAATTCATATAAAAAAATTAAAGAAAAAAACCTCATGCAAACATTTCAATGGAGCAGAAAATGCACTTGGCAAAATTCATCACCCTTTCATGATTTAAGAAAAACAAAATGAAAAAGCTAGGACCTGAAGAGAACTTCTTCAACCTGACAATATTCCATCTACAAAAATCCTGAAGCTAACTCCCTATTTTAGTGATGAAAAGCTGAAAGTGTTCTCTTTAAGATCATAATATCACAAGGGTAACTGTTATTACCACACTTATTCACCATTATTCTGGAGATCCTGGCCAATACAGTAAATGGAAAAAAAAACACAAATATTGGAAAATAAGTAAAACATGTTTTTTCATATGTGATATGATTGTGTATGAAGAAAACCTTGCAGAACCCACAAAAGAACTACTAGAAGTGATAAATTATTTATGAAGATCACAAAACACAGGTCAATATAAGCACCAGTTATAGTAATGATGGCAAAGCTCTCTAAATTTATAAACTAAATGTAATTTACATTAAAACTTCAAGAAGATTTTTTTCTACCTGGAGTTAAAATTACCTCAAATATTATGTGTACTAACAAAAGAATAAGACACATTAAAAACAATATTGAAAGAGAAGAATAAAATTTAGAGAAATCATATGATTAAGACTTATTATATCATTACAGTGTGTTATTGGCAGAGGGATAGATGTACAAATCAATGGAACTGACAGAGATCCCAGAAACACATTCATACACGTACGCCTAACAGATGTTTCACAAAGGTGCAAAAGCAGTTCAACGGAGAAAGGATAACCCCTTGAACAAATATTGCTTAGACAACTAGGCTAATAGTTCAAAAAATCAATCTGAATTAAAATTGGAGAAAAAGGACTCTCATACACTGTTGATATGAAAATATATTAGTATATCTTGTCTTAACCCACACATTTATGCAAAAATTAACTGAAGATGTTAAACTTCAATAAATAAAATAAAGTTATTGTGTCCATCTTTGACATCACAAAAATTAACTGAAGATGGATCAAGGATATAAGTGTGAATGATAATACTTGAAGTCCAAAGCAATCTTGAAAAAAACATAGTTGGAGGACTCATCTTTCCTGGTGTCAAAATATACTACAAAGCTACAGTAATCAAGACAGTGTGGTACTGGCATAGAAATAGACATACTAGACCAATGGAATAGAACTGATTATTCAAAAATAAGTACTCACATTTATAGTTAACTGATTTTTAACAAGAATATAAAAAATTCAATGGGGAAAAATGGACTTTTCTACAAATATTATTGAGACAACCAGATATCCACATGCAATCAAATGAAGTCACATCTCGTACCATACACAAAACTAACTCAAAACAGACCAAGCATCTAAAGTAAGAGCAAAAACTGTTAAACTTTAAAAAACATGCATAAATCTCCATGACAACAGTTTTTTTTTTTGTTTTGTTTTGTTTTATTTTTTTTAAGATACTGAAGGTTGAATCCAGGGGCACTCTACCACTGAGCTCAGTCCTAGCCCTTTTAATTTTTATTTTGAGACAGGAAACTTAGGGTATCCCTAAATTGCAGAGGATGGCCTCAAACCTGCAATCCTCCTGCCTCAGCTTCCTGAGTAGCTGGGATGACAGGTATATACTACCATGCCTTGTATTTTCTGCCTTTTTTTGATATGACATCAAAAGCATAAACAACAAAATTTAAAAAGTGGACTCATGAAAAAGAAATACTTTTGTTCTTCAAAGAACACCATTAGAAAATGAAAAGATAATAAATAAAAAGGGCTGGGAATGTAGCTCAGTGACAAAAAAGAAAAAGGAAAAAAATTTAAAAACTCATGAAATGAGAAAACATTTTTACAAACAGAATATTTAACAGAGGATGTATATCTTGAAGATGAAGACAACTCATAACACTTCAGTAATAAAATGACAACTCAAGTTTAAAAAAGGACAAAGAATCTGAACAGACATTAATACCAAGAAGAATTTACATATCCAATAAGCAGATGAAATATTACTCAGTGTCATTATCCTTTAAGGAAATGTAAATCAGGATCATGATGAGATACTCCAGACACTCACAAGGATGCTTATCATTATAAAAGATTGATAATAACAAATGTTAAATCGTGGAAGATTGGGACCCTCATACACAGTTAGTGGGCATATAAAATGGTTCAGGTGCTTTAGAAGACAGTCTGATAGTTCTTTAGCAGTTAAAAATAGTTACCATATGGGTTTTGGGATTGTGGCTCAGCGGTAGAGCACTCACCTCGCACATGCAAGACCCTGGGTTCGATCCTCAGCACCACATAAAATAAATGAATAAAATAAAGATATTAAAAAATAGTTACCATATGGCCTAGAATTTCTTTTCCTAGGTATATTCCCAAGAAAGATAAAAAACATGTTCACACAAAAATTTACACATAAATTTTTATAACAAGACTATTCACATAGCCAAAACATGGAAATAACCCAAAAGTCCAATGGGCAATAAATGGATAAACAAAATGTCATATATCCATATGATGGAATATTATTCAGTCATAAAAAGAAGAAAGTGCTTACTATAACATGGATATAGTACTATATCATAGTATGCACTATAACATGGATGAACTTTGAGAACATGCTAAGTGGAAGAAGCCAGACACAACAGACCATATATGGTATGACTTTATTTATAATGGATGCCCAGAATGGGCACATATACAAACATAGAAAGTGAATTGGTGGTTGTTTAGGCCTATGATGGATGGGAGGTAATGAGTAAGGGATGATTTCTAAGAGTATGTTTGTGTGTGGTGGGGGGGTCTGAAATAAAAAAAATGTTCTAAAATTGATTGTGGGGATAGTTTTACAACTCTGTGACTATAGTCATAACCACTAAATTATAGACTTTATATATTTTTGTGGTGCTGGGAATTGAACCCAGGGCTTTGTGCATACTAAGTATGTACCACTGAGCAATGTCCCAAGCCTCAAATTATGTCTTATTTCTTTCTTTATTTTCGTTGTGCTGGGGATTAAATCCAGAGCTTCATACATACTAGGAAAGTGCTCTACCACTGAGCTACATTCCCAGCCTTTGGAGCATATATTTTAAATGAGCAAATCATATGGTTTGTATTTTTGGTTTTGGTACTGGGGATTGAACCCAGGGGTGCTTAATCACTGAGCCACATCCCAGTCCTTTTATCTTTTATTTTGAGACAAGATCTCACTAAGTTACTAAGGCCCTCACTAAGTTGATAAAGCTGGTTTTGAACTTGTGATCCTCCTGCCTTAGGCTCCTGAGCTGCTGGGATTATAGGCATGTGCTACTGTGCCCAGTTTAGTCTAATTTCTGTGGCTCTAACAAAATAACTGAGCCTGGGTACTTTATATAGTAGAGAAGTTTATTTGGCTCATGATTCTGATGACTATAAAGTTCAAACAGCATGGTGCCACAATATGGCTGTGTCCCAACATGGTGGAGAAGTGAAAAGGAAATCAGCTATGTGCAGAAGGGTCATATGTATCAGTAAGAAAGCAAGAGGGGGGAGGGGCCGGGCTCTTTTTCAGGCTCTACTTCTAATTCTAGTTCTCTTGCTATTTCTATTACATAGTTAGTTTCTCCATTGAAGTCTTGAGCCCCTCAAAGTCATCTATGAGAGTTGGAATCAACTCGTTTCCCCCCCCTTCTTCATGCTAATATTTTGAGCTCCTTCCCTGCATCAGGAATGTTCTAAATGGCATTTTGAATGGTGATCCCTTTCCAGAAGGTTTTCTATTTTCTTTGCCCAGATCCCCCAGAGGAATTGCTATTTATAGCAGCTATAGCCTTATGAAATATATTTATTAAATAATAAGACTTGAAAGGTGAACTTACTCCTTCATTCATGGGCTGCAGAACAGATGTTGTATTAGGCATGAAAACATTAATCTTGTACATCTTCAAGCTCTTGGGTGACCAGGTACATGGTCAAGGAGCAGTAATATTTTGAAAGGAATCTTTCTTTTTGAGTGGTAGATCTCAAATGTGGGCTTCAAATATTCAGTTAACCATGTTGTAAAAACACGTCATCCATTTATAGAGCACAAAGTAGACAGTATAATTTTATTAATAAAAAAAATCATAAAAATAATGCAAAGAAAAACTACAAAATGGATGAAGATATTAAAATTACCATAACTGGAAAAGGTTTAGTTTTCTAGAATGAATGAACCTTTCAAAGTGTTATAATAAAAAGACAAAAAACCTATTAGGAAAAAAGTAAAAAGATAGCTGGCATTTTATATAAGAGGAAATAATTGTATCCAGTGAACTTTAGAAAAGACAATTGCCTCATTTTTTAGCAGAAAAAATACAAATTAAAACTACAGTGAGATAACAATAGAGTGAATGAGAAAAGCCACAGCCTGGGGAAAAATATTTGCAAAAAGCATCATCGGATAAAGGACTGTTATCCAAAATATACAAAGAACTTTCTAGATTTCAATAAGAAAATGAGTAACCTGATTAAAAAATAAGCAAAAGACCTGAACAGACACCTCATTAAAGAAAATATACAGTTGAAAAATAAGCACACAAAAATGTTTATCAGGGAATTGTAACTTAAAATGAGATACCACTAGACATCTTTTAGAATCGGGAATATCCAAAATATTGATGATACTAATTGCTGGCAAGGAGGTGCTGCAACAATAGCTCTCATGTATTGCTGGTGGGAATGCAAACTGATACAGCCACCTTGAAAGATGGTTTGGCAGTTTTTACAAAACTATATACATTTGCAATATGATTCAGCAATCATGTTCTTTGGTACTTTCCCAAATGGATTGAAAAATTATGTCTACCCAAAAACCTCCATATAGATGTTCATAGCAGCTTAATTCATAATTATCCCAAACTTTAAAGCAACCAAGATGTCTTTCTATAAGTGAATGGATAAATTGTGTTATATCCAAATAATGGAATATTATGCAGCACTGGAAAAAAATGAGCTAACAAGCCAGGAAAAGATAAGGAAGAAAGAAGCTTAAAGGCATTCCCAAGTGAAAGAAGCCAATCTGAAAAGACCACATAGTATATGATTCCAATTATATGACATTCTAGAAAAGGCAAAGACTATGGGAACACTATAGCAATCAGTGGCTGTGAGGGTAAAAAGGGAAGAAATAAATCAGAGGAGCACAGAAGTTTTTTAGGTTAGTAAAACTATTCTGTATGATAACATAATGGCTGATACATACCATTACACATTTGTTAAACTGACAGACTACATAATACTCAAAGTGAACCTTAAATGTAAACTATGAATTTTAGATTATGATGTCAATGTGGGTTTACAAGTTGTAATGAATATACCTTGAGTACAGAGTATTGACAGAGAGGCTGTGCATATGTGGGGTTCAAGGGGTATATGGACTATGTACTTATTTTCTGCTCAGTTTTGCTGTGGACCTAAAATAGCTAATAATAATGAAGATGATGATGATAACAATAATAATAATATATACTTAAAGAAAAAAAACAAATCTAAGATGGGTGCAATGGCAAGAGAATCACTTGAGCCCAGGTGTTTGAGACTAGCCTGGACAATATAGCAAGATCCTGTCTCCGAAAGAACAACTACAACAACAACACATGTTAAAAAACTAAAACAAAGTGCTATAGTGAGATAGTATTACAAATTCATTAGATTGTCAAAAAATTACAAGCCTTAAATATTAATATTTGTTGAATATATAAAGCAATTTATGATCTTTTACATGTATACTAATAAAACTACTTTTATTTTATCTTTTTTTTTAATTTTTTATTGTTGGCTGTTCAAAACATTACATAGTTCTTGATATATCATATTTCACAATTTGATTCAAGTGGGTTATGAGCTCCCATTTTTACCCCATATACAGATTGCAGAATCACATCAGTTACACATCCATTGATTTACATATTGCCATACTAGTGTCTGTTGCATTCATAAAACTACTTTTAAAACAAAGAATTATATAATAATGTTGAACATGCAAATAATCCATGACTCAGCAATTGTAGTTTAAAAACAATAAAAAAAAATTGTACTGGGGATTGAACCCAGGTGCACTAAACCACTGAGCCACATCCCCAGCCCTTTTTATTTCTTTTTTATTTTTATTTAAAATTTTTTTTAAAATGTTGATGGACCTATATTTTATTCATTTATTTATATTCGGTGCTGAGAATAGAACCCAGTGCCTCACACATGCTAGGCAAGTACTCTACTACTGAGCCACAACCTCAGCCCCCTATTTTCAATTTTTTTATTTTGAGACAGGGTCTTGCTAAGTTGTTTAGAACCTTGCTAAGTTACAGAGACTGGCTTTGAACTTATGATCTTCCTGCCTCAGCCTCCCAGGCTGCTGGGATTACAGGTATGTACCTCCATGCCTAGTGCAATTCTAGTTTTCAACATAGTTTCTATAGAAAAGTTCCTGGAGAAACAACTGAAAATAACCCAAATATCTACCACATACAACTTGATATATTCATACAACAGAATAACAAATAGTAAAAATAATGAACTGTGACTATGTGCATCAAGTTTGATGAATCTCATAAATGTAATACTAGACACAAAGGGAACATTAGATATGGAACCCAAAAAGTATAAAATTTGGTAACATATTGTTCAGGAATCCGTAACATTAATAGTAAAACTATAAAGGAAAACAAGAAAATGGTTAAGTGCATTTACAGACTAGAAGTTCCTTCACTGGAG
This sequence comes from Marmota flaviventris, assembly GCF_047511675.1. NCBI lineage: Eukaryota > Metazoa > Chordata > Mammalia > Rodentia > Sciuridae > Marmota > Marmota flaviventris. The sequence continues at coordinate 40,221,072 of NC_092507.1, read as the reverse complement.
AAATAAGAAATAAGTTGTGAGAGATTTGAGATTCAGGATACCTCAAAGGAGCTGGTAATGTTCTATTTCTTATTCTGGATAACATGTATTAGAAATCTCATTTATAAGCCAGGTGTGATAGTGTGCACCTATAGTTCCAGCTTCTTGGGAGACTGGGACAGAAGGATCTGTTGTTCCCTGAAGTTTAAGGCCAGCCTGGGTAATATAATGAGACCCTATCTTTTAAAAAAATCTATTTTAAATGATGCGTGTGCATACTCTTCTGTAGGTGTGCATCATTTCACAATAAAAGCTTTTTTAAAAAATCAGGCTTTACATGTCAATGTTTATAGCAGCTCAATTCACAATAGTTAAACTGTGGAACCAACCTAGATGCCCCTTCAATAGATGAATGGATAAAGAAACTGTGGTATATATACACAATGGAATATTTCTCAGCATTGAGAGAATAAAATTATGGCATTTGCAGGTAAATGGATAGAGTTGTAGAATATCATGCTAAATGAGGTAAGTCAATCCCCAAAAAGCCAAAAACTGAATATTCTTTCTGATGATTGGATGCTGATCCACAATGGGGTGGGGGGGAAATGGAGGAACTTTCATTGGGCAAAGGAGAGGGAGGAGAGGGGCAGGAAAGATGGTAGAATGAGATAGACACCATTACCTTAGACACATGTATGACTACACATAAGTTGAAACTCTACATCATATACAATCAGAGAAGTGAAAAGTTGTGCTGCAATTGTGTACAATGAATTAAAATGCATTCTGTTTGTCATATTCATATATACCTAATTAGAACAAACAAATAAATAATAAATAATCAGGCTCTAGATCTTTATTATATGAAGCCATATTTTTGCTATACTTTTCATCCTCCTGCCAGAGGATGGATAGAACAATCTATCTCTAGTAGGAGAGGAGTTTAATACAGAGGCAGGAATTGAGACAAGAAAAAAAGAGAGACTCAATGAAAGAGCCTTTTTATACTGAAACTGCTTTATGGCTGAGGTCAGCATTTCTTTTCTTTTCTTTCTTTTTTTTTTGTTCTATTATAGTTCTGTTATTATTTTTCACATATTTTTTGTTCTATTAAAACTTTCTTATTATAATTTTCATGGGGTTCCTATCATTGGTTGTCAAGAATTCTGACCAAAAGCCTTAAAAGAAAAAGAAAACCCTGTCATTTGTGACAATATGGATGAACCTGGAAGACATTATACTAAGTGAAATAAACTAGGGACAAAAAGACAAATACCACATGACCTCACTCATACACAGGATCTAAAAATATCAAACTCATGAATAAGAGAGTAGAATGGTGTTTACCAGGGGCCCGGGTAGTGGTGGGAGGCTTGTAGGGATGTGGGTGAAAGGACAGAGAAGTTCAGTTAGAAAGGAGGAATAAGTCCATGAGATCTATTGTACTACATGGTGACTATGTTACCAACAATGTATTATATTCTTGAAAACGGTTGAGAGTAGATTTAAGTGTTCTCACCAAAAATAAAAAAAATAAGTGAGGTAACACAGATATTTACTAATTTAATGTAGCTATTGTACAGCATATACACAATCTCAAAACAAATGTTGTATATCATAAATGATAAAAATATTTATCAATTGAAAATATTTTTAAAAATATTCCTGAAAATTTTATGTCTACTTGTACATTCTCTCTCCCACTACACCACGAACTTTGTAAAAGCAGGGAATACAGTCTCACTTGTTTATCACCAAATTCCCAGTTGCCTAAAACAATGCCTAGCATATAAATGCTTTTCACATATTTGTTGAATGAATAATAAACTACTTAAAATTTCACTTCTGACAGTTTTGTAATTTTCTATTTGGTGGTGATTCCACCATTAAATATGATGGCATCATTATATCACTAGTACCCAGCCAAATGCCTAGCAAAATGCTCAATAAATTAAATAAATATCAAATAGACACATAGAAACAATATTTTTCTCTGCAATGCAACCTTTACTTCAAACTCCTTCATTTGAAAGTCAGAGCAAATAACCTTCTGAATTAATTTGATCTTTATATTCATCTGCTTAATATCTTGCAGCAGACAATTCTTTCTCTTTTCTTTCTCCTGCAGCCGCCCAAGATGCCAAAAGGAAGAAGGCCAAGGGGAAAAAGGTGGCCCAGGCCTCCACCCTGGTCAAAAAGCAGAAATCCAAGAAGGTGGTGAACCCACTGTTCGAGAAGAAGCTGAAGAACTTTGGCATAGGACAGGACATTCAGCCCAAAAGGGACCTTACCCGCTTTGTAAAGTGGCCCGCTATATCTAGCTGCAGCTGCAAGGGGTTATTAACAGTCACCCAGCAGCTTAAGTGTGCCCACAAGTACAGACCAGAGATGAACCAGGGCAAGAAGCAGAAGCTGTTGGCCTGGGCTGAGAAGAAAGCTGCTGGCAAAAGGGATGTCCCTACGAAGAGACCGCTGGTCCTTGGAGCAAGGGGTCAGCTGGTGGTGATTGCACATGTCGTGGATCCCATGGAGCTGGTTGTCTTCCTGCCCTTCCTGCTTGGCAAAATTAGTGTCCCAAGGTGGGAGTTCCTTACTGCATCATCAAGGGGAAGGTCAGGCTGGGACGTCTAGTTCACAGGAAGACATGCATCACTGTGCGTTCACACAGGTTAACTTGGAAGACAAAGGAGCTCTGACTAAGCCGGTGAAAGCTATTAGAACCAACTACATTGATAGATATGAGGTCCATAGCCATATGGGGAGGCAACATCCTGGGTCCAAAACCCGTGGTTGTCATTGCCAAGCTGGAAAAGGCAAAGGCTAAATAAAGAACTTGCCACTAAAGTGGGATAAATGTACACTGTTGGGTTTCTGTACATAAAAATAATAAATTGTCCTCTTGAGCGGGGAGGAACCTTGCCGTAATAGTAATAATGTACTTCCGTGGTGCTCAATATTCTGAATGCTTTTCACATACTAATTCATTTACTCCCACAACAACTCAGTGGAGGGGGAATTATTCTCACTTTTCAGAAACACAGGCAAACAGACACAGAGAAGTTAAGTAATTTGCCTAAGATTACACAGTAATGGTAGAGCCAGGTTTTAAACCTGTGGAATCTGGCTTTACAATCTATGCTCTTGACCATAATCCTGTAATCCCTTTCCGTGGATTTGTATAGACAAAGGAACAAAATCCAAAATTCTTAGGAGGTCCATTAAATCTTATCTCCAAAGTTGTTTCCTACCTCTCCCTTCTATGAACCCTAGGTTCCAAATGGTAATGTTTACTTTTGAACAAAAAATTTCCTTCGTTCCCTTTCTTCCTGGCAAACTTTCATTCATTTCTCAAAACCCAGTTCAAAAGGTCTTCTATTGAAGCCCTCCTCAATTCAGACTTCCTTATTTGCACTCTTAAAACTTTGTGAGTTCTTATCACATTGTTGTAATTATTAGTTTGTATGGTTTTCTTCTCTCTAAGGCTAGGCTCATATCTTATTCGTTTATAAATAGGCTCGATGGCAAAATTAGCACTGCCACATGAAAGGCACTAAAATGTTTATTAAATGAACCAACACTGAGTTCAACTTGACTTCATTACTCAAGATGCAGAGTGAAACTTTGGCATCCTATCAGTTTGTCATAATCTATTAATGCTCTGTGACCACTGATATATTTGTTTTGCTTAGCTATATCACAGTTTCAAATTTCTACTAGTCTCTGCTTGTTTTACTTTGTCCACATAACATTGTTTTGACACTTCTCATATAGCACAAAGTAAATTATGGTCTGCCTTTCTCACTTGTACTAAACAAGCCCCTTGAAGGATGCTTATCATCCCCAATAGAGGGGCCCAAGGGTTGGGATATAATAAAAGGCTAACAGCTCTTTGGCAAACTGAATTCAATTTCAATTGGTTTGATTGGGTTATGTGGGTATTCGAGTAACTCTTATCTTCATTTCTTTTCCTCTGACTGGCCTGATAATTTTGTTTTCAGTTTTTCACACACCATAATTTTCAGCCCTATAACAATTCCAATATAGGGAAAGTAGGTTCATGGGCTAAAAGCACAGAAAAGCAACTTTAGATGGAATATATTTTCATTTAAGTTTTCAGTTTTCCTATAGTATAAACTCTAAATAGCTTGGGTAATTTAAACTTGGCTTCATATTATTGTCCCTCAAATTAAAAAACAACAGTATGGGGCTCGGGATGTGGCTCAAGTGGTAGCATGTTCGCCTGGCATGCGTGAGGCACTGGGTTCGATCCTCAGCACCACATAAAAATAAAATAGAGATATTGTGTCCACCTAAAAAAAACTAAAAACTAAACATTAAAAAAACAATGGATATCCAATCCTTCAAATTTAAAGACAATAATGCTAATTACTTGATACCAAAATTTTTGGAAAGATTGGTATAAAATATTACACCATACCTGTAATTGGAATCTTCCAGTATGAAAATTTCGAGAAATAAAAACACATTGAGAATGAGATTTCATCTTTGCCTTTGATGGATTTTGCCTGAATCTCTCACAAGTTGCTTTAAATTTGGAATTTTGAAATATTTCTCTGAAAGATATTTTATAGAGAATATTATTAAACATGAAATAGGTCATAAACCAGTTAAATAATTATTTCTAATATTTATACTAAGGGTTTAAATATCAGAATAAACATATTACAGCATATTTATTTTTAAAAACACTCATCAATTTATATACTTTCTTCTAACATGTTAGATTTTATTATATCTATTTTATTCAAAAAATATAAATTAAGCTAATTATAAAGGGTCAATATTTCTAGTTTGAGTATTAACCAGGAGTCACTTTTTTTCTGGTTGTGAGATAATTAGTTGACTTTAATGTTAATTAGCCTTTTTTATAAATTTTTCTTTCATAGCAAAGAAAATTAAATGAATTTCATTGGTCACTTTTGGTAATAATATCTCTGGAAAAAAGTAAGAAGGAAACTGAATTGAAATTAATGACTTACAAAGGAAGAGTACCTGTGATCTTTTATTATCCATGCAACCGCAAGCAAATGAGGAAGGATTAAAAATAATGAAGTGGCAAGTAAAAACTCAGCTGATCAAAGGCAGATAGTTAAGTACAAAGGAATGTGGTTTCAAACAGTTATTATAAACTTAAGGATTTAAGAAATAATTCTTCCAGAAAATGGAATAATATTCAGAGCTAAAAAGAAAAGAACTGTCAAGTCATGAAAGGACATGGAAACTTAAATGCACATTTTAGAACAAAAGAGGCAAATCTGAAAAGGCTACATACTGTATGACAATCTGGAAAAGACAAAACTGTGTAGACAGTAAAAAAAAAATCAGTGGTTGCTGGAGGGAGGAAGGAAATAGATGAAGCACAGAGGGTTCTTAGAGCAAAGAAAATGCTCTGTGATACTCTCAGATGCAAATGTCATTATACATTTGTGCAAATCCACAGAGTACACAACACATGAGTAAACCTTAATATAACCTACAGATGGAGAATGATAATGTATTGATAGAAGTTCCTAAATTGTTGCCCTCCACAAATAATAATAATGCTGATTACCATTTCTTCTTTCAGAGGTACTAGAAAAATTCCAAATTAATTCAAGAGATCATACTATGTTACTTAAGGAGGTATTAACAATTAGGATTCATTCATTATTTAATTCAATTCACTTAACAAATATTTGAGTACTCATTATATGCCAGATGTGCTAGGTGTTAGTGGTAAGGGGGAAAAAAAAGCCACAATCACTACCCTCATAGAATTGTCATTGCTCTTATGGAACTTAAATAGTAGTAAGGGAGACAGACAATTAAATAATCACAAGGAAATGAAAAATCACAACTGTGGAAAGTGCTATTGAGGAAAGCTACCTGGTGCTGTGTGATGTAACAAAGGGAATTATCCTGAATAGAGTGGTTGAGAAAGGCTTTCCTGAGGAGGGGAGGATTGAACAAGGGCATCTGAAGAAATAATAGTAGTAATAGGTAGAGTTTGGTGGAAGAGGGAAGATGTGAAAGTAAGAATATTCTAGACAGAGAAAACATCAGGTACCATGATCTAGCAGCCAGATTAAGAGAAACACATAAAGCAGGAGGGAAAGTAGGGTGTGAATCTGGAGACTATGGGTAGCCAGAGCATGTAGGGTCTTAAAAGTCATGTTTTATTGTTATCCTAAAAGCAATAGGAAGTCCTTTAAAATATAATGGGGCTGGAGAAGAAGGAATCGGTGACTTGATCAGATTTGTATTTGGAAAAATTCTGGCTGAAGTGTAGAAATTGAATGAAGATAATATTGAAGGTATGAGGTTGGTTCTAACCTCTATTATAGTGGTCTATATGGGAGATAATGATAAATTGGGTGAGTAATGGTTGGGCATAATGGAGAGAAATGAATAGATGTGAGCAATTTTTTTGAGGTAAAATAAAACTTGGTGATGGATTTAGTGTGGATAGGGCAGAGAGAGGGAGTTTTTTAGAAGAAAAACAATCTTTGGCTTCACATTTTCCTCCAGCTACTAACCATTAGTCAACTTCTCCTCACAAAAATAACTTCTTGAAAGAGCTGTCTATATGTCAATTTTCTTACCTCTTGTTTTCTCCTCAAAGGAGAATTTCTGAACCCATCTCTCCACCAACACTTCATCAAAGTGACCAATGACCTCCATATTGCCAAATCTGAAAATAATTTATTTCTCCTCATCTTTCTCAACTTAAGCACCTTCAACATAACTGGCTGACACCTCCTTATAACAATTTTTAATTTTGACTTTGTTGGCACCATACCTTTTTTTTCCCCCCCTCAGATGGTGTTGATTCTTTCTACTCTTCTGCTAGATTTCATCATGGTAGGATGAAGTGTGTAGTACTAGTTCTCTTTCTCTTTTGACAATCACTCCCTGGTTATTCTCATCAGGTTCTAGCCTTTAGATACTCTCTGTATATCAAATCTTCAACCCTGTCTTCTCTCCTGAAGTTTATGTGTATATTCAACTGCCTATGTGACATTTCCACTTTGATGTCTAATACACTTTTCTATAGGCTTTCAAGCTTATATCCCAAACTGATCTCCTACTTTATCACCACTCCCCCAAATTGATCCCGTTATGATAATTTCCTCATCAAAGAAAATGGGAAAACCAATTACTCAGTTGCTCACCACAAAAACTTACACATCAGCATTAATTCTGTCATTTCACTTATCTTTCCTTACTTCATTTAATCTATCAACACGTCCTGATTCTACCTGCAAAACACATTCCAAATCCAGACCTTTCTTTTCATCTCCTTTATGTTAATATTAGTTCAAGACACCATCACCTCTCACATGGACTAAATAGCCTCCTAGGTTGTCTATCTGCTTTCATTCTTGCTTTCTTAAAATTCAGGCTTCACAGAGAAATAAGAAACATCTTTAAAAAATATAAACCAGAACTCTTATACATTGATGTTGGGAGTACACATTCACTTTGGAAAACTATTCAGCAGTTTCTTATAAACTTAATCATATGATCTAACAATTCTACTCTTAGGTATTTATCTAAGAGAATTGAAAATGTGTGTACAAAAAATTTACATAAGAATGTCCATGGTAACCATCCCTGAAAGCTAAAACTTGGAAACAATTCCAATCCACTAATAGAAGAATTAAAAAAAAGTATTTTTGTTCATACAATGGTATACTACTTATTATTAAAAACAACAGACTGTGGGGACTGGGGTTGTGACTCAGTGGAAGAGCGCTTGCCTAGCATGTGTGAGGTACTGGGTTTGTTTCTCAGCACTGTATATAAATAAATAAAACAAAGGTCCATTGACAACTAAAAAATATTTAAAAAATAAAAAAAATAAAAACAACAGACTTGATAAATGTAACAAATATATCTAAAAAATATTATGGTGAGTGAAAAAAGCAGACATAAAGAAGTCCATATGATTCTGCTTAAGTTCAAGAATAGGCAAAATTAAACTATGACAATAGAAAGCAGAATAATGGTTGCCTCTGAGGTAGGACATAGGAATTAACGCCTGGAAAAGAACATGATGGAACTTTTAAGGTGTTAAAGATTTTCATATTTTGACTGGGGTGGTTACATAAATATTTATTGAAATTTATCACTGTGCATTTAAAACCTGTATGCTCCATTGTATGTTAATTATACCTCAACTTTAAATTCTTTTTTAAAGTATTTTTTTTAGTTGTAATTGGACACATGTGAGGCATCTCCTGACCACTTTATTTATTTGTTCATTATCTGTCTCCTGCAGTGGTACTGTTAAGTCTATGCGACAGAAACTTTGTCTGACTTGTGCACAGTTGTATAATCAATTCCTAGAACAATGTCAGACAGCCAATAAATATTGGAAGAAAGAATAAGTCAATAATTTCTTGGTTTCTGATTTGTACATGTGGATGGGTACCACTTAGTCATTTGCTGAGACAGGGAATATTAGAAGAGTAATATGTGGGAAAATCATGTTGCAATTTACATTTTTAAACATCAGACAATGCAAATACTGATATGATTGAATAATTAGAAGCACCAGATTTTAGAATGAAAGGAAGGAGGTTTCAAATAATATTTATTTTTTTCTGTTTCTGGCAAGACACTACTACTTCTGGACCATACCAAAGCATTCTGTCAGTTCTTTTCTTAGCTGTCTCCTAAAGAAAGAGTTTATTTCCCTCTCAGCAATGTTTTTAACCTCAAATTGAAGTTGAAATTTTAAAAATTTCTAGCTTTATATTACAATCAGTCTCATGATTTCTTGAAAATAAAATAGGATTTATTATTCTTCAAAATTTTCATGCATAAGGGTTGCTATCTTACTCGAGTTCTTTGGGCTACTTAAATAAATATATGTATGTATATATTTTTAGTGGTAGTGGGAACAATACCTTTTATTTATTTATTTTTATATGGTGCTGAGGACCAAACCCAGTGCTTCACACTTGCTCTACCACTGAGCTACAGCTACAGCCCCTGGGCTATTTAAAACATAAAGCCTTCCCTCCCCAACCAAAGGTTCTACAACCAAATCCAAGATTACAAAATCAATACTGTTATAGTTACTTAAGTTTAATGCTATTTGAAAAAGCCCTTTGAATTTTTAAAAGAAAAACTATTCTAATAAAACTTACCTTCGTTTGCAAATTAGGAACCACAAAGCAGATGCCAAAGCAAAGAAACCAATTCCCAAACTAACAGCACCAGCAGCCAGAAAATAGGTTAAGTAGTTATAAAAACCTATACAAAAAAATTATAAAAGATTATTTCATGTATGTATCTTCATTCTCTACGTAAATTTAAATTATATAATCTTCCAAGTAATATAGTATAGTGTGAAGATTCTGGGACATTGGGAGACCTGAATATTCATCCTGTGTTATTCTAATAACTTGAAAACTCCAAGTTAGAAAATGGCATAGAGCCCCCTGCAGATTAGGTCCTAGGGCACATTACTTTGACCTTGCCAGGATTTGAAACCTAGATTTGTTTTTGTACAGCTGTCTCCTCCTCCTCCTCCTCCTCCTCCTCCTCCTCCTCCTCCTCCTCCTCCTCCTTTTTCTGGTTTTCTCCCTTCCCAGACTATCTGTAAATTTTTGTTATTCCTTTGGTATCAATACTGATAGACCTCTGACACAAGAAGGTTTAAATGAATTCTAGGATTCATATTATCTCTGGGTGTGGTGGTAAATGCCAGTAATCTCAAAGATTCTGGCACCTGAGGTAGGAGGATCACAAGTCTGAGGCCAGCCCGTAGCTTTTAAACTTTAAAAAAATTTAAAGAATTTTTTTAAAGGATTGGGAATGTAGCTCAGGGATAGTCTCTGGATTCAATACCCAGTATAATACATATATTCATATTATTAATCACTATAAGGAGGCAAGTAAAGAAAATAAAGGAATAAATATGAGGAATTTGTTTATTTTTTTAAATCAAAGTTGCCTTTTATTCATTCACCATAAACTACTGATTTTAAGAATGTATTTAATTGCTTGGATTTTAAGATTTAAGAAACCTTTAAAAATTTTATTTCCACTTTAAGGAACTGTAAAATATCCAGGTCAAAAACTAAATGAAGGCAATAGAAAATACTAGCATATCACAAATTTTGTAATTGTGAAATTTTATAATCTGGGAATTTTACAATATAGAAATTTTATGATATAGGATTTACAGTTTTACTCCTTAATTTTACAAATGGCAAAATTGAGGTCCATGTAAGAGAATTAACTGAACTAAGATTGTGCAGCAAATTAATCCTAGTGTTTTGGTTTTTTTCTATAATCACTGCTATGAAACATTTTAATGCTGGTATATTAAAAATAATAAGGAATAATACTGAGGATGGTGGTGCACATCTGTAATCACAGAGACTCGGGAGGCTGGAGGATTGCAAGTTCAAGGCTAGCCTCAGCAATTTAGCAAGGCCCTAAGCCACTTACTGAGACTCTGTCTCAAAAAATAAAAAGGGCTGGGGATGTTGCTCAGTGGGTAAGCACCTTGGATTCAATCCAATTAAATAAAGAAAGAAGAAAAAATAAAGTAGGTACTTATAGATAGTTTGGTTAAGTCTTCATTAAGGTTCTGAAAGACACTACCTAAGCATAAAACAAACTGCAGAAACTCTCACAGAAGGCAATATAGAATCTAACTGAGGAATAGATGATTTGGGAAGGAGGGTTAAAAAGTATAAAACTGGGCTGGGGTTGTGGCTCAGTGGTAGAGCTCTCACCTAGCATGTGTGAGGCCCTGGGTTCGATCCTCAGCACCACATGAAATAAAGATATTGTGTCCATCTACAACTAAAAAATAAATATTTTTTAAAAAAGAAGTATAAAACTAATTGAAGATCTTTTTATGGGAACATATAATCAAGTTTCACTAAGGATATGACATGATTTTTGTTTCCATATTTGTGTTATTTCCCAAGCAAATTCCAGTTTCATGATAGTATCTCTCAACCCTTGGTTTTCTTTGGATTCAGAACTGTCTACATTGAGGAATTAACAACATGAAAACACCATGAGCATGCTGGGCTCTGAGATCTGTTTGCAATCTGCAAGAAACAAGCAAAACCCCAAAACCAAAGAAACAAGGCAAGACCTAGTCCAAACTATCCTCTGGCACAGTGAATGAATCCATATGACCAATATCTCTGAGAGAAGAGAGCTCTGAGTCGTCAACAAAAGTCCAATTTGAAACAGGACCAATGAGGAATCTTAGAAATGAAAATTTCAAAACTTTAAAATGGAGTAAACCCTTCTTTGAAAACAAAGAATAAATGAAATAAAATATAGTCCTGAGAAATTTATCCAATTACACAAAGAAATGAAAATATGATAAAAAAATTATGAGACATGGAAAAGCTCAAGAGTACATAACATAAAACCAAAAGGATTCTTTCTCTTTCCTCTCTCCCTCCCTTCCTTTCTTCCCTTCTCTCTCTCTCTCTCAAAAAAAAAAAAAAAAAAAAAAAATTCCCAAACCCAAAAGAATGCCAGGCGTGGTGATGTACACCTAAAATCCTTATGACCCCAAAGGATGAAGCAGGAGGATTTGAAGTTTGAGGCCAGCCAGCCTCAATTTAGTGAGATCCTGTCTCAAAAAAAAAAAAAAAAATGGAACCACCATTTGACCCAGCTATCCCACTCCTCCGTCTATACCCACAGGACTTAAAAACAGCACACTTCAGGGACACAGCCACATCAATGTTTATAGCAACACAATTCACAATAGCTGAACTGTGGAACCAACCTAGATGCCCATGAGTTGATGAATGGATAAGGAAAATGTGGTATATATACGCAATGGAGTACCATTCCGCATTAAAAGAGAATAAAATCATGGCATTTGCAGGTAAATGGATGGAGTTGGAGAATATAATGCTAAGTGAAGTCAGCCAATCCCAAAAAACCAAATGCTGAATGTTTTCTCTACTACAAGGATGCTGATTCATAATGGGTTTGGGGCAGAGCCTAGGAGGATTAGTCAAACCCTAGATAGAGCAAAGGGGAGGGCAGGGAAGGGAGGGGTCATGGGGGTAGGAAATACAGTGGAATGAGATGGACATCATTACCCTAAGTACATGTATGATGACACAAATGGTGTGAATCTACTTTGTGTACAACCACATATGAAAAATTGTGCTCTATATGTATAATATGAATTGTAATGCATTCTGCTATCATATATAACAAATTAGAGTAAAAAAATTGCCTTCAATATAAAAAATAAATAAATAAGGGCTGGGTTGTGGCTCAGTGGTAGAGCGCTTACCTACCATGCGTGAGGTATTGAGTTTGATCCTCAGCACCACATAACAATAAAATAAAGATACTGTGTCTACCTATAACTAAAATATAAATATTTAAATGAATGAATGAATGAATGAATAGATAAAAATGGGCTGGGGCTGTAATTCAGTGGTAGAGCACCCCCGGATTCAATCCCCAGTACTGCAAAAACAAAAGCCAGGAGTTCCACTAACTTTGTTCTTTTTTATGGTGCTGGGAATCAAATCCAGGGCCTTGCACATGTCAGGCAAGAGCCCTACAACTGAACTACACCCCCAGCCCAAAAGCAGTTTCAAAAGAGATTACAAAATAAACAGTACTCAGAAATAAAACCCAAAGTTTTTTATATTAACATTTTAATTTACATATTGTAAAACATACATTTTGTGTGTGCACTTCTTGACAAATACAGAGTGTTTAATCACACTGAAACCAAGCTACAAAGCACTTCCATTACTTGTCCTTTCCAAATTTCTTAATTCTGTCTCTGGGATCCCTCACTAAATGCTAGTAACCACTGATTATTTTTTATCCTTATAATTTTTGTTTTCCAGAATTTCATGTAAATGGAATAAAAAGGCATGTAGCCTTTTGAGTCTGCTTTTCACTTAGCATAGTACATGTAAATTTCATCCATGTTGTTATATATGTCAATAGTTTGTTTCCTTGTATTGCTGATTAATATTTTATTTTATAGATGTACCACAGTTTGCTTTTTCCTTGGATGAGAGACATTTGAGTTGTTTCCAGTTCAAGGAGTTAGGAATAAAATTATTACATACTTGCATATAGGTCTTTGTTTGAACATAAGTTTTTATTTCAATATTTTCATGCAGCAAGTATTTGTTAAACTTTATAAGAAATTGCCAAACTACTTTCTAGAGGGGTTGTGGCACCTTTCTTTCTCACCAGCCATTCCAATTGCTCTGTATTACCACCACCACTTGTACTACCAGTTTCATTTTAGCCATTCTAATAGATGCGTAGATATTTCATTATGGTTGCAATTTGCATTTCCTTATTAAATAATGATGTTGAACATCTTTTAATGTGCTTATTTGCCATTCACATATCTTCTTCAGTGATGCATCTATATAAATCTTTGCTGAGTTTTGAGAATTCTTTATATATTCTAGGTACAAGTCTTAGATTTAGAAACATTTTCTCCCAGGCTATGACTTGCCTTTTCAATTCTCTCAATAGTGTCATTAAAAATCAAAACATTTTTCATTTTGGAGATGTCCAATTTACAATTTTGTTATTTTATGGATTATTCTTACAGGTCCTTTAAGAACTCTTTGCCTAACACAGGTCACAAATATTTTCTCCTATATTTTCCTTTAAATGTTTATAGTAAATACTAGATACACCAGGGACTGTTCAAAGTGCTTTACATATATTAACTTGATTCTCACAACAACCCAATGAATTAAATACTATCATTTCTTCACTGTGATGAGAAAATAGATAAGTCAAAGGCATACAAATGCCAAGTGGGGGGAATGAGATTAATTTAAATCGCTAAGGTCCTTCCTTATCTAGATTGATAGAGACCATGAATATTTTTAGACTTCATTAGCAAAACAGTTTAAGGATGTTTAAGTTTAAGAGTATCATAGAAGAGAATATTTAAGTAGCCAAAACACATGTGAAAACTGTGTTGATTATCAAGGAGGAGCAAATTAAACCACTATATGATATTATGATGTCCAAAATGAAAAAGACAGAATATAATGTCCAAAATGAAAAAGACAGAATACATCAAAAATTGACAAGAAAAGAGTAAATTGAACTTTCACTGGATGCTGGTAGCAATGTACAATACTTTGGGAAACTGTTTGGCACTATCATTAAAACTAAATATATGCATATCCTATGATCCAGAAATTCAACTGTTAAGCATATATCTGACTGAAGAGCACAAACATTTTCACAAAAACATGTTTATAGCAGCACTATTTGAGATAACTCACAAATTGGAAACTCCCCAAATTTCAGCAGAAATTGAATGGATAAATTTAGAAAACTGAATTGACTAAAGAAAACAAAATGTCCCACACTAATGGGAAAGAATGGATTATAGCCATGCAAGACAAAGTGGATAAATTTCAATAGACATAATGTTGGGCAAAAGAAGTCAAACACAGAGTTCAAACACAGACATTCAAGGGTAGTTTTTGGGTGCTGGATATAAATAAATGTGTGTGTGTGTGTGTGTGTTTTTAGTGAAACTTCATCAAGCTTAACATTTATGGCTTATGAGTAAAATAAATCTATATATTAGTATGAATAGAGCTGAAACACATAATGTTCAGTTAAAAAAGTTAAGTTCCATAAATTTAACTTCAATAATTTCAGCTGATTCTGATTTAATTTATGAACATTGAAAGAAACACAAAATAATACTTTTAAAAATTAAATATAAGTATTAAAATACACCAAATTCATGATGTTAGTTGACTCTGACTATGGATGAATTATAGACTTTGTAATGTTTCATACCTTAAAAAAGTCAAAGCTTTAACACTCATAGACCACCCCCGCCCTGGAAATGCTCATTTAGGAGGACATCCATGGATGTCTGTTGTCCTTTTTTTCTTTTCATTTTTCTAATTTTCTCAAATATTTAAAAAATGTAAAAGTAATATAATCTCAATTTTGGAAGACGAAGAAGAGGAAGTAAAAGGAGAAGAAGAAAAAGAGAAATATTTGTATTAAGAGAATAAACACTGGCTATTCCTGGAGTACAGGCTTATAGGTAAAAATTTCCAGATTTTTCAGTATATTCAAAATGTCTGTCATGGATATCTTAGAAAAATCAGGGTAAAAATTGAAACCTAACATGTAATTCCTGGCTCCTCTACTTAGTTGCAACAAGTATCCTTGTAGTAAGTACCTTCTCTATTTTTATCACTGTAGCCCGCTGGACTTTCATCTCCTTTGCCTAAGAGAAATGACAGCACTTTTCCACACAAAGCCACAGGCATGGATGTTCACAGTGACTTGACGTCAGTGGCCCAGCACTGGGAACAAGCCAAAGGTCTATCATGGCAATACAGAAACAGAGTGGTATATGAAGCAAATGGAATAGTCCCAAGCATTAAAATCAATAACTAAGGCTACTCAACAAATATGAACAAGGCTCAAAATAATTATGCTGAATGAAAGAAGAATATGGATTGCCCCCTATACAATTAAGCAGTGATATTAATGAATTAAGCAATGATACAGTGTCTTCTGCTGAGATTAGGTGAGCATCATGACTGAGCAAAGCACTGCCACATCAGGGTCACCTGAACACACAATGCAATTCCATTCATATAAAGCTTTAGTAAATGGAAACCCTCCTATCCTGACAGCATACCAGAGGCTGCCCGGTACTGGGGACAACGGTGAGAGGTCAACAGATTATGAAGGATTATGAAAACATTGCCATACTTTACAGAATGAGGAAATGCCCATTATCTTGCTTTTGTTGATGACTTCACATGTGCACATATGTCAAAACTTTAAATTCTATGATTTAATATATAGTTTATGGTCTATCAGTTATACCCCAATAAAGCAGAAAAGCAATAAATCAACTGCATGTTTCAATGAAAAAAAAAAAAAGATCTTTTCTTCCCTCTTAAAAATTCTTCAGCAGGGCAGAAAATAGGTCTGATGAGCACACCTTCCAGTCTTTGGTTTAAAGGTACCATTGACTTATTTACATCTCAGGGGAATTCCAATGAGATCTAAGGATTCCAAAAGTTTCTAAATCACTCTACCAAGAAAATGATAAATTATTTGCTAACACCTTCAAGTCATACTTTTTCCTCTAAAATATAAAATGAGAAGGCTTGACTCAGTGATCACCAAGTTCTGCTCCCATTCTGAAGGTGTAGTAAATAGATTTAATTTAGTGACATATACAAACCTAGTATTTTTACTTCTTGACTCTGTCCTTAAATATTCTATCCAAAGTAATGATTCCTCACTTTCAACCATCATTTAACATGTCAATGTTTCTTTGTCTTTAATAATTATTATCATAGTCTTCTCTACTTCTTGGCTTATTATCTGTCTTCTTCCATTATAAGATGAGTTTCTTTCACCATGGCATTCTCAGAATGTAGAATACTGACTGGTTACTCAAAAAGTGGTTGAAGTCAATGAATGAAAGATAGGCACTGAATGGTAGTATTAAGGAAATGAATAATATAAGGTTGTTTCCCTCAAGAAGTACATTTCTTAGTAGGAAGGACATACATGTAAAAAATGTTTTTAAGTATTATAGATGTTATAATGAAAGAAACAAGTACAACATAAAGACATAGGAAAATCTATAAAGGGGAAAGTTTAAAGAAAAACATTGCCTGAGAATGTTCTATTACCAAATTCTTGTCAAGAACTGGTGATTCAACAGTAAATGATACATGATCATGGAGCTTCAATCTGGAAGGTGAAAAGACATTTAAAAAGATGTATTCCCTAAAATATTCCAAGTGCTATGTTAGTGCTCTGTTCACAATGCTACAACAGAAGGATTCTGACCTAGTGCAGGAACAGTTTTCTAGAGATGACCCCTGAGCTGAATCTGACATAATTTAAGAAATAGCTAGCCAAAGGGATGTAGTCTTAAGCCTGGTTATGACTTTTTCATCTCAAAGTAGACAAAACTCACCCTCTACTTCATAATTGATCATTTTCTTATATACAGCCAAAATTCTTTTTTTTTGGCGGGGGGGGGGGGGCAGTTTTAACCAGGGATTAAACTCAGGGGCACTCTATCACTGAGCCACATCCTCAGCCCTATTTTGTATTTTATTTAGAGACAGAGTCTCTCTGAGTTGCTTAGTGCCTTTGCTTTTGCTGAGGCTGGCTTTGAACTTGCAATCCTCCTACCTCAGTCTCCCTAGCTGCTGGGATTATAGGTGTGTGCCACTCATCTGGCCTACAGCCAAAAATTCTTTTTTAAAAATTCCTATTTTCCTGTAACTTCTATTTCCAAGGTGATTAAAAACTTCATGAATACTAAATTACAAGGTATGTAATATAAATTTGCATGCTTTTTCTTTTATTTCTGTCTATGCCTTTACTGCCCTTGGGGGTCCCTCTTCCATAGTCTATCTATATCTGTTACATATTTATATGTTATATATCCATCTATTAAACCAGAATTACAAGGAATTGTACTAGTATTTCAGGTATTTTTTTTTTTTGCAATGCTCCCAGAATGGTAAACACTGCTTTATTTTTTTGAGTAATTACAAACTACCTTTTTTTAAAATTACAAACTACCTCTTTGTTTTATTCTTTTGAAGTTTTGCTAGATTTCAGTCTCAAACTTATACTATTTACAAATGGTTTACTCCAATTTAAGAAATATCTGTTGAGGGGCTGGGGTTGTGGCTCAGAGGCAGAGCGCTCGCCTACCATGCATGAGGCACTGGGTTCGATCCTTAGCACCACATAAAAATAAAATAAAGATATTAAAAAAAAAGAAATATCTGTAGAATACCAGTAGTTCACTCTGGATGACATTGTGCAGAACACCAAAAAGATAGGCAATAGGAAGTTTAAAAAATCTGTTTAAATAAAAATTCTCACCCTAAGTTTTAAAATTCTATAATAAAATATAAGCAGAGTTGATACACAAGCAGTACATAAAGTTGTCCATACTGATCTTTTTTTATAGTGTGTGTCTTCTTTGATTGGATATAAGCTTAACTGGACCTGTGAGCTTGAAATTTTTACCCATTATGTTGATCAAATTTTAATGTTCTCCCTTGAATAATGAGAATCATACTGTCTCAAAAAATTACAGTATGAAATAAGAAAATGTTTCAAGAAATTAATAATAATAATAATAATAATAATAAACAGAAAGGTATTTTAAATTTAAAATAAATATAGCAGGTCATAAAGCAAGATTTATAAAATTAATATTATATATATCAATTCTCTGACAATAATAAAATTCATTTCTAAATTAATAATCTAAAATATAGCCTAAGAAAAGCTTCCATGCTTCTGGAAATTTAAAATCGCACTGAAAATGGCTCATATTAAATAATAAATCTATGGGAATTAGAAAACAATAAAACTAGCTGATAATAAAAGTACTATGTATAAGTATTTGCAACAACACACCTATAACAAAATCTAAGGGACATGTATAGCTCTAAATGCATATGTTAGAAAAGAAGATTGAAAAACAATGAATTTAGCATCTAAATCGCAAGTTGAAAAAGACCAAATAATAATAATAATAATAATAATAATAATGATAATGATAATATAATAATAAACCCAGATAACATAGAGGAAGGAAATAATAAAAAAACAGAAGTTAATGAAATAAAAATTATGATTCTGTTGAAGACTTCCGAAATTGACCAATCTCTAGTCAGATTAACCAAATTAAAATATTTGAAGGCATAAGTTAACAATACTAAAAATGAAGAAAAGCATAATTACAGACATAAATAAAATACTTTCAATAAATTTATGTTAATATATTTTAAAACTTATATAAAATAATGTATACCTAAAAAATGACTTACAAAAAGTGACTCAAGAGGTAATAGAAACCTAAATGAATATGTATCCATTAAATTGAATTAGCAGTTACTAACTTTCCCCCAAAGAAAACAGCAGGGACTAGTAGCTTTACAATTTCTATTGTATACCCATTTTCAAGTATTTCTTATCTTATACAAGCTCTTCCAGAGAACAGAAAGAGATTTCTAGCTGTTTGTCCAAATACATTTTCCTCTTCTTCCCAGGCAAAAAGCTAGACTACATGTCCCAGCTTCCCATACCATTAGGTGAAGCCATGTGACTGAGTTCTAACCAATGGAATTTGAGTGGAAGTGATGTCACAAAAACCTCTCATTTTACTTTTCTCCACGTTCTCTCTCCAGACTGAAATAGAGATGATCCCCAGGAAAACCTTGGAAGCCAACATATCACCATCATAAGTCAACTGAATCTAATTAACACTATAGAAAATTCAATCCAACAACAGAAGAATGCATATTCTTTTCAAGTGCATGTGGTACATTCTCTAATAGTTGAAAATCATTGAAACTTCTAAATAATACATTTCTAAGTAATCCATGAGCAAAAAGAGAAAGTCTCGAATTAAAATAGAAAATATTTTCAACAAATAAAATGAAAACAAGATTTATGGAATGCCACTCTCTAAAACAGTACTTAAGAGGTTTAATCTACCATTTTTTTCATAAAAGGGGCAATCCTCTATCTTTATAAATTGTAGAATGTGAGAAGCCTCTCTGAATGAACACACCTTCCAGTCCTGATGTAGGGGGCTTTGACCAATTACTACATTTTGTAGTGACTTGGGCGTTGCCCCAGCTTGGATAGCAAAATATGACTTCAGGTGTATCTGCTGGGGTTGAGTTACACTCACCTGCTTCCTTGTAATCCTAACCCTTGTAATCCTGCCCTTTTTTGGATAGAACTTTCTAAGAAATGCATCCCCCACCCCCCAAATAAAAGCCTATTTCCGAACATGCTTCCCTCTTTCTGGTCAGCCTCTTGTGACTTTCTCTTGCTCTCCCTTTTGGGGGGCTTGAGGCCAAGAGCCAGGGAAAGCCATCTTGAAGCTTGTGTAAAGGTAATTTGTGTCTGTGTTTTATTTTGCATCATCCCAAATTCACACAAGTGACCTTAATTCAGCCACCTGCACTGGACGGGGGCAATAATAGAACCAACAGTATACTACATATTTCATGAAAAAGTCATTGCACTTTTATTCTCAATGCATTATAGACCTAGATGTTGTAATGTAATGGCTTATATGGACTATGAAAGAGGTTTTAGAAATAATTATTTCTGATTACTTCTACAATGACTTATATAGATATTTAACCAGCTCTTTTTCCTGTTCTTCACTGCAGGTACTTTTTAACTTTCTCCTTTTTTGCTCAAGGCCAAGGCAGGAGGATCACAGTTTTGAGGCCAGCCTCAGCAGATTAGTGATACTCTGTTTCAAAGTAAAAAATAAAAAGGTCTGGATGTAGCTCAGTGATAAAGCACCCCTAAGTTCAATCTTCAGTATCACAAAAAAAAAAAAAAAAAAGAAAGAAAGAAATGACTCAGGTCAGAGCTGGTACACCCACAGAAAGCCATGCCTGACTCTTCACAGTCATTATAAGGACAACTCCATAATGTCAGAATCCACTGAGCTGAGCAGTTAGATTTGAGCACTCAGCTGGGTGTGGTGGTGCATGCCTGATTCCCAGCTACCTGGGAGGATGAGGAGAATTACTTGAGCCCAAGAATATGAGACCAGCCTGGTCAACACCACCAGACCCTGTCTTTTGAAAAGATAATTAAATAAGTAAAATAAAAACTAGATGGCCAGAAGATATAGGCAACTCCTTTATAATAGATGCTATAACAATAATACTTTACCCCCAAAAAAGAGTTCAGCCAAAATAACCTGTACCATGTTCAATTACAAGTTCAGTTACAGATAGTAACTATAATAAATACTCTGGTACAAAAGAAAATGTAGTTGTCATTCAGATACTCTTGGGACTCATCTTGATTTTTGAAGACAGGCTAGATCAGGTGAAAAGGCACGAGATTTTTCAAGTCAGAAGTTCTGAGTTGAATTCTGATTTACCTCTTGACATTACCTCAAGTTGTTGGCAAAGTAAGAGCTAATGAATAAAAAAAATTAAAAGGTATAAATAGCTATTAAATATATTATTCATCTGATGAGATGAATAATAACAATAATTCTCAAAATAGATCATCTACTTTATTACCTACCTACCATATTTTTATACCATATAATTTTTATACCATATAAAATACACTGATTTTATGTGTATAAAATGATTTTGCATCATAGTTAGATAGCTGTCTTGAACTTATTGCTATCTAGCTCTTTGAAGTCAGTGCAGACAAATGAAATTTGAAATAATATAGATATATGAAGCAAATATTACTTGTATTAAGTAACCCTACTAGAAAGTATACCTGATATTAGTATTTCTAAATAAATGCCTTTAATAAATTATACTTCAATATTATCTGTTCATTTTTAATGAACAAGGTTCTAATAAAGAAATGATTATATAGGGAGTAATTATCAAACATTAGCTATTTTATCCACTACATAATCCTGTGTCCCTTTCATAAGAATTTTATGAGAAATTCCTTTTAGAACTTAATATCAAGAAACATTTTTGTTAAACTGTCAACTGTGGGTTTTTTTGCCAGATAACAAGAATTATAAGTCCAGTGTTTCTTTGTTTTGCATACCAGAAAGTTTAAATATAAAATTCATGCTTGATTATGGAAATTAATTTAACTCAAATTTTAAAATTATGACTTTCCATTTCTACTTTTAGTTTTCATCTTTTATATAATGTGTTCTATTATATATGACTTTTACTGAAAGTTACTTTAAACCACAAAAGTTGGCAAGATAAACAAACATACATACAGTCAAGTTCCAGTGAAATTTTAAAATTTGCCATAAATTTGTTAGTACTTCAAGGGCCCCTACTAGTGTCTCTTGACACTTTGAAATTTTATTCTTAAATAAATTTCCCTGCTGCCTGGTATATAGTAGAGATTTAACTGTAAAGATTCATACTCCCATTTGAGAAATCACTACACAATGGAAGTGGAATTCATTCATTTGACAAATATTTACTGAACACCTACTATGTACCAATACTAATCTAGAAGCCAATAATATGGTGGTAAACAAGACAAGTGTTCAAGGGCTCATATTTTAGTACAAGGGGACGAATGAATAAACACACAAGCAAATAAGATACTTTTAGAAATTGATAAAAATCTTGAAGAAATTATATAATGCCCAGGAGGGAGTTGCAAAGAATGCCTCAAGAGAATATGTATTCTAAAGAAGATAAAAATAAGAAAGAAAAAGAATATGTATTCTCATACTGTCATCCACCGAAAGATCTGAATTATCCATTTAAGAAGGACACTGCCTATATTTGTCACTGACTCAATCATTTGGAGAGTTGTTCTTTTTTTTTTTTTTTTTTACAATGCCAGGAAGCCCTATTTAAGTATATAGAAGTAAATATGGTACCACTGGAGAGCAGAAGTTTGTTGACCTTCACCAAAAGAGGCTTTAATTTTATCTCTCAAGTCTCCCCTGAATTTACCTGGGTTCTCTTCACTACAACCTTTCTTCCAAAAGGTGGGTGGGTCATAGATAAATACACATCACTGTCTACATAAATACTTAAGTATTAGTTTCTCTGACTTCAGTTAGGAAGACATTGAGGTCATTGTTGGCTTTTCTTTGTTGCGGTTGTAGCATCCTCTGGTGGGCATTAATTTATCGTATACCTGCTGAGAAAAACTCTTACAGCTTTTGGCACAAAAATAAAAAATATACAGCACTTTATTATTTGTATTAATAAAATAAAGCATCATGTGGTGCTTGTTGTCAAGTTTACATAAATCCCTGAGAAAAAAAATGTAGTAAGTATAAATAATATTGTTACTATTAATAATAAATGTAGGGCTGGGGATGTGGCTCAAGCGGTAGCTCACCTGGCATGCGTGCGGCCCGGGTTCGATCCTCAGCACCACATACAAACAAAGATGTTGTGTCCGCCAAAAACTAAAAAATAAATATTAAAATTCTCTCTCTCTCACTCTCTTTTAAAAAAAATAATAATAAATGTAAATGTTGTGAGGGCCTTGCTAAATTGCTGAGGCTGGGCTTGAGCTTGCAATCCTCTCGTCTCAGCCTCCTTATCCACTGGGATTACAAACATGCATCACCACACTCAGCATCATTGTCCACTTTTTTTCATTTTTAATTTTTTTTAGTTGTTGATGGACCTTTACTTTTATTTATTTATATGTGGTGCTGAGAATCAAACCCAGTGCTTCACACATGCTAGGCAAGTGCTCTACCACTGAGCTACAACCCCAACCCTCATTGTCCACTTTAATGGACCGTTTCTGTCATGAACTGTTACCAATTTGACTGAACTCCAACTTCCACAACACTGTGAAATATTCTCTGTAACTACTGTTATTTTCCCCTCCATTCCTCTGTAATCCTATTAAGAGACTCTGAAATGAAGTAAGCAATTTTGTTATTTAAGCTCATTGCACATTCTGAAATGATCAAATATATGACTAGAAGTTATTTTAACCCCCTAAAAGCCAGCAAGAGATCAAGAGGGAAAAAATAGTTTGTTCCATAACAAACTGAAATTTTATTCCACAACAAACTGAAACTTCCACATCTTAGAGAATTAGATAGATACAACTAGTAAGACTAGTTAATATACGCAATCTTATAGACATGTCTGTATGCATTAAAATATTATATATAATCCTATTCACTTAATACTTCATAAGTAAAAGCAAAAAATTTCCTTATATTTAGTTTTTTAATAAATGCTATCTTGACCTTGTTTTGAGGTCCTGGCTAGAGAATGGTCAATTCCCTTTCTAGAGCAGCCTGTTAAGTTCATAACTTCAAACATCTCCCTTACTGGGAATCCCACACTCTGGCCACTATACTACCAAACCTAATTATCCCAGGATCTGATACTAAACAACCAGGAGATCTACAACCTTATGAAGAAATTCCTTTATGCTTACTTAAGATCTTATTTAAAGGAGTTCCTACTAAATATAGTCAAACATGACTGATAGAAGTTTGGGGCAGAGAGAAAATGTGCTTTGATTATTTATTTCTCACTCAAGATAAATATGAAAGTCTCAGGTTTTTATATTTATTATGACAGATCTTTCATATTAAGAATAGGAAAATAATTGTCTTTAGAAACTTTCCCTAGCAACCTAGGATATGGTTCAATGCAATGATATTAGCCTAAATAACAAAATCCTAGAACTTAACTGTCACATTTTATACCTTTGAAAATTTTGTACAAACAAATAGCCTATAGATTACTTTCTCATATCTTTGAGATTTAAGAAATAACATTGGGCTAGGGGTGTAGTCAGTAGTGCTTGTCTAGCATCTGTGAATTCAATCCTCAGCACTACGAATGAAAAAATACTAATAATGTGTATTATAGAAGAAAATAATGGAATCAAACTAAACTATGGTTACTGGAACAGGTTTATTATCTGTGGAGCACCTCTTAATTTTGATAATTAGTGATCCATCTCATTAAGGAGTATATAAAATTCTGAACATATATATACACTTGCCTAGCAAGTGCAAGCCCCTGGGTTCGATCCCTAGAACCCTCCCACCCCCCCAAAAAAGCTAATTTATTTTAGTTTTAAATAATATATTCAACTTGTCAGGAAACTGTCATGAATTTTCAAATAAATGCAATGATTACATTTTTATACATTTGCATTATTTCTTTTTCAAAAATTATTATTATTATTTTACTTCAGGTACCTGTCTCTTTTATAATTAATTTCAACCACTTATTAATTTAAAGTTCTGTAGATGACTTTCTATTGTGACATCTTTTTTTTTTTTTTTAAAGAGAGAGAGAGAGATTAAAAATTTTAATATTTATTTTTTAGTTTTCGGCAGACACAACATCTTTGTTTGTATGTGGGTGCTGAGGATCGAACCTGGGCCGCATGCAAGCCAGGCGAGCGCGCTAACTGCTTGAGCCACATCCCCAGCCCCCTATTGTGACATCTTGGCTTTAGCAACTTATTATTTTGGAGGTTTGAGTGAAATTCCTTCAAATTGCGCTGGCATTGTGGCTCAGTGGTAGTGCGCTCGCCTAGCAAGCACGAGACCCTGGGTTCGATCCTCAGCGCCACATAAAAACAAATAAAGGTATTGTTTACTACAACTAAAAAATAAAAGTATTTAAGAAAAAATAAATTCTTTCAAATTATTCTGAAGATTCTATCATATGACTATATTCAAATCTCACATTCTTTGCCAATTGAGAGTGCAATTGAAATACACATTGGGCTTTTTAGTTTTTCTTAAATAAATTCTGAAGTTGCTTTCTTTTGCTTTTTAAAAGTGAATAACTGGGCTGGGGTAGTAGCTCAGTAGTAGAGTGCTTACTTAGCATATGTGAGGCACTGGGTTCGATCCTCAGATCCTCAGTTTGATATACATTAAATAAATAAATAAAGGTGTGGTGTCCATTTGTAACTAAAAAATCTTCTAAAAATTTAAAAAATGAGGGGCTTGAGTTGTAGCTTAGTGGTGAGCACTTGTCTAGCATGTGTGAGGTATTAGGTTCGATCCCAGTGCTATATAAAAATAAATAAAGGTATTGCATCCATCTACAACTAAAAATACATATAAAAAATTTAAAAATGAAATTGAGTAAATGTTCCAATCTCTTATTCATTTTATTCCAAAGGTTTCTTGAATATTCTTGTTGTATTGACAATCAAATCTACATTCTCTATAAGTTGACTCTTTTGAATTTGATTGTTTTTTGTTCAACAGAGGTTAGGAAGACTGAAGGACTTTTATTGCCCATTTTTGGGGGGTAAACTTTGGTATGATTTTTCTGAGAATATTTCCTAGTGCTTCTATCTTTTATTAAACTATTTAAAGAGTTAGGAGTGTAGCTTAGTTAGAGCACTTGATTAACATATGGGAGGCACTGGGTTCATCCCTATCATCATAAAACAATAAATAGTATGATCCTTCATGACATGCTTTATATAAAACATCATGGGATTTCTTCCCACTTTATTTTCTTGTTTAACACATAAAATAGTTTTGAATAAAGTTTTAAATAATCTATATGTTTTTCATGTTCTGAAACTCACGAGTTATCAAGTTAAGAAATGTTAGCAATCTATTAAAAACACAATATCTGTTTATCATTTGTAATTTGAAATTATTTTGTTTTTGTCGTTCTGAAGAGAGTTAGTTAAATTTAATACTGAGATATTCACAGCTGGGCATGGTAGTGCATGCCTGTAATCCCATCTATTTGGGATGCTGAAGCAGGATAGCAGGTTTGAGGCCAATCTCAGCAATCTAGTGAAATCCTTTCTCAAAATAAAAAAGAAACAAAAACAAAAAAAGACTGGGGGTGTAGCTCAGGGGTAAAGTGTCTCTGGATTTAATCCCCAGTACCTTCCCCCCTCAAAACAAACAAACAAATAAGTAAATAAAACTGAGATGCTTACTAAGTTCGTTTTATTCTCATGAACTTTTCTCAATCCATTACCAGCCACATGTCATTTACCATATGTCAGATCAACTACTAAAATTCATTAAAGTATGTTAGGCTGGTATTCTTTTCAACTGCTTTCTTTAAAAATTCTTTTTGTACTGAGGATTGAACCCAGAGATGCTTGACCATTGAGCCACATACCAGCCCTTTTTTTTTTTTTATGTTGAGACAGTGTGTTATGAAATTATTTAGGACCTTGCTAAATTAACCTAAAATTCATTTTTTTGGTACTAGGGATTGAACTCAGGAGCACTCAACCACTAAGCCACATACCCCTAGCTCTATTTTGTATTTTGTTTAGAGACAGGGTCTCACTGAGTTGCTCATAGCCTTGCTTTTGCTGAGGCTGGCTTTGACACCATCTCCTGCCTCAGCCTCCCTAGCCACTGGGATCACAGGCGTGCACCACCATGCCCGGCTTAAAATTCCTTTATAATATGTAACCTGATCTCTTGTGTTTCTTTACACTTCTTATAATTCCTAACAATATTGTTTTTGCTGTTCAAGTTTCTTGTTTATCTTCTGTACAAAAATATTTTTATTTCACTGATTTTCTTTCTTTTTGTTTGCTTTATAAAATGATCTTTTAAATATTTCTAAGTAGCTGGGTGTGGTAGCACAAACCTGTAATCTAGAGGCTGGGGTGGTAGGGCAGTGGGGCTGAGGCAGGAGGATCGCAAATTCAAAGCCAACCTCAGCAATTTAGTGAAACCCTAAGCAACGCTGTGAGACCCCTTCTCAAAATAAAAAATAAAAAATAAATGGATGAGGATGGGGATGTGGCTCAATGGTTAAGTGCCCTTGAGTTCAATCTCTGGTACAAAAAAAAAAAAAATTCTAAGAAGTTTTTGATGCCAGTTCTTAACTTTGTTTTATATTTTGGGTTGAATCTCTGAAAGCTTTAATAAATTTATAAATTTAATACTTTAGTAATTTAAATTTTGAAGCACAGACTGCGTTGAACTTGAAAGTAGTAGTTCAGGTTATCACTGATACTGATGGTCTTTTACTTGCTCTGAAAAGCATTATAACTTACAATCAGAATATTATAAAGCAGAATTTGGTAGAGGGATACCAGAGATTGATACCAAGGGTGTTTAACCACTGAGCCACACCTCCAGCCCTTTATATATTTTTTTATTTTGAGACGGGGTATCACTAAGTTGCTTAGAGTCTCACTAAGTTGCTGAGGCTGGCCTCAAATTTTCAATCCTCCTGCCTTAGCCTCAGGAGCTGCTGGAATTACAGGCTTGTGCCACCAAGCTCAGCTAAAGCAGATGTTTTAAAACATTTTGTTATTCAGTATTAAATCATTGATTATTATGATTATCATTTTGCAAAATTCTAAAAAAATAGTAAAAAGTAAAATTGAAAAGAATTCTAAACAATGTAGTAAGGATATTAATTCAAAAAT
This sequence comes from Marmota flaviventris, assembly GCF_047511675.1. Taxonomy (NCBI): domain Eukaryota; kingdom Metazoa; phylum Chordata; class Mammalia; order Rodentia; family Sciuridae; genus Marmota; species Marmota flaviventris. The sequence goes on along the minus strand of NC_092507.1, from coordinate 40,193,190 downwards.
GAATCTGCCTTACGAAAATCTAATTATATTAGTATATAATTTGGGTAAACAATCCAAATCACCTCATCTAGCAAGTGGAAGTTAAGATAGTATTTATCTGCCTAAGGATTGTGAGAATTAAGTGAGATAATGCATGTAAAATGCTCAGTAGAGTATCTAGCACTCTAAAACTATAAATGATAACAATCATCATGGTGCCCTACTCTTCAGGTCCTCCCTCACCTCCAACTCACCTCAGATCCAAACTAATTCAACTATGAAATTTTAACTACTGTTTAGATATGAGGTGTCCCCCAAAACCTCATGTGTGAGACAATGCAAGAAAGTTTAGAGATGAAATGATTAGTTTAATAAGAGTCTAAACTAATCAGAACATTAATTCCCCAATAGGGATTAATTTGATGGAAACTGTAGCCAGGCAGGTAGAAGAGGAGGGTCCCTGGGAGTGTGCCTTTGGGGGTTATGTTTTGTTCTCATTGAGCAGTTCTCTCTCACTCTGCTTCCTGGTGTGATGTACTGAACTCCTTTCCTCTGCCACACCCTTCCACCATGATGTTCTGCCTCATCTCCAACCTCTGAGGAATGGAGTTAGCCATGGACTGAGACTTCTGAAACCATGAGCCCTCAAAAAAAAAAAAAAACTTTCCCTCCTTAAAATTGTTCTTGTCAGGTCTTTTGTTCACAGTGGCTAAAAAGCAGACTAAAACATTCTTATGTTCTTTTGACCAAAATATGCTACATTCTTATCCTTATTTCAATTTTTACTTCCTTGATCCCACCATAATTTTATATTATTGGTGATTCCAAACCCTTGATTTTCTCCTCTTTTCCCCAATTTATTACCACTCTCTGGCTTTACTTCCATACCTACTTCTTCCCCTTGTTAAGTTTTGGATGTGAGGTGCCCCCCAAAAGATCACGTGTGAGACAGTGCAAGATGGTTCAAAGGAAAAATGATTGGGTTATAAGAGTCTTAACCCAATCAGTGATTTAATCCCTTGATAGGGATTAACTGAGTAGGAACTGAAGTGGTAAAGAGGCTGGAAGAGATGGGAATTGGGCCGTGGCTTTGGGTATACATTTGTATCTGGCAAGTGGACTCTCTGTGCTTCCTGATCATGAAGACAGCTGCTCCTCTGACACCACACTCTTCTGCCATGATGTTCAGCCTCACTGGAGTCCTAAGGAATGGAGCTGGCCTTTTATGGACTGAGACCTCTGAAATCGTGAGCCATCAAATAAACTTTTCCTCCTCTATAATTATGCTGGTCAGATCCTTTTTAGTCACAGCAATGAAAAAGCTTACTAAAACACCACCATTCATCATAAGGCCTGATTGTCCACAAATTTAATAGCACATCCTTGGGTTTTGCTAAACCTTAAAGGCATATCAGTCATAGAATCTGAACCCAAAAAACTGGGTTCAAATTTTGGCTCACCAGTTGTGAGAACTGAATAAGATATTAGTCATCTTTTGATGCATTTATAATAATGATTTATGCAATAACGTATACAGAACATTCACCACAGAGGCTGGTATATATTACTTTAAAGCTATTTTCTCTTTAATTACACAAGCAAGTTATGATTACATGTTCTTTATAAAGCATATACATAACACAAAAATATACAGAATACAGAGTTAACTGTTCATCTTGACTTCTCTCCTCCATACTCCACATACACACCTCCCTCTCCACAAATACTTACTATTAACAGTCTGATCTCATTCTTGTAGACTAAATTCTACTTATTCATCAATCCTAAGCTTAGATATCACTTCCTCCTGAAGCTTTCTCTGATTCATTGTCGGGGTCAGTTTACTCCTTCTATTTGCTTCTACAACAACTTGAAGTTATCTTTATCAGAGTATCAAAATGCATTTCAATTGTTAAACTTTGATTTATACCCAGCCTGAATTGTGAATAAACTGTCTTTAAATTCCCTGGTTCGTCCTGGTGCTTCATACATTTTTGTTGAAAGATAATTACACTGTCTTTGTTCTCACTAAGGTCTAGTAGAGACAAGGTCCTGCTGAATTGCCTAGGCTGACCTCCAACTTGCAATCCTCCTGCCCTAGCCTCCTAAGTTTCTGGGATTGCAATGGATGGTGAACACCATGCTCTCAGGTTTTAGTATTTTTTGAATGGACCAGGGGCTTATCATTACTCTACAAGATAGTAATTAATATTTCTAGTTTATAAAGACAGAAACTAAGGTGTAATGAATATAGCAGATGTTATCAGGGCCCTGCCTATATCCCTTTTGGCCCACCATTGAGGCCATTTGCAGCTTTAATGGCAATTCCCATACATTCCATGCTAATGGCTTCAGATCTCAAGTATTTTTCTTTCTGCCCAAGGAGTATACTGTTCAAAGGAATACTGCCAAAGGAAGTACCAGGAAGTTAACACTCCCAGGAGTAACCCTCCATCACTGAAGGAAGGGGTTTGGTGGAAAAGTATCCTAATTTTCTTGTTCCTCAGTTGAATAATTGAGTGCTGTTCTATATAGTCTCTCAGTTTCCAATGGAATTGAGGTCCATTTGCCCTCAGTGGTAACCTACTTATTAACACACTTTCTACTGACTTTACTCCCTTCCCTGTTTCACTTTGTCTGCAGGTTTCCTAAATGAAGTTCTCCATATCCTAATTCTTTTTTTATTTTTTATTTTTAGTTGACAATGGACCTTTATTTTATTTATGTGAAGTACTGAGAATTGAGCCCAGTGCCTCACACATGCGAGGCAAGCGCTTTACCACTGAACTACAACCCCAGCCCCTAATTCTTTATCTTGGAGTCTTAATCATGGGGGAACTCAATTTAAAATAAATAGATTGCTTCTGGGCTCGGTGACACATGACTATGATACCAGCTACCTGGGAGGTTCAGGCAGGAGGATAGCAAATTTGAGGCTAGACCAGGCAATTCAGTGGGACCCTGGTCTCAAAATAAGAAATAAAAAGTCTGTTGCGCGACCAGCATGCGAGCTTCATAAAAGAGGTTCCAAGCATAGAAATTAACTAGTGAGTTTAAAATTAAAGAGACATATTCTCAATGCACAGCTCTGGAGACGGCTTCTCCTAGCTCACGCCTCCAGCCACCTAATGCAGTGGTGAGGTTTACACAAGAGGCTAAAGAGAGAGAAAGAGCATGCCAGGGAGTGAGCTTTTATTGGAGAACAAAAAATTCAAGGGAAAATCCCATCCAATGAAGGTCGAGGGGGGGCATCATTCCAAGGTCAGGGTCAGTGATTGGTCTTCGAGTCAGTGGCCAGGCACACCTCCACACGGACAAGCCCTGGCACCTGGGACAGGGTGGGGAAGGCTCTGACACAGTTGTCTAAGCACCTCTCACCCAGCCAGGGAGGTAACTCAAATCACATGCGAGAATGGCTTCCCACAAAAAAGGTCTGCTTGTGTAATCAGAGAGAGATAGGGCCCAGCATGTGCAAAGCCCCTGGGTTCAATTCTCAGTACAAGGTGGGGAGGGTGTTAAGTTGCTTAAACTCATGCATAGCGTAGCTAAAATATTTACACTTCATTACTATTACAGACCCTGCAAATGTAAGGTCACTTATGAAGGAGACTCCTGATGTTTACCTTAATTAGCAAGTGGGAAATTAGTTTCTTTTCAGAAAGTGTTCAGATGTAAGGAAGAGGGAAAAGAGGGCTATCTTCATCCTTTCTAAAGATCACACTGGAAGGACCAGCTTAGGGCAACAATTTGTTTTACAGTGAGCACTTTCTTCCTCTTTTAAGAGGATTTAAGCTGTTCCCTTACAAACAGGACCAGAGGTATCAACTAGAGCACAAACTCTTCCAGAAAATCTAGGTGAGAAAGGGAAATCACTGACTCCAAAACCTCAAAGCCCAATGGATGCCAAAGAAAAGGAAAAAGAGAAAATGAGCGCGCAAATGGGTACTGGGTGGCTGAGACTTGATAAAAGGAGACCTCACAGAGGCCACCATTCACCATAGGCTCACAGGGAAGGGGACAGCCTTTTCATTGCGTTTGAAGTTTGCTAGTGTGGCAAAAATGAAGAGAAAGGACCCCAATAGGGTCAAAGTGGACTGGGAAAACAAACGGGTCTACCGGGGAGCCTAGAGGAGAGGCAGATGGTCAGCATTTCCACACCAGACAGGTGCCTCCGCTACTGGCCAGAAACCAAAGTCTGGCGCAGGAAGCAGAGCTTGAAGCCGGAAGCTGGAGTCTCCAAGCGGAAATGCTGGGGTCAGCAGGCCTCCTGATGCCAGGCCTGGAGGGCAGAAAGCTTGGGGTTTGTGTATTGGAAGACTGAATCTCTTTCCTAACGCTTGCCACCAACCTCCTGTGCTGATATAACCGGATGGAAGGGGAGGGACCAAGACTCCTCCGACTTCTTTTTCACAGTACGGGTTCTGGGCTGTTCATTTTGAGGTCACCAACACCCTTGCGCAGCTTTCCAGACGCCATGGTGGGTCATGCCCTAACAAGTCCCTGTACCGGTGACTGTGCTTTTGCCCACTTCTAGGTAACAGTAAGGGTGAGGAGCCTTAAGCTTTGTCTCCCCAGATCTCACAATGTATTTTAGTTACTATTTACTTTTAATTAAGTAGCATGTAATAGATTCACATGTATAAGGTACTTGCTTAGCATCTGGATGGCCATCTTAAGTGACAGCCACTATTTTAAGGAAAAAGTTTGGCTTTCCTGCCCAAGGGCCTTTGAGAGAAAGGTTCTCCCCTCCCTCAAACCAACCCAACCCCTAACAGACTGCATTAGGACCCGCCGGGCTCTGATTCTTGAACCTGCCCCATAAAAGTCCCAGAACCCAAGTCTGTTTGCCTCTCTCTCCTCTAGAGAGATAGCCTTTATTCATCAGCTCTGACAAATAGACTCTCTGTGTGTCTCTGCCTGGTCTCCAAATTTCATTTCTCGCTTACCTATCTCTCGTTCCTCACTTTCCCTTCAACATGTGCATCAAAGTCCTGAAACAAATTAAATGTTAAACAGTTGACTTTGGACTTAACAATTTTGACATATTAATCTCAGTAATTTTTTTTCTTTTTTCTTTCTTTCTTCCCACCCCCTCCTTTTTTCTTTCTTTTTTTTTTTTTTTTTTGGTACTGGGGATTTAACCTTAGGTGCATTAAGGTTTACCCATTAGCTGTATCCCCAGGCCTTTTTATTTTTTATTTTGACAGAGGCTCGAAGTTGCTGAGGATCTCACTAAGTTGCCATCCTCTTGCTTCAGTTCCCAAATTGCTGGGATTACAGATGGGCACTACCTTGCCTCACTCAGTAAGTTTTTTGAACCAATACACAGCACTGAAGGTCTTTGTTTCAAATCTTGAGGAAATAAAACATGGTTCTTGCTCTTAGGCAGCATCCAAGTTAGGTGAAAATACTCAAAACACATCAGTATTTCATCATGTATATTCAGTGAGAATTTATTAAACACCTATCATATTAAACCCTGTGCTAGGTGTTGAGTGTAGGATGGTAAATGAATCTTATGCTCTGAGCCCACAGCCTTGGTGGGGTAAAGGTACAGAGCAGAAAACAATTACCTTTCAAGAACAGCATAAATGCTGGTAAATGCTACTACCCAGATTCAGGAAAAGTGGGGATCCAGGAAGCAGAGAACTGAGTTGTGTGTTTAAAGGGAATTTGAAAGGCTTCCTACAGGAGGTAGCATGCAAAGTAGGCCCTAGAAGGAGAGGTTATATTTATATATGTTTACTTCTGACTTAAGTTTTATATTTTCTAATAGACATTACTTGAGGGCTTTATTCCATTTCTTCTTTTTTTTTTTTCTGTGTAATCTCTTTGTCATTCACCTACCCACTCAGCTCTTGGTCTCTTTTCTTGAAACTCTCCTAGGCCAAGATATATCACTTACAAATTATTTTATTTAATTGCCTTTTATTTTAAAACTTATTTCTGCAAGGATAGTACTTGTAAAGAAAGAATTTTCATTTTTAGAATTTGTTTTAGCCAAGTCAACAAAGCACAGTTCCTGTGGCCCATCTGTTAGAACACAAAAATAACTTCACTATGTAGAAACAGATGTTTAAAATGGTATTCATTAAAATGAGATTCCACCTGTAATAGAAAACAGAAAGTGGATGCAAAAGGAATGTTGTAAGCTGGGAAGTTCTTGCTATTGTCTTTTATTCCCTTAGGAATCCATATTTTTGAGTAAAATATTGCTAATAAGAATATGCTTCTTATTGGTGTTTAGTGATAGAGATTAGTAATAATATTGAAATGGTGACCTTAGGTTGCTTAGGAAGGTAGAAGTCATAGGAAAGAAAACCCTCAAAATAGGTGTCTTCTTAGCAATAAATGAAGTTATCCTGGGAAGAAAATTCATGAATACCCTATATTAATGTCAGAAATTAACATTTACAGATTACTTTCTGTGTCATTACTGCATATTTTTACAAGAGTCTTATGAAGGAGATATCCTCATTTTATAGGTGAGGAAATTGAAACTGAGCAGTATATTAAATAGCTTACCCAAAGTCACAGCTAGATTAGAATCTAAGAATCCGATTTCTAAGTCAATGTGTCCTTTGCTCTATTTCACACTGTCTTTACAACAATGAAGGCACCTAGTAAATAACCTACACTACCAAATGGAATATCTGGAATATAAATCCAGGTCTGTCTGATTCCAAAGTCCATGTCTATGTCCCTCTTATATATTTTTGGCCTTTGCTTCCAAGTTCATTTAGCTCTTTTATGGAATGGAGGGGAGGACGAGCAGACAATTTCTAGTGGAATTGAATTCTAAATTATAATTAGTTAGTCCAGGTTAGCCTTAACAACCATAAGCAATTCAGAAAAACATCATGTAAACTCATGAAAAAGTATGAGCCTTTTTGGATGAGTATAAAAGGTACATTAATTTTATTACTTTTTAACCATATTATTTCATTCATTAATTCAGTAAGTATTTGTTGATTTCTTACTTTGTGATGCATAAGATCAATCAGATAAAAGTCCCTGTCATCCAAATAAGGCATGGTGGTGCATACCTATAATCCCAGTGACTCATGAGGCTGAGACAGGAGGATCACTATTCAAAGCCAGCTTCAGCAACTTAGTGAGGCCCTAAGCAACTTAGATCCCGTCTCAAAATGAAAAATAAAAGGGGCTGGGGATGTGGCTTAGTGCTTCAGTACCCTTGGGTTCCTCACTACCCCCCCCCAAAAAAAAAAAAAAGTCCCTGTAATCCGTTTACATTCTGGTTGGAAATACAGGTAATAAAAGAAATATTAATAAGAAAAGTATATTGCACATTACTTGGTAAATGTTGAATAGAACAGTAAGTAAGTAATGGAAATAGAGGTGTGACTGGAACTATTTCAATTTGAAGTAGGGAGAACTGTACCTCAAGGAGGTAGGGGAAGGAGCCACGCACATATTCATGGGAAGTGCATTCCAATGTATGAGATATCAAGTACAGAAGATTTGAAACAATATGGGATATGTGGCTAATAAGATAAGGCTGGTGTTATAATGAGATGGTGTTCAGATTTGGAAGGGTCTGTGAGTTTAAAGACTTTGACTTTTACTCTGAGTAAACTGAAAACCGTTTAAGGATATTGAACTGATGAATGAAATGATCTGGATCTGCCTTGTGTTTTGACAGTATCAGTTCAGCTACTGTGTTCAGGAAACCAAAAGACAGCAGAAGTATAGACACCATTAGGAAGAAGTTATTGCAGTAAGTAATCCAGACGAAAAATCTCCAACAAGAGATTGGAGAAAAGAAGAAGACCAAGGTCCTGCAAAGTCATCTGGCAGTGTCTCTTGATAAAAAAAGTCATTGTTCTAGGCTGGGTGGGGCTCAGCGGTAGCACACTTTCCTGGCATGTGTGAGGCACTGGGTTTGATTCTTAGCACCACATATAAATACATAAATAAAATAATAAGGGTCTATCAACAACTAATATATATATGTGTGTGTGTGTGTGTGTGTCATTGTTCCTCTCATTATCACTAATTCCATATAATTCTGTCCTTTCAAATTATGTTATCTTCCTTTCGGCTTAGGGATGGTAATACCTTTGCCACTATTAAGCTTAGAACCATCCCTTGTGGTTTCTTTATTTTTTATAAATTAAGTCTCAGTGAGTTATTCTCTTTTAATTGTGTCATATGCTTCTTGTGGAGACCCTGATTCATACATTAATTTTTCAGTTTAAGAAGCAGTACTTACTGGGGAATGATATTGACCAAATTATAATGTTATATCATGTGCATGTACAACTAATTCCACTATTTTTATAATGATAGTGCACCAACAAAAATATGGGAAAAAATTTGCAGTGCTTTAAGCATTCCTATTAAATCAAGCTTGTTAGTTATTTTCAAATATTTTACATTTCTGCAAATTTAAAAAATTGTATGATTTATCAGTTACTGACAGAATTACATTAAAGTCTCCCATTTTTACTAGTATCATCCCCTGTCTTTAAGAACCAGGATTCCCTATGTGGAAGAGGAAATAGAAAAGTAATATAAAAGTTAGAGAGAGTCATATAAAAACCCTGTACAGATTATTCCCAATTTATAATGGTTTGTGTTAGTGAATTTTTGACTCTACAATGGTGAAAAAGAGATTGCACTCAGTAGAAACTGTACTTTGAATTTTTAATTTTGATCTTTTACCAGGCTAATGATATGTCTGTCTGTGGTAAGATACTCTTTTGAAATGCTAGGCAGTGGCAGTGAGCCACAGCTCCCAGTTAGCCAGAACTCTACAGAGTACTGTGTCACCAAGCTATGCTGTTCAATTGTTAGGTGTATTTAATGCAGCTTACCATAGATTTATTAGCATGTAATCCCAATGTAAGTTTAGCATATGTAGTTACTGGCATGAACTTGTAAGGTGTCATATATATGTATATTTTTATGTATATATGAATCTTTGCCCACCAAAAAGGAGTAAAAGAAATGACCAGCTCATTAATAATGAGGAACCTTTGCAATCAAATACTCAGATTATGGTCTTGAAATAATATTTGTCACTCAAAGAAACCAAGACTTCTAAGAAAACTGGTTCATTCTAGGAAATGTGCTAGATAAGCTTGAACCATTTTGTCAAACTAGAGAGCAAGGAGGCAATAGAAGACTTCCAGAATTAAAAGAACACAAACCCAAACTTGAAGTGGCTCCTGCCTACAAGATATGAGACAAATTGAGCAGAAATAAAGATCACAATTTTTTAAAAATGAAAGTAATCCATCAGTTCATAATGTGACAATAAAAATGTTGGTTACATTCAGAAAATGATAGGAAACACATTTTTTAGTTTGAAAAGTGACAAAGGGAAAGATCAAGAATAATGCTATGACTACTCAACTGTAATTCTTCCTGTAATACTAATTTGATTAAATAAAATACAAAAAAGGATATTCTTTCCTGCACAAATTGTACCTTTGGTTAACCAAATAATAGCTGAGGAGAAATGTCATTTATTGAAATATTTCAGCTAATAAAAAGATATTAAAATTAGAATACCATCATTGAGGAAGTCCCAGCAAATTATAAGCATTCAGCAGTAATGGTTGACATCACAACCAGATGTGATAAGCCTCTCAAAGAAACACACAGCACTCTGGTTTTGCCAGAGTGACCTTGAGTCTGGATCTAGCTGCCAACTTGCAGAAGAGAGTCAGAAGAACACACTGAACTGCATGTTTCTCTGATATAGTTTCAAAGCATATTTACTTTCTAATAATTCATTAATCTATGCAGTTATACACTACTCTTTCTGTGTTTTGTTTTATTTTGCAATACTGGGGATTGAAACGAGTGTCTTACACATGCTAGGCAAGTGCTCTACAACTGAACTGTACCCCTAACACTTTGTATTATTTATTTATGTTTGTCTGTTGAGACAGGGTCTTCACTAAATTGCCCAGCCTGACTTCAAATTTCCAATCCTCCAGCCTTAGCCTCCCTAGTATCTAGGATTACAGACATACACCACCATGTCCAGCTGTGTTTTATTTTATATTAATAAAATGATAAATAAAAAATAAATAAAATCACTTGATATATTTAGTGGAATTGCCTATTTTTCCTTGTACTTCTCCTAGTTTTGTCATATATACATAAATACACAACACACATATATATATTCACATATGTATACACATAACTCTGTGTGTGTGTGTATGTGTGTAGAAAGAGAGATGAAAAATTTATTAGGTATATATAAGTTTAGAACTAAACTTCTGGTAAGTTCCATGGTGACTTTCTTCGTTGTTAGTAATTTTTTCCCCTGAAGAAGATTTTTCATGTTAATATAATGATACTATCTTTCTTATGGTTAATATTTTCCTGGCATATCTTTGTCCATCCTTTTAATATTTTCATTCCTTTGTTTTATTTATTTATTTTCATGTGGTGCTGAGGATCGAACCCAGCACCTCACGCGTGGTAGGCAAGTACTCTACCGCTGAGTCACAACCCCAGCCCCATAAAAATATTTTTAAATACTAAATAACCCTTCTGTCAAAGAGAAAGTCTTAAGGCAAATGAGAAATATTTTAAATTGAATAAAAATATTAGGACTGACATCAGTGGAAATGGTGGGGGTAAGGACCCCAAAATTTTCTATTCTTTAAAATCAAAGAGAAAAATGGGGGGAAATGTTAAAATCAGCTTTTTCAGAACTCTGGAAATTATCCAAAGTTTTTCAGCAATCCAGAGAGCATTTGTTCAAGAAAAATGGCTGATTTGGTAAGCACATAAGTTTTGTGGTGTTTTTACTTGCCCAGTGTCTATCTCCCTTTCCTCAGCTCAGTGGTACTTGTTTAAAATAACAGCCATACAAGAATGGTCCAAAATCACCATTATCAGAGAATTGTCATTATTTAAATTGTCTTACAGTCACTTTGGTGTTTATTGCAGCACAATTTATAATAGATAAATTATGGAATCCAACCAGATTCCCATTGATATATAAACAGATCAAGAAAACCTGGCATATATGCACAATAGAAGTTTACTCAGTTATAAAGAATAATGAAATAATGACATTTGGTGGTAAATGGATGGAAATGGAGAAAATCATGCTAAGTGAAATAAGCCACACTCTGAAAATCAAGGGTCTAATGTTTTCTTTCATATGTGGAAGCTAAAGCAAAATATGGGAAAGAATGTAGTTGGGGGAGGAGATTGGATATTGTAAAGATATAGGGAAGATCAGTGGAGTAGAAGAAAGAATGAGAGGGAGGGAAGAAGGAAGGTAAAGGGGAAGAAATATGGAATGAGGGGCTGGGGTTGTGGCTCAGCAGTGGAGCACTCATTTAGCACATGCGGGGCCCTGGGTTCAATCCTCAGCACCACATAAAAATAAATAAAGGTATTGTGTCCAACTACAACTGAAAAAGAGATATTTATAAAAAAGAAATATGAATGAATTTAATAAAATCATGTTCATATATAAAGGGAATATATATATAATATATAAAGCAAAGGGAATGTATATATATATGTATATATATATATATACATATATATATATATATATGATCAATCAAAAAAGAATAAAGGAATGAGAAGAAGATTAGTAGAGTTGATCCAGAATAGGGGGAAGGAGGAGGGGAGGAAAAGGAAGAGGAAGGGTGTTTGAAATCAAATTCCTTACATGTATGATTTTTGTCAAAATGAACCCAAATACTGTGTATAATTATAATGCTCTAACGAAAAATTATACATAATGTCAAAATGGGATTTGTTCCAGTATTGCAAGCTCAACGTACTTTATTTATAATAGAATAGACAAAACCATATGTGATAGGGGCTGGGGTTGTGGCTCAGTGGAAGTGTGCTTGTCTAGCATGCATGAGGCACTGATTCATTTCTCAGCACCACATACAAATAAATTAATAAATGTCCATCAACAACTAAAAAATATTAAAAAAAAACATATGTGATAGATGCAAAAACAGAACTCTGAAAATTTACCAATGTTTTGCAGCAATCCAGAGAACATTCATTCAAGAAAACCACTTTAAAGAGCACTTGACAAAATCCAACATCTTCACATTAAAAAAAACAACAAAACAAACAAACAAAAACACTCATGAAAAAAGGATTGGAAGGCCACTTTGGAGTCTGAGTCAGGATGACTGCAAATTCAAGGCTGGCCTGGGTAACTTAGCAAGATCCTGTCATAAAATAAAAAAAGCACAGTGTTTAAGCACTACTGGATTCAATTCCCAGCAGTGATGGAATAAAAGAAAAAAAGAAAAAGAAGCCTTGCAGGCCAGGAGAGGGTAGAACCATATATTCGAAGACTTGAAAAAAAAGAAAAAAAACCCCAGCCAGACAAAAACACTATCCCTGAAGAAAATTCTTTTAAAAATGAAGGGAAAATGAATGATGGTGGAATGTGATGATCATTATTATCCAAAGTACATGTATGAAGACACGAATTGGTGTGAATGTACTGTGTATACAACCAGAGATATGAAAAATTGTGCTCTATATATGTAATAAAAATTATAATGCATTCCGCTGTCATATATAAATAAAAATGAATAAATAAAAATGAAGGGAAGGTCTGGGGTTATGGCTCAGTGGTAGAATGCTTGCCTTGCACGTGTGAGACACTGGGTTCAATCCTCAGCACCACATAAAAAAATAAAGGTATTGTGTCCATCTACAACTAAAATTATTATTTAAAAAAAAATGAAGGGAAGAGGGATGGGATTATAGCTCAGTGGTCGAGTATGAGAGGCCACCATGTCATGTGACCAACGTTTTTCTCTCATGATTGGTTTGAGGCACTGTTGGTCACTCCCAGTGATCTGGCCACTCTCAAGTGGCTGTAGACGGTAGCCCCAATCTTGAGAGTAGTAAAAATGACGCCAAATGTGTCTTCATGTGTGGGCATGCCTTCCTACATCCCCAGGGATGGAGTTACCTTACCTGTCCTTGTAAACCTGCCCCTCTTGACCTTTTTTGGATGGAAATTTCTAAGAACCAGAGTCCCCCCAGTAAAAGACCACTCCGAAACGTGCTAGCTCTCTCTCACCAGCCTCTTGTGACATTTCTCACTCTCTCATTTGGGGAGCTTGAGGCTGAGGGCAGAGGAGCCTTCCCCGAGCTTGAATTTAAAGGTTAAAAAAAAAAGAAAACAAAAGATGCTTGGTGGAGACATGGGAGGGGGCATTGGGGTAGGAAGGATAGTAGAATGAACCAGATATTATTACCCTATGTACAACCAGTGTGATTCTACATCATGTACAACCAGAAGAATGAGAAATTATTCTCCATTAAATATGATGTATCAAAGTGCATTCTATTGTCATGTATAATTAATTAAAACAAATTTTTTAAATTTTTAAAAAAAGAATAGAAATCACATAATTATTGCAATTAAATGAAAAAATAAAGATGAAATATATTGAAGAAGAAAAAAGAAGTGATTATAAACATTTAATGTTGGTGGCTAGGAGTGTAGCTCATGGGTAGAGGGCTTGCCTAACATATATGAAGCTCTCTCTGGGTTAAATCCCCAGTACTGGAAAAAAAAAAAAAATGACTCAATGTTATTTTCCCAGTTGGGTTTTGGCCTTAACTTTGGATCAGTTATTCCTTTCTTCTTGCCTGTTACAGGGATTTTAACCTATGCCTGTCCCACTGCTATATTTTGGAAGCATGAAACTTGAAAACTTAATTTCATGAAAACTTAATGTCATGGGCTCATAACTGGAGGGGCATTTCCTCAAGATAAGTCGCACTTTGACTCTTACCCATATCTGATTTGGAAGAGATTCTGGATTTTCACCTTTTGAGTTGATGCTAAACTAAATTAAGACTTTTGGACTATGGGGATGAAGGAATGTATTTTGCATGTGAGAAAGTCATGAATTTTGGGAGGTCAGGGATGGAATGCTATGGTCTGAACATCAGTGTCTTCCCACAATGCATATGTTTGAATCTAATGCCTAATGTGATAATATTAAGAGGTGGGGTCTTTAGGGAAGTGATTGCTTCCTTGTGAGACAGATTATTGCTTTTGTAGAAGAGGTTGAAGGAGTGCTCCTTTCCACCTCTTCCACCAAGTAAGAACACAAAAGGGTACCATCTATGAAATAATAGGACAAGCCCTTACCAGACACCAAATCTACTGGTGGCTTGATAATGGACTTTCCAGTCTTTACAATTGTGAGCAATTCATTCTGTTGTTTAAAAATCACCCAGTCTAAGGTATTTTGTTCCTACAGAAGGAAAAGACAAAGATAAATGATTGCACAACTCTATGAATATGCTAAAAATGATTGTATTATAGACTTTTAAATTTGTGAACTGTAGGGCTGGGGATATAGCTCAATTGGTGGAGTGCTTGCCTCACATGCACAGGCTCTGGGTTTAATTCCCAGCACCACACACACACACATACAAAAATTTGAGCTGTATTGTACATAAATTCTATCTATCCCCACCCCAAATTTTTAAGTAACCTGAAAGGAGAAAAAACACACAACATTTTAGAATTTGTAGGACACAGCTAGAGTAGCATTTATTGTGAAATTTGTAGGATTAAATGCCTCTATCAAATACATATATTGGTTGTACCATAAGAAAAATTAAATAAAACCCAAAGCAGGCAAAAGGGGGAGATAAAGAAAAGAGAATAATCAATTAAAGTGAAAACAGAAAAAATAAGAAAAGTCAATGAATCCAAAAGCATGCACTTTTAAAGAATCATTTAAATATATCAATCTCTAGCAAGATTACTCAAAAAAAAAAAAACAGAAAACATAAATTACCAACATTAAAAATTAAGACAGAATATCACTACAGATACTATAGACCTTAAAAGAGAATATGATGAACAGTTCCATGACAATAAAATTTATAACATATCAAATTGGCAAATTCCTTGAAAGACACAGAGCTCATTCAGAGAGATGGATTGATCTATTTATCTATCTATATCAATCTATCTAATATGAGTAGCCATATATCTATTGAATAAATTATACTGTTTTTGTAATTTTATTTATTTTTTTATGTGGTGCTGAGGAGTGAACCCAGTGACTCACACGTATAAGGCAAGCACTCTACCACTGAGCCACAAACCCCAGTATGAAATTATACTTTTAATTAAAAATATTTGTATAAAGAAACTGTATGCTCAAATGACACCACTAGCAAATTCTATCAACCATTTAAGGAAGAATAATGCCAGTTTTTTTTTTACAATTTATTTTTCATATAGGAGAAGACAAGAGAACAGTACTTTACCATCCCGTGTTGGGTCACTCCTCTGCAGAGATTCCTTTTTCATTCTGCTCAGATTCTAACATGGTGGTATGAGATGTTGTTTATTTAATTGATTTGTCCAAACTTTTATCTTTCCTCTTTAAATTGGGAACTGGAGATAATCTTGTTGGAAAATTACTCAAGAGTTAAGATTCTGATTGTCCCAGGACAAGTACATTGAAGTTAGCCTGCATCTACACTTATTTGGCATGGCAAGGAAATTATATTTATAGGCATGTTGAATTAACTGTTTCAAGAGATAGCTTAGGAGAAAGCTTAAACCACACTGCTGGAACCCCCTTCACAGAGGACTACTTATTGAACTGTTGGTAATGGAGCCTATGGGTCTAAAAAGAATAGATGGATAGTAACTGAAGACACTATCCTAAGGAAAATCCCAAGAGATGAGTTTGTAGCCATTGCTACTATTCATAGGAGAGGAAAGCTGCAGGATTTTAAGGCCTAGGACACCAAAACGAGAGAGAACCTAAGAAATTAACTTGATTTTGATTGGAAAAATGGGAACTAAAAGGCTTTTATAAGTATAATCACATTATAGCTATTTTTCTATTTTATATATTATTTTTCTGTTGTTGTTGTTGTTAGAGGTGTTGGTAAACTATGCTAAACCCATGATGGTAAATAAAACCTTAATATTTCCCAGTATTATAGATATTAAGTTTGATTTTTCATTTCTCTGCAGTAACCTTTCTATTTTGTCAGAGAATGTGTCCTAGGAAGAGTCAGACAAGGTAAGGCACCTGTAGTTAGTCTTTATTTATATGGGAATTTAGAATTAAGCAATAACAGTGCTACTTATCAATTGAGCTCTTTGTTATTTTCCCCTACTAATCTGTTCAGTGTGTCAGAAGGGAAAAAAATAACCACATGTAATCAAGGGACTACATGGGAAAAGTGATAAATATTTTGGACAGTCCTATAAGGATTGAGTATAGTATGATCTTGTTTTTACACAAAGCTAGCAGGTTACAAAATGTTAAATTTGCATAAAATACAAATCATGTCATTTTGAGTTTTATGAAATGAAATGAAGATATGCTTATGTAGCTTGTGGCCCATAGTTACGGGGTTGGCTTAAACTATTCAAACCTATCCAGGTACTGCTGTCATACTGTTGTTTATTCTACCTGAAATATTGATAACTGGGACTTCTTTTTTTTTCCTATACAAGCCATTTATTTAAAATGCAACCTGTAGGATAGAATCAGTTACATGTTTATCAGTAATAGTAGAAAAATAGAACCAGTGAAAACCTCTGTACAACTGCAATGGTATTCAGAAGAGACATATATCATTTTACAATGCTTCACACAGACAAA
Source organism: Marmota flaviventris (assembly GCF_047511675.1). Classification (NCBI taxonomy): domain Eukaryota; kingdom Metazoa; phylum Chordata; class Mammalia; order Rodentia; family Sciuridae; genus Marmota; species Marmota flaviventris. The sequence goes on along the minus strand of NC_092507.1, from coordinate 40,176,568 downwards.
TTCAAGTTTGGAGGTACCTAAATATAAATACTATGTATTTCTTTAAAAACACAATGTACAATTGAAGTGTAAACAAGTTTTACAAAGTATTGGTTATTCAGGTTATAGAAAACATTTGCATAGGACATGAAATCAATTTAAGAAAAATTTCTGAGCCTTGATTATTGAAGGCATTTGACTTATTCCAGTAACAGCACAACCAGGAGAAATGCAGTGGTGCAGAAGGTCTCATGTCCCCCAAGTACAGATGTGGTGCATATACAGCAATTGGAGTTCAGGAACTTTAGCTTTTAGCCTCCCCATCCCAGGGCAGGGTTCTGCCCAGATCACCCAGACACACAGTCACGTGCAGGTAGAACTAAGGAAGTTTCCAGTGCTATTGAGATCTTAGAACCCCTGTAAACACACAAACACAAGAGGTTATTGTCAAAAAAACAATTTTTCGAGTAACCTTTCTATAGAAATAGCTATAGCATTATAATATTCAGAATATGAAAGATTGAAACATGTTGTAAGGATTTTCTAGAGGGAAAAAAAATCAAAAGACTGCCAGACAATGACTACAACAGCTGTTGCAACTGGTGGGGCACAAAGACAACATTTTATAAAACATTGTTCATACAAAGTGTTAATAAAGAGAACAGTAAAATATCTTCTGACATGTACATGGCAACTCTTTCAGTAAAAATATCTGTAATGACTTTTGAAAGTAGACATAGTAGACAATATAAACCACTGTAGACCCTGGAAGAGCATCCATCACCGTGACTTTAATAGTGACTGCAGAGAAATGAAAGTCAAAGAGGCATTTCCCTTTTAATTCCGTCCTAAGATAAAAACACAAATGCCTTAGGATTGCAAGACCACAGTTTTACAAGTGTTTCATTTTTCTCTAAAAGGCAAATTTACCATTATGAAAATAATAAATCTTGCTGGATAGTTGCTGGGGCATGCTGACTCTTCAACTACAGAGAATATCACCTGAGGCCAAAATATCACCTGAAGCTCTAGGGCTCTGCTATGTTTGCTGTTTCCCTTTTACATTCTGAAATATGAGCTTCATTCAAATTCACAAGGATTATACCCATTGTTAGAACTTGAACAATGAGTCAAAAAATCCAATAAAGGATAACAAACAAACAAAACAAAACAAAAACCAGAGTTTCTGAAGAAGCCAAAACAAGAATAGGTCAACTTTCATAGGTAGTTCTAAAAAAAAATCAGAGAATTTACTAGCCAGATACAGAGGCCCCGCTTGTAATTCCTAACTAGAACTTCTTGATAGCTACTGTGGTTCCAGGAATCTCCTCATTAATTGACACCCAGTTTGTTGACTACTCTAGCGAGAGTGGACCAGGAGAATAGGAGGCTACGATAACCCACTCTTTGCTTCCTGATCTCTGATGGTGTGGAATGCTGCTTCCTTGTATGACTCCAGCCTTCCTTCCATATACTCAGTCTCTTCCCCTGATGCCCACCCCACAAACAAATTAGAACTTTAGCTTATTCCTATTTGAGGATTACAAATTGATCTTACTCCAGGGCTTGTTGCCGTTTTACTGTATTAGAAACAAGATTTCTAAGAAAGGAACTCAAATTACACAAAAATGAATCATTATTAAATATTTAGCTCTAAAATCTTTCTTTTCCCTGAAAACCTACCACTTGTTTACGGATGGTGGAGTGACATAGTAAAAGAGTAATAACTAAGAGTTATAAGACCTAATGTTAATCCCAATTCAACAAATGTTTACTAAGTACTCATGATAAGTCACAGACTAGGAAGTGTTGTCCTGCTACTAACAACTAGGATGTCTGACCTTTGATATGTCACTTTATCTCATCTGAGCTCATCTGAGCTCATTTTATTCACTGGTAGAATGAGAGTATCTCTTTCAAATTTCAAAATTAAGTTCTTAGATGAATTCTAACAGGACAAAGTAGGCATAATAGAATTCTACATTTTTAATTTTGTTGATGTTCTTTATTTCTTCTCTATTTCCATTCCATTAATTTCTGCTCAGATCTTATTATTTCCTTTTTTTTTTTCAATGTTTTCTCGTTGGGCACACTGGCACATGCCCGTAATCCTAGGAGCTTGGGAGGCTGAGGCAGGAGGATAGCAAGTTCAAAGGCAGCCTCAGGAAAAGCAAGGCACTAAGCAACTCAGTGAGACTCTGTCTCTCAATAAAATACAAAAAAAAAAAAAAAGTAGGGCTGGGGATGTTGCTCCATAGCCAAGTGCTCCTGAGATCAATATCCAAAAATGCCCACCCGCTCCCAAAAAAGTTTTCTCTATCCACATTTTAAAATTTGTTCTAATTAGTTATACATGACAGTATAATGCATTTTGACACATCATACATAAATAGGGTATAACTTCTCATTCTTCTGATTGTACATGATATAGAATTACATCAGTTGTGTAATCATATATGCACATAGGATAATAATGTCTGATTCATTCTATTATCTTTCCTACCTCCATACCCCCTCCTTCCCACTCCTCACTGTCTAATACAAACTACCTCTATTCTTTCACAGGCTCCCCTCCATTGTCAATTAACATCTGCATATCAGAGAAAACATTGGGTTTTGTTTTTTTGAGGGGAGATTGACTTATTTAGTTTAGCATACTCTCCAGCTCCATCCATTTACCAGCAAATGCCATAATTTCATTCTTCTTTAAGACTAATAGTCCATTACCACATTTTCCTTATCCATTCATCTCTTGAAGGGCATCTAGGTTGGTTTCATAGTTTAGCTATTGTGAATTGAGCTGTTATAAACATTGATGTGGTTGTGTCACTATCATATGCTGATTTTACATCCTTTGGTTATAGTCCAAAGAGTGTATAACTGGGACAAATAGTGGTTCAATTTAAAGTTTCTGAGGAAGCTCCCTACTGCTTTCCATAATGGTTACACCAATTTGCAGTCTCACCAGCAATGTATGAGTGTACCATTTTCCCCACATCCTCATCAACACTTTTTAAAATTTTTTTTAGTTGTACATGGACACAACATCTTTTTATGTGTTTATTTTTATGTGGTGCTGAGACTCGATCCTAGTGTCTCAAACATGGAAGGCAAGTGCTCTACCACTGAGCTATGGCCCCAGCCCCCTCACCAACATTTATTGTTACTTGTATTCATGATAGTTGTCATTCTGACTGGAGTGAATTGGAATCTCAGTGTAGTTTTGATTTGCATTTCTCTAATTGCTAGAGATGTTGAACATTTTTCATCCCATTTATTGTATCTTGATTTTACTTCATTCACTTCAGGAGTCTTGTTAAGGAAGTCAATTCCTAACCTGATGTGGTAGAGATTTGGGCCTACTTTTTCTTCTATTAGGCACAAGGTCTCTGTTCTAGTGCCTAAGTCTTTGATCCACTTTGAGTTGAGTTTTGTGCAAGGTGGGAGATAGGGTTTTAATTTCATTTTGCCAGAACCATTTGTTGAAGAGGCTATCTTTTCTCTGATGTATGTTTTTGGTGTCTTTGTCTAGTATGAGATAACTATATTTATGGGGGTTTGTCTCTGTATCTTTTATTCTGTACCTTGGTCTATGTGCCTGTTTTGGTGCCAGTGCCATGCATTTTTGTTACTATGGCCCTGTAATTGTTTAAGTCCTGGTTTTGTGATACCTCCTGGTTCACTTTTCTTGCTAAGGATTGTTTTGGCTATTCTGGGTCTCTTATTTTTCCAAATGAATTTCATGACTATTTTTTCTAATTCTATGGAGAATGTCATTGGGATTATAATAGGAATTTCATTAAATCTGTGTAATGCTTTTCATAGTATGGCCATTTTGACAATGTTAATTCTGCCTATCCAAGAGCATGGGAGATCTTTCCATCTTCTAAGGTCTTCTTCAAATTTTTCTTTATTGTTCTGTAATTTTCATTGTAGAGATCTTTCAACCTCTTTTGTTAGACTGATTTCCAAGTATTTTATTTTATTTTTTGAGGCTATTGTGAATGGGATAGTTTTCCTAATTTCTCTTTCAGTAGATTCATCACTGATGTATAGAAACACATTTGATTTATGTATTGATTGTATATTCTACTACTTTGCTGATTTCATTTATTAATTCTAGAAGTTTTCTGGTGGAATTTTTTGGATCTTCTAACTATAGAATCATGTTGTCAACAAATAGTGATAGTTTGAGTCCTTTTTTTTTCCATATCTTTTCAATTTCTTTCTTCTGTCTAATTGCTCTGGCTAGAGTTTTAAGAATGATGTTGAATAAAAGTGATGAAAGGGGGCTTCCTTGTCTTGTTCTGGTTCTTACAGGGAATGCTTTCAGATTTTCTTTGTTTAGAATGATGTTGGCCTTGAGTTTAGCATATATAGCTTTTACAATGTTGAGGTATATTCCTACTATCCTTAGTTTTTCTAGTGTTTTGAACATGAAGGGGTACTGAATTTTGTCAAATGCTTTTTTTTTTTGCATCTATTGAGATGATCATATTATTCTTGTCTTTAAGTCTATTGATTGTTAGAGTCTGTAAACAAGTCAAAATAACACCTGGCATTTTGCCAGGGGAATGTTAGAGTTCGTAAACAAGTCTGGATGGTGCCTGGCAAAATGCCAGAGGGAGTGGTTTGAGAAGTAACAAAAGCGAGCCATTAAGTGTGGAGATTACTTATTGGTTGACTGATGTATCTAGTTTATGTTAATTAGATAAGCTGTGTGGAATGTATAAATACTGCTCCTGTCCTACAATAAACGGCTTCCACTCCTGCTGTATCAACTTACACAAGTTGTTCGTCACCCCCCAGCTATTTTGCCCTTGTTCATTAATGTCTCTACATAATTTAATATATGTGTTTAAATCTTCATGTCTCCATGGTCTAATGACCTCTCTGCAGCAACGATTTGCTTGGTCATAAGCCAGTTGTTTTATAAATGGCATTGCCTGTTCTGTATCCCCAAAAATTCTGGAAGCTGCTTGAATAAGCCTATCTACAAATTCAGCGTAAGGTTCATTAGTTCCTTGTATTACCTTAGATAATTGACCTTGTAAATCTCCATGCCCCTGTAAAGTTTTCCATGCCCTAACCTCATCTACAGCAATTTGTGCATATACGCCAGGATCATATTCAATTTGTTGCCGTTGACCCTCATAAGGTCCTTTTCCTAACAACATATCTAGATTTCTTTGAGGGTAACCAGCTGCTGCATTTCACCTAGCTGTCTCCCTGCAAAATTCCTCATTGGCAACCTTCCATAACAAATATTGTCCTCCATTTAGCACAGATTTACACATACTAGCCCAATCTGCTGGCGTCATGTCCAAGTTGGTAATGGATTTGACCATGCTTACAGTGAACGGTGCTTGAGGACCATAGGCTGTTACAGCCTCCTTTAACTGTTTCACTGTTTTGAAATCTAAAGCACGGTGAATTTGCTGCCCTCCTGCCTGCTCAAGTACAGGGCATGCTAATCTTTGAGGTCCTGTCTTAGGATCCCATCTATCAACGACGGGGTTTGAGGGCCACTCAGCTATCTCCATAGAGGGAGCTGTTGGTTGAATTACGCCCTCTGGTGATAGAACGGTGTTAGTAGCAGCCTCCTGTTGTAGCTTTTTCGCTAATAGCTGTTTCTCCTCTAAGCTTTCTTCCTTTAAATTTTCTTCCTCTGTCTGACTAGCTTGAGAGACCTTCTCTTTTGCTTGATCTAAAATGTCTTTCTCCATGGTCTGAACCTCTAACAATTTACTTAACACTCTTTCAGTTTGTTTTTTTACTAATTTCTAATCTGTTATAAAGATAACGCAACCCAATAAGATAACACAAAACAAAACCGAAACAGAATGAAACAAAAACGGAACAAAAAATCGTTGTATCAATTTTCCTATTTTCTTGATATGTGCATTTGTGGTCTATTTCTATCTCTTCCTCAGGGGCGAACAACTTCAAACCTTGAGCCAACCATTTTTCCCAATCTGCCTGAGAAAATTCTAGGGATAGGCAGCTTGAAACAAACACAAAACAAATCAAAACAAGAACACATTGTTTTTAAAAATGGTCACCCATTCTCTCGCCTTCCCTTAGGGGCAAGCAATTTCACTTACCCCGAAGCTTCAGACGTTCCCCGCACGGGCCGCCAATTGCCGCAGTCTGGCTGGGCACAAATCACGAGCCACTGAAGCAGGAACAAACTTTATTTTGAACTGCAGGAAAACACTTCACACAGCTCCCGGGGAATCCTCCCGAACGCCACGCGGCTCTTCCAGGAACCCCCAGCCGGAAATATCTCTCCCAGAAATCCCTCCTCCTGCACTTCCCCAACCAATGGGAACTCTCAGGGAATCCCCGGAAATCCCCACGAGAACTCCAAAATAGTGCCAGAACTCAAAAGTTGCGGCAGAGGCGGATAGTAATGCCTCGCCTGTCAATCAATACTGTTGGCAAAATGCCAGGGGCCATACAGACTCGGCCGTGGCTCTCAGCAATTGATGTGATGAATTATGTTTATTGATTTCCATATGTTGAACCAATCTTGCAACCCTAGGATGATCCCATTTGATTAGTGTTCACTATCTTTTAAATATGTTTTTGTATGAGATTTGCCAGAATTTTCTTAAGTTTTTGTATCTATGTCCATAAGGGAAATCGGTCTGAAGTTTTCTTTCCTTGATGAGTCTTTGTCTGGTTTTGGCATCAGGGTGGTACTAGCTTCATAGAATAAATTTGGAATGGTTCTCTCTTTTTCTATTTTATGGAATAATTTGAGGAGTATTGGTGTTAATTTTTCCTTGAAGGTCTTGTAGAACTTTGCTGAGAATCTGTCTGGTCCTGGGCTTTTCTTTATCAGAAAGCTTTTGATGGTGTCTTCTATTTCATTGCTTGAAATTGATCTGTTTAAATTATGTATGTCCTCCTGATTCAGTTTGGGTAGGTCATATGTCTTTAGAAATTTGTCAACATCTTCAAGATTTTCTATTTTATTGGAGTATAAATTTTCAAAATAGTTTCTGATTATCTTCTGTATTTCAGTAGTGTCCATCATGATATTTCCTTTTTCATCACAAATTTTAGTAATTTGAGTTTTTGCTCTCTTTCTCTTTATTAGTACAGCTATGGGTTTATCAATTTTATTTATTTTTTCAAAGAACCAACTTTTTGTTTTGTCAATTTTATGAATTGTTTCTTTTGCTTCAATCTCATTGATTTCAGCTCTGATTTTAATTATTTCCTGTCTTCTACTGCTTTTGGTGTTGATTTGTTCTTTTTCTAGGGCTTTGATTTTCTAATCTTTTAATGAATGAACTCAATGCAATGAACTTTCCTTGTAGCACTGCCTTCATAGTGTCCCAGAGATTTTGATATGTTATATCACTATTCACATTTACCTCTAAGTATTTTTTTTTCATCCCTGATTTCTTCTAGTATTCATTAGTCATTCAATTGTGTATTATTTAGTCTTTAGGTGTTAGGTTAGCTTCTATTTTTATCTTATTGTTAATTTTTAATTTTATTCTGATAGAATGCAGAGTATTAACTCTAGTTTTTCGTATTTGCTAAGAGTTGCTTTTTTGCATAAGATATGGTCTATTTTAGAGAAGGATCCATATGCTACAGAGAAGAAAGTGTTTTCACTCGTTTATGGATGAATATTCTATATATGTCATTAAGTATGAATTATTGATTGTATTATTCAGTTCTATAGTTTCTTTGTTTAGTTTTTGTTTGGAGGATCTATCCATTAGTGAGGGAGGTATGTTAAAGTCATCCAGTATTATTGTGTTGTTGTATATTTGATTCTTGAAGTTGAGAAGCATTTGTTTGATATATGTAGATGCTCCATTGTTTGGGACATAAATGTTTATGTTTATTATGTCTTGTTGATATATAATTACCTTAATCAGTATGAAATGTCTTTCTTTGTCCCTTTTGATTAACTTTGGCTTGAAGTCCACTTTATCTGATATGAGGATAGAAACCCCACTTGTGTATGTAATCCATGTGAGTGAAATGTTTTTCCCCAAACTTTCACCTTCAGTCTGTGAATGTCTTTGCTTATGAGGTAAGTCTCTTGGAGACAACATATTGTTGGGTCTTGTTTTCTAAACCAATCTGCCAGTTTGTGTCTTTTGATTGATGAGTGCTGAGGATGCATGGCATGACCCAGGTCATTTGCAGTGACATTGCATGTAAGGTGACCTTTCTCAAGGACCAGGGCGGATCCGGGTTTAGGGCGGATTGGGGTTTAGGGCGTTCCGGTTTAGGACAATCTGGGTTTAGGGCGGTTCCAGGTTTAAGGTGTACCCTGCTGGGAATAGGGCGTATCCTGCTGCCTCAGGCGTGCCCGCTCCTTGAGTTCCCGTTGAGTTCTCGTGGGATTCAGAGAGAGTATTTGGGATTTCGCCCAGAAGGTGAATTGGGTGGAGAACGTGAATTCCCCCAGAACGTGTGTGTAAAGTGCCGGTGACAGTTCGAGAATAAAGAACTGCTGTTTGAATCTACAAGGCTGTGAGTGGCTCGTGATTTTGTGCCCAGCCAGATTGCGGCAGATGAGTTTAGGCCATTAACATTTAAGATCATTATTGACATATTATTTGTATTCCCAGTCATGTTGATTTATTTCCAGTATTTAATTTGAATTCATTTCAAATTAATTTGATTGACCATCCCTTTAGTGTAGTTCCTCCTTTTGCTGGTTTTCACTTTTTTCCATTTCATCTTCACAGAATATTTCATTGAGAATGTTCTGTATGCAGACTTTCTAGTTGTGAATTCTTTAAAATTTTGTTAATCATGGAAGGTTTGTATTTTGTCTTCAAGTCTGAAGCTTAATTTTGCTGGATATAGGATTCTTGACTGGCATCTACTTTCTTTTAAAAATACTTTTAGTTGTTGATGGACCTTTATTTTATTTATTTATATGTGGTGCTGAGAATTGAACCCAGTGCCTCACACATGCTAGGAAAGCACTCTACCACTGAGCTACAATCCCAGCCCCTGGCATCTACTTTCTTTTGGAACCTAATATATATTATTCCAGGACCTCCTATCTTTGAGGGTCTGGGTTGAGAAATCATCTGATATATGAAGTGTTTTCCCCCTATATTTTTTCTCTCACAGCCTTTAAAATTCTATCCTGATTCTGTATGTTAGGCATTTTCGTTATAATGTACTTTGGTGTGGATCTGTTGTAATTTTGCACATTTGGGGTCCTGTAAGCCTCTTGTATTTGATTTTCCATTTTGTTATTTAGGTTTGGGAAATTATCTGATATTATTTCATTAAAAATATTGTGCATTCCTTTGGTTTGTATCTCCATGCCTTCATCTATTCCAATAAATCTTAAATTTGGTCTTTTCATATTATCCCATAATTCTTGAAAGCTTGCTCTATTTATGGTTTCTTATTATCTTCTCTGTGTGGTAAATTTTATTTTCAAGATTATATTTGTCTTCATTGCCTAAAATTCTGTCTTCCAAGTGGTCTAGTCTGTTGGTGATGCTTTCTATTGAATTTTTAATTTGGTTTATTTATTCCTTCATTGCAAGGGTTTCTACTTGATTTATCTTCAAAATCTCTCTTTCACCTCCTGAAATTTATCTCTGATTTCACTCCTCACATTGTCCTTTATTTTGCAGATCAGTTTAACTACGTACATTCTAAACTCCTTTACTGACATTTCTTCTACTGCATTGGATTCTATTATTGGAGCATCTTGGTTTGTTTGGGGCATTTTGTTCCCTTGAGTTTTCATGTGTTTTGTGTGTCTTCCCATCTAGCAGTGTGGATCTGAGGCAGTAAAGTTTCTATCTTCTATACTTATGGTGTACCTGAAGGTTTCCAGTGCCCTGTCTTTAAGGGGGAAACCAATATTAATACCATCATATTAAAACAATATACAGTCTTAACCCAAATAGCTCCTATTTAGATATCTACAATTTTGTCATAATAAATAGAAATGATGTGTTAAATTGTTGTCTACAATATAAACAGTAAGTTTGCAAAAGGGTTTATAATTTCAAATGGTGGGCAGAGAACAGAAGTGGTATTGGATGTGATATTTATGAGAAATGAGGAGAAAAGATAGAAGTAAAAAATTATAGGAAGAGTGAAAGAGGAGTTAGTGGGAGAAAAGAAAAAAAGATAATTCAGGGAAACAGATAAGTGAGAGGAAAATATGTATATATAAAGTAAAAATTAAAAAATAAAAGAAAAAAGTAAAAAGTAAAAAGAAAAAAATATACAACAAAACTATAATATATTATTCAGATATCCCAGTCCTCAATAAACTGATGCATAAAAAATACTTGGTTTCAATAATGGTAGAAATGTGAGAGAGAGAGAAAAAAAAAAAAGGATCTCAGTAAAAAAATTGACCAATTGTTTCCATTGGAGTTCAAAAGTTTCTCAGCTTCCCTTCTCAGCAGTTAGGTTGGGTTGCCTGGAGTTTGATGCAAGCTCCAACCTCAGGATGTTTGGGGTTGCTAGGGTGAGAGGGTTAGTCTGGGATGTTTAGTTATGGAGACAGAACTCCTAGAGACAGTGTGTAGGCTAGGTACGCTCTGTTATCTTTACTGTGTGCCAATCGGTCTGGAGATTTTACATCAGCACACCTCCAGGGTCCAGCAATCACTGGCCCATGTTGGAAGACTGCACCCCAGGAATCTCCTTTGGGTTCCACTCATGTGATGTGGCAGCCTATTCTTAGCACCTTATGTCACCTGTGGACCCCATAATTCCTGGTCTCTGATTTAGTCTCCAAACTCCATTTCTCCAAATTCAATCCTTTCAAACTTCTGGTCAGCTGCTTCTCTCCCAGCTGGTCTTGAGAGCTAGGCACTGGGACCTGTGTGCTGGTCATAGAGCTATGTGCTATACCCAGCTGGTCTGGTGGCTAAGAGGAGTATGGGGCCCAGCCATGTTGGGGACCCAGCTGTTTTGAGTCAGGTGCATCAAAACCGGGTGCTGAGACCTGCAGGCCAACTGCAAAGCTGTAAGGGATGGGCTGGGTTGGGGGCTGGGGGGGTTGGGAGACTGAGGAATAATGAGCCAGAGAGCCCTACTGGGTACCAGAACGATGCCAGACCTGGCAGGACCAGTGGATGCCAGACTGAGGAAGGAGTCGGGAACCAGACTTGTACCAGGACCTGGCAAGTGCTAGCCCAAGTAGGCCTGGTGGGCCACTAGGAACCTGGTAGGTGCTGAACTGGCTGGCTGGGTGAGCTGAGAGCAAGATGCCCTCACACTCTCTTCCAACCTTCTGACCCACTGTAGCCAGCCTTGTCAGTCCCTATGAGGTTCAGGACTTACGGAGCTGGGTAGAGCTCCATTCCTGAATCAACGATTGAAAAAATCCAGTGGATAGATTTTTTTTTAGTATATATATCTGATTAATGAGTCAAGAGTCTGTGGCTTCACTCTGGCAGACTGCCCCTCCAGTCTCAGGATTCTTCACTCTAAGCCTCAGGGAGATGTGGTATTCCTACTGTTTAATTTCTGGGTAGCTGAGCTAAGAGAGATGCTGACTCACACTAACCTATCATCTTTGAGCTCCCCTCTTTCCACATTTTTAAAAAAATTTTTTGTAGTTGTAGATGGACAGAATGCCTTTATTTTATTTGTTTATTTTAATGTGGTGCTGAAGATCAAACCCAGTGCCTCATGCATGCTAGGCAAGCGCTCTGCCATGAGCTATAGCCCAGCCCTCTTCCCACATTGTTATTGGTGCATTATGGTTGTATGAAAGGATGGGATTTGCTCTTACATATTTGTACATGCCCACAATATAACAATATAATTTGGCCAATATCTCTTCCTAGCACTTCCCCCCTCAAATTCTACATTTTTAAGTCTACATTTTATTGTTCATTAGCTGTAACATTTCAAAGACTTGTAACTCAGAATCTACTTTCAATATTTAAAGGAAAAAATTAACAGTCTTCTTTTCCTTCAGAACTCCTAGAAAATAAATTACTTCTAAGAGTAATTTGTTGTGCTGCCTGGATTTATTGGTGAAGAGCCTGTCTTTCATATCAGTTTATGATATATAAATTTGAACTAAACTAGAATAATTTTTTATTCATTCAGTAATTTTATTGAGTAAATTCTGTTTCCAGGAACATTTCTTAAAACTTTACATACTAATTTAAATTTTAATAAAATAGGAAGATATTTTACAGAGAAAGAAACTTCATCTATAGTGTTGACCTATGTACTGAAAACATATATCTATATAACCCAGTTTAAAGCCTGGTTTGTAGAGAGAAAGACTACTTAATATTTAAAATTTTTCCAGTCTTGAACTAATTTCAATGTCTTTATTCTTTTTTCCTGCCACGTTGCCTCTTATTGAGAACACTTTAAAACTTTCTAAAAACAAAAACAACAAATCTTAACCAGTATCTCTAAGACATTGCTGGTGGAATTACAAAATGGTAAATCACCTTGAAAAGTTGTTTGGCACTTTTAAAATAGTTAATACATTCATTTATAACCCAGCAGTTCTACTCTTAAAATTTCTCAAGAGAAATTAAAATCTTCATAAATTGTAATGTTCACAAAAAGATATGTGCAAGCCTATTGTGGTGGTACAAACCTGTAATCCCAGCAACTCAGGAGACTGAGGCAGGAGGAACTCAAATTAGAGGCCAGCCTCAGCAACTTAACAAGACCCTGTCTCAATATAAAAAAAATAAAAAGGACTAGGGATGTGGCTCAGTGGTCAAGCACCCTGGGTTTAATACTCAGTACCAAAAAAAAAAAAAAAAGATATCTGCAAGAGTGTAATCAACTTTATGACTGTAGCCAACAACCCACATATCCATCAACAAACAAATAGATAAGTGAACTATGATATGTTTATACAAGGGAATAATACTCAATAGTAGAAAGAAATGAACTACCTCAACTATTGTTGATAATTCATGAGTAGGGGGAAAAATCTCAAAAATATTGAGTAGAAGTAGGAAATACTAGAATATAAACTGCATGATTCCTTTCATATTTGTTCAAAATGAGGCAAAACTCACTTATGATGGTAGAAATGAAAACAGGATATAGGAGAACTGACAGGAAAGGGATATGAGGAGACCTTTTTGGGTCATAGAAATGTCCTATAAAGTGATTGGAATTAATGGTTTCATGAGCACACATTTTTGAAACTTATGAAACTATATATTCTTCAACGGTAGACATTTTATAAAAGTGTAACTCAACAAAAAAGAATATTTGGGGGGAAATCTAAGTGGTAGGCCTTGCCAACCCCATTTTCCTTCATGCCTTCTTTTATTCATTCAACAAATATGTATTGAGTGCCAACTCTATTCTAGGCGCTTTTCTAGATGTTGGGGATCTAGTCAATAAAAAATACAGAAAACCTTGTCTCATTATATATGCATTGTAATGTGAGGAAACAAATAATAAACAAAATCAATAGATAAATACTTACATATATTTAAGATAGTGATAGAATTAAGGCATGGAAAGGGGATATGAAATAATTTTTAATATAGGTTGGCCAGGGAAGACCACACTGCAAGTGTAGCTTTTAAGTCAAGTCCTGAAGAAAATGGAGAGATAATTGTAGAAATCTTGGCAAAGAATATCTCAGATAAAGGGAAAGACAGATGAAAATGGTACTGAAAGTAGGAGCATCCTTAACGTGTTCAAGGAAGAGCAAGGAGGGCAGTGTGACTGGAGCAGGGTAATCAAAAGTCAAGTTGTTTAATATAAGGTTATAGAAGTAAAGTGAAGAGGTCCAGATCCTTAAGAGCCATGTAGGTCAAAGTAAGAATTTGAGTTTAACTCTGTTTAACATTGGAGAGTTTTAAAGAGAGAGGTGACACAATCTGGCATACATGAACAATATTACTCTAGTTGGTGAATTGAGAATCTCCTCTGGAAGAGAGGCAGGGGAGAAGAACAGAAGCAAAGAGATCACTTAGAGAAAGATATTAAAATAGTTGAGATGAGAGATGACAACAGTATGGACCAGGGTGATAATAGTAGGAGTTTTAACAAAGATAAAATTTTGGATGTATTTTAAAGGTAGAGCCAATAGGATTTACTATCTAATTAACTTGAGATGTATGAGAAAGAAGTCAGAAGATAACACCAAGTGTTTTGATCTGAAGAGTTGAAAGAATGGAGTTGCCAGGAAGAGTTGGTTTAAAGTGAATGTTGAGCCCAATTTTAACACATTAGGTTTGAAACATTATTAAATATCCAAGTGGAGATGCCAAAGAGGCCATTAGATAAATAGATCTGGGAATCAAGAAAACATCTGGACTGGAGCAATAAAAAGAGAAGTGGATTCTGAGGGTCTTTGCTTCATTATTATATTTTTGTGTAGGAATTATGTGTGTATTTTTTGCCCAAAGGTTTAAGGTGGGGGCAGGGGAGAACCAAAGACTGGGAGGAAGGGGACATAAATCTGGGGCTATATATGTTACATGACATTAGGAAAATAATTGCTGTAATATGGTCCCATGCTAGACTTGAATCAGCATTTTCAAACTACAGACTGCAAGTCTGATGGATCTCCTAGAACTTGGAGAAGCTGATGTTAAAAAGACCTGGGTGGGCTGGGGCTGTGGCTCAGTGGTAGAGTGCTCGCCTAGCATGCACGAGGCACTGGGTTTGATCCTCAGCACCACATAAATGTAAAATAAAGATATTGTGTCCACCTAAAACTTAAGAATAAATATTTAAAATAATAAATAAATTAAAAGACCTGGGTTAGAGAAATGCCATGGATCAGGGACAAACTGTTCTGCAGAGATTGTCCACACTAGTTGGATTTTTGTGGGAAGTGTATGTGTGCAACCTTAGACATACACATATCAGGTCTAAGGTCACTGAGCAACCAGAACAGGGAGATGTAGTGGGCTTGGGAAGCAGAGGGAGAACTCTTATTTATTTTTAAGAGGTTATACATTTAGATAGTTTAACATTCAATAGATGCAAATGTGTGGATAGTGAAATGGCTGCTTTCCATTTCAGTTTCCTTCTCCTCAAGGACTTAGTGTTAGCAGTTTCATATGTATGGCTGCTATTTTCCATCATATAAGTGTTCATGATTTAATCCCCAATTGATCACTATCAAGTTACTTCCAATCTTTGCTAATACAAAGTCTGAATAACCTTTTACATATGTCATATAATATATATGTGAAATTATCTATAAGTAGAATTGTTGGATTAAAAAATAATGTACACTTGTAATTTTTTTAGATTTTGCCAAACTGTCCTTTCTAAAAGTATACTGTATGCTAACATCAAAATATATGAGAATGACTGTTTCTTCCCATTTTCACCATATTGGCATATTCGACATTTTTTGTCAATTTTGGGAGAAACATTATCATGGTGTAATTCTAATTTATTTTTCTTAGTATGAGAAAGATTGTTTTTCATGTGTTTGAAGTATTCTTTATGTTCTTTATCTGAGCCAATGGTTGCTTGAAGACTTAAGGTAAAAAATTAGTTTCAGAACACTGTTTTAAAAATGGTATTGTGGACCAGAAAATACTTCTATCATTTAATTTTAGGTTATTTTCAAAAAGTTCTTCCAAAAAAGGGGGGAATTTTCAAGGATCAACCATCCTAGTTGTGTAGAATCTTAGTTCTACATGATAGCTTCAGTGACCTAGCTACATATATAACAGAAAGAACTAAGTAATTTTTGAAAGTTGTTAATTTCTCTTCATAATGGATGTATTTCATAAAATAATGTGTCTCAAAGACTTAAAAATTTTAAGAGAATTTTAATGATTAAGGAAATTTGCCCTTTAGGTTTTATTCTTGTTTATAGTTTTCTATAATATTGTAATAATAGAGGCAGCCTTCCTACTGTTACATAATATTACATAATTAGAAGAATATTGTCCCAAAATGCAATAATAAGCTTAGTTCATATAAAATTTTGTATATAATAAATTAAATGTAACAAATATAAATAATATTTTAATTTGTCATACCTGTAGGACTTGGAGTGCATAGGTCATTAAATTCTATTTTAAATATCCAGATTAAAATTTTAAGGGCTGGGGTTGTGGCTCAGTGGTAGAGTACTTGCCTAGCATGCATGAGGCACTGGGTTCGATCTTCAGCACCACATAAAAATAAAATAAAGATATTATGTTCATCTAAAACTAAAAAATAAATTTTTATAAGATTTCAATATGTCTTAATTTCTGAGAAGCAGAATTGCACTGTGGCAAAATTTGGGCTCTGAAGACTTGAATTAAAATCATGACTTCTGCGCTGGGGTTGTAGTTCAGTGGCAAAGCGCTTGCCTAGTATGTGTGAGGCACTGGGTTCAATTCTCAGTGCTGCAAAAAATAAACGAATAAATAAATAAGTTAAGGTCCATTGACAACTAGAAAAAAATTATTTAAATCATGACTTCTTAGTAGCTATGTGACCTTGCGGGTTATATAACTATTCAGTCTTAATTGTATTAATCTGTAAAGTATAAATAATAGTACCAATTTGAAAAATCGTTGGAAGGATTGTATTAAATAACGTATCAAAATGCCTAGCTTATAGTAAGTAGGTCTCCAATAAATGATATTCTCTGTTTTCTTTGTGTGGAATTATGGTAACAAAAACTGTTAAATGTAATTGTAAACTCCAAATACTGGACCTTCACAATGAAAGTGTTACAAATAACAATTTCTCTATATATTTTTAATTATGTAATTACATCCTCAATTTTTCTCTACTACATTCTGAAAAAGACATTAAAACTTTGTGCTTAATACTTTTTAAATTAAAACATTAATGTACCTACTACAATTTTTTATCACAATCAGTAAATAGTTACATGCTTAATATTAAAATAATTATAGGACTGGGATGTACCTTAGTGGTAGAGCATTTGCCTAGCATGTATGAGGCCCTGAGTTCAATCCCCAGCACAATAAATAAGAAAATATTTTTTTATTTTATATTACCAGAACTTGATGTTTGGTATTTCTCTCCTAAAATTTAAAAACTACCAGTGTGTTGTATTCTACATCAGAAGAATTTGATTAAAATAAGTGGTTGTTGGGCTGGGGATGTGGCTCAAGCGGTTAGCGCCCTTGCCTGGCATGCGTACGGCCCGGGTTCGATCCTCAGCACCACATACAAACAATGATGTTGTGTCCGCTGAAAAATTTAAAAATAAATATTTAAAAAAATTCTCTAAAAAAAATAAAAAATAAAAATAAAATAAAATAAGTGGTTGTTATTATTTGAATATGGTTGAGTATGTTCTCCGAGGATTCATGTATTGAATAATCCCCATGGTGAGGTATTAAGAAGATGGAAACAATCCAATCATGGTGTTTGGACATTCCTTTTGGAGGTGATTAGGATTAGATAACATCATCAGGGTGGAACCTTCATGCTTGGATTCTGTTGACCTTATAAGAGGAGGGAGAGAGACCAGAAATATAAGCACACACACTCCGTTTTTTGCTATGTGATGCCATGTTTCATTTTAGGACTCTACCAGCAAGAGGATCATCATCAGCTGCTGGACTTTTAATTTCAGAAGTGTTAGCTAGATAAACCTCTTGATAAATTTATCCAGCCTCAGGCTTTTCATTATAGTTATACAAAAGGGATTAATACACTGATTCATATCCAGTGAGTAATTTAACTGAAATTTGTCTTAAAGGTTTTTTTTCCTTAAAAAACAAAACAAACAAACAAAAAACCCTATTCTGTATCAATTTGCTTTTCTATCAGATCCTGAAGTTAAATCAATTAAAAAGTAGCACACATATATTTATATATCTAAGATATATAGAAAGTCTAAAATATCCATTTGATGTTTTCAACACCAAGTGGCCAGTTTGAAAGTTTACATAAATGGCTAATACAGGAAATACTTTAAAAAGAAACCATAACCATGCTGGAGCCAGTTTAATAATTTACTTACATAGTTGAAGTTCTTTGAGAGTGAGGAATAATACTTCCCAATATTTTTTTAACTTAAACTTTATTTTAAAACTTTTATATGTTTTTTGTAACTTTCTTTTACATTTATTTCCATATAAATGTTTGTACAGACCAGCTGTTTGATGAAATATCCACAAGATGGTGCCATGGTTAACATGTTAGCCTGGGAATTTGAGAATTAAAAGGGAGTAAAAGATCTGGCACACTACTGTATAACAAAATGACCATCAAATGTTCATGTTTCTATTATGATAATGGTTATTTACGGACTTTAAATGTTTTGAATTACTGCATTTCGTATCAAAATTTTTTATTCTCTGTAAACAAATTTCTTCGTAGGCCATATTAAGCAATGGAATGATATTCAGGTTGCTAAAAGACAAATTGAACCTTTCTTACTTTTCAAATCAGTGGATATGTATAATCCACTGCTATACGGATAATCTCCTGCTCAATTTTTAATGCCAGGATTAAAAATGGTATCCCACTAACTAGTAGATATAGGCAAAATCTTTGCTATAGACTGAATTGAGTCCCACCCCTCTCCCCCAACCAAATTAAAATGTTGAAGTCCTAATACCCAATGTGAGAATATTGGAGATGGAGCTTAGGAAAGGTAATTAGGGTTAGATGAGGTTTCGAGGGTAGGGCAGTCATTAATGGGTTTGGTGCCCGTATAAGAAAAAACAACAGAAATCTTGTACTGTTTCTCCACATGTAAGATTGTAGCCAGAAAGTGACTATCCCCAAGCCTGGAAGAGAATACTTACCAGAAATTGACTATGTAGTTACCCTGATCTCAGACTTCTAGTCTCCACAACTGGGAGAAAATAGATATCTGTTGTTTTAAGTCACTCAGTCTATTGTATTTTGTTATGAAAACCCAAGCAGACAAAGCTTTTCTCCCCACCTCAGTGTTGGGGATCTAATCCAAGGCCTTGCACATACTAGACAAGTACTCCATCACTGAGCTATATCGACAATCAAAACATGGTCTTTAAGAAAAAAATTAGTTTTTTAAAAAGTCCTATATTGTAGATAGAAATTGGTCTAGTTGATAATATTTAACTATAACATATAGTTAATTATATATAATTGTTAATAATATTTGAGGGTATTGCCATTTTAGGTCATCACAGCTGTAGTAAGGATGGGTATGTGGGTAAAAACATCAAATATAATCATTTAAGGGAGATTTCTGAAGGAAAAAGTTGGTGGAGAATTTGATAAGTGAATAGGGAGAATTTCTAATATAGCCAATGGCATGCAGCAGGAATACACTGAAATTTAAGCAGCTCAAGAGGGAACCTAGAAGTGGGTAAAGTGAAATGAAATCCTGACTGTGAAAATGTCTCTAAGTTTTCTATAAATACTTAAAAGACATTATTTTGAAAATTTAACACTGAACTATTATTCCTTTGCACTTTCTTATCATGGTGTGCAATTATTATTAGTTAACTCTGCTTGAATATTGAAGTATTCTTTGATTTCCCAGGTTTTTAGACATGACTCATCCATCACAAGATTTTGCCAATGATTCCTCTATGCAATATTTATAATATATTTTCTACCAAATTTTTTAGTTACTGAAAAAAAAGTCTAGATACTCTCCCAGATTTTAATCTAGTATCCTGTTTGCAACATAATCCATTGCTTAAGAAACACCTTTCATAAATTCTGTTTTGGTGATGCAACTATTCAGAAATCTGAATTAATTTTGGACTTATTCTGAACTTTGTAACCTTTCAATTTCTGCTTTTTCTTTTCCCCTTTCACTATTCATTTCTCATTACACATTATCAAGTCATGTGTTTATTTAATGCAGAGAAACTAGTTTTTTAAAAACACAAGGAATTGGATAATTAAAGTTAATTTGTATCTTTTTTGATACAAAAACTTTAAATTATGAAATAATTTCAAATTTAATGCAATAAGAATAGTACAAAGTCTTGTATATCCTTCACTCAAAAATCACTAATTGTAAATGTTTTGCCAATTTTTTTGGTTACTGTCTTCCCTCTCTCTCTCTCTCTCTCTCTCTCTCTCTCTCTCTCTCTCTTCACACCCTTACATTCTGGGCACAAAATTAGAGACATTTTCAAAGTCAGATTTCATTTTATTTTACCTACTTCTAGCTTCCCTCTTCAGATTACATGCCTGTAATCTCAGCAATTTTGGAGGCTGAGGCAGGAGAATCACAAGTTCGAAGCCAGCCTCAGCTATTTAGCAAGGCCCTGTCTCAAAATTAAAAAATTAAAAAGGACTGGCAATGTAGCTTAGTGGTAGAGTACACCTGAGTTCAATCTCCAGTACCAAAAAAATAATAATAATAGTTAAACATATACATGCATGCATATATATATAAAGACATATATGTGTTTATGTATATCCATATATATGTATATAATATACATATTATATACATATATGTATATGTATATAAACTGTCCTGAGTCACTTGACAGTGAGAGTTATAGTTCTAATGTCCCTAAACAGTTCTCTGGGTATTTCCTAAGAACTACAAAACATTTGCTTATACATCCATAATACAAAGTTTAGAAAACTGAATATTGAAATATTAGTATTATCTACTGTATAGTCTACATTCAATTTTTGCTAGTGGTTTTAGTAACATTCTTTATGGCATTTGCTATGGTTTGGATATGTTCTGAGTTTGTCCCCCCAAAGATCAATGTGCTGGAAGCTTCATTCCTGCGTAGTGCTCTTGAGAAGAGGTAGAACTTTTAAGAGGTGGGTCCTGGGAGGTATGGGAGGTAATTGGATCCTTAGGAGTGATTCCCTCAGAAGGGATTAATATCATTCTTGTAGGACCCTCATTGGTTCTGTTAAAGTGAATTATTATAAAAAGAGCAAGCCTGGCCTCTCGTACTGTTCAATTTTGGGTTGCTATAATGAAATATCTAAGACAGGATACTTATGGGGGAAAAAAGAGGTTTATTATCTCACAGTTTTGGAAGTTGAAAGTCCAAACAGCATAGTGCTAGCTGTGTTGAGGATGTCATGACAAATAGTGGAGCATGTGCAAGAGGAAGAAATCACATCAGAAACAGGAGCACAGAGAAAGACTGGGGTTATATAATCTTTTCCGAGGTCCCCAAATGACCTAATCACCTTCTAATAGGCCTTACCTTTTTAAGGTTTCACACTCCTAATACCATCATCCTGGGGACCAAGGCTCTAACACATGAACTCTTGAGGGACAAACTACATCCAAACCCATAGCACCCTTGAATCTCTCTTGCTTTCTATCTCACCATGATCTTTTTCTTTTGCACAACTCCTACTCTGATGCCATGTTGTGGTGTAGCCAGAAAGCCTTCATCAGAGCCCCAGCAGACAGGGCTGCTTGATCTTAGACTTTAAGCCTCCAGGAGAACTGTAAGCTAAATAAGGCTCTTTTCTTTGTAAATAGCCAGCCTCCAATATTTTGCTATAGCATTCAAAAACATACTAAAACAAAAACGCTAGAATTTAATTTAGGTTATACATCGCACTTTGTTGCTATGTCTCTTTAGTCTTAGTTTCACCCATGGGAGGAGCCACTGCAATGGCTAGACTTTATTGGAAAGAAGAAACTTCACCCACATTCTGAGTAAGTGAGTTGCAGGGGTTCAGTGGGCAAACTGGTGGGGAACCAGCTTTGTAGTGGGTTCCACAGTTGGGGCATCTCTGAGTCTCACCTTTGTGCAGCAAGAACCAGATGACAGCATTGTTGTCCTCTTCACAGATGCAACCTATGTTCCGCTTGTGAGTGATGGATGGTACTAACTTAGGGTCTTCCTTGGTGCCTGAAGCTGCCTTTGGGGGAAGTATATTGTATGGATCCAGTCCCTTCCTTGTAGCCATCAAGACCTCCCTTTCTAGCCCAGTGGCCTGCTCATCATCAGTAGGAACAACACCTCCAGAAGCCATGGAGCACACAGCGGCCACCCCTTAGGGGCGGCCAGCGCTCCTGCTCCCTGAAGTAACCTGGAAGCCATCACTCCCCCATCAAGTAGAGGCACTTCCCGGAACAGAGGCAAGTTAGCATATTCCTTCCTTATTAAATGGCAGCTATCTTGAGGTCATTTAAATTAACAACAGGTTTGGTTAAAAAGGCATCACCTTTAATCTAATCTTTGCAGATAGACTAGCTGCCATTTTTTTTCTTTTTTCTTTTCTTTTCTTTCTTTCTTCTTCTTCTTTTTTTTTTTTTTGGCAGAGAAATCTTAGTGGGAGAAGCTAAAGCATGGAGCCTTATATTTTTGTTTGAAAGAACATAAACATGCATGCCGCCTATAATCCCAGCTACCCAGGAGCCTGAGAAAGAAGGATTACAAGTCCAAGCCCAGTCTCTACAATTTAGTAAGACCCTGTCTCAAAATAAAATATAAAAAAGGGCTGGGGATACCCAGTAGTAGAACACAATTCCTGGTACTGGGGCAGGGGGTGGGGGAGGCAGAAGAAAAAACTAGTATTAGTTTATTTTTTAAGAAATTGTAATACCCAGGGGTCTGGGGTTGTGGCTTAGTGGTAGAGCACTTGCCTAGTACATGTGAGGCCCTGGGTTCGATCCTCAGCACCACATTAAAAAAAAATGAATAAACAAATAAAGGTATTGTGTCCATCTACAACTTAAAAAAAAAGAAAAAGAAATTGTAATACCCAGAAAGCACAGCTATTTAAAACTTTCTTATATTGAAGATTACTAATAAATTCCATTTAATATAAATAAATAAGTAGTTTTCAGTCATGGGTCATAACAGTCTAGCTTTTAGGAGCTAAAAGAATCAATATGATATCATTTTGTAAAAACATGAATATATACCTGCATTGCTCCATAACTGACAATTAAAAAATAAAATTACTTGGCAACTATAAAAAAAGAACATAAACAATTAGATTTAAACAACAACAACAATCTTGTGTATGAGTCAATTTAGATTGTTGTCCACAGACAGGGAGCCTTTCCTTTAACAGAACTGAATTCTCTTTCATCTCTTCTTGAAAATTGGCCAATTCTTGCCTGAACTTAGTGCTTTCTTATAATATCTTGCTACAAACAGCAAGAAATGGTAGTATATCTTACATTCTAGTATTTTCTAACCCCTTCATGTTGAGCTCCAGGTTCTGTCAACACATAATCTTCTTCCAAGATATCAGAGGCAACAAGTTTTGAATGTTTTGGCATGGTATATGAAAATAATCAGTATCTTTTTGATATACTGCCAGACTACTAAGCAAACAGTAAATATTTAAGTATTTTTATTGCAGCCACACCTATTTCTAGTACAATATTCTGCCAGTGAGAGTTTAATCCAGATAACAGAGATGACACTAAATATTTTGAGTAAGAAGAAATTTAACACAGGGAGCTAGGACTTTTTGACTGATTGCTCTAGAATAAATATTAAAATAAGTCTTAAGTGTTACAACGGAGACAGCTCACACTGAGGCCAAGGTATCTATAATTTAAGAAGCTACTGTCACACTATCTATAACACCAAAGAAAGTAAAGAATGAATGTCTAACACAGCAAACTAAAGATTACAAAGTATGAATTCAGATGAAGAATCATTGCCATAACCCTTGCTCCTTTGCTCACAGGCTCATAAATTCTGGAATACTATTGTAGAAAGTTGCACATTTACAAATCTTGCTATATAGCAGCAATAGACCAGAGATACAGCTAAATAGCATGTATCACACCTTCAAAATCTTCACTTGGGTGCATTCAGTGATGAAACCTGATCCAAATTTTTAGATAGGGTTCCCACATGACCTACAAGTGTGTGTGTGTGTGTATAAAATTTTTTCAATCTCTCCAGAATAATTTGAAAGAAATTAATTCAAATGATCTACCATAATCCATTAATGTGAATGATCACTGTAAGTTTTCTTACATTATTAAGCCAAATAAGCTAAGATTTTATATATATATATATATATATATATATATATATATATATATACATACATATGATATTTATAAGATACACGCACACACACATACACACACGCTACTGATGACTGAACCCCGGGTCACTTTACTACTGAGCTACATCTCCGCCCCTATTGTTTTTTATTTTGATATAGGGCCTCACTAAGTTACTTAGAGTCTTTCAGCCTCCATAGTCACCGGGATCACTGGAATTATAGACATTCACTATCTCATTCTGGATTTCATTTCTTTTCTTTTTTAAAAAAATACTTTTTGAGTTGTCAATAGCCCTTTGTTTTATTTATTTATATGTGGTACTGAGAATTGAACCCAGTGCCTCACACATGCTAGGCAAGCATTGTACTGCTAAGCCACCACCCCAGCCCCTTCATTTCTTTTTAATGTTGTTTTTTAGTTGTTGATGGACACAGTACCTTTATTTGATTTATGTATTTTTATGTGATGCTGAGGATCAAACTCAGTGCCTCCATGTGCTAGGCAGGCACTCAACCACTGAACCACAACCCCAGCCCTCCTTCATTTCTTATATATGTTTTAAATCTTGGTTATATCTGTGATTATTTTTATTCAAATTCAGTATTCTCTCTCCTTCTTTTCCTTGAGTCTGTTTATAATTGATCTCTCACAATCACTCTCTCTCTTCTTTTGACCAGTTCTGCTTTAGCATGCTATTTTGTTTTAATGTATTAAAGCATTATGGATTCACTAGCCAGTAAAAAACTAGTATTCTCAACTTGGAACACGCCTTTTTGTTGTTGGATTTGCATAAAACAACATAGAAGAGAAAAGAGTACAGTTAGAAATCTCTTTCCTAGGGCTGGGATGTAGTTCAGTGGTAAAGCACTTGCCTTGCATGTGCAAAGCCCTGGGTTGGTTCCCCAGCTCCAAAAAAGAAAAGAAAAAAAAGCAAAATCAAACAACCAACCAAACAACAACAACAAAAAAAAAAAACCCCAAAGTCTTTCTCCTATATTGTCCCTTGAGTGTGTTAGTGTCCTCCACTAACTCCAGGACATTCTTTCTCCTACATTTTGTAGATACCTTCAATCTGTTTAAAGTTCTGTCATAATTCTTGAGTTAGTTGATGAGATGAAACTGAGCTCTATCAACTCCTCTTTCCTGTGGCTTTCCAGTACAACATTTAGTGGAGGGAGCCAGTGGATAAGAGTCTGTCAAGAGACAGCAGCCAGGGGCTGGGGTTGTAGCTCACTGATGGAGTGCTTGCCTGGCATGTGTGAGGCACTGGGTTCAATTCTCAACACCACATATAAATAAATGAATAAAATAAAGGTCATCAAAGTCTAAACAAATATTTTTTTAAAAAAAGAGAGACAGCAGCCATCCTGGTTATTTGCATATAAATAACAATACAAAGTTGTTTGACTAGGTAACTGGAAGGGCAAACAGAGAACCATAAGTATGCCAAAAGTGGTAATTCCAAAAAAACAGGTTTCACCACCAAAATGGGTGAGAGAACACAGGGAAGATATTGGAATTACTCAATGTAGAATCTTAAAGAAAAGGTGCCAGAGATGAAACTCAGATACCTTGAAAACAGTGTTGGTTGGCTGCTACTGTTGGCTCTGGGATTGAGTAGGAACCTCGGGGGTCTAGGTATCAAACCTCTGAAAAGTGGTATAGCTCAAGTTAGGAAAGAAGGAAGACAGAGAGGAAGGGAGAAAAGAGGTCCAAATAGAACAAATATAAAAGAGCAAGTTTCTTTCTCCTCTATCCTTGAAGTCTACCTCAACTCTCACCTATTAGCAGAGCCACTTTGAACTTCCCAAAGGTTTCTTACAGTTCTTGTTATTTGCTGAAAATCATCCTTAAATCTATCAGCTACCCAGCTAGGGTTTTTAGAGTCCAGCACTAACTTCACACAAAGTGTATATAGAGATGGGTTTGGAGCTCAAGGACAGTAATATAATAACTGATACTGTTAGCAACTACAGCTAGTTCACCATACTATATGAAATCACAAATCCAGAGTTTGAATGTAAAGGTTAATATCATAGTTAAGATTCCATAGAAAGAATGATAACACTAAAAGAGCAGGAATGTTTCTGTTCTTTTGGCTATAGTTTCTTGTATCAAGGTCTTGTATGAATGACTTAGCAGATATTACTGAAACAAACAAAAGAGATGGCCACCCACCCTTAATCGTGGACACTACTTAGATGAGTATAGCTAATGTTTGTGTTTCTGCTCCTCCTTTTCTATGTTCTTGGGTGAACATCTCCCTTTCTAATTTTTTTAGATTCATTAATACATTTAATAAGTAAGACCTATGTGATCTAATAAAAAAATCAGTGATTTAATTAAAAAAAAACAGTATCATCAACTTGAAACACACCTTTTGGTTGTTGGAGTAGTCTGTGTTTTATAGCTTTGGCTCTACCTGCTGACTGGAAGTTTCAGTATTTGTAGAAGTGGTTCCAGAATTTCTGTGAATAAGGGGATTAGAGACAGCAATCTAGTCCAAAGCAGTGCTTCTCAAATTCTCTATTGATGTCAATTTTATTTCACTTCTATATCAAGCCCAATACTTTTGAAAAAAGAAAAATGCATTTAGCTAAAAAAATGAAATGATTTCACTGGATGTGGTGGTACATGCTTGTAATCCCAGCAGCTCGGGAGGCTGAGGCAAGAGAATCAAGAGTTCAAAGCCAATCTCAGCAATTGCAAGGTGCTAAGCAACTCAGTGAGACCCTGTCTCTAGATAAAATACAGAATAGGGCTGGGGGATGTGGCTTAGTGGTTGGGTGCCCCTGAGTTCCATACCTGATACCAAAAAAAAAGGAAAAGAAATGATTTAAAAACGTGCAAAAACAAAGTTTTTTATCAACCATATTAGATTCAACAGACATAAAATTACATTTCAATAAATATTACCAGGACAAGCATAAAATAAAATAAGGGAAAAAACTGTATGTTTTAAATTTCTTTTTCTGCCCATATTACACTGGTTAGCATTTCAAGAAGTAGCTTTATTGACTTTATCATGATATTAGGAGGAAGTATTCAGTCTTAAACATTAAATATGATGTTAGACGTGTAAGGTTTTGTTAGCTTCCCTTTATTAGGTTGAGGAAGTTCTATTTTATTTTAAGTTTGTACAAATATATAGAGATATACTTTTTTGGTACTGAGGATTGAGCCCAGGGGTACTTTATCCCTGAGTCACATTCCCAACCCTTTATATTTTTTATTTTGAGGTAGTGTCTTGCAAAGTTGCTTAGGGCCTCACTAAGTTCTTGAGGTTGGTCTTGAACTTGCCATATTCTGGCCTCAGCCTCCTGAATCACTGGGATTACAGGCACGCACCACCATCTTTATGTCAAAATCTTTGTAAAAATATTTTATGATATGCCCTTCAATAGATGAATGGATTTAAAAATGTGGCATTTTACACAATGGAATATTACTCAGCACTAAAAAATAACAAGATCGAGGCATTTGCAGACAAATGGATGGCATTAGAGCAGATTATGCTAAGTGAAGTTAGCCAATCCCTAAAAAACAAATGCCGAATGTCTTCTCTGATATAAGGGGGGTGACTCAAAATGGGATAGGGAGGAAGAGCATGAGATGAAGACTACCACTAAATAGGGTAGAGAGGTGGGAGGGAAAAAAAGGGAGAAGGGGAGTTGCACGGAAGATGGAAGGAGAACCTCATGGTTTTACAGAATACATGTATGATGTTGTGAGGAGAAAAAGAAAAAAAAAGTATGTCACATTAGATTGGATAGAGAGAAAGGATGGGAGAGGAGGGGAGGAGTAGGGAGGATAGGAAGGGCAGCAGAATAGAATAGACAATATGATTGATGTATGTACATTCCATGTATGTATTATATGTCAAAATACATTCTGCTGTCATGTATGACTAAAAAAATAAATAAAAAAAAATTTTTAAAAAAGAGAGAAAGTAAAATAATCATAAAGCAAGTCCTTGGGTTTGATAATAGGAACACTGGGAGAGAAATAAAAATGTGCACTGATTTTGACCTTTAAAGCTATTAACTAGAACCAAGGTTGTGTCTGGATGCTCTCTCATCTATAAAAATAAAATGAAAGAACTTAATACAAAAAAAATCATAGGAAATTTTATTTAGATATAAACAAATTGACTGGTAATTTTTTTAAAAAATCTGACTGCTGAATCTAAAATACCCATTGTAACAGATACTTTATTTTACATCATGAAAATAAAATATTGGTGTTTTCACAAAAAAAAAGATTTTTGATAAATAAGTGATGAGTTTTGTTACATATTTTTCTATAGCTATTGAAAAGTTCCATGCTTTTGTCCTTATTCTGTTAGTATGTCTTATTACACTAGTGAATTTTCCAATAGTAAAACGATTCCTGGGATAAAGTTTTTATAGTCATGGTGTATAATCCTTTTTATGGGTTGCTGGATTCAACTTGTTAAATATTTCTGTCTTAGTTTTTTTTTTTTTTGCTGCTGTGACAACCAGAACTGTAAGGAGGAAAAGTTGGAGGGCTCACAATTTCAGAGGCCTTAGTCCATAGAAAGTCAATTCCATTCCTTGGGGCTCAAGGTGAGGCAGAACATCATGGTGATGGTGAAGGGAAGTGATTAACATGATTACCAAGAAGGGGAGAGAGAGAGAGAGAGAGAGAGAGAGAGACTCCACTCACCAGATATAAATGTATAATCCAAAGCTATGCCCCCCAATTTCCACCTCCTCCAGCCATACCCTACAGCTTCAGTTACCACTCAGTTAATCCCTATCAGGGAATTAATTCACTGATTGAATTAAGACTCTCACAACCCAATCATTTCTCCTCTGAACCTTCTTGCATTGTCTCACACTTGAGCTTTTGGGGGACACTTCACACCCAAACCGTAACAATTTGCATTTGTATTGATAAGTGATATTGGTCTATAGATTTGTTTTTTTGTGATGTCTTTGGTACAAGGTAATACTATCCTCACTAGTTGGGAAGTATTCCTTCCTCCTTTGTTTTCTGAAAGATTTTGTACAATTAACATCAATTCTTTCAATATTTAATAGAATTTATGTGAATCTACATGAGCTTGAGCATGTATATGTGCATGTATGTGTAGATCATTTTATTACTAATTAAATTTATTTCCTTGATGTATGTCTATTCAAATTACCTGTTATTTCTTGAGCAGCTTTGTAATTTTGTCTTTCTAAGAATTTGCTCTGTCACATAAATTGACTACTTTTGCTTACAATTGTTCACAACCCCCTACCCCATCTCTTCCCTGTAAGATTGACAGTAATAGCTATATCCCTTCCTTCCTTCCTTCCTGATTTTGGAAATTTATGTCTTCTTTTTTTTTTAACATAATGTCTTTATTTTACTTTATGTGGTGCTGAGGATCAAACCCAGGGCCTCGCACATGCTAGGCGAGAGCTCTACTGCTGAGCTACAGCCCCAGCATCCTTTTTTTTTTCTTTGTCAATCTAGCTAAAGGTTTAACAATTTTATTCATCATCTTTTTTAAATATTTATTTTTAAGTTTTTTTTAGGTGGACACAATATGTTTATTTTACATTTACGTGGTGCTGAGGATCGAACCCAGTGCCTCATGCATGCTAGGCAAGCACTCTACCACTGAGCCACAACCCCAGCCCCTTTATTCATCATCTTAAGTAACAAACTTTTAAATTGATTTTAAAAATTATTTTCACATGGCACAGTAGCACACACCTGTAATACCAGGGGCTCAGGAGGCTGAGGCAGGAGGATCACGAGTTCAAAGCCAGCATCAGCAATCACAAAAAGCTAAGCAACTCAGTGAGACCCTGTCTCTAAAGAAAATACAAAATAGGGCTCAGTGGTTGAGTGTCCTTGAGTTCAATCCCAGTACCCCTCCAAAATATATATATATATTCATTCTACCTTCTATTTCATTGATTTCCTATATGATCATTATTATTTCCTTTCTTTTCCTTATCCTTTTTCCTTTTTCATCCATGTTTGTTTTCAAATTTCCTAGCAATGTTTCTGGGAGTGGATTTATTTTTCTTATCCCAACTGGTACTTGTTATGGTTCTTATAGATGTATGTTCATGCCTTTCATCCATTCTAGAAAATTCTAAGGTGTTATATTTTTAGTATCATATCTCCATTCTTACTGGGAATCTACTTAGTCATATGTTAGCACTTTTAACAGCTCTTAAACTCTATTTCATGTTTTCTTTCTTACCTTTGTGTGGTACTTTTAGAATTACTGCTGGGTGTGGTGGCAGACACCTGTAATCCCAGCAGCTGGGGAGGCTAAGGGAAGAGAATCACAAGTTCAAAGCCAGCCTCAGCAACCTAACAAAGCCCTAAAGCAACTCATCAAGATCCTGTCTTAAAATGAAAAAATTTTAAAAAGGCTGGGGATGTGGCTGGATGGTTAAGTGCCCTTGGATTCATTCTCCATTACCAAAAAAAAAAAAAAAAATCAAACTCTGGATAGGGCAGAGGGGTAGAGGGGTTGGAGGGGAAGAGAGGGAGCATGGGGTTAGAAATGATGGTGGAATGTGATGGTCATTACTATCCAAAGAACATGTAAAGACACAAATTGGTGTGAATATACTTTGTATACAACCAGAGATATGAAAAACTGTGCTCTATATGTGTAACAAGAATTGTAATGCATTCCGCTCTCATATATAAATAAAAAATCAATTAAAAACAAAAATTATCTATAATTCTCTATGTTTTCCTTTCTACTTCATATCTATTGTCTCTATTTTATTATAGCTAATTTGTCTTTTAATTCATCAACTGAATTTTTCAATCACTTTTATTTTACTTTTTATTTCTGGAAATTTGATTTAGTTTCTAATTAGCTTGGTCTTTTTAATTGTATGTTTTTATTGATGATTTTTAAATAGCATATTAATAATTTACTTATTTTGTATTCATTATATAATCTATTATATAGAGTTTCTGGAGATCTAAATTTGTTGTTTATCATCTTCCTCATGATAACTTGTTTCCATGTATGATTGGTATGGTGAATTTATAGAATTTATTAAATTCAGTAGATAGAATTGTGAACATTTAAATTGAGATTACATTTTTCTCAAAAAATTTGTATTTTATAAGTGGAATTTTTTATTTTACTCTTTTTGGCCATGCTAAGGATCAAACCCAGGGCTTTTCTTCTGCTAGGCAAGAAAAGCTATACCCAGCTCTTCTAAAAAGGATTTGTGCTATCTTCTGATAAGAACCATGGGTGCTTTGGGCACAGTGGCACATACCTGTAATCTAAGCAGCTCAGGAGGCTGAGGCAGGAGGATGGCAAGTTCAAAGTCAACTTCACCAATTTTAAGATAGAGAGGCCCTGTTTCAAAAACAGGAAACAAGGGCTGGGGGCTGTAGCTCAGTGGCAGAGTGCTTGCCTAGCATGTGTGAGGTACTGGGTTTAATCCTAAGCACTGTATAAAAATAAATAAATGAATAAATAAAAAATAAAACAATTTTAAAAACCCTAAAAACAAAACAAACAAAATTCCACAATGGGTACTATAATTATGGGACTACTTAATCACTATTTTGAAGCCCCAGAAAATTATTGTAATCTCAGATTCAGCACTGCATTTTAGGGTAGGCTCTACCTTCTGTGTACCAATATTAAAGTTGGTATTTGGCATTTAATTCCAATGGAATCACCCCTTTAGCATTGACTAAACCCTCACAATTCAGATTTCATATTATTGCGTCTTTATCTTAGCTCTTGGGAAATTTACTTCACTAAATTGATTGCCCAGCAAAGGTTTTAAAAATTGCTCTTGCTTTATTTTTTCTAGGATCTCATTATAGTAGGAAAGTTCTTTAGTGTCTAGTCTGATATTTTGTTAGAAGCAGATCTTTCATGTGTTCTATGTATCTTATCAAGTTAAGTACTAGATATTCTTTGGGTTAGTTGTTTTTGGTGGTGATTGTCATCATGATGCTGTTATTATCCTGTGGAAAAATACTTTTTATTCTTGCATATTAATTTTGTAATCAACCATCTTACTAAAATATCTCATGTTTCTAAAAATTTTAAGTTTAGTTCTCTTAGGTTTTCTAGATATTTAATCATGCTATCTGCAAATAATAACATTTTCCCCTCTTCCTTTTAAAATTAGCACCTTTAATTTTGTACTTTTGTCAATATTATTAACTAGGATTATCACAAACCTATGTGTTCTTGCATCAAAGCCTTCCAAGGTAATGGGAAGAATAGAGGAACTTTGGATTGGGCAAATGGGCAAATGGGCAAGTTGGGGGAAGGCAGGGGGTACAGAGGTAGGAAAGATAGTGGAATAAGAAGGACATCATTATCCTAGGTACATGTATGATTGCACAAATGGTGCAAATCTTCATTGTGTACAGAGAAATGAAAAGTTGTGCCTCATTTGTGTACAATGAAACAAATGTATTCTGCTGTCATGTATAATTAATTAGAACAAATTTTTTTAAAAGCCTTCCAAGGTAAAAATATCTATGCAGTATATGCTAAAGATGAAAATAAAACAATTGACTAAAATTATCCATAAGTAGATGTCTTAGTTGTTTAGATTCTATTATAAAGGCATACATGATATGCCCATGATGAGTTGATTTTATATATTTTTTATTTTATACACAGCTTCCAACTGATTAAATTAATAAAATCCTGAATTGGACCTTAAGATTGAGGTATCCTAGGCCCTCCTCAAGAATTGCACCATTTCAAATTATTTAAATATTTTCAGAAATGTCTAAAGCTCTCTTAAGTGCTACAATAGATATCTCAGTCTTCAAGAGCACTGTTAAAAAACCCTGTGGGATTATTTTATCCAGAATAATATATTGTCCCTAACCTTTACTCATAATATTTATTTCCCAGCCCACTCATAATTTTTGTTAGTATAAGCTTTTTCTAAATGTTGTGTTTTTCTGAGGTCATAGAACTTATTGTATTGTTCACAGATAGTCTAAGAAATATCTACATTGTGTGAAGGATAACTAGAATTTGTTTGACATATATTGTCCTCCATTTATACATGCTAGAATTCTGTTTCCATTTTATTTATTTATTTATTTTAGTTTTAGGTGGACACAATATCTTTATTTTACATTTGTATGGTGCTGAGGATTGAACCCAGTGCTTCATGCATGAGGGGCAAGCACTCTACCACTGAGCCACAATCCCAGCCCCTCTGTTTCCATTTTTAACAACTTTATTGAATTACACTTATTTTAAGTTGTGATAACCTTGTTCCTTAAATTCTTTTCAGTCATTCTTGCACATAGCCTGTGTTCAATAATAAATCACTTCAAATAAATTCTTTCATTTATTTGGGTAGTATTTTTAGAAAACTAATACAAAATTTAAAGTTACTTTCTTACTTTCATGTTTGGTGTTTAAATGATTATCTTAAATGAACATTAATAGTGTCCCAATCAAGAGACTTCATCTTTTGATAAACTTGATGTGAGTCTACAAGTTTTTGCTATCTAGAAGTATTCAATATTTATCTATATTAATAATATCTAGAATGAAAAATACTACTACTACTCTATTGTGGTCAAAATACTCCTTAAATATAGAATTCAGTTTCAAAATGGTGTACTTTATAAGAGATACAAGTCAAGTCAAAGCAAGACCAAAAAAGAAAAAAT
This sequence comes from Marmota flaviventris, assembly GCF_047511675.1. Classification (NCBI taxonomy): domain Eukaryota; kingdom Metazoa; phylum Chordata; class Mammalia; order Rodentia; family Sciuridae; genus Marmota; species Marmota flaviventris. Next base: position 40,143,036 of record NC_092507.1, on the reverse strand, counting down.
AGAAATGTAAACAAATTCCACTATGTATTTAAAGAAAATTTGAAGGAAATAGAATGTTTAGCCTGAAGTGGTAGGGACAGGAACATAATTGGCTTTTCCCATATTAGAACATAATTGTTTTTTCCCATATTTGAAGGGCAACATGTAAGAGAAAAGTGAGACTAATTTTTTATGACTTCAGAAAATAGGATAGAGATAAAAAGTTTGAAGGAGGCACATTTTAGGGAAAAAGTTTTCTGAAAATAAAAGTATTTATCTTGATATGAATTTCCTGCCACTGAAAGTATTCAAGTAAAGTTTATATGGTCTTTTCTTTAATACCTTTATGAAGAATTCAAGTATTTACAGAGAACTTTGTAAAATATACTTAATCTTCTTAACTTTTAGATTAACATTTCACTTAATTAAAATTTTTGAATATTATTTTCTTATACTAAATAATTTTCTGAAACAGCATAGCAGATACTGGGTAAGCTCAAGGATGTTGAAGCTATTCTCTAGGTTTAGGTCTGACTGTCACTTAGTAGCATTGTGACCTTGGTCAATTATTTAACAACCATGTTGAGCTTTTACCTAGACAAAAACAATTAGTTTTCTCATTTGTAAAATGAGGATAGTTGTCCTGCCTTATAAGGTTATTACAAGGATTTGATAGCTTAATATTTGTAAAGTGCTTAGAACATAACTGGTGCATTATAAATACTATTAAGGATTATTAAAAATAATAAAGATTTTAAGGGACTTTGTCTAATGCTGAATTCTGTATTTACAAATTCACTTATATATTAAAATACATGGTTTTAATTACAATTTAGTTTTTGGTGCTGTTTGTTTTTAAATAAGAGGAAGTCAGTTCATGCCACAATTTAAAAATTATAAGTGTAATAAGTTAGCAAATTATGATCATGTGCTATTACACACCAAAAGTTTAGCCATTTTATATTAGATTCTTTCCCTCTATATTTACTCCACTTCCAGTTTAAATTCCAAAATGTTGTTTCCTAACTCATTTTAAGGCCTGTCTTTCATCACTTTTCTTTTTGCTTACCCAAATGCAGCAATACCCTTGCTTAACCAACTTAACTTATGCATCTGGAATTGCAACATAAGGGTCCCAAAGCAGCATTGAGAAACTATGATTTATACTTAATGTGTAACAGGTGGCTTCTAAGAAGAAATGCTTATTTCTTGTGTCATTAAAATGATGAATTTCTAAATTCTCAAATTGCATTTCAGTTAAAAGTTAACTATAGTTCATTTTCTTACAAATTTGGTCTTGCATACACATTCTCAAAAATAATTCTTTGACCTATGTTTATAAAAGCAAAATTACCACTAATACCCTAGTAGAAGTAGATGAATATTTAAAAATTCAGCAATAGTATTTTCTTCTATTAAAAACATCATACCTTGTATTTAGACTAAACTGTACCAGATTTTATGACATGTTCTACAAATCATCTGGTTTGATAATTTATATCAGATCACTGTCAAAGCCAATAGGAATATAATAGTTGAGGAAACCTCAAATATGAATTACACCAAAGTAAGTAGCAACTGTAGATTATACCAGGTGATCTGTTACACTGATTTATGTGCAATTGATTATGTCCTTTGAGAATTTTAGTTTCCGATTCTAATTTTTTAATGAAATAAATGTGAAAATCATGTCTTTAAAACACTGCTGACTGTACCTTTGCTAAGTTAATATTTTCAATTTAGAAATTGTTTTAAAAATGAATACAGAGCAAGGCATGGTGACTCATGCCTGTAATCTCAACAATTCAGGAGGCTGAATTGGGAGGATCACAAACTCCAGACTGGCCTGGGTAACTTAGCAAACCCTCTCTCAAAATCAGATAAAAAGAACCACTTGCCTAGCATGTATAAGGCCCAGGTTTCCATCACCCCACAGCAAAAAAAGGCAAAATAAATACATACATACATACATACATAAAAAACCCAAAAAACAAAAAACACAGAGACCATGTCCTTGCAGTTTCCAGTAGCTGTTGTGTGATATTGAAAACATCTGTTGATTTAAAAGTAAATAATATCCGTTTTAGGCAGCTTTTTGTTACTGAAACCAAAAGACTTGAGAAGAGCAATTAGATGAGGAAAAAACAACAAATTCTTATAATACAATTTGAAAATGTTGTGATGAGGTACTAAAAGAATATAGTGACTATCAAGGAGTAGGATAGCTGGGTCCTATGGTGTTTCCATTCCTACTTTTTTGAGGAATCTCCATTCTCTTTCCAAAGTGAAAATTTTCAGTCCCACCAACAATGCATGAGTAGACCTTTATCTCCACATCCTGGCCAGCAATTATTGTTATGTTTCCTTTCTTTCCTTTTTCCTTCCTTCCTTCCTTCTTTGCAGTGCTGAGGATTTCTTTCTTTCTTGCAGTACTGGCAAGGGCCTTGCACTTGCCAAGTAAGCACTCTATGACTAAGCTACATCTCCAGCCCTGTTATTTGTATTCTTGATGATTGTCATTCTAACTGAATGTGGTGAAATCTCAGTGTAGTTTTGATTTGATTTGCATTTCCCTGATTGCTACAGATGTTGAATACTTTTTCATATTTTTGGTCATTTATATTTCTTCTTTTGAGAAATGTCTATTAGATATTTTGCCCATTTATTGATTGGGCTGTTTGTGTTTTTTGGTGTTAAAGTTTTTGAGTTCTTTGGATATTACTCCTTATCAGAATATAACTGGCACAGACTTTCTCTGGTTCTGTAGACTCTTTCTTTATGCTCTTGTTTCCTTTCTGTGCAGAAATTTTTAAATTTCAGATCATTCCACTCACTGATTCTTGGTTTTATTTCTAAAACTTTAGGAGTTTTATTAAGGAAGTTGGTGTTTGTGCTAATTTGTTGGAGCATTGACCCTGTGTTTTTTTCTAGCAGTTGTAGTGTTTTTGGTCTAATTTTTAGGTCTTTGATCTAATTTGAGTTTATTTTCATGAAGGGTGAGAGATAGAGACCTAGCTTTATTCTTCTACATATGGATATCCAATTTGCCAGCACCATTTGTTTAAAAGGCTATCTTTTCTCTGATGTATGTTTTTGGTATCTTTGTCAAAGATCAGATACCTGTATCTATGTAGATTTATCTCTTTGTCTTCTATTCTAGTCCACTGGCCTTTACATCTGTTTTTATGCCAATACAATGCTGTTTTTGTCACTATAATTTGAGATAAAGTATTTTGATGCCCCCAGCATCACTTTTATCACTTTCACTATTCTGGATCTTTTATTTTTCTATATTAATTTAGCATACTACAGCAATACATGCATAACAATATTTATAGCAGCACAATTCTCAGTAACCAAGTTATGGAAACAGCCTACATGGCTGTCAACAGATAAATGGTGTTTTAATTAACTTTTATATTACTATGATCAAAATAACTAACAAGAACAACTTAGATGAAGGAAAGTTCATTTGGGAGCTCTCAGTTTCAGAGATCTCAGATGGCTGACTCCATTGCTCTGGGCCCAAGGCAAGGCTCTGAGGGAAGGGTACAGCAGAGGGAAGCTGCTCCTCTCATATCAGCAAGGAATCAGAGAGAGGGAAAGGGCAGAGGCTGTGGGGAAGATGAACATTTCCAGGACACCTCCCCAGTGATCCACCTTCTCCAGCTACACTCTACCTGCCTACAGTTACAATCAATTCTGTCCAAACTAGATGGACTGATTCAGTTACAGACACCAAAAACATGCATCAGAGAAAAGATAGCCTTTTAATCTAATCATTTTACCTCTCTGACTATTCCTGCATTAATAGGAGATTTTGGAGAACACCTCATATCCAAACCATAACTTTCTATCCTTGGTCCTCAAAGGCTCATGCCCGTCTCACAAAGCAAAATTCATTCAGTCCATCTCCAAGAATTCATAGTCTTAACAGCATTAGCATTACCCAAAAGTCCAAGTCCAATATCTCATCTGAAACTCAAGGCAAACTCTTTGCTGTGAGCCCTGTAAAAAATCAAAATCAAGTTACATATATCCAATATTCAGTGGCACAGAGTAGATATTCTCATTCTAAAAGAGAGGAATAGGGTCATAGAAATAAGGGATAGGGTTAAAGCAAGACAAAACCCAGCTGGGCAAACAAATCTGGTAATTCCAAATACAGCATCTAGGACACATGGTGGGGAGATGTGATTTCCAGAGGATCTGGGCAGGCCTACCCCTTGGCCTTTCCAATTGCAGTGCACATGGTCTCTCTTTTAGCCTGGCTCTCTCTGCAGCCAGCAACTTTTCTCTGCAAAGATTCCACATTACTGACATCTCTTAATCCTGAGGTCTCCATTCCAGCTTCAGCTTCAGCTTCATTTTTACAGTCTTATGCATCACCTCTCAGGGGAATCCCACAGGGACTCTGATTCTGCTATACATTTCATGGCCTTTCAAGTCTGCCTTTGAATTTTTGGTGGAAAACTTGATGACCCCCTAACTTCAGCATCCAGCATTCCTGCAGAACCAGCACCATGTGGTTGATGCCAAGGTCTGCTGCCATAGCATGCAATACCTGGGTCCCCTGATAGCATAGTTACAGAGGCCTTTGAGTGCCTCATGGCTCAGCAGGGTGAAACAACTTTCTGCCATCCACCACAGACCTCCCATGCAAACGGTGTGCCTCTGTGATCTCTTCTCAAAGGAATTTTTTTTTTCTTTTTTTTTTATTGGTTGTTCAAAACATTACAAAGCTCATGATATATCATCTTTCATACATTTGATTCAAGTGGGTCATGAACTCCCATTTTTACCCCAAATACAAAGTGCAGAATCACATCGGTTATACATCCACATTTTTACATAATGCCATATTAGTGACAGTTGTATTCTGCTATCTTTCTCTTCTCTACCCTGGAGCCTGTACTGTACTGGGTGTCTTGCAAGTTCCTGAGATGCTCTCCAGGCATCTTTCGTATTATCTCTGTGCAGAGTACTTAGCATTTCTTTAGGAGCTGCAGTCTCTTCAGCATGCACCTTTCTTTTTATTTTTTTTTAAAGAGAGAGAGGTAGAGAGAAGTAGAGAGAAAGAGAGAGAGAGAGAGAGAGAATTTTAATATTTATTTTTTTTTTTTAGTTCTTGGCGGACACAACATCTTTATTTGTATGTGGTGCTGAGGATTGAACCCGGGCCACACGCATGCCAGGCAAGCGCACTACCACTTGAGCCACATCCCCAGCCCCAGCATGCATCTTTCTTGACCCCATCTTTTCATGCTCTTTTCTGGCCAACCTGCAAGTTTTTAAAATCCTTCAGTTCTATTTTCTCCTTCCAGTGCTCATGGTAAACATGGATAAAGGCTTCCAGCAATATCCATTCCACTGAATGAATGCTGTGCTGCCTTGAAATTTCCTCTGCCATATTAATTAGTCCACTTTTAAATTCAGTCTCATACAAAATCTCAGGATGTGGAAGCCAGGCACAGTGGTGCACACCTGTAATCCCAGCAACTCAGGAGACTGAGGCAGAAGTATTACAAGTTCAAAGCCAGACTCAGCAACTTAACAAAGCACTTAGCAACTCAGGGAGACCCTGTCTCTAAATAAAATACAAAAAAGAACTGGAGATGTGGCTCAGTGGTTAAAGGCCCCTGGTTCAATCCCTGGTACCAAAAAGAAACAAAAAAAGGAAGGAAGGAAGGAAGGAAGGAAGGAAGGAAGGAAGGAGGGAAGGAGGGAGGGAGGGAGGGAGGGAGGGAGGAAGAAAGAAAGAAAGAATCAATCAATCTCGGGATATGGGGAAAATGTAGCCAAGTTCTTTGACAGAATGTAATCCAAGTGGCAGAATAAAATTGACCAAATTATGTTATGTGCAGTATGAAATTATCACAGTGAATTCCACTTTTATGTATAACTATGATATATCCATTTAAAAAACAATAAACTTATAGAAAATTGAAGTAGGGGAAGGAGACCAGGAGCATGGAAGAGGGGAGGGGAAAGGGGAAGTATTGGGTCTTGAAATGTAGCAAATTATATTACATGCATTCATGAATGTGTTGAAATAAATCCCACTGTTATATGTTAAGCTATAATGTACTAATAAATTTTTTTTAAAAAAAGAACATAGCAAAAAGATACCTAATTGTGCCTGAAATGATTTGGGAGAGTTTTCTGGATGAGAAAATGGCTGACTTAAGACTTAAAATTTTGTGGAAATTACTAGGGGGAAAATCTAGGGTAGCATAAGAAGATGTTAAGGTATTCTAGGAAAAGAACAGCATTTTCAAAGACAAAGTTTTAAGAATGAGTGGTATGTTATAAAGAACACTAAATATTTTGGTATAGCAAGTAAACAGCATTCTGTTGTTAGAAGGGAGAAATATTCCTGGTAAGGTAAGGTCCAGTTCAATAAGTGTCTTCAATTATTCCTATAATTTACAATTTTATGCTCATTATGACACATTGTCAAATTTTAGTGGCTACCATACTAACATTTTCCATTGAGCTGTGACATACACATAGTAAAATGTGTTAAATATTCAACTAAACTAAGATGCAACAACTAAATTAAAATAAAGGACATTTCAGCATTCTAGGTCCTCTCATACCCCTTTCTTATCTATATGTACATGTCATTTGTACAACCACTATTCTAACTTATATTATGATGAATTCATTTTGCTAGTAGTATTTCAATACTTTTTATTTCTTTTTTTATTCAAAATAACATTCATGAGATTAATCCATCATAATGCACTATAGTAGTAGTATTTTTTTATTATTAAGAAGTCTCTTCTATGATTTTATCATGATTTGTTTATCCATTCTGTTGTTCACAGATGTTTACATTGTTTCCAGTTTTTTTCTACAATAAAATAAAAGTATGTAAGCATTCTTCACATATGTTGTTATGTTGTTTCATTATTTGATAGGTATATGCATTAACTTCTTTTGGATGTGTTCTCTTGAACTGAATTAACTTTTTAGATTTAGAATATACTGCTAAAACGTTTTCTTAAGTAGTTTACTAATTTATACTCACCAGCAATGTGTTAAGAGTTCAAGGTGATCTACGTCTTCTTTAATATCCAGTATTCTTAATCCTTTTTATTATTAGCTATTATGGTAAATATGAAGTGATAACTCATTATAGTTCTATATTGTATTTTCCTTATGATAAAGTTATTGAAACTAATTGCCAATTTGGAAATCTTTTAAGTGGGTCTGTTTGATTTTTTTGTCAGCTTTAAAATTAAAATGTGTTTTTCTTTGTCTTATTTGTAGGAGTTCTTTATAAGTTCAGCATATACAAAGTACATTTATATATTATGAGTAGTTTATTTGGACTGTTAACCTTTCTTATTACTATGTTACTGGTATTTTTTTTATGAACTGAGGTTCTTCTTTCTTCTTTTTCTGGTTTTCTTTCTTTCCTTCTTTTCCTGGGGATTGTGCCAAGGATATTCTACTACCGAGCTATATCCCTAGACATTTTTATTATTTTTATTTTTTATTATGAGAAGTCTTACTAAGCTACCAAGGCTGGCCTTGAACTTGTATCCTCATGCCTCAGCTTCCCAAGTTGCTTAGATTACAGATGTGTACCATAGCTCCCAGAGAACTAAGGTTCTTAATGATGTATGTTATTAATTTTTATTTTAGTTATAGTATCTTTGTGCCCTGTTTACATCTTTGCCTACCACAAGATTGTAAAGATATTCTTCTATGTTTTTCTCCATAAACTTTATTGTCTTTTCACATTTAGATGCATGTTTCATCTCAACTATTCTTATAGGTGGTATGAGTTAGGGGGTAAGTTTCATTGTTTCTCATACAGACATCCAATTAGTCCAGCACTATTTGCTTTAAAAAAATTCTCCTCTTACTGAATTGCATTTACAACTTCATTGTAAATCAGGTGACAGCATGTCTGGATCTCTTTCTCAAGTCAATAGAATACTGTACTATTACTGGTCTATATATCTATTGTGCTAATGCAAAAAAATATATTAATTACTGTACCTTTATAGTAACTTAAAATCTTATTCTTCTTCAAGATTATGCTAATAAGGATTCAGATGGGGCTGGATTTGTGTCTCAGTGGTAGTACACTTACATGACATGTGTGAGGCATGGGGTTTCATCTCCAGCACTACACACACAAAAAAAAAGTCTCATATAGAAATGTGAATTCTGTTGGGAACTGGATTAGAGGCTGCCTGTGCTATAACAAGCAAAAAATTTAACTGCATGTTGACTGCATTTTATTCATGTCTAAGACAAAATGCTGAACTTAAAGGTGATAGACTAGTTATTGGGGGTGGGATGTTTCGAGGCAGCACAGTATTCAGGCAATGGCATGGGTATTCTCATTTACAATGAGAATTGGAAGCAAAGAGGAATAAAGCAGAAAGATTAAAAAAAATGTGTGTGTGTGTGGGGGGGGGTCAGCCAGAAAAGGAGCATAGGTAAAATTTTGACCAAGGAGGGTACGGTTGCTAAATAAAGAAGCCAAGTATAGCTAGACATGGTGGTGCATGCCTGTAACACCAGCCACTTGGGAGGTTAAGGCAGGAGGATCACAAATTCAAGACCAGCCTGGACAACTTAGTGAGACCCTACCTCAAAATAGAATAAAAAGGACAGGGGATGCAGCTCAGGACAAGAGTGCTTCCTTAGCATGTGTGAGGCCCTGGGTTCAGTTCCCAGTACCTCAAAATACCTGCCTGCATGCATACATACATACATACATACATACATAAATGGAAGAGTATAAGTCAAGTTCTTTGCACCAAGACAATAAGAAAGATGCCTGGAGGGAATCACAGAAATTGGCAAGTCCATAGCCATCATAGTTTCAGAAATGTAGAACTACAATTTTGTTTCAGAAACTTTCCAGTCTACAGATAAGATAATTGAGGCACCCTCCCTTCCCAAGACCACCTTAGGTACATTTCCCTGAGATTTGTTTTAGTCACCAAAGTATTCAGAAACTGCTGAAGTTGTGGTTCAAGTGGGCCTAGGTAGAGTTCATGCCAGCAGCCAACCTTGGCATTGTCCACAGGATGCTGGTTTTATAGAATGGAAGAGTTATGGAGTCATGGGTTTCCACTGAGATTTCCAAGGAAAGCCTGGAAGTTCAGGCAGGATGCGGCAGAATTAGATTCCCTGCAAGCAGTCCCTAACAGGGAAATTAGTTTTGAGTGTGAGAGTGAAGTTGAAGCAGCAGTGGAGACCCTAGTTAGTTAGAGATGCCAGGAACATGGAATGTCTGCCAAGGAGAACTACAGGAAGCTGGAAAAGTCTGCCCCAGAGAGAGGCCATATGTGTTGCAATCAGAAAGACCATAAGGATGAGGCTACCCAAACCCATTAGAAGCCTAAATCCTACCACAATGTGCTCCATATACTGGTCATGGAGTTTTAGGGTTTAATGTTTGCCCTGTAGGGTTTCAGTCTTGTTTTGATCCCATCCCTCCTTATTATTTCACTAATCCTTCCTTTTTGAGTAGAAATGTTTATCTTGTGCATTGTATCTTGGAAAAACGTCATGTTCTTATTTTTACAGGGGCTCATAGCTGAGTTTTCCTTGAGTTTTTAAGGAGACTGTGGACTTGAACTTTTGATCAACTCTAGAACAGTTAAGACTTTAGGGATTCTTGGAGAGAGACATGTATTTTGCATTGTGAAATGGACATGAGCCTTTGGGGGCCAGGATTTTTGGAATGCTGTGGTTTGGATCTAAAATTTCCCTCAAAAGCCCATGTGTTAAAGTCTTAATCCCTAGATTGGTGATTTTGGGAGGTGTTGGAAACTAGAAGAGGTGGGTCTCAGTGGGAGGTCTTCTGGTCATTCTGGAAGTGCCATGGAAGGGAATAGGGAGACCCCAAATCCCTCTACTTTCTCTGTTTCATGTATTGACCCTGAGGTGAATAGTTTTACTATACTATGTGTTCCACTATGGGGTGCTGCTCTTCTTCCAAGAATCCTAAAAGCAATGGGTTTACCCAATCATGGCCTGAAACCTCCAACACTGAGCCAATAGAAGACTTTTCTCTTTATAAAGTGATTATATCACGTGTTTGTTATAGTGGCAGAAAGCTTACTAACACAGATAGTAAATATAGGCAGTACTTCTATCACAAATAGAAGACTCTTACAACAATTTAATTCTATTTATCCCCCTTCCTCCCTTTATGACAGTTGTCATATATTTTATTTCTACATATGTAATAAATCTCACAAGATGCTATTATCATTGCTTTTTAAAAATCTAACTTCTTTTGTACTTACCTACCTAGTTACTCTTCTGGTATTTTCATTCTTCCTACAGCTCTGCTTCATATATTTTTCTCCCCACCCCCCTTTCTAGATTCTAGCAATCACTATTATACTCTCTACTTCTATGAGATCAACTTTTTAAGCCTCCACATATGAGAAAGAACATTTAGTATTTGTCTTTCTTATTTTTTCTTAGCTTTTTAAAATTTTATTTTTTATTCTAATTTATTACATATGACAGCTGACTGTATTACAATTCATATTACACATATAGAGCACATTTTTTTCATATCTCTGGTTGTATACAAAGTATATTCACACCATTCATGTCTTTATACATGTACTTAGGGATATGATGTCCATCTCATTCCACCATCTTTTTTACACCCCTTGCCCCCTCCCTTCCTCTCTGCTCTATCTAGAGTTCATCTAATCTTCACATGCTTCTCCTCCCAACCCCACTGTGAATCAGCCTCCTTATATCAGAGAAAACATTCAGCATTTGTTTTTTTGGGATTGGCTAACTTCACTTAGCATTATATTCTCCAACTTCATCAATTTACCTGCAAATGTCATGATTTTATTCTCTTTTATTGCTGGGTAGAATCCATTGTGTATAAATACCACATTTTCTTTATCCATTCATCTACTGATGGGCATCTAGGTTGGCTCCACAGTTTAGCTATTGTGAATTGTGCTGCAATAAACATTGATGTGGCTGTGTACCTGTAGTATGGGCACCAAAAACATACATTGGAGAAAAGATAGCCTCTTCAACAAATGGTGCTGGGAGAACTTGAAATCCATATGCAACAAAATGAGATTAAACCCCTATCTCTCACCTTGCACAAAATTCAACTCAAAGTGGATCAAGGACCTAGGTATTAAACTAGAGACCCTGCATCTAATAGAAGAAAAAGTAGGCCCCAATCTCCATCATATCAGATTAGGCCCCTACTTCCTTAATAAGACTCCTATAGCGCAAGAATTAAAATCAAGAATTAATAAATGGGATGGATTCAAACTAAAAAGCTTCTCAGCAAAAGAAACAATCTGTGATGTGAATAGAGAGCCTACAGCTTGGGAGCAAATTTTTTCAACTTGCACTTGAGAGCATTAATCTCTAGGGTATAGAAAGAACTCAAAAAGCTAAACACTAAAATAACAAATAACCCAATCAATAAATGGGCCAAGGAACTGAACAGACACTTCTCAGAAGGTGATATACAATCAATCAACAAATATATGAAAAAATGTTCAACATCTCTAGCTATTAGAGAAATGCAAATCAAAACTACTCTAAGATTTCATCTCACTCTAGTCAAATTGACAACTATTAAGAATACAAACAATAATAAGTGTTGGCGAGGATGTAGGGGGAAAAGGCACTCTCATACATTGCTGGTGGGATTGCAAAATGGTGCAGCCAATATGGAAAGCAGTATGGAGATTCCTTGGAAAACTTGGAATGGAATCACCATTTGACCCAGCTATCCCATTCCTTGGTCTATACCCAAAGGACTTAGTATTTGTCTTTCTATGCCTGACTTATTTCATTTGAAATAACGTCTTCCAGTTCCATCCATGTTTCCACAAAGACAGAATTTCACTTATTTTTATATCTAAATATTTCATTTTGTGTATGTACCACACTTCATCTATTCATCCATCAATGGACACCTAGACTGATTCCATATCTTGGTTATTATGAATAGTACTGTAGTAAACATTGTAATCCTTGTATCTCTTTGATGTAATGGTTTCATTTCCTTTGGATATATACCTAGTAGTGGGATTGCTGAATCATGTTAGTTCTGTTTTCAGTTTAGGAACCTTCCTTCATACTGTTTTCCATAATGGCTATACTAATTTACATTCCTACCAACATGTATGAGTTTCCTATTCCCACATTCTTGCCAGCATTATATTTGGTGTTTTTTTTTTTTTTTAAATAGTCATTCTAGGGCTGGGGATATGGCTCCAGTAGCACGCTCACCTAGCATGCGTGAAGCACTGGGTTCGATCCTCAGCACCACATAAAAATAAAATAAAGATATTGTGTCCACCTAAAACTAAAAAATAAATATTAAAAAAAAAAAGAATAGTCATTCTAATGGGGATAGATGATATCTCACTGAGGTTTTGACTTACATTTCCCTGATGATTAGTGATAATGATAATTTTTTTCATATATTCTGTCATTTGATTATCTTTTGAGAACTGCTTATTCAAATCATTTGCTCATTTTTTTGGAGGGGTACTGGGGATTGAACTCAGGGGCACCCAACCACTGAGCCACATCCCTATCCCTATTTTGTATTTTATTTAGAGACAGGGTCTCACTTAGTTGTTTAGTGCCTCACTGTTGCTGAAACTAGCTTTGAACTCGCCATCCTCCTGCCTGAGCCTCCCAAGCCACTGGGACATATTCATTTAAAATGACAGAATTGAGGCTAGAGCTATAGCTCAGTGGTAGTGCTTGCCTAGCATGTGTGAGGCACTGGGTTCAAACCTTAGAACCAAATAAAATAAAGGCATGCTGTACATTTACAACTATAAAATATTTTTAAAACAAACAAAAGAAAATGACAGAATCGAAGTAACCCAAATTCTGTTTCTTCATCTTTATAAAATCTACTATCGTTATTTATAATAAATGAATTGTTGAAATACACAAATATATAGTACTATGGTGGTTAAAGAAAAGAGGTTAGAGAATCTTCAGTGTTCACAGCAAGTCTGAACCATTGTGAACTTCTTTTTTTTTAAATTTTTTATTGTTCATTGTTCAAAACATTACATAGTTCTTGATATATAATATTTCACACTTTGATTCAAGTGGGTTATGAACTCCCATTTTTACCCCATATACAGATTGCAGAATCACATCAGTTACATATCCATTGATTTACATATTGCCATACTAGTGTCTGTTGTATTCTGCTGCCTTTCCTATCCTCTACTATCCCCCCTCCCCTCCCCTCCATTGTGAACTTCTTAAAAGAAAAATGTGTAGCTGAGTTTAATTGCATTGGAGGCTGACTCCCAATTAACTGTCATGTCAAATATATTGTTTAAATAATAAATGTGCTGAACAAAGCTTACATATATATTATTAAAAATCATAGTTCAGAGGTAGAGCACTTGCCTAGCACTTGTGAGGCACTGGGTTCGATTCTCAGCACCACATAAAAATAAATAGGTAAAATAAAGGTGTTGTGTCCATCTACAACTAAAAAAAAAATTTTAAAAATCATAGTGTAACTGCACAATTGTCTAGAACTTAGAACAACAAGATACATGGAGGAGCAGGTATTTTGTCACTGACATGGTTTAGAATTGCTGGTGCACTGTGATAGTAGAAAGAAGATCTACATTTAGTCAGTTTTATATTGTTGTTCAAATTTTCTCTACTAGGTTTACCCACTTACGGCCTTCATTCAGAGCAGACCACTCCCACTACCCCCTCTTTGGTATACTACACCACACTGATTTTTAGATAAATTTCTGGTTTTAGCCTAGATTATATTCCCATTTTTGAGATTTAGACATTAAAAACCAATCTGCTAGATGAACTAGGAATTTGTAGGAATTGCTGTGCATAAAATTAGAGGAGTATAAAGAGATTTTAAAAGCAACAGGGTGAAAAAAACAATTGGGAAGACAGGATGGGGTGTGTCCTAAAGATCAGGCCCAGCTAATGGACTTAAGTTTGAGCTCCTTAGGGAAAGGCATTTTATCTGGAAACAGAACAGGCTACTTTCACAAATTACTATAGGAGGCCCTGGGTTACAATCAGCATTGCTTGTTTTCCATGTATATAAAGGGAGAAAGGCATTTTCTTCTCTGTTCCAAATATTGCCCATTGAAAACTCTAAGAAATTCATAAGGATTTTGGTATATTGGCATTAGCAGCTTTGGGAGCAAAGATACAATGGTTTTGGAAAGGACATCAGAAGACTCAAACTGAACTTCAGGACTAGTAGCAATGCAGAGGCATCATTATATCTCCACCTGTTGGAGGTCAAGAGATTTTACCAAAGAGAGTCTAGCAAGTACAAGACACATGGTAGAAGATGAGTTATTCTTGATCTCACATGAGATATTCTCTGAATTCCAGGCATAACTGGGTGAGATTTTGGAGGTGCAAGATTGGAGGTCTTATAACAACAACTAAAACAAATAAATAAAAACAATAAGCTGGGCACGGTGGTGCATGCCTGTAATCCTAGCAGCTCAGGAGGCTGAGACAGAAGGATCACAAGTTCAAAGCCAGCCTCAGCAACAGTGAGGTGCTAAGTGAGACCCTGTCTCAGTGAGACCCTGTCTCTAAATAAAATACAAAATAGGGCTGGGGATGTGGCTCAGTGGTTGAGTGTCACCGAGTTCCATCCACAGTACCCCCCCAAAAAACAACAACAAAGAAACAATAACAAAACCTTTTTAATACCCTGCTGTATGATGAATTTCTTACTTTCCATGGTATCATTCCAATTCTAAGAACACACTCTAGTATCCCACTTTTAGAAGTCTTCCCTTGGCAGTAAATTCACCTTTGGCTACCACCTCATTTCTTTGTTCCCTTTCACAGTGAAATTCTCAACCTGGTCTCTACACATTTTTCACTCTTCTTCATCTTGCATTTACTCTTCAACCCTATTTCATTCTGACTGCTATCCCTATCACTTCACCAAATTTTTTCTTCTACCTTACTATTACCAAAACCAATGGGTAATATTTCCTCATTTTACTGGGTATCTCCGTAACATTCAACACTTTTATTCTTGAACTTTTCTTTCTTTTATCCGTGATGTTGTCTTCTGATTTTTCTCCTCACCTTTCTGGTTCTCTCTCCTTAGCCTTTTTTTTGCTGTTTTTTAAATTAAATTAATTTTTTTTTGTAGTTGTAGGTGGACAGCATGTCTTTATTTTATTTATTTTTATGTGGTGTTGAGGATCGAACCCAGTGCTTCACATATGCTAGGCAAGCACTCTGCCACTGATCTACAGCCCCAGCCCCTTTTGTATTCTTTTTGTACTGGAGCTCAAAGTGTTGGCATGTTCTCCAGGTGTACTTATTCAGATACAAAACTATAAAGATAAATTTTATCTCCAACCTTGACCTCTTCTCTGTGTTCAAGACATTCACATATAAACATTTATTGTACTTTTCCATTTGGATAGCCAATAAACATCAAATTTAACAGATCCATAACTGAATTCCCACTATTCCCAATCTCTATTCCCCCCACCCTAAGAACTCTTTTATTTCTTGGTTTTCCTCATTGTAGGCACTCAATAAAAATTAGTAAAATGAACAAATGAATATTTACATTGTCTCATATTATTCTAGCAATATGCAGTTATTGTAGGTACTATTTTTTTCTTAAATATTTATTTTTTAGTTGTAGATAGACACAATACCTTTATTTTATTTTATGTGGTGCTGAGGATGGAACCCAGGGCCTCACATGTGCTAGGAAAGCACTCTACTGCTGAGCCACAACCCCAGCCCTATTGTAGGTACTATTTTTAGCCCAATTTTTAAAAGGAGGAAATTAGAGAGGTAAAGTAAATACTTCTCTAAGGTAACAAAGCTTGTAAAGTTTCAGAGCCAGGCTTTTCATCTCTGTGCTTTTCTCGAAATCTAAAATGCTTTTTATCTATGCTATAATAGCTCCATTGAAATAATGATGATTATTGTAAATAAGATTATGTTTGTGAACATTAACTGGTGCCAAGTGGAAAAACATGGGTTATATCATTAGTATTACTAATTAATGATAACAATGATTATATAGTACTTATTGAACACCTTTCATATACTGAGTAATATGAGAAGCATTTTTAAGTAAGACTTTATTATTTAGAATAGGTATAGGTTTACATAAAAATTGAGCAGATAGTACAAAGTACCCATATGCATCCCCACAGCTTTCCCTGTCATTAATCTTATACATTATTATATTATTATAGTTAATGAACCAGTAAATACATTATTATTAAGTCTATAGTTTATTCATGTTTCCTTAGTTTTTATTTAATGTCTTTTTTCTGTTCCATGATCCCATCTGACATCCCTCATTACATTGTTATATTGTTTTTTTAGGTTGCTTTGGTTGTGACATTTTCTCAGATTTTCTTTATTTTTGCAGGCCTTGATAGTTTTGAGGACTACTCAGGTATATTGTAAGATAACTATTAAAATTTGTCTACTGTTTTTGTCATGAGTAGACAGATTATATAAGGTTTCTAGAAAAATATTACAAATGTAAAATTTGATTTTCATCACATTCTGTCAAGGTTACATACCATCAACATGACTTAGGACTTTTGATGTTGACCTCAATTAGATGACTATAAAGTAGTATTTTTTAGGCTTTTCCATTGCAAAGCTACTCTTTTCTCTCTTCACCTTTCCCTACTATATATATTCTTTTTTTTAAGAGAGAGAGAGAGAATTTTTTAATTTTTATTTTTTAGTTTTCGGCGGACACAACATCTTTGTTTGTATGTGGTGCTGAGGATCGAACCCGGGCTGCATGCAAGCCAGGCAAGAGCGCTACCGCTTGAGCCACATCCCCAGCCCTCTCTATATATTCTTTAAAAGCAAATCACTATGTGCAGCTCTCACTTAAGGAGTGGGGAGTTATCGAAATATTTGGAATTCTTCTGCATTAGGTATGTGTCTATTCTTCCCAATTTCTTAACTTATTCAATCATTTATTTGTATCAGTATGGATCACTGGATATTAAATTTATATTTGCATAATTCAGTGCTGCTGTATTTACTTAATTGCTCAAATTTTTCTAACTTTGGTCATTGTGAGTTCTTTCAATTGGCCTCTGTGTTCCTTTGACCACATCTCATCAGTTGTGTGCACCCACAGGGATTCTCTTTGAACATTCTTTCTTTTCTTTTTTATATTTTTTTAGCTGTAGATGGACACAATATCTTTAATTTTATTTATTTATTTATTTGTATGTGGTGCTGAGGATCGAACCCATGGCCTCATGCATGCAAGGCAAGCACTCTACCACTGAACCACTACCCTAGCCCCGCCAATTCCTTATTTTCTAACAGTATAAAATGACCCAGCTTCATCTTATGTATTTCCTACCCCGGTCCTAGAATCAGCCATTTCTTCAAAGACCCTTGGTTCCTTTTTATGGAGAATGATATTAAATATCAAAATCTAGGCACTAACTGTGCTCAGTGCCTCTGGGATGTCATTTATTCTAGGCTCTCTCAGATGACAGAACAAATATATGTGCATATACTAACCCATGTACATACATATATCTATAAATATTTCTATATTTAACTATCTATATTAAATTAAACATGAGTTTTAACTAAAATATCCAACTAACCCATTACCACATGAATCATTCTAGCCTGTTCTCCTTGTCTGTAATCTCATGAGAAGAATTTCATATATATAACTTCATTTAATCCTCTGAAATAGCTATATTATCTCATATTGTAGTTAAAGAAACTGAGGCTTAGAGATGAGAATTTTTTTTTTTCAAAACCACACTGATTAAGAAGTAGAACTAGAACCACTTCTGGGAACAAAAAAACACATAAGACACAAAATAGTGAAGATATATGGTTTGTGCATCAGGTCATCCTGGTGACTCAGTAATTTAGATTGTTTTGTTGATATGTCCCTGAATTCAATTTTGATAATTTTTAAATTATTATGTTTTAATGTCCTACATACTTCTTTGAAGAGCAAATTATTTTCTGAAAATCTTTTATTAATTATATATCACCCCATGAGTCAACTGTAAAACTGTTTAAATTTCATTTGTATCTTCTAAAAGAGGCATGAATTCCTCTTAAATTCATAAAGGTCATTGAATGTTGTACATTTTTAAAATCAACTGACAATTGGGTGTGGATCAGACAGGTAATTTGTATTTCTAGTCAAAATTTTTTTAAAATGGTTAAAAAATTCAAAGCAACAACCATGTTCTTCTCCCAAAATGTTACAGCCTATTTTGAAATGTTGTTTTTTGTTCCTTGAAAAGGGGGTTCTGTGATTTCAAAGCTTGGGAAACTGCACATTCACCAATACCCTCTTAGAAATTTATATTTGTTTGTTAAAGTAACTACAAAAATCTTCAACAAAAATCAATTCAACTTTTGAGTAATTGTTTCCCAAATTTATTTGTCTACTGCATGCTTTCTTTTCTTTTTTCTTTCTTTTTTTTAATGTAAATGCTATTTTGATCCCACATGGAGCACTGGGGTTGTTGCTCAGCAGTAGAGCACATGTGAGGCTCTGGGTTGATCCTCAGCACCACATTAAAATAAATGTACTATGTCCAACTACAACTAAAAGAAAATAAATATTTTTTTTTTAAAAAGACCACATGGACCTATGTGTGGAATGAAACTTTTATTCATTTCAGATGAGGAGGGACTTGGTCCATTTTTTCTGTTGGTAGAGCCTAAACAGGGTCTGAAACACAACAGGTACTCAGTTAATATTTGTTAAATAAATAAATGAGCAAATATTTATTACAGTGTGTCAGTTACAAGGAATATAATATTAAAAAATTAAACTTGGTCTTTCCTTCATGTAACTGGTCTAAGCAATGCTATTTTTGAAGATTAGCCTATAGCCCTCTAATGTATTTACACAAGCAAAGTTATAGTTTAGTAAGAGCTGAACATATCAAACTTCATCCTTCATTCAGATTCCATGTTGAGATAGGTTATAATAATTAAAGTAAAACTGGTGGCATAATCAAAATGACTTAAGAGAGTTTATAAAGGAATGATTTTACAAATAAATGGGCAAGATTAAGGGAAAAACAAGGAAAGGTGAGGATGTTAAGAACCAAAGACAGCTGGGAGTGTAGCTCAGTGGTAGTGTGCATGCTTAGCATGCATGAGGCCCTGGGATCAATCCTCAGGATGCATATACACACATGCCAAACAAACAAACAAACCCACAAAAAAAAAAAATAAATAAATAAAAACAACAACAAACAGCTAAAAGACATTAGCACTTTTATATCTGAGGACAAGGGAGTCAATAGGATCAAGACATTTGGAGTTGACTAAAAAAAAGAACTATATTTAAGTGGCTAGGTCATATGCAGGCAGCACAAACCACATCTATATAAATGTGATTCCATATAGGCAAAAACCAACTCTGTCTTCTTGACTACATCTTAGCCTTTATTGTAATCCTTTTACATTACATATAGTTGGGTGTGATTATACATATATACTGAATTTATAAATTGCATCCAACAGAGATAACCTCCTTGAATGGTAGTACTCACCTATGTTTAAATGTAAAGAATTTATCGCTTTTAAAAGCAATAATAATGCTCACTTCGGCAGCACACATACTAAATTTGGACCGATACAGATAAGATTAGCATGGCCCCTGTGCAAGGATGGCTCGCGAATTTGTGAAGCTTTCTGTATTTTTTCAAGGCCAGGGTGATTGTTCTGGGAAACCTTGCAACAGGATGGTTCGTGGAGACCCAAGGGCCATTGCGGAATATTGTGACCTAGATGCCCCATATGATGTTGATTTCTTTTGAGCCGCGTCCCCTGTCCTCTATTCCTATTATCATCTGTAATTGTGACTACCTTGTTCCATCAGCTGAGAATTTTTTTGTACGTTCAGACATACTGCCAATAAAAGCACTTCAGTGGTGACTCATCAAAAAAAAAAAAAAGGCAATAATAATTCACTGGGCAGAGTGGCACATATCTGTAATACCAGTGACTCAGAAGGCTGAGGCAGGAGGATTGCAAGTTCAAAGCCAGCCTCATTAACTTAATGAGACCTGGGTAACTGAGCATGACCATGCCTCATTTTTTTTTTTTTTTTTTTAGAGAGAGAGAGAGAGAGAGAATTTTTTTAATATTTATTTATTTATTTTTAGTTTTCGGCGGACACAACATCTTTGTTTTTTTGTATGTGGTGCTGAGGATGGAACCCAGGCTGCACGCATGCCAGGCAAGCGCGCTACCACTTGAGCCACATCCCCAGCCCCTGTCTCAAAATTAAAAAAAAAAATTTTTTTAGAGAATATTAATATTTATTTTTTTTAGTTTTCGGCGGACACAACATCTTTGTATGTGGTGCTGAGGCTCGAACCCGGGCCGCACGCATGGCAGGCGAGCGTGCTACCGCTCGCTATCGCACATCCCCAGCCCTGTCTCAAAATTTTTAAAAAAATAAAAATAATTCATTTGAAATTTTGTGTATAAGGTAGTTATCTCAGTTATATAGGGTAATTTTAAAAATTAAATTTATTTTTTACGGATATGTAAAAATGTAAAATTTATACCATTAGTAGGGGTACCATGCTGATATCCATGTGATACTTATATACTTGTATATGCTGCATAATGTTAAACATCTATATCTTCAACCTTCAAAAACATTCAAGAGGGGCTGGGGCTGTAGCCCAGTGGCAGAGCACTTGCTTAGCATGTATGAGGCTCTGGGTTCAAGTCTCAGCACCACATATAATAAATAAAATAAAGGTCCATTGACAACTAAAAAATATTTCAAAAATATATGAAGAAGTCACCAAAAAAGAGAAAAAAAAAATTCAAGAGGCTAGGGTTGTATTTCAGTGATAGAGCACTTGCCTAGAACCTGTAAGGCACTGGGTTCAATCCTCAGCACTACATAAAAATAAAAAACAAAGGCACAGACTGTGTCCATCTACAACTATTTTTTTAAAAAAATAAATTTAAAAAACATTCAAAATATTTTTTTCTAAATTTTTGAAACATACACTATATTACTATTATCTATAGTCAACCTACTATGCAATAGCACACCAGAAATTCACGCTTCTAACTATAATTTAGTACCCATTGATCATTTTTTTCCCCATCTTTCCTTCCTCCATACTCTCCCCAGTCTCTGATAGCCACCAATCTACTCTCATCTTCTGAGATCAACTTTTTTGGATTCCAAGTATGAATGAGATAGTGTGATATTTTTATTTCTGTGTCTGGCTTATTTCACTTAATGATCTCAAGTTCCATCCTTGTTTAGTCAGGGTGAATTTTATAAGACTATGACTGTTTGAAGTTTAGAACTGTGCCCTATTTGGCAATTATGTATTTCAAATGAAGAAAACTATTCTCTTGAGGTCTACTGAAGAAGCCAGCAAAATCAATAATAAACTGAAGAGAAGTTGAAAAGGATACTTGCACAAAGATTTAGACCAGGTCTTCATTTATGTTTTTAAGTATATAAACTGAATTAAGAGCATCTTAGGAAACAAAAGCATTTTTTACCATTTAGATAAATGTATCATGAATTTGCATATATTATCATTGTTCTATTCAATGTGAAAAAGATTTATTAAGCATTAATCTGATTTTTTTTAAAAGAACACACTGGCTCTAGGTAATTAAAAATATTTCTAAGGCCAGGGTTGTAGCTCAGTGGTAGAGCGCTTACTGAGCATGCGTGAGGCACTGGGTTCAATCCTGGCACCACATAAAAATAAACAAAATAAAGGTATTGTGTCCATCTACAACTAAAACAATATTTAAAAAAAAACACGTACCAAGGATTTTTATAGGTTCCATAAAGTAATTAAAATTTGAAAACATTTATAGACCATCATAAGATTAAATGCTAAATTTATTTATTTTTCTCCTACTTAGTTCCACTATATGCTTGTCAAATTACTTAATGTTTATGAGACCGATTTGGGTTATAATACTGCAAATCTGTCTTTTTTCTGGTATCCATTTATCCAGACACTTGGATGGAATTGACTCAATGCCCCAAGATGGGCATGACTTCATATTGGTAAGACAAAACCACAGTGATTATTTCAGAGATTCTTATGTCACCTAATTAGCACCAATGAGACTCAATGATGATGAATGCAAGAAGTCATCAAACTCATAATACATATATATGTATGTGCGTACACATATATTTATATATGTGCAATCAGGAGAAATTGCTAATAGTTTAAATGGTATAAGAGAAAATGTCAAGATTGATTATTCTGGGCTGGGGTTAGCTCAGTGGTAGAGTACTTACCTAGCATGGGTAAAGCCCTAGATTCCACACCCATCACAAAAAAAAAGAAAAAAAAAGATTCATTATCCTGATTAATTGGGTGATAATAAGTTATTTAGTGAGATAGAAAATACAGGAAATAAAACAGGTTTTATAAAATAAAATTTAACAGTTTAGTTTGGGATATCCTAAATATGAGATGCCTATCAGACACACAATAAGAGATGTCAAGGAAACAACTGTACAAATTAATCTAGAAAATTTAGAATTCCTTAGGGTAAATTCCTAGTAGTAGAGTTGCTGGATCAAAGGTTATGTGCATTTTTATAATGTGCTAGAGCCAGCTGGCTAAGATAGCCAGTATAGCATTAAATAGAAGTGTTAAGAGTGTATATCCTATCATTTTTCCTGATCTGAGGAGGAAAGCATTCAAACTAAAAATTAAGTACTGGGCTGGGTATAACTTAGTGAGATAGTACTTGTCTGGCATGTTCTAGGCCCTGAGTTTGATCTCCAGACACCATACACACACACACAGACAGACAGACACACACACACACACACACACACACACACAAATTAAGTACAATTTTGCTCTACATTTTGCCTAAATGCCTATTTGAGATTGAAGAAGTTCTATTTTCTTCCTATTTTTTGAGAGTTTGTTTTTTTTTAATCATGAATGGGTTTTGTGCTTTGCAAATACTTTTTTCTAAATCTAGTGAGATAATCATAGTTTTCTTTTATGTTTTGTTAATGTAGTAAATTAAACTGATTGCCTTTTGAATGTTAAATCAGCCCTGGGCTTCTGGGTAAACTTCATTTTCTCAAGCTCTAGTACATATTGCTGAATTTTATTTGCTAATACTTCATTAAGAATTTTTATGCTAGGTGCTGTGACATGTGCTGTAGCTTATGGGGAAGGATCACTTGAGTCCATGAGTTTAAAATCAGTCTGTGAAAAACAGACACCATCTCAAAATATATGATTATTTTAAGAAAAGATTTTGTGTGTCTATGTTCATGAGGTATACTCTGTAATTTTATTTTCTTATGATACCTAGATTGAGTATAAAGTGTGCTGATAGAATAAAATGAGCTGGAAATAATTCTTACCTCTTCTATTTTTTTATGGAATGCTTCACAAATTTGTGTGTCATCCTTGCCCAGGGGTCATGCTAATCTCTGCATCATTCCAGTTGTTAGCATATGTGATGTTAAAGTGAGCACTTAGACCTCCTCTATTTTTTTCAGTTTATGGAGTATCGTTTTTTCCTTAAAAGTTTGGTAAAATTGGGGCTGGAGGTTTAGCTCAGTGGCAAAGCACTTGCTTAGTATCTGTGAGGCCAGGGTTCAATCCCCAGTGCAGGGGGAAAAAAGTTTGATATAATTAAGTAATGAAGTCATATGTGCCTGCAGTTTTCTTTTCCACAGTGTTTTAAACTAAGAATTCAATTTCTTTTTTTTTAATTGTGAATATATGTGTACTCCATAAAGGATTTTAAAAAAGGATAAACTCACAAAATTTTAGTTATGCAAAGTAAATAAGTTCTGGAGATATACTGTACAGCATAGTGCACCAAATTAACAATACTGTATTTACACTTAAATAAGTTCTGGAGATATACTGTACAGCATAGTGCACCAAATTAACAATACTGTATTTACACTTAAATTTTTCTAGAGAGGAGACTTTTTAAAAATAAATGTGTTAGTAATATTTCCCTTTATCCCTTAAATATCTGTAGTAATTAATTTTCACTTTCTCCATTTCTTCATTAATCTAGCTATAGGTTGTAAATATTATTAATCTTTTCAAACAACAAGCTCTTGATATCTTCTAAGAACAAAGATGTTCTCCTACATAATCACAATGCTATTATCACACCCAAGAACTTAGCATTGATAAACTAATCATATCTAATCTATATTCCATATTTATTCAAAAAAGTTCTTTAAAACTGTCTCATATTTGAGAATCCATGATAAGTTCATGCATTGTTGATGCATATATTATCTCCATATTCACTTTAAAAATTTTTTTTAGTTATTTACAGACATTTTGTTTTATTCATTTATTTATGCATGCAAGGCAAGTGCTCTACCACTGAGTCACACCCTCAGCCCCTCCATATTCGCTTTTAATCTATAACAATTTTGGACTACTCTTCTTTGATAATATTTTTCCTTCTCATTGGTATATATAATTATATATAATAGTGGGGATAGTATTTTTTTAAAAAGTTACTCAATTGTCTCATAAAAAGCTTTAAAAAAGAATGTCTCAGTCTGTATTTATATAATTAACTTTTCATAATTAATTATACATTCTATTTTTTTAAAATATATTCTTTTTAATATTTATTTTTTAGTTGTAGTTGGACACAATACCTTTATTTTATTTATTTATTTTTTTATGTGGTGCTAAGGATCAAACCCAGGGCCTTGAATGTGCTAGGTGAACACTCTACTGCTGAGCCACTACCCCAGCCCCAGGTTATACATTCTTGGCAAGAATATTTTGCAGGTAATATTGTGTACTTACCACTGTATCCATCAAGAGACATATGCCACTGGGCACAGTGGTGCATGCATCAGTAATCTCAGAGACTCAGAAGGCTGAGACAGGAGAATTATGAGTTTGAGGCCAGCCTCAGCAATTTAGCAAGACCCTGGATTAAAATATATTTTAAAAATTCAAAATAAAAAGGACTGGGATGTAGCTTAGTGGTAAAGCACCCTGGATTCAATCCCTAGTACCAGAGGTGGTGTGTATCGAGGGTGCTATTTGTAGCTGATGGCATGCCAACCTATAGTCCCAGCTACTCAGGAGGCTGAGGCAGGAGGAAAACTTGAGCCCCAAAGTTTCAGGCCAGCCTAGGCAGTATAGGGAAATACTGCTCCCCCCACCCCTGAAGAAAAAGCTAGATATGGTGGCCTACCCCTGTAATACAACTACTCAGGAGGCTGAGGTGGGATTTCATGGCCAGCCTAGGCAACTAAGCAAGTCCCTATCTCAAAATAAATTTGGAAAGAGCTGGGGATATCCTCGCAATAGTGGAGTGCTTGTCTAGCATGCATGAGGCCTTGGGTTCCATCCCAGCATTGAGGGGGGTGGGCAGAAGAAGCACATATCAAATCATTTTATTATGATAATTTTAGGGGTGATACTTTGAGATCATATAGATGTCCAGTTTTTTCTGCAAACTTTCATACAATGGTTTCTAATCAAGTATTACATTGTTGGCTATAAAATAGTGTTCTTTAATTTGTTTTCAGTGCTGGGGATTGAACCCAGGGCCCTGTACCTGCTAGGCAAGCATTCTTTCATTAAACTACATCCCCAGCCAGGATTTCTTTATCCTATCATTCATCTACTTTCTTTGATCATTCAACATGTATTTACTGGGCACCTGTCATGTGTAGGCATCATGCTAGGAATTGGGGTTAGTGAGTTGTCCAAAAGAAACACATTTCCCTATTCTTATGGAGCAAGATAAATGAGAAAACAATCTCTTTTCAATACTCCAAGAAGGAGCTATATAAATTAAAAATGTAAGTAACAAGGTATAATTGTAGTCATCATCATCTTCGTATTAAGTAAAGGGCAGTAGATAGATAGCTATTTTCCTTTTGTTTTTAAAAAAGAATGCATATATAAATTGATCACATGCACAGCACAGGTGCATAAAGTTGTTTAGAGTGATAACTTTAGGTCTTAACTTGAAGTTTTCATGTTTAACTGGCAAATGTATTACTAGGGTTGTGGTCATCTAAGAGGAATTTTTTTTTCCTTTCTGACAAATAACACTAAATCTACATCTCAGGAAACCTGTTTGTTTATAACCTTCCATATTTCCTATATTAAGAGTTTGAAGTAGATTGCTAATAAATACTATTTATGAGTATTACAATACTGTAAAGTAAATATTATTATACTCATTTTACAAATGAAAAAATTGAAGGTCAAAGGTTAAGTGCCTGTTCCAAGGTAAGATGCATAGTAAACACCAGAATTAAAAATATTTGACTCTAAAGCCACTCTCTATCCTCTACTGACTACTAATTATGGGTGCCATTTTGTAATGCTTATGAACTGCTTGCTATTTTTCTATTCTTATTTGAGTCAGAGTATCATATTCACTTATTCCAAAATAATAAAAGACATCTTTCAAAATACCTACTTATGTATGATTTTATAATAAATTTTCTGTCCATGTAGTCACTTTCCAATGTTTGCTGGATATGTTTGTTAAATATAGACATTCCCAGAGATTACAAATTAGAAAGATAAACAGTTATTTTGAGGTAGTCTTTCCTTTTCTTTTTAGTACAAGAAGTTTTCTACAGTGGGATATTCATCATTAGCCTTCTAATAAGAGTTTCCCTAATAAGGCTGCTTTTTGGTGCCATCTATGCAACATACTATCATACACTTGCTTATATCTCACTTACTTCCCAATTGTTATGTGTCTGCCATATCTTTATTTACCCTAATAGTTTTTAAGTTGCTTATTTTAAATTTCCATAATGATAACGGCTTATTGAGTATCCAGAACATTGCACACATTTCATTTATTATTTACAATAACAAGGAAAATTAGGTAATATTGCTCCCATTTTACAGATGTTGAAAGCCTCAGATATAATTAGTCCCAAAGATCATAAACCTATTAGGTGTCATAATAATGGGGTCTTAACGTGTGATCATTTTGTTGAATTATTTGTGGCAATTTTTGTGAAAGATCTTTCCATTTGGTCACAGTGCAATAGAAAAAGATATGAGTTTGTCTTGTGCTATAAATTACCAGTTTGACTATGGACAAGTTACTTGCTCATCATCAAATCTGAGTTTTCTGATTTGTAAAATGGGATAAAAATATAACAACCCATAAAGAGGTTATGAATATTAAACTAGGTAAAACAGATGTAAGATAAATGTTTATTAACTTGCTTATGTGTTTCTTTTCTCCCATTGAAATGTAAACTGAATGAACAAGAAAACAAATTAAAAAGTACCCAAAAAAGATATTTAATAAAATACTGCTTATTTTTGTATGTATATGACTTACTAGTCCACAAATGATGACAAATTAAATAAATTCTGTCAAGCACATTTTATATGCTAAAATATTCATAATTACATTAAAACATTTTCAGAGAATCCTCTCAGATAAATTACTATTACACTTCCTAAAAAGAGACCACTTATTTTTAGGATGTTCATAACACTTTCATAAATGCTTAAGATTTAATTTTCTACAGTATTATATAAGAAACTAATAATTTTTTTGACTAATGGAAAGAGATTTAAATATTTTCCCTTCCTATTCCTTTCCCCTGAACTGATTTTTGTGTCAGATATTTTTTCTGTCAGTTGATTTAATATCATTGTTATCCTGTAGCTTGAATTTTATGTCTGTTTTGATCTGATTTCTCTTCAGTATGTTTTGTTGATAAGTAGAATAAACTCACAGCAGCCATACACTGTTCTATTGTTTAAATTCTATATATTTAAACTCAAAGTAATATAAAATATTACTTTACTATTGCAATCTCATATTAATATTACATTGTTTCTAAATATAATCTCCTTATAGGAATAAAGAAAGTAGAACTAAAAATTCACAGATCTTCATCCTTGTATTTTGAGATAATATTTTCCTTAGAAAGCACTGATCTTTAAATTTTTCTATGTAGATAAGCCAGAAATTTTATTTGTTGACCTCAGCGTATGGTATCAGTTCTTTCAATAAGGTCTGATGACCAAAAAGTATTTTGGAGTACTTTTTCATGGGAATTTTAAAAATTAGAATATTAATAAGTTAATATGTATTGGTATTCTTAAGTAATAGCCATGTTTAAAAAATTGTGCATTTAAAATCTTTAAAACATGATAAGTAAGTCTTTTAAAAGAATTTGAAAGCAATTATTGATCTTCAACTGATGTTGATATGTACAATTCTTTATTATATTGCCACCTTAAAATTTTTCTTATATCTGTTATGTCCCTCTAGACTAAAAATAAAATATTCCTTCTTTTAACTGATTTTGTATAGATCTATTTGCTTTTCCAGGAGGTACATCACATATTTAAATAACTATACTAGCTCAGAGCCATTTTGATTACTTTTGAGCAAATTAGCCAGCATTCAGGCAGTTCAATGCTCTCTCCTATGTGGCCCTATTTTGACTTCACATTGGACAGTCCCCTCAGTCTAGTCCAGATGTCCAGCTGTATCCACTAACCCTTTCAGAATGGTGCTAAGCTTGGTGCTGCTATTTTGGGGTAGAACATGTGTCTGTTGTATGTAAGTTAAATATGTATGTGATTTACACATATTACTATAAATAGTGAGGTCCATTGCTTTGTATTTTAAAACATTATCCAAATGAAAATAGTGGAAAATTTCACAGGAAACTAGAAAATTGTTCATGTAGGAAAACTAATTTGCTTATATTTATTATTGTGATATAATGAAAAAAAATCTTTTTGGTCTTCTTTGTCCTGCATTTTGATTCTTGGGCAAATATCTTTTAGTCTTGTTTCATCTTTTCTTTTGGATTCTTTAGCAAATTATCCATCACATAACTAATATTTAATTAATCTAGAGCTATTACTATCTAAAACATTGAAATTATCCATTCTTCCTCTTATCACCATCAAAATTCTATTTCTAATACTTGAACTTTACAAATTGTGAATGGTAAGTGGGTTTTATATGTATTTGTCTCATGATAAGAATGTGAAATAATAACAGGTAGAACTACATCATTGTTTCAGTATTCAGATTTTAATTTTTATTTTTCCCTGGCTCATTAATGAAAATGATCTCACAAACATCCTCCAAAATTGTCAGCTTATATTTCTGTATACGATCATAATTTAATACCTTAAAATAGTAATGTAAGATAAATTGGCAGTTTCTGTTCAAAATGCCCATTTCTTTAGTATTGAATTTTAGTAAGAAATATTTCAACATACACATGTATATCTTAAAAAATTCTCACATAACAGGACCAAAAAAACCCCATTATTTTGATTACCTGTTTATTACATAAAATAGAAAAATTTAAACACAGAAAATGTTAGTCCATGTGCCAAGTACAAAATGTAACTATAAAATAATGTACTCCAAAATTAAAATATGTGATTTACTATCAAGAGTAATTTATTTTCTAAAAATTGCTTTGGATTTGATATCATAGTCTTCTCTTCATATTTTCTATAAGTATTAATAATTTAACTTTTTATTAGTTAAAACAATTACCTTTCTCTTATTATGACAAATTAAACTATGTTAAATTATTTTCTGAAGAGTAAAAATTAAATTTAGAGTTTTTTACATTTTGATTCTATGCTAAAAATCTTAGCATATGTCAAAATATTAAACATTTTAGCATTTCAACTAACTTATATTCCAAACATAAATACACAAAATATATATAACTTAATATCCATTTTTTTCACTTACCTTTATTTTAAATAAAAAATGAATGTGTTTTGACTCAGGCCTATGATAAATTTGAATTAATGGGGATGAAAACTAAAAAGTTCAAGAAAATTTTGAGAATAGAGAGATGGCTGAGGAAGTAGGAATAAAGAAAAAATCTCTACATGTGATTTTTTTTGTTCATTATCTAAAATATGGAAGCAAAACATAAATAAATAAAAGAGGAGAAAGAGGAAAAAAGAAAGAAAAGAAAAAGTAAAAAAAGAAGAAGAAGAAGAAGGAGGAGGAGAAGAAGAAGAAGGGAGTTAACCACTATTCTTAATTTTGTTTTACTTAACACTGAAGAAGAGATTCTGGGGTGTTCAATTACTTTTTTTTCCTTATGATGATTATTATGTAAAATTATCTTTCACAATTAAAAAGCATAACACAACACACACTTATTTGAGTATTGAAAAGGGAATATATAGTGTTAATCATCATCAGATGCTGCTTAATTTAATAATTTGATCACAATTATTCTTCTAATATATAAGTATTTTATTTATATTGAATCATCAACACAATATAAGATTGTTATTGGTTTGTAAACTATTCTAGGCTTCCAAATGATTTTATTTATTCATATGTGTTCTAAACTTTGACAATAGAAGAAACACATGTCATTTTTAAATAGTCTGAATAGGTTTGGTCTTAAGTGTTTGAATTAGCAGAATGGGCATCAGAATGTTGCTGTATCATTGGAGGCAGTTACTTTTTAACAAAAACATCTAGGGGAGAAAACTATGGAACATGAACTATGTGGGCTCGAAGGAGCCCAAAATGTACAATATAATAATTCCAAAATGTAAGAAGGAGGTACTGTTACATTAGCTATATACAGAATTGTCAAATGATAGAATAATTATTCCTAAATATCAGTGAGTTATTTTTTATTTTAGGAAGTCAGGTATCCAAAGTATACTTTTTAAACTCAGGGAAGACTTCTTTTTCAACAGCTTAAGCAAACAGAACACTGAAGGGAACACAGGAGGGGACTGTATTTTAATATGGTTATGATAATTTGGTTGAATTTCTAAATTAAAAATTCAACATTAAAAGATGTTGGCAGTCTTCCTTTATATGTGAATTTTCACTATTCATGTAAGTAATTTGAAGATTTAAGGCATATAACTAAAATAAAATTGGTCTACATGATACTGCTTTATATATGGTCAAGAAAAAGTATCTGTTTTTTTCCTAAAAGACTATTGTACGATGAAATACAAGGAGCAGAAGCCTCTGTCTCCAAATACTTCCAGGAAGAATTTTGAGTTTTTCACCTATCAATTCCAGAATCTGTCCCATTGATTTCATGTTAAAAGACAACATCACTAATTACACCCGTTAAAGGTGTTTGAGGTCCTGGTGAACTATTTTTTTCATAGCATTGATTGTAGGATTTATTAGTGCTCAAAATAAATGACGTGTAGTTGGATAAGGATTGGTAGTTTCTTACTTCTTCCCTTAAAGAGTTGATGTTTTTGGCTGGTGTGTGTGTGTGTGTGTGTGTGTGTGTGTCTGTGTGTGTGTGTGTGTGTTTGGGGTGGTGGTGAGGGAAGAGAAAAAGGCAGTATATAAAAATTATTAAGTAGGCCTGCACTAAAATTCTTCTTGGATTGATGAAGATGAGGATAGGGGAAAGTTAGATGCAAAAAATTTAATATAATAATATGTGTGTGTGTGTGTTTTTTAAGTGTACAAACTCTCCTGTTCCCGGTGGCCACCCCCCTCTCCCGCCCCTGTATATGCTGGTACCTCTGGACAGTTCAGAAGCCATTTTAGAACTCAGGAAGGAAAATATGTGAGTTCCACTTGTGCTTTCACAGGTGCTGTGGTGGCAAGGATAACCTTTGCTCGCTTGCGGGGCATTACCAAGCTGTTTTCATGTCTGTGAGGATTAAAGACAACACAGAAAATTCCAAACCCACATCCTAACACCTGAAGTTCTCATAATGTTTCTACAGCAGATGGCAAAAACATTTCCCTGAAACCTAATTTACCGAGCCTACACCCAAATCTGGGGAGTTTTATTCTTTTGAGGCATCCCTTAAGATCTCAAGTGGATTTTCTGAACTGTTTGGGATTGAAAACAACAACAACAACAACAAGATTCCCTCTAGGTGTTCTAAACAGTCCTTTAATTCACTGTGTTTCAGGCTGAGGGTCTTTCGGAATGAACGTGCATTTTTGGTCCTGTACCTCTAGTAATTTATGAGAGAAAGACAAAAATCACAGGGTAACTTTCTGAATAGTGCCGGGGCTAAGAAGCTAAAGAGGCATTTGTCTCCTCTCAGTTGGACGTCAGGCTTAGAGACCGTCTCTCTTCAGCTGTCATGGGGGGAGGAGGAACGGAGTGCTGGCACTGGCATTGGGCACCGAGTTGCTCCAGTCGCCCTGCCGCCAGCTCACCTCTGCAGAGAGTTAGGCACTCACCCGCCCGATCACTCCTGCTCCCACGCCGCCCTTCGGCCCCAGTCCTCAGGCACAGGTCGCCAGAACTATCCAGTGGGGTGGCTGCCGCCTCCTCGCGGACCGCTGCCTGAGGGCCAGGACCGGGGGTGAGGGCTGGCCGCCTGGGTAACCCGCAGTTCCCGGGGCGCTGTGGTGGCGGCCAGGAGGCGCCGAGCCCCGCTCCCCTTCCCCGCCCCCACGTTCCCGCCTCCTGCCCGCTGCGCGGAGCGCCAGCTAGCCCCAGCCGGCTGGCGCGGCAGCGCTCACACTCACTCCGAGGGCGCCTCCAAGGTTACCCGCGGGGTGGGGGCTGGGGCTGGCTTCGGCCACTGGCCTTCTCCGCTGCCTTCCTATAGTTGCAGCCCTTTCGCCGCTCCAGAGCCATGGTGATCCAAACCCCAAAGCAGAAGACGCTCCCAAGTTCGGGAAGGGAAGTCAAGCTGAGAAGCAGGCAGGCGTCCGGGTCGGGGCGGCCTTAGTGGCTCTGGGTGCCTGGACAGCTGGGTCATGCGAGGTCGCGGCAGGAGGGTGCAGTGGCTCTAGTCGCGCGCTGGATGCGGTGCAAACTGGGCCTGGGGCAGCACGAGGGGGCTGCAAGCAGCAACTAGGCGCCCGTGGCGTCTCAGGCTCGTAGAGGGACAGAGACAAGTGGGCGGCCAAACCTGCCGAGGAAACTAACTAAATAAAAGGAGACTGTTATTTAAGGCGCGGAAATTTGAAATATTTGGACAGGAAGAGAAGAGAAAAGAAACCTTAGCGAGGGAGGAAAAAAAAAAAAAAAAAAAAAGCAACCTAACGGTTTTGAAGCTCCCCCACCCCCACCCTGGGTTTTTCTGCAGGCGGTGAGGAAGCGCTGGGCTCCAGCTTCCTTACTAGGGAACCTGGAGCCAGAGTTGGAATCTGGAGAGAGTTTCAAAGGGACCGAAAGGATGTCTTCGGAGCCCCTCGGTAGAACCTGGATTGGCTATGGGCAGAGCTCCATGTCTCAGGCGGAAAGTTTGTTTCCTGCCTCTCACTATGTCTCTGCGTGGATCTGTTTTCTTGAAACTGCAGTGTAAAGCAAAATAGTACAGAGACCAAGACGGGGACTTTCCCCCTTTTCAGCCCTTTGGTGAAGGTTGCTTAGGGTAGTCTGGAAGGCTGCAAGTACGACCCTCTCTCGCTCTAGCTCTAGCACTGCGATCTTCCAGAGCTTCTGGACTATTACTTCTTTCTACTCCCATTAAAAGCCGAAAACACCTTTTAGGGAACTGAGATTTCGAAACCAGTCCCGGGCCATGGTTTCCACAATGTTCGTTTGATAAATACGATAAAGGAAATTTATCATATCGTCAAGTGAATTGCTTTTCCCAAAACAGAATGCCTTATTATGTATTTGTCAGTTACCCTGTGTGTATGTGTGTGCGTGTGTGCGTGTGTACATGAGCTCATCATACCTTGCGAAGTGTAAAATGTCCATCAAAAATTATTGATTCACTACTGAAATAGGATAAAAAGCATTTTGCTTAGTGGTTCAGATACCAGAGCATATGTTGAGGTTTTGTACGTGCCCCACCTCTTGTCCCAGGTGTAAGCCTGGATTTAGATAACCGAGCAAAGGCTTGAGCCTGAGTTTAGCAATGTGGATGCGAATGCAGAGAAGAAATTTTGGAGCGCATCATTGCGTTGTCTTTATGCTTTCTACCACATTGTCCCCTGAGGCTCTGGGCACCCTATTAATTAGTACTTGCATCCTCACTCTTTGTATCTGAATAAATTCAGATCTCTCCCCCGACCTCAGTTCCCTGCAAGTTAGACCCGGTTGAACTTAGCAGTATCGTCTTTTCCATTCTATATATTTCAGTATACTGTCGAGGTTTTTTGAGAGATTGAATAATGGTTTTCATATTTCCTAGAGGGGACCACATAACTCATTTCTGAAATACTTAGTAAAGCTACTTCCTGCGAAGAACCAGAGTACTGTAGGATGTTTTAATGCCTACCAAATTTTAGGCTGATGAAAAGATAACTCTTCCCCTCCCTCTATTGTGTTCAGACCACCGGAGAACAAAACAGTAGTAGAAGTATTCCTCTTTGGCTTTATGATCATATGCCTTTATATTTAAAAACCTCTAAAGGGGAATTTTACTTTATGACACATAGTGGATACTGTGATGTTTAATGGAACCTGAATTTTAAATTCAGAATCGTTCAACTTGACAGTTACAGATTGTAAGGTTTTTAAAATTACTGTCAGTAGTAGTGTGCTTAGAAAATATTCAGCACACAAAAGCAACATATCCTGAATGTTTACTGTATTTTAAACATAGCATGTTTTTTCCTTCAAAATTAGGTCAATTTCTATTTTTTCTTAAAAAAGTTGCCATCAAAACTTTATGTAGTAAATTGTTATTAAAGGTAACAGAAATCAAAGTCTTGTTACACCTAGGGAATGTAAATTTTACTCAAAAAATGAAAAGGATTAAACTTGCACTCCTATATTCTTTCATCTTTTCATGGAAAAGAAATGATTGAAAATCACTTTCCTGCAACTATTCCAGTCCTTTTAAGGGCAGCCATCAGAATCATGCCCTTCAATAAAGCTTTAAGTATTTTTTTCTCTTTGAAGCAAGGGCGGAGAGCTTATGAAGCAGAAGGAGGGGATTTTCATATAAAACACCTTTGTTCATGTGGGAGGTGATAAATAAATTATTTGAAATGTATAAATGATAACTGAATTGAAATCCTTTGGTGATAATCTTTAATATGACAGAATAAATAGTAGATGTTGGGAAATCCTCTTAGAAATTTGAGATGTCTCTATTTCCTATTTTATTTTTAGTTAATCAGACTTCTAAAAATGATTTTATACTACTTTACCAAAAAGTTTTGTAGAAATCAAGAGCCATATGGAAGGTTGGCTTATTTATTTATTGAAAACATTTCTACATTTATTATTATGCAGATCTTAGACAGTTATGACCTTCATATGTAATTTATAATTATTCTTGCTGAATCTTTTAACCCATCAAAATTGTATTTGCATTTTATTTTAATAAACATTTTGTAATTTTACATTTTTGAGATTCAGGGAGAAAAGTCCAGTATTACATTCAGTATACTTATGGTACAATATTGGGGAATGTATTAATTACTAAAACAAATGTTTCATTTAAAAATTTTTTTTAAAAAAATCAACTAATGGGAGGTACTTTTAAAGTGTCATTTTAAAACTGTTTTTTAGAGCTAATGTGTATTTGTTTTCAGATTGCTACTTCTGAAAAATATTCTTCAACTATTTGCTTTAACTTTGAGAAAAAGAAAAGAGAATATTTGGAGAAATTCATACAGAAATAATGTCAACTTTGAGCTTCAAAAACGCTGTTCTTCTTCTTCTTCTCTTTTTTTTTTAAAGCAGAAATGAGTCCCAAGTAAACTCTCTGTGGAGTAGGTTGGGAGAGAAAGAAAATAATAATTGAATCATAAACAGAATACATCTAGTTTTCCAAATGGTCTAACTTTTTCCAAAACATCATGTGAACTTTTAGTACAGTTTTTAGCAAGTGGCATGTTTTGTGTGGGTTATAGAGGAGTGAAAATCACAGAAAAATGTCTGCCTGCTTGGAAAAAGTGTTTTAATTAGGCTAAAGAAGCATCAGGACAAACATTTTATAAACAAAGTCTCGAAGTTGGATATAGTGATTGGCAAAGGGGTAAGCAAAGAAAGTCAAGTAGTTGATAAAATGTGGAGAAGAAAGGCAAAGCTATTTGCAATTACACATTAGATATCAAGATTTTGCCAGTGAAAAAGATGTTTAAATATATTCATGAACCTGTAGCAAGATTTCCACTTGGGCAGTTTCAGAAGCTTTAACTAGCTGCTTAAAATATGAAAAAACTATATTTTAACAAAAGATATTAAAATAGTCAAGACAGCCAACTAATTAACTGACAAAGTAAAGGCAATGTGGGAAAGCCCTCCCATATTCATTGCAGATTTGCTGCTCCCCCGACCCCAACCCCATTTGCCTCCAGCAGGCTAACGACCTCATTCTTCCCATAGAGCCTGGCCAGGTCGAAGGCTGTGTCCCCCGAATGGTTCCGATGCCCCACATTGCTGGCCGTGTGCTTCACAAGGAACTCCACCACTGGGAGGTGGCCTTCTTTGGCAGCCAAATGCAAGGGCAGGTTCCCTTCATTATCCTCGATGTTAACATCAGCTTGAAACTCCAGCAAAGTCTGTAAAGTGTCCAAGAAACCTGCTCTGGCTGCATCATGAATGACAGCGAAACCAGTTCGGTCTTTCAAATTGGGATTAGCACCTCTAAGTAGTAGTCTCCTGGCAATCTCGGGATTTCCAAGTTTCATAACCTAGAAAAGAAGTAACAACACAGAATCCTTCAAGTGCTTATGCTACAGGAATATTTTAAAATATCTATCTGTCCTATTTATATAACTATTTTTAATGCAGTCCTTAGATTCCTAGCAACTCCTCCCGAAGGGCTCAATTGAAGGAAAGTACTAATTAGTAAAAATAGAATACTTCTGACAATTGAGCTTCTTTGATGGAATATTTTAAATGGGCCCAGAAGTGGGATAAATTGATCAATAATAGTTGTGCAACTTGTGTAAATTTTGCTGACAATTCAGTTATTTCCCATGAGGAGTTGCATATTTTCTTTCATAAATTCATTGAAATAAAAGAAAATAAATTTGTGATTTAAATAAGATTTTCCTTCTCCTATTTGCTCATACATGTTCATAAAATGTGCCTACAGTATTAATTCTGGAAAATCAAATGTGAGTAAAATTTGTTTCTAAATAGCTACTGAAAACAAGTAAGGATGGTGAGTTTCTTTAAAGTCCCAAATAAGTGTCACCTAGTGTAAAATTGATCTATTAAAAATCCAGACTTAATATTTTCTTAAATGATTACTTTTCACAATTTCCCTCTAAATAGAGATTTTGATAACCTCGAATTTCCAAATATTTATTTTAAAATATTTTTCTTTGCAAGTTCTTTACTATTGACTACTATGTTCAATGTTTAGAATCCTTCATTTCAAATTACAGAATGTTACTGATTATTAAAGCATTAAATAAGCCACAGTGTTCTATAATGCTTATTATATCAATTTATGTAAAATTAAGTTCATGTTATACCTTTTATTAGATAGAAAATGATTGTTTGGCAGCTGTTCTTGAAAAGGATGAAACAGTCATCCTACAGTATTATTTACTATTTCTCAAAGTTCTAACTAACCTCCTGATTTTCAAGAGAGCAAAAGCAAAAACCAAGATATTTGATGTGTGTTTTGGGGCACGGACAGCTTTGTCTTGTGGTTTCAGCCCATTTAACAATGAACTGGTGAGCCTATCATTTACTTTTATAGTTATTATAAGCATTTAGGAATAACTATTTGTAAATTGCCAAAATTTTACAAGTCAAAATGTGTTATTAACATGGGCTATCAACATGAAATAATTCACATCCCGAAAACTTATTTACTGTTGTTTAAATGTATTTCACTTTAATAAAAGGTGTCTGTTAGTCTCTCATAGTTAAAAAATATCTTGTAGAACAGCATGCAAGTGTAATATAATTTAGTTGTGAGAAACATTATTCATTAACATGCCAGAAAATTCAGCATTTTAACTAGTTTCATTTATATTTAGGTATATTCATAATAATCTAAATTTAAAATAAATAGGTTGCACAGAAGACAATGTTTATTAAGTTAAATAATAATCCATTGGAAAATACAAAGTTAATTTTATTTCTTTGAAATGTTTTTAAAAATCACAAATTATGTAACATAAAATATACTGAGAATTATAAATAAAATATATTTTAGAAATGTAAACTAAATAGATGGTCAAGATATTAAGTTTCCCAATTGATCAACCCTGTGAACCTTTAGTCCTTCCTTTATGGCAATAGTAAAAAAGACAATTTATTTTTCAAGAACTTCAGGGAAATATACTTTTTGGTTATTAAAAATTAATACAATTTAATTTTTGCCACAACTCTCTCTAAAGATTTGGCCACATTCAAGAACTCTAGAGTGAGAAAAACGAGAGAGACCCCATGGATCCTTGCAAAGCAAATGTATGATTAAGGCCTTCATTATTATACTGATTGAAAACCTAACCCTAGGAAGAGAAAGCTTTTGCAATTGAGTTAAATAAATATAATTGTAGAAGAAATTTGCCATCTCTCATAGAAAATAATAGTAATATTAGAAAGGTTTTGAAGAAATTTCTTTCTTATGACATAACTTCAGAGGCATACTGAAAATAAGCCTCTAGATTCCTGTTTGTGTGTGTTTCATTTCATGTTATGTACTAAGTCACAATAAGTGAGTGTTATTATCTTGATAAGTATGTTTAATAGGAACATGATTGCTGAGTTGTATTAAAAATATTTGTCCAAACTTTTTTTTTTTAGTATTAATTGTCCAATCTTCTTGTTCGTCAAAAGTCCTGTGAGATCTTATTCTGAACATGGATTCATACTTTGTGAGACTGAGATAATCTCTGGACTCTTCAGTAGGAAACTTTTCAATATATTACATTTGTGGCATTGTTATTATCACAAACCTGTTTAAAACTACTAGTTGGAAAAAATTCTTTCCCTACTTAATCTATCTGAAATAACAAGATAAATATTTTAGTATCTATGAATAATCTTCCTTAATACTGAAAGTTTTACAAGGCCAGTGCATTCAAATTTAAAATGTACAGAGTATGTGAACTTAAAACTTCTGCCACTTAAAACTTCTAATTCTTATAATAACAAAGCCTTCTAAACAAAGCCATTTAAAAGCCCTCTTCCCACTGGGTTTTCAAAAACATCTTCCAAGTAAGAACAGTTCATAAAAATATCATAAGAAGTCTGATAAAGCAACTATTTGAGACTACTTTTCCATTTTTTTTTTCTGTTTCTAAGCCTTTCTACTAAGTTACATGATAACGTTTGGAGGGGGAAAAATTATCAGGTACATATTTGGCAGCTGGACATGTGTCAATTGTTGCCTGTAAACCTAATTACTGAAAATTAGAGCATACCACGGCATGACCGCAGGGACAAAAACACTGCAGCTGAGCTCTGACTAGAAAATTAAACTTTTTATTTCTTTTCATTCCTTAATGGGTGGATGGTATTATATTAACTGTGAAATGTACATCCTGTCCCTGTGCCCATTCCAAATGAGGAAAGGTCGTTTGTCAAAACGTGAAGCATTTGAAGGAAAA
This sequence comes from Marmota flaviventris, assembly GCF_047511675.1. Lineage (NCBI taxonomy): Eukaryota > Metazoa > Chordata > Mammalia > Rodentia > Sciuridae > Marmota > Marmota flaviventris. Next base: position 40,103,571 of record NC_092507.1, on the reverse strand, counting down.
ACACCCTTGCTAGTAGTCAAAAAAATTAACATTAAGGGCAATTATTGAGGGTAAAGTACATGAAACCATTAATAGCAGTGCATTTACTTCAAATAATAATAATATTGTGCTTACAGAACTGTCTAAAACAAAACAAAACAAACAGTCCTCGGTGCTCCTATCACTAGTTTAAAATCCCCAACCGTCACAAAAACATTCCAAAAATCAAGACCAAACCTAGAATCCTCTTGGTATGGAGGATGTTATTGGATTTGACGAGTTTGTTCAAAGTACGTCATTTTGGGGAGCTGGATCCACTTAAAGATATAAAATATGGCAACCGACTAGGTTTAAAAACAGTGAAAATTTGTACCCCTGAAAGTTTAAAAGCTGTCATGCTAGAGACCTGGTTCACGTAGACAACATTATTAACCTGTTTTCCCCACCTCTTTGGATACCAACCTGCAGTGCAGTTCTTCCAAATCCATTTTGTGCATTGACGTTTACATTATTTTGCAACAAACTAGTAAGTTGCTCTAGGTCCCCCCTGGCAGCTGCGGACGCCAACTCGTTCCCCCAAGGTTCGGCCATTCTTTAGGGTCCTGACGATCAGGAAAAGATGAATTAGTTGTTTTTCTTTCTCCCCCTTCCTTTGCTCCTAACCAGGCTGCATGATGGCATCGGAGACTGACAGAAGGACTGGGATGGTTAATCTGGAGTAGAGCTTGGTAGTAAATACTAGTAAGATCTGCCTGCCAAAAGCCCGCCCCTCGATTCACACGTGATTATTCAGCAAAACTGAGCCATTGGAGGGGGGGGGGCTCCTTTCCTCGCTTTTTAGCTTAACCCCTATGAAGATTCAACAACCCCCTGGTGATTCAACAGAGAGACACACAGACATTCCTGGTTAACTGCTCTGGACGTGAGGTGTAGGCAGAAATGTCACGCACTTACACTTACAGATCTCTGAGGAATATGTGTGGAGACTTAAGGGACTAGGTCAGGGTAGAAAATACCGCGGAAGAAAAGGCATTTGGGAGGAAGAAAAGACATTAACCCACCCTTGTTCACAGTGGTGACTTGAGCCAGAACTTCACGGGCAGGTCCTCGGAGGGGCTCGGTTTCCATCCGTCTTACGGAATGGGGTAGTCGGGAGTCCTCCGTTGCTGGGAGAGCGCCGCGGTGGCTGGATGCTGACGTGCTCCGCGAGTTAAAGATGATCGCCAAAGGCAGACAGGAGTAGCAGTTCCGTGGCCCTCCAGTTACAGGTCGAAATAATTTCCAATGTTTTCGGCTTCTCAAGAGGAGCCTTTAGTCCGGTGGGGGCCGAGCTGCGGGCTACTGCCGCTCTAGAAGGCTCTGGAGCCCGCCCGCCGGGCTGCCGCAGCTCCTCTGAGCCTCAGAGGCCGTGGGAGCCGGGCTGGGCGCGCAACTCCCAAGGCTGCCGAGCTTGCGGCCGGACCCGGCAAGCCCGTCATGCCGGCCTCACCGGGTCCCGGGACACCCGGCAGCCTGAGCAAGGAGGGTAGCGATGCGGGAAGCGTCTATCGGGTTCGGGTCGCTGGAGCAGCTCGCCGCAGCATCTCAGCTGCAAAGAGGAGCTCACGGGTAACTTCCCGCCTACGACTGAGTTAGGTCTGGCTTTCTGCTGTAGACACTCATTGAGCTGCCGCCGTCGCCTTCTTTTCGTGTCTTTCCCGGTTTTCTGTGTGCCTCCGGAGATGGGGAGGGTCCTGGGAAGAGGAGGCCAAGCCCTGAGTATGGGGAGTCGCCACAATTCCAGGGCGCAGCCAGTTCAGCCGCCCTCTTGACGAGAGCTCAGCAGTTTCGGCGTCCTGTGCCACTTCGCCAATCTTTCGCGGTCCCCCAGCCTGTGCCCCTAGCCTGTGCAGCCGACAGGGCAGCGGCTGCCAGCCAGCTGTGCCCTAGAGCCGAAATGAGCAGCACAGCTTCCTCCCAAGCTACAGCACTGCCAGTGACAGTCTCCTTTGTAGTTGGTCCCCAAAATCGCAGGTCCCTGCTCGCTTCACCACTACAGGCACTTGCGCGTCGTCCCCCTTTCTGACCTTTTCCTTCCCTCCCTCCCTTGCTTCTTTTTTCGCTGAAACAATTGCTGCTTCTGTTGCCTCTGCAGAGATGGTGCCGGTTTCTTCTCCCTTTTTTCCGACCTCATCAGCTTTTTTTGAAAAGAAAAAAATTGAGCGCTTTTTGAGTTGAAAAACCCGCCCCCATTTTAACGGCAGAGTTTTAAGGAGGCCCGGCGGAGTTGCTGCGCCGCGGGAGCGGGAAGGCAGGGCACCGCCCTCGCCCCGCCCTCCGCCCTGGTGGCGCTAGAGCTCGCAGTTTAGCACGCTCCGCCCTCGAGGCCCCGCGCCCTTCCTCCCGCCTTCTTGCTGTCTGCCTGCTGGGTCTGTAGAGCTGGCTCCCTCCTGTCGGCCCTGCGGCCCGGCCCCACTGGAGCGGGGATCGGCACAGCAGAGCTGGGCCTGCCCTCCTCCGGCTGGCTGGAGGGCGGGATGGAGTCCGGGACGCGAAACCCGGGTTGCCCTGTTAGGGCGGGGGCGAGGGGACTGTTAATTGAGTCGATTGTGGAGAGCTGAAAGGCCTTGGAGGCTCGGCAGCACAGGCTGCTGGCTGGCGGAAAGGGAGCTGGCGCTGAGCAACGTGGGTCGGCCAGTCTCCGCGCGCCGCAGCCAGGCTCGCAAAGTTCGAACAACCCGGCCTGCGGCTGCCTCCTCCTTTGGGTGCGCGCGCTGCGTAAATTCGGCCTCCTTCGCTCAGCTCCGGGCCTCGGCCTCGCACCTGCCAGATCATCGCTGAGGGCCGCCGAGGTGGCGGTTGAGTTGGAGGAGAGACCCAGACTGACAGCACAGTGCCCAGAAAAAGCAAAAGTCTTTTTTACACACCGAGGTTTTACGAAAACTGAAAACATATTATAAGTAGAAAAGCATAATGAACTCTGGAGTCTTAATGTTGCAGGGACTAAAAAATGTGAAATATTCCTCCTATTCCTGGAGGAAAAGGAGAAAAGCAATTATTTTAAACTATTGAAAGTATGCTTTGGAAAGAGTTTTCTAACCGCTTTTTATTTGTTGTGGAAGTTTTCTTACTATTTAGATGGGGTTTGGTTTTCTGGGCTGGAGTTGGGGAGGAAGGTCTAAATGTAAAGGGATCATCTCTACCTGTTTATTTCAATCATCAGGTCCCAATTCTCTATACCTTTAACTTTCTCTTTTAGCTATGAAACGTTAATTAACTACTGCTTTCTTTATTTTTATGCTCTTAAAAATATCGAACACGTTTGCATCATGCACCCGGTGGTCAAAATGAAGTCAAGCAAAAAATGACAAAAGGTCTAATTAGAACCAGCCTCTGGTACCGTATGTACTTAAGCAACATCTGTACCCAAGTCCTTGAAATAAACTGGGAGTGTTAAAACACACCAGATACATCTGGATAATTATCTAGCAACAGATTGGCTGTTAGGTGGAGGGACAACTGAAGCTGTGAAGAATCTGGCAGTGTTTTAACTGAATTGTTCAGGAAAAAAAAAAAAAAACCAGAGCTCTTTATTTGAGGTAACTAAAGATGAATTGTGAATCAGGTGGGAACTGCAACACAAGAAACTGATGCCTCTTTTTTCTTACATATATTTAGACAGTCCAGTTGGACATTTAGGGTTCTATATATGCAAGTAATAAATAATTTTCTTTGGATTATTTTGGGAACTGTTTTTTTTTTTTTTGTATAGATGGGAAGTATAGCACTATTGGCTAAGAGCTAACTGATATTAATACAATTTATAAAAGTTGCTTTCTAGCATTCATTATGGCTTCTTGCTTACAGATAATATTGTAATGAGGAAGAATCAATTGTACTTATTATGTAAAGAATGGGTTAAACATGTATTATAATTTTCATATTGTAAAATACTTTTGCTGATTAACTGAGTAAATAAAATTTAGGGTAATACATGATGCACATGAAACTGGATTAAGATTTTTACAGATCCTCCTAAGCACTGAAAATATTTTGATGTCCCACCATCCCTATCTCATATGTAAATAAATATTTTTTTAAACCCCCAAAATAAAAAAGTACAACAAAGTTCTGTTTTTCTCCATAATGACTAGTTCAGTTGCTTATGCTGAATTATTAAATTCTTTAGGGAAGTTTGTGCATGTGGGACTTTTTTATCGTTTGTTTTTGTGGGGTTTGCTGGACCCCTAAATTGTATGTTTACTCTGCCTAATGTGTATACCAGAACTGGCAGCACAGAGGTTAGTCTAGTTTAGACAGCATAAGTGAGCATTATAAGTTCAATGAAAATACAACATATTTTGAGTGCTAGTTCACAGAAGTAGATGCAAGAATATTTTTGCCTTCAATAAGCTTATATTCTAACATGGAGCACACAGTATTCTATTACATTGAGAGTAGTGTTTTCTCTTTTAACATAGTAATGATATGTCCCTCAAATACTAAAATACAGACTTTTTATTTGGATATTAAGTATTAACAATCATGGGAACTTTTTTCTTTAGTAGTTTAGAATCATTTTGAAGGAATTATAGAATATGATTTAGTCAAATTATTTTGTACATTTCCCTCATTGACTCAAATATACATGGTTTCCAAATGATTAGCTTTTGGCACTATGTATGAGATAATTAAAATTAAAATTTCTTATTTTCTTTCTTTTTTTTTTTTTTTTTTTTTTTTGGTGTTGGGGGGTGGCACTGGGGATTTAACCCAGGGGCACTTTACCACTGGGCTACATTCCTTTTTGTTATTTTTTTATTTTGAGAAAGGATCTCACTAGTTGCTTAGGGCCTGGCTAAATTGCTGAGGCTGACCTTGAATTTGTGATTCTCAGGTCTCAGCTTCCCAAGCCCTGGGATTACAACCTGCAACATCACTTCCAGCTACAATTTCTTAACCTGGTCTCAAAATCTTTCTCTTTTTCATATTTATAGATAAACAGAGGTGGAAAGCAGACCAGCAGTGGCAGGGAGCCTTATTATGACTTTTACTTGTGGCTTTGACATTTTATTTCTGAGATTCAGTAGGCTTTTTCATCTGGGTACTTACACCACTTAAGAAAGTCCTTTTGTAAAGTAAGGGGAAAAAAAGCACAGTAAGCAACTCAAAAGCTTAAGTATAATAGCAACAATTAGTATTTGCATATTATTCTGTGATGAAGAAATATGATACATATGTTATTTAATTTTGACAACTCTGTGAGATATATAATTATTCCCATTTTTCAGGTGAGGGAATTAAGAATGCTAGATTGTGACTTAAAGTCTGCAGGTAGTGGAAATAGTGTTTGAACTCTTAGGCCCTAAATCTTATGTCTTACAGATTTCCTTTACTTATGAGTCTAGAATTAACACTGGATTCTTAAAAAACATGCAATCACTAGATGAAATACATGTTTATTTACTCAAGTATGGGTCTAAGACTATAGTAGCATTAGTCTTGTGAATTACACTATAAGTAAGAAATATTGTTTAAAAAACTTGGTTATCTTAAAGGATCAAAATTAATACCACCAATAGTAAGTCATTTTGGTAACAAGTGGCCTTGTTATGAGGCGAAGAGAAGGATACATCACTTCTGTAGTATTTTTCCTCAAAAATCCATAAACAGTTCTGAGAAAGCATTAGGCAAACTCAAATTGAGGGACATTCTATGAAGTTTCTGAATGTTTAAAAGCTTGACTGAGAAACTGTCATAGATTGGAAGAACTATAAAGATACAATGATTAAATGTACTGTGGTATTCTAGAGTAGGCCTTGGAATAGGTAAAAGATATGAGTATAAAAATCCAAATAGATTCTCTGGAATTAATAGAATTCTAGAAATATTAATTTCTTAATTTTGATACATGTACCATGTTATATAAGATGGTAACATTAGGGGAAGATGGAAAAACATGCAGTAATATTCTGTATTATTTTGGAACTTTTCTATTAATCCAAAGTGATTTAAAACAAAAATTTAGTAAAGCAACTAAAAATAAGACTTATTGTCTATATTTGGAAGAAAGATGAAGTAAAAATTCCTTTTAAAACAGTAATAATAAGATCAAAGAACATGGAAATTCTAGAAAAAGATGTGTTTGAGCTCCACATAATATTACAGTAGACCAACTATGAGATTGGTAAATAAAAATAGGTAGATTAAAATTATTTTTCATTGTTCATGTTTATGAACAAAGAAGTTCTCCTCAAGGAAGGAATTTTGAAGAAATAGAAAATAAATTGTTTTTTCTTCCTCTTAATTCAACATTTGTTTTTCTTTCCTTTCCTCTGTAGTGGATAGTTACTTTTGATGCTGGTTTCCAACCATTGGTAATAGGGAAGAACTTGTCTTTTCAGGAACTGTTTAAACTTAGCATTGAGGGTGATAGATACTGTAGGGAGGGGTTAGGGCAAGTGGAGAGAATATTGGTTTTAACCTATTCTTGAATCCTAGGTTTGTCACTTTGTAGCATGAATTTGGGCAAATTCTTAAACTCTCAGAGCAGCTTTTTATTCTGTTAAGTGTTTTTTTGTGAGGATTAAATTAAATAAGAAATAAGGTGTGTAATGTACCTGTACATACTAGACACAATAAAAATAATAAATTCAAAATTATTGACTATCTACCCAAGACTCTGTTACATATGAAATATGGTAAATATACAAACCCATAAACTGGGCGTGGTGGTACATAACTTAATCCCAGCTACTCAGGAGGCTGCAGCAGGAGGATTGCAAGTTCAAGGACAGCTTCAGCAATGTAATGAGGCCCTGTCTCAAAATAAAATATAAAAAGGCTGAGGATGTAGCTTAGTAACAGAGTACCCCGATGTTCAATTCCTAGTACCAGAAAAGAAAAAATAAAGCAAAACACATGGAATGAAATGGCTTATTATTTCAAGAAACTTTCAACATTTTGGAAGAGAGAAAACATACATAAATGAAACAATTAAGGAAAAAATGCAGAATTCACTAGAGCACTAAACTGTGTTGTAAAGATACTAAAAACCATGATAGGGATCCTTGTTGGCTTAAGTTTTATTAAAGGAGTGGACCCTCAGAAAAGCATTTAGGAATTGGCATATAGGATAACAACAACTAATATGTTAGGAAAGTTTTAAGGTTTATGAGGAGTTTTCATAAGCATTTAAAATCACTCTATATAAGTTCCTTAGTCCCTTATAAAACGTAGTCTATAAGTTTCCTTTAGAGACAAACAGATTCAGAGGGGTTTTGTGAAGGAGCAGAGTTAGATCTCAAACCCAGGAAATCTATGAAATATGTTAGCTTTATAAAAAGATTTAATATTTTCTATACATTTTCATAAAATTATTTTCTCATTTACCACCTGAAACAGTCCTCTTAAAAGCTGAAGTCAGAGAGCCTTAAGAAACTTATCCAACTTCCTACAGTTAATTATTTGGGAAATCAGTACTAAAAGACTGCCTGAATGTATAGGATATTCTTCCATCTTTCTACATTATATTGTTTTAATTTCCAGATGGAAAGAAGGGAGGAATAAAGAGAGTAGCACAATATTTGGATAGGTTCTGAGGTATGGTCACATAATATACAGAGGAATCCCCACAATATTTTAGGGCTGTATTCATCTGGACCATATAAATAGAAACAATTATTCACCTTCCTACCTAGGGTGACTTATGCCAGTGGGGCAACTGAATAGCCTTACTTATATTGTTGGCACTGTTTCACTTCATGATTTTTATATATGTATATATATATATATTATATATATACATCTTAAATTTTTTTAGTTGTTGATGTATATTTATTTATTTATTTATATGGCAGTGCTGAGAATCGAACCCAGTGCGTCACACATGCTAAGCAAGAGCTCTACCACTGAGCTACAACTTCAGCCCTCATAATTTATATTTGTACTGAATTTTAGAATTTCTTTTCAGGGAATAAAATATATAAATGTACTGGGGATCCAATGCAGAAACCCACTCATGGTAGGCAAGCACTTTTACCACTGAGCTACACCCCCAGTAAATCTAGATCTTAAAACAACTTAGCATACTTCTTTGTATTCAAAAAACTGAACATTTAATTCGGATTTCTGATTTTTCAAGGATACATTTCCAATTTAATAAGCTAGGTCTTGATTTCATATGGTAATTTCATTAGTTTCTATTTTAGATGTACTACATAAAATCAGCAATCTCACTTCACATTTTATGGTGTTTACATACTTTACAAAGTATACAAATGGCCTATTACAGTCCAGAAGCTAATATTTTCCCAAGTCAAAGTTGAACATACGCCACTGTCACCCTTCCTCTAGTCTGGATGGCAATTATAAACTGCCGCTGTTCATTGTACATTTTTTTTTTTTTTTTGGCTAGTTTAAGTACAAAGGCTGTAAATTTCTGACCAAAGCTTGAAACTTTCAGTAATTGATGAGTAATCTAGTTTCTTTATTTGTAAGAATATTTTAATAAGACCTGAATACATTCAAAACTGGAAATAATAGATGTGATCACAACATAAGACAATTTTATTTCTTTTTTTTAAAAAAATATTTATTTTTTAGTTGTAGTCAGACACAATACCTTTCTTTTTACTTACTTATTTTTATGTGGCGCTGAGGATCGAACCCAGGGCCTTGCACGTGCTAGGCCAGCGCTCTACCGCCGAGCCACAACCCCAGCCCACGATTTTATTTCGTATAACTACTAATTTAAAAATGCTCAGCTTCTTTTTGAGGTCGAGATTCTGAAGACTCTCTCAGCTTCCAGGCCTCCCCTACGTATATGTTAGAAGGAGTTTGGGTACTTCTGTGGTACTGAGAGTCTGAGGATGCAGACCAAGAGGTTTGAGAATATATGTGACAGTGTTAGCGGGTTTTCACTGTAAGGCTGACGATTAGGGACTGCATATGAAGCTGTATTTTGGTGAAACTTAAAATGTACATTTGTGAAATGCTAGTTAGACGGGTTGTGAGAATGTGTTGAGTTGTTGAGAAGCTGTAGGTGTGTGACTAACCACGTGAGGCGAAGACTCTGATCCCCGCCACAGCCAGCTGGAGGCAGTACCCCCAGGCCTTAGCTTAAGCCCAAACCGGAATAACCCGTTGCGGGACTTCCAGCTCCCGCAGTTGCTGGTTGGCGTCTGCGCTGCGCGGGTAGGCATCTCCTCCCGGTAGTCGCGCTCCCAGCGCTTGACAGGAGGGCAGTCACGTGATAGCCGCAAAGCGGTGCTTTGCGACCTCGATGACAGGCAAAATGTGCGACAGCTCTGGCGCTGGCCAACCAGGGGCGGAGGCGGCGGCCAGGGAGGAAGCGGAGGAGGCGGAGGCGGCCGAGGCGTTCGCCCGCCTGCTTTTTCTCTTCGTTTCCCCGCCCCCGCCGGTCTTGTCGTGGCTGAAGGGTGCCGGCTGCGCGCTGTCGCAACCTGCCCTCATCCTGGCCGGCGACTGTAAGACCTGATCCGCAATCAATCCAACCTCCCTGTTGGGGCGGCTGCGGTGCGGGCTCCGTGGGGCCCTGGCAGGCTGCTGGGGCGCCTGAAGGTTACCGAGTGCATGAGCACCTAGCGCCTCCCGCGCTGCCCCGCCCGCCGGCCCGCGGGCCCGCCCGCCGGCTCGCCCGCCAGCCCCTCGGCGCCCGGCGGCGGCGGCGGCGGCGGCGGCGGAGACGGCCTCAGGAGGCGCCGTCTCCCTCACAGGTGCGCGCTTCGCTCCCGGAGCCTCGGTACTCGGCGGCCGCCATGGCGTCCAACATGGACCGGGAGATGATCCTGGCGGATTTTCAGGTGAGGTTTTGGCCTGATTCTCCTCCCTCTTCCAGCCTCGTGAATTCCGGGTATCTGAAAGGTGGCCTCTTCCCAGCGTTTGTTTGAGCACTGCAGTGGTGTGTAGTTGAGGCTTTTATACGGGACGTGGTGTGTGTGTGTGTTTTGTGAATCGTAAGCCGTGGGGAAGCATAATTCATTTGCTACTGTGGGTGTGTGTACAATGTATTAAGTACGGATTGAATGAGATATTTAGGTTGGAGGTTATGAATTTTGGGTTACTATGTGTGAAGTGTTTATCACATAAGGAATGTGTAAAATTTGGGGGTATTAAGTGAGGGGCCATTAAGTATGAGGTGTTTGGGTTCTTCCATGAGGAGCTTGGGATGTTTGGAGTGTGTGCGTGTGTGTGTGAGTGTGTTTGTGTGTTTGTGTGTAGTGTGTGTTATGGGTGTGGTGTATTGTATTAAGGGAAGAATAAAACAGAATGATGAGGAGGTGGTGGTGAGAGTAGCTGGGCATTCTAGTCCTTCTCAAAGAGAAATAAACATTTGAGACTTTGAGTGCCTTACTGGAATCTTTGGAGGGTAAGAAGATAAGGAAGAGACAGTAGTCTGTATTCCATTGTATTCTCTACAGTGATTTCACGTGCTTAATAACCAATTCATATGTTGCGGCTCCCCCTCCCCTACAGATTTAAATGCTTGGTTGGTGTACTGTCTCCAGGAATAACTTAAAAGATAAGTAAAGGTTATTCCCCGCAATAGTGACACTGGCACCTAAGTATCTTAGGGAGGCCCTTTCAAATTAGAGCTGTATGCATCAGGAGATAGTTGGAGTTAGAAGTGATACTCTTTGAATGTTAACTTTGTCTTTTGCTGTTTGGTGAAGAAAATATTTTAGTGTTTCTATCCATTTTGACATTAACTTAGAAGGCATTGTCAAGTATAGTCAGACTTTTGTTGCTGTGATCCAACACTAGCATTGTAGGCATCATTTTCCTCACTGAGCTTTTCTTGGGCTTCTTCCCCACCCCGGACTCCCTTATTATTCTTTATTTTTACAACTTCATGTTCTGGTGACCATTTTGATCATTTCCAGAGTTTGTTCTTTTGGTTACTCTGTGGTATGTGATGTGCTGGGAATGTACAAGTAGCTACATTTTCTTTATATTATACTCACAAGACTAGGGAAAGGAAGAATCTTAAAATAAGTCCACTACAAGATTTTGTTGTTTTGTAGGTTTAGGAATGGCTTGAGGTCTTTTGCTTGCCTAAATCTTTCATCATTTTTTTGGTTTAGCTTTTTTGTTTTAAATCCTTCAGTTCAGTCTTTAATGTGGTATGCATTGTGTGAAAAAGAACTCTATATTTCTGGGTATAGTTTTATCCTGTTATAAAACTGTTGTGTTCTGATGGGAAAGTCTTTGGTCAACAAAAAGTGCAGTTTACTTTGTTAAAAGCCCTAAGTTAATTATAACTTTATTTTGATTTCACCAAACTTTTTACCTCTAATAATTTGTTGCTGCTTTCAATTTTATTATTTGTGACAATTATTATGCTTACTGTTTAATCTTACGTTGACTAAAAAACTGGAAATTTAGTTTAGTTTTTTTTTTGGGGGGGAGGGAGGTACCAGTTATTGAATCCAGGGGTGCTTAATCACTGAACCATGTCTCTAGCCTTTTTTATTTTTTATTTTGAGACAGGTTCTTGCTAGGTGCTTACCACTTCACTAAGTTGCTGAAGCTGGCCTTGAATTTGAGATCCTCCTGCTTCAGCCTCCTTTGTGCTGAAATTTCAAGCTTGCATCCCTGCCCCCCCCCCCCCCCTTTTTTGTGGTGTGAAGATTTGAATCCAAGGCCTTAAGCATGCTGTGTAAGAGCTTTACCACTGAGTTATATCCCCAGCCCAGGTTCTTACTCTAAGAGGCAATGTTAATATTTTTCTGACAAGTATCTGGAGTTTTGGTCATGATTATTTTGATCTCAATAAATTTGAAGAAGATTTTCTTTTACTGGAATGGTCCTATTGGCCAAGGAAAATGCTGTGCATTATTGTTTATTAATGAAAAAACAAAAAAACTTAACGGCATGTGCTGTGAATGGTTGTTTACCAAATGGGAAAGTTAATTTTATATTGTCAAATAGCTAAGAAGATATTATTGATAGAATAAAAAGCTATTTAGAAAGCTATATACATGTTAAACACATTAACCTTTTGTATATTTAGGAACCTGTAATCCTCTTAGAAATCAAAATGCCAGAGAAGTTTGCTTTTGTAGTCTTACTTTAAAATTGATTATACTTCCTGTTTTTTATATAGTATGTTTTTTCAGGAGTGACTTTTAAAAATAAGCATTTATGGGGCTGGGGATGTGGCTCAAGTGGTAGCACGCGCTTACCTAGCATGTGTGAAGCAGTGGGTTCGATTCTCAGCACCACATAAAAACAAAATAAAGATATTGTGTCCACCTAAAACTAAAAAATAAATATTAAAAAAAGCATTTATCCAGTTATATGAAAACCAGGTAATTTATTTTAAAGATTATACTTAAAGACTTGGGTGTAGGATATGAAGGTGATCTGGCTGCAACATCTGTCACCCTATTGATCATCAGGGTTGATTCAGCTGATCTGGCTGGCTAGGTGGATGTCCCCTTCCTTCCTCACCACTCCTTGTGCGTCCCAAAGCTGCTGAAGAGGACAACCTTCCCCTATAGAGGAGAATATAGAGTAGGACCCTACTTGGGTCAAAGGTATGGCCAAGGGTATACGAGTAGCAGCATTCCCTTTCTAGAACCTTCAGACAGTCTCTCAAGAGTGGATATAGATTATTGGATGACATCAGTTTCTTCTATAACTGGACAAATTATTTTCCCCACACAAAAATGAATATATCAAATTCATATTTTGTTTATCTACTTATGATTTGAGAATTTGTAATAACTTGAGAGTTCAGTGTCTTTGTAGAAAAGACATAATTCAAAAATTTGATTAGATTTAAAATTCAATTTTGATCATTGCTGGACAATAGGTTCTAATAAATACAATGTTAAGTATGGAAAAGCTTTTTTTTTTTTTTTTTTTCTTTTTTAACAGTAGTAGTAGGGATTAAAAATAGGGGAGCTCTACCACTTGAGCTATATCCCCAGCCCTTTTTATTTTTTAGTTTTAGACATGATCTTGCTAAGTTGCTTAGGGCCTGGCTAAATGACTGAAGCTGGCCTGGAACTTGTGGTCCTCCTGCTTTAGCCTCCTGAGTCACTGGGATTGCAGGTGTGCTACAACTGTAAAATCTTTTGAGAAGGAATTTTGTATTATTTTTGACTATTTCAACTCACTAGAGAAAAGACTTCTATTGAAATCAGTGGAGAATGGTGATAAGAAGTGGATGGAATATTATAGCTCATACTTAATGGGCTAGTATAGGTGGGGGAACTTTGTACAAGTCAAACAGCCCCCTGAAAATTATCCCAGTTAAGTAAATATTTTATTTTTTGTAGTGCTGGGGATCAAGTTTAGGGCCTTGTACATGCTAGGCAGGCACTTTACCACTGAACTACAATCTCAACCATAAAAAAAAAAATTAATTGTGGTAAAATATGTATACTAAAATTTGCCATATTAAGCTCCTTTAAGTCTTAAATGGGATTAAGTACATTCACATTGCAGTGTAACCATGACCACAACCATCTTCAGAACTCTTTTCATTCTATAAAACTGTAACTATGTATCCATTCCTCCCTGTCTCTGGCCCCTGGCAACTACTATTCTATTCCCTCTTCATGAATTTGACTGTTCTAGATAGCTTATATAAATGGAATCATATACTCTATCCTTTTGTGACTGGCTTATTTCACTTATAATATATTCAAGGTTTATCAATTTTGTGTTATGTGTCAGAATTTTATTCCCTTTTATAGCTAAATAATGTTTCATTGTTTGTATATTTCACATTTTGTTTATTCATACATTTTCAATGGATATAGAGTCTCACCTTCTGGCTATTATGAATAATGCTGCTGTGAACACTGATGTATAGACATTTGTTTGAATCCCTGCTTTCAGTTCTTTTGGGTATATACCCAGAAGTAAAATTGATGAATCACATGATAATTCTAATTTTAGTTTTTTAGGAACTGCCATACTGTTATCTGTAGTGGCTGCACCACCAAAATTTGAATGGAGAGAATGCCAGCATCTTGTTTAGAGAATTATTTTTAAAGTTAGCTCTGAGATAGTGAATTTAGAATTTGGAATATTTTACCAAAATGTACCTTTAAACATCCATAGTGTTGTTAGCACAGTGTGTTACTGGTATAGGAATAAATAGAATAGTACACCTACAGTTCTTCCTAGCTATACCCAGGAGGGAGTGTAAAGAAATTTCCTGGGTTTAAAAAAACAGATAGGCATTGATTAATCATGAGATTCCCCCCCCCCCCCAATGTTTTTATAACAGAGATGCATTCAAGTGAAAGTTCCAAATCTTGTTCTTTTAGTAATTGTAGAATTCTTTAACAACTGATTTTTATTCTTTCTTTTCCTTTACAAAAATCATTCAATCAAACAAACTTTGAAACCCTATTTGGTTTGTTTATAGATGTGAAAATAGTTATCTAGACAATCACAGTTGCTGTCAGATAATTTCAGTAATATTAGTTATCTCTTATGTGGTTCTGGGTTGACCACAAATATGAGCCTCTCTCCACCCACCTTAACCTTTTGGTTACTGTCATGGTGATTTCTTTTCTAAAATAAAATTTTATAGCTCCAAAATAAACTTTTATGGTGGCGCATCTTTAATTCTAGTGACTCAGGAGGCTATTGGAGGAGGATTGCAAGTTCAAGGCCAGCCTCACCAATTTTTAGCAAGACCTATCTCAAAATAAAAAGGACTGGGGATGTTGTAACTTAATGATAAAATGTCCCTGAGTTCAATACCAACTACCCCCCCATATATATATGTATTATATAAAAAACATTTTTCCTTTGGGAACAAAAAGGGGGAGTATCCATTTAGATTAGTATCACAGTTTGTTTTATATTTTTCTATTTTTGTTTCTCTGTTGCTGATAATACAGAGACAGAGAGCATAGTGCTACTCAAGTGAAGAAAAAAAGAACAACTCCCAGTAGTAGTAATATTTTGTTTCAGACTTTCTCAGAAAGAAAACCCTGTCTGCCTTGCTAAAAAGTATTCTTTCTGGATCTAGTGATCATAGATTAAGAATTCCTTTATTTTTTTCTCAAATTTGGCATTGATTTTGATGTTACTTTTTTTTTTTTGGTGGTGCTGGGGATTGAACCCCGGGCCTTGTGCATGGTAGGCAAGCACTCTACCAACTTAGCTATATCCCCAGCCCCAATTTTGATGTTACTTTTAGTTATATTTCCTATATAGAACTATAAGTAAATCACACTTTTGTTTCTCCATTTAGTAATTTTTTTGCGGGGAGGATTGGAGGTTGAATCTAGGGGTGCTTTACCACTGAGCTACATTCCCAGCCCTTTTACTTTTTTTTTTTTTTTGAGAGGGTCTCATTAAGTTGCTTTGGGCCTTGCTAAGTTTTTGAGGCTGGTCTTGAACTTGTGATACTCCTCCCTCGGCCTCCAGAGTTACCATGCAGTTTTAAGATTTCACTGGCCTCTGAGCTCCTTTTTGAAGTCTAGTGTTCCATGACACCTATCTACTGAACATAGTTTCTGCCCCTTTATAACTTTGTCTTCTTCTAAATGAAGTTTTAAAATTTTATGTTCAGTTGTAGGTAGACACAGTAACTTTATTTTATTTATTTATTTTTATGTGGTGCTAAGGATTGAATCCAGTGCCTCACACATGCTAGACAAGTACTCTACCACAGAGCCACAACCCCAGCCCCTAAATGAAGTTTTGATTCTCCTAGTGTCTAGTAATAAGTGCTCAGTGAATATTTATTAGTATATAGCTGTTAATTTAGTTATGGCACAGATAGGATATATATATATACATATATGTGTGTGTGTAAAATATGTATATTGTTATTGGGGATTTAACCTGGAGGTGCTTAACTATTGAGCCACATACCATCCCTTTATTTTATTTTTTGAGACAGGGTCTTACTAAGTTGCTGTGGCTGGCTTTGAACCTGGGATCCCCTTGTCTCAAGCTTCTGAGTTGCTGGGATTACAGGTGTGTGCCACCACACCTGGTTAAATTTTTATGTTTTTAAGTATCTACTATTTACGGATATGATTTTGAATCAAAATCATTCTCTCTGCCTTTGAGAGAATAAAAATTTGTTATATTACATTGAGTATTATAACTTCCAAGTGATCTGAATATAGTGACTTGATTTAGATTTTATGAAGGGCCTCAGTAAGGTAATATGGTAAAATGTCAAACTTGAGTTCAAGAACTTTGTAAAAGTTTTAATATTATTACTGAATTGTTGTGTCAGTCACTCTTCTTGATTATAGTTTCACTCTCAACTTTTTTTTTTTCCCCCAGTGCTAGGATTTGAACATGTTCTACTATTCAGTTATACCCCATCCCTCCAATTGTTTTTTAAGGCAGACATTTTAATCTTAAATGAAAATTGTTCACCATATTAATCACTAATCATAGGTTTTACAATGAGCTTGACACCTAATTTCAAGAAGTAGTCTAGTTAAATTAACAGAACCTGCCTTTATTTATGGTTATAGAGAAATTATTGAGATAGAAAGGATGAGATGTCAAGCTGTAGTTAAGGAAGGAGAATTTTCAGATTATGTGTACCTTAATGGCTTTGGAGTTAGGTTTGAGTCACTTTCTTTTTCTTTGCAACTCACCTTGATTCTCTGGATTCTTTAATGGTAGCTACTATAATACAAGAGTGTTACTGAGAGGAATCTTTTTATCTTGATCCCTGCTGGCTCTCTTGCCTTCTTTTTCCCCAATGGACAGAAGTTATTGAATTATTTCTTAAAGTCAATTTAAATGTATCTTTTGGCATCTCCTTAAAGTGAGGTGGAGACACAATTGAGGAGTCATATTTTAAGTTTAATAGCTTTGGGTTCCTTTACATGTTTTAGATAGCTGTGCAAGGTACTTAATATATAACCTTTATAGTGATCCTGCATTGGGATATAGTGACATAATTCTCCATTTTTTTTTTTTTTTTGCATATCTTGTTGAGCAGAGGCATTGATTACCTTTGTTTCTTTTTCAAGCATGTCCCTATTGAAAACTTTTGGAAGATAGAGATAATATCTCCCTCTGGAATGAAGGGCAGGCACACATACTTTCCATTAAAAAGATTTGAGTTCTCTAGGTTCTGGGTTCCTTTTCTATAATGCATTCCACTGCATGTGCCTACTTTGTGGCATTCTGTGGGAAATGGAATTGGAGAATCAGTGCAAGAAAATGCTGTTACTCTGACTATGATATTACTCTGAATAATTAAGTTCATTGTTCTTGACCTAGGAGTTAGTGTTTTTAGCCAGCACCTATGAAACTGGCAGGCAAAATTGTTATCTTGCAAGTAGGATAAATCTCAGATACTTTGCAGTTTTTAACAGTTTTGGTGACAAGGATGGAATGTTGACAGACATGACATTTTGGAAGAAGAAAGATGAAGAACTTATAGCTTAGTTAACAGAATTTGGGGAATCTCATGGGAATTAGTAGAAACATGTGACCAAATTGTTCTTTGTTCTCTATTGGCTCTTAGTGGGGAGGTAGTTGCACACTAAATTCTAAGAAGTTGGGTTGAAGATGGCTGTCTGAACATTTCTCTGGTTGTTACTAATTCTTTTGGGTGGGCAGGACTTTTTTTTTAAAAAAATTTTATTGTTATTATTTTTTTTATTGGACACAATACCTTTATTTTATTTATTTGTTTTTATGTGGTGCTGAGGATCTAACCCAGGGCCGCTGAGGATCTAACCCAGGGCCATCACTCTACTGCTGAGCCATAGGCCTGGGCAGGACTTTTTTGACCATTCTGAAAGTTAGCCTTAGGCTCTCCCCATTGTAACTACTACTACTAAGATGTGTTGGGTCTGAGCAGGAGGTTCATCCCCCCTTCAGACAAGAGTTTTGGATGTGTGTACTTACTTTAGAGCATGAAAGGATGCAAATTTGCAGCTTCTGGGGCAAAAAACAAATTTGCTAGGAACCTTGGTTTGCCTGAGAGATGGAGTGCTTAATGTCTATGGCTCAGCCTCTTTGGAGGAAACTTTATTTCCCCCTTTGTTGTTTTAAGCAAAGCCATTGGCACAACGGAGACCTCAATTCACAGAAATTTTATTCTAAACCTGGGCCTAGTTCACTGATGGTTCAGCCAGGCAGAAAGATGATTATGTTTGCTTAGTTCTGAATCTGTTCAGCCTGTGCACTAGCTAGGCAGACTGAAAATGGGTATGATTGCTCTGTTCATTGGGCAGAACTCAAGGCTGTTCTTAAAGCTCTGGCCAGTACTCTTGATGAAACTTGTTTTTACTGACTTTTGCCTGTTGCCAATGGCATAGCTCTTTGGTCTGCCACTTGGAAAACTCTAGACTTGCAGATTGATGACAGTTCTTTTTAAACCTATGAATTATACAAATAAATTATAGATACTGATCAAACCATTCGTATCACTCATGAAGGTGTCCACAGTAAGGACTTGTTTTCTGATGAAGTTTACTAGAAGCAAGTTTCTGATTGAGGCCATGCTGTCCATACCCATGTTGCCTGTATTCATCATTGTATTAGATGTGATGGCATATCAACCATCATCAACTGAGCACAAAGTAAAGGACTCTGTGTCTGACACAAAGGATAGCACTATGTGTCAGATTTACAACTCCTGCCAAAAGTTTACCCATTTGTCTTGGGATAAGAAAAACCAATTGCATAGGGGGGCATGATCACTGCCTACTCCTAGCAGATTGTATATTGGATCTTTGACCTTTCTCTCAGGGCTATCAGTGGTGCCTCATTGATATTGGCACTTCTTCTGGTTGTGATGTTGCTGTTGCACTCTGATCAGCTGGTTCTGGCTACACCATTGTGGCCCTAGAAACTAACCTGTATTATGTTTTTAAAGACTTTCTAGACCATTTTCATTCCGATGGTGATGCATCTTTTATTGCAAAAACCACCCAACAGTGGTTGATATTTTATGGACTGTTTGTTTCCCTTGCCAGTCATAGATGTGTAGTTTGTCGATGAACATTGAACATTGGGACAGTTTTTTCAAAAATCAAATTTGAAATCCTTTGCTTCCTCCTAGTTCACATACCTTAGTAAGTCAGTTTGGTCTCCGAATACAACTCTCCCCAGAAAGGAATTGTCTAAGCTTGATCACTTTCTGAGTAATGATCAGGACAGAAGAGATGGGAAGTTTATAGCCTTGTTTTGAAAAATTGAGATTCCACGTCGACCGTTTGTGGGCATGTTGTTTCTGTTTTTCCACTAGCAGCAACTGCAAACCAGCTTGGCTGGTGTGTACCTTCTATGTGGTGGCAAGACCAAACGGTGGCTTTCAGAATTCAAACCTAGTTCTTGTTCAGCTACCTGGAGTCTCTTGTTGGATTGATACAGTTCTAGATTATCAGAATAGTGACTGTGGTTTAGTATACTGATTGCTGTGTCCATTGGTGGCCCATGTGGGCCAGTGGAGGCCATAATGGGTTTCTGTAGGTTTCATAAAAATTCTATTGAACTTCTTGTACTTGACATTTCTAGATAAAAGGTCTAGGTGTGAGTATGAAATGATTGGAAAAAAAGATGAAGTTAATGGCTACTGGAATGGGAAATTATGACTTTTGTGGCAGTGAACAGAGCAATAGTCCTGATACTGGAGGAGGAAATATCTTAGACTTCTAATGTTCAGGGGAGGGAAAGACATTAATGTTCTTTGTCTTTCACAACCACTCTTTTTTTTTTTTTAATATTGTTGAGTTATCAATGGACCTTTATCTATTTTTTATTTGTATGCAGTGCTGAGAATCGATCCCAGTGCTTCTCACATGCTAGGCAAGTGCTCTACCCCTGAGCCACAACCCCAGCCCTTCACAACCATTCTTTTTTTTTTTTAGTTGTAATGGACTCAATACCTTTATTTTAATTATTTACTTATATGTGGTGCTGAGGATCGAACCCAGGCCTTGCAAGTACTAGGTGAGTGCTCTACCGCTGAGCCACAACCCCAGCCCTGACAACCATTCTTAAAGACTTTCTTATGAAGGAAAAAAGGAAAATTCCCCAGCCCTGACAACCATTCTTAAAGACTTTCTTATGAAGGAAAAAAGGAAAATTCCTAGGTGCAGCTTTTCTAAATTGCTGCAAGCACGTTAAATTTAATTAACTACTGTATCTGGTATTCCCTATTAGGTGGCTCTGGTCGGGATTTGCTGTTCTCCTTATCGGGATTGGCCCTAGCTCTGTATCTTCCATGCAAAAAAAGTGTCAAAACACTCAGATGTCTTCTTCACTGCATCCCATAGCCTTCACTCAGAGAATTTGTGGGACAGATGATGGCCACCTGAATTTTGGCCTGGATAGGGGCTGGACTGACCTTATTTATTACTTCCCAAAACAAGTATTAAGCCCTAGGTTGGGACATAGATTGACTGTGTCTCTTAGCCTGAAGTAGATCCTACTTGTAAAGATCTAACAACTCTTTCTTTTTTTCTTCAATTAATTTTTTATTTGGTACATTATAATTATATGTAATAGTGGAGTACATTATGACATTGGTATGTGTACCTAATATAATTTGTTCAGTTTCATTCTCTAGTACTTTTTCTCTCCCCTCTTCCCTCTGCTGGTCCCTTTATCTACTAAACTGGTCTCCCTTCTAATTTTATGAAATCACCCTCTTTCCTCCTCCCTTTTTTTTTCTGTCTAGCTGCCACACGTGAGAGAAAACAGACAACACTTGACTTCCTGAGTCTGGCTTATATCACTTAAAACAATGATCTTAATTCCATCCATTTTCCTGTAACAACAATTTCATTATTCTTTTTTTTCCTAAATGTTTATTTTTTAGTTTAGGTGGACACAATATCTTTATTTTTAATTTTTATGTGGTGTTGAGGATTGAACCCAGCACCCCACACATGCCAGGCAAGCGTGCTACCGCTTGAGCCACATCCCCAGCCCCTCATTATTCTTTATGGCAGAATACAACTCTGTTGTATATACATACCTCTTTTTATTTATCTATTCATCTGTTGATGGACACTTAAGCTAGTTCTATAACTTTGATATTGTGAATTGTGCTTCTATAAATAGGGGCATGCATGTATTGCTATAGTATGTTGACTTTAATTTTTGAGGGTAAATACTGAGGAGTGATAACACCTGGGTCATATGGTGGTTCCATTCTTAGTATTTGAGGCACTCCATACTGATTGCTGTAGTGGTTGCACTAATTTAAAGTCCTACGAACACTGTATAAAGTGTTCTTTTTCCTTCACATCTTTGCCAGCATTTAGTATTATTTGTATGCTTGATGATTGCCAGTCTAACTAGTGAGATGAAAATCTTAGTGTGATTTTGACTTGTATTTCTCTGCTGAAATATTGAACTTTTGTTCATTATTTGTTGGCCATTTGTTATTCTTTTGAGAAGTGCTTGCTCAGATCACTTGTTGATTAGATCATCCCCTTTTCCCCTCTTGTGAGTCCTTTATTTATTCTAGATATTAGTCCCCTTTTGGAAGAGTAGCTGGCAAAGATTTTCTCCCATTCTGTAGGGCTTCTCTTCATACTTTTGTTTTCTTTGCTGCACAGAAGCTTTTTAATTTGATGCCATCCCATTTATTAATTCTTTAAAAGGCCTATGAAGAAATTGTTGCCTATGCCTATATATTGGAGCACTGACCCTATATTTTCTTTTTGGAGTTGCAAAGTTATTGGTCTAATTTCTAGGTCTAGGATCCATTTCAAGTTGACTTATGCAGGGTTAGAGGTAGGGATGTAGATTCATTCTTCTATGTATGGATATCCATTTTTATGAGTACCATTTTAAAAAGGCTCTCTTTTCTCCAATATATGTTTTTGACGCCTTTGTCAATAATCAGGTGACTGTATATATCTATGTGAATTTATTTCTTTTATTCTATTGCTGCATTGGCTTGTATGTATATATTTATGGCAGTTACCGGGCTGTTTTTGTCATTACAGCTCTGTAGTATAATTTGAAATCAGGTATTATAATTCCTCCAGCATTTTTTTTTTTTTTCTTTTGCTTACAATTGCTTTGGCTAGCCAGGTATGGAGGTGCATGGCTGTAATCCCAATGACTCAGGTAGGAGGATCACAAGTCCAAAGCCAGCCTTAGCAACTTAGTGAGGCCCTAAGCAACTTAGTGAGACCCTGTCTCAAAAAAAAGGGGAGGGGGGGTGTGCTGGGGATGTGGCTGAATGTTTAAGTGTCTCTGGGTTAAATTCATAGTACCAAAAAACAAAAATAAAAAAGGATGGGTCTTTTATCTTCCATATGAATTTTAGGTCTGTTTTTTCTAGTTCTATGAAGATTATCATTGGTATTTTGATGGGAATTGCATTGAATATTTAGATCACTTTTAGTAATGTGGCCATTTAAACAATATTAATTCTGCCTAAGAACATGGATATTCTTTTCATCTTCTAAAATCTTCAGTTTCTTTCTTCAGTGTTCTATAATTTTCATTATACAGTTCTTTCACCTCCATTGTTATCCATGCCATTAACCTGTATCTTGCATCCCTCTTGAATTTTAATGATTCTTTAATTTGGTCTTTTAATGTTGTTTCAGAGTTCTTGTATATTTTGATCATGGTAATTTACTTTCTTTTCTTTAATATCGTCTGAATATTCAAGGCTGTCCACTTTGTTTTCTAGCTCTTGGATTCTGTCTTCTACTTGGTATACTCTATTGGAGAGACTTTCAGCTTAATTTTTTATTTGATTTATTATGTCTTTCATTTCCAAGATTTGTTTGGTTCTTTTTCAATATCTCTATCTGTTTATTGAGGTCAGGCATTTCAGTTGTATATAGCAGGGTATGTGGGGTATACCCTCTGTGATCATTCTTCTAGACTTGACAACTCTGTATGTTCTAAAGAAATGGGATCTAAGATGAGGTCCTTTGTAGGTGTGGTGTACACAGTTATCCTTTCTAGTGTTGTTATAGGAGCAAATGTCCACGAGTGGGACCTGAGGCCCCTCCCTAGCAATTTCTACTTGGGGTCTGGTTGTTAATTTGGGGGTTTATATCCCCTAATCTTTGTGTTAAATTATTGTTGAAGTTTTAGTGGGGTTAGATTGTGTGTGGAGCATGCAGCACTGTCTTTTAGCTTTACAGTCCTTTCTAGGAGCATTATCTGTGCCCTTGGGATTGTACTTCTTTAGTGTAAACCAAGCCTTGACTTGCCTGCCTCCTAAAAACATAGACTCTTGTACCTTTGAATTTTAAGGAAATATCAGTAGATTTTGTAGTCTGTAGATGACTTTTGAGATCTTTCCAAAGTGAGTTTATTTTTGGTTACTTGGGGAAGCTTCCCTGAGTGATAACTGATTTGTTACTTATGTATACTCTGTGAACACTTGTCTCTATGAGGGGAGTGGTTCATTTAGCTTAGGCAGTATAAAATTTTTCTTTTGTTTTTTGACTTTTTTTTTTTAGCTTAAGCAATCAGTGACAGTACTGTGGCCTTGAGATGGATTAAGGTCAGTCTCAATTCATTGACCAGAGTTGTTTAAGGATAAAATTGCCCTTGATTTTTCTTAGTGGGCTAAGGCAGTCTGCACAATTGCTAATCCATCCTATTGTTCTTGTATTAATGCCTTGGGAGAAATGGAAAAGCCACCTGGCTTTTTGAGTGTGTTGGTCAGGTTTTTGTCTCTGTGACCAAAATAGTGGACAAGAGCAACTTAATGAAAAATTTATTTTAGGCTCAGGGTTTCAGAGGTTCAGTCCATGGTGGGCTGAAAGTGAGGCAAAACATCAGCGGGGAAGTGGAGAAGTGCTGCTTCATTTCTGGCAGCCAGGAAGCAGAGAGAGGGAGGGGGCCACAGGGAATATGAATCTTTCTAGGGCTTACCCCTAGTGAGTCACCTCTTCCATCCATGCCCCGCCTGCCTATAGCTACCACCCTGTGAGTTCATTCAAACTAGGATGAACTGATTAGATAGGTTACAGCTCCCACAAGCCAGTCATTTCACCTCCAAACATTTGTGCATTGACATAGGAACTTTTGGGTAACACCTCATATCCATATTATAACTCTGGGGTAGACCCTGATGGCTCATAGGATCTATCTTATTTGTGTATGTGATCTTGAGGATTATGGCTAAAATCAATTGTGAAGATTGACCTCATCCTGCTGATCCTGCTGTTTAGTCTTGTTGATAGCAGCGTTAATTAATTATGTGTGAGACAAATTGTCAGTTGGATTAATCAGAGTTGTTGATGGAGTGGCATACTCATTAAAAAAAATTCATCAACATCCAGGATGGCTATAAATGAGAGGATAATGTTTGAATGCAATCCTCTTCGTGTCTCCTACATTTCTGTACCTCTTATGAATAGAGGCACTGGTTGTTCTAGGATATCTTTGCAAGGATGTCATGTTTCACCCAGCCTTGATAGTGTTGCCTTCCAGACCAAAAGGCAGGTTGCTTATAGTCTGTCAGATAAAGATATTTTTGCCTCTAAAGAAATGGCAATCATAATTTTTATCCAATATAATTGATTCACATTCCATAAGCACAGGGTTCCTCTCCTCTAATGCAATTCACTGGATGTACGTTGTCATTTGGCCCACTCTGTGTCATCCTGAGGTTTATGAATTGTGTAAAAAGAATGCTACTACTGTGGTTATTATTGATGTGACTAATAAATCTCTTTGTCCTTGACCCAAGAGTCTTGTATTTTCCTCTAGCATCCATGAAATTATAATAGGATAAATTATTAGCTTGCAACTAAGTTGGGTAGAATCTTAGGTCCTTTACTGTTCTTACCACCCTACCTTGCAAGGTAGACAATCCCTTATTTTACAGTTTGATTTAAAAGATAGTAATTATAATAACTACTACTAACATTTGCTAGCAGTTTCTTTCTGCTGGGCTCTTTGATAAGCTTTTTTTTTTGTGTATTATTATATCTAATTGGTATACCCATCCAGTCTGTGATAGTCATTGTTATAATTTCCATTTAAAAATGAGAAATGAGGGCTAGGGTTGTGGCTCAGTGGTAGAGCGCTCACCTAGCATGTGTGAGGCCCTGGGTTTGATCCTCAGCACCACATAAAAATAAATAAATAAAATAAAGGTATTGTGTCCATCTACAACTTAAAAAAAAAAAAAAGAAAATAAGGAGTTAAAAAGGTCAACTACCTAATGACAGGTCGTGAGTAACAAGGCTGAGATTGGAACTCAGCTATGTTTGACTATAAAGTCAAGTCTACAGTCTTATATGTCCATGTTTTCCAAATGTGCATGCTAGGAAATACCCAAAGCTACAGAATAAGCCAGGAGAAGTGGTATACACTACAATCTTAGCTACTTGTAAGGCTGAAGCAGGAGGATCACAGCCCAGGAGTTTGAGGCCAGCCTGGACAACATAGCAAAACCCTGTCTCACAGACCAACAAATCTATAGAATAAATGTACACATCTTTCTGAAGCATTGATTTATTAGAATAATTGAAAAAGAAACACTGTTTTCTTAAAACATAAATAACAATGATTATAATGTATAAAATTTGCATAAATTTTAAATAGAAAATGAGATTTCTAGGACATAATAAGTATGTGGCTTGCTTCATCTTCTCTTCTAATGGGGAATTTATTTTCCTTCTTCTGTTTGTATTGACTACAGTAGTGGGAAAATTTAAAAAGTACTGTGCCTTTTAAAAAACAAATGAAAACTGCATACAGATATTTTAAAAATTTCTTCATTCTGTCATAGCTTTTTGGAATAAAGAAAGAATAGTAAAACCATTCCTGGTGTTCTTAGACTGACTGAGGCCAGTAGAGTAATAAACAAAACAAAACAAAAGCTGGAGTTTGTTGATTGCTTATAATGAAGATGTGTGTGGCAATGATAGTTATTGAGATTACTTAGTACTTCAACAAGAGATTATTTTGTTACTCATATTCTTTACCTTTTACATTTATAATTGTCTGTAAATTTTTGTCTTATTATCAGTCTATACTAGTGTTAAGTAATTTTGCCTTTTCTTTCTGGAAGTTGTGTCAGTTTGGGGTATATTCCCTATGGCTCAGTAGTGGAACTTGAACCCAAAGTAACTGGCATTGTGAAAAAAAAATAATAGAATTGACTTCAGCTGAAGCAAGCAGGTCTCAAGGTGACTCATGGTATATTAGAAAGGGAAAACAGTGTTTACTGATTACTTTCAAATAATATAGTGAGAAATATTCTGTCAATGCTGACTGGTATTTGATGATATTAAATAATTATGTTTTTAAGTGTGATTATGTATTGGGCTTCTTTTTAAAAATATTTTTTTAATTGTAGATGGACACAATACCTCTCTTTTACTTATTTATTTTTATGTGGTGCCAAGGATCGAACCCAGTGCTTCACACATGCCAGACGCGTGTGCTACCACTGAACCACAACCCCAGCCCCATGTATTGGGTTTTTTAAAAGTGTCATTGGCTCCTAGAGGCATGTATGGATAAGATGGTATGATATACAGCATTTACTTCAAATAGGGTCAGCAGGAAGTGAAATGGTTAGCTGTAACCTGGTAACAATTTTAGAGAGTACTGTGTTCGTGCCTGTTGTCTTTACTATTATCTCTGCTCTTATATATACTTAAATTATGCATAATAAAATAAATAAAAAGATATGTTGCCAAAATAAAAATAACTTTGGGGAGATTGTAAGCATTAATATAACAAGGTCATGTACTAATGTATGATTGGGTTACAGTAGTGATGAGACTACTACAATGAAGTAATAGCATAGCAATCACAATAATAATAATTACTGTGATTACTATTGCTCTCTAATCACAGCATTTAAGCAAAGTAGTTGGTAAATTTTCGTCTCTATTTGTTGTCACAGGAAAATTTTTTCTTTCTCTGTTTCTTTTTTTTTTTTGGTATATGGCAGAGTGATGGGGATTGAACCTAGGATTTTGTACATGCTAAGCATAAGCTCTATCATTTAACTATGTTCTCAGCTACCCTGATGTTTTAGTCGACTTTTCTGCTGCTGTGACTAAAAGACCTGACAAGCAATTTCAGAGAAGGAAAAGTTTATTTGGGGTCTCACGGTTTTATAGGTCTCAATCCCTAGACAGCAGGCTTCATCCCTTGGGGCTCAAGGTGAGGCAGAACATTATGGTGGGAGAGTGTGGTATAGGGAAGCAGCTCACATGATGATCAGACAGGAGAGAGAGAGAGAGAGAGAGAGAGAGAGAGAGAGAGAGAAACTCTACTTGACAAATACAAAATATATTCCCCAATGGCACACCCCCAATGACCCACCTCCTCCAACCACACTCTACCTGCCCTCAGTCACCGCCCAGTTAATCCTATCAGGAGATTAATTCACTGATTGGGTTAAGCTCTTATAATCAAATCATTTCTGTTCTAAACCTTCTTGCATTGTCTCACACATCAGCTTTTGGTGGACACCTCACATCCAAACCATAACACCAGAAATTTTATAGTAGTTTTCTTGATAGATTATACTTGTACAAAGTGCTAGCTTTGTAGAATAATTAATATAATCTCATCACCTTATTGGATCTTAATGGAATGAAACCAACAGCAAGAAAAATAAGAGAAATAAGAGAAATCATATTAACACATGGAGATTGAACAATACTCTTTTAAATGAAGAATGAATAAAAGAGGAAATGAGTAGAAATCAAGAAATTCTTAGAAACAAATGAGAATAGAGATACAGCATGTCAAAATCTCTAGTACAGTATATAAGTACTTCTAAGAGGAAAATTTATAGCATTGAGTGCTTACTGTGAAAAATTATATCCCAAAAAAGTAAAAGTATGCTCCACTGCAAGGCCTTAGAAAAGGAACTAATTCCAAAATCCTAGCAGACAGAAAATAATTAAGATCAGAGCCAAAATTAATGAAACTGAGAATAAAAACCATACAGGATCAATGAACGCAGTAAATATGATTGATAAACCCTTGCTAAATTAACCAAAAGAGAGAGAGAGAGATGGGGCTGGGGTTGTAGCTCAATGGTAGAGCACTTGCCTAGTACATGTGAGGCACTGGGTTCTATCCTCAGCACCACATAAAAATAAATAAAAGTGGGCTGGGATTGAGGCTCAGTGGCAAAGCGCTTGTGTGAGGCACTGGGTCCGATTCTCAGCACCGTGTATCAATAAATAAAATAAAGGTCCATTGACAGTTAAAAAAGAAAAAAAAATATTGTATCCATCTACAAATTTAAAAAAAATTAGAGAAGATGCAAATCAACATAGTTAGAGATGATAAACAAAATATCACCACATATACTTCTGAAACCCAGAAAATCATTGGAAACTGTTCTGAAAATTTATATTCTAATAAATGGACAATCTAGAAGATATTGACAAATTTTTAGATACATGTGACTACCCAAATCAAACTGGGAATAAATAGATAATAATAAATAGACAATCTAGATGACATTGACAAATTTCTAGATACATATGACTACCCAAATCAAACTGGGCATAAATAGATAACCTAAATATACCAATATCAAGTGATGAAATTTAAACACTAATTAAAAACCTTCTAATAAAGAAAAGCCTGGGTCCAAATGGATTCTAAGCTGAGTTCTACCAGACCTTTAAAGAAGAATGAACACCAGTCTTTCTCAAATTATTCCACGAAATTGAAAGGGAGAGAACACTCTGAATGCATCCTATGAAGCCGGTATATCCCTGATACCAAAATGAGACAAAGACATATCAAGGAAAGAAAATTACAGACCGATATCTCTGATAAACATAGATACAAAAGTCCTTAATAAAAATATCAACAAACCACATCCAAAAACACATCAAGAAGATAATATACCATATCAAGTAGGTTTCATCCCAGGGATGAAAGGTTGGTTCATTATACACAAATCAATAAGTGTAATTCACACTTAAACAGAATTAAGGACAAGAATCATGGGATTATCTCAATAGATGCAGAAAAGGCCTTTGATGAAATCCAGCACGCATTCATGTTAAAAATGCTGGAGAAACTAGGGATGGAAGGAACTTACCTCAACATCATAAAGGCTATTTATGACGTACCTAAAACCAACATAATGATTGGAGAAAAATTAAAAGCATGTCTTCTAAAATCAGTAACAAGACAAGGTTTTCCACTTTTACCACTTCAATTCAATATAGTTCTCAAAACACTAGTTAGAGCAAGCAGGCAAAAAAAGGAAATTTAAGGGATACAAATAGGAAAAGAGTCAAACTGTCTCTGTGGGTGACATGATGCTATATCTAGAAGATCTGAAAAACTCCACCAGAAGACTTCTGTAGCTTCTAAATTAGTTCAGCAAAGTAATAGAATACAAGATCAACATGTACAAATCAATAGTTTTGTTATATTCCAACAGTAGGAAGAAATCTACTAAATCGATCCATTCACAATAACCTCAAAAAAACAAAACAAAACAAAACAACAACAACAACAACAACAAAAAACCCACAAAAATTTGGGAATTAACCTAACCAAGGAAGTAAAAGAATTCTAAAATGAAAATTACAGAACACTGAAGAAAGACATTGAAGAAGACCTTAGAAGATGGAAAGACCTTTCATGTTCTTGGCTTGGCAGAAGTAATATAGTCAAAATGGCCATACTACCCAAAGCAATATACAGATCAGTGCAGTCCCCATCAAACTATCAATGACATTCTTCACAGAATTAAAAAAAAATCCTTAAATTTATTTGGAAGAATAAGAAGGGGCATGGGAAGATTGGAGGAACTTTGGATTGGGCAAAGGGGAGGATGCGGAGGGGTTATGGGGGTAGGAAAGATGGTAGAATGAGATGGACTTCATTACCCTAGGTACATGTATGATTGCACAAATGGTGCATCTCTATACTGTGTAAAACCAGAGAATTGAAACGTTGCTCTCCATTTGTATATGGTGAATTGAAATGCATTCTGCTTTCATGTACAACTAAGTAGAGCAAATTAAAAAAAAAAAGAATAAGAAAGTCAGAACATCAAAGCAATACTGAGAAGAAAAGAAATGCAGGGGGCATCACAATGCCTGATCTATAATTATACTATAGAGCTATACAAAAATCAGTATAGTATTGGCATTAAAATAGACATGAAGATCAGTGGTACAGAATAGAAGACAACTAAAAAAGAAAAAAAATAAAGTATTGTATCAAAATAAAGTATTGCATCCATCTACAAATAAAAGAAAATTAAAAAAGAAAGAGAAGATGCAAATCAACAAAGTTAGAGATAAAAAATGAAATATCACTACAGATACTTCTGAAACCCAGGAGATCATTGGAAACTTTTGAAAAATTTATATTTCAAGTTCAAAACCAATATCAGCAATTTAGTGTTGGATTGAGACAACCCACATACTTACAGCCATCTGATATTTGACAAGGATGCCAAAAATATATTTGGAGAAAAGACAGCCTCTTTAATAAATGTTGCTGGGAGTACTGGATAGCTATATATAGAAAAATGAAACTAGACCCATTTGTGTGATCCAGCACAAACGTCAAATCAAAATGGATCAGAAACTGAGGAATTGGACCAGAAACCTTGCAACTGCTAGAAGAAAACATAGGGTCAATACTCCTGCCGTACTGATGCTGGCACTGACTTCCTCAATAAGATCCCCAAAGTGCAAGAATTAAAACCAAGAATCAATAAGTAGGATGCCATCAAAATAAAAAGCTTCTGCACAGCAAAGGAAAGGATTAATAAGAGTGTGAAGAGACAGCCTAGAGTATGGGAGAAAATTTTTGCCAGCCATTTCTCCGATAGGGGATTAATATCTAGAATATAATATAAAGAACTCAAGGGCTCGGGTTGTGGCTCAGTGGTAGAGCACTTGCCTATCATGTGTGAGGCACTGGGCTCAATTCTTAGCACAATAAATAAATAAGTAAATAAATGTATGTATGTATGTATGTATGTATGTATATGTGTATGTATGTATGTTCATCAACAAACTATTAAAAAAAAGAACTAAAAAAAACTGCCAAAAAGTCAAATAACTCAATCAATAAATGGGCAAAAGAACTGTACAGATACTTATCAGAAGAAGCATCCTTGATAATCAACAAATATATGAAAAAATGTTCAATATATAGCAATCAGGGAAATGCAGATTGAAACTACACTAAGATTTCATCTCATTCCAATCAGAATGGTAATTATCAAGGTTACAAACAATAATAAATGCTGGGAGGATGTGGGGGAAAAAGTACACTTGTACATTGTTGGTGGGACTGCAGACTAGTATGACCACTCTGGAAAGCAGTATGATAATTCCTCAGAAAACTAGGAATGGAACCACCATATGACCCAGCTATCACACTTCTTGGTATTAATCCAAAATACTAAAAGAAGCATACATTAGGGATACAGCCACCTTAACTTTTATAGCAGTACAATTTATAATAGCCAAATAATGGAGTCAACCTAATGCCTGTCAATAGATGAACGGGTTAAGAAACTACACACGCACACACAACATACACAATGGAGTTCTACTCAGTCAAAAAGAAAGAATGAAATATGGCATTTGTAGGTAAATGGATGGAAACGGAGACCATCATGTTAAGTGAAATAAGCCACACCCAGAAACTCAAAGGTCAATGAATGTTTTCTTTCAAATGTGGAAGCTAAAGTAAAATAAAGGAAAGAAAGAGGGAAGGGTAGGATATCATAAGATACAGGGAAGATCAGTTTTGTAGAAGGAGGAGATTGAGAGGCAGAGTGGAAGGACAGAAAGGGAAAGAAATGCAGATTTATTTATTTATTTGTACCAGAAATTGAACCCAGTGTTGCTTAACCGCTGAGCCACATCCGCAGCCCTTTTTTAAGTTTTATTTTTGAGATAGGGTCTTGCTAAGTCCCGAGGGCCTCACTAAATTGCTGATGTTGGTTTCGAACTTTAAATACTCCTGTCTCAACCACCCATTTGCTAGGATTATAGGTATGCTGTCCTGTGCCCCCCAGAATGAATTCTTCAAAAAAAATCATGTTATGCAAATGATTTATAAATATAGCACAGAGAATTTCACCTTTATATATAAGTAAAAACAACCAATCAAAAATAAAATTGTTGGGTGTAGTGGTGCATGCCTATTATCCCAGTGGCTTGGTAGACTGAGGCAGGAGGACACAGAAGTGCGGAGGAAGGATAGGAGGGAAAAGCAGAGGATCTTGAACTTAAACCGAATTCTGTGCATGTACGATTTTGTTGGGATGAACCCAACTACTGTATAACTACAATGTTCTAATTAAAAAAAAAAAAAAAGACAAACAGTGACAATTTGTAAGGAATTAACTTCGATGTAGTAAATATGAATACCTGAAGGTGAATGTTATTTTGGTAAAGAGGTACTAACAGCATTTTTCTTTAACATAAGATTGTAACAAAACCAGAAACCTGAAAAGATACAAAAGATAATATTAAGCAAAAAGAAAAAGATAATTAGAGAATGTCATTTCTGTATGTACTGATAACAATTTCTTTCAAATGAATTTTTTTTTGTCTTTCTTTTCCAAATAGAACAGCACATGGTAATTATATTTAAATATAGTTCATTTTGGCAATGGAAATACTGTATAAGTTATTAATCCACCTACTGATGTGTGGTGAATATATAAAATTAAAATGTAGATTATGTTAAAATGAAATACATTTTTATTTAAGATTAAATATTTTTGTTAGATCATAAATACTATCCAAAATCTAATAGTAATCTAATTTGCCATGATAAAAATATTATTGTGCCAGAAATAACTACTTTCTTTCCTGGCTTATTTACTAGAAGAATTTTTATTTCTTTTCAAAATCTTTATAGACAGTATATGTGTGTATTTGTGTGTTTATATCAGTGACTAGGAAGGTACCCTGAACAAATAATAAATATAGAGTCTTTGATGAAAGGTCATTGGTGACATACATAGCTGGACCTAGGACTCGGTTCCTTTTGCATTTCTTCTGAATTTTTAGGAAACCTTCATGAAGATAGCTGTAGGGAGTTCCCTGCTGTCCAGGGGACATCTTATAGTTGGTATTTGTTACCCATGGAGAAAGCACGAAACTGGGGAGTATGACTATTAGTTGCCTCCTACCTTGCTCTAGTAATCCCAGATTGGGTATTCTGAACCTTCCCAATAGGCACTGGCTCAGCAAGAACTCATATAATTGGCATTGTGGTCAGGTAAGGGTGAAGGTTTTATCACTGAGTTTGGTGGCATTAGTGAATTATACTTAATAAACAGTGTCCTTTAATTCTTATGCTTTAAAAATAGTCTGTAATGAGGGTATACCAGTCACTCAGTTATTCAGATATTTGGATAACTTCACATGTATTTTGATGTGACATTGAGAAGCACAAGAAATGTATTTACCTAACACTGTCTTCATATTTTCATTTGCTTGGCAAAATAATTTTTTGAATGTCTGTTCTGTGCTACTCTTTATAGAGTCATCCTTTTGAATCTACAAAAGGTGGGGAGTGTTGATTACAGGTGGTGTAATTTCCCCTTCTCTACCAACAGTGCATTCCAAAATCTGAAGATGTTCAAGTCCCTTTTAAAAAATGACAGTTTTTGTGTATAACCTATGCACATCCTCCTGTATACTTTAAATTATCTCTGTATTGCTTATAATATCTAGTACATTGCAAATGCTATTTAAGTAGTTGTTATACTGTATTGTTATAGTAATAATGATAAATTCTGTACATGTTCAGTAAAGACCTCAACTTTTAAAAAAATATTTTCAATCCTTGGTTGGTTGATGCAGATATGGAGGGTCTAATGTACTAGGTATAGGTGAATAGGCATTAGGGATGTGAGGAAGAGATTAAAAAAACTGATTAGGTCAATATTTTTATAATTCTCATAATAAATAATTATAGTATAGAATGACTATAGAGGAATAGAGAATTCTATTCCAGTGGTTAAGATGGATACACTCATATATATTCTTTAAACCAATAATAATGGACATATCAAAGGACACAATATGATTACTTGTCAGCTGGTAAAACTGTACACATCTTGTGATACAAAGTGACAGGGCAAAAATTCCTTCTCATGTTTTCTTATGTTCATCTTTTGGTTGAACGTTTTTTGGTGACTGGGAGATCACTACTTTGTGAGTCAGCTAATAAAGCTAATAAAAGTTTACCTCTCTGTAACTTACTGGTTTACTGTAGTATGGAGTTTTTTTTTTCCCCCTACCACGTGAAGGCAGTGTTACCATTAACTCTTATTATCTGAGCCCTATTTTTTCTAGTTTTTTTTTCTATAACTCATCACTTGGTTGCTTTCTGTGGATATTTTAAACTGCAAAAAAATTATAAACTGTATTTACTAAACTTGTTGGTAATAGTATCAACACAATTATACTAACTTTTTCAGAGTTTAAGCAAGGCAGGAGGCATTACTCAAATGGAGACTTATTACTTATTTGCCACTTAATTGAATCAGTGGTTCTACTTACTACCTAATCCCTATAGGTAATGGTACTAAGATGGATGTACTTATATGTTAATGGTGGAGTACCTCAAAGGTGGACCTTGGAATTGAACAGAATATTCCAATAGAGTTTGAAGTAGAATAGAAAATGGCCTCTCCCCTAGTTTTTTTTTTTTTAATATTTATTTTTTATTTTTTGGCAGACACAACATCTTTGTTTGTATGTGGTGCTGAGGATCGAACCCGGGCCGCACGCATGCCAGGCGAGCGCGCTACCGCTTGAGCCACATCCCCAGCCCGCTCTCCCTAGTTTTGCACGTTTTATTGCTATTGGTGCAGTTAAGTTAGAATTTTGACATATGCAGAGTGGATTAAAATTTAAAATCTCACAGGAATAGGTAAGGCTTGTGCAATTAGTTCACTTTTTGTTGCTGATAAGACTACCACAGACTGGGAAAATAATAAAGAAGAGTGGTTTATTTTGGCTTATGGTTCTGGAGGTAGACAGGGAGCTGATGTGTTTTTCTGATCTATCTTCTCATAAAGCCACTAGTATTCAAATGTGAGGGCTCTACCTGGATGACTTTATTTATTTATTTTCGGTACTGGGGATTGAATTTAGGGGCACTCAACCTCTGAGCCACATCCCCAGCCCTATTTTGTATTTTATTTAGAGACAGGGTCTCACTGAGTTGCTTAGTGCTTTGCTTTTACTAAGGCTGGCTTTGAACTTGTGATCCTCCTGTCTCAGCCTCCCAAACTGCTGGAATTACAGGCATGCCACCGCGCCCCACTGGATGACTTTACTTAATCCCAATCACCTTCCAAAGGCCTCACCTCTAAATGCAATGACTGTATTTAGTTTCCACCCTCTTAATAGCTCATAATGGGGACTAACCTTCTACATGAATTTTTGAGAGAACAGAATATATTCAAACAATAATAGCATACTTCCCTCATTTTAAATTTAATCCTGGGCTGGGGATGTGGCTCAAGCGGTAGCGCGCTCGCCTGGCATGCGTGCGGCCCGGGTTCGATCCTCAGCACCACATACAAACAAAGATGTTGTGTCTGCCGAAAACTAAGAAATAAATATTAAAAAAAATAAATTTAATCCTTTGAACTTTTATGATTTAATGGACAACTTCATATTTATTTTGTTCACTTTCATCCTTCTGCATTTAAATCATCTCTACAAATTTGCTCCATCAGTTTTACCCTATATTTGCTTTGGCTTCTGCATCTCCATTTCTACTGACTCTGATTTTCTAACCCTATTTTCAGTTTAAAAACTTTTCAGTCTATTCCCATTGTAAAAATATCATCCATTGATCCCTTCTAGATGATTTCATATTTCTCTTCCTATTCCCCTCATGATTTTCTTAGTTGTTAATCTATCTTAGGGAGCTGTCTTGTCTCTTTCTTTTCCACCCTACCCCATCTCATGATTTCTAGATAATCATCCTTTCTTTGGTTTTAACTACCCATTATATGTATGTTATTAATTCCCAAAGCAGCAACCTTATTCTTATCCCTTCCTTTGAACTCCCTGTTCAGTTGCTTATAAAGGACAAAGATCAAGTTTTTTGGTATGGCTAACAAAGCTCTTTGTGATTTGTTCTTTTATAATTTACACTTAAACCAATACCATGTGTTTGTTGCAATACTTTGATGCTTGTATTTTTCTTGAACATAGGTGATTTCATGTTTTTTTGTGGGGTTGGGGATGTAGCTCAGTGGTAGAGTACTTGCCTAGCATGTATGAGGCCCTGGATTAAATCCCCAGTACTGCAAAAACAAAACCAAAACAAAACCCCCCAGAATCTCATGTCTTTGCCTTTGTCAATTTTCCCATTGCTGCCTTTTAGTCTTCTTAGACTTATGCATGGGCATTATCATTTGTGAAATTTTCCCTGACAATTACTCTTTTTCATATCTCATGAATACTTTTGCTATTGCAGCTATCACATTACTTTGTAAATATTGATTTCTCTTACTAATTTTCCTTACAGGGAAGAACTGTATCTTATGCATTTTGGTATTTCTGGTGCCTAGGAATACACTTCCTAGCCCACAATGTATTCTTATTGACCCTGTAGTATGCTGTTTTTAAGTCCTTTGGGTGTAGGCCAAGGAGAGGGATAGCTGGGTCAAATGGTGGTTTCATTCCCAATTTTCCAAGGAATCTCCATACTGTTTTCCATATTGGCTGCACCAATTTGCAGTTCCACCAGCAGTGTATGAGTGTACCTTTTCCCCCACATCTTCACCAACACTTATTGTTGTTTGAGAAAGAGAGAGAGAGAGAGAGAGAATATATTTTTTTAATATTTGTTTTTTTTTTAGTTTTTTCGGCGGACACAACATCTTTATTTGTATGTGGTGCTGAGGATCGAACCCAGGCCGCACGCATGCCAGGCGATTGCGCTACCGCTTGAGCCACATCCCCAGCCCCTGTTGTTTGTATTCTTAATAGCTGTGATTATGACTGGAGTGAGATGAAATCTTAGAGTAGTTTGGATTTGCATTTCTCTAATTGTTCGCCATGATGAACATTTTTTCATATATTTGTTGACTGAATGTGTATCATCTTCTGAGAAGTGTCTGTTCAGGTCCTTGGCCTATTTATTGATTGGGTTATTAGTTTTTTTGGTGTTTAACTTTTTGAGTTCTTTATATACCTTAGAGATTAGTGCTCTGTCTGTGTGAGGGGTAAAAATTCGCTCCCAAGCTGTAATCTGTCTACTTTCCTCACAGATTGTTTCTTTCGCTGAGAAAAAGCTTTTGAGTTTGAGTCCATCCTATTTATTGATTCTTGATTTTAATTCTTGTGCCCCAGGAGTCTTATTAAGGAAGTTGGGGCCTAATCCCACATGATGGAGATGAGGACCTACTTTTTCTTCTATTAGATGCTGGGTCTCTGGTTGTATTCCTAAGTCCTTGAGCCATTTTGAGTTGAGTTTTGTGCATGGTCAGAGATAGGGGTTTAATTTCATTTTATTGCATATGGATTTCCATTTTTCCCAGCACCATTTGTTGAAGGAGGCTGGCTGTTATCCAATGCAAGTTTTTGGAGATTTATTTGATTTTAATTCCCATTATTAATAATACTTGTTTTTGTTTCCTGAACTATTTGAGTTCTATTCAGGAAATCATTGCCTGTGTCAATATCTTGAAGTATTTCCCCTGCTTTCTTCTAGTAGTTTCAGTTTAACCCATTTTGTCCTAGTGTCCCAGATAACATATTTGCCCAATGTCCTGTTTATAAGATAGCTTATATGGGTAAATGATACTATATTTTCTGAGTGTCCTATTTATAGGACAGTCTGTTTTCTTTATTAATGATAATAAAGGATATGTAAGCTCTAGATTATGATTTTCATCCTATTTTAATGCATCTTTGTCAATTTTTGTTGAAACATTCATGGAATGAAAATTAAGAAATAAAGTCTTACATTGAGGTCTCTGATATATTTTGAATTGATTTCTGTACAGGAAAAGTAGTAGGTCTGGTTTAGATGTTCTGCATACATGTGGATGTCCACTCTCTTCAGCACCATTTGTTGAAGATGGTATCTTTATTTGAATATAGGTTTTGACCCCTTTGTTGAGAATCAGTTGGCTGTAGCTGCATGGGTTTATTTCTGGGTTCTCTGTTTTATTCCATTGGTCTACATGCCTGTGATGCCGATACCAATGCTGCTTTTGTTACTGTGGCTCTGTAGTATATTTTAAAATTAGGTTATGTAATGCTTCCAGCATTGTTCTTTTTGCTCAGGATTACTTTGACTATTTGGGGGCTTTTGTGCATCCATATAATTTTTAGTTTTTTTTTCTAGTTATGTAAAGAATATCATTGGCATTTTGGTGGGCAGTGCATTGAATCTGCAGATTGCTTTTGGTAGTATGGCCATTTTAACAATATTAATTCTCCTAATCCATGAACATGGTCTTTCCTAATCCATGAACATGGTAAGTCTAGTGTTTTCCTTAATTTCTTTTTTCACTATTTTGTAATTTTTATTGGTAGAGGCTTTCGCCTCCTTTATTGGGTTATTCCTAGATATTTTATTTTAAAATTTGTTTTTATAGTTGTAGATTGACAGCATGTCTTTATTTAACTTATTTATTTTTATATGGTGCTGAGGATTGAACCCAGTGCCTGACATGTGCTAGGCAAGTGCTCTGCCACTGAGCTACAGCCCCAGCCCTATTTATTTATATTTCGAGTATTGTGAATGGACTTACTTTCCTGATTTCTTTCTCAGTGAGTCATTGTTGGTGTATAGAGAAGCTACTCATTTTGGTTTTGTTTTGTGTAATGCTGCTAAATTTGTCAGTTCTAAGAGTCTTTTGGTGGGGTCTCGGGGGTTTTCTAAGTGTAGAATCATATTTGCTAACAGGGATAGTTTGACTTCATTCCTTCCTATTTGTATTCCTTTTACTTATTCCTTTCTCTTACCTGATTGCTCTGGTTAAAATTTCAAGTAATGCATTAAATAAGAGTGTTGAGAATGAACACCTTTGTCTTGTTCCTGATTTTGGAGGAAATGCTTTCAGTTTTTTCATTTTAGTATGATGTTGGTTATGACTTTGTTATATGTAACTTTTATTGTGATGAGATATGACTCTACCTAGTTATTCAGGGGTTTTATAATGAAGGATATTGCATTTCATCAAAGGCCTTTTCTGCATCTATTGAAATGATCATGTGATTTTTATACTATATTTTATTTACATGCTGTTACCTTTATTGATTTGCATATATTGAAACATCCTTGCATTTTGAATGAAAGTAACTTGATTATGGTGTATAATATTGGTTCATTATTTATTTATTTATTTTTTGGTACTGGGGTTTGAACCCAGGGTACTTAACCATTAAGCCACATTTTATTTTTTATTTTGAGGCAGGGTCTTACTAAGTTGCTTAAGGCCTTGCTAAGTTGCTGAGGCTGGCCTCAGTCTTGTGACCTTTCTGCCTCAGCCTCCTAAATTGCAGGGATTGTAGGCATGTGCCACCATACCTGATGGTTATGGCGTATAATCTTTTTAATTTGCTTTTGAATTCAGTTTATAAATATTGATCCTCAATACAAGGATCTTTCATTCATGTTTAACAAGGATATCAGTCTATAGTTTTATTGTACTTTTATCAGGTTTTGGTAGCAAGGTAATGCTAGCTTCATGGAGTGAATTTTAAAGGGTTTGTTTCCTTCTATTATATGGAATAGTTTGAGGAATAATTGGTACTGATTCTTCTTTAATATTACTCTCATAAAGTTTAGTATTGAATCTGTCTGATATTAGGTTTTTCTTTGGTGGAAAACTTTTTGTTTTTGGTGCCAGGGATTGAACACAGGTGCATAACCACTGAATTACTTCCCCAAACCTTTTTAAAATTTTTTTAAAAAAAATTTTTATTTTGAGACAGAGTCTTACTAAATTGCTTAGGGCCTCACTAAGTTGCTTAGGGCCTTGCTGAGTTGCTGCAGGAAATTTTTTTGACTCCTTCACTCTCGTTGTTATTGATCTTTAGGATATCCGTATCCTCTTCGTTCAATTTTGGTAGGTCATATGTGTCCAGAAATTTGTTCATTTCTTCTAGATTTTCCAGTTAATTGCCACATAGTTTAAAAAACAAAACAAAACAAAACAAAATTCCCTAATGAGTCTGGATTTCATTGATAACTATTGTAATATTCCTTTTTTTGAGTCTAACTTTATTTTTGTCTTCTCTAATTTTTTTTTCTATCTTTGCAATATTGGGGCTTGAATCTATGGGTGCTATACTGTGCACCAGTATCCCTAGTTCTTTTTAATTTTGAGACAGAGTCTTGCTAAATTGCAATTGAAGTTATTTTATTTTTTTCTACCAGGAATTGAATGTAGGGGTCCTTAAACACTGAGCCATGTCCCCGGCCCATTTCTTTCTTTCTTTATTTGGTACCAGGGATTGAACTGAGGGGCACTCAGACACTGAGCCTCATCCCCAGCCCTATTTTGTATTTAGAGACAGGGTCCCACTGAGTTGCTTAGAGTCTCTCTTTTGCTGAGGTTGGCTTTAAACTCATGCTTCTCCTGCCTCAACCTCCTGAGCCACTGAGAATAGAGGCATGCGCCACCGTGCCTGGCTCTTAATTTTTATTTTGAGACAGTGTCTCATTAAGTTACCTAGGGCTTTGCTGAGTTGCTGAGGTTGGCTTTGAACTTGAGATCCCCCTGCCACAGTGCCCGGCCTGAAGTTATTGTCTTTCAGGACTTGAAGGACATCATTTCATGCTCTTCTGAGTTTCTGCTATGAGAAATCTGCAGTTGTTCTGATGGGCTTGCCTTTAAATGTGACTTCTTCATTATGTAAATGCTTTTATATTTTGATATTTTTTCTTTGTTTTTATACTTTTGGCAGTTTAACTATAATATGTTGTAGAAAACTTCTTTTTCTGGTCTAATTGCGTCTCATATCTTGATATCCAGGTCTTTCACAAGATTTGGGAAATTTTCTGCTGTTATTTCACTGAATAGGTTTTGTGCCCTTCAGCCTGTGCTCTTCTCCCTTGTCTATTCCAATTATGTGTATTTTTTTTTAATGGCTTTCTAGAGATCTTCATGGATTCTGTTTATTCTTTCTTTCTTTTTTTTTTCTGTATTAGTGTCTGAATGTAACCCTGCCTTCAATTCTTTTTCTGCTTGATCAAGTCTATTGCGAAGGTTTTATCTGAGTTTTAAATATGACTTATTGAATTTTTCATTTCCAAGATGTTTATTTATTTCTTCCCCCAAATCTCTCTTCATTGAAAAATATCTAATAGTTAACTGAATTCATTCATATCATCCATTGCCTTCCTTAATTCATTCAGTTATTTATTTATATCCTCTTGGAATTCACTGAGTTTTTAAAAATTATTCTTTTAAATGCTTTGGCATTGCATCTACTTCAAAAATGTTTGGAATCAGTTACTAGAGAGTTATAAATTTTAGGAGTTGTCATGTTGCCTTGTTTTTTTCATATTTCTTGTGTCTCTATATTGAGGGTTTTTTTCCTCTTTCCACATTTATTATTGGTGCTATATAGTTGCATATAATGGTGGAATTTGTTTTTACATATTTGTACATACACACAATATAACAATATAATTTGGCATTTCCCCCTTCTCCCCATCTCGCTTAATCAAAAGCAGTTTGCTTTTCTCTGCTGATCTCCCTTTGATTTTCATGAGATCCCCTTCCTCCTTTCTTTTCTCTTTAGCTTCCAAATATGAGAGAAAAACATGTGGCCCTTGATCTTCTGAAGTTTGGCTTATTTTGTTTAACATAATGGTCTTTAGTTCCATTCACTTTTCGCAAATGACATGTGTTCATTTTTTTTTAAATGACTGAATAAAACTCCATTGTGTATGTATATTACCTTTTCTTTATCCATTCGTTTTTTTGATGGACACCTAGGCCAGTTCCATAGTTTGACTATCTTGAATGGTGCTGCTATAAAAACATGGATATGCTTGTTTTTATCGCTACAGTATGATGACTTTATTCTTAAGGATAAATACCAAGGAGTGCTATACTCAGTCATATGGTGGTTCCAGGCCTAGTCTTCTGAGGAACCTCCATTCTGATTTCCCTAGTGGTTGCACTAATTTGCAGTTCCACCAACAGTGTAAAATTGTTCTTTTTCTTCACATTCTCTCCAGCATTTATTATTATTTGTATTCTCGGTGACTGCCATTCTAACTAAATATTTTTAAAAAGATTAAAAGAGGTGAAAGTGTAGTTTTGATTTGCATTTCCCTAATTGCTGATGATGTTGAATATTTTTCATATATTTGTTGGCCATTTGTGTTTCTT
The DNA here is from genome assembly GCF_047511675.1 of Marmota flaviventris. Taxonomy (NCBI): domain Eukaryota; kingdom Metazoa; phylum Chordata; class Mammalia; order Rodentia; family Sciuridae; genus Marmota; species Marmota flaviventris. The sequence goes on along the minus strand of NC_092507.1, from coordinate 40,061,330 downwards.
CTTTTGAGAAGGGTTTGTTTAACTTACTTGCCCATTTTTAAATTGGGTTATTTAATTTTTTCTTTTTTGGTGTTAGTGTTTTGAGCTCTTTATATAGTCTAGATATTAATCCTCTGTTAGAAGAGTAGTTAGCAAAGATGCTATTCTATTTTGTAGGTTTTTCTTTTAGCATTCTTAATTGTGTCATTTGGAAAACAGAAGCTTGGTGATCTAATTTCTAGGTCTTTGATCCATTTTGAACTGATTTTTGTGCAGAGTGAGAGATAAGGGTCTAGTTTCATTCTTCTATATATGGATAAGCAGTTTTCCTAGCACCATTTGTTAAAAAAGGCTGACTGCACTGGAGAGTTTTGTCAAGGATCAGGTGACGATAGATGTGTGAGTTTGTCACTATGTCTTCTGTACTCTTGGTCTATGTGTTTGTTCTTATGCCAGTACTACGCTTTTTTTTTTTAAACTATAGCTCTTTAGTGTAATTTGGAGTTTAGTGTTGCTTTTTTGGCTTAGAGTTGCTTTGGCTATTCTGGGTATTTTATTCTTCCAAATGAATTTTGGGACAGTTTTTACTAGTTCTGTGAAGAATGTCATATATGGTTTGATGGGGATTGCATTGAATCTGTATATTGCTTTTGGCAGTGTAGTCATTTTAACTATTAATTCTGCCTACTAGTGAACATGGGAGATCTTCAGTTTCTTTCTTTAATGTTCTGTAGTTTTCATTAGGCATCTTTCATTTCCTTGGTTGGATTCATTCCTATGTATTGTGTGTGTGTGTGTGTGTGTGTGTATATATATATATATATATATATATATATGATGCTGTCGTGCATAGAATTGTTTTCCTAATTTCTTTTCTGGCAGACTGTGTTGGATGTGTTAAGGATAGATCTCTCTTCCACTTTTATGAAGGCTTTCTAAGTGAGCATCTTTCCCTTGATGATGTTCCCTGGGACATTGAGTATGTTGTCTGGTGTTAAGCTTAATTCCAATTGGACTTCATAGTGTAGTGTTCCTGTGTTGTTTTATTTTTTTTATTTATTTTTTATTGGTTGTTCAAAACATTACAAAGCTCTTGACATATCATATTTCATACATTTGATTCAAGTGGGTTATGAACTCCCATTTTTACCCCGTATACAGATTGCGGAATCACATTGGTTACGCATCCACGTTTTTACATATTGCCATACTAGTGACTGTTGTATTCTGCTATCTTTCCTATCCTCTACTATCCCCCCTCCCCTCCCCTCCCATCTTCTCTCTCTACCCCATCTACTGTAATTCATTTCTCTCCCTTGGTTTTTTTTTTCCTTCCCCTCACATCCTCTTATATGTAATTTTGTATAACAATGAGGGTCTCCTTCCATTTCCATGCAGTTTCCCTTCTCTCTCCCTTTCCCTCCCACCTCTCGTCCCTGTTTAATGTTAATCTTTTTCTCATGCTCTTCCTCCCTGCTCTGTTTTTAGTTGCTCTCCTTATATCAAAGAAGACATTTGGCATTTGTTTTTTAGGGATTGGCTAGCTCCACTTAGCATAATCTGCTCTAATGCCATCCATTTCCCTGCAAATTCCATGATTTTGTCATTTTTTTAGTGCTGAGTAATACTCCATTGTGTATAAATGCCACATTTTTTAATCCATTCATCTATTGAAGGGCATCTAAGTTGGTTCCACAGTCTAGCTATTGTGAATTGTGCTGCTATGAACATCGATGTAGCAGTATCCCTATAGTACGCTCTTTTAAGGTCTTCAGGGAATAGTCCGAGAAGGGCAATAGCTGGGTCAAATGGTGGTTCCATTCCCAGCTTTCCCAGGAATCTCCATACTGCTTTCCAAATTGGCCGCACCAATTTGCAGTCCCACCAGCAATGTACAAGTGTACCCTTTTCCCCACATCCTCTCCAGCACTTGTTGTTGTTTGACTTCATAATGGCTGCCAATCTTACTGGAGTGAGATGGTATCTTAGGGTGGTTTTGATTTGCATTTCTCTGACTGCTAGAGATGGTGAGCATTTTTTCATGTACTTGTTGATTGATTGTATATCCTCCTCTGAGAAGAGTCTGTTCAGGTCCTTGGCCCATTTGTTGATTGGGTTATTTGTTTTCTTATTGCTTAATTTTTTGAGTTCTTTGTATACTCTGGATATTAGGGCTCTATCTGAAGTGTGAGGAGTAAAGATTTGTTCCCAGGATGTAGGCTCTCTATTTACCTCTCTTATTGTTTCTCTTGCTGAGAAAAAACTTTTTAGTTTGAGTAAGTCCCATTTGTTGATTCTTGTTTTTAACTCTTGTGCTATGGGTGTCCTATTAAGGAATTTGGAGCCCGACCCCACAGTATGTAGATCAGAGTCAACTTTTTCTTCTATCAGATGCAAAGTCTCTGATTTGATATCAAGCTCCTTGATCCATTTTGAGTTAACTTTTGTGCATGGTGAGAGAAAGGGATGTAATGAGAGGTTTTTGATACACACAGACTGTCAGAGCTTGAGCAATCCTCTTTTTCTGTAGGTCTCACAAGGTTGGGGTCCCTTTTATAGTTTAGGCAGTTGTGGTATAAACAGCAGAATATATGCAGTGCATGCTCTGTGGTTACTCCTTCTGTGGTCTGATAGTATATAGTAATGACCTATGCTGAGGTCCCTTGTAGGTGTGGTGTCCATACTGTTGTTTCTCTCTGCTTTTGCTATGGGAATGAAGAAAAGAAAAAGATTAAATATCAAATGGAGAAGAAAAAGAGATAAAAATATGTATACAAGCAAATAGCAATAAACAAAAAGTATTAAAAAAAATCTACTCTTTCCTTCAGTGGTTGATTATGTGGGCTAGAGTACATGATTGCTACCTGTGTTGAACTGAGTTTCTTTCCCTGTCTTTTTGGGCTGTGCACTCTTGGAGAGAGCTCAGGGTAGGGTTTATTCACCAACTTCTTCATGTGTTTGTTTTGCTCCCAGGGTGAACAGTGGGATTGGTTTATCCCTTGAGCCTTTTGGAATACCTCTCAGCTACCCTGCACACCAAAACAAGCTCCCCAGGGACAGATTTATTCTGGATTTATTTGGCCTGAGGGTCAGATTCTGATTATACAATGTGTCAGACTCTGGTATCTTTTGATGTGAATTCCAGGTGTGGGGAGAGGTTATAGAGTTGCAACTATCTGTGGAGGAGGAGGAGGAGGAGGAGGAGGAGGAGGAGGGGGAGGGGGGGGAGGGGGGGGAGGGGGGGAGGAGGGGGAGGGGGAGGAGGGGGGGAGGAGGGGGAGGGGGAGGAGGAGGAGCTTCTTTTTCCAGACTCCTGCAGCAGCCTTTTTTTTTTTTTTTTTTACACTTTTAAAAATATAAAATATAGCCTAGTGTGGTGGTGTATGCCTTTAACCCCAGCAACTCAGGGCTGAAACAGGAGAATTTTGGTAAGGCAGACATGGGCACTGAGAATATAAGGTTAAGGGAATAATTCTATAAGCTGGGCCCACTGTGCTGACCCCCACATACCCAGCCTGAGCCACATACACAGCCCTTTTTATTTTTTATTTTAAGACAGGGTCTTGCTAAGTTTCTTAGGGTCTCCCTAAGTTGCTGAGGCTTACCCTTGAACTTGGGATCCTCCTGCTTCTTCCTCCAGAGACACTGGGATTACAAGCATGTGCCACCACACCCAACTATTTTCTTTTTTTTTTTTTTTTATTGTTGGCTGTTCAAAACATTACATAGTTCTTGATATATCATATTTCACAATTTGATTCAAGTGGGTTATGAGCTCCCATTTTTACCCCATATACAGATTGCAGAATCACATCAGTTATACATCCATTGATTTACATATTGCCATACTAGTGTCTGTTGTATTCTGCTGTCTTTCCTATCCTCTACTATCCCCCCTCCCCTCCCCTCCCCTCCCCTCCCCTCTTCTCTCTCTGCCCCCTTTACTGACATTCGTTTGTCCCCCTTGTATTATTTTTCCCCTTCCCCTCACTTCCTCTTGTATGTACTTTTGTATACCTCTGAGGGTCTCCTTCCATTTCCATGCATTTTCCCTTCTCTCTCCCTTTCCCTCCCACCTCTCATCCCTGTTTAATGTTAATCTTCTTCTCATGCTCTTCGACCCTACTCTGTTCTTAGCTACTCTCCTTATATCAAAGAAGACATTTGGCATTTGTTTTTTAGGGATTGGCTAGCTTCACTTAGCATAATCTGCTCTAATGCCATCCATTTCCCTGTAAATTCTATGATTTTGTCATTTTTTAATGCAGAGTAATACTCCATTGTGTATAAATGCCACATTTTTTTTATCCATTCATCCATTGAAGGGCATCTAGGTTGGTTCCACAGTCTAGCTATTGTGAATTGTGCTGCTATGAACATCGATGTAGCAGTGTCCCTGTAGCATGCTCTTTTTAGGTCTTTAGGGAATAGACCGAGAAGGGGAATAGCTGGGTCAAATGGTGGCTCCATTCCCAGCTTTCCAAGAAATCTCCATACTGCTTTCCAAATTGGCTGCACCAATTTGCAGTCCCACCAGCAATGTACAAGTGTACCCTTTTCCCCACATCCTCGCCAGCACTTGTTGTTGTTTGACTTCATAATGGCTGCCAATCTAACTGGAGTGAGATGGTATCTTAGGGTGGTTTTGATTTGCATTTCTCTGACTGCTAGAGATGGTGAGCATTTTTTCATGTACTTGTTGATTGACTGTATGTCCTCCTCTGAGAAGTGTCTGTTCAGGTCCTTGGCCCATTTGTTGATTGGGTTGTTTGTTCTCTTATTGTCTAATTTTTTGAGCTCTTTGTATACTCTGGATATTAGGGCTCTATCTGAGGTGTGAGGAGTAAAGATTTGTTCCCAGGATGTAGGCTCTCTATTTACCTCTGTTATTGTATCTTTTGCTGAGAAAAAACTTTTTAGTTTGAGTAAGTCCCATTTGTTGATTCTAGTTTTGAACTGATAGTTTTAATGGGGAAGTGACCTCAGTTCCCTTAGGCATTGCAGTCCAGTTTTTTGTCCCATAGAATTCTCAGTGGACTTAGAGGCTCTCCCCTGTGGCCAAACTGAGTCTCATGGCAGCCACCTGCTAAGCCAGTTCAGCAGTATCATCATAAAGACCCAGAAAAAGGAAAATGCAGGGGTCTTTGACTCCTAGAGCATTCAGCTCAGGTGACATCTTCTCAAGATGACTCCCTTTTAAAGCACCATGAGAATACACTGGGAAGTACAGAGAATTTTGTTATGTAAATTGTTCCAGAGCCAGTTCGCCCTCCAAAGTGTGTGTGGCCTGTTTAGATGATTTCTGCAAGGTGCTGACTTTTTCTCTCTCTGTCTCTCTCTTTTGATATTGGGGTACAACAGGGTAGGTACTTAGTAATACTTAGTAAATACTTTTTGGTAGTTTCATTATTATTATTTCTAGTTATTGTCTCCTAAAAAAACTTGTGTGAAAACAAGTGTGTAATGAAATTCCCAAGATATGTTAAATGTTTGCTCCCTCTTGTGGATAGAAAGGAGAATGTAAGCTCTTATAATGAATCTTTTTTCTAGTTTGTGTTATCAAAAGATAAACTGTGGGGGCTGGCATATACCCAAAAGAATTAATAGCAGATATTCAAACCGAAACTTATCTGTTATATGTAATATTTTCAAAACTGGCAAAACTTATTTATATAATATATATAAAATGCATATAAACATATTGTACATAGTTAATATCAGTTTTATATTATGTATATTATATACTGTATATAGTAATGTTGACACCTTAATTTTGATTTCTAGTCTCACAGTTGTCAGAAAATAAATTTCTGTTGTTTAAGTCAAAGAAACAATATAACAAAAAACAAACTCCAGGAGCCTCCTGTTCTTGTCAATTCCCCAACCCTCCTTCAGAGTAACCCATTACTCTGATGTATATAGTATATGTTATATAACATAATATATAATATGTAAATGTATAATATAAAATATCTACATATCATATACAGATTACATAATATATAATATACAAAACATATAATATGTAAGTTTTGCTGGTCTTCAAAATATATAATTATTATAACATATTACATATATAAATACATTTAATATCTAATATATTGGACATATAATGTTTTATCTGTTTTAAATGTATTTATATGTAATACATATAAATTATTTATATGTTTTGCCAGCTTTTAAAAAAAATTTTTTTGTAGTTGTAGGTGGACAGCATGCCTTTATTTTATTGGTTTATTTAAAAAATTTTTTTTGTTGTTGTTGATGGACACAATATCTTTATTTTTATTTGTTTATTTTTATACGGTGTTGAGGATTGAATCCAATTCCTCAAACATGCAAGGCAAGTGCTCTGCCACTGAACTACAGCCCTAGCACTGTTTTGCCAGTTTTTAAAATATATATACACAAGACCAAATAGCAAGCCTTTTTTTTTTGTTATACTAGGGATTGTACTCTGGGCCCTACACATGCTGGGAAAGCACTCTATCACTGAGCTACATCCTCAACAATTAGCAGGCTTTTTTATTATGATAAAATATGCATAGTTGCCATTTTGAGGGCTGGTGTTGTAGCTCAGTGGTAGAGCACTTGCCCAGCACAGGTGAGGCCCTGGGTTCAATCCTAAGCACCAAATAAAAATAAATAAATAAAAAGAAAGGTATTGTGTCCAACTACAAGTAAAAAAAAAAAATATTTTATTTAGAGATAGGGTCTCACTGAATTGCTTAGCGCCTCACCGTTGTTGAAGCTGACTTTGAACCTGTGATCCTCCTATCTTAGCCTCCTGATCCTCTGGGAACCCCCTGGGAACTGTGCTGGCAAAGGTCAAGTTCTTTAAAAAAAAAGAGTTGTCATTTTGACCACTTTAAGTGTACAGTTCAGTTGTATTAAGCATATTCATATTGTGTACTCTACCATCACCATCCATCTCCAGAACTTTTCCATCTTCTCAAGGTGAAATTCCATAATGATGAAACATTGACTTTTCTTTTCCCTTTCAACTCTAGGAGTTGGTTACTTTGGGATCATACAATATTTGTTTTGAATTTTCCTTATTTGACTTTCTATAATATTTTAAAGGTACATCCATGTTATTACATGTGTCAGATTCCCACCTTTTAAGGCTCAATAATATTTTTTAGTATGTATATACTGCATTTTGTTTATCCATTTATCTGTCCATGGACATTTGGGTTGTTTCTCTCTTTTGGCTATTGTCAAATAATGTTGCTACGAATTTAGATGTCTAAAAATTTGTTTAAATCTCTTTTAATTTTTTTCAGTATATACCCAGAAGTGAAATTGCTGAGTCATGTGGTAATTTCTTTTTGTTTTTGAGAACACAGCTGGTTTTTATCTTGTATTTGTTAAATAGGCTGTGGTCTTGTAAATTTACTCATTATTTCTAGAAGTTTTTCTTTAAAGAATGCAGAGGATTTTTAAAAATATACAATTATTTGTGATAAAAAAACAGCTTCCTTCTAGTCTTGATGACTTTGTAAAAAAATTTTTTCCCCAAGCAAAGTTTTAAGTAAGAAAGCAAGGATTATGCACTCAAAGGGGAAGAGAGAGCGTGGGCTATCTTCAGAGTGAGAAGCTGCTTTTTTCTTTCTTCGTTGAATTTGCTAGTACAGTGTTGAAGAGAAGTGAAGACAGCAAACATCCTTGCCTTGTTCCCAGTCTTAGGGGAGAAAATGTTTAGACTTTCAGTATTTAGGTATGGTGTTAGCTATAGGATTTTTAACAAGTTGAGGAAGTTGCCTTCTTAGTTTGCTAAGAGTTCTATCATGAATTTTTGTGTCAAATAATGTCAAATGCTTTTTCATCTTCTAATGAGATGATCAGATTTTGTCCTTTGTTAATATGGTGAGTTACATTGATTTCTGAATGTTAAACCAACTTTGCATTGCAGAGAGAAACCCACATTAATCATGATTTTTATTTATATCTTAATTGATTTGGTTTGCCAATATTTTGTTAAGAATATTTGCATTTACATTTATGAGGAAAATTACCCTGGATTTGGAGGATTCTGTGCCCATCTCCCTTGTCAGTAAAGTGAGCCAGCAGATCAGTGACAGTGAATATGAGCTGCAGTAGTACTTGGCATTGTAGCTAGCCTGTTCCTTTTCACCCTTCCAAATTTTGCACAATATTTTATAGTGGCCATTCTTTTCTTTATTTTTTTAAAATACATTTATTATTTATTTATTTTTATGTGGTGCTGAGGATCGAACCCAGGGCCTTGCATGTGCTAGGCGAGCGCTCTATCGCTGAGCTACAATCCTGGCCCCCAAATAGTGGCAATTCTTGACTGGAAACCTCTTGGAAGGAGTTTCTAGAAATATAGTTTCAGCTTATTTTAGTACAGTCTAAGAACAGCTGATCCCATTTGCTGTATCTCTTACGCTTTTTTTTTCTTGTTCTAGAGCTTACAATATACACAGTTTACTTATCACAGTTTATCTTGAATTATATTATACTACAGTATGTATAATCTTAAGAATTTTATTTAAGAGTATACCTTTATTTACCCCCTCCCAGGCTTAATTTAATTCTTGTCTTGTAGTTTATTTTTATGTTGTAAACATAATTATTTGCTGTTATTTTTACTTTGAAGGGTTGTCTTAAAGACTAAAGGAAACAAAGAAAAACTTATTTGCCATTTCTTGCACTGTTTTTGGTAGATTATTGTTTTCCTCTAGTATCATTTCCCTTTCGTGAGAAAACTTTTACTATATCTTCTTGTATATAGATATGTTGGTGAGAAATCTCTCAGCTTTTGTTTATCTGAAAATTTCTTTATTTTACTTTTGCATTATTTATGTTAATGTTTTTGTTGGGAGTTTCTGGGCAGTGGCAAATAATTGCTCTGGGCATGTAAAAATATTTTGGTAAAGAATATAAAAGAGAATCAATCATCAAGGGAATCAAATCCCTGCCACTTCATAGTCTATCATTCTGCCTGTTTTTTTTAAGTTGTCGATGGACCTATATTTTATTTATTTATTTGTGTGTAGTGCTGAGAATGGAACCCAGTGCATCACACATGCTAGGCAAGTGCTTTACTACTGAGCCACAACCCCAGTCTCCTGCCTGTTTTTTTTTTTTAATGAGTAAAGTCCATTTATTTATTTTGCTTTTTAATTAAAAAAATTTTAAGGGGTGGGGGAGCAAGTATCTATATGACTTTGGAGCAGGAAACTCTTAGCCAAGAGAGGAAAAACACAAACTCACAAAGGAAAAATATTGATCGACATCACTGTATTAAAGATTCTGTGTGACAAAATTACCAATAATGTGAAAAGACAGCAGAAGGTGACATTTGTGGAACATATGTCCATCGAAGATAACTATGGTTTCAAGTCTCAGTCTATAGATGGATCATTTCATAGCTATGGGCTCAAAATGAGGTAGAACATTCTGGCGGAAGGGTATGGCAAAGGAAAGCAGCTTAGAATGTGGCAATCGGGTAGCAGAGAGAACTATAATTAAAAATATTTTAGTTTCTGTGAAATTCCTATTCATTACAAATGCACAATTTGATGAATTTTAATAATCGCACCTGTCCCTCTAATTTTTACTCTAATAAGGGTATAGAATGTTTCCATTGGTCCAAAAAATTTCCTTCATGCTTTATTCCATTCAATCTCCATGCCTCCTTGGAAACCACTTTTTTGATTTCTATCACTGTACATGAATTTTGTCTCCTGTTTTTAGATTTCATATGAGTGGTAATAGAGTATGTAATCTTTTGTGTCTGGTTTCTTTTTTTTTTAGCTGATGCTTTTGAGGTTACTAAGATACAAGTATTATGAATATTTTTCTCCTAGTCTGTGACTTACCTTTTTACTTCACCTTAGATCCTGGTATGTTGTCTAAGGTTTAATCCTGGCTGGTATGTGAAGGGTAATTTTTATTTCATAAGATTGCTAGAAAATATGTTCTGTTTTTTCAGAGGCTTTTTACTGAGCTTTTTAGCTTTTTGACCTATTGATACCTAGACCTTAGTAAATGTTACTTTGCAGAAAGTTGACATTATGTTTGAGGCCCCCAAATTGCCAAATCTCAGCTAGTATCTCGGTTCATATTTGTTATCTCTATGTATGCAAAAGTTGTTTTTTCAGATACTTTCTCAGAATTGAAAATGTCCTTTGCAGAAATCAGCTTAGTTCTTTTAGGTTTTCCTCTTTTTAAAATCTTAAGCCACCCTGTTGTGACCTGTGAAAAAGCAGTTTACAACTTTCTGATAGATTATTGCAGTATTTCTTTCCAAAATTTTTGTTTGTTCTTAGAGAGCTGGTGTTCTGCAAACTACTCCATCTTACTTGGAAACAGAACCCTTGAACACCTTATTGATGAGAATATATATATTTTTAATAGTTGGGATTTTTTTTTTTTACTCTTTACCCAAGTATAAACATCATCTTCCACTATTCTTTCTTTCCTCCTCCTTTTTTTTCCCTTGATTCTCTTAAGATTATGTATTTAGGACAACTTATCACATGATGTATGTGGTAGAAACTTTTTTTCATTGTCGTCTGGGACTTGTCTGATTAAAAATTAAAACCTGGGATTGGTTGATTTTTCTTCACTTTCCTTAAAATTAAAAAAAAATTAATTGATACAAATGTGATTTTTTTCTATACATGTTTACTGTTTAAAGCAGGTTAAATGTTATCTCCTCAAACATTTATTATTTCTCCATGGTGAAATTATTAAAAATCCTTTCTTGGGCTGGGGATGTGGCTCAAGTGGTAACGTGCTCACCTGGCATGCGCGGGGCTCTGGGTTCCATCCTCAGCACCACATAAAAATAAAATGAAGATGTTGTGTCCACTGAAAACTAAAAAATAAATATTAAAAAAATTCTCTCTCTTTCTTTCTCTCTCTCTCTCTTAAAAAAAAAAAAAAATCCTTTCTTCTAACTTTTTAGTGCAATCTAATCCCGTTTGTCTACTTTGGGGTCTTTTCCAAAAAATCCTTGCCCATTCTAGTGTCCTGAAATATTTCCTCTATGTTTTCTTTTAGAAATTTCATATTCTCAAATCTTACACTTAAGTTTCTAATCCTTTTGAGTTGATTTTTGTAACTGGTTAGGGACAGTAGTCTAGTTTCTTTCTTCTGTGTGTGTGGATATACAATTTTCTGAGTACTTTTTTTTTTTAATTTTAAAAGACTGTCCTTTCTTCAGTTTGTGTTCTTAGTAATTTTGTTGAAATCAATTGATTGTTGGTATGTTGGCTTATTTAGAGGCTCTCTCTTCTATTCTAGTGTGTTTTATGCCAATACTATGCTGTTTTGATTACAGCTTTGTAGTGTATTTTGAAGTCATTTTGTGTAATTCCTTCTTGCTTTGTTCTTTTTGGCTTTGGCTATTTGAGTTTTTTTTTTTCCCCTTCTGTGAGGAATGTCATTGGTATTTTGATAGGGATTTTGTTGAATCTGTGGATTGCATTGGGTAGAATGGACATTTTAACAATACTATTTCTTCCAGTCTGTGAACATAACAGGATGTCTATTTTTTTTTGTGTCCTCTTCAATTTCTTTTATCAATGTTTCAAAATTTTCATTGAAGAGATCTTTTACCTCTTAGTTTAGATTTATTTCTAGTAATTTTTTTGTAGTGAAATTAAATGGATTGCCTTTTTGATTTCTACTTCAGAAAATTAGCCTTTGGTATATTGCAATTCTACTGAATTTTGTTTGTTGATTTCTTTGTTTTGAACTTTGTTGAATTTATTAATTCTAGTTTTTTTTTTTTTTTTGTAGAATTTTGGGGTTTTCTATATATAAGATCATGTCGTCTGCAAACACTTTTCTCTTGTTAATTTTCTCTGATTTGCCTATTTATGTCTCTGTCTTTTGCTTCTAGATATAAACCATGGATGGTATCTTGGTCCATTTTCTGTTGCTATAATTTCCTAAGACTGGAAGTTTATAAATATTGGTTCATGGCTCTGGAGGCTGGGACGTCAAGGATTGGGTGGTGGTGTCTGGTGAGGGACTCATGCTGCTTTAACTCGCGGTGGAAAGCCAAAGGGCAAGTGGGCATGCCCACTTCATGCCGAGCAAGCATGAAGGGTGGACTTGCTTTATAAAACCTGTTCTTGTGGTAATTAATCGAGTTCCAAGAGAGTGAGAATTCATTGGAGACAGGCATTAGGATAGAGAGAAATCTGAGAGAAATGTGCTTCTTTCTACAGTAGTGAAAAAGAAGATATGAAAAAGGTAGAAGAATATATTGATAACTTTTTGAATCTAAGAAATGAGAGATAAGGAGGAGTCTAGGATGATTAAACATTGCTCTGGTAGTGTAATAGAGGGGATATAAGTATAGCACCTTGTACTTTCTCTTGCTTTTTTAGTTATCTGGGAAGGATCAGAGAGAGATAAGTAAGAGTTAAACAACATAATGAGGTAAATAATTTATAAGTCAGGATGCAATTAAATGCAGAATAATTATTCGAGACAATAACTCAGAAGAATAAAGAAAGAATTATGTTTCATGTACAGGTTGAGTATCAATTACAGGAACTGCTTGGGAACAGAAATGTTTCAGGTTTTGAGCTTTTAAAATTTTTTTTTTGATATTTAAATACTTGCATTGACCTTACTGATTAAGCATCATAATCCAAAAATCTGAAACATAAAATGTTAAAAAATCCAAAACTTTTGAATGGCTGATGTTCAAAAACTCTTAGCTTTTAGAGCATTTTGGAATAGTTCAACATATGGGGGACTTCAAACCTTAAAGGCTTAAAATCTAATCATATTTTAACCTTTTCTCTGTCATATCTCAAAGTGGAATGTGATTAAATGCTAAGTAAATTTCTTATATTTTTTTCTTTTTTTTAAGGATAGGGTCTTGCTGTTGCCTAGATTGACCTCAAATTTATGAGTCTTGTGTCATAGCCTTTGAAATAGCTTGGGATTCTAGGAGTGAACCATAGTGCTAATTCTAGATTTTTTTTCCTTTGGATACACTAATTATAGAAGTTTTGTACAAACAATTTGCTAGGAGGCTAGAAAAATTACAAACTGATGGTAGACACAGAACAGTATCTCTTAACATAAGCAAGTTTAGGAAAGATTCTAGCTTATATTAAAAATGCTTTTTATTGACCTACATAATTATGTACACTTATTTATATGCCTGTGATATCATAAACAAAATTTCCTCTTTGATATGTTTGAAAGTGAATGGAGAGAAAGATCTAACTTTAAGACAGTTCTAAAAAGGAATCACAATTGTTAATATCAGGTTTTAGTATTTCTGTAAATGTGTCTCAAATAATGAGAGGTTGCTTGTTTGTGAGGAATCTGTGGTCTGATCCTTTGCTTTGTAGACTTATGTTGGATTTAAATTTTTTTTCCTTTTAGATATACATAACAGTAGAGTGTATTTTGACATATACATTCATGGAGTATAACTTATTCTAATTAAGATCCCATTCTTGCAGTTATACATGATGTAGAGTTTGACTGGTCATGTATTCATATATGAACATAGGAATTATGTCCTATTCATTCTACTGTCTTTCCTATTCCCATTTCCCCTTCCCTTCCCTTCCCTTCATTCCCCTTTGTCTAGCTGAGGTCTGGTTTCATGCTTGGAGTTGAAGAATAAGATTCAGGGAAGTAGTAAAGAAGTATTCCCAGGTGACCATTCATCTTGGGTCATGGGGTAAAGACATCATAATTCTCAAAAAAAAAAAAAAGAGCTTTAGAACGTTAAGACTGAGTTCTTACTAATAAAATTTGGTTCAGAACCAATGAAATCCCTAAAGTCCAAAGCAAATGAAAGAAAACACTTTTTTAAAAAAAAATTGTTTTGATTATTTTTTATTTGTTATTTTTAGATATACATGGCAGTAAAGTGTATTTTGACATATTATGCACACATAGTTACTTATATAGGATCCCATTCTTGTGGTTGTACTTGATGTGGAGTTTCACTGGTCATGTATTTATACATGAACATAGGAAAGTTATGTCTGATTCATTTATTCTACTGTCTTTCCTATTCCCATCCCCCTTCCCTTCATTCCCCTTTGTCTAATCCAGTGAACTTCTGTTCTTCTCTCCCCCACTCTGATATGTGTTAGCATCCACATATCAGAGAGAACATTCTACCTTTGATTTTCTGGGATTGGCTTATTTCACTTAGCATGATAGTCTCCATGAAATCATGTAGTAGAATGAAATTTAACCTGTATCTCTTACTCTGCACAAAACTGAAATTCAAAGTGGACCAAGAACCCAGGTACTAGACCAAAGACCCTGTGTCTGCTAGAAGAAAATGTAGGCCCAGCTCTTCATCATGTTGGCTTAGGAACTGACTTCTTCAACAAGACTCCTAAAGTATAAAAAATAAAATAAAAAATTAATAGGATGATATCAACCTAAAAAGCTGCTTCACAGCAAAGGAAACAATCAAGCATGTGAAGGTGAAGCATACAGAATGGGAGAAAATTTTTGCCACCTGCACCTCAGATAGAGCATTAATCTCTAGGATATAGAAATAACTTAAAAAAAAAATCCCCCCCCCCAAAAAGACCAACAAACAAACAAACAAACACAAAAAAACCCCAAATAACCCAGTCAATAAAAGGGCAAAGGAACCAAACAGGCACTTCACAGAAGAAATATGAATGGTCAACAAATATACGAAAAAATGCTCAACATCTTTAGCAATTAGAGAAATGCAAATTAAAACTACCCTGGGATTCCATCTCACTCCAGTCAGAATGGCAGTTATCAAGAATACAAGTTACATTAAATGTTGGTGAGGATGTGTGGAAAAGGGTACACTCATATATTGCTGGAGGGACTGCATATTGTTGCAAACACTCTGAAAAATTTTATGGAGATTTCTTCAGAAAACTTGGAATGGAACCACTATTTGACCCAGTTTTCTTACTCATCTGTATAGGTCCAAAAGATCTAAAAGGAACACTTTTTAAGGACACTTCTACAATCTAAGACATGAAAATAACTCCTACTGAAGATGAGCGCAGTGTCAGATATTACATCCCACAGAAAAGCCTCAATCATAGCAGATGTCAAAAGTTTAGATCTAGAGACTGAGGGTATAGCTCAGTAGTAGCCTTGGATTTGATTCCCAGAAATCCCTCCCCCCAAAGAAAAATAAAAACACAACCCTGTATATAACCTCTAGACCTAAAACATTGAGAACTGACAACAATCTCAGAGAGACTTTAAAATGTGTATGTTTAAAATATATAAAATGAGTAGAATTCACAAGTTAAGAAAATAGTGAAGAATTGAAGATTGGATTTCAAAAGGAATCTAATTAAATTCCTGAAAGAAAAAACTCAGTAGATGGGTAAAATAGAAGATTATATAGATTAAAGATAATGAGATAGCAGATAGAGTAGCTTCTGTTTAAATATATATGGAAAAGTTAAAAGTGATTTGGGGGCTAAAATGAGATGTACCTATTTTGGAGCTCTGTAATGGGGAGAAACAATCTGGAAGAGATAATAATTAAATAAAAGTGAAGAATGTTCCAGATTTATAAAAATACACAAACATTGTGCCATATATTATAACTATAGACAAGCAAAATAAGAAATAATTTCTGAAAGATACCAGAAAATGGGATAGTTAGAAAATAAGTAGGAATGATAGACTTAAGATGAACTGTATTAATTACTATGTTAATTATGGGTGGTTTAAATACTGTATTCAAAAGGAAGATATCTGTTGGGATAAAAGGAACGCCTGGCTATAGACTGTCTGAAAGAAACACCCTGAATAGATACAGATACATCTAAAAATCATGAGTAATGTATGCTAACAGGCTGAGTGTGGTGGTGCAGGCCTATAATTCTAGCTATACATTAGGCTCAGGCAGGAAGTTCACAAGTTCAAGGCCAGCAGGGCCAACATAGCAAGACCCCCATCCAAAATAAATGAAGAAGATAAGCCATGCCTGTATTAGTATTAAAGTAAACTTCAGTACAAGAAATATTGCCAAAGCTAAAATGAACATACTGTAAAGTAAGAGAATCGGTTCTTGATTTGTGTACACTCAATGTATCAAGCAAAATTGTATACAGAAATAGATAAATCCATAATTATAAATGGAGATATGTACAGTCTCCTGTAAGTAATGGAACAATCACTAAAGATATAGAAGATTTGAACAGATTATCAACAGCTAGATTTAAAGACAGCTCTACATGACAACAGGCAGAATACATATTTACATGCATTTGAAACATTTAACAATACAGATCATTGATTCGTCTATGACAGGAAGTCTTGATAAATTTCCAAGGACTGAAATCCTATAGATAATGTTCTGTGACCAAAATGAAATTAGAAATTAGTTGCAAAAGGGTATATGGAAAATTCCTAAACATTTGGAAATTAAGTGACATCTTCCCAAATAAAATACATGAGGTCAAAGCTGAAATCATGAGGAAATCTAGACTTAATCTTTATTTGCATATGACAGTTCTCTGCAGTGAAAATATTAGGAATCCATAGAAAAACTACTTAAACTAACAAATTTTTGTACAAAGTCAACATGTAAAAATAAGTCATATTTCATGTGCCAGCAATTTGAAAAATAAAATTTTGGGGAAATTTCATCTGTACTGAATATGTGCAGACTTTTTTTTTTTTTTTTCTCCTTCTGGTCATTATTCTTTAAACAGTGTACCAACTATTTATATAGCATTACTTTGTATTAGGTATTTTATGTAATCTAGTGGTGATTTAAACTATATAGAAGAAAGTGTGTATGTGATATGCACATACTACACCATTTTATATAAACGATTTAAGTATTCACAGAGTTTGGTGTCTGCCAGAGGTCTTGGAACCAACCAGTCTCTTGCTGATATTGTGGGATCACAATACTGAATTTTAAAACTAGAAAGTGCAAGTCTTCTGTTTTTTTTTTTTTTTAAGTTTTCTTTTTTATCTTTATTATTTTGTTTATTTTTATGTGGTGCTAAGGATTGAACCTAGTACCTCACATGTGCAAGGCAAGTGCTCTGCCACTGAACTACAACCCCAGCCCCTGATCTTTTTTCTTTTCTTTTTTTTCTTTTTTAATTGTTTTCAGTACTCTGGACTCCTTGTGTTCTGTTTTAATTTGAGGATCAGCTTTTATATGTATTCAGAAAAGGCTGTTTGACTTTAATAAGAGTAGCATTCATTGAATCTGAAGATCATTTTTGGTAGTGTTGTTTTCTTAATATTGTAATATCTTAATATCTCTAAATATCTTTTACTCTATGAACACAGGATGTCTTTTCACTTGTTTTGAGCTTTTAAAATTTCTTATAGTAATGTTTTGTAATTTTCAATGTAAAAGTCTCTTACTTGTTGGTTAAATTTATTCTTAGGTTTTTATTCTTCTGGATTGTATCATAAGGAATTTAAAAAATATTTTTTGGATTGTTTATGGTAATATATTTTATAGAAATAAAATTGAGTTTCCTGTGTTTATTTTTTATCCTGTAGTTTCACTGAATTTATTGGTTTTGTGTGTGTGTGTGTGTGTGTGTGTGTGTGTTTATGTGTGAGAATTTTTAAAGATTTTCTGTACATAAGAATTTTTATATAGTTTTGCTTATTCTATTTCAGCTTCAGTGTGTTCTTTTTCTTACCTTTCTTGCTTTTCCAGGAAGTTTCATTATTCTGTTGCATAGAAGTGGCAAAAGGGGCTGGGGGGGATATAGCTCAGTTGATAGAATGCTTGCCTTACATGCACATGGCCTTGGGTTTAATCTCCAGCACCACAAAAACAAAACAAAACAATAGAAGTGGCAAAAGGACCCACCCTTATTTTATTCCTGATCTTAAGGCAAAGGATTTAATTTTTCATAATTTGAGTATAGTGTTAGATCTGTTTTTTTTAATAAATGTCTTTCATGCTGAGGAAGTTTCTTTGTAGTTTAACATTTTTATAATGAAAGCCTTTATTTTTTATCGCATAATGTTTTTCGGTGTGCTTTTAGCTATTATGGTCTTTTTTCTCCTTTCATTCTATTAATGTAATAATCATTATTATATGTTGAACCACCACAAACGAGGCCATGTATTCCTGGTTTTTTCTTTGTTGGAAGTCTTGATTACTGATGTTGTCCCTTTATTTGTAGATAGTTTCAAATTTCCTTTTTCTTCTGCAGTTTTGATAGTTTGTTTCTAAGAATTTTTAAATTTTATCTAGGTTTTCTAATTTGTTGACATGTACTTGTTCATGGTATTCTTTTTCATATTTTTATTTCTATAAGGTTATTATTCATATTCTTATTCTCATTTTAATAATTTGAGTCTTTTTGATTTGTCTTTTAAGATTTCTTGAGATTTGATTTGTGTTCTAACTAACCTTTATGCCGGAGAATGTTCCATGTGTACTTATGAAAAATATTTATTCCTATTGTTTTTGGAGTTGAGTGTTCTGTATATGTCTGTTAATGTCTAGTTGCTTATAGTGTTTTTCAAGTCTCCTATTTTCTTAATGATCTTCTTTCTAGTTATTCTGTCCATTATTGAGAGTGTCATGTTGAAGTGCCTACCTATTATTGTAGAACTATTTCTCTTTTCAGTTCTTTCAGTTCTTTTCTTCATATATTTTGGGGGCTCTGCTACTAGATATGTATGTTTATCATATTTACATCTTCTTGATGCATTGTCCTTTTTACCAGTATATAATATGCTTTTTTTCCCCTCTTGTTTGAATTATTTTGACCCAGAGTCTGTTTCATCTATGTTAGTGTAGCCACTAAGCTCTCTTTAGATAGCTAATTGCATGGAATAGCATTTTTCATCCTTTTCCTTTCAGCTTATTTCTCTCTTTGATCTGAAGCACATCTCTTGTAAGCAGTATATAGTTGGATTATGTCTTTTTATTCATTCTATTCATCTTCACCTTTTATTTGAAGAGTTTAATTCGTTTATACTTAAAACAATTACGTATGGAAGCATTTCTGTCATTTGCTGTTCTGAAAATGTGTCATGGACAAATGTGTCAACATCTTTTCTTCCTCAATTCTTTTATTATTGCTTTCTTTTGTGTTTATAACTCATATTTTTTTACTTCACTTCATTTTTGTGTCTATTTAAAAAGTTATTATAGGTCACTCTTGAAATTACAAATCTCTTTAATTATGAATGTATTTTGAATTAGCATCAATTTAGATCCAATAGTATACAAAACCTCTGCTCCTCTAAAACCCATCATTTCCACTTCATGTTCTTGTCAGCACTTACATCTTTGTACATTATATGGTCACTATTACAGATTTATATTTGTTTATGTATTTTTCTGTTAAGTCATATAAAAAGAAAAATGGACTTAAAAACCAAAAGTACAATAACACTGACTTTTGTATTTATTTATGTACAGATGCTCTTGAAGTGATGATGTGTTAATATACCATTAAACCTTTCATAATTGAAAGTATTATAAGTTGAAAATGCATTTAATACAACTACCTTGTTGAACATCATAGCTCCTTAACATAGTACATTTTTGAGTATCAGTTGTTCACCCTTGTGATGGTGTAATTTAGGGCTGTGTCTCACTGCTCTTACCCAGGACCACAGCAGTATGGTACTGCACATAACTAGCCAAGAAAAGCATAACAATATATATGCAGTGGGAATATAATGAGAATATAATGCAGAGGAAAGAGAGAAGGGGCAGGAAGAATATTTAAAGAATAAATAATGGCTGATCAGCAGCATTGGTGCATGCCTCTAATACCAGAGGCTTGGGAGGTTGAGGCAGTAGGATTACAAGTTCTAGGCTGGCCTCAGCAACGTTGAGGCCCTAAGCAACTGAATAAGATCCTGTGTTTTTTTTTTTTTTTTTTTTTGAGAGAGAGAGAGAGAGAGAATGAATTTTAATATTTTATTTTATTTATTTTTTTAGTTTTCGGCGGACACAATATCTTTGTTTGTATGTGGTGCTGAGGATCGAACCCGGGCCGCATGCATGCCAGGCGAGTGAGCTACCGCTTGAGCCACATCCCCAGCCCCAAGATCCTGTCTTAAAATAAAAAAAGACAAAGGGCTGGGGAGATAGCTCAGTGGTAAAGCATCTCTGGGTTCAAATCCTCAGTGCCACAAACAATCTTTTTATAAAAGAATAAATAATGGTCAAAAACTTCCCAAATATGATAAAAGCTAAGACTCTACATCTTTGTGAAGTTCAATAGGTTTCAAGAAAGATAAACACAAAGATATCTATATCAAGACACATTATAATCAAACTATCAAGAGCCAAAAAGAAATTATTTCTTCTTCTTCTTCTCCTTCTCCTCACACACACTGAGCACATCTTTGCCACTGAAGTACATTTCCACTTCCCAGAAAGTATCTTGATAACAGCAAGTAGTGATTTTTATATAGTTGTGTACCATGTTTACTCTGGTAAACAAGAGAATGCACATACAATGGTGGTACCATGAAATTACAACAGAGCTGAAAAATGCCTGTTGCCTAGTAACACCACAGCATTTGTGTGATGTTGGTGTCAACAAACCTACTATGTTGTCAGTCGTATAAAAGTATGACACAATTTGTGTACAGGACATAATACTTGATAATGATAATAAATGACTAGTATTACTAGTTTATGCATCCACTATGAGATCCTTTTTATCACTAGCATGTATTCCTTCTACTGGTCAAAAGAAAAGTTTACTACAAAACAGTATTCCCTGGTACATTGTCGTGTCATTTGATTACATCAAGTGTCTGGCCTATACCATCTCTAGATCTGTATACACTATAATGTTTACACAATGACAATATCATTTACCAAGCCATTTCTCATGAATTGACATGTGGCTATAAAAATGATCACTAATAAGATTTCATAGTCAATTTCTCATCAAAAACTGTACAGTACAAAAGACAAGGAGATGACATATTTAGTTTGCTGGAGAAAACAAAACAAAACAAAAACCAACAAAACATGAAGTAAAGCACTGTCTGTAAAAATTGAAAGAGAAATTGACATTCCCAGATACTAAAGGTTAGAGAGGTTGTGACTATTATTAGATCTACCCTATTAGAAATGCTAAAAGGAATCTACTGGAGGAAATGAAAGGGCACTACTTAGAAACTTGAAGTTATACAAAGAAATAAAGAACACTGTGAAGGGTAACTACAGATGGCCCCTGACTTAAACTTGTTAAACAAAACATTTTTTTTTTCACTTTGGTCTAAATGTGATACAAATTAAAGAGAAGTTGTACTTCGAATTAATTTTAATGTTAACAGTTAGAGCCTAACTCAGTTGCGGAGGCTGTCTTGAACTTAGGATCCTCTTGCCTCAGCTTCACAAATTGCTAAGATTACTAGCATGCACTACTGCACTTGGTGCATTTAGGATTTATATACTAAATCCTACCTATGTGTATTTTGTACTTACAGCACATATTAGTTGAGCTAGTTTTTAAGGACTCAGAAGTCACAAGTGTCTGATGGCTGCTGAATCAGACAGCACAGGTCTTAGAAGTTTTATAGATTTAGGTTATAGTTTAGGTCTGTTACTTGTTTTGAGTTAAGTTTTATATTAATTGTGTTTTGGCTTGAGTTCAGTTATTTACATAAAATTGTTCCTAGCAATTAGAGATCTAGAGATTCTACTGAGCTCAATCTCAATATTTAAACATATGTTATTATCTTAATTTTCTTTTATTTTAGTATGATCTAAATTTACTTTGCAATCTACAATTTTCAAACTGTATGCATACAGTGTTCAGAAGTATTACCCATTTAGTTTCTTGGCTTTATATATTTTCTTGAGCTTCAATTACATATTATGTATGCCATTTGCTTTTTAAAATCTAATTAACTTCCCCATTTCTAAAATTATATCTAAAATGCTTATTTTCTTGATTTTAGGCATGTACTGGCATTGAAAACATTGATGAAGCTATTACATTGCTTGAACAAAATAATTGGGACTTAGTGGTAAGTACTTTTTAAATTTTCTGACCTGTATTCAAATTTTATGAATTTTTGCGTGTCTTTACCATTCTTTGTATATGGTTCAGCATACCATACTCCATGACTTATCTGAATATGTAGAATCTAATTATCATATTTTTACTATGTAGTAATTTTTAGTTCAGTATTAAATTACTAAATTCGTTTGAGTTCTTAGATAACTGTGATTTTTTAAAAGTTGTTATCATATTGTATATTTTGTTTCATCTTCCCATGTAGTGTTTTAGTGGAGATTTCTGGAAGGAATGAAAAGTCAGACTTGCCTGAATGTCTGAGTAACTCTATTTGATGTTTTCCCTTTACTTCTTGGGGTCTCACTAATAATTACTCCACTCTAAATTATTAAAGAAGAGGCTTTCTGCGTGGTTTCCTTATGAACCCCAGGCAGTTTATTATAGAGGTGGTTTAGTTTAGTCTTTTTTTCTGGAGGCAGGCAGAACTCAAAAGGGAAGGTATATCATACCACCAACTGCAGCGCAAACTAAAAATAAATTGAATTGGAGCAGTCAGTACTGGTTACTTTAGGATGACACAAATGTCCCTTTATGCCTTTGAAGGGCTGAAGAAAATTAAAATTACAATTTTGAAGAAGTACTGATTTTCAAAAAATCAAAACTTGAGATGTATATTTACAGATATATAAGTACATATATATTTGTATATTACATGGACTTACAGAGTTTGTAGTTATTACCTATATGCTTAGTGTGCATCTACCATTATTACTTTTTTACTGAATGTAAAAATTATTTTCAGATTGTAAAAGTACTAATGCTCATTGTAATGAAGTGAGAAGATACAAAAAATTTACAGAGAAGAAAATATCACAGGCTGAGCATTTCTAATCCAAAATCCCTATATCTGAAATCCTCCCAAATCTTTTGGAGTAAAACAATATAAAAAGTTTTGAATTTTGGAGCATTTTGTACTTCAGATTTTTCTTTTCTTTTTTTTTGGTACTGGGGATTGAACTCAGAGCACTCGACCACTTAGCCACATCCCCAGTCCTATTTTGTATTTTATTTAGAGACAGGGTCTCACTGAGTTGCTTTGCACCTCACCATTGCTGAGACTGACTTGGAACTCATGATCCTCCTGCCTCAGGCTCTGGAGCTTTTGGAATTATAGGAATGCACCCTGGGTCTGGCAGACTTCAGATTTTTGATATGGGGATATTCAAGTATAAAGTTTATGCAAGTTTTCAAAGATTTGAAATCTGAAAATATTTCTGGTTGTAAGCATTTCAAATAAGAGATACTTAATCTGAAATTGTATTTAATCTCATTACTCAGATACTTGTTTCACATTTTTGATATGCAAATGAGATTATTTTATAATCTACATTTTTACTTAACAGTACTTCATGAATATTTTTCTGTCTAAATATGACTGTTTCTCATTAAAAAAATTTGCATAGTATTTCATGTTTTGGTTGTAGCATAATTACCAACCATTCTTATGCTATTGAACATTTTAAGATTTTTGTAATAGTTCGTTATTGTGAACATTTTTTTAGAGAATATTCTTATATGTACATATTGTATATTTAATCTTCATTTTCCTAGAAGGAACTGTATAAATTCAATTCATAATTGAATTTCTAGGTCAACTTATGAATATTTTTAGAATCTTGGATACTTAAAGCCAAATGGACTTCCAGGATGGTTTCACTAATTTAAATTTCTGCCAAATGTGTACATCAAATCATTGCTTCCTTATGTTTTTTGGGCTCTTGGGAAAATTTAAAATCATTTGTATATACTAGTCCCAAATCCCTGCTTTTAACCACTGTACTGTATTCCAACAGAGCATGATATTAGGTGACAGCCTCATGATTTTTTTTGTAGGGGATGGAGGGAAGGGGCAGCGATTTATTTGGAATGATATCCCCTAGCTTCTGTCTTCAGACTCCTTTAACATTAGCATGTGTATCACTTGATTTAGTTTATATATTTTGCAAGTGTTTTTGAGGAGACTGATGAAAATTATTTGGGAGGTTAAAAAGCCCATCAAGTCATTATTGCATGATAATAATGGGATAGATAAACGATATAGAAAAAGACAATGGTAGGCTGAGATAACTCTTTGATGTGGGAATTGTTATTTGGGGGAGTAGTTCTTTCTTATCTCTTTCCTGTTGATCTGTGTTTTGAAGGTTTTGATCTTATATCACATTGGGCCAAGCAAAAGCCTCAGACTATCTTTCAGAACTTTTAACTTTGGCTTTCTTTCAAAATGCACCTCCTAGTTGACTTTCCTCTGCATATATCCACTTTTATTAACAGTAAAGCTTTGCTGTACTTTTTAATTGTCTTGCTTTATAAATTTTCTTATTTATCCTGTTTTCATTTCATATTGACTGTGAATATTTTCTCAACCCACTCTATCTAGAGTCTTGAAAAGGAGAATTTTCCCAGACATTGTTGAATAATTGAATGGTAAGGTTTTCTCCAGTTATTTTTGAGTTACTTGATTTTGGAAAATATTATCAAATAGCACTTGGGGTTAAAAACATTAGAGTGATTTATCTTTAAGTACTTGTCCCAATCTAAGATAAAAATGAAACAAATTAGCATGTGCATTTTGAATTGTTACTGAATTTCTAATCCTCAAAGATAATTTTATACTTATAGAATCTTATAGTAAATTCATATACACCTGAGAGCTAAAACCAAGGAAAAGTATCATGCATATAACCTGTTCCACATCAAAATTCATTGATGTGCCTTGAGACATTTTCATTCTACCAATTTTTACTTTTCATTAAACATATCTTAATGATTATCCTAAAATTCCATAGAACACTTTCTTCCACTACCCTGTTCAGGATGTGGCTATCGCAGTCCTCACATGTGCACTGCTTTCCTGTTTTATATAGTGTTAAGAACACCTGCAGTTTTATGAATGAATAGCCTAACCAGTGAAATAATAAGTCTCTGTCCTCATCAGAAAGCAGCCAAGCATTGAACACTGCCCTTCATCAATGGCCTTCAGACACTGGCTTATATTTGCACAGATGCTGGCTATGACAAAGAGAAGTTGCTGTGAAAGAATATTTTATCATATTAATTTTTCTTCCTTTGCTGCAGCCTTCTTTGTTTCCCTCACCCCTTTCTTATGGCCCTAAGGAACCATATCCCATTATTACAGAATTATTCAGTTTCTCAGGTTTTAACCTGGCAGACATCCTACCTGCTACTGTTTCTCCTTTACTTGAGGCCTACTTTTGCTAAACATCATGTGAACTGATTATTTCCTTTAATTTTCACAGCAGTTCTAAAAGATGGGGAGGTGATAAGTATTAGTTTATTTTTATAGATAAGAAACTGAGGCCCAGCAAAGTTAACTAAGATAGCCATGCTCAAGTAGCTGTTAAGAGATTGTTGAACCCAGGTCATGCAGTCCATAAGGAATTTTCATAGCTTTAAAATAACAGTTGAAGATTATTTAAAACATTATAAATTTTTTTCTATCCAGTGTGAACTATTTTATTCTATCTGCCACTCACAACTAATTTCACATTGTTAGGTGAAAGGGGCTTTGCTATAGTCACATGATGTTGCTTTATACTAAGTATTTCTTTTTTTTTTTTTTTTTTTTTTTGATACCAGGGATTGAACTCAAGGGTACTTGACCACTGAGCCCTATTTTGTATTTTATTTAGAGACAGAGTCTCACTGAGTTTCTAAGTGCCTTGTCATTGCTGAGGCTGGCTTTGAATCCAGATCCTCCTGTCTTAGCCTCCTGAGCCATTGGGATTACAGGTGTGGGCCACCATGTCTGTCCTCTTAAGCATATTTGTTTTGTTTTCAAATCGAGTCTTAAGATTATAGATGAAAGGCATTGTGTTTCTTACTAATTTTGTCTTTGGTAGTTGCTTGTTTGATTGATTTTGTTATTAGCAAGCTTAGTTTTAGGTCTGTTCCTTCTCCATCATTTGGATATTTGAAACTATTTGCTGTTAAGACTTTTGACTCTTACTGATTTCACTTTTCTTTATCTCGCAAACAAGTTTGAGGGAAAGGTGATGTGGGTTAACCCAGCCACAGAACTGAAAAATAGGATAGGATAGGGTTGGTTTCAGTATCTTACTAACAAAAGTTTAGATTGTGGCATTTTTAAGAAAATATTTTTCACAAATATTCTTTTGCAGTTTTTTCCAAGCATCACATTAAAATTTCTTTTCCTTTTTATTTTTGCTTATATCATTCTACCATAAGGAAAGCTTATTATATAACCTAACCTATTTGAAAGTTTTCCTTAATTCTGCTTCTCAGGAGAAACCTCCAGGATAATAAAAGATTACTGCTATTTAAAGTATTATTTAGTGGATATGAAAGAATCATTTTATACTTTTCAGAGAAAACTCCAAGTTGTTATAAACATGAAATTCTCATGTTTATACCCAATATGTATTAAATATGTAATATGTAATATCCAATATGTATTAAACTCATTGGGTCACGTTATCAAATTGAAACTGAGGTCTATAATTTTTCTCTTGACTGCAACTTGACTTTCTCTTTTCACATTGAATTTTGTACCACTCTCCTTTTAAATGTAATCTAGTTTTATAATTATCTTATTACATGAATTAAACATCTCTCTCCTCTTTTTAAAAAGAATTTTTTAGTTGTCAGTGGACCTTTATTATTTATTTATATGTGGTGCTGAGAATCGAACCCAGTGCCTCACACGTGCTAGGCAAGCGCTCTACCACTGAGCCACAACCCCAGCCCCCCCACCTTTTATAAAACCTGTGTTAAATGCATGTTCAGAGGTTTTAAGACCTAATAAAAATGTGGTGTGTTAATCACCTAGCAGGAAATGATGTGGTACAGAGTTAAATGCAATTTGGAAACATGTGGCAAATATTGTGAGCTTTTCATGTCCATGGATTATGCATCTGTGTATCCATTGACCCTTGGGTAATATTTGGGGGAAAAATTGCTTCTATGCTGAATGTTCAGATGCTTTTTTTCTAGTCATATTTCCTAAACATTGCAGTGTAACATCTATTTACATATTCTTTTACATAGTATGTATTAGATATTTTAAGTAATCTAGAGATTATTAAAACACATGGGAGAATGTGCATTGGTTATATGCAAATACTGTGTCTTTGTGTATAAGGTACTTGAGGATTTGCCCATTTTGGTATCCTTGGGGTGGGAGTAAGGTACTAATTAACTAAAGATACCAAGGGACAATTGTATTTACTTTTGTTTTTAATTCTAGTACTACTTATTTAAACTGTTTTAGAATATAGCTAAACTACTTAAATGAAATAGTAAGATTTCAGTTCACTGTTGGGAAACTAAAGATTTTATCTTGGTTCTGAAAGAAGTAGATTATTAAAAAGAAAATAAAAGTTTAAAAAATAAATTGTTTTTAAACTTGTTCTAATCAATCAGATGCACCTGATACTTGTTTTTAAATTTTGCTGACCTACAAGTTAGCTTGATTTTAAAAGTGGGTTTATTTTAAACAAGTTGCCCCATGATATTTAACTAGTTTATTTCCATTATGGGAAATGGTTTAAAAAATATCGATGTAGCAAAGTCAGTCATTTAGCACACCTGTAAATGTGATGACTTGGTAGGTCTTGCTGGTTTCAGGGATCAACTGGCATAAGTCAAGTATGCTTGGAAAATAAAATAAAATATGGCAGTTTAAATTCCTGTTCATAATTCTTTATATTTTTGCTGTCAGATTAAAAAAAAAAAACAATGCTATTTAGTGGTAATATAATTTGTTAAAAATTTTACTCACAGTTCTGTAGTTAAGTAAAATGTTAATATACAAGATACACAATAATATTCATATAAAGTTTATATATTTCCTACTGATAGCTTCCCAGGTTCTCATTTTTCATCATTTAACTATTTTGGGATTTTATTTGGTTTGTATTTAATTTGATGTTTTAGTTTTTTTTTTTAAATTTATATGTATAATTGAGCATGTACTCAATTTTTCTTAAACACATACTTACTATATTTTATTAAAAAAAGAAAGGCTTAAGCTGGGCGTGGGGTAATTCCAGTGGTTTGGGAGTCTGAGGCAGGAGGATAGAGAGTTCAAAGCCAGCCTCAGCAAAAGCAAGGCATTAAGCAACTCAGTGAGACCCTATCTCTAAGTAAAAATGCAAAATAGGGCTGGGGATGTGGCTTAGTGGTTGAGTGCCCCTGAGTCGAATCCTGGGTACTCTCCCTGCAAAAGAAAGCATGTAAAAAAAAAGAAAGGCTTAAAATTTCTCTACATGGTAAATAATAGTAAATAGTTCCTTAGTTCTTTAGATACTTAGGTACTATAAGTGAACTATTTGTCTATATATACTTTAGTTACAAGGAACTAAATTGTAGGCTTCTTTATTTGTTTATTTTTTCGTACCAGGGAGTGAACCCAGGAGAACTTAACCACTGAGCCACATCTCCAGCTCTTTTTAATATTTCATTTAGAGACAGAATCTCACGAGTTGCTTAGAGCCTCCCTAAATTGCTGAGGCTGGCTTTGAACCCGAGATCCTCCTGCCTCAGACTCCCAAGCTGCTGGGATTAATAGGCTTGCACTAGCAAGCCCAGCTTATTATTATTTTTTAATGTATGTGATACTGGAGATTGAATTCAGGGCCTCACGCATACTCGGAAAGTGCTCTACCACTGAACTATATCCCTAGCTTGAGTTTTTTGAATATCTGTGTTACTGAGTTTCCTCCTTAGCTTAACATTGAAAGCCTGCCATTTAACCCTGTTTCTTTATTGTGAATGATGAATTATGTATGACTTTGTAATCTAATGAAATTAGTCTATAATCTGAAATAAGACAATATGTATTCCTGCCTCCAGACTTTGGCTTTTATGGTTCTCTTTTGGATTTTTTCCCCCTATTTCTTATTTACTATCCAAAGTTTGTACTTCTTTTAAGGCTCACATGAAGTCTTAAACTTTTTGTTCCCGGATAACCTTTGTTAGTAAACTTTCCATAACTATGACAAATACTAGAGGCAATCGACTTATAAAGAAAAAAGATTTACTTTGGTTCACAATTTTGGAGGAAGGTTTTAGTCCATGATTAGTTGGCCCCATTGCTTTGGGCCTGTGGTGAGACAACATCTCACGGCAGAAGTGCAAGGGGGAAGTACACCTGCTCACCTCTTGATCAGTATACCAAAGAGAAAGAAAGATGAAGGGGTGGGGCTTCATTGTCCCCTTAAAAAGGGCATGCCCCAAGTGACCTGAAGATTTCCCACTAGACCCCACCTTTTAAGATTTCATCACCTCCCCAATAATGCTAAGCTGGGGACCAAGCCTTTGTAATACATGGGACTTTTGGAGATGTTCCAGATCCCAACTATAGCACAGCCTCTTTTCTCATTAGGTATACATGTCTCTGAGATTTTGTGTTCCTTATTGTGCCAGTAGTTTTTAATACTTAGTGTTTTCTATCTTGTTCCTTGAACTGTTACAACACCCTGTACACCCCCCCCCCACACACACTCACACTCACTCTCACTCTCTCTCTCTCTCTTACACACACACACACTACATTTAAGCAAAATGTGTGTTGATAGAATTTAAATAATTTGCCACTAAGATGTATAAGAAGGGTTTTTTGGTTTGTTTTAGGAAGGGTTTTTTGATAAGCTTATACTGATTCATCCATATCTGTATTAGGTATGGGGGATTTAATCCAGCAGTGCTTTACCATTGAGCTATATCCCATACCTTTTCTATTTTTTTTTTTTTTGTTTTGTAGATGGATAGCATCTCTTTATTTTATTTGTTTATTTTTATGTGTTGCTGAGGATCAAACCTGGTGCCTTACATACACTAGGCAAGCGCTTTGACATACACTAGGCAAGCACTTTGCTACTGAACTATAGCCCCAGCCCCACTTTTTACTTTTTGAGACAGGGTTTCACTAAATTGCTTAGGGTCCCACTAAGTTGCTGAGGCTGGCCTTGAACTTGCAATCTGCTAGTCTCAGCCTCTCTGGGATCTGGAATTACAGCCATGTGTCACCATGACTGGCTATTATGATTGACAGTTTTATCCTTCTAGCACTTTAAAGTTATTACATTCTTCATTTCTAACATGATTTTTTGAGAGAAATTTGTTGTAATTTAAAAATTTTTCCTCTGTATAGCATGTCTTTTCTTCCCTCTGTCTTCCTACAAGACTTCTCATTATGTTTCCTTTTCAGAAGTATGAATCTGAATATAATATGTAACCACCAGTTGGTTTTGAAAAATCGTGGTAGTTATTTTTTTTCCTGCATTTTTCTTTGTCTCTTCTAAGATTCTGACTATGTATATATTAAATAATTTGATTTTCTCCTATAACTATTGGATGCTGTGAATTTCTTCCCTCATCTATTTTTCCCCTATATGTTTCAGCTTGAGTAAGTAATTTCTATAGACCTCATTTCAAGTTCACTGATTCTTCCTTGATTTTCTCAATTCTAATGAATCTGCTGAAAGATATTCTTCATCTATTTTAATGTGTCTTTTATTTCAGCATAGTTTTTCTCTGTTGTAATTACCCATCTAGTCTTCTCTGTTGTGAATTTTTTCTTCTAGAACCTTTAACATATTAATCATAATGAGCTGAGAGTTAGTTCTAAGAGCAGTATCCCATGTCAGTCTATTTGTGAAGCTAGCTTGTCTTTTGAAAATGCTTTTTTTCCTCCCCCTGGCCTTTAGGTATGCTTTGTGCTTTAGTTAGTTTAGCTTTTGGGTTGCTGTGACCAAAATACCTGACAAGATCAACTTAAAGGAGGGAAAAGTTTATTTGGGGCTCACAGTTTTGGACATGAGATGGCTAACTCCATTACTCTGGGCCCAAGGTAAGGTACACACACACACACACACATTCTCTCTCTCTCTCTCTCTCTCTCTCTCTCTCTCTCTCTCTCACTCACGCACACACATACACACTACATTTAAGCAAAATATGTGTTGATAGAATTTAAATAATTTGCCACTAAGGTGTATAAGTGGCATGCTTTCCTTTGAAATCTTCGTGGAAGCCTCATGGCAGAAGGGCACTGCAGAGGTAAGCTTTTACCCTCATGGCAATGAAAAAGCAGTGAGAGAAGAAAGTGGGGTGCCAGAAGGACGGGGGGTGGGGTGGGAGAAGGAGACACAGGAAAGATGTACCCGCAGTGATCCACCTCCTCTACTCCTCCAGCCATGCCCCACCTACCTACAGTTACCAGAGACTCAGTCTATTCAAAGTAAGATGAACTGGTTAGGTTACAGCTCTCATAATCCAAACATTTTCCTCTAAATATTCCTGCATTAACAGGAGCTTTTGGGTGATAACTCATATTCAAGTCATAGCATTTCAGCCTTGGCCCCCCAAATATGTCCATCTTATAGTGCAAAATGCATTTAGTTTTATCTTCAAAGGTAGTATTAGTAATTAGTAATTAGTAGTTTTAATTATTTTAGCATTGTCCAAGTCTGGAGTCTCCTCTGAGCCTCAAGAGAAACTTGATTATGAGCCATTGTAAAAATCCAGAAAGCAAGTTACCTTTATTCAATCAATAGACAGTGGACAGAGTAAACATTTCCATTACAAAAAGGAGAGACAGGCATAGGGGCACAGAAAGGAAGGGATGGGGCCAAAGAAAAACCAAAACCTGACCAGGAAAACAGATCATATAACCCCACCAGTAACTTCTCACACAGCATCTAGGACACTTGGCTTTGGGCATCCCTGTCCCTTTGGCCTTGTCAATAGTAGTGCATTTGGACTCTGTTTTAGCCTGGCTTTCTTTGCAGATAGCGGCTTCTCTCGACAGACAGTCCATGTTACTGGCATGTCTTAATTCTTGGGGTCTTCCTTCTAGCTTCTGTTTCACCTTCACAGCTTCACACATCATCCTACAAGGGCAACCCCCAGGGTCTCCCACCCTTCTACACTGAACCTGGCCTCCCATGCCTTCCTTTGAAATCTTCGTGGAAGCCTCCAAGATCCACTAACTCTTGTAGCTTGTATTCTAGAATCAGCACCATTTGTATCATGTGGAGGTTTGCTGCCATCATGGGCAAAGCTTGGGCCTTAGGAAAACACACCAGTAGAAACTTCTGAGTACCCAGGACTCAGCAAGGTGAAACAACTTCCTGGGCCCCCTTTGTGAGCAGGGTGCCCCCATAATCTCTTCTCAAGAATTTTTACTTCTGTATCCTGGATCCTGAACTGCATGTGGTTTTGTAAATTCTCTCCAGGCATCTTATCCCTGTTGTCTCTGTGCAAAGTCTTCACATCTCTTATGGGCTGTGATCTCTTCAACAAGCACACTCTTCTTGGCCCCAGGTTTACATGCACTTTTCTGGCCAATCTGCAAGTTTTTCAAATCCTTTAGATCTGTTTTTGCCGCAGTCTGGCTGGGCACAAATCACGAGCCACTAAAGCAGGAACAAACTTTATTTCTGAACTCCACCAGCACGCTCCACACATGCTCCCGGGAACTCCTCCCGAACGCCACGCAGGTCGTCCAGGAACCAGCAGCCGGAAATCCCTCCTCCTGCACTTCCCCAACCAATGGGAACTCTCTGGGAATCCCCGGGAATCCCCACGAGAACTCCAAAGTAGTGTGAGAACTGCAAAGTAGCAGCCGAGGCAGATAGTAATGCCTCGCCTGTCCATCAATACTATTGGCAAAATGCCAGGGGCCATTCCGACTCAGCTGTGGCTCTCAGCATCTCCCCCCTTCTATTTAATTAAACAACAAGCAATGTGGCTTAGGGACCTTGCCTGTTATATTGTCCAATACAACATATGGTCCTTACCCGTCATCGGATGAGCTGACCTCTAGGCGTCAGCCTCCTGTCTTAGGTTGGTACCACTGCAATTGGATCATACCCGTCACTGACTACCGGTCCAGCATACAGCCATACTTGTGGATAGGCCTTTGCACCAGTGGGGGAGTGAGGTTCTTTGCCTCACCTCTGTTGGCCCCCAAATTTGGCCTTGGTGCCAGTGGGGGGGTGAGGTTCTTTTCCTCACCTCTGTTGGTCCCCAAATTTTAGACCATCACTAGCAGAAGGGAGGAGGATATAGAAATGCCACGACACTAAGCCAATTGACGGCTCCTTTGAAAAATTGTACCACCGGTGACACCATCAGGAAAGATACTCCAGCATTACCACAATTCGCTGTACCAACAGATAGTTCACAATATATACAAGTGATACATAGTCCAGGCAAGTTCTGCAAGCAGTTCAAAGCGGAGGAATCTATCAATATGTCCATTTCCTCCCAAAGTAAATCGACTCCTTGATTGAGCATTACTTGTTGAGTTATTATTCATTGATGCATCAGTTTATACAGTTTACTGTGATAGCTATCAAAGAAGCTGTAGTTTGGGTTTATCTTTGTCTTCACCGGCACTAGGATGAAGATAGGAATTCTGGCAATGATGGCTAAAAAAAAATTATGTAACATTCTAACAGGTACTAAGAAAACAATTTTCTGAAAAATTTACATTATCCTGAACAGAATTATTAAATATAATGAAAAGGAAAGGTGAAAGTAAACTGTAAACCTCCTGTTTGTTCATATTAAAACAATCCTTAACAGCTGTTTACCCAATTTAAATTAAACCATTTAAATCATGTGAATAAAAAAAAATTCGGATCCATTTTTTCATGAGCGCTCCTCATATATGATATATGGACATACGCACATACAGACATACAACACAAAACACAAGTGTGCACACAAACGTGCAACACATAAGACAATAGTAAAGGCCTTGTAGCTTTACACAGGTGAAATCTCCATTGCAATGTTTAAAACTCCACAGTCAAAAAATAAAACTGATCAGGAAAACATTAACCTAGGTCTGTATGAGCTCAAAAAATAAAATAGAACTTTATGATGTGGGAAAAGGCAATAATAAAATAGATATTGAAAAAAGCATCCTGATTAATCACTTGTCGCAGATATAAGAATAGCCAAGCTGGAGCTCTGGATATCAGTTGTTATCGATTTGAGTCAAATCATCTTCTTTTTGGTCTGTAGAAATCGCTTTGATTAGTCTCTCTGGAATCCAAATCGGCTGTTGTTCTCCCTGAGGAAACACACAAACAGAACTCCGACTCCAGACAATCACTGGGTCAGGACCTTTCCATTGTCCTGTTAGAATATCCTTCCAAAGTACCTTAGGCTTATGTACATTTTTTGGACACATATGCCTTTCCGCAGCACTAAGCCCTGATGAATCCAAATTTTAAAAGTTTAGAGTAAAAAGGGTTATTTTAAGTTTATCTTTGGGGGATATATACCCCTTTCCAATTCCCTTTTTTTGCTTTAATAAGTACATTTTAATAGTTTGATGAGCTCTTTCAACTATGCCTTGTCCCTGTGGATTGTATGGGATTCCTGTTATATGAGTAATGCCAAATGATGAGCAAAATTGTTTAAAAGAGGTAGAGGTATAGCCAGGACCGTTATCTGTTTTTAACTGTTTTGGAACGCCCACGGTGGCAAAATTTTGTAAGCAATGAGCTATAATATCTTTAGTTTTTTCTCCGGCATGAAGGGAGCCCATCAAAAATCCGGAAGAAGTATCAACTGTAACATGCAAATATTTTAATTTTCCAAATTCTGGCAAGTGTGTGACGTTCATCTGCCAAATATGGTTAAGTATCAGTCCTCTAGGATTGACTCCAATATTAACTTGTGGTAAAAAGGTCACACAATTTTGACATTGTTTTATTATTTGTCTAGCTTATTCCTTAGTTATTTTAAAACGCTTTTGTAAAGTATTAGCATTGACATGGAACCTTTTATGAAAATTTGTAGCTTCTTTTAGTGTAGAGAAAATATGTATGTCATGTGTAGTTTTATCTGCTAAATCATTGCCCAAACTAAGGGCTCCAGGCAATCCTGTATGTGCTCTGATATGTCCTATAAAGAATGGATCTTTTCTGTCACAGATTAGACTTTGTATAGTGGAAAGCAAAGAGAAAACAGTAGAGGAAGGAGAAATCCTACCAGCATCTTCAAGGGATACTATAGCATTAACTACATACTGACTATCGGAAAATAAATTAAATACAGAATCTTTAAACATCACAAAAGCTTGTAAAACTGCATTAAGCGCTACCTTTTGAGCTGATTGTTTGGGTACTAAAAATGTAAAAGTTTGATCAGGGGTAACTACTACTGCTGTACCATTATTTGACCCATCAGTGAATATATTTGGAGCATTCATGATAGGGGTTTTTCTTGTCATTTTGGAAAAACTATAGGATGCAAAGACCAAAAAGACAACAAAGGAGTAGATGGTAAGTGATTATCAAATGAAATATTAGATTTACACATGATTATTGCCCAAGTATTTAACTCATTAGCTAACTCATCAATTTGATCCCTAGTATATGGATTAATAATTTTATTGGGAGAAATTCCAAACACTCCCTTTGCTGCTTTTATTCCTTTGAGTATTAATTGTCCTACAGCCTCAGGATACCTAGTAAGAATAGTGTTAGGAGAATAAGATAAATGTATCCACAATAATGGACCTTCTTGCCAAAATACTCCTGTAGGAATATTTTTTGTTGGTAGTACAATAAATAATAAAGGCAAACTTATATCAATTCTATCCAAATGCATATTTTCCATATATGTTTCAATAATTTTTAATGCCTTTCTTGCTTCAGGTGTTAACATTCAGGGTGAATTTGGATCTGATGGACCTTTTAGGATATCAAATAAAGGTCCCAACTCTCCTGTTGGTATGCCTAGATAAGGCCTTATCCAATTTATGTCTCCTAATAACTTTTGAAAGTCGTTAAGTGATTTGAGTTGATCTATTCGTATTTGAATTTTTGGTGGACGGACCATGGTTGAGGATAATAGAACTCCTAAATAATTAATTGGAAAATTTAATTGTACTTTATCTATTGCTATCTCTAGATTATATTTATCTTTGTGTGCTAACAATACATCATCCATATAGTGAAATATTTGTAGTTCAGAATTTTGATTTCTAAGTGGCTGGATTGCTTTGTTAACATAAATTTGACACATAGTTGGGCTGTTTGCCATCCCTTGAGGGAGTACTTTCCATTCATATCTCTGATCAGGACCTTCATGATTCAGTGCAGGGATAGTAAATGCAAAATGTGGACTATCCTCAGGATGAATTGGAATTGAAAAAAAAAACAATCTTTAATATCTATAGCTAAAACGTACCAGGTTTTTGGCAAGGCAGATAATTGAGGAATTCCTGATTGAGCAGGTCCCATAATAACCATCTCATTATTAATGGCTCTTAAATCTTGCAATAATCTCCATTTACCAGATTTCTTTTTAATGACAAAAATGGGGAATTGGAAAGGGGTATATATCCCCAAAAGATAAACTTAAAAAAGTTTTCACCTCCTGATTTACCATTGAGTCACACTGGCAGCTCATGTAATAACTTTCTTTATGTTGAGATATTAGTGTGAGAATTTGAATTAATCCAATTTTGAGTTTGTTTTGAGATTTATTTATCCCTTGGCTATGTTCAATGTGCCAAAGCCTTCAAATTCTTTTAGTGATACCTTGTATTTAGGGTGGTTTGCTTGCACACAGTCACAAACAATGTGTATGTGTATACATACA
Organism: Marmota flaviventris; assembly: GCF_047511675.1. Taxonomy (NCBI): domain Eukaryota; kingdom Metazoa; phylum Chordata; class Mammalia; order Rodentia; family Sciuridae; genus Marmota; species Marmota flaviventris. The sequence continues at coordinate 40,024,722 of NC_092507.1, read as the reverse complement.
TGTGTCAAAAAAAAAAAAAAAATCTTTGCTCTACTCTCAGCTTTTGGTTTTTAAGCTGTGTTTCAGAGAGAGTGTGTGTCTCCTATGAGTTACTTGTTACTCTGCTATCTAGACTCCTCATGGGGCCTGCAGACTACTGTTATATACCTTGGTGTTTGGCAGGCTTGGTTCCTTGGTCTTGGGTGTATGGCCTTTCAAAAGTCCCTGTTTTTCTTCAGTAAAATTTCTGAGCTAGCTTATTTTTCCTGTCCTTCTTCCTGGGGTAAAGAATTTCTCTCCTTCTTTCTCTTCTAGAAATGTAAGAAAACATAAATCTGGAGAATCACAAATTTATGGTCAGTGAGACAATGTCTCAAAATAAAAAAAAATTAAAAAGGTCTGGGGATATAGCTCAGTTGTGAGCACCTCTAGGTTAAATTCCTAGCAAGTACCACAACAAACAAACAAAACCCCCCATGAGTCTATAAAGATACTCTCAATACTCCCCAGTGTCCTAATGATGACAGTGTTTATTGACCTTATCCTCTTAGGTTGAGGCTTCTTTAGTAAGGGAGATAGAAAAGTCCTGGTAATGTTTTTGTTTCTTACAAAGTGTCTGCTACTATTCTTTCCTTGTTTTACATCTGAGTGGAGCTTTCTCAACTGTTCCAGTTTTTTCTTTGGGGGTGGGTAGGTGGGGAGAGTAGTTCCTGGAGTTCATGGAGAAAAACCCTGCAAAAACTTGAGGCCGCCCTATATTTACCTTCACCCTATCTCACAAATGTACTCTTAGTTTCCATTAATTTGTCTGATGCCCTACTGGCACTCTTAACCCTGCGAAACCAAGGCTTCTGTCTTGTCTCTCTCTGGGCATCTGCCTCTTTGATTTTGGGTCATTTGTGTGTCCTGTGACTCTAGCATTCCAGCAGATTCAGGAGAAGTTATGAACTAACTGGAATCACTAGTAATCTCTCTCTTCCCAGCCTCCTTTCATATCCCTCTCCTACTTTGTGTTGTAAGATGTGAGGCAGTAGTCTTTTAAGTCCTAGCCTAATAACCCAGTCATTATTTAAAAAAAAACCGAAAAACCTTTAATTTTAATTTGTATTATTTCTTTACCCAAATACATGTTTAGTTTTAAAATTTCTAGATTCAAGATATTTTATATTTTCTTGTTTTTGTTTCTAACTTCTACTTATGTTGCATTGTGAGAGTGTTATTTGTAGCATTTCCACTTTGTGAAACTTATATTTCTTTTTGAGGAACACATGATTATTCTTACATGATTTTTTTTATCCTTCTTTCTTAAAAGTTGCAGTACTTACACTTTTCCCGAGTATTTAAATTTATTTTTGTATTGCACTTTGTTTATTGGCAAATATTTATATGTTTAAAAAAATACCCTCTCGGCGCTGTGATACTCATCTGTAATCCCATTGATTTGGGAAGCAAACAGACAAAAAGCCCATCCATGGTCCTTTTATTGAAGTTTTAGTCTTTGGTTGATAAAGGACTTCCTGTGATAGATTTCTCAAGAATGGACTTCCTTTGATAGATTTCTCAAGAAATGGTTGGTTAGTGCAGAAATCTTGTATATTAGAATCTATCTTTTTCTTTTTTCCTGATATTTGAAGAACACCTTGCCTGCATATAAAATCTTTGGGTCATATTTTCTTTCATTGAGTTTTAAAAAACTGCTATTCCCTTTTAAATATATTGCTAGTCTTTTGCTTTTTCCTTTCTAATTTATTTGATCTTTGCCTGGCTATCTTAAGGATTTTGTTTATATGTTCAAAATTTATAGTCTTAACTAGAATATGTCACAGAATTGATTGTTCTATATTAATTTTCCAAGGGTGTATAGTGAACCATTTAATATAGAATCTGTTTTATTATTTCTGCCAATTTTTGTAGTTTTAAATTTCAGTTCATTTCCTTACTTTGTATTTCTCCTTCAGGAACTTGATAGGATTAACTTCTTTATTTTCCATTTCCATTGCTTCTGATTCTTTTTACTTTTTTCATTTTCATTTTCTTTAGTTTTTTTTTTTTCTTTCGATGTCTTCTGTTAAATTTTTGTTTATTTTTTTCTTGCGGGGGGGGGGCATCTTCTGATTTATTTTTTATTTCTAAGATTTTTTTTTCTTTTTTAAATTTTTCCTGAGTACTATCAAGTTTTCCTTTCTCCCTTTTTGGTGTTGCTGCTGTTGACTGTGATTTTTGATTCAGTTTCCTTTTTCATATCCTTTAATTCTTAAGTATGTTCAACTTTGTTTAGAGCATTGATTTTGCAGTTGTTTTCTGCTTCCTGGCTGTTTTTTTGGAGGGAATTTCTCTTAGTAGATGTGTTTGTAATTTTGTTTCCTGAATTTTTGCAAAATATTTATAGATCTGTTGATATAGGCATGTTCCTGCATGTTTATGTCTGTGTACTTGTGTTCATTTTTTTGTTGTAATAGTATGATTTACATGATTTTTATTTAATAGTTCCCTCTTCTGTCAGTTTAGCAAAGTTTAAATAATTGACCCTATTTTTTAGTTTGTTTTACTGTTTGCAGGGGTAAGAAATAATTAAGTATTCTGATTCTGTAGTTCTCTTATAAAACCTTTAAGTTTATCATTTTGCTTCTTTTTCTCTTTACCATTCACTAATAGAGGCTTCTCACTTCTTTTTTGCCTTTTTTCTTTCTGTAGAGGTATAACTTTTAGTCTGTTTGTCCTTTAAGCCGTGTCTGTCCCTTGAAATTGTGTGTTTGTTTTTTGCAATCCATTTCCTGTAGTCTTTGTTCTGATCTGGGCTTACACTTTTTTAGTGTCTTCAGATAGGTTACACTTAGATTCTCAGGTAGTTTTGAAGGAACTTGAATCTTCTTTTAGCCTCCCATTTCTGTCTTCCCCTCAATTTTTCTGGGTCTGTCTTTGTAGAATGGGATGGAGCCAGGAGCTTGAGAAATCATATGTTGGGATTTGGTAATTTTTTTTCCTTTCTCTCTCTTTTTTTAAAAGCATTTTTTTTAGATGTCGATGAACCTTTATTTTATTCATTTATTTATATGCAGTGCTGAGAATTGAACCCAGTGCCTCACACATACTAGGGAAGCACTGAGCCACAACCCCAGCCCCTATTTTTTCTCTTTTTATTCACAGTTTGAAGGTTAAACTTTCCCTTTATTTAAGTCACTATGAGAGCATGTTTTTTTGTTTAGCTTTGTTTCCCCCTTGTTGTTTGATATTGTTTTGATGGTGTAATATTCTGGTTCCGTTCAGTTTATAGACGATCAAATATTAGGTTGAAGAGGTGATGTTTAATATAAGGAATTTTTAATTGTTAAATGAGTAAGTATAAAACTTGAGGAAACTGTATGGTTCCGTTGGAACAACAGAGAGTACCCAAGCAAAAGTCAAACTTGGATTCTTACTTGTTGGAGAAAGTGTAGTTCAGCCTACGGAATAGAAAAGATGGTTTACTAGCTTGGCCAAGTAAGGTTTTGTTTGTATTCACTGGTCAAGCAATTGGCACTTTCTGATGTGCAGGTGGAAGAGCATATAAACAAGTAGTAATGTGGATGTGCAATGGCTTGCATAGAGAGTGGGAACCTTCTGGGTACAGGCAGGCTGCATGTAGCAGGTAAGTAACTTGAAGAAGTGGCAGCATGATATGAACCCTCTGGTTACTGGAAGGCTGTGCACAGTGGCTTGGCAGAGGGAGTTAAGAGTGCAGCAAGAGTTAACAGGGCAGGCAGAAGGTCTTTAGGCAGTGGTTTCTATGTTAAGGAGGTTAAGACTTCAAGGTTGCAGAGGGACCATGTTCTGGATCCATGACTGAGGACATTGTCTGACTTGAAAGCTTGCTCTTCTTTCCTCCGTGAAAAACATTAATCTTGCTCTTGGCATACTCTGTTGTAATCTTGATCACAACTTTGTCTCTACCAATCACTGCCACCTCCTTGTAATCATAATTTAGGGCATCCTTTCCTGCCACTATCTTATAATCTTTTATTGCCATGTCCTTTGTGGGCAAGGGAATGGGTTTCCCTTTGGTGGGATGTGCTGGCAGAGAAATAAAAGCTAAGAAAAATAGTATGGCAAAATGACCATAGAACAAAGAAAGTATTTTCAAAGAAGGGGGCAGAGACTGGCAAAGCTGACCAGATGGGTCCAGCTTCTAATAAAGAAAGGAACCTGCAGTTGCTTTATTTATATTGGAAGACATCAAAGAAAGTCTTTGGAAATTTCTTCACAAAAATAGGAGAGAGGTGGGGGCAGGTAGGCTGCTCAGTTCCTAGCAGGTTATACCCATCTCTGGTATTGCGTGAGACCTTCTAGCAGAGCGGAGGGGAAGTTCACTTGCATTGGGCCATCTATCCTAGTGGTACTGCCATGGAAAGTTCCCAATGCCAGATCTACCCCCTCCCTGGCATGATGCTGAAAAAGTCCTCATGCATTTAATGGATGGCTTCCTGCATTGTCCATTGTCCCCTTTTTTTGCTTTGCAAATATAAATGATGAGCTGTTATTTCAAGTTCCCAGATTCTTGTTCTGAGAGTTCAACAACCTATTATTATGATACAAAGAGAATTATTAGCAAATGTATCATTCCAATAATATACCATGCAGAATGTTTCAGTATATTTCCAGGATTAAAGTCATTCAATTCTTGAAGTATTTCATTGGGTAGAGAGATAGGGTCCATAAAATCATTTTTCCTTTTTTGAATATCCTGGACTCCATAAGATCCAGGCTATTTTTATTGCCATGCCAAATACCCATTAGATGATTTTTAACCTTTTCCCAATCCCATTGGGAAGTAGCTTTATATTTGGCTGCAGTGACACATACATATTTATAGTCAGCATGGCATTTAAGCCTTTCCTTAAACTCGAGAGCAGAAAGCTCATCACCAATATTTATGACAGTTGCTTCTAAGGCATTCAATTTAGTTTCAATGTTTTCATCAATATTTATCTGATTATGGAGGACTTTGGAAGTATTTTGAGCCAAATTACTAAGAAAAATTTGCATATTGAGTGTTTTGAGATGTATAGCCACTGAGGCTGTTATAGAAGAGGTGATGAATGAAATTAAAGCAGCCACTCCCAAGAATTATGAGACTAGGAGCTTGTTTGGGTCTGGTTAACTGAGCATGCATCTGTCGTAAAACTTGAGCACCACCATCAGCATATCTTGGTTCTGAAATATTGGCTGGCAGTAAGACAGAGGAGACTTCTGTTAAATCTAGTGATGGAATTACTTAGACTGCGTCTTTTACAGGCTACAAGATATTTATCATCTTTTTCTAAACTCTTATATTTTCAGTAATTTAAAGCATAAGGAGATTGAACACAGGCGCGCAGGCCATAGTAGGAGCCCTCTTTGCAATTCCTGCCCACAAAGTCAGGCATAGGACTATCTGTATAATTTCGAAAGACTGAGACTGCAGTTAAATGCCAGAGATTTTTTTGGATACCATCTTTACTGAATGTTAGAATATTGTCAACGAAACCTCCAGGAGTCATAGCATCCTTACTCATTTGCCTTTTATCAATTCTTGGAGACCAGTCCAAAAATATATCCACCATTTCTAGAAACTTTACATTGTATGGGCAAGACAATTGCACATTCCATCCATTTAGGAAAGGTGCCAAATTCTATTGCAGAACGATTAGGACAGTAAGGTATCGGTGGATATTCTGTAGAAATGACTGGCTTGTTATGAGAAAGTCCTATTTTAATAACTGTTCAGACATATGGCCTTGTGTCCCAGGGGCCAGTGTGATTGGCTGGGCTAGGCCTCTTATATGCTATCTTTTTTCTTGAAAGATACCCTTGGACAACCAGCATGTTTATTATGGGACCTACATATAGGTAGTTGTTCACTGTAACCCATATAATTAAGTCCAGTCACATGGATGGGTGTAATATGAGTATCTGTAAAGCCACCCATCATATGAATATCATTAGTAATACTGGGATGGATTCTCCAGTCCACACTGCTGGGTGTACTAGTACTAAAGGTGGATCTGGAAAATAGGTCCAATGATTTTTCCCTGGATCCCACTTACCTGACAGCTCAATAGAACTATCGTGGCCAAAAAAAAAAACATTGTGGCTGGAGATTTAGTTTCTCCTTGTTGTTGAACCATCTGTTTAGCCTGTTGTGACAGATTGTTCAGTTGTTTCCATGATGGTAGTTTGGACATTCAGTCTCTCTGGGCCTTTTTTGTCCTTTTCATCCTTACTAGTTTTTTCTTCCTGCTGGTGTCAGGGTTGACATCTCTGGATTGATCTTCAGTCATTTGAACCTAGGTCATTTGGCTCTAGGTCCTCCATGCCTGATGGCACGTTTGGGTATCCAAATAGGATGAAAGGCACCTTATGGGAAAGTACAAGCATAACCTTTATCCAACATTATCACTGGATTTGGTCCTTCCCCCTGTCCTATTTGAAAATCTTTCTGCCAAATTAGGCCCAAGAGACCTGTTGCAATGGAAGATGTGTCTCTTGGCAGCAGTGCAGTCTTTAGAGTCACAATTTTAAAAATTTAAAATAAAGCATGATTGAGGTTATTTTGTGTGGTCTTATTTCCCCCTTTTTGTTTTTGTAATTGTTGTTTAATAGATGAATGAGCTTGTTCTACAATGGCTTGACCTTGAGTGTTATAAGGAGTCCCTGTTTTATGATCAATATGAAATTGATGGCAAAGCTGCTGAAATGAAGAACTTGTGTAAACTGGAGCATTATCAATTTTAATCTGTAAAGGATATCCTAATATTGTAAAAGCATCTAGGCAACGAGAAATGACATGTTGAGTATTTTTTTTACACAGCAGTAGGAAAGATAAACCGAGAGTAAGTATGAAGAATAACGTGTTTGCCAAATTGAGGGATGTGAGTTACATCCATTTGCCATAATTGATTTGGTCGTAAACTGTGAGGATTAACCCCAGTTGGTGAAGATGGAATATGTACAACACATTGTGGACACTGGTGAACAATTTGACAAGCTTGTTCCCTAGTAATATGAAATTTTTAATGTAAACTAGACGCATTCTGATGATAAGAATGTGAGGCTTGTGCACAATCATACAAAGACATTTATTGACAGACAGCAACAAGTTTATCAATCTTATCATTACCTGATGCTAAAGGACCTGGAAGATTAGAATGTGCTCTGATATGGCCAGTGAAACAAGGATGTTGATGCATTTGAATTGTATTTTGTAAAGTATGAAAGAAATGAAATAACTTGTAATGATGTGTTCCCAATAGTTGGTGTCTTGATAATTTTTGCAATTCCAACTGCATATGCACTATCACCATAAATATTGACTGGCTCATTAGTAAAATGAAGTGAAGCACGAATGAGAACTGGAAGCTCTGAGAGTTGTGCAGAAGTATATGATGTCTGTATTATCACAGTATGAGCATGGATAAAGAAACCCGCTTTTCCTGAATTTTTTGAACAGTAAACACTCTTATAACTCTGACTGTGGTTGAGCATGTATGATTTGGGGAAAAATAAAAGAGCAAACTGAATAACCTTATCACGAAGATAGTGACTTTCTATTTGACTAGGAACGTTAGCAAAAGGTATTTGCCAACTGTTGGAAGATTGCCAGAACCAACTATGCTGTTGAGTAGAAAAAGGAGTAACAATAATATTAGGCTCTGATCCATCCACTTTTTAGACTCATCTTCTTCCTTTAATAACTAACTGAGCAATAAAATCATGGAATGGAGTCAATGACTTTTGAGGAGAATGAGCTAGAATGAAGCCATTCAATAATTCCCAATGACTGCCATATTGCTCCTGTGGGCATATGAACAGTGGAAAATATTAATAAATATATAGGCTCTTGTGGATTAATTCTAGTAAGCTGGACAGTCTTAATGGCAAATTCACCTTTTTTCAAGGCAGTCCTTGCCTCTGCCCTAAGTTGATGAGAAGAAGTTGGAGAAAGATCTCCCTGTAAAATTTGAAATAAAGGACTCAAATCTGGGAATGGAGCCACCATTTGACCCAGCTATTCCCCTTCTTGGTCTATTCCCTAAAGACCTAAAAAGAGCATGCTACAGGGACACTGCTACATCGATGTTCATAGCAGCACAGTTCACAATAGCAAGACTGTGGAACCAACCTAGATGCCCTTCAATAGATGAATGGATAAAAAAAATGTGGCATTTATACACAATGGAGTATTACTCTGCATTAAAAAATGACAAAATCATAGAATTTACAGGGAAATGGATGGCATTAGAGCAGATTATGCTAAGTGAAGCTAGCCAATCCCTAAAAAACAAATGCCAAATGTCTTCTTTGATATAAGGAGAGTAACTAAGAACAGAGTAGGGACGAAGAGCAGGAGAAGAAGATTAACATTTAACAGGGATGAGAGGTGGGAGGGAAAGGGAGAGAGAAGGGAAATTGCATGGAAATGGAAGGAGACCCTCAGGGTTATACAGTGGAGGGGGTAGAGAGAGAGGAGAGGAGGGGAGGGGAGGGGAGAGGTGGGGAGGGGGGAGGGGGGAGGATGGGAAAGGCAGCAGAGCACAACAGACACTAGTATGGCAATATATAAATCAATGGATGTGTAACAGATGTGATTCTGCAATCTGTGTATGGGGTGAAGGTGGGAGTTCATAACCCACTTGAATCAAAGTGTGGAATATGATATGTCAAGAAATTTGTAATGTTTTTAACAACCCACAATAAAAAATTAGAAAAAAAAAAAAGGACTCAAATCTGCAGTGGATAGCTTCAGACTTGGTCAAAAACAGTAAATATCACCTAGTAATTTTTTAAAAAATATATTTTTAGTTGTAGATGGACACAATATCTTTATTTATTGATTCTTATGTGGTGCTAAGGATCGAACCCAGTGCCTCCCATGTGCGTGCAAGGCAGGTGCTCTACCACTGAGCTACAGCCCCAGCCCTCACCTAGTAATTTTTGAAAGGTCATTAAGAGTATGTAAACCATCAACTCTTATTTGTAGGTTTTGTGGATGAATCGTTTGTCCTTTGATTAAATTGACTAAATATTGGAAAAGAGAAGAGTTTTGTACTTTCTCAGATGCTGTGCATAAACCCATTGCAGTAAGTGAAGTTTCTAACTGAGCAAAAAAAATTTTTAAATATTTATTTTTTAGGTGTAGATGGACACAACACAATGTGTTTATTTTTATGTGGTGCTGAGGATTGAACCTGAGTTCCACCCGTGCTAGGTGAGCACTCTACCACTGAGCCACAATCCCAGCACCTGAGCAAAAATTTTTAAGAGTACATCTGAACTAGCATGAGTCAAAAGGATATCATCTATGCAGTGGATTATATATGCATCAGGGAATTGTTGAAGCAATAGCCTGTGCTACAAAATTCTGTCATAATGTGGGACTGTTGGTCATTCCTTGAGATATTACCTTCCAGCAAAATCTCTTAATTTCTTTGAAATTTATAGCTGTGATGCTAAAAGCAAATCTCTTACAATCATCTGGATACAGTGGTATAGTGAAAAAAAATCTTTTAAATATATTACTGTTAATTGATAATTAAGAGGATGACTGTAGGGGAAAGAATCCCAGACTACAAGGCTCCCATTTGTTCCATTGTATGATTAATAGTTCTGAGATCTTATAACAATTGTCATTTGCCAGATTTTTTTTTCTTTACCACAAAAAAATGGAGTATTCCAAGGACCAAGAGGAGGCTCAATATGTCCACTTGAAGCTGTTCTTAGAATAGAATATTGGCTACTTGGAGTTTTCCTCTGTAGGGGCCATTTCTCAACCCAGACAGGATCATCAGACAGCCAATTAATTTTCTGTGCCGTTTTCTGGGCCAGGGAAGAAACCATTCAAAATTTTGATTGGATGAATTAGATAATTTAAATTGTTTTCGTTGAGAAGACTGAGTCATAGGTAAAACCCTTTTTGTTGATTTCCTTTTAATCCTTTAGTAGGAATAGATCATTGATTAAGCATTTGAAATGACATCATGGAATTAGGCATAATTAATAATACTCCTAGGCTACTCAAAATATCTTGTCCCCATAAATTTACTGGCAAAGTATCAAGGACATAAGGTTTAAAAAGTCCTGTAATGCCATCCTTATCTTCCCATCAGAGGTATTGAGCACTTTGAGCAGACTGAGAGATTTGTCTAGTCCCTTCTAGACAAGCAGGTGTGGTATGCAAAGGCCAACCCAGGGCCAAAATCTACTAGATATGACTGAGGCATCTTTCCCTTTGTTGATCACCCACTTGAAAAATTTACAGTTAATTTTAAGATCCAATAGAGGGTGCTCTTGCTTAACTAATTGAGTCCAGTAGGCTCTGTCCAGGGACCTGGAATTCTGAGCTTCCAGGGGTCTGTCTGCCAAATCTTTCCCTGGGAACAGCAAGGCAAGAAAATTATTTCTGCAATTATATCTTTCCGAGAAAACTGAATAATGGAATTTGTTTGAACCATAATCCTAATTTCCCCATTAAAATTTACATCAAGAACACCCAGTAACACCTGAATTCCTTTTTGAGTAAGATCGCTTCTTCCTAATATTAAACCTATTGTGTCTGGTGGTAGAGGTCCGTGAATTCCTTCTGTAGGAACTATTTGTGGTTCCCTGTCTGGAGTCAGTATGAATTCTGAGGTAGGATGGAGCTCCAAGCTTCCAGTTATTGAAAGCTAAATGTCCCCGATCTATCACCAGACAGAGCCTATGCTCAAGGAGGTTGGGCTAGAGTAAATGATGGATGACCAGGAGCCAATAGCTGCTTCAGAGTGAAGTGTAACACCCCCATTGTTTGACTCTGCCTCCAGTTTCCCTGCTGTATAAACAGAGGTAGCCATTTTAGGACATGCTCAGAGTGCCCAGTGAGTACCTCTTCCACAGTGTGGGCAGAGACCTGGCACATTTCTTTGTACTTGTGACCATTTGCACATTTTTCCATTTCTTTGTACTTGTGACCAATGCCCCATTTTTCCACAATTGAAACATTGCCTTTTGGTGTGGCTCTCCTTTAATGGAGGTTGTAAAACCTGTTTCAATGCAGCTGCCATTACTATACCTTTGAATATGCTGGTCCCACATCTGTGCAAAGGCACATTAGTCTCTTTTTGTGATGAGGCCGAATTACCTTTATTAGCATTTTCAAAAGCTACCTGTTTAACTAATATCTCAGAGGTGTTTGGATCTCTGACCATATGGCTGGAAGCTTGATACAAGTGCACTACAAAGTCCAAGAAATTCTCCTCTGGCCCCTGCCAGATCTGACTGATATCTAGAGTTTTTTTCTCCCTTAGTGGGTAATTCTTTCCATGCCCTTCTTGCATACATACTAGTCTAATTATAAGCTTGTAAATCATAATTTAACTGTTGTTTTAAATCAGCATTGTCCCATCCCAGTCAACATGTCTACTGTGATATGAATTCCATGACTCTATTAGTTTCTGCCTGCTCGCAGCAGAACTCTATTGAATTTAGGTCTCCACAGCAAGTAATCACCTCCCGAAAGACAAGCTTTAGTTAGAGTTATCCAGTCATAAGGCTTACATATAGATTCTATCAGGCTTTAAACTAAAGGCGAGTTTGGACCATACGTGGAGCAACAAATTTTAATTCTTTTAATGTTTTAAAAGAAATGGCAGTATGAGTTTGTGCACGTTGGTTTTGCCATCTAATATCTCAAAAATTGGGAACAATCTGAATCCTGATGTATCTTCCCCAGCTGTTGTAGGGGGATAGACAAGGCAGGACACCAAAGACAGCAGGAAGCAGGTCCAGAGGGTAAAGCTTTCGAGGTAATCAATTAATCCCCCTGAACCTGTAGTTCAGGCAGTTTCAGAACTTTATACCCAGCATGTAAGGGGAGGGGCTCAGAAGTTCACAGTCTCCTGAAGTTCACACAACAGCAGCTTTTTCTTTCACTGTTCTGGGTAACTTAACCCTTTAAGGACAGCGCCTGAGAAGGGGAGATCTTCTTCTCCCCATTTTCCCTCCCCCTGCCAGCTGTTACAATGGATCCCAATTAGTAATGTCTTCTCTTTGAAATGTAAACATCCCTGCCTTGCTCAGGCCCAAGGCCAGAGAGGCCTTGTTAAAAGAATGTTTTTCTTATCATACTCTGCATTTGTAGACATACTTCCCTTGAAAACCTTTACAAATTGTGTGTGTGTGTGTGTATACAAATACACACACACACACACACACACACACACACATATATATTTGTAAGACTGGAAAAACGCCGCACCACACGACACAGATTACCAAAGAGGTTTTCACTTTATTACAAAAGGCTGTGTGTTTATATAGGTCTAAGGAGAGGTCGCAGGACTGCGGTAGATAACATGTCGCCCGATTATTGGCAAGCTCTCCCATATGTCAGTTCTGGAGCCCAAGAAGTAATTCTAATTGGGGCTAAGGCTTCCCACCAGCAGGGTTTGAACATTGGCGCTGGCGGGAACGTTTAGTGCCAGTGAAAGAAACAAAGAGGAGAAAGAGGGTCCTTAGACACCATGCTGGGGTTTTTCTCTGGGTTGCTGCTGCCAGTTATATGTTTACCCAACACTCAGCACCACAAATAAATAAATAAAATGAAGGTCCACCAACAACTAAATATAAATATATATAAGATTTTCTGTGGAGGAGGGGGTGTCAATACACAGCCTCCATGGTGATTCTGAGACCACGTTGTAATGGGGATATGTTTGTGGCGACCATGTTTGAGTATGTGAGCCTTAGCCTTCCCCAAGGATCACTGGAACAGGACCATAAATGCAAATTATGGAGGTCTACTTCCAATTCAATTTCTTCCTCTGAGAATCTTCTTCCAAGTTCCCAGCCTGGATCCTTCCCCTATCTTCCTGCATCTTTCTTCCTAATGAAACTTTATCTGGGCTATTTCCTTGCCATTTTTGCTCTGGCTGTGCCTGTAGGCTGTTTCCTAAACTCTGGCTTGCTATGAATGAAGCATCACTTTGGTGCTGACCTCTAGATTTGGTTCTGCCCTTATCTCTTCTCCCTGTCTTTGATGCATTGGGTTACCTGAAGACAGAGAAATCCTAGGAGCTGGGCAAGCCTGTTTACTGGGTCTAAGACTTTTAACTGCATCTCTAAGGCCTGTAATTAAGTCTACCAAAGATTATCGACCAATATCTTGGTTTGAATATAAAAATCTTTATTGCAGTCCAAATTTTTGTACATTTTTGATCGCGCTCACACTCTTAGGCAGGTTTGCAGATATACAGCCAGCATGTAGCTCCCTGCCAAGTATGCAAATCAAGTGATTCTTCCTCTTAGAACCATGGACAAATTTTCCCTAATCAGTTTCTAGAAACTGATGGAGCTGGGATCTTTTTATATCCTTTCCCTTTTGTTTCATTATTGTCTTAAGAATTGCAAAATAAATTTCTTTCTCTTAAGACAAAGAGTTCCCCGTGCTTAATGTCCTTCTGTAAAGTTCTTCCTCTGTCTTCTTTCTCTCAAAATGCAAATCCATGCACAATTCTCCTGTGAAAGAGGAGCCAAGCATGCACCAGTTACCTTGCAGTCCCACTTGATGAGGGTCCTGTGTTCCAGGCACCAGTTATTGCCCATGTCACACGTGGGTGAGGGAATGGGATTTTCTTCGATTGTACTGGCTGGCTGAGAAATAAAAACTAAGAAAAATAGTACAGCGAAATGACCACAGAACACAGAAAGTATTTGCAAAGAGGGGCAGAGACGGGCAAAGCAAAGGTACCTGTGGTTGCTTTATTTATATCAGAAGACATCAAAGAAATTCTATGGAAAGTTCTTCACGAAAACAGGATAGAGGTGGGGGGCAGGTAGGCTGCTCAGTCCCAGTGGGTTATACCCATTTTCGGTGCTACGGGAGACCTTGTATCAGAGCAGAGGGGAAGTTCACTTGCATATTGTGGTCTATCTGAGTGGAATTGCCTTGGGTAGTTCCCAATGCCAGATCTACCCCCTTCCTGACTATGGTGCTGAAAAGTTCCTCACACATTTCACTTATGGCTTCCCCGTACTCTTTCAACCTGGCTTGAACATTCTTTAAGCACTCCAGATCTATAATGTATTGATCCTGCCACCTTTACATTGTCTTTCAGATCCTGTGTATCCACTTTTCCTGACTAGATTTCTTGGTTTCACAATTATGTTGACAATACTGTAGGACTAGAATTTGAAGCCCTGGTCTTCTGACTCTGGAATCAAATTCTGCTACGCTAGAGATGACTTATAGTTTTAACTCTTAAGCCAGTTCTCTTACATTTTATTTTGTTAAGTATAAAAATTATAATAATGATTATTATTAATGATTATTAATAATATTTAACAATCACTATATTAATAATTAGTAATTATTTATTATAATTAATAATATTATCATTATTATATTGATAATAATGTCTACCTTGAGCAGTATGTTAAGATTTATGGAAGTATATCCAGGCTTAACAGGAAAAAGTGATATAGTTGTTTTTGAATATCTGCCATGGACAATACATTATGGCAGATTATATATAAGTATTTAAAAGTATACCATGTAAGTTTTAAAAAATAAATACTGTGAATACCATGAAGAAAACCAAACAGAATAATGGAATACAGTGCTTAAAGGCATAGAAGATGATGTTTTATGTTGTATAGTCAGGTAAGGTTATTTTATGGGATAACATTTTAGCTGAGACCTGAGAATTAGGAGCTGGCCATGTGAGGATCTGAGGAAAAAACATTGTGAAGACAGAGTGAAGAGCATTGTGAGAGAGCAAATGTGTTTGAGGAAGGGATAGAAGTCTGATGTGGCTAGAATACAATGAAGAAAGGAATATGCTAGGAGGAGAGGTCAGAGTGGAGATAGGGGTCTGAGTTTGTAGGACTTTGTAGATGACAATTTTGTTTGTGGCAAGAACATTTTAGTTTGGTAACTCATCCAAAAATGATTTTCTTCACTAATTCATGTAATTAAGAAAGATCTAAAATTATTATAGTTTAGATTACATAGTAGTATACTCTTAATGTAGGCCTTAAAAGGAAAGTTATATAATACGTATCAGTGAAGAAACAGTGAAATAAATAGAAGAGCTCATTCATTGTTCCAAGGAGATCATCATCTAGACCAACAGCTGTTTTCCTTTGTACCCATCTTCCTTTTACTATTTGGAGTGCATAGATCAAGGAACTCAAAAATATAGAATTTTACATTAGAATGAAAGTATTAGTTTTAATCTAAATATCAATGGGCTAAGTAATTTTAGTGTGTATAATGAGGCTCAGTGCAGTTAGTGTATGTGGATTCAACACTCGCAGTTAGGGTAGTGAAATTCAATATTTACATTGTTGGATAGTTAATCTAGCTAATTAGCATATGCACCTCACATAATTACTATTTCTGTGATGATAATATTTAATATCCACTCTGCGTTTTTCAGGAATACATTGTATTGTATTTTCAATTATAGTCACCATGCTATACATTAGATCTATTGAACTTATTCTTCTAATCATTACATAATCTTTGACTAAAATCTCCCAACTTTCAAACCCTGTTCATCACCTCAGCTTCTGATAACCACTCTTCTACTCTGTACGCCTTTGAGATCAACTTTTTTTTTGTTTTTAAAGATTCCACATATGGGTGAGATCATCTGGTAATTTTCTTTCTGTGCCTAGCTTATTTCACTTACACAGTGCCCTCCAAGTTCACCACATTGTTGCAAATGACAGGATTTCCTTTTCTCTTTGAGTCTGTATGGTAGTACATGCCACATTTTCTTTAGCTATCAATCTGTTGATGAAAATTTTAGGTTGATTCCATATCTTGACTATTGTGAATAGTGCCTTAGTAAACATGGGAGTGCAGATATTTCTTTGTCATACTGATATTTATTAACTTAAACAACTACTTTGAGTTCTTTGTCAGGAAGTTCATATATCTGTCTCTTCAGGGTCAGTCACTAGCCCATTGTTTTGTCTGTTTGGTGTTATCCCTGATCTTTCTTGATCTGCATGGTGTGCACTGATGTCAGCAAATTGAAGAAGTAGAAACTTATTTCAGTCTTTGAATTCTGGCCTTGGGAATAACTATCAGTAGTAAACCTGTCCAGAGATTCTGGGCAGGTTGCCTGGTATAGTTGCTAAACCTGTGAATGCTAAGCCATTGCATTGTTAGGGGCTTACTTAAGTCCTCTGCTGCTGTGTTTGACACAGTACCAATCTGGAATCCTAAGACTGCAGTGGCTGGTGCAGTACTGGTGTGTGTCTGAAGCCTGCTGGCCAATGAGGCTGGCCTGTCACTTTTTCTTCATTGCTGTGTGGAGGCTTAGGCCTCTAAAGTCCACCAGCTGTTTTGTGGGCTGGAACTCAAGGCCATCTTGCAGGGGTTAAGGATGCCTATTTGGCCCTGGGGAAGGTCTACAGGCTAAGTCTGAAGGTTCCAACCTGGAGTCAGGGCCTGTAGAAGTCTGCTCTTTGCTGTGTTTTACAGCAGCTAGCCTTTGAGGGTCCAACACAGTGTACTATGCTTGCTTATCTTTTTCTCAAGTGGTTGGAATTTCTTTCTGAAGTATGCTGCCTGAGGTTAGTAGAAGGATGTCATGGGCAAAATAAGACTGTCCTTCCTGCTTGCTTTAAAAATTGTTGTCTTATTATTATGTTTTAACCAGGTATTGTAACTAGGTACGTGGTGTCCTTAGCTCTCATGAAGGTATTTTCTTACTGGGTAGTCCTTCAGGTTTTCTTTTCTTAACATGTTAATTGATTGGCTGCTTATAAATGATGCTTTTCAAATAGATTTTTTACTAAAATACCAATGGCAAAGAAGTAAATGGAAGAAAAAAAGCTCAGTTTATCCTATGATTCTTCTGAATTTAGTAGTATTGATATTTTAAAATATATATTTGTGGTGATGGAGATCAAACCTTTGGCCTTATGTATGGTAGGCAAATGCTTTACCATTGAACTACAACCACTGCCCTGTGTTTTTGCTTTAATATACAAAATGCATGGATATTACTGATAAATTGAAAGCTACATAAAAGCACAAGGGAAAAAGTTCTTATAATCTTACATTACAAATTTTGGCATTGTGGTGTATTTTCTCTTCCTGTTTTTTCTCCTATGTCATATATAAGCATGCATACATAAGTACCCATTTTCTTAAACTTTAAAAAAATTTTCTTTAGTGTTGATGGGCCTTTATTTTATTCATTTATTTATATGCGTTGCTGAGAATTGAATCCAGTGCTTCACATGAGTAAGGCAAGCACTCTACCACTACTCCTAAACCCAGCCCTAAACATTTTTTTTTTTTAGTGACAGATGTCTTAAAATTTTTTGAAGTTTATAGATGAGAGAAAATACATAAATGTTTTTGCTATATATTTTGATTTTTGTGTATGATTCCTGATTCCTAACTTCCTCCCTATGACGGGTCATAGAAACTAGAATTTCTCTTACTCAGTGTAGGCCTTAGAAACGCAAATCATCCTTAGCCTTTCTGTCTTGAAGCTGGTCAGAATGAAATTCTCTGATATACCTGGTCCAGCATTAGGTCATAATATCCTCCTAATTCTAGAAGGGTCCGACCCCATTCCCTGGAGGGAAAAGTGCTACAAAGAGGCCCAGAAGAGTGCAGAAGCTGACAGGCCTTGATGGGTTTTCCCATCTAGTCTATTAGTATTAGATTGTCTTTTTTGTCCAATCATGCTGACATAGTTGTTAATGTTTTAATCATGTTTATACAATGAACTGTTCATAAAAATACAAAAGGACAATATTCATAGACTTTTGGGTAGCTGAACATGAAGGTTCCTGGTGGGTGAGACACTAGAGAGTGTATGGAAGCTTTATGCTCCTTCTCTCCTACCCTGACCCATGTGTCTCTTGGTCTGTATCCTCTGTAATGTTTTTTTTTTTTTTTAATAACAAACCAGCAAAGGTAAATAAATGTTTCCTTGAGTTCTTTAAGCTGCTTGAGTAAATTAATCAAATGCAAGGATGGAGTTGTGGGAACCCTGATTTGAGGTGATGAGTTAGAAGCACAGGTAAAATAGCCTCGAGCTTGATTTTGGCTTCTACTATAGAAGGAGTCAGTCTTGGAAACTGAGCTTTCAACCTGTGGGATTTGATATTCTCTCCACCGTCAGAAGTGAATTGGATTAGAGGACATCTAGCTGATATCTGCTGCAGAATTGATTGCTTATTGGGTATGCAGAAGTGATCTGTGTTGTGAATGTATAGTAGGAGAAACTAAGTCAGAGAAGGAGTTGGGGATTCCTTCTATACCTTCAGAAAGTTAAAGACAGAATTTTATATTTATTTTCAGGGCATTGAGGAATTAGTTCATCAGCATAGGTATTTTTTCGTCCATTGGCATGTGCTGGTGTTGAACCTTGCTCTTTGAGATCTTATTCTTATAACTGTAGTGGAGCCATTGGTGCCCTAGATTTTGGGGTCCTGGTAGTATTATTGTTGGGATGTAAACTGACTGTTACCACTGCCATAGTTAATGTTTACTCTTAGCTGTTTCTGTTAAATCATGACACCCATATGTCAAGGGATTGTAGTCCTAATATGTGTTATCTGTAATTCATGCTGTCATTTTTTGTTGTCATTGTTGAGTAACTGGTATTTCACTGTAGAATGTACCATAATTTATTAGTTAAGTTCTCTACTAATTTACACTTAGGCTTTTCTTAATTTTTCTCTATTATAATTCGAACAATAGTGCAGTAAATACCTTTATATTTACTTATGTGACAGTTTCCTTGGGATGAATTTCTTGAAGTGAAACCTTTCAGTCAAATTTGAAATGAGTTGCCTGCGTTGCATTTGAGAAATATACCAATCTATAGATAACAAAGTATGTCTTTGCTAACATTGGGCATTATAGAATACTTTTAGTTGTAGTTTACCACAATATGTTTATTTTATTTATTTATTTTTCATGTGGTGCTGAGGATCGAACCCGGGCCGTGCACATGCTAGGCAAGTGCTCTACCGCTGAGCCACAACCTCAGCCCAGAATACTTTTATTAGTTATGTTTTTTATAAAGTGAAACGTGTGGAACTTAATTATATACTTACATAGCTGTGTGGGCAGAGCCTCTTTATCACTCTCCATATGTGTTTATTGGCCCTCTGTCCTCTGTTTTCTTTGGTGAAGTAAACTTTTGACCATTTTATTTTAATTTTCTTCTTCTTATTGAGTAATAAAAGTTCTTTACTTTGGATACCGACCCTTTGTTCACACACACACACACACACACACACACCATGATATATTTTTTTTCTAGTATGTGACTTGCTATTTCATTTTCCATATTGTCTTTTGAAAAACAATAGGTTGTAATTTTGGTGAAATTCAGTTTAGGAATTATGTTCTTTTATTCATGTTTTTGTGTCTCATGTTGGGAATCCTTGCCTTATCAGATGTTACAAACAGTTTCTCCTGTGTTTTTTTCCCTAGAAGTTTTATTGTTTTAACTTCCATGTTGAGATATTTGACCCATTTTGAGTTGATTTTTGTGTGTGGTATGAGCTTAGGGTTTAAATTATTTTTATTTTATTTTTTTTTATGCCAAATGGATATCTAGTTGTTTCAGTATCTTCTTAAAAAAGTCTCTTCCTCATGAAATCAACTCATGCCCCTTTTTGTAAATCACTTAGACTTACAGAAATGTTATACTTTGAAGAATAGGTTTGTTTATACTATTACGGGAGTCAGGATCTATCTAGGCTTTGTAAGTCTGGAAATTAATTAACTTTGATAGGCCTTAGCTTTTTAAAAATTTCTTTTATCTTTTTAAAAATTTCTTTGCATGACTGTAATAGAATGTGATTTGTAATGTATTAAGTTTTAGTGGGGCATGTCCAGATTTTTCTCTTTTTTAACTACCATTTTGTCCCAAACTATCTTCTGATATTAAGGGTCAAAGAAGTTCATATGAATCTGGAAATAGGTTGTTAGAAGGATCTGCAAGTCACTATAATCATTCTTGTATAGAATACACCACTTCACCCTTCCTGTGAAAACATAAAATGTTTGAATTAGCAAAATCTAATTCATAGTATTTGGGCCATTTCTATATTGCTTGTATTTGCTGTCATTTTTTTCTGTTATCAGGCCAGCACTGATCGTGGTCTTATGGAATTCTGATTAAATAACACACCTGGATAAATAGTAATTTACAAACATGAAAAAAGATTAAAGTCTGTAAATTGCATATTGCCCCCGCCCCCTCAAATTGTGAATATTTTGAGTGTTTGGGAGTATATAATCTTGGAGTATGTGACTGGCCATTTTGTACTGGCCATTTGATTGATGTTGATGCCACC
Source organism: Marmota flaviventris (assembly GCF_047511675.1). Taxonomy (NCBI): domain Eukaryota; kingdom Metazoa; phylum Chordata; class Mammalia; order Rodentia; family Sciuridae; genus Marmota; species Marmota flaviventris. Next base: position 40,004,409 of record NC_092507.1, on the reverse strand, counting down.
ATTATGTTTTGTGTTTTTCTTTTTTTTTGGTGGTGCTAGGGTTTGAACCCAAGGCCTTATCCATGTGAGGCAAGCTGTCTAACAACTGAGTTTTATCCCCAGCCCTTGATGCCACAATTATAAGCTAATGTAAGCAAATGTGCTTTGTAAGTAGGCAGCAGCTTGAGTCTTTCTTCCATTTTTTTTTTGTGTTTATAAAAATAATAGTAGAAATTTAACAGAAATGAACTTTTTTCTGTTTTTCTTGTATAACTGCCAAGAAAAAATGTAATCATTAAGAAAACTGTGGGCTAATAAGTATATATTATTTTTTTAAGAGAAAAACAAAGCCAAAAAACTTATTTACTTCTTGTAATAGAATTCTTTGTGCTCTGATCACATCAGAAAGGCAGTTGAGGTCATAGGAGGGCCTGGTAGCACAGCTAAGTTGATATTTTCCCCTTTCATATTTCAGTCACAAACATTTATTTCATGAGTGTATATCTTGGTAGTGAATACTGGGACCCTGTCCTCCTCTTCCATCTTTTTCAAAGATTAGTCTGAGTTATAATTTTGATTCTGAATCAGAATTTATTGTTACAATTTTAAAAGAGCTATCAGTAAATCTAATAGAAATGCTGATGTACTATTAATAGTTGTCATATTTAAGGCGTTTTCAAAATAAAACATCCTGTGCATGTTATCATTTTGAAAGAATATTATGATATTCAGAATGTTTATATTTGATTAAAAAAATCCAGTAATATCCATGGGAACAGCATATTTTTCAGAGGGATTCAAGAATAGTGCTTATTGATAATTTTATTTAGTAAATTGTAACTATATAGATTTATTTTGCAGTTTTACATATTGAAAGGTATACATTTATCCTATAACTTTCTGTGTATATATGGATTTCTTAGGATAAAAGTTCCTTAATATATCAGAGCTTTGAATGATATTAATTGTTGAATATCCTCAATTATAAATTTTTCACTTTTTAAGAAAATAAAAAAGAAACACATGTCATCTGGTATATGTAAGCTTTACCCCAGATGGTTTAGTCTGTAAATCATCCTGTTATAATTCAACAAAGAATGTTTAAAAAGTTGAGGGCTGGGGATGTGGCTCAAGTGGTAGTGCGCTCGCCTGGCATGTGCAGGGCGGTGCTGGGTTCCATCCTCAGCACCACATTAAAAAAAAAAAAAAATAAAGATGTTGTGTCCACTGAAAACTAAAAAATAAATACTAAAAAATTCTCTGTCTCTCTCTCTTAGAAAAAAAAGTTGAGTGTGCTTTCAGGATTTCAATTTTTTAGAGGTGATAGGGGCAATTTATGGTTTCAAGGGGCACATAGTGTAAAGGAGTTTCCCCTGTCCCAGCCCTGATTTCTACTATTTTTATAAAGCTGATGATTGAATTGAATTTCTAGATTGGGTATGTATGTATTTGACATAAGTTCTTATGGGTCAGTTTTAGATCCTAGAATGACCCTTCAGTTCTTGTCTTTGAGCTTATACAATGAAGTTACTTGACTAGCCTTTTACCCATTTTGTAGGAAACAGATTTCACATCAAAATCAATATATAATGTTAAAAATTTGATATTACCTATGTAGTATTCTTGCCAAAAATATTTAACTGAATCTAATTATAAGGAAATAGACATATAGAATTGTGGATCAGTCTATAAAATAGCTGGTTTAAAATGGTTAATGACATGTAAAACAAAATGAAACAAAGGGTAGGGAAGCTGTTTTGGATTAAAGGAGATGAAGACAAAACACTGAAATATAATGTGTGACTCTTAAGTGGATCTAGATCTAAAACAAGAAAAATAGTACATGCCTGTAAAGTGTCAGTTAAGTCTGTTGGAAAAATTTATATATGCACTGTATCTTATATTTAATATAGTGTAATATTAAGTTTTTAACGTTTGATAATGATGTTATGGTTTTGTAGAAGATTGTTCTCATTCTTAAGATTAAATCCCGGGGTAGAGTATTCTAATGTTAGCATATGTTTTCTTTTCTGTTATTTTGTTTTTAATTGACAATAAGTAATTGTAAACTTGTGCAATTATGATTTACTTTCAAGTGTTCCAGAAAGAAAAAGGTGTATGTATATGGCCACAGGAATGAAAGTAAATTTGGCATTAACAGTTCTCAAATCCATGTGAAAGTTATATTGTTGTTCATTGTATTAGTCTTTTAGCTTTTCACTTGCTTCAGATTTTTCAAAAGTCGCAACTTATTTCATTTTTTTGACTTATGCCTCTAACACTATACTTTGTAAGAGGTTATTGTATTCAGTAATTCATATGTTCAACAATTATTTATCAATGTATTTGCTGCATTTTAATAATGCTAATCTATTGTTTTAAAGTTGAAAGAACACGTAAAGATAATTATATATACACTCTATTCCCATTTTGTGAAATATACAAGATAGATGGTGTTTTCCTTATTTTACAAATGAATAGTATGTACTTTAGAGAAGTATGTCCAAGATCATAGCCAGCTAGCTTTATGCACAGACTTTTCTACTATGCCTTTGAATTCTCCCTATAATTACTCATTAGACACATCAACTTGGATGTCCCACTTTGCCAGGTTTCTGTTCTCGCAACTAAAAGGCTCAGGGGTCACTCCAGGTAAACTGGGCTGACTGGGCTGCGCAAAATAACCACACAAGAGACACAAATACCTTTTTCTTTGAGGTTGCTGTGTTGGCTCCTCTGACCTTAAGGTTCTGCAGGAAAAGAGAGAGAGAGAGCAGGAGCTGATCCCTTTTATTGAGGAGAAGCTATTCAAATGAGGCAAGGGGTCAGGTTTCAGGGGGCTGAGTCTATCTTTTATGATGTCCACTGTCAGCAGATTGACTGACATCTAGGTAGGCCACACCCAAGGGTACAGTAAGGGAAAGGGACACACACAAGGCACTTCCATGGAAGATTCTATCCTAAACAGGGCAAGGGGTTACATTACAAAGGAACAGGTGAGCATAGCTTCACCCATGGGGATGTAGCAAGACACACCCAGGCAAGAAGACAATCACTGGAACCCTAGAAGAGCAGGGCCGTTTAGCAGCATGGGTGTCTGACTGCCACATTGCCCAGCAGGGGAGTTAGTTAACTCAGTCACATGCGAGGTTGGTCTCCCACACCACTTGTATCTTGAATGCAATGTGTTATAAACTTTTTCTTTTCATTGTATATTATTCTTCCACTAATGGTTCCTTGATCTACCCAGATAGGCCACTCAGGCATCTGGTAGTCATCCTACAATTCCTATACTCTTCTACTTAGCTCCAGAGGGAGAAAAATAGGAGAAAGAAGGAACTAGTATTTTTTAAATACATGTTCAATACGTGGTTCTACATGTTTGGTGATTTTCACAAATCCCCGCCCCATTGAATCAATACCTCTCCTTGTCTCTTACACAAATATTATTAAACTTTTCCACCAAACACTAAGGTGATGTCTTTAATTTTATATTTTCATAGTGGATATTGGGATATAGACTTAAAGAGGTTAAGTGATTTTATCTTAAGTTAAAGAGCTTGTAAACAGCAATTCTGGGATTTGAATTTAGGTCTTAAGTATGTGTTCTTTCCAATGTACTTAGACAAGTTTCTCAAGATTTCTCTTGCTCTTTATGACACTCTCATTGTTTAAGTCTCAATTTGGAGTACTAACAGCTACTTGATCTGCCTTTTCTGTTTTCAACTTTGCTTCCCTTAGTTCAGCTTCCACACTGTTGAGAGTGACCTTTCTAAAAAGCCAATGTGATCTTACTGTCGCTTTCACTGATAGTATCAAAATGGCAAAGAAAGCACTTAATTTGACCTAGATCCTTTTGTATTCACTTTCCTCACTTTCACATGCTTCCTCACATTTATGCTACTCCTCTTTAGTCATACTGAAAAATTGAATTGTAGGTGTATTCTGCTTGTTCTTACACTTGTTACACTTACTGTGGCTTGGCTAAGTGCCTCAAATGACTATGTGTTTAAGGCTTAGTTGCTAGCCTGGTGTTACAGAGAGGTGGTAAAACCTTTAAGAGTAGAAAATAGGTGGGAGGGACTTAGGTGACAGGGCATGTGCCCTTGGAAGGGCATGTGCCTCCAGGTGGCCATGGGGCTAGCAGCTTCTGCCATGATGTACTGACTGTGGACTGCTATTGCATAAACCCTAAAGCAAGGGGACCAACAGATGATGGGCTGAAACTCCAAAAGTAAGAGCCAAAATAAACCTCTCCTCTTTTTAAGTTGATCATCTGAGACAGTTAATGAAGTACACTCTTTGCTTTTTTCATTCTTTGCCATGTTACATGTTAGATTTATTATTCATGATTCCAAAGTGAAAGTTCCTATGGGAAATCTTCATAACACCTTCACTGGCTAAATTAGGTACTTTTTCTTTGCCCTATGCATGTTTCTATTATAGAACTACATTAAAACTAGTTTTTTTCATGCCTTTTACTGCAATGCTATGAAATCTTTGAGGGTCATAGCTAGTGTTCAGTAAATGTTTATTTTGGAATGGAAATTAAATGTACTTCCATTAATCTCAGTACTATGAAGGGAACCAACATCTATCAACTTTTTCATAAAGGTTGTTTTCACTGTTTTATTCATTCTTTGTATTGGGATGGCAGTTAGGAGACTTGATTTCTGGTTTTGACTTTGCCACTTTTTTGCTATCTTCTCAGCAAGTCACTGTAATGTCCTAGGCCTTAATTACTTCATCCAATTTAATATCAGTTGAATTAACTATTTTCTGATATTTTTTATTCATCTTTCCAGTGAATCTGATTTTATGATTTCATCCGTAAGTTTTTTAAGATGTGTCACATTGGCATTGATGGTATGAGTTTTATTTTGACAGAATGTATAGGAGGAAGTGGGTGGATTGGACTGATGCAGAGACCAGTTAAAAAAGCACCTGGGATGGGATTAGTATTTGGCAAAGGAGAAATAATTATGAGGGAGGCTTTATAATAGTAAATGCAGTTTTGTAATGATAAAACTTTGAATTGATAAAGGCAGATGGGGTATCATGGAGAGATAATTATATTTGTTCCTCATCACTGGCACAGAGCTCTTAAAACTCTTGGAATTTCCTCAGCCATAAAGAAAATAAGTGTGTCTTTTATTCTCCTGAGGTGTCTTTCACTGGGCCCCTACATAGTTTCAGGGCTGCTTGCTAGATAGACCAAACCTTGAGTAGAAGATTTACTTTTCTCTTCCACCCTCCAATCTCTGGGAGGGGAGAGGGTTGGAGATTCAGTTAATCACCAGTGGTCAGTGATAATCATGCCTTTGTAATGAGACCTCCCCTAAATCCTTAAACAATGGGGTTTTTCAGTGGTAAACATATTGAAATGCTAGTGTTATGCTTGGAGATGTTATGGAAATTGTGCTTCACCCAAACCCCTGTCCTGAGTGTTTCTTCTATTGGATGTTCCTGAGTTCTGTCCTTTATAATTTGTCCTATAATGGTAAAAACCACATTGCATTGAGTTCTGTAAGTTTCCCAGCAAATTTTAATTATACATGACAGTAGAATGTGTCTTGTCATACATAAATGGAGTATTACTTTCATTTTTGTGGTTGTACATGATGTGGAGTTGCATAGGTCATGTATTCCATATATGTATATAGAAAAATTATGTCTGATTCATTCTACCCCCACCCCCCGAATCTGGTGAACCTCCCCACCCCTCCTATTGTGACTCAGCATCCGCATATCAGAGAGAACATTTGGGATTGGCTTAATTCACTTAACATGGTAGTCTCTAGTTCCATCCATTTACTGGCAAATGCCATATTTTCATTCTTTTTAATGCCTGAGTAATATCCATGTGTATATGTACATTTTATATGTATATTTTATTTATATGTATATTTTATTTATCCATTCATTTGTTGAAGGGCACCTCCATGGTTCCATAGCTTAGCTATTGTGAATTGAATTACTGTAAACATTGATAATTGCCATTCTGACTGGAGGTGAAATCCCAGTGTACTTTTAACTTGCATTTTTCTAATTGCTAGAGATGTTGAACATTTTTTCATGTATTTGTTGACCGATTATATTTCTTCTGTGAAGTGTCTGTTCAGTTCCTTTGTCCATTTATTGATTGGGTTATTTATTTTTTTATTTTTTTGGTGTGAAGTTTTTTGAGTTCTTTATATATCCTGGAGTTAATGCTCTCTCTGAGGTGCAGATGGCAAAGATTTTCTTTCATTCTGTAGGCACTTTCTTCACATTCTTGATTGTTGTTTTTCCTCTGAAGAAGCTTCTTGGTTTGATACCGTCCCATTTATTGATTCTTAATTTTACATTTTGTGCTTTAGGAGTCTTGTCAAAAAATTCAGTTCCTAAGTCGACATGATGGAGATTTGGGCCTACTTTTTCTTCTAGTAGGTACAGAGTCTCTGGTCTAATGCCCATGTCCTTGATTCACTTTGAGTGGAGTTTTGTTAGGGTAAGAGATAAGGGTCTAATTTCATTTGGTTACATCCCGATTTCCAGTTTTCCCAGAACCATTTGTTGAAGAGACTATCTTTTCTCCAACAGGTTGACTTTCATTGGGAACTAGGTTTTTATTTTTCGTGATACGAAACTAGAGAAGTAAATAGATTAAATTTCTCTCTAATATTGGCTTTAGCTTCAAAAAAGAATGACAAGAAATGGAAATGAATAACTAGAGACATAGTCATATCTGATTTATATAGAAAATGTGTTAGAAGCTTCCTAAAAGCACACAAAAAAGTGTTGTCAGTCACAAGAAACAAACATCAAACAGGGAAAATAGGTTGGAAAACTTTAATGAAATACAGGTATTTATTTATGTATTTTTGTTCTTTTTAGTTATATATAGAGTCTATTTTGACATATGTATACAAACATGGAGTATCCTATTCTAATTAGGGTCCCAGTCTTTTGGATATACACAATGTTGAGATTTATTATGGTGTGCTCATGTATGCACATAGGAAGATTATGTCAGATTCATTCTACTGTATTTCCTATTCCTATCTCTTTTCCTTTCCCTTCATTTCCCTTTGTCTAATCCACTGAACTTCTGTTCCCCCCAACTCCACGGTGTATTAGCATCCACATATCAGAGAGACCGTTTGACCTTTTATTTTGCTGGGGGATTGGCTTATTTCACTTAGTATGATAGTCTCCAGATCCTTCCTTTTATGGCAGATGTCATAAAGTCACTCTTCTTTAAGGCTGAGTAATAATCCATTGTGTATATAAGACACATTTTCTTTATCCATTCAGCTGTTAAAGGACACCTAGTTTGGTGCTTATTTTAACTCCTTTGGAAGTATACTGGAGAGTGGTACAACTTTGTCAAATGGTGATTCCATTCCTGGGTTTTTGAGGAATCTTTGTACTGCTTTCAGTGTGGTTGCACCAATTTGCAATCCTACCAGCAATGTATAGGTGTACCCTTTTCCCCACATCCTTGCCAACATTCACTATTACTTGTATTCTTTTTTTTTCCTTTTTTTTTAGTTGCAGATGGACACAATATCTTTATTAATTTATTTTTATGTGGTGCTGAGGATCGAATCCAGTGCCTCACATGGGCGAGGCAAGTGCTCTACCACTGAGCTACAGCTCCAGCCCCTCTTGTATTCTTAATAATAGTTGCCATTCTGACTGAAGCAAGATAAAATCTCAGTATACTTTTTTTAAAAATAATATTTTAGTTGTAGATGGACACGATATCTTTTCTATTTTTATGCAGTGCTGAGGATCGAACATATATAGTAGAATGAAATTTAACACTTATCTCTCACTCTGCACAAAACTCAATTAAAATGGATCAAAGACCTAATATTAGACCAGAAACCCTGCACCTACTAGAGAGCCTGTAGAATGAGAGAAAATCTTTGCCACCTTCACTCAAATAAGGTGTTCATTTCCAGATTATACAAATAACTCAAAAAGCTAACACACACACACACACACACACACACACACACACACACACAGTGTCAACCCAATCAATAAATCGGCAAAGGAAATAAACAGACACTTCTCAAAAGGAGAAATACAAACTGTTAACAACATGAAAAATGTTCAACCCATTCCTGGGGGCTCAAGGTGAGGCAGAACATCATGGCTGAAGAGTGTGGCAGAGGGAAGCAGTTCAATTGATGATCAGGAAGCAGAGAGAAACTCCATTTACTAGATACAAAGTTTATACCTTAAAGTTACACCCCCAATGCCTTCTCCTCCAGCCATATTCTCCTCACCTTCAGTCCACATCAGTTAATCCCATTGGGGGATTAATTCACTGATTGAGTTAAGGCTGTCATAGCCCAATCATTTCTCCTCTAAACCTTCTTGCATTCTCTCATACATGAGCCTTTGGGGGATACTTCATATCCAAATTGTAATATCTAGTATGAGATAACTGAGTTTATGTGGGTTTATCTCTGTTCTGGTTATCTGGTTTATCTTCTGTTCCATCAGTCTTCACATCTGCTTTGGTTCCAGTCCCATGCTGTTTTTGTTACTATAGCTCAGTAGTCTAATTTAAGGTCTTGTACTGAGATTCCTCTTGCTTTATTTTTCTAAGGATTGATTTGTCTAGTCTGGGCATGTTACTTTTCCAAATGGATTTTATACGGCCTTTTCTATTTCTATGGAGAATGTCATTGGAATTTTAATAGGAATTGCATTAAATCTGTGTAGTGCTTTTGGTAATATGGCCATTTTGACAGTATTTATTCTGCCTATACAAGAAGATAGGAGATCTTTCCATCTTCTAAGATCTTTTTCAGTTCTTTCTTTAGTGTTCTGTAGTTTTCATTGTAGAGATCTTTAGCTTCTTTTTGTTAGATTGATTCCCAAGTATTTCATTTTACTTTTTGAGGCTATTGTGAATGTCGTTTTCCTAATTTCTGATTCATAGGTGGTTCATCATTGTATATAGGAATGCAATTCATTTATGGATGTTAATTTTATATCCTGCTATATTGCTAAATTCATTTATGAGTTCTAGAAGTTTTCTGGTGAAGTTTTTTTGGGATTTAAATATAGGTTCATGTAATATGCAAAGAGATAGTTTTAGCCCCTCCCTCCCTCCCTCCCTCCCTCCCTCCCTCCCTTCCTTCCTTCCTTCCTTCCTTCCTTCCTTCCTTCCTTCCTTCCTTCCTTCCTATTAAACTCTGGGACACTGGACCACTGAGTCACGTCCCCAGCCCTATTTTGTATTTTATTTAGAGACAGGGTCTCATTGAGTTGCTTAGCACCTCGCTTTTGTTGAGGCTGGCTTTGAACTTGTGATTTTCCTGCTTCAGCTTCCTGAGCTGCTGGGATTATAGGCATGAATAGTTTAGCTCATCTTTTCCTATTTGTGTCCTTTTAATTTCTTTCTTTTGAATAATTGCTCTGGCTAGAGTTTCAAGGACTGTGTTGAACAGAAGTGATGAAAGAGGGCATCCCTGTCTTGTTCTAGTTTTTAGAGGGAATGCTTTTAATTTTTCTCTGTTTAGAATAATGTTGGCCTTGGGTTTAGCCGATAGCCCCTACTTTTTCTAGTGTTTTGCATGAAGTGGTGCTATATTTTGTCAAATGCTTTTTCTGCATCTGTTGAGATAATCTTGTGATTCTTGTCTTTCAGTCTGTTTGTGTGCTGAATTACATTTATTGATTTCTGTATGTTGAACCAACCTTGCATCCCTGGGATGAACCCCATTTGATCATGGTGTACTATCTTTTTAATGTATTTCTGTATGTGTCTTGCCAGTATTTTATTGAGCATTTTTTGCATCTATGTTCATCAAGGATAGGTTTGAAGTTTTCTTTCCTTGATGTGTCTTTGTCGGGTTTTGATCAGTTTGATACTAGCTTCGTAGTTTGAGTTTGGAAGGGTTCCCTCCTTTTCTGAAATACAGCTCTTTGAACATGCTTATCAGGTTCAAAGGTTGTAAAGTTTTGGTTTGGAGGATTCTTTTCTCTTCAATATGTGCTGTGGGGAAGATCTTAGTATTATTAGAATTGCACACTTATATTTAGCATTTATTGAATTCTCATATTTATTAAATGAGGAACTTTAGAAAACATGTGTACTGTACCATAGTGGTGATACTGGTGTTTAACAACTGCACAGAGTGAAGACATCACGAATTGTTCTTGGTAACAAAATTGGCACTAAGGCTGAGAAATGCTATAGCTGACCAGATTGGTCCTAATACTACTGATGAATTCTGAGTCAGTATAGGACAGTGTAACAATTGGTTTAGCTTTTATTGCTAACATTTCTACCACTCTGAAAGGTGGTAGTTTTCTAAATAATGGTTTTACAACACGTTTCCTCCATTTTTTTTGTTTCATGCTCTTCCTGCTACACTGCACATTCAAGTTTCTGATAATAATTGTATCAGTTTTCTAGGGCTTCTATAATCACCACAATTGTGGTGGCTTAAAACAGTTATTCCCTTATAGTTCTGGAGTTTAGAAATCCAAAATCAATGTGTCATTAGGGCCTTAATCCCTCTGAAAGATCTAGGGGAGAGTCCTTCATTGCCCTTTTTGGTTTGTGGCAACATAACTCCAGTCTTTGCTTCTATCTTCACATGGCCTTCTCTGTGCCTCTGTGTCTGCCCCTACCCCCACCTCTGACTTTGATAAGAGAAGGAACTTAGGGCCTACCCTGCTTCAGTAATTTCTCATTTCAATTCTTACTTTAATTATTTCTCAAAGCCCTATTTCCTAGTAAGATTACATTTGTAGGTTTAGAATAAGCATGAATTTTTGGGGATTAGCAGTCAGCCCAATATAGTAAGGTACTACTGATTTGTAAGAATTCTCATTGGTGGGAGTCTTATTTTCTCTTGATTGTATTCATTAATTTGCTCAACACACATTTAATGAGTTCTACCAGGGACAGGTGTAGAGAAAGATGGACCAGATAGATTCTTTGTTCTCAATGAGCTCTCAGTGTCATTGAAAGTCAGTTAGAGACATCCATACCTATAATACAGTATGACAGACTGGACAATAGAAACTTTTATATATGGTGCTATACAGAAGACAGATCCTATATGTGTTGTGGAGGGACACAAGACGGAAGAGGAGAATCAGAAAAGACTTAACAAAAGAGGTGGAAATTTGATTCTTGAGGGAAGACAAGGAAGTTGCCAAAACAGGTAATACATGGAGTAAAGATATTGTGGATTGAAAAGAGTGGTTTAGGAAACCACAGTTTCTTAAATGCTATGGGATCATACTGGAAGAATGCCAATTCCTGGTCTTGGGTTATGATAGTTCTATGAGTAATGTTGCAAAGATAATACTATACTAAATTTCTCTAAATCCTTTATAGAGTACTCCTTCTGAGGTAATCAGAGAGCTGGAATTTCTAGCCTTTTTCATGTAGAATTTCCCCTCTCCTTCCTTCCCTCCTAAGGTGTGGCAGATTATGGAGTTTTTTGTCCATGTGGTAGAGCCACAATTTTGGAGCAGCCCAAATTACTGAGTTACCAGATGGGAAACAGACACAGTCCTGGAGAGCTGGCCATATTTTCACTAGGTTTTTGTTTGAGAAATAAGCTTTTTGATTTGTTAAACTACTGAAATTTGGATATTGATTACTGCAGCATAGCATATGCTATCATGATGCACATAATTTTTAAGAACTTCTTTTACATATTCCCCACATTAAAATTAAAAAATGGGGTTGGTTTTATATTTTGGCTTAAAAATCTATTTCAGATACAATTATATATTTCAGATTTACCCCTTATTTACAATTATAAAAGTCATATAGATTCTTTTTATAAATTGTTGGAAAATACAGAACAGATATGTTATTAACTACTCAGTTACAAATATGTTCAGTAATTTAGTATAAATGTAATTCTTTTTTTTTTTGTACTGGGGATTGAACCTCATGGGCACTCGACCACTGAGCCATATCCCCAGCCCTATTTTGTATGGTACTTAGAGACAAGGTCTCACTGAATTGCTTAGCATCTTCCTTTTGCTGAGGCTGGGTTTGAACTTTCGATCCTCCTGCCTCAGCCTCCTGAGCCCCTGGGATAATAGGTGTGTGCCATTCTGCCTGGCTATAGTTCTTTTATAAATTAGTTTTAATACTTTTGATAAAGTTTGAATTTATTGTCCCTCCCACTCCACCCTATGTACTTCCAATTATTGTACATTTTGGTTTGTTTTGGTGTTTTATAATATAAACTCTATTGAGAATGTATGTGTTGAAAAAAAAACATGTAAAAGAAATCCCTAATTATTTCCTTATGTAATTAAGAATAGATTTGTTGGCTTAAAGAATCCTCTTCCCTGATTCTTTTTAATTCTTTTGATGTTTTTATAAATTAATCTAAAGAAAGGTTGTACCTATTTTCATTTCCATGAACTGTATGTAAAAAAGCTTTTTCTTTCAGTTCTTAGCAATTTTAGATATTCTCATTTACATATTTATCTAATTTTTATTTGCTTGTCTTATAAGCAAGCATGTTATCTTGTTTTAATTTTTATTTCTTTGGTTGTTATTTTTTCTCCTCCATACGTTGTATATTTACTTGGTAAATTAATATTGGTCATTCATATTTCTTTATCAACCATAGGTTTATAATGCTTGTGCATTTTTTTCATTTGAAAAAGTCTAGTGAATTTCTATTAAAAGTATGGACTTTTAAAATTTAAACGATCACGTATGTGTTTCTATGCTCTCACCCCATTTTATCATTTGTCTTCAGCTTTATTTATTGTGTTTATGTAGGTAAAGATGAAAATAAAAAATTTGACAACCAAGAACACAATAAATAAATATGTGTGTGTGTGTGTGTGTGTATATATATATATATATATATATATATATATATATTTATTTATTTTTAACCGTGAAAATGCTTAACTTGAGTTTCTTTTCTGAAAATACACATATATTTCTCCTAGCACTGCTATATTTTCAGAGTTTTCACATTTAAGTCTTTAATACCCAGGGTCTGTTATGGTATAAACAGTGATTTTTGTATAGTTTTTTTTTTTTTCAGTTAATCAGTTGCTAATCTCAGTTATTCACAAAGTCTTTTTTTTTTTTTTTTAAACAACCCTTGCTTTTTTTACTGACTCAAAATGTCACCTTTAGCACAACGATTTATTCTCACCCTTCTCCCCGCTCATATACCATGTAGCATGGTTTGTTTGGGGTGTTGTTTTGGTTTTTTTGATTTTTAAAAATCTATTCTTGAGGTGGGTAGGAATGTACTTCCCTAGCATGTTCAAGGAGCTGTGTTTAATCCCCAGTACCCCAACAAATGAACAAATCTATTCTTGAATTACCTTCAAATGGTTTTCCTTAAAAATAATGGCATAAATGTATTTAAAATTTTTTTAGTTGCTGATGTACCTTTATTATCTATCTATCTATCTATCTATCTATCTATCTATCTATCTATCTATCTATCTATCTATGGTGCTAAGGATCGAACCTAGCGCCTCACACATACTAGGCAAGTGCTCTGCCATTGAGCCACACACCCAGCCCCCATAAATGTATTTTTGTTATACTCTTACACAAATGTTTTGTTTTCAACAATTTTTCTTTCAGATTTCTTTTTGAGGTCCCTAAAAAGATTCTGTTATTACTTTGAAACTTCAAGTTAATTGAGGGAAATTGGTGTTATTTCAGTACTCTTTTTCAGGGATAAGCTCTCCATTTTTAAAAGTTTTTTAAAATTTGTTCCTTAGTTTTAGATGTGCGTGTGTGTGTGTTTGTGAGGTGTGAAGCCATTGGAGTTGGTAAACAAAACTTCGAGCTCTGAAAGATGCCATAGTGTATTATTTATTTGATTAATAGTAATAGATTCTATTTAGATAAAAGGTAGGTTGGTAAAACTTAGGAAATGTTTTATAAAGAATGTACTGGTTGCTGAGTATATTCAGAAATTGCCTATCTGAATTTATGTAATGGTCAATTTGAATTGATCTGATGACTGTCAGAAAATTTATAGAACAACCCCTTTCTCCTTTTTTTTCCCCGTTGTCCTTGCATCTGAAATGATACTCTGGGGATCATGAGGAAAAAGGTTAACAAAATTTTTTTTAATTTAGATTTTTGTGATCTGGATTTAGTTATCTTCTGCCAGCTTATCTGACCATAAAAGGAACATAGTAAGACACCAAATTTGTGTGGGACCTGCATGCTATATTCTAATTATCAAGCCATTTGTATTACCTGCTATCACAATAGTGAAATGATATAATAAACTTATTAAGAGAATGTTTATTTTGATTCATAGCTTTGGAGATTCCAGTCCATGATCAGTTGGCTCCTTTTGCTTTGGGCCTGTCTTAAGGCAGCATATCATGATGGGAGCATATGGCAGAGCACATCTGATTTTGAGCTGGGAGCAAAGAGAAAGCGGAAGGGGCTAGGGTTCCAACAATACCCTTCAGGACCTCCCGCTAGGCCCTTCCTGTCAATGGTTCTACTGTTTCCCAATAGTGCCATCCCTGGACCAAGCCTTAGGCCTTTGGGGACATTCAGTATTCAAATTGTAGCACCATCATTATTTTTAGTAATCTCATGATTCCTTTCAAATTACTAATGATGCCTTTCTGATTTAGGCCAATACTTTTCTTATTTTACCCTCTTGCAAAAGTAGTTTGGCTTAGGAGGTTTAAACAACTGAAATGCTGGCTCTTGGCCTGTCAGTATTTGGCAACTCAGTAACAGGATGAAACATAGCTGCCCAGATTTAACAAGTGGAATAGGAAAAAAAAAAAAAGAAAAGGGTGTGCTGGTAGTTTCTTGGTTTACTGATGTTTCGCTCAGTAGTACAGAATGACCTGGAAGGGAAATGGACTTTTGAGGCAGGGCGTTGCTTTTGACTGCCTTTAATTCTGAGCAGCTGACTCTTTTCTGCTTACTCTGGCACATATGCCTCTTTCCCTCTTGTGGAATGAGTTGAAGATGGCAGCAGATGGGAGTCAGCACTACTGAGGTTAAGCTCTAAAGCTGCTTAGTTGGGGGTGAGTCAATTTATGGTTTATAGCATATCATGTTAGTACTTCACAGGAGATAATGCTGTGAAAGCAAAACTGCAAGATCTCATTGAACAAGTGAAAAAAAAAATGTGTGTTTTGTATATTCTGCCACAGCAAACAACAGACACGTCAGTGTGGTTTGGTCCAATTATCCACCTTGATTTTAGAATTTAAAGCTCCTTACAGTAATTTCTCCTTCCTTTACCTCCCCTCCCCCATGCATACCCTGTGCTTATACCACCATACTCAACTACCTTTTCAAAAAAGGGGTTGTCAGTACAACCCATCTTCTATTCACTTATGGTCAGAATTAATGGTTAAGAGTTGCTCTGTATTCTTTCCAGTTCTTGCCAGCCATTTAATTTTTTTTTATCCATTTGTTTAAGCATAGAGGCATTTTATTGTGGATTTAATTTATATGTCCCTGATTCTTTTTTAATGTATCTGTTTATTTTTAGTTGTAGTTGGACACAATACCTTTGTTTTATTTATTTATTTTTATATGGTGCTGAGGATCGAACCCAGGGCCTCACAGGTGCTAGGCGAGAGCTATATCACTGAGCCACAACCCCAACCCCAACCCCAACCCCATATGTCCCTGATTTTTAATGGCCATTTGGAGATTCTCTTTTCTGCATGCCCATTCAAAAATCTCTGTGTAATATTTTTTCTGTTGTCTTGCATGTCTTTTTCCTGTTGATTCACAAGAATTCTTTATATTTTCTGATTAGGAGCTCTTTGTTGCATGTTGCAAAGATCTCCCATTCTATGGCTTAGCTTTTTGTTCTTCTACTGTCTTTTTTTTTTTTTTTTTTTTAACCTCCTAGAGATTGAACTCAGGGGCACGCTACCACTAAATTTGTTATATATGTTATATATGACATATATATATATATATGTTGTATATGACAGCAGAATGCATTATAATTCATATTACACATATAGAGTACAATTTTCCATATCTCTGGTTGTATGTAAAGTATCTTCACAACATTCATGTCTTCATATATGTACGTAGGGTAATGATGTTCATTCATCTCATTCCACCATCTTTTTTACACCCCTTGCACACTCTCTTCCTTCCCTTTGCCCTAACTAGAATTTGTCTCATCTTCCCCTCGCAACCCCACTAAGAATCAGCCTCCTTATATCAGAGAACACATTTGGCATTTGGTTTTTGGGATTTTTAAATTTTGAAATAGATTGTTTCTAAGTTTCTTAGGCTGGCCTCAGACTTGTGATCTTCCTACATTAGCCTTCCAAAATTATTGGGGGGTTACAGGTCTGACCATCACACCTGGCTGAGTGGGATCTTTAATGAGCAGGAATGACTAATTTTGATGCAGTTCAGTTTATTAATCTTTTATTGATTTTGGTATTGGGATCATGTTTGGAAGGAAAAAATCTGTCTCTCCTAAACTCATAAAGATGTTCTTCTATTTTGTCTTTTAGAAGGTTTATTGTATTTGCTTTTTACTTTGAAGTTATAACTTACTGGGAGTTGATTTTTTTTTTTGTGTGTGTGTGTGTGGTATGAGATGGGTTGAAGCTCTTTTTTCTGTCTCATGGTATATTCATTTAACTTACTATCAATTATTGAAAAGACCATTTTTCCCCTACTTCTGTGCAATGACATTTTTGTTGTAAGTCAAGATTATGGATTTGTTTCTAAACTATATTCTTTTCTGTAGGTTTGTGGCTTCAGAACCACACTATTGTATTTATTGTAGATTTATAAAAGTCTTTATAATCAAATAATGTAGATTCTTGAACTTGGTCATATATAAATTCATTATGGGTATTTGTGGATCTTTGTATATTCTTATAAATTTATAATCAGGTTTTTAATTTCCACAGAAAATTTACTAGGATTATAATCAAGATTATATTGAATTCAACGATGGATATGGGGAGAATTAATATCTTTATAGTATTGAGTTTTCAAATCTTTAATCATTGAATGTCCCTCCATTTATTGATCTTTTTTTGATTTAATATCACCTTATAATCTCTAATGACTATCTTTATTGTAGTCTTATTCATGTTTGTATAGGAATTTAAATTTTTATGTTCAACCTGCTTGTAATATGTAGTTTACAAGGAACAATTTACTGCTTAATTTTATGCATATAATACTATTATAGTTAATTTTTTAGTATTGTTTTCCAGCCTAATTTCACTTTGGTCAGATAATGTACTCCATAATTCCACCCCTTTGAAATCCACTGAGATTTTTCTCTGTTGTTCAAATTTCAGTGTTTTATGTACACTTGAAAAGAATGTGCAGTCTGTATTTTTCTGTTGATTTTATGTCAGGTTTGTCATGTTCATATCTTCCGTATTCTAACTTTTGTAAATTCTAATTATTATAAAGGCTATAACATATCAGTTTTTTTTTTTTGTATTAAGTAATACCTTTTTTTTTTTTTTAACCTCCTGTCAATCACTGGTAAGGGATAGGATAAAATCTCCCTCTGATTGTGGATTTTTCTGTATTTTATCTTATTTACTTTTGGTACTGGAGTTTGAACCCAGGGGCACTCAGCCACCAAGTCACATCCCTGGCCATATTTTGTATTTTATTTAGAGATAGGGTCTCACTGAGTTGCCTAATGCCTCATTTTTGCTGAGGCTGGCTTTGAACTTGCTGATTTTCCTGGCTCAGCCTCCTAAACTGCTGGGATTACAGGCGTGTGTCACTGTGCCTGGCTTTTTTTTTTTTAAATTTTGTTTTTCCTTTAATTCAATTTGCACTCTATACTTTTAGGGATCTACAAATTTAGAAATGGCATATATTCCTGGTAGAATGACCCTTTTATCACTATGGAAAAGCTCTATTGCCTGTATATTCTAATTTGTCTAGTATTACTACACATATACTAACCCTTTGATTTAGTGTTTTCATAGTATTTCTTCTTATATCTAGTTTTAAAAACTACTTTAAATATTTTTAGGGTTTTATCTTTTAAGGTATATCATCAGAAATTTTTCTTTTTTAGTTTATGCTGACAATCTTTGGAACATTTAGCCTATTTACATGTAATGTTATTAAATATATTGATTAAAAATACTATTTTTTTGGTTTGTATTTATCTTAGTCTTTTTTCCTTGCCTTTGTTTAAACAATTTTTCCCTCTTTTGTCATAATATGGTTATTATAAAGGTTATAACATATATCAGTTTTTTTGTATTAAGTAATACTTTTTTTTGTTTTAAAATAGACTTAGTAGCCAAGGAACTTTAGTAAATATTAATATTGCTAGTGCATTACAGAAATTTACACTGTATTTATTTAAAACCTGTAGTACACCCCCTTTTCACTCAGTGCACCTTCTTTTTTTCCATGTTTTTGTCAAGAAATAAACTCCCCAAATTGCTTTGTAATGAAAAGAACAGGACTTTTGAAGTTAGAGGGACCTGAGTTTAAATGGTAGCTCTGCCACTGTGTATAATCTTGGATGAATCAATCTCTCACAATATCACCTTTCTCATTTATAACATGTTTGCTTTATAATGTGAGGATTAAATGATGTGTAATTATTGTACATAATACCTTACACGTAATAGTTGTTCACTTTCCTCTACATTCCCTCTTAAAGTCCAAAAGATATTTAATAATGAAGATTAATTCATATAACACATTTAGAAATTCAGCAACAAACCTTTATTGAGCATATATTATAAGCAAAGCTCTCAAATATAGCAGTGAACCTAAATAGGTAAAAATTCCTGTCTTGATAAGGCTTAAATTTTCATGAACAGGCAATAAGTTATACAAATAAATAAAATTATATAGCATGTCATGAAGTGACAATTCCTAAAGAAAAAAAATTGAAGCAGAGAAGAGTAGAAAGTTTGTTTTCTTGAAAGCAGGATAGAAAGCATTTTTTTTTAAAGAAACATTAAATAGGTGACATTTGAATAAAAACATAGAGGAGGTGAATAAGGGAGGCATGTATCTAAGGGCAGGAACATTTCAGTCAGGGGGGATAATAACCCCAAGACCATTAAGTGGGCATTCAGGTCTGGTATTTTCCAGGAACAGTAGGAGACAAGTATAGCTCAGGAAAGGAGGAGGAAGTGAAGTTAGTGATCACAGAAGTGAAGGATGGGTAAGGCACCCTGAGGAAGTTGTCTGTTTCTCAGAGTAAAATTCAGTTGGAAGATTTTGAGCAGAGGTTTGACATGATCCAACTTAAATTTTAATAGGTTCCCTGTGGCCACTGTGATGAGAGTAGACAGAAGGCGAGCAAGGGCAAAGCAAGGAAATCAGCCAGGAGCCTATTCCAGTAATGCAGGAGAGAGCATGGAGACGTGGACCTACGTGGTCGCTGTGGAGACTGTGAGATGTGATCAGATTCTGGATGTCTTTGTTAAATTCTAGCAATCAGAATTTGTTAATGACTAGAAAAAGAAGATGTAATGAGAAAAGAGTAGTGAAAATATAACAGTTTTTATTATCCAACCAAATTCAACAATGAAGTCGTCCTTTATTGAAATAGAGACACTTTCTGTATTCTGGTAAATATTTTAGATTTTGTTTACTTATCCTATTATTCCTCCTAGTTTCCCAAGGTGTAGGGTGGTTTTGTCTGTGTATTATCCACAATATCCAGCACAGTTTTTTTTTTTGCACAAAGTAATTGCAGCCTAGTTTCTAGAATTAAATTGATTTTGAAATGTACATTACCCTGTAAACAAGGGCACCTATATTCAGTACTGCTAGTAACAAGGAGAAATGTCTTCCTTCTGCTGCTGCTTGTATTATAAAGCAGAGATGGCTTATTAGTTTTGCTTGAGATCCAGAAGTCTCCCTTGAATCCTATTTGATTTCTACCCTCTATAAATCTTTAAAACTTCTACCCTCAGATATTTCCATTGCATTTTGGTTATAACTTGAAATTTTATCTATAAAAGGCAGATTAGTTGATATTTTCTGTTTCTTTTCTCATACCCAGAGACTAGACAATAAAAGGCAAGTGTTATTCAGTAAGCAGAAGAGAGGTGAGTGAGCCTTTAGGTGATACTGAGCCAAGTCAAATTATTACCATGGTACTTAGGAAGGGGCAAAGAACTTGGGGAAGGGATGTAGTTGACTGTCACATAAACAACTTTCTTACATTTTATTTTTGGTAAATGAGATCTTGGTTTTCAATTCCTTTTGTTTCTAGCTGTGCAGTTCTATCTTGTTCACAATTGTTACATCAGTACCCAGAGCAGTTCTAGGTTGGTGATTTTAAAATATTTTGTTGGATTGATTGAATGTAGAATGGATGAATGAAATATTTGAATGAATGAATAATATGAATAAATGATAATAAATTAAGATAATAGGAAAATCATTAAGAAAAAGTTCTGAGTTATTGAAATTTTCTTGAAGGAAATGTTTCAGACCTAGGTCTTGAGCTTGATTTGACAACAGTGGTAATTCCTTCCTTTGTGATACAGTACTGTTGTCACATTGCATTGCCAACAGAGTTGTTCCTGTAAATATCTGTTGAGGAAGGACCATGTCTTGTTATCTGTCATAAACACTGCCTTGATTATATCAGGTGATCAATGAATAAAAGAATGAATGAATCTGTATTAGTGGAGATTGTGGAAAAGAGAAAGAATATTGTATATAGGGGATCATTATAAATGGAGGAAGGAATGTTGTATTAGAAGAATTTACTTGATGGTATGATTATAGTTGTGAATGCTAAAATACTAGTACTTTCAAAATACCTATTACATAGGTATTTTCTTTTTCTGCTCAATAATCAATACAATATCATGTAACCACTGATCTAATTACATAGGTATTTTGAAAATATTGTCTATCTATCTAAATAATTTGAAATTGAGCAAAAGTGTACTAATTTATAAAGCATTTTTCTGTACTTCAAATATTTTCTAGAGAAGTATGGTTGACAAAACAAAGCTAATATTGTAATAATAATAATAAATTATCCTCATTCCACAGGCTTTCCAAACAGAGAATATACCGTTGTCTGTACTCTTACTTCTAGCTGCTAATAATGTCCATCATTAAAGAAATAATGAAAATATGTTTATTTTTTCATAAAATTTAAAATTTATGTTTTCTAATTATTTAAAAACTATACATTTGAAATATGTTTTATGTATTTAGTTTCATTGATCTGAAGTCTGTAATTTCTGAGGAGGTTGCTAGTAATAGCTAATTATAATGCTATGATAAAAGTCTCAAAGTGTAAAACAATTACTAGCCTCTGGTATGAATTATATTGGACTTGTCATGTAGCCTTTTCTAATCTCAGGTTATCATTGTTTGAATGTAAAGGGAATGAAAAGATAGAAACAGAAGTTATTGGAAGAATGCCAAGATGCTCACAGATTTGAAAGAGAATTTGAAAAACCAGGCCTTAAGTAGGTTAGTAAACAGAGTTTTTCCATTGGAAACTCAAAAAAGTATCTCTTGAATACTGATGTGAGGACACAGCTTCAACCAGTCAGTGTTCATGTATGTAAGATACATTAACAGTCTGATTGATCTAGATGTTGACTCATCATGATAAACAATTATAATATAATATGGAATGGAGTAGTTGCCCAAAGGCAAAAGGAGGGTTACTATCAAAAGAAAAGAGAAAAAGGATGTCAGATAGGTATGAAACCCTGATGGGTTCTTTTAATAGCTAATGGAGTATCACTTGCATCTGAGTTTGCATTTTTCTACCTTTCTGTGAAACTATGAATTGAAGTAGAGTTACAATATTTGTATATTTTTTTGGTTAACTCAAATTTTGTTAATAATTGATTTACAGACAGTAAAATACATGATATAATGGTATACATTCCTATGAATTTTGGCAGTTGTATACATTATGTATTCAACTGCCCATCCCCAGCCCATCCCCATCAAGATTTCCTTGTGTCAAACATCTTTTTTTCTTTTTCCACTTAATAATCATAACACTATATCAAGTAACTATTGATCTAAATTTCGGTACTATGGATTAGTGGTTTGTCCGTTCTACAACTTTATGCATAAAGGGAATCATAGAGTATACACTCTTTTATGCCCTGCATTGTTCAGTCAGCATAATGTATACAAGATTCATCCATATTGTTGCAAGTTGTTTTTTTTATTACTGTATAATATTCATTTGTGATACCACAATCTATTCATAGATTTATGGGAAGTTTGGTTCTATCTATGTTTTGCTGTTATGGATAAGTCTGCTATAAATATTTATACATGTCAGATATATGTTTTTATTTCTCTTGGGTAAATTCCTAAGACTGAAATTGTGGAATTGTATGGTAAGTGTATGTTTAACTTTATGTAAAATTGCCAAACAGCTGGGTGCAAAAGTAGTACATGCTGATGGGCCCAGCTGTTTGGGAGGTTGAAGTGGAAGAATTGCTTGAGCCCAGGAGCTCCCCACCAGCCTCGGAAACATAGGGAGACTTACTTACCCTCCACCCCAAAAAACGACAATAATAAACAAGCAAAAAACTACTGTTTCCAGAGTAGTTCACTATTTTACATTCCCATCAGCAATGCATGAGAATTCCAGTTGTTCTACATCCTTGCCATCACTTGGTGTTTTTAGTCTTTTTAATTTTAGTCATTGTAGTATAGTTGAGATATCTTTGTGGCTCTTTTTAAAAAATTAACTATTGAAGTATAATTTAAGTACAATAAAATTAACCTATTCTAGTGTAAAAGTTGATGATTTTTGACAGATGTTTGTACCCATGTAAACACCACCACAATCCTTATTCCTAAATTCTCTTACTTGCCTGCCCATCATTTGCTACCTAACCCAAACAATCCTTTTCTGCATTTTGTAATTGTAGATTAGATTTGTCCTTTTTTAAGAGTTTCATATACATGCGGTCATAAAATATTTGTTCTTTTGTGAGCCCCTTGTTATTTATTGAAGAGTATGTAAGCTGAAAATATTTTTTAATTGGAGATAAAATACCTTATAATTCCTTTTTATATCTCTCTTGGGATATGGAGATATATAGTTCATACAACATGCAATTAACTCACCCATTGAAAGTGTACAAATTAGTGTTTTTTCGTTATCTTCATAAGGCTGTGTAGTCATCACCATAATCTAATTTTGAAATATTTCATCCCTGACTAGATACCCTGTCTCCACCAGCAATCTATCTCTATTTGTTTAAAAAATATGTTATTTTTTATTTTGGTAAAATACGTATAAAATAAAATTTACCACATTAACAATTACATTCGTAATGTTGTGTAGTTATTACCTCCATCCATCCCTGTAACTCTTCTGTCTTGTAAAACTGAAATTCAGTACTCATTAAACAATAATTACCCTTTACCTCCTTCCCCCAGCCCTTAGCAGCCACCATTTTACTTTTCATCTCTATGATTTTTGACTATTGCAACTACCTTATGTGAGTGGAAACATATAGTATTTGTCTTTTTGTGCTATAGGATTAGTTCACTTACCATTGTAACCTCAGGGCTTATCCTCACTGTAGCATGTGTTAGAATTTCCTTCCTTTTTACCCTGAAAATGTGCCATTGTAAGTTTATAGTACTTTTGCTTATCCGTACCTGTTGATGGATACCTGGATTGCTTCCACATTTTAGTATTGTGAATAATGCTTCTATGAACATGGGTACAAATATCTTGTAGAGATCCTGCTTTCAGTTCTTTGGATATATATCCAAAAGTATAATTGATGTATCAATTTTCCCAGGAACTGACATTCTGTTTTCCACAGTAGATACACCATTTTATATTCCTATCAGCAGTGCATAGAGGTTCTGATTTCTCTATATCCTTGCCAATACTTAACTTTCTTTGTGTTTTTTTAAAAAATGGCAATCCTCCTAATGAGTGTGAGATGATATCTCATTGTAGTTTTTTTTAAAGACCCATTTCTTTTTTAATTTTTTAAAGTTGTAGATGTACATATTACCTTTATCTTATTTATTTAATTTTTATGTGGTGCTGAGGATTGAATCCATTGCCTCACATGTGCTAGGTAACCACTCTACCACTGAGCTATGACCCTAGCCCCAGTCATTGTCGTTTTAACTTGCATTACTCTAATGATCAGTGATGTTGAACATGTGTTTGTTAACCTTTCATATATATTCTCTGGAGAAATATCTGTTCAAATTCTTTGCACTTTTGCTTTGAATTGGGTCATTTTTTTTTAATTGTTATTGAACTAGTATTTGCTTTGCTTCTCCCTTGCCCCCCATTTGGTACCAGGGATTGAACCCAGGGATGCTTTACCACTGAGCCACATCCCCAGCCCTTTTTTTGTATTTTATTTAGAGACAGGGTCTCACTGAGTTTGCTTAGGGTCTCACTGAGTTTGCTTAGGGCCTCACTGAGTTGCAGAGGCTGGCTTTGAACTCAAGACCTCCCTGCCTCAACGTTCTGAGCTACTGTGGTTACAGGCATGCACCACTGTGCCTGGCTTTGCTATTTTCCCTTACATCTAACTTTTTTCATTTAGCATGTTTCTGAGATGCATGCATATAGTTGAATGTACCTGTAGTGTGTTTTCATTGCTGGATAGTATGCTAGTGTACCCATACAATGTGGTATACCCAAAACATTTGCCTGCTGTTGAGCATTGGGTATTGTGAATAAAGCAGCCATAAATATTAGTATACAAGTTTTTGGGGCATATATTTTCATTTTGGATGAATATTTAAGCATAGAATTGCTAGGCATATATTTTCCTTTATTTGTTTATAACAACTGTCAAAACAGTTTTGAAAAGTTGCTTTATAATATATAAGACTTCCTATTGCTTGACATTAATGTCAAAACTTGTATTTTCTGATTTAATTTTAACCATTTGAGTGTGTGATTAAATCTTATCTTGGTTTTAATTTGTATTTGCCTGATGACTATGGTTTTAATTTGTATTTGCCTGATGACTATTTACTTTGAACATCTCTATATATGTTTATCAGCCATTTATATTCTTTTGAGAAGTGTCTGATCAAATCTTTGATGATATGAGAGACTAGATCCAAAGTTTGCATTTTCTCAACCCTTAATATTTTTTTCCATTATACGGTGGCATTCCCTAGTGAAAATGTGAACCAAAATCTTACTAAGCTCTAATATTTTAGTTCTTTTCCAACATTGGAGAGTATTTTCTTAAACATTTTCTGTTATTTAATATTTGTGAGATATTTATATTTAGAAACTTTGCTTTCAACAAGGGGGATAATTGACCTGTCACTAGGAAAAGATGATTCTATTGAATCTGCGATCTTGAAAACCAATTTTACCATTTGCTTGACTTAATTGAAAAGTTTCCAGACTTGTCAGTTTTTAGATGTCTGTGTATCCTCTGCTGTATTAATCTGTGGATTTCTTTCTTTCTTTTCTTATTTTTTTTTTTAACCAGTGGAACTTTACAACTCTCAAAATTTATAGCAAGTATTTTACCCTTTGCTTTATCTATCTCCATTCAGCAGTTCACCACTGTAAAATTGACCCCACTCTGACAAATATGTAAATTAATGTTTTTCAGAATACATGAACTCCTTTTGGCACTTGGTTTCCAGGTAGCTGATTAAACATTGAAGTCTTAGTTGTTCATGTGGTTGTGTTTAATTTTCATTTTCTTTTCTTTTTTTTGGTGAATGGGCAAGGGAAGGAAAGAAGAAATTGGTATGGTAGAAAAGCAAAGATGGAAAGGTTGTGATTTTGTTTTTTCTGTTGTTGTTTTCCCCAGAGAATATCACTTACCCTGCAGAGAGCTGCCCATAGTCCTGGATGGGACAGCTTGCCTGCTTAGTAGCCCTCAAAAACATTCATGTCATTTCATACCTGTGCTATGCTTACTACTTGGGAACTTATTAGTTAAGAGAACAGTGTCAGAAATATTTTTATAAGGAAACATCTCCTGTAATACTGCTTTCTTTTGTTACCTTATATAGTCATGATGTTAGGTTTATCAAATAACTTTTACCTCTACATTCTTTCCTTTATCAATATTATTTTCATTAAGAATAATGATTATTATATCAAAGAATGAATTTAATTCTTCACTAATTTTTGCATTCTCATTGAGATTTTCATTTGTGACTGTTAAACCTCTCAATCTGATGAAAGAAATGTTAAAAAGATTAGTTTAAGATATTGATTTTACTTGTTCTGACATTCTTATGCATTGTTTTTATGGATGTTTTGCTTAAATGAGAATTTCTGTGCCAAATGCATAGGTCTTTAAAAAATTTTCTAAAATACTGTTTTAGTATCAAGAAGTAGAGAAACATTTAATGTTTTGGTGCCTGGCGCATTCCTATAATCACAGTAACTTGAGAGGCTGAAGCAGGGAGATTGAAAGTTCCAGGTCTTCCTCAGCGATTTGTGAAAAACCCTATCTCAAAATACAAGATAAAAAGGACTAGGGTATAGGATAGGGGTTGTGGCTAAGTGGTAGAGTGCTTCCCTAGTACCCGTGAGGCACTGGGTTCGATCCCCAGCACCACATTTAAAAAAGAAAGAAAAAGAAAAACTAAATAAACAAAAAGAACTGGAGTATAGCTCAGTGGTAGAGCATCCCTGTGTTCAATTGTCTGTAACCTCCCCACCCCCCAAAGAGAGAGAAAGAGAGGAAGAGTATTTCATATTTCATATCATTAAGGAATTATTTTGCTCTTATACATATTTCAAACTATACTTCCCCTTTACAGTGTTCCCTATCCCCCTTGTACAGTTATCTGTTTTTGTTTTATAAATGGCCTTCTCTGTTTCTTGTTTGCAGGCAGCTATCAATGGTGTAATACCCCAGGAAAATGGCATTCTACAAAGGTATGTTGTAAAGTATAAAATAGAAAGTTGTTAATTTTTTGTTTCAATTAAAAAAAAAAAAAAATATATATATATATATATATATATATATATATATTTGTATGTGGACACAATATCCTTATTTTGTTTTTATGTGGTGCTGAGAATCAAACCCAGTGCCTCACGTGTGCCAGGCAAGCACTGTACCGCTGCCACAAAACCAGCCCTCTTTGTTTCACTTTTTAATAGAGGATTTGATTTTTGGTGTGAAAGTTCATTGTTCTTTCAGACATTTTTTTGTTATATTAAGTCCATAAAGTCTCCAACTTTTAACTGTATAATATTTTTTTTGTATTGGGTAACATCATCTTTTAAGGTTGTTTATTTTATTATTAAGAAAACTTTTAAAGGTCATCTCTTGTTTTATAGGATGGAAGGAACCGAATTCTTTAAACCGTTGATTGGCACTGAGAAAATGAAACATGGTTCAGAGTATGTTTGTCATAATGTTAACTATTCAGCCTTTATCTCCAAGATGACTATAACTCCCCACTCCCTATTTCGGTTTCTAAATCATATGATAGCATTCAACAATTTGAGTAAATTCTTAATAATGAAACTTTACAGAACACTGAACTGTTTTTTCTGAAATACACAGTGTTAACATGTGGACTGGTTTTGTTGATTTTGATTCTTAGTCAAAAGGTAAAATTGGAAGATGAAGCCAAGAGAACCATAATAGTTAAAACATTAAGTTAAAAATACCTGGTGCCTGCTATGTGTGGGGCACTGGGTTTAATTCTCAGGACCACATATAAATAAATAAAATGGAGGGATTATGTCCACCTACAACTAGAAATTAAAAAAAAAATTAATAAAAAAGAACAAACTAAAAAGTCATAGAAGGTAAAACCATTCCCCCTTCCAAGTGTAGTGTAATTACTTGATCTCCTCCCACCCCTGCCTACCCTTCTCAATGCAAACTTTGGCTGTGTTTTGGTGGCTGGGATTGCTAAATCACCGAAGCATGCTCTGCTAAGTACAGATGAGGCAAATAGAAAACAGTGGACTAGGAATAAAGTTGTTTTGGAGACGAATAAAAGTGCTCTTGCAACAGCTTCAAAAAAATTTCGCCCTGAATTGCAAAATGTGCTACATTTTGTAGGAAACTGTATATTTAGGATGAAAGCAAATTCTCTTGGTACCTGTACCACCCTTAATGATTAATGAATGGTTCTAGGTGAAGCCTGTTCCCCCACGCCCTTTTAAAAAATTATCAGAGTTTTATCGAGAGTAAATGTGGCTGGCTTCCAAAATCTGTACCAGCCATTTGTGTGTGTGTGTGTGTGTGTGTGTGTGTGTGTGTTCAAAAGCAATTCAGTTCTATTGAAGCCCTGTCTAGAAAGCAAACCAGATGATTACAGAAACTTCTTTCATGCTCAGTTTTTAATTTATTGGGGTAGAAAGTTTAGACTGCTAAATACGACTCCAGTTTCATTCTTAAGTGTTAATTACCATGTTTTTGTGTGCCACACTGTTTGTTGTGGTAAGCCCTTATGGGTTTGGCTACTAGTTTCTGAGTACAAACTGGATATATTTTAAAATTGATAGCATTTGCTATGATTGAATGTAGAAATTCCCTTTCCCCTGGAAGCATTCTGACTCTCTTGTTACAGATGATACTTTTACCTAATATATTTTTTGACTAGAAATTCAGAACTGAATCGTTTTCTAATAAAGTTTCTATAATATTTGGGGTTTAAATTTGATCAGATTGGATTTTGTTTGCTTCTTTCAAATTAAAGGAATGAATCTTAATGTCTGTATAAGAAAGTCATTTGAATCTTGTATGTTTTTTTCAACTATTTCCTTATTGTTTTCTTTTTTGAAATCACCGTGGATTTGACATAAATGAAAGTTCCTCTTGTGTGTCCACTGAGCAGAAGAAAAATGAAAAAGGGCTCCTTGTTTTCTCATAGGTTTAACACAGAAAGCAGAAGATACAATGCTAGAAATTGTACATGAAGGGACTTAAAAGAACCATTGTTTTGTATGTTTGATTTTTTAATAAAGTTGAATATAGTGTGTGTATACAGTTGACTCTAATTTGTCAGTTCATGCCTTAACAGATTCCATAGTTTATTGAAATAGCTCTATTATTCAGTGTTCTTATGACATATTGAACTTTTTGATAGAAGGAATTAAATACTCACAGAAATGGTATTTAGTTTAAAATTTTTTTTTAACAGAAGTTAGTTATAAAAAAATTATATTAAGTAGGCCAAGTCTGGAGGTACACGCCCGTAATCACAGTGGATTGTGAGGCTGAGGCAGGAGGATCACAAGTTCAAGGCCAGCCAGCAGCTAAGCAAGCCTCTAAGCAACTTAGGGAGACCCTGTCTCAAAAAAAGGGGCGGGGGGTGGATAGGGATGTGGCTCCCTGGGTTCAATCTCTAGTTACCTATCCCCCAGTGTATTAATTATAAACAACCTAAAGGAGGTTTTAAAAAATTAATTAGTGTGTGTGAGTGTGTGTGTGTGTATTTTTTTGTTGGGGAGGAATCCTTATGCTTTATTGCATTTTTTGAAGTAAGATTTTTATGTAAATCTAAAAGTGGGTCTGTGATTTTTAATGTACCCCTAAGTTTAGGGAGAAGAAACTAACATTTTTTGAATGCTGAAGGTACTTTACTAGGCAACTGACATATTTTTTCCCTCATCCAATTGTGATTGTTCCACAGCTGCAAAACTCTCCAAGTTTACATGGGTTTGAACAATGTCACAAATATAGTAGAACATTGTAAATACAGTCTTGAGTTTCTCTTTTTAAAAGCCATGCCTTTTCTTCTATAGTGTCTCTCTTCTTGAACATTCATAAGAAAGGCATGTCACAACTTTTGTTTTAAGATTTTTTCCTATGGATAAAAAAATAGAAATTCAATACATATATGTAGTGTCTTTGTCTCACAACTTTTTTTTTTTAAAAACAACTTTGTTCTTACAATTTTTATTTCAGTTGTAAGCTAATAAAGATAGACATTATTATCCCTAATTTTATAGACAGACAGACATTGAAGCATATGATCCAGAAGATAGAACATGATGATGATGGAGTTAAGAATGTAAGCAAGTGTTCTTGGCTCTTCCTTCAAGGTTTCTTTCTTTAGACAATATACTTATATTCCAACAAAATATACTTATAATGTGTGTGACATATACAGTCATAAGAACAAACTCAGTACCACCATCACCAAAACAAAGAAAAAACACTTCCCAAATTAATAATGGGATTTTATTAATTTACTAAGGGAAGTATTTGTCATTTATGTGATGACCCAGACAGGTGTATAGTATGTTTATCCATTGTTTAATATATTAAGGGCACATAGAGAAGATAGGGTTTATTTTCAACCTTGACCATTATGCCTTTAGAATATATAAATGCAGGTTTTCTCGTTTATAAAAGCGCCCATTTTAAAAATCAAACAATTCAATTTTCAAGCTTATCTCTGAAACAGAATGTGTGTACTCACATGTGCCCGCATGTGTAAGGTGCTCAAAGTTGTTGCCATGGAATGGGTTTTTTAAAAATTGAAATAATAAACCAGTATAGTGTTCCTGTTTACTTTGCTTTAATTTACTGCCTTCCAAGGGCCTTGTGTAGAGGATTGAAGTTTAGCTCTAAATTAGATTTCTCCATAGAACTTTCTTACCATTGTCTTTTTAAAAAAACAAACAAAAAAAGAAGATATAGTTCATTTAGCTCATGGTTCTGGAGGTTGGAAATTCAAGATTGGGTACTATATCTGGCAAGGGCCTCATACTGTGTTAGGATATGGCAAAAAGCAGAAGGGTAGATGATATATAGAAAATATAAACATGAGATAGACTGGTGATGTAAATCAATGGTGAAGTTCTTAGTATGCACAAAGCCTGGGTTTCATTTCTAGTACCAGAGGGGAGAAGAATACAAAGCCCAGGTATCCTTAATGGGTGGTAAGAAGGGTGAGAAAGTGTCCAGTAGTAAAGTTACTGAACATAGTTCAACTTGAGTGGACAAATGGGGGAAAAAAAAAAAGAATGCTTCACGAATTTGCATGTTGTTCTTGCACAGGGGTCATGCTGATCTCTGTATTGTTCTAATTATAGTGTATGTGCTGTCAAAGCAAGCACCTACCACAATCCTTTTAAAAATTATTGATTAGAAAGAATAATGAGGAAGTGAAATTATAGGATTGTCATTTTTATTAACAAAAAATTGAATATTATTTTTAAAGTTTGGATGTCATTTTAAAACTCTCCAAATTTTAAATTCATTATTTTTTGAGTGAACCTGAAATAAAGGAATTATAATTAATAAGAAAATTTCCAAAAACACAACTTTGTAGCTAGGCCTGGTGGTGTGTATCTGTAATCCCAGCTTCCCAGGGAGACTGAGACAGGAAGATCGAAAGTTCTAGGCCAGTTTGGTCAACTTAGGGAGACTTTGTCTCAAATAAAACAATAACAACAAAAATGTTGTGGCTGACAAGTATACCAGATAGTCTGCTATGATTAAAAATATTATACTACTTCTGAGATTTAGGTCTTAGTAAAGGAATAATAACAAACACCCTAGTGATTTCAACAGAATTTCATATAGGGAATCAGTTACAAAGATATGGAGAGGGTTAAAAGAGCAAAAAGGTGATGCTGAGACAACACAAATGAAATGATTGCAGAAAACATCTGAATTACTATGCTCAAATGAAGGTAGTTCTTGCTAGTTGATGAAGAGGGGAGACAAAGGGTTATTTCAGATTCATAGCTTCAGTATTCCCTGAGATGGGTAGGCTGGGTTGAGGCCTGTTGGGGGACCGAAGTCAAGGCTCCAACTCCAAGCTAAAAAGCAGCTTTAGCTTAGATTAACTGGAATGGTCCTTGCTGACAACATAGGGCACAAAGGAAAGTGCTGTAGGAATAAAGGACAGAGTTTGGGAGAGGTTGAAGTCAACAGAACTTTGAAGTCCAGAGGGAAAGCCCTAAAAACTTGATCTTAGACACATGAGAAGGAAGTCCGGTTTTGCTGGCAGTCCTACAGGATGTGAAAAGGCTTGTGAAAAAAGTGTTGATAAAAAGATAACATCAATTATGATGCTAAAACAGAGTGAGTGCCACTGTAGGAGTGACCTGTGCAAGGTTGGTAGGATTAATGTACAAGGTACAAGAAAAAGTTTTATGTAGTGTGTGTGGGTGTGGGTGTGCGCGCGCAGACATGCATGTCCATCCACAGGCAAGCACGTTTGTGCCTCAGAATTCCCTTTTCTATTACTGGTCACAAGGCCATAGTTGATATTTGCAGTTTCTTTTTCCACTATTTATTTTATATTCCCTATCTTCAACCTTCTAATGGTCAAAAGTCTTTACCTTTGGGGATAACTCAGACCTTCGTGCTTGGAAAATCATAATCCTCAGTGCAACCATCTTTCTTTCTTTATTTATTTAGTTACAATTTTCCATTAATTCTTGTTATTGGGTATGTCCTAAAAAAGATTCTCTGGACCCCAGGAATTGCAGCAACCCCAATATTTTCTTTGTAATCAAAACCAATCATGCCAGCCAATAACCCTTCCTTTGCTGAGTGGTTCAGTGCAATGAAGAGTACAAAATGGCCAAGCAATGTTGCAAAGTTCTAATTCAGTGAAAGTATTCTGGAAACTTTACATCCTTAAGCACTATGATCTCTGAACCATTGAAGCCCAAAGTTGCAGAAGGAAAATTTTGTTAAGTTATTGAACATAATGAAAGAAACCATTACTTAATTTCTATGCACATTTTTTTTTTTGGCACTCGGAGAAATAGCCTGGTGTTTTAGTCACTGATATAAAGCATATACCATATCCTTTATTAAGGTGCAGCCCCAAGCTTTGAGGTCACTTTGTTTTATATATTGAGTTTTGCTTATGGAGTTTCTAGTAAGCCTGTTTTGTTAGGTTAGCTAAGTCTGATGGCATATACAAATGAGCTCAGTGCTGTACTTCTTTCATTGTGAAATGAGTTCATTAGTTAGAACCAGGCTTATGTTGAAAGCCATAGATGAATAAGATATTTTCCAAACCTATGAATGGTAGTACTAGCCGAAGCATTACTGTCCGAGAATACAATTTTATATCCAGAAAAATGGTTCCCTCCCTCCCTCCCTCCCTTCCTTCCCAGTGAAGACAGATCATTGCCTCTTCCCTTATTGGAAAAAAAAAATCTATTACCAGGAAGCCCATGTTCTGCCCATGCCTAACCTCTATCCCTTTGTACATTAATGTACAAGTAGCAAGTGGGAAAAAAAAAGCTGACTAAACAACAATGTCTTCTTATCTATGTTATTGAGAGCCTTTTCTTTAATGGGTAATGTATAGGAAAAATTTTATGTGTGTTCCTCATTCTTTCTAGTTACCCAGTTTTCCAGTTTTATTCTTTTCAAGTCCTGATCATTCTCTAGCGCATTAATTGTTTATGATTCAAAGAAGATTTGTACCTTAGTGGCTCTCCTTCCAAATGAAATGGCCAACCTGTGGTGCAATTTTAACTTATCCCCACTAGGAGGCTTTTCTTTCACTGCTGTTTTTCAGGCATAACTTTGATTGAGGCTATAATATTGGATCAGTCAATTTTTGGTTGGTGCCAGCATATTATACGTACCTAATTTTTCTCTTCCCAGTCTTAACTTTTTTCTTCTTTCGTTAGCTTACTTATCTCTTAGTTATTGATGGGAAATGCAAGGCCAAGCAACAGATATTTCATCCCAACATGATTTTGACAACTGGACCCCAGAAGCTTTATTAAGTTAGTAGACTCCTATTAAGACAGCAGGCCCTTGCATTTTTTTGAGTTGTGTAGCATGCATGTGTTATATCAAAACATCAGTTACTACTTCTGTTCTTTTAGGTTCAATCCTCATTATCATCAATGTGATATTGTTCTGTGGAACGTCTAGGTGATCAGGATCTTTCTGGATTAGATTATTGTGACAATGGCAGGAAACTAACATAGTATCTTCAGAAAAAGACAATGAAGGTATACTGTGTTGGTTGAAAGTAAATTGCTTGTCATGGTGCTTGCAAATTAGTGTACAGAATAAAAAATATGTGGAAGATCATTTGCTAATAACCCTAACTCTGTGGATCAGGAAATCAATGTAGGATTTCTGGCAGTTACTGTGTCTTTCTAGTACGCATTTGGGACCTGGGGGAATAACTGTAGGGAAAGTTGACAGATTGAACTTACTTGAACCTACAAAGAGCCAGTTTGTGCCAAGACTTCATTTACATTGTGACCTTTCACTTTGAAAAATCTCTAGGAATTAGCATCATTTCAGGAGGCAGAGTCTGTCAGTGCCCTAAAATTTTGAGTATTTTAATTAGTACACAGATAGCTAGTAAACAGCTTCAGGTGTCTTAGGGAATATCTTAGAATAAAATTTACAGTACACACTTGTGTTTCTGTTGTATTGTTTTTGTGGGGTCCAGAACTCCCATTTAATCCAGCGATTTTATGTCTGTAAACTACTTGTGCTTAGAAACTCTGGGAGTGACTGACTATCCATTTTGGTTACTGAAGTTGAGATTTAAGCTGCCAGGTTTAAAGTTTCTGTTGTTCATAGATCAAGTAATGTTTTAATGGCCTGACCTTAAATTTTTTTCCATAGAAATACTGAGGCTTAGTGAAGCACTACTAAAGGTCTCTGCAAATTGATTGCTGCTTTTGTCCTTTAGTGTAATTGCTCATATTTTTTCTTATCATTAAATTTTGCCATTTGATTTCTACCATTCTGGTATCTTATCATGCTCATTAGGAAGACTGTCAGTGGTATCTTGTACTCATTTCATTCCAGCCCACAGAAGAAAGCCACTACAAAGTTTTTCAAGGATATAGATTCGTTTACGAATATATTTTTTAATCCTAAAATGCAGTGTCCTTCATGACTTCATGGATGATGTTGTAGGAGGGTATATGTACAGTAGACATATCATCACAATGAGCTATACATAATTTAGTTAATCATTTTGCCAATGCATGGTATGGATCACTAGTATCACATTTTCTCTTGGCAAGGAACTAGCAATGAATTGAAGGTCAAGGACATAAGCAAGCCAGTTCTCCAATCTTATCTTTAAAAGTATGTTTCCCAGGACTCCTTAGGATCTAGTCAGGAAAATGAAAGTCTATGTATTAGAACAGAGAAACATTAATGTAGCGTTGGTTACATAGGTGTGAAAGACAAAAGAGCAAAAAGGTGAACCTTAGATACAGTAACTGATGGAAGAAGTTAATACTCTTAAATGAGGCTCAGAGGGTGTCTGTGGAACAGGGGTCAGACCTATGAACACACATTGTCCAGCTGCTGCTGGTATCTGTAGGTATATCAAGAAGCTGGTTATAGGCCTGGTGATATGGTTCAGTGATATAGCACTTGTATAGCATGCATGAGGCCATGGGTTTAATCCCCATTACGGGGGAGGTTGGAATGGGGGAGAAGAAGCTGGTGATTCATAGTGGAGTAGGGAAGGGGAGCATGGGAGGAATAGATGAACTCTAGATAGGGCAGAGGGATGGGAGGGGAAGGAACGGGGCATGGGGTTAGAAATGATGGTGGAATGTGATAGACATTATTATCCAAAGTACATGTACGAAGACATGAATTGGTATGAATATACTTTGTATACAACCAGAGATATGAAAAATTGTGCTCTGTATATGTAATAAGAATTGTAATGTATTCCTTTGTCATATTATAAATAAAAAAATTAATTAAAAAAAAGAGAGGGCTGGAACCTTTAGGTGATGCTGATGGAAATGCATGTAACCAAGAGGTAAGAAGTCTTGACTTCCTTCCTCCTAACTAATAACCCCTGTTGCAGGAAACCATCTAGCAAAGGAAAATATAGTTTTTCAGTTTCTCAGCTCCTGTATCTCAGATGGACTCAAATAGAAGATATATAGAAGGATATTTTGGACTTAAGAAACAATAAGTCAGTTACCTGCTTACTGTCCTAGGCTGTTTTTCTTAGGGTTTGAGAAGTTGTTGCAAATATTAGAGATATAAAGAAGTTTCATTGCATAGTTTCTGTTCATAGATATTTAGGAACTCACTTTGGATTTCAACAATGTCATGCTTTCCTCTTTTGGACATTCCTCAGTTCCCATGTCTTATTTATAGGATTACTTTCTTTGAATTTAACAACTGGGAGAGAGGGTAGATTTTTGTGTTTGGATCACTGATTACTGAAGTGTGCTCTGTGGTGAGATCTGAACTTTGCTTTGAATTTTTTTTTTCCTTTAACCTTTAATGAGAAACACTTGGAAGCTCAGACACACATATGCAAATATGTAATAGAATACAAAGTTTTATGAAACACTTGATCCTCTTAAGTGACATATCCCAATAATTTCTATTCTGGTTTTTAAAAGACTGATCACAAATCTCTGAATCAACTGTGTAATTAATCTATAATTTGATAAACATCAGAGCAATAGTATGATGAAAGGAAATTGACATAAATATTCTCTCTTGCTTGGTTGTTTGAGCAGTGCTTTAATTGAGTATGTATTGGTTGTTGTTGTTTCTGTGCAGGTTCCCAGTCTGTTCTTCTTCCTTAAATTCCAGGGGAGAATAAAGATGTTTTAGAGCTGGTCTTGAGATCTGGTGGTGGTGGAAGACACATACAAAATGATGCTTCAACTGAACCATACTTTATGTTCCCTCCCTTCCCAAACTTTTCCTTTAGTGAAACAAAAAGGTGACAATGCATATCACACATTAAGTCAGAAAAAAATCCAGTGTTTTAAATGATTATTCCTCATTTATTAGTTTGGCAAATATTTGATTGCCTTGTATTATTTGATTGCCATGTAAAAAATATTGAGCTCGGAGCAGAGGATACAGATATAAAAAACAAATGAGATGCACAAAGCTCAACTCAAAGTGGGTCAAGGAATTAGTCCAGAGACCCTGTGCCTAATAGAGGAAAAAGTAGGCCCAAATCTTCATCATGTCAGATTAGGCCCCAACTTTCTTAACAAGATTTCTAAAGCACAAGAAATAAAATCAAGAATTAATAAATGGCGGGGCTGAGGTTGTGGCTTAGTGGTAGAGTGCTTGCCTAGCATGTGTGAGGCACTGTGTTCGATTCTCAGACCACATATAAATTAATAAATAAATAAAGGTGCATTGACAAGTTAAAAAAAAAAAAAAAGGAAGAATAAGAGGGATGGACTCAAACTAAAAAGCTAAAAGAAACAATCAATGAGGTGGACAGAGAGCCTTCATTTTGGAAGCAAATTTTTGCCACACACACATCAGATAGAGCACTAATCTCCAGGATATATAAAGAACCAAAAACTTAACATCAAAAAAATAAACAACCCAATGAACAAATGGGCTAACGAGCTGAAAGACACTTCTTAGAAGAAGATATACATTTGATCAACAAATATATGAAAAAGTGTTCAACATATCTAGTAATTAGAGAAATGCAAATCAAAACTAAGATCTCACGCCAGTCAGATTGGCAGTTTTCAAGAATACAGACAATAATAAATATTGGGAGGATGTTGGGGAAAAGGCACACTTATACATTGCTGGCGAGACTGAAAATTGATGCAGTCAATCTGGAAGACAGATGCAGATTCCTTAGAAAGTTTGGAATGGCACCACCATTTGACCCAGCTATCCTACTCCTCGGTTTATACCCAAAGGATTTAAAATCAGCATAGTACAGTAATGCAGCCACATCAATGTTCATAGCAGCTCAATTCACAATAGCTGAACTGTGGAAGCAACCTAGATGCCCTTCAGCAGATGAATAGATAAAGAAAATGTGATATATATACACAATGGAATATTACTCAGTATTAAAAGAGAATAAAATTATGGCATTTGGAGGTAAATGGATGGAGTTGGAGAATATCATGCTAAGCAAAGTAAGCCAATCCCCCAAAATCAAAGGCCAAATGTTTTCTCTGATAAGTGGATGCTGGTCCATAACGGGGAGGGGGAGGCATGGGAAAAATTGAGGAACTTTGGGCAAAGGGGAGAGAGGGCAAGGAGGGTTCATAGGGGCAGGAAAGATGGTGGAATGAGATGGACACCATTACCCTAGGTACATGTATGACTGCACATATATAGTGTGATACTATCATGTGCAACCATAGAAATGTAAAGTTGTACTGCAATAGTGTACAATGAATCAAAATGCATTCTGCTGTCTACAAATTTTTAATTATAATAGCGGTAGAGAATTAGACCTAGTCTATGGTAGCAAAATGAATTGAAATATATTCAGTTAGAGATATGAAATATGAAATATAATTAAGTCTAAGAAAAATAGGAGTGAGATTGATTTGGTGAAGAAAAACTTTTCTTTGAAGGAATAGCTTATGTTCTTTGGTGAAATGTTAAGGACCAAGGTAAGATAAGATTAATGAAGACCGTTGTGGTTATTAACATATGCTACAGGATCAGAATGGAAAGGTAGGATTCAAATCAGGGCTTTAAAGGGTACTCTATTAGAAGAGCTGTCAGGATTAATGGAAAGATTAAGAAATAAAATGTACAAAGACATTTTTTTCTTTAATTTCACTTTAGGGATGGTGTTTTAGTCAGCTTTTCACTGCTGTAACTAAAGGATCTGACCAAAACAACTGTAGTGGAGGAAGAGTTTATTTGAGGGCTCACAGTTTCACAGGTCTTAGTCTATCAAATCCGGCTCCATTTCTTGGGGCTAAAGATGAGGCTGAACATCATGGTGGAGTGTGTGGCAGAGGGAAGCAGTTCACATCATAGTAATCAAAAAGCAGAGATTCCACTTGCCAGATATAAGTATATTCCCAAAGCCATGCCACAATGCCCACCTTCTTCAGCCACACCCTACCACTTCAGTTCCACTCAGCTATTCCCTATTAGGGGATTAAATCACTGATTGGGCTAGAATCTCATAACTCAATCATTTCTCCTCTGAACCTTTACTCTCATGTGAGCTTTTGGGGGTTACCTCACATCCAAACCATAACAGGTGGTATGGAATGGATTGCAGGGGAGCAAGAGAATGTAGTAAGAGATTAGTTGGGAGGCTGTTTATGTTAGTTGGTACAAGAGATGATTGTGACTTGGATTAAGGTAGCAGTTTAAGAGAGTAAAGGTGGATTATTTATCTAAAAGATTTAGGAGGTAAAATTGAAAGAACTGATTAGACTTGGGAGTTGAAGAAGAGAAGGCATCAAGGATAACACCAGAGGTTTCTGGATTGGGCTGCTGATATTAAGAATAATCAAGGAGGATCAGGCTTGGGGAAACATTAATGAAGGTTTAGATACACTGAGTTTGTGGTTCGAGATCTCACTAGAGTACTAGCATTGTCCAAATATAATTATTTTTCCCATTTTACAAATGAAACAGCTATTAAGTAGGCAGATCCATGATTTCATTTTTCTTAAGAAGAAAAAAGATTTGAAACATGTTTAAATGTTATTCACAGAATTGGGGCAGGGTTGGGGAGCGGAGAATCCAGAACACAGGAGTTACCAAAGATACTGGAAAGGAAAGGAGGGGTATAATCCTTAATGTAAAGCTAATAAGAAGATGGTATTAGATTTTTCATATAGGAACAATGATGTCCCCTGTATTTTATATGAAGAGAGAGTGAGGGAGAGTGCATATCTGTGTTAGTTTGTGGATTTGATGTTAAGGGGAATTCCTCTTGATGTTTTCTCTTTTCTCTGTGGACTAGGAAAAAAAAAAAGTCTTTGAAGACCACGACTTAGAGGGGGTAGAAGTGAGGAATAAAGCTGTAAAATTTCCAAATAGTCTTTGTGGAAAGTAGAGTTAATGAGTCAAATCATGACTCAATTAGAGTGTGTGATATTGTGGCCTTTGGTCCCTGAAAAAGATTTATTGGAGGAAGTGGAACTTAAGTTTGGTCTTGACTCATGGGTGTGTAAACTTCATAGGAAGAATATAGAAGTCAAGGATGAAGAGGGTCCTTAGTAGTATTCTATAATGATCTATTTGATGATAATCCTCCTTTTCTGTTAACGTTGTAGTGATTATGGAGGTGAGACCATACCAGGCCCTGCATTTGATCCAGCAAGTCACCCAGCTCCAGCTACTACTCCCTCCTCCTCTTCAGCGTTTCGACCTGTGATGCCATCTAGGCAGATTGTAGAAAGGCAACCTCGTATGCTGGATTTCAGAGTTGAGTACAGAGACAGAAATGTTGATGTGGTACTTGAAGACAGCTGTACTGTTGGTAAGAATTTCTATACCATAAAGTCCTCACAAATGAGTAATTAATTAGGTATATATTCAGTTGAAATTCTTTTCTTTTGAGTTGATTGCTACCAAGAAGGGTTGTGGGGGGGTGGGGGACAAATTGAAACTGATGCTTTCCCATACAGGTCGATTATTGTGTTCTGTGTTGAGTTTGAGGTAAGTTTAAGAATAATTGTTTTTTGTTGTTCCACATGGATGAGATGGTGTATGATGCTCTTTTAGGGCTGATGCAAATCAAAAATACTATAATTATTGGGAACATTGCATACCAGTTTTATTACTAAAACACATTCATTTTTTGTAGTATGTTTCTTAGTTTTGTGCAGTAACAGAATACCTGAGCCTGGATAATTTGTGAAGAAAAAAAATTTATTTTCTCCCATTTCTGAGGATTGGGAAATCAAAGATCAAGGCACTGGCAGGTTGAGTGTCTGGTGATGGCTGCTTTCTGCTTCCAAAATGGTACCTGGATGCTACATCCTCTGGAGGGAGGACTGCTGGGTTCTCACATGGCATAAAGCGGAAGGGCAAAAGGAATGAGTTTTCTTTGTCAAGCCCTTTAATAAGCATCTCTAAAGGGCAGAACCCTCATTGCCTAATTACTTCTTAAAGGTTCTACTTAATACTCTCACATTGACACTACCTGATATATTCAAAGCATGAAAATCAGATGTGAGGTGTGTTTTCATCTTTTTCTTTTTTAAATTTTCTCTCTCTGCCAGTTGAAAAATCCTATTAAAGGAAACTCAAAATATGTGCTTGCCATTTTTGGATAGACTTTAACTTACTTTAAGTAACTAAATTACTCTAGCTTAACCATATTGAAGTCATATTTGGTTCAGCTTATTTGATCCAATTTTGTTATAGACTGAGAAATTGTATTAATTTCTATTTTAATGTAGTTTTGCCTTAAATCTAGATAAATTTGAAATTTTGCCTTTGTTCATTTTGTGGGAAATCATTTTGTAATACAATTTCACTAATTGGCATTGAGAAACAAAACCGTTAACACTAAACAATAATCAGACTATATTATTCTCTCACTTAAAACTGTTCAAAAACTTTTCATTGTTTTTTAGGATAAAATTTTAACATGACTTGTAAAAGTTCCTGCTTAATTAGGCCCCTGCCTATATTTCCAGTTTTACCTTTACCACTTTTTCTCTCTTACTCACTGAACTCTCATAATTGACTTTTTTTTTCTGTTAACTGAATGGGTCTATAGCATTTGTTCATTTGTTTTCTTATGATCTTCTAGCTGGATGTTCTCATTATTGAAGGTAAAATATTGAAATCCTTTACTCTAATTATGTTGATTTCTGTTTCTGCCATCAGTTTTATGTTTGCTTCATATATTTGGGTACTCTGATGCTATATATTTGTAATTTTAATTGACCCTTTAATTATCATAAAATATCCTTTGTTGTCTTTTGTGATAAGTTTTGACTTAGTTGGTTTTGTTTATGTAAATGTGGCCACTCCTACTTTTCATTATTATTGGAATGGGATATTTTTCTATCCTTTGTGTATCCATAAATCTAAATTCAGTCTTTTGTAATAGCATACACTTGAATCTTTTTTTAAAATCCACTAAACTACTCTTTATGTCATTAAAAAAAATCTTTAATAATATACAAATTTTAATCATATACATTCTCTTCTGTTTTATTTCTCTCCACTCTGGATATTTTATGTTATTGTCATAAATGATACATCATTTTATATTGGGTATCCATTATTTTGCTGGTTTTTTTTTTTTTTTTGCACTTTTAACTTACATAGCAGGTTAACAATGACTTAAACACCGTAATATAGTATTCTGCATTTGTCTATACATTTAGTTTTACCAGTGAACTTTATATCTTCATATACTTTCTTGTTGCTGTCTAGTATCCTTTTGTTTTAACTTGAAGAATTCACCTTACCATTTATAATGAAGGTGCTAAACTCCTTCAGCTTTTGGTTATCAGGGAAAGCTTTTACTACTTTTTCTTTTAAGATTTTTTTTAGCTGCAGACAGACATAGTACCTTTATCTTATCTATTTATCTACTTATTTATTTATTTTAAATATTTATTTTTTAGTTGTACCTTTATTTATTTATTTAGTTATTTTTATGTAGTGCTGAGAATCGAACCCAGGGCCCCGCAAATGCTAGGCAAGTGCTCTACTGCTGAGCCCCAGCTCCAGCCCCTATTTATTTATTTTTTATGTGGTGCTGAGGATCAAACCCAGTACCTCACATGTGCCAGGCAAGTGCTCTATCACTGAGTCAGAACCCTAGCCCCTCTGTTTCATTTTTGAAAGTTCATTTGGCTGATAAGAGTTTTCTCGGTTTGCAAATATTTTAATTTCCTTACTATTGCCATTTTGTTTTTTTCTGTCTTAATGACTTTTGTTACTGCCCCCCCCCATCTTACTCAGCTGTGTCTCTCAGTGGGATATACATTCCCACTCCCTTCTGATATACAAGGTTTCTGACTTCTGACAATATAATAATTAAAATGTGTCTTTGCTTGGACTTCTTTGTCTTTTTTGTCTTTGTCCTGGTGAAGTCCTTTTGGTTTCTTGGATCTGGATATCCAGTTCATTCCTCAGATTGGGAGGTTTTGGTCTGTTATTTCTGAAAAAAACTTTCAAGCCCTTTGACTTTTCTCTTTTTGTGAGTCCCATAATGAGCAAAGTGGTTCACTTGGTGATGTGGACCAGGTCTCTTAGGCTTGCTTCAGTCTTTTCTTTTTTTCCTTCTCTGGATAATTTTGTAATTTCAGGTGATCTGTTTTCAAATTTGTGAATTTTTTTTCTTTTGCTTTATCAAGTCTGCTGTTGAATCCTCCAGTGAATTTTTCAATTCTGTTATTGTGTTCTTCACCTGCATAATAATTTTTTTTTTTTTTTTTTTTTTTTTGGCGGGGGGATTGAACTAGGGATTAAACTCAGGGGGCACATGGCCATAGAGCCACACCTCTAGCCCTATTTGTATTTTATTTATAAACAGGGTCTCACTGAATTGCTTAGCACCTCGCTTTTGCTGAGGCTGGCTTTGAACTTGTGATCCTCCTACCTCAGCCTCCTGAGCTGATGGGATTACAGGTGTGTGCCACTATACCCCGCTGGATGATTGTTTTTAACAATTTCTCATTGTTGATATTCTCATTTTCCTCATACATTGTTTCCATGAGCTCATGTAGTACCTATTATTTTTCAGGTAATTTATATCCTTCCATTTGTTGGCATTGGTTTCTGGAGATTTAATTTACATCATTGTTTTTTCCTTGTTTCCCTGTTTCTTTGTGTGTCTTTTAACTGTTGGGATCAACCTCACTCTCTTCCCCAATAGCTGCCTCTTTTCAGTCTTTATGAACTTAGATTCATACAGGGAAAGAACTTTGATACCTTTTCTGTGAATGCACCTTTGGATTTACATATGTAAGTTTGTAGAGGGATTTGCTGATTTCTTTTTTTAGGAGTATGCAATCTCTTACTCTGGTGTCTTTGTATAGAATTACAAGTTCTTTGGAAGAGCTGCAAGGTGCAGTCCTTTTCTTCTTAGTGGTTTGCAGCCTTTTAGAGTACTGTGGGTCTCATCAGTGCTCTGAGTTGAGTAGCCGACAAACTAGAACCTTGGGTGGTGTCCCTCAAAGGTGGACTGTTGGATGTACACTGCACTCTCTCCAAAAGAGTGATTAGTTGTATTAGTTGTATTAGCCCCTGTTGGCTGTACTGCAAGCTCTCTGAAACAGCACCAAGCTGTCTGGCTGTCCTTTGTTCTCAGTAGCTTGCAGGTATGTAGAGTGTGTTGGGTTCTGTCAGCCCACCAAAACAGATGAGATAGAAATCAGTGCCTTGAGTAGCATCCTGAAAATCTGGAATGTTGGACACAGGCCTCAATTCTTTTTATTCCCAGGAATGGTGTGTAGGGATTGTTAAGTGAGCATGTGTTAATCTAATCCATCATCTTTGTTGTTAATGGCTCTCAACCTGGTACCCTTTCCTGTCAGTGCTTAGATTCAGGCATGACAGAAACCAGTCCTTTAGGCAGCCTTTGAAAAAGCCTGACTACGGTAGATAGGTTTCAGTCTTCTCTTACTTTTCCAGGGAG
Source organism: Marmota flaviventris (assembly GCF_047511675.1). Lineage (NCBI taxonomy): Eukaryota > Metazoa > Chordata > Mammalia > Rodentia > Sciuridae > Marmota > Marmota flaviventris. The sequence goes on along the minus strand of NC_092507.1, from coordinate 39,960,200 downwards.
AACTTGAGAACTGGGAGTTTTCTCAATGAGTCCCAGGGAAAGATTATGCTATAGACTTTCCTGGTGGCTTCTTTGTGTCTGGTTTCTTTTTTACCCAGAGTATAATCATCTCTTAATTGATTTCTTACAAAGGTTTTTTTTTCCTTATTTTTAATTTTTATTGAATTGATATCTCCATAAAGGGTCAGAGAATCTGGGGCTTCCTGTTCCATTATCTAGTTGAGGTTACCTCTTTCCTGTATATTCTATTGTGTTATTTATTTCCTCTTTCATAGTACTTAATGTTTTATAATATATTTTTTTTCTGACTAGATATGTTCTTCTTCTTTTTTTAAAATATATGGACACAATACCTTTATTTTATTTGTTTCTATTTTTATGTGGTGCCAGGGATCCAATCCAGTGCCTCATGCATGCTAGGCAAGTACTCAACTACTGAGCCACAACTCTGCCCCCTAGATATGCTTTTTGAATACTAAGGCCATTTCTCTTTATTGCTGTGGTTTCATTATTAAGCGCATGGCTGTTTAATAAATACATACCTGTTGACTGAATACAGTTACGTTTTAGGGAATTGATTATAGTTTTGAGTTGCTTAATGATGGAATACATGTTTGTTAGGCATTTCAGCATTGTATGAACATGTAGAGTATACATACATAAACTAAGATAGCTACAGTGTCACTAGGTGATATCATCCTAGGAATCAACATTGTATATGCACTCTGTTCACTGAAATGGCGTTGTGTGGCACATGACTATATTTGTATGAAATTACTTTATTAATAACATATGTTCAGTTTGCCATTCAGGGCTGGCATGTGTGAGGCTTCAGTTTCTTTTCATACTTTGTATGACTAGGACCACTGAAAATGGGCATGAGTTATACAACCTTCCACCTAGATAACAAATAAAACCTCTCATTATTTTTGGCAGAAGAAAGTCCTACATTCACTAATGTCATGTTTCTGAACGTTCTGTGGATTGAAAGAAACTCCTGATTATTAAAAGGAAAGGATAAACAATTTTAATAAAAAATTAGCTGTGAAACAGAACAGGGTTTATGTATTGGATGACAACTTTTAGATAAATCACACAATTTAAAAGGCAGTAATACAGATGGTTAGAAGTATGGATTTTAGGGCTGGGGCTAGCTTGGTGGTAGAGCAGTTGCCAAGCATCTGTGAAGCCCTAGGTTCAATCCCTAGCACTAGGGGGTGGGGAGGAGAGAGTGGATTTTTCAGTCATACATACCTATATTTTAATGCTGATTCTACCATTTAATTGATGTGTGATCTTAGTATATATTGTATTGTCTTAGTCATTTGGAGCTGATATAACAAATATACATATTCGGAATGGCTTCAATAAAGAACAATATTTCTTATGATCCTAGCATCTGGGAAGTAGAAAATCAAGGTGCCTACATATCTGAGATCTGCTAGGGTCCTACATCTTGATTTGAAGATAGATATCTCATCAGTGAATCCTTACAAAGCTCAGGACAGTGAGAGAAATGAGCTCTGTTTCTTCTTACAAGGCCAATCCCAACATAAGTCTCTACCTTTATGAGTTAATCATTCCAAAGATTCCCACCTCCAGATACCATCACATTGAGGTGTAGGGTTTCAACATAGAAAGAAACATTCAATCCATGTCATCATTTAGTCTTCTCAAAGCTTAAGATTTCTTAATTATAGTAATATAGCTATCCTATCTTCTAGCCATATTTTTAGGGTTAGATGTTTTTAAGCTGGGCATGGTGGTATGAGCCTATAGTCTTAGCTAAATGGGGAGGCTGAGGACAGTGGATTGTGTTAGACCAGAAGTTTGGGGCTAGTCTACATAGTGGGACCCCATCTTAAAAAAAATATTGTAGATAAAATGCTTAGTTTTTAAATATAAAAATAAAGATAAAAATACTTAATTTATGAGTAAAAACTTGCTAAAGGGTAGTCTATGCTGCTGCTTCTGCTTTAGCCACAGTTACTTGTGCTGCAGCTGTACACTTCAAAAACATCTGGCTCCCCAGTTATTTAGTAAGAAATTTACATCTTTTTTTGCTTGTTTAAGGTAACTTTTTACAGAAATAGAGATCCATAGCAGTAATGGAATACACTTAAAGTACTACTTTCTGATGTAAAAACCTACAGTCTTAGTCTACAGATTTCAGAAACCTTACGTACATGATCAGAAATTATGAAAATTAGCTATTATTTTCAGAGTTTCAAAGAGCAAGTTTCTGCAGTTTTCCTTATAATCTGTATCAAGGACATGTTTTACCACTCCCCCCCCCTCCCCGCAAAAAAGAAAAAAAAAAAAAAAAAAAAAAACAACCAGTTCCTTTATGCTGATGTTTTAGTCCATGCTCTTGTTTGATCTGTAGTGAAAATAGGTAAGTTTTTGTATTAGCTTTTCTTCTTATAAACATATGCTTTCTTTTCTCAGGCTGAATAATCTAATTCTATTAATTTTCCTCAAGGGCTTATTTTTTTAAACTTCTTTATTCATATAATTTTATCTGTGCCTTGCTTTTTTGCAGATGTTAAATAAACTAGACAGTCATTCTATTGTTGTGTTTTAATGATGCACTTGTTAGAAGTATTTTACTTTAAAATGTTAGTTGTATATTGTCCTCATGATCATCTTTGTTAATTCTTTAAAATTCTTCCCCCTACCCAGTCACATGTAAAGGGATATACTTAAACATTTTTCAGTTTGAGTTCTATCAAACCGAAAATTGAAACTTGATCTTTCTATCTTAGCATATTAAAATATAATACTTGTGGAGTACATACTATTTACAAGCTACTGTATTAGCTATTTTACATACTATGAAGATTCTTTGAGTTATCTAACCTTTGTCTTCAGAAGAAGTTAAAACTATTTATAAATATTGAAAATATTATAGTTAGATACAATACGAAAGAACAGTCAGAAAAAAAAGAAAGATGAAATGAAGGTAAAGCAAAATAATAGGAAGTCAAGTGCATTCTATGATGTGCAATATTCTAGCTAGCATTGAAACACACATCTGCTGACACATTTTCAACTAGTGATTCTGAAAGAGAAATTAACTTATTTATTATATTTCAGAAAAAAGAAATTAACTTTTTAGTATACTTCAGAAAAATAGTCAGTATATCTGACTGTAAAATAATAAAGAAATTTCAAAGAATCCTTAGAGAGCGTAAACATACCTCTGAAACATGATTAGCCTCAGTTTATATGTCTTACTCAAGTAAGACATATAAGAGGTATACCGCGACAACATTTTAAAGCAATATTCCTGATCCATTTTGAATTTCAATCCCTGCCCCCACAAGGAATCCAAATTCCAAAGCTCATTTTGAATTGAGACCTTTTTAACAAACTGGCAATCTCTTTTTCCTACCTTTGGCAGATGACTACATTCTTATTTAATATTTATTGGCCAAACTCATCAAACTTTTTTAGGTGAAATAACTATGTTATACATTTATTTTTCTTTTTTCCTTTTTTCCAGTTTAAAATCTTACTTTTTTGGGGGAAGTACCAGGGATTGAACTCAGGGGTACTTGACCACTGAGCCACATCCCCGGCTGTATTTTGTATTTTATTTAGATAGGGTCTCACTAAGTTGCTTATCGCCTTGCTTTTGTTGAGGCTAGATTTGAAATCTAGATCCTCCTGCCTCAGCCCCCTGAGCCTCTGGGATTACACATGTATACCATCATGCCCTGCTTACTTTTTTTTTCTCCCTCTTACTAGGCATTGAACCCAGGGATGCTTAACTACTGAACCACATCCCCACTCTTTTTAAGTTAGAGTGTTATTAAATTGCTTAGGGCCTCACTAAATTGCTGAGACAGGCTTTGAACTTGTGAACCTTCTGCCTCACCCTTCTAAGCTGTGGGGACCACAGGTATGTGACACTGTGTGTCACTTTTTTCACTTTGGGGAAAAAAAAATTTTTTTTATAGTGATGAGTTGGAAAGTATGTAATGAGGAAATGCAGTTATGAATTGAGTTTGGCTTTTTTGGATTCAGTATAGTTTCAAAAAATTCAACAAGTTTTAAATGATTTTTAAATAAAGTTGTATTTTTAATGACCAAAACTCATCTTCTAATATTAAAAAATGGCTTTATTTCTCTTTTTAGTATTAGTCAGAATTGATCATTCTTATAGCTTATATGGATTTTTAGTAATATTGTTAAGGCATCCTTTGTCTCTTTTGTGGACCACTTAAAAAATGTCAGACGTGGGCTGGGGTTGTGGCTGAGTGGTAGAGTGCTCATCCACACGCCTGGGATGCTGGGTTTGATCCTCAGCACCATATAAAAAAATAAAAATAAAAACAAGGGTTTTGTGTTCACCTACAACTAAAAAAATACATATATTTTTTAAAAAAGTCAGACATTGTCTTTACTTTCTTAATTTACTGATGGATATTCTCATTATTAGTGCCATTTTAAAATTTTTCTTTTAAATCTTTTTTTTTTTCTTTTGTACTCTCCAAATTTTCTTTTTTTAATTTTTTATTGTGGGTTGTTCAAAACATTACAAATTTCTTGACATATCATATTCCACACTTTGATTCAAGTGGGTTATGAACTCCCACCTTCACCCCATACACAGATTGCAGAATCACATCAGTTACACATCCATTGATTTACATATTGCCATACTAGTGTCTGTTGTGCTCTGCTGCCTTTCCCATCCTCCCCCCTCCCCCCTCCCCCCCTCTCCCCTCCCCTCCCCTCCTCTCTCTCTACCCCCTCCACTGTATAACCCTGAGGGTCTCCTTCCATTACCATGCAATTTCCCTTCTCTCTCCCTTTCCCTCCCACCTCTCATCCCTGTTAAATGTTAATCTTCTTCTCCTGCTCTTCGTCCCTACTCTGATCTTAGTTACTCTCCTTATATCAAAGAAGACATTTGGCATTTGTTTTTTAGGGATTGGCTAGCTTCACTTAGCATAATCTGCTCTAATGGCATCCATTTCCCTGTAAATTCTATGATTTTGTCATTTTTTAATGCAGAGTAATACTCCATTGTGTATAAATGCCACATTTTTTTTATCCATTCGTCTATTGAAGGGCATCTAGGTTGGTTCCACAGTCTTGCTATTGTGAACTGTGCTGCTATGAACATCGATGTAGCAGTGTCCCTGTAGCATGCTCTTTTTAGGTCTTTAGGGAATAGACCAAGAAGGGGAATAGCTGGGTCAAATGGTGGCTCCATTCCCAGCTTTCCAAGAAATCTCCATACTGCTTTCCAAATTGGCTGCACCAATCTGCAGTCCCACCAGCAATGTACAAGTGTACCCTTTTCCCCACATCCTCGCCAGCACTTGTTGTTGTTTGACTTCCTAATGGCTGCCAATCTTACTGGAGTGAGATGGTATCTTAGGGTGGTTTTGATTTGCATTTCTCTGACAGCTAGAGATGTTGAGCATTTTTTCATGTACTTGTTGATTGACTGTATGTCCTCCTCTGAGAAGTGTCTGTTCAGGTCCTTGGCCCATTTGTTGATTGGGTTGTTTGTTCTCTTATTGTCTAATTTTTGGAGTTCTTTGTATACTCTGGATATTAGGGCTCTATCTGAAGTGTGAGGAGTAAAGATTTGTTCCCAGGGTGTAGGCTCCCTATTTACCTCTCTTATTGTTTCTTTTGCTGAGAAAAAACTTTTTAGTTTGAGTAAGTCCCATTTGTTGATTCTAGTTATTAACTTTTGTGCTATGGGTGTCCTATTGAGGAATTTGGAGCCCGACCCCACCGACTGTAGATCGTAGCCAACTTTTTCTTCTATCAGACGGCGCGTCTCTGATTTGATATCAAGCTCCTTGATCCATTTTGAATTCACTTTTGTGCATGGCGAGAGAAAGGGATTCAGTTTCATTTTGTTGCATATGGATTTCCAGTTTTCCCAGCACCATTTGTTGAAGATGCTATCCTTCCTCCATTGCATGCTTTTAGCCCCTTTATCAAATATAAGATAGTTGTAGTTTTGTGGATTGGTTTCTGTGTCCTCTATTCTGTACCATTGGTCCACCCGCCTGTTTTGGTACCAGTACCATGCTGTTTTTGTTACTATTGCTCTGTAGTATAGTTTGAAGTCTGGTATCGCTATACCGCCTGATTCACACTTTCTGCTTAGCATTGTTTTTGCTATTCTGGGTCTTTTATTTTTCCATATGAATTTCATGATTGCTTTCTCTATTTCTACAAGAAATGCTGTTGGGATTTTGATTGGCATTGCATTAAACCTATAGAGAACTTTTGGTAATGTCACCATTTTGATGATGTTAGTTCTGCCTATCCATGAACAGGGTATATTTTTCCATCTTCTAAGATCTTCTTCTATTTCTCTCTTTAGGGTTCTGTAGTTTTCATTGTATAAGTCTTTCACCTCTTTTGTTAGGTTGATTCCCAAGTATTGTATTTTTTTTGAAGATATTTTGAATGGAGTGGTTGTCCTCATTTCCATTTCAGAGGATTTGTCGCTGATATACAGGAATGCCTTTGATTTATGCGTGTTGATTTTATATCCTGCCACTTTGCTGAATTCATTTATTAGCTCTAATAGTTTCTTTGTAGAGCCTTTTGGGTCTGCTAGGTATAGTATCATATCATCTGCAAATAGTGATAATTTAAGTTCTTCTTTTCCTATTTTTATGCCTTTAATTTCTTTCGGCTGTCTAATTGCTCTGGCCAGTGTTTCAAGAACTATGTTGAACAGAAGTGGAGAGAGAGGGCATCCCTGTCTTGTTCCAGATTTTAGAGGGAATGCCTTCAGTTTTTCTCCATTCAGAATGATGCTAGCCTGAGGCTTAGCATAGATTGCTTTTACAATATTGAGGTATGTTCCTGTTATCCCTAGTTTTTCTAGAGTTTTGAACATAAAGGGATGCTGTACTTTGTCGAATGCTTTTTCCGCATCTATGAAGATGATCATATGGTTCTTATTTTTAAGTCTATTGATGTGGTGAATAACATTTATTGATTTCCGTATATTGAACCAGCCTTGCATCCCAGGGATGAATCCTACTTGATCATGGTGTACAATTTTTTTGATATGTTTTTGTATCCGATTCACCAGAATTTTATTGAGGATTTTTGCATCTAGGTTCATTAGAGATATTGGTCTGTAGTTTTCTTTCTTTGAAGTGTCTTTGTCTGGTTTAGGTATCAGGGTGATGTTGGCCTCATAGAATGAATTTGGAAGTTCTCCCTCCTTTTCTATTTCCTGAAGTAGCTTGAAAAGTATTGGTATTAGTTCTTCTTTAAAGGTTTTGTAAAATTCTGCTGTAAACCCATCCGGACCTGGGCTTTTCTTAGTTGGTAGTCTTTTTATGGTTTCTTCTATTTCCTCAATTGATATTGGTCTGTTTAGGTTGTCTATATCCTCCTGACTCAATCTGGGCAGATCATATGACTTAATAAATTTATCTATGCCTTCACTATCTTCTAATTTATTGGAGTATAAGGATTCAAAATAGTTTTTGATTATCTTCTGTATTTCTGAAGTGTCTGTTGTGATATTGCATTTTTCATCCCGTATGCTAGTAATTTGAGTTCTCTCTCTTCTTCTCTTCGCTAGCATCGCTAAGGGTCTGTCGATTTTGTTTATTTTTTCAAAGAACCAACTTTTAGTTTTGTCAATTTTTTCAATTGTTTCTTTTGTTTCGATTTCATTAATTTCAGCTCTGATTTTAATTATTTCTTGCCTTCTATTTCTTTTGCTGTTGTTTTGCTCTTCTTTTTCAAGGATTTTGAGATGAAGTATGAGATCATTTGTTTGTTGGTTTTTTCTTTTTTTAAGGAATGAACTCCAAGCAATGAATTTTCCTCTTAGAACTGCTTTCAATGTGTCCCATAGATTCCGATATGTTGTGTCTGTGTTTTCATTTATCTCTAAGAATTTTTTAATTTCCTTCTTGATGTCTTCTATAACCCATTGATCATTCAGTAACCTATTGTTCATTCTCCAAGTGATGTATGCTTTTTCCTTCCTTCTTTTATCGTTGATTTTCAGTTTCATTCCATTATGATCAGATAAGATGCATGGTATTATCTCTACTCCTTTATATTGTCTAAGAGTTGCCCTGTGACATAATATATGATCTATTTTTGAGAAGGATCCATGTGCTGCTGAGAAAAAAGTGTAACTGCTTGATGTTGGGTGGTATACTCTATGTCAATTAGGTCTAGGTTATTAATAGTGTTATTGAGTTCTATAGTTTCCTTATTCAACTTTTGTTTGGAAGATCTGTCCAGTGGTGAGAGAGGTGTGTTGAAGTCTCCCATGATTATGGTATGGTGGTCTATTAGACTCTTGAACTTGAGAAGAGTTTGTTTGACGAACATAGCTGCACCATTGTTTGGGGCATAAATATTTATGATTGTTATGTCTTGTTGGTGTATGGTTCCCTTAAGCAGTATGTAGTGTCCCTCTTTATCTCTTTTGATTAACTTTGGCTTGAAATCTATTTTATTTGATATGAGTATGGACACTCCTGCTTGTTTCCGAAGTCTGTATGAGTGATATGATTTTTCCCAACCTTTCACCTTCAGCCTATGTATGTCTTTTCCTATCAAATGCGTCTCCTGTAGGCAGCATATTGTTGGGTCTTGTTTTGTGATCCATTCTACTAGCCTGTGTCTCTTAATTGGTGAGTTTAAGCCATTAACATTTAGGGTTATTATTGAGATATGGGTTGTTCTTCCAGCCATATTTGTTTATTTTTGTTACTAAACATGGTTTGTTTTCCTCTTTGATTATTTCGCCCCCCCCCTTTACTGTCCTACCTCCCACTGTTGGTTTTCATTGTTATTTTCCATTTCCTCTTCCTGTAATGCTTTGGCGAGGATGTTTTGAAGAGATGGTTTTCTAGCTGCGAATTCTTTAAACTTTTGTTTATCGTGGAAGGTTTTAATTTCATCCTCCATCCTGAAGCTTAATTTCGCTGGATACACAATTCTTGGTTGGAACCCATTTTCTTTCAGTGTTTGAAATATGTTATTCCAGGATCTCCTAGCTTTCAGAGTCTGTGTTTAAAGATCAGCTGTTATCCTGATTGGCTTACCCCTAAATGTAATCTGCTTCCTTTCTCTTGTAGCTTTTAAAATTCTCTCCTTATTCTGTATGTTGGGCATCTTCATTATAATGTGTCTAGGTGTGGATCTCTTATGATTTTGCACATTCGGCGTCCTGTAGGCTTCTAGGATTTGGGATTCTGTCTCATTCTTCAAGTCTGGGAAGTTTTCTTGTATTATTTCATTGAATAGATTGCTCATTCCTTTGGTTTGGAGCTCTGTACCTTCCTGTATCCCAATGACTCTTAAGTTTGGTCTCTTAATGTTATCCCATATTTCTTGGATGTTCTGCTCATGGTTTCTTAACAGTCTTGCTGAGCTGTCTATGTTCTTTTCCAGTTGAAATACTTTGTCTTCATTGTCTGATGTTCTATCTTCTAAGTGTTCTACTCTGCTGGTAGTATTCTCCATTGAGTTTTTAAGTTGGTTTATTGCTTCCTGCATTTCTAGGATTTCTGTTTGTTTGTTTTTTATAACCTCTATCTCCCTGTATAGTTGATCCTTTGCTTCCTGGATTTGTTCGCGTAATTCATTGTCCAAGTGATCTTTCATTGTCTGATTTTGCTGTTTAATGTCTTCCTTGATACTCCAGATCATCTGAAGCATGTATATCCTGAATTCTTTATCTGACATTCCATCTGCTGCAGCTGTTACCTCTTCTAAAGTTGCGTTGACCTGCATTGCTTGTGGTCCTTTCTTTCCTTGTCTTTTCATACTGCTTGCGTATCTTTCCTGCAGGCGCGGCGGCGGCTCTGCTCTCTCCTTATTCCAATTGGGGTGTCGTGGCTACCATGCCGGCAGGTCACTGGGCCTGTTCTGGGTGCTGGCGGCGGCGCTGTTCTGCCCCTACTCCAATTGGGGTGACGAGTGTACCACGCCGGCAGGCCACCGGGCCTGATCCGCTGGTCGATTGCAGGTTTGCCTACCCTGCAGGCGCGGGCGGCAGCTCTACTCTGCCCCTACTCCAAATGGGGTGACGTGTCTGTCGTACCGGCAGGCCACTGGGCCTGTCTCGCTGGTCGGTCGCAGATCTGCCCATCTTTCGGGCACGGGTGGAGGCTCTGCTCTGCCCCTACTCCAATTGGGGTGTCGTGACTACCCCGCCTGCAGGACGCTGGGCCTGTTCCTGGCACGGGCGGCGACTCTGCTCTGCCCCTACTCCAATTAGGGTGGTGTGTGTACCACGCCGGCAGGCTCCTGGGCCTGATCCGCCGGTCTGTTGCAGGTCTGCCTACCTTGGAGGCGCGGGCGGCGGATCTGCCCTGCCCCTCCTACCACGCCTGCGGACCCCTGGGCCTGATCTGCAGGTTGGTCACAGGTCTGCTCACCCTGCGGGCACGGGTGGCGGTTCCGCTCCGCCCCCACTCCAATTGGGGTCACGTGACCACCACACCGGCAGGGCCTGATCCGGGCGTGGGAGAAGGATCTGCTCTGCCCCTACTCCAGTTGGGGTGATGTGTGTACCACACTGGCAGGCCACTGGGCCTGACCCGCCAGGCTGTCACAGGTCTGTTTACCTTGCAAGCGCGAACGGCGGCTCTGCCCTGCCCCTCCTACCACGCCCATGTACCACTGGGTCGCGGGTCTGCCCACCTTGCGGGTGCGGGTGGCGGCTCCGCTCCGCCCCCTCTCCAATTGCGGTCACGCGGTCACCACGCTGGCGAGCCGCTGGGCCTGCTCCGGGCGCTGGCAGCGGCCCGGCTCCTCCCCTCTGGCTCGACGACAAATTGAGGAGACTCGGGTGTCTGTGCCTCACCCCCCCTACCAGGAGACCAACTGTTTCTGTCGCCGCTGGTATTGATGAAGTTCTCTCCTCCGCCGCTTTCTGATGACATCAGATCTCTGCCATGTTGGTATCCTATGCGAATGGCAGCATTTCGTTCCCCTTCCGGGCAACCAAAGCAACGGGTGAGTCCTGACCGGCCCTCAGCAGGACCCGGACCGAGAAGCAGTTTCCGCGGGCTCCTAGCCCCGGGCCAGGGAAGTTCCGCGAGCCGGAACTCGGCCGCTCCGTGCTCGGTGTAAGCTCCTATAAGTGTAGGCTCCAAGAAGCAGTCCCCGTGGGCTCAGTTCCAGGAGCCGGAATTCGGCCGCTTAGTGCTTGGTGTATGCTCTGATAGGAGCAGGGTCCAAGAGGCAGCCTCCGCAGGCTCCGCGGCCCTGGGTCAGGGCGGTTCCGGGACGGTTCCGGGAGCCGGAACTCGGCCGCCCGGCGCTCGGTGTTCGCTCCGATAAGATCAGGTTCTAAGAAGCACCCAGGCACTGAACCCTAGCAATCTGTCTGCAAGCCGCAGGCGAATTGCAGCCTGAAATTACCTGTTCTATGGCTGAATGAGCTGCGGTCAGTCGAAAACAGGTATGGTGACGTCAGCTTTCCAACATGGTGGCTGCTGGCCTCCTCTGTGGTCTGACCGGTGTGGAGAACCGAGATGGACCGCTTCCTTCCCCCGTCTCGAACCCAGAGTTCAGCCCTGAGTACGGTGCTTGCACGGCTGGCAGAAACTGCAGCGCTGTATCCCTGCGTCGCTATCTCCTCCTCTTTTAAATCTTAAAAGAGACAAAATCTGAAATAATTTCTAAGAAAACTAGAATTCATTTCAATATTAAATACATGTGAACTGCTGTTATGTTGCATGTGGCCAAATTCATGTGAATAAATATTAAATAAATGTGAACTGCTATTATGTTGCATGTGGCCAAATTCATGTGAATAAACAGTGTCTCACTTGGTTCTTTTTGTTGATGGGCTATTTGATGTAGTAGATTAGAAGTTCATGGATATTTTGAATACTTGAACTGTTTTCTTGAGTGAAATCCTTGCTCATTTCAAGCGTAGTGTGTAGTGAGCTTTCTACTGCTGTGACAAAATATCTGAGACAATCAAGTTATAAGGAGAAGAGATTTATTTTGACCCAGTTTCAGTTCATATTTGGTTGGCCCTATCACTTTGGGCATGTGGTGAGGCAAAACATTATGGTGAGGAAGCAAACAGACAGGGAAGGGATCAGGATCCCAATATAATCCTTTAAGGGCATGCTTCCAGTGACCTACTTCTTCCAATGAGGCCCCACCTCTTAAACTTTCTACCACCTCACAGTAGCACCACCAGTTGGGAACTAAGCCTTTAATATTCGAGTTTTTGGAGGACATTCCACTTCCAAAGTATAAAAGATAATGCTCGGAAACACATGCTTCTCTGGATGATATATGTGTATATTGTACTTTTAATTTTGTCTTTATATAGAGAATATAGAAATATTTTAAAGCTTTTTCATAGATTCATATGAAAGAATTTCTAGGAATCACGTTTTATAAACTGTTGACTTTATAATCCACTGTAAAAATGTGCTTAAGTGTGATAGAGTAAGAGTAGTCAAGTTGTCATCCTATTTGAAAACAAGTAAAATAGTTACCAACATACAATAAACAAAACATCTCAAAATGAAGTATAAATCAGATATTGTTAATAGTTTCAATTTTCTTTGTTCTGTGTTATAGTTATTCTCTTATAAACACCAAACTTATGTCACGTACCTTCTTTTTGTTCAGTGTTGGTATAAGCAAGGGAATGCATATTTATGGATAATATTTGGGCCTTTTTAGATATTTTTCTTTTTTCCACTGCTTTTTTTTCTGTTAAATTCTGTGAGTTATATCACTCGAATCATTCCATTTGTTGCAGTGTAAGAATTCATTTTGTGGCATGAGTTGATAAAATAATTCTATCTAATTTCCATGGGTTAAGATGTTTTTCTTTCTCTAGTCTATATTTTTTATAGTTGCACTTAAGTGATCTTTCTAAAATACAGCTCTCCTTACATTGCTCCCTATTTCCTGCTATGTATTTGATTTTCCCTTTATTGTTCTTTAAATTTGTTATTCTTTAAATCTTGCCTTTTAAATTATTTTTCCAAATACAGTGTTTAGCATATTCATACCTGTTGAGAAAAGGAATGGTTCTATAAAAGAGGTTATGCATATATGTGTAGGTATATTTATTCATCCAACATAGGATATTTTAAAAAATACACTTATTAAATTTTATGTGACCTGCAGTATAATAGTTCTGTTAGATATAGATCATCTAATAGTTATTCAAGAATTAGATAAGTTCTAATATTTCTGTAGTTATGTGCGTTCAAATTTAAAAATGCCAAGAAATGCTCAATAAAATAGTGCAGCCCTTTCATGTTATTGCCAGGAAGATGCAACAAGATAGGAAAACTAACCAAGAAATTTTATATCAGAGTGACACCTAGTGGTGATGACATTGGCCCATTACTGTTTTTAAGTGTCCTCTATTACTGCATTTTCATTTCAGTATGAAAAACATTCTGAGTTTCATTTTCTAATTTTTAAAAGAATCCCTTTTAAATATACATGGCAGTAGAGTGTATTTTGACATAATATGCATGCGTAGAGCTTAACTTCCTATTCTTGTGGTTGTACATGATGTGGAGTTACACTGGTCATGTATTCATATATGCACATAGGAAAGTTATGTCTGATTCATTCTATCTTTCCTATTCCCATTCATTTTCTAATCTTGAATAAATTCTAACCTTGAAAAAAATCTTAACCCATGGAATTTAGAATTACTTTTAAAGCATTAGTCCCTGTGTAAAATACTTTCTAGTATAAAATAGTGTGATTTCCTTGGGGGTAGATGTTGTTATTATTTCTCCAAGATCTAATGTTGGATTTAACTTAACATACAAGTATTTGTTTAATAAAGATTGTTGAATTAGTGCTGTGAACAAATCTGCTTTTGTTGGACTTCTTCTGTATAGCCTTAGTTTTGTTTCTGAAATTCAGAAAAAAATCTATTATTAGTTGAATTATTTGTCCCTTTTTTGTTCATGTTTAATCTACATTCTTAAAACCTCTTTTATTAGACCATTTTAGTTTCAAAGAATCAAATATGGAAAGATTTAAAACATTTAGGAAGTGTGTTTTCAGTTTGAAGAAGTTCATGTTAATTAAACTATTGTTTTCCAGAATCTGTACATTTAATCTAGTCTTGACTCTGTAATTCAGGTTAGTTTTGTAATCTTTGGCAAATGCTTTAATCCCTCAGTGTCCCAGACACATATTGTGAATAACGAGTGTTAGGGGTTTTTTTGGTTGTTGTTGTTAGTACCTGCAAAAAGAAGAAAAGAACAACAGTCTTATTTGCCTTTCAGAGATACTGTGAACAAAAATGACAAGAGGACTAATTATAATCTGTACTTTTGGGCAAGGGTAGACAACAAATGATGTGTGTCAGCATTGTTTTGTCCATCTGCAAACTGATAGCTGTTGCCTCCATGCCGAAAATTTTATACTGCCCAAATAATTTGTAGAATCATTTAAAAACCTGAACAAGCACTTGCATGTCAAATTGTGGTCGTAATGTGCATAGTTATTTTTATTTATGTATTACAAACATTTTAGTTTAGCTTTGTGTGTTTAAATTGACATTTATCAATTATTTATAGGGTATTATGTGATGTGTCAATACACAACTATTTTGTAGAATGAGTAAATCAAGATAATTAGCATCTTGTTACCTTATATATTTATCATTTCTTTGTGGTGAGAATATTTAAAAATCTAGTCTTGCAGTTTTGAAATATACAGTACATAATTGTTAACTGTATTCACCATACTTTGCACTAGAATTGCCTAATTGAAACTGTACCTTTAAATTTTTTTATCTGTCTATCTATCTATCTATCTATTTTTATGTGGTGCTGAAGATTGAACCCAGTGCCTCACATATGCTAGGTGAGCGTTCTATCACTGAGCCAAAGCCCCAGTCCTGAAACTGAACCTTTTGATCAACATCTCCCTTTTCCTCATTCCTGATCTGTTACCCTCACCCCCCATCCACCCCTACCCTCTAGTAACTCCTATAACTGAACAAAAAAAACCCAATCCGATTTAAAAATAGAAAAAGGACTTGAACAGACATTTCTCTGAAGAAAATACAGAAATAGTTACTAGGCACATGAAAAAAATGTTCACTATTGTGAATCATTAGGGAAAGGCAAATCCAAACCATGGTGGGGGGCAAAATAATAAATTTTGACAAGGATATGAATAATTCCTTTCTTGTGACATTACAAAAATATTACTGAAACAAGAAAAAAGTTGTTTTTGAGTGTACTTGAAATATATTTTGCACATATTATTTCTTTTGGGTGACATTTATGTCAGCTTTGAAATGGGTTAGGTTTTATTTTACTCTTGAGTTTTTGGCGCCATCTTGTGTTGACATTTTTTATTAAAAATGGTAGCAGTATTAATCTGAAATGTTATTTGTAGCTTTAAAAATATATATAAATAATGTATATATAAATAAGTGTGTGTGTGTGTGTGTGTGTGTGTATAAAGCCCAGAGAGGGCTTATAATTTGGCTTACTAATAGTCATGAAGAGAAAGGGGACAGTGCTTTCCATTGTAGTGATCATAACACTATAATAGTTTGCTACATTCTGCTTGGAAATGGTTAGTACAACCACAGTATCCACTTTCACTGTAGTTTTCCTTTCCGAAATAATAGGAATATATTAGTAGTCATGTGTTTTATAGGGACAGATCCCCCCCTCCCCCAGCCATGTTTAGTTGCCTTCTGAAAATTACAAGTGTTTAATATTATAAATTTAAATCCTAATTTTCAAAATGAACTTGAGACAAGATATTTCTATAGAATCTACATTTTTTAGATTGTTTGTTAAGATTTGGAACTCTGAAGAAAAATTAAAAAATATTTGAACTGATCTGTTTTTCAGGCATTTAAGTGGCAAATAGAGTTTGGAAAATCTATTCTTAGTTTATTGGAATGTTAAGCAGACTAGATGGAATGACCTTTTGCTGATTATTTTTTTTTTCCTGGGTATGCCAAAATTCATTGAGCAATTGTTGACTTGGGCTTAGGTAGGGTTTTTTTTCCCCCTATTTTACTTTAATTTTTGAAATTAAACTTTCTGTTCATTCAAAATTAGAATGTTCTAGTAAAAGGTTGTTGTTAAAAACAAAAAGCAAAGCTTATGATCTAGCTATACCTCTCCTTGGTATCTATCCAAAAGAATTAAAGATAGCCTATTTTAGAGATACATACATTCCCATAAAGGTGCACAATTCACAGTAGCCAAATTATGGAGCCAGCCTAGGTGTTCATCAATAGATGAGTGACTAAAGAAAATGTGATAATGAAAACAATGGAGTTTTATTCAGCTATAAAGAAGAATGGAATAATATCTTCTCCAGGAAAATGGATGAAACTAGAGCGTATTATGCTAAGTAAATTAAACCAGACTCAGAAAGACTGTGTCAGAGAGAAAAAAATAAAAATAAAAAGGAATTTTGTGAAATTAGAAGGGACACCATTATAGTAGAGGAAGGGGATCAGGTCTAGGGAAGAAGGGAGGGCAAGGGATTGTGCTGGGGAGTGAAATTCATCAGATTATGTTATATGCATGTACAAATATGCCACAATGAAACCATTATTCTGTATAATTAATATGTACAAATAAAAATTGCTTAAAAGAAACAAAAAGGAAAGACAATTTTACTCAGCAACATTTGAATTATCTTTATTAATCTATAATATAAATTGTTAAATGAAATGATTTATGGTAATAGCTTGGTTCATGTTAACATACAACTGTGTGAATATAACCTACCCTATTTTCCAATGTGAAGGTAGGCATTTTCATGTAAAATAGAATTACCATGCATAATAGTTGGGGAAATAAGTTTTAATGAATTCTATTTGTGACTGGTTAGTTTTCTGAAATTCTTCAATCTTGGCAGATCATTGAGCTATTTCTTGGCAGTAATTGGTGTGCACTACAGAAAATGACAAGAATTTCTACAAAGAAAATTGTGTTCAGAGCAACATTTGAATATACATATTATTCTTCAGGATAATTAGTTTCTGGTAATAGCTTGGTTTATATTAGCATTCATTCGTGTGTAAGAGTGCCTGGAAAAATGGACAAAATATATGAACAACTCTTGTTAAGCACTGGAAAACCAGCAGCATCTGTCTGTGATCCCTGAGACACAGAAAACAAGCCAGGTGAGCCCTATATTGCCTCTGATTTCTTTCTGGAGGAGGTTTCTATTATGGTTCAAGAAAAAGGACTTTAAGCAGAGCTGAAGAATCTTAACTGGTTTGAGGAAAAGAGCCAGGACATCTATAAAATTGATCACGGGAATATATAGGGAACAATCTATAGAGACAAGAGAAAAATTTCAGAAATCTCGATCGTGCTTCCTGCAAATCTTTGACTCCCTTGAACTCATAGATGAGGCTAAGAGACTGTTAAATTTATTTAATAGTCCAAAGGGAAATATATGGGACAATTAGTAGTGACCCCAGAAATAATGTTTTCCGTATTAGAATTAAAACTGAGAAATTTAAAGAATATTTATTGATTAATTAATGTATAGCAATAATGAACCCATTGCTTGTCAAAATTAAATTTGAAATGAAAAATAACTTTCCAAAACCAAAAAGTTTGGCAAACTTCAGATTTTTATCTGTATAGAAAGCAGGTAGCTTCTTATGTCAGCAACTCCCCTCATTCTGTTGCAGTATATTACTTCTATTGAAGAACATAAGAAAATACTACTTTAAATAGATGTGTATTTCGAGAAAAGAGGAGTATTTGAATAGCCAGGTAATTGTGACATTCTTTTTAAATACTGTACCAAAATTTAGTGATGGATGGTTTAAGTTTAGTTGCAATATAAACTCTGAAACTACTTTGAAATTTTAACATTCTGTTATATTAAAATCCATTGAAATATCTTATATTTCAGTGTAGGATTAATATGAATTTAAAAAAGGAAAAAGGACCTTAAGCAAGCTGAAGAGTCTTAACTGATTTGAGGAAAAGAGCTAGGACATCTGTAAAATCGAGATTACTGGAATATATATGAATTAACCACTTGGAAAATATGGATTCACTTCATTATGCATATCAATCATATGTTGATACATACATGATAAATACATTTGTTAATAATCTCACAAAACAAATGTATAAGGAAGTTATCAGTCTCCTAGTGGCAGGTACAAATCAACATTTGGATTTTTTAAAAATAATATATATATATATATATATTTTTTTTTTTCATTTATTTTTATTTTTTAATGTGGTGCTGAGGATTGAACCCAGCGCCTCGCACGTGCCAGGTGAGTGTTCTACCGCTGAGCCACAGCCTCAGCCCCTCAACATTTGGATTTTAATTTGAAGGTTTAAATTTATTGAAAACAAATTGCAATTGTTTTCTTCAAAATTTCCCCATTGTACTGGGAATTGAACTCGGGGCCTTACTCATGTGTTTTTTTTTTAAATTGGCTCACCTTTGTTCAATTTTGAGAAAATACGTAGTTTGAATGCTATAGTTTGTTAGTTACTTGTTCAAATAAAAATGATATTCTGCGAAAACCCAAGTCCTTTGACTTAAGGCAGTGATTACACTTGAGTATGTAGCAGAAGTGCTTTTAGGTAATTCCAATTTCATTACACATTATGTTAAAAACATCAAAATTTGATAAGAGTAATATTTTTGTTACTTCATGAAACATGTATAAATGTTTTTTGTTTTGGTGGTGAAAAATATAATGGAGTGACAACTCATTCATTTTAGCACCTCTGTTTTTATTTGTGATAAGACATCTGCAGTTTTACACAGCAGTACTTTTGTATTATCAGTTCCAAGGAACCTCAGGAGTCTTTTAGCTATGTTTTTGAGAATTACTGCTTTGGATGCACCTGATAAAAGCTTATAAAGGAGTTTCAGAATAATCAGTCTGATATACAAGAAGTTTAAATGCTTGCCAGAATAAACTTCCACACTCTTTAAAAGGCAAACTACTAAATCTAGACACTCATTAATGTGGTTTTCACAATGTCTGGCAGTCAGTCAAAAAGTAGTGGACACCAGTAGAAATAACAAATATGAATTACAACCCCAAGAACAAGTAGAAAATAAAAACATATCCTTTAATAGCTGTGACGAAGTAGATGAGGGTTTGAAAACAGGTCTTATAAACATGCTTAGCAATGTAAAGGAAATCAAGAATTTAATGAGGAAAGTAATGTAAAATATTTGAAAATAACCTAATGAAAAATATGTAACTGAATATAGAAATTGTAAAATTAAAAAGTTACTCAGATAGATTACAGAGATTAAAGAAAATATCAATGAATTAGGAGAGATAGCAACAAAGCAATGTGAACTGCTGCACACACACACAACAAAAATACTGGAATAAGTGGGTAGGGAGGGAAGGCTGGAGCCTGAGTGGCCTGTACGGGGAAACAAATTGGTATAATGAGTGATTAGAACCTCCAAAATTATTGGTATAGTGGAAAAGGGGAAATTTTAAAGAAAAAGAAAATAGTCCATTGCTAGCTAAAATTGAGGAAAACTGAATTCACAGATCTCAGAAAGTTATTTGGTAATAAATCAGAACTAAGAAGATAATTGGGTTCATATCCATACAATAGAAACTACTTGGTAATGAAAGTATAGATTGTTATTACATGCAACAATGTAGAAAAATCTCTGACAATTTATTTAGAAAGAAACCAGATTTAAAGGAAACCATATCAAGTCACATTATAATCAAATTGCTGAAACTCAGTAGTAATGTACTCTTTAAAAGAATCTGGAGGTGGGTTGGGGGAGATATTCCACAAAGGGAAGTTCCCAGAATATTTGGGAATAACAAACATATTTCTAAATAAACATAGGTGAAAGAAGAACTCACAAGGGAAATTTAGAAAATATTTTGATCTGAATTATGATTGTTTGATGTCAGCAAAGTGATATTAAGAGGGAAACTTAAGAACTTTTAAGTTCAAATGATTAATTATAAGAGAAGAAAGCTATAAAAGCAATGATTGAAATTTCCACCAACAAATAAGAAAAGTTCTTACTTCAGCTTCTAGCCAAGATAGAATAACAGTAATCAGACTTACTCTCACTCCTAAAAGTAGTTAAAACACCACCCAAAAGGCTTATGGGAACAAGCCTGGTCATAGTGTCTGTTCCCACCAGCTGGACTAGAAAACCTCACAATTCATGGGGCTTTGGATAGACTACTCAGAAGGGTCTTGCTTCATTCAGTACTGGTGACTAATTAGCCTTAGATGTACTGCTCTGGTGGGGCTGACTAACAAATCTTAAAAACAAAATGCAAAGTGATTGAACTATGTCCAAGTGACTTAATTGCATCAGAGAAGCTAGTTCAAGAATCTATCTATGTATCTATCTGAATAGAAAAATCCAGCACCCCAAAGAGATAACATTCAGTGTTAAGCATCCGGTAAAAAATATCACCAGACATATAAAAATGCAGGGAAATCTGGCTCATACTGAGATAAATCAATCAAAACCAACCCAGAGCTGGCACAGATGTTAGGATTATTAAGTAATGTTACTAGAACAATTATAATTTTATTACTTGTGTTCAAAAAGAGAGGAAAAGATTTAAAATAAGTCCTTAGAAATGTACAAATTACCCAACTGAACATCCAGAGATGAAGACTGTGATGCTTCCTTCAGATGACAAATATACCAGATGTACTTAATAGCTGGTCAGAAATTGAAGAAGAAAAGATTAGTGAACTAAAAGGCTTACAAGAGAAAACCACTTTAGAAAAAAATTAGGCAGATTCTTAGTTAAAAATACACTGGCCATTTCTCTCCTAGGTACTTAGCCAAGAATAATGAAAGCATATGTTCATCAGAGACATGTACATTATTGTTCATAGCAACATGATTTGTAATAGCCCCAAACCAGAAACAACCCCATATGTTCATAAGCCAGTGAGTAGATAATTTGATTTCTATCCATACAATAGAATGCTACTTAGTAATGAAAACATAGGATTGTTGTTACATGCAACAATGTAGAACAATCTCTGACAATTTATTTTGAAAAAAGCCAGATAGGACATTCAGCAATTACATTTATATAAAATTCTAGAAAATTCAAACTAATCTATAGTCTAGAAATAAAATTTGTGTTTGCTTGGGGCGAAGGTGAAGGGTAGTATGGAGGAATTATCAAGAAGCATAAGGATACCTTTGGGGAGTGATGGATAAATTCATAACCTTAAGTGTGGTGGTTCACTGTTGGATACACTTGTCAACATTTATCAAATTCTTGATTTTAAATATATTCAGTTTATTTTATGTTAACCATAACTTTATCTATTAAGAAATTTTAAAAAGAAGAGGAAATCAAACCCAAAGTATACTCAGAGGAAAATAGGTAAAAGAGCAGAAGTCAATAAAGTAGAAAATGGTTAAATATTAGGAAAACGAGCAAAACTTAAAACTTGGAGATTAATAAAAGTCAATAACTCTCACTAGTATGAACAAGAAGAAAAAAGAAAACACAAGTTATTAACATTGTGAATGAAAGAGGTATCTACAAATATTAACACATGGACAATATTCCTTCCTTCCTTCCTTCCTTCCTTCCTTCCTTCCTTCCTTCCTTCCTTCCTTCCTTCCTTCCTTCCCTCCCTCCCTCCCTCCCTCCCTTCTTTCCTTCCTTTTCTTTCTATTCTTTCTCTTTTTTCTCTCTTGGCTGGAAGTCTCATCTAGTGTTTTGAGCATACTGGGCAAATTCTGTCTCACTGGGTTATCTCCAGCCCCCATAAGCAATATTAAGAAGAAACTTAGGCTAGCAAAATTTAAAGATACATGAAACTTTAAAGGGTTAGAAAATTTATTTTTTAAGTGTACAGGTTATTGCACTTACAGAAGTAAAAGTAAAATACGTGAGTACTTGTACATTAAATATATAAATTGAATTAACGAACAAAACCTTCCCATTAAGAAAACCCCAAGCCCAGATGGTGTCTCTGGTAAATTCTACCTAATATTTAAGGAAGAAATCTTATCAATCCTTCACAAAACAGAGAAAGATGAAACATTTTGTAATTTATTTTTATGAGGCCAGCATTATCCTAATATCCAAAACAGATATTACAGAAAAAAAGATATTATAAGAAAAAAGATATTACATGAAAAAATATTTTAAAAAAGATATTACATGAAAAAAAGAAAGCAAATATTCTTATAACTACAGAGGCAGAAATCCTTTACAAATATTTGCAAATTGAATCCTGCAAAATATAATTAAGTGTATTCACCATGAAGTAGGCTGTTTTAGAAATGAAAGATTTGATTAACAGGTTATAAACCATCACTGTAATTCTCCATATTAGCACAATAATGAGAAAATTATTTGATCATCTCAATATATGAAGGGAAAAGCATTTAACAATATTCAATACCCATTTCATGTTAAAAAATAAAACCAAAACTAGAGCAACATAGGAATTAAAGGGAACTTTTTCAACTAATAAAGGATGGTGCTCAAGAACATACGAATAATACTTTACAAGGAGAGACCAAGTACATTGCTCCTCAGATAGAGAGCAATGATAGGTCCACTGATAATACTGTTCAGTACTTTATAGAAGATGATACGCAAATAGGCAGTAAACACAGAAGGATGCTTAGTGGCATTAGTGATTAATAATCCGGGAATATAAATTTAAAATACAATGAGAAACTATACCTGTTGGAATGGCTAAAATTAAAAACACTAAAAATTCCAATTGTTGTTAGCGATAGGGAACAAATGGAACTTGGTACAGTCACTCTGCAAAATAGTTTGGCAGGTTTTTAAATGAGATTAAACAAGGTTCTGTCTAGCAATTCTGTTCTTAACATATTTACTTAAGAGAAATCAATACATATGTTCACAGTAATGTCATTGTGGCTTTTATTTCCAATATGGAACAATAGAATTAGCTCAAATATTCATCAACCAACAGATAGGTAAACAATTGTACTATATCCACATGTATTGGTTGTTACTTTGTAAGAAATTACCCAAATCTAGTGACTTAAAAGATGATGTGTATTTCACAGTTATATATAAATCAGGAATCATGGTATAAATAGTTTCTTTTGGGCTGCAATCATTATGTAGTCTCAAGGTTCAACTGAGAAAAAAACCTACTTCTGAGGTTACTTGTTTTTGATTTTCTTGTGGGCTGTTGAACTGGGGGCCTCAGAAAGAGATATAAGTCCCAGTATTTTGTGATCTAACTTCTGAGATGATATTATTTCACTTTTATTTTATTCTTTTTTTGGGGGGGGGTACTGAGGATTAACTCAGGGCACCCAATCACTAAGCCACATCCCCCTATATTTTGTATTTTATTTAGAGACTGAGTTGCTTAGCATCTGGCTTTTGCTGAGGCTGGTTTTGAACTGGTGATTCTCCTGCTTCAGCCTCCCATGCCACCAAGATTACAGGCGTGTGCCACTGTGCCAACTCTGTTTTATTCTTTTTTAAAAATTTTATTCTTTTCAGATATACATGACAGTAGAGTGTATTCTGACACATTATACATACATGGAGTATAACTTATCCTAATTAGGATCCCATTCTTGTGGTTGTATGTGATGTGGTGTGTCACTGGTCATGTATTCATATATGAACATAGGAAAGTTATGTCTGATTCATTCTACTGTCTTTCCTTTTCCTATCCCCCCTCTCTTCCCTTCTTTCCCTTTTGTCTAATCCAATGAACTTCTGTTCTCCCTGCCACCCTTATGGTGTGTTAGTATCCACATATCTGAGAGAACATTTGACCTTTGGATTTTTGATTTTGCCTTATTTCACTTAGCTTGATAGTCTCCAGTTCCATCCATTTACTGGCAAATGCCATAATTTTATTCTTTTTGGTTAAGTAATATGCCTGTGTGTGTGTGTCTATGTATGTATATCACATTTTCTTTATCCATTCATCTGTTGAAGGGCACTAGGTTCATTCCATAACTTAGCTATTGTGAATTGAGTTGCTATAAACATTGATGTGACTGCATCATTGTAGTATGCTGTCCTTTGGGTATAAACTAAGGAGTGGGATAACTGAGTCAAATGGTGGCTCCACTCCAAGTTTTCTGAGGAATCCATACTGCTTTCCATAATGATTGCATCAGTTTGCAGTCCCACCAACAATGTATGAGTAAACTTTCTCCACATCCTCACCAGCATTTATTGTTACTTGTATTTTTGATAGTTGCCATTTTGACTGTAGTGAGATGGAATCCTAGTTTTAATTTGCATTTCTCTAATTGGTAGAGATGTTGAACATTTTTTTATATATTTGTTGACCATTATAGAAACAATACTTAGATACAACCACCCTCAAGGAGATTTATAAAGGGCAATAGGAGGTGGGATGATTGGAAGCCATTTCAGAAGCTGTCAACCACTAAAGGAATAGTACTCAGCAATGAAAAGGAGCTATATAATTGGTATATATAGTAACATGGATGAACAACATGGACAGAAAAGAAAACAGACAAAACTAATTTTTAGGATGAAAATGAGGATCAGTGGTTGGTATGGAGGCTGGTTTTTAATTTCAGAATGGTATAAGTAGGCTTTTTGTGTTACAGGAAATATTCTTTATCTTGATTGTATGGTGATTGCAACAGTGAAAATATTTTTAAATCTCACCTCAAAAATCACAATTTTATTATTTGTAAATTATAATTCAATTAAGTGTTTTTTAAATTTTATTTTAACTGACATATTAAACCTAAAAATGTACATTAGGGGATATTAATGTGATATTATTGGAGCACCAAGTTATACCACATATACATGTATGAAAGTATGGTGTTTATCATATCTGTCTCCTCAAATATTCGTCATTTCTGGTAAAAACTTTCAAAATCCTTTCTTCTAGCACTTTAAAATATGCAGTATACAGCAAGCCAGACTTCTTGCTCCTGTTTCTTAGTACTCATTGGTCAGCCTTTCACCTTTCTCTCCTTCTTCCCTACTCCTTAGTTTCTGGTGACCACCATTATACTTTCAACATCTATGAACTTCTGTGAAGTTTTGTAGATTCTACATCTGATTGAAATCATGTGGTACTTCTCTTTCTGTGCCTGGCTTATTTTACTTGGCATAATGAGCTCCATTTTTCATTCGTGTTGTATAAAAGATAGTATTTTTTTTATGACTGAATAGTATTCCATTGTGTATATGTACCCACTGATGAACACTTAGGTTGTTTCCATTTCCTGGCTATTGT
The DNA here is from genome assembly GCF_047511675.1 of Marmota flaviventris. NCBI lineage: Eukaryota > Metazoa > Chordata > Mammalia > Rodentia > Sciuridae > Marmota > Marmota flaviventris. Next base: position 39,934,980 of record NC_092507.1, on the reverse strand, counting down.
GAACAGTGCTACAATGAATATGAAGTACAGATTTCTTAGATATAGTGATTTCACTGGGATATATACCCATTAGTGGAATTGCTGATTCAAATAGTAGTTTTATTTTTAATTTTTGAGGTATCTCAAGTTTTTTTTTTAAAGTAAGCTATTGGATTCAGTGATGTGTTCTTGGTGACAATGGCCTATCTTGACAATTGTCCAAATAACATGGGGGAGAGGGGTGAACACTAATGGCAGTGCTATTTTGTAGTAAGTTTTTGGGAATTAGGCAGATCCAAGTAGGAATGAGACTTGCTGTACTGTAGCATTTCTCTGCTCTAAATTATTTTAGATATCCTAAAACATAATAACCAGGTAATTGAGAGCCTACATTGACAATTTCCATGCTAGAAAGTTAATGTATATGTTACCTCATGAGTTGTAATAATGATACAACTCAAACCAACATTTTTTGAATTGAGGTAAATACAGAATAATTGTTAAAATATGAGGAACTCAGATTGCTGTCGTGGTTCTGGCTTTGTTTTCTTTTGGGGGGGGGTTGATATAGGAATTGTTTTTTGTATTTTGTTTCTTAAAATATGTATGTGTTACTTTTATTATTAGTGAAAATATTTTAGAGTTTCTCCAGTGCAAATTTAAAAGACTTCAATTTTTCTTTTTTAATTAGCACATAAATGTGCATGTTTATGGGATACAATGTGGTAATTTGATACATGTATATAGTGTGTAATAGTCAAATCAGGGTAAATAATTAGCATTTCCATCTCCTTAAAAATTTATCATTTATTTGTGTTTGGAGCCTTCAAAGTCCTTTCAGTTCTTCATAAAATATATAATAAGTTGTTAAACTATAGTCACCCAACTGTGCTGTATAAAATTAGAACTCACCCCTCCTAATTATAATGAAGATGCAAACTAAACAATGGGAGAAAATATTTGGAAACTTTGATAAGGAAATATTTGATAAGATTACTATCCAGAATATATGAAAAATAAAAAACCTCAACAACAGCAGCAACAACAAACCCAATAATCTGATTTTTAAAATATCAAATAGGGCTGGGGATGTGGCTCAAGCGGTAATGCACTCGCCTGGCATGAGTGCGGCGCTGGGTTCGATCCTCAGCACCACATAAAAATAAAATAAAAAAAGATGTTGTGTCTGCCAAAAAACTAACTAACTAAATAAATATTAAAAAATTTTTAAAAAATAAAATATCAAATAGCTGGCACAGTGGCATATACAATTCCAGTGATTCAGGCGGCTGAGGTAGGAAAATGGCAAATTCCAGGCCAACCTCAACAATTAGCAAGACCCCTCAGTGACTTAGCAACACCCTGTCTCAAAAAATAAAAAGGATTGGGGATGTAGCTCAAATGTAAAGCTCTCGGTGTCCAGTCCTCACACATGTGAACATGCCTGTACTCCTAGCAGGCTGAGGAAAGAGGATCTTTTGAGCCAGGTAGTTCAGGTTCATCCTGGACAAATTAACGAGAGCCCCATTGTTTAAAAAAAAAAAAAATGGAGGCCTGATTTGAGTAGACATATCTGGAAAGAAGTTATACAAATGGCCAAAAAATATATGAAAAAAAATGCTAACATTACTAATTGTTAGGGAGATATAAATTAAAACCACAGTGAGATAACATCTCACCCCAGTCAGAAAACCTGTAATAATGAAAAAGCAAAAAATGATAGTGAATATGAAGAGAAAAGGGGAACTCTCACTCTTAATGGGGATGTATATTAACTGGTGGGGATGTGAGTAGACAAAATGTGATATAGATTCACAGTGAAATATCATTCAGCCATAAAAAGAATGAAATCCTATCATTTGTGTCCAAGTGGATGAAAGTAGAGGTCATTATTAAGTGAAATCAACCAGGTACAGAAAGACAAATGCCACATGCTCTCAACTCATATTCTGAAGCTAACAAAGTTGATTTCATAGAAAAAGAACAGAATAGTGAGAATTGTAGTAGAATTCTTAGAGGACAAGAAAAGGTAGCAGTAAGGGGGAGGAGAAAAGAAGATTAGATAACTGACTTTGTTTTTTATTCCTGTCTGTGGAACAAAAGTGTTTTTTTTTTTTTTTTTTTTTTGGTCTCATATTCTTCAGGCTTTCTGCAAAGAGTAATTGAGACTTTTTTTTTAATTTGTTGTTCAAAACAAGACTTTTTTTAAAAAAAAAACATTTTTTATAGTTGCAGTTGGACACCATATCTTTATTTTTATTTATTTATTTTTATGAGGTGCTGAGGATACAACCCAGCACTTCACATGTGCTGGGTGAGCATGCTATGGCTGAGCCACAACCCCAGCCCCCAGTAATTGAGACTTTAAGCTAATATTTTTTTATGGTTGTTTTTTTGTTTTCAGGATTGTAAGAAGGAGGTGTCAGGTGGAGGTATGTTTCTGAGAAGAAGAAAGCATTGAACAGACTTTTGCAAATGCATATGCCCAGTTCTAGACAGGCACAGCTCCAGAAATACCAGCCTTAGCCTGAATGAAAGGGCAATGTTTATATGTATTTGGTATGAAAAGTAAAGCTTACCTTTTTACTATTTCTGTAAACAGAATGATACTTTCTTTGTCAGCAGTGACATTTTTGAATGACAAGGTTGATTAAAGTTTGTTCTACAAATATAGTGTTGAACCAGAATTGTTTTTATGATGGCGAGGCATTATCCAAAGTGTCCAGATAGGAACTTTCTTTTGGAAAGTAAAAATTGTCACTGAGGCAAGTTGTAGCATTACCTACTTCAGCAGTTGTGTTGCATAGAACTTATGTAGCATAAGTTTTTTTCCTCTTGCTTTGCTTTTCCTTTAATGGCATGGAATTATTTTCCCTCTTTAACTAGATCAGATGTTTCTGTTATTTTAAAGTGAAATTAAATTATTTTTACTCTAAAATTATAGACCAGCAGCAATCCAGTATAAGCAGATATATGACAGATTTGCATATTTTGATTCAGTGTTCTGTTTCACATAGCATAGTATGAGAGCTCAGCATTAATTTGTAAGTAGATGTGATTTGTGAAAAAGAATTTCTGAAAAATATGGAAAAATTGTGCTTCCTCACTGTTTCTCATTAGCATCTTGTTCAATTTTTTTAAAAAAAACCTTTCAATTTCTTATCTTTACTGAATAGAATTTCCTTAAGTTTCATCTCTAGTTTCCCCCCGCCCTCTGAAATTCTTTTGCTTTACTCTTCAATAAAATTTAAATTGTCTTGTAGATCATATACATTGGCTTTTTTTTTTTCCAGTCTCTTCTTATTTAAGGTATATTATCTCCTTTCATACTTGTATCCTATGGATAGATGAGATAGGTGATATTCTTTTCCATTTTATAGAAGCAGAAATAAGAGCAGGCAAGTTATTTTATTTTCCCAAAATAAAATTTCAACATAGATTTTCATTATAAAACCTGCTCTCTGTGAACTATTATTATGCCATAGGATTTATACTTTATCTGCTACTCCTATCATATACTGAGCACATGATAGATATTGTCAATTGATTGGCTTCTCTATTCAAACCTCCAGTCACTGATATCTATTTATTTAGAAGCCACGCTTTTAAACAGATTAGTACATTAATTAATGAACTATTTAATTAATTGTGGATTTTTGCATAATTAATGTTGAAGCCTGAGTTCTTCAAGGGGGCACTAAGTTGTGTGATCAAGGAGATTTGAAGTTTGGACTAAATTTTAAAAATATCATGCATGTGAAAAATGTCATTGTATACTATATGGAAATATTAATGCTAGTCCTATTATGGACAAATATTGGCAGTGTTTTTTTGTTGGTAATCTTTGGTCTCTTCTTATTTATACAGGAGAAATTAAACAGATTCTAGAAAATGAACTTCAGATTCCTGTGTCTAAAATGCTGTTAAAAGGCTGGAAAACTGGAGATGTGGAGGACAGTGTGAGTTTCTTTTCTTGCTTTTTTGGTATTTAGTACTGGGGATTGAACTCAGGGCCCCTTTATCACTGAGATATATCCCTAGCCCTTTTTATTTTGAGACAGGGTCTCAGTTGCTTAGGGCCTCACTGAGTTGCTGAGGCTAGCCTTGAACTTGGTAATCTTTCTGTCTTAGCTTCCCTGGTCACTAGGATTACAGGCATGCACCACCATTCACGGCCAGTGTGAGTTTCTTAATTGCCAAGAAATAAAATAAAATTATGCAATTGACTAATTTGTATATAAAAATTGATTTTGACTAATATTGTTATATATGCCAGAAATAGATTTGATGATAGTAATTTTGTTTATGTAATCCACAGTGATTTTCAAGCTAAAGTCTTTTTGTACTAAACCAAAAATAGTTTTAAATGAGTTATGTAAATGAAAATATTATGTGGAATATTTTTTTCTAAGTATTTTATAGGAATTTTGACATTCTTTTTTTTTAAGATGTCCGTCTTTTTCTCAAACTTCTTAAGAGTGTCAGTGAGTGCTCTGGAATGATAATTTATTGAACAATTACTTACTTACCTGAAAGAAGTCTCACACAATGTGTGTGTGTATATGTATATATATATATATATTTTGCGGGGGGGGCGTGCTGGGGATTGAACCCAGGACCTTGTGCTTTCGAGACAAGCACTCTACCAACTGAGCTATACCTCCAGCCCCTCACACAATGTATACGTTTTTGCAAGTGTAAATTATGAAACAAAGATAATAATGGGAAACTTAAAACTTAGAAAATTTAAATGATAGAATATTTCTTTGTTTACTTGGATAGTGGCAGGTGAGTGGAATGAATAATATTTTAAGAATCTGCAATGTTGTAATTTTCAGATAATAGCTTCTGTTCTTAGGGGCATGTATTAGCAGCCTTGGGTATAAAATGTTTCATACACCTTATTTTTACAGAAAGAGTGAGGACGGAGGAAAAGAAATGAGTTAAATCTAAAGTTGTAAATGTTTGAGGTAGAAATAATATATTGACTCTTCCCATACTGTTACTGAGTCAATATTTTTACAATCAGGCATAAATAGAATCTGCAACTTTTTGTTCAGTTCTCTGTGAAAAGCTTCAGATAGTCATTGTGATTTTAGATCATATGTGAGTTCATGTGATATAAGGAGAAGTTTAGAGTATTTCAATAAGTTATTTACAGGAATTTCAGGTAGACAAAATATTTATAAGTTTAGGTATAAGTTAGGAGTTAGCAAGTTTTCTGTATAAAACTACCATAATAAATATTTTAGGCTTTGTGGGCCTTAAGGTCTCTATTGCAGCTATTTGACTTGGCTGTCAAGAAAGAGTGAAAGCAGCCGTAGACAATATGTGAAAGAGCAAGCATAATTCTGTCCCAATGTAACTTTATTTATGGACAACATATTTAAATTTTATGTAATTTCATGTCATGAGAATATATTTTTGATATTCTTCCTCCCAATCATTTAAAAATGTAAAATCATTCTTAACTTTCAGACTATACAAAAACAGTTAACAGGCTGAATTTGTAGTGGTTGATAGTTTGCTGACCACTGGTGCTAAGTGGTTTTTCTGTTTTTGTAATGCTAGAGATCACTAAAGAGCCTCATGCATGATAGATAAGTGCTCTATCATTGAACTACATACAGCTCAAGCCTCTGGCTGTTGTAGTTTATACATGGATTTATTAAAAAAAAAAAAAGAGAGTAGTATGAACTAACAGTCTTGACAAAAATAAGTAAAACACCAAAATGTAATCATTTACATAGATATTATTTATTCATTCTTTTATTTAGAAACTTGTGACTATGAAAAAATCTTGCATGGAATTTTCAGTAGTTTTTGAAGAGAAAACCCCCCCACCCCCACGGGGTGGGGTCTTGATGTTTCCCAGGCTGACCTCCAACTTGTTATCCTTCTCCCTCAGCCTCACTAGTAGCTGCCATTACAGGCACACACTACTACACTGGCTAAGGCAATCATTTTGAAAATGTTGATTAAGCTGTATGTTACAATATTTAACATAGCTTTCATTACAGTAATACTTTCAAGCTGGATGCCATGGCACATGCCTATAATCCCTGCTATTCAGGAGGCTGAGGCAAGAAGTTATAAATTTAAGGCCAATCTGAACAACTTAGTTAAGACCCTGTCTCAGAATGAAATAAAAAGGGCTGTATAGCACTCAGTGATAGAACATCTCCAGATTTAATACCTAGTAGCGCAAAAAAGAATAAGTTCTTATTCCCTGCTTATGTAAGATCATCCTTTCCTAGGAGTCCTTACCTCCATCTGCACAGTTAAGAAGTATTACTAAACAGCCATTCCTTGCTTTCTAATACTTTAACTTTGTATTATCATTTGCTTTGATTTAGTCTGGACTAATTTCATTACACCTTTCCCCCCTGTCAGTCACTGCAAGGAGTATGAGATTCCCAAGTCATTCCTCACTTAAATCCTCATAGTCCCTACACATCCATACCTGTCTCTGTCCTTTTTCCTCTATGATATCTTAAACTTTTTTGCTACATGCAGAGGTTTGCTGTGGAAGGAATTAATCATTAGCATAATTCCTTCTATTATCAAACTCTTCCCTTGAAGACAGAGGTCATCTTTTCCAATGGGGTCTTTCTGTGTTTCCCAGGCTGACCTCCAACTTCCTATCCTCTTCTCTCCTCCCTCAGCCTCATTGTTCCTCATTTCTTTTTCTAGACCTTTATCTGTTTTTCTTCTGTAAAATTCTTTTGACTTTGGATTTTCATGTCAAAAGATTATATCATCTACTTATTGAAGTCATTACCCTTTATTTCCTGATAATTTTTAGTGTCTGGTTTATAATTACTGTTTCCTAATTCTTAATATAATGTAAATGATTTTTCTAATACTTTAACCTTTTAGTTCCATAAATATCTCCTCTACAAAAATCTTTCTCCACTTAGCTCAGACCTGTGGTCTTATCATCTTTTAATAATGACAACTCTTATCTTAATTTCAAGCTCCCATTTTTTTTTTGCTGATCATCTCTCATCTTTCTCGCTCACTTATTTTAGTTATCCTAATCCCAATAATCCTTAACCCAATTTATATTGCCAATTCATTTTTTCTTCCCTCTTTTCATGTTCATTATATCATTTTCTCCACATTTTACTCTAGATTAAATTTCATGATTAGTCATTATAATTTTCTTGCATACAGCATCATGCTCGACTGAAATCCTTACTTTGACTAAATCCAACTCTCTGGCTTTTCTGTGTCTTATAGGAAAATGTAGCTGGAAACAAACAAAATCATCCTGATAGTATATTTTTAAATTCATGATCATGATTTTCAGAGCACTCCTTAATGTTGCTAGGAAATCCTAATGTATATACTTGGTTTATCTACACTACCCTTCATTCTTACTCTCAGCTGATGACTTTGTTCTTTCCTGTAATTTTATATTTTTAAAATTTATATATCCATTTCAGACGTGTCTTGAATTCCAAATTTCTATATCCAGTAATTTACTTACTTTCTCTACTTGAATGTTTAGTAGACACTTCTATTTAGTGGGTCCAAAATGTAAGTCTTTATCTCTAGCCTTCCCCATATCAGTTGATGGCAATTTCATCCTTCTACTTGTTTAAGCTAAAATTTTAGGGTCATCATTGATACTTTTCTCTCATAATCTGTATATAGTTTGTAAGGAAATGTTTTGGCACCATCTTCATAATGTATCCAGAATCCAACTGGTTTGCCCCACTTCTGCTGTCATACTGACTTAAGCCCCCTTCAGCTTTATCTTATTTTATTTCATTAACCTGCTCTCCTGCTCTCCTCTGCCAACCCTTTCTCATCTATTCTGAACCAGGCTGCCAGTATAATTCTTTTTAAACATGAATTCAATCATGTTACAACAGTAGCTTCCCTCTCATCCAGAATTAAAGCCAAACCTTTACATTAATAGAAATGGTTCAACATGTTTTCTGTCCTTATTGTTACTGTTACTGTATGACTTATCTCCTACTAGTGCTTACTTGGCTCCAGTTACATTGAACTCCTTCTTGTTCCTTAAACATTTTGTACTGGCTCTTTCCTTTGCTTGAAATATTCTTTGTCTATATATACTCATGCTTTTTTCTCTTATCAACTTTAGGTCTTTGCTCAAATTTACATTCTCCAAGTGAGACCAGTTCGTTTTAAATCACAGAGCTCCTATATCTCATATTCTTCCTTCCTTGATTTATCTTTAGTAAAAACAACAACAAACAAACAAACAAACAAAAACTCATCCCTTTCTGATACTCAGCTATATAGGTTGATCACTTTATTTATTCCTACTAAAATGTGAATTCTGATTGGAATTTTATTTTAGGCTATTCTATTCAGTGCTATCCTCCATGGCTGGAGTAATCCTATCAAGGAGTATGTGACACAATAAAATATCTGTTGAATAAGTTTATGTCTTGAGCTGTGATGTAAAATATACTTCCTAATGTTATTGCTGCCCAAAAGTATTTCAGCAAGTATTTACTATCATATTATGAGTTTGAAATGTTTGAATTTTGTAGCCAAGAAATGTAATAAACTTGTGTATGGTTTATTTAGATGGTAGGTCAGATGTGGCTCAAGAGTAATTTATTCCCTCCAGACAGAGAGCTTTAACAGGAAAGGTTTCTAGAGTAAGAGTAAATTGAGCTAATTAATACTTCCTTATATACAAGTTAGGTAACCTCTCAGAGTGTAATTCCTCCTTATCTACAGAATCATTAGCTTGAGGTGCTCTCTATTATCTTATCTTTCTAAGGTCTAATGATTTCTGAAAATCTTCATTGCTAATATTTGTCATAATGACTCTGGAATCAGTGCATAATAGTTGCAAGCATATACTTCTAGAGTGAAGAAGTTAAATGAGTCTCAGGTGTGTGTTTATCCATTTGTAACTCTTCATGAGCTAAAGAATTTACATTTTACTTTAATAGTCATAATTTGACTAATTTATAATATATACAAGAGAAACTAGGTTATTTGTATTCAGCACTTTTGTATTACCCTATTTAGGAAATTTCCCAAAGACAAAAAGTCAAACTAGAAAATTGCTAAATTTTCAAGTATTATTTTAAAAAAACCATAAATTAACAAATGTTTGTTTTATTTTTTCTTTTTCAGACGGTCTTAAAATCGCTACACTTGCCAAAAAACAACAGCCTTTATGTCCTTACACCAGATTTGCCACCACCTTCATCATCTAGTCATGCTGGGTAAGGTGTTTGCTTTTCCTGGGAATCTGAAGTGAAAAGTTTGATTGTTAAATTGCTTTAAGCTATTACTTTAAGCTATAACTATCTAGTCTGGATAATTTGTTAGTTTTAGAGGCAGAATCTTCTTACTCAAAGAAAATCTTTAGCAAAACTCAAATATTTTAAAAATAGTTATAATGACTCTTTTCTGGTTGAAAGGGAAGAATTAGAGTTAGAGGGAAGAGAAAGAATAAATGGAGCTCTGAGCTTTCATTGCTAAAGAAGATATACCTTAAACTGGGCATGGTGGTGCCTATAATCCTAGCTGCTTGGGTGGGAGGCTGATGCAGAGAGACCCTGTATCAAAATGAATGAATGAATGAATCAATGAATGAGGATGTATTAGAATGCTTCCCTAGCATGTGTAAGGCCTTGAGTTCAAACTCCAGTATTAGGGGAAAGGGAGGAAGACATACCTTTAAAGAATATTCATTGGGCTCTGAAGAATAAAACTGGGAAAACAGACATAAAATTTTTATTAAGATTATTTTCTCTTTGAAATAGAGGGAATTAGGTTGGGTCTGCGGCTCAGAGATAGAACACTTGGCTAGCATGCGTAAGGCACTGCGTTTGATCCTCAGTACCACATAAAAGTAAAATAAAGGTATTGTGTCCACCTACAACTAAAAAATAAATGTTAAAAAAAAGAAATGGAGGAAATCATTGTTTTTGTTTTCATTTTTCAACACATTTATGGAATTTTAAAGAGATTTTAGTATTTAGTAGCATATTAAATTTATTATTGCTAGATGAAGCAAATGATCTGTAGTAACTGATTATACTAATGATAGAATAATAATTTTGTGAGTCTTTTAAACAATATTACCCCATAACTACAGTTGATTTTTAAATTTTCAGTTTTATACACATTTTTATACACATTTCTTCTTATTATTTATTTTTAATTCATTAGTTATTTTTTATTCTTTTGGTGCCAGGGATTGAACCCAGAGGCACTTAACCACTGAACCACATTCCCAGCCCCCTTTATTTATTTGTTTTTCAAGTTTTGAGACAAGGTCTTGCTAAGTTGCTGAGGCTGGCTTTGAACTTGGGATCTTCCTGCCTCAACCTCCTGAGCCTATTGGGTTACAGGCAAGCACCACCAGGCCTGGCCTCTTTTCCTCTTTTTAATACAACTTGGTGTGTGGATTTGCTTGGTTTATGTGCTAGAGAAAATTGTATTCCTAAGCTTTGAATATCATTAAGTTCTTCCCCAGTCATCTACCAAATATTCTCATTTTTAGGTAAGTACTGAGAGAGAGAGGGGAATCTTAAATTTGGCTTCATCAAAGTAGAAAATCACTGAACTGAAAAGTTAAATCTAGCATAATTATATTTGATAGTCTGTAAATAGTTTGTTCTAGGTTAAGAATATAAAAATTTCTTGTATTGCTCTTCATCTTCTATATGTAGATCATATAAATGAAAAGTGGAATATGCACAAATATCACAAATGTACAAACTACAAACATAATCCTTGTGTTTATAGTAATGTTGATAGAAAACTCAGATGAGCTTATGACAAAGAGTTGTAAGTGTGATTCTGTATCTAGTCAGGTAAAACATTATTTTGTAAGTTAGTTAACAAAGTGTTATCACTATCATATAGTATGTAATCCACATTATTAAAAGCAGACAGGAGCATCATTGTTTATAATCTTGTGCTTTCCAATAGTATGATTAAATGGATTTATCAGAATGTCTTCCTAGACTAATGGAAATGTTCTTCATTGCCATGTGGCTGACCTCTTATTGCTAATCACTCGGTCCCTAGGCAAGCAGGGGCCTACAATACTGCTGAAATGGCAGTGTTTTTAGAGAATGAGAACTAAAGCACAGAAGTATTTTCCTATTTGACTTCATGGATTTTTATCAAGTTATAATGATGCCATTTCTTATGTTGAAACAATAAGAGAAAAGTTCAAAGGCCAACAAAAGATACAATGTAAAAAGGGGATATGTAGATTCCTGCTGTTATAAAAGTCACATTAGTATACATTTTAGTAAAACCTAACTAAAAAGTCAGGGTTTGTTTGTTTTTTTATTTATTTATTGGTAGCTTTACCACTATATCTTCTGGTATAAGTAGAAATTAGCTTTTTTAAAAATATTTAATTTTTAGCTGTAATTGGACACAATGCCTTTATTTATTTTTTATTGTGGTGCTGTGGATCGAACCCAGGGCCTAGCATGTGCTAGGTCAACGCTCTACCCATGAGCCACAACCCCAGCCCCAAGAAATTAGCTTTTTATAACATACTTTCAGTGCTCATTTCATGGGAAATTCATTCATTCATTTATTTATGGTGCTGGGGATTGAACCCAGGGCCTTTGAATGCTAGGCAAGTGCTCTACCACTGAGCTTTATCTTCAACCCTCATGGAAATCATTCCAAAAAACAAAACCTTAAAAACTAACAGTAATAATTAATTTAACTTGTAATTTTTTTCATTTTATTTGGTGTTTCATGAAATAAAAATAATTTTGATATCTAAATGATAGTGTAAAAAAAATTTCCTAGAGTTATATACCATTTCAAATTATGAAAATAGTAAATTCTGTGAAAAAAACTATTTTGTTTAGGTGGTTGGTTTGATATTTAATTGATTTTATTGATATTTTGTTACATTTTTCTCTGGAATCAGTTCAGTGGATGTTGCTAGATTGGCGGGGGGGGGGGGGTGGGGTGGGGTGGTGGTGGTAGTTGTAGAATAAAGTAATTATAATGCAACAACTCTGATAAGGTTCTGCTCCTAGATACCACCATTCCAATTCTAGTGCAATAGCAAACATAAGGTTCTTTTCCTATAAAGTATTAATATTCTCTAAAACAATACATACTCTTGAAGGGAGTTTATTTATGTTATTTCACCTACTGTGATTCTTCTCAAGAATATTCATGAATTTTCAGTTTGTAAATTTACTCTTAAGTAAATTTTAAATAATTTAATAAAACATAAAGTACCAAGTTCTTAAACTATTTACTGACAAGCCATTTTCTCCTGAAATTTTGGTGAAAATTATTTTTTAAAAACCTTCTTGACTTTACTGCCACTAGGGGGTGCCTGGTAATTGAGTCTTTGTATTTATAATTTCTGGGGAAAGAAAAAAGGTACTAGAGTTGCAAAATTATCATATGAACACTTCCAATTGAATTAAAAATCATTTTAAAGTAAATTATACGTTTAGAAAACAGAATTTCAAGCTTTTTGAGAATTTAAGAGCAAACTCTTTAGTCATGATCTTTATAACAGTTAAAAAGCATTTTAAGACTTTTGAAAAATAAATTAGCTGGCACAGCTTCATGTGTTTGTGATCCCAGGTACTTGGAAGGCTGAGTGAAATGATCATAAGTTCAGCCAGCCTGGACAACTTAGTGAGACTTGTCTCAAAAAAGGGGGAAAATCAGATTTCACTAATTAATTGTAAGGCTGAGGCCTCTGTGGCACAGCTGCAAATTAAATTATAAGTCATAGGAAAATTAGAAAGGTAAAAAACTACATGTTTCATATTATTGTTGGAAAGATTTAGCTCATTGATTTTTTTTTTTTTTTGATTACTTACTGGATAAAGAAAAGCTCTGTCCTCAAAAAGTGTGTAAATCTATTCATTGAGGATATGAGGCCTCTAAGAATTTCTTCCCTTTTCCGAAATTTTTTTTTAGATTATATTTATTCCTAGTTCCTTCTAAATATAGGTTGCTTCATTGAATCTCCATTGTAAGTTTTTCTTTTCTTCACCTGTTCTAAATATTAGTGTTCTTGAGAGTTCTATTCTTAGCAATCCTCTTATTTTATTGTACCTTCTCCCTGGCATTTTATCTCAATCTTTCATTTTCTTTTTCTTTTAATTTTTTATTTTTGGTTGTAGATGGACACATACCTTTATTTTATTTATTTATTTTTATATGGTGCTGAGAATCCAACCCAGTGCCTCACACATGTCAGGCAAGCGCTCTACTACTAAGCCACAACCCCAGCCCCTCAACCTTTCATTTTCTACAGTCTAGTTTGTATTTACAAACTCGAATGTCCAGTTTGTATGTGAAGCCTGACATTTTTGCGTCTTGTATTTAATTCAAAAGTTAAATTCTAGAACTGAGCTAATTATCTTCCTGAAAAATCTATACTTGTACCTTTATTTTTTGTCTCAGATGAATGATATTGTAAGATACTGAGGTACATTTTATAGGATGATGATTATTAAAAAGGCCATTGGGTGGACATATATAAGTAATTTATGACTTTATTAAAATAACTTTTGGTAGAGTGCTGTAAAGGACAACTAGAATATAGTAGATTTTAAGGGATAAGTGAGAATTAAGGAGTTAATATTATCTTCAGAAAACTTGACTACTAAGGGAAAAAGTAGAGACTGGATAATTATTGGAGAAAGAAACAGCAAATAGGAAAAATTTTTAACAAGTGAAACCAAAAAAGGGCTGACAACCAAAAAGGGGTATGGGAGTGTCTTAGTTAACTAAGTCTTCTATAAAAAACTGTGTGTGTGTGTGTGTGTGTGTGTGTGTGTATGTGTGTCTTAGAGAGAGAGGGGGGGGGAGGGAGGGAGGGAAGGGGCACCTCCAGAGATATTGATCCTTTTCAGTCCCAGCAGATTAGGGTCCCACCTTTATGACCTCATTTAGCCTGAGTTACCTACTAAAGACCCTATTCCCAAATATAGTCAGTCACATTGAGGGTTATGGCTTGGATGTATGAATTTTAAAGGGATACATTTCATTCTGTAGCAGGGAAGCAGGGGTGGAGTTCATTAAGTTTTAAAATGAAGTTAGCTAGTAGGTTTAGAGTCAGTGGGAAAGGTGAAAGAATAGAAAAGAATAAAAAGATTTGATGCCAAATGGGCAATATTTTTGGGTTCTAGATTTCAGCACTGTAATAGTAATGGTTTGCAACAAAGTCTAAATTTATAGATAATACTGAAATAGAAATCGTGTGATAGTTATGAGAATAAGGATTTCAAGAAAGTATTAAGTATTTGATAAGTGATATTAATATCACTTAAATTTAAGTTATGAGCATTGTAGTACAAGATGATGTGACAGCTGTAAACTTGTGTAAACAAGTCAGCAAAATTTGACAGAATTATAAGGAGAAATTGACCGATCATAGTCACATACCAAATCTTTCACATTTATTGTCTATCTCATCACAACGTAAAGCTACAAAAAAACCAAGAAACTTTTGTTTATTGCTGTATCCCTAGCAGTCAAAAGAGTGTCTGAAACAAAGTAGATACTTGGAAATATTTTTGGAATGCATACTGTAAAGTGCATTCCAAATATTCCTAAGAATATTTGCCTCTTAAAAGACATCTAAGCCAAGGAGTGGAATTCTAATGCTGAAGAGCAGAGACTAGATATTTGGTTAACAAAGGACAAATATCTCATAAATTTAAGGAAGTAGACAATTGCTACTCCTTGACATGAAGTTAGACTTTATCTTTGCCCAGTGTCCCCTCTGGTTTTTCCCAATCTGGTATGGGGTATTGAAAGAAACTCTTGACATTATATTTAAACAGAGTCTGTTCTGTATATGACCTACAATAAGTTTCGTAGCCTCAGGTTACAGGTTTCTTCTGTGAGCCTTAGTTTTCTTCATCCTCATACTGTTTGATGTATGATGATCTCTCCAACTAGATCCTGAACTATAAAGAACAAGAGTATTCTTACTGAGCATCTCCCTAAACTTAAAAGTGTTATAAGAAGTCTGTAGTAAACATCTGTTGTAATGAATATGAAAAGTTTCATGACTAATGCTGCAAAGTGAGTTTTATTTTGGAGGGAGTCTATCATCTGTATTCTATTCACTGGTTGTTTTACTGTTGTCAAACTTATCATAAAGTGTTTCAGATAAATGGAGAATCTGTCATATTACACATGAAGAGTGTCAATTATTCACTCATTAACTAGATATATACTGAGTATATTCCTATAATCTGTTTAGGTGTTTGTTGTAGGTACTTGTGATAAAATGAGGAATAAGATAGACAAGGTCCCTGCTTTCACAGAGTTTACAGAGTAATATGTGTAGAGGTGATGGGGGTTGTTTATAAATAAGGTAACAGAAAAAAAGAGGTGATCCTAAGTACTTTGCAGAAAAACAAAATAAGATGACATGATAAAGAGTAATTGGGTGACTAATGAAGTTTTTAAGATCAGGAAAGGCCTCTCTGAATATGTACTATTTAAGTTGAGACATGAATGATCAAGGAATCATTTAAGTGAAGAGAAGAGTTAAAGAGTATTCTAGGCAGAAGATTTAGCTTGTGCCAGAGCCTTAAGACCTTGTATAAATATCGTTGAAGAAGGTTTGACATTTCTTGTTTGGTATTGCCTATGATCACCTTGTTAGTAAAGGGCTGAATGGATATTTTGCTAATAAAAGAGAGTCTTTGCAACTTGCTTTGTTCACAGTCTAATAAGTGATGAAAATTTTCAACTAATAGGCCCAGTATAAAAGGTCAAGGCTCAACTACTGATGGTAAAAGGGACAACTACAAACAAAAGATACATGTTTTCTGTCACCTTGTCATAAAAGTGAGGAAAATCTACATAGTTAAAATGGAGCTGGATATTTTCATATATTACAGACTATGACCAAAGCATTTGTAAAGACTGTCTTTTATTATGAAGACATTTATTTAATTCTTTTCTAGCAGGGCCATGTTAATCTTTTATTGACTTCTGTGAGAGTGTTGAGCTTTCGTCACATATAGTCAAGTACATGACCATCTCATGTGATCTCTATATTGTGAAGTTATTTTCAACTGTGGCTCTGAATTATTTGCTGTTTCTGCAAGCCAAAGTAAATTCAGGTGCTAATTGGGACTCCTGTGATATTTGAGTAAACGACTGTTGTTAAATATATGTGTTAAGGGCTGGGAATGTGGCTCAGTGGTCTAGTGTCCCTGAGTTCAATTCCCATTATGTCTTTTTTTCCCCCTTGAAAAAAAACTGTTGGTGGGAGAGAAGGTGACAGTAGTTGTGAATTAATAATACAGTTATTGTGTTTTTTCATTGGGTGCTGTGCAAGTTGTTGAGGAGTAGTGAATCAAAATAGCTGAGTTATAGGTCCATCACTGTTACTACAGGTCTGGACTCAGATGCTACCTGAAAATAGAGTGGCTTTTCCTTTCTTCTTCTTTTTTTTTGGTAGTAATAGTGGTACTGAGGATTGAACCTCAGGCACTCTACCCCCGAGCTACATCCCCAGCCCCTTATTTTTGTTTTTTTTATAAGATAGTATCTCACTTAGTTGCAATCCTCGTGGCTCAGCGTGCACCACTGTTCCCAGGTTATGAGGCTTTTCTAGATTTGTAGGCATTCATGATATCATTCACCCTTCTTGGTTTCTTAGCAGTGGATTATATATGGAAAAATCAATGGCCAAATTGGAAAACAAAACTGCTTTAATAGCTGGGCAAGCACCCAATGGAGCTTGTGGTTTAGACCTGAGTCTTAAATGAGATCTTTTTACTCTCTATTTAAGTTGAGACATGAATGATCAAGGAATTATTTAAGTGAAGAGAAGAGTTAAAGAGTATTCTAGGCAGAAGATTTAGCTTGTGCCAGAGCCTTAAGGCTCAACTACTGATGGTAAAAGGGACAACTACAAACAAAAGATACATGTTTTCTGTCACCTTGCCATAAAAAATCTACATAGTTAAAATGGAGCTGGATATTTTCATATCCAATTCTAAATCTTAGGATCCCACACTCTGATAACATATAGAGTTATGACTAAGTCCGCAGAGCCTGGTGGCATGATGCAGCAGGCCTGCCTCATCAACCTAGTCATAGGAAAGACAGCTTAGAGATCTCATGACAAGTTTTTTCCATGGTTGTACCTTCCACAGCAAGTGAGAAATGGAAAAGAATTTAGTGAACTGTGGCACAGGAAGTAAAAGAGGAAGCTGCTGGTCTCATTCCTGACTTCATAATACTATCTGACCTTGTGAATAGTCCTAATTGGCTCTTTTCTCCCTCCCATAGAAACAAATCTAGAATGGAGAAGGGGGAATGCTACAGATGTTCTTGTTTAAAAAAAAAAAAAAATTCCCTCATAGTATATATATTTTTCTTTTTCTCATTCCCACTTCTCTCACCCTGGACTGAGGCAATTCTAGCCACTTTACTGTCCCATTAGTCCAACTAAGAAAGATATCCAAAGAATGTTGTGGGATTCGATAATGAGAAGGACATTCTGAGGTTACTTTAAAATAGTTCCTATCCTACTTCTGTTTCTCCAAACAATCTATGCACAAATCTTAATCTTTATAGTATTTTTCACCCCTTTGTCTGTATCTGACTATTTCAATTTTTGATATACTCCCCTAACATTAGCAAAGTCACATCCAAGAACTCTGACTTCTTCCTAGAGAAGGAAGTTTTAGGATATCATCTTTGGAAAAAGCTAAAGCAGCCATCTAATCCGATCCCATTTTATGACTGGGGTGCAGAAAGAGAAGGTTAAATAGTCTATTGAGTCCTTAGCATCTTCCCTGAGAATGTTCAAGATAATAATTTCTCTAATACAGGACTTTGGGGAGCAGGTGTGATTAAATAAGATAACATTTTGCAGGTACTCGATAGTTTCTCTTTGCCAGGTGACAGAGCTAGTTAATAGGACGAGCCAGGACTTGGATTTCACAAGACTCTTAACTCCAAATCACTCATTATGTGCCTTGATCATCCTAGAGATGAGTTGTTCAATATAACTCAGGGGTTGCTCAAAAGAATGGTCCTCAACATAAAAATCTCATTTAAATCTAGTTATGTATTGAAGTAAACCAACAGCAGCGCCTCCTGGCCCACAGTAGGTATGCAATAAGTAAGTCCTTTATATGGATGGGTAAAGTGATGCAGTGTTCAGGAATACATAGGTAGGCAACTGCCAGTGGGAGAGTTTTTTTTGAGTATTTTTATTTTCAAACTGGAAAAAAATAGGTTTCAAACTATGTAATTTCTCCAAATTGGTATAATTTCATTTGCAGTTTTTTTCTGTGTTTCTTCCTCATGATTGCTTTTTAATGATCAATTTTGTGAGTTTTTTTTTTTCCCCTGCAGTGTGGCAGTAAAAAAGAGTCCTTTCAATTACCTATACAGTTTATGTATGCTTTATGTATCCAAGTAAATATTTTTGACTGAATCAATTATATTTTTTTTCCAAAATACCTTACAAAACAACTTTTTCTTGTCACAAAGGATATTTATCTGCAAAAATACTTTAAGTCACAAGTGTTATAATTAGAACAAAGCATTGTTTGATGTAGGACTCAAAATGTTGTTTCTCCATTATAAGTTGATATAATCAGTATTTCAAGTACATTATTGTGATTGCTTTTCAACTTAAGTTTAATTCAGGTGGGCATTATTATTAGACTTTGTGAAAGTAAAATTTGAAAATATTGGGTTGGTAAATGTTTCTTAATAAGGAGCTCCATGAAAGTGGCTCATTTTAAGTAGAGGACATTTCCCTAAAGTTATGCATTTTGGATGGAAAAAGAAACTTGTCCCCAATTAAAGCATCAGTGGAGACCACAACACATCTAATTGGAGTCATGTACCAAACCTATTATACAGTTTACTGCCTTTTGATAGGTCAGTGACTACTGAGATTAGCTTGTTAGCATCACACTTTGAAAATGAACTGCAGGTATTCTCTGTGACTGAGGGAACTGATTGATTTAATGGACAGCAAGAAACTTGGTCACTAATTCATGAAACAAAAATCAATATATCTGTAAATATAAATTTTCCCTCATAGTTAGTCTAGATGGATGGAATTATGTTGTGACAGTTTTACTGTATCACAAAATATCACCATCACTACTAATTACCACATTTTGATTAATCTTATGTACTTTGGTTAATGCATTTTGCTGAATCCAATATATCACTATATTGATAAGCAGTAATTATAGACAAAAGGCTGCCTGAACTTTGAAATCATCTTAAAAAATGTTATTAGGAAAAATGTTATTATGAATTATGTGAAACAGAATGTTTGTTTATCTAGACATATTTAATTGCCAGCAAAGAAAGCAATTAAAAGTAGCTGCAGAGTAAGAGGCCAACCTTCGTTAAACATGGTTTTAAGATTGTTACAGAACTTGTGGTGATGATAACATGGTGTCTTGGAGGATGTTAACAACTGTAGCAGAGTGTTAATTAAGAATGATGTAATCTACAGCTCAAAATTATTAGTATCATATGTTAGTTTAGCTGGACAGGAACAAAACCTAGTTTCAGTTATGATAATAGCTCAAGTAATATTTATAGTGGAAAGATTAACATTTTATTTTTATGCTGTTCCTGAGACATTTTAAAAATCCTGAATGAAATACAATCATGTGTAAACATCAAGGCCCTAGTTCATTTACATATGTGCCAGATTTTCAAACTGATTGCTATTTGAACCTAATCTGTCATTGCTGGCTGCATTAGCTACAACAAACATTACATTTACATATTGATTTCTTATTTTGTTTTAGTGTAAATAATCCATAATTATAGTAAATTTAGTCTTTTGTTGACAAGAGCTCATATGACTCTGTAAGTTTAGAATGGAAATTTAAATCGCCATGTGTCATGCTTTTTAATCTAAAATCAGATATATTTAAAAGGATAAAAAGATCATTGTAGATCACAACATATTCTAAAGAGACAAAAGAGAAAAATTCTAGTGTGTTTTGGAAAGATGTAAAGTGTAAATGAAAAATTCAATAATGTATTTTAAAATTATTTAATTTTTTATTATATAAATCATAGGATTTGAAATAAATTAATATTCTTGCTTCAATATCAGGCCATATTTAAAAAATAAAATCTAGTATAAATAACCTGATAATCCTGTCTTATATTGATATTTTTATTTAAAATATCCAGTGCAAGAAAAGAAGTAGCACATATACACAGCAGGAACAAAAGGAGACTTTCTATCTCTGTATTGATAAAAAAAAAAAAAAAAAAAACACACAAAAACTTGTTTTAACTACACATGCAGCATTGATTTTAAGAAGTATAATTTCACTCATGACAACTCACAGATGTCATTAGACATACACTGTTATTAAGTCATCATGGCAACAAGCCCATGGTTCCCATTTACACTGATTAAAAGTGTGTTGTGTTTTTGAAGTTAAAAAATATTGGGCAAGCTGTGCACTGTGGTGCATGCCTATAATTCCAGCAGCTTGGGAAACTGAGGCAGGAGGATCGAGAGTTCAAAGCCAGCCTTAGCACTGCCAGGCGTGAAGCAACCAGTGAGACTCTGTCTTTAAATAAAATCTAAAATAGGGCTGGGAATGTGGCTCAGTGGTTGCCCCTAAGTTCAATCCCCAGTACCCTCCCTCCCAAATTGGGCCCATTGAATTGGGAAGATGGTGGCTATCAGTTTATTCAAGCATTTTTTATGGTTGAAATATTTTATGGAAATGTATTTAACATAAAGTAAATGTACAATTCTTAAGTGTCTCAAAGTTATGTATGAGTTTTGACAGAAGCATATGGTTTTCTACCATGGATTTTAATGAGCCAGGTTTTAATTTGGATGTATACATACAGGTGTCTAACAAGCAGCCACTTTCGAAGTCTATACTGAACTGCTGACAGCTTTTTACTTGAGTTCTGTGAATACAGAAGCCCTAACTAAGCCTTAACATTAGTCAGCTTGGGCTGCTGTGACAAAATGCAAGAAACTGTCGGATTTAAACAACAGACACTTATTTCTTACATTTCTAGAGGCTGGAAGAAGTCCAAGATCAAGGTGTCAGCAAATTCAGTTTCTGGGAGTGCCCTCATTTTGTCTTGGCTGCCTTCTTGCAGTATTCTCACATGGCAGAAAGAGAGAAAAAGCTCCGGTTTCTCTTAGTCGTCTTATGAGAACACTAGTGCCATCATGGGGCACCATCCTAGTGACCTCATCTAAACCTATTACTTCCCAAATGATTCACCTCCAAATGCTATCAAATTGGGAATTAGGACTTTAATATATGGATTTTGGGTAGGACACAAACATTTTAGTCTGTAACAGCCCTGAAAATTTATCTTTATCTTTTCTAGTTTAGTTGTTAGTTTTGATGAGGTTAGACTTTATAATAGTGAGTTCCTGCCCTAGAACAGTTAATGTTTTAATAGGTAGTCTATGGTTCAGCCTGGTTAGATCTGCCCATTGAAGACTTTCAGAGGGAATTCTGGATTCAAGAAATTGCAGGAGAAGAAATTCCTCAATGACTATTTTTATTCTTAGTTCAAGATTCCTTACCTGTTAATGTGATACACTATGAAATGGGCCTGCAGAGGAGAAACCATTTCTCTTTATTCTTCAGGAATTAATGATAGGTCTGTAACTACATGGTGATCAAATGGTGGTTTTACTACTACAGTGCAGCTGTAAGTTAACCTTGAAAAAAAATCAATATATCATATATATTAATATAGCCCTGAGCTTTTCTGGCTTGCTGAAATGCTCTTTGAATATAAAATAAATTCAGTCAAGACAATAAAGACTTATATTTATTTTCTTAGTGTTGATGATTTATCAGTTCTTGACACGTGAAGGGTAATAATATATGGCTTTGTACATTCACATGTATAAAAATGCCTCAACTACAGATTTATCTGTTGGAGTCTATGTGTTAAAATTTGCTTCTCAGGATTTTCCTCTTAAAAAAATGGAGAACAATGTAAAATGTAAATGAAGCCATCAAATTAAAAATAACATTGACATTCATTAGTAGGCAGGTATTTACAGATGACTTATTTTTTCCTGATAAATGTTTATAGTTAAATTGGTAGGTGGTCTTCTTAGGCATAGATAATAGATTCTTCTAATGAAAGAATATTGGAAACCCAAGACTTGTGGACAAAGAAGAGAGCTGTTTTTGGCTTAGATATTAATGCTTAGTTATGCTAAGAATGTTAGGAAATTGATTGTCTTGTCTTTATTTTAGCGTTGCCTCTCTTACACACACTCTTCCCCAGTGTTAAGAAATTAGCTGGGTGTGGTGGTGCACACCTGTAATCCTGGCTGAGTCAGGATGATTGCTGAGCTCAGGAGTTCAGAGCCAGCCTGGGCAACATAGCAAGATACAGCCTCTTTAAAAACAAAACAAAACAAACAAACAACAACAACAACAAAAAACCTTGTTAGAAGAATTATGAGATGATATGAGTAAAAATATCTTCTGTCCTACGTGCTTATGATTCCGTCCCGTCCCGTCCCGTCCCGTCCCATCCCATCCCATCCCATCCCATCCCAAACAGCCACTAGCTCAGAGTTTGGGGACAAATGTATATGGGTTTGATTATATTTTAAATATTAATTTCAGTCTGTATTTGAAGGTAGAGCAAAGTATATCTGACTCTTGTCTGTTTTGTAGAAACCAAACCATGTCTTTGTTGATAAACATAAATATCCCAATTGAAAAAAAAATAATGAAGAAAAAAAATTAAAAAAACAAAAACAAAAACAATAAGGAGAGACCATATGTTTTATTCTCACAAAACTATTTCTTGCAGTGTGTTAGAATTTAAACTGCTTTTAAAAAGTTTTTACATTTCTTTTGTTGCCACTTTTTATCATCTCTTGAAGAGAAAACATGCCATTTAAAACAAAAACATTTCATTATTTCTCACCTAGCTATTTTGGCTGATCATCCTTCTTAGACTTTAAAAATCAAAAGTTGAAGTAGCATTTGCATTTTAAAATGCTACTTGAGAGACAGCCTGTGTGATTGTTGATGGTTGTGGTTATCCTGACCAACCATTAGGACATTAGGAGGCACTGTGAGGGAAAAAAATTGCTTCTGGATACAGCAACTGAGTCTCTAATTTTTTCCATTAGCTTCAGCAATTAGAGTCAATTTGCTTAGATAACATTTTAGCAATAAAGTCCTTGCAAATTATGCAAATTGCCCCCAAACCCCCACAAAACAAAACTTATTCAGTCCTTATGCTGCTGGATTCTGTGGAAAGTATAGATGGTCTCATTTAAGTATCTTTTGGTGTGTGTAGCACATTAAGAAGATCGGTATTAGAGTTTTTAGCACATGGTACCATGTGTACCATATGTGAACTTATGTGAATTTTTTTTCTTTTTTTAATTTATTTTAATTAGTTACACATGACAGAAGTGATTTTTTAAGAAAGATTTTTTTTAAAGAGAGAGAGAGAGAGAGAGAGAGAGAGAGAGAGAGAGAGAGAGAATTTTGATATTTATTTTTTAGTTCTTGGCGGACACAACATCTTTGTTTGTATGTGGTGCTGAGGATTGAACCCGGGCCGCACGCATGCCAGGCGAGTGCACTACCGCTTGAGCCACATCCCCAGCCCAGTAGTGAATTTTTAAGTATGCTTGTCTACCCATCCCTCAATAAACTCAATGGAAGTAGAAATATAATCTTACTGGGTTCATTTCCCTGGTAATTAAGGGCAAATCAGAAGAGTATAATCTCTGAAACATGAATATGGTCATTTTCCTGGCCTTATTGCACTTAATGTTGAAGTAGCATTTAGTGTGATTGAGCATGTCCTAATTGAGACAGTTATGTCATTTGGTTCTCTTATACTAGACTTTCTTGATTTTTCTCTTATCTCACTATCAAATTCCATTAAAGGACCTCTTCCCCTTTGCTTTATTTCAAGTGACTGGAATTCCTTAAGGGCTCCATCTCACCCTCTCTGCTTTTCTATAGATAACATATTTTCCTAGGTGATTTCTTTTGACCACAAAGTGTAAATATTGTTACACTTTGATAAGATTGATAAGAGATGTTAACTCTCTTGCTTTGACCTCTCTTGACTTTTGGCTCTTACATTCAACTGTTTGTGACTTTTTTTTTTTTTTTGATGCCTAATAGGCATTTCAAATTTAATATATCTAAAACATCACTCTCAATTTCCCCACCCATTTTCCTTGTTAAATGAAATTTCATCCTTCTCTTTGCTCTAACCAGAAACCTTGGGGTTCTCTTTTTCTCTCACATTTCATCTAATGAGATAGGTACTACTGAGAAATTGAAACAAGCACAATGAAAACTGAGAAGGAAGTACTTAACTCTGCCTCAGGGTAAAAGAGGGGAAATCTTTAGAGGAAAAGACATATAATATATAAGTTGAAATATGAAAGATGAGTGGTAGCACCCTAATTTTTGTCACTGAGAAGGGATAAAATTTTTCTGGCTTCTATCTCTAAAATGTATTCTGAATTGAACAACTCCTTTCCATCTCTAACTCTACCATCATAGTCCAACACCATCACTTCATTTATGGATTAGTTTCCAGTCTGTCTTCCTATATCTCTCATCTCACTGTAGCCAGAGTAATCTTAAATAGATGTAAATATATACCGGCTTTTACCACTTTTCTTTTTTCTTAAATATTTATCTTTTAGTTTTAGATGGACACAATATCTTTATTTTTATGTGGTGCAGAGAATCGAACCCAGTGTCTCACGCATGCTAGGCGAACGTGCTACCACTTGAGCCACACCCCCAGCCCCAACTTCTTTTCTTTTAACAAACCTCCAATGTTGCTACAAGGACCTATGTGATTGGACCCTTGTGGTCTCTTTGTTATCATACCAACCTCAAGTTATATCTCTTCCTTAGTGATGCATTCTCTAACTGTTCTGTGGAAAATAATTCCTTTGACCTTGACCCTCTGTTCTCTCGTATCTTATAATCCTGTTTTATTTTCTTTACAACACTTAACATTCTTTAAAATTATATATTCATTTACTTGATCTTTGTCTCTTTTACTAGAATGTAAGTTTTACAAAAGCAGGGACCATTTTTTTTTTTTAAGCCATCACTATTTCCCTAGCAACTAGAATGTCATGAACATAGATAGGTGTCTTAAGTACATGGGTATATTATGTCCCTCCCCTAGTTTCCTTGTGTAAAAAAAGTGCTACCTTCTCCCTTACTGAAACAAAACAAAACTTTTTTATCCCTTCTGAATGATAGACTTTTAAGTTCCTACTTATCTTTCATATTTCAACTTATATATATGTCTTTTCTTCTGAAGCTTTCCCATAACTCTTTATTCCTTTTACCGAGGTAGAGTAAAGTACTTCCTTCTCAGTTTTCATTGTGCTTTCAACTTCTCAGTAGTACCTATCCCACTTAGACTTGAGTTTTTCTTGTTTGGATTGATTTCCTTAGTATCTGAAATAATGCAAAACATTGAAGTAATGCTGATAAATAAATGAATCAATGTCTTAACTCTAATGGTAGTTTTTTAGAAGACAACATTGTTGTATGAGATACAAGGATGAATCAGACTTTTACATTGTGGACATCCACAACTTATTCATTATTCAATAAGAATCTGCAGTGTTCCGGTTTTATGTTTAAGATCTAAGGATACAATGACAGAGATTCTTACCTCAAGAAACCTGGTAGAGGGGCTGGGGATGTGGCTCAAGCGGTAGCACGCCCGCCTGGCATGCGTGCGGCCCAGGTTCGATCCTCAGCACCACATACAAACAAAGATGTTGTGTCTGCCGAAAAAAACTAAAATAAATAAATAAATATTAAAAAAACAAAAACCAATAAAAAAAGAAACCTGGTAGAATTTCTTTTGATTTTGATCAGTGATATTTCATGATATATATTAGTGCTTCCTAGGTGGTTTTAGTCTGTAATTAACCTGTGAACTCTACAGGAGGCAATAGAATAAACAGCTTCTAATCTTTATGTTGTGTGCATGTTTATTACATAATCACAAAGTTTCAGATGAGCAAAGGAGGAGTTATGAAGGCCAGAGCCATGTAGCACAGCCAGAATATTGTCAAAACTACACTTGAGGCAGGGAGTATAGATTATTTGAATATAATAGGCAACAGACTTTTATTTTAACCTTAGATTAAAGATAGTATGTCTTAATAACTAATAGATATTAAAAAAGAATTGTGACACCTTTCTTAATTTATGTGGCTAAATATCATAATTGTTTATGTTTCTGATAGATTTCTAACATTTTGGAACTTAGACATGGGATTTAAAAAATGTTGCTTAGAATTTTTTAATTTCTTAATTCTGTATAGCTGGGTCCTAAGTGAAGGCAGAATTAGTTTGAAGGAATTTTGGTGTAAAGTTCTATATATTTCAGTATCTTCTGAATTTTGACAGAAATCTTATTTCTATTGTTGTATAAATTCATGAGTATAAGCAATAATTTCATACTTATTCTAGTATAGCTGCTTCTACCTTAAGATTGAACCAGTCTTTGCATATTTATTTTAGTAGCATATTTGGAATTTGACATAATTGATAACTGGTTCTTTTAGAGGAAATATGTATGTAGACAGAAGCATATAACTCATGGAAAATTTGTATGTATGCAAAGTATTTAGAATTGAAGTTTAAAAACATTTTGGTAGAGAAGGAGTTAACAGGTTAGCTCCCCTTGGTTGTTCTCAGCCTGCTCTCTTGCCTTTAGGAGCTGAAAAGATGATAACATTGGGCCCGGACATGCCTGTGTGGAGGTTAGGGTACTCCTGGGGTTTTTGCAGCTAGCTGTAAAGCAAGCTAGAACTTGTTCATCTCTGAGTTCCTTGTTTTTCTTTCAACCCTTTCAGTGCCCTGCAGGAGTCATTAAATCAAAACTTCATGCTGATCATCACCCACCGAGAAGTCCAGCGGGAGTACAACCTGAACTTCTCAGGAAGCAGTACCATTCAGGAGGTGAGTTATGTCTCACAGCTAAGGAATAAAGGTAGCTCATTATAGCTAATGTTGACCCTGTTAAAAGAGGGCTTATCTGCTCTGGTTGGAAACTCTCTTTATGTTTCATTATTGGGTTCTTAATTTTAATTAACTGGAACATCAGTGATTACTGTAGATATACTAAATGATTTGACCCAGAAAGATATGTTGTAAATGGGAGCTCTTGATAATTCTTAAACTCATCTACTTAAAACCCTGCTTAAGAATAATGCATTATCATATAAGGTATTTCATGCTTTCAATAGTGATTATTCAAAATGTTAATTTGGAAATTATTGATAGCATTCATTTTGGAAGATGCTTATATTTTATTTGAAAGGTTACTCTCAAATATGTTACCTATTCATATTTTTTACTCTTCTGTTTCTAAAAGAAATTTGAGGAAGCTTTTCTTAAGCAGCTCACTTCTATCCTTGGACAGGATTTGTAAGGTGCTGTTGGAGACTGTCATTTAGCTCGAATATCTGAGAAGAGTCTATTTAGCATGTCAATATTTTCTTTACCATGTCTAAGGAGGGCCACTGTTTCGAAAAGGAACCTCCCCCAAGAGAAAAGAGGTACCTTCTTGGTATGCCTTTGGCCCCACCTACCTAAAAGCCAATAATTTGTCTCCGTAAGGGGAAAACATTTAAGGTTATGACTGAACTAGTGTGTTCAGAAAGACTGAAATAGTAACTGTGTATTATTACCCCTCATAATTTATGAAGACAATAGTCTTTTGTCTGCTAATTTTTTGAAGAGAATTAATCATGCCTAATCTTGGATTATTTCATAATTTTTTACTTAAGACTGTATTGCTTAAAATATTACTTATGTTATCTTGGAAGAACCAATTATTTTCAGAAGTATATAAATTGTTTCAGTAATGGCTAGACAATTACTGTTTCTTTCTTTCATGTTTTGTCAATGAATTTCGTCTTTTGAATTTGGAATAGATATCTCATTGCTTTAAATTTATTTTCTCCATTGATCACTTAATTTGTTTACTGGTAATCAAAGTCTTTAAAAATTTTTTCTGACTCCTAAATTGAATCATATGTTTGGTTTACTTGTTTTTTTTTTCAGGATTATCAAAACATATCAATTTTCATTTCACTTTTAATCTCTATAATGTGTTAATCTCTAATGGATATTCTATGATCTAAATTTAAAAATTTAAATTAAATTTTTGAAAAATCATGTGTTAATGTATTAGAAATAATAATTTATTGTGGCTCTACCTCAGAGTTTCAACAGAATCTTCATGACAATAAAATATAAATTATATATGTGAATTTTAATTAAACAAGGAAATGCAGTTTGAACATAAAGCAAAGATAATGAGAGATGAATTTGATTCTGTTGTTGATTCACTTTCTGAATTGAATGGTAATATAATACACGATGGTTTAATATAAACTGCTTTCTTTTTATTTCTGGTTGAAATTTATATATATATATAAAATCCCCCCCCCCCCCCCCCCCCGTGTGGGGGCAGTTTCTGTTAACTCAGGTGTATGGGTGTATTTCAACTTTCTTCCACAAGGGGGCAGAAAGGACTATTAAGCTGATAGCCTAAAAATGCCATTCAGTGTTTTCAAATTAGCTTCTCTTATATTAACAAAAAGGAGCATAATGGCCAAGTTATTGTTTGATTTACAGATAATTGGCATATTGCAGGGAGGAGACTTAATTTCACCCTTTTAAATTAAACAGGGAGATTTAAAAAGACATAAAATATTCATTAATGTTCGGTGATTATAAAGTAGTGGCATATATTTATTTTGCCTTTATTACTGTTTCGATGGGAAAATACTGCAAATATTTCCGAAATCGAGTTGGCCATACTGACAAGTTGAAATGTTTAAGCAGCGTTAATGCAATCTGCTCACACCTGATATCCTATGCAGAATGATTCAAAATGACTACATCAATTATTAAAAGAAATATTTAAAATTCTGTAAATGTGCCATTGTGAGCCACAGTTGGCTGAAACTGTTCTCCATGGCATACTATTTAGATTATCAAATATATTTTAAGCTTCAAGGACTTGAAAACAGTAAATCTTTTTCCTAACATTTTCTAAATATCTTTTGAAAAATGTTCCAGGAATATTTTTTGCAGAAACAGATATTCTTATGTATTTCTTGGTAAGAGTTTGGTTTCTTCTTTTTTCCTTTTAAAAAGTTATTTTTAAATTATATTTTGAAATGCTAGCTGCCAGGAAAAAATAAATGTAGTTATTTTTGTACTAATTGGTTTTCTGTGAGTAGACAGTCCACATTGGCTCTTATTTTGAACAATTTAGGAAAAGGATATGGATCACCTCTATAGGCATAGTCCTATCACTTTTCTCCTTCAACTTGTGGAATACCTGTGGTTGGGGTGGTTTCAAGAGCAAGAAAGGTGTTCTTATATACAGCCTTGCCACCCACGGTGACACTTAAGTATGTGTATTATTTCTTGTTGTAGGACTACAGCTGCAATCAAAATCAGATAAAAATATAATGTTGAAATAATTTTGGAGTTATATTTTATAAATACTAATACTTCTATTCTTAACATGGAATTTTAATGATGCCATGTGTCCTACGGTATAAATTAATCACCAGTTTCAGTCTTTTTAGTACTTAGTCCAAGAATGAATTCTAACCAGTAATAAAAAATTGTGAGAAAGGAAGAAATTTTAGAGAAACCAAACAATTCCTGATCATTTTTCCAGTGTAGTATATTATTTTTGTGTTCTAGGTGAAAAACGGTTGTTAATTTTAGAAAGCCTTGAAGTTTTAAAGGAAAGCTTTTTATTTTTTGACCCAGGGGAAATTTTTGTAGATGAAATACGATTGAAAAAGGAACTGATTTCAGCTGTTAATTGGACAAAATACATTCTAAAAAATATTGAATTAGAAAATAAAACCAAGATTCAGTTTAAATTTCAGATTAATTCTTCAGTGACCATATGGTCATGCAAGTTAGTGGTGATAAACCAATAGTTGTACAAGTGTTTGTTCATTCTGACTCTGGTCTGCTGCCCCATGACACATGACTTTTGTCCTTTGATGCTCTAGATTTTAATTTAAGCTAGTTAGTTATTGAGGGTTTAATTTTGATTTTATTTTTGTTTTAACCTTTTTACAAATCCTTCCACTTATATTGTCCTCCTACTTGAGAAGGCAGTAAGAGTATAAAAAGGCCAGAATGGGGAGAGTTGCAAGTAGTCATGAGAAGAAAAATCCTTTCTCTTTTCCATTATTACAAAACAGTTTATAAAAAATTATATAATTATATGACAATATTTTGTGACAATCTATTTTTTTTTACCCTTTGAGTCCTAAATTGGTTACTTGTCACATTTTAAAATGCTAACCTTCCTTGAAAATTTAAACAAACTCACCTTGTTATAAAAAATATTTAACGCTGAAAATTCAGATTTCTAAACAGTTAGTTGTACAGATTTAGTAATCTGCTGATATTTTTAAAGATCTGTGATTTTCAGTGCACTTGGGATGGGTTATAAAAGGGGGTGGAAGGAAGATCGATTTGCCTTTTGCAAATTCTAAACCCAGGTGTGGAAAAGATGATATAAGTCCCTGAAATCAAGCCAACTTTTCTTGGAAACTGATTCTTTGTTGTCTGTCTTTGCTTCTGTTAGGCAAAATATCTACTTTTCTTGTAGATGTCATGCAACTTAAGGAATATACACCTGACCCAGAATAACAAAGATAAGAAACCTAAGTATTTTTAGTGTGGAATCATGGGGTATCACTTATGTATTATAGTGAGAAACACAATGAATAGCTATTGGAATTATTTAAATCCTTTCCCAAGTTTCACTTTACCCCAGAATTCTCACTGTTCTTACTAATGTTGATTTACTTCTTAATGGGAAGAAAGTGGGGAAATGGACAACCTATAAAGCTATGTCTTGCAGGGTGTAACAGCACATTTCACTACTAGTACCATGTTGTACAAACTAGTGATTAAGTGGCAAGCCAACAGAGTATTTGAATCAGTATCAAGACAGGAACTTACATACTTAAATCTCCAGTTCTTTAAAATAATTATAAAAACACGAGGCTAATTTTAACAGTGAAAATTTGAGCCTCGTGACAGGTTTTGTGTGTTGTGCTTATTTTTCTGCTTGCTACTTTCTGAACTTGTTTGACTAATATATACTTTGGAATATTCTTCTTTAATTCTGGTGGCCAGTAACAGTTGGTGAATATGTGGATTTTACAGATTGTACTAATGAGCAATTTTCTAGCAATGAATTGACTATAACTTCTTAACTAACATGCCTTTTAAAATGTTTTAAGTATTGAGTGTTTTTGTTTTGGTTTTGGTTGGTTGGTTTGTTTTCCAGTATGGGGAAGGAGGGTTGCTGGCACAGAACTCAGGAAAGAGTAGGATAGCTGAGAATGTGCATATGCTAGAGGGTTAAATTAAGTTGTGTGCTTATTTAATTAAAAGTTTAAGTGGTTTGTTTTTGCTGCAAGATAAATGACATATTAGCTCAATTAGAATAATAATTTTAATTAGCATATATCAGAGTTTGATTTTTTTTAAAAATTTGAAATCACAAATGACATCTTGGCAAGAATGAAAGATATAAATTCTTAGGCACTGGCAATGAATTCAAGCCTCTATTCAGCTTTCAGAAAAGGAGATTATGAGTTTTTTCTAAATATGCATATACATTACTGGTTTCACGTTGCATTTTAAGACAAATTTGTTGAATCTTACTGCTTTAAATGAACAAATCAGTAATGATCATTTTATAAGTGTTGAGGTTTTCTGTAATTTTTAATAAATCATCCCCTCAGAAAGAAATTTTAAGTAATACTTCCAAATGTAACTGTTCAGAAATTTAGCCCCCCCCCCCCATCCCCGGAAGTATTTTAGAATACTTTCCCCCCCCTGTCCTGTGAGTATTTTTTCACCTGCATTTCAAGAAGATACAAACAATGAAATTTTGTTAAGAATTAAAGGCAATGCTGTAGTCCTTTGTTACTTAAGATATATGTATCCTCTCATTGTAGCCGACAACTATGTTTCATAATGTGATTTGTGTGTTGGTAGTTTTAAAATGCCTGAGTTAAGAAAAATTATGTTCAGTTATCAGAAACTAATAAACATAAGACATTTTTTATATGCAAGAAAAGGCAGAGAGTAAATAATTGCACTGGTGACCAATACTGTAATAATCCTGTTTTACAATATGCACTTGACAGGTTGTAATAGTGCTAATTGAAGAGACTAATTCACACTTGCTTCATTCTATTCAAAGGCAAAATCAGCAGCTTGTTTTGCTTTTGACCAGATGGTCCTCATGAACACCTACTGTGCACTTTAAGTGCTTTACTAGAATTACAAAGGCTGGGGGCTGCGTTCGACTCCAAATGATTTGAGAAGGTGGGGGGAACCTCTGTGCTCAATGGATTTGGTGCAAGTAAATTAATTCTAGTGGACCCATTACACACTGAGCCCCCTTTTCAAAGCTCTGAGCCTCCTCGCTTGCTCTGTAGCAATGAGAAAGAGAAAGAGAAAGGCAGATTACTGCAAACAGAAATAAAAAAAAGGGGTATGAAAGGGAGAAAAGAGGCCTTGAAGCCTTTCATATCATTTGAGTTTTTCAAGTGCGTTATTTTTGGGGAGGGTGGATGTATGAAAAGCCAATTGGAGTTTTTTTTGTTTTAAAGTGCGCTATTTAAGCACCATGAATGTAGGCGCAAGAGCAACAGTT
The DNA here is from genome assembly GCF_047511675.1 of Marmota flaviventris. Taxonomy (NCBI): domain Eukaryota; kingdom Metazoa; phylum Chordata; class Mammalia; order Rodentia; family Sciuridae; genus Marmota; species Marmota flaviventris. The sequence continues at coordinate 39,902,265 of NC_092507.1, read as the reverse complement.
GACTGAGTTTACTGTGGTGAAGCTTTGTGTCCCAGGATGAATCAAATTCATTATATTCAACTCTTTGTGTTTTAACATGAATGTAGGGTTAGTTTCACAAGACTGTGTCTGTTTAGGATAATTATAATTTAATATTTTCCTTTCATAAAGTTATCACTGTAGATGTCTAAAATTTTAATCAAAGCAGATTTTGTACATTGACTTTGAAGCACCCTGACAGTTTAAAATTCAAAGGAAAAGCTTTTTTAGTTTTCAAAAGAAAAGAAAGGCTCATTCTAATGGCATTGAAGCACAGATTATTATAACTAATTAGAAGTCACACATCTGTTAGCTTTTGGTTTGTGACTTATTTATGTATTTTTTGAGTAAAATATATACTATAAAATATATTGCTGCTATTGAGTGAACTGAAAGGATAAAATACACATTAAAGAAAACTATTTGAGTTAACCATTTTTGCAAATCTCTACATGGCCTCATAAAGAAATTAGTGTAATAAAGTACATTAAATGCAAGTGGGAATTGTGTAATTGATAATTTTAATGTTGGAATACATTTCCAAAGAATTTTTTTTCACACAGTTCTATTAGTATAATTCTGGCTATTTAGTAGTCATTATGAATTTACAAAATATTACCAAATCCAGTTTACACAAATTTATAGTTATTCTATATCCTTGAGGCTGTTCATATACACTATTGTAATTAGAATACTAACACTGCAAAATAATCAGTTCTCCTTGTAAGCTGTGTAGGTTAGGATGCAAAGGACCAAATTTAGAAAGATATTTTCAGTTGATTTTGTATGATTTTATAGTTTCTCATGATAGGTTGTATCACGCTTTATTTTTGTTTGGTGACATATATTAGTGACACCATTATTCAAATTCATTTTATTAGTAGCTATTAGCAAAGAAGACAACAAAATCCTATCAATTTTACATATCAGTAGTTATAAATGTTTCATATAGTTTTCTAAGTTTAGCCTGTCTCCTTAAATGAACATCTAAAATTTATATTCCAGAAAGCATGTTATACCAATATGCTATTTGAATCTATGTTTTAATTCCATTCTTAGAAAAAAAAATACAGAAATGCAAAATCAGCCACAAAAATTATATTATTTTTCAAAGAATTTTAATTAAGGAGGGTAGCATGCCCTCTTTGATATTTGAAATAAAATTTGATTATTTCATATTTATATGGTCATTACTTGGGACTTTCCATTGAAATATAAGGTGTAGGATGGGGAGATAGGAGTATAATTCTTAAACCTATAGCCAACAAAATATCCAATGAAATTCATAAGCAATGAGACTTTACTGAATTGATATTCTTGGAAAGATTATATTTCAATAAAAATTAAAAGATAAGAAAAACAGAAAAAAAATTCTTCTTGCAATAGACTATTTAAAATAAAGATAAAGCTACTAGATTTTTTTTTTTGCAGGTACAATAAAAACTTATCTTTAAAGCTAAAACCTTAATTAGCAGAAGAGGAGGATTGATCATGACCATACAGACACTTTCTTAGGTGGGGCTGATTGTGTGCTTTCACCAAGACTACTGTGGTTAGAATGCTTTTTTCTTATGAAGAAGAGTTTATTGCAGTGTTAAAATATTAACCCCTAGGTTCCTGAATGTGAATGCTAGAGATAAGGTTCCCTCCTGTAACATAAGGGTTAGGAAAGGCTGCAATTTCTACAAAGACCACACTGCTTAAGCTGAGAAGTATTTTAACATTTAAATATTCTTCATCCTTAAAGTAGAGTAATATCCCCATTTCTCCCGATCCCCCCACCCCCGTAAAACAAACCAATAAAGAAACAAAAAACAAAACAAGGAATTCACGGATAAGTGAATATAAAGTGCTAGTAAACATAAGTTAGACCAAGACTCGGTATAAGTTGATAAGGTCTACAGGTGAAAATTATTTACATCTGCCAAAAATTATTTGACCACAACCTCTTTTATAACTTTTGGTTATGGTACTCTTCTTTTGTCTGATGTGTCTTGTGTATGACTCAATAATATGCAGTCAAAAAATTAATCTTTTAAAAAACATATTTAGTGTGCTGAATATATTTTAAAAACCTATTGTTCAATTTGGAATTAATATTATTGCTTTCAGTATTTTCCTATTATTATTTGTAAAAAAATCTTTTTGAAGAAAAAAAAGACTAAAAGCTCATGGCAAACATTTTGTATAAATGACAAAATGTATTCCTTTGCTTTGTGGTCATTGCGTGACCAGACAGTAGAGTACTGGATTGTTCAAAGGTTTTACAACTGCAAGGCAAAAGCATCTGCTCATTGCAAAGCCCCCATTGTTTAATTTCGACACTGACTTTTCCATGTGTCTTGTACCAAGGACTGGATTAGATGCCACTAAGATGAAATTTGTTTTAAGTTGCTCCCAAGTGCAGCTGTCCCCATATACCGTCTTATAGCTTAACCAAAACAGACAGACATAGGATCAATCAGAATCTTTGCACAGGGTCACTTCACTAGGCTAAGGAGGCTCAGAGGAAGAATGTTAATGATATTATTTATTGTGAATAACTGCAAAATTAGTTTCCAGGCTTATTTAGTGTGTGTAGAAGTTCCTCTGCTCTTTTTTTAGGGCAATAAAGTCATTATTAAATATTTAGTTTTTTAAACAGGATTATAATGGTTAAGTATTTGGGTACCCTATGCTCATTAGGCACTATTCTTCCACAATCTTTTGCATGGGGGAAAAAGATCATTTTATTGGTCACTAAAGTAGTAATTGAACGAAAATGAAACCCACTCTAAAATGGCTCTGCTAAAATCTTGAAAAATGGACATTTTTATAGAATGATAATTTTTCTTTAATGTTTCAAGTGAATGAAAAATGAAAGAGCACCTCACTTCCCAGGTTTCCTGGGATTGTGTGAATTTCTACCCAGCTGGTCCAAATTGATTGATACAGGGCCAAATATTTGTCTGCCTACATTTCAAAGTCTATAATTTGCTAATGAATTGTGGTAATAATCTTTCATCATACATGAAAGATTTAGCCAAACAATTTGCTAAGTATGTATTTTGATCATAAAATTTTTGGACTTACACCAAGCTTTACATCTATTTTACAGCTAATGCATGGGGGTGGAGGGAGGGCAGTTGGAGAAATAATACTGAACATGGACACTTGATGGAAAGGGATGAAGGAAACACGGGAAAAAGGTACTTTGGAAAAGAATAATGCTGGGAAAGTCCTCTGAATGACAGAAGAAAATGAATTATATTTGCATCTGCAGAGTAAAGTAGGATTTTTTAAAAATGCCAGCACAGTTCTTAACCTGCACTGTCCAGAGATGTGTTACTAAGGCAGATGAGGGCAAAGAAAGAATCTTTTCCAGTTTTGACTATAGCTATTCCACACATTGATTACGGAGTAATTTCCTAGAAACAATGCTGTCAAGTGAAATGTCCACAAATTTTGAATAATTGAAGGGATAAATATCAAAGCCAAATTTGTTACAGTCAATTTTTTAAAATGTGGAATAAATGTGATTTGACCAATTCCAGAAGAATGTGAAAGAAGAACCTCCTAGGGAATGAGCACGAGTATTGAGAATAATATTTAAAGCAAAGATTATGCAGAAGAAAATTAAGCTTTTATCTGTGGATGATATGTAATCTCTGCTTGAAAAGTGCAAACTATATTTACATATTTTGGGGAGATATGTATAAAAGTTCTAAATTTCCCTGTGGAATATGAGGGCAAGAAAATGTTCAAAATAAATCTCTTATATGTGTAATTTCTCCTTCATTGTAAGAGATCAGGGTGCCATGACATCCTTTTTGACCAATATAGTCTAAATAATTTTTATATTGTTCATGGTAAGAATATAAATAATAAGAAATTTCCCTTGCCTGGCCATTTAGTAGCAAGAGGGAAAAAAATGGATAATGGAAGAAAAAACTCTGCCCTGCAGAGAGGAAGCATATACAATATAATAAAGGTAGATAATCCATTTTTATACAGGTAAGAAACTTGAGAAATTTGATATATGTGCTAGACCTCTTGAATATGTGATGAAATGTCACATTTCCAGAGCATTGATTTATAATCATTTACATAACTCTCTTTTTGTTTCTGCTAGAGGTTAACTTGTTTTAAATGTTAGTACAGTGAATCCAAGGTGACACCACTGGCCAATCTTAAAGTGTTCAGAAAAGTAAAAATTCTATGTCTAACTCACAGGGTATTTTAAGTAAATTGAAAATAGTGTTCTACACATTGACTTTCTCAGCCTCCTTCCTTCTATTTGGCTGACAGTTAAAAATCTTTAGCAATGCAATCTCATACTTTTTGTAGGTCAATTGTAACCATATTGTTTGTGATAGTTATTGCCATAAATACTGAACAAAGTTTTGGTTTGGGGATTCTTATTTTTTCCTGTTTTATTAAAGAAAAGTTCTGAAATCATTATGAAGGAAAAATATAGTGAAAAATTACATTTAAATAAAATTAATTATAAGCAAGATAATTAGTAAGATTGCTGATTTTTTATGAAAACTCAATTTCAAAAGCAAATATTAGAGTTATAGATTATGTATATTAAATTCAAACTATGCTGTTGGCATTTTGTTCTAGACTTTTTGGTATTCTGCTATCAGAATCAGTTTACATTTACATGCCTGATTTTACCTGATGAAAATGTAAAATATTTCCTCTGAAGAAGTATGTTTATAATGCCCTATAATCATCATCATCATAAGATTATCAGTTAAATAGTTCATTTCTGCTGAATTAAGAGATAGTTTCCTTATCCTTCAAATTACAAATGAGGGAATTTTAGTAAGATATTTTCAAAGGATGGTGTTTTCCTTCTGCTGAAATTTTTTTGTTGAAGATTACGTGTATATACATGGATGCTTGAAATTTGAAATATTAGAAATATAGTAAAATGCTTAAAGAGTCCTGATGTCTACCTCTAGTTTTAATTTCAAATGTTGCAACCAATTTTTATGTTGAATGAATGAAGCAAGATGGTTGGCATATCTGCAAAGTGAATGTGATTGATATGTTAATGTGCACATGTCCTAAATCTAAATGAATGTTGACTTTTTCAGACCAGTCATCTTTTTGGTCATATTGCTCAAAAGTTATTCTAGAGTTTCAGGAACTGATTTTGGAGCCATGTTACTTTTTTTCTCTTTCAATGATTTCACTTATAGCCATTCTTCTATGTAGGGGGAAATCAATTTATTGAAACTACCAAAAGTAATTTGAAGTCAAGTGTTGTGAGCCAGGCGATTGTTCTATCTGGATGGTCCCATTTATGCTTATTCAGGTTTTTTGTCTCTTTTCTGAGTTCCTTTTTTCTTCGTGAACATATATCTGCTGTAGCACTGCACTTGTTTGTAATTATCTGTTTACTTCTCTCCTATTACACTATATGAACCTTAAAACCAGAAAAGTGTCAAATTTTTCTCTTTATTTCAGGGCCTACCATTGAAATTGTCACAGAATAGGTGAGCTTAATGAATGGCTAAATTAGAAAATATGGATCTATTAAGCAAGATTATTTCTAACTGAAAGCATTTGCAAAGGAGAAATCATCCAAGAATTTCTGAGTATTTTCGGTATTTTAAATATTAATGTTGAAAGAAATATGTATTTTTGAATGAAATTGTTGTGAAAGGATCTCTCTGGTTTGGTTATAAATTCTCACATTTGTTAAAAATGGACTAAGAATAGACAATTTATGCAGAAGTGCAAAATAAAAAGAAATCCTGCTTCAAAATAGATTTATGTCATCTTTAATTTGTAATATCTGACAAATAATTTATGATGACTTTCTTCTCAATGAAGTTATAGAAACTTTTAAAAAATGTTATTCTTAATCTAGTGGTGCACTGTTATGGATTTCAATAAACTGAACAGTGCTTCTCAGTTGGCAGTTAGTTAACTTGTAATAGTGGAAAGATAATTGCATTATGACAGGGAATTTAAGTACCAATCCTTGTGTGACTTAACACACTGTATGATCTTTTCTTTCTGAGGAGCCTAGTTTTTATTTTTCATGTTTGCATTTTATAATGTAGATTGCAGCAACCCAAAGTTTTTAGTAGTGAAAATATTCTTTAAATTATATTTATTTATTTATTTCTGGTGGTTGATGGACCTTTATTTTTTAATTTATATGTGGTGTGAGAATCAAACCCAGTGCCTCACACATTCAAGGCAAGCGCTCTACCAATGAGCCTCGACCCCAGCCCTGAAAATATTTTTTTAATGTCTTAGAACCTTCAAATATGTGTACAAAGTTTTCTGTATATACTTCTGTTGTAGCATCTCTATCATTGTTGTGTGGTTTGAATATGGTTTCAATATGTTGCCCCGAAGGTTCACAGGTTGAAGGCTTGATCTTCAGTGTGGCTATGTTGAGGGGCAATAGAACTTTAAGAGGTAAGGCAGGGCCTAGCATAAGGTTATTAGTCATTAGGGTTTCTACACTCCTTAATGTAAGTCTTATAGGACCCTGGTTAGTGGGGAGCAGGGAGAAGGGGGAGGAGGGCAAACTAATCAGTAGACAATAACTGCATATGGAGATGTCCAAATATGTCATATGAAATATAAATATTCCTTTAATCCTTAAGGTATTATTTAAGGGGTTCAGAGTTGACATAGATCCTGTTACCATGGTGTTTTAAATTCCTATAAATCAGGATTGTTTTCCTACTAGATAATGAAGAATATTATGTTTATTCTAAATTAGACTTTATATGTATGGTAATACAGTAAGACTTTAACAGTGAATTGTATATATGTCTTTCTAATATATAAGATTCTTTAATATTGAGTAAACAGTATTAATTTGATGTTATTAACTTAGCGTGCTAAGTGAATTAAAATTCTATGTGAGTGTCAAGATTGTGGTATCAGCATATGGGCAGATATACAGATCAGAGGAATAGAATTAGGAACCCAGAAATAAACTCCTACACTTATGGTCAATTAATTTTCAACAAGGGTACTAATATAATTCAACATGGTAAGAATAATCTTTTTAACATATGGTGCTGGGACAACTGGTTTATCTACATGTAAAAAAAAAAATGAAATCAGACCACTCCTTCATATCATATAGAAAAATTAACTCAAATTGTTTTTGTTTTTGTTTTTGTTTTTGTTTTTTTTGTTAAAAATAAATAAATAAATAAATGGATGTAAGAGCCCAAGCTATAAAACTCTTAAAAGGAAATATAGGTAAAGATCTTCATGACTTTGGGTTAGGCATTGGTTTCTTTGGGTTAGGACACCAACATAAGCAACAAAAGGGAAAATAGATTAATTGGAGTTCATCAAAATTTAAAACTTTAGTGTCTCCAAAGGCACTATCTGTAAAGTGAAAAGGTGATTCAAAATGGGAGAAAATATTTCCAAATCATATATTGATTAGAGACTTGAATCCAATATATGTAAACAATTCTTACAGCTCAGCGATAGACAACCTAATTTAAAATTGACAAAAGATTAGAATAGACATTTTCTGAAATAAGATATGTAAAAAGCTAATAAGCACATGAAAATTTGTTTCTCATTTTTAGTCATTTGGAAATGCAAATAAAAAATCCAAAGGAATTAAAATCAGGATGTCAGATGGTGCCCATATTCATTGCAGCATTATTCACAATAATCAAGATGTGGAAGCAACCTAAGCATCCATTACTTAGATAATAGATGGATAAAGGTGAATATACATAGTAAAATGTGGTAAATATACATAGCCTTTTAAAAAGAAAGAAATTATGCTATTTGCAGTAACATGGATATACCTAGAAGACATTTCTTTTTTATGATTGAATAATGTCCCATTGTATGGATATGCCACATTTTGTTTATTCATTCATCTATTAATGGATAATTGTTTTGCTTCTACTGTGTGGCCTTTATGAATAATGCTGCTTGCTGTGAATATTCACCTATGTGTTTTTTTTCTGAGGACATACATTTTTAGTTCTCTTGGTATGTATAGGAGTAGAGTTGCTGGTTCAGTTGGTGCATATATATATATATATTTTTTCTCTTTTCCTTTAATTATGGTAAGAAGATGTAGATAATAGCATTTACTATTTTAATCATTTTTAAGAGTAAATTTCAATGACATCAAGTAGCAGTCACTTTGAACCATTACTACCATCCAATTTCAGGGCTTTTTTGTCTTCCCAAAGTGAAACTTCATAATCATTAAACAATAAATCCCCATTCCCTTTTCCCCCCAGTTCCTAGCTTTCTAACCCTAAGAATTTGATTATCTTATGTACCTTGTATAATCATACACAATATGAGGTTTTTGGTGTCTGAGTTATATCACTTAAGTTAATGTCTTCAGAGTTCATTCATGTTATAATGTGTCAGAATTTTTTCCTTATTGACAAAGAAAAGATTCTACTGTATGTGTATATCTCATTTTATTTATCCATTTACCCATTGGAGCCCTTGGTTATTTCCACCTTTTGACTATTGTGAATAATGCTGCTATGAACATGAATGTTTAAATATATTTTTGAGAACATGCTTTCAATTTTTGGAGGGAATATACTAAGAAGTGGAGTTGCTTGATCATATGGCAATTCTATGTTTAAGCTTTCTAGGAACGTTTGATTTCTCTCACAAACAGCAGCTGCATCATTTTAGATTTCTATCAGCATAAGAAATTCCATTTCTCCACTCCACCAATACTGGATATTTTCTGCATCTTTTAAAAAATAATAGCATCCTAATGTATGTGAAGTAGTATCTCATTGTGGTTTGGTTTGCATTTTCCTAATGATTGGTGATGTAGAACATCATTTCATATATTTACAGAAATTCCAGTCCTTTGCCCATTTGGGGAGAGGGGAATTGTTTTTTGGAGTGATGAAAATGTTCTGGAATTAAGTGATAGTGGTTGCAGGACTGTGTGATTATGCTGAAAACCATTAAATTGTACACTTAGAAGTAAACGCAACAACAACAACAACAAAATGAATACGGAGAACTGAAAGCTCACCAGAGAGCCAAACCTCCAGAATGAAAAATTGTACCAAAAAGGAAGATTAGGAGACTGTGTGATGTCAGCTGGATAAAAATATAGGAATAAAACTTTTCAACTTAGCAGTGTTTGACTAAGTCTTTTCACTTTTCACTGATTTTTTTTTTAAGAGAGAGAGAGTGAGAGACAGAGAGAGAGAGAGAGAGAATTTTTAATATTTATTTTTTAGTTTTCGGCAGACACAACATCTTTGTTTGTATGTGGTGCTGAGGATCGAACCCGGGCCGCACGCATGCCAGGCGAGCGCGCTAGCACTTGAGCCACATCCCCAGCCCCTCACTGAATTTAAACCAAGAAAAAATGGACTTTGTAATGTTAGAAACAGTTTTTCTTGTGTTTGATATTATTAAGCACTTGAGTTGTATGAAACCACATTTGAAAACTTTTTTTTTTGCTAAATCTATGAAAGGGGACATATTCCTACTCTGTTTCTACTTGATGGCAGGTCTGTTGCACTACTAGAAGAAGATTTCAAAAGAATTAATACCAACTTTTTTACATGACAAAGGTAGCTACAGTTTGCATCACAGTTTCTATGATTAATTTTGCATAGTGTTTCCATCAGTATTATTCTGTTATTATATTGTAAAGAAGTGTTTTGAGGATACAATAAATACTGTATATGAAGAATAAAGATACTACTTTGTTTAACACATTCTCAGCTGGGCATGATGGCACACCCTGTTGTCCAAGCTATTCAGGAGGCTGAGGCAGTTGGCTTACTTGAGCCCAGGAGTTTGAGGCCTTACTGGGCAACATAGTGAGACCCCCATCTCAGAAAACAAAACAAAAGCATTTTTCCCCTGGAGAAATTATCATATATCATCTACATTTCTAGCAGATATTAAATTAAAAAGAGAATGGTTTTTACTTCATAGTAATTTGTGTGTGATTTTGTGGAGATGTCTTGTAGTCAGTGGTTTTTGACTTTGAAAGTTTATATCAACTTTCCTGAGGGGAAAGAGGAAGAAACTTAACCTTATGTTAGTATTTTATACATTTCAACTCCTTTCTCCCACCTTAGTTCTTTTGATCCTTAGGATATGTATGAGTGTCAGGCCTGCTGCTTATGGCTGTGCCGATTGAAAATGGTACCTCCTGAGGCTGATGATACAACTCAGTGGTAGAGCACTTTCCTACCATGCTTGAGGCTCTGGGTTTGATCTCCAGTACCACAGGAGAGAACGAGTGGGGAAGGGAATTGAGAAGAGGAAGGAAGGAAAGCAAAGAAAAAGAAAGCAAGGAAAAAAATGGTAGGTCCTGAAATTGTGCAACACAGTGATCTTGGTGAGGGTGTATGTAAGTACTTGATGGTTAACTCTCCCTGCCATAGAAATAGAGGTATTGATGCAGAAATTAGGCAAGTGATATTTAAGAGTCCACAGGAAAGCCATTGCATTTTCTTGTTGTATGATTTTGTGTTTTCAGTGATTCCATTTCCTTAATCTTTCATGCTTCATGCTATAGCAGTAGCCTGCTTACCTCACTCTATTCTATTCATTACACAAACTCTTTCCTCATCTGTAAAATAGCATAACAGTAATATTACATGCCTGACATTTTTTAATTGTAAGAATGAAAATAGACAATATAGGTAAAGGCAACCTTATTTACTCTAAAATACTTTCTATAGAAGTTCACCTTATCTTGAGCCCTTTCTTCTCATGCTATTCAAAGACCCATGTATAGTTGAGGAAGACCACACTTAGCTGATACATCCTTCAGAAAATTTTTTGTAATCCTCTTTCCTGTATAAATGTACCCTTTTTCTTGAGTTTTCCTTCATACTGCAAAGTGTTATTGTGCCACATTATATACTCATTTGTATAAATTATCTTATTCTATCTTGCAATCTATATTTTCTTTGAGAATGGAGCTGTATACTACAAAAAAAAAGTTTGTATTCTCTACAGAACTGAACAGAATGCTTTAAGAATAAGAAAACAAAAGGTATTTTAGAAATTACTTGAATTCCAGGGCTAGGGATATAGCTCAGTTGCTAGGGTGCTTGCCTTGCATGCACAAGGCCCTGGGTTTCATCCCCAACACCACCATCACCAAAAAAAAAAAAAAGAAGGAGGAGGAGGAAATAAATTACTTAAATTCCATTAAACCAATCTGACCACAGCACTTTCAAATATATTTATTATAGTACTAATTGCTGGTCAGTTTAGAAATATTCTGTCAGAGCTATTTATTGTATAGTGCTGGAGCTAACTCTATTGGTGCAAGAAGTTGGTTATTAGATATTCAGAAATTTTGTGAATCTCAAACAGTAGCTTGAGATTGATGGCAGTGAAAATATTTACCCCATGGACATTGACAAACTCTACAAAGGATGCAATTTTGTTTCAGGAGAACCAGTGTACCGCAGGTATGTGTCTCTAAACCCTACTGATTTGTTACTTCCTTCAATTTATCTCTGTCTGACTTCCTGGACTATGATAGGAGCACACTTGCTGAACTAATGAGTAAATAAGTGACAGAATATATCAGCTGTTTTATTCCCTACTTCTTGACCTCTGCTGGCCAAATCTAATGTATTTTTTGAGAATGAGTTTAACAATAGATGATGCTAGAGACTGTAGGTTCTTTGTTGTTTAACCTTTGAAGAAAAAAAATTTTTTAACTTTTTTTAGACTATTGTGAATGGATGGTTTTCCTAAATTTTCTTTCAGCCGATTCGTTGTTGGAGTATAGAAACAATTGATTTGTGAAGTTAATTTTGGATCTTGCTACTTTGCTGAATTCATTTATGAGTTCTAGAAGCTTTTGGGGTCTTTTAAATACAGAATCATGTCATTGGCAAATAGCTAGATTTAGCTCTTCTTTTCCTACTCAAATCCTTTTTATTTTATTCTTTTCCCTAGTTGTTCTGGCTAGAGATCTGAGGACTGTGTTGAATAGAAGTGGTGAAAGTGGGCACCTGAAAATCTTTACCACCTGTACCTCAGACAGAGAACTAATCTCCAGGATATATAAAGAACTCAAAAAATTTAACATCAAAAAAACAACCCAATCAATAAGTGGGAAAAGGAGTCGAGTACACACTTCACAGAAGTAGTACAGTCAGTCAACAAATATATGAAAAAATGTTTAATATCTCTAGCAATTAGAGATTAAAACTAAAAATTAAAACTACACTGAGATTTCATCTCACTCTAGTCAGAATGGCAATTATCAAGAATACAAATAACAATAAATGTTATTGAGGATGTGGGGGAGAAGGTACACTCATACATTGCTAGTAGGACTTCAAATTGGTGCGGCCAATATAGAAAGCAGTATGGAGATTTCCTCAGAAAACTTGGAATGAAACCATCATTTTGACCCAATTATCCCACTTCTTGTTATATACCCAAATGAATTAAATTAATTAAAAAGAACCAGTAAATTCAAAAAATTAAAATTGCAAAAAAATAGTAACCTTGGAAATGAAGGTTATTAAACACCAGCTTTAATAGCACAGTAAACATGGCATTTTTGTCAGTTATCACCTTGTTGAGCTATTCCTGCTTAGACTTTGCTACCTACCATCTATTGCTAACTCACCTTACAATTTCCAAGGTGGGAGTCAGTAATGTGAACCATCTCCAATTAGGTGAGAGAGTTCTTTTCTCATTATAAGAGGTAACTAATTGATTTGTTCTCCGTAGTCACCAAAGGCATATGAAAATATAATATCTGGGGACCTTAAAATATTCATTAATAACTATATTAAAACAGCTTGTATTATTATTCTATTAAGATTTCCATCAGTTTTATTTAATTTTTAGCTACACTTAGGATTGAACCCAGGGCCTTCTGCATGTGAGGCAAGCTTTCTACCATTGAGTTACCTCCCCAGCTGAGGTTTCTATCAATTCTATCAAAAGTACGATTATGCCAGGCATGGTGGTATACTCTTGTAATCCCAGAAGCTCAGGAGACTGAGTAGGAGGATCGAAAATTCAAAGGCAGCCTCAGCAACTTAGGCCCTAAGCAACTCAGCAAGTTCCTGTCTCTAAATAATATATAAAAAAGGGATGGGCCCATTTGTTGATTGGGTTGTTTGTTATCTTATTGTCTAATTTTTGGAGTTCTTTGTATACTCTGGATATTAGGGCTCTATCTGAAGTGTGAGGAGTAAAGATTTGTTCCCAGGGTGTAGGCTCCCTATTTACCTCTCTTATTGTTTCTTTTGCTGAGAAAAAACTTTTTAGTTTGAGTAAGTCCCATTTGTTGATTCTAGTTATTAACTTTTGTGCTATGGGTGTCCTATTGAGGAATTTGGAGCCCGACCCCACCGAATGTAGATCGTAGCCAACTTTTTCTTCTATCAGACGGCGTGTCTCTGATTTGAAGACACTTCTCAGAGGAGGACATACAATCAATCAACAAGTACATGAAAAAATGCTCACCATCTCTAGCAGTCAGAGAAATGCAAATCAAAACCACCCTAAGATACCATCTCACTCCAGTAAGATTGGCAGCCATTATGAAGTCAAACAACAACAAGTGCTGGTGAGGATGTGGGGAAAAGGGTACACTTGTACATTGCTGGTGGGACTGCAAATTGGTGCGGCCAATTTGGAAAGCAGTATGGAGATTTCTTGGAAAGCTGGGAATGGAGCCACCATTTGACCCAGCTATTCCCCTTCTTGGTCTATTCCCTAAAGACCTAAAAAGAGCATGCTACAGGGACACTGCTACATCGATGTTCATAGCAGCTCAATTCACAATAGCAAGACTGTGGAACCAACCCAGATGCCCTTCAATAGACGAATGGATAAAAAAAAATGTGGCATTTATACACAATGGAGTATTACTCTGCATTAAAAAATGACAAAATCATAGAATTTGCAGGGAAATGGATGGTACTAGAGCAGATTATGCTAAGTGAAGCTAGCCAATCCCTAAAAAACAAATGCCAAATGTCTTCTTTGATATAAGGAGAGTAACTAAGAACAGAGTAGGGACGAAGAGCATGAGAAGAAGATTAACATTAAACAGAGATGAGAGGTGGGATGGAAAGGGAGAGAAAAGGGAAATTGCATGGAAATGGAAGGAGACCCTCAGGGTTATACAAAAGAACATACAAGAGGAAATGAGGGGAAAGGGAAAAATAATACAAGGGGGAGAAATGAAGGTCAGTAGAGGGGGTAGAGAGAGAAGAGGGGAGGGGAGGGGAGGGGAGGGGGGATAGTAGAGGATAGGAAAGGTAGCAGAACACGACAGTCACTAGTATGGCAATATGTAAATCAATGGATGTGTAATTGATGTGATTCTGCAATCTGTATATGGGCTAAAAATGGGAGTTCATAACCCACTTGAAGCAAAGTGTGAAAGATGATATATCAAGAACTATGTAATGTTTTGAACAACCAACAATAAAAAAAAAAAAGGGATGGGGATGTGGCTCAGTGGTTAAGGACCCTTGGGTTCAATCCTTGGTACCAAAAAAAAAGCGCAATATTATGTAAAATTGTAAAGGTAATGTTGAATCACTTGAATTTCTTTTCTAGGATATCCTTCATAACCTTAAGATATTTATATATTTTTTAAATGATGTTTTCTGACTATTCTGTGACATCTGTTATCAAAACAAACTATTTTTAATTAAGTTTTTTGTTCATGTTGGAATTTGAACCTAGGGCCTGGTGCATGCAGAGTAACACCCCAATATGACTTTATTTGATTAAATTACAATTAATTCCAATCAAAATCCCAATGACATTCCTCATAGAAGTAGAAAAAGTAGTCATGAAATTCATCTGGAAAAATGAGAGACCCAGAATACCTAAAGCAATCCTTAGCAAGAAGAGTGAAGCAGATGGCATCACTATACTAGACCTTAATCTATACTACAGCAATAGTAACAAAAACAGCATGGTATTGGCACCAAAACAGATTTGTAGACCAATGGTACAGAATAGAGGACACAGAGACTAACCCACATAATTACAGTTATCTTATATTTGACAAAGGCATCAAAAACATACATTGGAGAAGAGATAGCCTCTTCAACAAATGGTGCTGGGAAAGTTAGAAATCCATATGCAACAAAATGAAATTAAACCTCTATCTTTCATCATGCACAAAACTCAACTCACAGTGGATCAAGGACCTAGGAATTAAACCAGAGACATTGCGTCTATTAGAAGAAAAAGTAGGCCCAAATCTCCATCATGTCGGATTAGGCCCCAGCTTCCTCTATAAGACTCCTATAGCGCAAGAATTAATATCAAGAATCAATAAATGGATTCAAACTAAAAACCTTCTTCTCAGCAAAGGAAATAATAATGTGAGTAGAGAGCCTACAGATTGGGAGAAAATCTTTACCACACACACATGTCAGATAGAGTACTAATCTCTAGACTGTATAAAGAACTAAAAAATCTTAACACCAAAAAAACAAATAACCCAGTCATTAAATGGGCCAAAGAACTGAACAGACACTTCTCAGTAGAAGATATACAATCAGTCAACAAATATATGAAAAAAACATTTAACATCTCTAGCAATTAGAGAAATGTAATCAAAACTACTCTAAGATTTCATCTCACTCCAGTCAGAATGGCAGCTATTAAGAATGTAAACAACAATAAGTGTTGGTGAGGATGTGGGGGAAAAGGCACACTCATACTTTGCTTTCCACATTGGTGCAGCCAATGTGGAAAGCAGTATGGAGATTCCTTGGAAAACTTGGAATGGAACCACTATTTGACCCAGCTATCCTACTCCTTGGTTTATACCCAAAGGACTTAAAAACAGCATATTATAGTTATGTAGCCACATCATTGTTTATAGCAGTACAATTCACAATAGCTAAACTGTGGAACCTACCTAGATGTTCTTCAGTAGATGAATAGATAAAGAAAATGTGGTATATATACACAATGGAATATTATTCAGCATTAAAGGAGAATAAAATCATGGCATTTGTAGGTAATTGGATGAAGCTGGAGAATATAATGCTAAGTGAAATTAGCCAATCCCAAAAAAAACAAAAGGCTGAGTGGTTTCTCTGACTTGAGGATGCTGATTCATAATATGTTGCGCAGGGAGAAGGCATGGGGATGGGAGGATTAAATGAGCTCTAGATAGGGAAAAGGGGAGGGAAGGGTATAGGAGGAGGAAAGATGATGGAATGTGATAGTCATCATTACCCTAAGTATATGTATGAGGACGTGAAGGATGTGACTCTACTTTGTGTACAACCAGAGATATGAAAAACTTTGTTCTGTATGTGTAATATGAATTGTAATGCATTCTGTTGTCATATATAAGAAATCAAAATTTTAAAAAATAAATAAAAATTAATTAACTTATTTGGTATGGAGGATAGAACCCAGGGGTGCTTTAACCCTGAGCTACACACCCAGCCTTTTCTTTTTTCTTTTCCTTTTTTGTGACAGGGTCTTGTATTGCCCAGGCTGCCCTCAAGCTTGTGATCCTCCTGCCTTATCCTATCCATTTGCGGGGATTATGGCTGTGTGCTACACTACCACTCCCAGTTCTCTTTTAGATTTTGTAAAGATAAATGCTTTGTTAAATTTTCAACAGTAAAAAGTAAAGTCTAGAAATAGCAAGCTGCTCTCTGAAATTCTGAGTTTTATGTTCTAGGTACCATTTCTACTCTTATTTATAGTATATGAAATCCCTTTCATAAAGGGTAAGTTGTATTAGGTTGCATTAGCCAATTCATTCTTGTAATCAAGGTTAAGTAAGCTAGTCACTTACCAATGTACTTTTTAATTTTTGGAGTTCTGCTTTTACTTGACATAATAGGTTACAAAAATGACATTAGACAACATGCATATTTGTTGATCTTATTGAAAAGTGTGAAAAATTAAAACAGTTTTAATTAGGTGCAAGTGCACTCTTTCTCTAGAGGTACGTCTTTTGACATCAGTTAGTTGCACACTGATACTGTGCTGAATGGAATTGATATAACACAGATTCTGTTGACATTTGGTTCATAAATAATAATGGAGAGTTGGGGGTTGTAGCTCAGTGGTAGAGCACTTGCCTACCTGTGTAAAGCCCTAGGCTCAATCCCCAGGACCTCAAAAACAAACAGAAAAGGTAATTGCATTTCAATAAAACCTTGCCAACTGTATGGAAAAGTTAAGTGATAGAAACTAATCAGAACAGATTTCTGATTGTGTTAAAAAAAATTTACAGTGTGCTGGGCACAGTGGCACACACACCTGTAATCTCAGTGGCTCTGGAGGCTGAGACAGGAGGATTGTGAGTTCAAAGCTAGCCTCAGCAGAAAGCAAGGCGCTAAGCAATTCAGTGAGACTCTGTCTCTAAATAAAATAAAATTTTAAAAAATCAAGTGTGCTAATGTTTTTTTTAAGTGTTTATGTGTGTACAAGAATGTTAATGAATCATTTACATAGACTAATAAGCATTTGAAATTTATAATAGAAGAATTATCTTTTTCTAACAAAGTTATTACAAAATTTGGTAGTAAAGAAGCATGAACTAAGCATTCTTTCTCAGGCATTTTATAAAATCATGCTTCAGAATAGTATTTGTGATCTATAATACATGATAATTTATATATGTAGAAGCAGCTGTTACCATAAGAACAGCTTTGTATTGATTCTGCATATAATTGATTTGCTTAAATTCTATAAATGTCTTTCTAACTGTAAGAACAAGAAGTACTTAATCTGAGTATCTTGGAAATGAATAGAAATTTTCGAAATTCCGATGATTTATCAGAGATTTTTGTTTACAGGGTTAACTGCATTAAAAAGAGTTGCTTTGACCAAATAATCCAATAGGCCATTTTTGCCTCTAAAATTCTTAGAAGCTATATTGGATTTTCTAAGTGTTTCCTTAATAATATGATAGAGCATTATAAGTTCAGTTTGCAATCTTTTATAGAATGTACCTTTTCTGAATAATACATTGGGAAAAAACTAAAGAATGTTATAATTAATATTCTCTGATAAAGCTAATTGTGTATAACATTTGGATTTTTAGCTATATTTTTAACTCAAGGCAAACTTTCACTTCTTTTGATGTAAAAGTGTAAGTTCCAAGTATTAGAACTTATTCTTGTTTAGTTCATTTATCCAAAATAGAATCTATTGTTAGTCTTTGTAATGTTGTTATTAGATATGTTAACTGCCAAAATGTATGGTTCAGATTCAAAGTAAATGCATATACAGAAACTATTTATGTTTGAGTATTTGCATTTACAATGTGACATGCATGTACATGTGAAAATTATAACAATTACAAAAATTTTCATTTTATATTTATTATATGCTTTGCATTTTGAGTATATATTGTTACACTTTCATTCATCAATAAAAATGTTTTAACAGTACTAAATTAAAATACAACTAGTAGAAATTTATAAAATAGAAATAACTTGAGAAAATTATTTTCTTTCACCATATATGCTATATAGGTGATGAATCCTTAAAGATGGTAGAGTAAGTTTAGAACATTAGAGATGTATTATGAAGTTGTGAATCCATTTTGAGCACTTAAACTCTTTGGAATTTTTTTTGCCCCATCATATCACAGATTATTTATGGCTTAGTACTTAGAAGCCATTATACTAAATGTGGCTTTAGTACAGTATTGTAATTATAAAATTCTCAACTAAGAAATGTCTAGAGGTTCTTTAATCCAGACTCTCTGATTCATAGTTGAGAACACTAAAGCTTTCTATACTTTGAAGCAAACTTTAAAATTCTATGGTCCTTTAGAGGCACAGAGAAAGTAATTATATAGTTGTGAACAGCATTGCCAGATTACACATCCAGACGGTCTGACATTTGAGTCCACACTGTTATAATATCTTGTTGAAAACATGAGACCTTGAAGAAATTATTCATTTGACTTTCTTAAGCCTGTTTCCTCTGCTGTAAAATAGGGAATTTCTAAGCTAAATAATACAGTAAAGTCTTTATTCATTTTAAACCCTGGCTTCCCTAACAAAGTGTATGTTAGAAACTTGGGTGTCATCTTTGATTCTTTCTTCTTTATTTCCCACATCTGTTTCTAGCCACTATCATCCCTTGCCTGGACTCCAATAGTAACCCATTATTGAATCCTGCCTACTTTTTATTCTTATACCACTAACCCCAATCTTGTCTTGACATAACAGCCCAAATAATAAGACATGGTTATCTATCCCATGTAATGGTTTGGATCTTTGGATCTATGATGTCCTCTAAAAAGGTCATATGTCAGGCAATGCAGGAATGCTCAGAGTTAAAATGATTAGAGTATGAGCACTATAGCTTTACTAATGGATTAATTTATTTGATGAATTTGTAATTTGAAAGGACTACTGTGTATTAACTGTAGGTGGAACATGGCTGGAGGAAGTAGGTCACGAGGGTGTAGACCTAGACTATATTGTGTCCCTGGTGTTTTGCCTCTGTCTCTGTGCCCCTGTCCTTCCCTTACTTCCCTCTTAGAACATAGTCACAAGTTATAGTTATATATTTGTATACCTGTCTTTCTCATTAGATAGTAGACTTTTTGAAGTTAAGACTGTATCTCATTGTCTGGCATAACCAAGATTACTGCCTCTAGGAACCTTTTAGTAAAACTTATTCATCTTCTTCTCATATACTGATATAGCACTTTGCATTATATCAACCCCCTACTTACTATCTGACCTTGGAAAGTTACTTAGCCTATCCATGCTTCAATGTCCTCATCTTTAAAATGGTGATGTTTCTCAGGATTTATTATGAAGGTTCAATGTATTATTGCAATTATTGCTTTTAACATAGTGCCTAAAATATAACTTACCCAATGCATGTTTTTAATAACATTATTATTTTAGGATGTATTATTTTAGGATTGTGTTAGAATTATTATCAGTCCTTCACTTCCTTGTTATTGAAGTTTAAGGAGAAGTATGGCTGCATTTTATTTGTCTGTAACTTAATAGATTTAGTACAGTATTCTGTAGAAGTTAAGGTCCATTTCAGCACTACTTAATGCTTAGTTTTGTAACACAAACATCTGCAAAATAATAACAGTTACTCTCTTCATGTCTGAGTATTGTTAAGAGCTAAAAGCAAACAACTTCACCTTTTACATTCATTGTTCACCAGAAGTTTCAAACACTCAAAGCTGCTCTGCATTCTTGGGACACATGCCCCTGCAGCTTCTTGTTACTTTTCTTTGCTCACCCTCACTTCTGCTCCAATTGCTTTTACCTTCCATGTTCATATCTAAAATGTCTAATGCTCAAGAGTTGCCATCTTCATAAGGCTTTCTCTCATCCTTTCCATAGAGGATAAGCTTGGCTTATTATGACTTTGTTTTGGTACTTAATAATGTAATATTTTAAAGTGCATTTGCATAAAGGTCTGCCTATATAAAAGAAATATAAACATATATGTATCAACAAATATTTATGGTATCCCTACTAATGTTTGAGATCAACTCAAACATTAAAGGTAATTTAATGACTGTTGCTTATAAAAGTCTAATGGAAAATGATTCAGACAGAGATTAGCTTTACCTACAGGTTTGAGAAAGTCCTCAGCAGGCAATATTTGAGCTGGGCCTTTAAAAACGAGTATTTTCTGTGTGAACAAGAGATTAAAGCATAGAACCAGCATGAAGATGTATTTAGAAAACATTTTTCTGAAATACCCAGAAAGAAGGATTCTTGAATCTTTAAGCCATGTCATGGTCTACCTAGTGGAGTGTTGGTATATAGAGAGATTTTTTAATTTTTCTTTTTTAGTTATAGTTGGACACAATACCTTTATTTATTTATTTTTATGTGGTGCTGGGGATGGAACCCAGTGCCTCGCATATGCTAGGTGAGCGCTCTACCGCTGAGCCACAACCCCAGCCCTACAGAAAGGTTTTTTAAAGAAAGTTTTTAATATTTGACTAACTAGTAAATCCAAGTGATATTCATACACAAGCATAAGCTGCTGTGTCCATCTCTTGGGTCTGCTTCCCTTTGAACTATGTTTTTCTCAGTCAGTATATTCTCAACTGGTGATCTAGTAGATTCTGCATAAAGCTCTGGTATTTCTATTCTGCTGATTTTGTAACTTCATTGAAATTTGCCTTTCTCATAGTTTTAGAAAAAATTCTGCTGCTGATTTAACAGACTCAATATGGATCACATATTTATCTTTAAACAAATAACTGTGGTGGGTAAGGAGATAATGATGTTATTAATTTTGAGAGATGGAAGGTGAGATCATTCTAAGTACAGTGGGATGCTTTTAGAGGTTTTAAGTTGAGAAATTCTAGCATCCTAGTATACTTTTAAAAATACTACTTTTGCTGCTCTATGGGATGGATTATAGAAGGCAAAAATGAGGAGCACAGAGAACAGTGAGGTACTATTGTAATATTCCAGCTGAGAAATGATAGCAGGCATGTTTTAGTTATGGATGGAAATATGTGAATGGTGACATTACAGGAAAATGAAAGATGAGTATTAAATTTTTGTTTTGAGTAACTTAGTGAATGGTGGTACCCTTAATTGAAATGAAGACTAGGCACAAGGATTGTTTGCAAAACAGTACCTTTTCCTGTTAAATTTCTGCTTGGAGAAGCAGACGCTTCATTAGGCACTTAGGAGTCATTTTTCTCATTTATAAAGTGAAAATAATTCCATTTATTTAATAGGATTACTGAGATATGTGTTAATGTAGAAAGCATGAATGGTTAGTTGATGAATAATGCAAGGAAAAAATGAAGTAGACGTTAAAGTGTAATAATTGCACCCTTTAAAAATTGGAGCTTTCTTTGAATCAGTAATTTTGTTACAAAACAAAGTACTGTGAATTGATTTTCATATTGATAAATAAAGGATCTGGCATAGGACAATGTATTTTTTTTTAGTTGTAGATGGACACAATACCTTTATTTTATTTGTTTATTTTTATGTGGTGCCAGGGATCAAACCCAGTGCCTCACACATGCTACGCAAATGCTCTACCACTGAGCTACAACCCTGGCCCAGACAGTGTATTTTCTAAAAAGCAACCAATTTTACTTTATCAGATTGTCTAGTTCTCACCTTTCTATTTGAGTTTTACTCATAAAAATGGTGAGTTTTATGAAATGTGCAGACTGGAGGAAAAAGGGATTCCCTGTAGTAGCTGCCTTTCAATAATATGCACTAATGAACTGACTAATATGCTACTAATGAACATGACTCTCAATATGCTTGACATTGTCTGACCCATGAACTTAATAAAAATGACATTGTAGTTTCTCAGTAACATACAGTTGTCTGTTTACCCAGTCCCTTGAATATACTTCTCTGTGGTGCTAATGCTGTTTGGACTTATGAAAAACAGGAATGTAGTTTTTGGATTTTGAATTATAGGACCGTTTGGAGGCAGGGGTGGGGGGAAAGTGGGGTGTAGGACAAAAGCTGGCTGGAGCAGGTAAAGGACTTGATGTTATTTAATGGACAGTGGCTATATCAGATACTCTCAAACTATCCAAAAAATTCAATTAGTATTTTCTCTTTGTACTTTACACATTTGGCCAGATTTGCTTCACAATTCATATTGTTCTAAATTTAGTATTGCAAACAAAAATGAAAAAAAATTATCCCATACATTCAGACTGAAGTTGAAAATTATAAGAATAAAATTTCTATCACAATGTTATTTAGCTTTTTAAATTGTTCTAGAAGTAGATGAATAAGATTTTCATTGTAAATGATTCAGGAACTCAGAAATCTAAAAGATAACTCATGATGGTTCCTCTTTATGAATTGTATAGATATCCTTAGGATAAGTACTTAGAAATTGAATGGCTGGGTCAATGGGTATGTTGATTTTATTTTGATATTGTCAAACTGCCCCTCAAAAAAGCTTCGCCTACTTGTTCACCTACCAGCAGTATGTGAACAGGCACCTTTAAAATGTATGAGTATACACTAGTTGGGGTGTGTGTGTATGTGTGTGTATGTGTATCAACAACAGATTTACGTAAATACTTTTAGTTTTTGCCTATTTGAAAGGTGAAAATGGCATATCATTTTACTGTGCATTTTCTATTACTAGTAAAATTAATCATTTTTGTTTATTATTCTATCTCAATGATATAGTTTCTGAACCAAGTAACTCTAGTATTAATTTAATTAGAAAGTGATTAGTATGCATATAGAGATGGTTGAACTGTCACAACACTGATGACCCTGATTCATATTGTTAATGGTACTATAGATCAAGTATATATTTTTAATTTATTCTAATTTATTATTTATGACAGCAGAATGCATTACAATTCATATTACACATATACAGCACAATTTTTCATATCTCTGGTTGTACACAAAGTAGAGGTACACCATTTGTATTTTCATACACGTACTTGGGGTGATGATGTCCATCTCATTCTACCTCCCTTCTCCTCTCACCCCTTTGCCCTATCTAGTGTTAATCTAATCCTCCAGTGCTTCCCCAAACCCCATCAGGAATCATCATCCTTATAATGGGAAAACATTTGGCATTTGTTGTTTTGGGATGGAGTTGGATGCTAAGTGAAGTTTAATGCTATGTGAAGTTAGATCAAGTATATTTTGTGGTGTATATTTTATTGTCTTTTTTTCATATATGTCATCATAGGTATAAAATGTAGAGGTAGCATAACATAGTGGTTAAAAGTGTGACTCTTGAGCCAGAATGCCTGGATCAGAATACTATTTTCAGTACCTTGAATATATACTCTCTGTGCCTCAGATGGCATGAAAATAATTTGTAAAGTGTCTGGTCATACTCAGTGCAATTTAAATCATCTGCTAAATAAATAGTTGAATCGATAAATATTATTTCATAATTGAGTGCTTATAACTATTTAACCCCCTAGAATCTCAGCATTTTTAGTAGAACTTTATAAAGCAACGATATAATGTAGCTCAAGGATCAACGTCTAAAACTCACATCTCAAATATTGTTTCGTAGGTCTTCCAGGGTGATTATTAAATTGAAAAGAATAACTTTTTATGTGAAATGAATTAAGTGAAAAAGGAATTAGTTTCATTTTCAAATGTGAGATAAGGTAGGAAAAACAATAGATTTTTGAAGTCAGAATGGAGTTCAAGTCCAGCAGTTTTATACTGCCTAATATGAGGAATGATTATTATGAATATGAAATATGCAAAGCACCTAGTTCAATGCCCTGACACTCAATAAATGGTAGCTACAGCTATTATAATTGCTTCTTTTCTTTTCCCTCCTATTGCCTCACTTATATTTATATCAACACTATCACATTGTAGTAAAAAGAATTGTTTCTGGGCATAACCTTTTGAGGCTTGTGAGTTCCTGTAAGACAAAAATATTATGGTTTTATCTGTCTTTGTTTCTCTCCAGTGGTTGCAAACTGGTAATTATAAGACTGTTTTGCCACCAGTTTGAGACCCACTATTTTGCCAACTAGTTTTAAATTTGGTTGCCACAATTTCAAAGCTAGAAAGTTTCACATTTAAATAAAAACAAAACTGAAAAACAAGATTCCTCACTACCAATTTTTCTCAGAGAATAAGAAAATTCTGGTGATGCAGAACCCCAGGTTTTCCATAGCAATGTTCAACCAATTTGAGTAGCATCTGCCTTCTTGGATACAGCATACTCTTCAATTTGCCATATTCCCTAGCAGCCCAAGAGTGTTTCCTCAAAACTAAGACCAGATGCCATTTGCTTATCATGTTTCCCTCATTTGTGTTACTTGTCTGGCTTCTTTAGACATTTGTATTTGAGATTGATGTTCTAGTAACCTTAAGAGTCTAGAATTTAGAAATTGCACAATAGATGTTGAATGGATGAAAGAATGAACCATAAATATATGGAAGTATAGAAAGTTTGCAAGGTTTCTATCTTAAAATGTACAAGATGATAGAGGTCAAGCTCTGTGTAGTTCTGCATTAGCAATATCTATTACCACCATCATTTTTCTGTTTCAATATACATCATGAAGAATGAGTGATAATATAGATAGGAGTGTCAGAAAATGATGCTCTGAAATAACTGACTTTTTTTTTTTTTTAATTGGATGTGATTGCCAGGCTGCCACAACTTTCAAGGATGGGCATGTTTATTCACTGGCGTAATATAGTGAAACATGACAAAAATAAAACATGATCAAATGCTCTCTCCATTTATTTTAGAATGCATGACAATATCTATTCACTGGAACAAAAACATACAAACAACACCCAACTGTGTTTGAAGACAAAATATCTTTGATCATAATCTCCCTTTGAGTTAGCTATCACTATAATAAACTTTTATTATTATGTACCTGACGATAATTTTGAATTTATGATTATTTAGTCTATTTGAACTGAAGCATGTTCTAGATCTACGAAGGAAGAGCAAGTGAACAGTGTGAGTAACATTTGTTTGGCAGGGAGTATGTTTGGGGCTAGGTTTGGGGATAGGGGAGGACAATAAATAGAAAGAAAAAAAAAAACCTCCCAAGCATTTCAATTTAGTTTTAGTTTTTAGGGAGGTATCATGGTTCAGTAAAAAAGAAAATATGTCTCAGAGTTCAATGTATTTCCTTTTGGATCCTGCTTCTGCTACTTATTTGGAGAGTGGATCTTCAATTTATCCTGTAAAGAAAAGAATAAAAGCTACACGGAAAGTATTAGAGAATATATACATGGATGTAAAGCACCTGGCAGAACCTTTGCATTTCATGTTTTTTTCTTCCTAGAACATTTCTTCTGGGACTTGTACCTTCTCACTCAGGTTTCAGTTCATCTAACTTAGAGAACAACTGGCAGGAATTGTTATTTTTCATAGCATTTATCTCACTCATGAATTTTGTTTATGTACTTATTTCTTTTCTGTTTCCTTCATCCCTTGTTCACCCTTACTACTGTACACTTAGTAAAGAAGGAGTATATCCTCCGTGAAGGCATACACTTTGTCCTCTAATACCTCCCTCCCTTTACCTGATCTGCTTGCTCTACTCTACTGATCTCCCTTCTATTATTATTATTTTTGATTAGTACATTATAATTATATGCATGTAAGTCGGATTCATTGTGGTATATTCATACATGGACAGAGCATAATTTGGTAGATTTCATTCCCCATTGCTTCCCCTTACCCTCTTCCTTCCTTTTTGATCCCCTTCCATTCTCCTCCTCTTCCTCCTCCTCCTCCTTTTTTTTTTTTTGTGTGTGTGTGAAATCCTCCTTTTTATTCCCTTCCTCTCTCTCATTTCTTCATATGAGAAAACATTTGACCCTTTATTTTCTGACTCTGGCTTATTTCATTTAGCATAATGTTCTCCAGTTCCATCCACCAGCAAATGACATAATTTTATTCCGTATTTAATTCTTAACATGTCTTCTCCATTTATTCAGTCAGTCATTTTATTTACCTTTTTAAGAAATCCTATAATGCTGGGCACGGTGACACACAGCTGTAATGTTGCTCCCCAGGAGGCTGAGACAGGAGGATTACAAGTTGAGGCCAGCCTGGGTCATTAAGGGATAGCCTGCCTCATAATAAAAATAAAAAAGGAACGAGAGTGTAGCTCAGTGGTAGAGCACTTGCCTAGCATGTGTGAGACCCTGAGTTCAATCTCCCATACTATCCCTAAAAAAATCTATGACATGTATTTGTATTGTAAACATCTATTTACATATTTTTCTCCTAAATTTCTTACTGGAATGTAGGAATTTGTTCTCAAAGCATCTGTCTACCAGCATGATCATTGCTATATTGTAGACACTTAAATATGATTAATGTTAAGTACTTACTGAATTCAATAAAGGATTGAATTTGAGATCGGTCGTGATTTCAGTATCTACTAGATGAATGCTTCAAGGATCTTGACCTTGCTGCCTCCCCCTGCCAAAAGAAATTAATTTTTAATCATCACTCTTTAAAAAACTGAGAGGAATATAATGAACATTACCTATTATAGTCACATCTTACTTATGGTAATCATTCTTAGATAATTATTTGTGACTGAATTACTGAATTATTATTGAAGACCCTAGGTTATACAGTGTGGCAGTTAAATAAGTAAAACTTAAAAAAATTTTCACTCTCAACTATTTAATGATTAAAATATAGCCTGTTATTGCTCTGAGAGTTTGTTGTTGTTGTTGTCCCCCCTTCCAAATTTTCATTAACATATATTCTATCTCTGTTGCCTCAGTTGTGAGATACTGAAGGAGACACAGAAGTTCCTACTGATACTTCTCAAGGACAAAATTATGTTATTCAGAATAACAAGTATATGTGTGAAAAACAATTTAGCTACAATATTTTTACCTTTATGTTTCAAGAAGTATAAAGAAATTGGAATGAGGTGAAAGGGCATCAGTGTGTAATTTTAGCAATGGTATGTTTTTATATTGCTCAATAAGCTCTACTTTTTTTTTAGAGAGAGAGAGAGTTTTTTATATTTATTTTTTTTAGTTTTTCGGTGGACACAACATTTTTATTTTATTTTTATGTGGTGCTGAGGATTGAACCCAGCGCCCGTGCATGCCAGGAGAGCGCGCTATCGCTTGAGCCACATCCCCAGCCCAAAGCTCTACTTTCTTAAGTAATCTTAATATCTTATAGGATAGCTCCTAGCATGAGTGGTAACTTAAGTTTAAATTAACGAAAAATTTTAAAAAGTTCTATTCCTCAGTCAGATGATCTGCATTTCAAGTGCTTAGCAGCCACATAGGATTAGTAACCACCTCTTTGGACAGCGGAAATAAAGAACATTCTTAGCATCACAGAAAGTTCTGTTACCTCTGGTAGACTATGATATACACATTTCCCTACCCTTCATTTTGCCATATTGTCACTAGTTTTTTAAAATTTATAATTGAAAATGGATGTTAGTGTGTTTTTAAAATACCAACTTTTGCTAACTTCTTAAACTCTTTATTTCCCCCAAATGGTCAATAGTATAGTTAAATCAACACTTTTTTTCCTTTGCTTTTCTATTCATTAAGATAGTCAACATCTGATAACTTTACCATTATTTAAAACTCTTAAGTGCTTTGATGAATATAGTTGAAGTAATGCTTGTAGAGACAATATGACAGTGTCTGTAAATGCCTCTTACTTCATTTACAGTGAAAAAATACTTTTTAAGTCATGATTTTTCCTCCTTTATCTTATTAAGTAAATTATACGGTCTTTTTTTTATGGAAACTTCCATAGTTAGAGATGTAAAACAGCAATTTCTTGGTTCTATAGCATGACATAGTTCAGAGCTGAGATTAGAGAAACCCCGTAGAGTTGTTAATACTTGAGGGCATCCCCAACTAGAAAAGTATGTGAATTTAGGCATGGGAGGAAGGAAGGATCTGCTTTAAATTTAGTGTAGGGTCACTGAATCTTAATGATAGATTAAACAAGGGAGGTAGAATAATGAATAGGGGTATGCTGTGTGTAGCACTAATACCAGAAGTCCATGGTTTGTGGAGGTTTTTTAATGTCCTTTCCCATATGGTTTTGAATAGAGCCAGGTTATGGCAGGGATGAGCTAAGGAATAGCTTTGTTAATGAATAAATAGAAGTAATTTTTTAAACAGGAGACTTCAGGCAGTTTATTTAGAGTGCCTACTTATTTAATGAATTGTGTGGTCAATTTTTTCCCCCTGAACTTAGTAATACATTAAGTGGAAATGCTAAGGTATTCCTGGTATTTTCTTTCAAAATAAGCTAT
This sequence comes from Marmota flaviventris, assembly GCF_047511675.1. Lineage (NCBI taxonomy): Eukaryota > Metazoa > Chordata > Mammalia > Rodentia > Sciuridae > Marmota > Marmota flaviventris. Next base: position 39,873,542 of record NC_092507.1, on the reverse strand, counting down.
ATCTACATTACAGTGCCAGTCTTAACAGTGAAATCCATGAGTTGGAATTTAACTACCTTAATTAAAGCCAGCTGTATGGAGCTTCTGAACATTGATGGCATCATTTCTTAGGGTTTGGTGTACACTATTAGACATTAATTCAGTGTCCATTCACTTGATAAGATTTGATTAAATTGTCATTTGGACCCAGTTTCCAACTCTATCTCATTTGCCTGAAGTTAACTAGGTGTATAATTTTGGTGCTTAGTCTCTTACTGTAACTTTTCTGTTGGCATAGTAAGTACTTTTCTTAGGATATCCTCTCTGCCCTCTCACCCACATTTCTCTGAGGAATGCTGAAAGCTGATCTTGAAAAGTGTCAAGTTAGAATTTTAAAATCTTATCAAATACAATTTTAAATATCTCTTAGGGCTAGTCCTTGGAGAAACTTACTTTACATTTCCTAAAAAAGAGGTTATGTAGGTTGTCTCTGGTGACCCAGTTGTGCAGAGTGAAGGGAAATGTAACTCTCCTGACTCCAGGGCCCCAAATGCAAACACTGGCCTAGTTGTTCCCAAACTTTCTTCTTGATGTGGATGACTTGAATGGTTTATTTTCACTTGATGAGCCACACCCCCAGGCCACTTTAGTATTCATGGCAGACCTCAACACTAAGTCCCTTTGTTGTCTTTGTTTTTTGCATTTTTTTGTTAACAAGAAAAGATAAAATTATGAGAGACCTGATTATAGACTGAGGTTCCATTGCTGATGGTTTCCCACCACTTTTTTCACATCTCAGAGAAAGCAAAGACCTGGATGGACAACAGAAAGCAGCAAAGCAAACATAAACATTATGTCTGAGCATCATTGTACTATCAGAGTAAGAAAGGATATGTAGTCTTTATCAAAATATGAAGGTGGTTTTTTATCAAAAATATTAAATCATCAGCATTTAAAAAATTTTAAAGTTTGCTATACAAGTGATTCTCTTTAAGAAAAAAATTAGAAAAAAAATGGATTAAGAATGCTTAAAATTTTTGTTATCATTCTGACTTAGGCATTAACAAAATGAATGGCATTTAGGAAAGTAGCTTAATTGTCTGTGTATGCGTACACATACACAAATGTATGTTTTAACTCCTTGATTTTAACTCACTTGAAATTAAAATCAAAAAGTAAATGCAATTTTACAAAAATAAATTGGCAGATTATGTTAATGGTATTGTCCCCTGTCTTATTTCTCATAGATGCATTTTTATTTTAGAATTTAGAGACATTACAAATGAAACAAAACTAATTGTTTCTGATGAGTTTCTCTTGTCCAAATCAAAAGCATAGAAAAGGAATTGGCAAGAGTGCCCAACTTTTGAGAGAGGGAAAACTGGAATAACAAGATAGGGCATAATTGATTTAGTGCACATTAGCCAAGTAAAAGTAGCAGGCCCCTAGTGTGAATGTCCAAAACCCTTATATTAGTAAGGACTGAGGGAGATTCAGAAGGCATTGGCCAAAAGTTTATTAAAGGTAGAGCCTTTGCTAACTCTCACATGATAAAGTTTACTATTTTAATATATGGTTCTCCTTTTATCTTGATCTATTTTCCTTGAAAATTTTTTATCTTGCCATTTTTCTCCCAGTTGTATGTGACACCAGGAACTGCCCTCTTACTGTGAAGGCAGCATTTAATTGTTGAACAATAATAAGTTTCTATTTGCTCTGGCAGTTGTCCTTCCTAATAGCATTTTAAAAGTACAAAGTTGACAGCCTGTAACTGCTCTTCATTGCCTGTTGCAGTACAACAGTTGTGAAAAGGTTAACTTGTAATCATGATGGAGGCTTGATGGGTAGTTGGTTACTCTCACTTTTTACCATTTAATGTTCACCATTCAAAGTATAAATGTTCTCAGGAAATTCTTAAATGTTAAGGCCAACCTTAGCAACTTAGCGAGTCTCTGAGCACCTTGATAAGACCCTATCTTAAAAAAACAAACAAAAAAAGCAAGCCTATGGTATAGTTCAGTGATAAAGCATCTCTGGGTTCAATTCCCTAGTAACCACCTCCCCCTCAAAAAACTTACATGTTACAAATGTCATGTGAAAAATAATTTTAAAGATAATTTATTACAACCTTTTATTTCATAGTATAGAAAATTCAGGCTAAGAAAAGATACGTCATAGTTATGAAAGAACCTAGACTTTAGAATTCCATAGAACTAAATTACATCTTGGTCTCAGCACTAACTGGAGTAACCTTGAACAAATTGTTTATTGTTTCTGAGCCTCAGTTTCTGTATTTGCAAAATGAAAATAATAATACATGTAAAAGGTTATTTTGAGGATAATAACATTAACATATATCATATGCATATATCATATGCAAGATGTTTAATACAAGTTCAATTTTGCCTTTGTCTTTCCTTCCCCTTTGCTTTTCTTTTATTCAGTATCACTCAGATAATTAGTGGCCCAGCCGAAATAAAAACCTGGTTGGTTCTGATTCAAATGCATTGCTTTACTTTGAATAAAAACCAATTAAAAATTTTTCCTACTACTACACAAGAGAAATTTAGAAAGAGTAGATATATAGAAATCTAAAATGAATCTTCCTCTTTTTCTTTTCTTTCTTTCTTTTTTTTCCTTTATGGTGTTGGGAATTGAATCTAGTGCCTTGCACATGCTAGGCAAGTACTCTACCTCTGAGCTACATCCCTATCTCCTAGTTTTTCTTTAATACTATGTGACCACTTTGTGTGTGTGTGTGTGTGTGGGGCGGGTGTTACTGGGGAGTGAACCCAGGGCCTTACCCATGTTAGACAAGCACCATGAAACTGAGCTACATCCCCAGCCCTTTTTATTCAATTTTGAGGCAGTATCTCAGTAAGTTGCCCAGGCTGGACATGAGCTTGGGATCCTCCTGTCTTAGCCTCCTGAGTAACTGGTGTTACAGGTGTATATCACTGTGTCCAGCCTCATGTAACAACTTTTAATGATGTTATATATTCTTCTACATTAGGGGTTAGGAAATGGTGGGTTTGGTTCCCCCATCCCCGCTTTGGTAAAAGACTGGACAGTAAATATTTTAGGATTTTCAAACTATGTAGTCTGTTGTATCTATTTAACTCTGCTCTCCTGGTAGTATAGAAGTAATTGAAGATAGTATGTAAACAAAAGGAGGTGACTGTGTTCTAGTGTAACTTTACTGACAAAAACAACACACTGATTTTGGCCTCTGGGATATAGTTTACTGACCCTGGCTTAATAGAATTGTGTTAATGGCTGCATGGTATTTATTTATTTAACTATCCTCATATTGGATATTAGATTCTGCCAATTTTTTGTGTGTGGTGATAAACAAGATTGCAATAAATGCTTTTGGAGCTAAATATTTGGTTTCATGTATGAGTATGTCTTAAATTAATTGTATGTTGCTTCTGACATTATATCAGATTTTTATATACAACAATTCAGACTTAAAACATTTCTTTTTTTAAGTATTTATTTTTTAGTTATAGGTGGACACAATGTCTTTATTTTACTTTATGTGGTGCTGAGGATCAAACCCAGTGCCTCTCGCATGCCAGGCGCATGCTCTACCTCTGAGCCACAACCCTAGCCCTTAAAACATTTCTGATATGCAACTATTTCATGGTTTATATTACTAATCTTTTTTTTTTTTTTTGTAGTTGCTGAAGATTGAACACAGGACCTTGTACATGCTAAGCAAATGCTCTACCACAGGGCCCCTATGTGACCAATTTTTAAAGTCATATATAAAATTGAACTTTACAAAATGAGTGTTAATTAAACTAGAATTGTTTAAACTGTTTATGATTGTTGCAGTTATTTGTGTTTCACTGTGGGTTTAATATTTTTTCCCTTCCTGGAGGAATTATAAAATAATTTATTTGCTTTTACTTTCTTTTAACTGGGGAAATTTTAAGAGCCTTTACTGAATGACTGCTGTTTTATTTACTGCAGACAGTAAGAACCATTTGCTTCTACCGTATTTATTAGGCTGTCAAATGGAAAAAAACGTTCTCTCACTGTTTCCATAAAATGCAGAGCAGAAATATTGCCATCAAAGACAAGGTTTTTTGTTGTTGTTGTTTTTGTACCAGAGATTAAACCCAGGGACACTTAACCACTGAGCCACATCTCCAGCCCATTTTTTAAAATTAATTAATTAATTTAGAGACAGGATTTCACTAAGTTGCATAGGTCCTCACTAAATTGCTTAGGCTGGCTTTTGAACTTGTGATCCTCCTGCCTCGGCCTTCAGAGTTTCTAGGATTACTGGTGTGTGCCACCATGCCCAGCAAGGACAAGGTCTTGACTAATTTACATGAGAGTAAACTTTTGAGTCATACTTCAGTTGTCCTATGAGAGATAAAAATGAATGAATAAATAAAGAAATATGCTTATAGTCTTTGATATGGCTCAAACATAATTATCTGGTGTTTAGGAACATTTCTTCAATTCAGGTGTTATGTTCAGGTGTCTTCCAAGTTTATTTATTATGACCATTTGATTTTCTGTTTTAATGTAATGTACAAGTGTATTTCATAGCCAGAAAGCAATCACACTTAAGCCTTAGGCAGAAAAACTGAAGCTTAGTGCAGGTTTTCAATCAGTAGAAATTTAGACTAAAAGCTATGAAATCTGAAGCAAAGAGATAGTGATTTCTCACCTTAATTTCTGAGTCTAATAAGATTATTTATCCATACAAAATTATACCATTTTTACAATTTCTGTGACAAATCATTAATCATATTTATTTTCAGACGAACTGGCCACCTCAGACAGAGTTCAAAACTGTTTAGGATTAGCTAATTAAAGAGGCATGACTATCTGGAAGAGCCTGTATACATAATTTGTACATCTGAAATCAGTGCTTCTTATTCATTTTATTTATTTGTTTATGGTACCCTGGGTTGAACCTGGGGATACTTAACTGCTGAGTTGTATCCCCATCCCTTTTAAATTTTTTTTTATTTTGAGACAGGGTCTCACCAAGTTTCTTAGGGCCTCCCTAAATTGCTGATGCTGGCTTTGAATTTAGGATCCTCCTGCCTCAGCCTCCTAAGTAAGTGGCTTTAAAGGTGCATACCATTGGGCCTGACTTGAAAGCAGTGCTTCTTAAACTTCAGATTGCTAGGAATCACCCTGAGAGCTGGTTACAGTTCAGCTTGCTGGACCAGAATGTCCAGCATGCCAGGTTTACTACAGGGCTCAGGAATGTGCATTTCTCACAGCTTCTAGTTGCTATTCCATCTACCTCACTTTGAAAACCACTGTTACAAAAAAATCACTGACCCATATTTTTTCATTTATTATTTCAGTATCTGCAACTTTACAATTTTTCTAAATCCTGCTACCCAGAAAACTCTTAAAATGTATCTCCTTGTAGTTTGTGAAATATACTTGGCTGTTTTTATATACTAAACATTTTCTTGGCAGATTAGCAGTCATCTTTTATCTTTAAGATCCATACTTAACCTTTCACTACAGATATAACCTTTCACTACAGATATTAGTTTGTTTTAAAAAATCCATGACTAATAGTTTAGTCACTTTAAATATAACTTTGTAATTTTCAACGTTTTTTGCCCACACCAGACTTTTAATATAGGAAATTGGGACTATAGCCATGTTTCTATTGAAAATGTTATTCTTGGTAGTTTTTTCAGGATGATCAGAATATATTTAGAATTATATTCATTTAAACTAGATTTTGTATTTGACTCACTTTGTCATTACCACAGTAATTTCTTTAAATGCTAACCATCTAGTTTCTTTATAAGTGGATGAGAATTGAAATCAATTTTTAAAGTATGATCCAAAGCAGAACTAACTTACAGTTATTGAAATGAAGAATTCATTTAGAACCAAAAGATGTTTTAAAGGTACAGAATATAGTCATTTCAAAGCCTGATTGAAAGCAACTTCATTTTTATCAGTTTTCTTGAAACAATATCTTCATTGTTTTCTAGAAAGATGGTATTTGAGAAAAAGAAATGTCTTGAGTTACTGTTTTTATGAAGAGAGAATTGCTCAGTCTTTTAAATAGTTAATGAGAAGAAGTAATAGTTAAACACTTGGAGCATTGATTTCTGATTTGAATTCTCCAACACAGGCCAGCCCTGGGGGAAGAAAAAAAAAAGCTTGCTAATTAACATTTGATTACTGATGCCACCTTCTCATTCCCCTTGCACCATCCGGTTTCAAGTGCTTTTTTGTGCAGGAAAGATTTCTAGAAGGGTTTAACTTGCATCTTAATAAAACAAATCCATGTGCAACTGCAATGTGTGTATAATGTGTTTTGAAAGAAAGGGAGGGGGAAGCATGAGATATGAAGTATGTTTTCAAAAACCCACTCTGAATCAGAAATGATTGGTTTCTAACCATATAAGCCTTTCAGAGTACCAATGATTGCTAAGAAACTGGAACTAAGCCTAGTCTGTATGCCTTATTTTGATTTAAACATACAAATACAAATACTTGTTTGTTCCATGCAGTTGTTAATAGCACATTCTTAACCAGAGTATTATTTGATAGTGTGAAATACTTGGAACTCACAGTTTGATATATTTAAACTTTGGATAAGCTCAGGTTCTAATATGACCAGAGGCCTCTTTCTTGTAAGAATGAGATGGATGTCTGTAGTTTCAGGATTACATTTTGAAAAGCCTCTAATGTGCCATAGTATCTTAATTTAGAAAATCTAGAAACTGGAAAGCTAATTGATGGCTATTCTAAGCCCTTGGCAATTAAATATTTTGTTTTATTTTTGTTACGTTAAAATGTTTGATATGTGAAGAATCCTCAGCCAGATTTCAAAAATCTTTAAGTTAATAAAGCTTTAAAACTAACTCTTAAGTAGTAGTAATTCTGGGAAAACCATAACCTCAGTGATTAACATTTGATTGAGGGAATAATTGTTTGGGAAACCAATGTACCAGGTTTTATTTTGAAGTGAGATTTTATAAGGGAAAAAACTAATAAGGTTTTTTAAAAAAGGGAAAATAAAAGAAAAGACTAAGATTTTTCTTTATCCAAAGAAAATCCATCAAAAAATGCTTATTTTGTCTTTGTTTCTCACCTGAAATTATTTGCAGTTTTTCTTTTTGATGTATTATATTTATTAAATCTGTTATTCTTCCATTTTCTTGCTTTGATGATTATATTAATTTCCCTCATTACCTTTTTTTTGTCTTGCATATATTTAACTGTTCTATTTCTGCATTTAGGATTAGCTCCAACATTCTCATGAAATCATGGAATTTTAGAGCTTTGAAAATCAGAAGTGATCATGTTTTAATATCTTCTATGATTGAGGAAACTAAATCTCAGAAATGACTCCACCAGTTTGCCCATAGTAATAGCTGTGCAGAATTAGGATTAGAAATCTAGTTCTCTGCTTCTCTTTATGCCACAACATATCAAACTCTGTGGCTTTTTTTTTTTCCCTATTAGAATCAGCTTTCCCTTGAATAATACCTGAATGACATTTGAAATTCCCTGAAATGGTTTCTAAAATTTTTTTGATATTTTTTCAAATTTTATTTTCTATTCTAATTTGTTATATACGATAGCAGAATACATTACAATTCATATTACACATCTAGAGCACATTTTTTTATATCTCTGGTTGTATACAAAGTATATTCACACCATTCATGTCTTCATACCTTCGTGTCTTCATACCTTACACACTAAATGTTTGACTAACATTAGCTCACAAGGAATGACTTCATTATTACTAAGCTTTATATTTTCCAATTTGAAAACCTATGAACAACTCATTTGAGTCTAGTCTGAGCCTTAACATTTAGCCTTTACCAAATATTTTAAGAAATTCTGATGGCATTTAACTAAAAAGTAAAACTGATTAAAAGTTTAAGTGAATAAAAGGAAGAATTTGTAGGAAATGAATGTTATGCAAATTCTTTTATAATTTTATATTGAATAGGTCATAATAAAATAATCTTTTTCAGTGCTAAGTTTAGCATTGAAATTTGTATAGATTGAGAAAATGTAAAATTTGAAATAGAGATCATGGCTTAGTTTTTTAATATTAATTATGGTATATAAATAGATATTAACAATGAAAGTCTGATAAACAAATCAGTTCCATATTAATTCTGTACTATTTCAAATTAATCTGATTTATATTTCAATCACAATTTTCTTATCTGAAGCAATAAGAAAAACATTAAATTATCCCTTTCAAAAAGTCTAAATAAACTATGGAAAATCTGTTATCGATCTAGAACTCCTGATCCAACACAGTATAATTTGTAATGTAATTTTAATGTTCAGCTGGTAATCAAAGCATTTATTAAATTCCTCCAGAATTAATTGAAACATTTGCATAGTTTAGCAGCCTGAAATCTCATAGATTTAGAGCTTAATGCAAAACAAGAATTGAGAAGATTATGATGGTTGGGTATGGTCTTGAGCCAATGCTGATCAAAGAAAATGTGTAAGACAAAAAGGCCCTTAGGAAATGTTACCCAGTGAAGTGCCACTTGTCCTTAACTGGAATTTAACAGTCTCTAAAGATGAAACTCCATCAGAAGCAGTACAATAATGGCAGCTGGGCATGCCAGTCACAGCAACCCGGCGTGTGTGTGTGTGTGTGTGTGTGTGTGTGTGTGTGTGTGTTTCTTTCCACCCCTCTCAAGTGCTCTGAAGTCTCAGATCAGTCACTTTCCTCCCCTCACTTTCTCTTTTTCCCTCTGTCTCTTCTCATCTCTTTGTGTCCCTCCCCCATCTTTCTTCCCATGTCTCTATCCCTCTCCTTCTCTCTCCATTCTCCTTCTCTGAGAGAGTTGAGTAAACTCTTTTGTTGGCTTCATGATGACTTTAAATTCATTTGTGTAATTTTATACACAGTTGTATTTTTTTATTCAGGTTTCCCAAAATTCTAATTTTTTAAAGAAATCTTTTATACTTTATCATTGTGTACATTTTGGATTTTTCCCTTTCCTGCAGGATTATGACTTAAAATTTTAATTAAATATAACCATTGGTAAAAATAACAGTTTTTATCTCTATTACTAAAATCACCATGCATTTGGCATTTTTGTCATCACTTGTGCTTCTTCCATACAGTGGTAAAATCTTCTTATTGTTGATAAACATGGAATTATTTTTGAAAAACCAGTTTGTTTTTACTTAAATTGTTGTTTGGTGGTTATGGTTTAACACAGGATTCTTTTGGCTTAATCTTAGAGTAGTCTGTGAATTTAGCCTTTCCATTGGAACAATCAAACATTAGCCTAATATGCTTTACATAGTACTCTCTCAGCCAAGTTCTGCCTGCGTTAACCAGTTTATTCTATGACAAGTTGCTTAACAGATGTCATTCTAGGGAGAACAATGAAGCCAAATACTTGTGCAATGGCTAACATTACTCTAACTTTGATCACTTTTGTTCAGCACATCAGTCTGGCATTGTGCTTTATACCAACATAACACTATAGCCAGAACATGCTTTTCAGGCTTAGAATAGTGAAGGAATGTTATTCAATTCAGTGCAGTTACACATGAGTTAATGAAAGAAGAAAATACTGTTTATTTCATAATACCATAGTGTTGTATTTTGGAATTAAGGTAGAATTTAAAGAATTTCATGCCACAGTTATTTGTTTATGTATTCACAGTAGTCTATACTTTCTAATACTAGGGTAGCCTTGCCACCTTTCCAACAGATGTAAATATTTTTTCTGCCTTTTCCATAAATAACTGATGAATTTTGATGTCTTTAGACAATCTAAAAATAACTTTTAAGGAAAGAAATTTTGCCCTAAAGGCCAGAGAAAACCCATACTCCCTCTTCTGAATTTTCCCTCTTCAAAAATAAAATTCTTTGGATTTGTGGAACACCTTTTTCTTTTATTAAGAGCACTAATGTTTATCCATAACAGAATAGTCTTAACTAGTGAAAATGGTTAGAGGGATAGGCCAGTTACATTTGGTGAAATTGTTGGGTTGATAATGACTGATGAAAATTTCCAAACTCGATGTGACTTAGAGTAAACAAAATAATGCATGGTAGACTGACCATTGCTAAGAACTATGAAGAAAAGCTATTTGTTTGAATTGAGTGGGGATCAAGACATGTCCCAAGCTCCTCAGATCTCATTTACTAAGTCCTTTTTTCCACAGGTGTACCATAGTGATAAAAATAGATTGAGTTCCATGTTTTGTTTTTCCTTTCCCTTGTGAACATATCTCCCTATTTCACTGGAAGGGTAACTTAGATGTGTTTATGATAGTATAATAAAGAGTAATGTGATAACAAAATGCTATAATTGGACAATATGATACTTCAGGTTTCTGCATTTCAAAAACATGAATGAATGCTGTTTGTTGAAGTATGAACAACTATATTGAAATCTTATTACAGAACATCTTATGTGCAACATTTTGTCAGAGTAATTGTGCTCTAAATAACCTAGAGTTCATTAAAGTGGATAGTTTTAGTTTCTCCATTGTTATAATTGGTTAATTTAATTGCAAATAAAAAATAGAATTTCTGTATGCTATTTAGAGAAAAAAAAGCCAAAGATATGATGCTTTTTAATTACTGGATTACTGGATAAAGTTTAACCTTCCAGCACCCTATCTTATCAGTTCCTCTCCTTTAAAAATGAAAGGTATAATGTTGCTGCTGGGAAAAACAGATTTAAAAATCATTAATAGCTTCTACTGTATATTCTTTCTAGAAAGTTTATAAATATTATACTAATGGATAGCTCTCGTGTTAGTAAATATTGTGTTGAAATAGTTTTTAATTTGATATCATTGGAAATAAATAACCTATACTGCTTTATTAAGTTTTTAATCTTTGAATCTTATATGTATATAAAAAAGGACAACTTCAATCTCTCACCATCCCCAACCCCAAAACAAACAAACAAACAATGCTTTGTTTCTCTCTCCCATGTGGAAACTTGAAATATATTTGAAAAAATTACACACTTTAAACCTTAAAAGAATTATAAACATTAATAATTGTAGTCTGTACTAAATGAAATGTGTCCTTGAAGTTTCTTGATTAAAAAGAAACTTGAAGTCAATGAGGATTATATAATCAAGGAGGAATGGTGTTTCTAGAACTTTTAAAAATTTTAAAAATTTCATATAGCCTTCACCAAAATTCTGCTTATAGATTTGGTTTTGTTTTAGTTTTTACAATGTTTTTTCTTAGTTTCAAATTCTTATTCTGAATCTAAAAGAAATGTTGAAATGCCTTGTCTTTCATATAAATAGACTGAAACTACCATAAGTCATGTGGAAACCCTATCATAATTGTGCCCCCCCCCTTTTTTTTTAATAGGTAAAGAGAAATGTGTATGACCTTACAAGTATACCCGTTCGACATCAGTTATGGGAGGGCTGGCCACCCTCTGCCACAGATGACTCAGTAAGTAACAGACAAGTTCTCAATTTTATATCTTTTCCCTTTTTTTGCCACTTTCAGTCATAATTGGTCTTGCTAACATGCAGAATCAAATGCTTCAGATATTCACCTGACAAAGTCAAATAATGTGAAAATAAAAGCAGTTGTAATAATTTAAGCTCACTTGCAGAACAAATACTATAAGCCAAACACATCAACATTCCATTGGAAATGTTTGAATGTCAGTATCAGGAGTTTGATGCTGTTTGATTTGACTTAAATTTTTTCTTCATATAGAATATATTTTCTTCAGAAGAACATACATATATATATATATATATATATATATATATATATATATATATATATATATAGTGAAATGTTCAAAAGAATTTTCCTTAATTACAAATACTTCAAAATCATCCTAATCATTATATTTAATATTAAGACTACATTTCCCAGATTATACTGGTGCTCTAAAAAATGATTAAATTTGATATCTCATAGCCCTTTAGCCTTAAACAATTCTATAAGTTTCAGTTTCATAAAAAACTTTAGCCTATCATTTTTACCTGTTATATTTATTTCTAGTGATTTTCTACTATAAATTTTGAAACCTTTCCTACTTCTGTCTCATTTCCTATAATTATCCTTGTCCAAGAGAATATTATCTAAGGAAGTTAACTGAGGTTTTGGGCACTTTGCCCATACAATATCTATATTCAAAAGATGCTCATTAAATAAAAGTAAAATTTAGAATGTTTCAGGAATTCTAAGTTAAATCTAATTTTTAAAATAAGGCTAAAAAGAAATCAGGACTATGTCAACCTCTTGTAATAATAAGTAGTCAATTATTCTTGACTAAGAATTAAATTACCTTTTTATATTTTCTACTATATATTATATTTCTGTCTGGGTACTAACTATTTCTCCCTTTCTTGCACCACCATCATACATTGTATAAAAAAATTCTTGGTACAAGACAGAAAAATTTTAAGAGTTGGTTAATGTAGATGCTGCTTGGGTCTGTGCCTTGGAAAGTACTTTGTGAATTAACAAAAACTTAAAAAAAAAAAAAACAGAAAAGAGCAAAAAAGAAAAATTTTTTAAATGAATGATTCCAGGAAAAAAAATGTTTTAGGTATACACAATTACATTTATTTCTGAAAAATTCATTTTAACATTAATATTATATCATTAGAATTATTGGCTGGTTCACCATTACTAAGAATAGTGGCTATAGTTGTTTTGTTTTCTTTGTTAGGTTGGGAAATTTGGTAGAAAATTTATGACGTGTTTATAAAAACAAAAAGTTTTATTATTCATAATTGTCAGCCTACTGTTTACTAAGGAGACATGAGGAAACTAGAAATGTTGGTTGTATTGTCTAAAAACCTGTTACAATAAATAATAACATTAACAGAAGAAAATAATTAATAAAATCTGAGCATTTCACTAAAATTCTATGAGCTTCACTTACCTCACTCTTTTGCAACATTGTTATAATGATTAGTGATAATATATTTTCACTACCTGGCTCTTAGTAGGCACTGTATCTGAGAGTTAATATTGTAATTAATATTAAGATAACGCAAAAAGGACCATAGGCAAGAATTGACTGTTTAAATAATGAAATGATGTCTGAGATTTGAGTAAGAATAAAGGCAATACAAATTAGGTATCCATTGATCATTATTGAATCTGAGCAATGGATGTATTAAGTTTATATATTATTTAAAGGTGTCCATGATAAAAGTTTTAAAACAAAAATAAATATCTGGTTTAAGAGCAAGGTTATAATAAACCATATGTAATAAGGCTTATTACCTTATTGCATAAAGTAATAAAAGAAAGTCTAGAAATGTGAGACTACACTGGCTTCAGAACAGATTCATTAACTTCAGTGCTTGAGTTTAAGCAAAAATGTCTTGTGTTGCATACTTGTAGAAACCAGACTGAAATAGGCTCATCAGGTGTAAGTTCAAGAGGAAAATTCAATGAAATATGAACAATTCTTCTATAACAAAGTGTCTTTACACATTTTCAGTGCTAAATCATTAAATTCAGTTGACACAGTCTTTTATGAGACCTATGTGTAATGATTTTTATAACATTTAAATTTTTACCAAATGATTGTAATGCAATTTTACTGCTATAGGACAATATGGAAAGCAGGTGAAACTAACAGTATCCACAATATCCAAGAATGTAATGCTACCTAGTGCTGCATCTAAATCACAATAAGTACAAGAGTTTGGAATCCCCATTAAGAGGCTTGATTCTTTTTGTCTCGTTATTCATATCTGCACCTTGTCCCAGAACCTGTGAAGTGGCGCTGCCCACTTCTTCAGAGCAAATGTTGCCACATTGGCAGAATGTGGCCTTGAGCTACATGATTTGATACAACAAAGCTGTTTAGGGCTAGGCTGCTTTTAACTGGTTGCCACAGCAGATCTGCTTGCTCCAGTGCTTCAGTTTAAGCAAAAAATGGCTTTAGACTTCTAAGGATATCCTAGCCAAATAATTGTCATTAAATCTTTCTTTAAGACCATAAAAACTTGTAAGGCTGATGATTGTAATCTATATTGTTGCAGGAAGTGGTGTTTTTATACTTACTGAAATCACTTCAAGTGGAGGCATCTGCTACAAAACAAGATAGTCCTCACAGCTTAGGGCATGATTTGGGTACAGCTGAGAAATGTCAGCTGTGTAAACAGCCTGAAATGTGTTACCAACAAAAATATAATTAATTTCTTTCCAAGACAGTGTGCCATAACTTAATACTTAGAATGGTTTAACTTTCAGTGCAAGCACCTGAACATTTGCTTTCTGGTGCCAGAGTAGAGGATTGGTTATAAAGGTCATTAAAATTAGAGTTGGTTTGCACTTTTTCTTCTTAGTTGCAGAAATTTGTGTGGCTCTGAATATACAATAGCTTTACAGTGGCTTCCGTGAATTTATGGAAATAGAGATCAAGAAGTTAATAGATTTGGGGTGATGGAAATGTTCTAAAATTAGATTGTGGAAAAGACTGCACACCTTTAAATTTACTAAAAGTCATTAAATTGGACATTTAAATGAAAATGAATAAATGTTAAACTATACTTCAGTGAATATTTTTTAAAAAGATAATGAAGAAGTAAATTAAAATACTTATTCATTTATGTTCTTATACTGCATGAGAAATATTTTGAGGTAACAGAAAATGTTTTCTTTATTATACTTCTCATTAACCTTTAACTTAGGAAACAGAACAAAAAAATAGACTTCTTAAAATTAGATTCTTGTATAATCTTAAGTCTCTTATGAACCTGTTATACTTGAGTCTTGACATTTTCTGGCTACTCTGTGAAGTCACCAATCATTTAGAACATTGTTGCTCATCTCCCTTCAGAGTTAAAATATTTCTTTTCTTACAGTTGTAGAGTAATGGAGTATAAGATACTGTATGAATTGTCAACAACTCTTTCACTTCCTTTTGCACTCTTTCATCAGGGAAATAGGTATCTAAAGCTTTACCAGTAGGGGAATGTTTTCATGCTGTGACAGTTCAGCTGTGAGAACAAGGAGTTGGCAGAAGGCAAAACCTTATTTTATACTTTAAGGAGGGATGCTCTTGGCTTCCAGAGAATATAAATAATTTTAACACTGTGAATTATGTCTAAACATTTTATTATAATTCTATTAGAATATATGTAGTTTTTTAAGTTATAGGATTTAATAATGCTTATACAAAGGAGGAAAAAAAAAATCTTTCCTTTGTTTGCTTGTTTTTGCCATACCAGGAATTAAACCTGGGAGCACTTTACCTCTGAGCTATACCTAATTCTTTTTATTTTTTATTCTGAGATAGGGTCTTGAGAAGTTGATGAGACTGGATTTGGATTTTAGTCCCCCTGCTTGAGCCTAATGAACAATTGGGATTTCAGGAGTGTACCCCCACAACCAGCCTTCAGTTTTAATTCTTTTTTATTCTGTGCCTTTTTGTTTCCCTTTGAAAGTATTAATGGTTTTCCAATATTCTGTTATTGGCTAAGGGATATTAACTCAGAATTTGAAACATTACAAATTTTAAAATTAGAGTTCTTCGGGCATGTGTTAGGAATCACTTATTAAATATTTAATGACTTATTAAGGGCTGGGGCTGTGGTTTAGTGGTAGAGTACTTGCTAGCATGTATTAGGCACTAAGTTCCATCCTCAGCACCATATAAACATAAAAATAAGATAAAGGTATTGTGTCCATCTATACCTAAAAATTTTTGGAATTAAAATTAAATATTTAATAACAAAATATTTTCACTTTGAGAATGTTATATCACTAATGAACAAAACCATTACGGTGGCCATTTTATTAAATAAAAATACAGTAAAATGTGGAAATACATCCACCCCTTTTGAGCAAAACAATCTGTGGTAAGGGGGTGTCATCTACTTTGATCCTTCTGAGGTGTATGTGTGTGGGGGGGTGGATTTTCTTCTGTGATTTCTTCCTAAATACTTACTAAGTAGGTATCAAGTTATGGAAATTTTTTTCTGACTCTGGACCCCAGACCCAACTGTATGGAAGCTGCTATCCAAATATTCTCTCAGTATACATACTTAACATTGAAATTATCAATTAAGTAAATTTTAAGCCTCTAACTATACTCATTCTATTCATTGCTGCAAAATTAATAGCTCTAAAGTATAGCATGAATCACATTCAGTTTTGTTTTGTTTACTTATCTTTAATGGCAATTCAATACCTGTGTATTTTTTTTTCTGGCATTCAGAATCCTTCATTCTTTGATGGGAAACTTCCCTTCCATGTTATTTTGCCATATTGGCCCAGAGTAAATGCTTTATATATATTTGTTGAATAAATGAATAAAATACACCATATGTGTGTCAGCTTTCACTAAATACTCATCTTGCTGTTCCTCAAATGTACTTTGTGATCTCTCCCACTCTGTGTCATTTCATCATACTATTCCTTCCATATATAATACCTATAACAATTATCTTCTTCCTTCAAAAGGCCCTACCTATATCCTTCTTTCATACTACCTTTTTCAACCTTCCGAGAAATGAGTTTATAATACAGTTCTTCCATTAACATTTTTTTTTATTTTGTCCTTTCTTTCATTCCTCTTTTCCTTCCTCCTGTCTGGTTTTATCCTTTTGTCTGAGTCACCATAAACAATTAACCTCTCTCAGTCTCCAGTCTGTGTAACTGTAAAATAGTTAATAATTAGTTATTGTAAAGACTAATAGTTGATAGTTACAAGGATAGTTACTCATAGGTTTATATTGAAGATTGAAGTAATCAGTACAAGAAAAGTGTTGAACATGTTAATCTTTGGCTGTTTTTTTCCCATTCATCTATCTATTCATTCACTTGTCATTTGTGAAACTCTTACAAGCTAGTAATAGCATTATCCCATAAAGTTACAAGGATAAGGTCCTACTTCTCATGAATTACAGAATATAGTAAGAGGCAATGACAGTTGTTATATGCATCTAATGAGATCATAAAAGAGAACAACCGATTTTGCTAACAGGTGGTGAAGGTGAAAATATGGCTTAAAAAAAAAGGGACATATTGAGTACATTTTAATTTGTATACATGTGTTCCTTTTCTGTTTTGAAAATTCTAAACACACACCCTGCCCCATGGTGGGGTTTGAAGGCTTTTGCACATGTTAGGCAAGCACTGTACCACTGAGCTACATCCCCCACCCTTCTTTTATAAATTCTAAATATTTGTTGTAAGCGCTGTCTTTCTTATCTGTGTATGCATTGCGGCATCAATCAGTGTTTTATTTATTCATTCACTGAATTGTTCAGAACTTCCCTATGTTGACATCTGTGACAATAGACAACATCAAATTTATATGATTATAGGAACTTCATTGACTTTTTGTGAGTCAGATTATTTCCTTTCTTAAAAAAATAAATTATCAAAACTAAACATTTATTTTAGTGGAAAATAGGTAACAGATTTAAGAAAAGGAGAGAGCTACCTTGTGAGCTCATTTGTACTAATATGTGAATGTCAGAGAAAGAGAGAGGACAGGTGAGCAGACCCATCCCAGTTCATTGAATCTCAACATTGTTATTATTTGCATGACTTATGTAATATATGAGTTTCTGTTTCTTCATCTTCAAAATAAAGACATTGTTGACATCCTTAAAAGTCTATATTGTGAAGATTAAATAAGTTAACACATTATCTTGGGCCATATGAAATTGTCATTTTTTAAGGAAAAAATGGTTGCATTTGAGCAGTTTTACGTGGTTTTTACCTAACATGGAAAGCACATAATATAATGCAAGGAATGGAAATTATGACTGTCAGCCCAAATCCCACTCACCATCTGTTTTTGCCAATGATGTTTTACTAAGACATATTAGCTGCTTTCACACTTTCGTCAGGGTTATATAGTTTCAACAAAAGCCTTACAGTCCACAAAATCTGAAATATCTACTCTTTGGCCCTTTTCAGAAAAAGTTTGCTAACCCCTTATGTGTAATGGCTGGCATTTAGTAGGCATTCGACAAACATTAACTCCTTTTCCCTCGAGTATGTACCTTCTTTATATCACACACACATGCAGAATCAGAAGCACTCTTTGAGTAGCTTCAGGGTTATTTTGTGCTATTTAAATTACTTTGTTAACCTGCCATAGGGCAGATAGATTTATAAAATCTTTGGACATTTTCACTGGCTTTTTCTTTATTTGGCAAGGTCATAGATAATGTTGCTTCTGATGGTGGTAAGACTCAGTTGCTTCGGAGAGTTCATTGCCCTTGTCAACATCTTGAGTCTTTTACAAATAACACAGGCAAAGACTAAACAGGCGGAAAGAACAGCTTTGAAAGTAGTGAAAGAAAGTTTGGCTTTAAAGGGAAAGAAAAGTTATGAAATAAATTCTATCCTGAACAGAGAGAGCAAGTGTTATTGAAGCATTCACAGGACATGTTAGTCAACAATTATTAGGAAAAACACATGGAAGCAAGACAGCCCCCAATAGAAAATTTAAAAACACTGATGCTTTGAATCTTGATTTTAGTTTGTTAAAAATCTTCAGTCTGTGGATTGCTATGTCTGTCATGAAGGGAAACTGCTCTGTGAATTTTCCTTCTTTAAACAACTAGAAGATAAAATATATGAAACAACTGTTTTCAGGTATTGGACAATAGATAGTGCAGGACCATGAAGAAGGAAAATATTAGTACTATGACAATACTGGCAAGAAGCAGGAAGAAGAAACTAAAACAACCTGGTGGTTTCACTGAGTAGAAGGTATGAAGATTGGAGTTTTGGAAGGCCAAGACAGCTCTACTTTGAAAAGCAAAGTACCAGCAGAGAAAAAAAGCTCCAATCTGCTTATGGTTCTCCAAGTTTTTAGCTGAATATCAATGTGTGCATACATAAGGTGAAATTCTAGGAGGTGTGGCAAAGAATAACTACTAGGAAAAATAGTTTGAGTTCTTAACCTCTAGAAACAATCTCTATGAATATACAAGGCATTCAGTAGATATCTCCAGATAATAAAGACAACTCTAGCATTTCCTTTTAAAGCTTAAAAATAAGCCTCAAAAGGAGCAAACCGAATAACAGGTAACTGACTAAAAACAAAGTCCAGCATATAATCAAAAGATATGACATAGGGGCTGAGGATGTAGCTCAGTGGTAGAGAGCCTCACCATGTGAGGTACTGGGTTCAATCCTCAGCACCACATAAAAATAAATAAATAAATAAATAAAGGTATTGTGTCCATCTGCAACTAAAAAAATATATTAAAAAAGTTACAACATGTGCAAATGAACAGGAAAATCTGACCTATAGTCAGGGAAGAAATCAGTCAAAAGCAACAGATATAGAAGTGACTTAGATAATGAATTAGCACATGTGGACTTTAAAATAGCTATTATAAATATGAAGGTGCATAAGGATTTAAGTGAAAATATGAACTTAGTGAGGAGAGAGTAGAATATATAAAATAAGATGAAGTATTACTTCTAGACGTCATACAATATGTGAAATTAAAATATCAATGGGAGAAGTGAATTGCAGATTAGACTCTGCCAAAGGAAAGATCAGTGAACTTGAAGATAGAGCAATAGAAAATGTCCAAATTGAAAGAAGACAAGAATAAGTGGACAAAGCTAAAGTGAAACAAAATCAGTTTTGATATACATGCAACTATGGTTGTAGAAGGAAATGAAAGATGGAGGAAAGTAGACCAAGACCAAAAAAGTATTCAAAGAAGTAATGGTTGAAAATTTTTATCTTTGATGAAAAGTATAAATCTCCTAATCCATAAAGTTCAGTGAGCCCCAAGAAGGATAAACACAAAGAATTAATTTGCTGAAAATGGATGAAAAAGAAGAACATTTCAAAGCAAAGTAAACATATATATATAATACACACAGAGGAACAAACATAGACTCTTTTGATGTCTCTTTAGAAATAATGCAAACCAGAAGACAATGGAATGACATCTTAAAAGTACTGATTTTTTTAAAAGACAATTTAAAATTTGATATCCAGTGAAAATAATGTTTCAAAATTGAAGTTGAAATAGATTTTTTAGATGGGGGCGAAAAATAAAACCCTGAAGTTCGTGCCAGTAAATCTGCACTGCAAGAGATATTAAGGAACTTCTTTAGGCAAAGAAAATGATAGCAGATGGAAAGTTGAATCTACACAGAAGAATGAAAAATGCACTAATAGTAAGAATAAAAGACATTTTTCCATATTTTAAATTTTTATTAAAAGATAATTTTTAAAAGAAAACCAATAAAAAGCAATATGGAGTTTTGAGTATATGTTGAAGTAAAATGTGTGACATCCGTAGCACAAAAATAGAATGGAAGTGTACTATGTAATATTAGTTGAAGTTAGCAACCACTAATAAATAACACAATAAAGGGTCTAGGGATATAGCTCAGTTGGTAGAGTACTTGCCTTGCATGCACAAGGCCCTGGGTTCTATTCCCAGAACCCCCTTCCCCAAACAAACAAACAAAAAAACCCACAATAAGATTGTAGCTAATAAGCCTTTAAAAGTGATGAAATGGAAAGTAAAAAAGAAGACAGGAAAATAGACAAAAAAAGGAATAAATACAAAGCACACAGCAAGATGGTTTACTACAACCATATTGATAATTAACAGTAAATATAAATTTTCTGTACACTGAATGGAAGAAAATATCAAAATTAGTTTTAAAGAGCAAGAATCAACTATTTGAATCAAGTATAATACTGTCTATAAGAAACATTTTTAATAACAATAATAGATTTATCTATCAAGATTTTCCCATTAAATAAATGGAAATATATTTACCATGAAAACACAAAACATAAGAAAGGTCTAATGTGGTCTGGGGATATAGCCTGGTAATAGAGTGTTGCTTGCCTTGCATACATAAAATTCTGGATTCAATCTGCAGCACTGCAAGAAAAGAAAAAGAAAATCATTTCTAATTACACAAACTATCAGGAAATACAGAATAAGGAAAATTACTAGAACTAAAAGGAGACTTTATGATGATTAAAAGTCTGTTTCAAGTCAGATGCAATGGCATGTATCTGGAGTCTTTCCTGAGGCAAGAAGATCTCAAATTCAAGCCCAGCCTAGGCAACACAGCAAGACCCCATCTCAAAAACACAACATAAAACAAAAAGACACAAAAGGCCAATTCATCGGAAAGACAAAGTATTGTACAGTTTAGAATATATAAAGCAACAGCTGACAGATCTAGTAAAATAGACAAGTCTGCAATTAAATTTAGAGATTTCATTATCCTTCCTTAAAATTTCATGAAAATAACAAATAATGAAATAGATGATTTGAGCAAAATCATTAATCAATGTGACCTAATTGAAACATATGGTCACTTTGCCCAACAATAGCAGAATACACACATTTTTTAAGGATACCTAATACATTCACCAAGATTAGATTATAACCTATAGCGCAGTCTCAGTAGATTTTAGAGGATTATAATGAGCATTGATGAACAAGATAAATTTAAATGGAATGTGTAACAGAATGGTGCCTGAAAATTCCTCAATGTTTGAAATAAATAGCTTCATATTAAAAAAAAAAATACCATGAGCCAAAGAAGAAATCACACAAAAATATCAGGGTCATTCTAAACTGAATATAGATGAAAACACAGAATATCAAAATTTGTGAGATGTGATTAAACAATGCCAAAAGGAGGGTGCTTATATAAGGAAAGGACTTTCAAAATCGGTGATCTATTATTTCACCTTAAGAAGAAAAAAAAAAAAAGAAAAGAAAATTAAATCCAAATAGGTGAAATGACATATTAAAGGTGAGAGCAGAAATCAATGAAATAAGAAACAATAAATAGTAGAAGAAATCATTGAAACCTAATGCTGGCTCTTTTAAAAGATCAATGGAATTGATAAACTTCTGGCTAGACTGATCAAGAAAAAAGAGAGAAGATACAAATTACCAGTGTAAACAATTGAAGAGGAGATATCAATATAGACCATATGGACAATTAAAAGATGAAAAAGAAAGATTATGAATGACTTTATGCCAGTAAATTCTGCAACTAAGATGAAATGGACAAGTTACTTAAAATACTCAGATTACTAAATTGATGCAAGAAGAAATAGAAAATGAGAATAGCCCAATTTCAACTTCAGAAATTAAATTTGTAATAAAAAATGTTTCCATAAGAAAAATTCCAGGATCAGATAGATACTTTTGCTAGCAAACTCTGCCAGACATTTGAGAAAAATTAATACCAATCCTATACAGATTCTTCTCCGATGCATTTTATGAGGCCACTGTTATTATCTGATACTAACATCAGTCAGAGACACTGATAGGGAAAGAAAACTACAAACTAATCAATATCCTTTATGAAATGCATGTGAAATTTTTAAAAAATTGAAATCTAAAACATGTAAAAAAGAATAGGTCATGAATAAAACATTTTAAAAGTATGAATTTTATGTTATGTGGTATGTTATTGTATCTTATTAAAGCTGTAAATTTTTAAAGAGAAGTGCTGAGAGAGAAAGGAGACAGAAGACCCAAATAAAAAAGAAAGGATAAGGTATCATGATCCATTATGATTTATCTCATGAATACATGAATGCTACAACATTGGAATCTCAACCAATGTAATTAACAAAATATGAAAATATGCATAATGAGTTGAATAGATCTTGAAATAGGTTTCAATAAAATTTAGCATACATTCTACATTCATGTTGAAAAAAGGTCAGCAAGGTAGTAAGGTGTAAGGTAAAATGGTACAGCCATCTTGGAAATACCGAGCTTTTAGGTGTTAACCCCAAAGGAGCAAAAACAAATTTTCTCATTATCCTATACAGATTCTTTCCCAGTGCATTTTATGAGGCCACTGTTACTATACTGATACTAACATCAGTCAGAGATACTGAGTTTTTGTAGGAGCTTTATTCATTGTAACCAAAAACTGGAGGCAGCCCACGTGTCCATAAACTGCTAAATTATAAATAAGTGGTGATTGATTCATACAACTGAGTGCTACTCCTAATGAAAAGGAACAAACTACTGATACACACCACATGATTTACATATGCTAAATAAATAATGTCAGACACCGAAGACTACATCCTGGTGTGATTTCACTTATATGAATCTGGAAGAACTAAAATACAGATATAATACCAGTGTATTGCCAAGGAGTGGTAGAGGAAATTTACCTCAATAGAAAATTTTTTTTTGAGGTGGGGGAAATGTATTTGTGCCTGTTGTGCTTGGAATATTGGTGATTTTTATATATGTAAATGAGTTTTCAATAATGCTCTTTTTTTTTTTTTTTTCAATAATGCTCTTTTTGTTTTTGTTTTTGTATTGGGGATTGAACAAAGGGCACTTTGCTGCTGAGCTAGATCCCCAGTCCCTTTTTATTTTTTATTTTGAGACAGGTTCTTGCTAAGTCACTGAGGCTGGCCTTGAACTTGAGATCCTCCTGTATCAACTTTGTGAGTCACTGGGACTACAGGCATGCCCTACTGTGCTGGGTGCCTTTTTTTTTTTTTTTTTAAAAGGAAAAACTAACTTGAAAACTGGTAATACAAAAAAATTTCTCCAGTCTGATGAAAGCAATCCATGAAAAAGCTACAACTGATATATGTTAAGATTGCAAATGAGGCAAAATGTTCACTGCTACAATGTCTTCTCAGACATAATCATTACAATAAGGCCAGGAAAAAAGAAAACACAGGCATATTTGGAAGGAGGACAAAAGTTATGTTTATTCTTATACAAAATATTTAGTAGTTTGTTTCTTGGTATATACAACATAATCAATGAAAAGTTGTGACAAGTGAAATTAGCGAGGTTAGGAGATCAATATACAGCAGTTGTGTTACTATATAGTAGCTCAGAACATGTTGAAAAATGGATTTTTAAAAATCATGCTTCTCACAGTTCTCCAAAATGTGAAATCTTTAAAAATAAAGTTAACAAAAATATGTTTAAGATCTATACATTGGAAATTTTAAACTATTAGAGAAAAATTCACAAGAACTGGAAAGATCTCCTTAGAACTGGAGAGGTCTATGAGGAAAATGTGTTAGAATCCTCAAGCATTTTTTAAAGTACAAGTTAATTCTAGAAATGTATTTGAAAGCATGAAGATTAGCATTCCCAAAACATTTTTGAAAAAGAACCAAGTTGAAAGGCTGATACTGCTTGATTTCAAGAATTAATACTACAATAGTCAAGATAATGTGGTATTTGTGTAAAAATGTACATAAAAATAAATGAGTAAAATAGTGTGTTCAGATATAGATCCACGCATATATACATATGATATGAACATATTCTGTATGTGTGCACCTGATTGATTTTGTACAAAAATTACTAAAGTTATATAGTGGGAGAAGGATAGCCTTTATTTAACAAATGGTGATGGAACAACTGGATATTGATAAGGACAATTTCAATCTTTATGTTCACACACTCACACACCCTCTCAAAATAGATCATAGATCTAAATACAAAAGTTACAACTATAAAATTGTAGAATATATAGGGGAAAACTCCACCTTTTAGTATAATTTTTTTTTTAAAAGAAGCCACAGATTGAGAGGAAAATTTTTGCAAATCTTATTTGGCAAAGTGCCTGTGTCCAGGTTATATAAAGAAGTTTTAGAAGTAAATAATAAAATGATAAACACCAATTTAGTGGGTTTTTACCTGGAGTCAAATTAGATATTGACTAGAAGAATATAACAGAATTTGGGGAGGTGGAATTTTCTATATTTTGATTGTGGAGGTATTTACAAAGTATATACATGCCAGAGGTAGTGGTGTACTTGGCTGGGTTACATAATCCCAGCAACTCAGGAGGCTGAGGCGGAATTGCAAGCTCAAGGATAACCTCAGCAACCTAGCAAGACCCTAAGCAATTTAGCTAGACCCTGTCTAAAAAGAAAAAAAGGGCAGGGGATGTGGCTCACCTCTGGGTTTAATCCCCAAATGCAGAATCAGTATTCAACTCCAAATCTGCCCCCTCTCTCATGACCCTGCTTTTTTCTACTGTATCATACTATTGGTTATGTGTCCATGTTTTTGAAATAGTTCCCATTTTAACATATCCAGTCTATTTTTTTCCTAAAATTATACTCACTAGTCAAACTACATACCAAGTATTAAGGTTTAAGAAGTATAATAGCAAGAGACTTGGATAGGCTTTTCAAAGTAAAATATCCTCCCAAATCTGATGTAAATCTCTAGTGACATTACAAATTAGGCAGTTGTCCTGACCTTTGTCTGTAGTGGTTTAAGAACCCAAAACCTAAGGCCAAGTATGGGCTAAATACGAAAGTGGCATTATAAACCAGTAATTCTACTAAAATTTTGGTACATTCATATGCATTTATCAGAATACAAACCATACATGGATGGACATGTATTCACAGAACACAGAAAAACTAAGATAACATAATAGAACTGATGACTGGATGCTTAATAACAAGGTTCTCTGATGTTCCTTTACCCTCTGTATATGTATTGCAGTATAGCAGTAAATAAAAACTTTAAATCCCTACCCTTATGTAGTTTATGCTGGTAGCAGAAAACATAAGAGGAACTAGATAATAGTTATAGAGAGTAAGTAAAATTCATGGTTCTCTGTTAGTGATAAGTATTTGAGAAGCAGTTGCATTTAGATAGATCCATTTATAAACTAAAAGAAATAAAGCCTTAGCTAGGCACAGTGGTGCCTACCCATAATCCCAGCAACTGGAGAGGCTGAGGTAGGAGGATTGCAAGTTTGAGTCGAGCATAAGCAATTTAGCGAAAACTCTGAGCAACTTAGCAAGACCTTGTCTCAAAATAGAAAATAAAAAAGGACCAGAGAGGGCCTGGGGTTGTGGCTCAGGGGTAGAGTGCTCACCTTGCACGTGTAAGGACCTAGGTTCAATCCTCAGTACCACATAAAATAAATACACAAATAAGGGCACAGTGTCCCCCAGAAATAAATAGATAGATAGATAGATAGATAAGCAAATGAATAGATAGATAGATAGATAGAGGATCAGAGATATAGCTCAGTTGTAAAGCATCCCTGGACTTAATCCCCAGTACTAGAAAAAAAGAAAAGAAAACTAGCCTTAGTTATTAACTCCATTCAGAACTATTTGGAGAAAAATTTTGTTCTGTAATTGTCACTCTTTGTGGCGGCCAATTAATGACTTTTTTCCACATTTTAGTACGAAATGAGGTGTGGGTGTGTATGTAAGGAAAGATTGATAGAGAAAACAAAAAAGTTAAATTTATATTTCAGTGGCTGACCTGAAGGGATTAATGCATCCTTCCTTAATTCTCTTTGAATACTGAGGTGCCCATATATTTTCAGTGTTCACACCTAGTATATGATTTTCACACAGTAAATTCTGATCAAATACATTGAGCCATATAGATGATTTCCCTCAATGAAGAGGACTCTAAAATAGGATTGGGATGAAAAGTGCCCTTCTTGTGGTGATGGAAGTGGAAATTAGTTTAAAATGCAACCTAATAGTAATAACCATGGGAATAGAGAGGAAGAGATGCTTTATCAAGTATTTCAAAGGACAATCAGCAAGATTCAGTAAGTGAATATTAGATATGAAGAGAGAGTAAAAAAATGACTTGAATTTTTTACTAAGCATGGAAATGTCACTGTTGGAAAGTAGAAGGTTGGAAGGCCTTATTTTTAAGAGATTAAGCACCACACATATGTATTATAAACAACCTTCTATTTCTCCGTTATAGAATACAGTCAGGTACAGAGGTTCCAACAAGACCTTATTTTTAATATGAGAGATAATGAACAGTTAATACATGTTTGGGTACCTTAAGTACCTAATATAGGTCCAGAGAAGTGAGCTAAATGTCATCTATACAACTTAATTTCTAGTCAACCATTTTATGAGGATTTCAGAGACTGATTCTAGTGCAATTCCAGTATTTTTGTGGAGACTTTAAATTATAATCTTATGTTCTTATTTGCTGGTGATCAAATCCAGGTCCTCCAACATGTGAATAAGCACATGTTCTACCTCTGAACTAAACCCACAGTTCTTTATCTTGTATTCCAATGTTCCCATATTTGACCTATCTCAATTTTAAAAATCAACTTGTCTAAAAAGGCAAAATTTCTCTGAAATAGAGCATATGCTAAAAATGATTTAGAGGGCTGGGGATGTGGCTCAAGCAGTAGCGCGCTCGCCTGGCATGCGTGCGGCCCGGGTTCGATCCTCAGCACCACATACAAACAAAGATGTTGTGTCCACCGAAAACTAAAAAAAAAAAATAAATAAATATTAAAATTCTCTCTCTCTCTCTCTCCCCCTCTCTCACTCTCTCTTTAAAAAAAAAATGATTTAGAGTCTTTGCATTTTGACATCTAGAAAGAAAGTAGGGATAAGTTAGGCTGAATTTTTCTATCTTAATTTGATGAAAGTTAATTTGAAGCTTTATAATTACTCAATAAAAAGCAGAAACAGAGAAATAGAATTTTCATTTATTCTCCATATTATCAGTGTAGCAGGGAATGAACAATAATAATCTGTTTTGGAATAATTACTTAGCATAGTGGTAGGTGATAAATCAGGAGACATTTATGTAGTGATTTGTAATTTGCAACATATATTTCATGGACATGATTTCATTTGAGCCAAGGAGAAGTGTATGTGTAAATAGCTTTTTTTATAGAAATAGTATACAGAGGAATATAACTACTATTGTCCTAAATTTTTCTCAGGGTTACTGCAGACTAACTTTTCCTTCTAGCTTAGTTTGAAAAAAGAGCACTTGAAATAACTTTCTTTCTATGAGACTATGAACTCATTGAGGGCAGGAAGCAGTCTGATTCATTTATGTGTCTGAAGTACCTACTATAGCCTCTGGCACAAAATAGCTGTAAATATTGTTTGTGTTAATATTACAAGTGGGTACTGAAAAGTCAGTAATGGACCCTAAATAGCAATAAATAAGTAGTAGCTGAGTGTTTCAATACATATTATTTTTGCTTCAGAGGTACCATTTCTTTATTTCAAAAAAACAGGGTTTTTTTCATCAAAGGTCTTGTTGGAACCTTTGTACTTGACCCTATTCTATAACTGAGAAATAGAAGGTTGTTTATAATACATATGTGTGGTCCTTAATCTCTGGCATTTGTGTTTGCAAGTTAACATGCTGTCTATTGCATTTGAACAGCTGTAACATATGTGATAAGATTTCTTAATAAGTCATTTTCTTGAGCAGTGGAAATATGAAGAGTGGTAGTTCCAGCTTATATTACATTGAGTTTTTAGACCCTTGGGTGTTAGATATAATCAATTACCTATAATTCTGTGTTTGAGAAAGATAGTGAAAAATAGTATTATAGCCTGTTTTGGATCTAAAAGAGATCTTATAGCATTTTGTGATGTGCAAGAAGGGGAATGTTGACAATTGTTTCCAAATGGGGTTACAAATTCTTAGAAAATTTCTAACCCAAAGAAAAGGCTTAAAATGAGCAATGGTGCATGAAAGAAGCCTCCTGAGCTCAAAGTCAAATCAGTTGCTGCTCTACATCTTTATATTATTTAATATTCTACCTATAGAAAAAAAATATAGTTTTTAAAAAATAAATATCCACAAGAGATTGTTAGTACTGATTGTTCCCAAAGCCAGTGAAAGTATTTTTGTTCTTTTATTGTACGTTTG
This sequence comes from Marmota flaviventris, assembly GCF_047511675.1. Classification (NCBI taxonomy): domain Eukaryota; kingdom Metazoa; phylum Chordata; class Mammalia; order Rodentia; family Sciuridae; genus Marmota; species Marmota flaviventris. Next base: position 39,844,934 of record NC_092507.1, on the reverse strand, counting down.
TTGACAGTTGTGATCAACATGGAATGAACTGCTTTACAGTTTATTACTTTCAGAGTACAAATTTGAATGCTGTGGATTCAGATGTATAAAAGAGATAAAATTACAGACAGCTTTGAGTGGCAGTTACATATCAAACCTCACGGGGGTTTGACAGGCAACGAATATCGTTATTAGACGCTTTTTCCATAATTGCTGACATTTATCCAGTGTTTCACAGTATTTGCTAATGTATTAATGCAGTCAATCTCTGAGAGGCTGCACATGCCTTTTTAGCCCTGGCTTTTATGGGATTCTGAAATTCATAGACCCACAGATACTTATTCCCTGCTGGTTGCCGTAGTGACAGAGCTCAGAGATAAGCCAAGACAGAGCCCTTTTGTGATTGCTTTTCAGGTGACATTCAGCGGCAGCTTGAGTAGAGTGTCCTTTTATAGTTCCTGTAATTCAGAAAATGATAACAGCTTTTTGCTGCTTAGAGGAGAAGTCTGTGGACTGCTCCCGGTGGGATTTCGGTTTGCTGTGCCACTTCATACCAACACCAGCCTGATAAAGTTCTTATTATTGTGGAGATTTCAAAGTGCAAGAGGACTGAATTAATTATGACAGGTTAGAAAATGCAGGACTGATACTACAAATAAAACTTTAAAGAGCCCATATATCTTCTCAATCATATGTAACAAGTTGATTTGGACATTGTAAGCTATTAGTAGTGATATAGTTAGCCACTTGCTTAATAAATAAATGTACCTGACTTATAAATTACTGGTTAACTACACTAGCTGTTCCATCTCAAAATTTAGAAGTTATCTTTCATTTCTGTGTATCATTTTTTTTTTTCCTGTTTGAAACTATTATTCCAAGATTCTGGTTTTTGGAAGCACACAACTTCATTTGGACACTTTGTAAGTCAAGATTATTTTAATTCTTTGTCATAATTCTTAGTGGAATAATTAAAATTGCTTTATAAAATAGCAGCTTATTTGAAGTGATTCAGATTTAGAAGAGAACACCTGTAATGATGGGGAACAGTTGGAAGAGGAGCAGTTCAAGAAATAACTGGAAAGATCATAAGGCCATTAGAAGCCATTATTTTTCCACTAGACTCTTGAAGCCAAGAGAGTTTATCATCTTAATTCTGAAAGAAGAATTTCAGTCATAGGAAACCTTGAAAGCTAAAAACTACTGTTTATTTAGCTGACAATAATGAAACCAGGTGGGAGGTGGGGAAGGAGGAAGAACACTAACCCCAAATTGAATCGTGCTGATCTGATGGGAGATAAGAAGCACTTAACTATCATCCTTAAAATTTAAATGTAGATCACAGTTAAGCAGAAAGCAAGTAGAATGGGCTAAGTAGAAAGTAACTTGAGAATCTGAAGAAATGAAAATGAGTAGATGTGTTTCATATTTCTAAATTGCTGGTGAGCCACACAAGAATGGACAGCCATTTGGACAGCACATGAATGAGGGTTCAGGAAAGCAGTATGGCCTAATAAAAGCTAATCAGTTATCTTGAATTAAGTGTGCAACTGGAGATCTGATTTGTTACTTATTTCTAATCTTTCAGTCTCATTTAGAGCAGATGTAAACTCAATTCTCATGATATGCAAATATTTGTAATTCAGACAAAAAAAAAGAATAACCTTCAGACTAGTGACAAATATGACATTTTCAAATGATATGTAGAAGACCTTTAATAACATTGGGTTATCCTACAGTGTTCATTGTACTCCTTACTTCTTAATCATCTGCTTTGATATATTAAATAAGAGAGGAGAGATTTTTTTAAGTTAAATGATATGCTTTCCTGTGCTGTGTTTATTCATATGTAGATAACCACAAAATTTGTCATTCACTGACAAAATCTTTTGAGATCATACCACTCCCGGTGTTTTAGAATTAATACATATCAGTTAATACTTGTTACTAAAACAAAACAAGGCAAACTGAAAAATGCAGCCTACAGAATAAGAAAAAAAAATGTAGCCTCTCAAAAAATGTAGAGATTCCACATTAAAATTATTATATCCAAGGAAGTGGTTCTTTTAAGTAACATGAGAAATTATTCCCTGAATTCAGAAATTCAAAAATTTATCTTCCTATAAAGTAAAAATAATTACTATCAGCTTTTTACAGTGTTACATGACAAGTTTGAAGTAATTGCCAAATTATCTCCCCAAAATTTAATTTCAATCATTTTAATGTAAACTACATATTGACTTCTGAGCCCTAACAAAAAAATGGTTTAGATGAAACTTAACCATTTCTCTTAACCTCTATTACCATTTCTTAGGTTGTTATCAATAACAAAAGCAACAACAGGAGCAATATCCATTTATCCTACTTTTTTCTAGGTCTTTGCTGAGCCCTTATATGTTTTATCTGTAATCCTCCCATTAATTTATCCTGGAAGGTAGATGTTATTATCCCTATAAGTATATATGAAAGACCTGAGGGTACTTTCATAACTTGTCCAACAACACACAGATAAGAAGTGCTGGAAAGAAAATCCTGACCCAGTTTTGACTCTAAAAGATACATCTTTCCATTGTACCAGAAGAAATTTCTCTGTGTACCTTAAATCCCAAATTCTTATTCCTTAGCCTAATTTCCTAACTGCTCCTACTCCTTGAATAATCTGTTTGGTCCTATAAGATTGGTTCTTTCTGCCTTAAACTCATTTTAGACCTGTCTTTCCTTGCATGTTGATAATATTAAATAGTACTTAAACAGTACTTATTATACTTAGAATACTATTTGCTATATATAAGAAACTAGTGCTAGCAATAAACATTTAATAACTCAATCTTCCTAGAGAGCCTACAGAGAGGGAGAAAAGTCTTTGCCACCCACACCTCAGATAAGGTGTTAATTTTCAGAATATACAAAATCTTAACACCAGAAAAACAAATAATCCAACCAACAAATGAGCCAAGGAACTGAACAGACACTTCAGAAGAAGAAATAGGATTGGTCAACAAATATATGAAAAAATTTTCAACATCTTTAGTGACTAGAGAAATGAAAATTAAAACTACACTGAGATTTCATCTCATGCCAGAGGAGATGGCCATTATCAAGAATACAAGTAACAATAAATGTTGGCAAGGATATGGGGAAAGAGTACATTCATACATTGCTCATGGGACTGTAAATTGGTGTAAACCACTCTGGAAAACAGTATGTATATTCCTAAAAAAAACCTAGGAATGGAACCACCATTTGACCCAGTTATTCCACTCTTTGATATATATACAAAGGAGTTAAAATAAGCATATTACAGTGATGAAGTCACATCAATTTTTATAGCAGCTTAATTCACAATAGCCAAGCTATGGAACCAGTCTAGGTGCCCTTCAACAGATGAATGGATAAAGAAAATGTGGTATGGAATATTACTCAGCCATAAGGAAGAATGACTTTATGACATTTGCTGATAAATGGAAGGATCTGGAGATGATCATTGTAAGTGAAATAAGCCAATCCCCCAAAACCAAAGGCTGAATATTCTCTCTGATACATGGATGCTAACACACAGTGGGGGGTTGGTGGGGCAGGTCAAAGTTCAGTGGCTTAGACAAAGGGGAATGAAGCAAAGGGATAGGGGATAGGAATAGGAAAGACAGTGGAATGAATCTGACATAACTTTCCTATGTGCATATATGACTACACCACAGTGAATCTCAACATGTATACATCCACAAGACTGGGATCCTAATTAGAATAAGATGTACTCCATATTTGTATAAATATGTCAAAATAGACTCTATTGTCATGTATAATCACAAAGAACAAATAAAAGACTCAAATCTTCCTAACAACACTGAACTAAAGGGTATTGCTTGTCCCATTTTACAGATGAACAAACTAAAGTCTTTATATGACCACAAAATTAATAAGTAGCAGTGGCATTTGAACTCTAATAGAATAGCTTTACCACACTATGTATTTCTCCTAGTAACAGAGAAGGATCCATTACTGGAAGTATGTGGAAGCCTGTCACTTTTGTTCTTCACCATACCATATATTTCCTGTGGAGCAATTCAGTGATTAGCATGCTTATTCATTGTGCCTTTTGTTCCACTTTTATGGATTGTGAGATGGTAATTGTAACTAGGTTTTTCTTTAACCAGTTTCTGTACCATGTCTACCAATTCTCTCTTCCTTTATTTTAGTTGCATTGTTTGAAACAGTTGACAGGTTCAATTTAATACCAGGTTTTGAAATCCAGGAAGAAGGTAGTATCATACTAGTCCTTTTCTTCTCTACAGCTATTAGCTGAGGATTGATTGATCCATAAAACGCCAGAAATGACATTAAATGTTTTCAGCATTTTAAACATGATGATCCTTTGGCTAGCTGTTTACAAACTTGTCCAAAGCTACAAAGAGAGACTTAAAACTTGGAAGCTCCTTTACATTGAACATTAGAATATTGCCACTAGCCCAAATCTCACAGTTTTAGAACAGATAATTGTATCCAGAAGATAACTGGATTTAGGAGTCAAAAGCCTTGCTCTGGTTCCAAATGAGTAAGATCATTACTTTCACCTGTACTCTGTACCCCATCTTCTTTTTCCTGTGTGAAACTATGTTTTTGATAATCTCTTCTTTAATATACCCATCTCATTGTGTCGGGTATTCTATCAACATTTAAATGTGAAAAATGTCTCACACTTACACACACACACACACACACACACACACCCTACACGAAAATAAACCAAAAATTTCTCCCTGACTTTAGCTATTACTTTCTTCCAGAATCTGGAGTTATCTGTAATTATTTCTCCACCAGAATAGCTTGTCTTCAGGTGTAGTGACTGCCATGTTGCTAAATCAAATAGGTGTTTTTTAGACCTCATTGTTCACAGCTTAGCAGCATTTAAAAATACTTTTTATTAAATTATACAAATCATGAAGGTACAACTTAATGAATTTTCATAAAGTAAATACTTCCATATAACAAGCGTCCAAATTAAGCAAGAGAATATTTCCAGCATGCCAAAAAGTGCCCCCTCAGATCCCTTTTATCCAAAAGATAAAAAGCTGTGGAGTAGTTTTGACCTTGAATAAATGGAATCATATAGTATGTACTCTTTGTCTAGTCCATTTCTCTTTCCTTTTCTCCCTCCCTATTTTCCTTCCATCCTTTTTTTCAAACTTAGGTTTGTAAATGAATATTCTACTTATGTAGTTATAATTCTTTCATTGTCATTGTTTTATAATATTTCATTATGTGGGGGATATTCCACATTTTTATCTATTCTACTGTTGATGGGGCAAGCATTTAGAGGTATTTTAAATACTTGGTGGCAGCATTTGACCCTATTGGAAACTCCTTGAAACACTCTTCCCTGGATTCTCAGGGCACTGTGCTTTCCTCATTACCAACCCCCTGCTTCTTTGTTGCTTTTTCTTCTACTGACTCCTTTGTAAACTCCTCCAAATCACTCAATATTGGCCTTCCTCTAGGGTTCATTTTCATGTACTCATTTACTCTCACCTAGTAAGTTCTCTCTAGGTATTCTTACCACACCTATAGTTTAATTGTCACTTATGTAATAATGATGAATAAATTTTTTTTCTAACTCAGTCCTCCCATGAAAACTCCAGAATAGCCTTTTCTTAATCATCATCATCATCATATCTTTCTCTCTCTCTCTCATATATATATATATATATATATATATATATATATATATATATATATATATCCCAAATAAGTTCAGTATATCCAAAATTGAATTAATGTTCTTCCCTGGCCATACCTGATCCTCTTCTAAAATTCAGTAATTCCATAAATGTCATCACCATTTATCTAATTCCACAAACAGATAGAAATTGCTTAACACCTCTTTCTCTTGATTACTCGAGTCCAGTCATCATCAATTCCTATCAGTTTTAGTTTAGCTCCCACATACTTTTCATTCACTCATTTCTATTTCTGCTGCCTAACTATTTTTAGCTACCAACTTCTTTAATCTTTACTATTGCAAGAGTCTCCAAACTGAACTCTCATTCATTCTTACTTCTCTACAATCAGTTCTTCATACTACACCAAAATAATCCTTTTTTTAAAAATATGAATCTACTAAAGTAATCTCCCTGTGTAAATCATCCCAAATAAAGACCATACTCCTTAACATCACCAACCAGGCCCAGCATAGTTTGATTCTTGCTTTCTTCTCTTTTTTTAATATATATATATTTTTATTTTTGTAGTTGTAGTTAGACACAATAACTTTATTTTATTTATTTATTTATTTTTTTATATGGTGCTGAGGATCAAACCCAGGGCCTTGCATGTAGGAGGCACGCACTCTACCACTGAGCCATAACCTCAGCCCCTCTTGCTTACTTCTTTAGGTTGTTGTGTATTTTACCATCTCTTATTCTATATTTACACTGGTCTTCTGACTGGTATACAATCTGATGTACAGTCACTGATGTACAGTCTTTCATTACCCTCCCTAATCTTTCCTGTGTAATTTATACTCATTTTTCCAACAATTATTTCTTCATGGAAATTGTTTTTTCATTGCTTTGATCATAGTTGTGATTTTATATTTAATATAATTGATTATTTGCCACTTTACCCTGTTAAGTTTCCACAAGGGCAGCTATTTATTTTTGTTTACCATTGCATACCTAATTCCTTCATATAGTAGATGCTTAATAAATATTATTTGAATGTATAAACTTTCATGGACCTCATTTTCCCATTCTTAAAATTATCCAACATTGCCACCAAATTTAAAAAGGTTATATATCAGGAAACATACCTCACAGCAAACATACTACAGAAATGTAAGGAATTGGTATCTTTATGCCCAAGCAGACGGGCTCTTGCTATTAAAGATTATAAGTCTTTAAGTTCACTGTGATTGTGGGGTTATGCAAACAAATGTCAACTAGTATTGTGTGTTAAGCTTTCATCCCTTTACCTTTCTCCCCTGTAGTTCTTTCATCCTCCCATAGTTCTAGTTCTCATCTTTTTTTTAAATGATTTCCCAGTTTTAGGCCTCCATCTCTTGCTTTCCCCATTCTAGTCTCCAGAATTTGTGGAATGTGAGTTATTTTACTAAATGCATTTGTATCGTGTTGCTCACCACTTCAAATTTCTCAGTGTTTTCCAGTTAACTATAGTTTAATGAGTAAACTCCACATTGGGGTTCTGTGGTTCAGAGATGTGACTTTGACAAGAGCACTACAGTTCAGAAAGTTATATCTGGACAAAAGCATCATTTCTGATTTGCCTACTAGAACTGCATGGCCTTTCTAGGTGGCCACACCAGCACAATGCCCTCTGTGCTTTGAGGAATTTTTTAATCTAAGCGAAAATTTCTGAAAACTTCCAAACTACAAAGTGTAACATCATCCCCCAAATGTAATGATTTCAGTGAATATAATTTAACAAAGTCCTTAAGTGTTATTCACTTGTTATAAGCTGGTTCAAGCTTAGTGCATTAATTGAAGTAGTTGATACTTAAGGCTCTAAGGAGATGAGACTCAGTACAGGTAATGTTCAGTAAAGCTGGAGGCTGGTGAGAATAGGATTGTGCTATAAAAGAAGATATGGTTATACTGTATGAAACAAATTGTAATAATGATCCCTAAGGAGCAGAGACTAGGGTACAGTATGTGGTTAGCCAAGTCTAGGCTGATGAAGGAGAAAACTAGATCCTAGGGGAGAATTTAGTGGATTAAGGTAGAGTGTAGAAGTAACTCCAGGCTGCCTCTCATTTGTGTCCAGTTATGCTCACCAGTGCTCCCAGATATATACATATACTAACAATGATTTCCCAGGGATATCAGATCTCCTTTCTCCTCACAGTATGTAAGAAACATCCCACTCTAGTAGAGAATAGAGCATTGTCACTTACTGCTTCATTGCCCACATGTCCAAATTGGCAGCCTAGAGTTTCTCAAGGCTCAAGGTACCAGCCTTGGTGAGTACCTCCTTAGTCTTTCCTTAGCAAACTTTACTCATGAGTGGCTATAGCATGGTAGTATTTTTTCCCCCAAGTAAATGCTTTAGTGTTAGGAAATTGGAGAAATTCCAGTTTAGGTAATTTGTTTGTTTGTTTTGTCAAATAGGTTTGAGTATCATTTCAGCTCTGGAAAAGGAAGAGTTTGTATGACATCATTAGGAGAGTCTTGCATTGTGTGGTCATGATATATGTGTTTGAGAGTATTAAATGACAGACTATGAAGGCCCAGTTTGTAGTCTCCCTCAATAATTCATCAGCTGTTTGATGTTGGGCAAGTCATTTAACTCTCTGGACTTTGATTTCCTTAGTAAGAAATTTTATGTTGAAAAACATATGTGTTACCATGAGTAGAATATGTTAAATTAGGCATAGACAGATTTACTAATTTTGCTAGGCCTGGTTTTCTTATCTGTCATATGGACATATTAGCAGTTTGGGGATTAAGTGAGGAAGTGAATATGACTTGCATGGTTATAAAAGTTTCTTTCATGTGGGCAAAGAGATGTAGACTCTGGAGTGAGAACAATTTAAATTGGAATTAAATCTCAAACACTACTATGAGTAGATACTCTGAGGATTTGTTTTCTTACCCTTTAAAGGGTAAGTTGCGATATCTACCTCATTAAACCTTTATATTAATTGGGAGCGAATTTGTTGTTGTTGTTTTGTTTTATTTTATTGTATTTTGTTTTTCACTCAAATAACTGGGGATTTGAGTGCAAGGATGGTCTATACCTTAGCTACATCTCTAGCCTTTTTTATTTTTTATTTTTGAGACACAGTCTTGCTGTATTGCTGAGGATGGACTTTAATTTGGTAATCCTCCTTCCCCAACCTCACAACTCCTGGGATTATGGGCATGTGCCACCACCATGCTCAGCTGGGAGGATCAATTTATAGTATGTGTCACATAGTAAATGTCTAATAAATTTCAGAGTCCTCTCCATCCCTCTCCAGCATCATTCTCTCTTCCTTCAAGTCAAAAGTTTCCCCTTATTCTAAAATTCTTTGGTTGTGTGTTTTCTAGTTCACAATTCTTTAGCAAATAAAATGGATCTCTTAGAACATGTAAATTTCAAATAATGTAGAACTCTGAATAATAATTGTACTAGCATCCTTTTAAAAAGAAAATTTATATTCTCAAACTCTCTTTTTCATTTTGCTGAGAAATTTCATTTTTTGAAAGAAAAATTCTGATATTACTGTGTATGGATCAAAATAATGTATAAAATGATTTATCCCAGTCTTCTTGAAAATGTTTTTCAGCTTTTAGTTTTTATAAACACATTCTTTTTTTCTGTAACTGTACTTTTCAGTAAAATCATTCAGCTCAAACTTACAGCCTACTTTTTTAAAAAATAGGACTTATATTTAATCCACAAAATGATTGCTGCCTACTTGAAATCACAGCTTTTCATTTCATCATTTTCATTGATGTAAATAAATGCTGCACTATGAGTTTACCCATAAGTTTGACTTGGGAACACAGCATTATTTTGCCATGTGTCAGAATCTTTTTTTAACAGAAGGTTTTATCTGAGGATTCTCTCATTATGCTTTTTGTTTATTACAGTTAAAGATTATTCTTGGGGGATGCTGCTCAGTGGTCTAGTGCCCCTGAGTTCAATTCCTAATACTTCCCCCCAAAAAAAGATTATTCTTGGGATGTATCTGTACAAGAACCAGAGTACTAAGAAATAAACATATACACATGTATACCTATGGAGTATATACTGGTTTTTTACTTGAGTGGGATTCCTAAAATGTATAATTAATACCAAAATAATGGCAAGTGTCTCTTCCTCCTACCCTCGCTTCTGTCTTTTCCTCCCTGCCCTTCCATTATTATTATTTTCTAGTGAGCCACTTCAGCTATGACTGCAGCACTTATAGTTATCATTGTCAGATCATGCCAGGTGTATGACATTTATGTGAGATTTTTAAAGAGTGTTAAGAGTATTTTATGTCTATTATGCATTGCTACATAGTTTCTAAACTAAAAAAAATGAAAATTTTTATTAGTTACGTTATACATCCTTATGAATTTAAGAACCATAATATTTTACAAAGTCAAGTTGAAATGACATTTGAATTATTTCTAGTTCCCATGAAATCCACAGATAAATATTTTAGAATGTAAAGTTAATCATACGGAAACATTAAATATGAAATAAGCCTAGTATGACTTTATAAAAAATTAAAAAATACTTGTTTAATTATGTTTATATTTGAATTTGAGTGTTCTCTATATCACTTATTTTGATTGGTAGTCATCATTGTCTACTGAATTAAACTTAGCATGCCATATCAAAAGAATATTTTTGAGTCCAGAGGACAGAACGTTTCTTAAATTCTGATGGTGGTTTTTAGAATTTACCTTACTTTGGAGTGGTATTCAGACTGGAATGTAGAGTTAGGTAGATTATGTGTATTTCTCTATAAAATTCAAAGTCTTGGCAAGGGAAAGTAACCATGTACCCATAAAATTAAAGGAATAGATATTTATTATATGACTAGTCTAAGCAAAGCTATTATTAAACTCTTTGATAGCTAAAAATGAGAATAATACTAAACGACCTTAGAATTGGATATATAAACCTAGATATAATCAGCCTTGTGGGGTTTTTTTTTGTTTTGTTTTATTGAGGAAATTTACTTGGTTCATGGTTCTATGGTTCTGGAGTCTTGGAAATCCAAGATTGAGGGGCTGCATCAGGTAAGGGATTCTTTTAAACCACAACTTAAAACTTTAAGTTTTGTTTTTTAAATTGTGTGTGTGTGTGTGTGTGTGTGTATGTGTGTGTGTGTGTGTGTGTTGCTGGGGATTGCCCCCAGGGTCTTATGCACACTAGATGAGTGCTCTGTCACTGAACTACATTCCCAGCCCCCATGTTTAAACCAGGAATTCTAGAGATTCCCAATGAGAATAGAGGAGTTGAACATAAGGAGAAAAATCACTTGGCTGGGATAGGGCAGCAAGGATTAATTAGGAAGGTGAAATTATTTTTTCTCATTTCTCAAGAGAACCCCCATTTTTGCTGGTATGCTTAACTTGATATAGTTAATTTGGACTCTATTTTTCCTAGGAAAAAGAGATGCTCAGTAGCACTGTGTCCATATTCTGAGACCAAAGTTGTTAGCATAACTGCCCAAATTTTGCCAAGGAATTAGTTGCTGCTGGAAAAATATCCAGAGCTCTTATGTTTGCTCTCCAAAGAGTTCCACAGTATTGTGGGGTAAATGGCATCTCACTATTGACTAGACATGTGCCAAATGGCTAGTTGGTACTCTTTATGCATACAAAACAGGCTTTAGATGTATCCTTGCATATATGAAGGTGCATGATAATGATGAGCTAAATTCACCACTGATTAATATAATAGCTCTCTAACATAATGAACTTCTTTATCAAACTTAAAATGAGGAACCAGCTTGAGGTTCCTTGATGACTTAGTTTTGTTTTGCTGTAAATATATTTTGGTTATAGAATAAGGAAGGCAAAAGGCTTTTTTCATAAGATCCAGAACTCTTGATATTCAGTATTTCCTATGTTAACTTTATAAGCTTTGTTAATAAGTGACTTTATGAATGTTAGGAAAGTTAAGAAAGGTATCTTGAGAAAAACCCTACATTTCCAATGCACCTTTCATGTGTATCATAATTTTAAAATTTGTCTTAACTTTTAAGATACCAAAATTATGTTACTACACCAAGATTGAACTGATATCATTCACCAGTGGGTGTGATTTTATACAATTTCTTCTGTTGAGTTTCCAATTCAGTGTTGTTTTTTCCTTTTCTTTTCATGAGTGCTTAATACTTTTAGATTCTATTACAAAGCTTACAAAGCCAGTTTCCATTTGCTCTGGCTTACATCCTCCATCGTTCCTGTGTGTGTGTGTGTGTGTGTGTGTGTGTGTGTGTGTGTGTAAAGGAGACACAGAGGGAAGGAGGTAGGGAGGAAGGGAGAGAGAAAAAAAAAATGAAACTGAATTCCTGTCAGCTCTGACCAGGTAGTGAACCCTGGACAGTTTTGAATCAAACCATGCACATGTGGCAAATGCAGATCTGTTCAGTATTGTTTTGCTAGTGCATATTAGCTGTGGTTATAAGGCAGACATATTTCCTAGACTTTTTGGATCCTCATCTAAATATAACAGCAGCAAATAATGAAGTACCTACAGCTTAGCCATCATCTTTCTGTTTTCTTGAGTCCAAATTGAAGTTAAAATGGAGCAAGAGACCATTTTATTTATTTTTTAAATCCCCTATCAGCAGAAAGTAATTAACTGAAGATCCACAATTAGCCTCACAGCAGTCCATATTAACCACCTCCACCCATCCCAGGTCTTTTCAGAGGTGGCATAATTCTGAGATTATTTTGCACTTGAAACAGAGACTTGTAATAAGTAGCTTGAAACACATTTAAGAGTGTGAGGTTTTTCCCTTTTTCTTCTTTTGGGTTAATATCTACCATCTCTAATGATAATTTTCTGGCTTACAAATGGTTTAAAAACACACGTTAGAAGACTGCTTCTTTCCTAGCTCATATAAGTAAGTAGCTGCTTTCCTTTAGCTAGAAATCCCAGTTTTGAATTAGTTGCTGGATGCAAAAGAATTGACAAAACAAATCAAATATTCAAGCAAAATGAAGAAAATTTAAAGAGGGCCTACTCATTACCATTGATGACTTGGTAAGGTACAATTACTAGCTCTGCCTTGTTTACCTTTTGGTTTTGTTTTATTTTGTTTTAAAGGAAATGTTTAGTTCTATACTTGCATAATTCAGATACTGCACAAAACTCAACCCTGGGAACCTATTCTGTGGCTCTCTGAATGTTTTTATGTAACTTGCTTTTATAGGTTTAAATTACATTTTGTGACACTGTTTTGTGGTTAAATTAGAAACTTTTTAAAAAGTTAAACCTGTGATAAGTAATTGTCACAGTTAGTGCCCTGGTACAATACTAATTTGAAGTGACATGTCCATACTGGCCCTTAGTAACATGAAGAAGCCTAACAGGTGTGAGGGGTGTGGCTTCCCATGGGCTCTGTTGAACTTCTAACCAGAGAAAAATAGCAGAAAAAGTGAAATGAACCTTGAATAAAGCTGTCAGCAGTAATTATCTCAGCAACACTTTGTAGGGAGTTAAAATAAGCACTGCTGCTTTTATAACCTGAACATACTGCATCCAAGATAGATTTTTCACCCAGTTAATATAAACTGGTAAATATCTTTCAAGAGATAGTTCCATAGATCCTAATTAAGCAACAACAATTATTATGAAATATAAATTATTGAAAGATATACATATATGTTTATTTTAACATATGATTCTTTTTAAGTTTTTGTAACAAAAAAGTTTTCTTCATGCTTCTTGCTTTGATAGGCCATTATGGTGTGAAACATCAACTTGTATATAGAATATCGTATTCTCTTCTGGGAAGGATGTTTTTACAATTAGAAAAATACTTAAAAGTTTAATTTTCAGTTATTTTGAGAGGTGTTCAGTATATTGGACTGGCCCATATGAAACATTGTAATACATGTGCACACTGCTGTATTTGAGTACTTTAGGAACCAGGGAGGATTTTTTTCAAAGCTCAATTCATTGTCATTTTGTTTGGACTAGTACTTTAAAAGTATACTTTAATTTTCTTAACAAAATAATTCAAATGCCCTGTGTGCCTGCCTGAGAAGCATAGAGAAGTTAAAAGTGAGATGTTTCTTTACAAATTTCTAGGTTACAGCAGCTAACCACCAAAACAAAGAGAAAAAAAAAAAAACAAGATTTTTGCAGCATAAGTTATTTTCTTTATTTCACCATCTTTTTCATATGCCTTGAAATCTATTTCTGTGGTTTTGATAATCTAGAGACTTATATTTCTTTTTCATAATTGAGTTTTACCATGTTCTTGTACCCCCCAAATTAAAGGCTTAACAAGCGAACCAGACTGGGTTCACATATCAAGTGAAGATAAAAATCATTAAAGAAAACCTAGGAATCAGCTTATGTTAGTTTTGATTCCACTGTCTTATATATTAGTTCTGTGATCTTAGATGAATATGAGCTCCATTTTACTTGTCTGTGGAATGGCAATGTGGCACACTATACAGGTTCATTCTTACAGATAATAACAATAGGTATGACAGAATGAAATTCAGCTATTATGATATATATTTTGCTATTCACAAACTTAGATTCTAGAAAACCATTAGCTTTGTCATAGCAGAAACTGTTTGCCCTTGGCTATATCCGTAGCACTCTGAGTTCTTCATACATTGTGGTTGCTCAATAATTTAGTTAAGCCCTCTACTAAAAACAAGCTTAATACTATCTGTTCACCAGATTTATATGGCAAATCCATCAATCTTCAAGTATAAGTAGATAGGCAGGCAGACAGACATTTTCAAACCCTTACAACAGTTTATGACTTGAGAATACTTTACAGAGGTGGAAATGGATATCTGAGAAAATAGGAGAGTTTTTCAAAGTCTTAGAGCTATTAACCACCAGAGTTCAGATTTCAAACCCTGGCAGTTTGACTTTGGAGTCCAAGTTCATGGTCACTCTTGCTTTTATACTTCTGCAAGGAACTATATGACATCTACTTACCAAAGAAATCTCATACAGTGATACACGTTTTTCCAGAAACTTCCTTGTCTCAGGTAAAAATTATTTGGGAGACATGGAGAGAACAATTTGGCATGAAATTCCTCATAATTCAGTGGAATGCTCTCAAACAGCAAGTCCCCTGATCCTCTGCATTCATTAAAGCAGTGTTGCTATTTCCCTTAGGATTACTTCTTCCCCCAGTGACATAAATGTTATATAGGGTATGGCCTGGGAAGACTTCTACAAATGTAGGACAACAGTTTTGATCTCTAGTAATTTGACTTTTCCCCTCAGTCCACTTTCATTCCTTGGCCCACCCACATTAAACCTTCGCCTGTAAGATCCCCCTTTGTCTCCACCTAACTCACCTCCCATAGGGATTATGGTCTTCTCCTTAGGAACTTTCAGAATAAAAGATAATTATTTCTTTTAGAATCCCAAAAATAATAGATAAGCAAAAAGCCTAAGGGGTAGGCAAGTGCAAGACACATTTTGGCATCATTGAGCAAACAAACCTATATACAGTACAAAAAAAGTAATAACTGGAAAAGATAATTCAGATTGTGTCCTTGAATATCATACAGAAAAAAAAAAAAAAAAAAACTGTTCAGAGTGACAAAAAAGAACTTGGAAATCGTCCAATCCAGAATTTTCATTTTGCAGGTGATAAATATGAAAGTTGATCAAGATCATACAATAAGTAAAAAGCAGATTTAGAATTTTAACCTAGGTCCTTCACTTTATGTACAGTGGTCTTCCCATATGTTATTCTTCGAATGTTTTTACACAGAATTGTTTTACAGACAGCATTGAAGGGAGAAAGTCATAATAGGGTACTATGTAGCCTAAAGACATAGAAGAACAATATTTGGTTTGCTTCAATACTCCCAACAGAAAAGAAGTATCTGTAGACCAGTTAAATGTTTTGAATCTGAATGTTCTCAGTAGGCTTAACTGGTCTCCTAAAAATACTGCAACAGACAAGACTCCTTTCCTTTGCACCTGACGGCCTCTTGTTCTTTTCTTTCAATTTTGGTTAACTTCATCTCAAAAATTGAATGGGAAACCTATGGCAGGTTCTACTTTGGACATCACTTTGTAATTTATCCCTTTTAAGATTTCAGTCATAAGCAGGTAGTGAGTGATATCAGAGATGGTCTCTTACAAGCACTCTGAGCTATAATATATCTAAACAAACATACTTTCTGCTAGGTGGCACTTATGAGAATATTATGTTGGAAGAAATAAGAATCCCTTAAAAATCCAAATACTTTATTAGGAAGAAAATGTTTTACTAACTATTGGTAAATATCCTTCAGATATCTTGGATGTGAAAAAGATTAATATATTTGGTTGCTTTGTGTATGTTTCAGAACACATACTAATTAACTGTAATTGACATAAGCTTGTGTAAAACACTCAAATGATAACAGTAGTGTTATCTAAGCTTAGATTCTTAAAGATAGAAACAATTAGACCTTGCAACTGAAAATATCTATATGGTAATCCTTCCTTTGTCAAAGAGTCAAAGTGCGTTGTGCATATATGAATTTTTTTAAGTTAACAAAATAAACTAAGTTCACTATGCTAGGCACTGTTTCACTTACCGTCTTTTATTGGTGTCGACAAAGATATTCCTATTTCTCAGATGATGAATCCAAGATTTTATGAGTTTATGTACCTTTCCTGGGAAATGACATTAAATAACAAAACCAGACTCCAAGACCAAGTTGCCTGGATTGAAGAGCCAAACATATTATAATAAGAATTTAATAAGTGTTTTTGAATTACCAAATTATAGACTCTGAGTAACTGTATAGTTAGTATAATTTATTCATCAACTAGCTCTAAAGTATTAAGTAGTATGGGGGAGAAGGGCAAAGTCAAAAGAATATGTGCCTGTTCCTAATCAGTGTTACTGATTAGAAGCAATGCTATTTGTAATGTTTTTTCCCTTTTCTGCCCTCCACCAGAGGGTGCTCAGAAGCAATTAAATTCTATAAAGCATTAGAGAGAGAGGAAATGAGAATCAAAAGCCATTTTAAGTCACATCATAGATTATTGGCCTCTGTGCAGAAGTCTTCTTTATAATGGAATCCACCTATCCGCTACACCCCCCCCCCCCGACTGTGTACTAGGAATTCCTAGTTCAATCAACCCAGTAATATTCTGCCTCTGAACTACATCTCCAGCCCTATTTTATTTTAGAAAGGGTTTCACTAGTTAGCTCAAACTGGCCTCATACTTGGTGATCCTCCTGCCTCAGCCTCTTGAGTAACTGGAATTACAGGTATGCAGTCCCAATGCCAGAGGCAGTGGCAAAACAGAAAATTTCATTCAATTGAAATGGCTTCTTTAGTTTAAAGTCGCCTTGCAACTTGCCCACATTCCTGAGGCTAGTACTTTTCTATGGGTAAACCTGATCATTATCTCTAAATACATGTAAGGGAAACTATGCCACTATGCAGTGTCAGACTGGTCTAATAGGTTGTAGTTCTTGTATAACTCAATACTCTTCAGAAGTTTTCTGGTATTCTGAAGTACTTTCAGAACTTCTAGTGTGCTTACTAAAATCAATAAGTAACAAAATCTAAGAATATTATGGTATCTGTAGTTTGTTAACAAAAGTGTATCTGTTTAGAAACTTTGTTATATCTTTCTATGGTATAATCTGGTTCGGGAAGCTGAAATGCAATAGAAGATTTAAAACAACAACAATAAAAACAAAACTTCTGGGGCTGGGGCTCAGTGGTAGCGCACTTGCCTGGCATGTAAAAGGCACTGGGTTCCATTCTCAGCATCACATATTAATAAGTAAAATAAAATAAAGTCAACAACTAAAAATATATTTTTTAAAAAAAACTTCCTGTATTGAATAATCTCTTTTTGATTAAGAAAAAAAATACTGAAGGTTGTATAAGTGTGGGCACACATATATGTGGGCAGTTTTAACGTGAATCAGACATCCAGTGATTCTGTGTGGTTTTAAGAATCCTATCAGGGGCAGGAGTTGTGGCTCAGTGATAGAGCACCTGCCTAGCCCATATGAGGCCCTGGATTCGATCCTCAGCACCACATAAAAATAAATAAATAAAAGTATTGTGTCCAACTACAACTAAAAATAAATATTGAAAAAAATCTTGTCAGATTAAAAAAAAACCAAAATATACAAATCAAGAACATTTTAAATTTTTAAAATACATATTTCCAAAAATTTTTAAGAAAATTTGAGACAGTTAAACCAAGATACTTATTTTTATTTTGCAACTAGCTATCATCTCTTTTTTAAAATAGTTATAGTTATTTGAGAGAAAGTTTTTGTTGTTGTTGTTGTTTGTGTGTGTGGTGCTGGGGATTGAACCCAGGTCTTGTATATGCTAGGCAAGCACTCTACCAATTGAACTATATCCCCAGCCCGAGAGAAAGTTTTTAATTTGGAAGCTTTTGATTTGACTACAAAAAGCATGGTGAGGCTATCATTAGGTAGATGTGAGATTTGGGGAAAATTTTACCTTCTTATACCTTAGTTCCTTCCCTCCCCCATAAGTGGAAAGATCTTTGTGTGGAGAGAAACTTTCTCTCATTTGGAATCTTTTGGGGATGGTGGTACTACTGATAGTTTAAGAACAGGCTTGCTGATATCTTCTTCCTGGAAATTATTAGCTTGGAAAGAGGCAGAGGATACTTGGCAAGGGAAGATGTGACATCTTCACTTGACTCAGCTAAGACTTTCATGATTTGTCTCCTGGTTGGAATACTAGCAATTGATGAATTATGAGGACCCTTCCAACTCTAATATCTTAAGAGTCTAACATGAAGCTGTCTATAGAAGCCATCCTTGTTTCTTCCTACTCTGCTTGTTTTTATAGTAGCATTTGTGCTTGAGTATGTAGCAGAAAAACTTTACAATTTGTTACTGTTGATACTTATTTCATTAAACCTTACCAACTTGCCAAATCAATTGAGAACATAGCAAGGCCAGGCCGCAAACACCATTTTTTTTTTTTTTGAGTTATTTACATAGGAGTTTTGTAGATAATTGATCTTGACCTGCTCATCTTTTTTACTATTCCATTGGTTCCAGAATATTATTAGTCATTTCCTTTTTAATAGTGTGCTTTCTTATGAGGTGACTAAACTGCTGTTTAACCCTGCTACAAGAATGTGGCAGTGGGCTAGCCCAGACAAGTGGATGTGCACTTGGTAACTAGCATTCTTAATAAGCTTGCTTCAACCTGCCACAAATTAAAGCTCTGTGACTTTTCTAGCACATTTAAAAAAAAAAAAAAGCTTGGATTGTGAATAAAAATAAATAAGCTTTTTTGATTTGCACTCTGATTGGCAGTAAATGGAATTTCAGCCTCATGACTCAGTTTGGATTTAAACTGCCTCAATAATCTGTCCAGCTGAACAGTGAGCATCTGAAAATTTTAAAGAAGTAACCCAGCAGTCATCTTCAAGGATCCCTACCCATAAAAGGCTTTGTGTTAGAAAGGTGATGAAGTAACTCCATGGCCTTTGGGGTTAAATCTGGATTGCCACTTAGTAGCTAATTTATGTTGGACAAATTACTTCCTATTTTGTGATCTGCATATCATAATCTTTAATTTGCAGAGTTGTCATGTATGGTAGATGTATTATGTTAAATGTATACTGTATAGTACCTGGCAAATTATGGTCTCCAGGAGTAGCTGTTTTAATTAAACCAAAGAAAATAATTATTGTTTACCAGACCACAAGACATGATATAGTAGAGCCTTAATAGTTGTTTGAATACTTTTTAACTGGCCGTGAAATGAGCTGCCTAATATTGATTTTGGCTCAGTACTTAGTACCTATGTGCCGTGGGCAAGATTCTTCATCTGTGTAAGGCTTAGTAACCTCATCTTTAAAATGGGTATTACAGTAATACCTGTGAGCAGGTTTATGAGAATTAAGTGGGGCAATGCATAAGCACTTCTCTTAATACCAGTACATATTGTGAGCTCTTTATTGAGCTCTTTACTTGAATTATTATTCAATTTTTAAAAAAATATTGAGTGGTTTCATGGGTGTATACGTATTTAAACTTTTCAAATTATACCGTATAGTGGTTTGTAGGTGAATTACACGTCTATATAGCAATACTCAGTCATACATTCACACCTTTACAGTATTATACTGATTATATTCAATGCTAATGCCCAGGAGTATTCCCAGCCTGGATTGAATTAGTTATGGTGGTGCCTTTTTAAGAAAATGACAAGCTTGAGATATGTTTTTAAAAATTAAAACAACTTTCTTGCAGTAACATTCTTGTTAAAACATAGCCGTAATCCCAGCAACTCCAGAGGCTGAGGCAGGAGGATTTCAAGTTCAATCATTTTCAGCCTTAGCAATTTGGTAGGACCCTATCTCAAAATTAAAAATAAAAAGGACTGGGGATGTAGCTCAGTTTTAAAGCACCCCTGGGTTCAATTCCCAGTACCAAAACATATACAAACACACATAAACACACTCACAGCATATTTTACAAATCGATTTTTTAAAATATATACATATACTAAAGCTATAGTGTCAGAGTTGTTCAGTTGTATTAGTAGATATGTCACATACCAGGGGTAAGGAGCCAGTAGGTTGCTTAACTAGACCTTCTTAGTGATGTATTAAGATCATACCTCAGCCAGGTGTGGTGCCTGTAATCCCAGCAACTTGAGAGGGGGAGGCAGGAGGATCACTGAGTATAGCCTCAGCAAATTAGCAAGGCCTAAAACAACTTAGTGAGACCTTGTCTCAAAAAAAAAAAAAAAAAAAAAAAAAGGCTGGGGGATATAGCTCACTGGTAAAGCATACCCCTGGGTTCAGTCCCCCATAATGACACCCGTCAACTCCTGCAATTCATACCTCATTAGAGCTGGAAGGGATCTGGGAGGTCCTTTAGTTGGTCATCCCCCATATTTTACAGAAGGTTCCTAATGACTGACTTAAAGTCCCATAATTCGGAACTTCTAACTTCCACACTAAAATGTCTTAGTCTTTGTCAATAATAATTAGGAAGAAAGAAAGACTACACTATATATTTGGAAGAGGGATAAAATTTGGCTATTTAAAAAAAAAAGCTACTCTGAGCTGGTGCAGCTCATTGGTAGAGTGCTTGCCTAGTATGCTCAAGGTATTGTGTTCATTTCCCAGGACTGGCCCCCCTCAAAAAATTTTTAAATAACTAATTAATATATATATATATATATATATATTTTTAAAAAAGTAGTATTAAGAAGGGCCTTATAGGGGCTGGGGATATAGCTCAGTTGGTAGAGTGCTTGCCTTACATGCACAATGCCCAGGTTCATGCCCAACACCACAAAAAAGACGGGAGGAGGGCTTATAAATACACTGAGGATCATGCTTAAAATAATACTGCATTTTATTAATGACTTACCAGAGATAGCCACTGATCAGTCATGATGATTTGTATAGTTTTGCAAATTACCTAAATATTTTCTTTTATTAGATTTATAAGTAAAACATATGCTTTCCTATTACACAAGAAAAAACATTGAAAACATGCTAAAATTTCACAAAGAAAGTCCTTTTTTGGTTTCTTAGTTTTTTCAAATAATTGTCATTATTATGTATGAAAATTACTTACATTAGTACACATTGCATGGTTCAATAGTTCACAACTTTTTGTTCAAAGGATCCCTTTATACTTTTAAAGAAATCACCAAAGACCTCAGAGGACTTTGGGTTTATTTGACTTTTATCCGTTGACATTTATCATTTTGAAAAATTGTTGAGAATTAAATATTTAAGGTAATAAACCAACTGCAAGTTAATATAAATAACATTTTTATGAAAAGTCATTGTATTTCTAAAAATTGAATAAAAGTGACATAATTTTTACACTTTTGAAAATCTCTCTACTATCTAATTTAATGGAAAATAAAAGAATTCTTATGTCTTCTCCTTCTGCATTTAGCCTTTCAATGCAGAGTATGAAGAAGATCTAGCCCCACACAGATCTGTAGTTGGAAAAGGGGAGGAGTATGTTAATAGTTTTTCCAGATAATTATGAATATTTTTCTTTGATACTAAACCAGAACTTGACAAGTGGTAGATTCCTAAAGGCTAATATCAGTGTCGAATCCAAAGCAATTTTCTGAACACATTTCATTATATGATATAAAAAAATCATGTTTATATCACCACTGATCTCATCATAAGTCTTTAAGCATTGAGAATCTGTCAAACTTGTCATGACTGATATTTTTCCAAATTTTAAATTTTTATTTGAAAACTCATATTTTGTTATTGACAGTTAATGCTGTTAGACCTGTTCTTGAAGTGGTAGGCTTATTTTTATCCATTTTGGAGAAAAGATCCCTGCCAAATACTCAAATGAAAAATGTGACTGATTCAGCATACAATGCAAACAATTGCAGTTTTTCTTCAATATGACCATCATACTTAGGTATGCAGTATGAAACCTCTATGTACACTTTCCATTTGTCACGTAGAGTATTAAATTATATCAAGAGTCAAGCTTTAATTAAAAATAATAATTTTTACTTATTCAAGAGGGACATTCTTAAGTAAAACTGGCTTTTTTTTTTCCCCCTCTACTGGGGATTAAATCCAGAGTTGCTTTACCACTGAGACACATCCCCAGCCCTTTTTATTTTTTATTTTGAGACAGGGTCTCACTAAGTTGCTTAGGGACCTGCTTAGTTGCTAAGGCTGGCCTTGAACTTGTGATCCTCCTGCCTCAGCCTCCTAAGTCAATGGGATTACAGGTATATGCCCCGTGCTGAGCCCAAACTGGCATTTTTATAGTCAGTATTGGCAACAGTCACATTTTATCGAGTTCATCCAATTCATTGTAAGTTGTTTGACATTCAGAACCACTTTGAATCACTATATTGTTCATAGAAAAATAAAAAGTAATGTTTGTTGAGCATCTACTGTGTGTGAAGCATGTTCTTTTTGCTTTACTTGTTTTAGCTCAACATTATTCCTACCTTATGAAGAAAGTAGTAATCTAATATTATCCTTCTTAATGTATTGTTAGAACAAGAGTGACTTTTTCCATTGTTGATTTGTTGGTTTTCATTTGTTCTGTTGTCTTCTTTGTCTTATAGATGTATATTCATCATCTTCCCAAGACATTTTTCCAAGTATCTTTTAAAGCCTGTTTACAAGGGCTTTTAACACTTGTATGTTTAAGGACAGACCTCTAGGGATAATCATGAAATTGATAGTAAATAACCTTGCCCCCCCTTTATTCATCAATCTTCCAGGTAAGCTGTATAATCATCTGAAATCTGATTGACTGAGATTATTTCAGGATAATTTATCTTTTCCAAACAGTATATTGTAGTTCAAAGTTCAAGTATTTGGGGAAATACTAGGAAAACACTCAAAAGACCCTGCTTCTACTCTCTTAGAGCTTACAGTATAAGGTTTTTTGTCTGATCTACCTTTGAGTTACAAATACTATCTGTATTCTGATTTGTTATATAGCCAGGTCCAGTGTTTATTTCCAGTATAATTTTAGATTTAAATTTATAGTATCCACTCAAATGAGGATCATTGTTCTTTTTTAAATATTTTTTTTAGTTGTAAATGGACACAGTACCTTTATTTTATTTATTTTTATGTGGTGCTGAGGATCAAACCTGGTGCCTCAAAGGTGCTAGGCAAGCTCTCTACCATTGAGCTACAACCCCAGCTCAGAATCATTGTTCTTTGTGTAGGAAAGCTTTGTTGAGTTTACTAGTTCATAAATTATGGTAACCTGACAATGTGTTTACATATGCAGATTTAGCTAGGTAGCAAAAGAATGTAAGTAAAAGTGTGATTGCTGGAGAAAAGAATTACATACCATCAGATCTTTTTTTATACCACTGATGCACTTTTGCTGTTTGAAATATTGTGTTTTTATTATCTCTTGTGTTTTGGAGTTCTATTCAGGTTTTTACCCTGAATACATCTTTACCTGTAGTATTATACAGTTAAACTATTAGTCTGTTGACTAACAAATTGGTGTGTGCATATTAATTAATAGACAAATAAATCAATAACACTTTATTCTGAGTAATTCATTGTAGAGAATAATTTTTCAGCAGTTTGATTCAATTGTGACAATTATGTTGGTGCATATGATTGACATTTTTCTCCAGGAAAGCATAGAACACAAGATAACTACATGGGTTTATAAGTCACATGTATCACACAAAAGGTCAATAGGTCATAGCCTCTCAGGGTTAGAGATTCTAAAATTCTGTTTCTTCTACCAATCTCTCTCATCTCTATAGATATCCAGAAGATTTTTTTCTCCCAGATATGCAGCATTTATTAGAGTACAGAATTAAATAATAAAATGAAAAAATGTTGACATATGCTTATTTTGAATTTCTGAGACTTGTTTTATTGGGACTAGGGATTAAAACCAGGGTACCTTACCACTGAGCTGCATTGACAAACCCCCTCACCCTCTTTCTTTTTAATATCAGAGATTCAATCCTGGGGCTTAACCATTGAGCTCAGTAGTCATTTTTATTTACTTTGAGGCAGAATCTCACTGAGTTTTTTAGGATCTTGCTAAGTTGCTGAGCCTGGTCTAGAACTTGTGATCCCTCTGCCTCAGACTTCCACATCTCTGGCAATATAGGCATGTACCACCTTCGCTGGCTTGGGAGACTATTTTGAATCTTTGCTTTAGTGATAAAGAATTACAGTCTAACATTACCAGAAAAAAGCTAAGTAAACTGAAAATAGATTTTGAAAATTGGTCACAGTCCTTCATTCTGGTTGGTTAAAGTAATCTTATGATTATAAAATAACCATATAAAAGGTAACTATGATATACAGATTAATTAACTACGATAATATGTCCTCCAAATCTATATTTTTAAAAAGTAATCTTCAACTATAAAATCAAACAAGTCTTCAATTCCTCTTTCCTTTCTCTAATTTGTTGCAAAATAAATACCCCCAATGTAATAGTGTTGATACTTTATGATTGCATAATCATTCACTTTTACATGTTATCTCATTCAATCTTCATAGCAACTCTGTGATCATTCAGATTATATTAGTCTCTTTTGTAAATTAACAACAGTATATTATGCCATTTTCTAAATAAGAAAATGAAGGTACAAAAATTCTAAGTGATTTTGCCCATAGTTATAGGGAAATTGAGTGATTTAACCTAAGTGGACTGGGCATCTCTGACTTCCTATCACTTATGTAAGTTTAAGTAATGAGTCCCAAGGAAACATTTAATCTAGCCTTGACTTTTTGATATCACTTTCTGAGTGATTAGTGTTCATTCCAAATAATCCACAGTCCTACAGAGAGAGACTGCCTGGTAAAGATATAAACCAATCCTTACCCAACTTCTATTTCTTTTTCTTAGTGCATCTCTTGTCTCATGAACTGGTATAGATGTTTCCTTAAAACAAAACAAACATCGTGCCTTTTTTTTTTTTTAAATCAGTCCTAGACATCTAGTAACTTAGAAAATCTAAACCCTTTAATTTTTTTAGCTCAAAAATCCAAAAGCAGGAGTGATGCAGAGACTTATTTCATTACTGGTAGATAAAGGAGAAAGTGCTACTATCTTCTCTCCTCTTATCTTCAGTAATAATTAGTAGTATGTATGGGGAAGGTTAATGTTGATAACTCTGGGGGCAAACCCATTGAAGAGCCCCCTTATACTATTATAGTACAGTGTATTTTTAGTGTTTTCCTCCAACTCCTTTAAATATGCATTTTTTTTCTTTTTAATTTATACACGATTAACCTGCTTTCAAAGGCCAGCACAGTAGAAGACTAAAAATAATGATCATTACAATTATAACAAATCTTCTGCCTAATACTGTACAGTTTCAAAGCCAGCTTTTACTTACCTTATCACATTTAACCCTTCGGGAAAAAAAAAGTCCAGTGAGGTGGTCAGGGCAGAAATTACTCACCTCAATCAATAAACAAGAAATCTGTGGAAAAGAGAAATGACTTTCCTAAGATCAGGAGGGTAGGCAGTACTTGAATCAAGGTCTTCTGGCTTCTGGTCCAGGTCTCTTTCCATTATATCACATTGCTTCTGATTGTCAGTGACATTTACTATCATTGCTGTTTTATTACCAGAGGATTTAAGAGTAGAAGAAATGGACTTTTTTCAAGTGAAAACTATTGTGAAAGTAACATGTTGAAATTTAGTCTATGCTTTTTATCTAACTTAGCTTGTTTTTGCTTGTATTAAAGAGAAATAAGTAGATAGACTCAATTGTGACAATTATGTTGGTGCATATGATTGAATAAAAATATTCAGAATTAATGAAGTTTTGCACTTTTTAATTATTAATTAAGTCTTCTAGCCTTTGTACAGTATAATCTCAATATATTTTGATGCAAAAGTAAGAAAACAGAATCCTCTAACCAGACTAAAAGAAAGATAAAATAACCAAACAGTACAATCTGTACAACAATGCACAACTCACATGATTGATAATACCTGGAGAGTTATATGAAATTTCTATTTTCCATTCCAATAGTTGTTTTAAGATAATTAACTTGATTAAACACTTTTGAATTCTAGTTATGTGTAACTCTTGTGCTATTCTCTCTGAATTTATTTGATTTCATCATATATCAATGTAATTCATACCTCCCCCTAATATTCCAAATGATGTTTTTAGTGTGCTAGAGAATTCCATTTTATTCCTAATAATAAAAGAAATTTATTTATATCATCATCACCTAAGTTCCATCATCACCTAAGTGCCATTTTATCTACACCAAGAAAAAACACCCTCTTTGGACTATTTAATATTTTCTTTGTTTCTGGTACTGGAGATGAACCCAGGGGTCTCACACATGCTTAGCATTCATTCTACCACTGAGCTACATCCCAGCTCTTAATATTATTTTAATTCTTCTATATAATAAAAAATGAATGAAATATAAATAACCTGTTGATAGGCAAATTAAATGCCTGACACAGAATATACCATATATAACATGCACTGTAGTAGTTACGTTACCTAAAATTATCATTAATGAATTGTTGCCATATAAACTTGCTTGTATTAGACTTTTTTTTTCAAATTATATTTCATTTTTTATTTTCCTTAAGGTATGCTAATACTGAAACATGTAAAAATTTAAATGTATCTTAATTAAAAACAAAAAATGCCTGTAGCAGATACTCTTCATATGTACCCTTACTACCCTGAGAGTTATAAAACTAAGGTATTATTCTACTAATCTAAAAAGTAGCAGATACATACTGGTATTAGAGGGTGTGTGTGATTGCCTTATTTTTGATGTGTTACAGTTTTCTGGAGCCCTGCTCTATCATCTAATGAAAATTATCGTTGGCTACCGTAATATATATGTACATATACCATATGTAGAAAATCTTCAAGATTCCAAAGCATTCTTGGTAATGTAATATATACTCAGGCTACCAGAGTAAGCTTTCTAATCTAGATTCAAAAATAATGACAAAAACTAAGTCTTTTGTGATACATGGCCACATTTTGTTTATCAATGATGTGTTTACTTTCCACAGATGTGTCTTGCTGAATCAGGGATCTCTTATCCCTGCCACCGACTTACTGTGGGAAGAAGATCTTCACCTGCACAGACTCGGGAGCAGTCAGAAGAAGTAAGCCTGTTTGCTAGCTTTTCAGAAGGCCTATATTCTCCACCCACTTGCCTACTTCCTATTCTTTTTATCTGCCACAACAATGCATTGGTAAAGTTAATGTAGCATGAATAAAGCCTCAGTAAATTCCTGAAGGCAGAAACTTTCCATGCAAGGTTATTGCTAATGTGTTCCTTCATGTTCTGTTAGTTTCATATTTCAATAGACAAAATTCAGATTGATTGTTTGAAATAATTTTTACTTAGAGCTGTCAGGTTAACAAAGAGTTTTTTTTTTTTCTCTGCTGTGTAGTTGACTACATTTATTGGGATTGATTCTGGAGGTCCTTTAACTCATTGAGTTAGAATACCTTCTATGAACCAGATATGTCTGCATTTGGATAATAAAGATGAAAAACAATGTACCTATATGAAGGATAATAGATCTGTAAATTGGTAATGACGACATAATATAAAAACTTTAGTGACAGCAGTACACACAAGGGTGCTGTGGAAACAAAGCAATGAGGCAGATAAGATGGAACATGCTATGTATGTCTATTTAGGCCTGTAGGATATTTTTTTTTAACAATTTTTAAATTTTTACTTATTTATTTATTTTTATATGGTGCTGAGGATTGAACCCAGTGCCTCACACATGCTGGGCAAGTACTATACCACTGAGCCACAACCCCCGCCCCAGGCCTGTAGGATATTAAAAGGTAATATCTTAATTCTGTTCCATGTCTACAGGTAGTAATTCTATGCCTAACTTTGACCTTGGTTATAAGGGGATGGTAAAGCAAACATAGACATTACAGTTTTTTTCAAATATTCAAGCTGGGTCTGGTGACGCACACTTATAATCCCAACCTTTTTGGAAGGTTGAGGCAGGAGGATCACAAGTTTGAGGCCAGCCTCAGCAACTTTATGAGCCCATCAGCAACTTAGCATGACCCTGTCTCAAAATAAAATCTGAAAAGGCCGGGGGGAATAGCTCAGTTGTACAGTGCTCTAAGTTGAATCCCCAATACCAACAACAACAAATTATTCAATCAAAGCTGGGGGTGAATCTCAGTATTAGAGTGCTTATCTAGCATTAGCAGGGCCGGGTTCAGTTGCAGTATTGGGATACTGCAAATACATCAATAAAAAAACAAATACATATACAAAAATAAAAAGTACTTAATGAACTCTTACTATGCACTGTGAGAAGTTATCACCATCATTTTAAATGAATATGAATATATATGCACCCAGCATCAGAGCACCTAAATGTGTAAGGCACACTTTAATAAGGAGTGAAACAGAGTGTAATACAGTAATAGTAGGGGAATTCAATATCCTACTTTCAGATCATCCAAGTCAAAAATTATTGAAGAAACATTAGATTTACACTATATACCTTAGACCACTATATACCACTATATACCTTAGACCTTCCAAAAAGGTTGGGATTATAAGTGTGCGTCACCAGACCCAGCTTGAATATTTTTTAAATGAAAAAAACTGTAATGTCTATGTTTGCTTTACCATCCCCTTATAACCAAGGT
Source organism: Marmota flaviventris (assembly GCF_047511675.1). Classification (NCBI taxonomy): domain Eukaryota; kingdom Metazoa; phylum Chordata; class Mammalia; order Rodentia; family Sciuridae; genus Marmota; species Marmota flaviventris. Next base: position 39,816,144 of record NC_092507.1, on the reverse strand, counting down.
CAAAGTTAGGCATAGAATTACTACCTGTAGACATGGAACAGAATTAAGATATTACCTTTTAATATCCTACAGGCCTGGGGCGGGGGTTGTGGCTCAGTGGTATAGTACTTGCCCAGCATGTGTGAGGCACTGGGTTCAATCTTCAGCACCATATAAAAATAAATAAATAAGTAAAAATTTAAAAATTGTATGCTGTAGTTGCTAAGATTTGCAATAAGAATGACTCTTCCATTAAACTTTGAAAAAGGAAAAAGAAATTCTTGTGAGTTTTGCTGTCACACTTCAAACTATAAAAGTTATGCCCACCGTGTCTGATAAGTCTCCACTCTGCTCTCCCCTCTCTCCTCCCTATGGTTTCCTTTCTATTTTTATGAGCCATCTCCCCCACCCGCTCTAGTTTCCTCGAATGAGAGAAAACATTCATCCCCTGACTTATTTCACTTAGCATGATGTCCTCCAGTCCTATAAGTTTACCAGCAAGTAATATAATTTTATAGAATGGGAATTTCTTAAATGCTAGAACCATATTTTATCTCTGTATTCCTAACTTTTAACTTGTGCCTCAGCATAATAGGTAGTTGGTGAATGTCTGCTTCAGGGCACATCTACTTCAATTATAAGCTTGCTTTAATGACAGTTACATGTTCTAAGTTTTTGTCTCAAACAGTTTGGTTATCATCCCCTCCAGGAAGTTTTCTCTGATTCCTCCTACCTCTAATAAATTAGGTACTTTCCTCTGAATTTACTTGTTTTATTACTTATCACTCTATATTATAATTATCTGTATAGTGCTTATAAAGAAGACATAGACTATCTTTCACACAAGTCCAAATGTTGGGCTTTATAAATGTTTGTTGAATGATAAAGAGACTAAATGAATGCAATATATAGCTGAAATAGAATGTTTTAAATGTTAGGTGTTTTTAAAATTCTGAATAAATAGCTTCTAGATTTAAAGAATCTTCGAGCTTTCATGACTGATACCAAGATATTATCTGTTCTCCTCAGCAAATATTAATGGGAAAAAAAAAAGATTATTTATCTCACTTTTTAGAAAAAGCTTTTCCTAACCTGTTAGATGTCTGATAAGAAAATGTGAAAAGATTGGGAGTTCCTTATACATAATTAAGTACCTCATTCTTGCAGATACTTCAATAATTCATATTTGAAATATACTTTTTTCAACAAAATTGGCTTTTTATATACCTCCCTTTAAAGATGATATGGTTGTAGAATTTCATTTTCTAGGATTTTTAAAATTTATTTTTTTATTGTAGATGGACACAATATCTTTATTTATTTTTATGTGGTGCTGAGGATTGAACCCAGCACCCCTTACGTGTGAGGCAAGCACTCTATCGCTGAGCCTGAACCCCAGCCCCAGCTCCTCTTTTTCTAGGATTTTAAGAGATTGGGATATTCTATTTTTTGTGATGACTGAATGAATAATGGGTTATAGAGTCACATAGAGAAAGTAAAAATTATATTGTTAAGAAAAGAGGATATTATTTGATTGAAAACTGAATTTGGAGAAAGAGAATTTGGAAAAGGAAGATAGATGTGGGACAGTAAGATAAAAGGGATGAGAAAACAAAAAAAGGAATAGTCCTCTCCCATGTCCCTTAACCCTGATATTTATTAACCTTATGCTTCTCAGGGAGAGATGAATCCTAGACAGAACTAAGGGAGAGGTAAAACATAGTAAAGGGTAGATGATAATTTAGCTGACAGAGGATGTAAGGTTGTCATGCTGGTCCTTTGCTTATTCCACTTACCTGTGCATGGTAAAGCATTGTAAAGGAACACATAGTGGATCTTGTAGATTTGAACCTTTACTTCTTTAAGCCACAAAGTTAAAGGGAAAGTCATGCTGAGGATATTTGAAACACAGAAGGAATTCAAGGGCAATTGTCTTATAGTGTATTGTTTGAAAAGGAAACTTCCTCCTTTAAAATAAGAAGGGGTGGGGCTGGGGTTGTGGCTCAGCAGTAGAGCACTTGCCTGGCAAGTGCTAGACCCTGGGTTGGATCCCCCGCACCACATAAAAATAAATAAGTGAAATAAAAATATTGTGCCCAACTACAACTAAAAAATAAATATTTTTAAAAAGAAGGGGTCTTGAATTTTTTTTAAGAGAGAGGAAGAGAGGGAGAGAGAGAGAATTTTTTTTAAATATTTATTTTTTAGTTTTTCGGTGGACACAACATCTTTGTTTGTATGTGGTGCTGAGGATCAAATCCGGGCCGCACGCATGCCAGGCGAGCGCGCTACCACTTGAGCCACATCCCCAGCCCGGGTCTTGAATTTTTAAGCTGTTGAATAGCATAAACAAGGAGGAGATCCAGCTCTATAGAACAAAGGGAGGGTTAGGATTGTGTATAGAACCAAGACTTTTATGAGAAATAATGGTAGAGTCAGAATAGCAAGTTAATGGCTTAAGATAAACACCACTCATTAATGCATAAACAAATATATTTCTTATTTACCTTGTCTGTTGAAAGAATTGGACTGTCTTAAAGACAAGAGAAAAAATATCATCATTCTGGGCATTAATACTTGAGTATGGCTTGACTTGGTGGTGCATGCCTATAATCCCAAGGGCTGGGAGGCTGAGTCAGAAGGATTGGGAGTTCAAAGCCAGTCTCAGCAATGGTGAGGCACTTAGCACCTCAATGAGACCCTGTCTCTACATAAATACAAAATAGGGTTGGGGATGTGGTTCAGTGGTCAAGTGCCCCTGAGTTCAATCCCCAGTACCAAAAAAAAAAAAAAAAAAAAAAAATTAAAAGGATTGGAAATGTATAAAACACCCCTGGGTTCAATCCCTAGTACAAAGAAAGAAAGAAAATGCTTTTACTTTTACCTGCCAAATATAGGTTAGTATGATCTTTTTGAGAAACATAGCTTACTTTGATTCTGATTTTTCCAGGTGTACCTATTTCCTTATTTATTGAGCTCTTAGTTGTGTACTATAGGCTAAGGGTAAAACAAAGATACCTGTCTTCCTTGAGTTTATAAGTGTCCTTCATTTTTTTATCAGTCTCCAACCTTTGGTTTACAGGTTTTATACCAAGTTTAGAAATGTTTATGAGCCTAAAAATAAAAAATATTAAGCATTACTCTAGTAAAGGTGACTTCTTATTTGATAAAACTTTTATAAAACTAATGTCCTACTGTGATCATATAACTTTAAAATTTGATATGCTAAAGTCAATATGTATCTAATCAGGACTTTTCTTAAATAGCAAAGCACCGATGTTCATATGGTTAGTGATAGCGATGGAGATGACTTTGAAGATGCTACAGAATTTGGGGTGGATGATGGAGAAGTATTTGGCATGGCGTCATCTGCCCTGAGAAAATCTCCAATGAGTGAGTATTAATAGCTCTTTGGGGCCAACATTATAATCTCCCTTTTAGTATTCAAACTTAAAAGAAACAATGAACTGAAAACCCTTTTACTGATCCTTAGGTTTGGAGAGAGAAAATAAAATGAGTGGTCATTCTTCATTAGAATCAGAGCCTTTCAGTTTTATTAAGCCTAGAAATTCTCAACACATTAGTAAAAATTATCCAAAAAAAGGAATGTAACTTATTTCATATGTATAGTTCTGACTCTCTCTCTCTCTTCACTTGAAACCTAGAGATTGATTAAGAGGCAACTGTAATTTCTGTGACTGGTACTTGTTCCCCACATCTGTCAGAGATATCAGTGTGAAGACTAGTAATACTACTTTTTCATTTGCCGGTACCCATCTTTGGAAGGAAAAACAAAAGTAAAGTAAATGTACCATCTTTCTAATTTGCACTTGTGAAATGCATACTATAGAAAAAAAGAAATGCTTTATGCAAAATGATCATTAAAGTAAATTCATAAATGGCCCATTTGCTCCATGAAATTAGGGACATCCTGTGGGCATAAATACATGTAGTATTTACATAAAATTAACAATTTTCAAACCTCATTGTTTGAATGGGGTATTTAAAATAACTTCATATTTTTCATATAATTTAATCACAAATGTCTATTTCAAGAAAACATTGAAATCCTAATTGACAACTGGCACGTATTTTAGATGCTTAACAGGATTGTATCTTTTAATTTCCAAAATTTATGAGCCTGAAATTTTTTAAAGGTTCTTTTTGATTCTGGTTTGATGAAATCTTCTAATGTATATAGAGTTAAAATGTTCCCTCAGATATATCGCAGAAGCTAAAACTTAATTTTATTTCCTCTTTATTGATTAAATATATTTCTTATATGTGGGATTAGATGTTATGTGGTTTGTTTTTTGTGTCTATTTGTTTTGTTTTTTTTTTTGTTTTTGTTTTTTCTTTTGTTTGTTTTTTAGTGCCAGAAAACGCAGAAAATGAAGGAGATGCCTTATTACAATTTACAGCAGAGTTTTCTTCAAGGTAGGGTTAGGACATTAACTATATAAAATTAATGTTCTTTTATGCTACTGTGGTTTTCTTTTAGGCCAATTTTAATCATAAATTGTTTAAAATTTCTCCTCAAAGAATATATTTATCAATTTATGTAGTGCTGATAGAGAAACACATTGTTTAGTGTGAGATAACTAATACATCATTTATGCCACTTCACTATATCTTTATAGAAGTTTAAGAAATTGATCACTAATTTTAATATATTTATTATATTCCCCCAAAGGAATACCATACAGGTTATGATTTTTAGTATATACTAGAATAGACAGACCAACCCACACACACAAAAAAAAAAAATCTGTAAAACAATGTTAAGTAAAAGGATAATTTAAAATTTTTAAATGAAAGTGAATTTTTTTCTTTTGATTTTTATTTTGGAGTTCTTTACCATTTCTTTTTTTAAAATTCTAATATAATGTTTTACGTACCTGGGGGAGTGCTGAGGTATTAAAATATAAAGAGGATTACTATTTAACCTTCAATTTGATGTAAAGTATATTTCTCTTCCGTGTTATTTTCTGATGAAATATAATATTGGCACTATAAGAAACCATTTCCCCCTTTTGCATTGGAATTTTTAAATAAGTGAACTAAAGTGGGAACTTAAAACTAACATAATAGTATAATCTTACTTTTATAAGTGAGTAACCAAGAATTTGCTCCTTATAATTGAGCAAATTCATGGTTACTCATAACTTTCTTTTCTTTTTCCTTTCTTTCTTTCTTTTTTTTTTTTTTTGGTACTGGGAATTGACTGCAGGGTTGCTGTACCCCTCAGCTACACCCCCCCACCCCCAGTCCTTTTCATTTCTGTTTTGAGACAGAGTCTAGCTAATTTATTGAGACTGGCCTCAAACTTGTGATACTCATGCCTCAGCCTCCTGATCTGCTGGGCTTACAGGTGTGCACCACCACACCCAGCTCATAGCACTTTGGAAATTCACTTGCTAGATAGTGTTCTAATATTAGTATAGACCAGGAAGAATTGAAAAAAGTAATGAAGCTCACTTCCAAGCTTTTAAAAACATAGTTTAATATTTGGTCTGCACTAGACATTAGCCCAACTTTACCTAGCCCATTGATTAGACTTGAGAATTTTGAAATGAATTTGAAATGTATATTAACTAATAGACTTAATTTTTCCTGTAGATATGGTGACTGCCATCCTGTATTTTTTATTGGCTCATTAGAAGCTGCTTTTCAAGAGGCCTTCTATGTGAAAGCCCGAGATGTAAGTGCAATCTTGCCTGTTCTGTTTAAAAATACAACCCACATGTTTACCACTATGCCTGAGGCAATGCTTAATGTTTTCTATTTTTGTTTTGAGGTTGAAGTCTTGATTTTGCTTCTGGTTCATCAATTAGGTGAAGTCCTAATCTTCACCAAGATGCCCATTTCAAAGGGAGGATTAGTGTAATAGAGTACTGCTGGTCTTTATAGAAGACATGTCAAATTCTATATTAGGGGTTTTTTTTATAGGGGGGAAAGCAAACATACTGACAAGGGACCTGGCTATAATTTAGTATTCTTTTTAGTTACATGAATGAGAAGTTCTTGATACAGGATTTGCCCATAAGTCTTTTCTCAAAATTATTATTCCGTGTAATAATTATCTGTGAGGCCTGTTTTCCCAGACCCCTAGTGAGTGTCTGAAACCTTGGATAGTATGAAACCACACACACACACACACACAGGGTGAGCATCACTATTCCAACAATCTAAAATCCAAAATGGAGTGTTTCATATTTTAGATTTTTGGATTAGGTATTCTCAACCAGTGAAGTCTATCTAAATTTCCAAATCTGAAAAACTCCAAAATATAAAACACTTCTGGTCCTAAGCATTTTGAATAAGAGATACTCTGGGCTGGGTGGTGTGTTCCGGGGAAGGTGTTATAATTAAAGAAGGCAAAGAATTTTGAAAATAGAGTTTAATTGTGCCTCTGAGTCCTCTGTATACTAATTTATATTAAATTCTGATGTAAAGAAAATTCATTTTAAAACAAATATTTTTAAGATTTAATTCCAAAATGATAATTAGTAATCAAAGCTAGAGGTATGTCTGACAGATAATGAAGCAAATTAAGGAGCAAATTGTTCTTTACCCTTAAAGGTGAAGTACCCCTTAACAATTAAATCTATGTAAGTACCTATTATTTTTAAGGAAATGCATCATTCTGTTTATATATTTATGGTTTCATAAATGAAGGTTTATGGAAAATACTACAAAACAAATAGAATGTTTTCTAACATCTTTTAATGATTAACTTTCTAATACATACTCTGCATTTTTTATGTTAAGTTTGAGTGAATGTGTTTGTGGGTATTTAATAAAATTGAGTCATTACAATCCTTTTATAATCGGTTTTTACTTTTTAATATTATACAACCATTTCTTCTATATTATTTATAGTGTTTTAACTTTTTACTATTAAACAATTCAATATAGGAGGCAGTAGAAGTAATAATACAGTAAAAATTCATCTAGATTTATTAATAATGAAATTTTTTGCCATATGTGCTTTTTTCATATATAGGCATCCCAAACTCTGAATGCTTTGAAAAGTTTGCTATAATCTGACAAAACAACAGCATTTGTAAATTAATTATTTAAATTTGGATTTATAATTTTGGTGAATATTTTTAGATGACTTTTTATTTTAATTCTTCAGTGATGAAAAATGGCAAATGTTGACTTCAGCATTAAGTAAATTTTGCAGATATAGCTTGGTAGTAGAGTGTATGCTTAACATGCCTGGGAACCTGCATTTATCCCCAGCACCACACACTCACAAAATTACTTCTTAAAATTCATACAAACAAATGGAAAATAAATACAAATAACTAAAACAAAAGTTTTAAAGTTATTAAAACCAAAACCACATAAAATATTTAGTAATCTCATATTCATTATTTTTGACTGAACCTTTTGAAAGTACATTATAAGCATCACACTTTACCCCTGAAAACTTCAGCATGTATTTTACAAAAGTCGTGATACTCGCACTTAATCACATGAAAAAAATTAACAGTCATTCTTTAATATCCAATACATATTCAAACTTCAGTAGTTGTCCCCAGAATATAGATAGTTTTTAGTGGTTTTTTGAACCACACTCTTCTGAACGATCATAAATTGTATTTGAATGTTAGATTTCCTAAGTCTATTTTAAGCAAGCATCAGCTCTCCCTTTTTTTCCATGACATTTGCTTTGTGAAGAAATCAGGCCAGATGACTTGTAGATTGTTCCAAATTCTGGATTTGTGTGATTGTTTCCTTGTGAAATTATTTACCTTGTTCCTCAGTCTGTATTTCCTGAAAAAAATTTGATATTAGGTCTAAAAACTTTTTTAGATTCAGGTATTCACTTTTTATAAGAATTCTTTGTAAGTAATGCTAAATATTATAACACAGATTTTAATGATTGTGGAATCTTTCATTGTATGGCCATGCTATTATATTTATTTACACTGTTGGTCATAAACATATTTGAGTATCTAATTATAGATTTAAATAGTCTATTTTTCAACTCATTCCTCAATAAAAGTGTATTTGGATATATTTGTTTCTGCTTTCAAGCAAGATTGCTAAGCAAATGTTAGGGCCTTTCATAATTTAAACTAATTAGGTATTTGAAAAATCCTATTTCATATGCTTTTTAAAATATACTATGTATACTTCACACATTATAGTTTTAAATGCAGATATTTAAATATACAGTATATTATAAACAAAAGAACTTTCACTAAGTATCTTGTACAGTAAATTGGCATTTAGATTTATTCTCACTGATAATCCCCAAAGGAGCATAAGCTCTTATTTATTAAATCCTGTGTATTTCTAATGAAACAATTGATAGTTTGGTTTTTATTAGTGTCTAGGTGTTTTAGAAAATGAAAGTCATTGGCTTATATAATTAAATGTTTTGCTTCATATTAAATTCCTACCAAAATTCACTAACCTGTCTAGTTTGCTAACATGTCTTTATTTTTCTCCCCTTGTTCAGGGTTTTTTCCTTTTCTCATTTCTCATTTTCAAGTTAGAGAACAGTTTATGCATAGTTCATTACATTTTCTCTAAATTAAGTAAAATGTAACCCTATGATGGATAAACAATCTAAAATTAAATCTAAGCTGGTACATTTAATATAGCCATCAAAATATATTGTACATATCCCTTTTTAGTTGTATGTGTATAGTATAATAATAATAATGCTGTGATTTCTATAAGGCTCTGTGGTTTATAAAACATTTCATATATGTTTTATATATGTGTATTATATATATAAGTATATATATGATTATTATATATATAATATATATATTACACATATATATGATTATTTGAAACCTATTACAAACCTGTGAGATAGGGACATTTTGTACCCATAGTCTCATTTTAGAGATGAGGAAACTCTGAAAATCTACATGACTTACTCAGACATGTCAACAGTAAGTAGTAGTGGCCAAATCTGAGCTCATACGTTCCAGGATAGGTAAGTATGGTTTACTCTATGATAATATTTCAGTTTTGACTGCTACCTACTATACTTTATAATTCAGTTATCAAACTTCATCTCTACTTTTCATATTTCACCTTTGAGAATTAAGACAAATCTTATTCAATATTATTTTTAAAATATTCTGAATGAACCATTTTTAAGAAAACAGTTTACTGGTGTTCAAACATTCTAAGGCAAGTGTGACTGATACTGTGGCACTCTTACTAAATTTCTTTCCTCTTAAATATCACATGTTTAATTTAAACTGTGGGAGGCACATTAATTTTACCAGGGCAACAGATGAGTCTCGTACCGCTTTCTTCACTGAAAGTGAGAAATTGAGTTCCAAGAGTAAATAAAAACAAGATTGAAGGTTTAAATCCTCTGCTAGGCTTTTTGAACTTATATACTCATTAAATGTTTATTGGAGTGGTGGGATTACAAAGGATTTGGGGAGCTTCATCAACTGGTATATAGTTAATCACTAAGTAAAACACTACATTTGATAAAGTGTTTCTCACGATGCCACATTCAATCCATCTTAATGAAAACTGCTTCACAGTGATTTCATTTGAGAGTACTTGTTGGTGAGAGTGTTCATAATTTTCTGCCTTTTTCTTGAGGAATTTGCAGTACTGTCCAAAGCAAAGCTCCAACTTCAGCAAAGCAGATGTTCTAAAGTTCTGTGTTTGTTTTAAGTGTATCATGACGAAAGTTTTGACTTCTGTTAACAGGTTGATCAACTTTATGATTTCCTTCCTTGCTCTTAACTATGAAGGATGCTCATCCAGTTGAAAGTTATAAATATTTATCACATGCCCCCTAAGGATCTGGGATATAGAGATTTCCTGCCCTCGATAATCTAGCAGAGAGAAGACAATATAAAACAGATCCATATAATACAATTTGCTATAAGGGGTTCCTCATCTACCATAGAAGTTCTGGCAGCAGGGGGGTGATTTCTAGAGGAGATAACAATGATATGAATCCTAAAAGATTAAAAAAAAAAACTTAGGCAAGTAACAGAATTCTGTAAAAATTTAAAATAAGTTCAATGACAGATTAAAATGAGGGAAATAAAATCAGTTTGTTATTAGTGGAGCAAAAATAAATAAATAAAAACCCAGTTGCTTTGCACGGAATAGAACTGGGAAAATCACTGAGGGCCACTCATGGAGGGGACTATGATTCTCTAGCATTAGCTGACATTTAAAAAATATTTTTAGTAGATCTTGTAGTGTATCTTTAGATAAGTGAGAACCAGTGTTATCCTCCTTAATTAAGTTTGCAAAAGAGTTACCACTGGCTATAACATGATTCCCTAGGAATTTCCAAAGAAGATTCTGTTTCTCTTGATAGGCTCCGTTGCTCTCATGCCTTTACCCCTGATGAATTTTCTTCTTCTACACAACAAAAAGTACCCTGGAGAACAGTTAAACATTTATACTAACAAAAAATCAAGAGCAATAAAAATCCCAGTGCCAGGGCTTATCTTCCATATGAAGATAGTTTCTTTCCCAGGCATCCCTTTGGGATACTGAGCTTTGATATCAGTAATCCTGTTAGAGTCCCTAGGTCTGACTTCAGGCCCAATACTTTTTCTAAATATCGTACGTAAGTTAAAGAGTACTCAGATCTTGATTTCTACTTGATAGCTCCATGACCCCAAATAAGTCATGAGCCTATTTCTAATCTGGGGAGAAGGGAAACAAGGAGTTGATGAGAATATCTACTTCATATGATTAAGGATTAAATGATGCTATCCATAATTAGTATCATTAATTATGGATAGTATCAACACTGTGGCTAAGATAGAAGGTGCTATTTAGCAATTTTAAACAAATAAAAAAAGACTGGTTTTCTTATTCAGTTTATGAACTAGCTCTAAGGACAGTTCCAGAAAGGAATTTTTGAGAACCCCTATGAGCATTTCCATCACTATAATGCATACTTCATTTTAATAGTGCTAATTATTTATTAAGTTTTAATATATATGTGTATGTATATAATATATATTATAATAATTAAATATATATTAATGTATATATATTTTATATCAGCCTATTTTATAGTAGTGCTATTTATACTGCCTTAGGTTAGGTTGAAAGAAATCTAGCTTTTATCTTTTATCAGAGTCTTTTAAGAAAAATAAGTACTACATAAATCTGAGTCCATAGCTCTAGTTGTTGAGTTTCTAGCATCCTATCATCCAGAAGACCAAGCAAATAAACTTCTCTATGCTTTGGAAAATATACCCAATCAACTCTTGTCTGTGGTACCTTTTAAATTTAAATTCTTTAAATGCAGGACAATTTCTTTTTTACAGTAATTTTGTATGTCAGCTAGTACAGGATCTTTTGCACATGTGTAAGACAAGACCTATGATGCTAATATTTTTTTTTTAGAAAAATACACAAATAATGTTTTTTGTGGGTGAAAAAAATAATACAAATGCACTTGAAGTATAATATGAAACTTACCACATAATTCCAAACTTGAAAGTAAACCCTATTAAATGTGTTTTTTAAGTAATTGTTAAAAAAGAAATCAGTAAACATGTATGTCAGTTGGAAAACTAACATAAGTACAGCTACACCAAATATGCTGTTGTATACTTAGATGTTCCATGAAACAGTATATTATTAGCACCATTTAGAATGTATCATTAATTCTTTAATTTAATCATAAGGTCTTAAAACTATAAAAATTTTTAATGACCTCATTAAAATCATGCTATAAAGCATTATAAATTAGTCAAAATTTTATTAGTTTTAATATATGCTGCCATGAGAAACTTTCTTTCTTATTTACTGCTATTCATGTCATCTTTTAAAAATGGTATTGGTAAATTTAGGAAAATATCAAAAGAAATTTTCCCTCATGAGTTTTATCCATATTTGCATCATTTCTCCCAAAGGGCCATCCTGGTCCTAGAAAGTTTTGTTGTTGTTGTTGTGTGTGTGTGTGATTTATGGTACTGGGGATTAAACCTAGGGCCTTCCCCATGCAAATCAAGTGCTCTACCACTGAACTACATCCCAAGCCCTAGAAAGTATTTTTTTATTCATATTACCTATTTTAAAAGGATGTAAAGCAAATTAGATCTCTAAGTATTTCATATGTAAGTTCAAGAAATCTGCTCCAAATCTAATCTTAAAACATTCTATCTTAATATTAAGGGGCATGATAGAGAATTATTAGGTCTGAATTCTGACTCCTTCCCATTTACTAGTTGCTACTAAATAGGTGTGTACTGTTAACCAGGTTACTCTACCTCCCCAAGCATTAATTTCTATATTTAAGACTTTGAAGTATAATACATACCTCACAATGTTGTTTAACAAAATATTAATGCTTACTGTGTAAAACATCTTTGTAATGTATGTGAAATTTATTTGAGATAGTTTGCTTCAAATCACGACAAATCTGGATTTGAAACTAAGCCCTAATACCAATTTGCTTTTTAAGTCTCCCCTTTGTTTTCTCTGAAATGGAGCTAAAATGAATCCTCACATAGATAAGTTATTCAAATATGCATGTTAGAGAAGATGAATAGGCCTATTTACTAGAATATAGGATATAGGTAGGAAAACAATAAGTGATAGGGCAAGAGAAAAGTATGGGAAAGGGAATCATCACAGAAATCTATGAATGCCAGCTATGAATACATTTTGTCATTTTTATTAGGCATTGGTTAGCTTTTGAAAGATGTTGAAGAGGATTATATTGTCAGGGCTATAATTTACAAAAGGAATAGTGATATGGTAGCAGTTGGCAAGATGGATTGGATAAAGTGACAGACTGATCTGGTGCATATTTGTATATGTGCGGCTATTGCACATATATAGTGCATATATATTGCATATATATTGTATGTTGAGCAATGATTAGAAAATCGTAGGACATCATAGTTTACAAACTTTGTGGCTCTAAATTTCACAACCTATTCTTCTTTGTACCTTTTCATACACATGTATCTTCTAGTATTCTATTTCTCTCCCACTCTATTTGAAGTGTTTAACAAAATGTAAAGAATAACATTGTTGAAAATTCATACCAGAAAGAGCTAATTACTCTAATTACTCTTGAAGAACTCCAAAAATCAATAAGAAAAAGGCTCTTATAGCATCGACTAGCAATATAAATACGTATTTCACAGAAAAGTTTTGGCTCAATACAAAAAACATGATTCATATATCATAATATAATGCAGATTAAAACCATATTAATATGTAATTTCACCTATCAAAATACCTGAAATGTTTCTACACATATGCTTATGCAAATAAGAAAGAAGATAAATATAAGGATATCTATGGTAGCATTGTTTAAATAGCAAAAACTGGATGTCCATTAGTAAAAGACTGATTAAATAAATAATGGTACATTCAAACGGTGGAATACCATGTGGCCATTAAAAATAATTATGGGGCTGGGAACATATCTCATTTAGTAGAGTGCTTGCTTCGTGTGTACAAGGCCCTGAATTCAATCCCCAGCACCACACAAAAAAAGTTACCTCATAGATATTAATGTAAAATATATATATATATATATATATATATATATATATATATATATATATTCTACATTAATATATGTATGATCACGATCTATTAAGTGAAAAATTTGAGGTGCATAATAGCATATATGACATGGTTTATATTATAAAAATCACTTGTGGTAGGTAGGTAGGTAGATAAATAGACGACAAAAAATATCTAGACAACTCACTTACTATGACTTCAATCACAATGTTGAGTCTCAGGTTTATATACTTTGGTACACATGGCACTTCACATACTTGCACACTTGATGATTACACTATTCCAAACACGTAGGCCATCTTCTCTGGATTAATTGGGCTAGACTATATTAACAATAAAGATGCCTCCTTCTCCATTACATGAAGATAAGACTAGAGTCACCTCAAGCAGTAAGCTCCATGCTTTCTTTTGTGTTTATCCAATCCGAATCCTCGTTGACCTTCTGATGATAAGTCTTAATAACTAGAAGTACAAGATGAAGCTTTTTCAATATCTGTCAGTTCATTTGCCTCAAGCCAAAGTTAATCCCCATTGGTATATAACTTAGGGCCCGCTGGTATAATGTGAGAATCTTCCTGTTAGGACAAAAACTAATCCATAAATGCATGTCTTTTTCTTCTTATTTTCTGAATTAACGATATAGTTCCATAGACTATCATTTTATATATGATTAAGGATTTCTTACAGCTATTATTAATAAAAGGGGATTTGATTTTTTAACAGAAAAATGAAATGTAATAATGGCTTAAGCAAAATAAAAGTTAATTTCTCTTTCTTTCATGAAATTCTGAGATCGTCTGTCCAGGCCTAGTATGGTACCTCAAAGAGTCAGAAACTCAGTGTACTTTCATGTTGCTTTAATGGCAAGGTTTGGATGATGTCATGATTCAGGATGGGTATTAGAACTCCAACAAACACTTCTGTTTAAATTGTCCAGAACTTAGTTACAGAACCACAGTTGATTAACAAGAGTCCAAGAAATGTAGTTTTTAGTTGTCAGCCACTAATCTAATTAAAAAGATGAATGAGAAAAAATTCATATCTGCCCATTGGTTCTTCACTCTTTAAAAATTACTAGTTGGGTGTTCTTTGGACAGACTGGGAGATTGCCACTCAACCTTTCCGCACTATTAACTAAATTCAAAATTCATCTTAAGTCCTAGAGAAATCTGTTACTGTGTCCCTAGTTTTAAAATTCAGCTCAAGTATCAATTTTACTCATGACCATTGATTTGCTATCCTTACCCCCTCACCATTCCCATGTAGGCTGAGTGTTGTATTTTTTTGACCTCCAGAACTGCATGGCACCCAAGCACAGAAAATTGAAGTAATTTTTCCAAGGTCCACAGAGCTAAGAGGTGGTAAAGTAGGAATTTTGAATCCAGTGTGGCTGCCTCTATTCTTACCATGTTATTATGTCATGATTAAATGCTTAGCTGGACCTGTGAACATCCATAGCAGTATAGTAGAAGTAAGGGGTATACTAGAATGATTCAAATTAGATCCTGGATTTAGTAAGTAAAACAGCTACCCATGTTGGGTTTCTTAGTAGCTTCTTTGGCACATGTGTGTTTGGTTTGGAAGAGTGTTTAAAATAAATCAGTGAGATAGTGATATAAATCACTAATCTCTTTCCCAAAGTCTTTTGTCCCACCTTAATTAAGTATTTTGGGGAAAATTTGAATATGAACTCTATATTAGATGATATTAGTGCAGTAATATTAAATGTCTTTGGTGTGATAAAGATACAGTGGTTATATCTCAAGAGACAGATACTAAAATATTTGTGGTGGAAGCATGTTATCTGCAACTTTCAAATAATTCAAGGAAAGAAGTATAAAAAGAATGATAAAATGAATATGGGCAAATGTTAATAATTGGTACATCTAGATAAAGAATAAATGGGTGTTTATTAGAACCAGTATATCACTTTTTATGTAAATAAACCATCTCCAAACTTAAAAAACAAAAGCCTGATAATAGTAATGATTCTGATTATTATGGTAATGATAATGATGAAGATCAGAAGTGGGAAAAAGAAATAAAGTCAAGTCCCAACATACACAGAGTACATAATTTTATACCTTAATTCTTTTTTTTTAATTGTAGTTGGACACAATATCTTTATTTTGTTTATTTATTTTTATGTGGTGCTGAGGATCGAACCCAGGGCCTCGCACATGCTAGGTGAGCGCTCTACCGCTGAGCCACAACTCCAGCCCTATACCTTAATTCTTCCTACTCTGAACTACCATTTCTAGAAATTATTTGTGATATCATATTAAAATAATTGAACACACAGATTATGGATATTTTGTCACTCAAAAAGAAACACTTCCATTTTAGTCCTTCACTGTTTCCTGAGTGTTCTGTGACTGGCTCATTTTGAGACATAGCTACTTTCTTTCAGTTCTAGTGTTCTTTGGTTCTATGATATTGTTTAAATACAATAGCCAATGCCACTCAAGGCCAAGTTACATTGGTTGCTGTCAGCTGGGCATTTCCTAAACATCAACTTAGTACCTTAGCTTCTAGATTGGAATGTGAAGATTAGTGAGGCACTGACGACACAATGAGCATCCCAGATACTATTGCCAGTAGGAGCTGCTTAATCTTTAATACATTTTCATGACTATGATTTCTTTCAGAATTGCTTTCAAACCCCTTTTATTTGCATGGTTAGTCCCGGAATCTTCATCCTAACATACTTTTTATTCAGTACCTGCTGTGGGGCCCTGCATAATAAATAGATGCTTAACCTACTTTGTGCACAATCTTTATGACCTTTCTTACCCCATGATCATACAACTGGTAAATGGCAGAACTCATTTTAGAACAGAGCTTTCTATTATTTTAAAGCTTGGAGACCATTCTTTATACTGTGTTACCAAAACCTAGATCACAAAATGGACATATGAGAATAGTGAAGCTGAGTTGTTTGCCTTTATGATCTACCTGAGTTAGACCCTCTGCCAAATTAGAAAATACAAATAAAATATAGTCTTTTTAGTACCCCAATATTATCATTGTTACATGATTAAATGTTTACTTCCCAACATACCCACCCACCCCCAATTATTTAAGAGCAAAGGAACTTTGTTTTATTCATCTCCATATTCTCAATCTCTAACACATGGCACTCTGTAAATGTTATTGAACTAAATTATTAATGGACCAAAGGAAAAAAATGGTTATAGTAATGGAAAACAAAACACTATCTTAATGCTTTTTCTGTGTACTCTATGCCCCTTCTTCACAGAAGCAGTTTTCTGATTACTTTGCCATTTCTACTCTTCCAGATTGGTTTATGCCGAATTCAATTCTGTTTTGCCCTACCTAAATTAAGCTCAATTAGGTAATCAGAAATCTGAAACTGGACCTCGTTTATCATGCCTATAATTAAAATAGACTGTATAGCCCAAATTTAGTAGCATTTGCATATTATTGTGTTTGTTTTTTGACAACTGTCATAACAGCAAAAGAAATTTTTTTTGTTATTGTTGAATGCTTATCCTGTCAGAGAGATGAGAGCATTTTAATATTATTCCATTTCCCTTTTGAAAGCTGCTGTGGGCGTGCCCCCAGCCTGAAGATCTTTTCCTGATACTCTTTTTTACCATCTTCTTTCTCACATTCAGTTTAGAGTTTAAAGTGGGAATTTTTTTTAAGTGTGTTTTCCTGGCATCTCATGTTTAACAGTGTCAGGGGTTTGTGTCCCTGGAACGAAAACTGTTTCTCCAGAGCCTTTTTTCTCTCAGCTTCTAGTGAAAAGAGGGGCGAGGCGAGCCAGTCGCTTACCACAAAGCAGTGCCACCACAAAGGAAAGATTAAGGGTTTAGAGAGAGGTCAATGTGGGTTTTTCTCTAACTAAACACTTTCCTAAAGTTTCCTTGTGGAAAAATAATGAAGTCATCTCAGAGTTTTTAAAGAATTTTTATTTCTTTTTCACCGTCTGCATTCGCTTGTCTTCTCAGCATGGATGTTTAATCTTCCTAGGCTTTGTGAATTGGCCCAAATGAATAAGTGGTGAGCTGTCTCTCTAGGAGCTAGAGGCTTATTCTAAGGGCCTAATCACTGAGTAAACACATCTTTGCCCTCCCTCTCACAACTGCGATATAATAGTCGAGATTCTAGCACAGTAACCTGGATATTGCAGGGACCAATGCTTTGAAATGCAGAATGGTTGATCCTCCAAAACAGACAGTCCCTGATCTTCGCCCGCCTCTTTCTTCTTTTTTAAATTAAATATTGCCAAAGAGATGCTGTTTTATTGCTTGATATTGTGCATTAGTGCCCTGGATTTCCAAGTTTAGTTTCAGTCAACACTGTGGGCTTCACTTATGGGGAACTCTGCATGTTGGGTTTCTTAGTAGCTTCTCTGGCACATGTGTGTTTGGTTTGGAAGAGCATTTAAATTAAATCAGTGAGATAGCGATATAAATCACTAATCTCTTTCCCAAAGTCTAAATGTTCCATTACAATGTTCTTGAGAGAAATAGGCATTTTAAAGATTTAGCAATTGCTATTGTTTGGTGAGAAATATGCTGATTTAAAAGTAGACAGCTCTCTTGTTCCCAGTGTCTCATTAAATGTAGTTGCTGAGATACGATCAAGCTGAATTAGAGGTTGACATCCCTCTATCTTTTCAGTTAGAGATCTCCTAAGAAGAGGAGCTCTGAATTTGTTTGCAGCCAGGTTCACGATCTTTCCCTAAAGCAGCAGATTCTTGATTCACTTACTAAAACTGATTTAGCATTGTCATTGCCATGTGGTGTCTTTTTTTGCTATGGGGCCAAGGTTAATATCAGCATTCAGGTTGTTTTCCTCAAACAGGCTGGCACCTATGCTAGTTTAGGTTGTAAAGAAGTCAGAAAAAGACCTAGACCTGACCCTTGAGAGACTTAGTCTAGAGGAGAAACTGGTAAACAATTATACTAGTGGGAAGAGCTAGCCACGCGGGAAAGGAAGCTCTTAACTTTGCCTAAGAGAATCAGAAATGGTTTCATAGAGGCATTTGCTTTGAACCTTCAAGGTTGAGTCAGAATTTACCAAATAAGTATTTCTCCAACAATATATCTGATTGCAAACTTCCTGCAGACATCAACATAGATGAAGATACCCTGTGTCTTTCCTGTTCACCACTTTATCATTTGTACTTCTTCCTAGGCCTGACACATTGAGTATTTGAACAAATGCTTGTTAAATGAATGAATAGATGAATTAACACATAGAAGCAGGGTGAGATCAGCCAAACTATTTATACAGGAACCCTGACCTTATTCCTGTTACATGCAGTTTCTGAGGCCTGGAAGCACTGATGTTGTAAGCAGTGTAGCAGCTTCAAGTTATGAGTGCTCCCACATGCCTTGACTATGGTGTGGTGATTTCCTTGCTACATTGTAGTATCAGAGATAGAACACTAGACTTGGATTCAGTCAATCTGGTTTGTAGTCCCCAGTGTGTTTCTTACAAACTGGTTGTGGAATTTAGCACAAGTCAGGGTTCTAAACCTCAGTTTCCTCATATGCTAATGAGGTTAGTACTTGTTTTACAAGTTTATTCTGGAGGTAAATGTAAAAATAGCAGGATGATTTTAGAATTTTAATCTGTTTACCTTTATTTAATATATTTACCTCTTTTATAGTACAAAATTTTCTTTTGAGAAAAATATTTTAATGATTATTTTTAAGGCATTGTTACAATTTGGGTTCTTTATCAGGATACTTCCAAGCATCAGACATCATTAGGCATTCATTAGTATGAGTCTTTATTTAAGAATTACACCCTGCAAATGTTTAGTTAACGACTACCATCATATTCCTTACTTAATATGAATGGAAATATCTTAAAACTTCCTTGAAATTTTCCTCTGGCAGAATTTCACTTATTGGTTTATATGTTTTGTCGTTCCTTTTCCTGATAACTGTGACTCTTACACTTAGCTCTTCTATAAGGTAGCATTAATAAGTTAGTCAACAGAATTTGGGTTATTTCATTTTTGTCATTATTGTAGCTGACATATTGCAAATTATATTGTTCAATTTTAGTTTTTAATTTGAGTTATTTTATTGAATACCCAACTATGACAGGACGTTTTTAAGACAGCAAATGTCATTTCTTAAGGACAAGTTCTATCATGGCCAAAAGAAAAAATAATTTTTCGTAGGAGAAACTACATTGGATATCTTATAAAATTTAAACCAAAAAAGAATTCAT
This sequence comes from Marmota flaviventris, assembly GCF_047511675.1. Classification (NCBI taxonomy): domain Eukaryota; kingdom Metazoa; phylum Chordata; class Mammalia; order Rodentia; family Sciuridae; genus Marmota; species Marmota flaviventris. The sequence continues at coordinate 39,796,431 of NC_092507.1, read as the reverse complement.
GTCGACTGCATATTTTTAAACATCTTTTCAAATGGTAATTAAAATTACATATTCATAAATAAGGACTTTAATATGGGAATATATTAAGCATTTTGAAATTACTAGTAGATCTAAAACAGAACTTTATTTCAGCCCTTTTTCTTTCAAGTAGAAGAGACTATTCAGTGTTCAAATTAAAAACATAAAGAATATGTAAGAGATGTTTTGCCATCCAATCTTAATGATTAATTTTTTTTCTGCATAGTTAAATGCCTCAGAGTTAATATTTCTCTTTTACATAAAGATGTATTGAACATAAAGAATGGTAAGTCCATTTTATTTAAAGAAAATGCAATTCTCTTGCAAATTTTGCTTCCACATGTTAATAGGAATCTATGCTAGCAATCTGTAAAACTAGATGTAATCCTACTTGCCTCTTTATTTAAAGTGTAAGGAGGCAAAAATTGTTTATACTGTAGATGCTTTAGGAACTCCAAATGTAAGGTACGCTTTTAGGGAATAGCATTTAATTTTTGTCTTTGCTGTTCATTTATATTGATTATGCCTCTCCAAAATGCAAGAATCTTTCATTGATGGGTATTTTAATTGATTGGTATTTTCTCCTCTTTGCAGAGAAAGCTTCTTGCTATCTACCTCCACCATGATGAAAGTGTACTAACCAACGTGTTCTGCTCACAAATGCTTTGTGCTGAATCCATTGTTTCTTATCTGAGTCAAAATTTTATAACCTGGGCTTGGGATCTGACAAAGGACGCCAACAGAGCAAGGTAATATTCTGTTCACAAGTTGTAAGTTGGTCTTCTGTTTTTTAAAAAGTCATTATTGTGTTTGGCTTCTTGTCATCATAAATATTTTTCATCTTTAGCATTAACGCTTCTATTACATTTCATTAGATAAAAACTATTTGTTATAGCTACATATGCAGTTATTTACAATTTGAAAACATAACTTTAAAAAGACTCTGCTTAAATTCAATAATAACCTGAAAACAAAAATATATTTCTCTTTTTTTGCAATAAGACAGATAGTATATATTTCTAGTTTGTTGATTGTTTAAAGAAAATCAGTGTTTTTATGATGCTCATAAAAGGCAAAGCAAGTCTAACGCGTAATCCTAGTAGTAGGTTTATTTTTTTAATAACTTCAGTGAAGAAGGCAGGACATTCTGGACCAGTCCAGTGAAGTTGGTAATAGCTTAACTCTAGCATATGCTAATTGATGTAATCGCTTTATTGCACACATTCTTTTGCACACAGCCAGCAATGCATCCATATTCTCAAAAGAAAAAAAATCCCTTTCCTATTTGTCAGTATAAGTATAGTTAATTTGTTAATCATAATTTCTTTAAATGATAAGTAATTCTTCATATTTTACCTTTCTGAGTTTTCCATCTGAAATATATTTTCAATATGTGTAATTACACATGTGACTGTAACATCCCATGATGCTATTTTGGATGTGTTAACACAATCATAACACAAGACTGCGGGCTTATGAACAGGAGGTTAAATTAATTCATTTCAAGAAAGCCTATTATAGTTACCTAATTTAAATGATTATAGATTAATTAGAAATTATCCGATTTATATTTTTATTATTTTATGTCTCACTGAATTTTTTATTATCATTCAGACTTTGCTTTATGTTATCTGAATCTGAAAAGAAAGAAAATTCTTCCCTTAACTGTGAGCCAAAAAAAAAAAAAAAAGTTGAAGCAATTTCTTCATCTAATACTTAATTTCTTTAAGCAAATGGCTAGGAAATTTCCTAGGATGACTTTGTTCTGCCTTGGAAATATTCCCTGTTATACATAAATAAAGAACCTCTAGCACCTGTATTTGTTTAAATTAAATCAGGTTATTATTCACACTCAGTTAAAGGTGATGAAAAGCAGTGCCAAAAACAGATAAAAATGCAGCATCGAAGGTCTTTCATGAGGCAAAATACATAGACTGGAGACGTGGCTAAATCTTTTGCCATTCACTGGCAGTAAGGAATCTCCTCCTTTCCTTTTATCCACAACTTGATGAAGAAGGAAACACTATTTCTAAACCATCTGTAGTGGCTAAGTTCAGTAGGCTGCCTGCTGTTATTTTGTTCTATCCTCCATTTAATTCCTTAGTTCCTTTTATTTTACAATGACAAAAAATTGCAGTGTAGTTTCTTTTGAAAAACAGTGTTTGAGGGTTTTTTTTTTATGACTGGCAATCAACAGCCATGTAATTGCTTTGTTATGTTTTACTAAAGAAGTCTGTTAAGTAGCACAACTTTGATACACTAGTAATAAGAGTTTGCAGGTTACAGAGACACCTGTGGTGACCAAAGCGACAGAAGCTGCTTATTAGAAAGAGCCAGTACAGCTGTGTCCTATTAACTCCTTATGACACTTCTTTAAAAACACTAAATAAAGGCCTGTTTAAGGCTTTAGAGCTATTTCTCAACGAATTGTAGGACTGACTATGAAGTATGATAAGATATTTCTGTCTTCATTTTAAAAAATGGGATATTTCATTAACTGTCATGAAAATAAAAGGAAGTGATATTATAGACTGAAAATAGAAACATCTAGGAATTCAACTTAATAAACATTTATAGGAAACACAGAGTAATATAGAAGAAAAGAGAACGGAATGATTCCTAGAATTTTAAGATAATTGCCATACTTATTCAAAGTTCACTTCTGTTCACATTAAAAGTCAAGAACTATTTTAAGCTGTGTTCCATTCTCTATATTAAAGTAACAAAACAACATAACTCTTTTTGATGTACAGTTCCATCATTATTACTGTTAAGAAAATAGGAAACATTTTTAAACCTAAGATTAGCATTTATTAGAGTGTCATATTCCCAAAAAGAGAGTAAAAGTGGGTCTCCTTTGATACATTGAAACTAAGAGAATTAGGCTAATTTATTGCCAAAAATGAATGTTTTAGCTTAGCCACAATTTTCTTATCAGGTGTCATAAATTCATCCGAATAAAATTATCTAATTGGGTTTCTTGCTGTATGATCTTTCTTGGAATTTTATAAACCATATTTATCCAAAGGTATTTATCATGAAAATCTATTACATCATTTATTTGATCTTTTTAACTTTAACTAACCTCAAACTTTCATTCTCATTTTACAGAAGACTGCTTGTGTTAATATTTGTCTATCATTGGGCTACATATCAAAAATTACTACATATCAAAAATGATGTGCCATCATTTACATAACTAGAGAGCTGAAATGAGGAAATACAGAAGTATGGAAATGAGGAAAGTACTGAAATGAGGAAATACAGAAGTCTAGGCATCAAAAACAAGATTGTAGGGGCTGGGGTTGTGGCTCAGTGGTAGAGCACTTGCCAAACACGTGTGAGGTACCAGGTTTAATCCTCAGCACCACATAAAAATAAATAAATAAAATAAAGGTATTGTGTCCAAATACAACTAAAAAATAAATTAAAAAAAATAAGATTGTAGCTCTGGCTTTTTAACTGTTTTCTATATAACCGTAATAATAGTTTTTGAATAAATTTATGGCGGATAGTTTTTCTTGTCCCATCTTGGCTATCCTAGTTCTGACAAATCATATAAATGTAGAGAGACCTGGACCTGTAAGCTATTTAACTTGTATGCTTCCCTAGTGGTTTCTAGGACTACCACCTGATGTTATACCTCTAGACATTGATGTCCAAGATGGGAAGGATCTTGCTGATCAAATATATTTTTGCTTAAGGTATATTCTGATTAATGCTATAGAAACATTAATCCTCCAAGCACAATTTACTGTGAATCTCTGGTGTGTAGAAGATAAATGAAGGATATTGAACTCATGTGAATGCTTTGGTGAAGTTACCAGGATATTAATATCACTTGTTATTATAAATTAAATTCTAGGTGAAAGAAACTCAGAATTTATCAAATAAATATATACATCCAATTCCATCTAAGAATGCTACTTATAATTTCAGTGTTGTATATTTAAATGGAATTTCTTTTAAAATTCTATGGTTTGTTGACAGCTGTATCAATGGATTTCAGGGCCATTCTTTCTTAAAGTCATAGGATGAAAGCCCTAGGTTATCTTAAGAGGTGCTAGAGGGTATAATTTCTTAACTGTTCATTTTACTAATGAACCTGATAGTAGGATATACCTATAAATGAAAGAGATAGAAACAGGTAATAGTAAGCAAGGGGACCTTGCAAAATCACTCCTGGACATGACTAAAAAATATTTTAAGAAAGTTTTTATATTTCTTCACATTTATTCATTGAGTAAATATTTACTGAATATTTAGTATAAACCAGGAATGGTGCTAAGAACTGAAGATGAAAAGTTGAGCAAGACAATCCTAACTCTCAAAGCACTGAGAGTCTAGGAATCAAGGCAAACAAAAGTGGCACTAGGCACAGTGGCACACACCTGTAATCCTAGCAGTTCAGGAGGTTGAGGCAGGGTTTCAAGTTCAAGGCTAGCCTCAGAAAACCATGACTCATATTTTAAAAATAATTTTAAAAGTCACACAAAAGAGATAATATATAATGTATGTGAAAGGTGCTTTAGGAGTAAACCCCATAGGGAATTGTTACGCATAAGGAAGTCAGAGAAGGACTTTAAAGAGATGACATACAGAAAAATGTGAATAGAATTTTACTTTTTCTATTCAAAAATTTTTGTATTAGTAGCATTCCTAGTCTGTTAGGTTGTGGCTTTTTTATTCTTTACAAAGAGTATTGGTATTATTTAAAGCATCATTATTAAGTATCTGGAATGAAGGGTCAGTGCTTGAGATAATTGTTGAGGAAAGAAAGATGGAAGGGAATTGGCCAACTAATGTAATCCTGTATGGTCTGAACCAGATTGAGGATTAAGCCAATAAACTGGGAGGGACAGATCCATAAAAGTATTGTTATTGATCCATCCCAGTATTGGCATATGCTTACAAGCAGTTGGTGGAACAGAGATCAGATATCTTTTGGATGCATAACACGTAGAAAACCATCATGGTTTAACTAAAACAATAAGAATATTTTGAGTGCAATGTACTCTTAGTGAATTAATACTTAGCTGTGAAAGGATAATTTCTTAAAATTCAGGACAAATATCACTTCCTAGAAGCCTTAGCTTTCCTCATCTTCCACTTGAGTCTGGGTTCAAATGCACTTTCTATGTGTTCCCATAATATTCCTATAGTAGCTTGTTTTAATAGCACTCATTACAGTGTACAGTTATTGGTTATCTGCCTACAAGGTTGTCAACTCCCTAAGGGTGGTATATCTATAATCTTATACATTACATAATGCCTTTTAAAAATTAAATACTGGGACTGGGCTTGTGGCTCAGTGGTAGAGCACTTACCTAGCACATGTGAGGCATTGGGTTAGATCCTCAGTACCACAAAAAAATGCCTAAACAAAATAAAGGTATTATGTCCATCTACAACTAAAAAATAATAATAATAATTTTTAAAAATTAAGTACCAAATTGGTAATAAATAATCTATGACAAGCTTATTGTGAAAGCAATGGAAATTAAGCTTCGGTAATGGCAAGAGCATTGGTCCTCTAACTGTGTCATCTTCCTCTGTAACTACTAATAGGACTAATAAAACTAATAAAAGCCTTTGTTTCCATGCATAATGAACTAAAAATGTCCAGGCTGAATACTTTGTCTTCTGCAGGCCCTAAAGGGGTCCTAAAATATCATGGCCTGTACCTAGGGCCATACATACCCTGAGACCATCTGAAAAAGGGATTGAATTCCAACCTAATTGAGTTCATTTAAGGGTTCCAGAGTTTCCTGCACAGACTTTGCCAAGTCTCTGTGCTATCCCAAAAGTAATCCCAAGTTGAGCCATTGTCAGATGGTACTGAATCTTCTGAAGTGGTGATGGCAGTGATTAAAATAAACATGTTCACGGAATCAACATGCTTGCCTGTTTATTTGGTAAGATATGCCAAGTAATCAGGCACATTCCATTTGGGCACCATCAACATTAACTATAAATAATACTGTGTAACTACCATCATAGTAAGTGTTAAGTTGCTTTCATCTATTCAAAATATTTGGACATATATCACATGTATTGAAACATTGCCCTCCATGATGAGTGGGTTCTTGACTAAGTTACTTTATCAAGGAAGGGTAGAGTAGATCACAGCATTGACCTGTAATAAGTGCATTAGTGGTTATCTCCTGTTCTGACTAGAAGGGCCCACAAGGCAAATATAGGTGCTTGTATAAATGATCTAATTCCAGAAGACTTAAAATTAAACATTGACTTTGACTAGGGTAGTGACATCTGGGTAATCAGCCAGCTATGAATACCAGTGTGTTAGTTGCTTAAGTGAAAGTTCCTGAGGTAAAATGTTGTATGTGCTACAAAATGGTTAAATCAGGCTTTGCACGCTACTTCTAAGCAGTATTCAGAGTAATGTAAAGAGTTCTCCAAGAACTCTGATAGTGCCCAGGTTACACAGGTTGCATGCTATGTGTATAATTCATCGTTAATACCAATGTTCACAAGATAATTCTATTGCCTGTGGCTTTTAGCTTTTGAACTTAATGCCCTTGGCTGCTGTATTTAAGGTTACTGCAAACTTCCTCTACTGTGCTAACAGGTACTTGTTAGCCTTAATGTTCAAGTAATAATTTTCCACATAATCTTTGGCAAGAGTTAATTAACTTAAAGCATGTATTATCACTAGGCCATCTTCATCTGTACTTTCCATCTTAGTAATTAGCCATATTCTCAGTGGCTTACCCATAATTCCTGACCACTCAGTGGTTCATGCCTGGCTGAAGCCTAGCTGACCATGTTAGCCTAACCCCACACTTCCATTTGATCCAGCAAATATAGCCCAGGTGTGGGGTCTACATGGGAGACACAAGGAGTGTTAATTTCCAGCTGCTACCCTAAGAGCAAATATGTATTCTACAGAGGAGAGCAGATAAAACAGATGAACATGTTGTGGTCAGGGTACTAAGACTTCCAGAGAGCCTTCTTGCCAGATGTCCATATAATTTTCTCCAACTTCTTTATTCCTTTTGTGCAACATTTTCCTTCCAGTACTTTTAAAGGAAGTGTATTGCCATCCTAAACATCCCAGGTCAAGGGCTTAATTAATGCTTTAAAATAAAGGTTCCAAAACACCAGGAGAGTTTGTCATTTTCTCTCTGGTTTGTTTTGTGAAGAGGGAGGAGAGAAGGTGAGGAGGAACCCCTCCTGTTCCATGATTACATCCTACCCACTCATTTTCTCCTTTTCTCCTCTGCTTTTGATTTTTAGTGACGGTCTTAACAGAATGTCAAGATCAATTTGCAGCATGGTTTAACTCAAGGTTTGCGTTCTGCCAGCAGCAATTGTCCCTGCAAACAATGCCGTGTGTTCTTGTAACTTCAGAAGCTTTAAGAAGGATCATGGCAAGGGCAGCATCTAATGACTTTATTAGTATAGGGTTTCAAAATGGGCTCAGTAATTGTTCATATCTCTTTGTCAGCAAGTCATAATTACTGCTCAGCATTGTCCAGTAGTACACTTGTGAATAGTTTCCTAATAGTACTGAAAGGAAGGGAAAGGGGGAATGGATAAAAGGTGATGGCCTTTTAAGATTGAGAACAAACCAATCTCTATGTAGATGATGGCTAAACTGTTTATAATACATTCTTCTCTCTTTAAAATAGATAATCCTTTTAAAATGTCCTTCAAGATAATTTAAAATTACCAGTTTACAAGCTTCCCCCCTCCCCTCTGATCTGGACATTTCCCACATTTCTACCTACTTCTACATGTATAACTGCCTGATAGTAAGTGCTTTGAATCTGGTTCAAAGCATTTGGGTGGGGGTATTTTTCTCCATATTCATCTACCTAATGCTATTTAGGAAATATGCATTTAACTCAGATACAGTTGTCAATAAACAGTATATATGAAAACTGTTGTTTAGAAAGAATAATACAAAGGTGATACTATTGACAAGCCAGTTCAAAGAACATTATAAATTTTTTTCAAATCCTGTTTTTCTCATGCACTATATTATTATCTAGTTGGTATTTCTGCTAAGCGCTGTGTGCTTCGAATATTCTAGGTATCATGATTATAAGAATCACAGCATTTCAAAAAATTTTCACCATGTCACATTGCCTGAAATCTGAGTGTGACACCAAGCCTTGGGACCTTTATGATCTATTGCCACATCCTTTTCTGTTCTATGACTCCATGTGGTGTAATTGTAAAGTTATGTACAAATTGTCAATCCCAATACCTAATCGTCTTGTACTTTAGAATATATACATTCAAATAAAAAAACAATATGGTTGTGAGAGGTAGTTGATCCACTATTTATATAGGTTTCAAAATGTAAAGCAAATGAAACAAATTCCCAAAATAAGATATTTATAAACTGAAATATCTTAAAACATATGTGCTCCATCAGGTCTTTTGCTTTTCTTATTGTATGAAATTGAAAAGGTCTCCAAAATTTGTTTTTTTTTAACTGCTGTGTCATTATTAATAATTTTTATATTCATGGGTACTTCTGAAGAATTTTTAACTAATCATAACACCTATGCCATTTAAATTAGTAGTACATTTTTCCTCTTCCATGAATACTAGTAGTAAAGCAGAAAAATTAATATTATAATAAAAATTATAAAATAAACAGATTTGTTCTGTGATTTTAAAATTACTTGTGGAACAAGATGTAGTGGCACATACCTGTAATCCCAGCAACTCAGGAGGCTGAGTCACGAGGATTACAAGTTCAAGGCCAGTGCTAGCAGCTTAAGGAAGACCCTCAACAACTTGGTGAGACACAGTCTCAAAAAAATATAAAGGGCTAGGGATGTAGCGCCTCTGGCTTCAATCTCCAGTAACACAGGAAAAGAAAGAGAAAGAAAGAAAATCAATGTGGAAACTGGATCCTTTGACATTTTGTCCAGTATCTGCCTATCAGTCTGCATAGACACTCAAGGTTTTATGTCAACAGTCTTAACGATCTGTTCTGCCAAATATTACCACCAAAAAGTGGATAAGTATCTATTAGACTGGAATTGGGGAATAAAATGGAATCCTGTTTCTTCTGAGTTTAGATAACTCATTAGGGAATAGATTTGGTGTCCTTTTCTCAAGCATATTTTTTTTAAGGAGAGAGAATTTTTTAATATTTACTTTTTAGTTTTCGGGGGACACAACATCTTTATTTTTTTTTATGTGATGCTGAGGATTGAACCCAGCGCCCCGCACATGCCAGGCAAGCGCGCTACCACTTGAGCCACATCCCCAGCCCACAAGCATATTTTTTATGATTCTGAACTTGATAGCATTAAGTAATAGAAAAGAGTGATAGTTTTGTATTGTTCACAAACGAAGCATAAACTATAGAACTTTTTAAGAAGCCATCTATTACGAGTTACTATGAGCAAAGTCCTGTTAGGCATGTAAGAGAAGTGTAAGATGAGAGTTACTACATCTTATTGGGAATTAAACACATCCTTAGCAGCACAATTTGCAGCCATGTAGATCTTTTTCTCCATAATATGCTTGACAGATATTGCTCCAATCTCTGCCTAAATATTAGAGAGAACAGTGTTTGAGGAGCTGGTCTAAAAGCTGGACAGTTCTTTGCTATAGTGCTTCTTCTATAGAAGCCTTCCATACTTTCTTGGTTTTGGTTCTGGTTTTGTATTTATCTGAAATAAGCCTAACTTATCTCCTCATATTACATTCCACTGTCAATTTCCCTATAGCTCTCCTTTGCTCATTTTCCCTGCATTTTCTTACCAAATACAATTAATTCTTTCCACTGTTATTTATAAAATAGTCTCCTGTAAAGGTGCAAGGATTCAACATAGTGTTCCAGAGGTTTGTTTGGTACTGTGTACAAACTATTCTGGAATTTAATTATTGGTTTCTGTCAAACTCCGGAAGTCAACTGAAACCCCCTACTTGTTTTTCAAACTTGAATTGATAATAAACCATATATCTGCAATTTGCTACTGATGCAATTAATTGAAAAGATCTTTGGGGGGGGGGGGTACAAATTCTATTAACTTTCACAAATTTATCACTCACCTTAACTTCTTGTTTCTACTCTTTGATAATCCTCTTAGTTCCTAGATGTGTCCAACTCCAGAAAATTTTTCTGTGGTTACCAATGGAAACTATACCACCGCATATATTTTTATTTAAAACATCTGATTCTGACCACTTCTTCATAGTAGTCCCACTCATTCAAATATAATAAGTACTTGTTTTTTAAATCTTCGTGTAGTCTCCAGTCTGTTACCCTACCACTTTCTCTCACTCTACCCAACCTTTCTGTCTGTAATTTTTATTTCCCTCTTTGTCCTATGTAGATTTTGAGATTCATCATTATCAATTTCTGGTGATATTTTAAACTCCATTCAATACATTCACTTTGTTGGACCCACTTATTTGCCTTCCCTTTGCCTTTGTGGTTAAACACTTCTGGAGAAAATCATACTAACTAGTGAGCATACAGTAATGCTAGGTAAGCCTACTAGGATTCTCTAGTTAAGTCTTTCTTCCTGGGTGAGATCTCTAGATGATACCACATATTTATCAAAAACATCACACACCTCTTCTCCCTTTCACAGCTGCCCTCACTAGTTGTTTAAGAAACAGAAGTCATCAGTCCTTTAGGTCTCAGTGTAAATGTCCCCTCTTGAGAAAAGTCTGATGAACCTTTCTAAAGGTGGCTTTCCCACCATCATTCTTGTTCATAGCACCCTCCTTGAGCTTTCCATAAGACATCAGTTTTACATATTTTACATATTTTTAAATTAATTTTCTAATTCTTCCACTAAAATATAAGCTTCATAAGAGCAAAAGTTGTGTGTTCACTTTTCTTTCTTATTACAAGGCTCAATATTATTTGTTGGATATTGTAAGAATGAAGGATAGCATAATGGGTAAGAATATAAATGAACTTTCAGTTTACCCAGACCAAGATTCAAATCCTAGCTATGCCACTAGGACACTGTAATGACCTTGAATGAGTCGAATAAAACCTCTGAGATAAACTTTACATGTTGTAAAATGGAAATAAAACCACATTCCTTAGAGTTTTTATTATAATTAAATGGTATAATTGATTAAAAAGAGTAAGTGTTCAGTGCATTTACTTATACATATACATTTGATTTCTTTATCTCTCATATGAAAATGTTGACAGGACAAAGCCAAATAGTTAACTATTTGAGACAACACTCAGTTTGGTAGCACTCTATAGATTGAATTTCCTGGTAACAGATGAACTTATTTAATTTAGCTTGTGTTTCTGAATCTTATCCTGAAGGATCTTTTGAAACACCTCTTCACATGCCTCTCCAAAGTCCAGATTGTCAAAGTTTATTGAACGTTCAGGAGTTCACAATGTAATAATCTCATGTTAGGCAAGCATGGTATGTTCTTCCTGTTTTTTTTTTTTTTTTATTGTTGTTGTTTGTTTGTTTTTATTTTTTTAGGTACTGGTGATTGATCCAGAGGCACTCTACCACTGAGCTACATCCCCAACCCTTTTTATTTATTTAATTTTAAAATATTTTTTTAGTTGTAAATGGACCTTTATTTTTTTATTTATATGCAGTGCTGAGAATTTAACTCAGCACTGCATGCATGCTAGGCAAGTGCTCTACCACTGAGCTATAACCCCAGCCCCACTTTTCATTTTTTATTTTGAAACTTGCCCAGGCTGGGCTCAAACTCACAAATCTTCTGCCTCAGCCTCCCCAGTTGCTGGAATTATAAGTGTGCCATGACGATTTTGGTGTGTTTTTAGTGACCTATGCTACCTCCTATTCATCACTACTATGTTCTAAGTATTCATAAACAATTTGTCTAAACAACTTTTCTCAATCTTATAGGGGACTAAGGGCAAATTTATTGGTAGTTACTATTTGAAAATCAAGGTATTTACATATTTGTCCCCAGATTAGGGGTGTGTATTTAGCATTATCATTTTTCCTACTTTTAAAAATGAATGTAATCACTATTCAAGAGTAAATAAATATAAATCAGAAAAATGAAAACTAATTAACAGTCGTAATAGTTGACTTATATTTTGGACCTAAACACCAAATTCAGCTCTGAAATTCTTGCAGTTAGAGAAAAAAAAGATGTCATAAGCATATACTCACTCATTCATCTGTTCATTTGATATACACTCATAATATTTCTCTTATGTGCCCTAGAGTTTACAGTTTGTCCTTTATACTTTTTATCATCTGTTAATAGAAGTTTAACAGGTTCATCTTAAGATTTCCTGACACTGAATTAAAGGCTGAATTTTGTTGTGTGGTTTTCTATTTGAGAGACATTAAGAAATGTAATAGACAATTACGTTATACAGAAGAAGTTTTTTTGTGTTAATCCCCTATAAAAGCAGAGAGCTTTGAATTAAGTCTATTTTTTCAGTAATGGTAATACTTTGGGGAGCTTAGGTGATATGGTCTTTATTCCTTTTTGAAGATCTAACTTAAAACTGATATACAGCTTAGAGGAAAAGCCTACACAGTTAACATGTCCATTCAATGCTATCAAACATCAGCTGTCTCAAGTGAGCCTTTATCAAATCTTCCATGGAGCTTTGATGAGTGACTAAAGTGTAATATTGTGTGCTATTGGTCTTTTATTTTTTAAGAACTTTCCTCCTATGTATGACATTTCAACTAAGGCTCTCCTACTACTTTTTTTTTAGCCTATTAGAATGATAGGTCTTTTCAAATACTTACGGAAATTATTTATAAATGTCAGGGTTCTCAGAGAAACCAGCCAACCAAATGATGCTGAAAATGTTTTACATACTAAAATCATGAAGTCTCCAAATTTGGGAGCTGGAAAAAAATAATAGAACATGATAACATGTTATATGTTCTACCTTAGATCAGAACACCATTTTATGATAATGCTGATACATACTCTAGAAGCTATAGACCAGTAAGCTTATTTTAAGAAACATTTCACGTTATATTTATTCTGTGGAGAGGAGAAACCAGATATGACTCTGAAGCACATAAAAGGGAGGAAAAAGAAGTAGTATTTATGAATTCACAGACCAATTCCAAAATTACATATCGTTATCTATTATCTTCATTTCATACATAAGAAAGCCAAAGTTCAGGAAGATTAAATTATCCAAAGGCACAACTAGTGAGTTAGGTTCATTTGACTCCAAAGTCTTTGTTCTTTCCACAAGACTATGGTTCTTGCAATAATTCCTACTTGCTCATTTATGTTAATATTTGGATATTTTCCACCTTCCTGAGTCAATGGGTAGTGACAGAATGAAATTATATAAAAACTGCAGTTTCCTAAAAGTTAGAGGGAAGTTTAGAACTTATGGGCCAACACCTGCTTGGTTCATTTGAGAGGCCAAATGAACTTGTGGGGAGAGAAGCACGGTGAAAGCTTTGGAGATCATGAAGATTCATCCAGAGTGTCTTTTTTTTTTCTTTTGCCAGTGGCAGTAGTGGTGGTGGGTATTGAATCCAAGGCCCAACTTGTCCTTTTTTTTTTTTTTTTTTTAATGTGTGTGTGTCTCTCTCTCCTTTTTTTGTTTTGTTTTGTTACTTTTTTATCGGTTCTTTGTAGTTATACATGACAATAGAATCTGTTTTGTTATAATTATACAAAACGGAATATATCTTATTCTAATTAGGACCTCATTCTTGTGGATGTATCTATCCTATTGTGGGATTCACTAGTGTTTTCATATATGTACATAGAAAAATTATGTCAGATTCATTCCACTATCTTTCCTTTTCCTATCCTCTCTTCTTCCCTCCATTCTTCTGTCACTTAGTCCATTGAACTTCTTAATTAAACTGATTTCAGTAGCATTTGGAAGAGGAAAAGGAAAGTCTCATGGTCAACATTGTCATAATGGAAATAAAGGTTACTGAAGCATAAACTGGCCCAGTTATGCAACACATATATGTTAACTACTAGGAAATGTAGAGGTGAGAGTGGTTTCCTATCTAGGAGCACTGCCTTGCTATATAAATTTCTCCCTGTCTTCTAAGTTCCAATTCTCTTCTGTGTTTTCTCCAGTACTTAATCTAAACCACTACATGTAGGCCCTAGTCATATATTAGCTTGAGTTTACTATTTGGGGACCTTGATTTACCAAAGCCAAAATATTCTTAGTCCCCTTAGGATATAAACCATAGCTCAACTCACATTTAGTAGGCTTTCATAAACATTTATTGATTGGTAAGAGGCAAAACACAGAAGAAATGTTAGGCATTAAATTTAATATATATTTGCTCTCCCCTGGAAAATGGATCTTCTATTTACATTGCTAGACAAAGAATTTCTGCATCTGATAAGAGATTGAATAACTGTTCTCTTTTATCCTTCTCAACTACAATTCTATAGTCTAGATATAAGGAAAATAAAGCATACCCTTATTTGGGGGAGTTTTCATGTACTTAAAATAATATTTATGTTCTTATTATAAGTCAAATAACCCTTATGTGAAAAGCTTAGGGCCAGAAGTATTTCACTTGTCAGAGTTTTTTGGATGGGGAGATATTTACATCCCTAATCCAAAATTCTAAAATCCAGAATGCTCCAAAATCTGAAGCTTTGATTTGGATTTTCAAATTAGTCTTCTGAGGTGATCACTTTAAAAATGTTAAGGTCCACTGAATGAAGCTCCATCACCTGAAATGTTTTGGGGATGACTTCTTTTAGAAATGCCTTCAGGGGGCTGGGGTTGTGGCTCAGCAGTAGAGCACTTGCCAAGTATGTGCGAGGCCCCGGTTCAATCCTCAGCACCACATAAAAATAAATAAAATAAAATAAAATTATTGTGTCCAACTGCAACTAAAAAATAAATATAAAAAAAAGGAAATGCCTCAGAAACAACTTCTAATCTTTACAAGAAAAATAGTGTTCTGTCCTGAAAAGTGTTTCTCAAAAAGTGTGGCCATTAACCACTTAACATCAAAATCTATTAAAAAGGCACTTTCCTGGACCTGACCCCTGGGGGATGGAGCTGAGGAATTTGCCTTTCAAATAAACTCCCTAGGTGATTCCTAGGCTACTAGAAGTTGAGGATCAATGCCTTTATGGTTAGTTAGTATATATATGTATATGTGTGTATATATATATATATATATATATATATATATATATATATATATATATATATCCTGTTTTCCTAATTCAGTTTAAACGAAAAATCAAAGTCACCCTCAAAGAACAAAGGGGCATATACCAGCCATGCTGAAGACCATTCTCAATGGGAATTTTCAGTTTCCAGAAAGAAACTGAACAGTGGAATTTGAGGGGCATTCAGAATTAAATCCAGGCCTTATATGTGAATTTTTCCTAGTAAAGCAAAAAAAGGAGGTAAAGAGAATTGTGTGTTAGCTAGGTGATCTCTAAGCTCCTTTATCTTACATTCTGGTTTTTTGTTTTGTTTTGTCAATCTGTGTAAATGTAACTGAACAAACATAAATGAATACATGTTGCTGGGTGTGTGGTGCATGCCTGTAATCACAGTGGCTCTGGAGGCTGAGGCAGGAGGATTTCGAGTTCAAAACCAGCCTCAGCAGCTTAGCAAGGCACTTAGCAACTCAGTGAAACCCTGTCTCTGAGTAAAATATAAATAAAGGACTAGGGATGTGGCTTAGTGGTTGAGCATCCTGGGTTCAATCCTCAGTACAAAAAAAAAATGAATACATGTAAATAGTGAGACTGCTGTGGCAAAAAACTGTTTGGTCTGTTTGAAAGGGAAGAGGCTTCTTAAACCAAGATGGCTTTTTTTAAAAAGTAGGCAAGCAGCTGTAGTTAAGGAAGTGCATACAAAAGACTATTAAAATATTATTCAAACTGTTGGACAGTATGGGGGAAGTCCGTTAGCATTGTTTAGATGTGGAAATATATACATCCCTATTCCAAAATTTTAAAATCTGGAATGCTCCAAAATCTGAAGGTTTTTGAATTTATACATGAATTTCTTCTGCCCAGTAACCTCTCATTTGGGAGAAATGGTTCACACATTATCAGAAAGATGTTGTTCAAGAATAAACAGTTATTTTGATATTGTTGGTTTTAAATTAACTTTTTAAAATATAAATATATCAAAAATAAAAGTGATTTTGGTGTTTTTGTTTTTGAGATACACACAAGAGTTTATTTGACAGAGATAATAAATAAAGGCCATCTCTCTATAGGAGAGAGAGGCTAAAGCCTTTTTTGTTGGTTTTTTTGTGTGTGTGTGGTGTTGGGGATTGAACCCAGGGCCTTGGGCATGCAAGGAAAACACTCTACCAACTGAGCTAAATCCCCAGCCCGTGATTTTTGTTTTATATTCACATTTAACTAAAGTTTTGTTGTATTGCACAGCTGAAGCATCTATAATTGTATTTTTTTATAATTTACTGTGCAAAAATCCCTCAGTGTAAGCCTGAAGATTTCATTTTAATTGTGAAAGTAATGACAAAATTGTTAATTTTGCATGTAACAATAATAAAATGGCTATCAGTTTTAAGGCCTACCATATTCTGCACATAGGTATAAGTGTTTTTGGAATCTTGCCTTACTTCATTCTTACAAGATTATAGGTGTTTTAAAGACAGTGTTATTCCCATTTTATATGAGTCGCTTTAAACTTATGGAAATCACATCAAAGTGTAATAATCAGGAACCCATCAATAGAGTAATGGCATTCTTATGCCCTCCATTTTAAAATCAAATGTTTCTTCTTTTACAATACCTAGTATATAATAGATAGATAATAAGTGTTTATAAAATTTCAACTTCCTCTCCCTAAATTGCTAGGTTTCACATAATATATCTGTTTGCTAGGAAGTATAGCTTGTTAAAGTATAATTATGACTTTGACTGAAAGAAACTAAACCATATCCTGTTTTGAATTAAAAGATTACTTTTTCCCATATCTGATTTATTAGTAATCCTTGTTTTCATTAGCAAGGTAGAAAAAAAAGAATTTATGCTTCAGAGACAGGAAATTTTACTAATGATTAATATATTCTGGCCTTCAAATATTCTGTTTATTTTTCTCTGAAGTTTAGGTAAAAATCATGTATCTTATCGTTCTATTCTTGGATTTCTAATGGCAAGAACTAGTGAATATAAAAGTGTACCTGATTTGTGATTAGCCATTTTCTTTCACTCATTTTTTCATTTCCTTTTTTCTTATCTCCCTTGTTCATGTTACCCCTTGGTTGTATGTTAAAAGAGACAGAAAGAGAGGAACTAGGGACTGAACCCAGGGTTTTATGCATATTAGGCAGGAGCACTACTGTTTAGCCACATTCCCAACTCATTTTATTCCTTTAGTGACAGCATCTATTCTATGTCTGGTCATTCTAACTTTCAGTTTCAGGGACTTAATGTGGCAACTTCTTATTCCCTTCCTCAAATATGTCTGTGATGGGTAGATTATTTTATTCTTTTTTTTTTATAGCAGTACTCAGAATTAAATCCAGGCCTTATATGTGCTAGACAACTACTCTGCCACTGAGCTACATCCCCAGAACTATTATTATTATTATTATTATTATTATTATTATTATTATTATTATTATTATTCTGCCACTGAGATACATCCCCAACACTGTCAGCGTCATCATCATCATCATCATCATCATCATTACTAATTGTATTTTGAGACAGGCAATCACTTAGTTGCCCAGATTGGCCACAAACTTGGAATCCTCCTGCCTCAGCCTCCCAAGTGACTGGAATTAAGGTGTGCACCATCATACCCAGCTAAATCCTATAATTGAAAGAGCCACTTCTCCTTGTTATGGATTAGTTGTCATTGATTACCTGTTTGCATTTGAGATTGCTGGAATCCAATGACTATAGATACCACTATCCCTTCATGATATCTGACTCTACTGAATGCAAAGTTAGTTACAATTGTGTTGACAGCTTTGGCCCTACCACTAGGTACATGGGCATACTTTTATCTGGCCAAAGGGAAGAAAATACCATAAATAGAAAAACTATACTTTTTCTCTTAAAATGAGTTATTTTTCCCCTGTTTTTCTTCTGTTTTGAACTGAATTTTTTACTGTTATTAATGTGCTGCTGTGGTGACTTTATGCTCCTCTTGGGAAGAACAAGCAGAGCTCCCAGCCATGAGAAAGAATGGATATCTGTGTGTGAAGTTCTTACTAATTATATAATTTCAAAGTAGGAACTTTGTAATTTCGTACATTCCATTGACCCTACAACCTCTCAATTGATCACAAATCTCAAATATGATTCAAATTTTAGGAATATTAACTAGACTGATTAAAATTTAAGGTTTTTTTTTATTATTTGAACAAAGTGTTGATTTAAGGCTACTCTTTGGTATCAGCTGAGTACACGATCCCTGTATATTTCTCAACTCCTTTCAAAAAGTTAGAATGACTTGCCAATCTTTGGTTCCAAAAAAAAAAATGATTTTTTTAAGTTAATTGAATGTCCATATATCTTTGAAGACTATACCTCTCTTGAATTTGCTTGCTCATTTTCACAAAAAGGAAGTTTGTGAAGTCACAGTTTGTAGGCAAAGTTGTCTTGAAATGGAATTCTCAAAACCACTAAGCCGTCTGCTTTTTTCTCCCTCCCTCTCCTTTCTGCTCATTTACTTTCTTTTTTCTTTCCTTTTTTGGGGGTATCCTGTTTGGGTAATATTTGATATCGCTTGGAGACTAGTGCTGTGATGGGTATCTACTGTGTGATATCCACTTACTCCATTGGTGTGAAAGCCACAAGGACTTATTTTCTCCCTTTTGTAGTAAACAGCATTCCAACTGTTTTTGACATCTTTAATTTTAGAGGTTGCCAATGGTCAGATCAGGGTCAAGGCTGACTTCAAATATTTTAGTAAGAGGCAGAAAGGAAAATGAGATCCTAACTTGCTAGCCTCCTGATCTACACATCCCCATTGATGAGTTAAAGCTATATGGGTGTGAAATTTTGTATGGAGGCTTAGGCTGCTTGAGCACCTTTTATCCCATAATAGTTGTGGAATGTGAAGATTTGAATTTTCATGGGGGCACTGATATTTCATGGTTGACAATGGATTTCTTAAGGCCTTGTCATTTCAAATTGCCATGAGGTCTTGTTATTGCTGCTCCAAATGTGTATATGAACCTGCCTTCCAATGAACTTATTACAGTAGTGCTAACTTGTCTTGACACTCTTGCCGACAGTTCTAGTAGTCTTAAGAAGATCTACTTTCTGTAGTCACAGCACAGGTTTTATGGAGGATTCAGCCTAATTTTTGGAGATGAATTTCTATAGACAGAAAATATATTGGCTTTAAAAATTAAGAGGTTTGATTCTGTTTTGAATTTGGATATCAAATGAATCTGAGCACATGACATTTTAATGTCGTTTGTCTTTTCAAATAGATTTACCTTCTAATGCATGTGACGACAGGACTTTGCTCATCAGCTAGAACATACATTTCAGAGGAGTTGTTACCTAAAATATTATCATAAGGCATAAGAAAACACACGATTTAAGTTGCCTTTCATGAACATAATTAAGAATTAATAAGCCAGTACCAGTGGCTAGTCCCCAGAATTTCCACTGTTTTGCCTTTTGTGACCTGTGTTATTAAAAGTCCATTATTTTTACAGACTTTATTAAATTGGATCTTATTAAAGCATTCTATATTTGCATTTGGTCTTTCATAATTCATTATTATTATGACATTTACTTTTTACCATCAGATCTGAAAACATATCATAAGCTACCCTTTTCTCTTGAAAGAAATGCTAATTTCAAACAGTCCTCTAATAGAAGAGAAAAGCTTTATCAGTTTTTTCATTTATTCCAGATCGTGTTAAGAATACTAATGCTAGACTTCGGTATGCTAATATCTCTGAGCTTTTTTGGCCAAAAGCTTAGAATTATTATTTTTATCCTATACTAAGTACAAAACTAGAAGATCTTCTAATATACTAGAGAACACGTAATTCTTGAAGTGCAATTCTTGATTCTAAAGACTTGTGAAAATGTTGCTAAATTGTGTTTCTTAGAATCTTGCTAGTCAGTCTGTCTTGATACCATGCTATATTATTTGTTCTATTTAAGAAAGTCTGTCCTCTTGAAATTCATTTGATAGGTTTTTCCTCATAGTTTTTAGGTAGTACAGCTTGTAATATTTTAGACTGAGAATCCTATGCTATCACCCCCAGACAGCTTTTAGGGTGTACTTCCTCCTTTTCTATATGATAATCATCTAAGATTTAGTTGAAAGTATAGCAAGATTTTATATATTGATAAAAGGTAAGCTAATTTTTACAGAACTAATAATAAGGGTTTTGTTAGAAGTACTAGTGAATTTATTAAACTCTGAAATGAAACTGACTTTGGATTTTGTCTCATTTAAGGTTTCTGACAATGTGTAACAGACACTTTGGCAGTGTTGTTGCACAAACCATTCGGACTCAAAAAACAGATCAGTTTCCACTTTTCCTGATTATTATGGGAAAGCGATCATCTAATGAAGTATTAAACGTGATACAAGGTAAAGTACCTGTCACAGCAAGAATAAAGTCTTCCCAAGTGATAGCCCTATAATTGTTACCCTTAAAGTTGATGATACTTATTTCTATTAATGAATATATTTGCATTTTAAAATATAGAGTATCCTGAAAAAAGAATACCTTCAAAGAGTTTGGGTGCTATAAAAAAATGAAATATGCTGCATAAAATTTAGCAGAAACATCTGAATAAAACTGCACTCACTACCTTTTGTACATAGAATATTCAAGTTTTAAATGATCAGAATTGCTATATTCTCTAAATTAGCAATTAGATTATAATCATATGTCAAGTATGACTTCTTATTCATATTGACTTATGAGCATAATGTTGATCAGTTGAAAGAAATGCTTATCTTTTGTTGTCTAGAAAATCAAATGACTGTATATTGCAAATTGAATTGTTCAGTGACAGTTGTTTCTCCTTATTTAATGCATGTCTAAGATGCAGTCCCGAGGCATGAAGCTATCAAATACCTGTAAATTTAACCACCAGTGTACATTCTTTACCAAAATATAAGTGAATGATTTTTTTCTCTTACAAATCACTCCAAGAATTAGTATTAAAATATTACCTTGTTCATGCCAAAGCTTAAGTGAAAACGGTATATCTTCTCTTTTCCACTGGGAAAATGGTTTTTCACATACCCAAGGTACACCTTTTGTCTGGGATGTTTCTTTTCTGCCTCATTTAAGTCTGATGGGGGAGGGGAAAACTGTAAATTCCAGTACCTTTAAACCCCAAACAAAACAAAACTTCTGGTACTTTATGTCTTCTCTATAACCTAGAGTATTCAGTTTCATAATGTGTCTATAAAGAGAGCTACTGCAGAGACTGATTTGCATAGGGTAAGTAAATGGATAATGAGAATGAAATTTCATTCTTTTATTCTTATCCATCAGTGGCCATATTGCCATAATTAGTGATTCTCAAAGTGTTGGATATGGACTTGAGATTCCCTAGACCTTTTCAGGGGATCTACAAAAATCAAAATTATTCTCATTATTGTAATAAGGCTTCTCCACAGTTTTTATTCTGTTTATTTTTTTATTTTTTTAATTGAACCCAGGCCCTTGCACATTGCTAGGCAAGCACTTGACCACTGAGCTCCATCTTTAACCCTTTTTATTTTACTCAAGACAGGGTCTCACTATGTTTCCCAGGTGGCCTTAAATCTGGAATCCTCCTGCCTCATCCTCCCAGGTAGCTGGGTTTATAGCTATTCACTACCATGCTGGGTAATATGCATTAGTGTCTCCAAAGTAATGGTTTGTAAAACTGTTTGCACCTTAGCATGAGTCAAGGCCATGACACAAAACTATACTGGTATCATATTCTTCATTGCCTTGGACTTGAAATTAGAAAAGAAAGGGCCTTTTAAAAATCAATGTCTTTATTAAATTTTAACTCTTTTTTAAAAAAAATATTTATTTTTTAGTTTTTTTTCGGCGGACACAACATCTTTGTTTTGTATGTGGTACTGAGGATCGAACCCGGGCCGCACGCATGCCAGGCGAGCGCGCTACTACTTGAGCCACATCCCCAGCCCTAAACTTTAACTCTTAATAATTTGTGACATAATGGAAAATATAAACCTTATGCTACACACTAATGTACACTGGTTGTCTCAAAGAAAAGCACTTATGGCTTGCCTGAGCTGAACTAGTTTATTTTTTCTCTCCCACCCAAAATCATATTTACTTGAAAATATAACTGACAAACTGTGCTTATGTATCCTGGATATTTGGCAAACATTTTCTCCAAAATGAACAAAGTGAATTCGTCACTTTCAAGTAAAAGAACTGATGGATATTTGTTGCTAGTAATAAAATGAGTTGTCAAGCATAAAATTATATCCTTCACCATAGATGGACAGCTAAAATACTTTTCTGGTGACAATGTGATTTTTTTTTTTTTTTTTGATAGCATATAATGAAGTATGTCAACATTCAGAAGAAATTCATAACTTAACCCATGTTTTCCAAATACATCAATGCATGATGTTATAAAATCAAGCAAAAGATAAAGATCTGTTCATAGGGCAACAGAGGGCCAGGTGTGGTGGTGCATGCCTATGATCCCAGCGGCTCAGGAGGCTAAGGCAGGAGGATCGCAAGTTGAAAGCTAGCATCAGCAAAAGCGAGGTGCTAAGCAACTCAATGAGATGCTGTCTCTAAATAAAATAAAAATAGGGCTAGGGATGTGGCTCAGTGGTCAAGTGTGTGTTCCTGAGTTCGATCCCTGGTACCCAGGGCAGCGGGGGCGGGAAGGCAACAGAGGGCTGGAGTTGTGACTCAGTGGTAGAGTGTGAGGCACTGGGTTCAGTCCTCTGCACCACATTAAATTAATTAATTAATTGATTAGTTAATTAAACATATTATTTTAAAAATAATAATAATAAAAGACAACAGAACCAGGCTTAGTGGTGCATGCCTGTAATTCCAGCTTCTTGGGACACTGAGGCAGGAGGATCACAAGTTAGAGGACAACCTGGGCAACTTAGCCAGATCCCATCTTTACAAAATCTACATTAAACGTGCTCCTAAACTTGTTTTGCCATCTTTATCCTGTTAATAACTACTAGTGATTAGGTGTATGCTACATGCCAGACACTTTATATTATCTCTACTTCTTCTAAGAACCTTATAGAAGTCACATTGTCTTTATTTCAAAAATAAGAAAATTGATCCTTAAGAGAACTACAGCCTACTCATTCTCGTATTCACTTATTTATTAAATAAATGTTTATTAAGCCCTTTTCTTATGCTAGGCAATTTCTAGATGCTAGATCATGTAACTTGTAAGCAGTGGATCTTGGTTGAAATTCTAACTACAAAACCAATTCTGTTTTCTTAGTACCAAGATAATGCTTGTCCTTTATCTTATTTATTGAGAGTAGTACTGATATGAACAAATTGGGTCATTTCTTTTGCTAAGAACCACAGATGCTCCCTAATCCCTTATTGCCAAGGATCATATAGAAAATTTGGGAAAGGACAATTGAAAGATGATGTTAGTGAAGCCCTACTCTGGAAATAGCCAGCAAGGATGCTTACTCTTCATTGTCTTGTTGGCTAAATTTCATTAATGTGACAAGAAGACAACTTCTCAGGCCCTGGAGAAAAGTTTTCTGCCTATAGGTTTGAGATCAGAAGAACCGCCCTATATTTGTGTGTTTTTATGAATTTCTTTCTCCTAGTTGCATCCAAAGCAAACAACAAGGACTTATATTTATTCAAGAGATGATAATATATTTGTTATAGACTTGGACAGGAAATAAAATGACATTAAAGAAAATCAAACATTTAAATGCCCTCTTCATAAAAATTATATTATAGTCATTTGAAAGCAGCAAAAGTGGAAAATTATCAATTGGGATAAATAGGGGTTTTTTTCAGAAATTGTATTACTACTACTTGTTTCAACAATAGTAGGAGATGATTTTAAATAAAGACAGTGTACTAAAGGTGACAGAAGACAGGCTTTTGGGTGAGACTCATTTGGTTTCAAATCTGGGCCCCACCAATGAACCAGCTTGTTCTTGATTGGTCAGGTTATCTTGAGCTCTCTAAGTCTCATTTTCTCTCATTTTAAAATCAAAATCATAATGAACCCTTAATAGAATTGTTGTACAGATTAAAGTTAGATAATATGTGTAAAGTGCTTAGCCTAACAAGTAACATAAACAATTGGTAGTCGTGCTAGTGTTCTTAAGTAGATATGTTTTCATAATTTGAAAATTTTTGAACCTCTTAACTTGGACATTCTTTATAGTGCTAAAAATCCTTCTCCCTGGGCTGGGATTGATTAATTCTGGAATGACTTTCCATGTTTAATAAATTAAACCATTTAAAATTATATGTAAAATAAAGTTTGGCAATGTCTGTGTTGTTAGGTAACACAACAGTGGATGAGTTAATGATGAGACTCATGGCTGCAATGGAGATCTTCTCAGCACAACAACAGGAAGATATAAAGGATGAGGTAAGGTGAAAGGTTAAGCAGACCTTTAATAAAATTTTGGTGAGGTAATTAGTCAAATGATGTTGTATGCCTATATCATAATTGGGATAATAAAAATAATTTTCCTGATTAACCAAAGTCTTTTATGCCACTGAGTTTACTTTTTGGTCTCTTTGTTTTATGACTCCAACATCTAATAATTTGTTTAAATACATTGACTATTTGCTCTTTGTTAGAGTGGTAACTGGAGGCTAATTTTACAAGAAATGAATTTAGAGAAATGTTTACAGAAGAAACTACAATCCAGGAAATTCTGTCTACCATATGGATTTTATCATTCACTTTTTTCTGTAGTACTAGAAGAGGATGCTAAAGAGAGAGGACTGCTTTTGATAGAGCAATGTATCCAATGCTGGTTGTCTGCTAAGGACAACACCAGGAAATAACTTAATTTTCCATCAGTATTGTGATCTCCTGTTAATACTTTCTGTTGACCTAACCCAATCAGAAGCTATAAGGCAGGATAATTTTTCTGGACCAAAAGCTATGTAGAATATGGATCCAGAGAGACAAAAGGAAGTAAAGGTAGTCCAGATTGGTATGATTATTTTGATTTTTCAACTGAAAAAAGTGAGAGTCAAAGTTAGATAAATTAGACCAAGATCATATGGTTGATAGAAGTTATAATAAAAATCTCAAATAATTCTTAGTATTTTATCAATCAAGAAATTTTCTGGATTTGGAAAATAGCCTGAAGATAAAATATGAAGCAAATATTAACATTTGTTAACTTAGGATGCTTAGTTTACAGATATTTATAAAATTATCTTTCAAATTTTTGTTTTTAATTAAAAATATATTTCTGTAGAATAAACAAGGAAAAATGTATTTCTGAACATTTCCAGGTATAATGGGTGTTTTCAATAGAGTACCCTTAAGTTATTGCAAATGTGAAACATGTAGATAATATTAACATAACCCTGTAGAATTAACATATCTCTGTCCTCCATTAGACTATAAATTTGTTGAGTAAGGATCATAATCATATTCATGTTTGTAAATATCCCCCAACAGTGTACCAAGGAAAAAGTCGGTGCTCAGTAAATGTTTGTTAAATGGTTGAATAAATGAATGTTTGGAAAAATATAGGTGAAATACGGTAACTTAAAAAAAATATGATTACAATGATACAAACCCTGAGGTGTCTACATAAACAAATATGGAATTTTTATAACTAGATTTTTAATGCTCACTAGATTTTTTTAAGTGCTGTAAAGATATTGAGTTTATAATTTTTCTTAGTAGTCAGTGTTTCATTCACCTGAAGGAAAGAGAGTTGGCTGTACGGTAGAAAGATGTTTATCTGTTACTCTATAAATTGACAGTGACATTTTGAAATAATGAACTACTGTTCTTAGTTAGGAATTTGTAATAATAGGTATGTTGCCATTCAAGATTACATTTATCCTGTAAAAGAGGCATTGATTGAATAATGTGTTTAGTGAATTATTGTCAGTCATTTAAATCTTGAGTCTCATTAGTATCAGATTTATAGATTATGTGTAATAAATAGTATGATCATACAATATTTGCATGCATATTCCCAGTTCATTCTTTCATCTTAATTTGTGTTCACCATAATTCATTGGTAAAGAAATTGACTTTAATTCCTTTAATGCTGAGCACAAAATTTAATATGAGGGTTACAGGAAAAATCCAAGGCTCCATATAATTGAAATTTTTATTGAAATTTAACTATAAGAAGTAAGGATTTTTTTGTGTTTTTAGAGTGTCTTCATGAGAATTATCATTGGTTATTAATAAAATTCCTGAGAAAAGCTTTGCTAAATTTAAAGACTTCTTTGGAACTATGTATAAATCATATTGATTTGATATCTACTGGATATGTGACAAAACCACTGTATATTATAATTGTGAACTTGCCTTTAGTTTTAAAAAATTATAAATAACTTCATAATAAACACGTTAAAATCAAATTAGGAAACAGGTTTAAAGTGTAACTTCCTAAGCCTGCATTTATTTAAACTTAACTTTGGTTAAATTACATCCATTGATTCAATGATTCCATTATTTTAGTACAACCAGAGATACCTATGCACAGTATTAAGTTACCATTAAACTCAAGTCTGAACTTTAATATTTATACTGTAAATCATTCTTCAATGGCGCACAATGAATTAACCTTTATATCATTGATTGCTTTCTCTCTGATCAGGACATATATATTATATGAGCTTCTGTTATGACAGTACTGCCTATAGATTTTTTCTTAGACATATTTGCTAATATTTTGATTTTATGAAATGTTTATTGAGCATCTACTAAGTACATAATATGGGCTAAGTCCTTCAGACAGAGAGGTGCTTCACTCTCATAAGGGACTGTTGGCAAAGATAAATGAGAAAAACAAGTATCATTGTGATATTAGCAACATTTTAGAATCTTTTTATTTTTATTCTTTTTTTTTCTTAAAGCTTTATTCCAAATAATATATGCTTCCTAACATTTAAATGAATTAAATTTTCTTCATATGTAATCTTGTTTTAGCTATACGTAATTTAGAAACCTCTGATAATCAAGAGTATATAATACTTAGTTCCTAATCTCATTTCATTTATTCACTCAACACCAATTCATTTAGAACTCTGTATCCTAGATGCAAGGATTATTCCCTTCAGTCTAGCCTCTAAATTACTTACATCTGAGCAGTAGTAATTGTAACAATCTAGATATTGGAGATCATAGTAGATTTCAAGGGCAGTTAAATTGTGTGTGCCTCTCCCTCTCTCGAGCACACTCGTGCGTGCGTGTGTGTGTGTGTGTGTGTGTGGTTTGTTTTTGGTAATTCTTAGAATATTTTGGCACAATAAGGGCAAAATATGCCAAAGGGGCATTCATTGCCAGCTTATTTTAGAGGGTTCTGATTTGGGACTTAAAACAGCACTGCCATAGCATGGGAAGGGTATGCTTTTTAGCTCATTGTAGCTTTTGTATTGCCAAAGGAAATTGTTGCCTTTGTAGTTTGCTGCATGAAATTTGTAAATTTTTTTTCTCTTAAGCTTTGTCTTTTTTTTTTAAATTGCTTTTATTTTTTAAGTACATGACAGCGGAATGTATCACAATTCTTATTATACATATAGAACACAGTTTTTCATATCTGTATATAAAGTATGTTCACACCAGTTCATGTCTTCATACATGTACTTTGGATAATGATGTCTATCACATTCTACCATCATTGTTAACCCCCTGCCCTCTCCCTTTCCCTCTCACCCCTCTGCATTATCTAGAGTTTGTCTATTCCTCCCATGCTCCCCCTCCTTACCCCACTGTTTTCTGCAGTTCACTCCTTTTCCTTCCCTTAGTTTAAAACCCTAACATTGTCACTCCCATTCTCTTTGCAGAGCTAACAGTGACAAATAAGATACAGATTTTAATTTCTGCTGCTGTTTTCTTTAAAGTAGGAATAAGTCATTACAAGTCACATAGAGAACAAACACAATCTCTTTGCACAAAAACTTAAAGCAAAGCAAAAGTTACTTAACAGACCAACCTTTCAAAAGCTATTTTACTTTTATTCCTTTAAAATACACACAGGGCTGGGGGATGTGGCTCAAGCGGTAGCGCACTCGCCTGGCATGTGTGCGGCCCAGGTTCGATCCTCAGCACCACATACAAACAAAGATGTTGTGTCCGCCAATAAATAAAAAATAAATATTAAAATTCTCTCTCTCTTTAAAAAAGTAAATTAAATACACACACACACACAGTGTCATACACATCACTTCCTAAAGATAACAAGATTACTCATTGCTCAGTAGTTCAGTTAGGAAAGTCATAGAAGATTTACTACTCAGAAGTATCTTTCAGGAGAAAAGGCTAACCACATTAATTGTTAATGATTAGAATGCTAAATGGTTAGTTGAATACAGCAGAGAATGCCTTTCTGCTCAGAAAAAGAGTTCTTGATCTAGTCGACTTTTCATCTTTTGAGTATGATAAGCTCATTGACTTTGAGCCTGACAGAGTTTATTTTATGAGAAATTTCTTCATTTGGGTTCTCATTTGATCTAGATATTCAGGTATAACTAAATGAGCTGACAAGCATGTGGTTCTAGTCTGAATAATAGCTACTTGGGTCTTTTTAACTTAATACAAGTTTTAAAATTTTTCTTTATTAAAAATAAAGAAAAGAGCCAAGTGTGGTGGCACATGCCTGTGATTCCAGTGGCTCAGGAGGCTGAGGCAGAACAATTGTGAGTTTAAAACTAGCCTTAGCAACTTATTGAGGCCCATAGCAACTCAGTGAAGCCCTGTCTCTAAGTAAAATACAAAAAAGGGATGAGGATGTAGCTCAGTGGTTGAGCACCATTGGATTCACTTCCCAGTAACAAAAAATAAAAGTCAAAAATAAAGAAAATAGATGAAATATAAAAACCACCCTACTACTCAGAGAGTCATAATATAAATAACCTATCTTTGTGAAATACTGTCAACAAAATCAGCTACCTTCTAATTTTCAATAAACTTCTTAGTATTGTTTAAATATTCTGTTTCTGCTACCTAGAAATTATGATCTTAGAAGTTTTCCTAAAGTTGTTAGTTTGTACATAGACCAGTATGTGTTCAATATTAAAGTCAAAATATTTTTTACCAGTCAATTATAGAAAACAAAAATTTAAATGAAAGAATGGACTGGGACTAACTAACCATGCAAGAATTTTATGTCCATATACTTATTCAACATAATCTACAAATCTGTTACTAACCAGACTCAATTGATGCAGAAAATTTTTGACCAAAATATTTAATATTTGTTTAATGATAAATACACACAATATAGTGGGAATAGAAGGGAACTTCCTTGACATCATAAAAGCCGTATCTGAAAAACCCACTTGTGATGTCATGCTCAGTGGTGAAATACTGAAAACTTTTCTCCTAAGGTCAGGAAAAAGACAAGAATGCCTGCTTTTACCACTTTATCCAACATAAAACTAGAACTTCTAGCCAGAATAATTAGGCAAGAAAAAGAAATGAAGCATCCCAATTGGAAAGAAAGAAGTAAAATGATCTCTATCACTGATGACATGATCTTCTGTGTAGACAATGTAAAAGATTCCACACCAAAGACCTATTAAAGCTGATAGATGAATTCAACAGAGTTGCAGGGTGTGAAATCAAAATATAAAAAATCAGATGTAGGATAGCAATAAAGAACCAGAAAAGGAAATTGAGAAAACAGTTCCATTTATAATACCATTAAGAAAAGAAGTACTCAATTTAAGCTTAACAAAAGAGGCCTATGCCTTGTATATTGAAAACTACAAACTATATCTGAACAAAATTAAGAAGACTTAAATAAATGGCGGGGGGCGGGGGCGGGAATTCCTGTTCATGAAATGGAATGGAATGGAAAACTTACTAATAAAATTTAGAAATCTATTCCCTACCCAGAGCCAATTACAAATTTAATGCAGTCCCTATTGACATACCAAAGGTACTTTTTGAGAAATAGACAAAACCATCCTAAAATTCAAATGGAATTTCAAATAACTACAACAATAGTGAAAGAGATAAACAAAGTTGGGAGATTCATACTTCCTGATTTCAAAACTTACTATAAGCCTACAGTATCAAAATACTGTTGTACTGGCATAGAACCCTTAGAGAATACATGAGGGAATAGCTTCATGACCTTGGATTTGGCAATTATGTCTTGGATATGACACTAAAAAAATAGGAAGGAAAAGAAATGGTGGATAGGTTGGACTTCATCAAAATTAAAACTTTTATACATCAAAACACAGTATCAAGATTGTAAAAAGGGACCAGGGAATGTATTTCTGTGGCAGCGCACTTACCTACCATGCCCAAGCCCCTTGGTTTGATCCCCAGCACTGAATTTAAAAAAAAAAAAAAAAAAACATTGTGAAAAAACAACCCATAGAATGGAAGAAAGTAAAAAAAAAAACTATTTCAAAAATGGGCAAAGGAACAAAATAAATATTTCTCCAAAGAAGATGTACAAATGACCAACAAGCATATGAAAAGATGTTCAACATCATTAGTCATTAGGGAAATGCAAATCAAAACCATAATGAGATACCACTTCACACGCACTGTGATGACTATAATAAAAAAAATTGAAAATAACAAGTGTTGACGAGGATGTGGAGAAATTTGGAACTCTTGTGCATGGCTGGTTGTGATATAAAATGACAGCCACTGTGGAAAAGAGTTTGGCAGTTCCTCAAAAAGTTAAACAAGGCTGGTTATATAGCTCAGAGATGGAGCACTTGCCAGGCATGTACAAGGCCCTGGGTTTGGTCCCCGAGCACCTCTAACCCCACACACACAAAAAAATGTTAAACACAGTAACCATAGGAACCAGCAATCTCACTCTTGGTAATACACCCAAGAGAACTGAAAACAGGGGACTCAAATAGATATTTATGCACAAATGTTCTTTGCGTCTTTATTTACAATGACCAAAAAATTGAAACCATCCAAATACCTGTCAGCAGATTAGTGGATAAACAAAACATGGTATAATCATAGAAATGGATAGTATTCAGCTATGATATGGAATAAAGTACCAACGCATGCTATAATATGAACCTTGAAAATATGCCAAGTGAAAGAAGCCAGACCCAAAAGGACAAATATTATGTGATTCGTGAATAGGCAAGTATTTGAAAAAAAAATTTTTTTTTAATTCCTAGAGATAGAAAGTAGATTAGAGTTTACCATGATTTGGAGGTGTGGAAGAATATGGGGAATTAATACATTCTAATGCTTATTTTGCCATGGTTAAAAAAAAAAAAACATAATACACATAGTGCTGTGAACAGTAGTGCACACCTATGGTCCTAAAAACTTGGGAGACTGAACTGACAGGATCACAAGTTTAAAGCCAACCTCAGCAACTTAGCAATATCTTTTCTCAATATAAAAAATTAAACAGGGCTAGGGGTATAACTCAGTGGTAAAGCACCCCTGGTTTCAATCCCCAGTGCTAATATAAATAAATATACATAGTTTTGATTCTGGTCTTCCTGCTGGAAATCAACATAGAGTGAAAAGCATTCAAGCTCTGCCTTCAGTCCCAAGAAGTTTATTATTCTGTATTAAATTCCAAACTTTCACCTCTAAGAAAGCAAGGATTTTTTTTTTTTTTGACTGAGCATGTGTTGAGTATCTGCTTTGCCAAGCAGTATGTTACTTTCTCTTTTAGTTTGAGATAGTTGTTGCCCTGTTGTATTGAGATTGAGGATTATAGAGTTTAAGTAGTTGTCCAAGGTCATACAACTATGTCAAAGCCAGAATTCATAGTTATTTACTTTGCATACGTCATGATCCCTTGTAAAGCTGAGGTGCAATTATGTTAAAGATTCATGGGATAAATCAATGCTCTTCCCAAGATTAGAATCAGAATGGACTGACCTGAAGAGTAGGTCAAACTATATTCCCAAATATCATATTCACTTGAGTAGGATAAGAAAATTTATCATAACTGTCAACTTTTGTGTGTAGAATAATGCTCACTTTAAAAAAATACCTGTTCCCTCTTTGTTTACATTTGTTGCTTTTAAAATGTCTGCTGATGGATCAGTTCATCCCTACCTGACACTTCAGAATAGAAGTTAAGGATTGTCACAGATGAAACTAATGTAAAGAGATTTGCGACTTAACATTGGCATTACAATTCAGCACACCTGTTCAGAGCCAACCCTCCACAATTTTACCTCTTTTGCCTGAGGTGGAGACTTCTTCATGGATTACAGTAACACTTTTTGACAAGCTTAAACTAGGTGGAGCTGCCATGTAATGACAGAACACAATTGATGATATCTCAGTAATGCATTCTTTTTTGATATGGGCTGTCACCATTTATTACTATAAAAGCATTCGTTGTTAAATAACTAGCCCAACCTGTCCACTTTTTTTTTTTTTTTTTCAAAAGCAATAAGGTCGAACAAGTATATTTACTTTTCTAGTTAGGAAATAGTAACTGGCTTTTGGAGTAGTATATTGTGTGTGTGTGTGTGTGTGTGTGTGTGTGTGTGTGTGTGTGTAATGTACTATTGTTTTAAAAGTAGGATCTTAATGTTCTCCAAATAAAAATGAACACCTACTTCTAAAGTCTTCTCAAGTGGCTGTTGAGACCTTCCCAATATCATAAACCTGGCAGTCATCTAAAGGAACTATTAATTAATGAAAATATTCTGTCTTCATAAATCCTTCTAAAAGAATCATGAGAAACTGTTCTTAACTATTACACACTAACCTAAATCCCTACCTTTTGAGACATCGATGCCCCTCATGAATTTTTCTTTCCCATGGGACCTTATATGGGGCCATGTTTACAAGAAGGAATTTGAAGGCTGTAATTAATTTTTCATGTACAGTCTATCTGTACCTTGAATATTTTTGCTACCAAATTGAGGGACTGCTGCTCACTATTTCCGGGGAGGTTAAGAATAATGTAGGGTCTTGCCACAAAAAACATGATAAATATGTGAGGTTATGCATGTTATTTGGTTCAATAGAGCTACTCTTCAGTGTATACATATTTCAAAATGTGTACATGATAAATATATACAAGTTTTATCTAAACGATTATGAGGGACAGTCCTATTCTTTTTTTAATATTTACTTTTCAGTTTTTGGTGGATACAACATCTTTATTTTATTTGTATGTGGTGCTGAGGATCGAACCCAGCGCCCCGTGCATGCCAGGCAAGCACGCTACCGCTTGAGCCACATCCCCAGCCCAACAGTCCTATTCTTTAAGGAACTTGCCATATCAGGATGGAGAGCCAAAGCATATCCTTATGAAAATATTCCTAGCAACAGTTTATTTATCTAGAAGAATTCAAAAGGATCATTCTTTCTCATTAGGAAGGCCTTCTCTAAAGAGGTGAGATTTGATCTGGTTCCAGAAAGGACAGTAAAATATACATGTGCAAAGGAAAAAGGAGAACATTAAAAATTAGGGGAAAGCCTGAGTAAAATAAATAAGTTGAAATCATGTTGAGCCAGCTTATAGAAAGCCAAGAATTTGTACAGAAAAAAAAATACCAGAACGAGATTTGTCATTCATGAGAATTTCTACTGTCACTTTTATGTCTTCAAACTTTTCTCTGATCTTTATGCCTCTCATGAAGGATCTTAGGAATTCTCTGGCACTTTTCATTCAGTTGTAAATTTCCCTTGACTCCAGTTACCCCATCTAATTAATTATCATTCCGGTAAACAGGTATTTGCAATATAGTATCCAAACACAGCAATGGCAATAAGTATAAGGTACAGAACTGACAAAGAAGACTTATAGAAAAAGCATTCTAGTCTTAAAGGATTATACATAGGTATTCAGCAGGTAAACCATCATTAATTTGTTTTGACCACTAAACCTATTCTTTTTTAGGGACTTGCTATATGCCTACATTACGCTCAACACTGGTAAATATGTGGATGACAGTCCTTTAGATGATCAGTGATGTGCAAAGAATTCCAGTATAATAACATAATTTCCATGATGGATATAGATACACTGCATTGGTTAGAAAGGCTGCACCAGGGAAAATTATTTTAACCTGAAACTCAAAAGATTAACAACATGTGGCAGGTGACATGTGGAGAAGTGTATTTAGAAGAAATAAGGGTCCATTTCCAGCAGATGGCTAAATTGGAGGACTCTACTATCAACCCAAAGAGACACAAATCATAATTAAATTCTTATTTCTTATTAGATATTTCTTCAACAACAGCCATATATACCTCCCATTTCCTATTATTCATCTTTGCAGGCTATTCTTAGCACAGAGCACACCAAAGTTAGTTACCACAAAGAAGTGTTTCTCAATGTTTGGGGGGGTTTGTTTCTTTTCTCTGGGTATATATAGGAAAACATCTCTAAAGAAAATTATAGCAGACTAAAGAAAACTGTTCTAAAAGATTTGCGTTTTGGAATTCTCAGCTGCCCACTGTTGTATTAAAGCAGTTCCCTGCTTGTGTGCTAAAATACTCAACCCATCTTTGCATAGTTTTGAGGGCTTGAGTTAGAAATTCTTATTGCCCTTAAGTTTATAAAGAGAACACAGAGATGCCTGATGGAGAGCAACTCTTACCTATTGCTGATGGAAATACAAAATGGTTCAGCAACTCTGCAAAGCAGTTTGACAGTTTCTCAGAAAGTTAAAAAAAATATATATTTAACAAATGACCCAGCAACCCACTTCTAGTTATTGCTCTAGAAAAATAAAACACACATACACAAACTCTGTACATAAATGACCATAGAAGCTCTATTCATAATTACTAAAAGTGAAAACAATCCAAATGTCTATCAGTCTCCTTCAGTTCACCTTCAGTAAGTGAATGAACAAACTGTTATATCTCTGAAAGTTCCTTTTTTTTTTTTTTTTTTGGTTGTATCTTGTGATAATTCTTTAAAAAAAGAAAAAAACAAAACCGTAGGGACAGAGAACTGCTTAGTGGTTGCTGGAGGAGATTTGAGGGGATGATAGAACTGTTTGTATCTTGAATGTTGTGGATACATGAATCTATATATGTGTTAGAACTTATAGAACTGCATGCCAAAAACAGTCTGTATTACTGTATATTTGTTTAAAGTAAAATTTTTAAAAAGGAAAATAAACAGGTCTATTGAATTGGCTTTAAAATGTGTTTTAAACTTTTATTTTTCTTTCATTTGTTTTAATATTTTGGGGGTACCTATGATAATAGCTGTCAAAGGCATAGGACTGGGTCATTTGCAAATTCTTCAAGACAGGTATTATTTCCATTTTACAAAGAGGAAACTGTAGCACAGATTATTTAATGACTGTCCCAAGCCATGTACTAACTGGAAAAAAATCATACTTTATAGACAACAGGATCACACAGTCTTTAGAAATATGGATTGTAGCCTTTGGAGTGGCAGTTGCCAAAGTGTAGTCTAGTGACTAGCATCACAGTCACCTGAGACACTTGTTAAAATATATTACTGGGGGACTGGGGCTAGAGTTCGGTGGTAGAGCACTTGCCTAGCATGTGGGAATTGGTCCAGATTTGATCCCAGCACTGTGATAGATAAATGCATTCCTGGGTCACTGACTTATTGAGTTAGTTTCTCATTTCCTCTTATATAAAATTCAGATGATAAAAGTTCCTATTTTCTATGCATGTTTTGATGATTAAATAAAATATGTGTCTGAGTGTGGTAGTGCATGCCTGTAATCTCAGTGACTTGGAAGACTGAGGCAAGAGAATAACAAATTCTAGGCCAGCCTGGGCAACTTAGTGAGACTTGTCTCAAAATTTTAAGAAGGGATGAGGTGTAGCACAGTGGTAGAGCCTATTATTATTTTCTTTTTACTCTAGACTGAGCTGAAATCTTTAGAGTTCATTTAATTTTACTTCATCATTGTACAAATGAGGAAACAGGTAACTTCTGTAAGTTATTTGTCCAAGATCATTTACAGAGTCAATCCTATTGTTATATTTTTTTTCTCTTTTTAGTGTTACTTTCTCTTAAATAAAACATTTTTCTTATAATGGTACATCTAGTAGATGATTAAATAAAATATATGTTGGGAGGAGAAAATTTTCAAATGATTTTGAATTCTATCATTTTGTTTTTAAATAACGTTTTCTTTTGAAAAAAATCTTATACTTTCGCTAGAAAAATGCTTCCTTAAATTCTTATTTTCACCTATTCATAAAGTTTTTATAACTTATACATGTTTATATGTTTGATTACACTACTTTAGCAATTATTAAGGATTTATCCTAAGGAAAAGAGAGACTAGAATAACTACATGTAAATTATAAAGAATACAACCTAGGTATTCTCTTCACTGCAAAGATTCCAGGTGTAACTGAGACAAAGAGCATGTACTTTGTAATCCTGAACTAGTTTGTTCATGTAAAGCAATAAAAATATTCAGCTTTGCAACCCACCCAGAGTTTTTGTAAACTTCTCTACCTGGTAAGGGGGTGAAACTTTCTATGCAAGTTTGTAATCCAGTAATCAATTTGAATGTATACACGTGGGTTATCTAATTACTATTTACTAGGAGACTGAACTATAGGATTTCACTTTTGAAAGTCAGGACCAGCCAACCATGGAGAACAAACTATCATGTGCTTTAGGGCCTCTTCACATTCACTTTACAAAATGGCATACTTCTATAAAGAAAGGCACTAACACCTGCCCATTCACTACCTTATTCTTCGTTTTGGAAGAACTACCTATTACCAATTCATGTGCTTTCTCTTTAATCACTGAACATAGGTTAACTGGTAAATACTTGCTCTGTATTTCAGTCCAAGAATTCTTTGAGTGACTGACTTTTGATAATCCCAGGCCAATTACAAAGAGTGACACAGTTTCTACCCTCAGGGAGCTTGCCACTTTATAATTGAAACCTCAGTTTCTGAAGCAATTAGGGAACAATTACATTCAAAATGGATAGACATAGTCCATATACAAGTGGAATGGAAGGAAGTTAAAAGAGTAGGAGACCCAAGCAGGATAGAAGAATCTGAAGAGATAGTTTGAATTAGGTCCTGGGTAAGTAAGGAAAGTAGCTCACTGTCTCATGATAAACTTGAGAAAAATCACTTAATCTTGTTGTGCCTCAGTTATTTACTTAAGTCAAAGTTACTTGATAGGTTATTGAGAAGATTGAATTAGAATGTATCAAGTGCTTAGACTGGTACCTGAGTTATACTAAGTACTCAGGAAGTATTTTCTGTAGTAATAATAATATAAGCTGAATTTGGAAGAATGAATAGGAAGTAATAATTTTGGGTTGAGGGAAAAGGATGAGGCAAAAATTTAGAAATAAGATATAGCATAGAGGTTGTCATGACGTTGGACATGTGGGAAAGGAGAAGTCATTTAATAAGGCAAGAAGCTGTTCATAGAATGAAGAAATGAGGCTGAAGATGTGCACTAGGGAACATTTTCAAAAATCTATGTTTTGCTATAGAGTTTGAACTTTAAACTGCGAATAGCGAACATTCACTTCTTTTAGACAAAAAACTGACATGATTAATTTGTGATTAATGAAACCAATTCTGATGGCTATGCCATTTGCTCACGCTTTGTTCATATCTTTATAATAATATTTATTTTGTCTGTTTTGTTTGCTTTTGGAAGTACAGTGCTTTTCAGAGTGTAGTCCAGTGAGCACACCTTTGTTAAAAATACAGATTCAGAATTTCCACTGGTGGTTCAGAGAGTCCTTTTTCACAAGTTTCCTATATATCAAGTGACATATAGGAATAATTTGAGAATGACTGTTTTAGTGGAAAGAACATGAGCATTAGAAACAGATAGAACTGAGTATAATTTCGTTCCTTATATATACCATGGGCAGGTTACATAGCCAGTTCAAATTTCAGTTTACCCTTTTTGTCAGTTGGAAATAATAATACCCTATTATGCTGTTGTGGAGATGAAAAGAAACAGAGTATGTAAATTGACTAACCCAGATGTATGTTTCCTTTATTTTTAAGCTAAAACAACTATGTCTTATAATGAGAAAATTAAAATATCTTACTCTTATTGTCTCTAATTCCCAATCCAAGGCCTAACATCAAATAGATGTGCAGTAATTGTTTTATAAATGTGTGATTGAATGAATTTTAGCGGCAGGGACTGGAAGTTGTGGTACCTTTAACCAGATAAATACTTTAGTCTTGAGAGATGAGGCATCATGCTTAAAATATGTGGG
Organism: Marmota flaviventris; assembly: GCF_047511675.1. Lineage (NCBI taxonomy): Eukaryota > Metazoa > Chordata > Mammalia > Rodentia > Sciuridae > Marmota > Marmota flaviventris. The sequence goes on along the minus strand of NC_092507.1, from coordinate 39,758,167 downwards.
TTCCTTCACAGGTTACCAGGCAGATATGTAGATTGTCTCTGGGTTGGCTTAGCCTTAACATAAACTCTCACAAGTTAGCCAGTTTCCTCTAGACATTGAGACAGCAATCCATCATTTAAAATCCTGCCACTAAATAAATTAGCAAACCAGTCCTAAATCCAGCTTTTCAACTTACTCCCACATACCACTTCTATTGAGATGAAAAAGAATCTTTTCTAAACATCTCCACCGGAAATTCCAGAGACATTCTAGCAAAGCAAATTGATCACAGTTAGGACTTGGGAAGTTACTTGCTACTTATGAATTCATCTCTCTGTTTTCATAGTTCTACAGTGGATTATTTTGAAATTTTTCTGTTTAAAACTATCTCTAAGTGGAGTTTTAAAAATAAACTTAGTTAGTCTAACATTTTAGCAATCTTTAATATGATAGGTAATAACCAGATAGAATATTCAGTGGGGGGTTTGCCATAAGCCTTATTTCACTGTTTTTGAGCACTAGCATTATTTAATGACTTATATATTAAATTTCTCGAGGAACCACCATACTGTGTGCCAAGGTGGATTCATCACTTTATATCCCATCCTGCACTGAAAGATATTTTCTACTAACACTTGTTACTTACCCATTTTTTAAAAATTATTTTATCTTTATTAATTTTTGTACAATAGGTGTAAGGTATTTTCTCCTTGTGGTTTGGTTTTCATTTCCCTAACAACTAATGATGATGAACAAACACATTTTTATGTATTTCTTGGCTATTTTTATGTCTTCTTTGAAGAAATATCTAATTCTGATACTTTGAAAATATCAGACATTATTTAAATATTCTGTTTTGTAAGATTATTAGAATGCCCTATGATCTGAGAAATTTTCAGAAATAAGTTCTGAATTATCTGAACTCTAATTCTACCCCAATTAGATTATAACTTGGAAGAGAAAAAAAACACCCAAACACTAAAGAAGAATTAAACTAAATTTTTAGTCTTGCTTGTGCCTAATTAATTAGTCCACTTATAAATTATAGTTTAATTACTAAAATCTCTGTTTTCTCTAAGTAAGTACCAATCAGGTACTTAACTTAAAAAACATAATTATCAAGTTGGCCTTGGGGGCAGGTTTTGAAAACTCAACTTTAAATTATAAAATATTTTAGCTATTTTACTTTTTCTTCCTGAAATCACTGAATCTATAAAATTGGCAGGGACTTGCTTATCTATTTTAGTGACTTAGGAAGTCACATAATTATCCTCCTACTTGACTTCAGTCCATATTTGTTGAATACCTACTGTGTGACAAGCACTGTGTCTAGTAATCATCATCAAGATTCCCCCTGAAAATAAACTTGGCATTCATGCAGATCATGTTACAAATGTAATCCTGGTGTAACCAGTCACCCTTCACAGGAGGATAATTTTCCTTAAGAATGGTGTTTCCTCATTTTCATTCCTACCTGTTATCATTTCTCAAGGTTTCTAGCAATTGCCAAAGAGTGGCAATAACAAACATTTGCTAAATGTTTACTATTATTATCCACCACATGCCAACCATATGTTAACTTATGCTAAAAACTCATGTTACCAAAACACTTTTTTTTTTTTTTGCCCTCTATATATATGCTCACAGTATAATGAGAAGGAAATATGTAAATATATCATTACAACAATACGATGTGAATGGTACACAGGACTGAAACCATTCAACACAGGGATGGTAGAAAAGGTCTTGCCTCTGAATACCTAGAACTGACTCTTAAGTTAGGCCTGAAAGATAAGTGTGATTTTTTTCCCGAAAGAGAAAAGATGGGAAGTGTTCCAAGCTAAGGATAAAGGATGTAAAAGGCAGAGATTTGTGCAGAAGTCTAGTCTCTTCTGGGAGCTCTGAGAACGTTTATTGTTTGGTGCGTGGAAGGGAAAAGTGGACAGTTAAACTGATGAAGTGTGGCTATGTTAGAAAGTTTTAGACTTTATTCTGATGATGTGGGGAGATCATTGAGAAACAGAAAATAGTGTTGTGTGATTTTATTTTACAGGGATAATTCTTTTACTGATAACTGAGGTTTCAATGACAGGAATTTGATAAGTAATATTAAAATCTTCATGAAAATAAGGAAATAAAAATCTTGTTCTTTTCTTTTAGATAAAATGTAATATAAATACTGCTTTTTAAAGCAAGATCTAATTTAAAATTTTCCTCTTTCCCATCATACTGGGCCCAGTACATTGCTCACAGTAGGTATGTTCAATTCATTACCTGAAACTAAGCCAGAATACAAACTGGTTCAGAACAAAGCCTAAGAACATATCTAAGCCTCCAAATGGAAAATAATTCCCTTATCTCTCCTACATACGTAAACGCCTGTCCATTTTTCTCTTGCTTTCGTTTTTGATCAAATTATTTCTATCTATACCGTGAAATCCCTTTCAAGATTTGTTACTGTTAACCCATGCAAAATTTGTAATATGCTACTGTGAAACTTTAAATTTTTCATAATAATGTAGAGCTAAGTTATAGCTTCTGATTTTTTTGTAAAAACAAATTAGTTGCCTTTTGCTTTAGACCTTTCCTTTTCCTAAAATTCTCCCTAGACCTTTATAAAATTTAAACCTATCAGGATTTTATTCCCTACCTACTGCAAATTGAAAGTTTAAAAGGCTGAAACCAATTTTTATAATGGTTTTAAAGGATCACCAAACTTTTTTATAAAGAACTAAATAGTAAATATTATTGGCATTGGGGCTATCTCCTTCCTGTCACAGCTACTCAATTCTCCCATGATAACTTAAAAGTAGCCATAGATAATATATAAATGAATGGGCACAACCAGGCATGGCCATAGCCAATATAACTTTATTTACAAAAACAGGCCACAGGCTGCCTTTGGCCCAAAGACCATAGTTTGCTGACCCATAATTGAAAGTAACTTTTCTCCTGTCTCACTTGTTTTCAGAAAGGAATCCTGACTCATTTAAGTGGCCACAGAATATACTATTCAGATTTTATCAGAGATTATTATATCATCTCCCTGTTGCACATATGTGCATACACCAAAATTTTCCAGAGCAGTTAGCTAGATTTATTATATAACAGAGCTATCATAGTAGAGTTGAAATATATGTTTGACTATTTCTCTTATTATGTTTGTCAGAATGTATGCTCTCAGTGGACACGTTCCTTTGTGAAGAATTTACATTTGTGTTTGGAAAACCTGTTGTGGAACTGTTCAAAAGCACAGGTTTTATCTCCCAAACTCTCACCTAGATCCTAAAGGATTAGAGCCCAGTCCTGGTATTTAACCACTTTTTTCCACGAGTGTGGGTTACCTTTCTTCATGCATGGTTTTCCTAAAAGTCAAAATAACATTCCAATCTCTTTTAACCTAAGCAATATTAGATATATTACTTTTAATAAAAAATATTCTTGCTGTCTGTAAGACTGATTGTTCAGCAGATTGCTACGGTCTTCTTAAGTAGTGCTTTTCAAAATTTAACAGCTATAGGAGATCTGGTGAAATTCATGTTCTGATTCAGTTATTCTGGAGTGGGATTCAAGACTGCATTACTGAGAAGCTCTAAATTAACTTTAATGCTACATGTCCTAGGAGTTACTATTTTATTTTACTTTTTTTCTTTATTTAATCAAATTAACAATACAGGACTTTTTTTTATTGGTTGTTCAAAACATTACAAAGCTCTTGACATAGCATATTTCATGTATTAGATTCAAGTGGGTTATGAACTCCCATTTTTACCCCAAATACAGATTGCAGAATCCCATCGGTTACACATCCACATTTTTACATAATGCCATATTAGTAACTGTTGTATTCTGCTACCTTTCCTATCCTCTACTATCTCCCCTCCCCTCCCCTCCCATCTTCTCTCTCTACCCCATCTACTATAATTCATTTCTCTCCTTGTTTTTTTTCCCATTCCCCTCACAACCTCTTATATGTAATTTTGTATAACAATGAGGGTCTCCTTCCATTTCCATGCAATTTCCCTTTTCTCTCCCTTTCCCTCCCACCTCATGTCTCTGTTTAATGTTAATCTTTTCCTCCTGCTCTTCCTCCCTGCTCTGTTCTTAGTTGCTCTCATTATATCAAAGAAGACATTTGGCATTTGTTTTTTAGGGATTGGCTAGCTTCACTTAGCATAATCTGCTCTAGTGCCATCCATTTCCCTGCAAATTCCATGATTTTGTCATTTTTTAGTGCTGCGTAATACTCCATTGTGTATAAATGCCACATTTTTTTTTTATCCATTCATCTATTGAAGGGCATCTGGGTTGGTTCCACAGTCTAGCTATTGTGAATTGTGCTGCTATGAACATCGATGTGGCAGTATCCCTGTAGTACGCTCTTTTAAGGTCTTCAGGGAATAGTCCGAGAAGGGCAATAGCTGGGTCAAATGGGGGTTCCATTCCCAGCTTTCCCAGGAATCTCCATACTGCTTTCCAAATTGGCCGCACCAATTTGCAGTCCCACCAGCAATGTACAAGTGTACCCTTTTCCCCACATCCTCGCCAGCACTTGGTGTTGTTTGACTTCATAATGGCTGCCAATCTTACTGGAGTGAGATGGTATCTTAGGGTGGTTTTGATTTGCATTTCTCTGACTGCTAGAGATGGTGAGCATTTTTTCATGTACTTGTTGATTGATTGTATGTCCTCCTCTGAGAAGTGTCTGTTCAGGTCCTTGGCCCATTTGTTGATTGGGTTATTTGTTATCTTATTGTTTAATTTTTTGAGTTCTTTGTATACTCTGGATATTAGGGCTCTATCTGAAGTGTGAGGAGTAAAAATTTGTTCCCATGATGTAGGCTCCCTATTTACCTCTCTTATTGTTTCTCTTGCTGAGAAAAAAACTTTTTAGTTTAAGTAAGTCCCATTTGTTGATTCTTGTTATTAACTTTTGTGCTATGGGTGTCCTATTAAGAAATTTGGAGCCCGACCCCACAATATGTCTGTCGATCTTATTTATTTTTTCAAAGAACCAACTTTTAGTTTTGTCAATTTTTTCAATAGTTTCTTTTGTTTCCATTTTGTTGATTTCCACTCTGATTTTAATTATTTCTTGCCTTCTGCTACATTTGCTGTTGTTTTGCTCTTCCTTTTCTAGGGCTTTGAGATGAAGTGTGAGCTCATTTATTTGTTGTTTTTTTCTTTTTTTGAGGAATGACCTCCAGGCGATGAATTTCCCTCTTAAAACTGCTTTCATTGTGTCCCATAGCTTCCGATATGTTGTGTCTGTATTTTTATTTATCTCTAAGAATTTTTTGATTTCCTCCTTTATGTCTTCTGTAACCCATTGATCATTCAGTAACATATTGTTCATTTTCCATGTGATGTAGGATTTTTCCTTCCTTCTTTTACCATTGATTTCCAGTTTCATTCCATTATGATCAGATAAAATGCATGGTATTATCTCCACCCCTTTATATTTACTGAGGGTTGCCCTATGGCATAATATATGGTCTATTTTTGAGAAGGATCCATGTGCTGCTGAGAAAAAAGTATATCCACTTGATGATGGTTGATATATTCTATATATGTCAGTTAAGTCTAGGTTATTGATTGTGATATTGAGTTCTATAGTTTCTTTATTCAACTTTTGTTTGGAGGATCTGTCCAATGGTGAGAGAGGTGTGTTGAAGTCACCCATAATTATTGTGTTGTGGTCTATTTGATTCTTGAACTTGAGGAGAATTTGTTTTATGAACATCGCAGCACCATTATTTGGTGCATAAATATTGATAATTGTTATGTCTTATTGGTGAATGGTTCCTTTTAACAGTATATAATGTGCTTCCTTATCCCTTTTGATTAACTTAGTCTTGAAGTCGATTTTATTCGACATGAGGATGGCCACCCCTGCTTGCTTACATGAGGACCATGTGCATGGTATATTTTTTCCCAACCTTTCACCTTCAGCCTGTGTATGTCTTTTCCAATCAGATGTGTCTCCTGGAGGCAGCATATTGTTGGATTTGTTTTTTTAATCCATGTTACCAGCCTGTGTCGCTTTATTGGAGAGTTTAAGCCATTAACGTTTAGGGTTACTATTGATATATTGTTTGTACTTCCAGCCATGTTTGATTATTTATCTTTTTTTTTGTTTAATTTAGTTTGTTTCTCCATGATTAGCTTTCCCCCGCCCTCTGTCTTTACTGAGGCACTTCCCACTGTTGGTTTTGGTTATTGTTTTTCATTTCTTCCTCGTGTAGTGTTTTGCTCAAGATGCTTTGCAATGCTGGTTTTCTGGCTGCAAATTCTTTTAACTTTTGTTTATCATGAAAGATTTTTATTTCGTTGTCGCTTAATTTTGCTGGATACAAAATTCTTGTTTGGCATCCATTGTCTTTCAATGTTTGAAATACGTTGTTCCAGGATCTTCTCGCTTTCAGCGTCTGTGATGAAAAATCCGTTGTTAACCTTATTGGTTTACCCCTGAATGTAATTTGCCTCCTTTCTCTTGTAGCTTTTAATATTTTCTCTTTGTTCTATATATTGGATATCTTCATCACAATGTGTCTTGGCGTTGTTTTACTGTGATTTTGTATGCTCGGTGTCCTGTATGCATCTACAATTTGTATATCCATTTCCTTTTTTATTTCTGGAAAGTTTTCTATAATTATTTCATTCAGCAGGTTGCTCATTCCCTTGGTTTGAACCTCTATACCTTCCTCTATCCCGATGACTCTTAAGTTTGGTTTTTTTATGTTATCCCATATCTCTTGGATGTTTTTCTCGTGATTTTTTACCAGCCTTTCTGAGTTGGCTAGACTCTTTTCAAGATGAAATATTTTGTCTTCATTATCTGGCGTTCTGGCTTCTACTTGCTCCACTCTGTTAGTGATACTCTCATTTGAGTTTTTAATTTGGTTTATAGTTTCCTTCATTTCTAGAATTATTGTTTGATTTTTTTTTATAATCTCTATCTCCTGATAAAGATGCTTAATTTCTTCTTTTATCTGTTTATGTAATTCATTTTCAATGTGTTCTTTCACTGTTTGAATTTGCTGTCTCATATCCTCTTTAAGGTTCCATTCCATCTGTCTAAGGTATTCCTTGAGTTCTTTATTTGACCATTTTTCTGATGCCTCTAGGTCCTCCTGAATATTTAGGCTGTCCTGCATTGTTTGTACTCCTTTTCTTCCTTGCTTTTTCATGCTGCTCATGTTACTTCTTGTTCTGTTTGACTGCTGAGTTACTGTTTACTCCTATAAATTTATTTGATGCTTGGGAGGAAAGGTATTAGAAGGGAAGGGAAGAAGTGACTAAAGAGAATGAGAGTAAGCAGGTAGAATTCAAGGAAGGGGGAATAAGGAAATTGAAAAGAAATGAAAAGACAAAAGAAAAAAATAGAAAATAAAAAAAGAAAAAAGTTTTAAAAAATTAAAATTTAAAAAATAATAAAAAATTTTAAAAAACAACAAAAAATGAAAATGAAAAAAAAAACCAAATAAAAAAAATTAATAAATGCAGTCTTAGAGTTTGATTAACTTCTCTTCCAGTAGGTGGAGCCGTGCCCATCGGGCCAAGCTTCTCCTCTCAATACGCGGGAACCAATCACTGTGCAGCAGCTCCTCCTCCCAGACTGGGCGGGTCTCCAATCCTGAGTGCCTAGGGCCTTCTTTTGTGTCTAGTCACTTCCCCACTTTTCCTCAAGCCAGGCCCTGCTCACTGGTGACGCTCACCACAATACTGGCTACACGCCAGTTCTGCTGCTCCTGGGAGCCCTATTTTCATGAACGACTGGGCACACTCTCCCTGTTTGCCATTCCCTCAGACCCTAAGTTTGTGGAGCTTGGGGCTGAGAACCCTCAGCGAATTTTGCTTGCCCTCCAGTAGCCACTCCCCCGGTAGCTGGTGCAAGAGACCTCAGTCGTCAGCACTGGTGGGAGCATTAGCCAGGAGTTCCGCGCCGCAGGTCCTGCGCCACTCCTGATTCCCTCGGTCTGGCTATCGCGCTCAAGGGAGAGCTGGGAGGGGCCCTTAAGGTTTCCCCACTGTGTGGAGAAGGGAAGGCTAGGGGATTACACACCTATCGCCGCTGGTTTCAGTGAAGTTATCTCCTCTGCCGCATTCTGGTGACGTCAGTTCTCTGCCATGGTGGTATCCCATGCAAATGGCGACAGTTCGTTCCCTTTGCCGGGTGACCAGTGCAACGGGTGGGTCCTGACTGGCTCTCCCAAGCCCTGTCTCAATCCTGTGGCCACTGCCTATGAAGGCTCGGTTGGCATTAACCTCCACAGGTTCAGAAAGGCCGACCAGTTGTTTCAGCGGGATCGTTTAGTGCTGAGTCACAGCAGTTTGTCTGCAAGAAGCAGGTGAACGGGAGCTTGAATTCAGCCGATCCGGGCTCAGTGTGTGTTCTGAGAGGCTCAGACTGTTCGCCCCAGATCCACGTCAGCTCAGCATTGCCTAGTGATCCTGAGCAAACAGCATTTAGACGGTTTACGACTCCCTATGCCTGCGCAGCTGAAGAGGTCAGAGACTTGATTTCTCCGCGCCCGCCGCCATGTTGGATCCCAGGAGTTACTATTTTAAATGGTTCTTTGTACTTATTCTTATCTTTCCTCTATACTGGAAAAGTCAAAAATATTATCTCTAAGTATAGCTTCATTCTATATATTCTCTCCTAGAATTCCTGGCAGATGCTTATTATTTCTATCCTCCATATCTCTTAAATTCTCTACCATATTTTATTTCTTTATCTTTCTGTGTTCAAATTCAGGTAATTTCTTCATATTAATGATGTTTTATTAATTTTCCCTTCTCCTTTATCCATTCATTTGAATTCATTCATTAATTTTTGCAGTATTATTCTTATTATTCTGAAGTATTATTCTAAAGCTATATTGTGTATAATTGAGAAACAGTAAACTATACTTATAAAATGTGTAATTTGACAAGTTTTGACATATCTATATAGCTACGAAACCCTTACTACATTCCAAATGGTAAACTATACATTACACCCAAAGCTTCTTTATGCATCTTTTTAATCCCTCTCTCTTGCCTCTGCCAACTCAAATGTCAGGTACCCATGATCTTTCTGTCAGTATAAATTTGTTTGTATTTTCTGGAATATTATAAAAGGTTAAATCATTCTGTGTTAGCTCGCTTGCCATGACAAAATGCTTGAGAAAGAACAACTTAAAAGGGGAAAGATTTATTTTGGCTCATGGTTTCAAGGAAACATCCATTGTCAGCTGGCTCCATTGTTTTGGACCTGAAGAAAGATTTAAATAATATCATGGCAGGAGGAGCAAGTAACAAAGGAGGCTGCTCACTTTATGACAGCCAGGAAGCAAAGAGAAAGAGGAAGAGTCTGGGACAAGATATATTCCCCATGGCACGCCCCCTAGGACCTACTCCCTTCAACTAGGTCTTACCTCCTACGGTTTCCACAACCTCCTAACAGTCTCTTTCATTATGAACCCATCAGTGGATTAATCCATTGATAAGATCAGAGTCTTCATGTTTTAGTCAGCTTTTCAACTGTGACTGGGGTCACAGTTTCAGAGGTCTCAGTCCATAGACAACCAAGTCTATTACTCTGGGCCCAAGTGAGGCGAACATCATGACTGAAAGGCAGGTTGGAAAAAAGCAGCTCACCTCATATTGGCCAGGAAGCAGAGAGAGAGATAAGGTAAGGGATCTCAGGGAAGAACCCTTCCAGGACAAGCCCCCATTGACTCACCTTCTCTAGCCATGCCCCACCTGACTACATTTACCACCTAATCAGTCCATTCAAACTAGTATAGACTGATTAGATTGCAGCTTTTACAGTCTAGTCTTTTTACCTTCAAACATACCTGTATTAACACAGGAGCTTAGGCTGGGCATATAGCTCAGTTGGTAGAGTGCTCATCTCGCTTGCACAACGCACTGGGTTCTAGTCCCCAGCACGCCAAAAAAAAAGGTCTTAACACAGGAGCTTTGGGGAACACATCATAGCCCAACCATAATGCCTCGTGATCCGGTCCCTTCCCCAAAGCTCCTCCTCTGAACAATCCTGCCTTATGGAACCAAGCCTTTTGGGAGACATTCAAGATCTAAACTACAACACGAGAGTTTCTTCTGTTCAGCATAATTGTTTTGAAATTCATCCCCATTGTTGCATTTATCACTGACTCATTCCTTTTCATTGCTGAGCATTATTCCACAATATGTACATACCACAGTTTTGCTTTGTTTGTTTGTTTTGGTTTTAGGAAATTTTTTTAATGCAAGTGGAATTCACATAATGTATGGTTAACTGTTGTAAAGCATACAACTCAGTGGCATTCAAGGTATTCATAATTTTGATCAACTACCACCTAACTATATTAATAGTGTTGCCTTTAAGAATAATTAAACTTTTGCATTTTTAAATTTTGCATAAATGCCTTTTAAAAAAACATTGAAAAAATAGCCAAATAGCTCAAATTGCAGTGTCATATCTGTCTTTCTGATTAGTCCATAACACACATATATACACACAAGAAAGCTTGAAGATTCTTCTGTTCTAAAATACAGTATTCCAATTTAGTACTTTATTCATTGTTAAAGAAGCTGGATCTTAAAACCAGGCTGCCAACATATAAGGCAAGTCTGGCCTCCCAATAGCTGATGATGATGACTAAAATTTGTACTTATGAGACTACTGCCTGATCTGAGTTCCCATCAACCAACCATTGAAATAGACATGGCAGATTCTGTGTAATTAACTCTGAATGCCAAAGTCCTTACTTTTCTAATATGCAATGGAAAGATTGTCAGTCTGCTCTTTTTTTTTTTTAAGAGACAGAGAGAGAGAGAATTTTAATATTTATTTTTTAGTTTTTCGGCGCATACAACATCTTTGTTTGTATATGGTGCTGAGGATCGAACCTGGGCCGCACGCATGCCAGGCGAGCGCGCTAACATTGGAGCCAGATCCCCAGCCCTGCTTTTTTTTTAATATTTTTTAGTTGTTGATAGACCTTTATTACTTATTTATTTATTCATTCATTCATTCATTCATTCATTTATATATGGTGCTGCGAATCAAACCCAGTGCCCCATACATGCGAGGCAAGTGCACTACCTCTGAGACAGCTACATGACCATAGCAACCACCTCCACCACCATATCATCATCTTCATTTAAGAAAATGAAAAGGGCAAAGCTAAGAATCAGTAGCTTCAGTTCTTAGTTGTTTATTCTCTGTCTCTGTTTTCACTGTTTTTTGAATGAAGTTGAGCAGATTGATTTAACCCTGCATTTCAGTGCTGTTGTCTTGGGTCTTGATTCTGCTTTGTGTTGACTACCTTCGAACCTAAGTCTCTCATTTCTGATCTTGCCTCTTCCTTTCAGTCTCTAACTCAGTGGATTTAGAGGACACCATACCCTATTATAATTGGCTTAAAATGTATGTAAATGCAGCTAATAAAGGGCTTACCATTCTCTGAAATCATATTAAGAGGAATTGTTATATAGTATTATGACAGAGGTTCCAGTGTCTATCTGCTCTGAAAAAGGAATAGTTTGACAAAAGCCCCTAATGTTGCTTTCAGTAGTGTTCATATTTTTGCCAGATACAGTACAGCCTCTTGGGAGACTGAGGCAGGAAAATCACAAGTTCAAGGCCAACCTTGGTAGTTTAGTGAGACTTTTTCTCAAAAAATAAAGAGCTGGGGATGTAGCTCAGTGATAAATCACCCTCGAATTCAATCCCCAGTACCCTAAAAATATTAGTTTTTATATTTATGTACTCAGGGCTTTTTTAAATGTTCACCTGTTGATGGTATCAATTAAGTAAATCAGAAAGAGATTCTCTGAAAATTTATTAATTTTTATTGGGGAATTGAATTGCAATGAAAATAAATATGCCATAGTAACCTTTGAGCATATTCAAAAAGGTTAGGTCAAGGAGAAATTTCTTAGCCAAAAATGAGGATGCCAGTCTGAGGTTGACAGACAGTAGCTGGTCAGATATCCTTGCAAAAGTATTTTTTTTTTAAATAAAATTGTAGTTGCTTTTATGCAGGGTTGTGGTTCTGGCATTAATAATGCATTACTAATGTGGTTCTGGTAATTACTAATCGGCAATTGTGTGAGAAACTCTTCCTTCATAACCTCACAGCTTTTATTTATTTATTGTTTTGTTTTTACAAGCAAAACTATTTTTATTCTGATAACTTTCACAATGAACAATTGGATTATTTCCTAGGTTTTGTCTGTTGTGTACATATTTTTGTATGAACATGTGTACTCATTTGTCTTGGGTAACTAATTAATACTGAAATGACTAGGTCATATGATCGATATGTTGTTAACTTTTTTAAGAAACTGCCAGACTGATTTCCAAAGTAGTTGTAGTATTTAAAATAACATAAAATCTGAACACTTAACAATAGATCAGTAGACTTTATAACAAGTGTGACTGGGGTGGCATGTCCAAGAAGGATTTGTTGAGAGGGAAGGGAAGAGGAAGGGAGAAAAGAAGTGTAGGCAGGAAGGAAGTTAATTGGTCAGGAAGCCCTCTCACAATGGGTGCCACATTCTGGGGCAGAGATCTTATATTAACAGACTTTAATATCTGCAACAGTCTGTTTTAAAACAAATCTGTTTACTTAGAATGCTTGTATTATAAATTGTATTTGTGCTTAAATGGCTTCCAGCTGTGATAGCTTATCCCTTTGTTGTATGTACATAGTATCATAACAAGTCATTACTGCCTAGCCAGTCAATTGCATTGACTCAGATGGGGCCACTTTATGGATGAGCTGAATCTTTTTCCTCCTTAAATTTTACTGCAAACAATAGATACTTTATGCCTGGAAAGATGATTCATTTATTCATTGTTACACTTGGGGATAGGATATAGCTTACTGGCAGAGTGTGTATTTTTAGCATGCTCTAGGCCCTGGGTTTAGTCCCCAGCACCAAAAAGGTAGGTGGGTATGTAGATTGATTCAATTTGTGTGTGGAATACAGAGGTATATAATATAGATGATTTCTATGATAATTAATTGCAATTGTGATAAATGCTTTAAAGGAAAAGCAGAAAATGTGTTCTGAGATAAACCTAAACCAATTTGAAAAGTCTTAGGTCAGAAAAGTAAAGTCAAATTAAAATTTTAAATATCTTAAATATTTCCCCATTTAAATATAGAAAGGTAAGATTACTTTCATAATTTGTTGATTGTATTCTAGAGATAGATTAATTTGAAAAGATGCATTATCCATAAAGGCAGAGGATCCTTAGAAGTTCAATTCTTTATTTTAATAGATGTCTAAAAAGAAAGACAATATTTACCCCCAAACACATAGCTTGCTACTGGCAGGGCTAGAACTCAAAACACAGGTCTGCTAGTCTTCTCTCTTCTATTACCTGAAAATAATTATCAAATATAGATCAACAATGGTCAAATGAACTACTAAGGAGCCACTCTATATAAATTGTGTTTGGGGTAGGGAAATGAGTTCATAGAGTAATACATTAGGCAAATACAAATAAACACAGAAAAACAAAAATATTCCTTAGCAGTTTGATTGTATCTAGTCATAGTAAAACCTTGGTTAATAGACCCAAATGAAAGATAATCAGTTGAAATTAGTGAAATGTACTTAAAGAAAAATGCTCCTACAACTTTAAAATGTAAAATGTAAGTGCTAAATATGTCTCTAATAAGATGCTTTTAAAATTCATTTTTATTCATGTATATTATTTGACATATAAATTGTTCTGACTGCTTTGTAGCCTGAGTGATCTCTAAGGTTAAACATGGTTCTGGATATTTTATTACCAAATATAATTTCCCCAATATACCCTTATACCCTTTCATCATATATAGTATAACACTCAGCTTCAGGTTAGCAACATCTAATTCTTCCTGATTTTTTGTTTGAAAGACTGAGAATCAGTGAAATATTACAACTCTTAACAGAGCTTTTATTTTGAGACAGGGCCTCACTAAATTGCCTAGACTGGACTAAAACTTGTCCTCTGCCTGCCTTAGCCTCCGAAGTGCCATTGTGCCCGACAAATTTCCAGTTTTATAGGTCAAAAATATTCAAATATTGATGACTTTACATGGTTCAACCTAATACACAATGACTAAAGGGAACCAACACTAATGTGGACAGGTGTGGGTATTTATTAAGTTTAAGTACAAGTATATTATTGGCTACACTGCTGAGCTTTACAAATGAGAAATTCTGTTAGTGAATTAAATTTTAATTTCATATGAAATCATGATTTAAATATAGGCAGATGGTATACTCACTTCAGAAGCTAAAATATTGAACAAGATTTTCGAACTTAGGTAACTTCTGCTACTTGCACTTCATGAATATAAATGTAGTGGTAAAATACTTACTTGATGAGCAAAGTTTTAGTGCTGAGGTGTTGAATGAGGTTAACATAACAAGCATATTTTACTTTCATTCTTCCCAGTCCTTAGTCCCACTGATGAACAGTCTCTAAATTAATCTTAGAAAAAAATCAAAATAAGGGCAAAAAGGAACTAATAATTGTGCAAATGAACTAGTGTCAGATGCTTTGCTAGACAATTTCATATTGTTGCATTTAATTCTCACAATAACCCTAGAAGACAAATATTATGTCTATTTTACAATTAAGGAATACAGAGATCTAGAAAGGTTAAATAACTTACACAGGTCACACAGTTTATAAGTAGCAGAGCTAGAATTTAAACATCTTTACTATTTATTACCATATTACTCATTGTTTGTTTATTTATGTCTGGTACACCTAAAACATTCCTTATTTAATAATAAATTCATGCAGAAATAATACAAGGGGTTAACATCAGTTTTTTCCTTTAAAAAAATATAAAAACTCAGTTGACTCTTTTTTCTTTCTTTTAAGGATGAACGTGAAGCCAGAGAAAATGTGAAGAGAGAGCAAGATGAGGCCTATCGCCTTTCACTTGAGGCTGACAGAGCAAAGGTAGGTTTTGTCAAGGTACTTCTGGAATATAGATATACTTCTGGTCTTTGATTATCTGAATATCAGCCCTTTTATTACTTTCATCCGCCAAAATATTGGATTTACAATAGGGAGAGCTAGATTTAATAAAGAGAAAATATAATTCTATCCATAATCCTTAAAGCATGGTTCATTTAGACAAAATAAAGTTTGCCAGAATCATAAAAATAACAATAAGAATGAGCCTACAGTATTTTATTTATTATTTATTGGTCTGTCATACAGCCTAACAGTTTAAAAAAAATAATAACTCTAGGTGATTCTAATGTGTAGTCACTGTTAATGACACTGATTTGTTTAATCTTAGAAAAAAAATCAAAAATTTGATTTTTCTTCTTCAGGACCTGCTACTGTATTGGGTTTGGAAAATGGAGTGGAAAATGTATAAGCCATAGTTTCTGCCCTCAAAGGAATACTGATAAATGTGGTTGATTAGATTAAGTCAATAACACTAATAGCTGTAACATAAAACAAGGATCCTAAGTGCCATAAGAGAAGCACTGAGTTTTGAGAGAGTTCATTCATTGAGTAGGAGTTTCATTGGAAAAATTTTCCCAACCTTTCTGGTTTCCCAACCAGAAAATGAGAATGTTCTCTGGAATATTTCATAGAAGTGATACAAGTAACTATACAGGGAAAGAAGAAATAATATAAGCTAGTACCCAGAAAGCATACACAATGGATAAAGGCTGATATAACTAGAGTTCAAGATTTGGGGACAAACTCAAAAGACAAACTCAGAAAGTCAAGGGTCGCATGTTTTCTCTCATATGTGGAAGCTAAAGAGGAGAAAGGGAAAGAAAGTAGAGACAGAGCTCATGAAAATCAAAGAGAGACCAGTAGAAGAAAGGGACCCAGAGGTGAGAGATGGGTTGCGAGGAGTGATATTGGCCAAATTATATCATTACACTGTGTACATGTACAAATAGGTAACAACAAATCCCATCATTGTGTATAACTATAATGTACCAATTTTTTAAAAAATGTAGAAAAAAAGAAAGATCTGGTGACAGGAGAGAGATCAGAAAAGGCCATAAAGGAAGACGAAAGAGAGGAAGGAAGGATCTTGAATGACACATTACCCAAAGTGCTCAAAGCATTACAGTAGGAACCTTTTATATCTGTTCTTATTCTGGAGAGAAGCACTGCTATTACCACTGTGTACCTCTGAATTTTGTTAAATAAGGCCTTTGAGTTTTGTTTTGGTTTTGGTTTTTTCCTTGTTTAAGGTAAACAAATATTAGCCAGGCACAGTGAAGCATGCCTGTAATCCCAGATAGTCTGGAGGATGAGTCAAGAGGATTATAAATTCAAGGCTAGCTTGGGCAATTTAATGAGACCATGACTCAAAATAAAAATCAGAAAGGGCTATAGATGTAGTTTAATGGTAGAGCACTTGCCTAGCTTGTATGAGGCCCTGGGTTCAATCTCCAATAAATAAAATTTTATTTATTAAAAAAAAGAATAATATATATATATATATATACACACACACACACACACACACACACACACACATATACATATACATATATTACATGCTTGCTCCCCATCTATTTTATCAACAGAGGGAAGCTCATGAGAGAGAGATGGCAGAACAGTTTCGTTTGGAGCAGATTCGCAAAGAGCAAGAAGAGGAACGTGAGGTGCGGCATAATTTTAAGAAAAATTATTCAAAGCTGGGTTGTATTACTGTATTTGATACTAAGGCTGTTAACATTTCTTACAACTTCTTTCTTTCTGCCTTTTCAGACTTATTTTAGAATGAAAGACCTTTCTTTATTCCTGATCTTTATATCTGTTCACATACTAGATTTATGGTTTTCTATTATCTTCAATTCTGTTTCCCTTTTGTTACCTAACAGATGCTTCCCATCCTTCCTGGATACTGTCTCACTCCAATAACATAAAGACTGTATTTTTTTTTCCTTCCCTGTATTTGACGTTACCTATCAAAAGATATTGCGAGTTACTTATGCAGCATCTTGCAGATGTGTTTGGCTGATATTTTTTTTACTTTGAGTTTATGTCTGCATCAATGTAGAGAATTTTATATTCACTTGTTTTGGAAACATTTTTTGAATACTCAATACTTAGAGGATAGTGATGCAGACATGGGTTCTGCCCTTCAGGAGTTCATAGTCTTATAAAAAGAATTATAGTACTATTTGTAAAAGTTATGATAGATTTAGACCCAAGTGCAGTCAGAACAAAAAGAAGGGTGTCAAATGACCCTAAAATAGCTTTACAGAAAGGGATTTTCAAAACTTTTTTCTGGACATGAGATTAATTCAAGATTCATTTATAAAAAGAGGAAGCCATCAAATCAATTTTGGAAAAAATTGGAGATCCCTAACTGGGGCTGAGGAAAATCCCATTAGTCATCATTCTTGGTCAAAGGATGCTACATCACTTCATTTATTCTCCTTTTTTTTAACCTATCTCATTTTTTTTTTAAGAGAGAGAGAAAGAGAGAATTTTTTAATATTTATTTTTTAGTTTTCGGTGGACACAACATCTTTATTTTTATTTTTATGTGGTGCTGAGGATAGAACCCAGCGCCCCGCACATGCCAGGCGAGCGCGCTACCGCTTGAGCCACATCCCCAGCCCTCTCACTTTTTTTTTTGAACAGGATAATAAAATGTTTTCTACCTACAAAACCAGATTACAAGCTAAGCACAGTAGCACATGCCTGTAATCCCAGTAACTTGGGAGGCTGAAGCAGAAGGATCACAAGTTCAAAACCAGGCTCAGCAATTTAGTGAACCCCTATCTCAAAATAAAAAGGGCTGGGGATGTGGCTCAGTGATAAAGAGCCCCTGGGTTCAGTCAATCCTCAATACAAAAAACAAAAAAGGGCAGATTATATTCTTGTACAGAAGATACAACATGTCTACAAGTAATAGCAAATCAAGGAGAAAGTATGCTAAATGATACAGGATATGCAAAAGCAAAATACCTGGGGATTTCAAGGGCATAAGAAAAATCCTTTACAGCTTTGATAATCAGACAACAAATGGAAGGAGTAATTTGAGCCTGGTCTTAAAAGATGATGAAATGTCACTGTTTGGAAATGAAAACTTATTTAATACTTAACACATATGTACAAGATGCCATGCCTACAAACCCTAGTTTCTGTGCTCTGAGGGCTAAAAATATTTTGTTGAGCCTCTTTTGTGTATCAAACTCTGCAAGCTGCTTTGCATACAGTTACTCATTAACCATTAAAACAAATACAAAGTTAGAAATTCTCCAAAAAAATGAGAAAACTGAAGCTCATTGAATTACACATGTAGACACCTAGGTCTTTATGACTACAACTCAAGCTCTTTCTCACACTACATTTTCAGTCCAAGGCCATAAATCATAATATGTGTCTGTAGGAGTTATATATGTAGAGTTTCGTGCAAATTTAGATAAGGAAGAGATTGGTCATTATCCTTTTAGGCTGTATTCCAGGAAATATAGATTAAAAATAGGATTCCTGCTCCTTTGTGCTCTGTTTCACACATGCTCACTCTCTCTTACTAGTATATCTTCAAGTATACTAACTGGCTAAAATGTCAAGAGTACACAATTAACTTTACATTCTGAATTTAGAGCCTGGTAACATATGTACTTTCTTCTGATGGACTTACATAAACTCTGTATGGGTTGAACATCCCTAACCTGAAAATCTAAAATGCTCCAAAATCCAGTGCAAGTTTGAATAATACTGTGTACTCTGCCATCCCTCACCCAGGAGTCACAATTAAAGGCTGTTGTAAGTCCTGTCGTTAAGAAACTTTTGAGGGGCTGGGGATGTGGCTCAAGCGGTAGCACGCTCTCCTGGCATGCGTGCAGCCTGTGTTCGATGCTCAGCACCACATACAAACAAAGATGTTGTGTCTGCCGAAAAATAAAAATATTAAAATTCTCTCTCTCTCTCTCTTTAAAAAAAAAAAAAAGAAAGAAAGAAACTTTTGAGGACTGGGGTTACAGCTCAGTGGTAGAGCACTTGCCTAGCATGATCTCCAGTATTTCAAAGTCCTTTAGATAAATGAAGTATTGAATAGTCAAACCACTGTAGTCCCAGGGAAATTACTAAGTGATCAGCCTCATTTTGCTGTATGGTAACTTTTGGATTGTAGTTAGTAAAATGTAGAAAGCTTTCTTGATCTGGTTCTTAGCCATAAGGGAAAAGCTCTAAAGCAATTCAAAGGAAAAACAAAGAAATTACAGCAAAAATCTTTTCTCTTTTACTCATTTATATATTTACTTTAATTCCTTCCAAAATCAGTTTCAAGTAACAAATATAAATATATGCAATTCAAAGGGATTTAAAAAAGAAGAATAGATATAGAAGTGAGGGTAAAGAAAAGCTAAAAGGAAGTTAAAGGAAGTGAAAGTGAATGGTAAGACTAAATGTTGACAATAGATAATCCAACCCAGGCGCCAGATGCATATAATAGGGTCTGTACATTTATTCAACATTAGCCACAAAATTTGTTCTATACTTCTCTTGGGCCAACACAAAGGAAAATATGATAGTTGAGAAGTTTTACTTTGTGTGTAATATTAAAGTCTGATAACTCAGAAGATCTCTTGATTTTTCTAACACTAAGCAATGTTTCTTGTTGGTGTCTGTTCAGGATCTTTGAATAGTATTGCCAGCCATAGCTATAATAACAAGTCTGTCTGACAGCTGCTTATACCTTTTAAAATATAAAGTCATAAGGCCAGAGCACAATTTAGTAAAGTCATCTTTGTAAAGGCCCAAATAATATATATGTATGGTAGGCCAGTTTAAGAAATGGAATTTACAGTAAGTAGTGCGATGTATGAACTACAGAGCATCCAAGAAATCCTTCCTGAATACTTTTTTTTTTTTTTTGCCACCAAATTTTGGGCAAGTAAAGAAAGTTTCAGCTAAAATTTTGACTCTCAGTTCTTTGATTCAGTGAGCGTTCAGCAGATATTTATCAATCTTATTCTACATGCAAACATTAAATCAACTGCTGTGGATATTTATTTAACTCACATTATGTTATGTATAAGTCAGTCAAGCCCTTGGAATGTTTTTTACTGTCTAAATATAATATAACTATCAGAAAAGATACTATGTTAGCCAGACACTATGGGGCAAGCCTGTAATCCCAGCAGTTTGGAAGACTAAGGCAGAAGAATAACGAGCTCAAAGCTAGCCTCAGTAATTTAGCAAGGCAACTTTGTGAGACCCTGTCTCTTAAGAAAATGTTGTTGTTGTTGTTGTTGTTGTTTTTAAAGGACTGAGGATGTGACTTGTAGAATTATATATGTAAATTATACCCTAATTTTACAATGGAAAAAAAAATCATTGAGCAGCCTTCTCAGGGCCATATAAAAATCTAACCACTCCTGTATTTCCTCTTTAACTTCAACAGTTCTTCTTCTCCCCTCACTCATTCCATTCCATTGACTGTCCTGCCGTTTTTCAAACAACTTAGGAACAGGACCAAGGCTTTGGCACTTGTGACTCCTGCTTATTATTACACTTCTAGGTCTAAATGTCCATGTGGCTCTCTGTCCCCTTTAGGACTTTTTACTTACTGAGATTTACAGTATTTAAAAAGTGTACCCACCTCTCTCTTCTCCCAGCGTTCCCTGCTCTCCCCCCATAGTACTCATCACTGTGATGAGTCTTTCCCGTATGTGTTTTTGTTGTCTTTCTCCCCATCCTACTAGAATATAAACTCCATTTAAGCAGATTTTTTTTTAATCTATTTCATTCACTGCTATTTTCCCATCATCTAGAATAATGCCTAACTCAAGGAAAGTGCTCACTAAGAATTCATGGAATTAATGAATGTTAGTTTTAGCCTATTTAACCCTAGAAAAACTGGGTCTATAAACTGTTATTTGGTATGTAGCTGTAGAAGCAAAGAGAATAGTGGTGTGGGTGTGTGTGTGTGGGGGGGGGGGTGTTTATACATGTTTATGTGTAAGTAAATCAAGCCAATCTTTGATTCTTATTGTAAGAGATTGGTGTAAGTATACATTATCTTTTCTTTTTAAAAAATGAAATTGTGTAGAAACAAATAAGTCCAACATCGATTCATATTTTCTTATAGCAGATTTCCTTATTTTATCACAAACCTAAAATAATGCAAATAAAAAACTATATTTGTTGAGCAAACCAAATTGAAGTTTAACAATGATGTTTACTTTGACTGTTGTTTGAGTGTATGTGTCCTTTATGTCATTATTTTACAACAGTGTTTGCTTACATGAGGCCTTTTAGCCAGTGTGTTTGGAACTGGACCACTGGTATATTTTTATTCTTTTTGCCAGTAAAACTGATGGGTATTCAGATATCAAGGTTGCTAACTTACCTAATAAATCTTCATTGTTTTCCATATAGTGTGGTATATCCAAGGTCTGTTTTTCATTCTGGGGAAAAGCCCTGGAGACTGCTTACACTGAGGAGCAGATATTGTCTGCCCTATGAATGGAGTAATGAGCTACTGTTGTTTATTCTTCTGTAGTATAATTGGTTGAATTCAGACAATAATGTAGCATCTGTTGTTAATATTGTGTAGGGAAATGTCAAAATAGAAAGCAAGCAGACAGGTGGATTAAAGGGAGGGCAGGAGCGGAAATCAGGAAATACCAAATTAAGTTCTGGTTTAAAGTAGGTACAAAGTAATAATCATAATGGCAACAAGACCAACCACTGTGCTTTGTTGTTGTTAGTGTTCCATACAGCATGAGGTTGATACTGAGAATTTGTCACTGAATGCTGACCATGTGTCAGCACTTTGTGTTTTTAATTATTACTCTATTTTATAGGACTTTGTAAGAAAGTTGTTATTGACCTTGTTTCTTATATGAGGAAACCAAAGGTCATACAGACTGTCATTTGTCTAGTGGCTAGTATTTTGGTTATGTTCTTTCATACCTTAAAGCCTATGTTCCTAAACATACCATTGGATTGAACTAGGGTTTTTTAAAACCTCACTGTTAAAAGTCAGGATAGTGATTGACTTTGAGGAAATTTAGCACCCAGAAAGGAGGCATGTTTTTGAGATACTTGATCACAGTGCTAGTTTTACAGGTATGTGGACTTTCTGAAAATTTTTCAAGTTCTATACTTAAGATTTGGGGACTTTTTCTCAAATATGTTATACTTTAATAAAATTTTAAAACAATTACAAAATATGTACCTGTGAACAAAAAAATAAAAAGATTAATATAATATTGATTTAAATTTTGCAAAAGGTCAACAATACATACATTTAAATTTTATAAAAAGTTTTAAAAAAGAATGAATGGTGCTGGATGCAGTGGTGCACTGTTATCCAAGCTATTAGGGAGCCCAAGACAGGATTACAAGTTTGAGGGCAGCATGGGCAATTGAGTAAGATACTATCTCAAGATAAAATAGAAAGACCTGGGGAAGTAGCTCAGTGTTAGAACACTTGCCTAGCATATGTAGGGCCCTGGGTTCAATTCCAGTACTGCAATAATGGAGTGATAAAAAAGTTTGGAAGTAGTGGTGATGGTTGCACAACACCATGAATATACTTAGTGCCACTGAATTGTACACTTAAAAATGGTTAAAATTATTGTTTAAGTTAATGGGTATAAATACTTAAATGATGAGAATGATTACTTATTGATGGTGACTTTAGAAAATCTAGGTTACTTTTAATGTTTTCCCTATTTAATCTTTGTTTTTCAGGGAATGTATATTACTCTTATAAGTAGGAAAAATGATTTTTAATCTCAAAGAACCAGTAGTGGTACTGATAGATGACCCCACTAATAGTATAGAAAATGTATATGACTAATCCTTCTAAGAGAGACTCATGGTTCACCCTTAAGGGACACATATGTTAATGCTATTGATGCTAGAAGGAGTCAGACATCAGAAAAAAGAGAATCAGGATGTTGACTTCTTTGTTACTAGAAGTAGAAGTCATGAGATTTCAGATTCTTTACACATTTATTAAACAAACACCTGTCATGTGCCTGTTACCATACAAAGCAGTTTTACATGCCTTATTTGAGTTAGCATGTTAATTATTCCCTCCATTACCAAATATATACTAAACACTTACTTTGTGCTATGCTATGTGCTTCTTAAAATAAGAAGACATACTCCCATGCCATAACAGAGCGGCAGGTCAATGGGAAAGCTAAACATTAGACAAGAATAGTATAATATAGTGAATGCTATAGTAGACATGTTACAACTGACATTTAATTTTAATATATACACATTTATGTATATATTTATATATGTATATTTAGTATATATGCATGTATACATATCAAAATTTGGTTATTAATATATGACAGTGTTACTTAAGTAGATTAATATTTGAAATACTCACTTGAAACTCATTGTGACTCAAAATACCAATATTAGATAAATTTCCTTTCATACTATCAAACAAAAAAATGGCAGAAATGACTGGTTTAACTAACTGTCCTTTTAATTTTTAAATTATATTTCTTAATCTTCTGGGCTTCAATTTTCCCCATTAAAAAAAAAATGAGAGCATAAGACTGTTTGGCCAGTGTAGCCCCTTCCTGGTGTGATATTCTGTGTATATCTTATCTCACAATAATAAACAACCATTCATTAAAGCCTGGTATGTGTCAAATGCTGTTAGTCAACTTTTTGTTACTGTGAGCAAAATATCTGGCAAGAACAACTTAGAAAAGCAAAAGTCTATTTTGGCTGATGGTTTCAGGATTTCAGTCTATGGTCTGCTGATTCCATTGGAATGGGCCTGAGGTGAAATAAAACTTCATGGCAAAAGGGCACAGTGGAGAAAAGCTGCTTAGCTTCTGCTAGCCAGGAAGCTGAGAGTGAGGGTGGAATCAGGGAGAAGCCAGAGAGACCTAATACAATCCCTCACAGAACACCCCCCATCAATCCCCTACTCATGGGTTTAATCTCCAATACATATACATTCATATGTATATATTTTTTATTACAGTATTTTGTAGATTCTTCAGTTATTTCTAATTAATAAATATGTTTTCTCAAATACGAAATTTCTCTCTTTTTTTTCTAACTCAGGATATGCTTTTATAATGACTTTGTTCTCAATTTTTCTTCTACTTGTTTTTTGGAAGAATTTTTCCCTGCCTTTTTGGTCTAACTCTTAATTTACTTCTTTTTCTTTCTTTCCTTTTTTAACTTTTTGGTTTTATTTATTTATTTATTTGAGGTGGGGTCTCGCTGTGTTACAGGGACTGGTTTTGAATGCCTGGGCTGAAGTGACCTACTCCTCCAGCTACCCCAGTAGTCCTTTCAAATTAGAATGGGCTGATTAGGTTACAGCTCTCATAATCTAATCAATTCACCTCTGGATATTCCTGCATTGACAAAGGAGCTTTTGGGGGCCCACATACCAAACCATAACAGATACTTCGCTAAGAATTTTACATATATCATGTTTATAATTCCGATCTCTGTAATCCCCTCTAAGGTCAGTGGTATTAGTGCCTATTAGTAGGAAAATGACCTCTGAAGCATGGAAGAGATTAGCTTTCTCTGCACATTGCAGAAGTTTTTACTGCTTTTTAAAAAAATATTTTAATATTAGAATCAGCCAAATTAAGTGATACGGAAATTAAATAATTTCTTATCATACTCATCTGTGCAAACTGTTTTTCTGTTGGTTATTTTAGATGTTTTTAACAGAAAATACATTTATATAAGTAAAAAAAAATATAAAAAGACATATTCAGGAAACTATGTGTCCTTATCCATCCTGTTTCTTCCACTTTCTATGCATTACATTTTTTTCCATTTCTTTGTATTTGCTTGTATTTATTTTCTCCAAAGAACCAATTTATTTACTGACTATTTTTTTCTAATTCATTCCTTTATGCTTTTATAATTATTCTAAATTTTCCTTCCACTTGTTTATTTATTTATTTATTTATTTATTCATTCATTTGTACATTTTGGTGCTAGGGGCTAAACTCAGGGGTACTTAGCCACTTGTTTATTTTTGGAGGAACTTTTCCCAACCTTTTTAGTCTAATTCTTAATTTACTTTTTTTTTTTTTAATTTTTTTACTTTTATTTGTGTGTGTGTGTGTGTGTGTGTGTGTGTGTGTTTTTAAAGAGAGAGAGAGAGAATTTTTTTAATATTTATATTTTAGTTTTCGGCGGACACAACATCTTTGTTTGTATGTGGTGCTGAGGATCAAACCCGGGCCGCACGCATGCCAGGCGAGCGTGCGATACCGCTTGAGCCACATCCCCAGCCCCTTATTTGTGTTTTTTTGAGGTAGGATCTTGCTGTGTTGTCCAGGCTGGTCTTGACCACCTGAGCTGAAGTGATCCTGCTTCCTCAGCCTCCTTCCGTCGCTGGGACTGCAGGCATATACTACTCATGCCCAGCTTATTTTCTCATTTTCAATATGAATTTGTTGTTGTTGTTGTAGTGGGGATTGAACTCAGAGGCACTCAATCACTAAGCCACATCCCCAGCCCTATTTTGTATTTTATTTAGAGACTGGGTCTTACTGAGTTGCTTAGCGCCTTGCTTTTGCCAAGGCTGGCTTTGAACTCTCGATCCTCCTGTCTCAGCTTCCCAAGATTCCTGAGATTCCAGGCAGGCGCCACCACAAATTTTTTTTTAAATATTTATTTTTTCGTTGTAGGTGGACACACAATCTTTATTTCATTTCTGTGTGGTGCTGAGGATCGAACCCAGTGCCTCATGTGTGCTAGGCGAGTGGTCTACCACTGAGCCACAACCTCAGCCCCAACCACCATGAATTTTAAGGCTATAAATTTCCTCTGAGGACTGCTTCAGATGAATCCCACAGAGCCTAGCATGAAGTATTTCAACAATCATTGTTTTCTGTATGTTCTACGGTTTTGATTTATACTTCATTTTTGAGATGTTTAAGAAAAAGATTGGTGTTTTTCCCCAGCTGTAAGGGTGACATCACATTTGAAAATGACTGTTGAGATTTTAAAGACTATAAGTCCCAGTTTCTCACACATCTTGTGATTATGATAGTTGTAGTTTAATTGAGGGGGAGGAATTCCTTCTATTAATGATTATTTGGTAATACAAATGTTAAACTATCCAAGAAAGAACAGAATGTAGCTGTGAAGCAGAGCATGATTACCAGGCTTACTTATCTAAGGAAATTTTCGTGGCTCTAGGGACATTAAAAGTTTTTTGTGAATTTCTGCTACAAATTCCAGTTTGGGCGAGTACCTAAGAGTTCTTCTGATCTTCTGGTGGAATATCATGAATATGGAAAAAAAGAAAATACAATACTCTAGATTGAGAACTAGGAAACATGGATTCAAGGCCAACTCTAACCATGAGATCTCAACAGTTTATCCTACATGTTTGAGTCTGTTTTGTCTTCTATAAAGTAAAGGGATTAGTTTATCTATAGGTCCAGACCCCTTATCAAGTTAATGGCAGAGGTGGAATGAGGGCTGTGGTTTCCTACCTCCAATAAACCTGATATTTGAATCTCTTTTTATTCCACTTTGTTTTTAAACGTTCCCTGTGGCAGAACATATAGAGAAATTTGCCAATTTAAGTATAATTCATCACTCCAAACAGAATCTTTCCATTCAATTTTGTCATTAACATGTTATCCAGGCTGGGCGTTATGACGCACATCTGTAATCTCAGCAATTTGGGAAGCTGAGGCACGATCACAAGTTTGAGGCCAGTGAGGCAACTTAGACCCTGTTTCAAAATAAATAATAAAATAAAAAGGGCTAGGAATGTAGTACCATGGTAAAGCGCCTCTGGGTTCATTCCCCGGTACCAAAAAAATGTGTGTGTGTGTGTGTGTGTGTGTGCATGCATGCACACGCACACACACGCATACACACACACACACATATTCCAATATTTTGTTGATTCTTTGATTGTTTCTAATTAGTCGATGAGTTTTCTTAAATATGAATGTGTGTGTGCACGCACATGTGTGTCTTTTGTGAATGCTTCTAATACCCTCATTTATACCTAAAAAGCATCTGGGTATTTGATATCTGTTTCCTCAATCACAAATGTCTGAGTTCTTCAGTTTAGAGGGGGGAAAAAAAAAGCCCTTATTTTTGAAGTAGTTACCTATTGGTTTAATAAAACATGTCTTCAAGGTGGGATATAGTTTAATGAATTGTCTTTATTAATATTAAGAAAATTTAAAAACACCTGATTTTATTGTTCAAGCATTAGTGTTGCTTAATAAATGGAGCAGTGACTTTTTGATGAGTTCCTAGAAAGTAGCAGCTGTTTTCTAGTTTCTCCCACTCCCTACAGCCCATCTATCTTACATTTTAACACCTGGTTTTTTTCCTCTACTTAGGCCATCAGACTCTCCTTAGAGCAAGCCCTGCCTCCAGAACCAAAGGAAGAAAATGCTGAGCCTGTGAGCAAACTGCGGATCCGTACCCCCAGTGGCGAGTTCCTAGAGAGGCGTTTCCTGGCCAGCAATAAGCTCCAGATTGTTTTTGATTTCGTTGCTTCTAAAGGATTTCCATGGGATGAATTCAAGTTACTGAGCACCTTTCCTAGGAGAGATGTAAGTTGCCTTTCCCATCATAGGCAGTGTGGCCACACAGGAGATATCCCATCATTGTGGCTAGGAAAAGTAGTCCAAAAAAAAGATCAAATGGTAGTCTTCTAAAAGACACCCAAAGTCTCTTTGTTCTGCACATCATTCTCTCCTCATCTTTTGAAGAAGGTAAGGCTTACCAGGCCAGCAAACATATAGCCAGGAACCCATGTAAGAAATTCTTTTCTTTACTATCTAGCTGTTTCCCCTATTCCACCACTCATATAGGCTTTTATGTTTTGCCTCAGAGTATACCTAAAAATTGTGCTTAATAGCCTAATTGTTAGATCAGGATCAAAGTTTTGGTTCAAAGAGTATTTTGTGATGTGAGGGATTTTTGTTTTGTTTTGCAGTACTAGAGATTGAACTGAGGGGGCTTTACCACTGAGCTACATCTACAGTCCTTTTTATTTTTTATTTTGAAATGAGATCTCACTAAGTTGATGAGGCTGACCTCAAACTTGCAATTCTCATGGTTGAGCCTCCCAATTCACTAGGATTACAAGCATGCACCATAGTTTTACTAGCCTGGAAAGACAAGTATGATGACCATATTTACTGTGTATCTGTATTTCAACAAAAGTATTTGATAATGTTTCATAGTATTCAGGGACAAGGTAGAGAGAGAGAGAGAGATCTACAGTTAGATGTATTCATTGCTGAATAAATGGTTATCTCCAGAAATGTTGATTGCTATCTCCCTAGTGGAAACCAAGAAGCTCTTTATTTAGTTCTTTATTACTTACCATATATATCAACATCTATACAAAGACTTTCTCTGATTTGTGGATTATGAATAATAAGATGCAAGAAAACCTTAAAATATCAAACAGTGAACAAAATGAAGCTTCCAGAATGCAGAGCAGGGCTGTTAGGAAGCAGAAAGAACTGAAAATCATGTCATCTGAGGAATATATCCTCTAGAGAAGGAAAGGGCATGGAAGACATTGTTGTCTTCAACTACTTGAAGGCTTGCCATATAAAAGAGGTTTTTTACTTTTTCAGGCTTTAGGGTAGAACTGGGATCAATATATTGAAAGTTACAAGGAGATACATTTGGGCACTTTCTAAGAAAGGAATATCTTGTGTTGTAAAGAAGTTTTTCTATCTTTGGAGATAACAATTAGTACTCTTTTCCACAATACAGATATGTATGTATGGAGAGGGATCCATTCCTAGTGTTTCTGCTTTACATGGAATTGGACTAGCTCAACTATAAGACATAGTTTAATGTTCTGTGATTCCATTATCATCTAAGTCTAGTAACCTGGACTTCATCTAACGTACCAAAACTAAGTATTTGGTTAAGACTTATCCAGGTCCCTCATATTGACTATTAGATTTGCAGGACAGAATCAGAAATGAATGGTATATGTGTAGCTCTACCAGCCAGCCATAAATCCCCTCTGGGTAGAATGAGTATTCTGCTTACATCTGAGTCCAGGAGCGTATTGTGGACTCCAGGTGGTTATAGCCATTGGTCCTTTTCTCAGTGCCCTTCCTACTACTCTGAGCCTTTTTCCCCTTATTCATATATAAAGCACACAAACATGCACAAGATAAGGAATGCACATGCTCTTACCACACAGTCAGGTAAGAAACTACCTTAACCTATTAAGTTCCAAATATTCAATTCTGAGAATATTGACACAGTTGCATTAAAATAGTTTGTAGGGCTAGGGTTGTTGCTTAGTTGCAGAGTGCTTGCCTAACACATGTGAGGCACTGGGTTCCATCCTCAGCACTGCATAACAAATAAAATAAAGGCATTCTGTCCATCTACAACTCTAAAAAAATTTTTTAAAGTGTTTGAATCATAATTTAGAGCTTTTATATATGATTACATGTGTTAATATTATAATTATTCCATCATAATATAATTATCTTATTTTTTTATAGTTCTACATCTGGAACAATGGGGCAAAATGGGTTAAATTCTGTCACTGAAATTGAACTCTCAGTAACTGAGTATTTGTTTATTTATTTATTTTTTTAGTTGTAGTTGGGCACAATAACTTTATTTGTTTTTATGTGGTGCTAAGGATTGAACCCAGGCCCCACACATGCTAGGCAAGCACTCTACCACTGAGCCACAACCCCAGCCCCTCAGTGTCTCAATATTTAGAAAAGAGCCATTATCAGGGGGTTCAAGATCAGCCTGTTTCTCTTTACTTTATATTCTGCAATGAACATATCATCTTGGAGAGCTGACTAACTTAAAACCTAAATGAATCCTTCCTAATCATTGGTTTTAAGTCACTCCCCTTCTAGGCCTTATCTGTAAAATGAAGGTAGTAAAAGAAGTAAAGTGAAAGAAATAAGGACCTTCCTGGTCTTTAAAATTAATTTGAAACAAAATTAAATCTGATTATAGATGGGTGGAAGAGAAAAAAAAATTTTAAATGATAGATTTTCTCTTCAGTGTTAACAACCTCTTCTAACAGGGTAAAAAAAAAAAATGTAGACTAAAAAGTTGCTTTTGAAAAGAAGCAGAAGAACTTGATGTAGGATAGATGAGGCTGGACATACAAGGAATTTTCAGGAAGCAGGTTTATTTAAGCTGCAGCTGACCAGAGGGACTAATGCCTCAAAAATCTTTTGGACCCCAGATTTATACTCAGTGAGATGGAAACACAACAGTGGGTGGGTTCATAATAGTTACTTTTTGTTCCACATTCTTAGGTCAGACAGAGGTTTCACAAATTTTGACTATGGAAAACAGAATCAGTAACTTTTACACAGCAAACTATTGAGATAGAGTCTATCAGACCTTTTGTATGCAAACCTGGCATTCACAAAAAAAAAAAAAAAAAAAAGGAATCTTCAAACCACAATGAGCTTTCAGGTGAAATCCCATTGATACTCTGTAAAATCTTGCTGACAAGAAGCTTAATTATGGTAGGGGTCCCTGGAGAAGTTCATTTATGGTGGGTATTTTGGGGGCTACTTTAAACTAAAATGAAATGCAGAGGATTCTTGCATCTGCCACTTGCCTACTTTGAGTTCTAGTAACCAACTTTTCAGCCTTTTCAATGCAGACTGTTATGTCATTACTGGACAAGCCCTAAGTAGAAAGCCCATCATGTAGTCTTAGAGAAAATCTACTCCTGATTTGGCTTTTCATCACTGATCCTTTGTTTTACATTGCTGAAGAAAACTATTCAGTGTGGCTAACATTCTCTTCTCCTAACATCTCTTTCACTCCTGACTCCATTTCTACCTTGGTCCCTATTCCAAGGCAAATTTAAATCAAGTTTGCCTTTGTTGCCCAAAGAAAAAAACCAAACCACCTGTCAGAGAAATCAGGAGTCTCCCAAAACTAATCACAAGTCCATTTTATGGTCCTTGGTCAACCTGAAATCATCTGCCACAGTTATTTTTTCAAAAACCCAACTCTGATAATTTCTTCTCTTGCTTAAAACTTTTTAATAGCCCCTACTAGCCTAGAATAAGTACAGACCCCTTAGAATGTTTTTTGAAAGATTTACAGTCTGTTCCATTTGTGCCTTTCTTATATCCTGCCTCTTTTATTTTTATCAGCAGGAGATAGGAGATTGCTCATTATTCACTAATGACACAGATTCTCATGCCTCCATGTCCCTGGCCTGTTTGAACTATCTTTTAATGCCTAGCTCAGAAGTCACCTTTCTATGGGCTTCTCCCAAGCTCCCCACCAATATACCATTATAGTTTGTGCACTCCTCTCTTGTTCTGTTGTTCTGTAATGATTTACAGAGGCAGCACATATCATGTTCAAATCTATATCCTCTGCAGTTCCTGCTGTGGTACCTCATATATAAGCATTCAGGAACTATTGTCAAATGTTAGTGACCTCAGGCTCCCCTAAATCTCTAGTTCCGCAGTGAAGGACAGAGGCTGTTCCAAATCACAACAAATGACCAGACCCACCCAGATTCCAGTCCTAAAGTCAGAAAGCCCACCCAGGAATTTTTAGGCCTCTCCAACCCAGAGGTGGGGTAAGAGTTAATAGCTCTTCATCCTTCTTTGAATGCTCTTTCAAGTCAAATGACTAGTGTTTTTGCAAGGCTATTCTGTAACAGCCATCTGTGTCTGCAAGGATTAGGATCTAATTTGTAAAAGTCATCTTAAATTACAGCCAAAGTAAAGACTGTTAAAAAGCACATCTTAAGACCTTGCCTCTTTAATAACAAATACTCTAAGACCTAACTGTAGGAGTCTTATTGTGTCTTCAGCCTTTTCTCCACTAAGGAGAGGCTGATGTCTCACCAGAGGACTTATTAAATGTTCTTCAGTGCCCCCTGAACCCCCCTTACCAAAACAATACTTTATGTTAAGATTTCCCAGCTGTCCAACTATTTACTAAATGTCTGCTGGGTATTATACTTCACTGAACTGAGCACTATGGGATAACCAGAATAATAGCAGGCACAGGCCTTCCCTAGGAAAGCCTATTGTCAAGTTGCTAGGAGTATTGAGCTATTTGTTTGGGGGTGTTTTTTGTTTGTTTATTTCCATTATGTTAATAACAGTTACCAGGAGAAGTAGTATTTACTTCCCAAGCTTGGGTCATTAAGCTCTACTTTTGCACATGTTAAAAACCATAGCCAATTTGCCTTACTTGGGAATTGCCCTAGGAGTGAGTCCTAAAAGCTAAGTAATGGCATTGACCTCACCACTAGTTACTGTGGTTCCCCTCTGGACCTATAGTGACCCAGACACAGGCCTTTCCCAGAAAAACCTGTCACCCATCTTACTTAGACTGAGGTTATCAGTATCCTCCAACCTTCCTCTTCTGTGTCACTACCTTATCTTCCTTTTTCTTTCCTTCTTCCTTTCCAACCCCTTCCCTTCTTTCAGATCGTGTTTCACTTTTGTTATCTACTCCATCTTCTTTCCACTTTTCCCTCTGTTATTTCTGTTTTCCACAACTCTTCATCTTCCTGTCTCTTCTGTTTTTCTTCTTTTGTCTACTCTTTTTCACATCTTTGAGGAGCTCCACTACAAATGGAAAGTAAGTTTTTTTCTATTTATAGAAGAACTGGAAAGTACTAAGAAAAGAGGATGAGGAATAACAGGTTAGCTCCAGAACCATTGGCCTGTATGCTATCAAAAGAAAGTTGTAACAAACTAAGCTATATATCTAATTGGCTTTTCTTTGTGAATTATGAATCAAGCAACCTCTATTCAAAAAATAGAATGTGAGCTCCCACTGGCCAGTTGTAGAACAGTGAGTTTTGTAAGGTGGAAACAAAAAGACTATTGGAGGGTAGGGGAGAACTAGGTAATAATCAGGTAAGATAAGTACTTACCTTTTTGTAAGGGTGAAGGCAGAGGAGTCTTATGCTGACTCAGTCTGGACTCTCCTGTTTTCAGGGGGAAAAAAATGATATTGTTTGGAATCTCTTTGCTTCCTTAAAGTTTCAATTTTATTATGGAACATTCATCATGACTGACTCTATTTTGGTTTGTTCTGGTCTTGTGGAATCTAGTAAAAGGACCAGTCCAAAGCAGTGACTTCCTATAACTTTCAACCACTACCAGCACCCCCCTTTTTGGGTAAGCTCTTTCCGGTGTGAGAATACCACCAAATAACATAGTTACCAACATTTTGGATTTGGGGTCTCAATATATCACTCATAGATTATAGTGTCCTCATAACCATGCATTTCTTTCTTTTGAGTTTTTGTGATTCCAACCTATAAGAGATATTTGATATTTGACAGATGACCACATTCAAACATTTTAAACTTTAGAAAGGATATAGCACACCATAATAGTCATACTATTATGACTATCAAGAGAATAATATCAAAAGTTTAGAATATGCTCCCTAGTAAGAGTCCCCATGAAATAAACCATCTAAAATTGAGTGTATCAAAGAATAAGCCAGATGAAGAATGTTTGTTTTAACCAAGTAGCCTGATCATTCTTTTTTTTTTTTTTTTTACTGTCTACGTTACCCAATTTCCATGTCCAACAACAAGTAGTAGCAACATCACAAATTGCTCCGCGTTCAGTTAGAAGGCCACAGTTCTGTTATCTAGCATCTCATGGTTGGGTTAAATTAAAATACAGAGCAAAAAAAATTTAAAAAAAAAAATACAGAGCAAACACAAGAGAGTCTAGAAGTCTAACTATAAAAAAGACCACTGGTACAACTGGAACAAGAAAATTAATTGCATTAGGAATGTTGCTAAAGTTACCCACTAGGTAGACCAAAGGATCCCTTACATCAGGTAAAAAGTTGGGTTTACTATAACAGATTCAACACACTGTCAGATTATCCACAGAAGTTATTAATTATGAAATCTAATTACAATTTTATCATGCCAAGTTAAAAAGGTAGGTAGAAGCAAGGAAAAACTGAGATAAGCTGTCTTATTATGGCAGGTCTTATTCCAACATCTTTGGTAAAGCTGTACTCAATACGAAATCATTAATTTCTCATCCTGCTTAGCAGTTAGAATGTTTTTGGTTCATAGGAAGGTGATTTGACAAACTCTTTGTTTGACCCACTCAACAAGCATGAGACATGTTCCTTGAAATTTATGCAGAGTTGTCCAGCTTCAGCTTATAGAGCTTCAGGAACAGAGAAGTTCTTGTTCTTAGAGTACTAACTAAGTGTTGGAAGAAACTAGAATTCAAACTGTGAACAGGGCTACAATTGGGAGTACTATAGCTTATAAGTATATAGGTGTACTATACAAGCAGATGTACTATAGTTTTTCTCATAAAGCATAATTTTTATCTATGGTCACCCCAGTTATTACCAAACAAAATCTAAGTAAGACTAATTTGTGTTCTCAGCAAACTTGGCCTGATTATTTTCACGAATGTGGGGATAGTACTGACCACACAGGGGATAGCACTGACCACACAAACTTTTTAAAGTTTGCTTTGCTAGAACTTTTGATAAGAAATCTCAGATTGAAGTTTTTTAAATTTCTTGGGGCTAGGAATTCAAACCATGACAAACTTCAGAATGTGTGCTGTGCCTGTAGATTCATTCATTGCACGCTCTCAAATACAATGTGCCAGTCAAAGCCTTGGTAATATAATCAGTATTTCCAGTTGTACCCTGATATAGAGAGTAGATTATTGTTGAACTTATAAATAACTACATTGCCATAAGAATACAAACTGTTTCTGAATTCTAGAGGGATCAGGTAAGGAGGAAATTAATATTTTAATCCCATTCACAAAGTATACTTTGTCCCAAATTGCTATAGTTTCAAATAGCTCAAGGGAAAGTAAAGAAATTTTTTTTAAATTGGAAAACAGAGTATTAATAAAGAACCAGCAATGTTGCAAATAAAAATGGGCTGTAAAACCCCATTAATTCTTCATCAATTCATTAAGTCTCATGTAATTAATTCTTCTACTTCATGTAGGTTAGCACTTTCACAAACCCATTAGTTTCTTCTTTAAAGTTCTGGAAATTCTTATCCAGTCCAATGGTAGAATCTTAAAGTTGTCATAAACCTGTACTGGTCAGAGTCCTTTCCGTGAATCTCCTTAAAGACACAGTTCTTTAAGATTATTGTCACTTGCAAAAATCTTTCAGAAAGAATCATAATGAAGCAACTAACTGCAATCAACAATACTTAAAATGGCTATGGTTAAAGATATGATGAGAATTCCTTATAATAATGATGCAACTTACAAGGAAATTTGGTTATTTCTGGGGCATATAACATTTTTAAATATCTGATTTCTAGGAATTTCATACAGTTTTAAGACACAATAATAATAATATATTCATATAAATACAACTCAAGGAGTAAATATCATTTCTTATTTGACAGTGCTTCCCATATAATTAACATATCAAAGTAATTTACCAAATAAGCCTGAGAACGATCTCTTTTACAGATTCTTTTTACTGATTCTAGGGCCCTCTGGCATGTCCTGAAGTTAGTTCAAAGACAAAAAGATATAAGTTTGAATTTGATTTAGGTCAGTTTGTCCAAAGAATCAAAGGTCTAAAACTCTTGATTATAGAGGATAACAGATCACTGTGAGATCATTGTGATTTATTTAACTAGAGTGATAATTTAAAAACTTCAAAAGACAAATACAGAAAGTTACATAATTGTAGGAAAAAAACCTTAATTTTAATATAGAGGATTCAGTTTTTTTAAATAATCAAAGACCTGCTAAAGACAAGATGAAATATAGGGCATCTTGATAAAATACAAAATCTGTGTCTAAGCCAGTTACCTAAAAGGTAGAGAAAAACCTTTCACTATTTCTTATTAATTGCAGATTAATTCTTCTAGAAAGCCTTGTTTTGACAAAGAACCAAATTCTGCAATGACAAGGGAAGGCATTACAAAGGAAGCAAATGTGACGAGCCTTGCAGAGAGAGAGATATTCAGTGAGTGGAAATGGAATAGCAGAGTTAGAAGTGAGAATTTCACTGTTAGTTAGATTGATTCTGAACCTCACTCTTTCACATGCCTGCAATATAAACATTGGACAATTTACTTAGATTTTCTGAATTTTATCTCTTCATCTTTGAAAGATAAATTATTATATCTATCTCAGAGAGTTGTGTAAGATAAGTGAATGTAAAATACCATGTTTCTAGTGCATAATGAATAGTATCTGCTAAAATTATCGTGTGTGGAGAGAATAACTATGAAGGACTGATAGGTTTTTTTGTTTGTTTTTTAATGACAACAGTGAATTCTTTATTCTAGAATAATGATGGATATTTGTATTTAAAATATCCAAATGCCTTTAACCTAAAATTAAAAATTTATGAAAAGGATTTCAAAATTATCAAAGCCAATGCTATCATTTTATAGATGTGGGATCAAAGCAAGATAAAATTAAGCACTTAAGTCACAGCAGTAAACAGGCATAGCAGTACACACCTGTAATCTCAGCAACTCTGGAGACTGAAACAGGAGGGTGTAAAGTTCAAGATAAGCCTTAGCAACTTAGAGAGGCTGTAAGAACTTAGCAATACCCTGTCTCAAAAAAAGAAAAGGGATGGGGTTGTAGCTCCTTGGTAGAGTACACCGCTGGCTTCACTCTTCTATACTACCCCCCTCAAAAAAAAAACAGGATCAATTATAATAGCTGAACTGACACTAAAGCCCAAGTTTTCTTCTCGTGGCCATTGTTTTTTAGATTGTTGGCTCCTTTTAAACATCTGCTAGTAGGCTATAGAGTTCTACTTTAAAATCAGTCATATAACAAAAAGAATTAGAAAATCAACATTAGAGACCACCTAGTAAATGAAATAAATGGCAACACCAAGCACCAATATTTTAAAATATTTTGTAGCTCAGCAGCCTTCATATGCCTCTAATATTGCAATGGGATTGATTTTCAATTCATATTAGATGGAGTTTGATTTTTTTTTTTTTTTTTTAAAGCAGAGCTATGGGGCTTAGGAATGTGGCTCAGTGGTAAAACATTTACCTGGCATGCATAAGGCCCTGGGTTCAGTCCCCAGCACACACAAAAAAAAAGCCAAAAGGAAAAATTTTAATGCCGTTGAACTACCTATATCTTAAAACCTTTGTTCTCAAAATTAAACCTCTAACTGGGAAAATACATGTTGAAGTTAAATCTGATGAGCTTATTCCATTTCCCTCGGGTGTTTTATATCACCATAGATGGTTATATGATATTTTCTAATATTCCTAAATTATCCAAAGAATCAGAACTTTGTGGAGTGGAATACAACTAATATCTAGTTGGTCACAGTATTGATTCTGACTTTCTCAAATCTGTTCTTTTCCTCTCTCCCATACCAGCAGCCCAAATCATCACCGATCAGATTAGATTTATGGCTTCCTAATTCATCTCACTACCCCCAGCCTTGCCTCTCCCACCCAATCCATCCTCCCCAGTATCTCTTGAGTCATTTTTCTAAAATGCAGATTTGATTCTATCTATCTCCTGCTTTAAAGCCTCCAGTGATTATAATGGCTTACAGAAAGAAGTTCAAACACCTTACAAAGGCATACATACTCTTTCACAATTTCACACCATCACCTTTCCCTGTTTAATTCTTCTCATTCCCTCCCATTATTTCTTCACCACATGCATCCACCATTAGACTGCAATATATTTATTTACTGAAAAAACTGTGAAATTTCTCTCAAGGGTAAAATACATTCATAGAGTTATCTCACTCTTCTTCTGTCATCTTTGGGAGGTAGCAAGATAGCTGATATTAGTACCATTTAGCAGATGGACAATGTGAGGCCTTGAGGTAAAATTACTTGCTTGATGACATATATTCAATTAAAGTCTGCAGCTCAGCACTCTCTCAATTTTCTTTCTTTTCTTTCTTCTTTTTTCTAATTTTTCCAAATTATTTAATGGATACATAAAAACAAAAATTATACATATTAATGGGCATGTCATGTTTTGATAAATATATATGTTGTGTAATGTTTAAATCAGGTTAAACATATCTCCTCAAACATTGACTATTTTTTTATGGTATAAACTTTCAAAATCATTTCTTCTTGCTTTTTAAAATGAACAGTGCATTATCATTTATATACACCCTACTGTGCAATAGCACACCAAGAATTCTTGCTCCTATTCTAACTTTAGCACTCATTGATCAACCTTTCCCCCAACCCCCTACCTTTACTCTCTCCAGAACTCTGATAACCACCATTCTTCTCTCAACTTCTATATCTTTCTGTACCTGGTTTATTTTACTCAACATAATGATCTCCAGTTCTACTTGTATTACCACAAATGACAGGAGTTCATTCTTTTTTTTATGGTTGAACAATATTCTGTTGTGTACATTTTCTTTTTTCATCTGTTTGTTGACGGACACTCATTAGTCAATGCTTTCATTTCTTGGCTATTGCCAATAGTGCTGCAATAAACATGGGAATGCAGATGACTTATACTGATCCCATTTCCTTTTATATTCAATAGTGGAATTGCTGGATCTTATGATACTTGTATTTTTAATTTTCTAAGTAATTTCCATATAGTTTTACATAATGGCTTTACTAATTTCCATTTCTACCAACAGTGTGCAAGTGTTCCCTTCTCTACACAACCTTGTCAATATTTGTTATCTTTATCTGTTGTTTTGTTTTCAAAAGTTTTATTGTGAGGAAAAATGATCCTGTATTATTTTGACTACAGTACACTTGAGTTTATAGGCTAAAGTCATTTGGCAAAATGTTTACATAATATTTATAACATCCAAAAGAAACTAAATAGCAAGAGATTTAAAAGAATGCTACAGTCAAGCAGGTGGCATACTCGTGTAATCCTAGCGACTCAAGAGGCTGAGATAGGAGGATCACAAGTTCTAGGCCAGCCTTGGCAATTTGGCAAGACCCTAAGCAACTTAGACCCTGACTCAAAAGCAAAAATAAGAAAAGGCTGGGGATGTAGCTCAGTGGCAAAGTGCTCCTGGGTTCAATCCCCTGTGCCAATAAATAATAATAATAATACAGCATTCTTAGTAGATCTATAAGTGAAGCTCTAATTTGACATGACAGCAATATAACTAAAGGGAAAAACTTTCTAACAAGGGTAGTTTGTGTATTTTTCATTTTGTTTAAGAAATTTATTTTCTAAAGTTTAAGTTGGAATTTTTAAGAAACAACATTTACTTGTCAATTTTATATATCATTATGGATATGGTATGATCTTTTGATATGTGCATACATTGTAGAAGGATTACATCAAAAGGCTAGGGATTGGGCTGGGGTTGTAGCTCAGTGGCAGAGCACTTGCCTTGCATATGTGAGGCACTTGGTTTGATCCTCAGGACCACATAAAAATAAATAAATCAAGTATTGTGTACACTCACAACTTTAGAAATTTTTTTAAAAAGGTGGGGAGCTGGGGATATAGTTCAGTGGGAGAGCACTTGCCTAGCATGCACAATGCTCTGGGTTTGATCCCTAGCACCACAGAAAAAATGGAAGGAAAGAATAATCATTAAATCAAGCTAATTAAATAAGGCTGATTAATATATCCATCACCTCACCTCTATAGCATGCTGTTGTTGTTGTT
Source organism: Marmota flaviventris (assembly GCF_047511675.1). Taxonomy (NCBI): domain Eukaryota; kingdom Metazoa; phylum Chordata; class Mammalia; order Rodentia; family Sciuridae; genus Marmota; species Marmota flaviventris. The sequence goes on along the minus strand of NC_092507.1, from coordinate 39,718,603 downwards.
GTTTTGTTGTTGTTGTTATTTAGAATCTATTCTTCTGACAATTCTGAAATATACAGTACCTGTCTAACCAGGGTCACCTTACTGTGGAATAGATCTTTAACATTTATTTGTCCTAATTGGAACTGTGTATCCTTTGACCAACATCTCCCCTTTCCTATACCCTAAGGACAGTGAAGATCAAGGTTAATTATTTGGAAAGATTTCAGGCTGATATACAGAATCAACTGAAAATTCATAGTTTTAAGGTATGATTGATTCATCATTGGAATGATTAAGGAGATGGAATAGAGAGAAGTCAATGATATAAAGGAAGAACGTGGCATTGACAATCACAAGATCATTTAGTAGATATGCAGCCTCGAACAAGGCATACCTACCCTCTAAGTCTCAATTTTCTTCTCCACAAAAAAGCAACAATAAATTCTGCTTATCTCCCAGGATCATAGCACTGCTTAAGTAAAGCAATGTGCATAAAAGTGCTTTGTAAACTGTGAGGTTCTGTTCAAATATGAAAAGTAATGATGATCGTTATTATCCAGTAGCCAAATGTTCAGAATAAATCGTTGAATTGTTAAATAATATTTATTGAGAGCTTACCATGCATTTGGAATATTATATTATTCTAAGTGCCCTGTATACATTTACCCCTAGAAACAACTCCATAAGTAAATATTCATACTATCCCCATTCTGAAATGAGGAAACTTAGATACAAAAGATGCTAAATAAAACTTACCCAGTGTCATACATAATAAATCTTATTCCATAAATGTGCTGTTAGTCCTTATGCTATCAGCCTCCTGAATTGAGGAGGGAATATTAGTGAGGTGGATTCTCATCTAGAAAAATACTTGCAGTGTATAAATGAAAATCAGCATTAATATATTTGGAAAGATTTTGTCATCTCTGATTTGTTTCTTTTTGTAATTTCTCCTCATGGGTCACAGCTTATATACTTAGTTGTATATCACACCCTATTTCTCCAACAAATTTTTATTTTGCCAGGTACTATGCTAAATGCTAAGGGATGAAGCCTAGACCTTACATTTGAGAATATTCTAGCCCCTTCTACAAATTATTGTCACTGTGCCAAGAACCAAAAAGTAGTCAGATAAAAGCAGTAAAAGCCAGAGTTGGCCAAGATCCCTACTGGAGTGGATGACCAAGAAAGACTTTATAAAGGAAATAGAAGTTGAACAAAACATTGAGATAGATAGGTTATATGGTAAGTTGATAAGTGGAGAGCATTCTCCAACAGCTGAACCAGCTTGAGGAAAGAAGCTACTGTTGGAAAGCACAAAATATGGTAAAATGATGGAATGCAGACCTGATTGGCTGAATCGCAGGATTTGGATAGTAAATTTCTGAGAAAGGCAGAAGGGAGAATGGGGGACAGAATGTGTAAAACTTGGAATATCAGCAAAGGAGCTTGGTTTTTTTTCCTATGAAAAGTCGTTAAATAAAGGAATGACATGGTCATTATCAAAACAAGAATAATCGCCCATAAATTACTCCATAACTTATAAATTTACCTCACCTGGCACATAGTAAGTACTCAGTAAAAGTCCTCTGATCTCTTTCTGCCTATATTGGTGATTTCATCTGTCTTGTGTTGTTAAATGTCATATATATAATTACAACTCCCAACAGTATATATCTAACCTAAATTTTCAACTCTGGATGTATATTCATACAATTACCTACCATATTTCACTGCATAATCATCGCAGATTTTTTTTTTTTGTACCAGAAATTGAACCCAGGGTTACTTAAACACCAAGCCATATTCCCCACCTTTTTTTAAAATTATTATTATTATTAGAGACAGGGTCTCACTAAATTGCTTAGGGTCTCACTAAGTTACTGAGGCTGGGTTTGAACTTATGATCCTCCTGCCTCAGCCTCCAGAATCATCGCAGATTTTATGCCAAATTTTAAAAGTAAAGTGTGAATTAAGTGAAGCTTTTTTTAAATTGTGTCAGTGTTACTTAGAAATTATTCATTACTAAACTATCTTTGGTGCAAGATTAGAATGCACAAAATACTCATTAAAATTCAATAGTTCAAGGTGCTGGGGTTATGGCTTAGTAGTAGAGTGCTTGCCTAGCATACACGAGGCACCGAGTTCAATCCTCAGCACCACATAAATGTAAAATAAAGATATTGTGTCCACCCAAAACTTAAGAATAAATATTTTTTTTAAAAAAATTCAATAGTTCAAGCCAGGAACAATGGTGCATGCCTGTAATTCCAGCAGTTCAGGAGGCTGAGGCAGGAGGATTACGAGTTTAAAGCCAGCCTCAGCAAAAGTGAGGCACTAAGCAGCTCATACAAAATAGGGCTGGGGATATGGCTCAGTGGTTGAGTGCCTCTGAGTTCAATCCCTGGTGCCCTTCAAAAAAAAAAAAATTAATAGTTCAAATCCACACACATCATTTCTTCCTGACAGTTTAGCACATAGTTAACACATTAGTTGTATTAATTTGTGCATTATAATCAAAATATTGCATTTCAGAAAATTTGTTACAGTGTCACATAATGTGGATTTACAAAATTTAATCTTATGTCCAAAGTCTGTGCCACTGTCATTGGTTTTGTTAGGTGACGTCGTTAGTCCTTAATATAAATGGCATCCTCAGCACCAGTCACGTAAGATGTGTTTATCTTTAGTACTGCAGTGTTCTAAACAAACCACACAAATTGGCTTTCAGAAATGTTCTGACAATACACGTACACTATGAATTTTAGGTTCATAGTGCTCAGTGTGCAAAAAAGACAAAGACACATCCATATGTCACTGGTGAATACATTGCTGCTCTGTTTACCTTTTTGTTGTTGTTGTTTTGTTTTTTGTTTTTTTACCTTTTAAGTAGCATGACAAACAGAATTATACCATACAACAATTACACAATGAAAGGTTATAAACCAATTTTGGAATAAATAAACAGGGTGTAGTGATTAATGCAATGAGATATGGTACTCAACCTTTCTGCTTTATGTCTTATAGCCATCTTAAATTAAACATAGTCAAACTAAACTGCTTCCTACTTCCTAAAATGTGCTCTTCCCTTAATCTTTGTCTTATTAAATGGCAACTTTCTTTTGGTTTAGGCAAAAAACTTCAGAGTCATCCTTAACTCTCCTTTCTCTCATGTCTGTATTCAACTCGTAAGCAAAATCGGTTAGTTTTATCTTCAAAAATTGTTCACAATCTACTTCTAGTTGCTTTTACAAATGAACCCTCGCCAAACCAAGTATAATCTCTTGCCCAGATTATTTTGTCTTAACTGACCTCTCTGCCTCCACCCAACGCTCCCACACAGTCCCTTTATTTAAATAAATAAATAAACAAACTTTAAAAGATATTTTTAAGATTAATTAATTTATTTTATTTTATGGTAAGGCAAATCGTGCCACTTCTTAAACCCTATTGTGGCTCCCCATCTAGCTCAGAGTAAAAGGCCTTCTTTGATCTAATTCCCTTGCATTTCTCTGATCTCTCATACACAATCCTTCCAGCCAACCCTGGCATCCCTGCTGTTTGTGAAACACCATAAAACCTGTTCATTCTTCAGGATCTTGTACTTTCTTCTACTGAAATAATCTTCCTTTGAATATCTTTATTGCTCAGGTCCTCACTTCCTCCAGGTCTTGCTCAAATAGTACTTTTCCATTGAGGCATTTTCTGAGCAACCCATATAAAATAACAGTATTCCTTCCCTCCACTCTATAATTCTACCTTTCCCACCCTGCCAGACTGACAACCCTACTATACCTCTTGCCCTGTTTTCTCTTTCTCCATTGAACTGATCACCACTTGAATGGATATTTAGTTGTTTATTGTCTCCCTCCTACTTTAAAGGTTTTTGAGGTCAGGAAATGTCTTTGTTCACTACTATATTCCTGGCACTTAGGAGAGTACCAGCCATCTAATAAATTCTCAGTAAATATCTAGTCAGTGAATGAATGAATGAATGAATGAATGAATCAAGTGAACAAACAGCCTTAAAATAATAATTATGCTACCATTTATTGAGTTCCAACTGTGTCAGGCAACTATGCTAGGTTCTTTATAGGCATCATGTAATTGAATTCTTACAATAACCCTATAAGATGGGTTTGATCCTTACAAAAGCTCAAAGAAGTAGGTTTCAAAGCTATGTCAAAAATCTCATTATACCAGGCAAATGTTTTCTCATTTTGCAGATAGGGAAGCTGAAACTTATTATAAGTGTTTTAACCAAGATTATATAGCCATGAAGTGGCAGAGCTGGAAATTAAATATGAAGGTGCTGCTCCTTTCTGTTATATCTCAATAGCAACTCAGAAAGATGGATTAACATGTAGAAGGACTGAAGCCAGAAAACTAGTCAAGGATGTTTTAAAACAAGATGATAAAAAATGCAGCCAGGCAGTGGAAGTGAGAAATGGTTTTGTGTAAAACTATCCCTGTGCTATTTTGATAAGTGGTTCCTTAGCTTTTCATGTCTCCTCTGTACTTGAAGTCAGATCTTTTTTCCAATGCACTGGCACTTCCACCTATTTGCCGTGTTACACCGAGTAAATCATTTCTCCTTTCTATATTTTAGTTACTTCATCTTTCAAGTGAGGATAGTGTCATGTGTCCTCACAGATAGATTGTGATGATAAGATCAAAAGTGATAATGAAAACACTTGGTAAACGGCAGAGGGCCATGCTGTTAGAGTTGGTAATGCTGAGCTGCTTTGATCCATCTCCAGCAAGTCACTGCCTTTGACCTATCTCTAGCCTTTAAAAAATAAGTTTTTAGACACATTCCTCATTCTTAATATATGGGTGACCTGCACTCTGTCACTTGCATTATAATAGTCCCTTCCTTGGAAGAAAGTCCACTATTATATTATGCTTAGTGCAGAGAAAATGTGTTCTGAACCTTGGGAGTCACAGGGAGATCGCACGCTTATATCATATAAAGAAACAGTTTTGGGGGGCTGAAGGGCTTGGGCACCTCACAGAACCTGTCCTTAGAAGGCAGATAATATTAGCCACCTGTAAGATGGTTGTAAGAATTAAATGAGGTAATGCAAAAGCACAGATGTGACATACAGTAGATACTCAGGACATATGAAGCTATAAAATGCGTAGACCTCTGGTGCGGAGGAATAGTGCAGCTCACCATTGGACCTGCCCTTGGGTGGTGCACTATGTGGAGGATGAAAGCACACCATTTTGCTTTGAGTCCTGCTTTCCTTTAAGGAACTATATTCTCCCTTTTCTTCACATAACTGTTTCTACAAAGCAAAATTCTGAGCTGGGGTTACATGGAAATGTGACAAATACCAGAAAGGCTTTCAGTGCATTGGTCCAACTTTTCTGCTTTGTTTCAAGATGAGTTGGGTCTGAGCTTTTTAAGTATGGATGTCTAATTTGAAAGTTTTCTTTAAATTTTCTAAAGTGTTTTAGATGACTCCTAGGTTGTTACTGCCTGTTCCAGCTCTCAGTCAGATCAGATAATTAGTAATTACTAATGTTCTAGTCTGTGCCAGTCCCAATATAGATTCTTTAATTTAATCTTTACACAAACTCTAAGGCATGGATAGTAGCCCTGTTTTACAAATAAAAAGAGGGGCCAAGAGATGTTGAGCTGTGTTTCCAGGATCACATATATGTGTGTGACAAAGTCAGGATTCCAATAATATATTAGACATCTTCATAGCTGCCTCCAGGTTCAATAATTTCCTAGGAAGACTCATAGGAGTCCACATATAATTATACTCATGGTTATGATTTATTATAGCAAAAGGATGCAAAGCAAAATCAGCAAAGAGAAAAAATATATGAGGCAGAACTTAGGGCAAATAGGGATAGATTTAGACAGAAATAGATTCCAAGGAAAATAAATCCTTGAAAATGACCTTCCAAGGGTCATCTCCTAGAGTCGTCATGTAAGACTTATGACTTAATTTCCCCAGCAACAACTTGAGACAGCATGTGTGGAATGTTGCCAATCAAGGACACTTATAGGAAGTGGAGGGGTTTTTGTTTGTTTATTTGTTTTATTTATATATATATATATATTTTATATATATATATATTATATATATATATAATATATATATATATCTTTGTTGATGATGACAGACCTTTATTTTATTTATCTATATGTGGTGCTGAGAATTGAAACCAGTGCCTCACACATGCCAGGCAAGTGCACTACCACTCAGCCCCAGCTCCAATACCTGAAGTTTTTATTGAGGACCATATAGGTAATCTTTGCTTGGCACATATCAAAAAAAAAAGCAGAGTCCCAGAAAGCCAGAAGGAAAGTATATGTTCACATAAATCATCAATTCCACAATTTAGACATAATGAACCACTTTGTTTTTTCACTAGTAATTGAACCCAGGGGCACTTTTACCACTGAGCCCTTTGTGTTTTATTTTAAGATAGGATCTCAATAAGTTGCCAAGGATAGCCTCAAACTTACAGTCCTCCTTCCTCCAGCCTCCAAGTGACTGAAATCATAGATGTGCCTCACCATACCAGGCTGAATCACTTTTATCAGTTCTAGAAAAAATGGGGACCCTCCTGAAACCCAAGTTCCCAGACTTCATCCTTGCAGGTAGGCCTTTCCGAGAATAGCAGTCATATCTATTGTATTAACCTTTATCTGTATAGACTGCCCCTTGACCAAGATATCTTTACAGGGAAGCCCCCTGCTGTCTCTCAGTCACCACTGTTGTGTATAATTGTAGACCTAGCAATCAGTTTGAATTCAAGGCACTCATATCAGATTGGAAAGGCAGCATGGGGAGTTTTCCTTCAGGAAGAGGAAAAGTGTCCAGGAACAGTTTTGAAAAGCAAAGATCATTAATGCCCTCTTTCTTCCCTAGTACCTCCCTTGATGCCAGGGTTTTGTTGTTTTCTCCTCTCCCTTATTACAAAGTCAGCGTGTTTCATTTAGCAATTGTAACTATATTTTTTAAAATCATCCCCTCCTCTCACTCAGACCTTTCTTCTTGAAGGATGTATGTACAAGACCGACAAAAATATTTTTATAAAAAATCTTTTTATTTAATTTAACAATCAGAAAAGCAGGAGTTGGTCAGGACAAAATTCTGGATTTTAAAATGTTTTTGAAATGAATTTACATAACTTCTTCCATCTTTCAGCCTAGTAATTATCTAGTGAGTAGCTGATGTAATGCAGCTTTTTTTTTGTTAGAATCCCATAATTGTGGTTACATTTGATGTGGCATTACATTGGTCATGTATTAATTTTTCATATATAATGATAGGAAAGATATGTCCAATTCATTCTACTGTCTTTCCTATTCCCATTTCCCCTCCCTTCCCTTCATTCCCCTTTGTCTAGCCAATGAATTTCTTATCTTCCCTCCCCTTGTTGTGAGTTAGCACTCACATATCAGAGAGAAAGTTCTGTATTTAGTTTTTAGGGGGACTAGCTTGTTTCACTTAGCATGATATTCTCGAGTTCCATCCATTTAGCAGCAAATGCCATGATTTCTTTATGGCTGGTAATATTCCATTGTGTATATATGCCACATTTTCTTTATTCATTCATCTGTTGTAGGGCACCTAGGTTGGGTCCATAGTTTAGCTATTATGAATTGAGCTACTGTAAACATTAATGGGGCTGCATCACTAAGTATGCTGATTTTAAATTCTTTGGGTATATGCCTAGGAGTGGGAAAACTGGGTCAAATGGTGATTCTATTCCAAGTTTTCTGACAAATCTCTATACTGCTTTCCAGAGTGCTTGTACCAATTTACAGTTCCACTAGTAAATTATTATTGTTACTTGTATTCTTGATAATTACAGATTTAATGCCATTCCTGTTACTTCAATGATGTTCTTCATAGAAATAGAAAAGCAGTCATGAAAATCATTCATTGGAAAAATAAGAGACCCAGAATAGCCAAAGCAATCCTTACTGAGAAAAGTGAAACAGGAGGCATCACAATACCAGACCTTAAATTACACTATAGAGCTAGTAACAAAAATAGCATGGTATTGGCACCAAAACAGACATGAAGACCAATAGAACAGAACAGAAGACACAGAGACAAACCCACATAAATACAGTTATCTCATACTAGACAAAAGTGCCATAAACATACATTGGAGAAAAGATAGCCTCTTCAACACATGGTGCTAGGAAAACTGGAAATCCATATGTAGTAGAATGAATTGAAGCTCTCTCTCTCACCCTGCACAAAACTCAACTAAAAGTGGATCAAGGACCTAGGCATTAGATCAGAGACTCTGCACCCACTAGAAGAAAAAGTAGGCCGAAATCTCCACCATGTTGACTTAGGACTAACTTCCTCAGTAAGACTCCTAAAGCACAAGAGGTAAAATCAAGAATCAATAAATGGGACGATACCAAACTAAAAAGCTTCTTCCCAGCAAAGGAAACAATCGAGAACATGAACAGAGAGCCTACAAAATGGGAGAAAATCTCTACCACCAGCACCTGAGATAGAGCATTAATCTCTAGGGTATACAAAAAACTTAACACCAAAAAAATAATAATAACCCAATCAATAAATGCACTAAGGAACTGAATAGGGACTTCACAGGAGAAAAAATATGAATGGTCAAAAATATATGAAAAAATGTTCAATATCTTTAGCAATCAGAGAAATGCAAATGAAAACTACACTGTAATGCATTTTTCTTACTATGGTGTGTATACCAGGTATGTATACCAGGAGAAAGGTGCAGTCAAGCCTTTATTATTTCACATTATAAAATAACAGCTAATCTAGGAAGTTGAGCACAAGTCTACAGCAGTGAGACATCCCCCAAAGGGAGTTCATAGTTGATCTGTCATGCATGGGCAGAAAGGACATACTCCTTGTGTTATGACTTTCCCAATTTGTAGCTTTTGACTGGAATCACATGTTAGGGATGCAGCCAGTCCCAGCATCAAATATTTAATCCACTCAGCTTCTTGAATTCGGATGATCCAATCAATACAAACCCTTTCCAATGGGTATTTATATGGAGACAGTACAGACAGCATCTATGATGTTTTCACAATTTCAGGCCCACGGAGGGGTGTCCCAAATCTGCAGAGGTCCCAGAGTTGATATAGAGCACATGCTTAGCATGTTTGAGGCCCTGGGTTCAATATCCAGCACTATCCAAAAAAAGAAGAAGAAAATAAGTCTTTTTAAATAATAGTAGAATACTACCCAGAAATAAAAAGAAATGAATTCTTGATATATACAACAACTTGTTATCAAGAGCATTATGCTGAGTGAGAAAAGGCAGTCTTAAAAATTATACTGTCTGATTTCATTTTTATAACATTTTGGGGGGAGTGGGGAAAGCTGAGTACAAATTAGTAGTTGCATGAATTTAAGGATAGAGGGTTTTGTGAGGGGTGTAGCCATACCTTTCTTGGATTCATTTGGTGTCTTGATTGTAGTGGTAGATACATAAATCTGTTCATGAGACAAAATTGTGTGTAATAAGCTAGATGTAGTCACACACACTTCTAATCCCAGCTACTGGGGAGGCTGGGACAGGAAGATCACAAGTTCAAATTGCCTTGGCAACTTAGCAAGACCCTGTCTCAACATAAAATAGAATAAAGTCTAGAAATGTAGCTCAGTGATAGAGTGCCCCTAGATTCAATTCCCAGTACCAAAATCAATCACAATTAATACAAATTTTTATAGGGCTAAGGATATAGCTCAGTGGTAAAGTGCCCTAGATACAATACCCCCAGTACTGTCAAAAAAAAAAAAAATTGCATGTAACTATTCACATGTACACTCAAATGAATACAAACAAAACATAAAATGGGAGTAAGATTTATAGTCTAGTTTGTAGTATTATTATGTGTCGACTTCCTGGCTTTGTTATTACCATATAGCTATATAAGATGGTACTATTGGGGGAGTTGGGTAAAGTGTATGTAAGAGTGTACTATTTTTACAATACCCTATGAGTTTATAATTACTTCAAAATAAGATTTTTTTTTAATAAATGGGCATTTCCCACACAGCAGAAATACAAACTGAAACATATGAATATAAGCCAGTATGATAATGTTTGGGGAATTACAGTTTGCTGTGATTGCAATTTAGGATATAAAGAATTTTCTATGCATTAATTCACAATTTTTTAAATACTTTTATGCACAAGATATTGGAAATGGGGTAGTGAATAGGTATATGAAGAACTATTCTGTTCTATCAAAGAATATTCACTTCTGCATGTTCAGTAATAGACAACAAAGTTTGGCCATCATTTAACCAATTCTAGTGCTAATTTGAGCTAGATAAGGTAGATATTAACCCCTATATCAAAGACAGATATTAGCCCCTATATCAAAAACTGACAAATGGCTTATATAAATTGACATAGCTAATAAGGTATAGAACAGCGGCTCCACCTAGGTCTTTTGATTTCCATATTTTTGCCTTTCCCTCAATGTCTCAACACTGTTGATAATGTTAATTAGGAAGGACTAGAGTAGAGAGAACCTAGAAAGGGAGACTGGATAGGACTATTGCAGTAAACAAGACAACAAGCCATGGGAGACTACTAAGATAGCAGCAATGGGGATAAAGAGGAGGCAGGATCAGTGGGATGTGGTGATTATCTAGCCATATCAGAATTGGGGGAGGACAAGAAAAAACAGTTATCAGGTGATTTTTAAAGTTTCCACCCTAAAAGTCTAGGAAGATGGCAATATTACAGGCAGAAATCAAGGCAGTCAGATTTGTTGAATCTGAGGAGCAGGAAGTCTAGGTAGTGCTTCTTTGCAGAAGATAAAGAGATTGAAACTATGAGGCTGGCTTAACACCAGAAAATGCCCCTTGCAGTAACTGGATCGGATTTGAAGGAGATGAGTAATGTAAAGACAGTATAGGGTAGTGGTTAAAAGTCTGGAGTCACAGATTGAATCTCAGCTCTGCCATTTCTTAGCTCTTTGACCTCAGGTAAATTACTTAGCCTCTATGTAGCTCAGTTTCCTCATCTGTAATATAAGGATAATGAAACTTAGGGCTATTGTAAAAACAAAGTGACATTAATAAAACACTCACATATAGTAAATGCCCTGTGTGTCTAAAATAATACAGTGAATCTAATGGCAAGAAGAGAAAAGGGTCTGCTAACCCTCTGAACAGATCAAAGGAATATACAAAGGCATTTTTTAAATGTTAGGTAATTAGGGGCCGGGATTGTGGCCCAGTGGCAGAGCGCTTGCCTAGCATATGTGAAGCACTGGGTTCGATCCCTGGGACCACATAAAAATTAAAACAAAAAGTAAAGGTATAAAAAATGTGAGGTAATTACAGCCATTTCAAGGGGCGTTGAGTAGAATTCAGAGCCTTTATAAAATATGACTTTTCCCCTTTTAACTCTTTTATAAAAACCTGGTGGAATAGTGGGGAGTGATGACAATGAATATACAAATTGCTTTGTACACCTATTATATTCCAAGTATTTCAAATACATTAATTTTCTAAAAGACAGATACTATTCCCATTTTACAGATTAAGGACATGGGAACTTAGGGAACTTACATTTCTCTAGGTTGTACAACATCAGTACCAGTATTTGATTCTCAAAACCCAAATCCTTTCCCCATATTATGCTGAAAATTAAATGGAGTGACTATTACTGATTATGTGTAGGTATGTTGATGTATTTAAACCTTTCCAAAATTATTTACTCTGCCCCAGAACTTAATTTTGTAAGGTGTTTATAAAGCACTATACCATTCAAAATTGCTATATCAGAAGTCAAATAAATTTTTGAAGGCTGTACATACAATCCAATCTGACTCCATCCAGCCATAAATAAAAAAATCATTAGTTCTGTACTCAGTATTCCAGGTGCCTCTGCAGACACGCTTTGCTCACTTAAAGTCTGTATAATAAACCCATTGTAAACACAAACAACTGCTAACGTGTATATGCACAGATTAACCTTTTCTAGACACTCCTTGTAATTTTCAAAACCAATGCTGGAGTTCCACAGTACATTAGCACATGCATCAACATGCCAGATCCCTGTGGCCTCATTGCAATGCCAATTCCAGCCCCAGCCCCAGCCCCAGCCCTAGCCCAGTTAACTGGAACCACATCCTTCTCTTCACCTAGAATCTGGACCACACAGCTTAGGTTTAATGTCTGTGGCTAAATCCCAAATCTGAAGATTATTTGGCTGTTTCCAAGTTTATTTCACTTTTCTTCTAGTTGGCCTCTGTAAAACCTTATGTTAATAAGCCTTCATCACGCATGCTTTTAGACTATGAGAGGTAGAAAAGACCCTTATTTTATAAATGAAAAACTGAGATGCAAAGAACAAACGTACCTTGCCCAAGGCTTAGAAAAAACAAAAGTCACCAAAAGCAGAAATGGCTAGCTCAAGTTTACATAGCCAGTCACAGAATGAAAGCAAGATAAACATTTTTTCAAGCAACAACAAATTGCATTTGAAGTTTGAAGTCATTTGGGATTATATCTGATTCATCTGATTGTTCCCTAGCTCAGTGCCTGACACAGTAACTCCCATTTTTTATTTATTGTATATAATAGTAGGTCAGTAAAATGATTTATTAGATTGTAGGACATAATTGTGTATATTGGAATAAAACAGGAGGATAAAAAAGAGATGGTGAACACTCTAGGAACTTTACCTTCCTGTGCTTCCATTGTGTCTGCTTCCCTATCATAGCCCTTCTCTATTCTGAATTCTGGATTGCAGTGGTCCATTTTCTCACCTATATACTGCCCTAGATTCTATACTTTTTGAAGGTAAAGATAATATCTTGTTCACCACTATATTCCAGAATTTAGCATGTTTCTTATATGTAGGAAACACTCAAAAAAATTAATTTGTCTAGCAAATAAATAAGAAAAATTAAACTATTAAGCCATTTGTGTATCCACTGTTTTTTGTTTTGTTTTGCAATTTCAAACACACCAGGCAGAAACTCATGGGTAACTCATGATATCCTCAAGGCTTAGGGTTAGGCAACTTGTGGGGCCACATTATAGTGACATTCACCCTGACTTATTTCTGGTGTCTTTCCTTCCATCCCCCCTCCCTCCCTTCCCTTTCCTTATCCTCTGTGTACATGGCCATGAAAACAGAACTCTCTGGTCTGTGGAGAAAAGCATGGAGTCTTTAAAGCTCAAGCAACAGAAGTGAACCATCCAGTTATTTTATTTTTGTACTGGGGATTGGTCACCAGTACAAATGATGCTTTACCACTAATTCACATCCTAGCCCCTTTTTATTTTTTATTTTGAGACAGGGTCTGCCTTGCTAAGTTGCTGAAACTGACTTTGAACTCAAAATCCTTCTGCCTCAGCCTCCTGAGTTGCTGGGATTACAGGTGTGTGCTACCACACCCAGCTTTGGGGTGTCTTAACAGCTAGTTGTTAGCCTTTCATTCTGACGTCTCTAGCAGAATATTCTTAGAATAATGTGATACAGTGGGAAGAAGACTAAACAGGAAGCAGGCATCTTGTGGCAAAATTTTTATTCTTTCAGCCAGTTGTTATAACCTCAAGCAAATTACATTCTCCTGGGTCTTTATTTTCTTCATCTGAAATATGAGGAGATTAAAATAGGCTCTTTGTTAAACTTCTTCATCTTTGATACTATGTGGTTCTATGATTAAATGACCCAATATTGATAATACCTGCCTTGTTGACAACTCTGTTCTGAAAACTGGAGCAAAACCATTAACTTCCTGGTCTTATTGGCTTTATTTAAAATCATCTTCTCTTCTTTTATATGAGAATATCTCTATCTTAGGCAGTTTATGGGGATTTAAGCTTTTATTTACTATAGCTGGAGGCTCCTATAAGCTGAGGCTTTGACAATATTTCACATTTATTTATCTGAGCCAGAGCTTAGGATCAGGTGGCAGCTAAGTCACTTAAGGTTATTCAAATGCACTGAAAATGTTGCTTAATAATTCAGAACCAGTTTTCTCTGTTTAGAGTATTAAGATTTTTTAAATCCTTCTAATTAGCCAATTCCAACAACAGTTTAAACAGACAGGGGAAAATCTGTCCTTTCTGAAAGGGCAACTGATGCAAACTTATCAGCCCCTGTTATCTGTGCAGTAGGACTGACTGAGGCTAGGGAGTAGAAAGCATCCAGAGCCAAGGGACCTATTGGCATGATCTGAAATGTGTCACTGATAGGCTCTGCCTGCTGAAAGAGTGAGGCTGGAAAGAGGAAGTCTGAGTTTATAGCTGATCCAGATTCCATTTCTTTGGATTGATGGAGGATCTTAGTTTTTGAAAAGTGGGGAGGCTCTATTCACTCATTCAGTAAACCAGTCTTTCAGCAAACATTTATTGAATTGATGCTGTTTCCAGCAGTATACTACACCCTAAGCATAAATAGACAGTTAAACCTCATATGTGCCCTCAGAATTCAACCTAACTAGAGAAAAAAACTCATAAATACACAGTTGTAAAATTATCTAAGGGACACAGTAGATTGATAATTTAGTGTGAGACTGCAGCTGATCCTTTGAGCTAGATACGCTAGGATTCTTTACCTGGTCTAAGTATAGGAGTGCTATTTTAGCAAAGAACAAGGTTAGCATTGCCAGTACCTATGTTCCAGATTAAATCTTGACCTTGAGTTTACTAGCAGACTCTGACAGCCATATTATCTGAATTGCCTAAGGTAAAACAAAGGCATATTAGTTCAGCAAATGTAGATTGGCCACATGCAGGGCAATGCAAAAAGAGGCCAAATATGATTAACTCTGTTTTAGGAATAGGAGAAAGAGATTAATTTAGTCCTGTCACTAAAGCCTTGTAGGAAGGAGCATTTGAGCTGAGCCTTGAAGAATGTCTATGTTGGAATAGGTCCAATTAGAGGAAGGACAGTGCAAGTAGAGTAAACAACATAACAAAGGTTCAGAGAGGAAAAGCACAAGACATTTGGGGGACAGCAAGCTACTCCAGTTAGCTGGAGTATAGGATCTGTGAGGAGATAATATTTAGAGATCTCGAATAGTAAAGAATGTTAGGACCAAGCCACTATCACTCAAAAGATTTAGCTCTAGATCTTACTTATTTGATGTATTTCTCAAAAGAGAATAAAATAAGTATCTATTTTGCGACTTCTAAAATTTTGTTAATATTGAGCTTGCTCTGTATTTTCCAATTTTCATAATAATCTCTGATTTGATACTTGGCGTGCATTTATTGAGAGCATATAATGCACAAGGTTCTTTGCCTGGGTTCTGGGAATACAGAGACAGCAAACGCTCAATTCCTACCTGTAAGTTTAGTCTTTTCCAGGAGATATTCATGTAAAGGTGAGCTATGATGATGTTCTTAGCAGGTCTATACATTTTTGCAACAGATGTCAACATCCTTGTTTAACTGGATAGAAACTCTGAGGAAGGAAAGTGACTCATTGTCAGAAGAAGTATGCTGGGGTTAGGAGACAGGTTTACAATCCCCTAGAGGATATTTGTGTCCTATATGTTCTCTACTCTGAGCCCTGACCCTCTGTGGACAATGGGGATTGACCTGATAGGAAATGAGCATGGTAAAAAGTCTGGCTGGGTAAAATGTGTATCTCCAGCCTCCTTCAAGTACCACTGTTCCTAAATAACTTCTCATCATGGTGCTTTTCCTTAATCCTAGAAGTTTGGGAGTTCCTAGTATAGGTTTGGTATTGTACAGGTACTTGCTGGACCAGCGTTCAAAGAAAACTCATGCTCTGTTTGTGATGCTTGCCTTCCACTTTTATAAGTTTTTTGGGCAGATGAAATGTAATATCAAAATAGCTCAGAAAGAGCCTTGGTAACATTTAAGATATTGAACGTGCTGCATCTGGTAACTAGAAAATTTAATGATCTCCTGCTGTTTTGGTAATTGGATAAGTAAATACATCAGAATAAATCACACCAGCAAGTCTTTTGTATGTCGTTAGGGACTCAACTCTTTTAACTCCTGTTCAAAGCTCCAGCTCTTGAGTGGTATGTGTGTGCAGAGCTATGCACACACTGACTTGCATGGCCCTTCTTGGGTATTAAAATGCATTCAAAACGCTCACTTTCTCCCTAGCCACTCTGCCTGAAAACATATCAAGCACACCACTCAAGATCTCTCTGAAGACAGGGAGAAAAGTTTTTGTTTTGTTTTGTTTTGTTTTAAACAACATGCAGTAAGACATTTGAACTCTTCATGATCTGTCTCCAAACTCTTTCCAGTCATGTGATCCACTATAGGCCCACTGCAAACCTTGTCATAAACACCATCCATTTACTAATTGGGAAAATGAGGCAAAAGGAAAAGAGGACTATCCTATTTCAATAAAGGATCATTTAAAAACTTGAAGTAGAAGAATGGCAGGATCAGACCTTTTGTTCATCTCTCTGTGAAATAGAAGCACAAAGGAGAGAGACCCAGGGAGAAATGGTTTATTGAAAGACTGTTGGAGTGTTGGGTGATATCACTAGCTTGTAGATGAGAAATGTGGGTCTTGTTGTATAATAAGTGGTTAAGCGACTTGCTGAAGAGCATGCGTGCAGTACCAGGATTTAAAACCTGCCAGTGTTTTTTTTTTTTTTTTTGCCTCCCTAATTAGCACTTAATCCATGCCTAGTAGTGAAACTCTGGGGCAAACAATAATCAGCATTTCTCCAAAGGCTCTTAAGCTAGTTAACAGTTCTAAACCTAACCAGTAAACAGGTATCTCTCCTTTCATTTGTTTCTTAGTGCCCTGTTCCAAACATAGCCATCAATGTTGTGAATCAATCTTTTAACCGAAGAATCCTAGGAGCCTTTTATACAAGGACCTGGCTGCCTTCTGTGCTATTGGCCTCTGAAAGTGATACATGCCCCCTAGATTAGTGTTTCCCTGTGTTTTTCAAATCACCACACCCACTGAAGATGTTATTTGTGCATCTCACTGGGGCAACCATACTAGGTTGCTCAGGGTCAAAGCAACCCAGCCCTGAGTCTTTGGCTGCATCAAGGGATGAGGAGACCAGTGTATTGGCACATCTATAACATGGGCACACTGCTGAGGTTAATCACTGGATTTCTCTTGCCTCACTATAGAATGTTCATTCATGAATTTCCCTGTTCTCTGTTTTATGTTTCTAAGGACAGCAAGTTTACCAACTGCTCTGTAAAGTAGAACTTCCTTTATTTACTTGAAACTGTATTTTCTAGATCCCAAAAATGACTGATATTGGAAACTGACTTCAGAATGGGGAGATGTGCCTGTTCCTATTCTGCTTAACACTTTTCACATTCTTCTTATGTTCTTTATTATTTTATTCTTTTTGCATTCATTCTGCATACTAGGAGCTTTTTCTGTTTTTAGACCAAAGAGGCTTTCTTCTTCCCACCATACCCTTATTAAAATACCCCCCAGTACCCCTGAGCCTTCCCCATTAACATTGTTGTTTAATGATATAGTGACCAACACTGCCATCAGGGAGACCAATAGAAAGAGAGGGTTACATCTCTGGTTTGGTATTCAGGGTATCCCTGACAATATGCCAGGTTTAGGACCATTTTAACAGTAGTAGAACTACTTTAGAGTTGGGGTCATTGGTGTTCACATTAGCCCATCTAAAAGGATAGTCTGGAAGCTAAGAATCCAAATTTGGTTCCAGATTTGCCATGAATAGTGAGTAACCTTGAATGAATTCTTTGTACTTTCTGGATTTTTCTGGCTCCATGTGTTACAAATATGAACTCTAAGAACCCCATCCAGCTCTTAACACTAGGTCTGTAATGATATACTCTGTTATGGGGAAATATATGCTTCAGTTACATGAAAAGAAAAGTCCTTCCAAACAAGGATCTCAGATAGTCCAGTGCAGGACTGCAATACGAAAATCATCTACCATGGTAGTTAAGAACACAGACTTTGAAGCCAAACCTAGTTTTAAATTCTTGCTCTGCCACTTCCTGCCTATGAAATCTTAAACAAGTTATATAATCTTTCTGAACCTCTATTCCTCATTTTTAAAGTAGATAATAGTAACTCCCTCAGAGTGTTTATGTAATGCTCATAAAGCACAGAGCACACTTAGCACCTAGTAAGCTCCCCTTAAATGTACATTTTTGTTACCATTATTACGTGTTAAAACAGGGCAGCTTCAAGACATGATTTCCATCTTTTTTGTCATCTTAGTCTCCCCCACTACACCTTTTTTTCTTCCTTTAACTTTTATTTCATTTCCCCTACTTCCCACCTAAACTAGGACATCAAGGAAAGAAAAATATCCTAAGTACCCTATATGCTTTGCAGCCACAGAAGCCTATCCAACCTCACTTTATAGCACCCCTGTTCTATTACAATTCAGTAATGAACAGAAGAGCATCTGTCACTATTTCCTGAAAACCTGCATCCCAGTGCCACTTCTTTCCTGTGCTCCAGTGAGACAGATTGGCCCAGCAGCTGCACAGGAAGCTGAGGTGGAGATAAAGCACAGAGTAGTCCCATGGTAGAATCCTTCCAGATTGGAGGTTCCTTTGGGATCATGTTACCACCTGCAACAAAGGTAGAGGAGAATTGCTAAGAGCTACAGCTGGATTATTGCAGTTGCTCATCATCATCATAATTTCTATTACTGCTAATAATAAAAGCAATCCCTTATATTTGCAGAGGGCTTTACAGTTACCAAAGTCTTTTGGTAACTGTACATGATCAGTAGATCATGTATATGACCAGTAGATCAGTTTTAAGTTCTTCCTCTGAAGACTCATCAGAAATGTGACTCATAGCCAACACTCCTAGCAGCTGGGAATAAGAGGGTCTTCGAGGCAAATATAGACAGTATATCACATCATCTAGTGTACCCTGTTTGAGAAGTTTTTTGAGTTTGTTTGTTTGTTTGTTGTGTTAGGGATCAAACCTAAAGCCCCTGAATGTTGAGGACATATTCTACACTAAACTACAACCTCAATCCAAAAACTATATTTTTAGACATTTGAGTAATACTTGAATTATGTGTCCTTATAAAAATTAAAATAACCTAGTTTAGGATTCCTCATCCTCAGCACTGTTGATTTGTTAAGTATTTGTGGTAGGAACTGTCCTGTGTATCATGGGGTGATTGGCAGCATCCCTTGCCTCCACCTGCTGAATGTTATTAGCAACCGCACAAACACCCTCTTGCTCACTCATCTCCATATATTACCCAATGTCCCCTGGACAGAAGAATCACCCCTGGTTGAGAATCACCATTCTGGGAAAATAGCCTTTGGCTAAAATTTCTAGTCTCAGTCCCCTCACCAGAAGTAACTACTTTTGAAGTTTTGAGGTAAATCCTTCTAGAATTCTTAGTATGCATTTATATAGATGTGTATCTAATCATGGAAAGTTCATAGTATATTTGTTCCAATTTCCTAACACAAATATAAACTGTACGTATTTTTTTCTGACAAAAAAAATTCTCTTGATAATTTGTGGATGTACCTCTCCTCTTGAGAAATTTCTAGTTCATCAAAAGAAAATGGAGGGCTGGGGATGTGGCTCAGTGGTAGAGTGCTATGCCTAGTATGCATGAGGCCCTGGGTTCAATCCCTAGCACCATACACACAAAAAAGGGAACAATTAGCTGTTTAGGACTAAGTTGATAGTAACAAAAGACAGCTTCAGCTTGTGTTCCTAAGAGGAACAACAGAGCCCATACCACAATAGGGACAGAGCTATGACACAACTGCATGGTACAACTTTCTTTATGCCCAAGGATAGCCATTTAGTCATGTTAGCTATATCCTGTTTAGAAGTATGGGCAATTCACTGGACATGGTACAAATTTTGGCCTATCTTTTCTAAATTGATCAAGGTCCTTAAACATTTTTTTACCTCAAAGAATTCATTTATAAAAATGAGATAATAGGAATAGTTATCATGGTGCTTAACACTTAAGGATAACCAAATAAACTTGACTTTCTGGTATATGCCTATAGTCCAAGCTATTCAGGAAGCTGAGGTGAGAGGATAACTTGAGTCCATGAGTTTGAGACCAGCCTGAGCAATTTAGTGAGATTCCATGTCAAAAAACAACAACACAGCCAGGATTGGCTGCCTATAATCCCAGTGACTCAGGAGGTGGAGGCGGAAGGATCTCAAGTCCAAGGCCAGCCTCAGCAACTTACAGAGACCCTCAACAACTTGGCAAGATCCAGTCTCAAAAAATAAGGACTTGGGGATATAGCTCAGTGGTAAAGCATACCTGGTTTCATTTCACAGCATCAAAAATAAATTAATCTTTCACCCAATAGAGAAGGAAACTGAGCCCTAAATATCCTGCTTGCTTGCCTGAGAGCAAGTGTTTGCCTCAACTGCAATCTAGTTAACTCCATTTAGTTGCTAATGTTTAATTCCAAATTTTTAAAAATGCAAAAATTAAAGCCTAGAGAAGAAAAGTGGACTTGTCCAAAGCCATACTTCTAGAACCAGGACTGTAACCCATATTTTCTGGTCCTTTATATCCTAGTAGCAGTAGATAGTATACAGCCTTGGTAGTCAGAGGAATTTAGAGAGAGGCTTGCTGAGGCCTGGGAGGACTTTCAGAAGTAGGTAGTCTGAAGGGGTAGGGTCTTAAGATTTGGGGAAATTAATTATAGTCTGTCTGTGTCTGATGTAGAAGATGGTGCCTGGTTTTCTTTCACGTTGTTGTGAGGGGAAGAAGGGTGTGGATGAGGTTCTTTGCATGGACTAGAAGGGACAAGAATTTTCTGCCAGTGTGACAAAGCACTTCCCCTGGGGGTTATATTGTTGAGGCTTCCTCTGTTCCCAGTGTTCCTGCATACAAGTCTGTAAAATAGGAGTCTTTGGTCATCAGAGGTGAGAAGGCAAATAGCAGAGCAAATCTGATGACAGCTTTTCTGCTTTGAAGATGCTAAAATTTTCTTTCAGCAAATTTTACTTTAAAAGCAGGAGGAGTGCATTTTGAGAAACCTTTGTTTGGTTTATTGCTTCACAATTCTAGACATTGAACTCAAAGACTGTTAATGCATGTAGTGAGACAGAACCCTGTTAAGAGGAGGGTTATAGTACAAATCATGAAGAAACAAATCAGAAGGCCTGGGTTCTGGTTCTTCCACAGCCACTTGCATATATAGACATAGGTAAACTCAATCTTTAGATCTCATTTCCTTGTCAACAGAATGGGACTGATTCTCAAGGCATAATTCCCAAGTACTATTGCAGTGCATTTCCCCTGTAAGTTGTTAGAATACATTAGGAACGTGAAAAACAAAGAATGAGAAATTCAATAGCATTTTTTACTAAATGTAAAACACTAGATCCAGACTTGACTTTATGCAATTTCAAAATAAAAGCATTACCTCAGCAAAATTAAAAACAAAAAAGGATTAGTCATAAAACCTAATAATACCTAAGCCATGATTGAGTTAATGTTTATATAAATAGATTGCAAGCTATAAACTACTATGCAAATATATCTGTGTCCACTTGTGAAAAGAAAGGTTTGGATTATTTGCCATTTAAGGAGCTTTCTCACTCTAACATTCTGGGATTCACAGTGTGGCCTGAGATGAGAATTAGTAGCATCAGTTCACATTTTCCTTAACAGCAACATTATGGTTTTTAGAAAAGGATCTGAAGGACTGGGGATATGGCTAGCATGAACAAGGTTCTGGGTTCAATTCTTAGTATGAAAGAAGGGTTGGGGAAGAAAGAGAAAGAAAGGAAGGAAGGAAGGGATGAAGGGAGGGAGGGAGGGAGGGAGAGACAGAGGGAGGGAAAGGAAAAGGAAAGAAACTGAATCCCAGGGATGCAATAGAAATAAAATGTAAATGAAATTTCAAACTGTGAAGAAATTTGATCTAGAAAAGAATAGTTTTATTTGGCAGAGAGTGGGACCTATTTTTGCTAACATAAACATGTTTCACAATATCAATTTGCTAAAATACTATTTTTAATGAGAAAATATACCCATTCAGGTTTTCTAAGTACAGTGAAGAAAATGTCAAGATGGTTGACTTTCCTCTTCTAACTATGGACAAAGTCAAACTACAGCTTTTATCGGAGAATACCCCTCCTCCCCTAAGGAGTCCCAAAGGGTGGGTTTTTCTGTTGATTTAGAGAGTCAATAATTCAGTAAAGTCCCAAGTAAATGGCAAAACACAAGCTCAGATTGGGTTTTTGTATTCGTATTTTATAAACATTTCAGGATTTTTTTTTTAATGACCCTTGGCCTTTTGCCATTCTTAAAGTGAAGATCTTATATTCTGGAAACTTGGTTAGAAACAAACTCAGGCTTGCCTCATCCAACTTCTTTTTCTATGTGGATCCTACTCTAAGCAATGCCTCTGGCAATATAATCTAGTAGTTAAATGGATTCTAATATTAGACTGCCTTGATTCATGTTCTGATTCTACTCTTAATAGCTTTGAGACCCTAAGCAAGTTATTTAATCTGCTCTATGACTCAATTTTCTCAACTGTAAAATAGGGGTAATTATTATACCTACTTCAGATAGCCTACCTCAGGGGATTGCTATGAAAATTAAATTATTATATAAATGTAAATTGCTTCAAAGAATTCCTAGTACAAATACAAAATGAAAGCTCAGTAAATGTTAACTCTCACCATCATCTGCAAATATGCCCCTATTTGGATGCTTCTAGGGACAGCAGAGGGTTCACTTGCCCCTCCCCTCCAAAAGCCTATCAACATGTAGCCGGGGACATTCTGGTTATCATGAGCTTTGGAATCAGACAAACCTAAATATGAAACCTTATTTTCTCTGCATGATGATATCTTAGTGTAGAATGGCAGTCTTCACTGGGCCATTGTGAGGGCTAGATAAGGTGCTATATAGAAAGCGTAAAGTACTCTGCATGTTTCCAGTTCCATGGGAGGTACTTATTAACAATAGTTGCTGCTGTGATGATAATGATTGAAGATCAAGAAGAAAATAAAGAACAGGAGAAAGAAGAAAGTAAAGAAAAAGTAGCTCTAGTAGCCACATCAGCTGCTGCTGCCATCTATTAAAAAGTTCTTTCTGTCTTGCTGAGTTCTGCCTTCCGGCAGTTTTACCTCACACTCCTAGCTCTGCCCACTGGAGCTGCACAGAACACATGACCCAGTCTCCTTTCTGTCAGCCTGCAGATACTCATAGAGGGTGGCACAGCCTTCTCCCTGCACCTGTAGCAATGGCAGTGCTACCTCTTCCCTGTGCCCTCTCTCCAAACAGAGAGCTCTGGATCTTCAAATGTTTCTCAAGGGGTATAAATTTTTATATGTTTCTTACCAGGAGGTCCTTCCTGGAATATTCCATACCTTCTTGAAAGGAGCCCAAAGCACTGCAAGATGGTTTCACACTGTGGCCACTATTTTGTTCAGGAGAAGAATAGTGTGCTCCATCCCCTAGTTTCACCTCAGTCACTTTGTTCAAGCCAGGTAACTGAGAGAGGAAACAGAAATTGCCCTTGTTTACTTTGAAATTTTTGTCTAAATGACCTTCAGAGGGGGAAAAAATTGCTTTAGCTGGGACACCAGGGGGAGTGCCCCAGCAGAGCCATGTTCACTTGGAAGCAATCCATTGGATAGCCCCACTGAAACTACAGAAGGAATCTCAGAGATCAAGACATTAGTCAGTCAGGGAAAGGGTAGCATTCCTGCTGGGCAGTGGGGTAGAAACAAGAAAGGCAGCCTGGTTCCTGGCTCCAAGAGTCTTCAGGGATGAAGTTCCAGCTTTGTAGTTGGAGAAAACAGAGCCTCTACTCAAGGAATATCTCATCCAGTAATGACTATCACCTACTGAACACTTCCTGACTCAGTATTGTACCAGAGTCTTCACTGACATTATTCCATTTAACATTATAACCTAAAAAGGAGCAATTACAATTCCCATTTTACAGGTTGGTAAATGGTCTCATGTTGTATAACTTCTTCAAGGTCATATAGGTATAGTAAATGACAGAGCTAGGATTTGAATCTAAGTTTGCTTTTAACCTCATATAGATTTCTTTCTAACCACATGACCTTAAATAAGTGGCACCACCTTGATCCTCAGTTGTCTCATCTCCACAGTCTTGCATGGTGGTCATATGGACTAAATGAGATAACATACCTGAGATGTTCAAGAAACTTTTGTTTCTTCCTTTCCAAATCCCAGCTTTCCCATTTAAGAAAATCGCTTAACTTTTCTTGGACACTGTTTTTCATTTGAAAACCAATTGCAGTTTATCAGTCTCTAACCTTGCATGTTGACAACCCCAGCAGGATGCAACACAGGCCTGATGCTCCAGCCTCCTAGCTTCTTTTTCTTTCCAGCACATTTTCCTGCCTATACTCACAGCTCTAGCACTGTTATGGTTTTTGGCTTTTTCCAGCAAACATCATATTTACAAACTACAAATAACAAAGTAGAAGATGCCGAAAGAGAGCTCTGGCATGTTAATTAAGAACAATAGCAGAAGCAGCTGGGCAGAAAATGCCAAAGAGTCAGAAGCAGAAGCAGCATAGCTGTTTGTTGACAGAAGTCAATGCAGCATTGTTCGTTAATCGGGGAAGTGGGTAAACATTTGCCTGCAGCTTGCCCCCCAGTGCATTGGAAGACAGACAGCAGGACGGGCCCTCCCCACCACCTTGCCTGCCCATCTGCCCATAACCCAAGAGATACTAGAAGAACATGCTTTGCCCTGAGTTTTATAAACAGAGAGGATTCTAGGGGTGAATGTGTCTCCTTAATGATCCTCCTGGGTATACCAGGTTTCCATCTGGATACAGTCAAAGATAGTATTCCCCATTCAACTTGCCGGTCTCCCTGTGACACCAGCCTTGGCCCCCAGGGGCTCCCCTTCTCTCTAGCCAGAAGCCAGCAGAGTCTCTCATTAGGAGTGGCTTGAGTTGAGCAGAAGACAAGATTGCCTGCCTCAGGTGCTGGAGTCTTTGCCCATGGGCCCAGAGCTCCTATATGTAATAGCAACAGCTTCAGCCCTGACTAGAGACTGCCTGGCCTTCTGTCACACACACTCCCAGCTGCCCATTTGCCTGTGTGTCCATCCATGCTTTACAGTTGCTGTAACACACAGCAGCCATTCTTGACACCTGCTCTGTGCCAGACACTGTGCTAATTATATGTTTTTTCTCATTTAATCCTCACATCAGTCCTGTGAGGTTGATACTAACTCCAAAGACACAAAGCTGATAACCAGCACAGCTGTGATTTATACCAGTCTTTTAATTCCAAAACCTATGTCTTCCTTCCTATACCAGTATTTCTTAACTTTCTAAAATTCATGACCCTTTTTGATAAACATGAAAATTTTGTTTCTCAGATTCAAAAACCCATCATGTCCTCTCCCTACCATTGGACCAGATGGGCATACACCTAATTTAGGATTCCTGTATCAGTAACAAATCCCCTGGTGCCAATATTTCATCTAGCTTTACTTTTTTTAATAGTCCATTTTTTAATTTCTAAAAATTTAAAGTTGAATTATGATGTTGACTTATTTTTTTTCAAACTATATATATATATATATATATATCTCCCCAAGAAGGAGATTGTGGTATGCCTCACCATGGAGATAATGGTATGCTTCACCAGGGAGATAATCATCCTCAGGTCTTTAGAATGACCATTTGCAGTTTACTATGCCTAGTTTTAGTGGGAAGAAGTTTTAGCTGTTGTCTCACCAAACACAACAGGCCCTCTCATCAGGATTTAACCAAGCAGAGGTCCCCAGGAGCATCAGTCAGCTGTTTAAACAGAATCCTTTCTGAGGGCACAGGAGATGAGGGACTTGTCTAAGAAGTTGCATCTCCAGAACCTTATGACTTGAGGTCCTCCACAAAACTAAACTCTGTAACTTGACCTTTCTGAGAGCTCTGTGTTCCTCATCTGAAGTAAGAATAACAACACCTACATTACAGGGTTATTTTGAAAATCAAATAAGACATCATGAATATAGCCATGCCAGTACATAGTAGGGCTCAAAGTAAATGTGCATAGGTAAACTTAATGCCATGTGGAGAAAATTGTACTGGTTCCAGCCTTTTGAATATGTGTTTTTTTTTTTTTTTTTTTTTCTTTTCAGGTAACTCAGCTGGACCCCAATAAATCACTATTGGAGGTAAAATTGTTCCCTCAAGAAACCCTTTTCCTTGAAGCAAAAGAGTAAACACAGCTCAGCGGTGGAACCAGCCTTTCCTTGACAAGCCAGAGGCCTGTGTCAAGAGATGGGCTCCTCGCCAACCCACCCACACGCTCGTCTCACTCAATTCAATGTCACACTTCTGCCTCTTGCAAGATTGCTGGAAAAAAAAAAAAAAAAGTAATAATAAACATAGCTACTTAAAATTTCCCATCCATGAGTATATGTTCCCAGCCCTCATTCCAGAGAATTGCAACTCTGCCACCCTCCCCTATCCCCTGCACTTCACCCTTGTTCAATGACTAATGTACTATTCAAGTGTGAGTGATCACTAGTAGAATTTTTACCTCTCCAGTGCCTATTTTTCCCCCACAGTGTCAAGGACAGTTCTGTCTGTCCTGTGACACCAGGATACTGTGTATTTGATATGTCTCATTGAGCCAAGACTCACACCTCTGCCTTTTTATTTTCATGACTGGATTTCTACTTTGTCACCTACTTTTAAGAGGCAGTGGGGAGTCGAATGGGACATTCTTGGCATGGAGATTAAACGTTGTAGGAAAAAAAAAATGTATATCATTTTTGTTGGTACTTTCTGACTTCTTTACTGAGATAAAAGGTTTTGTTTGAGGATTGGTTTGACATATATGCAAGATATTTATTCACTGCTGCTGCCTTGGGTCTGCAGGTTCCATCTAGGAGCCGAATGGGAAATTGTTCAAGTATACATGTGAATGTTGAAATAGTGTACAGAGGGGACTAATACCCAGACTTTGGTATCTGGCTCAGCTGTGGGAAGCTGCTGTTGGGTTTGGATTTGGGCAGTAAGGAACCCAATGGATACCAACTCCCACATTGCTGGTCTATCAGTATACACTGAGCACAGTTCTCTCTTGCTCTTGTCTCCCTCTACTTCTTCAAGCATTCGAACCTTATCACCTGGTATTTTAAGCACCTTTTCTATTGCCAAAATCTGACCAGCTATCCCTCCAGCTCTCCTACATTAAAGAACTTGCTCTGATATTTCACTATTTTAACATTAGATATTGAAAAGAGCAAACCTGGGGGCTCAGCCCAGAAGTCATGTTACCTGAATCCACATGTAATAATTTGGGGTTTGATTTAGTAATTGTGGATTTTGCTAACTATGGATTTGGGGTTTGGAGTAATTCATAGAACACTGTTTATATACCTTCACAGCCAATGATTTCCTTTTGGTCTTGGAATATTCTCCATAGCTGTTTTTGTGTCACCTGTTGTCTTTATCCTAGGGTTTGAGATCCCAATTTTTACATTTTTTACTTGAGCAAAAGAGAACATAAGAGCTTAAGTTTATTCCCCTGACTCTGGCAAGGGGTTCTCAGAAGACTCTAACCAAAACTGGAGATATGCCTGGTTAGTTTCCCTCTGACCAGAAGTATGTGTAGGCCAAGAAAGTCCCATCTTGTGTATTTTCTCTGATGTTCCACCAGGGACTTCCCTTGAAAACTCTCTTAAAAAGAGATGTGTTCCTAACTGACTACGCTTTATCTGCCTATATGTGGACCTTCTCTGGCTCCAGGGAGACTGAAAAGGAGACCCACTGTAGGGGGAGTTCCAGCTGAGTACTTTGTCTCCAGCTCCACTCCTTCCTTCTTAATCTAGTGACTCTACCACACAGTCATTCTTGGTGCTACAGACCCACCAGGGCAACAGCTCTTTTCCCAGGTGGACCTTGTTCTGTAGCTGCTGTGGAGAAGTGGCAGCCTGAACTCAGGCCATACTCGGGAACAGCAGCCAGAGTGTAGGTAAGTGTTTAAGAGAAGGGTCTCTGAATTCACCTTCATGCTTAATTAACCTTTCCTGTCATTCCCCTTCAATTCTGTATCCCAACAATATAGACTTTACTCTGAAACCAATTTTATAAAAGTTATTAAATGTTACATGAATGTGTGAAGTTGATATGCCCTTTTCAATCCTGTCTTGGAAAGTTCTCAGTCTACTCAGTCCCATGAACTCCCTGTCCTCTAGGCCCTCAGCTAATTGTCACTGTTCACTTGTAACCTTCTGGTCTACTGAGCTCTAGAACAGGAGGCCAAAGCAATTTTATACCTTTTCATGCAAACACAACATTAAAATGACTTTGTTCTCACCATAGATTTGGCGGTATCCTTTTGAGTTATCACCCCCTACTCTTAATCTTTCTTGTCCTGTACATCCCAGCCTTCAGATGCAGCAAGCCAATCAAAATATTTGTTGGGCATTCTTTGCCCAGCTGTTTCCAGTAAACTCCAGGGCTCCTTGTCATCCCCCCATTCCAGTTCACTGCCTTGTGTTCTTGGATTAACAGTTGTGTATTTGGAGAACTACTTTGAAAGTTTAAGGAAGTATTACCAATTTCCCATTGCTTTCAGAAGGTGCAGTTTGGTGTTTTTTGTTTTGTTTTGTTTTTTGTTTCTTGTGCATTGGCACTTTTGGTTTTAAGTGATATGCAGATGTTTTTTTTTTTTTAATTTTTATTATTGGTTGTTCAAAACATTACATAGTTCTTGACATATTTCACACATTTGATTCAAGTGGGTTATGAACTCCCATTTTTACCCTGTATACAGATTGCAGAATCACATGATATGCAGATGTTAATCTCCAAATGGTAAGCGACCAACGTATCCATTGAAAAAAGAGCACTTTTATGGAATTTTTTTAATATAGGAGAATGAAAAATATTTATAGAATTTACTTACTGATGCCATTTAAAACTTCAAATACATTTGTAGTTGCATTAAAATTCCTACTTCCAGAAGCTAGATGTACTGACCTGTGTGTGCTGGTCAGTGGGATGGACTTTTACAAGATTACAGAGCTCTAGCAGATGTCCTCCTAAGCATGGAAGTTTCATGTGGATGTAGGAGAGGGTCTCCATTAGCAGCATTACTGATTGACACATTTAAAACCATCCCTGTTAGCCTCTCAACTACCCAGTCCTAGACCCCCAGGTGGATGGGACATGGGAGTTCTAAATTTAGCCCAAGAGTAACTCACCTAGACATTGTACTTTACAGTGTAAATAATCCTTCCATATGCATTTTCTCATTTGAATTTTTAAAAAATTATTGAAGAGAGAGAAGTTTTCACAAACACACACATCAGAGACTTTGATGTCTTCTGATTTGAACCATCATTTGTTATTTAGTAGCTGTGTGACCATAAGGTAAGTAACTTCTGAACCTCAGTATCCTGGCAGTGTGCAGATAGCACTTGGCAATTTACCTCACTTCCCACACTCATCACTACTGTCTGCCTCTGTGAGGAAGGAGAGGTGACCATTCCATTTTTGCACATAGACCCCGAAGGGTTGTAACTGGCCTAAAGTTGCACAGCATGTCAACAGAAGAGTCAGAACTCAAGCCCTGGCCTTTGATTTTCTGCTGCACTTCTATAAAGAGTCTCTAAATTTCATGCCAAGAATGAGTCTTGGAATCCTCTACTATCTATACAAAAAGTTATAGGTTTGTTTGTTTATTTGTTTATTGGTATGGGGAATTGAACCCAGGGATTCTTTACCACTGAGCTACATCCACAGCCCTTTTTGGTTTTTATTTTGAGACAGGGTCTCACTGAGTTGCTGAGGCTGGCCTTGAACTTGCAATCCTCCTGGCTCAGCCTCCTGGGCATGATTACAGGAGTGTAGCTTAGTTTTATTTTTCTGGAAAGGGAATCTGCACTCATCAGATTCTGAGTGGGATCTGTTGGCAAAAAAAAGAAATTGAAGAACCACCATTCACATCATGCAAACATTAGAATATTCTGGAAATTGAAACTGTATATCCTATTTATCAAGCCATATTATCTAAAATTCCCAAAGAGGGTGAAGTATAATCCATAGGCTTTATTCCCTTGAACCTCCCTCCTCATCTAATACCTTTCCCTTGTCTCACATAATATGCTTTAGAAGATGACCCTTAACAACCCCTCTCTGCTGCATTTTGGAAGTTTGATCTGCAAGGAAAGAGACTTGATCTCTAGCGTTCCATCTCTCGATTCTTCTTAACATTCTCTGTTAGTTGTGGTTCTTGGTTTTGGGAGGGGCCAAGAGCACAGCCTCTGGGTCCAAGCCATCTCAACTTAGTAGCAGTGTGACCTGAGGAAGTCACTTTACTTGAGTGGGTAGTAACAGCAGTGAGAAGTGGCAGTTTGTGGGAGAGGACACAAAACCAGGAGAGTAGAAAAATCTACTCCAGACTCTAGGGAAGGGACCAAGAGCCCCGCTGGACACTTAGGATGTACCCAGTACTGTGCTCAGCATTACAGACCTTTCCTCAGGTAGCCTCACAACAGCCCTTCCTTGAGGTGGGTGTTCTTGATCCCCTTTAGAAGAGGCAACAGGCTCAAAGGTGAAGCAATTAACCACAATAAAGAACAGGGACAATTCTGACCTAGACTTCTTACTCCAAAGCCCCTGCTATGTTCATGACAATGAAGTGCTGCCTTCGTGGAAAGCATAGCATTACCAAGGCATTATAACGGTAGTGACATAAAATGTTGGTGAATGCTAAGAGAAGTAAAGACAACTCCAAAGACCCATTCCCTAAGAGTTCTTATAACTACTTTTATATAGAATGTATCAGGAGCCAAAACGTAAGGAACACCTTTTATTTTAAGTGCATGTAATAATTTTAAGACATCTCCAAAATCCATCCCCTGCTCCTCCCTGATTTATCTAACTGCTGTTTTTTACTTCAGATCTTTATCATCTCAGTAGGATTACAATCACGTTGTGATTGATCTTCATTTCTCCAGCATTTTCTAATACTAGACCGGTCTTCACACCACTTCCACAAAGGGCTCTTAACACCTGCCCCACCATGTCCCCACCTGCTTTGATCCTCTTGAAGGTTTCCTTTTACCTTCCAAATAACACCCAAATTTTTGACTTGGATTTCAACCCCTTAGACTGAAACACTTGACCCCTCCCTCCCTTCTAGCCATACACTCAACACAAGCAGCCTGCAGTTTCCAGAACATTCTAGCTCTTTTGTCATCTTTGGCCTTTGCACTGATTTCCTCTGCCCTCATAGACTTCAACTATCCATCCATCCACCCATCCTGCGCTTTAATTTTAGATTTCCACTGCTCCAAGATGTTTTCTTGACCATTGCCACACCCCCTTACACCTCCAGTCCTGGGAATCTTCAGCCATGGTGCTGCTCTTTCCATAGTGTTGCATCTCTCTGAACTATAACTCTTATCCCTAATGTTCTTCCTCCCTTGACCCAGGCTGTTAGCTCCTGAAAGGGTCTGAGTCATTTCATATTATCAAGGCCTAGTTGAATGACTAGTACAAAATAAGCACATAATAAATTTGAATATATTAACTGAATTTGAACGATATTGGTATGTATCCAAGTACTTTAATAAGGTGGTCACTTCACTCTCCAACTTATCTGGGACCATTGAGAGGACAAAAACAAGATCTTAATCATCTGTTTATTTCCAGATCCAGCCCAGGGTCTGGCACATAGTAGTTGTACACTCAGTGGTTACTGAAGCCATTAAATTGATTGGAGCTGGAACAAAATCAACTGGAGCTGCTGAGGAAAGAACAAAAGGAATTGGTGTTGAGTTCCTAGGTAAGCCCAGCACCATGCTATGGGCTTTATTTTGTCTGTCTACCATCCCACCCTCAGAATTACTCTCTGAGGTAGGCACTAATATTATTCTTATTTTGCAGTTAAGAAAACAGATTCTGAGAGAGAAGTCACTGTTTCAGACACATTGCTAGTAGGGAGACAAACTAGGCTTCTTCAGATCTGCACCCAACCTCATGCCTACTCCCCTTCATTCGTGGGGCCCCACCCTGAGCAGCTTCAGCAAGTGTAACTTCTAACCCACAAGTCATAGACAACAATAAACATTCTCACATATTTCCCTTTGCCTTCTAGGATACTGTACTCCGGTTTTCCTTCTACTTCTGTGAAAGATCCTTCTGTCTCCATGCAGGGTTTATCTACCCTGCCTGACTGCTACATATCAAAAGTCCCTGAGTTCCTTCTTCAGCCCTCTGCTCTTCTTTCAAACTCTTGGATATGAGACAATTTACACCCAAAACTCAAGAGTTTGCTTAAGGCATAAACTCCATAAGAGTACAGTCAATCTGATTTGTCCTTTTATCACTCAGCACAGACCTGGCATTGCATAGACACTTGATAAATACCTGTTGATAAGAGAATGAACACTTAAGTTTATTATATGCCAGAACTAAAGGATTATTTGTATTAACTCGTTTACTCCCCCACAAACTTATGAAGTAGGAGCTATTGTTTTCCTCACTTGATTGCTGAGCAAACTGAAGCACAGAGATTAGGTAATTTGCTCAAGGTCACACAGCTAGGAAACCAAGGAGCCAGGAATCAAACAGGCCATTTGGCTCCAGTGTTGCATGGTCTCTGGGCCATGCAAATCCACCAGGCCAGAACCACTACACTGCAATACTCCCAAGAACCTCCTGGAATCTCCAATACACATTAAGAACCTCTTCTAGTCCTTGTGTTTTCACGTTATGGTGATTATTTGTACAAGTTTCCCCCACTGGACCATGAGAGATTACCCCACCACCATTAAGGGACCTGGTACAGGGCACAGATAACAAATGTTATTATGAATGAATGAACTACAGAACTACCATGTGAAGTGGAGTGTAACATCCACATTTCATACATTGATAAACTTAGGCTTAAGAGAGGCTGAGTCCTTTGTCCAAAGTCTCATAGCTACTTTATTACCTACTCATGAGCCATACTTGGCCCTCTCTCCAAAGCAAGTTTTTTTAATCATGTTTTCAGTAGACCAGCATTTAATTTGTACTATTTAAATGACCTCTGCCTTATAAAGATCAGGTTAGCTTTGACTCATCCACTCATGCTTGAGCCTCTTGTTAAACATGATTATCAGCCCCTACCCTTGACCCAGAACTCCCAAGCCCAGTGGGGCAGCCAATTTCAGGGCAGTCCTGGAGGAGTTTCCAGTCTCAGTTCCCCAGTCTTGGGGACAAAAAGGCCTCCAGAGAGAGGTAAGGCCCATCTGGGAGCTCTAACTAGAGTCCCCTCAGTAATAAATGGGCCTGCCAAGCCTGACAGTCTTAAGATCCCAGAATGAGAAAAGGGAGGTATCTTACATTAGAATGGAGCCTGCCTTCTGGGCTCAGTTCTCTGAGCCCTGCAAATGTTGTCTTCCTTGGGCATGCACTAATAACGTTCACATAGATTTTTCTGAGGAGTTAGCAACAAGAAGAATCTTACTGAAACTTTCATCTGTGTTGGGGAGTCGGGGGAGGCACATGTAAGGAGTACGAGGTAAAAAGCCATCAACTTGCTATATTCTGGCATGTCTTTCACCACAGCAAGCACTGTGAGGAACCAGTTTGCACAATTATCACCTACATTCTTCAGTGTCTTCAAACAGGGTGCATTTTATGAGGGGTTTTTTGTTGTTGTTTGTTTTTTGTTTTTTTGTCTTTTAAACAGTCTACTGAGGTCATAGCCACAGAGGGGAGAACATGTTCTCTCTAATAAAGGTGATACTATACCATAGAGAAGCCCAGTTCCTGCCTTTTGGGGAGTCCCATTAAGAACCAGCAATAAGCTGATTTATCAAGAGAAGCCAGAAATCTCGATTTTTAAATGTTGACAGTCACTAGGCATGGTGGAACACACCTGTAGTCCCCACAGCTCCAGAGGCTGAGACAGGAGGTCACAAGTTCAAGGCCAGCCTCAGCAACTTAGGCCCTAAGCGAGAACCTATCTGAAAATTTTTTTAAGTTTTTTTTTTTTTTTTTTTTTGGACTGTGGATTGAACCTAGGGGTGCTTAATAACTGAACCACATTCCCAGCCCTTTTTTAAAATATTCTATTTAGAGACAGGGTCTTGCTGAGTTGCTTAGGGCCTTACTAAGTTACCAAGGCTAGCTTTGAACTTGAAATCCTCCTGCCTCAGCCTCTTGAGCTTCTGGAACAAATTTTAAAAAAAAATTTTTTTAAAGGGTGCTGGGGATGTAGATTAGTGTGATAAAGTGCCTCTGGGTTTAATCCCCAGTACAAAAAGAAAAAATGAGAAAGAACCAGCAGTGCCAGTGTGCCCCAAATAATAGACTACCTGAGAAGAAAGAAGGGTAGGTAGGTGTTCAGTACCCAGAGAGTTTGAGGTAGGCCTGGGCTGTGCTACTCCTTTCTTGCGTATTGGGCAGTACCACTTTGTGCCTGACAGTAAACATGTTCTGTGTAACGGGAGAAGGTGCTCATGTAGCCAGAAAGATTCAGAGTCAGGTAGCCTAGAAAGGGAGATGGCCCAGAGTCCAGAGGGATCCCTCTGGGATCTTGAGTACCCCAACCTGCTGGAAAGTCTCAGGATCATGCAAATCCCCCAGAATTCTGTTTCTGAAGGGAGTCTTCCAGTGAGGGTTTAAAATTAGATGTACCTGGGAAGGCACTTCCTATTGACAGCTGCCAGTTACTCAGTCTTCCTTCTCATGGAGACAAAAAGGTGCTGAGAAGGACCATTTTTCCTCTCTGCAGTGGTGGCAAAGATGGACCCATCCATTAAGTAACTGCTAACAAATACTAATCCCCAATAGTTCTAAAATATTTACAATGTGTTAACACTGAGAAAGATTTTTCGGGGGAATTACAATCTGAATGTTCACAGGGTGACCCAATATAAAAGTGTTGTTTTTACCCCCAACTTAGAGACAAAATATAACAAATGCAGGAGACCCTGCTTAGCCCCAGCCCTATAACCAAATGTGCTGGGGACACTTGAACGGGGTGCAGACAAAGAGGCTCCAAACAGCAAAGGAAGTGCTCCCTTCCCCCATACCTTACCCAATGGGCCAATTCAGGAAACTGGGTAGGGAAAGTGGCTGCAACTCAACTCCCCAGTCTTCCGCCACTTCCTCTTCTATAGATGTAAAGCACAGTTCTCACCCATCCCCACACTAGCTATATGGCCTTGGGAAGGCCACTCCCTCTATATCCTTCAGTTTCCTCTGACATAAATTAGAAATGAAGATGGGTGACTGTGACTTCAGAGAGAAGAGAATGCAGAGGCACTTGAAGAGCTTGCAAGGTCAGCATGTGCCTGTTGTGCTCCTGACAAGAGACAGTGGGGCATCTTGGAGGCTGGGTTCTAAAGGTTGGGTAGAAGTTTCCCGAGTAACTGGCCAAGGATTGGGAGCCTGGAGGAGGCAGGCATCTGTGCATCAGTGCCACAGCAAGCTTGGACTCATTGTGGTGGGGGTGGGGGTCCCGTACCCCACCTCCATCTCCCAGGAACGAGAGAGTGCTGGACTCTGCATCAACTAGCACTGGGCTCTATATTGGCGAAATATGGAACAGGCAGGTCCTGAGCAAGTCAGGGAGCTAAGAAGTCCACACACAGCCTAGGAGATTGTGTGAACTTGCAGGAAATAGAGGGGAGGCAGGGCAGGTGGAAGAAGTCAAAAATACAAGAAATTGATTTGAAAACAGACCATATGCATAAAGGGTCAGTGAAATGATGAGCAAGCACATATGGCCCACAGAGGCCAGTTAGGCTTCTCCTTTCCAGCCCATCCCTTTTATCTTCACTTTGGTTAACGACCTGAAAGTTACAGGCAGCAAGTTTGTGGCTGCTAATAGTCCATTGCTGTACTTCTAAGATGTCTGGGCTCAGGTCCAGGCCGATCTGGCCCAGGAGCCCTCATCCACTTCTTCCCCACATTCTCCTTCCCCCAACATGCAGTGGCACAGCACAGCTGCTGCTATTCTCCAGGCAATTTGGGGTGGCTGGGAAGTTAGACCAGAGATGGCTAGCAACTCACCCAAGTTTGCATAGCACAGTGAATGCCATGGGGCATATCAGCCTGGGAGCTGATACCTGGAATTGCTATTTCCAGAAGCCCTCTTGGGGACTGGGTCAAGAAGAGTAGTCCAAAGAAGACCAATCTCTGGCTATATACCATCCTAAAAAGCCTTAAGAGGACCTACAGATCTCCTGGGCCCTTCTACTGTTTTTTCCACATCCACTCCCTTCCTCTGCCTGGCCAGTTCTGGGTCTCAAAATTGTAAGGAGTAATGTGAAATTTTAAATGGGAAATAGGTCAGAAAGGAGGCAGTCTCCAGGATAAACACTACTACAATAAGTAACTTTCTTATGCTCTTGTCATAACCAGTTAGGTATCGCAGTAGATGAAAAGATTCCATTCTCAGTCACTGCATAACACACCAAGGATATGCACTTAAGAAACAGAACTACAGGGAGAAAATGACAGCACTTATCAAGAGACATAAATTTGTGAATAAAGCCACAAGATCCTAGATGGAAACACCCCACACTGTGAAGATGAATACCTCAAATTAATTCTAAAGGTAGTTAAATTTCCAATTTTACTTTTTCAGAATTAGGTTTAAAATTCATCAAATGCTTATTTAGAAGACTATATTTTGAAGACAGCCATGAGAATTTTGAAAAAGAAGAATCGGGAAGCAGTAGTGTGACTTGCCCTCCTAAGTGTTACAGAACTACAATAATTAAAATAGTGAGGCTGGGACAAGAAGAGAAAACAACTTCCTAGAAGTGAAAGTGCTGAAACCAACCAAGGCCACCTGAGATTTTTGTATATAGAATGTGTCAGTGGCAAATGGATGGATTATGAAATAGTGCTGTGATGACTGGATAATCATTTGAGGGGGAATTTGTTACATATCGCACACCTTCAATCAAAATTAATTTCAGGATTGGGATTGTGGCTCAGTGGCAGAGCACTTGCCTCACACATGTGAGGCACTGGGTTCGATCCTCAGTACCACGGATGAAAAAATAAAGGTACTGTGTCCATCTACAACTAAAAATATTTTAAAAATTAATTTCAAGTGAACTAAAGGTATAAATAAAGGTAAATAATGAAAAGCTAATATATAAGTAGATGCTTTTAGAAGGTTAGATTTGGAAAATTCTTCAGTATGATATACTATACATACAATATATAAAGAGAAAACAATAACTTTGGCTACATTTAATAAAATTAAACTCCAGCATAGCAAAAATAAAACAGTATAAGCAAAAACTAAAATGTGGGAAAGTGTAGCAAATGTGTCAGAGAAAAGTCTGTGGTGTATGGGTGGCTATTAAAATTAAGGGAAGGAGGAGTTCATAATAAAAAGATAAAGGATATCTGTGGATCGTTTAAAAAACACACACAAGCGACCACATGCAGGAAAAAAAAAGGAATAACTAAGGAAATGCAAATTGCAATGACAATGAGATACTACTTGTTTTGCTTTGAATAGGAAAAGATTAAAAAGATCATCAAGATGCATTTCTGTTGAGCATGTTCATTGACACAACCAACCTTTCTTGAGGGCTATTTGACAGGTAGCTATCAAGAGTCTATTTTTAAAAAGCGTCTGATCAATCAATCTTATTTCTAGGAATTTATCCTAAGGAAATAATTGGGCAAATTTCAGAGGATATTCATGGTAGCACTGTTATTAGAGCAAACATTGGAAACAAACTAAATATGTACTAATAAAGAATCAGCTAAATAAATTAAGATCCATACAATGGAATATTAAACAATCTTTTAAAATGATTATGTAGATACATTGATATGAAAAATGTTTTTACTATTTGTAAACAAAAAAAGGAACAAAAAGTGTATTTTTTATAAATGTGTGTACAAAGAAAGCAGTTTAAAAATCATATACCAAAATATTTTGCTGAATTGTCTAAAATGTTTTATTTTACTTATCATAATACGCAGTAACAGTGTTTCCATTTGGGAAACCTTAAGTCTCCCATCAGAGGTTCTATTCCCCTTTCTCTGCCCTTCCCCCATTTCCAAGACTAGTGATTCCCACTGCAGCCCTGTTCTCACAGTAAGGCCATTGGTAGGTGATTGTCCCAGTTGTCCAACAAGTTCTGTAAAGGGCCATCTCAGTTGGTTTATCTCGGGTCCTCAGGACTGACATATACTAGGTATTCAAGAAATATTATATGAATGAATGTTTCAGCGAATGATCCATGAATTGGAGGAAATCGAACTGAAGCCCTGAGAATCAAATTGTACTCGCCCAGAACCGAAGGTGAGGAGATACAAGCCTGACTGTGGAAGTTGGGTATGGATTTCTGTCTTTCTCAAGGCTCAGCAGCACTGTGACCCCCTTGCCTGCAGAACTTTGTTTGCCTCAGGTCTGAAACATAGAACGTCGCACCTCCCCCAGGATTGTGTGCCAAACACGACAGCACACACCAAAGATTTAGCAGAGTGGCAATACACAGTAGGCGCTTAAAAAAAAAAACAAAAAAACAGACGCAAATAGATGGACGATAAACATCACTATCCAAGAGTTGTCCTGTGCTCAGATACTCCCAAATGGAAGGTTGTGGAGATAGGAAGCCTGGCGACACTCGCCAGCCGCCTCCCTTGCGCGTACTCTGCAGTCACGGAGGCTTGAAGAGCTATGGCGGCTGGGGCCCAGCCTTGGGTTCCTGCCACGCTCTCAGCGCCAATGTCCTGGATCCCCCACCTTCAGTTGATCCCTCTGCTCGCTCCTTACGTTGGGAGTGGAGGGCCAGTGAAGCTGATGAGTACGGTCACATCCGGGCCCAGCGGGTGCGGGGAAGGGCCTCAGGCCAAGCTGGGGTCCGCGACGCACAGCAGGAGCCCGCGCCCGGAACCAAGCAGATTGTTGGCGTTATGTAGGATACTCCCGGGTTCGAATTTTGCTCCGTTCCGTACTGGTTGTGAGATGTGGAACAAGTCACCTCACCTCTGGACGGAGTTGGATTTCTCGCCTGACAAGTGAAATAATAGGACCTGCCTCCTAGAGGGTGGTGCGACTTCATCAAGCCACTGTAGGGGTAGCGCTAGGCACAGGGCCCCTCACAAGAGGAGCGTGCCAAAAGCCCAGCACCACGATAAGAGGGGTTCTTTCTGACCCCGAAATTGTACATAGTCCCTGGCTTGGGTTAGGCTGGATCTGTGGCTTTGGCCACGGAAAGGGCCATTTTAGCGCGACAGGGACACCAAATCAGGCTGCCCTCCTCCCTGTCCACCCAGGGGTCTGCTTGGCCAAAGGTTTTAATCAGCGGAATTCGTGAGTTGGTCTGAAGGAAAACGATGTCGTCCTGTGTGTATGTGTTTGTGTACACGTGTGTGCAGCCACACGAACAGGAGAGTCTGGGTGTGCGGGGGAAATGTGAGTTGGGCAGTCTGCAGAGACTCCTTCTCCCAAAGGCGCTTTCCGCCTCTTCTCTGCGCCCCCTTCCCGGGTGAAGAGTTTCAGCCAAACTAACGGAATCCGGCTAGGGAAGGGATAGGGACGGGAGGGGCAATTCCGTCCCGGAGCCACCGGTTTGGGGATAATTACTTTTAATGTCAGAAAGATTTAGTTTAATATCATCTCTATTAGGCTGCCGGGAGGGTAATTAAACGCGACGCGTCGCAGCCGGCAAACAGATGGCGTCTGCTTGCTCCGAGGCCGCGGGCAAACAGCGCAAAAGTCAACGCCTCCCAGGTCCCCCATCGGTGCCCCCAGCCCTTCTCCTAGTTAGCGACACAAAAATCCTTATCCTCCGGCCCCCAGCCCCAGCCTCGCCCCAGGTACCCTCCAGAGTCATCTCTTTGGACCTCACCACTGCCTGGGCATAGGTGTGGAGGATGGATGGGTTGTTCGTGAGTAGGGTTGGGGGCATTTTCTTGGCTGGGCCCTTGGCTCAGCAGACGTGTCAGCAAATCATTCTGAGCTTGGAGGACATGTACGCAAGTAAGTACGTGAGGACCAGCCCTCGCTCTCCGCGGTATTTGTCCCGAAGGTCTATGACTTTCTCTGCCAGGGGCCCAGCCATAGGGGCAGGATTGGGACTCCATGGACAAGCAAGGGCAGACTGCGTGAGGATATGCCAGTATGGGTGTGCAGTCACCTGAGGTAGGAGTCTGTAGGCGTCAGGCTGTGAGGTCATTCCAGGAGAACTTGCTTACAAGAGCGAGAGAGCTGTGAGGTCAAACTTTTTCTGAAGGGGCACCGTGGGTGGGAAGGCAGCACCATAGGTGAGAGTGCCCCCAGGACTCGCTGCATATGTGTGTGTGTGTGTGTGTGTGTGTGTGTAGGTGTGTCCAAACTTTTGCTGTGAGATCATGCTTGCTGTGTTGTGTATGGGTGTGAAGCCACATTAAGTTGTGTGTGTGATGATGGTGGTGAGGTAGCCCCTGCTGCCTCAACCTAAGCATACTTTCCCCACAGGTAGTACCTCATGTGGGTCATGCCCCTGCAGCCCTCTGGTTCAAATCAGGAGGTTCAAATCAGGAGGAACTAGCCCCAAGTGGTCTAGGAAGCTGGGCAGAAGCATCTTGCCCTGTTGAGGTGTGGGTATAGTGACCTTGGCCCAGGACAGGTTTATTCGGCCTCTGGGCATAACGCCTTATGAGCACCCCAACTTCGGAGGCGTGGGGAAAAAAAAAAGGTGTAGATACCGGGCCTGTGGGGATGTGAACACCAGGGAAGAGGATCAAGAGAACTGCGAGGCTGCTGCGCTAGGGGTGGGGGATATTCCCTATGGTTTGGCTGGGTTGAGTTCCAGGATGCACCCCTTCCTCTTCCTAGGAGGAAGTTCCTTTCACAGGAGAGCTCCAGTTCCCAAGTACTCCTCTCAGGACCCTTGGCTCCCACGAGTTCATCCGCACGCGAGTACCGGAATTTCACAGTGGCCTGGCCTCAAGCAAGAGAAATGATTCCGAGGACATCACCCCACCCCAAAGCTAAGCGGATTTGTATAGTTTATTTCGTTTTGGGTTTCAAATATTTTCCCCTAAACCTTTGTCCAAAAAAAAAAAAAAAAAAAAAAAAAAACGCTCTGGGAGCTGGCGCCTGGCGGCCACCGCGACCACAAAGAACACCCCCAACCCAAGCCAGGGCGAGGTCATAGCGGGGATTCACTGGGCCGCACAAGCTCTAGGTGTTGCAAGGTGGGGCCTGGGGCCAGTGCTCCCAGAGGACTTACTATCCCCAAAGCGCTGTCTTCACGCTCTCACATCGCGGGAGCTGATCTCCTTTAGCTCCCACACCCATTCACAGGGAGCCCGGGATCAGGATTCGATCCCTATCACAGACTGTCCAGGTCAAAGCTCCCTGGAGCCCGAACCTGTTGAACTTTCTGGAAGTTCTCCACTCGATTCTTCCATACATCTTCCCCCAAGTCCCTCCAGCCTCATCTTCTGGGTTGACTTCTTCCAGCGGAGCATGCCTTGGCTCTCCTGGGGCGTGAGGTTCTGCGGTCTGCGGAAGGAGCCCTGTTGGTGGTGCCTTCCTTCCCCAGTCCCTAGTTCCAGAGGTCAGAAGCAGCCAGATGGTCAGGGAGCCTAGTTCTGCTGGCGGCAGAGAATGCATCCTAAGGCCCCGAGGCCCTGAACCTATTCTGTGGGCCCAGTGTGTCCGCCCCTGAAACGGCATGGACAGACCCTCGCTCCTCTGGAGGTTCAAAGAGCATCAAGAGCATCGCAAAAAACGCACGTTCGGGAGTGGAGGGAGAACGACGAGGAAGCTCACTTTTTAAATTATTTAAATGAATTTTCTTTACTCTGAAGGAAGAGAAAGAGAAAAAAAAGTAGAGATTAAAAACGAGAGTGACAGAACATTAGCGCATTAGAGGTCACAACAGGAAAAAAAAAAAAAAGGTACAGAGCTAGAAGTATAGTTGGGAGAAACCAAGGGCGACCCTGCCCGAGGACCTCAGCATTTATTCCAGCTGTTGCCATTCTAAGGGTAACAACTCCAATTCGAAACCTGTTACCTCCTCTGCAGATGGAGCTGTTCCTCAGAGGTCAACACAGGTAAAATAAGACGAAAGTGAAAACTGTTCCTGAGCGGGGGGGGGGGGGGGGGGGGCCCCCGCAGCGACCTTGTCTTCTTCCGGGAAGTATCGAACTGATGCGCGACCATCCATCCTTCAAGAGGATCTGGGGAGATGCATAGACTTTT
The DNA here is from genome assembly GCF_047511675.1 of Marmota flaviventris. Lineage (NCBI taxonomy): Eukaryota > Metazoa > Chordata > Mammalia > Rodentia > Sciuridae > Marmota > Marmota flaviventris. The sequence continues at coordinate 39,676,503 of NC_092507.1, read as the reverse complement.
TACTTTCATTGAAAGAGAGAGAGAGAGAGAGAGAGAGAGAGAGAGAGAGAGAGAGAGAGAGAGAGAGAGCGCCAAAGTTTTCGTTAATTTAAAACATCGACAAAAGAATCCCACGACCAGAAGAGAAACTGAGACGAAGAGAAATGAGGAAAGTAAACAGTAAAGGGGCCCGGGCCCGGAACGGGATGGGGGGCGTGGTGGGGAAGGAGAGAGGAAAGCTTTGCTCAGAGCGCGCGGGGTTCGCCGCTGGCACCGACAGAAAGCGCAATCTCATTTCTTCTGAGCCCCTCTTTTAAAAACAAAAAATACCAATAAACCAACTTACCCTCCTTGATGTTTAACGTATCAGCACTTTTAAAATGAAGGAATCCGGGTTTAAAGGCTTTAGGGGAAAAAAAAAAACCCAAAACACTCCCCAACTACCACAAACGCGTTGGACTTGGGAGCAAGCCGAATCAGAGTCGAAGAAGACAGGAATCATTGCCTTGGCATTTATGCCATGATCACCCTCCCTTGCCCGCACCCGAGGCCCCGTTCTACTCCCACCCGACCGCGGTAATTGAATTGTCATATGCCCCCATCCCGCCCTAGGCCGCCAGGGCCACTTGGGAAGCTCGGCCTTGCCAAGCGCCCCCGGCCAGTGAGAGTGGCGCAGCCTAGCCGGCGCCCCAGAAGCCGAGGGGTTACACACGTCTACGTAGAGTCACACCGGACACGGTAATTAGGAGCAATTCACACGCTCTTGGGCGCACGGAAACTTCTTGTCACGATATTTTCAACGCTCCTCCTTGCCCACTTTTTTCCACTCCTTCCCTGGCGCGCCCCCTCCCCTCCTCGAGGCACACAGTAGAGCTTTTGGAGTTTCGAATCTTTCGGACACAGTAGAATGAGGGGCTCCCCGGGCGCGGGCCCGGCCAATCAGAGCGCTGTCTGCCTCCCCTGGCCAATGGCAGGCGCCACATTGTTGTCCAATTCTGTCTAATGGAGCCCTAAGGAGCAACAATAGAGCGGGCGAGAGGCTCATTGAGAGTCTGGCAGCGCCGGGCAACTGGGCCCCGGCTGAGCGCAGCGTCCCGCGCGCACCGCGAGGGGACCTGGCACGGCGAGAGCTTGGTCGCGGGTTCCAACCAACCGGCCCCAAATCGGGTCCCCGGCCCCGATTTCCGACGTGAGGGTTGGACTGCGCTGCTTGCTGAGGGGGTCCGGAAGTTCGGACATGGTGACTGAAGGAGGGTGACGTGGTCAGATCAGGGACCGGGGTCAAGGGGAAGAGGCCAAGAGTGCAAGCGTCACGAGCAGAGCTGGGAGGCGCGTGCAGCGCCAGCGGAGGAGGAGGATCCCGGAGCCCAAGGCAGGTAGTTGAGGGCAGCCGGGAGAGCAGGGGAGGCAACCTGGCTTTCGGCCCCTGTTGAGAAGGCCCAGGTCTAGCGGGCCTCAGGGACTGCGCGGCCTGAGGGTCTGCGGAAACAGAGCACCCGCGTACAGGGAGGAGGTTTGGGATTCTCGGTCGGAGACACCAGGATCTGTCCTGGGCTCTCGTTGGGACAAGAGGGAGGGGAGTCCCGGCAGAGAAAGCCGCGGCGGAACCTAGAAACTGGGCCTGCTTGGGCCTTCTGGGACTCCGGCGCAGGTGGGACTCCTGTGTCCTTTCATGGCCAGTTTCGGAGGCAAGTCCCCTGCCTCGTTGCGGCCTGCTGGGCCATCCAAGTCCCCGGAACCCAACTGGGAGGCTGAAGGCGGGAATCTGCGCTCTAGCGGGGTCCCGTGGGGCCCCAGGACTTATCCTCCTTAGAGGGCGTGTCTGTACCCAAACTGTGAGGGGTGGGGAGGGCGGTGTAAGGTGGTCAGCGAAATAGATCCCCCTCAGCAATACCTAACTTTTCTCCGGATACTTCTTCCTACTCCAGGCTGCAAGGCTAAAAACTGCGCCACAGTTTTGCCCAATACCCACCACTAGCCTTTGCCTAGGTTTTTTTCTTACCTGTTTCGGGTGTCGCGCTGCGGACCCTGGGACTCAGGCACCTCTATCAGCTGTTTGTCGATGTTTTCCTTGCCCCTCAAACCCCGTTTGGGCTCGGTTTGCCTCCCCGAAGAAAGTTTCTTCTGCTGGATTTTCTCTTTAATAGTCCTCAAGTCTACTAAACTCAGCTCCACACCCATTTTCTCTCTCACTTTCTGGAGACCGGGCACCATGGAATCATACCTTTAAATGTCCTAAGGCCACAGGCCTAACTTTACTCTAGAGTTTGTTTCTTAGCCCGCACTCTACTATTAATGCGAAACTATTTCTGTTTTCAATTTCACCTCCAACTCTCCTGCCCCACATTAACAACAAACAAATAAAAAAACAAACAAGCAAAGTCAGGCCCTCTCTGCCCAACTCCGCACCTGGACATTCCTCTCCTCTTCACCCTTCCACCAAACTGCACATTGTATTCTTGGTTTTCCTGTTTTGCCTCTGGCATGAGCTTGTTGGTCCAAAATTTGCTCTGTAATCTGACTCCCGTAATGCAAACATTTCACTCTTCCCATCTCACCCCAATTAACCTAAGTTTTGGGGAATAATATTGTCTTTTTAAAACTCTCCTTACGTATATCTGAACCAGTGACTTCCAAACTTTATGTCTTTTTGCTTTTTTTCCGGAGGAATCACTGATTCTAACAAAATCTTACCCCAGGCGTGTAATAAATCAGATATAAGAGCAGCTCATGGGAGTGCATTGTGGAAGCTCAGATTTACTCGGAGCTTCCTAATGGAGAACCCTCCTAGCAATTTGGAGACCACGAGCCAAACTTCCACCACCAAGGTTTCTCTTTCTAAACTTTGGTTCTTGGAGACTGTGCTTTAGTCTAGCACACGGCGCTTTCCTTAAGCAGGTCTCTTCCACTTTCCCATCTTCTTCCACGTCAGGTCGTGCCATGGAGCTGCGTTCGGAGCTGCCCAGCGTGCCCGGCGCGGCGACCGCGGGGGCGACAGCGACGGGACCACCCGTGGCATCAGTGGCGTCGGTGGCTGCGGCTGCAGCAGCGGCCGCGTCGCTACCAGTGAGTGTGGCAGGCGGCTTGCTGCGGGCGCCGCCGCTGTTGTTGCGGGCGGCGGAGAAGTACCCGCGGACCCCCAAGTGCGCACGCTGCCGCAACCACGGGGTGGTGTCGGCACTCAAGGGCCACAAGCGCTACTGCCGCTGGAAGGACTGCTTGTGCGCCAAGTGTACGCTCATCGCGGAGCGCCAGCGCGTCATGGCGGCACAGGTGGCGTTGCGCAGGCAGCAGGCTCAAGAGGAGAACGAGGCGCGCGAGTTGCAACTGCTTTATGGCACTGCCGAGGGCCTGGCGCTGGCCGCCGCTAACGGCATCATCCCACCACGACCGGCCTACGAGGTCTTTGGCTCAGTGTGCGCCGCCGACGGCGGGGGGCCTGGAGCCGGAGGGCCCGCAGGGACCGGAGGTGGCTCAGCGGGCACAGGGGGCGCAGGTGAGAACTCGGTCAGGGATGGGGGGAAGCTGCAGGGTGCCAGCAGGGATGTGCGCCTAGTCTTGGTACTGGAAGAGTAGAATCCCTTTCTCCAAACGTTCGAACTGCTGGAGTTCACTGCGCACGCGGCTCCAATATTGAGTACAGACACATAAACTCTCCTTCCTCCCCTTTCAGGAGCATTTATTTGCACTTTCTTCCTTTCTATTACCGGGCCCAAATGTGGAAACTTTAATCTTACTCTCCTCCACGCAGACACAGGCAGGTCTCTACCTCCCTCCTTACTTCCTTTTATCTATTCCGTGTGGCTCACGTCTTTTCCTTTGCTCTGCTTTCTTAGCCATCTTTCCCTTTGCTCCATCCCTACTCTTTTTTTCATAAACCCGACTCCTTCCAAGCCCCTCCAAGTCTGCATTACTTTCTTTAGGTACTGAAGACACCCTCTTTCATTTTCCCAGGGAGATTCCTTTTCTCGCATTCCTGATGCTCCTTTTGGACAACGGGACGCTATGCCCCACTTCTTTGTAGCTTCTTTCTCTATCAGAACTGGTTTTCTTAGGGTGCACATCTTCTGGCTTCCCTTTTCCTCATCTCTGTCTATTCCCTCCCTACACTCACCTTCTTCTGTGCTCCTGTGGGTTTTTCTGGGAGGACAGAAATTAGACTGGGGCTATGGAGCAGGGGGCTCTGCTCTGGAGGGGAGAACTTCTCTGGTCTCAGTTTTGGAGAAGGTGGATTAGAACATAGGATTTACTGTCTGTAGAGAGGCTTGTGACCTCCTTCATAATCGTGATTACTGGGCTGCCCAGGAACGGGTTGGCTCTTGGAATCCTGGGATGGAATAGGGTATTCTATACAGTGTGAGGTATAGTTAGAAGTTCTGCTGGGTCCTGTTTGAATCCTGGACCAGGCTACTTCTCCAGGGGAGAGTGGAACTGGGAGATAGTTAAAAGTGGAGGTGTTGAGGCACAGATGTGGCAAGAACAGTACTGAATATTAAGATTACAGGGCCCAGTGGTAGGGGGTCTGGGTACAGAAAGAAAGTAAGCCCTAGGGGCAGGGAATAAAGGATCATGGGAGCCTAGAGAGGGAGGAATACTGGAGCAAAAATCAAGAAGGGGCACTGGAGCCTCCTTAATACAGGTTTTGGGATTCTGAGAGGCAACTGGGATCCAAAGGGCTTAGGTGCTGTGGGTGCCTATTCCCCTTAATCACTTGTCACATCCTTATTTTCTCCCGTCTCAGAAGCCAAGTTGCAGAAGTTTGACCTGTTCCCCAAGACATTACTTCAGGCAGGCCGCCCGGGCAGCCCACAGCCACCGCAGGTGAAGCCCTTATCGCCCGACGGCGCAGACTCGGGTCCCGGGACGTCGTCCCCAGAGGTGCGGCCCGGCTCAGGCTCGGAGAACGGCGACGGCGAGTCCTTTTCCGGGTCGCCCCTAGCCCGGGCCTCCAAGGAAGCTGGTGGCAGCTGCCCAGGTAGCGCGGGCCCTGGGGGCGGCGGCGAGGAAGACAGCCCGGGCTCCTCCAGCCCTCTGGGCTCCGAATCCGGTTCCGAGGCTGACAAAGAAGAGACCGAGGTCGCGCCGGTTCCAGGGCTGGGCGGAGGCCCTGGTTCACGGCAGCGGACGCCGCTGGACATCTTGACGCGCGTCTTCCCGGGCCACCGGCGAGGAGTCCTGGAGCTGGTGTTGCAGGGCTGTGGCGGCGACGTGGTGCAGGCTATCGAGCAAGTGCTGAACCACCACCGTGGAGGCCTGGCGGCTAGCCTGGGCCCCACTGGGATCCCGGATAAGGCTGCAGTGGGTGCAGCAGCAGCTGCCGACGACGCGTGGCCGGGCCGCGTGGACGCCGCTGCCGCTGGGGGGCCGCTGCCAGCGCCGCTGCAGGCTGGGCCCGCCGCACCCCCGCACCACAGACCCTTGCTGGCCGGCGCTATGGCACCCGGGGCGTTGGGCTCGCTGAGCAGTCGCTCAGCCTTCTCGCCATTGCAACCCAATGCCAGTCACTTTGGCGCGGATGCGGGCGCCTACCCGCTGGGTGCACCTCTTGGCCTGAGTCCATTGCGCCTGGCCTACTCCGCAGCGGCAGCACACAGCCGTGGCCTGGCCTTCATGGCACCCTACTCCACCGCGGGCCTGGTGCCCACGCTCGGTTTCCGCCCGCCTATGGACTACGCCTTCAGCGATCTCATGCGTGACCGCTCGGCCGCAGCCGCAGCGGCAGTGCACAAGGAGCCGACCTATGGTGGCGGCCTATACGGGCCTATGGTCAATGGTGCCCCAGAGAAGCAGTAGGACTAAGGGCCCAGCAGCCTGGCGGCTCCCAAACATTAACCCCAGCCTTGTTCCCGCGGGCCGCCGGCCCCACTTCGCCTGGCGCGCTCTTTGCGCCCTGGCTGGGGTCTTCTGGCTCGGAGATGTTTTTTTGGTTTTATTTTGGAGAGTGGGTGAAAAGAGCTGAGCAAAGGGCAGCATATAGAGGTGCAGGTGTTCTTGTAGGGTGTGAGTGGCCTGGATCCTCATCCCTCCTTCCAGCAACCTCCACAAGTCTCGCTCAGCGCCTTTTCAAAAGGCCAGGTATTCTTGAGAATTCAGAGGGCGGTTGCTCCTGCTGCTCCTTTAGCTATGCTCAACCCGCCCGCCCACGCTCTCTAACGAACTGCAGGCTAATCCGAGAGTTTCCTCTGTGTCTCCCCAATCCTCCCTTTTAAAAAGTTTAAAGTATTCGCTCTAACAAATATAAATTTAGGATATACACATCTCTTGGCACTGAGTCTAGTCTTTGGGACACACACACACACACACACACACACACACATATATCGATATCATTTTTTTTTAAGGAAACAAGTTCTAAGGTGCACTTTCCTTGTTGCGGTATTTGTCGCTCTCTTTGTTGCTTATGCCGATAAGCATGGGTTTCCTTGGTGCAGTGTGAGTTTTTATATATGTATAAATCTATATATAATCTATACATATATATATACAAGCCAGTGTATAATGTTATAAAATGGAATTCTAAGTTATTAATTGTAATCTGTAGGTGACCTCGGTATTAACGTGAAAAACATTCAAAAACAAGCAAAAAAAAAAAAGGACAAAATGGAAAAAATTAGACTATGCGCGCATTGTACCTATCAGGTTTTATAGATTAAATATACTGTAAACTCGGGACGAATCCTGCCCACCCGCCCTCTTGCCTGCGGCCGGTCTTAAAGAGCCGTCAAGGTGCGCACTTGAAGCAGGAACAGAGCGACGTGTGACTGAGCCAGAAACGCCCGCTCGCGGGCGCATCCTCGCCTCCCGCGACTCGCCAAACGCCCTGGCGGAAGGGCCAGCAGCGAAAAACGCTGCTGCAGAAAACCGCTCACTTTGTGCTTTCCTTTGCATAGATAAAAGCTAGAAATAAATGTTATTTTCTAAGAAAACAATGCCGAATCCCGGCTTCTCAAGCGGCCGGGAGGAAAAGGTCTTGATTTTCCTCTGGGACCACGGTGCCAGGGAGAAATTTGACCTAGGCCCAGCCAGTGCTCCTAAACTCTAAAAGGTTACGGGAAAGGAAGCTGCCTCAAAACTCACGGAATAAGTGCACCCCTTGCTCAATCCGGACCCTGAAAACATTTAGGTCCAGCGCGCGAGCTGTGGTGGGGTGGCCCTGGGTCCGGGACGCGCAGGCTGAGCCTTCACAGGGGTCCTGCTAGGCTGGGGACACTTTCCGCTTTCCCCCGGTGCAGATTTGGGTGCATCCACACAGAGCCGGTCTGGCGGCGGCTGGACAGGGATGGCTTCCACCGTTCTCCAGTTAGGGCCTGTGGCCTGGGAGTTATTTTGGGGTGGTGGCCATGAGGACTCGCCTTCGGGCCAGAAGTCGTCCCCGCAGCCTATTACCTTTCCTTCTCACACAGACCTGAGTAAATTAGGCTTCTGAACCTACCCCCTCTTCCAACCTTGGGTCCCTCCCGCACTCTGCAGTGTGACTGCCCCTCTCTAGGAAATAGGGTGCCCCCTCCCCTAGGCTGGGGCCGGCGACATCCCAAGGTAAACTTCTGGGGCCAGCGCGAGTTCCGCCAGGCGGTGAAACTTAATAGCAGGACAAGAAAACGGTTTAATAAAGAAGGGCTTTAATGGGGAACTAATTTGATTGAGTTGCCTAATTCCACTTTAATTGGAAAGGGGGTTTGGCTGTTTGGTTATAAAGTGCGAGGGTGACGATGAGATGGAAATGGGGCGGGGGGGGGAGAAGGAGCTGGAGAAGAAAGATGCGAGCAAGAGAGAAATGGGGCGGGAAAGGGAATTAAGATAGGAAGGAATGAAGATGGAGAGAAGAGGGAAATGTTAGAAGACAGGAAGGTGGGAGAGACTGTGTAGGACTTTCTAGAAGTGTGGACTTTGTAGCCCTTGGCTTCTGTGTCCTCTCAAGCTTCCCGCCCCCCTCCCCCAACTCCAAGTTTTCCTGAGGCTTGGGGCCTCACTCAGCCGGGCGGATCCAGCCGTCCCATCCCAAGCCTCTGTCCCCACCGCACCTAAGGTGAAGCTAAGTTTGGTCAATGTCTCTTGCTTTTAAGAGGAACCCACACTTGCCCTAGGCTCCTCAGTTTCTGCGAGCGTTCTGGCCAAACCCAAGCCAGAGGCCTGTGTTACTCATTTTCAAGAACATCTGGAGCTTCCACAGACTTTGAGATTATTATTTGTAATTCGTCGTCACATCAAACTGGGAAGAATCCAATGAGTTGTTCATTACCGGCCCCATTTTACAGAGGAGGAAATTGAGGTTCAGAGGGGTCCAAGGACTTCTACCCTCCGGATCTCCTGTCCTCTTCATGACCCCAGTGGGCCTTCTCCTTCTCATGAAGCGGTCTCTGCAGGCCAATGGTGGGAAGTCTGCGAAAACATCCCATTTTGTTTGTGTGTACTGTGACTCAGAGAAGAGATGTGGCTTGTCCCGGAAAGCCTTGATATCCCAGAGAGTCTGTGCCAGCATCTTTGGTAGAGTTCATGCACAGTGGGAGCTCTTGGGGTGTGTACTGGGGTCCCCAGATTCCTCTCCTCCCTGGCCCGGCCGTCTCCGTGGACAGGCCCAGAGCGATTAGCCTTTGGACCCTGGCAGTGGCGACCCCGACCCACTACGCACCGCTTGGTCATGAAGATAGACGCAGAGACCAGCAATAAAAGGTCCAGGGTGGCTCATCCAGGCCCCAGGAGCCCAATTCAGAACACAGGGCGCTCCCACTGGGGGGCTAGGTGGCGGGGAGGTGGGTACTGTGGGAAGGCAGCGAGTAGGCTTCTCTGGTTCTGGGAGCTTCCACAGCGGGGGGGCGGGGACTGTGGCGTGAGAGCGGCGGGATCCGCGCCGGGGAGGAGCGTGGGGCAACTGGGTCACCGCATCGCTTGCGCCGGTGAGAGAGAGACCAGCGGAGTGACCTTCTCTCTTTTTCTTCCGGGAGGGGAAGGGGACCTGTATTGTCCACGTTTATTCCCAAATTCTCCCCGAAGGCAGATGGAGCCAGCGATGGCCTGAGCACTAGGAGGACACTGACGTGGGCATAGTCCGACTGTTGTGAAGACAGATTCCGGGGGAGAAAACAGTGGTTTAAAAATTATTGATCTCCTCCTCCTCCTCTGCTTTTTTCTCTCCCTCCTTCTTCTCTGAGCGCCTGGTGTGCTAGGTCCTGTCCTAAGCAGGTTCCCCAATCCCGTTCAGGGGGCGAGAAAGAGCCAAGAGCAGAGGGCCAGGTTCTGCACTGGCTGAGGTCATCCATTCACGGATGACCTCAGTCAGTAAATATTTACAAAGTATGTATTTACTGTATGCCAGACCCAGTTCTAGGACCTTGGGATGCACAAGTGCATGGCAGGCGCCATCCCGCCGTCCCGGGCCTTTTCAGTATGCTGGGGGAAGGAGGGGCGTTAATGCAACAGGAGGAGGAAGCACTCAGCAATCCGGGAGAGGCGGGGTCAGGGGCTGCCCTAGGAAGGGCAGGTGAGGCTAGGTGCTTAACCTGCCTGCCTCCTCCATTAAATAGTGCTAATGTTAGGGTCTGTCTCTCTGGACGCTGTGAAGATTACATGAAATAATGTGTAAAAAAAGCTCTTAGCCTACTGCTTGCCCACAAGGTAATCACTGTTATAATACTCATATCTTTTGGTACCGCTATTGTCCCTTTTCACAGAGAAGTAAACGGCTCAGAGGGATTGAGTGACTGGAGCAAGCTGTGCTTGTAAATCCTCTCACGTGTCACGGGTTATGGAAGCCACTCTGTCCAAAGCAAGGGACCACAGAGACAGGAAAGTGTGGTTGGAAATGCTTCTGAGAGGAGACAAGCTGCAGCTGGGTCCTGAGGCCTTAGTGAGGGGCAGCATTGCCACTATGGTAGGAAGTTGGTGAGAGAGTGAGGAAGAAGGAAGTGGGGACCCGCAGGGATCACAAGTCAGGTGTAGAGAAGCTTGAGTGCCAGTGTGAGGGGCCTGGGTTTCTGAGTGAGGGTACTGAGAACTGTTGGCAGTAATACCTGTTGAGATTTGCATTCCAATTCGGTAGATTATTAGGAGGAAAGCCAAACCCCTTTAAGGAGGAGACATGAAAAATGATAGTGCTGAAAAACGATCCGTGGGAGTAGAACGAGGTTCAGAAGAGGTCCCTTCAAAAACTGAGAGGGGACTGGCTGCCTGTTCCTGTTAACTACTGTTGCATAACAAAAGACCCCCAAATAGAATGGCTTAAAACAACAACCGTTTTATTATCTTACGATTTTACAGGCCTGGAATCTGGCTAAGACTTGGCTAGGTCATCTTTTGCTCCATGTACTGTTGACTGAGATATCTTGGTGGCACTCAACTGATGGATGTGTTGGCCTGGAGTGTCTGAGACAGCTTCAGTCACCTATCTGCTGCCTTGGTATGGATGACTGGAGGGTGGGGTTCTGCTGGAGAGTAGAGTGGAGCCCCTGTATGTAGTCCTTTCATCATGGTGGCTTTAAGGGATCAGACGTATTACAGGTGGATTGAGAGTTCCAAGTCAGATGTTCCAGCAAGCAAAGAGGAAGCTGCTTGGCTTTTATTTTATTTTTTTAATTTTTTAAAATATTTATTTATTTTTAGTTCTTGGCGGACACAGCATCTTTGTTTGTATGTGGTGCTGAGGATCCAACCCGGGCCGCGCGCATGCCAGGCGAGTGCGCTACCGCTTGAGCCACATCCCCAGCCCCGCTGCTTGGTTTTTATGACTTAACATTATAGATCTGAGAACGTGACAGGATTATGTGCAAGTGACTGACACTCAAGTCACACTGACATGAAAAGAGAAAATTGATTTATCTTTCTTCTCCTTCCCTTCCCTCCCCTTGGTCTTCATCACTCTATCACTCTTACAAGTAACATGTGGAGAGTCTCTCAAAAATTGCTGGAAACAGGTGCTCAGATGACTTCAACTGAGCTGCTTTTTTTTTTTTTTTTTACCTCTTAGATCACCTGTATCTTATGTTGTCTTCATAAGATGCCTTTCTTTGTATGAAGACAAAAGGGTTCTTCATGACCACCAGTATCCTATTTTCTGTCCCTGTAGTTAAACAAAACATCTTGGAGCTGACCCACTGAGTAGGCTTTGTCACCCTTCTACTCCCCAAATCAATCTCATGACTATATGGTTATATCCTATTCATGGTCTCACTCCTGAAGTACAACAGGAGGCTGCTCAGCCCACACCACATAAACAGGTTTGTGTGTGTGTATGTGTGTGTGCACGGAACTCCCCAGGAAAACTGGGTACTGTTGCAGGAAAGTGAGGAATGGATGCAGAGCAGGTCAAGAGCAATAGATGTCCTCCTGCAACCAATGCTTGGCTACCCAGTCTCCAGCAGATAATGGGGCCTGCTGGAAAACTGCATGTTCAGGATTGCTGAATCCTTGCCCATTCATCCCTAACTAGTCTTCACTTTAGGATTTTAGGGTGGAAGCTTTATAAAGATGTTACTTGCTTTTCCCTGAGGGTCCCTGAGCTGCTCTACAATTTCTGTGGTGCAACATCAACCTCATGATGGACAATAAAAGGGTTATGGGAACTTGTTGGAAAGAGAGTTCACCGGCTTTTCTAATGTAGTTTTTATTTTGAAAACATTTATTATGAAGATTCCAAGGATATGAGAAAGTAGAACAGAGAGTAAAATAAATTCTTATATAATATGTCATTATATAACTTTTATAACTTTTAACATTTTGCTATATTTGTTTCATCTGAGTTTGTTTATTTAAAAGTAAGATACAGACACTATGAGATTTCACTGTGAAATGCAATACATATCTCTAAAACATGAGAACAGTTCCTTTTCTTTTTTGTGGCCATGAGCCTTTTAGGCAAGTGCCCTACCATTGAGCCATTCCCCTGCCCCTAGGAAGTTTTCTTACACAACCACAATAGCATCAATACACCATATCATATATATATATATATAATTCCTTGTGCTACCTAATTCTCAAAATATATTAAAAATTTTCCACTTGCCCTCATTGGGGACACTTTTTTCCTAAACAATTGATTTGTTCAAACCAGGATTTGATTGTCTATACAGACACTGTCAGAGTCCTGCCTATGTCCACTGAGCTACAATTCCAAGATCGGGTTCTGTCTGCCTAAGGCCCTTTTTCCCCAGAATCATAAAGAGAGGGTCATACCAAGATTGGAACGGCGTCCCAGAGAAGACGTAAGGTTTGTGGAGAATTCAAAACAATAAGAACACTGTCTAGAAGTTGTTCTTCTTTATAAATCGTCACCACCAACCAGCGATTCTAAACAAATACAATCCCTTCAGGGATTCTTGAGTTTAAATTATTCTCTCTCCCTCAATATATTTATGTACTTCTCTTTTTACATATATATAAATTATAATTTTAATTTTTAGATATTATAAAATTTACTTTCTCATAGTACATTTCTAAAAGGTTTAACATATAGATAGATTTGTAGAACTACCACATAATTTAGGTTTGGAACAGTTCTGTCACCCCAGAAAACTTCCTTACTGGTGCTGATTTTGTACAATCAAACCACCACTCTCATGACCAACCCTTGGCAACCACTAATCTATTTCTGTCTGTCTCTGTCTCTTTTTTTCCAAAATGTTTTATAAATAGATTCATACAATTGTATGATGTGCCACAATTTCTTTTTTTATTCATTCACCGTTTTTTGTTTTGTTTTTAAACTGGGTCTCCCTGTATTGCCCAGACTGACTTAGAACTCCTGGGCTCAAGAGACCCTCCAGATTCAGCATTCAGAGTGCTGAGACTATAGGCAGGTGTCATTGCACCTGGTCAACTCACTGTTATAGGACATTAGGATTGTTTTGTTTTGGGGTGACTAAGCATTCATGAACAGGCTTTTATATGACCATATGTTTTCTTTTCTCCAGGACAAAAAAACTGACAGCACAATTTCCAGACCATATAGTAAGTGTATATGGACATTCGTAAGGAACTGATAAGCTTTTTCAGAGGGATTATACCACTTTGCATTCTCACCAACAATATATGTGCATTCAGTTGCCTCACTAGCACATTTGGTGTGTCTTATGCATGTTTTAAATGCCATTTTAGCAGTTGTGTAGTGGTATCTTTTTGTGGTTTTAATTTGCATTTCCTTAATGGATAATGATCTTAAGTACCATTCTGTGTACTTATTTCCCATTCATTTATCTCCTTGGTGAATTGTCTGTTCAAATATTATTTTCCAATTAAAAAGATGTCTTGTTTTCTTACAGTTGGGTTTTTAAGAATAAGTTTTACTGAGATATAATGCATATGCCATATAATTTGCCTATTTAACATATACAACTCTAGGGGCTGGGCTTGTGGCTTAGTGGTAGAGCGCTTGCCTTGCTTGTGTGAGGCATTGGGTTTGATGATCAGCACCACATTTAAAAAAAATAAAGCTATTGTGTCCATCTATAACTAAAAATATTTTTTAAAAAATATACAACTCAATAGTTTTTAGTATATTTCCAGAGTTACAAAAACATCACCAAAACTAATTTTGGGACATTTTTATCATTCCCAAAAGAAATTCTGCACCCATTAAAAGCCATTTGCTCCTAACTCACTCCCCCTAGGAGAGTTTCTGTCTATAATCTACTTCCTGTCTCTATAAATTGTCTGTTCTGGATAATTCGTATAATTGGAATCATACAAGGTGTGTTCTCTCCTGGTTGATTTCTTGCATTTAGCATAGATGTTTTCAAGGTTCATCTGTGTTGTAGCATGTATCAGTGCTTCGTTTATTTTTACTAGCAAATCATATTTATGTAGAAATGCATGCACACAAATAACATTTTATTTATCAGTTCATCAGTTGATGGACATGTGGGTTGTATCCACTTTTGGGCTATTGTGAATCATACTGCTATGAACATTTGGGTACACATTTTTTATGGGCATATTTTCACTGGGTATAGATACCCAAGAGTGGAATTGTCAGATCATATAACTCTATGTTTAAACTTTTGAGGAATTTCCAAATTGTTTTCCACAGCAGCTCCATCATTTTACATTTCCACAGCAATGTAATAGGTGTCAATTTTGCTACACTTGTTTTTATCTGTCTTTCATTCTAACCATCCTACTGGTATGAAGTGGTATCTCGTTGTGGTTTTGATTTGCATTTCCCTGCTAGTTAATTATGGAGTTTAGCATCTTCTCATGTGCTTTTTGACCATCTTCTTTGAGAACTGTAAATGCAAGTGCTGTGCCCATTTAAAAATTGTGGTTTTTTACTAGAGAGTTGTAAAGATATTTTTTCCTGATGCAAACCCTTCCTCAAGCTAGACAATTGGCAAGTATTTCCTCCCACTTTGTAGTTTGTGTTTTACTTTTTTGGTGTTAACTTTTGCATCACAAAATTTTGAATTTTGATGAAGCCAAATTTATCTGTTTTTTTTTTTTTTGTTGTTGTTGTTTGTAATTTTGGTGTTATATCTAAGAAACCACTGCGTAAGTCAAAATTATGAAGATTTACACACACCTATATTTTCTTCCAAGAGTTTTATAGTTTTAGCTCTTATATTTAGATCTTTAATTGTTTTGAGTTAATGTTTATATCTGTATGATGTAATAATCCTAATTTATTCTTTTTCATGTGGAATATAGTTGTCATAGCCACTTTATTTTTTTGAAAAAACTAATCTCTTCCCCACTGAATTGTTTTGAAACCCTTGTTGAATTTAGTTAACCATAGATGTGGGGATTATTTCTAAAATCTCAGTTCTAGTCTATTGATTTATATAACTATCTATGCAAAAACCACATTGTCTTGTAGTAAGTTTGAAATCAGGAAATGTGAGTCTACAATTTTTTTCAAGATTGTTTCAGATATTGTATGTCAGACTTTCCATATGAATTTTAAGATTAGTTTGTCAATTTCTACAAAGAAGTTAGTTGAAAATTTATGTGGATTGTGTTTAATCTGTAGATCAATTTGAGAAGTAGTTCTATCTTAACGATATTAAGTCTTCTGGTCCATGAACATGGGATGTCTTTCTATTTATTTGGGTCTTTAATTTCTTTCAACATCTTTTTTTTTTTTGTTTTGCAGTTCTTTTATTAAATTTATTTATCAGCATTTAATTCTTTTTGATGTTACTGCAAATGGAATTGCTCTTTTCTTTCCTTATTTCTTTTCTTTTTTACAGAGCTGGAAATTGAACCCAGGGCCTTCTGCATGCTAGGCAAGTAAGTGCTCTACCACTGAAGTACATACCCAGCCCTGAAGTTATTTTCTTAATTTCACTTTGGGATTATTTATTGCAAGTGTTTATAAGTACAATTGATTCATGCATATTAATTTTGTATGATGAAACCTTGCTGAACTAATTTGTTAGTTCTAATTGCTTTTAATGAGTTTCTTGGGATATTCCATTTACAAGATTAATGTCATCTGCAAATACAGTTGTACTTCCTCATTTTCAATCTGGATGCCCTTTATTTCACTTTCTTGCCTAATTTCCCTTGCTAGAGACTTCAGTACTATGTTGAATAGAAGTGATAAGACTGGGCATCCTGCTTTTGTTCCTGTTCTTAGCAGGACATGATTTAGTCATTCACCCTTACATTTGTGTGTGTGTGTGTGTGTGTGTGTGTATGTGTGTGTGATGTTGGGGATTGAACCCATGACCTCATGCATGATAGGCAAGTACTTTATCATTGAGCTATACTCCCAGTCCCTCATTACTAAATATGTTAGTTGTAGATTTTTTTTGTAGATGCATTTTATCAGATTGAGGAGGTTATCTTCTATTCTTAATTTCTTGAATGTTTTTATCATGGAAGAATGATAATTTTGTCAAATGCTTTTTTTCCTGCAAAAACTGAGATGATTGTGTTTTTTTTTTTTTTCTTTTTCTGATACCAGGGATTGAACTCAGGGGTGCTCAACCACTGGGCCATATCCCAGACCTATTATTTATTTTATTTAGAGACAGGGTCTCACTGAGTTGCTTAGTGCCTCACCATTGCTGAGGCTGGCTTTGAACTCACGATCCTCTTGCCTCAGCCCACCAAACTGCTGGGATTACAGGCCTGTGCCACCATGCCTGGTGATCATGGGGCTTTTTATAAATTATTCTATTTTTTTTTAAAGAAAGAGAGGGGGGGAGAGAGATAGATAGAGAGAAATTTTTTAATATTTATTTTTTAGTTTTTGGTGGACACAACATCTTTATTTTATTTTTATGTGGTGCGCCTCGCGCATGCCAGGCAAGTGCGCTACTACTTGAGCCACATCCCCAGCCTATAACTTATTCTATTGACAAGATGTTTTATATTAATTGATTTTTGGGTCCATGGGGGTATAAATCCCATTTGTTCCTGGTATATAATTCTTTTTATATGTTGCTCAATCCAGACAATTCACATCTATATTCATAAGGGATACTGGTCTGTAGTTTTTCTCTTCTTCTTGTGTTGTCTTTGTGATCAAGGTAATAACAGCTTACTAGAATGAATTGGGAAATAGTCTCTTCTTTTTTTGGAAGAGTTTGCAAAGAATTGGTATAAGGGCTGGAGATGTGGCTGAAGCGGTAGCCCGCTCGCATGCGGCCTGGGTTCGATCCTCAGCACCACATACAAACAAAGATGTTGTATCTGCTGAAAACTAAAAATACCTAAATATTAAAATTCTCTCTCTCTCTCTCTCTCTCTCTCTCTCTCTCTAAAAAAAAAAAAAAAAAAGAATTGGTATGAATTCCTTTGTAATATTTGGTAAAATTCACCAGTAAAACAGTTTGGGCCTGGGTTTTTCTTCATGGGTGGTTTTAAAAGTTACTACTACTGAAGCAATCTCTTAAATTATTATGGGGCTATCTAGATTTCCTAGTACTTCTTGAGTCAGTTTCAGTAATTTGTGTATTACTAGGAACTTATCATTTCATCTAAGTTATCTAATTTGTTGGCATATCATTCTTAGTATTTCTTTATAATCCCTTTTATATCTGTAAGATCAGTAGTAATGTCCCTTTTTTTTCCATTCCTGGTGTTAGTACTTTGAGGCTTACATCTCTTTTGCTTGTTAGGTCTAGCTAAATTTGTCAATTTTGTTTTCCCTTTCAAAGAATCAACTTCTTTTTAGTTTTCTCTATTGTTCTTCTATGCTCTGTTTCTTTTCTTTTTAAATTATTTTTAGTTGTCAATGGACCTTTACTTATTTTACTTGTTTATTTATATGTGGTGCTGAGAATCGAATCCAGTGCCTCTCACATGCTAGGCAAGTGCTCTCCCACTGAGCCTCTATGCTCTGTTTCTTTCATTTCCACTTTAACCTTTTATTTCCATTCTTCTACTTGCTTTAGGTTTAGTTCTTTTTTTTTTTGTTCAGTGTTGAGATTTCTTTATACATTCTTGATACAAATCCTTTACTAAATACAAGGGTTTTCTTTCAGTCTACAGCTTGTTTCTTCATTCTCTTAACAGTACCTTTAACAGAGTAATTGTTTTTTTTTTTTTTTTTTTTCTTTTTTTTTTTTTTTTTTTTATTGGTTGTTAAAAACATTATAAAGCTCTTGACATATCATATTTCATACATTAGATTCAAGTTGGTTATGAACTCCCAATTTTACCCCAAATACAGATTGCAGAGTCACATCCGTTACACATCCACATTTTTACATAATGCCATATTAGTAACTGTTGTATTCTGCTACCTTTCCTATCCTCTACTATCCCCCCTCCCCTCCCCTCCCATCTTCTCCCTCTACCCCATCTACTGTAATTCATTTCTCTACTTGTTTATTTTCCCATTCCCCTCACAACCTCTTATATGTAGTTTTGTATATTTTTATTAGATCCAGTTCATCTTTTTAAAAATGGATTGTGCTTTTGGTGTCTGAGTATTCTTTGTCTAACCCAAAACCACAAAGATTTTTTTCCCTGTCCTTGCTTCTAAAATTTTAATAGTTCCACATTTTATCTTTAGATCTATGAGTTTGAGTTAATTTTTATATGATATGACATTTAGATGAAGTTCATTCCTTTGAGTTTGGATGAACAATCTGAACAAATAACACTATTTGTTGAAAAGACTGTCTTTTCCTATTGAATTTTATTTGTATCTTTGTCAAAAGATCAGTTGGCCATATTTGTGTGCATTATTTTCTGGTTTCTAGTCTGTTTCATTGATCTTTATTTCTATCCTTTTGTTAATACTACACTTCTGATTACTGTAGATTTATAGCAAATTGTAAAGTTGAGTACCATTAATTCCTCAACTTTATTCTTTTTAAAAATTGTTTTGAGGGCTGGGGATATAGCTTAATGGTAGAGTGTTTGCCTAGCATGTGTGAGTTACTAGGTTTGATCCCCAGCAGCACACAGACTCAAACATTTTATTTTTTATTCTTTTTCCTTTGACTTTATATATAAATTTTAGAGTGCATGCCTGTAACTCTACAGATTTGTAGGTTGAGGCAGGAGAATTTTAAATTCAAGGATGCCTAGACAACTTAGCAAGAACCTGTCTCAAAATAAAAAATCTGAGTTCAATCCCTGATATCACAAAAAAATAATTAAAAACAATATGGTTTTCTGTATCTATGGACATGAAGTGCTTCCAGGATTTTTATTAGAATTGTGCTGAATCTATCTAGTTTTTGGAGGAATTGAAATTCTGATTATATTGTGTATTCCAACTCATGAATGTAATATATCTTTCTCTCAATTTAGGTACCCTTTCATTTTTTTTTGTAGTACTTTGTAGTTTTCAGCACACAGATTCTGAACATGTTGTACTATTTCATTTTACAGGAACCATTTTCAGTGCTATTTAAAAATTTTTGGTTTCCAGTTGCTTATTGCTATTAAAGAATCATGTATTTGTGTTATGGTTTGGATTTTGATATATACCCCCCAAAAGCTCATGTGTTAAGCAATGTAGCAGTGTTCAGAAGTGAAAATATTGAAATAGGAGATCTGTAACCTCATCAGTGGATTAACTAATTTGATGGATTAATAATTTGAATGGATTACTGGGTGGGAAATGTAGGCAGGTGGATGTGGCTGGAGAAAGTAGGCTTCTGGGGGCATGATCTGGACTATATCTGTCCCTGGCTCCTCTCTCTTTCTCTCCCTCCCTCCTTCTCTCTCTGCTTCCCCTCTGCAATAACTTGAGCAGCTTTCCTCTGACCCACCCCTTCACCATGATGATGTTCCATGTTACCTGTGGCCCAGAGCATGGAGTCATTTGACCATGGACTGAACCTCTGAAACCATGAGCCCAAGATCAACTTTTCCTCCTCTAAGTAGTTCTTGTCAGGTATTTTGATTACAGTGATGAAAAGCTGACTAAAACATATTGTATTATGCATCTTTGCTAAACTTGCTTAGTAGTTATAGAAACTTTCTTTGTTTAGTCTTTAGGATTTATAGTCATGACATCTCTAAGTAGGGATAGTATCATTCTTACTGCTGTGTTGAATAAGAGTGATGAGAATAGAGATCTTTGCCTTGCTCCAATCTTAGGAGGCAAAGATCCAGTCTTTCACTAGTAAATATGATAACTTTTGATATGGTGTATTTAGTTTCAAAATTGAAGCTACTGGAGGAATAAAAAGAAGGAATCCCAGCAGCTTAGGAGGCTGAGACAGGAGGATTGTGGCTCAGTGATAGAATGCTGTCTAGCATGTGTGAGGCCCTGGGTTTGATTCTCAGTACCACATATAAATAAATAAATAAACAAACAAACAAATAAAATGTCCATTGACAACTAAAAAGATATTTTAAAAAAATTAAAAAAGATGCAAGAACAAATCAAAAGACAATGTTTGAAAGCCTTGATAATTTTTACACAGAACTAGATACCTACTTAAAGCAATGACTTGATGTCAGAATTTGTAATCACATAGACATTTTATCTGAGTTTTCAGAGTAAATAAAATGGAAGTTTTTACCAAGCATAATATATTTTGGGTTTAATTATGAAGGTACTCTGGTGGAAATACTTTATTCTGGAGACAAGCAGCATCCACTAAAATTTATCCCTCTTGCCCCCCAAATAAAACAACGTGCGTTATTATCACTTCTAGAATTTGTTGTGAGATTTTTAAGAATTAAAAAATTTCTACTTAAGAATTTTAAGCATATGAGAATTTTAAGCATACCTAACTACATATGAGTTACTTCATGCAAAAGAACTTTTTAAACATTAGATTTAATAGAAAGAAGTAAAGATATATTGCTAAGATATACTGTTCATTTAACACAAACTTGTGAAGTAGATAATTTTGATGAGATCACCACAAAAGTTAGGGCTCAGAAACAAATTGTGTTGTTATTATTTATTATTGTAAAAGACAAATGGGAGTATTCATCCACCTTTAAAAATATGTTGATGTACTTAAAAAGCATTTACCTTTACTGTTTCCTTGTGGTATTGTAACATTTATTTATTATTTTTATTTTAATGGCATGATTATTCAAAGTTCAACATAAGATCCTTTTTCATTGCATTTATTTTTTTATCTATCTAATATTTTCTACTATTATTCCATTTCATTCCATAATAATTACTAAAACTAAATTTTCTTATAAAGGGGCTATTAAAATGTGATTCACTGCAGGAGTTGACTATATTAGGTATATCACTGATAGATTGCATCACCTGCTAAGCTCAGGTCAAAAGTACCAAATTAACATTCCCAGGGATCAGTCCTCTATAAATAATTGTTATGACTACTCCAGTTTCCTTGCTATTCTGGTGGGATACCTGGAATATTTTATTTCATGCCATTTTCCAGAGTTTCCTCAGGGGACTGAGGTCTGGTTGCCCACTGTGATAGCCAGCTTAACAACAAACCCAGCACAGGCTTCTTCCCTATTGGTATCTCTATTACCTCCTAAATAAACTCAGATCCTTATATCAGAGTCTGCTTCCAGGGGAACAAGTACAATTTAAGCTATAATAGCTTCTCACTTATTAAAAATACTTACACTATACTAAGCAGAGTAAACTAATATAGAGTTTACCATATTCTAGGCATTGTTCTAACCACTGTACATAATATAAACACACTTAGTACGTAAAAATGTACTTCTCAGAAAACCTGGCAAATAGAAGATGTTTGATAAATGGTAACTAATGATGATGACAATGATGTTGATAATAATAATAACCTTTAAATTTTGCAGTGCTGGGATAAAACCCAGGGCCTTATGAATGCTGGGCAAGTGCTCTACCACTGAGCCACACCCCCAATCCAACAATAGCATTTAAAGAATTATTACGGGGCTGGGGATGTGGCTCAAGTGGTAGCGCGCTCACCTGGCATGCGTGCGGCCCGGGTTCGATCCTCAGCACCACATACAAACAAAGATGTTGTGTCCGCCGAAAACTAAAAAAACAATAAATAAAAAATTAAAAAAAATAAAGAATTATTACTAATTCTTTTTAAACTCTTCTTAAAAACAGGACAAGGAATGTTTCCAAACTAATTTTATGAGGTTAGCATCACCCGGATGACAAAGCCAGACAAAGACACCATATGAAGAGAAAATCACATCAGGATACAGTGGAGTTTGTGACCAGCCATGGGCAGCCTGGTGAGACTCCATCTCAAAGAAAAACAATCAAACAAAAACTCCAGGTAAGTAAACTTATCCTTGATAAGTTTCAAAAACTCTCAATAAAATACTAGTAAACTGAAGTCAATAGCACATTGAAGGGATTATACACCATGACTAAAGAGGATTTATCCTTGAGATGTAAAAATAGTCCAACATATTTAAATTAATCAACGTGAGACAACACATTAACAAAATTAGAGGAAAAAAATCCACATGGTCATCATTTTAGTCCATTTGTGCTGCTCTAACAAAATTCCATAAGACTGGGTAATTTATAAAGAACAAAAATGTATTTGCTCATAGTTCTAGATATTGGAAAGTCCAAGATCAAGGTGCCATCAGGTTGAATGTCTAATGAGGGCCCAGGCTATCTGCTGCATCCTCTAGAGGGGATGAACACTGTTGTCACAAGGTGGAAGGTGGAAGAGCAAAAGAGGCTTAAGCTAGTTTCCACCAGACCTTGTATAAAGTGCTAATTTGGTCATGAGGGCAGAGTGCTCAGGCCTTAAGTCTTTTCACCAGATGCCCCCACCTCTTAATATTATCACAAGGAGACATTTAGACAATAGCAATCATCTCAATAGATGCAGAAAAGCATCTGACAAAGTTCAAGATCCATTCATGATTAAGGATAGTTTTTTTTTTTGTGTGTGTATGTTTGTGATGGTGGGGATTGAACTCAGGGCCTGGTGCATGTGAGGCAAGCACTCTACCAACTGAGCTATATTCCCCCATTCATGATTGACACTCTGAACACAATAGGAGTCAAGGGATAGGAGAAATGGGAAGGTATTGGTTAAAGCCTTAGTTGGGTGAATGAATATGTTCTGGAGATTTTATTTACAGCAATGATGACTATAGTTAATAATACTACATTATATATTTGATATTTACTGAGAGTTAACCTTACGTGTTTTTATCACATGCATATACAAAAATTGTAACTATGTGAGATGATGGTTATTAATTAGCTTGATTGTGGCAATCATTTTACAATATATACATGCAGCAAAATTTCATATTGCATACTTTAATATGTAAAATTTTTGTTTGTCAAGTATACCCCAGTAAAGCTGGGGAAAAAAGACTTGGTATTCCTTCTTCTTCAATATACAATGAGTCTGCTAAGTGGTTACAAGACTTTTGGAGAAAGGAGGTGGTAGGTACTGGGCATACTTGGCTATGGCATTGTAGGATCCTGTCTCAGGGAGTCTTGAGAATCCTCTCATTCATAGACTGTGGATCTGAGAACTGGCTGAACTTCCACATGGCAAGGGATTATGATTTTTCCATCGTGGCATCTGATTGTCAGTCTTCTTCTTCCACATTCTTGGTATCTTTTGCTGTGTAAGTCAACACTCTGGTTGGCTGCCCATCTATCTCACGTCTGGAAACACTATGACATATTGGTCACAGGGCCTTGTGGATCAGAGATTCAGTTACCATTCTTCTTTTGTTACCTACAACTTCTACCTTGCCTCTGATATTTAAGTGCCACACTGGTCTGATAGTTCAGAATTCTATCTTCCCACTGACATTAGGCAGGCTAGTTCCATAGCTGCATCTTTACCATCAACTTGGCTTACAGAGGAAAGCCACCCACTGAGTCTCTCATAGTGCACCCTTTATACCATAGTGCACATCCAGTTAAAAAAGTGGGTGTCCCCAGCCCTCTTACAGAGCATTTAGTGTCATCAATCCTTTCCAGCATGCCCACTTCTCTGAGCCTCCAGATCCCTTTTAATACTCTGCCAAGGTGTTTATGACATTCTACCAAATTTACTCCAGGCTATTATCTCTGAGCCTTAAGGAAAAATTTTAGCAATGAATGAAGACCGGTTTTGAGCATCCTTGTCAGGATATGAAACCTTAAGTTACAGAAGCACCCACTTCAAGAAACCATCTCTTATCTAGCCTTATATTCTCAACTCACTGTGGTCCAATACCCTCAAGATACACTCACATGCATGATCTTCCAGTGCCTCTGGGTATATATTAGTTCCTGCAGCTCTGATGGTGGTTGATCTCTTGGCTTTCCTGTAAGAGACAGCACTTCCTCATCAAGCCATACTGAGATAAGACCCTAGTTTTTGATAGGGGTGGGGTATGGTGGGGATTGGCAGGAGGACCACAGTATCTTAAAGACATTTGCCTTAGGTTAGGATCATCAAATGGCCTCATGGCAATGGGGTCTTCTCTTCCCTGTAAAGGTAAGGGAAGCATTCATGCCACCTGCAGGATTTAGGGGGAGAATGGGCTCTAGGTTCTCAAGCTTGAATCCCAAGTCTGAGGATCCCTCTTTGGTTCCAAATTTCTGGGGCTGTGAATTCAGTTTCTTTTGTAATTCAGTCGTGCTTGAAATCAAGTCTTTTTTTTTTTAAAGAGAGAGAGAGAGAGAGACAATTTTTTAATATTTATTTTTTAGTTTTCGGGGGACACAACATCTTTGTTGGTATGTGGTGCTGAGGATCCAACCCGGGCCGCACACATGCCAGGCGAGAGCGCTATCGCTTGAGCCACATCCCCAGCCCTTTAAATCAAATCTTGACCTCTGGATTTTGGCACAGTCTGCTTTCCAGATGTAGGAAATGAATGTCTCTTTAAATTGTGCCAAGGAGACCTTCCAGGCCATGAGTTGATGGTGGACTTACCTGAGCTTGACAGATGCTTTCTCTGAGGCTTCTATGACAGAGCACTCCACACAGTTCTATCATTAGCAGGACCTGCATACTTTTCAAGTGCTGCACTACAACCTGCCCTTTGGTTCTTCTCCACTTGTGTATCTGCCCTGTGCATCAGAGGTGAGAGTCTTGTTAATTGTGGTGTTGCTAAATCATACCACTTCCCACCAGAATCACCATCTGGCTGGTTAGTGATTGAATTCTAGAATCCCCTCCTGAGGTCTACTGTCTAGGGTCATTTTTGTACCAACTGCTCAATTTCTATTTTCTCCAAAATAGATCCTGAGAACGTGGGTGTAAGTAATTTATTTGGGAGGTGGGTGTAAGTAATTTATCAGGCAGCGTAGTGAGGGACTGGGGAGATGCAGAAAAGCTAATGAAAGGTATTATAATGAGTAGGTTACCTCTGAGGTCCCCTGGAGCTCTGTCCAACTAGGGCCCCCCTGAGAGGCTGTGTGGAATTGTCCTGCAGAGGGCCATTCATCTACCACCTCCCATTGCTTGCTAGTTGAAAACTGTTCCTGGGCAATACCTCCTAGCACTTTTGGCCTGCCCTGAGCATGGCTGAGCAGACCCCAATACTAGAGAAAGTTCTTAGGCAGAGAGAAGTAAGAAATTGCTGGCATGCAAGTGATGTTTGGGTAGGTCAAGGAGGTGTGCATTTCCGGCAGCTAATACCTCCCTTGTGATCACAGAAGCCTCTTTACTGGTGACTCCCAAGGTTCCATGCTGACAGTTCCACTGTGCAGTTTAAAATCCAGTGATTCTCATAAACTGGTCACCATTACTTGAGGGCCAGTGAAAGGCCAGACTTTGTATAAAGATCTTCCCTTGCATTAATACATTTTATCTTTACAAGAGCCTCGTGGTATTCATTCCATGGGGAGAAAACTGAGTCTTCAGAAGGCTTGAATGCTTCGGGTTGGCACAGGGGCTCCTTCAATAGTCTTGCCGCTGGTTCTCCTCCACCCTCCTGAGCCCTCTCTTTGGTCCCAGCCACACCACAACACTTTGTTTCCCAAACATATCCACCTTCACAACCCCCTGCCTGTGCACCTAGAATGCTTTTCCTTTTCTGCATATCCAAGTACCTTCCTGTTGTTTAAGACTCAGCTCAGGTGACACTTCCTCCCAGGGCAGGCTGGGAAAGCCCCCAGTGGGAGCTGCCAGTCCCTGTACTCTCCATGGGAACGCTACCTTGTGGTGTTGGGTTTGACTAATTACACTCTGTGCCCCTGCCAAGAGCCTGAACAAGCACTCAGCTGGCATTTACCTGGTGAGTGAAGGATTGGCTCATCCATTTCAGTTTTCATTCTTTGCTAGCTTAGGCTGTTTTTTACTTTCTAACATTCCTAAGATTTTTCAGTGCCAAGATATAGGCTTCCAGGCCAGCAATCTGTGTTTTCTTGAAGGTTGGTCTTCTCAGGACTGGAAGCTTCAAGATAGAAAATACAGTGAGCCTCACACAACTGCATCACACTACCAGCCCCAGGCCTGGCGTGGAGTGGCATTGGATAGACAGTTAGATCAATGCCGTTTTTTGCAGTGCTGGGGATTGGACCCAGGTCATTGCTTTTGCCAGGCAAGCACTCTACAGTGAGTTACACCCCCAGCCCAACAGCTGAATAAATGAATGAATAATCAATATTCTTTATGATGTATTCACTCATTGAGCTGTGGGGAGATGAAGAAGGCAAATGGGACAGCTATATTTATGTCCTCAACTTTGGATTTATCCAGAGGCCCATTTTGAGATTAGGGCTCCTGTGCAAATAGCTTATAAGAGGTGATTTCAGGAAGCACTTGCTTGGGAGAGAAGTGGGAGAGGAAAGAATGAAGCAAGGAAAGAATGTTACCTAAGAAAGTTACCAGTGCCAGTAGCTAGAGTGTCACCCTGTTGGGGAACTTTGGGAACTGCAGCCTAGAACACATGCCTTAAATTCATCCTACTGCAGGCCATGGATGAGGGCGGGCACATGGGTGAGGAAAATGGTCTCTTGTAGCCAGAAGGAGCCTTCAGGTAGAGCACTGTAGACACAGGCATGTTGGGCAGCCATTTGTAGGATGTAAGAACATGGGGGAGGTAGGTGGGATACGGACAGTGTCATCTGGTGAGTGACAGTCACAAGCATGTCATTATTGTACGGTATGGCTCCAGATGAAATTTCTAGAGGGGACAGCAGATAATGTAAAGGAGAACAGTGCTTGTGTTGAGAAACATCATACAGCCTTTCTACTCTGCCTCTTCCTCCAGCTGGGACAGAGAGTTAGTTTGTAGGAGGATGAATTTGGGAGTTTTCCTTAATATCTGCCTGTTTCAGTTGTTCAGTGTCTTGAGGAAGGATCTGTGCTAACTGGAGGGAAACCCTGCATACATGGAATTGGAGAGGCTGCATACATGGAATTGGAGAGGCTGTTTCTCACATCCAGCCACCACATGGGACACTGAGATGGAGGCTGATGTGGGGCCAGATCTGATTTTTAAAATGGGAAGTAGTAATCCAGATATTTATATGAAATCTCCTGATTTTAAAGGTACTGTATTGAATAGTGAGTTTTCCTTCAAAACTCATATCCATCTGGTATACTTTTTTTTTTTTTCTCTTGTGGTACTGGGGAATCAAACCCAGGGCCTTGTGCATGCAAGGCAAGCACTCTACCAACTGAACTAATCCCCAGCCACCATCTGTTGTAAAATTAACACCAACAAATCAGTTGCATTCCTATACATCAGTGATGAACCAACTGAAAGAGAAATTAGGAAAATTATCCCATTCACAATAGCCTCGAAAAAATTAAAATACTTGGGAATTAATCTAACAAAAGAGGTGAAAGACCTCTATAATGAAACTACAGAACACTAAAGAAAGAAATTGAAGAAGATGTTAGAAGATGAAAAGATCTCCATGTTCTTGGATAAGCAGAATTTAATACTGTCAAAATGGCCATACTATCAAAAGTGCCATGCAGATTTAATCCAATTTCTATTAAAATTCCAACAATGTTCTTCATAGAAATAGAAAAAGCAGTCATGAAATTCATTTAGAAAAATAAGAGACCCAGAATAGCCAAAGCAATCCTTAGCAAGGAAAGTGAGGCAGGAGGCGTCACAATACCAAATTATACTTAAATTATACTACAGAGCTATAGTAACAAAAACTCACAGTATTGGCACCAAAACAGACATGACAAATGGTACAGAATAGAAGACACAGAGACAAACCCACATAAATACAGCTATCTCATGCCAGACAAACACACCATAAACATACATTGTAGAAAGGATAGCCTCTTCAATAAATGGTGTTGGGAAAAGTGGAAATCCCGATGTAGCAAAATGAAATTAAACCCCTCTCTCTCATCCTGCACAAAACTCAACTAAAAGTGGATCAAGGACCTAGGAATTAAACCGGAGACCCTGCACCTACTAGAAGAAAAAATATGCTCAAATCTCCACCATGTCTACTTAGAAACCATATTCCTCAATAAGACTCCTAAAGTGCAAGAAGTAAAATCAAGAATTAATAAATGGGATGGTATCAAACTAAAAAGCTTCTTCACAGCAAAGGAAACAATTAAGAATGTCAACAGAGAGCCTACAAAATAGGAGAAAATCTTTGTCACCTGCATCTCAGATAGAGCATTAATCTCCAGGATATATAAAGAACTCAAAAAACTTAACACCAAAAAACTAAATAACACAATCAATAAATGGGCAAGGGATTGAACAGACACTTCACAGAAGAAGAGATACAAATGGTCAACAAGTATGTGAAAAAATGTTCAACATCCCTAGCAATTAGAGAAATGCAAATTAAAACTATACTGGGATTTCATCTCACTCAATCAGAATGGCAATTATTGAGAATACAAGCAACAATAAGTGTTGGCAAGGATGTGGGGAAAAGTATACACTTACACATTGCTGGTAAGACCGCAAATTGGTGCAAACATTATGGAAAGCAGTATGGAGATTCCTCAGAAAACTTGGAGTAGAACCACCATCTGACCTGGTTATCTCACTCCTCATTTTATACCCAAAGGTCTTAAAATCAGTATACTATAGCGATATGGCCACATCAGTGTTTGTACAGCTCAATTCACAATAGCTAAGCTATGGAATTAACCTAGGTGCCCTCCAATAGATGAATGGATAAAAAAATGTAGCATGTTTACACAATGGAATATTACCAATAAAGAAGAATGAAATTATGGCATTTGCTGGTAAATGGATGGAATTGGAGAGGATTATGCAAAGTGAAATAAACCAATCCCAAAAAACCGAAGTCTGAATGTTCTCTCTGATATGTGGATACTAACTCACAGTAAGTGTGTGTGTGTGTGGAAGGGGGTTAGGAAAGAATAGAAGTACTTTTGATTAGACAAAGGGGAATGAAGGGAAGGGAGGAGGGATGGGAATAGGAAGACAGTAGAATGAATTGGACATACTTTCTTATGTTCATATATGAATACATGACCAGTGTAACTCCACATCATGTACAACCACAAGAATGGGAAGTTATGTTCCATGTTTGTATAATATGTCAAAATATTCTCTACTGTCATGTATAACTAAAAAAGAACAAATACAAAATTTATATCCGGGGCTGGGGATGTGGCTCAAGTGGTAGCGTGCTCTCCTGGCATGCATGCGGCCCAGGTTCGATCCTCAGCACCACATACAAACAAAGAATTTGTGTCCGCCGAGAACTAAAAAATAAATATTAAAAAATTAAAAAAAAAACACAACAAAATTTATATCCATCTGGGACCTTGGAGATGTGATCTTATTTGAAAATAAGTTCCTTGCAGATGTAAGATGGGATCATGGGGTTAGAGTGGGCACTAATTCAATGATTGGTGTTTTTTTTTTTTTTTAATATTTTTTGGTTGTAGATGGACACAATACCTTTATTTTATTTATTTTTTATATGGTGCTGAGGATGGAACCCAGTTCCTCATATGACCTAGGCAAGCGCTCTGCCATGGAGCTATAACCCCAGACATTTTGATTGGTGTTTTTATAAGAGAAAAAATGGGGACATAGAATAAAGATGGCCCAATTAAAACAGAAGCAGAGATCGGAGCTATGCTGCCACAAGCCAAAGAATGCCCAGGATTGCTGGCATTCACCAGAAACTGAAAGGATGGATTCTTCCCTAGATCCTATAGAGGAGCATAGCCTTGTTCCCTTGATTTCAGACTTCCAGCCTCTAGAAGTGTCAGAGAATAAATTGTTGTGTTAAGCCAAAGTTATGGTACCTTGTTATAGCAGCCCTAGGAGACTAATGCAATTTGCAATGACGTGTTTTTAAAATGCTGCACAGGAAAACACTGCATGTCTGTAGAGGCCATATGTTGGTTGTGGTCATTGTCCAAATGTTTGTCCCTGAGGATAGACTGGAAATTGGAGTGTGGTCCCCACTTGTAGGTTCACAACCTTGGCATGGGGACCAGCTCTGTGCAGAGGGCAGGGGGAGCTTCAAGGAGGAAGCTTCTTGCTCCTGATGGTGCCTGGGGCAAGAAGGGAAAACTTCACAGAGGAAATGAGGTGGAAAAAATGTAGTCTTAGGTGTCCCCTCCCTGACAGGAGGAAGGTGGACCCCAGGGTGTTTGCAGAGGAGCATGGACAGGACATAAAGTTTGGCAGTAGAGGTGAGAGAGAAGCCTGGAGTCACTCTGATGCTTGGGGCTTCACTGAACAAGGGGTGGAGAGGCAATGTCCTAGGTGGGGAGTAGCAAGAATGCTCAGTGTCTGACATTTGGGACATGCAGGTGGAAATGAAGAAGATCCAGTTAGCATATGGGTCTGTACTCAGAAGAGGTTTCTGGCTGGCAACAGAGATTTCTGGAGGCATCTGCAGCTATCTCCTCTGTGAGGGAGAAGGAGATGCAGTCAGAGAGGGAGGAGGAAGACCTGGAGATTGGGAGGTCCTGGAAGGAGGGAGGGGCAACATCACTGCAGCCTGCTAAGGGGCAGGCTTTGGAAAACACGTTTCCTTTCATTGCTTGTGTGGAGAATTCACAAAGCTTCTTCAGAGAAGGAGAGAACTTGAGGTGATAGGACCCTTTGTTTCAGATGAGTGGGGTGGGGGAGGAAGCCAGAGGAGAGGGGACAAGAGTGTGTGCGGAGAGGGTGGAGGCAGACTTTGGGCAGCATGTGCTGGTGTGTGGGGGCAGGTTGAACTGTGGGGAAGGGAGGGAGGGACTGACAGATGAAGAGGCACGCGGATAAGGGCCAGGAGGAAGGACTCTACTTTTCAGACCGGCCAGTGGACAGGGGGCAAGGATGGTGGAGGATGCCCCCAGGTGTTGAAGAGAAAGGCTACTGGAGAGGTTGGTTTTTGGGGGGCACAGTGAAATAAGATCTGGGGTCACTTGCTGACCATGAGGGCCAGCAAACAAAGGGGTAAGTTGGCTATCAGTGGGCACAATAGGGGCTGACCCAAGGTTCCTTGAGGGAGACTCCAAAGCTCACTCTTCTGTGAAGTGTTCACTGTCCCATGGACACATTCTTCTTGAATGTGTTGGGGGCACAATGTTAGCTGAAAAGACCAACCTGCATTGGGTGTGTGTATCCCTGTGGGGGCTTCCAGTGCTGCAAAGCATGACAGCAGATTTGATTTGAAGCTTCAGATAAGACAGAATATCTGCTCTTAGGCACTGGAACACCCTTCAGCTCTTTTACTTCATGAAACAATCCAAGGAGAGTATTGTTCATTATTCTTCTATTACAGATATTAACACGACTCTGCTTGGATCATTCTGTCTCAGGCTGGCCCTTTGTACCTATCCCCTCACTCCGCCCTGTTGGAGAAGAAAGGATCACTGTTGTCCCCATCTTGCAGATGAGGAGGTTGGGGCAGAGGAGGGAGATATGCACCTGACCCAGGGGTGGCCAGCTGCCATCAGAGGTCAGGCTCTTGGTGACCAGGAGCAGCCCCCTGCTGTTCCAAAGTGGTGCTGTCTTGGGGCCATATGTTGGGTGTGGTCATTGTCCAAGTGTTTGTCCCTGAGGAGAGACTGGAAATTGGAGGTGTGGGGTCCAGCAGGACCAAGATTCTCTTCCCTTTGTCCCTGATAGAGATGGTGAGCTCATCTAATATTGATAACCTCTCATCCCTGCCCAGTTCTGTCCTTTCCTTCCCATCAGTAAGCTGCCTGGGAGCAAACAGTGGTGCCAACTCACTGCTGAGGGCCCAGCCCAGGGCCTGCATTCAGGCTGCACTCAGCAGAGAAGTTCAGAACCAAACTTTGGCATTTGGGGATGATCAGACACTTTCTGTCCCCTGTTGAGGCATAGGGTGTGGTGGAAAGAGGTTGAAGTGACCTGATTTTTGACTACTGGCCCTGGTATTCCCTAGCTCAAGATCTGGGCCCTAAGTCACACAGTCTTTCTGGGCCTCAGTTTCTCCATCCATAACATGGGGGGATATTTTCTAGCAGCACTTTACACACCTGGAACCCAAGGGCCCTCCTCCATGTGGTGAGGATTCAACAGCAGTAGTGTCACCACCATCACCATGATGGTTGTTGTCAATTACTGTTTACTATGTGCCAATTGCAGTTCTAACACTTTACAGTCCTTATCTCATTCCATCCTGACAACTCTGTGAGGGAGTTAAGGCGAGCCAGGCACAGAGAGTTAAATAACCCAGGCAGGGAACAGCCACAGCCCTTTCTATGCCTTGACAGCTGACCAGGACATCTATCTCAGTTTCTTCAACTATGAAATGAGCTTATAATAGTGTATTACAAAGTGAGCATGCAGCACCTTGCCTACTAATTGTTCACACACGACGGATCACTGTCACTCTAGCAGTGCTTCTCCCTTGATCACCCTGTTTCTCCCCACACCCTTCATTTTTCTGCGATGTTTCTTTTTGTGTATTTTCCCACCCCCCTCCAGCCACTTTTCTCCCAGTCTCCCACCCTCTCCTACCCGCCCTCAAGGTTTTCTCCGCTTGTCCTCTGCTGCCCCTGTGTGGCCCGAGGAGGAACGGTTCCTCGCGAGCCCCACCCTTCCTCGGGCCGCAGCGCTGGAGGCTGCAGCTGGTGGATGCAGGTGCGCGTCGCCCTCTGCACTTATCCGTCCGGCCCAGTGGGTTTGACACCTAGAGTTTGACTTGCCCTGGTCTCTGGATTTATTTTGACTTTGTTCTTGGTGTGGGGGACGAAAGTCTGGCTGTGGTCTCGGTTCTATGTTCACTCCGGGAGCTGCCCGGCTCCTTCCAGAGCACCAGTCTCAAAGGAGGGCTTTCCTGGGCTCGCGAGCGCCCCCCTTCGCCGCTGAAATTCGTGAAATTGGAATGGAGAACTGTTAATTCCACAAGCCTGAAGGAACACACCCTATACTTTCTCCCTTAGCCGGTGGTTTTCCTTTTTGATACTTTTTGTTGTAACTAAGGGCTAAAGAACATTCGCAGAGATATTTATTTACCTCCAAGGCACATTGCCAATGAAAGAGATGGGATTTGAACCAAGGCATCTTCAAGTACTGTTCCTAGATTATCCAGCCTCTATTCAAAGCTGTTATCCTCCTGTTAATAACCTGATTATTCATAAATTGTTTTATGTGGTTGCATGATATTTAACTCTTTTATGTGCTTAAGTATACTTTAAATGCCTGGTCACTTTGTAAAGATTAGACACACAGTAAAGAACTTCCAGTTAATGATGGCAGGCTCAACTTCTGAGTGTTTTTAACCATTGAAATGACAGCAGAGAGCAGCTTATTGAAATATTCAAATATGCAAGGACAAAGAGAAACACAGAGAAGCTGGTAGCAGCAGTATTATTTTTCCCACTTATTGAGGTATAATTGGCAAATAAAAATGCATATATTTATATATTTAAGATTTACAGGGACTGGGATTGTGGCTCAGTGGTAGAGTGCTCACCTAGCATGCATGAGGCACTGGGTTCGATCCTCACCACCACACAAATGTAAAATAAAGATATTGTGTCCACCTAAAACTATAAATAAATAAATATTAAAAAAGATTTACAATATGATGCTACACACATACACACACACACACACACTGTGAAATAACTACTCATATTGAGCTAATCCACATATACACCCCTTCACAGAGTTATCCCCCTTTTTAATGTGGTGGAAATCCTTAAGATTTACTATTAGCAATTTTCAGGTATACAATGGTACATCAGTGCTGCAGTAGGATTTGGAAGCTGGAGCAGAGAGTGACATGTGAGTCAACTGACCTCAGAAAGCTGCATCTTCCATCCCAATAGGCCTATTCAAGAAACTAGACTTATACTGGAAAATCCCAAAAGGCTCAGACACTTGTAGAAGCAGGTTATGCTAAGAGCAGAAAGTAGTTGGAGTCCTTCCTTCTTTCCCTTTGCAGGCAAGTGACAACCTCCCCCAGCTTGGGCAGAAGACCAGAGGTTTATTTAGAGAGGTAAAGCAGAGGATCTGCGGCCTGGGAGGAGGGAGGCTATTGAGACTGGGAGCTCTGTACTACCAAAAGCAGGCTAAGAGAACTGCGGTTCTGAATGTCTAACACAGTACCCCCTCCCTTGCCTTGCTGGGCTCCCAGCACCTCAAGGCAGGAAACTGGGCAATGATGCTTGGTGGGTGAGGGTCATCTTCCTATTCCCCCAGGAGGTCTAGTGTCAATAAGCCAGACCCCTGTGCACACAGCTTCCATTCAGCTTTTTAAGTTTTTAAAAGAAATCTGCTGTTTGGGGGGCTTGGTTGTGTAATTTGGTGCCAGAGCTCCTGCTTAGCATGTGTGAGGCCCTGGGTTTGATCCTCAAGTGTATATATGTGTGGGGTGGGGA
Organism: Marmota flaviventris; assembly: GCF_047511675.1. Classification (NCBI taxonomy): domain Eukaryota; kingdom Metazoa; phylum Chordata; class Mammalia; order Rodentia; family Sciuridae; genus Marmota; species Marmota flaviventris. The sequence continues at coordinate 39,642,442 of NC_092507.1, read as the reverse complement.
GTGGGCAGAGGACCAACTGTTTTTTCCCCCCTAATTTCAAACTTAGAGAAAAATAATCACAAGAATTCCTGTCTACTGTTCACCAGATTTCTCTAAAATCTGGTTATAAAAATTTTATAACGATGCCTTTTTTATCCCAAATAATTCAGGTGTGTTTCTTAAAGCCAAGAACATTATTTTAATGTTGAAATCAACATTGATTCAGGGCTATTATCTACAGATCTTGTTCAGGTTTCACTAACTGCCAATAATGTCTTTTAGATCAGAAAATTCCAGATCCTGTGCTGCATTTGGTGGTCATGTCTCTTTCATCTTTTTGTGTGCTGGTCAGCTTTTTGTTGCTGTGATCAGAATACCTGACAAGAACAACCTAGAGGAGGAAAGTTTCTGTGGCTCCCAAAGACCTTAAGACCTCCCACTAGGCTTTTTCTCTTCAAGTTGCCACCACCTCTCAACAGTGCCAAGAAGGGAACCGAGCCTTTAACACATAGGCTTTGGGGGACTGTTCAGACACAAACTATATCAGAGAGCATCAATAAGTACAAAAAACTCAATTGTGTGGTTATAAAGTAAAGCTGAAGAAATATCCAGAAAAGCAAAACAAAGAGACAAAAATGGAAAATATACAAGCAAAGTAAAACAAATTAGAGGTCTAAATTCTGAAATATAAAGGTTCCAGAAAAAGAGACCAGAGAAAATGAGATGAGGGCTACAGTAAGAGGAGGCTGAATGTTGGCCAGCCTTTTATGGAAGGACAGCGAGAGCTCCTGTTTTTGGCTATTTGAAAAATTGCTGGCCTTGGTGTGATGGCACATTTTTTAAAAAGCTGCTCCCTAGAAATATATGCATACATATGCAATTTTAGTTTTGTTATAAAATTTACTATGTGAGTAGCACCAAATTTACAATAATAAAACATACCATATTCTTTATTGTAAATTCTCTGTAGCCAATTGATTCTCACAGGATACTGTCATTAATTTTTGTCAAACTCATCTGTAGCTGATAGTTGTAATTCAACCACAATATGACCATGCTCTCTTCCCAATAAATTTATTGTTATTAAAGCTGACATATGATTTACCATAAAACTGTTTCCTAAACTTCAAATTGTAGACATGAAATTTAAGCCTCTTTCAGTTTCATTTCTACATATTTTGGAGTTTCACCAGGTTTAAATGATGTGAGTGACTTTTTTCTGCAATAGATAATAGTTTTTCAAGTATTTGAAAAATAGCTCCTCAAAATTTTGTGTGAGTTATGATGTAACAGCCACAGATCTGACATGTTAATCTACATTATTAACATTTTTCATCTCTTTTATATAATCTAGGCCAGAGGACTATATATTGACTATTTAGGTTTTCAGGGCCTTATATGGTCTCTGTTGCCTAGTCTCCTTTGTATATTTTTACAATGTTTAAAAAATGTAAAAATCATTCTTGGCTCAACAGAAAAGCAGCACTTTGGTTGTAATTTTGCTAATAATCAACAAGACAATAACTCAAGCCTGAATCTATAGTGTTTGCCAATTTCTGCGGTGTAACTACTTTTACCATGGCTGATTTCAAGCTATTCACATGATATCCTTGAATACAGAATCAGGGAGACAGGTGCATAGCACAGCATTACATATTTGCCCCATACAGATGGAGTAGACCTGAATCATCTTAAGAACATAGGGAGTAATAACTGGAAAGTAATACATTTTGAATATATGTATTACCTTGTTTTTCTATGCAGTTTATTTATTGCAATTTATATAACTTAATTTTTAAAAATGGCAACCATTAACATGTAGCTTGCAAAATTATTCCAAATTTAATAATTACTTATTATTGTCTATCATGAGCTGGCTCCAGTACAGAACTGATGTTAGGTTGGAAAGGGCATGACTTTGCTCTAAGCACAGAATCAGGAGATGGAATGGGAGGAGATGACTGAGTGGAGATGACGGACAGATAGTGGTAAGGATTTCTATGGCAGAGACTGCTGGTCTTCAGTTCTCATAAACTCTTGGTTTGTTGTTGAACTTGGGGTGACTAGAATACAGAATGCATTCCCTGTGCAGCTAGGTGCAGCCATATAATCATACTCTGGTAAATGAGGTATGAGTGGCAGGGAAGCTTGCAACTTCTGTGAGGTGTCCTGAAGAGGGTGGATGTGCTCTTCTTCCCTTAATTCCTTCTTCTTCCTTTTGGACAGAATGTGGGCCTAGAAGTTTCTAGCCATCTTGAAACCTGAAGTATCTTTGGAAAAGGAGACCATGCATGGCAGAGAAATAGACTACAAGAAATGGGATCCCACTCTTCTATAAGGGTCTACCACTCATTCACGACTATTTCTAGACTTCTCGAACTTGAAGAGAAAACTGAATTCTTATTGTTTTTAAATTCTTATTGTGGGTTAACTGATGCAACTTCCTTCCAAGTTTGTAAGGATTTATGGTAATTCACACCCTGGATGAATGATTCACTTATTTACTTGAAGAATATAGGAGTTTGGGTCTACTTATTCTCTAAACTCCTCTCCAAACTTTGAAAATCTATTGTCTTAACTGGAGTTGATTTTATAATAATGGATTTGATCTCCTTATAAAGTAAATTTCCTATTATTGGAAACGAACAGGCAGAAGCTGTATGTGGCATTATAATAGTCTTTGAATTTCGTGAGGTAGGGTTGTGTTTGTGTTGTTCATGGCTGAAACTTCAGAACCAAGTCCTCAGTATGTGCCCAATAAATGACTCATGAATGAACAAATTAATAAAAAGGAGATATAATCTGTGAAGAATATCATGGTGTAAAGAGCACTTACATCAGATTTGGACAGATCCATTTTTTATCCTGGTTTTTCCACCCACTACCTGTGCATGGTGCTCTATCCTCCTGGCATATCTGCTTCTTCAGAACTGCGCATCTCCTCCTGACCCCTCTTGGTTGCTATAGGACTGACATGTTCTTCAGAAACCTCAGCTTCTGACCATAGTAGATTGGCTGAGGAGTAGGGAGGGTGCTTGATGCTGGACCAACTGGGAATTTGGAATTGGGATTCAGAGATTCTAGCTGAATTGGGCTCTCCTCATAGACTCAGCTGCAAATTGGGAGCTAATTGTATCAGGGAAATTTTGTCCTGTGACTTGGGAAATTGAGGGGAAAAAATAAGGCACTTTCCTCAGAGAAAAGCCGAGAGACCAAGAGAAAGGGATTCCTGCTAACTGACACTAAGACCAGCTATCTCGGGTTTTGAGGTTCCCTCTATCTTTATAATCCCTTTTGGTTTCAGTCAACTTTAGTGGAGTTCTGTTTCTTACAAGCAAGAGTTTCAACTGATATGCAATAATAGAGATTTCCCAAGGAATGAAGGTGGAGAGAGGAGCAGGGGGCTAGGATGGAAGCCTGTGGACCGCCAGAGTGTTACCTCCAAAGGGAAGAGGAGCTTGCAAAGAGGACTAAGGGGGAACAACCTGAGAAGTGGGAGGGAAAACCATGAGTGATAGTTGCAAATGCAACCAGAACAAAGAATGATGGGAAAGTCTATTGCAATGGGGACAGATTGGGCGGATGCTGAGAGACCTGGGGAGAACAGGGCCTGAGGTGGAAAGATGACTTCTGGCTGCAGGCCACAGTTGTGAAGCCCATGGAGAGGAGACTGTTGCTGGCTTAATGGGATCAGGAGGGAGGGAAACTCTTTTTTTTTTTTTTTGAGAGGGGGGAAGATACTGAAGATTGTTTATAGATTGAGGAGAGACATTACCGTGCTGGGTTGATGAGGACTCCCTGAGGGTCAAGGCACTGGGGCAGCTTGGACATGGACAGAGGAAGGATGCTTATTTTCTCAGGTGGAAGAGGAGGCAGCAGGAGTGGTTATGGTGTGTGAAGTCCACTGAAGTGAGAGGAGAGTGTTAAGGGTGAGCTGAGTGGCTGGAGGAGAGTGGTGGAAGTGCCTTGGAAGGGAAGGGAGGAGGTACCACAGAGGAAGCCAGGGCCCGCGGGGCGTGTGGAAGCCTTGTTGGGTGGACCAGGAGGTTCACCCCATGCATTCTGCAAGCAGGAGCCTTGAACAGGTAGATAGTGGGGTGAGGTAGGAGGTCTGGGTGCAGGGTGGTGAGAAGTGCTTTAGACCATCCTCTGGGGTCTCTCAGGCAGTGGGTGAAGGTGAGGAAAATTGGGAAAAGGGGAAGGTGGAGGATGAGAGGTCCCCAGTAGTCCAGGTGCTGCTGAAACTCTGCTGGGGAGCAGGCATGGGGAAAGCAGGAATCTGGGGTTCAAGGGTGGGATTAGTCTCTAGTTTAGATCAGAACTTTCAGGCTCAGGCTGTCATTGCTGTCAGGACTCAGTCTTTGCAGGGCTCAGTCTGGGGTAAATTTTGGGGCTCAAACTTTGATCAGAAAGAAACTGAGCATCTCTTTTGGTAAAGTAGACTGACCCCAGCAAAACTGGAACCTCAAACTCAAGCCTCTTCAATTACAAGGCTGAGAACCAAATCCCAGATCCTAGGCTGACTCAAAAGATTCTGTCCTCTATCTCATTCTCTGTCATCTCTATATCCCCCACTAGAGAGCAGCAGAGACTTGATGTAAGAAAATGTTCGAAGCACTTCCCCCAACCCACACTGGCTCAAACCCTGCAAAGCTCCCAGGATGGAGTGGGGAAAAGAAGATTTCTCACTCTGCCTGTACCACCACTCGGTTCCAGGCTCAGCCCTGAGGGTCAGGTGTCGGGCCACAGTCTGCAACCCTAAGTTGACCCCAATCACTGTCTCTGACTGGTTATCCTGCCTCAGCCCTGGCCCTGTCTCTCAGCCAGATCATTGTGCCTGGAGGCTGGGAGTGGAGTTTGACTGCATTTAGACCCCCCATCCCCACCCTGTGCCTAGCACAGAGCCCAGCCCCCAGTGGGTGCTTAGGAAATGCTTATGGAATTGTACTGGGGGAGGGGGGTGAGGTAGTGCACTATGTTGAAAAGAGCCTGGCTTTGGAATCAGATAGCTCTGATTTAAAGTTGGGATCTTGCTGTATACACTGAAGCAAGTCACTTAGGTTTTCTTGAGCCTCTGGTCTGCCATTTATAAGAGAAATACTGGTACCTACCTTGAAAAGTGTTGTGAAGATTAAATAAATTGACACAAAGATGTACAGAGTGCCAGAGGCCAGGTGCTTAATAAAGGCAGCAATTAGGATGTGGTTTTGAGAAATGGTAAATGATCAGGTATGGCTAAAGGAATAGGTGGGAGATGGAAGGTGTGATTGTTCCCAAAGGTCAGAGGTCATGAAGGAGCTTGAAGGCTACAACCACAAAAATGGGAAGTTATACTCCATGTTCACAAAAATGGGAAGTTATACTCCATGTTTGTATGATCTGTCAAATACTCTATTGTCATGTATAACAACAACAACAAAAAGAACAAATAAAAAGTTAAAAAATAAAACCATAGGTTCTGTTCTGTCTGCAAAGGGGGCCGTCAAGGAGCTTTGGGTATCCTTGGTGAGATGAAATCTGGACATAGGAAATCTTTTTCTGGACCCTTTGGCAACCTCACTTATTGAGAATCCAGTACACACACCACACACACACACACACACGTGCCGCAGTCTGGCTGGGCACAAACCAGGGGCCATACAGACTCAGCCGTGGCTCTCAGCACACACACACACACAAACACACACACACATTAGAAAGTATTTCAATTTTACAGAACAGTTGCAAGTATAGGAAGAAGAATATACATATCTTTTTTTTACCTCAAATCATGGATTTATTGTGAATTGTCACTTTTGCTTTATCCTTTCCTATCTCCCTCCCTCCCTCCCTCCCTCTTTCTTTCTCTGTTTCCTCTCTCTCTCTCTCTCCATATATATGCATGCATTGCTTATTATTCCTGAACTGGTTAAGAGTAAGTTGTATACATCATACCCCTTGCCTCTAAATACTTCAGTGAATACATATATACAAAGAAAAAGGCTATTCTTGTATATAAGCACAGAGAAATTACCAACTTCAATAAATTTAATGTTGACATAATACTTTTTATCAATTACTAACTATTGTAGGCAGAAAAATGTCCTCTCAAAAGATTTGCATATCCTAAACAAGTTTGTGTTGTTTTAAGGGACTCAATTTGTGATAATTGTTATAGCAGCAAGAGAAAATTAATAGTAATAATTTTATCAATTCTGACTATCTGAATTTTGTCCATTGGCTCAGTAATGAATTTTATAAGCAACTTCTCCCTCCAGTACAAATCAGTTTTGGATCCGTGTTGTAATTAGTTGTCTTATCTCTTCAGTTTCCTATAATCTGGAGCAGCTCCTCAGCGTTTCTTTGTCTTTTATGATGATGACATTTTTGGGATACAGTCTGTCCACTCTCCTCAGCTCTGCTTCCCCCAGCTCCTTTGTCAACTGAATGTTTCTCATTTTGGGGAACTCTGATAAGATCTGTGTTCTTCCCAGGGTAATGCCTGGAAGCACTCAAGGTCCATTTACCTCTCATCGGTGATGTTAATTTGGATCCCTGGCCAAGTCATTTTTAATGTCTCATCATGCTGAGACCACTGAGAAGCATCTCACCTGCTGTCACTCACCTGTGTCCCACATGGTGGGAACTGGTACAATTTACATTATGATTCTCAGTGTTCTGCTGGTGCGTTAGTCATCTTTTTTGCTGCTGTGACAAAGACCTGACCAGAACAATTATAGAGCAGTAGAAGTTTATTTGGGGGCTCAGGTTTCAGAGGTTTAGGTCCATTGAGGTGGTGGAAGAGTGTGGTGGAAGGAAGCAGCTCACATGATCAGAATGCAGAGAGAGACTCCACTTGCCAGATACAAAATACATACAAGGGCATGCCCCCAATGCCCACCTCCTCCAGCCACACTCTACCTGCCTTCAGTTACCACTCAGTTAATCCCCATCAGGGGATTAAGTCACTGATTGGTGTAAGACCCTCATAACCCAATCATTTCTCCTCTAAACCTTCTTGCATTGTCTCACACATGAACTTTTGGGGGACACCTCACATCCAAACCGTAACAGCTGGAAATTGAGCACCCAGAGACAGGTAACATCTAAACTCTGCCCTTGAGACTACACAGCCTCTTGAGAAGCTCCTAGGCTAATGGGAAGATGGACAAGTAGACTTATTCCTTCATTCATGCACTCATTCCACAGATATTTACCAAGCGCTTAGTGGGCCAGGTTGGGATACAGAGAGGACAAGAGAAAGTGGGTACCCATCTTCCTGATGCTTACAGTTTAGTGAAGAAGATGATTAATCAAAGGAATACTGCATCCCCAGCACCAAGAACTGTGCCTGTCACATAATAGCTGCTCAGTAAGCAGGGCTGACTTGTTGAATGAATTACTGCCCATCAGAGCAGGATCGGTCCATTCCTAGAGGCGTTGTTTTGCCTCCTCTTCTTAAGCAGGTGAAGAAACTGAGGCTTAGAGAGGGGATATATCTCTCTTCCCCTAACCAGGTGGGCATAGAGGCTGTATGTGCTGATTCTCCCAAGCATCAGTGTTCCAGCAACTTGGTTTCCTGTTGGTGGGCAGCTGGGGGTTGGGCTCGCGTGGGAATGAGCGTCTCCTGTCTTCCTGAGGCCGCCTCCTCTTTCCATCCTGCTGGGGCCTGGGGCCTGCTGACTGGGCCTGTGGTTATTTAGTCAGCGATAATATTGGATTTACTTTCATCTCTGAATTGCATCAAATGTCGCCAGTGACATTTAGCTGACACACAAGGAGGAGGCTGGCATTTTTAGACTGTCAGCGTGTTACAGATGTAGAAGCGGATTGTGTCGGGCATCTGGTTTATTGTTAATTAGATGGAGCCAGTGAGGCCTCCTCAGTGAGCCGGTGGATAAGCCCTTCCATAGCTCCTGCTTCAAACCGGCTTCAAACCCCCTCCCAGAAACTAATGAGGCCCTGACGATTTTTCCCATTGTGATGGGAAATTTCATTTCAGAAGTTCGGGGAGCGAATGACAAAGTGAGTTGTTCTCCATCTGTGGATCTCTCTTACATGTCAATTCTCCCCTGACAACTTACTCTCTTTCTCTTTTGCATCTGAGAGATAAAGTGGAGGGAAAACAGCCAGATTTGGATAGTGGTTCACATTAGTTCAATTCTTATGGCTGTTGTGGGGAGGAAATGAATTAAAATACTCAAGTGTTTGGAGGTGTGCCCAGCACATAGTAGGTGTCATGTGCCTTTCTCCAGCCACTACTATCACTGCTACTATGAGGAAGAGACACGGGTTGCAGAAGATGCCCTCCCTTCTCTCAAGTCACTTACAGCCTGAGGGAGGAAATTAATATGTCCGCCTCCACTTTTTGGAGTCTGAGGCTGCATCATTTCCAGATCCTATGATTATAGGGTTTGAAAGTTCTGTGATTTCATACTTATAAGAATCTCTGAATCCATGATCCTTACGTTCTACAGGTCTGTGACTCTGTGTGATTCTAACTGCTCAGAGGTGATCTGAAGTGACAGATACTGGTTTGTTGTCCATGACATCTGTGTCATCTCCTCCTGGGTACACAGACTCTTTCTCCAGCTTCCCAGGCAGTTAGGTGGGCAGAAATGGTGGAGGCCACTGTAGAGGTGGCCCTGAAGCCCTTGGGGAGTCGTCTTTGCCCTCTCCCTTTCCGTATCTGGAAAGAGTACCCTAAGGACCTATCAGGGGGCAGAGTCATATGTGGAAGGAGCTTGAGTCCCCAGAGGAGCATGTGGAAGGGTGTCCAGTCAGGAATGAGACCAGGAAATAAATATCTACTGTGTCAAGCTATTGAGATTCAGGATTTATCTTATTTGGCAGTGGGCAAACATTTCTATGCACATTTTGGGAGTTACATGGAGAGAAGGGTCTCAGTGGTGTGGGGCTAAGGGGAAGGCAGGTGGGAACTTTCCCTGATAGTCTCCTTCCCATCATTTTCCCATCATCTTCCACCTACTCTAGCTCCCTCCTACAGCCTTCCCCAGACTTTAATGTTGTCCCCCCAGTACAGGTCCAGGCCCGCACCTTCCTGAGCCTAACTCAGTTTTTAGCAGGTAGGGCAAGAAGGCAGTTTGCTCTGGTCACACCCCTGTGGTCTTGGTGCCTGTCTCTCCTCACCCTGCAATAGCACAGACGTAGCCCATGTTGTCACTATGAGCGTAGGGACAAAGACTCCACCTGTGGGCAGGCCCAGGCCTCTCACACAAGCCCTTCCTCTTCTCAGTTGGGTTGAGCTGGTCCAGCCTGCTGTCCTGCCCTGTCCCCTGTGGGCTGCACCTGCACAACCTTGTCTTCTCCCAAGCCTCCTCCCTGGGTGCCTTCCAGAGTCACCTGTTCCTCTTCATGGGAAACTTGGCGCACTTCACACTGCACTGCACTGGGAAGGGCTGTGTTTGCAGCTTGCACCAGCTCTAGGAAGTGGGCAATAGATAAGAACATTTGCTCTGCTGGGGCTTCATGGGGTCTGACCTTTAAAAACAGCCTTAGAATGTCAGCCACCAGTCTGCAGAGGTGGTGGGGATCTGGGGGGCAGGGACACATGGGAATCCTGTCCTCTTTGCCTGAAAACCCTCCCCTTCTCCATTCAGAAAACTGGACTGGGCCCACGGCTGGTAGGCCTTCTTCCTTCCCTCAGACAGAGCACTGCTCTTCCTCTGTGCCTCAGTTGCCCATTCACAGGCTCATGCTTAGGACTAAATGAGATGGTACAAGACATGCAAAGTGCTCAGATCAGGGTAGTAGCATGGTGGAAGCTATGTTGGCTTTGGGGTGGCTTCCCAGGGTGCCAGTTTGCAGGGAGGTGTGTTGGCCTTCAGTGAGAAAGATCAGTACAGAAAAGTTGGCCTTAGGACCCCAATATCAAAACTTGAAAATCTGACAAGGATATATTCCTGTCCTTGAAATCTGGGAAAGGAGTCCAGGAGAGGCTAAGAGCTGGGCACTTCTGAGCTTCTGAACTACCTTTTAACCCAGGCCTCTAGCAAACACTTTTCGCGGGTGCCTAAAGGGAATGGAATGGGTGCTCTGTGGAAGCCCATCAATGAGAACTGGAGCAATCTGGTAGCCACTTTACCTCAAAGAGGCTGAGATTCAGAGAGGGTAAGTCACCCCTGCCATGTCAAACAGTCATTAACCCGCAGAGCTGGTGTTAGAACTGTAGTCAAGAGTCTCAGTTGTTCCAGGATTTTCCCTTGGTCTGGGCCAGGGCCCACACAGGCAAGAGCAGCAGCTTCAGGGACAGAGAACCTAGGAGTGTCTCCCAGTTCGCAGTGTGGCTGAGGGCAGCTGGAGAGCTTTGAATGCCACCGAACAGAAGTCACAAGGCTCCTCAGGGGCCAAGAGGAGGACGTGGGGCCTCATGGACTCATTCTTCTCTGTCCCAGGGCTGGCCTTCCCCTCCAGCTGGCATGGCAGGGAAGCCAGCAGAATTGCAGACGATGCCTGTTCTCTGCAGATTAGCGCTTGTTCGCAGGGCCGCTGTGCACTGCGCCTTTGCTCTATGTAAATAACAAAATAAAAGGCAGGCGCTGGCACCGTGCAATTCCACAGTCCCCGTGCAATTCCGCTGTCCCTTGGAGCCTGTGGCTTCCAATTGAAAGATGTTTAGATACTAATGGATTCTACCTGAGTTGCCATCTAAACAGCAAACACCTTTGCGACTGCATAATGCCTTTCCCATTTCGGGCAGGTGGTGGGGGAGAGACGCTGAGCTGGGTGGAGGTGGACTTCCCGGGCTGTTATTTTTTAGGACAGCCACAAGGGCCTTGGAGATTTGAGCCGGTGTGGATGTTAGAGAGGGAGGGGTTTCAGGATAGATCTGATCTCTAAAAATGGAAAGAGGCCAAAAGAGGTGGTGATTCTGTCATGGCAGAGCCTGAGATAAAAGGCTAAAATATTGATGTCACCTTTTTAACCTGAATTTTATAGGGTTGAAATTTAGCATCCATCTTCCATTATGCGTTGTCGACCTTATGGCTGCACCCAGTTACGGAGCTGTGATAATATGCGGCAGACAGTTTTATTTCTGTTGTTTACACGAGTCCTCTCTGGCATCTGACGGAGGCCCCGACCAGCATGTCTTTGGTAATTTGCTCAAACACCTGTATATTAGAGGTGGCCTCAGTGACACAGCGCTCGGAATATATTGGAAGCTGTTTCCTTTCTCTCTCCTTGTGGTTGTTGCTAAGTAGAAGATTTGTGGACAAACAATCTCTGATTAATGATGGACTCATAAATAATCTCAGGACAATGGAAGTTGGGAGGCAGTGCCGTCACTCGTGTGAGGAGAGATGGTGTGATGGCCCCATCACGTGTTTGGAGGCAGCTGTGCAGAGAGGAACAGGCACACATTTCCCCGAGAGACAGAACTGGGCTGCAGTCTCCTATCTGCTGCTGTTCTCCATGAAGTTGGGAAAGCCATCACCTCTCTGAACTTCAGCTTCCTTAACAGTAGGACAGATGATAGTGCCTGCCTTACAGGGATGAGATGAAATAAGGAATGTGACACTCCAGCAACCAGTGGGTGCCCCATGGATGCTGGTTTTTATCCTCGTAGGTTTAGCAGACTTAATCTATCTTAGGTTTGCCGTATTTCTGTGTTCTCTCTCTCTCTCCTGACTTAGAAGTTAGGCTGAGAACAGAGACTCCAGGCAGGGGTGAGGATTTGTGAATCCTGTTTTTCACAAACATCTCACATTTTTGAGCCGAGGTTCAGGGTGTTATGGTACAGACTTTACTTTTTCTGATGCTGGGGATTCAACCTAGTTGTGTGTGCGAGGCAAGTGCTCTACCACTGAGTCACATGTCCAGCTCCAAGCTGCTTTCTTTTTTTTAAATAGATGGACACAATATCTTTATTTTTATTTGTTTATTCTTATGTGGTGCTGGGGATCAACCCAGGGCTTCAGCCGTGTGAGGCAAGTGCTCTACCACTGAGCCACAACCCCAGCTCCTCTAGGTTGCTTTTTGACATGATTAATTAATTCTTTTGTGAGAGGTGACAACCTAAAGAACTTGGGTCTTGGTGCTGGTCCTTGGCTCACAGTAGGCCCTCAGTAACTTTCTGTGGTAGAATGTTCTCTGGGAAGTCAGAAGATTTCACAGAGAAAGTGGCATTTCAGTTGGGTCTTGAAGAAGCCCAGGAGTGCTCCAAGAGGAGGAGGAGGAAGAGGAGGAGAAGGAAGAGAGTGCTGAGGTTAATGGCCCATCAAACCCAGAGGCATAAAATTGAGCTTTAGTCCTAAAACCTAAGTGGAGAAGGCAGCTCTGTACCCCCAGAGTTGGCCTGTGCTTCGGACAACCAGCTTTTGCCATGCAATTGCAGCGGGGGCTGCTGCTCATCTGGGTAACAGTATCAGTCGATGTTACTAAGTACTTGGTGTGTGCCTGGCACCACAGGTGTGTTACACATCTGAACTCCTCTAACCTCCATCAATTTGTCTATCTATTCCCACATTCGGTCAAGGAAACTGATGCCCAAAGATGCTGAATAGCTTCCTAAAGGTCACATGCCTAAAGGCAATGAGCTCCCTAATTCTCTCTTTCCTCTAGAAGTTGGGCGCATCTCAGTGTGCTCACTTATTTAGTTTCTCCCACGAGAGAAGTGTGCTGCCCACAGATTTATTATATGATAAAGCCAGAATGAGCCACTAATTTGGAAATCATTGTTCAGCTGGGAATGGGAAGGGGAGGAAAATTAGAGGTGGCTAAAATTAAGTGATATTACTCACACATCTCAGACCTACTCCCACACCTGTTTTTCTTCCTGTTTTCTTCCTTTGTTCTCCCCTCTAGTTTTGAGTAGGGTGGTCACAGGTTGCTGATGAGAAGAAGTTGAGAGAAATTCCAGAGCCAGGCAGTCTCCCTGCCAGCCCTGATCTGGGAGGCAGTGCCAGTTCCCAAGTGTGGGACCCACAGCAATTTCTGCTTTCCTTCTTTGTCTTTTTCTTCCGAGGCACAATTTTAGTTCCCCCCACCCCCTTACTTGTTGAAGGCGCTGAAGGTCAGGACATCTGTCAATAGGGGTGATGGGTGGGGGTGGCAGAGAGATGGAGGCGGAAGGAAGGGTGAAGGAAGGGAAGGAGGAGGGACAGAAGGGCTGAGAGGAGGAGGAAGGGTGCCAGATGAATGGTCAATTCTATTTTGTCCTCTGCAGACCCTCTTCTCCCTGCCTCTGGGGTTCAGGAGGTGGCAGTTTTCCTTCTGGTCCACACACTGCAGTTCCTGGGGAAATGTTTGGTGCTGGACTCTGGAAATCCACTTGTGAGGTTCTGCCCTGCTGGAGGCACTTGGTGACTGTGCTGAAGTAAGCTGAGTGGGTGTGCTCACTGGAGTGGGCTGGGGTGGCCATCAGTGAGTGTGAGTGAAGCTCAGCCTCTGATTCCAGAGGAGGGAGGCCCCGAGTAGAGTGGGTGCTGCTGGGTTCTAGACCTTGTTAGATCTGTGTTCAGATCCTAGTTTCTGTTATTCCCTAGCTGTGTCACCTGGGTGAGGTACTGAACCTCTCTGGACCTTAGCTTCTATTCCCATTCTATCTACTGGGCATTAACTATCTCTGTGACTCTGGGCATATCATGTCACTTCTCCAAGCCTCAATTTCTTGATCTGTAAAATGGGGAGAATAATAAACTGCCTCCTGTGCCTACCTTACATGGTTACTGTGAGGATGAAATGACACAAGAATAAAGATTGTGAAGTGCCAAACTGATGGGATGTGAACATGGAGCATCTCTCCATTTATTTAGTTTTTTAAAATTTCTTCCATTGGAGTTTTTAGTTTTCCTTATATACATCTTTTGCATATTTTGTAAGACATACATTTACGTATTTCATTGGGGGGGTGTGCTAATGTAAAATGTAACACATTTTTTTTATTTCAAATGTCACTTGTTAATTGAGGGTATGTGAAAAAGTTAATTTTTGTTTATTAACCACATATCCTGAAACCTTGCTATAATTGCCTATTAGTCCCAGGAGGGTTTGTGTGTGTGTGTGTGTGTGTGTGTGTGTGTGTGTGTGTTTTGTTTTGTTAGTTCTTTTAGATTTACAACATAGATGATAATGCCATCTGTGAACAAAGACAATTTTATTTCTTCTTTACCAGTCCTACACTGTTTATTTCCTTTTCTTGTCTTATTTCATCAGCTAGGATTTCAAGTATGATGCTGAAAAGGAGGAGTGATGAGAGTGGACATCTTTATCTTGTTCCTATCTCAGTGGGAAAACTAGTTTCTCATCATTAAGTACAATATCAACTGTAGGAGTTTTGGAAATATTCTTTATCAAGTTAAGGACATGTCCCTCTATTTCTGATTTGATAAAACTAAAAAATGGGCTTTGGATTTTGTCAAATGCTTTTTCTGCATCTTTTGATAGGATCTTCTATAGCCTGTTGATATGATAGATGACCTTAATTGAGTTGCATTTATTTTACAAAGATTCAACTGAGTATCTATTGCATGCTAGAAGGCATTCTAGTTGCAAACAAGACAGAGGAGGGCCCTCACAGAGCTTATATGCTTGTGAAGAAGACAGACAAACAGGGTGACCTCAGATTGTGATATCACTCTGGAGATGAGAGAGATGCTGAGATAGGAGGGCTGGAATATCTCCTCTCAGTTGGATGGTCAGGGAGGCTTCCCTGAGAAAGTGACATCTGAGATTTGAAGGGTGAAAGGAGAAACCAGCATATGAAGGTCTGGGGGAAGGTCATTCTAGGCCCTGGCCTAGGACTTGGTATTATTTTATGTGACCTCACCATAGCCTCAGATGTAATTATCCCTATTCACTGGTGAGGAAACTGAGGCTAAGAGGTTAAGCTACTTGCTTGAAAAAGTGGTAGAAAAAATTAAGCCCAGGTAGACACAAAGTGCCTTTGGGAGTAGTATCTTTGTAAAAAAAAAATAAGGTAAAAGTGCAACATTTTATCTGGTAGAAATAAAAGAATAAATTGGCAGCATTTGTGGATGACTCAGTCTTAAAAACATTTTCCACCTAAGTAGGCTCTCTCAGAGATCCCCTTCCCCATGTCTTTGCCGGGGCCAGTATCAGTCCAGAAGGCCTTCCCTGCTTCTCTGTGTCCATCCATATTCTTCTCATTTCTCGGGGCCCAATGCCAGCTCCACTTCTCAGGAAACCTTCCTGGAGGGCTCCAGGCCCTGGAAATTGCAGGAAATGCTTTCCAGAGAGGGAAGCAATTTTGTCCAGGGTCACCCAGAGGAAAGTGGTGTCAGAGCCAGGAGGTCAGATTCAAACGCAAGCCTCCTCTTGACCCTTGGAGAAGGAAGGGTTCCCCTACCCTCAGAGCATGCACCTGCAGCTGCCAGGCCCCGTTCACCCAGGTCAGCAGCTGTGTGGAATCTTCTGCAGGCTCCTGCTTCCGCCCCCTCCCTCTCCTCATTCCTCAGATTTCCTTCTGGGAGGAAAGAACATTTTTTTTTCCCCCAGAGATGACTCTGTTCTTGTGGCCATAGATTACTCCCGACACCTAATTACTGTATATCATCATGCCATAAAATGATGATTGGAGGTGTCACTGTCCCAAATTTGTGCTCATAAAATACGTGTTCTTTTTGTTTTCCTCCTCTGCATTTGTCTGGGAGAAAAGACAGGCAAATTTATTCCAACTTTTCAGAAGAACTTTAAAGCACAGGAACAGAAGAGTTTTAGAGGTGGGTGGTTTTAAAAATACCCTGCAGAGAGAGGAGGCCGCAGCCCAGCTGATTTTGTGTGGCCTGGGGAGAAGATGAAGACCTCAATGAAGATACTCTTTCCTGCCATCCCACATTCCACTGACTCCACTTGCCTGGCAGAAACCCCACCTTCAACCTTCTCACCTCTGACCCTGCTCCTCCTGATGGCCCTACCCCCTCATGGCCTCTCTAAGGGAGCACTGGAATGTGATGGAAAACAAGGCTTCAAATCTTACTTCTGCACATGACCTTGGGTAACCTGGTCACCTCTGGAGTGTTGGCTTCATCACACGTAAAATGGGGACTCATGATGTACCTCTAACAGCTGCTATGAGGATTAAAAATAAAATAGCTGTAGAGGTAAGGCATCTTCTAACAAAGAAGAGGGGCTCAACAAATGTCCACTTCTCCTCCTTCCCTCCATAAGTTCCCCTGCCTGTTCTTCCTAAGGGGCCCTGAAATCTTAGAGTTGCTTCTTCCCTGACTAGCATCCCCTTCTCTTGCAAGTTCAGGCTGCATATAGGAGTAGGAAAGCCATCTGAGTACTGGCTGGCAGTAGGGGAGTGACTGGGATCTATGTAGTCCTTGTGAAAGAGCAACCTCATTTGAGGATGGAGAAGTTAGCCTGCTCCATTGCTCTCTCTGCACAGGGAGGCCACCATGAACTCCTACAGGTGGCTCTCCAGCCTCTTGTCCACCTCTTGTGGAGATGAGGTCTCTGCCTCCTGATGTGGTCTGCTTAGAGTCTACCTTTCTGAGGTCTCACACTGAGTACCTACCTCTTGAAGGGCAAATATTCTCTCTGGGCTGTGGGAGTGGTTCTTTAAAATAGGATAACTTAGCTGGACATGGTGGCACACATCTGTAATCCCACCAGCTCAGGAGGATTCCTAGTTCAAAGCCAGTCTCAGCAAGACCCTGTCTCATAAAAGGGGGGTGGGTGAGGCTGGGGAAAGTGACTCAGTGGTTAAGTGCCTCTGGGTTCAATCTAGTACCAAATAAACAGACAAACAAGTAAAATAAAAAATAAAAATGGGTAACTTGTGAATCCAGACCAACTTGCAGGTGGTTCTTGCCTTAGAAGGGGGACTTGAGGTGGGTGTGGGGTGAATGGCTTTATCGGAGGCCCTTATCCCATCTTGCCTCTGCCTGGCAAGCACCTCAGTTCTCAAGGCTCCACTTGGAAGCATCCTCTCTGCATGCCTTCCCCACCTCTAGGTGAGGTATTCTTCCTTGGGATCTCTGTACTGGCCTGCTGCCTGGGATGGTCCTCAGTAGAGGCTGTGTATGGGTATGGGCCACGCTTTGGCCTAGATTCTGACTCTTGGAGTACCTTGAATGTTTCTGAGGCTTGTCCAATGTCTGTCTGTCTTCCTAGGTGGTAGCTTTGCCAGAGTGGTGGCTGGATTGACCTGCTCATTGCTGTATCCCAGGGGCTTAGTGCAGTTCTTGGCCAAAATGGGTGCTCAGTGAACAATCACAGTAGCATTACCTAGTACTTACTATGTGCCATTCTCCATTCTAACTGCTTTACATATATCAGCTCAAAAAAAATTCCTAAAATGTAGATACTGATATCATTACAGTCTAGTATGGCAAATAAAAGCAGCGATTCTGGAGCCAGATTATTTGGATGTCTGACTAGCTAGACTTATTTTTTGTGTGACTTTGTGTTCTTCCTTGTTACCTGGCCAGAACTGTACCTGCCACAGAGTTGCTATGTTGTTAAATACTTTCACATCCATAAAGTGTGTATTAGGTATTACCTCATCTTATGGTGGCAAAACTTGAGACAGAGACTTAGTAACTTGATGAAGGTCACACAACTGGAAAGGGACACAGGTAGAACTCAAACCCAGGCAATCAATTCCAGAGTCCATGCTCTTAACCTTGACACTGTGCCGCTCTTATTGAAGATGGATTTGAAGAACTGGCTTCTCAAGGAAGCTCTTGTAGAGGTTTCTCGTCCTCTGAAACCTGGAGCAGAAAAGGGTATTTAGGTTTCTTCTCTGATCCGGCCCTTGTTTGAGCGTTTTCTGGGCGTGAGCTCAGGTCACAGTACCCCTTTTTTCCCCCGCAGAGATTCCACAGGGGTGTCACTCCATGTCAGCGCCGCCAGTATCCGCGCAGCGACTCCTCCTTCCGCCAGCAGGGGTCAGCCGCGGCTGCTGTTGGTGGCTCTGGTGAGCTGCTGCGAAACCCTTGATGCAGCCGCGGGCTTGGCGCGGGAAGGACCCTTGGAGGTCATGCGTCCGCAGACTGGACAGAAGCTCAGAGATGGGGAGGTCTCTCCGAAGGTCACCAAGGGGTCCATGCTAATCTCTCCCTTCGACCTTGGCTTTTCCCCGCAGCCCAAGAGTCCACTTCGAAGGGTTTTAGAAATCAATCCGTTTGGGCCCCGGGGAAGGTTCTACAGGAGTGTGGGTCCCATGGCGGTGTGCCACTGCCCTGCTGTGTGACGTTGGACAACTCATCACTCTCTTTAGCTTCATTACCCGTCTAAGGAGGGGACCCGGGCAGTCAACACGTCCTGTGATTGTGAGGAGGGTACATCATCACCGCCTGCCTTAGCCACAGGCGGATCAGAATTGGACCACCGGATCAAGGCTGCCCCGGAGAGCCGCGCGCTGCGGGGTCGGACCCTTCCTAGGCTCAGTGCGCGGGGCCGGTGGGAGCCAAGCGCCCGGAGCCCGGCAGGGGGCGCTGCCGCATCGCGCGTGGCTTCTCCGCATGTCCTCCCAAGGACAGTGTGGATGCGGCGGGAGGGGCACGGCAGCGGCCAGAGGAGATGCGGCCGCGCCCACATTAGCGTTGCCGGGCCGAGGTCCGCGACAAGTGTGGGGCGTGAGGGGGGCAGGGCAAGTCGTCTGGTCCCCCCCGCTGGCCCTGCTAGCTGGGTTATGTTCTAGATGTGAATGGGCATGGGTGACAGCGTAAGGGTGGGGTCTCCCGAACTAGCCCTGGAGGCCCAGGCTTCGCGGTGAGACCTTGAGAGGTCCCTGTCACTTCTGGGCCTCTGTTTCCTGTCTCTGTAATGGGGAGAGGAGGTTGCTGAAGAAGTCGATGAGATAGTACATGTGAAAATGCTTTCAGGGAAATTTGAAGCTCAGGCTGTAGGCAAATTAGAACGCGTTTATTGAACAGCCATCCCCTATCTCACCCAGTCTGTCTGTCCAGTTCCACACTCAGGTGGCAACCATTTTAGCCATTTTTTACCTGTATTTTCTGGGGTTTACCTACATATTTCAAAAGTAATAGGCTTATACTACTGTTTTCTAGTTTACCAACGTTAGACATATTTATTGTCTTCTTGTTGAAATAAATACAAAATCAGTTGTCTTCCATCCCCACCCTCCTGCCCAGTGTATCTGGAGCACCATTTTTAGGTAACTCTATGATCAGCGTTCTTAGCAAGAAAATGTACCTCTTATTTCCCTCCAAAGCTCCGTCAGAATTGCCATCCACCTCTCATCCCCTGTCTTCTTTCCACAAAAGCTCTGCTCTGTTCTCTGTTGCCTTGGGCTCCTTTTTCCCAAGGGGACCCCCGACTCCCGACTGTGTTTCCCTACTGTCTGCGTGGTCTTCTCCAAAGCTTTCTCTCCATTCCCGTGTTTACTTGGTCCTCTGTCTTTGCTGGCTTACTCCTTTAGGACACCTCACTTGCTTCCTAAGAAAGTAGGCTGGGGAGGGGAATTTTCACCTGTAAATTTATCTGTATTCTGCTCAGGCACTTGATGGATAATTCAGCTGAGCATAGATTCTGGGTTGGAAATCATTCTACAGAGCTGGATGTTCTGCCCCACTGCTTCTGCACCCAGAGCTACTGTTGGGAAACTTCCTACTTTCTGGTTTGTGTTCCTTTTCATGTTTAACCCTTTTCTCTTTCAGACGTTTTTGAGGATCTTTATCTTTGGAACCCTGGAATTTCACAACATATGTGACATGCTGGTGGCTTCTGCCATTCATTGTGCCAGACCCTAGGTGGCTCTTTTCAATATGGATACACACGTCCTTCAGTTCTGTGAAGCTTTATTTGTTCTTTAATATTCTCTTCTCTGCTTCTTCTCTGAAATTCCTGCAAGCCGGATCCTGGGCCTCCAGGATTGAACTTCAGCCTCTTTTGTCTTATCTATTTTCCTTGTCTTTTCTTTTACTGTCTATATTATTTCGTTGAATTTATGTCCCAGTCCTTCTATTGAATTTTTAAAAATATAATGAACTTTTTATACTTTTATTTATTTATTTATTTTTATGTGGTGCTGAGGATTGAACCCAGTGCCTCACATATGCTAGGCAAGTGCTCTACCACTGAGCCACAGCCCCAGGCCTCCACTGAGTTTTTTTTTTTTAAATTTCAGCTATCATAATATTAATTTATGAGAGAATTTGTTTATCCTTTGTTCTCTTCCACCCCCAATATAGACACAGTCTCTTTATATCTCTGAGGATATTAATTAATGTTTTATCTTTGATCTTGTTCCTTGACTTATCTCTGTGTCCTCCAGTTTTTCACCTTTGTTTTTCTGATTCATGTGGTCTCTCCAGCTCTGTGTGCCTCCTCATGATGGAGGCTTCTTTGATTTTTTGGTGGTCCTTGGTTTTTTTCCATAGTTAAGGATGAGGGACCAAGAAGTTGACTGGCACTGGATGGACTATGAAGGCAGGAGGGGCTGATTTCCCTCTGGCTGGACTAAGCATAAATATCACCAAGGGGAATTCTTTACCCAGGTTTTGCTCCACTTCTTCAATAAAGCAGGATGGATATGGTTAAGGGGACAGATTTTGGATTCAGTCTACTCAGGTTTGAATCCTGGCTCTGTTACATACCAGCTGAATGACATTAGACAAGTCACTTAATCTCTCTGTGCCTCAGTTTTTTATCTGCAAATTAGACCTAATAGGAATACTACTGCCTAGGTTGTTGAGTTTATATAGATGTGTCTCGATTTATAATGGGGCTATGTTCCAGTAACCCATAATATGTTGAGAATATTTTAAGTAAAAAAAATGTATTTAATATACTTAACCCACCAAATATCACAACTTAACAAGAGCGCACAGTAGAGTCCCCAGTAGGGTATCAGTTACTTACTCTTGTCATTGCGTGATTGACTGCCAGCTGTAGCTCACTGTTGTTGGCCAGCATTTAAAGAGAGCATGGGAGCCAGGGGTTGTGGTACACAACTGTAATCCCAGCAACTGAGGCAGGAGGATTGTGAGTTTGAAGCCAGCCTGGGTAACTTAGTGAGACCCTGTCTCAAATTAAAAAATAAAAAGGACTGGGGATGTAGCTCAATGGTAGACCACCCCTGTATTCAATCCCTAATAGAGGAAAAAAAAAAAAAGGTATGGTAGTACATATTGCTAGCCTGGGCGAAGATCACAATTCAAAATCCAAGATGTGTATTATCACTTTTGCATCATTGTATAGTTGAAAAATTGTAAGTGGGATCATCATAATTTGGGGGATCACCGGTATATTTAAAGCTCTTAACCTGATAGATCTGAGGTCACTGCCATGTTCTTTACAAAGGGGAAAGAAGAAAGGAGTGTAGTTGGACTGTTCCCTATGCAGATTCTCAGTTAATCCTGCTATTTTCAGCCTTTTTTTGGCCTCCAAATCTCATGCCTCCCTCTTAGGCTCTGCGAGCAGTTGCCTTTCTTCTCATGGTATACCTTCTGCAGGTCTCAGTAGAAACAAGTGTAGGGCTGGCTAATCGGAAAAATTGTTTCAAGCGAGAAATCATTAAAAAATGAAAAACACATTGCAAACATTTCATTTTAACCTAAAAACTACAGATGCCTCTTCTCTTTTCTTGAGTATGTTTCTGTTATCTGAAATTCTGTAAGGTCTTTGTTGTATAAACTCCAATGCCTATGATGTTGTCTACTATTTGCAGGTTCAACTTCTTTATATAGTGCAGCTAAAACTTAAAGGCACTCACAGAACAATCTGAATGCAGATTCCTTCTAAACTCATGTGTTTTCTTTCAACCTGTTAAAATTGCTCATCTGTAACTCATTTGAACTTTATTTATTTTCACAGTACTGGGGATTGAACCCAGAGGTGCTTTACCACTGAGCTACATCCCCAATCCTTTTTATTTTTTTTATTTTGAGACAGGGTCTTGTTAAGTTGCTTAGGGCTTCACTAAATTGCTGAGGCTAGCCTCCAACTTGCCAGGTTCATGTCTCAGCCTCCCAGGTTGCTGAGATTATAGACAGGTGCCACCAATGCCTGGCTCATTTGAACTTTAAAAAAGAAATAACGATCTGCCTTTATTGAATCTTTCAGAGCATTGAACCTAATTTTCACAAAACAGCTCCCTTTTCACAATCGTGGCTTGTTGATATTAAATTGAAACACATAATTACAAAAACAAATACAACTGAAAAAAAAAAACAAGTTTGGGAAGAAGCAATTGTTTCTGGGAAGGCGAGACAGATAACTGAAGGAGACAGGTGTTCTAAGGTGCAGCCTAACCTGACAAGAGTTTTAGCCCATAAAGTCTGTAGAGAAGCGGTGAGTGGCTATTCTGAGAGTGCCCTCAGTTGTGGTGGACTGGACTGCACACGCTTAGGGTGTGCTGTGGCTTCTATCCTCTGTTCATTCCTCCACCCCCCACTTCAGTCTTCCAGAAATTAGTTCAACTCTCTCACCTGTTAATGACTCTTCCTTTTTCCTCTCCTTTTGGGGTTCATATCTTTTCTTTTACTTATTGTCACTTTTAAGGGGAGCGGATTGAGAGAAGAGAAGATAAGCATTAAAGTTTAAGCTGCCATTTTCATACAGACAATTCTCTCTCATTTAAGACTTTCAACATCTGGTAAGCCGCAGAGTCTATTATTATCTCCACAAAGGTCACATAGCTGTAAATGACAGAAGCAAATTTCAAACTCATGTCTGTCAGAGGCTGCAGTGGACATTCTGATGTTTTGTCCAGATCCCCTCTCCAGGCTGGACATGCCCTCCCCCAGCTGCTGGGAATATTCGTTGTTGGTGGCTCCCTGGGCATTGCCCTTGGCTGCAGGAACTGCCTCACTTTGGCATATGCTTCCTTGCAGCAGAAGGCTGTGGTCAATGACTGGCTGATGCAGGCAGAGAAATTCCCAACCCTCTGCCCTTAACTCAAGACAATTCTGAGTTGTCAACCCAGCTCCCAAAGTTCCTTGTGATATCAGCTGGGTCAACTTGTCCCTTGGCCAGTTGTAGGTGTAACTCTAGAGAGTATTCTCCAATGAACCTTATACACTAACTCTGTTTCAAAATTATTCTAGGAAGCCCAAGATCAGGCAGAGGTCATGGTCCCTGCTCTTCTGGCTGCCTCTTCAGGTAGCAGAGTTCCTAAGCTCCCAGGTTATCTTGGGGCAAGATTTGTCAGCAAGAAAAGGAAAACTGGACTGGGGTGGTGGTTGAAGAACTCAGGCCCCACCTAAGGATGACTCTTCTCTGCAGGAGGGTCAGGATTGGCATGTTCCCAGGTCAGGGGCTGTTCAGGGTATGTGGTGGGTGATGAGGCTGGCAGAAAAACGAGATGCATGTAGGTCCAGGCAGGATTGGCTGCCAGTGGGGTCATCAAAGGATTTTACATGGAGTGACATGTCAGATCTGTGAGTGAGCAAGATGAAACTGACTTCACAATGGATTGGAGGGGTCAGGTGGGAGGGAGGGCCATGAGGAGGCTATTACAGGGGTCCATGAGAGAAAGGAGGAGGCTTGGGCCAGGGCAGTGAGGATACAGAGATGGTTCTCAGAGAAGGACTGTTCACCACCTAGCACCCCATCCTGATACCTTGGTCTTTTTTCTGTACTTTCTAATGTGCCACATAATTAATCTATTTATTACATTTATTGTCTGTCTCCCCCATTGCAGTGTAAGCGCCATGAAGAGTACGGCTTTTGCTTTTTTTACTCATTGTGTTCCCAACAACAGAAATGTGCCTGGCATATGACTGGTGCTCAATAAATAATAGTGGCTGGATAGATGAATGGATCTTCATAAGTCATGGGAGACTAGGACTAGCAACAGGGTTGATCCTTTGGCTTCTGTCTGGATGTCTGGATGAATAGTGGTCTCCTGGAAATAAGGTCAGGAAGAGAGGTCTGGTTTTTCATGAACTGAGGGGTGCATGTGGGAGGTAGAGGAAGTCCCAAGTGCTGATGTCTAGCAGTTTCCGTCCCCATTAGACTTGAATTGTTTGGTGTTGCTAGGAGCTGAGATTTTTCCTTAGGGTGATCAGAGGGCTTGGAGTGAAAAGGGGTTTCTGGTTTTAATATGCTGCTTCTCTGTTGCCTCCCTGTCCGCTCCTTCTCACCCTGAGCCCTGTGCTCTGCTAGAGGGTCCATTGGTGTCAGGCAGGGAGACTATGGAAGGTACCTCACAACCAGGAAAGAAAGAAGAGCATCATGCTTGGCTGTGAGTAGGGGCTCAGGTAAAGGCTATTGCTGGTGATGATGCGGTGAAATGGCCCTGCTAAAGAGGCACCAGACTTGAATTTTCTAAATAATAAATAACAACCTTTCAGGAATAACGCTTGTAATGTGCTCAGCAGTTTAAAAATCACTTTACTTGCATGTTGTTGTGTGAGGCATACATAACAGCTGGCCCCATCTTTCAGGTGAAGAGTTGAAGGCTCAGACAGATGAGGAGCTTACCAGGGTCGCGAGGCCAGGAAATGCAGGGCTGGGCCCAGCTCCAGGTTCTTCTGACTCCAGTTCCTGCTTTCTCAGGTGGCTCTACCTGTGTGAACTCTGTGTGTGGTGGGCTCCTTCAGCTCTCCAGCCTGAGTTGCTCTCTGTCAGGTGAGGTGAAGTTGTGCTTTGGTTTTTGTTTTTGTGGTGCTTGGGATTGAACCCAGGGGTGCTCTACCACTGAGCTACATCACCAGCCCTTTTTATTATTTATTTTGAGACAGGGCCTCACTCACTAAATTGCCCAGGCTGAACTTGAACTTGTGATCCTCCCATCTCAGCCTCCCAAGTTGCTGGGATTACAGGGCGTGCCATCACACCAGGCTTGTGAAGTTTGTTTATCTGAAGCACTGCTGACCCCCAGCCAGGGTCTCCTCCTTCCTCTGATGGTTTCCAAGACACTGAATGCTGCTTGACATTTGAGTCACGGCAGGACTGGGGGGAGTGATTTGTCACAGTCACAGAATTGGCTATGGACAGAAAACACAGGGGAGAGAGAAGTATTTTCCTGCATAGAAAATGTAAAGGATGGGCTCTCCATGGCAGTGATGGAATTATTTATTTATTTAGCGTTTGTTTCTTTAGAGGTTTTTCTTAAATGACTCAGAGATGATTTTTCCAAAATGTACTGATTTCTCCTTGGATGTTTAATCCAGGGTGCGTGGCATCTCAAAGCTGACATGTGCCAACCCCAGCTCATCATTGTCCCTTCCAGACTGTTTGGAAATTATTTCTTCTCCTCCTCCTCCTTTTCTTCATTTCCGTTTCTCTTCGACCCCCTCCTCCTCTTCTTATTCTTTTCTTTTTCTCTTTTCCTTTTTCTTCCTCCTCCTCTTTCTTCTCTTCCTCCTCTTCTTCTTTCTCTTTTCCTCCTCCTTCTTTTGATTGTACCCAGGAGCATTCTCTCTCAGAGCTACACCCCCAGCCTTTTTTATTTTATTTTTTGAGCCAACTTGCTGAGGTTGAACTTGAACTTGTGATCCTCCTGCCTCAGCTTCCCAAATTGCAGGGGTTACAGGCATACACCACTGTGCCCAGCAAAAATATTTTTATTTTGTCTTTTCTCTTTACAAATAGCTTTATTGTGGAAAATTCAAACTCACATGAAAGCAGAGAGAGTAATATAATGAATGCCCCTGTACCCATCACCCAGCTTCAGCAGTTATCACCTCATGGTCAGTCTTGCTTTATCTACTCCTGCCCCCTATTCCCAATCCTGTCCTGTCCCCAGATTACTTTCAAGCAAAACCCAGACAGCTATCATCACATTTATAAATATAAGGATGAATTGACATCTATAGTAATAATGTCATTCTATACCAATCCCCCTAATTCTCCAATATCATGAAGTATACAGTTAATGTTTAAATTTCGCAGGTTAACTCAAAATTTTATTTCTTTTACAATTTGTTGGACTCAGGATCTAATAAATCCCATGGGTTGCAATTGGCTGGTAGTCTTTTAAATCTCTTTTAATCTGTTGTTTTCTCCCTTTTCTTATCTTCCCTGGCCATATATTTATTTAAGAAACTGGGTTGTTTATCCTACTTCCTACATGTGCGCTCTGCTGAACAAGTGCTATGGTGTCATTCGATAGGTTTATCTGTTCTCTGTATTTCCTTATATCATTATTCAAATCAAGAGGCTTCATCAGATTCAGATTTACTTTCTTTTGGGCAATACTTCAGAGATGGTGGTTGGTGTTTGTGAACTTCTATCAGGAAGCACAAATATCTGCCATCTATTTTTGTTATTAGCAGCTGTTGATGGTCATTGACTAGATCCATTGTTTCTTCAGTGTTTTAACATAGTGATATTCTGTCCTTTTGTGTTTGTTTTTGTTTGTCACCTGGACTTTTATAAAGAGTAACATCCTCTCACAAGTGATTTGGTTACCTGGAGCTGCAGTTCATCCAGGAAAGGCAAGATAAATGCTTGATTCTTTCCATTTATTCTTTAAAAAATTTTTTTTATAGTTGTAGATGGAAAGGATGCCTTTATTTTATTTGTTTATTTTTAAGTGGTGCTGAGGATCGAACTCAGTGCCTCACACATACTAGGCAAGCACTCTGCCACAGAGCTACAGCCCCAGCCCCTCCATTTATTCTTAATTTTTAAAATAATGACTTGGTTCCTTAAGATGATCCAAAAATAACCAATGAGATTTGTTTTGTATCATCATGAGCTCATGTGTTTAAATAAATGTGATGTTTTTCCAATCCATTTCAGTTTTTCTCCTCCTTAATGCTCAAATGATCCCATCTTTGGCTAATGGAAAACTCTTTAACTTGGCTTCTGAGTCCTTCTGATTATGATCCCAATAGTCTCTGCTAGCTTCCCTGCTTTCTAGAATGACAAGATGTTCCATTTTGTACATTTCCTGCCCCAGACATGCATGCAGTTGGCCACTCGAAGCGGCCTCTATTTACTTATTTGTTTTTAGAGAAAAATGGTATTTAGAGACCACAGTCTCTTTTAAATATTATATTAGATACACATGCAAGAGGAACATACCATATATGTAATTATGAAGCATGATAACAGGGCTACCATTTGCCACCACCCAATGTAAGAACTGGAGCTTATCAACAATAGTTCATCTTTGTATGTGCCCCTTCTTTCATGTAATCCACAAGAGGCAGGGTTGGGTACTTATTCTCTTGCTAATAAAAGAGTTTATCACAGTTAAAAGTACCCTTAAATATATATGTTTAGCTTAGTTTGTTTTTGAGCTTTATGAAGATGATATTGAATTGTGTATTGTCTTCTAAGACCTGCCTTGTTTTTACTCAATGTATGCTTTTAATATTTATTTTTTTAGCTGTAGTTAATTTATTTTCAATGATGTATAATACACCATTGTGTGACTACACCATAATTTATTTTGCCTATTCTTCTGCTTGTGGACATTTGAGTTGTCCCTAGTTTTTTTCTGTTCCAAATATTTTGCTGACATAGGGATGTGAGGCCACCTGTTCATGTTCCTGCACACCTGCAGGAGTTTGTTCAGGACAGCAGTCATCAAACACTTTAGTCTTACGTCTCAAAGAGCTTTTACTTATGCCAGTTATATTTGTATATATCCACTGTGTTAAGACTTGGAAAAATATAAACATTTTATTTATTAATTCAGTATATGTTAACATAAATTACATATTTTGAAAGAAAAAAACCTATTTTCTAAGGCAAAATAAATTAAGGGAGAAGAGCAGTAGTGTTTAAATTTTTACAAATCTCTTTCATGTCTTGCTTAATAAAGGATGGCTGAATTCTACTTCCATCTTCAATCTGTTGGGATATCGCATGGTAGGCATCCTCTGAAAAACCCCACTGTAAACTCCTAAGATGAGAATCAAAAAGTAAAATAATGCCTTCAAAGATATTATGAAAATACTTTTGACTTCATGGATCCCTTGAAAAAGTCTCAGGTTCCTGGGCTGCAGTTTGAGAATTGCTGCTCTAGAGAGCATTGGTCTAGGAGTGAGATTGCTGGGTCCTTGGGTTACAGAGGGTTTAGGCAATTGATTAGCTACAGAAGACAAGGCCACATTGTTTCCCAAATGATAGTAAGTAACACTTCTACCACCAATGTCTGAGAATTCCCACTGACCTGTATCTGCCCAATCCATCTGATTTTTTCCTGTGTAGTGAGTATGACAAGGTATTTCCTTGTGTCCCATCTGTGCTTCACCCTATCCTTCTCACACTGCCAGATTAATCTTCCTATGATAATATTTTGATCCTGTTATGCTTGTTCCTTCTAAACAACTCTCAGTCAGCAGTCTCCCTCTATATCCTGACTAGTACCATACGTCAGGCAAATAGAAATATTTGCTATTCCTAAATAGGCCCTGAGATTCTCTCCTTCAAACATTTTCTCATGAGATCTTCCTGACCTGAGTGCCACATGAAAATGTTGATTTTTTATGACATAGCTCAAACTCTCTACCTCTTCCAAGAAGTCTTGCTCCTATCTTTCCCTTGGTCAAACACTCCCCTTTATCATGTGTGGCTTAGGTTCCTGTTACAAATGAATGTATCTGTTGCCCCCACTAGTCCAGGAGTTCCTGTGGTCAGAGACCATGAATTTTTGTTTTCTGTATTCCAAACAACCCCTGGTTGCGTTTGGAATAGAGTGAATGCTAAACATCTGTTTTTTGTCAATGCCTCTTATACATAGGAGAAAACTGTGTTTTCTACAGAGCGGGGAAATCAAGATCTTATATAAAGATAGAATAATATAAAGTGTTGTCTGATAAATGGTCTTATGGCTGACCTATCAAATGAGGGACCATAGAGAAAAGGTATGGGGGCACAGAAGAGGGAGAGGACTGGCAGGCAGGACTTTCTGGAGCAAGCAGAGGAAGATAGGGCTCTAGATGAGTGAAGGTACACTGGATCCAGAGCTGGAGAGAGGAGATATGTGGGTCTGAAATACAGGGATGAGGATTTGGGTTGGATCCCAGGGCTCAGAATCTCTGTGAATATTTGTACCTTGTTCTCACTGCCTGCTTTGACTGGCAGGGGAATGGCCTGGCTCTGGTGCAGAGACCTGGGAACATCAGAGATGGAGTGGAAAGGCTCAGGGCTGGGGGCATTGCTGCAGCCCTCAGTCCAGCTGCAGAGGACTGGGTCCACCCAGAGGCCCTGGTGGAATATGGATTTCCTCTGTCATCCTTCAGAGGGGAGTTGATTGCAGGGGTCCTTTCTGAGCCTAGGGCTTTCTGTAGACTTCAAAGGTGGTCAAGGTTACCCTCAGGGAGAGGACTTCTCTTTTGCCTACCGGAGTTTTGGCTTCTTCTTTTGTTCCCTGGATCCTTGGAAGCTTCCTTTCATCCCCTAGGGCCACTGCTCAAGGCCCTGGTTGACCTCTCTAATGTTCTTCTCTGTTTATCTGGGTACAGAAGAGATTCATTGCTAAGATGCGGGACTTTGATTTAGTCATGGGCTGCACTAATCAGCTGGGGACCTGTTTAGGTTCTGACTAGAGGGGTCCAACTCACGTGGTTAAGGAGCTTTCTTAATGTCCAGCCCAGTTCTCAGCACCAGGTTTGGGGGCCAGTATTTTGTTAAAAATCATTGTGACTGCCAGGTGTGATGGCACACACCTGTAATCCCAGCAGCTGAGGCAGGAGGATTGCGAGTTCAAAGTCAGCCTCAGCAAAAAGTGAAGTGCTGAACAAGAAGTGAGACCCTGTCTCTAAAATAAAATACAAAATAGGGCTAGGGATGTGGCTCAGTAATCGAGTGCCCCTGAGTTCAATCCCCAGTATCCCCCTCCTCCCCACAAAATTCACTATGACTGGGGCTAGGGTTGTAGCCCAGTGGTAGAATGCTTGCCTAGCATGTGAGGCACTTGGTTCGATCCTAGCATCACAAAAAGTAAATAAATAAAAAACTAAAGGCATTGTGTCTATCTACAACTAAAAATACTTTTAAAAATCATTGTGACTGAGGTATCCATTTCCTAATGATTTTCCTGACTAGTTCTCTCACTCAGGGACTTGAAGGAGAGAGGAGAATGCAGGGTGGATTTAGACATGATAACACAGCGACATGTGGATTCACCCTGGTTTCTAAGAGCATCTCTAACCCATTGGGGTAAATGTGCTAGGTGCTTATCTAGGTGGGCCCTAATTTCACTGAGGCATTGGTCTTACTTTGCTAAGGAGAGGTATGTGTCATTGTCATGATCATCAACATCACCACTGCCTCTACTACCACCATCCTCCTCCTCAACTAGTGTTCACTTACTGAGCACACCTCTTTGGAGCAGGTAGTTTTTTAGGTACTGAATGTGCAATAGTTTGTCAGGTCCTTGAATAACTTTGTAGGGCAGGTATTATTATGCCTGGAGAGAAACAGGTGAGAAAATGGAGGCTCAGAGTGGAAAAGTTATTTTGTCAAAGTCATGCAGCTGCTGACTTGTGGAGTAGAAGGCAAAAACCCAGTTTCCTGAATCTTGGTGTGGGACTGAGTAGCCAGGATAGGACATGGCAAGCCCATGGCTAATGTGGTCTTTGGTATTTTGGGAGAAATTGAGGCAAAAGGCAGGTCTGTAGACCAAGTCTATAGACTTAGTCATCCCATCTGAATCCTTGGTGTTCAACCCCCAGGATGCAAATGCCCCAAGCATATTGTTCATTTATCCCAAAAAGAGAGCTTGGAGGACTCAGTGGAGAGGTTTTAGACATTTTGTTACTCACACAGTCCTCAGTGGTAGTGGGCTGTGGAGGGCCACACTGTGCATACAAGCAGGAGGAATATACAGGGTAGGTTGCATGCCCACTGTGCAGGTGGATTTTTCCAGATGTTTTATGAGTACATTCCTTTACTTTACAGCCAGGGTCACTGTTTTGATTGTCACCTAAAGATTGAACATAAAGGCCAGCTTCCCCTCTCCACTTCTTTTGTTATCATAGAATCCTTGTTCCACCATAAGCTTTCCTAGGCACTGATTAATGTTTACCTCAACACTTGGCCACCATGAGAACCACATGCCTTCCCTTCAGGGTACTGTTCCCTACCTTGAGGAAGCTTCTGGGGCCTCCTGTTTGCTGAATCAGGAAGGTAGCTGGTAGCATCAATGGGAACTGTGTGATCCAGGACTTGCAACTATGCTTTCTGAGCCTCAGTTTCCTTTTCTGTAAAATAGTATTAGGACGACCTCTGCTTCTGTCTCAGATCTTTTGTAAGGAAGAAACAGAACAACTCCCCCTACTTAATATCTACATATCAGTTGTAGACTGATATGTCAAGCTGAACACATTATCTAATTTAATACTTGCAAGAGCCCTTTTAACCAGGTTTTATTATTCTCATTTTACAGATTATAGGCTGCACGACTTTCCCAACACCATGGAACTAGGGAGTGGAAGAGCTGGGGTTTGAATTCAGGTTTCTTTGGGCTGCTGAGGGTTTTGCAATGGTAATGGTGGCAGCATGTGGAGGTGGGTGTGATTTCATATGAATGTGGGCTTTGGGCAATGCTGGCTCGCAGTGAGCCAGGCTATTTGCGGGAGTCAGAGCAGGGTGGGTCAGACCAGCTGGTTATGTGATATTTGCCAATAGACATGACAGAGAAGAAAAATAAAGGGTGAGTTCTCAGGAGGGATGGTAGATGGTGGAAGAGGCAGTACCTGGCAAACAGCTACTGGGTACTTCTCGGTGCCAGGCTCAGTGCTGGTCTCTGAGGTCCTAGCAATGGAGCCTACCTGGTTCCCCCTCAGGGAACTCAATCTGAGAAAGACAGACATCTAGAAAGACAACAGTTGTGTGTTATATTCTATTAGGATGTGGAGGTTGCATTCCTAAGAAATCTTGTATTATAAAAAAGATGGAATGATAGAGACAATTGTTTCAGTGGGGAAAAAGAGGTTAGGGGCTAGAAAATTTCAGACTCACTATAACAAAGTTATTTTTCCTTCAGGAATGTCAACAGTAAAGTGCTTTTACAACTATAAGTGTATAGCTGTAAAATCTGAACATCCCAGAGCAAACTCAGTGTTCCACTTCCTCATGATTTTGCTCAAGGGGAATAACCCATTCCTCCTGTCACCCAGCATGGTCACCAGCTCAGACTTTTCTTACCTTCCAGTCACCTGAACTATCCACCACTGGAGTAAGGAAGTGCCCAGATCACTAAGAAGCATTCTGGGGACATCAGGACCCTCCTCCCCCATCCCTATCTCCTCTGCTGGTTCCTCTGTCATGTTATAACTCCCTGTGATCTGCTCAGTGTAAATTGTGCTCTCTAATTAAAGGATCACATTATGTTTAATTTGCATTTTAAAATCCACCACCGAAGAAATTGTTGTAGGATGTGAATGGGGGTATATGGAGGCAAGTAGTGTCAGAATTAAGATTGGGGCCTCTTCCCAAGTTGGAATCCTAACTTTGCCACTTGTTAGCTGTGTGATTTTGGACAAGTGACTTGATGCTCTGTGCCTCATCTCTAAAATGGGGAGGAATAAAAAGCATCCACTTCATATAATTATCATGATAAGAAGAGAAGGTGATTGTGAAATCTTAGTGTAGAGGCTGGTACATGGTCAGCAATCAATAAATGTTAATTATGCATGGTGCAGAGAGAGGTGGGGTCCACTTAGCCTGGGGTAGGGGGTGTGGGAAGCAGAATGGGGGATGGTCTCCAAGGAGGAGTAGAGACTGGAGTTGCACTTATAGGGAAGTATGACTGCATAGCAGAGAACAGAGGCACACAGCAAAGCTCTTCTGAGTTCCCTGAAAGAGTCTGGAATGACCAAGACCTTGGTTTCTACTTAACACCAGCTGCTGTAACAGATAAAACTCAGAAAGGACAAGGGCTTACTGTAATGAATGCACATTTTTTATTCACATCAAGTTCAATGAGTGGCAGTGGGGAGGAGGGATGCTCTCATCTCACCTGTGTTATTCATCAACCTAGGATAACAGAGGCTCTGAATCATCCACATGGCTTCCAAGGTCACCTTGGGCATTGACACCCCGCTAGCAGGAGAAAGAATGTTCAGGGTCATGTGGGAAGTTTAAATGTGGAAAGCTTCAAAGTGACATCCATCATTTACTCATAGATTTCATTGGCTAGACTGTCAGGAGCCATCCATGGGTTGCATGTGGGTCACTGTGCATGGAATCCTCATGGATAGAGACATCTGGTGCATGGGAATGGCCAGTGGACATTTCCTCTGGTCAATTGCCCAGGGACAATGTGAATCTCTTTCCTGCTCTGCCATGACCCATACAGCACCTGAGATGGGTGGTCAAGAAGTCAATCAACCTGCTGGCTGCAAGACATCATTAAGACATCACGCCCTTAAAGCCTTATCCCTGCCTTTGAGTACCCCCTAAATGAACCACCGGAGCCATTTTCCCTTTGTCTATTTCCAGAACCCACATGGACTAAATCTATCAGGGGCTTTGCATTCTGTAAATATATTTCTGAGTATTTGTGCTTTGTTACTGACTAATTGTCTGAGATTGTAAGTTTTAGGGTGGCTTGGACTCCCCTGGATAGGGAAAAAACCCCCAAAGAGATGCTAGCTGGCATCCCCTGGATACTAGACCTTAAGACATGGCAACTGCAAAGGCATCTGGGTAATACAGTCTAGATACATTCTCAAAAAGGAGAATGAAGTGGACTTAGTTTTTAAACTAGGAGGTGTAACAGCCCAGAGGAACAGGGTCCAATGGTGAGGTCTTAGGTTCTGAGCTAATGAACTTCACCTTGACTCTGAGGACAATGGGGAGCCTCTGAAGGGTGTTTGTTCATTAGGGGAACAACACAGACAGAAAAGGCCAGTGATTTGTTGGCTCACTTTATCAGGTAGAGGGTGCGGGAGGGTGAGGAGGAAAAGGTGGATGACAAGTTAGGTCTTTTAGAATTAGAAAGCCAGAGAATAAATAAATCTGTGTTCTCTTAGGCATGGAAGATGACATCATTATAGGGGTAATGATGTCATAGTATGACATCATCATGTCATACTATCCACGGGCCTTGGGGATCCAGGAATATTTCAAGGAGTGTCTCATGCTCTTACTCATTGGTGCAAGCCGGAGTCAGTTTCAGCCTTTATGTGAAAATACCAACTCCTGGGCCCTGTCCAAACCTTGGGAGCAGGACCTGGAGATGAGTACTTTTAAAAAAGCTTCAGAGGAACATCTCCTGCAGCTGGTCCATGGGAAAGCCCTGGTGGAGGCCCACCTCTTCCTTCCTCTCCTCTTCTAAACATGAGAGCAACTGGACAAGGAGAAACCAAGTGACATCACTTGGAGGGGCAAGAACTAGAAGGGCTCAGCTTTATTATCTGTGTGACTTGGAGCGAATTGCTTCCCCTCTGAGTCTCATTTCCTCAAATAATCTGGATTGTTGATGACTTCTGCCTTTGGGATGTTATGAAAAGAATTTATTCCCTGTCCTAGGGTTAGGGCCTCTCTTCTAGGGGGGAGTAAAGTCTCCAGAAGGGAAGGGCTTTGAGCATTTTTACCTGTATCAAAGGGTTGAGGACATGGACAGTGTCCTGTGCATGCTTGTTGACAAGCCCTCCAGTCCTGGCCATCTTCACAGTCACCAGGTGAGGCCTAATCCTCTGCCAACTGGTTATGGCCCCAGTCTCCTTCCAGCCCCTCCCAGAGGCTCTGCAGGGAGAAAGCCTGGCCCTTCCCAGTAGCTTCTTCTGGAAAGCCCAGGAGGTTGCCTGGGTACTCTCTGACTTTGGTATCCATTTGTACTTGGGTCTTTATTGTCCAGGGATTCTGGGCTAGTCCCTAGTGGGGTGGTTGAAGCTTCTTTCTGGCTTGGTTTCTGCTAGTCCCTAATCTCAGGCTTTCACAAGAGTTATGATGAGTGATGGAGACTGGCCTGGGTGTCAGTGCTAGAACTTGTGCCACCTGCTTTGTAACTGTGAGTGGAGAGGAGACACTTGAAATCCTGGTTAGAGTGGTCTGAAGCAGGTTGCTTCTCCTTTTTAAGGGCCTCAGTTTCTTTGGGTGTCAAATGGATGATGCTAGGACATTTCCTGAAAGATTCTGTGAAGACTAAAAATACCATTGATTCAGCTCCTGAGAAGAGGAGCTGTTCAATGAATGGCAGCTAATTTTACCACTTGTGTGCACATGGCTCCTTCACCGGGCTGAGGGCTCTTTGTGGGTAGGGGATGTTTTTCTGCAATATAAGAGTCCAAATTTATGGAGCACTTTCTGCGAGCTGGGCAGAACTTTCATGGGGTCAAAAATGACACTTCCCTTATAGGGTTGTGTGTGTGTTAAATGAAAGTAGTTCCATTTTACAGATGAGGAAACCAAGGCTCAACTTGGTTACCTCTGTTTGCAGGTTTATACTTTTTTGTTTTCTTTGTCTTTGCATAGAGCAGACTGTGAAATTGTAGTACCTAGCATGAAGGTGTCTTGGCCCTGCTCACTGGACAAGTGGGAGAGACCTGGCTTCCCTCCCTCTCCCCTTCCCTTTCCTTTCCTGGCTGCCCCAGCAGGAAGGGAACACATGACTTTGCTGAGCCAGCACTGGGGGGCCACAAAAGTCTGGCAGTCAAGTACAGGTCACGGGAAGCCCAACAGAGGTATGAAGATCCTGTCGGAGGCCCCACCCTTGGTGGTGGTGGGGACATTTCAAAGGAGCCCAGGAATAATCTATGAGGGCTTAAATCAGAGTATGACAGGAATGGCAATGGATATAGGCAAAACTCATCTCTGCTTTGACCAGAATTTTCTGTTAAGAGCCCCAGTTGGCAGAGGGCTCCAGTGCTTATGTGCATTCCTCCAGTTGTGCCTCTTACTGTTTTATTTTCCTCGGGTTTCTCCAAATGATGGAACTGTGCTTAATTCACTTTCCAGTTGAGATTGCAGAGGCCTGCAGAGGGAAAAGCCCTGTCCAAGGTGTGTGTGTGTGTGTGTGTGTGTGTGTGTGTGTGTAGTGGGGAGCCAGGAATAACAGACAGAGCCTTGGACTCGGGTGAGGCAGACTGTGACTCCACGTCTAGGGTAACTTGGCAAGTTACCTTAGACAAGTTACTTTAACCTCTTGAGCCTCAATCTGCTCATCTTTAAAATGGATAAATTAATATCTCCACCTCATTAGCATCAGCATGGAGATTAAATGAAGAAATGAATGCAACTTGTCTAGCATGGTGCCTGGCAAGAGGGGATGTTCACAATGTGGGTCTGCTTGTTCCGCAGGCTCTATACACCATAGTGGCAGCATGTGGTTCTGTCACAGCTCTTTCTCTTTCAGAACCAAGTGAGTAGAAGGAGGACCCAGTGGGTAGCTCAGATCCTCAGGAATCACATTGCACAGCATCCAACTCAAAGGAAACTGTGAATTGGCCCACAGCAGCGACCTGCTGGTGGTTTCTGATTCCATTTATAGCATTTGAGGCTGCGGGGAGAGAACCAAATGCAGAATTGGGAGACTGAGGTTCAAGTCCCAGCTCTGCCACCTCCAAGTGCTTGTGTGATTCTGGGCTGGTCCCTCCCTCTCTCTGGGCCTCAGTTTCTCCATCTGACAATAAGGGAGCAGACTAGGGAAAATTCTGGCACTATGAGTTTCTAATTTTACTCTAATTATATGTTTCAGGGAGGAGTAAGTAGACCCTGGATGTGATGTGATGAATGAATATTCTTAATGAGAAGTGGAAATAATTTGTGCTTGAGAGCGGTGTCTCAGATCAGAGTGACAGGTTACATGGTCAGGCTATATTTTCCAGCAGATTAAGTTAAAAGCTGTGGCTCAAGACATTGAAATATGAAGAATAAAGGAGAAGATGACAAGATATCTTTTTATGGAAATATTTTCCAGCCAAGTGGTGCAGCAGAGGACTTCCAGGAATTTGTTCTTGCTCCCTATCAAAGGCAAAGAGTTCTGTCTTCAAGGAAACACTAGCTGTGGATAGAGTAAGGGGGCCTGCCTGGCCCCTGGTCAGTTGCTGAACGTCTCTGAGCCCTGGTTTCTCTATAGGGGAGCTGATCTGTCTAGCCAGGTGGCTGCTGCAGGGATTAATGGAAGAGCAGCCCTCCTATAGCACAGAGTCCCCTCTATTCTGGTTCTGGTGCTGCTGGGGTGTGGCTGGTGCAGTGGGGGTGGGACATTAACGAGGTCATCAGAGGGTCTGCCAGTTTTATGATGCAAGCCAAGATTTCCATTTTGGGCCAATGGTGTGACCAAAGTGAGAACCTTACCGTTTTTATTTATTTATTGAGCTAAAATTTATTGAACTAACATTTATTTTGTTAATGCTGGGTATTCTCTTAATGCTGGGTGGACAACAGCCCCCCCCGCCAATGTATAAAGTGCCTCCACATCCACAGGCTCCCCTCTGCCCCAGTCCAGCTCCACCTGGCAGCTGCCCATGTAGAGAATGGATGCAGCATCCCTCACATTTCCACACCCGTCAGACAAGCACATCGTATTCACTCTTTCTCCTAATATCACTCGTGCTGTCTTTCCTCCCACAGTGTCCTGTATTGGGAATCCACTCGCTGCCTTTCCAATCCACATCCCACAAGGCAGCCAGAGTTGTCCTTCTAAAGCACAACTCATGTTATTGTCTTGTTCAGAACTCTTCAATGGCTTCCTTCCATCTTCCTCAGAAAGGATGCAGCCCTTTGGGTGGCTCAGCAGCCCCTTTCCCCCTGCCCCTGGCCTGGTCATACTCTTCAGCGCACACCACCCCTTCAGACCAAGCCCCACCTGGCAGTGCAGGCCTCCATGCTGGAATGCATCCCTCCTGCCAGCAACTACTCAGTTTTGAGCATTGTGTTCTCTGTGAACTCTCTCCTGGGCCTCTCTCAGCAGAGTGGACTCCTTTTCTCAGCTGTAGAAATAGACTTGAAGCAAGGAAATGACCACCCAAGATCCCAAATGAGATGTGACAGGCCCTTTTTGTTTTAGTCTGCTTGGTCCATAACAGAACACCACAGATTTGGGTGGCCTAAACTACAGAAATTAATTTCCTCACGATTCTGGAGGCTGCAAGTCAGAGATCAAGGTACTGTCAGGATTGGTTCCTGGTGAGAACCAATTGGTCCCTCTCTTCCTGGCTTGCAGGTGGTCACCTTCCCACTGCTTCTTCACATGGCCCTGGTTAGTCCTTGGGTCTCTCCCTCTTCTTTATAAGTACATTGATTTTTGTTGTTGTTTTGGTACAGGGGATTGAACCCAGAGGCACCCTATACTGAGCTACATCCCCAGCCTTTTTAAATTTTGAGACAGAGTCTTGCTAAGTTGCTTAGGGCCTCACTAAATTGCTGAGGCTGGCTTTAAACTTGTGATCCTCCTGCCTCAATCTCCCTAGTTGCTGGAATTACAGGTGTGTGCCACAGTGCCCAGTGGGATACTATTCTTATTGGAGGTTAAATGACCTTAGTTAACCTTAATTACCTCCTTAAATGTTCTTTTCTCAAATATAGTCACATTTAGGACTAGGGTTTCAATGTGAATTTTGGTGGACACAATAACACCCTTTTTGCTGGAGATCTGAGGCCAACACATAGGAAGTGGTTCAGGAGTAAGAGAGGAACATATGTACACTGTGTAGCTAAATATGAGGTGTAAGGAAGAGCATGGAGGTGAGTGAGGAGAGGCAGAGGACTGGAACAGTCAGGGATGAGAAGGGGAGGATATTAGGGCCCTTGGGAGAAGGTAAGGAGGGCAGAACAGCTAGTGAGGGTGGGGAGGTGGACTTAGTATGAACATGCCAGCTGGGCCCTGGAAGGGGCATGGGAAAGGAGGGGTGGCAAGCTGCTTACCTTGATGTTTGGAGGGGGTAGACCTCAGGTATGTGTCCACAGAGCAGGTGGTCACTCATGGCTGCCATCCACTCTGTGAGCTCAGCCCTTCTCTAGTCCACACACCATCCTTCAATGTGGGGGGGCACACCCCCATTTCTGGGAAGTGGTAAAATCAGTCGTCTAAGCTGACTGTCCAGCAAGCAGCAGAAGCAGGACTTGCACTCAGGGGTCCTGATCCCCAGGCTGAGGCCTTTTCTCTCCTAAGGGTTAAGACTAGGGAAAGGCAGGTCAGATGCCTGGGAAGAGCTTACACAATCCTGAGGGGGAAGGGCTCCTCTAACTTTGCACCCTTGGCACCTTTTTTCTTTCTCCCTAGTGCTGATCCAGGCCTCCCCATCCATGGTGATGCCCCTCTTCCCTCTAACCCTCTTCTCTGCAGCAGAGGCAGCAGGCTGAACGAAGCTGCAGCCAGGCTTGGCTTGGCTCTTAACCAAGTGGGAGGCATTAAGTTAATGGCCCTACAGGTGAAATCAATCCAGTTAAAGTTATTGCCTCTCCTTCCCTTGCCCACTTTGGGAGCCAGTCATGCAGCATGATCTGTTCTCATTCATCTTTTTGGCTCATAGGTCCCATGGGTCTACTTTAGCAACTGGGGTGCCCAGCACAGAATGGGGGTAGGGAAGGTGAAACTGGGCAGGAGCCCCTTTCTCCTCACGCTGCCTCATGGGCCTAGGGCAGTTGTCAGAGGGCTGGAAAAGCTCAGAACTCATAGTTGGAACTTAAGTTCAAGTCCTAGTCGGCCATCTCCTGATTGTGGGACCATGGCAAGTCTCCAGACTTCTCTGTGAGTCTCCTCACCTCCTCTGCAAAGGGAGCAAAATACTCCCTTCCCCCCAGCTTCCAGGCCACAATGAGAGGTTGGTGTGAAAATGCTTTGAAAAATAAATAGGAGATGAAATTGGAAATAATGATTTCTAGCACCTTTATAATACTTATTATGGCACATATTGTCACATAACCCTAAGATAAAAAATCATCATCATCATCATCACCATCATTCCTATTTAGAATATGGCTCTAAGACATTATGTGGCTTACCTAAGGCTACTAAATGTTAGAGTGAGTTCAAACTCTGGCATCCAGCTTGAGAACTGTGCTCTTAACCACAGTGCTACTTCTTCTTTTAAGACTTTTTGTACTGAATTTCAAATGTTAATTAAGAATGATCAGTTGCTTTCTAAAGGCCAGGTAATTCACATATCTTTTTTTCTACATGATCATCCTGAGATGATGGAAATTATTTACCCATTTTATAGATGAAAACATTGGTACTTAAAGAGGGTCATAAAACTAGCAAGTAGAATGTCATGATTCAAGCTTAGCTGTTTGATTCTGAAATAAACATGATAGCAATAGCAATAATGATAATATTCATATTAGTGACATTACACTCAGGGTTGAGAATGTATGTTTTCATCTTGCTTGGCCTCTGATTTTTGTGTGTCATTTTGCAAGTGCCTCCCCTATTGGGATCTCATTTTTGGTCCCTGGTTCTCAGGTCCCCTAAGCCCTGGCAGGTGGTGATTCACCAGGGTTGGCAATTTGAGGGCAGCTGATTCCCTCAGATGGAAGCATTTGTTATCTGTACATTGGAAATATTTATGTGTCTCAACCTAATTAGTGAACAAGCATAATTTAAAAAAAGCCATCCTGGAAAGGGAATTGCTGTTGGAAACAATTGTTTAGACAAAACACCATTTGTTCCCAGCTCTTGCTCCCTGCTGGAATGGCGGGCCACTTGTTTTGCTGACAGATGCCTTTTGACTGGGGTTTGGAGCATGAGGAGCTATGTGGGGTGTAGTGGAGATGGAGCCAGCTCACTTTCAGCTGGCCTCCGGGGGGAAATCCTAAAGTTCCCTGGAGGTGGGGTGCTCTCTTCCTACTCTAAGAAGCCCTCAGGCCTCTGAGGCAAGGCTAACTCCTTAGTCCAGATGTTGCCCTGTTTTAACTCAGAATTGAGATCCCAAGAGATACAATGGCTTGCACAAAGTCATTCAGTAAGATGGTGGCAAAACTAGAAGTAGAATCCATATCTCCTCAGTGTTTCCATGGTGGCATGTGGTCTTCTGAAGTTGATGCCACCTCACCTGGCCTTGGTGTCTGGTATCTAGTCTATCTGCTCATGCACAAATCTTCTCAGGAATTGTTAAATCCTTATATCCTGTCACCGACCCTAAGATATTTGGTTTCTCACCTGGCACTATCACCCTCTGGGCCGGACAGATCCCAGGATGCTGGGGCTGGTCATGTGGCATAACAGAACAAGTGTTGGGGGGAGGGGTACAGTCATAGTAAGGGGGCTTGAATCAAGTATAATAATTTTGGTCTTGGTCAAGTGACTTTCTTCTTGTATGTGATTTAGTAGTTAACCTCTATTTGCTAGTGTGTTTTAATCTCAGTTTCCTCATTTATAAAAAGGAGTGGTAATCTCTGCTCTCCATGCTCCATTCATTAGGTCACTATGAGGATCAATTACATGAAAAATAAAAAGTCCTTGTGCACTAAAGCATGATACAAAAACATGACTAATAATGATGACCAATACTCATGAAGCACTTACTGTGTGGGTATTAGTTGAAGTCATGATGCTTGCCCGTAAAGCACACAACCTTCACATCCCAGTGGATTAAACAACCAAGGTTATTCCTCATCCACACAACGAGGCAGCTCTTGGGAGTAGCTCTTTTAACTTTATGTTTCCTGAATCTTTCACTTGCAGGTTCACCTGGATGATCACCTGGGCAGTTGGAAACAACACACCTTGCTCCTGCCTATGTTTCATTTGCCAGAATTCAGACTCATGGTTCCTCATGGAAACTGGGAAATGGAGTTGAGCTATGTGCCCCAGAGGAAAACAAAACTATCTGTGGACACATGGCATTTTATCAGTTATGATGTGCTATGAACCTTGTTAATCCTCATAGCAATATTCTGAGTGGTTTTATTATCCTTTGTTTTTTCACATAAGGAATAAATTCTCAGTGAGGTCAAATGACTTACAGAAGATGCCTAATTAACAGAGGAGTG
Source organism: Marmota flaviventris (assembly GCF_047511675.1). Classification (NCBI taxonomy): domain Eukaryota; kingdom Metazoa; phylum Chordata; class Mammalia; order Rodentia; family Sciuridae; genus Marmota; species Marmota flaviventris. The sequence continues at coordinate 39,600,745 of NC_092507.1, read as the reverse complement.
GTGATCTGATTTCAGCCTGTTGAGGATATATATATATATATATTTCTTCCGCAGAGAAAACTTCCAGCTGCAGGTGGAAGTTTAGTTCATTTTATTTATTGAGTAGCTACTATTATACAGTGTCATAACCATTCCTTTTCCTCATGCCAAGACTGCCTCTTTTTTGTCAGCAATTCTAATTCTTTCTGGTCTTTAAGATTCAGCTTCTGAAACTGGATTTGTGAGTCTGGACCAAGTATGTCAGCTAATGATGAGGCAGACCTCAATGGGGACCACCAGTTCACAGGGAACTGCTCAGGGAGGGTCCTTATCAGCAGAGCTTGTGGGGGTCACCTTGAACCTATAAGGATCCCATCCACAATAAAGCAAGCCATTGGTTAGAGCATAAGTAGGAGAGGGTTGTCTCACTCTGAGGTGTCACATTGGTGTCTGCTACCTCCTGCCCTCACCCCACCCCAGTACCAGAGCAGCAAGAGAGGGAGAAGGAGGTGAAATGGAGCAGACTCTTCCCTTTCCTAGAGCAAGATGCTTGAACTGTATTAGGTATGACTCTTGTGGAGACAAGAGTCAGGGAATAATAGAGGTGGGGTAGGAAAAGCCTGAATAAGAATAAAAAATTTTAAGTACATAGGATTGAGTCTCAAAGAACCCAAATGAGACTGTTCTAATAACTGAAAGTGACTGAAAAGTTATGGCCCCAGACTGAGTTTGTTAAGGCAGCCTGCTACCCAGCAGGAAAAGAGGGTTCAACAGAGCACAGTTGGTAGCAGTTATTGGAAAAATAAAACTATTCCAGGTTCATAACCCAGTGAGCTGAAACTCAACATTAAATCAGTTTCATACTCATCCATTTAGCTACTATTTGCAGAGCTTCTGGTCTTTGCCAGACAATGCTCTTGGCAACAGCAAATCCAAGGAGCTTACCCTGGTGGGAAGACAGACAAGTCAAAAAAAAAAAAAAAAAAAAAAAAAGTAACCATTCAGTGTGATAAAGGCTGTGAGATAGGATGGGAGAGCCCAACAGGGCATGGAGGAAGGGACTTAGTCATGGTTTTGTGTGGCAGAGGAGGGCTTGGAAAGATTTTCTGGGGTTTTGAAGAATGAGTGAGTGTTGACTAGGCAGTTGTGGTAAGGAAGGGTGTCCATGTAGAAAAGGATGGAAGAATGAAGTGGGGTATGTTGGAGAAACAGCATCTTAAGAAATGCATAAGGAGTGCCCATTATTTCCATTTTGTTCCTTATTTTCATATCGTCTCCTTTGCACAGCTAGACTGTAAACTCCTTCAAGGAGTTTCATCTCACTCTGACTAGCTTAGGTGTAGAAATATAAAATGGAGTATTTTTCACTGATGGTAATCTAGCCAAAGTTGTATGATTTTCCGTGTTTGGGGGAATTTGTCAGAGGAGAGAAGGTAGATGGCTTAGGGCAAGTCAGCCTCCTGTCTATGCCTTAGTTTCCTCTTCTGTATATAAGAAAGTTGGCCAGACATTCTCTACAGTTAGCTTGAATATGGTTTGAATTTTGAATTGGTGAGATAAATGCAGTGAACTGGAAATCAGGGGACTTGGTCCCTAGTCCCAGCCCTGATGTTGACTTTGTGTGTGATCTCCATCCCCAACCAGGCCTCAGTTTCCCTATCTGTAAAATACAGGAACAACATACTTATCTCTATAGTCTTTTTCACTCCAAACTTCTGTAATTTCAACACTAAATTCAGTTGACCTTGTCCTGGCCTGGTGTCCTTGCTCAGGAAGGCCTCACTTTTCTCAGTATTCTTCAGATACATTTTCAAAGTCTATGGGGTAAGGGAGGGAGATTAGGGCCAGGAGAGGGTATTTGAGTGAGGCCATGAATATTTATAACAGACGCTCCCACCAGAGGACACATTAAGTCTCGCAGCATAACAAAACTGAATTACCATGAAATAAACTTTCTTAATTAAACCAATTAAATTTCTTCCCAGTATGTAATTTAGAAACTCTGATAAACCCTGGTTGAAAAGGTTTGTTTTAGCCTTAAGCTGGCTGAGAAAGCAGGAACATCTGGTTCGTGGTGGAAAGGCCTGTTTAGGCTCCAGGCCATGGGGGCAGCACCACGGAGCTATCCGTGGTGCTGAAAACGCCTCTGCCTCACGGCCTCGGTAAAGGACAGGCAGGCCAGGCCCAGTGGTGCTTAGGAGATGTGCTATTTGAGGACAGTCTTCGACTCTAGGAATGATGCACTTTTCTCTTTTCTCTGCTTGAGAGCAGCCACTCAGAAGTTAACCATGTATTTTCCCTACACCCACGGGCCCACTAGAGTTTGAAAACATACCATAAATTTTCTTATGTTTATGGAATCCTAGACCCTCAAAGATGAGGGAGATAGACTAGTCCAACCCCTTGTTGTAAGTGTCAGGCAATTAGGCTTCAGAGAGAATTAAAATAGGTTGGCCCAAGATCACACACCTTGTAAATGACAGAACCAAGGGTCAAACCCAAGTCTCTAACTCTAAATCTAGTGCTCTTTTTATCAGGATGTTCCTGTAGTCAGTGAATGCTTTGAAAATAGAGACCATGTCTTTTTCACCTAGACTTTATATTAGTTCTTGGAAAACTTTTCTGAACAAATGAATACATGCATTTTCTTTCTATTCCTCCATAGTCAAATACTTTTAATGGCAATTATGCAAGAATATAAATAGCCAGCTTAAGGCTAAAACAAACCTTTTCAACCAGGGTTTATCAGAGTTTCTAAATTACATACTGGGAATATACACAATCCTTTACTTTTGTAAGTTTATTATAATTTATGAAGCAGTTTTTGCTTGTTATCCAGTTTTATTCCCACAATAATCTTAGAAGAAGTTTATATTAGTCCCATTTTACACTAAAGGAAAATAAAGATCAAAATTCTAGCAGTTTGTCCAAGGTCATGTAGGGAGTCAGGGAAGGAGCTAGGAGTAGGATCCTCAGTTTTCCTGATTCTTATCCATGAACCCCAGGGCTGCACTTAACACACAGGGAGGTAAAAGCAGAAGGGTATTACGTGGCTCTTGCTCTCAAGCTACACTCCAGTTGTGCAGATAAGCTGTACAATCCAATGTGTGGAAACAAGGAAGCAGGCAATGGAATGAGGTGGTATAGGCTAAGGGCTGGTGAGAGGCACAGTACTGCTCTGGCCTTTTAGGAGAGGAAGTGGTCCCAAAGGCCTTGGAGGATTAGGGAAATCTTCAGAGAACAGATGGGAGCAGACCTGGCATTGGAGGGTGAGTGAGATTTTGATAAGTAGAGGAAACACCACTCTTATGAAATCAAACAATTTTAATGTCAGGAGAACCTTACAGATGATCACTTACCTTCATTTTTCAGATAGGGAAACTGAAATCCAAAGAAATGAGGGAATTATCCAAAACTATAAAGCCATGTATGGCAGACTCTTGTGTGTAGACATTGGGAACACAGGCCGGTAAGACATGTTCCTTTTCTCAAAGGGCTTTTGGGATTGTAGAGGGTGGGACATGAGAGTGAGTAGAAGCACTCAGATGTCATAGAGGTAATGATGGAGTCTATGCAGTGTCCAGAACACTTGCAAAGGAGGAGGCACTTGTTTACAGTAGAATATACTCAAAGTTCAAAAGACTTCATTTAGAATTCAAGGTCAATGAAGACTAGGAACAAAAAGTCAAAATCTATTTTCCAACTTATAAAATCACTGACTAGAAGGAATTTCTGCATTGGTGTGGTCTAAGCCAGAACACTGGAGAAAAAGCAAACATAGGATCTGGAATCTGGAAGGGCTGAGTTCCAATTCTGGCTGTCTTTTTCTGGTTGTGTGGCACTGAGCTTCCTGATCCTACTTCTAGGAACATCAGTTGTATTATTATAGAAAAGGGAAGCTACTTTGTCCTTTTTCAGGGTTATGGGAATGAATAAGGGAAATATCAAGGGAAGAGTGCTTTGTCAATTCTAAAGTAATAAAGAAGTCACACACACATATGTTAATTGTTATTCCTCCCACATAGAGCTTGATGCAGGAAAAAAGTCCTGGATTATAGTTGAGTCACATCTCTGGGCCCTTTCTTATGTATGGAGTGGGATGATACTTGTCCTGTCTACTTATAGAAATTGTATAAAGTGAAAAAATAATCATGATGATAAAATGATAGATATAAACAAACAAAAAGTATAGCTGTATTACTGGCTGGGGACCAGTGATTGAGTAGAAGGAAAACTTGACAATGTTATCATAAACTCACATTTACACTTTGAAGCCAGTTGCAAAGAAGACTCACAGAAATTAACCCATTCAATTCCCTCAGCAGCTCTGTAAGATGGGGCTGAGTCTATAACCAATGATTAGCTTCATCTCACAGATGAGAAAACTTAGAGGAAGTGACAAGCCTAGAAGCTGAATCTCAGTCACCTCCCCCCCCCCCTTCCTTTCCAGTCAACTCCCAGTTTACTGGTGCCCAGAGTTCTGTCTTCATGCTGGTCAACTTAGAAGACAGGCTAAAGTCAGGTTCTCTTGGATTTTGCCCTTGTTTTGGGGGACAATGCTGGCCTTTGCTCCCATTCATCATTTATATCCAAAAGTGCCTGATAAATCTCTCTCAGAGGTGGGTTGGAGATCTCACCTGCATGGGGTGCCCCTGTAAACTAATAAATCAAGCCACCTGTACCTTTACCTTTGTTCAAAGGAGTCCAGATGGGAGACTGGCACAGCTGGCATACTACTTAGGCATGCTTTCAGCTGCTCAGGCTGCCTCAGCCCAGTCATTCTCTTCTTTGTTCAGGATCTCAGCTAGGACTGGTTTCCCCATAATGTGGGCAGGAGCTTGGGAGTTAATGTCACTTCTCTGTTTATGCCCTCCTTTGCTGAAACCCTCTAGTAGTTGGATTAAGCCAGTCCCCCATGTGTGGTTCCTTTCCCATAAAGACCTTGAAGAATAGAGGAGAGGAGAATCATTTTAACTTGGGGTTTGGGGCATACTTAAATTGTGTTTTGTTAGAAGGTTTACTGTAAAGAACTTTGTCCACATGGTGGCCATAGAAGTTTAGGAACTGTTAAGATGGAGCCTCCTGTGGGGCCTACATACACAAAATTCAGAAAGTATGACTGATTTTTCTTCTAACAAGGGCAGGATCTGGGTACAAAGTATATAGATCCAGTTAGGAGGGGAAGGAATTGCTAGGGCCAGAGATGGCCCAGGCACAGGAAATACTAATACCTGCCTCCTGGGGAGCAGTTATTGGTGGATGATTATCCTTTGAGAGCAACCCAGAAAGCTCCTCTTCCAGGATGCCTTCCTGATCCCAAGGCTGGGCTGGGGTCAATCTTCTGTGGGATCCCAGGGCCCTGGGTTTCACTCTGACCCAGCCATGACCACACCATGTTCCTAGTGTTTGTGTTAGTGACTACATCTCCCATGAGACTCTGAGAAACCCTCCACCCCATGCTGGCTGTAGTTCATTTTTTACCCAGCTTTCAACACAGGACTTGGAATACAGAAGGGTTAACATTGTGGTTAGGAGCATGGGCTTTGTAGCCAGACTGTCTGTGTTTTAATCTCAGCTCTGGAGGCAGGATCAGTCTCTTAACCTCTCTGGGTCTTAATTTCCCTTTCTGTAAAGTGAGAATAGTAATAATAATTACCTCAAAGATTTGTTATTGTGGTTTAAAATGTAAAACATTTAGAGAAATTCTAATACAGAGTAAGTGCTTTGTCAAGGTTGTATTTTATTTATTTAAAATTGATACATAATAATTGTATATATTTGATACATGCATACAATGGCCAAATTAAGGTAACTAGCATATTCATCACCTCAAACATTTATCATTTCTTTGGTGAGAACATTTAAAATCCCCTCTTCCAGCTATTTTGAAACATATTATACATTGTTATTAACTATAGTTACCCTACTGTGCTAAGGGTTGCATATTATTCCATTAGATTCCTGATTCTGTATTTTGGGTCTTCATTTTCTTTAAAGAAGGTCCACTTGCATCAAGATGAATTATTCCATGTTCCCTTTACCCCCAGCTTAGTTGTGAGAATGAGTTATGGGTCTGGGTCTAGAGGGCAAGGCAGACCAAGGAGAATTTTCAAAATTTGTGAAATTTGACCTTAATGACGTCTTTGTGTTCTGTGACATGAGATGATCTCTACTCATAATCTGCTCTTATGACAACTGTCACTTGGATCCAGCAGACACTCAGGGACATTAATGTTCTATAAATGTAAACGAGAAGAAAGTTGATCCCAATTATCCTCAGCTGGTGTGTGTTGAGTGGCTTAAGTAGGATGTTGGAGGGCAACTTATGAAGAAAGGTAAACAGAAAGTACCAGACGATTTCCTACTATTGTCCTATTAGATATGTCCACAGGGCAAGTGTCTAGATAATATAAGCATTTTAAGAATAACATACACCCTCAACCAGTCTGGTGAGGGGGAAGCCCTGGAATGGTTTTTGGAGTCAGCCATTTTGGCCCTGCCACTTACTGGTTGTATGACCTTTTGAAAATTCATTTGTCATTTCAAGCTTCAGTTTCCCCTTGTGGAAAACATGAATTTTAAAATTAATGTTCTCAAACAAGGCTAAAATCAGCCTCTTAAATGAAAGCAGATTCTCAGGCCTTACCCCAGAGACTTTGATTTATCAGACGAGAGTGGTGCTCAGGCATCTATGCTTCTAACAAGCAGCCAGGCGATCGTGATGCATGAGCAACACTCAGCGCACAGATTGCTTCTTCCTGTGTTTAATATGTTATGGTTCTGCAATTTCCTTAAGATTAAGTTACAAGTCTGACCACACTGGGTCCTGCTAAATCTCTTTACCGACCCCTGTGGTTTTAAAGGAAAAGTCCAACCTTCTTAGCCTCTCTGGGTGCTGGCCCCCAACTCAGTCTCTGGATTGTCTCTCTCATGCCTTTGTCCTCTCCTGCTCAAACCAAACAAGAACTGCTTGCAGCATGTATATTTCCCACCTCCACACTTCTGTTCAAGCTGTTCTCCTTTTCTGGTGCATTCTCCCTTTTCTTTCTTTTAAGGCCTAACTCCGTGCAGCCATAGGGATTCTATTCTCTGAGCTGCAGAAGCACTGACACTTGGTACCACTTGCTGTTTGTGGCCAGCTGCCTTGTATAGGTATTTGTGTCTAAGCTTCATCTTGTCCCCCTCCCCCATTAGCCAATAAACTTCCAGAGAGCAGGGACTCATCCATGCCTCTCTACCCCCTTGTTTCAGCAGAACATTGTAGACGTTCAGTGAATGTTTGAAGAACTATAATACCTTAAAGTGATACTGTCTCTGGTTGAGTGGCCCATCTTAGGGTGAAGCATGTTGTTGTGTGTTTCCAAGTTGAGAAATACACTGCAACAATCAATCCCGTAGTAAAAGAAAATTACATGACTAGCAATATTGTTTTCATTCATAAACTCATAATTCTAAAATTATTATTCATTAATAAGAGTGGCAGTGGACTAGTTCATAATTTGTTAAGATGGAAAACAATTCATAGCTGCTATTTAAACTTTAAGGGAAAGTGTGCTTATGCTCACATGTATCCATTAAATAGATAAAATTTGGCAAAGGAGTATCTGTGGGAGATGAGTTTAATGAGCACTTCTGGGCTCTGAAAGCCTCATCCAGGAATGTGTGGCTCTTCCTTTCTTCCTTCCTCAATCTAAACCACATGTCTGTCATTAATTCTGCATGCTAACAGCATTGTCATCTAAATAAATAATTACGATTTTCAATTAAGGATCCCAGAACCTCTGGGATCCAAGCTGACCCAGACACTGAGAGGCCTATGTCCCCAGAGGCCATGGAGGCGGCTGCAGCTCTGCTCTTAGCAAAGCCAGCCGGATCCCTCTCAGATGGGAGGGGCTTTCCAGAGCCTGAAGCTGTGGGCCTTAATTGCCCACTAGCCCCACTGCCAGTCACTGTGCTGTGGGGAGAGCAGTTCTGGCCTGAAGCTCTCTTCTGGAAGTCAGGTGGTTTAGTACTTAGTCCCTTATTCATCTCCTGCCTGCTGGACCAGTGCTTCTCAAACTTGAACATGCCTAGGAAGCACCTGAGGATCTAGCTAAAATTAAGATTGTGGTTCACTAAAAATGGAGTGGGGCTGTATTTCTGTATTTCTTCTGGGTGCCATCGCTATAGATGATTCATAGATTGCACTTTAAGGAGCAAGGAACCAACATGAGCTTTCCCATCTGAGCTCATTTCTTTTATCTTCAGGATGAAGATGACAGATCTGATGATCTCCAAGAATCTGTCCAGCTCTGATTTTCTGGAATTTCATAATCAATAATAGACATAACTTTTATATCTAATGTTTATAGCAGCCTATTCATAATAGCCAACACACAGAAACAACCTAAATGTCCATCAAACTGATGAAAGGATACATGAATTTGTGGCATGCCCTTGTGATAAAACACTACTGATCCATAGAAAGGAATGAACTACTGATACATTTAGTTGCCTGGATGAATCTCAAGTATATTACATCAGGTGAAAGAACAAGACACCAAAGACTCCAGAATGGGTTATTCTTTTCATATGAAATTCTAGAAAAGGAAAACTGTAAAGACAGAAGTCAGATCAGTAGCTACTAGGGCCCATGAGCAGGGAGAGGGCATTGATAAAGGGTAAGAGGGAAATCTTTAGGGTGATGGAATTATTCTATATCATCATCACCATGGTGATTACATGAATATATATGTTTGTAAAATTCACTGATTTAGTTAAAACTGGTGAATTTTGTGGTACATAAATTATCCTCAAGAAAGCTGACCAAAACAAAAGCAAAAACCAATACAAAAACAAAAAGCAAACAAAGACATAGGTACTGTTTATTGAGTACCCACTATGAATCAGGCAGGCCACAGAGAGTGTTGCTGTTCTTTTTTTAAAAAAAAATTATTTATTTGTTCTAATCAGTTATACATTACAACAGAATGTTCTTCAATTCATTGTACACAAATGGAGCACAACTTTTGAACTCTTTGGTTGTATCCAAAGTAGGGTCACACCATTCATGTGATCATACATGTACCTAGGTAATGATATCTGTCTTATTTCACCATCTTTCCTACCCCCATATCCGCTCCCAGCTCTCCTTTGCCCCATCCAAATTTCCTCCCCCTCATCCCATGCCCCTCCCCCCATCTTGGATTAGCCTCCACTTTTCAGAGAAGACATTCAGCCTTTGGTTTTTTGGGATTGGCTTACTTCACTTAGCATGATATTCTCTTAACTCCATCCATTTTCCTGCAAATGCCATAATTTTATTCTCTTTTATTGCTGAATAATATTCCATTATGTATACATACCACAGTTTCTTTATCCATTCATCTACTGAAGGGCATCTAGGTTGGTTCCTCAGTTTGGTTATTGTGAATTGTGCTGCTATGAACATTGGTGTGGCTGCATCACTGTAGTATGCTGTTTTTAAGTCCTTTATAATAACCATTTGAGGGAGGATTATGCCCATAATAGGAACCCTAAGCTTGGAGGAAAGCTGACAGCTTCAAAGAAGAGGTAGAATTTGAAATAATGTCCGATTGTTGGTTCCAGGACCTATGCTTCTCATGGGTGGCTCCACATCCCTTGGCCTCCTCTTGCAAACCCTAAAAAAAAGTTCTAAAAGGTAATGAAGATGCCAGCCTCTCTACCAAGAGCTTTTATTTTTATTGTTGTTGTTGTTTTCATGGTGCTGGGGATTGAACACAGGGCCTCACATGTGCTAGGCAAATGCTCTACCACGAGCTACATCCCCTTTTTATTTTATTTTGAGAAAGGGTCTCACTAAGTTGCTGAGACTGGCTTCAAACTTGTGATCCTACTACTGCTTCTGCCTCCTGAGTAGCTGTGAGTACAATGTGGGCCACTGTGCTCAACCAGGCATTCATTTTAAGAAGTATGGGTACTGTGTATCCCTTGGTTGAACATGGAACACACCCTGGTTAAAAAATGCCCTTACGGTGAGTATGGTGTCCCTATTATCAGTCTGGAGGGTGCAATAAATCAATGATAAATACATTGTTACATATCATTACACATATATATGTACGTATCTATTATTATTATTATTGTGGCCCTGGAAATGCAACCCAGGGCCTTGCTTATAGCTAGGAAAGCTACACTGAGCTACGTCCCACTGAGCTACACCCCAGCCCTATAATTTTTTAACTTATAAGGGAAAGGCTATTCTGTGAGCACATAGTGTTTGAGGTAGGGTGGGAGAGTGGACCCAGTGGGGATAGTAAACTTCCTGGTTAAGAAGTGCAGGCAGCACAGCCCCCCCCTGTCCCTTTACAGTGTGCACTACAGAGGCTGGTATTGTTATCTTCCCTACTTTGCAGGTTGAAAATCTGAGGCTTTTAAGGGTTAAGCCACTCCTTTGGAGTCACACAGCTTGCCAGTGGCAGAGGCCAGGCTTAAAACTTGCTCTTGTGTCTCCCAGTTCCATGCCTTTTCTTTTTGATCATGAAGGAGAACACCGAGCCCTGCCCTTGACAAGTTTTTATGAACATGACATCTGCTCACAGCCATGAATGAATGTTGACAACCAGCCTGCGATTCTGTGCACTCCGTGGAGTAGCTCAGAATAAATGAGACTCAGCAGAGAAGTGAGCCTAGAAGGACAGAGCAGTCAGGGAAATCTTCATGGAGGAGGTGAGGCTTGTGTTAGCTTAGCCATAGTGGTTGAATATAGCTGAGGCTGTATTTGTGTTCCCACCTCTAGCTTCCTGGGAAGACCTGGATATGAACCCTGGGGAAAGTAATTGAACCATGGAGAGAAAACTTGGGAGGTGCAAGGCTTAGACCTATTGAAGAGAGATAAAAAAACTCTCTCTCTGGTTCTGTCCAGGGGACATGTTTGGAAAGGCGACGCAATAGGAAAGGGGTATCTGCCACAGGTGGGCAGAAGGTAGGGGAAGGCTGTCTGTCCTCAGGGCCTTCCTCAGCATTGCTAAGGGTGGTCAGGAGGTCTCCCCTCTCAGTCATGGCAGGCACCAGATTCTGCTGCTCCATGGTTCCAGATGTGGCCTAAGAGCTGCTGGGGTCTTATTCAGCTACACTCTCAACTCTAACATCACCCTACCCAGGACCAGACTGCCCCTCTGGGCACCCAGGAGGCCTGTTGGCTCCAGCAGCTGGTGCAGGATTAATAATTGAGACTGTCTCCTGAGCCTTGGGCCCATCGGGGACCAGTCTTCCTGCAGCCTGCTATTACTGCACTCTGATCAATTAGTGGGGAAGAAATGAGGTCAGCGAGAGCAGGTGTGGGTCTGGCTTTGTTTCTAGGGAAGGACTGAGCCGGGGCTGGAAAAGGATGGTGATGATGAGGAGGGTTCTCAGGGCTTTAGGCCACGGGCAGCAGAGAGGAGAGTGAAGCACAACAAGTACAGGGCTCGTAGCTGGGAGGGCTGGGCCTCACAGTTGCCAAGAGATAAAAACAGCATTTGGAAAACATTTGTGCTCCAGGCTGCACAGGGCACTGAGATGGGCCCATTAGCCACTTAATGTCCTGGATAATGACCCTCGGCTTCCGAGAATGTCAGCTGGAAACCCAGACTCTACCAATGGTGTGGAAACAGGCCAGCATCCTTGGCCTCATGTTCAAAACCCTCCCCATTTAGCCAACCAACCTTCCCCGCACCATCTACCGCTTTTCCCCGTGTTGTTCTGTGCTTCAGCTTTCTGAACATTCTGGGCTGTCTTATTTCCCCTCCTTTGCTCAAGACAGGGCCAACTCCTGCCCCACTCTGATCTACCTCTCCTGATAAACTTGTCCTCATCCTCCACACACCATGTCATATGCCATCTTCCTCATGAAGCCTTCTCTTATAGCCATGTTAGGAGCAGTCTCTTACCTCTGACCCCAGGATGCCAATGACATTTTGCTTTATATTAAGGGAATCTGAGCTTGTTCTCATCTTCTTTCCCTGCCTGAGAGCAGTGGAATCACAGAATGTTGTTTGTTACTTGTCCTTCTGAATGGCTGGCCTCAATACCTCTTGACTTGTTTGGAAGATGTGAATTGTTTCACATGCTTTCTGGCACACAGTAGGGTCCAGTGACTGTTGAGTCTAGTACCTACCTGTTTGTATTCAGTCTGCTTCTTTATATTGCTCTGAACATCCCCTGAGTGTCTATGCCAATGACATCCATGTCCTAACATTTTCTGTTCCCTTTGGCTCAAGTGCCCTTCCCTGCTTTAGTGTCTGCCAAGATCCAGCTCCAACTCAGGCTAATCTGTGCTCTCTTTGTATCTTTTACACTTCTCCCTGATGGCATGATTCACACTGTGCCGTGAGTAAGGCAGGCTTTTTTGCCCTGAAAGATTCACAACCTGGCAGGCAGACAAATAGCTTTAGTGCAGTCTTCAAATCCAGGGCTGACTCTCAAGCTTCAGGCTTCAGAATTATAAAAATTCAAATAAGTAGGCAATGAAAAGTTTTCCTCCTCCAACACCAGGGCTGCTGCTATATTGTACATCCACAGGGATAGCATTGACAATGTGGCTTAAGCATGTGGCTCTGGGTGTGTTTACACAGTACACAAGCTTGACAATCGTATGTGGCGTCCCTGATCCTGTGCTTCAGTTGTGGTTCTCTTCCCCACAGGTAACTGTTGTTATGTTTCTTATTTATCTTTCCAGATGTTCTATGCACATCAAGCATTTATGTATGAGCCATTTTTTATGCAAATGAGATTTTGTCATGCCCAATCTTTTTGCATCTTGTTTTCTTAATCATCTTGAAAATAATTTACAATCAGAATAGTTGAACTTATTTCATTATTATTTTTTCATTTACTTTTTTTTTTGTGTGTGTGTGGTGCTGGGTGACTAAACCCAGGGCCTTATACATACCAGTCAGGTGCTCTACCATTAAACTACACCCTCATCCCTCTTTCCATTATTTTTACTAGCTGTATTATATTTAATATATAGTATTTTTAATATCAATGATGTGTGTACCATAATTTAATCTCTTCTTGATGAACATTTAGGACATCTCTGATTGTTTTTCTTAACACTTTAAACAACGCTGCAACAAATATAGGTACTTTTTTGAACACTTGTAGGTGAATTTGTCAGTGGGACAAATTCCTAGAAGTTGAACTGCTGAATCAAACAGAAGGTATATGTTCCAAATTTTGATGGACATTGCCAAGTTTCCTTTCAAAGACAGAGCTGAGTGTTCTAAGATGAGTAAGAACTAGAGAGGTGAAATCATGAATATGAGGAACAGCATGATCAGAAGTTTGATGGGGGCTGAAAAAACACAGTCTGTTTGGAAAAACTGAGTCATACTGGGTGGCTTGACTGTAAAGCATAAAGCACTGCCTGGTGTGCGATGGGGCCGAGTCACTCAGGGCACGATGGGTTGGTTTAAATTACCAAAGTTGGCAAATGATGACTTGCTGGCCAAATCTGGCTCACTGACTATTTTTGTAAGTTGAATTTTATTGAAAAACAGCTACACCCATTTGTTTTCTTGATGTCTGTATCTGCTTTTGCTACAATGGCAATTGAGTGGTTTGGGTAGAGTTTATGGCCAAGAGAGCCTAAAATATTTATTGCCCAACCTTTTAAGAAGAAGTCAGATCGACTTGAGAACAATGGCAGGCCATGGCGGACTTCAAGGAGGGGAGGGGCACAGTCACTTTGGCATTTTGGAACCAGCACTCCATTGCTGTTCAGAGATGATTGGGTGGAGGAGTGGGGTAAAAGATTAGGGAAGAGGCTGGTGCAGTGGCCCAGGGGAGAGATTATGGGAACTGGAATAAGAGAGAGGCAGTAGGATTGGAGAGAAGAGGCTGAATCTAATAGGTGCTCTAGAGGGCTCAGAGAATGGCGGCATGTCTGAGTGGGGAAGGTAGAGAAATTAAGGATGTTTGGAAAGAAGCTGTGTTTTGGTGTTGATGCAGCAACAGGCCATTCAGGCACCTGGAACTTCTGGCTATTTTCTGGCTCCTGGTGTGGTACTCAGGGTATGGCTCTTCTCCCTTATTTCAAGGACTAATGTCTTTAACCCTCATCAGCAAAGGGGACCTTATATGGCTGTGCTCAATTTTCATTTGCTCTTACTGTACTAATTCATCTTTGATTTTGTATCAAACCCATCTCCCTGATTTCCTTCGCATTAAAATATTCATTATTCAAGATGACTTAAATGATCCTTGAAACTATTGGGGACTAGGGCTTATAGACCAGATCAGACTGCTATTTTGCTTTTATCCACCTTCATAAATATAATGTCTTGGTCATTTCCCGCAAGAGAATACTTTTTTTTTCCTCTTTGAGCTGGTGGAGGTATCCCATTCAAATCAGAAAAGCTAGGTATAAAGAGCAGGCGAAGAACAGGGAACAATGGTTTGCTAGAATTTAGAGGGTTAGCCATAAGAGTTCTTAAGGGTGGAATTGGCCTTTTCAAAAGTCAGTGACACAGTCTCAGAATCCTTGATCTGAATCATAAGGATTATGTCCTGATGACAGCACAGGATAGACCATGGTTGTTCAGATAAGGCAGAAAAGAAAGAACAAGCTTAGTTCAAGAGGCCTATCATGGTGGCTCTGGAAGTTTTGAGACTGACATGACCTACAGTGAAGCAAAAAAAGAGAGAAGGGAGAGAGGGAGGGTGAGCAGAGGACAGAGAGAATAATGGGGATGGATAAGAGGAAACTGAATACATTCCTATGAATACTGGTTTTCAGTGAGCTATTTGTAGCATCAGGAGCTCCACACCCATGACTTGCTCATGATTTTTTAAAATGATTTTTTAAAAAAAAATAATGCTGGAGTGTAGAGAGTATTGTCATCAATTCATGCAAGGGTCAGGGAAGTTAAATGACTTGTGCAAAAATCTTCAGAGAATAGGTGATAGAGTTGGGAGTTCTGTTAGTCAGCTTTCTGTTACTGTAACAAATACCTGAGATCAACTAACAGACAGGAAAGGTTTATTTTGGCTTGCAGCTTTGGAGGTGGTCAGGCAGACCCACTACTTATAGGCCTCAGGTGATGAGAGCAGCAACACTCAGGGCATGGTGGAGCAAAGCTGTTTACCTCCCAGCTGTGACATAAAGGAGAGAGAGGAAGAGACCAGGGTCCCACAGTCCTCTTCAAGGGCATCTCTGAAATCACCTAAAACCTCCCCCCAACCAGTTCCCATCTCTTAACAGTTCTAATCCTCCCCATTGTACCAAGGTGGAAACCAAGCCTTCCACACCTAGGCCTTTGGAGGGCAATGCAGATGCTAACCTGGGGCTACCCCCAGGACTAACTGCCTTCTAAACCTAGGCTCCTCCATTCCTCAAGGCTCAGCATGGGACTAGGGTAGAGGGAAGGGAGGTTTGGGAAGGCGACAGGGCAGGAGAAGGCTCACAAAATCCACAGTGCTTGCCAAGCTCAGCCACTCACGCCTGAGCAGCCGGCTGATTTTTCATAAAATAAAAGAAGTCCCTGAATTGAGAAATATGTGTGTCTCCTAGATTGGATTGTGCAGTGAACAGTAGCCAGAGCGAGCAGTAATCCATCACGGCCTGGCGTTGGCGGGTGCTGCCAGCCGGAGCCCTGGTGGAATTGTTGTGAAGGTGACCTTGGAGGAGAAACAGGGGTTCAATCTCCAGCTTCCTCCTGAGAATATGGGCACAGGGTAGAGGGGGAATGGGTGACGAGCTCCCTCCTCTGTACCAGGGAGCTGTTTTTCTCTATTTCCTTCTCAGTGTTTTTCATGCTGTACCAGTGCTAGATCTGGCAGCAGCTGCCTGGGTCTCAGGAGTTGAGGATGGGACTAAGCCTGGAAAGAAAGGCTGAGCCACCAGACCCAAAATTTCACACTAGCATTTGAATTATTGCCCCTTGTTCAACTGTCCTCCCTTATTGGCTGGAGGTCCAGGGATGGGGCCAATGAGCAGAGATGGGCCCTGGAGGGCATTGTCTACCTAGGATAGGCCAGTGGTTAAGAAGTTTGGCTCTGTAGTCAATCAGACCTAATTTCAAATCCTAGGCTAACTGCCTACTTAGTCTTCTCCTAAATATACTACGAACCCCCATTTCACAGATGAAGAAACTGAGGCTAAGTAATTGAGGCTCAGAAATTGAGAAACTTGCAAGGGTCAATGTTTCTATAAAGGATTTTTTTGAGTGTATCTTACAGGAGATTGTGAGGTTTACCTATAATAAGTGACACCTACTCAGTGTTGGTGATCTGCTTGGAATTTTCTATTTAATCTTCATAACCATTATAAGATACATTCTATAAAGATACTATTTACAGATGAGAAAATGGAGACACAGAGAAGTTAAATATCTTGCCCAAGATCACCCAGTGATGGAGCCAGAACTGGAGTACAGCCATTCTGGCTCCGGAATCTGTGCTTTATGGACATTGTTATGACTGAGCAGGACCATGGATGGGTTTGGTTTGGAGCTAAATGCTCCATGTGGAGTAACTACAAATCAGAAAGGAGGATATGATTGTCATTGTCCTTGCTTTATATATGAAGAGATCAAATCTCAGAGAGGTGAAGCAACCTGTCTGAGGTCACACAGATAGTAGAATGACAGTCTTAACCATTAAACTCTAAGGACAATAAAGAGATGGCACCATAATCCATTTTCATTTTCTACTGGGAAGTATAAAGACTTGTTTTAAAGAAGGATTAGAGGGCAGATGTTTAGCGTACTGCTTTGGGTGGTTTGTGTACATTTCAGAGAGAGAGGCAAGCCATGGGGGTGAGGGATTGGAAGACCCTCCAGCTTGCTGAACGTGATGAGGAATACTGAGTTCCTCTGAGTCCCATTCAAATTCTTATACCTGGGAACCTGCATGATTTTGTAGAAAATTTGTACTTGTTGGCATCCAATGAACCCAACTTTGTCCTTTACACCCTGTGTGGTCTTTAATAAGACTGAATTGCTTTGAGTCTCATTTTTTTTTCTTTCTAAGATAGTTATAATAGTTCTGTATTGTGTTTGTGCATGTGTGTTTTTATAGAGTATCCTTCACCAAGTCTGGCACACAGTAGGTGCTTAATAAGTAGTGACTCTTATTTTTGTGCCAGTTGAGGGGGATGGTTTCCTTCCAGAGTGCAGGAGATGGGTGTGGGGCAGAGGTATCATCCTCAGGTGAGGTTCAGAATGGTTCTCCTCTCAAAGATGAGGAAACTCAGGCTACAGGACCAGGATTGGATTTTCCAAGATCACATAGCCAATTAGGGGCAGTGGTAGGGATCCTGGCTCATAGTTCTTTCCATGGCTCAGCCTCAAACTGTGGCCTCAAATGGACCGCATGCTTTGAAGCTCTTCTCTGATGGGCTGAATGACAACCCAGGGTCCCTGAGAAAGGCTGATCCCTGAAGCCATTTATTGAAAGGTAAATGACAACTCCTTTGTCAGGGAACTGGAGTTACTTTCCCCTGTCTTTTTCAAGGTCTGGGAATTGCAAAGGGCCACTCTGATAGATAGCCCTGCATGTGGCTGTGCCATAGGGACCCAGCTAGTAATCATCCCCTGTTGGTTGCCCCCAGGCATGACTGAATACAGGAGGACCAAACTCCTCATCTATCAAGATTCCCTTGGCTCTCAGATGCCTCTGCGTCTCCCTCAACCCAGAAGCTGAGCTGTTCCTGTTGGCCGAGTCTGGCCTAATGTGACTGATGTTCCTCCAAGAGGTGCTGCCCACTCACACCCCCACTTTTCCTACTTTGTCTCACCAGCCACTCTACGTCCTGGCCCAACCTTTATTCTCACCAACTGGGACCCTGCAGCAGTCTCTGCTGGCC
The DNA here is from genome assembly GCF_047511675.1 of Marmota flaviventris. Taxonomy (NCBI): domain Eukaryota; kingdom Metazoa; phylum Chordata; class Mammalia; order Rodentia; family Sciuridae; genus Marmota; species Marmota flaviventris. The sequence continues at coordinate 39,582,957 of NC_092507.1, read as the reverse complement.
TCCCTGCCTCCCATCTGGCACACTGAAGTCAGAATCAGTTTTCTTGCCAAATCCAGCCCTGTCAACTATTGAAAAACCCTTTTGAATGTTTTTTTTCTCTGCCAACTGAATAAAACTCCCTACCCCTTGGCTGGACATATGAATCTCAACCTTCATAGTTTGAGCCCTGTCTACCCCTCCTCTGTCATCTTCTGCATTCCCTCCCCATGCCACATACTCACCCAGTTTCTAGTCTTTGCCCCTGCAGCTCTCACTGTCTGCAGGGCTGTTTCCTCCTCATCTACTTGGTCAGACTACCAAGACATAACCAACGCACATCACCTTCCTCCACAGCCTCAGACTCATCCAAGCCTAGGCACTCCTTGACTTGTCTCACAGAATGCTTTTGTGCAGTTCTTTTATAGCACTTACCTCTTTGGGTAATCATTATTTGCTTGCCTCTCTGCCTGGCCCCTCAGTTCCACACTGGGCAGTAAACTCCTGGAGGTCAAGGGCCTGGGACTCCTTCATTCCTGTATCTAGGACAATAGTTGGGTTGCTCCAACAGAACCTTGTTGGTGGTCAAAATCCTGAAATATTTTTTAAATTGGCAGCCAGATAGCTGTCTTGTCTTCTTCTTTAAGATCCTTGGCCCTTGCATGGCCTAGCAGGGTCCATGGTGAAAACAGCAGGGGTCTCTCTTGGTCAAATATATTGGTAAATTTCTAATTTTATCCAAAAAAATCATTTCACAGGGACCAGGGCTTGTTCCCTGCTTCTTTTCTGCCTGGCAAATGGCCCAGTTTCCTCCCAGATCTTGACTTTCAGTTCAAAAACAGTCCTAGTGATTTTGGAGGACTTGCTGCCTGGGAAACAACAGAAACCTTCCTTATAAGATGCCCAGGTCTGAGAAGGTGGTAAAGTGTATCTGTCCCTGGCCTCACCCAGAGGCAGGCCCTGGAGGCTTTAGACCTCAGGCTCTAGGTTGGGTAAGAAGTGGTAGCTCCACTCAGCTTTGGAGCATACACTGGCTTCCTGGCACCAGGCAAGGTGCAGAGCTGCATGAGCGTGGCCCTTGTCCCTCTTGAGGTTACAGCCTAGATCAGAAAGTGAGTATGTAAAGATGATGACAATACAGGGTGACAACAGAAGTGGGGGTCAGAAGGCTCAGGGTCAGGAAGAACACCTTAGAGAGTGGAAGGGTGGCTGGCTGAGTCCTGAAGGTCTGCACAGAGGAGACCCACCTGGCCCCAGGGTTACCCCTATGAGCCACTACCCTCCCAGAAGGCAATACCAAACCATTGCTGTCTCCTTGCTGTTCTTGCCCTGCCCAAACCAGTGGACAACAACAACCATAACCAACACTTAACCAGAGCCTACCATGTTTTTTTAAAAAAATACTTTTATTTTAAATATCTATTTTTATGTGGTGCTGAGGATCGAACCCAGGGCCTTGCACGTGCTAGGTGAGCGCTCTACCACTGAGCCACAACCCTAGCCCCCTACCATATTTTAAGTGCCTTATATATAATAACTCCAGGAAGAAGACCAATGCAGTGACTGGACTCCAGGGGAGGCCCGTATTTCGGGGGTGGGGAGCTGCAGAGATGCTCTGGTTAAATATAAGGTATAATTTCTTCACTCAACAAACCTAGCACCTTCCATATACTGGGTCCATTTCTTCATGCTGTGAATGTAGCAGAGAACAAGGCCGTAAAAAACCCACCCCGTGGAAGCACATTTGAGTGGAGGGAGGTGGCCAATGACCCAAAGTCAAATATGTAGCATGACAAATGGGGATAAGTGCTTTGGAAACTAAATGAGCAAAGCAGAGTAGGGGTGGAGGGAGGGCCAGGTGGAGCCACAATTATAAATATGGGAGGTCCCTCTGGAAAGGTGACGTTTGAATGAAGATTTGAAGGAGGCAAGAGAGGTGGATATCTGGGGAAAGGGGAAACAGCAAGTCCAAAGACTCTGGGCAGGTCTATGCCTGGCACGTAGGAGTCTCCCTAGGAAGACATGTGACTATTACCAAAAAAATAAGTATGGTATAACTATTTCAGAGCTTTTAGTCTTCTCTGGCTCTGTAGTTCAATGAGTTTTACAGAGGTGGCCTTAGGCAAGCCCCTTAATCTTTCTGTGCCTCAGTTTCCTCACCAGTAACATGGAGTTAGTAATATTACCTACTGGTTAATAGGATTTAATGAGTTAATATATGTAAAGTAACTAGCGCAGTGTAATTACTATTATTGTAATTGTTATTATTTTGTCATCATCATCTCTCCCTCTCTACATTGAATCTTCTGAGGACAATGTCATATGTGGTTGTTCTCTTCAGCCCAGGGTTGTCCCAAGGCAAGAAAGACGTATGGGCTTGAAAAGGGAGACTTGGCTAGAACAAGTAGAATAAAGCATGGCAGGATGCAGAAGGCACCAGGGTCCTGCTTGCCCACCTCCCTCCCACTGCCCAGGCCCCTCAGAGCTGGCTGGGACCTGGAAAGGAGGGAACTTGAAGAAGGCCCATCTTTATGTCATTGTATGCGGAGCCTCTGGGCCTGACAATCTATTCGTTATTAGGGTAATAAATAAACAAGTTGCTTGTCAGCACGGGGACTGGCACGAGCGCCTTAGAAGATAAATGCTGCTTCTGAAATAGACAAATATTTACCATCCTCCAGACGAAGTTGTCAGCCCCGCTAAAGGCCTCCAGGGCTTAGAATTAAAGTGAACGTTAAGTTGTTTTTTTTTTTTTTCAAAACTGAATAGAAATAGATCAGTGTTCTTTTTCATACTAAAAAATGTGAAATTGCCTGTCCTTGAGCACCTACTATGTGCTGAGCATTTCCCACAATCTCACCAAACCCTTTGGAATAGGGCTTGTGACCACCATTTTATAGATGAAGAAAGTGAGACTCGAATGAATAAAATGGCTTACCAAGGGCTGCATGGCTGGTGGTGGTAGAGCTGGGATTTGAACCTGGCTCCCAGCGAGGGCTCTGGGTTGGAGCTTCCTGTAGCCAGTGTGTAAGGATCTTGAACTTGGTGGAAGGGACAGAAGATAAGAAGACAGGTGTCTATCTCTATAGGTCTCTGGGGACACTTTTGCTTCATGGAACAGACAAATGGGGCTCATGTGGGTTGCACCTGAGTGAGGTAGTCCCAGGATACTTCAGGAAGTCAATTGCAGAGTGTCAGAACTGGGGGAGGTCCTGGAGTTCCTTGTCTAGATGGAAATCAAGGTCTGGCCCAGTCCCCATATATATCAGCTGTGCTGTGTGCAGGAGTCAAGTGATGTGGTATCCATTTAAATAGCAGGAAACTAAGGCTCAGAAAATTATGACTTGTCCAACTACATGCCCATGGAATAGTAGCCGCAGAGCTCCAAGGTGGAGCAACTCTAGGTTGTGCAGGTAGAGTGAGGCCCCCACAAAGTTGACTGTCAAGCTTCACAGTGCTGTCAATTAATAGCTATGTGACCTTGGGCAAGTTACTTAGTGCTCTGTACTTCTGTTTGCTTCTCTGCAAAATTAGCATCCTAATAACTTAAAGTTATTAACTTTAACATCCTAATAACTTAAAGTTATTAGGAAGACGACAAAATTAGTAGACACAAAGTACTTAGACTGTCTGACACATAGTGGGCAATAAGTATTGGTAATTATGATTACCAATTGGTAATTATGATCACTGTAGGGTTGTTTGTGTGTTATTCATTCAGGAAAATATATGTGTTTAAAACAGATACTCCCAGTTCCCATCCACTGCATTTACTACTTCTGAGGACGAGGGGCAGGCCAGAGGCACTAGGGTGTTAATACCCCATCTCATTTCCTGGAGCAACTTTCAGCCAGAGGAGAGATACCCTTTCCCATTCTCCCCTTGGGTAGGACAAATCTGAGGCAGGATTCTAGACTGGCTTTCAGAATTAGGCTCTAGTTACTGATAGCAGTAACTTGCTTAAAATATATAAGTTTGTTGGTGCCTTCCCCTCCCGTTCTTACTTTCTCATATCTTCCAGTGTTAACTAGGATCATTTTCCAAATCACTGTCTGCACTTGAATCTTTGTTTTAGAATCTGCTTTTGGGGAAATCAAAACCAAGCCAGTTCCTAATGTGTATCAGATCCTATGTTTAGACTGATTATGCAGGTGCGGTGGGGATGGGAGATGGGGAGGGAATTTCTGGCAGAGGAAACAGTATCTGCAAAGGCCCAGAGATGTGAGCAAACTGTGCTTGGCAAAGGATGAGAACAGGAAGGCCATGATGTGAACTTAGGAAAGTTCCCTCTGAGGGCCGTGAGGAAATTTCTGCCCACTGAACCATCCCAACCTGAATTTTTCTGGAAGTCTCCAAAGATATTCACAAACTTGAGGATGGTTTTGATTAGTTGGGCTTTATTAACAAACACCAGTTATTGCTGATGAACACACACACACACACACACACACACATACACACACACACACAACTCCTGCTCTTCCATGCCCCTGAAGCTCTCTTTTTGGATGCTCACAACCTTGATATCCAGTTGGGCAAATAATCCCTGAGCTTACACTAAAGCAGGACTCTGTGCTAGACCCTGGGGACTCAAGAGATGTCTCAGATGTAGGTCTGTGCTCCAGGGAATTTCTCACTCTGGACAAGGAGAAAAATCTGTACACCACCAGCAGTTATGTGGTAAAGAAGATGTTATAACTGAAAGCCAGACATAGGACTTAATCAAACCTAGGGAAGAGGGCATAAAAAGCTTTTCTGAGCCAATGAAGGCTAAGCAGGGTTTGGAAGTGTTCAGAAAAGTTGGGTACTGTACTTCCTTGATCAGGTGTGTGCCTTCCTAAGAGGATGAGCATCAGATTCTGCCATCAGCTGCTTCCCTCAGGTCCAGCCAGTCCACAGATGGGAATGCTCAGGCTATACTCCCATTCTCCTCCACAACTAGAATCTCACCAACCATCCTGGTGGGACACAGGAGTAGTTGAAAGCTCTGGTTTGGAACCAGCACTACAACTCACCCTCACTGCTTTTGAATTCCTAAATAGAAGTTTCCCATTCAATCTTGGGAAACCTGGGCTTCTTTTTCCCCTCCAAAGACCCTGGTATTTCAACTCTCTTGTAGCCCGAACAAAGCTACCTTCTGCCTTTTCCCACCATCCTGGGTGGAGAGTCTTCATTTCCTCTTCTACACCAATCCCAAAGTTTCCTTCACCATTTCTCCCAAGGTTCTTCAAATTCCAATGTAGAAAGCCTCACTGTGGGAAGACCTCAGCTCTCCCAGAATTCCAAGGTGGCTGTGCAGATTAGATTTCCATGGTGATACCCACTGGGATTCAAGCCTAGAACTGGATCACATAGGCTCCCCTTAAAGAGGGCTGCTTTGAATCTGAATCTGATTTTCTTTCGCCATGTGACTTGAGGCAAGTTCTAACCTCTCTTAGCTTTAGTCTTTTGTGTTAAATGAAGACATAATAACCTATCTCATAAGATTAAGCATGACATATAAAAGGCTAAGCCTACTATCACATATACCTAATTAAAATAAATAAATAAATTTTAAAAGGCTGAAAATAGTGCCAATCAGGGAGGAAAAGGTGGCTTCATGTTTGTCAGCCCCCAATAACTATAAACCCCTGGTCTGTACACCTCCCTGAAGAGCTACAGAATCTTCTTTCACCTGTTTTGTTTTGCTCTTTTCCCCCTTTAGACTGTGAGATACTTGATGAACCCTAAATTCATTATTTGTTTTATTTTATTCTTGGCCTGTAAGATGGGTCCAGAAAGGTGGAGTGAAGGTCTCAGGGTTTTACAGTGTCTGAGTGGGTCCTTGGACATGGATCTGGCTGAGCTCAGGCTCAGATTTATTAGAAGCTGGGGTATGCTAAGACATTCTGATAGAATAGTCTAAAGTTGCTTAATATTTCAATTAACGAACCTGGTTCCAATCTCAGCTTCTCACCTCTAACATTCACAGTTTGTGATGATTTAGAATTTGTGAGCTGTCCTGAACTTTACTTTTGCATTTTCCATGTAAACTCTTAGAAAAGATAATTATTTCTGAAGAAAAAAATTCCATGGGGATACTTAATTGATATATTAAATGTATTAACATGATGTGTCCGTGACAAAGGTTGATATCCATTCATAAAAGTGAGTTATTCTAAGAATGGTTTTGATGGGCAGTAGAATATGCCACTTGGGGCTGGGGATGTGGCTCAAGCGGTAGCGTGTTCGCCTGGCATGTGTGCGGCCCGGGTTCGATCCTCAGCACCACATACAAACAAAGATGTTGTGTTCGCCGAGAACTAAAAAAAAAAAAAATAAATATTTTTTAAAAAAAGAATATGCCACTTGTAGAGAGGTGGGGCAGAATGAATTTCCTTGCTTTTATACTATAGTTCACTTTTTAAATTTGTCAGCAAGAGTCTTTGAGCCCCTCCCCTCTAGCCACACTAGTTCTGTTTTTTTTTTTTTTCTTTTTCATGGGCTTTTATAATGGGACAGTCCCCTGACCCTGTTGATTACTGTGTCATTACTCATGTTGAGGATGGGGAGAGAGAGGTAAGGGGAAAGAAACCTAGAGTCCCATCCCAGATATCTCCACTGATTTTGTGTTCTTGGACTAATTATCGACCCTCTCTGAGTGTTACAGTGGCATTCAAGTCTCTGTATCTTGGCCCCACTCACTCTCATAGCCTCAGGTCCCATTTATCCTATGAATACCCTAAGCCTCCAGTTGAACAGGCTAACTTCCCTTTCCAGGAACAGGCTCCTTGCCTTCCTCCTTTCTCCACCAGGAATGCTCTTCCATTATTATTATTATTAATTATTATTTTATTTTTTTTACAAGTTTTAAATTTGTAAATATATGTGACAGTAGAGTGTATTTTGACATATAACACATACATGGAGTACATAACCCATTCCATTTAGGATCCCATTCTTGTGGCTGTCCTTTCTTTGCCATTTAAATCTCACCCACCAGTCAGGGCTCAGATGAGAATCTCTTTTCTCTCTAATGCTTTTCTCTCAGTTGGCTGTGTACCTTCTCCTACCATTTTTTTGGGGGGCTCTTAATAATTCTTCCTGATACTATAATTCTTGTAGACATTTTTTTCCATTACTAGATTGTAAGCTCTTTGAGGCAGAATGAATATCATTTATATTCACATAAGTCCACACTGCAGACTCCAATCCATATAAATCCTCCACGGGAAGTGAAGGAGCTGAGATTCTTACTTGAGACTTGAATGCAAAGTCCCTGTGTGGTTGTTAATTTTATGTGTAAACTTGAATGGGATTGAGGTACTTTTATTGCTGGTAAAACATTATTTCTGGGTGTGTCTGTGAGATTAGCATTTGAACCAGTAGACTGAAAAAAGCAGGTCTGATCTGTTGAGGGCATGGATAAACAAAAAGGAGAAGGAAGGGAAAATTCACTATCTCTTTTTGAGTGGGACATCCATTTTCTCCTCCCTGTGGACATCATAGTTCTGCTCCTCAGATCTTCAAATTCTGAATTACACCACTGGCTTCCCTGGTTCTCCAAATTCCCTATAGCATATCATGGGAATTTTTGGCTTCACACAAGACATTCTTAGCCCCTCACTCTAACATCTCTATCTCCATCTGCATCTCTCTCACTACCTTCTAATGGTTCTGTTTCTCTGCAGAATCATGACTAATCCAGACTAATATTCCTGTCTCTGCATCCTTATGAAATGTATGAAAAAAACCTGTTGGTTTGATTTCAAATGCACATAATATTCTATATTTTGTGTTACCTATGAGGGATTATCATCAACTCTAGGTTCTTTCATTCTCAGAGAGTTATGGAATGGCTCTGCCTTTGTGAATGAACAGGCTAGAAATTCAGCTGGAATTCAGTAGTGGATCTGTTTCAGGGACTTCTCCATGGACTCCAATGCTGGATCTTGGGGATATCCAGGTCAGATATTAATGACTCCTCCTTCTGGGACCTTGAGGATGAGTAGAGTTCTGATGCTATATGGAGTTCTGAGCTCATTCCCAGTCAGTCTTCCCATCCTTGATGTTCACTCTCCAAATCTCCCAAGCATATATTGTCTGGTCAAAAAATGTTGATTGAGTCCTAATATGTATTATGTTATGCCCTGGGAATAATATAAAGATTAATCAGAGACCATCTCTGCCCTCCAGGGTCAGGCAGACATGAGAAGAGATAATGACAACCAAGAGAGACATACACTATGGTAGAGGGTAGCTTAGGGGTCATGCTGCCCCAGAGCAGTGAGCCTTGGGGATCTAAGAGATCATGCTTCCTAATTTTTGCTCTCTTTGGACCATGGATAATGTTAATTTGCTGTTAGATCTTATATCATATTTCTTCTCAAGCCTTAATTTTTGTTCTTTACACAAGTCAACTGGGTTCAGTGGTTCCCCAGAACTCATCCCATAATGGTCACCTCTCTATGACTTTGTGCTAATGATGCTGGTCACCATGCCAGTCCTCATCATACTCTCCATATTTCTCAAGAGGCAGAGGCCTTCCTAGAGCTCCAAGTCCCATCAGATAGAAACTCTGGCATTGGTGAGGGTTTGACCTGGAAATTACACAGAGGTTCCAGGTCTTCCAGTGGTGTCTCAGTCAATACTGGACATGGCCAGGCCTGCTCTGGCATATTGCCTCCCTTTTAGCCAGGTTACAAGAGAGGTTGCTTCTTGTGATCATTGTGTCAGGACCTGGGAGTATGTTGGTAAGTAAAACCAGATATAGTTCCTAACTTCATGGAGTTTGCAGTCTATTTGTAGAGCAGATGTTAATAAAACAGTCACATAAAGGATTATATAATTACAATCTGAGATAAGTGCTTGAAAGCAAGAAACATAGTCCTAGGGAGCAAGTATAATGAGGATTGAAAAATGAGTTTGACAGCAAGAGATCATTATGGAGAGTTGTTTTGTCAGAGTGATGAGTCCAGAAGCCATGTGGGAGTGGACTGAGGAGCAAGTGGGGCGAGGAAGTAGAAGTGACCAATGTATGTATCTCTTGATCAGTGAGCACTGAAAGGGCTGGAAGGAAACTTTGAGGTCTTTTATGGCAGGTGCTTTGAGAAAGGTTACAAAGAGATCCACAGATATCATCTTTTATAATACTTAGAACAATATTGTGACATAGGAGGGTCAGGCTTTGTTCCTATTTGACAAAGGAGAAAAATAGAAATCCAGAAAGATGCTGTACCTTGAGAAGAATATTCACAAGAGAGCCAGGACTGGAACTGAAGCCCTTAGAACCCACACCTTCCTCTACTCTGCAAAGTCTGGTTACTTGCAGGTTATCTGAATGAATGAGTCTGTTTTCAGAACAATCAAGATTTCTTCTCCTGCAGTCTTTTAAGATTCAGGACCATGGCCAGCACCCACACAATCTTTGATAAACACTGAGGTAAGCCTAGTGTTTTAGCCGATGAGATCAGCACTGCTTTTGTAAGTTGGTTTTCTCAACAAATGTCAACTGGACATCTACTAAGTGTCATGTACTATGAGAGGTCCTGAGAAAACAGAACTGGCAAACTTCCCTTATGGAGCCCACACTCTAGGATGGAAAAGACATGAACACAGAGTGCAAGATGTGCCCAGGGGCAGTGGAATCATAAAGCAGAGTGAGGGTGAAAGGTTTCCTAGAGGAGGCCTAGCCTGTGATGAATCTTGAATAGAGCAGATGGCAATGAGGAGCCACTGAGGGTTTTAAGCAAGGACATGACAAGGTTAGGTGTGCTTTTCAGAAAGATCCCTCTGGTGCAATGTGAGAATGGGTGGGGGTGAGAGAAGAGACAGGGAATGACTCAGGAGACTGAATAAAAAGAAGGAGTCTCCCCAAGCACATCCTAAAAGACATAGTTAGGTTTTAATTTTAATCTTGCTTGCAAGAACAGATGGAAATATTCTGGGTTTTACATGTTTTCTTTTGGCACAGCCAAGTTTCACTATCTTGACCAGCTGAAGCTGACATTGTGAGGGAGTTGTGTTGCTGGTGGACAGGAGGAAAATGAAATGCAGAGGAAGAAGGAAGGAGGAGAATTCAATTTGTTGAACATTCCGTATGCATTAGCACCATGCTAGGTGCTTCTCACTTTTCTCATTTAATTCTCTCAACAACCTAGAAAGTCAGTCTGTCCCAAGTTTTCATAAAGAGAAACCAAGGTTGAGAGAGATTAATTAACTGAGGCCCACATCCACAAGTAATCATAAAAGGAAGAGTCAGAATTGGAACCCAAGTTCCTGAGGCTCCAAATACTTCACATTCCCTCCTCATGCTTTTGTTGTTTTGATGGAGAATGCACTGGATCCCCAGCTGACAGAGGAGCAGAATAATGGCTTCTGGGCTCCCACCCCTTCAGCCTCCTTGTTCACACATGAAGGAATAATCACATTAAGTATTCTTTTCTCAGCTCTGAAGTCCAGGAGCTTTAGAAGGCTGCAAAAGGACTCACGTCAGTGACCTGGTCCCTTTGGGGCTGGATGTGCTTTGCTTACTCCTTACTACCCCCATGGTACCTGGACTTGCAGGAAGAAGTGCTTCTGTGTTCAGGGACAAGCAGACCAGAGGTTTCATAGTGGTGCCAAATACCTGCTTTGACACCCCTGAGGTGCCCTTGGTCCCCAAGTTTTGGAGACTGCGCCATTCTCTCTGGGCTTTTTGCAGCGGCTGTGGTGGTGTCTGCCGCAGAGCCTGAGGAAGCTTTATGGAGATGGTCACACTCCAGTGCCCAGCCTACTTGTTGGAACTTTCCAGAAATATTGCACTGCAGACATTTTCCACGCCGTTATGCTAATGGAATCAGGAAAAATCAATTGTCCTTAAGGAACAGGGGAATGAGACGTGCTGTAAATGCCACGGGATGAGTGATTGGTTGATTGCTTGCCGGCGATCGGAGCGCGTCTCATCCCTACATTATTCTGATGAATTTTTATGGCATGCCTCCTTTCTTGCTTGCTTCCTCCCCCACCCCACCCCCCCTTAGCTAGGGAAGAAGGTTTATGGCTTGCAGCTTCTCAGTTGATTGAATGCAGCTGGCATTGTTGCAGCAGAGGACAAATAGGTACATTTGCTTTACAGGCTGAGAAAAGTGGGTTTGGAGAAATTGCACCACCACGTCCTTCTGCAACAAAGGCGCCCTTAAAAATGCAGATATTTTTTATGAAATGACTTTACTTTTCTTCTTGGCTGTCTCTAATCTTCCTATCAAAGGAAAGGGCAAAAAAAAAAAAAAAAAGGTTGGGGAAAAGAAATATATGGCTTGCAATTCTGTGGAAATCCGATTTTTCATTCTTATCACAAAGGAAGCTAACGAAGGCATTTCATTAGTATTCATTTTAGGGCCGATGTGATTTTCTCCTCTTTGCTAACACAAAAATAAATAAATAAACAGTTGAGCTATGTCTGGGAAACTGCCGACAAGGCGGCTTGGAGCAGAGGTCAGCATTTTCCGGAATGAGTGTGCACGGCATTCAGCAAGGTGGCCAAGAAAATGGATCCAGCTCAAATAAGGGCCATCTGGGGCAGGAGGGAGACAAGGTTTGAGTGGAGACAGGTCCCTTGGGTTTCAAAGCTGGTGTCCAGCTTGGCTGTGACAGTGTGTGGCTGAAGAAGGCAATCGGGCTGTGACTGCTGTCTCTTTGGGCAGTAGCAGCTGCTGGTGCTCTATGCCCTGCAGCTGGGGATGTTTTAGCTGTGATCAGGGCATCAGGGAGATTCTTATATTGTTTGTTCTCTCTTGTTTCTTCTTCAAGAGCATTGAGCCTTACTGGAGGTTGGGAAATCCTATCGGGTGAAAATCTAGGAGTGTTTGGTTGGGAAGAGGAGATTTGGGGACACAGCTGTAATCTTTATCCATTCAAAGGGGCATTGCGGACCGAGGAGTAGGCTTATTATTTTGGGCTTCAGAGAGCTACACTAAGATTGGAGGGTGGAAGCAACAGAGAAGCAGAGAAATCCACCAGATTTGAGATAAAATTTCAGATCAAGCATGTGTTGAGTATTTTCATAGGAAAATTACTGATGTCTCTGAACCTCAATATTCACATTTGCAAAAGAAAGCAAACTATAATAAAACTCCATTGTTTTCAAAATACTGTAAGGGACAGTAACTTACAGTGCTGGAAGTAGATGTTAATGACCCCTTTGTAGAAAGGGGAAACCCCAATTAAGAGAGACAGTAATGATCTGAGGTTGTAGTTCAGTGGTAGAGCGCTTACCTAGTACGTGTGAGGCACTGGGTTCAATCCTCAGCACCACATAAAAATAAAATAAAGGTATTGTGTTCATCTATAACTAAAAATATTAGAGAGAGAGAGAGATTAAGAGAGATATTAAATGACATGAGCTCTGGGAAGCAGGACCCTGGTCTCTGAGGCCAGATCTCTCTGCTTCTCCCAGCCAAGGGCCTCCTTGTTTAACTGCTTCTTGGAGCCGCTGTGAGGAGGAGGTGAGATATACAAGCTGAACACTCTTTGTTCTTGGATAAAAATTCTTACCCAGTTCCCCTCAAATGCCAAGTCATTTGACATATTTCCATGTCCTGGACTGCACATTCCCGGAGGGAAGTGTCCCTTTGTGCTTAATTCAGATGTTTCAGCAATTCTTGACTTGCCTTTATGTGCCATGCCGGGCTCTGGCCTGTGCTCTTGCCCATGTGTGGAACATTTTCCTTTACCTTTTTCATTTGGCCAAGCCTCACCCATTCTTCAACTCAGGTGCTACCCCGTTGGGAAGACTTCCTGGAGACCTTGCACAACCTTTTATTCTCTCTGTGCTCTTCTTGAGTCACTGTATATTTGTTTCTAAGTACTTACAATACAAAGAGAACTGGGAATCATGGTGTCAGGCTGACCTGGGTTCAAATCCTGACCCTGGATATAATCGTGCGTGAGTTACCTAAACTCTCTGAGCCTCCCTGTCCTCTAATCAATGGTGATGATGATAGTACCTACCTTAAAAGCTATTTGGAAGACTCAGTGAACATTATTTGTAAAATATTTTGCTCAATGCCTGGCACATGGATGACTTTAAGCAATTCAAAATGAATGCATGAAATTTCTTTTTGGTTGGCTAGAAATCTTGAGAAAGATGAATGAGGATACATTTTTTTTTCAGTTCCTTCATTCTGTCCAGTTTCCCCTAGCTTCAGTTTTCTCTGCATGTCCCCTGCATGATAATTAATACCCACATATGTTGAGAAGTTAGAGGCAGAGCCAGGACAGAATTAGGGTGCCTGAGGCCCTAGTCTAGGGCTCTGTTTCACTCTCCTCCTCCCACCAGTACCAGTAGCTTCTCAAGGGCATAGGTCTCATCTTCTCCACCTGTCTCACCTGCCATGCCTCCCATAGGTCACACCCCTCCGTGGGTGTTCTATGAGGTGTTGTGACAGGGATTGTGGGCTCACTGCTAGGAGATCTGGAGCCCACTTCAATCCCTGCCTGCCAGTGTGACCTTGAGGCCATCAGATTTCCGTGTGTCATGGGGTGATACTTCTGTGGGACCTACTGCACTGGGCTGTGCTTAATGAGAGAGGAAGAGGAGGGAGCTTTATCAGCTGTTGTGCACAGCAGGAGTTGAAGAGATGGCCCTGCTGCTGTTGTTGTACTTGCTGTTATTGCCTTTCAAAATAAAAAAGTCTCCACAGCCAGGGTCCTGGAGCCAGTCTGTTAGAGGAGATGGCTCTGCCCTTGAAAGCCACTCTCCTGGTCTGCCGTTTCCTGTGTGTAATTTGAAACTGGGGCTCAGAGAACTGAACTCCAGTTAATGGTTTTCAATAAAGAATTAAGTGCTGCTCATCAGGCTGGCGCTGGGACCTGGCTTCCCGGAAGGGGGGAGAGTGCTGGGGGCAGTTGCTTGCGTTTAGGGATGCGTTTGCATTTTACGGTCAGTTAGGCAGCCTGATGAAAGAGGGATAAGATCAGGCCACAGCAGCCAGAGGGAGGGGGCAGGCAAGAGTGACCCAGCCCCCCACCCCAGAGGCTGCAGGGAGGGACTAATGGTCACACCATTACAGCTAGATCAGCTGTTTCCACAAAAAGCCTGTCAGGCACCTGGTTAGCGCCCCCCTCCCCTGCAGCAGCCCCTGTGGGAAGAAATGCTGAAGCATTTTCTGATGGAGCTGCCTCCCACATCAGTCATCACCATTACAACAATCAAAGCTCTTGGTATGGGCTTTTTGCATAAAATTACTCCTTCAAGCCTTATCTACAACCTGAAGTGTTGCAATTACTTTCATCACTCTTTGCGTTTCATATGAGGAAACTGAGGTACAGAGAAGTTAAACTACCCAAGGTCAAGTTTCTGTGGGCCAGATGTGGCCTTCAAACCTAGGTAATCTGCCACCAAAGTCATGCGGTATAATCACTGTGCGGTGTTGTCTTTTGCATGGTTTTGGAATCATGAACTCTAGCTCATGACTTTGGCAGGGAAGGGCCATTAATTCCATCTCACAGATGAGGAGACAGGGCCAGGAGGGTGTTGTGCTGCTGCCCACAGGAATGAAAAGAGCGTGTGCGAGAGGTAGAGCAGACATCCAGACCTGGGGAGCAAGGTAGAAAGGCCCTGGGATTTCAAAAGGTATTTGGCAGCAGGTATCAAAAGCCTTCAGAGGGCTGGGGTTGTGGCTCAGTGGTAGAGTGCTTGCCTAGCAAGTGTGAGGCACTGGGTTCAATTCTTAGCACCACATAAAAATAAATAAAAGGTATTGTATCCATCTACAATTTAAAAAGATATTTTTAAAAAAGCCTTCAGAATGTTCATACCCTCATATTTCTTTATCTAAGAGCCTGCCTTAATCTTGCCAAAAGGAGACAATTCTAAATAGAAGAAAAGAATGATTATTTATAATATCAAATGACTGGAAGCAATTTAAGTATCTTACCATGGGAAATGGTTAAGTAAAGACTGTTGTTTACACTTGACTTGGTCTGAAGCCATGAAAAATAATATTTCAGACAGCAAAAATGCTTGTGATATGTTAAATGAGAAAAAAAGTGAGACCAAATTGTATGGATAATAAAATCCCAAGTATATTCCAAACTTGCAAGAGATATGCAAAATAATAGTTGCTGTGTTAGGATGATGAAATTGTAGTTACTTTCCCCTTGTTTTTCTAACTTTATGACATATTGCTTCAATTATAGATAAATTGATGGACTTGGTCCAGATATTTTTGGATTACATACTCTCTACACCTTGGTTTCCTAATCAAAATAAGCCTTTGTTGCAGGATTGCTATATTTAATAAGATAATATGTCATAACATACCTAGTAGCACAATGTCTATGCAGGGAAGGTGACCAAGAAATGCCAATCATTCCCCTGAGGTTTGTTCCATTTTTTCACACTTTGTCTTCTGACTTACTGAGGTTTGTGACACTGAGAATGTGACCACCAGGTCCAAACCTGTATTCCAGAGGTGTGGGATCCTTAGAGGTAGTAGAGACCCATCACTCCTCCACTGCCTGACACCACCAGGACATCCAAGGAGGGTCAAAAGCACCCCTGATTTACCCTTTCCCTCAGGGACCCTCTAAGAAACACACACCATTTAGCTGCCTTCTTGACAGCATCTCCTTGAGTGTCTGGAGGGCAGAGAGACTCTGTGGTTCTGATTCTGACTGCTGGGCCCACAGGTCCCCAATTTTCTCATCCATTCATTTCTTATTCACTTGCTCACTCACTAAGTCCTGTGGAGAGTCAGTGACCATAGATCTTTATAGGTACTGACTCCACGTTTACTGGGGGTGGAGTCTGTACCAGGGGCTTTCACTTACCTTGGTTTACTGAAGCCTCACATCTACTCTGTAGAAGAGGTTCACTGAGCAAATAATAGCAACTGCAAAGAGCAAGATACAGAGGAGCCTCTCCTCCCATTGTTGGTCAGTTCCCCTGGCCCTGCCAGTTCTGTCTCCTTATGGAATCATTCTGCTCTGGTCCACAGTGTCAGTCACTCTCTCTGCCTTTGTAGAACCCAAACCTGATCTCAGGAAGCATCCCTGCTCAATAACAGTCCCTTGTGGTCTGATCACCCACCATGCACCCCAACACACAACCACATTGCCCTGCCCCACAGTGTCCCTTTATGACTTCATGCTTTCCCCGCTTCCTAGGATGCCCTTCCTGCACAGCACTCCCTGACCCATCCTCTAAAACCTAGCTCAAATTTTCCTCCTTATTGGCTCCCATAGAAGATTGTTGCTCCCCTTCTCTGCCCACCTGCAGGAAGGTACTGCAGGAGGTATTGCAGGAAGTTTCCCGTTTGTTCCACTTTCCTTCAGGTGCATGTACTCCTCAAGAGCAGGGTCCACATTTTGTCATTTCTGCTCCCTAGAAGCTTAGCTCAAAGCCTTGCCCAGGCAGGAGCCCAATGAGTGTTTGTTGAGTGAATTATGAATGAGAGTGTAATCTCAGGACCTCCACCAGGGAGGAACAACAGGGCCCTTTGACCTCTTGGGAATGGGAAGTGTTCTCAGCTGAATTCTCCTGGCAGACACTTTTCAGCATTGCCAGCTGCTCACTCCCCAGAGGCCCTGTCACTGCTTAGCTCCCCGACTGATATAAGATCATTTGGCTACAAACCAGGCTAGCTGTGGGACTGCAGCCACCATCTTGCAGAGAGCTTACCCTGACAGAGCCTTGACCTGGACAGCTGGGCATACAGGAAGCCTCATGGTTTGTCCCTGTCACCACACAGCCACATGCCATGCCTCTTTGAGCCCTCATGCTCCAGGCTAAATTAAGCCAGATTGAAAAGTTTCCTGAAAGCATCTTATAAGTTTTGCTTTTCTTTATGATTCCTCCGACCTGGAATGTTCTCTACCTGCCTACTGTCCTGTCTCTTGCTGGGGAATTCCTACTGGTTCTGTGCTTGATTCAGGCATCACCTCTCTTCTGGGCTAGGGGCTTGTCCTGGGTGCCTCCAGCATCGGTGGCACCTCTGTCTTTGCACTGTTCACACTGTGCTATCATTATTTATTTTCCTAATGAGCCTGTGGGCTCTCTGATGCAGAGACTTGGTGTAATTTGCTTTGGTTCTCTAATATCCGGATTGGAGTAGGTGCTCACAAGTATGTGCTGGATGAATTTATGGTCAGATGGGTATGCAGGTAAATTGTGCTGGGATGCTTCCCTACTGCTGTGAGTCAAAGTGCGGCCCTGACCTAGGCCTAGTGTGGATAAGGTGTAAGGGTGGGGGTTACAGTATAGTAAAAAGCAATCCCAACCCTCAGCCTTGCAGGGTCAGTCAAGCACACAGTTCATGAAAGGGAGCTAAGAACACTCCAATGCAGCGTTAGGTTGGAGGGAGAATTGGGCCTCAGGACCAGCTTTGCTTCACACGGGATCTGAGCTCTCTCCTCACGTTTCTAAACTTGCTTCCTGATCCCTAAAATGGGAACCACAACCCTTGCTTAGCCTACTTAACAGTTATTGTGAGGAGCAAGTAAGATAATGTCTCTGAAATTTTTTACAAATGGTTTTCACTCTTTCTAGGGGAGAAAGCTCAGCAACCGTTACAAGGCAATACCCACCAGGGGGAGTGGCAGAGCAGGCCAGGCCCTCCTCATTAGAGAAAGTAGAAAGAGGTGGCAGCTCTGGGTTAGATCCTGGGCTGACCCAGAAAGGGGGGACACAGGGTCCAGTACATTATGATAAAGTCACAGGCTCTCCTTTTCTCAGTGTTTCCTCATTTAATTAGAATGACACTATGGATTACCTGGATAAGCAAGAAATCAGAAGAAGACCTGTTTTCAGTGAGAGGGTGGTGGGCAGCACTAACTCTCTGCCTTATCTATAGGGGCGATATGGACAGGGTGGAAGTGTAGGGCCTCAGGTTCCTTCCTTAAAACTTTCCTGTATAGCTCAGGATCCTGGATTCCAGGTCTCTGAGGCCTTTGGGTAGCTGGCAAAGGACACATCTACTGACTTATAGGCTATCATGTTAGTGGGACAGGACCTAGGTCTGTGTGTATCTCCCTTCATGGATGTTTGAAACCTGCAGACTTAGCCTCACAGTTGATTAGCATCCTCTTTGCTGGGGCGGGTGGGACCAGACAAGGAGGCCAGCTGGAGGAGAGCTCTGTAACCCAATTTGCTGTACAGAGAAGCCAGTCTGTCTGGCAAGAACTAATTGGAAAGCTGCTTCCTCTAAGCCTGGACCCAGGAGGGCTCTAGGCCTGGCTGGGCGGGGCCCCCTTGGCTAGTCCAACATCACTTAGTGCTTTGTGGGAGCCGCTCCCAGCGGGAGAGCACTTAGCCCTGGTAATTGGCCAGGCAGGCTCATCATTAATTCATGCCAAATTGTATTTCTTCTTTTGAGAGAGAGAGAGAGAGAGAGAGAGAGAGAGAGAGAGAGAGAGAGAGAGAGAGAAGTGGGGGTAGGTGGGAATAAATGGGTTTCTGAAGGGAGGAATCTGGGCTTGGCTGAAGCAGCTTTGACTTGGGATGGAGATCAGGGATTCATTTGCTAAATTGCTGTTGACCTGAGCAAGTTGCCTCTGGAGGCCTTAGTCTCCTGATTCATGGTCAGAGACAATAACCCATGACAAATACCTCAGAGGATGGTTTTGAGGACCGAATCCAGATATGAGGGATGAGTGCTCTTCAGCTGTTCAATTCAACAGGCTCAGGGAGACAGGGAGACTTTTACATTTAAGGTCATTTTTGATGTGGGTAGATTTCAGTCTATCATCATTTGGATCAACAGTAATTTTTAGTGACTCCATTTTATCTCTTTTGTTGGCTGATGACTCTATGGTGTGTTATTTTAGTGGTTACTTCAAGGTTTGTCGTATCCCTCTTTAAATCACAGTCTACTTTCAAGTGATCTTGTAACATTGCACATGTAGTCTAAGAACCTTACCATGGACTATCTCCTCCCCTTCCTTCCTGGTCTTTATGCTAACCGTGTCACATGTTTGACTTACAAACGCCACAAGACATTGTTATTATTTTGTTTAAATGGTGAATTATCCCCCAAAGGGATTTAAGTAAGAATTTTGAATTTTTGTGCCTTTGCCCATGGAGTTGGCATTCCTAGTGTTCTGAATTCCATTGTGAGGATTCCTGTTTCCATCTGGTCGTCTTTTCCCTCTGACTGAAGGGCTTCCTTCGGTATTTCTTCTACTGTTGTTCTGCCTGGTGATGAATTCTTTTGACTTCTGTATTTTGGAGGTTTATTTTGTCCTTACCTTTGAAAGATATTTTGTTGAGGTATAGACTTTGGTGGACAGAACTTTCTTTTTAGACTTTAAAGATGCTATTCCACAATTTCCTGGCTTCCACTCTTTCTAACCAGGGTCGTTTTCATCTTGCCTTTGTTTCTCTATATACATATTTCTTTTTAATCTGATGGCTTTTAAGGTTTCCTTTTATTACGAGTTTTGAGAAATTTGATTATGATGTGCCTCAGTGTAGTTTTCTTAATTTTCTTGTGTTGAGAGTTTATTGAGCTTCTTGGATCTATGAATTTATAATTTTTTAATCAAATGTGGAAAAATTTCAGCCATATTTAAGCTGTATTTGTTCAAATAATTTCCCTGGCCCCCTCTTCTTTCAAGCACTTGAACTTTCTTGAAGTTTTTCCATAGCTCATTGATGATTCTTTCATTTTAAAATTCACCTTTTCTCTGTTTCTTTCTGAATAATTTCTGTTTTTATTTATTCAACTTCACTAATTTTTTTTTTTTTACAAAGTCTAATCTGTCTCAATCCCACTCCAGGGTATTTTTCATCTCAGGCCTTGCAGTTTTCACCTCTAGAGGTTTAATTTGGTCTTTAAAAAAATATCCTTATGCTCTACTGACTTTTTGAACATAGGGAATGAAGTTATGGTAACTGTTTGATGTCCTTGTTTCTTAATTCTAATATTTGTGTCAGTTCTGAATGATGCTTCTCCTGAGTACTGGTCATATTTTCCTGCCTCTTGCATACCCACTAGTCTTTAATTATATTGAAGACATTGTGAATTTTACCTTTTTGGGGGCCAGATAGTTTTATATTTCTTTAAGTATTTTTGAGTTTGGTCTGGGATGAATTTAGCTACTTGGAAACAATTTGATCCTTTCTAGTCTTTAAGATTTGTTAGGACCAGAGTGGCTTCTAGTCTAGAGCTAATTATTCCCCATAACTGAGGTAAGGCCTTTCTGAGTACTCTATGTAATGCCCTGTGAATTATGGGCTTTTAAAAAGTTGGCTAGTAGGAACAGACACTGTTTCTGATCTTGTGTGAGTTCTGGAGACTAATAGGTCTTTCTGTGGTCTTAAATGGTTTTTTCATACATATTGTACTCGGTTCATAAGGGGGAAACCTCTCAGATTTCTAGAATTCTCTATGTAGGGCTTTTTATTTTCAGTACTCTGTCCTGTTAAACCTAGTTTATTTGCTCCCCCTGGACTCTCAGCTTTGACTCTCCAATTCAGTAAGTCCACCAGTGTCCCCTCAGTGTAGAGGCCTGGAGACCCTCATGGCAGCATGCGGGGCCATCCCAGGGCCCACCTTGCCTTCATGATGTTTCTTAGAGATTGTTGTTCTGAGTTGCCTCGTGTCTACTGTCTCAAAAATCATTGTTTTATATATTATTTTTGCGTGTGGGTGTTTCGGTGTGAAGGTAAACCTGATCGTTGTTACCATCTTGTCTATAAGTGAAAGTTCCCAGGGAGGCAGAAAATGGGGACCTTTTAAATATAGTGGGTTCATCTTTCCTAGCCTTGACAGCGTGGGATTTCTGGACAAGCTATATAGCAGGGTTTGGTAGGAGGACCCAGCAACGAAGAGGTCAAGTTTCTCATTCGTGGGATCTATCTTTGATTCTTATAATCTTTTAGACAGAGTCCAAAATTCCAGTCATATTTTTCTTTTCCAGTGCAGGCACTTTCAGAGGACTACTCAGAGAAAAGAGCCCAAGAAGGAAGAGGGAAAATAGGGAAAGTTAAACGTTGTGTAGAATTCCATTTAATCTGAGGGAAAGAGGGCCTAATTTCATCAGTTGAGATCAGATATTAGTACAGATAGATAGTGGTGTGTGTACTTTGTATATATTATCTAATTTAAGCCACTCAGTGAATACTGATCCTGGCCACAAACCTACTCTTAGATTAATATGCCTTTGTTCAGATAACTGTGGTTGGTTCTAGGTTAAGCTCTGAAACTAGGATTCACTGGTTCACATGTGTAAGAGGGGGCATTCAGTGCATCCTCTATAGTAAACTCCTTAAGAGGTTTTTTGACTAGCAAGCACAAGGTCCTTTTATTTTTTCTTTTGGTACCAGGGATTGAACCCAGGGGCACATAACCACTGAGCAGCATCTCCAACCCTTATTTGTATTTTATTTAGAGACAGGGTCTTGCTGAGTTGCTTAGGGCCTTGCTAAATTGCTGAGGTTGGCTTTGAACTCATGATCCTTCTTTCTGCCTCAGCCTCCTGAGACTCTGGGTTTATAGGTGTGTGCCACAGTGCCCAGCTAGAGTCCTGTCTTTTTCCAGGGCTCAGTTTTCCTTTTTTTTTTTTTTTTTTTTAAAGAGTGTCTCAGTGATCTCAACTCTGAAGAATTTAACTGTGCTCTTCTGGGATTGACTATTGTAAGTGAACGTATCATGACCCTAAACCCTTATACTCAGCTCTGACCTCTGTCCGGGCTTGTTCTGGAATGGGAAAGATAAGGTTAGAGGTTGGAGATGGGGAAGATGTTTGCTTTGGGGCCAGGGTATCCTTCCTGACAAGCTTACACTATGGCTATGTGGAGAACCCATCAGTTTTTCAGGGTTAGCAGATGAGAGTTGTGTCAGCACCAGGGAGAGCGCCAGGGGAGCCCAGAGTCCAAGGAGTCTTCTTCCTGAAGTAAAGGAGGGCCCTGGCTGCTGACCAGTCTATTTACCTGGCCAACTCAACCCTGAGCCTTATCACTCTGTTCTAAATTCAGGCAAGGTTGCTATCTGAATCTTACTTTAAAAACTGGAAGCTGTCCACCCCTGCCTTACATCTTTTCTTTTGGAATGGTTGGCAGAATTTTGCATCAGTGAAACCTTTGAAATTGTTATTTGAAGACCTGGTTTGATTCCTAGTTCTACCACTAAGTAGCTGTGTGGGATTGGACAGATTTCTTAGTTCCTCATCTATAGAAAGAGGATGATGATGCTTAACTCATTGTGGTATTGTGAGGACCAAGTGGGGCAGCTAGCAAAGCAACCTGTGCAGGGCCTGGAATGTAGAAGAAACTTACAACACTTTGTTGAGGGGTGAATTAAATCTCTAGCAATGTCTGGGCCTTTCTGGATTTGATACATAGGATTTCAGCCTGGATAAGAGGGAGAGGACATTTTAGGCAGAAAGAACAGCAGTAGCAAAGGAAGGGAGTCATGAAAGTGGACGGGCTGGCCAGGAAGTGGGGAAAGTAGTTTAATGAGACTGAGGCTATTCAGTGCCACTTTTGTTCCAAGGCCTCCTGAACCACTATTTTCAGCACAGAACACTCTGTTGAACATCCAGACTTTATTTCCAGCTAGCCTATTGTGCATCTAAGTTGAAAGTTCTACAATGCACCTCTAACATCCCTTTCTAAAACAGAATCCACCACTTTCCTCCAATGTACTCTCTTTATTTTAGATAGTATGTCACAAGGAAGAGGGGTCTTGTTAATGGTTTTGAACCAGTGAAAGTTTTCTTAAAAAACATGGTGATCTTATTTTACTTTTAAACTAAGAGCAAAAAATTAGAATGATTTAACTTAAAGCATGAGATAATTGGGCTAGATAAGGAAGGTCTTCCAATATCATAGATGGTAAGGAACTCAGAAGGGTCGATGGAAGGAGGCTATGCAATTCCACCCTCCCGCCAAAATAAAAAAAGAAGATATTTTCATTTAGTGTGAGCATTCTGCTTCATCACCATTTAGTCACTATTAAAATAATAGAGTTATTAATATCCTTTTAACAACAATTTACATTTGTATAGAGCTTTGCAGCTTGTAAAAAGGTCTAATTTGATCTTAATCGCCACCCTATGAGGTTATCGAGATGAGCATTATTAGCTCACTCCCCTTCTGCCCCTCATTGCATACATGGAAAAACTGAATGATCAGCCACAGAAGTGACACAATTGGCAAAAAATCAAATAGTGCAGCCAGGAACAAAGCTATGTTTTCTAGCTCTCTCCAGACCTGTGCTTTTCTCTAATGCAGCACCCTGGCTATATCAATGGAGAGCAATGGCTACAGCAGCAGAAGCAACAACAGTTGACTCTGTAACTAAAGATCCACAGAGTCTCTCTTCCTGGTATTGTCACAACAGTGGGATAAAGAAGAACTGGCCTCAAGGAACACAGGTGTTTCAGTTCAAAGTTCCAGAGAAGAAAGGGAAGGCCTGATGCCATATTGGCTTCAACCAAGAGAATTGGCAATAATCTATTTCTCACACAGACTAGGTCTTGGCAGTTCACACAGAAGTTCTGTCCCCCTGCCTCATTAGTCAAGCTCCCACCAACCTGGGAGGAAGTCTCATTGTTACCACCCCTTTACCAGAGGAGGAGAGATAAGTTGAGGATTCAGAGGCTAAGAGAGGTCCATGGATTCGCTGGAGGCCACTGGTCCATGACAGAATTGGGTCTGAATTGCCTTCTCTGGTCTCCTCCTCTAAACTCCTTCCCTCACTCTTTCTTCTGCATCCCAGCTGTCTCTGCGTCTGGCCAGACCTGAAAAACAAATCTTGTAATTGAGTTGGAATGTGGGTGCTGGGCCCGGGAGACAATGTTTCCTGCTTTTCAATCTGTTCTTAATTGATTAAAGTGATGAAATAAGGAAGAGGCCCAGAAGGGGTGGATGTTTTCCATCAGTGACTCAGGGGAACGTGCAGAGGCAGAAGGTCAGGAGGAAGCTGCCATTGCTCCAGCAGCCTCACCTGCCACGGAAAAGCCCACATAAACGTTCTGAGGGGTGGGTAGGAGTGGGGGGTGGATCTTCTTAGAGCTGTCTCTAAGAAAGAAAGAAGCCAGGCAAGAGCAGGCCCTAAAGGAGACTCTTCCCTTCCCTGTGTCAACTTTGCTCATCTCCACATTTTCCTTTTTCTCTGATAAATGTCCAGGGTCTTAGAGAGAGGCCCAGGGAAGGCAGGTGGGGGCCTGGCTCAGCTTAAGGAGCATCAGGAGAGGCTTCCTAGTGAAGGTGGCAATAAAGCCTGAAGGGTGAAGAGAGGTTACCTGGGAAAGGGGAGGTGAGGAGAAAATGCCTGGAAATGAGAGAGAATGGTTGGAGCCAGCAGAGTGGAAAGATGGGGCTAGCATGTGCAAGGGTTGGCAGTGCTCATATCCTGGAGAGCCTTCTGGGTCAGACGGGGAAGTCAGATTTCTTCTGAGGAAGGGTTTTGAATCATATATATATGAAAATGGGGCTGGGGATGTGGCTCAAGAGGTAGCGCGCTCGCCTGGCATGCGTGCGGCCCGGGTTCGATCCTCAGCACCACATACAAAAAAAAAAAAAACAATACACAAAAGATGTTGTGTCCGCCGAAAACTAAAAAAAAAAAAATAAATAAATATTAAGATTCTCTCTCTCTCTCTCTTTAAAAAAAAAAAAAAGAAAAGAAAATGGATTGCGAGGGGTGGGAGGGGGCAGCCCAGGCAAAGAGTAATGGATTGCTGGAGAGTAGATAAGGATGAGAGGGGTGCTGGCTGCGGAAATGGGACTAGGCAGAGGGATGAAGGGATGGAGCAGCATCCTACTAGACAATTGGATCCCTTGGGTAGTGGGTGGAGCAAGGACGAGGAAAAGTAAAGAGCTGGCTTGCCCCAGGTCTTGGTGACTTAGTCCTGGAGGCCATTACTGACAGTTGTCTGTGTACAGTGGATTTGAGGACTATATCCTGTAATTGCCATTCCTACTCAGACTGTTTGCTTTTCATCTCCAGTAGTCAGGGTTCTCCAAAGAAACAGAACGGAATAGGCTATATAATCTCCTATATAACATAAGATATACAGAAACACACACAGAGAGAATTGCCAGTTATATGGAGGCTGAGAAGTCTCCTGTTTGCAATTCTAGTCTGAATTTAAAAGCCTGGGAACCAGGGTAGCCATCCTGTAAATTCTAGTCCAAAGGCAAGAGAAGATTCATGACCTAGTGTTATGCAGGCAGGCAGAAAGAGAACGAATCCTGCCCTCCTCTGCTTTTTGCTCTGTGTAGTCCCTCAACAGATTAGATGATACCTACCTACACTGGGCAGGGAAATCTACTCTACTGAGACCACTGATTCAAATGCTAACCTTATACAGAAACATCCTCACAGACTGGGGACTCCATGGTCCAATTCAGTTGATACACAAAATTAAGCATCACATTATCTGTTAGGCAAAGTCTTTTCTGTGCCAGGACTTGTACTAGGCACTGGGCATGCAGTAATGATTCAGAATCAAACCTTGACCTCCAATTTGGGGGATATCATGTCAAAAGTGATGATCACGTGGTGGGACAGAGGGGTTGTGAGTCTAGAGAGGATATCTCAGAGGGCAGAAATCTGGGGAGGCTTCCTGGAAGAGGTAACTCCTGAACCAGTTCGTGAAGTCTGGTAAGAGTTAGCTGGGTTATTGAGGGAGAATAGAATTTTCTGAGGACAGAAAGGGAGTTGGGAAAGAGTATGGTAGGATCAGAGGGAAGTTTATGGGTGGAGCCAGGGATGTGGAGAAGGAGATAGGCAGGGCTGGGTTTTCCTGGTTCTCTTTGTACTCTGTTCTTTCAATATAAGATATTTCATCTTTGGCCCACATCACACCACCCTTCAAAGTCCACTTTAAATTCAAACTGTCTTTTGAAGACTTTCTTGATTCCCTGCCTGGTTACAAGCAATTTGCTGAGTACCTACTCTTAGTACTCTTTATGTAATTAATTTCATTTATTTGTGAAGACATCCCTGTGTTCAGTCCAATATCTGTCTGGTCCTTATAATGTGCCATGCTCTGAGAATGAGATAGATTGGTCATTGCTCTTGGTTTTAGGTAGCTTACATTGTAGTGGGAGACTTCACCTATTAACAGGCATTTTCAATAAAAATGATAGTGGTACTCATTTATTAGTCAGCTTTCCATCACTGTGACCAAAATACCTGGTAATAAACAGCTTAGAAGAGGAAAGTTTATTTTGGCTCGTGGTTTCAGTCCTGGTCAGTCAGCTCCATTGCTTGAGTCCTGGGGGGAGGCAGAACATCATGGTGAAAGAGTGTGGCAGAGGAAAACCGCGCCATTTATGACAGCTGGGAGGCAGAGGTGGGTGGACAGGGGTTGGGATAAGATAAACCCTTCCAGGGCACACCTCCAGTATCCTACCTCCTCCAATGAGGACCCACCTCCCATAATCCAAATTATTGATCCATCAAATGAATTAATCCACTGGTGAAATTAGAACACAATCATTTCCTAAAAGCCCCACTTCTGGACATTGCTGCACTGGGGACCAAGCATCAACACATGAGCTTTTGGGAACATTCCACATCCAAACCATAACAGTGCTCTTATCTCCATTTTGCCGATGAGGAAGTTAGACATTTATTTATTAACTGATTCCCAGGGCTAAGTGGATAGTAAGCATCACCTCGGTCTGCATGGGGTTGAAGTCAGTGCCCTGTCCTCTGCTCCAGTCAACCCCCATGACACTAACCATGTCTGCTTGCTTTGAGAAAAGGAGATGTAAATAAGGAGATGCTGATAGATTTGACTTGCCCTGGGATTTGGATATGAGTTTACTTGAAGCAAGATTCCCTATTGTAAAGCAGTCCTGCAGAGACAGTCTGAGAAGGAGTTGGAAACTGGCATGTAGGAAGCAAGGACCACGGGTCAGCCCTGTTCCAATGCAGTCCTTCTTTCCACCCAGGTACCCCCTCTTCTGTGCTTCCCTCTGCTCCAACTCTCTTCTACCTGAACTCTTATCTTTTTCGCTTGGTCATTGCCTATCAACTTGCCTGTCTTTCTCTACTTGATCAGTTTGGAATCTTCAGGGCTCAGCATAGTAGGTGGACAGTAGTCGCCGTTCAGCAATCTTGACTTGTCATGATGGAATTCTGAATGACTTCTACATGCTCTTACGCAGGGTGTGTAAGTGTCTCTGCAAGAACCTGTATGTGTTGAGTCTGTGATTATCAGTGCGGACTCACCTGGTTTGCATGTGTGTGTAGCTGATTTCTGGGGCCCTGCACTGACTTCTGCAGGTACCCTAAAAGGGCATTCCTACTCCCTTGCAAGTCCTGGGTCTCCTTACCTCATCAGCACCTTACTCCAACCCTCTCTCCTAGAAATATATTTCAGGATGACTGTGTCTCTCAGCCATGATTAACATTCTTCTGAACACCCTGGGGTTTAGAGCTTGGTCTCTGGATGGGTATCTAGTATCTGCATTTTCCAGCTGAGCTCCTGTCTCTGTAACTGCTGACAATGAGAGTGGCCCAGCTTGGTTCTGAAGGCGAGTGGGCAGTAAACGATAAAACTATACTCGGCCCCCTGCACTGTCCCCAGCCCCAAAAGCACTCCAGCTGGTTTATAGCTTCTCTAAGGCACTGAGCTTTGGGGGGAGGGGTGGGAAGGTAAGGTTTCAGAACTTATTTTCTTTAGACAGTTTGTGTTTCTGGATGTATGAGAAATTCTCCCCCCTCCCAAGCTGATCATGGTGTTTTAATGACTCAAAATCATGAATATTAAACTGAGGGAAAGTTGACAGTATTTAAATGAGCATCATTAAGAGACACATAAATTAACAGGGTTTTTAGTTCTTGTGGAACTGCCGTTTCAATGTTAATTAAACAACCAGAGTGCTCGGGCGCTTTTGCAGCAAACTGTCCCCAAAGTGTGCTGCAGAATATCATTATGGGTGGCTGCCTTGCTGTTTAATTATTTCCAAGTTGATTTTTTTTTTCCATTGCTGCGGTAGTTTTCTGCTTGTCTTGCATTTGGAAAAGGTGATGGGGCCAAACCTCTGAAGAAACTGCCAGTGTGATCTTTGTTGGCCCCAACTGAAGTCCTGAGCTGAGCAGTGTTGTCCCTTTATGCCAGGCCACTGTGAAGGAAACCTCATGTGACCCCTTGGGTCCCTTGATGCACTGGTCCATGGCTGTTGATTCAGGGAGTCCAGGCATCTGACTCCTTAGTTGCAGATAGTTTCACTCTTAGAGTTTGGATGAGGCCCTGAGACGTAGAGGAAAAGGTAGAGCATGGCAGAGTAGGGTGTGTGTGTGGCTATGTTGAACGGTGTCGGGGAACAGGAGCCAGGATCCCTGGAATCTTTTCTGGACTCCATCAGTCTTAGCTAAGTGACCCAGAGGCATTCCCTTCTTCTCTCTGTGTCAGTTTCTTCAATTATAAAATGAAAGGTTTAGATTAGATCATGCATTCTTAAAAGTGATATAGTGTCCTCAAAAGGGTGAAAGGTGGTTTGTGTGTGTGTGTGTGTGTGTGTGTGTGTGTGTGAGAAAAAGTTTACTCTTCAAAAATTTTAAACACACACACATATGTATACATACATCTATATATATTACACAAACTTGCATATAATACATAGTACATAAACATACATAGAATGCTTGTGGAATTATAGTTTCATAGGGGAAGAAGAATTAGGAGGAAAACTGTTTAAAAGACTTCAAATAGGTAATAAAAAAATTGAGAAACAGTAGGATGAGTAAACCCCAAGAGCTTTATTTGCTCAGGGAAGAAAATCTATGCAGTGGCCAGGTAGCCATAAGCCGTGAGACACAGATATGGTCTCCATTACTAGGTGTGTGAACTTGACTGGGCACTTACCTCCCCTGGGCCTCAGAGGACTAGAACCAAATGACCTTTAGAATCCAGAGAAGCAGCTTGGTAGAAAAGGATGCAATCTCAGGTCCACATGGTGCTGCAAAGGCCAAGTATGTAGCTTCAGGAACTAGACTGCTGGCATCAAAAATTGACACTAGCACTTTAAAGCTGTGTAACCTTGGGTAAATTCCTAACTCCTTTTTAAAGTGGGCTTAGGAACAGTAGTTCACAAGAGCATTGTGAGGATCAGGTAGTCATCATGAACTCAACAGTGCCTCACACACAGTAAGGACTTGCTTCATGTTGATTGTACTCGCTGCTACTCTTGATTAGCTTGTTTTATTGTTATCACTAAAAAAGTATTGTCCTTGAGTGGGTGGCTGAGGCTTTCTGGGTCTGGTTGCATGTTTGCACCCGGGACATGTTTCTTGGCTTTGTGATGTTCTTGTACACACTTTTTCTCTGCTAGAATGCCCTTCTGCTTGTGCCTCTGAGCAAACGCCCTCTTCATTCTGAAAGTCCCCTGACAGCCATCACCTTCCTGGGAAGCCTTCCTTGGCCTCATCAGGCAGGGTTAGGTGTTCTCCCCTGGGCTCCCACAAGGCAGGCTTTCCTTGCAATGGTCCCCCTCTTTCATTTCTCAGTTTATTTTTGCATTGCTTCTCTGACCCTCTACCCCTTTACCTTCTCCAAATGTCACTTTCTTTTTTTAAATTTCTTTTATTTTTATTTTTTATTGGTTGTTCAAAACATTACAAAGAGGGGGAGAGAACCAAATGTCACTTTCTACCTGAGATCCTCTCTGGCCACTCAAATTAAGATTACCCCCCAAGACAATTCTCATCCCCTCCTTTATTTTTTTTCTTATGCATGTTTTTTAGTCTGCCCCTTCACTTGTACATAAGCTCCCTGATGAATTCAGATCTGTTTTGGTCACCGTTGCAACCCTAGGATCTGAAAGAGCAATGCCCATAGGAGACAATATTTATCGAATAAATAAATGATGTGGTTTCCTTTCTTCACCATTCCATGTAGGGTGTGGAAATATTGGTAAAGCCAGCTTGCTATATGATCGTGCTATGATTCGGGGGCCCCAAGACCAACTGAATCCCACCATGGCAAAGTCTCCCTTTTTTCCCTTACTCCCTTGAACGTTTCCAGAGATATTTCTTGCAGAGATGGGGATGAGCATATCAATCTAAAGGCCAGATATGCTTTACTTTTTAAAAAAATTTATTTTTTAAGATATATGACAGTAGAGTGTATTTTGACATATTATACACACACAGAGTATAACTTCCCATTCTTGTGATTGTATATGATGTGGAGTTACACTGGTCATGTATTCATATATGAACACAGGAAAGTTATGTCCAATTTATTCTACTGACCTTCCTATTCCCATTCCCCCACTGCTCCTTCCATTTGCCTTTGTCTAATCCAGTGAACTTCTCTTCTTCTCTCTGGCCTTCCTTATTGTGTGTTAACATCTACATATCAGAGAGAACATTCAGCTTTTGTATTTTGGGGATTGACTTATTTTACTTAGTATGATAGTCTCTAGTTCCATTTACAGCAAATGTCATAATTTCATTCTTATTTATGGCTGAGTGATATTCCATTGTGTACATATACCATGTTTTCTTTATCCATTCATCTGCTGAAGGGCAACTAGTTTGGTTCCATAGCTTAGCTATTGTGAATTGAGCTGCTATAAAAATCAATGTGCCTGCATCACTATAGTATGCTAATTTTAAGTTCTTTGAATATATGTTGAGGAGTGGATAACTGGGTCAAATGGTGGTTCCATTCCAAGTTTTCTCAAGAATCTCCATACTGCTTTCCAGAATGGTTGCACCAATTTCCTGTCCCACAGCAATGTATGAGTGTGCCTTTTCCCCCACATCCTTACCAACATTTATTGTTACTTGTATTCTTGATAATTGCCATTCTGACTGCAATGAGATGGAATCTCAGTGTGGTTTTAATTTGCATTTCTCTCATTTGTAGAGATGTTGAACATTTTTTCATGTATTTGTTGACTGATCATATTTCTTCTCCTGTGAAGTGCCTGTTTAGTTCCTTTGCTCATTTATTGATTGTGTTGTTTGTTTTTTTGGTGCTAATTTTTTTGTGTTCTTTCTACAGATATGCTTTACTTTAAACAAAGGTTTTCATCTCAAGCCCCAACACCAATACTTGGGCCACCGAGTTATGTTTCTTTCTCCTGAACTCATTAGGACTACATTTCCCCAGACTACACTGGGCCATCAATGCTTAAATCCAGGTCTCACATCTTATTACTGTGATTCAAGGTAGTACTAAACCAATGCCCAGAAAAGTGGAGGGAGGAAGAGAGTGATTGCTTTTCCATATGCCTAGGGCTAAGCTGGTCCAGTTGCCCTATAAGCCTCTAAGGAAGGGTGCTCAGACAAACAGCATCTCTTTTAGGATGCTTTGATTCATTTATTCATTCTATATTCCCAAGGGTATATTTACTTAATGATACTAATAGCAATGTCAAATGGAAAAAAAGAAAAATGACATAAAATTCTGTATGTGCCTATAGCTGTCTATGTGTGTATGTGTATATGCACTAGAATAGAAGCCAGTTGAATGCTGCCCAAAGGCCTGCTTAGCCATTAGGCTGTGTGTTGAAGCACCTGTGGTGGGGCCTACAGGAAATCGCATGGGGATGGGGTGTTTATATCAAGCCTAAGCTGATGGAGGAGAAACTCCAATGTCTCTAGAATGGTGTCCACCTGAGAAGGGGACACAGTGTAAAGACAGCATGGCATTAGTTTCTTCTAGGAGAGGCCAAAGCCTGGGTTTGGAGATGAACTCGTTTCCCTTCTTTTGGTCTTGACTTTCTGGCTAGGCCCAGGTTTGCTCATTAGGGATCCTAAGTTCACAGAGCCTCAGCCAAAAGTGCAAATGCCTTCTTTCATAAAATCTTTTAGATGAATTAAAATTTATTTAGTCTTGGGGATAGGGAAGGATTTGAAAGTCAGGACCACGCTAAAGATAAAAGTCATAATGGAAAGGTTTAAGAAAGCCATAACACTTTTACACATACTACTTATCGAATTATTGAAATTGCTTGTTTAAGATGTTTTCTGTATTGGACGGTTAGCTCTAGGGGAGTAAGTGCCATGTGTACTTTTTCTCCTGTTATTTGACTGATCTCTGGCAGATGGGAGAGGTACTTTGTAAATAATACATAATAATAAATGGAACAGGGAGCTTACTGTGCTCCCAGTATTTGTTATAGTTATGGGAAATAATTTAATTAAAACAAGAACAGAAACTTTCTTTGGAATGATCTCCATTCTTTCTTCCTTGTGTTTGCCAGGATTAGTGGAATAAAGTTCATAAGCTTTAGAGTAGATTGGAAAAGTTGGCCACAATATTTTGTAAGTTGTCCCATCAGGAAATGGAGTGCATTTCAGGTTGGCTTTGTGACTTGCTTTGGCCAATAAATATATGACATTTTAAAGTCTAGGTCAAGAGACCTTGCAGCTTCTTACTGTTCTTGAAACACTGAGACTACTGCCTTGTGACCAAATCCAGGTTAATCTGCTAAGGTGAAAAAAGACCCGAGGCTCAGTTGATTGCAATCCGCCTCTGTTGGCAGCCAGCCGACTTCCAGAAGCAGGGTTTCCTAGCTGACCCACAGACAAATGAATGACCCCAGCCAACCTCGGCTGGAGGACCATCACCTGAGGCTAGCTCAAATTCAACCTATGGAATTTTAAGCTAAATAAGTGGTAGTGTTAAGACACTGAGTTTTGGATGATATGTTACACAGAAATAGACTAGTAAAGATGTTCAGAGGGATATTCAGGACTAATTAGAAGGTGTTTCATCATATACCCTGCCAACAGAAACACAATTAAAACAACCAAACAAAGCTCACCAGGAAATGTATAATGACTGTTACGACGACATAGGAGCAACATTTTCAAGAAACACACTGAGCAGGTATTTCCTGGGGAAGCTCTCCAAGAGAGATTGCTGAAGCCTGGTGAAGCTTGGTGGTAGCTGTTGTGTGTTGGTGGTAATGGCTGTGAAGGTCCAGAAGTTTCTCCGGTTCTTAAGGTACAATGGCCTCAACCCTTCTTCCTGGGCCTCAAAAGACCTTGCTTACCTATTCCTCTCATCTCAATGCCATCTCATGCCAAAGAGGGTCCCCACTGACTATAAAAAAATATTCAAACTTGGCCTCAGCAGTGTTTCCATTTCCTCTCACATCCTACCACCATCCCATACCCATTAAGCCATGCAGACCAGTCCTGGGGGTCTGCACACACCACTTCCTTGCTTCTGTGTCTTCGTACATGCTCTCTCTGCCTGACTCTTCATCTGGCAAAACCCCATTTGTCCTTCAAAACACAATTACACAAATTTTATCTTCTTGAGAAATAGCCTTCATTAGATGACAATTCTCCAGCTGTCACTGAGCTCCCAGATCCAGATTGTGGCCTCTGGCCTCATTTGAGGAGACTCTCTCCTCCTATCTCCTTGTCTCCTCTCCTAAACTTGCCTCTTCTCCACTTGCAGAGTCCTCACCTAAATCCTATTTGTAAGTCAAATTCCCAGCACATGGCTTGTAATAGAGCAGGAACTCAATATATTCTTAGAATGAATAAATAAATGAAGAATTAAAACTAATATTTGAACAGGAATTTGCATCCATTGTCTCATAGTAGATATTCTCATTAGTCTTATTTTTCAAATAAGGAAACTGAGGCTCGGAACAATTAAATGATTTGTTGGTTATTTCTCAGTGAGAGACAAAAAGGAGACAAGATTTTCTGAATTCTGGAACTTAGAATGCATAATATCTGGATAGTCTTTCATTCAATACACAGATATTTATTTTGCGACCACTTTGTCTGCCTGCTCTTGCATTTCCCTATCTTTCCCACCATGCTGCAAATCCTGATGGTCACTCTTGCTTGGTCTCAAGGGTTACTCTCCTT
Organism: Marmota flaviventris; assembly: GCF_047511675.1. NCBI lineage: Eukaryota > Metazoa > Chordata > Mammalia > Rodentia > Sciuridae > Marmota > Marmota flaviventris. Next base: position 39,549,214 of record NC_092507.1, on the reverse strand, counting down.
GGGAAGTCTACATTGAACCCAGCCTGGGTTAGGTACTTTATCTCTATTCCCACAAACTCCTGGATTTTTCTGTCATATTCCTGCCTTCTCATTGGGCTTGAGCAATCTGAGGGTTCTCTAGAGTCTCTGTCATCCCCATTCCCAGCATATTCTTGTCTAGTTGGTGTCTAGCAAGGGCCCATGGGAATGAAGACGTTAGGGGGTGGTCAGCAGAGGACAGATTTTTAAGGGATTTCCTAAACCTGTGAAGAGACTTGGACTTTGTCCTGAAGGCAAAGGGAAGGGACAGGAAGGATTTTAAGCAGGCAAAATGCCATTGTTTAAGGGATAAAGTAGTGTCTTAAAAGACCAAGAGAAGGAATATCCGGTGAGACTCAGGAAATTAGCACACACGAGAACCATCTAGCACACCATGCTGGTGCTCCACAGAGCCCCCCTTAGATGATCATCCCCCACTTCATGTGCTTTCAGTGGTGCCCATGGCTCTTGTTTGGTGGACCGTCCTTAGGATCCTGGACACTAGCCCACTAGCACAGGCCACCAAAAATATCTGGGAGTTTTCCAATGAATGATAGGTTGTTGGAAGGGGAAAGTGAAAACCCAGTCCCCTTGTCCTGAATTGGGACAATTTACACTCCATAGTCCCCTTCAGGGTCAGATTTAAATTCTCGATCTGTGGGACTTTTGCCCGAGGTCGCAGTTTTGTTTGGCTCCTCACCCTTCCTGTCCTGCTTTCTCTGCTCCCTAGTGGTTTCTCCCGGAAACATTTCCTTAACACATCACTCGCTTATGAATCTCCATCTCAGGGTCTGCTCTCCAGCAGATACCCACAATGTCATACAGATGGGATAGAGCTGGGCTCATGCCCCAAAGCTGAGTCCTACTATCCCTTCCACGCACAGCAGACCAATGACCTTACTTTCTAGGACCCTTGTAAGGATTGATCAATCCCATGAAGTTGAGCTGGACTTGTTCTGCCTCTGTTGTCCATAAGAGATTTGTGGTAAAATCCTCCCTACCTCCAGAGCCCTTTCATTAGTTTTTCGCTGGGCCTCCTAAACATCCTGCGATATAGAAAGTTCAGTCTCATTTCATACAAAGATAGTAAAAGCTCAGAGTGGCTGAGTGTTTTGCCTGAGTCCACACAGCATGCTTCTGATTTCTTTGACTTTATTGTCCGAATTTTTTTTCCACCAAGCTGCCGTTCTGTGGGCTAAATCTGGGGAAAAGTTTCATACCTTTGTGTTATAAAATAAAGATGAGTATACAGGAAGTAAACACATCCCTGCATAGAAATCCAGTGTATCTAACCAAAGAGACACAAGCATGTGGGAGTTAGTGTCAGGTCCAGAAAGAATGCCTGAATGGTAGACAGGAAATGATGGAAGGTATTAAGACTAAAGAAATCTATATGCTCTCAGGGACCTTGTTGTCCAGAGGAAAAGCCAGTATCCCTCAAAACAAACATTACAGAGTAGACCTTGATCCGTCTGATATGTCTATCAGCTCACAAGTGGCTCAGTTCAGACAACCCTCTTGCTATTTAAACAACCTCTGCACACATGTTTGCCTCTCTGCTTCACCTGTCTCAGCCTCACACCTCTATCAGACCTTCAGTATTCCTAGGGCCTCCTGCCCCTGGGCTGACACAGAGTGGGCTGCTGACCAGGGCTGGTTTGCTAAGTGACCACACCCTGATGAGAAGGTGTTCACCAGGGCTGCACTGGGGGAGGAACAGGAATCAATAAGATCCAATAGCAAACCAACTGCTCAGCTTCCTCCACCTTGGCCATTCCTGTGATCAAAGGACATTTAAGAAAAGATTTGTCTTTTTGCATGCAACAGAATCTGGGGTAGCAGAATCTTCTTTTCCTAAACCAAGAGTCTGTCAGAAGTGGGAGAACAGTCAAGAACTTGAGGGCAGAGAATGCGGGAAGCAGAACTTTGCCTTCCCAGGCAGAAAATTAATTATAAAATCAGATTGTGTTACCAGAATTGTTTATATCTGTGTTTTAAGGAATTTGCCATCTTCTGAATCTAATAGATGGAGCAGTCAGAGCTTGACTGCTACAACAGTTTTTAATTTGTTTGGAAATTAGTCCAAATAATGAAGAAATGCTTTTCAATACAACATGAAGGCAATACAATTGGCATGTCTTCTTTCAGACGACAACAGCATAGTTCTCAACATTGAATAATTAAAGAAACGCATCTGTCAGAAACAGGTTGTGCACCTCTGGTTTGGAGAAATGCCACTTTTAAGGGTGTACTAATACCTAACAAGACTTCATACTTGAGCACTTTGGTGTCTGTATCATTTTTGCTCTTTGAAATAGACCTAGAAGTCCAGCAGGTGACCTTACCTTCCATTTTAAACTTCAGAAGGACAGCTCAAGGGAATGTAGTCACATGCCCTGGGGACACAGCTGAACTGGTGCTCTCTGCACTGCTATGATGCTGCCCAGGTTTGGTAAACCTGAGGGTTTCTGCCCTTACAAGAAACAGGTAAATGTCTTTATCTGGAAACTTGTTGGTTTGGGGGCAAATCAGTCTGAAGTGTTAGTGATGATTAATGACATAGACCAAGTCCATACATTATAGCCTAATGGCCCCATTTTCACATAGAATTAAAATGTTAATGACATTTTACCACCAGCAATCCTCTATGTGATCTTGTACATGTCGCTTTTTCTCCCCGAGCCTTAATTTCCTCCTCAGCAAATGGGGGTAATATCTACCTCACTGGTATGAAAATTAAAAGACATGGTTAGTATGTTAACAAGTAGTTGTGAATTAGTTAGCTAGTGGTGGTAAAGTATACAATATTGGTTAAAACCAAGGTGTCATTATGGCACCTGTGACCATGCTGGGTATTCTAGAAGTTCCCAAACTGCCTCTGTGTCCATCTTTAAGGTGAGAGATATGACCCTGAGCTTGCAGAAGCCACAGAATGATCTTCCTCAATGGGCACTTGAGCTTTGAGAGGTTGTATTATAAAGTTTGGGAAAGCTTCTCAAACGCACCATTCTTGGTCCTTGTTTTTTCTTTCGCTGGGTAATGTCAGTGGGTTGAGAATGGTCTGTTGGGGGCAGACTTACTTATTGAAGTTGAATTTTTTTCTTTAAAGAGACAGAGTCTGGCCCCCTACCCCTGGTCCCTAATGATCCTCCCACTTCAGCCTCTTGAGCTGCCGGCCAACCTTGCTTGACTGAAGTTGAATTTTAATCCCCCTCCTCAAGTCCTGAGAGATGGATCAGATTTAAGAAAGCAAAGAGTTGAGGGAAAGGCTTCTCAGAAGAAGCAGCAGCTCAAGCAAAGATGCAGAGATGCCGGGTGGGGGCAAGGGGAAGATGGGGAGAGGGCCAGGTTAGACTAAGGAGGGCCACTTGTTGTGACAGTCAGGAGCCAGTGAAGAGTTTGGAGAGGAAGAACGGCATCTACTGATTTTCTGTTAGGCACTTTGCACATGTCAGTCATTTAACCCCATGAGGTAGGTATCATCATGTCCATTTTACAAGTGTAAAACTGAAATTCAGGTAGGGAGAAGGAATTTGTAATAGTCACACAGTGAGGAAGGGTGAAAGCCAGGACTTGAGGCCAGTTCTAAACAATTCCAAAGCCTTTGATCTCAGCACAACTTGCTGCCTTCCAGTGCAAAACAGGGTCTGCTCAAGTGGACAAGTGTGAAGTCAAGGTCCTGGGAGTGGGGCCTGGAGGGGCTGGGCTGAGGGGGAGACCGGAACTGTTATCTTTAAATTTCCTCTGATCCTGGAGGAGGAATCAGAGGTCTTCAGTCCTAAGAGTGCATGGCAGAATCTTCCTTTCCTTCCTTTCTCTCATCTTCTCACTCCTGCTGCTCTACAGGCCTCCCTCCCCCTCCAGCCCATTATCCAGGCTTCTATGGCCCTCCAAGACATCTAAGGACAGCCCCTTTGAGTGGCTGTCCTGATAAATGATTTGCATGCACAGCACACAGCTGAGCAATGGTAGAGCTGAGCTGTAATCCAGGAAGTTAGAGCTTTTTACATTGTTCTGTTCTCCTGCCTAGCACCAAACCTAAGACATAGTAATCCGTCAATCAATAGTGGCTCTTTCTCCTTCCTGCAGAAGCCAATGTCCATCCCTTTGGAGATTCCGAGTTTTAGAGCCTAAAGGTATATTCACCCTCCGTTCCTTTTGGAAGCAGCTCTGGTCAGATTTTGGCCTTTTCTGGACTCGGGCTCCTCCATATCTGCCTCTTAGGTTGAGGGGGCTGTGTCAAAGGGTCTGGCCCTGATAGCAAGAGAGTGGCCTGGCCTCGGATCGAGCAGCCTCTCTGAAGGCTGGGTCCTGGCTGCTTTGCATGCGGGATGAGGGCTCCTCTGGTCAATTTGCTTTCACTAATGTCAGGCCCCTGCGGCGCGGTCGTCAGTTGCATAGCAACTGGCCGAGGAGCGCAGCAGAGGTGGCCATGCATAAAAGATGACACATGATGGTGGGGCGCGGGGTGACGATTTGCAAATTTAGATACAGTCACAGCAGGAAAATGAACTGGGCACTCACACAGGCATGGGGGTGTGTGGCTTTTTTTTTCTCCTCCCACCTCATTGAGAAAGCCAGGTTCCTACTGTATGGTGAGAGGTGTGTATGTGTGTGTGGGAACCAAATGGAAGTGAGGAAGGGAGGCTTGACTCCAGCCCCTAGAAAACCAGGGGCTGGGCCGGTGGGGGCTGAAAGGAGCAAAGGAAAGAAATGAGTTTGGACAAAAATTCTAACGTACACAGGCTGAGACTTGGGACTTGGGGCATGCTGGGGACCTTTCTCAGGTGGCCTGGCTCCTCTAAGGATTCTTCCACCCTGGTAAAAGGCTGATGAATGCAGCAGCTCTGAACACCCCTCCTGTGCCAGAGTGTCTTCTCTGAGCTACTCCTGACAGCTGCAGGGAAATGAGGTGTGATGGCCCTGGAGTCCCCAGGCCTAGATTAAAGTCTTAGTTCTGCCATTTCCTGATACTTTGGCAGGTGACTTTAAGTCACATCTAATTCAATCCATCCAATACCAGTTGAGCACTTACTACAAACCAGGTTCTGACCTCGGGGCTAGGAATGCAACAATATAAAATACGGTTTCCACCCTTGAGGAATCTCAGCGTGGTACAAAAAAATAGAAGTTTGAAGATAAGATTATCCTCTGATGCACTAAGAGATAGATAGACTGGGGAGGACTTGACTTGAGTGCTGTTCTGAGTTTTAAAATTTTTATTTATTTATTTATTAGTAATTGAACTCAGGGGTGTTTTTGCACTGAGCTACATCTCCAGGCCTTTAAAATTTTTATTTTGAGAGAGGGTCTCGCAAAGTTGCTTAGGTTGGACTCGAACTTGCGATCCTCCTGCCTCAGCCTTCCAAGACACTGGGATTATAGGCATGTCCATTGCATCTGGTGCTCTGAGTTTTGATGGTAATGGCAGGACTGGCCTGGAAAGTAAGGAATGGAGAGATAGATTCCAAGTGAAAGATAAAATGCAGGCAAAGGTATGTAAATGAGAACTTGCCTGTGCTCACACAGGAGGTGAGATCCAGCAGGATCAGATTAGGAAACCAAAGGTTTGATGGGGTCAGAGGGTAAAATATAGAATCTCAGTCTCATTAAGGACATGTCTGGTAATCTCTGAAGGCCATCCTCCATGTGTGATTTATCTTCCTACCACCCCTAGCCTCACCTTATCAAGACACAAAAAAGTAGCAAACCATACAATTATTGATGGCTCCCTGGAAGGGCCTGGAAATCCATCTGACCCAAACCTCTTATTTTAGACAGAAGGAAGCAGCTCAGAGAAGATGAGAGGCTGGTAGGAGCCCCCATTGACCTACGTAGGGACAGAGGAAGAAAGGGGACAGCAGTAAGTGGGGCAGTAGGGACGCTTCTGATATGATGGGGACATGATGGCTTCATGAACAGAGACAGGCTTTCTCAGGAAGAGCTGGTCTGGGAGATAACTCCAGTGCAAATATCATTTGCAGCTGTAAACTGCACAAGGGTAGGAGCTATTGGTCGTATTTGAGAAAACATGCCCAGCACAGGTAGGCCCTTGTCTATTGGCTACTGAATGATTTAATTCTCGTTTGTTTAGATTCTGACAACCATTATTTTATGTGCTCCTCTACAAATCTCTGAGGTAGTTGTTTTATTCCCATTTTTTTTCCAGATTAGGAAACCTCAGGGTAGAACAGAAACCTGCCTGAAATTACACTCAGCATCGGCTCTTATACGTTTTCTGATTAGTGTTGTCATGCCCTCATGCCTCCATACCCAGAACTTCTGTCCTGGACTGAACGGGGGGTAATTGTGACAATGGAATTAGGGAGAATTACTGATGTTGGGAGTTCATCCCAGAAAGGTGGATTTGGGGGCCACCAATGAGCAATGAAAGTGTCTGAGGGAGAAGATGTAATTTGACTGGAAACTTGGCTTAGGGTTTCCCTGCACAGCATCACATACCAAAACAGGAACTCTGATCAGGCAAAGTGGCTTCCCTCAGGCCCCATCTCATATATATATATATAATTATATATATATAATTCTTGAGAACCATGCAGGAGTTCAAATCCTAGCTCTGCCACTTAATTGCTAGATGACCTTGAATAATTCATTTATCTGTATTTCTCAAGTTTTTTTCTCTGTAAAATAAGACACTTATAGCATCAACCTATGGAGTACCATGTTGTGAGAACTGAATAAATTAATACATGTAAACTGCTTAGAACAGTGCCTGGCATATGCTATGTGCTGAGTAAAGGTTAGATATTATACTGAAAACACAATTATTATTTTTGGAGCAGACAAGAGGAACAGGGTGGGATAGGAGTTATAAGATGGAAATTGGGGAAAGGAGTCCTAAAGGATTTGATAACATGAGTTGAGTCTAGGAAGAAGTAGGAGTTGGCAAGTCCAAGACACATAGGGCAGGTGTACCAGATGGGCGGAAGAGCAGGTATTAAGCTTCAGAGTTCCAACCCTTTATTTAGCAGACTAGGAAACCAAGGTGTAGAGAAGCAAGCAATGCCAGAGCCAGGCTGGTCTCTAGGACTAAGGCTTCAGAGGAGAGAAAAGCTCTGGGTATCTCAGGGCATAGTGCTACTGATAAACATGGTTTTGTGTCCTCCCAGCCAGGGGTCTGTGTGGAGGGCACAAGGCAGGGGAAAGATGGAGAGATGAGGCAGGCCTTCTCCAATCTCTAGAGAATCAGAGAAGAAGCTGGGTTCTTCTGGAACTTTGAGCTTCCACCTGGCAAAAGGGGAGCGGAAACCCTGGGTGGGGGCCTGGCACTTTGAGGTAGTTGTTTGTAGTAGTTGAGGGGCTTATTGAACTATCAAAGAAAAACAGTCAAGTCCTGGCCTCTGGGAAGTACGTGTCATCTACATTTCTTAAAGACTGTTCAAGATAGCACATACCTGGTCTCTTTCAGATCTGAGGAGGGGCCTCTATAGTATACATCCCCCAGGGCAAGGTCTTGTGAATTTCCAATTGCCTTAATACCCTTATGTGTTCTGGCATGTGTGAGGAGCTGGATGAGGGTACTTGACCTACTTGAGCCTAAGAATGTTTGTTGGAGTGTGAGACAGACTTGCTCTTATGGATGGGCTTTGGTTGCTTCTGATAGGTGTGAGCCATGGAGCCAAGTGACCTGGAAGCTTCTTGGGGCCAATGGATTGCTGCAGTTCAGAGAAATGCACTGCTAACTCACTGCTGTGACTTAAAGACCATCCAGCACAATTGTAGAAGAGGAAAAGTTTATTTGAGGGCTCACAGTTTCAGAGGTCTAAGTCCATAGAAGGCTGGCTACATTTTTTGGGCTGGAGGCAAGGCTGAACATCATGGTGTAAGAGTGTGGCAGAGGGAAGCAGCTGATATCATGGTGATCAGGAAGCAAAGAAAGAGTCCACTGGCTAGATATAAATATATATACCCAAAGCCACACCCCAATTCCTACCTCCTCCAGCCACATCCTACCACTTCAGTTACCACTCAGTTAATCCCTATCAGGGGATTAAATCACTGATTGGGTTAAGACTCTTAAAATCCAATCATTTCTCCTTTGAATCTTCTTGCATTGTCTCACATATGAGCTTTTGGGAGACAACTCACCTTCAAACCATGACATGCACCAAGAGCCTGAAAATTCAAATCCTTGCCCTGCCTCCTCCTGGATATCTGACCTTGGCCAAGTTACCCAACCTTCCTCCCTTTTCTCATCAGTTAAATGGGGGTAGTAATAGCACCAACCTCAGGATTATTCAGAAGGCTAAACCAAGCTGTGCAAGTAAAGCACTCAGCAGATGAACAACGTGACCCAATGCTCAGCCAATGGAAACTATTTAGTAGGTTCTCAGGTTTAACTCATGCTCCAACCCAAATCTGCAGAATGTACTAGGTTTTCTATTGATGATTGGTTTTCCTTCTGAGTCTCCTTTCTTCCTCTCCCAACTAGCTAGTGGGGAAATCATTGCTTTCAGTTCTGACCAGGATATAATTCTGATTGTTTTGTTTTTAAACTGTCACAGGATACATATTACTTCATCTTTGTCTTGGGATTCCTTCTGGAAGATTCTCTACATTAGAAAGGGCAAAGTTCATTTACTTGAAGAAGTAAAAGAGATAGTACCTTCCAATTTTAAAAAAGGTTGCCTTTGCTACTCTTTGATTATTGTAATGACAATGCAGGGGTCACTACCCATTTCCAGGTTGAGGTTAGGATTGCAGCTTGCCTTATACCCTGAGACCAGAACAAGCCCTGGGCCACACAGGACAGAACTGCTGTGGTGGTCCCATTTGCAGAGGCAGCCGGTCCCAGAAGCCCTTGGTAGAGCACACCCTGGCTCTGCACTGGCCTCATGTGTACCCACCACTGCCTTGCCCTGTACCAATGGAACCTGCTGCCTCCTCAGATCCCAGCCACCTGATCTCAACTGCAGCCCTTGTGTGATTCTCAGAGCCCTAGTCAGAGACTTCTGCCAAGGACTGCTAACAAAGAAAGAGCAGCCCCAGGGTTTGTGTTATATTTCTTTATTTCAAAAAGTAAAATATGGGCTGGGGATGTGGCTCAAGCGGTAGCACGCTCGCCTGGCATGCGTGCGGCCCAGGTTGGATCCTCAGCACCACATACAAAAAACAAAGATGTTGTGTCCGCCGAAAGCTAAAAAATAAATATTTAAAAAATTCTCTCTCTCTCTCTCTTAAAAAAAAAAAAGTAAACTAAAAAAAGTAAAACTCAAGAAAACCACTCCCTTCTCTCCTTTTGGAAATGTCTCTGGATCAACTTTTATGTGTCTCTCACCCCTCATCCAGAGACCTGGACATATAGTCAGATGAACAACAGCAGGTGGACCTACAGGAATGGCTTGGAGAAGGGTCACTCACAGGTGGCCTTGGGGAATTAATCTGCAGCTACCTGGAAGTCTCATCTGAACACTACCTCTGGTCATGTGTCTGTAAATGCAGCCTTGACAGCTGCTGGAGGAACTCTGGGCCACTCTAACTCTCAAAGGACAGAATGACCAGCCCATGATTTTAGATGATTTGTAAGATGGTTTGAAAGTTACTAAATCTCTCTGAATCTCAGTTTCTTCTTTCTAAAATGGGGATAGTGCTAGACCACATGAATTATTTTATAAATTAAATGGATTAAATGAGTTAATTCCTAAAATTCTTTTAGAACAGCCCCTGACACCTAGCACATGCTATGTAAATGTTTGTTAAATAAATAAAATGCAAAGTTGACAGAAATAAATAGCACTGACTCATGGAGTGAGAAAGTTGTTCCATTGAACTTATGTTTGGATCTGTCTGATTACATCAAGAGGTGTACACACCTTGGTTTTGCATTCATATGTGTTGAGTTCCTCTCTGACTTTTGCTTTTTTCCCCAAGTAGAAGCAGCCTTCAGATTTAGATTCTTTGGCAGGCAAGGGATGTTCTAGACTAATTTAGTAATTTTGTTTTGTTTTCAATGTAATTAAATTTACATTTACTTTTTCTTTATTCTATGCAATTTAAAAAAAAAAATTTTAGTTGTCAATGGACCTTATATTTTATTTATTTATTTTATGGTGCTGAGAATCAAACCCAGGGCTTCACACATGCAAGACAAGCACTCTACCCAGAGCCACAACCCCAGCAGCTCCATGGTTTTCTTTTTATGATAGTGAAACACAATTCATCTAAGATACAAAATGAGTGAATTTAAAGAAAAATATAAAGTCAGTAATGGTAATGGTGACTTATGGGCTTGGCAAAATAGTGACACTAGGAAGCAAATACTGGAAGTTAGGAAAACAATGGAAATCCTGTGTGTGTGTGTGTGTGTATGTGTGTGTGTGTGTGTGTGTGTGTGTGTGTGTGTGTAATCCCTAAAGAGAAGACCCCTTGGAGGGCCTGGAACATCAATTTTCATATTTACATTAGGGAGTGTCTCTCCCTGCCTGTGTCCCGCATGGGTTCAACCTGGGAGAAGCCACCATCACGTGCACAGTGCATGTGGCCCAGCTCTCTAGACATGCCCAGGCTTGTGCCTCTTAAGGGCCTGCCACTCTTGAGGTCTCTCTCCCCTCACCCTCTCTCTCCCTCTTTTAATCTTCCTGCCTGGCAGAGTGGCTGTAAATTACCACATTAATTTCTAAATCAAGCCAAGTTCCATAGTAACAGAACAGCTTCCATCCAGACCTGAAAAGATTCATTAGGAAGTTGATTCGCTAAGTGCCCTCAACTTACTCCTTCAAAATAACAGCTGCATTTACCCAATTCTGATAGCTCTCAGGGTGGGGGCTACAAGTAGCTGTGATCCTAGTACCAGGATGGCTGGAGGGAGTCCTTGAGCAGATAGGTGGGCAAGTCGGGGAATTACTAGAGCAGTGGAATGTAGGCTTGGTGTAGAGATCAGAAATCTAGGTATATCAGTGTGTGTGGGGGGGATGCTGGTGTGCTTGTCCCCCTTGAGAACACCTGTATACCTATTCTGTTTGCTCTATTTGTGAGTAGACTTGATTAACCTGCTGGGAGGGGTGACGGGAACGATTTAGGACTGACTGTCAGGACCCAGGATTCTGGAATTTTGGTTCTGGGGGCAAAAAGTGAGGAACACAGCCCACTTCAACCTTTTCATGACAAGGGGAGGGCTATTTCATGTTTAAAAGGATCCTGTAAAATGCTTATTTATAAAGTTCAAGTAATTTTTAATTGTCAAATAAATTGTCCCCAATAGGGTATTGTTTGGAAGCTTCCATATTATCATGCATAGAATAGGGACCTTCTCACAGGGTTACTGTATTGCCTGAATGGGATAATGTATGTAGAGTATTTAGTGCAACACCTGGCATGAAGTTAGTTCTCTGTATTGATGATGATGATGATGATGATGATGATGATGATGAAGATGATGAATTGATAATTTAGCATCCATATTTCTGTAAACATCACCCATATCTGTGTATTCCCCCATCCCTCCCTCCCTTAGCACTCTCTTATTCAGCATGTCAGCAGGTCTGGAAGGTGCCCCTTCCTGAGCATTTCTCTATTTCACCACCTCCCTTCTTCCGCTGCCCTGATGAGGCTGTTGTCACCTTTCATTTGGATACCTGGACCAGCACATCCTAACTGATGTGTCTCTCCTAGCTAAAGCTGAGGGGGAGAAGTGGAACAGTTTCTCCTCCCTTTTCCCTCTACTCTAAGGAGATGTGGTTAAGGTTGAAACTCTGGGGTGGTTATAGCCTTAGGGGAGACACCTGCTACTCTGATCAGGACCCACTGCTCCCTAATTGTGTGGCTCTGGATAATGGACTTGACTTCTCTTAGCTGTTTCCTTATCTGTAAAACTGTGATGCTTCTTCTAACCATAAGAAGTACCATTATGTGGCTTTATTCATTTTCCTGGGCCTTGGACTGAGTCCTGGGTCCCAGAGCTGAGTAAGATTCAGGCCCTGTCCTCCAGATGCTCATCTGCAGGTGGAAGAGAGAGACATCTGAAGGAACCCCATAGTCCAAGAAACCAGAGCCAAATGTAGTGGGCACACCAGGAAGCCCTCTTGGCATGCCAAGCCATGTGACATTGCAGGACAGGAATTGCACATGAGCAGAGATACTTAAAACTGTTGAGAGCCACAGCTTAGTCAGAATGACGCCTGGCATTTTTGCCAGAGCACCAAATGCCGCAGTCTGTCTGGGCACAAAATAACCGAGCCGCCACAAAGCCTTGTAGGTTCAAACAGCAACTCTTTATTCCTGAACTCTCACCGGCACTCTACACACACTTTCCGGGAACACACTGCCTCCACCGGGCTCCGCGTGCCAATTCTCTTGGAACCCTGCAAGAACTAAACGGGAACTCCAAAGTAGCGGGCGGACCGAGGCAGCAGGATCCGCCCTAATCCCAGCAGGATCCACCCTAATCCTGGAGCAGGGTCACCTTTCAACCATTCCCTCTGGCAAAAATGCCAGGCGACATTCTGACTAAACTGTGGCTCTCAACATAGAACTATTCCAAATCACCCTGATGCCAAGACTCCAAGCCCAAGGTTCCTGCAGAAATTTGAAGAGTACATAGTCCATGGCTCTGCCTACATTTATGTGAGATCTTCTTGGGAGAAAGAACTTTAGAAACTTTTTAAATAAAGAAAATAGTTCTAATTAGTTATACATGACAGTAGAATGCATTTTGACACATCATACATCAACGGAATATAACTTTTCATTCTTCTTGTTGTACATAATGTAGAATCACACCAGTTGTGTAATTGTATATGTACATAGGACAATAATGCATAAACTTTTTTTTTAATTTGAGAAAATATATTGAGGAGACATTGTGTTTTTTTTTTTGTTTCCATATACTTTATAGAATTTAATGTGAGAAAGGTAATAACAAAGCTAAAGATTCTAGAACACCTACTATTTGCCAAGCTCTAAGTGCTTTTCACATATTATCTGTTTGATCCTCAAATATCCCATGAGGCCTAGAGGACAGTTGTTTTCTCATTTTATTGATGAAATGGGGGCTCAGAGAAGTCACCCTGCTCAGGATCACACAATTAGGAAATTGGGTCTGCCTAAATCCACAGTCTCAACTTGTCACCACTATACTATATCTCCTGGCATCAGGCGATTCAGTTTGCAGATAAGAAAACCAGGGTTCAGCAAGATGGTGATCATTTTGGAATGGATTTTTGGGGCAGTAGTGTAGGGCTTGAGGATATCCTGGGGGAATTCGAGGGAGTGGCAGCTCAGGAGGGCCACTTGCAGGAAGAGCACCAAGGTTCCATCAGTACTGAAAGAGACTCCTTTGACAGTACCTAGTTTGGGGGCAGCAATTTCCCAACAGTTTCCTGTCTGTGGAAACAGCTTCAGGCTAGCAAGCAGCCTCCCTCAGCAGCCACCCAAAGGCGAAGTCCTCCAAATGGCATTTGTATTTGCATTCTACATCCCTGCAGCCTGCAGTGGGGAGGGCAACCTTATTTTAATTTGGCAGAAATTAATAAGTCTGAGCAGAGAGACATCACACATCGGGCTGAACATGGCACTGTCACCCCCTCTAATTTGTTAGACAATACAGCCTTGCCACAGCTTCCAGTGTCGATGAGGAAAAATAAACACATGTATATTAATGACTTTAAAAGATTTCCGTTTATCCAAGCGTGTCTCTTTCTTTTTATTCAGCATATCATCAGATCAATAATTAATCCCCATACATTTTAATAACTGGAGTTTTCACTTACAATTGTTTTTCATAATTTTGCATTTATGTTTGACAAGTTCAGGAACTTGTTCAGTTTGAAAAAGGGAGAAAGAAAGTCAGGGATGGTTTCTTCTTGTGCTGCAGTGTCCCAAATCTAAAAGAGCAGTGGAGATGTGAGCTTAGAGGGGCTCAGTAAACTCTGGGGAGTCTCTTGGCCTGCTTGTATTCTGGGTGGTTACAACCTCAGGGATATGAGTATTGAGATGGGGGCAGGGGATTGGGTTCTTCATTATTCACTATTTAAAATTTTTGTCATTAGCAGTAAGACTTGCTCAGAAGGTGATCTAGTGGGGAAGGTGGGGAGCTGCTCCACCTGCTGAAGCCAGTGAGGTGTCTTCAAGAAGTATTTTGCCAATGAGAAACTAACCATTACTATCAACAGTAACACTAAAGCAGACCGTTAATAAAACAGTTGTGGTGCATAATGTATAGGAACTCTGTACTTTCTGCTCATTTTTTATAAGCCTAAATAAACTACCTTAATAAAAAAGATATTTTAGCCCCACAAACAACAACGTCGTCGTCGTCGTCCTTCTTCTTCTTCTTCTTCTCTAATTTTTTTTAAAATATTTATTTTTTAGCTGTAGTTGGACACAACCCCCTTTATTTTGTTTATTTATTTTTATGTGGTGCTGAGAATCAAACCCAGGGCCCCACATGTGCTAGGCGAGCGCTCTACCACTGAGCCACAATCTCAGCCCCATTCTTTTTCTAATGTTAAGAAAGATTCATTCAAGACCATTGCAAAAGGGGTACTGCAACAGGAGAGAGAGATTGAACTCAACTCTGAATTTAGCAATGACAACTGGGGATTTACAGTCAACAAGAAGAGTCAGGGGATCTGTGCATGGAACATTACTAAGAGGAGACATCAAGGATAGGAAGATTCTTCCTAACCTGGCTTAATAGAACTCTTGCTAAAGGCAGACCAAGGTCTTATGCATCATAGAAGAAGGATGAAGAACTTGATCCGATATCAAGGGTGGGAAGATTCTTGCTAAACTGGGTTATGCAGAATTCTTACTAAGATTGGACCAGGCAGGCCAAAGGCAGGACGGGACCAAGACCAGGCTCACAGGAGCTCGACTTAAGTTTGGTCATAGAGAGTGTCTTAGACAATGCTTTTAGGCATTGTTCCTGGTGGGGGGACTTCTTTAATTTTTTGAAAGTTAAATCAAACTTGTCTTTGTAGAAAAGCTAACGGTAGCCCCACACCCTCTTGAGTTTTTATATTCTTCAGGAAAGGCCACTGTCACAGTGATGGTAGGTGGGACCTGATATTCACTGATGCCTGTTTTAAACCAGATCCTTTCTGTATTGGCATCACACCCATAATGGCCTTGTCCAGTAGGTATTATCATCTCATTTTATAGAAGAGCATCCACATATCACTGTGGGCCCCCAGCTGACCCTCTGAGCTGCAGCGAGCATGGCTCAGGTGTCTGGGCTCCTTTCACTCTGCTTTCCTACTTCAGCCATGTCATGGTGCTCCTTTCTACTCTTCTGTTATGATCCAGCACAGGAGTAATTATCTAGGAAGCTTCCCCTGTCTCCCTGGGTTTCCAGTCTGGCCTCCATGTTCCTGTGCTCCCCCTTTCGTAGCACTGTCCCACACCACGGGTGCGTTTGTCAACGCTCCATGTACGCACTGGCAGGCTGTCATCGTCTGTTTATACAACATCTCTCCCATTGGACTCTGGACTCCTCAGAGTGAGAATTCCACTTTATTTATCTTTGTGTTTTCCAGGCCTGGAAAACAAATATCTGTGGGAAAAAGGAAGGGAGGGAAGGAAGGAGAGATGCGGGGAAATTGAGCAGATTCGAAAGTTTTAGTTTTTGTCAACGCAACATATTCAGGCTGAATGGAGAAGCATCATTTCTCTTTTCCCAGCTCCTTATTTTTTATGAATGTGAAGGTTTATTTATTATTAAAGGCATATTATTATTTTAAAATGAACTAGGTGCTCTGAGCAAGGCAAAGAAGGCTACAACATGGTCTTTATATTCTTAGATCTTATAATGGAGCTTGAGAGACACACTGGTTATGTTAACTAAATAAGGAGCTTATGATTCAGAAGGGGGAGAGTGGGAGACTTAGTTATTAAGCATCTGCGACAGGATAAGAGCTGAGTTATGTGCTTCACATATATCGTCTCATCCAATCCTCACTCTGGTGCTGTGAGCACAACTGCCCTTGTTTTATTAAAAAGGAGACTGAGGCTCAGGTTGGGAGGACAATAGAACAAGCTGGTAGGAAATATGGACTCAGGTTTGTCAAATTACCAAAGCTTCTTCTCCATGAACTGATTAGTGAACAGAAATTATGTGGGTTGCTAAGGGGTTGTAGAGGCAGGGAGAAGATATTTTGTTGATTTCTCTCTCTCTCTCTCTCTCTCTCTCTCTCTCTCTCTCTCTCTCTCTCATTGGATCTCCCAATGCTGGGGATCCAACTCAGGGCCTTGAGTATGTTAGGAAAGCTCTCAACCACTGAACCACACCCCAGCTTCTCTGTGGATCTTGCACCCAGAGTCTGCTTAGCTGCCAGTCTCAAGGCTATCTTGTGTTTTCAGGCCCTGAGCCTTCTTAAAACTGACAGAATGGCTTTGGGGTTTGGCCTCAATTGTGGATGGGCTCTGGAATTAGGCTCAAAGCCCAACCCGACACATTGGATGCCTATCAGGAGCCCTGTGGCCTGCATTCTCCTTTCTTGGTATTAGCCCAATAGATACTTATCCCTGATGGATTTTCAGGGTCCTACAGAGGCCTCAGCCTTGCCCTCAGCCTGCTTGGCTGATGCCTTGATCCTACAACTGAGGATTGCCTCTGATTAAAGGGGTAGGAAGAGCAAAATCATGTCAGCCCGTGTCAAGCAGTAAAACAAACCTCTCAAGGTATGTCAAGAAGAGAGTTGGCTATGTATAGCTGTTGGATGACCTGGAGAGCAAGGGGAAAAGCGGTGCTCCCTATAGGTCAGTTACTGCTAGGAAGCCATTACTGCTCTTAAGTCTAGAGAAGCAAAAGGGGGAGAGTGGAGGCTGCACTCCAGGAACATTCCTGGAAACGATGTCAATACAATTCCTGGAATGCAAGAGTCCACGCTCCTGCAGATGACAGAAGCCAAACATGGCTTCTATTTTAACTTCCTATCTTCTTGTGGCCCATATATATTTTCCAACTGCAGAACTAGACTGGAGCCCAGCTGACCTGGGGATCTGCAAAATGTAGCTCTCATGTTTCTATTTCTGATGGTACATGGAATCAACCACATTCAGCATTGGATGGAAAGAATAGAATCATATGGTTTAGGGTTCAAATTTTGGCTTTGTCTTAATGGGTCTTTTAGGAAAATTAATTCCATCTGTCTCAATTTTTTCATCTATAAAATAGAAATAATGATGATACCTTTTTTTTTATAGGAGCACTGTGAAGTTTGATTGAAATTATATATACAAAGTGCTTAACACAGTCCCTATCCATGGTATGTTAGCCATTGGTAACATCAGGGTATTTCAGTTCACTTCTCTTTTATATAAACACAATCTTTTGTTTCTTGAACTTCTCATCTTTCTTCTTAACTATCACAATTAGTGCTCAGTTTCACTGCCTGTGAAGGTTTTTAAAAAAGACCCAAATCCTTTGAAGATATTGCACCTCTGCAGACACTTTTCCACCTACGCACCCCAGAAGTGGGATCCTACCCATGTTGTGCTTTTCCTCATCTCTTTATCTTTTTCTCTTGTGATTCCAGGGAGGACACTGAGGCCTAGAGATATTGGTGGTTTGGATAACCTACCTTCTTATTTCCTCCTCCTTCTGTTTCCAGTACCCCATGGTAGGATTTGGGGGGCAGGAATGCTTGGGTGGTGCTCATCTCTCTCAGCATGTTTTCTGGGTGCCCACGAGTGACGGGCACACAGCCAGGCAGCCACTGCCAAGCCCATCCAGTCTGGAGTCGACTCACGAGACTCACGCAGCTAGGAGGGGGTTGGCAGCAGGAAGAAGATGGTGTGAGAAAAAGAACATCTCATGCTCCCCTTGCCCACGCATGAGCCGCTCCTGGAGAAATTGGATCCAGCCACTTTATTCTACTTTCTGGCTCTTCAAATGCAATATTGGGCTAATTCCAATTCAATCCTATTTCACATGGGTTTATCAAGTATTCACACAGGTGGGTCAGGCCCAGGGGCTGGCCTGGAGGAGCTCACAGTCTGCAGAGCCAGATATGGAACAGCAAAGACGACTGTTGAGTCGGTGGCAAGTCAAGGAGTCACAGGAGGTGTAGGAGCACAGAAAAGGGGCACCAGATTGTGCCTGGGGATCTGGGAAGACGTCTAGAAGAAGTAGCTGACCCAAGACTGGAAAGGAGCAGAATAGCTGGTTTGATGGGGGATTTGGAGATGATGACAGTGGCAGAGGGATCCAAATGTGCAAAAGCCATTTGGGGAACTGAGAAAGGCTCATGTGGCTGACACACAGGGCAAAAGCAACTATGTCAAATGGTGAGGCTGTGAGGGATAGGACTGGGCTGAATCATACAGGTCCTTGTGAGTTATTTCTGAGTCTGAACTTTATCTTGGAGACAATGGACAGTCACTAGTGTTTTTTGTTTTTTTTTAAGTGGTTCAGAAAGGACATCCTGGGGCTAGAAAGAAGTAAGAGAGGACCCAACAGAAGACAGGGAGGCCACTGAGGAGGGCTTTACCATTTCTAGAAAGAAATAGTGGTGACTTTGACTAGGGCAGTAGTATAATGAATGGAGAGAGGGGCAGGTTTATTCATGAGCTACTTAGGATGCAGAAGCAACCAATGCAATTACAGTAGCAAAGTATTCTTGCCATATGCCAAGTGCCATTCTAAATGTTTACCATGTAATTCATTTAGTTCTTGCAATAGCCCCCCAAAACAGGCTCAGAAATGCATTCAAGTTATATACCTAGCAAGTGGTAGCATCAGGATTTGAATTCATGGAGTTGAACTCCAGAGTCCAGGCTCTTAACCCTGCACTACACTGAGTCTGTAGGTCACAGTGGCTGGTGGATGATTAAGTGTGGAGGTAAGGGTGAGGGAGGAGTCTAGCATGATTCAGGGGCAAAGTTGAGGAAGTTGAAGGAAACATAGCTGCACACCTCTGCAGCTGGTGGCCACCTTCGCTCAGATCCCATTTTCTTTCTGGACCCAGCCTTTTGCCCTCATCTTTCCTGGTTCCTCTGGAAGCCTTGACACTGTTCAGGACCGCCAGTTCCTGCCAAATCCTGGGAGTTTAGATTAGCAAACATTTCCTCCCAAGGGGTTCTGAGAACACAGGGATACTGCAGACATGGTCCCTGTCATTGACAGTCATGGTGGGGACACACCTGCTTCCTCTGTCTCCCATCCCCCAACATGTCCCATTATTTAACACCTCCTATACTATCCATGGTGAAGGATCTTTTATTTTTCCATTTCCAATATGCTATAGACCAATATTTTTTGTAGAATACAGTAAAAATGCCTCAGCAATGTCAAACTTCTCTAAAGGTTTCTATGTCCTTGTTCTCCTGTCTCCTGTTTTGTACCTGTCTGGCTGTCTACTGGTTACAGTTCATGGATCAGCCCCAGATTGAAGACCACTTTGTTGAGCACTGCCCAAGCCTCTATCTCCAATTTCACCATCATCACCCTGGACTAGCCATCAAAATCATTTTCCTGGACATCTGCAGTAGCCTCCTACGTGGTTCACCCTCATCCTCTCTGGTTCATCCTGGGTTAGAACTGGAGGTGTTCTCTACCCTATCGACTTGACCAAGTCATGACCTCAAGGACTTCCCATTGTCTTCAGGGTGGTTCCTGAGATGCCCACTCCTACTTCTTCCTATCTATTTCAGCTCTCATTGTCCTCCTCATTCATATACACCAGGCTTCAAGTCAATAAACTGCTACAGGTTTTATAATGAACATGCTCTCTCATGCCTCAGGGCTCTAGCACAGGGGGTTCCCTCTATGGAATGCCTCCCCTCCCCTGATTAATTAGTTTATTAATTTTTTCATTTAACCAACTCTTACAGGACAGTCACTATCAGCAAAGCCTTGTGCTAAGCATGGGACTGCACCCACCCAGCCCCTTTCTCTTATGAACTTATGCTATAACAGGGAAAGAGACAAGTACGTTGACAGTGAACAGTGAGGCAGGGCAGTTACAAAATAAAGCACAGGGACAGAGAGAGTGTAGAGAGGGTCCTGTGACCCAGCCTGGTTCAGGAAAGGCTGCCTGGAGTAGATAACACCTGGGCAGATCACCAAAGAATCATTCTGAATTATCCAGGCAACAGTAGAGGTGGGGTGAAGAACAGTGAGCTGGGCCAAGGAACAGCTTTTACAGGGCTCAGAAGTGCCTGCCAGGGAAGGGGAATGACAAGAGTTTCTCTCACACACACACAAAATAAGAGTTTCTCTCATTGCCCAACTGGGCTTTGCCAGGCCATAGACTAGGCACTAGGGACACAGATGGGTACTGGATAGTCCACACAGAAATATATACTTACAGACTGAAGTGCACACAGATGTACAAACATACATGGAGAACTTTGAAAATGTTAAGCCAAGTGAAGGGATCCAGACACGAAAGTCACATGTTATATGATTCCATTTATATAAAATACCCAGAATAGGTAAATCCATAGAGACAGAAAATAGATCAGTGGTTGCCAGGGACAGGGGGAAGGAAGAATGTGGAGTGACTGCTTAATGGGTACCCAGTTTCCTTTCAGGGAGATGATAATGCTTTGGAATTACATGGCAGTGACGGTTGTGTCACATTGTGAATGTACTAAGTGCTATGGAACTATACACTTAAAAATGATTAATGTAGCTGGGTGTGGTGGCACATGCCTGTAATTCCAGCAATTTGGGAGGCTGAGGCAGGAGGATGGCAAATTCAAAACCAGCCTCAGCAAAAGTGAGGTGCTAAGCAACTCAGTGAGACCCTGTCTCTAAATAGGGCTGGGGATATGGCTCAGCGGTTGAATGCCCTTGAGTTCAAACCCTGGTACCTCCCTCCCAAGTTATTAATGTATGTTATGTAAATTTTGCCTCAATTAAAAAAATACAGACACTCATAGACATATTCACTAAACAAACATCTACCTTGGTCCAGGCCCTGAACAAACACTAAAGATTCAGCGATAGTTCATGCCACTGAAAGTCCCACCCCTGTGAATGAAAACACACTATCTGAACCCAGACAACAGAAGTATATGCTTCATGAAAGTATGCAGGCACATTCATTATATTTATTTAATAAATATTTATTGAGTACCTATTATGTGTCAGGCAATTGGCCAGATGCTGGGCCTCCATCAGTAAACAAATAGGGGTAATGACTGTCCTTGTGGCTTATGGACACAAACGCGTAGTCACCTACAGATACATACCCAGATTGAAGTTCACAAACACAAATGTACCCAAACAAGGACACAGCCAAAGCCCACCAGCCAAATATATGTTGAGTGAAAGAAATGAGCAATAGCACACAGATAGGCAGGCACGTCCCCTCACACTCCTGACAGACACACTTCTCTCATACAATCAATGGAAGTTCCATTAAAAGTCAGATTAAAACTGGCTGGGGATTTCAGTGCCTTCTTGGGAGAGAGGAATAAACAGGCCTTGGTAGAGAGGCCTGGAGCGTTGAGAAAAAAAAATATCTAAGTCTCACTTAAGTGATTTTTGGCAGAAATCAAATTAACGGCAGGACTATGGACTGCTGACAAGGTGCTCCATCATGCTCTGCTGTGTGAATGTGTTTCTTCTACATGTTGTTTTCATTAGCACTTCATTTGATAATGATAAATGGCATTTTCATTTGAAAGGAAAATATTAAAAAGTTCTGATTTGCAAGAGCAAGTTAGAATAAATGATATTATTATGTCCTGTCACTTGTTCAGCTTAGAGAAAAATAATAATAATGATAATAAAAAACCCCAACAGCTTTCCCTGCTGAAGAAACACAAGCATTTTATTTCTCCAGTGGGCCATTTTCTTGCCATCAAATCTGTCCTTGACACAGAGACTGCTGAAAGGCAATGGTCTTGGATGATGGGGGGAGACATTGTAGATATGTCAAAGGCCATCAGGAGAGGGAGACCTTGGGAAGTCCTGATTCCCTTAAGGAATAGCAGGAGAAGAGATCGATCTTTGGCTGAAACTCTGGTGGGGGTTGGAATGAACTTTCTTGCCTTTGGGTCAAATTTCAGAAGATTTTCTCCACCCTTTATGGAAAGCCTGGTCTCTTAAAAGCTTCCTGTAAAGACTCCAGGATCATTATCATGTTTGACAAAATCACTGCCTTGCTCCACACCCATTAAAGGATTCCTCATCACCCATAGTTTAAAGTCATAACTCTTTAACTTGACATCCAACACCCTTGGTGACTTTGCTCCTGCCTCCAGCTTCAACCATCCCCCGACACTTACTTTATGCTCTAGTTACAATGAACTTCATACAACTCCCTGCATATGCTTTCTGTTTTACCCAGATTCCACATAACACCCCTTGATTGCTCAAGGGATGATCTACTTATTCCAAGATCTGGCTCAAACATCTCCCTATGAGATCTGATTTGAGTCCTCCTCTGTAAGGGCCCTCTTTCCTTTGTTCCCAAACCCTGCTTTTACATAAGTTCTCTTAGTACTCCCAGGCCCAGCACAGGTTCTGCTCAAAGAAAGAAGCAACCAATATTAATCAAGTGAGTGAACCATGGCAAGATGGTCTTTCTAAGAAGGGTGTGCCATCTAAACTTATACAGAACTTGTGAAAATTAAGACCAGGGCGAGTCAACTGGAGAAAGTTTTTCCTAGTGTTTCTTTGTATCAGTAACATAAACTTTCTGTTCTCTAGAGGTGAATCAGAGTCAAATAAGCTTGTTTGAAAGCCCAGCACATCTTGGAAGGGTCGATGGCATTAGCATGCATTGGGAGATTTCCAATGTCTGGCCTCAGCCCAGGTGATTGATGAATCTCCCTCCTTTCCTTTGCTTCGGAAGGAGCCTGGCATGACAGGAAAGGGATAAGTATCTGCTGCCTCTGGAGGAAGTGAGAGCTGCATAAGGACAGTGACTATGTAAAAATGTGGGACTTTGAGGTTGTCCTTTCTTTCTGATCATTGGATGGTCTACCCAGCCACTGCCTCATTTGATGCCCTTCAAGAACCTCATGAGAATTCAATTCAACTAATGTGAGATGAGCTCCCACCAACCGCCAAACACCTTATTGAGTAATATTGCCAAAAGAAGTATGACTATTCCTGTTTTATAAATGAAGATCCAGTTCAGAGAGGGTAAGGGTCTTGCCCAAGGCCACCTAGCTGGCTAGTAGATGAGGCAGGACTGGAATCAAAGTCTTTCTTGCTTTGACCTAATTTACGGGTCTCCCTCCCTCAAAGCAAGACATCTTTGAGCATCTGTAGGGTAGACAGCCCTGGAATGGGTACTGGGGAAGAGAAAGGGTTGAATGAATGAATTGTGAAAATTGGGATGGACAGTAGAGTCTGAAGCCCCAGTTAGTCTGCCTTCAGCCTCTTCCCGTCTCAGCCCACATCCCAGCCTGTATTCCAGACATACCATTTCCTAAGCAGGCCCCACCATATCCACCCCCCAGACCTTTTCTCAGTACCCCTTCCTGCCTGACAGGCCCTTTTCTTATCTTCACCTGTCAAGATTCCCAGCCTCCTTTAGGATCCAATTCATATCCTACCTCCTCCAAGAAAGCTGCCCACTATATATGGTTCATTGTCCCAGAGCTTTATGGGCCTTCTGGGAATATGAACTTCTCTAATTCATTTTTGGATTATGCTTGGGACACAATAGGTGCTGAGTAAATGTATATGTAATAATAATCATCAAGCCATATTTATTATTATTAACATTGCAATTCTTACAATAGTCTAAAACAGTGCTTCCCTACTAACTTGGAATTGTCTTCTCCTTTAAGAATCTACTGCTGGAAGCCATGCACTCTTCTGCATAAAGAGAAGAGTCACATTTTATACAGGATTTGGTTCTAAAGACAGTCTGTAAAGCAAAAATCACAGGTAATCCAAATTACCCTTGAAGATCCTTTGAATTTCCCCTACAAATCCAGAGTACATAGTTCTGTGTCTACACAGTAGTTAGTTGGTTTACACTTGAGAGCCATGTTGTATGAAAAAGTCTTTCTTTAAATAACAGAATCACTTTCAGCATAGCACAAAGCTAACCTATGAGAGGCAGGAGGGAACATGGATTGTTTGATGGAACAATAGATCTATGACTGTCCATAAATTTAGGATAATCTTCAAGGGGTTTGTGGACTTCAAAGCTCAGGCATGGACCTTAAGTTAGAGTCTTTGGTATAGAGCTTTAACATTTACCACATTTAAGCTCATTTAAATCCTAAAAACCATTCTTTGAAATGGATATCATTGAGGTTATTCTTACTTTATAGATGAGGAAATTGAGACTCAGAGAGTTTAAAATGATTTTCAGTCCAAAGGCCTGGTTTTCTCTTCCAATGACTTTGTCCAAGGAGTCCCCTACCCTACTACCTGGATGGTTATCTTGAGGAGTTGAACTAAACCTCAATCTACTTGTTGATGGAGTAAAGGGGTATGTGATTCTAGACTAGTTATGTAAACTCTCTGAAGCTTAGAAGGTCTTATTTTCAAAATAAAGATATCTACCTGGCAGTGACCTTAAAGATTAAATGAGCCACTATATGTGCCATTGCTGGCAGGGAGCCTGGGATATTTCAGAGGCTCCACAAAGGTTGGCTTTTCTTTCCCTTCTCTGCTGACATTGGCACTATCCCAGGAGATTGAACAGGAAAAAAAAAACCAAAAAAAAAAAAAAAACACAACCTTCCTCTGCACTGCTGAAGTCTTCAATGATAGTTAGGCCTATGCAGGGTCGTCTCTGACTAAGTTCTTCACAGTGTTGGAGTGTTGAGTAAAACTTAAAAATATACATACAATTTTCCTTGTCTTCAAAATATCTGATATCCTCAATGCCATTTACTCAAAGGGAGTGGAGAACAGAGGAACAGAGGTCAGGAGGCCTGTCCCATTACAAATTCTGTATGTCTTTGGGCGACTGTCTTTGAGAAGCATTTATGGAGACACAAATATTTCCCCCTTCGTCCAGGCTTTCAAGACTGTTCACAAATCTCTGCTCAGACACCCCAGCGGCCACCCATTTGACTCAAGAGAAAAAGTGCAAGCATTGCAGGGGCCCATGGAGCACAGTCCACAACAGGTAATTCAGGGGAGGTCATTTAATGTAGGGAAACTAGTTATAAAGTTGTTAGAAGAGTTGAAAGAGCAAGCAAGGGAAGATGAGGCCATCCTAGATTAGCAGATTCAGGGGTCACTGCTTCCCCTGGGGATGAAGGAATAAAGGGAGGAGTCCAGGCTATCAGAGCCCACAAGCTGGAGTGCCCCATCAGAGCCAGGGCCTTTCTGACAGAAACAGGATCCACAGGGAGCTATGGCCCCTGCAAGAGATGGCATTTGAAACTGGGAGGCAGAAGGTAAGCCTAGTATTTTTCTTCCATCCTCTCTTACCTCCTGTCAGTGTATCCCATTGGTCAGAAGCCAGAGGGCAAGGGGGCAATACAGAGAAAGATAGAATGGGTGTCAGGGGAAACTAGCCACCAGTGGCACAAGGACTTTCAAGATATGGTGCACCCTTCCCCAGTCCCCTGTGCCCTTCTGGACTCAGTGTTCAACCTCTCACACCTTGCTCACTTGGCCCCAGCCACGCTAGCCTCCTCAACTTTTACATTTGTGGTTCCCTCTGAATATGAGTTCATACAGCAGATAGCCACAAAGTTCCTTTCCCTGCTTGCATTTCTTTCTAAGCAAGGCCTTCTCTGATGATCCTACTCAAAGTTTGTACCTGCTTCCCCCCTCATTGGCCCTTCCTTCTGCTTTAATTTTCTCTCTAGCTTAAAGACTAGTCAATAGTCCATGAAGTCTACGTCTTCTCTCCAGCACATGAGCTCCAAGATGGCAGAAATTGCTGTCTGCTTTGTTTACTGCTGTATCCCTTGTGCTCATAATGGTGCCTGGCAAATAGTGGATACTCAATAAATATTTGTTGAATTAAGAAATAGGTGAATCAAGACCCAAATACCCACTTCACCTTTATTCATTTGTTCATTCAAATAGATGATTGGAAGAAGGATTGGTGGGAGAGAGTTAGAAGCAGGTTGAACAGGGATGCACATCTCATCTGTGGGCCTCTGTCTTCCCATCTACATGGTAAAAGGCCTGAGCAGGAATGCTCAGAGGACCCTTCCAGCCCCACCATTCTATAAATCAAGAGTATTTCTCTGACAGAACTACTTGGAAGATAAAATTAATCTTTTTTTTTTTTTTAATCAGCAATTCCTATCTCTGCACGTGACTTGTCAGGGGAACTTTTCTCTGATGCTCACACGATGCGGGAACTTGTCACATCTTCCATCTCTGGGAACGTCCTCACCTGAAATTGAAAGGTAAATATTTCAGTTGTGAGTCTCTCTGTCATGACTCAAATAATTTTAAAATTGCTTAGATGTCTTTGCCTAACAATGTTCAGATTGTTCTAATGCAGGGGAAAACGGTAGTTTTAGACACAGTAATATTGATAGCAGCTAGTAATTTCCATGTACTTCTCACAGTTATTGGCGCTGTGAGGATTACCAAGGAGAACTTTCTACTGACTAAAAAGACATTCTATGTCGAGGGCCTAGCATGGTGCCCGGCAATAGAAGGTGTTCACTGGATGATGACATTTACAATTATTATTGTCAAGGAGTTAGGTTAGAAAATAGCCATGTTGCTCTCCAGCATGCTACAATGTCATCAGGGATCTCAGCTCCAAGGGATTTTATCCTCAGTAGACCTCTTTAGACACCAGAACAGGCTCACTGCAAGAGTATCAGAAACCCGTAGGGCAGAAAAGAGTAAAAGGATTGAAAAGTGCTGAGAAGGGTTTACAAGTAGGAGATGGTGGACAGATAAAACCTGGCACATCCCTTTCCTCACTCATTCACCAGATCACTTCTAGCACCTCCATGAGAATAAAATTCCATTCCTGCCCTCAAGCAACTCCAATCTATTTGGAAGGACAATATCATGCTGTAAATATCAGCCAAAGCACCTCAGTGTAATAATAAAGGAAGGTATGAGGTATCGCCCTGTCTTTCAAAAAACTACACATTGAATCATGCACAAATTTTGTTCTGCTGACTTCCCTCACCAGTCCTAAATAAAAGGAATGAATATAAGAAGGAATTATCAGCATCTGACAGACTATAGTTTCTCCATGTGGTTATTTTTATTGTTTGTTTCTTCCTTGAAGCCAGGGAATTTTATTTTATTTTGTTAACTGCTTTATCCCCAGCACCTAGAAGCATGTGAAGTGCATAGTAAATCTTCCATAATACTTGTTAACTGAGGGATTAGACCAGCACAGGAGAAGAAATAAAACTTGGCCCCAGTCAGGAAAAACTAGAAGAGCCCTGAGGTCTCTATGATCAGTATGATAGTGGTAGGTGTGGCAATTGGGAAGAAAGGGGACAGGGTTCAGGGATTGGAAGGCTGGCTAGATCCTGGAAGGTTTGAATGACAGGTCAAGCATCTTGGCCTGGGTCCTTAGGTCCTGGATTAAAGGATTTTAAATTGAGAGGAGGCCTGCTCATATACCTGCTGCGCATCTCTTTCTCTAGAGAGGTTTCCAAGTTTCTTTTGTGTCTCTTGCTTTATTCAACAAGTTCAGTCTTCCTTGGGAGTTCTCTGGCTAGCAAAGATCTTACAGCAAGTGAAAGGAATCCTGTTATCTGTCCTTTCCTTCCCCAAATCCAACTCAACCTAATTCAAGCCCATATTCTTCCTGTAATTAAACCCAAACTCTAGCTAAATTAGGCAAATATTTAAACATGACAATTCAAGAAGAATGTTTTAGCAATAGTATGATGAAGATGTCAGATCTTTGTCATTTCATTGCAGCCTGAAGGCCATCTGGGAGGGAAGTCACTTTGAGAAATTTTAATAATGTGTCCAATTCTTGATAAGTATAAATTTGATGACAATTGGATGCCAGTCTCAGAGAGAGAATGGGTCCAGCTTTTGGTTTGGTGTATCTGTGCCATATATATATACTCTTTTTTTCACACACACACACACACACATATCAAATCATCTTATATTTATTCACAAATATTTGTTAAGCACCTACTAGGTTTCAGATACTGCCCTCGATACTGGGGCCAGAGAGACAGTGTTCACAAATCCAGTTCCTTACCATCAAGGACTTTTTAATCTACTAGGGAAGATTTGACACAAGGTCATAAGAACACCTTGTGTTCTGCTGGCTTCCCTCATAGTTGTCTTTATGTACTATATGTGATTTATATATATTTTTTCATTTAACTTATGGTGATTATTTGAAGTTGATATTTTTATTTCTATTTTTTAAGACAAGGAAGCCTGTAGCAGTGAGATGAGTAAGTAGTGAAATTAGGATTTGAGCTGAGATCTGACCCACCACCCATGCTCATTCTGCAGGGCTGTGTCTTACCTTAGAAAGGAGAGTGTCTCCTTAGCCATGTGTGTGGGATATGGCTAGCAGATAAACAGTGATTCAATGTCAGGAAATCTTGCAAAAGATGAAGGAGCAAATGAAAAGTAGAAACTGGCTAAGATGGGGAATGGGGAAATTGAAAGGGACGGAATTACTGGTCTTCCGTGGAGGTGGACAAATCATCAAGTACCAGGAGTCTAGGGATTTTATTTTAATGGAACAAAGCCCAGTGTTTAGATGTCCTATGAAGACAGCAGACCTATGTGTTTGGATACCGTAGAACTCCAGCCTTTTCTATCCCTAGTAGAGAGAGTACCTAAAAAACGGCATTGACCTAGGGGAAGGCCTTGGGGAACTGGGATGGATGTCAGACAGGGGTTAGACAAGAAGGGGGGAGAGAATATAAGCAATGGACTCACATATCCTTGTAAACATTTACTGATTTTCACTATAGCTGCCCATAGATTCATTCCACTATCTCCACCTCTAGCTATATATCATACTCATGTCTCTCCATGGATGTAACCCACCAATTCCATGGCAGTCCTAAGATTATCTACAGAGATTCTACTTATCTTTTCCTTTCAGGAACTTTCCTGCTCCCTTATATTTAGGCATAGCTATATGACTTATTTTAGTTAGTCACATGCATGGAAGTAACACATGCAGAAGGAAGCTTTAAGAGTCAAGAGCATTATTTACCAGATTCTCTTTCTCCTGTTGCAGTGAAAGCCAGTGTCAAGAAAGAGCCTCCATTATCCTGGATCTGCCAGCAGCAACAATGACCAAAGCCTCCCTGCTGATCGACAGTGGAAATCTAATGAGAAATTAGATTCTAGTCTTCAATGTGAATCTTTCCGTGTACCCTATCCGGGTACCTCACTCAATGCCTTTCATCTGGTTCCCTGAATACTTGCAACCTCTTATCCCTGTTGCCTTCATGGGTGACCTTCTCCCAAGGCTTAGATAGTTCTAGAGGAGGAAATATGTGGCCTGTGAGAGAGAATCAGGTAAGGGACATATTTAGTAGCTTGAATATTGAGAGACATAAAATATTAGACATTTCCTATTAGAATGAGACTTAAAAATTATGCTTTAATACTTGAAACTGCCTGGAAGTTTTAATAAGTGGTTAGAGCTCAGTAATTGTGGTCCCCTTTTCCTTTCCTGGACTTCTCTCCAATTTCTAGAACTAATTATCACTTGTTGGAAAAGGGACTTGAGATAGTTTGTCCATCTTTCCATTCTTCTATCTATTCATCCATTCTTCCATTCACCATCCATCCATTTACTAAATATTTTTTACTATTTCCTATGTGCCTAGCACATTGCTTGGACTTCAGTGACTAATAAAGAGGCATTGCTCTTGCCCTGATGGATCCACAGCTTGGAAAAGACAGAGACTTAACCAGAACCTCCTTGGGGTGGGCACTCCAGTCTGACTGCCCCAGGTCTGCATAATGAAGGAATTGAGTTCCCCCTATTGGAAAGGGAGGCTGAACTGAATGCCTGGCCCTGGTAACCTGGCTTCCATATGGACTGTCTTTTCCCTTATCACATTTGGACCATCCTGATGTACCTATTTCTGATTCATCTTGGGTCCCACCTTATTCTTGGCTCACTCCTTCCAGATACCCATCCTGATCATCACCCCAAGGCCAGGGGTCCTGTTTCTAGCTGCTAGTCTTCCCAGAGGGTGAAGTTCAAACATGGGAGATTTCCTGATCCCTCCCACCTCACATTTCTGATTCATATCCCGCCCCCCTCTCTCTCTCTCTCACACACACACACATTAGATGGACACAATACCTTTATTTTATTTGTTCATTTTTATGTAGAAGGGGATTGAACCCAGTGCTTCACACACATGCTACGCAAGTGCTCTACACTGAGCCACAACCCCGGCCCTGATTTTCTTCCTTTAACCAACTACTACCATTCCCCTTGACTCCTGGGAGTTTTTCAACTGTCACTAGTGTCACCTTAAAATATATCTCTTAAATACCTCACAGTGGGCAGGTCTAGCTGCAGGTTCCAGCTGCTTTCCCAGTGATGTGAGAGAAACAGAAATGCTTCTATCCTCCGTTGTTTCCATGAGTACTTCCTGTAGTCTACTGCTGAAATTGTATGGCTCTTGCTGGCCCAGAGTGTCTTCTCAGTCACTCACCTGCTTATCCATTTGCTGAGGAACCATCTGTGTCAGGCCTATGTTGGGCTCTATGGGCTCTATGGGAAGACCTTGTCTTCCCCCTGGAGCCAACACTGCAGTGAGGAGACAGAAATGATTCCATAGTGTCTGTGCTGGGTGGTTTGGAGGACACGTTGAGGGAAAGAGAACTGCCAATGGGGTCTTCTTCAGGCAAACAACAGGGAAGGGCCAGAGTGGTCTTTATAGGGGACGTATCCTGAGCAGCTTTTGAAGGATGTATAGGAATTCAGTAGCTGAGGGTGGGAATAGAGGTGAAAAGGGCTGGTGAGGGAGGAGCAAGCCAGATAGGGCAAACTATATGTACATAGGCATCGAATTCCTGGGGTGTTATAACACCTTCTGAGGACTTTGGGATTCCAGAGTGAAAGAGGCCATTGCAGGAGATTAATTTGGAGAAGGCAAGGGCGAGGGCAAGAAGGGCCTTGAATACCAGGTATGGTCATTACTGTATTCACTGAAATTTCTACCTGACTCCTCTTCTTCCAGAGTATATGACATGACTACATCCCCAGCCACTGTCCCCACTGAAGTTACTGTGGTTCCATAAAAACCTCCGATGTGATCCCTTTTTTCCCTGTCTGCTGGCCAGATAGAGATGAGTGCAGGGCCTTCAGGTTTGGTGGAACCAGCCATAGGATAGCAGTTTCCTCTTGGAGGAGAACTCACTCTTCTGGAACACCCATGAACACATTGTGTA
This sequence comes from Marmota flaviventris, assembly GCF_047511675.1. Classification (NCBI taxonomy): domain Eukaryota; kingdom Metazoa; phylum Chordata; class Mammalia; order Rodentia; family Sciuridae; genus Marmota; species Marmota flaviventris. The sequence continues at coordinate 39,517,968 of NC_092507.1, read as the reverse complement.
GATGGGAAATAAACATCTATGTGTTAAGCTGTTGTGTGTGTGTGCGCGCATGTGTGTTTCTGTTATAGCAGCTAGTAGATTCCTTTACTCAGTGATCTCAAGCTTTAGCATGCACCAGACTCACCAACAAAGCTTGCTAAAACACAAATTGCTGGGCTCTACTCCAAATTTCTGATTATTTCTGGGATAGGGCCTGGGGTTTGTATTTTATTTTTGCATTGCTAGGGCTTGAATCCAGGGCCTTGCATATGCTAGGAAAGTGCTCTACTAAGCTATACACTCGGTCCAGAGATGTAGTATTTTTAACAAGTTGCTAATGTTGATGCTGCTGGTCCTGGGACCACATTCTGAGAACCACTCTTTTACACCAGGATAAATGATTTGACTTTGTAAGAGGAATAACCTTGGGTCTCCTGACAATATGGCACAAGCTGAATAAGAAAGGACCTTGTTAGATGATGATGATGTGGTAAGGATGACAACAATGAAAATAATGAAGGGCAACATTTATTAGGTAGTCACTATGTGCTGGCCTGTATTCTAAATCACCGAATCCTCTCAACAACCCAAGAAGTTAAGTAGAGCTCTTAAGTTTCCATCTGTGAAGGGCAAGTGTTCCTGTGGTGAAGAAACCTTTGATGTCCCCTTCCCCAGACTCTGTAAGAGAAGAAAGGAGGAAAATATCCCTGGGAGAGGCTGTGGGACTTAGTAGAAAGAGCACATAGAGCTTTGGAGTCAAGAGAAACTGGGCTAGAATTCCGACTTCTTCGCAGGCAAGCTGTTGGTGCTGGAAAAGTCACATGATTCTCTGCATCCCAGATTCTTCACCCGTAGAGAAGGAAAAATACTATGCAGTTCAAAGGAGTGTTAGTTACAGATTATGTGGTAAAGACCCTCGGTTTATACTCTTGAAAGGCAGTCCTGATTATTGCCTTTGCTTTGAGCTCCCGGACCCCATCCCTGGGCCAGGCCTGACTATATTAGCACGTGGAAGTCCTTTTTCCTCAGCTCCACCGTCTCTTGAGCAGCCCAAGCCACTGTGTGATGATGGAGGGAGAAATGCAGCTTCTGCTTCTACCAGTCTGTCCAGCTGGTTGCTGGCCTGGAACTCCAGCCTGGCTCTCCAAGATTGCCCAGGTGCGTGGGCCAGCTGGCCTGAATCTGATGCCCTGTTCCTTTTGTAACCTTTCTTGGAGCTGTCCTGACCTTGGGAGTGGTGGCTGCAGTCTCACCAAGGTTTATATTTAACTCTCCCTGAACACAGATGAGGCCCAGCCTCAACAGAAGGAGAAGATGGAGTGAGAGTTAACAGCTGGAATCTTGGCTGGAAACCTTCAGGCGTCAACTGTAGAAAAATGGCTCCTGCCTGTTAGAACTATTTTAATGTCTTTACATTAAAAAAACAAAACAAAACAAAACAAAACAAAAAAAACAAAAAACATTTCTAACTTTCCCTTTTGCTTGGTTCTTGGTCTTTATCAATCTACATTGACCTTCAAGTTTTGTCAATGACACCTCTGAAGGTCCCTGATTAATTTCACTTGAATCTCAAGGCAATGGTGCTATGTAAGCAGATGAAAAATGCTTATAGATGTAGAGTTCAGAGAGAGACAGATACTTGCTAAAGATCACAAAGCTTAACCCTGACAGAAAAGGGGATCTGAATCCTCAGGTCTTAACATTATTCTATATTCTTTATGTAAAGAGTTGACATAGCAAATGAAATCAGTGGCCTTCTTATAAAATTCACACTCCTTACAAGGTTCCACAAAGCCCCTGTCAGCTCCCCATCAATGTTCTTTTCCTGGCACTTTCCATGTGGTTCTTTCTAATCCTTTAGGCCTAATTTCAAAGTCATTTTCTCAGGGAAAAGACCTCTACCCTGTCTATGTAGAGCCTCTCTGTTATTTTCTCCCATAGCACCTTCTTTCCTAGCCTTTATCACAGTATGTAATTATTTTATTTACTGAAAGAACAGATGTTGAATGATTTGGTATTCAAGTCATTTAATTATTCCTTTATTCAGCAAGTATTTATTGAACACCTACTAAGGGCCAGGTACTCTTTTGGGTATTGAGGTTATAATAGTGAAGAAAACATACAAATCTCTTCCTGATGGGGAAGTCTTTTTAGAGGATGGAAGAAAAAAGAGTAGAATTAAGTGTATCTTCAAGGGTTTGGGCTTGAGCCACAGCAAGGATGGTGCTTCCTTTTGCTGAGAAGAGAGCAGGATGGGTGGTTGGATGAGAGGCCAGAATTAATTTTTTTTTCCTGTTGAGTGAGATGCCCCTTAGACAGCCAAGGGGAGATGTCAAGTATGCAACAGAACACATGTCTCCAGAGGTCAGGAGAGATCTGGGCTGGAATATATATTTGGGAGTCATCCAAGAATAAATTATATTAAAAGAGACAACAGTAGATGAATAACCCAGGAGAATAATGTAGTTAGTAAGAGGTCCAAGAACTCAGCCTCCAACATTTAGAGAGGAGGAAGCTGAGATGGCGAGAAAGGGAGGAAGAATATGTGGTAACTGGGGAATCCCGGAAGGCAAGTGAAGGAGGCATTGCAGGGGCAGATAGTGACTAACCCGATCAAATGCTGCTGCAAGATTGTAAAGGATGAGGAACCAGAATTGCCCTTTTGGATTTAGCCATGAGGAGAACACTGGTAACCTTGACAAGAACATTTTGAGAAGAAGACCTAGAGAGAGCGTTCAAAGGAGAATGGGGAGAGAATCTAGGCAGTGACAATCATGACTCTTCTAAGAAGTTTTCGTCAGGGGAGTGAGAAATGGGATAGTAATTGGAATTAAAGCAAAGAAGGGTTTTATTTTTAAGATGGGAAAAGTATATTTGTGTGCTTATGGGACTGACCTGGTAGAAAGTGAAAATCCAGTGTTGCAGGACAAGAGAGTCACACAGTGGTGTGAAGAGAGGTCACTCCTGGGTTCCTGAGGAGGTGAGAGGGTGGATTCCAACACACAGGTGGATGATGGGCAATGAACAGTTTGTTCAGGGCAACAGGAAAGAAGGTGGAGGTGGGGGTCCGTCCTCTTCTGGTGGATTTTCTCAGTGAAATAGGAAGCAGGGTCTTCGGTTGCAAATGAAGATGAGGAAGGAGGTCTAGGGAGGCTCTAAGAAAGAGGAGAAAGTAGGAAAACATCATTTAGGAAAGAGGGAGAGTAAATAAACTAGGGAAATACAGTGTGAGCTTCAGGCAATTTTCAGGCCCACGTGAGGCTGGCGGTCATTAATTTGAAGGGACTGTGGACAGCATGAATGTGCATCTTTCTTTTGTCAGGTGGGACTGTGAGTGGGTAGGTGCAGAGGAGATGGAGCTTTGGTTGAGATGAAAGACTGTAGTGAAGTGGGGGAGGTCAGAGGAAAAGGAGAGCGTATGCGAAGAAAGATTATGTGTGTGTTTTATTTAGAATTTGAACTGAGTAGGAGGAGAAGGGAGCACATGGTGGGGAGAAGGCAGTAGAAAGTGAGTTGAAGGTCCCAGGGGGGATGAAGGACTATTTTGAGTCCTGTATTAAAGAGTAGGAGATAGGACGCAGGCAGCGACAAGGGGATGCTTGAAATTGAAATTAAGGTGTTGAGGCCTAAAGGATGAGCTGGGAGGGCGTGACCGAGGTAGAAGGAGGTGCAGAGGCTGAGGAGCCAGGATTTGGAACGTGCATTCTGAAATCATCAAGAATTATGACAGATGTGGCTTCAGAGAGAATCTTAGTGTGGGGTGTATTTATGGGAGATAAGGTATGTATGCGTCCGGCACAGAGTGGGTTCTCAGTCAATTCTGTTTAGTTGTTTATTTGCAAAATGTTTGTTCTGGGCTCTGGGGCTTCTCTCTCAGTTGCTTCCCCAGCAGAGCTTCATGGAGTGTTGTGGGGTTGCATTGAGGGTGGGGGTGGAAGTCACAACTGAGTCATGAGGCTGGCCTCAAGGGAATGTGAAAGTCCCTGTAGCTGAGCTTGCCACATAGCCTGGGTCCAGGCCCTTCTTCAGGCTTCCTGCTGGGCCCCCACTGGAGACACATGTCTTCAGCTCAGTGGCAGCAGCAGATGGCATAGAGTGGGCGGGCTGGGGCATCTGCAACTGATCCCACAACCACCAGATTAATGAGACCTCGTGCCCACCTTCTTTTCTGCAGCCTGCCAGCCAACAGTAGCTTCCTTTACTGGGGAAGGTTTGTTTGTGGGAAAATTTTTGGCAATAAAAGCTTAGAACCTGATGGAAAACTTCCTCTGCCTCTCATTCTCCCTTCCCCTGGCTCCTAGGTTGGTTCTGATGTGCTCTGGGCCCTCCCGCCTGCTCCGGAGGTTCTTCCTTGTATTACACTGATGAAGCTGAGCTATGTTAGTCTTGCTCTTGCATTTCTGGCTGGGGAAACTGTAAATGAGCATTTCCTCATTCATACTAGAGCAGGAGACTCAGGACTCTCTATTCCATGTCTTTCTGGTGCCTGGCCTCATCTCTGGGTTGGCATAGACCCCATGAGTAAGCACTTGGATTGTTCATATTTGAGGTTCTTAATATATAAATATATCAGCATTGAAGTAATGGGATGTTGGGAACCAGATTACAATGGAGACAGAGGGGCTCCTGAGAGAAAATATTACTGTTGAGTGAGACAAGAGTCCAGCACAGAGGACCAGAATAATCAGTGGGTTTGAAGTGAAAGAATGCTAGTGTGGGCACAGTGTGAAACTCTTCTTAACTTTCTCTGCCCTGGTCCTCCTGGTAAATCCCTCAAACTATTTAACTTTATCCTTATGGATTCAAGTGCCTCTATGGTAGAACTGTTTTTTCTTCATTGCAGGTGGGTAAAAGAAAGGGAGGGACCATCTCTAATGATGAGCAAGAGGGAAGGAGAGAGATGTGAGCGAGATGCTTGGAGATCCTAGTCACTGGGGGTCCACCAGGTCAGTACCACTGGATGGTGGCCCATGAGGAACCTTCGATGTGTGGCAAAGTGATGCAGGCAGTGGCATTAAGGCAATGAGAGTCTGGAGGCAGCTGGTGATGGAGCTTCTAGAAGTGTCCAGGGGCCATTGAGAGCATGAAACAACTGAGGGCACAGGCAATGGCCAAGGGGAAAGAGCCATAATCAGTCTTAAGCCACTGACACAAATGTTGTATAACTTTCTCCACACAGCAGCTCACATACAAAAATAGTCATAGGACCAAACAAGGAAGAGGGATGGGCTGTTTGGAGCCAGAGATGAATGCCTTGGTAGCTCCATAAGCCCAGGTCCCACCTGACTGCTCAGAGGGGTAAGGAAAAATAAAAAAAAATAGTGAAAACATATCAATAAAAAATGTAGACATGGGTTGGAAAGCTTTTCTGCAAGGAGTTTATTTTCTCAAGTAATATGAAGTCCAGAGGAGACAATCTAGGACCATGGTAGCAGTTTAGAGGTGCCATTGAGGATGCTGGCTCCTTCTCTGTTTCTAATCCGCCATCCATGGTTTTTGGCTATTTCCTTCATGGTTGCAACATGGCACCTGCAGCTCTAGATTTCATATCAACATTCCAGGTGGGAAGAAGGAAGAAGGGGAAGAGGGCAATAGCAAAGGGAAAACTGTGTCCGCTAAATTTGCTCCCTTTTAAAGAGCTTTCTTTGAAGACTCATCAGGGACTTCTTATGTACCATTGACCAGGCTGTTTGATAAAATCATCACTAGGAAAGCCAGAAGAGACTTTATAGTTAGGCAGTGAGGAGTGGGAGGATGGGAAGATTTTGAGAAATTTTCAGGAGATAAAATTGACAGGATTTAATAATTGATTGGATAGTTGAGGAGAAGAATACTTTAGAGTTTTCCACTGCTAATGAAGATGTGAAACACAAGAGAAAGAACAGGGATAGAGGATAGAACTTGTTCAACATCACACAGGAAATTGGTGGGATTTGAACCCAGGAACTGAGAATTTAAACTCAAATCTCCTGGTTCTTTCCTGTTCTTTCCATTACTCTCCTTTTCATTCTTACCTTTCTCTTCTGGATCCCAGAATTAGAGGTCACTCTTATCTTTGTTCCCACTGATTTCTCTCCCCACCAAGTCGTGAGAGCCCATAAATAACGCTAATGTGGTGGTGGCATCTTGTTTCTGGAAGGCCCATTGTGATGAGGGTGTGCCAAGAGGATAGGGAGAGGAGCCACCATCAATACTGCCTCTGTTTTCACTGATGTCAGGGGTTCAGGGAAGGCCTGGACTGACATGTCTTCTCCCCATAACTACTCTTTCTTAACTCCTGCTTTTTGCTTAGGTGGTGTATTAGTTTCCTATTGCTGCTACAACAAGTTACTACAAATTTAGTTGCTTAAAACAACACAACTTTATTTGCATAAAGTTTTAGATGTCAGAAGTCTAAAGTCACGGCATTAGCAGAGTTGTGTTCCCTCTGAGTTTTCAGCGGAAACTCCATTTCCCTGCCTTGGTTTCTAGAGGCTGCCTGCAATCCTTGGCTCATGGGCCCTTCCTCATATCACTCCAACCTTTTACTTTCATCATCACATCTCCTACTACTGACACTGATCCTCCCACCTCTTTCTTATATAAAGATTTTTGTGATAATATCAGGTCCACATGGACTAACTAAAATAATCTATCTCAAAATCCTTGATTAAAACATATTTACAAAGTCCCTTCAACCATTTAAGGTAATGCCATTGTCTGAATGATTTTATTCCTCTAAACTTATAAATTTATATATAATCCCCCAATGTGGTAGCATTAAGAGGTGGGGATTTGGGGGAGGTGATTAGTTCATGAAGACTCACCTTCAGGAATGGGATTAGTGCCTTTATAAAAGAGGCCCAAGGTGGCTCACCCAACCATTTGCTGTGTGAGGATGTATCAAGAATTTACCATTTATGAGGCAGAGAAAAAATCCTCATCAGACACTGAATTTGTTAGCACTTTGACCTTATACTTCCTGGCCTCCAGAACTATAAGAAATTTCTATTGTTTATAAATTACCTAATCTAAAATATTTTGTTATAGTAGCCCACAAGGACCAAGGTAACATATTCCCAGGTCCAGGAATTAAGATGTGAACATATCTGCGGAGGCATTATTCAGCCTACTACAGTTGAGTACTTTCAGTGATATTTTTCTATGTGCCTAGCCTTATGCTGATGAATAGGGTTTAGTCCTTGCCCTTCATGAGCTTATAGTGTAGGGAAGAAGGAATAGAAGAAAACAGCAAATTGCTCTATAGGGTGAGCGAGAACTTTGGAACTCCAGAGGCATTATATATAACCTAGTTTTGAGAGGGCAGGGAAGGAGCACCAGAGAAGAGGGTATTCATGCTGAATTTTGAGATATGTATAAGAATTAGCCAGATGGACAATAACAACAACAACAATAGTAGCATACACTTATATAATTATCTTTATCTGTCAGGTTGTGTTTTAAGCACTTAACATATTTTAATGACTTTAATCCTTTCAATACTGAATGAAGTTGGGTATTATTATCATCTGTATTTTACAGATGAGTGTATTAGGGATCTCTGGAGAAACAGATCTAGTGGGAGATAGATAGTTAGAGATAGGACCGTATGAGAGGGGATTTTTTTGTGGGACTTAGCTCACATGTTTATGGAGCTGGGAATTCCCACAATAGGCTGTCTGCAAACTGGAGAGTTTGGGAAGCCAGTAGTGTGACTCTCAGTCTATGGCAAAAAGCCTGAGAACCTGGGAGCAGCTGGTACAAGTCTTGGAGTCTGAAGGCTGGAGAATATGTAATTCCAATTTTCAAGGGCAGGAGATGAGTGTCCCAGCTCCAGCAGAGAGAGTGAGTAAGGAATTTGTTTTTTTTTCTGACTTTGTGTTCTATCTGGGCTGGTCCCCTCTGACACTGGGTGGAAATGATCTTCTTACTCAGTCTACAGATTTAAAGGTCAATATCTTCCAGAAACACCACCACACATATCCCAAAAGTAATGTATTACCTGTGTGTTAGTTAACTGTCTGTCACTTTAACAAATATCTGAGATAATCAACTTATAAACAAAAAAAGGTTTTTTTTGTGGCTCAGTTCCAGAGGGTCCAGTCCATGGTTGATTGATCCCATTGCTTTCAAGCCTGTGGCGAGGCTGTACATCATGGCAGAACAAAATCATTCTTCTTGTTGCCAGGAAGTGGGGGAAAAAAGAAAGAAAAGGGAAAAAAAAGAGAAAGAGGGAAAAAAGAGTTTCTATTATTTCTTTCAAGGACACACCCCTAATAACCCAAAGATCTCTCACTAGGTTCCACCTACAGGGTTCTACAATATCCCATCAGCACTTCCCTAGGTATACAACATGAGCCTTTGGTGATATTTAAGATCCAAACTATAGCATCCAGCTATCTGGATATCCCTTAATTCAGTTGACACCTAAAATTAAAACTTACATTGAGTAAGCTAGGCCTGAGCAAAGATCCACTGTTGGAATGTAGGCCCTTCCCTATTAGTTACTTTTAATTATGGAAAATCAAAGTCCTTCCTGTGGCTTGCAAAAGACTTGATGATCTGGTCTCTGCTACTACTCGCAGCCCAGCACCATTCCTGCTCTTCACTGCTGAGTCACTGTGCCTTACTTCCCTCTCCACTCTGGCCCTTTCACACATGCTGTTCTTCTCAGCCTTCAGAGATCAACTCAGATGCCACTGTGTCAAGGAGTTTTCTCATCTTCAGTCAGGCAGGTTTCTGTATTACTCATTGTCAGGCAGCCCATACTTGACCTTGACAACACTCACCTTAGCTATGTATAGCTCTCTGTTGTTCCCTTCTTGTATCCTGGAGTAAGTAGGAACAAGATCATCTGAGACCATCTAGTCCAAAATTTTCCTTTAATTTCTGGGAAATTGAGGTCTAGAGAGGGGCAGTGACTTGTTCATTGTCATACAGCAAATTGGCATCAGAGCTGACGATTGTGACTCTTGGTCCTGGACTATAACCTTCCACCCTTCCCAAGGTGATACTTCTTACCTTGCTCCATGCCTGCCAGTACAAATCTGATTCATCCTTCAAGACATGGCTAGTTCTTAAACACCTCTAGGATACTTGTCTTAATACACTTTGACTTCACCCCACCTTGCCAAGGTTAGAATTGACTGCTCTTTTCTCTGTGCTCCAAATATTCTGTATCTTTGTCTTTGTTCTGCTTATACTTGAACTCTTTGAAGGGAGGTAGTGTGTCTGATTCTTCTGTGAGTGCAGTGTGTGTGTGGTGACACATGAAAACAGAGAGGTAAGGGATTGTTGAGGAATCTCTAACCCAGCCCAGGTTCAGGGAAGGTTCCCTAGAGGCAGTGAATCCTGAGCTGAACAAGTGGATTAGCCAGTTGAATAGTTATCTGTATGTGTAGTGTATGGGGGTTGGATGATGAGGGAAGAACATTTTAAGGAAAGGAGCCCTGATGTTGTGGCATGAGATTATAGCTAGCACACAGGGTGGGGTGGGATGGGGTATAGTTTAGGGCAGCCTAAGCCCTTTTTCTCCCAAGGATTTGAATGAGGAAGTTGAACTGAATTTCAAGGGCTGTCTATAGCTAACTAAGCAGGTGATATTGGACAAGTTTGGTATGCAGAATGTGGAGGAGGGCTGCCCTTTACCAAGGGTCTAATTGGATTTGTTTTCCATATTGGGTGAGATAGAATTTTTGACTCTTTCTATATCTCAGAGGAATGTGGTATTTGTGCTATTTCACTTCCCTGCACAAAAGCCTGTTTTCCTAAAGATGTCCCCAGCCTCTGACAGAGTATACAACCCTCTTCCTCTGATTCCTCTGCCCCCTTCCCCGACTGCTGCCTAAGCTCCTTAGCACTGGATTCCATCCTTTTGCCCTAAAGTGAAGTTCTGTGACTCTTCAGTGATGCTCCCAGCTGCCTAATTCTCAGGGACGAATAAGGCATAATGGCTAAGTCCCTGTCATGGCCAGACACCAGAGAGTATCTGGTTGCTGACAGGTAATCAGAGCCTCTTCCAGGCACTGACTGAAGCTACTGTGTTTCAAAACATCTTACATTCAAGTGAGATTCCCAACAACTTGTTCCCACATGTATCCTTACTATTTCTTCCCTCCCTTACTTGAAGGGACCTAAGGACGTCTTGATCTTTTACATCAGGGCATTGACCACTCACTCCCCTTGTCCAAAGGGCTTAGCCCAAGCTCTCTTCTGGAAACTCTTTCTGGCTACTGCTTGATTCCTACTTTCCATTGAGTGCCAGGAATTTGACATACTGTATCTCTAATTCTCCGTTTTCTGATCAGTAATCTTAGAGACATTAGATGATTTGCCCAGGGATCTGAACCCAGAACTTTGGCTAGAGCTGGTCCTCTTTCCACCACTCTCATTGTTTCCTAGGTTCAAGAACACTCCTTCTGCTTCCCACAGATCTTAAAAATTACTTGAAATTCTCCTTCCGGCACAGAGGGCATGGCTGCATCATTTTACGTGTGTCTTGTCTTTGTAATAAAACTCAAAATTTCTATTCTGTGCTTTTGTTTCTTATCATAACTCACCCCTCAGTGTTCCACACAAAAGAATACAAGGGAAAAAAAGAAGCTGGACGTGTCTATTTACCTTGCCCCTAGCTTAGTACCTGGCATATGGTATGTGTTCAAAGTAAGGATTCTAGTGTAGACAAGGATTAGGACTCAGGGGAGCTGTTCCTCAAGCTCTCACCTTTGCATACCTCATATCCAGTGTGTTCAACAAATGGTGGTGTCACACTGAAAGTCATCAATGGGTGGTTTAGTGGAAAGACACTGGATTAGAATTAGATGACATGTATGTAAATTCTAATTCTACTACATGCTATGCAAACTTGGGTATGGTATTTAACTTCTTTGGTCTCTTTCTGTCAAGTGCAAAATGGGAATTATTCTACCTACTTCCTAGGATAGTTCTGAGAATTCAGGGGCAACAGAGATGGTGAAAGGGCACTCACCACCGTGCTATTGGTTTGCACAATGCCTTCCTCTCTTGGGGGAGACCCACAGTGCAGCTAAGGGCAGCTAAGTTGGCTTAACATTCTTATCTTCTGTCCTATCCTCAACTCCTTTCTACCTCCATGACTCTTGGTGGTTAAAATAGAGCAGCTAACAAATAATTTCATTTTTGAACACTACTGAACAATAGTGCTTCAAAACTATCACCTTTAGTTTTTGTTTGTCCATTTGCTTGTAAAACAATGATATTGAATTGGTTTTTCCATTAAAGATCTGGGGAGGGGTTTAGCCTGAGGCACAGTGCATTAATGTAATTTCTCTGGTTCCATATATAACAGGACTCATCTCCACCTTTAATTGAAGTGAGGACCATTTGGTAATTGTTTTGAATTTAGTTATACAAGAATTGGCTCAGAGCCACGGTGTTGTAATTGGGTGGGGGGAGGGTGTCTCAGAGATCAGACAGACCTGGGTTTGAATTCTTGCTTCATCACTAACTTACTTGCTCTAAATACCTAATCTTTGAGAGTCTCTATGTTTAATGCAAAAGGGGGATAACCCTCACTAGGAATATATGTGTGTATAGTGCCTGGCATAGTAAAAACTTAATACACACTAGTGCTCTCTCTGGAAACTTACACCTCAAGGACTTTGCTGGAAACTGTTTGAAATAATTACATGGCATACTGGTGTGTCATGTGAGTCCACTTTGCATTTGAACTACTAGTAGATTAAGCTGAACTTGCATAGGAAAGCCTTCTGGTAATTAACCTGGGGTTGAGTGATTTTAAGCTAGTTTTCATTCTGCCGCAGAAACAAAAAAGATGAGACTGGAGAAATGCTATTCCTTTAATTGAAGGAACACTTTTATGTTCTCAGGTCTATTTTAATCTTAAGTGCCGATTATGCATCATTCTCTCATGTTAACGGACACTTCTATAAGTGATCTGCACAGAGAGAAATATGATTCTTACATAAATACTGTACCATGAGAAATTATCTTATTACCTAATATGCCAAAAAGCTAATAAGATAAAGGAATGGTACGAGTCATTTTTGGACAATATTAAAACTTGATTTTAGCTCATGGAAATAAAATGTAATTTCCTTTTATTATTCTCTTCTTCAGGTAGAACAAAGGCAGGGAAGAATGTAAGGATATTACACAGCTCTGTTCTGCGAGCTCTCGTTAAGGCAGTGGGAGGGAGCCAGGCAGGATGGACTCAAATTAAGATTTTAATGATTTCCGTTTAGAAAACTCACTCTTGCTGTTAATGCTATCCTGTCAGGTATGAGTTTTAAATTCACAGGTGAAAAGTAAAAAGAGAAATTTCTTACTCAGTTGTCTAAATGCTTGCCTCTATGTGCTTGCCTGTGTTCATCCATTAAGGAACAAATGAAAAGCACATAGAGAAAGTAAGGATAAAACAATCTCAAGGACTGGAAGTTTCCTGAATTATCTATGGCAAAAGGCAATTGTGTGTTGAATTTTACAAGGTTAAGGTGTTCAAAGGATATGGGCCTCACAAAATTTTGTGTTTCAAATGTACTTTTATATGCTGTTCTTGGGGGATTGAATGTCTTATTTACAAATAAGCAAATGATGGTTGATCTTATAATTTTTAAAAATTCTTTTTTTAGTTGTAGATGGACACAATACATTTTTTATTTATTTTTATGTAGTGCTGAGGATCGAACCCAGTGCCTTCCACATGCGAAGTGAGCACTCTACCACTGAGCTACAACCCCAGCCCTGAATGTTGATCTTAATGAAAGAAATTTAAACAGAACTCAAAGTTGATAAAAATTTTCTGGCTATAATCACTTGGTTAGTGTTTGCTCTTCAGTATGAAGTTTTGATGCTGGTAGTGATGATGTGGGATAGTGTTAGACACAAGAACATACCTTTTTTCATTCTTCCTTCCTATCACTTTGATAGAAATAACACTAAGTAAATGCCATCAGCCTTCTATAACACGCAATTTTTCATCCAAGCAAAATATAATGGACCTAGGACCTTGAAGAAATTTAATAATCTCTGCTTTCCTGTGATTTGTTAGTCGTTTCCTACAAACACCTACAGAAATTATGTATGTTTTCTCAGAGATTTAGGTAACAGGCTTACACTTGCAGCAAGGTGAATTCTTTATTAGATGTTAGGCAGACGCATTGTGCACATGCTGGGAAGGGTTGGCAAGACCATTATGTAGAATGCCCTCCTATGGGTATTTCTAAGACCTATTTAAAGACCTACAGCTATTTGTGAAACTTTCAGATCTGTTGTATGCTAGGGAATGAACTGTCTGAACTGGAAAGATTTCACCAACTTCCAATATTCCAAAATAAGGTATTCATCCTTGTAAGGTACACGGAAATGACTTAAGGAGCAGGGGTGGTGATGAGTGATAACTATCACAGGTCTGGCAGCAACATTTTTGGAGCCTACAAACATGTTTGTGAAACTGTATTGTCTCTGGGGATAGTTATTTGTTTGAATACCCATTTTTCTTGAGAAAAGAAACAGGGGTTTTTCTTTAAACTAAAAGAACCTTTGAGTTCAGCTATGTGAGGTTCAGGCTGACTTAGAGGTTTAATATTTAGCTTGGTTAATTAAATCCCATTCTTTGCCCTGAATTTAATTATCCCAACCAATGTGGTAATTTAATATAATAATAAAAAAGGGGTTAATGAGAAATGGAAGAGAATCTGACTATTCGTTCATCTGGCTCAGTGGGGGCATTTATTCTTGAAGTGTCAGTTTATGGATGGTGATGTTTTATAGGGTATTATGAATTTTCAATTAGTGAGAAAATGAAAATGAAAGACAGACAATAGATCATCAATGAGTGATCATATTAGGAAATCACTAAAAAGCTCATTCTGTAAAGTTCAGGGCATATTTTAATGTGACTTCGTGATAAGGTAGGCAGTTTCCTTCTTCCTAGATTGAGCTTAAATTATGCTCTTTCTACACCAGGTGAGTCCTTGTTTAGGGTTTCTACTCAAGAGTAAATTTGCTATTTCTAAACAATGACGAGTGTGACAATAAAAGGGTGACCTTTCTTGTTTAGCTGTCACTTTCAGTACAAATAGTCTGCTTCCTGAATACTGTGCAGGTTCTGCAGTCTAGCTGCTGAGAGAGGTTTGTAGAATCAGACTCTGATTCAGCTCCCAGCTGGAAACTTGCTGGCTGTTTCAAGTTATTGAGCCTCGGTCTTGTCATCTGTGAAATGAGGATAATGCTATCTACTCCTCTCAGATTGCTGAGAGGATAAAGTGAGAGCATGTGGAGGACACCACACAGGCCTGCTTGATATATAATAGATGCTCTGCAAATGGTGACTCCTTGTCCTCTGAACAAGTCACAAGTTTGCTTATAAATGAATAACAGACATTAACGTTGTCATGATACCACGCAGGATGCCAAGTGTTCTGGCTTATCAACCAGAGCAATGCCTCTCAAGCTTTAAATCACCAGTGATTCACCTGGGGATCTGGTTAAATATAGATTTGCATTCAGCCCGAGATTCTGCATTTCCAACACACTCCCAGATGATGCTGATACTGCCGATTGGGGACTTTGCTTTTAGTAGCATGGAACTAGGGCAATGACTTCTGAATACTGAGTTGACTTTGAGAGACTGGGCTAAGTTGCAAAACAGAATTTTATTCTACTTTTTCTTTTCTTCCTGATTGAATGATAAAAATATCTGGCAAATCTGCAGATGCTACAGAAAAAAAAAGTTTGAATGAACACATTTAAAAATTTGGGAAGCTCAAATTCATTCTACACACTTTCATTTATTGTCTGGACATATAAAGTACAAATAATTCAAACACAACAAGATTATGGAAAAAAAAAACAATTACAATACTTTCTCTCGGAAATCATCTAAACTAGCAAGGTTAACATGAAGTCATTCATTTATAACTAAAGTATACAACTGCCTGGTCCTAAGATTTTTTTTCCTTTTTTTTCCCCCAGATTGAACACATTATAGAGAAGAGATTTTGGCATGCCTTTCCCACTAATGCTTAGCAAATGCATCAAAACTTTGCCAGCAAACTGCGTTCATTCATAGCAGGTGACGTAAAAAGGTTTCCCTGAATGTTGAACGAGTGTTCTCTGAACTGAAATCTGGTGTTTTTTTTCCAAAACCGAAAAGAGGAAAAAAAAACAAAAAAAATTTAAAGGAGGAGTCTATGATGCAGCCTTGGTTCTCATTATCTGTCTACCACCACGACGACTACTACAAAGTTTGCTTCTTCAGTGTGAAAACAACAGTCCTGTCTACATGCACTTAGTGGGCTCAGCATGGGAAAAAATGCACAAAATAAGCACAAGTTATAAATAACCATAACGTTTTATTACCATTAAGACTAAACTTGTATTGAAAAGATTTTATATAACAAGACAAGAAAAGCAATAGCAAATTTAACTATCAACTAGATTATGCATAGCGAGTAACTGTTTCTATTACCCAGGGAAGAGCATGAACTCTTGTATTTTTTTTTGTTTTGTTTTGTTTTTGTTTTAAATATATAACCGTACAAAGCACAAACATACTAAAATGATCAGTGCACTGGACATGGGAGAGTGCTCCCGCAGTCATTTTGTTCCCTTAGCTCTGTTTTGTTTCCCCAATCTGAATTACATTAAAATAAAGACCCAGTTGTTTTTATTTTTCTACTGTGCAGTAAGAAAAAATATTCACAACAAACATGACAATATATCAAACAATAGTTCTACACAAGTTACCTTGATACCTCTTTAACTGTCACTTAAATATCATAAGAAAACATTTTAAGACATATACAAACAAAACTAGCCAAGTGTTACAACTTATAATAAATTAACCCAAAGAAAAAATAACTTTATATATATATATTTATATTATATATACACATACACACACAACAGAATGACACAATAATATGCTTCTTCCCATAGTTTAAGTAAACAAATAAGTAGTCTAGCCAATCTAGCTATATTTGATCTCGGCCATAGGCATCATCACATCTGCGATTAAATAAATAAGTGTTTCAAGCAACATAAACAGTGTTTCAAATGTACCAACACAGCCCAATTCTATCAGCATGGGCTACAAAGTGAATTTGAAAATTGCTTAATGAATTTAAAGCAAATGTATCTTTTGTTTTCCTTTCCTAAACACATTACATTTAACTATGATACTAAGGTATATAAATAATTTCGTAGCACCTACTGCTCAAACTAAGGAAGTTTTAGATCAAAAAGAAAATTAATCTTTTTAATTTTTGTTCTGCTGACATCCCATACTGATGACTTAAAGAAAAACTGTCTTTCAACTCATCTCCTTGCTTTTGGGTTTTGACTGTGGGGAACTGTGGTACCCTGGGTAGAACGAACACTCCTTTCCCCTAGTAATTAATAATTTATTATTATTATTACATGCTATGAAAAGATATGAAGATCATCTGTTTATAGCCCATCCTTCAAAAAACAGTCTACGAATCCAGTTTAAAACACACATCTTGATCTCTAAAAAGTTACCAGTGCAGTATGAACGCGACAAAGTTGTCAATTTCCCCTAAATTAGCCAGTCAAAATATTTTTTTCTCAAATCCAGATTCTCTTGTAAAAATTCTTTATATTTTATAAAAATAGATTTTTCTTGAAACCCATTTTCAGCAAAGAGACCACCTCTTTGGCAACAATGTTAATGTTATTAAATTGTTAATGTCATCAGGTATCCCCCTTTCCCCCATCCCCTAACAGAAGACTGTTTTAGTTCACATGATATAAAAGAAAAAAGGAAAAATAAAAAAATTTGCAAAAGTTTTTTTTTTTTTTTCATTTTTGCAATTTTTATTATTCCTCTTTAATTTGTGTGGGGGTTTTTACCAATCTGATTGGATCAACATTTTGACAAAAAAGAAAAATCTTTTTCTTTCTTTGAATCCCATTACTTTGTAAAAATTGTTTTTATTATTTTTTTTTGTTTTTTGTTTTTCTTCTTCAAATGAGCGAATGGTCATCTTAAAAAGACCCACCTTCAAGGAAGGTAGCAAAGTTAGCTGGCTGGGTAAAAATCCCTGCACATCGCTATCTATGTATATTATATTCAACAACGACAGCTATGAAAGAACATTCAATGCATCAAAGGTATTTTTTTGTTTTTTTTTTTTCTTTTTTTCTAAGCATTATAAAATCCTTTCCTGGTACACCTCAGGATAATCCAATGTTTTAATACTTAGGCAACACTGGCTTATAAAGTCCATGGTTGAATATAAGCCTTGAAAAGTTTGTTTCTCTCTCATTTGTGTATGTGTGTGTGTGCGCGTGTGTTTTGTTCGTATATATTTATATATATATTTTAATAAGTAAGGATGGGAAATTCAGGACTTGTGGGCTTTG
This sequence comes from Marmota flaviventris, assembly GCF_047511675.1. Classification (NCBI taxonomy): domain Eukaryota; kingdom Metazoa; phylum Chordata; class Mammalia; order Rodentia; family Sciuridae; genus Marmota; species Marmota flaviventris. The sequence goes on along the minus strand of NC_092507.1, from coordinate 39,500,625 downwards.
TTGGTTTTAAAGGAAACTTGCAACACTCTGTCTCCCAGGCGATACCCGTTGAGGCTGGCGATGGCCATGGCTGCCTCATCATAGTTGGTCATGGTGACAAAGCCGAATCCCTTGCACTTGTTGGTGTTGAAGTCACGGATGACCTTGACGTTGTTCACTGCGCCGAAGGGGCCAAAGAGCTGCCAGAGGACGCTCTCGTCGGAATCTGGGGACAGGTTGTAGACGAAGATGCACCAGCCTGTTCCTGTGTGACCAGGGATGTTCATTCCCACAAGGCTTGTCATCCCATCAATGGTGATTGGGGAGAACCTGGGGGGACAAGCAGAAGGGGGGGCTGGTCCAGACATCAGTCTGACCATGGAAAACACACAGATGCACAGACACAGACACGGGGCAAAGGGCTGAGTGAGTGTTTGCAGGAGAGTCTTTAGGGTTTAAAAACCAAATGCAAAAACTAACATCTGTGGCATTTCTTCCAATGGGAATGGCTAGAAGGCTAAGGCATGTACATGCCAAGAGAAAGGCCTAGGTCAATTCCTAAAAGGCTTGAGGGACTCCCAAGTCTCCCAGAGCAAGTCTATCACAGTTCTATCACAGTATATATTCATACGTTGTCTCCTCCCACCTCCCCCAACCCTGCAATAGATAGTGAGTTCTCGGGGAAATGACTCTATTTCAAGGCTTATATTCTATTGTTCTATTTATCTATTCAGTAGAGCGCACAAGGGAATCTCATAGACACAGTGACACATAGAAGACACTCAATAAATATTTATTGATTGAATAAGTGAATAACTCATTGATTTCAGTGCTTCGGAAATTTTATTTTGTTATTTCTAGGCAGAAATGGGGGATGGCCCTTGAAGTATTCAAGTCTACCATCTTTGCAGTCCCTTGATTTATGGCTGTCAAAGATCTCTTGATATTATTGAGGATGGAGATACATGAGAACGAAGAGACATGTCTTATTATTAATCAGATGAGTGGCTGATGTTTCATTTAGTATTTATTCAAAGACTTTTCCCCCAAAACTTGAGTAATAATAATAGAGATGTACCATTTTTTAATGTTATATTATCTGGAATTCATTTCTAAGCATCACTGGAACAAGATTTCAAGTGGTTTATGCATTTATACATCTTGAATTGCTGTACATTAGAAAAGCATAAAATTGCCATTTGCCCTGTTTACAAGTACTTTTGTATTGGGCTTAGAATCTTCTCAGTTTTTGTGTAATCTTTAAAAGAAAAAATAACCCTTTATATTCTACTCACTGTCTGATAAAATAAACCCATGTGTGATTTATGATGGATGCAGTAGATAAAACAATTAGGATACCAGTGCCTACAGCTGAACATTATTTTTCAAAATTTTGTTTCAGACCAAATGTATACAGGGATTTTGATGCTGTACACTGACTAGAAGCTTGCTTTTCATTTGGTTGAGTTTTTTTTTTTTTGGGGGGGGGGTGGACTTGGGAGAGAGGAGGAACAAAAACTGGGAAAAGCATGGAGTAAAGTGTAACCAGGAATGTTTTTTTAATAATAAGCCAATATTCTTGGTGCTTTGGGAAGGGACCATAATGAATAGTTCTGTACCTGATTAGACTTTAGATAATATCAAATGGTGGCTAAAGATATGCTGAACATAACAACTCAATAGAAATTGTTTTTGCTACTATTTACTAAGTCAATTTTCTTTCTTGCTTAAAAACAAGATGCCGTTCCCCCCCACCACCACCAAAAGGGAAAAAAAAATATCATGGTACAGATTCTTAGAATGGCAAAAGGTAAGTTTAACTGCATTTGAATACTTATATAATATTATTAAAATTATTAGGTACTGGGGATTGAAACCAGGGACACTCTACCACTAAGCTACATCCCCAGTCCTTTTTATTATTTTTTAAAAAATTGAGACAGGTTTTCACTAAGTTGCTGAGGCTAGCCTTGAACTTGAGATCTTCCTACCTCAGCCTTCCACATAGCTGGGGATTATACGTGTGCATCTCCATGCCTAGCTGCTATTTGCTTTATTTCTGAACACTGTCTTCTCAATGGTCTCTCCTCCAACTAGGTAATTAGTCCTTTTCATTGATATGGTAGAAAATAGCTAAATATTTATCATAAGGCCAAGGCCAAAGCCAGAAAAGAGGTTTCAATTAGGACCTTGATTCTAGCTGCTGATGGCTACCAGAGCCTTTAGGTGAGAAGGATTCTAGATCTAAATCTGGGTTCAATAGAAAGAGAAAAATGCTGTTATCAATTAGTGTGTCCATCCTGAATTGGGCACTGGAGGAAGAGGCAGCACATAGGCTGCGGCTGTGTCTTCCCTGGTCTCACCTGTGTTATTAGGTATCACTCTTCTCGTGGCATTTGGTGCTACCTTGCTAAAATCAGAAAGGAGCAAAGGGATGGGGCAGAGCTAGGAAAGATGGAAAAATGCCTGGGAAGCAGGCAGTGTGTGTTAGACATGTGGAGATAATTCACAGTTATCCTCACTGGTAGCTGGGACTGAGATTCAAGAAGCTGGCGCTCTGATAGTGAAGTCTGCAGTCAAGTTACTCCCTTGACTGTGCACTAGCTTCCAGTCAGGGTACTTACCATGCATGGCCAAGTGGTGAAAAAACTGCCTAGAGTGGGGAGTATGATGTGGACTATTAAAAAGCACATCTCTCTCCCTTGAGTGGAGGAAGGGGAATTAAAGTGTGCAGCTCTACTGAGCAATATGATGAAGATGCTCTGTTCCTAGCAGTGCAGCGGAGCTTATCAAAAGCACATATGGGAATCTCATGGACACAGTGACATAACACACTCAACTCCCCAAGATTCAGATTTCAGATGGGTCTGGAACACCCCTGTGATTGCATTCAGAGGGTCCCCAAAGCCTTGACCCTATTTAAGTACCCAACCCCACAAAAAGGCTTTAAATGAAAGAAATATCGAGTTAAAAACCCACATACATATAAAACTGAGGGAGGATTTATAATAACTGCTAAAACCTGTAACAAAAGAAAGTCCTGGTTGAGGTGCACACAGATACACTTCATTCCCAGGATGTGCTCTGATATGCACACCGAATTGGCGGTGGAAGTCAGAAAGTCATTCGTGTGTTAATTTATGCTTTGGCCAGAGCTAGTAGTCCAAAATCTAAATTTTCCACTGAAAATTATAAGATGGTCAGTCTTGATAAGCAAAATGTTCTAATTTTGATTTGCTGGAATCTGCCCTCTTAACTGAATCTTGGCATCACTAATGCAAAACAGTTGCTCTGCAAGTTTGCAAAATCAGCCAGCAAAGAGTCAGAGCTTTCTCCCTTAGGGAAGCCGTTCAGAGGACCAGATTATCAAGGGCTTGGTAGCTGTGGCACCTGAACCATAGGATAAGCTCACCTGCAAATAAAAGAAAAAGTGAAACACACAAAATGTTTTGTGTGCCCTAAAAGAAATAAAAATCAACTGAAGTCTGAAATTAAAATTAAGAATTTGACATGCTGGTGGAAGAAAAAGGAAGAATTAAAAAAAAAAGTAAAGTTAGTGAATTAAAAAAAAAATCTAGCCCCAGTCTGTGCCAACACGGACATCTGGCAATCTGTGGAGTTTTAATTACCTCTTTACGCCATAGGCCATATTAAGCAAATTGTCCAGCCTGCAAAGAGAAGGAGGGTCTTTGGGTTAATGCCTCACAGATGGCAAGATCACTCAATGGAACTATTAATAAGAATGCTCCATTTTCAAAGAAGAAAAGCTCAACAACTTTCCCCACTGCTGAGGAGTCTATCCACCGGTAGTTTCCCCCTTTCCTGCCTCTAACTGCAAATAATTCATGTTCAGGTCAATGCTAGAGTTTAAAGCAAGTGTCTAATGAATCCCCCCTTTCTTTCAAGGTCTCAATCAATCCCACTCCCCCCCACCTCTGAGAACATTTGTGTGGATTTTATTTTATATTGTGTGTGAAATTGTTAGAATGGGGTTGGGGGGCTTCTTAAATTGTTCACCTTTTGCTGTAATTAAACTTGTGAATAAAGATCTCTGTTCCAGATCAACAAACAATACATGTGCACACAATACGCATCAGAATGGATCTTTTCTGTTAGCCTAGCTACATTAAATCTCCTTACCACACACATTTGGCGGGGTGGGTGCCGGGAGTGTTTGTGGGTTAAGACTAAAAAAAAAAAAAAATAGCTTACTATTTACAGCCTGAAAACACCTCCTGGCAAACTGTCATTATGCTATAATCTTCCTCACGTTTAGTACCTTACTTGGGGACAAGCTATTCACACCATGGGGCAGTAGTAACCATAGTTTCCACCATTAGAAGCCTGCTGGAGAGGCTTTTTACATAAATACTGCATGCGCTCTCACACAAAATAAAAATTAGATGATTTGGACTCTTCATGAAATCATTAACCATTTCAGATTCATGGGGTATGGGAGGACAACTGAAGAGGCTGATTTTTCTGTGGCCAGATGGACTGTTACTATTCTAAATAGACGGACCTACTATTTTTCCCATGTGAAGTTTAACAAGAAGAAAAACCCTTTCATTAAAGAGAAGTTGGGGCGTGGGTGGAATGACATAGTTGTTTAGAATTTACTATGGTTAGGTCAAGGCTATGCTTATCTTTTGCACAATAGAGGCTGATCAAGGTTGCACTACCTTCATGGAGAAACCAGTCTTTCAGAAATGTCTAGAAGGGGAATGCTCCCAGCACCAGGAGCTTCCTGGGGGTTGGGTATCCAAAGGAAACACTAAGGCTTGAATACATCTTCTTCCTTGTCTTCAGAATGTGCTGACTAAAGAGATAAAGTTAACACTAAAAAATTTTCCTCCCCTAGAACCCAGAATTCCCTAGGAAAGGAGGATAGGACAAGCCACCCCCCTCAGGCAATGATCTGCCTCTGGGCAGTATGAAAAGCCCCTGCCCAGCCTGAAGTCTAAGATTCTGAAAAGTCACTTGTGACTACTTTTGTTGAAACCAAACTTTGTTCGGTTAAATTTTGTTTCTACTGAAGAATCTCAAGTTTAACCAGTCACAGTAGGAAGTCGCACGGGGTTTTGAAGAGCATCTGGTCTAATCATCTCATTTTACAGGAGTGGAAACTGAGGTTCTTTGCCTTGCCCCATACTTCAGAGTCATGGGCTTCCCTGGCCCTTGCCCAGCTCTGTACCATGCAGCAGGGGTTCCCTTCTCTGTGGGCATACCTACCTGAACCTCTGAGCCTGGTGGTGGAGTGGGCCTGGGTAGCGCCGGTTGGGAGACTGGTACAGCTGGGACAACAGGGCCTGGCTGGACTTCTGGCTGGGGTTGTTGGCAAACTTCACAGTAATCGGTTCCGTAGCACCGCTGGGCTTCTGACCATTCAGCCCTTTGATGGCTTCTTCTGCCTCAATCCTCTTATCAAAGCGGATGAATCCCACCCCTCTAGACACTCCTGGGGAAAATGAAAGAGTCTTTGTAAAAAGTGAAAAAAACCAAACTGGTAAATATCTTTGGGAAGAGATGAGTGGGGCCTCATGGACATTGTGTGGGGTCAGTCCACCTGTGGGGCCTGGCAGAGCCCAGCTCCCTGAACTGAAATGTATCTGCTTTCATATACACCAGCATGGCCCTGGACACATGCCTCCAATCCACAGAATACAGGATTTCTTGCATCTGTCCTCTCTGGTCCTCTACCACTTCTCATCTCCCTCCAGTTACTATAAGTGAACATCCACCAACCAGTTTCCAGTTCTCTAGTGAGTCCTCCACACCCAGTGGCTAAGTCATCTATATGAAAAGACAACTCTGACTACAGTTCAACCTTTAAAAACATTTTCTAAACCTCTTATATACCTTTTGAATATTGTACTTTGTACATTGTATCTATTCTTCACTGCCCCAAACAGAACAAGCAAGAAACAAAACCCACAAAATACCCTTCCCTGGCTCCTTGCTGCATGAGATGAAGTCTAGACTTCCTGGCATAGTATTCAGTGTCCTTGGAAATCTGGTTCCAAATACCCTGTTGAGCCTCACACCAGCTACCCTGAACTGCCTGACGTTCCTAGAACAGGCTGTTGTTCTTCCTTAACTCTGTGCCTTGGGATATGGCATCCTCTTTATCCAGAATGCTCTATCACTCCCTTTTGCCAGGTAACCTCAAGTCATCCTGCCAACCTGTTCAAACATTGCCTCTACAATGGAGCCTTCCCAACAATCATCACCAGGCATAGTACACTCTTTCCTGAGCTCTCACAGGGCAACTTGGACGGCACCTAGTGGGAATCTGTCACTTTGGAGTCCTGAAAGGAACTATGCCTTTCCTTCATCCGTGGTTCCCAGTGTCCCTCTGCACAGTGTCTGGGTCAGAGCCTATTTCAGTAAGAGTTGGTTACATGAATCAAACGACAAATGTGCTAAACTTCTCTCAGGGGGTGACTTCTAAACTGAGATAGAGTGGGGGGTAGGCATAAAACACCTTGTCATTAAAAATGCAACCCCAGGTATTTTACCTTTCTTGCTGAGAGGTGCTGGCTGATTGACTTTCTTTATTATGGACAAAGAACCTGAGTCCCAAAGCCTGGGTTCTTACCCTGCTCTGCTCCTGACTAGCTGGTGGGAAGTCAGCTCTCACTTTGGATCTGTTTGCTGATGTACAAAATGAGGTAGTTTAAAGTTCCTTTTAACTCTGTAATGCTATGAATTGGAGCTAGAGCAACATATACAGGTTTTCACATACAAAAATAACCGTTACTGGTTGAGGGCTGAAAGAGACTTTGAAGGTCATACAGCTCCATTCTCAACCTGATGCCCAAATTCTCTTTTACAACCTTGCCAAATAGTGTAGCGGCTGCTGGAACAATTCCCACGACGGAGAATTCTGCATCCCAATATGGCCCATTTTAAATTTGGGCAGTTGATGGATGAGAAATCTTTCTCCCAAGTCAGAAGTGTGCCTATTCATGACCCATATTCTCGACTTTAAGCAACTATTAGCCTGCTCCTACAGATAACAGTTGGGCACTGATATGCAAGAAAAGAAATTACAAAGAAACACTTAACCTGTAACTTGGTCAACCAGGATTCGTGAGGTGATGATACGACCATATTGCGAGAAAAGCTGCTCCAGCTCCTTCTGGGTCATGGTTTTGGGAAGGCCGCTAACGTAGAGGTTAGCATCCCTGATTGAGGCCGAGCTCGGACGGGCATATGAGACCTAGGAGAGGCAAGAGGACTAAATCCATTATAGGCACTTGACCTCAAGGGAGAGACAGAGGCAACCACCAAGATGACAGTGCCTCGGCTAGCAGTATAGCTCAAGGTGCCAGTTAAAACCACTCAATAGTTCAGAGTCTGAGCTACTCTTGTAATAGTAATGAGAATTAGGAGAACAGCAATAGAGGAACAAAAGGAGAGTTGACGATAACTTAAAACAAATGCACAGATAAGGGTCTCTAAGTGCAGAACAAAATAGCTACTGTATGGCAGCTGTTAAATGCAGAACTACCCACGCATGAAGTTCTGAAGATTTACCTCCTGGATGTGGGTGTATAGATGATTTACTGTATCCAACACATAATAATCTTTGAATAAACCAAAAAAAAAAAAACCCTATGAAATTCTGCTCTGCACATTTCTCTCCCTGCCACCCTCCCTACCCCCATTCTCTTCAAGAAAACATAAAAGCAATTGGGTTCTCTGTAAGATTTTTTTTATGTTCTGTCCTTTGTGTTGCTCCAATCTGTTCTCATAAGGTCTGCTCTCCCTGAATGACAAAGCGCTGGTGAAATGGGATTGAATGAACATCTGCTTGCGAAACTGGATATGTGACCTTGTCGTCACATCTGCAAGGACCAGTTGCCCCTAACTTTGAGATTGGGCAGATAAAACCACAACAAACAAAATGGGGGCACAGTGTGCAGGAGGGAGGGAAAGGGCAGCCAGAGAGGGAAGAGAGCCTCACTGATGGTTATAATAAGTTTGACTTTGTAAATTTGTCCTCCCAGATCTCTCCACTGCTTTTTTTCCTCCCCAAAAAGCTAACACAGAAGTGTAAACAGATCTGAAATTCCATCTGCAAGAAGCCAAATCTGTAGCAGTACACATAAGCAAAGCAAACCCCAGCAGTCATTAATTTTAGACTTTCATTTACTTATTTATTTATTTTTTTAAGAAAACAACATCAGACATTTGAAATATAATTTACAGCTAGTCTAACAAAAGCACTTTCCTGCTAAAGCTATTTCTGGGGCGGTTATGGCTCAGAATAGATGATGAAAACAGTCATTTTAGAGCACATCTGACAACGTTGGACAGGAAGGGACTTATATGCCTTAGCATTTTTCAGTTGGGAGTTTTATTGAATCTAGATAACGGATTTCATAAGACCTGGTAAGACTGTGGGGCCACGCGTGTGTGTATGTGTGTGTGCTCACACACAAGCCAGTGTGCAAAAGGAATTGCACGTGTAAAAACCAATCTTTCACCATTTAAGAACTAGACCTCAGGAAGCAAAGTGGACATTGCTTCTGGAAACTTCAGGGGAGAGAATGGGTGTGGCAAAGAGGAAGAAGGATGAGTAGACTCCTCACCCATGGCACATTCTCCCTTTCTATGACAGAGACACCAGGTCCCTTTATGAGTTCCACACCTAAAAATAGATGTTGACTCAACAGAAAATGATGTGAGTGACTAATCTGCCTCTCTGGCCTCCCCCTGCTGATGGAGTGAGGCAGCTGCCTACATTGTCTACATCTTCTAGAAACTCCTGGGTGGCCTGGGAAGTCGCTACAGGTTTTTCTCCTTCCTAGCACAGGGCTGCGAGGTAGAGGGTCCAATTCATTGAGGTTTCCTGTGTGTGCACTTGAGGCCACAGGGGGTCGTGGGGGGGGGCGCTCGAGAAACCCATGCAACTGCCTGGATAGGGCTTCACTTCACATAATGTGCTCCTGCCCTTGTCCTCTCAGGCTATAGCATAGAACTATTTTTGAGGCAGGAGGAAGGAGTGGTCAGGAGAAGGAAATCTCATAGTGGTGGGTCCACAGTACAAGGGTCACCCTCGTCTCACTCTAATTACTGGCAAGTCATCTGAATGTCATTTGCCCCTCTCCCACCTTTATGCTTTTGCTCATGGGGAACATTTTTTCCATCTTCTTCCTCAAATACAATTCTTACTTTTCTTAAGGTGGCTCAGCTCAAATGTTACTACCTTTTCTTGATAGCCGCCTCTGTCTGATCTTGCCTCCTCCTAAAAGTCTCCACAGCAATGTGCTCAATGAATCATAGCACTTAACCCGTTCTAACCTTAACTCACCACCTCTCTATCTGGTCTGACCATCTCCTTGAGGTCATGGATTATATGTGTCTTATTCATCTCTGTGGCTCTAGCTCCCGGCACAGAGCCTGATTCCTGCTGGGTGTTTAATACCTTCTGAAAAAAAAAAAGTGGACACCCCCAGCTCTTGATGGACGATGTGGCCCTTAATGGCTCTTTGGGGTTAACTATAGCTTGGTTCCTCCACTAAGATGGATCACTGAGAGTCAAGCACCCAGAGTCATAACTGTGTTTCCCTACTAAGCTAAAAGCTAAGGGACAGTTTCCCACTCTTCAGTGTCTGGGGTTGGAATAAGAGAAGAGGACGTCGTAGGACTAGACATCACTTCTCTCAGCAAACATTTCTTGAAGATCTACCCTGCGCCAGTTACTTGCTGTGCTGTGTTCTGGGGACACAGCAAAAGCAAGACAAGGTCTTTTGCTCCGGAGGACCTCCAAGTCTAATGGAGGCCACAGACATTTCACAGGACATGCTTGATAAATATGGGTTGAGTAGAATAATGGATGAAGAGGCATATAAACCAATTATCACAAAGTCACAAGACGTGTGCTATGCCAGGGCTATGTATGCGTGTGACTCAAATGCAGAGGAGGGATAAATCAAGGATTAACGAGGCCAGGAATAAGACAGAGCTGAAATGAGGCTGTTGGTGAGACAGGTGGTGGTAGGGTCAGGGAATGGTGGCCTGGTAATAACCTTCCTCTGTTATGAATACAAATGAGGCCAAAGCTTAGGGAAGGGCCTGGCATTGTGCATTTACTACTATCCAATAAATGCACTGTGGATAGTAATGAACTTGATTTCCATTGGGCACCCAGATCTGGAGTACAGAGGGAAGCATTTTAAGGACTGACCCTGCTAGGGAAAAGGAGCTGGCACTGGAGTCAATGACACAACCAAAACCATTTCCCTAAAAGATGATTCTGACAGAGATGGAATCTTAAGGAAAATTACTTTGACAGATTCCCCAGAGATAGACACAAGGCAGTAACAAATCCCCAAAGTGAACAGCACCTTGGTCATTCTATTCCAAGACTAATTCCTGCTTAGTTTTTCTCCTCAATTTGGACCCTTAAATTGCTGTTGTTTTATTCCCCTGTGCCAGTAGGAGTGGACAAAAATGACAGGAAAAGGATCTTCCCGCCTTCAATATTCAAAAGCGCATTCCAGTATCTAAAACTTTCAAGTTTCTTCATACACTTATTAAATTCCAGTGGAATGACTACTGATGTCAGATCCTTTCTCAGGCCTAAACATTTTAAAAATATTGCCAATTTTCAGCCCCTGTAAAGAGGCCATCATTATTGGCACGTTAGCTCTTCTAACGAGAAGCCTAGAACCTGGGGCTCCCAATGCTAGAGCCAATGCTCTAGAGAATTCCCCTTGCCTTGGACCATCAGGATCCTGCTTATTTCATTCATCCAGAATCTTTGAAGACAAAGATTGGCATTTCTAGGCCATCAGAGATATTGCTCCAGAACTCAGAAAGAGCTGAGAGTAAAGAGGCCACTTCTCTCTCTGGGTAATTGTGGCCTAAAGGCAGGTGACTATGAATGCCTGGCTTCACAGACAGTGTTTACAGAAGATTTTCAGCCCTTTCAAACTCCCCAGCACTGCCCATCCCTGCCTGCCCATAATCCCCCACCCTCTACACTACAGCAACAAGATTATGAGCTCAGACTTTGGGTGGGCTCCAGTACTCACTAGCTGTGTGAGCTTGAGCAAGTAATTTGATCCTGATAAGTCTCAGTTTCTTTACTTGTAAGAAATGGGGGACAATTCTCCTCTAATGGGTTATTGTAGAAATAAGTAAGAATATTTTATGTCTAGAACATACCTAGAATTTAATTAAACTTAATAGCATATATCATAACTTATATATTATTATGATGAACTATACAGGTGTCTGTGGGTCAGTCTGGTATCTATCCCTCATTGGGACATACCCTCTAATTTTATTAAACAAGCAAACACATGGATCACTACCAGTGAATGCCTACAGAGGCATTGTGCTCCTTTGCCATCTTTCTGGGGTCTGGCTATCTTTCAGCAGTTCACTGCCATGAATTTCCTCTAACATGTTTCAACAAATCCCATCCCTTCACATCCACAAAGTACTTTCCACTTTCTTAAATGACTTAGTGCTCTCAGAGATTTTCACAAAGTGGGTCAGGCAGCATTGTCATTCACCACAGATGGAGAGCAGGACCAGGGCTGGGGTCTGCCTCTTCCCACACAATACCCACAGGTCCCTCTGCCTGTTCACAGCCAGGACTTGGCTTGGGGGGTGGGAGAAGAACAGCATGGTCCCTCATCCGACCCACCATAATGCAGAGAAAGGGGAGGACATGAGAAACAATAAAGGCATGATCTTGGGGTTGTGAGGAAGGAAAAAATGGGAGGAAAAGGCATCCTTCTTAGCTCCTGAAAGGTGCTCCTATGGGAAACCACTGAATTAAATAAGAGTTCATTGACTTCTTCTCACTTTCCTGAACAATTGCTGTGAGCTAGACCCTGGGATGGGTGCTGGGAGTGTGTCTGCTTCAAGGACCCCCACAGTCTGGCAAGGGAAATAATCAAGCAAATGAGGTACAATACTAAGGGCTGTTGACAAGGGGACACTCATCTTCCACTTCTGTTGTTTCCCTCCAAGTGGAGGGTGCCCTGGAGTAATAGTCTAGGCCTTTTTCCAGCCCCTCACCCATTCTTCTCCAGGGACTTGGAGCAACTACTCTGAATGGAGTCTTCAATAATGGGGTACTCAAATGCTGGAGCTTCCTTCCATCTGGGAGCCAATGCCAGACAGAAGCTCAAACTCTGTCCTGGGCTCTAAGTTCTAAGGGGGCAGGCTCTGTTCTCATTTGGGGAGACCTGTGGGGTCCAGAGCACCTATGACTCCCCTCCACCTGCCACCTGATTCATGCTGTTCTCTTATCAGGGGCAAAAACTGATGGTAATGTTTCTAATGAGTTCTAATTATGCAATTTCTTCCTGCACAGAACTCTTCAATAATTCTTTAATGCCTTGTGATGGAAGTCCAAATCTCTTATCTGGGCATTCAAAGCCCCCTGGAATCTGGCCCAAATTTTCTTCTCCTGCTAACCCTTTCCTGCACCCTTTCAAACAAAAACACAGTCACAGCTTTCTGAGTAGTGCTGAAGGTTTCCACTTTCATGCCTTTGTTTTTGGTCTTCTTGATTATTCAGTCTGTCAAAGTGTTAGGAAGTTCCACTGGGTCCAAGTAATACGTCCAGGTCTTAAACAGTAATAAAGATGACCTCGGGATTCCACACTCTTTTGTTTTGCCTCTCAACTGGTTTAGAACCCAGATGTGCAAAACAGTGAGGTCATCTGTTGGGCCCCTATGGATTACAATAGTAGCATGGCATCTGGATGTTTTTGAGCTAGGTATTATATTTGCAAAACTGCTAATGTCTATAACCACAGTTGAAGGTAACTGGAGATAAAGATGTCAGAGGCCACATGGGTGTTCCTGACACTACTATCTCTGATATCTGCTTCAGAGAAACTTGGTGCTAGAAGAAGTGACCTCAAAAGTTCAGTGCAGGATTTAACACAGCTGGCTATCTAGCTTGTACATTCCACCAATAGGAAGCTCACTACCTCATGTGGCATCCTATGTCACTGCTAGCTATTACTGGTTTTTCTTCCTTCGACAACCTTGGAACATTCTCCCTATCCTCATCACCCCTTATCTTGTGGATCTCACTGACAGGTGCTAGTTACAGTATCATGTAACTATTTTGAAACAGGACACTTCAAAGAAGCTTTTGTTTATGGTACTTTAACTGAAACTGAGTTCCTGTTCTATAGTAGAAAAGAGTGAAGAGGTTAAGAGCAAGGGCTTTGGGCTTGAGGAAATGAAAATGTAAATCCCGACCACTTTCCAGTTGTGTGACCTTGGGGTGAGTCACTTAATCCTTCTGGGGTGCATCACTTGAATAACATAGTTTAGAAGCTCTCTAAAAGAGCTATTTCCTTGTAGGATTTCTAGGCACCATACCTGGCACACAGTAAGTGCTCAATAAACAGCAGCTTTGACATGATTGCTATGTAATTAGGCCTTATGCTAGACATCAGGGTGCAGAGATGAATACAACAGTCCCTGACACGCAGGACTATTAGTCTAGCAGAGGAGACAAACAAACCAATCATTTCAGAAGATCAGGCTGCAGATTTTCCCCGGTTTGTTGTAACACCCTATTCTCTGAGTGAATACAAACTCCCCAGAGCAGACAGGTCCCTGGGGAACATTCATTCCAAAGAGACCAGGAGAATGGCAGCAGAGAACAGACTGCGGTGCTGCCAGGGCTTCTAGGAGCAAACCCTCCCGGGGACTTCCAATCCCACCTCTGGGAGCAGGGAGAGAAGAAAGAAGCCAGCTGCCTCCTAGAAACAACAGCTCTGATTGTGAGGATTGGTTCACCTCTGTGCCTGTGGCTGCAGCCCTGCTCACAGGCAGGACAGGTGTCTGTATTTGTAGCCCCCACTCTTTATACTCCCCTCCACCTGCCACCTGATACATGCTGTTCTCTTATCAGGGGCAAAAACTGATGGTAATGTTTCTAATGAGTTCTAATTATGCCATTTCTTCCTGCACAGAACTCTTCAATAATTCTTTAATGCCTTGTGATGGAAGTCCAAATCTCTTATCTGGGCATTCAAAGCCCCCTGGAATCTGGCCCAAATTTTCTTCTCCTGCTAACCCTTTCCTGCACCCTTTCAAACAAAAACACAGTCACAGCTTTCTGAGTAGTGCTGAAGGTTTCCACTTTCATGCCTTTGTTTTTGGTCTTCATTCATCATGGCAAAATGAACTCCTGCCCACCTTCCATGAAGCCCAGGCACAAATGACTGCTCTCTCCTTGGACTCCATAGAAGATACATGTCTCAAAGACAGCAGCTGTCATACATGAAACATTTCTTTTTTTTTCTTTCTCTCTCCCTCCCTACCTTCCTTCCCTTCACCACTCCTTTTTTTTTTTTTTTCTGGGAATTGAACCCAGGCCCTCTCAGGTCAGGCAAGTGCTCTACTATTGAGCGACATCTCTATCCCCGGAGGAGCATTTCTTGAGTATTCAATACAAACCATGATTACCTACAAGTGAGGTATCATTAGTTCTGTTTTCCAGAGACAATTATGACTCAGTGAGATCAAGTACTTGCCCAAGGTCACACAGCTGAACTAAGGCAAACAGACAAACTTGAATATGACTCAAAGTTCTGGGATCTTTCCATTTTGCCACGCTAACCTGAACAGTGAGATAAAAGCCATATTCTTGGCACCAAATGTTACTTTTACTGGAAAGGTACCAAGTGGGAATGAGCATGCTGTAATATTTTATTAGACTATTAGAGTTGGAAGGAACCATTCTGCAGATGAGGAAATAAGGTAAGTTGCTCAAGGTCATTCCTAGTAATTTTTGATGGAAGCAGAACTGGACTATCCATCTTAACTCAAAACTTTTAATGAACAAAAAGGGAGAAGGGGAGAGGGATGTGGTGCTTTCTGATCTTTGACAGACCAGCTATCCTGTCCTGAGGCTTCAGAGAAATAATTCTTTAGTTCTCAGGGCCACTGATGTTCTAGGCAGCTCTGTGCCACAGAACTTTCTGGAATCAGGAAATGTCCTATATCTGTGCTGTTCAATATGGTAACCATTAGCTACGTGTCAGTAATGACACATTTCAAACATGTCTAGTGTGCCCAAGGAACTGAACTTCTTATTTAATTCAAATTCAATATGTGGCTAGTAACCACTATACTGACTAGAGTAGTTCTACACCAAGAAAAAACACAGAGTTGTAACATCTCAGAATGAGAAAGGACATTTAGGGTCATTTAGTCAAAATTCATTCTGAGACAAGAATTTTTTCCTATCTCATCCCTAATGTTTCATTTGAATGCCTCTGATGATGAAAGACTCACTACCATTCAAGGCAAATATTCTATTCTGACAGTTACACAGGTTTTCTTTCCAGATTATTAAAATATAGGATTGAACTAATGCCTCTGGGTCACTGCAGAATTTTCTTTCCAAGAGAATGGAAAAGCAACCATTGTGGGATAGATACATGGGTTCAGAGCTCTCTTTGCCATCTGCCTCTGAACAACCTGTACAGTGTTATGTCTTTTAAAAATGATCTGGATGGGTACAAAACACCAGGGATGAGCTGACCAGAGTGGACAAGAAAGGACCACCAGTCCCTGTGATCTGTAGTCATATTCTCCTAACATAGCCAAGGGAGTGCCAATTTTTCAAAAGCAGCTCACATCACATTGTTGACTTCTTTTATGCTTATGGATGGCTAAAGCCCAGACCCCATTCCATGTACTTCTGAAAACTTAAGTGTCTAACCTATACCTTCCCAGTTTTCTTTTGTAATCCACACATAGAACACTGCAAATGACCTCAAAGATACTAGCATCATATCAATTTCATGAGCTGAGAGCACAGGGGAACTATATTTCCACCTCTCCAATTCCTATCTCTGTATTTGAATTTATTCACTCAAAGGAAGTTAACCGGGCACTGGAGACAGAGCAGCCAAATATAATCTCCCACAAAAAAGAGAGAGGCAGCTGGTACAACTGGGGTAAATGTGCATCCAGTTTCCGATAGCCCTGCCATGTGCCTTCTCCTTGGGGATTCAGTGATCCAGCCGCCCCTGCTGACCTTGGCAGGGAAGTGCTCCCACACTGGATCTGACTATAGCCTGAATGGGGGAGGAGAGAACATGCTTTTTTATTATTAACAAGACTGAGGAAGGCAGGCCATCATTTCTGGGTAGGGTGATATCCATCAGCAAAAAATGATCTGCTAACTCTTCGGGAAGCATTAAGAGACGTGATAGGAGAAATAATTGCTTATGCCAAGTGCAAAGAAAAGATGCCTCAGCGGAATGGAGGCCTTTAGCAAGGCAGGTGGATGGCGGGAGGGGATGGGGGGAGACACAGCTGCCCATGACCCCTGGCAAGAGAAAGAAGCAGGAGGGGCAAACTGGAACCTGCAAAGCTCAAGTGTAGGAAGATCCCCTGGAGGCACTGTTAGTGCTATTAGAAGAATAAAGTGAAAATGGAGAAATGGTTAAGCAGCATCAAAACATTAGCAGAGAGGCGGAAATATGCGAACTCACTCTCCTTCCTGGAGAAGGGAGGTTTTTCCTTCTGAAAAGCCCTCGCTCACACACTTTCCCCTAGTCTTGCTCCCTTGAGACTTGGACTGCTGCCTTGTGATAAAGTGTCTTTCTTACTCTCTCACCCCATCGCCTGACTGAGTGCAAACTCTCATGGGTTTGCTCAGAGCTGCAGAAGCAACCCTTTTGCCCCTTAATCTGAGAACTAGTCCTGAAATTGCTCACATCCCAAGTTTACACAAGAGCTGTGCTTTGGAAATGTTTTATTTCAAGTTATATTTGTATAATTCAAGTAAAAGCTCAATGCAATTATTAGAAAAAAATCACTAAAATCATTTGTAAACATGTAATGCAATGAGAAAAGAATAGAAATATGGAAAAATGTTAACATTATTAGGCTGTGAAAGGCTGATATGTGTTCATGATATGATCCTTGGCATTCTAAATTATTTAGAAATGAGGTCTTGCTTTTAACAGGAATGAAAAAGCCCCTAATATAGAGATGATTTTTGTCAGAATCTAAGGCTGACAAAACCTACTATAGTAGCCTGCAAACTGTTGGTTTCATTTGTCAAACACTCCATGTGGCACGCCATTCACAGATGAACCCACAGAACACTCTCCCACTCACACCTTGCACAGCTCCCTATGTCCCCAAAACATCCAAATGGAAACCTCTACAACCCTGTGATCACCCCATTCCACTGCACTGGAGTTGCTCCTTTTCAGGAGCTCTCAGAGCAAGAGCAAGCAGTGAGCACTTCTGCAATCCTGCTCCTCACACTTAGGTTGAAACCTAGATGTCTCACCATTCTGAAAGTTTTAGCAGGATTGATAACAAACCTTCAGTCACATTTTATTGAAGGCTCTCAGTGTCACTTGAATATCAATCCAACCAAACCTTTGGTAAACATGTGCTTGTTTTGAAGGTACTATAAAACCATCTAATTGTTTTTGTTGTTGTCCTTAATTAATGTGACTAAGAGCTGAACCAAATGCAACTGGACTCAACTGAGTGCTTCTTAGTAAATCGTCTGAAAGTACAGTGTAAAGTCAGGGCTGCTCATTTAGAGCTCAGGACTGGGACAGGCATTAGGCATGAATGGGGTCAGCGAGGGAGAACTGGGAATCCTTTTCCAGAATCCACAGCTATTTCACCCAATGCTTCTCAGAGTCCCAAATGATCCTTGGTGGAGAAACTAGAAAACCAAAACAAAACAAAAACAAAAGCTAACAAATAGCACCTCAAAGCCCTAAACGGAGTAAATCAACCCCACTGAGCTTAGAGTCGAACACTGAGAAATGACCCAGTTTCTTAAGTGGGATTCCAGGCTGCTTTGGCAGGCCCATGGTCCCTACCCTATGGCTTCCTGAGACACATGGATGGAGGCATTTCCAGGGCACTGCCATCTCTGGTTACCTAATCCTAGGACTTAAAACGGAATCCGGAAAGCCAGGGTCTAGGAATAAATTATTTGAAGTCAGGGGTGTCCCTAAGTTCAGAAGCCCTGAACCACAAGTCTGCTTACTGAAGAACCTGAAGGAACCCTGTAATTCAGTTGTTTGCTTTTTATATCTCCTCCCCATTTGAGGGAGTATAACCCATGTGTGTGCAGAGCCAAATACACACCCACACACCCTTACAGAATGCACATGCTGTTGGGCAAACAGTCATTGTGGCACTCCAACATGACCTACTGCAGAGAGCTATTTAAAACTTCTTTTTCTTACTCCAAATCTCATTTACCAACTACGTGATCCTGGGTATGTGCCTTAACCTCTTCGGGCCTCAGTTTCCTCATTAGTGTAATGGAGATAATAGCACCTTCTTTTAGTCTATTTTAAGAAAAAGAGCTGACATGTGCAAAGTAATTAGCTCAGGGACAGTTCAAAGGTTAAATGATAATAAGCATGTAAAAAGATTATAAATATTATTGGACACAGCATAAAAACTAAATGCAAGATAGCATTACTATTTATTATTATTATTATTATTATTATTATTACTTCCTCTCGAGCTCATGCTCACACATTAAGCAACTCCTCTTCTGGAAGCAAGGTCCTTTGGATGTTAACTCCATCTCTACTGTTGGTCAGTTGTATGGCCCTGAACAAATCACTTCACTTCTCTGAGCCTGCTCTCCAAGATAAGGGGTTGGAATCTCCCACTAAAGAAATTATAGACCAAAGAACAATTCCTCTGGAGTCACCATCCACAACTACTCACTGGGGGCATAATTATGCACCATGCCCTTTCTCTGCTTTCTTTACCAGAGGTCTGGCCTTGCCCTCCACATGCCCTCAATATTCACACACAGTCGCTTTACATTCCTTTTAATAAAGGTGAAATGGATTTTTGTTGATAGGGAACCATCATTTGTGGACACCTCTTCCTAGTCGCCTGGTAATGAGCCATTCACTGCTCAATTGGCAAAACAGTGTTTGCATATTTAAATTTGAGTTCAGAGGTTGCAAACTGCCTGTCCAAAGGTCAGCTAACTATTAAGTTCTGTTTGGTTGTCCTACATAATGCTTTAAATTTTTTTTGAGTTAGTTTCTAGTCTTTAAAAAAGTGGGAGATTTGACGTTTAAAAAAAATATCTAGATTTCAGTTTTTATTGAGCAAATGAAAGATCTGGCAACAATCCGGATTTGAACAATCCTCACTGTTATCATTACCACCACCATCATCAGCAGCAGCTGAATAGCTGTCCTCTTTACCTAATACACACTTGAGCCCCCCCAACCCCAGGGCTTTCCAAAACCTTCCCTGAGTCAGATTGCTAATCTTTCATCTGCATAGTTTAAGAATTAACTCTTGATTTGCCTGCACCTATTTTGCACATAAAGTAGTGCAGAAAGCACTACCGAGGGGGGTGGGGGGGTGGGGGGTGGGGGTGGGTGGGAAAAAAGAGATAAATTTGACCAAAGTTTGCAAACATGTACTAGATGGTTCCAAGGATATCTCTCTAATGCATGCTTCCAAAGAAGATATTTGTTTTTTCCAGATTGGCAAGTTATCTATTCCTTCATGGGAGTCAGAGCAAAGAGATAAATCTCATGTCACTTATCAAAGCAAACTGAACCAGAAGAAGTAAACAGTGGCCTGAAAGGCAAAAAAGCAATTTTGAGAAATTAATAAATGATGAGACTATTAACAGCACATGAAAAGGGTTTGCTTTTTTCTTCCCTTTAATATGATTTTTTACCTTAAACACTGTGTCCCTTTAGGAAAGGGAAGAAAAGTTAATAAAGGAACCTATCACTCAAACTTAATTTTTAGTATGGCAAATAAACTGCTTTAATGAAAGGGCTGAAATCCCCAGGTTTGCACATTAAATTTTCATTCATAGTAGAGAATGGAAATTATTGATTCAGCCGTGGCATCATGCTTTTTGAATCCTACAGTGCTTCAGAAGCCCACATTTCCGCTGGGTGCAAATGTGTTGGCAGCATTTTGATGCAGGGGGAGCCCAGGGTGGGTGGGAGAGTGGAGAAAGGGATGTGGATGAGGGAAGGAGGCAGACTGGCTCTTCTCAGGAAAAAAAAAAAATCAATGTTCCTTATCTCTAAGATCCACTTAGATAAAGCATTTGATAGTATGATGGGCCAGGGGATACATTCTGAGACCAGAAAAGCCAGGTCCACTCAGTCTTCTGGGAAACCCCACGGGCATTAGGAAATACTAAAAAGAAAAAAAAAAAAAAAAGGCAGAATTGATGGCTGATGATTTGATCCCAAACCCTCAGAGAAGAGTTTAAGAAAACTATAGAGGAAAGAAAATACCTTTCTCAGTTCAAGGTCAGGGTGTCTGTCATGGGAAGAATAAATGTCTGGCATTCTAATGCTGAACTAGATAGTACGGAAATCAATCAGACCCACAAATACAGCTATCAACCTGGTGTGGCCTCATCAAACAGTCAGGTGACATAAGCATCTCTTCTTTACTTACAGCACAAAAATAGGTATGTTTTTCCTTTGAAAGAAATTAATCTTCCTGCCTCTCAGAGGACTACTTTATAATTAAACAACTCTTGATTATTTCCCCCTTAGAGAACTCACAGGAACTGATTCTAAGCCTAGACGAGGATAGCCTGAATTAGGCCCATTTTGGTGTCTTTGTGTACCAAAGACTGTAGGAGATCAGGGAAAGCAATTATCTTTAAAAATAAGCTAAACTCAATTGCAAAAGTAAAGCTGCTTAAAAAAGAAAGATAATCACATATTAAAAATAAAAGGCTTTGTTTTGTTTTTGTTTTTTATTACCTCTTCGCTAAGATTATCCTATACTAGTCAGTAGACTCTTCTGTCAGTCTGGGTGTTGGAAAAGTAGCTCTGTTGGACTAAAAAGTTCTGGTTTTGTGTTTTCAGACGCTGAGAGCTGGTGCCATCTATAGATTTCCATTCTGGGAGAGGTTTCTCTTTTGTCCTACTTTGCGTCAGACCTGCTGTCGTGAGGATAAGAGCGCCCAGGAGACACTTCCCTGCGGTTTAATAGGCTATGAAGGATGGGACTCATTAATCGGCTGGCAGCTGCCCCTAAACAGGATGCTGCCTGGAGGTGGGGGAAGAAGCAGGAGGGAGGCCAAGGAGCAGGGAGGGTCCATCCTGAAGACAACCCCCTTGCTGTCCAAAGGGGGCCCCCAGAGCAAGCAGCACCGCCTCCTGAAGGATCCCACAAATGTCTGAGCCCAGAGCATAACAATGCTGCCACAGAAACCTGCACCTCCTGAAGGAACAGGCTCTGGGTTACTTTTTTTTTTTTTTTTTTAATTTACAACAACAATCACTCCTGAGATATTATCTGCCCATCTTATTACTCTTAGATTGATGAAATATTAGTGTTTTTGTTGTTCTTTTACTATGTTCTCATTGATTTTATAGCACCTGTTCCTGTTACACCAGTGTGTGTGTTTATAATTGACTTTCCCTTTCCAGTTCATGGTCAGGAGGTTCCTAACCACCCCTAGCCAAAGCCAAGCTGCTCGGACTGGTTTATGTCTCTTGACTTGACACTCTAACCCTCCAACCTCATCTTCTCATTGCCTCCTGTCTAAACTCAGGCCATACTAGTCATACCTAGAACAGCTTCCCTGCCTCAACCTCTCCCTTTGGCTTGCTCCTGGCATCTGTGCCAACTCAGGCTGACAGGCAGGCCCTTTAAGTGGGGTCTTGGATCCCAGGCAACTGATCCGCCTTCTGGATTGGAGGTCCCAGGGCTCCTAGAATCTTCCCTATACTCAGCCCTCATCTCACTCTTTTGTGATGGCCTATGTCCCCACTTAGTAGAGTGTACTGTAAATGTTCTTTGAATAAATAAAGAACATCACTTTTGGCTCCACACAGCCTGGATTTATTAGATTCACAGAATGAAATTTACCAGGGCCTCCTGAATCAGAAGCCAGTATGTCACCTCTTACCTTTATGGTTTTGGTCTGGAGTCTGAGTCCATTTAAAGTGTTGATGGCTTTCTCTGCATCCTTTGGATCAATATAGTTAACAAATCCATACCCTAAACTCTGTCCTGTGGAAACATTAAAAAAAGAGAGAAACACAGAGAAAGAGAGAGACAGAGAGAGGGAGGGAAAGAAAGAGAAAGAGAGAGAGAGAGAGAGAAAGAAAGAGAGAAAGAGAGAGTGCTCAGTATCTTTGTAGATGCAACACTTTCCATTGCAGTGGGTCAAAACCCTCCTCTGGTACATGCTTCCTTTATGCTGGGGTTTACCCCCAGACTTGAGAGCTTTTCAATTCTTCCATCCCTCACTCTGGTTGGCCTTTCAACTTACAGGGCGGGTAAGTGCCCCTGCATCCACACCTGATATGTACAAATGTCCACATAATCAGGAAGAGGCAGGACAGGGCAATAGAAAGACAGCAGGTGTAATTCGTTAGAAGAAATTTGAACTGGATCCCTGGGGCTTTTCCTATGAGCTGTGGGACTTTGGAGAAGTCCTTTAATCTCCCGTTTCCCCAGATTTCTACTCTGGAGATAACACACTTACCTCAGACAAGTTTGTGAGAGTTAGTAAAACATTGTATATAAAAGGCCTACCAAGTACATTGCCTAGAACACAACAGTGCGCAACAAAACACAGCTCTGCTCTGCTCAGGTCGGTAAAATCAGGGCCAATACTGGATGCAATAGCTGTGTCTATGGCCTCAGTCATGCCAGCCACACCCACACTCAGAGGGATGGAGCATAATCTGAGCAGCAAAAACTGGAGCCCATTATAGTGAAGGAAGCAGGCATGGCCAGAATTGAAAGCAGTTGCTGCAAATCATTTTTTGCCCTCATCATCCCTAGGGCCACAGAACAATAAAAAGAACAGGGCGGGGGGTTTCTATTGTAGACAACAGGGGAGCTCCTAACACAAAGGGGAGAGTGCAAACACATTCTGCAAAGAGGATTTAGCTACTTTAGGTGGAGATGGCATCAAATTGTCTGCAAAAAGAGGTAGCGAGTGACAGGGCTCCCCCCTAAGTGAAATAAAAATAATGTGCTTGCGATCGTGCCACTGATTATAAATAGTCCATCAGCTCTGCCATGTGTCATCAGCCAGAAATATCATTAGGAAACTTTACATTTTCTGACATACCCTTTAAGAAACACAGAGCTTGTGGTGGCTGCAAAACCAGCTTGAACTTCCCAGGCAATGTTATTGATTTGTGGGCGGC
Source organism: Marmota flaviventris (assembly GCF_047511675.1). Lineage (NCBI taxonomy): Eukaryota > Metazoa > Chordata > Mammalia > Rodentia > Sciuridae > Marmota > Marmota flaviventris. The sequence continues at coordinate 39,477,472 of NC_092507.1, read as the reverse complement.
AGCAGAGCCGAAGGGGAGAGAAATGACAGGACATCACATGTCAGGAAAGACTGATTACATAAAGCTCTCTTTGGAGTACGGGGGCCAGGACTGGGAGACAATACAGCAAAAAGCCTGCCATGTCCTGGTGACAGGAGCCCATTTCAGCAGCCAAAAAAAATCTTTCCAACAGCTTCTGTTTTGCTGGTAAATGTCTGTGTTTGTGTTGGTTGTAGGAGGGAACCTGGGAAAACAAGTTGGGTTCTGGATCAGAAAATGGGTGACTTTGTTATCCTTCATAGGATGGAAGCAAAGAGAAGCATGAGAAAACTCAAAGGCATACCCTAATGGAAGGCTGTCATCTCTGCCATGAAAAATTTCAAACGACAATCTTTAATTAGGGTTTGCCATTGGGTTTTGGAAGAACAGTTAGAATAGGAAAGATAGAGGCAAACTTTGCCAGATAGGGCCTTTACCAGCCAGAATTTTGGTAACCGAAGAAGGAAGAAAGAGTGAAAGAGTGCTGGGCACATTCCACTGCTGGGACATTTCTCTTTCCATTTTATGGCATAAGTGTGGTGCATGAGTGGGGTGTGTGTGTGTGTGTGTGTGTGTGTGTGTGTGTGTGTATACAGAGAGGTTGGGAGAGAGAGGAAGAGAGAGCAAGAGAGATGTGTGGATTGTAAGACCCTGCCACATGGTCTGAGAACCTTCATTTTGCCAATACACAAATATAAGAGATCACTTTCATTGGTTTAAAAATACCATTTATCCTAAATTTGGCTCCACCTCATCAAGCCTAACTACATTCACCTAATTAAATCCATTTTCATCATGCAAATTTCTCAGTCATATTTACCTTGCATATACAAGAAGTCTAAAAAATTGCTGTATTAAAATATTCTTATAATCGCTTTTTAAAAACAGTCATGCACCAAGTTGAGTTGCTTTAAAAGAACATTTTTTTTAAAGCAATTAGGTCAATGATAAACCTTATATATGAATTCTAGCAAACTGGTCAGATGGTCCATTTTTCAGTGCAATTTAATTTGTGTAAAATTAAAATAGTATATGAAAAAATATAAACAAAACCTCATTTTAGCTGCAAACATTAGACCTACCTCACACAGAAAAAGTTCCTTATTTCATCATGGTGATGGAATATACGTAGAGGAATTTATTATGTTTTCCAGTGGTGCAAGTTTCTAATACATTATACTTTTAAAAATTATCCATATATTGATATAAATTTAAATATAGTGGATATAGTTTTTATATTCTAAATTTTATCTCTGTTTTAGACTTTTGCTTCTAGAGAAAGGAAAACACACTCAGGCTCAGGCATTAGGAAGGTTGCAAAGGTCAAGTAAGGGGAAGATTCCTGCCCAGCTAGATGTGTTACATCAACCTACCTGCCTGTATCAGTCCCAAACCCATCCTCACTTTGGTTCCTGACTATAATTAGCACTATTGTGCTATCATCACCTGTCTCAGGTTTAGAGAGACTGTGTTTAACATCAAGGAGGAAGGAAAACTGAAAACCAGATGAAGGTTATTTCAGAAAGGGGAAAAAAAGGGTGGAGAGTCTCCTTGATACAAAATAATGAACTGCAAACTTTAAAACAGAGCACTGCATTGAACAAAAGAGGACAGAGATGGAAAAACTTGCCTGTGAATTGAAAGATCTGAGATAAACTGTCAGCTTAATGAAACTACCTGTGGTTACCCTGGCCATGAACAGGCTTTCTTCATGGATTCTCACCATCATAGGAGGAGTTCAGCTATGTCTAATAAAAATATACTCTATGGATCTAGTATTCTTTTTTAAAATGCCTTAGAGAAGATTTATTTCCTAGGTAGAAAATACAAAAGCCCAAGCTTCATTTCTTTTAGAAACTGTTTTAGTTGTGGGGAAAAGTAAAATGAGGAAGAATTTTGTTTTATATTTGGTGGCTGTATATTGGTGGTGGGTTTTGGATCTAGAGTTCTGTGTTTAAATGTATATGGAAAAATATAGATGGAACAAATTCACAAAGAGTTATATTTTTTCCATGGGGCCCAAGAGAGTCACCATGTTGAGAAGCCTGCAGGATCCAATCCAAATGCTATAACTAAATGTGTATGTATCTTCAATTCAGAAATGATGTCTTTTTATTATTATTTTTTCCCCCAAGTAGCTACATCTTCTCCCTTTATCATCAACAGAGTAACAAGATTTGAGCATATAGATATGGCAAAAGAAAATTAACAAAATTTATTTTTGTTTCCAATTTATAAGTTTATTTACGTAGCAAGTTGGACAAAGAAAAATGAAATTACCAAAGTTATGCTTATTGAATTCTCTCTGTTAAAGAAAAAAGATATTATGAAATGAAGACTATCTCCACAGCTTAACATCTCTAGTGAGTATCTGGCTTTTTGATGCCCACAGGACCTAATATTCCTGTCCAGCTGTATGGGTGAGGGGTCCCCACTTACCATGCATGGGAAGGAAATGCATTATCGACATTCTTGGATGGAAACTTGTAATTCAGGAAGTAGTTTCCAAGAGAAAACCTCTATACATAATGGCTAAATTTTAAAGCACCTAAGTACTTTGGTTAAACAGGTTTGTTTTGAACAAGCTGTTCTTAAATCTGAATATTTCTGTTTTTATGCATCATAGGCACGTGAACACACAAACACACAATGTCCTCCAGACATGGCCACTCTCCACACTGTTAAAATAATTTTTGAATCTAACTTCTCCTCTAAAAAAACAGATACTTCTTTCCTTAAGAACTGACTTACACGCCTGTAATCCCAGTGGCTCAGGAGGCTAAGGCAGGAGAATCATGAGTTCAAAGCCAGCCTCAGCAACAGTGAGGCGCTAAGCAACTCAGTGAGACTGTCTCTAAATATAATACAAAATAGGCCTGGGGATGTGGCTCAGTGATTGAGTGCCCCTGGGTTCAATCCCCAGTACCCAAAATAAAACAAAACTGGCTTACAAGTGTTTGTATCTTTTTGCACACAGCAGGTACTTAACAAATGCTCAGTAAGTAGAAGAATTAATGTACACTTTTGTACTAATCTTTCATTTCTGGAAGCATATGACCAGAATGTTTTGTATATTTGTTGGAAGAAGGAAAACAAAGAAAGTACCTGGGGAATTTGTTTTGCATTGTGAGGAAGGAGGGAACACAGTAACTGACCCCAGGGACTGGAAAATGAAACAGAGGATGTCCTGGGTGAATTCTCCTCTAGCACAAATCAGGTGAGCAAAAAGAATCACCCCTGCCCAAATTCCACAGTGATTCTGGATTTAGAAAATACTTTCCCATTCATTCTATGGCATTTGTTTCTCACAACAACCCTGGGTGAAGAGAGGTAATTATCATTATGCAGATGGAGAAACTGAAGCTCAGAGAAAAATGTAATTTGCCCAACATCACAGAGCTGGATCTCATTCTAGACCAGGGGTTGGCAAACACTGTTTTATGTATAGGTTAGGATACAACATAGTTTAGGCTGGTGGACCCTACAATCCTTGTCATGACAGTTCTGGCCTTGTGTAGCAGCCAGAGACAATATATCAACCAATGCCCTGGCTGTGGTCCAATAAAACTTTATCTAGAAAAATAGGCAGTAGGCCCAATTTGGCCCTTGGGCCATGTTTTTCGGATCTTCTGATCTAGATCTTTTGGCTCCAAATCCTGCACTGTTTGCTATAATCACAGTTGCCCTATTTGAAGTAAAATGTTATTAACAACTATGGTGAGGTCCAGAAATACCTTAGAGGCTTTTTTGGATCATCCAAGTAAAAGAGTAAATTATTTTAAGTGGTTTGTGTTGGGCATTTTTATCGTATTCAATCTCTAGTAAGTGGCCAGATCATAGCTGATTATAATCCTTTATTTTTCCCCCGGATTCTGGGTAGAAGTGGCTTTTCCTTGCCTTTAGGGTCCCAGGCATTTTTCTGCCACTGACATCTTCATGGCTGATCACAGCAACAGAGAAGCTGGCTGGAAGGAACCTCAGCATTTCTACACTGCTGACCTGCATACTTTGCTCTTTCTCTCTCTCAAAAACCCATCATTTTCCAGAAACCTAACAGTCCCTCCCCTCATCTGTAAGCCCCCAAGGGGGCAGCCAGATGGGTAGATGCTGTTGACGAAAACTTCCTAGTTGAGTAAGGAATTTTTGTGGACGTTAGAACCCCTAGCTCAGGCTGAAATCCCATTCTAAAAGCACATGATCAAATCCCCAGTCACCTCAAGATCACCTGCTTGGCGATAATTCACATACTGGGTTAACTGCAGCCAACTCCAAATCCCAGGATGCCCTCGCTGCCGGTTCTGAGATGCCTTTCCCTGCTGTTAGCTGCCTCGAATTTATCTTTACACATCCAAAAGAGGGGCAGAGAGAACTGTGGTTGTTCCTGCATCTATAAATGTGCATGTGGCTCGAAGCTGTACTTGCATATAACCTTGATTAAGTCATTTAGGCCTCTCCGGCCTGTTCCCTTATCTGGGAAACTAGAGACAATCCCTTAATCCTCACAATCAAAGGATCACTGTGGAGATTATTTTAACATGGGGACTAACGGCAGCTATAATTTACTTAGTGCCATCTTGTGCCAGACCCTGTGCTAAGTGGCTTACTCATGTTACCTCATGTCATCCTGTGTGAATTGGGCATCACCAGGCCCGCTATGCAGACATGGAAAGTGAAGTGAAGCTTAAGAAATGTTAAAATAACCTGCCCAAAGCTGACTAGGAAGTAGACTCCAGGATTAGGATTCAAAGGAACCCAGGCCTGGGTGCTATCCCAGTTATGCTTTCTCTCACAGGTGCTGTAAGTGCCCAGCAGAGCGTCTGTACTGGATAAATCTAGGGAACTCAGCTGGCTTGCCTTGGGGGCTCTCACACTGACTAGGGGTACCCTGGGTTCTACAGCACCTATGGCTCTGCTCCTTTTCCTTCCTCCTGCAGGGTGGGGGCGGGGGGGTGGGATTTAAAAGTGTTGGTCATCAGAGTCTTGGCTTTTCTCCTGCCAACTTGAAGTTATTACATCCAATGAGTCAGAATATTGACTACTTTTGGTAGTTTACACAATTGCAAAAACTAAGGATGGTTTAAAGCCTTGGCTACTTCGAGTGTGGTCCTCATACCAGCATCATGGCCATCACGGAGAACTTGTAAAAAATGCAGATTCTCAAGTCCATCCCAGACTTACTGAATCAGGATCTGCATTTCAACAAGATCCTCAGGTGATTCAAAGACACATTAAAGATGGAGATGCACTGGTCACTCAGAGTGGGTCAGATGTGAGTCTGAACCTCAGTTCTTCTGCTTACTGCCATGGGACCCTGGCTCACTTAAATGAACTTCCCCGTGCCTTGGTTCCTGGGAAACTATTCATCCAACCCACCAAGGAGGGAAGCTCTTTTGAAGAAGTTCTCAGAATTTCTTAACAGAATTTCTTCTTTTGTTCTCAAATTTTGCATTCTTTTTGTCTCTTTCTGCTTTGGTGTTCTTATCTATAAAATGGGGTCAATAATATATTTTTCAGGGGTTGTTAGAAGTGTTAAACATGAAAGTGCATGCAAAGGGCCTGTCATGTAACAGATGTTCCTCAGAGGTTGGTTCCTTTTCCTCTTCTCTCATGCCCCGTTAGACACTGCCTCCTAGTAATGTCAGTGTGGAAGTTGTCTCTTCAACAAGGCCTTGACCTCCTCGAAGGTGGAGTATTCTTCTGATGATTTTCTTTTACATTGGAGCACGTGATATGCAATAAGCACACACATTCCAAGAACTGGCACATGTTACATGCTAGTCACTCTGAGTAGACTCCAAAATAACCATGAAATTGTTCCTGCCTTCAGACAGCTTTTTATGTAAAAGGGAAAGACAGTTAAAAGAATTAATTATTGCCCAGAAAAAAATAATAAATGTAGCAGAGATTTTTCTTTCAGGCCATATATAAGAACAGACAGGAGGTGAATACTAATTCTGACTAAGCAGGATACAAATTCTGACTAAGCAGAGGAGGGAAGGCTTCCTGAAGGAAGGAACATTTGAGCTGAGCTTTGAAGAAGCAGAGTTTTGATAGGGTTCCCCTATAAAAGTCATGACATTCCAACTTGAGGGCTGAATTCAAGCATGAAATTTATCTCACAGATAGTTATTGAGCAACTATTATGTGTCAGGCATAGTTCCACTCAATGGGAACACATAAGAGAACAAATCATACTTGGTTTCTGACATCACTGAATTTATATTCTAACTGAGGGCGAGGAAGATAGGTAAGAAATATGTAAGTAAGGGGCTGGGGTTGTGTCTCAGTGGTAGAGATTGCCTAGCATGTTGAGGCACTGGGTTCAATTCTCCTGCACCACATATAAAAATAAAGGTCCATTGACAACTAAAAAAAAATTTAAGAAGAGAAATATATAAGTAAAATGTGAAGCTCAAATGACAGTAAGTTTTAGGGAGAAAATATAGCAGAGAAGGGGAAAGGCAGTGTGGGGATAGGGTTGTAAATTTTACATATGTGAAAATCTCCTCAGTCTTACAGGTCCCCTGAACACTCTCACTGACACGCCCTTTCAAAAGCACCTCTTACTGTCTCAATTCCCCCACTAGATTGGGAGCAAGGTGAGTCTCCTTCATCCCTGTACCCCTATGACCTAAAAAGGGTTCAGGACATTGTTGGATATCCAGGAAATGTTTGTTGGGCAAATGAATGAATATTATCTATTCACATGCATATTTACATCTTCTAAACCACTCCCAATCCTCCCACATACCAGAGAAAAGGGGACCAGGAGAGTAACAATATTGTTTACTCTCTTACCAACCTCCTCTGGACACAGGTGTCCAGAGGAGGTTGGTAAGAGAGGAAACCAGATCCTATATGACACACTTGAAAGATCAGTGGGTATTTAATTTGAAGGAGAAAAGACTCTAAATGTGCTCAAAGCTCCTTCTAATATTTGAAAGACTGTCATGGGAAGGCATAGGTTCACTTGCTATGTGGTACCCCAAGGGAGAGAAAAAGGATTTGGTAGAAGTAGAAAGTGAAGGGGCAAATTTTTGCACTGATTAAAGGAAGAAATTTTAATAATGGTTTTATAAGGGGGTGAGCTATCTTGTGAGGTGCTAAGGGCCCCATGACTAGAAGTATGCAAACAGAAGCTAGACCTACCCTTTGTCAGGAGATGCTGGAACATCTGCAAGATTGACCCATAAGATCCTCTCTGGTGCTAAGATTCAAAGGTTCTAAGTTATATTTATTTTAGATTCAAAGATCACAGCTAGTTCCACTATTCTGACTTCTGAGAAAGCAAAATGGTAAGAAATATTGATTGAGCACTTACTATGGGCCCAAGCACTTCACTTACATCATTACCTAAATCTTTATAACCCTCTGAAGCAGGTATTTTCACTTTACAGAGAGAGAAACTAAGGCTCAGAAAGAGACATAATTTACCCAAGGTTACTTGCCTAGAACATGACAGCGAGGCTCACCTGACTCGAGAGCCAGTGTACTTTCTGCAGGGCCCTGGATTCTAGAATATTTATTCATTTGTATTCTAAACACCTGTCCTAACCTAGCAGTGTGCCTCAACTGTGAGAGCCTCTTTTTCAGTACTATCTCCAAGTCCTTGTTCTTTCCAGTTGATTCCAAAATAAAGCCCGAGTACCCCATTCCTATCTCCTAGCTTGGTTGCACAGGTCAAACTGAATATGGTGCATCCTAGAATGCCAGTCTTAAAAGGACTTTAGAATCACTCATCTTCAGATTTCTTCTACAGATATAGGAACTGATGATTAAGGAAGAAACAAGAAGTTCAGAGTCTAGCATGAAAGTCAGACTCATGAATTAATAATGATAGTGGAGTATGGTTTGGTGTTATGATACTGAGAAGCAGAGAGGGCTTTCTGGAGGATGTGATGCTTGAGCTGAGACTAATTTGAAAAGATTGACAAGAGGTAGGGAGACAACAGACAAGGGCAACAGGCAGAGTCGGGCATTCTAGAAGGAGAGGACAACATGATCACCTGTCCCTTGAGAGAAAGTTGTCAATAAGTTTATGGTCATCACTTCCACAAAGCCACTGGTTGTAGAAATGGCACTGTCAATACCATTTCTAAGTTGACAAAGAGTCAGGAATCATCTAAGAATTTGAAATTTTGAGCATGTCTGCTCTCTGTTAATAACACTATTGAAAACCCAGGACCCAATTTTTCTTCCTGAATTCCCAAAATATTTGAAATTACATTTAGCCAGTCCTTAGTTATTTCCAGAGGCTACATTCTGGCTTCCTAAGTAGATGTCTTTTCTACTCATCATGGGCATCAAGACAGCAATAAGCAAAGTGCTTGATCCACAGCAGGCATTCAATATAAGCTGAATGAACTGAATGTATTTCTCAATGAACTTTTATTTAGGACAGGGACGTGGATGTCTTAATCTTGGTATAACCCATGTTTGGCATATAATAGACTTTCAATAAATCTATGCTGAGTGGATGAATGCATGAATAGTAACAAAAAAGTTATCTTTTGTTTTTGTCAGTTACTATACCAAGTGCTTTATTTCTATCATCTCATCTATTCCCTCAAACAACCTGACAAGGTAGGCATTATCGCTACCATTTAAAATCAAGGAGACTCATGTCCAGAGGCCTCAGATCCCAAAAGGAATCCATCCAGTTATAAAGCCCACATAAGCTTTTAATAAGAGTTTCCTGATTGCAAAGAAAATATCAACCCAACTGTTCACGTAGATGGAAAATGGTACCTCCACCACTATGGTAAGGCACATGGAAATTCAGAGTACCTACCCTCATTTCCAGCAGTCCCCAAAACAGAAAGGTACATTATGCAATAAGAAAAGCCAACCAACCAATTACCAAAAGAGATTTTTTTACTCTTTTGGGTTTGTCCTATAAAATAAGTTGCTCCAAATGACAGGTCTTCAAATATAAATTTTAATAATAAACCTCAACAAATGAAAAATGGAACTAATCCGAGTCAGTCCTATTTTTCTTCTGTTTGTGCAGGAAATAATGGAAATTCAAAAGATAAAAAGCTGGTATCAAGTACTTAGTTTTAAAAAAAGACTGAAAGGAAAAAAAATATTCTAGGTAATGTACCGGGGACAATAGAAGCCTCAGTGACAACTATCTCACCTTCAGCATTTATTATACAAAAAGAAGAAATGTTCAGACTGATGACCCTGGGGCAATGAAATATTCTTAATCCAAGCAACATTAAATTAAATTATGTTCAGAATAGTCTTACAAGACAGGAAAGAATAGTCACACATTTAAAAATATTTTTAACAAGGGTTGAAACATGAAGAGGAGGATTTTGGCAAACACCCAGGTAGCCACAAAAAATGAACCAGAATTCTTAATTCTTGCTTGGCTGATTTTCACATAAAAAGGTTTGGATATCGACAGACAAGACTTCCTACCCAGGGTGGGTGCAAATCAACAGGTGATTCCAGAAATGCAGCTGATGTTAAAGACGAGGGTTTAGCAACAAAGGAAGAGGTAGGAAAAACTATCAGGTTATTAGTATGTGCACTGTAATTAGCTGTGGAGCAAAATGAGACTCTGTGGGTGAAATGTCTGTGGGTGAAAAGAGCTGCTGTATTTACTACCAAGACATTGCCCCCAACACTGCAATGGAGGGCTCGTGAGAGCTCCTGATCACATGTTGGGATTTAGATTAAATAAGTTATGTGAGAGGGCTTTGGCACAAAGTAATGCTTGACAAATATCACTGAATATAAATCCATTAAAATTTCTTTTATTTAAAGTAAAAAAAAATTCATGGCTCCCATTGAAGGAGATGAGATATGAGATAAATAACTTGTCTGTGCAGAGACAAATTGGAATGTCAAATGTCAGAGGGACCAGGACTTTGTCTGAGAGCCTGTATGTCTTTTTCTTTTTTTTTGGCTGAGGGGAGGTGGTTACTGGGGTTGAACCCAGGGATGCTCTACCGGAGTTACATCTCCCTTGCTTTTTAAAAGTTTGAACAGGGTCTCACTAAATTGCTGAGGCTGGTTTCAAACTGGCAATCCTCCTGCCTTAGCCTTCTGAGAAGCTGAGATTACAGGTGTGCATCAAGGTGCCCAGCTCAGTGTGTCCTTTCTGAAATATTGGCTTGGGGTTCTCTGGCCTTGGACCCACCACTAATAGCTATGTGAAACGCAGACACAAACATCTCCATCCCTGTCATCAAGTTCACTGATAGTAAAGTACCACATATGAAGTTTATTACTGTGGTCTGACAGCTTAATTTGATTCCAACAATTTTTATCTTTTAATAATTAATTAATTAATTTGAGTTAGGGTCTCCCTAAGTTGCTCAGACTGGCCTCCAACTCATGATTCTCCAACCTCAGCCTTCTGAGTAGGTAGAATTACAAAGGTGTGCCACCTGCCCTCTACCAACAAAGTTTTAAAAAGAGATTCATGAAGAAGAAAAGAAACAAGAAACAAAATGTTTTTCATTTTTTAATTTTTCAATCACCATTTAGCTTGCAGGTAGGAAATGAGGGAAAATAAAGACATGAAGTCTCAAGAACAAAAGAACTCACACTTAGAAATGAGTTTGTAGGGTAGGAACCAACCAGGAAAGCCATCTTTGGTTTTCTAAAGGGCTAAAATAATGCTGGGGGCAAGGCTACACCGAGAAAGAGTGAGCAGCCTCATCGTCATCACACTGAGTCTGATTCCTGGTAGACGTGAAAATTAAGGAGTGCTCAGGAATAAGTATGAGACTGCAAAATGGGAACACCTTCTAATGGTGCGGTTCCTTTGCACAGTGAAAATGAGATGGTAGGTTTCCCAATAATGCGGACACTAAAGGAACCCATGGTTTGAATCACACCCAGAATGTGTTCAGTACCCAGTAACTTCCCTAAAACTATCTATTAACTGATGGGACTATGCTGATGCTAGAGAGATGCTTCTCCTGGGAGGAGGTGAGACTGTCCCAGCACACCAAGGCCTCCACTTGCTTATCAACATGCAATAGAGGACCTTACCTCTTTCTTAATAAAGGAAAGGAGAGTCACATAGAAACTGTTCCAAACTGCCTCCTCCTCTCCTACCTCCCAAACATCCCTCATGGAGCTCCAGTCTTCCCTCCTGGCTTGAAAAATACAGTTTACAAAAGGTCAGAGGGGGGAAAAAAAAATGCTTTATAAAACACATTTTATAATGCATGTTAAACACACACTTAGAGAACTAGTGATAAAGAGAAGTCAATTTTGGTGCACTTCAGTCTCCCAAACCCATTTTTGGGGAGAATTCTCTTAAAAAACAAACAAACAAAAAACGTTTAATCCATTTATGGATTAAACATTCCTGGGAAAGACTTTTAGATGGGATTTCCAAGTGAATGTTACCCTTTGAAACAAGACTGAATACTTTCTCAGCATGAAATTACCCTAAGGTGGAGGGTCTGGTTCCCAATGCTGAGCTCCAGTTCTTGAGATAACAGAGGAGCGATAGAAAAGGAGGAGACCCATCCAGAGAATACTCCTAAGGTTTGAACAGGGTCTCACTAAATTGCTGAGGCTGGTTTCAAACTGGCAATCCTCCTGCCTTAGCCTCCAGAGAAGCTGAGATTACAGGTGTGCATCAAGGTGCCCAGCTCAGTGTGTCCCTTCTGAAATATTGGCTTGTCCTTTCTGAAATATTGCTGTGACAGTCTGCAATTCTGTTTCTCAGAACACATCATTCGGTTCTGCTTTGGAGACAATCTAGATAGGATAAAGATGCGTCATGGGGGACGGCAGTCAGCTATCAGAAGCCTTGTTTTCATGTTGGTACACGTTGTTCAAATCTGGTTCTAGTTCACTACATGTGATAGTTAGCATGCAATGATCTCTAGAAGTTTCACTAGGAAAACCAAAGACCCAAGGAAATAAACAAAACATAATTGTGTGTGGCTGTATTGATATAGAAGCACACACTTGTAGGAATACACATATAGAAAAACACATACATAGTATCTATACTTAATTAACTAGGTATATGACTCTGGGAGGTAGTATAATATAGCTGATAAAAATAGAGGCTTTGGAGTCAAACAAACATTCAACTTTGTTCTACTACTTAGAAGCTGTGTGACCTTGAACAACTTAACTTTTCTGAGTCCATTTCCTCATTTGTAAAATAGGGCTAATAATAGTTAGACCTCGAAGAATTGCTGTAAGAATTATACTACAAATCCCACCGTAATGTATAATTATAATGCACTAATAAAATGTGGAAAATTATATTACTACACAGCAGGTACTTTTCTGAATATTTTACATATATTAATGCTCATGATAATACTATTAATATCCCTGTTTTAGATATGAGGAATACTGAGACACAGAGAGGGTAAGAATTTGCCTTTTACACAGCTAATGAGTGATAAGGCTGGGGTATAAATGGAGGCAATCAAGCTCCTAATCACTAGGGTATGCTGCCTAGCTGGATTCCCTAAGTCCGTGATATTCCTCTGGCACACATACACAAATATACAGACACTCTACACCTCCTCTTCCTCTCTGTTTCTAAGAATCTGATGTTTTTGTTATTAGTTTATTACACAGTGCAGTTCAAGTGGGCAGCATGTGGACAGCAGTTTCCCAAACAAAAGGATCCTATGTGGTTGCTCCACGAACAGAAAAACAAATTCAAACCTGAGAAATGTTAGTTCATTCTAACGATGACTCACAACCGCTATTTTCACAAACAGCCTGCTAATTAAACTTTCTTATGAACTCTGCTAACTAATTTTTCCAATGCATGGATGAAAAAATCATTCATTATAGACCGGAATCCAAAATCTAATATTAACAGCACAAGTAGGATCTGTGGCATTGTAATTTGATCAGCTGGAGCATTAATAACATTTAGATCCTGATGTCTGAGAGAGTTAATCAGCTTTTGCAGAGATGTACGTAGATAACTGAACAGAACATCTGGAAGGCAGACTAGAAAGCAAAACCAGCCTATCATGGGGGGGCTGACTACTTGGCTTTACACTCATAAGTCCCCAGCTTACAATGTCCTATCTTCTGGGTGACCACGGTAATACCCTGAATTGGTGTATCACTTTAACAACCTGTCAATACATTAGCAGCTCATCTGATCTCACAACACTTCAGCCAGTATTATTATCCCCATTTAGTAGATAATAACCCAAGGCACAGAATGGCTCCATCTGCTGAAAGTCTTGCAGCTAGAATAAGAACTTGGTGGATCCTTCCATTTTATCATGATGCCGCTCCCATGAAAGTGGCCTAATTCTTTAAAGAATCTCAGAAATTATCATGACATTTTCAAATACTGAACTAAAGGCTTTCATTTACAATCTGCCAGGACCACCCAAACTGGGATTCATTATTGCTGTGAAATGCTGTCACATATGTCAACTAGTCTGAACTCAGAGTACCAGTCAAAGAAAGCAGGGTAGGATTTATCTTTTCTACTGTATATTGAAGAAATGGAGTCCCCAGGGATAAAGTGATTTAAAAAGGCCACCCACTCATCTATGAAGTGTGTGCGAGGAAGGGCAGCACTTTTATTGAAGTCTATCACGTTCTGGTTACTTCAACCAGATATTTGGTATTTCTCACCAGGAAGTGCTAGGGGGATGTTTGTGTGATTGTTTTGGGACTGTGGCTCAGGTAGTGCTTTTTCCCTTTTGTATCTAACAAGGTGGTCTGTCTTATTGGGAAGGCTCCACTGACTGGTGAGGGGCTCTGGGAAGAGCAAAGGTGTCTGAGGACCGGTTCTGATTTCTACTGTCAGGACCAGGAAGTGAGGTTGACATTCAAGTTTTCTGTCTGTTGTCAAGCTCGGGGTTCTGGGCCACAGCTCACTGTGGGAACCCTAACCACAAAGATGGAAGCAGAATACTGAATGAAGTTTTCAGCATGCCCAACCTCAGGATGACAAGACTGGTGAGATCCAGAAGCCAGGAACACCTCAGTCAGGGGAGTGGGTCAGGAAGACCTGCTTCGGAACAAACACCTCCTTCAGCAAGCACCCTGATTATGTCCCATGCTAATAGACAGGGATTCTACCCAGGCAGTTTCTCTGTGTCCCTGCCTGCTCTGGCCATAAAAACAAGTCAATCAATCCAAAACGGGTCCAGGTAAGAAAGAAGGTAAAAGGAAAATTCCATATATGTGATTTCAGGCTTCATATCCCATCCTGTGTTATAGCTGGCTTCTGTCTCCACAATTATATCCACCGCAAGAGCTAAGGTGAGGGTATGGGAAGGGGTATGGGACTGGGCTTCAGGTTACTACTTGAGAAAGGAACAAAGGTCATCATCATCCATTTTTCCTTTATGTAAAGAAAGCCCTGGGCCAGCTGGTCTCTTACTTCTCAGATAAGTCACATTTAATTTACCATTTTTCCTCTGCTTTCCTTTTCTTTCTACATTCATTTCTTTCTGCCCTCTTTTTTTTAAATCTAGAACTATTTTAATAATTAGCATTTTTCCATATTATTTCGTAGACAATTCAAATCCTGTTTGGATCAAAGAGGCATTAAAATAAGAAGGCAAAAAGAGAAAGCAGGTCAGAAATAAGCAAAGAAAAGAGAAGAAGAAAAAGCAAGGAAAATAAGAAGCCACACATTCTTGACTTGTAGATTCTTTGGGCTGCCCTGGCCTCATCTGTAAAGTGAGTGGATTGCCTATATCGGATATTTCCACAGGTTACAGGAGGTACTGATAATAAAAGTCCCCGAAAACAAATACAAAGGGCAGATATCTTGGATCATGAAGTGCTTATGCTTATACCACCAGTAAAATTATTTAATTGGATTCAGGATGTTTGTGATGAGAAATTCCATTAGAAGCCATAGAAATTAGAGTGCTTATCCTAACTAGCTGTATATCCTTTGTGTTGATGGCGCCATGCATCTCACCAGTCAACTTATAAAACAAGAGTTGAGCAGAAAATCAAACTTATAAATCAGCAGGAAATTAAAGTACATGGGGAAAGTCACTGAGCAAACATGTATCGGACCTCAGCGACACAATGATTCTCAGATCACAGATGTCAAGGGAAATCTGCAAACTGTCACTCTATTTGTGTTAGGTAGGGTTATTTATTAGCAAAGTAGAAAGAACACAGCTTTGAGTGTCTGGCAGACATGGGTTCAAATCTAAGCTCTACCACTTATTGGCTCTGACTTTTTGGATAAATTACTCCTACAATCTAATTTCTGCTAAATTCAAGGCCAAGTTTAAGTCTCACTCTTCTTTGATGCTTGCTCTGAGAACCCTAGTCCATTGTCAGTCTTTCCTCCTCTGCACACACATAACTGATGTTGCTTTTACCTTCATTCTGCAGAGGCAGAGTGCTAAGTAATAGACCATAGACTTTGTAGTCAAACAAACTTAACCCCACACAGCAGCTAATTCTAGGTTTGCCATACTCATCTGCAAAACCTAATGAGATAGTATAGATAATATCCCCAGCCCTGTAGCTGATAGATAGTAGGCATTCCATCAAATATCCAACCTCATTATATTGTTATGAATCCTTTCATGCTATTTTTCCAGTGATATTAACAGCCAGAGCCAGGAAGGGTAAGACTGGACCTTGGTAAATAAAAAAAAATGCCACTACAAAGCAGCTAAGGTATGGTGATATGCTTCACAAGTAGGGCTACCTGTGCCTTCTAGATATGTGGGCTGCTGGAGGGTCCTACAATTTTTCCTGGCTTTCCTTACTCATCACCCCTGTAAGAACATATGGGCATAAACTATGTCTTATCCTTTTTGATTTCTTCACAAACCCTGATATAGAATTTAAGAGTAAGAAGGAAAGAGAATAACATCTATTTGGTCTGAGAGAGTAGACACTAAATAAATACTGTTGGCTGATTGAAAATGTTTTACAAATGTAAAAGCCTTACACAAATATATGGTCTCTATCTGAGTTTTATCTTTTCTCCAAACTAGAAATATCTTCTCCTATCAAAGCTCAATTTTGTCACTGTAGAAAAAAATGAAAAAGCAACTTAAAGATCTTCACTTCTTATGAGGAATAAAGACAGATACAGAGTTCATCAGTTAAGAGCAGTAAGGGAGATGCAGAAAGAGGGCGGGGGGCAGATTGAAAAAAGAAATCACCACTACCACACCTCTCAGAAGACAAGAAAAAAATGAATTTCCCATTAACACATTTCAGAAAGCACTTTCCTCCTACCCCGAAGCTGATGAATTGCATTTTTAGATAATGTGTGGAAATTTCAGTTTGACATTACCTTCCTGCTTAGTTCCTAGTCTCAATCAACCAGGCCATTCTATGGAGAAGGGGGGGGGGGAGTAAGGGAGTAAATGTGTGTTAGGGAAGGAGAGGAGGCTGGGTGAACAGGAATCGGTCTTAAGAACCAGTCAGCTAAAGCCCAGAAATAGAAAATCCTTAAAATACCCAGGCCTGATTCACATCTTAGGTAAAAATCCTTTGAGACATCTCTCCTGGGATGTGAGAATACTTTCCTATGGTTATCCAAGTTCGGAAGCAGGGCAGAACTGGCTGATTTGGAAGGGAGGACAGTCAGGAGGCAAAAGGGACACACACCTGGTCCCTTTTGTCACCAGCCTGGGGAAAAGTTGTGTGGAGAGATGCTCTATGTACCTGCACGAAGTGCAAGCCTCACAGCTCTGCTCAACTAGCAAGTCCTAATTAGGAAGGATGGAAGGTCTCTGATTGCCCCTGATGAGTGTGTAAGAGGCACAATGATTACATGGTTTACTGTCTGCACTTAATGTTCTGACGTTCTGCAAGTTCCCCTTAATAAGGCAGACCCCCTATTCTCCTATTTTGTAGCCCTATTAGGCTGCCAAATCTTCACCATACCTAAAAATTTTCCATTCACCCCCAACAATATCCAATCCAAGTCAACAAATCAAAACTCTCTTATTCTTCTTTGTGGAATATGTATAAGATGACTGCAGGGAGGTGATAAATAAAATGACAAATGCAAATCTGCCTGATTTTCCTCTGAATGCAGGAGACGTATCACACTGCACCAAGCACATTTTTCCAAATCAGAGCAAAATATGCTGATATCCTAATAAATGCTACCGTCTCCTTTACTCTTCCCATCACTAACTAATATCCCTCTGATGTCCATGTAAGAAAAGTTCATTTAGCTAATCAAATCTTGGGATTTTCTTGGATATACCTAATTGTGGCTGGGTTTTAACTATGCTTAAATCCAAGGTAGCATCCGTGCCAATACAGTGCTTATAAAATAAAGAAAAGGTACACACAGTGAAAGGTATTTCAGAAGGGAGAAAATCAGAAATTAAAAACCACTTCATGTATATAGTCTTCCTTATACAGGTAAACAGTGATCTGTTTAATTCAAACATTTTATTTCTTTAATGCACAGTGTGCTATTTTCCAAAACAAAACGTTGTGAACTCTAACTAGATTTTATTTGTACTGAAAATTTTCATTCTCTAGGTATGCAAGCTGAACTTGCTTGTAAAAGGGAGGGGTCAGCTTAATATTTGGGAGAAAACTGCCAGAGATAAACAATATGCTGGAGAACTCACAGTCAGAGCTCCCATACTTGGAAGCTAAGTCAGCTGTGCAAGTTACTTAAATGCTCCTAAATTCAAATTTCTTCAACTGTAAAATGGCAGTCTTGAGGATTACCTGATACTCTACCTCCTAGTCTCAGCACACTGTAAGTGTTCGTTAAATGCTGGCTACTCTTATGATTCTCTGAGAAATCTCAATTAGGTAACTTACCTAATTTTTACCATTTAAATGAACTATGATATTTAAAGTATTTAATAGAGGGGCCACAATACACATTAAGTAACACAAAAATATACAAAAGCTGCTGCTATTATTCTTATTTGTCTTTGCTAGGCACTATTAGAAATTATGTCAACAAATAGCTGACCTCACATTTCAGGAATGAATCAAAAAGCATTTTCATATTTTAGGACTTTTCCGAGCTATTTATTGTTTACATGGTTATCTCAGAAGCATAACCAAATTTCCCTAGTGTTCTTATAAAGCCAGTTCCTTGAAAGCATAGGAGGTAATATACAACAGCCCCTGACTCTCTCTTCTCACTATCTCCCACCCAGTGGACAGAATTGTGTCAGGCCTCCTGGCCTGGAAGCTCTAACAGTCATTCGCACTACTGTGGTCCATGTCCCACATCTCACTTTTAGAGAGAGACACAGGATTATTAGCACTTTCACAAATCCAGAAAAAAATAGAAGTTACCCTATGACACCAGATTGAAAGTGAGCTGGTTCCTTTAATTAGAGATATAAATCCAGACACAAAAGGGGTGGCAAAGTATTCACCCTAATGTCCACGGTAGTGAAGAGTTTCTTTTTTTTCTTTTCTTTTCTTGTTCCACTTTTCCCACTGAATAATAATATTAATTAAGCCAAAGACATATTATAAAGAAAAAAAGACAGAGAGAGATGGATTAGCGGTGGTGTTTCTGTAATGCTTTTGTCCATTGGGGTGCAACTCCAACCAACCTGACTTTTGGGCACTTAATCTGGCAACACTGTTTCATATCAGAGTACTGCTTCCAAAGAGGCACATGCCAGCTCTACTTCTGCTGTTGAAAGCACGGAAGAATAACAAGTGTTTTTGGTCTTCCACTGAAATTTTAGTTCTATTACTTTGCCTTTCTTTCCTATAAATCCTAACCCCATCGTTCTAACCTTCCCCAATTGCTCCAGCTAACAAGATGCTACCTTTTCCAACTATTGACAACACTTAGGGTCTGTCCATATGCCAGTCTCTCAATATATTCAGTTTTGTAAACAATAATGTGCAGTTTGGACTGCCCTATCCTCAAAACCTCCCCTTAGAGTTTTTACCTGCCTGAAATGGATAGAAATCTACTCTTACAAGTTACAGTTCATGGACACATGGAAAATGACAGCAAGTAAAGATGTAGTTCTTTTTTATCATTGTGATGCAAATAATTACACAATGTGAGTAAGCAAAACTGCTTATTGTCTTATACTGATTTCTTTCTTTCTGGGGATTTTTTCTTTGTTATTTTCTCCCCTTTATTACTTTTGGGTGGGATAGTAAGATAATAGGCATTGATAAAACTGCAATTCAGCATTCTAGCAAAAGATACATTCTGAGCCACCCAGACCCATCCTGATAAAGTGATATGTTTCTTCACCTAAAATATTAATCATATATATAAATTTAGACTCAGTAAGCAAACTCAATGCTTATGAATCAAAACCAAAACCAGAAAGGCAACAAAGGAAAAAATAAAAACAAATCAATTCTCTGTAGTCCATGGGAATAATAAAATTTTCCCCAGAGATTTGGTGTTCTTTGCCTGAGTTTCTAGGTTGCATGAATCCTGTGGGCCACGAGCCACTTCTCTTTCTTTCCAGCAGCAGAGGCTGCAGGTAGATTCAGGAGAAAAGCAAAGGACTTGGCTTCCAATGCCATCACATGACCATGGCTGCACACAAAAGCAACTCGGGAAATGTGTTTTCTCTCCCTGGTTCCTATATTACCCTGATGAGCATCCTTTCCCAATTGGTAAATGAAAATCTAATGTCTTTGAGAAGACATTACTTAATAAGTAACAGAGATGTCTAAAAGCACTCTAAGCGAATCTTAAACTTGGCACTTTTAGTAAATTTGGTTCTATCTTAAAGGAGGACACAGACTGAATTATATCCCCTAGTGGATGACAAATATGGTTATCTTTGCTTCCCTTTATACACAAAAGTCTTGTTTAAAGCCATGGTGCATTAGGCAGACTCTCCAGAGGATGGCCAGCAATCTCCACTGAAAGGAACAAAATGTAGCACTGGGTTATGGGGTGGGAATTAAGCAGGAGTCTTAACCTTAGCACATACTTCCCAAAAAAATCATGCTTTTGGAACCTACAGGCACTTCTCTGAGCTCCACCACCTGCTAATAACTATACTGCCTTGGGAAGTTACTTAGCCTAGTTTAGGTTCAGTTTCCTCATCTAAGAAAATAGATAACATTTCTGTAGTGAATGAAATAAGTTATGTCCACTGCTTACAAGTACTTAGTACAAAAGTGCCTGCTAACTGGTGGCAGTTGTGTTCATAGTACCATATCAATTAAATCCATGCCCAAATGTCTTTTATGTGTTCTCAAATGGAGAATTCTACAATAACCCACGTTCAGGGGTGAGTCCAGCCTGCCTGTAATGCAGTGAACACAGTCACTTCTTCTCAAGGGATTTGGACTTTATTGAGGACAGAATCTTCTAAAAGAATCCACTATATTCTTTTAGGGAGTGGTTTGGGGCTGGAAAATCTTAATCTTGAATTCTTATCTTTTTGCCACTTCCCACCACCCAATCCTCCCACTGGATATTTAGAACTCCTTGTAAACTTCACAGGATCGAGATGCATTGAGATCTGTAGGAGGTGTTGGAGGAAAAGGGGGGACTGGGAAGTTAAAAATCAGGGCAACAAAAATACCTATGATGTCATTCACCCTGACATCTGAACTGAGGCCTTTCCACTTGCCTGGTGTGATACCTCACCTCTCCCACCCTGTGTTATGACTTAACCCCCAAAAGCAGGCCTAAGAGGGTCTTTCTAGAGCAATTCTTACTCCTTCCCCATTTCCCTGAAGCCCTGTCTTCTCCCTCCTTGTCTGACTTCTAGCACAGCCAATTAAACCTGAACAACGGGTGGATGGAGGAAATATGCTGCATCTATGGAATGGTACAGCAGGGACCAGTTTCACTGTTAATTTAAAATGCTAGAATTAATTAGGTAGTGTAAATGAAGAATTTAATAAGCACTCTTTACAACCACAAGTTCTACTTTTATTAAACACTGCTACCAAATGAGGGCAAATATCTCTGGTCTCTGTATTTCCCTGCCTCATTCCCATAAGGTCTATATAAATAAAAAAATTTGCCTGAATTTTAAAAAATTGCATAATTATAAATTCATGCCTAAATTGTATTTCTGCTTTCAACCCGTAAGCTTCTTCTTCTTTAAGCTCAGATGCTACTGTATGTCTCTGCTTGTGCTGGAGAGGGTGCTAAACAAACCAAAGTTGACAATTTTGGTTTTGTATACCAAATTAAAGGCTGTCTTTGAAGCTGTCACTCCTATTCAAATCCACTCGGTGAACTACCAAATTAGCATTCTTTCAGTAAAGGAATCTGCTTGTTTAAACATGTGTCTTTAGAAAACAAGGATCAACACCATGAATCAGTACTTCACAAAAGTCTCACTACCATTCTAAGGGAAATCGTCTGAAAAGGTGATTAATAATATTCACTAATATAGCTGGCAGAATCCCTATTTAGAAGGTAAGGCTAAATCAAAAATACATTTTCTATATAGGAGTAGGAGGAAGAATCATATGGTTAACTGGTTTTAATTTGGTTTGAATTATCATCCTATTATATAAAGATTATTCAGGAATCTAAACACCCGCTTTCTGAAAGTGTAGGCAATTCTGTTAAAGGATAGATGTGCTCTGGGATAAGATCATTAAAGCCTGGCCCTATTTGGAGACCTGTCCTGGTCACTCTCCTCAAGGCCTACTCGCTATATCCGTAATAGCAACATCCTCCATTTTCAGAAAACTCCCTACACAATAAGTGTTGGACGAGGTGCTTAAGCCAGTCTTACATTTCACCTTTACAACACTCCCTCTAAGATAAGCATTATTTTGGAATTTTATAGGTAAGGAAAGTGTGTTTGGAAGGTTATGTGACTTACATTGTAGAAAGTAGCACCTTACAAGTTTAATGATTTTGCAAAATAATTTATAAGGGGGGGGGGAGTTATATGTGAATTATGAGAATGGGAGAATTTATATTTATTGGTACACATATATATTATAGACTTTGATTTAAAATCAAGATGTCCTATCTCCCTATTTTAATCAAAGAGCTTCCTTTTAATTTAAGTCAGTTGCTTGTCAATTAAACTGTCCAAAGAACGGGAAACAAAAGTCAATACTCACAACTGACAAGCACTTGAAGTTGACGTGAATGATTTCAGGAGTAGAGCACCAGAAAGCAGCAGCTTCACTGCCATCACTGTGTGGTTTTCTAAGAAAATGTTTTCATTTCCAACAAGATTACAGGGAAAAATTCCCCCAAAGAATTATAGTACCATTGTCTAGCAAACATTAGGTCCTCAAAGAATAGTTATTGATTAGGAAAAAATAATAACATAAAAAATCTCAAATATCAAAATTCTATAGGGTACTGTTTCACTTTCAAATAAAAAAAATTCTGACTTTTCAGAATATCCTCAAAACAAACAAATACATACAATGAAATACCTCAAATGCAGATCCTTTTTAATCACCTCCTTCCTACTGCTGAATAGTTACAGAATAATCTGCTATCCTTAGGGCCTATTTCTCCTCAGGGACAATGAGCAGTTGTGTAACCCTTCCACAGTCCACTGTGGCACCCTTTAAAACACTTGTCTCAACACATGGAAGAACACTGGACACACACAATCTAATGCTTGGAAGGAGAAGAAGTGAATAAAAACTACTATGGAATATAGGAGAGCAGAGGGCAGAAGTGGGAGCTAAAGAACAGAGAGAAGTGGTGGCTGATTAAGAATAAAAGAGGATAAAACGAAAGGATAACTTCACATAAAGTTGAAGAAGCTCTAAGATCTTCATGGGTTTCCTAGTCCTACCAATCCATAGTATGGTTTTATGTGGTGTACACACATGTACAGTGCTGTGGGTCTAGGACTGTGTATAGGTGCCATCCTTGCATGCAGGATACATCATGCAGACACTCAGATGCACAATCACACATGTGCATTTCTTCTAAGTTCCCCATATTCAGTGATATAACTTCTTCTGCAAGTCCCAAGTCTAGAATATGGAAGAACATACCTGTAATTTTGTCTCTCACGAGTTTGCAGGATTCTATTTCACCAATGCTCCCAAAGAGACTCCTGAATTCCTCTTGGGTCATATTCTGGGGTAAGTAGTTGACGATGAGGTTAGTTTTGCTGTCATCTGTGGCTGCCCCTGTCTGCATGGGAGAAGGACAGTTTCTGTTGTTGCTGGAGGGTCCATTGCTTGTATTGGATGTCGGGCCATTTGACACCTGAGGCTCCATGGTGCTAATTATCTAAACAAAAGTAATAATAATAAAAGAAACCTTTTGAAATCTGAAAGACACAATCAAAGTCCTTTTAAAATTTTATTTTATTTTATTTTTTGAAAAGGAAGAGAACAAGATGGAAGCAAGATGGAGCAAGAAAGACTGGGTTGTGAACACAGCCACTTTAGAAGCATGTTTTTAACCAAAATGTTAAACTCCCCTTGCTATTTTTAGGCCAGCCCTTAGATTTTGAACACAGACTAGAATGCAGTGGGAACTCTCCCATTATTTTGTTAATGAAAAGCTAATTCCTGTTTTC
The DNA here is from genome assembly GCF_047511675.1 of Marmota flaviventris. Classification (NCBI taxonomy): domain Eukaryota; kingdom Metazoa; phylum Chordata; class Mammalia; order Rodentia; family Sciuridae; genus Marmota; species Marmota flaviventris. The sequence goes on along the minus strand of NC_092507.1, from coordinate 39,454,043 downwards.
ATTACACAATCACTCTCAGAAATGTATACTTAAGCCACACCAAATTATAATTAAAATGTAAAGTAATAATCATGATTAAAATTATAGTTCCATTAAAGCTGAAAAAGCTAAATATAGAGGGCTACACTCACAAGATCAAATACAGTACCTGTTTATTAACTATCTCATAAAGTAAAATGACATTGAATTAAGCGGGGCCGTTCCATATGGGAAGGGTTGAGATTTCCACTGATGCTTAAACACTGATAAAACTTGTGATTTCACAAGTACATGCCAGGGAGCTGAAAAATCATCTAATGATTTTTTTTAAAATCTAGCCATTCGGCTGCTGTTTCTTCCAGACCTCTAATAAAACAAAAACCAAAAAGTTTTTTCCAGGTCTCCACCTTAGGTCCAGTGTAGCCCAAGACTGTCCTCTTGTACATTACTCGGCGGGGGCGGGGAAGGACTTTCTCTGGATTTAAATACTTAATTGAAAAAAGATTTCCTTGGGTGTGTGAACTGTCTCAGGCAACATACTAGTGGAAAAAATTCGTAAGAGTTCCTGTCCTCAAGGAGCTTGTAGTCTCCAGGACACAGACAGGTGCATGGCTGGTGGCAGGACAATAGGCATGAATAGAGGTACAATGTCCCCAGCTCACAAAATAAAGGCAATCAGGGACAATGCCGAGATGATGATGCTTTTAGATGGAAAATGGGTTTAAACTGAGGGAGCAAGGCCATGAAGATGCCCTACATGGGGTAACAAAAATGGAAAATCACAAAACTGCAGAGCCAAAAGACACTTTAGGGAATAAAATCTAGCTCAGTATTTTCATATCTGGGATTAAGTCCAAAGACATCCAGTGACATTGTCATTTCAAGAAAGTGGAGCAAAATCTGGGCCTGCACCCAGGCTTCCTAGTCTTCTTGGTCCCACCTTTCCATTCTATTTTATCACTGTCCCCTGTTTATCTATCATATGGCTTCTGTCTCCTCTGAAATCACTTCTTAACTCTTAGGCAATGGAATCATGCCCTGCCACTCACTAGCTATGTGGCATTAGGGAATCAAGGTGTAACAGATATCTGATAAACAGTAGATCCTATTACTATTACCCTTTTACTGTTCAGAGAATTTTTTTTTGGGGGGGGGGGGTAAGCATTTTTGTTGAATATCACGTACATGAAGTAAAGTGTACAAACCTCAAGGCTACAAATGCAAAGAATGTTTACAAAGTAAACACAACTGACACCTGGGTACCAACTTTCACATTGTAGCATAGATTGTGACTAGTACCATGAAATCCTCCTGTCCTCTCCCGTCATTTACATCACCCTCCTCAAAGTAACCACCACTCTGACTTCTAATCCATAGATCCCGTTTGCCTATTTTTGAAAGTTTGCATAGAATCATACCATGTGTAGTCTTTTCACCTGTCTGAAGTGTCATGTATATTGTCTGTGTAGTACTATGTTGTTCTTTCCCTATACTATTGAAAATTTAATTGTAAGAAAATGTCACATTTAATTTATCTCTTGATGAACTAGATTGTTTCTAGTTTTCAACTGTCAGAGTTGTTGCTGCTATGAGCATTATGCACAATCTTTGGTTAGGTATTTGCACATGTATCTGTTTGGTATATTCCTAGGATTCTGTTTTGGGGGGTCATAAGGTATATGTATGTTCAGTTTCAGTAGATACTGCCAATAGTTTTTCAAAGTAGATGTACCAATTTATATTCCCACAGGTAAAGATTGAAAGTTCCAGATCCTCACATCCTCACCAATGTTCACAGACTGTTTTTTTTTTTTTTTAACTTATTTTGTTTTTACTTGTTTTCTCATTTGAAGAAGAGTGGTATGGTGGGGGGAGGAAGAAACTAGTTTTGGAGCCAAGACAACAGCTGCCTTAAAATTCTAGCTCTATCACTTATTAGCTGTGACTTTGAGCCTCAGATTTCTCTTCTGGAAAACTAGAATAAAACCTCCCATGCAGGGTTGGTTTTCTTTAGGATGAAAGCTCATATATAAGAAGTATCTACAATAAAAAGTACCTAGAGACATCATCACTATTATTCCTCATTATGCCCCAGTGATACTGTTTCCTCTTTTGATGGTCACAAATGGGAAATGAAACCAAAAGAAAAACATGAAGTCTTGAGAAGAGCTAGGGTAATAAAGCAGACTGAGGACGGTGAGTAGCGTCTTAGGTTCTTTACCATCATGCAAGTAATTTAAGTGGCTCCACTTCTCACATCACCAGAACTTTCTTCTTGGCTTCAGGTCAACTGTAGGATTCCAGAAGGCTGGTCCAGACAGCAAGGAGAAAGCAAAAAGCTTCTGAGAAGAATCTTAAACCAAGCTCTCCTCAGAAATGATCGAAACCAGCCAGGTGTGGTGGCATATGCCTATAATCCCAGCAACTCTGGAGGCTGAGGAAGGAGGATCTCAAGTTTGAGGCCAGCTTTAGTAACCTAGCAAGATCCTAAGCAACTTACTAAGACCATGTCTCAAAATAAAAATTCAAAACGGGCTGGGGATGTAGCTCAGTGGTAAATTTCCCCTGGGTTCAATCCCTAGTACAAAACAACAAATAAACAAAAACAAAAACAAAAAACCCAAAAACAAAAAAACTACACACACACACAAAACAAACAAACAAACAAACAAACAAAACCTGATAGAAACTGTGCTCAGCAAAGCCTATTCAGCAGCTCTGCCCTCAAGGCAAGGGTCCAGGAAAAAAACTGGGGAGCTGGGCCCAGCAGGGGTTAGCAGGCATCATTAATGGACAAGATGTTGTAGAGCATCAGCAGAGATCCTGGCTGGGAGGCAGTTTCTCCATAGCCACACTGTCAGGCCTCCTGGGCCAGCTCTGCATAGCCAAGCTGTCTGGCCTCCTGGGCATGCACAGCACCTCCATTTGCTATGTCGTCTCACTGCTTCACTGAGTTAGGTGTCCAGGCAACAAATATAGGAAGCACAGCCAACTCAATAAGGAACTGGAAAATTGGAGTTTATCCATCTCAGTAGACCTGGTGGGCAGACCCTCAGAGCAACCCAACTACTGTATTTTTATTTAATGCCACTCGTTCCTCCCAAGACCCCCAAACCAGTCCTACAATCCACAGAGCTGCTTTCTTGATTACTACCTTTCTCATGTTACCCCTCTCAGAGCTCCCTACAGACACCTAGAAAATATCCTGCACCAAAGTGATGCAGATTTTTTGGTGCTAATGATGGAGAATATAGAAGAATGTGCACCACCCCTAAGCTTACTGAGACTCTGTGAGACCAAAAATGTTCAAGGTCACCTGATAGTCAGGTTCAACTTGTGTCTGACAGACATTCACTTCACAAACGTGGTGAAAGCCAGCATTTGTCCATATGACCATCTTACAGGTATTCCTGCTCCCAAAAGGCTTAGGAAGTATCAAGGCTTCAGGTAAAGTAATTTCAGTTCCACTAACAGCCTTCTGTATCTCCTTACATCTTATGTGGATTTTTAAATTTATGTTGACTCCCAAAGTTGAGCCCTATTTGTTTTTTTTTTTTTTTTTTTTTGAGCCCTATTTGTAGATTAGACAACCAGTGGTGCCCATGAGATGTAATGTTTGCCACTGAGCTACCTCAAGCAACCATATTCATAAATTAGGTCATGTCATTCTTATGTGATGGAGATGGAGCTCTCTCTGCTCTGCACACACACTAGGTAGTTATACTTTTGTGTATCTAGGAAGAATTAATGAACATAACATTCACACAGAATTTTCTCAATAAAAATATATAGTCTGAAAGCTGAAAAACATTTGCAAATGTCTTAATATATCTTATGTAATAAGATCCCTGTCGCGGTCTTAATGGTGCATCCCAGGATACCAGGATACCAAAAAAAAAAAAAAAGGAAATGTAAAAATGCCACATCAAATCTGATATATGAATAAATCAAGAGGATTTTAAAACATTACCTGGAAAATAGGAGAAGTTGCTAAGATGTAAAGATACTGAATATAAAACCGGAGCATTTTAAGGTTATGAGAGATCTTAAAGAGAGGACACCTGCGTTCTCTACTTGGTCCGTTTCAGACCAGAGGTAGAGAAAATGCGTATTCGTGGGAAGCACATCATCCAAACAGAGGTGGGTTTGGCAAAATCAGAACACTTGCTTCCTCAGGCTAATGCCTTTGACATTCTAACAGCACAATTTTCATTACAAACAAATATATCAGGTACCCAAGAATGCATATGTACTTTAATGAAACTTTTGGTGTGGGTCTTGCAGCCAATTTTGCAGCTGACCAGGTTCCAAACCCCTGACTTGTCTTCCCCTTCCCTTTTCTAATGGCAATTAAGAACAAAAAATTATAGTAAGCATCCAGGCAAGAGCATTGAGGAGGTTCAGTTGACTTCAAACTCTAATGGTTGTACAAAGCACTACATTAAATCTTTTATGTTCCTGTGATATATTTTAAGAAACATTATACAGGCAGAAAATTTCAGGGATAAACTATTAGAGCAGTGCACAATAATGTAGGCACTCAAATCCTGTCATTGTAAATGTCGACGGTTTGAATGACTAATTACTCACACTCAACGCATTAACCTCACCCCTCCCACCACTCTTCTCTGCAAAATATACAACAAAAGCAAGCAGGAAGGCCTCAGACATGCAGCTGCAGGATCATCACCAGGGTCCTTTATCTCTGCAGAGGGGAGGTAAGGAGCAGAGGCTACGCCAGCCTCTTTCTCACAGTACGGGGGGGGGTGGGGGGGGTGGGGTTGGTCAGGGAGGAGAAACCAACCTTGATGGCACCTCCCTTGCCACAATCTGGGTGTCCTTATATCCTCTTAAGTTAACTGTAACTCTACTACCTGGACATACCAGGTCATATGCACATAAAAAAGGGTTTATTTTCACTATAGCTAGATCTGTGTATGTGAGATGAACAGAGACAGAGCCCCAGCATGCCAGGCACTGCTCTAGGTAGGTCCTGGGGATACAGAGATAAAGACAAAGAATGGGCCCTCACTGAGTTCACAGTGAAGATACACAAGAGATATCAAAGGACATTGGGGGCCACCGAGGCCAACCCCATAATTTTAATGAGGAAACTGAGGACCAGAAGAGAGTAAAAGACTTGCCCAAGGTCACACTGCTAGTAAGAGGCAGAAAGAGACTGGAACCCAGGTGTGCAGACCACTTCACTTGTGTACTCTTGTGACAATGAAGGCATGGCCATTTGAATGAGGGTATAATTCTCCATTTTGGGGGGCAGCGATGAGGTGACCCATTTCACCCAATCTCTTCCACTTACCCACTGTCCATCCCACTGCCCACACCAAGGCGGGGGGTGAGACCTATTAGTTAAGCATGCTGATATCACATAGAGTCCCACTACACCCTCATCTCAGCCCCATTTTAATGATGCATCAGGAGAGAGAAAGTAGAAGCTGGGGGTTTAGGGCAGCCTTTGGTCTTACTGGTATAAAAATGGTACCTGTCCTCGCTAAATTGTCACAAAGACTGAGGAAGATGATGTGCATGGAACACTAAGCACTATTCCTGGCTTGGTAATCCCTCCACAGATATTAGTGATGACTGATGTTAATATTATTAGAAGAGAACAGTGGAAAAGATAAAAAAAAAAAAAACTCAAAACCTAAGAAACTAGGTTAGAAGTTAGAAGAAAAAGCTAAGAGTAGCAATGTAATCAAAGGACAAAACCTTTTCTTCCTTCCCAAATCTGTTCATATAATATCTTGCTCTTAGAATTCATTCACTCATTAAACAAACAAATATTTATTGCTGAGGAGTCGATATGTCAGAGGAGAAAGCACATCCTGTGGCCAGGGAAGTCCTTGAAGTGTATTAAGCAAGACTACTCTAAAATTCTAGAAGTGTACTTAAGGACTAAAGTACTAAAAGTGTGCTTAAAGCCCTTTTAATATTTCTTCCAACAGCTTGTGAATTGCTTACACCTCCCTCCATCCTCCACTATTCATAAAGCTTTAATTTGCTCACATTTAGGAGAAATCAGGCTACAGTTGCATGACTGGTGCTCCTTCTCACAATGGAGAACAGTCATTGTCCAAGGCCGCAGAGAACTCAGAGTGATGCTATAGTCCTCTCATCAATCCTGCCAGTCATGCCATATTGTATCCTTGTCCCAATATTGTCTATAAAAATGGTAGTCTGACAACAAACTATTGTTTTGCATTTCTGTGTTTTAACCTAGTATATACATTCAGGATTTACTTTGTGGGGCAACTAAAGGGCTACAACTCTGTATTACAGGAGTCTACCCTGATGCAGAACTCGCTATTGTCATTGGTCATTCAAGAGCCCATTGCAGGGCCTCTGTGCACCCACACAAGGCTCTCAGCACTCTTCAACTTCCAGTTTTCCACTCTGGGTCTCACTGCTCAATTTATGCAAAGGGATCAAGAGAAAAGAATCATAGAAGGTCACAGGAAAATAGTGTTTCCTTTCCAAATACTCTTCCCTTCTGTTTTCAAACCCCTTTAAATGTCAGCAGTCCCAGAAACTAGAAAGGTGCTGAAGGAATGCACCGAGTGTGAACACATCTCAGGTGGGTATATCTGAGATACACACATGTGTCTTATTAAATATTTTAACGAATATTTAAAGGTGTTTTCTTTTACCATGTTGGAAGGACTTTTGAAAATTTATACATAAAGGCTAACCCTTATGTAATAGAACAAGTGCTCCCAAGAGCATGAAGAATAATGTTTACCAAGGGCAGTCACTGAATTGAGCCATTAAAGAAATAGATTTAAATTATTCATGAGAACAAAAATAAAAGTCCTAATTCTCTTTGTAGGCATTTCCCACTTAACCCTTATAAAATCCTGACATGCAGTATGTTAGACTCTGGTGGAGCAGTCCTGACTACTGCGTTTTGCCCGCCTTTCAAAAGCCTGAACAACAAATCCCCAAAGTTAGAAAATTACACAGCAGACTCTGTGTTTCTGAATACAGACATTATTTTTAGGAATAATTCCTCACTTCTTGCTCCTTGAAAGATACTAAAAATGTCTGTACAGCCCCCCAATTTCATATTTCTTTGAAGTTTCCTCTATAAGCTCATAAAATTCCTTCCTTCCCCCTCCTTTTGTCAAGAGGCTTTAATTGGCTCCATTCCCTTTAGATTAATATTGTTTTCTAAATACAACGTTCCTGGTTATGATTCAACTGTGAAAGACACGTTATTCATGGGGCCCAAGAGAAGGGGCCAGATCCGTGATCTGAACACTCTCGGAAAAGGGAACTCAGAAGTGATTACTCACACAGACCACTGGCTGCAGACCACACTCCAAGCCCCCCAAACCATTCATACCAAGTTTCTATAGATTCTGTTGGAAGGTAACTAGAAAACTCTAGAAAAAAATTTAATTTCAACTAGGGAAAACACTCTGACAGCTTAATAATACCTTTGGGCACATGCACAAATAACCTGAAAGACCTATTTACTCTAGGAAGTTCAGTGGTAATAAATTCTCAGTATATCCTTAAAACAAGTGTATTCAATTCAACACAAGCTTACTGGATGCTATTATAGGCCAGAGCATTGTTCTAGGAATTGGAGAAACAAAAATAATTTGATCTGTGCTCAGTACAGGAAGTTCAAACTGGAAGGATGGCAGAAGAGAACAGGTAAACAAACAATTATTTAAAATCAACTGTAAACACCCCTTTATTTTAAGCAATCCCCTCCAGAGTTCCTCTAATGACTCCCTTCCTTGCCCAAAGCACATGCATTGAACATACTCAGGCTAATCCTATGCTGTTCTGATACTGAGCTGACAGGGCTGTTCTTGGTCCAAATGCCTCTGTCCTAAACAAATGCCTGTTTGTAACAAAGAGGGAAGCTTGAGGCATCCCTCCTTTGAAATGGCATCTTCTTCAGTGAGAGGAACACCAGGCATGCCAAAAGTATTCTCAGTGGAGGTAGTCAGGGCTTTTAAAAAATCAGCAGTCGCTGGAGAGAACAAGAGACATTAATACTTAAAATAGCAGGGCCAGCGTGGATATGAAAAGCATAATCAAAATTTAATTTCTCTCAGGCATTATTCTCAAAATCACAGAAATCCAAGTTTTTAATCTTCTTCCCCAGACACATCACGCACACTTCCTCTCCTAAATAAATACTGACCTCCTTTATGCCCTACAGTTTTTTCTTTTCGCTTTGAGCCTAAAATGATTCCCCGGGTGTGTCCACCCTGGTGCAATCCTGGTAAGACTCCTGGGTGTTTAGTTTTAACTGACTTTTATGGCAAACTCTCCAGAGCTGAAGGACAGCTTGACCATCCACTTGATTATAAAAAAGAGGGAATGTTCCTTTATCCCCCATAATTCAGTCCTCCGTTCCAAAATGGCCAGTAAATACTATCAAACTTTCAATATGCTTTTTTATATTTGAAAAAGGCAAATATTTTCATGTTAATATAATTTCCTGGGAAAGCTCAGGCTAATTTAAAAAATCAGTTGAAAAACAATATTTCTTTCCATCCTACCACCTAAGCCCCTCAGAACTCTGAATGTTTAATGTGGATAAAATAAGTAAAATGCCTAATGATAAGCTATGGGTACCTGTTGGGATGGGGACCAGTTGTGATAGTAAATGTGTTATCTTCATCTTCCATACAAAGAGTATTTAATGAATCATTTGAAAAACTGTCCACAGACTGATTAAGTCGGATTTATCTTTTGATTAAATGCATAAGCAATAGCCAATGGCACAGTTCATGTAAACTTAAGTATTGTATATTTATAAAATGCCTGGCTAGTGGCTCAGAGTGTGAGCAAACTCATCGAGATTTAGCTGTTAAAAGCAAACACGTTTCTAAATTTGCTCAAATTAAAAATTTCAGAAATCTACATAGAAATATATTTTATTTTGAAATTAAATAGTTGTTTTCTTAACACAGCTGGGGCAGGATAAGGAGGAGAATTAAGAGGAGTACAGAATGCCTAGAAAAATCTGTGTCGAACAACCTTCTCTTTTTTCAAAAAGAATTGTATAATGCCAACCGCTCTTCCAATTGTGCAAGTCAGAAGAGAGAGGTTATTTGGGGGCATTCTGAAGCTAAAGATACTGAGTGAAATCAAACAGCTCTCAGTAGCTGAATGTGTGTACAGTGGCCATGGTCTATTGTATTCATGGATGATTCGCACAGCTTTATAGTCTCTCTACATGTTCATTAATGAAAAGACCCCTGAACATCATTCTGGTAGGATAATTTTAAATTTGAAAATTATTTTATTACACTTGAAGTTTTATTGTTAGTTTCCCCATTCACTGCTTTTCTTTTTTTCATTTCATTTCTTTCGTTTTTTAATAATAGAGAAACTTTTGGAAAAAGGACTTTCTGACTTGATAGAACTTTATCCTTCCAACTGCCCCTGAAAGCTTAGTTGGACACCATTTCCCTGAACATTCTCTGGGAAGGTAGAATGAGCAGGAGTAAAAGTGAACTCTGCCAAATCTGTGTTGGTGAGAATTCAGATCTCAACTGGGAGAAATGAGTCTTTGAATTATTCATGGGCAACATGTTTACATAGAAATGAGAAGTTCAAGATTTGCAACTGTCAAGCTTTAAGTGCAATGAAATGGTCTTTCTCATCATTATCAGTAGAAATATAAATTGGCAAAACAGTTCTGCATTTTAGATTCCTATTCTTAGACCCAATGATCCATTCTGAAACTTGGAAAAGCTTCCAAAATTATGTAGGTCAGAAGTACAAATAATATCAAGAAGAAGAAGAAAAAAAAAACCCACCAGAAGCAACCTAAGTGACTGTCAAGGAAGATGGCTGACGTTTAAATAAAGTACAGCATATTTTTATGGTATGGTATTCTATAATTGTTAAAATTATGTTTATAATGGGTTTTCATAACCTAAGAAAATGTGTATGATCAATGTGGAAAAAGAAATAAAAGACTGATTATCTCAATTATATAAACACATAGAGTAGGAGGGAAAAATAAAAAATGCTAACAATCAATGGTAGGATTAAAGGTGATTGTTATACTTGTCTTAATCATTATTTTGCAATTTAGTCTTGTTTTTATAGTAAGAATATAGCAATTTTATAATCAGAAAGGAAGTTATTTTTAAAATAAGAAAGAAAATGTCAAGTCCTTCAAACCAGTTTGGAGTCACAGTATTAAAAATGATTCTTTTTCCTCCCCAGAGCCATCCTGCAGGATCTCTCCTTGGCCACAGTCTGTTTGTTCCTACATTAGAGGACACATGGGAACCCAAATGAATAAAAATTGCATTTCTTGAAACAGTCTCTGGTTCAGTCTCCCCTTCACCTAAATCACAGTGAATTAGCAAGGTTACAATCTTAAGTCTGCCTTATCGCCTGGCAGCAACCTTCACGAGGACAGCAAGGAGAGAAGATGATTTATAAGAAAACCATTCCCTGGATCAGGGAGTGAAAAGTACTGATCCGTTCTAAAAGCTCCTGCTGACAAACTCTGATATTATGAACATTCTGCACTTGGACAAAGGCTCCCACTTTTCTTAATTACATGGTTTGAGCAGGAGCCTGCTTTCAGGATCTGCCTAATCACACAACAGCCATTTATTTTCCCAACCGCAGCTGCCAAAATTTCCCTGATCTCTGTTCTGTGCTCCATCTTCAAGGACATCTTGTGAATGTATGACACTGTCAAGCAGCATTCCACACCATGCTTTTTAAGCCTTGCTCTCTCCCTCCTGCATACGGAGATCCTCCTAATACATTATTTATTAAAAATCTCATGAACAAGAAGGAAAGTAGGGAGGCAAAAAAAAAAAAAAAAAAGCCATAAGTATCAGAATATTTCTGTCTGCTCTGAGGCAAATTCTTTATTGTGGCAATGAACCACTAATATTCTCTGTTCTCTGTCTGACAGGTTTGCTTTTGTTTCATGGACACCAAATCCAGTTAAGTCCTTGGGTCCCTCTTTTTAACAGGAAAATAGGTCCAGCATCCTGTGTGTAAAGAGCATAGGACGTCACTACAAACTTTTGCTTTAAAAAAAAAAAAAAGACTTGAATCTTAGCTCTAAATTTACCTGATTTTTTTATTCTTTTAATTTTCCTTTGTCTCAATTTCCTCATTGTTCTGATTTCTAAAATCTATTATATATATTTTATGATTTTTCTCATAAAAATAGAATTTTAGATTTTAAGAGAGAATAAATAAGTTAATATTTTTGTCTTCACAATCTTTGGCTCGTTTCAAAATATGTTTTTGAAACCTCACTAATTAGGCAAAAGTCAAACCGTCATTTTTAAAATTTAGAAATAATCAGACTTTTAAAAACATGCAAAGTTTCAAAAATATTACCTTTGTGATATAACTCAAACTGCATAATATGTAATTCTCAGATGAGACCCTTTTAGGGCTAATTTACTATGTTCCTAAGAATATTCTGGGTATGATACATATATGTAAAACTAGCTCACTGAAAACAGTTTACTTCTTTGTACCTTTTCCTTCAAAATCACAGGTACAAAGTAAATTTGATAAACTCTTCCAACTCTTGATACATTCTTTTTACCCCAGAAATCTGCTTTTTAAAAATGCAAAAGATTAACAAACATACAGATTTATCTGTTCTTAAGCTAAAGCAACCTCAAATTTCTTTAGTTACAGGCATATTTTAATTAGAGGTATGAACCATAAACATGATCGATAAACATGATATTACCATGCTCCATTTGAACAGTCCCTCCCCACAACCAAGTTAGCTCTTAAAAAAAGAAAAGTAGTACAGAGGAACAAAAACCAAACTAGGTTCCATGACATGAATGAGTCCCTTCGATGGTCCAGAAACTATCATGTTAAATGCCAGGGATACAAAGGAGAAAGAAAGTTTTACTGCCTGCAAAGAAGTCAATAAATGAGTAAATGAGTAATTAATATATAATGTCATAAATATAGTCATGGAGGAGTATGTACAAAGTGCCTAGCAAAATCCCTGCCTGGAACCTGGCAAATGCTTAATACATGGAGACCCTGTTGTAATGCTGATTAAAAAGTGCTTTTTGGGTTACTTGGGAAAATGTTTTGGCAAGCAATTACCATTAACTCTGTCCTTTGCTACCCACAGTGAGCACATACATAATAAATGGTGACGTGTCTTTATGTATATTACTTCACTTAAATCTCACATAACTTTTCAAAGTGGGCTTTATTACTTCCCCCCACTTAAAAATGTAGAGTGCAGTCACTCTACACATGATGGAGAAATGCAGCTCCAGGCAGTGTTCACTGTCACTCAGCTGGAAATGAAACTTGAACCTAAGACTGAAAAACAGAATTCTGCACCCTTTCCTAAACCTCTGAGGAAAAGTTCAAGCAACATAAAATGAAATCTAGTAGACTTAGAAAAAGTAAATCATCAAATCTGATTAAAACCATCCAGCCACTGTATCTGATATTAGTCAAGAAATACTGCCAAATAAATGGATGTTATAGGAAAGATCTTAATTCACAATCCTATGTGGTAAAATGGAATGAGCACAAGGTTTAGAGTTGATCTGACCTGGTTTAAAAACCAGCTCTAGCTTTGACCTTGGTTTTATCAATTTAAGACTTTCTGAAGTATAATTTAAATTTATTTATCTGAAAGGTTTAACTCTATTTGCCTTGTGAAGACTTAAAACAACAAATTTGGGGCTGGGGCTCAGTGGCAGAGTGCTTGCCTTTCACATGTGAGGTACTGGGTTTGATCCTCTGTACCACATTAAAAAATAAAATAAAATAAGGGTATTGTGTCTACCTACAATTAAAAAAAATTTAAGGCATCTGGTCCAGAGTTTGGCACATAGTAAACACTCAATACATGTTAATTCTCTTTATCCAAATTATAACATTCTGAAAATACCTGTTCAATAAAATGTACTGTAGGTGGCAAAGATGACTAATCTAAGGGCTGGTAAGATTTATCTTTGGAATTTAATTTCTGAAATAGAAAAGAAGACTTTAAAATATTACTACTTATCACCATGCCAGTAGCTATTTCCTTCATCTTCACAAAGCTTCACAAACATTCACTGATAAGTTCTCATAATAATGCCAGATAGAAAGATGTACAGATATATAGATATAAGGGGGAGGGGCTAAGTGAACTCTTAAAAAATGAATAATGAAAGTACCACTCCCTCATACTTACAAACATGATTTCTATTATCTTTTGCCCTTTCAAAAAACCCTCCACCAAGGTGAATGGGTAAAGTCAGACACTTCACAGGTAAATTATCACAGTCATTACAGTTTCTGATTTCCTGCAAGGAAAATGCTCATGTTTTCATGGGAAATTTCCTAACACTGCCACAGTGCACTCTGTACGCTGAGAGCAGAGGGCACTTCTGGCTTTTTATGAGAACCTGCTCAGGGTGGAAGAGCAGGGTTGTTCCTGTTTTACCCTCCACCTGGATTGTTCTTTCCTTTCTGTGGGTCCTGAGAAGTGACTACACAGACAGAATGCATGGCAAGAGGATCCTCAGGGCATGGTCAGAAAGGTGTGATGGGAAGTGCAGATATAACACAGCAAGTGTTATTCCCCCTAGAAGAAATAAGACCAACCCTTACAAAGCCCTTACAACCACTTGCTTACAAAATAAGAATTCATTAAATCACCACCTTGATTCTGGGGATTTGGGAAACATGTTCACACTTATCACCCCATTAATCTTCACGAAGACCCTGAGAGCTGGGTGAGGTCATTCCTCAAAAAGCAAACAGAAGGTAAAGTTAAGAGCCCCTGTTCACGTGGTGGGATTTGAAGTGACGTTTCCTGTCACTGATATCCATCTTCCTCCTTGAACTAAGACAAGCACTGGAAAGCACATCCCAGGCCACACCTTCTGGCATTGGCAATGACAAACCAGAACACAGTATGCTCTCCCCTTTGCCACTCTGCCACCAGGCCTAACATGCTCTTCTCCAACCCCCCTCAAGTCTCCCACCTCTATCCCTTGTACCTATTTCTGTTAGGGACATTCACCTCACAACTTCAAAACTCTCTAGCTTCCTGTCTTCCTTCGTAACTGGACTGTGAGCTCCTTGAGGACAGAGGTTTTGTTTGATTCATTCACAATCCTAGAGACCAGTGCAGTGCCAGTACACAGCTAGTGCAGAACTCCTGGTTTGATGGTAGCACAAATGAATGAATAGATGACTCTCTAGGCCCTCGCCTGTTTCCCATAGCCAAATCTGCTATCCCTGTTGTTCCCTAACTTCTCTGCTTTTACTTCTCCTTCTCAAGATCAGTTTAAAAATAAGAGCACTTCATCCTTTTAAAGCTATGTTGCCCTTATTATTATTTCCCTCAACTACTTTTAAGCTGTTCCCAAAGACTGCATTTATAAGGAAGGACACCCCCCCCTCACCTTGTGGGTAAAGCTGCATTTAGAGCATCTGATTCTTTATTTCCATACTCTTTCCACTTCTGCTATCCTTGGTTTTAGACCTAAACTCAGTTCATTTTCACTTTGGGTCAAATCTGGTTGTTGTCTGCAGGACGCTCTCGAGGTTAAGAGCCCCACAGAACATTTCCACTTGTGAGAGTTTCTGCAAGTCACACAAGCCAAGGCCAAAGCCAAAGTCAAAGCCTGTGGGGACACTTAGATTTCACTGAAACAACTCTTAGACCTGGGCTTGCCTGGCATGTTACTTCTTTTAAATAAATGAATAAATTATCATATAATTATTCTATATCCATTCAGTTAAATTCATTCAAACATTTATTAAATCTGTTGAACAGCAATAGCTAAGAACACAGGTACTAGAAACTGACTGCCCATGACCTAATTCCTGTATAGCTATGGGCAAGTTACTTAACTACTCTGTCTCAGGTTTTCTGAAATGCAAGGTGACGCATGTCGATAAGGTAATGTTGATAGGGTTCATAAGAATGTGGCAAAAATTGAGCATGTTATTATTATTAGACAACTGAGTACCATGACACTTGATCCCTCCCCTCTAGTAATTCAGTCTTGGGATGTTAGTAGACAAAAGTTTCAAAATGCCATGAGCAAGTACTGTAATTTGAACACCTTCTGCAATACATCCCTTCCATGTCTTTGCATATGTGCCCACTGAAATGTTTCTCTTACCACCATGTAACTAACCCTGAAATTCTGCAAAATTCCCTGGAGACTGTCTCACTAAACCCCCCAGCCTCAGGAACCTTTTCTTCCTCCTCTATCCTGGTACTCACCACTTTATATTGATTCAGCTTTTACCTCCTAGTCTGATTAGGACGAGGGCCTGAATTTTGGTTGACTTCTTGTTCCTAGCAAGCCGTACACTGAAAGAATTCAACCAATACCCACTGAATGGATCAGTGATAAGAGGCATGTGCAGGATGTTAGGAGACTTTATAGGGACAGAACAGGGACACAGGAAGAGACTTCCTTTTTCCCAGCCCACCCAGGCTCCTGAGCATGCTAAGGAACACATGGTTCTATATTTTAAAGTCCCTTTTTAAAGCCTTTTCTTTAATCTTCCTGCTCTATTTATTTTAGACTAACACATCAAGATCAAAACAAATGTGAACTAGTGGCCAATGGGGTCAAATAAATTCTGGGAGAATCACAAGAGGAAGCCACAAGAGGAAGAAAATATTTAGGGCTTCATTCAGAGTTCTACACAAAAAGTATGTTGCCAAATGCTTGGAAAATTATTCCTTTCTTACACGTGTTTGATGGAGAGTTTTGTTTTTCAACTAGTTTTAAGTTTACACATTGCTAATTAAAACAAAGGAGATTTGGGACAAGAATAAACTGCACTTTTCTCTCAAAAATTTAATCTAATTTTAAGGAATAGTATACACAATGGCAAGAGGAGATAAAAAATATATAAAAGTTTATGTCTGTAATCTAAAACTAATGCTTTCCAGTTGCTCACTCTGGAGCATAAAGTAGCTTTATTTACAATTCCAGTTAGTAAGGAGTCCTTCCCTGAATATCTTTGACCTATGAAAATAATCATCCTTTCCTCTCACCCCACATTCAAAAGCAAATATTCTCACTTATTACAAGAAAGAATTGAACTCCAAGCCCTTACAAGATTTCAGACTCCAAAGCCTTTTTATCATGTGCTTTTCTTCAGAGATCCTCAGGCCTCTCAGGGCTGGTGACCCCAGCGGGATGGAGACAACACAGCTTTGTGATAGGGACTGGCTGTCTCAGTCTCTATCACACTGATTTGGAGCAAATCCAATCTTATTTTCCTTTGGCATCCACAAAATCCTTTCTGAGATCGTATATCCTCAGTTTTGAGATTATCTGCTCTCCTTTTTGAAAGCTATGGAATGGGAAGTAGGTTTCATATTTCAGTCTAAATCTTCTCTCCCTGTGAGCCCTGAAATAAATGACCAATATCTAAAATGCCCACTGTAGGTGGACTGAACTAGTTTTTAAATTCCTCCTTTATTAACTGCTTTCTATGTACCAGAACGTGAATTTAGGCTCTTTACACAAACTGTTTAATAAATCATCTAAGCAAGTCTAGGAGGAAGGTATTATTCAGCCCCATTTAGACAAGAAAATTGAGGCTGGGACCAGTTAGTGACTGCCAAGACCACACCAAAATAAGTGGGAGAAGGAATAAAAATTAAATGAAAGGAATAAAATAAAACAAAAAAATCCAATTTCTTAGCCTCCAAAGCTGATACTCTTAATTAGTAGAATGCTCTAATAGAGATGTGGAGTCCTATGCTAATATCAATGACTATTATACCTTCAAGTTTCAGGTTCCCACACTGGAGCCATCAGGAACCATATAGGCTTACCTGATGAGATATCCTGTCTTCAGCAGGATGACTGGCCAAATCCTCCTTCTGATTTTCTTGGGACATTTAACCCAGTTTACAGCCAAATACAGGGAAATAGGAAAGAGCCTTTTCCTCATTACAGGGAGCCTGGCCTATTTATGAGTTCTCTATGATGGAATTTCTTGAGGCTCAGACATCTCAATTGTCTGCTACATTCTAGGAATGGGCACCTCATAGCCCGTTCAGGTCGGCAGGCCTGCCATGTCACAAGTTGGCAGATGGATACATAAAGCTATACCTTTCAGAACGGACACTGACTATCCAGCTTATCAAACAGAAGCAAGACACTGCATGAACTCTTGTGGCCTCACTGTGTCTAAAAACAAGTACGTACCAGTGTCACTCTGTAAGCCATTATTTCTTATTTTTTATAATAGCATTTCATTATGTGAAATTATAAAATTTCACATAGGTTTTCACATAGTGGGTAACATTTACTAGTGCCTACTGCTCTACTTACTCTGTTGTCTGCCTTCCCTGACTAAAACAAAAGCTCCACAACTGCAGGGACTTGTCTAGTCAGTGCTGTTATCTCTAGCACCTAGGACAGTGTCTGGCAGAGCAGGCACTAAGTAAATATTTGAAAATGGGACACAAATTAATATTGTATGATAATAATAATGATAACCTTTATCAGTATATATTCCAAGTATTGTTTTCTTTTTGAAATATTTTCTTTTGTGTTACTGGGGATTGGACCCAGGGGCACTGTACCATAGAGCTACATATTTTTTATTTTGAAACAGAGTCCTTCCAGGTTGCAGAGGCTGGCCTTGAACGTGAGATCCTCCTGCCTCTTTCTCTAGAACAACTGGGAATTATGGGCAGAGTAACTGGGATTTAGACCAGGAAACTGAGGCTTGGGTGAATTATTGACTTTGCCAAGACCATACCACAATAAGTGTGGGAAGGAATAATAATCCTATCTTAGGCTCCAAAGCTGATATTTTAACGAACAGAACACTCTTATGGACCATCATACCAGGCCAAGTACTGTTTTAAGTATTTAACATACATTGGCCCACTAAGTCCTCACAACAACCCTAGTATATAGACAAAGAAATTGAGGCACAGGGAGTAGAAGTGATTTTTTCCAAGGACTCAGCTGGTAATCCTGATAAACAGGATTTGAACTTAGACAGTCCAGATCAAAAGTCCTTATTAATAACCACTAGTCATTAGTCCTTATCTTTGAAGGGATGAGTAATTTAAAACAGGGTAGAGAACATGGGTTTTGGAATCAAACAAACTAGGCTTTGAATTCAAGTCTGACATTTCCTAGCCAGGTGACCTTACACAACTTACTTAAGTTACATACGTGGTGCTCTTTCTTCAAAGTGGGGATAAAAATACTTGCTTCCAGAGTTGTTGTGGAATTTAATGAGATAATCTAAATTCTTTTTGAAAAGTCTGACACACACAATACAAAGGGTCGCTATTATTGAGATGTATCACCGTTAACTGTGTGGTGCACAGAGCAAGGAGTAAAGGAGTCTAGAAGGAAGAATTACTGAGGAATTACAGGTGAGTCATGGTGATCAGGAAAAGTTTCATGTAAATAGACATTCTCAAGATCTTCAGCTCAAACTTGCACTACTGTGGCTGCTGAGCAACAGCAGTTTCAAAACTAGTCTTCATAACAAAAGGGGGCTTTTCATCCAAGATCCCACTCATAGACTAGAGTGGGATACTCATAGTGTATTTCTGATAAAAACACATTATGAAAAACCTAACTGACATCCAACTACATCATTTGGGTAACAGTTGATAACTAAGCATGAACTAGGTGCCAGGCACAGATATAAACCAAGTCCTGATTGTTGAGGTTCTGGTGAAATGAGACAAATCTGCAAATGATTATGCGATAGGAAAGCCAATGATGGAAGGACATTGGTAGAAGTGGTTCTAACCCAGAGTTAGGAAAGCCTTACTGGATGAGATGGAAACCTGTTTGTCTTACGAAACCAGATGAGGTGAGATGAAGGATGTTGGAAACCAATGAGTCTCTCTGCACACAGCAGATGGAACAGCATGGTATAGTTCCACAGCGGAGCATGAACAGAAAGCAGAGAGCAGCAGGACAGGAGGCTGGAAAAGCAGAGCAGGGGCCAGGCCACAGGTGTTCTCCTGGGCCTTGGGAAGGCAGCTAGACTTGGTCTTGAGCCACACACTAATTAAGAAGTCTGTCCTTCCTTTCTTTCTCTCTCTCTCTCTCTTTCTTTCTTTCATTGTCAATGGACTATTTATTTATTTACATGTGGTGCTGAGAATTGAACCCAGTGCCTCACACATACTAGGCAAGTGCTCTACCACTAAGCCACAACCCTAGCCCTTAAGAAGTCATTTCTGAGACCTCATCTGCATTGTGTTCCTGTAGCAAATATACTGTTTCCCTATGATATACCAACAAAACAGCACTGAGAGAGAAAGAACCTCTTATTTTTTTAGTCCCATTGCTGAATTTTCTTTAGGGTCCTATTTTCTTCCTGAATAGAATCACAGGCATTTTTAGCACTAGTATAGTTTATCACTACCTCATGATACTGTTCTCCTTTTGTGCTCTAAAGTCTTTTAAAATTCAACGCTGTTCAGCAAATGTTTCCCTCCTTTCTTCAGCACAGTACCCTGAACAACTTTGTAAATATTTGCTGAATTGGGCTGGATTCATCAAGTAACTATGGTATAAGGTAGCAATGTGCCAATACACAAGGCTAGGACCCAGGGGTAGGAAGAAATAAACAGATGACTGTCACAGCATTCTTGCCTAAATAAACATAAAACTCTGATGATACAAGTGAGACACATACATGACAATAATAGACATACTCCAAAGAAGGCTGTGGGGTGCTCCATTCTCTCTCTAGTGGCCTTTGCAGGTGGTGGGAGTCTAAATCCCACATCTCACAGCACTCTTATCAAACATTTCCCTGAGGGTAGAGGACTATGTGCCCTTTACTACTAAATCCGCAGAGATCACCCAATTCATAAGTATTTATCAAATGGATCTATTTAATCCTCACAACCTTGAGCAGTATTGAAACATTTTTCAAATACGTAAATTGAGGGTCAGAAAAGTAATGTGACTTGCCTGAGGTATATTTCTAATGTGCTGCTTAGTAAAAATAACAATAGCAGCAACCGTTATTATTGTTGTTGTTTTTCTCCATTCTAAGGAAGCCCACTCTTCATTTATCATTCTCCAAATGTCTCTGCCATAGGATTCTCTTTTCATACTAAGATGGAAAATGTTCTCTCTGGCTGAATGGAACTTGTGGTTTACAATTTGAATTCTTGAGCTCTTGTTGGCTTTTCTCTGACGTTGTGGGAACTCCATAAAATACTGGGTAGTTTAGGACAGATGGATCTGCCCACATTGCAAGAAAGGACATCTACACAGCTTGGTGCAGTAAAAAATGCATAACAATTTTTAGCACAAAGCTTCTCCATTTCCTTCCCAGTTCCTGGGTAAGAATTAACCCAACTTCCATGAATCTTCAATGCCTACTATGTGCCAGGTGCTTTTCTCAGTACTTCCAAAATAAAATACATGGTATGAAATGCTCTGCCCCCTTTACCATCTTCTGTTATTAAATCACAGTAAAATCCCAAGAGCAGCTGGTAAACCCTGAAGGGCAGAGACCACATAGATGAATACAGTGCTAATGTATAGTAGGCATTTTAATACATTTTCATGGAATTGAAAAAATCTTTTAAAATTTGCTCTGGAATCAGACAGATGGGTTCAAATAAAATCCTGGCCTACCAATAACTGGCCACGTAACTTAAATTTATCTCTTAAAACCTCAGTTAAGGGCTATGCCTGTGGTTCGGTGGCACAACACTTGCCTAGCATGTGTTAGGCATTGGGATGGATCCTCAGTACCACATAAAAATAAATAAAATAAAGGCATTCTGTCCACCTACAATTACAAAAAATAAAAATAAAAAAACCCCTCAACTCAGCCATAGATTAGGAAAATTATCATCTACCTTTTAAGGTTGTTCTGAGGATTAAAAGGGATAATGTTTATAAATTTATAAAGCCTGATCCATAGGAAGAGCTCAAAAAATGAAGTTAGCCATTTCTACTGCTTGTTATTGTCATTATTACAATTACTTTGCAAGTTCACCTAGGTAGTATGGCTGAGGAAAATAAGGCTAGTTAATAAACATTTTGGTTAATATCCCCATCACATACCTTGCAGACAGATTCAGTTTTCAAAGATTTAGGATACAATGCTTCACATTAAGTCAAGAACAATCATAAGTTATCATTTCTTTAATAATCTTGAAGATATCAAAGATCTTCTGCAGCATACCTCTGAAAAAAGTTAACTGTAATTTCTCCTTTGGATAGTACAGAGCTCACTATAACAGTGTTTCTCGAACTTTTCCAATCATGACCCAAACAAAGTAAAAAAAAAAAAAAGGAATATATTAGACACACAAACTTTACAACTTCAGAACACAGGTAACTTACACAAAAGGTTCATGAAAAAATACTTACCCTTAGAGAGTACCATCTACTGATATTTTCTTTTTACTTCATTCCACTCTATTATCCTATCCACTGTTTTAATTTTTTAATGCTATTCAAAACCCAGTAAAATAACTATAGGCAAAGCTAGAACCTAGTAATTTACAAATATTTACCCCTTCCAAGAGAATGGATCAAGGTTATCATTCAAATGATCCTCCCATTAAGCCATGAATTATATTAATTCTATTTTATATACTAAAAGAGTGAAACTCAGAAAGGTTAGATGAGTTGGGTTAAAACAGACTCCCACAAGTTTATGATAGATTCTGAAGTCTTCTTATTCTATAGTCAAGGCTTTTTATAAAACAAACATAACCCCCACAAAAACCACATTATGATAATTCAGAACACATTTTTCAAATTCCTACTACATACCAGATACTGAAATAAGGGAACATTTGACGTGATCTAGCTCTCCAGGGCTAATAGACAACTAAGTAAGATCTAATTCAGGAAAATTAGGTGACTTGGTACATGCACTTGGAAGTCCATAGTGAGTACTTTTTGATATCGGAAGAAATAAGCTTATTTCCACTCACCACCATCTTCTCTCTGGCCACACATTGTCTTACAAGGTAAGCACTGGTGAGAAAATACAGTATGCTCTCCTCAAACAGTATATTTCTTCACAATAAAAAAGTCAATATTTTCCCCTCCTACTGTTTTCTGGCATTGTAACCCTAATCTAATTCCATCTATGAGCACCAGTATTATAATAACACCATGTCACTGGAAGGGTGCTGTAATGCTCATTCCCTCTAAATAACCAATTACTAATTGAGCAGCATCTTCTGAGTGACTTTATTTCTGAGATATCATGACTTCATAAAGACAGTCTTGGCCCTGCAAAATAATCAGGAAACAACAGACCCGTGATCTAAAACATCCCATAGTTACCAATTCAAATTCAAAATCAAGCAAAAATACCTGAATCTTTCTAATCTGTAACTTTTCCCTCTCTAGTTTATCTTGACACACCCCTGGCTGTGTTCACTTATGACTACTTATGACTCCTCAAGCAAGCTATGTAAGTTCCTGCCTCTATGCCTTGACTCATGTGGAATTCCCCTTTCTTCCAATTTTTCTTCCTATCTGAGCTCCACTCAACTGGCATTCCCTTCATGAAATCTTACCTACTTTCCTCAACAAGAACTGATATCTCCCTCTTCTGTGCATTGTACCGCCTCTGCCCAGACACCATCCATATTCTGCCTATCATTGTCCTTTCCCACTATATTACAATGGGAAGTAAGTACTGAGACTTCCTATGAGGCAACAGACATAACAATATATATTCGATCTAGAAAGGGGATTACCTTTCTTTGTTTCTCCCAAGAAATGTAATTTTTGGCCAAGCTGGACATGGTCCAAACTCTCTGGAGCGATGACTTCTAATATTGCTGAACTTGTAAACTTAAGCAAGTAGCTAAGCTTTATTTTCTACAAAAAAGGGTTAATAGTACCTGTTCTAATTACATTAAAGAGATCAAACTGACACCATAGGGCAAAAATTATACAATGCCAAGTGAGTATGAGAGATGATCTCCTTGGTCACAGATCTGTTCTAAGCAGAACTGTGTGGGAAATAACTGAAGTTCTAGAATGCAGACTTTGCTCCTCTGTTCTTGGAACACTGACAAAACCTGCTAGTACTGTTAAGATGATACCAACGGCAAGCCTGTGTCTCCAAAATTCACTCACTGGAGACCTAAGAGTTCTTACTATTGCTCTTCTAAGCTCAAAATCTTTTCTTCTTAAACTAGAAAAGTAACAAAAGAAAAAACTGAGATTCAGGTATTGACTTACATATGGATAAATTTTCAATTTTTTAATAATACAAACACCTGTCCAACAAGAAGGGCCTATAAATATCCACCTGCCCCCATCCTGACCATTTGCCTATTCAAATCACTAATCCAATCATCTCGTTTTCATCCTTCATTAAGAGGTGTGAGATTTTCTAGGTTAAAGTATAAAGAAATATCTTCTATACCACCCGTTTCCAAAATCAAGCCCCCCCTCTTTGTTTTGGTACTGGGGACCAATTCTACAGCTCACACATGCTAGCCAAGCACTCTGACCATAGAGCTACATCCTGGGCCCCAGTGTCCCCCTTTTTACAGCTATGTTTTTGCCCATACAAGCACATTCTGAAGATCAACCAAATTCTTCCAGAGCACTTGCACCACATACAAATTATATACACACACCTGCAAAACGCTTGGAAGATTCTTGGTGAAGTCTTGAAATAGATTCATGAGGAAAGAGAAAAGTTCTGTGGTCTGTTTCACGGTAATGGATTTTTCTTTCCTTCCTTCTTTCTTTCTTTCTCTCTCTCTCTCTTTTTTTTTTTTTTTTTTTAAGAAAAGCATCAGGCCTACAAAATAGCTTTGGGTGGGGGGCAGAACTACTTATCTCTCTTGCCCTAGTTGTAAGGATTAAATAAATGAAGTGACTCCCCTTTATATCCTTTCCATGATCTAACAAAATAGAATTCAGTATCTGTGACATTAAAAAGATGTTCTAAGATTGTGTTTGTAGTTTAAGTCTTGAACTCCATCAGGAACTATTTGTATTTTTTTTCATTCTCACTGGTAAGAGCAACAGGTCCCAATTTAGGACAACTTGTGAATTTATTTATTGTGCCTATTGACCCCTTCAGGCACAAAATTAGGTTTGTCCTAACACCTGTCCCTGACCCCATTTGCTACCCCTTCCCAAGTGTATGTAATCAATGATGTCAAAGCCCCTGTGGTGTTCCCCCCTCCCCCTCTCTCTGTCTCCTCAAATGGGAGGGTAATAAATTGAGGGCCAGCATTCTGCTCACATCTCGCACACCTCTTCACTCAATCTGATCACTTTTAGAGCTGTTTGCACTGCCAAAGCCATCCATCATCCTGCCTCACCAAGCGGAAGGAGGAAAACTGATGGCAAGTTAGAAAAATCTCATTAAGTCACTTTTTGCCTCAACCTCTTCACTGCTTCTTGAGAAATAGAACTTCAAAATTCAGCCCATTGGAAAAACAAGGGGCATAGAGAAAAAAGGCTGACATGGTAAAGGCAAAAATAGCTCTAAAGTCAGTTGGTTTCTGGGCAAAATTCAAGTAACCCACAAGTTACAATATACATTTTAGACAGCAAAGATTGGCCCTCATCAAGTATGCTCAAACCCCACTTTTGGAAGGGGGTACTGGAGCTTGAACCCAAGGCATTATGCATGCTAGGCAAGCATTCTGAGTGACACCCCTAGCCCTTTTTATTTTGAGACAGGGTCTTACTAAGTTGCCCAGGCAGGTATGCACCACTGCACCTGGCATTGCATCTCATTTTTATTTCCTTTCTGGTTGATTTCTAAATTTCCTAACAGGCTATTTCATGAAATTAAAAAATAGTACTGGTTAAAATGATTTTATCTTCACCCTTTTTCTCTTTTGATGACTAAATCCCACGTTAATTCTAATTCCAAAGAGAGCATTGATGTACTCTGCAAAGCCCTAAGAGTCATACAACTCCAAAGAATTGAGGGCTTGTCCATGTTAAAAAAACAACAACAACAACAAAAAAAAACCCACCATGTGTCAAAACCCTTGAATGCTGGTAGGAAGATGTAGACTGTGCTAGTGACACTTGTCACTTCCCAGGACATCTGGCAGGGGAGGATAGACCTCTTCTTGGGGGAGGGCCTTGGCCAAGAAACAGAAAGACTGACAGTCTGAAAGAGACCTAATGTTCTCTAAGCACCTTCAATTTTCAGGTCCTACATATGACTGGTGCCTTCGAGTACTGTTTCTCATTTGATCCTCACAGAAACCCTGTGAGTCAGGCATTATCGTCCCCATCTTAAATATGAGGAAATTAAGGCTCTGAAAGTTTTGGTGATCTAAGATCACCAAATTATTAATTGGAAAAGTCAGGATTCACATCCACCAGACTCTGAAGTCCTTTGTACTTTTGGGTTCCTTTAGATAAAGAAAAATCTTTGCAGAGGCTTGCCTGTACAGGCACACGATGAAGTTCCTCCAAGGTTAGAGGGAGACTTGTTGTTCTGCAGCCTCTGAGCCAGCCTTGCCAACAAAGCACGGTAACAGAGGTATATAGTAGAAATGGAACTAATTTTCCTACATGTGGACAAGTCGATATGTTTTTAGCCCGATGTGCATATTGGCCCTCTGGGTCCTAATCACAATAAGCAGGTTGATTTCAAAACTGGAACCTTTCCTATTATAGAGGTGATTAAAATATAATCAAGCTAGAAAGTTATCCTCCCCCAAAGCCACCTAAAACAGAGCAACTCCAAAATAAAACCAATTTACATATTTTAGTCCAAATTAAAAAGTAAAAGCTAAGGATTCCCTTTTAATATACTGAATAATAAATGCACATTTATGTAAAGCTTCCTTTGGGGAACAGTTACTATGAGGACAACTTTCCCAATATTATTCATAAATATCACTTTTGTTTTGGTGTTACAGTAAGAATCTGGACTTCTAGTGGGAATTGTACTGTTTGTACCCAATGCACCAACAGAGATAATTAATGTTGAAGACATGTACAATATCCAAATTTTAGATGTGTGATTGGCTGCATTACAAAAAGAAACATGAAAAAGGATGAATCAAATCTGGTTAAAATCACAAATTGCAGGGACTTAGTCGTTTACTCCATTTTAAGTGAGCACTTTCCTAATGAAAGTTTCATTAGTAAAGATTGCAAGTTCTCAGCCCTTCCACTACAGACTTTTAAATAGCTCTTTGAGCTAAAGTTTATCATTAGAGCTGTGTTTACTACTGCTGCATCTTCAAAGGGGACATTTGAAAAAAAAAAAAATTCAACTCAGACTGTTATTTTTCATGTACAAATTAGAAAGCTAAACTTTAAAGCATTTAGATTTATGGCCTAGGAAAATAGGGATTACTTGAGAAGCCACAGTCAAGGCACACCAGGGGTCAGGGCTGTTTATAACTCACATGTGTGTGCACGCACGCCTATGCACACACATGCACACAAACAGTACACAATATCTAGATGTGCATAATAAAGTAAACCTACGCTTTCTGCTCTCCTAGTAAACTTCCAGTTTGCACATGGGAGACCAAAAGGTCACTAGCTGTCCAACAACTCCAGGGTAATAGGAAAAGGTGTTCAAAGAAGCATTTCTGTGAGAAACAAGGCATTCATATTTCTGTAAAACTAACAGGTTCCAGCCAAGTTTCATAGGCAACTAGCTGACTGAAAGTCAAGTTGCTTCTAACTGTCCAAACTACGTCTTCCTAAGAGTGAACATCTGGATACATGGAACTGTACAGACAAAAATGTGCAAAATACCTGTGATTTCTTTCTTTGGGAATCACTCTTAGATTCGTACAAATACAAAAGGGAAAACATGCATGCATGTGAATGTTCTGACGAACCTTTACTCATATTTTGACACAAGCCTTATTCTGTGTTGTCCAATCCTAAAACCCCTCACCTTAACTTTATCCCCAAGTACAGGGAATTATCCTCTAATTATGTTTTTGGATCAGGGTCAAAAGGAAAAGAAACGGTGACCTTGAATTCTATGTTCCAAAGAAATACACCTAGTAAGTCCTCAACAAACAGCAACGAGAGTCAGTCACTACTATGAACACTGTTGGCAAAACAACTTCAAGGACTAGTTGCTACAGAAGTAGATAACAATCGAGGATGACTGCTTCATAGGAATAGGAAAGGATTTGATGCCACAGAGTACAGAGGAAACCTCTGTGCTGTGGTGTGTTTTGCAGAATTCGCCATCTTGGCTGGAATCCTTTCTCTGCTTCCTCATATCCTGAAAAAAATCCTAAACTTCCTATGGAAAAGAGATTTGTTAATTACATATTTATAGGTTAAAATGAATAACTGAAAAATTGTACTCAAGTTTAAATGTTATTTTTCATACCAAGAGTTCAGGGGAAGTTATTTTCAGGAGAGGCCGATGACATATAATTTTTTTCCATTAAAGAAAAAAAATCCCATATGCTAGTTTTGCATTTTACTTTTGTGGTTAAAAATAAGGCTTTACAAAAACAACAAAAGCCAAAAATGCAAGCACAATAATTACACCAACCTTAATTCTTCAACATTTTTACTGCCTTCTCAACCAAAATTTATTTAAGGGTTCCTTTACCGCTCTAAGCACTTCTTAATCATTGTAGATAGGTCTCCTTATTGAGGGGAAATTATCTCTGGTGTTAGTTACAACAAGGACCCCCAATAATGAGCCTCCAAAATCCTAAGATAGCCTGGGTGAAGGCAGAATCTCAGGGCTGGGATGGAGAGGAAGAGACAGAAATAGAGAGAGAACCATCAGCCTATTAAGAGCACTGACACTGCATACACTATTTCTTAATGAATGTACAAGGAACAGCATAAATATTACCATTAAGCAGAGTGGATGTGAACATCCAAAACAAGCTAGCTGGCTGCCTGCTTTCTTATTTTTGTCCTTTTGTAACAATTTCATTTCCAAAGTGTTTGATTCCTAACACTGATGCTCCAAAGCTATTGTGAACACACTGCCTGAATACTTAATGAAGTAAACAACAAACAAAATGGCTCATCTCTGTGCCCCCAGCTAGCATCCCAAACTGGATATAATTAAAGGTGTGAACAAGCAAGCAAGGAAGTAATGAACCTGCAAAGTCAAGGTTCTCAGAAATTATAGGGCATCCCGCACTGCACCAGTTCAAATTTATCACTCATTATCTCCTCTATCAGAAAGGTGCAGATCCACATGTTGGTGCCCCTCTCCACTCTTGTCTTCTAGCTTTTTTCCCTTTACACTGCTAGATAGCTAATTTAAGACAATTACTGCTGGTGACAATTCCCAGTCCTGCACCCTCCCCCCACAGGTCATTTTTTTCCTCCTTACAAAGCCACTGACCTATAAAGGCCCTCTTAACCCTTAAAATACACTAAGGTTTCAAAAATTCAAGGATAATCATTAAACACACACACATTTCTAAAAACCAAAGCACAGGATGCTACACAACCACTTTTCCTCCTTATTTTTAACAGTGTAAGACTATGTTCAAATGCTTCCAAAGAATAACAACATTCCTCTTAAATACACATACACACAATTTAACTCAAACCCAACCCCTTAACTGAACGGGCAGCTTGTAGCTCACAGATATTGTTCGGGATCTGCACATTTATAGTTCTTCAAAAGCAGCTAAAGAAAGGTGTCTTGTTACTAATGGAAGTCTGCAGGATCTGCATATATATTTTTGGTTAAATATTTAAAATGTTGTATTTTTCTAATAAGAGAACTCTTGAAGTTCATGAAGGAAATAAGCTATTTATTATGGGAATCAGTCCAGTTGGGTTTTCTTTATATACTGTGCATCTATACAAGCATTTGGTAACACCAAATAAGGAAAACCTAAGACAGGTGGAGGAATTCAGCAACACACACACACTGAGACACACACAGTCTCTCCCTCTCTTTTTCACACACATTCCCTTCCACACACCATCAAATAGATGGCGGAATGGATAGAAGGCAATAAAATGTTGACTTTACTTCTAAAAGGAGAATTGACCAATTCTGTACAACATGGCCGGTCAACTGGAAAATAGTAAACTAATAGCTTGATAATGTTACTGTCTCTTCTTACCCCCAAAACTCTCAATGACATTGGGAAAAAAATACTGCATTGCAGCACTTGCCAGCGCATACTTATATATCTAGCATCCGCTGGCCAGCTCACCAAAAATGTACATATTAAATGTCCAGGCATATAAATTAAGTGCCTGGTGGCCACAGATCACTGGAACTGATGAAGAAATTTGTCAAGGCCAAAGTACTTCTGTCCATATATAATGACCTTTATCAACACCGCCATTCCTTACTTGCGGTACACATAGATAATTTGTTTCTTCTTCTTCTTCTTTTTTTTTTTAATTAAAATAAAGCATTAAGATGCTGGGGCTAAATGAAGCAGCACATCTCTTCATAGAAGGAATAGTATTTTGTCTACATGTAGGAAGAGAATCCACCCACAATAAGGAGATAAGTGCAAAGGGAAGAAATCTAACCAAAGAAAAGGACTTGCCCTGAGGAAACCCTTTCATTGTTGGTAGTAACTCTAACTTGAGAAAAACACTTCCATTCATCCACAAATTCTTTTAGAGCTATGGCATACACACAGACACACAAAGCACCTCTAGATTTGAAATTTCAAATAGATTATCCCCAACAGAAATCCTAAATTTAAATTATCTGAAGTCGAACATGTCTTAAACCCTCTTCGCAAGACTGAGTTTGGAACCAAACTGCACACACGTAGTTCATTTTCTTTTTCTTTCTTTTTAAAAATATATTCTACTATTACTACCTCACAACAATCTGGCCTTCCTCTCACAATAAAACCCTTACATTCAAAGGACTGAGAAAGAGCTACAAGGAGAAAAAAAAGTTTTAAGACTTTGCCAAACCATTGAACAGAAGCAAGCTCATCGATATCTGGCCAGGAGGATGACTTGAATGAATAGTAGTGAGGAATGAATGGGACCAAGATCCAAATGAATGGTTAAGTTGTTTGTTAGGTTATTTTTTTTTAAGAGATAAAATCACCTCATACATCAATTGTTCTCAAACTAAATTTTCAGTTACTTCCCTATCTATGCTCATTTGACTCTTTCAAAAATTTAAATATTAAATGATGCAGTCATTATTTTGCTATGAGATATATAGGTGTTCTGCTTGTTAAAACTGCGATATAGTCAGGTGTTTTTTTTTTTTTTTTTTTTTTTTTTTGCAGAAATATTTCCAGTCAGATGTTCACTCATTAATAAATGTACACTCAGCCTTGTGCTTCCATAAAGGCACACCTCCACAAGCAGGTTGTAGGCATTAATATTTTTTAAGACAAAGAAGCAAGAAAGGTCAGCAGCAGAACCACGTGTCTTTTTTTTTTAACAAACCAAACCAAGATGACAGTTCTTATGGAAATTATTTTCTCCTAACCAAAAACTACTAGAAAATTCTCAGAAATTATAAAAAGGAAACTATACTAAAGATAATAAAAAAGTATCCTATTTTAAAATATGACATAGGTTTATGCATTCAAGATATGAGAACAAGTTCAAATGTAGGACCAAAAATATAAGTATATTTTTACCTCAAGAGTCAAAACAAAATATTAGAATTTACCAGGAAGACAAAACAAAAAGAAGCATCTGCAAGGAAAAAAGAATGGTGGGTGTGTGTGTGGAGATTTGCAATGAGAAGAGTGAGATTTAACAGTTCTCTCAATAGCGCTGGTTATCTTTCCTAACCTTGCAATGTATTTCAGTATTTTTTAATCTCTCATTTGGGGGGATTAAAATTAGCTACCTGATTATGTGCCTATTTTTCCTCCCAGGAAGAAACTATAACAGATCTCTCTTTCAGTTATTTTTACACTATCTCCTATTTCTCTAAGTACTCTATCTTTCAGTCCTTCTGGTACCTACCATCATGGGGAAAAGACACTAGTAGTAAAGCACAGTAAGAGAGAGAAAAAGCAAGAGATGCCTGTCACCCTGCTCACACATGGGTCCTAGATGTTCAGAGGCACACACAGAAAAAAAAATCCAGATTTTCACTCAGTTTCTGCCAAAACCAGATCCAGGACCAAATGCCAAATGGGAAACAGTGGCTGTGAGGGTGCAGCCCGATGGAGCCTGTAGCTGAAGGCATGGGGAGGGAAGGGAATCAAAGGGCCAGAGAATAGCTCTCCAGTTATTAATTTTAAAAGTAATTTCTACTTGGGACATAAAAGGAGAGATACAATGAACTCCTCAGAACTACAGTATCAACATTTGATTTAGTAAAAATATCAGTATCACCTAACACAAAATCATTGCTTAGTGTAAATCTATTCTAATAATATTTTTTTCTGATGAATATTTGCTGGAAATTTCTAAGAAATCATTTTCAGAAGCTATCAGCTGTGGGAGTTCACTATTATGCTTCCGTCAACTTCATTCAATATAATTTACATTTTTTTCAAATGGCCTCACAGGATTCCTTGCGATTTTTCGCACGTACAATTTCACAGCAGGGAAAAGGGGGGAATAAGAAAAAAAAAAAAAAAAAAGCAAGATTCCCTACCCTCCCTTCCCTTCCCCCTCTCTTCTCTCTGTTTTTTAAACAAATAAACAAAAAGAAAAACAGGAGAGACAGAACAGATGCTTAAAAATAGATTTCTAAAATCACTGTAAACCAGAGTTAGAAATGTAATTAACACCTATTTATAAAGAATAATTAAAGTTGGGCTGGCCACAAAGAACAGCAAAGATAATCGAGGTCCTGTCGCGTCCCCCCCCCCTCTTTTTTTACACTGTTTGCAGTGTGTTCTCATGATAGCCACCTGCTCCCTACTCGGCTTCTCCTCTGTTCGTTTCCCCGGCAACCTTTCATTGGGTTTTCCTCCCAGCTATCGCTTTCAGTTGGGCTGCTCGGTCTAATCTTATTTGTTTTACACCCATCAAAACAAGCAGCCAGACAAAGGCAATCCTCTAAGAATGGGAAAAAAGACCACAGCTTTGCTATAACGTCTATGCCGAGCGAGAAGTCTTCCCCGGCTTCTCTAGTGAAAAATAAGTGAGATGGATATGAATTTACAGCCTCCCCCTATACCCAGCCCCGAAACCCCGAGAAAGCTATTGCTGGTGAAAATTCAAAGTCAAAGTGGGCACTCGTGGCATCTCATCGTGCCATTTTGTGCCATATCTTCAGGGTCAACATCAGGCGACAGGAGCGGCACTCAAGGAGTTTCCCTGCTTCTTTTTTCAGAAAAAAGATGGTGCTAAAAATAGATTTACTACTTCGGCAGAAAGGTTTTCCACTTCCCCATCCACATCCAAAAGTCCTGTTTCCCAATTGCATCTGCTGGTACTGAATCTTACCTCCTCCACCCCTCATTTCCAGCCTTCCCCATCACTCTTAGCATGAGACTGAAAAAGAAATGTGCCTTTAACTTTAATAGTCATGTAATTCTGCTGAAGGCTCACAGAGGCGGTGGACACGCCAGCCAACAGTGACGGTGACATTGTGATTGTCAAAAAAGACACCAACCTTGCTTGGCTAAAATGTGTTTGATGGAAAAGGCAATGTGTGTGCCTTGTGTGCATGCAATGCCATTATACTTGGAGGTGAATTCTGGTTTTCAGAAAAAAGAAATACTAATAAACACACACATATAAACACACACACAAGCGATCAGCAGAGTGATTTACGATGCACAGTCCACCATCCTTACACACACACACACACACACACACACACACGACTGAAACCTACAAGCTTCCTTCCTCTTTTCACTTACCATCTTCAAGCCATTCCACTCCATCTGTGATCAGAAGAAGATGGACCCTCACACAGTGTGTCAAAAGCGGAAAGGAACGTTATGTAAAAGCTGACATTCCTTCTTACAGAGCTGCTGCCCAGAGAAGGAAGCAACAACTCAACACGCCAGGCACCGCTACACATACAAGCCGCCTCCTCTTTTTTATGAGGTCATGACAGGAAACTCTTTGAAATACAAGATGCAGCATTTACTGAAGCCCAAATAAATCACTCTCTTTGCCGTTTTGACTGCGCAGTCCCCCAAACACAACTGCCCATCTCAACGTTCAGCATCCTGGAGCTGCCTCTCGAGGTTTAAATCTCCAGCACCGAAATGGAGAGATCCTAACCCTGCTGCATCCACCCCCCAGCCCCACAAAACCCAGGCATGTAGACAAACCCCTTCTCCCTTACAAAAAAGAAAACCTTTCTTTTGCCATGATGATCTCAAGTAACATAATCTCTTTCAACAAACCAGCAATTATTTCATCCCACCCTCCACCCTCCGCTTTTATGTTGAAGGGAAAACTGACAACGACCTGTTAAAAATGACAATCTATCTCCCCACTGCTTTTCAATAAAAGGACCTACCCGCACTCTACACAAAAGATATAGTAAATGTAGGAACCACACAGCAGCAGAGAACTAAACTCTTGTACAAGCATAAGACTGGTCAAGGTGTAGATGCTTGTCTTCCCTCCAGCAACACAAACAACAGATTATAAATCTAGTCATACCTACCATAACCATTCTTATTGGCAAATATTGGGTCTCGCAGAGCTTCGACTCTTCTCTTAAAATTTGCAAAGGTTTCAGAATATATTTTTTTAAATGATTACTATTGTTATATATATTTAAAGATCCACAAAACACAGTGCGGATGATTATAAAGTAAATCAATTATTTTTTTTTTGGGGGGGGGGATAGTGGGGGTGGGAGAAAAAGAAAAAAAAAAAAAAGAAAGAAAAGGAGCAGTGAGCTGAAACCCCCGATTCTAGGATGTAGATAAGAACAACTGAACAGAGCCTTGCTGAAATTGGCTCGAAGCTTCCCCTTTTTACATCCATTTATGGGACCATCTGTCAGCCAAAGCTAGAATCTGATTGGCTGGGGAAACGAAGGGAGGCGTTGCAACATCAGGTGCTATTTAAATTAGCTACTGCCAGATTGACGATGTTAATGATTTGGTGACCTCTACAACAACAGAGACCAGATTTCTGAACTGCTTCTTGTGTCTAGTAATTAAGGCCCGGCGGAAGCAACAACAGCCATACTTGTATTTTTACCTTTTCCCTCCTCCCAGCTCAAAAGTACTGTAACAACTGCAGGTCACTGGAGGCTTGCAAACCTTAACAGTGGGAGTGTCCTTCCTTTCCCCTGTCCTGAGGGATGCACGATCCCATCTCTCTGATGGAGGGCTTTTCTAGTGTAGAATATTTTCAACCACCTTATCTTTCTCGACAGTTGCTTTCTAGTGAAATGCATATTTAATGATCTGCCTCTAGGCTTAAAGATACAACAAAAGCACTTTAATGTGCTTACACTTTTACATTTTAACTTTATTATTTCCCAATATTGCTGATGTTTACTAAGTAATGCTTTTTCTGCAGCTAACATGGTCAATATTTCAAAAGCATGCAAGTTTGGGATTATGCTTGCTCTGTGAACTAGGTTGAAACAAGTTTGCCTCTCGGAAAAAACAGTCCCTGATAAACAAAAAAGAAAAAAAAAATCTGGAGGGAGGAGGGGGACCGCTGTCAGCCTCTACCTTTCTGCCTTCTGTCTGAGCTTTTCAAAACAGAGAATGATGAATGATTTATTTAAATGAATTTATTTCTCAACCTGGATAGGGGCATGATCTGAATTTTTAAAAATCGACCAAAACACATTCCCCCTTTGCTTTCCACCACTATAAAAGTAAAACATTCTTCTGAAATAAAAAACCTTATTTCATTACCTGAGCAGAGTGCTCATCTTGCTTAACTGAACAAGTGATTTTGCTTCTCTCCTTCAAAGTATGTCCTTTTCCTTTGGCCTCTTAAAAGATTTGCAAAGAGAGATTTAGCAAATGTGTGGTGCTATACCCAGTTTGTCTTCCTGTTCTATATTTTGTAACCTCTCTGCTACCCAGCTTTCAGTAATATATATATTTTGGTTCTGCTTTGGGTTTTTTAAGTAGCTTACCTGGAAAATTTATGCCTCATACCTATGCAAAACACTAGCATCACTATTTGTTTAATTTTTAATTTAATTAATTTATTCCTCAATAAATATACAGAGATAATAAACATGACCAAAGGAAAAAAACTCAACCTAATCTTTAATCTTTGACTGAGTTGACAGTGGCACAGGACTGGAGAGAGTAGAAATACATGCTGAAAAATATGCTATATTTCCAGGATTCAAAGTCCAAGGATGAATGGGTTTGTGAAAAATTGTTAGAAAAGAAAATAACCTTTACATTTTTAAAGATTGAAACTATTCTCTTGGGGATAGTATTTCATGAGCACACACACATAAATGTACATATACATAAACACACTTCAAAAAATACAGATACACCATAAAATAATATGTGTTAGGTACACTACATGAACTATTAGACTTGAATATAAATAAGTTCAACTATTAGAAATGAAAGTACATGAAATAGAAAAGTAGAGATGTTAAAACTATAATCTCTTCAAGTGGAACAACACTGAATTAAGTAAACTTTTAAAATAATTTCTTTAGCAAATGTGTAAAGTCCTATAAGTCATAACAGTACTATGGTACCTGAACTGTTAACTAAGGATGAATTTGCAGGTTAAGTGTTGAAAATGGCTCAACATAGGTACACAGGGTAGGTATATATGCCCGAATCAAGAACAGAAACTCGAGTTGATGTTGATGTGATCTCATCAACATCAAAATATTGTGAAAAGTAAATATTAACACAGTGCTGACAAACACACAAATAAAAACAACTCTCTTGGAACAAAATATTTACTTGGTATTTTCGGTGCAGGTTATAAAAGATGGAATTTTTAAAAACCCTTTTCTCCCATCCACACTAACCTCAGCACACTTAGTGAACCGTAAATTAACATCAGGTATATCAAAAGATATTCTGGCTATTTTTCCAAGATAATAACTGTATATTACAGTATAAATAATTAGCTGGTTTGCTTAGGGTAAAAAAAATCCACGCACTTTGTATTTTGATCACTTCTCCAAAAACCTCCACTCTAAAGTCTTTCAACGGAATCCTCCAACAAATGCACAAATGTCCTCAGAGGCCTTTTCTCTAAAGACAAAGGCAGAATCCTATTGTTGGGAAAAGTCAACCTTATTATCGCATTTCCAATAGTACCATTCATCTTTCAGAGTGAGGGGCTGACCGCTACATCAGTGGTGTGACATTTGTAAAGCAACAGATTCTCAATATATTATCTCAAGAATCAGGCAGGCGAGTCTCCCAGTCATGCATGATTTTTTTTTTTCCTGCCACAATCCACCACCACAGAAAGAAACTTGTCTCACTCAAGCAGCTCAGGCAACCTAAAAATGATATCCCAGAGCTGTGGGGCTGCCGGCGCCGCTGTATCCCTCTTACCATAAATGAGCAGTTTCTTGACTCATTAATAACAATTTCCCTTAAAAGAAGTAATCTCATATCAGTCAGCCCCTCGCCACCATGCACACATCCCAAAGGTTGCAGATATCTCAGCATCAGTCGCCGGCAGCCAGCTTTCCCACACAGAGTCCAGATGGACTGTACCAGAAGCCAATTCAGCGTTAATAACTACCTACTCCGCGCAGTGGAGAAGCCTTACGTGGCACAATGGGCTAGGAAACAGCAGCCGGCTGAAACTGCAAATAAAAAAAAGGCAACCAAATTCTCCAAAAGCACTGAAAGGAAGAAACAGAAATGGAAGCGTGAATTGTATTTCCTTGACTTCCATGAGAGGAAAGGAAAAAAAAAAATCCTTTATAAACATAGGGGGAAAAATGAAGCAAGGGGGGAAAAAACAGATGCTGCCCAGAAAAAAAGTGACAAAATATTACCTCATTATTTAACAAAGCAGCATTAAGCGTCCTGCTGATTTCAAACATCTTGCCACAGATTTTGTTTTAAGAGAAACAGATAGAATCCTTTGCAAAGCACTCCGTCTGCAAAGGGTTCTTCAATTTTCTTGCGCGCCACGAAACAGTCAATATATTATTTCCCTAGAGTTCGCACATTAAAACCTCTAGTCAGTGAGCTGAATTTTCCCCTTATCTCACACACAGTAGACTCCTGTTATATGTACTGCTCTCTTTGCAAGAGCAGCCTGCCCCAAACATGGCTGGTGTTTAAACTACTCTTTAAAGTAACAGTTCACTATATAACCACCAGGTGGGTAGAGTGCACAGATTCAAATGAATCATCTTAAAAGACTGTGTTCCCCCCCCCCCCCCACCTTGGAATAGCTTTTGGGTATAGGATGTGACAAGAGAAACGCCAGCATCCTAACAGGCAAGATTGTCTCTTGCTGTATCTTGTCTAAATAAATAAATAAAATTCCTGCTCCCGACTTAAAGCAGGGAAACAAAACAAAACACCACCAACCAATGCTAATAAGAATTGTGAAGAATGAAACACAAACTGGCTTTGTTTCATCAGCAAAGGATGATCAAGGAAAAATACAGTTAGTGCAGAGCAAGGGAGAAAACCAAAAACTCCATGAAAATATTTTCCTTTAGCAAAATGAGAAAAATATTCACACACACAATGAAAACCTGATTCAAATGTGTGCATGACGATGAGACACACACAAGATGGAGGCAAGAGTTTAAGGTGCAACTTTTTTTTTTTCTGAGTAAAACTTTAGATTGATTTGATATGGTTCCTTATGAGAGGAAATAACAAAAACTTAAAACTAAAGACATTGAAAAAAGAAAAACCAAAAAAAAAAATGTAAGCATCTCTTTTTAAAACACAATTATTTGAATAGTTATAAACAAGCATGAGAAGAAACCAATCACATATCTCCTCTACCCAGGACTGTTCTTTCTCCCTAAGATCTGCCTTGAAGTGGAACATTTCTGTTGTTCACTATTTTGGATGTGTAGTTAACTTGGCATCTTCTTTGTACCACTTTATTTCAATTAATCTGTTCCTTTGCCAGGAATGAAGATTTTTGTCCCAAATTGAAAACTCCAAGTGATAGAGGAGGGATGTTAAAAGGGTATAGAACCACCTGAACAAAAATAAATGTCATTACTTGAATTGTTATATGGCTTGATCTTAAGGGGAATCTTATTATTTATTAAAGCATGCATATACCTTTCTATGCTCCCACGTGTCTAAAACAGAAACCAACAGACATGGATACCTGGGATTTTGCTTTCCTGGCTGGAAAAAATCAAAGCTCTGGAACTTCCACATCCTCTTGCAAACACAGATGTTGACACTGGTATTTTTCTGGCCCATCTAGGCAACATTTAGCCAGAGTGACTGTCTCCTTCATCTTTAAGTCAAGTCTGCATTACTTAATACCATTTAACCTCCTCGCATATATTAAGTTTCAAGTGACAATTTTTAACTGGGGAGTGAGAAGGAGGAGTTGCTCTCATCAAATTCTGGTTGTATGAAATAAGCTAATTTGTACACTCACCATATGTCTTAAACACTAATTAAAAAAATGTCACTTTCTTCAAACATTAAAATGTAATCAGCCTAGTAAATAAAATATTCTCGTGTTTTCTTGCCTTAGTGATAATTTAAAGGGTGTTTATCTCAAGGTAACCTCTCTATCTTGATTACCAAGTAAGACTTCTGATTTGAAAGGGGGGATGGAGATACTGGGGACTGAGGGGAATGAAAAGAGAAAACCACTACTGTATGTCGCTGCACAAAGGAAAATAAGATGAAGGGGGTTTTTAAGGACCCATAGTCTTGTTACCCTAAGGCAAATCCAGCCAATCAATACCACCCATTGACGGTCTACCATCTGCCATGCTACCCAGTGATGTGGCTAAACAGACCTGCTCCATATGATTGTAGCCGGCTCATTTTCAGTCGATTAGGGCAGTTCCAAAGCATTCACGTGCAACAGCACAAAACTCCAAGTCAGACTGAGCCTCTCTCCTCACACCAGTCCTTCCGAGCACAGCTGCAGACCTTTTCCTCCTGTTCCGGCTGTCTGGATTACCTCTACTTGCCCCTCAATTGAATTAGCAAAATGCAGTGGGAAGGTAGAGTGAACAGACACACACACACACACACACACACACACACAGAAAATTGCTGGTCCTTCTTCACTGTCATGCGGAAATCGGGAATTCCATGTGCTCTGCCCTAATATGATTATGGCACACCATTCAAATAGCGTCATCAGTGACTATGATTTGACATTTTCCTATGATTCAATTTCTTTTTATCCTCTCCCTCCTCCCTTGAAAAATAAACCTAAACTGCTGATATTTCTTTCCTTGGGGAAAACACAATCATGTGCCTAGAAAATGGTATATGATATTTAAAGGCTTTTGATAAAATTTAAAGCTTAATTTTCCTTTGTTGAATTGTGGTGCTGGTTATTGTTCTTACCCCCACCCCCCCATAAAAACATTAAATCAATTCTATAGAAAAATGCAAACATATCATAGAGTCAAGAAAGATACACCAGACTAACATGAAGGAGTTTACAAGAAGGATCAGAAATTCACTGTTGAATGTGCTCTTAGAGATATATGACCTGACTATGTGATTCCTTTTTTCTTTCTAAGTCGTTTATCTACTACTGATTATGGGAAAGAGCTAGAAGAATGCTACTGTATGGAGAAACAAACAGGTATTGGTCTGCTTAAATCCCAAGAGTTCGCCTGTGCAGGTAAACTGACCTAAGAGGAGATTTACACTTGCTCTTTCTTCACACACTCCAAAGCCTTATGCTAAAAGGGCAGCTGAAAGTAGGTTTCTTTCCAGAATCAATGTACATTTGCCTTTTCAAATGTGCTTTGGACCGCACTCTTAAAAAGCAATATGATGTATTTCTGGAAAAGAAAACTTAAAAGGACAGGAAGACTGATTTATTTACAAGATTCTCAAGAAGACAAATACACATTTATTTAAGCAAACTTATTTGGGAGGGGCAGCTGCCTAGACTTCTCACAGGTATATTCTTCACCATAGCCCACGAAAACTGTAGGATCAATGTGAAAATACACATAGTCCTTTATTACATAATTTGGGTCCTTTTCATATTTAGAAGAGCTTTACCAAAAATGAAACAAAACAAAAGCAAACAAACAAAAACCCTAGTTTAAATATGAATTTTAACAGATCTCAGTATAATGAGTCAATTACTTATGGAATCATTATCTATACCTTTAAAGGATATAATTTTTAATTGGTTTACTACAGTTTTGAAAATAATTCAATTTTATTTTAAAAATCTGTAAATATCGTTTACAGTTCTGTAAATATCGTTTACAGTTCTGTAAATATCAATAAAAGAATCGGTGTATTGTAAGAGGCAAGGAAGGTACATCTGTAGAAAAAGAAATAGGAGAAGGAAGGGGGGGAGGATAAACAGCAGCAAAGGGAGAAGGAAGGTGAAGGGGAGGAGAAAAGCAGGGTAGAAGGAGAGGAGGAAGAAATAAATAATTAGACAAAAAGTAAGAATAAAAAGTGCTATTTTACCAGGAGTCTACCAAACCCTGGATTGAGCACTTGACATGTACAACATCCCAGTAGTGATAACTGTTATGTCTAAGAATGCTTCTAGAAAGGTGTTTTCCTTATTTAAAAGTAAGATCTCGCCTCCATCTCATCATAGAGTAACATGCTTACTAAATATTTGTTAAATGAATGGAAACAATGAGCACAGACTGGAAGATAAAGGAAAGAGAGGGTGAAAGCCCGTCTTGATTTTTTTTTCTCAACTAAAAAGATAAAGAGATTTCTTTGTAACATGCTTTCAGCTGGGTATGACCTCCAGATGTCTCATTTAATTTACCATTATGATCAGGTGTAAACTGAGAGTGGGGGAGATACAAAGGATTAAAGCAGCAAAAATTCCCAGAGAGCAAAATGAGCACCCAAATGAGCACTCCCAGCCTCACCCCTTCTTCTTTTTTACAAACCTGGCCAAACTCTTCATACAGAGTAGCTGCTCAATAAACATGGCTTGAATTAACCTCTATGACCTCAATTCTAAGCAGTGCTCACTTATGGGGAATGAATGAAGATCAGTAGTCCCACTTATCATTACCTCAAATACTTTCTCAAAGCTCATTTCATTTAATTCAACTAGGGCTCACTGAACAACTCTTTTGGGAAAAATGTAAGACTTAGTTTTATCCTCTGTAAAATGGGTATAATCATACTTCCTTTAAAGTTTGTTTCCACCACTGAAACAGATATATGGTTGGTGGAGGCAGCATCTATGTGATAACTGGGGTTGGGGCTGGGGAATGCAAACATTAGTACTAGCTTCAGGGTAATTCCATCTTGTTGAGGAAGATATGCAAAGACTCAAAACAATTAAAGAATAATGAGACAACAATAACTAATAAAGCCTGAATGCTCTGTTTCAGCTTAAATAAACAATGCCTGCTGCATATAAACATTTACTTAGTCAAGTGGGCAAAGTTCAGTACTAAATTCTTGGTGTGAAGAATAAAAAGAGTTACAAGTAATAGTTCCCACCTTCAAGGAGTTTTCAATCTGGCTGGGAAGGAAGGAGCTTTCCTTTTTTGTGCATGAATCCTTGTAAGGAAGAATGTGAAAGACCAGTATCAAGATCTTGTGCTGTGGCTGGTGGTAAGGACGCCAATGGCATGGCAGGGAAAGGCTTTATGGAAGGAATTGTGTTTGAGTATAGGTTTCAAGAATGACAGAATTTGGCCAGGAACACTGGGATATTTCCCATAAGAAAAGTGGGGGCAGGGACCCGGAAAGGCATGTTAACAATCAGCTCATCCTAACTAGCCCTGCTCCAAGGGATCCTCTAAATCCATTCTATCCTCTGCCAACTTTTAGTTATGAACAGAGAACTATTATATGATGACTGCGAGAGGACAGATCTTTATTCAATATGTTCTCTTACAAAAGGAGTTAAGATTTAGTATCCACTGAGAACCTGTGTGTCACATAGTGCACGAGGTGCTTTGCCAATAAATCTTGTTTCATTTCAGAACTCTGGATTTCCAATAAAGAAACTAAAGATTAGATAATTTAAGTGGTTTTCTCAAGATCACATAGCTAATAGGAGGCAAATTTAGGTTTCATATTTACATATCCTAACCTCAGTCTATTCTCTTACTATATAATACCTTATACAGAAAAATATTGACCTAAAGAAATCTAAGTCTTATTCTCTGTATCATCATTGTTGTTGTTGCATTTCTTCTTCTTTGGTTGGCTGCTTTTGCTTTTTTTTTTTTTTTGAACTGGGGATTGAACCCAGGGATGCTTTGCCATTGAGCTACATCCCTAGCCCTCTTTATTTTGAGACCAGGTCTTGCTAGGTAGCCAAGGCTAGCCTCAAACTTGTGATCCTTCTGCCTTCTGAGTCACTGGGATTGTAGGTGTGCACTACTATACCCAGATATTATTCTCTGTGTTATTCTATGCTCAAAAACTAGCATTTTTAATCTCTTTTAACATCTACTGACATTGGGGAAAAAAAACATTAAAAAAAATTCATGAGGCTCAGCAGTAGAGCGCTTGTCTAGCATGTGCAAGGCCCTGGGTTCAATCTTCAGCACTACATAAAAATAAGTAAATAAAATAAAGGTATTGTGTACAACTACAACTAAAAAACAAATCTTTACTCCTCACACTTCAGATAGAGCCCTAATATCCAGAGTATACAAAGAACTCAAAAAATTAGACAATAAGAAAACAAACAACCCAATCAACAAATGGGCCAAGGACCTGAACAGACACTTGTCAGAGGAGGACATACAGTCAATCAACAAGTACATGAAAAAATGCTCACCATCTCTAGCAGTCAGAGAAATGCAAATCAAAACCACCCTAAGATACCATCTCACTCCAGTAAGATTGGCAGCCATTATGAAGTCAAACAACAACAAGTGCTGGCGAGGATGGGGGGAAAAGGGTACACTTGTACATTGCTGGTGGGACTGCAAATTGGTGCAGCCAATTTGGAAAGCAGTATGGAGATTTCTTGGAAAGCTGGGAATGGGTAAAAATGGGAGTTCATAACCCACTTGAATCAAAGTGTGAAATATGATATATCAAGAAATTTGTAATGTTTTGAACAACCAACAATAAAAAAATTAAAAAAAAAAATCACTAAACCTGGCCTGCAATTTCAGTGTTCTGCCACCAGGTGATGATAGACCTCTGGTCCTACAAGAATTACAAGGGTCATATTTTGCCCATTATTATTTTGTACCTGTGCTAGTCCATCTTCCATCACTGGTTGTGGATCAGAGAGTGCCTGATTTTTGGATGGAATTGTCTATTAATGCCATAAGACATTCTTCTTTCTAAATAGTCTCTAAATTTTTATTTATCAAAAATTCAACTGTGAACATAATATTAAACTTCAATAATCTTTGAACAATTCTATTACAGATTGCATTCAATGAATTATAGTGTGTTGTTACTTTCACACTGTACTGTGAGTTTGCATGGTAGAAATTGTATGTTATTTCCTTATAACCCCAACACATAGAAAATCAGTACCTGGAATACAGTGGGCACTTGATAAAAGAACATAAATTATTGACTTCAAATAATTTAGACAAATTTTTGAACTAAATACAGGGCACAGTTATTTGGTATTTTATACACTAATACATTACTTTTTAAAAATCAAGTCACCCTTAATATTGGGTTATTATAAAAATCCTTTCCTGAAGTTGGCTATCAGCAGAAGCATTAGATCAGCAACCCACAGCTGCTTTTCTCTTGGTGGCCAGGGACTTCTCTTATGCCTTAGTTGGGGTAGTCTATGTCAGAGGCTCTGCCCTGCTCAGCATCCTACCTTACCTTTCCAACCTTCTTATACCCCAAAATATTATTTCCTTTCTCTATGAGGTGAAAAAAATGTAAAAAAACAAGAGGCATACTAGATAACAGTCAGAAAGAGGAAACTCTCCACTTGACCCTCTTTAGTTTTTCCCCTTTCTGACTCCAAAGCTGGAGGAATGATTTAACTATAAAGCAGAAGAGTAAAGTTACACATTAGTGCTGAGTAGCTCATTTGCCTTAGCAACCCCATAGCAACAGCAGCTTCAAGTTCAAAATATCTCCTTGAAAAGGATCACATCTTTAATGAAGATGAGTATTTTCCTAATGTAAGGTTTTTGAACAGAAGTTTTAACATTACAACCCTCACAGCCTTGTTTGCTACAAATACCTATTTCATTTTAACCACCTTTTACAATATTATGTGATAACCAAAATGATGGTGGACTCTTACAAAATTCTGGCCTTAGAAAAGCCCTGATCCTACTTTGAAGTTATTCACAAATATATAACTTTTTTTTTATCAAGTTACCATTATTCCTGGGTTTTTATAGTTACACTCAAGTATAATTCTTTTAAAAGGGTTATTGTTATTGATATCACTCTTCAATCCAACTATTCACTATTATTCCCTTGCTGAGAAGAATGAATAATTAAAATCACAGTGTTTAAAACCTACATTAAGATTTTACCAACTATGTTATATGTAACCTAAGGTTCTGTGGACACTTTAAAAGAAAAATATAAAAATGAATTCCAACTTAATCCCAAACTAGTAATTGGTGATTTTATTATTTGAAACCTACCTTGTCCACTTCATTATCCATAAAATGGATTACAGGATAATCAAATAATCATCACTTATGATTGTTTCCACACTACAGGTGAAATGAGAATGCCAGCAAAAACCTATTGCTAGCCTCCAAAATCCCCATAAATATGAATGTGCATTATA
Organism: Marmota flaviventris; assembly: GCF_047511675.1. Lineage (NCBI taxonomy): Eukaryota > Metazoa > Chordata > Mammalia > Rodentia > Sciuridae > Marmota > Marmota flaviventris. The sequence continues at coordinate 39,409,383 of NC_092507.1, read as the reverse complement.
TATGTTATGCATAGTGTAAAATTTCAATTTTGCTTAAGAATTTGAAACTCTAATGTCATCTTCAAGGTTTCATAATGTAATCAAATAGTGTAAAAGCTCCTGTTTGAAATTTGCGCTTTGTCATCTATTAACATGGGTACCTTGGGGCACAATAAAACAAAACATACAAGGGCTTGACACAGCAATCTTAATAGACATCTTCACTATTTAAAATTTATTAATAATTAAGACCATACAACCTGTATATGCCAATTTAAGGATATAGGTGGTTAAAAGATTTTTCCTCTCCCATCTCTGAGGAGACAGCTAAACTGAGCTAGTTACCAAACATAAATTTTTACACTTTCCCATGTGTAAGTGAACATCCTTAGAACAATGTCTTTTACACACAGAAGGTGCTCAATGCATGTTCACGAAAGTAAGATCCATTTTAATTCACTAGGGATCACAAAAGGGAGGGGTCAGACCTCAAGGACAGTACCATCTCTACAACTAATAGTTCTATAATTATGGTGAATAATTTCTTTCTGGACTGGAATCTTCTTGAAGAAATTCAAAAAAAGAAATGAAAGTAGATGATTCCTGAAGCCACGTCCACCTCTTCCATGTCAGAGTTTGTACACAAGTAGTTCTAAATTAGCAAACTCAATTTCAGTTAGGTTAATTAACATTTTCAACTGACTTTACAGTGTAAGAATGCTAGCTAAAGGGAAACCAAGCTTTTGAGGGAGATTTTAAAAGCTACTTTGAACGAAGAGCTAGGCTTGTATCACATTCCTCCATTATCCAGTTTGTTCACGAGAGTTATTTTAATAAAATGCAGAATTGGAGTTGGTTGGTTAAAATCATTAAAACCATGTGCTTTTAAAAGTTGGAAACCATGACCTTGATCAATACCAAAGACACTCTCTGAACTTCAGTGTCATCCTATTTAAAATGGGGAAAATAATATTGACTGTGAGGATTTAATGAGATAATCTATATAAGGAATGTATTATGGGATATGGCATGCTCTTAAGTACTCAAATACGTTGACACATTTTATATTAGGTTGAAATACAGGAAATTGTTTTTATAGGTCAAAAATAGTCAAAAATTGTCAATTTTCATATGGTTCAACCTAGTTTGTTTACTCTCCTGCTTAAAAATCCTTCCAAGATCCTCACCTCTTATATCAAGTCCAATTATTCAGCATGACATCCAAGGCTCTTTACAATCTGGCTCTCATTTAAGCTTGCTGATTTCTTGGGACATTACGTTCCATATACACAGCTTCAGACATGACAGTCTGTTCCCACATAACACTTGGCCCTTCTGCCCCTTGTCTTTGTTCCTGCTGATTCTTCCATCAGAATGCCTTCTCTTCCTGGGAAATCAGACTCTTCCTTCAAGGCCTCAACCTCACAAAGAAAAATTAGCTTCTTTATTATCTAAGCTTTTATAGTATCTTGTTCTTCCTGTCTTCATAGAATTCATGCCAGAGTATCACCCTGATTGTTCACAGGTTTGTCTCCCCTACCTGTTTTTAAGGTACTTGGGGGCAAGAATTGCTCTTATTTTTTCTGTGTTTCCCTCTAAGTGAGCACAGTGGCTGTCATAGTTGGTGCTTGGCAAATATTTGCTAAAGTAAAATGAATATATTCACATGACATGCTGAGATATGGTCTTTGCTAGAAATACATGAAAAATAGATGAATCCCAAGGATGACTCAAAAAAAACCCTACCTTTTGGAATCCACCCTTCCACAAAATCATTTTTGTATGTTAGAAATTCTATCTAAGGTCTTTTTCCCCATTAGAAATGTTCAGGTGACTAAAACCAGAAGCTCCGACATAGAAATTTCTCTTCAAGACAAATCCCACTGATCTAAAGTCATGGGCTTTCCATAGAGATAGTGTTTTATTGATAGAGATGAAAACGTTCTGGATGAAACCTTATCTGGTAAAGATAACATGGAGAAGATCTCCATGGTACACGGAGTTTGTGCTTCCATAGCTGGAGAGGTCTTTAATCACAGAAAACTCCAATAGGTCCTGATGATGTGGAAGACATGGAAAGGGAAAGTACACTGCTGGAGCTAACTTGGAGAGTGAATTCATCATCTGCCCAAATTACCATGTATGAAATCCAACCAAGACTTGGAAAAAACCTAGCAAGTACTGGTGCTTAAGATAGTTGATATGTTAATAGGGTATTCTAAATATTATTTAATATGCTGCTTTTCTTATTTGAAGTTACGGAAAGCTACAGTTAGCTTTGTTTCATTTATATAAAATTATACATTAGTATGCATGTGTATGTATATATACATGCATACTATATAATTACATATATGTGTGTGTAGAATATAATATATGTATGTGTGTGTATATATATATATATATATATCTTGAAAGGAGAGTGAAGAGCTCTGCATTATTGGAATATCTGGCTACTTAGGAAGTTTATAACTCTAGAGTATTTATTTTCAAACTTTTTCCCCAAACAAAATTTTATGAACCCCCAAGATATAAACAAACAAAATAGTGTTGCTCTCCTAGTTGGGGGAAGAATGGGCCTCACTAAATGTTTACCCCACAACCACATAGTTCTTGGGGTACCCTGAGGAACTCAGCAACCAGAAACCAATGTGGCCTAAATAATACTACCCTGGGAAAATCCCTGAGTACTACCATTGGATCCAAGTCTTTATCTATTATATCCAAAGTATTTGGTAATTGCTATCCAAGACCTATCCAATGAAATGCCTCAGTTGCTTCAGCCTCCCAAATACACAGGCTCCTCTCATACTTTATACCCACCTTAAAGCTTCACAATTCATTAACCTCCCAATCATTCTTTACTTATAGAAACATGGAGTTCAGTTAACAATGGGACACTCAAGAGTGACAACAGATTTTACAGATACCCAGAGGGGACTTTGAAAATAAATCTAGCATCTTAATCTTGTCCTGGATGATTATTATCAACATAATCTTACCTCCCATTTCCATGAACTCCATTTACCAGCCACAGTGACCCTTTTAAAATTCCAATCTAACCACATTGCTTCCTTGATTAATACCAATCAACATCCATTCCTCTTTTACTGACATTTTCCGTGAGTGGTCTCTACCCAGCAGACCTCTAACCAACCACACAAATTTATAGGACATTATTTCTTGAGATAAACGTAAGTTCATAATATTCTATTGCATATCTGTCTGTTCTAGTAAACTTGAGTTCTTTGAGGGTGGAGCTTATAATAGTTGAATATATTAACAAATGCAACCTTACCTAAACAAAGCTTCCAAATAGCTGCTTTTCTTATTTGAAGTTACAGAAAGCTACAGTTAGCTTTGTTTCATTTGCAAAGCGCTTTCACATAATACTATAATACAGTGAGCATTTACTGTGTCAGGTACTACTCTTGGTTTTTTATATTCATTAACTCACTTAATATCAAATAATCCCATAGGCAAGTGATATTGTTATCAATGCATTGACAGTAAAGAAAACTAAGGCAGACATAAGGTAACAAACATCTATTATTTGGGTATTTGGGTAATTATAATCATTCAACATTTTTACAGTGTTTATCATGTTATTCTTAAAACTGACTGTGAGAAAAATAGAATATGTACAAAGATTGCTTTAAAAATAAGGGCCACAGAGAGACCATGTGTTGTTCATCCCTAGGGGTCCCTGGAGTATGGGGAATAGAGTCACATTCAATAAATATATACTAATAAGTGTTGAATTCGTGCTCCTAATATCTAGAATTGGAGTTTTCTGAAACCACTTTCTTTGACTGATGCTTAAGAAAAAGGACCCCTATTTTTTCTTGTTCTAATCTAAAAACTTTTAGGAGTACAAGGAGTCTCTATTAAGAATCACAAGGAGACATCAGGCATAAGCCAGGACTGTTCAAGGTAAACCAGGTCACATGCTCACACTACCCATGATCAAATTCTCCTGAAACCCACATATGGGTTTCAAAGGAAGGATGAGAGCAGAGGAGGCAGGTGCAACAGTGTCCACCCTATTGCTTGCAGGTGATTCAAAAGGACATCAGTTGAGAGTCCTTAGTTAAGACATGCTGGTGTGGTGAACCTTGCCAAGAAACCCAGAACAGTGATGTGCAGGGAGAAGTCTTTCTTTTAAAAAATGAAAAACAATTACCAAGAAATCCCAATGATATCCACACTTTGGAAGAATACCCTCTGGAAATAAATTCTGGAAAATAACATTTAGGTGAATAAAAATATATGCCTATGTATGTTTTTTGTATGAGTTATGCTCTCTAACGGAAGCACAATGTCCCACTTCTGCCCAGTGAACACTCACTCATGCTTCTCAGTCATGTTCAAATATTAATTCCAATATGTTCATTCAGCAAATATTTATTGAGCACCTACTCAGTGCCGGACACTAAACAACAGTAAACAAGACACACAGAATCCCTTTCCTTGAGAGTGTACACTGAAGTGGGACAAGCAATAGAGCTTCCCAAATAGAAGTTCCCAATTTGAGCTCTCATAGAAGTTGTTCCTCAGATTATTCCCTTCCTCCTGGCATTGTGATAGCTAACTTCCATGTCTGTTTTCACTCAAGTCAGTGAACTCTCTAAGGTCAAGAACATGTGTCTTCCATGCCTGGCATGGTCCTGGTTTGTCTAATTAAATGGAAATCCACATTCTTTCCCTTAACACTCCTTTAAGCTCACAGCTTGATCTCTGAATATTTTAAAATTTCCAAGCAATTCCTTGACACCCACAGTGTCCTGTTCTTAGCCTGGGATTGGGGTATGTAGTAAGGATATGACATGGTTCAGGATCTTTGAGTATTTACAATCAGACTAGGGAGGTCAGACTTACTGATGAGAACAAAGGCAGCACAAATTACAAGAGGACATAATTAAGGATTAGATTGTGTGGGCCAGGCCCAAACAATTCCCTAAGTGGCCAAGGAATGGGTACACGCAAGTGTTACAGAACGTCCTCCTTCCCATGCAGCTCAGCAGTGCTGTCAGTGTGCCCATAGGTTCACCATCTCTAAAACAAAGCTGGGATATCTACACACAGGCCACATTCTCTCAAGCTTCTCTGCCTCTGCTTTGCCTGGGATACCTGTTTTCTCTTTCTGTACCTGATGTCCATATGTGTATAAGATTCAGCTCAAGTGTCACCTTTGGGACACCATCCTGATCTTCTAAGAAAGAAATCACCATGCCTTCATCATGTTTCCATTCCTGCCCCTTCTCCGCAAACATCCCTATCATATTTCATTTGTACATTAAATTGTATTTCTCACTTATGTAGTTTTATGTCCATCTCCCCTGATAAGGCCATTAACTAGTTGAAGGCAAAGACCCAACTCATCTCTACATCTGTAGCACAATGCCTAATGCAGAGTTTGTGGATGAACATGTGTATGATTGGATCAACTGGTGGACAGAGTCAGTTACAATGAACTGGAGTGGCCAAGAAAAGCGTCAGCTGATATTACCTTGTATAGCATAGGGTAAGAGTCTTGTGTGTGTAAGTATAGAGATTTGGGTGCTAATCCTGCATTCATGTCTCACAGATTTTCAGCAAATCAGTTAATCTTTCTGGACCTCAAGTAAGGTGGGTATAGTGTGAAATCACTACCTCACACAACAATGACTTAGAATTGTAAAATGAGATGCAGAAAAGAAAGTGCTTAGAAGAAAATGTTGTTTCAACAGAACATGATTTCAGGAGGAAAAGAAAGCATCAGCCACTGTATTGTTACCTGGAGATATTTCTGATGGGGACCAATACCTTCTTTTTCCTTCTAAACTGACACATGGCAGCACTTTTTCTAGGTCTGTTACAAAACAATAGGTCACATACTACTGTGTTGGGAGTCTCTGGGATGAGTTCCTTTTTCTCTTGCTAGATGGGAGAAAGAGGATTTGTCTTCTTTATGGGTCTGGGGTTTCAACTCTCAAGGTCTAAATATTTTTGATGGCCTTGAACTAATTTCGGCCACCATCGACAGAATGGGAGTGGAAAAATCCCTACCACATCTGCCTTGTCAGGGGGTGGAAGAGAACTTTCTAAATAGCCTCATTATTGGTCCCAGCTGAATTCTGCTCCTGTTCCATGATGCCAGCAAAAGCATTTTAGTAAGATGCTGCCAGCATCAAAAGCAGATCCATTTACGGTTTCCTGTAAGCGTATCTGCAATGGCAGAAGGTGGCGGGCAGCCAGGTGTGAGCGTGCGTGCTAAAAATCTCCAATACGTCAAGCTGGAAGAACAATTTATGAAATGAAATTCAACGTTCTATTTCTACTCCAAGATCTCAGTTTAAGGCACCGGAAATTCAGCTGGGTATTTCGGCTTCAATTCTCTGCTGCTATATTGAATCAGAGAATCTTAGAGATAGAAAGGTGCTCCTCATTCTTCTATATTGTATTTTCCCCATCCTGACCTACTGAGACTTTAAAAACAAGGGTTTACTGGACTCTGCTTACCTACCTTCAATGAGAGAAGCTCACTCACTGCTTTTCCAATTTTCCCAGTCTGGGGTTAGGTCTAACTGTGGGATGGAAACTTCCCGAGTTCACTAAATACTTTTGTTTTTTTTTTAATCCGGTCACCCAGCTAGACTATAGTGGGGCTGAGTGACTGAGTTCTCACCAAAGAAATGCATGTGGAAATGATGCACCTCACTTCTAAGGCTGGCCCCTAAACAACTTCTGTATGTGCTCCACCTTGTGTCTCTCTCCTCTTTTGCCTACCAAGTAGATGCAGAGTATATGACAGAGAATTCTGAGACCCAAAATGAGAGCAGAGCCACTGGAGAGGAAGGGCCTGGGCTCCTGAATGTCATGGAGAACAGCCTCCTGTGTATCCATGCTGAACTGTGATATGAAGGAGAGATTACCTTGACCATGTTAAAACACTGAGATGTGAGGGTTGTTACAGGAATTTTCCTATTCTGATTAATACAGACTACTCATTCATTTTTTCCTCCTCATAGCAATACTAGAATAAGTATCTTAGAAGTTACTGTATCACTCTCTCCCTTAAAAGCCTTGGTGGCACACAATTGTATAGAATATTTCAGAACCGCTCACTGTGTACCACTGGCTCCTGAGGAGTAGACAGGAATAGTGCAGGAAAGTGGGCTAGGGGTTATGGGAAGGAAGGAGAAATAGGGAAGGTCACATTTTTTTCAAGGATCAGTCAGTCTCCTCATACATGAGAATGTTACTTATTCCCTCCGACAACACTACCAGGTAGCTAAAATCATCACCACTATAAATAAACAGGAGGAAACAAGAGACTCAGGTTGATGTACATAAGTGAACCTGTTTAGCTTCTGCCATTCACCACTAATTTCAGTACCAGACCCTTCTAACTGGCCCTTGTGGGCAGACATTCTCGCAACCTCCACCTGTCTCTCTGATGCCCAAACACCAAACTAAATATTTTGTACTTTACATGCTGGTACCCCAAATGCTAGGCTTTACACAACTCTTAAAACCAATCTGAATTCCTTGGACACTGAATTTCCCCATCTGGCTTCTGCTTTCTTCTACAGGTGGCCTTAGCAACCAGCTGTGCTCCTGGTGGCATACACTGAGAAAATGAACCCCCCCCTCCTGTCCACTCAACCAACTGAAAGCATGAAAAAGAGGTTTTTAAAACATCAATAATTGAGAGGATGTTGAAATTAAACCAAAGTTTAAAGAATGGACCAGAAATTTATTTTTTAAAAATCACCTTAGAACTATAGAAACCATCTTGAAATTAAAAGGAAAAATTTCCAAGTTAACAGTGCTTTATCTTTTTAATCAAATCCAGTCAGTTTTTAAGAACCTTCATTAGGTGATCTCCTTTCTGCTCCAACAGCCTCCTCTGCTCCCTTTCCACCTTAATTGACTTTTCACAGTGTAATGACTGGTTTGTGGGCTTTCCCTTCTGCTATGTTGAGAATTCTGCAAGGTCAGAGACCATGTCTGGTTCTCCTTTTCATCCCCTGCCTGACAGTGTGGCAGAAAATATTTGAGGAGCTTATTCATTTTTAGGTTGGCTCAGAGTCACGGAGGTTCTCAATTCCTTTGTTGTAGAGACCTTAATGTCTGCTTTGGGTCAGCATTATCAACTATGAAATGGGACTGTATCCTACTTTGCTGAATAATTGTCAACTCTGAGTAGAAACAAATGCAGTTGAGTGGATCTGAAGCTCACTCACCAAGGTTTAATGCTGTCTAGCATTTGAAGAACAGGGTCTGTGGGAGGATGTAAAAGGTGCTGGCTGGTTATATGGGTGGGTGCCCTTTCTTGTTTCCTGGTTTCTAGTGACCTGCGTTCTTGAAGGAGCCTGTCTGGGTTCAGGGCATTTGGTGGCTAATGTTATAGAAGTACCATTACCACTCTGCTAAGACCTGCAGACCAGAAGTTGGCTTTGTTTGTTTGTTTTATTTAAAGAACTTTATGAGGCTTGAGGCTGCACATTTTTAGATCTCTTATTAGTTCAAGGTTGCAGTGTTAAATATTTGTTTCCAATTTTGAAAGCAGCTGCATCTATTAGTGCAAGGGCACCAACTTTGCAGTGGGGAAGATGTGAGGCTCAGAGTTTGGTTAGAGATGCTTGAGGAAGAGTTGGTCCTTAGACTGAAGGCATGAGAGGAGGAAACTCCTTAAAGATTCTATGATTCAGATGTTTTTCAAAAATGTTAATGAATAACTCAGCATGGGAGGGAAGACAAAACCAGCACAGTGCTGCTGTTCAGGTATTATGTGCATGTGCCTATGATTAAGTGATTTCAGGGGTAGAAAAGTGAGTTCCCAGGCCAGCAAAGGCTCTGGCCACAGAGACATCTCGATACTAATACATCCTTCACTCGTGGTTCAATAGAAGACAGGCCAGCTTCCACCCACCAACTCTTTTGTGAGCCAGGATGTTTCTCATTAACAATAAGCTATTTCTTACAATTCGAGCAAGTGCTCTGAAGCACTAGTGACTTAAATGTACAAAAGGTACCCAGAGTATAAAAGGAACCAGTGGAATGATGGTTTTCTAAAACATAGATGATCTTGTAATTTGCATGTCTACTGGATCTAGGAACCAGAATTTAATAAGACAATAAAACTTTTATATCAGTCAACTTGGGTTGCTATAACAAAATACCATAGACTGGGTGGCATAAACAGCAGAAATTTATTTTCTTACAGTTGTGCAGGTTGGAAGTCTGAGATTGGAGTGCCAGCTTGGTTGGGTTCTGGTGGGGGTTCTCTACCTGACTTGCAGGTATCTGCCTTGCCCCTGCATCCTCATGTGGTAGAAAAATCTCTCTCTTTCCTTCTTATAAGACCACATATCCTATTAGATTAGGACCCCAGCCTTATGACCTCACTTAACCTTAATTACTTCTAAGAGCTCCATCTCCAAATACAGTCACATTAGGAGTTAGAGATACAAAATACAATTTTTGAGAGCACAATTCAGTTCATAGCAACTTCTCACGTGGGAAGTTCAGGTTCTGCTTTAGGTGGTTACCTTTTAGGTCTCATCACTAAGGTAAAATCATAAAAATCCAAATATATTCATCTTCAATGGGTTATTTTAGTCAAGATTTTTTAAAAAAACACAATCTAGGAGATGTAGTCTGTTTATTGCTGAAGTTGTAAAATATACTTCTCTGGAGAAAGACACGGTGGAAAGCACTGGAGAGGAAAGCAGGAATAGCAAGCATCTTTGCTGTATCACTAACGAGCTGTGCCACCTTGGCTAAGAACATAGCCCTCCCTGTATCTCTGTTTCCTTATCATACCAAGCTGGTTTAAGTGACAAAATACATCAATTTAAAACAGACCATGTCTCAGAATTCCATTTCTGGTTGACTATTTTGGGATTGGAATCAGTACAGTGATTAGGAAAAGAATCTCCTGGCCCCAGAGGGGGAAAATAATGGATGATAAAAAAATATCCTTAAACTGTGGGTTCATTTTCTTTCATTTTAAGCCCAGAAGATAACTGGTGGGGGTTCTTTTCCTGACTTGCAGGTAGCTACCTTGTCCCTGCATCCTCATGTGGTAGAAAAATCTCTCTCTTTCCTTCTTATAAGACCACATATCCTATTAGATATGAGATTAACCCTCTAAGCCCACCCTCTTTCTTGGTATTATTAGCATTCTCCCTTTGGTAATGTAAATGGGAACAAAGGGAATCTTTCCCTCTAGCTGAAAATGGCAGAAGCCAAGGAGTGACTTGAGGAACCGGAATGAAGTACTGTCCTTGGATCTGCAGAATCCCTGAGACAATGCACTCACACTACAGCAGCCCCCATCCTTTCCAGAATGTAGTCCACAACCTCCCTTCCCTGAAAGGCAAACAACAAAGGAACACTGGCTACAATCCAATTATCTGGGGGGTGCAGCACTCCCTGGACAGCAGGAGGCAGGGGTCGGAGAGCTCAAACCAGGAAGAGCTCTGAAAATCTCTCTCTTATATAGAATGCATGCTTCTGGCTTAAAAAAAAAAAAATTAATTCCATTGCAGAGAATCACCGAACAGTTTTCCAAAGATTCCCAAGATCTCTCAAACCATAAAAAGCATCCTTATTATATTAGTATGCTAAAGGGTTCCTCTGCATACTATTCTAGGAGAGAGCATAGGGGGAAAAAAACTGAATGAATCCAAAGAACCAAACAAAGAAATACCTTTAGAGCTTATCTAGTTATACCTCATTTTGAAATCTATTTTTTCAAAGCCAAATTGAAAAAATATGTTCACACCAATTTTGGAGAAGATGCTGTAGAACCAGGTATTTACAACTCAAATGATTTCAATGTTTCTTTATACAATTAGAAAGCACCTTCTAAACAAGTCATGCTTATCAAACCATAAAATAGGAAAAACAATTAAGTAACCGTGTTACTCAATGTTGGACTCAGTTCTAAGTTTAAAAATTATTAACAAGGAAAAATATTGATACAATTGACTACTTGTAATTCAAAACTTCAGTAAGTCAAAAACAGTAAAAATTATAAGGAAAACAAGCTGGAAAAAATATTTACAAAATATGTACAAAGGGATTTCTGCTTTGACCACTTAAAGCACTCACATAAATCTGCCACAAAAGACATCAATGTTTATAGACTCAGACAAAACAAATAGATAGTTAGCCAAAAGAAGACTTAGAACTGGTTAACAAACATGGGTGGAAAGATCTACTCTCACTATTAGTTTAAAAACATGTACATTAAAATAATGTTGATAAAGGGAGGTCTCTGTATCTATTTCCTTCCCCCTCCATTGCCTGTCTCAGAAGGAAGCTTGCAGTCAGGTACAAGAGCTTTTTTTTTTTTTTTTTTCACCCTAATTGGAGCACAGACTCAGTGGATAAAGTTTTAAACACAATGTATTAAATATTATCCACGCTTAAGGCATCTCTTATTTTGACTTGTGAATAAAAATGTTATCTTACCTGCAAAGGAGATGATATTGAGATTGCATTTGGACAGATCTATACCAGCTGTGACAAGGCAAACATTCTTATTTTGCTGGGAGCTAGCCTTTCCTCACATTTGGGTATAGATATAGGGGGGAAAGGGCAAGGGGCAACCCTGTTTTTAGGCTCGAGCTACCTCTATGCCCAGCAAAAGGAATTCTTCATAAGGTCTAACCCAGATGATAGCTGAAGAAGCCAATTGGTGCAGCTCCACTTGCTGTTTTTCCCTGTGCTTAAGGTTCTCATTGAGCTCCCAGAAAAGGGGGTCCAGAAAAGGATTTGGGTGTTCTTGGAACTCTGGCCCAAAGTCAACTTTATATCATCATTCCCTTATCAAATGAAATGTAGAGAGCCCCTACAATGGGCAAGCATTGTTTGAGTCACCTATTGAAATAGCTAAGACTTTGAGAACTGGTCAAGCTGGCAAGGATTCAGTGAGACTGGCACCCTCACACAGTGTTCCATGTTGATACACTTTGGGATGCTGAGATGAATTTTTTTCATTTGTTCTAATTATTTATACATGACAGTAGAATGCATTTGACACATCATACATAAATGGAGTATAGCTTTTCATTCTTCCGATTGTACATGATATAGAGTTACACAAGTTGTGTAATCATATTTGCACATAGGGTAATAATGACCGATTCATTCTACTAGCATTCCTACCCCCATACCCCCTCCCCTCCCTTCACTCCACTCTGTCGAATCCAAAGTACATTTTTTTCTAATTATTCATGATAGTAGAATGTATTTTGACACATTGTACACAAATGGAGCACAACTTCTCACTCCTCTGGCTGAACATGGTACAGAGTCACTCTGGTAGCGTAGTCATAAAAGTATAAAGGGTAATAATATCTGTCTCATTCCACCATTCTTCTCAATCCCACACTCCCTCCCCTCCCCTCACTCCCCTCTTCCCAGTCCAAAGTTCCTTCATTCTCCCCTATCACACCCCCTCATTATGGATCAGCATGTGCTTATCAGAGAAAACATTTGGCTTTTGTTTTTTGAGTTTGGCTTATTTTGCTTAGCATGATATTCTCCAGCTCCATCCATTTACTTGCAAATGCCATAATTTTATTCTTCTTTAAGTCTGAATAATATTCCACTATGTATATATACCACATTTTCTTTATCCATTCATCTGTTGAAGTGCATGTAGGTTGGTTCCATAGTTTAGCTATTGTAAATTGAGCTGCTATAAACATTGATGTAGCTGCATTACTGTAGTATGTTGATTTTAAGTCCTTTAGGTATATGCCGAGGAGTGGGATAACTGGGCCAAATGGTGCTTCTATTCCAAGTTTTCTGAGGAATCTCCATACTGCTTTCCATATTGGTTGCACCAATTTGCAGTCCCACTAGTAATGTATGAGTGTGCTTTCTTCCCCACATGGGATGAAATTTTTGCAGTAAGATCAGGCAAGAGTCTTAAAGATGTTTCTACATTTTGACTCTGTTTGAGCCTCTATGAAATTTTTATAATAATAGATAAAGTATGTTATGTGCAAAAATATTCATTGTGACATCATGGATCAGCTTGTGATAGACCTAGACCTTCAAAGATGAAGGTGACACCTGAATACAATAGAAGGCAAAATAAACTAATGGTAAGTTGTAATGCACTAGGAAGGAAACCCACATAGGTCTAAGAAAGAGAACAGAATCTACTTGAGATAGGTAGGACATTCAGGGAAAGCCTGTACTTTAGGGTGAGACCTAAAGGATGAGAAAAACTACCCATTTGCTAGCTGAGGCAAGAGTAGTTGAAGCAGAGAAAATAGCCAGTGCAAAGATCCCAAGACCAGAAGGTTCTTGGCTTGGTCCAGAAACCGAAGGCCAGTGTGGCTGGAGAGTGACATGCCAGGTGGAAAGAACTATGAGATGAAGCAGAGAGGGAGAGAAGGCCAGCCCACATGAGGAAAATGCTTATATCATTATGTAAAGTGAAAATGAGAGACTGAAAACTGGGTTCACAGTACAATATCAGCCATGAAAAAATACGCATTAAAAAAGACTTGGAAGAAACATCCTAGAATGCTAATAGCGGTTATGTGGGACAGTGCAGGCTTTGGAACTAGGGTAAAACAGAATGTTGCATCCATGCTTCACTACCCACCACTTATTTAACCTTTCTAAGCCTTAGTTACAAAATATATAAAATTAGATTTGTGTCACTTCTCTGGCAACAGTGGCTGACACATGGTAAGCATGCTATACTTAAAAGAGTATTTGTTATTATTACTACCTTTACTCTTGGATGAAAGGATCATGGATGATTGATCTTCTTTATGCTGTTTTTGATTGATCTTCTTCATGCTATTTTTATTTTCCTAATTTTTAACATTAAATGTGTTTCTTTCATAATCGGTAAAGCACATTATTTGTTTAAATGTTCTGAAGGTTAAAGGAAAACAAAGTATAGTACATTAAATCAAGAGCACTTTCTCTGCAGTGAATGCATTTCCATTGGTTTACTAGGCATTCAAGGTAGCCCTGAACATTGAGGGCAGGGCAACATTTATAAGGACTTTGTGAACAATAAATGTTCAGCTATGCAAACATGCAGAGACTCACAATTAACCTGAAATATCAAAAAGTTGTTATTGATTCACAATTAACCTGAAATATCAAAAAGTTGTTATTGACCTTTTAGGAGTGTCAACAATACTGCAGGTTCTATACAAAATACAAAATTAAGATACATGACAACTCAGTTTTGGTCCTAGAACAAATTTTAGAAACCTCTAAAAAAACCACAGTAAGCATTCACTTCTTTCTACTTCAATAGGATAGATTTTCAGAGTTCCCATAAACTGGGAAGGTGTTAGTAGCAATGCCCTGGAAAAATTCTTGATTTGCTAACTTACTTTCTGGAATGTGGAGTTTTCTCCTAAGATTTTATGCTTACTTATATAAGGCCCATGAGAATTGGTACCCCCCTGCAGGTATTTAGAAATATGTTCTTCCAGGGAGTGGGGGTGTGACTGAGTGGTAGAGTGCCTGCCTAGCATGTATGAGGCCCTGGGTTTGATCCCCAGCAGCACACACACACAAAGAAATATGCTATTCCAATGAAAGGGACTAGGGAAGCGTGGAGTCAGAAACACCTGTAAATGAATATGACTCTTTAAGCTTCCAATTTCTTTACCTGTGAATTACAGTATCTTGCTGGATTAGTAGTAATGTACCTAGGAAGTCTTATAGAGCAGTGGACACTTGGTAGTTGCTCAAGAAACATAAAAATTTGTCTAAAATATCTGCAATCAATAATTTATGTCAGTATTATTTCCCAGGAGAGTTTACTTCCTAGCCAATACCTTTTTCCTTTTGTCTTTCCCTTTCAAAAAGGACAAAGTTCCAGGGTAACCCTATTCTGAAGACTGGATCTTCCTCATGGTTTATATTGGTTCACTGTACACAAGGCATAGATGGTAGGTAAGTACAAAGAATGGGAAGGAGGATGGAAAGGAGAAAGGAGTCTGTTGAAAATTGTGTTCACAATAAAATCTCAGCCATGAAAAAATACATGTTAAAAAATATTTGGAAGAAGCATACTAGAGGAAACATATTAGAATGTTAACAGTGATTATGTGACTCAACAATCGCATGTATGGAAATGAAGACCACATCTTTCAATCCAAAAATCAGGGCACGAGGTTTAAAAAGGAATAGGAACAATGAATTAGGATATCTGAAATCATAAGTTCTATGCAAAGTTTCCCTAGTTGTGTAACAGACTATAAAACATGTCCCTACTACCAGTTGTCTGAGGGCCAGATCCATTAGAGTCACTCTAGTGCACTTATTAAAATAGAGCTTCATAGGCTCCAGCCCATACCCACTAAATCAGACTCTGGAAGAGAGGTCCCAAAATCAGCATGTTAACAAAGCTCAGTATGTGATTCTTGGCATGGCAAGAGCCAGTGGTCTAGGGGAAATAGAACTTCAAGTATTCTTGTTTGACATTATATTATTCAGACAGCTAATGAAAGGTGAATGTGGCACCTCATCCACCACAGACCTCTCTGAATCATGTGTAACCTTTATGTACTGTTCACAACTTTCTCACTGGAATTCTGCATTCTTGAAGAATCATTTAATTTTCCAGAGACAAACTGAATTCAGTTTGGGGCATGTCTTGCCATGCTCAAAGTCTTTAAAAATCTGTAATTTTCTGCTATGGCAGCACAATGGATAATCCAGAACACTGCTCTTTTTTATGGTGTTTCTTTGTTTTGTTTTTTTAATACATTTGTCATCTTTGGGCTCTTTTAGCACTTCCACAAGAGGGCAGTAAGGGGAAAGTTTTACTTCTGTCAGAAAGCCTACCCTTGTCTCTTCTCATCCTTGGCTCAAATGATGGTTCTAGGTTCTTAAAACCAAGAACACAATCAAATATCAAATAAATTTAGTCACACTTTACATTGATACATTGATTCTGTAGAATTTATGTTTTAAGTACAAAGGTTTTACATACAACTTCTCCCTTTTGTTCTCCACCTTGACCTTTTCACCTCTCCCCCAGGTCCAGGAATACATTTCCCTTCTTCCTGTGCTCACTCTGGGAGGAAAGGCAGTATAGAGCCATAAGTATTGTTATAGAGAATTCCAGGGGTGCTGCTCACTGGAGGTGACATTTGAACTGAGCCCTGAAGGATGAATCATCAAGGAAAATTCTTTCTTGGGAAAGGAAACAGCATGCCCTAAGACAGGAACATAAAATCCTGGTATATTGAGGCATAGATAAAGAGCTTTGCTCAGATTTTTAAATTTTATGATAGTGATGTTAGGGAGCTACAGGAGATATTTCTGCAGAGAAGTGACACATGAGATATGTGAAACACACATGCATACGTATATATTTGAAAGAAATCATACAGTGGTGGAATTCACATGCACATACACATATACATGTATACACACAATTTGGTTGCATCAGTGGGTCAGGGTAAGTGTATGTATGTCTGTGTGTGAAATCAATGGCATATTACATCTTTGAACTCCTATACACAGTTCTTTTTGTAAGCAGCTGGTCCCTGGAATTGACTTTGAGTTTCTCAGTATTCTTGATCTCTGGAATATACAGCTTTCCTATTGAGGGCTATTGCCAAGGTATTCTGATGTCAGTGTCCTACAAGTCTACAAAACTGACTTCAGGGTCAGTACAAAGTTGGGGATGTTAGGGCCAGCACTCATTTATGTTTAATTAACCCCACTGATGGGAACTGTTAATGTTAGCAATGTTTAAAGACTGTGCTTAGAATTTCTCTGAGCCTATATGGAATATAAAGTGTGAAGATAGATAGATAGTCAAGAAAGTGCTTCTAGCTGCTCTAACCATCCCAGATTAAGGTCAGAGTTCAGAACAGTCATTTCAGTGGAAAGGAAATCAAATCAAACCAACCCTAGAGGTTTTAAAATAGGATGGCATAAGCACTTTAAAGACAAGATTAATAACAAAGAGAGAGGGGAAAGGGAGTCTTTGGGGGAAGTGAGAGGAATAAAAACAAGGGGGGTATACTGACTTCATGATTCTTACTGAGAAACTGCTGTAAGAAATAGATTCAAGTCAAAGAGATATTTACTGAGCTCCAGTAATACTGCTATTGATGTTGACAACCGAAACCATATACTCATTCAGTGCTTTATAGCATGCTTTACATGTGTCAGCTTTCCAGTAACTCTGTAAAGTTGTTTCTTCAATGGAGGCTGTGACGTGCCCCCCAGATCAGAAGCGAAGGATTTAGTCCCCAGAAAACCCTCCACTGCCAGCTCTCTTTGGAGTTGCCTTGACTGAGAGTTATCTCTCACAAGGTTGTACTCTTCTCTAGCCACTAGCCAATACAGGATCTAAAGACCTGGTACCACTCCAACTCAGGACCATTTTGAAAGGCTATCCTCAGCTTTGGGGCTCCTCCTGGGGTATGCTGAGGCCTTTGCTAAGGCTGAACTCTAGCCCCACTTCCCCCTCTGTCTGGCCTTATCTTCCTCCCTTCCCTTCCTTTCCCTTCCCCTGGTGATGGTCCAAAGTACACTCACCAGTCCACATCCCAGAATGGGTTTCCCAGGGATTCTAACTTATCAATCCC
This sequence comes from Marmota flaviventris, assembly GCF_047511675.1. NCBI lineage: Eukaryota > Metazoa > Chordata > Mammalia > Rodentia > Sciuridae > Marmota > Marmota flaviventris. The sequence continues at coordinate 39,391,813 of NC_092507.1, read as the reverse complement.
AGTTTTAAAGATGGAGAAATTGACCACCTTAGATGGATTAATCACCCAGAGTTCACCACTTGATATAGGATGGACAATGACTTGATATCAGCTCTGGCAGAAGTTCCTCGATACATTTCAGCATGCTCAGACAGCAAAGATGGAAAAATGAATAAAGCCTTAACCCATCTGAGCTCACAAAGCAGCGAATAGCACAAACACAAACATGCCATAGCATACACATGCTCAGTCACTGACAAAAACACAGAATAGGCATGAAAATGGGAAAGGGAGAGCTATTTCAGCAGGATGTGGAATTTGCACAGGGCCCTGAAGACATTCCACGCATTCTGGGAGACTGTAAAGAATCCTTTGATCTGCCCTATCTACTGATCTGTGAAGATCAGTGAGCGATCACATCCACAAGAGGTCAGTGCTGAGGGACTGGGATGAATGGCTTGTTCCATTAAACTTCAAGACTATATGGGAGGGTCTATAGAGCACCTCTGGCTTTGGAATCAGGCCTCTGTTCCCTTTGTTGAATCTCCTTTCCCCAGGAACTTACTTCCTGGTAAGTGAGCTTCAATTCTGACATCTGTAAAACGGATCACCTAGCTAGCACAGTTTGTAAAGGAACTACTTGCAAAACACTCATTACACAGCTTGAAATATAGCAGTCCAGGGATCAAAAAGGGATAGGAATTCATGTGGCCCAAGCAGTGCTTTGGAAATTCTGGATTTTAATGTCTTTAAGCTAAGAGGCCTTTCTTAGTTCTCTACTCATCCCATCACTTTTTATTGACTATTCTTGCCTGCTTAGCACATGGATGTCACCTGACTGATGCCTGAAGGCATCTGTTTGCTCTCTGTGAAATCATCAGCACCACCACTGCAACATACATATATGTTATATACACATATGAAAATGCAAGCATATATGTAAATACTAAATGCCAGGCTGTGTTCTAAGCACTTTACAATTATTATCCCATCTCAGGGTAATGGAAAACGAGGCACAGAGAAGTTAGTAACTTGCCCCTAAAGTTATGCAGCTGGTGACAGTGCTGGATCTAACCATGAAAGGCTGGAGGGAGCGTTAAAGTTATTGTGAGAATTATATGAAATATGGCAAGTAAAATAGATGAGCAACTGGCACACAGGAAGCACTGTATAAAAATAACTATTATCCTTAAGGAATATCAATGGTGACACACCCTTTCATCTGTACAATATGTTTTAACATGCAGCATTTCCATAGCAGGCAGGGGAATCTAATTTATATTCAATTTGACCGGGCCACAGAGTGCCCAGATAGTCAAATACCACTCTCGCTAGATATGTATGGGAAGTTGTTTTGGATGAGAATAACAAATATTCAAGTTGGAAGACTGATTAAGTAGGTTGCCCTCCCTAACTTGGGTGGCCTCATCCGATCAGTGGAAGGCCTGAATAGAACAAACAGGCTGCCCTTCCTGAGAGTAAGAGGGAATTCCTGTCTGATAGTATCAAATTGGGACATCATTCTTTCCTGCCTTAAGGCTCAAACTGAAACTCTGGCTCCTTGTGTGTCTCAGGCTTGCTAGCATTTCAATTGAAAAGAACCATCAACCCTCCTGGATCTCCACCTTACTGCCTGCACAGCGGGATTTGTCAGCCTCCAAGATCCTGTGTTCTGACTCCCTATAATAAATCTCAATCTCTCTTTCCCACCACACACACACACACACACACACACGTACACACACACACACACACACGCACACACCTCTCTCTCTCCACACATACACACACACCACCCCCATGAAATTTGACTAGTACTTCTTCTCTCACAGATGAAGAACTAAGGCTGAGGCTCTGAGAGGTCGAATGAGTTGTACAGGTTACAACCCATCTCCACATTTTTCATCACCAGGAATCTGTTGAGTTCTGCTGATTTAGATTTTCTTTCACTCAATAAACACCAAGAATTATGATGGGTCAGGCATATATCCCTAAATAATTTTCAAATCCACCTGCCCTCTCTCTATTTCCACTCCCCCTTGGTCCTATAATGGCACAGCTTGTCCTCACTTCTATAGGGCACTAAAGATTCCACACTCACCTCTCAGGCCCAGCTCTTTCCCATGGTGTACCTTTCCCCACACACTGTTGCCTCCAGGACCCCTGGAATATGTAAATCGGATCACTCTGCTCTCCACTGAAATCCTTCACTATCTCCTCGTATACTCTGGACTGATACCCAAAATAGTGCGGGCTAGCTCCTGCCACACTCACATAGCTTCTTAGGCTTCCATTGCTTGAGTTCTCCTTTGGCCTTAGTGCTAAATGATGGAACGATAGCTAGAGCACCCACTTCTTGCCCTCAAGACTCTTCTAAAAACAGAGGCCAGAGCATTTTGAGATAGATTAAATCTTTGGATTCAATCAAATGAAAATTATATTATGTGGTGGATACAGAGGAGCTCATTTAAAAATTCCTTTTTTCTTTACTATATGTTTCAAATTTTTATTTAAAAAGTGAAGGGGAAAAAGTCAGGCCTTTTCTCTGCTTTAAACCTTTGATTGCTTTTCCTTGCACCTAGAATAGAATTCAAATTCCCTAAAATGTCACCTACAAGGCTTTATATGATCTGTTTCCACCTGTCTCAATGGTAGCTTTTTAGCCCCATGAACTTGCCAAACTCTTTCTTGCCCTGGATCTTTGCATATACACACAGTTCTCCCCATCTGGCACTCTCTTTATCCTACTTTTTTCTGGCTATTCTATTAGGTCTCTACTCAAATATTGTTTTCTCACGAAGGCCAAATTCATTATGTTTTTTCTCTGTCTTATTCTTTTCTGTCATAGCATTTAATATAATCCATAGTTAATGTTTGTGTTTTTACTATTATGTACTCTTTCCCTGGCACTAGATTATAAGCTCCACAATTATTTTGCTCATAATTGTATTCCCAGAGCCTAGCACACAGCAGGTGCTCAATGTATTCACTTAATTAATGTTCTTTATAGAACATAACTCAGCTTAGCACCTTCCCACATCTGTTTTTACTGTCCCTTCTGTTGACCTGCTCCCTTCTAACCCCAATGTCTTCATCTGGAAATTTTCTATTTCACTTTTAAGAATCAGCTCTACCACGCTGTCTCTCCCCTAGGTTTATAGGTCACTTTGTGTGAATTCCCACAGTTCTTACAGCACTGGGCTCACTATACAGTAGCTGCCCTTTATCTTTTCTGGGAGCTCTCTTCAAGGTAAGAGACTAAGTCCCTTTTATCCCTGAGAACTCCTGAGCCAGCATAAGCCTGACATATAATCAACCCAGCGAACATTTGCCAAAAAGTTACTGACCTATAAAACCAGAATCAGAAATCTGGACAAAGCAACTGGCATCTAGAATGTGCTCAATAAATGGCAGTCATTATTGTAGTATCACTTTTGTACCTAATCTTCCTGGGAATATTCTTTTCACCATCCACTAATTGCACTCTACAGACATTACTAGAGTGCCCACTCTGAAGTGTATACAATAGGGACAATTAAAATAATGAATTGGTCTGCGATTAGCTCCTCCAAAACTCACAAGGTATGACAAAAATATAAGTAATTATAAAGTAAGTTGTAAGTATTTAAGAGTCTGGCTGGGCTTCAGCCACAAACTGGAAAAGCAGAACCAGGCCAGTCAGGCCATGCTATAAGTACAGCCATGGGCCCAGGACTATTAAACTTTACCAGAAAAACTTCTCAATGTATATTATCTGGACTGCTGGCCACCAAATTAACTCACCTCTACCTACCTATATTGCTGGTGACCCTGCGTTCCTTGCAGCCATGCCTAGCAATACACCAGCTCAGTCTAGTTCACATGATCCAGTGAAGATGTCCATAGACTATTAGAGGTACAGGAGTCCAGAGCTTCCAGGATTTCTAGGGTCCCATGTTAGACCTGCACTTTTCTAAGCACTTAGGGCTTTTGATACCCTTACCTGTCTAATTTACTTAGGGTTGCCTTTATATTCAGACAAGATTCTTGGTGTTCTTCTCATCTACAAAATCACTACATCTCAAATTCCAGTGGATGACCAAAGTTAACATTTCAGGTTAATGTTTCCTGTGTGTGTGTATGTGTGTGTGTGTGTGTGTGTGTGTGTATACGCTCATTTTCACTAAAAGGTTAGGAATTGTTTGGTCCTTAATTCATTTTTTTTCATAAATTTTTAATGTATATTATTGATTTTGCATTGAAATGGTTTTGCAAAGCATTTTAGCTAGAATTCTTATTTAGCATCTTACAGGCCACAACATCAGTACTAATGATTTTTTTTTTACCAAAAAAAAGGGACTCAGATTTTTGTTACTTCACTTTAAAAAAATCAATAGGGCATTTGTGCCCCTATTAGAGATTAAAATAGTTCTTGCCTCACAATTAAGTGAGCTTTCTTTTTCTTTTTTTTTAATAATAAAGGAGAATGTGTCAAAAATTCTTTCTCCTACATAAAACATTTCAAATTTCTTAAAAGTTTAAAGATATAAAGGAAAGGAAATGGCCAAATGTGAAATTAAAGATCCTGAGTTTATATCCTAATTTCACTACCTACTATGAGGGGCTGGCAGAGTGTTCCTTCCTCAGAAGGAAGATGTTGCAATACCCTCTACCCACAGGTGCTGTGAGGCTCGAGGGGACTGTAGAATGCACAGGCGGTGGCATCTTCTTCCTCAGAACTCAGGACACAGATTAGGGCATCATCCACACAGAAAGGATTTCAAAACAAATCTTAAGGACTACCATCTGAGCTGACACCGGGTTGGGGTGGAGACTAAAGGTAAATGAGAGCTGCCACTCTCCAGAGTTCACAGGTTGGCAGAGACAACAGACAGACTGAGGATGACAACAGCACCGGCTCTGGAGTGAGATGATTTCAGGAGACATCCCAACTCCCTGACTTTCTGGCTGGGGTAACTTGGGAATTATTTCATCTCTCAAAACTTTAGTTTCCTCATGTGTAAAATGGGGATCATGGTACCTATACCTCCCACAGTTGTGGAAGAATTCAAATAAAGGATTAAGTATAACAGCTGGCATTTAGCAAGTAACCAACCTGCGTATCAGGATTATTATTTTTGGCTTTGGCAGCAGGTGCAAAAATCACAGATGAGAGGGACATTTAAGGTACCTCAGGGTCTAGCCACTGAGAGAAGGAGAATCTGTATCCCCCTTAGTGAGCTAAAGGGTGTGAGTGACTCATCCATGTCTTGCTCTTTTCATTTTTTCTTTTTGTTTAGTTCTAGATAAACATAATATTTTTATTTTATTTATTTATTTTTATGTGGTGCTGAGGATCAAACCCAGTGCCTCACACATGCCAGATGAGCACGCTACTATTGACAACCCCAGCCCCAGTCTTTTCTAGGCCTCTTGTCATCCATTAGTAATGGTGGTGGTGAGGGGCTGCCACTGTGACAGGACTTGGCAAATGTCTCATGAAACCGTGAGAAGGCCTGGGGAGCTGTGTGGAAGAAGCATGCCCTGTCTCTACTGGGGAAGAAACACAGGGTGGCTCACATTCAGGCAGTGGTACAAAAGGCATCTCTGAATTGCTCAGGCCACATTTATTTTTCTTACTTCTGACATTTTTGCCACAGTGCTTTCTTCAGAGGATGGACAGGAATTTGATAGAGAAAGGAAATTGAAACTTGCACAGGCTAAGATTAGGTTTGGGCTTTATTTCCTTTGCTTATTCATTTATTCATTTACTTCAGGACTTTGACTCATTTCTGTCTGACTCCAGAGTCCAGATGCTTTTTTGTTGGCGGGGGAGGGAGGGAGGTACCAGGGATTGAACTCAGGGGCACTCGACCACTGAGCCATTTCCCAGCCCTAATGTATTTTATTTAGAGACAGGGTCTTACTGTGTTGCCTAGGGCCTCAATTTTTGCTGGAGATGGCTTTGAACTTACAATCTTCCTGCCTCAGCCTCCCAAAATGCTGGGATTACAGGTGTGTCCCACTGTGCCCTCACAGAGTCTATATTCTTAATCACTATACTCAAAGACCCTCCCATTCTTAAAAATGCAGAAAGGGCGCAGAAAACAATCCAAAAAGTATGCTTAAAGGAAAACTAATCATTAACTCTAATAAAACATCCGAATCTTTACCAGTGCTTCAAGTCATTTCTAAGAGAATTGATAATGTTAATAGTAATAGGTCCAATTGTTGACTGCTTCTGGGGGTGCCAAACACTTTACATGCATTCATGTCAATTTATTTGAGTGCTATTTGATGCAAATTGTTATTACATACATTCTCTCAACTGTTTTACAACAACCCCTCCCCCATTCTCCTTCACCATTTATGGACCTCATTTTACAGACAAAGAAACTGAGGTAGAGGAGGTAGAACTTGATCAAGGTCACACCAACTATAAGTGTAAGGCCATCCATACCCATTTTCTACTTAGTTTCGTTTCAGTCCCTATCATGTTCAGAGACAAAGTTCTTTATGTTCTCTTGATCTACTCAAATTCAGTTCTTTTTTTTTTTTTGAAAAAGGTTACTTTTAAAAATTTTTTTTAAATTTTTTATTTTTTTTATTGGTTGTTCAAAACATTACAAAGCTCATGACATATCATCTTTCATACATTTGATTCAAGTGAGTTATGAACTCCCATTTTTACCCCAAATACAAATTGCAGAATCACATCAGTTACACATTCACATTTTAACATAATGCCATATCAAATTCAGTTCTTCTCACCGTATCTTAACTGCTTCTCTCAAAATTGGCATTCAGCAATAAGACTGCACCTAACAATTCCTACCTCAAAGGCAAGCTACCTATCCAGTAGGAAGCTATAGTCATATAGCTTGGGAAGCAAATTGTCTTGGGAAGCAAATTGTCCATTGAATTTTTACTGGCTAAATTAGTAAAAATAAAAGATGCATAGCCCAGGAAAAAGGTGTTGCAAAGCTGATATTAAGAAGTTTATTCATTCTTTGTGGAATGGGTAGTGCCTGGCATGTTTACATCACAATAAGAAATTTGTATTTTCTAGGTACTGTGTGCCAGTCACAGTCGCAGGGGCTGAGGAGATGAGGAAACCAAGTCCCTGACCTCATAGAGTTTACTTTCAAGTGAAGAAAACAAACAGGCCACCAAATACTAAGATAGTTTTAGATAGTAAGTAGTATAAGGAGAAAGCATAAGCCAACAGACAGAAGAAGGCAAGGAGGGAGAGTTTTAGACTGGGGGTCAGAAATGGCTATCTGAGGAGGGTTCCTTTGAGCAGAAGCCTGAGCCACGTGGAGAAGGAATCCACATGAGGTTTTAGAGGTGCAGGTAGAGCAGGGTGGTGCCGTGTAGCCAGCTGAGCATCCCGAAAGAAGAACAAGAAGGCCAGTGAGTTTGAGTGGTGTGAGAAAGAACCAATGGTGATCCCAGATTAGGTCTGAGAGGCAGGCTGAGATTGGCTAATGCTGGATATTGCAAGCCACCATTAGGAAGTGCAGAGGAGTATGTGGTATTTATAGAGGAAAGAATCAAGACCTAAAAAGATTATGTAGCTTTCCTTGACCTTCTGAGACCTTACCATTTAGCAGTGGAATTTTCCTATTCTACAGTCTTGCTATCAAATTAAAGAATAGGCTAATTAAGAGAAAAATGAATTATGGGGAAATGAGCCACATAGAGGATCCCACATTCTCCCTACCCACCACACATTCCAGACATCATCGTAAAATGGCAGAATCTAAAAGAGGATTCAGGAAAATAAATGCAATCTTGAGCCTTTTTAGCTTTTTGTAGTTTTATTAAATCTCACACTCTGCCCAAGAACTGCTATTCCCTCCATTGCAGTAACCTCTATTTACATCCCACATCTCCTTCTATGTCCAACACCATTAACTGTGTCAAGAAAGCTCAGGAAAACAAGGAATCCTGTTGCCTGGCAAACCCAAAGATGGCAAATACATCAATTCTAACTCACTATAGCTATTCCCTGAAATAATTCTGTACTTAGCAAATATACCCAAGAGGAAAAAGAAACCACAGAATTTCATAGGAGATATTAATAACAGCCCTGACACTAAAACAGAAAGGATTTAGGAATGTTTAAAATAGGTAATACCTTCAATCCACCTTCACTAGAAATTCACAAGGGTTGACCCCTGTTAGTTTCTAAGCATGGGGTGGGCTACAAAGGCTATCTAGCATCAAGGTGAGGAGTATGGGCTCTGGAGTCAGATTTCATGTGTTCAAAGGATGGTTATAAGGACTTGATGATAGAATTCCTATAAAGTACTTAGTATAATACCTTATACTCAAAAAAGCTGTTATTATTATTATTATTATTATTGCAGATAAGTCCCCAGACCCTGCCTCAAGGATGGTAAGATAAACAACATCACAAGTTTCAAGGGCATAGGGGAATCAAGAGCACATATCCAAAATAAACTTACTGAGTAACTACTTTAGTGGTATGGAATACAAGGAAGGTTAACAAGATGATCCCCATTCTGGAGGAATTCACCATAACTTTCCTTACAGCCATGAGTGATTCTGAATCAATAAGTAGCTCAAAAGTACCTACATCTAATGCTGACAAAACACTAATAAAATCTTGGTTTAAAACACAGCCTTTGAATCAGATGAATATACAACCCACTTAAGGAGACAAGGCTCAACCAGAGGCAACAAGAAAATAAGCTAAGCATGAGAAGGCATAGGAAGTGTGTAAATGTGATATGTCAACAGAGATAGGTGACAATAATGGGGGTGGGCATGAGGTCCAGAAGAGCTCCATCATCAGGGAGGTGTCTTAATCATCACAGTGGGTAGGCCTCCATCCATCCAGAGTAGGTAGTCCCCTTAGCTGGTAAAATGATGCTGCTATTGAAGAAATTGAAATATGACACAGAAATATGTAAACAGAGCTTGCATGAAATGAAATCTGTTTCACATAAGACAGGAGGATAGTAGAAAGAACATGGACTTAGAGGCACAAGGCCTTAGTGATTACTGTCTGTGAAATCCCAGGTAAATTACTTATTCTCTCTGAAAGAAATAAATGTTTGCAAATAATTGGAGTAAATAGAAATTAAATTGCCATACACTGTTCAAATCAGGTAGTTTTATGGTCAAGAAAACCCCTCTCAGATCCTAGGAAGAGAAAACACCATTACATGAAAGAAGGATTATTATTAATCCATTTCATCCAGGGAGGTCAAAACAGAATAGATCATCCTTTCTGGGAAAAGTTATCTGGAGATCTCCATTTAAATTCATAGTCACCTCAACTGAATAGTCACAAGAAGATCTGTGGATTTCATACAGCCAGATGTGTGATGCTCAGAACAGCAATTCAAAAACAAACTCTTGAGCACCTACTATGTGCCAGATATTGTGATAGGCAAAAGGGAGGACAAAGACAGCACTCACAGGCTGTTAACCATGCTCTTTTAACACAGTGCTAGAAGCCCTTCTACACTCTGCTATTAAACTGCATAGATTTTTCACCCTTGAAACCTTCAGCCATTGGTTCCAACTTGATCCTGCCTTCTCCCTCTTGAAATCTTTAGTACTAGAAGATGAAAGTTTGCCAACTCTCCTGAGCTCCACCCCTTCAAGCCAGTTAAAGCAGACTGCTCTTCCCGAGAATATCTTCTTTATTTTCCATGTGTAGTTAGTTATGTCTAATCTTTATTTTCAGAAAGGCCTTAGTTTCTCCATCCCCATCTCTACATATCACTGACCACCTACCTAAAACAACTTCTTCCTACTTCCCTTAACCTATTTCACTTTCCTTATAGCACTTATTAATGACCTGAAATTTCATTATTTTATTTAATGATTTATTAGCTTATTATTTATGTGTCCTACTGGAATGAAAGCTGTGTCCTCAGAATCTACTATAGTGCCTGGATGTAGCAGGTGCTCAATCATTTTTGTTAGAATAAATAAATGACAGAACATAACAACCTCTATCATTTTATCTACACCCTTCTGACTATATGTGTCCATTTCAACATTGAAATATTTAAATCCATATTTACCTGTATAGTACATCTTCTCTATGTGGTTGGGAACTCCTTGAATTTTTCCACCTTTGTATTCTCTGGACACCCAAGGTAGAGAAGTTCTTAGTTAATGTCTATTGAATGAATACATGATGTGGTCCTTTGGTTAAAGTATGTTGAATAAATGAAGTGGTTCCTTACTTGTTTCTCTTCAGACTTCTTTAATCTTGACTTTGTCAAAACTCTATCTCCATCCTCAAGGATATGAACATATTTGGTAACTTGGAAAAGTTAAGGGACATTTTAACTACATTTCTGTTGCTTCTTTTTAGGAATGAATTACTTAGTTACCAAGCTTAGAAGTTCTCCCCCCCACCATACTTATCCTTCAACCTCTTACTTGGTAGGGCTTTTGCAAACAGTTAACAATTTCTTGCAGAGGGTGGGGAGTGAATACCACCTTTAAAAACATGCACTCTTTCAGAGTGCACCGATCTCCGCTTGCTGTGGGTACAAGCTATTTTTATCAGGTGATACTGTGATATTCCTTTTCAACACATGATATTCACTCTTTCAAGCTGTTCGACACTGTTCTATTTGGTTTCATGTTACATCAATGAGACAGTTTGAGGGAAAAGGAAAAATGGGACATGCTATATTTAGTAGCACCACTAAAACCCTAAATAAAAACTCTAAAATCTAAGCTCCTCAGCTATCCAATTTACATTCAGGACCCTACCTACCAAACCAAGATTTAGGCAAATAAGAAATGCCTTTATCCCAAGAGCACACTCTTAAGAATCTAAATTACATTTTCAGTGTCTCTAAACTTGAAGGGGTTAAAGTTATACATAAAGGTTATGGACTAGTTGAACAATTTCTCCATGTGTTTTGTATTTTCATAGCATTTTGGCTCTATGAATTATCAGCCTAATCATATTTCAAAATAATAACACATCTGGCTACACATCTGGACATGCTGAGCTTGAGGTAGCCATGTGACAACTATGAGGGGTTGGCCAACCAGCTGTTAGATACATTAGAACAAAGCTCCAGGAGGTTTAGACTGCAGTATCAATGTCCCTGCATACAGAACATGAAGCCATGAAAGTAACTAACATGGGTATTAAAGAGTCAGGAGAGCATTAGGCTTGGGAGGAAACCTTGCTACTCAAAGGTTAGCAATCAAATTATGCTGGAAGGTGTGCCTAAGAGAGTATCTAGCAAATAATAAAGCCCTGCTCCCAAACGAACTCACAGTCTTATTGTAAGACTCAGTGATTAAAAGCAAAAGATCTTTTGCAATCTGCAAACCAAGATACAGATATTTATTTTCATTACTTCTAGAAGGAAAGTGCAATGTGGTAGATTAACTGCAAAACTTGCCACAATCTTTACCTGTCCTTGAATCCATACCCTCTGCAATGTGACTTTGCCCATGTTTCTATAAAGAGATGTAATCTATTTCCTCACCCCTGTATTTGGGTTGGACTTATGATCTGCTTTGGCCAACAGGATGGGGTAGAAATCCCACTGTGTCAGTTCTTGTTTACTTTTACCTCTCTCTTGGAACCCTGCCCAGCCATCATGTGAATAAGTTCTGGTTGTCCTTTGGAAGGAAGACAGCCCAGTGAGCCCAGTCAAGACTATCCCATAATAGTGTATAGCCCACTAACTCCATTTGTGAGAAAGCCCAGCTAAGATCAGCACAGTTGTGAACCTGCCACAGAGCTCACTTGCAAATGCATGACTGAGCCCAACTGAGGTCAAAAGGACAGCCCATCTGACTTGTTGACTCATGAGCAATATCAAACACTCATCATTTTAAACATTGCATTTTAAAGTGCCTAGTTATACAGCCCCAAGCCTTGCCATGTGTCTGGCATTGTGCTAATAAGCACTTTACCAGAATGGGTTCATTGCCTCTCACAATAACTTCATGCAGTAAATATTATTATCCCCATCTTATAGATTATAAAATTAAGGTCCACAGATGTTAAGTTTATTTGCCCCTAAATTGCACAGCTAACAAACAATGGGGCCAAAATTGAAATCAGACAGTACAACTTCAGAGCAGCACTTAGTCCAAGAAAGAGGATATTTTACTTTATCCAAATAAATAAGGAACTTTCTACATTCTACTGTCCTACCCTTCTCATACACTTCAGATTGTTCCAACTCAAAAAGACATTTCTATAAGCAATAATGATAACAAAAATGACTTCAACCCATTTGATCCTCACAACAACCTGTGAGGTTTCCACCATCACCTGTGTCTTACAGAGGAAAGAAGAAAAGATGGGAGTGAGGCTCACTAAGACTGTTGCCTCCCCAACTTACCCAGCCTATGAGTGGGTCTGATAACTCCAGAGCCTATGCCCATTTGCCTGGTTGCTCCAAGTTCTCCATGTCTTTGTGTAGCTTAATTGCCAACTGTTTCAAACATGTAACAAATATCCTCTTTGTCTCTAGCTCAAGGTTTGCCCTTGGGAGGCTTCAAAGCAGTTAAATTCATGGTCCTTGCTCTCAAGGAACTCATACTATTTGGGAATCTAAGACTAAAATATACAAAAAGCTAAAGGATGTACAGACATGCATCACAAAATATGTTTCAATGATGGACCACATATATGATGGTGTTCCTATAAGATTATAAAGAAGATGAAAAATTCCCACTGCCCAGTGACATAATAGTGATAGCACAATGAATTATTTGTGTGTTTGTGGTGATGCTGGTATAAACCTATTGTATTACCCATTGTATAAAAGTATAGTCCATACAATTATGTATACCTAATACTTGGCCATGATAATAAATGACAAGTTTACTGGTTTATATATTTATTATTCTCTATGTTTTGTCATTATTTTAGAGCATACCTCTATTTGTGCCTTGTTACACCAGCAGTCTCAGACATCTTGTTTACTAAGTCTCTTGTTGCATCCAGAGGTCACACTGAGTGATTGACATCTATCATCTAGATTTGTCTAAGTACACTTGATATTCACACAGTGATGAAGCCATCTAACAACACATTCTTCAGAACATAGCCTCATCATTAAGAAACACATGATTGAAAAAAAAAAGAAATGAAATGTAAGAGGGCATTACTTATTGTTCAATGAATGGAATAAACAGGCAAAGTTTAGAATTCAAAGGAGAGTCAGAAACATGGACTTAAACTGTCTGGTAAGGTTTCATATGGGAGGAAATATGAAGATGCACAGAATGAGAGATTTTCAGTAAGAATCCAGTCTTCTGTTGCCATAGGTGTATGATTTTTGTTGTAGAGTTGTCATGGTGATTATATCTTCAAGATATCCATGTGGTGACTATTTAAATCTAGTGGATTTGGACAAGGCCAATTCTTTACATATAGGCAAAAAGGATTCATCTGAGATTCTTAAAGATTCATTTAAAAGTTGATATGACAATCTTAAGAGAAATCAAGGAATATTGAGGTTTCTTCTGCACTTGATTACTCTAAATTTTGATTTTTAAAAAAAGTACAGTGATATTCTTTGCTCAATATTATACATGTTTGGTTTTTTTTTCCCCTATCCAACAAGAAAAACAGATGAAAAACTACCTTGAATGCTTGTGTGCTATGAGGCACTTAGGGTGTCTTCCCATAGGAAGGAAGCTGACAGCTTTGTCTAGCCACAATCCAACAAGAGATAGAGTAGATGTGGGGTATTCAAGTTCCGGGACTTAAAGGGTGGAAACTGCCCCTGAGTTCTGTAACCCATTTAAGACTTGGTGAATAACAGTGGGAGAATATTCTCACAAATGGGAGCATTGGGGAACAGTGCAGTAGTTAGAACAGAGATTCTGCCTTGCACATTCTCAGTTACAACCTTCCCAGGTCCTCCTCCATGTGGTAACAACAGGAGCCTCTGCTTCACAGGGTCTTTAGTCACTGCTCTGCATCTTAGTCCTGGATCGGTCCACCTGAGGTGAGCTGCAGCTCTGCCACCAGTATTTCACAGCTTAGATGCAAAGGGCAATACCACTCATGATTTCTGAGTAGGGCATATGATGTATCCTGAGCCGACTTGGGAAACATGGGCACCTCTGCTCTACTTAATTATATACCCTGAAAAGCCATGCAGCTTATATTGGAAGTCAAGCTTTTGACATACAGATGCCAGATGCCCAAATGACATTACTTGAAAGGTCATCTTAGGGCTGGAGTTGTGGCTCAGTTATAGAATGCTTTCCTAGCATGTGTGAGGCACTGGGTTCAATTCTCAGCACCACATAAAAATAAATAAAGTGAAGGTATTGTGTCCATCTACAACTAAACAACTAAAATAATTTTTAAAAAGGTCATACTTAACTCTCTGAATTCCAAAATTTTACTATCTACATAAAGAGATTTGACAATGTATTCTGTTTTTAATTGCACCAAATGGCATATGACAGGCAAACTTCAAGGTATAAAATATCTTTTCATTTTATTTTGCAGCACAGTTTAATATTTTAAGGTAATTTTTATAAAATTTACATAACATAAAATCAGCCATTTTAAAGTAAACAATTCAGTGGCAGAACTTATCTATAAAAGCAGATGATGGTCCATTCTGACTCCTATAGGATAACACTTTGTGACTAGGGGGCAATCACTAAATTTTAGTTTACTCTGATCACTTTCCCCTTGTACTGCAATTCTTCCATTTGAAAAAATCAAGGGGAAAATAAAGTTTATTTTAATTTGGTAACAATGCTTTGATGCCACTATCTTTTGAAATTATTTTATTGTAAGGATGCTCTGGCCTTCCATAGTTTATACCTCAAAAGAATAAATCACACCACTGAAAGTAAGAGAAATACTATTTCAATTCACAAGATTGTCCCATGCATACAAAAGTTTCTTAAGCTCTGTTCTTCAGCCATATGTCCCTAAATGGAATAGTAACCTGACCTCTAATTATAGTATAGTATTGTAGTTGGTATCATTTCCCCGGCAACACTGAATGGACAAGGAGAGTTTGTAGTACAAATCTCTGATTAGTTATACAAACTTGGGGTCTGACCTCTATTACCACAGCCATGCACCTGGTACTTCCAGGACACTCGTTACAATAACCTGAATAAGATCCTCAAAACTGCTGCTCCCCAGATGAGGCTTTGTTCAGAAACTCATGCTGTGAAAACTAAAAGGACTTAATTATCCGAGACATGGGTAAAAGATGACCAACCAATCCATGAGGTGAAAAAAGGGAAAACCTCTTCTGTAATAGCAGAGCAAGCTAAAACAAACCAACCATGGTTGGATAAGAGACCAGAGATGTATAGAGTCCCATTCAGGCAGCAAAAACATGACTCCAAGGCATAGAGTCCTTATTTAGAAATTGTGTAGTTTATGACTACTCAGAACTATTGCTGTTTTTTCTTCTGCTTACTTTTATCCCCACTCCACCTTTCTGACATTTTAATTCAAGACAAGAAAAACAACTTCAAAATGTTTCTTTTAAAGGTTTTTATCGACTCACACTGAATCATTTGCTCGATAAATAAGTTGTTGATCTCCACTAAGTACATAGCCCTCGACTGGGCTCCAAGACCCAGAGGATATAATGATAAATAAGACCTAGTTTCAGTCTCAAGGAGCTGGACTTCTTTCTCCAACTCTGTCAGCTTCACCTGTGGGGTCCAAAAGGCTTCATTTGATATTTTCCCAACAGAACCCTGGTGGATAAATGGTTCTCTAAAC
Source organism: Marmota flaviventris (assembly GCF_047511675.1). NCBI lineage: Eukaryota > Metazoa > Chordata > Mammalia > Rodentia > Sciuridae > Marmota > Marmota flaviventris. Next base: position 39,376,110 of record NC_092507.1, on the reverse strand, counting down.
AGATGACAGAACAAGGAAGATGATATCATAGGCAGAAAGAATGTCAAATATAAAAGGCAAAAGCAAACATGAAGCATGCTTTGTTAACTGCAAATAATTTAACAGTGGACCAAGTGTAGGATTTAAATGGGAGAAAATGGAGGGCTGTAAATTTAGATATAAGGGTGAAGACAGATGGAGAATGGCAAGCCAACCGGCTTGGGCTTCGTTCTGTGGTAGTGCAGGACAGGGAAATGATAAGGTCAGATCTATGTTTTAGAGACAATCATTAGTATTGGTGACTTGATAAAAGGGGAAAAGATTTGAAAAAAGGACAAAGAGCAAAGCCAGTTACTTTGTTCTTTTTTCAAGTCTTTTCCCCTTTTATCAAGTCACCAGCAAAGAGATAAAAGAGGGAAATTACAGATTATTAACTATTCATACACTATCCCTACCGTTGTTCATCACCATGAATAACCAAAAGTCAATAGTCTAAATGATTCCTAAGTCTGTCTACATACTTCTATTATGAAGATATGGCATATTTTTTAAAAAAAATTGGGGGGGAATAGTATTTTTTAAAGAGTCCTATTCTTTTTTATAGTTTTATAGTTATATATAGTAATTGAGTTCATACTGACAAATTCATACATGCATGGAATTCAATGTCAGTTCATGATCCTTCGTTATCGCTTCTCCTTTTTCATCCCATCCTTCCTCCTCTTCCCTTTATTCCTCCCTCCACTCTACTAGACTTCCTTTCATTCATCTATTTATTTATATTTTATATTTTCCTTCTGCCTCAGATATTCTGTCAGCGTCCACTCCCATTGGCTGAATCCTTTTGGAGGCAAGATGGCAAGAGAAGTCAGTGATGCAGCCTGTGAAGGTCAGCCCCAAGGTTACTGGCAAGATTTGAAAAAGGGAAGGAGTAGCTCTCCCAGGCATATGGAAGATACTGGGGCCCAAACTTAATGACTGTCTACCTGTCATAGATTTGCTGTGATGGTCAAATGAGATAATATATGTAAAAATACTCAATAAACTGTAGACAAAATGCATAAATATATGATCTATCCTATAAAAAGCAAATAAGAAAGAATAATACCAGTCTATAGTATAAGCCTCCCAAGGTTGACAGATATCAAACTTTTAAATCAAGCATTTTTCTAAACTGGAAATTTTTCTTTCCAGTTAAAAGTTCAAATCATGAGAACAATATCAAACAGAAAAGGAATTTTCCAGTACCAGATGGTTTGAGTGTAAGTGAAAAATGAATCCCCCTAGCAAGGGAGGAGTCACAGTGGTCAGGCAGGATTCAGAAGCCTATTCCATTTTTGCTATAGATTAGAACCAGTTTTATAAACACCAATTTATTTGCCAAAGAAACATGCAACAAGCATCTGAAGAAACAGTATGTGCTTAGCATATAAGCTAAGCATCCATCTACTCATTGGTAGACGATACTTAGAACAATATTTATTCAGCATACAAACCCTGTAACCCAATTTATAATCATTTTCCTCCTCATTCATCCCTCTTAGCCATGCTGACCTCCTTGCTATTCCTAAACTCCTCCGGGTACACTCTGGCCCTAAAGTCTTTGCTCTGGCTATTCCTTTTGCCTATTCCCCAGATAGCTACATAGTTAACTTTCTTACCTTCATTAACTGTTTTCAGATCTCAGTGAGGCCTACTCTATTCAAGATTGCAATCCCATCTAAATTCTTAACCCTATTTTCTTATTTCACTTTTTCCCCTATAGCAGTTATAACCTTCTAACATGCTATACAACACACTTCTTTATTATGGTTATTTTTTAATGTCTATCTCCCATGCTTCCCCTGCTGACAGGAATAACTGGGTTTTGTTCAATGATGTATCCCAAGCACCTACACCTGGGCCTGGCCCACACTGTACACCCAGTAAATACTCACTGAATCAATCAATCAATGAATCATTCAGTCAGCTACATAAAATGGTTTCAGGAGATTCAATGACATTACAAATTTTTGCCAATGTCAACTTTAAAACTCTAAGAAGTAGAGCTATTTTGGGGTTATATTTTAAATCTAATAGCCTCATCACAACTATAAATTTGTTCCAAAATTTTTCCTTGTAGGTGCAATTAGGTGCTGATTAATCACTATTATAATTAAAAGCACCAATATTTTATTAAAGGAAATATAAGATCAAGCATCAAGCTAGTACTATAGATAACAAGTGTTTGCAATTAACATACTGTGGATAACTATAAACTCCATCATTATACTAATAAAATGTAAAAATCTTTAAAGCACTGGGAACTCCGTGGCAGCTACAAAATCAACACTAGCCACTTTTCCAGTTGTTCAGAGGTTGCACAAGTGAGCACAAACTGATAGCAATGCACATAAATTAATTTGGAAGTCATTCTTTAAACAACATAGGTTTAGCGATTTTTTCTTCAGATAAAATATCGTATTCTGATGCATGAACACGTGGAATAGAGATGAGCCTCAAATTGATAAGGAGAATTAACTAAGAAGTAGGCAGTTTAGGTACTTCTGAGTAAACTATTGCTAGGCTCTGATTTGAGTGAACCAAGGTTGCTTGTCCTGCAAATTTGGGTTCATAAATTCATGGCTTGAATATGTAGAAAATATGCATTAAGGGATCTGTATAATTTGTTGCAGAGTACCTGGAAGGTTAAACTAAAAGCTCAAATGACAACTAGATATGGGTAAATGGTTTATTTGCAGAGAGTTAAACCTTCTACTTCCATCACTATAAAGCCAGAGAGATTAGGAAGCCACTGCACAATCATCTGTCTTCATCAATAAAGAATATTGTTACTAGAATTTTTAACAAATTAATCTCCAGTTGGACAACAACCCTAACTCTGCTTCAGCTGTAATTAGCTTCACACATAAAAGGTTTTTGTGTGTGTAGGTACTTGAGAAATACTTTTCACTTTCTCACTGCAGCAGCAAAATACATCATTTAAATCCAAATTGAACTATTCTAAAACAAGAATTAAAATGGACTTGTTGCCAGCATGGTGGTACAAGCCTGTAATCCCAGTGGCATGGGAGGCTGAGGCAGGAGGAGAATCACAAGTTCAAAGCCAGTCTCAGCAAGACCCTGCTTCAAAATAAAAAATAAAAGAGGCTCAGGTATCAAAAAAAAACCCCAAAGCAGATCTGTTTCACATACTACATGCTGAACTATTTTGAAAGAATCAATATAACCAATATAAAGTTTTTTAAAAAATAAAATTCTTGTATCATGTATATACATTAAATTGTGCCCCTCCCATTCATATATTCAAGACCTAATTCCCAGTATCTCAGAATGTGATTATATTTTGAGATACATCCTTTAAAGTGGTAATTAAGGTAAAATGAGGTCATATGAGTAGGTCCTTATCCAACAGGACTGATGTCCTTAAAGAGGAGATTAAGACACAGAGAAGACCATGTGAAGAAATGAAGAGAAGATGGCCATCTATAAGCCAAGGAAAGTGCTTCAAAAAAATTCAGCCAACACCTTGATCTTGATCTTCTACCCTCAGAATGTTGAGGAAATATTTCTGTTGTTTAAGCTACCCACTCTATGATATTTATTATGGCAACACTAGAAAGCCTAGTTCATGGATCATCTTAGGTGGCAGCATCAAACAATGAGCATAATTTAAAAAATCCAGTTCCCCACAATGTCAATGACTGCCTCATATATGCAGTACCATGAGGGAATAAATCATTCTACCTAAGTACAATCTCCACATAACTGAAGCTTGTCTTTAAACAAACCCAAGTTTATATTCTAATCACATCAGATAGAATGTTTTCTAAAATATATATTATACACTATCCCCTTTTAACCCATACTTTAAGCCTTTGTGAGAACAAAATAGAAATGTCAACAAAACCAGCAGTAATTTTTCAGCACTCTAATTATTGATTCTACCTAAGATTTTAAAACAGATTTCTCATGTCTTATCTTTATAATCTGTTCACCCCTTGCTTCCAGCTAACATTTCTTGAAACTCACAATGTGTCTTCCTCTATCTAGCTGAACTTCTCTGTTGCAGGTTGAGAAGCAAAGGAACAAAGTATGTTAGAACTGGCTTCTATAAGAATCAAAAAGCGTAAGGGAGGGTCTATGGAGCTTGCCTGTGAGTGAACAAGTTAATCTGGCCTTTGTGGCTATATTTTTCCTTCTCAGAAACATTTTTACTTCCATTGTAGTTTTTGCCTATATTCCCAAGAGTTATCATCAAAAAGCATATGACCATTATGCTTGCATAAATGAGATTTTATTTTTTAATATTTTATTAATAATTATTGGCTTGTCACTACTTCAAAAGCTTTTCACAGCATCTTTGTAGTGAATTGATATTAAAATCCATATAGTGTTGATTTCTGACCTCCAAAAGAAGGATGAATATGAATATATCAATTTTAATAACAACAACTAGCATGTATCAGCATTTACTATGTATTGTGCTAAAAGAACTTTACTTATCTCAACTGTAAACATGCAAAGAATTTATTCAAAGCAAGAAGAGGGATGCAATATCACTATGACTTTTCAGGAATTGATCTTACTGGATAATGAACATAATAAAACACTTTAATATCATTTTTTTAAAAGCTACTAGTAAAAGCAACTACTACATGCAAGTTCCAAATTAAATATAATCTCAGCACAAGCTAACAATCTTTCTTCTCCATGGATCACCACTCTGGACATCAACCTAAAAAATTAAAATGCCTTCTAACTTTCTTACAATTCAACATGAATTCATGAAGAATATAGACTCATGCAAATGGGCCTCTGGAAGTGAAGATTATGAAGAATTAGGCTTCCCAAAGGTGTGTACTTAACACATTTGGAGATCATTTTTTAAAAACTAAATTTGTTGAGATATAACACACACAATGGAATGCACAGATCATAAGGGTTCAGATTGATGAGTTTGACAAACAGATACACCCTTGGCCAACACCCCAATCAAGACATAGCATATTTCAAACCTCTCAGGAACTCCTTTGTACCCCTTAGTGGTCAATCCCAACACCAAATATTGCTAGATATTTTTAAGCAGACAAAGTAGCAATGGCAGTAGCTACTGTTTATGTTTGGTTAACAATAGTATTTACTGAGTGTCCACGTGGCAGGCACTGAACATCTATGGTATTCCATTTAATTTCCGTTATCAACTTTGTAAGGTTGGTATTATATCCATCCATTTATGGAGGGAAAGAAGAAGAATAAAAAAAGAGGAGAACTAAGAAATTAATTATGCTAAGTCACAGAACTACTAAGTGGTGAGGTCAGACTTGAACCAAGAATATATGACTTGAATCCCTCTTGCAAAAATTATATTTTCTGTATATAAATGCTAAAGGGTTTGCTGTTAACCCAAAACACACACTAAATAGAGGAATTAGTGAGGCCACTGGCTCTAACTCACAACTCCATCTCTACTACAATACACACCCAAGTACCTTATCTTAACAAGCAAGGAAAGGTTTCTAGGCTAATACTAATGATAACTAAAGAGGATTACTTACAAGTTCTTCAACTGAAAATCTGTATGTAAATCTCTTGTATATTCTAGTAGATGGGCAAGGAAAAAAATCCTCTATGGAGTTGGGTGGGTCACAAACCCATCAGCCTTGAGGATTTTGTTAGTGCTTTCAGAAACGAATAGAAGGAATCCAACCATCAATCTGCTCTTGGAAAAACCACATTGCCAAAGTCCACCCTACCACAGAACCATAAGGAGAGGCACCATGCAGCATTTTACTGTCACTTTATTAAGGAAGCACGGAGGCAAACATCTGGATTGAACCTTTTGATTCTTTGTTACGTTAATTTTATTCAGTGTTTTAAATTCAACCCACTCACATTTACAAAACACTTCACACAGAATACTTCCCTCATGAATGGAGCTTCATTCACATCTCACTTAAAACATCAAACTTATTCTGAAATGACTGAGGTTAAAGCTTGTTCAATGTCAATTTGCAAGTATTATAAAAGATGAAAAACTAGGCGTACAAATGCAAGAGGGTAATGTGAGGCAGTCTCTTCAAGGGGCTCTACGAAAATCAGGCAACTAGGTAAGGGATATGTATATATTTTCAGGGGCCCATGAAGCTCACGACAAACTGTGTTGCGAAGGCGGGCATTTAACTCCCTAGAGGGAAGATTTTATGAGATTTATCGCCCTTGAGCGGTATCAGCTAACAGCTTGGGAATCAGTATGATTCATTTTCCCCCAAACCTGGAGTTGTTTTCTAGAAGTCCCTCCCATCCGTTTCCCTGTGGTCTCCCTAAGTCCCTTAACATATGCTGGGGGAAGGGAAGCTTCTCTTTAGAAACGAATTAGTCTTTAGCAGGTCCAAGACTTCAGACTGAGTGTTTACTAAATCCTAAATGTATGACAACCCCCCGCCCAAAGAGAGGCAACAATTAAAACACACAAATATACCCTACCGGACACCTGAGCCTCCCTTTTCTTATTTTAACAAGAGCACTGCTTAGTGCAACCTGAGAGCCCTCTCAATTTCATCTACAAATATTCTCAACCCCAGGTCCACAGCAGGCTGGAATGAGGGAAAGCCAATGGGGTGTTGTCAATTAGCGAGAGTCACACAGACCGAGCACCCCTGAGGATCGGCGCCCGCGTAACCAGCACCCTGGAGCCCGCTCTCTCGAAGCCTCCCGGACGTTTTGGCGCCGCCAGTTTGCTCCGCAAAGCCAGCAAGAGAACCGCTCACTTTGGAAAGGAGCAGAGGGGAGTGGCGCGGGGCTGCGGTTTCTCAGCGCTGCCAGGTCGTGTCCCGCGGTTGTTTCAGTTGTTCCCCCCAGGAGACCGAAAGGTCTCGGGGAACATCGGGGTGTGACTGGGAACCTCGCTGGGCCCATGCCCCCAGATGGGCAGTGGAGGAGCCTGCTAGGAGTCCTGGGGTCAGGGGAGGTTGTCGTTATCAGCCTCCTCCAGAGCCCTTACCCCCTCCAGGGAATGGGGTGACCGGATTGGGCGCTGGGGAGACCAATAGCGGCAACGTGGCCGGACGGCCGCCGGCACCGGTGACAGCGGGTGGGCGGGGCGTCGGGGACGAACAGCGGGCTCCAAGGCGCGGCTACCTGGTTCTCGAGGCGCATCTTTCCCGCGGTACAGTAGGGCGGGAGACGGTGGAGGCCAGGCGAGGCGAGGCTTGCTGGAGGACGTCCGCAGGGTCGCACCATGCGAGCTAGCTGATTTGCTAGCCCGCCCGGCACCGCTGCTCCGCCACCCCCACCGTCGCCTCCAGGGGGCGCAGTACGCTGAGACCTTGGGACAGATCCCTGCGAGTTTGATTCCGGCTGTGGTTCTGGCGCCTTTTTCTAGGCTTAGCGTCCAGTGTAGCTTAAAAAGTGGAATAAACAAGTCCTTCTTTTCCTCCAATATTGCTACCAGTGCTGCGCTTAAATTTTAAGTGAGATCGCTTCCTCCCTAGCTGAAACACACTAACACCATTTGGAGCAATGTTATTGGCAAAACCGTTGGAGGTTTATATGACCAAACTGTGGCCCTTAGAACAAAGCTTACCCTTGGAGAAAGAAACCTAAGGGAAATGGTCTGTCTCTAGCAGGGAATGTAGACACCTTACGTGCATCTTTCAAGCAATATTTGGCTGTTTGGTATCTAAAATACGATTGACCAAAGTAAAGCGAGAAATGTATGCAGTGATAAACATCAGTAAGCCCCAAACAAAATGACCAATACTTTTGCGTGGGCAATCTCAGGTCTCAGGCCAAAACTTTTGTTTGCCTGAATGACTCAGGGGACTTCTTCAGTTACTCTATAGCCTCCTAAATGCACCAGATGTTTGAATAATACAGTATTAGTCCAGTGCTAGGTAGTGGGATGATCATCAAACATAGGAAAGTGGCTTCATTGGCCCTTCCTGACTTTATGAACTCCTACTCCTAGGGCTCAGAAACTCTCTGTCAGATTGTAGAGAATATCCACTACTGCCTACAGAAAAGCTACCTTGATTTAAAATACAGGAAATACAGGTCTGAGTCAGAAATGCTGGGTTAAAGCAAGCTTGATATTAAGAGTTAGAAATATTAAGGAGGTCGTCTTACTCAATGCCTCTCTTTTAAAAAAAAAACCTTAATTTTATTCATTTATTTATTTTTATGTGGGGCTGAGACTCAAACCTAGGGCCTCACACATGCTAGGCCAGCACTCTACTGCTGAGCCACAACCCCAACGCCCCCCCCCCCCCCCCCCACAATGCCTCTTTATAGATGAAGGTGCTGAGGTCTGGAGACCAGCCCCCAATCTCAAAATTCTGGGGGAAAAAATTGTAAAAGTACTCTTGACCTTTAGATTTTTGCTTTACTTACAATTCTCAGAGTTCTCAACTTTTCCCTACATATAGTTTAGGAGTTGACTGAGATCCAAAACTTCAGAGACTCAGACTAAAAAGGAGGCCTAGATAGTAAAATGACTTGGGAAGACAAATGGAACAAATTTGATTTCAGTTTGATTATAATAGTTATTGATTGTTGACACTGTATGCCAAGTACTGTGCACTTTCTATTGTCTATTTCATTCAGTCCAATGATTTCATTTCTAGTGCAGCCTTATAATTGAAAAATCACTGACAGCTATAAAAGCTATTTTCCTACAGTCTCCTTTGGTTATATAATACAAAAGGATTTGTTCTGGACAGATAGATTCTGCTAGCTCATATAAATTTATCTTAAGGAAATAATCATTAATGAGTTCAAAGATTTGGCTCTAAGATTGTTTGCTGTAGTAGTCTTTGAAATGTGGAGATAAAGTAATGGTCAACAAAGGGAACTAATCTTTCATACAATGGAATATTCTGAAGACATTAAGGATGATAGTTGATGAATATTTATCAACATGGAAAGATGTTCACAATATATTTCAAAGTAATAAAAGCAGGTCACAAAATTGCATACTCAGAATGATTCTGTTTTTGGAAGGGTAACTGGTTATTTTGGAAGGGGGAATTGTGAGTGATTTTTACTTCTCTCTCTTTTGCTTACCTGCATTTAAAAAAGTCAATAGCAAATGTTTATTATTTTGGAATTAAAGCAAATATGTTTTAATATATTACTAGCTCTGATTCCTATCAAAATGCCTATCGTGAGCAAAGTACTATGTCAAAATTCAGCAGGCAAAAATTTAGTGCAATTTAGCACAGTAAAGAACAGTAGTATTAGACTGGAGTGGTGTCGCACACCTGTAATCCCAGTGACTCAGGAAGCTGAGACAGGAGGATCATAAGTTTAAGGCCAGCCTGGGCAGTTCAGCAAGACCTTGTCTCAACATAAATAAAAAGGGGCTGGGGATGTAGCTCTGTGGTAAAGCACCTCTGGGTTCAAATCCTAGTACCCCCCCTCCCCACACACACACACTAGTCTTAACTACTGTAGTTAGGTTATTAATCAAAATTAATAGGGTATCAATTAAATTCTAGCTCTGTCCTCTTTAAGAGAATCATCTTGAAAAAGTTGTATTTCTAAATCCTAAAAACAGTAATGACAACAATAGCTAACATATATGAAGTGTTTACTTTGTCCTAGTCACTGTGCTAAGTAAGTACTTTGTACTCCACAGCAGCTGATGAGGAAACAGATTTAAATAGGGAAGTAAATAACTTGCCTCAGTTTACACAGCTAGATAAATACATCATAGTCTTATTGTGAGAATTAAGTGCAAGGCAGGCATTTAAAGCATTTAGCCTAACACACTAAGGTGTGTGTTTATGCCAGGTATGTGTGTATGAACTTGATATACCTTGTTGTTTTTAATGATTTAGACACAATTCTTATAACAAGTTTTGCTTTTTATAACCATCTTATTACTCAAATTACTTCTTCAGGGAATCTAATTTGATTATTTAGTGTGGTGTCTTAGTTTGAATTTCAACTCCACTACTAGCTCTGTGATCTTGTAAAGTACTCCTTTTTGCCTCTGTTTTTCTTCTATTAAATGGGCGTACTATCAGGACAGATTTCATAAAGGTTTTTCTGAGGATTTAATGAGTTAACATACAGAAAACAGTAAGAGCAGTCCCTAATATAGATTTTTTTAAAAAATGATAACATTTTAAGTTCCTTGTCGCACTTTAATATAAAGATTTTAGTGTGAGTTCTTTATGTTGATTAATGAACATACTGTAATTTCACACCAAAGGTTATGTAAATGCACCACCTTATGTAAATAAGGGGAAGCTGTCCATATTTAAAAGAAACAATGTAGAAGTTATTTATAAGTGATCCTATAACAAAGCAGAGGTTAAATCCAACAATGGACAAAGATTACTAGTCCTTGCAGTCTTAACTTTTTCAAAATCAGTTCAGCTGTGAATTCTTCAAAACAAACAATCTGGCTTATATAGGACTTTATTGTGCACTTTATTTATTGTATTCAACAATTAGATCTAGTCTCTGGATTTGTAAAGCCTTCAAAAACAGTTGAAAAATTCCACCCAGAAATAAAAAAAATGTATATCTAATTTTATAATTTCTGTCCAAATTATTGTGATTTCTGCAGTAATCTAAGAAAGGTTTAAGAATCAACTACATTAAGGTAATATTACTTATAAAATTTTCCATCAAAAAGGTTAGAATTAAGAACCTTGCAACAGTAAAAAAAACACATTGATTAAAAGTATCATTTAGGTTAAGCCATATTTGACACACTATCTCCCCCCTTCCATGTATGTGTGTGTATGTATATACATACATATGTATATGATTAAAATATTAATTTTATCATCATAAAAATAGCTAGTTTAAAATAAACATTTTGGAATTTTCACACAATTCCAATATATTCCAAAATATTACACTCCAAAATATAATATTAACTTATATTCCTTCACCAATATAAACCAGAAATAGAATTTGTGATAATTTTATATTTTATAGTTTTAAAATTACCAGTCATATGTGTCTCTAGAATAGTCAGTTTCATATAACAAAGTAATTAGTAAGAGCATGGAAACTTACTTTCTTCCTTTGAAATTCAATTCCTGTGTTAAGGACAATATTATTTTTCTTTATAAATCCAGAATCTCTATACAAAGGCATTGCAAGCTCATTGTGCACCTTAATTATAAGGGCACCTGTGTTTCTTTGTTTATCTGGTTGGTCAGACCTGAGCATTTGATTTGTCACACTCCTCCCCTGTCCCGCCCTATTTTCCTCTTAACAACCACTTAACAATAGCATCTTTATAACCTCCTGGCTCAAATCATGAATGGTAAAGAATGGTGGTATTAGCTATTGTGAGGGGGCACTTGTTGCTGAACCTTTATGTAAAGAACTAAAATTTATGGCTAATAAGCATAGACTTGGGGATCAATTCTTAAAAAAACACAAAAGTTTCAGAGCATAAAAGCCCCCTCCTCAATCCTACCCTTCTCCTCCCTGGGGAGGCAGTATGGTGTTGCATGGAGTCAAATGAATCCTACCTCTGTTGTTTAGCAGCCACGTAATCTTGGGCAAACACCTTTGTCTCTCTGAGCCTCAATTTCTGTATAAGAGAGATGAAAGTATTTATCTTATAGGTAGTTACGAAGATGATGATTTTTAACATTAGTGGGGAAAGTATTTGAAGTGACCACTTAATACAAATTTCTTCTCTTTCCCCTTTCACCTTTGTATTAGGCACATTCAAACAAGTTCTGTCTATGCATACCCATAGAATAAGCATGTGCAAAGTTACGAATATTTGAGAGATTTAGGAATTTGATGTAAGACAGAACATACATTATTATTATTATTATTATTATTTGGAAAAGAACAAAACGGAGCTCCATTCATTCAGCAAGTGTTCATTGAATACCTTTCAGGTCTAGGCTTTGCTACCTACTGACAGTAGAGTTGTCTTTTATTCTTTAGATGATCTCAGCCTGAGGGAATGGACAGTAGACAAGGCAATGACAGATAGTGACAATACTATGTATGTAACAAGTATTAAGAAAGAAAGAAGCAGGGACCTGAGAGCTTACTTACAGTAGGGGTAGCTAAAGCGGCCTAGGAATGCAGAAGGAGGGGAAGGAGGGCAGTTCTAGGGGAGTCCTTGGAGGAAAAATGACTCTAGAATTGAGTTTTAAAGAAGCAAGAGTTAGAAAACTGAACATCAAAACTTAATAAAGGTGCCTATTTAAAAAGACCCACTTTAAGTAGCTGTAAATATTGTATTCCACTGTTGAATGAAACTACATTATAATTTTGTTGATTATTATGGATATAACAGAATTTGTGCGTTCTCTAATATTTCATCACATGAGATTTTAATTGGGAACAATGAATAAGTGCTGTTTTCAAGTAAGCCTGAGAGCATATGTTCAGAAACATTTTATTTAGAGCCTTTGCTCTAACAGTTTTAATTATTCTTAGTTGCTCCTTAACAGTTGCAGTTTGCACTTAATAGATTAGATAATTAATTGCTTGGTAGTAGGAAACAACTTGGCCAATCGTGATATGCAAGAAATGATAAGAAGAAGAGTATTCAGTCTTCATGAAGGTTTTGGTGCTGGAAAGGACCTTGGAGGTTGTTCATAGCATCCTTGTCATTTTACTGATGAGTAAAGTCAGATCCACGGATCTGCCCAAGTTCATGTAACTTGAAAGAGGCAGACCCAGGAACAGAACCTATTTGGTAATGGCTATCACATACTGAGCATTTCAAATTTGCCCATATAATAACTAAAATCTCTGAATATTTCATTTGTTGGCATTTCTAATCTAATACTTATTTCTTGAATAATTTTAGAACAGAACAGAGAATTAATACTTTTAAAAAGTAAATATTTGTTGTGTGGGCTACAGTGAATGAAGAATAGTGCTCACAGACAACTTGTTTTACTAGTTAGTTAATGTATTTATTTCAAAACTTACTTTAATCTATGTATTTCGGATTTTGCTCCTAAGATTTTCCTCTAGCAGTTTGATTTAATTCACTTCAATTCAACAAATATTTATTGAGTTCTTGTGATAGGCAAAGCAAATCTTTCTTTTCTGTTTCATTCTGGATATGAGGCTTCATGAAAACTTGTGTCATGCTAGAAATATCTCAAGCTTGAGAGCTAAATAAGTGCACATTCAAATCACTCCTCAGATGTATTGGACAAATGACCTACTTTTCTTATCTGGAAAATAGGAGTGTGAATTGAACCTATCTGAAAGGGTTGTTCTGGGGATTAAATGGAGTGAAATATATAAATGGAATCCATTTTGGTTTTGGCCATTTTGTTTGCAGATTACTTATATTCATTAAGATGAGCAGAATTCTGTTAAAGATCATGTATGTGTGGGAGACTGCATTTTCTAAATATGGCTACAAAAATATCTCCTAATCCACCTGCTCTTCTGCAACATGACCTTGTGCTTTCTCAATAACAGGAAAACCTAATTCCTCTCCCCCTGCATCTTGGTCACTTTTAGTGACTCTGGTTCATCTTATCTACGATCTCTTCTTCCAACTGACAGGAATACAGAAGTCATTGTGGGAGCTGTATGATGGGAGCTGAGATAGAAGCTGGCAGGACAACAAAGCAGAAAGACCCTGAAACCTTGATGATCATATGTGTTATAGCAGCTGTGAACCACACATCCAGACTTTAACATGGTAGAAGAATAAACTTATATCTTATTTAGGGTACTGTTATTTTGGAACTTCCTGTCACAGAAATCCAACCAGTATCATGACCAATATAGTTGGATGTACCATAATAAATGTAAAGTGTCTAAAGTCTCTGTCATAAAGCAGTGCTCACTACTAATTTGTGCATGTTAGTGCATTTTGAACACCAACTCCATATACTTCCCTCCAGGGCACACTCCCAACTTTTGGGTGATTTCTTTTTTCAGTGCTGGAGATCAAAATCCAGACCCTGTGCATGCTAGGCAAGCACTGAACCACTGACCTACATCCCCTGTCCTCTGGGTGATTTTTATACCTAGCTCGTTGACTAAGTCTCTTCCACATAGCCTTTCTTCCAGCTCTGTCCTCTAGGTCATCACTGACAACAATAATCCTGCTAATCCTTCAGCTCCTCATCTCCCTGTCACCACACTTGTTCTCTCACTACCCCCAATCCAGTTTTCATTCTCATATTTTTAACCCCTTGGTCCTACCCTGTGTACCAACCATGATGATATGACTGAAATTTCTACTTAGTATTAGTCATTTGATCAACATTTATCTGTCACCCTCTAGATCTCACCCCACTCTTCATATTTTGATGTTCCACCTGGTCAGCTCTAGCCTTGACTAGCCCAAGTGGGCTACCTCTGGCTTTTCACAGTCCCTCTACAGCCCTCTATTACAATTATGTCACTCTGCTCTGTGAATTTTAGTTTGCGTGTCTGCCTAGAATGCGAGCTTTTGGAGGTTGGAGACTACTTATTCATCTACAAAACTACAACTCCCAGCAAAACATATCTACTAGTTGGAGCGTCCCAGTTTTCCCTGCTTCCATGTCTTATACCATTGGTGGCTGGGATTCTTTCCCCACTAATGGGGAATGCCTCATTTACAAATCCTGTAATGTTCATCTCAGATACCACCTCCAAGAAGTTTTTCCTCCTTTGAGGCTCCAAAGCATTTCATTGGTATTTCTTTGTAGGCACTTTGATTTTGCAGTCCACCTAATTACTGAACATATTATACTCATCCAGCAATATACTGCCTGCTTAGCTGATGACTATCATTTACTCCTCAATTATATACCTAATAATCTTGTCTTTTCAGATAAGGAAACTGAGGCTTTAAAAGTTTAGTTGACTTTGCCCAAAATTACACAGCTAGAATTCTTCCCAGGTCAGAATTCATATGCTGACCTATATTGTCCTATAAATGCTTTGGACTTTTGTTCCTCGTGTAAATATTTTACCTTCCTTTTAAAGTTCTTGGTGGCAAAGTGCTGTCTAGCACCTTTGTCTTCTCTAACATCTAGCCAGGTGTTGACACTTAATGAATGTAACAGAATAAACAGGCAATAAAATACTGATTTAGGGACTCTCAGAAGACTCTCAGATGCAGTCTTTGGACTTCTCCCCCCACTCCCGACTCAGGGGACCTGGCTGCCAACGGACTCACAACCTACCCTTGTAGGAGCAGGTGCTAATTCAAATAGCCTTATTAACAATCTGTGGGGCTCCTGCACTAATTGCAGTGGAGCTTTAACTATATCCAGTTCCACAATTCAATAGCTTCTATTTTTAACCCATAATGGTAGAATCTGCAGGAAAAGGAGCAGACAAGGATCTAGTGCTCTCCCTTGCTACCCCATTCCTGTCCCAGTGTTCCCAAGGAAAAGGTGAAAGGGGAAAGAGAAGAAATTTGTATTAATATAAGTGAAATTGTGAATTATACCTTAAAGTTTATCTATTCCACAGTTGTGTAAACATAATTCTTAAAATCAAGGTAAATATAAAAACAAAGAAAATTTGCCAAACTACCACAGATCATGGCAGTATAAATAGTCACTCCTTTTCCCTGCTGTAGACTTCCCTGATACATCAGTAATTCTAAACATTTCTTCCTTCCTAAATGTCACTCCTGTGGCAGGAAGGAAGACCTACACCCCGTGAAGTCCAGTTTGGTTTGGTTTAGTATCTAATTTCGTTTTGAATTTCTTGAAACTGGAACTTTATTATTTCTTATGGATCTAAACATGCTTAGCACAAATTATGCATAGTGAATGTTTGTTGAATGAATAAATAATATGCCTCAGCATTTTCCAAACTTTTTACAACTGCTGCCCAAAGTAAAATATAATTTATATTCTCTTTATCTCTGTCTATATGTCTGTCTCACTGAAACAAAAATTTTATGAAGCAATATTTTTGTTAACTATCTGCAATATTCTCAGTGTTTTCTATGCAAACCTACACTATCCTACTATTTCATTTATTTTAAATGTTGGTTGTGACCTAATAAATTGATTCATGACAGCACTAAGGAGTTCCAAACCCAATTTAAATCATATTGGATTAGGTATGGAAGCTACACTTTACTTTATAAATATATTAATTTAGTTACCATCATATTTTTTTCTATTTACAATTGTTAAATGAGGGCATAAATTAAAAATAAATATGTTGAGGAGCTGGGGTTATAGCTCAGCAATAGAGCGCTTGCCTCATGCACATGTGAGGCCCTGGGTTTAATCCTCAGCACCACATACAAAACTAAATAAATAAAGTAAAGATATTGTGTCCATCTTTAAAAAAAATTTTAATAAAATAAAATAAATATGTTGGGAGAAATCCTTTGCACAGAACAGACAACAGCTGTCTTCTATAGTGTCTCAAAATATTTAAAGTTTACCTTGGAAATACTATGAAAGTTTGGATTCATAATTAATAATTATTGCCAGTGAAGTTTTTGCAGAATATATGTGTTCATTCTTCCTTTGGTTGCTAAGTAATAATAACACCTAACATTTACTGACCACTTACTAAGTTCTAGGTATTGTTCTTCTAATTACTTTATATGCATATTCTAAAAAACAAACAAATAAACAAACAACCTTTTGGGAAGAACCATCACAGTCCCATTTTATAGATGGGAAAACTGAGGCATAGAAAAGCTTTTCTTGGAAAGTAAGAGTCAGTAATTGAACCTAGGCATCCTGAGCAGCATATACATCCAAGCTAGATTGCTACATTCAAGACTCATCTCTCCTTAGAAACTGTGAAATCTTAAGCTAAGTTTCTAAATAACTATGTGTCTGTTTTGTTAACTATAAAATGTAGCTGTGATAATAATAATAGTTACCATGTAAAAGATTTGTTGGAAGGATTAAAGCAGTTTATAAATATTACTTAGAATAATGCCTGGCACAAAATAAGCACTTGTTTATGCTTATTATTATGGCGTTAGAGTCTTCACCATAAAACACTGTACTATATTGCCTTTAGAGTTCAGAGATGTGTTTTCCACACTGAGAAACATCTGAGCTTGAAGGGACCCTAGATATCAACTAGTTCCACTTGGACATTTTACAGATAAAGATGGTGTGGAGAGGGGAAGGGATTTGTCTAAAGGTGTGCAGCAGAAATGGGACTACAATTTGGTACACATTTAACCACCCAGTTCCTTTCCCATAAGGCTTCCTCTTCCTCCTCACTTGTATTTAGCCTTCAAGTTTCCTGTGAATGATGCTATCCTTGCACTTCATGTTCTCCATTCAGTCATATTAAACCTAAGTTCTTTTTTAAAAAAAAAAATCTACTTATTTATTTATTCTTACGTGGTACTGAGGATCGAACCCAGGGCCTCGCACATGCTAGCCAAGTGCTCTACCAATGAGCCACAACCCAGCCCCTAAACCTAAGTTCTACATGCTGGGAAATTATCTTACTTCACAGGCTATACCATAAAAATCTGCTTTTTGTATTTGCTCATTGCAAGTCTTTTTTATTATATTTAAAATGGCACACAGGGTTTGAAAATACCAAATTTGGCTCTGTCACTTCCTAACCTACATTTACTCTTCTGATATCTCCCTCATTCCCTATCTAGCCAGCTACGATGGCCTTTCTCCCTCTTCTCCTGTCTCTATAATCTATTCTCATAGCATTCTGAGTGAGCCTTTGAAAAACTGTCACCACTTCAATGCTCAAAATCTTTCAACTTTTTGTTTTGTCTTATTGTCATTATTCTTAGGCTAAAGACCAATATCCTTAGGACCTACATGTTCTGGCTTCTGTCACCTTGCCTCCTTACTGTCCCTCCTTGTCTACACTCTCCTTCCAGTTCCTTGAAAGCACCATCATCTCCCCAACCACAAAACTTTCCATATTCTATCTCCTTTGTCTTAAATGTTCTTGAGTGGAGTTTTGTTTGGTAATGCCCACCTTTCTTTTCAGTTCAATTATCAATCATCACTTCCACAGGGAAACCTACCCTTTTCTAAGTCATATTTGTAGAATTTATTATGTAACTTTACTTTGGTTATTCCTTGATTAATCTCCATTTCCCCCAATAGATTATAAACTCTGTGAAGACAGGGCTATCCCCTCCCCAACCCCCATTATAACCTGCAATGTTTAATTTGACTCTTTTTGCATCTAAGCTAACTTATTTCTAATTGTCTTTAAACATACAAGGTGTGCACTGTAGGTCTGTTATACAGACAAATAAACTGAGATTCAAGGACATTAAAATAAATCATCAAAGATCATATAGCTAGCAAGTAGTAAGATTATAATTTAGGCCCAATCTTTCTTGTTCCAGAAGTAATATTTGATCTGTTACACTTAATTTACTATGACTAAGGAAGCATTTAATCTTTAGTTTTTAAAATTTCTGTTGTTGTTCTTAAAAAAGAAATTTTCTTCATAGTTTGTTAGATGAGTGCTAAATTTTTCTCCTGGGTATGTGAATATTTTTCATAGAGAAGAGGGCACAAACTACATATCCACATGACTCTTTAGAAAACTTTTACCTCCACAAAACTTCCACTTAAAACAAAATGTTAATAACTAGTTTAATTTATCTAAATTCCTGTGCCATATTTCCCTGATGTATTTGTATATTCACTGTGTTTTTATTTTGCCTCAGAGACTCATAGTCTTTGGGTAGAAGTTTGTTTAGGAAAAACTGAATCAGAAGTTTGAGATAGAAAGATTTAGATACTTAGGTTGATCCATATTGTTGAGGATTAGGGAAATGCAATCGTTTTAAATGAAGTAACTTTTTTTCATAAGTTCTTCATGTTTTCTTTTTTTTTTTCCCCTACTCATTACAGCATTTTATTATCAGTTCGAAGCAGATTTTTCCTTTTGTATCTTGTTAGTTTTATCTTCCCAGAATTTGTTGTAAGGAAATAAATTGTAGATTTTGCTTTGATTATGATGCCTCCCTGAACTTCAAAGGTAATAGTCCCTCAGAGAGAAGCTTTGGATTTTAATTTTTTTAATCTCAGAAAATTATACAGGCAACATATTTGAAGTCATATGGTAGAAAATTCTAAAAGAAGAAATGAATGTATGAGCTCTCCTTTTAGAAAGGTGCTGATAAGAAAGTAAAAGGAAGGAAAAAACAGAATTATATAAAGAAGACAGGCCTCCTCAAGCATTCAATGGCAAACCTAACAAAGTAAATGTTTTTTCCTTCAAGGTAAAAATTATCTTGAAGAAAAAACAGCAGCTGATTTTGAAGGCAAGGAATGAAAAACTACTCTTAGTGTAGTTTTTCTTCTAAAAAAGAGTAAGCTTATGTTAGTTGTTTAGAAATGTTTTTTTAGCCCCAACACTCTCTTTTGCAAGAGACTAAGTTCTGTCCCATGGAAATGCTGCTTTCATTTGGCATAAACAAAACCAAAATGGGGAGCATAACTCTCCACTCCTAATGTGTAAGCTGCACACAGTGACTTCTTCAAGAATATGGTATGGAAAGAGGGAAAGAGCAACTTTACAGAGAAGAAACCTGACAAGCGCTACTTTAGCCAAATGATCAAGATCAGCATCAACAGTCATAAATAATATTGATTATGAACTCCCAATTTTACCCCAAATACAGATATGTCAAGAGCTTTATAATGTTTTTAACAACCAATAAAAAAAAAAAAAATAAAAGAAAAAAAAAAAAATAAATAATATTGATATGATGTGATGGAGGTGGCACTTTACCTCTGTGACATTCTTCTCCAAAACCCATGCTCCCAGTCTAATCTTGAGAAAAACATCCGATTAAAGTCCAGTAAAGAGGCATTTTACAATATACTTGAGCATTACTCCCTCAAATCTGTCAAAATCATCAAAAAGAGAGTCAGAGAAAATGTCACAGCCAAGAATAGCCTAAGGAGACATGTCAACTAAATGTAATGTGGTACCTTGTATGAGATCTTGGAAAAGAAAAAGGAACATTAGGTAAAACTAAGGATATCTGAATAAACTCTGGACTTTAGTTGTAAATAACCAACCAATATTGTAATAAATGTACCATACTAATATAAGTAATTAATAATAGGAAAAGAGAATGTGAGGTATATGGGACTCTATACTACTTTCTTAATGTTTCTTTAAATCTAAAACTATTCTAAAAAGTAAAATCCATTTTTTAAAAACCCAACAAGTAAAAATACTTTTAGGGGTTATTTGAAGATCTTCCATGAGAATTTGGGAGAACAGAGAAATAATGAATACTATAAAATAAGATCTAACATTTATTTATGCCTACTGGAAAGCACTCATTTAATTTCAGTTGAGTGAAGTATACCCATTTAATTACTCCCATTTTACAGTTAAAGAAAGAGGAGATTAGAAGGATTATTTGCTAGAAATTAACACTGATCTGACTCTAGTTCCAATGATCTTTCTACTATATCCCACTTATCTTTATATTTATTATTCCCCAACATCAGAAACAAAATAGGCAATAATATTATTATTAATGCTTGGTGAACACAACCCAAGTGAACCCTTTCCTGCTGTTTGCCCCAGAAACACTTATCTAAAATCTTCATTTAAGCATTGGTTAGTGGCATCTTATTACAAAGAGACAATGGATTGTATGTGCCTCTGACAATAATACAGACTAGGCTATCCTTGAGGATGGATGGTAGTATGCATGGGCAGTAGTTTATTTCTCATCAAAAAGCTTTATTTTTCAAGTCCGCACACTTTAGGAACATGACCTTTACTCAAGCACTGTAAACATCTCATTTGGCTTTTAAGAGTTTGCTGATAATAGATGGTGTTCAGTACTTTGAACTGGGGAAGTGTTCACAGGCCAGTGATGATCTGGGGATCATTTACAAAGCGTTCCAGCTGTGGTGGCCATATGCCACTCCATCTGCCTGTATTGTGTGGGTATTGTTCTGCTATGTTCCAAAGCATGCCCATTCTTGCTTTTGGATTTCAGACTCCTTGAAGCACACATGAGTTTTTTTTTTTTTTTTTTTATTTAGACCATTGTACATGTTTCAAAGCAACACATACTCTTTCCTCCAAATAAAGGACATGTGGCTCCTAAATTGGTAAAGGTTGCAGCATTAAAGATATACATATGATGAATTGTATCTTTGGCAATCAGCTTATGGGAGGGGGCTTCTGAGGGAAGACTACCACTTAAAACATCTGCAAGGCACATATAGCAATAGTAGCCATTACTAGATGTTATTAAATATAGCTACTATGAGATGAAAAAACCATACAGAATCTGTTTCTCATCTCATTAGAGAAGCTGGCTTATCATTATAAATATTTCTGGATGTCCTAGAAGGCAGTTGGCCTGAGTCTGCCAGATCTTAGTTGGAAAGTAGATGTGGGTATAGGGTAGACAGGTCATACAGAGGAATTTGGAGATGAGGATCCCCCCACTGATTTTTTTTAACTTCCTATATTGCTGGGAACTTTACTGGAAGGAAAGTGCAGATGATTTTGATCATTTTGAGGGGCATTTAGAAAGAGGATGGTTTTAGCATCTTTAAGACTCAAATTATTTCTAGGGCTTCTGAAATTGCACTAAACTCCTTCATCCACAAAGAGCCATTTTTACCCCCTGTTCAACTGATCATTGTCATCCCAGATCACATTAGTTTTCTGAGTATTCAAGATGTGTTTTCTCATAACATCTGCTCCTCTCCTCTCTTATTTTTCCTTGACCTCGGTTCTTTCTCTTTGTCCCTTATTCTTTTAAAACTCAGCTCATACTTTGCCTTCCTTGAAGAAATCTCCCCTGATGGCACTTCATTTCAACTGCAAGTTTATATTGGTTGTTCCTTTTACTTCCCAAATATTTATTCATAGAGCTATCAAACCATTTTTTATTCACTTGCTCAATCACTCAAAAGCATTTATGCAGTATCCACTATCTGTCAAAAGGTTTTCTAGGTGTTAGAGGTATGGCAAAGCAGAAAACAGATTCCTGCCCTGACTGAGCTTTCAATTAGAAAGACAGCCAAATAAATGAGTGACAAATATTAGATAGAATTTATGACTTTAGATAGTAAAGAAAAAAAAATAGCAGGATAATGTAATTATGAGTGTCTGAAAGTAGAAGCTATTTTTATTTGGGTCAGGGAAGGTTTCTCTGAGGAGATGACATTTGAAAAGAGACTCGAATGAAGTGAGAGAGCATTATATGAAGCTATGAGGGAAGAGCAATCCAAGAAGAAGAAATAATAAGTGCTGTAAAGGAGAAACAAGATTGAGGTGCTTGAGGAATAGCTAGAAGGCTTGTGGGGCTGGAAGAGGGTGAATAAGGAGGAAGATCGTAGAAGCTGTGATCAGAAAGATGGGCCTACCAGAATCATGTAGGTCCTTAAAAGCTACCGAGAAGATTTTATAGAGTAATGGAGCCAGGATTTGTACCTTGAACTATTGCTTTTCAAATCCTGTGCCTATAACAACATATTATTTATACATACCTCACTTTATAGTACCCTGATGGCAAGTGAAAGCTTTAGGCTATTCAAAAATCATGTAATTAATAAGTAATACAAATGTTTTGTAAAAAATTAATCACATTTGTTAGCAAAACAGAATATGGTCTTAGGCCTACTATTTATTATTGATCTATTTTTGTGAGGATATAGGTTTTATCAGGGTGAACTATTCTTGAAAACTGTTGGGTGCACTAAGTCAGAGAACATCTCAATTCTAATGCTAGATTTAGATCCCTGATTGGGATAGTTAGCTTTCTTTTTGCATGTTTTATAAAAACAAAACAAAACCCAATGACCTAGTGTTCCAATACATTTCCAGATAGTTCTTGGATTTATGCTCTTGCAAACACAATTTGCAAGGGATGCTATGACTCAATGGGACAGAGTGGACTTTCATATCAATCATTTCTTTTAAAATGAATAAAGGAGATACTTTTTATTTTTGTATGCATCTTATAGTTTATACTTTAACAGAAATTCTGAAAATTTAGGTTCATTAAGTATCATTATCTGTGAATTGCTTCTGAACCTACCATTCCATTCCTACCATATACCTCGCTAAAATTTCTTATTCTCTGGAGCATTGAAAATTAGGTTCTATGGCTTCCATTTCATCTAACTGTTTTCACTTTCTTGAACAAGTCAGCAACAACCTTGTTTTATTAACTACAGTTTCATGATTGTGTGTGGAGACATTTTGTCACATTAGTAAGAAAGACAAATCTCGATACTGGGGAAACTTAACAAAATGGATGTCTCAGAGCCCTCCACCTCTAAGTTTCTTAGTTCAGTTCTTAATAAGTTTAAACAATGAAAACATCTGATATTCTTAAAATAAACTAAGTTTCCACATACTACTTTGTTTTATCCTCCAAATGTTCCATAAAGAAGTATCAGTTAAGGGCAAGGTCTTTGGAGAAGAAAATTGGAGATTCTGGTCTCTTTTTCCATTGAACCATAGAGAACCCAGCACACCTAGTTAATACCACAGACTTTCTTTCTGAGAGGCATGAAACTTGTGCTCCACAACCCTTCACTCCTTATGGAAATAAAGTGTTGATAATAATTTCTCCCTTTTTCTATAGGTGCCTCATCTGTGACAAACACAGTCCTCTTTTCTTTGTTTAAACCAAACTTCTCAAATTTCCTCTTGGCAGATGGTTAAGATCTATCAATTTATGTGACCTAGCTAATTGAGTAGAGCATTTTTCTCTGTAAATATTACACCCTGAATGTTTACAAGGGTATCATGTGACAGGTACTTTCACTCTGCTAGTAGCAGCATAAGAAGATGAGGTATTTTGGGAAAAAGATTTGTAAGTATGTTTCAAGAGGCTTGAGAATTTCATTCCAATGACCCACTGACCTCTTTGTAGCACTCCAAACCAAGTCATGATTAGAGATGATGATGAAAGGTATATGTACAGGGATGTTCATTGCAGCATTAATTATAACAGGAAAAAAGTAGGATTCAACCAAATATACAAGAAAGGAATGGTATAATTAGTCATTATGTATTCCTAATATGAGTATTTTACATAAATAATATTTTCAAAGAATACTTTATGACCTGAGAAAATTCTTGAATTATGAATTAACATTAAGTGATGATAGCAAGGCAAAAATAGTACATAGTATAAGATATTAATTTTTAAAAAATAAGCTTATTTATTTTTTTACTTGTTCTAATTAGTTATACATGACAATAGAATGCATTTTGACACATCATACATAAATGGAGTGTAACTTCTCATTCTTCTGGTTGTGCATGATGTAGAATCACACCAGTTGTGTAATCATAGGTGTACACAGAGAAATAATGTCTGATTCATTCTACTATCCTTCCTACCCCCATACTCTCTCCTTTCCCTTTGCTCCCCTCTGTCTAATCCAAAGTACCTCTATTCTTCCCTACCCACTTATTGTGAATTAGCATCCGCTTATAAGAGAAAACATTAGGCCTTTGGTATTTGGGTTTGGCTTATTTTGCTTAGCATGATATTCTCCAAGTCCATCCATTTATTGGCAAATGCCATAATTTAAATCTTCTTTAAGGCTGAGTAATTAGAAATAAATTTATATTAGGGTATAATGCCTATTCTAGGCTCATCTCCACTAGAGTTCCTAGATACTATGGGGATGATGAGGTCTAACACTTGTTGAACTATTCTGTCCTGCAAATTTCATCCAAAGGAACTACATAAAGTTAACAAAGTTAGTTCTTAATGGAATTATCTCAGAGCAAGGAGTGGGGAAAACAGTGTTGGAGAGACAGAGATTGGAATTCATTCTTTAGCAGTCTCTTTTGTGGAAAAAGGGAAGCTTTTCAGTCGTGGCCCTTCAAAAAGAAGGAACTTTTATCCTTGGGACCTCTTTCCTTTCTCAATTTACCTGATCTTTCCTATTTAGCCTCCATTGAGGACCATGCTGGCCTTCTCTGCTTTGGGAATTGTTTTCATCATCTCTGAAAGAGAACAATCTTATGCCATGACATTTTGTATATGTCTATTTAGGCCCAGCTTTCCCTTAGCTCCTATTCTTCTCAGCCATTGCTTACACATGAGAAAAGGGTATCACTGTTGATTTGCTCAGGAAATATAACAACAAATATAACAACCCACTTACTAAGGTTTGGGGATTATCATTCATATTTTCTTGGAGACAATTAAGAATGATCAAAGATAGCCTTTCCCTACTGTATTAGTCAGGGTTTTCTAGAGGGAAAGAAATTATATATACATATACAATTATAGAAAGGGGGCTTATTAGATTAGCTTACATGACCAGAAGCTGGATGGCCCCACAATGGTGCTCTGCAGTCTGGAAAGATGGAGGAACCAGTAGCTGCAGAAGTTGGAGCTTTAGGAGAAGAAAAACCAAAACTGAAGGCCTGAAAACTCCCTGGAGAGTAACTGATCAGAGTTTATTTGGAAGAGTGAAGGAGTAGGTGTCCAATGTCTTCAGGAAATAAAAACACTCACTCCAGAAGAATCAAGCTTGCATCTGCATTGGCTTCCTTTCTCTTACACCTTTTTTTTTTCTATCTAGGTCCCCAACCTACTGGACTCTGCTGCCCACATTAGGGTGGGTGGGCTCTCCTCAGTTTGCTGTTCCACCTGCCAATCATTTCTAAAACCATCCTCACTGATATATCCAGAAGCCTTTTACTCTTCAGCTTCTTTTAATCCAATTAAGTTGACAATTCAGATTAACTGTCACACATACTATTAGCATGTATTTATCCCTTGCTTTCAGAATAGTAGCTCCTGGCATTACTGTACTAAGAACTCATTGGTGTTCTCCTAAATATGGTTTGTATTTCAAATCTACCAAACTACTCGTCAATGGCTTTCCCTCCATGCTACCCAGAAAAAGTAGTGTTAATGCCTTTTAAATTCTTTTTGACGGTATGACTTTTCATGATTCAGAGATTGAAACTAGTAAGTGGACTGATTATTTTTCCTATTTGAATTGTTACAACGTCTCTCCTCTTGACAGTGAGTCTCTAAAGTTAATATCAAGTTGAACTCATTCAGATACCACCCAAATGCACCATCATGGATACAATACTCTGTTTATCAACATAATTTGTCCTTATATTATAGGTACAGACTTTTTGGGAAAGATTGGAAGGTAATGGAATATACCAATGATGAGCATAATCTTTGGAATCAGTCCAGATCTTAACCTTATCACTTACTAGCTATATTACATCTGACAACTGATTTAAACCCTTTGTTTCCTCTTACTTTCTCAGATTCCTGTCATTCAAATGGGGATAAAGTCAGTCTGTTGTTGTGAGAGTTAAATGAATGTATGTAAAATGCTTGGCATGCAACAAACTCTTATTAAATAGGAAAAAATATTATAATAAATTATACTCTGTCATAAGCCTGGCATGCTAACGTGATGAAGAATAATGGTTAAAATAGTTATATGCTCCTGAGCTCAAAGAATATATTTGTATTGTAAAATAAAATACATGCAGAAATCACATGCAAAAATGAAAAGCTTTTATGAATTTGCATAGGGCAAACATCTTTATAACCACCAACCAGACCAAGAGAACTTTTCCAGTGGTCCTAAAAATCCTTTTGTGCTCTGTCCTAATCATAGCTCCTTTTCTGCCTGATAGAATAATCACTTCAATGTGTTTCTTTATGGTTTTATCATACAAATGTATATTCCTAAACACTATAATTTAGTCTTGCCCATTTCCACTTTTATCTGTTCCTACTATTGGATAGAGAGATATAAGAAAATAAGTTATAAGTCAAGTGATAGGCACAATTAAAACATACACTCAATGTAAGTGGCAGTACAATGCAAGAGCATGGGAGACCAGAGATAGCTAGCCCAGATAAGAGACAATTACTATTTTGCCTTTGATTATTCTTATGGGTTAAACAAACAGCAAAATATTAGACATAATGTGAGAGTTCACTGAATTTTCCACACATTTGTCTACATGAGCAAAGCAAATGGGAAAAAAGATCATGAGATACCATTCAAAATAGCAATAAAAGCTATGATTTATCTAAAGATTGCATTTTAAAAAGCATTGTCCAGGGGGTAGAGAGAGAAGAGGGGAGGGGAAGGGAGGGGAGGGGGGATAGTAGAGGATAGGAAAGGCAGCAGAATACAACAGACACTAGTATGGCAATATGTAATTCAATGGATGTGTAACTGATGTGATTCTGCAATCTGTATATGGGGTAAAAATGAGAGTTCATAACCCACTTGAATCAAAGTGTGAAATATGATATATCAAGAACTATGTAATGTTTTGAACAACCAACAATAAAAAAATTTAAAAAAATAAAAAGCATTGTCCCAGAAATACATCTTCAA
The DNA here is from genome assembly GCF_047511675.1 of Marmota flaviventris. Lineage (NCBI taxonomy): Eukaryota > Metazoa > Chordata > Mammalia > Rodentia > Sciuridae > Marmota > Marmota flaviventris. Next base: position 39,348,847 of record NC_092507.1, on the reverse strand, counting down.
TAAAGTAGCATTTGAGATGAGATACAAATGAAATGAGTCAGGCAGGTATATGAAAGAAAAACATTCTGGGCAGAGGAAACTACAATGACAAATAAATTTGCACCATCTCTTCCATCTAACAACAGATTATTTTCCTTTCTTTTAAGTCCAGCCATGTTTTAAGTGTGCAAGTATTTTACCTGGAGTTTCTATGTGTTCACATAATAAAGGATGCCATCATCATCAACTTAGCCATGTTCACCCATGCTCATCTTTCTTTATTTTTAATATTTGGTATGTGGTTCCTAAATCTTTCCATGTGGAATTTCTTAATTATAACAAAATACAGTACCATAAAATGGGGTGGCTTGAAAATAAAATAAATTTATTTTTCACAGTGCTGAAAGCTTTCAATATGAGATCAGGTTGCCACCACGATTAGGTTCTGGTGAAGTCTCTCTTCCAGGTTGCCAACTACTGGTTTCTAGTTGCATCCTCACATGATAGAAAGAGAGCTTAGCTAGTCCTTTCTAGCTAATGCTTTCTTATAAGGGCATTATTCTCATGCATTCTTCTTAGTTCAGTATTGCTCTAAAGTGTATTTTACTCTTTATTGAATAGTCTTGTGCTATTGCAGCGACTATTTACATGTATTTACTTGGCCCTTGAAATATGGCTAATTCAGATTGAAATGTGCTATGAGTATAAAATACATGCTAGATTTCAAAGACTTAGTATGAACAAGAATATAAAATATCTCATAATTTTATACTAGTTACATCTTGATACTATTTTGAATAAACTGAGTTAAATAAAATATGATATTAAAACTAATTTTACTTTTTAAATTTAGCTATAAGAAAATTTAAAATTACATGTTGGCTTGCATTGTGGTTCATATTATATTTCTCTGGAGAGCATTGATTGAGACCATTTACATTTACTATAATTACTGTGTTGATATAAGTGAATTTAAATAAATCACCTTGCTATTTATGTTTGTTAAATATTTCTGAAGGGCATGATAGAAGACTTTAAAAAAAGGGAAGGTATATGCTTAGATATGATGACTCAATATCATAAAGATATCATTTCTCTCTAAGTTAATCTAAAAATTAACTAACTATAACTGTAATAAAATGCCATCAGGATAATTGTATTTTTTGCAACTAAGCAAACTGATTTCAGAATTTATATGGAAAGAATAAATAAGAATAGGAATGTAAACGTTCTATATGCTCTGGTGAAGTGGCTATGTTCATAGGAGGAAATGAGAACAATGTTTGGAAAGTTTATTTTCTCACAGGTCCCAGTGAGAAGATCACTGCATGCCCTTCAAAACCACAGGAGAAGCATCAAGTTTTGATTAGGTGGCAGAAGAGAGAACAAGGGAAAACCCTAGGTCAAAGCTTTTATTGAGATTTCTGTGGGAGAGGTAAGGCAAGGCAGGGTAACTGTTTAGAATTGTTTAGTCTATTTTCTGCTGCTGTAACTGAGAGAACCACAAGCTGAATAAATCATAAATAATACTAATTAATTTGGCCCACCTGTTTGGACCCTGAGAAGTACAATATCAAGGGGCTGCAGAAGTTAAAAGCCTTCCTACTATATCATAACTTGGTGGAAGTGAAAGAGAGTAGGCATGAGACAGAAGAAAGAAACTGGGTCTAATTCAGCCTTTTTATCAGGAACTCACTCCTGTGATAAATAACCCCCTACAGTGATAAAGGCATTAATCTATTACTAATTACCTCTTAAAGGCCCTATTTCTTAAAACTGTTATAATAACAATTAAATGTCATTCAAATCATACCAGTTGGCTACTTTGAATAATTCTGATGGAGTTTAGCTGTAGGAGTGGTTTCTAGTTGCTTGGTACGTGGACCTGGGGTGATTTAGGCAAGAGAAAATATTGGCTTGGTGTATGAGAAATAGATATGGATGTGGTTGGGGTTGGTTTGCATATGATAGATGTGCTGCTTCCAGTGGTGGAACCCCTTGTAATCTCTACCCCTATGTGGTGCAAATTTTTCCAAACTAGCATGCTTTTTAAGATGTAAAAATATAACAAAATACAGAAAGTTAAAAAAGAAAACAAGACTAATACAAAAAATGAGATTGGTTCTAGCCAGATATTACAAATTATCATAATACTTTAATCAACATGGGTGGATACTAGTGCATGAATTTATGGATATTTCAATAGAATGGAACAGAAAGCAGAGGCATCTACACAAATACAAGAATTAAGTGTATTATTAAAGTGACACTTCAAATCAATGACTAGGAAGATGTGTTGGTTATTCAATAACTGTTTTTTGGGCAAAAGAATAATCGTATGGAGAAAAATATAAAGTTGAATCCATATTTCCCAATTCGTAGCAATATGAAATACTAAAATAATTATTTTATTGTCTTAGCCATGCCCTTCTACCCATGGTGTTCTGCCTCACCTCAGGCCCAGAGCTATGGAGAAGACATGAGATTAGGCCTCTGAAACTGTGAGACAAAATAAAATTTTCTTCCTCTAATTGTTATTGTCAGGTCTTTTGGTCCAGTGATGAAAAAGTTGATTAAATGAGACTCATAACATTTCTAGATGGCCAAACCAATGTAAACAAAGCAAAAATACAAATAACAAGTTGGATTAAGAAGTATTTTCCCTTCTCTTCTTCCCATATTACATTTCATCTGCTTGATCCCACCTCATTCTTCATATTCAGCTCTAGGGTATTTCCTCCAGAAAGGAGGAAGAAAAGATCATTCCTCTTTGGTACTTCTACACTGTATGAGCATGCCTGTGTCAGTATTCTGACCACATGCTTGAAGTTAATTGTAAACTGAATTTGTGCATGTTAATCATTCCTTCCCAATTAATTTGTAAACTTCAAAGGCATGGCATTTTTGATGTGAAAATTACATGGAATAACAGGTGAATTTCATAGAATCATTCCAGTCTTTCCTGATTCTGCTACTTTCTGATATTACTTTGGGTAACTCAAACTCTCTTAAGTCTCATTTTATTTTCCAAGAAAATGATATTAATACCAATTTTATAATGTTGAGAAATAAGAGAATTTGTGCACACAAAAATGTGAGTATATCTTGAGTATTTTTCTCATTCCATTCTGTATGTAACTTAACTCAGTGGCCAGGCACATGGGAGTTGCCATTTTAATAAATGTTTACAGTGGGAGTGGTGAATTCTACAGAGAATGTTTTGTTTAATGTCAGGCACCCTGGCTTTCTGGCGGGTGGGCGCTATCTGTGGATGCAGATACAACAGGAGATCTCTGGGGTAAGGCAGACATCCTAGAGACACTCTTAATGGTATCATGGGAAAACTAATTCCTCAGAGCCCACATAGAGGGCATTTCTACCCCATTCTTCATGCTGTACTATTTCACACAACAAAAGGGAAATCTCTGAGGACTCCAGCAGGATGAAGGAGCCTACACTGCTTCCTTCACTGTTTCTAAGAAGTAACTGACATACAAAAAAATAAAAATAAAAAGTGAATTTGGTCCTGTTAGTGAAAGAATCTTCCAGGCATCTCATCTCCTGTGCTCAGTTGGCATTCCTCTATCAACCTTCTCCAACAGAACTTTTTACAGTGATGGAGATGTTCTGTACAGATGCTGTCCAATATGGTATCCACTAGCCACATGTAGCCAGATGAGTCTAGTCTGACTAAATAATTGAGTTCTAAATTGTATTAAAATTGAGCAGTGCAGTTCTCTACTGTATTTATTCACTTTTTTTTACCCTCAACATCTTTATAGAGCCTGGTTCAGAAGGTGTATTAGGAGATGTTTGTATAATTGATTATTCCAAATATTGTAGGTTTTTAGGTTTACTGGATTTATACTTGTAAAATGCAGTTTCATCCATCACCCCATTTGTGACTTAGAGCAATCTGGAGAGCCTTTGTCTCAGTTTGTTGGAAAAGAAAACTGAGGCTCAGTATGTTTAAGTGATATGTCCATGATTATAAAGCTATGTTAAAGTCAGAGTCTTAGTGGAACCCAGATCTTTCTTTTTTCTTCTATCTCCTTATGAATGATGTTTGTTTGTTCTCCTTAGCTCTCAGTGAGCCTTCCCACTCTGAAATTCCCACAGCTCTCAGTCTTTACCTGTCATCAGGATTGTGAAAAGCATGTGTGCACTAATATTGTTGTTTCTATGGACATGCTGTGAATTTTAAAATGCTCAAATGTGAAAGATATTTCTTTTTTTTAAAGAGAGAGAGAGAGAGAGAGAGAGAGAGAGAGAGAGAGAGAGAGAGAGAGAGAGAGAGAGGAGAGAGAGAGAGGGGGGAGAGAGATAATTTTTAATATTTATTTTTCAGTTTTTCAGTATACACAACATCTTTATTTTATTTTTATGTGGTGCTAAGGATCGAACTCAGCGCCCCACGCATGCCAGGCAGTGCGATACCATTTGAGCCACATCCCCAGCCCTATGAAAGGTATTTCTGATGGGTATTTTCTTTTTTTGCATTTAATCTGAATGTAGATTTTTTATGTAATTTTTATTTATATATGACAGCAGAATACATTACAATTTTTATTACATATATAGAGCACAATTATTCATATCTCTGGTTGTATACATAGTATATTCACACCAATTTGTGTCTTCATACATGTACTTTGGATAGTAATGATAATCACATTCCACCATCATGCTCCCTACCTTCCCCTCCAACCCCTCTGCCCTATCTAGAGTTTGTCTATTCCTCCCAAGCTCCCTCTCCCTATCCCACTACGAATCAATCTCCTTATATCAAAGAAAACATTTGACATTTGTTTTTTTGGGATTGGCTAACTTCACTTACATTATCTAACTCCATCTAACTCCATCCATTTACCTGCAAATGCCACGATTCTGTTCTCTTTTATCGATGAGTAATATTACATTGTGTACATATGCCACATTTTTTTATCCATTCATTTATTGAAGGGCATCTAGGTTGGTTCCACAGTTTAGCTATTGTGAATTGTGCTGCTATAAACATTGATGTGGCTGTGTCCTTATAGTATGCTGTTTTTAAGTCCTTTGGGTATAGACTGAGGAGAGGGACAGCTGGGCCAAATGGTGGTTCCATTCCCAATTTTCCAAGTTATCTCCATACTGCTTTCCATATTGGCTGCACCAATTTGCAGTCCCACCTGATGGGTATTTTCACATAACTTTCTGGAGAAGACTCTTATGGTACCCACAACTTATCCCTGATTTTAGTGCAGGTGAATGCATCTTACCTCAAAGGCTTTCTGGTTCATCTTTGCTTTTTTGCCTTTAAGCTTTCTCTCAAACTCAGCAAGTCTGCTCCTCTTTGAGAAACACATCCAGGAAAGATGAGAGAGGTCAAGCTAGGGGATGGAGAATAAAACTCAACTAATGGAGATGGAAATGATAAGATAAATGCCCCAGCTTCCTTGTTCTTTAGTGGGACAATGCCTAAGGCACATTCGACACAGTTCTTTAATTTTTTTTTTTTTTTTTTTTACTGGTGCATTATACATTAGTGAGATTCAATATGCCATATTCATACATGTATATAATCGGTTCTATTTCTGTCTTAAGTGCTTTCCCTTACCTATTCCCACCACTTGATTAATTTCTCTACTATACTGATCTTCCTTCTACTACTATTTTTGTTATTTTCCACACAGTTCTTTAGAGCATCTTCAGTGACATTAAGCACAGCTATCTACTGAATTGACTAAATAACACGTTTTTCTTGGCTTTTTATCTCCCTTCTCTTTTTCAGTCTCACTTGTTTCTTCTCAAATTCCCAAGTCCTTGCCTGAGGCTCTTTTTGGAGAACCCTTGTGAAGATGTTACCTAATGATATATCGACCTCTTTAGAGACAACAGTTTTCCCTGTAAGATTTGTGTTCCACCATCCTTGACTTCTTGCAGTTTTTTGCTGATCACATGCACCTCTTTTCCTCCACTTACACAGGTCCTCTGCCCACAACACTGTTCCACTCCTTTGCCTGGCTGACATCTAGTTATTCTTCAAGACTCAGCAAGGATGTTCATTTCCCTGTGAAGTCTTCACTGATTACTTCTCACCACTATTACAGTTTAGAGTTCTGACTCCCTGATTTAGCACTTCAAACCCAGTTTATCAAAATCATTATCTCTTTGTTCTGCTCTGTGATCGCCTTGAGAAGAAGGGGCCTACCAAGGAAAGAACTTGTTAGAAAATTAAGTGCTCAATAAAACCTGTCAGAATGTGCAGGAATGAATTTAGGAATCATTTTTCATTCAGCAAATAATTACCAAATACTTATTCTATGTCATGCATCATGCTGCACTATGGCGTGTACACACTTGAAGAGAGCAACCCCAGGTATCAGGGAATTCAGTCGAGGTAGAAAGAAGGAAATAATGCATAAAGCATTGTATATAAAAAAAAATGTTTGGTCAAGAAAATGTACAGAGAACTATGTATAGGAGGGGTGCCAGCTAGGAAAGGATAACCTTCCAGTTTGGTCTTAGAACACAGTGACTGGAAAGAGCATCCCTACATCAACAAAAGAAAAGTCTTTTCCAGAACTGGGGCAAGTGCGGTTGAAGAGGGGAAAGGAGCCACAACCACTGGACCTCTGCGTGTCTGGGTTGAAGTGGGCACACCACCTTTATTTTTCAAGGTAGTTAAACTGAATACATAAGTCACCTAGCATATCGACGAATGTCAGGCACGCTAGGGGAAGAAGCACTGGGAAATCAAGAAACCTGTCCTAAGGTCTCAGAATTGAGCTCTAACGATAGAAACATCAACTCAGGCTCTGTGGACAGCACCAGGACCCCGGTGCCAGCCTAGCCCACCAGAGCCCGGGTTCCCTAGGGGCGGCGGAGCATGCTCAGTTGCCAGGACGCGGTAGCTCCGACGCGCGAGCAGTGAACGTTCCCAGCCCCGCAGGCACAAGGCCGGGGGAGTGGGCGGGGCCTCGGACGCACGCTCCCTCCTAACCCGCCCCTCCCGCCCCGCCCCCCGCCACGCGCCAGCGCCGGCAAGCCGGCCGCCCGTTGCCCTGGCAACCGTCGTGCCGCGTCTTCCTGAGGGAGCTCCTGTCAGCCCCAGGATCCCACCGCCCGCTCCCCACTGCCCCAAGGTTTTCGCGTGGGCTCGGAGTCTGAGGGACAACAAAAATGGCGGAGCGGAGCCAGACGGCGCCTGAGGCAGGTCTGTGGGGGCGGTCGATTCAGGGAAAGCTGAGGTGGCACTGCTGTCCTGGGCCTGGGGAAAGAGGAGACTTGGCATGATCCTATTCCAGAGTGAAAGCCCCTATGTATTTGAGCGGTGGGGTTATGACTTCAGGGTCAGGGGTCAAGGGAGGTGTGTACCCCTCTGAGTGGCGGGCAGGGACCTCGAAGTCCTGTTGGCAGGGGAATGTGTGTGTGGGGGTGTGCACACTTTTGAGTGAGCATGGGCCTGGAAAGGGCTGGGACCTTAGGGAGGACCCAGGACTCTAATCCTGAGGGGCACTTGTGGTGGGGGCTAATCCTAGGGATAGGCCGCGTCGTGGAGAGGGTGTACACAGTCTGGTGGGAGCATGGGAAGGATCCCTGCAGGGTTATGATTTGGAGCTGGGAGGAGGCTCAGATTCTGAGGAGGCAGGTGTTTGTGAAAGGTGTGTTACTTCAGTTTCAGACAGTGCCATGGAAGGGGAGGTTTACTAGGATCCTCAGGATTTCCCCTGGCCACAGAGAAAGTGTACAGATCTTTGTATGGGTCTTTAAAAAGACCAGAGGCTTGAGGGGACTTCCAGAGACCCAGCCCCTTTAGGAATCTGCTAAAAGGAGGTGGAGCCTAAGTGAGTGCATATGGGATCTTGAAGGTCATTCAAAATCACAAAGGGGTGCATGTTCACTACTTTGAGTGTAAGATACCATTTAAAGGCAGGGAGACTCACAGGGAGGTAGACCCAGGATTCTATTCCTGGGGGACTCTTGTGGCTGGGCTTAAGAGAGATAGTGACCTCAGGTGTCTTAAATGGCCATGGAAGAAAACAAGGGTTTTTATAGTCCTTGTATATGTGGGAGGGAGTTTATCCCTAAAAGGGCCTGAGGACTGAAGAACTGAAACTTTAATACAAGGGATAATATCAGTGTATGTATAGAAAATTAATGACTTTGGGATTTGTATGGTGTTGGGTTGTTAAAATGGTGTACACATATAACCTTGTATTTGCATCCTAATTAGGTATTTGTTAGATTATGGTTACAAGAGTGATCCACTTGAATTACTCCTCTCTCTCTCTCTCTCTCTCTGTGTGTGTGTGTGTGTGTGTGTGTGTGTGTGTATGTGTGTGTGTTTTCTGTTGGTAAGGCTATACAGGGAATGGAACTGGAAACTACAAGAAACCATCAAGAATGGTTCAAGGGATCATTATCTTTCAGGACCCCTTCATGGTTTCTGTCTGTCTCTATTTTTTCAATGGCATCTTTGTTTCTTCCACAGAGTAGTTCCTTTACTCATTGTACAGTTTTAGCTCCCCCATAACTTGAACATGCTCACTTTTTTATTCATTCATGTACTCAATAAATATTTATTAAATGCTTTTTGCTAGATAACAAGTTAGGCTCTAGAAACTCTCTGATCCTGATTTTCTTACCTTGGTCTTTTTTTCCTTTTTTCCCATAGCACATATTGCCTTTGAACCTACTATTTAATTTACTCATTTGTATTTATAATTACTTCTGTCCTCCTAGGATGTAAACTCCACAAAGGCTTTATTTTTATCACATCTAGAACTTTACTTAATGTACAGTATATATAATGTCTTCTTAATATAATATTTGTTAAAGGAACAACTGAATTGCTTGATATTGCCTGGAGGTAATATTTTAGCTGAAATATGAAAGGGATTAGATAAATGAAGGGAAGAGCAAAGAATGCTCTAGGTAGAGGGAAACTCATGTACAAAGACCTTAATATGGGTGGAATCATGATATGCTATGTAAGAGAACTGGAAAGAGACAAGTATGGGTGTTCATAGGGCAATGTGGGGAGAGAAGAGGCAAGCTTAAGTACTTTGTAGGCTATGTTATTAGTTTTGGTTAAAAAATCCCAAGATTAATGGGAAACTATTGAAGGATTTTAATGGGGAACATGACATGATTGGAATCATTAAAAAATTCTGGCTATAGCAGAGGGAATAAAGTATACAAGAATGAATATAAGAAGATCTGTTAGAAGGTAAGCTTGGAGATAAAGAAAGGAATTGAAAATATTTATGAGATAAAATTAATGGGACTTAGTGGGATATGAGACTGAGGGAAGAGGAGGTAGGTATCTCTTTTTCTATTTTGTGCACCTGGATGCTCAGATGTCATTACTGAGATAGGGAGCATTGGAGAGGATCTTGGCAAGGTTGGAAAGGGAAGACCATGAATTTGGTTTTAGATTTAGGAAGTTTGAAGAATCTTTAAGACATACAAATAAATGGAGACATTAGCAAAGCAGTTGAATTTACAAGAAAATTTGAATTGTCATGGAGAGAATTTTTTTGAAATAGAGATCATGGGTATGGATGAAACTGCCCTAAGAAACACCAGGCTTGGGATGAAGTATTGAATAGCTGCAATATTTCAGTTCCCTCTAAAGAGAAAAATTATAACCAGAGTACAGTCAAAAAATACTTCAAGATAAATGGAATACTCTTTATACTGAATCCTGACAAGTGATATAAAATGAAGAATGAAAAGCCAGACATAGTAACAGGAAGGTCATTGGTAACTTGGATGAGAGAAAATTGATGAGGGTAAAAGCCAGGTCATCTATCTTTTGAGTCACTATTAATTATCTCAGTCTTTGTTTTTCTTTTTTTTAAACGTTTAAAGCACATCTTAAAAAATATTTTTAAATTGTTGATGGACCTTTGTTTTTTTTGTATTGTGGTGCTGAGAATTGAACCCAGAGACTCATGTATGCCAGGCAAGCACGCTACCACGAGCCACAATCCCAGCCCTGTTTCTTTTTTTAAATATATATATATATATATATATTTTTTTTTACATTGTAGTTGGACACAATACCTTTATTTATTTATTTATGTTTATGTGGTTCTGAGGATCAAACCCAGTGCCTCACATGTGCTAGATGAGCACTCTACCACTGAGCCACAATCCCAGCCGCAACTCTTTGTTTCTTAATTCAGATTTCTGAGAGAATTTTATTGACACTTGTCATCTTTTACCACTAGATGAAAGTTCAGTGTTAAGAATGACTTTGGATTAGGTGTTCAGGTATTGTTGGCTAAAGTCACTTGGTACAAAATATGGCCATCTGAGGATTTCTCATCATAACAGTTAAAATTTATGGAGTGTTTATTTTGTGCCAAGAAGTATATATGTATGTTTTAGTCACTTCAGCCTTATAACCCTTCTCTGAGGTATTCTAAGTATTTTATATGTGGAGAAGTTTTGGCACAGAGAGTTGAGCAAATTTCTCAGTACCTGCAAAGAATTAATACAAAATTATACTTTTCCAGGTTACTTTAGCATTATTTGGATTTATTATTTAGCTTTCTGTTTGTATTACAACAATTCTACACACTGAAAAAGTCAGTCTTGATGAAAATTCCTGCCATATAGGAAATAGTCTAAATTGAGCTTAATGTTCTAGCAAAATGAAGTGAAAAGAACTAGGACTCAAATCTTTGTCTGAGTACTGTTTCTCTGTCTTATTAGATATGGACCTTGGGTTCAACTTTTCTGACCTTCAGTTTTTTTATCTGTAAGTTGAGGATGATATTTGTAGGATAGTTGTGAATATTACTTAAGTACCCAATAAATGTTATTTTCTTAATTCACTTGAAGCTCAAATATAAAAACTTTCAAATGTATTGTATAACGCTTTAAACATAAAAGCAAGTTTTAAACATTCAATGATGAATGTAAGATTTTTTTTTCTTTATTGATGTAATTGCTTTGATGTCATAGGAAAAGGTAGGTACCAAGATTTGGAGAATGTAGAAACCTTACCTGAACTATGGAACCTGTCTCTGTGTGGAGTGAATTTTGAAGAATTTTGTGGAGGAGTGAAAGGACACCTAAGATAGTTTTTTTTTTTTTTAACCATGTAGATAACTCTGTAAGTAGATCATAGATGCAAAAGGCAGTTTTTTTTTTTTGGGGGGGGGGACTTTTTGAATGAGTATGGGAATGTGCTTTGTAAGCAAACACATTAATATCACATTTGCACTAAGTGAACATAAATCATTAACAGCTTCATATCAATTTGAGTCAGGTTTTGCTACCAAATTAGTTTTATTGCCTAAGTTAGGTATTTGAGGTTTTTTGAATTGTGGAAGAGGGAATGTATACTTACATAATTTTTATATTTTTTTAGAAATGTTTTTAAAAGTTCAAATTGTTTTTGTCAACTATATATCTTCTGTAATGGAAGTAAGCATAGTTTTATTAAAGATGCTTAAAGTATTGGGACAGAAAATATTTTCTTGTTGGCCAGAAAGTTTATGTGATTATTTCTCTTAAGTCCTTCTGATATTGTCTATATTCCTGAGATTTATGAATGTTATATTTGGCTTTAATTTTAGCATCTTAGCTTAGTCACTTCAATGAGAGATACTAGAGAACTATATACTACATTAAAAGGTCAGAAGAATGTCAATATTTTGCATCCCAATTAACACAATCACAGTTTTATGTTTGAGTCATTTAAGAACAGCACAGTTTTATGTGAGTTTCAGACTATTTTTATTAGTTGTTCAATTTCAGCAATGATGTAGGTTTTAAATTTAATATTGATTTAAGGAAAAATTTCATTTTTAGATGAGTTTGATGTTTCTGATTATAAAAAATTATTGCAAGTGTGAAGGCTTGAAGTAATTCATTGATAGTATTCACCATATGGGAATATTCTTATCTTTGCTTTTAATAGTCCCTATTTATTAATAGTATCCATAAAAGAAATTTCCTTTAAACTCTAAAGGAAGATATTTTCATTTGCCATATAATACTTAAGAACTATTGATTTTGAAACTTGGAGTCTTTAAACTGGATTTCAAAATAATGTACTTGCATGTCAACTGGAAAAAAACAAAACAAGGAAATACAGAAGGATTCCTAAAATTTTGCATAGGATTGAAAACTTTTATTTAAGACTGTAAATTCCTAAATATTTTCAACAATGTTATGGGGGGAAGGGAGCAGAACAAAACCTGCCAGTAATTATAGCTTCCTTACTTTTATTACAAAAGTAATATATCAAGCTCTGTGTCATGGTTCTGTAAAAGAAACCACTATGTTGTGGAGTATGATATTCATTTTTAAAATCAGTTGTTAATTCAAAAACATATTGACTACTTTCTGTGTTCTAAGCATTGTGTTAAATTTTGGAAATTTGGAGATGTATTAGACCAAGTCCCTGTTTGCAAGGAGGAGGTAATTAGAAAATTCCCATTGAAGCATAAAGTTATATGCAGAATTCTGAGACTCTAGAATGTTCCCACGACAGCCTGGGGGTGATAGAAATGGTAGTTCAGGAAGGCTTCTTAGAGGAAGGGAATAGATGAATTGAATTTTGAATGATGAGAAGGAGTTAGTCCAATGAAGGTGGTAGGCAGAGGTATTAGGAGTGAAGAGAAGAAATGAAGATCAGAGAAAGAAACACGTGCAGAGGAAAGTTGTGAAGTGAGGGAATCAAGTTTGATTAGAACACTGATGGAAGTTACTCACTTTTTAACAGATTTAAAGACTAAATCACCCTAACCCCTTTCTTGGGTCAGCGATCCTTTTGGCTATCTGATGCAAAACAATGACTTCTCTCCCATGAAAATGCATACTTTGTGCAAGTGCAGAAATTTGAAAATGATTTCAATTTAAGAAATTTTCTCTTTATTAGTTATGTTCTATTTCAGAATTTGACATCTTAAAAGTGGGAGTACTTTGGTGGAAGTGGCTGATCTAACAACATGTCTATGTTAGAGTAGGTCTAAAGTAAATGCAGGCCCCTAAATTATTCAGGTTATTAGTTTATCTTTTAGCTTCTTCACAGTTTACTTTGTTTATACTTTTTCTCATTTTTCTTCACAATAGATCTGAAGAAAGAAGTTAAGATTACATAGGTAGTTCAAGAGAGATTAAGTGATTAGTTCAGGTTTTTGTGACTAACAAGCAGGTCTTTCTAATTCCAAAGCTCAGATTCTTTCCATTCTTGCTCTCCTGTCAGAAGATGTGAGAAAGATTGCAGTATCCAGCAAGAGACATATGAATTGTTATTCTTAAATTGTTAGAGTACCCAGGGTTGTACAACCAGGAAGAAGAGGAACTGTAACTGTAACCCAGTTTCCTGATTGTCCTTCAATAAATCAAAAGTAATATGCTGCCCTAAAATGGATAAAGATAAATAAGTAAGTGTCATGCAAATAATCTTTAAAAAGAAAGTCATTTCAGTAAGTCAGTCTTTTCCCATTTGCAGAGTACCTCTTTTCTGTCAGGCAGTTTTTTAAAAAAAATAATTTTATTTTTATGTGGTGCTGAGGATTCAACCCAGTGCCTCACGTTTGCTAGGCAAATGCTCTACCACTGAGCCAGAACCCTAGGCCCTGGTAGGCATTTTTAAAAATTAGTTCTTATCAGATATACATGATAGTAGAAAACTCTTTGAGTCATTGTATACAAATGGAGCAGAATTTTTTGCTTCTCTGGTTGTACATGAAGTAGAGTCCACCATTCATGGTATCATACATGTACCTTGGGTAGTGATGTCTTGTCTCATTCCACCATCTTACCTACCCCCTTTCCCCTCCCCTTGTCCTCTTTTCCCCATCCAAAGCTCCTCCACTCATCCCCGCCCCCCACCTCCTGCAATTAGCAATTAGGGAGTAACATCCACTTATCAGAGAAAACATTTGGCCCCTGTTTTTTGGTATTATTTCACTTAGCATGATGTTCTCCAACTCCATCTATTTATCTGCAAATGCCATAATTTAATTCTCTTAATGCTGAGTAATATTCCATTTTGTATATATATTCCACAATGTTTTTATCCATTTGTCTATTGAAGGGCATCTAGGTTTGTTCCACAGTTCAGCATTTGTGAATTGTGCTGCTGTAAACATTGAAGTGGCTGCATCACTGTCCTATGCTGTTTTTAAGTCCTTTGGGTATAGACTGAGGAGTGGAATAGCTAGGTCAAATGGTGGTTCCATTCCAAGTTTTCTAAGGAATCTCCATACTGCTTTCCAGATTGGCTGCACCAATCTGCAGTCCCACCAGCAAAGTATGAGTGTGCCTGTTAGGCAATTTTTTTGTATATACTTTGTGTAAGTGTCACATAGTTCCTGCAAGACAGGTATAATTATCTCACATTTACAGATGAGGAAATTGAGGTGCAGAAATGTTAAGTGATGTGACTAAGGCTATATAAACAGTAATTACTAGAACTAGAAATAAAATTAGAACCAGGTCTATCTGGTTGTTAAGTCCATACTGACTGATAGGACTCTTCCACTTTCTCCTGACTTTATTCCCTAGCTATGAAATATCACTACTGATAGAAGGGGATGGCACATATTAGGATTAGAATAGCACATATTTTCTTCCTTAAATGGGAAGAGTTGATGCATACATTACTTTTCAGGCAAATACATTAAACAGAAAGTGCACAGATTTTCTAATTATTCTAACCATGGGGTTATCAAAATTTCTCATCTTAGAAATTCATGCATTTATCTAGTAAATTAGTTCTAGGTAGAGAATGGATTTAAGTAACAATTAACACAGGCTTGGTATATAGTGGGCATTCAGTAAGTATTTGTGGATCGAATGAATGAAGACTTTTTAATCCATAAATATTTAAATTTAAACACTGAGGGTAGTGACACATAAAGGAAAAATAGAGTAACTTTTGGCATTTTACAAACAATATCCTAGTTGAATGTGGTACAAAGTAACTGGTGAACTAGAATGGGACACACATGTTTAAAACTCTCTTTGGATGTCTGTCTCTTTAGGAAGTATAGCACATGAAAGAGGTCATGGGTTTTGGAATTATACAGATAAGATTTAAAATTTCAATTTTACCATGTAATATATAACAGTGCTTCCCTAAGCCCCATTTTTATCATCTTTAAAATGAATATACTAATCATTTGCCTAGTAAAGTTGTGATGGTGCATTCATGCATATAGTATAGTGAAAACTCTTAAGCTAACTCACTAGATTAATTAGTGTCTTCCATTCCACGACACATGCAGCTTTCTGTATTTGAAGACCCTTTTTGATTATATAGCTACCCCAGCTGCTGCAAGAAAGCAATTTTATAAATGTGCAGTGTATGGATGGAAGTTTGGTGTTAGTGTCATAAATATATTAGGAAGAACTTAGTAGTTTAAATCAAAATTAGAAATGCGATCCTAAGTTGTAATATTCTATCTTCTAATCTTAGTCATGTCACTACCTATATACTACCACAAGAGTAGCAGTGATTTTGGAAAATGCTTGTATACTTTTTGCAGCCTGATAAAAATTGTTGTAAATGTTTTTGACTTTCCTATAAGATACTGAAAGACTTTATCTCAGTTTAGGTTTAGTGACATTGTGGGGTCTTTGATTTGAATTTCAATATTAAATGTATAAATCTAGATGAAAAATCAAAGGATTTAATAAAGGGGTACTTGAGTTTTATTATTTAATAAGCTTTCTGTTAGAGTGACAAAAGCACACTTATCTTGTGGGTTCTTTTATTTTGACTTAATTGAAGAATATGTGTATTCAACTTCATGAAAGCAACATTCCCCTTTATTCTGAGGAGGGGCTTTTGGTATAGTTTAGTCTTATTAACTCCTATAACTTGATTTAATAAGGTCCTAAAGAAGAGAAATTTCCCTTCCATTGAATCCATATTTGTCACATTTTTCCCAGTTGTGTTGCATAGTGAATTAGCTAAACCTCTTTTTGTTACTTGAAGAATTTCATTGTAACTAGATCGGTATATTTTTAATTGATTTTTTTCAGTTAAGGGACTCTAGATAATTGAGGTATTGCATATATATATATATATATATATATATATATGCACACATACATATATATATACATATGTAAATATAGACACACATATATATATGTATATGTATATTTTTTATGGGAGGGAGTACTGGGGATTGAACTCAGGGCACTCAACCAGTGAGCCACATCCCCAGCCCTGTTTTGTATTTTATTTAGAGACAGGGTTGCTGAGTTGCTTAGCACCTTGCTGTTGTTGAGGCTGGCTTTGAGCTTGCAATCTTCCTGCCTCACCCTCCCAGGCCACTGGGATTATAGGTGTGCACCACAGAACCTGGTTTGCATATATTTTTAATTGAAATATGAAGGGCTATGTTCTGAGAGAGTGGATTATTATTATGATCCCAGGAGTTAGATTGCTTTTGGGGAAAGAGGGAAGGTGGGAAAATATTCTTTATTGTTTGTACACCCTCACTTTTAAAGTGCTTTCAATTTGGCAAAAAGTTGTTCCCAGAAAACTTTACACTTAATGTACATTGGATTCTGATGAAATGTAGTAAATGAAATTTTCTTTGGTTATCTAATTTTAATGCCATTTCACATTTAGATTATCAAAAGTTGCTAACTTACCCATTATGTGTTAGTAAAAACACATTACTCATTTAAAATAATGTGAATGAGATTTATTTCTATTAAAATGACAGAAGTGTCTTTATCCTGTGGGTGTCTGCTCTGAATAATATTTTGAAAATTTAAAAGTTTTGATAAATTATTTTCAGAAGCAGGGTTCAGTATTATCAGCTGAATAAATTCCTTTTGTTTTGGTCCTAGTAAGCTAAATGTTTTTATGTAGCTGATTATTATGTTTTAAAGATTTGTATCTTCTTAAGAATCACATCATTTTCTTTTTCAGAGAAACTAGAAATTAGGAAAACTCTCTTAGCTCTAGCTTTCCTTGAATTTTTGTGCTATAAGCTTTGCCTACCCCTGCCTTGCTCCAGTTATATAAAAGAGACTAGCTTACTGAGTAAACCCTAGATCTTTGGCTCTTTCTTCCTTCTGTTCTTCATTGTTCTCGCTCTTTTATTACTTGGCTATAATTTATCTGGCAGGTGAACAGAAGGCTCTGGTTCTTAGCTAGTTCAGTTCTAAAATGGATATGCAGTTTACCATTGCCAACTTACCTTGAGTTTTATGAATATTTAGTGCCAAAGAGAAAAAAGAGGCTAGGAAATATAATTTAAAAAATACTTATGTATATAAAATTTCTAGAAATCTAGTTTGTCTTTTGAATACTGTAGTTTTTAAAATGAGAAATCAGGGCTTAAAATCCACTTTCTATTCATATTAGTTTTCTGAATTTGAGTAAATTGCTTTTGATGAAAAGTAAACCAATCCTTGGATGCATCAGGGAATTACTACATTTCTTAATTCTGAAGCTGTCTTTTTCTTTTCCTTGCAAATTTTAATTACTTATTTTGGAAAAGCATAAATAGCTTCATGGAATTTAAATAAACATATTTATTTCAAGTTGTTTAATTATATAGCCTTTTTTGAACCATACTTACACATTTTTACTTGTATTACAGTTATTTTGTATTTATCTTTCTTCAGTTTGTATATTTTTTCTTATGAGATTATAAGCAAATTTATATCAGGCACTAAGTAGTGCGTGAGTGAATTTCTGACTGGATTTATGAGTAGAACCTTCCATTTCCTACCACATTAACTTTCTTGGGGCTTGGGAATGTAACTTTGATTATTTGTTATTTTAAGATATTTAGAATTTAAATTGGCTTCCATAAAAAAGTAGGCGTATAAGAAACTTGAGGTTCTTATCAGTGTTTTATGTGGTATTAATCAAAAAGGGTAGGAGCATGAAGGTAAAAGGTCTCTTTTAGTCTCTATGACCATGTGTTAGAAGTGGGACAGACACAAGGGAAATAAATCTGAGTAAACTAGTGCAGTTTCTGGGCTGCCTTAGGAATATTGTATCTTTTTAACAGATTTTGTAAGCAAAAGATAAGGCAATTACCTTTGGTCCATTTGATTAATCTATTCAACTGAAACTTATGACCACTCTTTCAAATTACTTTAGTAGAGTCTTATTTAGTGAAGCCTTGTTTTTGGATGAGAGAATGAATACATGACAACTGCCTACAAAAAACTGAACTTCAATAATTTACAATAAGAACATCAAAGATGGATGTGAATCAGTGGTGTTTCTTTCATCTCAGTGGCTATTGACAATATAAATTTTGCTCTCAGGAATGAGGTAGAATACATCTCCTTTCATATTTATTCATATACATATATTGTGTGTGTATACACACACACACACACACACACACACATATATATATATATAAAATCATAGCATGTAATATTTCTTCACATTAATATCTAGTTAGTTTTTAATTTTATTATTTTTTATATGGTTTCTTTGCTACATCTTTATTTTCTCTTGCCACTTTTTTAAGAAGGCAGGTAGTTTGCCTGGATTTTGCTGATTGCTTTCACATGATAAGTTCAACACATTCTTCTATCTTCTGTATTTTATTTTATTTTTTAAAAAATATTTATTTTTTAGTTGTAGGTGGACCTAATATCTTTACTTCATTTTTATGTGGTGTTGAGGTTGGAACCCAGTGCCTCACGTGTGCTGGGGGAGCACTCTGCCACTGAGCCACAACCCCAGCCCCCTGTCTTCTGTATTTTCTATAAATTATTGGATATATATATAGAAGCTTGATAATCTTTAGGCTTTTTTAAAAATCAAGACTGCTGCAGTCTGGCTGGACACAATTCACAAGCCACTTATCAAGCAGAAACAAACTTTATTTTTAGAACACACGCCACACCACATGAGATCTTCAGGAATTCCCTCAGAGCCCAACTGCCACCACCAGCTTCCCACAAGCCTCCCAACACCCCCACTCCTTCTGCTCTTGAGGCCCATTGGCTGGGTCGTGTGGGTGGAGCCAAAAAAAGTCCCCCAATGAGCAGCTCCGTGGTCTGAAAGGGCGGGGAAACAGCCCAATGAGCATCACTGCAGAGGAGCCAATCAGCTGGCAGCTAGAAGTTTGCTGGGGCTGCTGTGAGCCAATCATCAGCTGGCAGCTGGAAGTTTGCTGGCAGCTGGAAGTTTGCTGGTAGCTGGAAGTTTGCTGGGGCCCCTTTGGCTGTGGCTCTCAACATCTCCCCCTCTATGTTTAAACAACAAGCATGTGGCTTAGGGTCTGTGCCTGCCTTAAGTTGTTCAATACTACATATGGTCCTTACCCGTCATCAGATGAGCTGACCTCAAGGCATCAGCCTCCTGTCTTTGGTTGGTACCATTGCAATTGGATCTTACCTGTCATTGACTACCGGTCCAGCATACAGCCACATGTGTGGATAGGTCTTTGTACCAGCCGGGGGGGGGGGTGAGGTTCTTTGCCTCACCTCTGTTGGCCCCCAAATTTTAGCTGAATGACCATCACAAGCAGAAGGGAGGAGGAAACACCAAGCCGATTGACGGCTCCTTTTGGAAAAATTGTACCACCGATGACACCATCAGCAAAAATACCCCAACACTACCACAAGTTGCTGCACCAACAGATAGTTCACAATGCATACAAGTGATTTCACAATGCACACAAGTGATACATAGTCCAGGCAAGTTCTGCAAGCAGTTCAGTGATAGCTATTGCAGAAGTTGTAGATTGGTTTTATCTTTGTCTTCACCGGCACTGAGATGAAGATAGGAATTCTGGCAATAATGGCTAAAGAAAAAATTATGTAACATTCCATAAGGCACTAGAAGAAAACAATTTTCTGAAAAATTTACATTATCTTGAACAGAATTATTAAAAATAATGAAAAGGAAAGGTGAAAGTAAACAAATAGATCTGTTAACCTCCTTTTTTGTTCACATATTAAAACAATCCTCAACAGCTGTTTACCCAATTTAAATTAAATCATTTAAATCACGTGAATAAAAAAAAATTTGGGGATCCATTTTTTCATGAGCGCTCATCATATATGATATATGGACATATGTACATACAAACATACAACACAAAACACAAGTGTGCACACATAATACATACAACAAATAACATAATAGTAAAGGCCTTATAACTTTTTACAGGTGAAATCTCCATTGCAATGTTTAAAAACTCTATAGTCAAAAAATAGAACTGATCAGCAAAACATTAATCTAGGTCTGTATGAGCTCAAGAAACAAAATAGAACTCCATGATGTGGGAAAGGGCAATAATAAAATAGATATTGAAAAAAGCATCCTGGTTCTGTCGCAGATGTAAGGATAGCCAAACTGGAGTTCTGGATATCAGCTGTTATGGATTTGAGCCAAATCATCTTCTTTTTGGTCTGTAGAAATCGCTTTAGTTAATCTCTCTGGAATCCAAATCGGCTGCTGTTCTCCCTGTGGAAACACAGAAACAGACCCCCGACTCCAGACAATCAATGGGTCAGGACCTTTCCATTGTCCTGTTAGAATATCCTTCCAAGGTACCTTGGGCTTATGCACATTTTTTGGACACATATGCCTTTCCGTAGCACAAAGCCCTGATGAATCCAAATTTAAAAAGTTTAGAGTAAAAAGTGTTATTTTAAGTTTATCTTTGGGGAATATATACCCCTTCCCAATTCCCTCTTTTTGCTTTAATAAGTACATTTTAATAGTTTGATGAGCTCTTTCAACTATGCCTTGTCCCTGTGGATTGTATGGGATTCCTGTTATATGAGTAATGCCAAATGATGAGCAAAATTGTTTAAAAGAGGTAGAAGTATAACCAGGGGCATTATCTGTTTTTAACTGTTTTGGAACGCCCACAGTGGCAAAATTTTGTAAGCAGTGAGCTATAATATCTTTAGTTTTTTCTCTGGCATGAAGGGAGCCCATCAAAAATCCGGAGGAAGTATCAACTGTAACATGCAAATATTTTAATTTTCCAAATTCTGGCAAGTGTGTGATGTCCATCTGCCAAATATGGTTAGGTATCAGTCCTCTAGGATTGACTCCAAGATTAACTTGTGGTAAAAAGGTCACACAATTTTGATATCATTTTATTATTTGTCTAGCTTGTTCCTTAGTTATTTTAAAATGCTTTTGTAAAGTATTAGCTTTGACATGGAACTTTTTATGAAAATTTGTAGTTTCTTCTAGTGTAGAGAAAATATGTATGTCATGTGTAGTTTTATCTGCTAAATCATTGCCCAAACTAAGGGCTCCAGGCAATCCTGTATGTACCCTGATATGTCCTATAAAGAATGGATCTTTTCTGTCCCAGATTAGACTTTGTATAGTGGAAAGCAAAGAGAAAACAGTAGAGGAAGGGGAAATCCTACCAGTATCTTCAAGGGATACTATAGCATTAACTATATACTGACTATTGGAAAATAAATTAAATACAGAATCTTTAAACATCACAAAAGCTTGTAATACTGCATTAAGCTCTACCTATGAGCTGATTGTTTGGGTACTAAAAATGTAAAAGTTTGATCAGGTGTAACTATTGCTGCTGTACCATTATTTGACCCATGAATGAATATATTTGGAGCATTCATGATAGGTGTTTTTCTTGTCATTTTTGGAAAAATTACAGGATGCAATGACCAAAAAGACAATAAAGGATTAGATGGTAAGTGGTTATCAAATGAAACATTAGATTTGCACATGATTATTGCCCAAGTATTTAACTCATTAGCTAACTCATCAATTTGATCCATTCGGCTGTGGCTCTCAACACAAGACCATTTCAAAAGTGGTATTGTGTGCTACTATTATAAAGCACATAATGTCTGGCTTGCTATTTTTGTGATGTTAGCAACCATTAAATAATGATGCATAATTTATATTTAAACAATAATAATTTGAAAAAAGTACAGACTACAATTGCCCAGTAAATGTTACAAAATTAACTCTATGAATTTAGGGGAGAAAAAGTTAACTCAGGACTAAAGTGGTCAATGAAAATGTTATAAAGGTAGTTGATCTTAGGATAGGTTGTAAAGAATAGGGATAATTCTAGTAAAATATGATATATTAGCCAGTTTAGGTTAATTTATACAGTGATAATAAATCACTAAAAATGTCTCAGGGATTTATAAAAACAACAAAGATGCATTTATTGCTTCCATTTACATGTCTATTATAGGTTAGCTATATTATTGTTCCACATTTTCTTGTTAGGAGCCAGCCTGATAAGAATAGCCTCTATCTGGAAGGTTTCTGGTCTCATATAAGAAGAAAAGAGATGATTTTGAAACAAAACAGTGGGTCTTAAAGCTGCTCAGAAAGGGTGCATGTCACTTTTGCTCACATTTCTGTTCAAATCTTAGAGCAAGCCTGATATTGACAAGGTAGGGTATATAATCCTGTCCTACTCATAGGATTGTGGGATAGCAGTATTTGTCTTAGAGGAAAAAGTGGAAAGGGGAAAGGGTATTTTGTGTAGAAAGAATCATTAATGCACACGGAATATTTGAGGGTTAGCAAGAAGACTTGTTTTTCATGAGTAGAACATGTATATTGTCTAGATAGAAGAGTAAAACAATCACACCTGGAGAAGGGGAGGATGGATCAGTAGAGTTTAAATTCCAAACTCATGTTTAGGTAACCTGCTATTTTGCTGAATGCTAAATTTCTGGCTTGAGCAATTTGGGATGGAAAGTGCTAGCTCAGCACTGTTCAGTAGAAATACAATGCGGACCACAAATGTAATCCATATATACAATTTAAAATTTGATAGTAGCTGCATTAAAATAAACAGGTGAAATTAACTTTAATGTATTTTATTTAACAATATACTTCACTCAATATCTTGTTATATTTGCTTTTTCCATCATGGTGTTCCCAGAACTCAGTGAAGAAATGACAAGGAATTATATAGCAGCTTTCTGTAAGTAGGAAAAACATAGCTTGATTTTATGGCTGGACTCCAAGAGAAAGCATTTCTTTTCTTTTCTATTTTTTTGGGGGGGTATTGGGGATTGAACTCAGGGGCATTCAACAGTGAGCACATCCCCAGCCCTATTTTGTATTTTTTTTTAGAGACAGGGTCTCACTGAGTTGCTTAGTGCCTCACTTTGCTGAGGCTGGCTTTGAACTCATGATCCTCCTGCCTCAGCCTTCCAAGCTGCTGTGATTACAGGTGTACACCACTGCACCTGGTGAGAAAGCATTTTTGATAAGGATGGACTAGTAATTATCTGTAAGCAAATGTGGGACTGAGAATACTAGTCTTCTTCAAATCCTAGAGATCCTAGGACATAAAAGAAAAAATAACCAGCCACCTCGTAAGACTACAAGGTAAAGTGTCCTGTGGGGAGAACAGGATATTAGAGTAAGGAGATAGTTGGAACACTCAATGAAGCGTGTAGGAGCATTGGGGAGGATTTATAGGAGATAGTCCTAGAGATTATATTAGTGTTAAAAGACAGGGTAGAGCTAGATTGTAGGAGAGCTATTAGGGCATAAGAAGGATAGGTTATGAAGAAATGGTAGAAAATATTGTATTAAAATCTCTCAGAGAATACACACACACACACACACACACACACACACACACAAAACAAAACAAAACAAAACAAAAAACAAACCCCAAACCAAATCACACCAATCAAACAAACAAACAAACAAAACCTTCAGAAAAAGTGAAAATGGGATCATTTCAAAGAAAGGATCCGTAGTTTTGGTGACTGGCTATGATGAAGAAAGAGAAATTGCTTTATCAATATTATGAATTCTCCCTGTATCCTAGACACCTTATGTACTTTGTATTTAAGATTTACAAAATCCTACAAGGTGAGATGAATTTCCATTTTTGTAGACAAAGAACTTGAGCTTAGAATGGTGTGACAACCTGCTTGAGCTCATATGATTAATATGAAGTAGAAACAGGACTAACCCAGATTCAGGTGACTCCAAAAAACCCTTTGCTGTCCCTTATATATGACATCATCTTTCCAGAGAGAGAAGGTTAATATACATAGTTAATAAACTTGGTTACTCATTAACAGAAATGAAAGAATCAAAAGGAAAATGTTTTTTTGTGGAAAAGATAGGTCTATTTTAGGCATTTTGGATTTGAGGTAATAATGGGATAGACTTGGGGACATGATGAGGATGCAATTAGGAATGTCACTCGACTCTATATAAAGAGCTAAGAGAGAAGATAAAGCTATTGAGAGTGTGTGTGCCGAGTATGTAAATATGGATATATTTTCCAAAAAGTAAGTTTGATATAAAAATGAATTTTTTATTTAATATTTTGAAAAGCTTGGATATGTAAATTTTTTGACAAAATCTGAATGTTATAAAGGTTACAATATATTCATTTTAGAACGGATTTTGTGTTGTATGTGCAGACATTTGAAAAATTATCTACATATGTTGAAAAAAAATTTATATATGTGTATAATTATATATATGTATTTTGTTAATATATGCTAAGAACCAATGTTTTACAAAGGGCCATCATATTATATTGGGTCTAATAACATTCCATGAGGGTCTTTGGACTCAAAACATGAATAATTGATGATTTTAATATTCAAAATAATATTCTGTCTTATAAGTGAAAGGTTATTATATGTAAATATTGCAGTCATATAATAGTCTGGACTAGATAGTATACTAAGTGTCCCAGGCTTCACTGGGAGTTTCACTTATAGACATTTATTGAGAGCCTGCTTTGTGGTACACATTTTTTACATGTATTATGTCTTTTAGTTCTCTAATGACCTTATTAGGTTTGAGTTTTCTTTTTTAAATAATTAAGATTATGCTTATAATATTTTCTGTGATATTTTATTGATGTTAATAGTGCCATTTTTACAACACTTTAGAACATACACAGAAATTTCATATGCATAATTCATATTAGTACAAGTTATTGTGTTAAACATGTGCTATATGCTACAGAATTCTGAAAAATATTTAATCATTATAGACCTATTGTGAGGAAAGTATTATTATCATCCTTCGTTCAATGAGGAATGTGAGACTTATGTAGATAAATAGCTTGGCCAGGGTTTCACAGCTAAGTTGACATCACAGATGAATTAAAGTCTGCCCATTACAGCTAGTACCACTATCAGCTTAGCCCCTGACAAAGATTAGAGAAAGTAGCTAAGAGAAAATATAATGTGACGAAAATGTTATTTTCACATTGGTATTGCATTTATGTTTGTGATTAGTCCCATGCTATAAATATTACTAATATATCATAAGTGTTGAGAGGTTTGCTTTTAGTTTATAAATTATTTTAGATTACTTTAGAAAATTGTTTTTAAGATACAATTACGTGGAGAGACAGGTGATTTAACAAATGATCTGCAGGTGCCCTTACCCCTAGTTCCCTATGTACTTCACAAATTTACTATTTCTAGAAAGAAAGAAATGGAAAATTATGAAGGCATACTCACCAGGAAATAATTAAAAAGTACCTTGGTTCTTTAGGTACTGTCTTGCATTTTTGTATTATACAATTACTATCTTAGATTAGGTAGAAGGGAGTGAAGAGAGGGGAGGGGAGGGGATACAGGTATAGGAAGAATAGTAGGATGAAACAGACATTATTACCTATGTACATATATGATTGCATGACTGATGTGATTCTACAATACGTACCATCAGAAAAATGATAAATTATACCCCATAATAATCATAATCAGTGCATAAATGATAAATTATACCCCATCATAATCATAATCAGTGCATAAATGCATTCTACTGTCATGTATAACTAATTAAAACAAATTAAAAAATTAAGATATATAGTGTCTGTTAAGAGATAATACTATGAAGAGAGAATATTTTTGAACTATAAGATACAGCTAACTAGAAATGACATTTTACATTTAAACTCATTATTATTATTGCTACCAGGGATTGAACTCAGGGGCACTTGACCACTGAGCCACATCCCCAGCCCTACTTTGTATTGTAGTTAGAGACAGGATCTCACTGAGTTGCTTACCTTTTGCTGAGGCTGGCGTTGAACTTGCAATCCTCCTGCCTCAGCCTCCTGAGCTGCTAGGCATTTAAATTCATTTTTAAAGAGCAAGGATACAGATGTATACTTGTTGAAATTTTTTTAATTGGTTAAGCAGCAGCTCTCAATTTAAAACAAAGGAAGCATTCTGATAGTCCTTTAAGTGATCTAAGTAGAGGCAATTACTTCACTGTTTTCACTTTTGGGTATGTTTAATCAAGCCCTAAAATGAGAGGGTATCTGCTTTTTCTTTTGATGTTGTGAGGAAAAGAAATAAACTCTTTAACTGGTAGAAAGTAAGGAACTAAACCTTTTCTAGTAAAGATGAAACTACCACAACAGGCCTAGATTAAGTTGTAAAAGCTATTTCTCTATGTAACATGCCTTTCCTGGGCTTGTTCCCTTCTTATTTCTCACTGCATACACCCTCCCTCCTCATTAATATCCTATGGAGCTTTTTAATCCTGGACAAGGCATCAAGCTCAGATCTTTCTTCTATGTACATTTCAAATGTACACATCTTGTTTATGTCTCCCTCCAAACTGTGTTGTGTGTTTTTTCTTCTGTTAAATTAATCCATTGTTTTATTTTGATGTGTAATCATCTCTTAATCCTTTTAGTTCTCTTGGGAGTAGTGGTAGCTAGCTACAGTGTATTTACATAAAAACTTGGTTGAGGATTTGAATGATAGCTTAGTCCAGCTGTGTGATCTTGGGAATGGAACGTATGGTAACCTTTCTGGGTCGTTGTCTTTTATGACAAATGACACAAATTCAGGTTTATACCTAGGGTTAATTATATATGTTAAACATATATAAGATCTTATCACTAATGCATTTTTGTTAGATTATATGGACACTCAAGAAGTAAATGGGAATTTCTGGTGCTATGGTTTGCTTTAGAAGGAAGTATTTTTGAGTATGCATGACAAAATTTAGTTTGGTACTAATATGAATTCTCTTGCAGTCACCATTTTTCATATTTTTAGAAATTAGGAGGAATTAGTATTTACATTGATCTTGAAGTTATATTTTCAGCTGCAGCACCAGTTTTTTTCCAGATATTCTTTGGATTCTTCTGAAAAGGTGTGACAATCCTAAATATATTTGATTTAGAACTACTTATTTTAATTGTGAAACCAATCAGAGGAAGCAAGGTCATTATGAGTGGAAATCTGTTCAAGAGTAGGAAAGCAAATACTTGGATGGTTCTTTCTTTTGCTTCATGAAGGAAAACCTTTTTTAAAAAAGTTGACTTCAACACCTTTTCATTTTTCTAGAAACATTCAATATCATTGAGGGGAAAAGGTCTACACTAGTGAGGACCTATCTCTATCATAGCCATGCAAAGCCGTGGGAAATACAAGGAAAATAAAATCCCTGAGCACGAAATTGTCTAAATGACCTTAGAGTTCTTTTATATCTTTTTTCCTCACTGAAGAATACAGTGAAATTGTTTTGGTATTTTCAGATAGTATACTTATAAAACATTAGATAAATGGACAGATTAAAAACTTGATGTGAATCTCATCATTGATGAAAGAAAAAAATAAAGAACAAATCAAACTATTTTTATTCTTTCAGAGTTCGTAGTTACGAATTGTAAAAGAAGCTTTGTATTGTTCAAAGATTTATTTTTGGAGTTTCTCAATATATTTGTAAAATTGATAGTTTGCTGTTTTAAGCAAACTTAATACGCATAGAGCAAAGGACCATATTTCTTGCCTTTGAATCTTTTTATAAACTTTTCTTTAATTCCCAAGCAGATACTAAGTATACCTCAACTTTATTATAAAAATGAATAAGGGTTTATTTTTTCTGGTTATATTCATACATGTATTTATAGTAATTTGTGTGATTAAGAGCATAAGTTTGAGTCAGACTATTTGGGTTCAGACTCCTCATTTACCTATAGTTGTTTCAAGAATTGATCAAGTAATTATTTGTAATGCACGTAGTATATAGCCTAGAGCATACAATGTATATTTATTTGTTAAACTAATTTAAAAAGCTATAGTGTGAGAAATCAAATGATCTTAAAGTTACTATATAATATTTGAAAAAAGTATGAGCTCAGTGATTATTTTTGGATTTGTGATTGCCTTTAACATAATATGCACTTGGCAAATTTTAGATGAATAATGCCAAAAAAATAGGGCTCACCATTATTTTATTTGTTCTTATATAACTTCTTGTCATTATTTTTAGACACATTGAAATATATTTGATTTTTATTTTGGTACTGATAAATGACCTCTTGAATCTCATCTCCTTAAATGTAAGTCAGGTTGGCCATTTATTTGTTAAAAACTATTGAATTGACTTGCCTCTTACTTTGTGTCCCCCCCAAAAAAAAGAGAGAGAAAAAAAGAAAAAAAAGCTAAACATTTCAGCTCTTGCTATCATAGTGCTAATGTAAAAGTACTAACAATATTCAAAGGCTCCTTGGCAAAAGGCTTTTTTTCTTAAGAAATGGGATAAATAATTTAAAACTCCTATGATTGAGACTATTTTTCTCTCTTTTCTTGACATTTGTGGATAAAATTAGAATTATTTTAATGATTAGACATGAAGTATTAAAGAAAGCCTTGCAAAGTGTTAAATATAGTTTATAGTCATGATAGTATATGCCAATGTGTTATAGATCTATTTTTTTTCTCCCCAAAGTGGTTGTATTGTGTATAGATCATTTCCTTTAGCATCAGGGAAGTGGTTTTCTAGAGGAATAAGTCACTAACCCATCAAATCCTTTGTAGATTTTGGCAAATAGATGATGTTAGATAGACATTGCAGGTATTACACAAATATTTTTTACTTGAGATGTGAGGAGAGAAAAGAAATATTATATTTTAGAATAACAGAGAACTCATGTATAAAATACATTTAAAGTACATTGATGAATATCATTTTGCTGTTTACTATGGGCAATGGTATCATATAAGTAAGTTAACTCCTTAAGTTTAGTAAAATAGTCTGGGAGTTTTGGATTCAGTAAAGGAGAAAGATTAGCAAAATAATTTGTTTTTAAAAGCTGCATTAAAAAATAAAAACATGTGAAAAGCTGTTGTAAAACATTTTCAAAATGTACTTGCCACATAGGACTAGGAGCTGTGAGAACTCTTAAGTGCTGTTTGTATAACCACTTGGAAAACAGTTTGGGTATATACATACTCTATGACTTTTGCTAGGTGTATATTCTTCCCCTAGACATGCACATATGTGTGCTTAAAGCTTGGTACAAGAATGTTGCTAGTTGTATTATTTTGTAATAGCTGAAAATTGGAGTGACATAAAATGATAGCAGAAGAGGAGATGGATAAATTATTATATATTGTTATGAGGGAATACTTTATGACAGTGAAAACCATTGAACTGTACAGAGTATAATGTTTAGGTAAAGAAATGGGTGCTAAATAATATAATTTTTAAAATATAAAGTCTAGAAGCAGGAAAAACTACTCTGTGGTATTATAAGTCAGTATAGGGTATACCTTTGTATAAGAATAGATGAAAATAATTGTCAAGGGGCAAAATTAGACCTTTGGGGTACAGGAAATGTTCTATTTCTTTTTTAAAATGAGCACATTAATTATATGCATTAATGATTCACTGTATTTCCATACATGAATACAGAGTGCAGTGATCATATCCAACTACCCTTCTTCCATCAATGTTTCCCCTCTTTGGACCTTCCCTCTTCTTAGTCCCTAGTAATAACTATTCTACTTTTAGGTTGACTTTAGTAAATTAAAAAATTTTCTCATTTAAGAGATAACATGCAATATCTGAATTTCTGTGTCTGGCTTATTTCACTTAACACAATATCTTTCAGCAGTATGGAGATTCCTCAGAATACTTGTAATGGAACCACCATTTGACCCAGTTATCTCACTCCTTTGTTTATACCCAAAGAACTTAAAATCAGCATACTGTAGTGAAACAGCTATATCAATGTTTATAGCAGCACAATTCACATTCACTAAACTGTGGAACCAACCTAGATGCCCTTCAACAGATGAATGGTTAAAGAAAAAGTGGTATACACAATGGGAATATTACATAGCCATAAAAGAGAATGAAATTATGGCATTTGCCAGCAAATGGATGAAACTGGAGAATATCATGCTAAGTAACATAAGCCAATCCCCCTAAACCAAAGGCTGAATGTTCTCTCTGATATGTGGATGCTGACACACAATAAGGAGAGTGGGGGAGAGAATAGAAGAAGTTCATTGAGTTAGACAAAGAGGAATGAATGGAAGGAGAGTGTATGGCAATAGGAAAAACAGTAGAATAAATTGGCATAACTTTTCTATGTTCACATATGAATACACGACCAGTGAACCTCCAAATCATGTACAACCATGAGAATGCTATCCTAATTAGAATAAGTTATATTCCATGTATGTATGTCAAAATTAGTTGACACTATACTGTTACATATATCTAAAAAGAACAAATTAAAAAAACCCCAAAACATTGTATCTTTTATTTTCATCCATTTTACTGAAAATGTCAGGATTTCATTGTTTTTTTTTTATGGTTAAATTGCTTTATTTAAAATGTATCCTAATTAGTTGTACATGACAGTAGAATGCATTTAGACACAGTGTACTCAATGGAGCACAACTTTTCATTTCTCTGGTTATACATAGTGTAGAGTCACTCCAGTAATTACACATGTATAAAGAGTAATAATGTCTGTCTCATTCTACTGTCCTTCTGACTCCACAGCTCCACCTCTCCTCTCACTCCCCTCTACACAAGCAAAGTTCCTTCATTCTTCCCTACCCCCTGCCCCACTATAGATCATCATCTGCTTATCAGAGAAAACATTTGGCTTTTAGTTTTTTGAGATTGGTTATTTCACTTAGCATGATATTCTCAAGTTTCATTCATTTTGACCTGCAAATGCCATAATTTCATTCTTCTTTAAGGCTGAGAAATATTCCATTGTGAATATGCATTGTGTTTTCTTTATCCATTCATCTGTTTATAGGCATATAGGTTGGTTCCATAGTTTGGCTATTGTGAATTGAGTTGCTATAAACATTGATGTGGCGATGTCACTGTAGTATGCTGATTTTAGGTCTTTTGGGTATAAACTGAGGAGTGGTTTCTATGGTGGTTCCATTCCAAGTTTTCTGAAGTATCTCCATGCTGGTTTCCATAGTGGTTGCACCAATTTGTAGTCCCTCTCCCAATGTATGAGTGTACCTTTTCCCCTATATCCTTGTCAACACTTATTATTGCTTGTATTCTTTATAATTGCCATTTTGACTGGAGTGAGATGAAATCTTAGAATAGTTTTGATTTGCATTTCTCTAATTGCTAGAGTTGATGAATCTTTTTTTAATATGTTTGTTGATCAGTTGTATTTCTTCTTATGTGAAGTGTCTGTTCAGTTCCTTAGCCCATTAATTGATTGGGTTATCTGTTTTTTTTTTGGTGCTAAGTTTTTTTGAGTTCTTTATATATCCTGGAAATTAGTCCTCTATCTTAGGTAATGTGATAAAGATTTTTTTCCAATTCCATATGCGCTCTATCATGTTATTGATTGTTTCCTTTGCTGAGAAGAAGCTTTTTAGTTTGAATCCATCCCATTTATTGATTCTTGATTTTCCTTCTTGTACTTTAGGAGTCTTGTTAAGGAAGTTAGTTCTTAAGCTGACATGGTGGAGAGTTGGGATGCTTTTTCTTCTATTGGGCACAGGGTCTCTGTTCTAGTGTCTAAGTCTTTGATCCACTTTGAGTTGAGTTTTGTGCAGGGTGATAGAGATTTAATTTCATTTGCTTTATATGGATTTCCAGTTTTCCCAGCACCATTTGTTGAAGAGGCTCTCTTTTCTCCAATGTATGTTTTTTGCTAAATTTGTCTAGAATGAGATAACAGTATTCATGTGGGTTTGTCTCTATGTTTTCTGTTTTGTACCATTGGCCTACATTTATATTTTGGTACCAATACCATGATGTTTTTGTTACTATGGCTCTGTTTAAGGTCTGGTATTGTGATGCCTCCTGGTTCACTCTTCTTGCTGAGAATTGCTTTGGCTATTAGGGTCTCTTATTTTTCCAAACAAATTTCATGATTGCCTTTTTTAGTTCTATGAAGAATGTCATTGGGTTTTAATATGACTTGCATTAAATCTGTATAACAGTTTTGGTAGCTGCTGCAGTCTGGCTGGGCACAATTCAGGAGCCACTTGTCAAAAGAAACGAACTTTATTTTTAGAACACACACACCAAACCACACAGCTCCTCAGGAAAACCTTCAGAGCCCAACTGCCACCACCAGTTTCCCACAAGCCTCTCAACCTCCCCCACTCCTCCTGCTCTTGAGGCTGATTGGCTGGGTCACGTGGGCGGAGCCAAAAAAGTCCCCCAATGAGCAGCTCCGTGGTCTGAAAGGGCAGAGAAACAGCCCAATGAGCATCACCGCAGAGGAGCCAATCAGTTGGCAGCTAGAAGTTGCTGGGGCCACTGTGAGCCAATCATCAACTGGCAGCTGGAAGTTTGCTGGCTGCTGGAAGTTTGCTGGGGCCCCTTCAGCTATGGCTCTCAACAGGTAGCATGCCCATTTTGACTATATTAATTGTGCCTATCCAGGAGCATGGGAGATGTTTCCATCTTTTAAGATCTTCAATTTCTTTCTTTAGTGCTGTGTAGTTTTCATTGTAGAGGTCTTTCACCTCTTTTGTTAGATTGATTCCCAAGTATTTTATTTTTTTTGAGGCTATTGTGAGTGGGGTGGTTTTCCTAATTTCTGGTGTAGTAGATTCTTTGCTTATGTATAGAAATGCATTTGATTAATGGGTATTAATTTTATATCCTGCTACTTTGCTGAGTTCATTTATTATTTCTAGAAGTTTTCTGGTGGAGTTTTCTGGATCTTCTAAATATAGAATCATGTCATTGGCAAATAGTGATAGTTTAGTTCTTTTTTTACTCTATGTATCCCTTTAATTTCTTTTGTCTGTCTGAATACTCTAGCTAGAGTTTCAATGACTATGTTGAATAGAAGCGATGAAAGAGAGCATTCATGTCTTCTTCCAGTTTTTAGTGGTAATGCTTTCAATTTTTCTCCATTTAGAATCATGTTAGCCTTGGGCTAAGCATAGATAGCTTTTACAATGTTGAGGTATATTCCTGATACCCCTAGTATTTCTAGTGTTTTGAACATGAAGAGGTGCTGTATTTTGTCAAATGCTTTCTCTGCATCTATTGAAATAATCATATGATTCTTATCTTTAAGTCTATTGATGGTAATGTATTGTGTTTATTGATTTCTGTATGTTGAAACAGCCTGCATCCCTGGGATGAACCCCATTCGATTGTGGTACACTATCTTTTTTATATGTTTTTGTATGTGATTTGCCAGAATTTTATTGATAATTTTTGCATCTGTGTTCATCAAGGATATTGGTCTGAAGTTTTCTTTCCTTAATGTGTCTTTTGTCTGTTTTTGGTATCAGATTTATGATAGCTTCATAGAATGAGTTTGGAAGGGTTCCTTCCTTTTCTATTTCATGGAATAATTTGAGAAGTATTGGTATGTATTCTTCTCTGAAGGTCCTGTAGAACTTGGCTGAGAATCTGTCTGGTCCCAAGCTTTTCTTGTTTGGTAGGTTTTTGATGGTGTCTTCTATTTCCTTACTTGAAATTGAACTGTTTAAATTGTGTATGTCCTCCTAATTCAATCTGGGCAGATCATATGCCTCTAGAAATTTGTCAGTGTCTTTGAGATTTTGTATTATGTTGGATTATAAATTTTCAAAAATAGTTTCTAATTATCTTCTGTATTTCAATAGAGTCTTCAGTGATATTTACCTTTTCATCATGAATTTTAGTAATTTCAGTTTTCTCTCCTTCTTTTCATTAGGGTGGCTAAGGTTTTATCAATTTTATTTATTTTTTTCAAGTAACCAGCTTTTTGTGTTTTTAATTTTATCAATTGTTTCTTTTGTATCAGTGTCATTGAATTCAGCCCTGATTTTAATTATTTCTTTTCTTCTACTATTTTTATTGTTGATTTGTTTTTATTTTTGTAGGGCTTTGAGATTCAATGTGAGGTCCTTTATTTGTTGAATTTTTATTCTTTTAATGAATGAGCTCAATGCAAGGAACTTTCCTCTTAGCACTGCCTTCATAGTGTCCCAGAGATTTTGATATATTGTATCAGTGTTATCATTTACATCTAAGAATTATTTTTTTATCTCCTCCCTGATGTCTTCTGTTATCCATGTCATTCAGTAGTGCATTGTTTAGTCTCTAGGTGTTGGAGTAGCTTCTATTCTTTATTTTATCATTGATTTCTAATTTTATTCCATTGTGGCCAGATAGAATGCAGGGTAGTATCTCAATTTTTTTGTATTTGCTAAGACTTGCTTTGTTCCATAACATATGGTCTATTTTAGAGAAGGATCTATGTGCTGCTGAGAAAAAAAACTGTATTAGCTTTTTGATGGGTGAAATATTCTATATATGTCTGTTGTCTAAATTATTGATTGTATTATTGAGTTCTATAGTTTCTTTGTTTAGTTTTTGTTTGAAAGGTCTATACAGTGGTGAGAGAGGTGTATTAAAGTTACCCAGTATTATTGTGTTGATTCTTGAAATTGAGAAGGTTGTTTGGGGCTTAGATAATTATGATTGTCTTGTTGATGTATGATTCCCTTAAGAAGTATGACCTTCTTTATCCCTTTTGATTAACATTGGTTTGAAGTCCACTTTATCCAAGAATGGAAATCCCTGCTTGTTTATGTGGTCCATGTGAATGATATGTTTTCCCCATCCTTTCATCTTCAGTCTGTGGATTTTATTTTCCTATGAAATGAGTCTCTTGAATGCAGCATATTGTTGGGTCTTTTAAAAAGATCCAATATACTAGTTTATGTCTTTTAATTTAGGCCATTAACATTCAGGATTATTATTGAAATATGGTTTGTATTCTAGGCCATTGGTTTATTTTTGGTTTTTAACTTGACTTGGTTTCTCCTTTGATTGACTTTTCCTTTAGTGTAGTTCTTCCCTTTGCTGATTTCATTATTATTTTTCATTTCCTCCTCATGGAATATTTTGCTGAGGATTATCTGTAGTGCTTGCTTTCTCACTGTAAATTATTTTAAATTTTGTTTATCATGGAATGTCTTTATTTTGTCATCAAATCTGAAGCTTAATTTTGCTGGTGTAAGATTCTTGGTTGGAATCCATTTTCTTTCAGAGCTTGGTATATGTTGTTTCAGGATCTCCTAGCTTTGAGGGTTGTAGAATCTGTTGAGATCCAAATTGTAATCTGAAATGATATGTAATCTGAAACTTTTCTCTTGTGGCTTTTAAAATTCTATCCTTACTCTTTATGCTAGGCAATTTCATAATAATGTTCCTTGGTGTGCATCTGTTGTAATTTTCTACACTTGATATTCTGTAATCTTCTTGTATTTGATTTTATAATTCATTCTTCATGTTTGGGAAATTTTCTGGTTATTGTTACATCAAAGAGATGTTTCATTCCTGTGTGCTTTCCTCTATCCCAATCATTCTCATATTTCATCTTTTCATGTTTCCCGTAATTCTTGGAAGTTCTGTTCATGGTTTCCTACCATCTTCACTGTGTGGTCAACTTTATTTTCAAAATTATGTACTTTGTCTTCATTGTCTGAGGTTCTGTCTTCCAAGTGATCTAGTCTATTGGTGATGCTTTCTATTGAATTTTTATTTGGTTTATTGTTTCCTTCATTTCAAAGATTTGTGATTTTTCCCCCAGAATTTCTTTTTCTTGAAGTAATCTTGCTACATGTATGTGCTCTCTTATCTGTTTGGTGGAGTGATCAA
Source organism: Marmota flaviventris (assembly GCF_047511675.1). Lineage (NCBI taxonomy): Eukaryota > Metazoa > Chordata > Mammalia > Rodentia > Sciuridae > Marmota > Marmota flaviventris. Next base: position 39,313,044 of record NC_092507.1, on the reverse strand, counting down.
TTGTTGCCTGTATTTTCCCTTTTATATCATTCTTTGCTTTGCAGATCATTTTTAACTATGTAGATTCTGAACTCCTCCTCTGACATCTCATCTACTAGGCTTTCAATGGATTCTATTATTATAGCAGCTTGGTTTGTTTGGGGCACAAACCCTTGTTTTTTCATGTTGTCCATGTGTCTTCCTCTCTAGCAATGCAGATCTGAGGTATTATAGTTTCTACCCTATAACATTATAATGTTCCTCCACCTTACCAATAGCTCACCTTTAATGGGGGATTGGTATCTAAATTAAAGCACCCAATGCAAACAATATGCAGCTTCAAACCATATAGCTCCTATTTAGGCAATTACAGTTTTGTTGTAATAAACAGAAATGATATATTCGATTAATATCTACAATATAAATAGTAGGTTTGCATAAGGGTCTACAGTGTCTAATGGTGTACAAAGTGAGATCCCGGGGTTTGGTGGGGTGTAGGATGTAGGGTTTATGAGATAGAAGGTGAGAATATAGAGTTTTAGATCACAGGAAGAGTGAAAGAGGACTCAAGAAAAATAGGTTTATAGGAATACCTCTGGTGTAACCAAGCTTGCAGGGACCTTGGTGATGGTCTTCCAGGTCCTGGCTGTTGTCTCTAGCAGGCATGTTCCTAATCAGTGGCAGTAGTGGCATCAAATCTGTATGTATCATGATGTTAGGCTTCCAGGCCCTTGCTGGTGTCCTAAGATGGAAGCTGCCCCAATTAAAGATGGTGGTTGTGGCAGATAAGGTAACCCAAGATGCGGCAGAGGTGTGCCAAGATGGAGGCAACCGTTTTAAGAGATGGGACTGAGAGAGCAGGCTTTGGTGGTGGGCAGCCTGTTTGGAAATGCAGAGGTGTGGCATGCAGTGATGTGGCAGACTGCTGCCTCCAGGTCCTGTCCATTGTACCAAGGTGGAGGCTAACTTGGTGGGGAGGGGAGCTATGAAGATGGCTGCAGTGTCCCAAGATGGAAGCAGACTAGGAGAGCCATGCCTTGGTGGTTGCTCTCCTCCTCCTCTGCCTGGCAGGCTGGGTTCACTCTTCTCTTCCTCTTACGCGTGACAGGCTGGCGTCACTCTCAATAATTTCTTGATATATGTGATTGTTATGTAAGTTATTCATTTTTCTAATCCTTTGGTCTTCATACTTATGATTTTTGTACTATTATGTATGTATGTTATATCTCAATTAAGTGTTAAATATTTATCTGTTTTAGAGACCCAGTGATTTCTATACATCTGGAATATCCTTAATGGAGGAATAGTTGGATATAACTGAAAAGATGAGCAATTGGACTTTTTCTTTTTTCTGTATTTTCACAAGAATCTTGGTACCTTCTATTTTGGAGCAAATTATTTCCCTTCTCTAAACCTCCAGTACTCATCTGTAAATAGAGAAAATAATATCTGTGTGGCTGGACAGCACAGTTGATTTTAAAGTATTGTAAAATATGGTATGATTACAACTGTTATTGTTAATTGAATCAAAGAAGTATCAAAGATCACCAGTCATTCCACTCAGAGATGAACATCTGTAGGTAAAAAATAGATACTGTATTCAAACAAGCAATGTTTATGAAAAACTGAACAGCAAACACATGAGTTGTTAAAGGGTGTGCAGCAAAGTCACTTTCTGTTGTTTTTTCTCATTATATGTAAGGATTTTGAACTGTTTCTCATCTACAGAACAGCAATTATGTTCCTCAAATAAACACCCCCCCCTACATACTGCTTTATAGCTAATCTTTTCAAAACAGTTTATAGTTGAGGTTTCTTTTTCCTCATTTCCTTTTTTTGTATTTATTTTAATGTATTTTTTTAGTTTTATTGATTTTATTTTTTTTAAATACACCATAGCAGAATGCATTACAGTTCTTATTACACATATAGAGTACAGTTTTTCATATCTTTGTATATAGAGTATGTTCACACCAATTCATGCCTTTATACAGGTACTTTGCTTTTTTTGCATTATAATACTTATTACACATATACCACAATTTTTCATATCTGTTTATATATAAGTTATGTTGACACCCAATTCGAGTCTTCATACATGTAATTTGGATAATGATGTCCATCACATTCCACCGCCCTTGGTAATCCCCTGCCCCCTCCCTTTCCCTCCCACCCCTCTTCCCTATCTAGAATTCATTTATTCCTCCCATGCTCCCCCTCCCTACCCCACTATGAATCAGCCTCCTTATATCAGAGAAAACATTTGGCATTTGTCTTTTTGGGATTGATTAACTTTGCTTAGCATTATCTTCTCCAACACCACCCATTTACCTGCAAATGCCATGATTTTGTTCTTTTTAAATGCTGAGTAAAATTCCATTGTGTATATATGCCACATTTTTTTTATCCATTCATCCACTGAAGGGCATCTTGTTGGACTCCACAATTTAGCTATTGTGAATTGTGCTGCTGTAAACATTGATGTGGCTGTGTCCCTGTAGTATGCTGTTTTTAAGTTCTTTGGGTATAGTCTGAGGAGAGGGATAGGGATAGTTGGGTCAAATGGTGGTTCCATTCCCAGATTTCCAAGGAATCCCCATACTGATTTCTATATTGCCTGTACCAATTTGCAGTCCCATCAGCAATGTATGAGTGTACCTTTTCCCCCACATCCTCTTCAATACTTATTGTTGTTTGTCTTCATAATAGCTGCCATTCTGACTGGAGTGAGATGATATCTTAGAGTAGTTTTGATTTGAATTTCTCTAATTGCTAGAGATGATGAGCATTTTTTTCATATATTTGTTGATTGTCTATTATTTTCTGAGAGGTGTCTGTTTAGGTCCTTGGCCCACTTGTTGATTGGGTTATTTGTTTGTTTGGTGCTTAGCTTTTTGAGTTCTTTATATATCCTAGAGATTAGTGCTCTATCTGATGTGTGAGGGGTAAAATTTGCTCCTAGGATGTAGGCTCTCTATTCACCTCACAAATTGTTTGTTTTGCTGAGAAGAAACTTTTTAGTTTGATTCCATTTATTGATTCTTGGTTTTAATTCTTGTGCTATAGGAGTCTTATTAAGGAAGTAGGGGCCTAATCCCACATGATGAAGATTAGGGCCTACTTTTTCTTCTATTAGAGACAGAGTCTCTGGTCTAATTCCTAGGGCCTTGATCCATTTTGAGTTAAGTTTTGTGCATGGTGAGAGATAGAGGTTTAATTTCATTTTGTTGTATATGGATTTCCAGTTTTCCCAGCACCATTTGTTGAAGATGCTATCTTTTCTCCAGTGCATGTTTTGGCACCTTTGTCTAATATAAGATAATTGTAATTTTGTGGATTAGTCTCTGTGTTCTCTATTCTGTACCATTGGTTTACCAGTCTGTTGTGGTGCAAATACCATGCTGTTTTTGTTAATATTGCTCTGTAGTATAGTTTAAGGTCTGGTATAGCGATGTCACCTGCTTCACTCTTCCTGAAAAGGATTGCTTCAGCTATTCTGGGTCTTTTATTTTTACAGATGAATTTCTCAAAGCCTTAGAAAGAGAAGAAAAAAATCAGCTGCAAAAGCAGTAGAAGGCAAGAAATAATTAAAATTAGAACTAAAAGCAGTGAAATTGAAACAAAAGAAAGAATTGAAAAAATTGACAAAACAAAAAGTTGGTTCTTTGAAAAAAATAAATAAAGTTGGGCTGGGGATATGGCTCAAGTGGTAACCCACTCGCCTGGCATGTGCAGGGCTCTGGGTTCAATCCTCAGCACCACATAAAATAAAGATGTTGTGTCCACCAAAAACTGAAAAATAAATATTAAACAATTATCTCTCTCTCTCTCTCTCTTTAAAAATAAATAAATAAATAAAAATTTACAGGCCCTTAGCCACACTAACAAAGGGAAGGAGAGCCAGAACTAAAATTACCAGCACATGTGATGAAAAAGGTAATATCACAACAGACAACTACAGAAATACAGAGGATAATTAGAACTTATTTTGGAATCTTATACTCCAATAAAATAGAAGACATTGAAGGCATCAGCCAATTTCTTAAGTCATACGATTTGCCCAGATTAAGTCAGGAAGATATACACACTTTAAACAGACCAATATCAAGTGAGGAAAAATAAGAAGCCATCACAAGCTTACCAACCAAGAAAACTCCAGGACAGAATGGATACACAGCTGAGTTCTACAAGACCTTTAAAGAAGAATTAATACCATACTTTTCAATTTATTTCAGGAAATAGGAAAAGAGGCAGTAATACCAAACTCATTCTATGAGGCCAATATCACCCTGATCCCCAAACCAGGCAAAGACACATCAAAGAATGAAAACTTCAGACCAATATCTCTGATGAACGTAGATGCAAAAATTCTAAATAAAATTTTGGCCAATCGAATGCAAAAACATATCAAAAAGATTATGCACCATGATCAAGTGGGATTCATCTTAGGGAAGCAAGGTTGGTTCAACATATGGAAATCAATAAATGTAATTCATCACATCAATAGACTTATTTAAGAATCATATGATTATCTCAATAGATTCAGAAAAAGCATTTGACAAAATACAGCACCACTTTATGTTCAAAACACAAACTAGGGATAACAAGAACATATCTCAACATCTTAAAGACTATCTACACTAAGCCTCAGGCCAACATCATTCTAAATGGAGAAAAATTGAAGGCATTACCTCTAAAAACTGGAATAAGACAGGGATGCCCTTTTTCACCACTTATATTCAACATAGTTCTCGAAACACTGGCCAGAGCAATTTGACAGACGAAAGAAATCAAGGGGATATGTATAGGAAAAGAAGAACTTAAATTAGCACTATTTGCTGATGATATGATTCTATACCTAGAAGACCCAAAAAACTCTACCAGAAAACTTCTAGAACTAGTAAATGAATTCAGCAAAGTAGCAGAATATAAAAACCAACATCCATAAATTAAAGACATTTCTGTATATCAGTGACAAAGCCTCCGAGAAGGAAATGAGGAAAACTACCCCATTCACAATAACCTCAAAAAAAAAAAAAAAAAAGATACTTGGGAATAAACTTATCAAAAGAGGTTAATGATCTCTACAATAAAAAATACAGAACCCTAAAGAGAGCAATCAGAGAAGACCTTAGAAGATGGAAAGATCTACCTTGCTCTTGGATGGGCAGAATTAATATTATCAAAATGACCATATTATCAAAATCACTATACAGATTTAATGCAATTCTGATCAAATTCCCAATGGCGTTCTTCATAGAAATAGAATATTCATCTTGAAAAATAAGAGATCCAGAATTGCTAAAGCAATCCTTTTTCCTCATTTCCTTTCCTCAACTTTTCACTCATGTTCTAAACATCATTGTAAGGACAATGCACAATAAAATCAGTAATCATCTTTTAATTGACAAATCCAAGTTTCCCAACCCTCTTCTTAGTTGAGCTCTCAGTAGCAGATAACACTGTTACTTTTTGAATCACCTCCCCTTGTCTTCTATAACACATCTTTCCCCAAAACACAATACTGAAGGTAGGAAAGAAGTCCTGGTTGGATGATAGAATGAGTGATATTTCTTACAATTTTACTAGCTGGATTTTCTCAACTTTATCTAAAACTTTTTTTTCTCTGTTCTGCTGTTAACTGGATAGGCAGTTAACACCAGAATAGAGAAATAAGAGTTTTTTTGCATTGTAGCACTTCCATATTAGGTTCTCTGGGTAAAATTACTATTATCTTCTAGTAGTCTATATCCTTTTTTGAATAATCCTATTAAATGCATAGTTTCCATCTTCTGTTTCTGTCTCTGCAGTGATTGTTCCATTTCAGACTTCTCTTTTGAATTTCAGACTCATTTTCAAATGTCATTTGGCTCTTTGATCCCATTTAGTAATCTATTTTTGTTTAAGTTATACAGTATTTTTATAATTTCTGGTTTTCTTAATTTTATACACCATATGTGAACATATATACATACTATACAGTATATATATACACATGCATATATTTGTGTACATCATGCATATAAGTGAATGCATGAATTTATGTGTGTGTGTGAAAGTTTCTTTCATTCAATGTATTATTTTTATTTTCCCCACATCCTTTCAATTTTGACTTTGTTTTCTTGGTAAAGACTTTTCAAAAATGTCTGGCCATCTCTGGTTATATTTCTATGTTTAACAGTGAAACACTAAAAATCTGATAAGAACTTTTGTGTTTATAAGTTTTATTACTCAAAAGAGGGTAGTCACTGTGAGCCTTTCTCCTGGGGACCTCTAGTTATCAGTATCCATAGATAGTTTCCTTGGTCTAGTAATTTTACCCAGAGAAGAATCCTTCAGTATTCTCCCTAGTATGGAAATGCTACAATGCAAAAACTCTTATTTCTGAGTTAGGGAAGGGGGTTAGGAAACTTAAGATTTAGCAGCTAGACTTTCACTTAATCTTTCACTTAAGTTTTAGTAAGGTTTTCCCTGCTTTTAGCTCTGTCTGGTATTCTTAAGTCTAGAGTTCAATGAATTAAGAAGTAATGCTTTTCACAAATATTTTTCTTCCTCCCTTTAAGGTTAAATATATTCATGTGATATGTTTTGGCTAATGAAAAACAAAAGGAAGTGATGCAAATCACTTCTGAAAGGAAATATGTTGATTGCTCAAGTGAGGCTCATTCCTACTGTGGTAATTATGTGAAGCATATATTGGTATGGCCAGCATGTGGAAGATAGGTGCCCTATAGAATTGCTAGTCTGAATAAGAAATAAACTAGCATTGTGTCAAAGTTTTGGAGTTGTGCAATATAATTTGGCAGATGTATTAAAAATTGTGGAAAATAAATTTCTAGTCTTTTGCCAGAAGGGGAGATGTGTTCTAGTTGTGTGGGAACAGAGGAGATCTGAAGAGTCTAAACTTTTCTCATATAGTCTCTCAACTGATCTTTCTGCTTTTAGCTCTACCTGATCTTCCATATTCAGTGGGCATCGGGGCTTCTATAATGACAGGAAGCCTGTTCCTGGGATTTTCCCTCGAGTATCATACTTTTGGACTCTTTTTTTCTTACTTACCAGTGATTTATTAACTTTCCAGCCTTGAAAATTTTACTGCCATCATTTCCTTTTCTATTCTCCCTTTTGGTTTGTGTGATTTTTACTCCTCTTAACTGTCATTTTAATGATGTTTTCAGAATAGAGCTGTGATAAATAACAGTATTCAACACACATGGTTTATAAAGCAAAATAACTTATTAATAACTTGATCAAGTTATTTCGTATCTGTGGTCCTTAGTTTCCTTATCTGTGATAACAAATTATTTGGATAGTAATCATTGTCTGTGTAGGATTAGACATTACAGTGTTCTTAGTCTTTGGTAGACTATAAACAAAAATTTGGTAGACTAAAACAAAAATTTCTTATCATTTCATATTTTTAGTGCCTGAGACATTTCACACATTATGACAAACAAACCTCCATCATTAATGTTAGATACATGTTTTGTTTATGGCATATTATAAATCTTTGAAAGTATAGAACATTATTTTTACATTTTAATTTATTCAGTAGTATTTGCTTCTTGTATGTATTGTTATGCAAAATAAAAGTTTAGTGTTACATTGCCTGATTTAAGAATTTTCTTTCTAATCTTTGTATCATTTACATATGACTTTCAAGTTTAGGTATAAAATGGTATTGGAGTCTTGTAATTTACATAGTCTTAGTATTTTATTTGCAATGATATTTATATTCTCATTAAATCTTTTAGAAAATGATTTTCTGAGAGTCATAATATCACTCATTCAAAATTTAGATATATACTTACATATAAATGGAAAAGCACTGTCAAGAAATCTATTCAGAAGTGCAATTTTTATGATTTCAGAAGTATTTGAACTTCATCTGCTGTTCATTTACCTTAGAATAATAACTGTTGTGATTCAAGGCAGGGAGTCATGGTGAAATACATACTGTAAAACCAGATATGCATAATTTATATATGAGTGTGCTTCAATGTTTTAAAAATATTTTCTTTATGCATTTCTATAAATTTGAACAAAATTGAATAAATGTTCAGTTGGGTATTTATAGAATATTAACTAAATTACAGTTTTACTAAGTTTTATATAATGTTGGGACATCAATTAATTTTAAACACATCTGAATTATTACCAATCATCCATATATACTATTTTTAGAGACTAGTCTTTGAAAAATTATCACCTCAAGAAAAACCTGAAGTAGACAGAAAATAGTACTTTAACTGCAGTATTGAAGTTTCTGTACCCTGACAGTGAATTTCATGTTTGAAACAGAATTTAGCAAATGATTTTAAATTATAAAAGGGTAAATTTAAGGACATAAGGAAGAAAATCCTCCTGGAAAGATTATAAAATAAGTAAAAGAGGCAAAGATAGAATCCATTTTCTGGATTTATTTATAATTATGGCATTAAGTTGTTGCTGATTAGAAAATGGTTTAGAGGCTTACTCAATTATAATAGTGTACACTTATTATCTGTCTGGCACAACCCTAAAAAGTAAACACCATTATTATTTTTATGAGGAAACTAAAGCACAATGATGTTAAGTACATTACCATTTAACAAGTTATTGCCAAAGTTTTTGATTTAAACCCAGTGGTCTGGATTCATTGTTTACGTATGCATATGTAAATATATTTATATTTATATCTATATCTATACATCATCTCTATTTATGAATAAAATATTTAAAAATGGTAATAGGGTAACATATATCTTATTTGGAACAATCTAAATTGATGGTTAGTTGGAAAAGCTGCTGAAACAGTGAATATAACAATGGTATTACATACTTTGATGCATATAAATTTAAACTCATTCTCCAATCTTTGGATGTAGGTCAAAGGCTTTCCCTTTGGTATTGTTCTGATGATTGGAATTTCATATTTTTGTTATTTTGGTATAAACTACAGCCATATGCATTGCCTACATTTTCCAGGTTTTCTTTCTTTCTTCAAAGTTGAGCAAAAATTAAAATTTAAAGATATTTGTTAATCAAGCTTTGTACAGAAGTCTTCTAGATTGCTATATTTTAAAAGTGTTTTAGAATTATCTATTCTGTACTTATTCCAACATATTTTTAGCTACTAAAATTTCCTTAAACTTTACACAAGCATTCAACTTCATTTCTTTATAAATGGCCCCTTTCACATTGTAATTCAACAGTTTATGAAATATCTAATTAAAGTAATTAGAATGCCAAGTGCAAACTGACATAAAGAAACCTGCTATCAGATAAAACTGAATTGTTAGCGAACCCTATAACTTGACTATTAGCAGCAGAAGTGTAGAGCAGTTAATGTGCCATGGAATGGCTGGAGTATATGGTGTTCATTTTTATATTTACGAGGAAAGCAGCTTTATTTTTTTATAGTTTTTTTAAAAATTAGTGTCTTGTGGATATACAATGATGGTGAGACTCACTGTGGTATATTTATATATGGTATGTACATAGGTAAATTAGGTCAGATGCATTCTTTGTTCTTTTCTTATCCCATCTCCCCTTCAGTTTCCTTTATCTACTCCACCAATTTTTGTTCTATTTTTCATCCTCTGCTCTTATTTTGAATTAGCTTCTGCATATCAGAGAAAACATTCAACCTTTGACTTATTGGAACTGGCGTATTTCACTTACCATGATAGTCTCCAGTTCCATCCATTGCCTGCCAGTAAATGCCATAATTTCATTCTTCTTTATGGTCAAGTAATACTCCATTGTTATATATACCACATTTATTTATCCATTCATCTGTTGAAGGATACCTAGATTTGTTCCATAGCTTGGCTGTTGTGAATTGTGCAGCAATAAAAATTGATGTGCCTGTATCACTGAAGTATATTGACATTATTTCTTTTGGATATATACTGAGGAATGGGATAACTGAGTAATATTTATTGTGATTCCATTGTCATTTTTAAAATACCTTTGTTTCACTTATTTATTTTTATGTGGTGCTGAGAATCAAACTCAGGGTCTGGCACATGCAAGGCAAGTGCTCTACCACTGAGCCACAATCCCAGCCCCCACCATTCCTGTTTTTTAAGAAGTCTCCATACTGAGAAGGAAAGTAAATAAATAAATAAATAAATTAATTAATTAATTAATTTGGTGGTGCTGGGGATTTAATCCATGACCTTGTGCATGCACGACAAGCACTCTACCAACTGAGCTATATCCCCAGCCCAGAAAGCAACTTCAAATGCTACGATTTATATAGCCAAAAGAATTGAAGATGGGATATCTAAGAGATAGTTGCACATCAGTGTTAATAGCAGCATTATTCACAATAGCTAAGAGGTAGAAACCCAAATGTCCATTGACACATGAATGGATAAACAATATGTGCAATAGTCATATAATTTCTAAAATCTTAAAAATGAAGGAAATCATATCACATTCTATAACATAGATAAATCTTGAGGACATTATACTAAGTGAAATAAGTCACAAAAAGATAATACTTTATTATTCTATTCGTATGAGGTATCAAAGCAGTCAAATTCATAATGCAAATAAAATGAGATTATGAGGGGCCTGGGGGCAGGGAGAAATGTGAAAGTGTTAAATGAGTTAGAATTTCATTATTGCAAAGTTAACACCACTAAGTTGTATGTACAATTAAGAATGGTTAAGATGGTAAATTTTGCATGTGTTTTTGACCAAAAGTAACTCAAAATAACTTCTACCATCTTATCTTTTCTTTTTAATTGCTAACATGTACTTTGTTAAAAAATTCTATATGTGGAAAAATATGAAAGGAAATCATCCATAAATACATTTTCTCTAGTGTAGCTATTGTTAATATTTTAACCTATATCTTTCTGTTCTTTTATTCATGCATACAGGAGTGTGTATATGTATATACATATTTGTGTATGTGTATATACAGTACATATTTAATTTGTATTTTGAGTAAAATGAGATATGTATACTCTTATAACTGTTTTTTGGAAAACACTTAACTGTTTATTGTGAACATCTTTCCTTATTCTCTCTTTGTCATTGTATCTTATTGTTCTCTACAGTTTGGATATACCATGATTATTATATCTTATTTAAATTTATCCTATTGATGGGCATTTAGATTTTTTTTTAAGTTTTACTTACTTAAAAACAAACCCCAAATGAATTCTTTTTATACATACCTTTGGCCATAAAGAAGTGAACTAATACCTTCAAAATTCCAAAAGAAGTTATTTACAACTTTGAATTTTAAGTCCAGTCTAATTTTCACTCAAATTTGTGAAAAGAATTAAAGTTATTTTCAAATGTATGGGAAATCGGGATATTTATTTCTGAGGTTTCCTATCTTAAGAAGTTGCTTATGATAAAAACCACCAAAATTCAGGGTAATGTGCAGAAAGAGAAAGGTGGATTCAATCTTAAATGGTAGTTAAGGAAAACAAGATAATTGTTAAACAGCAGGTATAGAGAATGATCAATTTCTATTTGAACAGGAGGATAGAAGATACTTAGAAGAATGCCTCTAGAAAAAAAAGAATACTTCTAACCATCTGTGCAATTAATTGTTAGGCTGAAGGTACATTGTTTATTTGCCAGTAAGGAAAAATAGAAATCCAATTAAAAACAATAGAAAAAAGTGAAACAGAACAAAGAATTTTAATAATGAAGTGAAATAAAATGTGGTACATCTTAAAGCAATTGGTGGAGGTTGAAAAAAGATAACACATTTTACCATGATGCAAAGAATATTCTCTTTCAGATGGTCTATGGGTTGTGGCATTGGACTCATAAAAAAGGAAATGCAATCTTAACACCATCTGGCCCTGCAGTGAAAGTTTTTTTTTTTTTTAACTCAGTTAAAGTGGTGTTAACTGACTTATAATAAACTTTCAGACAGAATATGGTAGTCATAATTTTGTCTATGGAAAATAATATAAAAGTAAAAGAATGTAAAATTGACAGTTTGAAAGTAAAGACATAGCTCATGGAAGCTGGGAAGTTGGAAATGTAGTGGATGAAGGATAGAGGATGAGTAGGAACAATACTTTAATTTTTTAAAAATTTATTTATTTTTTATTATTTCTTACATACATCACAATAGAGGAGTGCATTACATTCATAATTTTTTTGCATTGCAATTCTTCATACACCTTTATACCACAATTTATCAAATCTCTGTTTGTATATAAGGTATGTTGGCACCTTAATTTTACAGTAAAGGAGAGTTGAAAAGGCAACTATGTTAAAGAAAATGAGGAGTAGAAATATGAGTTATTCTGTATGTTTATAAAGATAACATATAAATTATAGAAAGTATTGGCAGAGGGTTATGTGTGTGTACGTGTGTATGTATGTGTGTATTAGGTTAGTGAGCTACAGCCTAATGTTTTTTTTATTTTCTAATTTGTTATATATGACAGTAACATGCATTTCAATTAATATTACCCATATAGAGCACAATTGTTCATATCTCTGGTTGAACACAACTTAGAGTTACAGCATTCGTGTCTTTATACATGTACTTAGGGTATTGATGCCTATCTCATTCCATTGTCTTTTCTTCCCTTATGCCCCCTCCCTTTAACTCCCTCCCCTTTGCCCTATCTAGAGTTTATCTATTCCTCCCTTCCCCCCTTGCCCCCTTTCCCATTATGAATCAGCATTCATATATCAGAGAAAACATTGGGAATTTGTTTTCTTAAGTTTGGCTTACTTCACGTAGCATTATGTTCTCCTACTCCATCTATTGACCTGCAAAGGCCATGATTTTATTCTCTTAATGCTGAGCAATGTTCCATTGTGTATTATATCAAAGTTTCCCTATCCATTTGTCTACTGAAGGACATCTGGGTTGGTTCCACCATTTAGCTATTGTGGATTGTGTTTACATTGATGTGGCTGCATCCCTGTAGTATGCTGTTCCATTCCCAGTGTTCTAAGGAATCTCCATACTGCTTTCCAGATGGCTGCACCAATTTGCAGTCCAATCAGCAATGTATGAGTGTGCCTTTTTCTCCACATCCTTGCCAACACTTATTGTTGTTTGTATTCTTGATAGCTGCCATTCTGACTGGAGTGAGATGAAATCTTAAGAGTAGATTTGATTTGCTTGTCTCTGATAGCTAGAGATGTTGAACATATTTTCCATATATTTGTTGATTGATTGTATATCATCTTCTGAGAAGTGTCTGTTCAGTTTCTTGGCCCATTTATTGATTTTTTAAAAATTTTTAGTGTTAAAATTTTTTAATTCTTTATATATCCTAGAGATTAGTGCTCTATCTGATGTTCATGTGGTAAAAATTGTCTCCTATTCTGTAGGCTCTCTATTCACTTCACTGATTGTTTCTTTTGCTGAGAAGCTTTTTAGTTTGAATCTATCCCATTCATTGATTCTTGATTTAAAATTTTTTTTAAAGAGAGAGTGAGAGAGGAGAGAGAGAGCGAGAGAATTTTTTAATATTTATTTATTTATTTATTTTTTTAAAGAGAGAGAGAGAGAATTTTTTAATATTAATTTTTTAGTATTTGGCGGACACAACATCTTTGTTTGTATGTGGTGCTGAGGATCGAACCCGGGTCGCACGCATGCCAGGCGAGCGCGCTACCGCTTGAGCCACATCTCCAGCCCCTAATATTTATTTTTTAATTTTTTTTTAGCTTTTGGTGGACACAACATCTTTGTTTGTATGTGGTGCTGAGGATCGAACCCGGGCCGCACGCATGCCAGGCGAGTGTGCTACCACTTGAGCCACATCCCCAGCCCTTGATTCTTGATTTTAATTCTTGTCCTTTAGGAGTCTAATTAAGGAAGTTGGGGCCTAATCCAACATGTTGGAGCTTTGGGCCTACTTTTTTTTTTTTTTTTTTTTTTAATTTGGCGCAGGGTCTCTGGGTTAATTCCTAGGTACTTGATCCATTTTGAGTTGAGTTTTGTGCATGGTGAGAGATAGGGTTTTAATTTCATTTTGTTGCATATAGATTTCCAGTTTTCCCAGCACCATTTGTTGAAGAGGCTATCTTTTCTCCAATGTATGTTTTTGACGTCTTTGTCTAATATAAGATAACTAGTGTTTTCAACATGAAGGCGTTCTGTATTTGTTGAGTGCTTTTTCTGCATCTATTGAGATGATCATATGATTCTTATCTTTAAGTTTATTAATGTGATGGATTACATTTCCCCTATGTTGAACCAACCTTGCATCCCTGAGATGGACCCAACTTGATTGTGGTGCACTATCTTTTTTATATGTTTTTATATTTGATTTGCCAGGATTTTATTAAGAATTTTTGTATCTATATTCATTGGAGATATTGGTCAGAAGTTTTCTTTCTTTGATGTGTCTCTGCTTGGTTTTGGAATCAGGGTGATAATGGCTTCATAGAATGAGTTTGGGAGTATTCCCTCTTTTTCTATTTCATGAAATAATTTGAAGGGTATTGGTATTATTTTTTTTTTAACTTTTTTTTGGTACCAGGGATTGTATTTACTTTTTTAAAATTTTATTATTTATTTATTCTAATGTGTTATATGTGACGACAGAATGCAATTCATTTCATGTTACACATACAGAGCACATTTTTTCAAGTCACTGGTTGTACACAAAGTATTTTCACACCATTTGTGTCTTCTTACATGTACTTAGGGTAATTATGTCAAACTCATTTCACCATCATTTCTACCCAGTTGGCCCTTCACTTCCCCTCCCTCCCCTTTGCCCTATCCAAAGTTCCTCCATTCCTCCCATGCTCCCCTTCCATTGCAGTTATGAGTCAGCATCCTCATATCAAAGAAAACTTTTGGCCTTTGGTTTTGTGGGATTGGCTTACTTCACTTACCATTATATTCTCCAACCTATCCATTTACCTGCAAATGCCATGATTTTATTCTCTTATAATGCTGAGAAATGTTCCATTGTGTATATATACTAAAGTTTCCTATCCATTTGTTTATTGAAGGGCATCTGAGATTGCCGCAGTCTGGCTGGGCATAATTCACAAGCCACTTATCAAGCAGAAACGAACTTTATTTTTAGAACGCTCGCCACACCATAGGAGCTCTTCAGGAATTCCCTCAGAGCCCAACTGCCACCACTGGCTTCCCAGGAGCCTCTCAACCCCCCATTCCTCCTGCTTTTGAGGACGATTGGCTGGGTCGCATGGGCGGAGCCAAAAGAGTCCCCCAATGAGTAGCTCCGTGGTCTGAAAGGTTGGGGAAACAGCCCAATGAGTATCACCACAGAGGAGCCAATCAGCTGGCAGCTGGAAGTTTGCTGGGGCCCCTGTGAGCCAATCATCAGCTGGCAGCTGGAAGTTTGCTGGGGCCACGGTGAGCCAATCAGCTGGAAGTTTGCTGGGGCCCCTTGGCTGTGGCTCTCAATAATTTAGCTATTGTGAATTGTGCTGCTCTAAACATTGATATGGCTATGTTTCTGTAGTATGCTCTTTTTAAGTCCTTTGGCTATAAGCCAAGGAGAGGTGCCGCAGTCTGGCTGGGCACAAAATCACGAGCCACCACACACCTTGTAGATTCAAACAGCAACTCTTTATTCTCGAAATGTCACCGGCACTTTACACACACGTTCTGGGCAAATCCACGTTCTGGGCAAAATCCACACACTCCACCTGGGCTCTGAATCCCAAATACTTTCTGAATCCCGCGAGAACTCAACAGGAACTCAAGGAGCGGGTGCGCCAGAGGCAGCAGGATATGCCCTATTCCCAGCAGGGTACACCTTAAACCTGGAACCGCCCTAAACCCAAGGAGCGGGATACTCCCTAATCCCAGCAGGATACACCCTAAACCTGGATCTGCCCTGGTCCTTGAGCAAGGTCACCTTACATGCAATGTCACTGCAAATGACCTGAGTCATGCCATGTGTCATACCTACTTGGCAATGGCTCTCAGCAGAGAGGGATAGCTGTGTCAAATGGTCGTTTCATTCCAAGTTTTCCAAGGACTCTCCATACTGCTTTCCATATTGGCTGCACCAATTTGCAGTCCCACCAACCATGTATAAGTGTGCCTTTTCCCCCACATCCTTGCCAATACTTACTGTTGTTTCTATTCTTGATAACTGCTATTCTAACTAGAGTTAGATAATATCTTAGAATAGTTTTGATTTGCATTTCTCTAATTACTAGAGATATTGAACTTTTTTTCATGTTTGTTGATTGTGGCTGTTTTTAAAAATTGTGTCTGTTCAGTTCCTTGGTCCATTTGTTGATTGGGTTATTTGTGTTTTTTTGGTGTTAAGGTTTTTGAGTGCTTTATATATTCTAGAGATTAGTGCTGTATCTGGTGTGCTTGTGGTAAAGACTTGCTCCAATTCTATAGGCTCTTTATTTACCTCACTGATTATTTCTTTTGCTGAGAAGAAGCTTTTTTGTTTGAATCTATCCCATTCATTGATTCTTGGTTTTAATTCTTGTGCTATAGGAGTCTTATTAAAGAAATTGGGGCCTAGTCCCATATGATAGAGATTTGAGCCTACTTTTTCTTTCATTAGGTACAAGAACTCTAGTTTAATTCTTAGGTCCTTAATCCACTTTGTGTTGAGTTTTGTGCATGGTGATAGAGGTTTAATTTCAAGTTGTTACATGTAGATTTCCAGTTTTCCCAGCACCATTTGTTGAAGAGGCTATCTTTTCTCCAATGTACATTTTTGCCACCTTTCTCTTACATAATGTAATTGTAATTATGTGGGTTAATCTCTGTGTCCTTTATTCTCTACCATTGGTCTATAGGTGTATTTTGTTGCCAATGCCACGCTGTTTTTGTTATTATTGATCTGTAGTATAGTTTAAGGTCTGGAATAGTAATGCTACCAACTTCACTCTTTTTGCTAAGAATTATTTTGGCTATTCTGGGTCTCTTATTTCTCCAGATGAATTTCATGATTGCTTTTTCTATTTCTATGAGGAATGCCATTGGGATTTTGATTGGGATGGCATTGAATGTGTATAGTGCTTTTGGTAGTATGGTCATTTTGACAATATTAATTATGCCTATCCAAGATCATGGTAGATCTTTCCATTGTCTAAGGTCTTCTTTAAGTTCTTTCTTTAGTGTGCTGTAATTTTCATTGTAAAGTCTTTCACCTCTTTCATTAAGTTTATTCCCAAGTATTTTATTTTTTTTTGGAGGCTATTGTAAATGGGGTAGTTTTCTTAGTTTCTCTTTTTGGGGATTTGTTGCTGATGCACAAAAATGCCTTTGACTTATTGGTATTGGTTTTATATCCTGATACTTTGCTGAATTCATTTATTAGTTCTAGGAGATTTCTGGTGGAGTGTTTTGGGTCTTCTAAGTATAGAATCATATCATCTGTAAATAATGATAATTTAAGTTCTTCTTTATCTATGTCCCTTTAATATTTTTCATCTGTCTGATTTCCCTGGCTATAATTTCAAGAACTGTGTTAAATAGAAGTGGTGAAAGAGGGCACCTCTGTCTTGTTCCAGTTTTTAGAGGGAATGCTTTCAATTTTTCTCCATTTAGAATGATGTTGGCCTTGGGCTTATCATAGATAGCTTTTACAATGTTGAGGTATGTTCCTGATATTCCTAGTTTTTCTAGCATTTTGACCATTAAAGGTTGCTGTATTTTATCAAATGCTTTCTTTGCATCTTTTGAGATGATCATATGATTTTTATCTTTCAGTTTATTGATGTGATGAATTACATTTTATTGATTTCCATATGTTGAACCAACCTTGCATCACTGCGATGAATCCCACTTGACCATGGTCCACTATCTTTTTGATATGTTTTTATGTTTGATTTGCTGGAATTTTAGTATCTATTTTCATTAGAGATATTGGTCTGAAGATTTCTTTCTTTGATGTGTCTTTGTCTGGTTTAGGAATTAGGGTAATATTATCCTCATAGGATGTGTTTGGAAGTGTTCCCTCTTTTTCTTTTTCATGAAATATTTTGAGAAGTATTAGTGTTAGTTCTTATTTAATGGTCTTGTACAACTCAGTTGTGTATCCATCTGGTCCTAGGCTTTTCTTAGTTGGTAGGCTTCTGATAGCGTCCTCAATTTTCTTGTTTGAAATTGATCTGTTTAAATTGTGTATATCATCCTGATTTAGTTTGGGCATATCATATGCTTCTAATTTTCTTATAATTTTCCTGGATATAAGATTCTTGGTTGGCATCATTATCCTTTAGAGCTTGGTATATATTGTTCCAGGATCTCATAGCTTTGAGAGTCTGGGTTAAAAAATCTGCTGAGATCCGAATTGGTCTTATAGGTATCTGATTTTTCTCTCTTGTGGCCTTTAAAATTCTATCCTTAATCTGTATGCTAGGCATTTTCATTATAATGTGTCTTGCTGTAGATTTGTTGCAATTTGGTACATTTTCTGTCCTATAGGCCTCTTGTATTTGATTTTACAGTTCATTCTTCATGCTTGGGAAATTTTCTGATATTATTTCATTGAAGAGATTGTGCATTCCTTTGGTTTGAATCTCTAAACTTTCCTCTATCCCAATAAATCTTAAATTTGGTCTTTTCATGGTATCCTATAATTCTTGGATATTCTGTTCATTGTTTCTTAACATCTGCACTGTGAGGTCAACTTTATTTTCAAGATTGTATATTTTGTCTTCATTGTTTGAGGTTCTCTCTTCCAAGTCATCTAGTCTGTTGGTGATGCTTTCTATTGAGTTTTTTAATTGGCTTATTGTTCCTTTCATTTCAAAAATTTTGGTTTGGTGTTTCTTTTCAGTATCTCTCTCTCTCTTTTTAAAAAAATATTTAACTTTAGTTATATGTGGACACAATGTTTTGTTTTTATGTGGTGCTGAGGATCAAACTTAATCCCTCATGCCTGGTAGGCGAGCATTCTACCTCTGAGCCACAACGCCAACCCTCTATCTCTTTCTTGAAGTAATCTCTTGCAATCTGTATTTGCTCTTATCTCTTTTTTGGTGTCATTGATGGTTGCTTGTATTTGTTCTCTAATCTCTTTGTTGGAGTGATCGATTCTTGCCTTTATCTGCTCACTTAAGTTGTTCTCTAATTCCTAAATCATTTCAATTATGTATATTCTGAACTCCTTCTCTGACATTTCACCTACTGCGCTATCTATGGATTCTGTTGTTGTAGTACCTTGGTTTGTTTGGGGTACTTTTCTCCTTTGTTTTTTTATGATGTCTATGTGTCTTCCTCTCTTGCAGTGTAGATTCAAGGTATTACAGCTTCTGCCCTATTGTCTTATAGTGTCCCTATATGTTACCAATACCTCACTTTTAAGGGAGAGATCAATACTACAGCACTCATTTACCCAATGTGCAGTCATATATCAGTTAGCTGCTATTTTTCATTTACAGTTTTGTTACCATAATCAGAAATGATGAGTTCGGTTATCTTCTATCATATAGTCAAAGGGTTTGCATAATGGTTTATAGTTTCTAATGGTAGAAGGGGGTCTGGGGGGTTGGCTGAGATGTTTATGATGTTGAATGTGAGAATATGGAGGTATTAGATTATATGACTAGGGAGAAGGTGATCATAAGAAGTCGATTGTTAGTAGCAGAAACAAGAGATAGGCAACTCCATGCAAGACTCCCTGTTTCCCTAGCAACAGGAAAACTGTTAGCACCCCTAGTAGAGAAACCTCTGGTGCAGCCAGGCCCACAAGGACTTTGGTGACTTCTTACCAGGTTCTTATTCTTGTCCCTTGATAGAAGTGGCGATATCTCAGTTTTGTGCTGATGGCAGCCTCAGGCCTATATGTACCCTGATGTTGGGCTGTGGAGCCACACTTTTTGTGAATAAGGAACTCTAGAGCAGGGTGGCTCCCTGTGTGGGTGCAGGGCGGGCCTCTGTCCAGATCTCCAGCTGTGGTTTGGCAGGGCAGACAGGCGGGCCTCTGTCCAGATCACTGGGCTGCCATGTGGCGGGGCGTGCAGGCAGGCCTCTTTGTATTAGTTCTTCTTTTAAAGTCTTATAGAACTCAGCTATGTATCCATTCAGTCCTGGGCTTTTCTTGGTTGGTAGGATTCTAATGGCATCTTCTATTTCATTGTTTGAAATTCATCTATTTAAACTGTGTCTATCATCCTGATTTAGTTTGGGCAAATTATATTACTCTAGAAATTTGTGGATGCCTTCGATATTTCTATTTTATTGGAGTAAAAGTTTTCAAAAAATTTTCTAATTATCTTCTGTATTTCTGTAGTGTCCATCGTGATACTTCCTTTTACATCACATATGTTAGTAATTTGAGTTTTCTCTCTCTTTCTCTTTATTAGCATGGCTAGTGGTTTATCGATTTTATTTATTTTTCAAAGAACCAACTTTTTGTTTTGTCAATTTTTTCATTGTTTCTTTTGTTTCAGTTACATTGATTTCAGCTCTGATTTTAATTAATTCCTATCTTCTACTGCTTTGGGGTTGATTTGTTCTTCTTTTTCTAGGGCTTTGAGATGTAATGTTAGGTCATTTATTTGTTGACTTTTTCTTCTTTCAAGGAATGAACTCCATACAATGAACTTTCCTCTTCGTACTGCCTTCATATTGTACCAGAGATTTTTATATGTTGTGTCAGTGTTCTCATTTACCTCTAAGAATTTTTTAATCTCCTCTTTGATGTCTTTTGCAACCCATTGTTCATTTGATAGCATATTATTCAGTCTCCATGTGTTGGAGTAGCCTTTATTTTATGTTTTTATCATTGATTTCTAATTTCATTCCATTATGAACCGCTAGAATGCTGAGTAGTATCTCCACTTTTTTTGTATTTGCTAAGAGTTGCTTTGTGGCATAGTAAATGGTCTATCTTAGAGAAGGTTCCATGGGTTGCAGCAAAGAAAGTGTTTTTGCTCATTGATGGATGAAATAATTCTATATATGTCAGTTAAGTCTAAGTTATTCAATTATTGAGTTGTATAGTTTCTTTGTTTAGCTTTTGTTTGGAAGATCTATCAAGTGATGAAAGAGGTGTGTTAAAGTCACCCAGAATTATTGTGTGTGGTTTATTTGACTCTTGAACTTGAGAAGAGTTTGTTTGATGAATGTAGATGCTCCATTGTTTGGGGCATATATATTTATAATTGTTGGTATATGATTCCTTTGAAGAGTATGAAATGTCCTTCTTCATCCATTTTGATTGGCTTTAGCTTGATGTCTACTTTATTTGATATGAGGACAGAAACCCCTGCTTGTTTCTGAAGTGCATGTGAATGGTATGATTTTTCCCAACCTTTCATGTTCAGTCTGTGGATGTCTTTTCCTATGAGATGAGTCTCTTGGAAACAGCATATTGTTGAGTCTTTTATAAAAATCCAATCTGTGAGCCTGTGTCTTTTGATTGGTGAGTTTAGGCCATTAATATTCAGGGTTATTATTGAGACATCATTTGTATTCCCCACCATTTTTGTTATTTCACTTGAGTTGACTTCTCCTTTGATTAGTTTTTCTTTTAGTATAATATCTCCCTCTGCTGATTTTCATTTCCTCTTCATGAAATATTTTGCCAAGGATGTTTCTTCAAGAGCTTGATATATGTTGTTCCATGATCTCCTGGCTTTGAGGGTCTAGGTTGAAAAATCTGCTGAGATACGAATTGGTCTCCCCCTATATGTGATCTAATTCCTCTCTCTTGTGGCTTTTAAGATTCTATTCTCATTCTGTATGCTAGACATTTTCATTATAATGTGCCTTGGTGTAGTTCTGTTGTAATTTTGTACATTTGGTGTCCTGTAAGCCTCTTGTATTTGGTTTCCCAATTTGTCCTTCATGCTTGGGAAATTTTCTGATATTATCTCATTGAAGAGATTGTGCATTCCTTTGGTTTGAAACTCTGTGCCTTCCTCTATCCTAATGACTCTTAGATTTGGTCTTTTGATGCTGTCCCATAATTCTTGGATGTTCTGTTTATGGTTTCTAACTTTCTTCACTGTGTGATCAGCTTTATTTTCCAGATTGTATACTTTGACTTCATTATCTGATGTTCTTTCTTCTAAGTGATCTAATCTGTTTGTTATGTTTTCTATTGAATTTTTTATTTTATTTATTGTATACTTCATTTCAAAGATTTCTGACAGTTTTTTTTTTCATCTCTCTTGAAGTAATCCTTTGGTATCTGTACTTGCTCTCTTATCTTTTTGTTGGAGTGATCAGTTTTTGCCTGTATTTGCTCATTTAGGTCATTCTGTAATTCACAGTTCATTTTAATTATGAATCTTCTGAATTCCTTCCCTGATATTTCATCAACTTTTCTGCCCATGGGTTCTGTAATTGTAGTGTCCTTGTTTATTTGGAGCAGTTTCCTCCTTTTTTTTTTATGTTGTCTATATGTCTTCCTTTCTCACAGTGTGGATCTGAGATATTACAATTTCTTCCCTATATTCTTGTACTATGTGTGTAGATTGTCTGTGTCTCACCTTGATGTTGGGCTTGCAGACCCTGCTGGTGTCCCTCAATGAATGCTACTGCATCCTGGATCTGGGTCCTCGGTAATATCGAGTGGGTAGATCTGGGCTGCTGGGCTTGACCTCCCTCCGTAGTCTGCTGGTCCTGTGTATGCGGTCCTGTGCCAGAGGCTAGGTTCTGGTGACCATCTGCCTGGCCAATGGGAGGGGTGGACCAGGCATGCTGTGTCCCTGAGACCTGCACAAGATGGTGTGGATGGATCTGGGCCTCCAGGCTTGACCTCCCAGGGTAGTCTGCTGGTAGGTAGGGTTGGCCCTGCGCCAAAGGCTAGGCTCTGGCAGGTGTCTTCCCTGTCAGGAGAAGGGTGAACTGGGCCTACTGAGAGCCTGGATCCTGCGTGTTCTGCTGTGGGCGGTTTGGGCTGAATCTTGACTCCTGTGGCAGTCGGCAGTCCACTGGTCAGAAGGGTGGGTCCTTCACCAAAAGCTAGGCTCTGGTGGGTGCCTGCCCTGCTGGGGAGTGGTGGACTGGGCCTGCTGTGAGCCTGGGACCTGCACAGGCTGGTGTGGATGGATCTGGGCCTCTGGGCTTGCCCAAGGATGTTCTGTAGTGCAGGCTTTGTAGTTGTAAATTCTTTTTTTTTCTTATTTTTTTTTTTTACTTGTAGTTGGACACAATACCTTTATTTTTATTTATTTATTTTTATGTGGTGCTGAGGCTCGAAGCCAATGCCTCACACATGCTTGGTGAGCGCTCTACCACTGAGCCACAACCCCAGCCCAGTTGTAAATTCTTTTGACTTTTGTTTATAATGGAAGGTTTTTATTTTATCATCAAGTCTAAAGCTTAATTTTGCTGGATGTAAGATTCTTGGTTGGCATGCATTTTCTTTCAGTTATTGGTATATATTATTCCAGGATCTTCTAGCTTTCAGAGACTGGATTGAAAAATCTGCAGATATCCTAAATGGTTTCCCCTTATGAGTCCATTGTCTTGTGGCTTTTAAAATTCTCTCCTTATTCTGTATGGTAGGCATTTTCATTATAATGTGCCTTGCTGTGGATCTGTTGTGATTTTGTACATTTGGCATCCTATAAACCTCTTGTATTTGGTTTTTCCAATTCATTCTTCATGTTTGGAAAAATTTCTGATATTATTTCATTGAAGAAACTGTTCATTCCTTTGGTTTGGAATTCTATGCCTTCCTCTATCTCAATAACTCTTAGATTTGGTCTTTTTATGGTATCCCATATTTCTTGAATGGTCTGCATATTTTTTTTTTACTGTCTTCACTGTGTGGTCTTCATTGTTTTCAAGATTATATATTTTGTCTTAATTGTCTGAGGTCCTGTCTTCCATGTGGTCTAAACTGTTCATGATGCTTTCTATTGAATTTTAATTTGGTTTATTGTTTCTTTCATTTCAAGGATTTCTGTTTGGGTAGGGTTATAGCTCAGTGGTAGAGCACTCACATAACACATGTGAGGCCCTGGTTTTTATCCTCAGCACCACAAAAAAATAAATACACAAAATAAAAGCATTGTGGCCAACTACAACTAAAATATAAATAAATTTAAAAAAAGGATTTGTTTTTTTTCCCAAAACCTCTGTCTCCCTATTGAAGTAATCTTTTGCTTCCTGTATTTGCTTATATAGCTTGTTATCCAAATGGTCTTTTGCTAGCTGTATTTGCTTTCTTATGTCAGTTTTTTAAATTCACAGAAAATTTTAATTATGTACATCCTGAACTTCTTCTCTGTCATTTCTTCTGTTGTGCTGGCCATGGATTCTAATAATGTAGTACCTTGATTTTTTGTGAGTTGTTGATAGACCTTTATTTATTTTATGTGGTGCTGAGAATCGAACCCAGTGCCTCACATATGCCAGACAAGTGAGCAACCGCTGAGCCCCAGCCCCAGCCCCAGCCTCCCCTTATTTTTTCATGTTGTTTTTGTGTCTTCCCTTCTAGCACTGCAGATCTGAGGTGTTACTGTTACTGTTTTTTCCCTATAGGCTTATAGTGCCCCTGTAGGATTTCAATACCTGTCCTTTGAGGGGAAGAACAATGTTAATAGATCCCAATACAAACAATATACAACCCTAAACCAAATAATTGCTATTAAAACGTTTACAGTTTGGTCACAATATACAGAAATGGTGAGTTTAATTATTATTTACAATATAAGCAGTAGTTTTGCAAAAGGGTTTACAGTTTCTGATGGTGGACAAAGAACTGGGGTTGAGGTGTAGGATGAGATATTAAGGGGGTAGGAGGTGAGGATATAGAGTTATTAGATCTTATGAAGTGTAAAAGAGGAATCTAAAGAAGATGGTTAGTAGCAAGAGAAGAGAGAGGAAGTGATTTTGGGTAGGCAAGTGGGAGGGCAGTAGAGTACATAAAACAAACACTCATAAATATTAAGAAAAAAAGAAATGTGAAAGTAGGAGAAAAAAGGATATATAACACAACTGTAATATACTATTCAGACATCCCAATTCCTCAGTATCCTAATTCATGCAAAATACTTGTAGTAATTCATGCAAAGTTTCACATATGTTGAGTATGTAAGGGCAGGAGAATAGGGAGGGAGAAAAAAAATCTCAAAGGAAGAAACAAGGATAGTTTTGGTTGGAGATCAGTATCTTTCCTGCTTCCCTTCTCATCCTATAGATGGGGTTGTCTATTGTTAGCTGGTATCTCCACCCTCAGGATGGTGAAGGTTACCAGGGTGGAAGGGTTGGTCTTGGGTGCAGGGCACCTGGAAGTGGATTATGGCACCTGCCAGTCCCGATGGGAGACCACACCCCAGGGGTACACTCTGGGGTCCACTTGTGTGATGTGGGTGCCTGGTCTTATCTCCTTATGTCACCTGTAGACCTCACAGTTCTTGGTCTCTAAATTAGTCTCTAAGCTATTTCTCTCTTATTCTCTACATTTCTACTTCCTAATCAGGGACCTGTCTCTCTGTAGGCCTTGTGGGTTGTGCTGTAGGGACTGCACATCTGACTTGGAGAGCTGTTTTGTTTAGGCAGTCACTGTGCTGCGTTAGTGGCTGCTGGGGGAGAGGGGAGTTGGGAACTATGTACTTGCTCAGTGTTTTAAACTGGGAGTTACGTTATCTAAAGATAGTGACAAAGGTGACCCAGAATGGAGGCAGTTGCTTTTAGCTTGGGGAGTCAGGTTGGGTGGTTGTGGGGGCTGGGCGATGGTGTTGGGCCAATGTGTTCAGAGATGTAGCTCTGTGTCATACAGTGTTGTGGCTGTCGTCTGTCTTCAGATCTTGTGTGATGTCCCCAGGTGCAGGAAGGCTATTACACATAGGGGACGATGGCAATGGCTGTAGAGTCCCAAGATGGAGGTGACTGGGGGCGCCCCACATTGGTAAATGGGGTCCACATGGAAGTGGTGGCTGGAGTTCCTGTGTTTGGATAGCAGCTGAGTGTCCTGTGTTGGAGCCATGTCTGGGATTTCTGCAAAGGTGGGTGGCCAGGAGTTCTGTGCCATTGCTGATGTGGTTGGTCCTAGTTGGGCACCTGGGAGTCCTGCTCGGACACTGAGACCTGGAGCCCTTCGCAGGCA
The DNA here is from genome assembly GCF_047511675.1 of Marmota flaviventris. NCBI lineage: Eukaryota > Metazoa > Chordata > Mammalia > Rodentia > Sciuridae > Marmota > Marmota flaviventris. The sequence goes on along the minus strand of NC_092507.1, from coordinate 39,287,107 downwards.
GGGTGGTCCATGATTCCTGCGCAAGAGCAGCTATGGGGGTTTCTCTATCACTTTCAGAGAATCAATATTCCCTACTTGAATCCCAGGTCACAGAGTGACACAGAATGCTACCTCCCTCTGACCCGCCATCTTGGATTCCCCCAGCCTAATCTTTTATAGGATATTATAATGTATCTCCTAAACTGGTAGATTAAAAAATTAGGATCACATACTATTTAGACAACTTGGAACATTTTAGAAGAAATAAAATAAAAAACGATCCAAAGAACTGGGACCTGGGATGAAGAATAGAACAGCATATCAGTATTTTTAAAGTATCTATTTTGTTGGTTAAGACAAAGGAGTAGTATAGGAGCTATATATTCTTTAAAGGATTGATATTATTGTAAACCTCTGAGATACTAATGCCATTTTGTAGCATGAGCTTAAGTAATTCTGGAGATGCTTTATTTTAAACTTTTAAAACAGCTGTCTTACATGAGGAAGTGTTTTCTGTACCTAATCAGGAATGACTCAGGATTTCCAAAATTGAGTACAGTCTTGCTTGAATTAGAAGGTTAAAAAAAATGGATCTCCCAGTGATTTTCTTTGTTGGAAGTAGTTTTGTTCCTCTGAACTATCATGGTACTTTATCTATATCTCTACTAGAATATTTGTAAACATATATCTAGTATAGTTGTTTATATAAATACACATTATAACTCTCCAATTATTTCTAGTATATACCAGTATTTAAAAGCAAGGGGAGGGAGCTTTGTGTCACATTTTTTTATATAATAAATACCTTTCATGTAGTAATATTTATTTTTCAATTATTGGACACATATTTGAGTACCTGTTATGTTCTAGGTAGCTTTGTAGACTTTGAATTTGCAATAACAAAGAGAGCAGACACAACCCTTTCCCTTGTAGAAGTTACATTCTAGTGGAAGAGGCAGATTAAAAGTAACTGTGATTTGAATGTGTTCCCCCAAAAGCAAGTGTGAGAGACTTAATTCCTAGTGCAACAGTATTGGTAGGTAGGTTCTAACGAGAAATGTTTCGGGCTTGAGGGCTCTAGTCTCATGAATAGATTAATGCTGATCATAAAAGAGTTTGTAAATTTCATTACCCCTTTGAATGCTGTTTTGTCTTTCCTTCTTAACTATGGGATGATGCAACAATAATGTTCTTATCAGCTGCCTGTCTCCAAACTTGGACTTTCCAGTTAGCTATGAAAAATAACTTGTTTTCTTTATATGTTATGCAGTCTGTGGCATTCTGTTATAGCTATACAAAATGGATTAACACAGCAGGTAAAATAAAAATACAATGGTTATCAGTTAACCATTACTGCTGAACAACCACTATAAAACTTAGAGGCTTAAATAACAACCATTAATCTTTTCTACAGTGAGTCCACAAGTTGGCTGTGTGATAATGCTTCTATAGGCTGTTGTTGACCACTGTTGCCTTTACCCATTTATGTGTCTGGGATAGTTTGGCTCTGTTTCATGTAGTTTCTTATTTTCCATTATGCAGCTGAAACTTGTTCTCATGATAAATTCAGAGGAACAATAGAAGTAGGAGAAATACAGAAGTGCTTTTTAAAGCCCAGGTCACATCTAGTCCCATGGCTAAAAACAATTTACATGGCTAAGTATCTGAGTGCATGGCAAAAGGCATGGCACAGGGAAACCATTAATAGAGATTAATAATGCAATCAATCTACTACAATGTAAATTCAAGGAGAGAAGTGCTATACATGTGCTTCACTATAGAAAGAGTGGTCAGGTAAGGCTTGTCTGAAGAAATAATGCATGAACACTACAACAGAATTTACAGTTTAAATTAAATTTACAGTTTAAATTAAAAAGAATAAAATAATAAGCAATTATGCTTGTTAGTTGACTTCATTTAGGGAACCCTCTCCAGAGTGAAGCCTATCTATTCTAATGTGTAAGACAGGTGGAGCAGGTGAGATAAACAGAGAACTGAGATGAGCCCAGCAGTTCAACTTTACAGGCAAATTCCAACCAGTTCTATTAAATAGATATAACTGGCACCCTTAGCTCTATTTTTCAATGTACCCATCAGGAAGACTGCATAGACATGCTAAGAAAAGGAGCAAGAGTCAATAAATGTTATCATGTTTTTGCTTTCTGTCATGGTGCTTCTCATAGTGGTAACAATAATGGTTTTAGTAGTAAGAGTAGTAATAAAAGGAGATATCAGGTACTAAGAACCAGGTACTAAGATATCAGGTACTAAGATATCAGGCAGAAACCATGTATAGGCATTGCATAAAAACACTGTTAATCCTTGCATTGATCCTGTAAGGCAGGTAGTATTTTTGCTTTACAGGTTTAGAAAGGTTAAGTATATTGCTTAAAATATCATAGTAAATTTAGAGCTAGGATTTGAAACTTGGTCTGTTTGACTACAAAGTCTGATATTTTCAAAATGGCAAATATTATGAGAACATGCAACCCTCAGGAGTCTGGACCTTAGCTCTGCAGGCTAGGAGAAACAGTAGATAGGTAGAACCTTTCTTGCCCATTAGGTCAAGTCACTTGCTGTAAATTTCATAGGTTACTTGCTTGTAATTTTCTGAATATTGATCTCATGTAGACAAGCCTTTGGGGAATACTTTATACTTGCCCTGAATTTATACCATTTGCCCAAACAGGGAAATTCTCAGAAATGTTTTCACTGCATGCAAATGAGTGCTTTTCCATGTAGCAGTAGAATGGTACAGAGTTGTGTAAGTTTTTATTATCAGATAGAATTTCATTATACCCAACTATATTGTATTTAAGCAAAGAGTTGCAATTAGGTTTGTAACTGCCACTGGTTTTACACATGTAAAAGGTATTCTTAATATTTTGTCTTATTTTTTGTAACAATTATAAAATCAAATACTTAAATATACTTTAGAATAGTAATTGCATTTCAAATTTGAATTTATTTTATGCAGTTATTTAATCTGAGTTTCATTAAAACAGAATAGTTTCTATAGCAACTGTAACATCATTTGATATCTTTGGAATCTCTGAAATATGGAATATTTTTATTACAATGTGCACACTATATTATGAAGACTTCTATATAGGTTTAAATTTACAAAGCTATTTCTCATATGTTTGTTTTTTCCAGTTTTTGTGTAATTTATTCTTTCTTTCAATTCCAGTATTTTTTCTGTTTAAAAAATTCAAGCATATGTATTTAAAAATAAAATGTCAAAAGAATTCAATGAGGAGGTGGATATTGGAGAGGAAAGTAGGAGTAAGTGTGAACTTCTTTCTGAATGAACTCCATCAGCACACATGTTACTTCCTTCTAGGAGGAAACCTGTTAGTATATCTCTGGAGATATCCTATTAGGGTCATGAAAATCATTTCCAGAAAAAGATGATGACATGGCATCATGAAAACCAAAGTCAAAAGAAAATAGAATGCTAGATTGGTGCCAGATTTCTGTTCTGTTCCAAGGGTGGTTTATTCTCTCTCTCTCTCTCTCTCTTTCTCTCATGCACCTTTTTTTTTTTTTTTGGTGGTGTTGGTATTGGGAATTGGACCCAGGACCTTATTTATGCTAGCAAGTGCTCTACCACTGAGCTACATCCCAGCTCTTTTCATTTTAGTTGAGACAGTCTTGGCAAGTTGTTCAGGCTGGCTTTGAACTTGAAATCCTGCCTCACCTCCCCAAGTAGCTGGGGTTACAGCTGTGTGCCACCATACCTGCTTTTTATTATTACTTTGATTTTTAAAAATGCAATGCTAAATAATGTGTACTGCCCATGCCACTTACCAGCTGAAGAAAGTCTGTTTCCACACCTGGAAATAAATATTGCTTTTTGAGATCTATTCTGTGAAGTTCTTTTAAATTTGGCCTCATTTATATCATTGCAGTTGTCTAAATTATCATTTCACATCAGTGATAAAATTCTCTTAAAATTTTTCACTTTTATATAGTTATTATTACCTTTTACAAATCACCTGGTATCACTGGACATATTTTTATATATTAATATTTTCTCATCACTCTTTTTTTCCTCACAATTTGTTTCTCCTTGTTGAGCTTCTTCTCACTTTACATGTTTTTTGCTACTGTGGAACTAAAGTGAAAGCAATGAAATTTTTTTATGTATCTTCTCCTAACATTCTTTTCTTTTCTTTATTTAATTGATTTTTTAAAAAAATAAATGACAACAGAATGCATTACAATTCTTTTTTTTGCATTACAATTCTTAATACACATATATACCACAATTTTTCATATCTCTGTTTGTATATAGAGTATGTTGACACCCAATTCAAGTCTTCATACATGTACTTGTATAATGATGTGCATCACATTCCACCATCCTTGCTAATCCCCTGACCCCTCCCTTTACCTCCCAACCCTCTTACCTATCTAAAATTCATCTAATCCTCCCATGCTTTCCCTCCCTACCCCACTAAGAGTCAACCTCTTTATATCAGAGAAAACAGTCAGCATTTGTTTTTTTGGGATTGGCTAACTTAGCATTATCTTCTGCAATGCCATTCATTTACTTGCAAATGCCATGATTTTGTTCTTTTTTAATGCTGAGTAAATCTCCATTGTGTATATATGCCACATTTTTTTTATCCATTCATCCACTGAAGGGCATCTTGTTGGATAATTTAGCTATTGTGAATTGTGCTGCTGTAAACATTGATGTGGCTGTGTCCCTGTAATATGCTGTTTTTAAGTTCTTTGGGTGTAGTTTGAGGAGAGGGATAGGGATAGTTGGGTCAAATGGTGGTTCCATTCCCATATTTCCAAGGAATCTCCATACTGCTTTCCATATTGCCTGTACCAATTTACAGTCCCATCAGCAATGTATGAGTGTACCTTTTCCCCCACATCCTCTTCAACACTTATTGTTGTTTGTCTTCATAATAGCTGCCATTCTGACTGGAGTGAGATGATATCTTAGAGTAGTTTTGATTTGAATTTCTCTGATTGCTAGAGTTGATGAGCATTTTTTAAATATATTTGTTGATTGATTGTATATCATATTCTGAGAAGTGTCTGTTCAGGTCCTTGACCAATTTGTTGATTGGGTTATTTGTTTTTTCAGTGTTTAGCTTTTTGAGTTCTTTATGTACCCCAGAGATTAGTGCTCTATCTGATGTGTGAGGAGTAAAGATTTGCTCCTAGGATGTAGGCTCTCTGTTCACCTCACAGATTGTTTCTTTTGCTGAGAAAAACTTTTTAGTTTAATTCCAGCCTAGTTATTGATTCTTGGTTTTAATTTTTGTGCTATAGGAGTCTTATTAAGGAAGTTGAGGCCTAATCCCACATGATGAAGATTAGGTCCTATTTTTTCTTCTATTATATGCAAAGTCTCTGGTTTAATTCCTAAGTCCTTGATCCATTTTGAGTTGAGTTTTGTGCATGGTGAGAGAAAGGGGTTTAATTTTATTTTGTTGCATATAGATTTTCAGTTTTCCTGGCACCATTTGTTGAAGATGCTATGTTTTCTCCAGTGCATGTTTTTGGCACCTTTGTCTACTATAAAATAATTGTAATTTTGTGGGTTAGTATCTGTGTCCTCTATTTTGTACCTTTGGTCTACTGGACTGTTTTGGTTCCAATGCCATGCTGTTTTTGTTACTATTACTCTGTAGTATAGTTTAAGGTCTGGTATAGCGATACCACCTGCTTTACTCTTCCTGCTTAGGATGGCTTTAGCTATTCTGGGTCTCTTATTTTTCCAGATGAATTTCATGATTGCTTTTTCTATTTCTATGAAGAATCCATTGGTATTTTGATCAGATTGCATTAAATCTGTATAGTGATTTTGATAATATGGTCATTTGATAATATTAATTCTGCCTATCCATGAACAAGGAAAATCTTTCTATCTTCTAAGGTCTTCTTTGATTTCTCTCTTTAGGGTTCTGTAGTTTTAATTGAATAGATATTTCACCTCTTTTGTTAAGTTGATTCCCAAGTGTCTTTTTTTGAGGATCTTGTGAATGTGGTAGTTTTCCTCATTTCCTTCTCAGAGGATTTGTCACTGATATACAGAAATGCCTTTGATTTATGGATGTTGGTTTTATATCCTGCTACTTTGCTGAATTCATTTACTAGTTCTAGAAGTTTTCTGGTATAGTTTTTTGGGTCTTCTAGGTATAGAATCATATCATCAGCAAATAGTGCTAATTTAAGTTCTTCTTTTCCTATACATTTCCCTTTGATTTCATTTGTCTGTCTAATTGCTTTGACCAGTGTTTTAAGAACTATGTTGAATAGAAGTGGTGAAAGAAGGCATCCCTGTCTTGTTCCAGTTTTTAGAGGGAATGCCTTCAATTTTTCTCCATTTAGAATGATATTGGCCTGAGGCTTAGCGTAGATAGCCTTTACGATATTGAGATATGTTTCTGTTATCCCTAGTTTTTCTAGTGTTTTGAACATAAAGTGGTGCTGTATTTTGTCAAGTGCTGTTTCTGTGTCTATTAAGATGACCATATGATTCTTATCTTTAAGTCTATTGATGTGATGAATTACATTTATTGATTTCCATATGTTGAACCAACCTTGCATCCCAGGGATGAATCCCACTTGATCATGGTGCACAATCTTTTTGATATGTTTTTGTATTAGATTTGCCAGAATTTTATTGAGAATTTTTGCATCTATGTTCATTAGAGATATTGGTCTGAAGTTTTCTTTCTTTTAAGTGTCTGTCTGGTTTTGGAATCAGGGTGACATTGGCCTCATAGAATGAGTTTGGAAGTGCTGCCTCTTTTTCTATTTCCCGAAATAAATTAAAGAGTATTGGTATTAGTTATTTTTTAAAGTTTTGGTAGAATTTGGTTGTGTATCTATCTGGTCCTGGGCTTTTCTTGGTTGGAAATTTTTTGATGGTTTCTTCTAATTCCTTACTTGATTTTTGTCTGTTTATGTTGTGTATATCTTCCTGACTCAACCTGGGAAGATCATATGACTTAAGAAATTTATCGATGCCTTCAGTGTCTTCTATTTTATTGGAGTTTAAGGTTTCAAAATAATTTCTAATTATCCCCTGTATTGCTGTAGTGTCTGTTGTGATATTGTTTTTTTCATCATGTATATTGGCAATTTGAGTTCTGTCTCTCCTTCTCTTTGTTAATGTGGCTAAGGGTCTGTCAGTTTTATTTATTTTTTGAAAGAACCCACTTTAATTTTGTCAATTATTTAATTTTTTTGTTTCAATTTCATTGATTTCTGCTCTGTGTTTAATTATTTCTTGCCTTCTACCACTTTTGCTGCTGATTTGTTCTTCTTTCTCTAGGGCTTTGAGATGTAGTGTGAAGTCATTTATTTGTTGACTTTCTCTTCTTTTAAGGAATGAACTCCATGTAATGAATTTTCCTCTTACTACTGGTTTCATCATGTCCCAGAGATATCGATATGTTTTGTCTGTGTTCTCATTTACCTCTAAGAATTTTTTAATCTCCTCCTTGATGTCTTCTGTAATCCATTGTTCATTCAGTAGCATATTGTTCAGTCTCCATGTGATGCAGAAATTTTTATTTTTTATTTTGTCATTAATTTCCAATTTTATTCCATTATGATCTGATAAAATACATGGTTATATATCTACTTTTTTGTATTTGCAAAGAGTTGCTTTGTGGCATAGTATATGGTCTATATTAGAGAAGGATCCAGGTGCTGCTGAGATGAAAGTGTGTCTGCTTGATGCCAGTTGAAATATTCTATATATTTCAGTTAAGTCTATGTTATTAATTGTGTTATTGAGTTCTATAGTTTCTTTATTCAACTTTTGTTTGGAAGATCTATCCAGTGGTGAAAGAGGTGTGTTAAAGTCATCTATGATTATTGTGTTGTGGTCAATTTGACTCTTGAACTTGAGAAGAGTTTGCTTGATGAACATAGATGCATCATTGTTTGGGGCATACATATTTATGATTGTTTTGTCTTTTGGTGTATGGTTCCCTTGAGCAGGATGTAATGTTCATCTTTATCCCTTTTCATTAACTTTGGCTTGAAATCTACTCTATTTGATATGAGTATGGACACCCTGCTTGCTTCCGTAGTCCATTTGAGTGGTATGATTTTTCCCAAGTTTTGACCTTCAGTCTGTGTATGTCTTTTCCTAATAGATGCGTCTCCTGTAGGCAACATATTGTTGGTCTTTTTTTTTTTTTTTAAATCCAATCTGCTAGCCTATGTCTTTTGATTGGTGAGTTTAAGCCATTAATATTTAGGGTTACTATTGAGACATGGTTTGTATTTCCAGTCATATTTGTTTATTTTTGTTATTTAACTTGACTTGGTTTTCCTCTTTGATTAGTTTTTCCTTTAGTGTACTACCTCCCTCTGCTTGTTTTTATTGTTGTTTTTCATTTCCTCTTCATGAAATATTTTGCCAACTATGTTTTTTTTTTTTTTTTTTTTTTTTTTGGTGCTGGTTTTCTAGCTATAAATTCTTTTCACTTTTTTTTATTGTGGAAGGTTTTTATTTCATCTTCAAATCTGAAGCTTAATTTTGCTGGATACAAGATTCTTGATTGGCACTCATTATCTTTCTGAGTTTGAAATATGTTGTTCCAGGATCTTCTAGCTTTCAGGGTCTGTGTTGAAAAGCTAACGTTATCCTAATTGGGTTTACCCTATATGTGATCTGATTTCTTTCTCTTGTGGCTTTTAAAATTATCTCCTTATTCTGTATGTTGGGCATTTTCATTATAATATGTCTTGGTGTGGATCTGTTGTGATTTTGCACATTCAGCATCCTGTAGGTTTCTTAGATTTGGATTTCCGTTTCATTCTTCATGTCTGAAACTATTCTGATATTATTTCATTCAGTAAATTGCTCATTCCTTTGGTTTAGTCCTTTATGCCTTCCTCTATCCCAATAACTCTTAAATTTGGTCTTTTTATGCTATCCCATATTTCTTGAATGTTCTGCTCATGGTTTCTTATCATTTCTGCTGTGTGGTCTATGTTCTTTTCAAAATGATATATTTTATCTTCGTTGTCTGATGTCATATCTGTAAGTGGTGTACTCTGTTGGTGATGCTCTAATTTGAATTTTTATTTTTTTTATTATTTCTTTCATTTTAAGGATTTCTGTTTTTTTTTTTTTTTTTTTTTTTTTTAAATAATCTCTATCTCCCTGTTGAGGTGATCTTCTGCTTCTTGGATTTGTTTAGGTAGCTCTTTGTTGAAGTCATCTTTCACTGCCTGTATTTGTTCTTTTATGTCTTCTTTTATATACCAAAACAGTTAAACATGTATATCCTGAAATCTTTCTCTGTCATTGTTTCTGCTGTAGCTGTCAGTTCTTCTAAATGATATGTTGTCTTGAATTATTTATGGTATTTTCTTCTCTTGTCTTTTCATGTTGCTCACATTTCTTTCTTTCCAGCTCTGTGGGACTGGTGTGTTTTTGTTTTTACCCTATAGATGTGTAGTGCTCTCGTATGGTTCCAGGATACCTCCTTTTTGGGGAAGGACAATGTTAACAGATCCAAATACATCAACAATACATCACCTGTTCAAATGGAGATCTGTGCTGGTAGCCATCCCCACCAAATAATTGTGAGAAAGGTTTTCCAAGATGGAATAGGACCTGGGTGTCTGGTGGGGTAGGGGGAGCTAGGATGGCCTTGTGCTGTAGCTAGATTGCAATTGTGTGACCAGTTGATAGTGTTCGTCTACTTTCCTCTCTTCCTTGTTTTCAACATTGTTGAGCCAATAATGTGAAGTCCTTCTTTTGGTTTACTGTGTGAAGACCCTCTTGTGAGGATTGTTGTCAGGCTCAGAATTAGGACCTTTAGAGAAAAGTGCATAGTGTATTTTGAATGAAAGAATACTTGTTTGTAATTCTTTATTTGGTTTTATTTCACCAATCTTTTTTAAAATCTCAATTTATTGAATATCTGTATTCAAAAAATGCTGGTAACAGAGTCATTATACCATAGAGTTTCAGTTGTTCACTCTCATGATCATGTAACTCACTGGGGGAGCTGTGGTTTGCTGCCACTTCCCAGCATCACAGGAGAGTGTCATATCACATAACTTTACTCCCAGAATGTTTCTTCATTCTTTAAAAATTCTTCACCCAGAACTCAAAAGCAACTTCTAAAAGTTATTCCAACAGTCCCAGACACATACAGAACTTAAAAGTATTAATAAAATAGATGCCTTTTTGTGTTAATTATTGTTTTTATTCTTAATGAAAACACATTTAAAAATATTTTTAAGTAGATGGACACAATACCTTTATTTATTTTTATGTGGTGCTGAGGATCAAATCCAGTGTTTCACATGTGCTGCTCTACCACTAAGCTATAATTCTAGCTGAATGAAAACACATTTAAAAAATACTGTTGGATATATTTCTAGAAATGGGATTGCTATTTAAATGGGAATTCTATTTTAATTTTTTTGACATTTATTTTCCATGGGGGCTGCACCAATTTTAATTTCCATGAGTAATGTGCAAAGGTTTCTCCACATCCTTGCCAAAACTTATATTTGGTCTTTTCTATAATTGCCATTGTAATGAGTGTGAAGTGATATTGTGGATTTGACTAGCATTTCTATTATGATTAATAATGTTGAGTACCTTTTCATATCCCTATTGTCCATTGTATGTCCTCTTTGGAGAAATGTCTATTTAGTTTCATTTTCCATTTTTAAATTTCATGATTTTTCTTTTTTCTTTTGTTGAAGGATTTCCTTATATATATTGCTTATTAGCCCCTTATCATAATTTAGTTGCACATATTTTATCCATTCCATAGTTTACCTTTTCATTCTATTGATTATTTCCTTTTCTTGGCAGAGTTTTTTAGTTTGGTATTCTCCCAGTTGTCTGTTTTTGCTTTGGTTCCTTTTGCTTTTTGTGTATTATCCAAGAAATAATTGATAAGACCAATTTCAAGATTATTTTCCTCTATGTTTTCTTTTAGAAGTGCTATGGTTTCAAGTTTTATATTTAAATCTTTATCAAATTTGGATTAATTTTTATGTATGAACTAGATGAGGGCCTAGTTTCATTCTTTTGCATGCATTTTAATTCTAGTTTTCACAGCACCCTTCATTGAAGAGACTACACTTTCACTACTGTGTATTCAAGGCACTGTTATTCAAGATGAGTTACTGTATATGCACGCTTTTGTTTTCAGCTTGCTATTCTGTTCCATAGGTCTGTGTCTATGTTTTTATGCCACTACCATATGGTTTTGATTATTGTAGCTTTGAATTAGGATCCCAAAGAGATATCTGCATTTCCATGTTCATTACAGAATTATGCATATTAATCATGATATGGAAGCAACTTAAATGTTCATCAATGGAAAAATAAAGAATATGTAACACATACTTATAATGTAATATTTAGCCTTAAAAATGAAGGAAATCTGTCATTTATGATAAATGGATGAATCTAGAGGGCATTACTCTAACAAAGCCAAACACAGAAGAAAAAAATACTTTATAATATTATTTATATAAGGAATCTAAAACAGTCAAACTCGCAGAGAGTAGATGGTTGTTTCCAGGTTGGGGGGAAAGGACATGGGGAGGTATGAGTCAAAGGGTACAAAGTTTCAGTTATGCAAGATGAGTAAGTCCTTGAGATCTGAAAATACTGGGTTGTATACTTAATTTGTTAAGAGAATCAATGTCATGTTAATTATTCACATCTCTCACATCTGCACATATGCATGCACAGTAGAGGAGAGCAGGTAGAAATTTTGGAGGTGATAACACACATAGTGATAATGGTTCCACAGATGTACATTTATCTCTATATTCATCAAACTATGTGCAATGAATTTGTATAACCTTTTCTATGACAATCATATTTCAAAAAAGAATTTTGAAAGAACACTATTGTTCTTATTTATCCAAGAAACTTTTCAGCTCTTTCCTAATAGTCTAATATGTGTGCTTAATTAATTTATTAAATACTATAACTATTTTAGTGAGTTTACATTCTGAGTACTAATATGTTCTGTTTGCTAGAGAGGCAAATCATGTCATCTAAAAGAAATATGAAGAATTTTGGTTGTATGTATTAGTATGGGTTATGTTTTTCCGTATACGACAAAAAATGTGAAATAATAATCATTAAAAATAAACAAGTTTTTTTCTCTGTCTTGTAAAACAAGTCTAGAGTTAAGTCTGCTCAGTACTAGTTGGATAGAAACTCTGTCATTAGGGATTTATACTCCTTTTTTCACCCCTCTGCCTTCCCGGGTTTCAGAACACCCAAGATGGCTATTGAAGCTCTAGTTATCATTTTTGCATTGTAACCTGGAAGCAAAAGCATATAAGAGAGGAAAGATAATAGGACTTTACTCCATTATTTCTATGAAGCCTTCTAGGATTCCTATGTAAAACTTCTATTTATCCACTGTTGGCAAGAACTAAATTATTTGGGGGAAATTTAGCCAGAAGAGAGGCTGGGAAATACATTTTTTTCTTTTCTTTTTTAAAATTTATATATGACAGCAGAATGTATTACAATTATTATTACATATGTAGAGCACAAATTTTCATATCTCTGGTTGTATACATAGTATATTCACACCAATTAGCGTCTTCATATCTGTAATTTGGGTAATAATGATCATCACAATCCAGCATCATTAATTACCCCATACCACCTCCATTACCCTCTAACCCCTCTGCCCTCTCTAGAGTTTGTCTATTCCTCCCATGCTCCTGCTCCCTATCCCACTATGTATTAGCCTCCTTATATCAAAGAAAATATTTGGCATTTGAGTTTTTGGGATTGGTAACTTCAATTAGTATTGTCTTCTCTAACTCCATCCATTTACTTGCAAATGCCATGATTTTATTCTCTTTTATTGCTGAGTAATATTCCATTGGGTGTATATGCCACATTTTTTTAATCCATTCATCTATTGAAAGGTATCTTGGTTGGGTCCACAGTTTAGCTATTGTGAATTGTGCTGCTATAAACATGGATGTAGCTGTGTCCCTGTAATATGCTGTTTATAAGTCCTTTGGATATAGACCAAGAAGAGGGAGAGCTGGGTCAAATGGTGGTTTCATTCTCAATTTTGCAAGAAATCTCCATAATGCTTTCCATATTGCCTGCACCAATTTGCAGTCCCACCAGCAGCGTATGAATGTACTTTTTCCCCTGCATTCTCACCAACACTTATTGTTATTTGTCTTCATAATAGCTGTCATTCTGACTGGAGTGAGATGACATCATAGAGTGGTTTTGATTTGTATTTCTCTAATTGCAAGTGAAGATGAACATTTTTTCATATATGTGTTGATTGATTGTACACCATTTTCAGAGAAGTGTATCTTAAGGTCATTGACCTATTTATTGACCAGGTTATTTGTTTTTTTGGTGTTTAGGTTTTTGAGTTCTTTATATACCCTTGAGATAAGTGCTCTATCTGATGTGTGAGGGGTAAAGATAAGCACCCAAGATGTAGGCTCTCTATTCACCTCACAGATTGTTTCTTTTGCTGAGAAGAAGATTTTTAGCTTGATTCCATCCCATTTATTGATTCTTGATTTTAATTCTTGCACTACAGGAGTCTTATTAAGGAAGTTGGGGCCTAATCCCACATGATGGAGATTAGGGCCTCCTTTTTCTTCTGTTAAACACAGGTTCTCTGATTCTTGATCCATTTTGAGTTGAATTTTGTGCATGGTGTGAGATAGGGGTTTAATTTCATTTTATTGCATATGGATTTCCAGTTCTTCCAGCACCATTTGTTGAAGAGGCTATCTTTTCTCCAATGCTTGTTGTTGGCACCTTTGTCTAATATTAAAGATAATTTTAGTTTTTTGGGTTAGTCTCTGTGTCTTCTATTCTGTTCCATTGGTCTACCAGTCTGTTTTGGTGCCAATACCATGCTGTTTTTGTTACTGTTACTCTGTAGTATAGTTTAAAGTCTGGTATAGTGATGACACCTGCTTTACTCTTCTTGCTAAGGATTGCTTTAGCTATTCTGGGTCTCTTATTTTTCCAGATAAATTTCATGATTGCTTTTTCTATATGTATGAGGAATGTCATTAGAATTTTGATCTGAATTGCATTAAACCTGTGTAGTGCTTTTGGAAGTATGGTTATTTTGATAATATTAATTCTGCCTATCCAAGAGCAAGGTAGATTTTTTCCTTTTCTAAGGTCTTCTTTGTTTCTCTCTTTAGGTTCTATAATTTTCATTATATAGATTTTTCCCCTCTTTTGTTAAGTTGATTCCTAAGTATTTTATTTTATTTTTTTAAGGTTATTGTAAAGACAGTAGATTTCCTTGTTTCCCTTTCTGAGGATTTGTCACTGATATACAGAACTGCCTTTGATTTATGGGTATTGATTTTATATCCTGCTACTTTGCTGAATTCATTTACTACAATTTTTGTGTCTTCCAGATATAGAATAATATCATCAGCAAATAGTGCCAATTTGAGTTCTTCTTTTCCTGTGTGTATCCCTTTAATTTCTTTCATCTGTCTAATTGCTCTGGCCAGTGTTTCAAGAAGTATATTAAACAGAATTATTAAAAGGAGGTCATCCCTATCTTGATCCAGTTTTTAGAGGGAATTCCTTCAATTTTTCTTCATTTAGAATGATTTTGGCCTGGGGCTTAGCATAGATAGCCTTTGTGATGTTGAGATATGTTTTCATTATTCCTAGTTTTTCTAATGTTTTGAACATAAAGGGGTGCTGTATTTTGTCAAATGCTTTTTCTGCATCTATTGAAATTATTGTATGATTCTTATTGTTAAGACTATTGATGTGATGAATACCATTTATTGATTTCCATATGTTGAACCAACCTTGCATCCCTGGGATGAATCCCACTTGATCATGGTGCATGATCTTTTTGATATGTTTTGTATTTGATTTGCCAGAATTTTATTGAGAGTTTTTGTATCTGCATTCATTAGAGATATTGGTATGAAGTTTTCTTTTTTTATGTGTCTTTGCCTGGTTTTGGAATTAAAGTGATATTGTCCTCATAGAATAAGTTTGGAAGTGCTGCCTCTTTTTCTATTTCCTGAAATAAATTGAAGAGTATTGGTATTAGTTCTTTTTTAAATGTCTTGTAGAACTTGGCTGTTTATCTATTTGATTCTGGGATTTTCTTTGTTGGTAGACTTTTGATGTTGTCTGCTATTTCCTCACTTGAAGTTGATGTGTTTAAATCGTGTCTATCATCCTGATTCAGTTTGGGCAAATTATATGAATCTAGAAATGGATGCCTTTGATAAATTCTATTTTATTGGAGTACAAGTTTTCAAAATAATTTCTAATTATCTTCTGTATTTCTGTAGTGTCTGTTATGATATTTTCTTTTTCATCACTTATGTTAGTGATTTGAGTTTTCTCTCTGCTTCTCTTTGTTAATGTGGCTAAGGATCTGTCAATTTTATTTATTTATTCAATAAACTAACTTTTTGTTCTGTCAATTTTTCCAATTGTTTCTTTTCTATCAATTTCATTGATTTTTGCTCTGATTTTAATTATTTCCTGGCTTCTGCTGCTTTTGGTGGTGAATTTTCTTTTCTTTTTTTTAGGGCCTTAAAATGTAGTGTGAAGTCATTTATTTATTGATTTTTTTTCTTTTAAGGAATGAATTCCATGTAATGAACTTTCCTCTTAGAACTGCTTTCATAGTGTCCCAGAGATTTCAATGTTGTTTCTGTGTTCTCATTCACCTCTACAAATCTAGTAATCTCCTCATTGATGTCTTCTGCAACACATAGTTCATTCAGTAGCATATTATTTAGTCTCCAGGTGTTGGAGTGTATTTTATTTCTTATTTTATCATTGATTTATGATTTCATTCCATTATGATCTGATAGAATGCAGGCTAGTATATCTACTTTTTTGTATTTGCTAAGAGTTGCTTTGTGGCATAGTATATGGTCTATTTTAGAGAAGGATCCATGTGCTGCTGAGAAAAATGTATATTGTCTAATTGAAGGTTGGAATCTTCTATATATGTCAGTTAAGTTATTGATTGTATTATTGAGTTCTATAGTTTGATCAGCTTTTGTTTGGAAGATCTATCTAGTGATAAAAAAGGTGTGTTAAAGTTACCCAAAATTATTGTGTTGTGGTCTCTTTGACTCTTGAACTTGAGAAGAGTTTGTTTGATGAACATAGCTGCTACATTGTTTGGGGCATATATAGTTATAATTGTTAAGTGTTGTTTGTGTATGTTTCCCTTGAGCAGTATGTAGTGTCCTTCTTTATCCTTTTTGATTGACTTTAGTTTAAATCTACTTCATTTGATATGAGGATGGAAACACCTGCTTGCTTCTGCAGTCCATGTGAATGGTATGAATTTTTACAATCCTTCACCTTCAGTCTGTGAATGTCTTTTCCTATGAGATGAGTCTCTTGAAGGCAGCATATTGTTGGGTCTTTTTAAAAACTTTTTTTTAAATCAAATTTGCTAGTCTGTTTTTGATTGGTGTGTTTAGGCCATTAACATTCAGTATTATTATTGAGACATTATTTGTATTCCCAGCCATTTTTAAAAATTTTTGGTATTTAACATGACTTGGTTTCTCTTCTGATTTGATTTTCCTTTAGTGTAATCACTCCCTCTTCTGATTTTCATCCATGTTTTTCATTTCCTTGTCTTAGAATACTTTGCTGAGGATATTCTGCATTGTAGTCTTTCTAGTTGTAAATTGTTTTATTTTTATCATGGAAGGTTTTTATTTCATCATCAAATCTAAAGCTTAGTTTTGCTGGATATAAGATTCTTGATTGGCATCCATTTTCTTTCAGAGCTTGGTATATGTTGTTCCATGATCTCCTGGCTTTGAGGGTCTGAGTTGTAAAATTTGCTGAGATACAAATTGGTATCCCCCTATATGTGGTCTGATTCCTCTCTCTTGAAGTTTTTAAGATTCTATCCTTATTCTGTATGCTAGACATTTTCATTATAATGTGCCTTTGTGTAGATCTGTTGTAATTTTGTACATTTGGTGTCCTGTAAGCCTCTTGTATTTGGTTTTCCAATTTGTTCTTCATGCTTGGGAAGTTTTCTGATATTATTTCATTGAAGAGATTGTGCATTCCTTTAGTTTGAAACTCTGCCTTCCTCTATCCTAATGACTCTTAGATTTGGTCTTTTGATGCTGTCCCATAATTCTTGGATGTTCTGTTTATGGTTTCTAACTTTCTTCACTGTGTGATCAGCTTTGTTTTCCAGATTGTATACTTTGTCTTTATTATCTGAAGTTCTTTCTTCCAAGTGATCTAACCTGTTTGTTATGCTTTCTATTAAGTTTTTTATTTGATTTATTGTATCCTTCATTTTAAGGATTTCTGACTGTTTTTTTTTCAGGGTCTCTATCTCTCTCAAAGCAATCTTTTGTTACCTGTATTTACTCTATTATCCCATTGATGGAGTGATCATTTTTTGCTTGTATTTGCTCATTTGGTCACTCTGTAATTCACAGATCTTTTTAATTATGAACTTTCTGACCTTCTTCTTTGACATTTCATCAATTTTGCTGTTCATGGGTTCTGTTATTATAGTGTCCTTTTTTTTTTGGAGCAGTTTCTTCCCTTGTTTTTTCATGTTGTCTATGTGTCTTCCTTTCTTGCAGTGTGGATCTGAGATATTACAGTTTCTTCCCTATATTCATGTTGTACCTGTGCAGATTGTCAGTACCTCACCTTGATATTGGGCTTCCAGACCCTGTTGGTGTCCCTCAATGAGTGCTACTGCATCCTGGATTTGGGACATATGTAAGTTGGAGTGGGTGTATCTGGGCAGCTGCGCTTGATTTCTCTGTAGTCTGCTGGTAGGAAGGGGCAGTCCTGTGCCAAAGGCTAGGCTCTGGCAGTGTCTGCCCCACCAGGGGAAGGGTGAACTGGGCTTACTGAGATCCTGGATCCCACGTAGAATTTTTGGGCAGTCTGGGATGGATCTTGGCTCCTGCGGTAGTCCACTGCTCAGAAGGCGCAGATCTGCACCAGAGCCTAGGCTCTGGTGAGTGTCTGCCCACCCAGGAAAGGGGTGGTCCCCGCCTGCTGTGTGCCTGGGCCCTGCAGAATTTTGTGGTGGGTCTGGGAAATGTATTTTAGTTGGAATATTATTCAAGATTCTGATATTAAAAAAGAAACTAAAAATGGATATTGAGGGGCATTGTTCAATTACCAAAATATTTTTAGAATTGGTAAATGAGAGTTGATAGTCTTTGGAAAAGTCACAAATGCACTGTGAATAAAATAATATGGAACGAGCTTTTACTCTTTATATATAAATACTTAAATATATGTCATGGCCCAATGTCATTATGCTCTGTATGTATGTAACTTTGGACTACTCACAATCTGGAGAGTCATGGTGTATGTGTATATATATTTATGTGCAAGACTCTAAATTGTTTTAAATTTTATGTTTGGTGCTCCAAAATACTTGTTTGAGAGATGGTAGTGTTTTTCAAGGAATTTATGATCAATCTTAGATATAAAATATATCCTATGTTCATGAAAAACCCAGCATGTCCACACCCAGCAATCTATTAAAGAATAAATGTAAGTAGGCAGCTATGGTAAAATTGTCTGCCTGATTAGTCTTTTTCTTCAATTGCTTTGAATTTGGGAAGGTGTGACACAGGTAACTCTTCCTGCCTTCAGTGTTTCTTTTCTCATTACAATGCAAATACTAGTTATTATGATCTCTCACCTATTTCCCTCAGCTCTTATTAAAGGTAGTATCATGTGTGGATAGCTGTTTAAATTGGTGATTTTGTGGGTATACCACTGGAGGTTCATACTCTGGTACTGGTTTAGTCAGCTTTTTTCTCTACTATGAATAAAAGACCTGACGAGAACAATTGTAGAGGAAGAAAAATTTATTTGAGGGCTCATGTTTTCAGAGTTCTTTAGAGCTGGCTCCATTCCTTAGGGCTCCAGATGACGCAGAACAACATCCTGAAAGAGTGTGGTGGAGGGAAGCAGCTCACATGATAATCAGAAAGCCAGAGGGCAAGAGCAAGAGTGAGACTTCCCTTGTCAGATACAAATATGTATTTCAAAGTCCCACCTCTTCCAACCACACCCCGGTGTGCCTCAGCCACTATTCAATTAATCCCATCAGAGATCAATTCACTGATTAGTTTAAGGATCTCACAACCTAATAATTTCTCCTCTGAACCCTCTCACATTGTCTGACACATGAGCTTTTGGGGTATACCTCATATACAAACCATAACAGGCACATCTTGCTGTGTCTACCAAAGAAGTGTAACAAAAATCTAAACCAAGATATAATAGAGTGAGGAAAAATGAAACAAAAGTTAAGCCCTTAAACTTATTAGAATAGTTTTCTATATTTCTGGTTTTATTATATTAGCAGCATAGTTTTTTTTAGACAGCAAATTGGCAGTTCAATGAACAACTTTAAAATTGTTTGAATTCATTGGGCTAGTACTTATATTTATGAAAATCTACTTCAAGGAAATAATCCTGAATAAGTAAAAGGCTCTATCATTATACCTAATACTTTACTGAGTTTTACTCTGTGTTAGTATTGTTCTATCTAATCCCCACAATATTCTGAGATGGATATATCATCCACCTCTTGTCTATTAGATGAAGCTGAGGAGAAGGAAGGTTAAGACATTTTCTGTCTGGTACATTGCTAAGCAGAGATGGTAGGTTTGAACTTTGAAATTTGTATTTAGTGTCTCTATTTGTAACCATTATGCTGTCTCTCTGTGCATTGCTTTGCGTTTTCAGCAGTATATTCTACAGAAGGGAAAAGAATACCAGGAGTTAAGAGAACTGTAAAATTTGCTGGAATTTTATGCATTTGTTAACATTTTAATTTTTTAAGAGTTTATATTAATATGGAAATTACTTATGATATGATAGATGCAAAACAGGATATAACTTTGTGTGGTATAATCAATATTATGTAAAAATGTAACTCTTTGATTAGGATTTAAACAAAATATTAATAATATTCATAATAGGCTAATAAGGCTTTGGTTAATTTTTCCCCTCTGTTTTTCAAATAACCTTGATGGGCACCTATGACTTTTGTAATGAAAAATATTATTAAGACTATGTCCAGGATGAGAGATAAACTGTATAAGGTGCTATTTTTTTTCCTTATGACAGAACATAGATGTCTGAAAAGCAGCTTAGCTTCCCTTTTATGCTGCCTGTTTTGTGATTTCATGATTGCCTTGTAATGTGTTGATGCATTTCTTTTAGAAAGATTGGACATTGACATTATATTTATCTGAGGATATGTATAACTTTTGCTGTTTACATCAATCATTATGTAACAGGTAACTTTGTAGCCCAGTGGTGTATTGAACTCTGATAAAGGAGTTAAGTAGAACACAACATCCTGTGTATTCATGAACTTTGTTCTCTTGCTTGGAGTTTTCAAAATTCATAATTCAATTAAATATACTTGAGAAAAAATACTATCACTATGAAGAAGTATATGAAATGGATTTGGGATTAGTTTTTCATATAGTCCCCTGTGATAAGATGGATGTGTTGCTTTCTACTCATGCCTCTTCTTATCTCCCTGCTTTCCTATAGCTGAAAATCAGGGCCTGTGTGGCCTTTTTTGATGAAGATATAAGGGAGGATAAGCAACACTAGGGATCTTAGTCCTGGGTCACTCTGAAGGCAGCTTTATAAATTTTCAATATGGTCAGTATGGTCCATGCTATGTATACATATGAAGGTGCTCACCTAGATAATTTCCTAGAGATCATCGGATTGAGGACATTTGATAGAAGATAGTCCTTTTCCCCCCCAGAGTTGGAATTCTTGCCTTTATTGGTTTGAGAATACTGTAAAAATTACAACTCTAAAAATAGTATAGAGAGGTTAAATAAATTGCCCCATGTTATATACACAGTAAATTCTCAGGTAGGTTTTGAATTCAGGTTTGTCTGACTCTAAAGCTCTTGCCCCTTTTGATACTTCATCAACAATTAGATAATTGTTTGTTCTTTATAATAGATGTTTTATATTCATTTTCATTTATGCTTTTACTTAAATTGTAAGTAAAAAGAAAGGCTAATGTTCTAAATTAATGTGTGGAACAGTTAGATTTAAATCATGTTAACCATAGTTACCAAGAATCACTATCTTGAACGTTTGGATTTTTTCCCATATCACTTGTTTTTCTGAGCCTGAGTATTAGTTTTGAAATCAGGTTTTTATATTAAAGAAATAAATACTAACTTATTCATTTATCATCTGTTTCTTTTAAAATCGACTAGCTAATTTCCTAGAGTTCTAGTATCTTGAAATGGGACAATTTCTTTGACAACTGTTTAATGAAAATCTGTTACAGTATCTAATAAAGCAGGGAGGGAAAGAATGGTTGGACTTTTATGTTTCTTATGCTCCAGATATCAGTGATAACATTTGCCACCTAAAAAAGAGATTCTCAGAAATAGAAATTTTAGCAAAAATCACTACCATTATTAATATTAATTACTTTTACTATTCTTTTGCTAGGTAAATTCTTGATCATTTGTAGTGTTTCAGATACTATACTAAACTTTTTTTAAAAAAATTTTTTATTAGTTGCTCAAAACATTACAATGATCTTGACATATCATACATTTGATTCAAATGGGGTACGTAATCTTAATCTTATTTTTCCACATGTACAGATTTTAAAATATGTTATATTGTTTAATACAGCAACCCTATGAATTTGTATTATTGCTTTCATTTTATAGATGGTATTTGAAACTTAATGATTAAGGAGCTTGCCCATATTCAGTTAGTAAATGACAAGTGAAGGACTTAAATCCAGCTCAGTCTTAATCCAAAGCCTATGTTTCTATTCTTAACCATTATAGTATCCATAAATGTTATTTTTAGGATAGATTCCAATGACAAGATCATAGCCTGGAAAAGGAAGTGTCCTGAATCTTGTCAGGATTCCACTTGAACTAAGAAGACAGATATTTTTAATATAGACAGCAACATGAATAACATTTCGATTCCCCTTTTTTGTTATTGAGGATTGAAGTCAGAAGCATTTAATTACTGATGTATATCCCCAGTCCTTTTTTCTTTTGAGACAGGGTCTCACTAAGTTGCAGAGAGTCTTGCTACATTGCTGAGGCAGTCTTCAAACTTGTGATCCTCCTGCCTTAGCCTCCTGAGTATCTTGAATTACAGGTGTGTGTTACAGTGCTCGGCTATGCGTTTGAACCAGTGAAGTCAGTCTTTTTTTTTAAATTTAAAATTTATTTTGTAATTATCTTTGCATGAATAGCAAAAGGATATGTTTCCAAAAGATATATGAATTTTATTATACTCAAATTTCCATTCCATTCTTAATTATAATTTCATTGTATTAAGAACCTGTTTTTTTTTTGTGTGTGTGTGGGGTGACATTTAATTAAAAAAAATCATGGTATTTGTTACCTGGATGACTAAAAAATTTACATTATAATTGTTGCCATTTCCTGGAATATATGACCAAGTTGCAACTTTAATTATGTACCAAATATACGTGGGCAGTTAAAACATTTCCTTTGTAACCATTTGCACTTTTTCATTGTAGATGATGGAAAAATAAATCCCAACATCAGAATCCCTCAGAATTCATTTTTCAAATGTGTCAGATATTTGCAAAAAGCAGTTTATTTATTTTAATGAGATCTGCTGTTACTAGAATTGGGAGCTTTTATTACCATTCCAGTATATGGGAAAATTACTGCAAGATGTCCGGAAAAATAACCTGTTAGGAAGTCAGAGCAAAATGAGTTTTTTAGATTTTTTTTTATTAGACAACTTAATGAAGATATTAATTCAGAGTTATTTTCAGATGTCCCAGACATTGAAATACATATTCAACATGAAGAGAAGTGTTTAGCTCTCCATATAGGTCCTGAGATGGGCCTATGTGGAGTATTTTATTCCCTTGAAACTAGGGCTAATTGAATATCATTTTTTTTCTGAGAGATAGATAATTGGTCCATACTACAGTATTTCAAGAGTTTCCAAAGCATCTTGTTAATGCTAAGGCCAAGAGCAATAGTTGGGTTTTGCTGCAATGAATATCCTCTGGAATAGGGAGTGAATACACAAGATAGAAACTAGTGATTGTTCATTATTGTATGACTGCAGCCTTAATAACATGAAGAGAAGAAGCTGTTCAGGACACATGGGAATCTGGGGTAAAGGAACCACTTTGGATTGTCATCTTCTATGTTATATATTTTACATTTTTCTTGTAAACATTGTAGTTTTCCAATAAAATTATTTTTGTTACTTGTTATAGTCTGAGACTTACATTGTTGAGAAAGCACAGTAATACATTAATTTTTTGTGATATGTATATATTCAATTTTATAGTCTTAATTAGAGAAACCTGTGATGGAGTGATGGAATCAAAAGATAGGCAGTCACCTTGGTGACATGAACATAGGGAGGTAGCATGATTTGATGCAGAGTACCAAGTCAACATTTAGGAAATATGAATTGAAATCTCGTCTCAACTAGTAACTACTTCTGTTATCTTGACTCAGTCATTTCATCTCTCTGCATTCTACTTTCTATCTCTGTCAGATTGGAAAGTTAAACTGGAAATCTTAGAATCACCCTTAGCTCTAAAATTCTATTATTTGAAGTGAGTCACAGATATTCATGTAACAATGACAAAATATTACATTATATGTTTTAATTTATTATTTTACAAACAGTGTCTACTAGACTATGAATTAGTATTCTAAACATCTGACACAGTGCCTGGAACATAGTAAAAATCTTACTAAATATTACTGAATGAAGAAACATTTTGTTTTATTTCATTGAACTTCATGTGATTGAGGATTAGGTAAGATGTAGAATTCACTAAGATAACCTCATATAGATGACCTGGTCCCACTCAGAGGTAATTGACCATGAAGCAGTTGATAAATGATGCCCTCAGAATTCATTTTTCAAATTTGTCAGATATTTGCAAAAATCAGTTTATTTATTTTAATGAGATCTGCTGTTACTAGAATTGGGAGCTTTTTATACCATTCCAGTACACAGGAAAATTACTCAAGATGTCCGGAAAAATAACCTGTTAGGAAGTCAGAGCAAAATGAGTTTTTTAGATTTTTTTATTAGACAACTTAATGAAGGTATTAATGATAATGGAATTCATACATGATTCCATCTTAGGGAACTCTTTGGGGACAGTATGTAGTCTTTTCTGCATTATATAGTTTCTAGACTTTTGAGATATTTAATGCATGTTAAAATTTTAGTAGTCTGCTTTTTTCCTTTTTTTGTATTTAATAAAGCAGTATCTTTTTGATGTCTTTAAATATCTAGTCTAAAGTACTGAAGAAGAGGTTTAGAAACATTTGCACAAAATACAATTGATACTTGCCTGATGCTGTGGGTTTATATCTGTAATCACAGTGACTTGAGAGGCTGTGGCAGGAGGACTGAAAGTTTGAGGCCAGCCCTAGCAATTTAGTGAGACTCTCACCAATTTAACAAGGCCCTGTCTCAAAAAAAGAAAATTCCCCCTCCCACCCCCACCACCCAAAATTGATATTTGCCTCACAAGAATTTCAGGTAATGAGAAAAAAAGTTATTTTCATATCTTCTAAACATAGGGTTGATTTTAATCATTTCAAATGGCTATACATGATACTATATGTAATTTCTTTCATTTGTTTATGAAATGAATTTCATCCTGTGTATTCATTAGTTGTTCTTTGCCTATAACTAGGATATTCTATTCCTGTTTTTTCTTGAGATGGTGCATGACTTCGCTATTGATTATATTATTATTTACTTTATTATCCAAACTACTGAGCTTCCTCTGGAATCTAATTAAAATAGACATAATCATACATTTCATGAAAATTGTTTTTTATGAACTATTAAAACATAATGAAAGTAGTAATAACAGTAATAATGTTAGTAGTAGTAGAAAATACTGAAGAGCAAGTTTTAAAGTAAGTGTGCATAGAAAGATAAATAGTTATATCAACTACTTTTCTCAATTTTGACCCCATTCTACTATATGGATCTAATATGCATACTTAACCATGTCTTCCTATGGCCTCTAAAACTCTTCAGGGACACTTCTTCAGTTTTAGTGTAACTCATATTCTTTAGCATAGCACAGAAGGTGTTCCATTATTTCAATTTTAGCATCTGCCTTTATACCTTGAATTTTATACTATAGTAAATAGTGAAATGATTACTTTAGGTTCCCCAAGTTGTGGTCTCTTTGAATTCCACGCTGTAAAACAATGGATAAGAGGCAGCATCTTTGATTTCTCCTTTCTTCTTCTATTTCTTATTATCTACTAAGTCCTTGTCAGGTGGTGATACACACCTTTAAGAAGACTCATTGTACCTATGGGCACTGCTGATGTAGCTGTTTGAAAGGAGCATGGTAAAATTAGATGTCATTCCCTGAAATTAAATTAGACCACACTTCTACTTCTCTTTGAATTTCTACAAATAATCCCTTATTCATCTCTGTTAGTTCTGACCTTGGTTTCCATTCATAGCTCCTACTTTTGTTATCTGCTTTATTCACTTTTGGCATTTCTCTTGATACCTGATAACTAGTCGGACTTTATTTTGAGTCTTCCTTTTTTCCCCCCAAGGACTGTTTTGATGTTTGACTATTAGAATTTGTTAAATGACTTTCACCTTTGTTTTTTATCACCTGCCTTTCCTCTGAGATGAGATTTGACTTTTTCTTGTTATTTTTCAGAACTGATCCAGGACCTGCTTCAATTTTCTTTGACATATTCTTTCCTTTGTATTTCCACTGTGCCTACTGTAGATAAAACTCTTATTAAACTACACTGTATCATTGCAATACCACTCTATTGGCTTTTCCACTTGTACCTGCTATCTTCAATTGATTCTTATAATTAATGCCAAACTATTCTTAAAATTTTTGCTTTTATCAGTTAATTCTTCTGTTTCTTATAATTGACATCACATAGATCAAATTGCTTAGCAAAGTATCCAAAGCTTTCCATAGGCTAGGATTAATCTGCTGTTTCTTTTTTAAATAATTAATTTATTTATTTATTTTAATTAGATATATGTGACAGCAAAATGCTTTTTGATTCATTGTATACAATTTTAGCACAATTTTTCATTTCTCTGGTTGTACATGATGTAGGGTCGCACCATATGGCCAGTCATACATGTACCTAGGGTAATGATGTTCATCTCATTTCACCATCTTTCCTGTCCTCATACCCCCTCCCAACCATCCCTCCCCTTTGCCCAATCAATGTTTCTCCATCCCCCTTCCCCATTATAGATCAGCAGATCAGCATCCACTTATCAGAATATTTGGCTTTTGGTTTTTTGGAATTGGATTATTTCGCTTAGCATGAAATTCTCCAACTCCATCCATTTACCTGCAAATGCCATGATTTTATTCTCTTTTAATGCTGAGTAATATTCCATTATGTGTGTGTGTATGTGTATGTGTATATATATATATATATATATATATATATATATATATATATATATATCACAGTTTCTTTATCTATTCATCTATTGAAGGACATCTAGGTTGGTTCCAGAGTTTAGCTATCATGAATTGTGCTGCTATAAACACTGATGTGGCTGCGTCACTGTAATATTCCAATTTTAATTCTTTTGGGTATAGACTGAGGAGTGGGATTGCTGGGTCAAATGGTGGTTCTATTCCAAGTTTTCCAAGGAATCTCCATATTGCTTTTTCCATATTGGTTGTACCAATTTGCAGTCCCGCTAGCAATGTATATGTGTGCCTTTCCCCCCACATCTTTGCCAACACTTATTCTTGTTTGTATTCTTGATAACTGCCATTCTGGCTGGTATGAGATGAAATCTTAGAGTAGTTTTGATTTACATTTCTCTAATTACTAGGGTTGTTGAACTTTTTTCATATATTTGTTGACTGAATGTATAACTTCTTCAAAGAACTATTCATTCAGATTCTTAGCCCATTTATTGATTGGGTGATTTGTTTTTTTGGCATTAATTTTTTTTTGAGTTCTTTTAATATCCTGGAGATTAGTGCTTGATCTGACATGCATGTGGCAAAAATTTGCTCCCCAAATGTAGGCTCTCTCTTCACCTCATTGATTGTTTCTTTTGCTGAGAAGAAGCTTTTTAGTTTGAGTATATCCTATTTATTAATTCTTGATTTTATTTCTTGTGCTTTAGAAGTGGGAGCCTTATCTGATGTAATGAAGATATGGGCCTACTTTTTTCTCTATTAGGTGCAGAGTCTCTGGTATAATTCTTAGGTTCTTGATCCACTTTGAGTTGAGTTTTGTGCATGGTGAGAGATAGGGGTTTATTTTCATTTTGTTGCATATGGATTTCCAGTTTTCCCAGCACCATTTGTTGAAGATGCTATCTTTTCTCCAATGTATGTTTTTGGTGACTTTGTCTAGTATGAGATAACTGTATTTTTGTGGGTTTGTCTCTTGTGTCTTCTATTCTGTCCCATTGGTCTACATGTCTATTTTGGTGCCAGTACCAAGTCATTTTTGTTACTGTAGCTTTGTAGTATAGTTTAAGGTCTGTTATTGTGATGCTTCCTACTTCACTGTTCTTGTTAAGGATTGCTTTGGCTATTCTGTGTCTCTTAATTTTCCAGATGAATTTCATGATTGCCTTTTCTATTTATATAAGTAATGACATTGGGTTTTTAATTGGAATCACATTGAATCTATATTGTGCTTTGGGTAGTATGGCCATTGAGACAATATTAATTTTGCCTATCCAAGAACAAGAGAAATCTTTCTATCTTCTAAGGTCTTCTTCAATTTCTTTCTTTAGTGTTATGTAGTTTTAATTGTAGAGGTCTTTTACCTCTTTTGTTAAGTTGATTCCCAAGTATTTTTTTTGACTATTCTTCTAGTGTAGTTCCTATCTTTAGTGACTTTTAGTTTTATTTTTTAAATTCTTTTTCATGAAATATTTTGCTGAGAATGTTCTATAGTGCAGGCTTTCTTGTGCATTTTTTAAACTTTTGTTTATTGGAAGCTTTTTATTTCGTCAATAATTCTGACTCTTAATTTTGCTAGGTATGTTATTCTTGGCTGCCATTAATTTTCTTTCAGAGCTTGGTGTATATATATATATATATATATATATATATATATATATATATATATATATATTTTCTAAAACCTCTTCCTTTGAGTGTCTTGGTTGAGAAATCTACTGAGATCCATATTGGTTTCACTCTAAATGTGAACTGTCATTTTTCTCTGGCAGTGTTTAAAATTCTATCCTTATTCTGTATTTTAGGTATTTTCATAATAGTAGCCTTGGTATGGGTATGTATAGTATGGTATGGGTCTGTTCTAATTTTGTGCACTTGGCGTTCTGTAAGCTTTCTGTATTTGATTTTCCATTTCATTCGTAAAGTCTGAGAAATTTTCTGATATTGCTTCTTTGAAAATATTGTGCATTCCTTTGGTTTGTGTATCTGAGCCTTCATGTATCCGATAAATATTAAATTTGGTCTTCACATTATCCCAGAGTTCTCAGAAGTGCTATTCATGGTCTCTTAACATCCTTTTTCCATGGTCAGCTTTATTTTCAAGATTAGTTTTTTTTTTTTTCTTCATTGTCTGAAACTCTGTCTTCCAAGTGGTCTAGTGTGCTGGAGATGCTTTTCATTGAAGTTTTAATTTGTTTTATTCCTTTGTTTTAAGGAATTTCACTTAATTTATTTTCATAATCTATTATTTTTTGAAGTGGTTTTTCACTTCTTGAACTTTCTCTCTGATTTCATTCCTTACATCGTCCTTTGTCGCGACCCCTTGCCCGCAAGGAAGACGCAACTCAGGAATCTTCTTTCAGCAGTTTATTCAGGTCCTTGATATTTCTTCTTCTTTCTTCTTCTCTTCCCCCCGGATGCCCTCCCAGCCTTAATAAAGCATCCCAAGCCCCAATGCAAAGCTGCCGCGTGGAACTTTCTCACAGGGTGGTGAAAAATCATGTGCCAACTCTCTCAGATAAGGAGTTGTTTGTCACATACCACAGCGGAGCCAGCGCCATCTCGTAATGGCGACCATAGTCTGCAGAAACGGCAGAAGCGGCTCACCACAGTTCCCCCTTTCTGTTTTATTAAAACAATACAGGTGAGAGTAGAGGTCCTATCCCACTGTGCAGAAGTGGCTGCATAGTATGGCTCAGTCCTAAGGAGGGCCCTTCCCCAGATCCAAGGCCATATCAGCCGACGCCTTTTTTCGTGGGGCGGGGCGTGGACGCGTCTAACCCGCATGCAATAGGACATGCTCTCCTTGAGGTCCACGTCAAGGATCACTCAAGTGCAGTGCCTTGCCTCGCATCCTGTATCGTGACGATGGTGGACGAAGGGGGATAGCTGAGGCTGAACTGTGGCTGTTTATAATGACAAACAAGTTGACAGCACCCTGAAAGAAAGGCACGGACTTTAAAGCGATAGAAAAGCACTAGTGTGAAAACCCATCTGCGTGCAATGGCAGCAAGACCAGCAGAGTGCAAGGGCTTTCCAACACTAAGAGAATAACAAGGAAAGTCATGTCGATCCCAGTGCAATGTTATAATAACTTGGGGTGCAACGACCATGACAAAGGTTTACTGTTTAAGATGCGCAAGCCAGACTTGAGGTGAGTTGCCATTTTCTAAAGCTGCAAGAGCTTGTATGATCATAGCCTTATCGTGAGCACTGCGGGCCTTAAGGCGACAGAGAAACCACAAACAGAGGAACATACCGAAGCAACACATTGCACCAAAAATGCCTACCCCCACCCACTCTTTGAAGAAGGAAAAAGCAGAAGATATCCAATCGGTGAATTGACCCAAAGTCACTGGTTCGACATGGGTACTGTTCAAGACAGCTATCTGGGTTAGTTGAGACTGGATCATGTCTTCCGCTGCCATGGACCAATTTCCAGCCAAATATTCGCCAATGATGCGGGAGGCATTCCTGGAATCATTAAATCTGACAGAGATTATGCATAAATGTGCACGTTGGTCAACACAACCCAAATGTACTAGATCAGACAACTCCTCAACTTGAGCTTGAAGCAGATCTATCCTTTGATTAGCAGCCAAAATCCCAGATAAAATGTGTTGATTAATTTTACTTTGGGATTCAAGTACGGTGGATGTTTGTTGAATAACCTGATTAATAGTGGCAGCAGTTTGTACTTGGCTGGCCATGGCTACTCCAGCTGTAACTGCTGCAGCAGCAGATACCGCCACAGCTGTCACTATAGCTGCCGTTATTCCAAAATCTCTACGGGCTCTAATCAGTTCAACAATAGGAAAAGATTCTGGATCTGCAGTAACCGGGATCGGGACAAAGGTTGGAATTTTCATAATCACTGCCGTAGTCCAGGAGCCATTCCAACACTCAGACAAGTAACAAGTAACATTAGAACAATTAAACATCCCCTGTAATGTAACATTAGCCAAAAGAAACAGGAACGGAGATTGGAGACAGACTGCTGCGGAGGGTAATGTGGCATTAGATAATTGTGAATTATTTGCAAAAATTTTAAGCCTCCTACCTCGCTCCGAGTCTTGGGTAGTGCCAGAAACATTAAACAGCCAACTTTGGACTCCTAATATTTCCCTGGGGAAACACAAGCGCGGACTAGACTAGCCCAATCTGAGGGAGTCATACAAAATCTAGTAAGTCCCTCCACCTGAGTGAGAGTGAAAGCGGCATCTATGCCATAAGTGCTGACGGATTCTGCCAAGGTTTTAACTATCTTAAAGTCTAAAGGCTCATGATATCTTCCCCTATTATTGTCCTGAAACACCGGGTACGCAAGTCCCATATCTGTATTAACTGTCCTCCAAACTTGCGCATGAAAAGATCTCCCGGAACCTTGGCTCCCCCCCACATACGGGGGTGGGGCAACAGGCATCATATCTTCTTCTAAATTTTCAACCTCCTCCTCCTCAGAATTCTGTTGACCAATATTAGATCCCTCCCCCTTCTTACAGTAGGCATGCGCGCCTTGTGTCTCCTTTTTCTTCTTTTTCATTTTTATCTTATGTAGTTGTTGCAACAATATATCAAGGTCCTCAGAACACTCTGAGTCGCTTGTGTTCTCAGGCGTTCTGAATTCGGTCAAGTCTGGGTAGAGCCTTCTCCTATTTTTATCTTCAGGCTCTTTTGCCTTCTCACTACTGTTACTTTTGATACTCTCTGCCACTTCACTATGTGATCCTTCAGATTTTTCCTCATGTAGTTGTTCAAGAACGGCCTGACCCTCACTCACAGCTTCCTGGCATTTACCATCTGTTATACATCCTCTAACTAACTTCCAAAGTGGTATAATGCCACCCTGCAAGGTACCTTGCTCATGAGCGAAATCTAGATCTTTCCCTAATTTGTCCCAGCTGGGAACCGTAAGACTCCCTGAAAAAGCAAACCAAGGAGCCGCTATATCAGCTTCTCTCAAAAACATCTGCAAAGTACTCTGCTTTATCTTAAGTCCTTTTGAATGTAACAACCCATCTAGGGCCAACAAAATTGGGCTTGAAGAAGCAACACCCATAATGTTTTTAGAACTATAAAGAAAGTGAAAGTACAAAAGTCCCCGCTCTCTTCCTTTTACAGGGGAGCGTCCCTTTTTATGAATTTCCCTGCTCTCTTCCTTTTACAGGGGAGCGTCCCTGTCGTCACAACAACAAAAGAAGCACAAAAAACAAAAGCGAAAGTACACAGTGCAGCTGCAATAAAATGTAAGGCTCTCTCTGTGTTTACAGAGGAGCTGCCCCGCTTTGGTCGCGGATCCCACTTACCTGGGACTAACCCCGCTTTGGTCGCGGATCCCACTTACCTGGGACTAACCGGTGCACCACCCCTGACTGCTGAAAGTTCTGGTTCCCGGGTCTCGGCACCACTTGTCGCGACCCCTTGCCCGCAAGGAAGACGCAACTCAGGAATCTTCTTTCAGCAGTTTATTCAGGTCCTTGATATTTCTTCTTCTTTCTTCTTCTCTTCCCCCCGGATGCCCTCCCAGCCTTAATAAAGCATCCCAAGCCCCAATGCAAAGCTGCCGCGTGGAACTTTCTCACAGGGTGGTGAAAAATCATGTGCCAACTCTCTCAGATAAGGAGTTGTTTGTCACATACCACAGCGGAGCCAGCGCCATCTCGTAATGGCGACCATAGTCTGCAGAAACGGCAGAAGCGGCTCACCACAGTCCTTTACCTCCTAGATTAGTTTAATGTCCACTGTGGTATCCATGGATTGTGTTGTTGAAGTATCTTGGTTTCTTTTGTGTGATTTGTTCCCTTGCTTTTTTATGTTGTTTGTGTGCCTACCCACCTAACAGAATGGGTCTTAGGCATAAGAGTTTCTATCCTGTGGATGTATAGCATTCCCAAAGTTTTCCAGACCTCATTATTTAAGAGGAGACAAATAAAAACAACAACCAATGCAAACAGTATACAGCATTAAGTCAAATAGGTATTTCTCTGACATCTATAATTGCCACAATAAGCAAATGATATGATCACTTATACGATAACATTAAAAACAGTAAGTTTGCAAAAGGATTTATACTTTTGAATGTTGGACAGGAGAGAACTGAAGTGATGTAGGTTGTGATGATTATATGGGGGAAGGAGAGAAGATAGAAGTAAAAATTTAAAGGAAGAAAGAAAGAGAAAATAATAGAGATTGACTCTTAGTAGAAGAAAAGCAAGAAGGAGAATCAAGGGAAACATAAATTATATATATATATATATCTGTTTATATTATATATATAATATTATATATAATATATTTATATTATATTTTATATGCATATATAAAATATGCACACACACAAATATATATATACACATATATTTACATATATATTTTTATATATACATATGTATATATATATATACATATATATGTAAAAACTTTAAAAATGAAAAAATACAAAACCAAACTTGAGTATACTAACCAAATATCCTAGTCCTCAAAAATACTGATTCATGAAAAATAACTGGCTTCAAAAATGCTAGAAATGAGAAAAAATCAAAATATGGACATGTATAAATGTTCATGAACTGGGCTGGCGATGTGGCTCAAGCGGTGGCGTGCTTGCCTGGCATGCATGGGGTGCTGGGTTTGATCCTCAGCACCACATAAAAATAAAAATAAAATAAAGATGTTGTGTCCACCAAAAACTAAAAAATAAATATTAAAAAATTCTTTCTCTCTCTCTCTTAAAAAAATATCCATGAACTATTAATGTCACAATTAAACAGAAAAGAAAAATAACAAAAAATATCTTGATGCAAAATTGAAAATTATTTCCATTGGAGTTCAAAAGATGCTCAGCTTCCTTTCTCAGCAATGTTAGGTGGGGTTGTGTGGAGTGTTAAGGTTGGGTTTTGGAGTGAAAAAGTAATCCTGTCAGTGGAACTCCTGGAGGTGGGGTTTACTCTGAGTTAGGCTCTATGTTCTTCACTGAATGCCAGTTGGTCTGGAGATTTTAAATTAGTGCATTGTGTTTCCTAGTCTTGGGTTCAGTCTCCAAATTCTGTCTGTCCCACTGCAGCCCCTTTGAATTCCTGGCCAGGCATATGTCTCCCAGCAGGTCCTGCAAGCAGCTGGATTGGAGGGGGTGGGGGAGAGCTGGGTGGGTTTTCATGATCAGTATTCCCCTGTGTAAAACCCTCTCCATATTTGATTTTCTTCTTGCCACTTAGGAACACTCTATGTCTTGCAGTGCAGATTTGCCAGCTCTGTATTTATGGCCAAACTGGTGTTTGCCTGAAATTGGTTCACTCAGTTACTGGCCCCCATGCTGTGGCTACAAAATGTTTCCTTCCTCTATCTCCCTATTGTGACTGGGAGAGATGTGACTTCTTTCCCGAATAAGGTTATTGTGCAGCATGCCTTTCTGTTTAGTGGGGCAGTGTCTTTGATCTCTAAATTCTCCATACCCAGACATGCCTCAGGCCTCCTAAAAATGCGGGTTTCTTTATTTCCCTTATCCCTCCACTTTGCTTGCAGTGGAACCACCCTCCTGGTGCCTCCAGCTATGGCAGCAGTGGTGGCCCTGGAATTTTCTTCCTTATTTTATTATATCCAATTTCTGAGTCCCGGATCTGCATTGATTGTGCAGTATTAAGTTCCAGTAAATCTACTTCACCCACTTTGCTGAGAACCTGCCTATCTGCTTTCTTGGTGTCCTACCATGGAGCAGCCAGGAAATTGACCTCCTCTATTCTACCATCTTGAAAACAACAAGAACAATATTAGGGAAGGAGGAAAGATTACTTGGTGCTTATGGTTTCACAGCTTTTCCTTTTGTGTTTCTCAGTGTTATTGGCTTATAGTTTTAGTTTTTTGTTGGGTCTTTGGTTTTGCATAAGGATAATACTGATATTATAAATAAGTTTACAAGAATTCCTTCCTCCTTACTTTTTTGGAAAAATTTCAGAAAAATTAGTGTTAGTTTTTTTTTAAGTGCTTGGTAGATATGAGCGGTTAATGTATAAGATTCTGGACTTTATTTGATAAGAAATTTTTTTATCATTGCTTTAATTTCTTCAGGTATTATTGGTCTGTTCAGGTTTTCTATTTCTTCATGATTTAATAGGTTGGATATGTCAAGGAGTTTATCCATTTCTTTTAATTTGTTGGCATGTAATTATTTATAATTATCTCTTATTATCCTTTATATATTTTTTTTAATATTTATTTTTTAGTTTTCGATGGACACAACATCTTTATTTTATTTTTATGTGGTGCTGAGGACCGAACCCAGCGCCCCGCGCATGCCAGGCGAGTGCGCTACCGCTTGAGCCACATCCCCAGCCCTGATCCTTTATATTTTTGTGGTATCATTTGTAATGGCTCATTTTAATTTCAGTTCTTATCTTTTTAGTCTTCTTTCTTTTTTCTCTAAATCTGGTAAGAGTTTGTTGATTTTGTTTACTGCTTCAAAAACCATCTTTTTGTTTGATTGATCCTTTGTTTTTGTTCTTATTTTATTTATTTCTGCTCTCATCTTTTTTACTTTTTGGTGGTGGTGGGGTTACCAGGGATTGAATTCTGGGGCACTGGGCCACTGAGCCATATCCCAATTCCTGTTTTGTATTTTATTTAGAGACAGGGTTTCACTGAGTTGTTTAGTGCTTTGTTTTTGCTGAGGCTGGCCTTGAACTCATGATCCTCCCACCTCAGTCTCCCAAGCCTCTGGGATTATAGGTGTGTGCCTCCATGCCCAGCTCATCTTTTCTTGTCCTACTAATTTTTGTTTCAGTGTGTTCCCATCTTTCTAATTTTGCAGTATCCAATCTGAATTTTATTCTATCCAATATAATTTTATCTCATTAATTGATATTTTTGTCTCAGAAGTACAGCTTTAAATTTTGTACATGTTCCATGTGTCTACTTAGCAAGTACAATATTTTCTATAATTATTTGAACATATGGAATATGGTTCAAATTTAACCATTTTAATGTCTATGTCTTCTGTTTTAATTTGGGGTCATCTTTAACTGACTGATTTTTCTCTTCATTTTGGGTTGTATTTCTTGCTTCTTTGCTTGCTAGTATTTTATGATTTGATGCTATATATTCTAAATTTTAATTTTAAAGTATTTTATTCTAGATGTTTTTGGTTTTGTATAACTATTCTGAAGGTTTTTTTTCCCCCCTGGGATATAATTAAATTAGGAGGAAAACAGTGTGATAATTTGGGACCCTCCTTTAAACTTTGTTATATGGAAGCAGAGGTATTCTACTGTTTAGAATACTTAAACAAAAATTTTTGGTATACCTGATCCCTTGTAAGTTACAAAGTTTTTCATTTTGCTTGAGGGAAGTAGGCACTATTTCTGGCCTACAAGATTTCTGAATATGTTCACTCTTGTCCTTTCTGGCGTTTGTTTCCCAGCCTTGGCTAGTTTCCACATAATATGTGATAGTAGTACTCTGCTGAAAACTTTATAGATGCAAAGAGTTATCTTTGCAATTTTCTCCTCTTTGGTTCTATAGTCTACCTTTTCAACTAGGCCTTTTTGGATTTCCATCTTAATGTTTTAGCTTCAGGGAATCATCCACATTCTACCTAGATTCTTCCTCTTTGCCCTGGAATCTGGTATACAAGGCATCTTACTAGTAGATTTATATGCTTTCTTTTTTGCTACTATTTTGCATAGGAAGTAAAATTGCATTTTAAAAAGATAGCATATTGGTGCATGATAATTATACAGAATAGTGAGTGTCATTGTGTCGTATACATACATGCTCACAACATACTGTTTTAGTCAGTTTTCTTGTGTCTGTGACCAGAAGGTCTGACAAGTACAATTAGAAGAGGAAAAGTTTATTTAACTCATAATTCAGAGGTCTCAGTTCATAGATGGGTAACTTAATAGTTCAGGGCCCAAGTGAGGCAGAGCATGAGGCAGAAAGTCATAGAGGAGGAAAGCAACTCAAGACATGGCAATAAGAATCAGAGAGAGGATTCTGCTCACGAGGTACAAAATATAAACCTCAAAGGCACTACCCCAGTGACCTACCTCTCCCAGCCATATCCTATGTGCTAATAGTTACCACCTGGTAATCCACATCAGTGGACTAATCTACTGGTTAGGTCTTGACTCATAACTGTCTCACACATGAGCTTTTGGGGGACACCACATATCCAAACCATAACATACATTATACAGTTTCATTCCTCAGTGCGTCCTTTTGTCCCTCTTTTCTACTTCCCTTTCTATTCTACCAGTCTCCCTTCTGTTTTCATGGGAACCTGCCCCCCCCACACCCTTGCTTTTTTCTTTTTTTCTCTCTAGCTTCCATATGTAAAAGAAAACACATGAACCTTGACTACCTGAGTCTCTTATTTTGCTTAAGATGATGCTTTCCAGTTCTATCCATTTTTATGCAAATGGGATAATTTTAGTTTTCTTTGTGGCTGATTGAAATTCCATTGTGTGTATTTTCTTTATTCATTCATCTGTTGAAGGACACCCTGGCTAATTCCATGACTTGGCTATTGTGAATTGTAAGACTACGTGCATTTCAAAGATTTTAAAATGGCTAAAAAATAAATAAATAAATAAATAACAATAAAAAAAAAGTAAAAAAAAAAGATTTTAAAATGGGGGCTGGGGTTGTGGCTCAGCGGTGGAGTGCTCGCCTAGTACGCATGAGGCCCTGGGTTTTATCCTCAGCAACACATAAAAAAATTAAATAAAGATATTGTGTCCATCTACAACTAAAAAATAAAATATTAAAAAAAAGATTTTAAAATGATCTAAAATATGGATCTGGTCAAAGAACTTACGTACGTAATATTTGTTCTCTATTTAGAACATTGTTGGATTAATTTTCAATGGCAAAATATGAGAGTTAGAATTGGTTTAAACATTATATTATGAAACTGTTGGGGATAGACCAAATCCCCACCCCTATTTTTATGTCAGTCTGGTTCTCTTATAGACTGCAGGTATTGATATTTCACAAATGAACATTGTGTTATTGTAATGGTTTCCAGTGCCCTTCCACATACTTAACTCATTTATTCATTCTTGTAGAATAACTTTGAAAAAGGTATTATTAATCACATGTCACAGGATTAAAGCTTGAGACTTAGGGAAGTGATTTTATAAGGTGATATTATGGTAAAGGCCAACTCTAAAACTCTAATTAAAATTTGTTGATTGTACAGCTAAAATAGTTTCCACAGAACTATTCAATAAGCATTATTTATATCTTATTGAAATATCCATATCCATAAAACTATCTTGAGTAATATGTGATTGTGAACTTGCCTGGCTTTCATATTACCATTTGCAGAAGTGGAGGTGGTGGGTCTAAGAGCTCAATGTGTTTCTCACAAGATTTTTATCACCTCTTCCTCTTAGGAATCCCAGAATGTACTTATTCTTTACTTTTCTATTTACTTCTGTTACTAAATACCATTTATTCCAGGATGTTTCTTATAACCCAGGCTCTCATTTCTCTAAGGCTCCGTATAATCCCACCCTTAGATCCCATACACATTTCCTAGACTTTTTCACTGTTTTTTTTTCTGGGACTCATGATCCTTCATCAGCAAAAACTACAATCACAATCTTATCTATGAACTTCTCTTGTACCAATTTTATGTAATTGAATTCTAGATATTCCCTTAAAATGGTGTCCTCGACATTAAAAATATTGGATTTCTCTTCCACAACTTTCATTCATCTCCTCGTTACTTCTAGATAGTTGTCCTAAATTCCTCTTTATAAAAATTTAGCTTCGAAGGTTATGATAATGTATTATAACATTTTCATCCCACACACTCTTCCAGTTTTTGCCAATTTCTTTATTCTCCTTTCTGTTTCTGAGTAGAACTCCTCAGAAAGAGTTATATGTACTTTATATTCCCACTGTCCTCCTATTCTGTTTGAACTTGCTCTACTTAGGCTTTCAACTCCCCCCACCAAGTCCACTGAATTTATTGTAAAGGTAATCCTTGACCTCCATTTTACTAAATGCAATAGTCAGTTTTTCTCACACTACATCTTATTTGATCTTGGCAGCATTGGACACAGTTAACTGTCCTCTACCTTTCTGAAACACACTCATCGCTTGGCTTTGGAGACTCCACTCTCTGGCTATCCTCCTAATTCACCGGCCTGTCTTTATTTTTTCTCTTATTTTCTTTTTATTCCTCTTCATTCTTGTGCTCTTTAAATGTGGAAGTACTCCAGCATTTAACCCTTGAAAATATTCCCTATCTATTTCCCTAAGTCATCTTATTTTGTTAAGATGCTTTAAGTATCATCTAAGTGCTGATGACTCTCACATTTCTACCTAAACTTCTCTACCAAATTTACTACTTGTATATACAACTTCCTATTTACTTGGGTAGTTAATAGGCATCCCAAACTTACATGTCCAGAAATAAACTCCTGACTTTCTACCCCTCAAACACATTTCTGAGGAAATAAATGCTATAGTTTATGCTGCTCAGTCTGAATACCTTGAAGTCATTCTTAACTCCTCTCTTTTCTGTAAGGTTCATCAGCAAATTAAATCTTGATGGATAGATATTTCTTTGTATATCACTTTTGTATTCTTACAGTTTTCCAGATTATAGTCAGAATAATTATTTGATACATATATATTAGCTTGAAACTTCTGATGGGCTGACATCTGACTTAGAATAAACCTGAAATTTTTTCATTGACCCTAAACTCCTTACATGATCATATACTTTCCCAACTATTACCGATTTCTGTCAACATTGTTTACTGTGTTCAAACGATACTGATCTTGCCTTTATTGAACATGCCAGACCCACTTTTTCCTCAGGACATTTGCCTTTGCTGTTCCTTCTTCTTGGAATACATGTGCTTCAGTTATGTGCAGGGCTTACACCCCTTACTTCCTTCAGGTTTCTGTTTAAATTCTCCCCTTTTTAAAATATTTTTTTTTAGTTGGACACAATTACTTTATTTATTCATTTTTATGTGGTGCTGAGGATCAAACCCAGGGCCTTGCACATGCTAGGCAAGCACTCTGCTTCTGAGCCACAACCCCAGTCCCAATCAAATTCCCTTTTAATGAAATATTTCCTCACTACCCTACCTAAAATAGCAACCCACCTTTATCTTTCTATCCTCTTCGCTTCATTTTTCTTTATAACATTTATGAAGAAACCTTGTATACTTATGTGTATATGTATGTACACATATGTGTACATATATAGAGTATAGGTATGTATGTATATGCCTGTATGTATACATATATATTTAACACTTATTTAAATATTAACACATGCTAGGCACTTTAAAATAGTAGATAGTAACTTATTTATTCCTCATAATATGTGAAGGATGTAGGGAAGTAGGCGTGTTATACTACTTTACAAATGGGGAAACTGAGAAATAGTGGTGTTAAGCAACTTGTTCAAGGTCAAACAACTGGTGGTAGCATATCTGGAATTTAAATCTAGACATCTTCTAGTGTGCACTTAACCATTATGTCCTGTGCCTCTTCTCATGGTTATGTATAGATATAGGGGTAAATAGATAGTTAGATATAGGTATGTATGCAGCAATTGTCAATGGTGAAATTAGTTACTAAAAGAGTAGAAGCTTTAAAATAATTCATGCAATATTAACAATTATCTGATATTATTTTTAATATCACTTAATAACAGTTAATAGTCTGATTATCAAATAGTCTGATTACTGGAAGTCTATTATTTTCCAGTTTGAGACTCTTTCTTAACAAAGTTTTGTTTATCTCAACTACACTTCTTGCTAGTAAATTACATGTGATGTTACTTAATTTTTCTAATCCTCAGTATAATTGATATTTTTAACTTACAAAAAGACTTTAGTTTTTTAAGAGCAGTTTTAGGCTCACAACAACATTAATAGGAAGATATTTCCCATATACTCTGCCCCAACATATGCAGAACCTCCTCCATTATTAACATCTGCCGCCAGAGTAGTACATTTGTTGCAATTGATAAACCTATATTGATGCATTATTATTACCCAAAGTTCATAGTTTGCATTAGGGTTCACTCTTGGTATTGTACATTCCTTTGGTTTGGGTAAATTTATGATGACATGTAGCTATCACTCCCCTAAAAATCCTCTGCGCTTCATCTATTTATCCTTTTCCTCAAACCTCCTAACCTCTGAAAACCATTGATCTTTTCATGATCTCCATGGATTTTCCTCAGGAATGTTACATAGTGGGAATCATAACAGTATGTAGTCTTTTCAGTTGGTTTCTTTCACTTAGCAAACATAATCAGTTTTTTAAATGAGGATAATGATTTCTACCTCAGGACATTTTTAAGAGAGATTTAAAGTGAGACTTAAAGGAAAAAAATGTATGAAATCACAATGCCTGGTACCAGCTATCAGCTCATGTTAATTGATATTAATGAAGTATAAATGAACAATTGCAATAATTATACTACAAATAAGATTATATTCTTTTGGATTTGGTAGAAATAGTGTTTCTTTGAGATTTTATATTCTTAGGTAGGAGAGGCTTTTAAAAATCAGTCAAGGAAGAACTCAGAACCGAAGATGTTATTTTTGTTAATTATTATGGTGTCTCACACCAACTATGCAGTAAGCTAAGTCAAATGAATTGTGGTCTCCTGTATATTTTGGCAATTACTTTAGAATTCAACCTAAAACTTTTGTTATATCATTAGTGACTAATTTGATATAACTCAGAAAAGTTTTAGCATGGACAGTACAGGCTTCTGAGATAATCTTTCTAGTTGTTCACATGAAAAGGGTTTAGAAACTTTTTAGCACTGACTCAAGAATAAAAAGATTGTTTAATATTCCAAGTCTTATGTTTAAAGATGACCTTTTTTCTAGCCTTATAAAAATGTAGATATAAAGAAATTATAAGAATTTAACACACATTGAAATAGTTCCTTGCAGGTTCCCTTTACTGTGTCTTCTGTTCAAAGCTTTCATGTGCTACTGGAGGAAATTAAAGACTAGCCTATTAGTAAATTACCAGTCTTTACCAGTTTGAAGGGCAGAAAGTCATGTTTTCTTTCTTCATATGTTTGCTAGCATATGCATCATGCATGTATACACACACACACACACACACACACACACACACCCCTTATTATTGGAAATGGGCTAGCAATATTTTTCAGTGGATTGTTAGCATATTCTGACCAAGACATTTGACCTTTGAGTTGTAGTTTACACAACTATAGGATTTTGCTTGTATTGGCTATTAGCTAATAAAGGGAGTAGATATAAATATTGGCTAGTAGGAAAGAATTGGGTTGAGTGACTTTGGGTTAAATATATATCTCTGATAGTGAATAATTGTATAACTTTGGAAAACTTATAAGCATGAAGATATAAATTATCTCTATTGGACCCTTTTATATATGTGCAAACTAAGGGAAGGGAAGAAACCAGTTTTTCTCTAAGATTTTTTGCCATACAGTGACTTCTAGTTTTACATACTGTGTTTATATATCTATTTGTTTATGCATTTGTAAGTGATTATATGCTTATGTATATGTTTCAGAGTACAATACCTGCAATAAATAAATAAATAAATAAATAAATAAATAAATAAATATTTTTCCCAAACAATTGTGGAAAAAACATTTTATATAACAATCTTATTTAATTAGATAAAGATCAAGTTACACAGAAATAGACATATATACATTCATATTTCTCCTTATAGTAAATTCTGTCAAGATATGAAATTATAGCAACAGTGACTATATATACCCTAACAATTTATATATATTACTTTATTTAATTCCCATAAGATCTTACCAGGTAGGACTTTGAAAGCAAACTCCAATTTCAGCTAAGGGAGAGAGTTGCAATTTGACTATAATTCTGCTTTAAAGTCAAACCTTAAGAAGTAAGTGTTAATATGAATTTTATTTTAACATATCCACTTATGCATCTATACTTCATTTATTTTTAAGGATATGCTCAATTGTTATCCATATCAATAATTCTTATAATCATAGTATAATGTGTTTCCTAGCCCAAGAGATACCTGACTGTGGGTTAATTTTTAATCTGTTGAAATGAGAGATTTTCCCTTTAATTTAGCTAGACTATGGTTTGATTCTTTTAACCATAATGAATAGCCAGTAGATGTAGACAAAAAGATCATGTTTACAATCTTTTATTTCCAATAAAATTCAATGACCCCAAATATTTAAGTATTATCTGTTTTTAATTTTATGTTACTGGTGACTTTCTTTCATAGTCTGAATCTTCTTGGACCAAATTCTAAACCATCCTGGACAAAGGGCATGGCTTATCTTGTTTCATATTGGATATGAATCCAGGTTTTATCTATAAGTCAAACCAAATCACCATAAGTATAATCATGATTATTTAAGAGAAAGGGCTTTCATTTTCATTTCAGGGCAGAAATTACAGGCTAGTGATGAAATCTACTTATAGTCTCCCTATGATTTAAACTATTCATATCAAGTCCCAAAGGACTTTGCTCAGGTTAAATTCATTAAATATTAATCAAAAGACTAGTTTTTCCTAAAAAGATTGGAGAAACATTTGTGAAGAAAGGTGAATTCCTAAAGAAACTATATATATTTTAGGAAGAATTATGTTATATTATGAAGTTGTTATGTCATGATGTTTTACCTGAAAATAAATTTTGTTTAGTCATCACAATGAATTCAGTTAGACTTTTATTTTTCAAAATTGAAGAATTCTTGGTTGCAAAACTTGTTTTGTTTTACAGAGGAAATATCTGATAGGCCTTGTCATATATCTTTATTGCTCTTGTAACATAATTTTCCAAAGGTAGCCCCATAACTGCTAATTTCATTATTTCTTTAGTGTCTCTGTTACTAACTTGGAACTTGTAGCCACGCTTGTCTTTTGCCTAATGTGGCATGAGTGTAGTCTCTGGCAGCTTGTGTGGCAGAACTCAAACTTAGCAATAGCTGGAAGTAGACTGTTTACCTTTTGTGTAAGATATTAACAGAATGTATAAAATACAACTTTCTTGAAAACCTCCACAACTTAAAGAAATGTTATTATGCTACTTATGGGCACAATCATCTATTTTGATAGTTGCTGCAGTTACTATTGAAAGCAGCCTGAATTAGAAACATTGGCGTTAGAATTTTCTAACTAACACTTTCTTTTATAATTTATTTTATTTATTTTTATGTGGTGCTGAGGATCAAATCCAGTGCCTCATGCAAGCTAGGCAAGTGCTCTACCCCTGAGCTACCCCAGTGGTAACCAACCCTTTTAAAAATAACTCATTCTTATACAAAAATCTCTATAATTGGCCTTCATTTAGGTGAAAAAAGTCTGTATGAGAATATATGGTTTTCTGAGATTATATGATTTTTATTTTATTTATTTTTGTACTAAGGCTGAATTTCAAAGAATCATGATATATCAGTGTCAAATGCCTCTATGTATCATATTGCAATAATATTGGAAATTCAAGTGCACTAGGAGAGAGATCTAAAGTGTGTTTTTATTTCAGATATGTCCCTTAATTTCTCTGGGGCAGGCCTCAGTTTCATCACCTATAATATTTTATGAAGTGTTCAGGGCTAAATGAGCTCCAAGGTCCTTTTAGTTCTATAGTTCTATCATTGTTTTTAGGGACAACTTTGTGAATACATTGAGTTTCTTTGTTTTGTAAGGCTGAGATGACTCCGTATGAAATAATTTAGTATGATATAGTGGGAAGACCATGAGATTTTAAAATCAATTCTGACTTAAAGTGAATACCATGTGATGTTAGCTTAGTTTAAGTATCAAATTTCCTATTTGTAAAATTAGATAATAGGATTATTGTGAGGATTAAATAAGATAATGTATAATATTGTTTATGCAGT
The DNA here is from genome assembly GCF_047511675.1 of Marmota flaviventris. Taxonomy (NCBI): domain Eukaryota; kingdom Metazoa; phylum Chordata; class Mammalia; order Rodentia; family Sciuridae; genus Marmota; species Marmota flaviventris. The sequence continues at coordinate 39,242,758 of NC_092507.1, read as the reverse complement.
GGCTAGTACACATTGAACACTCAAGAAATGTTTGAGTTTTCTTTTCTCTCTTAGTTCCAAATGTTTATGAACTTGAGGAATAAAGAACACTGATCTGTCTGTGGTCCTAGGCTTTTCTGTATTCAAGCCTGATCTAAATGATTTGTCCTATAGTGGTCTTTTCTAAAAATATCTTTTCAAAATAATATCACTTTAAATTCTCAAATCATGATTATTTATATTTATGGAATATAATGTGATGTTTTGATATTTAAAAACAATATGAACTGATTAAATCAAACTAATTAACATATTTAATCACCTTGCTTGTATTTTTGTGTTAAGAAATTTGAAATTAATAGTTTATAAATCCACATTTCTGCTCCTGTATGTTATATATTGTGATTTCCTATGATTCTGTAGTTGAAGCTATTTCTGGGTCTTGCTGGGTCTGCTCATCTTTGCCCATTTGAGTATGGGTTACATCTATCTTAGTCAAAATCCACAGTAATTTATCCAGAGTATATAGAAGAAGAGAATAAGTTCTGAAGAACTCACGTACTTAAATACCAGATGAAAGAAGAGAAAGAACAGGAAAAAGATTCAATAAAGGATCAATGGACCAAAAAGTTTGTATTTAGAGGAAAAACAAGACCAAGGAAACAGAATATTTTGAGATAGGATATCAAATAAATTTACCTATGTATGTCTTACTTTTAAATTTGAACATCTTTGTGGGCAGGAACAATGTCGACTTTACCATGTATCTTCAGCATCAGTCAGAGCCACTGACAGTAAGAATTCAATGTATGTTTTCTTAATGAATGAATATGCCCAGTGTATGCTACTTGCAACCAGGTGTACCTCATGTATGGTAGTAACCTGGTAATTATTTGTTTTAGTTTCCAGAACTACTTTCTGGAAACTTTTTGGGCTTAAAACCACTAAAACTGACTGTATAACTCTTCGAAAGATTGGTAATTGAAAATGACTTGTTTCCTCACATCCTGAAATGTTCCCTAATATTTGAGACTACTAATCAAATCCTATATAGAATCCAGGGCTTTGTTTTGGCATCCTGATCTGAAAACACCATACCTTTCTATACTTTAGCTATACATTTTAAAACTCTCAACTTTATTTGGTTATGTTTAGTATTCAAATCATATATAGGTGCAATGGACTGAATTTTTTTTGTCAGTCTAAAATTCATATAATCCCAGTTGGATAGTATTTGGAAGTGGGACCTTTGAGAAGTAATTAGTTGATGAGGGTAAAGTTCTCATGAATGAAATTATGAATTTTATAAGTAGAGGCCAGAGAGATAGCTCTTTGTTCTACAATGTTAGGACAAAGCAAGATGATGGCCCAGTAAAGCAGAAAGAAGGCATTTCTCAAGCTCCTCACAATGCTGACAACTTGATGTTAGACTCCAATCTCCAGAGTTAGGAGAAATAAAAACTTGTTGTTTAAGCCACCCCATCTGTGGTAATTTATTATGGCAACCTAAACTAAGAATGTGATCACTAATAATTATTGTAGAAAAAGTATTTCTTAACAACAAATATGAAGTTATTTCCTAGTATTTATACTATGTGTTTCATCTATTATTCATATCATTCTTATAAAAATGTATGGTATAGTTAGCATTAATCTTTTTGAACAATTGGCAGAAACTGGTTCCTATACACCCATAATGAATCAGCTGGGGGACAAATTAAGGAAACTATCTCACTCACAATAGCCTCAAAAAATATTTGGGAACCAGTATAACAAAAAGATGAAAGAACTCTACAATGAAAACTATAGAACATTAAAGAAAGAAATTGAAGAAGACCTTAGAAGATGGAAAGAACTCCCATGTCTTGGATAGACAGAATTAATAATGTCAAAATGGCCAGATTACCAAAACTGCTATATAGATTCAATACAGTTCCTATTAAAATTCCAATGATCATCTTCATAGATATGAAAAAGCAGTAATAAAATTTATATTGAAAAATAAGAGATCCAGAATAGCCAAAGCAATCCTTAGTAAGAAGAGAGAACCAGGAGGCTGCCGCAGTCTGGCTGGGCACAATCAGGAGCCACTTGTCAAAAGAAACTAACTTTATTTTTAGAACCACACACGCCAAACAAAACAGCCTCTCAGGAAAAACCCTCAGAGCCTCAACTGCCACCACCGGCTTTCCACAAGCCTCTCTCTCCTACACAAGCTTCTCTCCACCTCCCACAATCCTCCTGCTCTTGAGGCCGATTGGCTGGGTCATGTGGGCGGAGCCAAAAAAGTCCCCCAATGAGCAGCTCCGTGGTCTGAAAGGGCAGGGAAACAGCCCAATGAGCATCACCGCAGAGGAGCCAATCAGCTAGATGTTGCTGGGGCCGCTGTGAGCCAATCATCAGCCGGCAGCTGGAAGTTTGCTGGGGCCCCTTCGGCTGTGGCTCTCAACAGGAGGCATCACAGTACCAGACCTTAAATTATACTACAGAGCTATAGTAACAAAAATGGCCTAGTATTGGTACCAAAACATGCATAAAGACCAATGGAACAAAATAGAAGACACAGAGACAAACCCACATAAATATGGTAGTAAATTTTCTCATATTAGACAAAGGTGCTATAAACATACTTTGGAGAAAAGATATCCTCTTCAACAGATGTTGCTGGGGAAACTGGAAATCCATATGTAGTGGAATGAATTTGAACCTGTATCTCTCACCTTGCAAAAAATTCAACTCAAAGTGAATCAGAGACCCAGGAATTATACAAGAGACCCTGGATCTACTGGAAGAAAAAGTAGACCTAACACTCTATCGTGTTGGCTTAGGAACTGATATCCTCAACACGACTCCTAAAGTGCAAGAAGTAAAACCAAGAATCAACAAGTGGGATGGTATCAATCTAAAAATCTTTTTCATAGCAAAGGAAACAAGCAAGAATATGAAGAGAGAGCCTACATAATGGGAGAAAATATTTGCCACCTGAACCTCAGATAGAGCATTAATACCAGGATATATAAAGAACTCAAAAAACTTAACATCAAGAAAACAAATAACCCAATCAACAAATGGGATAGAATAAGAAATGTGAATGGTCAACACATATATGAAAAGAAGTTCAACATCTCTAGAAATTAAAGAAATGCAAATTAAAACTACACTAAGATTTCATTTTACTCCAGTCAGAATGGCAATCATCAAGAATACAAGTAACAATAAATGTTGGTGGGGATGTGGGAAAAAAGATATACTCATACACTGCCAGTGGGACTACAAATTGGTGCAACCACTTTGGAAAGCAATATGGAACGTCCTCAAAAAACTAAGAATGTAACCACCATTGATCCAGTTATCCCACTCCTCGGTATATACCCAAAGGTCTTAAAATCAGCCTACTATTGTGATGCAGTCACATCAGTGTTTATAGCATCTGAATTCACAATAATTATGGTATGGAACCATCCTAGGTGCCCTTCAACAGATGAATGGATAAAGAAAATGTGATATATATATATGAATGAGATGGAATATTACTTAGCCATAAAAAGAATGATTTAATGACATTTGCCCAGTAAATGGATGGATCTGGAGACTCTCATGCTAAGTGAAATAAGCCACTCCCCCAAAACCAAAGGTTGAATGTTCTTTCCAATATATGGATGGTAACCCACAGCAAGGGGGGAGGAGAGGAAGAATAGAAGTTCATTGGATTAGACAAAGGGCAATGAAGGGAAGGGAGGGGGATAGGAATAAGAAAGACAGTGGAATGAATCTGACATATTTCTTATGTACATATGCGAATACTCCTCAGTGAATCTCAACATCATATGCATCTACAAAACTGTGATCCTAATTATAATAAGATATATTCCATGTTTGTATAAATATATCAAAATAAATTCTACTGTCATGTTTAATTAAAAAGAACAAATTAAAGAAAGATCTTAGGTAACTTTCTGAAAGTCACACAGATTAAGTAGTAAAAGTTGAAAATTTAAGCATAACTCTTTTGACTCTGAAGCCTTTTCTTTTTCTATGTTACACTATCTCACATAGATAAAACAATAACAGCGCAGCAATTCTCTATAAACAAAATCGTAATCCATGTCTTCCTCAGGTTAGTACTATGCTGAATGCTTTGCATAGGGTACCTTATCATTTTTGTGTGTATTTAAAGAGCAACTGTCAGCCTTTAATAGTACATATCAGAGCAGTGTTTCTGGGAAGTAGAAGGATATTCTTAGCCTGTTGCAATGGGAGAGTTTCCCAGGAGACCACAAGCACATTCTGACATGAACTTTCAGGCCCCTTGTTTCATCTTCTGGGTCTGTTCTGCTCTGTTCTTTGGAAATCAAAATGTGGCTTTAGGCATTGGTGTGATATTTGATGTATGTCAAGTATGCAGGAATGGTGTTGGGAATATGAAGAACTCTGCCCCTTATTCCTTGTCTTTATAACATTCTTGACATTAGCAGACACTGGCTTTTGCACTGAAGAATCAATATGCAAATGACTTTCCAAGATACTAGTATTGTCTAACATTACTGCATTTGATCTTTTCAGAGTCATTAGCTATTTGTCATACTTATTCTCTCTACCCACACATTAAGCAAACATTTATCACACACTATCTATGCACCACACCAATTAAATAATCCCAAGATGCACAGAGTTCCATCTTACTCAAATTAATTAGTCATTTTGACATTATATGTAAAAGTTATTCAACAGGTCATTTAATTTGATGTCCTTTGTTTTACAGATCAGTAATTAAGTTTATCTAGATGGAATGAGTTTCTTTAAGATCACACAATAAGGGACATGAATCTAAGTTTCTTATTTTTACATCAGAACTTTTCCAGTATACCTGCTGCTTCTCAGCTATACTGAAAGGCACAGCTGGTTGTAACAATGGAAAGGAAGACATAATGCTATAGATTTTTCTACATTCTCCTCTCCTTAGTAGGATTGTTGCTTTTCCATTTATTAATGCTTGGTTCATCTGTTTGTCATACAGCTTTATGAAGATTCTGGAATGCCTATTGTATATTGCATTGAGTATCTCCTGAGTAGATTCCTACTTAAGTATTTCTAAGATTCTGAGGAGTTAGACAAAAATGTGACATATTTGGAAAAGAGAAGGGGAGACAGGGACTGGAGTAACTCATAGAGGAGCAGTTAGTAGCAGATTAGCATGCATAATAATGTAAACTGAAGATATGAGATAGAGAAGAAAAGGCAAAACTTATTGAATTTGAAAGCTAAGAAGCAAGTGTGAAGCAGAAAAAATTGAAGTATAGGTGACATCTTGTCTTATCTACAAATTAGGAATAATAACACTTATTTCTATCTAATAGTATTTTTTAAGAACCTTAGGGAGAGGTTTTTGAAAACTCTGAAGCATAGTGTACTATTAAGGTAATGATACTTCATTAAAATAGTCATGCTTAAACATGTAGTAGGAAGAAAAGAGATGACAAGAAGATAGAATAACCATGGACAATATAGTGATGAGCAAAAAATATTGGCATATAGGAAAGGAAGTAATAAATGTATTAATAGATAAATTAAAATAAATTAATGGATAATAAATAGATAAATTAAAAAGGATGTCATAAGTTGGATGCACTAATTTAAGAGCTTTTCAATGCATTTTTTAAAGCTTCATCAAGTCACAGAGAGGCAGATGGATTTCATAGAGAATGGATATAGAAAAATTGACAGTGATCAGCAATACAGTGTTTTGGCCTGCAAATGAGTTGTAACCCCAGAACTCTTTATGTTAACACAGTAATATTCAGAGGCAAAATGATTGGATTGTGAGAGCTTTAACCTAAGCAGTCCATCCAACTTTGAATAGACTGGCTGGTAATTGTAGGCAAGTGGGGTGTGGCTGATTGAGGTGGGTCACTGGGGGCATGCCTTGGAAAGGTTCATCTTTCTTATGGCCCCTTCCATTTCCCCTTACCTTTCCCTCTACTTCTACTTTGTGACTGCTAAAAGTAGGCCATCTTTCTTTTACCACACCCTTATACCATGATTTTCCTGATGGTGGGCAATGGAGTTGGCCTATCATGAGCTAAACTTTAAAACCAAGAGCCTAACTAAACTTTTTCTCCTCTAAGTTGTCCTTGTCAGGTATTTTGGTCACAGTAACAAATAGCTGACTAAGACAGTAAAAAAGAAAAAGAAAAAAAAGCTCATTAAATTGTGCTTAACAAACTCAAAGCAGGGTGCTTAGGTTGCTGGGTTGAGATGAGATTTTGTTAGTATTTTTAGGTGAATTTCAGGAATGGAGATTATTTTTGCATTTGCTGTTCTCTTGTTCATTGATATTAGTGCATGGAACTATCTTATCCAGCAAGTGGAATTTGAAATGTTTTGAAGTGGATGATGTATCTCTTAAGGCAGAGGCTTAAAATTTAAGCTTAGTTTTCATTTAATGTAAGAAGAATGGAAACAGCATGAACAGTGGCATGGAAATGAATGAAGAGATCAGTATTACTGGAGTAGAGGAGAGTGTGTGTTGTCAATTCCTCTTTGTTTTTTCATGCTTTCATCTTTACTATTCTTTTGGTAGTTTCTATATGCCAAAATATTTTCCTGCTGGCCTTTGGGTTGGAATTTTATTAGCTGGATCCATTTTCTCCTATCTACCAAAGTAATTTATTCAACTTTCAGGGTTTATATCAGGATTCCCTTTCAAGCAGTTTTTCCGGATTTATTAGGTTAAGTTATGTCTCAACCTCAACACTATTAACATTTTAGTCCAGATAATCCTTTGTTATAAGATCATTCCGAAGCATCCCTTGTCTTCACATTCTAGATGCCAAAAACAAGTTCCTCCCACAATCATGACAACCAAAAATATCCTTAGACATTGCCAAATGTTCCCTACAAGCAAAACTAAGTCATTGATGTAGTTAAAAAAATAAGAACTTCTCTTACACATCTTTATTTCATCCCAGTGACATTTTGGAAGAATGAAAGTTAATTTTCTTGCTTATTTTTTTTTTTTCATTTTGGGTCAAAAGCCTACAATTAAACTCCCATATGGAACAGTGTGCACTTAGTTTTTACTAGTTTTTCTGTCTGAAGCATTGCAAGTTTGATTCTGCTTTAGGGACTTTTTACTCATTTTATTTCTTCCACTTGTGATGCTCTTTCCCAGATCTTCACAGGGATTGTTGCCTTACTTTACTCAGGTACCAGTAAAATATCACTTCAGAAAGTTCTTCCCAATTTCTTTAAAATAGTACCTTTTCTCTTTCAATTCCATTACCTGTTTTTTTCTTCATATTTTTTTCTTATTATATCTGCTTCAATAAAGTAGGATTACTGTTAAGATAGACAACCCCCAAATTTCATTGAATTAACAAATATTATTCCTGATCATAGTTTTGTGAGGATCATTTAGTCATCTAGCCAAATGCTTTCTTGCACATTATTCCTCTGTTTGCTAAGGTCTTGACCTTCTCTGCTTTTGGTAGATTGAGAGGAAAGAGATAAGAAGGATTGTATTAAGAATAGGTATAGAAAAGAATAATTTCTTTTTTCTACAACTACAATGGTTTATATTCAATTTTATGTTCTTCTTTAACTGCAAGGGGAGGTGGGAAATGTAGTCAGATTATATATCCAGGAGGAAAAATGGAGTGGAATTTCCTTTTAACCATTGTATCATGTCTGCCACAATATATTTATAATATTTATACATTTATTGAGTGTGTACTCAATTAGAATAGAAATTCTATGGAGGCAGGGATATTTTGGGGGGGGTACCAGGCTCGAACTCAGGGTCACTCCCCCACTGAGTCACATCCCTCACTCTATTTTATTTTTTATTTAGAGACAGAGTCTCATGAGTTGTTTACTACTTCACTTTTTGCTGAGGCTGGCTTTGAACTCACTATCTTCTTGTCTCAGCCTCCTGAGTTACTGGGATTACCAGTAAGTGCGAGGCAGGGATTTTGACTATTTTGTTTTCTGTGGTATACTAAGTGCCAAGAACAATGTTCAGCCTATAACTGCTGATAATATTTGTCTTTACAGATTACTGAATGAATGGTGTCTGTGTAAGCTGCTACTGTCTTCACACTTAGAACTGTTCCTGGTATGCAATAGAGATGCAATTATATATCGAATAATGGGTAGTGGTTTTGAAATCAGAGTGGAATTTAAATTATGGCTTTTCCAATTACTAGTATAATACTGGGAAAGTTACTTAGCCATTATAGGACTTGGTTTCTCATTTGTAAAATGAAGGAACCAAGAAACATTTTGTAGGATACTTGTCATATGAAATGATACAAAAAATGCTTAGTCCAATGTCTCACACATCATAAGTTCTCAGAAAATTGTACTTTGAATCCTGATTGATTCATTTTTGTCTTCAGTGGTTCAATGCATAATAATTTTCATGTTTAACTTATTGAAATGATATAAGCATAATCTTGTACATTTGTATTCTTTCACTTAAAACTTTATTCATCTATTTATTCAACTGTTTATAACTCATATTCTACTTAAGATGCTTTTTTAAATTTTAAATTAATAGTACATTTCAATTCATAGTACACACATAGAACACAATTTTTTATGTCTCTGGTTGTTTATGAAGTAGAGTCACACGATTCGTGTCTTCATATGGGTACTTAGGGTAATGAAGTCTATCTCATTCTACCATGTTTCCTATCCCCATGCCCCCTCCTTTCCTCTTCCTACCCTTTTCCTGATCTAAAGTTCCTCCATTCCTCCCATGCACTCCCCTATACCCATTATGGATCAGCATCCACATATCAGAGAAAACATTTGACCTTTGGTTTTTTGGGAATTGGCTTACTTCACTTAGCATAATATCCATGTCCATCCATTTACCTGCAAATGCCATGATTTTAATCTCTTTTAATGCTGAGTAATATTTAATTGTGTGTGTGTGTGTGTATGTGTGTATATATATATATATATATATATATATATATATATATATATATATCACAATTTCTTTATCCATTCATGTACTGAAAGACATCTAGGTTGGTTTCAGAGTTTAGCTACTGTGAATTGTGCTGCTATAAACATTGATGTGGCTGTGTCACTGTAGTATGCTGTTTTTAAGCCCTTTGGGTATAAACTAAGGAGTGGGATAGCTGGGTCAAATATTTGTTCCATTCTAAGTTTTCCAAGCAATCTCCATACTGCTTTCCAGATTGGTTGTACCAATTTGCAGTCCCACTGCAATTTATGAGTGTTCCTTTTTCCCCACATCCTCACCAACACTTATTGTTAGTATTCTTAATAGCTGCCATTCAAACTAGAATGAGATGAAATCTTAGAGTAGGTTTTATTTGCATCTCTAATTGCTATAGATGATGAACTTTTTAATATAATTTTTGATTGATTGTATATCATATTTTGAGAAGTGTCTGTTCAGTGTCTTAGCCCATTTACTGATTGTTTTTTCTTGGTGTTAAGGTTTTTGAGTTCTTTATATATTCTAGAGATTAGTACTCTATGTGATGTGCATATGGTAAAAAAAAATGCTCCCATTCTATAGGCACTCTCTTCACCTCAGTGATTGTTTATTTTGCTGAGAAGATTTTTCAGTTTGAATTCATTCAATTTATTGTTTCTTGATTTTATTTCTTGCACTATAGGAGTCTTATTAAGGAAGTTGAGGCCTAATCTGTCATGATGAAGATTTGGTCATACTTTTATTTTTCTACCAGGCACAGGGTCTCTGGTTTAATTACTGGGTCCTTGATCCACTTTGAGTTGAGATTTGTGCTTGGTGAAAGATAGGGTTTTAATTTCATTTTGTTGCATATGGACTTCCAGTTTTCCCAGCACCATTTGTTGAAGAGGTTATCTTTTCTCCAATGTATGTTTTTGGTGCCTTTGTCTTGTATGAGATAACTGTATTTTATGTGGGTTTTCCTCTGTGTCCTCTATTCTGTACCATTGGTCTATATGTCTATTTTGGTGTCAATACCATGCCTTTTTTGTTACTATTGCTCTGTTGTATAGTTTAAGATCTGGTATAGTGATGCCACCTGCTTCACTCTTCTTGCTAAGGATTGCTTTGGTTATTCTGGGTCTCTTATGTTTTCCAGATGAATTTCATGATTGCCTTTTCTATTTCTATGATGATTGTCATTGGAATTTTGATTAAGATGGCATTAAATGTATATAGTGCTTTTGGTAGTATGGGCATTTTGACAATATTAATTCTACCTATCCAAGAACAAGGTAGATCTTTCCATCTTCTAAGATCTTTTTTAATTTCTTTCTTTAGTATTCTGTAGTTTTCATTGTAGAGGCCTTTCACCTCTTTTGTTAACTTTATTCCTAAGTATTTAATTTTTTTTGAGGCAACTGTAAATGGGGTGATTTTCCTACTTTCTCTTTCAGAGTATTTGTTAGTGATGTACAAAAATTCTGTTGATTAATGGGTTTTGATTTTTATATCCTGCTACTTTGCTGAATTCATTTATCAGTCCTAGAAATTTTCTGGTGGAATTTTTTGGATCCTCTAGGTATAGAATCATGTCAATGGCAAATAATGATAGCTTGAGTTCTTATTTTTCTATCAATATCCTTTTAATTTTTTCATCTGTCTAATTTCTCTGGCTAGAGTTTCAAGAACTATGTTAAGTAGAAGTGGTGAAAGAGGGCATCCTTGTTTTTTTCCAGTTTTTAGAGGGAATACTTTCTATTTTTCTCCATTTAGAATGATGTTAGCCTTGGGCTTAGCATAGATAGCTTTTACATTGTTGAGCTATGTTCCTGTTATCTATAATTTTTCTAGTATTTTGAACATGAAAAGCTGCTGTATTTTGTTGAATGCTTTTTTTCTGCATCTATTGAGATGATAATGTGATTCTTTTCTTTAAGTATTGATGTGATTAATTACATTTATTGATTTCTGGCTGGGATGAACCCCACTTGATCATGGTGCATGAACTTTTTGATATGTTTTTGTATTTTTTTTTTTTTTGAGAGAGAGAGAGAGAGAGAGAGAATTTTTTAATATTTATTTTTTAGTTTTTGGTGGACACAACATCTTTATTTTATTTTTATGTGGTGCTGAGGATTGAACCCAGTGCCCTGCACATTCCAGGCAAGCGCATTACTGCTTGAGCCACATCCCCAGCCAAATATTTTTTTGTATTTGATTTCAGAATTTTATTGAGAATTTTTGCATCTATGTTTATTAGAAATATAGGTATAATTTTTTTTTCTTTGATGCGTCTTTGGTTTTGGAATCAGGGTGATATTGACCTCATAGACTGATTTTGGAAGTGTTCCCTCTTTTTCTACTTCTTGAAATAAAGTGTTGGTATTAGTTCTTTTTTGAAGGTCTTTAGAACTTAGCCATGTATTCATCTGGTCCTGGGCTTTTCTCAGTTTGTAGGCCTCTGATGGCATCTTCTATTTCTTTTTTTTTTTTTAATTTTTTTATTGTTGGTTGTTCAAAACATTACATAGTTCTTGATATATCACATTTCACACTTTGATTCAAGTGGGTAATGAACTCCCATTTTTACCCCGTATACAAATTGCAGAATCACATCAGTTACACATCCATTGATTTACATATTGCCATACTAGTGTCTGTTGTATTCTGCTGCCTTTCCTATCCTCTACTATCCCCCCTCCCCTCCCCTCCCCTCCCCTCTTCTCTCTCTACCCCCTCTACTGTCATTCATTTCTCCCCCTTGTATTATTTTCCCTTTTCCCCTCACTTCCTCTTGTATGAAATTTTGTATAACCCTGAGGGTCTCCTTCTATTTCCATGCAATTTCCGTTCTCTCTCCCTTTCCCTCCCACCTCTCATCCCAGTTTAATGCTAATCTTCTTCTCATGCTCTTCGTCCCTACTCTGTTCTTAGTTACTCTCCTTATATGAAAGAAGACATTTGGCATTTGTTTTTTAGGGATTGGCTAGCTTCACTTAGCATAATCTGCTCTAATGCCATCCATTTCCCTGCAAATTCTATGATTTTGTCATTTTTTAATGCAGAGTAATACTCCATTGTGTATAAATGCCACATTTTTTTTTATCCATTCGTCTATTGAAGGGCATCTAGGTTGGTTCCACAGTCTTGCTATTGTGAATTGTGCTGCTATGAACATCGATGTAGCAGTGTCCCTGTAGCATGCTATTTTTAGGTCTTTAGGAAATAGACCGAGAAGGGAAATAGCTGGGTCAAATGGTGGTTCCATTCCCAGCTTTCCAAGAAATCTCCACACTGCTTTCCAAATTGGCTGCACCAATTTGCAGTCCCACCAGCAATGTACAAGTGTACCCTTTTCCCCACATCCTCGCCAGCCCTTGTTGTTGTTTGACTTCATAATGGCTGCCAATCTTACTGGAGTGAGATGGTATCTTAGGGTGGTTTTGATTTGCATTTCTCTGACTGCTAGAGATGGTGAGCATTTTTTCATGTACTTATTGATTGATTGTATGTCCTCCTCTGAGAAGTGTCTGTTCAGATCCTTGGCCCATTTGTTGATTGGGTTATTCGTTTTCTTATTGTTTAATTTTTTGAGTTCTTTATATACTCTGGATGTTAGGGCTCTATCTGAAGTGTGAGGAGTAAAGATTTGTTACCAGGATGTAGGCTCCCTATTTACCTCTCTTATTGTTTCTTTTGCTTAGAAAAAACTTTTTAGTTTGAGTAAGTCCCATTTGTTGATTCTAGTTATTAACTCTTGTGCTATGGGTGTCCTATTGAGGAATTTGGAGCCCGACCCCACAGTATGTAGATCGTAGCCAACTTTTTCTTCTATCAGACGCAGAGTCTCTGATTTGATATCAAGCTCCTTGGTCCATTTTGCGTTAACTTTTGTGCCTGGTGAGAGAAAGGGATTTAGTTTCATTTTGTTGCATATGGATTTCCAGTTTTCCCAGCACCATTTGTTGAAGATGCTATCCTTCCTCCATTTCATGCTTTTAGCCCCTTTATCAAATATAAGATAGTTGTAGTTTTGTGGATTGGTTTCTGTGTCCTCTATTCTGTACCATTGGTCTACCCGCCTGTTTTGGTACCAACACCATGCTGTTTTTGTTACTATTGCTCTGTAGTATAGTTTGAGGTCTGGTATTGCTATACCGCCTGATTCACACTTCCTGCTTAGAGTTGTTTTTGCTATTCTGGGTCTTTTATTTTTCCATATGAATTTCATAATTGCTTTATCTATTTCTACAAGAAATGCCGTTGGGATTTTTATTGGCATTGCATTAAACCTATAGAGAACTTTTGGTAATATCGCCATTTTGATGATGTTAGTTCTGCCATTCCATGAACAGGGTATATTTTTCCATCTTCTAAGATCTTCTTCTATTTCTCTCTTGAGGGTTCTGTAGTTTTCATTGTATAAGTCTTTCACCTCTTTTTTTTAGGTTGATTCCCAAGTATTTTATTTCTTTTTGAGGATATTGTGAATGGAGTGGTTGTCCTCATTTCCATTTCAGAGGATTTGTCGCTGATATACAGGAATGCCTTTGACTTATGCGTGTTGATTTTATATCCTGCCACTTTGCTGAATTCATTTATTAGCTCTAATAGTTTCTTTGTAGACCCTTTTGGGTCTGCTAGGTATAGAATCATGTCACCTGCAAATAGTGATAATTTAAGTTCTTCTTTTCCTATTTTTGTGCCTTTAATTTCTCTCATCTGTCTAATTGCTCTGGCCAGTGTTTCGAGAACTATGTTGAACAGAAGTGGTGAGAGAGGGCATCCCTGTTCCAGATTTTAGAGGGAATGCCTTCAGTTTTTCTCCATTCAGAATGATGCTAGCCTGAGGCTTAGCATAGATTGCTTTTACAATATTGAGGTATGTTCCTGTTATCCCTAGTTTTTCTAGAGTTTTGAACATAAAGGGATTCTGTACTTTGTCGAATGCTTTTTCCGCATCTATCGAGATGATCATATGGTTCTTATTTTTAAGTCTATTGATGTGGTGAATAACATTTATTGATTTCCGTATATTGAACCAGCCTTGCATCCCAGGGATGAATCCTACTTGATCATGGTGCACAATTTTTTTGATATGTTTTTGTATCCGATTCGCCAGAATTTTATTGAGGATTTTTGCATCTAGGTTCATTAGAGATATTGGTCTGTAGTTTTCTTTCTTTGAAGTGTCTTTGTCTGGTTTAGGAATCAGGGTGATGTTGGCCTCGTAGAATGAATTTGGAAGTTCTCCCTCTTTTTCTATTTCCTGAAGTAGCTTGAAAAGTATTGGTATTAGTTCCTCTTTAAAGGTTTTGTAAAATTCTGCTGTATACCCATCCGGTCCTGGGCTTTTCTTAGTTGGTAGTCTTTTTATGGTTTCTTCTATTTCCTCAATTGATATTGGTCTGTTTAGGTTGTCTATATCCTCCGGACTCAATCTGGGCAGATCATATGACTTAAGAAATTTATCGATGCCTTCACTATCTTCTAATTTATTGGAGTATAAGGATTCAAAATAGTTTTTGATTATCTTCTGTATTTCTGAAGTGTCTGTTGTGATATTGCCTTTTTCATCCCGTATGCTAGTAATTTGAGTTCTCTCTCTTCTTATCTTCATTAGCATGGCTAAGGTTCTGTTGATTTTATTTATTTTTTCAAAGAACCAACTTTTAGTTTTGTCAATTTTTTCAATTGTTTCTTTTGTTTCGATTTCATTAATTTCAGCTCTGATTTTAATTATTTCTTGCCTTCTACTTCTTTTGCTGTTGTTTTGCTCTTCTTTTTCTAGGATTTTGAGATGAAGTATGAGATAATTTATTTGTTGGTTTTTTCTTTTTTTAAGGAATGAACTCCAAGCAATGAATTTTCCTCTTAGAACTGCTTTCAATGTGTCCCATAGATTCCGATATGTTGTGTCTGTGTTTTCATTTATCTCTAAGAATTTTTTAATTTCCTCCTTGATGTCTTCTATAACCGATTGATCGTTCAGTAACCTATTGTTCATTCTCCAAGTGATGCATGATTTTTCCTTCCTTCTTTTATCGTTGATTTTCAGTTTCATTCCATTATGATCAGATAAGATGCATGGTATTATTTCTACTCCTTTATATTGTCTAAGAGTTGCCCTGTGACATAATATATGATCTATTTTTGAGAAGGATCCATGTGCTGCTGAGAAAAAAGTGTAACTGCTTGATGTTGGGTGGTATATTCTATATATGTCAATTAAGTCTAGGTTATTAATGTGTTATTGAGTTCTATAGTTTTCTTATTCAACTTTTGTTTGGAAGATCTGTCCAGTGGTGAGAGAGGTGTGTTGAAGTCTCCCATGATTATTGTATGGTGGTCTATCAGACTCTTGATCTTGAGAAGAGTTTGTTTGATGAACGTAGCTTCACCATTGTTTGGGGCATATATATTTATGATTGTTATGTCTTGTTGGTGTATGGTTCCCTTAAGCAGTATGTAGTGTCCCTCTTTATCCCTTTTGATTAACTTTGGCTTGAAATCTATTTTATTTGATATGAGTATGGACACTCCTGCTTGTTTCCGAAGTCCAAATGAGTGATATGATTTTTCCCAACCTTTCACCTTCAGCCTATGTATGTCTTTTCCTATCAAATGCGTCTCCTGTAGGCAGCATATTGTTGGGTCCTGTTTTGTGATCCATTTTACTAGCCTGTGTCTCTTAATTGGTGAGTTTAAACCATTAACATTTAGGGTTATTATTGAGATATGGGTTGTTCTTCCAGCCATATTTGTTTATTTATGTTACTAAACATGGTTTGTTTTCCTCTTTGATTATTTTTCCCCCCTTTAGTGTCCTACCTCCCACTGTTGGTTTTCATTGTTATTTTCCATTTCCTCTTCCTGTAATGTTTTGCCGAGGATGTTTTGAAGAGATGGTTTTCTAGCTGCAAATTCTTTTAACTTTTGTTTATCGTGGAAGGTTTTAATTTCATCTTCCATCCTGAAGCTTAATTTCGCTGGATACACAATTCTTGGTTCGAACCCATTTTTTTTCAGTGTTTGAAATATGTTATTCTGGGATCTTCTAGCTTTCAGAGTCTATGTTGAAAGATCAGCTGTTATCCTGATTGGCTTACCCCTAAATGTAATCTACTTCCTTTCTCTTGTAGCTTTTAAAATTCTCTCCTTATTCTGTATGTTGGGCATCTTCATTATAATGTGTCTTGGTGTGGATCTCTTATGATTTTGCACATTCAGCGTCCTGTAGGCTTCTAGGATTTGGGATTCTATCTCATTCTTCAAGTCTGGGAAGTTTTCTCGTATTATTTCATTGAATAGACTGCTCATTCCTTTGGTTTGAACCTCTATCCCTTCCTGTATCCCAATGACTCTTAAGTTTGGTCTCTTTATGTTATCCCATATTTCTTGGATGTTCTGCTCATGGTTTCTTAACAGTCTTGCTGAGCTGTCTATGTTCTTTTCAAGTTGAAATACTTTGTCTTCATTGTCTGATGTTCTATCTTCTAAGTGTTCTACTCTGCTGGTAGTATTCTCCATTGAGTTTTTAAGTTGGTTTATTGCTTCCTGCATTTCTAGGATTTCTGTTTGTTTGTTTTTTATAACCTCTATCTCCCTGTATAGTTGATTTTTTTCTTCTTGGATTTGTTTATGTAATTCATTGTTGAAGTGATCTTTCATTGTCTGATTTTGCTGTCTGATGTCTTCCTTGAGACTCCAGATCATCTGAAGCATGTATATCCTGAATTCTTTATCCGACATTCCATCTGCTGCAGCTATTACCTCTTCTAACGTTGAGTTGACCTGCATTGCTTGTGGTCCTTTCTTTCCTTGTCTCTTCATACTGTTCGTGTTTCTTTCTGCTTGGTGAAACTGTTGTGCTATTGAATTTTCCCCCTATATATTTATATTGGTCTTGTATAGTTGCAAAGTCTCCCTCGCAGGCATGGGTGGCGGCTCTGCCCCTCCTCCAATTGGGGCAATGTGCCTACCACGCCGGCAGGCCGCTGGTCCTGTTCTGACGGTTGGTAGCAGGTCCGCCTACCTTGCAGGTGCAGGCGGCAGCTCTGCCCCTCTGCAGGCCGCTGGGCCTGTTCTGCCGGTGGGTCGCAGGTCCGCCTACCTTGCAGGCGCCGGGGGGGGGGGGGCGCTCTACCCTTCCGCAGGCCACTGGGCCTGTTCTGTCTGTCAGTTGCAGGTCTGGCCTGTTTTGTTGGAGGTCGCAGGTCCGCCTACCTTGCAGGCGCGTGGGGCAGTTTTGCCCCTTCGCGGGAATCTTGGCCTGTTCTGCCGGGGGGTCGGTGGTCCGCCTACCTTGCAGGCGTGTTTGGCAGCTCTGCTCCTCCGCAGGCCACTGGGCCTGTACTGTCGGTGGTCACAGTTCCGCCTACCTTGCAGGCACGAGGGGAGGGTGCGGCTCTGCCCCTCAGCAGGCTGCTGGGCCTGTTCTTCCGGTGGTCACAGTTCCGCCTACCTTGCAGGCGCGGCGGGAGGGGGCAGCTCTGCCCCTCATCAGGCCGCTGGGCCTGTTCTACCGGTGGGTCGCTGGCCCGCCTACCTTGCAGGCGTGGTTGGCAACTCTGCCCCTCCGCGGGCCACTGGGCCTGTTCCGTCAGTGGTCACAGTTCCGCCTACCTTGCAGGCTCCGGGGGAGGGGGCGGCTCTGCCCCTCAGCAGGCCGCTGCGCCTGTTCTGCCGGTGGGTCGCAGGTCCGCCTACCTTGCAGGTGTGGTTGGCAGCTCAGCCCCTCCGCGGGCCACTCGGCATCTTCTATTTCATTTCTTGAAATTGATCTGTTTACCTTGAGTTATATCATCCTGATTTAGTTTGGGCAAATCATAAGACTCTATAAATTTGTCAATGCCTTTGATATTTTCTATTTTATTGGAGTATAAATTTTCAGAATAATTTCTAATTATCTTCTGAATTTTTGTAGTGTCTGTCATGATATTTTTTTTTCGTCACATATGTTAGTAATTTGAGGTTTTTTCTCTCTTTCTCTTTAGTAGCTTGGCTAAGGATTCATCAATTTTATTTATTTTTTCAAAGAACCAACTCTTTGTTTTGTCAGTTTTGAAGTTCATTGATTCCAGCTCTGATTTTAATTATTTCCTGTGTTCTACTGCTTTTGGTGTTGATTTTTTTTTCTTTTTCTAGGGCTTTGAGATGTAATATTTGGTCATTTATTTGTTGACTTTTTCTTTATTTAAAGAATGAACTTCATGCAATGAACTTTCCTCTTAGTACTGATTTCATAGTGTCCCAGAGATTTTGAGATGTTGTATCAG
The DNA here is from genome assembly GCF_047511675.1 of Marmota flaviventris. Lineage (NCBI taxonomy): Eukaryota > Metazoa > Chordata > Mammalia > Rodentia > Sciuridae > Marmota > Marmota flaviventris. The sequence goes on along the minus strand of NC_092507.1, from coordinate 39,224,545 downwards.
TTTTCTCATTTGCCTCTAAGAATTTTTAAACCTCCCCTTTGATGTCTTCTGCAACCCATTGTTCATTTAGTACCATATTATTTAGTATCCAGGTGTTGGAGTAGTTTTTATTTTATCATTTATTTATAATTTCATTCCATTATGATCTGACGTAATTCAGGGTACTTATTTCTATTTAGATGCTTTTTAAGGAGAGAAAAGAATAACATTTATTATGAAGTTCAAATTTGAGGATTATTATGCAGTGTGTTTGTTTTAATTTGGCTAACATATTCAAGGATAAATATGGGAAAGTTTATTTTTTTCTTATTGTACTGAAATATGCTTAGTCTATAAGTAATAATAAACTCTCAGTGTCTTAGTCATGAGACTACCATATTGGTTATGTAACATAAATATCCTTCCCATGTTTAGGTGAATCTCCTTTGGAGTATTGCCCCCAAGTTAATTTCTAAAATATTGTTTTTCAAAATAAGATATTCTTTGCCAGTAATAGTATAAAATGGCCTGAGTATATTTAGTCATTTCCTTATAATTTCAATTTCCATAGATATTAGAAAGTAGAATATATGTCATAATTTCAGTGAATTGAAAAAAAAGAACAAAAATGATTAACTGATTAGTTGGTTGATGAAAGACACCAATGGTTGTGCATCCTTCAAGGATTAACCTAATTCCCACCAACTACAAGCTGCCATTACAATGTGCTAATCTTTTATCTTGGAAAGTATACAGTTTGTTATTTAATCACTCTTATTTTTTTTTACATCTATTAAAACATTAATTGAAGTCTCTCAGTTTTCACATGAACTTGTTTAGAAGAGAAAATATATCTTATGCTTCCTTTATTTAGTTAGTTTGTTTTTAATATTTCTTACTGGCTAGCCATATAGTAGACACTTAGTAAGTTTTTTGAATTATAGGTTTTAAAGGATAATTAGAACATCTTATGCATCTTGCTACTCAAGGGAGACCTTTTTTATAGAAAAAATAATCATCCAGCTTCTGCTTTGAGTATCTTTCATAAAAAAGAGATCATTTTTCTAGAGCAGGTTATTTCACTGTTGTATACTTATATTCATTAAATTTTTATTTTTTCAAATATTGAGCTAAATCTACCCATTTGTGACCTAGCCATGTCAAATAGTGCAAATTTGATAGTTCTGTCTCCCCTATTTTTTTTTCACTTGTTAACTCTTCAATTTTGGAAGACACTTATAGTGTACTTCTTCAGTTTTAGCTTCTCATTGCTTATTAATTGTTAGGAGTACCTCCTTATTGTGTATATGAAAAGCCACATTTATTATTGTTGCTTATCAAGTTTTTATCAGCTTTCCATCATTAGATATGGATTTCACATGACTTAAAAGGTCATGATTCCCTAAGGAACTTGTGCTTCTTTAAAATGTGAACTTGAAATGGGCCAAAGTTGTTCAGATGTGGCCTGATCAGTACACAGTGCATTACAATTTATTTTGTATGATCAGGAGAACTTTTCTTAATGTTGTCATAAATTTTATAATACTGATCAACCAAAACTTTGAGATTTTATTACTACATTTTCTTTCATAAGCCTGGATCAACATTTTTGCATTTGATTATTTTGCATAAGCTAAATGTAGGATTCTATGTTTACCTTTATCAATTTTGACTTATAATCTTTGCTTATGAAAATTGAATTTTGAATTTGGCATCTATGCTATGGCCTATGTTTGAAACATAAGAAAAATGATGAAATAAGCACTTGTTTTTGTTTAGTCTTAAATAAAAAAAATTATTTGAGTAATGCTTTTTCCCAGGAAATTTGATGGATATTTCCCATATTTGTAGCTTGATGTTTCTTGATGTCCATCATCTTTTCTTATGTTATCATTGATATATTATTATCACTTCCATTGACATGAGAAATGTACTCCCAAGAGTGGGATTTGAGAATTAGGAGGATATAAACATCAAATGATTCAGTAAGCCCGTGGGTATCTCTTATTTCATCTCTATGGCTTTTATTTTAGTTAGATTCTCATCATCTCTCTTATAGATTGTTGCTTTAGCATCCCAACTGCATATTCTGTATATCTCATTCTTCTCCAACACATTGTATATTTTATTGCTGGAGGGGTCTTTCTGATATATAGCAAATATTGTGATTCACTGCTTAAGATCCATTCATAATTTCAATAGTTTGGGGATAAGGTACACATTTCTGAATATACATATAAGATTCTCTGGTGTCTGACTTCTAACTCTTTAGACTACTTTTATTGCATCTCTGGGTCACTTCTTTGAGAGCATTTTATCCTTTTACAACTCTGCCTATTGACTTTCTTTTGGGAATCTACTAAAGATTCAGTTCAAGTATCATATGTTATCTTTTCTCTAGAAAAGTTTTCTGTATTCTTTTTTTCCCCTTACCTAATATAGAGTTTTATTACTTCTTTTAGATCTCCATTTAACAATATGTTCACCAGAGATCTTAAAACACATTATTATACTTGTTTACCCCACATCCCCTGCCTATCTCCTTGAAGGTTATTCAAGTCTTATTCATTCCTGGATCTCAGTCACCTAGCACTAGCATAGTGCCTAGCACAGATTGAGTACCCAGTGTATGTGGAGGGAAATTTATGAAATCCACCAGAAATATTTAATAGGACACAGTTTGGAAAACACTTCTGGAACACTTTGAATATTGAATCTAGTAGAAATAGATAAAGAAAACCAGCCAGATGTTGTTTTTAAGGGCTCTTTTTTTAGCATGTAAATCAAAATTTCATTTAGAAGTACAAGTCTAATTTGGAAACCAGAATGAGGTAGTAGAGTTTTACAAGATTACATATGTAAATTCTCCAAAGGCTGATCTATCGTCATGCTTTCTTGAAACAGTACAATCTGTGTGGAAGGAGAATGTTTTCTGAGTCTACATGACAGGGTAATCCATTTCAAATTCCATGCTCCCTTAGCCCTCCTGCTGGCTTCATGCAGTTACTATCAATTCTTCTCAAGTCACTGTAGAAGCAGCTTTCTCATTTTCTCTGAAAAATACTCTGAACTTTAATCCCCAAAGCTAGATTGTACCATTGTCCTGCTTCAGATCCTTCAGGGATAGGTTTTTAACTACCTTCTATATAAAATCTAACCTTAATGTATAAAATCATTTAATGTCTTCCACCATCTAATTCCTGTCTCTCCCACTTCAACACCTTGCTTCTCCATACATAATCTTCCTGGAACTATGTTTCATATTCTCTACCTGGCTGATTTTTATACATATTTTAAGGAAGTTCAGGTGGGATGCCTTTTTGGAAGGGTGTGAGTAAGTTATAGATACTGGTTCTCTGTGTTCCTTTGGGGTACCTTGAGCATTGTACTAAAAGTCATGTTTTACTTATTTGCCTCTGCTGCTAAATATCCTTGAGGACATATTGTTTCATATTTATATTTGTGTTATCAGAACTTAACACAGTGGGTGCATAGTAGTCATAAATAAATATTTTGTTAAATGAGTTAATAACTCCATGCCTACAGCCAAGGAGTAATATAAAATTACCTCCATTTGATATGTAATACTACTTTTTAGAAATTCTTTTTCAATTGAATGTTCAGTTAACAACTATTTATTGATTGCCTCATAGTAAGTATATTTTTTAGTTCTACAGTGAATATAGGGGTCTATCTGAATAGTAATCAAAGGATATATAGTTCTTCTCATTATGACTAGCACATAAGGGAAAAGTCAGTATTTTAGTGACTGTTTGATGTGTAGACATTAAGGCATAAACAATTAACTGTAATACAAAATAGAGAAGGTATAAGTAGAGACCTGTGTAAGATCATGGGAGGAAAATAATTTATCGCAAAATGTTGGGATATTCAATACAAACTACTCTTTCAAGGAAAGACTAGCAAACCATTTCTTTTGAACAACTGGGAGATGAAAGTACAGATTTCTAAGACCATGGCATGGCTGAATTTGGGCTCATCAATGGTCATACAACTAAAAAGTTGCAAGCAAGAATTCAGCATTAAGCCACCAAACTATCCTGTCTGTGATGAATTTTCCCTTCTTTCAGAAATTGAACATTTTTTTTTCACTATATAACTTCTTATTTTGAGTTTCAACATTTATTAGATGATCAGCTTTTTGAGAGTATTAATAGGGTTTATGTATTCATTTCTTTTATTGAATTATGAATTCAATTTTAGTTTAGGCATATACTCCATTAGTTCGGGCACAAGATAAGGTGAGTGTAAAAATACATCATTAGTAATTTATTTGGTAATCAAAACATCCTGTGATCAATTATAGCTTAACAGACCTAGATCTCTTGTTTGTGTTATAGATGCATGTGGCTAGGAGAATTAGCGTATGTGTATTTGGAAAATTATTGTTATTTACTTTTTCCTTTTTTTGTGTGATTTCATGTAGTATCCTCTATAAATACATGTACAGTGAGAACAAATGTGGAAATATTTTATAATATATCAGGAATAAGCTCTGTAATGAGTATGAATTCACTGAGATTAAAGCCACTAGTGAATAGGTTCTCTTTCTTAAAATATTCTTAGGCTGAATTTTGGATTTATTTTCTTGACTGAGAATTTGTGGGTTAAATCTCATCTTTAAAGTAATTTTCTCTCAACTTCGGATGCCCTATAAATATGACTTTAAGATGGAACTTTTGATAGATTCTGTTGAGAGCCACAGCTGAAGGGGCCCCAGCAAACTTCCAGCTGCCAGCAAACTTCCAGCTGCCAGCTGATGATTGGCTCACAGCAGCCCCAGCAAACTTCTAGCTGCCAACTGATTGGCTCCTCTGTGGTGATGCTCATTGGGCTGTTTCCCTGCCCTTTCAGACTAGGAGCTGCTCATTGGGGGACTTTTTTTGGCTCCACCCACACGACCCAGCCAATGGGCCTCAATAGCAGGAGGAGTGGGGGAGGTGGAGAAGCTTGTGGGAAGCCAGTAGTGGCAGTTGGGCTCTGAGGGTTTTCCTGAAGAGCTGTGTGGTGGTGTGTGTGTTCTAAAAATAAAGATCGTTTCTTTTGATAAGTGGCTCCTGAATTGTGCCCAGCCAGACTGCAGCAAAATTCCTTTAACTGCTTGTCAATGGCAGAGGTAGTTAACTCTTCAAAAGTGTTTCAGTTTGTGAGGTAGAATACATGTTCTATATAAGGTTAGATTTAACTAATGGGATGTTTTATTCATTTTTGACCAGTATTAATTGCTTATACATTTTGTGTGAAGTAGTTTTCAATGTGAAAATAAAACAAATTGAGCTTTTGTTATATCCATCAGTAGTATAACCCATTAAATGTTAAAAATTTTGCATTGCACAGAAGTCTATTTATAGATGTCTCAGTAGTCTTATTTATCAGAGTGAAATAAGATGTAATTATCATATTGTTTCACCAGGTACATGCTACATTTAGAGATATATATCTTTCTTTGTCCTCCCCAAATATGTTCATAATTTTAATTTCTAAATATTTGTTTCTCTTGTGGTATTTTTCAAAAGCTGTGGAGCCAACATCAGTAAGGCATATTAACTAATAATATCAGAATTAGATCTTTATATCCTTACAAATAAACCTCAATTGTTTTATTAAATCATATGTTTTTAACTTTCTTAAATTGAAAAAATTGTGTTCCCCTCTCTATGTTTGCAGTAAAATATTTTACACACTAAAATAAGGGTGTTTTAGTGTTTTAATGCTGAATGTAGCAGTATTCAGTATTTGCTTCAAAGAAAAGACTTCCAAAAAGATATCTTCATGGATTTTAATTTAAATTATTTCCTTTTTTGAATCCTCCCTTATGCATTCTATGTTGAATCTTTTATTCTTTTTTGAATCTTATATTCTTTTTGTTAAATATATACATATTCGAGATATAGGTGTCTTAATGATAATAACAATAACAATCTACTAGTTATTGAGTAAATTTTGTTATTGTTTTTTTACATGTATTTTCTCTAACCCTAAGAAAATCAAGTTGAATAAATAGGTTTGTAGAGGTTAAATTACTTAACAAAAGTCACTAGTCACATTATAGAATATTTTGAGTTAAAGGAATTCAATATCAAATTTATGTGACTGAAATCTAAATTCTTATTACTAATTCATGCTTCTTTAGTTAAAAATCGAGTTATTTAAAAATAAGAGTAAAGAATTCAGTTCTAAAAATTTGGGTGAAACAGCCATGTGGTTGGACATTAAAATGCACAGCAATTTTGAGATTAAAGTTACTATTTCAGAGCAATGATGACTTTTTCATCTTGAATTATTTTTGTTCCATGATAAATGCTTCTATTTGTAGTAATTTTATATGCATGTTGATTGTAATTGAGACATGATTTCTCTGAGAATAATGATTTTACATTTCTTTCTTTTAAATGGTAAACCATATATTAACATTGTGGGCTATAGTTTTTTTTCCCTCCCTTTCTGTCTTTGTGTCAATATATGCATGTTTTGTGATGTCTTGCTTTGAGTATTTGGTCTTGTTATAAATATTTATCATACTTACTGTAAATGTAAAATGCTACTTTTTCTTTTGATGAGTTTAAAATATGACATATGGTCTCCTATGCTCTCAACAGCAATACATAAATAAATAAATAAAATAAATAAAGGTCAATATCATCAAATTTAGCTCCCTGATGTTCTTTTTTATTTTAGGGTTGAAGGGAGGTAAAGTGATGAAAAGATAAAGATATTAATCTGTTCTAATGAGAAGTTATAATCACTATGGTTAAAAAAACAAAAATTAATGAAGTAGGAATGATGTAATAAAGGTATAAATAATATGCTATGGGAACACAGAGGAACAATGATTATCTTTGCATTGGGAAGGTTGAATAAGATTTCTCCACGAGGAAATGGGGTACCATATATGCAGGCAAATAGAAAAAATAATAAAGAATTCAAATATTTGCTTGTATGTATAGATTTGCTATAAATGTAACTGCTAAAAGTGTTGAGTGACACAGGCTCATGGTATTAATAAACCAAATATAATGAATGACATTAATGGTGACATGATTTTCTAAAATGGTGATATGTGTTACTTTTTGGTAAAATTATGAACAACTCAATTATAATCTTTTTAAAATTAGAGCTTTAGAGTTATATATAGTAGTTCTCTTTGTCCTAACAAACTCATACATGCATGAAAATTGATTTCAGTCATTTCAGTTTGTGATCCTGTTCTTATCTCTTCTGCCCTCCCTACCCTCTCCCATTCTCCTTCCTCTATGTGATTAAACTTCTTTTTGCTATATTAATTCATATTTGATTGGTTTTATGTTATTCTCTCCTTTTCTTGTCCTTTTTTTACTCTAGCTTTCATGAGAAAACATTCAACCTTCTAGTTTCTGAGTTTAGCTAATTTCATTTTGCATGATATTCTCCATTTCTAATGACTTACTGGCAGATGTGATAATTTCATTCTTTTTTATTTTTATGCCTCAGTAGTACTCCATTGTGTGTGTGTGTGTGTGTGTGTGTGTGTGTGTGACAATATTTTAATCCCCTTCATATACTGACAGGGATTTGGGTTGATTCCATAATTTAGCTAATGAATTATGCTGCTATAAACATTGAGGTAGCTGTATCACTGAAGTACATCATTAAATTTTAGATCTTTGGGGAAAATACCAAGGAGTGGAATAGCTGGGTCATATCATGGTTTTATCCCTAGTCTTTTGAGGAATCTTAATACAGCTTTCCAGAGTGATTGTACTTGTCTGCAGTCCTAACAATGTAGAAATATATCTTTAACCCCAAAACCTCATCAGCATTTATTATCGTTCGTATTCTTGAACATTGCCATTTGGACTGGAGTAGATGAAATCTTAGTGTAGTTTGGTTTGCATTTCCTGGATTGCTAGAGATGATGAATTTTTAAAATGTATTTGTTGCCAATTCATTTGTTTTTTTTTAAGTTATACATGACTATTGAATGTATTTTGGCAACTTATACATACATAAATTGTAACTTATTCTATTTAGGATCCCATTCTTTTGGTGTACATGATGTGGAATTACCCTGGTTGTGTACTCAAATATAAGACTAGGAAAGTTATGTCCTATTAATTATATAATCTTTTCTGTTCTCTTCCACCTTCTCTTCCCTTTGTTGCCCTTTGTCTAATCCAGTGGATTATATTATTTCCCTTCCCAACCTCCCTTGTTTTGGGTTAGCATCCACAAATCAGATAGAACATTCAGCTTTTGGTTTTTTGAGATTGACTTATTTCACATAGCATGATATTCTCCAATTCCATCTCTTTGCCGGCAAATGCCATAATTTTATTATTCTTTATGGATGAGTGATATTTCATTGTGTATATATACCAGATTTTCTTCTTTTACTATTAATTTTTTATTTATATATGACAGTGGAATTCATTATACTTCAAGTACACATATAGAGTACCATTTTTCATATCTCTGGTTGTATATAAGGTATATTCACAAGTTTTCAAAATAATTTCTAATTATCCTGTGTTTTTCTGTAGTGCCTGTTGTGATGTTACCTTTTTCATTATGTATATTAGTAATTTCAGTTTTCTCTCTCCTTCTTTACATTAGTGTAGCTAAAGGTTTGTCAATTCTGTTTTATCAAAGAACCAACTTTTTTTCTGTCAATTTTTCAATTGTTTCTTTTGTTTCAATTTCATTGATTTCACCTCTGATTTTAATTATTTTCTGTCTTCTTCTTTTGTTGTTGATTTGTTCTTCTTTTTCTAGGGCTGTGAGATGTAATGTTAAGTCATTTATTTGTTGACTTTTTCTTCTTTTAAGGAATGAACTTTATGCAATGAACTTTCCTCTTAGAACTGCTTTCAGAGACAGAAAGAAAGAGATTTCAATATGTTGTATCTGTGTTCTCATTCACCTCTAAATTTCTTTTTAATCTCCTCCTTGATGTCTTCTGCAACCCATTCTTCATTCAGTAGCATATTATTTAGTCTCCAGGTGTTGGAGTAGCTTTTATTTCTTATTATATCATTGATTTTTAATTTCATTCCATTATGATCTGATAGCATGCAGGGTAGTATCTTTACCTTTTTATATTTGCTAAGAGTTGCACTGTGGCATAATATATGGTCTTTTTTAGAGAAGGGTCCATGTGCTGCTTAGAAGAAAGTGTATGCTCTTATTGATGATGAAATATTCTATATATGTCAGTTAGACAAGTCTAAGTTATTTATTGTATTATTGAGTTCTATAGTTTTTTTGGTTTAGCTTTTGTTTGGAAGATCTATTCATTGGTGAAAGAGGTGTGTTAAAGTCACCAAAAGTTATTGTGTTGTGGTCTCTTTGAGTCTTGAACTTGAGAAGTGTTTGTTTGATGAACATAGAAGCTTCATTTTTTGGAACATAATATTTATAATTGTTAAGTCTTGTTGGTGTATGGTTCCCTTGACCAGTATGTAGTGTCCTTCTTTATCCCTTTTGATTATCTTTGGCTTGAAGTCTACTTTAGATGAGTCTATTGTAGTAGCATATTGTTGTTTTTTTCCCTGTTATCCTACCTGCTGGTCTGTTTTTGATTGGTGAGTTTAGGCCATTAATATTCAGGGTTATTACTGAGACATGATTTGTATTTACAGCTATTTTTGTTTATTTTTGGTATTTAATGTGACTTGATTTATCCTCTGATTATATTTTCCTTTAGTGAAATACCTTTCTCTGCTGATTTTCATTATTGTTTTTCATTTTTCTCTTCATAGAATATTTTGCTGAGGATGTTCTGTAGTGTAGGCTTTCTAGCTATAAATTCTTTAAAGTTTTATTTATCATGGAGGGCTTATATTTTATTATCAAACCTAAAGCTTAATTTTGCTGGATATAAGATTCTTGGTTGGCATCCATTTTTTTTTTCAGAGCTTGGTATACATTGTTCCACGATCTTCTGGCTTTGAGGGTCTGGGTTGAAAAATCTGCTGAGATACGAATTGGTCTCCCCATATATGTGATCTAATTCCTCTCTCTTGTGGCTTCTAAGATTGTATCCTTATTCTGTATTCTAGGCATTTTCATTATAATGTGCTTTGGTGTAGATCTGTTGTAATTTTGTACATTTGGTGTCCTGTAAGCCTCTTGTATTTGGTTTTCCAATTTGTTCTTTATACTTGTGGTATTTTATAATATTATCTTATTGAAGAGATTGTGCATTCCTTTGGTTTGAAACTCTCTGCCTTCCTCTATCCCAATAACTCTTAGATTTGGTCTTTTGATGCTGTCCCATAATTCTTGGATGTTCTGTTTATAGTTTCTAACTTTCTTCACTGTGTGATCAGCTTTATTTTCCAGATTGAATACTTTGTCTTCATTATCTGACGTTCTTTCTTCCAAGTGATCAAATCTGTTTGTTATGCTTTCTATTGAGTTTTTTTTTAATTTGATTCATTGTATCCTTCATTTCAAGGATTTCTGACTGCTTTTTTTTCCAGAGTCTCTATCTCTTGAATTAATCTGTTGCAACTTGTACTTGCTTTCTTATCTTTTTGTTGGAGTGATCAATTTTTGCCTGTATTTGCTTATTTAGTTCATTCTTTAATGCACAGATCATTTTAATTATGAACCTTCTGAACTTCTTCTGTGACATTTCATCTATTTTGCTTTCTATGGGTTCTGTTATGGTATCCTGGTTTGTTTGGGGCACTCTCCTTCTTTTTTTTTTCATGTTGTGTATATGCCTTCCTTTCTTGCAGTGTGGATCTGAGATATTACACTTTCTACTCTATATACTTGTAGTACCCATACAGATTGACTGTATCTCACCTTGATGTTGGGCTTCCAGACCATGCTGGTGTCCCTGAATGTATGCTACTGCAACTTAAGATGGTGACGGCAATATCCGAGGTGACCCAACATGGATGCAATGTCTTATAGAGATAGGGCTGAAAGGGTGGGCCTTACACTCTCTTTGGAATGTCTGCTTCTAGATGCAGCTGCTTCTAGGCCCTATCTGTTGTCAAAAAGGTAGAGGCAACTGTGTGAGGAAGGCTATGGAGATTACTGCAGTATTCTAAGATGGAAGTGAGGATTAGGAAGATGGCGGCGAGGGGAGTGCATTGCCCCCGTGTGCTGCTTCACTATGTGGGAGTATGACAAGTCAGGACAGCTAAAGGCTATCTTGTTAGGAATTTCCAGCAATAGTGGGGTGCTCCGGAACCTGGAGGAAGGATTTCCATCGCACGAGGATCGGCTACGGGGACTCAAACGCGAGAGGTTTGTCTCACGGAGGGTAACACTACTTATTCAGCAAATCGCCCCGCGGGTAGAGTCTGCAGCGCGCGCTGTGAAACGAGAAGATAGCGACGCAGGAATACAGTGCTGCAGTTTCTGCCAGCCGTGCAAGCACCGTACTCAGGGCTGAACTCTGGGTTCGAGACGGGGGAAGGAAGCGGTCCATCTCGGTTCTCCACACCGGTCAGACCACAGAGGAGGCCAGCGGACACCATGTTGGAAAGCTGACGTCACCATCCCTGTTTTCGACTGACCGTAGCTCATTCAGCCATAGAACAGGTAATTTCAGGCTGCCATTCGCCTGCGGCTTGCAGACAGATTGCTCGGGCTCAGTGCCTGGGTGCTTCTTAGAACCTGCTCTTATCGGAGCGAACACCGAGCGCGGGGCGGCCGAGTTCCAGCTCCCGGAACCGCCCTGGCCCAGGGCTGGGGAGCCTGCGGAGGCTGCTTCTTGGACCCTGCTCCTATCAGAGCATACACCAAGCACTAAGCGGCCGAGTTCCGGCTCCCGGAACTGAGCCCGCGGGGGCTGCTTCTTGGAGCCTACTCTTATCGGAGCATACACCGAGCATGGAGCGGCTGAGTTCCGGCTCCCGGAACTGCCCTGGCCCAGGGCTAGGAGCCCGCGGAAACTGCTTCTCGGTCCGGGTCCTGCTGAGCGCCGGTCAGGACTCACCCGTTGCTTTGGTTGCCCGGCAAGGGGAACGAAATGCTGCCATTCGCATAGGATACCAACATGGCAGAGATCTGATGTCATCAGAAAGCGGCGGAGGAGAGAACTTCATCAATACCAGCGGCGACAGAAATAGTTGGTCTCCTGGTAGGGAGGTGAGGCACAGACACCCGAGTCTCCTCGATTTGTCGTCGAGGCAGAGGGGAGGAGCTGGGCCGCCGCCAGCGCCTGGAGCAGGCCCAGCGGCTCGCCAGCGTGGTGTCCGCGTGACCCCAATTGGAGAGGGGGTGGAGCGGATCCGCCACCCGCGCCCGCAAGGTGGGCAGACCCGCGACCCAGTGGTACACGGGCATGGTAGGAGGGGCAGGGCAGAGCCGCCGCCCGCGCTTGCAAGGTAAACAGACCTGTTACAGACTGGCGGGTCAGGCCCAGTGGCCTGCCAGCGTGGTACACACGTCACCCCAACTGGAGTAGGGGCAGAGCAGATCCTTCGCCCACGCCCGGATCAGGCCCTGCCGGTGTGGTGGTCACGTGAACCCAATTGGAGTGGGGGCGGAGCGGAACCGCCACCCGTGCCCGCAGGGTGAGCAGACCTGTGACCAACCTGCAGATCAGGCCCAGGGGTCCGCAAGCGTGGTAGGAGGGGCAGGGCAGATCCGCCGCCCGCGCCTGCAAGGTAGGCAGACCTGCGACAGACTGGCGGGTCAGGCCCAGGAGCCTGCCGGCGTGGTACACACACCACCCTAATTGGAGTAGGGGCAGAGCAGAGTCTCCGCCCGTGCCAGGAACAGGCCCAGTGACCTGCAGGCGGGGTACTCACGACAACCCAATTGGAGTAGGGGCAGAGCAGAGCCACCACCCGTGCCCGAAAGGTGAGCAGATCTGCGACCGACCAGCGGGACAGGCCCAGTGGCCTGCCGGTACGAAAGACACGTCACCCCATTTGGAGTAGGGGCAGAGTAGAGCCGCCGCCCACGCCTGCAGGGTAGGCAAACCTGCAACCGACCGGCGGATCAGGCCCGGTGGCCTGCCGGCATGGTACACTCATCACCCCAATTGGAGTAGGGGCAGAACAGAGCCGCCGCCAGCGCCCAGAACAGGCCCAGTGACCTGCCGGCGTGGTAGTCACGACACCCCAATTGGAATAAGGAGAGAGCAGAGCCGCTGCCCGTGCCTGCAGGAAAGATACGCAAGCAGTATGAAAAGACAAGGAAATAAAGGACCACAAGCAATGCAGGTCAACGCAACTTTAGAAGAGGTAACAGCTGCAGCAGATGGAATGTCAGATAAAGAATTCAGGATATACATGCTTCAGATGATCTGGAGTATCAAGGAAGACATTAGACAGCAAAATCAGACAATGAAAGATCACTTCGACAATGAATTACGTAAACAAATCCAGGAAGCAAAGGATCAACTATACAGGGAGATAGAGGTTATAAAAAACAAACAAACAGAAATCCTAGAAATGCAGGAAGCAATAAACCAACTTAAAAACTCAATGGAGAATAATACCAGCAGAGTAGAACACTTAGAAGATAGAACATCAGACAATGAAGACAAAGTATTTCAACTTGAAAAGAACATAGACAGCCCAGCAAGACTGTTAAGCAACCATGAGCAGAACATCCAAGAAATATGGGATAACATAAAGAGACCAAACTTAAGAGTCATGGGGATACAGGAAGGTACAGAGCTCCAAACCAAAGGAACGAGCAGTCTAATCAATGAAATAATACGAGAAAACTTCCCAGACTTGAAGAATGAGACAGAATCCCAAATCCTAGAAGCCTACAGGACGCCGAATGTGCAAAATCATAAGAGATCCACACCTAGACACATTATAATGAAGATGCCCAACATACAGAATAAGGAGAGAATTTTAAAAGCTACAAGAGAAAGGAAGCAGATCACATTTAGGGGTAAGCCAATCAGGATAACAGCTGATCTTTCAACATAGACTCTGAAAGCTAGAAGATCCCAGAATAACATATTTCAAACACTGAAAAAAAATGGGTTCGAACCAAGAATTGTGTATCCAGCGAAATTAAGCTTCAGGATGGAAGATGAAATTAAAACCTTCCACGATAAACAAAAGTTAAAAGAATTTGCAGCTAGAAAACCATCTCTTCAAAACATCCTCGGCAAAACATTACAGGAAGAGGAAATGGAAAATAACAATGAAAACCAACAGTGGGATGTAGGACAGTAAAGGGGGGGGGGGAAATAATCAAAGAGGAAAACAAACCATGTTTAGTAACATAAATAAACAAATATGGCTGGAAGAACAACCCATATCTCAATAATAACCCTAAATGTTAATGGCTTAAACTCACCAATTAAGAGACACAGGCTAGTAGAATGGATCACAAAACAAGACCCAACAATATGCTGCCTACAGGAGACGCATTTGATAGGAAAAGACATACATAGGCTGAAGGTGAAAGGTTGGGAAAAATCATATCACTCATTTGGACTTCGGAAACAAGCAGGAGTGTCCATACTCATATCAAATAAAATAGATTTCAAGCCAAAGTTAATCAAAAGGGATAAAGAGGAACACTACATACTGCTTAAGGGAACCATACACCAACAAGACATAACAATCATAAATATATATGCCCCAAACAATGGTGCAGCTATGTTCGTCAAACAAACTCTTCTCAAGTTCAAGAGTCTAATAGACCACCATACAATAATCATGGGAGACTTCAACACACCTCTCTCGACACTGGACAGATCTTCCAAACAAAAGTTGAATAAGGAAACTATAGAACTCAATAACACAATTAATAACCTAGACTTAATTGACATATATAGAATATACCACCCAACATCAAGCAGTTACACTTTTTTCTCAGCAGCACATGGATCCTTCTCAAAAATAGATCATATATTATGTCACAGGGCAACTCTTAGACAATATAAAGGAGTAGAGATAATACCATGCATCCTATCTGATCATAATGGAATGAAACTGAAAATCAACGATAAAAGAAGGAAGGAAAAAGCATACATCACTTGGAGAATGAACAATAGGTTACTGAATGATCAATGGGTTATAGAAGACATCAAGGAGGAAATTAAAAAATTCTTAGAGACGAAAGAAATTAAAGGCATCAAAATAGGAAAAGAAGAACTTAAATTATCACTATTTGCAGATGACATGATTCTATACCTAGCAGACCCAAAAGGGTCTACAAAGAAACTATTAGAGCTAATAAATGAATTCAGCAAAGTGGCAGGATATAAAATCAACACGCATAAATCAAAGGCATTCCTGTATATCAGCAACAAATCCTCTGAAATGGAAATGAGGACAACCACTCCATTCACAATATCTTCAAAAAAAATAAAATACTTGGGAATCAACCTAACAAAAGAGGTGAAAGACTTATACAATGAAAACTACAGAACCCTAAAGAGAGAAATAGAAGATCTTAGAAGATGGAAAAATATACCCTGTTCATGGATAGGCAGAACTAACATCATCAAAATGGCGATATTACCAAAAGTTCTCTATAGGTTTAATGCAATGCCAATCAAAATCCCAACGGCATTTCTTGTAGAAATAGAGAAAGCAATCATGAAATTCATATGGAAAAATAGAAGACCCAGAATAGCAAAAACAATGCTAAGCAGGAAGTGTGAATCAGGTGGTATAGCGATACCAGACTTCAAACTATACTACAGAGCAATAGTAGCAAAAACAGCATGGTACTGGTACCAAAACAGGCGGGTGGACCAATGGTACAGAATAGAGGACACAGAAACCAATCCACAAAACTACAACTATCTTATGTTTGATAAAGGGGCTAAAAGCATGCAATGGAGGAAGGATAGCATCTTCAACAAATGGTGCTGGGAAAACTGGAAATCCATATGCAACAAAATGAAACTGAATCCCTTTCTCTCGCCATGCACAAAAGTTAATTCAAAATCGATCAAGGAGCTTGATACCAAATCAGAGACATGCCGTCTGATAGAAGAAAAAGTTGGCTACGATCTACATACTGTGGGGTCGGGCTCCAAATTCCTCAATAGGACACCCATAGCACAAAAGTTAATAACTAGAATCAACAAATGGGACTTACTCAAACTAAAAAGTTTTTTCTCAGCAAAAGAAACAATAAGAGAGGTAAATAGGGAGCCTACATCCTGGGAACAAATCTTTACTCCTCACACTTCAGATAGAGCCCTAATATCCAGAGTATACAAAGAACTCAAAAAATTAGACAATAAGAGAACAAACAACCCAATCAACAAATGGGCCAAGGACCTGAACAGACACTTCTCAGAGGAGGACATACAATCAATCAACAAATACATGAAAAAATGCTCACCATCTCTAGCAGTCAGAGAAATGCAAATCAAAACCACCCTAAGATACCATCTCACTCCAGTTAGATTGGCAGCCATTATGAAGTCAAACAACAACAAGTGCTGGCGAGGATGTGGGGAAAAGGGTACACTTGTACATTGCTGGTGGGACTGCAAATTGGTGCAGCCAATTTGGAAAGCAGTATGGAGATTTCTTGGAAAGCTGGGAATGGAGCCACCATTTGACCCAGCTATTCCCCTTCTCGGTCTATTCCCTAAAGACCTAAAAAGAGCATGCTACAGGGACACTGCTACATTGATGTTCATAGCAGCACAATTCACAATAGCAAGACTGTGGAACCAACCTAGATGCCCTTCAATAGATGAATGGATAAAAATAATGTGGCATTTATACACAATGGAGTATTACTCTGCATTAAAAAATGACAAAATCATAGAATTTACAGGGAAATGGATGGCATTAGAGCAGATTATGCTAAGTGAAGCTAGCCAATCCCTAAAAAACAAATGCCAAATGTCTTCTTTGATATAAGGAGAGTAACTAAGATCAGAGTAGGGACGAAGAGCAGGAGAAGAAGATTAACATTTAACAGGGATGAGAGGTGGGAGGGAAAGGGAGAGAGAAGGGAAATTGCATGGAAATGGAAGGAGACCCTCAAGGTTATACAGTGGAGGGGGTAGAGAGAGAGGAGGGGAGGGGAGGGGAGAGGTGGGAGTGGGGAGGGGGGAGGATGGGAAAGGCAGCGGAGTACAACAGACACTAGTATGGCAATATGTAAATCAATGGATGTGTAACTGATGTGATTCTGCAATCTGTATATGGGGTGAAGGGGGGAGTTCATAACACACTTGAATCAAAGTGTGGAATATGATATGTCAAGAACTATGTAATGTTTTGAACAAGCAACAATAAAAAATTTAAAAAAAAATAAGATGGAAGTGGGTTAGGGTTAGGCTCCCAGGCTGGGTGTGGGCGAGCTCAGACATACTCTGTGCCTGGGTCCTGCACAAGTCGGTGTGGGTGGATCTGGGTCACTGGACCTGACCACCTTGTGGTATTTCTGCTGGTTTGAAGGGGCAGTCCCATGCCAGAGGCTGGGCTTAGGCGGGTGTCTGTGGGTGGCAGGATGGACCTGGGCCTAGTGTGAGCCTGGGTTCTGTGTTGGTTCTCCACATTTTCTTATTCATTCATCCATTGAAGGTCACCTAGTTTTGTTCCATAGCTTAGGTTTTGTGAATTGAGCTGCTGTAAACATTTGATGTGTCTGCATCACTGTAGTACTCTGTTTTTAAGTCTTTTTGAGTATAGACTGAGGAGTGGGGTAACTGGGTCAAATGGTGGTTACATTCCAAGTTTTCTAAGGAATCTCCATACTACTTTTCATAGAGGTTGCATCAATTTTTAGTCCCACCGAATAATGTATGAGAGTACCTTTCTCCCCACATCCTCACTAACATTCATTACCTGTATTTTTATAATTGCCATTCTGACTAGAGTGAAATGGAATCTCAGTGTAGTTTTAATTTGCATTTCTCTGATTGTTAGAGATGTTGAACATTGTTTTATATATTTGTTGACATTTGTATTTCTCCTACTGTAAAGTGCCTGTTTAGTCCCTTTGTCCACTATTGATTGGGTTATTTATTTTTCTGGTGTTGGGTTTTTTGAGTTCTTTATATATCCTGGAAATTAATGCCTTATTCTGAGGTACTGGTGAGAAAGATTTTCTCCCATTCTGTAGGATCTCTGTTCATGTTCTTGATTATTTTTTTTGATGTGAAGAAGCTTTTTAGTCTTATACTATGCCATTTAATGATTCTTGATTTTATTTCTTGCACTATAGAAGTCTTATTGGGGAAGTTGGTTCTTAAGCTGATGAGTTAGAGAGTTGGACCTAGTTTTTCTTCAGTAAGTGCAGGGTCTCTATTCTAATGCCTAGGTCCTTGTTCCACTTAGCGTTGCCTTTTGTGTTGAGTGAGACATAGTGGTTCAATTTCATTCTATTACATAGGATTTTCATTTTTTCTAGCACCATTTGTTGAAGAGGCTTTCTTTCTCCAATGTATGTTTATGGTGCCTACTGTGTCTTCTTTTGAGAAGTTTCTGTTTATTTCTGTTTTCCATGTATTTATTAGGTTATTACTATTTTTGGTGTTTTTTTTTTTAAATTCTTTGTATATTTTACATATTTATCCCCTATGGGATTATTAGCTGGCCAAGAATTTCTCCCATTCTATAGGCTGTCTTTCATCACACTTAATTGTTTCTTTTGTTGCGCAGAGGCTTTTTAGTTTGATGGCATCCCATTTATTGATTCTTGATTTTATTTCTTATGTTTTGGGGGTCTTGCTAAGGAAGTCTGTGCCAGCATCTATATAATGGAGTGTTGATCCCATGCATTCATCTTGCAGTTTTAAACTTTATGGTCTAATTCTTAAGTCTTTGATCCATTTCAATTTAATTTTTGTGCAGGGTGAGATATAAAGGCCTAATTTCCTGTTTGTACAATAGCTATCCAGTTTTCTCAGAATCATTTGTTAAAAAGGTTGTCTTTTCTCCAAGATATATTTTTGGCATCAGAGAACTATAGGTATGTGGATTTCTCTGTGTCTTCTATTATGTTTTGTTGGACTTTATCTCTGTTTTGATGCCAGTACGATGCCTTTTTTGTTATTACACCTCTCTAGTATAATTTCACATCAGGTATTATGATGCTTCCTGCTTTGCTTTTCTTGCTTAGCATTGCTTTAGTAATTCTGGGTCTCTTACTCTTCCAAATGAGTTTAAGCATTATTATTTTGTTTCATTCTGTGAAGAATGTGATTGGTATTTTGATGGATGTTGTACAGAATCTGTATATTGCTTTTGGTAGTATGGCCATTTTGACAGTATTTATTATGCCTAACTAAGAACATGGAGTGCCTTTTCATTTTCTAAGGTCTTCTTCAATTCCACAGTTTCTTCACTGTTCTCTAATTTTCATTGTAGAGGTCTTTTATCTCCTTAATTAGATTATTTGCCAAGTATTCAATTTTTTGATATTGTTGTAAATGGGGTGATTTTTAAAAATTTCTTCCTCAGTTGAATCACTCTTGGAATATAGAAAAGCTATTGATTTATGGGTGTTGAGCTTGTAGCCTGATGCTTTGTTAAACTAATTTATAAATTCCAGAAGTCTTCTGGCAGAGATTTTTGGGTCTGCTAGATATAGGATCACATCACAATTTGACTTCTTCTTTTCCTATTTGTATGTCTTTGATTTCCTTTTCTTGACTGATCACTCTGGCTAATGTTTTAAGGACTAAATTGGACAGCCTTGTCTTGCTTCTGATTTAGAGGAAATGCTTTTTGTTTTTCTTCATTTGTATGATGTTGGCTTTGGGTTTGTCATAAATGGCCTTAATTACCTTGAGGTAAGTTCCTTTGATCCCTAACTTCTCCAGCATTTTTAACATGAATGAATGCTGGATTTTTTTCAAAGGCCTTTTTGGCATCTATTAAACAGATCATATGATTTTTGTCCTTAATTCTGTTTAAATGATGAGTTACATTTATTGATTTGTGTATGTTGAACCAACCTTGTATACTTGGAATGTAACCCTCTTGATTATGGTATATTATCTTTTTGATGTGTTTTCAAATATGGTTTGCTAATATTATTGTAAGGATTTTTTTGGGATGGGGGAGGTACCAGAGATTGAACTCAGGAGCACTTGACCACTGAACCACATTCCCAGCCCTATTTTGTATTTTATTTAGTGACATGGTCTTATTGAATTGCGTAGCACGTTGCATGTTCTGAGGCTGGCTTTGAACTCATGATCCTACTTTCTCAGCCTCTTGAGTCATTGGGATTACAGGTGTGCACCACCATGCCCAGCTGTTGAAAGCATTTTTGTGTCTATGTTCATCATAATTTTCTTTCCTTGATGCATCTTTGGTTTGGCATCAGTGTTATTATACTGGCTTCAGAGAATGCAGAGTATTCCCTCCTATTCAATTTAATGGAATAATTTGAGAAAGTATGGTGTTAGTTCTTCTGTAAAGGTCTGATAGAACTCAACTGAGAATTTATCAGGTTTTTGCCTTTTTTTTTGAAGGCTTTTAATCGCTGTTTTGATTTCATTACTTAATTTTGCTCTATTTAGTTTTCTATATCTTCCTGACTCAATTTGGGCAGGTCATATGTGTCTAGAAATTTGTCAATGTCTTCCAGATTTTCAAATTCATTGGCATAGAAATTTTCAAAATCTTGATATACATTTTCCCATTTTTTCTCTTGGTTAGTTTGGCTATCTTATAAATCTTTTCAAAGATCCAACTCTTTGTTGCATTGATCCTGTGTATTGTTTTCTAATTCTCAACTTTATTGATTTCATCTCTGATCTTAATTATTTCCTATCTTCTACTGGTATTGAGGTTAGTTTTTTCTTCTTCTTTTTTTAAGGCATTAAGGTGGAGCATAAGCTTATTTATTTGGGATCAAAATTTTTAATGTTGGCACTCAGTGCTATAAATTTTCTTCTTAGAACTGCTTTCATACTGTCTCAGAGATTTTGATATGTTGTGTATCCTCATTAATTTTTAAGAATTTCTTGTAATCTATTTCCATTTCGTTTTTGATTCATTCTTCACTTAAGAGATTATTGTTCAATCTATATGTGTTTATGTGGTTTCTATTATTTTTCTTGCTGTTGATTTCCAGCTTCACACCATTATGATTTGATAGGATACATGGGATTATATTTAATACTTTTTCTACTTGATAAGGTTTGCTTTGTGGCTTAGAATATGATTTATTTTGGAAAAAGCTCCATACACAGTTGAGAAGAAGGTATATTTAGTTGTTTTGTGTAGAATATTCTGTAAATGTTTGTTAGGTCCATTTGATTTATTTGTTTAGGTTGGAGGTATATTTATTGATTTTATGTTTTGATGACCTGTCTGTTGATGATAAGGGTATATTGAAATCACCCAGTATTATTGTGTTGTGGTCTATTTGGGATTTGATGTCAAGGAATACTTTTTCCATTAGTTGGGTGTATTGACATTTGGGGCATGAATGTTTATTATCACTGTATCTTCTTGTGGAATGGTTCCCTTTACTAGGATGTAGTGCTTCTTTGTCTCTTCTGATTATTTGCTTGAAATCTGCTTTTTAATTTATGAGAATAGCTACTCCCTGAGTTACCTTTCTGATTGTTCCTCCTTGGGTCTTTGTTTTGGTTTGGGGCATTTGTCTTCTCACTTCTGAGGTGGGGTATTGTCAAGGAATGTATAGTTTAGCAGCATAGTCTCTAACCTTGAACTTTCAGTGTACCTGTAGGTTCCCATCACCTCACAGAATGGGTGAAATAAACAATAGTAACAACCATTGTAAACAACAAGCAATGCACAGTGTTAAAGTAAATACCCTGTTTCTACTATGACATCTTCAACATTAATTGCCACCAATAAAGAGGAATGGTGGGTTCAGCAATTGTCATCAGTTAAAAAAAAAGTAACTATGAACTAGGAACTGAATTTGGCTTTAAAGCAAACAGCAGGTGTCAACTATATTGTCCATAGCAGTTAGATTGTATTAGCATTAATGGTGGGGACGGGAGTTATATAAACTAATTAGTTCTGAAAGATGGTAAAAATACAGTTAATCAGGGGAAAGGAAATGTGTTTGGAAGTTAGAAAAAGACTCAACAGTTTTAAAGAGTGAGCAGAGAAAATTCAGAAGAAATGTAATAGGTGATGTTTATATAGAAGCAGGGGGAAAATAGAAGAAGGTACTGGGAGTGACAGAGTGAGAGAGGGAGAGGGAGGGAGAGAGAGAGGGCAGTGGAGGGAGGAAGAAAGGGAATGGGAATGAACCAACAATACAATTTGGCTCTTACAAGGAGAAGGTAAAGAGAGAATGAGATAAAAGAGAAATAAACAAATGAAAATAATATAAAATCAAATCAAAATATATAATCCAAAAAACCAGAACCCTCAAAAGATAATGATAGGAAAAAATAATTACATTAGAAAAATGCTAAAAATGAGAGAAAAATAAACAAGTAAGTGAATGTATTTATGTTCCTGAACCATCAGCACAGTAAGAATTCACATGCATCATGCACACTCACAGATGCATGTGCACAGACATACATGGAAAGAATAAAAGATAAATAAAATTAAAAAATATAAAATATCCAAAATCTTAGTGAAGTATGAAGGAAGCTTCTCCACTGAGGTGGTCAAAATAGTTGACCAGATTGGTTGGTCACTGTCTATGACCAACAGTCTTTATTTGTAATTCTTTTTGAGTTAGTTACTGATAGAGAGAGCAAGAGATGGGGATTGTTTACTGCTTGCAGTTTTTGTTTTGATCTCTGAGTAGCCAGTTGGAGTGAACTAAGACTAAAGCTGTTAGTTATATGACTCAGCTTCCTTTCTCACAAGTATGAGATGGGATGGATTAGGACATACTGTCAGTTGGTATGTTGTTTGCTTGGACCAATTCTTTGTACTCCCAGGGTACAACTTCTGCAGTGATTTGTGAGGGTAGTTCCATCAAGTGGGGCTTTGGTCTAATCAGCCCTCAGAGGTTTTGTTGGTGGTGCCTTTTTTGGAGAGATGAGGTTGACCTACCCTTTAGGGTTAAACAGTAGCCAATCTCTTCTGCAGGTCTGGTTCTCAGGAGCCTCCCAAGAATCCAGTCGTTGGCAGCGGGGCAGTTCTCAATTCACTGCTGCCCACGAGCACAGCCTTCCTGTGCTTAGTTCTTGATTATGTTCATCCCTGCCCATTCAGACTCCTGGCCTTCTTCCACAGATCACATGAACTGTCACACACAAAGGAGAAGCAAGTTGGGCTACCCTTTACCCAAATTGAATTCCTCTGTGTACAGTCTACTCCATGCCTGTTTCACTCACATTCTGTTAGACCCAGCAGAGATCACTCGATTGGCACCTGCCAGGATATTGTGTTTCTTTTTCTTTTTCTCCTGATCTTCTGGATCCTGTGGGTGTGCTTGCCCTAAGATGGCTCCCTCTTCAGCTCTCTGTAGCCAGTTGAGATACAGTGCCGCAGTCTGGCTGGGCACAATCAGGAGCCACTTGTCAAAAGAAACTAACTTTATTTTTAGAACAACACACGCCAAACAAAACAGCCTCTCAGGAAAAACCCTCAGAGCCCCAACTGCCACCACCAGCTTCTCACAAGCCTCTCTCTCCAACACAAGCCTCTCTCCACCTCCCACAATCCTCCTGCTCTTGAGGACAATTGGCTGGGTCATGTGGGCGGAGCCAAAAAAGTCCCCCAATGAGCAGCTCCGTGGTCTGAAAGGGCAGGGAAACAGCCCAATGAGCATCACCGCAGAGGAGCCAATCAGTTAGATGTTGCTGGGGCCGCTATGAGCCAATCATCAGCCGGCAGCTGGAAGTTTGCTGGGGCCCCTTGGGCCCGTGGCTCTCAACAATACAGAACATGCTTTTCAAGCACCAGTGTGCAATGCAGCTTCTGGATCAGCTAAGATAGGCAGCATTTTTGATCTTAGGTTTCTCCATTCCAAGACTGTGGTGGATCCATACTGGTGGCACACACGGGACTGTGGTGTCAGTTCTAACATATACTTTCTTCTTTGTTTATTGTACCCAAATTTCTGAGTCCTAAGCCACTTTGAGTGTCCAATATTAGATTTTAGTAAAATCCCTCTTTCATCCTCCTTGCTGAGAGACTGTACATCCATTGCTTTGGTCCCATGCCATGGCATAGCACAGGTTAGAATGCAGCTTTCCTTAACTTGGCCATCAAAAAAATCTTTTTCTTGATTTATATGTTAGTTGCATTCTTAGAACAAACCAGTGTTTATTAAAGCAATGCTAAATATTTCATATTTATATCTGAAAAAAGTTTTTAAACTCACCTGATGTAAATATAATTCTTGCTTATGTTAATATCTGGTGGGATATTTGGAAGTTGTATATGACTCTTTTCTTCTTTGAAGTATACCTAGCTTGCCTGGTCCCTACCAAACAAATACCATCAGTACTATTCCATCTTTATTATTCATTTATTTAGGTATTTGAGTGCTTAAATCCTGAGCCATATCCCCAACCCTTTTGCTTTTTTTTCAGGGTCTTTTAAAGTTGTGTAGTGCCTTGCTAAGTAGCTGAGGCTTGCTTTGAACTTGTGATCCTTCTGCCTCAGCTTCTTGAGCCACTGGGATTACAGCAGTGTGCTACCATGCCTGGCTTCCATCTTTATTAAAACAAAAATATTTGTTAAGCATACTACTCACATTGATAACCACTTGAACAGAGTACAGAAATATATCAGAGTAGATTGAATTAAATAAATAAAATGAATATCTCAATAAAATAAGTCATTGACTGGCTTCCCAGTGCATATAAAATTTATGTTTGGGAGAGGATTTAAGACGGCAGATTTGAGTTACCTAGCACTTGCCTGCTTCTCCAAAAGATAGAACTAAAAATTGGAAAACAGCTGCCTATCAAAGTGGGTCACTAAGAATACTGAAGTTCAGTAGTGTACATACAGAGACTTGGAGAAACCCAGAGAGTCTGAATAGTGGAACAGAGAGTGAAACAGCTTCAGCACTGAACACACAGCAGTGTGGCAAAAGGTGGGGGTAGAGGTGAAAGAAGGAGAATGCCAGTGTCACTGGAACTGGCACAGGAGTGTGTACCTTGCAGAAACAGTCTAATCACAATGAACTCCAGATATATAGCAAACTGGTTCTGGAGAAGTTCTTTGAATTCCCTAGTATATTTTCAGGGTGTTGTAACAGTCAGCCATCTTGAGAAGGCCTTGTCTGAGCACAATACTTCGCGAGTTAAAAGACATCCTTCATTTTCCTCTTTCTGGGTTCCCAAAGTAATGCTGCTGTGCTGGCTCAGTGTGGCTGTCTTGAGAGTCATGTTGGCCTTAGAGGAAAACCTTTGAAAAAAACTCACTGAGAATTCTATACAGTGCGAAACTGGATTGCAATGAGTAAGGAAATGAGACCACTTCTCTCATACAACTGAGGATTTGGAATCCAGCTGCAGGAGGAATGAATATCTGCATGCCATTTCACAATATCTAAGTTTCAGGATGCCAGAGTCATGGGTGTAGATTTCTGTCACCCCTTCT
This sequence comes from Marmota flaviventris, assembly GCF_047511675.1. Taxonomy (NCBI): domain Eukaryota; kingdom Metazoa; phylum Chordata; class Mammalia; order Rodentia; family Sciuridae; genus Marmota; species Marmota flaviventris. The sequence continues at coordinate 39,199,142 of NC_092507.1, read as the reverse complement.
AAGCACATACAATTATAACTCCATAGCCTTTCCCACATTCAGAGTGTATAGCATAAAAAACACAGGGGTCCTTGACTCACTGTAATGTCAGTGTTGGTCCTGCTCTCAGAGTACACAGCTCAAATAACTCCAATGTGAACTTTTGCCTAGGAACTCTGCATTTTCCCCTAGCTCCATTTGGCATGCTGCTTAGCTGAGAGGTATTCCAACTATCACAAACCACTCCCTCTGGTCACCTGAGGATCACAAAAAAACAAAGAAGAGGGTACAAAATAAACTTTTACCCTCTTCCAAGGAGATAGTCTAAGAAGACATGGAAAGAAACTCTGATTGGCATAGACTATAATAATGCATTCTTGCCCACATCATCGGAGAGAAGATTTTATTTATTTATTCAACACAATACCTTTATTTTTATTTATTTATTTTATTTTTATGTGGTGCTGAGGATCGAACCCAGCATTTCACATGTGCTAGGTGAGCACTGTACCACTGAGCCACAAGCCAGCCATGAGATTTTTATTTTTTATTAATTTTTTTGTTATGTTCTGTTTTCTTTTGTATATATATCTAGTTGTTCCTTTTTTCTTTTTTGGTACTGGGGATTGAACTCAGGGGCACTTAACCACTGAGCCACATGCCCCAACCATTTTTTATATTTTATTAGAGACAAGGTCTAGCTAAGTTTCTGAGGCTGGCTTTGAACCTGTGATCCTCCTGCCTTAGGCTCCTGAGCTGCTGGGATTACAGGCATGTGCCATTGCGCCTGGCTTCTTTTTTTAAATATTTAATTTTATCCTTTTTTATTCTTTCTTTTTTCCTTTTCTCACTACCTTACATTTCTCCTACTTTTCCCTTTTCTTTTATAAAATTTTTCTTTTGTCTATTTTTTTTGGATTTGATCTTTTTCTTTTTTTATTTTTAAATTTTAAAAATTAACTCTTATTATTTTAAAATTTTAGTGTATTTTATTATTACCCCCCTTCTCTGTTGTTATAGTGTTGTGGCGGTGGTTGTTTTTATACTTTATTTCTTTTTTTATTTATTTAAAAAAATTGTTATTGCTCTTGATTTTTTTTCTCCTACATAGTGCTGGGGATCAAGTCTGGCACATTAAGCATATTGAGTGGGTGCTCTGCCACTGACCTGTACTCCTAGCCCAGATCAGAGAAATTTCATCTTATTCCAATCATGACCTAGCTCCATTAGAACCTTGTAAGATACTTCAGCTTAAAGAATGTGGGAGAGAAAATCCCCCAGACATCAACTGAGTCCCAAAGTAAGCATGTTCCTGGACAGTAACCCCTATAGCAATAACAGAGAGAAATAGCACAGGGTTTGTGGACACTGCATTTATAAGGAAACTCTCATACCCTGTCAGACTATATACATTGCTGATAAGACTGTAGAGATAGCCATAGACGATATACCTTATATAGTCTGCTCCTTACTCCATATCTCCCTGAAGTACCAGAGGGACCCTACTCTTGATAGATTTATAGAGAAAGCATGTTCCTCAGGATCCAAAAGAGTATGAATTATGTCAAAACTCTCTAATTACAGTCAAAGAAGCCACATGAAAACAACACAATGAAGACTAATTGGAATTAAACTCAATATTACACTCTTATGCTGTATCCTTGTACATATCATCAAGAGAAGGCTGCTTACTGAGAAGGCCCTCACATAAAAGTGGAAGAGATATCCATCCTAATAGGTGCACAAATCTCCACATAGAAATGCAAGGAATATGATAAATTAAGGCAACATAACACTTCCTAAAGTCATAACTCTGTGGTAACTAATTCCAAAGGTAGTAAAGTAGACAATGCTAGATAAAGAATTCAAAAGAATGACTTTTAATAAAACTCAGTGATTGCCTAGAGGATATACATAAATAGATGGATGAATTCAGAAAGACAATGAAGGATGTGAAAGAGCAATTAAATAAAGAGAGATTTTGTAAAAGAATCTAAGAAAAATTTTAGAAATAAAAATGTTAACAAGTCAGATTAAAAACATAGTTGAAAACCTCTCCAAAAGACTAGATCAAGTAGAAGAAAGATCCAGGACTCAAAGCCCTCTCACATTCAGATAGTAATTAGAAAAGAAAGAGTGAATGAACAGAACATACAAGATCACTGGGACAACATTAAAATACCAAAAAGTAGTGTTCAACCAGAGACATGAAAAATTGTATAGTATACGTGTAATATGAATTATGATGCATTCTGTTGTTATGCATAACAAATTAAAAACAAAAACAAAAACAAAAAGTCCTCATAAACAGAATAGACAGGGAAGAAGAACCACAGGCTAAGGCATAGAAATGTATTCATCAAAATAAAAATTCCCCTAATTTTGGAAAGACATGGACTTGTAGGTATAGGAGACATTTAGAACCCTGAGTAGACAGGATCAGGAAAGAATCCCTCCATAATACATTATAAACTGCCCAAAATACAGAACAAATAAAATAGGTTAAAAGTTGTAAGAGAGAAGCAACAAGTCACATTTGAAGATGAGTTCATCTGAATTACAGCAGATTTCTCAGGAGAAACTCTAAAGGTCAGGAGAGCATGGAAGGATGTATTTTAAGTTCTTTAAGAAAATAATCACCATCTAGTTTACTATATCCAGGTATTCAGAAAAATTATCTTCCAGAATTCAAGGTGAATTAAAGACCTCCCATGATAAATATAAAATAAGAGAGTTTATAATCCCTAAACAAGCAAGGTACTTAAGGGAATCCTACACCTAGTAGAAGAAAGAAGATAAACACAATCATGACAGAAAGGTAAACAATAAATCTCACTATAAGAGTAGATGAGCAAATGACTTCTAGGAAACAATCCAAGATTGTTAATTCAGAAAACCATTGAACTTCTAAGATGAATAAGAGAGGAATATATGCACATAGGCTATTCAAAACAACAATAACAACAAAAAAACCCCAGCAAAATGACAGGAACAAATATAATACCATTAAATAAAATGCTGAATATAAAATATTTTATTTCTCTGGTTAAAAGATATCAGCTGGTTGGATTAAAAAACAAGGCCATACACATACTGACAATGAAAGGATGGAAAATTATATTCCAAGCAAATGGAATCTTAAAACAGGCAGGATTAGCTATACTCATATCTGACAAAACAGACTTCGAGACAAAATCACAAGAAACAAAGTAGATCAGTACATATCACAAAAATAATTCATCAAGGAGATACACTATCGTAAATATTTATCTATTTAACATCAAAACACCCAATTTTAGAAAACAAATACTATTTGACATAAAGGAAAAGATAGCCCTAGCATAACAATGGGTAACTTCAATACCCCACTTTCACTTATAGATCATCTAGACAAAATCAACAAAGAAACAGGACAGAGCAAATAGTCCTAACAGAAACATACAGATTTTTTCATTCAACAGTTGCAAAACACATTATTTTTATCAAACATATTAAACTTTCTACAAAATTGATCACATTTTAGGCCTTAAAATAAGTCTTAACAAATACCAAAAAAGTGAAATAATTTCTTATATCTTATCAGACCATGATGGGATGAAACTTGAAATTAACAGTGAGAGAAACTTAAGAAATTATACAAACACATTGATAGTGAACAATACACTTTTGAATGAACAGTGGATCATTGAAGAAATTGGGGCTAGAGAGAGGGAGTGGTGGGATTTAAAAGTTCCCAGTGGCCCGTGAAAGTGGAAACAATTTACCAGACAGAACCTATGGGGACAATTATAGCTATGAATGCCTATATTAGAAAAATAGGCATCACAAATCACAAATACATAACTTAATGGTGCATCTCAAGGTCTTTGAATAAAAAGAACAAATCATACCCAAATTTAGTGGAAAGAAAGAAATAACAAAGTTAAATGTTAAAATTAATGAAATAGAGACAAAAACAAAAACAAAATAAAAACCAAAACATCAATGAAACAAAGAGTTGGTTGCTTTAAAATAGAAACAAAATTTGTGAACCTTTAGATAAACTTAACTAGAACAAAGAGAGAAGACCTGTACAGATAAAATTATAGATGAAAAGAGGACAATTTCAGATGCTACTGAAATTCCTAGGCCCATTAGGAAATATATGTCAAAGCTATTTACCACTAAACTGGAAAATATGGAAGAAAATGGGCAAATTTCTGGAAATATAACCTTACAAAACTGAACTAAGAGAATATAATAAACCTAAATAGAACTATAACAAAGATATTGAATCAGTAATATAAAGTTTCCTAACAAAGAAAGTTCTAGAACCATTTGGATTCACTGTTGAATTTTAGAGAAGAAATAATACCAGTCCTGCACTAATTAATACACAAAACAGAAAGGTAAGGAACTCTTCCATATTCTTTCTTTAGAGCCAGTATTACCTTGCTACCAAAACCTGATAGGACCACAATAAAAAAAAAGAAAATGTTTGATATTCTTGATGAACATAATGCAATATTTGTGCACTGAATTCAACAGCACATTAAAAAGATCATGCATTGTGATCAAGTTGGTTAAATTCCAGGGACACAAGAATGATTTAACATATATAAATTAATGTATAAAATTAATAAATATAATAAAGCACAAATAGAATCAATGATAAAAATCACACGATCATCTAATATATGCTGGAAAAGCTTTTAATAAAATCAAGTCCAGCTGGGCACGGTAGCACATGCTGGTAATCCCAGCAGCTTGGGAGGCTGAGGCAGGAAATTTGCAAATTCAAAGCCAGCTTCAGCAAAAGCACGTGCTAAGCAACTCAGTGATACCCTGTCTCTAAATAAAATACAAAACAGGGCTGGGGATGTGGCTCAGTGGTCAGGTGCCCCTGCATTCCATCTCTAGTACCAGAAAAAAAAATTCAATGTCCCTTAATGATAAAGCCCTAAACAAATTAGATACAGAAGGATCATAACTAAACATAATAAAGGTTATGGATTACAGACCATTAGCCAACATCATACCGGAAGAAAAAAAAATCCAAAAGAATTTCCTCTAAAATCAGGAGAAAGAGAAGTGCACCTACCCTCACAACTTACTCAATATAGTACTTAAAATTTTGATCAGAGCAACTAGACAAAAGAAATAAATAAGAGAAATACAATAGTAAAAGAGGAATTAAAAAATTCATTTGCAGACAGGTATGGTGGCACACACTTAGAATTCCAGTGGCTCTGGAGGCTGAGGCAGGAGGATCGCAAGTTCAAAGCTAGCCTCAGCAATAGCAAGGCCCTAAGCAACTTGATGAGATCCTGTCTGTAAATAAAATACAAAATAGGGCTGGGGATGTGGCTCATTGGTTGAGTGCCCCTGACACCCCCCTCCTCCCCCCAAAAATTCATTTACAGGTGACATGATTCTATACTTAGCAAACTCAAAGGAGTCTACTGAAAGACTCTTTGAACTGATAAATTCAGTAAAGTAGCAGGATACAAAATCAGCAGATAAAATTCAATAGTTTTTCTACACACTAATAATTAACTAAAAAAAATCATGAGAGAATCCTATCCATAACACCCTCAAAAACCAAAAAGTAAAACACAACAACAATAGCAAACAATCCAATCTACCATCCCCCAGAAAATTCCTAAGAGTAAAATTATCCAAGAAGGTGAATGAGTTTTACAATGAAATACTTCAATATTGGAAAATACTGAAGAAATGTATTGGAGAATATTCTGGAAGATGAAAAGGTCTCCCATGTTCCTGTATTGGGAGAAAAAATATTGTTAAAATGGTTATACCACCAAAAGCAAACTACAGATTCAATGTAATCCTTATTAAATAAGTTTTTTTTTTCTACAGAACTAGGGAAAAAAATCCTAAAATTCATATGGAAGCACAAAAACCCCTCAAATAGATAAATCAGTCCTCAGCAAAAAGACTAATACTGAAGGCATCAGAATACCTGATTTAAAAACATGCTATAGAACCATAATAACAAACTATTAGCATAAAATAGTGTGGTATTAGTATAAAAGCAGTTGTAGACCAATGGAATAGAATAGAGGACCCATAAATAAACCCATGAAAGGAGGGTGAATTGAGTCTAGACAAAGGTGCTGAAAACATACTTTGGGGAAAAGATGGGCTTTTCAATGAAGCTGCTAGAAAAATTGGATATCCACATATAGAATATTTAAACTAGGCCCTTATATCAGCCTATACAAAAATAAGCTCAAAAGATCTCAATTTAAGAACTGAAACATTTTAATTATTAGAAGAAAACATGGAACTTTCAAATTATTGTCCCAAGAAATGATTTCCTGAATAGGACTGCAGTAGTTCAGGAACAAAAGAAATAATTGATAAAATGAGATTACATGGAATTATAAAGCTTCTGTATAGTGAAGGGAACAGTCAACAGAGTGAAGAGCCATCTGGGAGAAAATCCTTGCCAACCACTTTTCTGACAGAGCATTAATATCCAGAACATATAAATAAACAAAAACCTTAACAATGAAAGGATAGGCAATATAAAAAAAATATCTGAGCTAACAATTTTCAAAAGAAGTACAAATGGCCAGTAAAAAAGTGAAAAAATGCTCAACATCTTTTGCTATCAAAAAATGCAAGTCAGGGCTGGGGTTGTAGCTCAGCGGTAGAGTGCTCACCTTGCTTGTGGAAGTCACTTGGTTCAATCCTCAGCACCACATAAAAATAAAATAAAGGTATTGTGTCCATCTATAATTAAAAATATTTTAAAAAATGCAAATAAAAATCACATTGAAATTTTATCTCAGTCAGAATGGCTAATATCAAATTAAGCAAAACACAACACACCAATCCCTTCCAACAAACAAAATAAACAAATAAAAAGCCAAAGAAAACAAATATTGGAGAGCATTTTGGGAAAATGAAACCCTCATACACTTTTGGTTGTAATGTAAGTTAGTAAACTTACTGGGGAAAACAATGTGGCAGTTTGTTAGAAAACTAAAAATAGCTAGCGTATGATCTGAAGGAAATTAAGTTACAAAAGATATATCTGCATGCCCTTGTTTATTGCAACAGTATTTGCAGTAGTCAACATATGGGATCATCCCGTATGTCCATCAATAGATGCATGAGTAAAGAAAATATGATATATATACAAGGAAGTATTATTCAGGTATAAAAAATAAATCCTGTTACTTGAAGTAAAATGGATAGAAATAAAGAACCTCATGTTAAGTGAAATAAGCCAGTCACAGAAAGACAAGTTTTGCATATTTTTTGCATTTGTGATAACTAAAAATAAAGAAAAAGAATAAAGGTAACAAACCATCAAAAACAACAACAACTAAAAAGATGACCTAGAATTAGAAAAGGGACTATTAAGAACTTTTATGGAATCGACAAAGACCAGGGGTATGGGGAGAAAGGTTAAGGTAAGAGGTGGGGAAGGAGTGGTGGATCAAAGCATGATGCATTCCATGAATTTGTGCAGTTAGTATTTGTTAATAATTATAAGAAAAAATAAAGCTTATACTATAGTCTTGTGTGTAATAGCATCATCTCTAAAAACAATGTATATACTTTTGTTAAAAATACTTTGTTGCTGAAAAATATTATCATCTGAGGTTTCAGCACATTGTAGTTGTTTTGTTGGTGGAGGGTCTTGCCTCAGTGTTAATGACTGCTGAGTGATCAGGGTGATGGTTGCTGAAGGTTGGTGGGACTGCCAATTTCTTAAAATAAGGCAATAATGAAGTTTGCCACATTGATGAATTCTTCCTTTAATAAAAGATTTCTCTATGGTATGCAATCTATTTGATAGCATTTTACTCAAAGCAGAACTTCTCTCAAAAATTGGAGTCAGTTCACTCAAATCCTGTTTCTGCTTATCAACTACTTTACATAATATTCTAAATCTTTTGTTGTTAATAGGTATGACACATTATCCTTGTTGATGTATATTTCCATCAGAGAACTCTTGGGTGACCAGATGAATCATCAATGAACAGTCATATTTTAAAAATAATCTTATTTTGTGAGCAGCATCTCTCAAAAGTGCGCTTCAAATATTTTGTAAACTTATGTGGTTTTATCCACATTTTGTTGTTCCATTTACAGAGTACAGGCAGAGTAGATTTAGTAAAATTTTTTAATTGATTTTATTTTTAAAATACATGACAGCAGTATGTATTACAATTCTTATTACACATATAGAGAACAATTTTTCATATCACTGTTTGTATATAAAGTATGTTCACACCAATTCATGTCTTCATACATGTACTTTGGATAATGATGTCCATCACATTCCACCATCCTTGCTAATCCCCTGCCCCCCTCTCTTCCCCTCCCACCCCTCTGCCCTATCTAGAGTTCATCTGTTCCTCCTATGCTCCCCCTTCCTACCCCACTATGAGTCAGTCACCTTATATCAGAGAAAACATTTGGCATTTGTCTTTTTGGGATTGGCTAACTTCACTTAGCATTATCTTCTCCAGCTCCATCCATTTACCTGCAAATACCATGATTTTATTCTCTTTTATTGCTGAGTAACATTCCATTGTATATATATGCCACATTTTTTAATCCATTCCTCTACTGAAGGGCATCTAGGTTTAGCTATTGTGAATTGTGCTGCTATAAACATTGATGTGGCTGTGTTCCTGTAGTTTTAGCAAAATTCTTAAGGCCTGAGATTTTTGGATTTGTTAATGAGTATTGATTTCAACTTACAATCAACTGCTGCATTAACCCCTAAGGAAAGTCAGTCTGTCATTTTAAGCTTCGAATCCAGTCATTGACTTATCCTTTTTAGCTATGAAAGTCTTAGATGGCATGTTCTTTCAATATACGGCTATTTCATCTCACTAAAATCTGTTGTTTTGTGAAGTCAACTTCATTAATTATCTTAGCTAGATCTTCTGAATAACTTACCTCAAGTTCCATATCAACACTTGTTCTTCACTTAGCACTTTTATATTACAGATATGGCTTGTATTTTTAAAATTCATGAACCAACCTCTTAGCTTCAGATTTTCTTCAGCCTTCATAGAATTGAGAAGAGTTAGGGCCTTGCTTTGCAATAGACTATAGGGCAATTTTGTTGGTTGGTTTGATCTTTTATCCAGATCACTAAAACTTTCTCCATACCAGCAATATGTTTAGCTTTCTTATTATTTGTGTGTTCACTGGAGTAGCATTTTAATACCTTTCAAGAACTCTCTTTTGCATTCAAAACTTGGCTGTTTTGCACATGAATCTTAGCTTTCAGCCCTTTTCTGCTTTTGACATTATTTCCTTACTAAGACTAATAATTTGTAATTTTCTATTTAAACTGTGAATTATGCTACTCTTCTTTTACTTCACCATTTATAGGCTATGTAAGATTATTAACTGGTCCAACTTCAGTTTCACTTGAATAATTATAGGCAACTGTAAAATTATTAAAATTATCGGTCCAGCTTCAGTGTTATTCTGTCTCAGGGTGTAGAGATGGTTGAGTAGAGATTGATGGGGAAATGTACAGTCAATGGAGAAGTGAGGATACATACAGTATTACTAAAAATGTGGCACAGAGACTTGAAATGAGCACGTCATTGGAAAAATGATATCAATTGACTTGCTCTGTATAAAGTTGCCACAAACCTTCAAGTTGTAACAGATGCAATATCTGAAAAATGCAATAGAATCAAGCACAACAAAAGGGGCATTCTTATAATTAAAATAATAGATCTTAAAAAGCCTGTTAGAGAATCAGAAGGCATTCTCTTATATTAAGAGTGTCAATGTATACATTTAGATGTTAATAAATTAAAATATAGATGTTTAAAGATCTTTTGTACAATAACACACAAACTAAATCCAGAAATGCTTAAGAATATTTGCAGGTAGGAAATGAGAACGAGTTTTTAAAAAATGAGTCATAGGCAGTCTTACTGTGTGTGTATGTGTGGATATATATATATTTGATTTTACTTATTTAATATATATCACATGAAGCTAGAATTAATTATGATATTAATATTAATTATGATCACCTTCACTTTTAAACATTTAATAGCAAACTTTATTGAGGTATAATTTACTTGTAATAACAATTTTTCTTGTTAAGCATGCAATTTAATGAATTTTGGCAAATATATATACACCCATGTAAATTCCACCAATATCAAGTTATATAACATTTTAATCACCCAAAAAAGCTCTCTTGTGCCCATTCTTAGTTATGAGTTTTCCTTTCTTTTATGGTTAACATTTTTTGTGTGTTATTTATCTAAGAAATCTTTGCTTATGCCAAGGTTGTAAAGATTCTTCTTTGCTATAAGTTTTACAGTTTTAGCAGTAGGTCTGTGACCAATTTTAGGATAATTTTTGTGTAAGGTGTGAGGTACAGGATGATTCATTTTTCCCTAAAAAGATGTTCAGTTCTTCTAGCACTATTTGTAAAAATCATTCTTTCCAGATTAAATTACCATTGCAGTTTTGTTAGAGCCTAACTGACAAAATGTGTGTAGATATGCTGGACTCACTCCCCATTGGTTTTTTTGTTTGTTTGTTTGTTTTTGATATTGGGGATTGAACTCAGGGGTACTCACTTGACCACTGAGCCGCATCCTCAGCCCTATTTTGTATTTTATTTAGAGACAGGATCTCACTGAGTTGCTTAGTGCCTTGCTGATGCTTAATCTAGCTTCGAACTTGTGATCCTCTTGACTCAGCCTCCACAGCCTTTGGGATTACAGGCTTGTGCCACCACACCTAGCTTTCTGGACTCCCCATTCTTATACACTGATTTATATGTCTATCCTACTAAACTCACCTTGATTACTGGAGCTTTAAAGTACATCTTGATATCATATAAGCTCTTTAGATTTTTCATTTTTGAAATTGACTGTTTAAAATCTTTTGAGTTTGCTTATAAATGTTAGAATCAACTTTTTGGTTATTTTAAAAATCTGTTGAGATTTTGATTTAGATCGCATGTAATCAGAGATCAATTTTTTGAAAGTTATTGTTTTAACAGTGAAGAATTTTCTAATCTATGAACATGATATATCTTATTATTTCATTAGGGGCACTTTCTTAATAGGAGAATGGTTTATTTTTAAAAGACTGTCCATAAAATTTAGATAACAGGTTATATACAAATTAAAAGAACATTCCATTTGAAAAAAGAGAAGTAGATGGCAAATAATTGATTACTAATGATAATTTGTTTGAAATTAACAGTGGCACACTTTTGTATACACACTTTTGGCACATTTTCTTAGATTCTAAAGTTACTTTTAACAGTTGCAAAATGCATATGAAATAGTCACATTGATTGGGTAATAATGGTCTTTAATTTTAAGAAATAATTTTTTTCGTTCTAGTCTCACCATTAACTATGATGGTAAGTCTGTAATACTCAGTACATAATTGTAATTTGAAATTCAAATAATACACAGAAACCCACACTGTGTGCTCTACTTTAATATCCTAAGCAATACAGAATTGTACAAAAAGAAGAGAAAACATCCCTCTAACCTTTCCTTAAATTAAAGGGAGAAACACAAAGTGTATGTGTTTCATTTTAATACAATCTGGTGGTTAGGTATATCTCACTGTGTTCATGGATCAATACAAGATCCATCTTCTTTTTAAATTATTTTATTTTAAAATCTAATGTTCCTAGTGCTAGGTAATGAATTACATAGTGCCTATTCACAAATTAATCACACCCACTTTTACAATGTGTAAAAGATACTTATAATTTCCTTTCATTGAACCAGTGTACTAGAACAATCCACTGTAAAACTGAAGGATTAATATGACAATCCTTAAGATTTTTACCTACAGAAGGATGTCCACACTTTTGGCAGTTTTCTTATATTCAAAAGTTACTTTTAAAAAGTAATTCAGGGGGCTGGGGATGTGGCTCAAGCGGTAGCGCGCTCGCCTGGCATGTGTGCGGCCTGGGTTCGATCCTCAGCACCACATACAAACAAAGATTCTGTGTCCGCCAAAAACTAAAAAAAAATAAATAAAAAGTTTCAGGTCTTCCAAAAAAAAAAAAAAAAAAAGTAATTCAGTAGATTTACTTATAAATAGCCATCTTAGATTTTAAATCTTCAAAAATCCATTGTATTCCTATTGGGGCAGACTGAGATAAGGCTAAATTTTTTTCCAAGTTAATATATTGAGAAAATAGAACTGTAATTATGCACTAAATCAGTTTTGCATTTTTTAAAAAAGCAAACCAGTGAAGGAAAGGAAAAAAAGTTTGGTTTACTTATATATTTATGAATGGAAAAATTTTATAATGCAAATTCACTCATTAAAAGACTTAGGTATAAATTACATTACACATAATGCTTTTTGTTTTGTTTTGCATGTATACCTTAGAGACTCACCTAGAATGAATATGTCAGGTAAGTATTACACAAATTAGAAGCATCTTAGAATTTTTAAGTATATTTCAATACATATATTTTTATGCATGCTTTAAACTATTTTTTAGATGAGAATCTAAACAAAAACTATGACTAGCACCAACATTTATGTTTTCTTTTTAATATTAGTCTTATATAGTATTAGTAACTATGCACACTGAAACATGTAATGGTACAATCTGATTAATGATTTGTTAAATATACCCTGATTCCCCAGAAAATGTAGGCTGATCATAAAATTAACAATGTGTAGTCCATGAGCATAAAAGATTTATACTTACAGGTGGACATTAAATATACCAACAAAACAGCATGTTCTGAAAATATGTGTACATTTTAAATATCAAGAATTAACCACAGTAGTTTCACAGTATGACTCAATAATAAGAACCTACTTTAAAGGAAAAAAAAATGAAAGAAAAGAAATAATTAATCAGCATACTGCATGATCGATTCAATGTAGTTCCAAGGGAAGAGACCACTCAGTTGTAGACTCCTTCATAGTAGGCATCATCATTCTCCTTTATTCCATAAATGATTGCACCATCCATAAATGACAGTTTTTTGTATAAACTTTTGTATAATCATATATTGCAACAACTTTCTAAATATAATTCTTTGGGGCCCAGGCAGGATTTCCATCTGCATATGGATAATTATACTGAAACTACTGCAGCTTTCCTCATCTTCATAGTCCACTGGAGGAGGTGGGAGTGAGGGTAGAAATTCATCAAACTTGGGAATGTCATCTGGTGGCGATGAAGGTGGTGGAGTTTGGTCTATCAGCTATTGAATTTTGGGAATACAGTGGACTTCCATTAACATGAGGCTGAGCAGTCACAGCGGGAACAGTTTGTCTGTATACACCAGTAGATGTCGAAGAAGTGGTAGAAATCTACCTGGTCATTGTGCCATACTGGGAACCAGGAGCTGATCCAACAGTGGGTGGTAAAGGTGTAGGGACAGCAGTGGGAATGCCACCAATACTACTTGCCTCCAATATTTTCTCAACTTCCACTTCCTCCATTATTTATACTGTGTGTCCTTGGTGTCTTATTTAAAGAAGCTGTCCTGCCTTGACTATGCTGACTTCCAAGTCTTGCAGGACTGGTTATATAGAAATTAGGAAATGTTGGGGGTTTATCAAGTTCCAGGGATTTATATAAGGAGTATTCCTTCCCAATGTTCCCTGGCCTGAGACATGGGAGGACTTGTTGATTTCTGAGTAGGAGGATTTGTTCTCAACAGTGTGACAGTTCTGGCAGACTGGTTATTTCCATGCTTGACACCATGGCCCACATCATCCAGAGCTGTGTAGTTGATAGATTTCCAAATATATCTTACAGTGTGCTCCATATTTGCAGGTGCTAGTATTTTGTGAGTTCTTGATGTATTCTTATTTTTGGTCAAAATACCAATCTCTCTTTGAGATACTTTCTCTTTATCAATATACACAATCTATGAGGTATGATTGATGGAAGACTGTGTTTTCTGAAGGTAAGAGGACTGGATGTTCACCAGTTGGAGTACATTGTTGGCCAGTGCATTTATTTGATAGCTAGAGAATGTGTTGCATATGCTTTGGTGTCTTCTAAAGCTTTTGTCTTGTCTGTAGCCAGTGTATAGTTGTTGTCACAGTAGTCTGCAACCTGGGTCAGGTTCTGGTAACTCTATCAGTGCCCTCTTACCAGTTGCAGTCTCCTCCTCTGGTAACATCTACACCTCTACCATTTTCCACCCTTCTCCATTGCTTCCCCTTGCATTAAAGAGACAGAGGCAGCAAGGTCCACCAAGGTTTAGAGCACCTCACAGCCCAGTTACAAACTCCTCATTAGGAATTCTTTAATTTCTGTTAGCAGTATTTTTTTCTGCAAACAATTTTATACATAACTTGCTAAATTTAAGATTGTATTTTATGTTTTTTGATGTACCTAGACATGTTTCAACTTTCAGTTTCCAAGTGTTCATATCTAGTATCTATCTGCTATCTAAAGTTTTAAATATGAATTCTCCACTCTGGCTGTTGCAACTTGAAGTTTACCAGCACTGCATGCATTTTAGAAATTGTTTAGTCTATAACTTTTAGGTCATTTGTTGCCTAGCTTTGTGAAGTTTCACTCTATGTGACTTAATATTCAAAGATTCAGGAAGTTATTAGGCAGGTTTGCTCCCTCTTCTTCAGTGTTCTGACCCCCAAATATAAGTTACCTCAGTCTCTTCAAAGTCTTATTTCTGTTTCCTCAACTGAGAAAACCCAACATATTCAGCTTAGGAACTCTTTTTACTGCATCATCTTCTAGAAAGGGTCACTGTTTTAAAATATGGGACTATTGTCAGCCTTACTTTGTTTCATACATTCTTTCATGCTTCACAGGTTTGCACTTTTTGTCATCCAAGTATGAAAGGAATTATTTTTATATGCAGTTGTCTATTTTCTAGTAGTTAATGAAAGAAGTATAGGTCCGGTCTTTGTTATTTTCTCATGGCTAATACAAGTTGTCTTAGCAACTGCCTTCTTCTCCACTGTCCCTATGAGGACCTTAGGGATATTCTTGGAATAATTTTCATATCATTGTTGCAGACCTAACCCCCAACACACTCAGTATGCATTCTAGCAGATGAGATGATGTTCTGAATAACTTAGCTAAGTTATTTAGGGTTATTTATTATTTAGGGTTATTTATTATTTTAGGGTTCAAAACTTTGATGACATTATAGTCAGTTCCCTTTTCTTGCCTGCATATCTAACCAGTGATTTTTAAAAAATACTTAAGGTTTTGAGTTTTCTAAAATATTATATAAATATATTATAATGGATAAAGCCTTTTGAGACAGACTTATTCCACTTAGTGTAATATACTTGAGATTCAGTCTTATTGTCATAGGTATTAGCAAATTGCTCATGTTTATTGCTGATTACTATTCCTTTGTATGGAAGTACCATCAACTGCTACTACATTCATCAGTTGAAACCATTTGGATTGTTTCTGGGTTTTGGTAATTATGAATAAACTTCTATAAACAGTCACATGTAGATTTTTATGTCTCTCAGATAAATACCTAGGAATGGAATACTAGGTTGTATATTTAACTTTATAATAAAATACCAAAATACCAAACTATTTTTAAAAGCAGCTATGCTATTTTGCATTTCTTACTCAGAATGTATAAAAGTTTCAAATGCTCTTCATTATTATCAACCCTTTTCCTTTGATTTTAACTTTTCTAATAAGTGTATGATAATATTACATTTAGTTTCAATTTGTATTTCCCAATTGACTGTTAATTCTTTTAATGAATTTATATAACAACCATATATATTCTGTAGTGAAGAAGAGTCTGATATATGTGTTGTAAAGTTATTTTTCAGTCTCAATTTTTAATGTTGATAAGGTCCAATTTGTAACTTTTTTATTTTGTGGGTTGTGATCTTTGTATCTTATCTATGAAATCTATCTATCTATAAATAAATAAATTTAAAGACACTTCCCATTATTTCATGTTTTAGAATTTTGGGTGACTTTTTATTGTGGTAAAATAAACAAAACATAAATTTACCATAGTAAGTATAATTTCATTGGTATAAAGTGCATTTGTAATTTTGTATAACCATCACTCATGTCCATTTCCAGAACTTTTTCATCATTCTTCATAAACTTTGTACCCATCAAAGAATAAATTTTCATTATCTTCTCCTTCTAGCCCCAGGTAACCTCTATTTTACTTTTTTTATGAATTTTAAAATTCTAGGTGTCTCTAGTTATCCTTTTGTATCTGGATTATTTCACTTAGAATAATGTTTTCAAGGTTCATCCATGTGGTAGCATGTATCAAAATTTGATTAGTTTCATGGCTGAATGATATTTTGTGATATGTACATATCTCATTTAAAAATATTCTTTGTTTATGGGCACTTAAGTTGTTTTCATTTTTTGGCTATCATGAGTAATGTTGCTTTATATACTAGAGTGCATTGTGTTTGAATCATTGATTTCATTTCTTTTGAGTATTTACATACAAGTGAAGATACTGAATCACATGGTAATTTTATGTTTAATTTATGAAGAGCCACTGTGGACACACCCTTTAACATTCCCATCAGAAATTACCAACACTTGTTTCCTTCCTCTCTCCCTCCCTCCCTCCCTTCTCTTTCTTTCCTTCCCTCTCTCTCTCTTTCAAATAATGGCCATTCTAGTGAATGTGAAATGATATTTCATGTTGTTTTTGATTGGCATTTTTCTGATGACTAGTGTTGATGATCATATTTTCATGTGCTTTTTGATAATTTGTATTTTTTCTTTTGAAAATTTTTCATTTAAGTCCTCTATTTTGTAAGTTTTGTTGTTGTTACTGAACTTTAGGAGATCTTTATATATTCTTTGTATTAATCCTTTATCACATGTGATATGTGACAACTCATTGCCAAATTATAAATCAATATCATGAAAAATTTTCTTAAGTTTATTCCAAGGATTTGCTAGTTTTAGCTCTCAAATTTAGATCTTTGATCCATTTGAGTTAATTTTTGTATATAATATAAAGTATGTATCCAATTTAATTCTTTTGTGAATATTTAATCCATATATTTTCTTTTTAGAAGTTTTATGTTTCACATTTAGGCATTTTATTCATTTTAATTTTCATGTATTATGTAAGGTCACTTATAGATTATGGATTACTGATTATGAATTAGTAAATATTTTCCTCAAAACATTGAATTGCTTTTGTATTTTTAAAAATTAGCTGAAAAGATGTCTATTCTCCAAACTCTTGTGATTCTTTTAAAACTATTGTATTTTAGTTATACAGGTTTTCCATGTAAATATTAGATTCTGCTCACTGAGTATTTTCTTGTGAGTGTGTTGAATTTGCAGAGCATTGACATCTTGTTGCTATAGTTTTTATCTGAAATGTCCTGGAAAGGCCCATATCTTAAAGGATTGGCCTTCTACCTGTTAATGGGAGGTGGTGAAAACTTTGATAGGGCCTTTGGAACAATGTTAGGTCATTTTAAGGCATGCACTTGAAGGGAATATTGAGGCTCTTGCTCCTTTCTCTCTTTTTGCTTCCCATGAATGCCTCTCTGTCATGTGCAACCGTGATGTTGTACTTCCATGGAACCATAGCCACAGGGCCAATTGATCTTGAACTGAAATCACTTAAGTTATAAATCATAATAAACTGTGGGTTTTTTAAATATTACTTATATAGCTTAAAAATTATTCTATTAGATTCTTTGTGGATCTGTAGCTGAATGTCTTTCATAATCTGGAAAATTCTTAGATGTTGTAATGTCAGGAAGTTCTAACCATTTTCTCTCAAATCTCTTCTTGAATCCCATTTATACATATAGCTTATTTTGATTTTGTTTCACAGTTCTTGTGTGGTATATTCTGTTTCATTTTCTTTTCTCTTTCCTGTTTCTTGCTGTTCAGCTTATTTCTATACATCAAGAACTAATTGATTTATTTTTCAGCTATGTCAAGTCTACTGATAAATGCTTTAAAGACTTTAAAAAATACTTACTACTGCATTTTTTAGTTTTATCAATTCTTTTTAGCTTATTATTGTGGTTTCTGCCTCTCTGATGAAATTTCTCATTTATTTATGAGTTTATCCTCCTTTTTCACTCACTAGAGATTTTAACATATCAATCTTAATTAAAAAATTCATCCAATATCTGGTCATTTCTGAGTCTGGTTTTGTTTACTGTATTCTCTCCACACAATAGATTGTTTATTCTTGATTTTTTTTGTACGTTTCACAATTTCTTTTTAGATATTCTTAGTTATAAGTTTATTTCAGGCAGTAGCCAAGACTCCAAAACATCCTGAGTAACATGGACTAGAAAACAGTTTTTACATGTCAGCAAGATGGAAACTCCTAGAAGGTTTTCCTTTGTCAGACTTGGCTGTAATAGGTTGGTTTCACAATTTTTGATTAAATTCTGAATAGATAGTTGAAACAGTAGAGAATTATACAAATACTGTTTTTCACTAGAAAATAGATACTCTTTTTTTCCTAGGTCATTGTGTGGATTTATGTCAACCTAGTCAGGAATTCAGCTGTTTTTGATACTATGGTTACTTTCATTTTGCCACTGGCTTCAAATTCTTCCAGCATTATTTTATTCTTGAGGGTAGAGACTGGCTGAGGTGATTGAGAATTTTTCTTCAATGTTCTGTTCTACTCTAAACTTTGTGTTTTCCTAGGTAACTGTGCCACATGGGCATTTCTTTCTATGCTTATATTCATACTCAAGAAGTAGATGAGCATTGCGTATTCCATGCTTGCTAGTTTTGTTTTGAGAGAGCAGGAGTATATTCTGCTGTATTAGTCTAGTTTCAGTATTAGAAAGGACCTATATTCCTTGGTTTTGAGGTGGGTTTTAAAAATGATCCTGCTTCTTTTTCTTGTGCCATCAAACTTTGCCTTAATTTTTGATGGATCTTGTGTGAAATTGATTTCTCCTCCTTCCCATGATGTAGGAAGCCTCTAAAAGTCTCAGTGTAGAATCCTGGGCCTGGGACTGTTTCCTGCTTCTCCTCCAGGTGTAGAGGATGTTACTTTTATTGTTCCTCTTCCTGAATTGTCTCTCACTTGAGTACTGAATTGTAAAATTTGCTCTTTCTCCCCTAATGGCATAAGGCCTTACTTATGATAAGAGACAAGAACATTGGAAGAGCTTCATGTCTCTTGATAACAAAAGCCACCCCTCTTCTTTGGGCATGTACCACAAATAAGTGCAGTTTTGAGTCTAGTGCTCTGGCTCTGATATTTCTCTAGAACAACTGATAGGGGCCTATATGGAAGATTCTGAAAGTGGGTATGAATTCCTCATATGTTTGTAATTCCCAGTATTCTATAAGCTCATGTTTCCTGTATGTAACCTTTCATAATTAAAAAAAACTACCTTAAGATTCTTATTTACTTGCAAGGGGAACCAGTATTTCTTCTTCCAGTGCCCTACCATAGAAGAGTCATCCTCTCTCTTTTTTGTGGGGCCTGATTTTCTTTGATATTTGGTGATTTGCTTTACTTTCTAATGTCAGTTCTGTGATGGATTTGAAGAAGTTATGGTTTAGCATTTCATTGGGATTTTTTTGTAAGTTGAAAATTATGTTCTTTCCATTTTTTTTTTACATCTTAAGTGGATTAAAACTTCTAAAATGTTAAAAAATAAGTCACTTCAAGAAAACTTCCAACCTAATATAACACCATATTTCTCCATATAATTGTAACAGATTTTAAGTGAATTATTTATCAAAAGTAAGATATGATTATTATGGGAAGATTTTTTGTTTTCCCCTGATTTTTGACCAAATTAGCATAAATACCAAGCTTATTTTAGTATCAGCTTCTAACATTTGATGAATTTATGTCTCATACATACATTTGTCAGTGAAATATTGAAAGTATCTTTATATATATGTATATATAGACATTATGAATATATATAATATTTACTTTAATATATTTAAGTGTACTTGTAGTCCTTAAAATGCCAATGTATCTATTCTTATAATTTTGAAAATGGGAAGCCTAAAATATGCACAATAGGTGCTAGAATTTATCTGATTGGATTCCATTTTAATACACATTTTTTAGCTGCTAATATTAATTTACTCTCATACTCATTGCCAACATTTGTAAATTAAAAGGGGTGACCTTTATGTCAACTGTTAAAGTAAAGGTGAAAATCATGCCCACCTAAAGTTTTCAGAAGCAGTGTGTCTCTCTATTATCTATTTATCTATATTTGGCGTCCACCTCTTATCTTTTTTCTAATCATATATTTTTTAGATGAATCTTTTTTAATTTGTTCTTTTCAAATATACAAGACAGTAGGTACCTTTTGACATATACACAGAGTATAATTCATTCTAATTGGGATCCATTTTTGAGGTTGTACATGATGTGGAGTTTCACTGGTTATGTTTTCATATATGAACATAGGAAAGATTTACCATATTCATTCTACTGTTTTTCTGATTCTCATCCTCCTCCTTTCTTTTTAATCCCTGTTTGTCTAATCCAATGACGTTTTCCAGAAAACTTCTACAACTCATAAACAAATTCAGCAAAGTAGCAGGATTTTAAATCAATATCAGTTGCATTCATATATACCAAAGATGAATCAGCTGAAAGAGAAATCAGGAAAACTATCTGACTCACAATAGCCTAAAAAAATAAAATACTTGGGACTCAATATAAAAAAGAAGTGAAAGAACTCTACAAGGAGAACTACAGAACACCAAAGAAAGAAATTGAAGAAGACCTTAGAAGATAGAGAAATCTCATATATTCTTGGATAGACAGAATTAATATTGTCAAAATGGCCATACTACCAAAGGTGTCATGCAGATTTAATGCAATTCCTATTAAAATTCCAATGATGTTTCAGGGAAATGGATGGCATTAGAGCAGATTATGCTAAGTTAAGCTAGCCAATCCCTAAAAAACAAATGCCAAATTCTTCTTTGATATAAGGAGAGCAACTAAGAACAGAGCAGGGAGGAAGAGCATGAGAAGAAGATTACCATTAAATAGGGACAAAACGTGGGAGGGAAAGGGAGAGAAAGGGAAATTGCATGGAAATGGAAGGAGACCCTCATTGTTATACAAAATTACATATAAGAGGAAGTGAGGGGAAAGGGAAAAAAAACAAGAGAGAGAAATGAGTTAGGATAGATGGGGTAGAGAGAGGGGAAGGGAGGGGAGGGGGGATAGGAAGGGGATAGGAAGGGCAGCAGAATACAACAGACACTAGTATGACAGTATGTAAAAATGTGGATGTGTAACCGATATGATTCTGCAATCTGTATAGGGGGTAAAAATGGGAGTTCATAATTCACTTGAATCAAATGTATGAAATATGATATGTCAAGAGCTTTGTAATGTTTTGAACAACTAACAATAAAAAAAAGAAAATGTGATGTCCCGCCCAAAGTTAAAAAAAAATTCCAATGATGTCTTCATAGAAATAGAAAAAGCAGTCATGAAATACATTTTGAAAAATAAGTCCCAGAATAGCCAAGGATATCCTTAGTGAGAAAAGTGAAGCAGGAGGCATCACAATACCAGACCTAAAATTATGCTTCAGAATTATAGTAACAAAAATGGCATGGCATTGGTACCAAAACAGAATGAAGGTCAATGGAACAGAATAGAAGACACAGAGACAAACCCACATAAATACAGGTATCTCATACTAGATAAAGGCGCATAAACATACATTGGAGAAAAGATAGCATCTTCAACAAATATTTCTGGGAAACTGGAAGTCCAAATGTAGTAGAATGAAATGGAACCCATATCTCTCACCCTGCACAAAGTCAACTCAAGGTGGATCAAAGACCTAGGCATTAGACTACAGACCCTGTGCCTACTAGAAGAAAAAGTAGGTCCAACTCTCCATTATGTTGGCTTAGGAACTGACTTCCTCAACATGGCTCCTAAAGCATAGAAGTAAAATGAAGAATCAATAAATGGGATGGTATTATACTAAAAAGTTTCTTCACTGCAAAGGAAATAATCAAGAATATGAAGAGAGAGCCTACTAATGTGAGAAAATCCTTACCACTTGCACCTCAGATAGAGCATTAATCTCCAGGATATATAAAGATCTCAAAAAACTTAACACCAGAAAAATAAATAACCCGACAAATAAATGGACAAAAGAACTGAAAAGGCACTTTAGAGGAGAAGAAATAAGAATGGTTAACAAATATATGAAAAAATGTTCAATATCTCTAGCAATTAGAGAAATGCAAATTAAAACTACTCTTGTATTCCCTCTCTAGTCAGAATGGCAATCATTAAGAATAGAAGCAACAATAAATGTTGGCAAGGATGTGGACAAAAAGGCTCACTCATATATTGCCAGTGGGACTACAAATTGGTGCAAACACTCTGGAAAGCAATATGGAGATTTCTCAGAAAACTTGGAATTGAACCACTATGTACCCAGTTATCCCACTCCTTTTTTATATACCCAAATGACTTAAAATCAGCATACTACAGTGATGTGGACACATCAATATTTATAGCATCTCAATTCATGATAGCTAAGTTGTGAAACCAACCTAGGTGTCCTCAACAGATGAATAAATAAATAAAATGTGGTACATATACACTATGGAATGTTACTCATCCATAAAGAATGAAATTATGGCATTTTCTGGTAATGGATGGAACCGAAGACTATCATGCTAAGTGAAATAAGTCAATCCCCCCAAATCAAAGGCTGAATGTTTGCTATATGGATGCTAACACACAATAAAGGTGAGGAAGGGAAGAATAGAAGCTCACTGGATATGTGAAGCTGTTTTAAAATATTGTTGTAGTAGTACTTAAAATCATTTATTACTGAATTGTCTTTGCTAAAATATTAGGATGCGTGGGATATTTGTGAACGTACTTAATGCAGTGGTGATGATTATGTGGTAAAATATTGTAGATCTCAAATTGTTTTTGATAATAGAACATTCAGAAGACATAATGCTACTTATACAATAAACTAAATTGAGTATATGTGACCAATTAGATACAATATGAATTATTAAATAATTGGTACAATTTGATGACCCATTCTTGGATTTCAGTAATGATACTAGATATTTTTAAATCTAATTCTCATAACACAGCTTTGGAAAATGGGTTGTACTATTCTCTCTCTCTCTCTCTCTGTTTTTTTTTTTTTTTGTACAGTGGATTGAACCTAGGGGTACTTAACCACTGAGCCACATTCCCGAGCCCTTTTTAATATTTTATTTAGAGACAGGGGTCTAGCTGAATTGCTTAGGGCCTCGCGAAGTTGCTGGGGCTGACTTTGTACTCATGGTCCTGCCATTTCAGTCTTCCAATCCACAGGGATTACACGAGTTTGCTACCAGGCCCCATCTATCCTCTTTTTTATTAATTAGAGGAACTGAGAGTTAAGGGTAGTAGGTTGATTACTTTGGTTCACGGAAAATTAGTATGTAGTAGAGGTGAGATCTCAGCTAATATCTTTCTGATTTCAGAATGTATCTCTTTCTCTGCATCACAATGTGTTTTTAATTGCTCCCCCCGCCATGAGTGGGAAAGAAGGTAAGTTAGTGGTAAAAATCTTATTGGACTTGTATTGCTAACTATATTTTAATTTCTGTTTCATGTGATCTTTTTTTTTTTTTTAAATAGGCAATGATACGGGAAATGATGATGCCATCGGAGGAAATGTGAGCAAATATATGGTGCTTCCAACTGGATACTGTGGACAACCCAAGAAAGGACATCTTATTTTTGATGCTTGCTTTGAAAGTGGTAAGTATAAGACTTTTGCCTTTGAGTTTGTCTGGAGTGTGACTCTTTTTTTCAGAATTCAGTTCCACCTGACTATTCAGAATGATTCAACCCACTGACGGAATTAACTTGGAAAAATTTAATTGCTAAAATTGATAGTATCATTAATTTGGAATAAAACTGTATGATTTGACTGTATTATAAATTGTTAGTTATTGGATGTTTACTGTATAGTGGGATCTATCATAACATGTTCATAGAACATAGTCTTTGGGATAAAGGAGATCTTTCTTATGAAAAATTATTATGAAACATATTTAATTGAATACAAACAAAAGACCAAAATTAATATCACCTCATAAGTAACAAATGTTGTGGATTTTCTGAAAGGGGTGGGGATAAGGCTTTTATTAACCTATTTATAAATGTCCTGAAACTTATACTCTGAAGGACATATAGTAGATACTCAGAAGGTGTTGAAAACATTAATAACAAATAGGTATGGGCCTGGGGATGTGGCTCAAGCAGTAGCGTGCTCACCTGGCATCCCTGGGGCACTGGGTTTGATCCTCAGCACCACATAAAAATAAAATAAAGATGTTGTGTCCACCGAAAACTAAAAATTAAATATTAAAAACTCTCTCTCTCAAAAAAATTAAACAAATAAATAGGTGTAATTTTATTTTATAAATAAGTTTGAATTGTCTTTGGTTCTGAATAATGTATGCTTCTGTGTGTGTGTGTGTGTGTGTGTATGTGTATGTATGTATGTATCTGTCTGTTTGAAGGTATATCCCAGTTTCAGTTATATGACAGTTCTTTGAACCTTAAAAACATTGGTTATTTATATCAAACAATTGAAAATTTGTTTTTGCACTGTCTTGACCTTTGATTATTCCACATTATGTTATTTCAATATGGCTGGCATAACAAAATTACAAAAAACAAGTATCAGATTAAACAACATGAATCTATTGTCTCTGGTTCTGGAGGTTAGAAGTCTGAGATAAAGATGTTAGCAGTGTTAGTTCCTTTTAAAGGTCATATGGAAGAACATGTTTTATGCTTCTCTTCTAGATCTGATAAATTGTTAGTATAGGCATCACCCTGATCTGCCTTCATCTTCATATGGTTGACTCCATTTATGTGTTTCTGTTTCCAAATTTTCTCTTTTTATGAAGGTATCAGTCATATTGGATTATAACCCCTTCTATTTATCTCATTTTAAGATGGTTACTTCTGTAAATACTTTGTCTTCTAGTAAAGTCATATTGTAAGGTACTTGGTTTTAAGATTTCTATATTATTTTGAGGGGACACAAATCTTTCCAGTCAGTTCTGAGTAATGTCCACATAGTTAGAAACAATATCCTCAATTTTTAAAGAAAATATTGTACTATCTACAAGAAACTTAAAAAATAATTGTGCATAAATGTCAGAAAGTTAAATAGGGGAAGGGAGCAGGAGACAGGGAGAGGGAAGGGGAAGAAGAGGTACTGGGGTCTGAATTAGGACAAAGTATATTCCATGCTTGTAAAATTATGTCAAAATGGATTCTACTGTCATGTATAACTAAGAAGAACCAATACAAATATGTACTTATGGCTTTTCTGTAGTATAGCTGGTGCCTAGAAAATATCTTTGATTTATTTTTAAATTCAGTTAAAGACTAGAAGGCCTTTATAATAAGAGATCGTGAGGATTGGGTTTATTTTTACTTTAAAGATTGTCTTGATTTACCTACAGCTTGAAATAATTCATTTTTCTTTCCTAGACATCTTTTCATTAACCACACTACAGTCTTTTTTTCATACCTTACCAGAATGCTCAGTATAAGGATTTGTCTAATTTGACCACAAATTCACCAAATGAATAATAAATATTTTACTCACAATATATGAATAATTGGCTCTATCCCTTAGATCTGTGCTGATCTCATCCAGAAACATCCTGACAGACAGACCAAAAAATGATATTTAATCTGGACACTACTTGGTTTGGTTGAGTTGACAAATAAAATTAACCATCATAGAAGTAATAGTCAAAAGAAAGTTCTGTTGGATAAGTATAAAAAGGCAATGTATGAATTTCTATCAGTTTGCTATAGGTAGTCTATAAATGTAGTTGTGAATTTTCTGGAAACCAGTGCCTTGAAATAAAATTAATAAGGTCCTGAAAACTGGTAGAAATTCTTCCAGTTTGGCTTTCTAAAACGGATACTGAAATGTGATGAACTGTGATATAACTTTGGTATTTACTACAATATAGTTCATCAGGGCACAACTTGTAACATCCTTCAATGTAGGCTGAGGGCATAATACTAAAAGGCATTTTAGTGAAAGCAATTCAATTGCCATTTAAAACAATTTGTTTGACATATGTATGTTTCATCTGACCTAGTTTAATTCATTAATTTATCTTAGACAATTTAAAATAGGGATGTCAGAGAGGTTCTCTCTTATGTTCAAGTCTTGTGTGCTACTGTGGCTGACTCATGTGCTATGCTGTAAAAGATTCTGAGGATGCATCCAGATGTATTAATAAGGCATGAGTGTTTAATACAGTCAATGAATTGAGATCATTGGTTCATGTGAATGAACTATAATGCTTCCAGAAAGCCTTCATAGGTATTTTTTTTTCTTTCAGAGTTTTAAAAGTGTGTAAAGTGCCTAGCACATTCCAAGGCATCTAGCTGGTGGCTAATTAATCTGTTTTTCTTGTAAGAAATAAGGCCTGCAGGTTAAATATAAACTTTCCTGTGAATCATTGATCTCTTTTTTTTTCATATTTTCTTTCTATAGCTATTGTTTCCCTTGGGGAAATAGGTGTACCACCCTAATTTTGTCATTCTAGAAATGCTTGGCACATCATATTTTTAAACATCTTTTGGTTCTCTACCAGAATATAGCCTGCTTCCGGACAGAATCTGATTGTGATCAAACCAAGCAGATGCTTACAAAATGAAGTACTCAATTAATATTGTATTTGTTGAATGAAGTCATGTAAGCAATAGAAATATGGGGAATGCTAATTTTCTTTCCCCAAAGCCATCTTATTCCCAAAGATGTCTTTGATAAAAAAGCCATTTTAATTGCTTGTCATTCCCTAATTCATCATGTTTTCTCAAGCTCCAACACCTTTGAAGACACTATTTTCTTTGTGCCCCAGATCCCTCTCTCTACCTGGTAGTACCTGTTGGGCAGGTTTAGTTGTCCCTAACTCTGTGTTTATACACATTGCTTCGGGGCTCTTTAATAGCTCATATTGCATTGTAGTCAATTAATTGTCTCTTCCCTTTTCCTCATTACTGAAGTCAGAATAAATCTACAATGTAGGAATCCTAGATTGTTTCTTCCCTGTCAGAACTTAAGTAAGCGTTGTATATTTAGATGGGGATCTCAGGAAGCTCAAGGGAGAGAGTAGGGAGAATTACCCAGTGAAAGAAGAAAAGCAAATAAAGACTGTATACATGAAAACACACAGCAATGGCTGTAGGCAGATTAGCTGTGATGAGAGGAAGCCAATGCCATAGGACTCATGCATAGTTTATCTATCTCTGCCTCCATGCTAATTTCTTCTTTGTCCTATTGCATGATGCTGACTGATCACCTGGTTTTTCAGTGTATAGTCTGTGGTAGTGTTTCCTTTAGAACATTTATTATCTTAAACATATATTTTTTGGATAGTACTTCAAAATCAAGGATCTGCATGCTTTGTACTCATTTTCATAGCTTGATTAATAAAATCTTTCCCCAAACTTTTGTGTCCAGTCTTCCAACTTCACTATCTGTAGTCCCCCGAACAACTCATTGCCAAGCCATTTGCCATTGACAAAAGTCCATGTATATCCTTACCTCATACTACTTTCCCCTTGCTACAAAGTATGTGAGTATGAAAACTGCTCTAACCTATGTCTATCTAAATATTTTCCTCCAACTGAAGTCCTATAAAGACCACTATATGAAACCACCAGGTAACAATGTGTAGAGAACAGAGGCCATAGATATGAACTTCTTTTGAGGCCATAGGTATGAGTTTAGTAAAAGGTATTGGTGTAACAGGTAGATGACATGAGAGTCTAGGCCACCTGTCACTTAAGTTGAACAGTTATTTGATGTGTCATGGTCAGATGCTTGGCATCTAGTAGGCCTAGAACTTTGTCATCAGCTGCTTTTGAACTGATAGTTTCATTCTGCAGAAAGCATCCCTTGCTCTAGAACTCCAGGGGTCTGCTTGGTATATATTCTTTAGTATCTTTTCTAATTCGCTTTTGCCCACTCAAAATTTGCTGCTTTCTGAGTCTCCTGATAGATGTGGTCAAGGCAATATTAGAGAATGGAATAGGCCACAAACACAAAGAGATCTGCCAAGTACTGTGTTTCCTTTTTCTTCCCCCCAGTTTTATTAAGTATAATTGACAAAAATATAAACATTTAAGGTATACAATGTGATGTTTTGATATACATTGTGAAATGATTGTCACAATAAAACTAATTAAAATACTTATTAACTCAGAGTTACCTTTTTTCTTTTTTTTTTTGATGGTGAAAACATTTAAGATCTGCTCTCTTAGCAAGTTTCAAGTATACAATATAATTTTGCTTCTTTTTTAGTGGTAGGAGATGCACAGTGTAGTAACCTGTTTTTTACCTTAGGGATGTCCTGGCTTATTTCTTTGGATACCTTAAAAACTCATCCTCTGATAGACAGCTGAATCTTTGTAAGATTTATATTTCATAACCTGGCAAGTATACATCTTAACCAGGAATTTGTGGGTTGAATTGTGTCCCTCTTTCCTCAAAAGAGATGCATTGTATAATATGTCAAAATATACTCTACTGTCATGTATATTTAAAAAGAACAAATGAAAAAATATAAAATAAAAAATAAATAAAGAAAAGAAAAAAAGGGTGATGCATTGAAGTCTTAATCCCTGATGCTAGGGGTGAGACTTTATTTGGAAATAGAGTATTTTCAAATGTAATCAATTTAAGATGATACTGGAGTAGGATAGGGCCCTGATCTGATAGTTATTGTTCTTATAGGGAAAGAGAAATTTAGAGATACATATGCACACTGAGGGAAAGTGACCATGTGAACATGAAGGCAGAAATTTGAGTGATATAGGTATAGATGAAAAAATGCTAAGGATTATTGGTAACCATGGTTGGCAACTATATTCAAAGCAGAATGGATTTATTATATGAGATCATAGAATCCAGAATCTGACTATATTATCCAAAAGAGCCCAGACATTCCTTCTTTTTACCAAATCAATATACAAAATAAACTAGTAGACACTAGTATCATTGAGAAATTCATGGACAGAGGCTTCTCTAGATTAATGTTGATGATAGGAGTTTTGCTATGGAATTTGACTTCTTGGTGTTAATAAATAGGATTCCATTCATATCTGCATATTTTTGTGATACTCTTCAACACTTCTCCAATATGTTCCCAGCACCTTTCTCCATCTCTCATGTACTATGATCCCTTATTATGCCTAAAATTTAAGGAACCATACAGTAGAGAATTAGGATAGTTTCAGATTTATTTGCCAGGACATAAAATCCTGAGTCATGGGAGAGTTTCCTTATGTGAATGAATTATGCCTTATCTAGTGTTTGATTTCTCTTCCAGTCTGATATATTAAAGATGTACTAGCTCACATCCCTACTGTTTCTGATGGTACATGTTGGTCATAACTTATAACCTATTTTGATGAATTTTGGATTTCTTTGAGCTGTTTCCGCGTGTGGTAAAGTTTATATTTCTTTGGCCTGTGCCAAAATCTGATGAAGATATAGGTCAAGGTACTTCAATTGCTTTTGTTGAATAACAAATCACTCAAGAAAGTATTAGCATGAACTAACAATTTTATTATATTAAAGGATTTGTTGGATCAAGAATTCAGAAAGCGCCCAGAGGAAGATACCTCGTCTTTGCTTCACAATGTCTGGACCCTCAGCTGGGAAAATTTATATCTGAATGTGATTCAAAAGTCATATGGCTTATAGCTACATGTATTTTGAAGATATGTTCTCTAACATGTCTGGAACTTGTACTGGATATTGGCTGGGACCTCAGCTGTGCCTGTACCAGAGCACCTGTATGTAGCCTCTTCCTTTGGCTTGGCTTTTCTCACAGTATGATGACTGAAGGTATTGGAGTTTTTGCATGGAAATTAGGGATCCAAGTGTGAGTTTGAAAGCAATTAAGGTGGAAGCTGAATTATCAATTAGCTGGGAAGTCACACAGCATCCTTTCTACTACATTACATTGGTCACTACAATCTATCCAATTTAAAGAGACCCCATGGGTTGATAGGAGCATTGGGGATAATAAAAAAATTGGGGATAATATTTTTTAATTACCACATTAGGAAATTAGGGGAAGTAGGAGAAGATTTTTGAGGAAGGTAAGCATTGTTTTGGGAGGATTCCTTTTTATATGAGGTCTTTTCATAGTTTCTACACAATGGAAGGCTTATTTTCTTTACCAAGGAAAATCTGTGATGCAGAAAGAGAGCCCTATTTCCCTTACTTGGTATTCAGGGGAAGACTGCCATCCTGTTAAGGAAGAAGAGACTATTCAAATCAAGGCAGGTCCTGATCTTTGAAGGTTGGACATCAAGCCAGGTTAAGATAATAAACACTTATGCAAGGAAACGAAGACAAAAATCTTGAGACATAAGTTAATGTTTGGGCTGACAGTGTTGGTGATTGGCTTATGGGAACCATAGAACATCTCTGGCTATAGACCCTTAAAGATCTATAGATTCCGGTCAGGATGATTAGAGGCTGGGAACCAGGTAAGGGCTAGTATGATTATAGTACTGTTATCCTATTAGTCATATTTGAACTTGCTTTATCCGAAAATCCACTTTAGATGAACCAAACCAAATAGAAAGCAAATCTTGTTAATCTGGTATTATTACAGAAACAATACTTAGGAATATATTTAAGACAAGTAGTCTAACAATTGTATATATGGAGTTTGATGAGAAAGTATGAATACTTTTTGCTTCATATTTGAATCAATAATAAAGTGGATCAATACTTCCAAGTTTGGTTCTTTATATCCTAATCACCAACAAAAATACCCAAGAAAGCATAGATATTTTTCTGTTTATAGCCTTGAAACTCATTAATAATACTATCGGACCTCAAACTTTCTCCAGTCAGTGGTAAGTTTTCTCTGTGTAAATAATCCTCTTGGGTGTAGTTTGAAAGCAATATTTGAAAAATTCTATTCTGGGTCTGTTATTTTTCCAGATGAATTTCATGACTGCTTTTCTATTTCTATAAGGAATGCTATTGGGATTTTGATCGAAATTGCTATATATATATATATATATATATATATATATATATGCTTTTGGTAGTATGGTCATTTTGAAAATATTATTTCTGCCTATCTAAGAGCAACGTAGATATTTCCATCTTCTAAGGTCTTCTTTGATTTCTCTCTTTAGGGTTCTGTAGTTTTCATTGTATAGCTCTTTCACCTCTTTCATTAAGTTGATTCCCAAATATCTTTTTTTTTTTGAGGTTATTGTGAATGGGGTAGTTTTCCTCATTTCCTTCTCAGAGGCTTTGTCACTGATATACAGAAATGATTTTAACTTATGGGCATTCATTTTGTAACCTGCTACTTTGATGAATTCATTTACTAGTTCTAGAAGTTTTCTGGTAGGGTTTTTTGGGTTTTCTAGGTATAGAATCATATTGTCAGCAAATAGTGCTAATTTAAGTTCTTCTTTTCCTATATATATCCCTGTAATTTCTTTTGTCTGTCTAATTGCTCTGGCCAGTGTTTCAAGACTATATTAAATAGAAGTGGTGAAAGAGGACATTCCTGTGTTGTTTCAGTTTTTAGAGGGAATGCCTTCAATTTTCTCAATTTAGAATGATGCTGGCTGGAGGCTTAGCGTAGATAACCTTTACAATGTTGAGATATGTTCCTGTTATCCCTAGTTTTTCTAGTGTTTTGAACATCTGGAAAAATAAGAGACCCAGAATAGCTAAAGCAATCCTTAGCAGGAAGAGTGAAGCAGGTGGCATCACTATACCAGACCTTAAACTATACTACAGAGCAATATTAACAAAAACAATATGGTATTGGCACCAAAACAGACTGGTAGACCAATGGTACAGAATAGAGGACACAGAGACTAACCCACAAAATTACAATTATCTTATATTAGACAAAGGTGCCAAGAACATGCATTGGAGAAAAGATAGCCTCTTCAACGAATGGTGCTAGGGAAACTGGAAATCCATATACAACAAAATGAAATTAAATCCCTATCTCTCACTATACACAAAACTCAACTCAAAATGGATCAAGGCCTTAGGGATATAACTAGAGACCCTGCATCTAATAGAAGAAAAAGTAGGCCCTAATATCCATCATGTGGGATTACGCCCTAACATCCTTAATGACTCCTGTGGCATAAGAATTGAAATTTCAAGAATCAATAAATGGAATGGAATCAAACAAAAAAGTTTTTTCTCAATAAAAGAAACAATCTGTGAGGTGAATAGAGAGCCTATATCTTGGGAGCAAATCTTTATCCCTCACACATCAGATAGAGCACTAATCTCTAGGGTACATAAAAAATTAAAAAAGCTAAGCACCAAAAACAAATAACCCAATCAATAAATGGACCAAGGACCTGAAGAGACACTTCTTAGAAGATGATGTACAATCAGTCAACAAATATATGAAAAAATGTTCATCATCACTAGCAATTAGAGAAATGAATTTCATCTCACTCCAGTCAGATTGGCAGCTATTATGCATACAAACAACAATAAATGTTGGGGAGAATGCAGGGAAACAAGTAGACTCATACACTGCTGGTGGGACTGCAAATTGGTACAGCCAATATGGAAATCACTATGAAGATTTCTTGGAAAATTGGGAATGGAAGCACCATTTGACACAGCTGTCCCTCTCCTCAGTCTATAAAATCAGCATAGTACAGGGACACAGCCACATCAATGTTTATAGTAACACAATTCAGAATAACTAAACTGTGGAACCAACCTAGATGCCCTTCAATAGGTGAATGGATTAAAAAATGTGTCATATATACAGAATGGAATATTAATCAGCAATAAAAGAATAAAATCATGGCATTTGAAGGTAAATGGATGGAGTTAGAGAAGATAATGCTAAGTGAATTTAAGTCAATCCCCAAAAAACAAATGCTGAATGTTTTCTTTGATATAAGGAGCCTGATTCATAGTGGGATAGGGAGTGGGAGCATGGGACAAATAGACAAACTCTAGATAGGACAGAGGAGTGGGAAGGGAAAGGAAGGAGCATGGGGTTATTGATGATGTTGGAATGTAATGATCATTATTATCCAAAATGCAGATATGAAGACACAAATTGGTGTGAACAATTTTTCACATCTATGGTTGTATACAAAGTATGAAGACACAAATTGGTGTGAACATACTTTGTATACAACCATAGATATGAAAAATTGTGCTCAATATGTGTAATAAAAATTGTAGCGCATTCCATATATATGGAATTCCATATATAAGTCATATATAAATAAAAAATATAAGGTGAATACTAAAGTAATTGCTAAATTTGTACTTGAAAGACCTCATTCTTTCACAGATAATCGAGGCATTTTTCTATAACGTTTTGTTCTTGTATCTGTCTTTTTTGTCTATATGGGGTGGAATTATTATATAAGATAATGGATACCTGATATTATTCCTTGATGTATCATGAAATTACTCTCATTGGATATTCTAAAGAATCCAAAAAGAGATAGATTGACTTGATTTAATATTTTCTTACTCTTCAATTTGTTTCTTCATTCATAATCTACACCTTTATCAGTGGAGGTATGAATTTGAATTGTCCCTTAAATGTGGGAGAACATAGTTATTTAAAACAAATGTGTTGGAAAAAATGTCTCATAGGGCTGATTTCATTGCTACATTTACAAACAAGTGCTTGAAACCATATGTACTGGTAATTCTTTCCTAATATATTTTGTGTAGTTATTTAAAAAAACTTCTGTATACTAAACAAATTAGAGTGGGTTTATCTTTTATCAATTTTCATCATTATTCCTGAAGAGTCCTCTAATCCAGGAAAAAAAAATGATTGTTTTACTTATCAATGTACACAAGGAGATATTGAAATAGCTATAAAGCATGATATAAAATATAGTTCTCATTTTTAATATATTGATTGTTAAAAATACTTAATGGGAAATCATATAGCTAGTGGAGTCTTATCTTTGGAAAGAGATGGTTCTGGTTATGTGTTTTAAAGTTTTATTAACTGAGTGACCTTAATTTAATTGCTGTATTAGTCAATATTTTCCAGAAAACAGAACCAACAGGCTGTATATATGAGTTTTTTATGGTATTGGCTTGGAAGTTTATGAATGATGGCAGGTCCAAAATCTGTGGGTGGGCCAGTAGGCTAGAGATCCAGGGAAAAACCAGTGATTTAGCTCTAGTCTGAAGGATATCCATTTGCAGAATTTCCTCTTGCTCAAGGAGATCAGTAATTTGTTCCATTCAGGCTTTCATCTGATTGGATGAAATTTCACCCACATTGTGGAAAGCAACCTGCTTTACTGAAAATCTATTGAGTTAAGTGTTTCTCATCCAGAAGAGGCTCATAGAGTCATTCAGAGTAATGTTTGACCACATATCTGGGCTCTATAGCCCTGCCAAATTGACATATGAAATGAGTGTTCACACTTAGCCTTTCTGAACTTTAGTTTTCTGGAATAATAGATTATCTTGAAGAATGTTGTGAAAATTATATGAGGCAATGAATTATATGCCTAACACATGGTATTTTCTCCATAAATATCAATTATTATTAACTTACCTTGACCTCACCCTCTTCTTCCTTTCCCCTACTTTCTTCTTCTTTCTCCTCCTTGTTTTCATGGACTAGAAATAAGATCCATGATTGGCATGTGATGCAGAATATTCCTATATGATTTAAAAGAATACATCACATAACTGTTGATTATTTAGAAAAACAAAAGAAAATTACTCTTTTTAAATCAGTAAAAGGTGGATTCATTCATAATGATTCATTAACCAAAATAGTATTTTAAAAATGTATTAAGTATTCACTATATTCTGTCTGAGTCTCACTGGGCAGCTAGAAGTCAAGTGACACTCCTTAAGGTGGTTGCTTCCTAGCAAAAAATAAAATAAAAGAGGCTGTGTTTGAGTGAAAGATCTTAACAGCATTTAAAGTTTGATATGATTTGACCCCCTACCAACATTTCCAGGCTTTTTTCTTACTGCTCTATGCTTTGGTGTTGGATTCTACTTATTAGTTCCCACGTGTATGATGTAGTTTTATGCTTCCTTGCTTTGCCTTATATGATTTCCCTTGCCTTGAGAGCCATTCCTACTTTTCTTCTTAAGACTTATTTGCATTTATCCTTCAATAAAGCTCAATTTTCTACCTAGGAAGACTTTTCAGAAGCCCTAGGTTGATTTAAGAGAATTGTCTTCATTACTTCCGAATTGCAGTTAGTTTAAGTGAGTGACTTCTTTGCTTCTAATCTCTATATTGTGAATTACTTTTGGATCTATTTGTTGATGTATCTTACTAATTTTTTGATTCAGGTGCTATACTTCGTTCATTTTATAACCTCTGAGAATCAAACAGAGAATTTAGTGTTGCTAATAAACATTTGTCAACTTGTACTGTAGGAATTTTTTTTTCTTAGACAGAGGTTGCTTTTATAATTTGATACCAACCCAGGAGTGATATCCTATACTTTTCTGTATATCCCATATACCTGGAGCTTTATGTTTTATGATGATTTTGGTTTACATTTCCTTCCTTTTGGTTTCCCATGTATCTTGGTTTTTACTTTCAGCTTCGTGTCATACTTGATATGGAATTTAACTTTTCTTGATGTCCACAAGAAAGCATATGTGTTCCCATGTGGTATTGTGAGTTTGTACAGATATTGTGGATTATTCCGTCTCTCATGGGTCCCTATTTCAAATCCTCCCCTCAGTTTATGGAATAATTTTTTAATTTCAATGGCTCGAGGTTATTCTTGTTTCTAACTTTTTAAGATTTAAATG
Source organism: Marmota flaviventris (assembly GCF_047511675.1). Taxonomy (NCBI): domain Eukaryota; kingdom Metazoa; phylum Chordata; class Mammalia; order Rodentia; family Sciuridae; genus Marmota; species Marmota flaviventris. The sequence continues at coordinate 39,163,349 of NC_092507.1, read as the reverse complement.
TAGCTGGCATTTCTATTCTGCTAGGCCTCAATTTCTTGAATTTGTTTTATTCCCTTTAATTTTGCTCAAAAACTCTTCAACCATTGCTTGATCTCATCTTTTCTTATAATACCTGGAAGGAACAAACACATATTAACATGTATCTTAAAATTATGTCTCCTAGATTTACAGTCTCATTAGATCTATGATCTTCCTTCCAAGTTGTCAAAGTGTATATATTTTACTTTACAGGCAATTATCTCTCCAGTCTGGTAAATTGATTTTCTTACTGCCTGATTGCTAAGCTGTTGCCACATGTTTGAGGGTTTTGTTGAGAATCAACTTGAATTTTAGTCAACAGATTCTGCATTGGTTTACATAGGCTTGACTCCTGTAACAAATAGATCGTAAAGTATATAATGGTGCAAATAAGAGAGAAAGTTCTCTCTTGCTCATGTAAGAGTCTAAGGAAAGTAAATATTCATGGTTAGTGAGAAACTCTTTTACATGATGATTCAGGATTCTAGTGTCCTTCCATCTGGTCTCACTGTTTTTAATATCTTTGTCATCATCAATCTGTAATTTGTGGAGGGAGAAAGGATAAGGAGGAGACACATCTGATTCTTAAAAGCAGATACTGGCACTTTAGTGAAGATGATTTAGCAAACTATATTATATGCATGTATAAATATGGCATAATGAATCCAATTATTATGAATAATTATAATGCACCAATAAAAAACTTAGATGAAAAAATGCAATCTGCCATACTATCAACCCCCAAACTTTAGACTAGAAATATATATCCTCTCAACTTATAATCAGTTGGTGATAACTCACCATAAGGACACATCTAAAGACCATAGAGACAGAAATACAGTCTATTTGTGTGTCTAGGAAGAACAGGAAATAGACATTTTGGCTATAAGCAGCGATCTCTGCCACACTGATCTTAATTCCCATTTCTTCAACTCCTATACTGGTACATTCATTTGTGAAGCAAGATAAAACACACCTAGCCTATTAAACAGCAGAATAAAACCATTTATACTTTAGTACCAACTTGTACAAAGAGTATCATACTGGTGTAGAAATTAAGGAAGATACCAGTGTGGATTGAGATAGAGAGGCGGCTTGGAGATGGACATTGAAGGATTTGGAGAATTTTATTCAGGAATCAGGAGAAAAAATAAATAATGTTTTGTTGTTAACCTGGCTGAAAATATGCCTTAATATTTTAATTTAAAAATCTCAGAATCTATGTTCAGAAAATTTGAATAAAAAAGAACAAAATTTCTTATGGAAAGAAAATATGACACAATATTTTCTTGTTGCCATGTGTTTTGAAAAGAACTTTGGGCTTGGATAGGGATCCTGGTCATATATTCAGAAAGAAATGTAAAAAATGTTTTAGTTTAGTTAGGTCAAATTAATCTGACTCTGGATTTCTATCTATCTCTTTGGGTTTGGGAAAATTTAGTTTCCCATATTCACTGAGGCTTTCTTTCTTTAGAGTTATGTACAATTTCATGAGCTGTATATGATACTTGGGCGTTGAGGTAAGATCTTTTGATTCTGAAATGCATCTTTACATCCTTATTATTTAAGCTCATGCAACTCCTTGAATGTGAGAAGCTGTCTTTACTGATGGTTGCCTTGATTCAGAGTCCTAGTGCTTAAGGTTGTTCCTTTATAGGTAACCTGCATAGCTACTTCTTACTGAAAACTGCCAGGAAGCACTACTTCCTTCCAATCACTCATGGAATCTTTGACTTCTATTTCTTTTCCAGTGTATAGCACTATATTTTTTATTCTCTGCTTCCAGTGGAAGTTTCTGTTTCTACTAGTATAATCTGGGATATGGTCAAGAAAAGAAGTGGAGGCCGCCTTTGCTTTCTTACTTCTACACAAACTTCCCTTACAGTAGAGGAGCTCAAACTATCTGGAGACGAGTGGAAATTGTGTGTGTGTGTGTGTGTGTGTGTGTGTGTGTGTGTGTGTGTGAATAGGCGATGATCGGGGGGAAGGGAAGGGTAGAATGCGGTGTATCAAGTACAAAACACCAACACAAATCAATATCTCAATGAATTCTCCCAGAAATAATTATTGTCAATATGGTATAATTTTTTCCTATTCACACATTGGTAATACCTAGATATCTGAAGACCTGGTGCATATCATCTATATACATGGATATGAGAGAAATTACTTAACTTTCCAGAATGTGTGATCTCAATGCTGAAATGGAGTAATGAAGCTTATTCTGCCTAATTAATGATATTGTGATTACATGAATTCATGGAAGTTAAGAAAAATGTTCTGCAAGTTCTTAATATTCTACATAGTCTAAGGACTTTAGATGTCATGAATTTGTGGCAAAAGAGACATTTCTTAGTTTGCTTTTAAGTAAAAAAAACAAGTTATTTTAAAGTAACAAACAACTTCTCAGAAGGATTAAAAAAAATTACATTTACCCTTGTTTTAGTTAGATTTTTTTGCTGCTATGTTTAAAGGACCTGACCAACACAACTGGAGGGTGGAGGGAGCTTATTAGAGTGCTCACAGTTTCAGAGGTCTTAGTCCATAGAAGGCCGGCTCCATTCAAGGCAGAACATCATAGCAGAAGAGCGTGGCAGAGAGAAACATCTCCCATGTTGATCAGGAAGCAGAGAGAGAGAGACAGTCTTTACTCTCTAGATACAAAATACATACATAAAGCCATGCCTCAATTCCCACCTCCTCCAGCCATACCCTATCACTTCAATTACCACTCAGTTCATCCTTATCAGGGGATTAATTCACTGATTGGGTTAAGACTCTTATAACCCAATCATTTCTCCTCTGAACCTTCTTGCATTGTTTCATATGTGAGCTTTTGAGGGATCCCACATCTAAACTATAACAACCCTGCACTGGGTAATACATATCATGGCTGTGTCTATTTTGAAGGGGGCAAAAAGTGAAATTTTCCCATGTTCTCTGAAAATGAACAGGGTAAGGATAATCAGAGAAGTGTTAAGCATTTATTACATGCCAGATACTATGCAAGAAAAATATCATTTATCTCTAATTCTAGGGATTCCATGAAATAAATTTTTTTCCCAAGTAAGGAAGGTGAGGGTCCAAACTTAAGTAACTGTTAGTAAATGACAGAACTAGGATTTGACATTACTCTTTATGACTCAAAAGCCTGAGTTCTTTATATGGTATCACACATTTCCTTTACTCTGTAATTTTGCTAGTCATAGATGGAAGGTATAAGTTTAGGTTAATAATTGTTAAGTTCATATTTTTTAGGCATTAGGAGGTCTGAGCTCAAATGTCTGGGTCTTTTTTATTTTCTCATTCTGTATCATGAAGAAATTTGGAGCTAATTTTGGGGGGTTGGTAAGTAATCTTTAAGGTACTATGATGGTTAATTTTGTGTATCAACTTGAGTGGCCACCCAGACATTTAGTCACACATTATTTTGATATATCTGTGAGGATGTTTCTGGATGAAATTAGCATTTGAATTGGTATACTGTATAAAGCAGATTTCCCTCCCTAATGTGAGTGGGTCTCATTCAATCATTTGAGGGTATGAATATTATATTGGAACTGCACCACAGACTTGCCTATGTCTCCTTTTTATCAACTGTAGATCTTGGAACGTGTCAAAATCCATAATTATACAAGCCAGTTCTTAATAATAAATCTTGAGATACACACATGCGTACACACACACACACACACACACACACACACACACACGTTTCCCTGTTGGTTCTGCTTTTCTGTTGAGTCCTGACTAATACAAGTACAAAGAACTCTGATATTATGTGATAATGAAATTCAGCAGTAACAATGAAGAGCTGTTATTTAAAGGAGAAGCTCAGACTCAGTTCTTCTTTCAGGCAGAACTTTATTGAGAATCCTGAATGGAGTCTTTATGTTGACTTATTTACACATTTTCTTATTTATTTAGTAGTTGTTACCACCAGGAAGTTAATTGATCAATTTTTTTTTCTTTTCTGAAAATGCTGTTCTGCTAGTGTGGATTCAGTTATTGTATTTTGGGCAACATTTGGCTTACTTTCCCTAAAACAAATCACAAGAAATTAAGAACAGAAACATTGATTCTTTTCCAAATTTTGTATTTTCTCCTGACATCTCCTCTGCAACTCCAGGCATAGATTAATGAATGGAATATTCACAAAGTGACATCAGTTCACATATCTGACATTACTCAGATGTCTCATACTCCGGAAAAAGCATGTGCATGATTTATGGAATTGATATTAATCTCTTTCCAGTAAATGCATTACTTTGGTTACACGGGAAATTGATGTTACTACTCTAATGCCAAATTAATTTCTTTCTTGCTGGATCAGCATTGTAAATGGAATTAGATGTTAACCTTTTATATATCTAAACAGGGTAAATTATGGAAGGTAATTTTATAAGTAAAATTCAGATGCAAACTGCTGATGGGAAGGATTTTATTTTATTTTTTTTTGTGTGTGTGATTGCTTCTTTCTGAGATTTGTGAATTCAAGAATATAGTATGATATTTAATGTATGGCTTAATGTAATTTATGAATAGAACAATTACAATTGAATCTGAACATTAAGGACTATAAATAATACTATTGTAAATGAGAATTAAGTGTTATTAAAGACCTCCAAAATTCTAGATAATAAGAGTATTTTTCAAGGGAAATTTTATCTAAGAATTCTCAATCACTAATCAATGTTTTAAATCCAGGTTTAATGGGTAAAGATAGCTATAAACTTTAACAGGCAGCATCTTTTTCCTTTAAATATGTAATGGGTCTGCATAATCTAGAATCTGTTTCTCTCCAAGAACTTTATATTCTATTCCCTGCCCTTCAGGACATCTTTCTTTCTAAGGTTTTTAGTTTCTGTTTCAAACTTGCTAAGGCATTTGGTGACCATAGGGTTGTCTTGTTTATTTAACTTTTTATTAGTGTGTTGTAGTACTACATAAAACAGGGGTTCATTTTGACATAACTATACAAGTATGGAATATAATTTGGTCCTATTTGGTCCTCAGCACTTCCCCTTTTCTTTTCCTTATATCTCCCCCTGTTCCCTTTTCTCTATTCTACTATTCTTTCTTCTATTTATTTATAGTGTTTTTGTAAATTAGTGCATTATATATCTACCTAAAAGTGAAATTCACTGTGGTATATTCATGTTGTACATAGAATAGTTTGGTCTATTTCATTCCACCATTCCTCACTCCCCCTCAATGTCCTCTGTCTTCTCTACTGGTTTCTCCTTATTTTCATGGGATCTCCCCACTCGCCTCACCATTTTGATCTAGTTTTTGCATATGAGAAAAAACGTTTGAACCTTGACTTTCTGGGTATGGCTTATTTCACTTAGCGTGTTCTCCAGTTCTACCCATTTAGCATCTAATGCCATGATTTTATTTTTCTTCATTAAAACTTCATTGTGTTTATATACCATATTTCTTTATTCATTCTTCTGTTGATGGGCTTCTGGACTGTTCTGTAACTTGGCTATTGTGAAGTGTACTACTATAAACATTGATGTGGCTATATACTATATATCATGCTGATTTTAGACATATACGAAGGAGTGGTTCTCCTCTTAGTTTTTTTTTTAGAAATTATTATTTTTTATTTTTTAGTCTTTTGTTTTAATACATGAGCTCTCTTATTATTAGTAGTATTTTTTGCATTACAATTCTTAATACACCTTTATACCACAATTTATCATATCTCTGATTGTATGTAAGGTATGCTGACAACAAATTCACATCTTTATACATGTATTTTGTATAATGATGAGGGTCTCCTTCCACCATCTATGCTATTTCCCTTCTCCCTACCTTTCTCTCCACCCCTATTCCGTATCTAGAGGTAATCTTCCTCCCATGGTCTCCCTTCCTACCCCATTTTAAGTCATCCCCCTTATATCAGAGAAGACATTAGGCATTTGTGTTTTCAGGATTGGCTAACTTCACTTAGCATAATCTTCTCTAATGCCATCCATTTCCCTGCAAATGCCATGATTTTATTCTTTTTTAGTGCTGAGTAGTATTCCATTGTGTATAAATTCCACATTTTTTTTATCCATTCATCCACTGAAGTATATCTAGGTTGGCTCCACAGTTTAGCTGTTGTGAATTGTGCTGCTATAAACATTGATGTGGCTGTGTCCCTGTAGTATGCTGATTTTAGGTCCTTTGGGTATAGTCCAAAAAGAGGAACAGCTGGGTCAAATGGTGGTTCCATTCCCAGATTTCCAAGGAATCTCCATACTGCTTTCCAAATTGGGTACACCAATTTGCAGTCCCACCAGCAGTGTATGAGTGTACCTTTTTTCCTGCATCCTCGCCAGCACTTGTTGTTTGTCTTCATAATGGCTGCCACTCTTACTGGAGTGAGATGGTATCTTAGCATAGTTTTAATTTGCATTTCTCTGATTGCTAGAGATGATGAGCATTTTTTCATATATTTGTTAATTGATTTAATATCCTCTTCTGAGAAGTGTCTGTTCAGGTCCTTGGCCCATTTATTGATTGGATTATTATTATTTTGGGTGCTTATCTTGTTGAGCTCTTTATATACTCTAGATATTAGAGCTCTATCTGATGTGTGAGGGGTAAAAGTTTTACTCCTCTTAGTTTTTTTGAGGATTCTCATACTGCTTTCCATGGTGGTTGTCCTAATTAGCAGTCCTACCAACAATGTATTGGTATACCCTTTTCCTCCATGTCTTCACCAGCATTAATTATTATGTGCATTCTTGATAATTGCCATTCTGTCTAGAGTGAGGTGAATCTCAGTATGGTTTTGGTTTGCATTTCCCTGATTGCTAGAGATGTTCAAAATGTTTTTTACATATATTTGGCTATTTGGGTTTTTTTTCTTTTGAGAAGTGTCTATTCAGATTTTGCCTATTTCTTAATTGGATGTGTGTGTGTGTGTGTGTGTGTGTGTGTGTGTGTGTGTTAAGTCTTTTTGAGTTCTTTATATATTCTGGAATAAGAGGCCCACCACAGCCAAAGCAATCCTGAGAAAGATGCTAGAGGCATCACAATACCAGACCTTAAATTATACTGTGGAGCTGTAGTAATAAAAATAGCATGTTATTGGCAACAAAACAGATATGAAGACCAATGGAATAGGATAAAAGACACAGAGACATATGGAATACACATAGTCATCTGATATTTAACAAATGTGCCAGAAACAGGTTTTGGAAAATATGGGAAAAATGGATATCTATATGTAGAAGAATGAAACTTGATCCCTCTTTCTTCACCCTGCACAAAACTCAACTCAAAGTAGATCAAAGACCTAGGAATTAGACTAGAACTCTGCAACTTCTAGAAGAAAATATAGGCCCAACACCCCAACATATTGGCATAGGCACTAACTTCTTTAGCAAGACTTCTGAAGCACAAGAAATAAAATGAAGAATCAATAATACTTTGGCATAGTTTACAGAACTGGGATTTTTTTCTTGACACTCCTTTTTCCATGCCAAAATATTATTAGTCACCCAGTTTTGAGTCTTAGAATTAGTATGTCTCTATGCCTGCTATATTTCCTGAACCCATCTATGCTCATGCCCAGATGGTCTGGTATGCCTATTTTCATTGTCTATACTGAAATCCACTTTTCATTTTCCTAATTAGTAGCTGAGATCCAGATGTGAATAGACATGTTTTTCTGGACCACTAAATGGAAAAAAAGTATTTAGTATACATATTGCATATGTCTATCACAAGATGTTTTGGAATCATTTCCAACTGAAACCATGTCTGAGCATCCTGTTTTTTGGGGCACTGTACAATCAGACCTTGTGATTCTCCTTGTTAATTCACTCTCTTCTGACCCAGCTCTGGATCTTGAAAGTATACTCTAATTATCATAGTATGGCTTTGGTACCAGTGAGAATTAAGGGAGATAGTGATAGAAACTAGGTAATTACCTTACCTAAGGAATGGATACTTTTCAATATTTTCACAGGATTTGTTTCCAAAAAAATTTTTGATCTCATAGGATTTCTGTATTTATTCCTTATTCAAATATCTTGGCAATACTGCAACAAGATATTTCTTCAATGATTTTATTTTTAGTGGCTTGATAGTATATTAGTACCACACTCTGCTGGGCCTTAAGGATAGGTATGGACTATGGAAGAAGAGAAAAAGATAAATCTGGTATATTCCTTGCCTTCAGAAAATCTGGGAGCCTATTTAAGGTTTAATCAGATATTCATCAATAATACTAAAGAGGGAATCAAGCAAGGAAAGGAAGGGTTGAATCTTTACTCATTAATTTATTACTCAAACATTTATTGAAAATATACTGTGTTAGAATATATGCAAGGTAATGGAGACTCAGAGGTAACTATGTTAGGATCCTTGCTGTCAAGGAGTTCACAGTATGAATACAAGTAACTAGAAAGCTATAGGGGCTAGTAATGTTCAAGCCACTCTTATCAAATTGCTCCTTAAGTACTCTTTGCATGTCCTTACCCTAGAACCTTTGTGCTTCTGCCTAGAATGCTCTGTCCTGAAGATACTTACATGGTACATCTCTTACTTTATTAAATTGTCTAGTCATATGTAATCTTGTTAGGAAAGTCTTTGCGGCTTTGCAGCTAGTGTAGTACTCTTCATCTCCTCTACCCTGTTACCTAACTTTGTTTTTGTTCTTAGCACTAATCCTTACCGGACTAGTTATATGTTTTTTTTTTCTTTTTTAACTATTATATATCTAACCCCTCTGAATGTAAACACCATTAGAACAGGATTTTATCTGTTTTATCAGTACTTTATATACTTAGAATCTAGTACAATGTATCATACTTAATGGGTGGTCAAAGATTCTTTGTGATTAAATAGTTTAATGAATATATAGAGAGTCTTTTCCTAAGGAGGGAGTGGTCATTTTTACCTGCCTATAGTGACTTCCCAGTGGTCCATTCAAATTTCACTAATGTGGTTATAAACTTAACTCTTCAGTCATTTACCTCTAAGCATTGTTGCATTGCCTAATGTATGAAATGTTTGGGGGTACATTCCAGATCCAAACCAAACTCTTGGCTATGAGTTCTAGAAAAAAATCAAAATCAAATTACATATATCTAATATACAATAACACAGAGTAGGTGTCCTGTTAAGGAAATTGAGGCCTAATCCCACATGATGGAGATTAGGGCCTACTTTTTCTTCTATTAGACTCAGGGTCTGTGGTTGTATTCCTAAGTCCTTGATCCATTTTGAATTGAGTTTTGTGCATGATGAGAGGTAGGATTTTAATTTTATTTTGCTGCATATGGATTTCCAGTTTTCCCAGCACCATTCGTTGAAGATGCTATCTTTTCTTCAATGCATGTTCTAGGTACCTTTGTCTAATATAAGATAATTTAATGTTGTGGGTTTATCTCTGTGTCCTCTCTTCTGTACCATTGGTATACCAGTCTGTTTTAGTGCCAATCCATGTTGTTTTTGTTACTATTGCTCTGTAGTATAGTTTAAGGTCTGGTATAGTGATGCCACCTGCTTCACTCTTCATGCTAAGGATCGCTTTAGCTATTCTGAGTCTCTTATTTTTCCAGATGAATTTCATGATTGCTTTTTCTATTTCTATGAGGAATTCCATTGAGATTTTGATCAGAATTGCATTAAACCTGTATAGTGCTTTTGGAAGTTTGTTCATTTTGATATTATTTCTTCTCAGCAAAAGAAACAATCTGTGAGGTGAATAGAGAGGCTACATCTTGGGAGCAAATTTTTACCCCCCATGCATCAGATAGAACACTAATCTCTACAGTATATAAAGAACTCAAAAAGCTAAACACCAAAAATCAAACAAACAAACAAACAAAAAGACACACACACACAAAAACCAAAAAAACAAACAAACAAAAAAGAATAACCTAATCAATAAGTGGGCCAAGAACATGAACAGACACTTTTCAGAAGAGGATATACAATCAATCAACAAATATATGAAAAAATGCTCATCATCTCTAGCAATTAGAGAAATGCAAATCAAAACTACTCTAAGATATCATCTCACTCCAGTCAGAATGGCAGCTATTATGAAGACAAACAATAATAAGTGTTGGTGAGGATGTGGGGAAAAAGGTACACTCATACATTGCTGGTGGGACTGCAAACTGGTGCAGCCAATATGGAAAGCAGTATGGAGATTCCTTGGAAATCTAAGAATGGAACCACCATTTGACCCAGCTATCCCTCTCCTTGGTCTACACCCAAAGGATTTAAAAACAACATACTACAGGGACACAGCCACATCAATGTTTATAGCAGCACAATTCACAACAGCTAAACTGTGGAACTAATCTAGATGCCCTTCAATAGGTGAATGGGTAAAAACAAAATGTGGCATATATACACAATGGAATATTACTTAGGAATAAAAGAGAAAAAAATCATGGCATTTGCAGGTAAATGAATGGCATTGGAGAAGATAATGGTAAGTGAAGTTAGCCAATCCCTCAAAACCAAATGCCAAATGTTTTCTCTGATATAAAGAGGCTGACTCATAGAGGAGTAGGGAGGGAGAGCATGGGAGGAATAGATGAACTCTAGATAGAGCAGAGGGGTGGGAGGGAAAGGGGATTAGTAAGGATGGTGGAATGTGATAGACATTGTTATCCAAAGTACATGTATGAAGACACGAATTATGTGAACATACTTTATATACAAACAGAGATATGAAAAGTTGTTCTATATGTGTAATAAGAATTGTGATGCATTCCGCTGTCACGTATTTAAAAAATAAAACAAATATAAAAATAACAGAGTAAACATTCCTATTCCAAAAGGGAAGAATCGGGGTATAGAAAGAAAGAATGGGACCAAAACAAGATCAAAATTCAGCTGGGTAAATATTACATCCTGTAGCTTCAGTCTGGCATCTGGGGCATGTGTTGGTGAAATGTGTGTCTCAGAGGACTTGGGCAGCCCTACACTTATTGCCTTTCTGATTGCAGACTACATGGCTTCTTAGCCTCTCTGTGTTCTCAGTTTGTAGCTTTCCTCAAAGTTACTTTCACATTCCTTGTATTCCTTAATTGCAATAGTCTCCATTGCAGCTTTGGATTAACTTTCACAGCTTCATGCCTTGCCCTGGCAGGGGCTGCCTGCAGGGATTTCAGTTCTGCTGCATGATGCTTGACCTCCCTGACCTTCCTTCAAAATCTCAGTGGAAGCCTCTGTGACCCAACTCCAGCATCCTGCATACTTATAGAATCAGTACCATATGGAAGACAATAAGGTCTGATGTCATCTTGAGCAATAACCGGACCCCCTTGGACCATGGCTGCAGTAATCTCTGAGTGCCTTTTTGAATGAGCATGGTGAAAGAAATCCTGGGAAAACAATTTCCTAGGCAGCTCTCCTGCTTTATTCTCAAAGCAAAGCCTTTCAAACAAGTTTTCACTTTTATATCTTTGAGTCTGCCTGAGTGGGGTCTGGCTGCTTCCTGAGATAATCTCAAGGCATTTTTTCCTATAGCTTCTGTAAAAAGGATTTGGTACAGTTTAATGACACTAATCTTAGGACGTACAACTTATTTGGCCCCAATTTTACGTAAACTTTTCTAGATAAACTGCAAGTTTTAAAAATCTTTCCCCCTGCTTTCAGCTCCTCATTATCACAGTAAATCTGGTTAAAATCTGCTGGCAATACCATTGCTACTTCCTGAATGCTGTGTTGCCTTGAAATTTCCTCTGCCAGATTCATTAGTCCATTGCTTTTAAATTCAGCCTCAATAAAGTTTCAGGGTATGGATAAAACATAGACATGATTATTTCCCCCAGAATTTAACACCAGTGGCCTCTAGTCCAGTTCCAAATAGAGTGCTCATTCCCATCTGAAACCTCATGAGTGTAGTCTTACACTACACATTCTTAGCAGTATTCAGGTCTTCTAAGCTCACACCAGAATTGTCGATTAAATTCTTCTTGCAGTATTCTAAGGCTTCTCCAGGTTGCATCTTCAATCATTTCTTACCTCCCCCCACAAAATGATTTCATGTTTCAGAATCACATGATCATCTATAATCACAGAAATAACCCTGCTCTCTTTACTAATTTCTATGTTCATAGCTTTTTATCACTGTGACTGAGATATCTAACAAGAACAATTTAGAGGAGGAAAAGTGTATTTTGGTACATGGTTTCAGAGATCTCCACCCATGGTTAGCCAACTGCATTATCTGGGCCTGAGGTAGGGCAGAACATCATGGTGGAAGGGCATGGCAGAGGAAGGATGCTCACTTTATGGCATCTGGAGGAGAGAGGAGAGAAAGAGGGGAGAGAGAGAGAGAGAGAGACACACACACACACACACACACACACACCAGGGACAGATATTATCCCTAAGACTATACCCCAGTTAAGCCCAAGCCACATCCCAGCTACCTATAGTTGCCACCCACTAGTCCATTCAACACTTTAAAAAATATTTTCAGTTGTAGATGTACACAGTACCTTTATCTTATTCATTTATTCTAATATGGTGCTGAGGATTGAACCCAGTGCCTCATATGTGCTAGGCAAGTGCTCTACCACTGAGCCACAACCCTAGCCTCCATTCAACTCATTAATCCACCAAATGGATAAATTCACTGGTGAGGTTACAACCCTTATGCTGCAATAGATGCATTGCCTAACCCATGAGGCTTGGTGGGGGGGGGGTGACCAAACATAACACAAAATAAGGCAATATAGTTGTTAATTGAATGCTATAAATAATATGTGCCATCAAATTCAGAAATGGGTGAAATGCCAACTTGGATTATTATTCTACCTCCTTGGGATTCTGTATCAGAATATCTGCAGACCATACTTTGAAACACTTTCTTCCAAAGAATCCCATCTAAGACAGTGGTTTTTCTTAGGAAAAACACATTATTTTTATCTCACGATTATATATTTTCATTTTATATTATAAAAGTTTATGTTTTATGAAAGTCATTTAGTACTTAGGATTGATATTTGAGCTATAGACTTGAAGTTCTCCAGTCATGTAATTTACTCTTCTTTACTGCCTTAAATCAAAAGGTACGGAGTCCTGCTGGGTTAATTACCTTTATTTTCTTACTGTTCCCCCCTCTCAATTCCTGTTATGACTTTCTTAGTTCATACTGCCAGTACTGTTGCTATACCTTCCTAATGTGGCTTCTCACCTCAAGACTATCCTTTCATTATGTTGCATATACTTTTGCCTACATCCTTTACCTGAAGCACAGCCTGAATCACATCACTCTCTACTCAAAAATTAATTTCCTGATGCCTTTTAAGTAAAACAAAATTTCGTCAGCATATCACTAAAGACCCTTTAGTTTGGATTTAGTTTATTTTTCTAGTCTACCTTTATGTAACTCTTTTTTATATTTACTAGTGCCCTATTCAATTAAAATATCCATTGTGTACTAAACATGACTTTTATGTGGTTTTTCTTCATTATTCTCTTTACTTAATTATTCAAAGGTAAATAAATAAAAGAAAGCCCTCTGACTTTCTCGAAATTTAAACTTTCATGAAATCTGTGATCAGATGTGTGATGTCTTCCTGTATTTAATTATGTGAACTTCTCTTATATCCCATTCTGCTTGTAGTATATTGAAGTTTTCTAGAATGGCATAACTTATTTTCTATTCCACAATGGACTTTAATAGAACTGTGTATATACTAGTGAGTTATAGTAAGAGACACTTTGGAATCAGGCAGACTTAAGTTCAAATTCTGCTGCTTACTGTTTGTGTGACTTTGTGTATATTGTATAACTAAACCTCAGTTTCCTCATCTGGAAGGAAAACCCTCACCAATCTTTTGGGATAAAGGTATGTAATATGTAAGGGATTTGTAACAGATTTTATATAAAATTAAAATTATGATCATTTAGAAGCACACTGCTGTTTTTTACAGAAATGAATGTAGCCATTTGGAAACCAAATATTTTGCATTGCATGGGAGTGTTTGGACCCCCCCACCAAGCCACAGGACATAGTACCTCAGAGACAACTAATCTACTTGATAGACATGAATTTGAGAAATCACAATTTATACAACACATTATATAGTACTTTCAAGTTTAGGCAGAAGGATTTCATTATAATTTCTCAGAATCAGTACTTCAGAAAGACAAGGCTAAATCCTTGATGTAATTCACATCATTTTCTCTGGTTGTTACTATTTCTTCTCATAAAATCTTCAGTATCACATATGGAGGGTTTAAAGATCATATTAATTTTGCATTCTTCAAATGATACTATTTTTTTATTATCGTAAGAATACTTACCATGTCTATTCTTTAAACAAATTTTAGATGTATTTTAATGTCTTTTAGTTAAAGAAAAAATGTACAACAGAATATCATTTAGTTTTGACAATAAAACGATTTGATTAGGAAGTTAGAGAATATGTCATACAGCTCCTTTTGTACTTTGGTTTACAGACCTGTAAGTTCATTGTTCTAGTAGAATATTACTACCAAATCTTTTTTTTAAATTTCTGTAGCACTGTGTTGTCCAAATCATCATTGTTGGTCTCCTAAGAGTGTCACTGGTTGGGTTACTGTTAGAAAACAATTTTTTTAAGCATTTTTCAAGAAAAAATGTTTAAACCTATAGCAATAAAAATGTAGTGTTAAATAGTGTTATCCATTGGTAGAACATAACTATTCATATTTATACTGATTGATTCTCATCAATGCCTAACTGCCTATGAGGTTCTGTTAATTTTAAATTAATATTTTTATTTCTTTAAGCAAACAGGGAATAACCCATATATTTTCACTGCATGTTTCTTTTAAAAGCTATTGAGAACTTCAGAATCTATTACAATGGAATAATGTGGAGGTAAATTGTCATTATATAGAAGGGGTTTTCATATCCTAGCAATCTTCTATAGACTGCTAACTTGAATCATACTAATGTACAAATTATGTACTATGATGTCAGAAACATAAATTAGCTCCTTCCATGTTAGGAACAGGGCATTTTTCTGATATATTCAACATCCTTTTTCTAATATTTATACATATTTAGGAATAGTAAGTTTTCTTATGAAAGATGTGTGACGTTTTAAACTAATTATTGATGTTTAAATTCTGATACCCCATGGGAAGAACAGAAATATAATGAATGACACACATAATATGTACAGTAATTTTTATAATTACACTAGTGATGGAGACGGATGGGGTAAAATGCAATGACATTATATTTATTGGCTCACCCTATATGCAACTAAATTTATCTTTGTTCAAAATTATGAACCAAGTTGTCTAAGAGACACCACAAATTCACTGTGCCCCAAATTCCTAATCTCCTTAACCTTGATCTTTCTCTTCCCCGAGTCTATGGGCATGCCCATCTATCCTGTCACTCAAGCAAGAAATCTAAATTATAATCTCTGTAATGCTGGGACCAGTCTTTGTGTGCTTACAGCCTAGCACATACAGCTAATAAATGGAGAAAACACAACCAAACTTCCAAAAACTCCTACAATGATATTCTCAGACTTACTTGAATACGTGCCATTTCTCTTTCTTTTGTTCTCTTATTGGAGGATATTTTTCTATTCTTTTCTTAAATTTGGTTATCCAATTGCACATTATGCCAGTTTTAGTCCATTTCCATAACAAAATACCATAAACTCTGTAGCTTTTAAACAACAGAACGTATTTATCACAGTTATGGAGGCTGGGAAGTCCCAGATGGAAGAACTGACATGTTTGGTGTCTGATGAAGGCCCATTATCTGGATCATTTATGTGTTTTTTTTGTGTTCTTACATGGTGGAAAGGGGAAGGCAGTGAGCTCTCTGAGGCTTCTTATGAGGGCATTTTTTCCAATCATGAGGACTCTTCCCTCCTGACATAGTTATCTCTTAAATGTCTCTAACTCCTGATATTTCAACATTTGAACTTTGAAAGGACACAAATATCAAAGCACATTATTCCTCCTCTGCCCCCCGCCAAATTTATGCCTGTTGCCATATGTGACAGTAGCCTCAAAGTTTAAATAGTTCTAGCATCAACTCAAAGGTCTAGAGTCTCATCTAAATATCATCTAAATCAGGGAGGAGACTAGAGTTTGATATTGAAAGCAAATTGCTGTCCAGCTGTGAGCCTGTGAACAAACATGCTGTTTGTTTCCAAAATGTAATGGTGAGATAGACAAAGGATAGCAACTCCCATTCCAAAAGGAAGAAAGGGGTAACATATTCAAGTAAACCCAAAATCTTAAGGATAGAGAATAATCTTTGACTTGAGACTCTATCCTCCAGGTTTACTGCAGAAGAGGTCTCACCTCTTCAGCTTTTCCAGTAAGAGGTTGGACCCTCAAAGCTCTAGGAAACCCTGTTGTATTAGTCAGCGTTCTCTAGAGGAACAAAATCAGTAGGGTATATATCATTGTAAAAAGGGTGCTTATTAGGGATGGGGATATGGCTCAGTTGCTAGAGTGCCTGCTTTGCATGCACAAGGCCCTGGGTTTAATCCTCAGCACCACACACACACATACACACACACAAAAAGGTATTTATTACATTGGCTTACATGATCAGAGCCTGGATATTCCTACAATGGTGGTCTGCAGACTGGACAGCTGGAGGAAAAAATAGCTGCAAGAAATTGGAGCCTCAGAAGAAGAAGGACAATGATCCAGCCCAGTCTTAGACTTAAAGCCTAGAACCTCCCTAGAGAATCACAAGTTAGAGTGTGATTTGTTAAGAGTGAAGAAATTGGAGTCCAATATCCTCAGGCAATCAAAGCATCAATCTAAACACCCACCCAAGAAGAATTTCATTTGCCTCTTCATTGGCTTCCTCCTTCTTCCACCTTTTGTTCTATGCAGGCACAAGCCTATTAGATTATGCTGCCTACATGCCAGTCGTTTCTGGAAACACCCTCATGTATATGCCCAGAAATCTCTTAATCTTAGACATTTCTTAGTCCAATAAAGTTGATAATCCAGATTAACCGTCACTCCTGCCTTATGGCCTTGCAGTTTTCCGGGTTACAGTTGCCTATCTGTGGCTCTCTGAAGCTGGAACCACATACTAGCGGCTCTACTGCTGTGCAATCTAAGAAATGACTGTACTAGGGCTGGGGATATAGCTCAGTTGATAGAATGCTCGCCTCACATACACAAAGTCCTGGGTTCAACCCCCAGCACCACAAAAAAAAAAAAAAAAAAAAAAAAAAAGAAAAGAAAAGAAATGACTGTAATTACTAGACTTTGCCCTAGTGGGTGCTCTCTTCAATGGTCCTGCTCTAATAGAACACTATCCCAAGGTTTCATGTTGCTCTATCCCTTGAAATCTAGGTGGAGGTAGACACATCTCTATAGCTTTCTTGTATTGTCTTACTCATGAGTTTTTGGGTGGTACCTCATATTTAAACCATAACAGTAGGCTTTTTCTATATGTACCTTCAAATTCTTCCAGCCTTTATCTATAACTCAAAGCTGCTCCCACATTTTAGGTATTTTTTAATAGCAGCACTTTACTCTTGGTACCTATTTTTCTATTAGCCTGTTGGGTTGCATTTTAGTCAGCTTGGAGGAAATATTTATTTAGGGCTCATGATTTCAGATATCTCAGTCCATAGACAGCCAACTTCATTGTTTTGGGCCCTGGCCTCAGTGGAGGAAAGATGCTCAGTTTATGGGGAGTGGGGCGGGGGCAGGAAGCAGTGGTAGAGGGGGGAAATAGAAGAGAGAAAAAGCAGCCATAGGAAGAACAACCCTTCCAGAATTCACCCCAAATGATCCACATCTTCTGGCCTCTCTGCACCTGCTTATAGTTACCACCCAGTCTATTCAAACTAGAATGGACTGATTAGATTACATCAATCACGATGTAGTATTTCATCTCTGAAAATTCTTTACATATATGTTGTTGGGGGATGCCTTGTGTCTATAAACCATTTATATGGTTTTTATAACACAGCACCATCACCAAAAAATTTATTTAGCTTTTAAATAGCAAAAAATTTACTTCTTACAGTTTTAGAATTTGGGAAATCTAATATCAACAATCCAGTAGATTTAGTATCTGGTGAAGGTTCCGTTTAGGTTTATAGATGGTCTTCTGCCTGTGTCCTTGCATTGTGGAAAGAATAAGACTGCTCTTTAAGGACTCTTATTAAGGTACTAGTCCTATTCATAAGAGCTCTACCCTTATGACCTAATATCCTCCCAGAAGCCCCACCTCTTAATTACATCACATTACTGATTAGGTTTCATATGAATTTGAGAGAGATAGAAATATTCAGACGCAGCAGACCCCATTTTCTTTTACCTGCTCAAAACTTCACTTCTATGAACCTTCTATCTTTTTTATTATTTTCTTTTTATATCATTTTCACTAACATCTAAGCATGCTGAAATATAAGAAATATCTCCTTTCTTTAAACACCTTTCTGTTTGCCACATAGCCCCACCAGTTACTACTTCCTTTTTCTGTTCCAGTTGACAGGAAAAAAAGAAAGTATTGAAAGAATTGCCTGGCCCTAACTTCTTTTACCCTGGAACTCATTCAGTCAGGCTTTCATGAACCATATCACTCCTCCAAAATTGTTCTCAGGCCATTGATGATTTCCTATTTGCTAAATCTTGATATATATTTCTAACAGGAGTATTTGACCCAGGTGACTATTTTCATTCTCTCCTCATTGATATACTTCTTTCCTTGTCTTTACATATCAATTCCCTAATATTCTTTTCTTTGAAAGTCCACTTTATATTTGTTGGTCTTTACCTTTTAAAAACTGAAGTGTTTCAAGGCTTGCTTATTCTTTTGTCTTCTCTGTCTACAATTACTCTTTTAAGTTATCTGATCTGATAGCTTGGTTTAAATATAATCAAAACCTTGATGTCCTCTAGACACATGTATTAAGAGTGAGCCTGCCAGCTAACCCTGAAATGGAAAGGAATAATGCAAAATATTTTTGTTAAATACCTTGAAGTTTTATTTTGGTTTAGTATGAAGCTATGGATACACTAATGGAAAGGTAGACTTCATCATCCTGAAAACTAATTTAAATATATGAACATTCTGATATTCAAAATGTTTGATTTATTTGTAGGATATATTAATAGATTCCAGTTTTATCTGCAAATACAAATGCTATTGATTCATTAAAATGAAATTTGTATTTTTTTCCTCTAAAAGAGTTTATTATTCCTGATATATAATATTAAAAATCAGAATAACAATTTTATTGTCTCCTTACAGAAAGAGAAAAGAGTTATATTTGTTAGTTCATTACTACATTTCATGACCAAGGTGGAACCAATTTTATGAATCATTCAGCATGTTCAGTCTTTGGTAATGTAACAAAACTATTAGTGTTTTCAAAACTAATAAATGAAGCAAATTGAGCACACTTTTTTATTCCATAAATCTGAGCCATTATAGTATGAATTACTTACATATAGGTGAAATTATACTTCATAATAAACACTGAATATACCTAAGTAAATAATTTTAATTTACTCATCGTCTTTCCTTTTTAATTTCATGCATGTGTATGATATTTAGAGAAAGTCTTTTAAACACATTGATAGCCCTTTATGTGAGAGCAAAGAATGCTTTTAAAAGTTTATGTTTTAGCTGGGATTATGGCTCAGTGGTAGAGTGCTTGTCCCGCACGTGCAAAGCCCTGGGTTCTATCCTCAGCACCACATAAAAATAAATAAATAAAATAAAGGTATTGTGTCCAACTACTTCTAAAAAAATAAATGTTTAAAAAAAAGTTTGTTTTAATACCAAAAGAGCATATAGGGGCTAGGGTTGTGGCTCAGTTGTGGAGCCCTTGCTTTGCACATGTGAGGCACTGGGTTTGATCCTCAGCACCACGTATAAATAAATACATAAAATAAATGTATTGTGTCCACCTTCAACTAAAAAATACTTTAAAAAATTGAAAAAAGAATGTGTGGTTTTAGATTTGAAGGAGTGTGTTGTGGGAAGGTGTAAGTAAATTGCCAAGTTTTAAGTATAAAAAAAACATGTAAGGCTTCTCAACACAAAATTTCTAGAGATTAACAGTACACTTAGTTGAAGAGCATCCAAAGGTGCAATCTTTGAAGCATAAATATAAACCACATTTCTTAGAATAAGCAGTCAACAATTTATATTAATTTCTTTTTAATAGCTGTATCTTTTGTTCCTTCAAAGATATGGTAAAACAAACAAAATGTTGCAAATATTAATTATCAAATCTTTCTGTTGACATGAGATTAGAAAAAAATGGGTTAGTCAAGATAGCACAATTATTGTAGCCTTGTCAATTATAATTATTATAATAATAGCAACGATTCCTATTTGTTAAATACAATAGTATCATCTTCAAAAATTTATCAGATTTACTCATTTTATTATATTAGTAATTACTTGAAGCAAATACTTGATTATCATCATCATTGTTATTATCACACTCATTTTAGACCTGAGGAAACTGTAGGTCGGATTAAGTAGAGTGATTTTTTTCTTAGGACATATACCTGACTAGTGGTAGAACTTTGACTAGGACTCCAAATCCTTATAAATCTCTCTTTAATGCCAATAAATACTCAATGCATTTAAATGTCAAAGAAATTGATAACTAAAATAAATAAAATATCTTTATAGAAAATGAAGAATGTTATTTTTTTTAGACTTTTCCTATGGATTTTTAATATACTAAGTGATGGGTAAATAGTCCTTTCTGAAGTGTTAGAGGCAAAAGTGGAGAGAACACATGAGTATCATAGTTTGAAGATCTGAGTTCAAGTTTCAGTTTAACTAGGTTTATAATCTTGGACAAGTTATTTTATTCTGTGCCATTTAGTCTCCTTATTAAAGAGATAGGATCCATATATTTTCAAGATTGAAGGGAAGAGAATGAACAAACACTGTTGAACAAAAACCATAGACAGTCACAGTCTAGAGCTTTTACAATTAAAGCTTCATTAAATAATTTTTCTTATGAAAGTTCTTTGAATGTTGTATTCTGAAAATGTGATTTATTTATTCATTTATGAATGATAAATGTATTTCATTTATTTCAATTTATTTTTAGTGCCCATTTTCTCAAAGCTTTTCTAGGGCAAAGCAAAATTGGTTAAAGTAATGGTAGAGGATAGTGGTCTGATGTGCTATTCTTCATTAGGATATTTTCATTCTAATAGGATACCTCCAAGAATACATATCTTTGCCTCCAGAAGAATGATTCTGTAATGGAGGTATTTCAAACACTGACAGGCCACTTAAAGAAAAAATTTTGTTTTTCATGGATAGGGGTTGTTCATGGGTGGCTTTAAAATGATGCTTTCCAAAAAATTGCCTGTTGCACACGAATATGTAGATCTTACTTTTCTTAGTACAGGTATGTGTATGGTAATGTCTCAGGGGGGTTGCTTTCCTGAATAATCAATTGGGAACAGAAATGGAAATATTAAATACTCTGAACATATATGTCACTGAATACCCTGAATGTGTATGTGGATCAGGACTCTGGTCGTGGTTTATCTTAATCTTCCCTTTAAGGTTTCATAAAGCTGCAATCAAGGTTTCCACCAGAGTTGCAATTTCATCTGAGTCTCGACTGGGGAAAGATCAATTTCCAAGCTCATGCAGACTGTTGGCAGAATTCTGTCCCATGTGGTTGTAGAATTGAGAGATTCAGTTTTTTTCTGTATGTTGATGGGTGTATTTTCTCAACTTCCAGAGACCATACATAGTTCTTATTATACAAGCTGCTCTAATATAGCTAATTGCTTTCTCAAAGCATCAAGGAAGACAGAGAGAGAGAGAGAGAGATGTGTTCTAATTTATGTAATGTCATCGTGTTATGATGTATCTATATTTTGTCACTTTTGTCATATTCTTTTTGTTAGAAATAAGTCACAGATTCCAGCCACTCTCAAGGGAAGAGGATCACACAAAGCTGTGAATACTAAAGGGTGAGGATCAAAGAGGCCACCTTGAGTCTGTTTGTCACACATTCCAAACAAACAGTAGCAAATTAAAGAAGATTAATGATATTCAATGGTAGAAACTGTGGAAGTGACATCTGTTATGTCACTTACAGTAAGGGGATTGCTGCCTTTTTCTCTACTCACATTTTCTCTCTTCTTTTTTTCCTAAAAGTTTCACAACTTTTTACACATTTAAAAAGATTTGTAAATCAATGGTAGAAAGTATTGTTTTGTTCTCTTTTTTTAGCCAGTAGGCCATTATCTAAATTGGTCAATGTGCGGACACCATTGTATGTACTAGAAACTCAAGGAAATAATGTATATTGATCACTATTACTCTTTTAAGAGAGGTTTAGCATGACTTAGTAGTTCAGAATTCTTTATAATGTCATTTACCTGGCCTGTTTATTGTATCTTGATATCATTGAGATGTTCCTTCACTTCTTTCATCCTAAAACTTATCTTCTTTCCTGTCTTTCTATTATCCCTTTCTCCCTCCTTTCCTTATCATGAACAACCTTTAAAAATCCTACAAGTCTTTTACATCTAAAACATGAGCCATTTCTAGTATAAAACTTTGAAAAATCTCCTCAGCTTACCATTCAATTCTCCTGGCAGGAAAGTTGATCACATCTACTCCTTGTTCACAGCTTTATAGCAATGCAACAGTGGCAGGTATGGGTTTAGTATGTGCTAGCTGTTCTACATATGTGGTATAATCTTTTGCAAGTTAGCTGTTGTTTTCCTTTTGTAGATGTGGGAAGACTCAGGCTCAAGAGGAAATACAACTTGTTTAATGTCACACATCTTTTCTGTGGCAAAACGAGTGTTGAAGTCTATCAGTCTGAAATGCTTTTTTTCCTATGAAAAATTGTCTATTGGTATTTAGCATATGTATTGGTGTAGGGCATGATGTAACATGTGGGGCATGCAACATGTATGGCATGTTGCATCAGAGAAGAGGAAACCTAACTTGCTGGCTGTTACCTGCTTCCCCGTCCTAGGGCCACATGTGGCTAAGATAGTACCCGGCGATCAGCCAGAAGGCATTGCCGAGATGAAAAACCGGACCACCTCTAGGATAGGTCAGAACCTCTAGGATAGGTCCGCCCTCATGGACAGCTCATGTCTCCCATTACTGCCTGTAGGATGGGTGTACACGTGAACTCCCCACCCTGCTGACCTTTATCCTGATTGGCTCCTGTACATTATATTAGCTGTGTGTGTTTTCTCAATAAACTGAGATCCTGCTTTGACTGGTCTCCCTGACGCATCTGATTGTCCAGCAAGGACTGGGTGCGGGCGGTCAGACAGCCCTTTCCTTTCTTGGCTCATCCTTGTTGGGGCATGCTTTCCCTATCTCTCCCACAGGTCAGGAGGGAAGGAGGGCTAAAACACCCTGACATATTTGTATTTTCATTTTGCCTTCTTCTGCCACATGTTTACATGTATTCCTCCCTTATTAGTTTATAACTTCTTTGAAGGTAAAATACATGCTCTTTTTTATACCCCCATCTTCCTTTGCCTTCCAGTGTCTAGTAGTGTCTTGCATACAGGTGGCCTTCAGTAATGTTTACTGAAAGAAATGAAATGAAATGAAACCTGTTAGGGCGTTTTTTAAGGAGACAAAAATTATGTTCTAAGTAAATATATTTGCACACATTTATTTGAAAATATTTATTGTATATATAACATGCACTCACCATTATCTTAGCATAAGTTTGTGTTTAAAGATATTCAAACAGACATTTTTGCTTGAATACTAGCTCTGACACTTACTTATATGATGTTGGCCATGATACTTACCCTCTTGCATCTACCATAGTTTTTGCTTTATAATACTAATTTAAAACATGACTAGGGAATGAAATTAGGTAATATGTGTAAAGGACTGTACCTTATTGTTTTATGTGTTGTATGCTTGATAAATGTTAGTTTCTTTGACAATTTTCTTCTCATCCATCATTTCAATTCCCTAGTAAAACATTAATAGAGATGATTCTTAAATCTGAATGGCTTTATTATATTTATTGTGGTTTTATGATTATATTTAGATATTACTTTCCAGAATAAAAAATATGAAAGTTGGTGAGTCGAAAATTATCTCCACAGTAGACTTTTTTTTGGTTCTCATTTCTTTATTTAAAACTGAAATATTATAACATAGTAGACTTGAATGTGGCCTTAGTATTAAAATTGCTTATATTTCCAAACAAGACTATTCTTGGAGCTATATTCTATAATGATAAATCAAAAACATTGATCAGATACTGTTGATTTTAGGTACAGAAATTCTTTGAAAAAGTCTCAATTTGCTGTACTTCATTTCTGAGATTTATGTGTTTTGGAAAATCTCGTGAAGTTGTCTGTGGATTTTTCTATTTGATTTACAACCTTGGCTTCCAAACTTCTGATCACATTTTATTTTCCCATAGTGAAGAAGAGCTAATTATTAGAGTGATAAAGGAAGTCATACATTTTAAAGCTGTGTGTGTGGCTAACGGGTGCTTTTAATGAAAATTAACTTTAGTGAGACATTTGCAATGCATATGCTGCACCACTGGTAGAGTAATTTATTTTATATTCTTACTGAGAATCTGAGGCCTTTGTTTCATAGCACCATTTTTATTATTTTAATTTACCTGAGGCTAATGTAGATTGGATTGTATACTAACAGATTCTTTGTTTTCAGAACTATTTTTTTCTGCATTCTTAGTTTCTTAGCTGTCAAAGAAAAGATAAGTAGGTATGATTTTGAAGGATTAATATGAATTATTTTATCTGCAACAAAACATTTAAATATCTGTTGACATTTTCTGTGAGAGATTAACATTTAATTTATGAAAAAGGTAGAAATCTTTGGAATAAAACAAAATGCTTCCTGGGTTTATAAAGTGAAATAACAAACATTTAGTGCAAAGACCTTTGAATATAATATTGTAATTGTCACATAAAAAGTTCTTCGGTAGCATTTAAAATGTCAATATTGAATTATTAGTCTCAACCACATCAAGGAAGTAATCTGAGTTTAGATAAAAATAACTTAACCATTAAATATATCAGACAGTAGATGATATAGATGCTTCATGGGGAAACATTTGGAATTATAGTTACATTCTTCAGCAATCAAACTTGACAATGAAATGATAAAATGATATTTTATGTTTTATCCATTAAGAAAAATTTATAAACTAAAGATTTTAAAGAAAGCTATAATTAGAGAAATTTAAAGGAATGTGTTAGTGGAGTAAATTAAATATTTTGGTGATTAATCATTATATATTACTAAGAGAAGTATTAAGGGAACTATTCACTACTAATATCACTGACCATTTTTATTGAACACTAACTATATGCCAAAGCACTGGTTTAAGTGCTGAACATTGCTTAACTAATTAAATCTTTAAAATAGCCCTCAGAACAGTTATGTTATCATCATTTTTAAAGATAAAGAGTAAAATGACATTTCCATCTCAGAGTGTAATTTAAGTACAACCAAAATTTCATTGTCTTTTGCCTAATTACTTAATTTGATCATCCATCAGATTCTGTTTTCATCTCTCTGTGACATTCTCTTTTTATCATTTTGTTGATCAAGAGCACTTCCCAGAGTAGGGAGGCACATTTTAAAGAAAATTACATGTAGACTTATCATTTTATCTTTGATAATAGCTTTTAAGATAATTAACATAATCATTCAATTATATTACACACAGTTACAGTCTTGGCTTCTATAAACATTAATATTGTGAGATTCAGAAACTTTAATATCAGAAGAAGCTAACTAAATGAATGCGAAGGGATCACTAGTCTATCATCATTTTGTGCAACATTAATGGTAAGATAATTTAGGAACTTTACAAACCTCAGAATGCTGAAATTTAATTAATTCTTAAAATATTCTTGTGAGATTGTCAGAATTTACTAATACTGCATTATTTTTATAGAAGGAAAGTTGATAAAAATATTTGCTAGAGATTATGTAACAAATTTAGACTATGTATTAGATTCTAATATCAGAAACAGCAACACAATTTTCCTATCTCTAATAAAGGCATAGTGGCAGGCTGTGAAATATATTTTTAAAATTTTCATTAGAGAAATAACATATTAGATCTACCCTTTTAACAAAAATATGAGTGTTTTATTAGTCAGGGTTCTCAAGAGGAACAGAATCAACAGGAATAATGATTATAAAAAGGGGATTTATTAGATTGGCTTACATGACCAGAAGCTGGATAGTCCACAATAGCTATATGCAGGCTGGAGAGCTGGAGGAACCAGTAGCTGTGCAGTCCAGGTGGCTGATGCACTATTGTTAACTATACACATGATATTATATAATGTATCTCTAGAACTTCCTCATTTTCATTTTCATTCATAACTGAATCATTATGACCATTGAGGTCACTTTTAAATATTAAAATGCTAAAAATATTAGAAAAGTATAAAAGAAAAGGTAGAACAAAGCAAATAAAAATGATCTATAATTTTAAAACCATAATTCTACCACCTTGTGCATTAACTTCCAATTTATGGAAAAACTCTAAAATATGCAATTATTTTTTACATGGTTGAGATTATAGATAGATAAAGAGCAAAAACTTTCTGTGCTTTTTATCTTCCATTACAACATGAACAATTTAATAGATAATTTTAACAATCCATATGACAATGTTATGCTGTAATGGCAATTATTAGTGGTTTCTTTATTGTTAAACATTTAGTATTTAGTGTTGCTTTTATGAGTAATGCTGTTCTTAATATCTTTGTAATATCTTGCAACTTAGCAAGATCCTGCTTCAAAATAAAACAATTAAAAGGACTGGGGAGATAGATCAGTGATAGAGAATCTTTGGGCTTACTCCCTAGCACTGCACAAAGAAAGAAAAATTGTGATATGGTAGAATTTACATAATTTTATATATTAAAATATATTAATTTTTCATTTTATAATTTCTTCTTTTGCTTTTATATTTGATTTTTCCAAAACAGAAAAATGTTTACTTAAGTTTGCTTCTAGCTTTTTTATTGTTTTGCTCCACATTTATTTCTTTTTTCCCCCACATATTTTATTGGTGATTATAGTTGTACATAATGATGGGGTTTGTTATTATCTTCATATATATATATATATATATGAATAAAATTTGACCAGATTAATTTTGTAGCATAATTCTTATCAAAATTATTTTAGCATATATTGTAATCTGAAATCCTAACTTAAAATTCTCAGAATAGTTATTTTTTATGAATTATGCTTTTAGGAATCCATCTCTTTACTACTAATTTGTGATTCTTTCCTTTATTATATGTGTATGTCTGTCTGTCTCTCTCTCTCTCTCCCCCTATCTCTCTCTCACATTTCCTAGTCTATTGATTATAATTTTTTTCCCTTGATCTTCTAATCAGACTCACGTAGGTTATTTAATAAAATATATATTTCTTGACTCTAATTCTGTAATAAATAGAAACTCTGCAGATGCGCCTCAGGAATACACAAGACACCAATAATTTGTAATCCACAAACTTTATACCATCCTCACTTACTTAACTTTCTACATAAATTTTTGAGTCAATTTATTTCAAAACTATAAAAGAGATATTTTTACTTATTCCCAAATGGGCACTACATCAAATCATACATTAATTTGTAAAGCCATGGAAATGTTGTGATCATCTTCTGATCTAGGTATATAGTATGACTTTCTACTGGTTAGTAGCTTTTTTATCTTAGAAAAACTTAAAGGATTTCAATTTAAATAAACATCCTCATATATTTAGTGTAATACTGCTATTTTTTTTAAATCTCAGTTTAATGTTTAATTTTAGGTCAGTTTATATGACTACATGTAATATTCAGTATTCCAATACAATTTTATTTCATTTGTTTTTATCCCTGTCTTTCTTCTTGTAGTGTGTTTATCATATTTCCCCTTTTTATTTTTTAACTTTATTTTCCTATTAAATGAAGACCTCAAAGGTAGAAGTTTTTAAAAAATTTTTAAAAGCATTCTTTAATTTTTTATTTGTTCTTTTTAGATATACATGACAGTGGAGTCTATTTTAACATACATATGTGGGATATAATCTAATTAGGATCCCATTCTTGTGGTTGTACACAGTGTGGAGTTACCCTGTTGTGTATTCATATATGAACATAAGAAAGTTATGTGGGATTTGTTCTACTGTCTTTCCTATGCCCCTGCTCCCATGCTTCCCTTTATTTCCCTTTGTCTAATCCAATGAACTTTGATTCTCCCATGCCCCTTATTGTGTGTGTTAGCATTCCCATATCAGAGAAAACATTTGTCCTTTGGGTTTTGGGGATTGACTTATTTCACTTAGTATGTTAATCTCCATATCTATCCATTTAATGGGAAAATGTCTTAATTTCATTCTTCTTTATGGCTGAGTAATACTCCATTGTTTATATATACCACATTTTCTTTATGCATTCATTTGTTGAAAGGCACCTAGGTTCTTTCCATAGCTTAGCTATTGTGAATTGAAATGCTAAGAACATTGATGTGACTGTATCACTGTAGTGTGCTGATTTTAAATCTTTGGTTATATGCAGAGGAGGGGATACCTGGATCAATAGTGGTTCCATTGCTAGTTTTCTGAGGAATCTCCATACTGATTTCCAGAGTGGTTGCACCAATTTGTAGTCCAACCAGAAATGTATGAGAGAGCCTTTTTGCCAACATTTATTGTTGCTTATATTCTTGATGATTGCCATTATGATTGGAGTGAGATGGAATACCAGAGAAGTTTTTATTTGCATTTCACTAACTGCTAGAGAGGTTGAACATTTTTTCATACATTTGT
Organism: Marmota flaviventris; assembly: GCF_047511675.1. NCBI lineage: Eukaryota > Metazoa > Chordata > Mammalia > Rodentia > Sciuridae > Marmota > Marmota flaviventris. The sequence continues at coordinate 39,134,549 of NC_092507.1, read as the reverse complement.
TGACCATTCATATTTCTTCTATGAAGTGCCTGTTCAGTTCCTTTGCCCATATATTGATTTGGTTATTATGGTGTTAGTTTTTTTTTTATCCTGGAGATTAAAGCTCTATATGAAGTGCAAGGTGATAAGGATTTTTTTTCTCATTAGTAGACTCTTTCTTTTCATATTCTTGATGAATCACACTTGACTATGGTGCACTATCTTTTTCATATGTTTTTGTATGAAATTTGCCAGTATTTTATTAAGAATTTTTGCCTCTAGGTTCATTAGGGATATTAGTCTGAAATTTTCTTTCCTTGATGTTTTTTTGTCTGGTTTGTTATCAGACTGATGTAAACTTCATAAAATGACCTTGGAAGGGTGTACTTCTTTTTTACTTCATGGAATAATTTTAGAAGGATTGGTATAAGTTCTTCTTCTTTTTTTATATGCCTAATGAATTTATTTATTTATTTATTTTATTATTAGTTGTTCAAATCATTACATAGCTCTTGACATATCATATTTCATACATTTGATTGAAGTGGGTTATGAACTCCCATTTTTCCCCCGTATACAGATTGCAGAATCACATCGGTTACACATCCACGTTTTTACATACTGCCATACTAGTGTCTGTTGTATTCTGCTGCCTTTCCTATCCTCTACTATCCCCCCTCCCCTCCCCTCCTCTCCCATCTTCTCTCTCTACCCCATCTACTGTAATTCATTTCTCTCCCTTGTTTTTTTTCCTTACCCTCACTTCCTCTTATATGTAATTTTGTATAACAATGAGGGTCTCCTTCCATTTCCATGCAGTTTCCCTTCTCTCTCCCTTTCCCTCCCACCTCTCGTACCTGTTTAATTTTAATCTTCTTCTCATGCTTTTCCTCCCTGCTCTGTTCTTAGTTGCTCTCCTTATATCAAAGAAGACATTTGGCATTTGTTTTTTAGGGATTGGCTAGCTTCACTTAGCATAATTTGCTCTAGTGCCATCCATTTCCCTGCAAATGCCATGATTTTGTCATTTTTTAGTGCTGCGTAAAACTCCATGGTGTATAAATGCCACATTTTTTTTTATCCATTCATCTATTGAGGGGCATCTGGGTTGGTTCCACAGTCTAGCAATTGTGAATTGTGCTGCTATGAACATCGATGTGGCAGTATCCCCACGCTCTTTTAAGGTCTTCAGGGAATAGTCCAAGAAGGGCAATAGCTGGGTCAAATGGTGGTTCCATTCCCAGATTTCCAAGGAATCTCCATACTGCTTTATAAATTGGCCGCACCAGTTTGCAGTCCCACCAGCAATGTACAAGAGTACCCTTTTCCCCACATACTCTCCAGCACTTGTTGTTGTTTGACTTCATAATGGCTGCCAATCTTACTGGAGTGAGATGGTATCTTAGGGTGGTTTTGATTTGCATTTCTCTGACTGCTAGAGATGGTGAGCATTTTTTCATGTACTTGTTGATTGATTGTATGTCCTCCTCTGAGAAGTGTCTGTTCAGGTCCTTGGCCCATTTGTTGATTGGGTTATTTGTTATCTTATTGTCTAATTTTTTGAGTTCTTTGTATACTCTGGATATTAGGGCTCTATCTGAAGTGTGAGGAGTAAAAATTTGGCAGTTGGGCTCTGAGGGTTTTTCCTGAGGAGCTGTTTTGTTTGGTGTGTTTGGTTCTAAAAATAAAGTTAGTTTCTTTTGACAAGTGGATCCTGAATTGTGTCCAGCCAGACTGCGGCAGATATCAAGCTCCTTGATCCATTTTGAGTTAACTTTTGTGCATGGCGAGAGAAAGGGATTCAGATTCATTTTGTTACATATGGATTTGCAGTTTTCCAAGCACCATTTGTTGAAGATACTATCCTTCCTCCATTGCATGCTTTTAGCCCCTTTGTCAAAAATAAAATAGTTGTAATTTTGTGGGTTGGTCTCTGTGTCCTCTATTCTGTACCATTGGTCCATTATGTCTTCTGTAACCCATTGATCATTCAGTAATATATTGTTCGTTTTCCAGGTGATGCAGGATTTTTTCTTCCTTCTTTTATCATTGATTTCCAGTTTCATTCCATTATGATCAGAGAAGATGCATGGTATTATCTCCACACCTTTATATTTATTAAGGGTTGCCCTATGGCATAATATATGGTCTATCTTTGAGAAGGATCCATGTGCTGCTGAGAAGAACGTATATCCACTTGATGAAGGTTGATATATTCTATATATGTCGGTTAAGTCTAGGTTATTGATTGTGTTATTGAGTTCTATAGTTTCTTTATTCAACTTTTGTTTGGAGGATCTGCCTAATGGTGAGAGCGGTGTGTTGAAGTCACCCATAATTATTGTGTTGTGGTCTATTTTATTCTTGAACTTGAGGAGAGTTTGTTTTATGAATGTTGCAGCACCATTATTTGGTGCATACATATTGATAATTGTTATGTCTTGTTGGTGTATGGTTCCTTTTAACAGTATATAGTGTCCTTCTTTATCCCTTTTGATTAACTTAGGTTTGAAGTTGATTTTATTCGATATGAGTATGTCCACTCCTGCATGCTTCCGAGGACCATGTGAGTGGTATGATTTTTCCCAACCTTTCACCTTCAGCCTGTGTATGTCTTTTCCTATCATATGAGTCTCCTGAAGGCAGCATATTGTTGGATCTGTTTCTTTAATCCAAGTTACTAGCCTATATCACTCGATTGGTGAGTTTAAGCCATTAACGTTTAGGGTTACTATTGATATATGGTTTGTACTTCCAGTCATGTTTATTTATTTATTTATTTATTTTAATTTGGCTTGTTTTTCCTCTTTGGTTATCCCCCCCCCTTTACTGAGTTACCTCCCACTGTTGGTTTTGGGTGCTGTTTTTCATTTCCTCTTCTTGTAGTGTTTTGCTCAAAATGCTTTGCAGTGCTGGTTTTCTGGCTGCGAATTCTTTTAACTTTTGTTTATTGTGAAATATTTTAATTTCATTGTCAAACCCGAAGCTTAATTTTGCTGGATACAATATTCTTGGTTGGAATCCATTATTTTTCAGCATTTGAAATACGTTGTTCCAGGATCTTCTCACTTTAAACGTCTGTGATGAAAAATCATCCATTAACCTAATTGGTTTACTCCTGAATGTAATCTGCCTCCTTTCTCTTGTAGCTTTTAATATTCTCTCCTTGTTCTGTATGTTGGATATCTTCATAATAATGTGTCTTGGAGTTGGTCTATTACGGTTTTGTATATTTGGGGTCCTGTAGGCTTCCAGGATTTGGCAATCCATTCCATCTTTCATGTCTGGGAAGTTTTCTAAAATTATTTCATTCAACAGATTGCTCATTCCTTTGGTTTGGACCTGTATACCTTCCTCTATCCCAATGACTCTTAAGTTTGTTTTTTTATGACATCCCAGATCTCTTGGATGTTTTGCTCGTGGTTTCTTACCAGCCTTTCTGCATTGACTATACTCTTTTCGAGTTGATAAACTTTGTCTTCATTATCTGATGTTCTGACTTCTATTTGATCTAGTCTATTTGTAATATTCTCATTTGAGTTTTTTATTTGGTTTATGGTTTCCTGCATTTCTAGGATTACTGTTTGATTTTTTTAAAAAAAAATCTTTATCTCCTCGTAGAGTTCATTTTTTGCTTCTTGAATCTGCTTATGTAATTCATTTCCAAAGTATTCTTTCATTGTTTGGACTTGCTGTCTAATGACTTCTTTAAGATTCCATTCCATCTGAGTCAGGTATGCCTTGAGTTCTTTCTCTGTCCATTTTTCTGATGCCTCTAGGTTCTCCTGTAAATTTAAGTTGTCCTGCATTGTTTGTAATCCTTTTTTCCCTTGTTTTTTCATGGTGTTCATGTACTTTCCAACTCTGTTTAACTGCTGTGTTTCTGTTTTCTCTCATAATTTTTTTTGGTTTTGTATATCTTTGTGGTCAATTTTTTGTGGTGGGAGACTATGTCTAGAGATGTTGGGCTTTATTGTAATTTAAAGCTGATTCATTCTATTCATAAAAGGCTTATGGATTCTGTAGGCATATAGTGATCTGTTGTTTGTTCTTAGGACTTTATGTTTAGGTTGGGTGCTATGATGCTATGAAGGTTGGTATGTCTTGGCTACTTTGGAAGATTGCTCTACTGAAGGGGGATATTAACAGGTGAATGGATCAGGGTATTTGGTAATAGGTAGGTACTTAGGAGCCCTATTGACAGCCTTGGAACACTAACCTATTTGCATTTATAAAATTACACGTAATGAAAGTTGTAATGCTTGGGATGAAAGTTAGGGGGAAGGGGAAGGAAGGAGTCCTTAAAGAGAAAGAGGGAGAGAAAAATAGGTAGAATAAAGGAGAATGGAAAGAACAATAAAAATTGAAAAGGGCAAAAAATGATAAATGAAGTCTTAGAGTTCTATATTCTTCTCTTCCAGTAAGCGGAGCTGTGCCATCCGAGCTGAGCTTCTGCCCTCTATGTGCCGGCAGCAATCCCTGTAAGGCGGCTCCTCTTCCCCTACTGGGCGCCTCTCCAATCCTTTTTGTCCAGAGCCATTTATCTTCTCCAACCCCTCCCCCCCTTCCTCCTGCCAGCCAGCCCCGCTCACCAGAGGTTATCTCCAAGGATCAAGTTACACTTGCAGCCCCCCTAAGTGCCCTATTTCCCGAATGACTGAGCACTCTCTATGTTTGTCATTCATCCAGACCCCAAGGTTGTAGAGCGGGTGATCTGGGAACTGTCAGTTTAATTTGTCTGGACCCCTTCGGTGGCCACGCCCCTGCTAACTGGTGGCTAAGGCCTTGGGTGTCGCTGCTGGTGGTAGGGGGAGTAGGGGGTCAGGAGTCCCCTCTGCTTCCCTCGGCCCCTACAGTCATGCCCACATTGCTGGTGGTAGGGGGAGTTGGGGGTCGGGAGTCCCCTCTGCTTCCCTCAGCCCCTACAGTCACGCCCATGGAGCTCTGGGGTGAGATTTTTGAGGTTTCCCTGCTGTATGCATCTGGTGGGGATGGGAGTCACACACCTGTTGATGCGATTTCGCTGGGAAGGGATCCCGTCTGCCGAACTCTGGTGACGTTAGCTCTCTGCTATGGCAGGCCCCAGACTCCTTGCCGGAGTGTCTGATGGGAGGGGTGGGTCTGGCCTGTCTCTGGTCTGTCCCAGACTCGGTTTCAGTTCTGGTCCGCTGTTTCATGAAGGCTTGGTTAGCAACCTCTTCAAAGGGTCTCCGCTGCACACAGTATCTGGCAATGCTGAAACACCTCCTTCTGCGCCAGTCGCCAGGCAGCGGCGTCCGGGACCTCCGCGCAAGTGGCTGAGATTCACCTGTCTGGGACAAGCTGTCATCTCCAATAATCCCAAATTCCCCACCTAGGTCTTACTTCAGTGGAATTTTGCTGGGAGTTTCTCAGCAGGTAAAATCCAAATGTTCTGATGTGTCTCTGTCCGTGTGGCTGAGGAGGTACTGAAAGCACTGCCTCCCCGCCCGCCGCCATGTTGAGTCTCCATAAGTTCTTCTTTGAAGGTCTGGTAGAATTTGATAGAGAAGCCATCTGTTCCTGGGCTTTTCTTGATTGGTGGGCTTTTGATGGTGTCTTCAATTTCATTGCTTGCAATTGACATGTGTAATTTTTCTAAGTCTTTCTGATTAAATTTCGATAGGTCATATGTCACTAGAAATTTGTCAATGACTTTCTGTTTTCCTATTTTTTTGTAGATTTTCAAAGTAGTTTCTGATTATCATCGATATTTCAGTGGTGTCCTTGGTGATATTGCCTTTTCATCACAAATTTTAGTAATTTGAGTTTTTTTCTCTCTTTTTCTTTGTTAGGTTGGCTAAGGATTTATCAAATTTCTTTATTTTTCAAAGAACCAACTTTTTGTTTCCTTGATATTTTGAATTTTTTTTTGTTTCAACATCACTTATTTTGGCTCTCATTTTAATTATTTCCTATTTTCTACTGCTTTTGTTTTTGATTCGTTCTTCTTTTCTAGTGCTTTGAGATGTAAAGTTAGGTTATTTATTAGGTGACTTTGTATTCTTTTAATGATTGAGCTCAATGCAGTGAACTTTCCTCTTAGAACTGCCTTCATAATGCCCCAGAGATTTTGATATGTTGTGTCACTATTCTCATTTACTCTCAGTATTTTTGTTTCATCCCTGATTTTGTCAGCTATCCATTGGTCATTTAATAGTTTATTATTTAGTGTCCTGGTGTTAAGAGTAGCTTCTATTTTTTAATTTTGTCATTGATTTATAATTTCCTTCCATTATGATCTGATAAAATATAAGGTACTATTGCCATTCTTTTGTATTTGCTATGAGTTGCTTTGTGGCCTACAATGTTGTGTATGTTAGTGGATTTATGTGCTGCCGAGAAGAAAGTATATTCAGTCATTGATGAATGAAATACTCTATAGATGTCTGTTAAGTCTAAATTATTATGTTTTTTTTTTAAATTCTATGGCTTCTCTATTTAGTTTTTATTTGGAATATTTACCAAGTGGTGAGAAAGGCATGTTAATGTCACCCAGTATTATTGTGTTGTGATGTATTTGATTCCTGAAGCTCCATTGTTTGGGGCACATATATTTATGATTGTTATGTCTTGTTGATGTATATTTTCTTAAGCAGTATGAAATGTCTTTCTTTGTCCCTTTTGATTGACTTTAGCTTAAAGTCCACTTTTTTTGATATGAGGAAAGAAACACCTGATTGTTTATGAGATCCATATGAATGATGTTTTTTTTTTTTTCCCATCCCTTTTCCTTTAGTCTGTGTATGTGTTTGCCAAGAAGGTGAGTGTCTTGGTGACAGCTTGTGTTTGGTATTGTTTTTTTAATTCAATCTGCCAGTCTTTGTCTTTTGATTGATGAGTTTAGGCCATCTACATTCAGTGTTATTATTGATAAATCAAAATGACAGAGAAGAAAACTCATTTATTTCTGGTTTTTAATTTGAAATAGTTTTTCCTTTGATTAATTATTCTTCTAGTGTAGTATAGTTCCTCACTTTGCTGGTTTTCAGTTTTGTATAGTGCTTTTGTTAGTATGGGCATTTTGACAATATTAATTCTACTATCCCAGAATAAGGGAGATCTTTCCATCTTCCAAGGTCTTCTTTGATTTCTTTCTTTAGGGTTCTGTAGTTTTCATTGTACAGGTCTTTCACCTCTTTTGTTGATTCCAAGATATTTTATCTTTTTTTGAGACTAGTGTAAATACAGTGTGTTTCCTAATTTCTTTTCAGAGTATTTGTCACTGACATACAGAAATGCCTTTGATTTATTGGTGTTGATTTTATATCCTGCTATTTTGATGAATTCATTTATAGTTCTAGAAGTTTTCTGGTGGATTTTTTTGATCCTCTAGGTATAGAGTTATGTCATTGGCAAATAAAGATATTTTGAGTTTTTCTTTTCCTATCCATATCTCTTTAATTTCTTTCATCTGTCTAATTGCTCTGGCTAGAGTTTCAAGAACTATGTTAAATAAAATTGGTGTAATAGGGCATCCCTGTCTTCTTCCAGTTTTTAGAGGGAATGCTTTCAATTTTTCTTCATTTCAAATGATGTTGGCCTTGGGCTTAGCATAGACAGATTTTACAATGTTGTGATATGTTCCTGTTTCTCTAATTTTTATAGTATTTTGAACATGAAGAGGTGCTCTATTGTTGAATGCTTTTTCTACATCTATTGAGATGATCGTATATTTCTTATCTTTCAGTCTATTGATATGATGAATTACATTTATTGATTTCCATATATTGAAACAACCTTGAATCCCTGGAATGAACCCCACTTGATCATTGTGCACAATCATTTTGATATGTTTTTGTGTTCAATTTGCCAGAATTTTATTGAGAATTTTTGCATCTATGTTCATTCGAGATATTGGTCTGAATTTTTCTTTAATTGATTTTACTCTGGTTTTGGAATCAGGGTGATATTGACCTCAGAGAATGAGTTTGGAAATATTCCCTCTTTTTCCATTTATTTTTGTAATAATTTGAGGAATATTGATATTATTATTATTTTTTGAAGGTCTTATAGAACTCAACCCTGTATTCATCTGGTCCTGAGATTTTCTTGGTTTACAGGCTTCTGATGTCATCTTCAATTCATGTGTTTAATTTGTGTATATCATCCTGACTCAGTTTGGATAAATCATATGATCCTAGAAAATTGTCAATCTTTTATATTTTATTGGAATACAAATTTTCAAAATAATTTCTAATTATCTTCTGTATTTCTGTAGTGTCTATCATGATATTTCCTTTTCATCACAGATTTTAATAATTTGATTTTTTTCTCTCCTTCTCTTCATTAGCGTGGCTAAGGATTTATCAATTCATTTTTTTCAAAGAACCAACTTTTTTTTTTTTTGGATGTCATTTTTTTTATTGGTTGTTCAAAACATTATAAAGCTATTGACATATCATATTTCATACATTAGATTCAAATTGGTTATGAACTCCCAATTTTACCCCAAATACAGATTGCAGAATCACATCGGTTACACATCCACATTTTTACATAATGCCCTATTAGTAACTGTTGTATTCTGCTACCTTTCCTATCCTCTACTATCCCCCCTCCCTCCCCTCCCATCTTCTCTCTCTACCCCATCCACTGTAATTCATTTCTCTCCTTGTTTATTTTCCCATTCCCCTCACAACCTCTTATATGTAATTTTGTATAACAATGAGGGACTCTCTCCATTACCATGCAATTTCCCTTTTCTCTCCCTTTCCATCCCACCTCATGTATCTGTTTAATGTTAATCTTTTCTTCCTGCTCTTCCTCCCTGCTCTGTTCTTATTTGCTCTCATTATATCAAAGAAGACATTTGGTATTTGTTTTTTAGGGATTGGCTAGCTTCACTAAGCATAATCTGCTCTAGTGCCATCCGTTTCCCTGCAAATTCTATGATTTTGTCATTTTTTAGTGCTGCGTAATAATCCATGGTGTATAAATGCCACATTTTTTTTATCCATTCATCTATTGAAGGGCATCTGGGTTGGTTCCACAGTCTAGCAATTGTGAATTGTGCTGCTATGAACATCGATATAGCAGTATCCCTGTAGTACGCTCTTTTAAGGTCTTCAGGGAATAGTCCAAGAAGGGCAATAGCTGGGTCAAATGGTGGTTCCATTCCCAGCTTTCCCAGGAATCTCCATACTGCTTTCCAGATTGGCCGCACCAGTTTGCAGTCCCACCAGCAATGTACAAGAGTACCCTTTTCACCACATCCTCTCCAGCACTTGTTGTTGTTTGACTTCATAATGGCTGCCAATCTTACTGGAGTGAGATGGTATCTTAGGGTGGTTTTGATTTGCATTTCTCTGACTGCTAGAGATGGTGAGCATTTTTTCATGTACTTGTTGATTGATTGTATGTCCTCCTCTGAGAAGTGTCTGTTCAGGTCTTTGGCCCATTTGTTGATTGGGTTATTTGTTTTCTTATTGTTTAATTTTTTGAGTTCTTTGTATACTCTGGATATTAGGGCTCTATCTGAAGTGTGAGGAGTAAAAATTTGTTCCCATAATGTAGGCTCCCTATTTACCTCTTTTATTGTTTCTCTTGCTGAGAGAAAACTTTTCAGTTTAAGTAAGTCCCATTTGTTGATTTCCTTAGCCATGCTAACGAAGAGAAGAAGAGAGAGAACTCAAATTACTAACATACGGGATGAAAAAGGCAATATCACAACAGACGCTACAGAAATACAGAAGACAATTAGAAATTATTTTGAAATCCTATATTCCAATAAAATAGAAGATAGTGAAGACATCGATAAATTCCTTAAGTCATATGATTTGCCCAGACTGAGTCAGGAGGATACTCACAACTTAAACAGACCAATAACAATAGATGAAATAGAAGAAGCAATCAAAAGACTTCCAACCAAGAAAAGCCCAGGACCGGATGGGTATAAGGCGGAGTTTTACAAAACCTTTAAGGAAGAATTAATACCAATACTTTTCAAGTTATTTCAGTAAATAGAAAAAGAAGGAGCTCTGCCAAATTCATTCTTTGAGGCCAACATTACCCTGATTCCGAAACCAGACAAAGACACCTCAAAGAAAAAAAACTACAGACCAATATCTCTGATGAACCTAGATGCAAAAATCCTCAATAAAATTCTGGCGAATCGGATACAAAGGCACATCAAAAAAATTGTGCACCATGATCAAGTAGGATTCATCCCTGGGATGCAAGGATGGTTCAATATACGGAAATCAATAAATGTTATTCACCACATCAATAGACTTAAAAATAAGAACCATATGATCATCTCAATAGACGCAGAAAAAGCATTCGACAAAGTACAGCATCCCTTTATGTTCAAAACATTAGAAAAACTAGGGATAACAGGAACTTACCTCGACACTGTAAAAGCTATCTATGCTAAGCCTCAGGCTAGCAGCATTCTCAATGGAAAAAAATTGAAGGCATTCCCCCTAAAATCTGGAACAAGACAGGGATGCCCTCTATCACCACTTCTATTCAATATAGTTCTCGAAACACTGGCCAGAGCAATTAGACAGACGAAAGAAATTAAAGGCATAAAAATAGGAAAGGAAGAACTTAAATTATCACTATTTGCAGATGACATGATTCTATACCTAGAAGACCCAAAAGCATCTACAAAAAAACTACTAGAACTAATAAATGAATTCAGCAAAGTGGCAGGATATAAAATCAACACGCATAAATCAAAGGCATTTCTGTATATCAGCGACAAAACTTCTGAAACAGAAATGAGGAAAAACACTCCATTCGCAATATCCTCAAAAAAAATAAAATACTTGGGAATCAACCTAACAAAAGAGGTGAAAGATTTATACAATGAAAACTACAAAACCCTAAAAAGAGAAGTAGAAGAAGATCTTAGAAGATGGAAAAATATACCCTGTTCATGGATAGGCAGAACTAACATCATCAAAATGGCGATATTACCAAAAGTTCTCTATAGGTTTAATGCAATGCCAATCAAAATCCCAATGGCATTTCTTGTACAAATGGATAAAGCAATCATGAAATTCATATGGAAAAATAAAAGACCCAGAATAGCAAAAGCAATTCTAAGCAAGAAGTGCGAATCAGGCGGTATAGCGATACCAGACTTAAAACTATATTACAGAGCAATAGTAACAAAAACAGCATGGTACTGGTACCAAAACAGGAGGGTGGACCAATGGTACAGAATAGAGGACACAGAGACTAATCCACAAAGCTACAACTATCTTATATTTGATAAAGGAGCTAAAAGCATGCAATGGAGGGAGGATAGCATCTTCAACAAATGGTGCTGGGAAAACTGGAAATCCATATGCAACAAAATGAAACTGAATCCCCTCCTCTCGCCATGCACAAAAGTTAACTCAATGTGGATCAAGGACCTAGATATCAAATCAGAGACTCTGCGTCTGATAGAAGAAAAAGTTGGTGCCGATCTACATATTGCAGGGTCGGGCTCCAAATTCCTTAATAGGACACCCATAGCACAAAGAACCAACTTTTAAAAAAATTTTTCAGCTTTCTCTTTTTTTCGACTTCATAGATTTCATCTTTGATTTTAATTATTTTCTGTTTTCTACTGCTTTGGGTGTTGATTTGTTCTTCTTTTTCTAGGGCTTTCAGGTGTAATGTTAGGTTATTTATTTGTTGACTTTTTTTTCTTTTAAGGAATGAACTCCATGCAATGAACTTTCCTCTCAATACTCCCTTCATATTGTCCTAGATTTTTATATATTGCATCAATGTTCTCATTTACCTCTCAGAATTTTTAACCTCATCTTTGATGTCTTCTGCCATCCATTGTTCATTCAATAACATATTATTTAGTCTCTCGGTGTTGGAGTTGTCTCAAAAGCATACACTGGAGAAAAGATAGCCTACTCAACAAATGGCGCTAGCTCAGGAAAACTGGAAATCCATAAGTAACAAAATAAAATTAAACTGCTCTCTCTCACACAAAACTCAACTCAAAGTGGATCAAAGACTTAGGCACTAGTATAGAAACATTGTGCCTAATAGAAGAAAGTGTAGGCCTTAATCTTCACCCTGTCAGTTTAGAACTGACTTTCTTAACAAGACTCCCAAAGTGCAGATTAGTTTTAATTCTTTTTTCTTCTTCTTTTATTTGTTCTTTTTAGATATATATGACAATAGAGTATATTCTGATATATTATATATGCATGGAGTATAGATTTTCATTCTTGTGGTTGTACATGACATGGAGTTACAGTGGTCATGTATTCATATATCAAAATAGAAAAGTTATTTCTGATTTATTCTACATCTTTTCTGTTTCATTCCCCATTCCTTACATATATATCCCCTTTGTCTGACTCAATAAACTTATATTCTTCTATCTCTGTATTTTTTGTTAGCATCTGCATGTCAGAACCTTCATCCTTTGGTTTTCTTGGATTGTCTTATTTCACTTAACATCATATACAGATGATTATCTCAATAGATGCAGAAAAACATTTGACAAAAACCAGCATCTGTTCATGTTCAAAACACTAGAAAAAGTAGCGATAGTAGGAATATGCCTCAACATTAAAAAGCCTATGTATGTTAAACCAAGGCTAACTTCATTTCAAATGGAGAGTAATTGAAAGCATTACCTCTAAATACTGGAACAAGAGAGGGATGGTTTCTTTTTCCATTTCTATTCAACATAGTCCTAGAAACCCTAGGCTGAGAAAATAGCAAAAATGGAAAAAATTAAAGGGACATGAATAGGAAAAAATGAGCTCAAACTATTCTTATTTGCCAGTGACCTGATTCTAGATTTATAAGACTTAAAATAAGTCTACCAGAATACTTTGAGAACTCACGAACAAATTCATCAAGGTAGCAGAATATGAAATTAACACTCATAAATCAATTGGATTCCTATACATCAATGATGAATCATCTGAAAGAGAAATTAGGAAAACTATTCCATTTACAAAAGCTTCAAAAAATATTTTGAAATCAATCTAACAAAAGAAGTGAAAGACCCCTACAGTTAGAACTACAGAACTCTAAAGAAATAAATTGAAGAAGACCTTAGAAGATGGAAAGATCTCCCATGTTCTTGGATATGCAGAATTAATATTGTCAAATGGCCATAATACAAAAAGTGCTATACAGATTTAATGCACTTCCTATTAAATTCCAATGATGTTCTTCATATAAATAGAAAAATAAGGCCCAGAATACCAAAGCAATTCTTAGCAAGAAAATTGAAGCAGGAGGCATCATAATACCAGAACTGAAATACACTACAGAGGCATAGTAACAAAAATGGTATGGTATTGGCACCAAAACAGACATGAACACCATTGGTACAGAATAGAAGACAAAGACAAACACACATAAATATAGTTATCTCATCCTAGACAAAGGCACCATAAATATACATCATAGAAAAAATAACCTCTTGGTGCTGGAAAAATTACAAATCCATCTGTAACAGAATGAAATTGAACCATGATGTCTCACCCTGCACAAAATTCAACTCAAAAGTGTATCAAGGATGTAGGCATTAGACCAAAGACCCTGTGCCTATTAGAAGAAAAAGTAGGCCCAACTCTTTATCATGTCGGCTAAGGAAATGACTTCCTCAACAAGACTCATAAAGCACAAGTACTAAAATCAAGAATCAATAAATAGGATGTTATCAAACTAACTCTGTTTATATTATGGATGAGTAAACTCAGACCATAATACTAGTACTTGACAGAGCTGGGATTTAAATGCAACCTGGATGTATGTATTTCAATGTTTTAAGTCTTTTCCACCTTCTCCCCTCAGCTACTTTCCAGAGACAGTTTAATATAGCAGTTATTTTGTTGACCCTTTCAATGAGCTGACTTTTGATTTTCTTTATTGTTTTTCTGTTCTCTGTTTCATTCATTTGCATTCTAGTCCTCTTTAGTTTCTTGTTTTTGCATATTCTTCTTTATCTCATTTCACAAGGTAATGGTTAGGTTATAGCTTTGAGATATTTCTTCTTTTCTTAAAATATGGGATTTTATAGTTATAAATTTTCCTTTAAGGATTGTTTCAGTTACATTCCACAACTTTTAGTATTTACATTTTTTTCTTTCATTCAACTCGAAGTATTTTCTAATATTTTTCATCCCTTTTTTGACTAGTTGTTTAGAAATTTGTTTTTTTAATCTTCATATATTTTTTACTTTCCCAAATTCTTCTCTGAATTAATTGCTAAATTAATCTTATTACTTCCAGAAAACACATTTTATAGTATTTTAAACTTTAAATTTTTGTTAGGACTTACATGCTGGAGCAAGTTCTGTTTACTTGCTCAGTGAGGTGGTCTTTTAGGCCTGTTGGCTTTATGTTTTCTCATGTTCTTCCTATTTGTTCTACCCATCATTGAAAATGGAGTGTTGAAGTATCCAAATAGTACTTTTTAAAAATATTTTCTTTTAGTTATAGATAAACACAGTACCTTTTTTTTTAATGTGGTGCTGAGGATCAAACCCAGTGCTTCATATGTGCAAGCCAAGAGCTCCAACACTGAGCAACAACTCCAGCCCTAAATACTACTCTTGAATTGCCCATTTCTCCTTTTTACTTCTGTCACCTTTTTCTGTTTTTGTTTCTCCTTGGTACAGAGGAGTTCAAGGTAGATAAACCTTGGAGTGTGAGCCTGGACTTTTCAAATGTGCCTGCCATAATTAAAAATTACTAGTCTCATTTAATCCTAATTTCTTAAATGTGTATATTTATGGGATCTAGACTTGAGAAAAAGGTATACTATTAAAGTTTATGCTTTAAACCCTAAAATATTTTAGTGACTTCTACATTTTTAATATACCAAATTTAAATGATTCCTTAAATTATATGTGATTAAACAATAAATGAAAGTTAAAAATAAATTTTAACTCTCTCTTGGATTAGAAAAATGAATACTGCACTCCTACAAAAATAGTTGTTTGCAAGTAATTTAAACAGTTTTACAAAGCCAAATTCTAACACATTTAGGAGACTAAATTATTATGGTTTTTTAAATCAGAAGAATTAATTAAATATCTTTTATGAAGTGATTGTTATGTGTCTCATTTTGTAATACTGGGGGAAAGAAAACATATTTTAAGCCTTATGTCTCAACATTCATCTCATAGTCTTTAAGCTGTACCAATTTTAACTTCATGTTATTTTCAAACACTTTTCATACCTTCTGTTCTTTTTCTATTCAGCAAGTAATGCAGTCAATACATATTTGTTGAATGCTTCTTTGCTAATAGGCACTGTTGTCTATACTAAAATGCCATTCTCTATCCATTTATTCACTAAACATTTATGACCACATATCTGGAGCACATACTATGTTTAAGTTGTACAAATACAGTACGGACAAGAAATGGTCTGAGCATTCATGAAGCTTATAGTCTTGTTAAGTAGATACTGAATATAAAGTCAAGTAAATAAATGTATGGCTACAAAATAATGATAACAGTGTTATGTGTAAAAAGCACAGTGCTGTAGGAGCAGCACTAATATGAATGAAGGTCAGAGAACATTTTCTTTGAAGAATGACAATTAAACTGAATCTGAAGACTAAATGGAAATTAGTCGTGTGAATAATGATGAGGAAAATTAGCCCAGGAAGAGGGAGACACAAGAGTTTTGAGATGGGAAGAACTTGGTGATTTTTGACATTAAGGTGTACTGTGATACAGAAGTACTAACCCAAGATGCAACTAGAGTGATATTCAGGGTACTTATCATATAAGGCTCTTATAGCAGGTTTAAATACTTTGGATTGTTTGAGATTTTCAAATTTTTTTTAGAGAGAAGGCATTGAAGGTTTCTTCAAAGAATAGAGTTTATCATTTTTACATTTGAAGGTGTTCCTGGATACTGATGGAAAAGATAGGGGAGAAGTTATTAGGACTACTGTTAAGGCAAATAGTTGGGATACTATTGCATGAGATCAGAAGATAGATAGGCTGAGGAGAGCATTGATGGAGAGAAATAGAGGATATCTCTCCACTTATTTAGTTCTTTGATTTATTTCATTAAATTTTGTTTGCATGCAAAAAGGTGCACACTTTGTATTGTAATGTTCCATGGGGTTTGATAGCATTTCAACGTTTTGAAAAACATTTATTTTTTAGTTGTAGTTGGACACAATATTTATTTATTTTTATGTGGTGCTGAGGATTGAACCCAGCACCTCACATGAGCCACAACCCCAGCACAGCATTTCAATTTTTTAAGATATTTTTCTCTAGAATATCTGTTTTCTCAGGATAAGTCCTTGGAGAGAAAACTTTTAACTCATCAACTCTAGTGGTTTTATATATAGTAATAGCATTTTGCTCCCAGCTTTAGAGAGAAGGCAGTTTAATGTGGTTGCTATTACATTGCACATTATATAGCTTATAATGGAAATATTTGAACCCCAATATTTAGATTAAAAGAGGCAACTTCTCCAGCTACCCAGAATTGACATTTACTGATAGTAGGAAGGACTTTTAGATCAGAATTTAAAACTAACTCGTACTACAGTTGTAGAGGGAACTTCAAATGGAGGTCCTTAGGTGACAGTGTACTTATTTAAAGATTTTTGGCTTCTCACCATGTGTCACCTTAGTTGGACAACTTTCCCATTCATGACTTTATTTCTTCATCTATATAAGGACTGTATAGACTTTCTATTAATCTCATCCTAATATATTGTGATCCTGTTTAACAGATTTTTTTTTATTTTGACCCTCCCTCTTTTCTTCCTGTTGGGGAAGAAAGTGTAATTGTGGTTTATTTAAAACAGTCCCTTGCTCTTCCTCCCTTCCCTTTTGGCTTCTGTCTCTTTGTAGTATTTTTTCCTGAAAATAAGCCTTTCCTTAGATTTTATATAACTAGTCACAGGAGGCTAAAGTCCACTGCAGATACTCCTGCCAAAAAAAGAAGAAAGAAGAAAACCCGTGTGAATGATGAAGACCCTCCCCAGCACATGGATTTTTTCCCATTGTCCCACTATACCTTCTTTTCTTTTGTACAATCCCTCATGCACTGAAATCCCCAAAATTGATATTTAATGTGGAAAATATATAATTTATTTTCCTTAGAGTAGGCCTTGAATAAACCTGTTTTTTTTTTTATTGACTTCTATCTCCAAAGTCTTGTGTTGAGTGACAAGCAGCATCAATTTTTGATTTTTGGTATTTAAAGGAAAACTTAGATATGTACGCAACCAATTGAAGGAAAGACTGTCCTTTGGATTTAATAGGAAGCATTTTGGTAAAGAGTATAGACAACCTTGCCTTATTCTAAAGCTATATTACTTGGGGCAAGTTTGTTAAATTTTTTTTAATAGGCAGGACACATATGGGAACAGAGAGAGATAATGGGGAGAGGCTCAGGAACTGATAACAGCTGGGTATTTTTGTCTTATATGCTAAGCTGTGTGTTGTTCCCCTCCACGAATCAACCATATTGAAGACCCTTTTTCATTTTTCCCATTAGTTATTTTATGATACCTAATTAGAATACCACCACTATTGTCACCATTGATTACTTTACTTTCACCTAATTAGAATACTGAATCAGTGGCTGGAGTTGCAATGGACCATAAACCCTCAATGGTGGGAATTGTAATGGTAATAGTACTTATTGGAAACAGGGAAAGAAGACACACCTCTGAATGATGAAGACCCTGTCCAGCACATGATTTTTTTTTGCCCATTGTGCCACTGTTCTTACTTTTCTCCTATAAAAGGGTTCATGTCTTAAAACATCCAAAGATGGAGATTTTATTTGATATGGAAAAAGTCTTGTACACTGCCTCTGCCATCTTGAAATCCTTAAACTCTGATCTAATATTTCCCCCTGAGAGACATAATACCCAAATTAGTTTTAGGTGGCTGAGGTGCTGGAGAGCTCATCTTTTTATAGCTACTTCAGGTGGACAGGTACCCACCTGTTTTGAATTAATGAAACCCTCACCCTATTTGTTCAAGATGAGACAGTGTGGTACCAGGTCTATTTGTGGTATTGGTTTAGAATCTTCTGTAGTCCCAGCTGGAGTTTGATGGCTTCTAGATGAGAAGAAGTAAACCTAGAAGATTTACCAGGCAGTGTCCAAACAACAAAGCCAGATGAAGTATCAGAAGGGTCCATGACAATGGCTGTAGATTTTTTGAAGGCATGATATGTTAATTTCTTTGCTGTATCCATTACAATTTCATGATGGTTTGCATAAAAGCAGCATCCTTCCTTCAGTAAAAGATATAATCCCCCTTTTCTGCAGTAAACAAAGCTAGTCCCTTCCTCTTCTGGAGAGTGACTACTGTCAAGTAATCTATTTGGTTCTGGAGGGTAATTTATGCCTTTTGCTATTTCCTCCATCAGAGACATAGACAAACCATGAGAACAGGAGTGGGAAGTGAATAGTCCTCCTAACCCTGTGTTCAGTTGTTATTCTAAATCTTATCAGGAAATGAATTATTATTGTTTTGTCCAGTTAGCTCTAATGGATATTGTGTTCAGGGCTATATCAAAAAGAAGAAACAGATCACAGCTGCCTATATAGAAGATAGGAAGATTTGTAGGTTTGTGAGATTAGGTTCAAGCTGACTCGGGATAAACTTTTAACTCTGTCACACACAAGAGTTTATAATCTCCCACCTTCACTTACTTACTCTTTGGAAGACTGACACAAGTATAAATCTCAGGTTACATTAAAAGAACTGTTGGTCTTTTTGTTTCCATGTCCATATACAGTGGTGCTTTGGTTTTACTTTCCTGTCAGGTTTTTAAGACCAAGTTGGTCAAAAATAGACCTTGTTTTTAATCTATTGTTAGGATAATCTGAGATTCCTCAGAGGTCACAGTTGGGAACTTCTGAGAAGCCTCTTGGTTTCTTTAGATTTCCTATACCAGTTACACTGTCTGCCAGGATTGGTCAGGTTGTTGCCGACCATACATGACTTCTATTGGAAGTATCAGGGACATTTTATTTTCCATTGACACTCCTCTTTGTGGAATGTACCCTGGTTGACTAGGGTGAACACAGTTTTCTGGGGTCCTCACAATCCCCCTGATTTGGAGGTTGGTTGACTAACCAGTTGTCAGGCCCTAAGAGGCATCACATTTTTCCCTGGTTCCTTTCTGACATTAGAAGGAAAGGGCCCAAGTGTTGGCTGTTTTTTCTCTAGATCTTTTACTTCTTTGGCTTTGGTCTCCAAGCAGGCTAGTTTCACCATTCTTGAAATGGTAGTAATGGACTTTAACTTTAATTGTCTATAATTTTACATTTACACCTTTCCTTTAATTAGGATCAATATTGAAAGCAAATGAAAGATTATGCAAAAGAAAAAGAAAGGGAGACAGACCTCAATCAGTGATGCTTTATTAAGCAATGGAGGGGCACATTTTCAAACTCTACCACAAGGGTATGAGTTTTCTAGGATTTAGCAGGGCCACATTATGGGAGAAGTTTCTAAGATAATTTTGGTGGGATTACTTTTGGTAGGCAGGGGAACTTTGGCAGATAAGGGAAAATGCAAAAGGTCAGAGTTCACCTCAGTTTCCTTTCCCCCCAAGGAATTGTAAGTTACTACTTCTTTCATTCCAGACTGTAAAAGGGATATAATGAGTTGGGGTGAAGTCATCATAACTGGCTACCTCTTGCTAAAGAGGGGCTGAGTAGGGGATACCCATTCAGAGATCTGGAAGAGGATAATGAGGTGGTATTTTCAGCTCCTGGTGATTGTGGCTTGAGGGGGTGCAGAGGGAGGGAATTTCAACATTGTTGTGTGTGATTCCTTCCTTATGGGATTCAGGAGATTCACATTGTGAATGAGGAGCAGAATGGCTTTTGCATGTTCTTGTGAGGTGGTCTGGGTTAGATGGATCAGCTTGTCAAGAAATTGCTTCTGTATAAAGTTCAGAAAGCAGAAAAGAAAGGTTATTACAAGAGTATTATATGGGTTAAAAGAGGGAGAGGCCAAGAAGTCCATTATTTTAAGTATTCCAATGAGGCCTACCAGAAGTCAACTAGTTCTTATCTCAGCTGTTCCAATTCATCCTGTAGTTGTTTAAGCTTATCCCTTGCCAGTCCTGATTGATTGAAATAGAAGAACATTCTTCCCTGAGGAAGAGACAGAGGCTACTTCATTTGGTAGTAAGAAGATCTAGGCCATGATTATTTTTCAGGATGAGAGATGCAAGGAATCCAATTGATTTTGTAAAGTCAATACTGAATCAGCCACCTGTTGGATATCTTCAATAACTTGTTCTGACAACTTTTTATAGTAGTGAATAGAGGTTCCTAATCCTGGTGCTCTTGTGCCAATCTCAGTGGATATCTCTAACCCTATGAGTAAGGCAATAAACTGAAGGGCACTCTTGTGTGTTGTGTGCTCCATTATTAAGATAAGCAAACTTTGGTTTTTAGGTAAAACATCAATTTGAGGAGTAAGGAAGACCAAGGTACACAGGCCAGCCCATGTTTTGACAATCAGGGATAAATATGAGCCTTGCAAAGGAAAAATTCCTCAGAATTTGGGGGGGGCCCAAGGCTATGGGGCTGATATAATTGTCTTAAGTTCCATTGAAAGAACTATTGTCTTTTCTTTCAAATGCTCAGGTATGGCTATACTTTGGTTTTATATGTTTTGTTAGGTATTTAAGACCAAGCTGGTCAAATTGACCTTGTTCTTATCTGTTGTTAAAGAATCAGCTGAGTTCCCTTAGGGCATCTTATTTGGGAACTTGAGAGCCACTTCTTAGCTCCTTTTGTGCCCTGCCAAAGTAGGTCAGGGTTTCATTGACTAGGAGGTTGCCCTTGGAAGCATGAGGGACATTTCCTTCTACAATGACATTCTTCTTGGTAGCATGTGTACTGGTTTTCTTTCTTTTCTCCAGGGTCTCATTGATCCCCTTGATCAGGAGGTCTTGTTGCTCAAGAGTCACAAAGCACTTAGAGAAGTCTATTTGTTCCTGGGTTCAGGCTGACTCAGAAGGCAGGAGCCAAATACTGGCTATTTTTTTTAATTCCTTAACTTTAGTCTCCAAGTTTTGGTTTTAAACCTCCAGCAAGCTAGTTTACCCAGTTTTAAAGTAAGAGTACTGGGTTTTAATGTTAATGTCTATAACTTTACAGTTATTTACCACTTCTATTTAATTGGGATCAGTATTAGTGCTGTCTGTCCTGTAGGTGATGGCCTCTTATCTCAAATTAACTTAGATTGTTCTAGTAGGAATTATACTTCTGTAAGGCACTAATAGATAACAGTTAAGATTTACAAGAAAAATACAAAATGAAACCAAAAACAGTACAAACGTGTTTAGTTTGTATAATAGCTATCAACCAAGAAACATAACTTTTGTAATCCCAAACCTTTACTTTAAACTTTAGTTTGAAGAATACCAGCTTGGTAAAATGTTCTTCTAAACCTTATACTTAAAAGACTTACATACTTGGAAGATATGACAAAGAAGCCAATAACAGTCCCATGGTTACACTGATGTTCTTATATTAACCAAGTTTAGCTTTCAAAGAAAAGTTCAGAATCATAATGTAATATAATCCTCTAAAATAACAGTTGTTTATCTAGTTGTACAAACCTTAATTTCTCTAAGATTAGTTTCTCTAAAGAATAAAATTTAACAGACACAAGAAATTTTCTTGATAGATAAGAGCAGATGAATGTTTTAGTAAATCCTTGTTACTTCAATCCAAAGAGGATTAAACTTTGGTTTATATCAGTATATTCGACCTTAGGGAAAAGGTCTTAAATGACTTTAACTGATTGTGCTGATTATATATAACATCTTTATGTATACACAAACTTTTTGAAATTTACCCTTCACAAACCTTCTGCCACTAACTTAGATATTCTACAACTTTTTGACACACAAAAGACTTTCTTATTCAGAGGCAGTTTATACTAAAACATATTTCAATACATAGAATTTTCTTTTTTCAATATTTATTTTTTAGTTGTAATTTATCTATTTCCTAGCTGTTGATCCCTTTTAAAATTCACATTCTGAAACAATCTGCATGAAATTTCTGAAATTTTTCCAATTACTACTCTTAATAATGATACTTTATGCTACTTACAGCACTTTAATTTAAACACAGCTGAAAAATTTTTGGACCCTTTGCATATAGAATTATACCTGTTAGAACGTTAATTCTTAGTATCCTAGCTTTAGTGAACACCCTGAAACAAAGCAATCTTACACTTTTTTTCATTTACCAGTTTATAAAAACACATTTAATGTTTAAATATATTACCTTATGGAATTTAAGAAGCAGTTGATGTTTTAGTATTTGAACTTTGTAAATTAATCAAATGTCTCCTCTAGCAAACACAATTATGATTAATCCTATTGATATTGATGTTAAATCTAATTTACTCATTTTTAATGGTAAAACTCCAAACCCCGATACCAGACAAGTATAGTTAACAGTACTAGCAATATCTTCCCTGTTGAAGAAAAATCCTAGAAACAATGGAGATTACATTCTAGATATTTCATAGAAAGCATCACTCTGTTAATTGTTTGACTACCTAGAAAAACTTGTGTAATTTTAAATAGAGCATTACTCTCCTCTGTTTACCTAATTTAAATTGAACTTTTTAAGTCATGTGAACTAAAAGAATTTAGATCTATTTCTCTTTTAGATTTTAATTTATGAGTGCCCATTTGTCTGTTAATTTTGATACCAGGTACATGACATGTGGACACAAGCATATTTGTGGACACAACAACACAATACTATAGATGTTTTGTAAAGCCTCTATTAGATTTAAACTGTTAGAAATTAAAATACAGCTTATCAGACATTTGTATTATGACTTAAATTTACAGAAGCCTGTGCAATTGGAAATGCTGAAATCAAATGAATCACTTTGTCTATGTTCATTTTTTAGGATTTTGTAAGAAAGATTCCTCAATGTATTTGAGAGTTAGTCTGACCTCTGAAAAAAGGCAGAGTGCAAAAACCTCTACAGTTAGATAAAATAAGACTCACCAGAAAAATATTTTAAGTTAGCCATGCAGGATCAAATGTGAATTCACCATAAAACCATGAGCTCAAAAATATAGTTTAAAAAAAAAGAGTTCTAAAAAACGGGGAAAAAATGACACATCCATAATTAGTAAAGGAGCATGTGTGCATTTGTGGCTCATATTAGAGTCAGTTTAGATACTGAAAGAATGAGAGAGCCTTGAAATCCTTAGGAAAATATTTTCAAGGTAAGGAACACTTGATCATTCTATTTTTCTGTCTCTGTGCTGAAGTGTGTAAGGAGGAACTTGTTAATAAAGCAGGGTGGTATTGTGCAAGAGCAGATAAGATAGCCAGACATTTAGGTTTGAATTTAAAAGTGACACTTTTTTTCTTTTTTGTTTCAAACCAATTTTGGGCAATTACTTCTGCAAGCTCTGTATACCTTTAAAAGAGAGAGATAGAGAGAGAGAGAGAGAGATCTGGCAGAAGCTAAGAAGTAAGGGAAGAAGCTGTTTTGAGCTTGAGAGGAAAAACCTTATACATAGCACATTTTAACCATTTTCTCTTTTGTAAAATCAGTCTCTTAAGGTGTGGTTCTATAGTTTTTGTTTTCTCCAGAGGCCCTTTTTCATTCCCCAGTTGGTAATCAGGCTACATTGAATGTGCAAAATTGTTAGGCAT
Organism: Marmota flaviventris; assembly: GCF_047511675.1. Classification (NCBI taxonomy): domain Eukaryota; kingdom Metazoa; phylum Chordata; class Mammalia; order Rodentia; family Sciuridae; genus Marmota; species Marmota flaviventris. The sequence continues at coordinate 39,110,914 of NC_092507.1, read as the reverse complement.
CTCATTTATCTCAACTGTGACTATGTCATCCTCTACTATTACTTTTGAGGATGAACAAAAATTTTAAAACAAGAGAAAACAGTACATGGTGCCAGTGCCAAGAAAACTTTCTCTTTGTCTAGCAGACATCTCCCTGATTCTGGAGCCTCTAGGGGTTAGCAGTTTCTGCCTTTTCTTCCATAACATCTGGTAGGTACCTCAATCATAATGGAGGATACTAACCAAATTCTTGATAACTATTTTAATTTAAGGGAGGAAATTTGCCAGATAGTTGTGCCCTTAAAATTTCTTACATGTTCTCTTTGGTCCTTTTGGATCCTCATATTCACAGAACCATGATTTCATAGTATGCTCTTCAATTAGAAGTGGGAGGAAAACCTGTTAGTGCTCTGGGTGATATCTCCAGTAGAGAAAATTAATAATTTGGATTCCTGAACTATTACGGATGAGAGGTAGTGTTACTGTAATTAAGACAGATTTTCTGTTTTTTTTTCTTTCCAGATGAGGGGAGTACAGAAGAAAATGTGCCTTATGAGAATCTAGAGAAGGTAGTATGATTTTAAAGGTAGACAAGCTCTATCTTGAGAATCTCTCATAATGTGCCTCTGTGTAAGAGGCACACAATGTGGACAGAATTGAGGTAGAAGCATTTCTGAAGAGGGAAAGGTTGCTTGACTCACCCTCTGGGAATTAATGGGTCACTTCTTTCCAAAAGACCTCAGATCAGACTGAGATTTCATCTCAGGTTCCAAGGTTCATTGGGTAGGATGCCTTCCACCATCAGGCCAAGTCAATCAGAAACAGAGAGATAGTGGTTGATGTTTGGCACCCATGAAGGCTGTTGGGGTCAGGTTCAGGACATGAAGACCTTCACACAGCACCAGGGATGGCCCAGCCAGCTGCCTTCAGTTGCCTCAAGTCTTCCTCTGTCCCAGGCACTGCATTTCTTCCACAGAAAAGGAACTGAAGCAAGTCAGGACCAACATTCCTGACACCTATGTGAAGGGAAATCCAACCCACCTCTGGACTTTCTCGTCTGATAGTAGGGTGACATCAGCTTCACAAGTCCTCACCATCATGGCAACTCTAGGTGACCTTGACCTGTGCTGATCAGTTCTAATTGAATTCCTAACCATATATTCTTACAGGTGTTATGGTTAGGGGGAACTATCTTTACCTTCTGGAGTTTCAGGAACTGGTCATGGAAGTCTTCTCCTTCAGGGAAAGTTGGGTTCCTTTTATGAACATTATTTTGGGCCTGCATTTTTCCTGCAGTAAATAGGTAGTTTTCTAAGGAATGTGACATATCCTGTCCACAGAGGGCAGGCAGGGCTGCAGATAAATTGTTTCTTGGAAAAGAAATCATGTGGGGGTCAGCACAGTGGGCCTATTTAATAGAATTATTATCCATAACATTTAGCTTTGTTTTTTTTAATCACAGGTGTCCCCATAAGCTGTAGTTAGGCACTCTAATGCCATTTGATTTTTTCAAAATACCTTTCTTTTGGCATTACTTCGGTGTTTAATAGAGATCCATTTATCTGTGTTAATTAGGGCTTTCTTAGGAGTTTTATGTGCCACATTACATCTTTTAGACTAATATGAGGGATAAATATTGGGGCTAGGTAATCATACTAGCAAACACAGAAAAGTAGATCAAGCCTGCCTATGTAGGAAGTTAGGAAAATTTATAGGTCTCAAATTGACTCAGAAAAAAAAGCTTAACTCTGACAGTCTCTTTTGATACTTATATATGAAACTTTCCTTAATAACTTACAGCTTTACTTACTTCTTGTGGGGGTTTATCTGCTATTTCGGGGGAAGTAAATGAAGAAGAGGGCTGGGTTTCAGGACCTGATCTAGGGGACTTATGGAGTGGGGAGTAATTGAGAATTGTAGAGCAGAGCAAGGTGGGCATATACCTTGAGCAAAGGTAAAGGAAAGCTTGGAAGTAAGAAACCTCAGGCCATTAGCCATTTTGTTGGAGAAAATTATCTAAGTCTCAGAGGAATTTTGGGTCAAAGATCCCGAATTCCATATTTGGGTCATCAACTTAGGTTGTCTAATTTAGATTGCAGCTAGATCTCTGTAGTCAGCCTAATAAGGCATTTACTTTTGAGATCAGATTGGAAGTAAAGGATTTAAAAAAAAAATTAATGAGACAACCTAAGAGGGAGTCCTCGGGGTTGAACTGGTTAGCCCCCATGTTTCAGGTCGAATACCAGCTGTAGTTGAGCTACAGTGGACTTGTAGAGCCTAAGGGCCTCCTTCTTCCAGGATGAAAAAAGGAAATAAACAGAAGGGAGAAGAGAAAAGACAGTACAGGTTTCTTAGGATAAGGAGGGGTAGAGAGACCCAAACCCCATCCTGAGTTTTGACACTAAATGAAAGCTAATAAAAGAGAATGCAAAAAGAAAAACAAAAACAAAAACAAAAAGCAAATAAACAAAAAACAAAAACAGGGAGACAGACCTCAATGGATCAGTGATGCTTTATTAAGCAACGAAAGGGCACATTTTCATGGGGAAAATAGCAACTGGCTACAACAAATGTCTGAGTTTTCTAGAATTTATCAGGGCCACATTAGGAGAGGAGTTTGTCAGATACTTTTGGTGGGTTTACTTTTGGCAGGCAGGGGAACTTTGGCAGATAAAGGAAATTGCAAAAGGTCAGAGTGCTCAGTTTCATTTTTCCCCTAAGGGGTTGTAAGTTTCCACCACCTTCAAATATTAGTACTAGAAGTCAGCATTATATATTATCTGTCCTGTAGTTGATGGCTTATTATACTAAATTAACCCAGGTTGTTCTGTTAGAAATAGTACTTCTGCAAAACACTAGCAGGTAATAGTTACGAAGTTTTACAAGAAAAATACAAAATGAAATTAAATCAGCAAGAGCGAAACTATACTTTATTTTTTAATAGCCTTGAACCCAGAAACAATTTATAACACTAATGTATCTTCATTATCTATTTAGTGTATACAAAGACCCATATATTTATTCTTAAAGATCCATATGTTTATCAACTGAATCACATATGCCCTTCACAAATTTTGGTTTGTTTTAAAACTCTTTTATAATTCTTAAATACCTTTTATATTTTACCCAAAATTTAACTTAATTTTGTATTACATTCCCTCTTGATATAATAGTCACCTTGTCAACAAAAATCTTTTGAACATAACTTTAAATAAATTTAATTCTAGTCTACTTTGGAGCTCTCCTAACATGGAGTAGGGTAGGAGGCAGAGCCTTATCTCAATTACGGCTGGCCTCTTGACAAATCTAAAAGTGTTTTAGTTTTTGATCTAAACTTTGACCACAAATATGTAGCAGAAACTTTCTGGTAGCAATCCTACAATCTCTCACAGGCCAACCTATAACTGGAATATAGTATAGTCTTATGATCTAAAATTTGGGCCTCATGATTTTTGCCTTCTTTTAATATATCATTTTACAAAGTTATCATACATTATTTCCTGAGTCCATTTGAATATCTGTCAGTTGATACAACACAATATTACATCTGAAACATGAATTGAACAGAAAGGCTGATACCTCTCAACTACTTTTTTTTTTTCCTTTTGGAAAAAGTAGCAAAATGTTATGTTCTACATTGTCATAACATTTAAATAAATTGGACACTGTTTATTACCTTTCCAAAAACATATCTAAATTACCTTTTGGGGAAAGTTTTGAAAAAAAATTCCCTGATTCACTTTCCTCATTAGTCAAAATAGTGTAATAATGAACTGACATTATTTATCTGTTGTAAAGATTGAATTAATACATCTTCATCTATATCTATCTCACATAAAAGAGCTATGTAATAGCTATTATTATGTGAAGCGTATGGACTACATGATGTGAGAGACAAGGAAGCAGAAGTAGAAACAGTGATAGCTTCACCAAGTGGAGACTTTAGTGGCAACCTTATTGTCAGCCTCCATGTGGTTTTGGTGAAGAACTCATCCCTTCCTTACATGAGAAATCACAGCTCCATTAGTTGTGAAGTCTTTGAACTCAAAGGCACCACTTAATCCAAATTGTTTATGACAGTAACATAAAGAGAAAGAGATCATGAGGCCCAAATTTTAGATCATAAGGCTATACTATATCCAGCATATAGGTTGGCCTGCGAGAGATTATAGGATTGCTATGAGAAATTTTCTGCTACATTTTTTGTGGTCTTTTAAGGTCCTAGTTTAGAAGTACTTACAAAAGTTCAGGAGGGAAGATCTAGGTAGCCTGGTGAAAACAAAGACATAAGGCAAGAGGCAAGGAAAAATCTCTCTGAGTATACTTTTCTGATGAAAATTTGTGAAGACATTATTCTATTATTCTATTGCCTGTATTTTTATGCCTACAGGCAATGTCTAGTTTCTTTTCCATGTAGCAAGTATTTCCTGAGTGCCTGTTATGTGCCAGGCATGTTCTAGATTGTTATTATTATTTTTTTTAATGGAGAAGAGTCAGATATGATCTTTTGCAGAATTACAGGCATGTATGTACTTAAATGGATCATTAAAATATATGGAAAAAGCAAGAACATAGTTATAAGAGTTACAGCATAAAACTAACTGGCCTGGAGATAGATTAGAAAGAATATCTAAGAGAACTGACATTTCATTTGAATATTTAAGAAGTAGGGGATTGTCAGCAAGACCATAAAGGGATGGAAAAACATTTTAGTGACATAGAACCAGAAGAAATTGCTAAGGCAGAAACTTTTGCTTGTGAAGCAAAAAGAAGAAATTGAGTAGGATGTTATTTTAAAATAAACTTTTAAAATTTTGATTTTTGTTGCCATGGGTTTAAAAATATGCTTACATTTTCAACTTAATATATAATAGCTACATATTTTTAGCTTTATTAGTAAATATTCTTATTTTTATTCTTTAATCAGTCTCACTCGATCTTCAAATTTTGCCATATTCACATTAATTTTTAGGTAGTTCCCTATTTACTATTACTGAATCCACATCTCTTCTCTCCCCCTCCTAAATTTTATGTTTAGCATATTTATGTCTCTTTTAACTATTATTACGTTAGTAATTATGAACAATTTTTATCATTATTTTATATATAGTATCCTATAACGGATTTATTCTTAAAATTAGATATTTAAATTTTGTCTATATTAGTACATATATTAATTCTTATACTACTGAATGGTATTGAATTATATAACTGTACCACAACTTTTTATTCTTCTGTTAGCAGATAGTATTTTTTTTAATGAAGCTACAATGAGTACTGATTTTTCCTTCATTTACATGTTTTATACCATAGTGTAGTTCTGCAGGTACAATTGCTGATTCAAGAGTAGGAAAATTTTATAGTTTATTTTTTAATTGATCATGGAAGCCATTGCAACATACCTCCCACCAGTTGTGAACGAGTGTTCTTATTTTTCCATAGTTTTGGATTGTGTCGTAAGATTTTTATGTTCTGTTTATTTCTTTCTCTCTGCTACCAAACTAGTTCTCCTTGTATTTTTCAATGTCTCTCTAACTGATTTTACAAGCTGATTTTACAGTTTGAACTTATAATGGGTATTTTGAGTTTCCTATCCTGTATTGATATTGGACTATCACAGATATGGACACTAAATTAGAAAAACATCTTATTACTGATAACTGCAGTAGAAGAGAGCAACAGTTTTCTTTCAAGTCATTGAGTACCATTCTAGAGTTAGACTTGAAAGAGAAATTTTAAGTTTTAATTCATGGTTGAGCAATTTTAGTCCTTGTTGCACATAAGAATAAAACTCCTGGCCTCCTTGGTCTACTTCCCAAAATGCTCGTCTTCTACCTCTACTCATTCTTAACTGTTTCTTTCACTGTAGTTCAAAGAGATGTTCATATTTTTTTTTATCTGTGTGATTGTATCTATCATTGGTATATATTTGGAGCAGAGTGGGTATATGAAATATGAAGACACTGAACTCTCTAGATAAGAATTCAAAATTTCTATTTTAAAGCAATGTAATATCCTATTGTAGTGATATTGCCAAAATATTTATTTGGAAATTTCAAATAATTTTAAAGAAGAGGAATAGTCACAAAAGATTGAGAAACACCAGGCAGGGTGACCAACCTATATTAAAATCCTAGAGTAGAGTTTGTTTTTTGTTTTTTCTTGCCTGCCTGACTGGAAGGCCCCACTCATGTTTGGATGTCCATATATTCTATGGTTGCCCAGGTTTCCTTGACTACTCTAACATTAGTCAACCCCAAAGATTTGTTCTAAACCCAAGCAATTCTTTTGTTTTAAGGAATAATGTAGGTCAACAAACACATTAAACCAGCCCATTATGGAAATAAGAAATAAAAATTGTACACTTTCAATTGAATCAGAGATTAAAGGGGACTCGCCAATAAAAGATTAGTTCTCCAACAGAACACTATAAAAATGCCTATACAGAGAGTCACTGATGGAACCCTTTTTGGGACTTCTCCCTTGCTATGGGATCTTTCCTTGCTTGCTTCTATTAAACCCGAATCTTTACCTTCTAGTCGTCTGTGTACTTCACTCTTAAGGTACATGAGATAACTACCCTCTAGTGCTCATACAACCCTGTGTTACAACAGGGTAATAAAATGTTTCTAGTAATGTAAATTTGGGGGGATAGGCTAGAGCATAGGAGAATATTGGATGCATTGTGGGGGATAAGGTTAGAAATAGAGGTACTAGATAAGGAGAGCTTTGAGTACCATGCTGAGTCATTGATTAAGGATTTGTTGGGTCTCTAGCCTGACCATCTACCTTGTAGATTAGGACTTCTAGCCTCCACAGTCATATGAATCAATACCAGTTCCTTGAAGTTGTGCTCTCCCTCTTTTTCCATTGTTTCTTCCTTCCCACTACCTCTCTTCTTCCCTCCCTCCCCTCCCCTGAGTTCTGTGTATGCAGTCTCTCTCTCTCTCTCTCTCTCTCTCTCTCTCTCTCTCTCTCTCTCTCATTTGTTTCTCTAGAGAAACTTGACTAATAGTTACTGAGCATTTTCTAGATAAAAGATTAATTTTTATGTCATATTGAAATTTTTAAAAAATGTTTCACATTAACTTGTTATTAAATATGTGTGTCCATACTAGGAACTATGGAAGACATGTCAATAAATAAGGCAGTGTATCTACCCTCAGTAAATTTTGAATATAATTGTGAAGACACGCCTTAATAATCAAAAAACATGAAAAATATTATAAAGTCTCTGATTAGTTGACAAATATTAGTTTTGAAATTAAATGCTATTAAATATAATTGATCATTGTGATAATTGTGGGTTAGGAAAAGCTTAAGAAAGGAAAAAAAGCCAGTATGAATTAGTTTTAACATGTAATCTTAGAGAATCTTCACAATTGCTCTTGTGAGATCCAGTATTAGTATCTCTGTATTAGTCAGAATTTCTCAGTGGTTATAATTGTTCTACAGCCAAATAACTTTAATATGTAAACTTGGAATAGTTTTCTTTTCTTTCTCATTCGGGAAGAGGACCTTGAGTTTGGGTATGCTATTTGCAAAGTTGTGTAAACAGTGAGCAAACGACAGTTTTAGGACTCAATTCTGGTGTTCTTTCCTTTATAGGAGCTAGTGGGAAAGGAATGAGGAAGAAAAAATTATTGATAAGAATAAGAAAATAATATGCTAACTTTTTCTGAATATCAAAGCCTTGAATAATTTCACAACAATGTGCCATAAAGTGGTTTTGACTAACAGACTGAGGTTTTGGTCTCAATTATGAGAATAACTGACCTGTTTTTTATAGTGGCAAGTGAGATAAAAGAGCAGAGTATTTTATTATCCTAGAAATGTTTCCTTGCTGTCTGGAATAGTGGATTGTGCTTGGGCCTATCTGTGAGTTTCTGCTGACTGTGATTATATCGTAGATAATGTTTTTCTAACATATCGCTTAGTTTACCTTAGTATGTTATAAAAATTTATGATTTTATCTAAAAGCAATTAATTATTTGAGCTAGGAAAATTCCTTGGAGACATATAGTTGTAACTGGTTTGATTTATAATCAAATGTGTTTCTGGTCTGCAGGAACTGGTGAGAATTGGTTTTCATCTACAGCATTTGTATGGAGTGCATTAGTCATCGGCTCAACTAGAAAGGTTGTAGTTTATTCACTTTGCTTTCAAAATATTCAAAGTTAATATTAGCATATCTCTAAATATCTGACTCCTCTATCTAGCTTCCCAAGAAATGTTGAAGCACTAGCTGGTGGTGGGCAGGTGGAAGAGCATTTTTAAATCTATGCTAAAGATAAAAATAAAAGAACCAAAATACTTGGATTGAAAAAGCTGTTAATGATCCTTTATAAAACAACTATCAGGATACTATGTTGATCAGACCTGTAATAAGTATAATTCTTGGCTCTAGACATGGGTAAACTAGACCTCTTATCTAGAAGATGATCAGGGTACTGTGTCAGAAGAAGATGAGGACACTTAAAGAGTAGCTGAAGGTTTGGAGATATTAAGTCTGTAGAAGAGAGAACTTCAATTGACTATGATAGATTATCAGTAAGTATTTATCATGCACAAGCAGTCATAAAATTTTTCTGCATGATTTCTGAAAACCTAATTCAAGTCAATAGGTAGAAGCAAAGTTCACTTCCATGTAATTAAATAAAACGTGTTTTCATTCTCATTTAAAGTAAAATATATTCTAATTTCCCTTATTATTTCTTCTTTGATCATTTGGTTTCTTAGAAGTATGTTGTCACATATTTTTTAATTACCCAAATTTCTCTCTTTAAGAATTTGTAATTACATTTCATTGTGTTTAAACAACATATTTTGTATTATTTTAAACTTTTATTTTCATACCTAATTGTGGTCTATCCTGGACCATGTGCTGTGTTTACTTGGATTGATGATGCATGCTACAGTTTTGGGGTACAGTGTCCTAGAATGTTTCATTTGGTCTAGTTGCTTTTTAATATTGTCCAACTCTTCTATTTACTTCTTTTTTGGGAGGATGTGTACCAGGGATTGAACTCAGGGACACTCAACCACTGAACCACATCCCCAGCCCTTTTTGTATTTTATTTAGAGACAGGTGTCACTGAGTTTCTTAGTGCCTTGTGGTTGCTGAGGTTCCCTTTGAACTCAAGGTCTGCCTGCCTCAGCTTTCCTGGCTGCTAGGATTATGCTAGGCATTGCCACCATGTCTGGCTTGTATGTACTTCTTGATATTTTGTTTTCTCTGTCCATTATTGTAAGTGGGATATTAAAATTTAAATTATCAGTGAATTTTCTTTTCCTTCCTTTAGTGCTAATAGTGTTGCTCCATGCATTTTTGGATTCTCTTGATAAGTGCGTATGTTTTTATTTGTTATATATTTCTGATGGTTGATCATTTTTTAATTATAATAAATGCTTTCTCTATTAAGACTTTTTTCTCAAATTTATTTTGTCTGATATTAGTATAGCCATTATACTCTCTTTTTTGTGTGAAATATTCTGTTTTACTTTATACTATTTATGCTTTTGAATCTGAAGTGTTAGATCATTGGATCATGTTGTTTCTCTCTCTCTCTCTCTCAATAAGATTGTTTTCCTAGTGAGAGATTCTGTGCTTTTACTTAAGGATGTCTTAATTTCTTTGTTCTTTGACTTTTGGTTTTGTTGGATATAGAATTCTTGGTTGAAAGTCTTTTCTTTCAGCACTCTGAATATGAGGTACTACTGCCTTCTGAGGCTTGCATGATTTCTGATGAGAAATCAATTGTTAATTTTATTGAGGTTTTTTTTTTTTATAAGTGATGAGTCACTTTTCTTTTGGTTTCCTTCCAGCCTGTCTCTTGATTTTAGCCTTTAATTATTTCCTTATATTGTATTGAAGTGTGGCTCTCTGAGTTTATATGTCTGGACTTTGAATTTCTTTGGTGTATAATTTTTTTTTCTAACCGAAAAGTTTTCAGTATTATTTCTTCAAATATTATTTCTTCTCTTTTTTCTATGTCTGTTCCTTTTGAGATTCCTCTTATGTATATTCTCATATACTTAGTAATGTCCCAAAGGTATCTGACGCTCCATTCACTTTTATTTCTTTATTTTTTTTTCCTGCTCCTCAGACTGGATATCTCAGTTGTTCTATTTTCCAGATTTCTGCTTCTTTCTTCTGCCTGGTTCATTGTTCATACTTTCTAGTGTCCCCCCATTTTAGTCATATTTTTAAACTTGAGAACTGCTATTTGTTTTTTAAAAACAATTCTGTCTTTTCATACATCTCTATATCATTTTTTTCAACACACCTTTGTTTTTGTATTTGTTTTGATTTTTTCCTCCCCACAGGGTTGCGATAGAACCTAGAATCTTGCACATGCTATGCAGCTCTACAACTAAGCTATACCTTCAGTCCTGTAGTCCCTCTTGAAAATTGGTGTTAAATTTTAATGGATTCTACAGATTGTTTTTGGCTTTATAAATAATAACACTTTGGCTAATATAGAATCACAAAGATTTTATCTTTAAAGTTTTGTAGTTATTATATTAGGTCTTTTATTTATATGATGTTTTGTTACTATAATTAAATATTGAAATATGGGGAACTTTATATAGAAAAGAGGTTTTAGCTGGGTGTAGTGGCATACACCTATAATCCAAGCAGCACAGGGGGATGAGTCAGGGGGATTGCAAGTGCAAAACTGGCCTCAGCAGCTTAGAGAAGCCCTATGTAACTTATCAAGACCCTTTCTCAAAATAAAAATAAAATAAAATAAATGGGCTGGGGATGTTGTTTAGAGGTTAAGTACCTTTGGGTTCACCCCGGTATCAAAACAAGCAAACAAACAAACAAACAAAAGAAAAGAAGGTTTTATTAGTCAAGTTCTAGAAGTTCAAGGACATGACATTGGTAAGGACTTAAGGCAGATGGTATCACAATGGCAAGATCATATTATAGGAGGAAGAAATCACAGCTTGAGACAGGAAGCCAGAGGTAAATTCAGGAGTCAGGCTCAGGCTTTCATAACAACTTACTCTCATAAGAACTGTCTCAAGAGTTGTATAAAAATTTCCTTAATCTCTCCAAAGAAGCATTTCCAGTGACCTAAGGTCCTCTTACTAGGCCTTACCTGTTTTTTTTTTTTAATTTTTTATTGTTGGCTGTTCAAAACATTACATAGTTCTTGATATATCATATTTCACACTTTGATTCAAGTGGGTTATGAGCTCCCATTTTTACCCCATATACAGATTGCAATATCACATCAGTTACACATCCATTGATTTACATATTGCCATACTAGTGTCTGTTGTGTTCTGCTGCCTTTCCTATCCTCTACTATCCCCCCTCCCCTCCCCTCCCCTCCCCTCTTCTCTCTCTGCCCCCTCTACTGACATTCATTTGTCCCCCTTGTATTATTTTTCCCTTTCCCCTCACTTCCTCTTGTATGTACTTTTGGATAACTCTGAGGTCTCCTTCCATTTCCATGCAATTTCCCTTCTCTCTCCCTTTCCCTCCCAACTCTCATCCCTGTTTAATGTTAATCTTCTTCTCATGCTCTTCGACCCTACTCTGTTCTTAGTTACTCTCCTTATATCAAAGAAGACATTTGGCATTTGTTTTTTAGGGATTGGCTAGCTTCACTTAGCATAATCTGCTCTAATGCCATCCATTTCCCTGTAAATTCTATGATTTTGTCATTTTTTAATGCAGAGTAATACTCCATTGTGTATAAATGCCACATTATTTTTATCCATTCATCTATTGAAGGGCATCTAGGTTGGTTCCACAGTCTTGCTATTGTGAATTGTGCTGCTATGAACATCAATGTAGCAGTGTCCCTGTAGCATGCTCTTTTTAGGTCTTTAGGGAATAGACCGAGAAGGGGAATAGCTGGGTCAAATGGTGGCTCCATTCCCAGCTTTCCAAGAAATCTCCATACTGCTTTCCAAATTGGCTGCACCAATTTGCAGTCCCACCAGCAATGTACAAGTGTACCCTTTTCCCCACATCCTCGCCAGCACTTGTTGTTGTTTGACTTCATAATGGCTGCCAATCTAACTGGAGTGAGATGGTATCTTAGGGTGGTTTTGATTTGCATTTCTCTGACTGCTAGAGATGGTGAGCATTTTTTCATGTATTTGTTGATTGATTGTATGTCCTCCTCTGAGAAGTGTCTGTTCAGGTCCTTGGCCCATTTGTTGATTGGGTTGTTTGTTCTCTTATTGTCTAATTTTTTGAGTTCTTTGTATACTCTGGATATTAGGGCTCTATCTGAAGTGTGAGGAGTAAAGATTTGTTCCCAGGATGTAGGCTCCCTATTTACCTCTCTTATTGTTTCTTTTGCTGAGAAAAAACTTTTTAGTTTGAGTAAGTCCCATTTGTTGATTCTAGTTATTAACTTTTGTGCTATGGGTGTCCTATTGAGGAATTTGGAGCCCGACCCCACAGTATGTAGATCGTAGCCAACTTTTTCTTCTATCAGACGGCATGTCTCTGATTTGGTATCAAGCTCCTTGATCGATTTTGAATTAACTTTTGTGCATGGCGAGAGAAAGGGATTCAGTTTCATTTTGTTGCATACGGATTTCCAGTTTTCCCAGCACCATTTGTTGAAGATGCTATCCTTCCTCCATTGCATGCTTTTAGCCCCTTTATCAAACATAAGATAGTTGTAGTTTTGTGGATTGGTTTCTGTGTCCTCTATTCTGTACCATTGGTCCACCCGCCTGTTTTGGTACCAGTACCATGCTGTTTTTGCTACTATTGCTCTGTAGTATAGTTTGAAGTCTGGTATCGCTATACCGCCTGATTCACACTTCCTGCTTAGCATTGTTTTTGCTATTCTGGGTCTTCTATTTTTCCATATGAATTTCATGATTGCTTTCTCTATTTCTACAAGAAATGCCGTTGGGATTTTGATTGGCATTGCATTAAACCTATAGAGAACTTTTGGTAATATCGCCATTTTGATGATGTTAGTTCTGCCTATCCATGAACAGGGTATATTTTTCCATCTTCTAAGATCTTCTATTTCTCTCTTTAGGGTTCTGTAGTTTTCATTGTATAAGTCTTTCACCTCTTTTGTTAGGTTGATTCCCAAGTATTTTATTTTTTTTGAAGATATTGTGAATGGAGTGGTTGTCCTCATTTCCATTTCAGAGGATTTGTTGCTGATATACAGGAATGCCTTTGATTTATGCGTGTTGATTTTATATCCTGCCACTTTGCTGAATTCATTTATTAGCTCTAATAGTTTCTTTGTAGACCCTTTTGGGTCTGCTAGGTATAGAATCATGTCATCTGCAAATAGTGATAATTTAAGTTCTTCTTTTCCTATTTTGATGCCTTTAATTTCTTTCGTCTGTCTAATTGCTCTGGCCAGTGTTTCGAGAACTATGTTGAACAGAAGTGGTGAGAGAGGACATCCCTGTCTTGTTCCAGATTTTAGAGGGAATGCCTTCAATTTTTCTCCATTCAGAATGATGCTAGCCTGAGGCTTAGCATAGATTGCTTTTACAATATTGAGGTATGTTCCTGTTATCCCTAGTTTTTCTAGAGTTTTGAACATAAAGGGATGCTGTACTTTGTCGAATGCTTTTTCCGCATCTATCGAGATGATCATATGGTTCTTATTTTTAAGTCTATTGATGTGGTGAATAACATTTATTGATTTCCGTATATTGAACCAGCCTTGCATCCCAGGGATGAATCCTACTTGATCATGGTGCACAATTTTTTTGAAATGTTTTTGTATCCGATTTGCCAGAATTTTATTGAGGATTTTTGCATCTAGGTTCATTAGAGATATTGGTCTGTAGTTTTCTTTCTTTGAAGTGTCTTTGTCTGGTTTAGGTATCAGGGTGATGTTGGCCTCGTAGAATGAATTTGGAAGTTCTCCCTCTTTTTCTATTTCCTGAAGTAGCTTGAAAAGTATTGGTATTAGTTCCTCTTTAAAGGTTTTGTAAAACTCTGCTGTATACCCATCCGGTCCTGGGCTTTTCTTAGTTGGTAGTCTTTTGATGGTTTCTTCTATTTCCTCAATTGATATTGGTCTGTTTAGGTTGTCTATATCCTCCTGACTCAATCTGGGCAGATCATATGACTTAAGAAATTTATCGATGCCTTCACTATGTTCTAATTTATTGGAGTATAAGGATTCAAAATAATTTTTGATTATCTTCAGTATATCTGAAGTGTCTGTTGTGATATTGCCTTTTTCATCCCGAATGCTAGTAATTTGAGTTCTCTCTCTTCTTCTCTTCACTAGCATGGCTAAGGGTCTGTCGATTTTGTTTATTTTTTCAAAGAACCAACTTTTAGTTTTGTCAATTTTTTCAATTGTTTCTTTTGTTTCGATTTCATTAATTTCAGCTCTGATTTTAATTATTTCTTGCCTTCTACTTCTTTTGCTGTTGTTTTGCTCTTCTTTTTCTAGGATTTTGAGATGAAGTATGAGATCATTTATTTGTTGGTTTTTTTTCTTTTTTTAAGGAATGAACTCCAAGCAATGAATTTTCCTCTTAGAACTGCTTTCAATGTGTCCCATAGATTTCGATATGTTGTGTCTGTGTTTTCATTAATCTCTAAGAATTTTTTAATTTCCTCCTTGATGTCTTCTATAACCCATTGATCATTCAGTAACCTATTGTTCATTCTCCAAGTGATGTATGCTTTTTCCTTCCTTCTTTTATCGTTGATTTTCAGTTCCATTCCATTATGATCAGATAGGATGCATGGTATTATCTCTACTCCTTTATATTGTCTAAGAGTTGCCCTGTGACATAATATGTGATCTATTTTTGAGAAGGATCCATGTGCGGCTGAGAAAAAAGTGTAACTGCTTGATGTTGGGTGGTATATTCTATATATGTCAATTAAGTCTAGGTTATCAATTGTGTTATTGAGTTCTATAGCTTCCTTGTTCAACTTTTGTTTGGAAGATCTGTCCAGTGTCGAGAGAGGTGTGTTGAAGTCTCCCATGATTATTGTATGGTGGTCTATTAGACTCTTGAACTTGAGAAGAGTTTGTTTGATGAACATAGCTGCACCATTGTTTGGGGCATATATATTTATGATTGTTATGTCTTGTTGGTGTATGGTTCCCATGAGCAGTATGTAGTGTCCCTCTTTATCCCTTTTGATTAACTTGGGCTTGAAATCTATTTTATTTGATATGAGTATAGACACTCCTGCTTGTTTCTGATGTCCATATGAGTGATATGATTTTTCCCAACCTTTCACCTTCAGCCTATGTATGTCTTTTCCTATCAAATGCATCTCCTGTAGGCAGCATATTGTTGGGTCTTGTTTTGTGATCCATTCTACTAGCCTGTGTCTCTTGATTGGTGAGTTTAAGCCATTAACATTTAGGGTTATTATTGAGATATGGGTTGTTCTTCCAGCCATATTTGTTTATTTATGTTACTAAACATAGTTTGTTTTCCTCTTTGATTATTTTTCCCCCCTTTACTGTCCTACCTCCCACTGTTGGTTTTCATTTTTATTTTCCATTTCCTCTTCCTGTAATGTTTTGCCAAGAATGTTTTGAAGAGATGGTTTTCTAGCTGCAAATTCTTTTAACTTTTGTTTATCGTGGAAGGTTTTAATTTCATCTTCCATCCTGAAGCTTAATTTCGCTGGAAACACAATTCTTGGTTGGAACCCATTTTCTTTCAGTGTTTGAAATATGTTATTCCAGGATCTTCTAGGTTTCAGAGTCTGTGTTGAAAGATCAGCTGTTATCCTGATTGGCTTACCCCTAAATGTGATCTGCTTCCTTTCTCTTGTAGCTTTTAAAATTCTCTCCTTATTCTGTATGTTGGGCATCTTCATTATAATGTGTCTAGGTGTGGGCCTCTTATGATTTTGCATATTCGGCGTCCCGTAGGCTTCTAGGATTTGGGATTCTGTCTCATTCTTCAAGTCTGGGCAGTTTTCTTGTATTATTTCATTGAATAGATTGCTCATTCCTTTGGTTTGAAACTCTGTCCCTTCCTGTATCCCAATGACTCTTAAATTTGGTCTCTTGATGTTATCCCATATTTCTTGGATGTTCTGCTCATGGTTTCTTAACAGTCTTGCTGAGCTGTCTATGTTCTTTTCAAGTTGAAATACTTTATCTTCATTGTCTGATGTTCTATCTTCTAAGTGTTCTACTCTGCTGGTAGTATTCTCCATTGAGTTTTTAAGTTGGTTTATTGCTTCCTGCATTTCTAGGATTTCTGTTTGTTTGTTTTTTATAACCTCTATCTCCCTGTATGGTTGATCTTTTGCTTCTTGGATTTGTTTATGTAATTCATTGTTGAAGTGATCTTTCATTGTCTGATTTTGCTGTCTGATGTCTTCCTTGAGACTCCAGATCATCTGACGCATGTATATCCTGAATTCTTTATCTGACATTCCATCTGCTGCAGCTATTACCTCTTCTAACGTTGAGTTGACCTGCATTGATTGTGGTCCTTTCTTTCCTTGTCTCTTCATACTGTTCGCGTTCCTTTCTACTTGGTGAAACTGTTGTGCTATTGAATTTTCCCCCTATATATTTATATTGGTCTTGTATAGTTGCAAAGTCTCCCTCGCAGGCGCGGGTGGCGGCTCTGCCCCTCCTCCAATTGGGGCAATGTGCCTACCACGCCGGCAGGCCGCTGGGCCTGCTCTGCCGGTCGGTAGCAGGTCCGCCTACCTTGCAGGCGCGGACGGCGGCTCTGTCCCTCTGCGGGCCGCTAGGCTTGTTCTGTCGGTGGTTGCAATTCTGCCTACTTTGCAGGCGCAGGCAGCGGCACTGCCCCTCTGCAGGCCTCTGGGGCTGTTCTGCCAGTGGGTTGCAGGTCCGTCTACCTTGCATGCGAGGGGGGGGAGGCGGCTCTACCCTTCCTCAGGCCACTGGGCCTGTTCTGTCTGTCGGTTGCAGGTCTGGCCTGTTCTGTTGGTGGTCACAGTTCCGTCTGCCTTGCAGGCGCGGGGGAAGGGGGCGGCTCTGCCTCTCAGCAGGCCGCTGCTCCTCTTCTGCCGTTGGTCGCAGGCCCGCCTACCTTGCAGGAGTGATTGGAAGCTCTGCCCCTCCGCAGGCCACTGGGCCTTTTCTGTCGGTGGTCACAGTTCCGCCTACCTGGCAGGTGCGGCGGATGGGGGGCGGCTCTGCCCCTCAGCAGGCCACTGGGCCTGTTCTGTGGGTGGTCACAGTTCCGTCTACCTTGCCGGCGCAGGGGGAGGGGACGGCTCTCCCTCTCAGCAGGCCGCTGCTCCTCTTCTGCCGGTGGGTCGCAGGCCCGCCTACCTTGCCGGAGTGATTGGAAGCTCTGTCCCTCTGCGGGCCACTGGGCCTTTTCTGTCGGTGGTCAGAGTTCCGCCTACCTGGCAGGCGCGGGGGGGTGGGGGGCGGCTCTGCCCCTCAGCAGGCTGCTGGGCCTGCTCTGTGGGTGGTCACAGTTCCGTCTACCTTGCCGGCGCAGGGGGAGGGGGCGGCTCTGCCTCTCCGGACTTACCTGTTAACAGTTTCATATGTATACTGCTAATCTGAAGACTAAGCCTCTAACATATGAACACTTGGGGCACTAACCACATCCAAACTATAGCATTCTACTCTTGGCCCCCAAGGTTCTTGTCAGTCTCATAATGAAAAATATATTAATTTTTCTCTAGGAGCCCCCCCCGCCAAATTTTAACTAATTCAAAAATCTAAGTCCAAAGTCTCATCTTAGAACCAAGGCAAATTCTGCTGTTAGCTCTACAAAAATAAAAAGAATTACATAGTTTCAAGATACAATGGCAAAATAAGGGCAGGGTAAATATTTCTATTCTAAAAGGAGGAATAGAGAAGTAAGGAACAATCAGCCTAAAGCAATACCAAAACCCAGTATGTCAGACATTAAATTATAAAACTCCATGTCTAGAATCTTGTGTACATTGTGGCAAGGTGTGGGTCCTGCAGGCCTTGGACATACCTGATACTAGGACATTACTGGTTGCTATCTTGGGCTGATTTTTGCATTCTGCCTGAAGTTTTTCCTGGAAGGCATTATGTGTTATTTTTTCTCCTATTTTTCTAGGAACTTATGGCAACTCTACTTCCTTATCTTCACTAGACATTTCCTCACCAAAATCTTTTGGTAAACAACTCTGATCCTGTGTCAGATTTCTGCCTGGTTTCCAGGGCTTTCTTTGAAATCTTGGTAGAGGCCACCGCAACTCCCTAACTTTTGCATTTTGCTTGCCTGCAAAACCAGAAACTTTAGCATGACTTGATGATCTTCCACCATGAAAAACTCGTTTTAAAATCATGGTCCCAAATATAGCAACATTCATAATTAGGGCTCTTAGACAATGATTAGATAATGGTGCCTATAACATCATCAGTGCATTTGGTGGTTTAATAATTTGAATGGTCTACTGGGTGGTAAATATAGGCAGGTGGAACATGGCTGGAGAAAATAGGGCATTGGGGGAATGGCCTTGGACTATGTCTTATCTCTGACTCATTTCTCTCTCTCTCTCTCTCTGTCTCTCTGTCTCTCTCTCCCCCTCCCTTCCTCCCTCTCTCTCTCCCCCCTCCCCCCTCTCTCTGTGTGTGTGTGTGTGTGTGTGTGTGTGTGTGTGTGTGAGTGTGGTATTCTTGGCTACTGTGAGCTGAGAAGCCCTTCTCTGACAGGACTTTCTGCCATGATTCTTTGTCTCATCTTTGACTCTGAGCAATAGAATTGGCTGACAATGGACCGAGCCTCTGAATCCATAAACTCTAAATAAATTTTTCTTATTCTAAGTTGATCTTGTCAGGTATTTTGCTCATAGTGATGAAAAGCTGACTAAGACAATATCTATGGACTTATTTGCTGACTCAAAGCAGGGAAACAAATCCCAAGCCTGTAGAGAATGCTCTAGCCTCAGTACCTGAAACAGTTCTGCCCTAGACACACTTTGGATATGAGATTAGAGGGGAACCTTGAAGATATCTGGAATGCCCTTACAGCTTGTTTTCCAATTGTCCTAATGATTAGAACCTGAAATTGATCTCTTAGCTATGCCAGGCTGAAATTTTTCAAATGTTTCTGTTATCTTTCTTTTGACCCAGAGTCTCACTATAAATCTGCCTAAAAGTCCATGCCACAGACTGGATGCTTTGTTGTTTTGAAATCTCCTCTGCCAAGTAAACTCTTCCATCATTCTTAATTTCAGACTTCTATAAAGTCTTATGGCATAGACACAATGTAGCTAGGTTCTATGCAACAATATAACAATATTCCAATTATATTCCAGTTTCCAATGGAATCTTCATTTCCATGTAAGACTAGTTTGTTAATTTTGTCTTCTGAGCCCCCACGACAAGCATCTATAATGTTCTGCTCATAGCATTCAAAGCTGTTTCTAGTCTGTTCCTCCAAACTCTCTGTCCATACCTATTTCCAAAGCTACCTCTATGTTTTCAGATATAGTTGTTAGAATAACCAAACTCCTCTGTACTTTTCCTATATCATTCCTTTCTGCCACTATAGAAAAACACCCAAATCTGAGTAATTTGATAAAGTTTTTTTTTTTTTTATTTTAGCTCACAGTTCTGGAAATTCAAGGGCATAGAATAAGCATAGTTTGGCACTGGTAATGAACTCATGGCAGATGGTGTCACAATGTTGGTAGTGCGTGTGAGGAAGAGATCAATATCAACACAGGAATCCAGAGACTTAGGGGTCAGACTTACCCTTTTATAAAACTTGTTCTCACAACAACTAGCTCAGGGGTTACATGAGAACTACCTTATCCCTTCTGAGGATAGTACCCAATGATTTAATGTTTTCCATTATGGCATTCTTCATCACCAAACTGAGGGACGAGCCTCTAACATGTGAATACTTGGTAGATAAACCACATCTAAACCACAGGATGCCTATAATCCATTTAAATTAATTTTTCTGTATCTGGTCAGATAAATGCATTAATTTTACAAATTTCATGTCTTAGATCAACATAAATTTATTATATTGTGACATTCTTTTTCATTTATTTATATGGGATCTTCTTAATTATGCATGATAATTGGATTCATTTTGACATAATTACAGGATGGAATATAATTTGTTCTAATTTAGACCCCAGTACTTCTCCTTTCTCTCTTATCCTCCATCCTCCTGTTCCATTCACTTGACTCTACTGGTCTTTCTGCTATCTACTTTTATTTTTTTAAAATTAGGGTCTGGTGGATATACATGATAGTAAGATTCACTGTGACATATTCACATATGTACATAGGAAAGTTAGCTCAGATTCATTCCACTTTCTTTCCCTATCCCATCCCTCTTTTATTCCCTTCATTCCCTTTTGTTTACTCCACTGATCTTTCTTCTATTTTTATTTATCCCTCCACCATTATTTTGGATTAGCTTCCACATATAGGAGAAAACATTCAACCTTTGACTTTTTGGGACTAGTTCATTTCACTTAACACAATAGTCTCAAGTTATATCCATTTACTAGCAAATGTTATAATGTTATTCTTCTTTATGACAGAGTAATACTCCATTTTATATATATATATATATACACACACATACACATACATACATACATTTTCCTTATCCATTCATCTGTTGAAGGGCACCTAATTGGCTCCATAGCCTCTCTGTAGTGAATTGTGCTGCAATAAACATTGATGTGGATGTATCATTGTACTATGTTCATTTTAAAACCTTTGGATATATGTTTAGGAGTAGGATAGCTGGGTCCATTCCTAGATTTTTGAGGAATCTCCATACTGCTTTCCAGAGTTGTTGCACTAGTTTGTAGTCTCAGCAACAATGTATGAGTGTACATTTCCCCCATATCCTTGCCAACATTTATTATGGTTTGTTTTATTCATAATTATCATTCTGACAGAAGTGAGATCAAACTTCAGTGTAGTTTTGATTTTTATTTCTCTAATTGCTAGAGATGTTGAAAATTTTTCATGCATTTGTTAGTCATTTGTATTTCTTCTTTTGGGAAGTGTTTTTTTAGTTCTTTTGCTTTTGATCAGGTTACTTTTTTTGTTGTTGTTGTTGTTGTTAAGTTTTTGAATTCTTTGTATAGTCTAGATGTTAATGCTGTATCTGAGATGGTGGTTTAGATCCTGTGGTTTCGATGTGGTTTATCTAACACTTTGCAGATGGCAAAGATGTTTTCCCATTATTTAGGCTCTCTTTTCATGCTCAATTGTTTCCTTTGCTGTGAAGAAGCTTTTTAATTTAATACCATTCAATTTATTGATTTTTTATTTTGCTTTGTGTTCAGGAGTCTTTTAAGGATGTTGGATACTATGTTAATATATTGGAGAGTTGGGCTTACATTTTCTTCAGCAATTTCAGAGTTTCTAGTCTAATTCTTAGGTCTTTGATCCACTTTAAGTTGAATTTTGTTCAGGGTGAGAGACAGGGTTGATTTCATTTTACTACTTTTGGATTTCCAGTTTTTCCAGCACCATTTGTTAGAAAGGCCATCTTTTCTCTAGCCTATGTTTTTGGCATGTTTTTCTAGTATGAGATAACTGTTTTCACGTGGGTTTGTCTCTGTGTCTTCTATTCCATTCAACTTTATGCCTTTTTAGGCTCTGTAGTGTAAGGTCTGAGATTAAGATGCTTTCTACTTTGCTTTTCTCTTTAAGAGTTGCTTTAGTTATTCTGGGTCTCTTATTTTTCCAAATAAGTTTTTAGAACTGCTTTTTCTAATTCTTTGAAGCATGTCTTTGGAATTTTGATGGGGATTGCATTGACTCTTTGTAGTGCTTTTGGTAGTATGGCCATTTTGACTATATTAATTCTGCTTATACAGGAACATGGGTGGTCTTTCCATCTTCTAAAGTCTTTTTCAATTTCTTTCTTTAATATTCTATAGTTTTCATTGTAGGGGTTCTTCACATCTTTTATTAGGTTGATTACCAAGTATTTTTTTTTTATATTTAGTAAGATTTTCTTGTTACCTAAAGTGTGGTTTATCTTAGAAAATATTCCATATGCTACTGAGAAGATTAATTCAGTCATTGATGGATGAAATATTTTGTGGACATCTGTTAGGTCTGCATTATTAGTTGTAGTTTTTAGTTTTGTAAAATCTTTACTTAGTTTAAGTTTGGTTGATCTATTTAGTGGTTAGTGAGGTGTATTAAACTCACCCAGTATTATTCTATTGTGGTCTATTTGATTCTTAATACTGAGGAGGGTTTGTTTTATATAATGTAGATGCACCACTGTTTGGGGCATAAATATTTATGATCTTTATATATTGAAGTATGATTTTCTTACACCATAAGCAATGAACCCTTTGTCTCTTCTAATCTTGGCTTGATGTCCATTTTAGCTGGTATGAGAATAGCTATTCTTGCTTGTTTACAAGTACCATTTGAATGATATTTCTTTCTCGATTCTTTCACCTTCAGTCTGTGGATGTCGTTGCTTGCGAGGTGAATCTCTTGAAAACAGCATATTTTTGGATCTTGTTTTTTAATCCTCTCTGCCAACCTATATCTTTTGATTTAAGAGTGTAGACCATTTACATTGGATGCTATTATAGAGAGGTGATTTTTATTTCCTGCCATTTTGATTATTGTAATATTTGAATCTGACTCGATTCTCCTTTAGTTCTAGTATAGTTCCTCCCTATGCTTGTTTCCTTTATATTTTTTATTTCTTCTTCATGAAATATTTCATTGAGTATGTTTTATAGTTCATGCTTTCTGGTTTTGAGTTATTTTAGTTTATCATGGAAGGTTTTTGTTTTGTCTTCAATTCTGAAGCTTAATTCTTCTGGATGTAGTATTCTTATTTCACATCCATTTTCTTTCAAAGTTTGGTATTTATTATTCCAAGCCTTCCTAGCTTTTAGAGCCTTATCTAAAAAAGCAGTTGAAATGTGCATTGGTTTACCTCTTAATGTAACCAGCCATTTTTCTCTTGCAACATTTAAAATTTTGTCCTTATTCTGTTTGTTGGCATTTTCATTTTAATGTGTCTTGCACTGAATCTATTGTGATTTTGTATATTGGAGTCCTATATGTCTCTTATATTTGAATTTCCATCTCATTCTTAAGGTTTGAAAATTTTTATGATATTAAAAGATTGTGCATCCCTCTAGTTTGTGTATTAGAGCCTTCATCTACTCCAAGAATTCTTAAATTTGTCTTCTTGATGTTATCCCAGATTTCTTGAATATTCCAGTCACAGTCTCTTAACATCTTTTCTCATGATCAACTTTATTTTCAAGATTATATACTTTGTCTTCATTGTCTAAAAATCTACCTTTAAAGTTGTCTAACCTTTTGGTGAAGCTTTCCACTGAATTTTAAATTTGGTTTATTGAGTTTTTCATTTCCTGATTTCCCATTTGGTTCTCTTTCAGAATCTCTCTTTATTGAAGTGTTCTTTTACTTCCTGTTTTTGCTCTCTGATTTCACACTTTAAACTTTCTTGTAGTGCATACAAAATTTTAACTATTGACTTTCTAAATTCTTTCTCTGTAGTGTCAATGGAGTCCATTGTTGAAGCATTATGCATTGTGGACGCTTTGGTATGATTTGATTCCTTGCTTTATTATATTGGTTGTTATGTCTATCCATTTATTGTAATAGTTATAACTTCCTCTTTTAAGTAAATAACTACTTTGTGAGCTTCTTTCTTTGAGAGTCTTGGTTTGGGTGAATATCTAGATATTGGTACTAGAAGTCAACGTGTAACCTCTGCCGATCCCAATATCAATACCACATTTAGTGATGCCACCAAATAGTATTTATCATAATCACGTCAGAGCCAAGCCTTGTACTTTTCAACCTTATGAAACTTGTTGATATTTTCTTCACAGTTACTCAAATTCAGAAATAAACTTGTAGTCAAATTCTGGAACTGGTCAAAAAATTAGTTATTAATTTTACTAAATAATGAGGGCTAAATAATGAGGGCTAAAAAGGGGGAAGAGAAAAGACTGGGTAATTGGAAGAGGGAAAAAGAAACAGAGAGAGAAGGTGGAAAATAATTCATATCTGGGTAGATAGGAAGAATGGATGGATGGTGGGTATTTGAGGTAGTAGCTGATAATGCAAGAGAATGAATAGGTGTAAGAGGAGCAAGCATAAACCAGAGATAGGAAAACAAAGATAGGAAGAGTGGTTTCAATTAGTGCTTTAAACTCTTAGATGAAATACATTCAAATGGGTTGAATATAATGTTTGTTATATTAGGGTATGCATTAGCATTCAGGTTAAAGAGTTATTAATGAGTTCAAAGTTGACATTAGCATTATTTATAGTAAACCATGCCAAGGTGAAGAAAATTCTTGTAGAATATTGGCTTGGATTTCATGTGGATAGAACATTTAGCACATGTCCATCATTCTTTGCCAGTGGGTCCAGAATTACTGGGGCATAGGAACAACTTCCCTAGTTCCTTTGGACTTTGAACCAGCTGTGTTTGGTTTGTCAGCTCAGAGGCCTGTTGCTGACTTCTTGGAAGGTTCAGTGTTGTATGTTGGTTGTTTTATTTAGAGCAATTCAGTATATAGGCTCTGGAGTGTCCCTGTGATTGGCATAGGTCACTCTGTACCATGCTCCCCTCTGCAGAATGCTCTTCATGGTAGTGTAGATACTGGTGGCTGTCTGTGAGCACGGGATATCTGGTTGTGGATTTTCCACAGGTGTTCTGAAGTGCAAAAGTATCCCCCAGGAGGATGCCACTCTCTGAGTTCACCTCAGTTCTAGTTTCCACTCTCCCAACTTGTGAATTGAGGGTGTTGATTCCTTCCATTGAATTTGACTAATGTAAGGTTCAGCCAGTCCAAATAATATATTTTTATTTGCCACTTATGATGACAGGTGAGTCTGGGAGGTAATTAAAGCTGGGAGCTACCATTTCCTGTTGCCTTGGATCAGGCATTTTTTTTTTGTACCTTAACTGATCTCCCACTGGCTATCTTTTGAAGATGGTTACACTTAAGTTTCCTGGTGTATTCGGCAAACTTCTAGCATGCTTCTGCCCAATGGCTGCCACCATCCAGAAACCAGATATCCATGTGACTGACTTTTTAAGGCAGCTTTCCTTAGATATAGCCTTGTGATTAAAAGAATAGTCCCTAGACTTTGCACAGTGCCTCCCCTCAATGTCAGTGGTTGGTGTGGGCTGATATGACTCTTATGGAACTGCTTTCCTCTGCTCAGAGCCAAATCTGGTTTGCTGTTCTGTCACTGCCTGGTTTGGTGGATACTGTTCAGAGCTTTGCCCTTTGTCCGAATTGTAGAGGCTGAACAGAGTGTTGGGTTAAAGCTCACTTCCTGGCACAGGTCCACTCTGCTTCACTCCCCTTATTCACATGGAGGGGTAAGGGAGAGAATTTCAGCTAGTAGTGGTCCTTCTAGAAGTTCTTTCTGGCCAAATTCTTAAGAGGTTCCACTGCAGGGGACTTCTCTCTGGTCTAATTTGCCTGCATTTGGATGTGGGGAGATGCCATGTTGATTTAAGGACTAGTTGGGTGAGGTAATAGCTCTCTATTGTAAGCAGCCTAAGTTCCCTAAATTTTACTCAAAACTTTGGAAATTTTTCCTTTATTAATTTGGCCCAAATTACCCAATTTCAAGTAGACCATTTGTTTTAGCTAGGATCTTTACTGACATTTACTGAGATTATTTTATAGGCCATAAGACACTATACAAAAGGCTCATTTATTTACGTTGTTAGTTGAACCAATTATGTGAGATATGCCTAGCACACAGCAGATTACTAATAAATATCTGCTGGATTAATTAATATAAATTACACACAGTTAAGGTTAGGGGATTAATGCTGGCTTTTAGAAGATGGTGGAAGGGAGCTGGGTATTAACTTATGATCTCCTCACAGCACAGAAAGAGGCAGTGAAAGAAAAGAAAAATTGAGAGGTGGGTGACTAAATAAATGCTCTAAGAGTCAATATCACAAATTCTGAGACCTGGACTGACTTGAAGTTCAGTTACCAGAGTAGAAAAGAAGTACAGAGTTCCCCAACCCCAAACCTAAAACAGGGTAAGGGGAGGGGAAGTACAACAGAGAGAGAAAAAGAGAGGGAGGGAGGGAAAATTTTCTTAAGTTTACCCACTTAAAAACATTAGAAAGGCAGACAAAATTTAAATGAGAGGAAGTAGTTACTAAGAGACATAGAGATAACTGAATGTACAGAGGATACTTGACAGAAGCTTTCGTTCCTCAGACCCTTGGGACTTCATAATAATAGCCAACAACTTAGCAGGGAAGGAATCAAGGGAATAAGTACTCTGTCCTTACTCCCTATTCCTTCATCTTTGACTCAGTAAGGGAATCCACTGATGCAGACCATAGAAGTCAACCTTCTGAGACCCAACTATGGAGAAGAGAGTAGAGAATGACCCTGGAGGGGCAAGTGGAAAATATTTAGCACACCATCTTTATTAATTTATAATCTCCTTAAATCTTTGTACAAAAATTTATCACATATATCTTATTATTTTTTATTCTCACTTCAACTTTTATATTATTTCTTGTCTCATCATCTCTTGATTGTTTCAAACAATCTCTGTCCTTTCAGACCCCTATCAAATATATATTGCTTATAGTTAAGCTGGAATTTATACCAGGATTTTCTGACATCAAAATTTTCTTTGTACATCACCCTCGCCAATCCTAGTTTCCTGTGTTCTCTTTTCAGAAATAAAAGAATTGGGGGTTCTTTCTTTTGTTAATTTCAATTTTTGAGAAAAATCCTTCTTAAATTTACACTCTTGAAGTTATAACGTGGGTCTTTTTTATATTTTCTCATTTGTTTTCATTTAAAGATTTGTTAAAATTTTTTTTTGAATTATGAAAATTCTGTTTTTTAATTGTCTTGAACTTGAGGCCCAAATAAAGCAATTTTAATTGGCCAGCCTATTCATTGGTTGTTTTTGTTTAAAGAATTTGTATAGATTAAAATTCAGCTGCAAGTATATTAGTGATTTTCTGTTGTTTACTTGTCAAGATTTGTATTGTTTGGATGAAAAATAGTATTTCAAAACCTGGCAGCATATTGACAAAAACAGCATTTTGTGTAATTCTCTTTTTGGAAAAACTACCTCTTTAAAAGACAAAGATTACCTCTAACACTTCTATTCACATGTATCTCCAACAATAGATTTATTGACAGCTCTACAATAAAGTTTAATTCTTTATCCTCCCTCATTCATCATAGCATATGCATTTCTTCATGGGGAGAGGCAGATTAGAGACCTATAAGTGAACAAAAAATATGGAGGCATCCTAAGTGTATAGGAGAAGCATTTGACATTTTGTTACTAATCTCTGACAGATGCAGGACTTTCTGTATTGTTCATTCTCTTTTTGTGTTGAATATTTTAATGTTAATTCTAGAGTGCAAACTGACCCTTGAGACTAGCATTCTGTGGAACTACCTTGGGGTAAGGGAATGGAAAGGTGAGCTAGGTAATCCCTGAGCATACCACACCATACTGGCCATTTAGTATTCCTGAAAGCCTTGGCTACTTCTTAGGAAAATATTAGAAGATAGCTTCCTAATGTTAAGCTTCCCTTCTCCTTTGTGTCTCCCTCTCATTCCCCATCCCCTTCTACCTCAGCAAAAGTAAAAGTCTACTACAATTTCTGAGCTGGGAATGGCACATTTTCACACATTTGTTTTCAGTATCATTCCTGACAAACTCATTACAAAGTACCCATGGCCCACACTAAAGTGTACTTCCTCTGGGACCAATAGCTGTGTAAGGAGGAACTGCAAGCTGCCTGATAAGTTGTTGTTCTGAAGATAGCAGTGCTTTTTAGCAGAATATCTAACCTTTTCTCATATTGCCTGAGGCCTAAGACCCTCAAGGTCTATTTCTCATCTTAAAAATCCTCTGTAGGAAACACAGTGTGTGGCCTAAGAATATCTTCAAATTGCTTGGCATGTCTCTATTTTCTTTCTATGTCTTTAAAAAGTGATAGTTACAGTTATGCTGGGTAATCTCTTTATGATTTTGCAAAACGGATTTTGTTTCTTCCATTAACAGATGCTTTTTATTGACATGGGAAACAACATGTTGAATTTTTTATGAAGACTAAATATATAGGGCAGGAGAGGTAAAGTACTTTCATATATATGGAGACAAGGAACATTTTATGAAACCTGAAGATTACTTTGAGCCTGACAAAACCCTTAAGCTTACTTATTTATTATTATATCAAGGTAATTATCAACTTTAATTTGAATAGCTGTATAAAACCCCTTCTTAAATATTTTGGGAATTTTTTTCCTTTTTATTTTTTTTTTCTGTTGCTATAAATATCTTACATAACAATGAAATGTTGAGTTTTAGGAAATATCATTTCACCTTGGGGAATGTAGTCACAGAAATTAAGAAGCCAAAATATTTAAGTCTACTCATTAGAACCTTAGAACCTCTATAGTGTTAGATGCTCATCATAATTTTATATGTGTATAGTTTATTGTTGTAGCAATAATTTATATTAATATATTATATATGTATACATATATACACAAATTATATATATATATATATATTTTTTCCTATAAATTGTTTCTGAAGTTCTGAAGAATTGAAGTATTGGTTTCCAAAGATGGATGCCAATAAATTTTCTGCTAATAAACAGTTTTTTAGATATACTTAGAATTAGTCTATGTGACTAAAGTTGTCTTCAGGAGAGCAAACCTTCTTGTGTTTGGGAGATGCACATTGTGTTGTGTTCACCTAACTTTTGTAAAAGTAATGCCTTTGATATACCTTCCTCCTTTCCTTCCCCCTTTCTCCTTTCCTTCTTTTCTTTTCTCCTTCCTTTCTCCCTCCCTCCCTCCCTCTCTCCCTTCCTTCCTTCTGGTACCTGGAATTGAACTCAGAAACACTTAACCACTGAGCAATATCCCCAGCCCAGCCCTCTTTATTTTGAGACAGTATCTTGATAAATTGATTAGGACCTCACTTTGAACTTGCAATCCTCCTGTCTTAGCCTCCCAAACCACTGTTGATATGCATTTCAAGAGATATTTTCAAACTTTCCAACTGGTGCAAAATTCTGCCAAAAGATCTTCAAAGATTCCATTTTTTAGTATTTATTTTTTAATTGTAGGTGGACACAATACCTTTATTTTATTCATTTATTTTTATGTGATGCTGAGGATCCAACCAGGGCCTTGCATGTGCTAGGCGAGCACTCTACCACTGAGCCACAATCCAGGCCTCAAAGAATCTTAATATATTATTTTCAGGTTGTTCTTACTATGTGGAAAGAAACACTCTATTTAATGCTTTTGTTGTTGATAAAGAAACGAGACTCTTTTTTCTTCCAAATCATGAATTATTATTACTACCTTAGTGTCCCTTTTCCTGTGGCTTTACTTTTTGCAAGTTTCAGTTACTAGGGCAAATTTTTGTCTGAAAATATTAAATGGAAAATTTCAGAAATAAACAATCTATAAGTTTTAAATTGTATGGCATTCTGAATAGCGTGATTAAATTTTACACCATTGTGCTCTATCCTGACAGGGTTATGGATCCTCCCTGTGTCAAGAATATCTATGGCTTTATATGCTTTCTGCCTATTAGTCATTTAATAGACTTTTTTATTAGCAGATTGACTGTTGAGGTATAACAGTGTTCAAGTTACCTTCTCTTATAATGGCCCAAAGTACAACTGTGGTGATGCTGGCAATTCAGATATGCAAATGAGAAATCATAAAGTGTTTCTGTTAAGTGAAAAGGTAAAAAACCTTTACTTAGTAAGGAAAAAATTGTGTGTTGAGGTTGCTAAAATCTATTGTTTCAGTCAGCTTTTTGCTACTGTGACCAAAAGATGTGAGAAGAACAATTTTAGAGGAGGAAAAGTTTATTTAGGGGCTCATGGTTTCAGAGGTCTCAGTCCATAGAAGGCCAGCTTCATTTGGGGGGGCTTAAGGTAAGGCAAAACATCATGATGGAAGTATGTGGTAGAGGGAAGCCATTCACATGATGATCAGAAAGGGGAGAGAGAGAGAGAGAGAGAGAGAGAGAGAGAGAGAGAGAGAGAGAGAGAGAGAGAGAGACACTGACTCCACTTACAAATTCAAACTATATACCTCAAAGGCATGCCCCAATGACCCACCTCCTCTATCCACACTCTACCTGCCTTCAGTTACCCCTTAGTTAATTCTTTCAGGGGATTAATGAATTCACTGATTGGGTAAGACATTCATAACCCAATCATTTTACCTCTAAACCTTCTTACATTGTCTCACACATGAGCAATCTAAACCATAATATCTATGATAAAAAAGAATCTGTGAAATTGTGGAGAACTAAAAGGAAGTACATGCCATTTTGCTTCATACCTCAAATGGCAAAAGCTGTGGCAACAGTGTGTGTTAAGTGCTTAGTTATGATGGAAAAGGCATTAAATTTTATGGTAAATACCATCTACAAGTTTTAAACATCTAGTGGGGTTCTTAGATTGTATCCCTCATGAATAAGGGGGCATTTTAGTCAGCATTGTTGTTGCTCTGACCAAAGGACATGACAAGAACAACTAAATGGAGTTAAAATTTATTTTGGCTCATTCAGAATTTTAGTCCATGGTTGGCTGACTCAATCTCTGAGCCAAGCTGATGGAGAACATCATGGCTGAAGGGCTTAGAGGAGGAAAGCAGCTCAGGACATGTCAAGCAGGAAGCAGAAAGAGAGAGAACTCTGTTTACCAGTAACAGAATATCAATATTAAAATCATACCCCCAGTGACCTATTTCTTCCAGCCACACCCTACCTGTCTTCAATTTTGACCCAGTTAATCCATGACAGTGGATTAATGAACTCCTTAGGCTGCCTTATCTAATCATTTCCCCTCTGAAAATTTTTGCATTATCTCACACATGAGCTTTTGAGCTACACCTTATATCTAAACCATGACAGAAGGACATCTATATATACAATCTTATGGGAAAAAATAGTGGTTATTGCCAGGTAAGTTGTCACAAGCCTATATGATTCTAGCAACTTAGGAGACTGAAGCAGGAGAATTGCAAGTATGAAAGAAGCCTAGGCAACTTAGTGAGACACTGTCTAAAAATAAAAAAAATAGGAATGGGGGTATAGCTAAGAAATAGAGCACCCCTGGGTTCAATCCCCAAAATAAATAAATAAATAAGAAATAAATAACAATGATTTTTAAAAGGGCTGGGAATGCAGCTCAGAAGCAGAACACTTCTGAGTTCAATCCCAAGTATTGCAATGAAAAAAAAATAATAAAAATAAAATAAATAATAAAAATAAGTAAATAAAAATTTTAATGGTTATTGAATATTGCCATTTTAGAGATCCATGGAAATCATAATCCTGACATTTCTTAAAAAATTCTTCATACCATCTTCTCTTCCTGTACCACCTAATTCAATTAATACACATTAGTCTTCTAGTCATCAAGCTTGAACTTTTGACTAGTCATTTTCAACTAATCTTTTTCCTACTCTCCAATTCTACAAATTGATATGGCTGCCTGGATGAAATTGATCTGATTTCCCGATCAATAACAGATTACATTTTTCTGACTAAGGGGGTCAGCAGATACTAAGAGTAAGTCATGGTGTTCTGTCTAGTAGATTTTTTGTGGGGTGGGCATGTGACTTTAGTTAGGTCAATCAGAACCTTCCTTGAAAGTTTTTATATTTTATGTTTCAAAAACTGATAAAGAAGAAACACTTTCTTCCTTCAGGGTCATAAAACTAGAAGAATGATTCAGGGTTTTCTGTGGGCATAGTTCTTCATATAGAGTAAATTTGTGCGTGGAAGGAGAGAATTAAGTGATTAGACATCAATGAAAGACAAGAGAGAATGCAAACAGATTTTAAATTCTCCATGACATTCTGAATTCCTTAGAGTTGTGCTGGCACCTGAATTTTTTTGCCCTAACAACTTCTAGTTTTGGCTTACACTAACTTGAGTTGAAGTTCTGTCACTTGAAGCTAAATAATTCCTGACCTCTGCATTCATTTAGTAAGATGAGATTATATTTCCTAAATCCATTAACATACTCTTATTTTCATTCAAATTTCTACTGCTTTGGTTCATTCCTTATTGTATTATGCTTGCACCCTCCCTGCCATTCTCTAACCCCACCCTGCCAGTCATTCTTACATTCAATTGAACTATAATTCTAAACATGTCAATCTATTATTTTCTTGTTTAAAATTCCTTAAAGGCTCCACAATTCAAATTTCTAGGCCTGTGTTATAATGCCCTTTGAGATTTGTCTTTCATTTCCTACCTTTTGACACATTTTCCCCTATGTATTCCACTCTACCTATACCAAATAAAATTGCTTCTTTTTCTTATGCCATTCTAGTTTGCATGTTTATGATTTTGCACACATTTCCCCCTTTGCCTAGAATTCTGCCATCCCTAAATTTCAATCTTACTGATCTGCTGAATTTCTATCCTTTAAAGCTCAAGTTTCTCTATACAGGATTAATTATTCACTATCATTGTTATTATTGTATTTATAGTGATGTCTTTATACATCTCTCCCTTAAGCCTCAAAAAACATCCAAAGTATGAAACATTTAAGAACAGAGACTCTATCAGAGGCACCTTTTTGTTTCAAGAATCCAGTGGGATATTTAATTTCCTTTATCATTTAGAGATCATTTTGTCTGAAGCTTTCTAAATGGTGTGGATTATTTTTCAGCAAATATTTATTCTTTTTACTCTCCCACTATAGATGATATATATGCATTCCTGCTCATTTGACTTGGGCTTTATAAGATGATGTTCTTGGGTCATGACTCCAACAGAGGCTTTAAATATGTTTTGTGTAATTTGACTTGGCCTTAACATGCTGGTGATTTGCTTTGAGAACTGGTATATGAGAGACATGTTGAACACACCTTGATTCAACCTTATTCTAGAGCTCAGCCTGACCTACTTTCAGTCTAAAGCAGAGTTACCTAGAGGAGTACATATCAACCAAAGCACAACCTGAAAACCTATAAGTTTAAGAATAAATGTGTATTGTTGTAACCCATGGTGGTTAGGTGTAGTTCGTTAAAAAACTTTATTTTGTTATTAGTGTACAGAACTTGATTAATTTATTGATTTGGAAAAATTTGATAACTAGAATTTTTGACATGAATTAAGGAATCACTTATTAGTATTTGATAAGCATAAAGAGTCCCACCAAGTGGTAAGGAATGGAAAGCTTCAGATAAGATGATCTCTAAATGACAGATGAAATTAAATATCCCACTGAATTCTTGGAACAAAATGGTGCCTCTGATAGAGTCTCTGTTCTTAAATGTTTCATACTTAGAATGTTGTTTGAAACATTAAATGTAGCCTTGGCAAGCAAATTAGAGGCATTTTACCCCTACTCATTTCTGTTGGGAAAAGTATAAACGGCAGCCATACCCCAGAGAAAAAACCCCAAGATGGCGCCTAAGGACCTCTTCTTCCTACCTTCTTCTTTTCTGCAGTGGCGCGAAAAGTTCCCACCCATGTGAACTCTCCCACCGGCGCCAATTTCAAATCTCGCTGGCGGGGAACCTTAGCCCCAATGAGAACTAATTCCTGGGCTCCGGAGCTGATATCTGGAAGAACTTGCCAATAAACGGGTTGCCTGTCATTTATCTAAGCCCTACCATCTCCCCCTTAGTTCTATATAAGCACACAGCTTTTTGCAATAAAATTGGAATTCTCCTGGCGAAGTGTCTTTGCGTGGGGAATTCTTTCATTCTGGTGCCCCATGTGAGGATACGGGTGAGCTCTTTCCAACAAGAGCCCCGTCCCCCGCTCCGCCGAGACACTCCGCCCTGGTCCGCTCTTTTCAGATGCCGGCTTCCTGCACTCACCACTGATCTGGCTTAGGTAAGCTTCCCCTGACCCCGGCTCGCCAACTCCCTTCAGGCTACCGCTGGTTTTGTGACCGTGATCGTCCGGCACACTCCAGATGCCCGGTGGGGGGAGGGAATTCACCCCACTAAGACCTTTACTGGCCGCAGTGGACCCTCTGGTGATCCGTTTCCCTTTGGGGCGTGAGGCTTCTGAGTTTACACGAGAGGCTCTGTGGTTTTTTCTTCCTCCGCTGCCGCTGCCGCTGCCGGCTAGAGTTGCTGTTTCCTGCGGGGCTGTTGTGTCTGGCTGAAGCTGCCTTTCTGCTCGGGGAAAACTGAACTCCCGGCCTGGAACTGCGTTCTGCTGGAGCTGGAGTTCTGTTTTCATTACTGACTTCTTCCACTGCGGTCGACAAATTTCCTGACGTCAGGTTGCCCGTGGCTCTGACCCCATTGGGTCTCACAGATCACACTTCACTGGTGACGACCGGGTAGTGCCCTCTGTATTTCCTCGCGATGGCTGGTTATTTTGGGGACGCCCAACTGACCTCTGTTTGCCCCGAGCTTCCTGGAAGCTGCTCCAGCCTGAGTT
The DNA here is from genome assembly GCF_047511675.1 of Marmota flaviventris. Taxonomy (NCBI): domain Eukaryota; kingdom Metazoa; phylum Chordata; class Mammalia; order Rodentia; family Sciuridae; genus Marmota; species Marmota flaviventris. Next base: position 39,076,550 of record NC_092507.1, on the reverse strand, counting down.
TTCTCTTTGTCTCTCTCGCTTACTCTTATTCTTTCTCTCTCTCTCTCTCTCTCTCTTTCTCTCTCTTCCATCTCTCCCTGTGACTATGGGCACCTCTTCGTCTCTACCTGAAGCCTCACCTCTCAAATGTTTAATAAAAAATCTGGCCACACTCTCCCTCACACCAGACATCAAGCCCAAACTTCTAATCAAATTCTGTACCCAATATTGGCCTACATATCCACTGGATAATGGCAATCATTGGCCTCCAGAAGGCTCCTTAGATCCAAACCTCCTCCGGGACCTTTTTAACTATTGCCTGCATCTGAAAAAGTGGAGGGAGATTCCCTGCGTTGAAGGTTTTAGCCTTCTCGCACAGCACCCTGCTCTCTGCTCCTCCTGCTCTCCCTCTCAGGTCCTCCTTGCTTGCAAACCCCTCTCTTCCCCCACTTCTACTCCTGACTTTGCAGATTCTTCCTCATTCGACCCAGCAGATGAACCCCCACCTTATCCCCCAGCCCCATCTGCCCCTTCTCTCCCGCTATACCCTCCTCTTCCTCTGCCTGATTCCACGGATCCTCAGCCTTCCGTTTCATCCCCCTCCCCTCCGCCCTCTTCTGCCTACTCCACCTCCTCCTCCGCAGAGACACCCCCTTCCCCTCCCTCTCCTTCCTGTCCGCCACCTGCCTCTTTCAAGTCTAAGGGACTCCTTCCCACCCCCAAGACAATCGCACCCCTTCGTGAGGTAGCTGGTCCCGAGGGTGTCATCAGAGTCCCCGTGCCCTTCTCCATGTCGGACATTACTCAGCTAGAAAGGAAGTTAGGCTTATTCACCACTGACCCCACCACTTACCTTCGGGAGTTTCAATGGATCCTGCAAGCATATAGCCTCACTCATCATGACATCTACATGCTCTTGGCCAATACACTTCTCCCCGAGGAAAAGCGACGGGTCTGGGAGCTAGCCCAAGTCCATGCTGATGAAAATCATAGGAACAATCCCAACCACCCCACGGGCCCTCATGCTGTCCCAGAGCAGGATCCCCTATGGGATTACAACACCCCTGAAGGCTTACAGTCTCGTGACCTTTTTACATCCTGCCTCTTGGCGGGCCTAAAAAAGGCCACCCGCAAGGCTGTTAACTTTCAAAAGGTACAGGAGGTCATTCAAAGGAAGGAGGAAACACCTTCAGAATTCCTGGATAGACTAACCAAGTCCCTTCAACAGTACACAAACCTTGACCCAGAAACCCCTGATGGCCATTATTTCTTAATGACATATTTTCTGGACCAAAGATACCTTGACATTAAAGCCAGGCTTAAAAAGCTTGAACAGGGCCCTGCTACTCCTCAGACCGAAATCCTCGCTGTCGCTTTCAAGGTTTTTCATGGTAGAGAGAATGAAAGCGAACACTGTAGGCAGAGGGCTGAAAACGCCAAATTCCAAATGTTGGCCCAGGTCATTCAGAGAAGGCCATCACCACGCCGTCCCAATAAGACACCCCCTGGAGCTTGCTTCAAATGTGGTAAGGAGGGACATTGGACCAGGCCTTCACCGAGGACACCCTCCACCCCCTGCCCAAAAGGGGACACTGGGGGGCAGACTGCCCAACAACCCGGAAGGGAGGTTGGTCAGCCGCCTGGCAACCCCAGCCTCTCCTGGGCTTGGCAGAGGAGGATTGACAGAGCCCTGGGCCTTCCCTCCCGACTATTACCATCAAGAAGCAAGAGCCTAGGGTCACCTTCCTGGTTGATGGATGCTTCATTACCTTCCTCTTAGATACTGGTGCTGCTTTTTCGGTCTTGAGGTAGTATTGGGGTCCTACCACACCCTCAAAAACTCCTATTGTCAGGGTAGGAGGTAAACAGATTTTCCCTCGAAACCCCCCCCCCCCCCTTATCATGTTATATGCAGGGATCCCTTTTGTCCTTCACATAATCCTTTCTCGTTATGAGCCATTGCCCCATTCCTCTTCTGGGAAGGGACATACTCTCACTATTGGAAGTCACCATTCACATTTCACCCCACACCTCTCCTACCTCTCATTTCCTCATGATGTTCCTAGGGGCAGATACACCTCCTTCACGCACTCTTCGACAACTATCTAAACCAGTTAACCCTGAGGTTTGGGACACAACTACACCCTCTATGGCTAAATGCAGTCCTATTCATATTGTCTTACGGGACCCTTCAAGATATATTAGTCAACCACAATATCCACTCACAACCACAGCCCTCCTCGGATTAGAACCCATCATCCAGGATTTATTACGAAAGGGGTATCTTAGGCCTACACACTCTCCTTTCAACACCCCCATTCTGGCAGTTAAGCAACCTAACGGGTCCTACAGGCTGGTTCAAGACCTTCGCCTTGTCAACTCCTCTGTGGTCCCCATCCACCTGCTAGTGCCCAACCCTTACACCCTCCTCTCTCAGATCCCTGCCACTACTACCCACTTCTCGGTCCTAGATTTGAAAGATGCATTCTTTTCTATTCCCTTGTCCTCAAAATCTCAGGATATCTTTGCTTTTACGTGGACTGACCCTCACACCCGCCATTCTCGTCAGCTTACCTGGACTGTCCTCCCACAGGGATTCAGGGATAGCCCCCATCTCTTTGGCCAAGTTCTTGCCCAGGACCTCACATCCTTTCACCCCACCTGTCCTGACTCTACTCTCCTTCAATATGTCGATGAACTTCTTCTATGTAGTCCCTCTTGGGAACACTCTCAATCCCACACCGCCCAGCTTCTTAATTTCCTAGCAGACAAGGGATATAGGGTGTCTCCCCACAAGGCCCAGGTTTCCCAGTCTTCTGTCACCTATCTTGGTTTTCGCCTTACACCCGGGAAAAAGGAAATAACACTGGATAGGAGGCAACTCCTCTCTAATCTTCCAGTGCCCCATACGAAAGCCGAAATACTATCATTCCTAGGACTAACAGGTTATTTTAGGGCCTGGATCCCAAATTATTCTCTTCTAGCCAAACCCCTGTATGACCTAGCAAAGGGACCCCCTAGTGAATCTCTTGCCTCCTCCCCCAACTACCACTTACGCAGGCTTCAGCAACTCCTCTTAAAGGCACCTGCCCTTCACCTTCCTGATCTTTCAAGACCATTTCATCTATATGTCCATGAAAAGGGGGGGCAAGCACTTGGGGTCTTAGGTCAAAACTATGGGCCTACATTTGCACCTGTGGCATATTTGTCCAAGCAACTAGACCCTACCATCCGTGGGTGGGCCCCTTGCTTAAGAGCTCTGGCTGCTGGACAAATTTTACACAAAGAAGCCTCTAAGCTGACTTTTGGGGCCCCTTTAACTATCCACTCCCCACATCACTTGAAGGATCTTTTAGCTTATAAGGGCCTTCAAACCCTTCCTACATCCAGAGTTCTGTCACTCCTCACTTCCTTTCTGGAAAACCCTAATATTACGTTCCTCCCCTGCTCTGCACTGAACCCTGCCTCACTGCTCCCAACGACTCCCATGTCTGACACACCAACTCATAATTGCTTGGAAACCTTAGATTATTTCCTCCCCTCTCATTCTTCCATTTCTGAGGGACCACTCACCAAACCTGACCTTATCTGGTTCACTGACGGCAGTTCCTTTAGGCAGAACGGCACTCATTACTCTGGATATGCTGTAGTTTCAGCCACTGAGATTATAGAGGCCAAAGCTCTGCCTTCAGGAACTACCAACCAGCAGGCTGAACTTATAGCAGCCACTCGTGCCTTCCTTCTAGCACAAGGCAAATCCCTCACCCTTTATACTGACTCAAAATATGTCTTCCATATTTTATTATCCCATGCTGCAATATGGAAGTAGCGAGGCCTACTTACCACCAAAGTTAATGCGGTCACTAATTCAGCTCTTATAACCAATCTGATAGAGGCCTCCCACTTACCCACACAGTTGGGAGTTGTCCATTGTAGGTCCCATCAGAAGGACGGCTCTCTTATCACTGAGGGCAACGCCAAAGCTGACCAGGCGGCACGAATGGCTGCTACCACTTCGAATTATGGCCCCCCTGGGGGACATATAATGGCCACTTTAGACAGCTCATCTGAAGCCCCTACTTCTTCCAAAAAGAAGAAGGATCTTTTCAAGTTCCTTCATACTCTATTCCATTCCAGTTCTCAGTCTTTGACCCTCTTTTTACAGAGCTTCTTCTCCCTCACCCCCTCTGACAAAGCCATGCTACAAAATATAGCCTCTAATTGTCAGATCTGTCAGCGGACCAACCCTCATACTCCTTTAAGGCCCAAACCTTTCCCTTCCCACCAAGCCCGGGGACACATTCCTGCTGCTGACTGGCAGGTAGACTTCACCAACATGCCCACAGTACGGCACACTAAATACCTCCTTGTCTTTGTGGACACTTTCTCTGGTTGGGTTGAGGCATTTCCCACTTCCAATAAAAAGGCTTCCACTGTAGCTTCAATCTTACTGACAGACATCATCCCCAGGTTTGGTATGCCCACTTCCTTACAATCTGACAATGGCCCTGAGTTTATTTCTAGGATCACACAAAAGGTCTCTCAAGCCCTCTCCTTCAAGTGGCATTTCCACTGTCCATATCGCCCCCAGGCTTCAGGGAAAGTGGAAAGGGTAAATCTTACTCTAAAGGAAGTCCTTACCAAATTGACAATGGAATTAAACTTAGACTGGGTCAAATTCCTTCCCTTGGCTTTGCTTCGAATCAGAGCTCTCCCTAAGAAACCATCTTTACTGTCTCCCTTTGAGATAATGTATGGAAGACCTCTTATATCCCCTGGGTTGGTTGTTTCACAAGGACCTCTCACCCGAGATTTGTCTTTGCCTCTCTTGTTTCATCTCCTCTCGGAACTCTGGAAATATCAGGACTGGCTTCTTCCGGACCCAGTCTCCTCTCCAAACACTCCTCCCTTAACACCTGGGAGTCTAGTCTATTATAATACCCCAGAGGAGAAAGGGCCTCTTGCCCCAAAATGGGAAGGCCCCTATCCTGTCATTCTCTGTACCCCCACCGCCGCCAAACGCTCCTTACCAGACAACCGTCTCACTCCCTGGATTCACATTTCTAGGTTGAAGCCATATCACCAGGAGGCCCCACCTGCTGACTACAGGACCACCCCAGAGGAACTCCAAGAATCCCCTCCTGAACCTCCCCTTTACTCCTGCTCTCCACACCCATCTCACCCCTTTAAGTTGCGGTTCACACGGTGTTCCTCGCAGCCCAGTTCCTCTTAAAGAAGGCACAATGAGGTCTCCCAACACCCTAGTCTTCTCTCTCTGTTTGTTTTTTGTGCTCTGTTTATTTTCTGTGCTCTGTCGGGACTGGTCTTTACCCTCCTCTCCTACCATGTATTTATTCACTCTTCGGGGACGATACTCAGAACATGGCATGCAGAAGGTCCACGCAGTGGATGCAACTACTTGCTTCATCCACAACTGCACCTCTATTTCCCTAAAATTTTCACCTTCCAGGACCTTCGTCCCTGGTAGCTGGAACTGGCCTTTCATTTGCTTCCTTTTTGATCAAACCAAAGGCTATTGCCATTGGTGACCTGAGATATATAATGGGTACCCCTATTGGTCATGCAGGTTCCATGATGAACGTGGTAGCTATTCTTACCACTCACTTGGTTACCCTGAAGGGTGGACTTCTAGTTACCTAAAATGGCATAAAGGCTCTTCATCCGATAACAATGGATGGTATACTTTAGATATACCTGACCCCAAGGCCAAACGTTGGGACTATGTTGAGTTTGCTGTCTATGCTCGGACAACCTCAGTCAGACCCACAGGGTGGATGACTGTTGGCCGCACCCTGATTACGCCACCTAAGGCAACCATCCAGGTAGTCGAACACATCAAGGAGTCAGAATCAAAACTTCAAGATCTTATCCATAGCCCATCCAAAGAGGATTCAGAGCCTTCAACCCCCTCAGGTCCCTCTCCCACATGGCTCAATTTACTACACCAAACTCTTCGATTATTAAACTCCCCCCCCCCCTTTCTGTGCCTACTTCTCAGTGCTTTCTCTGTGCTTCACTTAGTCGTCCACTTCTAGCAGTGGTCCCATTAGCGGCAGGAAATATTTCAGCAAAAACCTACAATTTCTCTAAGAAAGGACAACCCCTACATGTGACACATATCCCACTATGGGAAAGTTATTCCACCAATACTTCATTTCCTTTCATCTGTTTCCACCTGCCAACAATGAATCCTTTACCCATTTGTTCCTTGAGCTATAGCACCCCATCGAGCCCTGCGTTTATGCAACCTGGACATTTCCTCTGGTGTAACGGGTCTTTAAGTACCTCAATGATCAATGTCTCTGGCACCTGTTTCTTGGTTACTGTAGTTCCTCAGCTGTCTTTGCATACTCCCACCGAATTCCGACAGTTGGCCCTACCTTCCTGCACCCATAGGGCAGTCTTTCTGCCGGTTCTGGTAGGCCTCACTTTAACAACCTCAGTGGCGAGTCTCGGACTCTCTGGTGGAGCTATAGGTCATGCTCTATGGGCATCCAATGACCTGCAACAAAAACTGCAGGAAGCACTCGATACCACTGCTGAGTCTCTGGGCTCCTTGCAGTGGCAGGTTACTTCATTGGCACAAGTGGCTTTACAGAACTGAAGGGCAATTGATCTTCTCACTGCAGAAAAAGGGGGTACATGCCTGTTCCTCAGAGAGGAATGTTGCTACTATGTTAATGGGTCTGGGCTAGTAGAAAAAAATGTTGTTAAATTGTAGGAATTATCGACCCAATTGCTCAAACCCACCTCCTCTAATCCCATAACGGGGTTCTTCCAATCCTCTCTTGCCACGTACTTACTACCTATCTTGGGGCCCCTTATTGGGATGCTCCTTTTTTGTGCTCTCTTGCCCTGCATAATGAAGTTCCTTCAAACCCAAATGCAAAAAATTTCTAATCAAACTTTCAACCAGCTTCTGCTTAGGCACTACCAGCCTCTGATGACCGATGAACCCCCAACATCTCCAAGAGAACAGTTCACTCAGTGTTGAAGCTCACTACCAGGCACGATGGAATGCAGCAGACATCAGACAGTGGGAGACAACGAGCTCGGAGAACCTCTTAATCTGCCATCCTGGATTCATGAGTCTTTATGTCCTTTTAAGCCTCCTCATGGCCCTTGGCCTCTTCTCTGTCAGTCCCCCAACATGGAACTTCTGCCAAAAATTGACCTTTGCTTTAATTTTTATCTTCATTCTGTTTTTATTCGCCCTGATCTTCTTCAGGTGCTGGTGACGCCACGTCCAGGCAATGCTTCCAGTATTTCCTAGAGTCTCTGTTACAGGACCAGTGGCTGATACCAACAATCTCCTCCATCCAGGACTCGTTCCATGCCATCGACAACTTGTGGCTTCAGGGAACTTTCATAGACTTCACCCCTACGGAAGTAGCTGTCTATAGCCACTGGGTTTTATTTCTGGCTGCCATGATATCCCCAGACCTGCCCCCCGGAGCATTACTCCACTTCCCTTTCTAGGCCCCACAGCGCCCCACACAGCAGGAAGCAGCCAGATCTGACCAACGACGCCCCACTTCCTAAGAAAACAAAAAGGGAGGAATGTTGGGAAAAGTATAAACGACAGCCATACCCCAGAGAAAAAACCCCAAGATGGCACCTAAGGACCTCTTCCTACCTTCTTCTTTTCTGCAGTGGCGCGAAAAGTTCCCACCCGTGTGAACTCTCCCACCGGCGCCAATTTCAAATCTCGCTGGCGGGGAACCTTAGCCCCAATGAGAACTAATTCCTGGGCTCCGGAGCTGATATCTGGAAGAACTTGCCAATAAATGGGTTGCCTGTCATTTATCTAAGCCCTACCATCTCCCCCTTAGTTCTATATAAGCACACAGCTTTTTGCAATAAAATTGGAATTCTCCTGGCGAAGTGTCTTTGCGTGGGGAATTCTTTCAATTCCTACTCTGCTTTTAATCCGCTGACTAATAAAAATTGGACTTCTCTGGTAAGCACTATTGAATATGAATCTTAGGCCTGAAAACCTGATTCTACTTCCTCTTCATTTAATTTCTTCTGGTTTCAATGCATATAACATGTACCATATGCACTTTTTCCCCGTTAGTAAATGAAATCAATATTTCATAAAAGTTAATTAAATTTGCCCAGATTTATATACATTAATGAGTGGTAGAGCTAAGAGTTGAAACCCTGTTTTTCTGACTCATTGCTATAGTCCTTAACCACTTTGCTATGCAATGGGCATTATAATTGAGGGATTAAAAAAGTAAAATGAACTAGATATGGTGTTTTATACCTGTAATCCCAGGCTGAGGTAGAAGGATCACAAATTTAAAGCCAGTCTCAGCAACTTATCAAGACCCTAAGCAACTTAGGGAGAACCTGTCTCAATGAAAAGAAGCTGGGGATGTGCCTTGTTGGTTGTTAAGCACCCCTGAGTTCAGACCCTGGAATTAATGGGGAAAGATTAATTCTGAAAGTCATTTTGGGATGGGTGGAAGTCACAAAGGCTTTGATGACCAGACATAGCTGGTGAGAGGGCTCCAAACTATGGTAATGGCTTGAATAAGTGTATCAAGTTAGTATGGAGAAATAGTAAATAAAAAACCATCAAAGGCAACTCAGTGAAAATTGGATTAAAAGAGATTAGAGGATTTGATGGGGCTAAAAATGAGAGCATGAAGACCAAGTTGGATTTGTTACTACAGATTGAACGGGAGAAGATTAATTGGGAAGGAACTACAGTTGATATGAGAATCTTTTCAGAGTTAGAAAAGATGCTAATACTATCACAGGCTCAAGGTCACAAAGGTAATCAGTGATAGATCCAGAGCTACAACAAGGTCTTCTGATTACCATTCCAGTCAATACCACACCATTTAAAATATGTGCCAGAAAGCATTTTTAATCTTTAAAGAATGATTTTGAAAATGTCACACAACCTTCTAATCTCATTTTTAGTTATAATATAATGAAACGTACAACATCAATTATTCACCGTGTATTTAATGTTTGCTTACTGATTAATATTTCTTAATATATATTTAAGGAATGCCCCCACTTGTTTGTTTACTTAGAGAAAAAATTTCTATAGATTAAGATGAAAACTCTAGGAGTGTAGGGCACATCACATCAGAGAAATAGAAACCTGTGATGGAGAAAAGTAAACCTAACTTGCAGACTGATGCTCTCTTCCTGGTCTTGGGGCCGCACATGGATAAGATGGCGCCTGGCGATCAGCCAGAAGGCATTACTGTGGGTTGTGACGAAAAATCGGACCACCTCTAGGATAGGCTCAGAACCCTTCCACCCTCGTGGACAGCTTGTGTCTCCCCTTACTGCCTGTAGAATGGGTGTACACGTGAACTCTCCTCACCCTGCTGACCTTTATCCTTATTGGCTCCTGTGCCTTATATTAGCTGTGTGTGTTTCCTCAGTAAAGGAGCTCCAGCCTTGACTAGTCTCCCTGAGCCTCCTGATTGTCCTCCAGCGAGGGAGGGCTGGGTGCAGGAGGTCAGTCGGCCGTCTCCTTTCTTGGCTCTTCCTGGCCAGGGAGTGTTCTCCCTATCTCTCCTGCAGGTCGGGAGGGAATGAGGACTAAAAACCCTGACATATCTTTCTCTATCTTAGTGCCATAGAAGTCCCAGGCTGGATTTAAAGTCCATTTAATGTTTTCTGTGACCTAAAGTTTATGTAATTTCAAATGGTCCTTTTAATGACATATTACATAAAATTATTTCCATAAAACATCTTGAAAACAAGAAAGATCACAATCAATTACTGGCACCTTGGAGTTTCAAGTTATTTTCTATTGAAATTTATTTAGGTTACTTACCAGAACTGCTTTGAAAAAGTGCAGTCTTGCTTTTCAAACTTCATATTCCTAACTCTCTACTACCCTTAGCCCTCACAAGTGCTCTTATAAGTGAAGAACTTTAAGGCTTAAATTTCCTTTGCCTCTCAGTTAATCTACCCTTGATTTTCTAAGTCAAATCTGCCAAAACATCATTTACCCTTTTCTTCAAGTTCATAAATTTCAGTATTACTGTTTTTCATAACAATTATTGGTTTTCCATGAAAGTCAAGTATTGAAATAAAGTTATAAAGTTGAAAGAAGAGTTTGATTTTGAAAGTCTTCATGAATTCTTCCTTGACCCATTGCATTATATTGCTATGTAGTTGATTGCCACTTTTCTCTCCGGCTTCTTTAAGTCCCTCATTTTATCTTTATAGCTACTGGAGAAAACTTTTAAAACTTAAATTTTAAGTGTTACTCATTTGCTTATAATCCTCTAATGGCTCCCTGTTTCTTTACTCCCATCTTCTTCTTTAGCTTCATGTCCTAGATTTCCTTACATTTTTGAACCCTGGACATACCAATGATTTTCTAGTTTGACTTTCCTGTCTTGTTACTTAGGGTTCTTTCACAGATGATCTTTTTAACCTTCTTTCATTTGCCATCTGGAAGATACCTACTCATCCTTCAAGCATAACTTACCATTTCTGTTGCATTATAGATCAATCAATGCTTTGACTTTTTACTTGTATGTCCCCGTAACACTTTCTACATATCATGACTATGATTCTTACCCTCTTTTTATTATAATTTCATTGTTTCTCTCCATTGATTTCGAGCTTCTTTTATGCATATTCACTTCTTTTATCCACTGGGAACTATCCTCACCCATGCATCATATAATTTAATCCTTAGAACTTCATGAGTTCATCATTTGGAATACTAAGATGCAGTATCTAGTCCAAGGACACAAAACTACTAAGGAATAGAGCTGATATGAAGCCAGGCAGTCTTATTCTGGATTATAAGCTTTTAATAGCTATTCTGCATCAAAAATAGAATATCTACTGAGCAGCAAAATTCCTGTTATATAGCAAGTCCTCAATAAACATCTGGTGATTGAACCAAGGGACAAAAGATGTCTTTAGCTTCTTTTGATAGCTAAAATATATTACTGTATTGCTATAGCTGGATATCTAGAGATATTTAATGCTGAGTCAATATTTCTTTTGGTTTTATTCTTAGAGCATGTGTATTTTTGAGGATATTCATATAATAATATACAATTCTCAAGTTTTCTCTCACTTTCAGCTTTTCCTGGAGGAAGGCCTAATTACAATTCTGCATTACTGCTGATTATTCAAGTAAATAGACTACAATGCAACAATGATGAAAGATGACTAAATTAATTTTTATTTGTTTTCTTTGCTAGTCTCTTGATCAAGCAAATATACAGATTTAAAGGCTTCTTTTTAAGGTGATCCAAGATTACAAATTTGTTTCCAAGAAGCTGTGTGTGTGTGTGCGCACGCTCACACACACAGATACACACACACAGGGGAAGTAGGAACAATTTGGTAAATTATCCAGAAATCTAAAGTATTATTTATCTATTTCTCTCACATAGATGAGTACTTTATTTTCTTAGAGGATCTATCCTATCCAAGAATTTCAATCAGTGTAGTTATTTTCATAAATCAGGTGAGATTTTGGAAATGAATATGCTGCAAAGGAAGGGAAAGTCATACTCTTCACTAGATTTTTAGCCCAATGAGGTGTTTATTTTTCTTCCTTATTTCCAGAAGCTCCTTCTCTTTAATTCACATTCCAATGATTATCCCTCATTTGATTTGGGTTTTCTTCTTCCACAATAAACTGTATCTGAAAGTAGTTGCAGAGGGTCAATTGCAAGGAAACCCCCAACCCAATTTACCAGTTCCAATGGATATTTTAATTTAGATTATCTTATATCCTGTTCCTTGTCTTCTTCTTAGATAATTTAAGATAGTTTTCAGATCAAAAGCTCTTGGGTAAGATATGTTAAAAAAGATTAATAAAACAGAACTCTTTAGAAAATATAAAGGGAAATATATTAGTTTGTAGCTTTTCTTTTCTGAAAATAGGAAAAAATTTACACATTTTTGTAGAGAGGCTTTTTTGTGAGAGCTCCTTATACTCTTCTTTAATTTTTTTTTTAATTTGTTCTTTTTAGTGATATATGACAGTAGAATGTGATTTGAAATATTATACATATATGTAGTATAACTTCCAATTCTTGTGGTTGTATATGATATGGAGTTACACTGGTCATGTATTCATATATGAACATAGGAAAGTTATGTCTGATTTATTGTACTCTTTTTTTTTTTTTTTGCATTCTCATCCCTGCTGTCTTCCCCAACCCCCACTGCCCAATCTGGTGAACCTCCCATCTTCCTCCCCCACTCCCCTGCCTATTGTGAGTCAGCATCAGAACATCAGAGAGAAAATTTGACCTTTGTATTTTGGGATTGGCTTATTTCACTTAGCAGGATAGTCTCCAGTTCCATCCATTTACATGCAAATGCCATAATTCTATTTCTCTTTATGGCTGAGTAATACTCCATTGTGTATGTATGTATACCACAGTTTCTTTATCCATTCATCCATTAAAAGGCACATAGGTTCCATAGCTTAACTTCTGTGAATTGAGATGCTATAAACATTAATGTGGTTCATAATATGCTGATTTTAAGTCCTTTAGGGGTAGACCAAGGAGTGGGATAGTTGGTTCAATACCAAGTTTTCTGAGGAATCTCCATATTGCTTTCCAGAGTGGTTGCACCAATTTGCAGTCCCACTGGCAATGAATGAGTGAGCATTTCCCCCTCATCCTTGACAAAATTTGTTTGTTATTTGTATTCTTTATAATTGTCATTCTAGCTTGCATGAGATGGAACTACAGTGTAGTTTTAATTTGCATTTCTCTAATTACTAGTGATGTTGAACATATATTTGTTGACCATTTATATTTCTTCTTCTGTGAAGTGCCTGTTCAATTCCTTTGCCCATTTATTGATTGGGTTATTTGGGGGGGGCGGTTGGCATTTTTTAAGTTCTTTTTATATCCTGGACATTAATGCTCTATCTGAGGTACAGGTGGCAAAAATTTTCTCCCATTCTGTAGGTTATCTCTTCACATTCTTGATTGTTTCATTTGCAGTGAAGAAGCTTATTAATAAGTTTGATACCATTCCATTAATTGATTCCTGACAACAAAACATATGAGCATATCAATACATTCAGAAAAAAGACTTGATAAAATTCAACATTCTTTTAAGATAAAATAATAAATTAGATATACAAATATTATATCTCAAAACATGCCAATAATGAATTATTTAAAAAGAAATAAAGAAAGTAATCCCATTTACAATAAAGAATATGTGTCTGTGTATATATGTGTGTGTGTGTGTATTTATATATATATCTTAGAAATAATAGCATATATATACATTTATATATAAAATTAATTATACATGTGTATATGTGTGTGTGTGTGTCTAGAAATAAACTTAAATAAGGAGGAAACACTTCTACAATTAAAATTATAAAACACTGATAAAAGAAATTATAGAGGACACATATAAATTGGAAGACATCTCATGTTCATGAATTGGAATAATTAATATTGTTAAAATGTACACTTACAAAAAGTGATTTACAGATAGAATTCACTCACCAGTTGACAGACACTTAGACTGATTCCATATACTGGTGATTATAAATAGAGCTCCAATAAAAACAATTCTTTAGGTATCTCTTTGGTATGCTGGCTTCATTTCCTTTTGACCATATACTAAGAAGTGGTCTATCTGGGTCACATGGGTAGTTCTGTTTTTTAGTTCTTTTGAGGATCCTCCATTCTCTTTTCTGTACTGACTATACTAGTTTACATTCCCAACAACAGTGTATAGTATTTCCTTTTTTCCACATTCTGGCCAGCATTTTTGTTTTGTTCTGTTGTTTTGCCCTGTTTATTTTGTTAGTGAAACCTGAATTTGAAGTGAAACTATTCTCTGCTTCAGTTAGTGGATGGAGCCTATGTAAACTGAAGGCCTTTAATGGTGATTGCACTGAATCTATAGATTGCTTTTGGTAATATGGCCCTTTTAACAATATCAGTTCTCCAAATTCATGAATATGAGAGGTCTTTCTATTTGGGAGGTCTTTTATATTTCAGAGTATTTATTTATTTATTTATTTTTTAAATTTATTTTTTTATTGGTTGTTCAAAACATTATAAAGCTATTGACATATCATATTTCATACAATAGATTCAAGTTGGTTATGAACTCCCAATTTTACCCCAAATACAGATTGCAGAATCACATCGGTTACACATCCACATTTTTACATAATGCCCTATTAGTAACTGTTATATTCTGCTACCTTTACTATCCTCTACTATCCCCCCTCCCTCCCCTCCCATCTTCTCTCACTACCCCATCCACTGTAATTCATTTCTCTCCTTGTTTATTTTCCCATTCCCCTCACAACCTCTTATATGTAATTTTGTATAACAATGAGGGTCTCCCTCCATTACCATGCAATTTCCCTTTCTCTCCCTTTCCATCCCACCTCATGTATCTGTTTAATGTTAATCTTTTCTTCCTGCTCTTCCTCCCTGCTCTGTTCTTAGTTGCTCTCATTATATCAAAGAAGACATTTGGTATTTGTTTTTTAGGGATTGGCTAGCTTCACTAAGCATGATCTGCTCTAGTGCCATCCATTTCCCTGCAAATTCTATGATTTTGTCATTTTTTAGTGCTGCGTAGTACTCCATGGTGTATAAATGCCACATATTTTTATCCATTCATCTATTGAAGGGCATCTGGGTTGGTTCCACAGTCTAGCAATTGTGAATTGTGCTGCTATGAACATCGATATAGCAGTATCCCTGTAGTACGCTCTTTTAAGGTCTTCAGGGAATAGTCCAAGAAGGGCAATAGCTGGGTCAAATGGAGGTTCCATTCCCAGCTTTCCCAGGAATCTCCATACTGCTTTCCAGATTGGCTGCACCAGTTTGCAGTCCCACCAGCAATGTACAAGAGTACCCTTTTCCCCACATCCTCTCCAGCACTTGTTGTTGTTTGACTTCATAATGGCTGCCAATCTTACTGGAGTGAGATGGTATCTTAGGGTGGTTTTGATTTGCATTTCTCTGACTGCTAGAGATGTTGAGCATTTTTTCATGTACTTGTTGATTGATTGTATGTCCTCCTCTGAGAAGTGTCTCTTCAGGTCTTTGGCCCATTTGTTGATTGGGTTATTTGTTTTCTTATTGTTTAATTTTTTGAGTTCTTTGTATACTCTGGATATTAGGGCTCTATCTGAAGTGTGAGGAGTAAAAATTTGTTCCCATGATGTAGGCTCCCTATTTACCTCTTTTATTGTTTCTCTTGCTGAGAGAAAACTTTTCAGTTTAAGTAAGTCCCATTTGTTGATTCTTGTTATCAACTTTTGTGCTATGGGTGTCCTATTAAGGAATTTGGAGCCCGACCCTACAATATGTAGATCGGCACCAACTTTTTCTTCTATCAGACGCAGAGTCTCTGATTTGATATCTAGGTCCTTGATCCATTTTGAGTTAACTTTTGTGCATGGCGAGAGGAGGGGATTCAGTTTCATTTTGTTGCATATGGATTTCCAGTTTTCCCAGCACCATTTGTTGAAGATGCTATCCTCCCTCCATTGCATGCTTTTAGATCCTTTATCAAATATAAGATAGTTGTAGCTTTGTGGATTAGTCTCTGTGTCCTCTATTCTGTACCATTGGTCCACCCTCCTGTTTTGGTACCAGTACCATGCTGTTTTTGTTACTATTGCTCTGTAATATAGTTTTAAGTCTGGTATCGCTATACCGCCTGATTCACACTTCCTGCTTAGAATTGCTTTTGCTATTCTGGGTCTTTTATTTTTCCATATGAATTTCATGATTGCTTTATCCATTTCTACAAGAAATGCCGTTGGGATTTTGATTGGCATTGCATTAAACCTATAGAGAACTTTTGGTAATATCGCCATTTTGATGATGTTAGTTCTGCCTATCCATGAACAGGGTACATTTTTCCACCTTCTAAGATCTTCTTCTATCTCTCTCTTTAGGGTTTTGTAGTTTTCATTGTATAAATCTTTCACCTCTTTTGTTAGGTTGATTCCCAAGTATTTTATTTTTTTTGAGGATATTGTGAATGGAGTGTTTTTCCTCATTTCCGTTTCAGAGGTTTTGTCGCTGATATACAGAAATGCCTTTGATTTATGCGTGTTGATTTTATATCCTGCCACTTTGCTGAATTCATTTATTAGTTCTAGTAGTTTTTTTGTAGACGCTTTTGGGTCTTCTAGGTATAGAATCATGTCATCTGCAAATAGTGATAATTTAAGTTCTTCCTTTCCTATTTTTATGCCTTTAATTTCTTTCGTCTGTCTAATTGCTCTGGCCAGTGTTTCGAGAACTATATTGAATAGAAGTGGTGATAGAGGTCATCCCTGTCTTGTTCCAGATTTTAGGGGGAATGCCTTCAATTTTTTTCCATTGAGAATGCTGCTAGCCTGAGGCTTAGCATAGATAGCTTTTACAATGTCGAGGTAAGTTCCTGTTATCCCTAGTTTTTCTAATGTTTTGAACATAAAGGGATGCTGTACTTTGTCGAATGCTTTTTCTGCGTCTATTGAGATGATCATATGGTTCTTATTTTTAAGTCTATTGATGTGGTGAATAACATTTATTGATTTCCATATATTGAACCATCCTTGCATCCCAGGGATGAATCCTACTTGATCATGGTGCACAATTTTTTTGATGTGCCTTTGTATCCGATTCGCCAGAATTTTATTGAGGATTTTTGCATCTAGGTTCATCAGAGATATTGGTCTGTAGTTTTCTTTCTTTGAGGTGTCTTTGTCTGGTTTCGGAATCATTGTGATGTTGGCCTCATAGAATGAATTTGGCAGAGCTCCTTCTTTTTCTATTTCCTGAAATAACTTGAAAAGTATTGGTATTAATTCTTCCTTAAAGGTTTTGTAAAACTCCGCTGTATACCCATCCGGTCCTGGGCTTTTCTTGGTTGGAAGTCTTTTGATTGCTTCTTCTATTTCATCTATTGTTATTGGTCTGTTTAAGTTGTGAGTATCCTCCTGACTCAGTCTGGGCAAATCATATGACTTAAGGAATTTATCGATGTCTTCACTATCTTCTATTTTATTGGAATATAGGTTTTCAAAATAATTTCTAATTGTCTTCTGTATTTCTGTAGCGTCTGTTGTGATATTGCCTTTTTCATCCCGTATGTTAGTAATTTGAGTTCTCTCTCTTCTTCTCTTCGTTAGCATGGCTAAGGGTCTGTCGATCTTATTTATTTTTTCAAAGAATGAACTTTTAGTTTTGTTAATTTTTTCAATAGTTTCTTTTGTTTCAATTTCGTTGATTTCTGCTCTGATTTTAATTATTTCTTGCCTTCTGCTACATTTGCTGTTGTTTTGTTCTTCCTTTTCTAGGGCTTTGAGATGAAGTGTGAGCTCATTTATTTGTTGGTTTTTCCTTTTTTTGAGGAATGACCTCCAAGTGATGAATTTCCCTCTTAAAACTGCTTTCATTGTGTGCCATAGATTCCGATATGTTGTGTCTGTATTTTCATTTATCTCTAAGAATTTTTTGATTTCCTCCTTTATGTCTTCTGTAACCCATTGATCATTCAGTAACATATTCTTCATTTTCCATGTGATGTAGGATTTTTCCTTCCTTCTTTTATCATTGATTTCCAGTTTCATTCCATTGTGATCAGATAAAATGCATGGTATTATCTCCACCCCTGTATATTTACTGAGGGTTGCCCTATGGCATAATATATGGTCTATTTTTGAGAAGGATCCATGTGCTGCTGAGAAAAAAGTATATCCACTTGATGATGGTTGATATATTCTATATATGTCAGTTAAGTCTAGGTTGTTGATTGTGATTTTGAGTTCTATAGTTTCTTTATTCAGCTTTTGTTTGGAGGATCTGTCCAATTGTGAGAGAGTTGTGTTGAAGTTACCCACAATTATTGTGTTGTGGTCTATTTGATTCTTGAACTTGAGGAGAATTTGTTTTATGAACGTCACAGCACCATTATTTGGTGCATAAATATTGATAATTGTTATGTCTTGTTGGTGAATGGTTCCTTTTAACAGTATATAATGTCCTTCCTTATCCCTTTTGATTAATTTAGTCTTGAAGTCAATTTTATTCGATATGAATATGGCCACCCCTGCTTGCTTACGAGGACCGTGTGCGTGGTATATTTTTTCCCAACCTTTCACCTTCAGCCTGTGTATGTCTTTTCCAATCAGATGTGTCTCCTGGAGGCAGCATATTGTTGGATTTGTTTTTTTAATCCATGTTACCAGCCTATGTCGCTTTATTGGAGAGTTTAAGCCATTAACGTTTAGAGTTACTATTGACATATGGCTTGTACTTCCAGCCATGTTTGATTATTTATCTTCTTCTTCTTTTTTTTAAATTTAGTTTGTTTCTCCATGGTTAGCTTTCCCCCCGCCCTCTGTCTTTATAGAGGCACTTCCAACTGATGGTTTTGGTTATTGTTTTTCATTTCTTCCTTGTGTAGTGTTTTGCTCAAGATGCTTTGCAATGCTGGTTTTCTGGCTGCAAATTCTTTTAGCTTTTGTTTATCATGAAAGATTTTTATTTCGTTGTCGTACCTGAAGCTTCATTTTGCTGGATACAGAATTCTTGGTTGGCATCCATTGTCTTTCAGTGTTTGAAATACGTTGTTCCAGGATCTTCTTGCTTTCAGCGTCTGTGATGAAAAATCCGTTGTTAACCTTATTGGTTTACCCCTGAATGTAATCTGCCTCCTTTCTCTTGTAGCTTTTAATATTTTCTCTTTGTTCTGTATATTGGATATCTTCATAACAATGTGTCTTGGCGTTGGTCTACTGTGATTTTGTGTGCTCGGTGTCCTGTATGCATCTACAATTTGTATATCCATTTCCTTTTTTATTTCTGGAAAGTTTTCTGTAATTATTTCATTCAGCAGGCTACTCATTCCCTTGGTTTGAATCTCTGTACCTTCTTCTATCCCGATGACTCGTAGGTTTGGTTTTTTTATGTTATCCCATATCTCTTGGATGTTTTTCTCGTGGTTTTTAACCAGCCTTTCTGAGTTGGCTAGGCTCTTTTCAAGATGATATATTTTGTCTTCATTATCTGATGTTCTGGCTTCTACTTGCTCCACTCTGTTGGTGATACTCTCAATTGAGTTTTTAATTTGGTTTATCGTTTCCTTCATTTCTAGAATTATTATTGTTTTTTTTTATAATCTTTATCTCCTGATAAAGATGCTTAACTTCTTCTTTTATCTGTTTATGTAATTCATTTTCAAAGTGTTCTTTCACTGTTTGGATTTGCTGTCTCGTATCTTCTTTAAGGTTCCATTCCATTTTTCTGAGGTATTCCTTGAGTTCTTTATATGACCATTTTTCTGCTGACTCTAGGTCCTCCTGAATATTTAGGCTGTCCTTCATTGTTTGTACTCCTTTTCTTCCTTGCTTTTTTATGCTGCTCATGTTACTTCTTGTTCTGTTTGACTGCTGAGTTTCTGTTTACTCTTATAGATTTATTTGATGCTTGGGAGGAAAGATATTAGAAGGGAAGGGAAGAAGTCACTAAAGAGTGTGAGAGTAGGCAGGTAGAATTCAAGGAAGGGGGAATAAAAAAATCGAAAAGAAATGAAAAGACAAAAGGAACAAAAATAACAAAGATTAGATAATAAAGAAAGAAAGAAAAGACGAGAAAAAAAATTTAACAAAAATAATAATGATAATAAAAAAATGAAAGTTAAAATTTAAAAAAATAATAATAAAATAAAAAAATTAAAAAAATAGAAACATTGAAAAAAAGTAAAAGAACATCACAAATAAAAATTGAAAATGAAAGAAAAAGAAGGAAAAAAAGAAAAAGAAAAAAAATGATAATAATAAAATAATAATAAATGCAGTCCTAGAGTTCTATTAACTTCTCTTCCAGTAGGTGGAGCTGTGCCCACTGGGCCAAGCTTCTCCTCTCAGTAGGTGGGAACCATTCACTGTGCAGCAGCTCTTTCTCCTAGACTGGGCTGGTCTCCAATCCTGAGTGTCTAGGGCCTTGTCTTGTGTTTCCTCAAGCCAGGCCGTGCTCACCTGTGGCGCTCACCACAATACTGTCTACACGCCAGGTCTGCTGCTTCTGGGAGCCTTGTTTTCATGAACACCTGTGCTCACTCTCCCTGTTTGCCTCCCTCAGACCCTAAGTTTGTAGAGCTTGGGGCTGAGATCCCCCAGCGAATTTGCTTGCCCTCCTGTAGCCATGCCCCCGGTAGCTGGTGCAAGAGCCCTCAGTTGTCAGCACTGGTGGGAGCGGTAGCCGGGAGTTCCGCGCCGCGAGTCCCGCGCCACTCCTGATTCCCTCGGTCTGGTTATTGCGTTCACAGGAGAGCTGGGAGTGGCCCTTAAGGTTTCCCCGCTGTGTGGAGAGAGATGACTAGGGGATTACACACCTGTCGCGCTGGTTTCAATGCAGTTATCTCCTCCGCCCGTGACGCCATTTCTCTGCCATGGTGGTTTCCCATGCAAATGGTGACCGTTCGTTCCCTTTGCCGGGTGACCAATGCAACGGGTGGGTCCTGACTGTCTCTCCCAATCCCTGTTTCAGTCCTGTGGCCACTGCCTATGAAGGCTCAGTTGGCTTTTACCTCTGTAAGTTCCTAAGGGCCGACCAATTATTTCAGTGGGATCGTTAGTGCTGAGTCACACGAAGCAGGCGAACAGGAGCTTAATTGCCTCCGATTCGGGCTCTGTGTGTGTGCTCTGAGGGGCCCAGCCTGTACACCCCAGATCCACGTCAGCTCAGCATTGCCTAGTGATCCTGAGCAAACAGCATTTAGACAGTTTACGGCTCCCTATGCCCGCGCAGTTGAAGATGTCAGAGACTTGATCACTCTGCGCCTGCCACCATGTTAGATCTCCTCAGTAATATTCATGTTGCCCTTACAGCTTCCTGGCATAAGCAAGTTCTTGGGATTATACATACTGCTGCTTCTGTTTCCAGTCCAGATTTATAGGAATGAAACCCTGCCGCCGTCGCCTCCGTCTCTGGGCCACGCTCACGGGCGCTGCGCTAGTGTGCGACCGTAGCAGAGCCGCCCTGGCCTCCGCAGCTCTTCAGCCCAGTGCCCGGCCCCTGTTTCAGAGTATTTAAAGGCTTTGGTTTTTTAATCATTTTATAATTTTTGTTGAAGAGATCTTTTACCTTCTTTGTTAGGTTTATTCCTAGATATTTTTAAAAGACTGTTGTTAATGGAATTTTTTTCCTGATTTCTTTCTCAGAGTTTGTTTCTCTTGAATGGAAAAGCTACTGATCTTTCATTTCTTGTGGTGCTGGGGATTGAACCCAGGGCCTTGAGGCAAGCACTCTACCAACTGAACTATATATGGAATATATATCTGGATATAGCCTAGAAAAGCTACTGATTTATCCATGTGGATTTTATATCCCACTATGTTGCTGAATTTGTTTATCAGTTCTAGGAGTCTTTTTGTGGATCCTTCTAGGTTTAGAATAATTTCATCTGCAAAAAGAAATAACTTGACTTTTTCTTTCACTTTACTATCCCTGATATTTAACCCATTGTATTATTGTTTGTTGCTCTTGCCATCATTTCAGTTCAACTTTAATGTCCTTTAGCATTTCATGCAGTTTAGCCCTTATTGTAATGAACTCCCTCTCTTTCTCTCTCTCTCTCTCTCTCTCTCTTTCTTCTTTTTTGCCTGAGAATATCTTTATTCCTCCTTCATTTTTAAAGCACAATTTTGTCAACTATTGTATTCTTGCTTGCTAGTTTTTTCTTTCAGCATTTTGAGATATATGATCCTGTTATCTCCTAACCTCCAAGGTTTTTGTGAAAAATCCACTGACAATCTTTTGAGGGTTTCTTTGTATGTGATGTATTTTTTTCGTTGTTGTTGTTGTTTCTTCTTGCTTTCCAATATTCATTGTCTTTAATTTTTTAATATTTAACTATAATATATCATGGTAAAGCCTTGTTTATTTTCTACCTATTTGAGGTCCTTCAGGCTTCAGAAATCTGGATGTCCATTTTTCTTTCCAGATTTATGAGAATTTTAACTTTTATTTCTTTAAATAAGCTTTCCCATACTCCTTTTTCCCCTTATTCTCCTTCTGAGATCCATATTTTTAATACAGTGGTTTGATTGATTATATTTTATAAATTTCTAGGTTGTCTTCATTCTTTTTTTTCCTAGTCTAACTGTATAATTTCAAAGGATCTGTCTTCAGGTTTGCTAGTTCATTGTTTTGCTAGATTGACACTGCTGTTGACTCTCTCTGTTGAGCTTTTCAATTGAGTCATTGTATTCTTCATCTCCAAAATTTGCTTGGTTCTTTCTTATGATTTTTTTCCTGTTCAACTTCTAATTTTTGTTCACCTTTCATTGTTCAGATATTATTTGTCAACTTGTGTCCTTTTGTTACTCACTGAACTTTAACATAATTATATTTTTTTTGAGAGAGAGAGAGAGAGAGAGAGAGAGAATTTTAAAAAATATTTATTTTTCTTCAGTTTTTGGTGGACACAATATTTTTATTTTATTTTATATGGTGCTGAGGATTGAATCCAACGTTCCACACATGCCAGGCGAGCACGTTACCACTTGAGCCACATCCCCAGCCCAAAGATAATTATTTTTATCCTTTTTCAGGTAGTTCATAGATTTCAATTTCTTTAGGGTTGATTACTGAAGTTTTATATATGCGTGAATTTTTGTTTGGAGGTGGGTCATGTTTCCGTAAAAAAAAAAAAAAAAAAAAAAAAAAAAAATTGATCCTAGTAGCCTTGTGTTGGTTTCTGCATTTGAAGAAGTAGTCACTTCTTCTATTCTATAGGCTGGCTCTGTTAGAGAAATCCCTACAGTTGTCAGGTATCTCTGAGAATTCCATGTTCTTCAGTGGATCTACTATAGGTGGGCAGACATTGTGCTGTGGTGTTCAAGAGGGGGGAGCTGCTACCAACATTTGCAGGCTAGTTGTTGAGGTCCAGGCAGTGCTTTTGAGAGCCCCCAACCCTTTTTTTTAAATTGTAGGTAATGCCCAACTTATCTAGTTATTTTGATTCCCTCAGTGCTCTAGATTAGACATGTCACAAGATGATCCCTCACTAAGTGCCTCCACAGACTCATGAGTCAGATGCTCATTTCACTCTTTATTTCTCCATTGGAAAAATTACAGGCTAACAGTATCTTTCTCTGCCCTCTACTGTGCTAATCTGGAGTAAGGGTAATAGGGTAAAGTAAAATATACTTTTTACTTTTTGAATACTTCTATTCTCAATTCTGTGCTTTCCCAGAATTATGCTGCAACCTCTCATTTGGATTCTGGAGTTCTTGTAAAGGAATAGTTGTCCAAAGATGTTTGCTAAATCAATGTTTCTTTGGGGACGCAAGCTAGAACCTATTATTCTACCATCTTGCTGATGTCACTTAAATTTTTTAAAAAATTAGTTTCTTCTTTTTTGTCTGTGAAATTTGATAGAGTTTGTCAATATTAAAAGTATTATTAAAATAGCCAATTTTTACATTTTTAATTTCTTTTATATTTTCAATTTCTGTGAGTTAAACTTTTCTGTTCTTTTCTATTTGCTTGCTTCTGCTTTTTTGTTTGTTTAATTTTGAAAATGCTTTTTTTTTATTTTTCAAAGTAAAATATTTAAAATAAGGTTGGTGCAGTAGACACACCTGTAATCCCCAAAGCTTGGGAGGTTGAGGCAGGAGGATTGCGAGTTCAAAGTCAGTCTCAGCAATAGCAAAGTGCTAATAAGCAACTCAGTGAGATCTTGTCTCTAAATAACATACAAAAAATAGGGAGGGATATGTGGCTCAGTGGTCGAATGCCTCTGAGTTCAATCCCTGGTACCAAAATAAATAAATAAATAAATAAATAAAAATAAAGGCATGATTCACTCACTCTAAGCAAGATGCAGAAATCTAAGAAAATCAATCATATCTATCTGTCTATATCACTATGAATATACATCTTATAAAGGATTTAGCTGCATCCCACAAATTTTGTCTGTTGAATATTGAACATAATTTAGTTAAAAATATTACTATGATAAAAGAACATACACAGTATAAGACCTTTGAAATTTGTAGAGACTTGCTTCATGGACCAGCATATAATCATTTTTGAGAAGTGTAGTAGAATGTGCATTTGAAATGAATTTATATTGTTTAGTTTTATAAATGTCAAGTATTCAATAATTAAATGTGGATAGATTATAAAGTCATATTTTCAAATTGTCTCTTTTTATTGAAAAAAATTTGTTTTTTTTTAATTTAGTGGCATTGGTATATTAAATTTCTCACCAGGATTCTAGATTATTCCATTTTTTAATCTTGTCAAATTTTGGTGATATGTCTTAAATACCTATTATTATGGATATTTACTTTTAAGTATTTTTATAGGTTGTTACTGAAATTACTCTTTCTTTTGAAGTTAAGGAAAATTTTTTCTTTTTAGATGTACATGATTGTAGAGTGTATTTTGACATATTATACATACATGGAATATAATTTATTTTAATTAGGATCCCATTTTTCCAGTTGTACATGATGTGGAGATTCATTGGTCATGTATTCATATATGAACATAAGAAAGTTTTGTCCTACTCATTCTATTGTCTTTCTTATTCCCATCTTTTACCTTACCATTCCCTTTTGTCTAATTCAATGAACTTCTGTTCTACCCTGCCCCACACATGTATGTGTTAGTATTGATATAGCAGAGAGAACATTCAGCCTTTGTTTTTTGGGGGAATTGACTTATTTTACTTAGCACAATAGTATATAGTTCCATCCATGTATTGATAAATATTATAAAGTCATTCTTTTTATGGCTGAGTAATATTAATTTATGGCATCCAGGTTGGCATAGCTTAGATATGGTGAATTGAGATGCTATAAACATTGATGTGTATGCTGATTTTAAGTTCTTTGGGTATATACTGAGGAGTGGGATAAGAATATCAAATAGTGGTTCCACTCCATGTTTTCTGAGGAATCTCCATACTGCTTTCCATAGTGGTTGCACCAGTATGCAGTCCCACTAGCAGTGTATGAGTAAGCCTTTTCTTCTACATCTTTGCCAACACTTACTATTGTTCTTATTATTGATAATTGCCATTCTGACTGGAGTGAGATGGAATCTCATTGTAGTTGTGATTTTAATTTCTCTAATTGCTAGAGATGTTGAACTTTTTTCCATATACTTGTTGGCTGTTTGTATTCTTCTTCTGTGAAGTGTCTGTTCAGTTCCTTTACACATTTATTGATCAGGTTATTTGGTTTTGTGTGTTATGTGTGTTAAGTTTTTTGAGTTCTTTGTATATCCCAGAGATTAATGCTCTGAGGTGCAAATATTTTCTTTCATTCCTTAGGCTCTCTCTTCACATTCTTGATAGTTCCCTTTGCTGTAAAGGAGCTTTTTTTTAGCTTGATACCATCCCATTTATTGATTCTTGAGTAAATCTTTCTTGAAACAGGAAACATTCTTGCTCATTTTTAGTAATATTTCTTAAAATTTATCTCTCTGGTATATTTCTTATTGATAGTGTTTTTTTTTTGCTATAACTTTTCATTTTTTTCAGTCTTTTTGTGCATGTAATATATAGTTTATATTATAAGCAACATATCCACAATAAAACATTTGCCTTTTACTTAAAACCATTTTATTGTAAGTATTTAGGATGGATCACATGATGTTTTGAAATATTTATACATAGTTGAGCATATTAACATATCCATCATATCACTTAGTTTCTCACTCTCATATGTGTTTGTGTTGTAAAAGCATCTAAAATCTACCCCTAGAAAATTTCCAGTATGCTGTACAATATAGACTGTCATCATAATGATGTACATTGCATATCTGGACCTACTTAACTACACTTCTGTAACTTTATACCTTTTAACTTATTTCCCCCATTTTCTCTCTCAGCCTGAGACTTATGGTAACCACCTCTCTATTTTAATATATTTGCCTTTTTTCCAAAAAGATTGCACATATAAGTGATATCATATAGTGGTTTTATTTCTGAGACTGGTTTATTGTACTTAGCATAATGTGCTCCAGGTTTATCCATTTTGTATTAATTATAATGTTTAACCAATTTACATTTAAGATATTTAGTGCTATATTTGGGGTTAAAATTTATATCCTGTATTTTGTTGAATTTTTTTATTTGTTTTAGATTGTTCTTTGCTTTCTTTCATTGCCTTTCATCTACATGGAAGGGAAATTCATGATAATGTTAGCTTACTTTCATGTAGATATTTCTGGATTGTTATAACCTGATACTTCGCTGAAATATTTCAGAAAATATGAGGAAAGTGTTGTTTATACACTTACACATAACACAGAGAATATTCCTCACAGAAATGGTGGAAAACTTCAACTTATTTATAGAAAATCAAAGATCAAATGCTTATTCTTTTAGAGTGTAAGCTCAGTGAGCACAAAGATAATATCTCATTCATTTATTCTCTGGCTTATTTAATAGCACATAGTTTAGTAATATTTTGATGAATAACTCATTAAATGGATGAATAAATGAACTGGCTACAATTATGATATATTTGAAAGAGCAACATTTTGGAGTCAAAAGTTTTTAAGGTTTTTTTTTGTGATGTTTTAAAACATGTAATAAAGAGAGTACTAAACGTTTCTGGGTTTCAGTTTATTCATCATTGGTTCCTGACAAGTGTTTAATAATATAAATTGTGTCAAATTATTTTAAAAGTGTACATTTTAGAAACATGAGCAGCATAAAAAAGCAAGGAAGAAAAGTAGTACAAACAATGAAGGACAGCCTAAATATTCAGGAGGACCTAGAGTCAGCAGAAAAATGGTCATATAAAGAACTCAAGGAATACCTTAGACAGATGGAATGGAACCTTAAAGAAGATACGAGACAGCAAATTCAAACAGTGAAAGAACACTTTGAAAATGAATTACATAGACAGATAAAAGAAGAAGTTAAGCATCTTTATCAGGAGATTGAGATTATTAAAAAAAAACCAAACAATAATTCTAGAAATGAAGGAAACGATAAACCAAATTAAAAACTCAATTGAGAGTATCACTAACAGAGTGGAGCAAGTAGAAGCCAGAACATCAGATAATGAAGACAAAATACATCATCTTGAAAAGAGCCTAGCCAACTCAGAAAGGCTGGTTAAAAACCACGAGAAAAACATCCAACAGATATGGGATAACATAAAGAAACCAAACCTACGAGTCATCGGGATAGAAGAAGGTACAGAGATTCAAACCAAGGGAATGAGTAGCCTGCTGAATGAAATAATTACAGAAAACTTTCCAGAAATAAAAAAGGAAATGGATATACAAATTGTAGATGCATACAGGACACCGAGCACACAAAATCACAGTAGACCAACGCCAAGACACATTGTTATGAAGATATCCAATATACAGAACAAAGAGAAAATACTAAAAGCTACAAGAGAAAGGAGGCAGATTACATTCAGGGGTAAACCAATAAGGTTAACAACGGATTTTTCATCACAGACACTGAAAGCGAGAAGATCCTGGAACAACGTATTTCAAACACTGAAAGACAATGGATGCCAACCAAGAATTCTGTATCCAGCAAAATTAAGCTTCAGGTACGATAACGAAATAAAAATCTTTCATGATAAACAAAATCTAAAAGAATTTGCAGGAAGAAAACCAGCATTGCAAAGCATCTTGAGCAAAACACTACACGAGGAAGAAATGAAAAACAATAACCAAAACCATCAGTGGGAAGTGCCTCTATAAAGACAGAGGGCGGGGGGAAAGCTAACCATGGAGAAACAAACTAAATTAAAAAAGAAGAAGAAGAAGAAGATAAATAATCAAACATGGCTGGAAGTACAAACCATATATCAATAGTAACTCTAAACATTAATGGCTTAAACTCTCCAATAAAGCGACATAGGCTGGTAACATGGATTAAAAAAACAAATCCAACAATATGCTGCCTCCTGGAGACACATCTGATTGGAAAAGACATACACAGGCTGAAGGTGAAAGGTTGGGAAAAAATATACCACGCACACGGTCCTCGTAAGCAAGCAGGGGTGGCCATCCTCATATCGAATAAAATTGACTTCAAGACTAAATTAATCAAAAGGGATAAAGAAGGACATTATATACTGTTAAAAGGAACCATTCACCAACAAGACATAACAATTATCAATATTTATGCACCAAATAATGGTGCTGCGACGTTCATAAAACAAATTCTCCTCAAGTTCAAGAATCAAATAGACCACAACACAATAATTATGGGTGACTTCAACACACCTCTCTCACAATTGGACAGATCCTCCAAACAAAAGCTGAATAAAGAAACTATAGAACTCAAAATCACAATCAACAACCTAGACTTAACTGACATATATAGAATATATCAACCATCATCAAGTGGATATACTTTTTACTCAGCAGCACATGGATCCTCCTCAAAAATAGACCATATATTATGCCATAGGGCAACCCTCAGTAAATATACGGGGGTGGAGATAATACCATGGATTTTATCTGATCATAATGGAATGAAACTGGAAATCAATGATAAAAGAAGGAAGGAAAAATCCTACATCACATGGAAAATGAACAATGTGTTACTGAATGATCAATGGATTACAGAAGACATAAAGGAAGAAATCAGAAAATTCTTAGAGATAAATGAAAATACAGACACAACATATCGGAATCTATGGGACACAATGAAAGCAGTTTTAAGAGGGAAATTCATCGCCTGGAGGTCATTCCTCAAAAAAAGGAAAAACCAACAAATAAATGAGCTCACACTTCACCTCAAAGCCCTAGAAAAGGAAGAGCAAAACAACAGCAAATGTAGCAGAAGGCAAGAAATAATCAAAATCAGAACGGAAATCAACGAAATTGAAACAAAAGAAACTATTGAAAAAATTAACAAAACTAAAAGTTGGTTCTTTGAAAAAATAAATAAGATCGACAGACCCTTAGCCATGCTAACGAAGAGAAGAAGAGAGAGAACTCAAATCACTAACATACGGGATGGAAAAGGCAATATCACAACAGACACTACAGAAATACAGAAGACAATTAGAAACTATTTTGAAAACCTATATTCCAATAAAATAGAAGATAGTGAAGACATCAATAAATTCCTTAAGTCATATGATTTACCCAGACTGAGTCAGGAGGATACTCACAACTTAAACAGACC
Organism: Marmota flaviventris; assembly: GCF_047511675.1. Taxonomy (NCBI): domain Eukaryota; kingdom Metazoa; phylum Chordata; class Mammalia; order Rodentia; family Sciuridae; genus Marmota; species Marmota flaviventris. The sequence goes on along the minus strand of NC_092507.1, from coordinate 39,047,411 downwards.
AATAACAATAGATGAAATAGAAGAAGCAATCAAAAGACTTCCAACCAAGAAAAGCCCGGGACCAGATGAGTATACAGCGGAGTTTTACAAAACCTTTAAGGAAGAATTAATGCCAATACTTTTCAAGTTATTTCAGGAAATAGAAAAAGAAGGAGCTCTGCCAAATTCATTCTATGAGGCCAACATCACAATGATTGCGAAACCAGACAAAGACACCTCAAAGAAAGAAAACTACAGACCAATATCTCTGATGAACCTAGATGCAAAAATCCTCAATAAAATTCTGGCGAATCGGATACAAAGGCACATCAAAAAAATTGTGCACCATGATCAAGTAGGATTCATCCCTGGGATGCAAGGATGGTTCAATATATGGAAATCAATAAATGTTATTCACCACATCAATAGACTTAAAAATAAGAACCATATGATCATCTCAATAGACGCAGAAAAAGCATTCGACAAAGTACAGCATCCCTTTATGTTCAAAACATTAGAAAAACTAGGGATAACAGGAACTTACCTCGACACTGTAAAAGCTATCTATGCTAAGCCTCAGGCTAGCATCATTCTCAATGGAGAAAAATTGAAGGCATTCCCCCTAAAATCTGGAACAAGACAGGGATGCCCTCTATCACCACTTCTATTCAATATAGTTCTCGAAACACTGGCCAGAGCAATTAGACAGACGAAAGAAATTAAAGGCATAAAAATAGGAAAGGAAGAACTTAAATTATCACTATTTGCAGATGACATGATTCTATACCTAGAAGACCCAAAAGGGTCTACAAAAAAACTACTAGAACTAATAAATGAATTCAGCAAAGTGGCAGGATATAAAATCAACACGCATAAATCAAAGGCATTTCTGTATATCAGCGACAAAACTTCTGAAACGGAAATGAGGAAAAACACTCCATTCACAATATCCTCAAAAAAAATAAAATACTTGGGAATCAACCTAACAAAAGAGGTGAAAGATTTATATAATGAAAACTACAAAACCCTAAAAAGAGAAGTAGAAGAAGATCTTAGAAGATGGAAAAATATACCCTGTTCATGGATAGGCAGAACTAACATCATCAAAATGGCGATATTACCAAAAGTTCTCTATAGGTTTAATGCAATGCCAATCAAAATCCCAACGGCATTTCTTGTAGAAATGGATAAAGGAATCATGAAATTCATATGGAAGAATAAAAGACCCAGAATAGCAAAAGCAATTCTAAGTAGGAAGTGCGAATCAGGCGGTATAGCGATACCATACTTAAAACTATATTACAGAGCAATAGTAACAAAAACATCATGGTACTGGTACCAAAACAGGAGGGTGGACCAATGGTACACAATAGAGGACACAGAGACTAATCCACAAAGCTACAACTATCTTATATTTGATAAAGGAGCTAAAAGCATGCAATGGAGGGAGGATAGCATCTTCAACAAATGGTGCTGGGAAAACTGGAAATCCATATGCAACAAAATGAAACTGAATCCCTTTCTCTTGCCATGCACAAAAGTTAACTCAAAGTGGATCAAGGAGCTAGATATCAAATCAGAGACTCTGCGTCTGATAGAAGAAAAAGTTGGCTCCGATCTACATATTGTAGGGTCGGGCTCCAAATTCCTTAATAGGACACCCATAGCACAAAAGTTGATAACAAAAATCAACAAATGGGACTTACTTAAACTGAAAAGTTTTCTCTCAGCAAGAGAAACAATAAAAGAGGTAAATAGGGAGCCTACATCATGGGAACAAATTTTTACTCCTCACACTTCAGATAGAGCCCTAATATCCAGAGTATACAAAGAAGTCAAAAAATTAAACAATAAGAAAACAAATAACCCAATCAACAAATGGGCCAAAGACCTGAAGAGACACTTCTCAGAGGAGGACATACAATCAATCAACAAGTACATGAAAAAATGCTCACCATCTCTAGCAGTCAGAGAAATGCAAATCAAAACCACCCTAAGACACCATCTCACTCCAGTAAGATTGGCAGCCACTATGAAGTCAAACAACAACAAGTGCTGGAGAGGATGTGGGGAAAAGGGTACTCTTGTACATTGCTGGTGGGACTGCAAACTGGTGCGGCCAATCTGGAAAGCAGTATGGAGATTCCTGGGAAAGCTGGGAATGGAACCTCCATTTGACCCAGCTATTGCCCTTCTTGGACTTTTCCCTGAAGACCTTAAAAGAGCGTACTACAGGGATACTGCTACATCGATGTTCATAGCAGCACAATTCACAATTGCTAGACTGTGGAACCAACCCAGATGCCCTTCAATAGATGAATGGATAAAAAAAATGTGGCATTTATACACCATGGAGTATTACACAGCACTAAAAAATGACAAAATCATAGAATTTGCAGGGAAATGGATGGCACTAGAGCAGATTATGCTTAGTGAAGCTAGCCAATCCCTAAAAAACAAATACCAAATGTCTTCTTTGATATAATGAGAGCAACTAAGAACAGAGCAGGGAGGAAGAGCAGGAAGAAAAGATTAACATTAAACAGATAGATGAGGTGGGATGGAAAGGGAGAGAAAAGGGAATTTGCATGGTAATGGAGGGAGACCCTCACTGTTATACAAAATTACATATAAGAGGTTGTGAGGGGAATGGGAAAATAAACAAGGAGAGATATGAATTACAGTGGATGGGGTAGTGAGAGAAGATGGGAGGGGAGGGAGGGGGGATGGTAGAGGATAGGAAAGGTAGCAGAATACAACAGTTACTAATAGGGCATTATGTAAAAATGTGGATGTGTAACCGATGTGATTCTGCAATCTGTATTTGGGGTAAAATTGGGAGTTCATAACCAACTTGAATCCAATGTATGAAATATGATATGTCAAGAGCTTTATAATGTTTTTAACAACCAATAAAAAAAATTAAAAAAAAAATAAATAAAAGTGTACATTTCTGGACATGTCTGCTGTATTGTTATAGATACTATATGCAACATCAATTTTAAGATATGGTATTTGTTAGAACTTATTTATACTCTTCCAGTATTAAAAATAAAGTAAAAACCTTCTGTCTTGAATATTCAAATATATGTAAATATTTAATTTTTTAATTTTTTATTTGTTTTAATTAGTTATACATTACAATAGAATGCATTTATACACTTTGATACATCATACATAGAGGGGATATAATATCTCATTTTTTGAGTGTGTATGTTGCAGAATCATATTGGTCATGTAGTCACATATGTACATAAAGTAATAATGACTATTTCATTCTACTATCTTTCCTATCCCCACATCCCCTCCACTCCCATTACATCACTTCTCTCTACCTAATGTAATCCTTCTCTAGTGTGCCCAATTTATTGTGAATTAGCATTTGCGTATTAGAGAAAACATTCGGCCTTTGGTTTTGTGGGATTTTCTTATTTCACTTAGCATGATATTCTCCAACTTCATCCGCTTACTAGCAAATGCCATAATTTCACTCTTTTTTGAAGCTGAGTAATATTACACTGAGTATATATATCACATTTTCTTTATACATTCATTTATTGAGGGACACCGAGGATGGTTCCATAGTTTAGCTATTGTGAATTGAGCTACTATAAACATTTGCATAGCTGCATTATTGTAGTATGCTGATTTTAAGTCTTTCGATATAAATCGATGAGTAGGATCACTGGGTCAAATGGTGGTTCCAGTCCAAATTTTCTGAGGAATCTCCATACTGCTTTCCATAGTGGTTATACCAATTTGCAGTTCTACCAGGAATGTATGAGTGTACCTTTTCCCCCACATCCTCGCTAACATTTATTGTTACCTGTATTCTTTATGATTGCCATTCTGACAGGAGTGAGATGAAATCGTGGATTAGTTTTGACTTGCATTTTTATAATTGCTAGAGGTGTTGAACACTTTTTCATATATTTTGTTGATCAATTGAATTTCTTCTTGTGTGAAGTGTCCGTTCAGTACCTTTGCCCATATATTGATTGTGTTATTTGTTTTTGGATGTTAAGTATTTTCAGTTGTTTATATATCCTAGAGATTAATTCTTTATAAGAGATGCAAGTGGTAAAGATATTCTCCCAATTTGTAGGCTCTCTCCTCACATTATTGTTTCCTTTGCTAAGAAGAAGCTTTTTAATTTGAAGCCATTTCATTTATTGATTCTTTATTTTACTTTTTGTGCCTTAGCAGTCTTTTAAGGAATTCAGATCCTAGGCTGACGTGAAGATTTGGGCCTATTTTTTCTTCTATTAGGCACAGGGTCTCTATTCTAGTGCCTATGTCTTTGATCCACTTTGAGTTGATTTTTGTGCAGGGTGAGAGATAGTGGTTTAATTTCATTTTGTTACATATGGATTTTCAGTTTTGCCAGCACCATTTCTTGAATAGGCTACCTTTTCTTCAGTGAATGTTTTTGACACCTTTGTCTAGTATGACATAAACGCATTTATATGAGTTTGTCTCTGTGTCCTCTATTCTGTACCATTGGTCTACAAGTCTATTTTGGTGCCAATACCATGCTATTTTTGTTACTATAGTTCTGTAGTATAGTTTAAGGGTCTGGTATTGTGATGCCTCCTGCTTCACTTTTCTTGCTAAGGATTGTTTTAGCTGTTCTGGGTCTCTTATTTTTCAAAAACATTTTATGATTGCTTTTTAATTTCTATGAAGAATGTCATTGGGATTTTAATAGGAATTGCATTAAATCTGTATAATGTTTTTGGTAATATGGCCAATTTGGAATATGGCCAATTTTGACAATATAACCTCTCCAGGAGCATGGAAGATCTTTTTATCTTCTGCGGTTTTCTTCAATTTCTTTCTTTAGTATTCTGTAGTTTTCATCGTAGAGGTCTTTCACCTCTTTTGTTAGATTGACTCCCAGGTATTTTTTTGAGGCTATTGTGAATGGAGTAGTTTTCCTAATTTCTCTTTCATCATTGCTGATGTATAGGAATGTGTTTGCTTTATGGGTGTTGATTTTATATCATGCTACTTTGCTGAATTCAGATATTAGTTCCAGAAGTTTTCTGGTGGAATTTTTTTTTGGGTTTTCTAGATATAAAATCATGTCATCAACAAATAGTGATAGTTTGAGCTCTTCTTCTCATATTTGTATTCCTTTAATTTCTTTCTTTTGTTTAATTACTTTGGCTAGAGTTTCAAGGATGATGTTGAATGAAAGTGGTGAAAGAGGACATCCTTATCTTGTTCCAGTTTTCAGAAGGAATGCTTTCAATTTTTCTCCATGTAGAATGTTGCTGGCCTTAGATTTAGTATACAGAGCTTTTACAATGTTGAGGTATGTTCCTACTATCCCTAGTTTTTCTAGTCTTTTGAACATGAAGGTGTGCTCTATTTTGTCAAATGATTTTTTGGCATCTATTGAGATGATCATATGCTTCTTGTTTTTAAGTCTATTAATATGATGAATTACACTTATTGATTTCTGCAGTTGAACCAACCATGTATCCCTGGGATGAACCCCAGTTGATCGTGGTGTATTATCTTTTTAATATTTTTTTGTATGGTTTGTGCCAGAATTTAATTGAGAATTTTTGCCTCTATGTTCATCAGGGATATTGGTCTGAAGTTTTCTTTTCTTGAAATGTTTCTTTGTGTGGTTTTTGTATTCGAGTGATATTAGCCCCATACCATATGTTTGGAAATCCTTTTTTATTTCATGGAATACTTTGAGATGAATGGTGTTAATTCTTTGAATGTCTTGTAGAACTCAGTTGATAAACTATCTGGTCCTGGGCTTTGCTTTCTATTTCATTACTTGAAATTTATCTGTTTAAATAGCTTATGCCCTCTTTATTCAGTTTGGATAAGTCATATGTCTCTAGAAATTTGTCAATATCTTTAATATTTCCTATTTTATTGGAGTATAAATTTCAAAATAGTTTCTAATTATCTTCTGTATTTGAGATGTATCCATTGTTTTATATTTTTCTTCATCTCATATTTTAGTAATTTGAGTTTTCCCTCTTTTTCTCTTCATTAGCATGGCCATTGATTTATCAATTGTATTTAGTTTTTCAAAGAACCAATTTTTTTGTCAATTTTTTCAATTGTTTCTTTTGTTTTATCATTGATTTTGATGTCATTGATTTCAGCTCTCATATAAATATTTCTTGTCTTTTACTGCTTTTGGTGTTGACTTGTTCTTCTTTTTGTAGGGCCTTAAGATGTAGTGTTAGGTCATTTATTTGTTTTCTTTTTATTCTTTTAATGAATGCACTCAATGCAATGAACTTTCCTTTTAATACTGCCTTTATATTGTCCCAGAGATTTTGATATGTTGTATTAGTGTTCTCATTTATCTCTAAGATTTTTTTGTTTAATTTTTTATTTCTTTTACTATCCATTCATCATCCAATAGTGTATTATCTAGTCTCCTTTTTTTTACAATAGCTTATATTTTTTTTATTTTATCATTGATTTCTTATTTCGTTTCATGTGGTCTGATAAAATCTAGGGTATTATCTCTGTTTTTCTGTATTCACTAAGAGTTGCTTTGTGGCATAAGATATGGTCTGTTTTAGAGAAGGAACCATATTCTCCTGAGAAAAAAGTATATTTGCTCATTGATGGATGAAATATTCTATATATATTTGTTAAGTCTAAATTATTGAGTATGTTATTTAGTTCTATAATTTTCTTATCTAGTTTTTGTTTGGAAGATCCATCTAGTAGTGAGAGAGGTGTGTCAAAGTATTATTGTATTGTGGTCTATTTGAAATTGAGAAGGGTTTGTTTGATGTACATAGATGCTCCATTGTTTGAGGCATAAATATTTATGATTTTTATGTCCTGCTTATATATACTTCCTTAAGAAGTGTGAAATGTTCTTCTTTCTCTTCTGATTAACTTTGGTTTTAAGTCTACTTTATCTGAAATGAGAATGAAAACCCTTGCTTGTTTATGCAATCCATATGAGTGATAAGTTTTTTTCCCATCCTTTCTTTTTCAGCCTGTAGAAGTCTGCCCATAATCTGAGTCTCTTGAAGACAGCATATTGTTGGGTCTTGCTTTTTAATCCAATCTGTCAATCTGTGTTTTTTTGATTGATGAGTTTAGGCCATTAATATTCAAGGTTATTATTGAGATATTATTTGTATTCCCTGTCATTTTGATTTATTTCTGGTTTTTTCATTTGTCTTAGTTTCTCATTTGGTTGATTGTCCCTTTAGTGTAGATCCTCCCTTTTCTGTTTTTTACTTTTTATTTACTTCATCCTCATGAAATATTTTGTTGAGAATGCTTCGTAGTGTAGGCTTTCTAGTTTTGAATTCTTTTATTTTTTGTTTATCATAGAAGGTTTTAATTTCATTATCTGAAACTTAATTTTGCTGGATATAAAATTCTTTTTCTTTTAGAGCTTGAAATATATTATTCTAGGACCTCCTAACGTTGAGGATCTGGGTTGAGAAATCAGTTGAGATCCGATTTGGTTTCCCCCTATATAATTCGATTTTTTTCCCCTCACAGCCTTTAAGATTTCATCTTCATTCTCTGTGTTAGTCATTCTCATAATAATGTGTTTTGGTGTGACTCTGCTGTAATTTTGTACATTTGGTGTCCTGTAAGTTTCTTGTATTTGATTTTCCATTCCATTCTTTAGTTTTGGGAAATTTTCTGCTATTATATCATTGTAAAGATTGTGCATCTCTTTGGATTGTTTCTCTGCTCCTTCATCTATTCCGATAACTCTTAATTTTGGTCTTTTCATGTTATCCCATAATTCTTGGGTGTTCTGTTCATGGTTTCTTAACATCTTCTCCACATGTTCAACTCTACTTTTGAAATTATATATTTTGTCTTCATTGTCTGAGGTTTTGTCTTCCAAGTGGTCTAGTCTGTTGGTGATGCTTTTTATTGAATTTATAATTTGATTTATTTATTCCTTTATTTCGGGATTTCTGATATTTTTTCATGATCTCTAACTCTTTATTGAAGTGTTATTTCTCTTCCTATATTTTTTCTTTGATTTCACTCCTAATACTATTCTTTACTTCACATATCAATTTAACTGTGTACAATCTGAACTCCTTGTTGGTCATTTCTTCTACTGTGTTATCAGTGGCTTCTGTTGATGAAAGCATTTTGATTTGTTTTGGGCACTTTATTCCCTTGGTTTTTTTTCATGTTGTTAGTGTGTTTTCCCATCTAGAAGTATGGATCTAAGCCAGCATAAATTCTACCCTGTAGACCTATAGTGTCCCTGAAGGTTTCTAGCACCTCACCTTTAATGGTAAGACCAATATCAATAGCACCCAGTGTAAACAATACATAGCCTAAGCCTAATAGCTCCCACTAAGACATCTACTGCTTTCTTGCATTAAACCAAAATAGTGAGTTCAATATCTTATCTATAGTACAAAGAGAAAATTTGTTAAAATAGTTTACAATTTCAAATGGTGGATGAGAGAACAGAGGTAGGGTAGTATGCAATATTCTTTTGGGAGGAAGAGAGAAGCTAGAAGTAAAAATTCACAGGAAGAGTGGAAGAGGAGCCAACAGAGATTGGCTGTTGGTTGGAGAAAAGTTGGAAAGAAAATCCAAGAAAATAAATAAGAGAGAGGAAGTACTCAAAGAGGAAAAAATCAAAGACATAAGAATACAATAAAAGTGCAAAACACCATTCATATATCATTGTCTTCCACATACTGATGCATAAACAACATCCTGTTCCAAATATGGTACAGAGATTAGTGAATAGAAAAATAAAATAAAATAAATCTTCCTGGAAAGTTGAACTGTCTCTGTTAGTGTTCAACAGTTTCTTAGCCCTGTCTCTGATGTCTCTTGGGATCACCAAACCCAGATCAGCCCTCATAAACCCAGTCTCTATCCCACCCATCTGGGCTTCACATACCTCAGGATAGGCCACACTGCAGTCCCAAGATCTCAATGCTGCTGCTACTTGCAGAGAGACCACCAGGGATACACTCATGTAAAGGAGCAACCCCGAGATGCAGCAGCAAGACAAGGGCCACCAGCCCTCTCAACAGGAAGACCCCAGGCTCCTTCAAACCTGCAGGCACCTTCACACTGGACCTGCAGGTCCCAGCTAGAGTCCCCAGACAAAGGCTTTGTGGTGCTAAACCTGCTGGCACCCAGGCCCCAGGCCCTGTTTGGTGTCCCCAGATGGGTGCAACCATGTGCAACCAAACCTGGAATCTCCCCCAAAGAAGTCTTTTAGGCTATGGTAGTAGCAGTAGTGGTGGTGGTTTTTGGCAGCAGGCAGCGGTGGCTATAGCACCAGCAGCTACTTCCCCCTTTCTATTCTTAAAAATGAGGCGGTGGTTCACTCTTTGGAGTTTCTGTATTCTTGTTCCGAAGACTCGCCATCCTATAATTACAACACAAAAGAGAATTAACAGCAAAGAGAATAATCCAATAATGTACCAGGCCGAGTGTTTAAGAATATTTCCAGGGTTGAATCCATTTAACTCCTTCAATATTTGGTTTGCCAGAGAAGAAGGATCTGAAAAATCAGCTCTATTATTTTGAATGTCTTGGATATGGTGATGAAGTTCCAGAATATCCAAGCTATTACTACTATTTTGCGAAATACCTAATAAATGGTTTTTAACCTTCTCCCAATCCCAGAGAGAAGCATTGTACTTGGCAGCTGTAACACAAACATACTTATAATTTGCATGGCATTTAAGCCTTTCCTTAAATTTTAAGGCTGAAAGTTCATTACCTATGTCTATAATAGTCGCCTCTAAGGCGTTTAATTTAGTCTCAATCCTTTCATCAATATTTACTTGATTACGCAGAGCCTTGGAAGTATTTTGAGCTAAATTATTAAGAAATTTTGCATGCTGAATATTCTGAGACAATGTCAGAGATGCAGAGACAGTTGAGGCAATAAAGGAGACTAGCGCCAAAACACCAACAATTATAACTCCAATAGCACGTTTAGGTCTTGCTAACTTGGCATGAATTCGCTGCAAGACTTGTAAACCAGTATCAGCATACCATGGCTCTGAAATATTAGCAGGTAATAAAACGAAAGAGGGCTGATGAAGTATCAGCACTCCTTTTCCTCCATTATACCTAGTAATACAATTGGTTAGGTTGCATTTATTACAAGTAACAATATATCTGTCATCTATCCATTTAACTTTTACATTTCCAATAATTAAAACATAAGGAGATTGGACACAGGCTCGTAAGCCATAGCAAGATCCCTCTTTACAGTTCTTGCCAACAAATTTTGGTAAAAGTTTGTCTGTAAAATGTAAGAATTCTGAGGCAGCAATTAAATGCCAAATATCTTTCTGAACACCTCCTTTACTATAAGTCAAAATATTACTAACAAATCCTGCAGGTGTCATAGCAGAATTTCTTTGTAATTATCTTTTATCAATTTTTGGAGACCAGTCTAAAATATACCCACTATCTTTAGACACCTTATGTTGTACAGGAAAGGTATTTACACAATCCATCCATCTAGGAAAGGTGCCAATCTCAATTGTAGAACTATTTGGACAGTGGGGCATTCGTGGAGGTTTTGTAGAAATGACTGGCTCGTTATGGGAAAGTCGCATCTTAATTACTGATCTAGTATAAGGTCTTAAGTCCCCATAAATAGAATTATTTGTCAGTCTAGGTCTACCAATCGCTGTCTTTTCTTCGAATGATACTTTCAGACAGCCAGCATGTTTATCGTGTGACCAACACAAAGGTAATTGGGCACTGTAGCCAGAATAATTAAATCTAGTCACATGATTGGGAGTAATATGGGTATCTGTAAATCCTCCCATCATGAATGAGTCATTAGTAAATACTGGAATAGATTCTCCAGTCCACACAGCTGGGTGTACCAGGGGTGGATCTGGGAAATATGTCCAGTAAGTGTCTACTTGATCCCCCTTTACCTGACAGCCCAACAGGGCAATTACTGTTGCTACCATCATCACTGGGGTCCTGTTCTCTCCTAGGTGTCGAAGTATTCGGGAAGCCTGGGTTGTTAGCTTCTTCAAGTCTTCCCATGAAATCAGCTTTTCGGCTGGGTCAATCTGGTCTTTCTTCATCCTTTTCCGATATCTCCTCCTTCTGGATAGGGGCTCCTCCGGGTCGATCCTCAGTCGCTTGAATCTGGGTTCTATCTCTTCCATGTCTGATAGCACGTTCAGGCACCCAAATAGGATGAAAAGAGCTTTCTGGGAAAATACAAGCATGACCTCTACCCCACATAATCACTGGGTCCGGACCCTTCCACTGACCAGTCTGTAAATCTTTCCACAAAACTCTGCCTAAAGGGCCTGTTACTGAGGGAGACATTTGTCTCTCAGCAGCAGTGTGACCTTCTGTGTCACAGTTTAAAAAATTTAAAACAAACAAGGCATGATTAAGGCTATTTTGGGGAGTCATAAACCTATTCCCCCCCCTTTAATTTTTGTAATTGAAGCTTAATAGATAAATGAGCTCGTTCCACAATGGCTTGGCCTTGAGGGTTATAAGGAATTCCTGTTTTATGATTAATTTTAAACTCTTGGCAAAATTGTTGAAAAGAAGAGCTTACATAAGCTGGAGCATTATCTGTTTTAATCTGCATAGGGCACCCTAAAACAGAAAAAGCTGCTAAGCAATGAGAAATTACATGTTGAGTATTTTCCTTAGTACGTGCTGTGGCAAAAATAAATCTAGAATAAGTGTCCACTATGACATGCACATAACATTGTTTACCAAATTGAGGAATATGAGTTACATCCATTTGCCATATTTGATTTGGTTTTAATCCACGGGGATTTACCCCTGATGGCAGAGATGGAGTGTGAATAACACACTTAGGGCATTGGCTTACAATATGACGAGCTTGTTCTCTAGTAATATTAAATTTTTTACGTAAGCTAGAAGCATTTTGATGATGCAAGGAATGGGAAGCTAGTGCACAGTCATATGAAGACATCTGTTGACAAAAATCTACTAATTTATCAATCTTGTCATTACCAGAAACTAAGGGTCCTGGAAGATTAGTATGAGCCCGTATGTGCCCTATGAAACATGGGTACTTTCGCATTAGCACTGTCTTTTGTAAATTATGAAATAACTCAAATAACTCTTGTGATGAAGTATACCCAATAACTGAAGTTTCAATATTTTTAGTAACTCCGACTGCATATAAGCTGTCAGAATAAATATTAATGGGCTCATTTGAAAAGTAATTTAAGGCACAAATCAGAGCTTGAAGCTCTGCTCTTTGGGCAGAAGTATAAGAAGTTTGTATTACCTCTGTGTGAACACGACTATAAAAACCTGCTTTACCTGAGTTAGAACCATCCGTGAACACTGATAAAGCTTCATCTATAGGATGTGCACGTACAATCTTTGGAAAAATAAGTGACGTTAATGATGCAAATTGTATAATCTTATCACGAGGATAATGGCTATCTATCTGGCCAGGAAAATCAGCAAAAGCTATCTGCCATGAGCTAGAAGTTTGAAAAAGCCAATTAGTCTGTTGAATAGAAAATGGAATAATTATGATATCAGGCTCAGATCCAATTAATTGTAAAATCCTAGTTCTACCTTTAATTACTAATTGAGCTATAGAATCATGAAAAGGAATTAATGTCTTTTGAGGAGAGTGGGATAAATAAATCCACTCAATAACTCCTAATCTTTGCCATATGGCTCCTGTTGGGGTATGCTCAGTTGGAAATATTAACAAATACACTATTTCTTTAGGATCAATTCTAGTAAACTGTGCATTTTTAATTGCATGTTCAACTCTCCTTAAAGCCGTTCTAGCCTCTAAGGTTAGCTGACGTGGAGAGGTTGGAGAGGGATTTCCTTGTAATATCTGAAATAAAGGATTTAATTCAGAAGTAGTTAGTTTTAAGGATGGCTTCAGCCAATTAATATCTCTTAAAAGCCTTGAAAATCATTAGGGGTTTGTATGGAAACTGCTTGTTTTGCTCCGGTAAAATTAAAGATGGCGGCCCCCATGGACGGCGCGATGACGTCACATTGCGCGACCACCTACTTCCTCATTTTCGGCCCGGGGGCGGGCCGACCGGAAGTTTGTGTTCCGGCCAGGCGGAAATGATGACAAGAAGGCGGGCTCATCCATGCCATCTTGATCCGCCGCATGGGGCTGAGCCCTGCAATATCTATTATCGCCAGTAGATTGAGCCCTGAACTTAAAATCGCGCATGCGACACTCCCGCGCAAAATGATTATTTCTACCCCAAATGTAACATTTTCCGCGGGGTTATCGTACTAAATCCTGTGGTTTCAAAGTTTCTTTTATTGCTGCAGCTAGGGCCACTGTTTGTAAATGAGTAGAGTCTATGTCAGAACATAAGCGAATAAACTCAGAAAATGTCCCTTTTTTATGGTGCGGTCTAAGAATATCCTGACAGTATTTATTTGCATTTTCGAATGCCAATTGCCTAACAATGAACTCACTCGCTCCCGAGTCCCCGATTGACCTGTTTGCAGCCTGGTACAACCGGGCTACGAAATCTGAGTAAGGTTCACTCGCACCTTGCCTGATTTTGGTAAGAACTAAATTGGACTTGTCCTTGGAGACAATTTGTCTCCAGGCGCGTTTCGCACAATCAGTTATTTGATTGTACACTACAAAATCATAATTTAACTGTCTTTCTAGGTCAGTAAATTCACCTGTCCCTAGAAACATTTCTACTGGCGTTTCTATATCCTGTCTTTTGTTCTTTTCTGCCTGTTCAGTACAGAAATCAGTCCAGTAAGTCCTCCAAAGTAAGAAATCTCCCCCGCTCAGACAAGATCTGGCTAAAGAAATCCAATCGCTAGGAGGAAGGGGTTGTGAGCAAATATTTTCTATCAGGCTCTGTACAAAAGGCGAATTGGGACCATACGTCTCACATGCACTTTTTAGTTCCTTAATGGTTTTAAATGGGATTACAGCATGAACTCTCTGATCTTGTTCATTAACTTGCTCAAAAACTGGAAAAAGTTGAAAACCGCTAGTATCCTCCCCATCTTCCTGTGCTTTCTTAATACCTCGCTGGAACGGGGTAAGAAAAGTCATTGTTAACCCAGCGTACCTGTTAAATTTTGTCCTTTTAGCAGGTACCAGCCGAATTCGAATAGCCTGGACAGGCGGTGTTAAACGCAGCCTGTTAAGATTCCTCTGTAAGTCCTGAATTTCCATGTCTGATTCTTCTCCCTCAGATTGCAAATCATGATCAGACTCTGCACTATCGCCATTTTGAATTTGGGTTTCTAAACCACGTGGTGGAGAAGAACTCTGAGCCCCTCTAGGAATCTCTTCCGGATTTTCCTCTGTGGGAAGATCCTCTACCTCTTCTGGAGGGCTTTCTAAGATCTCGGAGGTTTGTCCTCTATGATATTCGTCCCTAGAATCTCCCTGTGGGCTAGTATGGTCTTGCGAGTTTAAAGTCACATTCCTAACCTTAGGTTTGGCCTTTAGCGTTGTCTTTGTTTTTAAACGGCTTAAGGGAAAAGGAATTAACTTAGCCTCAGGCGAATTTTCCATTTGAATAGACTTAATAGCCCTTTGCAAGCCTTTTAACAGGTCTTCAGGGGGCCACGAACTTTGACCCATATATTCAAAAAGACAAACTTCTAGAGCTGTCCAAGTTTTCTGAATACTTTCTATGCCTCCAGGTAGTTCATTAGAAAAATAAACCTTTTGTAACTTTCTTCCTAATTTCTCCCAAGTAGATAAATTTGGAGACTCTTGTTCACAAAACCAAGGACAATATTCACCTACAATCTTTAAGAATTGTAATAACTGAGCTTTCTTTATCTGTTTTCCTTTCTGATTAATTATACTGTCTAAAATAGTCAGATACATTTCCTTATCCGTAGAAGTTGAATTTCCCATTTTAATTAATTTAACGTCTCTTTCCTTCAATAGCTCCAGGTACTTTTGTGACCCAAATTGTCACCTCTTCCTTTATCTTTATCCGTATCTTTATAGCGTGCTCCCACTCAATCTAACTAATCTAGAATGCCCCCCTCATGGGCGCCAATTCTACCATGCGGCCTGCGCAATGGTTTCATTAATGAGGTTCTTGGCATAAAGTTAGTTAGAAGAGATCGAAATAAAACACACAGACTCAATTACCTTATTTCTATTGCCAGGTCCGAGACGGCTCCCCTCTCTGGCTCCAACCTCTAACCGCCCAGCAGGGCAGCAAGGATTACTCAGGGCTAGCAGGAGAGAGAGAGTGAACACGCCAGGGAGTAGCCTTTTATTGGGGAACAAGAAATTCAGGGGATAATTCCATCCAATGAAGGTTGAGGGGGGACTGCACTCCAAGGTCAGGGTCAGTGATTGGGCCCCCGGGGTCAGTGGTCAGTCACACCCCCACACGGACGGGTTCTCTCATCAGGAAAGGGCCGGGAAAATTCCGACACAGCCAGAAGCCTCAGACCCTTAACGGGAGTCGCCCAGTCACGTGTCAGGATGCCTTCCCACAAGCTACAACTATAGTCGTGGGGGCGGCTTCATCAGGAGGTCTCTGGGGGTCAGCAGCAGTGTCAGCTTCAGTTGCATCAGGGGTAGTGGTGTCTTCTGTGCAAGCAGCACCCAGAAAGAGACCTCCAGGTGACTTCAGGCTGGCAGTAGTGGAATCAGAGGCAGCAGCAAGGGTGGCAGTGGTGTAGGTGGCAGTTGATTGACAGGAGACTTCCAGTTCCACTGAGGTAGAATCAGAAGCAGCATCTGTAGTAACCAAGGCTGTGCCCAGAGAAGAGACCTCTGGACTGGGCAAGGGTGTCTAGGGCAGCCAATATTTAATTTTTCGATCATGAACTTTTAGAGGGAAAAATATTACCTTTTCTACTTGTTTATTTAAGGATAGTAATTTTATTAAACATTGTAACTTATAATGTATTTTTAATTTATATATCTCTTTATTATTTATATCAGCTCTGTCTAGTGGTCAGCATTATATTGCCTGAATTCAAAACCCAACTATGACTTTTACTTCATTACTTGCTGTACAATTTTGAACAAGTTATTTTATTTATCTATGCCTTGTATGTAAATTGGGAATAGCAACAGGGAATTCTGTAATCTGTAACCCACTAATGCCTAAGAATGGGGCTGATTACTTTTTAACAACAGAATTATCTTTTTAACAACAGAATTATCAAAATAATTAAGGATTAAATAGCCTAGTACACTAGTGTTTAGGACAGTTTATAACAGAAATTCTCAGAAAATGTTGTTTTTGTACTAAATTTAATGTTGATAGTAACTACAAAATGATTAAAACCAATTGTGTTTAATATAAGTATAAAATGTTCATACTTAATTAATCTGATTCTCACTTTGAGGAAACAGAAGTGACCAAGGAAGGTCATCCAGTGAGCGACAAAACTAAAACCAACCCAAATCTTCTGACTCCATATGTATAGTCATTGTGTAGTAAATACTATGCCTTTGACAACAGAAGGTTTAGTAAATGTTTTGGGGTGGAATTAGTTGAAAGAATCAATTTAATTGAGGAATCTCCCTTGGAATTCTGAATACAATTAAAGTAGATAAAATAAGATGATAGTCTTTGGTTCTAATTTGCTCATGTTTATACTTTGATATCAAGGCAAGTTTTCAATATGTGTATACTTAGCTGGACCTAACTGTTCTGGTCCTGCAGAGTGCAATAAATAAATAATGAGAAGAGATAAAATAACCTAAAGTTAATTGGTGTGGTTTTGAAGGGTTATGTTATTATCTTAGATCCCTTTCTGATCAACCCTAGAATCATGCAGTTAAAGAAGGTTACTCCTGAAAGAACCTTAGAGGTTATATAATTCAATATCTTCTTCATTTTGCAGATGAGACCCTGAGAAGGTGAATAACTTACTTATTATCACATAGTAAACCTGTTGAATTGGAACTCAGGTCTTCTGATTCCCAGACTTGTTCTCTATCTATTGTTGGCCAATTGATGCTCATAACAACAGGTGGCATGCCAATAGAACTACCAAAGGAAGTAATTTAAAATGTTGGTACATATAAGGTTAAAATTTAATTCTGGGTGTTCTTTTGAAAGCAAACTAATTAAAGCTCGTTTTAAAGCAAAACATTGTTGTGCTCTTCAAGAGCTGTACAAAACCAACTTCTCAGTCAATCGTTTTGATGCTATTGATCATCTGGTTTGGTAATTCATCAGATGCTTTGCGATTATTTTTATCTTATCCTATTGCTAACGTTTTAGACAATTCACTGCTCTTTAAAATCAGAGAGAAGAAAACAAAGAATGAAGGTAACATTTAAGTTAGTACATTCGTTATAGATAACATATACATATATATTCTATGTTTCCACTGTTGGTGGAGAAAATGGAAGTTAATTTCATGGTTGTAAATTTATCATTACTATGTAGCACCTACTTTTAATTTTTGTTTAAAACCTTATTCTACATATTATTTAACATTATGATAGAAGTTTATGATAAAACAAGAACAGTATAGACTAAATAATATTCCTGTTATAATTAAACAAGACCAAATATTTTAGAGGTAATTTGTATGCCATAAAGCTTAATATGATATACATAAGAAACTGTGATTCTTATTTTTCTAATTAGGAAACTGAAGTTTGTTCTTATCTCTTGGTTTATTGGGGCTTACCACAGGCTCCATGTACCACCCCAATCTATCAAGGACACTTGTTGCATAAGAGAGTTTTCTTGTAGATAATTGCCAGCAAGTGCTGCTTTTACCATCGCCTGGACTAGCTTATATTATATTTTTATGATTTATATAAAAATATATTTATATTTTTATATAGTTCATATTTTTAAGACAATATGATTCTTGTAACTGATTTCACTTTCCTTTTGCTTTGACTTCAGGGAAACTCAGAACATATTTTATAGCCCCTCTCTTAGTGATTCTGGAAAATATTTTTGTTTGTGTTTCCCTGTACTAACTTTTTAAAAATTCTGAATGTATTAATCTGCCAGTAATCCTGATTTCTTAAAGCTTAAAGTTCTCCTTACTCAGGGCTGCATTCAGAGTTGGTGGCATCACAGACTGTGAATACTGAACTTACAAGTACTGGATGATGATGTATGCTAATATCAGAGCACACAGTATTTAAACGTATATAACATTGATTTGCATGAACTTCTATTAAAGTTGTCTTAATTTTTTTTTACCAGGTAACCTTGGCAGGGTGGAGCAGGTCTCCGAGTTCGAGTATGATCTGTTCATTAGGCCAGATACCTGTAATCCGCGCTTCCGAGTCTGGTTCAACTTTACTGTTGAAAATGTGAAAGAATCACAGGTGAGAGAAGTAGTGGATAATTTCAATGTATTTTTGGTAAGAAGAATATATTTTGTTTTGTTTTAGGAATATCAAAATACTAAGTCAATATTAGACTATGTTCTTGGATATCTTTAGCAATGATAGTGCCCCCCCACCCCAGGAGATAAAGAGAAATAGGGAAGGTATGCTGACTTTTGTTATCTGATGTTTTCTAAAATAATACAAATATTTTAAGTGTTATTATTGATTGAACCATTAACATATGCTAGGATTCCTTAAGGGACACTATAAAGAAACATGGGAAGTGACTTGCTATTATTTTTATAGACAATGCTATTGTTTATTATTTCTTCTTTTAAACACATATGAAAGGCATTTCTCATAGGCCTCAGTTTCAGAAAAAGCTGTTCTTTTCATGTACAACAGCAAGTTTATATTTTTTGGACAATATGATTCTTGTAACTGATGCCATTTTCCTTTTGCTTTGACTTCTGGGAAACTCAGAACATATTTTATAGCCCCTCTCTTAGTGATAATGGAAAATATTTTTGTTGTGTTTCTCCGTACTAACTTTTTAAAAATTCTGAATGTGTTAATCTGCAAGTAACCCTGATTTCTTCAGCTTGTTTCTAGTGGTGCATGTTTTTATAACCCATTTCAAATCTTATTTTACATGAGAATATGAATGAAAATGGAGAGATAAACACGTGATTTGAATAAAAAAATTAGTAAAAATCTAATGCTAAGGAGCTGGGGTTGTACCTCAGTGGTAGAGCGCTTGCCTAGCACATATGAGGCACTGGGTTCGATCATCAGCACCACATAAAAATTAATAAATGAAATAAAGTTATTGTCTCCATCTGCAACTAATTTTTTTTTAAAAATGTAACCCTAAGAATCAGTTCTCATTCTGTTATATTGAGATAATCAATCATGAAAAACTACAAACGTTGCACATATAGTGATTTTATGTTTCTTTTAAGTAGATGAAATCATAGCTTTATAAACCAACATTTACCTTCTTAGTTCAGGTTGTCTTTGTAGTGTGTTTGGGAGAAATTCATGAGTTTGTTTAATTTCCTCTCATGTAAATCCATCCTGCTTGCCATTCACCTGGTTGGCTGCTTCTCTCCATTTCTCTCAGCTGTAACTTGAATTGGGTATCAGGCATTGTCAGTGTCAGAATTTATAAACTCTGAGTCTTCCTGGACACAATTCTGTTATTGGCATACTGGCTTCAGCAAAAGATGGGTATAGCCATTTCAATGTACTACTAATTATTGTAATTCTCTACAACACCACTGCCACAGGAATGGAGATTATGCAGTTACTGAAGTTTAGGGGCTAATTGGAAGGAATCAAACTTCAGAGAGATCCCTGTATATTGCTTGCCATGTATGACTTATCTCAGAATTTTAGGATCAGTGGTAGAAATAAACAGTTAAATTCTATATAGAGACCCCCTCAAGGACAAATTTAGTTCCTAGGTGTGCTTCTTAGTTTTACTTAGTCTCCAATGACAAAGTTTCTTTTTCCATTTTTCACAATTAAAAAGAAATCATATTTCTCCTCTCTCCTGACTTTGAGAAAACCCACATTTTACCTATATTAGTTTGCCTGACCCTAGCATGTCCTTCAGTTTCAACAAAATAATCAATAATCTTCAAAGTGTATTTCCGAAAGTCCATGCTGCTGTGTCTAGACTATAAATTACAATAGGAGGTGTTAGCCACATGTACTAGATTGAGTTTTCACATTTCAAAATTGGGCCTTATAAAAACCTCTTGTTATCATGAGGTAAAAATGTGCTTTCTCAATCTACCATTGGTATTCCTGCTTAGTGTCAGTAACTTATAGGTGTCAGATACACACATCTCTGAAAAAAAAGAAAACATAACTCTGGAGTACAGTTAATTCATGTGAATGAAGGACAACATTTTCTTAAAGTCAGTATAATCTGCCAAGATTTCTAAATTTGTAAAAGAGATTGCTGTTTTCTTCTTTTTTCACAACCTATGTACATTGTTCAGCTGGCCTACTGCATCCAGGGAACCCACTAATGCCTAAGAATGGGGCTGATTACTTTTTAACAACAGAATTATCTAGCATCATTATGCCCTTTACTAAATAGAAACTTAGCTGAAGCTCTGAAATTATACTATTTCTTTAACTTTGAGTCACATTCATTACTGGTCTAGGTTTTCTTTCACTGTAATCTCTATAAAGATTGTTTTTCTACAGCTTATTCTTGTAAGGAGGGGAGTAGAGGATGCAGTGATTAGGGGGTTGAGGCAAATGTGTTTCTTTAGTTATAACATCTGAGATAGTTATTTAGACAAACTCCTCATGCATTTAAAATTTTCTTATTTACTCTTATAATGTGCTTATAGGGATATTATTTTTATTGTTTATAATGTCACAGTCATAGTGTTGTAACTTGCACATTACCTGTTAAAACTACACAGCCTTTATGGCGATTTTGTCTATCAATTAAATAGCAAGAGACATGAATGTGTTCCAAGGGTTATTCTAATAAGGGAGTTGAGTATGTTTTCTGGATGCATATTTTTAAAGTTGTTGGAGATAATATCTTCTCTGTTTTTCTGGGTTCTATCTACATACCCAGTGCTATCCTACTGTGTTACCATTAGAAATCATAAACATGTTCATCTGGTTTCCAGGATCCTGATGCCTTTTCAGACTCTTTCTGTGGGCCACTGCTTCATCAACTGTAATCATATTATATAGTTATGGAAATCTGTCTCAAGAAGGCATAAGATCTACTGAATAGATACAATATATATGCCTAGCTCACAGGATATTTGTTTTCATGGTGTCTACATGAAAGAGAATGGTTTTACTATTAACTTTGACTTGTGAGGTCTGTTTTTATAATGTATCTTCCTATAATCTTTTCCATATCTCTTCAATTTCCTTTAAAATGAGAGCTGCATGAATGTAATCTAGTCCAGAAACTTATTTATGGCTTGGTAGTGGCAGAGAAAAAAAATATTAGTCATCACAGGCTGACTCCATTAAATGAATGTTAAAAATTGAAGCATGAAGTACATTGTATACACAGGTCTAGCTTTGGGATTAATTTCTTTGATGTTTTTAAGAAGCAATAAAAGCTTGGAACCTGTGGTACTCTATCTCAGGACCAATGTATTAATCCCTCCAAAATAGTTGCTAAATAGGGCATTTGTAAGAGTCAATGAACGTCTGGAAACCTTTATGAAACAGTCATTTTCTCTCTGAAAAAACTGATTTTAAATATTCTTATGTGGAAATTTATTATTGATGCAGTAGAACATTTGTGTGATGTGAAAGCAAATCTTTGAAATTTATTATACTTATCATAAAATTTTAACCAGTAAGAGGAAATAAAGTGGTATACATGGACTAAACTCTGTTTTCTTGATAGTATTTTTATCTATTTGCATTTAATTTCCATTTAAAAAGTAGCCAATGCTCAGTGTAGTGATTTGGAAAATATAATTATTAGAAGCAGAGAAAAAGCACACACACCCATGATCTTACTGGCTAGAAGCAAATACTATTAATTTTTACCACATTTATTTCTAGTCTTATTTATTTTGTTTTCTTTTTGGAGCATAATCAAAATTAAACTATACACACACATATATGTGTAGTTCAACTTTAATTATATATAATATAGTTTAATTATATGTGTATGAATATGTGTGTATATACACATAATGTCTTACTTCTAAAGAAACTTAACATATCACAGCAATTTTCTATCATTAAAAACTTGATAATGTATATGTAATGTGTCAAAATACATACTACTGTCAATATAACTCAATAGAATAAATAAAAAATTCTAAAAAACTTGATAAACTTGGCTCTCCAATAGCTATTTATTATTGGTCTACTTTTATACTCTTGGGTGTAAAGATTATTTTCTATTAAATGATGCTATGAATAATACAGTAGTGAACATCTTTATTCAAATGATATTACCAAAATTTGTTTTCCTCCTTTAGGAGAAATTCCTAAGAGGGGAACTGATGGTCAAGGATATGTATATTTTGAAGACCTTTATGCATATTTCTAAATTGCTGCCCAAAAGTTAATACCACTTTTTTTTTCTCCTGGATATAGCAGTGAATGAGATGACTTTTCCTGAATATTTTGCTGTGAATTGTTTAAGAACTTAGATGTTCACACATCCAGAGAAAATCGTTTCTTTTTCTCGCTTTGAAACCTCACAGATAAATGGGTTATGATCTCAGACCTCTATTCATAAAAAAAATTAATTGCATTCTAGCAATTACATGAGATAGCAAAACAGATCCACTTTATTTTCACTTTTTTCTCAACTCATCAATCATGTTTTATCTGAGTATGTCAAGAGAATGTCCTATGAGGTATGAAAAACAGAATAATGAAGCATACATATTCTGTTTCAGGTGTGGTGGCATGCACCTGAAGTTACAGCTACCTGAGAGAGAGGCTGAGGGTGGAGAATTGCTTCATCCTAGCAGTTCAGTGCTTCCTGGGAAATTTAGTGAGACTGTTTCTTTAAAAAGGCATTTCCTGGATTTCTATTAGCTATAATACAGTTTAAACACACACACACACACACACACACACATTTTATGTACATGTGTTTAAATTTTTTCCTTTTCCTCTTACTTATCCTTTTTTCCTCTTTCATTCAAAGTCTATTACTAATTGTCCTAATCATTACAGGGCAAAATGTAGCGAACTCTATTAGACCAAGGTGTGTTGTAGGCCTAGCTCTGCAACTTACAATCTTTGTGACATTGGGAAAATCTTCAATCTATTTATCTAGCAATATTATCAGTTTCTACATTACTGAATGATGTTAATAGTAGTAATTAATAGGATTGACATAAGAATTATAAGTAACAATGCATATGAAAACCAAATTTAGTGCTTAGTGCATGTAGTAATACATAAGTAGTGCTCAATAAATGTTAGCACTTATTAGTAATGTATTTGTAATGATACTTCTACAAAACAGAAAATTGCTTATTATTTTTTCTGTCATTCAAGTTGTAGTAATAGCTAACATTTACTGAATACTTTCATATTATAGGTACTTTTCTCATAATTTATTTTAATTAATTAATTCAATCCTTAAAACAATTTTTTGAGTAAATACTATTTTACCACCCACCCTGTTTACAGACAAAGAAACTGAGAATAGAAAGGACAAATAGCATAACTTACTCAAGGTCACAGTACTTTTACCTAGGTAGTCATTGTAGAAATTGTCACTGGAGGAAATTTGGAATACATAGAGAAATATTGGAAAAAAGGAAAAAAATAATACCCTCAAAACCATAATCCTAGTACTTAGAAGAAATTACTGTAAACCTTCCTTGAAAAGGAAGAGAATAAGGAATAAAATAGAAAACAGTAGTAGCTTTCCAGTACTACAATTTTAAATTCAAATTTAATTTAAACATATTTACTCTTATGTTTACTTATTTTTTATTTATATTTTGTTGTTCCAAAGATTGCTCTCTTAATCTTTTGCTCTCTTCCACCTTTCAAAACATCATCCTAATAGCTGTATAAAAACAAATAGCTAAAATTTACTTCCCATTCAAACTAAAACCCATAGAAAACTAGGGTGAGAAAGAAGCTTCTTAATCCAATGAGGAATCTCTTCCAAGAGATTGAGCAAATATTATACATAATGATGAAACTTTAAAATCATTCACTTTAAAATTAGGAAAAATAAAAGGATGAACTCACTTTTCAGATTTGAAGTGAAGTCTCTAATGCAATATGACATGGTCATTAGATAAGTGGTATAATGATTAGAAAGAAAGATGCATAAGTATAATTACTTGCAGTTACATGATTGGCTAAAATAAAATCTAAAAGAATCTAGACAAAATATTAGAATACAGAACTGAGCAATGTTCCAAGATACAACATCAATAGTCAATATGTATCTTATATCTCAGATTAAATCTCCCCAGAATTCATTTTTTGTAATCTTAACTCCAAAGTCATGGCATTAGGGGATTGGGCCTTTGGCAAGGGATTAGGTCATGAGGATGGAGCCCTCCTAAAGGATTAGAATGCTTTTTAAAAAGATCCCATTTATTGATTGAGTTACTTTATAAAAAAGAGATCCAAGATACCTGCTTTTCCTGTTTCATTATAGTAGGACACAGTACAGAGATGCCATCTATGAACTAGGAAATAGATGTGGAAAATAGCTGTGGAATCTGCTGGATCCTTGATTTTGGACTTCATATCCTACAGGGCTATAAGAAATGAATTTCTATTGTTTATAAGCTTCCATGTCTGTGGTATTTTATTACAGAATTAATTTTGATCAGAATAATACAATGTATAATTTAAATTTTTCATATTTATCAGCAATAATAAATTAGAAAATACAATAAAAATTCCATGTGTTATGAGAACAAAAAACAGCTAAGATACCCAAGAGTAATAGGGATATAACATTTCTGAGAAAAGTTATAAAACTTTATTAAAATACATCAAGACCTGATAGACCTAATAGTTAGGAATGATATGTTGTTTATCCAAGATATTTAATGGATGCCTCTCTATTAAGTACTGGGTGTATAGTAATCAAGACGTAAAAACATGATAGCATTTGAGAAGTTTGTATTCTAAGTATGTGGCTGGAGGCAAGGAGAAAGACAAACATAGTATAAGTCAATACATAAGTAAATTAAGTCAGATATCAGAATGTTATAATTGCTATAGAAAAGAAGTAGAGGAAAATAAGAGGGATGTATATGAAGGAGAACAAATTGAATAGTCATCATGGTAGGCCCCATTGAGAAGGCTGCATTTTGATCAAAGGCAAAGAAGGTAAGGAAATTGGCTATATAAATATATGGAAGAATGTTTCTGCAACAGGGAATAGCCATTGTCCTAAGACTGAAACCTTGGAAACATTCCTGATTTTTAGAGGTACAACAGAAAAGACTGTGTTATTAGAGCTGAGTAAGCAGAGTAGCAAAGGGCCGTAGAGACTGAGGTCAAAAAATTGTGTATGTGTGGCTGGGGTTGTGACTCAGTGGTAACACACTTGCCTGGAATGTATGAGGCACTGGGTTTGATTCTCAGCATCACATGCAAATAAATAAAATAAAGGTCCATCAACAACTAAAAAATATTTTTTAAAAAAGAATTGTATATGTCAGGATAGAGGTGGGTGGATTGGAATGATAGTTTTGTGATATCTGGTTCGCTACTGTAAACACATTGTTTTTGACTCTGAAGTTCAAAAACATTAAAGACTTTTAACAGAGTAATCACATGATGTATCATATCATAAAATTATTCTGGTTTCCCTGTTGAGAATAGACTTAAGGGCTGGATGGGCCAAAGATTCTAATAGGAACGCATTTAGGAAACTTTTGTAGTAAACTAAGTGAAAGTTGATAGTGGTTTGAACCATTACAATAGCAATTTATGTAGTAAGAATGGTGTGAAAATACAGCCAGAGAACATTCTGATGGATTGTAGATGTGCAATACAAGTGTCAGTGATCACTTCAGAATTTTGACATAAGTGTCTGCAAGGGTGAAGCTATCTTATTTACAGATAAAGGTAGCTGCTAGAGGAGCAGGTTTTCAAGGGAAGACAAGAGATTTAATTTTAGATTATATGTGAAGTACCTATCAGATATTCAAATCAGCTACTAAATGGATATATGGGTCTAGAGAGACAGAAATCAGAATTGGAGATACACATTTAGAAATTGTTGGCATATAGATAATATTTAAAGCCATGAAACATGACAATATTACCAAAAAAGTAATATAGATCAAGAAGAGAAGAGATGAGAAGAGGACTAAGGAATGATCCTAAGAGTGCTCTAAACAAGCAACCAGCAAAGGAACCTGAGAGAGACCAGATTGTTGGTAGGAGAAAGTTTATGATGGAGAAGAAACCAACATACTGTGATCGGTCAAGGAAATAAGTTGTGGACTCAAGGTTGATTATTGTGCTGGGAATGTAAAGGTCATTGGTATCTTTGACAAGAGCAGTTTTGGTAGCATGCTAGAGTAGACATAAGAGAGAATGGGAAGAGAGGATTAGAGACATGTAATGCAGGTAACATTTTAAAAAATAAGTTTGCCTCAAAGGGAGCAAAGAAATATAATGGTAACTGATAGACAAAGTAGGCAGAAGAAAAACTGATTAGACAGGGGAAATGCATGTTTGTATCCTGATTAGTATGATCTAGTACATATCAGATGATAAAGGAGAAAATAGGGATAAATTTTAGAGTGATATTCTTACGTATCAAGAAAAGGTAGCTCATGAATTGAAGGATTAATTTTAGATAGAAGCACAGAAATTTCTTGTATCACAATAGGTTGGAAGGAAGGGAAATTTGGAGCAGATGCTAGTAAGTGGATAGGTGTAGTGAAAGTTTTCTTTGGAAGTTTTCTCATTGCTTCAATTTTCAATTCTCTCTTGAAGTAGAAGGCAAGGTTATCAGCTGATATTGATGGAGGCTATGGAGACTTGAAGTAAAACAAAGTATAACATAGTCATCAAGGAGGGCAGAAAAGTAAATGAACTAAGGTGCAATAATTCCTGACAAATAATAGAGGTGACACTGAGATACATAAACACAAATTTTAAGGCACAAAACTAGTGTGACTAAGTGTGTTTTCATCTATTCTCTTTAGCTATAATGCTTCAGATGCAGAGTAGGAGAAAGTTTGATTTAACCATAGTTGTATTTTTACTTTTTCTGAAAAAGTAGGATTTTATTTTGTAATTTTACTTTTATTTTTTTAATCAACTTGTTGGGATATGATTTTCAAGCAATTGGATTTTAAAAATCCTACAAAGTTATAATTCCAAAAGGTCTTTTATACCACTTTACTCTTTTTACCAAATGGATGTATCCTTTTAAATTACCACCACCAATATATGAGAGTTTCTAGTTGGTTCTTTTTTAATATATATCTCTAATTTATATCATTATGTTTATATTTTCTATTGAATCCATGAATATATTAATGAAAACCTTGAATATATTTTTAATAGCCACATAGAAACCTTGTCAGATAATTCTTTTTTTATTTCTAGGTATTCTATAGATTGATTTTTCTCCTGGTTATAAATCACACTTTTTTCTTGTTTGCATATCTATTAATTTTTTGTTGGAGCTGGAAAATGTGATTGTTACATTATGAAGTGTTTAGATTTTGTTTTATTTCTTTAAAACTTGTTGAGATTTTTTTCCCCTGGCAGGCTGTTAAGTTACTTGTGAGTATCTTGATCCTTTTGAGAGTTTCTTAAAAGCTTTTTAGGACAGGCTTAGTGTAGGGAAGACAGTTTAGCCCTACTGCATAGACAGAACCCTCTGGATTATCTACTGAATGTTTCAGATGTTTGTTGGAGGTTCTCTTTCCTATCTGATTATAACCTAAACATATCCCAGCTCTGTATCTGGGAAGCCAGGTTGGATATAGGAATGATTTCATTTATTTCCCTTTTCTTAGGGAATCCCAGCATTTTTATGGCTACTGTCCAACATTTGAAAAAGTGGATGTCATATATTTTATTGTATTTTAAGTTATTGTATTTACTTTTAGTCATTTGGGTAGGATGGTAGGTATGGAACCAGTTACTTTGACTTAGTCATCAGGCTGGCTTCTTAAGTATTGCTAAAGTGGGTGTAAAGTAGCCTTTATTTTAGGGCTATGTTAATAAGGTATGATCCCTTTAGAATCTCTACTGAAGTGTTTTTTGAAGTTTTCTGCTCTGATTTTTTTTATTTGAATGTCTTTCATCTCTTGGTGAGTTCTGGGAATTGTTATATCTAGAACAACTTTCTAGGAATTGTTCTTTGCTTATTTTTATGGATTCTTACTTATGCATACGTAACTTTGAACTTAGCCGCAAAATTGCCTAGAATCCATACAGACTTCTGGAACTTTTTTCCATGCCACATTTTTTCTCCTTTGTTACTCTGTCCTATCAGCAACAACATGCCTTCCCCCAATCCTTGGACTCCAGCTTCTGTTTCTTCACCTTAATGTGATGTCCATATTTTACACAAGTTCCTTTTCCTTGTATCATTGTTCAGAATGAGCCTCCAGATAGAAAACCTTAGTTATCATAGGGTTTATTTTATTTGTTTTCCTCTTCTTGGGGTTTAATCATGAGTTGCCTGCTGTCCATTGTCTATAAACAGCTATTTTATGTATTTTCCCCATTGTTCATTTTATTTGTAGTGGGAGAATCAATTCAGTACAATATTATGTTTGGAAGTAGACTATGATTTGGTTTTTATCAATGTGTACCACACAGTGAGAGAGAGATGAGACAGTATGAGGTATATGCAGTAAATCTGGGAAAGGAGAGAATATGTGAAGGGAACAGGAGTAGTGAAAAGATGAGGGGTGGTGAAAATATGATAGATAAGTGCACTGAAGATAGAATGACCACATCATCCAAATATGACCAGTTTTGAAAGTGAAAAGACCCTCTACTAATTACAACTGGAAAAAGTAATAAACAATTCAATTTATAAACACTGCAATTTCATTTATTTTTGTTGGACTTCATTTTCTGATGAAGTCATAGGAGTTTGGGAGTCAGCGTATTAAGTTGCACAGAGAAGAGGAGGTTGCTAGAGTAGGATGAATGAAAGTTGAAGGAATTAGTTATTACAAATATTGGTAATCGCAAAGTGTAAATTATCACAACAACAGCAAGCTAATTAAAACAAAACAGAGAACAAAATCATTGCAGAGTAAGAACCTAAAGTGGCCAAGTGTTGGAAAGATTATCTCAATATATTTTGGAAAAATGACAGAGAAGCCTGAGCAATAATCATTGAGAAATGAGGAGGAATAATGAAGGAATAGAGAGTTGACATTAATAAATGAGAGGCAGTGGAGAAATAATGTGAAGAAATGAGATAAAACTGTATTTATGGTATTAAATTCTCAATATTATAAAGACATCAGTTTTCTCAAAATCAACCTATAATTTTAATACAATTCTAATCAGATTTCACCCTCCAAATTTTCAATAGGTTTGACAAAATAATTTATGAAGAATAGCAAACAAACATTCATTACTAGCCAAGTCAATTTTGAAAAAAACCAATGAATTTGTACGTGTTTATTTTTGAAACTTATATTTCAGGTAACCATTTTTGTTTATAGCAATAGTAATAAAAATATCATGGTACTGTCATTAGAATAGATAGTTTAAATGAACAGAATAAAAATGAGAATCAAGGCATTTTATATAAGGATATCATATGTGACAGAAACTGTATTATAAAATAGGAGTACCATGATGTATGTGTAGTAAAATACTGTTAACACACTGCTTTTTTAAAAATATTACAGATAGATTAAGACTTAAATATTAAAAGAAATTAAAAATTATACTATGAAAAGTATATAAAATTTTTACTGTCTTTGAAAACAGAATTTAATTTCTTATACAAGATACAAAAAACTAAATAATTTATAAATAGACTGTTTTTGTGTGTTTGTTAAAATATAGTATGACAAAAGATTCAAATTTGAAAGATATGTATTATCCTGGAAAAATATGTTTACATAGATAAATGATTGATATTCAAAGTATACAAAGAATTCTTAATAAACAGATCTGAAAGAAAAAATTTAAAAACAAGATAAAGAAAGCAAACAAACACACAAAAAATAAGCTGTGTGTAGTGGTGTGCACCTGTAATCCCAACTCCTTGGTAGGCTGAGGCAGGAGGCTCATGAGTTTGAAGGTAGCCTGGGCAATTTAGTTTGACTCTGTCTCAAAATTGAGAGTGGGGGCAGGAGGGGTAGGGGTGAGGAGGAGGAAGAGGAGAAAATAACAACAACAGCAAAACAACCTCTTTTGCTCTGTTCTACCTGTATTCTGTTTTGGAATGAAGGGTTACTTAGTGCTAGAATAACAAATGAAAAAAGAAAAAGAAAACAACCCAATAGGAAAAAGAAAGAAAAGAAAATCAAACAAGTCAAGGAAATAAATAGGCAACTCAGAGAAGGCTAGGTGATAAAACAAGTAGAATTGTTCTCATAAAGTCTGGGCAAAGAGGAGAAATTTTCTTGGCAATAAAAAAAGAAAGGAAAGAGGTAAAATCTCTCAATTACAGTGCCATTCAAAAGACAGGATACTATTAAATATATAGAAGATATGGAAATTTTTAAAAGTCTGCATATCAACCATATTAATTCCATTTTAGGCTAAATGCTGCATATGTGAATCATTTTCAGTCTTTCACAATGATTTCTATTATTTTATGGAAATTAGTTTTAGTTTCTTGGAACATATAACAAGGCACTACCTGAAATTATTTGCCTGTATATTTATAATCATGAAATAAGTAAAGAAACACATTTGTGGGGCTGGAGTTGTGGCTCAGTGGTAGAGTGCTTGCCTTGCACACATGACGGTTCTATCCTTAGCACCACATAATATAAATAAATAAGTAAAACAAAGGTATTATTTCAATGTTGAACTAAAAAAATTTTAAAAAAAGAAACATTTGTGTTTCCAATGTTTGTATGCTCTTTTTAAAATTTATTGGTCTTTTTACAGAATCCATTTCTATATAATCATACAAGCATGGAATATATCTTATTCTAGTTAATATTCCCATTCTTGTGTTTGTATATGATGGTGGGATTCACTGTGTTGTTTTCATATGTGTACATGGAAAATTATGTCACATTCATTTCACTGCCTATCCTTTTCGGATCCCCTTCCTCCTCCCTCCGTTAGTCTATTCTGAATTCGTATTCTTCCTCTCACTCCTTTGGCTTTTGAGGACTGATTTATTTCACTTAGCATGATATGTATTCTTATGACATCAGTTATACTAGATACTCTTAACAAAATTTAAAATGAAATGAATCATCCAGGCATAGTGGTTTATGCCTGTAATCCCAGCAGCTTGGAAGGCTGAGGCAGGAGGATGGAGAGTTCAAAGCCAGCCTCAGCAACTTAGTGAGGTCCTTACAACTCAGAGAGATCCTATCTCTAAAGAAAATACCAAAAAAAAAAAAAAAAGGAAAATAAGAAATAAACCAAATATAAACTTAGCTGGCATTAAACTTTGTAGTATTTATTAAATAGGCATTTCACCATTATAATAGTTATGAATGATTCCCATTATTGTTAAACTCAATGGACATATTGTGCTACATTCTTAATTTATCTTGAATTTGGTACTGAAATATCATTAGTATATTTCACTTTAAGAAATTCTGTTATCTTGACTTTCATAATATTCTTTTCTGATTCCCCTCCTTTCTGTCTATTTCTTCTGTTTGTCCTTTGTAGGATTTTTCTGTCCCACAAATTTCTTAAACATTGATACTCAAAATAATTCTATATCATATAATTATGTCTTACATCTTAAAACTTTTCCATAATTCCAACCGTATCTTTGCTTGAAAGTCTCTCCTGGAGTCAGCTGCCTATATGGTATTACTACTTAATGTTCCTTATCTTGCCCTATAAAACTGCCTCCATATTCTGTATTCCAGTGAATATTACTACTATCCATGAAGCCATTTAGACCAGAAATGTGTGGTTTACCTTATGTGCCTCCTTTGTGGATCCTTATCTAAAAATAGTAATCATGATATTTTCTGGCATATTAATGTTATACCATTTATTGATCACCAATGCTGCCATTTAGTTTTGTTTTCTAGTTATTTAAAAAGCCTTTATTTTTTCCCTCTTTTCCGACTGTCTTGTGATTGTCTCTAGTAGTATTCTTTGATTACTTACTATTTTTATTAATTTTTTATTTATATATGACAGCAGAATGCATTACAATTCTTATTACACAAATAGAGCACAATTTTTTTTCATATCTCTGGTTGTATACAAACTAAATACACACTAAACCATTTCTTTATACATGTACTTTGGATAATAACGTCCATTACATTTCACCATCATTTCTAATACCATACCCCCTTCCTTTCCCTCCCACCCCTCTACCTTCTCTAGAGTTCCTCTATTCCTCCCACGTTCCCCCTCCCTACCCCACTATAAATCAGTCTCCTTATGTCAAAGAAAACATTTGGCATTTGTTTTTTTGGGATTGGCTAACTTCACTTAGCGTTATCTTCTCCACTCCACCCATTTACCTGCAAATGCCATGATTTTATTCTCTTTTATTGCTGAGTAATATTCTATTGTTTTTATGTGCCACATTTTTTTTTATCCATTCATCTACTGAAGGGTATCTAGGTTGGTTCCACAGCTTAGCTATTGTTTATTATGCTGCTACAAACTTTGATGTGGCTGTGTCCCTGTAGTATGCTGTTTTAAAGTCCTTTGGGTATAGACCGAGGAGAGGGATAGCTGGGTCGAATGGTGGTTTCATTCCCAATTAAAAAGGATCATTGGTGATTACTTACTTTTATCCTTTGTGTATCTACAGTAGGATATTGCTTAGTGGCTATCATGAAGCCTACATAAAACATCTTGTAATTATTATATATGGTTGTATCTAATAATAACATAAATTTGTTGCATAAATATTATTTTATCCTATAATCAATTTCATTTTTGATGTCATAGTTTACACTTTTAAAAAAATATTTATTCTTAAGTTTTTAAGTGGATACAACATCTTTGTTTTACATTTATGTGGTGCTGAGGATCAAACTCAGTGCCTTGTGCATGCTAGGCGAACACTCTACCACTGAGCCACAACCCCAGGCCCCAAGTTTATACTTTTTTAAAAATATTGTTTTAGTTGTTGATGGACCTTTATTATTCGTTTATTTATATGTGGTGCTGAGAATTGAACCCAGTTCCTCACACATGTGAGTCAAGTGCTCTCCCACTGAGCCACGACCCAGCCTTTATGTTTCTTGTAGTATACACACCTTGCCAAATTATTCTACCTATTATTATTATACTATAGTATTATACTATTTTTTTTTCTTTTTACCTTTGAATTTAATATCCGGTTACACTAAGTATTCCCAATTTGATTTCACCAGTGTGTCCTATATTTTTATTTGATTTTGTGTTATTAATCAGCATCTTTTCTTTCAGCTTGAAGAAATTATTTCAGCATTTCTTGTAATACAGATCTGGTAGTGCCTCAGCAACTTTTGTTTTTGTTTGTCTGGGAAAGTTTTATCTCTTCATTCTCTCTCTCTCCCCCCCACCCCGTCTTTCTCCCTCTCTTTGTCATGTTTTCTCTCTCTCTCTCTCTCTCTCTCTCTCTCTCTCTCTCTCTCTCTCTCTCTCTCTCTCTCTCTTTTTTTCTTTCTGTACTGGGGGTTGAAACTAGGGGGCACTCTACCACTGAGCTACACCCCTGGCCCTTTTTAATTTGGAAAAAGGTCTGGCTAACTTATCCAGGCTGGCTTTCAAATTTGTAACCCTCCTGTCCCAGCCTTCTGAGCTACAGGAATTACATGTGTGTAATTCCAGATCCAGCTTCCTTCTTCATTTCTGAGGCACAGTTCTGCCAGGTAGCTTATTACTGGTTTGTAGTTTTTTCCTCCACCAAGTTGATTATATATCATCTATTGGCCTTAAGTTTTCTGCTGAGCAGTCAGCTGCTAATCATGTTAGAATTCCTTTTTTTTTAAAAAAAAATGTAGTTGTAGATGAACAGAATGTCTTTATTTGTTTATATTTATGTGGTGCTGAGAATTGAATACTGTGCATCACATGTGTGAGGCAGGCACTCTGTTACTGAGCTATAGCCATAGCCCTAGAATTCCTTTATATGTAAACTTTCTTCTTTCTTGATGTTTTCAGGAGGCTGTGTTTTTCTTTAACAGTTTAGTATGTCTTTGAGTCATCCTCTTTGAATTGAATTCAGTTAGAGACTTAACCTTCTTAAACCTATACATTTGTGTCTTTTTCAGATTTGAAAGTTTTCTGCTGTTATTTCTTAAGCTTTCTAAAACCTTGTCTTCTTCTTAACCCCTGTAACTGAAATATTTGTTCATTTGATGCTTTCCTGTGATTGCCATAAGCTTTCTTTTCCATCACAACCTTTTTTCTCCTATAACTGTATATTTCAAATAATCTGTCTTTGAGTTCACAGAGTCTTTCTTTTGCATAATAAAGTCTGTTGATATTGTGTATGCATTTTTAATTTCATTCATTGTATTTTTTGGCTTAAGAATTTCTGTTTTGATTCTTAAAAATAATTCCAATCTCTATTAAGTTTTCATTTGGGTCATTTATTATTTTTATGATTTCATTGAGTCATTTCTGTGTACATCTTAAAATTCACTGAGCTTCTTTAATTCAATTAGTGTGAATTCTTTGTCACATAGTTTGTATATCTCAATTTCTTTGCAGTCAGTTACTGGGAAATTATTATGTTGCATTGATATCTGTACATTTAAAGAAGTAAAGACTTACCCTGGTCTTTGAAGACTGCCCTTTTGGGGGGAAGTCTTTCACTAGTCAGACCAACCAGAGATTTGGAGCAAGCAGAGATGTGATTCATGGGTAAGCTTGTTTCTTCAATCTTTAAATAGACTGGATTGGAGCCTGAGTTATCAGTGAGAGGGCCTGGCACCTGGGTCTATAGGTTTGGGCCTAGAGCCTAGTTTTATTGTGAGTACCTATTGATTGAGTTTTGTGGGGATATGTGTGGAACCTGAGTCCATGGGGGATGATCAAGCACTGGGTTGAGCTTTAAGCCTGAGTCTTCAGTGGCTAGCCAGGTGCTGGAGAGGGCCTGGTACCTGAACCCACTTGGATAGACATAGAGAATGAGTTGGTCTGACACTACACTAAGCCTGGGACCTAAGTACAAGAGAACAGGGTTGAGTTCTAGGTCTTCAGAAATGGATTTATAGCTCATTTTTTGTGGGTGTCGGGGAGGGTAGGGGTCATGGCTCCAGCTCTACTGGAATGGACTGGATCCTGGCTCTGCTGGAGCTTTTGAAACTGTGGCTTGCTGGAGGTCTAGATTAGTTGGAACCTGGGGAAGCCTTGGAACCCGGCTCCACAGAGTCTGGCCTGGGTGTTGGGTGGGCCTAGAGTGCTTTGGAAGTTGGCCTAGTATTGGAGGCAGTTTAGAACCTAGGGCTACTCGAGTCAGCCTTTTGGGAAAACAGTCCAAGAGACCATGTCTCAATAGACCAGGAGTTTGGGCTGTGGATACTGCTGGCATCAGAAAAAGCTTTGAGGCTCAATCCTCAGATTGTGTGCTGGTATGTGGGGATGTGGGAAGCTATTTGGCACTGGGTTTTACTTGGGCACATCCAGTAATGGGAACTAAGACAAAGTCTATCCTTTGCCTCTCTTTGCCCCTAATGAAGGATATTATCTGCTGCCTAAGTTTGGGAGAGGTATGACGTGAGTAATGTATATCTATCCTTCCTATGAATCTTTTCTTATTTCTGTGTTATGTCAGAGTACCGTAATCTCTCACATGGTTTACATAGCTCTTTTATAGGTATTTTTGTTCATAGATAGTTTTTTTTTGAATTTATGTTTCTGGTGAGGGAAGAGTACTAGAAAGTCTTTCATTGACATCTGTCCCTTCAAAATATCCGAGGCCTGCACATTTTTTATCACCTGAAAATTGTGTTCTTTGAGTAACGTGATGATTTTCTTTTACTGAAAATATGATGTGGCATAGAGTCTTTACAATAATCTCATTTGTTTGATCATGTCATTAATCTAAATAATAATTCTGTGAAGTAAATATTATTAGTAGTAAGAAAAATGAGACTTATAAAGGATAAGTAATTAGTGGAAAGCTAGGAATCTAGCCACTAATGAAAATTTTACATTCTTATAGTATACATACTATTTTAACCTATTAGTCTATGTATTCATGTTTCAGAGAGTGCCTTTATACTCTTGATTTTAGAAAAATTTGTACAATTTATTTTAGATGAAATATCTGAGTTTCAGAATGATAAAGTGATTCACTTAAGGACATATATCTCACTTATGGCAGAGCTAATCTCATAGACCAGGCCCCTTGACATTAATGATAATTTTTTTGCCACTTCATTAATATATGCACTGATTTTCATTGAAAATATAGCCTTCATTTTCTATTATTATTTTTGTCTGAAAATTCATACATATAGAGACCTTGCTAGCCTTTGCCTGGTAATGTCCCAAATAGAGTTTTTTATAATTTTTACTTTTAAAATTTATCACATTAAATTCAGTTTTATACACCAAATCGTTCTCATCTCATTAACTGATGTTGCTAAAGAGAATTATGTTACAAGAACAGTGCATAATAACTATATTTGGTGTTGATCCCTGTTATATGTTAGCAAAATAATTGAATATATTTTTTCTAAATTATTTTTTCATAATACATAAAAAAACTCAGATGTTAATCTAATCCAGAAATTTTAATTTGTCATATCTAAAAGATTTAACACAATGCAGAACTTTTTTCTTCAACCTATGGAAATATTGCATTATTAGCTTTATGTCATTAAGTAAAAATATTAGTGTATAAATACAAAGAATAAATAACAACTAAATAGGGAAGCATTTCCTCTTCCTTTTAATTATCTTTTTCATTTTCATTTAAAGTAAAAGGTTTCATTTATCTACTAATGTTTAATCCAACAATATTTATTGTATTGTGTTACAAAAGCATGCATAAACAAATACCTGTTTAATTCAGGGTATTTTACTTACTCTTGCATGTCAATATTAATTGAGTTCATCTTTAAAAATTATCTTGATTAGTTGATTTTTGCACTTGATTACCTAATTTCTAGTAACAAAGATAGGAAGAAGTTGGGAGCAAGGAGTATATGCTACTTTCACTCACTGAATGTATCTGAGTCTCTAATCAGTGTTTAACCTGCAGTATATAAGAGAGAATAGAATCAAATAATGTTGATTTTATATTCAAGCTTAGCTATTACTAGGTTTTGACTTTTAGCTAGTAATGAAAACTCTGAGTCTTAGTTTGAATATGAATAGTACTTCAAATTGTTTAAGTTAAATATGTAATTATGTTTATTAATAAGTTTAAAATGAAATAATAAGCATGTAGTAAGGTTCCTGGTATATGGGTTAATTTTATAAAATATTTGCTAAATTGATTCAAGAGATATTTAGTAAACACCCAATATATGTAAGGCCCTAAAATTTATTGACAAAGAAGGATGTCGTCCTTATGCTTCACAGCCCTTATATTTCTGTGGAAA
The DNA here is from genome assembly GCF_047511675.1 of Marmota flaviventris. NCBI lineage: Eukaryota > Metazoa > Chordata > Mammalia > Rodentia > Sciuridae > Marmota > Marmota flaviventris. Next base: position 39,009,980 of record NC_092507.1, on the reverse strand, counting down.
AATAGAGGGATAAGCAGATAAACATAAAAAATAATTATTTGTTTTAGTGTTAAGCTTTATGGGGTGATTAAACCTTATAACTAATTATATTAGAATTTTTGATAGGATGGTAGTAATACTGTCTAAATCTTACACGTATAGTCAAGTTCAAATGAAAAATCACTAGACAACATTGTTGTAATGTTGTTTATGGAATAATAATTCAGTGTTGATGAAAACTAGACTGTGGTTAGGGATATTAATTTATTTATTCATTAAATATTTTAGATATTCACTATGAAATCAAGGTATTGCCATTGTTTGGCCTTTTTGCACTTGTAGAGCATACAGTCTAGCAAATAGGATGAATTAAGTATACAAAACCTATAAACCAATGTACAAAATACTAATTTTAGTAGTAGATAAAGAACAAAATTATTATGACAGCTTAACACTTTTAGTTGGGCTGGGTATCAGGTAAGAGAGAATTGAAGGTTTCAGAGGGAACACAGTACCTGAAGACTTGAAGCTAGTCTTGTTATAGGAAAAATTCATTTTAGTCAAATAAGTATCATAAACCTTTTATGATAGCCAAAACCTTCCATGAAACAGTAAAAAAGTGGTTAAACACAATCAAATCCCATAATGATGCCAATTTATGTAAAGTAAAATGTAGTTTTGCATTTTTATTAAGATTGCAAAGTTAATCTCAGAACAGATTTGCCACATTTCACCATTTATTTTACTTTATCATCAACATTAAATCATGTGACATGACATAGCTACTTGTTCATGGGGAAAACTGAGATCAACTTCACATTGAGGTATTCTATGCTGGAGTTTTTACTTTTGTGTGTGTGTGGTTTTTTTTTTTTTTGCTGCTGAACAATTTAAAAAAAGACCCAAATTTAGACTGGAAACTTATTGTGACACAAACTTATAAATATTGCTGTTGCAATATAAATAAAACACAGATGTAGAAAGTGAAAAAGATCTTTATGCAAATGAAACTCTGGGTACTAGAAACAGAACATCTTAGGCTGAAGGAATCTTAAAGCTATGGGTTTTTGGCTGATCTACTGCCAAAAGAATGAGAGATTGATATTTAAATTTTATGCAAAATTTCATGGGTAGTCTAAGCCTTTCTTTGGCAGAACAAAAGCAATAAAATCATAAGAAAATGGCATTGAAACTTTCATAGGCTTTGCTTTACTGAATGTATGGGGAAAATCTTTGGAGTTTAAGTAGATTAATGGTCAGATGCTCACATATTTCCTTAAGAATCTAGAATGGGGGCTGGGGATATAGCTCAGTTGGTAGAGGGTTTGCCTTTCATGCACAAGGTGCTGGGTTCAACCCCTAGCACCACCATACACACACACACACACACACACACACACACACACAAATCTAGAATGGTCAAAACTGCTTGGAGCCTTCATCTACCGTTTTTATATCATTTTTCAGGGTGACAAGCTAAATGCTGATGAGTCCTTAGTTTTTTTTTTTTATTAGTTGCTCATGACAATACATGATCTTCACATATCACACATTTGATTCAAATGGGGTATGGATTCTTATTTTTCCAAGTGTACAGGTTGCAGGAACACATTGGTTATACGGCCACATATATACATATAGCAATACTAGTGTCTATTGTATTCTGCTGTCCTTCCTATCCCCCCTTCCCTTCCCTCCCCTCCCCTCCCATCACCTCTCTCTACCCAATCTACTGTGACAACTTTCTCTCTCTCTTTTTTTTTCTTCCCCCTCACATCATCATACATGTATTTTGTATAACGATGAGGGTCGCCTTCCATCTTCGTGCAATTCCCCTTCTCCCTCCCATTCCTTCCCACCTCTCTTCCCTATTTAGTGGTAATCTTCTTCTCATGCTCTTCCTTCCTATTCTATTTTGAGTCACCCCCCTTATATCAGAGAAGACATTTGGCATTTGTTTTGTAGGGATTGGCTAACTTCACTTAGCATAATCTGCTCTAATGCCATCCATTTCCCTGCAAATGCCATGATAGTCCAAGAAGGGCAATAGCTGGGTCAAATGGTGGTTACATTCCCAGCTTTCCAAGGCATCTCCATATTGCTTTCCAAATTGGCTGCACCAATTTGCAGTCCCACCAGCAATGTACAAGTGTACCCTTTTCCCCACATCCCCGCCAGCACTTGTTATTGTTTGACCTCATAATGGCTGCCATTCTTACTGGAGTGAGATGATATCTTAGAGTAGTTTTAATTTGCATTTCTCTGATTGCTAGAGATGGTGAGAATTTTGTTTGTGTATTTGTTGATTGATTGTATATCCTCCTCTGAGAAGTGTCTGTTTAGGTCCTTGGCCCATTTATTGATTGGGTTATTTATTTTTTTGTTGTTTAACTTTTTGAGTTCTTTGTATACTGTAGAGATTAGAGCTCTATCTGAAGTGTGAGGGGTAAAAATTTATTCCCAGGATGTAGGCTCCCTATTTACCTCACTTATTATTTCTCTTGCTGAGAAAAAAACTTTTTAGTTTGAATACATCCCATTTGTTGATTCATGATTTTAATTCTTGTGCTATAGGTGTCCTATTAAGGAATTTGGAGCCCAACCCCACGAGACGGAGATTAGGGCCAACTTTTTTCTATTAGACACAGAGTCTCTGGTTTGATTCCTAGCTCCTTGATCCATTTTGAGTTAATTTTTGTGCATGGTGAAATAAAGGGATTCAATTTCATTTTGTTGCATTTTTTTTCAATTCTCCCAGCACCATTTATTGAAGATGCTCTCCTTTCTCCATTGCATGCTTTTAGCACCTTTGTCTACTATAAGGTAGTTGTAATTTTGTGGATTGGTTGCTGTGTCCTCTAATCTGTACCATTGGTCTACCAGCCTGTTTTGGTACCAGTGTCATGCTGTTTTAGTTACTATTGCTCTGTAGTATAGTTTAAAATATGGTATTGCTATACCACCTGTTTCATTCTTCCTGCTTAGAATTGCTTTAGCTATTCTGGGTCTCTTATTTTTCCAAATGAATTTCATGATTTCTTTTTCTATTTCTTCGAGAAATGCCACTGGGATTTTGATTGGCATTGCATTAAACCTATAGAGTACTTTTGGTAATATGGCCATTTTAATGATATTAATTCTGCCTATCCATGAGCAAGGTATATCTTTCCATCTTCTAAGGTCTTCTTATATTTCTGTCTTTAGGGTTCAGTAGTTTTCATTGTATAGACCTTTCACCTCTTTTGTTAGGTTGATTCCCAAGTATTTTTTTTTTAGGATATTTTGAATGGGGTGGTTGTCCTCATTTCCATTTCAGAGGATTTGTCACTGATATACAGGAATGCCTTTGATTTATGTGTGTTGATTTTATTTCTGCCACTTTGCTGAATTCATTTACTAGTTCTAGAAGTTTCTTGGTAGACCCTTTTGGGTCTGCTAGGTATAGGATCATGTCATCCGCAAATAGTGCTAATTTAAGTTCTTCTTTTCCTATCTTTATGCCTTTAATTTCTTTCATCTAATTGCTCTGGCCAGTGTTTCAAGAACTATGTTGAATAGAAGTGGTGAGAGAGGGCATCCCTGTCTTGTTCCAGATTTTAGAGGGAATGCCTTCAATTTTTCTCCGTTTAGAATGATGCTAGCCTGAGGCTTAGCATAAATAGTTTTTACAATGTTGAGGTAAATTCCTGTTATCCTTAGTTTTTCTAGTGTTTTGAACATAAAGGGATGCTTTATTTTGTCAAATGCTTTTTCTACATCTATCGAGATGATCATATGGTTCTTATTTTTAAGTCTATTGATGTGATGAATTACATTTATTGATTTCCATATATTGAACCAGCTTTGCATCCCAGGGGTGAATCCTACTTGATCATGGTGCACGATCTTTTTGGTATGTTTTGTATCCGATTTGCCAGAATTTTATTGAGGATTTTTCATCTATGTTCATTAGAGATATTGGTCTGCAGTTTTCTTTCTTTGAAGTGTCTTTGTCTGGTTTAGGAATAAGGGTGATGTTGGCCTCATTGAATGAATTTGGAAGTACTCCCTCTTTTTGTATTTCCTGAAATAGCTTGAAAAGTATTGATATTAGTTCTTCTTTAAAGGTTTTGTAAAACTCCGCTGTATACCCATCCGGTATTGGGCTTTTCTTGGTTGATAGTCTTTTGATGGCTTCTTCTATTTTCTCAATTGATATTGGTCTATTTAAGTTGTGTATATTCCTCCTGACTTAATCTGGGCAGATCATATGACTTAAGAAATTTATCGATGCCTTCACTATATTCTATTTTATTGGAGTATAAAGTTTCAAAATAATTTCTAATTATCTTCCGTATTTCTGTTGTGTCTGTATTTGAGTTCTCTCTCTTCTTCTCTTTGTTAGCATGGCTAAGGGTCTGTCGATCTTATTTATTTTTTCAAAGAACCAACTTTTAGTTTTGTCAATTTTTTCAATTGTTTCTTTTATTTCAATTTCATTGATTTCAGCTCTGATTTTTTTATTTGTTGCCTTTTACTGCATTTGCTGTTGATTTGCTCTTCTTTTTCTAGGGCTTTGAGATGAAGTGTGAGATCATTTATTTGTTGTTTTTTTCTTTTTTTGAGGAATGAACTCCAAGCAATGAATTTTCCTCTTAGTACTGCTTTCATAGTGTCCCATAGATTCCGATATGTTGTGTCTATGTTTTCATTTATCTCTAAGAATTTTTAATTTCCTCCTTGATGTCTTCTGTAACCCATTATTCATTCAGTAACATATTGTTCATTCTCCAAGTGATGTAGGAGTCTTTCTTCCTTCTTTTATCATTGATTTCCAGTTTCATTCCATTCTGATCGGATAAGATGCATGGTATTATCTCTACTCCTTTATAATTGCTAAGAGTTGCCCTATGGCAAAATATATGATCTATTTTTGAGAAGGATCCATGTGCTTCTGAGAAAAAGCATATCCGCTTGATAATGGTTGATATATTCTATATGTATGTCAGTTAAGTCTAGGTTATTAATTGTGTTATTGAGTTCTATGGTTTCTTTATTCAACTTTTCTTTGGAAGATCTGTCCAGTGGTGAGAGAGGTGTGTTAAAGTCACCCATAATTATTGTGTCATGGTCTATTTGTCTCTTGAACTTGAGGAGAGTTTGTTTTATGAACATAGAAGCACCATTGTTTGGGGCATATATATTGATGATTGTTATGTGTTGTTGGTGTATGGTTCCCTTTAACAGTATATAGTGTCCTTCTTTATCCCTTTTGATTAACTTAGGCTTGAAGTCAATTTTATTTGATATGAGTATGGCCACCCCTGCTTGCTTCTGAGGTCCATGGTATGATTTTTCCCAACCTTTCACCTTCAGCCTGTGTATGTCTTTTCCTATCAGATATGTCTCCTGAAGGTAGCTTATTGTTGGATCTGTTTTTTTAGTCCAGGTTACTAGCCTCTGTCACTTAATTGGTGAGTTTAACGTTTAAGATTACTATTGATATATGATCTGTACTTCTAGTCATGTTTGTTTATTTTTTTTAATTTGGTTTATTTTTCCTCTTTGATTAGTTTTTCCCTTTACTGAGCTACTTCCCACTCTTGATTTTGGTTATTGTTTTTCATTTCCTCTTCGTGTAGTGTTTTGCCCAAAATGCTTTGCAGTGCTGGTTTTCTGGCTGTGAATTCTTTAACTTTTGTTTATCATGGAAGGTTTTTATTTCATTGTCAAACCTGAAGCTTAATTTTGCTGGATACAATATTCTTGGTCGGCAACTATTATCTTTCAGTATTTGAAATACGTTGTTGTAGGATCTTCTCGCTTTCAGTGTCTGTGATGAAAAATCAGCCGTTAACCTAATTGGTTTACCCCTAAATGTAATCTGCCTCCTTTATCTTGTAGCTTTTAATATTCTCTCCTTGTTCTGTATGTTGGATATATTCATAATAATGTGTCTTGGTGTGTGTCTCTTGTGGTTTTGTATATTCGGCGTCCTGTAGGCTTCTTGGATTTGGACTTCCGTTTCATTCTTCATGTCTGGAAAGTTTTCTGAAATTATTTCATTTAATAGTTGTTCATTCCTTTGTTTTGGACCTCTATACCTTCCTCTATCCCAATGACTCTTAGTTTGGTTTTTTTTATGATATCCCATATCTCTTGGATGTTTTGTTCCTGGTTTCTTAACAGCCTTTCTGAGTTGACTAGACTCTTTTCAAGATGATATATTTTGTCTTCATTGTCTGATGTTCTGACTTCTACTTGGTCTACTCTACTGGTAATACTCTCATTTCAGTTTTTAATTTGCTTTATAATTTTCTTCATTTCCTGGATTTCTTTTGAGCTTTTTTATAATCTCTATCTCCCTGTAGAGTTGTTCTTTTGTTTCTTGGATTTGTTTATGTAATTCATTGTCGAAGTGATCTTTCATTGTTTGCATTTGCTGTCTAATGTCCTCTTTAAGACTCCATACCATCTGAATCAAGTATGTCTTGAAATCTTTAGCTGACCATCTCTCTGCTGCCTCTAGCATCTCCCATAAATTTAAGCTGTCCTGCAATGTATATGTTCCTTTTCTTCCTTGTTTTTTCATGATGCTCGCGTTTCTTTCCAGTTCTGTGTGACTGCTGTGTTATATTTTCTTCTATAAATTTGTTTTGGCTTTGTAGAGCTCCAAGATCTCTCCTTTGTGATGGGAGACAATGTCTAGAGATGTTGGGTTTAATTGTAATTTAAAGTAAATTCACTAGTTTCATAAAAAGCATATAGATACTGATGGTGTATAGAGAACTGAAGTTTGGTCTTAGGACCTTATGTTTAGGTCAAAAGATGTGATGGTACTGGGGTTAGTATATCTTAGCTACTTTGGAGGATTGCTTTAATGAAGGGGGATATTAACAGGAGAATAGACAGGAGTATTTGGGGGGTAGCTAAGTACTTAGGAGCACTACAGACAGCCTCGGAACATTCACCTATTTGCATTTAGTAAATTACATGTAATAGAAGTAGTAATGCTTGGGAGGAAAGGTAGGGGAAAGGGAAGGAAGAAAACAAGAAATAGAATGAGAAAAAGAAAAAGAAAAAGAAAAGAAAAATAAATATTTTAAAAAATGCACTCTTAGATTCTATTTTCTTCTCTTCCAGTAGGTGGAGCTGTGCTTTCCACACTAAGTCTCTGCCCTCAGGATGTAGGAAGCAATCTGTGTGAGGCGGCTTTCCCTCCCCAGGCGTGTCTCTAATCCCAGTCGCTTAGGGTTGCTCCTGGTCTCTAGCCCCCTCGCTTTTTCTGCCCACCAGGCCCCACTTACTGGGGCACTTCTCCACAGTTCTAGCTACACTCTGGGCATGCAGTTTCCTGGATGCCCTGCTCTCTTTAATGACTGGGTGCTCTCTTTGTTGTTCACCCAGACCTCATGGTTGTGGAGCATGGGAGTTGGAAACCAGCAGCCTATTCTGTCTGATTCCCTCTGATAGCCAAGCCCCTGAGAGCTGGCAAGAAAGGTTTTGGTTTTCGCTGCTGGTGGTAGGGGGAGTTGGAGGTCAGGTGCCTTTTCTGTTTCCCTCGGCTCTGATATTCATGCCCACAGAGAGATTCTTTGAGTTATCCCAGCTGTATGGGGTGGGGGCTGTGGGTCACACACCTCTTCTGTTGCCAAATTTGCTGTGGTGCCATCCGATCTGCCGAACGCTGATGACGTCAGTTCTCCAATATGGTGGCCACTGGTTTCCTTGCCCGGGTGTCCGGTAAGGAGGGTAGATCTGGGCCGTTTCTCTCCTAAGTCCCAACTTCAGATCTCAGTCTGGTGCCCTGTGGAGGCGCGGTTGGCATATCTTCACAGGATTCGAAGTTCGGTTTCTCTGTGCTACTGACAGGTCTCTGCAGTGATCAATTGCCTCCAGCTGTGGCGGGTTGCTTTTCAGCTAGCCAGTACCTCCGCACACGGGGTGGTTCGGGTTCACTCACTTCTGAGCCACATCGTTGCCCCTCAGATGCTCAAACCCTTCCCTTAGGTTTCATTGTGGACGAACTTCGCTGAATATTCCTGAAAAGACAGCATCCGGCCGTTCTAAACTCACTCACTGCTGGCACAGGGGCGCAGGTCACGGGGGTGCTATCTTCCTACCCGCTGCCATCTTCCTCCTCCCTGAGTCCTTAGTTTTGAACTCTAGTTTCACCATGATCCATCTTTCCAATTACTTGCCAGACACTTTCATATCAATACTGAACAGCAACTTTTCCTCAAGCTTGTATGCTTTCCTTGTAGTCTTTATTTTAATTAATTATACACATTAAGAGTGTACTTAATTGCACAAACTAGAAATTTGGGATTCATTCTTGATCATACATTCAATATTCATATTGTCTCCTCTATCTGAAAGGTCTTCTGTATTTCTTACTTTACTTACTTTTAACATTTGGATATGAAGTGTCCCTGAAGAGTTCCTGTGTTAATGCAGGAGATGACATGATTAGATTATGAAAGCTGTAATCTTATCAGTGGATTAATCCATTTTAAGGATTGATAGTTTGAAAGGACTAACTAGGTTTTAACTACAGGCAGGTGCTGCATGGCTAGAGAAGATGGGTCATTGGGGCATGCCCTTAGGGATTATTTCTTAGCACCCTGGCTCCATCTTCTCTCTTTCTGCTTCCTAGTTGCCTTGAGTTGAAAAGCTTTCTTTCACCATGCCCCTTGGGTATGATTCTCCACCTCACTTCAGATGGAGAGTGTGGAGTCAGCCAGCTATGGACTAGATCTCTGAAATCACGAGCCCCAGATTAATTTTCCTCCCCTAAGTACTTATTATTCAGTATTTTAGTCACAGAAACAAAAAAACTGACTAACATACTTACCTCACAAAACCTTTAAGATATGGGTACTCTTTTTCTCTTTTTCTGAGAAGCTTCTCCTAACTTCCACTCTGTGTTCTCATAGCTAGCTAGCTACCTTTGCTGATTAACATAGTATGATTACTATATCATGTTGTGAGTGATGGCTTGTATATCACTCTTCATCTCCTAGGTTTTTAGCAACTTTATATTAGAGATTAAGACTTTTAATTTCTATAAAATGAAGCTTGTTTTAAGGATTGAATTACCTAGTACTAGGGTATAATAAGCACTTCAACTATTTGGTACCATTATCATCATCATCATCATCAACTTTGGTTTCCTCAATACTTAACACTATCCCTTGCTTTTAAAAAATATTTTGATAAAATGAGTATGTTTAACCCTGTCTCTTCTGTGGCAATCTGGTACTGACTCCTTTCTGAGATCAATATTCAGCTTTTCGTGAATAGCCAGATATTCTACCCAAATGGATCTGATTCTGTATCCAGTGCCTTGTATTCCAGAATTTGTATCTGAACACAGAGGACTGACACATTTATTTCTTCTTTTTTCAATCCAAAAGTATTTAGGGGTCTTGGAACTGATAAATTATATTTGTATGTAGATAGGAGGGCAGATTTCTAAATCAGTAGCAAAGAGAATGGCTAATCATTGACAATATAGAACAAATATCAATTGAAAACTTGCTATAGATTTTAGAACTCAGCATAAACATGATGAAGTAGAAGCTTTTTATTCACCCCATTGACTGTGTTTGGTACTTACTCTGTGCTCCTGTAGCTCTCTTTATCATTATCAGTCATTACTTAACATACCTTGATGGAATATTCTGTTTATGAGACTATGAGCCTCTCGGGGTAAATTTTCTTTTTGTCTCCATAGAATAGGATGAACAACATAATTTGTGGGGCACATGAAAAATGAAAATGTAGAGACCATGTTAACTATTATGAAGAATTGCAAGATGATGACATTAAAGCATTAAATTAATCTGGAGCACTCTGAGTATGGGAGCTTATGTAGCTGTAGAAGTCACATATCTATAAACTTGGCTCTTCCCAAGGACCCAGCTATTTGCCCTGGTATGTAGTTGTTGGATAAATGAATAAAGTATTAAAATCCAAGATATTGACAATCTGTAATAAGATGGTGCAATATCAGTTGCTTAAAATGAATAAGCAGATAGGTTTAGTAGATAGGTTTTTTTTAAAAGTGATCATTGATGAATCTGTGTAATCCATGATTTTATATCCTATCTATGTTTATTTATTTTTTGAAAATATTTTTTAGTTGTAGTTGGATACAATACCTTTATTTTATTTATTTTATGGGTGCTGAGGATCAAATCTAGCGCCTCACATGTTCTAGGCAAGCACTCCACCACTAAGCCACAACCCCAGTCCTGTTTATTTATTTTTTATTTTTTAAATATTCATGTTTTAGTTGTAGTTGGATACAATACCTTTGTTTTACTTATTTATTTCTATGTGGTGTCAAGGATTGAACTCAGGACCTCCCACGATGTGTTAGGTGAGCGCTCTACCACTGAGCCACAACCCCAACACCCCAGCTTATTTTTTTAACTGAGAAAAAATATCTAGACTCCTAAGTTACTAAATAATCATATATAAATTCTTGATTCCAGAAGGCTTTTTTGGGGAAGAAATAGTTTACTATACCTCTTTTAATAGAGGTCAAATTAAAAAAAGCCATCTTTGATTTAAGTGGAATTATGCCTTAATGGTAGGCACAGTCTTCTCACCATCACAATTTCTGGAAAATTGGGAAAATGTATTTTGTAATAGACATGAAATTTACTCTTTTGTTTTTCAAAGCCAAACATAAAGGTATTTATGATGACATAGGGAAAAATGATCTTTCATAGAGGTTTACAGGCACATCATATTAGAAACACAGAACTCTCCTAAACTTCCAATGTATACACATATTTTTATATGGTTTTCTCTTGTTAAAGCAGATTGTCTATGATTCTGCTTCCAGAAAGATGTTCTACATGTATTTTCCCTCTGTCTCCCACAAAATAGAACTAAACCCCTGGATATTTGTGTAGAATGGAAACAAAAGTATACCTTGGATAAAGAAGACAGACTTGGGATGTGAGGAAGGATAAGGCACTGGAGTCTAGTAGGGTATGGAGGTCAGTTCCCACCTTTACTCAGAAGTAATGGAATCCCCTCTTTCCTCTGGGTATTAATAAAAGATAAGTGAGGAACTTGGACTTCTACCCATACCTGGATAGAAAGGGTAGCATCCTACTACTCCCCACCAGGACAATGTTAGAAGAGGATTGTTAAAACAATATTTGTGTAAGATTTAGAATCTCATAATACAAAAATATTGAGGTTCATTTAAAAACCACTTGTCTTATCAAGATCCATGAAAATCCAAATGTGAAAGATAATCAAAATCAGTTGACACCAACAGAGGTGATACAGGTGTTAGAATTATCTGACAAAGTTTTTAAAGAAGCTGTCATAAAAATACTTCAAAAAGCCATTACAGATATACTTAAATGAAAAAAAATTCAGTAAAGTATTAGAAAATATAAAGAAAAAGCACATGGAAGCTTTGAAATTAGAAATACAATAAATTAAATAAAAACCTAACAGTATCATTAATCAACAGTAGTTAACATTTATAAAACACTCTACCTATGTTTTTAAAGTGCCTAAGGCACATATATCCAGATAGACTATGTCCTGGTACATAACACATACTTCAACAAATTTCAAATAATTACAAACATACAGAGTACATTTTCTGACTGTAGTGCATGGAACCAGAGATCAACAATAATATAACAACAACAACAACAAAAGTTCCAAGCATTTAGAATTCTTGGAAAAAACAAAATTTTGTTTGTTCATTTGTTTTTAAACTCACAATACACTTCTAAATGATTTGTGAGTTTAAAAACAAATGAACAAACAAAAATAAACACATACCACTCATGCGCACATACATACTCACACACACATATATACTTACACATACTGAACTGAATGAAAGGCCTTGAAGACATCAATAATATAAAAAAGGAACTCTACACCTGTAACCTTGGCAATTTAGTTAAAACAATTATTTCTTGAAAAGTAAAAACAACTACAACTCACTAAGTATGCATGTATATAATTTGAATAGCTTCATAACTTTTAAGGAAATATAATTGTTAGTAAAAAAAAAAAAAAAGATTCAAAACACTCTCCCAAAGGAAATAACCAGGCCCACATTATTTCACCAGAGTATTCTACCAAATGTTTAAAGAAGAATTAACACCAGTTCTACACTTTCCTAGTCTTCTCAGGGTGAAATATCAAACTATCACAGACTAGGTGGCTTAAATACACTTTAAGCCTGTGAAATCTGAGATCAGAGTACCAGCATGCTCAAATTCTGTTAAGGGTTGCCTCTTAGATGCCTTCTTTCTGTGTCATTGCATGGAGGAAAGATATAGCAAGTTTTTATGTTTCTTCTTTTAGTGATCCTAATTCCAACATGAGGGCCTCACTCATTTAAACCTAATGCTATGGTTTAGATTGTGGATATCCCACAAAAGCCCATGTTTTAGGGACTTGGTCTGTGGCTTAGTTCTATTGGAAGTGATGGAATTTTAAGAGGTGGGGCCTAATGGGTGGTCTTTGGGTCATTGGTATGGAGATGCCCTGGAAGGAGATGGTGTGAGCCCAGACCCTTCCTCTTGCTCTTTTTTGTTTCCTGACCATGAGGTGACTGTTTTCCTCCAGCATGTCCTCCCATAGGCCCAAAGCAACAAGGTCAACTGTTCATGGACTGAAACTATGAAATTGTGATAAAGTATAAATATTTTATCTTTATAAGTTGATTATCTCAGGTATTTGCTCCAGTAATAGAAAGCTGAATAATATGTCTTCCAAAGGTCTTATCTTCAAGTATCATCACAATAGAGGTTAGGGCTTCACAAAATTAAATTTTGGGGTAAGGGTGTGTGTGATAATTTAGTCCATAGCTGCTATAGTTTTATTCTGATATTTTGCTCAAAGGCCCAAATGTTGAAACATTTCCCTAAGGTGGCACTATTGGAAGGTGGTGGAACATTTAAGAGGTGGGGCCTAGTGGAAGGAAGTTAGGTCATTAGGGGCAAGGCCATGAAGGTGATATTTGGACCCAGCCCATCCCTCTCTTTTTTCTTCCTGTCTGCCATGAAATGAGTATCTTTGTTATACCTTGCCATCATGCTCCATCATGCTTCCCACCATAATGTTCTGCCTCCCACAGTTCCAAGTGTTGGGACCAATTGACCTTGGACAAGACCAAACCAAAACAAAACTATAGATAAACATGCCTCATGAAAGTAGATGCAAAAATTATTGACAAAATATTGGCATAGAGAATTCAGCAATATATAAAATAATTATACACCAAGACCAAGTGTGTATTAGTCTAGTGATACAAAGCTGATTCAATATTTAAAAATTGAGGATTATAACTCTTATATGAACAGGCTACAAAGATAAAATAACATGATAATATCAATTAATGCAGAAAAAGCATTGGCAAAATTCAATGCATATTAATAATAAATAAATTCTCCAAAAAAAATAGGAATGGAGGTTAACCCTGCCTAGGGTAGACATTAGACTAGGCATGGGAATTACAGAGATTATAAAGGTGTAATTTCTCCCTTTAAGGAATTCAGATCAGTTGCAAGAGATATTAGATATTGGGTGTACAATGTGAATATGTGAGGAGAAGAGAGCAATGGCTTATTTTGGGAGATTTCAGGAATACTTCCTAAAGTGTTATTTTGGTTTAGAAAGATAAATACTAAGAGTCCTAGTTTGTTTTTTATTGCAATAATAGAATGCATGAAACTGGATAACTTATAGAGGAGAGGGGTTTATTTTGGCTCATAGTCCTGAAAGATGGGAAATTCAAGATTGGGTGGCTAAAGGACTGAGACTGCTTCATTCAAATCATGGGGTAAAGTGAAGAGTAAGGATATTTGTGCTAAAGAGGGAGAACATAAGCTAAAGACTCGAATTATAACAATTTGCTCTCAGGGTGACTAACCTTCTTCAGAGAGTAAGAACTCACAGATTGGAGAAAGACATTAAACAAAACACAAACACCTCCTATTTGACCCCCATCTCCCAACACTGCTGCATTGGGAACTAAACCTCAACATGAATTTTGGTGGGAACAAGTCTACTCAATCAAAGCAGGTATTATGTAAACAAAGAAGGAAAGAGTATTCTAGGAAGATGCATAGTAAAAGACAGAGCAGCAAGAACCATGACATAATAATCAGTACACCATGAATTTGTGAATTATTTCCTTAATCTCTTGGCATAGATAACAACAGTTGATTCAGGTTCAAAAATATTGGGAAACTTGGAGTCATGGTCTCCTGTTTGATGACTAAACTTTGGTAAACTGTCCATATGATCTTGGGTTTTACTTTTCTTTTTACTTTTCTGGGGCGGGGGTGTCTTTGTTTTTACATCTATAAAATAAGAATAATAATCCTTAGTATGCTCACATCTCAGAATTATTATGTGTATCAAATGAGATTATGGACATGGAAATGCTTTGTACTAGCCAAAGTTATAGTTGTGCAGCATTTATTTTCACTGACAATACTCACACTTAATATATACTCAAGAAACTTGGGCCCTTAGCTAGCTCTGTTGCTAATTTGCAATAGGAATTTGTGTATATCACTTCTTTCTTCTAAATCTTGATTTCTTAACCTGTGAGATTAAGTACTTCTTTTAAATTAGTGTTTCTCAACTGGAAAGTGGATGCCCCCTGGAGGATGCTTTTCAAATCTCATGTTCTTCATCCCTGTGAAGAGTTTGATATACTCTTTTCAGTAGTAGTCCCAATGTTAAGAATTATTGTTAAAGTTACCCTACAGACAAATACATCCTGTGGATAGGGCAACCAAGACGGCTTTTTCTGAATCTTTTGTTTAGAGTAAGTTAGACTTAATACTGTTTTTCTGAATTATTAGCATTTAATTTCAAAGTTTCTTTAATGATTTTTTCAAAGAGGTTCATGAAAGATGACAAGATGACCTCTTTTCTAGTCCAATTATCTTGGGTAGGTTTCAGCCCATACCAGTCAAAGGATAGACTCATCTCATGCACATAAGAATGTCTTGTTCCTTGGGTGAGAAACAGAACAAACACTGTAATAGATGATCCAGCCTCCACATCTCTGAAAAATAAAATCTCTGAAACATTTAAAAGCATTTTAGTTGTCAATACTTTGTAATTCCAGTTTCAGGAGTACCTATTGCTTTTAAAAAGCTAATACCCAGGTGTACCAATTTCTTATCTTAATATAGCTATCACTCAAATGTCAAAACCTTGTTATAGATGTCATAAACAAAATCAGTGTTTAGTGAGGAATATCATGATATTAACTGAATATGCAGCACTGTTGTGTGACTTGACATTATGTCTGGTTATTTCTTGACATATTTTCATTGTATCAAGTTGTGATTGATCAAATCTTGCAATGACACCACACTATCTTGTAAAGAATGTAACTATACCTTTTAATGGTGATTTAGTTTAGTTTTTATTTATTTATGAAAACTGGGTAATTGAACTCTTTCAGCTGTGTTTGAGAAATGATACCACCAAACCCAGTGTATCTTTCCTATATTTTAAAAAATTCTATAGTGTTCTGGCTTTCATTACTCATTTTAGAAATGTATATTTTCCTCTTTGTTAATTTATAGTCAAAGGTTTATCAATAGTCATATGAATAAAAAAGGTCTATTTCCCCTTTAATGAATGTTTATATAGAAATACAATATCATGCTGCACATTTTGGGGTTGTAGAGTATTGGTCATGTTTATTAGCCCACACATTGGCCTTTTAACTTCTTTTTTCTGAATCAACTGATGTGAAAACTTTTCATATCACTTCCTAGCTTCTATTCAGCCTTCAGGATAAAGTTCAGTTTTCTCAAAATAACATTCTTTCATGAGTTGGGCTGTCTATATCTTTGTCCCCTCCATTGTCCCTACTCCTGCTAGATTTTAACCATGCTGTTACTCCTTTATTTCTCTGACTATGCTTGGCTATTTCATTATTACACTGTATTTGCTCATATAACTTCCTTGGCATGTATTCAAGAATTCTATACTTATCACTTCATAATTTTCTATTGGTTTTCCCTTTATGAGCCAATCTTCCCAGCACATTATGTTGTAAAGATTATCGTGTATCTGTCTTTTCCATTGGACTGAGAGCTACTTGTGAACAAAAACATTATTTTATTTAATATGTGAATCTCTATTGCATTGATCATAGATTTCTTAAACAAAATGGAAAGAGCCTAGTTCTACTCAGATAAAAAGATGAGAGGTGGGATAACTGCACCAACCATCCTAATGTGGCCTTGGAGTTTTGACTTAATAATTTCCTAAAGCCCCAATCCATAGTTCTTTAATCTGAAAAAAAACCTCAACTGTGTTTAGCAGAGGAAGTACTGTATTCCTTCTCACCTATTAGGGGATTTAGAGAAATAATATATGTTTTGGTTTCTAGCTTGGCAAAATTGAGATTTAGTCTTGGATTCCTATAACATGGGGACTGATAATTGTGCTTCTAGTCAATACAGAAATGGAATATCAAGTGAGCGCATCAGGTTATCATAGCAGAGCCAGTTCAGTATTCTGCTCCTCATTATGATAAACTTTTGACAACTGCTGATGCTATTACAGATAGTAGCTTTCTGTTTAAGGGGAACATTATGCAGATAGTGATATTTCTGACACACTATTACTACCTGTTTCCTGTTAACAGGTAGAGAGAACATTATTTTGATGAAATAAAAAATGCTGGCCAAGAACTAAATAATGAAAGTTATATCCTTGTTTTTTCTGTATATTAATTGTGGGACCTTGAATAAATTATGACTAGTTAGGGTTTCAATTTACTCTGCTGTATAAACTAATAATAATGATAACAACCTTACCAGGTTGTTATCGTTATTATTAGTTTATTGAATCCTTATAGTGGGTTTTGTTCTACAATATGCCTAATATAAATTATGTCATTGCCTTTTTCTAGCATATTAGTTACTAATATTTTTTCCATTTCATATACAAGGAAATTGGTATTCAGAAAAGTAACTTACTTGCTCAAGGCCATATAAAGGGAGTAAAAGGCAGAGAAGGACCAAATCCATGTCTTTTTGTCTTTCATGTCTCTGTTCTTTTTTCTTCATTCTTCTCCTTTTGTTTAATTTCTCTGAGATTAGTACTCAATTTTACAGAGTTATAATATTAAAATAATGAAATTGAAAGAGATTTTATGCATACAAATTTAAGGCATCCCTATTTTTATTTCTTTTTCAATTTGGTATCACATAATTGGCATGGAATGTTTACTAGTCCTGTTGAGAGGAGAAACTCAAAACTTTTTGAAGACTTGTGCATATTTAAAAAACTTATTTATGAAACTTTTCTGAATGATATTTTTTCCTATTAGGCCTACAAAATCATATTATTTACTATTGTTTCTTATAACATTGATTATATTGTCCCCACTTCTACTTTCAAATATTTTACAGAAAAATTTATATGTGAATGGGAAGATTTGTTAGCAATATCTGAATATCCAGTCTGTAAATCATTTTAGCATGCATTATATTATTTCTTACAATTATCTTCTTGTTTTGATAATTAAGAAATAAGTATCTTTAGTCTCACCTTATAGATGAAGCAACTGGAGCTTAGAGAGGCATTCCTGAATTCACAAAACACATTATAGCAAAAGGTCAAGAACCTAGGTCTTCATATTCCAAGTGTGGGGAGCATTCAATACCAAAACTGAGTTTTGGAGACAATTAATATATTGGTTATTCCAACAAATTCCTGAGTTACACTTGTTTAATTCAAATTTTGGCTACAAGTATATGACTTGGTTTAGTTATTTATCTTCTTGATAACTGATTACTAATCTAGAAAATTATAAGAGTATAATCCCCGGTAGCCACCCCATAAAAAAGAAGAGTATCTATTTGAATAGAGTTATTATGAGTATTAAATGATATATTTAACAAGTGACTAATACATAGTAAGCACTGAATAGATTTTGCTTATCAGCATTTTTGAGCATTGGT
The DNA here is from genome assembly GCF_047511675.1 of Marmota flaviventris. NCBI lineage: Eukaryota > Metazoa > Chordata > Mammalia > Rodentia > Sciuridae > Marmota > Marmota flaviventris. Next base: position 38,992,026 of record NC_092507.1, on the reverse strand, counting down.
TTAATATAATAAATTCTAATCATATGATGACACATCCCATCTGTAAAATCATTTAAAGTAAATAAATTTTTAGCTCATTAACTTAATTGACACCTATTTAATTCCTATGAGTATGATATTTGATAGGCATAGGGACACAGGGGTATATAAGATAATAGTCCTTTCCCTCAAGAAGTGAATTTATTTTAAGAAAAAATTTAAAACATAGATGACAGGAAGACCAATTTTTTTGACTTCTTTATTGACATGTATATTGACTTTGCTCCAAAAATGGTAAGCTTAAAAACTGACATAAAAACTGATACTAGGTTTTTATTATGATTACTAAAAGTCTTTTACTTAAAGAATTATTGTATATATGTGGAGAGTTTCCTTTTAGAAATCTTATAACAAAATTTGAGATACATGTAAAATTTCTGGTTCAATAAATTGAAATCTTTTGCATGGAGATAAAGATTTCCTTGGTCTCCTTTTAGAAAAATGCAGAGTAGAGAATCAACAATTACAGAATGTACGTTATTAATTAGACTATGTGGAAATTTATTAAGTGATTGACATGTGCCACACACAATATGAGAAACTTTGTAGGTATTATAAGTCTTCATAAATACTATGAGTTAAATGATATTATTTCTATTTAATGTATTAAGGAATTGGAACTTTTATAGGAGAAATATCTTGCTTGCAGCATACAATTTTGTAGACCTGGGCTTTAAGCTCAGGATTGCCTATCTACAAACCCTATGGTAGAATTTGAAAAACATTTGGCCTTTTGCATCCCAGATTTAATCTTGAGTCTTGCTTCATTGTGTTTAAATATAAAACTATATTTTGTTGGAGCCATAGTTATTTTAGGAAGAAGGGTTGCCATTGGATTGGATTAGAGTTAAATGTAGTTAATTCCAATACTGAATCTTGAACAAGGTAACATGACTATATTTTTTGACATTCTGTTTGGAAATCCATAATATATTTGAAACAATATATGACAAGTTCTAAAAATAAATTAACCCTCGTTTTAAAATATTACAAGTAACAATTTGCAAATCACTTTTACTGCCTTACACTTGTTTTATGTCATCAGTTCACCAAAATATTTACTTTGCCATGAAGGAGGTGCTTCTCAATTTACATTTTCATTAGATTTAGCATTCAGCACCTATTGCTGTAATTTTGTTTGAAACTCCATCATTTCCCTAAGTATTCCAATGTACTAAATGCTGTTTGCTTTGCATTATATTGGCATCAAATTTGCAGTGAAAATCTTGTTTATATATGTATACTTGGGTAATATTGTTAACTAAAAGCTGTATTGTTTTTTTCCTCTAGTAAGCTGTCATAAACGTGGGACACACTGAATGTGAGCCAAAGATATCAATCTCAAAAAGAGATTTTGCAGAAACATGTTACTATGCACTGCTAGGTTTTCTCATTAACATATTCCCTTGAGTTGATCAGGAAATAAAAAAACATTGACAATAGGCATTCTGCTAATTCTTTATTAGCAATAATAATAGATTAGATATGTTCTTGAAATATCAATCAGGCCAAGAAATATCCTTATATGCAAATACTTTTACAATTGGAAAATTATTATCAAATTAAAACCATTTTGTGAAAGTATCTACTGGCTTTAGAAAACTAAATTGAAAATATTATAAATATGTTGTGTATTGAAGAACGTATACACCTATGTTGTAAAAATATTATAGTTCCAGATAAGTCAGCATGGCATAGAGAGGAAAATAGGAGATGAATTTTTTAAAAATATTATTTCTTACTCCGTTATTTTCTGACTTTTCATTTTTTTGTAAATAACCTATTGTGTTTCCCTTCTAAACTGCTTGTAAACTTTTCCCTTTCATTGCTGTTGTTCAAATAATTTGCCAGAATATGTTTCCATGTCTCATTTCATTAATTGTATCAAAATAATTCATAGGACTAGAGATATAGCTCAGGGCAGAGTCTTTTCCTAATGTACATAAACCCCTAGGTTTGATCCCTTGTTTCCTAACACAATAAGGAAAGGAGAAAAGAAGAAAAGGAGGGAGAAAAGGGAGGTAGGGAAAAAGAGATACAGAGAAAGAAGCGAGGAGGAGAGAAGAAAAGAGAAATACAATTTGTTTATTTTCTTCTATGTAAATTTTCTTTAATTATGTCTTTATTATTACTTTTGTTTGAATGATTCTGATTGTCTTTCTTGGAGTGATCTATAATTCCAGTTCTATTCTTTGTCCCACAATATCATATTCTCTTTCATTGCTTCAAATTATTATTTTTTTACTCTTTTATTCTTCATTTGGAAAGTCCATTCTCAATTTTCTACTCCATCTTACTGCTTACATCTCTAATCAGTATTACCTCTCTTTCCATCTATGTCTTCTCTTCTTCCTCTTTTCCCCTCTTCATCTCTTCTTTTTCTTATTTTTCCAAAAGGATATTTTAACACTGTTGGCACCAAATTTCTTTTTTTTTTCATTTCTATTCTTATTCTGTTATCATTTCCCATTAGGTTATCTTATATTAGTGGCATTTTATTAAAGTTTTTTTAGAGACCACATATGCTTATTAAGGTACCACTATTTGCAATAAACTAACTTCAAAAATTTTAGTGGCTGAATGCAGTAGAATTCTATTTCTCACTCATACAGTAATCCAGTGGAGATTCCTGGTTGACAGGTGGCTATTTTCTACATGTTGATTGCAAGAATCAGATAATTTTAATTTTGTGGCTCTGCCATCTCATAAAGGGCCTCAGCACTCTGCATCCACCTAATGGAAGGAGGGTAGAAAATAGAGAAAGTCAACCTGTTTTTTTTTTTTGGTTTTGTTTTTAAGTTCTAGGCTAAAAGTGACACACATTACATGTACTCATATTCCATTGTCGAGAAAAAAGAGTGGAATGAATTAGACATAACTTTCCTATGTTCACATATGGATACAACAGTGAAACCCTGCATCATATACAATCACAAAAATGGGATCTTAATTAGAATAAATTACACTCCATGTGTGTATAATATGTCAAAATATACTCTACTGTCTTGAATATCTAAAAAGAACAATTTTTTAAAAAAGAATAAAATAATTAGATGTATGCTAAGAAAGTGATACAGAAGGTTCTAGCTGGGGAGCAAAATCTCTTATTTTCTGAAAGGGAACATGAAATTTGGGTAGACAGTAATGGTCTGTCCTATTGTGTCTTCTTTCATTTCATTGTTAATGATAGACATTTTCAATTTTGTCTGTATGCTTTAGTAAATAATTTTCAGTTATAGTCTTCTAATGAGCTTTTGGGGTTATCTTCTTTTTTTTTCCACTTTCTTTCACAAGTTTCAAGTTGACAGTTTTCTTTCACATGGAACAAAGAAAGATTTATTCAAATCCAGTATTGCCAAGAGGCATCATTTGTGGTATGCCTTTGATCCTGTTCATTGCCATTTATATTGTGTAGAAGCTTCTACACAGATTTGCAGTTGGAAAATTGATGTGCATACTTATCCTGATTTCATATTGATATTATGAGCTTTTCTGGATAAAGGTAAGAACTTTAACTGCATTATTCTCTCACTTTCCAAATGAGGATAATACACAAGAATTTTTCTATCTCTACCAAGTTCTATGGAGTTAGAAGTTAGGGTATAGTGTATCATTGTACTTTTTAGGGGTGAAAGTATTTGAATCTATATAGAATTTGAGGTATAATCCATTGTATCTCTTCTTGGTATTTGGATTATCATAGATTTCAGCTTTCCAAGCCCCTGGCAGACAGAGGTGGAGGGACAATATCACTCCTTACCTTTCTCAACTGCAACTTTTCCCTATTTCAAGTGGCAAAACATGTTGGCCTTCACTTATTCCTCTTTTTGTTGTTTAACAAATGGAAAGGTCTGTCAATATGGTCTCTGCAAAATATATTCCTTGTTGGGTAAAAAGATTGCTTATTTTCTGGTCTTTTATAATTTTTGAGGGGGGAATATTTGAAGAAGTTGAGTGAAAGACTGCTATGTAAATGATGTTTTAAACCCATGTACTCCATTTTCAACTTCTAAGCATTTAGGATTTGTATTTATGTATAATTGACAACCTGCAACTGTATACATTTAAAGTGTATACTTTGTTAAATATAAATATATATGTCTGGTCTGTGCTACCATGATCACAATCAAGACAAAGTATTTATCAGCCCAAAGGTTTCCTCATTCTGCTCTGTAAATCCCTTCCTGCAACTCCTCTATGTCCGTCACCCCTGTCTCAGGCAACCATTGATCTACATTCTAACACTATAATTTTCATTTTGTATATTGTAAATAAATATACCATTTACTCCTTTTGTGCAACTTCTTTTAGTTAGCATGATTACTTTGAGATTTATCCATGTCATTGTATGTATCAATAATACCTTTTTCTTTATTGCCATTTAGTTTAATTGTATGGGTAAAGCACATTTCATTTATCCCTTCATCTGTCGATAGACATTTGTGTTGTTTCCAGTTTGGAGTCCACAAATAAAGCTGTTATTAACATTTGGTACAAATTCCTTTGATTTTTTCTTCGGTAAATACCCAGCAATGGAGTGGCTAGCATGCGATAGATAAATTTATAGATTTTTAAAACTCTTCTAAAGAGTTTTCCAAAGTGGTGTGTTTTACATTCCTACCAGTAGGGTACATGGTGCACATGTGCTAACTAATACTTGAAGGTCTAGTCTTCTTTTATTGTATTTTTTGTTGTTGCTGTTATACATGACAGTATAATTCTCTTTTTAATCTTAGATATTTTTATAGATATGTAGTTGTGTCTCTCTGAGATTTTAATATCTATTTCCCTAATGACTAATTATGCTGAATTTTTTTCATGTAGTTATTTACCATCTGTATATCTTTCTTGGTGAAGTTGTTATTACAAACCCTTTGGACATTTTCAACATGGATGTTTATTTTCTTAATATTGCATCTTGAGATTTCTTCATATAGTCTAGATACAAGCCCTTTATCAGATGTATGATTTTTAAATACTTGCTTCCCATCTGTTGCTTGTCTTTAAATTTACTTTATTTATTTAGGTACTGGGGATTTAACCCAAGGGTGTTTTACCACTCAAATACATCTCAAATATTTTTTTTTTACTTTTGTTTTTGTTTTTTACTTTTTATTTGGAGACAGAGGCTCACTAAGTTGCTAAGACTGGCCTCCAATTATGATCCTCCTGCCTCACCCTCCCAAATTGCAGGAGTTTCAGGCATGACTTTAAAAGATGTTTTAAATTCTTAGAAAAATTAAGCTGAATACCTGAAGATTTTGTACATTACCCCATGCCCCACACATGCATAGCCTCCCCAGTTATCAACCATTTTCCACCAGACTGGTATTTTTGTAGTAATTAATGAACCTTCATTGTAGATTATCATGTTATTATCATTATTTCAAAGTTCCTGAATGCAGATCTATAGCTTATGTTGTATTCCCCTTTGGTGCTGTATATTCTATGGGTTTGGACAAATACATAATAACATGTGTCCACCATAATAGCATCATATAATTTCATAGTCTTAAAAATTCTTTGTGTTCCATGAAGGATTCATCCTTACCTCCCTGCTAAATCCTGGAAACTTCTAGTATTTCTCTTGTCTTGATAGTTTTGTCTTTTCCAGAATGTCATACATGTAGAATCATTCTTTCACTTAGTAATATGCATGTTTCCTCTATGTCTTTTCATTCCTTGATATCTTTCTTAAAATGGTGAATAATATCATATTGTTTAGATGTACTATAGTTTGTTTACCCATTCACTCCCTGAAGAACATTATGATTGCTTCCAAATTGTGGCAATTACGAATAAAGCTGGTATAAACATTTGTGTGCAAGCTTTTGTGTAGACATAAATTTTCATTTCCTTTGGGTAAATATCAAAGATCATGACTGCTGGATTATATTTTAAGAGTATGTTTAGTTTTTTAAGAAACTGCCAAACTGTCTTCCAAAGTGACTATACCATTTTGTATTGCCACCAACAATGAATGAGAGTTCCCATTGCTTTACGTCTTTCTGGCCTTTAGTGTTGACAGTATTCTGCATCTTGGCCATTCTAATAGGTATATAGTAGTATAATATTGTTTTAATTTGTACTTCCTTGTTTGTAAATTATCCTGCTTGATGTTCTTTGAGCTTCTTGGATGATTATTGTGTTATTATTGTGTCTGACATTAATTTAGGTAAATTCTCATTCATCATTATTTCACATATTTGATTCCTTTTTCTTCTGATATTCCTGTTATGTATATTTTATGCTTTTTAAGTTGTTTTACAGTTTGTGGATATTCTATGTTTTTTTCTCTCTTTTCAGCCTTTTTTTTCTTTTTTAGTTTTGGAAATATCTATTGAGATATCTTCAAGCTTAGAAATTATTTTCTCATCCATGTCCAGTGTCTAACAATTCCATCAAAAGCATACTCCATTTCTGATACAGCATTTTAACCCCTAACATTTCTTTTTTTCTCTCACAATTTCCATCTATATATTTACATTGCCTCTCAATTCTTATCTCCTTTTCCAAGTAGAGTTTTTCATGTATTAATCATACAATATTCCCATCTTATCCATGATTTTGTTTTCCATGATTTCAGTCTCTTGTAATCAACTTCACTCTAAAAATGGTAAGTGGAAAATTCTGGAAATAAGTATAAGTTTTAAGTTGCACAGCATTCCGAGTAGTGTGATGAAATCTGGTGCCCCTTACTGTCATTCATGTTTATCAGATTAATTGCTGCAATTTCACAATGCTTGTTTTCCAGTTACCCTTATTTTCTTTAATAATTTCCCCCAAACTCAAAGGAGACACCAGGGCATAAAACATGGAAGAATAGATCAACTCATACATATTTTTGATGCTACTATTGTAGACATTGTGTTTTAAATTTCAATTTCTAATTATTTGTTGCTTGTATTATAAAAATATAGTTGATTTATATGTATTGCTTTTATTTTCTACAATCTTTCTAAACTCACTGGTAACTTTCTACATAAATGCCACAGGATTTTCTGCATAGAGAACATGTCAACTGAAAATAGCCTGACATTTATTTATTCTTTACTTTCAATCTCTATGCATTTTATTTATTTGACTTGCCTTATTTTACAGGCTAGAACCTCTTATACAATGTTGAATAAATAAATAACAGTCTGCTCTTGATTTTAGGAGGAAAGCTTTTTTTTCATTATTAAATTTGATGTTAGCTATAAGTGTTTTGTAGGTGCCCATTGTGGCTGAGTAATTTGTTTCTAGTTTATTGAGGGTTGTTATTAATGTAGAATTTAGATGATGCTTTTTTGTATCTATTTAGATAATTATATACTCATTTTTCTTTTGATAAATTGGTAAATTACATTGTTTCTCCAGTGTTTTAAAATGTGTGTTCCACATGGTTTTGACTTGCGTTGTTTCCAACAAGCAGTTTTCTGTCATTCTTATATTTGTTGTTATGTACATAATTATTTTTCTCTGGTATTACTTTTAAGGTACTTCTTTGCCATTTTTTAAGCAATGTGATTTGTTATGATTTTTGTAGTTTTTTCTGCATTTTTTGTTGGAGTTTGTTGAACATCTTAGATTTATAACATTCATTTTATTGAATTTATATAATTTTCACTCATTATTTCTTTACATATTTCTCCTATCCTCCTTTTATTTCCTCTGAACTCTAAGTTATTAAGTATTAGACCACATGAAGTTGTCCCACAGTTCATTAATGCTCTTTTCCTTTTTTACTGTCTTTTCTCTTTTTGTTTGAATTAAATGATTTCTTTTTCTGTTTGTTTAAGATCACTAATCTTTCCACAGCAGTGCATACAATTCCTTTAATTTCATCCAGTGTATTTTTCATCTCAGACATTGCAATTTTCACCTCTAGCGTTCTGTTTTTTTATTTTTAATCTCCAGAGAGCATCTTACTGTTCATAATCTTTAGTTTCTTGAACACAGGAATACAGCTAACTATTTCACTATCCTTATTTACTAATTTAATAATTGGAATCATTGCCTGGTCAGTTTTCATCAATTGAGTTTTTTCCTCATTGTGGATGGTTTTTCTGTTTATTTGTATGCTTAATAGTTTTTTTTTTTATTAGATTCCATACCTTATATATTTTACCTTGTTAGATCCTGGTTATTTTTACATTTAAATAGATATTTTTTACTTTTGTTTTAGAATACAGTTAAGTTTTACTTTGAAACAAGCAGGTAATCTTTTCAGATTTTTCTTATAAACTATTTGAACTGTTACCACCAGATTTATTTTGGGGCTCTTTTCCCCTTATTAAAGGCAAAACTTTTGATTTTACTCTTTTGAGTACTTTATATAGTACCCCATGAATTATATAAAGTTTACTATTCTGACTGAGAATAGATTTTTGTTCCTGGACTTGTGAGAATACCAAGTTTTGTACCCTCTAATCTTTTTGGTGTTTTTTTTCCTAAAGGTTATTTCCACATATACATTGGCGCTAATCAATACTCAGTTGAAAACTCAAAGAGAAACCATCTACTGACCATCAGAACTCTATTTTTTGTGTTATCTCTTTCCTCTTTACTGCTGCTCTGCCTTGATAACTCTCACTGTCTTGGCATTACTGAGCTTTCAGTGTCTTCTTAACTCATAGAGACTGCAGGGAACTTCTTAGATTTTCTTCCACGTATGCTGTAGCCTGGAAACTTCAGGCCATAAGGAGGGACAATTGTAGGTCTCACTTTATTTGTTTCTTATCTCTTAGAATCATTGTCCTTGTCGCCTGACTTCCCATGCCTTTAAAACTGTTTTTAATTTTTTATTTGTCTCATGCAAGAAGGTAAAATCCAGTTTCTGTTGTTGTCTTTATTGGAAAATGTCTTTCCCATTCTGAAATTTTAAGAATTTTCTATAAGAAGTTTTCCTATATTACTGCTAATATGTCAATGTGATTGCTAAAGTTGCTTCTTTCTATTTTTCTATTTAAAAAGTTCTTAGTAATTTATTTGTAGGCATTTAAATGTAACACATGATACCAAAACCCTTTGAAATTTGGAAATAGTTTTGGCATCAACATCACAAAAGTTTTAGAAAAGTTTCTTCTCAAAGCTTCAAAAATAGTATTCCCTATTCAGTTTACATATTAGAATCAAATTAATTAATGATGATAAATAGGCTGGCACATAGACGTAATAAAAAATAGTAACAACTGGTTTTGCAGCAATAATAGCATCATTAACAGCAAAAAGAGTTAAATCACTGGAAAGTTAAATGTTATATGCTTATTAGGCAGTGGCTAGATGAAAAGCAATAAATTATAAAACAGGGAGTAAAAGACTCTTTTTTCAGAGAACAAAAATACATTTAGCCACCACTCATCTGACCATATAGCCATTGTTAACAATAAATGACTCCAAAATAAAATTAACAAAAAAGATAATCTGTGCTAGTCTTATTTGTCATTTAAAATACAACTATGGTGAAAATGTACTTAAATCATCAAATGGAAGCCTCTACCAGAACACAACAACAGCAACAAAAACAACAACAACAACAAAAACATAGCTATGGACATTCAGGTCCTATCAGTTGTAAGATGAGAGAGAAATGTTTCAGGCTCATGTGATAATATTTCACTTTCTAATTTTGGGAACCTCACATTTACAAAGGTTATCTCATTTTGTGATGATAATATTTGAGAGTGCCCATTTAAGTCCCTGAATTATTTAGCAATATGGATTCTTCTTGGTGCAAGGTTATTGCAGTGGTTTTTATTAAAAAAAAAAACATTATGAAAGTAAAACATAGATGAAAATATTAACTCTTAATTTATCAATTGTTTTTACCTTGATGTGTCTCAAATTTAGTCCTAGACTGTTTTTCTTCTTTACTATTTAGAAACTTTAGTTGTTTTCATTGACTGGAAGTATAAAGGAAATTATTTGAAAAATAATAGCAATAATAAGAACTAAAAAAATGAAATAGGTAAAATGAATGCCGTTTATTGAATATCATTTCAAGGATTATTCAAAGAACCTTATATATTATTCATGTTATATAATTCTCACACAAACTTGTAAAATACATATTATTGTTAAATAAAGGAATGATATTAGAAGGTTTGGCACTTATGACAAGTTACTCATTAAATGTTAGAATCAGAATTGAGATTATGACTGGATTATGTGATTAAAACCATCTTATTTTTATTACATTATACTATATTTTAATAGTAACCACACTTAACAAGTTTATAATGAGTATTTCATTTTGAAAGAATTATTTAATCTAATCTAAAGCCAAATAGTGTGGTTGTCGGATCATCTGCAGTGACATTCCTTCACTAGAATGTGTAATGGAGAAATAGATGGGAATAAATTTCCATCTTCTTAGCACACTGTTGTTATTATACCTGCTTCCCTGCTAAAAAAGAAATGATGTAATATTATATGACTTGACCAAGACTATTCAACCTTAAGATTGGAAGTGAAATCCATATTTTTCTCATTTGGTCTAATAAGCATTATGTCATAGAAGGAATATTCTACTTTAGTGGAAAGAACTTTGAACTTGAAGTCCTTCAACATAGTATAGGCTCAAAGCTTGGTTCTGGCAAATAAATAGGTTTGTGGCCCTGAGTAAATTACTTAACATCCAGGAATCTCATTTCCATTATTTTTGAAATAGTGTTTATAAAAAAATAGTGTTGTTATTATGATTACATAAGGCAGTACATGTAAAAGTTTGGTAAAGTCTAAAGAACCATATAGTGCTATTGTTTTAAGTACTGTATCATATGCTGGGTCATACACAAAATTTATACATCATATTATACATTCTTTCTAACAAAAAAGAGAAAAGAGTATGGAAAATTCTCTAGAAAACACAAGTATATGTAAGGGGTGAATGTTTTTAGCTTCTTTCCTAGTATAAAAACAGTTCCCTCCCAAGCCTCCTATGGAAATCTTTGGGGACTAGGCAACTCCCTAGAGTAAATTCATGGAAGGAGACCATATGGTAGAGCATGATATTGTATTATCCTTTGGTAGAACATACGGCTTTTCCATCTTTAGAATGTCAATTGTTGTTTTACGTTTCTGCTATATAAAAATGAACATTGTAGTAAGCAGTATATTCAGCAAAACTGCACACTAAACTATAAGCAGTGCTCTCTAAAAATAAGAAACCCTTTGAGGCAGAGGGATCTGAAGAGCTTACATCCTCTTTTCTATGGTGTGAGAGTTCGTAGTTATGTTAAGGAGATTGTTCATCTGTTTTTTTTTTAATGCCCTAAGTTCCTTTTTCAGAGGGAAGTTGCTGTTGGTGTTCTCCTCAGAATGTGTTTATTGCAATTATATTTATTTCACTGTTTAGGTCTCTATCACCTTGGCCACAGTGTTCTATTATAAGAATAACACCAAAATCTTATTAAAAGCTACCTTAAAGTGAGTTGTCTAATGAGTAAAGCTTCAATTCTGCTGTTTTTCAAAACATATAATTTTATTGGAAGTTTAAGCAAATGACTAAAATGCTTTAGTTTTTCCACAACCTTGGAAGAGCTATGCTCCACAGGGTTAGTTCTTTCAGTGGAGATGGCCACACTGATGTTTTAGGAGAAAGGCTGGCTTTCTTTCTTTTTTCTTTTTTTGCCTCTTTCTCTAATAGATCCCATTCCTTTAGTCATGTATAACTAACATCTTTTTATGGTATTTTTCATACATCCAGACTTGCATATCTTTGCTCATATTGAAACTTTTGCCTAAAATGCACTTTGTATTTTCAGGTTGCCTTTGTCGTTTATTTTTCAAAGCTGAATTCAAATGCTATTGATAAAAACTTTTTTGGTCTCCTCCAGAAAAATATCTTTGAGTATTAGCTGGCCAGTTCCCCTGTTTTAACATTTACTGTGTTTTATACACCTGCTCCCCTATTCTGTGACTCTGAAGGCAGAGGCTCCTTTATTCATGTTGTGTACAGTCTTCATTCCAATGCCTAGCATTTGGAAGGTGTTAATTTAGATATTAGGTGTGCCCCAAAAGTTTATGCATGGGACAGTGAAAGAAGGTTTAGCAATGAAGTGATTGGTAATGAGAGCTTTAACCCAATCAGTGTGTTAATTCCAATAGGGATTAACTGAGTGGTGACAGTAGGTAGGTAGTTGTGGGTGGAGGAGGTGGGTAATTGGGGGTGTGCCTTTGGTATATATTTTCTGAGCTGAGCTTAGTGTCTTTCTGGTTTCTGTGCCATGTTCCTACACAACACCCTTTTGCCATGATATTCTGCTTCACCTCAAGCCCTGAAGAATGGAGTTTGCTATCTATAGACTGAGACCTCTTAAACTATGAGCCCCCAGATAACTTTTGCTCCTAAAATTGTTCTCATTTATTTTGGTCAGAGCAGTGTAAAAGCTGACTAAAACTGATGATACCAATAATGGAGCAAGAATCAGACTTCGTTGATTCCTACTTAACCCATTTGTCATCTCTATGGCCTTTTACAAATCCTCACATTTTATATTTCTCATTTGAAAAAGTAGGATAGTAAAATATCTTCTTTATCAGGTAGTTTTGAGGATTTAATATATGTTAGTTATGTATAATACTGCAAGACATGTAATGAATGTTTATTTATTTAAACCTGTTATGGTTTAGATATATAGTGTTCTCCAAAAGATCATGTGTGAGACAATGTAAGAAAGTTTAGAGGTGAAATGGCTGGGTTATTATAGTTTTAACTTAATCAGTATATTAATCCCCTGATAAGGATTAACTGGATGATAACTTCAAGCAGTTGGGGTGTGGTTGGAAGATGTGAGTCCCTAGGAGCATGCCTTTGGGTATGTATTTTGTCCTCCTTGAGTGGAGCTCTTTCTGCTTCCTGGTGATGTATTTCCAGCTGCTTTCCTCTGACACACCATGATGTTCTGCTTCCCCTCTCACCCAGAACAACAGAACTGGCCATCTATGTACTGGTACCTCTGAAACTGGTGACTCCCCCAAATAAACTTTCTCCTCTGAAATTGTTATTGTCAGGTCTTTTGGTCACCGCAGAGAAAAAGCTGACTAAAATACCACCATTATTATTTCCTAAATTCCCCTCTTCTCCCTTTCCAAGTTCATATCCTCTTTTCATTCTGATAACAGGGTATCTTTCAGAATGCATTATCATGACTTTTATGTGAGTCAGTTTATGTTTTTGGTCTTATGCCTGGTATTTTTTGTTTTCTAATTTTTGTTCTGGTACCTTTCTGGGTGGTGAGGTCTCATCACAGGAGTGAAATTACATTCTGAATCCCAGCTGAATAGGTGGACACTGCTATTAACTCCTTGATGCAACCTGTGTGATTAGGTTTGTATTGGGACCCATAATATACCAGTTAAGACACTTTGTTTATTCTTACTTAATATAATAGAATTTTGTTCATTCTTATTGCTATATATAATTTTATTGTGTTACTATATCACTACTTCAAACAGAGTGTGTCCCCTCAAACTTCACAGCCTAACCCATAATGTGATGTTATTTGGAGGTGTAGTCTTAAGTTATGAAATTGGAGCCCTTATAAATGGAATTAGTACCTGCATAAGAAGAAACACAAGAGAGTTTGCATCTGTCTGCTCTCTACCATGTGAGGACACAGTGAAAAGACAGCCATTTGAAAATCAGAGGGCTGAGGATATAGTTCAGTTGGTAATGTGCTTACTTCGCATACACAAGGCCCTAGGTTCAATTCCCAGCACCACACACACAAAAAAAAAGAAAGAAAGAAAGAAAGAAAATCAGAAAGTGGGTCCTTATGAGACTCTAGACATCACTTCTCCTGAAGTGAGAGAAAGAAATGTTTAAGCTACCCTGTTTCTGATACTTTGTTTTAGCAGTTATCCATTTTACTGTTCATAGGCATTTGGGAGATTTCCAATTGCTGAGTAGTTGTATCAATTTATACTTAATCCAGCAGTATATGAGAGGTCTCTCTCTACCTAATACTTGGTTTGTTTCATCATTTTCATTTCAGAACTTCTGAGAAGTAGGAAGAGATATCTCATTGTTGTTTTCTCTTGCATTTCTCCAATGATTAAATAATTTAAGCATCACTTATGTAGTATGTTTGGTTTGATGGATATCTTTTTCTGTGGAGTACCTCTTCAATTTTTTTTTCCAATTTTTCTATTAGGTGTGTCTGTCATTTTCTCACTGATTTGGGGAGTTCTTTGTGTATTCTGTAAGGCCATTGTTAATTATATGAATTGCAAATAACAGTTAATGCTGTACATTGCTTTTGCTTTCTTTAAATGGTATCTTTTGATAGTATATATTCTTAATTCTTATATAATACAATTAATCAATTACCTTTCTTTGAAGGTTAGCTCTTCTTGTGTCCTGTTTAAGAAATGTGAGTTGTTCCAAGGTAATGAAAATATTTGCCCATGTTTTCCTTTAAAAGTTGTCTGGTTTTATCTGTCGTGTTTTTATCTGAAATCTAAATTGATTTTTCTGTACAATATGAAATATGACTTAAGAGAGAAATACATAAAATTTAATTGGCTAAAATTTAGCTAATGTGTGAGAGAAATGAGTAGTTTACATTTTCTCCTTCAAAACATTGATTAATGTTAAAAATTCTGCAGATTTTCATTTAGGAGCTACCTTCTTGGGCTAAGCCTGATCCTTAACCTATATCTAAAATCCAAAGATCCTCCCAAGGGAAAAAAATTAATAAAAAGTACTGATAATATTTAGTTCACCACAGAAAGTCTGTGTATTTTTTGGAATTTTAGATCATTAAATTTTCTTTGCTTTCACATGTCTGATGCTTTAAAAATATTACTGATATAATTTATCCCTCTTTTTCTCATTTGTGCATTAAGAACATTGAACTGATTCAATCCACTATGTTTATTGGGGAATATATGTTTATCTTATATGATATTGTAATTTTATAAAATGTATAAAATACTATAAATGTTCAGATATATTAGTACACATTATAATAAATATATATACATGCAATTATATTATGTAATATGTGTTTATGAAATATAGTCATGTGCCACAGAACATTTTGGTCAATGATGGACCATGTTTCATAATGGAGCTGAACAATTCCTACCACCTATTATTTTTACTGTACCTTTTCTATGTTTAGATATGATTAGACATGCAACTGTGTTACTATTTCCTGTAGTATTCAGTACACTAACATGCTGTGCAGGTTTTATAGCTTGGAAGCAATAGGCTACAACATATATTCTAGATATGTTAATAGGCTATTACCATCTAGGTTTCTATAAATACACCCTATCATGTTTATATAACAATAAAATCACCTAATGGTATATTTCTCATAATGCATCCCCATCATTGATACATGACTATAATTCTTTGTAACTTATGTTTTGCTTATAACATAAAATATTTAAAGAAACTTACACATATGATGAAATATTAATTTTTTTCTCAGACTTTATAATGTGATCACAAAACATAACTATTTCTATAAGGAAACATTTTATCTACTTCATTTACTGATTTATTATTTCCCTACTAATCTCTCATGATTTCTTTACTGTATTATATCTTTAATTAACATATATCTAATTTGAATCTTTCTGGGAAGTTTTGTTGTTATTAGTATTCAAGGTTCATATTTTAGCAAATCTTTATTAAGCCTTTCCTATATGGTAGTCTGCACAAAATTGCTAAGTAGACATAATTGCTGCTTTTTAGTTTTTGCAGGCTAGTGAAGGAAACAGATATCAATTTTAAAAATTACAAGTATATCAATTTTAAAAATTACAATATAAAATAAGTTCCAAGATTTATCTGATGCTAACCATCCAGGGCTCATTCTTTGAGAACCACTGGTCAAGCTTAATTAATACTGTTAGCTGATGTGTTTTCTCTCTTGACTGGTAGTTTTTGGCATTTTATTTCTGGATTTTTACTTTTTGTTTGGTGAGTGGCATATTTTTATTTACCTAAGATTGCTTTATAGTGGCCAAAGACGAGCAAAGATGAATAGGCCAGCAAGAGGGTTGCTGCCTATTTCCTCATGTAAAGAAGGGGCCAATGGTAAACATTTTTTTCCACTACGACAAAGGCAGTTTTATAGTTACATGAAGTAGTTGCAGAAGCCAGACTGCTTATGTGTAGCCAGGCTGAGTGGTTTCACTTGCAGAGTGAAGAGAATAGGGATATTTCCATTATAGAGATGTTTAAGGATGATCCTTCTGAATGATTCTCTGAGCTGCAGAGACTGTTTTTCCCTGGACCAAGTAAAAAGGCAAAAATCAGGAGGTCTGATGAACTTCCAAGACAGAATCGTCCCTCCTGGGCCATATGTTATCTGGGGGCATATATAAGCATCTGTCTGTATTAGGCTGGGCTCATTAGCGACTTTCTACCCACTTTTACCTATAAAATCTTGGTAGGATTTCAAAACCTCAGGCATCTGTGTGAATTCCCTTTCTATTTTGGAGGTGGTAGTGAGAAAGGCTTTTGACCCTTTGTAGTAATTGGATAAACATAGCAAGAAAATTGGAGAGACTAAAATAATTTGTATATTTTTATGTCATCATCTTCCCAGACTGCCTCTGAAATATTAAAATTTAATATGCTGTTTTAATAAAATCCAGCATACTCTCTCAATTTCAAATTCCAATCTGTCCCTCATTTAATATTTTGCTTCACATCCTCCACTCAGACTAATCTTCTTGGTGATGTGAATCAGGTTAAAACATCCCAGTATTCCAAGTACTACATACATGGGGCAGCTATGAAAACACTGTCTCTTAGATTTCCTGCAGTATGGAGCAATAAGTGAATTATATCTAGAATTGTGCTCCTTTGGATCCACCATCACACTCACCCTAAGACCCTATATCCTGTAGATTGCTTCCAGTCAATTACTAGGCATGGCAGGAATACTGGGACTCTGCTTGCAAGAACTTTTCCCATGGCTGACTTTGGTTACAGAACTCCCTATTGACTCTGGTTAACTTGTCTTAGAACATGTTGCAGTCTGAGAATCTTCATAATCAGTTTTTGCTTCAAAGTAAAAGATAAATTGCTGAATCTTTAACTATTTATCATAGAGAAGGAAGCATAGGACCTGGTGGGCTTTGTTGAGTTCTGCAGGTAACACATTCCATATCTCGGTTAACTGCTCTGGCATATACACTGGTTTACAATGAAAGTTTCCAGATTTTGGTCTGACATTCAACAGGTTCAGGCTGTGGGAAAGTATTCCTGTCCTTTGGGTCATATAATTTGGCAGATTGTACAGTGTTAGAGGTGTCAACACAGGTAAAAGATATAATATGGAGCCTATGGTAGAATCACTACTCAGACCACAGGGATTCTAGATGAGATTATTTCAGCAGAGAATTATGTGCCTTTTGAGAAGTGGGTCCTGATAGAGATGGAATGCTTTACAGTGAGGCACCAACTGACCATGCATCTGGAACTCTTAATTGTAAACTGGGATCTTCTGGATCCAAAAAGTCATAAAATTGGACAGGTCTAATACTATTATATCAAAAGAAAGTTAAACATCTGGAAGTGAATTAAAGCAAGACCAGAGGCCAAAAATAAATGTATAAATATGTGGCCTAATCTGTTTCATCTATCACTGTTGCATATGTTCCCCACCTCTAGCTCTCACCTCTGACCTAATTCTATGTGACCACCTGAAGAAGGAAGAAAAGGCCTGGACTAGGTTTATGTATAGGTCAATTCAGTACGTGACTGAAAGCCAAAAATTTATGGTACCTGTACTTTAGCCATATACAGGATAGCCATGAAAGCAGGGGATGGAAAACAATCTTAAATAGGTGAGGTTATAAGTAGTGTACGTGGCTATCTACTTTGTACAGAGAAGAAGTGACCTGATGTAAGAATGCATCTATATTCTCTATGGCTTTACCATTTATTAGGACCCTGGAAGGTAAAAGAATGAACGATTAGAAACATGGAGGCATGTTGTTAGACAAATGGGAGCAGGCAAAATCAGAATGTTATTGAACTACATTGGAACATATTTTGGAGGAAACCTTCGTAGTATTCTAGACATCACCAGGCTTCATGCCTGGTCATGAGCAAAATCATCAAATAACAACTTTTGACATGTAGTTGTTTCCAATACTGATTTACTAAAACAGTCTTACAACAGTGTTGAGTACCACAATAACCTCACCGAATAATATAGGGGTATAGTACATCTGGGTTGTAAGACTGTTTTAGTAAATCTATCTTAGAAAAAAGATTTTTGAAGCTGTTAATGCCCTTTAGGAAGACTCTACCATGGAAAAGGCTCTAAATTCAGGAGACAGAAATGACTAATCAATTGACATCCCCAGCCTTCATTATGAGATACCCTGGTATGATAAGGATGGGTACATGAATGGAGGGAGTAGCCATAGGCAACTAAATGTTGTTCCAACAGTATGGACTCAAGAATGAAGTTTTGGGCATACCATCATGTAATACAGCATGATCTCCTAAAGTAATGTTTGAGGAACTCAGATGAGGAGAATTTAGAATGCCTACTAGAGGAAGGAGAGGATTGATACCAATTAAATCCCCAAGACCAACTGCAGTGATGGGGTGGGGAGGAGTTATTGCACTAACCTCTTTCTTCTACGTTTTTGTAAGTAAGTTCACAGGGACCATAAAGGACTTACTTTCTAAACCTGTAGAAAAATATATCTATGAAGATCAGGGTTGTACTGTGATAGCCACAGAAAGTGCTACTCATATCTTCTACTATTCAAATATAATTTTGATAGACAGCCCCAACTGCTGTCCTTCTGGATCCATGAGAGAGAATTCACTGGTTTCCATCAGTTCATACTAAGGCCATCTTTCTTTCAGTCTATTATCACATATATTAGGGTTCTGTAGGAGAAGGAATAAAGATAGAAAGAAAGAAGGAAGGAAGGAAGGAAGGAAGGAAGGAAGGAAGGAAGGAAGGAAGGAAGGAAGGAAGGGGATTTATTCGGGGAATTGGTTTACATAATTATGGAGCCTAAGACAGACTGTTTGCGTGCTAGGGACCCTTGCAAGCCAGTGGTGTGGTTCAGTCCAAATTTGAAAGCTTCAGAATCATGGATGTAGATAATCTTAAACCTTTACTTTGAGGCTAAAGCCTGAGAACCCAGGGTGTCACTGGTAAATGTACTAGAATCCAAAGGCCCCCAAATTTGCAGTTCTGATTTCTGAGGACAGAATAAGGGTGTCATAGTTCCAGGAAAGAGAAGAAATTTATCTTTCTTCTACTCTTTTTGTTGTTCCTGGGCTTCTAATTGCATGGTGTCCATCCCCATTGAGGGAAGATCTTTCCCACTGAGGCCATGGACTCACATTGCTCTGGAAACATCCTCACAGATATACCACTTCTCTAGGTATTCCTTAATCCAATCAGATTGACATCTGACATTAACCATTGCACCACCCAGTGACTGAGCACAGCAAGGGTTATAGTCTTGGTCTGAGATTCTTACCTAATCCTCTTTCCTTCTTCCCTCCTTTTAACAGATATCAGTCACTTCTTATTCACCCTGTAATCCTTTACATTTCCCTCAACAGATTTCTAGCATGTCTGATTTCATCTTGATGTTTGCCTCTCAAGTTCAAACTAACACAAATGAATATGTTCTCAGTAAATGTCCGTGAATACACATTAAATAATGACCTCATATAACACCTATAATAGTTTTTGCTATTTTGTGTCCATGATAGAGCTTTCAAATCTTCTAGATATTTTTAGGATTCAATATTTTTTTTCGTTTAGGCATGTGGTAGATCATATCTTGGTTATTACCTTTTCATCCCAGTGGTTTTAGAAAGAGCACAACTTTATACTAACATAGATATATGTTAGTATTGGCTTTAATGTTTATTTCCTATGTGTTCACAGTATGACCTCGATTTTGGCTTCAGCTACAGAATACAAACCATAGTTCTTATATAGGTTTGTAATGTGGACTAATGAGATACATGCATATTGTGTCTCTTTGGAGTCTGGTAACATAAAAAATACTTAATAAATGGAAGTCCAATTTCCAATAGTTATAACATATCACTATTATCTGGTTTGTGTTTTCTCTTACCTTCAAGATGAACACTTTGAGAAAAGGAGAAAGTTTGAATGCTCTGACTTTTCAAGTTCTGATTCTTTACTAATCTTACAGCAGTTTCAAAGCAACAGAAGAGAAAACACAGATTTTCTTTCTTCTGAAAGCTTAGCTCTCCAGAGCTATGTTGATAATGAACTATTAGCTTCCTAAGTCTTTGGATAAGATATGATTTGTGTTCCTTTGAGTCCAGTAATAGAGATCTAATGCCTGAACATGTTCAGGAAATTTTCAATGAGTTCCTGTGGGATACTCTTTAGGCCTCCTACAACATGCTTCTTCAATAAGTCAACAAGGAGATGAACATCTGCTAACAATTGCTTTCCTTTTAGAACTTGCTAATGTGAGCTATGCCTTTAGTCTAAATAGTCAAGGAAAGAGAAACAGAGACATAATGATGCTTTTCAGAGAATTATTTTTCTTTCTAAAATCTTGGATTCAACAGTAGGTGAATATAAGAGAAGAGAAAAAAGTTAACATTTAATATTTGCCTATTTTTATATGAATGACTCTGCTAGCTGCTTTATATGAATTACACATATTTTCTAATTTAACTTCCACATATGCCTTGATGGGAGACATTATTACAGTTTACTGATAAGAAACTGAAGTTTCAGAGGTAGTATATCCAAAGCCATCTTAGTACCCATCTCTTTCTGACTCCCTTACCCTACAGAAATTATGTTTCATTTAAGCTAAAAGAATATATATATATATATATATATATATATATATATATATATACACACACACACACACACACACACACACACACACACGCACACACACACACACGGTAAAGAAAATTAGAAACATTTTTAAATGGAACATTAAATAATGTAGCTTAGGGGGAAGGCCACAGTAGTTAAGGAAGGGAGATAAACATAAACAGTTGATGAAATGGAAAAGCCTGGACTTGGTGTCAGATATTATTAATCTTGGCCCTACTGGACTAAACATTACAGGGAAATTTTTTGTATCTAGGTAAATTCATTAGGCCTTTTTCTGTAAGCACAAGAGACTGGACCATAGCACCAAGGTAACTGAGTAGTTGCCTTATGTGGGATATAAACTAATAGGGAAAAACATCTCCTCTCTATTACTGTAGGACTAAAGGCAATTATATAAGTTAAGATTAAGCTTTCTACATATAACAAAAAATAGTTACTTAACAAGCATAATGGTCTGTTTTTTTCAATCTCATGTAAAAAAAGTGTGAAAGGCTTTTTAAGAGATCACCATTGTCCACTTTTTATTGGGTGACTGAGTTTATATCAGGTGTTTGATGAAGATGAATTCTGAGGATCTGGATTGTGAGGTCTAGTGAAGCTTCTAGTCCAGATTTTAAAGGCAACAGTTCCCTGGAGACCTCCAACATTTTCATCCCTGATGGTGTATCATACCTGGCATCATATACATTAGAGAAGGATGTTGACTCTATAGCCTAGAACCAGGTACTCATAGATAAGTACAAAGTGGGATGTTGAGTACGGTTTGGATGTGTCAGGTTCCCAAGAATCTCATGTGTGAGATATTGCAAGAACATTCAGAGATAAAATGATTAGATTCTGAGAGTTGTAACCGAATCAGTGGTTTAATACACCAATATGAATTAACTGGGTGGTAACTGTAGGCAGGTAGGGTGTGGGTGGAACAGGTAGATCAGTGGGGATGTCTTTGGGGTATATGTTTTGTCTCTGGTGAGCAGAACACTCCACCTTCTTTCTTCTTCTTCTTTCTAGTGTCTTTAACCTGAGCTGCTTTCTTCCATCATGCACTTTTGCCATGATATTTTGCTCGACCTCAGGCACAGAGCTATAGAACCAGCTGTCTATGGACTTAAACCTCTGAAACCACAAGCCAAAATAAATTTTTCCTCCTCCAATTGTTCTTCTGAGGTCTTTTGGCCACAGTGATGAAAAAGCTGATTAAAACAGAAATTGGTACT
The DNA here is from genome assembly GCF_047511675.1 of Marmota flaviventris. NCBI lineage: Eukaryota > Metazoa > Chordata > Mammalia > Rodentia > Sciuridae > Marmota > Marmota flaviventris. Next base: position 38,969,942 of record NC_092507.1, on the reverse strand, counting down.
GAGAAATGGAGTCATTGCTGTGACTAACCTCACCATGTGATTTAGAAGCCTTTGGACCTGATTTGTGGGAGGAGGAATTTTGAAAAGTTTAGAGATACAATCTGGAAAAGGTTTAGAATATTGTATGTAAGCAGAGCTAAGTGGTAATTTTGGTGGGAGCTCAAATACTAGGCTGCCCATAGAACTGTGGGGAATAACATCTGGCCTCATGAGGTTTCACAGGAGAGGAGGACTCTATTATAAATTGAACTAGATAGCATTTATATTATAGTCTGGCAAATAAGTTGTCTACAATGCATGTTCGAGAATTTTCTGTGCAGTGGCTGACATTATAAAAGAGAAACAGAAGATATTGAAAAAATTATAAACACACATGAACTACCCATATTGAACCAAGAGAATATTGAAAATAATCAATGTGATTGAAGTAGCAATTAAAATCTTTCGAACAAAGATAATCTTGAAACTGGCTGGATTCTCAGCTTAATTCTCAGCTTAATTAAGAAGAAATAACATCAGATTTCCTCAAATTATTCCAAAAAATGGAAAGGGAGGGAACACTCTTAAACTCATTTTATGAAGCTGGTATCATCCTGATACCAAAACCAAAGACATATCAAGGCAAGAAAAACTATAGACCAATATTCCTGGTGAAAATAGATGCAAAAACCTGTACTAAAGCATTGGTAAATAACATAAAAAACACATTAAAAGACTGTACATCATGACCAAATAAGTTTCATCCTGGGGAAGCAAGGTTGATTCAACATATACAAGTCAATAAATGTAATTCAACACATAAATAGACTTAAAGACAAGAATCACAAATTTTTTTCTCAATTGATGCATGAAAAGCCTTCAATGATATTCAGCACTCATTTTTGTTAAAAATGTTGAGGAAAGGGATAGAAGGAATTTGTAGTAACATTTTAAGCACTGTATATGACAAACCCAAAGCCAACCTTATACTTAATGGAGAAAAATTAAAAGCATTTCCTCTAAAATCAGGTACAAGACAAAGATTCCACTCTCACCACTCCTATTCAATATAATTATTGAAACTCTAGCTAGAGCAATTGAGCAAGAGCTGGAAACTGAAGGTCAAGTAGGGAAAGAGGAAGTCAAATTATCTTTTTGCTGATGACAAGATGTTATATCTAGGACACACCAAAAAAAACTACAATGAAAACTTTAGAACAATGAAGAAAGAAATTGAAGAAGATGTTGGAACATAAAAGGTCTTCCCATTATTCCTGGATAGGTAGAATAAATATTGTCAAAATCACCATATTATCTAAGGCTATATTCAGATTAAATGCAAAACCCATCAAAATACCAATGACATTATTCAAAGACATGAAAAAAGACATATCCTAAAGTTCATATGACAGAATAAAAAAGCCAGAATAGCCAAAGCAATACTAAGCAAGGAAAACAATGCTAGAGGAATCATAACACCTGATTTCACAATATACTACATAACTATAGCAACAAAAACAGTATGGAATTGTCATAAAAACAAACATGATGAGCAATGGAATATAATAGAAAACACAGAGACACACAACATAGATATGTTCACCAAAGGTACCAAAAACATACTTTGGACAAAAGATAGCCTTTTAAACAAATGGAGAGCAATATGTAGAAGAATGAATCTAGATCCCTATCTCTCACTCTGCACAAAAGTCAACTCAAAATATATCAAGGCTTAGAAATTAGACTAGAAACTTTGCAACTGCTAGAAGAAAACATAGGCTTAGCAATCCAATATATTGGCATAGGCACCAACTTCCTTAACAAGACTGCTAAAGTAAAGAAAACTAAGAACCAATACATGGATGGCATCAAATAAAACAGCTTCTGTACAGCAAAATAAACAATTAAGAATGTGAAGAGAGAGCCTAGAGAATGGGAGAAAAATCTTTGCTGGCTACTCCTCCAACAGGGTATTAGTATCCAGAATGTATATATAACTAAAAGAAACCTAACACAATAAAACAATAAAGGAACTAAAATGAAATTTCTCAAAAGAATAATTAAAAATGGCCAATAATTTTATGAAAAAAATGTTTAACATCCGTAGTAATCATGGAAATGTAAATTAGAACTACATTGAGATTTCATCTTACTCCACTTAAAATTACAATCATCAAGAATACAAATAATAATAAATGCTAGTGAGGATTTTGGGGAAAAAGATACACTCATACATTGCTGGTGGTACTGCAAATAAGTACAACTACTTTGGAAAGCAGTATGGAGAATTATAAAATAACTAGCAATGCAATCAATATATTGTCCCGCTACACCACTCCTTGATATTTATCTAAAAGAACTAAAATCAGCATACTACAGTTATATATGAACATGGTTTATAGCAGCCCAATTCACAATAGCTAAGTGATGGAATCAGCTAGATGCCCATCAGAGGAATCGATAAAGTACAGTGGTATATATACACAATGAAGTTTGACAAAGCCATAAAGAAGAAAGAAATTATGGCATATTTTTTGGTAAATGGGTCAACTGGGGAATATTATGTTAAGTGAAATAAGTTAGACTCAGAAATTCAAAGTGTGAATGTTTTCTGTCTTATAGGGAAATTAAAGTAAAATAAGATAAACAGAGGGGAGTCCCATGAAAGTCAAAGGGAGATCAGTGGAGATGAGGAAGAGGCTCACAGGGGTGGGAGGAGAGATGAGAAAAGTGAAGAACTGTGTAATAAAATTGACCAAATTATGCTATGTACATAAATGAATATACAACAGTGAATTCTACATGGATGTGTATCTATAAAGCACCAATAAAAAATAGCAGGAAGACCAGCAGTTTAGAGGAAGAACAGACAGAGGGAATAAGGGAGAGAGAGTGGAAATAGTGGAAATACTGGGGATTGAAATGGACCAAATTACATCCCACGCATCTATAAATATATCAAAATCAACCCCACTGATATGTATATAAATAATGCACTAATAAAAACATTTATTAGTGTGTGATACAGGAATGCTCTGGGCACCTTATGAAGTCACTAGTGATCCAGGCTCCTGTTTTTCTGATCTACTATCCATACTTCACAGCCATATCCTCAAATGTCACTTCATAGTTTAAAGGGGAATGCACCAGCTCTAGACCCTCCCCCCCCACAATTTTAGGCAGCAGAAAGGAGAAAGGAGAAGAAAAAGGGCATACTTTTCACCACAGGCAGCTGCCTTAAAGAGGTTTTATCTAGAAATTTTATTCAGTGGTTTTTATTATATTTGATTGGCTAGTCATATCTGGTCTTTGGAGTTGTTTCATATTTTAGCTGGACACAGTGTTACTCTCCACATAATCAGTACTGTATTACTCAGAAAAAAAGAGACATTTAATATGTAACTAGTAGTCCCTACTGCAGCATGGGACCTTTTAGTTTGCTTCTTGAGATTCCTGTCAGCACTTTTAAGATTAAGAAATAATATGAAGTAACACTTTAAACATTTATGATGTGAATGTGACAGGCACTCTGTTAAATATTTTAAGGGTTTAATAAACTAACCTTATAAAGGGGTCTTTATTTATCTGTAGAAGAAATATTAAATAAATTTACTCTGTTAAAATTTATGATAATGATGGTATTGAAGATAATGTTAATTAAAAATGGCTCACATTTATTTGACACTTATAATGTGTTTTTTATTGTACTAAGGGTTTTTAAGTTCACACTCCATCCCCACCCACATGCTAAAATTCATCAAAATCACATTAAATGGATATTTCATTGTTTTTACTTTCATGTGAGTAAAATGAATCTTAGGCCATGTGAGTAAATTACCACAAAATCATAGCAAATCAGTGACAGAACCAAATTATCATTAAACCTGTTTATGACTAAGATCTTTCTTTTAACCATTGTGCTATGTTTTCAGTCCTGCATAAGTCATAGGGATAGAGAGTCTAAAAGTGATATTCCTAGGGCTAGGGTTGTAGCTCAGTAATAGAACACTTGCCTAGCACATGTGAGTAACTGGGTTCAAGCCTCAGCAGCACATAAAAATAAATAAAAAAACAAAGTTATTGTGTCCATCTATAACTAGAAATATTTTTAAAAAAGTGATAGTCCTAGTCCTTGTCCTTGAAGAGCTCACAATATAGTCAGTTGACAGTTATAAATATTATATAAACAATCTAACTGTCAATTCCCAATACTATATTTTAGGTTTTTCAGGTGTTAATGAGATCATAGAATTTAACTGAAGTGTTCAAAGTAAATGGAGTTATAGCCTTGGTCCTTGGACCAAATTTAGTAGCAGAACCACTCAGATAAAAGAGATTGTAACAGCCGTATTAGTAAACATTCAGATTTTAACCTGTTAATCTATTGGTGAGTAAACAGGCAAAATGTAGCTCAAAAAAAGAAGCAAAATGCTAGGGAAGTAACTTCCAAGACACTTGAGAATAAAGATATTATTTAATGACTTCTCAGACTACATTCTGATTTTGGAACCAGAGTTTGGTCAAAAAATGTTCTCATAATTGAAGTGCTTGCTGTGTGTGTGTGAGAGAGAGAGAGAGAGAGAGAAAGAAAGAGTGTGTGTGTGTGTGTGTGTGTGTGTGTGTGTGTTTGTGTGTTATATTCACTTACATTGTCATTATTTCAAAATTGCAATGTAAGTAAATATATAAAAGCAGCAATACAGCAGTAATTTGGATGTTTCTTTATTTCTGGCAGGGCTGAACTTTTGTAGAAGTATCCCCAACAACTGCACAAGTCAGGAAACCAAAAGGCCAAAGAAAAGATGAGAAAGATATATAGCTTTTATTGCTTTTGCCTTGTGTGTACTCCATACTTAAACTGTTTTGTATCCTTCAATAATTAAATCAGCAACTAATAAATAAATAAACAAATAAATGATCAGTTTTAGATAGATGTATGTGGGAATTTCCTGCCAAACTGTAACTGACTGAAATGCTGCAGAGGAAGGTAGAGGAAGTACTGAAAGGTGATTAAAAATGAGATTCCACTAAATGGATTAGAGGAAAAATAAGAAATCCTTAGGTGACATAAGAAAGGACATTTGTTGTGGTTTGGATCTTAAATGTCCCTCAAATGCCCATGTTTTGAAGACTTTGTTCCAAATTAATGGTGCTGTTGAGAGACAGTAGAAACTTTAGGGAATGGAGCCTAGTTAGAAGAAGTAAGGCATTGGGGGTATGGCTTTTGAAGGTATATTAGGACCCTGTCCCTCCTCTGCTTCCTGGCCACCATGGAGTGAGCAGCATTGCTTGTGGTTTGGCTCCCTCACCCACCATGATGATGTACCAAGGCCCAAAAGCGCTGGAACTAGCTGACCATGTATTAAAACAGCGAGACAAAATAAATAAGAATTCCTTAGGTGAGATTAGAAAAGACATTTGTTGTGGTTTGTATCTTAAATGTCCCTCAAAAGCTCATGACTTGATTCTAAACTGATGTTGCTATTGAAAGACATTGGAAATGGGGCTGGGGATGTGGCTCAAGGGGTAGCGCGCTCGCCTGGCATGTGTGCGGCCGGGTTCGTCCCTAAGCACCACATACAAACAAAGATGTTGTGTCCACCGAGAACTAAAAAAGAAAAATAAATAAATATTTTTAAAAAATTCTCTCTCTCTTTTTTTTTAAAAAAGAAACACATTGGAAACAAAATAAATATTTTATCATTTTAAATTATTTATCATAGCTATTTTGTCACAATGAAACAACCTAACATGGAAAACTGGCACTGAGTAGTGGGGTTGTAGCTGTGATGTACCTGATGATGTGGTTTGAACCCATTGAAATTGACTTATAGAAGCAATTTGTAAAAGTTTAGAGAAGCAGACTAGATAAATCTTAAACAGAGCTTAGTGGGCAATTCTAATGGGATTGAGAAAACCAGAAGACTGATAGGAGCATAGACAGTAAAGGCTATGCTCATGAGGTTTCAGATGGAAATGAGTACTCCATATATTCCAAATACAGTGTTGGGAATTGGACTAGAGGCTATTATTATTGTGTTAACTTTTGGCAAGGAACTTTTTGATATTTGCCCATGTCTTGAGATGTTGTGTAAAAATGAGTTTAAAGTGATGAACCAAGTGGAAGTGGAAATTTCAAGGCAGCAGAGCATTCAGGTAGTGATATGAGTATTGGTGATTGCCAAGTCTGACTAAAAATGAGATTTATAGTGAGAATTAGGAGCAAAAATCAGAGTGGAAAGATTTGAAAACTGTGGAAGTTTTACCAGAAAAGGAACACTTTTTAAAGTTGAAGCCAACAAGGGTGTGAAAGAGATTATCAGTAATATTAAAAGAGCTGATTACTTTACACTAGAACATTAGGAAAGATACCTTAAAGACATCACAGGAATTGTGCAAGACCCCCATGGCAGGCTCAAGGATATAAATGTGTAAATTTGTCAGAAAGACTGTTTTAAAAAGAGCGTCAGGATGCCCTTCTCTCACAGGGATGCTTAGGAAATTATTTCTTTGGATTTTGTTTCTCTGGTTCAGCTGTCCAGGCATTCAGAGGCTAGTGTTGCTGTGACCTAAAAGGGCCTGGATACTGGTCCCACTGTGGCAGACTAGTTTTTCAGACATGCAGAATTCAATAGTTATGGGGTCATGGAGGCTTTCACTGAGATTTCAAAGGAAAGCCTGGGGAGCAGGTAGTGTGCAGCAGAGTTTAAGTCCCTGAAAATAAATCACTACAAACTGGGACAGTGAAGCTGACATTGCATAGGAGACCTCAGGAAGTTGGAGATGCCAGGAACATGGAATGCTTGCAAGAGAAGAAGGTGTGGGCAGTGAGCAGAGCCACTCCAGAAGAAAGGTTATATGGGCTGAAGTCAGTAATGCCATAGGGTCAAGACTGATGGAGTCATTTGGAGCTCATATCATGGCACCATGTAACCAGGGTGCCATACATGGGGCTATATGATTTTATGTTTACACTGTTGAGTTTTGGACTTGCTTTGGTCTGACTCTTCCTATTTTAGTATTCCTTTTCTTTGGAATGGGAATTTTTATCCTGCGTCATTGTGTCACAAAAAATATATACCTTTCTTTTTGATTTTACAGGGGTTCACAGCTAAGAGTTTGCCTTGAGTCTCAGAGGAGACTTTGAAGTTGGATTTTTGATTGTGTGTGTGTGTGTGTGTGTTTGTGTGTATGTCATATCACATTATAAATTTTTAATAAATAGTATTATATTACCATTATTACTATGGTTATTATTAGTATGGACACAAAAGACTCCTATTTTTTTAGTTCTTGTTCAGGCCACTGTATGCATTTAGTGACGAATAGAAAGAATAATTACCAGATTTGGAATTTGGTCAAGCCATTGCCCAACAGATGTCAAAGGCACAGCATCTTACAGGTGCCCAGTGTGAAAAATCTCCTTTGTTCTTTTTGTGTGGTTTTCCTTTTCATCCACAATGCTTTATGCTTTGTTGGTGCCACTGACTATTTTAAAACAATTTGTAGAATTAAGTCTTTCAGTCTTTTATCTCAGGCTGAAGCCTGGATGAGTCTAGTAACAATGTGATTTTTATCCCATGGAGATTGAGACTTACCTAACAACTGATCTAGGCTCTCTAGGTCCTTTTTACAAAGAACACTAAATCCTAAACACCATGTCATGGATGAGGAATTTCTAGAACCAGTTACTTATTAATTCATTTCTTTTGTGGAAGTAAATAAAAAATAAATTCGGAATAGGATGGAAAAATATATAGTGAAATAAGGTTTAAAGAAATTTGCATTTAAGTACTAGGGACAGTATTAGAATGAATAATGCCCTCCTAAATCCCGAATCTGGACTCATGTTGATATTTTCCTTTTTACCCCTCTACCTCATGAATTCCTACTACTCTTTAAATAACCCACTCCAATATTTATATTGAAGCTTTCTCATTAGACTGTGAGCCCCTGGAAAGGCAGGGCTATTTTTTCATCTTTTTATCTGTCCCACTAATACTGAGCCTGACATGTTGAAGGCGTTTGATGAATGAATAAATCTAGCTCAGATATTCCCAAAATATTTGAAGATAGTCTTACTTCTCCCATGTAATTCATGACAGTATCTACTGATTTCATAAAGGACTATTCTAGATATCTGATTAAAATTATAATTTGTTAAAATACAAGTAAAAAGCAACAAAATGTGCTAAATTCTCAAAATGTGAAGGGAATTTAGAAAGGAGAAATGTCATATGGACTGGAGAAGTCAAACCAAATGAGATCTGAATATGAAGCAGACACAGGCCCTGGCCCTTCTTTAACCTTAGAGATGAATGAACCTAGCTGATCTTGACCTTATGGAGATGATAGTCTTGCTATAGACTAAAGAGACAATGAAAAGTAGACTGTATTTAATTAAGGCCTGAAAGAGATGTAGTTGCGGTAGGCTTGTAGGACAAGAAGTGATTACCAGAGCCAGAGAGGCCAGAAAATTCCTCGTAGAAGTAAGAATCCCACAAAACTTTAAAGGATACTCAGGAGACCAAGGGCAGAAAACTATGGCGAAGAGAAGGGTATGTGCAAAGGAATGTTGATGAATACAAAGAGCTCATTTTGAGAAGTGTGTGACAACCTAACTATCTGGAACAAATGAATCATTTAAGAGAGCAGTAGAGGGCTGGCAGTATAATTCAGTGATAGAGAGCTTACCTAGCATTTATGAGGCCCTGGGATTGATCTCTAGCATGGTGGGAAAAAAATGCTGCAGAAAATGGAAAAATAAAATTATAAAGGAAGACTGAGGGTTGAATTCAAGTAAAGGAATTTGGGGTTTATCCTAAATAGCAGACTTTGAGAGATAGCTTATCAAAGCAAATCTGGTTTCTGGATATCATAATTGTTTGGGAGGTAGTGGGTCAGCCAGAAAGCAGGATCACAGCGATGCTTCAGCCCCTCTCAAGAGCATACTGGCTGTTAAGGGCAGAGAGTGTGGACATATTAGGGAAAGTTTATAATCATCTTAATTTTCTATTTGATTATCATAGAGAAAATATCATTTGAACTGAGTTTTGAGTTATGAGTAGGAGGTCAGCTGAAGAAATTTACGCTTAACCTTATAGGTAGTTTATGGGAAACAGATAAGGATAAGAAACTGTGAAATGGATTGGAAGGTCCAAATACCTCATAACCTAGGCGCCTCTGTGTGTGTGTGTAAATATAAATATCTTTGACTGCTATGATGCCAGGAATGTAGTTAATTTACCAGGTATAATTAAATATCCTTAAGTGAAAAGACATAGAAAGAAAATTAAGGACTTTGGGGCAAGCAAGTTCTTGAGGTATTTGGATTCAGAAATTATTGGGTCACAATCCTGATTCATGTTCTTACTTTCTGTATGACTTAGATATGTCATTTTACCTCTCTGAACTTTATTTCCCAATATATAAGAACAAAATAAAGATAATAATGCTTAATTTACAGGTATATTATGTGAATTAAATTCATTTATAAAGAATCTCATACTCAAAGTTTTGTTCCACTGAACAGTTAGGGGAACAAAAACTGAATCAGGACAGGTCTAGTCAAGGGGAGTCTTCAAGACTGAAATAGCTTCCCACAGCTTCCCTGTGACCACTATAATCCAAGCACTATAAAAAAGCTAGGAACTAACGTAAATAGGATCCTGTAAATATAGATCAAAACAACCTCATTGACTGTCAAAAATAAGATTGCAGCAGCATTAAGGCACCCAGATGAAACACACCAGCACTTATCCAACAGCGAAATCTATAAAGTACTTTCGATTGCTCAGGGGATCTTTAGATATAGCATCATTTTCTCTATCTTATGGATGACTTGGCCACCTCTGCCATGAATTTTTCATGATTCCCCTGACCCAGCAGCTCTCGCCTGTGGAGAGAGTAATACAGTATTGATTTCAGAGTTAGGTTTCTGCCTTTTTTTGCCACAACAGGATTTTTGTAGCCTAGAAACCTCAATCCCCTATTACTCATTAGAGACTAGGGCAACTTTTCTTAGATCTGGAATTCAGAAGGTGAACCATTTAGCTGCTGGTGTCAAAGATAGCCTTAATAGTAGAATTTTAACTTGTCTCAATAATGAGAGTAACTATTATTAAAAATTTCCTTAATTGAATCAGCAGACATAGGATTATAGAGAATGCCAAGAAGACAATAGTCTTCTTTGTTTCTCTAAAAATTAAAATGTTTTTAGAATGTTTTCCTAGGCATAGATTTCTGAATGAACCTATTAAAAATATACCGAGGCTATAAATAAATAAAGAAATCCAACAGGGAAATGCATTTCTTTTTTTAGTGTTTTTTCTTCTGTATAATTTTTGGAATAGATAGGTGATTCTTATTTTCAGTGGCCCTGGTCATATAAGAGAAATGAAAAGATACCATGCTGTTGGTAGATTTTATTTAAACTGCTTTTAAGAAATCAAAAAATCCATATCTTACATCCTGTGAAAACTCATTCTTGGCATTGCCATGGTAACAAGACTTTTAAAAGGAAGTTAACTGAAATTTAGCTGCATGTATTATTTCTTTGTGATTCATACTTTATAAAAATGCAAATGTCACACTAATACATGTTTTACTTTAATGTTTCATACCACCATTTATTCTTAATTGATCTAATGTTTTCCTTAATTAAATTTTGTGCTTCTTTGAATGGTTTTTCTTCTTTCCTCCTCCTTAGTCCCCTTTTCTATGGACCCTTCAAACTATACATTTCAACTGGGTGACATGCAATTTAGGAAACTGCCACACAGGAGATCAATCTTGTCAATCTAAGAATTCAAAAAAAGATTTTGGAAAACTCCTTGTCTTGCCTAGAAATTCAGCTGTCCCCCTACTCTGATAGAAGTTTATCATTTCCTTCTTTACTCTTGTTCATTCTCTAATCATTTCACTCTATTTCTCCATAAGACTGAAAAGTTTGTCACCCTGATGGAAAAAGTTTCCCTAGTCCATCCTGGAGTAAATGCAGACTTCACTACTCCCTAATTCAATGACTTGGGCAAATCATTTAACCATCTTGACCCAGAATTTTGTAGTAGAGATAAAATAACACCTTTGTCACAGGACTTTTGTGAGGATTAAAAACAATGCTTATAAGGTTCTCAATATAAGATACCTGCTCAATAAATAGTAGGGTCACTAAACCTATTATAATAATAACAGTAGTCTATGTAATGAGTTTGAGAAAATATGAAAGTGCTGTGTCTATTTAAATCTTATAATCTTCTGGACATAAAGAATGAAACTCTAAGGGTACCATATTATTCTTGAGGGGAAAAGAGAAATTTGCTCTTTTTCTTTCTCCTTCTCCTCCTCCTCCTCCTCCTCCTCCTCCTCCTCCACCTCCTCCTCCTCCTCCTCCTCCTCCACTAAAAGGGAATAAAATTAAACAGAGAGGGAATGGAGGAGAGAGAGAGAGCAGTTTAAGCCAGTGAGATGGAGCAATTCTATGCACTCCTGACACAATCCATTCCAGCAATATTATTGGACAAATACATAAAATGGTTTGTAAAAATGAAGTATGTCTCTGTGTGTGTGAGATAGGAAAAAAAAGTGGTAAGGGGTATGACACTCTGATTGGCATAGGCTAGACTAAAACTAGTCAGAGGTATCACATACTGAAACCTCTGAGAATTCAGAGAAGAAGCATGCATAATTACCTAGTCTGAACCTGGAGGCATCACGTTGGGAAAATGTTGTTCAGTCTATCTAATCTTTAGGGGATAGGAAGTCCTCAGGTAATATCTGGTTTATGGTCATGATGGCCATTTTTAATGTCTTGCATCCTCCAGGGCTTAAAGGACTGTATAATGAAGCAACTACTTTCTAGAAAATGTTTTCCTTTTCCAGGGTCAGATGTTTCTTGTTTTTATTTCTTTAAGAACATCTCAATCTATAGGGTCAGGATGAGCTCTTCATTTCTTGTAGATGGATCCCCAGTGAACAATTCCTTCCCATTGTCTCTTAGCTGTGCCATCATCTTCTTTCACTCTGTGTCTCAACAGGATTCCCGTTCTCTTTACCTGTAGCTCAGCAAGTATCTACTAGAGCAGGGATTTAGAAGGCTCATCTGGAGTCACCTACTGGTTCTATTGCTGACTCCCTACATATTCTTGGGAAAGTCATCTTGATAATGTTTTTAATCGTCTAATTCCTAATTTATAAAATGGGGCAATGAGTCTACCTTTAAAGAATTCTCACAAGAATTAAACGAGTTAATGTATTTAAAATACTCAGTACAAGACTAGACCCTTTTTAGGTATTTAGTAAACTTAGCTCATTCCACTTTTTCTGCATTTAGATTTTTATATTGTTTCCTGAGCATCTTAAAGACAGGTGATGCCACTCTCTTGTCTTTGTCCTTTTTGGAGCACCTGGCACCAAGCCTATCCACAAAAAGGACTGGGCACCCAGTCCTATTTTGCATATCATGTCACTTTCTCTTTCTTTCTATGTATTCCAGTCATATTGGACTTAGTCCAACTTGTTGAATGTGCTGTATTCTCTCTTTCCACTGGGTCCTCCCTGATGTGATTTTTTTTCTGCTTTGAGCATGTTGTTTTTCTTTTTCTTTTTCCTGGCAAATTTTAACTCATTTATCAAGTATTAGCTTAGATGACTCTTTTTCCAAAAAGCATTCAGTGACTCCCCAAACTAAGTTAGGAACCCATGTCATGCTTTCTTTGTGTCCTGTAGGTTCCTTTTCAACATTTTTCAACCTTTTAATCATTTGGTTAATTGAAATTATTTATTTCAGATCTATGTTTATTATATGCATGTAAGCTATTTGAGGCAAAGATTATATCCATTTTGTTAATTGGATCTTAAATGCCAAGTACAGTGCCTAGATTTCTTAGCTGATTTATTTTTTAACATTATTTGACCAAACTAAATGTTGGTGTTACTGAATAGAGTGAATCTAGGGACATTAAATGTTTATTATAATAGTTTCTACCTAATAAATACTTGCTAATTAATGATTTAAGTCTGTTACTGAGAAAAGCAGGAGTACATGCACTTTAATGTGCACACTTGCTTTTCGTTTTTAAAGCTCTTATTGTTCCATTAGGAAATTTTATTTATCACCTTGCTGGCTACAGAACACTCGTCTGAGAGTTGTGAATGTTTATGAGAAGCTCTTTATACTCTGTGTCTCAGTGGAAGAGTCAAAATTAGCATGAGCATTTTTAAAATTTTGAGAAGTCTGCCAATAATGAAAACAGACCAGTGTTGCTTACTTAATCCAGAATTTACAAAATGTGTTTGATCATCGATATCCTTTTTGTTTGAAAAATCTGTAAACATTTTGTATAATATAAAATGTATAGGAAATGTTGGATTATCACACTTTTTTTTCATTTTAAATTATAAAATATCTAGCAAGGATATTTAAAAATTCAAAACTTTTAACTAAACAGAAAGTAAATGCCTCTCAGGTACCTACTCTTACAATTCTAGAATGATTAAGATTTTTATATTAGAAGATCCTTGAAGGCCACAAAGTTGTTGTGTCATATCACTGCTAAGCACATAAAGATGAGAATACCAACATTTTCTGCAGCATATACTATGATGGTTTCATTCCAATCTCATCAAGGAAGACTGCTTGGGAAAAATTTTGGCTCCACAACTTAATACATGTGGGACTTTGCTTAAATTTGTATCCTTTCTGTGCTTGGCAGTTGCCTTCCTCATGTAATAAGAATCCCAGCTAGAGTGGTAGCTTGCAAGTACAGAGAAGAGAGATGAAAGTTCTGGCCAGGATCATACTAAGGCACTGTCTGTCTGGGAAATGAGGATCATGCATTAACTCCCCTAGGCTGAGCTGCTCTGGGAAAGAAGAGTTAGATTTGGGGAAGCAAAACATGACTATGTGATCCTGCTAGATCTGTGACATATTACAGAGTTAGTATCTTCTTGTTGACAAAAGTTCTATTTGTGTCTTTGGATTTATTCTCAAGTGTACTCTCAAGTGATTATTCATGATATAAAATAATTGCATTTCAGAGTTGGATATCTAATGAGAAGTCACCTATCATGTCTAAAAGAAAATATAATTTAAAAAAGCCCCACAAATCTGTGTTCTGAATATGTCATTTCTTTTTGTAAATTTCAATGGCTCTTGATAGCCTACTGAAATGTTTCTAAAATGCTATTCTTTGGAACTCTAGATGATTTTTAGGTGTTACCTTGAGAAAAGTGTTTCATAGACAAATCAGCTGAGGAAATGCAACTTTAAACAGTTAAAAAGGCAACTTTACTGTTCATATTTTTAAAATGAATATATCATTTATTTAAAATATGAACATTGAACAAAATTTAAAAGGTAAAAAATAACATATGAGGAAAAGCCAGTTTCCTCCTTCCCCTGTCATCTGTCTGGTTTTCCTCCCTGGAGGTAACCAATGATATTAGTTTCTTATATAGTCTTCCAAACATACTTATATCTAAGCATGTATATCATGTATTTTTCCAATGTTTTAATGTTAGTATACTTCATATTTTATTTTGAACCTTGCTTTTTTGAAACAAGCATATTGGAGAGAATAATGATAAGTAATATTTTTAGAATACTACATGTCTTCCACTCTGAAAAATTTTATGTGTGAAAATACTTTTAATTATTATAGCTACATGAGACATATAATGTTTTATCTCCATTTTACAAATGAAGGCAGGAACAGAAAGTTTATATAATTTGCCACAGATCACGCAGTTAGTGGTAATATTGGGTTCACATAGTGATAATCTGGTTCTAGAGTATTTGCTCTCAACCATTACTTCTCCATTACAATATGTATGTAAAAGAGATCTGCTTTATTTTTATAATTGCATAATATTTTATTTTAGAAATGTATTATAATTAATTTAACTAGTCTTTTTGCATATGGATTTTAAGTATAATTGTTTTCAATATTTACCATTATAATAAAAGCTAGGATGAATATTCTTTTATAAAAGTGATTTTACACATGAGAAAATATATCTACATGATAAATTCATAGAAATAGAATTGTTTGACTAAAGGATAGATAGATTTTAATTATGACAAGTGCTGTCTAATTGCCTTCTATAAGGATTATATTAATTGAATCTGATGAAATTGATGTTTTTTATAAGTTAAAAATGAGAAAAAAATTAGCAATTTCTGATGGTTCACCTATTTATGCCTCTACCAAGTGGCAAACCAGGATGGAAGCTATAGGAGCACTGTATGGTGATTCAGGCAATTAGAGGGTGGATTTTCTAAAGATAATTTAAAACAATAATAAAACAGACTAAAAGTTAGCTTTGTATTGTTACAGTAAACTGTCAATTCTAAGCAAAATGAGTGATAAAATATTCCTTCCTGACATAAAAGAAATGTTAGGACTAGATCATTCCTGTCATAGTCCCCATGGGGTAAAAATCACTGCTTCTACCAACTATATATGTACGTGTGTGAATGTTTGGCCCTCTGTAATCAAATTTCAATGGGTTATTCTATGGATTATTCTTTTTTAGAGAGTTAAACATTTATTGGAGTATATTATTTATGCCATAAAAATGTATTTATTTAAAATGTACAGTTCAATGATTTTCAAAATAAATCGACAGAGTTTTACTACCATTACCAGAAGTCATTACAAAATGACTAGAATTGAGAGAGTTATACAGCCATTATAATATTAGAGTATTTCTACCACCCCAAAGTTACCTTGTGCTCTGTGCAGCTAATTCCCAAGCCCAGTCCATAGACATGGAGTCTCTCTCCATTCATTGAGATTTACTAACTATCCCTCAGCACTTACTCTGTATAAAACTCTTTTCCTTCTTTTGTTAAATTTATTTTTGGTTATCTTATTCTTTTTGAATAATGCATGTTACATAATAATATACACAATTAATTGATCTATTTATTATTTTATCTCATTTCTTTGATAATGGAATAAAGTAACTAAAATATATACATACTTGCCTTGTTTTTGATCTTAGGACGAAAATTTGCACTCTTTTACTATTACATATGATATGAACTGGGAATTCTTTTAATGACATTGAGGTAGTCTCCTATTTCTATTTTTTTGAGAATTTCTATAGCTCTCAAAATGATAATGAACATTAAATTTTGTCAAATGTTTTTTGTATCGATCCATATAATCCTGTAAATTTGTCATTAATTTTATTAATATGGCACATAATTTTAATTTATTTTCAATTATTAAATCAACCTTGAATTCCTAAAATAAATAAATCCCCCTGTCATGATTCACTGTGAGTTTCTTTCAGATATTCATGATGTTTAACTCTTTATAGACTACTGGATTTGGTTTGCTAATATTTTCCTTAATAGTTTTTGTATAAGGATAATACTTCTTTACTTGATAATGTAGTATCTATTTAGATTTTGTCTTTTGTCAGTTATTTTTTCAAGAAATTTGTCAATTTCATTTAAGTAATTTGTAATTTGTTGACAAAAAAGCTATTCATAGTATCACCTATAATTTTTTAATTTTTGTGTGGTTGGTACTGATATCCCTTCTTTCACTCCTAATTTTGGCAATTTGTGTCTTTCCTTTCTTCTGGTAAATCTCCTTAATGATTTGGGTGATCTTTTCAAAGAACTAGTTTTTGTTTTATGTTTTTACTGTTTATCTTGTTTTATTTTTTCTTGAGTTTTTAATTTACTTCCCCCATCTCTATTATTTCTCTTTTTTTTACTTTAGTTTTCATTTGATTTTTTTCTGGCTTCTCATCCCATTTTTGTCCTGTCATCCTGGATGTGGAATGCCTGATCCCAAATGTGGAACACCTATCAAACTTAAATGTAATATACAAATATAACATAGTTATATGATACTAACTATGGCAATATTAATTAATATTTATATATATTCTATAGATTATGATTTTAACCTATTTTAATATACTGTCAGTTTTTTTCAAGTGTTCTCAGAACTGAAAATGTGGGACTTAATGGATTAGGTCAGAAGTTTAAGTTATTGATTTGAGACCCTTCTTTTCTGATATACCTATTTAAATCTATAAATTTCCCTCTGGGTGGTGTTTATGCTGAGTGACATAGATTTTTATATATTTTGTTTTCATTTTCATTGTGTTAAAATATTTTCTAATATCCCTAGAGATTTATTCTTTGACTCTTGGTTTATTTAGAAACACACTGTCTTGGGATTTTGAGAGTTATTTCTGGTGTTCTTTTATCCACGAATATCCTTTATTATAAGAGTTAAATTTCATTCATTAACTATTGAATGCTTATTTAATTCTTTAATATGAATGTTAGTTTACAGAGAGATAGTAGTAGTTGTGAGAAGATATTGGAGTGGACTGAGGTTTCAAGAAGTAATTGGTTTTGTCTTTATTATGTTGCTATGTTATTATATAGTAATTTCTTCACTTACTGAACTTGATTATACTTTGTTAATGTACAGAATTTGAAAAGTATGGAGAAATGGACACAAAAAATTATCTTCCTTGATTTTTCCACTCAGAAACTACTGCTATGGACAAGTTTCTTTTCTTTCTTTCCTTCCTTTCCTTGTTTATATTCAACAGTAGTTAGTTAATAGATAGTTTGCTTGTGCTGGGAACTGGATCCCTTATTTTTTCCTCTTCTGTGAATATTCTTTTAAACAGATGTGGTTATATTCTACATACAACTTTGTGTTCTACTTTTTTCATTAGATACTGTATTCTGAATTTTTCCTTTGCTGTGAATATTCTTTGTGCACATTATTGTTAATAAGATTATTGTTAATAAGTATTTGTATTTGTTTTCCTGATGTTGAGCTCTTTTATCTGTTTTTAAGTTTTAGATACTATAAATACTATTGAGTCAACATCTTTCTGAATGAAATTATCTGGGCCTCATTTTGTCTCTTATCTCCTTATTGTAGCTTCTTAGAATTTGAATTACTGGTTCAAAGGATATATGTTATAAGACTTCTATATTCATTTAAAAGCAAACAGTTACCTCAAATTGGGTATGTATGGCTTTCATTTAGATTGCTTTAGAATAGTGTAAGGCTTATAATTTTGTGTCTTATTCAGAGTTCTATAGACATAAAAAAGAACACCCTATCAACTCTTTACTACAGGAGTGGGTCTGCCCAGCAGGAGTTAAAACGCAACTCAGGAGATCCAGTCATCACAAGATAAAGAAAAAATAAGAAAGGAGGGACCATTTTCTTTTTAAATAGGCACAGATATTTATTGCTATGCAGGACTTCTTTGAATCTCAATAGTTTCAACTAATCTTTAATTAAAATCAGAACTTCATAGTTTGTTTGGACTGATACTGCTCATATGTCTGTTTCAGAAATAAACTAACATTGATTTCAGCTTTTAAAAAGTATAGCTATATCTATATTTTTCAATTTTATGCAATTATGAATTTGATTACATGAAATAATATATAATTGCCATATTAATTGATGTCTTATTCTCCAATTGAAGTATATTTATAGTGATTTGCATACAGCTTCTATGCTTTCCTTACAGATGCCAATAATTTGAAGTTCTAAGGTACTGGTGAAGGGAATACACTGCTATTTGGACTTAGAATTTTATTAATTATGTATTCTTTAACCATAGGTAGTTCCATTGAGATAGCTATGATATAGTGAAAGGGGTAATTAATATTTATTGAAGAGTCTAGTGGTCCAAATACAAACTTCATTTTGGATCCAGGGCTCAGTGATGCTACTTCAATTAAAGTTTGGGTTTTTCTTAGTCATATAATTAAGATAATAAATTCATATATAGATGCTTAGTGTTTGGGAACATCATGCTTTGGCTATTCTTGTTGAACAAGATTAGGGAATAAAAGACTCTTCCTTTTAGTCAAACCTAGGTTATATTGAACTTCTCCATTTGGGGTTTGGGATCTAAGCTACAGCTAATAATGAAATACGCTCTTTATTCTTGCTGATAACTGTCCCTTATATGTATATACCTCTTTTCAGGACTCTTGGAAATAAATAATTTATCGAGTGTAGAACTAGGAGCCAACTTGAACCCCTGGACATTTGCAATCTTAAGACATCCCAAATTTATCAATATTTCTAATATAGGTAAACTATATTTCAACATCAATGAATAATATCTTCATATCATAATCTGGCCTAGAAAATTTACTATGTGATCATAAGTTGATAAATTCCCATGAGTCTCAGTGTCCTGTGATTATAATATCAGTTGTTTTAGTAATAACTCAACTACATAACCTATCTGAGAACTTTTTGAGGAGACAAATTATATTTTGTTCATTACTAAATCCACAGGAGCCAGTGTGTGGCACATTGATTCATGCACGTTAAATAACAAATTCAAGAAAGATACAGCCACAAATAGGATAATAAACCAGAAAGTCTGGGTTGGAGGTACAAATAAACAGACCTAGACCAAAGATTGGGGAATTCTTTCATTAAAGTCTTTGGGTTAGGCAGTAACTACAGAGTACTATCTCTGGAATGTGGGTGACAATAGATTCTCACTGAGTCTCAGGCAGGAAAACATTCCTGTTCTCTCCTAGACCTTGAGCAGAGTCTTTTTATGTAGTCATTGATCTGTTAATTCACTTATTAATTCATAACCATCTTCTGAATGTCTGCTCTATGCTGAGATTTGCACTGGGTACTGAGATTACAACAATGAAGAAGACAGACCCAGTCCCTGTTCTTGAATTGCTTTATATGGAGAGTGCAATGTCCACAAACCAGTGCATGGCAGCATCACAGAGTCTATAAAATAATTATAACAGAGAAGATTTGGGGCGCAAATTTATACTTAGTATATTAAAACTAATGGGAAGCATTGCCTTGAGAAAAGACTTTGTGGATTTAGATTAAGAGTACAAGGGCATTCTATGCTACAGAGAGATTATAAGGGAGGACATAGGGTCCTAGAATAGGGTCCATGCATAATAATATGCGTGAGAAACTAATATTAATTCCATTTGCTAGAATATATGGTATCAAAAATAGTACACAACCTGGTGAGAAATGAAACAGATTATATAAAATAAGGGCCAGGTATTTATTTTCTATGTGAAAGAAGCAATTGAGAGTTTTTTTTAAAGGAAATAATGTGGCTAGATTAAAAAGTTAGCAAGATTCCTTCTAGTGAATTTTTATACTAAAGTATTTTATAGATGTGGAATTTTACTTTCTCATTGTATTTGGTTATCAAAAGAAAGAGAGATAGAGAGGGGGAGTGAGGGACAAAGACAAGAAGAGGGAAAGGCATGAGTAAAGGAGAAAACAGAAAAAGAAAAAACTAGTCGTGAGACTGGGGACCAGAAACAGAAGAAAATTCTGACAGGGCTATTTGCAAATAAAGAATTCCTGTTTTGGGGACTAATATTTTAAAATCTGTTGTTTGTGTTATTTTTCTTGTTATATATACCTGTTGTGTTGCCAAGGAACTGTTTAGCAACATGGTGCCAGACTTTCAATTCAGATATTTGCTCTTTACTCCCCTTATAATTAGTGGCAGAGAACAGAGACTTTTGTATATAGTCAAGAGGTATTTAATTTACTACAAGCAAATATTGATGGATGGTTAAATATGGCATGTGTACTGTGCAAAGACACTGTATTAGGTATAAATAATATAGGAATGAATAAAACCTGTTGTGGAATGGTAAAATGAATTACCATCTCACAATAAAATAAGCAAAAGGATTGTGGGAGCACAACACAGGGTCCCTGGACTAGGAAGTCTTGGGAGTTACTAAGAGTGGATAATGTGTGAGCTAAGCCTTTAAGAATGAGTAGAAATGAAACAAGTTCATTAAGAATGGGAGAAGGCGAGGGGAAGAGGTTGGAATGGCTGAGTGTTTCTAGATGGAAAACACAGAATAAGTGAAAACCGAGAGGTGAAGGATGCTTTGTTGTATGTGTGGATAAACAAGTAATTTATTATAACTCAATTAATTTTCCTTCTGATTCATAAAATTCCTATGTTTATGTACTGGTTACCAGGGAATCAAGTACTCAGAATTAAATTCTTAATTGTTTCATAGAGGTAATGCTTTAATAAGAAGAGCACTGCCCTTGAGTTAAGATATTCATTCACTCATTAGCTCAACAGTTACAGATGACTGTTGCATGCTAGAAAATGTCATGCTGAGGAGGATAACCTCTTTTGTCTAATTGTATCAATTTGGGCAAACCTTCTAATATTTTTGAGTTTGGGTTTCATATCTGGAAAATGAGTCATTGAGACCAGGCTTACAAGATTGTGTTGAGGATTAAATTAGATTGTAAATATTTCACAAACTCTAAAGTGCTACCCTAACATTTTTTCATATTAACAATGTTACATGTGAGAAGATTATATTGATGCACTGAAAGAAAATTTGCTAATAAATGAAAAAGCTCACAGGGATTGAAGAGGCATGATATTCATTCTCTAGGCAGACCATGACGCTTTGAATCTAGAAAATTAAAACCAAAAATTTTTGTGTGTAATATCTTTAGTTCTTTAGCAACACCTAAGTATAAAAAGAGGACAAAAATACCTATTTCATAAAATTTTATGGAGATTAAATGAAAAACATAAAACTATATATGAAAGAAATAACATCTCAGCATTTGGCACTCTCTATGCTTTCAATAAATATTTGTCTTTTGATATTTCAAATAAACATGAAAATAAATATGGCAATAGTAAGAACAATGTATACCACAGAACATTACTTGAACTTAATCACTCTTCCATTCATGCTTTTATTTATTTATTTTTGGGAGCTCCTGGGGATTGAGTCCAAGGTTTTATGTATTCTATTTGAATTTGAATATAGACTTTGAGAGTGGTTACTTATGAATGACGAGATAGTGACTATGATGGAGAAGGAAAGCAAGTTCATTTACTTAAACATTTAATGAGATGTTTCTGCAACTTACTAATTATATATTATCAGACATGTATGTTAACATTTTGTGAACTTTACGTTTTCATCTGGAAAAGGAATGACCATACTAACTACTCCATATAGTTACACAGAAGAAAAAATGAACTAAAACATGTGAATCATGCATTTGAATGCAGTGTCTGATAAAGGCAGATACACTCTGAAGAAGTGATGCTTAAATTTCAAGGTGGCTCACTTGCATGATTCCTTCCAAGGCCCTGAACATGATTTCATGTTCATAGTTTTTTATTCTTTTTCTTAAAGAAAGCCATCAGAAGCTTCAGTCTATAAATCCTGAATCAGATTATGATAATTTTTAGGGAAAGCATAAAGGAACTGGATATGATATTCCTAGAGAATAAAGCATACCATGTCTAGAGCACTATCAAAGGGACTCAAGGTCCCTGTGAAACAGGTTAGTGCTTTCTGAGATGCACTTATGAGGTCAAGAGTACTTAATAAAAGATAACATCTCTTGGGAAGGAGGCTGTAAAAATATTACATTAGAGTGGCCATGCTGACAATAGTAGTAGGTATACCACTGACATTTAAGGGACCTAGAATTGAGACCCTACAATTCTAAAATTAAATAATTTCGAATAATCTTATACTTCTAATTAAAAGACATGTTTAGGACCATAAAATTCATTTTAGATGCAGTGGTCTTATATAATCCTCTTCATTAGACAAATGCACTGCAAAGGAGGTCCTAGTTTGTGGTCTAATGAAGGCCTGAAGCAGTGTTATCATTGGAAGGTAAGGTCAGTAGGATTTGAAAATTCAATCATGGGCCTTCTGTCTAAAGACTCTCATAAAGAAGAAATAATAGATTGAGAAAAAATAAGGAGAAGAAATTTTTAAATAGTGAAGGTAGCAAAATCATTGAGAATAAGTAGTAAATGGTAAAAGCTGACTTGGAGGAATCTAGAAGTAATGCTGATATCCAGTGATTTCTCTTTACGGGGCTCAAGAACTGGCATTTTGGTATGTTGTGTATAAATCAAGAAAAAAAATGGTATGGGGTAGAATTTGCTTTATGGTTAGAATTTGGGCTTGATTTTTCTGTTC
Organism: Marmota flaviventris; assembly: GCF_047511675.1. Taxonomy (NCBI): domain Eukaryota; kingdom Metazoa; phylum Chordata; class Mammalia; order Rodentia; family Sciuridae; genus Marmota; species Marmota flaviventris. Next base: position 38,946,949 of record NC_092507.1, on the reverse strand, counting down.
TAGAGATTTTAAGTGGTTGCTGGAAGAGGGCATTTACCAAATGGGACCACAGTTTCCTAGATCTTATAAAAATGAAAACATATGTATATATACTATACTCTGTAAACACTTGAAACACCAAATTTCCATTTTTTTCCCATACCAGAAGCCAATTCTCCAATTTCCAGATATCAACTGAGTATCCTTCAACACAATTATGACATTTACTTCCTGGAGTTAGTCCAGTTCACACATGTTAAGGTCTCAGTCCCACAACACTAATCCCCCTAATTTTATACACTAATCATGATTAGTAGGTCCCCAGCTTACTTAAAATTCTGTCTGAATATACTACAAATTGGTGGCTCCCATAATCCCACTAGAGTTTGGTAATTTTCTGTGATCATTCCCAGAACTCAGAGAAACATTTAACCTATATTTACTATTTTATTATAAAATGTGATATTGGATACAAGTTAATAGGCAGACTGAGATATTCATAGTGCTGGGTCCCAAAGAGTCCAAACACGGACTTCTGTACTTGTGGAGTGGGGTATTACACCCTCTCAGCATATGGATATGTTCTTCAATCCAGAAGTTCACCAAAAATTAGTATTTTCTTTTAAAATGAAGGCTTCATCCTGTAGGCATGATCAATTATTAACCTGGGCTCCACCTCCTCTTTTCCCTTTACAGCCTGGGGTGTGGGGCTGAAAATGCAAAGATTGTCCTCATGGCTTAGACTTTCTTTTTATTTATTTACTTATTTTTATTTATTTTAATTAGTTACACATGACAGTTCAATGATCTTGACATATACATTTGAATCAGATGGGATACAATTTCTCATTTTCTGAGTGTACAGGTTGCAGAATTACATTGGTCATGCAGTCACAAATATGCCCACAGCAATAATAATGTCTATTTTATTCTGCTTTCCTTCCATTCCCCCCTTCCCCTTACCTCCCCTTCCATAACTTCTCTCTACCCAGTCTAGTATGACCCACTTCTTTTTTTCCCCCTCACATCGTCATACCTGTATTTTGTATAACAAAGGGGGTCTCCTTCCCTCTTCCATGCAATTCCCTTTCTTCCTCCCTTTCCCACCCACCTCTCTTCCCTATCTAGAGGTAATTTTCTTCTCATGCTCTTCCTCTCTACCCCATTTTGAGTCATCCCCCTTATATCAGAGAAAACATTCAGCATTTGTTTTTTTTTGGGGGGGGATTGGCTAACTTAACATAATCTGCTCTAATGCCATCCATTTCCCTGCAAATGCCATGCTCTTGTTATTTTTTAGTGCTGAGTAATATTCCATTGTGTATAAATGCCTCATTTTTTTTTATCCATTCATCCATTGACGGGCATCTAGGTTGGCTTCACAGTCTAGCTATTGTGAATTGTGCTGCTATAAACATTGATGTGGCTGTGTCCCTTTAGTATACCGTTTTAGGTCTTTTGAGTAGTCCGAGAAGAGGAATAGCTGGGTCAAATGGTGGTTCCATTCCCAGCTTTCCAAGGAATCTCCATACTGCTTTCCAAATTGACTACACCATTTTGCAGTCCCACCAGCAATGTATGAGTGTAACTTTTTCCCGCATCCTCACCAGCACTTGTTGCTGATTGACTTCATAATGGCTGCCATTCTTACTGGAGTGAGATGGTATCTTAGAATAGTATTAATTTGCATTTCTCTGATTGCTAGAGATGATGAGCATTTTTCCTATTCACCTCACATATTATTTCTCTTGCTGAGAAATAACTTTTTAGTTTGAATTCGTCGCATTTGTTGATTCTTGGTTTTAATTCTTGTGCTATAGACATCTTATTAAGGAACTTGGGGCCTAACCCCACGTGATGGAGATTAGGGACTACTTTTTCTTCTATTAGACGCAGAGTCTCTGGTTTGATTCCTAGATCCTTGATCCATTTTGAGTTAACTTTTGTGTATGGTTGTGGTGAGCCGCTTCTGCCGTTTCTGCAGACTATGGTCGCCATTACGAGATGGCGCTGGCTCCGCTGTGGTATGTGACAAACAACTCCTTATCTGAGAGAGTTGGCACATGATTTTCACCACCCTGTGAGAAAGTTCCACGCGGCAGCTTTGCATTGGGGCTTGGGATGCTTTATTAAGGCTGGGAGGGCATCCGGGAAAGAGAGAAGAAGAGAAGAAGAAAGAATAATAAATATCAAGGGACCTGAATAAACTGCTGAAAGAAGATTCCTGAGTTGCGTCTTCCTTGCGGGCAAGGGGTCGCGACAAGTGGTGCCGAAACCCGGGAACCAGAACTTTCAGCAGTCAGGGGTGGTGCACCGGTTAGTCCCAGGTAAGTGGGATCCGCGACCAAAGCGGGGTTAATCCCAGGTAAGTGGGATCCGCGACCAAAGCGGGGTTAGTCCCTAGTAAATGGGATCCGCGACCAAAGCAGGGCAGCTCCTCTGTAAAGAAAGAGAGAGCCTTACATTTTATTGCAGCTGCACTGTGTACTTTCGCTTTTGTTTTTTGTGCTTCTTTTGTTGTTGTGTCATGGGTGCCGCATCTTCAACTCCGCTTCTCCTGTCCCTAGATGGCCTGTTACGTTCCAAGGGCCTGGAAGTGAAACATAGTACTTTACAGAGATTTTTACAGAAGATAGATATCGCTGCACCGTGGTTTGCATTTTCGGGCAGCCTTACTGTACCTAGTTGGGATAAATTAGGCAAAGATCTTGACTTTGCTTCTGAGCAGGGCATATTAGAGGGTGGGGTGATACCCCTTTGGAAAATGGTCCGTAGTTGCCTTACAGATGGTAAATGCCAAGAAGCTGTGAGTGAGGGTCAGGCCGTTCTTGAACAACTACATGAGGAAAAATCTGAAGGATCACATAGTGAAGTGGCAGAGAGTATCAAAAGTAACAGTAGTGAGAAGGCAAAAGAGCCTGAAGATAAAAATAGGAGAAGGCTCTACCCAGACTTGACCGAATTCAAAACATCTGAGGACACAAGCGGCTCAGAGTGTTCTGAGGACCTTGATATATTGTTGCAACAACTACATAAGATAAAAATGAAAAGAAGAAAAAGGAGACACAAGACGCGCATGCCTACTGTAAGAAGGGGGAGGGATCTAATATTGGTCAACAGAATTCTGAGGAGGAGGAGGTTGAAAATTTAGAAGAAGATATGATGCCTGTTGCCCCACCCCCGTATGTGGGGGGGAGCCAAGGTTCCGGGAGATCTTTTCATGCACAAGTTTGGAGGACAGTTAATACAGATATGGGACTTGCGTACCCGGTGTTTCAGGACAATAATAGAGGAAGATATCATGAGCCTTTAGACTTTAAGATAATTAAAACCTTGGCAGAATCTGTCCGCACTTATGGCATAGATGCCGCTTTCACTCTCACTCAGGTGGAGGGACTTACTAGATTTTGCATGACTCCCTCAGATTGGGCTAGTCTGGTGCGCGCTTGTGTCTCCCCAGGCAAATACTTGGACTGGAGAGCATTTATGCTAGAGGGCACGGTAGAGCAGGCTGCACAAAATCATGCAGTGGGACGCCCTGCCTGGGATAAGGATATGCTTTTTATCTAATGCTACATTACCCTCCGCAGCAGTCTGTCTCCAATCTCCGTTCCTGTTTCTTTTGGCTAATGATACATTACAGGGGATGCTTAATTGTTCTAATGTTACTTGCTACTTGTCTGAGTGTTGGAATGGCTCCTGGACTACGGCAGTGATTATGAAAATTCCAACCTTTGTCCCGATCCCGGTTACTGCAGATCCAGAATCCTTTCCTATTGTTGAATTGATTAGAACCCGTAGAGATTTTGGAATTACGGCAGCTATAGTGACAGCTGTGGCGGTATCTGCTGCTGCAGCAGTTACAGTTGGAGTAGCCATGGCCAGCCAGGTACAAACTGCTGCCACTATTAATCAGGTTATTCAATAAACATCCACCGTACTTGAATCCCAAAGTAAAATTAATCAACACATTTTATCTGGGATTTTGGCTGCTAATCAAAGGATAGATCTGCTTCAAGCTCAAGTTGAGGAATTGTCTAACCTAGTACATTTGGGTTGTATTGATCAACGTGCACATTTATGTATAACCTCTGTCAGATTTTATGATTCCAGAAATGCCTCCCGCATCATCGGGGAATACCTATCCGGAACCTGGTCCTTGGAAGCAGAAAACTTGATCCAGTCTCAACTAACTCAGATTGCTGTTTTGAATAGTACCCGCGTTGAACCAGTGACTTTGGGTCAATTCACCGATTGGATATCTTCTGCTTTTTCCTTCTTCCAAGAGTGGGTGGGAGTAGGCATTTTTGGTGCAATGTGTTGCTTCAGTGTTATACTTTGTTTGTGGCTTCTCTGTCGCCTTAAAACTCGCCATGCACAAGAAAAGGCTATGATCATACAAGCTCTTGCAGCTTTAGAAAATGGCAACTCACCTCAAGTCTGGCTTGCGCATCTTAAACAGTAAACCTTTGTCATGGTCGTTGCACCCCAAGTTATTATAACATTGCACTGGGATCGACATGACTTTCCTTGTTATTCTCTTAGTGTTGGAAAGCCCTTGCACTCTGCCGGTCTTGCTGCCATTGCACGCAGATGGGTTTCCACACTAGTGCTTTTCTATCGCTTTAAAGTCCGTGCCTTTCTTTCAGGGTGCTGTCAACTTGTTTGTCATTATAAACAGCCACAGTTCAGCCTCAGCTATCCCCCTTCGTCCACCATCGTCATGATACAGGATGCGAGGCAAGGCACTGCACTTGAGTGATCCTTGACGTGGACCTCAAGGAGAGCATGTCCTATTGCATGCGGGTTAGACGCGTCCACGCCCCGCCCCACGAAAAAAGGCGTCGGCTGATATGGCCTCAGATCTGGGGAAGGGCCCTCCTTAGGACTGAGCCATACTATGCAGCCACTTCTGCACAGTGGGATAGGACCTCTACTCTCGCCTGTGTTGTTTTAATAAAACAAAAAGGGGGAACTGTGGTGAGCCGCTTCTGCCGTTTCTGCAGACTATGGTCGCCATTACGAGATGGCGCTGGCTCCGCTGTGGTATGTGACAAACAACTCCTTATCTGAGAGAGTTGGCACATGATTTTCACCACCCTGTGAGAAAGTTCCACGCGGCAGCTTTGCATTGGGGCTTGGGATGCTTTATTAAGGCTGGGAGGGCATCCGGGAAAGAGAGAAGAAGAGAAGAAGAAAGAATAATAAATATCAAGGGACCTGAATAAACTGCTGAAAGAAGATTCCTGAGTTGCGTCTTCCTTGCGGGCAAGGGGTCGCGACATATGGTGAGAGATAGGGATTCAGTTTCATTTAGTTGCATATGGATTCCCAGTTCTCCCAGCACCATTTGTTGAAGATGCTGTCCTTTCTGCAGTGTATGCTTTTAGCAACTTTGTCTAATATAAGGTAGTTGCAATTTTGTGGGTTGGTCTCTGTGTCCTCTATCCTGTACCATTGGTCTACCAGCCTGTTTTGGTGCCAGTACAATGCTGTTTTTGTTACTATTGCTCCGGAGTATAGTTTAAGTTCTGGTGTAGTGATACTGCCTGTTTCACCCTGCTTAGAATTGCTTTAGCTATTCTGGGTCTCTTATTTTTCCGACTGAATTGCATAATTGCTTTTTCTATTTCTGTGAGGAATGCCATTGGGATTTTGATTGGAATCGCATTGAATCTGTAGAGTACTTTTGGTAATATGGCCATTTTAATAATATTAATTCTGCCTATCCATGAGCAAAAGGTATATCTTTCCATCTTCTAAGGTCTTCTTCTATTTTTCTCTTTAGGGTTCTATAATTTTCATTGTATAGATCTTTCACCTCTTTTGTTAAGTTGATTCCCAAGTATTTTACTTTTTTTTTTTTTTGACGATATTATGAATGGGGTAGTTTTCCTCATTTCCATTTCAGAGGATTTGTCACTGATGTACAAGAATGCCTTTGATTTATGGGTGTTTATTTTATATCCTGCCACTTTGCTGAATTCATTTACTAGATCTAGAAGTTTCTTGGTGAGTTTTTTGGGTCTTCTAGGTATAGAATCATATCATCAGCAAATAGTGCTAGTTTAAGTTCTTATTTTCCTATATTTATGCCTTTAATTTCTTTCATCTGTCTAATTGCTCTGGCTAGTGTTTCAAGAACTATGATGAATAGAAGTGGTAAGAGAGGACATCCCTGTCTTGTTCCAGATTTTAGAGGGAATGCCTTCAGTTTTTCTCTGTTTAGAATGATGCTGGCCTGACGCTTGGTGTAGATAGCTTTTACAATGTTGAGGTAAGTTCCTGTTATCCCTAGTTTTCTAGTGTTTTAAACATAAAGGGGTGCTGTATTTTGTCGAATGCTTTTTCTGCATCTCTCGAGATGATCATATGGTTCTTATCTTTAAGTCTATTGATGTGATGAATTACATTTATTGATTTCCATATGTTGAACCAGCCTTGCATCCTGGGGATGAAACCCACTTGATCATGGTACACGACCTTTTTGATATGTTTTTGTATCTGATTTGCCAGGATTTTATTGAGGAATTTTGCATCTGTATTCATTAGAGATATTGGTCTGAAATTTTCTTTTCTTGAAGTGTCTTTGTCTGGTTTTCGAATCAGGGTGATATTGGCCTTATAGAATGAATTTGGAAGTACTCCCTCTTTTTCTATTTCCTGAAATAGATTGAAGAGTATTGGTATTAGTTCTTCCTTAAAGGTCTTGTAAAACTCTTCTGTATACCCGTCCGGTCCTGGGCTTTTATTGTTTGGTAATCTTTTGATTGCTTCTTTTACTTTCTCACATGATATTAGTCTGTTTAAGTTGTGTATATCTTTCTGACTCAATCTGGGTAGATCATATGACTTAAGAAATTTGTAGATGCCTTTGCTATCTTCTCTTTTATTGGAGTATAAAGTTTCAAAAAAATTTCTAATTATCTTCTGTGTTTCTGTAGTGTTTGTTGTGATATTGCCTTTTTCTTCCCGTATGCTAGTAATTTTGGTTCTCTCTCTTCTTCTCTTCATTAGCATGGCTAAGGGTCTGTCAATCTTATTAATTTTTTTAAAAATCAACTTTTAGTTTTGTCAAATTTTTCAATTGTTCCTTTATTTTGATTTCATTGATTTCAGCCCTGATTTTAGTTATTTCTTACCTTCTACTGCATTTGCTGCTGATTTGCTCTTTTTTTTCCTAGGGCTTTGAGATGTAGTTTGAGATAATTTATTTGTTGGCTTTTTATTTTTTTGAGGAATGACCTCCATGCAATGAATTTTCCTCTTAGTACTGGTTTCATGGTGTCCCATAGATTTCGATATGTTGCATCTGTGTTTTCATTTATCTCTAAGAATTTTTAAATTTCCTCCTTGATGTCTTCTGTAACCCATTGTTCATTCAGTAGCATATTGTTTATTCTCCAAGAGATGTAGGATTTTTTTCCCTTATTTTATCATTGATTTCCGATTTCATTCCATTATGATCAGATAAAATGCATGGTAACATCTCTACTCCTTTATATTTGCTAAGAGTTGCCCTATGGCATAATATATGGTCTATTTTTTAGAAGGATCCATGGGATTCTGAGAAAAAAGTGTATCTGCTTGATTTTGGTTGATATATTCTATATATGTCAATTAAGTCTAAGTTATTGTGTTATTGAGATCTATAGTTTCTTTATTCAACTTTTGTTTGGAAGATCTGTCCAGTGGTGAGAGAGGTGTGTTAAAGTCACCATGATTATTGTGTTGTGGTCTATTTGTCTCTTGAACTTGAGTAGAGTTTTTTTGATGAACATAGCTGCACCATTGTTTGGGACATATATATTAATGATTGTTATGTCTTGTTGGTGAATGATTCCCTTTAGCAGTATGTAGTGTCCTTCTTTATCCCTTTTGATTAACTTTGGCTTGAAGTCTATTTTATTTGATATGGGTATGGACATACCTGCTTGCTTCTGAGGTCCATGTGAGTGGGTATGATTTTTCCCAACCTTTCACCTTCAGTCTGTGTATGTCTTTTCCTATCAGATGAGTCTCCTGTAGGCAGCATATTGTTGGATCTTTTTTGTTTAAATCCAATCTACTAGCCTATGTCTTTTGATTGGTGAGTTTAAGCCATTAACATTTAGGGTTACTATTGAGATATGGTTTGTGTTTCCAGCCATGTTTGTTCATTTTTTTATTTAACTTGATTTGTTTTTCCTCTTTTGATTACTTTTTCTCCTTACTGTACTACTTCCTACTGTTGATTTTCATTGTTGTTTTTCATTTCCTCTTTGTGTAATGTTTTGCCCAAGATGCTTTGCAGAGCCTGTTTTCTAGCTGTGAATTCTTTTAACTTTTCCTTATCATGGAAGGTTTTTATTTCATTGTCAAACCTGAAGCTTAATTTTGCTGGATACAGGATTCTTGGTTGGAACCCATTTTCTTTCAGCGTTTGAAATATGTTGTTCCAGGATCTTCTAGCTTTCAGTGTCCATGAGGAAAAATCAGCCATTAACCTTATTGGTTTACCCCTAAATGTAATCTTCCTCCTTTCTCTTGTAGCTTTTAAAATTCTCTCCTCTTTCTGTATGTTGGACATTTTCATTATGTTTCTTGGTGTGGGTCTCTTGTGGTTTTGTACATTCCGTGTCCTGTAGGCTTCTAGTTTTTGGATTTCCATTTCATTCTTCATGTCTGGAAAGTTTTCTAAAATTATTTCACTGAACAGATTGCTCATTCCTTTGGTTTGGACCTCTGTACCTTCCTCTATCCCAATAAATCTTAAATTTGGTCTTTTTATGGTATCCCAAATTTCTTGGATGTTCTGCTCGTGGTTTCTTATCAGATTTTCTGAGTTGTTTAGATTATTTTCAAGATGATATATTTTGTCTTAGTTGTCTGATGTTCTGACTTCTAATTCTACTGGTGGTACTCTCATTTGAGTTTTTAATTTGGTTTATAATTTCCTTCATTTTCAAGATTTCTGCTTTTTTTTTTTTTATTGTACAACCTCTACCTCCCTGTAGAGTTGATCTTTTGTTTCTTGGATTAGTTTATGAAATTCATTGTCAAAGTGATCTTTCATTGTCTGCATTTGCTGTGTAAGGTCATCCTTGAGACTCCAGATCATCTGAAGCATGTATATCTTGAAATCTTTATCTGACACTTTTTCTGCTGCAGCTACCAACTCCTCTATTGTCGAGTTGTCCTGCATTGTTTGTGTTCCTTTTTTCCCTTGTTTTTTCATGATGCTCACTTTTCTTTCCAGCTCTGTGTGACTGCTGTGTTATTATTTCCTCTTATAAATTTGTGGGTCTTTTTGTATGGTTCCAAGGTCTCTCCTTTCTGATGGGAGATAATGTCTAGAGATGTTTTGTTCAATTGCAATTTAAAGTAAATTAAATAGTTTCATAAAAGCTATACAGATTCTGGTGGCGTATAGAGAACTGAGTGTCGGACGTAGGACTTTATGTTTAGGAGGAAAGATGTGAGGATATGGGGGTTAATATATCTTAGCTACTTTGGAGGAGAGCTCTAATGAATGGGGTTATTAACAGGTGAATAGATAGGAGTATTTTGGGGTAGATAAGTACTTGTGAGGACTATAAGAAGCATAGAAAAATTCACCTATTTGCATTTAGTACATTAGGACTTAGTTGAAATAGTAATGCTTGTGAGGTTGGGAGGGGAAGAGAAGGAGGAAGAAAAGTAAAAAGAAAAGAAGAAGAAAGTGAAAAAAAAGAAAAATGCAAAATTAGGGTTCTGTTTTTTTCTTTACCAGTAGATGGCATTGTTCATTCCAGGTTGAGTCTCTGCCCTTAGGATGTAGGAAGCAATCCATGTAGGGCGGCTCTCCGACCCCTGCCAGGTGCCTCTCCAATCCCGGTCTTTTTGGGTTGCTCCTGGTCTCTATCCTACTCACTTCTCCTGCTCACCAGGCTGCAGTCACTGGGGCTCCACTTCACAGCCCAGGGTTCACTCTGGGCATGTGGTGCACTGGTCGCCCTGCACTCACGATCAGCTGAATGCTCTTTGTTGGGCACTCACCAAGTCATCACAGCTGATCTGTCACCAATCTTGCTGTCCGTGAGATCTGCCCAAAGCTGATGAGGTAGATTTTTCCAAGATGGCGACCACCTGTTTTCCGCGCTTGGTTGTCTGGTGAGGGGGAGGGAAGTGGGCTGTTTCTCCACTAAGTCCAAACATCAGTCCTTGGTCCGATGCCCTGTGGAGATGCGAGTCGCAGTCTGGTGCATTCTATCTGCAAAGGATATGAAGTCTGTTCTAAGCTGCCAGAACTCCTCAGCGTTCAATTCCACTGGCAGCGTTTAACTCCACAGGCCAGTTTCCGCACAAGGAGCAACTTGGAGTTTCTAGCGTTCTGGATTGCGTTTGTGACCAGCCCTTGTTTATAATCCTGTCACAGGCTCCATGAAGTTTAAATTCATGGGTGAGGGCTCCTATGAGGGGGAGCGTCTGTCCACCAACTCGGGTCATGCCAGTAACGAGTTCTCCTCTAATCCACCATCTTGGATTTCTCGGCTTAGTCTTTATTATGACCATCTTCCATCATGAAGCTATCCTGGAGCCCATCATGAATTCCTCATTAACTGGGTGTGGTGGCATAAGTCTGTAATCCCAGGTCCTCCAGAGGCTGAGACAGGAGAATTGCAAGTTCAAAGCCAGCCTCAACAATGGTGGCAAGGTGCTGGCAACTCAGTGAGACCCTGTCTCTCAATAAAATACAAAATGGGGATGGGGATGTGGCTCAGTGGTCAAGTGCCCCTGAGTTCAATCCCCAGTACAAAAAATGCTTTATTAGATTGGAATATACTAATAACACTCAGGAAATTTCAGGGGATATAGAGACTGTGTATCAGAATCAGAGGTCAAAGACCAAATATTGGAACAAAAGATGATCCTAGCACCCCTATCATTTAGAAAAATATTAAGGTTTTAGGATCTCTTTGTCAGTAACTAATATAAGGAACATATCTATCTATCTATCTATCTATCTATCTATCTGTCTATATGTATATGTACATATATATATATAAAACATGTGTATATATAATAAAATATATGTGTGTATATAATAAAATGTGTAAAATGTGTATATATGTGTATATAATATGTGTACATATATAATAAAAATATTTATTATTATCATTTATTATCACACACTCCAAGGCAGAAACCACTGTTTCTGAAAACAGTATTGCATGTAAGAGCTTAGATTTATACTTTATGGATTTATTTATTTTCTTTCATGCATGGTTAAATCTTTGATGTTGATTAAACATATATGTACTATGTAAAATTAAACATAGTGGTAATATTTTATGAGGAAAGACACATAATATGTGATATGCATAGGTTGAGAAATTTGTTTCACTTTTAAAAAGAAAATACTGACATAGGACTTTATAATCATTGTGCCTTAAGTAGCAAAGTCAGGGAATAGTTTAGAATTTCAACTTTGGGAGCTGATTGTGAAATTCAAGACTTCTTCCTTGAATGTCCCAGAGAGATACATCACTCCATTTTTGGTTTATAAAACCAAAGATCTTGTTCTTGAAAATGTCACTGAAGAAATATTGTTATTAATAGCACTATGCTTCTGGAGTGTCTTGAAAAAGCATCACTAATAGACCATTGATCTATTTGTAAATGGAAAGTGAGAATTTTTCCAGTGGGCTAAAAAGATGGTTGGTTTCATTTTACTTTTCTTGTCTCTGAAGAGGAGGCTGAAATTATAAAAATGCTTTATGTGTACTGGTGAAAAGTTTATATGCATTTACAAGGTTTTTCCTAAGAACCTCAAACTTCCCTGACAATTGTTTGTCCTGCAAATAAATCTCTCTGTCATCGAAATCATCTTATATATATAGGAATATGCTTATGCAACACTGTTGGATCACTGTGGGGAATTAGACGGTCCATGATCTTTGGCATTTGGGCTTCTTGGATTTAAGTCCTGGTTCTATGTGTCTATGTGTCATCTCTGAGACTTTGAACCAGTCACTTAACCTATTTAAAGATCAGTTCTCTCAGGACTGATAATGTTTATAAAATTAATCAAAGCACAAGAAACACCTACCTTAGTGCATGTTATAGAAAAGTCCTTTCATTTCTCCAGGGTGACTTTGGGAAACCCATTTTTTATCTTACCCATTCTCATAGCTTTAACATCACACCTTTGTTCACTCTCAGACTTTCCATTTTATCATCCATGAATATAATAATACATGCAGTTCTTGAGGTTAAATGATTTTAAGTGAGTTAAAATGCTGAGCAAACCACATAATGTTAAGTATGAGCAAGAAGAGTTCATAGTTTGGTTAGCAGTCATGATTCTAAACGAAGTGGCCAATAACCATTCTCTTTGGAGTCCCACTTTCTAGAGAGCCATTCATAAATTGATAAGTAAATCCTCAATACTGAAAAATGATGTTATTAGTCACGCCTTTGTTAGCAAATGACATTGTAAGTGCAGTTTTAGAATAAAAACAAGTTGAAGTATAGTAATAAAGAAGCAAAAGGACATATCCACTGGAATAATTTAAGTTTTCCTTTCAATTTCTTTTCCTATTTTCATTGTAGGATTAGAGTGACAGTAAGATAGTCAGCAATAAGAAAACCTGTGCTTCATAAAACATTCTTATGGTAATACCACTTCTCTTAGCAAGATGAGAAATGTTGGGTAAGAGGTCAAGATAAGAACAAAAAAAATTTGCCTAGAAATTAAACATATTGCAGACTACACTTTCTCCCTTTTTCTTTTGTCAAATTACTGATATAACATCATGATTTATATAATCAATTTGGCTACCTACTGAATTTTAATGGATACATTTTATAGTTGAAAAATTTGAAGATCCCTTGTTGAGCCCATATGTTCTCGTTCTCTCTCTCTCTCTCTCTCTCTCTCTCTCTCTCTCTCTCTGTCTTGTCCTGCTAATAAAATCTTGGACAGGTAAAAAAAAATTTTTTTGAAGACATAGCTCTTGGTGTTCAATTTCTAGGAATGGAACAAAATATGTTGTATGAGTAAAAAAAAAATTAAGAACCTCAGATGGGGTTTTGGATATGGTGCCCTCCACCCCCTCTCTCATTGCTCACATTCAATCAAGTGTACTGCAGATTTTTATTTCTAAATATTTCTTGACTCTGAACCTCATTTTCTATACTGACTCTTTGCATCTGCATTTAGAGGCTAATGTGTACCTTAACATGATCAAATAGAACTTTTGATTTTCCTTCAAGTTCTTTTTGCCCTAAGCTTTATTTATCTCACTAAATGGCAAAACCTATGATTAGCTCTTCTGTTTTCCTTGTCTTTACACTACACTTTTAATCCTTCAGGAAGCTGTATTAGAATATATCTATATCTGGTAATTTTTCATTGCCTCTAATACTTCAACCATGGTAGGCAGCCATTATCTCAAACCTCTACTGCTGCATTAGCTATCAGCTTTCTAACTGATCTCCCTGATTCTACTCTGGGCCCTGTTTACACCACACTTTATGCAACATCCATAGTGATTTAAAAAAAAATTACTACATTTTTTGTGTTCCCAGCCAACTATTTCTGTGGATTCTTGGTGCAACCAGAATTCAGATTCCTTACAGTCACCTACAAGCCTTATTGATGAGGCCTTGCCTACCCCTATATTAGACAACTCATATGTTTCTCTTTAGTCACATTGCCTTTGCTTGTCTTTCAAGGAGCCACACACATTTCTCAGTCTTATTTCTCCCTTCTCAGTCTCACAATTTGCTCATTGTTGTGCTTGAAGTGCTTTTCCCTAAGACTTGTATGGGACTGCCTCTTTAGCATTTAATTGTCTACTTAAACGTCATCTCTTCATAAAAGACTTAAGAAATTTCTTTCAGGGAGATTCAACATGGCGGCGGGCGTGGAGACATCAAGTCTCTGACCTCTTCAGCTGCGCGGGCATAGGGAGTCGTAAACCATCTAAATGCTGTTTGCTCAGGATCACTAGGCAATGCCGAGCTGACGTGGAGCTGGGGCGAACAGTCTGGACCTCTCAGAACACACACCGAGCCCGGATCGGCTGAATTCAAGCTCCCGTTCGCCTGCGTCTTGCAGACAAACCACTGTGACTCAGCACTAAATGATCCCGCCGAAACAACTGGTTGGCCCTTCTGAACCTGCGGAGAACAACCGAGCCTTCATAGGCAGTGGCCACAGGATTGAGACGGGGATTGGGAGAGCCAGTCAGGACCCACTCGTTGCATTGGTCACCCGGCAAAGGGAACGAACTGTCGCCATTTGCATGGGATACCACCATGGCAGAGAACTGATGTCATCAGAATGTGGCGGAGGAGATAACTTCATTGAAACCGGAGGTGACAGGTGTGTAATCCCCTAGCCCTTCCTCTCCACACAGTGGAGAAACCTTAAGGGCCCCTCCCAGCTCTCCTGTGAGCATGATAGTCAGACCGAGGGAATCAGGAGTGGCGCAGGACCCGCAGCGCAGAACCCGGCTACCGCTCCCACCAGTGCTGACAACTGAGGTCTCTTGCACCAGCTACCGGGGGCGTGCCTACCGGAGGGTAAGCAAAATTTGGCTGAGGGTTCTCAGCCCCAAGCTCTATAAACTTAGGGTCTGAGGGAATGGCAAATGGGGAGAGTGTGCCCAGTCGTTCAAGAAAATAGGGCTCCTGGGAGCAGCAGACCTGGCGTGTAGCCAGTATTGTGGTGAGCATCACCGGTGAGCGGAGCCTGGCTTGAGGAAAAGTGGAGAAGTGACTAGACACAAGAGAAGGACCTAGGCACTCAGGACTAGAGACCCGCCCAGTCTGGGAGGAGGAGCTGCTGCACAGTGATTGGTTCCCGCATATTGAGAGGAGAAGCACAGCTCCACCTATTGGAAGAGAAGTTAATCAAACTCTAAGACTGCATTTATTAAATTTTTTTTTTCATTTTCATTTTTTTAAATTTTTTAAAAATTTTTTTTTAATTTTAACTTTTTTTGATTATTTTTTTAAAATTTTTTTCTTTTTTTATTTTCTATTTTTTTCTTTTGTCTTTTCATTTCTTTTCAATTTCCTATTCCCCCTTCCTTGAATTCTACCTGCTTACTCTCATTCTCTTTAGTGACTTCTTTCCTTCCCTTCTAATACCTTTCCTCCCAAGCATCAAATAAATTTATAGGAGTAAACAGTAACTCAGCAGTCAAACAGAACAAGAAGCAACATGAGCAGCATGAAAAAGCAAGGAAGAAAAGGAGTACAAACAATGCAGGACAGCCTAAATACTCAGGAGGACCTAGAGGCATCAGAAAAATGGCCAAATAAAGAACTCAAGGAATACCTTAGACAGATGGAATGGAATCTTAAAGAGGATATGAGACAGCAAATTCAAACAGTGAAAGAACACATTGAAAATTAATTACATAAACAGATAAAAGAAGCAAATAAGCATCTTTATCAGGAGATTATTAAAAAAATCAAACAATAATTCTAGAAATGCAGGAAACTATAAACCAAATTAAAAACTCAAATGAGAGTATCACTAACAGAGTGGAGCAAGTAGAAGCCAGAACATCAGTTAATGAAGACAAAATATATCATCTTGAAAAGAGTCTAGCCAACTCAGAAAGGCTGGTAAAAAAATCACGAGAAAAACATCCAAGAGATATGGGATTACATAAAAAAATAAACTTAAGAGTCATCGGGATAGAGGAAGGTATAGAGGTTCAAACCAAGGGAATGAGCAACCTGCTGAATGAAATAATTATAGAAAACTTTCCAGAAATAAAAAGGAAACGGATATACAAATTGTCGATGCATACAGGACACCTAGCATACAAAATCACAGTAGACCAATGCCAAGACACATTATTATGAAGATATCCAATATACAGAACAAAGAGAATATATTAAAAGCTACAAGGGAAAGGAGGCAGATTACATTCAGAGGTAAACCAATAAGGTTAACAACGGATTTTTCATCACAGACGCTGAAAGCGAGAAGATCCTGGAACAACGTATTTCAAACACTGAAAGACAATGGATGCCAACCAAGAATTTTGTATCCAGCAAAATTAAGCTTCAGGTATGACAACAAAATAAAAATCTTTCATGATAAACAAAAGTTAAAAGAATTTGCAGCCAGAAAACCAGCACTGCAAAGCATCTTGAGCAAAACACTACACAAGGAAGCAATGAAAAACAATAAACAAAACCAACAGTGGGAAGTACCTCAGTAAAGACAGAGGGCGGGGGGAAACCTAATCATGGAGAAACAAACTAAATTTAAAAAAAAAAAGATAAATAATCAAACATGGCTGGAAGTACAAGCCATATATCAATAGTAACTCTAAATGTTAATGGCTTAAACTCTCCAATAAAGCGACATAGGCTGGTAACATGGATTAAAAAAACAAATCCAACAATATGCTGCCTCCAGGAGACACATCTGATTGGAAAAGACATACACAGGCTGAAGGTGAAAGGTTGGGAAAAAATATACCACGCATATGGTCCTCGTAAGCAAGCAGGGGTGGGCATCCTCATATCGAATAAAATCGACTTCAAGACTAAGTTAATCAAAAGGGATAAGGAAGGACATTATATACTGTTAAAACGAACCATTCACTAACAAGACATAACAATTATCAATATTTATGCACCAAATAAGGGTGCTGCGACGTTCATAAAACAAACTCTCCTAAAGTTCAAGAATCAAATAGATCACAACACAGTAATTATGGGTGACTTCAACACACCTCTCTCACCATTGGAGAGATCCTCCAAACAAAAGTTGAATAAAGAAACTATAGAACTCAATATCACAATCAATAACCTAGACTTAACTGACATATATAGAATTTATCAACCATCATCAAGTGGATATACTTTTTTCTCAGTAGCACATGGATCCTTCTCAAAAACAGACCATATATTATGCCATAGGGCAACCCTCAGTAAATATAAAGGGGTGGAGATAGTACCATGCATTTTATCTGATCATAATGGAATGAAACTGGAAATCAATGATAAAAGAAGGAAGGAAAAACCCTACATCACATGGAAAATGAACAATATGTTACTGAATAATCAATGGGTTACAGAAGACATAAAGGAGGAAATCAAAAAATTCTTAGAGATAAATGAAAATACCAACACAACATATCAGAATCTATGGGAAACAATGAAAGCAGTTTTAAGAGGGAAATTCATCGCCTGGAGGTCATTCCTCAAAAAAAGAAAAAACCAACAAATAAATGAGCTCACACTTCATCTCAAAGCCCTAGAAAAGGAAGAGCAAAACAACAGCAAATGTAGCAGAAGGCAAGAAATAATTAAAATCAGAGCGGAAAACAATGAAATTGAAACAAAAGAAACTATTGAAAAAATTGACAAAACTAAAAGTTGGTTCTTCGAAAAAATAAATAAGATCAAAAGACCCTTAGCCATGCTAACAAAGAGAAGAAGAGAGAGAACTCAAATTACTAACATACGGGATGAAAAAGGCAATATCACAACAGATGCTACAGAAATACAGAAGACAATTAGAAATTATTTTGAAAACCTATATTCCAATAAAATAGAAGATAGTGAAGACATCGATAAATTTCTTAAGTCATATGATTTGCCCAGACTGAGTCAGGAGGATACACACAATTTGAACAGACCAATATCAATGGATGAAATAGAAGAAGCAATCAAAAGACTACCAATCAAGAAAAGCCCAGGACCGGATGGGTATACAGCAGAGTTTTACAAAACCTTTAAGGAAGACTTAATACCAATACTTTTCAAGTTATTTCAGGAAATAGAAAAAGAGGGAGCTCTTCCAAATTCATTCTATGAGGCCAACATCATCCTGATTCCGAAACCAGACAAAGACACCTCAAAGAAAGAAAACTACAGACCAATATCTCTAATGAACCTAGATGCAAAAATCCTCAATAAAATTCTGGCAAATCGGATACAAAAACATATCAAAAAAATTGTGCACCATGATCAAGTAGGATTCATCCCTGGGATGCAAGGATGGTTCAATATACGGAAATCAATATTCACCACATCAATAGACTCAAAGATAAGAACCATATGATCATCTTGATAGACACAGAAAAAGCATTTGACAAAGTACAGCATCCCTTTATGTTCAAAACATTAGAAAAAATAGGGATCACAGGAACTTACCTCAACATTGTAAAAGCTATCTATGCTAAGCCTCAGGCTAGCATCATTCTGAATGGAGAAAAATTGAAGGCATTCCCTCTAAAATCTGGAACAAGACAGGGATGCCCTCTATCACCACTTCTATTCAATATAGTTCTCAAACACTGGCCAGAGCAATTAGACAGACGAAAGAAATTAAAGGCATAAAAATAGGAAAAGAAGAACTTAAATTATCACTATTTGCGGGAGACATGATTCTATACCTAGAAGACCCCAAAGGGTCTCCAAAGAAACTACTAGAACTAATAAATGAATTCAGCAAAGTGACAGGATATAAAATCAACACGCATAAATCAAAGGCATTTCTGTATATAAGCGACAAAACGTCTGAAACGGAAATGAGGAAAAACACCCCATTCACAATATCCTCAAAAAAAATAAAATATTTGGGAATCAACCTAACAAAGGAGGTGAAAGATTTATACAATGATAACTACAGAACCCTAAAGAGAGAAATAGAAGACGATCTTAGAAGATGGAAAAATATACCCTGTTCATGGATAGGCAGAAGTAACATCATCAAAATGGCGATATTACCAAAAGTTCTCTATAGGTTTAATGCAATGCCAATCAAAATCCCAATGGCATTTCTTGTAGAAATAGATACAGCAATCATGAAATTCATATGGAAAAATAAAAGACCCAGAATAGCAAAAGCAACTCTAAGCAGGAAGTATGAATCACGCGGCATAGGGATACCAGATTTCGAACTACACTACAGAGCAATAGTAACAAAAACAGCATGGTACTGGTACCAAAACAGGCAGGTGGACGAATGGTACAGAATAGAGGACACAGAGACTAATCCACAAAGTTACAACTGTCTTATATTTGATAAAGGGGCTAAAAGCATGCAATGGAGGAAGGATAGCATCTTCAACAAATGGTGCTGGGAAAACTGGAAATCCATATGCAACAAAATGAAACTGAATCCCCTTCTCTCACCATGCACAAAAGTTAACTCAAAATGGATCAAGGAGCTTGATATCAAATCAGAGACTCTGCGTCTGATAGAAGAAAAAGTTGGCTCCGATCTACATATTGTGGGGTCAGGCTCCAAATTCCTTAATAGGACACCCATAGAACAAGAGTTAATAACAAGAATCAACAAATGGGACTTACTTAAACTAAAAAGTTTTTTTCTCAGCAAGAGAAACAATAAGAGAGGTAAATAGGGAGCCTACATCATGGGAACAAATTTTTATTCCTCACACTTCAGATACAGCCCTAATATCCAGAGTATACAAAGAACTAAAAAAATTAAACAGTAAGATATCAAATAACCCAATCAACAAATGGGCCAAGGACCTGAACAGACACTTCTCAGAGGAGGACATACAATCAATCAACAAGTACATGAAAAAATGCTCACCATCTCTAGCAGTCAGAGAAATGCAAATCAAAACCACCCTAAGATACCATCTCACTCCAGTAAGATTGGCAGCCATTATGAAATCAAACAACAACAAGTGCTGGTGAGGATGTGGGGAAAAGGGTACACTTGTACATTGCTGGTGGGACTGCAAATTGGTGCGGCCAATTTGGAAAGCAGTATGGAGATTCCTGGGAAAGCTGGGAATGGAACCACCATTTGACCCAGCTATTGCCCTTCTCGGACTATTCCCTGAAGACCTTAAAAGAGCGTACTACAGGGATACTGCCACATCAATGTTCATAGCAGCACAATTCACAATAGCTAGACTGTGGAACCAACCCAGATGCCCTTCAATAGATGAATGGATAAAAAAAAAATGTGGCATTTATACACAATGGAGTATTACTCAGCACTAAAAAATGACAAAATCATGGAATTTGCAGGGAAATGGATGGCATTAGAGCAGATTATGCTAAGTGAAGATAGCTAATCCCTAAAAAACAAATGCCAAATATCTTCTTTGATATAATGAGAGCAACTAAGAACAGAACAGGGAGGAAGAGCAGGAGGAAAAGATTAACATTAAACAGAGACATGAGGTGGGAGGGAAAGGGAGAGAAAAGGGAAATTGCATGGAAATGGAAGGAGACTCTGATTGTTACACAAAATTACATATAAGAGGTTGTGAGGGGAATGGGAAGAAAAACAAGGAGAGAAATGAATTACAGTATTTGGGGTAGAGAGAGAAGATGGGAGGGGAGGGGAGGGGGGATAGTAGAGGATAGGAAAGGTAGAAGAATACAACAGTTACTAATATGGCATTATGTAAAAATGTGGATGTGTAACCGATGTGATTCTGCAATCTGTATTTGGGGTAAAATTTGGAGTTCATAACCCACTTGAATCTAATGTATGAAATATGGTATGTCAAGAGCTTTGTAATGTTTTGAACAACCAATAAAAAAAATAAATAAAAAATTAAAAAAAATAAATAAATTACACATTTTAAAGACTTTTGTGGTATGAAAAAAATGTGTTTCTGGAAGGCTCTATTTTTAAAATTTTTGATTCTAATACTGGTTTTAAAAATGAAAATTAAAGCACAAACATGAAAAAAAATTTCTTTCAATTTACTCCAAATATTATTTTTTGTATTTCTGTGATCAGAATCAGAAATGTTTAATTAACATTTATTGTCTATCAGTTTCCAGTAGAAAGTAAGTTGTTTGTGGGCAGGGATTCTGTTATGTTCACCACTGTACCTCTGCCATGTAGAGCAATACCTGACATATAAATGCTGAATAAATATTATTGATTCACTAATTTCCTGCTAAGTTTGAGTCTCATCTTCTTTTGCTAAGTTATGGAAGCTTCCTCCTGGCCTTCTACTTTCAGTCTTGAGTGTCTAAATGAATAAACAAACTTTAAAAAAAATCATTACTGTTTAAAGGATCTAAGTATATTTGGGGCATAGAAGATATTTAATCATCTGGCTTCCATCTACTTCTCTAGTCATATTTCTCATCAATCCAAGCATTAATGTGTCATTATTCACCTGTTTAATTTAGCAAAACATACTGTGCTGCTTACAATTCTATGCCCTGATCCAATTACTTTTCCCTGGTATATGCTCTAATTCCTACCCTTTTCCTAGATAATTATTATTCACTCTTTCAAATATCATTTAGAAAAGTAGACTAACTTAAGATGGGAAAGAAGATAAAAGGCAGTTCAGGCTTTCCCTCCTTGGAAGGCCTTTCCACTTTCCCAGCTTGGGTTTCCCTGGGTTTCTCCTATAGGTTCTCTGTTTCCTTATGCCTTTATATTTACCAATGTTGTGTTGTAATTATCTTCACTCACTTCACCCATATCTAGCTCCTCTATTGGTGTGTGATCCTTGTTGGCAGGGGTGAGGCTTATTCATTTCTGTAGCCCCAGGGTAATGTATGAGTCCTGGGAATACATTGGTGTGAACTGTTGCATGTGATTCCCATTAGGGGAAAATTCATCACTGAGCAAATTCTAGTCTGAATATATTCCTATTAGCTCTGTGTACTGGAATTTAAAAGAGCAATGTCAACACAATGAACATGGAAAAAGTTTACATATTTCAAATGTTGGCAAATTTGAACTAAAGCTTATGAGCTAGATAAGGATTTCTTTATGTGTTATTTGTAGCATTTTTTGTATACCCCTTTTTTATACAGTCAACATTTAACTTTCCATTCAAAATGTGTGAGAAGAAAATTAAAATTTTAAGAATAAATATCATGGAAGGTGGTTATAAATGAGCAAATCATCTAAAAATAACCGTGCATACAATGAATTTTTTTTTCTAAATTGAAAGTCACAACTCTTGTTATATACTATGCTGTTCTTTCTGATAGGTAGGGAAAGTTAACAGCTCTTACTTTTTAATATAAAACAATATTTCCATGGTCTTTGTGCTGAAATAAATTTTCTGGTTATATCTATCTACTCCCACTCTCAGTGAGGTGCTGGATGATAGGAAGAGGACAGACACCGTAGACATGTAAGAACATGTTGGGGGATGTAGTACTGAGAGAAAATCAACAAAAACTATTATAGACCTTTCTGGAAATCTGAGGTATTGTCACAAAGAAATTATTTTTACAAATGATTTTTTATGTGAACTTCTTTTACTTTCTTAGTTTTGTTGTGAGAAATTCAAGTGAACAGTAGTCTTCCCTGGGACTTTAGGATGCTTTATCATGAAAGATGATATGGGGTGTGATGATGATGCTCCCACTATAGAAGACAGCAATATTAAATAAGAGATTTAGTAAGTTGCCCAAGGTTATACAACTGGTAAATGGTTGAATCATCTTATAATGTATATTGAGATTAAATATCATGAAACTTCACTCTAGCTCATGCCTGCCCAACTGAATGATATAATTAAAATGGAAAATGTAGATGAATTCATTAATTCTTTCCATAAACATTCATCAAGCTCACACTGGGTATTCTCTGAGTACATACTAAGCATTTTTCCTTTCCTTTGTGTTTTTATATTCCTTCACATATTGAAACACATTGTATTATATTAACAACAACAACAACAACAAAAAACTGAAGGGCTGATGAATTGAGGTTGTATTTGTCTTCAGTGCCTGAAAATATTAGGTGTTCATTGAAGTTTTATCTATATTTAATAAGTAAATAGGTCTTTCTTATGTGATTCTAAGAGTAGCCATGATAGAATAAGTTTATAAGTAGTTTCCAAAATGTAATATATATTTATATTGACAGTTGATATCAGCTCTGAGCTCTTTTACCCTTTTTGAGGTTTCAAATAGTATTTGCTTTTATTTTATAGTAGACCTAATTGTTTAGCTTTAAAGCAACAACAGCAAAAAATCCTTTAAGGATTATTTATAATGTGCTAAGAACTGTACTTTTTTGCATTTATTTTATTCAATCCTACAGCAACACTTCATTGTATATACTCATATAGCATAAATGTTCTTTGAGTCGCAATGATAAGGATTCAAATACCAACTTGATCATGTGTAAACTTGGACTAACCTCATTAGTTGTCTATTTTTGTGTAATAATCTTATCCTGAAATCAATGATTTAAACAACCAATATTTATTACAGTTTTTATGGGTGAAGAATCAAGGCAGAGCTTAGATGTTTTAGGATCTCTAATGAAGCTGTAATCAAGTATTGGCCAAGCTGGGGTCTCCTCTGAAAGCTTGACTGGATAGATACTTTTCCAAGCTCACCTGGTTTGGGGTAGTTTTCAATTGTTTGCAGCCTATTTGACTTAAGGTCTTTCTTCCTAAGTAGCAATTAATAGATGCTGCCTTATGTTTTCAGCTCCATGGGTGTTTTAGTCTACTTTTTTCACTGTTATGACAAAAAGGCCCAACAAGAACAATTTAAGAGGATGAAAATGCTATTTGAGAATCATGGCTTCAGAGATCTCATCTCAGTCCAAAGATGACCAACTCCATTGTTTTTGGCTGGAGGGAGGTAAAGTAGAATATCATGGTAGAATATCATGGTATAGCAGAGGAAAGAAGCTCAGGAAACAGAGATAGCTCCCCTCAACAAGTACAAAATATATAAGCCCCAAAGACACAGTGATACACTTTTTCTAGCTACAACCTACCTGCATACAGTTATCACCCAGCTAATCCATTCAAGTGGATTAATGTACTGATTAGTTTAATACTGTCATAACCCAATCATTTCACCTCTGAGTGTTCTCATATTGTCTTACATATGAACTTTTGGGAGAAACCTCATATCTAACCCATAACAATGAGCATTCCCAACATCACTCATCACGGTTTGCTTCCTCGAAGCAAGAAAATGAAACAAACAAACAAACAAAAAATAGTCTTTTATTAGCAAGATGGAAGTTATAGTCTTATGAAACTTAATTATGTAAGTGATATCTCATCACCTTTCCCATAATGCACTGGTTAGAAATAAGTTACAGGTTCTATTCATACTTATGGGAGGCATTAAACAGGGCTGTGAATATCAGGAGAGGGGGCCATTTTAGATTCTGTTTGCTCTACTCACTAAGCATTAATTTACTTTTATTTTAACGAAAGGAACATAATACTACTTACCATTATGGGATGAATTTTTTTCTCCCCAAAATTTATATTTTGAAGCCCTAATTCCCAGTACCTCTGCATGTGACTATTTTTAGAAGTAGGGAATTGAAACAGATAATAATGTTAAACAGTGTTGTTATGGCAGGCCCTAATCCAATCTATCTGGTGTATTTATAAGAAAAGGAGATTAAGTCATGGGCAACACAAACAGAGGAGCAGTCATGTAAGAACGCAGTCACAGTCAGATTTGGTCATCTGCAAGCCAAGGAGAAAGTCCTCAGAAGACATAAAACCTGATGACACCTTGATCTTGTGCTTCTAGCCTCTATATTTGTTAGAAAATAATTTGT
This sequence comes from Marmota flaviventris, assembly GCF_047511675.1. Taxonomy (NCBI): domain Eukaryota; kingdom Metazoa; phylum Chordata; class Mammalia; order Rodentia; family Sciuridae; genus Marmota; species Marmota flaviventris. Next base: position 38,922,456 of record NC_092507.1, on the reverse strand, counting down.
TGTTTAAATCACTCTGTCTGTAATGTGTTATTATAGTGGAGCTGGAAAACCAGCATTCAATCTCATATATTTGTTTTCTGATGACTAAATTAGCTAGCAAGGTATTTTGTAAAGTATCTGGTTTCAAATCTATCTTAAATAAATATTCAATTTTAATATTATTTATTAGTGTTATAATTAAGGTGAAGCCTCCAGGGCACAAAGTTGTTAAATAACTAGATTTTAGATTTCATCTAGTTCATTTTTCTGTTTTTTCAGATCTGTGATAAACCTATCTCCACTGTTCAGTTTAATTGAGGAAACATTTATTGAGCCCCTTTTATAAATAGGTATTTTATAAATAGGTATTGGATAAAACAGATATGAATAAGATATGAACCTTATACCTAGGAAGAATTTAGACTACTGGGGCAAAGATTCACATAAACTTGGCTTTTTAAAAATTCTTTTTAATTTTTTTTAAATTTTTGTTCTTTTTAGATATACATGACAGTAGAATATACTTTGACTTAGTTATACAAACATGGAGTACATCTTATTCTAATTAGGATCCCAGTGTTGTGGTTGTACATGATCTAGAGATTCACTATGATATATTCATATATGTCCCTAGGAAAGTTATATACAATTATTCTACTCTCTTCATTCATAAACATATAGCTGAGATATAGCATGGTAAATTCTAAGAAATGTTTCTTGGGTGCTATAAAAGCCCAAGGAGAGGTTTGGGATTCACTACATGGAGCCAATGATAGAAGTGGCAGATTGAAGACTGAGTTAGAATTCTCATGTGAATAAAGGTGAGTGGAAAGGCATCTCTAGCAAAGGTAACCAAATATAAAGCAATTTAACATTAGTAGGGGTTTAAACAAACAGGGCATTTTTTGTAGAAGTTTCTAAAAATCAAACCAGAGTGTACTTCATTTCCTGTTTGTTTAAACCCCTAGAAATGTTAAATTGCTTTATATTTGGTTAACCTTTGCTAGAGATGCCATTCCACTCAGAATGAATTGTTCAGAAATCTTTTAAAAGATATTGTTCTAATTTAATTTTCTGATATTTTATTAATATAGTATTGTACTTTTAATTTTTAAAATGATAAAATTTTATATGTAGTTTTGTATGACAAACAAAATGTGTTACTGACAGGAAAAAACAATGATAGTATTTTAAAAATTTAAAAAAATGGGAGTAGTATAAAAATAGGGATTTGTAAAGATATGAAATTTTGATTTGGTTTTCCTTTATTTGATTAAATCTTTTAAATATTGACATTCCCCAACTTATAATATTTCTTTTCTTTTTCTTTTTTGTGGTGCTAGGGATTGAACTCATGGCTTTGTACATTCGAGGCAATCACTCTAGGAACTGAACTATATCCCCAGCCCCCAATTTACAACTACTTATTATATTTGACTTTATGGTAGAGTGCAAGCAATATGCATTTGGTAGAAATCATACATCAAAATTTGAATTTTGATCTCTCCTGGCCTAGTGATATATGATATGATATCCTCCTTAGATTCTGCTACTACCCAGAAAGTAACCCCATTCTTAAGACAGGGATCATCAGTATAGTAAACCAAAGTGGGAAAAAGGAGGAGAAGGGGAGAGAGACACAGATCTAAGAGCTTTTAATAATGAGTCAGGGATGAAAAGGACATGGAGGACAATAATAACAATAACATCTTTTGAGCATGATGCTTTTCTTGGCTTCTTTCATTTAATTCTCTCAATACTATGAGCTTGGTATTGTTAAAAATCCCCATTTTATAATCAAAGAAATAGGGACAGAAATTTCAAATAATTTGTCTAATATCACTATTGGAAAGGGTTGAGCCAAAATTTGAACCATGGATTCTGCCTACAGAAGTTTTATTAAACCTCTAAAGAAGGAGATGAATTTGGAAATAGTTACTAAATTGTTTAGTTGATCTAAGTTGAACTTTTAAAAAGTTCAGTAGATAGTCACACATAGTAGCACTCTTTCCATTTTAATAAAGCTGACTACCCTCTAGAAATGGGCATACTATGCAGCCAATATAGTAATTAGTTATAGTTTATAGTTTGGGACCTGGGACTTGAGAAAAGAAGGAAATTGGCAAAGATTATAAATAAGCCAAGCCATCCTCAGCAAACTGATAGGAAGGAATACATAGTTTTATATGACAAATGTAATATGTAACTGATAGAAAAAAACAAAACACCACATAAAATTGTTTCTTCTCTTACTATATTGTCATAAAGGGAAGAATATAGATAATTATTGATCTGTGGTTTATAAATATGTGTCATTTTACTTAACTCTTATGGTACTCTTATAATATTTGATTAACTCCAATATGTAAACTGTGAAACTGAGGCTCAGAAGTCATTTGCTTGAAGCCCTATAGTTAGGAAGTGGTAAATATGTCTACAAGGAAATGTAGATTTAACTGAATATAAATTTTATTTTTCTGCCACTATAACTTGCTGTACTATAGCATGGGTATTTTCCCACCTCCTCCTTGGTAGTGAAGTCTCCCTTAGGGTATAATATCTTCTTGTGCTGTAAGTACTACATTGTAATGTTAGTACTTTGTTTAGCATCTAGCACTAGTGCTTGATAATTATTTATTAAATTAACCACCTCAGATATTCTTCAGAATTTGAGTATGTTAGTATACCAATGAGAGGGAAAGCATGGTATTTCTATGAAAAAAACAATTCATGAGAGCAGAAGGATATGCAAAAATTCTAACTTTCATGTTTTTTACAGATGGCTACCAAGGGGCATAATGGTAGAACATTAGGTAGTCAGAGAATATTAGTGTGTCAGATTATATGAATGACTACATGTGACAAGTAGATAATGTAGGGACATCGAATTTTAAAAATAGAAGAAACTCCAGGGTTTGTCTGATTCTCTCAGGAATCAGGAGACAAGGAGTCTAGGCTCAACTTTGCCATCAAAATAGAAACTCAGAGTACTTTTTCAATTATTCATAAAATATTTCTTGAAACTTTACTGTGATGTCTGCCCTCATGGAATTTCAGTCTACTAGGATGTGACTTTGTTAAGGTCAGACACTAAGTCAGGGATTTTTAAAATATCTCTATCCTTGGTATTTTTTTCCCACAGGTTTGACCCATTAGAAAGTGCTCAAAAATAGTTGCTAGTTGGGTAAATAATATGTTGTGTTGTCTTGTCTAAGTTTCTTCTCTCTGGGTTTTATTTATTCATTTAAAAGTGAGAGAATTTAATAGATTATATTTGAAACAGTTACAGAATTATGATCATGGGTTTTGAAGCTATTCAAATCTGAACTCCAAAGCTAGCTCTGCACAATAGACTTCTCTGAACCTCAGTTTCCTGATCTGTTACATGAGTATAGAATATGATGAGACAAAATGAGAAAATATTCAAAAAGTGATCATGATTCACATGTAAAAAAGTACTTTAAAATGGTAGTTTTAAAAACCCCATCTTTCTAGCTCTGTCATTCTTACATTACAACTCTCATTTAACTCTTTTATAAATAAGAAAACTGAAGGATAGAAGAATGTGGTTACTTAACCTCACACTAGCTTTTTCTTATACATTTACTATAGTACCAGCAAATCAGTAATTGTGATAAGTAAGGAATGGGGGCAACACAGTGGTCAATTAGTTTATACACACAGGGTATCTTGGAGATCAGTCGCATCCACTTCACAGACTGATACATTTTACTTCTGCCCTGTCCTTAGCCAAAACAACCTGTAACCAAAAACATCCCATTATGTTTAAGAGCACTGTTGCTGTGATGTTAGCTTCCTTACAATAACATCTGTTCCTCCTTGTAGCAGGTAGTCAAGCATTATTAAAAGGCCCAAATGTGCTTTTCTTCTGCCTACCTTATTTTACTAGAAGCCTAATGCTTAATACTTTTTGCTCCTCTGTACAAACCATTACTTGTCCCACTGCCCCCTTTATAGAATATAGTTTCCTGTTTCTTCATAAAGCCTCATCAGAGTTAAAGGACAGGACAGTGAAGGGTTGAGTTCTGATTAGAACCCAGGTTCCCTGCCTGTCAGTTCATCACTCTTCCTACACGGCTAATGCTCTTCCCAGAATCCACAAGAATGGCAAATGAGATGGTATTATTTGTGGAGAGCTTTCTGAGGAGAATAGTTCAGAACTGACTATGAGGAAACTATGGATTATAGGTCTATATTAGAGAGGGACAGTGCTGCAGGGCAACTGGCATAAACAAAGGTGTTTAAGCTCTATGGTTTTTTAAAAGTTATTTGTTTATATATATATATATATATATATATATATATATATATATATATATATATATATGGCAGTAGCATATATTTTGGACATATTATCCATTCATGTAGTATAACTAATTGTAATTAAGGTCCCATTCTTGTGGTTGTACATGATATGGAATTTCACGGGTCATGTATTCATATAGGAACATAGGAGAGTTATATCAGATTCATTCTACTATCTTTCATATTTCAATCTCCCCTGCTCTTCATTCCACTTTGTCTAATCCAGTGAATTTTCATTCCCCACCCCTATTGTGTGTTAACATCCAAAGAGAGAAATATTTGGTTTTTGGTTTCTTGGGACTGGCTTCTTTCACTTAGAATGATAATCTCCAGTTCCATCCATTTACTGCCAAATACCATAATTTCATTCTTCTTTATGGCTTAGTATATTCCATTGTGTATATACAGCACATTTTCTTTATCTATTTAAGGGCACCTAGATTGGTTCCATAACTTAGCTATGTGAATTGAGATACTATAAACATTAATGTGGCTGTATTGCTATATGTAGTATGCTGATTTTAGGTAATTTGACTATATACAGAAGAGTGGGAAAACTGAGTCAAATGGTGGTTCCATTAAAAGTTTTCTGAGGAACCTCCATACTGCTTTCCCGAGTGACTACAGCAATTTTCAATATCCTGAGAGCAGAGATACAAGCTAACAATTTTCAGTCTCATTGGCAATGTTTGAGAGTATCTTTTCTCCCCACATCCTTGCCAAAATTTATTGTTATTTGTATTCTTGATAATTGCCATTCTGACTGGACTGAGATGGAATCTATATGTAGTTTTAATTAGCATTCTCTAATTGTTACATTTGTTGAACATTTCTTCATATATTTGTTGACTGATCATATTTATTCTTCTATGAATGCCCGTTCAGTTCCTTTGTCCATTTATTTTGATTGGGTTCCTTGTTTTGGTTTTTTGGTGTTACATTTTTTGTGTTTTTTGTATGTCCTGGATATTAACATTCTATCTGAGGTCCAGGTGGCCAAGATTTTTCTCGCAATATATAGGCTCTAGTCACATTCTTGATTATTTACTTCACTGTGAAAAAAGGTTTTTTATCTTGATACCATCCCATTTATAGATTCTTGATTTTACTTCTTGTGCTTTTAGAGTCTTTTTGAAGATATAAGCTCCCAAGCTGACATGATGGAGAATTGGCCTAGTACTACTCTCTCATCTGGGATCAGTTCTCTGGTCTAATGCCTAGGTCCTTGAGTGACTTTGAGTTGAGTTTTGTGCAGGGTGAGAGACAATTTCATTCGATTGTATATGGATTTCCAGTTTTCCCAGCACCATTTGTTGAAGAGGCTATCTTTTCTCCAAGGTATTTTCATGGAGCCTTTGTCTAAGATGAGATAACTGTGGTTAGATCGATTTGGGTCTGTGTCTTCTATTCTATTCCATTGGTCTTCATGCCAGTTTTGGTGCTACTACTATGTTGTTTTTGTTACTATAATTCTGTAGTATAATTTAACATCTGATATTGTGATGTGTTCTGCTCCACTTTTCTTGCTAAGGATTGCTTTGGCTATTGTGGGTCTCTTTTTTTTTCCAAATGAATTTTATGGTTGCTTTTTTTAGTTTTCTAGGAAGAAAGTCATTGAGATTTTAATTAAAATCACATTTAAATCTATATAGCTTGAAGGTTCCAAGATGGCGGGCCAGAGGGAGGCAGCATTCTGTGTAGCTTCATGACACAGGTCTCAACTAGTGGGAATACTGCTTCTCTGAAAGTGACAGAAGACTCCTATTCAGCTACTCTAGTGCAGAAGTCACCAGTGCTGTGCCTGTGTGCAGGGCACTGTGCCTCAGCATTAGAGCAGGACTCCCGACTTCCAATACCCAACTCCCAAACTTCTAGCCTATGCAGGGCCCATGAGTGCCTTAGCAGGATTACTACATCAGCACTGCAGAACTCCCAGACACTGCTCTGCTCCCATGCAGGACACTCCACTGCTACCTACCCACAGGAACTCATGCTGCCACTCCCCTCTGGACCCCCATCTACCAATGTGGGCTACCCCGGTCACCTCCATATTGTGACTCTGCAGCTAGTGTCATAGTCCCCTATGCGTGGTAATATGCCTGCACCTGGGGACATCCCACCGGCTCTGAAGACAGCCAAAAGCTGCAACCCTGCATGCCATAGAGCTCATCTCTGAACACATCTCACAATCCATCACCTGCCCCCCTCCACCTGACCCGATACCCCGACACTGGAAGCAGCCCGCCTCCATCTTTGGTCACCTTCCTCACCGTCTGTTGGGGGCATCTCCCAGATTGAAACTCCAGCTGGCCAGGTACTCAGTTTCCAACTCCTCACTATCCCCAGAGGACAGTACTCTGCACAGTATCTTCCCAACACAAAACAGCTCTCAGTGGGATGTGCGTACACTGTGACCAGAGCGTCGCCCACCAGAACCCTGGTGAGAGAGGTCCTTTAATAGGGAACTACTAAGGGAGTGGAAGAGGGTGCAACAGTTTGGAGACTAACAGAGAGACAAAGAACTGGGAAATCTTCAGGCAAAATGGGGACTTGGTGCTCAAATCATATGAGTGACCCAAAAAGAGACCCTTGAGGTGCAGTCTTCCTTCAGGGACTGGCGGGTGCCAGACTTCACTTCCAGGTGCCCTGCACCAGGACTAGCCTTCCCACCCTGGTTACCTTCAACATCCTGAGAGCTGATATATCAGCTAACAACAGACAACCCCACCTATTGGATGAGAAAGGAAGCAGGAAAGATACTGATCTCCAACTAAAACTATTAACAATCCTGGTTTCTTCTGTCATGATTTTCCCCCCTCTTTTTCTTTTTCTCCTCTATCCTCCCACTCTCACATCCCCCAACATATGTGAAACCAAATACTTTGCATGAATTAGGATTTTGAGGATTGGGACATCTGAATAATATATTATAGTTGTGTTGTATGTGACATTTTTCCCTCCAAATTTTAATATTTTAATATCCTTTATTTTTCTGAATACATATGTGTGTTTGTTTTAGCCATTCTACTGTCTTCCCACATACTTGTTTATCCAAAATTACTTCCTGTCTATTCTCCTGCTACTAACACTTTTCATTAGATTTCTCTTTCACACTTCCTAAGGTATACTAACTCAATATCCTCACATCCTACCTCCTCAGCATATCATCCTATGCCTCAACCCTAGTTCATTGTCCACCATCAGAAACTATAAACCCTTTTACAAACCTACTGATTGTATTGTAGATAATAATTGATTCAACATTTCTGTACATTGTGACCAAACTGTAAATATCTTAATAGCAGTGAATTGTTTATACATGGTATATTGTTTATATTGGGATCTGTTAACATTGTCTTTCCCCACAAAGGAGAAGTATCGGAACCCTACAGGAGCACTATAAGCCTATAGGGTAAAAACAATAACACCTCAGACCCACAGCGCTAGAAGGGAAGACACAGGAGGAACGTGAAAAGAAAAGGGAAGAAATTAGGGTACCACATTATTAGAATCCATGGCTAGCATAGCAGAAAAAATTACAGAGAAGGAGTTCAGGATGTACATGATTAAAATGCTGTCTGCATTAAAGGATGACTTAAGAGAGCAAATACAGGCAGCAAAATATCATCTCAACAAAGATCTACATAAACAAATACAGGAAGCAAAAGATTACTTCAATAGGGAGATGAAGATTCTAAAAAAAAAGAAAGAAATCCTTGAAATGAAAGAAATAATAAACCAAATTAAAAGTTCAATTGAGAACATCACCAGCAGATTAGGCCACTTGGAAGACAGGATCTCAGACAATGAAGACAAAATAATCTTGAAAAGAATGAAGACCACACAGTAAAAATGATAAGAAACTGTGAGCAGAACATTCAAGAAATATGGGATAGCATAAAAAGGCCAAATTTAAGAGTTTTTGCGATAGACAAAGGCATAGAGATTCAAACCATAGAAATGAACAATCTATTCAATGAAATAATATCAGAAAACTTTCCAAACCTGATGAATGAATTGGAAAATCCAATTCAAGAAGGCCATAGGACACCAAATATACAAAATCACAACAGATCCACAGCAAGGCACATTATATTGAAAATGCCCAACATAAAGAACAAGGAGAGAATATTAAAAGCCATGAGAGAAAGAAATTGGATTACATATAGGGGGAAACCAATTAGGATAACTGCAGATTTTTCAACCAAAACCCTGAAAGCTGGAAGATCCTAGAGCAACATATATCAAGCTGTGAAAGAAAATCGATAAGAAACAAGAATCTTGTATGCAGCAAAACTAAGCTTTAGATTTGATGAAATAAAAACCTTCCATGATAAACTAAAGTTAAAAGAATTACAGCTAACCGACTGGCAGAGCAGGCCCAGCGGCCTGCCGGCGTGGTAGGCACATTGCCCCAATTGGAGGAGGGGCAGAGCCGCCGCCCGCGCCTGCGAGGGAGACTTTGCAACTATACAAGACCAATATAAATATATAGGGGGAAAATTCAATAGCACAACAGTTTCACCAAGTAGAAAGGAACGCGAACAGTATGAAGAGACAAGGAAAGAAAGGACCACAAGCAATGCAGGTCAACTCAACGTTAGAAGAGGTAATAGCTGCAGCAGATGGAATGTCAGATAAAGAATTCAGGATATACATGCTTCAGATGATCTGGAGTCTCAAGGAAGACATCAGACAGCAAAATCAGACAATGAAAGATCACTTCAACAATGAATTACATAAACAAATCCAAGAAGCAAAAGATCAACTATACAGGGAGATAGAGGTTATAAAAAACAAACAAACAGAAATCCTAGAAATGCAGGAAGCAATAAACCAACTTAAAAACTCAATTGAGAATACTACCAGCAGAGTAGAACACTTAGAAGATAGAACATCAGACAATGAAGATAAAGTATTTCAACTTGAAAAGAACATAGACAGCTCAGCAAGACTGTTAAGAAACCATGAGCAGAACATCCAAGAAATATGGGATAACATCAAGAGACCAAATTTAAGAGTCATTGGGATACAGGAAGGGACAGAGTTTCAAACCAAAGGAATGAGCAATCTAGTCAACGAAATAATATGAGAAAACTTCCCAGACTTGAAGAATGAGACAGAATCCCAAATCCTAGAAGCCTATAGGACGCCAAATGTACAAAATCATAAGAGACCCACACCTAGACACATTATAATGAAGATGCCCAACATACAGAATAAGGAGAGAATTTTAATAGCTACAAGAGAAAGGAAGCAGATCACATTTAGGGGTAAGCCAATCAGGATAACAGCTGATCTTTCAACACAGACTCTGAAAGCTAGAAGATCCTGGAATAACATATTTCAAACACTGAAAGAAAATGGGTTCCAACCAAGAATTGTGTTTCCAGCGAAATTAAGCTTCAGGATGGAAGATGAAATTAAAACCTTCCACGATAAACAAAAGTTAAAAGAATTTGCAGCTAGAAAACCATCTCTTCAAAACATCCTTGGCAAAACATTACAGGAAGAGGAAATGGAAAATAACAATGAAAACCAACAGTGGGAGGTAGGACAGTAAAGGGGGGGAAAATAATCAAAGAGGAAAACAAACCATGTTTAGTAACATAAATAAACAAATATGGCTGGAAGAACAACCCATATCTCAATAATAACCCTAAATGTTAATGGCTTAAACTCACCAATCAAGAGACACAGGCTAGTAGAATGGATCACAAAACAAGACCCAACAATATGCTGCCTACAGGAGACACATTTGATAGGAAAAGACATACATAGGCTGAAGGTGAAAGGTTGGGAAAAATCATATCACTCATATGGACTTCGGAAACAAGCAGGAGTGTCCATACTCATATCAAATAAAATAGATTTCAAGCCAAAGTTAATCAAAAGGGATAAAGAGGGACACTACATACTGCTTAAGGGAACCATACACCAACAAGACATAACAATCATAAATATATATGCCCCAAACAATGGTGCAGCTATGTTTATCAAACAAACTCTTCTCAAGTTCAAGAGTCTAATAGACCACCATACAATAATCATGGGAGACTTCAACACACATCTCTCGCCACTGGACAGATCTTCCAAACAAAAGTTGAATAAGGAAACTATAGAACTCAATAACACAATTAATAACCTAGACTTAATTGACATATATAGAATATACCACCCAACATCAAGCAGTTACACTTTTTTCTCAGCAGCACATGGATCCTTCTCAAAAATAGATCATATATTATGTCACAGGGCAACTCTTAGACAATATAAAGGAGTAGAGATAATACCATGCATCCTATCTGATCATAATGGAATGGAACTGAAAATCAATGATAAAAGAAGGAAGGAAAAAGAATACATCACTTGGAGAATGAACAATAGGTTACTGAATGATCAATGGGTTATAGAAGACATCAAGGAGGAAATTAAAAAATTCTTAGAGATTAATGAAAACACAGACACAACATATCGGAATCTATGGGACACATTGAAAGCAGTTCTAAGAGGAAAATTCATTGCTTGGAGTTCATTCCTTAAAAAAAGAAAAAACCAACAAATAAATGATCTCATACTTCATCTCAAAATCCTAGAAAAAGAAGAGCAAAACAACAGCAAAAGAAGTAGAAGGCAAGAAATAATTAAAATCAGAGCTGAAATTAATGAAATCGAAACAAAAGAAACAATTGAAAAAATTGACAAAACTAAAAGTTGGTTCTTTGAAAAAATAAACAAAATCGACAGACCCTTAGCCATGCTAGCGAAGAGAAGAAGAGAGAGAACTCAAATTACTAGCATACGGGATGAAAAAGGCAATATCACAACAGACACTTCAGATATACAGAAGATAATCAAAAATTATTTTGAATCCTTATACTCCAATAAATTAGAAGATATTGAAGGCATCGATAAATTTCTTAAGTCATATGATCTGCCCAGATTGAGTCAGGAGGATATAGACAACCTAAACAGACCAATAACAATTGAAGAAATAGAAGAAACCATCAAAAGACTACCAACTAAGAAAAGCCCAGGACCGGATGGGTATACAGCAGAGTTTTACAAAACCTTTAAAGAGGAACTAATACCAATACTTTTCAAGCTACTTCAGGAAATAGAAAAAGAGGGAGAACTTCCAAATTCATTCTACGAGGCCAACATCACCCTGATACCTAAACCAGACAAAGACACTTCAAAGAAAGAAAACTACAGACCAATATCTCTAATGAACCTAGATGCAAAAATCCTCAATAAAATTCTGGCGAATCGGATACAAAAACATATCAAAAAAATTTTGCACCATGATCAAGTAGGATTCTTACATCCTAATAGTGGCATATAAAGTACTTATATCTTCAGTATGAAGGTTAAAAGACAAAACTATTAAATTATAATATAAAACTGTGACAACAAAAATATAAAAACAGAGGTAGAGTAAACATGTGAGGTTGTTTTTTTATGTGACCAAAAATAAGTTGCTATCAGAATAAAATAGCCAATTTTATTTTAAGACATTTTCATAAGTCTCATGTTAACTACAAAGTAAGATGTATGGTGAGTACATAAAAAAGATAAGTAATCTAAGTGTATCTCTTTTTAAAATCACCTAATCATAAGGGAAGACAACAGGTCAGGAAGAAAGGAAAAAAGAATCTACAAAATCACCAGAGAATAACTCACAAAATGACAGTAGTAAGTCCTTCCCTATCTGCAATTGCCTTGAATGTAAATGGATTGAATTCTCCAAAAGAAAAAGTGAATGAATTAATTAAAAAAGAACCAATAATATGCTGCTTACAAGACTCATTTCATGGTAAAGAGATATGTACACTGAAAGTGCAATTATGGAAAAATATATTCATGAAAATGAATACCATAAGAGAGCAGGGATAGCTATGCTTTTCTCAGATAAAATAGACTGTACATCAAAAACTATTTTAGAAAGAGACAAAGTCATTATATATGAGGGGTCAAGTCATCAAGAGAATATAACAATCATAAATATATTATATACCAAATATTGGAGCAATGAAATATATAAGCAAATGTTAATAGGTCTAAAGGGAGAGAGACTGTAATATAATAATAGTAACTTAAGTATACCATTTTCAGGAAAGGAAAGATCATTCATATAGAAAATTAATAAGAAAACTTAGGACTTAAACTACATTTTAGATCAAATGTAAGAGATATACAGGATATCCCACTTAACAGCATCAGAATATAAATACTTCTCAAATACACACTGAATATTCTCCAGAATAGATCATGTATGAACTCACATAAAAATCTTAACAAACTTTAAGAAGTTTGAAATAATATCAAGTTGTCTTTCAAGCCTAATAGTATGAAACTTGAAGTTAACAGGAGAGATTTTGGAAATGCACAAATACATGGAAACTAAACAAAATACCCTTAAAAATAACCAAGGGATCAATTATGAACTTATGAGGGAAATTTAAAAATTATCCTAAGACAAATGAAGATGGAAATACAATATAGAGAACAACAAGCAAAACTTAGGGGATGCAGCAGAAGTAGTACCAAAGAGGGAAGTTTATAGCAATACATACCAACATTGAAAAGAAGACCTCAAGTAAACAATTTAATCTTATACTTCAAGGAACTAGCTAAGTAAAAACTAAGCCCAAAATTATCAGAGAGAAGGAAATAATGTGGGTCATAGCAAAAATACATGAAATAGGAAACAGAAGTACAATAGAAATCATCAATGAACTTGAGATGGTTTTTTGAAAAGATAAAATTAGCAATTCTTTAGCTAGACTAAGAAAAAAAGAGAAGCCTCAAATAAATAAAATTATAGGTGAAAGAGAAAGCATTACTACTGATACCTGTAATATATAAAAGGATTCTAAGAAGCTACTGTGAACAAATTAAATAACTTGGGAGCAATGGATACATTCCTAGATGCATACAACCTATCAAGACTGAATCATGAAGAAATAGAAAATCTGGAGAGATCAATAATGAATGAGATATTGAGCCAGTAATAAAAATACCATCAAAGTAAAGCCTACAATATGATTTTACTGCTGAATTGTACCACATTTAAAGAACTAATGTAAATTCTTTTGAAGCACTTTCAAAAAAAAATGGAGAGTGAATACTTCCAAAGTCATTTATCAAGGCCAGTATTGACTTGATACTAAAGTCAGACAAGAACACTACCAAAAAAGAAAATTAAAGGCCAATATCCCTGATTATGCAAAAATCTTCAACAAAATATTAGCAAAAAAAAAGACTCAATAGTCCGCAGAAAGGAATATGATAAAGTGGGATTTATCCCAAGGATACAAGGATATTTAATTGTAATGCAAAGTTATAAATGAAATATGCCACATTAATAGAATGAAGGATAAAACTCATATAATTATCTTAAAAGATGCAGAAAAATATTTGACAGAATTTGACATACTTTCATGATAAAAACTCTCAAAAAATTAGATATAAAGTAAGTATACCTCAGTATAATAAAGGCCATATAGGACAAACCCACATCTTTGATGTGGATGCCAGTGCTTTTGTGCTCTATTGTGTTTCTTATTTCTTTTTTTTTTTCTTAATGCATTTTAAAAAAATCTCTGAGAAACAGGGCTTTTAGTCTTCTGAGTCTGAACCTGGTGGCAACTTTTTTTCTGTGAGGAGTGTGTATGGGAAGCCCAGACCCGGTTTTAACCATGCAAGTTCTTCACTTCAGAGAAATCTTATGTCTTTTTTTCTCTTTTTATACCCATATTCTGTAACCAAGACCATTTTACAGATGAGGAAATTGAGGTTAATAAGTTTTAATATCTTTCCAACATCTAATAGTTCTTTTCATAGGAAAGATCAGGAAAAGAACTCTTATTAAATCTTTCTCTGAGCCTGTAATCCCGGAACCTTGGGAGGCTGAGGCAGGAGAATCGCAAGTTCAAAGCCAGCCTCAGCAAAATGTAAACAACTCAATGAGATCCGGTCTCTAAACAAAATACAAAATAGGGCCTGAAATGTGGTTCAGTTGTTGCATGCCCTTGAGTTTAATCCCTAGTACCAAAGAAAAAAATCTTTTCCTGAGTCCTTGTAAACATTGCCACATCCTAAAATGCAGACACTTTTGATACTTAACGTTTTTATTCATGCAATAGGACTGACCATTTATCATTGTGAGGATTAAAGAAACTATTTACATGAAAAACATTGGAAAAAACATTTAAAAACTTCTATCATGTATATTATTCATGATTTTAACTATTGTTACAATTACTGTTATTTCTCAAAATCTTTACACTTCATTCAAAATAATGACATCATGATCTCTATACCTGTATTTTTTTTTTCTGAATCAAATATCTCACACATGGGGCAGAAATATTCATGGTATATCCTCATATTCATGTTTTAAGATCATTAGTATTAAAAGATCAGCATATGTAAAATCTTATGTGATTATAGGTACTGTATGCATGAATGCAATTCTATAATTACATGTTATTATGCCACCATCCTTCCCATTTTTAAATGTGAATTGACTTCTGAGAGTATGCATGTTAAGGAGACAATAGACTTCTAATTAAGTAAATAAGTAATATAACTCCTTGAAAATTATATTTTAATAAGATGATTCATACCACAAAAATGCCTATTAAAGTATATTAAGGTTGTACTAAAAATCTCAAAGCAAAGATATTCACTATGTTAATGATGAAGCCAGGAATAGACCCACAGAGTCAAAAGTCATTTGCTCATGTGCTCTATGTTTGTTGTCTCTTACCACAGGGAGTTTAGTGTGGGCTTCTGTGGGTTTTATTTTGTTAAGAAAATTATAGAAAATGAACTCCTTTAATTAACATACACCCAAAATCGTTCTGTAACAACTGAGGGTAGAACTGAGTGAAGTCATGAAGGAAGCTTGTAGAGCTTCACTGGTGACCTTGTTTCTGGAAGTCTTATCTTTCCCTTCCTAATCCCTTCTTCTGATCCTTGCTTCCAGCAGGAATGTTGTTACCACCCCCTTTAAGATCCCAGCTGCAACATATGTACAAACCACTTTTCTTGGGTCTTTAAAAAAAACCCGCAGCAGCCTACCATTTTGTAAATAAACTTTACCTAAATTTAAGTAAAATGAAATAGATTTAGTTTTTAAGAACTTACGACTCAAAAAGATACAAAGACATGACAGAAGTCATGAAGCTAGAGTCCAGCGGCTAGGTTTGGGAAGTACACTGTCTGCAGAGTTTTGTGAGAGGAGGCTCTTGCCTACATTTCAGTTTCCTTTCACACTATTCTCTCCCTTCCCTTTTGTTCCTGTCAAGTTCACTTTATTAATACCTTGAATGTCCCCAACCATCTTTAGACTCATGGATTTTGTGCATGCTATTCTTTCTACTTAAAAAGCGTTCTCATTACCCCTAACAGCATACCTTTTGTTTGTTGTTACACTCATCTTTCAGATCTCAGGAAATGCTACTTTCTGAGAGAACCCTGAATCCATATTTTAAATTATGCTCCTCCATCATTACATAGTCAAACCATCCTATATTCTTTTTTTAAAAAAACACATATTTATGTCATTAATATTTGTATGAGTGTGCAATTCTATCTCTCTCTTTACTAAGGACCAAGCTCAAGGACCATGTTTGTTTTTCTCACATTGTACACAGTACAATGTACATGGTAGGGAGTAAGGAAATGTGTTAAGTGAATAAAATGAAAATAATTACAGAAAATACACAAGATACAAAATGGCTAAATTACAAAGAAAGTTTATGACACTAAGAGAGAGATACCATTTTGCTAATATCATCCTCACTTTGCTTTCATCATTATCAAACCTTTTTGGCCCCCCAAAGTGATGTTCGCTCATAACACTCAAAAAATATTCTTCCTATCTTGACAAACCAATCAGGAAGGAGCAGACTATTCCTTTGGTGGAAGAAAGAAAGAGAAAAAAATGCTATTACTGGGTTTATAGGTCATTATTTCTAGGAACAGAGTCTCCCCAAAATGCTCGATGGCTCCCTAAATATCAAACAGAAATAAGTGTTCTACTCAGGACCTCTTTATCAGTGTTCTGACTAGTGGAGGTCTAGACCCCAAGTTTTAGAAAGTCAAAACTAGCCTCACCTTTGCTATGACTCTTCTTTTTTCCTTATTCACAGAGTCACCCAAACTTCCTACACAGCTAGGATTGTCTCCTTCTCTTTTGGTCTCAAGTAATGAAAATGTCTTTTTTCTTTTATGTTATCTTGTTCCTCATCAGTTCTTTTAACTTCTCATGTGTTCTCAAGGTGTCATTACTACTGATCTTTCAAAGCTGAGGTTGCCACCTTTGCCTCATTCCTAGAAACATATCCCTCAGTAGTTTCTCTTTAGGTAACTAACCTTTCCTGTTAAAGTTTCATTAAAGAGGATTGGAATAACTGGGAGGAGATTTTTTTTTTAACCAAGGATCTGGGGTTTGTATAGGGTCAGAGTCTTGGTATATGGAGAAAAGAAAGGGTGAAAATATTTTGGAATAAAAATTTGAGTATGAACACCATCTTTAATTTAGTTAGTTTTAATAAAAAACTATTTGACCGCACCTATTAATTTCAGTGACAAATGTTATCTCCTCAATAACTTTGTCCTCTCCTTGCTTTTACAGTTCCTTTTCTGCTTCTAATTATCTACCTTCTTTAATGATCTGCTATGTTTTCTTCTTCTTTATTGACAATGAGATCTTCCCTTGGACAAAGTAAGAGGCAAACCTGAAATTGAAATCCATAATACACTGGTTTTATGCCATTGCTACTTAGATGTTGGGTTCATTTTTTTAAGCTTCAGTTACTCATTTAAATGTTAATAATAGGATAGAAATATAGTATTATAATAACTACTTCAGAAAATTATGGTTAAGTATATGTAAAGTTCTTGATATGAAATGTGATACACAGTAAGGGCTTAATACATGTTAATCTGCTCTTCTAAACCTTCTGTGGCATTAGGTCTCTGATGTTTATTTCTACAGTTCATTTATAGCTACTTGACATGTTGACTTCCATGAGGGATTAGAAACCTTTATTAACAGTTTTGTCTTCCTTGGGAAGCTTTTATGATCTACCCACGTGTGTGTGTGTGTGTGTGTGTGTGTGTGTGTGTGTGGATTTTTAAATCTAGGGGGCACTTAACCATTGAGCCATATTTCCAGCCCTTTTTATATTTTATTTTGAGATGGTCTCGGTATGTTGCTTAGGGCCTCACTAAGTTTTTGAGGCTGATGTTTTGAATTTGCACTCCTCCTACCTCAGCCTCCCAAGCTGCTGGATTACAGTCATATGCCACTGTGCCTAGCTGTAGAGTCACTTACATTAGGTCTTAAAGACTTTCAGTCTCATCAATACAGTGATGAAACCTGCATTTAGTAAAAATGAGTACAAATGATATTGCAATAAAGTCCTTCAGTAAATTTCAGAGCTATTTTGATTAGAGATTTATATTGCATATTGGAAAGAACATGAACTTTGGTATCAAACAAATCTGGATTTTTAATCCTGACTCTGCTCCCTATAAAGTGCTCAATGAATGGCAGTAACCAAGCCAGCCTTTTCTGGGAAGATATCATTAGTGTTTCATTATACATTGGCTTCCCCTAGTCTTTTGCATATACTCACATGTACTCTGATGAGTACATTTTTGAATCACAATCAATTACTTCTGGACACAATAAATTATTGAAGCAATATCTGTCCATAACTACAGGTTAAATATGGCATTTTAAAACTAATGCAGCTTTTTTTTTTATTTCTTACAGTCTTTATGTGTTTTTTTTTCCTAAGGGGGGAAAGATTGGCATTTTAAAACTTACTTCCTTTTCCTGCATTCTCCCTTTGTACCATTTGGTAATTTAATATTGGTCATAAGATATTTTCAGAGTTTTGGTTACAACCAGAATGGATTATCTTTGGGGAAGTCCTAAAAAAGAACTGATGTGGGATGTATATCAGATTTTTAAAGCAATGGAAATGAACATCCCTGTGTGCTTCTTTGGAATATGGAACAGAATGAATATTAAGTTTGAATATACACTAGGCCTGCATTAGGCATGGAGTTGGGTCCTTTAAATGAGTTATGAATTCTAGTAATCATTCATTCAACTATCACTGAGCTTCTACTTAGTGTAGAGTGTTCAGAATACAGACATAGTGGCTCTACTCAAAAAGCTCACAGAGAAGTTCATTCAATTCTGTTTGCCTTTGAAACAGATATTATTTTATCTTATTTTCTTCTGGTTGAGAAAAGTGAAACTAAGAGAGGTGAAATAATTATATAGATAATAGGTAGTTAAGCTTAACTTAAAATAACTTCTTATCTTTCCATTAACCCAGTATTTGTGATTATTGTTTTCTTTAAAGTGATGATTGATTACAATAAACTTAGAAGTTGGTATAGTAGAAAGGCTATATTATCTCACCAGAATCCTTTCTTTTTAGAAATGCCCCTTTTTGCCCTCCAAGAAATTGCCCAATCCACAATTGGTGATTGAAGAAAAAAGAAATTAGTTATTTCTCAGGATTTTCAGACAGAAGCTAAAGAAATGAGGCAAAAACTCCAAAACGTAAATTTTGGGGTTGCTGGCCATTATATTCTCTGATATCTGAAAGAAGTCCATCTGCAAATTAAAACAAAGACAAAAACATTTAAAGACTCCAATAAACTTTGATAACATTGTAGACAAAGATGATACTAGAAAGAAAATAAATAGCTCTAGCTCCTTCATAAATATTGATGTACAAATACAAATTAAATATTTATAATCAAAATTCAGTAATTTATAGAAAAAAGTGACAACATACAGAAAAAAATAATTACAAAGAGGAAGGTTTTCTAAAACTTCAAGGATATTTTAAGTAATGTTAGTTTAGTTTACCACATTAATATATTAAAATAGTAAAACACATATTATTATCTCAATAGATGAAGGGAAAACATGATAAAATTCAATAACTTTGTTATTAAATCCTTTAGAAAAGCAGAAATTAAAGGGAATTTCTTTAAACTGAGTAAAAACTAGCTAGTAACATTAAAAATTCTAATAAAAGTCTTAGAAAAAATTCCCTTAAAAGAAAAGAAATGTCTTTAAATGTCTATTCAAAATTATATCTGAGGTTTTGGTCATTCTATATAAGAAATAGCAGTAGGAAGTGTTTAATATTTAAAAAATAGATATAGAAATTATTTGCAGATTAGATTTGCTACATAAAATACCAATGAAATCTATAAATTAACTATGAGAAAAAGTTGCTGAATACTACATTCATGTGCAAAAGTCATACATGATAAAAACACAAATATGTAAACAATATATAAAATCTTTAGGGGAAATAATTATCACAGGAGACAGAAAGAAGGAAAAATTTCAATATTTTCATTTATTTTTAGAAATCTGATGCTTGAAAATATTAACATGAGTTAAAAATTGGGTTTTCAGTTTGCTTAAATATAAATGTAAACTAACATTGCAGATATTTGGAAATAATGCAATTTCTAGTATGGAGATTTAGAGACATTTAATTTAGATTTATATCTATTCAGTCATTTAAAAAAAGAATCTAATTACTCCTGAAATCTTTGCCTTTATTTAATTGTTTTGTTAAGGTGCTATTTCCAAATTTTGAAATTTGGAGAATCCAAATGATTCTCCAGATCCTTTGACGATAAAGATAAAAGCTTTATTTTCCAGCTTGGGCCAAGAACTCAGAGAACCAAGCAGTTCTTTGCAACC
Organism: Marmota flaviventris; assembly: GCF_047511675.1. Lineage (NCBI taxonomy): Eukaryota > Metazoa > Chordata > Mammalia > Rodentia > Sciuridae > Marmota > Marmota flaviventris. The sequence goes on along the minus strand of NC_092507.1, from coordinate 38,902,388 downwards.
CTTGACCAGGATTTGAGTTGGGAATCAGCTTATAAGGATTAAAACCACAAAGAATGGGGGGCAGGAGAGGCAATTATAATCACAAGATACATTTCATAAAATAGAAAAGTACCAGACTACATTTTTTTAGAAATCACACTCACAACATTCTCAGAAAAACAAGCTTGCATTAGTTCTATAGTTAAGGATATCATGGTCAGGGTGCAAGTGGGTGAGGGAGGAAACGTTAGCTTCTATGCAAGTGGGCTCATGTGCAAGGGGGTCAGTTTCACATAAGGTGAGGTGTCTGAACAAATTGGGGTAAGTCCGGGCTAATTTTCAAATCAACCCATAACAGTTTATATCTGTCCTTTGAGTACATATATATAGTCAAGACTGTGGGAGACCAACCTTACATGTGACTGGGTTGCACTCCCTGGCTGGGTGCTGAGGTGCTCAGTCGCAGAAATGTGGCAGAGCTTTCCCCACCCTTCTTGGGTGCGATGGTCTGTGTCTCGTGCATGGGTGTGTCTTGCTACAGCCCCATGGGTGAAGCTACGCTTACCTGTTCCTTTGTAATATAACCCCTTGCCCTGTTTAGGGTAGAATCTTCCATGGAAGTCCCTTGTGTGTGTCCCCTTCTCTTGCTGTGCCCTTGGGTGTGGCCTGCTCAGGTGTCAGTCAACCTGCTGACAGTGGACATCTTGAGGATACTCAGCCCCCTGAAACCTGATCCCTTGCCTCATTTGAATGGCTTCTCTCAATAAAAGGGGTCAGCGCATGCTCTCTCTCTCTTTCTGCGGTCAGAGGAGCCATCACAGTGACCCCAAAGAAAAAGGTATTTGTGTCTCTTGTGTGGTTATTTCGTGCGGCCCAGTTAGCCCAGTTTAACTGGAGTGACCCCTGAGCCTCTTAGTTGAGAGAACAGAAACCCGGCATAAGACCATGGATTTGGTAGTTGGTGTATTATAGACTACCAAGTAGTACTAGCTGCCTAATCCCACTGGGTTGATTACAGTTTTTCTTGTATTTTTCCCTTCCTTCCTTCCTTCCTTTAAAAATAATGGAACATAGGATAAAATAAGATAATTCCCATAAGACATTTAGTTCAAGAATCAGGTTCATTGTAAGTGCACTATAATTGTTAGCTGTCATATGCTATTTAAATTTTTCTAACTTCTTTGGGTTATTGTAAGAGTTGGATTAAATAATCTGGGTAAAACTCATAGCACCATGCCTGGCACTTACTAGTGTTTCATAAATCTTAACTCCACTTCATCTTTGCCACCCCACCCCAGCTTATTTTTGAACATTTAATTAATTTTCTAAGTTTTTCCAGGTACTCTGCTGATTTAAATATTTTAATCATATTTAATTAATGTGTTTTCTAATACTTATTACTAAGTGTGAGCAAAGAATGTTTCTTTAATGTTATATGATAATTTGAATTATAGCAACTATTGCTCATAACATGGAGGAAATTGACATAAAACATTCTATTTTTTTCTTTTCTTTTTTTTTTTTTTTTTTTTTTTTTTTGTACCAGAGATTGAACCTAGGGGCATTTAACCACTGAGCCACATTCCCAGCCCTTTTTATTTTTTATTTAGAGAGAGGGTCTCACAAAGTTACTTAGGTCCTTGCTAAGTTGCTGAGGTTGGCTTTGAACTTGCAATCCTCCTGCATCAGCCTCCCAAGCCCCTGGGATTATAGGCAGGAGCCACCATGCTTGGCAACACATTTTATTTCTTAATATAGGATACATAAGTGTGGCTAGCTATTTTGTGTTAAAGTGCCTGTTCCATTTCTGACGGCTTTTTAAGAAAATGTACATATTTCCTTAAATTTTCAGAACAGTTTGTACCATGGGAGGAGATGATTATTTATTCTGTCACTTTTTTTAGAGAGATGGGACTGGCAATGCCATATCTCTTCAACTAAAAGTGAAAGTGGTGCTGAAATTAAAGGAGAATGAATAGAGTGAAGTAGGTAACTTGGGGCAAGGAGTCAGAGGGACATACCTGAATAGAACACCAATCTGATGAGGATGGCCAGGAAACATGGAGATCTGGATGAAAAGAGCCAAGGACCACAGGGTCTCATAAGTATGGGGAGGCTAGCTGAGGGAGTTTGATAGGTTCATAAATTGGGATGTCTATGTCTAGCTTTTTCCCTCTTTTTTCTGGCATGATAATCAGAGTTGGGTATACTTAAACCAGTTGTATAGTAGATACTGCTTCTAATTACAGATGAGCTGATTAAGCGGTTGGGTATTATTATTTTAAAGAATCAAAAGAGGCTGGGGATGTAGTTTAATTTTAGACCATTTGCCTAGCATGTGCAAGGGCCTGGGTTCAATCCCCAGCGCTGCAAAACAAACTCACACTAAAACATGGTAATAACTTCTTAGATTATTTCTGGAAAGTGGGTGTACATTCTCTGCATTTCTGTGAAGGTAATTGAGAGTAAGCATGAATACTCTGATTTGCTGTCTGATTTCCAGGTTACTATCAAGACAGCAGGGTGTGACTAATTAAAGCAGTGTGAGAAGAGGTAGGCCTCACTTCACAGACTCTCCAAAACAATCACCACCCTAGAGCAGCTTTAATAGCAGGGTCTATAATTCCCAATCAAATGAAAGAAATGTTTTTACAAAACTCTTCCCTCAGACTTGAATAAAAGGGATGTATTTTAATGTACCAAGTTTTATAGCATAATGAAAACAGAGCCAGGAGTTAGTGTATTCTGATTTTATAGCAGGCATGATTGACAAATCCTTTGAGAAAATTGACAAGATAATGTTAATGTGATTATGAGTTAACCTACAAGAGGTATCATATGTAGTCACTAATTTATTTTTAAATGAGTGCAAATACATTTTCCTAAGGAGGAAGCAAGGATCTTCTGACAATCTCAGTGTTCCCACAGAGAGATGGAATAATCTGAAAAAGAAACAAACAAAAAATTTCTTGGAGCTTAAAAATAAAACAAATCCTTCTTATCCTACCATATTGTTAATGAGTCATTTCTAGTAAATGTGAATAACATATTTTTGTTTCTTTACTTATATTTTATTATGTTATTTTTTAAAAAAGAAAAAAAAGATGAGAGCCAATGTGGTAAAATACAAAAAGCAAAGGAGTTTAGAGTTCAAATCCTCTATGTATCACTTTATAGCTATGTGACTTCAGTCTGTTTCCTTACATCTTTAGTTGGAATTTTAAAAAAATCCTATTTTGGCCAACCTGTGCCCTCATAAATTTTGCACCTGAGGCATGTCACTCTAAAGGATGTACTCTCAAGGGTTATACAGGCACAGGGTCAGTACCTGAGAGTTAGTGCTTCATTAATTTTGCGGCCTTGGCACTTTATTTCCTCAACTTTGTCTTGATTCTACTACTATGTGTAATTGAAATGAGGTCTATGCAAGGAAATGAGTGAGAAGTGGAGAGGACTGTGGTGTTAAGGAGGGTAAAGAGTGTATAGAAACCATATGATGAAGGGCCTTGTAACTTAAGAAGTTTGAACTTTATCTATGAAATCGATTTTATGAGAAATCAATTAAAACAGGTTTTGTTGAGTTGTTTGTTTTGTTTTGTGGTACTGGTGATTGAAACCAAAGCCTTACTCATGCTAGACAAGTGCAATACCATTGAAACACATACTCATCCATTTTTATGGTATTTTGAGACAGTGTCATGTTTAGTTTTTCTGAATGGCCTCAAACTTGTAAGCCTCCTGTCTCAGTTTCTCACGTAACTGGGATTACCAGTATGCACCACTGTATCTGGCTAATTAAAACATTTTTTCATATTTATTTTTTAGTTGTAGTTGGGCACAATACCTTTGTTTTATTTTTTAATATTTATTTTTTAATTTAGATGGACACAATATCTTCATTTTATTTTTATGTGGTGCTGAGGATTGAACCCAGGGCCACGCATGCCAGGCGAGTGCACTACCACTGAGCCACAACCCCAGCCCCTAATTAAAACATTTTAATAGAGAAGAAACTTGTCCATAATTTCATTTGAGAAAGATCTTTCAGTTGGTGGGCAAGGAAAGAATTGGAGGAATCAATTATTTTATTCAGAGGTGAGCATAGTCATTTAGGTAAGAGATGACAAAGGCCAAGATTAACATAAAGACAATGGAATGAAGAGTATTGAAATGTTTGAGATATTTTTAGGAAGTAGAATTAACAGAATTTGATGATGAATTAGTTGTAAATATCTTGGTGAACTTGATGATGAATTAGTGAGGTAAATATCATCAAAAATGGCTACTAAGTTTTTGGTTTAAGCAACTGTGTACATGTCATGTCACATCCAGAGAATACGGCAACTTGGAGGAATAATTTTGAAAAGAAGATTAGTGTTTCAATTTCAACATGTATTATTTCAAGTACATGCAAGACATTCATGTAGAACTGTTTAGTAAACATTGATGTAGGGAACAGTACCTTAAGAGAAAGATCTGGACTGAAAATATGGGATTGAGAAGCAAACATACTTAAATCATGAGTGATATTGCCTAACAAGGTTGTGTTGGTTGCAAAGAGGGCCTAGGAAAGGCCCAGGAAAGAGCCACAATGAATGCCCACATTCAAAGATTAGGAGGAAGGGAGGGAAAGGGAAGTTACTGGGGAAAGAGATTGAGCAAATTATGTAATGTATATGTAGGAATGTGGCATCATGAATCCCAATATTAAGAGTAATTACAATGATGATTTTAAAAAGGATTAGGCATAGGATTAGAAGTTAGAAAAAAATTGAGGAAATTTGCCAGGCAAGATAGGAGGAAATCTATATAGCTTCGTATAAGAAGCCCTGATCATTCCTAACCTGAAGGAAACTCACCACTGTACCTTATTGGAATGAAGTATTCAGACATCCATTTCCTGTTACTTAATTCATGGCCTTCATTCTGAAATCTGAAGCCTCAGCTGCCTCAATTCCTTTTCCTAACCTATTTAATTCTGTATGTTCCTGGATTCTTGTCTCAGAGCCTGTCTTCATCTTTGCACTAATCTTTTGGATTTGAAGCTTGATCCTTTCCTGGTTCTGACCTTGTCTTTTTATGCTTTGCCACAATTTCCATTATCTTATAGATGATAACTAATTTCCCTACCAGTTGTTCCTTGACTCAAATTGAAGGGAATCAAATGGCCGTTTTACCAAGTACTTGACCTTGTCATTATTGTTGGAAGAATAGTTGAAGAGATTACTGTTCTCATAGTTCCTTTGGACATTTCACCACAAACTTGTTTAACTAAGCCCACCCCACTAAGTTCATTTGCCTTAGATATTCTCAATAAGGAAAGTAGAATGACAAATGCTTTACTTACATATGTTGTATTAAAATCTATCTGAATTATATATTAAGTGGAAAGTATTAAATATTGAAGAACATGAAAAATTCTAAATATGCTAAAACAAAGAGAAGATAACATATATGAATCATTGTTTACTGAGCTCTCCAAGAGGGCAACACAAATTCATACAATATGCTTAGCATTTTTTCTTTAAATTTGTGTCTAGGTTGATGGAAAATACCATGAAAGATTTCTGGATCTGGTCTAGAAAGTGGACCCTTCTCTGTAGTAAGGGCAAGCCCTAAGAGAAACTTCAAAGGCTAATATTACAAGGAATAGCCAAGTCTGTCTTCTACACATATTTTATTTTTTTAGAAGAGAAGTAATTCAATATAGTATATCAGTAGCCTGGTAGGTACTCAACCTATTTTTAGACACTTTTAGTGAATGGGAAATTCATTCTTTGGAGAGAACATCTATTCCATTGTCGGACTGATTTGATCATTAGCTATGAATACAATGAACTGATGCCAATCTTTTTTAGATTCTGAAATTGCTTCTACTATCTGGCAGATACACATACCTGATTCAAATCCCATTTTCACTATTTACTAGTTTAGGGAGACTAGGAATATCACTTGACCTCTTTGTTTTCTCATCTAATGATGGATATTTCAATTCTTTTCTCATATGATAATATGATTAAAATGAGATAACACATTATTTGTCATAGATCCTAATTGGAAAGACTTCACAGAGGACTCGGTATTTGGCAAGGATCATAAAAAAATGGATAAGAATTTGCAATAGATAAGTATGGAATAGGGAGGAGACAGGTCAGCCCTTTGGGACAGAGAGAAGAACATGAGCAAAGCATGGAATTATGGAAATCAAGTTCAAAACACTTCCAGAAAGTCAGTTTGATTAGAACTTTGAATGCATAGACGGGGGAAAGAGAAATAGAGATGATTCATTAAGTTTAACTGACAGGCAGATTGTGAAAGGAAATGTGCTACCTTTAAGTACCATGCTACAATTGGCCCCATATCCACTGATTCTGCATCCATGTATTCAATCAACTGCTGATCAAAAATATTTTGAAAAAAAATTCTTGTGTTTGTACTGAACGTGTACAGGTTTTTTTCTTGTCAACATTCCCTAATCAATATGATACATTATTTACACTGTAATAGTTATTATAAGTAATCTGGAAATGATTTAAAAGTATACAGGAGGATGCCCATACATTATATGCAAATACTATGCCATTTTATATAAGGGACTTGAACATCCATGGCTATTGGTATACTTGGCAGAACCTGGAACCATCCCCCATAGATAATGAAGAACAATTGTACTCCAAGAGGTTAGTTACTGAGTTTGAAAGAAATCTTAAAGAGTGGATATAACTGAATGAGTATTTAAATTCAGGTCTTCTGATAGTATGACATACAACATCATATTTTATTACCATCCTTTTAGTGTTATAGAATTTTAGAAAACAGAATTTGTCCCTTTAGGCACTGTGCATAAATCTCCAAACAGTTCTCTGACCCTAGCTCCTAGATAAAGATAATCCTGAAGCTCTGGTTTCTAGTATAAAAAATCATGGTACAATTCTGTCAGTAAAGCCAGTCCATTTCTTTGGTGTCTCTAAATCTAAGGTTATCACAAGAAAAGAAAATTTAGAAGAAAGAAAGGAATACTCCACTTGCTTTTCAAAGACACATGACCATATACTGTATCTGAAAGAGCTCTGATTATGAGTTAAAACTTGAATTCAAATCTGAGCTCTGCCATTTACTAATTGTATGTGTAAAGCACTTCACACTTTCTGTGAGCATCAGTTTACCCATCAGTAATATGGTAATTATGATTCTTGTCCTACTTATTCATTAAAATCATTGTAATATGGGTAATGATTGTCAAATTCCTTTGAAAATCCTAAAGTGATATCTTATTAATACTGCCAATAGGAAATCATCAAGATGAGAAGAACCAGTACAGATACAAATTGCTCTACAGTATACTGTGTGGGTTTGGACCCATTGTAGAATTAGTAGTTTGTCTTCAGGAGCCCTGACCTTTCTTCCTGCTGTTTTTTTTGTGTGTGTGTGTGAGAACATTGGTATCCTATAGCTATCTCTTTTCTTCCCTTTTCTTTCCAAATGGTCCCAGGATAAGCTGTACCAGTATGCCACTGAGGCTAAGGTATGAAGGTAAATAACAGGAACTTTTATGTTTTATATGGTTTCCTTTTGGAATCTTATGTTTCACTATAAAGGAAAATAATCATTTGCTTATTAAAATTATTTGTTTATTATGCAATCTGTACTTTGTACATTGTAAAATAATTTCAGAGGTTAGGCAATGAGGAAAAGAATAAATTTGGGGGAATTCAGAAGCTTCTTTATGTATTGATTAGTCATTTATTCATCTCTCATTTGCTAAATATATATATATATATATATATATATATATCTCATCACCTGCTATTTACAAACACTGTATTAGGCAATATATGAGATACCAAGGACTCAGTTATACTGTATAGATCAACACACATTGGACCTTTGCTAATTTAAAGTTTATTCTTAGAAATGGCTCTTGAGAATAAAACCACTTGGTGTGGTAGTAAGAGAAAAATAATTGAAGTAAGAAGCCTTAGATTTACATCCAGTTCTTTTAAAATTTCTACATTGTGAATATGGCAAGCTACTTAACTTCTCTGACTTTATTTCCATAGCTATAATATGGGAGAGACATTATGGCATAATGTATGTTTAGGCACATAGTTCAATTTCTGGTACATAGTGGGTGCATGTACAAATAATATTTATGCTTTCATTTTTTTTAACTTTTGTCAACTCCATTTTGTGCATATCCATGTTAGAAAAAATAAGTTGCTGACTAGAAAATTGAAATATATCAAGAAAAGTCTTGCAGATGGTCTGAAACAGGATATTCACAAAATGATATGTTGTTCATTGTAATTTCTCATTTTTATTTTCAGTTTGAAAGCACATTTGTATGTATTATATCAATTCTAACAAGACCTACCCGATTTATGATGAAATTTACTATTAATCCTTAAGGTTAAAAAACTTGAGTCTTGCAGAAACTTTGTGATCTTCAAGGAGATAGTCAGAATTGGCTCTTGGTATTGTAATACTCAATCCTTTATATATCTTGAGATTTCACTGAATTTTGAATTTACAATCGTCTAGCTCTCTACCCAACTTTTCCACTTTCTTGGCTGTACTCCTGTCTTTAATATAACAGGATACTAATAAAACTCCTCAATTTTTGTCTTTTTTTCCCATAGTCCCTGAACCTGATGCATGCCTGAGTATGAATTCAGAAGTTTTGGCCTTAATTTTAACTATCATCATTTCTCACTTGGACTATTGCAATTAACCTTCTTCCTCTCCTTTACATTAATGTGGCCTATTCTTAACCCTTCAGAATTAAATTCTGTTCAAATCCTTCCTATGCATAAAACAAAACCAATTACTACACAAAACAATGTGTCCCATGTTCAGCAGAACTGAGGTTTGAGCAGTTCCTCGTCTTTTATCCTGTTCTGGTAAGCAGACTACCTTTTAGTCATATTTGTCATGCCTTTAAAGGCCATTTAGATATTGATCCTTCTTTGTAGAAGTTCCTTCATACTTTTAATTCCTCTTGCTGAACTTTTCTTTGTTTATCAAAACCTGGGTTGGAGGATTGGGGCTGTGGCTCAGCGGTAGAGTGCTTGCCTTGCATGTGTGAGGCAATGGGTTCTATCCTCAGCACCATAGAAAAATAGATAAACAAAATAAAGGTATTGTGTCCATCTACAACTAAAGAGTGTGTGTGTGTATGTTGGATTACATGACCATTTACTAAATCCCCATAAGATTCTACTTTTGCAGTTCTTATTGTATTGTATAATTACTTTTATTGTTAATGTCTGATACCCTGAATTCAGGGGCCTTTTGATATTCTCCTTTGTATCCATATAGCTATCACTGGTACTTGATATTTTTCACCATTAAGTATAATGATACCCATAAATTTAAAAAAAAATACTTTTATCAAGTTACTTGTCTGTCTATCTGTCTATCTATATATCTATCTATACCAGAGAGTGAACCCAAGGGGCCTTAACCTCAGACCACATCCCCACTCTGTTTGTTTATTTATTTATTTGTCTGTTTGTTTATTTATTTATTTATTTATTTATTTATTGTGAGACCAGATCTCACTAGGTTGCTCACAGTCTTGCTAAGTTGCTGAGGCTGGCTTTAAACCAACAATTCTCGTGCCCCAACCTCTGGAACCACTGGATTACAAACATGTACCACTGCACCTAGTATACTTACCTTTTAGTCCTAATTTACTGAGAGTTTCCATTATGATTGGGTATTGAATTTTGTGAAATAGTTTTTTGCATCAATAGATATGATTGTGTGATCATGTGTTTCTTCCTTAGCCTAATATGATGGATTGCATTGATTGAGTTTTTAAAAATATTGAACCATGCCTGGAATAAATTTCACTTTGTTAATATACACACTTTACAACAATCACTGAGTTCTCTATGCTAATATTTTTAAGTTTTTTTGCCTCTATATTTATGAGTGATATGGGTATTTACTTTTATTTTTTGATTTCCTTTTCTTAATTTTCATATAAGGACAAAATAGTATCATCATGAAAAGAATTTTGTTGTGTCCATTTGTCTTCTATTTTCTGGAAGGAATTGTGTAGAATTGGCATTAACTTTTTAAGCATTTGATAGTACTGTCCAGTATAATGATCTAGGCCTGGAGATTTTTTTTAAAGGAATTTTCAATTATAAGTTGAAATTGAATTTCGTTAATAGCTGTTCAGCTATTCAGATTATCTATTTTATATTATGTAAATTGTGATAGTTTTTATTTTTCAAGACATCGATTCATTTCATCTAAGTTTTCAAGTTCCTGTTTGTACATTTGTCCATAATACGTCCTTCTTTTTATAACTCCATAATAACTAAGATATTTCCCTGTTTTCATTCCTTATATTTCTTAATGTTTTTGCCAGTCTTAGGAGAAGCTTATTAGTCTTTTGATATTTTCTAAGAATTCATTTTTTCTGTTTTAATGCCATTGATTTCCACCCGTATCGTTATTTTTTCTTTAATTCTACTTTTTGGCATTTATTTTGTTCTTATTTTTCTAATTTAATTTTTAATTTGAAAGTTTTCCTCATTTTTTAATACATGCATTTAGTGCTACATGTTTCCCTTTCATCATTTCTTTATGTCTCTCAACATTTTAAGGTAACTTTTTATTGTTATTCAGTTAATTTTTAAAAATTTCTCTCTTGATATTTCTTCTTTGCTACATAGGTTATTTGAAAGAATGTTGTTTAGTTTCTAAATGTTTTGAGATTTTCTTCTTATCTTTCTGTTGGTCATTTCCAGTTTAATTCCTTTGTGACTAAAGAAATTTCTCTGTCAATTCTCTTAAATGTAACCAAAGGCTAGGACTGGTGATGTAGTACAGTGGTAGTGTGCTTACCTAGTATATGTGAAGCCCTGGATTCAATCTTCAGTACCTCCAAAAATTGTTTTGTTATTGGATAAGTTTTGTTTTATTGCCTAATATATATTCTAGCTTCTTTTATATTTGTAGTTTCTTGAAAATAATGTTTATTTTATTATTATTGGGCACAAGATTTTATAAATGCTTATTAGATCTGTTAGTTGATGATATTGTTGAATTTTTCTGTATATACAATTAATTTCTGTATTGTTTTGCCAATTGTTGGAATATCCAATGATAGGTTGTGGGTATGTCTATTTATCTTTCCAGTTTTATTATTTTTCACTTTGGATATTTTCTGTCTGTTTTTTGGCATATGTACATTTAGAGTTGCTCTGCTTTCTCAGTGCACTGACCCTTTTAACATTATATGACAATGATAAATGTTCTATGTCTATAGTATCTTTATTTTTTGTTCTGAAGTCTACTCTATCTGATATTACATAACCATTCCAGCTTTCTTTTGATGACTGCATGATCTATACATTTTTCCATCTTTTCCCTTTCACCTTGCAAATATTGTTATATTCTAAGTAAGTTTCTTATAGAAAATGTTTAATCATATTTTAATCCATTCTATCAATCTTTGTCTCCTATTTGGTATATTTAAACCATTAACATTTTTTGTTGTTCTTGTGATGTATTAGACTTAAGTCTATCATTGTATGTCTTATTTTCTGCCTGTTTTTCATATTTAAATTTCTCTTTCTACTTTTTCCTGTCTTCCTGTAGGATACCAGGTCATTTTTTAAAATTCTATTTTTATTTATTTATAATATTCTTGAGTCCTTTTATGTGTAGCCTTTTCATTGATTTCTCATTATGTACACAAAACTTACTGCAGTCTACTGTTGTCATAATTTTATCAGTTTGAATAAAATATAGAATCATTTTTTTCTCCTGTACCCCCTCCCATTTATAATTTTCTTAAATATATTCTCTCTATACATTTATAACCACCTTAGGCATTATTATATTTTTGCCTTAATCATCAAACATATATTAGAAGACTGAAGAAGAGAAGGAAAGTCTTTTGTACGTACTCTTTTATTCTTTCTAATAAAATCTCTTATTGTTTGCCTTCTCTAGAGAGGATTTGCTTTAATCATTTTTTAAGTAGATCTTCCAGAGATAGTATTTTTTCATCTGAGAATATTTTAGTTTCCCCTTCATCTGAAATAATATTTTCACTGAATATTGGAATCTAAGTTGACATTTTTTTCTTTCAGAAATAAAAATATTGTGGTACATCCTGCTGGCCTCCCTGTTTTCTCATGAGAAATACATTATCATTTCACTTCCCCTTTTCATGTAGATGAGATGATATTTGTCACTGTTTTCAAGATTTTTTTCTTTGTCTTTAGTTTTCACAAGTTTTACTATGATGTCTCTTCTTGTTAATTCCTTTGGGTTTATCCTATTTGAGCTTCTTTTAACTTTTTGAACTTGCAGGTTTATGTAATTTATCAAATTTATGTAGCTGTCACCCATTATTTCTTTGAGTACTATTTCAACCCTGTCTCTTTCATTCTTTTTTATACAAATATTGGATCTTTTGTTATAGCTCAATATGTCTGAAGCTTGTTTACTTTTTCTTCCTAGTCTGTTTTCTATTTTAAAGGTTGAATAATATCTATTTTTGTGTCTTCCAATTCAGTGATTTTTTTTCTTCTGCTTTTATCATTCTACTAGTGAGTCTATCCATTGAATTTTTAAACTTGCACTATTGTATTTTTAAATTAAATATTTTATTTGATTATTCTGTATATCACCTATTACTTTTCTGAGTATTTAAAAAATTAATGGGGTAAAATACACATAGCATAAATTTACCATCTTAATTATCCTTTAAGTATACAGTTAACTAGTATTAAATATATTCATGAGGTGTAACTGTCACCACTGTTTATCTTCATAACTCATCTTAACAATACATGTTATTTAAATATTTTATCAAACAATAACTATTCCTCTACCGCTTCCAACCCCTGACAATCACCATTCTACTTCCTGTCTGAATAATTCTGACTACTCTAGGAACCTCATATAAGTATAATCATACGGTATATGTATTTTGGTGACTGGATTACTTCAATTAACATGTCTTCAACTTTCATCCATGGTATAGCATATTTATTGTATCATTTCCTTTATTTTTAAGCCTGAATAATATCCTGTTTTATGGCTGTATCATATTTCACCTGTCTTTATATGCCAATGAACACTTGGGTTACTTACATGTTTTAGCTATTTTGCTTACTGCTGTGAACTCAGGTGAACAAATATGTTTTTGTTACCCTGCTTTATATTATTTTGGGAATTTCCATATTTCATAAGTGGAATTACCAGATAATATGGTAATTCTATTCCAACTTTTTGAGGAACCATCATAATGTTTCTATAGTACATTGTTATAATGTTCTTTGCTAACATTTTTAACTATGCTGAGGATTATCACTATTTTTATTTTTATTTATTTATTTTTATATATGACAGTGGAATGCATTACAATTCTTATTACACATATACAGCACAATTTTTCATATCTCTGATTGTATACAAAGTATATTCACACCAATTCGTGTCTTCAAACATGTACTTTGGATAATAATGATCATCACATTCCACCATCATTTCTGACCCCATGAATGCCCCCTCCCTTCCCCTCCAACTCCTCTTCCCTATCTAGAGTTCCTATATTCCTCCAATGTTCCCTTTCCCTATCCCACTATGCATCATCCTCCTTATATCAAAGAAACCGTTTGGCATTTGATTATTTGGGATTGGCTAACTTCACTTAGCATTATCTTCTTTAACGCCATCCATTTACCTGCAAATGCCATGATTTTATTCTCTTTTACTGCTGAGTAATATTCCATTGTGTATATATGCCACATTTTGTTTATCCATTCATTTATTGAATTGTTTGTTTCCTTCATTTCAAAGATTTCTAATTTTTTTAGACTCTCTATATCTTTTTTGAAATAATCATTTGCTACCTGTATTGTGCCCTTATCTCTTTTTTGGTGTGATCAATGGTTGCCTGTATTTGCTCCCTTATCTCTTTGTTGGGGTGATCAATGGTTGCTTATATTTGCTGTCTTATCTCTTTGTTGGAGTGATCAATTTTTGCCTGTATTTTTTCTCTTATGCCATTCTTTAATTCACTGATCATTTTAACTATGTACATTCTGAACTCCTTCTCTGACATATCATGAATTGTGCTGTCAGTGGATTCTATTATTGTAGTATCTTGGTTTATTTGGGGGCACTTTCTTCCCTTGTTTTTTCATGTTGTCTATGTGTCTTCCTTTCTTGCTGTTCAGATCTGAGATATTACACTTTCTACCCTACAATCCCTGCAGATTACCTGTACTTCCCCTTGGTGTTGGACTTTTAGTCCCTGGCTGGTGTCCCAAGATTGATTCTAATGCAACTAAATGTGGTGATGGCAATAGTGGAGGAAAATCAAGATATCAATGGGGGTGTCTAAAAATGGATGCAAACACTTTCAGAGATGGGGCTAAAAGGGTGGGCTTTACAATGGCTTTGGGATGCCTGTTTGGAGATTCAGCTGCCTCCAAGCCCTGTCTGTTGTCCCAAGGTGCAGGCTACTGTGTGGGAAGAGATATGGAGATTGCTGCAGTTCCCAAGATGGAGGCAGGGTAGGCCTGGGCTCCTGAGTAGATCAGCAGTGGCAGTCCTAGCATTGGGCCTGGACTCTAGTGTGGGTTTGCCAGTCAGTGGAGGTGGTCCTGGACCTGACCTCTGGAACATTTTTATTATATGCTGCTTTAAAATATTTTGTCAGATAATTCAAAATATCTGGTGTCTCTGTGTCGGGACCTGTTGATCGTGTTGTTTTGTTTGTTTTTCAATTCCATTTGAGATCTTTCTGATTCTTGGTATAAAAATGATATTCTGTTGAAACCTGGAAATTTTGGGTATCAGATTATAAAACTGTATCATATTTGGGAAATCTTTTTTGGCTGGCTTCTTCAGATAGTTCTCTGGAAAAAGTAGAAGGGCCTCTGTTTTTATCGTCTTTCTGCCGCATGGGAGTAGAACTCTATGTTCCTTACTTGATCTTTTTGTCAGCTGCTACAGAAGGAAGCCCTTGTTACTGCTGGTTATGGTTCTGGGTTGTGATGAAGGACATGATTTTCTACAAAGACCACTATATCACCATACAGCAAGGAGGAGGAGAGGCGTCCCATTTCTGCCACAATAAGCAGAAGTCCACATATTCCACATTGCCTTCACTGATACACAGTGTACATTTTTTTATCTTACTGGGTTGCTTCTTTCCTGGTCCTTTGTCAAGAGAGAATAGGTATTTGTTGAGTTTTGTTTTTCTGTACCTGTTGGTATTTCATTTTCTTTTCTAGCACCCATGCTTGAATCTATGAGGCAAAAAGAAAACACATGGAACTCACTACCTTGTCATTCTTTGAGTCCTCAAATCGCTAGTTTTTCTGCTGCTTCTCTCTACTCTCAGAGTCTTCTTCTGTTTGTTTTATATATAATGCCTTGATTCCTGCTAGTTTTTGGTAACTAGCAGGAAAGCCAGGGAAACACACAGGTTTAAATCTTCCTGAAATCTGAAGTTCAGATTTCTTTTTAAGTCTCCTGAATGAGGATCAGCAAGACAAAATAAAGAAACTATTTGAATGATTCTGAATGAAACTAGTAACATGGAGTTATAGAGATGCTCATAGGTACAAAAATAAGTTAAAAATTGATATGTTTTTCCTATCCCTACATGCTAGGAGGGATTTTTTTTATTATTATTAGTTGTTCAAAACATTACAAAGCTCTTGACATATCATATTTCATACATTTGATTCAAGCGGATTATGAACTCCCATTTTTACCCTGTATACAGATTACAGAATCACATCGGTTACACATCCACTTTTTTACATACTGCCATACTAGTGTATGTTGTATTCTGCTACCCTTCCTATCCTCTACTATCCCCCTCCCCTCTCCTCCCCTCCCCTCCCATTTTCTCTCTCTACCCCATCTACTGTAATTCATTTCTCTCTCTTTTTTTCCCTTTCCCATCACTTCCTCTTATATGTGATTTTGTATAACAATGAGGGTCTCCTTCCATTTCCATGCAGTTTCCCTTCTCTCTCCCTTTCCTTCCCACCTCTCGTCCCTGTTTAATGGTAATCTTCTTCTCATGCTCTTCCTCCCTGCTCTGTTCTTAGTTGCCCTCCTTATATCAAAGAAGACATTTGACATTTGTTTTTTAGGAATCAACAAATGGGACTTACTCAAACGAAAAAGTTTTTTCTCAGCAAGAGAAACAATAAGAGAGGTAAATAGGGAGCCTACATCCTGGGGATAAATTTTTACTCTTTACACTTCAGATAGAGCCCTAATATCCGGAGTATACAAAGAACTCAAAAAATTAAACAATAAGAAAACAAATAACCCAATCAACAAATGGGCCAAGGACCTGAACAGACACTTCTCAGGGGAGGACATACAATCAATCAACAAGTACATGAAAAAATGCTCACCATCTCTAGCAGTCAGATAAATGCAAATCAAAACCACCCTAAGATACCATCTCACTCCAGTAAGATTTGCAGCCATTATGAAGTCAAACAACAACAAGTGCTGGCGAGGATGTGGGGAAAAGGGTACACTTGTACATTGCTGGTGGGACTGCAAATTGGTGTGGCCAATTTGGAAAGCAGTATGGAAATTCCTTGGAAAGCTGGGAATGGAACCACCATTTGACCCAGCTATTCCCCTTCTCGGACTATTCCTTAAAGACCTTAAAAGAGCATACTATAGGGATACTGCTACATCGATGTTCATAGCAGCACAATTCACAATAGCTAGACTGTGGAACCAACCTAGATGCCCTTCAATAGATGAATGGATAAAAAAAAATGTGGCATTTATACACAATGGAGTATTACTCAGCACTAAAAAATGACAAAATCATGGCATTTGTAGGGAAATGGATGGCATTAGAGCAGATTATGCTAGGAGGGATTTTTATGTGAATTCCCTTTAATAAAAACTTTATTTGAATTTATGGTGCATATTTTAAAAATAGGATTTCACAAATGTATTAGATTGCTTCTCACAGGTGAACATTTCTTTTACCAGCCATCTATAAAAACTACCTACTAGGTAATGACACTCTTTGAAAATTTTATTTTATACTTATATTTAAAAACAAAATTGTGCATATTAATAGAGACCATGTAATGTTTTGATACATGTATACACTGTATCATGTTTAAATCAGGTTTACCATATTTATATCCTCAAACATTCTTCATCTGTTTATGGTGGAAATGTTCAAAATCCTTTCATATAGCTTTCTAAAATGTATAATTCATTATTATTATTATTGTCTACAAACACCTTACTGTGCAATACCACACCAGAATTTTCTGGTCCAATCTTACTGCAACTTAGTATTTATTTATCATCCTTTACCAATCTCTCCCTTTCCCTCTTCTCTCCTCAGCCTCTGGTAACCACCACTGTACTCTCAACTTTTATAGAACATTTTTAGATTCCACATATAAGTGAGATCATGCAGTAAGTACTTGGGTAATGACATGCCTAGTGTTAGTTAAGCTAATAAAACTTAAGTCTATTTGTTACTGGTGTACGGGGATTCTTGGTACTTCAAAGATTTATACCTCTCATACTGGTAGATGTTCTGCCACTGAGCTACATCACCAGCCATTTCAAACAAAAAAAATTATCAAGACATACAGGAGAGGCAGCCATAGTGTAAATTTATTAAAAGTGAAAGTACATTCCATAAGCAGAGTGGACTAAGCAGGATAAAATGGCTCAAGGTCAGTCTACACATTGGACCTTGCTTTTATTGGGTTGTGCTAGTTTTACCCCTTCTCCCTTGCTTGGTACTCAGGTTGATTTGCACCTTGATTTGTCATAATTTTTTTTCTACTACCCATACATATGTTTCTTTTCTCCCAGAAAAATGCACTGAGGGGTAGCAAACCACAATGCTAACGATAAGTAGCATCAGATTAAATTTAGGTCAGTTCCTTGAGCTATTGTACATGCTGAAGATCAGTGACTTTGCTTATAGGGTCTTGAATTTTTCTTGTGGTCTTCTAGCTTCCTCCCTTAAAGGGTAAAATTACTCAGTTTCCCCTCATAGGAGGAATTTTCAGGAGTATTATGTGAGGACGAAGGATCTAGGGGTGCTACCCTCTCTTCGGCCTTTTCTATCCCTTCCCATGACCTATCTCCTACTAACATTGGGTTTTGATATCTTTTGAATGATGTGCAAGTCAGAGATCACAAGAAATGGCTAGTAAATTAGTTCCTTTTGATTTTTCTCTCAAATATTGGGTATTGTGTTTGACAAGGGCAAAATTTCTTGGAACTCTTAGATAATCTCTTTGGTGAGTGTATAGAGTGGGTATAATCTGATTTATTATTTCAAGGAAATCTATAGATTTGATACTGATATTATATTAATATTCATATCTAGAAACTTAAGGCTGAATAAAAGTTCTATTCCAGATAAACTTTTCTCTTTGAGAATGTTATAAGTTGAGTATTCTAGGCATTATACTAGACATTCATGTATAGTACTCTTGAGTTTTAAAGTAACTTTATAGAGTAATTGTTATTACTCCCATTTATAGATAGACTAAGACTAGGAGAGGTTAAAACCTTTGCCCAGGAATATGCTACTAGAGATAATTGGAGTTGAGATTCTCTGTGCAGTCCCTCTCCTGTTCCACTCTTATTAAGGCCGTTTGCATCAATTTGCTTTATTGAAATTGAAATTTAGTGAAATTGAAAGAGAAAATAGATGTGAAAGATTTATCTGGTAAAAGGCACTGAATGGAGACATACTCAAATCAGTGAGTTCAGTTTCTCAGTAATAGTTTAAATAAAAATAAATAGTTTAAATAAAAAAATAAAAGAACTAATTCAATCACAGTTTAAACTTCCTGTGAATTTCAGTTTTACACAGCATACCTGGTTTAGCAATAATCATAAATTATTCATGTTTCTTTGAGGTGCTTTATGAAATGTCATAGTTTGGTCATCTTTGGTTTTAACTATATGTTGCCAACACCCAAAGTGTATATAATAATGATGAAATTACTAGAAAGATTTTGACAATGAATAAAATATAATCCCAAAGCTTTAATCTCAGAGGTCAGCTAGGTTGGTCCAACCAATTATTTGATCAGAAGGAGGTAGACCACCCTGAAAGATTAAGCACCTTGACTAAGTCTCAGTGACTAGCAGTAAGACCAGAACTAGAGCCCAGGTATCTGAATTGTAGTCCAGTATTTCCTATTAAAACAATCTAAAGCTTTTCAGAATAATTTTGTTTGTCTAAAGATAAGAGTATACCTAATTTTAAATATGTCACTTAAAAATTTCAGCTACTTATCATGATTATCTTAATGGTTTGAGTGTTTTAATTCAGTCATTGTGCTTTAATATAAAGGCCTAAGAAAAGCAATTGAAAAGTAACCAATGTCTTACCTTGAAAATCTTTATATAGCATATATAAAGGAATATACATAAACATAGAAAAATATATTTTCTCTTCTTGTATGTGTGTGTGTGTATATATATATATATATATATATAGAGAGAGAGAGAGAGAGAGAGAGAGAGAGAATTATATATATATTTATACACACATACATATACATATATGTCTGTATGTATATGTATATACACATTAAAATCATATATCAATTAGTTTTCATCATTTGTCTCAGCCTGGTTAAGTTTGATTGAGTATAGGAATAAACCATAATACTATTCAATATAAGAGTTGAAAGTAACCTTAAGAAATCATTTGATCTAATAGCTTAAATTTAATATATTTATACATACTTCTCATTGGAAAAACAAAAATAAAAATAAAAGCCTTTCCCCTTCCCATTTTATATTCAGACCTTAGGGTAATCCTCCATTGTAAAACTCCAAGGGGCAATGTCCATCTCATAGTTGACATGAAAGTGCCCTCACAGTTGTGTAACCCTACAAGTTGCTTATACATGAGATAAGTTATCTATTTTACAGATAAGGATATGGACCTAAAGAGAAAGTGACTTGTCCCTGATAAATTATGTGTAGTACAATCAGTATTGGATGTTCTCTGACACTTTTTTTTTCCAATAATGTCCCAGGCTGAAATAATTTATTAAATCCTTCATGCCTAACATCATAAATATTTTAGATATATGAAGCAGAGACCAAGCACATACATAGTTTTATTTCTGGATCTTCCCATCCTGATTTTCAGCCCTTTTATCATTTTCTAAATTTGCCTTTTTCCTGCAGCTCAGACTATCTTTCTAAATATCTCCTCAGTTTACCTTCCTCAAGTTTTCCTTTTCCTTTGGCTACCTTCCCAACTCAACCCCATTCTTTATCACCTCTTCCCTTCCTTCTTTCCACTCCACACATCCTTTCTCTGTCGTGATTCATTCATTGTTGGACATGATGTGTTTTTGTTTTTTCCTAATGTAATTCTTAGCAAGAGTTCTCCTATATATCCTCCAACTTTTTCTCTGACTTCCCTCTTGATATCCTCTTTAAGAATCATCTTGCCACCTAGCACAATTTCTTTCTCTGCATGCTGTCTCTGGATGATTCATCTTTGCCCATCACACGGATGTGCATACCAACACCTACACATACAGGTGAATCTGCTCTGGTGATATATTTTAATTACAGATTTAGTCAAAAGTAATTAAGCCTTTCTGTAATGGGGATGGGAACCATGTTTTAAAAATGCATACTGTTTCAGACATCTTGTGTGTGGTGTATGCCACCCTGGTTGCAGAGTAAGAAGGAGTCCCTGGTGTAGTTAGATTAATTAATAGAAAGAGAATAAAGTTAATGGAGCCAGAAAAGTACAAAAAATGGTGCTTTCTTCCTTATATCTCATGCAGATGGAATGGCCATCCTGGGATGCAGCAGGGGATGGCAATTGCATTTTAATTACAGGGCTGATGGTTTCGGCACTGCACCAGATGGAAGGGCCTTTTTAGAGAGAGGCCCACTCACTGCCTCTATCGATTTTCCCTCTGATGCTGGTTAACAAAACCCAATAGGAGACAAAAGTGATGATGTTGCATTCTGATCCGATGGATTTTATACCCTATTACATTGCTTGACTTGTGAGTTCAGCCAGCTCTTGATGCTTGTGAAAAAGGTGCTTTCAGGCACTTCAAAAAATGAAGAATAAAGGAGGAAAGGCAAGATTCTTCTTCCTTTTCCTCTTCTTCTGCTCTATCCTTGTGGATACTTTCTAGCCTGCTTACAAAGCACTTTCCATTGCTATTATGACAGCTCTCTAACACAGTTATTATTATGCCCATTTTAGTGAAAGAGAAGTTGGGATTAGGACATTTAAACTTTTGTAGATTTAGTAGAGTTAGAAAATTATTGACATTAGGGTAAAATTCTCATTTGGTGAGCCTAAAAATAGGAAAATGTAGTTTTTAAATATAGGGTCTGGTTACCTATTTTTTCTCATTTTAGACTCAAGTGGTAAAGTAGAGGGCTGTGTGGGTAGTTGGAAGAGTACAGTCTTTGAGACTAGCCCCGGTGCCATTTTACTTTGGCTTATTGTGTCTTACAAATCTGGGGGCAAATTCACTCTCCAAACTTAATTTCCTTTTATGTAAAATGCAAAGCTTTTTTGAATAAAACAGAGATCACTCTAGTCTTGACTCCTCTGCTGCCATGGCCCCAGATTTTTCTATACCTAGGCTACAAGCCTCCCTTTTATACCGCCCGTGGATAAGAAAACCAAATTCTATAAAATAATATTCATAGAGATAGACTGGAAAGGATGAGCCCTGAATTGAAGTTAATAAAGACCATACCCTTAAAGAATTTTTAGAATGTTATCACATAGGAAAAGAGCCAGAACATTGGGAAGGCACTATTCACTCAGAAGTTGAAGTGATTTAGGCATATGAACCTAAAATTGCTGTGAAAATTCCATTCTCAGACACAAAACCCTACTCCACCATGTGCTTTGCCAATACAGTTCTGAAGCAAATAAATGAGTCACAGGGTATCATCTCAAGTTTCTTTTGCTTTCATCTAAACCATTGATTTAGCATACTTTGTTTCTCAAGATCTCTTCTTTCAACTTTTTCTCCTTTAAAAAAAGGACAATTTATTTTCTGTGCACTATGATTTGGTAGTTTGGGAGGGATAAACATCAGACCTTCACAGCTGTCAGGGCTTTGATTTATAGGAAAATTATTTATTCTAATTATACAGAATGATTCATAGCTTATGCAAATGTGTGATTTATCACAAGACCACTCATTTATGGATAGGCACCATTCTCTTTAGTTTTTAGTTAAGGGCTTCCTAGGAATGGACGATTATCTAGACCAGGGCACTAAATTTCTTTCGTACTTCTCCTGACAGGCTAGAATAATAATGGATGCATTCATTCATTTAACAAAAAGTCATGGAGCAATCTCTCTGTGTACAAGGCACTGGGGATATAGAAATGATGTTCACATTATTTGATACAAAAGATATGAAGGGGAGTTCTACAGAGCTTTAACATTCTTTATCTCATATGAGCCTCAGAGCAGCCTTGTAAGATAGGCAAAGTAGCTCTTATTCTGACAGTCTTACAAATGAAGTCAGGCACTAAGAAGGAAAGTGACCTACCCAAGGTTACTTAGTATAAAAATTAGAGAATCCTGTGAGAATGATCCATAAGTCTTGACAGCAAGAACAAGCCTTGTATCTGTGTTTGTAGGGGTGGGATAGGGACAGCAATCAGGGTTGGGGTTTTTATATCCCTATGTGAAAGGATGGAAAAGGGATTATTTTCTTAGAATGGTTTTACAGTTTAACTACTTAACTTTGAACCTAGTATTTTAACTATTAGTTTTGTTTAAGGAAAAGAGGGCTGATATTAAAATGATAATGTTCTTTTGGGGAAGAAACATGTTGATCTGTTACTCATTATTCTTTCATAACTTCATTTGTATTTTCATTCATTCAAGAAGCCTGGGGTTGGGGCTCAGTGGTGTGGTGCACTTACCTGGCATGTGTGAGGCACTGGGTTAAATTCCCAGCACCACATATAAATGAATAAGATAAAGGTCTATCAAAAACTAAAAAATATATATTAAAAAAGAAGCCTTATTTGAAACCTTTTTAGTATCTAGTTTTGAGATAGGAACTAGGAGAGCTGTGGAGGGTGGTAATTGTTGGGAGGAATATGATATAAACATCAGTTAGTTATGGTGTCTCTCATGAAACCCATGCCTCTCTTCAATAGTCTTATTTATTGACATGTTTCACGTTCTGTGTTCAAATTGCTGAGAATTGTCATTTTAGGCAAGTGATTTTTTCTTTCTTCTCCTGTATTGGTTTATCCTCCCCAAGTCCTCCCCATTTTCCTCATCTGCACACAGGTGTATGTGTGTTATCTTCCTGTACATTGAATTCTTCAAAAACTTCAAGTGCCCCAGGACAGTGTGCTTGAAACTTGGATCTCTTCTTCAATTCTAAAATATCAAAAAAGTCTTCCTTTGTTATTTGTGATCCTTGCCAAAGGTCCCTACCTTCATCCTGTGATTTCTTCAGAACTAAAGAAGAAGCATATAAATTAATTGGAACACATATATATAACCATAGCAAGTCACTTAGTATCCCTGGGACTTGGTTTCTTTCTCTGGAAAATAGTAATTATCTCTACTTGGTTTGTAACAATAATCAAGTGAGTATACATTGTCACCTCCTATTTCAAAACTCAGCCCAGGTTTCTACTTGTTGAAGAAGTTTATTCTGATTCCTATCTTCCAGGCTATCTTACTAACCATAGTTTTTCTGAGACTCACAATTTCCCTGTTATATACTTTCAGCATTATATTCTCTGATTTTCTTTGTCTTTCTCCTCTAATATTCAATGTTTTGTTTGTTTGTTTGTTTATCAGTCATCTTTGTATTCACTTGCATTCATCCAACATATGTTTATTGTGGACTTATTATGTGTCAGGCAATGTGCCAGAGACTGGAAACTCATCAATGAATTAGATTAATACAGCCTCTGTCCTTGTGAAGTTATGGTATCTACATTAGGTTTAGCACAGAATAGGATAAATGAATGAAAATGAATGAATGCATAAATGAATGAAATGACTTGGTTACATGGATTGCTGTATAGAGGTTGTTATTTATATTCCAGTACACTCAATTGAAATGAGGTTCTGATTCAGTCTCCTATGTCAGTTGCCTCTAAATTGATATGTGACTCTCTCTTTGCTTGAGATTTGCCTGTTCTCTCAGAATTAGGCTAGACAAAATCCTTTCCTAGCTTAATTTCTCTCTATTTTCTTTTCGACTAATATCTTTATTTTCTGATAACTTTTGACCTGTGTGTGAGAGAAAGCTTCAGAAAAGAGCAGATGAGAAGAATAAACACCTTTTTATCTTAAAAGAGAGCCAGTTTTCTCTGAAGATCAGTGAGTAATACAAGGAAGCTTCATGGGAAATAGGCTTCTAGGTCCCCAAATATTGGTTGAAAGAAAGTGAATGGTACTTTACATTTTTTAATTCATAGTAAAAAAAATAGGTTGTTCATATAATTTATCTTCCAAACCTGAAATTTTTGAGTGAAAGAATACAATTGATACTATGCCAGAATAATATAAATAAAGCTGGACTTCCCCTAGCAAACCTGGATACATATGTATTCTATGGTAATGGAAAGCTAGCATAGCATCAAGCATGGGCTGGAGTCAAGTCAACTTGGGTCAAATCCTGATTCTGCAACTTACTATTAGTACTAACACTCTACATTTGTTTTTATAAAGTGAAGCTGCTAAACCTATGTCCTGTTTATATTGAATGTAAGGGGCCTAACATAATAGAAACTCAAAGAATATTAGTTTCTTTTCTTTTTAATTCTCTCAGTAGCAATTATATCATTAGTTCAATGTGTGACTTGCTCAACTCTCCATTTTCTTATCAGCCAAAAGACAGGATTGAAATTTCTAATCTAGTTCTATCCATTTTTCCTGGATTTCTCTGAATAGACTCAGTTCAAATAACCTTATTGTCATAAGCATCCTTGGGAATCTTAATACTTGTAGAATATGTCCCAGATATTCTTGACATGAAAAACAGCCCCCAAATTCTCCAGTGTAATTATAATTGTCACATTATGAGTTCTTTCCCAGCTCTTGGTCATACTCAGTACTCTTCTGAGAACCAAAATAGCCAAAGCTGATAACTCCCAAATTTCTAACCTTGTAATATCAAAAAATTAGAATATTCCAAAGTGACATGAGATAGTTTTTTAATGCTTATAATCCAAGCTTTAAATTATTCACTGCATGAAGAACTGTAGGAAATGATCCATTCTCTTCTGAAGATTCTCTTCTCAATGTTAATGCACGTTCTTTAAGTTTATCCCTTTAAGGATATATGAACAATTTAGTCATTGTTGGTTCTTCTTGCTTGAATCTGGTCAAGAGGTTTCCATTTCATTTGTAATGCAGTCAACCTGGTTTCCCATTCTCTGATTCTACCACTTTAAAATATATTGAAATGGGTTATTCCCTAGACTTTCTAGTCTATAGTTCTATTCTTCTGTTTAGTTCAAACCATGAATTAAGAATACAAATAACAAAATGTAGGTGAGGATGTAGGGAAAAAGGTATACTCATACATTGCTGGTTAGGCTGCAAATTGGTGCAACTACTTTGGAAAGCAATATGAAGATTACTTAGAAAACTTGGAATGGAACTACCTTTTGACCCAGTTATCCTACTTCTTAGAATATGCCCAAATTACTTAAAATCAGCATAGCAGACACATCAATGTTTATAACAGCTCAATTAACAATAGCTAAGCGATGGACTCAAGTGACCTTCAA
Source organism: Marmota flaviventris (assembly GCF_047511675.1). Classification (NCBI taxonomy): domain Eukaryota; kingdom Metazoa; phylum Chordata; class Mammalia; order Rodentia; family Sciuridae; genus Marmota; species Marmota flaviventris. Next base: position 38,876,611 of record NC_092507.1, on the reverse strand, counting down.
CAGATGAATGGATAAAGAAAATGTATATATACACAATGGAATATTACTCAGCATAAAGAAGAAAGACTTTTTGACATATACCAGTAAATGGATGGATCTGGAAACTATTCTGCTAAGTGAAATAAGCCAATCTCAAAAACCAAAGGTTAGATGTTCTTTCTGATATGTGGATGCTAACACAAACAAGGGGAGGATGGGGGGGGGGGAATATACAAATAGATTAGACATACAGGAGTGAAGGGAGGGGAGTGAAGAACAGGGATACAAAAGACAGTGGAATGAATAGGAATTAACTTTCCTATGTACATAAATACACCACAGTGACTCTCTATATCATGTATAAGCAAAAGACTGGGATCCTAATTAGAATAAGATGTACTCCATGCTTGTATAAGTATGTCAAAATATACTCTACTGCCATGTATAACTAAAAAGAACAAATTAAAAGTGGAGCTAGGTAATTAAAGTGATTTTAAGTGAATATCTTTAAATTATTTATTTCATTATATATTTTCCAATACCAAAATAGAAATTAAGATAAAACCTGCAGAAGAAAATAAACCATATTACATGCTATCTAATGGGTAGTTAAGATGAAAAGATCAGAAAGATAGTCTCTGCTGTTGTCATTCAATATCAGAGCAGGAAATATTCCTTAGTCTTCATGTAGTTCAAGTGCCTCATTATATAGACAAGGAAACTAAGACTCAGAAATGGAAAGTCTCTGGTACAAAGTCACATGGCTACTATGATTGATGTGTTGAAAAGTAGGGATGTTTAAGCCATGGGTCCTACTTTTGGAAAGTTTAATTGAGACAGGCCATACATTTAAATGAATAGTCATGTGGAGTTTTATGAAAGTGCTTCCGGGAACTGTTTTAACCTCTATAGGTTGTTGTTTCTCCCAAATTAAAACAAACAAACAAAACAAAACAATAGCAACAGCAACAATAACAAAAACGAAACAGCTACAATAATGTAGACTTTAAGGTGCTCATTTTTGATAAAAAAATAAATGACTTTTTACCCAAATTAAACATGTTATTTGGAAAACTTGGAAGGTGAGATGATCCATAATTAATATTGGACTATACTCTGTATTTAGAGCAGGTTCAAAAATGATAAACCTATTGTGATCCCGAAAGGAGATAACTTGTTTAAGGACAAAAACCAGGGGGAAATAAAAGTTAAACATAAATTCTAGAAGCCATTTATAGTGCAGTAACTAACTCTAGTGCCTTAATATTTCAAACAGTAAGTCTGGAATAGTTGTAATAAATCGGAAGGAGAGTATGATTCTTAAATAGATCTCTCAAAGAGCCTCTTAAACCACTCTAAATGAGTGAGTAGAAGGCCTAGAAGCTGCTCAAGGCATACAATGCCTAGTGTATAAAATCCTCACCAAATTCATGTTTAAAGGAAGAAGAGAAAACCTAGTGATGTTCTGGTTCTGTTGAAATTCTGTTTTCAGACCTAATGCTTAGAAGTTCCTTTCTAAGATGGAGAGACCCTTAGCCATTTCACTGTGTACAAACTGCTACCTGGTAGTCAGTGAGCTGATTTCCAAATTAAAGACTTGGCAGATGAATATTTGAACAGAAAGGATGGATAGAAAGGATGGACTGCTTACTTAAAAGAAAAACTTGGCTTCAATATTTACATCTTTAATTGGGTGCTGTATGTTGAATGATTTGAGTGTTAACCTGTAGGTTGGCAATTAAAGATATATAGTAGTGAGAAGACTTCCTTCATGACTAGGACTGTGTTATACTGACCCCTGTAATACTCACCAACCTCACTTCAATATCCGGAAAGTTTTGCATATCCTGCCATTGAAGTACTTAATGAATTGAATTGACTTGAAATGGCACTGTAGGCAGTTAGTTATGTGGTATAATTTGAAGGACTCAAATCATTTCCCCTCTGCCCCCATGTCATTCCACATTGTCTCTTGGTATTAGACTTCTACCATGAAATAAGAGAACCTCAAGATTGTAAAGGATACTGGAAATCATGGCATATATCCACAAAACCTTCCTACCAAATGGATAGTCTTTGTATTACCCAGCCTGATTATCTCCAATATAGGAAAATCCTGACTATGAGGCAGCCTATCCACATTGGGCTGCTTTTGGTAAGAAGTAGCTTCCCAATATTTACTGATGTCACCCTCTTGCACCTCTTGATAGACAATGTACTTGGAGAACCATGAATAGTAACTGTGAAGTGCATCTCCAGAATGGGTTGTTCTCTGCCAAGCTCTGAGGGCTCTTCCTTTTCCTCAGATTATGGAATATCATTGTGTGGTTGTGTGGTTTCCTTTCCTTCTGTCGTTAGGTTCTCTAGTCTTTAAAAATTCTGAATTTTTTCTTGAAAAATGCTGAATTTCTCATCTTCAGCAGATTGAAGAAACTTGTGCATTAGAATTTAGTTTGTTTTCAAATGATTCTTTCATGCTGGCTGCTTTGAATGGAAATAATGGAATAAAACAGTCTCAAATAATCTTTATGATCACTAATACATTTCAGAAGGCCCATGGACTGTTTCATGTTCTAATTTTAAAAAGTACTGACAGGGACCAGTGGAAGAGACAGAAACCTTGGGTTCTAGCTTAGCCTTTCCTTCCATTTATTATATAACATTGAGAAAAGCTGTCTCCATGTAGCCCTCATCCATTCTTTTTTTTCTGTAAAATACATAGGATTGAATTTAGTATTCACTGCTCTCTCTCTCTCTCTCTCTCTCTCTCTCTCTCTCTCTCTGTACAAGGTTTGAGGAACTTTTGAAGCCTTCCATCCAGCCCCATTAATTAAATGTCCTTTATCTGATTGGGCACATTTGAAGAGGTTGTAACTTTTTTCATTGTCTCATTTATGGTCAAACTCTGACATAAAAGAAAATGAGAAATTTTACTGCCAACATATCATTAATTTTATTGCTATAAAAGTGTGAGAAATATTCTATTTTATTTATTTTATTGTTTTCCTTGCTGTTAGCTAAAGTTGATTGAAGGAAATGAGGTAGGGTTGGATGGAAAAGATAAGGCTCTTATTTAGGAAGTTCTGGAATGACAGGTTGGCCAATTGCTATATTGTATCATAACTTGGTAGATGAACAGCTGTCTGAATTCTGGAGTATATCTTCTGCTTGTGAAAGAGTCATCAGAGGATATACTTACAACATTTGCCAATTTCTAACTGGAATTTAACAGGTGTACTTTCCATTTGTTAAAAGATTAGTAGATATATAACACTGTATTAAATCACATTTAAAAGAATGTGCCAATGAATTGTGACACTGGGTAAATAGTAGCTCTTTAGATAAAGTTCTCTTTAATGGCCTTTTCTGCCTCATTCCATCTGTGTGGATTTGGACATTTGTCTTCCATTCATGCATTTATTAAGAACCATTGCATCCCTGGTTCAATGCTAAATGCTTCTGATAAAAACACATAAATGGGACAGATTAGTCATCTTAAACTAGATTCTTCTGGAACATATCCCTCACATGAGCATGTACTGTGTTCATGTTAGTAGCAGTGAGGGGTTTTAGAAATGAATGCCATTGAGTGCCTTGGGAAGGCTCACTTTGGTGTCTCTAGTATAGAGAAGGCACTCAGCAAATACTTGGGAAGGAAGAAGGCATGGATTATTATGTCTTTAGGGAATACTTATCCTGTTTATTCTGTGATCTAACCTTTAATAAACAATCAAGGAGCTCACTAGGAGATGAGGAAAAGTTTTATGTAGACATGCTAAAATAGTCATGAACAAGAAAAGTGACCAATGAATTTTGCATCAAGAACATTAGGGAAGAACACTCTAGCTAAATGAAGTGAGAAATGTGTAATAATATAGAATCTAGAAGACAAGAAATGTAGAAATCAGAAATATGTAGAAGAAATATAGAAATGATTATGAGCATATACTGTGTTCTCAGAGACTACTCAAGTAATCAATCATGGGGGGGAGTGAGGAAGGGATGACAGGTGGAAGAATAGTAAGAAGTCTCCCCAACACAATATACAGGGTTCCAAATTCCATAATAAGGAGTTTGACTTTGGCCCACTAAATGATGGGAACATTTTAAGCACATAAGTGCCACATCCTTAGATACGTTTTATAATGCACCATTGCCATTGGTGTGAAGGATGGATTGAAGTAGGGAAAGACTAGAAGCATGGACATAAGTAGAAGAGAGGAGTATCAGTTGGGGTGAATCAAATGGACTTGACCCTGAAACAGTAGCACAATTAAGCAGGAGATGTGAGCTGAAGAGAAATCTGAATATGCTGTTATACTGAAGTGAAGGAAACAATGGAGGTCTACAGTTGAAAATTTGAGGGAGAGAAGGCATAATTGGAGGGAGTCCCTGGTGCAGGCTGGAAGGATTATAATTTATATCATAGAGTGAAAGGCTTGTTTAGGACAAAAGAAGAAAATAAAGAGAAGGATATGACTTTACGTTTGTCTCTTAGTGTGTATTGAGGGGCTTTAATATTTTTTGAGCTTATTTTTTCAACCATTCTTTCTTCTTTACCAGCTATAGTCCTGAGTTGTTTTAAAAAACATCAGTGTTTAGGCTCCCCAGTGGGTGAGGTAATTTTTTTACTCACATAACAACAGTCTTTGAACACCTAGTCTGTGGTAATCCCCACACTGGGCACTGAAGGTGTGACAGTGCCTAATAATCTTCCAGCATATAAAGGAAGATAGTCGTGTAAATTAGTTAATGTACTAAAGGTGGGAATGAATATTCCTACCTGGGTTGGCATAAGAGGTAGATAAAAAATGTTTCATAAATTGTAGATATGCTTGAGATAAATTTTGAAAATATAAACTTCCCTGATTTTCTTAAGACAGTGCAATAGACAGAATTCTAATATGCCTGCCCCAGAGATTTTCCTCACTCTCACTGTATAATTCCCTTTCTTTACATATGGATATAATCTGTGAATTTGAAAAGAAACCACTCTGATTATTTTAGGCTATGTGGCAGAATAGAATTTAAATGTCATTAGGGTCTCAAATCAATTGTACTTAAAAATGGATTATCTAGGTGAGTCTTACCTAATCAATGGAGCCTTTTGAATTTGGATCTAGAAGTCAGAAATGGAGAAAGTCAGAGGGTCAGTGTACCACAAGAAGAATTTTATATGCCATTATTGGCTTGAAGATGAAGGAGGCCATGTTTCAAGAAATGTTGGTGGCCTCTAGGAGAGTGGACCCCAGCAAAGAAATGAGTATCTCAATTCTATAATCAAAAGGAACTGATTCTATCAGTGAGAATGAGCTTGGAAGCAGTTTTTTTCCCCATCCTTCTGCCCAGCTGATATCTTGATACTCCAAGTAGAGAATCCAGCATGCCATGCCAAACTTCTGATCTAGAGAACTGTCAACTAATAAATGAGTGTCTTTTTAAACTTTAAACTTTTGTTGTAATTTGTTACACAACAATGGAAAACGAATACAGGTGGCTTTGCAGCAGAATCTGCCCTGTGGAGACTTAGAGATTTGTTAGTTTGTACTTGTTTTTTTTTTTTTTTTTTTTTTTTTTGGCACCAGGGATTGAAACCAGGGGCACTTAACACCCCTAGCCCTTTATTTGTTATTTTGTGAAAGGGTCTTGCCAAGGTGTTAGGTCCTTACTAAATTGCTGAATCTGGCTCTGAATTCATGATCCTCCTGCTTCAGTCTCCGGAGCCACTGGGATAAGAGGTGTGTACCACCATGCCTAGCTAGAATTTTGATTTTTATAGGACAAATTTGGAATCAGGCCGATTTACTGACAGTTTTTCTTTCTTTGAAGATTATTTCTAAATTACATGAATTCCTCATCTTTCTTCTCCAAAGGATTGAGCTAAAATTTTCCACTTTATTGTAGAAGACAAATTAGACGATTCCTTCAAAAATTTCTCTTGAAATAGTAATTATACAATGATTTGAAGATGTTCACTTTACATTTTATTGCTGTTAACAGTCTCCTAAAACTATTTGTTGAATAATAAACAAATGATCCACTAAATATTTCTGAAAAATCTAAAAGGATTGTGATTGATTTTTTTCAACTGTAAAGAGAATTGCAATCTCTTGGGAAAGTTTTATAGTCAATGTTGAACTTTTGTGGTGTCAATTCCATCTGTATTATTTTCTGTATTAGTTGGTCTCTTACTGTAGCCAGTCTTTAAATGTTGGTATTCCTAGGGGTTCTGCTCTGGGACCTCTGCTTTTCTCACTTTTATCTCATTCTCTGAGTTTGTTCATATTGTTCTATGAATTAAAGATTTTAAAGATACAAAGTGATGACTTTCAAACTTCTAATTTCATATCAAATCCTGGGTAAGACCAGGATTTAAATAGAGATCTTAGACTTTTTCAGAGTTGGTACTTTTCCCTTGTTTGTCCCTTTCAGAGAATCCTGAATTGAGATTTTTCTAGTCAAGAATAATAAGCATATTATAATATTAACTGTTTTAAATTTGAAATCAAAGGTATTACCAGAAGGTAATTTCTCCAGGAAAGGTTTCATGTATTTTGACAGATCTACCAGGCAAACAGGCAATGTGGCCAATCTACTTGGAGAGGATTCCATAGTATTTTCTATAATTTGTATTCTGAAATGATTATGAAGTATGCCCTCAATTTCTGAAGTAAAATTCCAGATTTGGGCTCTTCAGGAAGGAGTGTAAAAGCCCGTGATGAGCCTGGAGTATGAATAATGAGCTGAAAAATATCTATAAGAATTTGAAGGGTGTAAATATGGGGGGTGGGGTGGGGTAGGAAAGCTATCTGGGAATAAGTAGGTGAAGTCAAATAAATCCAGAAGTGCACATTGATTTTTGAAGGAAAAACCACCATACTACCTCCTGCATTGAGTCTTATGAGCCTGTGGTAGGCAACTCCTCTAAAGTTAGTGGCTACCACCCAGAAAAGTTCTCAAGGGATCCTGTGCTGATTTCAGTCTCCTGACCCTCTGAAAACACCGCTACTTCCCATAATGCTGCATCCAATATCTTCCACAAATTATACATAATTTCTGCCTGCTCTGCCCTATTCACAGTGTCTGAGGGAGTATTTGCATGGCTTCTGAGATAGAAACATATGCAGTTTTCAACTAGCAAATATAGCCTTTAGTGCGCCACATTTTAAGAACTGTATATTAATCAAATATTTTCCTTCATCTAAAATGACCAAATTCTAACTCAGATATCATTGGGGCCACTTGTTCATATAATAAACACTTCCTCAGTTATAAATATCTTCATTTAAAATATCCTCATGTAACACAGTATTTCAGACTGGGCCTCAGACCAGATTTGAGTTCTGCCTCAGGCAATTAATAGACACATGACTTTAGGAATTAGTTTCTCATCCTGAGTATTATTTTTCTTATCTAGAGAATTGGAAGAATATATATAATTAGATTTATAGTAAGTATTCATTAAAATTATATAATTCTTCATGGCATTTATCAATCGTATGTATCCTCATATTAAATTTACTTCAGTATTAAATAATATTCATATCCTTTAAGTATTAATCATATATTTAATATATCTGATTTTAATTCTCCACCTGTCTTGTTTTGCATCTCACATGTCCCAACCAAATCTTTAATAGCACGCATCTTAATTTTCCTACCTCAGACTCAAATATGCCCTATTTAAAATCCCCATTTCAGTTTAAATAATCTTCACCATAAATTCCATGTATAGAGGACATATGCTATTTTAGTTTGCCAGTATTCTTTTCTCTCTTGTGGTAATGATATATTGTTACTTTTGGATAATGTTTCCTCCTTCCTGACTTTTGATTCTAATGAGGTTTCAGATGTAGTATAGTAAGCCTCTAGTCACAAATTGCCATTTGACCCTGACTTGACACTTCATGGTCTCTAATACTCTTGGCCAAAATGATAAATTCAGTAAAGGACAAATGACCTATGATGGAGGGACCAGTAAGGGTCATCTGCTAAGACATTTTATTCTGAAGCTGTGAGGGAGAAGTCTGTCTTTGAAGTATAAGTACCAAAGGATGCTGTTGCATTTCTATCATGAAGGAGTCTTAAATAATGAGGCCAACATAAAAGTATGATATGAAATGAAAGGGAGGGAGTTTTGAGGGCATTGTTTGAGTCCTTGATTCAATTTTCCAATTTGTTATCCATAACTATGAGTCAATAAATGTTCTTAAATAAAAAGCTAGTATTTGGATTTCTGTAATCTGCAACTGAGAGATTTCTTATGAAGTAGTCATGTATTATTTTAAAGCTATTTTCCAACTTTACATCTCTTGCCTGAGGTTTAATTCTGGAGCTTGCCTTCATGATAGTCTCATGTTTTAGTTAAGTTACTTAAAGGAATCCTAAGCCTGTGTCACCTGGAATCAGAGTTGGAATAAAAATATTGATTCAGCCCCAAGTATAGTCACATTTAAGGAAGTTAGATGCAAGAATATCTAATATTGTAAACATTGTGGAGAATTCAAGTTAAAATGTCAGTCAGTCTGAATTCCAGGACCAACTCTACCCCTGGTTTATTATGGGATCTTAGACAGTCCTTTTCTCTATGTGTTTCAAATTCTGTTTCTAGAAAATGGAGTGCTAGAATCCAGCATGATGGCATATGCCTGTTATCTAAGCTACTTTGAAGACTGAGGCAAGAGAGATAAGTTTGAGACTAACCTGGGCAACTTAGTGAAACCTTGTCTCAAAAACTAAAAAAAAACAAAACAAAAAAAGTTGGGAATGTCACTCAGTGGTAGGGTACACTTGCGTTCAATTCCCAGTCTCCCCCCACCCCAACACACAAACACACACACAAAAAAAAGGAAAGAAGGAAGGAAAAAAAATGAATGAAGTAGCAGAACTTGATTTTTATTTTCCACCTCTAATAGTCTGAATTTTTAAAATCCAGACAGATTCCTAAGCAGAAAGGTAGAGGGGTCAGCAATATTACCTGGATAACTGGGCATTGGCACAATCTGAGTTGACTTAAAACCTAGTAAATATAAAAATTTATTTGAAGTATGTTGTTTTGTAAGATTCTTTTACAACTGTGACCAAACACAGAGCAGGCCCAGCGGCCTGCTGAGGGGCAGAGCCGCCCCCCACCCCCCTCGCCTGCCAGGTAGGGGAAGGGTGACCACCGACAGAAAAGGCCCAGTGGCCCGCGGCGGGACAGAGCTTCCAATCACTCCTGCAAGGTAGGCGGGCCTGCGACCCACCAGCAGAAGAGGAGCAGCCACCTGCTGAGAGGCTGAGCCGCCCCCTCCCCCTGCGCCGGCATAGTAGAGGGAACTGGGACCAAACACAGAGCAGGCCCAGCGGCCTGCTGAGGGGCAGAGCCGCCCCCCACCCCCCTCGCCTGCCAGGTAGGGGAAGGGTGACCACCGACAGAAAAGGCCCAGTGGCCCGCGGCGGGACAGAGCTTCCAATCACTCCTGCAAGGTAGGCGGGCCTGCGACCCACCGGCAGAAGAGGAGCAGCCGCCTGCTGAGAGGCTGAGCCGCCCCCTCCCCCTGCGCCGGCATAGTAGAGGGAACTGGGACCAAACACAGAGCAGGCCCAGCGGCCTGCTGAGGGGCAGAGCCGCCCCCCACCCCCCTCGCCTGCCAGGTAGGGGAAGGGTGACCACCGACAGAAAAGGCCCAGTGGCCCGCAGTGGGACAGAGCTTCCAATCACTCCTGCAAGGTAGGCGGGCCTGCGACCCACCGGCAGAAGAGGAGCAGCCACCTGCTGAGAGGCTGAGCCGCCCCCTCCCCCTGCGCCGGCATAGTAGAGGGAACTGGGACCAAACACAGAGCAGGCCCAGCGGCCTGCTGAGGGGCAGAGCCGCCCCCCACCCCCCTCGCCTGCCAGGTAGGGGAAGGGTGACCACCGACAGAAAAGGCCCAGTGGCCCGCGGCGGGACAGAGCTTCCAATCACTCCTGCAAGATAGGCGGGCCTGCGACCCACCGGCAGAAGAGGAGCAGCGGCCTGCTGAGAGGCAGAGCCGCCCCCTCCCCCCCGCGCCTGCAAGGTAGTCGGAACTGAGACCACCATCAGAACAGGTCAGACCTGCAACCGAGAGACAGAACAGGCCCAGTGGCCTGAGGAAGGGTAGAGCCGCCCCCCCCCACGCCTACAAAGTAGGCGGACCTGCGACCCACTGGCAGTACAGCCCCAGAGGCCTGCAGAGGGGCAGTGCCGCTGCCTGCGCCTGCAAAGTAGGCAGAACTGCGACCACCGACAGAACAAGCCTAGCGGCCCGCAGAGGGACAGAGCCTCCGCCCGCGCCTGCAAGGTCGGCGGACCTGCTACCGACTGGCAGAGCAGGCCCAGCGGCCTGCCGGCGTGGTAGGCACATTGCCCCAATTGGAGGAGGGGCAGAGCCACCGCCCGCACCTGCGAGGGAGACTTTGCAACTATACAAGACCAATATAAATATATAGGGGGAAAATTCAATAGCACAACAGTTTCACCAAGAAGAAAGGAACGCGAACAGTATGAAGAGACAAGGAAAGAAAGGACCACAAGCATTGCAGGTCAACTCAACGTTAGAAGAGGTAATAGCTGCAGCAGATGGAATGTCAGATAAAGAATTCAGGATATACATGCTTCAGATGATCTGGAGTCTCAAGGAAGACATCAGACAGCAAAATCAGACAATGAAAGATCACTTCAACAATGAATTACATAAACAAATCCAAGAAGCAAAAGATCAACTATACAGGGAAATAGAGGTTATAAAAAACAAACAAACAGAAATCCTAGAAATGCAGGAAGCAATAAGCCAACTTAAAAACTCAATTGAGAATACTACCAGCAGAGTAGAACACTTAGAAGACAGAACATCAGACAATGAAGATAAAGTATTTCAACTTGAAAAGAACATAGACAGCTCAGCAAGACTGTTAAGAAACCATGAGCAGAATATCCAAGAAATATGGGATAACATCAAGAGACCAAATTTAAGAGTCATTGGGATACAGGAAGGAACAGAGTTTCAAACCAAAGGAATGAGCAATCTATTCAATGAAATAATTCGAGAAAACTTCCCAGACTTGAAGAATGAGACAGAACCCCAAATCCTAGAAGCCTACAGGACGCCGAATGTGCAAAATCATAAGAGACCCACACCTAGACACATTATAATGAAGATGCCCAACATACAGAATAAGGAGAGAATTTTAAAAGCTACAAGAGAAAGGAAGCAGATCACATTTAGGGGTAAGCCAATCAGGATAACAGCTGATCTTTCAACACAGACTCTGAAAGCTAGAAGATCCTGGAATAACATATTTCAAACACTGAAAGAAAATGGGTTCCAACCAAGAATTGTGTTTCCAGCGAAATTAAGCTTCCGGATGGAAGATGAAATTAAAACCTTCCACGATAAACAAAAGTTAAAAGAATTTGCAGCTAGAAAACCATCTCTTCAAAACATCCTTGGCAAAACATTACAGGAAGAGGAAATGGAAAATAACAATGAAAACCAACAGTGGGAGGTAGGACACTAAAGGGGGGGAAATAATCAAAGTGGAAAACAAACCATGTTTAGTAACATAAATAAACAAATATGGCTGGAAGAACAACCCATATCTCAATAATAACCCTAAATGTTAATGGCTTAAACTCACCAATCAAGAGACACAGGCTAGTAGAATGGATCACAAAACAAGACCCAACAATATGCTGCCTACAGGAGACGCATTTGATAGCAAAAGACATACATAGGCTGAAGGTGAAAGGTTGGGAAAAATCATATCACTCATATGGACTTCGGAAACAAGCAGGAGTATCCATACTCATATCAAATAAAATAGATTTTAAGCCAAAGTTAATCAAAAGGGATAAAGAAGGACACTACATACTGCTTAAGGGAACCATACACCAACAAGACATAACAATCATAAATATATATGCCCCAAACAATGGTGCAGCTATGTTCATCAAACAAACTCTTCTCAAGTTCAAGAGTCTAATAGACCACCATACAATAATCATGGGAGACTTCAACACACCTCTATCACCACTGGACAGATCTTCCAAACAAAAGTTGAATAAGGAAACTATAGAACTCAATAACACAATTAATAACCTAGACTTAATTGACATATATAGAATATACCACCCAACATCAAGCAGTTACACTTTTTTCTCAGCAGCACATGGATCCTTCTCAAAAATAGATCATATATTATGTCACAGGGCAACTCTTAGACAATACAAAGGAGTAGAGATAATACCATGCATCCTATCTGATCATAATGGAATGGAACTGAAAATCAACGATAAAAGAAGGAAGGAAAAAGAATACATCACTTGGAGAATGAACAATAGGTTACTGAATGATCAATGGGTTATAGAAGACATCAAGGAGGAAATTAAAAAATTCTTAGAGATTAATGAAAACACAGACACAACATATCGGAATCTATGGGACACATTGAAAGCAGTTCTAAGAGGAAAATTCATTGCTTGGAGTTCATTCCTTAAAAAAAGAAAAAACCAACAAATAAATGATCTCATACTTCATCTCAAAATCCTAGAAAAAGAAGAGCAAAACAACAGCAAAAGAAGTAGAAGGCAAGAAATAATTAAAATCAGAGCTGAAATTAATGAAATCGAAAAAAAAGAAACAATTGAAAAAATTGACAAAACTAAAAGTTGGTTCTTTGAAAAAATAAACAAAATCGACAGACCCTTAGCCATGCTAGCGAAGAGAAGAAGAGAGAGAACTCAAATTACTAGCATACGGGATGAAAGAGGCAATATCACAACAGACACTTCAGAAATACAGAAGATAATCAAAAATTATTTTGAATCCTTATACTCCAATAAATTAGAAGATAGTGAAGGCATAGATAAATTTCTTAAGTCATATGATCTGCCCAGATTGAGTCAGGAGGATATAGACAACCTAAACAGACCAATATCAATTGAGGAAATAGAAGAAACCATCAAAAGACTACCAACTAAGAAAAGCCCAGGACCGGATGGGTATACAGCAGAGTTTTACAAAACCTTTAAAGAGGAACTAATACCAATACTTTTCAAGCTACTTCGGGAAATAGAAAAAGAGGGAGAACTTCCAAATTCATTCTACGAGGCCAACATCACCCTGATACCTAAACCAGACAAAGACACTTCAAAGAAAGAAAACTACAGACCAATATCTCTAATGAACCTAGATGCAAAAATCCTCAATAAAATTCTGGCGAATCGGATACAAAAACATATCAAAAAAATTGTGCACCATGATCAAGTAGGATTCATCCCTGGGATGCAAGGCTGGTTCAATATAAGGAAATCAATAAATGTTATTCACCACATCAATAGACTTAAAAATAAGAACCATATGATCATCTCGATAGATGCGGAAAAAGCATTCGACAAAGTACAGCATCCCTTTATGTTCAAAACTCTAGAAAAACTAGGGATAACAGGAACATACCTCAATATTGTAAAAGCAATCTATGCTAAGCCTCAGGCTAGCATCATTCTGAATGGAGAAAAATTGAAGGCATTCCCTCTAAAATCTGGAACAAGACAGGGATGCCCTCTCTCACCACTTCTGTTCAACATAGTTCTCGAAACACTGGCCAGAGCAATTAGACAGACGAAAGAAATTAAAGGCATCAAAATAGGAAAGGAAGAACTTAAATTATCACTATTTGCAGATGACATGATTCTATACCTAGCAGACCCAAAAGGGTCTACAAAGAAACTATTAGAGCTAATAAATGAATTCAGCAAAGTGGCAGGATATAAAATCAACACGCATAAATCAAAGGCATTCCTGTATATCAGCGACAAATCCTCTGAAATGGAAATGAGGACAACCACTCCATTCACAATATCTTCAAAAAAAATAAAATACTTGGGAATCAACCTAACAAAAGAGGTGAAAGACTTATACAATGAAAACTACAGAACCCTAAAGAGAGAAATAGAAGAAGATCTTAGAAGATGGAAAAATATACCCTGTTCATGGATAGGCAGAACTAACATCATCAAAATGGCGATATTACCAAAAGTTCTCTATAGGTTTAATGCAATGCCAATCAAAATCCCAACGGCATTTCTTGTAGAAATAGATAAAGCAATCATGAAATTCATATGGAAAAATAAAAGACCCAGAATAGCAAAAACAATGCTAAGCAGGAAATGTGAATCAGGCGGTATAGCGATACCAGACTTCAAACTATATTACAGAGCAATAGTAACAAAAACAGCATGGTACTGGTACCAAAACAGGTGGGTGGACCAATGGTACAGAATAGAGGACACAGAAACCAATCCACAAAACTACAACTATCTTATATTTGATAAAGGGTCTAAAAGCATGCAATGGAGGAAGGATAGCATCTTCAACAAATGGTGCTGGGAAAACTGGAAATCCATATGCAACAAAATGAAACTGAATCCCTTTCTCTCGCCATGCACAAAAGTTAATTCAAAATGGATCAAGGAGCTTGATATCAAATCAGAGACACGCCGTCTGATAGAAGAAAAAGTTGGCTACGATCTACATACTGTGGGGTCGGGCTCCAAATTCCTCAATAGGACACCCATAGCACAAAAGTTAATAACTAGAATCAACAAATGGGACTTACTCAAACTAAAATTTTTTTCTCAGCAAAAGATACAATAAGAGAGGTAAATAGAGAGCCTACATCCTGGGAACAAATCTTTACTCCTCACACTTCAGATAGAGCCCTAATATCCAGAGTATACAAAGAACTCAAAAAATTAGACAATAAGAGAACAAACAACCCAATCAACAAATGGGCCAAGGACCTGAACAGACACTTCTCAGAGGAGGACATACAATCAATCAACAAGTACATGAAAAAATGCTCACCATCTCTAGCAGTCAGAGAAATGCAAATCAAAACCACCCTAAGATACCATCTCACTCCAGTTAGATTGGCAGCCATTATGAAGTCAAACAACAACAAGTGCTGGCGAGGATGTGGGGAAAAGGGTACACTTGTACATTGCTGGTGGGACTGCAAATTGGTGCAGCCAATTTGGAAAGCAGTATGGAGATTTCTTGGAAAGCTGGGAATGGAGACACCATTTGACCCAGCTATTCCCCTTCTCGGTCTATTCCCTAAAGACCTAAAAAGAGCATGCTACAGGGACACTGCTACATCGATGTTCATAGCAGCACAATTCACAATAGCTAGACTGTGGAACCAACCTAGATCCCCTTCAATGGATGAATGGATAAAAAAAATGTGGCATTTATACACAATGGAGTATTACTCTGCATTAAAAAATGACAAAATCTTAGAATTTACAGGGAAATGGATGGCATTAGAGCAGATTATGCTAAGTGAAGCTAGCCAATCCCTAAAAAACAAATGCCAAATGTCTTCTTTGATATAAGGAGAGTAACTAAGAACAGAGTAAGGTCGAAGAGCATGAGAAGAAGATTAACATTAAACAGGGATGAGAGGTGGGAGGGAAAGGGAGAGAGAAGGGAAAATGCATGGAAACGGAAGGAGACCCTCAGAGTTATACAAAAGTACATACAAGAGGAAGTGAGGGGAAGGGGAAAAATAATACAAGGGGGACAAACGAATGTCAGTAGAGGGGGCAGAGAGAGAAGAGGGGAGGGGAGGGGTGATAGTAGAGGATAGGAAAGGCAGCAGAATACAACAGACACTAGTATGGCAATATGTAAATCAATGGATGTGTAACTGATGTGATTCTGCAATCTGTATATGGGGTAAATATGGGAGCTCATAACCCACTTGAATCAAATTGTGAAATATGATATATCAAGAACTATGTAATGTTTTGAACAGCCAACAATAAAAAATTAAAAAAAAAAAAAGATTCTTTTACATATTAAAGTCTGTGTAAATTGTGTAAAGTCTGTAAGTTGTACAATTTAGCAAACTGAACACATCCCAATGCACAGGGGCAAAGCTTGCTCATAATAAAACTGATTTTTTAAAATGTCAATATATCATCAAATAAATAGGTATTTATAAATTAACTATTTAATTAATATTCAATAAATATACATATGTATTCAAGTTGAAATTTCATTTTGTTCCAACTAAACTTTGTTCCTGTTTCATAAACCCCCAAGAATCACTTTTTTTGTAAATGCTTACTTGTTTTTGCAGATGGCATTTCCTCTGCTTGAAATAGTCTTTCCGCTTTCAACACCCAGCAACTCTTCCCTCTATTATTGTGTTTTTCAAATTATAGTGTAATTTTTGTGTACATATCTGATTTCCAAGTAAATCATGAGCTCTCTGAGGGTACAATCATGTTGATTATCTCTCAAGCTCAGTTTAGAATGTGGCAAAGGGTATTTGTTCAGTAAATATGAGTTAAAAGAGCAAATTTTAAGCTTAGGTAAGCTGGTTAAATTACTTATCCAGTACTCATTCTCCATAGTCTTAGTCAAATGCAGTTCCACTAGGAAAGGTCTTCTATCAGTTAATCGTTTTTTGTTTCTAGTTCATGCTCCTTACCCTGACATTCCAATCTTTACAATCTTTACAATCTAATGTGTAACATTTATGTGGAACTATTTTTGCTAGTTTTCTCCTCCTGAAAAAAAGTTTGTGCTCCTTTAATAAAGCATTTATTAAATGTTTACTCTGTTTTGTATCTCATTTTAGGCATTAGGGATACAAATAAGATATATTCCCTACTGAAAGGAACCCATAGATTGGCCTCAATCATCCTGAAAATATCAGGAACATTTCTGTTTTCAAACCATTTTAGACCTTGTTTTCACTCTCTAGGATGGCCTGGCCTTTCATCTGTCTGGTTCAATGAACCCATCCCCATAGGTCTATCCCAAGGCCTAGGATAAACCTCTGGAAAATTTCACTCATCTAGGCTCCTACAACTAACTGCTTTGGCATTTCTTTGAGTAATTTCCCAAACCACTGTTTAACTCCTCATCTCTCTTACAGTCAAATCGTATTCACACTTAATTTTCAATAAACACTTCCTTGCCATAGTTTCACTCCCCAATTGAATTCTTCTGATATGATTGGAATGTCTCTTCCAAAACTCATATTGAAATTTAATTGCCATTATAGCAGTATTAAGAGTTGATTAATTTATGAGGATTCTGCCCTCATGAAAGAATTAAGGCCACTATGGCAGGATAGGGCTTGTTATCATGGGAGTGGGATCCTAATAAAAGAATAAGTACTGTCTGATTTACTAGTCTCTGTATGCTTGTTCGACCTGTTGGATTGCACTACCAAAGTCCTCACTAGATGTGGCCCTTTGATCTTGCACTTCTCAGCCTCTAGAATCATGAGCCAAATAAGCTTCTACTCTTTGTAGTTTACCCAATATATGGTAATTGGTTAGGACAGCTGAAAATGGACCAAGATTCTTGCACTTTAGAAGTCTTATTGAGGAAGTTTCCTAAGCTGACATGATGGAGAGTTGCGCCTACATGTCTTTTAGTAGGTACAGGGTCTCTGGTTTAATGCCTGGGTTTTTGATCCACTTTGAGTTGAGTTTTGTGCAGGGTGAGAGATGGAGGTTCAATATCATTCTACTACTTATGGATTTCCAGTTTTCTCAGCTCCATTTGTTAAAGAGGCTATCTTTTCTCCAATGTAAATTTATGGTACTTTTGTTTAGTATGAGATAACTGTAAACATATGGGTTTGTCTCTGTGTCTTCTATTCTGTTCCATTGGCCTTCATGTCACTCACATGTTGCTGGTGGGTCTGCATATTGGTGCAACCACTATGAAAGTGGTATGAAGATTCCTCAGAAAACCTGGAATGGAACCACTATTTGATTCAGCTATCCCACTCCTTATTATATACCCAAAGGGCTTAAAATCAGCAAACTACAGGGACACAGCCACATTGATATTTATAATATCTCAATTCATAATAGCAAAGCTATGGAACAAACCTAGGTGCCATAGATGAATGAATAAAGACTCATCTAGGCTCCTACATGAATGAATAAAGAAAATGTGCTATATACACACAATGAAATATTACTAAGCCACAAAGAAGAATGGAATTCTGATAAGTGGATGGAACTGGAGATTATCATGCTAAGTGAAATAAGCCAATCCTAGCACCCATCCACCTCCTGCCAAACAAAAAGGCCAAATGTTCTCTCTGATATATGAATGTTAGCATACAATAAGAGGGGTGCGGGGAGGATAGAAGTTCACTGGATTAGACAAAAGGGAATGAAGTGAAGGGTGAGGGGATGGGAATAGGAAAGATAGTAGAATGAACTGGACATAATTTTCCTATGTTCATATATGAATATATTACAAGTGAAACCCCACATCATGTACAACCACAAGAATGGGATTCTACTTAGAATAAGTTATACACAATGTATTTATAATATGTCAAAATACACTGTACTATCAGGTATATCTAAAACAACAAATAATTAAGAAGAAAATGGACCAAGACACCTCCCAAAATGGATAAATGGATATGTTGTCTTCATTGATAATACATTACCTTCTTTGGATGCCATGCTTTCTCCTTTTTGCTATAAATTACCTCCCAGGCCTCAGGTTGTAAAAAAAATCACCATATAAGTATCTGTATGATGTGAATACTGAGAGAATTTTCTATAGCTACTGGAGTCATGTCTGCTCTCTATTAACCTCTTTTCTGCCGGCTCCTATGGGTTGTGGCATGTGCCATTTTCAGAGATAGAGGGGGAAAAAGATATATCCACATGCATATGATTGAAATTGAATATTTATCTCATACCATATAAAATTCACACAAAAAGGATAAAACACTTAAACATAAGATGTGACTGTATTAATCTGTAAAATAATACATTGAGGAAGAACTTTATGCCATTGGTATGGGCAATGATTTATGTTTTGCATATAACTTCAAAAGCACAGGCAATAAAAGTGAAAATAGACAAATAGGATTACCTCAAACACACACACACACATAGACACACACACACATAGACACAGACACACACACACACACACAAAAAAAAAACCCTTTGCTCAGCAAAATAAACAATTTAGTAAAGAGACAAGCAGCAGAATGGGAGAATCTTCAAATAGTTTCTGAAGGGATTAAGACATAAAATATCCAAGGAACTCAAACAATTGAATAGCAAGAAAACAAATAGTGTGATTAAAAAATGGTAAAGGATCTGAATAGACATTTCTTAAGAGAAGACATGCAAGTGGCCAACAGGTATATGAAAAAAATGTTCAACAACATTAATCATCAGGGAACTACTGACACAAAACACAAAGAGATATCACCTCACCCCTTGTTAGAATGTATATTATCATAAAGATGAAAAATAATCATTGTTGCTTAGGATGTGCAAAAAAGGGACCCCTTGTGCACTATTAGTGGAAATGTCAATTGTGTCAGCCATTTTGTAAAATAGGATGGAAAGTCATCAAAATATTAAAAATAGATCTACTGTATGATCCAGCAATCCCACTACTGGGTATGTATACAAAGAAAATGAAGTCATTGCATTAAAAACATATCTATACTCCCATGTTCATGATAGCATTTTCCACATTAGCCAAAATATGGAATTATCCCAAGCATCCATCAATATGTGAATGGATAAAGAGAATGTGGTACATACACAAAATGGAATACAGTTCATTTAGTGAAAATGAATAGTGTAATTTGCAACAACATAGATCAACCTGGTAGGCATTATGTTGAGTGAAATAACATAATGCCTATAACATAATTCCAGTGTATGTGCAACCTAAAAACATCAAACTCATAGAAGCAGAGACAAGAATGGTGACTATAAGGGGCTGGATAGAAGGTGAGTTGTTGGTTGAAGGATACAAATTTCAATAAAAAAAGAGTAATATATTCAAGAGATCCATAGTACACCATGATAACTGTAGTTAATAAGAATGCCTTACATATTGAAAATCACAGAGTAAATTTTAAGTGTACTCATCATAAAATATTGATACGTACATGAATTAATGCATATGTCGATTAACTTGATTTAGCCTTTCATAGTGTATACAAAATATTATGTATATGTATAATATATATTATTTTGTTAAATAAATAAATAAATAAATGACTTTTAAAAGTAGGTAAAAAGGGAAGTGAATGATGAGTCACCAATATTTACCCAATTGCCTTTCTTCTTATTTATAGATCAACTATTTTTTTATTCTTTATAGGTCATCCAGAAGGAAGTAGGCACTTGCATTTAAATTGGAAGGAAAGTTGTGTCAAACAAAGATTCTGACTAAAATTAAATGCTTTCTAATTTTAGAATTAGGAAAGTTAAGGGGACAATCATATTAATTTGTCCTTTAATGTCTATTAGAAAGTTAGTATAATACAATAATAAATTATAATGATAATTTTTATAAATAGTGTTACATATAATATTATCTCATATATAATATAATGTATAGCAAACACCCCTTATACATGTTCTCATTATATCATATATTATATATGACAATATGTTTCTTTTTATTACTTTGATATTGCTTGTCTTTTAGTACTATTAGTATGTGAGTGTCTCAAGGACTCTTTTCCGCCTGAGGTACTTGTTTAGAGTGCTGTTTAATATATAAGAATCCTTCTGGTTCCTTCAGTAGGTCTTCAGGAATGAGTTCCGGGTTAGAAATCTGAATTCTGGAAAACTCTACTCGTCTGTGTCTTCTATTGTTCTATGGGTCTTTCTTCTTTGCTTGTATTCTTGGGTTAGCTTGGATTAAAAGCTAACGGCCCATAGAAAAGGCACAAGGTTTGTAAGTTCTCTGCCAAGGAAATATAAGTTCCTGATGAGGTTCCCTCAGTGAAAACACATGAAAGGGAATACAAAAAGAAAAAAGAAAAATGTAGGCAGACCTCACGGACAAGTGATGTTTTATTCGGCACTGGAGGGGCACATCATGGGGGTCTAGGTTTTATAGGCAGCTTTAGCAGCCAGGTCATGGGAGGAGTTAGTTACTTTTGGCAGCCCTTTTGGTGGACAGGGGTAGGGCCAGGTCTTGGGAGAAGTTAGTGACTTTGTGACTAAGTTAGTGACTTAGTGACTTGAGAACAGGAATGTAAATTTTCTTTTTGGTCCTATTGTCCATATCCTTCACTCTGCACACTGTTAGTTTTTTTCATGTTAAAATAATGCACAAACCACCTAAAGAAGCTACAATAATTTCTACCTTTTTATTCCCTAGGAAGTGAACCTAACTTTAATGATTATTCATAATTAGAAAGTGGTTTATCTAAGAGGCAGTTATGTAGAATCCAAATTTGTAGATAGGCCAAAGGCAACATAGTCTAATGGATAAAAAGTTAGTCAGATTTGACTTTAGATCGTCATTCTGTGTGAACTTGAGCACAGATTACTTGGCTAACCCAACTTTCTCACATATAAAATACTGTCAAAGAGAATAAGCTTCATGCAATGGTTGTGAGGATTAAGAGACAATGAGAGCAAATCATTTGATGTTGCTGTATCTCTTTTTATGCCTGAGAATTTAGAAAAATACTAGTTTTAAATATTAAAAAAATCCATTGCGTGAACAGTCTTTTTAAAGTGGGGGAGGGGTAAACATTAAGTAAGTAGAAAATATGCTATTTTACCATTTAGCAAACTGAAAATTAATCTACAAACAAGAACTTGTTGGGCCATTTTAGAGGAAAACTAAAAACTTAGATCTACAAAAGTATTTTTTACAGTGAATTTTTAATAGGTGATTTCTCGTTTTCTAATAATTTCCAAAACATCCTGATTAGGTAAGCTATATATTTTATTTACATTTCAAATAGTCCTAAAGCTTCCTTTTCCTCAAGGTTCAAAATCAGATTTTGATTTTCTTTTGCTCCTGTTGCAGCATTAAGTGCATATTATTTCTTGAGATTTTATTACTGGCTGGTGCATCAAATATATGACACAACTTTTTGTCAAAATTGACATAAAATAGTGAAATTTTAAGGTGTTTCTTTCAGATAACCTCCATAGGCTAAAGAATGCAGCTAATGCTTTTATTATGCAAAATAACTGAGATTCATGAATCATTTGAAAATGGAAATACCATGATTTTAACATAGAAAAGTTTTGTATATTGGAAGATGTGACTTCCTGTAGGTAACACCAGAAAGCCAATCCCTTTTCTACAAAGTAGTGAGAAAGGGAAGATTAATAGCTGTCTCCACTGGACAGAGAGAGAATGGAAAAAAGCAGGGTATACAGTTCTTTAACCTAGGCTGCCCTCAATCCCCACTTCTACATGAGCTCCTCCTCTATAGATTCTGATATCCCTTTCTAGACTCCTAAAGCCCCATTCAGCCAGGGACTTCAATTCTAAACTATTCCACCTAATGACTGTAGGCTTGAATTGTTCAAGAAAAAAAGGAAAAAGGAGTAAGAGGTTCATTATAGTTTTAATTTGATGCTTCATCTTTTTTTCAGGCTGTAGGCTGGATTGATACATTTTTTCTGCTTCTGTTGTGGAAGTTAGTTTCTATTTATAATCTTGTAATTTTAAATTTGTAAAATATATTCTTAACCACCTGTTTTTTTTTCCTAACAAATTCTAAAATTATGCAATACCTTTCTCCCCTTCCGGGGGACAAGTCAGGAAGTTTTCCTAAGTAAACTATTCCATGAACTATACTCCTTTCCTTTCCTAATAAATTTAGCTGAATATTTTAAAAATACAGAACATATTATTATACTTACTGATCAAGTACAAATTTATCAATGTATTTTGTCATTTTACCTCACAATTTTATTCTTGCATCAGTCCTTCACTTATTGTCTATGGAAGTAAATCCTTTATTAGTATTTCCAATGAGGATATAATGAGTGATAAATTCTACTTGTTATATGACTGAAAAATGTTATGTTCCCCTTACTCATGAATGACTATTTAGGTGAGTATTCTAATCAAGAAGAAAATTTCTTTTCTTATTTTGTAGTATTGTTTTCTGGAATCAATTTATTATTGCTTAAAGAGTTCTGCTATTGACATATTTATAATACTTGAGTAACGTGGTTTTTTCCTTTGTTAGAATTTAAGATTTTTTTTTTCTTTAACTTGATGTCCTGCACTTGTATTTCTCTTTTGGCCTCAGGTTCTGTGGTGACACTATTATCCTCACCTACTTTCTAGGTGGCCACTCTCTCTCAACCTCCCATATTTACCCTGTGCTTGCTCATCTTCTTGAGAAAACTTACTGCATTTCTCTAACCTACTGGCATTGCTTCTATACTCCTCCTCTTCCTACTATTTTCATCTGTTACATTCCTTTGTCCTTATGGTTCAGCTCAAATTTCATATCCACCAGAAACTCTTCTCTAATTATAACAGAATGAATCTCTCCCTCTCCCAAACATCATTAGCATATTTTATAGACCCAGCACATTTGACATATTTAGTCCACATATCCTTCTCTTATAAACATAGAAGAACGTAGTAGAAAAAGCATAGATTTTGGAAACAGAAAAGTCAGGGTTTGGATCTCACATCTTTATTTACAAGATGTGTGGTGATTTGGGGGAATTTAACTTCACTGAGTGCTAGTTTCTTCATTTAAAAATGAAAATAATATCTATCTTGTAGAATAGAACCAAGCTGCCAAATCTTCCCAGTTATCAGATATAAATCAATTCACAATAACACAGATAACACAGATTTTTCTTTCTTGGCCTTCACAGTTCTCCCTAGAAAGCACCTGCAGATATTTTTAGAAACCCTTAAGAGAGTATCTCACTTGTGCTTTTAAACTAATCTGTCAACTACAGACCCCATGCAGGTTTTGATCTGTTTTTCTTCTTGGTCTTTATTTCCCACAAGTAATTGTTCTATGATCAAGGAAATACTTAAAGATGCTTAAATATTGTAACCATGAGCATGATATTCATTTACTAATTTACTTAACAAATATCAACATATACTATACACGATGCATTATCTAGGGTACAGGGAATATATCAGTGGAAAAAATTAAGAAATATCTTTGTTCTCTGGCTCTTATAAATTGGTTAGAGGAGAAAGACAATATACATAATAAAGAAATGATTTTTATGCTCAAAACTGTATAGATGAGTGAATTTATTCCATAAACATTTTGAATTACCAACAAAAATTCTAAGTACTGGCTTAATGAACAGTCAGACATAATTCTGCAACCATGAAGCACACAGAATAGAAAAGATAAATATTAAACTATCATTCAAATAATTATATAATAACTACCAGGAATATGTGCTATAAGGAAAAAATAAGATTTTCTGATATATAATAATAGAAAATACTAAGGAAAGGCCTTTTCTGGGGTTAGTCATTTAAAAAGTGAGCTGAAGGATGAAAAGGAGGGAGCTCGTTTGAGAGAAGAGAGACTTGGAAGTAGAAAGAAGAGCATGAGCCGATGTCAATGCAATAGGCTATCTTTGTAGGCCCTGGTTTCCTCCTACACTTAAGAGTGCCAGAGCAAGGTGGGATCCCTTCCAATGAGAGCAGAATGACCACTCATCACCTTGGTGCCTTACTTTATTCTTAAGACAGCCTGAAGCAGCACTCTTTGCTCCTCCATTTGCTACAGGGTTTTCTCCCCAAGCTACTTTTTTTATCTTTTGTAAACTACCACATAAACACAGGCAGACACATATCACCACAAGAACAAATAGCTATTTGCTAGCATAGCAACCTCAAGTCCTTCCAAAGGAAACACATTTCTCTTAAAATACAGTATTCTGAGATATATCTTTATGTACTATATTGGTACCTTTTTGTTTTTGTGCAAAGCAATTTCTCTCAATTTACCTGTAATATCTCAAACATTTCCAGGTCATGAGTTGATCTTTGCTTTACTTTTGCCTAATCAAAAGGCCCATTTGGGTCATTTCCCAGAACAAGAGAATGACATTCACTTAAGATGGAATTCAAATCTGTAACTTTTGCAAAAGTAGGAAACAGATGAGTTATAAAAGGACAGATTTTCTTTTTCCTGCCCATAATCATACTCCTCTCCTTTTCAGGACTTCAGGACCTTTGTACCACCAATCCAGCAATCTTCTCTGTATTCTCCTATTAGAAGGAATCTTGTCTGAAGTATGTGATACAGGGACCATTTCATTCTCCCTATGCACATATGTCTCTTATATGAAAAGTGAGTGTGTAGCATGGCTCCCAACACACTTGGAATTGCATCAATGATAATATGGTGTTTTTTTCTTTTACTGATATTTTTAACCAACTCTTCTATCAAATTAGGTGCTCCCTGAAGGACAGTGACAGTTTCTCATACATATTTATTTTGTGCTTCCCATATGTGTAAGTCAGCTTTTTGTTGATATGACCAAAATACCTGACATGAAGCTTAAAGAGGAAAGATTCAGTCCATGGTCAGCTGCCTCCATTGCTTTGGATATGAGGCACACATCATGGTAGAAGGGCATGCCAGAGGAAAGATGCTTAGCTCATGGCAGCCAGGAAGAGTGGAGAGGGGTGGGGAGGGAAGGGGGGAAAGAAGAAAGAGGATGGGGAGGAGGATGATTAGGAAGAGGAGGAGAAGGAGAAGGAGAAGGAAAGGAATAGGAGATGAAGAGAGAAGAGGTTGGAGAAAAGAACTATCCTTCCAGGGCATGACCCCAGTGACCTACTTTTTTCACTACCTCCCTATTGTCCATTCAGCTGTCAATAGATTAATCCACTAATGGGGTCAGAGCCCTCATGTTCCAGTTATTTCCCAAAGCTTCCTGCCCCCCAACATGAACACTGCTACATTGGGACCAAGCCTTCAACACATGAGACATTCTCGCTTTAAACCACAACACCACAGAATCAGATCAACGAGATTTATTGACTATATTTTATGTTCCATATCCCATATAAGACATTTCCCAATATATTATTTAATCCAGTTCTCATGAGAAATACATGAAGCCTATTTTGTCATTCTATTCTGATGAATAAATTTAAATTTCAAGTTTAATTAGCAAATAACTGGTTGTAGGTAATACAGCTTCTAAAATGGTAGAATCAGTGCTGTGGGCATTTGAGGCTTTCATAATATGAATGAATATGCACTGATTTGTTGTTTAAAATGATAAATACTTGTGAGGAATATAGGGAATGCCAAAGTGATTACACTATACTTTTACTCAACAATCAACACAGAATGTTTTTGTGTAGTGTTTTTCCACACACACACAGAAGGCAATCAGTTCTTCAGGAGACACCAGCTGAATGCTCTCTTATTCAGTCCATTTCTGACCCTGTCTACCTGGAAATAGTGTCAGATCCTACAATTTGAAGGCTCAGTCCCATAAGACTGTTTCCATTTCAGATGCTAATATCAAGCTCCTGGTTATTTTACCAGTGATTCTGAACTCTTTGAGTTTGATTAATTTGCTAGGGACTTAGAACTGGGAGAAACATATCTACAGGTGTCTTATAAAGAATATTCTATGGGCAGGGGTTGTGGCTCAACAGTAGAGCACTCGCCTAGCACATGCGAGGCCCTTGGTTTGATCCTTAGCACCATATAAAAGTAAATAAATAAAATAAAGGTATTGTGTCCAACTACAACTAAAAATAAATATTTTAAAAAGAATATTCTAAAGAATATAGATGAAGAAATGCATAGGGGTGCAGTACTTCCGTGCTCTGTCTTGGTGTGCCACTCTCTAAGGAATGTCTTTGTGTTCAGCTATCTGGAACCTCCTGTGAATCTGATCCTTTTGAGTTTTTATGGAGACTTCAATATGTAGGCATGATTGATTAAATAATGGCCATTGATGATGGACTTAACAGGAGGTTGGTGACTGAGTCTAAAAGCCTCTCAACCTGTTTTGATATTTTCTATGAAGTGTCTCTATTCTGAAGCTAAAGGAAAGCCCTTAGCCATCAATCAAATCATCAACATAGAAAAAGGCACTTATTACTTATTTTAGTTGGCTTTTTGCTGCTGAGACCAAAAGACTTGACAAGAAAAATGTAGAGAAGGAAAAGTTTATTTGGCATTTGTCATATCAGAGGTCTCTGTTCTTAGATGGCTGTCTCCATTGCTCTGGGACAGAGGTGAGGCAAAATATAACGTGGAGGAGGAAAGCAATTTAGGACATTATAATCAGGAAGTAGAGAGAATTCTTGGTCACCTGAGACAAAAGCTATACCTCCAAAGCTCACCCCTAATGCCCGCCTCTCCAGCCACACCCTACCTGCCTACAGTTATCACTCAGTTAATCCCAGTCAAGTGATTATGATTAGTTCACTGATTAGGTTAAAACTTTCATAACTTAATCATTTCACCTCTAAACTTTCTTGCATTGTCTCACACATGAGCCTTAGGGGACACAGCATATACGAATCATAACATTACTTCAGGGATTCCAAGCATTTCAGGAGCTTTATTTCAGGAAATACTAGGAAGATCAAATATATTTACAATATCACATTTTATTAATATGATATGCCAATATTTGCACTTTAAAAATGTTGAGAAAAGGAAAACCTTGCACACCTGGTGGGAATGTAAATTAGTACAGACATTATGGAAAAGAGGATGGGGCCTCCTTAAAAATTTAAAATAGAATTATTTTATGATCCAGCAATCCTACTTCTGTGTATATATCTAAAGAAAATGAATTGGTGTATTGAATAGAGAGATTTGCACTCTATATTTATTGCAGCACTATTTGTAATAGCCAAGATATGGAAACAACCTAAGTGTATATCAATTGATGGATAGACAAAGAAAATGTGGTACTTATACATAACAGAATACTATTCTTCTATAAAAAATATTGAGATAATTTGTGGCAACATGTATGGAACTAGAAATCATTATTTATGTGAAATAAGACAGTTACAGAAAGACAAGTACTACATGATTTTACTCACATGTGGAATCTAAAAAAGCTGATCTCATAGAGGTTGAGACCACAAGGTAATTAACAGAGACTGAGGATAGTGGGGGTGGGGGAGGTGTGAGGAAAAGTTGATCAACTGGTACTAAGTTACAGTCAGATAGGAGCAAGAAATTCTGGTGTGCTATTGCACAGTAGAGTGATTATAGATAAAAATGTACTATAAATTTTAAAAAGCTAGAAGAAAGGATTTTGAAGGTTTTCACCATAAACATATGATAAATATCTGAGAGAGTAAACTTGTTAAATCTGATTTAAACATTTTGTAATGTATAGTTTTATGTATTAATTAAAAATGAATTAAAACTTCAAAAATTGATAGACACTCATGGTGAAATTTATATAGCATAAAAAATAATACCAGATAAAAGTGCATAGAGCATAATTCCATTTTTTATATTACAATTTGTGTTAATTGAAATGAAAAAAGTCAAGAAGAATCTGAAGGCATATGCACTGAAATTTTAGCAGATTTTGTGTACAGTGGGATTATCAGTGTTTATATCACC
Organism: Marmota flaviventris; assembly: GCF_047511675.1. Taxonomy (NCBI): domain Eukaryota; kingdom Metazoa; phylum Chordata; class Mammalia; order Rodentia; family Sciuridae; genus Marmota; species Marmota flaviventris. Next base: position 38,848,224 of record NC_092507.1, on the reverse strand, counting down.
TTTATCTTATGCATTTCTTTATTTCTAAAATTTTTTTCTATACCAAATATTATTAGTGTAATACCAAATTTAAAGTTTAATATAATCAATGCAAAGATGTGAACCACTTATTCCAGGGATGTTTATGATTATTTAAATTCTAGAAATCAGTGAATCATATTTTTAAAAAAATATATGGTTACAATAAAATGTACAATGGAGATGTGGAACAGATTGGTTTTAGCAGTGTCCTTCCCAATTTCTTGAAAAACTAGGACATTATTAAAGAAAGTGTTCATATGATCCCAAACATATATGACCTAATATGCTTGTATAAACAGCACACCAGTACTTGTCTTTCCACTGAGACATTTTGTCAAAACCTAATTTTGATTAGAGAAGAAGAGTGTGACATATCTAGATTATAAATGCAAATCCCAGATATTTGATTTCATCTAATCAAAGATGTTATTTTTAATTGCTACGGAACAAGATGATCATGTGCAAATGAGGCACTGAGTTAATAACAGTACTTTGTATTTACATAGAGATTTTCTATGAGCTTAAATTACTTCATGAATTAAAAAAGTTCTCTGTTGGTGCAATTTCATAATTTTTTTTTGGCAGTTCCTACTAAAGCTGAATATATGTATATAGTATGACCCAGAAATTTCAATCCTAATATATATTCCACAGAAATGTATATTGTTGTTTACTAAAAGAAATGTTCATAGTAGCACTATTATAGCCCCAAGCTGCTGCAAAGTACCCAAATGCCCATAAATAATAGAATGGATAGAGAGTGGATAAATGTTATATTCACACACTAGAATGCTATGTAAAAATGAGAATGAATAGATACACCTACATGCAACAACATGGATGAATCTCACAAATATATGTTTGAGTGAAAAAGCCAGCAGAAAAAATATAAATGGTGTGGATTACATTTGTATTTTGCAATCATGTAAAACTAAACTATGCATTAGAAGTAAGGACATTGGTTATCCTTGGGATGGTTAATAATAAAAAGGGAGCTTAAGGAGGCTATCTGGAATGATAGTAATAATCTGTTTTTGAATCTGAGTACTAGTTTCACCACGTGTTCAGATTATGAAAATAAAGCATTGATATATATATATATACACACACACATATACTCACAATGTATATGTGTATATTCATATATATATATATATATATATATATATATATATATATATATATACATACATCTATATATGCATACATATATACCACTAATTATATTTAGTGTGCTTTTAAAAATACATATATACTCATATAGGTTTAGATACCTCTTAACTCTCCTCTTCCAAAGTTTGAAGCATTGTCTGTTGGTACATGATATAACTACCATTAATTTAATTCAATTATTCAAAATTGAATACTGTGTACTTACTCTATTCTGGGTTCATAGTAGGGTCTTCTGGTGGAAAACTAAAGAAAATTAATCTTTGTACTCAAGGAATTCATATGGATAGAGGAGGGAAGAGAAGAAATTAATTCTAGTATGGTGCTATATATAGAAATAAGTACAGGGTGTTTTGCTAAATTCAAACAAAAACACCCAAGGTTGATTGTGTTGGCTTGGGGATCACAGGAGACAGTCTGGTTCAAGTGATGTAAGATCTTTGTTTGAAAGATAATAATTACACAGGCAAAAACTAATAGGAAGGGCATTTCAAGCAGGGAGAGCTACATTTGAGAGGTCCAAATTGAGCAAGAATATGGTATAGTCAAGGAACTGCAGATATTTTATTATGTCAGAAATATAGGTTGCAAGAACAAGAGGAGTGTCAGAGCATGAAGTTATTAAATTAAGACAGGGTTTTAAATACCGTGCTGAAGGGTTTGGACTTTACTTGAAGCTCAAAAGGATCTAGTGAAGATATAAAGCAGAGGAGCATCATGATAAGGTTTCTCATTTTAAAAAATCTACAGAGAGAATAAATTGAAAAAAGTAGGAGTAGTGACAGGGAAATAAGTAAAGCAGTAACAGAAGAAAATGATGAGGAACTGAACTAAATTCTATCACACAGGAATTTAATTTTGAAGTTGATTTTAAGATTTGAGGAAATAGGAGTTAAGTAGGTATTGTGCCAATGAAAATTTCAAATTGAATATGTGATACATGTGTTCTTAAATATTCTTTAGTTGATAACATCAGTACTACCCATGTTTGTCTTCAGCACCCTTTGCCTCTTTTCTGACTACCAAGAACATTGGCTAGAACCTCAATAAGCCTGTTCTGCTTAACCCTTATGGAAACTTTATTATTGACATAGATTTTTACATTGGAAAAAGTCTATTCAGAGTTTCCAGACTCATCTGGTCTTTGTGATGCCTCAAATGTGATGTAAGAAAGACAAACCCAGTGGGTAAAAGTATTTCCAAGTATAATATATTGAACATATAAGTAAAACAATGAATTTTGTGGAATAGAAGAGTGGCACCAAGAATAAATTTAGAATTCTGCACATACACTGAGCATGTCTGATGTTGTCTCTAAGGCTAGAAATACTAAAAAGGTAATGCCACTGTACCATTACATTCTTGGACTGTATATCAATTCAGTTGTCCTTTTGCTAGTTCTGCCATTCAGTATGAATCATGGTGCCTCTCATAGTGGCAAAAAGTGTGCAGGAGTTTGTGTTTCTCTTTATTGATGTTGCAATCTACAAAGAATTTCATGAGCATTGGAATTGAGGCCAATCATACCCTGAAGATGGTAAAAAGGCTAAGGGTAAAAAGGCTAAGAATCTATCATTGAGAATGTTGTAGGGACAGACAAGGCAGGGCACCAAAGACAGCAGGAAGCAGTTATATTTGGCTGCAGCCAAGTTCAGAGGGCACAGCTTTTGCTGTAATCAATCAATCCCCTGAACCCCAAGTTCAGGTAGTTTCAGAGTTTTATACCCAGCTTGTAAGGGGAGGGGCTCAGAAGTTCACAGTCTGCAGAAGTTTACATAAAATCAGCTTTTTCTTTCACTGTTTGGGCAAGTTAACTCTTCAAGGACAACACCTGAGAAGGGGAGAACTTCTTCTCCCGGATCTTTTCTCCCCCTGCCAGCTGTTACCATGGAACCCAGTCAGTAACTTTTCTTATTTTAGAAATGTAGACATCTCTGTGAAGCTCCAGCTCGAGGCCAGAGGCCTTGTTTACACATTTCTACAAACTACTATACTGGATACATTTGTGAAAAAATAGTAAGGAGTTGTCCAGCACCTGGAGGGTTGATTTCTTTCTGGCCAGTGGCCAAGTAAGATAGGACAACATGAAAATAGGAAGTTGATCTACATTGAACTCTTTTGTAGAGACTCTTGCTGACAGTCCTAAAATCAGCCATGGCGAAGATTTCTGGAGAAGCCCAGTTAAGACTCTTCTGTGGAGAAAGGGAATGCCACTTTAAGAAGAATGAAGGTATTTTCTACTAACATTCTGCAGTAGGGATAGGAAGACTATGGCTTATGGTCTGAATCTGGCCCACTGCCTGTTTTTGTAAATAAAGTTTTATTGGAATAGAGCCACACCAACTGGTTTATGAATTGTCTTTGGCTGTTTTTGTGTTGCAGTGTCAGAATTGAATAGTTATGACAGAGACTATATAACCCACAAAATTAAAGTTATTTTCATCTGGCCCTTTATATAGGAACAGTTTAGCTACTTAGCTACAGTGTAAAGAAACACAGAATTGCTAAAGAATGCTATTGGAACGATTGACTTCAGATGAGGTTTCAAACGGAATGTACTTCTAGAATGTTCTTCTAGTCTGAGACATATGATTTAGAAATTAACTGTCCTCTTCATCCCAGCAGTTAGATCAACTAATCAGTACTACCCAGTATTATAAAATTTTCTTTGACCAGAATGACTTTCTTGAAAAAAAATTCAATATAAATACAAATATCCAAGTGGTAAGAGATAATCTTATAGTGATGGAACCAAAAGTAAATTGCCAAGGCTGTGGGTGAAGAAAAAAGCAACTGCTTCTTGCTCACAGTGAGTCAGATTGATTTTGTTTGAGTCTCTGCAGATATACAAACTTGCCTCATGCAGTGGGTGGGGGACTATATTAATTTCCATTATTCTGGGGAAACAAAATATTTTCACTACCAACCTCTGGAAAATGTTGACCTATATTAACAAGATTTTTGCATTTTAACAATATGAATCTGCTTATTATAATTGAGGAAGATCTGAATGGAAGATTCTAAAACCTCCTAGTTAATTCAGATCTAGGTAGGTGAGCCACTGGCCAGATCAGGTCTAGTCAGCTGATAAGACTCCTGTCATTGTTTTAAATAACTAGTCTAAAACATGAGGCCAACGTTTTACAGAAATCTCTGGTTATTTTCTTTCTGATCCTCACTTACCTATGGGGATCTCACATTTTTATTAGAAATTCTCTATCAGAAGCTATGTTTAGGCATCTGGAATCTTTTTGAAATATGTAGCCTTGAAATAAAGTGACTAGGCAAAATTTTATTTTTCTCTTCTTTTCTCTACAATGAGTTGGTGCATCTATATCTAGGTGTTCCTGGAATTTGTGGGGTTACATCATGAGTTGAAACTACTGCAAATTGAAAATGCACTTAGTATCCCTAAACTACTCTATATCATAGCTTTAAAACACAGTACATTATAGTTTATTTCTTGTTTACTCTTTTGATTATGTGATTGATGAGCTATGAGCTGGATGCTGCTTTTCAACATCACTGCCCAGAACATCATACTGCATATCACTAGCCAGGGAAAAGATTAAAATTCAAAATTCCAAGTACAATCTCTAGTGAATGCATACTGCTTTTGCACTCTTGTAAAACTGAAAAACTTCTTCAGTCAAAGCATCATAAGTCAGTGTTTTAGTCTGATTTGCAGTGCTGTGGCCAACCAACCTGACAAGAGCAACACAGAGGAGTAAAAGTTTATTTTGGCTCATAGTTTCAGAGGTTCAGCCCATGATAAGCCAACTCCATAGCTATGGGCCCAAGATGAAGCAGAACATCATGGTGGCAGGCGTGTTACGAGGAAGCATATCAAGACATGACAACCAGGAGGCAAGATTTATTTACCAAGGACAAAATATAAATCTCAAAGTCACAATCCCAGTGATCTACTGCCTCTAACCATACCCTACATACCTACAGTTACCACTCAATTAATTCATACCACTGAATTAACCCACTGATTAGGTTGTACCTCTTATCATCTAATCATTTCACTTCTGAAAATTCTTGCATTGTCGCACACATGAGCTTTTGGGGAGAACCTCATATCTAAACCAAAATAGAAAATATTTTGTTTCCCCAGAATAATGGAAACCTATATAGTGCCCCACTCACTGAACTAGGAAATATACATATAGTGTACATATAGTATATATGGTGTAGTCTTTGAGTTGTTTACAAGCAAGTTCCCTCATGTTTTTTAGTAGAAAAAAAAAAGTTGGTAACTGAAAATAGTTCATTACACACTCTGCCACTAGATTTTTTTTTTCATTATTCTGTCCATGTTATCCTTCATGGTATTCTGGGCTTTAACCCTCTGCTGGTTCTTCTTCCCCTTCTTTCAGGTGATCCTTTTCTCCCAAATTCCAAATTCTGCCTCTATTATAAGAAACACTCAACTCTCTTCAGATCGTGGCTCATATTTCCTTCACAGACAACCTTGAGGTGCTCAGCAGAGCCAAAAGTCTATTTACTTAACAAAGTCCACCTTTCTCTGAAAGACATAAGATTGGAAATAGCAGTACATTGCATATGTCAAATACCAAGTATAGTCAGTGCTCTACTAGTGCTTTTTTCTTCCCTTCTGCTTGTTTTCTTGTTGTTATATCCTCTCTCTTCTTATGTCAAAAAATAAATGCTTCATTACATCTGTTGACATTTGTATTCTCTTATTTTGGATTTAAGCTTATAAAAGGAAAGATGTGCATCCTTCTGGCCTTTCATAATACAACATGTATAAGAAGGACATGTAATGTCTATTCTCCAGATTGGTATTATACCAGAGTAAATTCAGGGCCATTCCCTTGGCATTTTGAAGTCTTCCTCTCTATCTGTGGTAGCATGGCATATTCTCAGAATATAAATCTGAGTCTGGGAAACAGGAAACTAGGAGATGTTAATATATTAGTTTCTGTAGACTCTGGTCAGGCTATTTAATGTTGCTGAGCCTCAGTTTGTTCATAGAATTCTTATGAAGATTAAATAAGATGAAAGTAAATTATTTTGGACTGGGGCAGGCACAAAACAAGTATTTATTAAATGCAAGATATTACTCTTTTATTAATGTTATTGTCATTCAATGATTTTTGTTTTATATAGTTTTCACAAAGATTTAAAATAAATGGAGCAAACTGTAAGTTCCAGGGGGAAAAATGAGAAAGGGCTAAAATAAAGTCCCATGAACATCTAGGGTGATATTCAATAAATCACTTTTATATTTTATTTTGAAAAAATTTTACCATATAGAAAAGTAAATAGAAATAGTGTAATGAACCTAAATTACCCATAATCCAGCTACAGAAATTATTAAATTGTAGTCCATTATCCATTTTTTAAAATTTTTATCACTACCCACTGCTTATAACTTCTCTCCCACTATATTGGTTTGAAGTAAATCCCATATATAATATCATTTATTCATAAAATATTAAGTATATATTTATGAAAAGTAAGGACTTGAAAAATAACCATAAAGTACAATGTGAATCTTGGTTGACTTGAAGCTAGCAGCCATGGGTTAAAATCCATTAACCTCCCTGATGGTGTGATACACAAATTGAGACATGAGATTATGACCATCACAGATGGTAGCAGGCCACTTGATCAGGGGTGTGAAAATAGAAGAAAGGTAAGGGTTACATTTTGGTTTCATTATACCTCAAATCTTGCTTGTCAACATGAGTGTGGCATAGGCTGTGTGTGTGTGTATGTGTGTGTGTGTGTGTGTGTGTTGGGAGATGAGTATGTCATGATTTAGGAAGAATAGGCATGTACCTGGGGCCAGAAAGATCTGGACTCCAAATTGTGATTCTAAACATATGGTTTTAATCAAATTACTTACTCTCCACACCCTTATATGCAAAATTTTGCAGTTTATCAAATGCTTCTTTCACAATAGTTAACTCATCTGTTTCTTACACTTAGGGAAGGAAATTAAGGCTCAGTAAAGTTCAAGGACTTGCCAAGGGTAACAGAACCTCAGTTTCCTCAAAGATAAAAAGGAACAGATAAGCTAACAATTGAAAAAAAAATAATTCAAGCCCAGGTCGAACTAACAAAAATTGTATACCCTTCATGCTATAGCATGCTGCTCTGCCTATTCTGGCTTCAACCCCAGAGTTTCCTCCTCCACTCCCTCTCGTCTGGTCTCTGTTTTGATGAGGCAGGGATGAGACGGTTTCTAACCAAGTCAGGCTGGGCACAGGCAGAAAGATCTAACATTGCCAGTGATGAATGTGTAAGCAGAACTGCATCCAAGTTTGTGGGGCCTTAAGCTTATTCAATTTAGTGGACTGTTTTGGGAAAAATAACATAACATACCAAATAAAAACATATATGAAAGCAAGCATAGAGTTCGAATGAATTCAGCAAAGTAGAAGGATATAAAATCAATACCTATAAATCAAATGCATTTCTGTATATCAGTTCTGAATCCTCTGAAAGAGAAATTAGGAAAACTACCCCCATTCACAACAGTCTCAAAATAAAATAAAATAAAATACTTGGAAATCAATTTAACAAAAGAAGTGAAAGAACTCCACAATGAAAACTACAGAACACTAAAGAAAGAAATTGAAGAAGACCTTAGAAGATGCTCTTGGATAGGCAGAGTTAATATTGTCAAAATGGCCATACTACCCAAAGCACTATCTATACAGATTTAGGGTAATTCCAATTAAAATTCCAATGTCATTCCTAATAGAAATAGAAAAAAGCAAACATAAAATTCATTTGGAAAAATAAGGGACCCAGAATAGCCAAAGCAATCCTTAGTAAGGAGAGTGATGCAGGAGGCATTATAATACCAGACCTTGAACTAAACTACAAAGCTATAGTAACAAAAAATTGCATGGTATTGGCACCAAAATGGACATGTAGATCAATGATACAGAATAGAAGACACAGAGGCAAACTACATAAATACAGTTATCTCATACTAGACAAAGGTGCCAAAAACATACATTGGAGAAAAGATATCCTCTTCAGCAAATGGTGCTGGGAGAACTGGAAATCTATATGTAGCAAAATGAAACTAAATCCCTATCTCTCACCATCCACAAAACTCAACTCAAAATGGATCAAGGACCTAGGAATTACTCCAGAGACCCTGCACCTATTAGAGAAATAAGTAGGCCCAAATCTTCATCACATAAGATCAGGCTCCAACTTCCTTAACAAAACTCCTAAAGTACAAGAGATAAAATCAAAAATTAATAAATTGGATGGACTCAAACTAAAAAGCTTCTTCTCAGCAAAAGAAACAATCAGTGAGGTGAACAGAGAGCCTACATATTGGGAGCAAATTTTTTCACCACACACGTCAGATAGAGCACTAATCTCCAGGATATTTAAAGAACTCAAAAAACTGAACAAACACACACACACACACACACACACAAACAAACAACCCAAGAAATAAATGGGCTAAGGAGCTGAATAGATACTTCTCAGAAGAAGATATAATTTGATCAACAAATATATGAAAAAATGTCCAACATCTCTAGTAATTAGAGCAATACAATCAAAACTACTCTAAGATTTCATCTCATGCTAGTCAGAATGGCAGTTATCAAGAACACAGAAAACAATAAATGTTGGCAAGGATGGGGGGAAAAGGCACACTTATACATTGCTTGTGGACTGCAAATTGGTGCAACCAATCTGGAAAGAAGTATGGAGATTCCTTAGAAAACTTGAAATGGAACCACCATTTGACCCAGCTATTCCACTCTCTGGTCTATATCCAAAGGACTTAAAAATCAGCATACCATAGTAACACAGCCACATCAATGTTCATAGCAGCTCAATTCACAATAGCTAAACTGTGGAAGCAACCTAGAGGACCTTCAAAAGATGAATGGATAAAAAAACTGTGGTATATACACACAGTGGAATATTACTCAGCATTAAAAGAGAGTGAAATTATGGCATTTGTAGGTAAGTGGATGGAGTTGGAGAATATCATGCTAAGTGAAGTGAGCCAATCCCAAAAACCCAAAGGCTGAATGTTCTCTCTGGTAAGTGGATGCTGATTTATAACAGGTGTGGGGAGGTGCCACAGTCTGGCTGGGAACAATTCAGGAGCCACTTGTCAAAAGAAACAAACTTTATTTTTAGAACCACACACGCCAAACAAAACAGCTCCTCAGGAAAAACCTTCAGAGCCCAACTGCCACCACCTGCTTCCCACAAGCCTCTCAACCTCCCCCACTCCTCCTACTCTTGAGGCCGATTGGCTGGATCGCATGGGCGGAGCCAAAAAAAGTCCCCCAATGAGCAGCTCCGTAGTCTGAAAGGGCGGGGAAACAGCCCAATGAGCATCACCGCAGAGGAGCCAATCAGCTAGAAGTTGCTGGGGCCGCTGTGAGCCAATCATCAGCTGGCAGTCTGAAAGTTTGCTGGGGCCCCTTCGGCTGTGGCTCTCAATATCTCCCCCTCTCTGTTTAAACAACAAGCATGTGGCTTAGGGACCATGACTGCCTTAGGTTGTCCAATAGTACATATGGTCCTTACCCGTTATCAGATGAGCTGACCTCAAGGCGTCAGCCTCCTGTCTTAGGTTGGTACCATTGCAATTGGATCTTACCCATCACTGACTACTGGTCCAGTATACAGCCACACCTGTGGATAGGTCTTTGTACCAGCGGGGTGGTGAGGTTCTTTGCCTCACCTCTGTTGGCCCCCAAAATTTAGCTGAACGATCATGACAAGCAGAAGGGAGGGAGATACACCAAGCCAACTGACGGCTCCTTTTGGAAAAATTGTACCACCGATGACATCATCAGCAAAAATACCTCAACACTACCACAAGTCGCTGCACCAACAGATAGTTCACAATGCATACAGGTGAGTTCACAATGCATACAAGTTCTGCAAGCAGTTCAGTGATGGCTATTGCAGAAGCTATAGATTGGTTTTATCTTTGTCTTCACCGGCACTGGGATGAAGATAGGAATTCTGGCAATAATGGCTAAAGAAAAAATTATGTAACATTCCAGAAGGCACTAAAAGAAAACAATTTTCTTAACAATTTACATTATCTTGAAAAGAATTATTAAATATAATGAAAAGGAAAGGTGAAAGTAAACAAACAGATCTGTTAAACTTCTTTTTTGTTCACATATTAAAACAATCCTCAATAGTTGTTTACCCAATTTAAATTAAACCATTTAAATCACGTGAATAAAAAAAAAATATTTGGATCCATTTTTTCATGAGCGCTCATCATATATGATATATGGACATACGTACATACAAACATACAACATAAAACACAAGTGTGCACACAACACATAACATAATAGTAAAGGCCTTATAACTTCTTACAGGTGAAATCTCCATTGCAATGTTTAAAAACTCTATAGTCAAAAAATAGAACTGATCAGCAAAACATTAACCTAGGTCTGTATGAGCTCAAAAAACAAAATAGAACTTCATGATGTGGGAAATGGCAATAATAAAATAGATATTGAAAAAAGCATCCTGGTTCTGTTGCAGATGTAAGGGTAGCCAAACTGGAGTTCTGGATATCAGCTGTTATGGATTTGAGCCAAATCATCTTCTTTTTGGTCTGTAGAAATCGCTTTAGTTAATCTTTCTGGAATCCAAATCGGCTGCTGTTCTCCCTGTGGAAACACATAAACAGACCTCCGACTCCAGGCAATCACTGGGTCAGGACCTTAGTTAATCTCTCTGGAATCCAAATCGGCTGCTGTTCTCCCTGTGGAAACACACAAACAGACCCCCGACTCCAGACTATCACTGGGTCAGGACCTTTCCATTGTCCTGTTAGAATATCCTTCCAAAGTACCTTGGGCTTATGTACATTTTTTTGGACACATATGCCTTTCCGCAGCACTAAGCCCTGATGAATCCAAATTTTAAAAGTTTAGAGTAGAAAGGGTTATTTTAAGTTTATCTTTGGGGAATATATACCCCTTCCCAATTCCTTCTTTTTGCTTTAATAAGTACATTTTAATAGTTTGATGAGCTCTTTCAACTATGCCTTGTCCCTGTGGATTGTATGGGATTCCTGTTATATGAGTAATGCCAAATGTTGAGCAAAATTGTTTAAAAGAGGTAGAAGTATAACCAGGGGCATTATCTGTTTTTAACTGTTTTGGAACGCCCACAGTGGCAAAATTTTGTAAGCAATGAGCTATAACATCTTTAGTTTTTTCTCCGGCATGAAGGGAGCCCATCAAAAATCCAGAAGAGGTATCAACTGTAACATGAAAATATTTTAATTTTCCAAATTCTGGCAAGTGTGTGACGTCCATCTGCCAAATATGGTTAGGTATCAATCCTCTAGGATTGACTCCAAGATTAACTTGTGGTAAAAAGGTCACACAATTTTGACATTGTTTTATTATTTGTCTAGCTTGTTCCTTAGTTATTTTAAAACCCTTTTGTAAAGTATTAGCATTGACATGGAACTTTTTATGAAAATTTGTAGCTTCTTCTAGTGTAGAGAAAATATGTATGTCATGTGTAGTTTTATCTGGTAAATCATTGCCCAAACTAAGGGCTCCAGGCAATCCTGTATGTGCCCTGATATGTCCTATAAAGAACGGATCTTTTCTGTCCCAGATTAGACTTTGTATAGTGGAAAGCAAAAGAAAACAGTAGAGGAAGGGGAAATCCTACCAGCATCTTCAAGGGATACTATAGCATTAACTATATACTGACTATCAGAAAATAAATTAAATACAGAATCTTTAAACATCACAAAAGCTTGTAATACTGCATTAAGCTCTACCTTTTGAGCTGATTGTTTGGGTACTAAAAATGTAAAAGTTTGATCAGGTGTAACTATTGCTGCTGTACCATTATTTGACCCATGAATGAATATATTTGGAGCATTCATGATAGGTGTTTTTCTTGTCATTTTTGGAAAAATTACAGGATGCAATGACCAAAAAGACAATAAAGGATTAGATGGTAAGTGGTTATCAAATGAAACATTAGATTTGCACATGATTATTGCCCAAGTATTTAACTCATTAGCTAACTCATCAATTTGATTCATAGTATATGGAGTAATAATTTTATTGGGAGAAATTCCAAACACTCCCTTTGCTGCTTTTATTCCTTTGAGTATTAATTGTCCTACAGCCTCAGGATACCTAGTAAGAATAGTGTTAGGAGAATAAGATAAATGTATCCATAATAATGGACCTTCTTGCCAAAATACTCCTGTAGGAATATTTTTTGTTGGTAGTACAATAAATAATAAAGGCAAACTTATATCAATTCTATCCAAATGCATATTTTCCATATATGTTTCAATGATTTTTAATGCCTTTCTTGCTTCAGGCGTTAACATTCGGGGTGAATTTGGATCCGATGGACCTGATGGATATCAAATAAAGGTCCCAACTCTCCTGTTGGTATACCTAGATAAGGCCTTTTCCAATTTATGTCTCCTAATAACTTTTGAAAGTCATTAAGTGATTTGAGTTGATCTACTCGTATTTGAATTTTTGGTGGACGGACCATGGTTGAGGATAATAGAGCTCCTAAATAATTAATTGGAAAATTTAATTGTACTTTATCTATTGCTATCTCTAGATTATAATTTTTTAATAAGTTTGTAAGTGTGGCATAACATTCTAGCAATGTGTTTTTATCTTTGTGTGCTAATAATACATCATCCATATAGTGAAATATTTGTAGTTCAGGATTTTGATTTCTAAGTGGCTGGATTACTTTGTTAACATAAATTTGACACATAGTTGGGCTGTTAGCCATCCCTTGAGGGAGTACTTTCCATTCATATCTCTGATCAGGACCTTCATGATTTAGTGCAGGGATAGTAAATGCAAAACGTGGACTATCCTCGGGATGAATTGGAATTGAAAAAAAAAAAAAAAACAATCTTTAATATCTATAACTAAAACATACCAGGTTTTTGGCAAAGCAGACAATTGAGGAATCCCCAATTGAGCAGATCCCATAATAACCATCTCATTATTAATGGCTCTTAAATCTTGCAATAATCTCCATTTACCAGATTTCCTTTTGATGACAAAAATGGGAGTATTATGGGGAGATACAGAAGGTTGTATATGTCCTTCCACTAATTGTTGTTTGACCAGGTCATGGGCTGCTTGTATCTTTTCTTTAGTCAGGGGCCACTGAGGAACCCATACTGGTCTTTCTGATTTCCAAGTAATTTTTATTGTCTCAGTGGCCCTTTCTGAAAATCCAACCCATGTCTGTCCGTTCCTTGATCTATTTGTATTGGTGTTGCTATATCTTGTTCTTGTTTTTATAATCTTTTTCCTTTCTTAAAACTTTGTCTAGCCATAATAGTGGGTGCATTTTGATTGATGTTATTTGTTAATGTCAAACCTAATTGATCTAGGACATCTCGTCCCCATAAATTTACGGGAAGATGATCCAATACATATGGCTGTATAGTTCCTTCACATCCTTCAAGATCCTTCCAATCTAATACCATTGCACTTCTATGGGGATTAGTCGCCACTCCTAGGCCTCGAAGCATTTGAGTGGCTTGTTGTAATGGCCAATGTTTTGGCCATTCTTGATGAGAGATGATGCTAAGGTCTGCACCTGTATCCAGTAGTCCATTAAATTCATGTCCTTGAATATTTAGTTTTAGCATGAGGCAAGAATCTAAATTTAAAGAAAGCATAGCCCAATCTACACCTGTGGAGCCTAATCCCTTGGAACCTCTTTCTACAGTACGACTGGAAAATTTATCATATAGGCTGGGTATTATTAGTAACTGTGCTGTTCTATCTCCTGGTGAAATTACTGATATACCCTTTGGAGAACTGGCTATAATTTTTATTTCACCTTCATAATCGGGATCAATTACCCCAGGACTTATCATAAGTCCTTTTAGAGTAGAAGAGCTGCGTCCCAATAATAAGCCTACTGTTCCTTTGGGAAGAGGTCCTTTTACCCCTGTGGGAATGATTTGAACTCCCATCTCTGGAGTTAGTACTGCTCTGGCAGAGGCACAGATGTCCAACCCTGCACTCCCTCTGGTTTGTCTGATGAGGGATCTGATGGACAATGTGTCCTGGGCACTACCCTGATGGGGTTGCTGGGTTCCTCCAGTGCTCCGTATATTTGTGGTTTGGGGCCCCGGATCATTGGGCCCCCCTGTCCATTTTTTGGCAATGGAGCCCGATGCCTTTCTCCATAATATCGTGGATAAACACCTGGTCCTTGTTCGTTTTTTGATAATGGAGTACCCTCTATGGTGGTTTGAGAATGGCATTCATTAGCCCAATGTCTCCCTCTACGGCATCGTGGGCAAATACCCGGTATTCTACTCCTTTGATACCTAGTTTTGTTAAACCCTCCTCCTATGGGGCAATTCCTTTTAAAATGTCCTGTTTGTTCACAATTGTAGCATGTTCTTGGCCTGGCATCTAAAACCTGTTTTACTGCAGCTGCCATGATTTGCCCTTGTTCGTTAATGTCTCTGGCATCTAAAGCCTATTTTACTGCAGCTGCCATGACTTGCTCTTGTTCATTAAAGTCTCTACATAATTTAATATATGTATTTAAATCTTCATGTTTCCATGGTCTATTGACTTCTCTGCACCAACGATTCGCTTGCTCATAAGCCAGTTGTTTTATTAATGGCATTGCTTGTTCTGTATTCCCAAAAACTATGGTAGCTGTTTGAATAAGCCTATCTACAAATTCAGCATAAGATTCATTAGCTCCTTGTATTACCTTAGATAATTGACCTTTTAAACCTCCATGTCCTTGTAAAGTCTTCCATGCCCTAACCGCCTCTGCAGCAATTTATGCGTATACGCCAGGATCATATGCAATTTGTTGCTGCTGATCCTCATAAGGTCCCTTTCCTAACAACATATCTAGATTTCTCTGAGGATAACCAGCTGCTGCATTTCGCCTAGCTGTCTCCTTGCAAAATTCCTCATTGGCAACCTTCCATAACAGGTATTATCCTCCATTTAGCACAGCTTTACACATATTAGCCCAATCTGCTGGCGTCATGTTCAAGTTGTTAATGGATTCGACCAAGCTTACAGTGAAGGGTGCTTGAGGACCATAGGTTGTTACAGCCTCTTTTAGCTGCTTCACTGTTTTGAAATTTAAAGCATGGTGAATTCGCTGCCCTCCTACCTCAAATACAGGGCATGTTAATATTTCCCAATTATCAACTGGGGGGTTGGGAGCCTCCCAGCATATGGAGGTGGTGCTGTTGGTTGGACATTTACGCCCTCTGGTGATAGAAAGGTGTTAGTAGCAGTCTCCTGTAGAGGTGGTGCTGTTGGTTGGATACTTACGCCCTCTGGTGATAGAAAGGTGTTAGTAGCAGTCTCCTGTTGTAATTTTTCCCCTGATGGTTTTTTTCTGCTCTAAGCTTTCTTCCTCTATCTGACTAGCTCGAAAGACCTTCTCCTTTACTTGAATCTTTTCCTTTTTCTGACTAACTTGAGAGACCTTCTCTTTTACTTGAATCAATATGTCTTCTCCTTCCTCTACCTTTGTCTGAACTGAAGGCTTTGGACTAAGCAAACCAGATACCAATGCCCACAATGTCAATGTGCCAACTGGCAGAGTTCCTGGGCTTTTCTTTTCTATTCTTTTTAAATCTTCACCATGATGGTTCCATTGTGATATATTCAACAACTCCTCCTTAAAAAGCCATTGGCTACATTTTTGTATTGTATCAACGTATGCCCTGACTGTTCTTGATTTTACTGGGATGCCTCCTTCCTCTAACAATTTACTTAACCCTCTTTCGGTTTGTTTTTTACTAATTTCTGATCCCATATTTCTACTATAATACAACCCAACAAGATAACACCAAACAAAACCAAGACAGAATGAAATAAAAGTGGAACCACACAAAATCATTATAGCCTTTCTATCCTCCTGAAATGTCCATCCGTCCTTTGTCCCTATCTGTTCCTCAGACGCAAATAGTTTTTCCTCAGATGTGAGCGGTTTTTCTTTCATCTCACTCATCTCCAGGGGCAGGGAACTTAAAAACAAAAGTGAAACAAAACAAAAGAAGAATCTTAAAATGGCTACCCATCCTCTTGCTCTGCCCTCAGGGGCGAGCAGTTTACCTTATCACTTACCCTCAGTCGTTCCGTTCCCGTGCGAGCCACCAAATGCCACAGCCTGGCTGGGCACAATTCAGGAGCCACTTGTCAAAAGAAACGAACTTTATTTTTAGAAAACACACACCAAACCACACAGCTCCTCAGGAAAAACCTTCAGAGCCCAACTGCCACCACCGGCTTCCCACAAGCCTCTCAACCTCCCCCACTCCTCCAGCTCTTGAGGCCGATTGGCTGGGTCGCGTGGGCGGAGCCAAAAAAAAGTCCCCCAATGAGCAGCCCCGTAGTCTGAAAGGGCGGGGAAACAGCTCAATGGGCATCACCGCAGAGGAGCCAATCAGCTAGAAGTTGCTGGGGCCCCTGTGAGCCAATCATCAGCTGGCAGTCTGAAAGTTTGCTGGGGCCCCCTTGGCTGTGGCTCTCAACATCTCTTTGGTGGCCCTTATGAGGCATGGGGAAAATGGAGGAACTTTGGGCAAAGGGGAGGGAGGGTGGGAAGGGTGCAGGGGCTCAGGAAAGATGGTGGAATGAGATTGACATCATTACCCTAGGAACATGTAAGTCTGCACATGTGTGACACTATATCTTGTGCAAACAGAGAAATGAAAAGTTGTGCTGTAATTGTGTACAGTGAATCAAAATGCATTTTGTTGTCATGCATACCTAATTAAAATAAATGAATAAATAAAAGAAAAATGCAAAAACAAGAAATCATACAATTTTTAATGTTGAAAATATTTAAGGTATTTTAAATCCTGTAAGCCCATCACAAAATATTTTAAAATAATTATAACATTATTAATTACCTAAAGTATTTTTATAATATTTTCCCCTACATTTTTGGCTGCATAATCTTTGGTCGCCTCTTCATATGACTATAATTCCATATTTTCATTTTCTAAAGAGAGAATAGAAATAGAAATCTAATTTAGACTTTCATCTACTATTGTTGGTCAAATAAGTTTTTCACTATTGATAGTTTTTAAAGTTTATTTCAAGATTATGATTTATTATTTTAATGTAAAATCTTAGGATTGTTACGAAATTTGGGAAAACCTTAATTTTTTCTCATACAACTTTATGATTTTAAAATATTTCATGTTTTCTTTTTCAGTGACTAATCACATTTCTTTTTGATAATATTCCTTAATTGCATTAATTGGGCTCATCTCAGGACTTTAAAAGGGATCTGTGCAAGTATGGCTTCCTCAAGGCTTGAGTTTCATTTGCTTCAGAATAAGTTGACTTTTCAGATTAGTTATCTTTTCTTCCAAGCTCCTTTCTCCTCTTTTCCTTTATCTGAGATGGGATCTTTATTTCCTCACCAGGCCTCATATCTGCTTGTGGAGCAAACTCTACTCCAACTGTGGGCATAAAACATCTATACCCCTGTGACCCCCAAAACTGCTCTGTGCCCCAATCATAATCCTCAGAGACTGAATTAGCTTGCAGGAGTCTTCTGATCCTTTGAGTATCTATAAATAAGAGTGCACATTATAAACTTGCAGGCTTTAAAACATTGGGTACACCTGCTAAAGAATACAGAGCTCTGAAGATGAGAAATTCCAGGCCTTGCTGAAGCTGGGATCAGTTAATTTCCCTCACAGTTTTTCTTGATAAAAATAAAACATTTCATATGTTCAATTCAAATAAGTACCCTTAATTTCAAATGTTAGTCTGTCATGTGCTATAATTATTCACTGGACTGCCTAGGATATTTCTCACAATTACTATTCTTTACTTCCCCAGTGAAATTACTGGTAATTTTTGGTTTCTCTTTTATTTAACAGGACAAAGCAGCATTCTGGGTCTGTCTGAGGCAGGACTAATGTAGCTACCTTAATAATGACTACCTCCTGGTGAGAGCCATTTCTAAGAGAGGGAAAAGGAAAAACAAACAAACAAACAAACAAAAATAAAATAAAAATAAAAACCAGAAAAAGCACATCAGCATTTTTCCTGATGTGAGGAATTTGACCCTATTTAACTGTTTTATTTCCTCATATTCACAGACACACTCAAACATAGATTTTATGTTTCATGAACCCCTCAAGTGTTGAAGTTAGGTTGTATTTTATAGATTCTCTCAAGATCTTTAAAAATGGCAGTGTTCAGGTCACTACTCCCTGTCAAGTATATTAAAGCTTCTCAGTCTGAGATTCAGAAATTTGGGGGATTTATTTCATACATAAACTTTAATATTTTAGGAATCTTCCAGGGCATAGAACAGGCCCAGAAAAAGGGTAGAGAAAGAAATATGTGGTATGTAAATTTGTATTAACCACTACCAGTGTCGTCTTAAAAAGTGCTAAAGGTAATTTTTAGTTGATGTTAGGGGTTTTGCCTATTTTACCCACCAATGAGATAGAGAGCTTGACTGTGACTTTATTTAATACTGAATTGTCTTTGAAACCCTGTGTACTGGTTAATTAATGGTGAATAAATTTTTTCAAACAACTGATTTATAATGTGAAAGTCCTTGGTCTTCATATAGTCTATCTATATCAGTGGTCATATAACAATATTTTTGCCACAGAAATAATAATATTCCTATGACAAAATCAACATAGGAATTTTGAGAAGAGAAGAAGAATACCTATCATGTGGCATTTGGTTGGGGGTGAGAATAAAACATGGATCCCCAGAGAATGTGATACTTAAATTGATATTTGAAAGATATTTAACAGTTAACCCACCTGGTTATGTTGGGAGGAGAACACTGGCAAAAGCAGGGAAGCATGAAATATCAAGGTGTATGCTTAGATAATTTACGGCTTAAAGGACTTACATCTGGATTTTACTTTGTATTGAGAACACGAGACTTTTGATCATCTCCTTTTCTGAAGTTAGTAGAAGTTCTGAATCACATTGATACATACTAATTCAATTGTTCTGATCAAAAATGCATTGCCCAATTTTCAAAATCAAAGAAGTAGTTTTTTGAAACAAGTTGAAAGTCAAGCAGTCAGCATGACCTAGTTAAGAACTTTATTCAAAAAGAAAAAGAACTTGGAAATGAATTTTCTGAAAATCATATCTCTGTGTATTTGTGAAACCACATGTTTTAAGGATGTATGGAATACCACAATTTGGTGATTTTTTTTCCTCCAAAAAAAACTGACAACAAAGTTTTCTGCTATAATGCTCAAAGATGTTTTGCTGTGGGCCCATTGAAGAACATTTAAATCATAGATGATTGAAATAAAATTTTAATCATCTCTTTTGCCTTCATCCATGTTGTTGAAATTGGTATAACAAAGTCTTAAGTCTCTGGCATGCATGCCCTAGAACTCTCAGATTTTTGTAAATATCTGTGTATTGCTTAAGATAAATCTATCTGCACGAAAATCTCTCTTAGGGAGAAATTAAGTTATTGGCATAGAGAAGTATTTCAAAACAGGAGTTACTGCAATGAAAGACACATTTCTTGGACCATTTTTAAATATGAGAAAAAATGAATAGTACATCCAAATGTAGAATCTGTATCGATAGAACTGGAAGTGGGGTGGGTGTCAAACAGTTCTTAGGGGAAAGGCAGGAGAGAAGAAAGTTAAAATAGGACCAATAGTGTTTATCTTGAAACTTGGCAGACGTCTAGGATTTTATGGCAGAAAGATGACAGAAAATGTCAAGAGAAGAGAAAGTACCAAGAGTTTCCACCAAAACCACAAACAGCAAACCAATATTAGGTATTGTTAAAGAGCTAATGCATCTGAAGTATTTAACACCTTCTCCAGCACTTAATAAGTGTTCAGTAAACATTAGCTGCTATTATTATTATTAGATTTTTTAGCATAGATAGGAGTTATTTGTTTATTTATGTTTTAATTGATTTTATTTTTTAAATACACTGTTTGGTTTTATTAGACACCATTAGCTCCCAGATCTACCTCTTCTTGATCAATCTTTTTTTCTTTTTTCTATTATAAATTCTCTTTATTTTTGATAAGAAACATTGAAAATATTAAATTGATTTCTCCCAAATCTATCCTCCCCACCCCAGTTTCATTTCAGATAAGGTTTTGTGCTTTTCTTATTGTATCACACAGTTCTTTCAACTTTTTCCCCTTCACATTGTTACAGTTGAATGGAAGGTCCTTGAGAACAACAGAATCTTTATCACTCTTGTATTCCCTGGGACACTACTGTGTGCTGGACACAGAGTAGATACTTAAATATTTGA
Source organism: Marmota flaviventris (assembly GCF_047511675.1). Classification (NCBI taxonomy): domain Eukaryota; kingdom Metazoa; phylum Chordata; class Mammalia; order Rodentia; family Sciuridae; genus Marmota; species Marmota flaviventris. The sequence continues at coordinate 38,827,734 of NC_092507.1, read as the reverse complement.
ATGAACAGAAAAAAAGTTAACAGTTTACCTAGCCCTTGCACATCGATTTTATCATCAAGTAAGTTCAGTAATATAGATGTTATTATAAATAAAGGTACTAACACTTAGAGAGGTTTAAGATTTTTACCCAAGGTGATAAGTAGTATAGGCAATATTTCAACCAGGCTATCTTCCTATGCTTCCCACCCAAACATACGATATTTTCCTGGAATTTATGATGCTGAAAAATAACAGTTGCCTGAGCATTGGGAGTCCTGTGTTCTACATTACTCTGTTCCTCTTTTTTTAGGGCGCTGATAATGATATAATACCTTATTCTTTTCACCACAAACCTGAGCTTAATAGGAAAAGGAATAGCTGTTTAATTAACCTCTATTTTTGGTACCTGCCACATAGTTTAGCATAGAGCAGGTTCTCATTATGTAGCTATATTACTAATTGGATTAATGAGTAAATGAATGCAGTTATACTTGGTAGTGCAAATAGTAGCAATAATTTTATTCTATATAAATATAACACTGGTATCCATTGTTGTCTTTGATCTTCATCATTTCTTGTAGAATTGGCAAGCTGGCTTGTTATTTTTATTTTGGAGTAAGGAAAACTGAGTCCTGGAGGTTCTTGACAACATGTCAAAATTTTTACCCTAGATTTAGAGCTGAGCATATCTTACTTTATCTATATCTGACTCCATATGCCATGCCTTTTCATCACTATCAAGTTGTTTTAAGCTGAAAGAGAGTTCTATCTTTACAGAAGAAGTGAAAGAAGTCCAAAGCTTTGATAAATAGAAATTATTATTGGTAGATTTTCAGGTCATTTGAGGTATCAAAGATGGAGATTCCTTTTGGTGTATAAACTTTATATTATTGTTTTAAACTTCATTGTGTATAGAAATCATTGGGGGATCTTGTTAGAACTCAGATTCTGATTCTCCTTAAGAGTCTATCATAGGAACTGAGGTTTTTTTATTTCTCAAAAAATTTTATATGGTAATGATACTACCAATTCAAGAACCATACTTCAAAGAACAAAGCTTTATCACCCATACATGAGCCCTGTCTCCTCCCAAACCTGGGCCTATGGATTAGGCTAGCACAGTCCTGATGATTCCATGTTACTGTACTTATCTCCAATGATAGTTCATTTTCCTGAGTAACCATTTTTAGTTTACAGGGAAATATTGACTAAATTTATTTAGTTGGGCTGGGATCTGAACACTGAAGAAAATGATTTAATATATTTTGTTCATTTTGGGTAGAAATCATATTGAGATGCTCACTTCTGACTGCAATGTAAAACTTCCCAACAGGTCTGCTTGAAATTTTGCTTGCCAGACAGATGCCTTTGGGGAACACTGGTGGGTCCCAAAGCAGGGATCCAGAAGGTGCTTTTTCTTCCTGAGAACCAAGTTCTGGGAAAGGCATGAAAAGTGAGTGGAGCTGGAAGGGAGTTTTGCCATTCCCCAACTGACCCACTTTAAAAAAATATAATTAATTCATTTTAATTAGTTTTATGTGACAGCAGAATGCATTTTGATTCATTGTACACAATTGCAGCACAACTTTTCATTTCTCTGATTGTACATGATGTAGCATTGCATCATGTGTACAGTTATACATGTCCCTAGGGTAATGATGTCCATCTTATTCCACCATCTTTCCTGACTCCATGCCTGATCCCCATCCTTACCTCCCCTTAGCCCCATGTCCTCCATTTATTCCATGTCCATCCCATTATAGATCAGTATCCATTTATCAGAGAGAACATCAGCCTTTGGTTTTTTGGGATTGGCTTACTTCACTTAGCATGATATTCTCCAACTCTCTCTACTTACCTGCAAATGCCATAATTTCACTCTTTTAATCCTGAGTAATATTCCATTCTGTATATATACCACAGTTTCTTTATCCATTCATCTATTGAAGGGCATCTAGGTTGCTTCCTCAGTTTATCTATTGTGGATTGAGCTGCTATAAACATTGATGTGGCTGCATTACTATGGTATGCTGATTTTAAGTTCTTTGGGTATAAACTTAGCACCTTTGATAAGCACTCTAGGTTTTTGCATATGCAGTTGTAAAACGTAGAGTATATTACCTATATCACAGAATATTTGTCAAAATTACAAGTAATATTATATCTCCTGTATGAAATGATAAACTTCTTTTTCTTTGTTTGTTGTAGCTTTATTCATGATAGGTCCAAATTGGAGAAACCCAAGATATCCTCCAATAAGAGCATGAATAACAACATTGGTGTATTTTCACAATAGTACATTACTCAGCAATAAGAAAGAACAAACAACAAGAAAAACAACACAAATTTATCTAAAAAATATTATATTATGCTCAATGGAAGAACCTTAAATAAAATGGCATTAAGAGTATGATTCCATTTTTAGAAATTCTAGAACAAATATAACTTATCAAGAGTGAGGAAAGAAATCAACACTGGTTGTATCCCAGAAGAGGTGAAAGATACTTCTTTTTTTTTTTAAAGAAAGAGTGAGAAAGAGAGAATTTTTTAATATTTATTTTCCAGTTCTCGGTGGACACAACATCTTTGTTTGTATGTGGTGCTGAGGATCGAACCCGGGCCGCATGCATTTCAGGCAAGTGCGCTACCGCCTGAGCCACATCCCCATCCCTGAAAGATACTTCTTGATCAAGAACTTCTTAAGGGTAGAACCTGTGTTACATCTGACCTCCATCAATCAGAGCACTGAATACAATGCTCTGTATATAATATTCTTAACTGAGATTGGCCCATTAGAGAAACCATCTGTCTGATAGACAATTATGAAATATAAAACATTGTGTTACTAATATTTTTGTATATTACTTTTGTATTATAAAAATAATATTCACTTATCTGATCAATTACAAAACTCTGTTGATTTTACCATCTATTACCTCTCAAATTCAACTCTATTCTTACCCTTCCAAATCAATACCGTATCATCTCTCACCTGGGATAACCTAATAGCCTCCTACTTTACCTACCTCATTCCATTGTTAACCTTCTGAAGTCCATTATTTATGATTAAGCCACTATGATGTTTTAAAATTTTGAAAATCTGATAATGTCACTACCCAGCCTAAAAACTGTAGTACCTTCCCATTTTACTTGGGACAAAAACAAATTCCTGGGCAAGGCCTGCACTGTCACTAATGAACAAGTACTTGCCTGTATCTTGTTTTAACACTTAGCTTATACCTTTCCACCCAGCCCCATACCACAATAATCTTTGTACAAGTAGAACTGACCTTCACAATTATTTGGCTGCAGCATGTTCCTTTTATTCACAGTAGGGAAAACATACTGTCCCTTTTGCCTGAAATGCAGAGCCCATTCCCTATTTCCATGTAATAAATTCCTTCATATTTTAATTCAACTATGAACTTCCTCCAAGGAAATTATACATGGCCCAACTGATAAGAATTTTTATCAGTACATGTACTACCTGGTACATTCATAGTGCATTATTATCTTTGAAATTAAATATTTTGAATTATTGACTAAACAATGGTCTCCTTAATTATGATATCCATGATAGTAGGGTCCTGAATTTCTTCTTGTTTACTATGTGCTCTTGGTACAGTGCTTTGCACATAAAAATATTTAGCAAATATTTGAATAATTAATTCATATTATTGCATCATCATTATTAGTGCTTTTAGTAAACACAGTTATTCAAATTATTGCATTTTAATAATGAAGCTTTCTATAAATTTTCTCCCTGAAATATCTCATAAATACAACATATGAAATAGGTATTACTTCCATTTTTTGAAGAAGAAACTGAGGATGAATGAGGTAAAGTGACAAGACCAAGGCTGCACAGCCAACTGTAGTGGAGTTTTGTTTAAATTGGATGATCAGTCCAATACTCTTTCTCCTCTCCAGATGCTTAATGTCAAATTGTTTTAAAAAATAACATATCATCCCTAGTGTCACCCCAGTCTTATTGTGAATTAGCATTCACATATTAGAGAAAGCATTTGGCCTTTGGTTTTGTGGGATTCGCTTATTTCACTTTGCATGGTATTCTCCAACTCCAAGCATTTACTGGCAAACTCCATAATTTTACTCTTCTTTAAAGAAGAGTATGTATACCACATTTTCTTTATCCATTCATCTATTGAGGGATATCTAGGTTGGTTCTATAGTCTAGCTGTTGTGAATTGTGCTGCTATAAACATTGATGTGGCTGTGTCACTATAATATGCTGATATTAAGTCCTTTGGGTATAAACCAAGAAATGGGATAGCTGTGTCAAATAGTGGTTCCATTCCCAATTTTCTGAGGAATCTCTATACTACTTTCCACAGTGGTTGTACCAATTTGCAGTCCCACCAGCAATGTATGAGTGTACCTTTTTCCCCATATCCTCACCAACATTTATTGTTGACTGTATTCTTGATGATTGCCATTCTGAGTGAGTGAAATGAAAAAAGAGTGAGAGGAAATCTTAGAATACTTTTTATTTGCATTTATCTAATTGCTAGAGATGTTGAAAACTTTTTCATATATTTGTTGATCAACTGTACTTATTTTTCTGTGAACTGTAGAGGGATGTGATAGGAGGGGTGGGGAGGAGATGAGGGGATAGGAAAGATAATAGAATGAAACAGACATTATTACTGTATGTATATATGTAACTGCATAATCAATATGATTCTGTAACATGTACACTCAGAAAAATGAGAAATTATATCCCATCTATGTATGATATGTCAAAGTGCATAAATGCATTCAACTGTAATGTACAACTAATTAAAACAAATATAAAACAAATTTTTTTAAAAAAACTGCTTTTCCAACCCCCAAATCTTGCTATCCTGCAGCCTATCAATGCTGCAGCCAGAGTGACCTCTCCAACATGATGGTCTCACCCAGATAACTTCCTCCTCCTGCAGGACTAGAGCCAAAGTCCTCCATCTTCCCTCACCTGTGTCCAAGTCACCCTGCTCTTCTCCCCTCCCTTCTTCCCCAGCGAGATTCCTCCATATTGGAACAATGAGAAATCTATTGGAAGCCAATTTCCTTTTTTGCTTGTTGTGTATGAGATTGAATCCTTTTCAACTGTGGCTCTGTGAATAATCTCTCTGGTAATTTTGTTAGTACCTTAGAATTTAAAAGTGCGGGGGCAGGCCTGTCATGTGCTAGCTCATGCCAAACTTTGGATTGTTTGTACAAAATGTTCCTATGACTTTTACTTGTTGAATCCTTATGTTTTATGTTAGAATAAAAATTCTAGGAATAAACAACAACAGCAAAAAATCAGGATATGACCAATCATTTTTGCTTTGTCAGAAGGCATGACTGTATGTTCTCTTGTGGTGTTCTGATGTGGGGCCACTGATTTACATTCCAGGATAAAATCTGTATCTTATTATTCAGACCCTAAAATGCAGGGGTCAAAGGGCATAAAAAGAAACACCTCATTTATTTCTAAGAACTATGTATTATTTAATAAAAATTCATGTTCCATTCTCAGACGCTTTTACAGTCTTGAATACAGATAAGCCGTGAAGAGCAAAGCAAAGGTCTTGGGTAGTTTATAGCAGTAATCATATTTCCTTGAGAAATGTCACTATGTTCTTCAAATTTACCTGAGCATGAGAATCATCTAGGTCACTTGTTAAAAATACAAACATAAACTCTCGGGCCTTTTCTCAGCAACTCAGGATTGAGGCCGTAGAATATCCATATTAATCTAATTTTCTTGGTTCAAGAAGGGCTGAGTAACAATGAAATGTGTTCAAATTGAAAAAACCTTAGCACCCTAATCTGAGGAAAACATTTGGAATTCTTTGACTATGGCACATATACACTCAAGAAAAAAAAACTGACAGAGGGCTGGAGTTGTAGCTCAGTGGTAGAGCGCTTGCCTTGCATTCATGAGGCCCTGGGTTCAATCCTCAGCACCACATAAAATAATAATAAATAAATAAATAAATAAAAATAAAGATATTATGTCCATCTACAACTTAAAAAATGCGAAAAAAAAAAAAACCCCTGACAGCTCTCTGGAGCCGACTTAGGCTGCACTTTTAGACTAACTAAGACTAACTTTTACCACTGGTTCTGCCTTCATGGTAAGTAGAAGTAGCAGATTAGATGCTGGGATTCACATGAGTGTTTTCATTGAGTATTCAAAGATAGAAATTCGATTCCTGAAATCTCTAAATCAAGGCACACACATGCAAACATTATTAGAAACCTTTTGTGGCATGTCTTTTTAGAAAGTCTAAGGGTGCATAACATCATCATTGGAGCCCGACTCAGAATCAACTCAGTATTTTCTAAGGCCTACTTGATTTCAATTCTTAAATTGGATGCTGGGGTCTAGAGAATAATAACAGCACTTCCATCTTCAAAACTTCTAGAAGGAGACATAAACTAATGTATAAATACCCCTAAATGAGTACAGGGGGAGGGTGCCACAAAATACATTTTTCCTCTCCAGAATATCTGAGTCTCTGAATTCCACTTAGATACCACTTTCTTAGATGGTCAGTAAAAGTTGATAAAAAGGAAGTGGATGCAACAAACTGGGAAGAGAGCATAACAGGTAGAAGAAACATAAGAGCAGAGGGCATAGATATATGAGATATCTTCCTTCTTGAGAGAACTACCTGTATTTCAGTATATTTTGAGCAGTGTTTTAGGGGTCATGCCCAGAAAAGAGGCTGCAGAGATGAATAGAATTCATGTCATAAAAGGTCTTGAGTTCCAAGCTAAGGGACCTGAACTTTTTCTTCTTTCCTTTGTTGTTTTTCACCTTTTATGGATTATTTTAACCATAAAAGGAGCATAGTCATATTGGCACATTTTGTTTTATCTTTAATCCAGGTTGTAACATTACACATGGTCAACATAGCAAAAAATACGGTTTAAATAGGAGACAATAAGAGCTTTGGAAATGAGGCTAGAAACTGATAAACAGGAAAGAGACAGAGTCAGAAACTAGAAAGTAGCTAGTATTAGTATTGAGAGCCAATCTGAAGTTGGAGGAGTCACACCAGATAAGGAACCAGCAAGGGCAACAAGTATCACAGACAAAACAGTGGGTTTTGGTGGCTTCAGACAAAATTGACTAGTATTCAGCCAGGAGCAGAGAGGCTATCTCTGGAGTATCCTTGAAGCCACCAGCAGCTCTGTTTTAGATCAATTAGCAGTGCCCTAAGAGGTGAATGAACCACATAGTGATTTTTGAACAGGAGATCTAGGAGTCAACAGTTGAATTCTTGTTTCTTGTGCGGGAAATGGGTCCATGCAAGGCATATCCCTCATCATTGTGGAAAAGCAGAACTTTAGATGAATATATAGATCAAAAATCCAGATTTGAGTTTAGAAAGCAATTGTGGGCACTGAACAGTCCTTGCCTGGGAAGAACTATAATTTTATGATGTAATTCAACAAATTGAGGCCATTGGAAAATATACCAACACTAAAGATACCAGACAGCAACAGACACCAAGAATGACAGGTTTTGGCCATGTTAATCAATTTTTCTGAACTTCTGTGACCCCATTTATAAGGCAGGTTGACAATATATATTTTACAGAGTTGTTGAAAGCAGTAAAAGGGACATGAGACCAATTAGACTAGGGAGAAGATAATATAAGAGAAACCTTTTCTGTGTTGTGTTTAGTATATAGGCATGGGTCTGGCAGAACAAACAAGCCAAAGCTGAAAAGTTTACTTTAAAGTGTGGTCTGTTATGCACAGGACCCATTCAGGAAATTAAAGTGAAATGCATAATTTCCTCTCTTTTCTTTCAGTAATGGAGCCTTATGCAAGTGTTGTACCACTGAGCTACATCCCTAGCTCCTTTTAAATTTGAGGTGCCCAGGATGGCCTCAAACTAGTGATCCTCCTGCCTCAGCCTCCTGAGTAGCTTGAAATGCATAATTCTAAAGCTCCAATAAAATGCTCCACATTTGCATGGCTTTAAACCCATGACTGTATAGAAATGCTATTTATTGCATGTCAAACAAAAAAATTCAATTGTTCACTCATAAAAAAAACAGTTTATTTTAACTTAAGGTGCATCATTCCAATGATTTATAAAGTGATAAGAACAAGAAAAGGGGTACCTAATAAGATTTCAAAACCGCATTCTTTTTTCCATCCTGAGAATGTTTTTAGAAGAGGTCCTGTATGAGTGTATTTTAGACCATGCTGTATTATATCTCTCCACTCTCTTAAAACTGTCTATCATCCTCTTTAACCCTCTCAACTCACTTGCAGTCTTTACAAATAAACTACAGTTGATAAAAATCAACACCAGTTGATTTCCTCTCTAATGTCAATGCATTTTTCCCCATCTGTTGAAGGTTTTTTGTTTGTTTTTCTTGTTTTAAAACTACCATTTTGACACAGCAAAAAGGGTGTGTCCATGGTTGTAAATCTATAAAACTAGTTTCTCATTGAACCTTCTACTCTTCCATGCCTCTTTTTTTTTTCCCCCTCTGATCATTCATGTTCTTTGGTCCTTTAGCTTATTGAACTACTCAATTAACTTCTTTAGTTTTAAAAAGCAACCTGCTTGGTCATATCAGAGAATTCCGAGAGCATTTTTCTTCAGGGCACAGACTTTCCTTTAATGCCTTCTCTGTTCATACTCTATATCACTGGTTTTTCCTTAGGTCTGAAGGCACATACCTGAAACTTTCATTTCTTGTTTATTCTTAACATGTCTGCATAATTTGTACACTGTGAACCCAGAACACATTGCAAAGAAAATGAGGATACTATGATCAATATTGATCATAGACACGGAGCAGTGAGATTTATCTCTCTATGTCTTGTAGGCTTTTCAGTTTCATTATTGCAAGTTATATTTATTTTCCTTACAGTATTCATGTTTTTTTATTTATTTTCTTGCCATTGTTCTATATAGATGTGATTCAATTGCCTTTCATGTCAATATAATAAAATATAATTAGCATAATTTGATTTCTTACTTTATGCCAGTATATTCTTTTTTCTTTATCTGTTTATATATATGTAATATATATTTTATGTGTTTTAACTAATTTAATCTTGCAATAACCTTATCAATTAAAAACTGGGGCTGAGGTTGTGGCTCAGCGATAGACCACTTGTAGTTGCCTAGCACGTGTGGGGCCCTGGGTTCCATCCTCAGCACCCCATAAAAATAAATAAATAAAATAAAGGTGTATATATAAAAAGAAATTTTAAGAGTTTCATTTTTCATATGAATTGAAGCTCAGCAAGGCTAAATGACATATCCAAGGTCTCATAGTTAATAACTAACAGAAGTAGTCTAGAACCTGGATTTTTAAATATTATAATGTTAAATTTGTAAAGGCAGTTTACAAAGTATGTTCACATGTCATCTCATCTCCACAGGAATTTTACAAATGATGAAGTAATGACATAGCTGACAAGATGTGGAACTGGGATATGAAGTAATGTTATTGACTTTCAATTTAGAAAATTTTCCACCAATTGCTATTGATATTCTAAACTTAAACATTTGGGAAAATATTTTCATCTAATATATCTACAGTTAAGCACATGTGCATATGTGGATATTCAAACATATATAAGCACATGTATCTTTTTGTTACCATATGAATGAATACATAATCATTTGGATCATATAATTATATAAGCATATATTAGTATATAAGCATAACAAAATGTGAGAATTTTCTAAAAAATAAGCAAATCATTCAGTATGTCCTTAACAAAAACTATATTTATATAATCAAATTTTGCCTCATTAGAAAGTTGGTATTTATGACATTGACCTAATCATAGAATTTTAATCTAAAAATAATCTGTTTTACCAGATGGTATGCTTTCCCCAAAGCAAATTTGTTTAAAATATTTCTCCATGCAATTTCTGGGTTCCATGTGTCCTTTGAGTTCTTTATTGAGGGATATTAAAACATGGTAGAAAGATAGGGTTTGGCAACCCATGACTCTTTTTTTATTTGTTCTTATTAATCATACATGACAGTAGAATGTATTTGTGTGTGTGTGTGTGTGTGTGTGTGTGTGTGTGTATATATATATATATATATATATATATATATATTCTCATTCTTCCAGTTGTACATGATGTAGAATTATATTGGTCATGTAATTATAGATGCACATAAGAAAGTAAGGTCTTATTCATTCTATTTCTCTCCTATTCCTTTCCCCTTTTCTTCCCTTCACTTTATTCCCATTTGTGTAATCCAAAGTACTTCTATTCTTCTCTACCCACCCCTATTTGTGGGGGTTTTCTGACGTATCTCCATCTGCTTTCCATAATAGCACCAATTTGCAGTCCCCCAGTAATGTATTAGTGTACCTTTTTCCCCACATCCTTGAAAACATTTATTGTTACTTGTATTCTTGGTAACTGTCATTCTGAATGGAGTGAGATGAAATCTCAGTGTATTTTTAACTTGCATTTCCATAAATGTTAGAACTGTTGAACATTTTTTCATATATTTGTTGATTGATTGTATTTCTTCTTCTGTAAGGTGCCTGTTGAGTTCCTTTACCCATTATTAATTTTTTTTTATGTTAAGGTTTTTGATGTCTTTGTGTGTCCTTGAGATTAATTCTCTATCTGAGCTGCAGGTGGCAAAGATTTTTTTCCCATTCTGTAGGCTCTCTCTTCACATTCTTGATTTTTTCCTTTGCTGTGAAGAAGTTTTTTAGTTTAGTAAGAAAAATGGCATGATATTGTAACTAAAACAGACATGTAGACCAATGGTACACAATAGAAGACATAGAGACAAATCCACATAAATACAATTATTTCATACTAGACAAAGGCACCAAAAACATACATTGGAGAAAAGATAGCCTCTCAACAAATGGTGCTGGAAAAACTGGAAATTCATGTATAGCAAAATGAAATTAAATCCCTATCTCTCATCCTGCACAAAACTCAAAGTTTATCAAGGATTTAGGCATTAGACCAGAGACCCTGTGCCTAATAGAAGAAAATGTAGGCCTAAATCTACATTATTCCACTCAGGAACCTAATTCCTTAGTAAGATTCCTAATGCACAAGAAGTAAAATCAAGAATGAACAAATGGGATGGAATCAAACTAAGAAGCTTCTTCACAGCAAAGGAAACAATCAAGAATGTGAAGAGAGAGCCTACAGAATGGGAGAAAATCTTTGCCACCAATTTTGAATCTTGATTATAATGTGGACTTTGAGCAAATAACTTTTATTTAACATTGTTCTCTAAGCATTAGTAGTGTAATTTGCTAAAATAAGCAATTTTTTGACCTTTAAACTTTCTCCCTCTAATTTGCTTTTTACATAGTTATCAAAATGATAGTTCTGAGGTATTATCTAGATCATGTAATTAACCTCCTTAAAAACAATTTCAAATTCTCCTTTGCTTTAAGGATAATATAAAAATTCTTTAGCCTGACTCTCAAACCTCTTTATAACATATCTTTCTAGTTTTGTACATAACTTCCCCCATTCTCTGTATATTTGAGTGTCCCTTCAGCTCAAATTCATGTAGTTATTAACAGTTTCAAGCTTAGAACTCATATTCTCTGACATTAAGTTCAATACATTTTTTATTTTAACATAATCTCCAATTGGAACATCTAGAAGTAACTTATTATTGAAACTTATTTCTAACTCCATGTTTGGTATTTGATCTTTTAATATTGAATAATAAAAATAAATAAACTAATGTTTGTTTTTGTGGTACTCTACTAGGTGCTGCATAGTATAAGTAAGATATCGTGCTTCCATTTAAGGATATGAAAATTTAGTAGGAGAAATAAAGAGACAGAGACAAATAAAAATAACTCTAATTAAGATAGATCTGACACTCTTCTCTGATATAATGTAATATTTATCACAGGACAAGGACAGAAACAGTTATGGGGCTGGAGAGGAGGTAGGAAAGATCAAAGAATTGGGAATCAAAAGGCCTGGACTCTGATTCCAATCCTGTGATTAACTTTCTATATGACCTCAGATAAATCATTTCTTTTTCTAGGCCTCAGTTTAGCCATCTAAAAATGATGTGGTTGAACTAGCTAGGTGATGTGTCAGATTTGATTAAATTTTAATATTATCATCACCTTTATAGCTAACATTGAAGACTTTTCAAAACTAAAAATAACCATCATTAATTGAATGCTTCCTATGTGTCAGGCACTGTTTTAAATGCTTCACATATATCTAATCCTCACAATAACACTATGATATATGTATTATCATCATCATCATCATTATAAGTGTTAGGAGTTTGAAGTAGGTAAAGTTTAAGTAAGTGTTAGACCTGTGATTGGATGGAGACTTTGTGTTTCTTAAACTTGTCCTTTTTCCCAAAATTCTTCACAGCTTCTCAAAGACACTTGTGTTTACAGCAGTGGTGTTCAGGCCTTAAGCTCCACAGAAATTGGGTATTAACTTTGCCATAGATTACTTGGTTATATTCCTTTGATCTAATAAATAGTGCAAACACATTTTCATTGTATCCTATCATTGACAGATGCTGTGATTCTCAGAATCAATACCCATCATCCTTCCTTCTAGATAATCCAACTTAAAAATGTTTAAGAAGCTAATGTGCATGTTGTTGATGACTTTTCCAATTCTGTACACTGGAGCATCATCCATTTACTTGTATTTTAGAAGCATGATTTACAATGTAGACAAACATCCATTTTTACCATTTTTTATTTGTTCTTACTAGTTATACAAGGCAGTTGAATGTATTTTGACATATTATATATATGGAGTATAACTTCTCATTCTTCCAGTTGTACATGATGTAGAATTACATTGGTCATGTAATCATGTATGCACATTGGAAAGTAAGGTCTGATTCATTCTACTATCTCTCCTATTCTCTTTCTCCTCCCTTCCCTTCATTCCCATTGTCTAATCCAAAGTACTTCTGTTCTTCTCTACCCACCTCCATTTGTGAGTTAGCATCCACATATCAGAGAGAACATTAGGCCTTTGGTTTGGGGGGATTAGCTTATTTCACTTAGCACAATAGTCTCCAGATCCATCCACTTACCAGCAAATGCCATAATTTTATTTCCCTTTATGCCTGAGTAGTATTACATTATATATATATATATATATATATATATATATATATATATATATATATATATATATATATATATATATATTTTCTTTATCTGTTATTCTATTGAAGGGCACCTAGGCTGGTTCCATAGTTTAGATATTATGAATTGAGTTGTTGTAAACATTGATGTGGCTGTGTCACTATGATATGCTGATTTTAAATCCTTTGAGTATAAACTGAGGAGTGGGATAGGTTGGCTAAATGGTGATTCCATTTCAAGTTTTCTGAGGAATCTCCATACTGTTTTCCATAGTGGTTGCTTTAATTTGCAGTTCCTAGAAAACTGTTTCAGGCAAACTGATCTTATCAAAATAAATAAAATGAATGGAACAATTTTAATTTTTCTCATATGTTTCCTATTGATTTATGAACCCTTATTATATTGGTAATCAAATGTATTCCTCAATATAAATATGAGTTGAATACAATGCTATACTCTATGGATTTATATGAATATATGTCTGTTTGTAAACACAATTTATACACATATACATTTAAACTCTTATTTTGAGTAAAGATGTATAGAAATATCTTAGAGATATTTCTTTAACTTTTAGTGTTAATATTCCTTCAAAAGTGCTTTCACGTATATAGTATTTGAATCATAAGGCCTTTAAGATCCATCCTAATAAAGATATTCTATTCTGTGATTTTACTTCTCTTTTGATAGTCACAAGATCTTAAGAATCCTATTAATCCTTTCCCTAAACTATAGTGCTTCCCCTTTATTTTCTATGTATGATTTTATTCAAGTCTTGTATAGATCAGCCAAGCTGCAGTCATGCTGCTTGCAGGCAGGCTCAGAGATTAGGGTTGCTGAATCTGAGCTGCATTTGGCAAGATCCAGTGAAAGACAAGCAGAATTCCTTTCCAGACATACACAGGTCTATGTTAGAACCATGAAGAACTCCCTGTGAAATTTATTCTTTGCAGCTTGGGCTTCACCATCAGGTTTAGGAAAACATGTTGATTTGATCAAGTCTACCCCATCCTAACCAGGAAGAGAAATCCTCATTCATAAATTGCTTTTTTGATAAACATCAAGACATCTTTTATAACCTCTTCCTACATTCCTTCTGTCATTTGACATTATCAATCACTTATCCTTTCCCTCTCCTCTTGTATCTTGTTTGGCAATATTCTATCTTAGTTTTCCTCTTGTAGCTCCATCTAGAGCATCCCATTCTCCTTCTTGAGCTTTTTTTTTTTTTTTTTGAAGACCCTAAAGCATTAGGATTTCCTAGGATTCCCATCTGCTGTATTCACACAATCTCCTTGCTCTTTTCATTTACACTGTTTAATTCCTGTAATCTCAACTACCATCTACAAATTAATGCCTTTTGAAATTATAATTTATGTCTAAAATTTTTTATGATGTTCAAGTCCACATTCCTAAATATCTACCAGCCAGGGGAGAGGACAAGAAGAACATTCTTGTTAATTCATGGTGGGGATAAAAGCATAATAATGGGGAAGCTTTAGCATTTTTTAGTATGAGTGTGAATATTTAGAGGCTATTATACACAGTTTGTGCCTCTCCCCGACCCACATGTTTAAATTTAGTCCTCGAAGTGATGATATTTGAAGTTGGGCCTCTTGAAGGTGATTAGTTCATAAAGGTAGAGCTCTCATGAATCGAATTAGTGTCCTTGTAAAAGAGATCTGAGAGCTAGTTCATTCTCTTTTATACAAGAAAGTGGTGTTCTACAACCTGGATGAAGCCCTCAATAGAATCCTTCCAAGCTGGCACCCTGATCTTAGTCTTCCAGCCTCTAGAACTGTGAGAAATAAATTTCTGTTTTATAAAGGCTATCTAGTCTATGGTCTTTTGTTAAAGAAGCCTGACCTGACTAAGAAACATTAATTTGATTTCAGTGTTGCAGATTGTGTTTATGAAAGTTAAAAAAAATAACTAGCACAAGATAGGAATTTAACTAACATATTTGAATGAATGCATGAGTGAATCAATGAATTATAGGAACTGAAAAGTTAGTGTAGTCATTATAGTCATCATTATCATCATATGGTGTGAAACATTTAGCTTTCAGAAGTATCTTAGATTCTAACAGGTGACTTAGTTTAATTCATATTTTCTATGTGGTCAAGTAGATCTGGGAAAAGAAAGATGTTTTTCCAGGTTTTTGCAGCTTGTAAGAAAGATGAAAAATCAGGAAAGTTAGAACTGAACTGAACTGACTTTACCCACTATTCCAATAGACTCCTTATGGTTTTGAAATCATTCTACCTTCTGATTAATTGGTGGCAGCAACTGATATAGAGGAAAGTTTATAGCTGGGCTCAGATTCTGGCCCTTCTATTTTCCTGACATTACTCGACTCATGGACTTGTTAAAGTGAAGAGTGTATGTATAGTACTGAGCATAAACCTTGACACATAGAAAGTGCTCCTTCTCTTCACCTCATATTTGGCCTGTGTCCCCTTAGTTACTGAGGCTAAAAGGATTGTAGAACCTTTTAATTTCACTGCTCTGAAGAGTAGTTGGTTTTTAAAACACGTAAGAGGAAAATATCATGTGAAAAAAAGTTAAGAGCATATTGTCTTCAGCGTGAGCACAAACCGAAAATAGATTGCTGCATGAGACTTTCTAGTCGTGCTTGGGAATGCAGCCTACCAAGCACAACATGCCCCTAACCTGGGGCTCTGCCAGCTCTGCCCAGACCTTTCCCCATGTGTGGGGCAGGTACATCTGTGCTGATGGCCCAATATTGTGCATCTATAGAAGTTCAAGCTGGTTTGTATTCAACAAATTATAGAAAGGACTGCAGAGGGTTCTGGGTGCTGCAGAATAATGTTTCTCCATCTAAGTACTTGGGATCCAGTAGAAAATCTGTAGATCCAGTAGAAAATCCTATCTGTAGAAAATTTTGTCGACCTAGTTTCAGGAGAAAAGTGCTCTCATTGTTCTGCCTGTTTTCCTCCTGCCTCTACCTCTTTTTTTTTTCTCAGATCCCTCCTTTTTCAGTTGAGTTTGAATTTATAAGATTAGAATAGTCTTCAATTTGAGAGTTTGTGATAATGAAGCAAGAATTAAAGACAGGTAATCAGTGTAGATGGGTAATCCCATTGGATTGAGGAAATGGAGGCCAGATTGGGTCTGGGAAATTGGAAACATCCCCTGTTAATGCCTCCAGAGCCCTTTGATTACGAAGATTACCCACCTATACTGCCCCTCCTAGAAGGTTGTTAATGAAGCACCCCCAGAGCAGACATGGAGCTGCTAATTAATGCCCCCTGGGCTGCTACCTACCTGAGTCACTCCATCTGGCCCTTTCCCCCTGCCCATGTGCTTCTCATCTTTTGGTCATACACCAGCATCTCCTGGGCCTAGTCATATATGCAGGAAGGAAAGAGATAAGGGGGAAGAGTACAGGAGAACAAAGAAAATCTAAAATGTGTAAAAGGGGATGGACTGTTTCTACTTCTTGGGATACCTAGACACTAGCTATGGCCCCCTTCTCCCTTCAGGGAGAAGTCTGTGTTAGTATTTTTAAAATAAAACTTGTTTTCTACTCTTGCCTCGTTTTGCTTCTCTAATGTTCAGACTTCAACATTTAATGAAGCAGAACTCGTCATTGATAACTGGCAGAATCAGTATTATTATCCACTTGTGCAGAGAAGCTGAAATTGTTTAAAAGAAAATCAGAACTTTCATTCATTAGGAGGAAGTAAAGGTAGATTTATTGATTTTCTTCTTTGTTTTCTTATTTAATTTTTATTGTAACATTCTGAAAAATATATTTTTATTGTAACATTCTGAAAAATATATTAGTGTCTTTTAATAAATAAGAAATTAAGTATTGATAATCAGTGATTTTAATAACTTAAGAAAGGTTATGAAGATAGCAACTCCCAGAGTAAGATTTTAATGTAGATCCATCTGATTTCTGTTTTATTATGGATTCTCTAAGTAGCTGTATAACCTGTCTTCTTCCCTTGCCAGCTAAGCCCTCTGTGAGGTCTCCATCTCAGGGTTGTGTTTGTTCCTGTATTCTCTAAGGAGATACAAATTATACTTCCAGCCCCCAAATTATACTTTCTCTCTTTCCCCAAATCCAAATCCAGGATGTTATTAAGTTGCAGTGAGATCTGCAACACAAAGGTGTTGGTAGTGAATAAAGGAAAGAGAAAGGGAGAGGGAAAGGAGGGTGAGGAGAGAAAAAGACAGAGAAAGGAAGGGATTTAGAATGAGATTTGTATTAGCCCCTAGAATGTGACTAAGGGTTTGTTGTTTAACTTCCATATGTCTTAATTCCCTCATTTCACAGTAGGGAGACTAATTTCTGTTTTTAATGCCTCACAAGTTAGTGTGAAATCAAAGAAGACATTCACATAAAAGTATTTTACACATTACAAAGGGCTTTACAATGAATAATTACTAATTTACCACTATTGCAGATGTACTGATAATATTTATACCACATATTAGAAATAAAATAGTATTTTGACATACATTTTTCCCTCTTCCTTGCATCTCATTATTTTGTCCATACAGTATTATTCTATTGCTAAAATATCCTCTATTTGTGTGAGAATTCTAGGCACTGAGCATTGAGGTTCCAGGTTAGGGGTTGGAAGACGCAACCTCTTACTTGAGGCTATTCTAACCCTAAAATCAGGAAAAGGAGTAGAACTGCAAAACTGGAGCACAGTGTAGAGTCAGAGTCTGATAAGCCAAAAATAAGCCAACTGTCTGAGTTGAGAATATGACCTCAGTAATGTGAAAGTCTGCAGGATGAACCAAGTGTAGGCTGAAGCAATTTCTTGGTATAGGCTTGGCTATTTGCAGTCAGATATTTCTTTGCCACATTTAAAAACAGGCTTGGGTTATAATAGAGAGTAGATAGCTGTTTTCATTTTGATGTATCCCTTCTGACTATGAAACTGCTTCTCCAGATATGTCTCATAAATCTCTTTTTCAGGCAGTGAAAAAAAAAAGTCTGGAGAATTCTTAGAGCTCTATAGTGTCCAAATATGTATGTGTGTGTGTGTGTGTGTGTGTGTGTGTGTATATATATATATATATTCAAAGTTGCCATGTTTTTTGGTTTCATTAAAAAGTGTGTGTGTGAGAGTGTGTGTGTGTGTGTGTCTTTTAAAGACAGAATAATCAACCTTATTTTTTTCCCTTGTGAGAGAGTTCTAATTTACTTTGCAGACATTGCATCAGATGTAATGTTCCCTTTCTTACTACCTGTGTACATATTTATACATATTAGTTAGGGTTCTCAAGAACAACAGAATTGATACAATGTGCAGATATACAGTAAGAGATTTATTATGAGGCATTGACTCACATGATTATAGAGGCTGATAAGTCCCAAATCTGTATATGGCAGACTGGAGAATCAAGTGAGTCAGTGGTACAAATGAAGTTCAGAAACAGTAACTAGAGAATTTCCTCCTGCTAGAGGAAGCTGGTGTCTCCAGTTGTGCCATACTTCAACTGATTACATGTGGCCCACCCACATTGTAGAGTATAATTTTCTTACACATAGTTCACTGACTTAAATGTTAATCTCAACCAAAAATGGCCTCCAAGTTGATACATAAAATTAACCCTTGTAATATATAAAATAAAGTTTATATCCTAAGATCCATGCATTTATATAATAGGATTACACTGGCTTTTATAATACATGTATGCATATATATATATGCATATGTCATATTGAGTAATGTATGGAAAATATATAGAATCAGATCAAGAATAAAAGTGATTTGTATTACCACAGATTTGCATTATTTTGGCACTTTTATTATAGTCTTTTAAAATCACATTTGTAATGATATTACTGGTATTATTTTTATCCTGGGTTATAACAATTATTATAATTATATAAACATTTGCCATATTATTTAAAAAATCTATAGAAGTACTACATTATTTTATCTTATATAGTATAAGACTTTTTGCAGTCTGTTTTTGTTTTATAATTTAAATTATTGTTGATTTTCTCTATTATAAATAATGCTTAAGTGAACATATTCATGAATAAAAATCTATCTGCATTTGACTTTTGTTTTATATCACATTTCTTGATAAGATTATTGAGTCTGAGTGAATGGATATTTTGCCAAATGTTGCATTGGTTTTAAATGGGATAATTGGAGCAATAGGTTTAAAATGCTTCAATGACTCTTTTTCTATTACTAGTGGAATTTTTATCCTATTAAAAAGGAAAAAAGATATTTTAAGAGTCACTGAAAAATAATAAAATCTCTAGAACAGTATCCTGTTAGCATTTTAATAGATTTTAGGTATTTAAACTCATTTTTCCTGAGTGTTTACTACTCTCTGTGGAAGCTTTTTATAAGATAGTTCTAAGATCCCACTGGCCAATTTTAGGGAGATCATTGCTGATAGCTACCATTGTTTGGGTGGGGACTAAGGAGTCCAGTGAAGGATGGTGGTGGTTTTGAAGGCTATCTTTGCTTTATATATCTATAACTGGTTCTAGAACTGAGTCTCCTTTCTTCCTCCAATAGGATGCTTCTAAATATGCAGGTGATTATCAAATATGAATTGGAGAGGGTTTTTGTCTCCCCAGAATACTGCATCATGTATTGAAGCATTCTGACAGAAATGGAAAATTTGATGAACATCTTGTGTTTTAACTGTTCCACACACCCATGATATTCAGAGGATGCTCTGGCATGGATGTGAGGCCAAACTCTTGCCTCTTATATCTGAAAATTGGCAAGCTTTGGATTAGAGGATCTCCTTGTGTTTCGAAAGTAAACTGTCATCAAAAGGAAAATAGGGTAAAGAAACCAACTGTTAAAGTCAATCCCCTGGAGGCTGGAAGGAATGGCAAGGAGGGCAGTAGTAGTGGCATCAAGGTCACTGGAGTTCTTATTGACTGTATGCCAGGAACCATAGCTCAGTGGTTTACATTATTATATTGAATACACATCATGAGCCTGTGGAGTGTATGTGTATTATTATCTCCCCATTTTACAGATATTGGAATTAAAACTTAGTGTGACTTGCACAGTCACACTAGTAGAAACAAGAGTTTATCCAATTTTACCTACTTCTGTAGCTGGCCTTGCCCAGGACCAGAGAAATTATCTTATTTAATAATGGAAAGCAGATAAAATGGAAACTATGAAGATGGGAAATACAATATGGGAGAGCCTTTCTGATCGCTCTAATTTTCTCTGCGAAGTACAATGTTGGGGTTCTGAATTGGGAGAAGGAAGGAGTGCTTTTAAGAAAATGAATGTAGAGATGAGGTTGGCTTCGGATTATCTAAATACTAATTTTAACAATTATGAAAAGCCATTGAGAGGAAGGACAAAATCTGATTAAATACTGACAAAAGGAATGCTGCAGACCCAAGCACACAGGTGAAGCTAGAGGCTAAGGATGCACAGTACTTTCAGCTACACAGTTATCGCAAATTCCTGTGGCAGGAGGTACTGGTAGATTGCACATGGAAATCCCAGGAAGTGGAATTTGATTACTCCTGGATCTATATGATTGAAGTAAAACAGTCCTTTAAAACAACAACAACAACAACAAAAATAAGAAGAGATGTTCATTGACTTATAATGAGGATATGTCCTGATAAATGCATGGTAAATAGAAAATATATTAGGTCAAAAATGCACCTAATCTATAGAAATTTATATTTTAGCAATATAGTAAACTGTAGGGTATCAGTTCTTTACCCTTAGGATCCCACAGCTGATTGAGAGCTGTGGCTTGCTGCAGATCCCCTGCATTCTGAGAAAGTATCATATTGCATATTACCAGGCTAGGAAAAGATCAAATTCAAAACTGGAAGTAAAGTTTATGCTGGCTGCCTTCTATTTTTATAGTAAGATAGAGTCTAAAAACTTGACATAATTCATCATAAATGGGGACCGTATATAATTGATTTCACATATTTTTTCCAAACTATAATTTGGTCAAAATATATTTTCCTGATATTTGTCAATGAGGTTTTGTTTTATTCATTTTAAGGAAATTAATAAAAGTTGACAAAAATTATTAAAGGCAAGTGTTAGGGCTTGGATATGTCATGTCTCTCAGAAGCTCATGTGTGAGACAATGCAAGAACTTTCAGAGGTGAAATGATTAGATTGTTAGAGTTGAAACCTAATCAGTGGATTAACCCATTAATATAGATGGATAATAGCTGTGGGTGGGTAGGGTGTGGCTGGAGGGAGTATGTAACTTGGGGTGTGACTTTGGGGTTTATATTTTGTCTTTTGTGAGCTCTCTCTGCTTCCTGGTTGACATCTTCTTAGCTGCTTTCCTCTGTCATGCCCTTCCCCAATGATATGTTGCCTCACTGTGGACCCAGAGCTGGCTTTTGCTAACCATGTACTGAACCTCTGAAACCATGAGCCAAAATAAACTTTTCCTCCTCTGCAGTTGTTCTTGTCAGGTGTTTTGGTAACAATATAAATCTGACTGAAATAGCAAGTAAAAGTTTGCAATACTAAACCATGACACAAAAAAGCTAGTTCATTATTAACATCAGCTAATTAAACAAACAAAACTATGGTAAACTTTGGGAATATAAATTAATAAAGATACATAAGGATGTAGTACCTTCAAGGGTTTATAATATAAGGAACCTACATAGAAGTAAACAGATGATTACAGTATTTATGCTATAGTGCTAATGGAGAAAGTACAAGGGAATATTAGTTTATACTGGCTTCTATCATTCCATAGACTGGATGCCTTGAGCAGAAATTTACTTTCTTACAGTGGATCCTAGGAATTCATTGTCAAGGTGCTGGCAAATTTAGATTTCTTTAGGGCTGTCTTTGTACTAGAAAGACATCCTAACACCTTGGATTTTTTTTAGTTATGTTCTTTTTTAAATTTTAATTTGATTTTTTTTAATACACGACAGCGGAATGCATCACAATTCTTATCACACATATAAAACACAATTTTTTCCTATCTCTGTTTGTATATAAAGTATCAATTCATGTCTTCATACATGTACTTTGGATGATGATGTCCATTACATTCTACCATCATTGCTAGTTATCTAGTTATGTTTTTATATGGCCTTTTCTGTTTGTGAGCAAGATCCTGGTGCAAAATAAAAAATTTTAAAAAGGACTGGGAATGTATCTCAATGGGAAATCACCCCTGGTTTCAATCTCCAATACAACGAGAGGGGGGGGAGAGGGAAAGAGGGAGGGAGGGAGGGAGGGAAGGAAGGAGAGGTGGAGAGATGAGGGGAGAAAAGAAACAGAAAAAAATTAGAAGAAATTATATATATTATTTATAGACATATGAAGTTTGTATGGAGAACTAGTGTTCTGGCTAGAGAAAGACAAGAAGGTGAGTAAAACTAGTTTATAAATTGGAGAGACTTGAGCATGTTCATATATTGATGGCAAGGAGACAGTATAAAAGGAAGGAGAATGTGATTGCCATTGTTTTTTACCAATTTGTCATCTTAACCAGTTTGTTTTTTACCTACTCTTGACCCAGCTCTGTATCACCAGTTTTACCTGTGTGTAGTAAAAGCTGGGTAATTGTACTATTATGAGTCATTTGTTATTAGAGAAGTTCCTAGCACAATAAAGAAGAATCTTTCAAGAAATAAGGACCTGACTTCTGTGGGTTTCTGGCCTGTAAGGGTCTAAGGAGGGAATAATTCAAGAGAGGAGCATCGGTCTCTCCCACACCACATAAATACACTCATTTCAATGATTTCTATCTTTGATTTTGTTATGGTATCTTGGGCAAATGAGAGAAAAGTGACTACCAAGAAGGACTTTCCTTCTTTCTTTTGTTTGTTCATTCGTTCTTATTGGTACATATTGATTATAAAGGATAGTAGATTTCTTTCTCCCTTGTGTGTGTGTGTGTGTGTGTGTGTGTGTGTGTGAGAGAGAGAGAGAGAGAGAGAGAGAGAGAGAGTTATTAAACCCAGGGGCGCTTAATCATTGAGCCACATCCCAGCCTTATTTATTTATTTATTTAAACAGTTGCTTAGGATTCTGCTACGTTGCTAAGGCTGGCTTTGAACTTATGATCCTCCTGCCTCAGCCTCTCAAGCCACTGGGACCAGCAAGAATGATGAGTTTTATTGTGGCTCCTTTGTAGATGCATATAATGTCATTTGATCAATTTTACTCCCCACTACTTCTCTTAACCCTTTCTCCTCCCGCCTCCTGATTCTCTTCCTGTACCCTAGTGGTCAGCTTTCTCCATTGATGAGATCCCCTTTCTGCTTCCCTAGCTTCCATTGAAAGAAGAAAATATATGACATTTGTCTTTCTGAGTCTGGCTTAGCTAGGTTAAAATGATGCTCTCCAGTTCCATCCATTTCCTTGAAAATGACATAATTTCATTCTCCTTTATGGCAGAATAAAACTCAACTGTGTGTATATATATTGCATTTTCTTTATCCATTCACCTGTTGACATGTATGCTGATTCCATAACTTTATTATTGTGAATTGTGCTATGATAAACGTGGACATGCATGTATCTCTAAAATATGTTGTCTTTTAATTTTTTAAATAAATACCAAGGAGTGGTATAACTAAGTCATAGTAGTCTTATTTTTATTTATTTGTCTACTGAGGCACCTCCATATGGATTTCTATTTCTATTTATTTTTCTACTGAGGCACCTCCATATTGATTTCTATAGTGGCTGTATTAATTTACATTCTCATCAGCAGTGTATAAGAGGTCCCCATCCCTTCCCACCACTGCCTGCTCAAGTGCATTTATTTTTATATGTATTATTTTTTAAAATGTTTTAAATTGGTTTTATTTTTAAATACATGACAGTGGAATGCATCACAATGTATTCTTGGCGATTGCTATTTTAACTGGAGTGATATGGAATCTCAGTATATTTTTGATTTGAATTTCCCTAATGGCTAAAATGTTGAACCTTTTCTCCATATAATTATTGGCCATTTGTATTTCTTTTGAGAAGTGTCCATTTAGTTCATTGCCCATTTGTTAAATTGGTTTTATTGTTTTTTGCTATTGAGTTTATTGAGTTTTTTATAAGAAGGCTTTATTTCTTGACAGAATGCCAAGTTTAATGGCAGTAATTGTATACTGAGCTCTTCCTCTTTAGAGGAAAGCTAGAGCATGTCTGCATTTGCTCATTCACTCATTTAACAACGATTTATTGAAGTCCTATTTTATATTAGGAGCTGGCTAGAAGGAAGAAATGGATGGTATTTCTTTCTCTAAGAATAAAATTCAAGTTATAGTTTGCTAATAGTGAGGAGATGGAGAGGGATCCAGAAGTGATATAGGTGGAGACATTTGAAATGTTGGAATATAATTTTGATATGCTTTTACACATGGTATTACATTTTGGATAATTATATACTTCAATATTCTCAGAATAAATACTACTCAAACATCTGGGTATAGCACTATTTATTTAATATATTAAATGCAGTTTTCTATTTCATTTTTTGCTATTAAAATAATGCTGCATAGTTCCCACCCTAATTTCTAGTGTTCAGAAGAATTTCTTTTTCAATCTCAGCTATCTATGGTGACATCAGATTATTTCACTTCTCCCACTACTTAAACATATACACTCACACACATGTGTTCATACACACACCATGTTTTTTTTTTTTGGGGGGGGGACTTATAAACACAGTGCATATTTCCTAGAACACTATAACATTCTGTTTGTATTGTTCCCTGCATCTTCTGTCATTTGCCTTAGGAAGTGTGTGGTGGTCACATTCCAAGAAGATGGTTTGTGCTATTAACAGTACCTCTTATCTTTTTTTTATTGCTATCTAACAGTTAAGTGTCTGGAAGATAGAGGTAGATAGGTGAAGATTATGTTGGGAAAACAGCATTGTCTCATAAAGTATCTCTAATACAGCAGAGGTTTTCAATTTTCTGGCTAATGAATAATTTGGTTCCTGTAGTCACTGGATCTCCAAGCCCTAGGTAAGAAGGGGTAGGATAGACAGATTGCAGGCTATCTTCCTATTTTCTTTCAATCAAAGGAGGTAGGGGAAGCTCTGTTTCATGAGATTATGCTGGGGAGGGACACTGATATAAATATAGATACACGTACATATTGATAAATATGATTATATATGTGTGTCTGCATATGTATGTGATGGTATATATCACAGAAACACCATATTTTGGTATAATTTATATATTAATACCTAGGTATATATCATATCCTTTCTTTTTTCTGTTGACTTCTTCCTTCTTTCCCTTTCTTTTCTCCTCTTCTCCTTGTATTTCTCTCAACTTCATTCATGAATTATTTCATTCCTTTAATAGTTATTGGATACCTTCCATATTGCAGGTATTAAATCAATTACTGAGAATACAGATTAATAAAAGACCAGTTTGTTTTTGTTCAAGTTGATTGCTGTACCTAAATTATCACATTAAAATATGTAAATGCTCTGATCAATATAACTCGGGATACCATGAGCTCACACTGAACCCATGGCCTGGCACATAATAAAGGCTCAATTTATATTAATGATCCCTTAATGTATACACATATTTCAGTACAAACGTATGAAAGCAGACCCTTTTCCCCCTCAGGAGATGGATTAAGGTCATACCAAATAGCACTTCTGTGATAGCAAATGCATCTGTATTATGGCTCAGCTTACAGGGTGAAGTATGTCTGGTGTTTTTCTTCTTATGTCACTCTAAAACAGGGGCTCTGTTTGGAAAAACAGGCAAGATTGATGGTTTGACTTATTTTTTTTTTCTTTTAGGATTTAGGAAGTTCTATTTTCTTTGAAGCAAAGCATTAGACAGAGAGACCAGAATGACAATAAATACCTGATTTTCTTTATTGTGGGTCCAGGATCATCTGGGGATTGAAAATCAGAGTTTGCAGATATAAATGAAGCTACTCATTGACTCATCCCATCTTCCCTGCCGAGGCAAACGTATCTCTGAAACAAAATGCTACACCTAGTGAATTTTAAGTAATGCAGGAGCAGAGAGGTTAGGCTGACATACAGTGAATTGGTTGCACCAAATATATCTTATCCATGGAAATTCTCAATTTAAGAACCTTTATAAAATGTTTTCTGATTTTCTTTCAGGGAGAGAGAGAGAGAGAGAGAGAGAGAGAGAGAGGGAGGGAGAGAGAGATGCATCTCATTTAAGTATTAAAATGTTAAGCATTCATGATGAGTCTGGAATATGAAACAACAACAATGGGGGTATGGGAGAAGGCTGACCTTATGTTTCTTGGAGAAGCTGCTCTCTTTTAAGAACTGGATTTGGCCCAATGGGTAAAGAAGGATTGTTGAACACGAATTTCAGATCAATCTCTTGTCTCTGACAGTTACTGCATGAGTTCCAATCACATTAGGACCTCTTCAGCTTGAGCCAGAATTTATAGCATAAATTCAACATTTTTCAAATCTTAATCAACCCAGAGGTCATTCTCTTCAAAGTACAGTTTTGCTGCTGCCACTGGAAAAATCAATTGGAAGGGTTGATACTTTCCTGCTGCCACAGCACTAGACAAAATGAAATGCTCCAGAAAGGGCTGTTCCATTTCAGGTATAATTCTTGAGAAATTTTTGTTTTAATGCCAGTGCCATTTTTGATCCCCAGTGTCTAAATCCTATCCAGGAGAAATAGTGCTGTCAGCAGTAGCATAATCAGACAAAAAGGAAGAGTTGAATTACTCCTCTTTGTTTAAACAGCTACCACTTCTATAGAATAAAGTCCTAACTTTTTGGTTTGTCATTCAAAACCCTTAACATATCATCTAACAGCTTTGTAATGTGCCTCACTGCCTGGCATGGAGAATTATTCAACAAATTTTGTTTGTCCAATTGAGTAAATGGATTGTCTGTGATGGGTGCATCCACATCAAACTTCTATCTAGATAGTAATGCACTTTTAAGCTTTCAGACCTGATTGACACACTGCTCTATGCATTTCTTTTCCTCTTCATCCATATCATCCCTTTGAGACCTGCTTCAGAGGTCACCTCTGTGAACCTTCTCTATGTACCACTACTATTATGAGAGCAACCATTTATACCTCAGTTAACTATGTGAGTACTATCATTCATTGAGTGCCTACTATAAGTCATACTCAGTTATAAGAGCTTAACTTACATTATTGAATTTAATCTTTTAACAATCACACAAGTTAGATATTATTAGTTTCATTTCACAGAGGTGAGAATCAATGCCCATGAGCTAAGTAACTTGCCTAAAGTTGAGCTGCTTATTATAACAATTACTTTGAACATAAGCAAAATGCATATTTTATTAGAAACATGTATTATTATTATTATTATAAAATAGCATAACCTCACGAAAGACATGGAGACTGCCAAAGAAAATAAAGATTAATAAATCACTTGTAATTCTCTGGCACAGAGAAAACTAGTATTAACATGCTAGTGAATTTTCCAATTACAGTATTTCTTGTGTGCATATACATGTACATGTGTGTATACACAGTTGGAAACAGCATTTTTTTTTTAATTTTTATTGTTGGTTGTTCAAAACATTACATAGTTCTTGATACATCATATTTCACACTTTGATTCAAGTGGGTTATGAACTCCCATTTTTACCCCGTATACAGATTGCAGAATCACATCAGTTACACATCCATTGATTTACATATTGCCATACTAGTGTCTGCTGTATTCTGCTGCCTTTCCTATCCTCTACCATCCCTCCTCCCCTCCCCTCCCCTCCCCTCTTCTCTCTCTACCCCCTCTACTGTAATTCATTTCTCCCCCTTGTATTTTTTTCCCTTTCCCCTCACTTCCTCTTCTATGTAATTTTGTATTACCCTGAGGGTCTCCTTCAATTTCCATGCAATTTCCCTTCTCTCTCCCTTTCCCTCCCACCTCTCATCCCTGTTTAATGTTAATCTTCTTCTCATGCTCTTCATCCCTACTCTGTTCTTAGTCACTCTCCTTATATCAAAGAAAACATTTGGCATTTGTTTTTTAGGGATTGGCTAGCTTCTAGCTAGCTAGATAATCTGCTCTAATGCCATCCATTTCCCTGCAAATTCTATGATTTTGTCATTTTTTAATGAAGAGTAATACTCCATTGTGTATAAATGCCACATTTTTTTTATCCATTTGTCTATTGAAGGGCATCTAGGTTGGTTCCACAGTCTTTCTATTGTGAATTGTGCTGCTATGAACATCGATGTAGCAGTGTCGCTGTAGCATGCTCTTTTTAGGTCTTTAGGGAATAGACCGAGAAGGGGAATAGCTGGGTCAAATGGTGGTTCCATTCCCAGCTTTCCAAGAAATCTCCATACTGCTTTCCAAATTGGCT
Source organism: Marmota flaviventris (assembly GCF_047511675.1). Classification (NCBI taxonomy): domain Eukaryota; kingdom Metazoa; phylum Chordata; class Mammalia; order Rodentia; family Sciuridae; genus Marmota; species Marmota flaviventris. The sequence continues at coordinate 38,799,312 of NC_092507.1, read as the reverse complement.
GCACCAATATGCAGTCCCACCAGCAATGTACAAGTATACCCTTTTCCCCACATTCTCGCCAGCACTTGGTGTTGTTTGACTTCATAATGGCTGCCAATCTAACTGGAGTGAGATGGTATCTTAGGGTGGTTTTGATTTGCATTTCTCTGACTGCTAGAGATGGTGAGCATTTTTTCATGTACTTGTTGATTGATTGTATGTCCTCCTCTGAGAAGTGTCTGTTCAGGTCCTTGGCCCATTTGTTGATTGGGTTGTTTGTTTTCTTATTGTTTAATTTTTTGGGTTCTTTGTATACTCTGGATATTAGGGCTCTATCTGAAGTGTGAGGAATAAAGATTTGTTCCCAGAATGTAGGCTCCCTATTTACCTCTCTTATTGTTTCTTTTGCTTAGAAAAAACTTTTTAGTTTGAGTAAGTCCCATTTGTTGATTCTAGTTATTAACTCTTGTGCTATGGGTGTCCTATTGAGGAATTTGGAGCCTGACCCCACAGTATGTAGATCGTAGCCAACTTTTTCTTCTATCAGACGCCGTATCTCTGATTTGATATCAAGCTCCTTGATCCATTTTGAGTTAACTTTTGTGCATGGCGAGAGAAAGGGACTCAGTTTCATTTTGTTGCATATGGACTTCCAGTTTTCCCAGCACCATTTGTTGAAGATGCTATCCTTCCTCCATTGCATGCTTTTAGCCCCTTTATCAAATATAAGATAGTTGTAGTTTTGTGGATTGGTTTCTGTGTCCTCTGTTCTGTACCATTGGTCCACCCACCTGTTTTGGTACCAGTACCATGCTGTTTTTGTTACTATTGCTCTGTAGTATAGTTTGAAGTCTGATATCGCTATACCGCCTGATTCACACTTCCTGCTTAGCATTGTTTTTGCTATTCTGGGTCTTTTATTTTTCCATATGAATTTCATGATTGCTTTCTCTATTTCTACAAAAATGCCGTTGGGATTTTGATTGGCATTGCATTAAACCTATAGAGAACTTTTGGTAATATCGCCATTTTGTTGATGTTAGTTCCGCCTATCCATGAACAGGGTATATTTTTCCATCTTCTAAGATCTTTTTCTATTTCTCTCTTTAGGGTTCTGTAGTTTTCATTGTATAAGTCTTTCACCTCTTTTGTTAGGTTGATTCCCAAGTATTTTATTTTTTTTGAGGATATTGTGAATGGAGTGGTTGTCCTCATTTCCATTTCAGAGAATTTGTCACTGATATATAGGAATGCCTTTGATTTACGCATGTTGATTTTATATCCTGCCACTTTGCTGAATTCATTTGTTAGCTCTAATAGTTTCTTTGTAGACCCTTTTGGGTCTGCTAGGTATAGAATCATGTCACCTGCAAATAGTGATAATTTAAGTTCTTCTTTTCCTATTTTTATGCCTTTAATTTCTTTTGTCTGTCTAATTGCTCTGGCCAGTGTTTCGAGAACTATGTTGAACAGAAGTGGTGAGAGAGGGCATCCCTGTCTTGTTCCATATTTTAGAGGGAATGCCTTCAATTTTTCTCCATTCAGAATGATGCTAGCCTGAGGCTTAGCATAGATTGCTTTTACAATATTGAGGTATGTACCTGTTATCCCTAGTTTTTCTAGAGTTTTGAACATAAAGGAATGCTGTACTTTGTCGAATGCTTTTTCCGCATCTATCGAGATGATCATATGGTTCTTATATTTAAGTCTATTGATGTGGTGAATAACATTTATTGATTTCCGTATATTGAACCAGCCTTGCATCCCAGGGATGAATCCTACTTGATCATGGTGCACAATTTTTTTGATATGTTTTTGTATCCGATTTGCCAGAATTTTATTGAGGATTTTTGCATCTAGGTTCATTAGAGATATTGGTCTGTAGTTTTCTTTCTTTGAAGTGTCTTTGTCTGGTTTAGGAATCAGGGTGATGTTGGCCTCGTAGAATGAATTTGGAAGTTCTCCCTCTTTTTCTATTTCCTGAAATAGCTTGAAAAGTATTGGTATTAGTTCCTCTTTAAAGGTTTTTTAAAACTCTGCTGTATACCCATCCGGTCCGGGGCTTTTCTTATTTGGTAGTCTTTTGATGGTTTCTTCTATTTCCTCAATTGATATTGGTCTGTTTAGGTTGTCTATATCCTCCTGACTCAATCTGGGCAGATCATATGACTTAAGAAATTTATCGATGCCTTCACTATCTTCTATTTTATTGGAGTATAAGGATTCAAAATAATTTCTGATTATCTTCTGTATTTCTGAAGTGTCTGTTGTGATATTGCCTTTTTCATCCCGTATGCTAGTAATTTGAGTTCTCTCTCTTCTTCTCTTCATTAGCATGGCTAAGGGTCTGTCAATTTTATTTATTTTTTCAAAGAACCAACTTTTTGTTTTGTCAATTTTTTTCAATTGTTTCTTTTGTTTCGATTTCATTAATTTCAGCTCTGATTTTAATTATTTCTTGCCTTCTACTTCTTTTGCTGTTGTTTTGCTCTTCTTTTTCTAGGATTTTGAGATGAAGTATGAGATCATTTATTTGTTGTTTTTTTCTTTTTTTTAAGGAATGAACTCCAAGCAATGTATTTTCCTCTTAGAACTGCGTTCAATATGTCCCATAGATTCCGATATGTTGTGTCTGTGTTTTCATTTATCTCTAAGAATTTTTTAATTTCCTCCTTGATGTCTTCTATAACCCATTGATCATTCAGTAACCTATTGTTCATTCTCCAAGTGATGCATGATTTTTCCTTCCTTCTTTTATCGTTGATTTTCAGTTTCATTCCATTATGATCAGATAAGATGCATGGTATTATCTCTACTCCTTTATATTGTCTAAGAGTTGCCCTGTGACATAATATATGATCTACTTTTGAGAAGGATCCATGTGCTGCTGAGAAAAAAGTGTAACTGCTTGATGTTGGGTGGTATATTCTATATATGTCGATTAAGTCTAGGTTATTAATTGTGTTATTGAGTTCTATAGTTTCCTTATTCAACTTTTGTTTGGAAGTTCTGTCCAGTGGTGAGAGAGGTGTGTTGAAGTCTCCCATGATTATTGTATGGTGGTCTCTTAGACTCTTGAACTTGAGAAGAGTTTGTTTGATGAACATAGCTGCACCATTTTTGGGGGCATATATATTTATGATTGTTATGTCTTGTTGGTGTATGGTTCCCATGAGCAGTATGTAGTGTCCCTCTTTATCCCTTTTGATTAACTTTGGCTTGAAATCTATTTTATTCAATATGAGTATGGACACTCCTGCTTGTTTCCGAAGTCCATATGAGTGATATGATTTTTCCCAACCTTTCACCTTCAGTCTATGTATGTCTTTTCCTATCAAATGCATCTCCTGTAGGCAGCATATTGTTGGGTCATGTTTTGTGATGCATTCTACTAGCCTGTGTCTCTTAATTGGTGAGTTTAAGCCATTAACATTTAGGGTTATTATTGAGATATGGGTTGTTCTTCCAGCCATATTTGTTTATTTATGTTACTAAACATGGTTTGTTTTCCTCTTTGATTATTTTCCCCCCTTTACTGTACTACCTCCCACTGTTGGTTTTCATTGTTATTTTCCATTTCCTCTTCCTGTAATGTTTTGCCAAGGATGTTTTGAAGAGATGGTTTTCTAGCTGCAAATTCTTTTAACTTTTGTTTATCGTGGAAGGTTTTAATTTCATCTTCCATCCTGAAGCTTAATTTCACTGGATGCACAATTCTTGGTTGGAACCCATTTTCTCTCAGTGTTTGAAATATGTTATTCCAGGATCTTCTAGCTTTCAGAGTCTGTGTTGAAAGATCAGCTGTTATCCTGATTGGTTTACCCCTAAATGTAATCTGCTTCCTTTCTCTTGTAGCTTTTAAAATTCTCTCCTTATTCTGTATGTTGGGCATCTTCATTATAATGTGTCTAGGTGTGGATCTCTTATGATTTTGCACATTCGGCATCCTGTAGGCTTCTAGGATTTGGGATTCTGTCTCATTCTTCAAGTCTGGGAAGTTTTCTGGTATTATTTCATTGAATAGATTGCTCATTCCTTTGGTTTGGACCTCTATACCTTCCTGTATCCCAATGACTCTTAAGTTTGGTCTCTTTATGTTATCCCATATTTCTTGGATATTCTGATCATGGTTTCTTAACAGTCTTGCTGAGCTGTCTATGTTCTTTTCAAGTTGAAATACTTTGTCTTCATTGTCTGATGTTCTATCTTCTAAGTGTTCTACTCTGCTGGTAGTATTCTCAATTGAGTTTTTAAGTTGGTTTATTGCTTCCTGCATTTCTAGGATTTCTGTTTGTTTTTTATAACCTCTATCTCCCTGTATAGTTGATCTTTTGCTTCTTGGATTTGTTTATGTAATTCATTGTCGAAGTGATGTTTCATTGTCTGATTTTGCTGTCGAATGTCTTCCTTGAGACTCCAGATCATCTGAAGCATGTATATCCTGAATTCTTTATCTGACATTCCATCTGCTGCAGCTATTACCTCTTCTAAAGTTGAGTTGACCTGCATTGCTTGTGGTCCTTTATTTCCTTGTCTTTTCATACTGCTCGCGTTTCTTTCTGCTTGGTGAAGCTGTTGTTTGTTGAAATTTTCCCCCTATCTATTTATATTGCTCTTGTATAGTTGAAAAGTCTCCCTTGCAGGGGCAGGCGGCAGCTGTGCTCCTCTTCCAATTGGGGTGATCTGTCTACCACGCTGACGGGCCACTGGGCCTGTCCTGCCGGTCGGTCGCAGGTCTGCCTACCTTGCGGGCGCAGGTGGTGACTCTGCTCTGCCCCTACTCCAATTGGGGTGACGTGACTAGCACGCCAGCGGGCCGCTGGGCCTGTCCCGGGTGCGGGCGAAGGCTCTGCTCTGCCCCTACTCCAATTGGGATGACGTGACTACCACGCCTGCGGGTCGCTGGGCCTGTTCCTGGTGCGGGCGGCGGCTCTGCTCTGCCCCTCTGGCTTGATGACAAAGTGAGAGAGACTCGGGTGTTTGTGACTCACTTTCTTTACCAGGAGACCAACTGTTTCTGTCGCCGCTGGTATGGATGAAGTTATCTCCTCCGCCGCTTTCTGATGACATCAGATCTCTGCCATGTTGGTATCCCATGCGAATGGCAGCATTTCGTTCCCTTTGCCGGGTGACCAAAGCAACGGGTGGATCCTGACCGGCCCTCATAAGCCCCATCTCAATCCTGTTGCCACTGTGTATGAAGGCTCGGTTGGTATTTACCTCCACAGTATTCAGCAGGACCCGGACCAAGAAGCAGTTTCTGTGGGTTCTTTAACCCTGGGCCAGAGCACTTCCGGGAGCCGGAATTCGGCCGCTCTGGGCTCGGTGTATGTTCTGATAGGAGCAGGCTCCAAGAAGCAATTTCCGCGGGTTCTTTAGCACTGAGCCTGAGTAATTTGTCTGCGAGCCGCAGGCAAATGGCAGCCTGAAATTACCTGTTCTATAGCTAAATGAGCTGCGATCAGTCGAAAACAGGGATAGTGACGTCAGCTCTCTAAGATGGTGGCCGCTGGCTTCCTCTGTGGTCTGACCGGTGTGGAGAACCGAATTGGACCACTTCCTTCCCCCGTCTCAAACCCAGAATTCAGCACTGAGCACAGTGAGTGCACAGCCGGCAGGAGCCTGCAGAATCCGCAGCGCTGTATCTTTGCGTTGCTATTTTGTCGTTTCCCAGCGCGCGCCGCAGACTCTAGCCGCGGGGTGATTTGCTGAATAAGCAGCGTGACCCTCTGTGTGGACAAATCGCTCGCGTTTGAGCCCCCGTAGCTGATCCTCGTGCGATGGAAATCCTTCCTCTATGTTTTGGAGCACCCCAATTTTGCTGGAAATTCCTAACAAGATAGCTTTTAGCCATTCTAACTCGTCATTCTCCCGCACAGTGACGCGGTACACGGGGGTGATGCACTCCCTTCGCCGCCATCTTCCCCCAGGAAAACTGCATATTAAGATGATAAATAAGTATGTTGGCAAGGCTGGTGTGTAGCCACTAAACACATGCTGCTCTTGAATGGCTCTTTGACTAAGGAACTAAAATTTTATCTTTCTCAGCATTTCCTCTTCTGGGCCTCAAGTATACTATGGTAGTTTAACTATTAAGAGAGCTATTGCTCCTACAAAAAAATATACTTAGAGCTCTTACTCACACCAGCAATTTGTCTTCTCCAAATCCAGAGTAAGGTATCTTTAATTTATTTGAGATATAGTCCTTAAAGAAAAGCTTAAAAATCACTGGGAGGAGAAAAGACTTTCAACAACTGACTAAATTTCCCCAGTTGGATAAATATGTATTCCTAGAGTTTAGTGAAAACCTAATCCTTGAAAATAAATCCTGGCTCTAAGATTAAATTAACTAGATTGCAATCCAGTATCTATTAATTCATTACTCAGGATCCTGGAGTGGGTGTCACTAAAGAAATTATGATGGGGTCTAGGGAGAAACATGAGCCTAAAAAGGGATTTATTTCATGACCCAGGGCTAAAGTTCAGTAGGGAAAAGGAGTAAGCATTACAATTGTTCAACCAGGACTTTGGATATACTCTGAGTTAGGCCTTTAGCACAAATTATATTACTTTATTCTCTCTTTGATGCTCTGAAGTAAAGGTTATCTCCCTTATAGAGATGAGAAAAAATGAGATAAAATAATCTGCCCCAAATTGCAAACATGTAGTAAATGTCAGTACCTGGATTTGAATCTGTCTATGTGACTCCAAAGTCTGTGTTATTTTAGCAATACCACACTTCTGAGACTTCCTGAGTCTCACAATAGAGCCAGATGTATCCTTTGCTATAATTTTGTGGAATGGCAGCCATATCAGTGTGAGTACATGTAAGAAGCAGAATCATGAGTGTTGGGGATATGTTAGTCATACTTCTGTTATTGTAACAAATACCTGAGATAGATCAACTTATATAGAGAAAAGAGTTACTTTTTCCAAAATTTTGAAGCCTTTAGTCTGTTTCATTCAGCTTCTTTGTTGCAGTGACCAAAATACCTGACAAGAACAATTTAGAGGAGGAAAAATTTATTTTGGCTCAGGGTATCATAGGTCTCAGTTCATAGATGAGTGTCTTACTCCACTGTCCTGGGACCAAGGTGATACAGAACATCATGAAGGAAAAGCATGGCAGTTGGAAGCTGCTTCCCTCACTCCCCCTATGGCAGCAAAGAAACAATAGAGGGGGCTGGGAAGATGATGCCTTCCAGGACATGCCCCCAGTGACTGACCTCCTCCAGCCATAGTTGCTACCCAGTCCATTCAGACTAAGATGATTAGGTTACAATTCTCCCAACCTAATGATTTCACCTCTGAATAGTCCTTCAAAAACACAGGAACTTTGAGGGAGCATCACAAACCCCCCTGCCTCCAAAAACTCATGTCCATCTCATAATGCAAAATATATTTACTTCATCTTCAAGAGTTTCACAGTTCCAACCTTACCCAAAAGTCCAAGTTCAAAGTCTCCTCTGAGATACAAGGCAAACTCTTGGCTGTGAGCCACTATAAAAATAAAAAACAAGTCACCCATATGCACACACACACAATATGCTGGCATGTTGTAAACATTCCCATTCCAAAATGGAGGGATAGGGACATAGAGAGAAGGGATGGTGCCAAAGCAAGACAAAAAAACACGGCTAGGCAAGCAGGTCTCATACCTCCACTCATCACTCCTTGTAAAGAGTGTTGTACATACAGCTACCAGATGTTATTTCCAAAGGGTTTGGAAGTTTTGCCCCTTCGGCTTGTTGGTTGTAGTACACATTGATTCTTTTTAGCTTGACTCTCAGCAGGAAGCAACTTTTCAGGGCAGAAAATCCATGTTACTGGCACCTCTTAATTCCTGGGGTCTCCAGTCCAGCTTTGCCTTCACCTATACAGCTCCACATATAACCCTCTCAAGGGCAGCTTTCAGAGATTTTGACCCTGCTATAATTTGCTTGGCATCCTAGGCCTTTCTTTGAAATCTCAGTGGAAGGCTTTATGACCTCTCAACTTTAGCATTCTGCATTCTTGCAGAACCAGTACTGCTGAGAGCCATTGCCAAGTAGGAATGACGCATGGCAATTTCTTTGTCAGCCTACCCAATGTTGCTTAAAGGGAGGACTCTCCATTGTGGAAATGGGCTTGCCTTGGACCCAGGTCATTTGCAGTGACATTGCATGAATGTTTGAGAAAGGTGACCCTGCTCTAGGACCAGGGTGGATCCGTTTAGGGAGGATCCTGCTGGATTAGGGTGGGCCCAGGTTTAGGGTGTATCCTGCTGGGAATAAGGAGTATCCTGCTGCCTCAAGCACTGGCTCCTTGGGTTTAGGGTGGTTCCAGGTTTAAGGTGGACCCTGCTGGGAGTAGGACATATCCTGCTGCCTCAGGCGCCCGCCCGCTCCTTGAGTTCCCGTTGAGTTCTCGTGGGATTCAGAGAGTATTTGGGATGCAGAGCCCCGTGGATGTAAAGGATTTTCCCCAGAACGTGCGTGTAGAGTGCCGGTGACAGTTCAGGAATAAAGAATTGCTGCTTGAATCTACAAGGCTGTGAGTGGCTCGTGATTTTGTGCCCAGCCAGACTGCGGCACAGTACCACCTGGAGGATGCCAAGGTCTTATGCCAGCTTGCACAATATCTGGGCCCCCTAGAATTATGGCTATCATTTTGTGGAATGGCAGCTATATCAGTCTGGATACATGTAAGAAGCAGAATCATAAGTGTTGGGGATATGTTAGTCATATTTCTGTTACTGTAACAAATACCTGAGATAGATCAACTTATGTAGAGGAAAGAGTTACTTTTTTTCACATTTTTGGAGCTTTTAGTCTGTTTTAATCAGCTTCTATGTTGCAGTGACCAAAATACCTGGGGTGGATGAGCAACCTGAAACAATTCTCCCCCACCCCCCACACCCATGCAAGGACTGTACCTCCATGATTTCTTTGCAAAGGAATTTTCCCTTTCACTTTCCTGAGTTTGCAATGAGTGTAGTCTTACAGATTCCTTGGATGCCCCTGAGGAAAGATGGCTTTTCTGTTTTCTCTGTGTAAAGGACTTAGTGTCTCTTTAGGGGCTATAATTTCTTCACCAAGCACACTTTCCTTGGCCCTAGCTTTACATGTACTTTTCTAGCCAAACTGCAAGTTTTTAAAATTTTCTAACTATTCTTTCTTCCTTTATATTCTTACAGTAAACTTGGCTAAAAGTTTCCAGCAATATCCATGTCACTGACCGAATGCTGTGCGGCATTTCAACTTTACCAGTTTAATTAGTCCATCATTTTTAAATAAGCCTCACACAAACTTTCAGGACATGGAAAAATGTAGCCAAGTTCTTTACTACAATATAAAATAAGCAGACTCTAGTCCCAATGGTATCCTCATTTCCTTCCGAAACTGCATGAACATGGTCATTACTATCTGCATTCTGGTCTTACTAGGTCCCACTGGAATCACCCATTAATCTCCACTTAGAACATTTTAAAACTTCCCCAGCCTTCATTTTTAAAACTTTCCAAATTCTTTCTGCAAACTAATTGCAAAGGCTTCTGAGCCACATGGCCAAGTTAGTCACAGAAATGATCATACTCCTGGTATCAATTTCTGTTTTAATCAACTTTTGCATCATTGTGACCAAAAATCCAACAGGTTTAACTTAAAGGAGGAAAAGTTTATTTTGGCTCATGGCATCAGAGTTCTCAGTCTAAACCATAACATAATCCATGACAGACTGGCCTTGTTGCTTTGTGCTTGTGGTGGTACACCATGGTTGTGGTTTGTAGCAAAATAAAGACATTTACTTCATGACTTGGACACAAGACAGGGAGAGGGGAGAGGGCTAGTGTCCTTTGATCCCCTATGAGATCAAGTCCCCATTGACCTAAGATCCCCAACTACTCCCCACTTTTTAAAGTTTTCACTTTCTTCCAATAATGCCAAATGGGGGCTTTTAGACATTTGACATCCAGACTATACTAACAGTATAAGGGATTTGTTAAAGTAACCAGACTTTACATCATGGTTGAAGGGTCTGTGGAAATAAAAGAAAGAGAGAATTGGAGGAATAAAGAAGAATCACCATCCAATCAATCTGAGAAGCAAGTTATAAAAGTAAGGCAGCACATTTGGTGTTTGTAGACAGATCAGTAGATAACAGTTGCCTTTATGTAGCAACTGATTCTGTGAGTCTTGAGCTAAACATCTGGTGGTGGTTCTGAGGTCTCTGCTTAGCAAGGCCAAGAGTCAGGAAATGATCTAAACATATAGTAGTGGAAAGTAAGGACAAGATGGAATCTGCACAATCCTAGTGTCTGTAAACATCTATGCAAAGATCCTTCAGAGAATAATAGCTTCTGCTTTATTTCCACATTATAGATCTTTAACCAACTTTAACCTATAACCATATAGGAAAAATCATTCTGAGAAACATAGTTTGGGCTTAACTTTGTTCTCCAAGCTGCCAGTTAGACAGTTTTTGGAAGATTTCCAAACAGCTCTCCCAATAAAACAAGACTTTCTGCAATGATTGAAATGTTCTATATCTCTACTAGTTATTAGAATAGCCAATAATCACATGAGACTATTAAATTCTCTAAGGTGGCTAGCATGACTAATAAACTAAAATTTTAATTTAATTTGTTTACTTTAAATATTACAGTAGATGGGGTAGAGAGAGAAGATGGGAGGGGAGGGGAGGGGAGATAGTAGAGGATAGGAAAGGTAGCAGAATACAACAGTTACTAATAGGGCATTATGTAAAAATGTAGATGTGTAACCGACGTGATTCTGCAATCTGTATTTGGGGTAAAATTGGGAGTTCAAAACCTACCTGAATCAAATGTATGAAATATGATATGTCAAGAGCTTTGTAATGTTTTGAACAACCAATAAAAAAAATATCCACCTGTGCCTAGTGATTACTGTATTGGACAAGCAGACATATATATAAGCACACTAGGGCAGTACCTGAAGTTTAGATCAAGTTACAGCTTGTTTAGGTGTTTAGATCAAGAACAGCTGGTGCTCAGAACAGAGCTTATCTATAGCATGTGCTTAGTAAATGCAGAAGATTCTCCTAAAATCACCTCCTTTTTATCTATATTATCTTTGGCTACCAGTACTCTGTCTCTTAATTAATGGAAATAACATCCTCCTCTTTCCCAAATTCAAAACTCTAAGGTTATCCTTGACTTTTTCCAATCTTTCAGCCTACATTCAAGCATCAGACATTATTGATATAGTTTTCCAAATATCTCTCAAATCTGTCTTTCCTTCCTGTCCTACTTCCTTGGTTCTCTTTAGGCCATTATCATCTTTCTAGAACACTTGCTAACATTCTAGTTGGTTTCCCTAACTCCAGTCTGTTCCCTTTTGGCTCATACAATAGCCAGCAATGTCATTTTAAAGTTCAAAACTTATCATTGCTGCTTAAACCCTTTAATGTTTTTTCACTGACCTCAGAGTCAAGTCCAAATTCTACCATGACCTACAAAGTCTTCTACTTCTTGCCTCTACCACCTTATCTATTTTCATCTCTGATCGTTCACTAGGATTGTATCCTTCAACTGTGCCCAAATATTATCAGTGCCCAAAGAGTACTAGACTCTGTCCTACCTCTATAACTTTGCACATTTATCAGCAAGGAATGCCTTATTTTAATTTAATTTATTTACTTTAAATATCCACCTGTGCCTAGTGATTACTGTATTGGACAAGCAGACAGATATACAAGCACACTATGGCAGTGTTCTTTCCTTCAAAATACTATCCTTCACTACCACTTAGTATTTAAGATGCAGCATATCTTCTCTTGGTGGCTTCCTTCACACCATAGGCAACTTTAGGGGCCTTTTTGGTGCTACAGTGAACTCTATGCCTCTTCCTTTTTCACTATCTATGAGCTCCTTACAGGTAGACACTGTTATATTCCAAAGGGTCAGATACAGGGTCTAGCACATGCCTGTTATGTAAATGAATGGTCTGAATCACTACGATATGCAATATGATATCAAGGTAGTTGCTAGTGGACCAAAAGACAAAAGGAATAGGGAATATTATAGGGCAATAGATTTTTAGGGCTGGGATTGGCAGCATAAAAGGCATTATAGAAAGAATATGGACTTTGGAGTTCTAATCCTAGCTCTACTACTTTCTTAGTAGTGTATCTTGGGCAAATTACCAGATCTTTCTAGCTTCAGTTTCTTTACCTATAGGAAAGGGAAAGAGTTGCAAGGAGCAATTTTATATATATATATATATATATATATATATATATATATATATATATATATATATATGATAGATATAAACTTTAATGTCAATAATTTATTCGTTAGACATTTTTGAGTATGTCTCCATTGTTAGTGAATTTTTTCAGCAGCATTGTAATCTACCATTCTTAAGATATATTGCACACAAAATTCTATTTTTACTATAATTGATCATCTTCTGGTGCCAAAATACAGGGCAATTTGAGGCCTTCATTTCCTCCTATAAGAGAAGAGTGAACCTAAGAATGATTGAAGATGATTTTAAAGATTTGAGAGCATATTGAACAGATCTTTCAGAACCTCAGAGCCCTTTTGAGAATGACAAGGTTAAATGATAATCAAATTATTTTTGCTGCACAAACATTACTGTCCAAAATAGTTACTGTTTTTTGTCTCTGGCTACTTCCATCTGTAAAATCATTTTGTTTTCTTTCACAAACCATCCAGTAATGAATTAGACATACCAGAGAGCAGTACTCAAAATACATTTTATCTGGATATATAGAGAGTCCAGGAGAATAGCCCGACATGAAGTTTTGTTGGTTATTCGGAGAATAATCTTTCTTCTTGCTCTGTGTGTTTCCTGCACTCGGGATTTCTACAATTATCAGAGTCCTCAATTGGATTATAACTTTATGTAAGTCAAGTTAGTCAAGTATTAAAAAATGCCTAATTCATTTTTCCTCAGAAATTTAAGTCATGACTTCTATTGTAGTAGATAATCTGATTTCCTGGTCCTTAAAAGGGTCTTCCAAGGACATGGGACTACAGTTTTCCTTTTTCCTCACTGTCTATCAGTTCTATAAACAGCAGCTCAGATTTCCTCTCAAGTCAGTATTTTTATGGTGACATTTATAAATAAGTCCAAATTTAAATGTTCACTGAGCTATCAGCAATATTTGTAATAAATGATATCAGGAAACCATTTTAGTTTAGACATGAGAAAGGATTTAAGAGAACAGGAAATGTTTGACTAGAAAACAAGAAACCAGAATTTGAATTCTAGCATTTACTATTTATGAATTCAATTACTGACTTTTATGCAAATCCAGCTTCCTTCTCTGTAAAACAAAAATAAAAGTATTTGGCAGAAGGATTGTGGTGCTTCTGAAATTAGGTAATTAGACAGCTAGGTATCTAATGAATTCTAAGTGTCTGATGGGCTTTTGATACTGGTAGGTTGGGTCTTAAATGCATTTCCTCTGTTAACTCTTTGTTTGCTCTTAGTTAAATTATTTCTTAGTTGTGAGTCTCTACCCCCCAATACATAAAATAAAAATCATAGAAGATAATTTTTCTTTTCTGGCTAACAAGTCTGTGATGACTACTTCCCTCTCTATACTCAATGAGGAAAGGATACAGCAGAGCCATACCCCTCTTTCCAAGAGATTCCTTGCACTTGCAAGTTGGATCTTTAACTGACACAATTCTAGTTACCTTTTTTAACTCCTTCCAAGACACTTCTTTATTCTACATCCTCCCCACCCATATAAATTGTGACATCATTGTTTTCTTGTTCTAAATGACCTTTTTAAAATGAGACATGATTTAATCTTGAGTAGTCTTTCTACACATTGTATGTATTCATAGTTCACGTTTCAGGAACTTAGGTTACATAGGGGTAATCTCAGCTACTCTTTGTAACTTTCTTGCTTCCTATCCATGATCTTTTCTGTAATTTTCATGACAGGGAATTTACCTTCAGTTTGAATGCATCTAGTCATGTGGTACTCACTAGTAGAGCACCAAGATTGTTCCACGGAGCTTGAAGTTTGGTTTGTAACTACGCTAGTAGTAGCATATGATCCACAAATCTGCCCATTTGTGGAGATGCTTTGAAGTTTGCTTATCCTGACTTATATTTATGAGATGTTGCAGAATATTTAAGAATTATAGGATGATGGCATGGAAATATTGAGTGCTGAATATGATATTTAGCACAATAGGATCTTGGATAGTCCTATTCCTGTCTCTTTTTCTTCTCATTTATAGGATGAATACAAGAATAGTTGACCTGACTTTCTCTAAGTTGCTGAAATCATGCACCAACATTATATAAAGTACTCTAGCAGGGATCAGCAGACCATGGTCTCTGTGCTAGCTGCCTGTTGTTTCTAAGAAAATTTTATTTTAAAACAACCATGCTTATTCATTATGTATGAATATATATGTACATATCTGGTTGCTGTCATAAAATTTTGTCAGAGTTTAGTAGGTATAACAGAAACTGTATAGTCTATAAGCCTAAACTATTTACTACCTGGATCTTCATGAAAATATATGCCTATTTCTATACCATGAAATATCTATGTATTCACAATTAGAATTATTAGAAGGATGATTTAAGGAAACAGCCTTTGATGATGATGTTGAAGTATATATATTAACAAAAATCTAGTCAACTCAATATTAAACAGAATTGAGAACCTGACAATGTCAAGCACTGTCCTATTTAATTTACATGTATTATCTTTATTAATGTTTGCTACATGTGTTGGCTATTTTCTTCATCCATGTTACAAATGAACTGAGTCTCAGTAATAAATCAAGACTCAGTGGCATATGTAGTATTCAAATATAGACATTTTATTACAAAATCCATTTTCTTTTCATATTGTCACTTTATCTCTTATAACATTATAATTCTAATAGAGCCTTCATAGAAAACATTAGGGAGCTGAAAAGATGTACACAAAATTCTAGCTTGCATGTATTACATATGTACCAATATCAGAAAGGAATTCAAATATATCATTAGAATTAGTACTTTGAAAACAGAAACAAAGTTGCAAAAACTACTGATGAAGATTGAATAGTAAGGATTACTGAATTTTTTAATGTTTTGACATTTTCACTACATTTTTGTCAGAACACACCAATCTTTTTCAGTTTAGGTATCTATTAGTTCAATACTTAAAATCTCAATGGAATCATACTTGGTGAAAAGATGGGATGAAACTGACAGCCCGATTTCTTCCCACAGTGTGTGTGTGTGTGTGTGTGTGTGTGTGTGTGTGTGTGTGTGTTTAAATCTTCTAACTTTAACTGTAATAAAAACTTTAATAAATTAAATTGGGCTACTTCATTAAAAGTGAGACATAAAGGAAACGATTATTAAGAATTTCTTTCAGAAAGTGAGCAAGGGTTATTTTGTTATAATCTAACAAAGAGAGAGAGAGAGAGAGAGAGAGAGTTGTAACATAATGTGCACCCCTTTCTTTACATGTATTGCTCTTATATATTATAAAGCTCTTATATTTTATAAAATATTTATAACATTTGGTACTTTTGGTTCTGTTTTATTATTAAGAAACAGTATAAGAAATAGTATTAAATCATTGGATCAAAGGGCATATGTAGTGTTATTACTATTAAATATTTCTTTATTAATATTGGAAAGCATTGTCTAAATTTACAGTGCCTATGAGAGGAAAACATGAATTGGTTTAACAAAACATTCACCACATCAAATGCTTTAGATTTTTAATAAATTTTACTAATGCGCTAAGTGGCTAGATGCTTTAGATATCTGGCATGTTTGTTTAAAAGCTACATTTTGTAACCCAAATACAAAGGTTTCATTTGTTTTTTTTCCTAAATAGAGTATTATCATCCTCTTTGATTTAGAATTTTATATACAAAGTTTAGGCCATAGAATATAAAAAATTTAGATACCTTGCTGTGAGTTATGATGATAAAAGGAAAGCAACTTTAAACCTAAAATTACCTGCAATATTTATGACTTCTCTTCCCATAGTTTCTTTCACATTATGGCTAAAAATAATCTTACTTGGAAAATTGTGCAAAGGCTATAAGGAGGTTTGATTAAGGACTCCTTCAAATGTTGATGTATCTTTTTAATATATAACCTCCTTTAATATTATAACGCATAATTAAAATAAATCTACATCAAAAAACAATAAAGGAGCTTACCATGAAAATTCTCATTAAATACAGTTTTAATGTGTTTCATTTTATTTCATTTAGAAATATTATGTATAGGCACATATTTTGGAATAAATAATAAGAACTGTCCTAGATACATCCTAGAGAGTTTGGAACTTCTTTGGTGTGCAAAAAGAATAAAATATTTAATAATTTTTGTTCATTAGCTTTTTATTGCTGTGACTAAATATCTGTCATGAACAACTTAAAGGTGAAGAGATTTATTTTGGATCATTGTTACAGAGGTTTCATTTCATGGTTGACTTGCTCCATTGCTTTGGGCTTGAGGAGAGGCAGAACATCATGGAAGAAAGGCTTTGCAGAGGAAAGCTACTCAAGTCACCACGTCAGCTGGGGAATAGAGATGAAGGGACCAGACAAGATATATTCACCAAGGGTCTTCCCCAGTACCCTATTTCTTACAGCCATGTCCCACTGCCTACAGTGTCCATTTCCTCCAAGTAGTCCATCAATTGAATTAATCCACTGATAAGTTCAGAACACTCATGATCCACTCACTTTTTAAAAGCCCCATCTGTTGACATTACTGTATTGAGGAACAAGTCTTTAATATATGAGCTTTGGGGGACATTCCAGATCCAAACCATAATACCTTTCTTGAAGTAAACCTGTATTTACTTAAGAAACTGGAACCCTTGTGTACTATTAATGGTAATGCTCTATCTTCTATTACAAACAATATAGAAATTCTCAAAAAAGTTTGAAAGAGGATTACCATACAATCCAGTGATCCTATCGCTAGGTATATGTCCAAATGAATTTAAAGCAGACTCTCAAAGAGATAGTTAATACCCATGTTTATAAGAAACAATGTGGAAGCAACTTAAATGTCAATTTTATTGTTGTGATAAAAATCAAATAACACAAAATTTATTAACTTATCCATATTTAAGTGTACAGTATAGTAGCGTTAACTATATTCTTATTATTATACCATAAATCTCCAGAATTTTAGTTTATAAGAGTTTGAGTATGATATATACCTCATGTAATTGGAATTATGCATATTTATCTTTATATAATTGAGTTTTTTCAGTTAGCATAATGTCATCTGGGTTCATTTCTTCTTTAAGTCTGAATAACATTCCATTGCATGTATATATCCCAACCTATTATCCATTCATTTTTCAATGGACAATTAGGTTTTGCATAGAGGCTAGACCATTGACATTACCATCAACAGTACAAAAGGGTTCCAGTTTCTCAATATCCTTGCCAACACATTACTTTTGGTTGTTATTTTTTTTCATACCCTGTAATTGTTATGAGCTCATTGTTGTTTTGATTTTCATTTCCCTGATGGTTAATGATGTTAGTCATCTTTTCATATGATTGTTATCCATTTTTATGTCTTATTTTTTTGGAAGTGTCTCTTCAAGTCAGTGGCCTATTTTCGAATCAGATATTTTATTCGTGTTATTAAATTTTAGGTGTCCATTTTACATTCAGAAAGCTAATTCCTTGTCAAACATAATTTGCATATATTTTCTTCCATTCTGTGTGCTACCATTTTACTCTGTTGATTATTTCCTTTACTGTGAAGTTTTTAACTTTGAAATAGTCCCATTTGCCTAATTTTGCTTTTGTTTCCTGTACTTATGGTGTCACAGCTAAGAAAAAATTGCCAAAGCCAGCAGCGTGAAATTTTTCCCTTGTATTTTCTTCTAGTCCTACATATACTTCTTTAATTTATTTTTAAATATATTGTGTAAAGTAAAGGTCCACCTTCCTTCTTTTGCTCATGGGTATACCATTTTGTCAAAACTAGTTGGTGAAAAAACTGCCCTTTTTCCATGGTGCAGCCTTTGTACTCTTGTCAAAGGACATTCACTGTATATGAGAGGGTTTATTTGTGGGCCTTCTGTCTTGTTCTATCTAAATGTCTCTATGTAAATATCATACAATTTTGATTACTTTAGCTTTGTAATATTTTATTAAGATTTGATTGGTGCATTATAATCATTCATAATTATGGAATTAAATATGCCATATTTGTGGATGCACATAGCTTAATTAATCAATCTCATTTCTTCAGTATATTTTGAAATCCAGAAACATTAGGCCTCCAACTTTGTTTTCCTTTTTTAAAATTTATTTTAATTTGTTATATATAACAGCATAATACATTGCAATTCATATTATAGAGAGAGAGCACAATTTTTCATATGTATGGTTGTACACAAAGTAGAGTTACACCATTCGTGTCTTCATTCATGTACTTAGGGTAATGATGTCCATCTCATGCCACCATCTTTCCTACCTCTATGCCCCCTCCCTTCCCCTCCCACCCCTTTGACCTATCTAGTGTTCGTTTACAGGGACACAGCCACATCAATGTTTATAGCAGCATAATTTGCAATAGCTAAACTGTGGAAACAACCTAGATGCCCTTCAGTAGATAAATGGATAAAAGGTGGTATCTATACACAATGGAATATTATTCAGCACTAAAAGACAGTAAAATCATGACATTTGCAGATAAATGGATGGAGCTGAAGAATACAATGCTAAGTGAAGTTAGCCAATTTCCCAAAATCAAATGCTGAATATTCTTTCTATTTATTTGTTTATTTATTTATTTTTTATTTATTCTTGCCAGCAGAACGCATTAGCTGAATGTTCTCTCTGATATAAGGATGTTGATTCATGATGGGTTTGGGGGCAGTGAGCATTAGAGGATTTTTTTCATTTTTTTAAAAAATATTTTTAGTAGTAGATGAGCATAACACCTTTATTTTGTTTATTTAGGTTTTTTTATGTGGTGCTTGGGATCGAACCCAGTGCCTCACACAGACTAGACAAGCACTCTACCACTGAGCCACAACCCTAGCTTTTTGTTTTTCTTTTTCAAGATTGTTTTAGTGATGTAAAGTCTTTGAGATTCCATATAAATTTTAGAATAGAAATTTAACTGTTTTTTTGGTGCTGATTTTTATATCCTTCAACTCTGCTAAACTCATTTATTACTTCTAATATATTCTTAATGGTATTTTTAGGGCTTTCTACATATAAGATTCTCTCATATGAGCAGAAGTAATTTTACATTTTTTCTTTTCAATTTAGGTGTCTT
The DNA here is from genome assembly GCF_047511675.1 of Marmota flaviventris. Taxonomy (NCBI): domain Eukaryota; kingdom Metazoa; phylum Chordata; class Mammalia; order Rodentia; family Sciuridae; genus Marmota; species Marmota flaviventris. The sequence goes on along the minus strand of NC_092507.1, from coordinate 38,780,044 downwards.
GTCTTTTTCTTGCCTAATTGCTCTGATTATGAATTCCAAAAGAAGTGATAAGATTGGATGTCCTTGCTTGTTCCTGATTTTGGAGGGAAAACTTACAAATTTTCTCTATTGAGTATGATGTTAATTGTGTGGTTGTCACATATGGTCTTTATTATTTTGAGGTATAGTTCTTCATTTTTTGACTATTTTTATCATGAAATGATGTTGAATTTTGTCAAATGCTTTTTCTGTATCAATTGAAATGATTGAGCAGTTTTTTTTTTCATTTTCCCTCTCATTCTTTTAATGTTGTGTATTACAATAATTGATTTTTGTATGTTGGATTGTCCTTGCAATCTACGATGTATTGCTTAACTTCTAAATTGCATTTGTCAAATCATAATATATGGAGGCTAAAATCGTAACAAAATAAAAATAAACAAAAACGTCCTCCTGTTTGTTATTTTGTCCTGATGTTTCTAATGTTTGTTCCTTTCAGTACTATTTTATATCAATTACAATGTCAAATGTAAATCAGGAGATTTAAAATGTAAATCAACAGAACTAAAAGGAAAAGCCAAGTATTTCTCAGACCTCAAGAAGATACCCTCTCTCTATACATATACCAGAAGGGTTTGTGTGGTTCAGTCTGGATACTGTCATATGAAAGTCTTGAGTGCGTTGGGGTTAAGGAACTTTAATTTTGTTTGGTAAGGGATATGTGCTGATTTTGCGTAAAGTAATGCTGCTGTGTGGAACCAAACAAGCATGGACTTCCATTCTGCACAGGGCTGCTCCATGCTGCATTAAATAAGGCAGTTCATGCTATTAAGAGAGCAGCCAACTAATTGGTGAGCTAAGAATATAGATTCTCAGAAGTAGATTACAAATTAGGGAATCATGGAGGATCCGAGAAAACAACATAAAGGCAGTGACTTTCTTGGAGGGGGATACTGGAATTGAACCAAGATAGCCCAAGCTTATCTCTGAGCTACCTTCTCAGTCCTTTTAATTTTGAGCATCTCACTAAGTTGCTTGGTTGGCCTTGAACTTAGAATCTTTCTGGCTCAACCTTCCAAGTCATTGAGATTACAGGTATGCACCATCACATTTGGCAGAAGTGACATTTTAACTAAGTTTTTTTTTTCTTGAAAAATCATAAGAATTGTATACATCAACAACACTTTAAATATATAAATTCTAAAATAAATATTATGAGAGCACAAATTAAAAGCCTGATTTTGATGTACCTAGTCTAAACTGCAATCATCCTTTTAAGTCAGAAGGATTTACAAACCACTTATAGATATCTGCAACATTTTGCAACAACCCATTCAATTTCAAACAGCTAGACTGAGTTACAATACCAGAGGGCTACTGGCAGCACTTACACCAGCTTAGCAGAGGAAAAGAAGGGCAATTTCTTTGGGATTAAAGAGAGTACATAAAATGGGCGTAGCAGCATACAACTGTAATCCCATTGGCTCAGGAGGCTGAGGCAGGAGGATCGCAAGTTCAAAGCCAGCTTCAGCAAAAGCAAGGCGCTAAAGCAATTCAGTGAGATCCTGTCTCTAAATAAAAAAACAAAACAAAATAAGGCTGGGGATATGGCTCAGTGGTCGAGTGCCCCAGAGTTTAATCCTCAGTACCCAAAAAAGAAAAAAGAAATACTGGATCTTTTTAGTTATACATGACATCAGGATTCAGTTTGACATAAAATTATGAAATATAATTTTCTTAACTGAGTCTTTAAGATTAAGAATTCTAATGGGAGACAAATCCTGAAAATGCCCTTGAGTTTAGTTACCTTATATTTCCATACCACACTAGGGCATTAGAATTTTTATACTTTTAAAGCCTCAAAAGGCCTACAGCATTGCCCTCATTCACAAACTTTAGTTATCCTTGATTTGGTATGTGTATATGAAGGGAAGGGTTATGACCATGATGTTGTTCTCCTATCTTCCAATAAGAAAAATTTCCTCAAAATAATTAAAAGTAAGCTATTATCTGATCCAGCAGTCCACCTTCTAGGTATATATCCAAAGAAAATTAAATCATCCTGTCCAAGACACATTTGCACTCCATGTCTATTGCAGCAATTTTCGTAATAGCCAAGAAATAGAAACAACCTAAATTTACATTAACTAATGAATGAATAATGAAAATGTGGTACATATGCATAGTGGGATACTAGTCAGTCATAAAAATGAACACTATCTTTTCATTTGTGACATAGATGAAACTAGAGACCATTATGTTAGGTGAAATATATCGGGTACAGAAATACAAGTATTTAATGATTTCAATCATTTGTGGAATCTAAAAAAGTTGATCTCAGAAAAGTTGAGAGTACAATGGTATTTAACAGAAGCTGAGAAGAGTATATGAAAGATTAATCAATGGGTTCTCACAGCTAGATAGAAGAAAGACATTCTGGTATGCCATTGCACTGTAGGATGACTAGATAACAATGCACTGTACATTTCAAAAAGTTTTAGGAAAAGATTTTGAATGTTTTCACGATAAAGAAATGATAATTGTTTAAGGAGATAGATTTGTTTAAGATGACTATACATATATTATACAATGTATAGATGTAATGAAACATCATTTGCCAGCCAATTAATATATGCCATTTTTATATTTTTGTGTCAATTAAAATAAATTTACTGTAAGTAAATATATTTTTATTTACATGTATAAGTGCTTATGAGGGTGCAGAACAATGGGAACTCTTATTAATTGTCAGTGGGAATATAAAATGACACAATTACTTTGAAAAATAGTATAGCTATTTAAATCATATATCTACTCTATGACCCAAGAGAAATGGACATATAGTCCCTTTGTCCTTCCTTCTTTATTCCCTTCCTTTCCTCTCTCTGATTGCCTTCCTTCCTTCCTGTCTTTTTTCCTCCCTTCCTTCTTTCTTTTCTTGCTTTCTTCCTTTCTCTATCTGTCCAGCAATTATTTACTCACTTTATTGTATTCTAGGCACTGGAATTCAAATAAACATGGATCTTGATACACCCCTCTCCCCTCCAAAGAGTTCACAATCTGGAAACAGCAACAAATAAGCAAACTTTTAGAGTTAAGTGCAATGAAACTTATATTATGAGGAGAGGTGTTTTATTCAGCTTTTTTTTTTTTTTTTTTTTTTTGCACTGTGACTAAAGGATATGACCAGAACAATTGTAAAGAAGGAAAAGTTTATTTGAAGGCTCACGGTTTCAGAGGTCATAATCCATAGAAGACTGGCTCCATTCTCCAGGGCTTGAGGTGAGGCAGAACATTATGGCAGTAGAGTGTGGCAGAGGGAACCAGCTCACATAATTATCAGAAAGCAGAGAGATCAACCTTTGCTAGATATAAATATACACCCCAAATCCACACTCCAATTCCCACCCCACCTCCTTCAGCCACACCCTACCACTTTGTTACCACTCAATTAATCCCTATCAGAGGATTAATTCACTGACTGGGTTAAGACTCTTAAAATCCAATCATTTTTCCTCTAAACCTGCTTGGATTATCTCACATGTAAGTTTTGGGGGGATACCACATCTAAACCATAACAAGAGGGAAATGGAATGTTAGGGGCTTCTTAAATGCATCCCCATTATCCTTGGAGGAATTTAAGGCTTACTTTGACATTTGAAAAATTAGAGAGAGGTTATTCATCTTTGCAGGCTGAAACAACAGTGTGTTTGAGATTTGTGAGAGCAGAGACCAAGTCCTTCTTATCCATTACATACTCAACTCCTGCTACAGTGCATAATACATGGAATGCAGTAAATATTTGTTGAATGAATAAATGACTAGTAAATAATAATTACTGAGCCTCTAACTCTGCCATTACATTTCATACATTTGCTTTTTATAGTAACCTTATGGGTAAGGTAGGATCTTCATTTTACAGATATCAAACCTGAGGCACAAATTATTGTTTAAGATCATTGTACAGGTATAAATGACATAGGCAGACTTACATAAGGTTAATATATAAGAACAAATTTTATAGAATCTACATAATAGAGAACCACTGTCCTGATTTTTCTAGTCTTATGATTCTATATCACTCATTTCCAAATGCTTCCTCTACTTTATCCCCAACTCTCCTGAGATGCAGTAAAGTAGGTGTTAGTAAGAGATATAGCTTGTTTATATTATCTTTCCCAACAAGATTTTCTTTTATTTCTCTCCCATATGTACCCTGAGCATTTTATTTTGTTTGTTTTTTTTTTCTTTTTTTTAAAGAAAAGTTCAATTTAAGTAGTACTCATGTGGTATGTTCTTTGAGTCAAATGCAAAGAATATAGAGATAATGCAAACTTAATTCTTTCAAATAAGCACTCATCAAATGTTTATCTAACATTTACACATTCTAATTACTGTACAAATAACATGAACAATATGGGCAAGGTACTTGCTCTCATGCAATTTCTATTTTATTATGATATTTAAAAATCCAATGTGGTAAGTATATGATAATAATGCACATAGGGATCTATGGAAATAAATCCCTAACTAACTATAATTTAGCCATAAGGAGTTTTGGGGTGATACGACTTAAATGCATCTTAAGAAATGATGAGGATTACCTAGGTTGAAGGGTTTGTTAAGTCAGATTCTTAGCAGAAAACTGATAGCATACCTAAAAAGGTAATTGCAGAGAGTTTGATTAAGAGATTATTTACAAATATGAGTATGAGTTTAAGAGAGTCATTAGGATGGGATGTATCCACAATGGGCAATAGCAAAAGCTATTTTCACCCTAAAGACAAAGAGAATAAAGGAAAGAAGCTGCTATTAGAATTCTGTAAAAACTGTAGCTAAAAACTCTTTTCTGTGGCAATTGTATGTGGGAAGGACAGAATAAATATCTCAACCTTTATCACCTCTTGTCCTCCAATTTCCTGCCAGTTCTTTCCATTGAACAAATCCAATTAGGAAGAATGAGAAGAAAAAGTCACACATGAGATAGTATGTACAGGTCAGCCTCATAGGACACAAGCAGGCTGAGAAAGTAGAAAATGGAGCTGGAACAAAAAACACTGTGAATAGAATATGGCAGGGATTAGGGGTTTCAGGGAGAGGCAATAGCACAAAAGTATAAAGATGTGAAATGGTATGTAGAATCACAAATTAGTTCTGTGCGTCGAGCTTATAACAAGAGGGGCTTTCAGGGGAAGATGGAGTTAGGATGTAGAGGATTTTCTTATTCTTTTGGTTGAGGATTGAACCAGGGGTACTCTACCACTGAACTGCATCCCCAGTCCTTTTTATATTTTGATTTTAATTTTGAGACAGTGTCTCTCTAAGTTGCAGAGGGTGGCCTTAAATTTGAGCACCTCCTACCTTAGCCTCCCCCATACTTATGATTATAGGCATGAACCATAACACCAGGCTGTAGAGGATTTTTTTTTTGATACCAAGTATTAAACCTAGGGCCCTTAACAACTGAGCCACATCCCAGCCCTTTTTATTTTGTATTTTGAGACATGGTTTCACTAAGTTGCTTAGAACCTCTCTAAATTGCTGAGGCTGGCTTTGAACTTGCAATCCTTTTGCTTCACCCTCTGGAGTCACTGGGATTATAGGCCTATCGTCCTGTACATGCCATGTGGAGGAGCTTTAACTTTTTCTTACAATATATAGAGAGGCACAAGCAAACTAATCAAGTAACTTCTTTAGATTTGTGTTTTAGAAAAGTACCTTTTCTGGAGAGTGAGAATCATATCTGGGAGGAGATATTTCTGTGTCTGGATAGTCTAAGGGCCTGGGTTAAGGAGAGAGACAATGTCATTATAAGTAAGAAGGGTCAGACTCTCTCTGGGAAAGGCAGAGAAGGCCTTGTATAAAATAGTCTCATTGAGGCACATTTTTTTCTTGTTCTTTCTTGGAATGTAAAGAGAATGTTTGGTGAAACAGAGCAGAGCTGGCCTTGAAGCTACCTTTTGCTTGATAATCACTTTCCTGGGAAGAGATGATAAACTGCTTTGTCCGTATTCCTTCAAATATTGCTTCTGTAACCTTCCCTTAAGCACAGTCCCAAGAGCAGCCTCTTTCATTAAGATGAGGCCATTTTCTTTCTTCAGTTTTGCTGGAAATGTCCAAAAAGGAAATGCAGCTCCATTTCCTTCCTGTCCTAAGAGTCATTATGTATTAATAGAACATCTACATGTAGATAAGCTCTGGGCTTCTTTGTCCTACAGGAAGGCATGAAAGGGCACCATGACTTTTAAAGCAATTCTTCAAGGTGGTTAAATGTAGCCTTTATAAGAAAAAAAATTTCTTCTCAGAAATCGCATCCCATGAGAAATTTTATTCATTTGTCCAGCTGACAGCAGTACTGCCATGGGAAAGGATAAATGGTGCCTTCTATAACTGAATATCCAGGACTCAATGAAGCATATGCAGGAACCAAGGGAGAGGATACTTGGGAACTTCTCTCATGGGCTGCTACCCACTGACAAGCTTCTTAAGGGCAAGTATCATGTCTAACGCATATAATTATTCTCATAGGCCTTAGCCAATGGCAATTATTCAGAAATAGTTTCATGAATGAGTAGTTGCTTTCTAGGCTGTAGAAATAGCCTATGCAAAAGGTGCAGAGGCATGAGAAAGCATGGTTCATGTAAGAACATGCAAGTAATTTGACTGAATAAAATGGTTTCTCTCCTAGGAAGCAAGAGAGAGGCTCATTGAAAATAAAGTAATAGAAATAGTCAGAAATCGAATTGTCTTGCCATAAAATTTCACTTTGAAGTTTAAAATTGAGTTTTTAGTTTTTGGGAAGCTAACTTTTGGACAGGTTTAAGTTTGGGCATGACATGGTCAACTATAATATTTAGAACGATCATCCTCACTTTTGTGTAAAGAATGAAATGGTGGATTTACATTTAGGGAGGAAATTAGTCAAATGGTCTACTCTGTGCCAGTGGCAGTAAGGCTAAAACTAAGTGTTTGGGTTTAAACACTATTTAGAGCATATATCAGATGTAAATGCAATGTTTGAAATAAATGATGAAGGTTACAGAGAAAAGATGAGTCAAAATTATTCCTACTTGAGTAAATTTTCCAATGGTAGGGGTTATATCTAATTCATTCTTATACTCCCCCGAAGTTACATTCTCTCCTGTACATTAACAAAGCAGTCTCTCAGGTAGTAAATGAGAGGCTTTGGAAAGAGTGGCAAGGGCAGAAACATGTATGAGGCAGGAGATTGTGGATAGGTGATTGGCAGCCTAGATCTGAGTAATGACATCAAATAGTGGAGAAACCATCAAAGGCCTCTGATTTTAACCAAATCTCTTCGTCTTGGGACCTTTAACTCTCAGGTTCTGACACCAAAGAACCAGAGAGATATAGAAGCAACACCTGCATTCCATAATGTTTGCTAAAAGAAAAAAAAAAGTGAATAAATACCAGTGGAAAGCCTTGCCGAGGTCCAGTCCCAGCAGGGGTAGTAAAGGTTCAGGGTGGTCCTGAAGGAGGAATGGCGTTGGCAAAAGAAGAGGAGTCCGGACAACAGGTTGCAAGTTACAAGTAAACTCCAGAAGACATCTCATGCTGCCTCTGGAGGGATCTTTATATCTTTTTTACAGGTGTTTTTTCAGGTAGTTAATGGATAGTTTCAAAGCCCAAAACTTTTTTGATTTACATAATTTTCAAGAGTTACAATCTTTTCTGACATACATTGATTACCAAAGATATTGAGTACATTGTTCAAAATATTTTTCTGTAACCTTGGACAATCATGATTAAGCTTTTATGTTTTCACCTCAACCACTAGGTCCTAGGTGACACAACTAGACTACATGACTCCTGACCTATTATTCACTTCTAACTTTAAAGCATACTTATAATTATTTCATTAATCTTTAACTTTAAAGCATATTTATGATTATTGGTAAGCTTTCTTACTTCTAAGCTAAAATCCTAGTAAAACACACTTTAAATAGTGAAAGTCTATTATTTAAAAGCCTTCTACTCTGAAGTGCCTCTAAAATATATCTATGTTAATTTTACATTATTCTCTTTTGATTTCCAGGGTAAATTCCTTTTTTCATATGACCTATTCAACTGCTTTTGTAAAGAACTTCATTGATCCTTGGTCAAAGCACACCAATTCTTATGTCTTTGTAATCTTTAACTAAAGGGCAGGCTTTACACCTCAACCCATTTGTCATTTATATTAACTGTGTGTTTTCCATTTTCATCATAAGTTTCTGCGTAAGGCAAAGGAGGGTCTATTGGTTGGGGAATGTATTTTTATTAAGCTCTTGTCCTCGAGGGGATACCATAAGCTACATATGGTCCTTATACTGTTGGTATAGCAATTATTTTTCTGTAGCTAGGCTGTTGTACAGTTTGTGACTTTAGGATGGGGTTGGGGGAGCTAGTGTAAATTGTTAACCATGGGATAAATATTTCTCATTGCTTAGGCTTGAAGAATAACACTATTGTTTGTATCCTGAGAGATATTGAAACACACCTCATGGCATGTCTCAATTGTATTCTTAGTCTCATTCTGGGAATTTTCCTGCAATCTCACTCAATACGTACTTTTTATTATTGATTGACATATGCCCTGTTATCTATATCGTGAGTATCATAAACAAAACACTTAACATTCCTAATGGTTCCAGTTTCCAGATGGTGCGACCTTGCCGCAGCATCCCCCACGCTGTGACCCTTTCAGACAGCAAGTACAAGAAAACCTAAAATTCTTTGAAGTAATAAGTATTGACTTATTAAGAAAACTACCCATTAAACTAAGGCTCATTAGAACTTCAGAAAACACTGAAATACATGAAATTATTTTATGTCTAAAAGGAACAGCACAATGCCTGTTAATGCTAATACTTAGCATCTGATATCAGTTGACATCATCTTATGATTTTGATTGAGAAATGTATTTATAATGTAAATATAAAAGCGTTCTTTCAGTTCAGAACACAAGCTCAATTGAAACAGGGTTCATAGAACCTTTGACCCAATACCAAATACAGGGAAATTTGTTATCATGAAGGGCTATCCTTGAAATGTGTGGTAATGATCTATAAGAGACAATTGGTCCTGGAGTACTTTTTCTTCCCTTAAAAAGATTCCTAGGTTTATTTTCTTTTATAGTACTTTTCCCCTGACACTGGAGTTGGACAGAATTAGATATCAATCCCAGATCTTCCACTTTCTAGTCCTGAGAACTAATAATATAATTTTTCTGAATCTCAATTTCCTTCTTCATGAAACAAGTACAATAATAACTGCAGTGTTGAGATGTTAGAAATAAATCAAATAATTTAAATAAAATACTTTGCCAAATTTATGAAACACAATAGTGCCTAACAAATGTCACCTTACTTTTTATTTTTTTATTTTGTGAAATTTCTCTAAGACGACAGTTGATCACATTCTTTGAGGTACATATTTTCTTTCTATTTAGCATAAAATCATAACCATTGTTTGCTTTGAAGTGTTTTTGTGAAGTTACCTTCTGTTTTTCTTCTGCGATTAACCAGTTTAGCTTCTTCCTTCAGAATTATTTAAGAATATGCCCCCTTTTCCTTGGTTGTAATATTATGTCCTATTTTCTAGCATTTTTATCTTGAGTCCTGTGCTCACTCTTCTGACTTCTTCCCATACGTTGCTTAGGCATAAAATCCATTGTTTTAAACTATAGGGATAATTTCCATCTTGAATTATTGGAGACAGTTTTCAGAGAAATCAGATCAGCTTAATTTGCCATGATATTCTTGGGGTACATAATGCATGCAAAAAATAACAAACATTACTTATTTATTAATTACTAAAACTAATCACTCAAAGTCTTGGGCTTTCTGTGAGGTATGTATACACATGTTCTATTTCTCTGGAAAAATAGAGTTGTATAGCTGAGATTTGATTCCAGGCTATTCAGCTCCAGTGTCTTAAACTTAACCTTGTACAAAATCACGTACTGTGTGTCAGGCCATGAGTTTGGTGATAAGGGGACAGGAATGAATGAAGCCTGGTTTCTTCTCACAAGGAATCCTCATCTAATGAGTAGACAAACATATAAACATCTTAATAAATACAAAACAGTTTTTTAAGGATTATATGTAGAGAGACACAGAGATCTATGGAAGGTAGTAATTAATTCTCAGCATAAGAACTGGAAGAACTTTGTGTTGGTGATGAAATATTGAACTTGGTTTTAAAGAATGAGTTGTAGGTCAATAAATAGTGAACAGAACCAAGGAAAAAGAAGGTAGTTCAGGTCCAGGTTGGAGCACCATGAGCAAGGTTTTCAAGATTGAAGGAATTGGGAGGAGGTTTAATTGGACAGAGTTTGAACTATCACGTGGAACAATGACTTTAAAAGGAAATTGTATATTATTATATAAATAATGGGAGTGACTGACCTGACTTGGATGAAAAATAAACTCCAGAATAGGATTCAAGCAAGGAGTTATGAGAAGTGATTGGTACTCACAATATAGATTTCTTTGTGCTCAGCTATGTTTTAACCAAAGTTCAAAAGTTAGAATGTATTTTTAACATGGACCGTGATATTCTTTGGGTGCATAATGCATGCATAAAGTGGCAGACATTACTTATTTATTAGTTGTTAAAACAAACCACTTGGGCTTTCTGTGAGATATGTATACACATTTTCTATTTCTCTGGAGAAGCTTGATACAATAGAATTGAATAGCTGAGATTTGATTCCAGGCTCTTTGGCTCCAGTGTCTTAACCTTAACATGTATTTAAAAAGAGGTGGCTGTAGTAATCTAGGTAAGATAATTATCTCAATTAGGGGGAAAAGAGTAATATATTTGTGAACTATTTAGGAAGTAGACAGTAGAAATTGCTTAAAGATTACATATAGAAAATGAGTAAGTAAAGAAGAAAACATCAGGAATGATCCCAGTTTTTTCCACCTTGCAAAACTGAGAGCATCAAGTACCATTTCATGAGATAGAGAACACCAAAGGAGGATCAGGTTGGATAATAATGATAGATTTGATTTTAGATGTACAATTTTGAGACGTCTCTGGGACTCTGTTATGAACTGAATATTTGTGTTCACCCTTAAATGTTATGGCATTTGGTGATGGTGCGTTTGGGGGGGGGAATTATGGTTATATGAGATCACAAGGGTGGAAACCTTTTGGTAAAATCAGTGTCCCCATAAAAAGAGACACTGGGAGAACCTGCTCTCTTTGTTCCTGTGGAAAAAAAGCTGGCTATATGCAAGACAGGAAGAGAAATTTGACCCGAGATAAAATACAGATGCCATTTCTGCTCCCCCAGACCAGAGAAAATATGCAACCACTGAGAAATATGAGCACATCTGGCAAACATTAAAGAGATCTATTTTTTCTGTTTCTGTGTTATGGTTTGGATTTGGAATGTCCCCCAAAGTTTATGTGATCAAAGAGCATAGACTCCAATGCAGCAAGGTACAAAAGTAGAACTTTTAGGCAGTGATTGGCTTATGAAGGCTCTGACCTCTTCAACAATAGCTGAAGGAACTACTGGGAGGTGGGACTTAGAGGAAGTAGGTCACTGGAGGCATGCCCTGGAAGGGTTTATCTTGTCCCTGCCCCCTTCTCTTTCTCTTTTTCCTGCTTCTCAGCTACTGTGAGCTAAGCAGCTTTCCTTTGCCATGCCATTCTGCTATGATGTTTCCACCTTGGAGATAGCCAGCTATGAACTAAATCCTCTGAAACCATGAGCCAAAATAAACCTTTGCTCTAAGTTGTTATTTTTAGGTATTTTGATCACAATTATGAAAACTGACTCAATATACTCTCTTTTCTGGAAGGGAGGTACATTGAAGAATACACTCAGATTTTAATATGGCAGTATTATTGCATTAATCAGGATCTTCTAGAGAAACAGAATTTATGTGATTTTGAAATCCATCAAATCCAAAACCTGTCATGTAGGACAAAAATTAGGAGACCCACAGAGTTGATGATGCACTTCCAGTGTGAAGGCCAGCAGTCAGGAGACCCAAGAGCCAAACTGTTCTTTCAGTATGAAGACAGTATACTGGAGAATTCCCTTTTGCTCAGTAAGGTTGGTCTTTAGGTTTTTAAATGTTAATCTTATCCAAACCACACTACAAGTTGACACATAAAATAACCTATCATAATTGGTAATGGGAACTACTCTCAGGTTTGTGGGAACTCTGAGACTTTTTCTGTTTATACCCATATAGTGGTTCTTCCCTCAACCTTGGTTAGTTTCTTTGTACTCACATAGTGATCAATACTCTTGTGAAGTTTGAAAGAGCCTTGTGAACTCTAGCAACTTTGGCCTCTCTGAACTGCGAACTCATCCTTTTAACTCAGGGGAATCTCCAGGATCTACCTTGATTAAACTCTTTGTGTCTTGGACACTCGGTAGACAGTACGCTAGGTAAACATGGGATTACCCTGTTTATTCTTTCTCAGGAGTCACTGTTCTTTCCTGTCTGTTTTCTAGTTTCTGAAAGCAATTGTTTTATATATTTGGTTCAATTTTGTAGTTGCTTAAGGCAAGAGGTTAAATCTGTTTCCTGGTACACTATTTGGACAAAAGTGGAATTTTCCCTTCATGAGATTTTCTTTGCAATAAGTATTATGCTGCCAAGAAGTATTATGCTGCCACAAATAGTTTTTTAATGGCTAACCTCTTGATGATTTCCAAAGATATGTAAAGGTGATACTGGGATATCCATTAAATTTGGTTACCACCTATCACCTCACAGATCTTTCTAGGAAAAGAGCAATAGTCTTTTGACTTTAGCAAACTATTCTGTTTGGCTAATTTTGCAATGCTTTGAATGAATTAGTTATCACCTCTTAGCCTCAATTTTTCTATGTATAGAATGCTAATTAAATCTAATACTACCTGTGAAAATACTCTGTAAATGGAATAAAATATTAGAATGACTAAAAGGATCTTCAGGTTGCTAAGATGGTGTGAGAACACAAAGCCAGGAGTATATGGCACAGCTTATTACATTCTCCTGGAGGTACCATACTGACCATGAGATTGAAAGGAAGCTTTAGTTTGTGGCTCAAAGTCCAGGTATTATAGCCATAGAATCATAAAAACCTAAATTGTGGAAAGTTACTTGATTTCTCAGAGTCTTACTTTTCTCTGTTAAAAAAGGATCCAAAGGACTTCAAAACAGCATACTACAGGTACACAGCCACATCCATGTTTATAGCAGCACAATTCACAACAGCTAAACTGTGGAACCAACCTAGATGCCCTTCAATAGATGAATGGATAAAAAATGTGGCATATATAAACAATGGAATATTACTCAGCAATAAAAGAGAATAAAATCATGGCATTTTCGGAAATGGATGGAGTTAGAGAAGATAATGCTAAGAGAAGTTAGCCAATTCCAAAAATCCAATTGCCAAATGTTTTCTTTAATATAAGGCGGATGATTCATAGTGGGGTAGGGAGAAAGAGCATGGGATGAATAGATGAACTCTAAATAGGGCAGAGGGGTTGGAGGGGAACGGAGGAGGCATGAGGTAATTAATGATGGTGGAATGTAAGGATCATTATTATCCAAAGTACAGGAATGAAGACATGAATTGGTGTAAATATACTGTGTATACAACCAGAGATATGATTGTATACAATCATATAAATCGTGCTCTATATATGTAATAAGAATTTTAATGCATTCCACTATCATATATAAATTTTAAAAAGGATGATAATAGTACCTTATTCAAAGAAATTAATACAAGGATGAGTAAAATACTTAGAGCAATTTACCTATGGATAATTTAAAAGAGGAAGCAAGCTGGGCATGGTGGCACATGCCTGTAATTCCAGTGACTCAGGAGGCTGAGGGAGGAGGATCAAAATTTCAAAGCCAGCCTCAGCAACTTAGTGAGGCCCTTTCTCAAAATAAAAATTATAAACTGGTGGAAATGTAGAAAAGGTACAACCGGGATGGGAAACAGTTTGGTGACTCTTTTTTAATTTGTTCTGTTTAGATACATATGACGGTAGAGTTATTATGATGTAATATACATGTATGGAGATGTATACATATTATACCTCCTTATTCTAATTAGGATCTCATTCTTGTTGTTGTACATGATGTAGAGTTTCACAGCTGGTATATTTATTTATGAACATAAGAAAGTTATATCCAATTCATTCTAATATCTTTCCTATTCCTATCTCCTCTCCCTTCCCTTCATTACCCTTTGTTTGATCCAAAGAACTTCTATTCTTCCCTCTCCCAAATTGTGTGTTAGCATCCACATATCAGAAAGGACTTTCAACCTTTAGTTTGGGGAAATTGGCTTATTTCATTCAGCATAATAGTCTCCATATCCATCCATTTACTGGTAAATGTCATGAAGTCACTCTTTTTTATGGCTGACTGATGTTCCACTGTGTGTGTGTGTGTGTGTGTGTGTGTGTGTGTATAACATTTTTTTCTTCATTCATTGTTGAAGGACACCTAGGTTGGTTACATAGATTAGCTATTGTGAATTGAGCTGCTATACACATTGGATAAACATTGGTGTGGCTTTGTCACTATAGTATGCTGATTTTAAGTTCTTTGGGTATATACTTAGGTGTGGGAAAACTGGGTAAAATAGTGGTTCCATTCCAAGATTTCTGAGGAATCTCCATAGTGCTTTACAAAGTGGTTGCACCATTTTGCAGCCCCACCAGCAATGTCTGAGTGTACCTTTTCCCCACATCCTCATCAACTTGTTACTTGTATATGACTGGAGTGAGATAGAATCTCAGTGTAGTTTTAATTTGCCTTTCTCTAATTGCTAGAGATATTGAATATCTTTTTCATATATTTGTTTACTAGTCATATTTCTTTGTCTGTGAAGTATCTGTTCAGTTCTTTTGCCTATTTATTGATTGGGTTATTTGTTTTTTTGGTGTTTTTTGAGTTCTTTGTGTATCCTGGAGATTATGCTCTATTTGAGGTGCAGGTGGCAAAGATTTTTCACATTCTGTAGCTATATCTTCACATTATCAATTGTTTTCCTTTGCAGTGAAGAAGCTTTTTAATTAGATACTATCCCATTTATTGATTCTTGATTTTACTCTTGCACTTTAGGAGTTTTGTTGAGGAAGTTGGTTCCTAAGCCAATATGATGGAATGTTGGCCCCACATTTTCATATAGTAGGTGTAGGTTCTCTGATCTAATGCCTAGGTCCTTGATCCACGTTGAGTGGAACATAGAATTCAATGTGATTCCACCGTTAGGTATGTACCCAAAGGAGTTGAAATTGAACACAAATGTTCATAAGCAGTTCTAGTCTCAATAACCAAAAAGTAGAAATAACCCAAATGTCCATCAATGAATTTCAGTGGACAAATGGATAAAGAAAATGAAGTATATTCATATAGCAGAATATTATTTAGCTATATAGTAAGTGAAGGAAACCCATCATAAAACACTACATATGTATAATTCTATTTATCTGAAATGTACAGAATGTAGGTCAATGTATAAACATAGAAAGGAAATTCATGGTTACCAAGCAGTGGAAGGTTGGCAGGTAAATTGGAAATGAGTGCTTAATGGACTTAGAATTTATTTTTACAATGATGATATATTATAGATATCGTTTGTATAGTTATGATAGTTATAAAACATTGTGAATATATTAGATGTCCGCACATTGTACAATTTTAAATAGTTAAAATGGCAAAGTTTATACTATATGTATTTTTCCTTAATAAAAACATAAAAGAGGTTAACTGATTCCTTTCCTTACTCTATCTTAAAACCCATATTGCTACAACCATGTCCAGATAGTCCATTTACCAGTGAAACCTTTTCTTTTGCCCATGATAGTGGATCTTTTTTAAAAAGAATTATGTGGTGCTGAAACCAATGCCTCATGCATGCCAGGCAAGTGCTCTACTCTGAGCCACAACCCCAGTCCTATGATGATGGACCTTTGGAACATGTAATGTTGTTGCCCAAGCCTGGTTCTTTCAGTCCATGACATCCACTGGAATTTTTTCTTTTAGTCATTTTCATCCTGCTTTGGCTGTACCTGTGTAGTTCTCAGAAGGCATAATGTCTGGTAGAGAAATTGCAAGTGATCATGAATGCCAAAGCTGAGAATTCAGCAAGTTATAAATGTCTGTCTTCATGTTTCACATACCTTGTCTCCTCCCTGCCATTCCAAGTAGGTTGTCAACTTTACCTCAAAGCCTCCTGCTTTCAGTCTGCTTTTTATTTTAATTTAGCCCACTTGTTCCAGCAAAGGATCTGGTTCACCTGTATCATAAGAATTCCCTTCCCATGTCTAAAAAATCTTGACAAAACTCTATTGTCTAGTAAACTTGAAACAGAAAGAAAGAGCTCAAGTTGAATGTAGGTATGATGCAGGTTATTCATTCGTACATACTTTGAGTACTGCCTTTTAGCAGGCATTGTGCTAGGTACAGAGTAGGATAAAAAGAGGAAAAATAAGCAATCATTTATTCACCATTCTTTTATTTATTCACCAAATATTTATTGAGCATGTAAAGTTTTCCTTAGACTTAGTTGTATAGAGGTGAGAAAGACAGGGATGTTCTGCAGGGATGTTCTACAGGTTAAGGAGTCCAGAGGATGAAGAGATTAATCTTTTCTTTAAAAGATGAGGGAAAAATCTCCTAGAAATATTTATATTTTGAGTTAAGCATTGAAAGTTGTTGAAGTATCCCTGTTGATAGAGAAGGAAAGAAATATGTAGGAAAGTATAAGCATAGGAAATAGAGGTAGGACCTTGATCCTTACAATCTCTGCTTTTTCTCCCAACTGCTAAAAATACAACTTTTCTTGATGCTTTTTCTCCATTCAATTCTCTTTAACAATCTTGTGAGTTTTTATTAGGTCCATTTTACAGAAATTTGATAACTTCTCATAGTCTACAAGCTAGTAAATGACAGAGTCCTAGGATTTAACTCCATATCTTTCTGAGTACAAAGGCCATGCTCCTTTTACTAGACTGCTCCATTTCTGTAGAAGGCAAGTACACATTTAGAATATCATGTGATGGTACTATATAAGGCAAACAACTCTCTATGGGTGTTCTCTACTGTAGAAAAACTAACTTAAATGGAGAGTGATTCTTGAAAAGCATGACAAGGAAGATGATGATGTTTGAAATCTAAAAGATGAGCAGTAGGGAAGGGAGGGAGGGAGGGGGCAAAGTGGGGGAAAGGAGGGAGGGAATTGGGATGGGGGGATGATATTTTTAGCCGAAGAAATAGCACATACAGAAACCTTATGACATGAAAGAATCAGTTGCTATCTGCAGGTTCAAGACATTACCTGGTTTTGTACTTTACCATGAGGTAGTGTGATCTATGAATTATTTACGAGAGTTGATGATATCTCCATTTTTGTTAAATGGAAGAGATTGTTTTATGTATCCACTTCCACCCTTCAATTCCTATGAATAGGATATGGGCATACAGAAAGAAATCAGATATTTTGTAATATGAGACTAGCCTGAACAGAACTCATTTTGAGTCTTAATGCTCTGATCTGTTTGCTTTCACCATACTACCACTTAGTTCAGTTGATAGAATGAATATTAGAGGGAACAGGGGAAGTATCTTGAAAAAAAGAAGCTGTGACAATTTTTAAGTAAATGTAATAAAATAAGGATGATTTTTCAAAGCGAATAAAAGGTGTCATATATGATGGTTATAACTCCTACACCAAAGATTGTTGTACTTGTGCAGTTTAGGTTCTTCCATGGTAGATAAAATTATTATTTGATCTGTCAAAATGGAGGCATATTTTTTTTTCTCCTTCATGTAGGCATCTCATTTTAAACAACCCAGTTCTATTTTTCTTCTCCTCTGCACTGATGAAAATAGGGAAAACAAAGATAATCAGTTTTTGAAAAGTTTATCAAGGAATTGAAATACAGGATAGAGGCAAAATCCTCTGAAAATCATAATTATCACCGAAAGGAATTTTTAGGGAAAAAAAAAAACCATGTATTTATATTTGAAGAGTCATTCTCTTTCACATAAAGTTAAATTTACAATAAAAATATTGTAACAATTATTATAAATTTAAGAATAATCATACAGATACATGGCTATCGGTGTTGGACATCTACCTTGTCTGTGTTAGTTTATTGCTACAGGTTCTTTTTAGAAGTTATTTTATTGACTTTTTTCTACAGTATTATATGGCATTTGTTATTATTGTTATACTTATTAGTACAATTATTACCTTGGTACAGATTGATCCTAAGGTTTGGGCTGATATGCACAAATTTACATACAGTCTGAACAAATACTAGTACCCAAATCCAAAATTTGAAAAATTTTTATGAGTACCAACAATGGAAAATTCCATACTTGACCTCATTTGTTTAGCAACTTTCCATCGCTGTGACAAAATGTATGAGATAATCATCTTGAAGGAAGAAAAGTTTATTTTGGATAAAAGATTCAGAAGTTTCAGTCCACAGGTTGGGGCTCCATTGCTTTTGGCCAGCAGTGAGGCAGAATATCATGGCAGGGAGCAAGTAGTAGCACAAAGTTGCTCACCTCATGGAGGCCTGGAAGCAAAAAGAGAGAGAAAGAAAGAAGAGGGGCTGAGGTCCTAATATATCCTTCACAGGAAGATCCCCAGTGACCTAACTTCCTTACACTAGGTGTATTATGGTTTGGATCTTAAGTATTTCCTAACATTCATATATTAAAATTGTAGTCCCTCGCTCAAGGTTTTATTGGGAGCTGGTAGGACATTTTAGGAGGTGGGGTATAGTGGAAGGAAAATAGGTCATTAAATGCCATGGCTCTCAGCAATTAAAGGCATGCCCTTAAAGGGGATATTGGGACCTCAGTCCCTTTTTGTCTCTCTTTGTTTCCTATTTACTATGAGCCAAGCAGCTTTGTTCTTCCAAGTGCTCCCCACTGTGATGTTCTGCCTCACCACAGATAAAAAAGCACTGGAGCCAGCCAACCAGATTGAAACCTCTGAGACCATGAACTAAAATAAATATTTCTGCCTCTAAATTGATCTTTTCACCTTTTGTTCACAGTGATGAATAATTGACTAACAAATTGTCTTTGTACAATGCTTTTATCTGCCTAAAGTAGTTTCTGCTCACTTACCTAAACTGGTTCCAATTGACTGTCTTTCAGGGTTTAATCTGAGGCATCACAGCTTCCAGAAAGAATTTCAGGTGGATAAGGGAATCTGTCTCTCTATATAACCACAGACCCTAGTATTTTATCCAAATATTTTACTATGATTTATTTTTATTTTATTTTTATGCATAGTTTTATAAGTTCTTTGAGGTCAAGGATAATGTCTTGCTCATCTCTTTATGTCAAGGACATAGTAGAGGGCCTTATGTATAATGAGTGCTGAATTTCTTTCTTTATCTTATAAATTAATGAATAGATAAAATTATTCAGATGATTTATCCATTATTATAGTATGAGGTAAAATATTTATTCTTTATGTGATACTGTCAACCAAGTTAGTGTTTAAAAGACTTGGTAAAAATTAAGATACAACATAAAGAGAAATAAATAAATCTACCCACAAATACCGCCCCCCCCCCCATTGTGTCAATCTTCTAAGTATAGATTATAGTAATTTAGTTTCAAACAACTCATTTTAAGCATCTGACATGTTCATTAACCCCAGGTAGGGAAATTATTATATTGCATTAATTCTTCACCAAAGAAGATATTTATCTTCCTTGCAAGTATCATTAGTGCTTGCTACAAAGATGGAAATAACACAATGTCTCTGCTGAATGAAGAATATAGTATTTTAAATAGTATCAGCTGAGCTCTCTAGGCCAGCTAATTTTGTGCACTTTTTACGCTCTCATGTGTCATCAATAAGAACCTACTTTATAAAGAGATGAGAGTGATATAGATCTATTGGGAAATGAGAATATACCTGCCCTATTTAGTTTTTATTTTCCTCTCACCTATCTCTGTCACCCTTGTTGGAGGTAAGAGGTCTATAATCTTTGGTGTTTCCTAAGGTTTGTCCTTATTCTTCTCAGTTTGTATTCTTTTCCCAGTCTCACAGGTCACATACCATCTATATGCTAATGACTTTCATCCTTATCTCCAGCTAGGCTCTCTTGAACTCCAGGCCCTTGCAGCTGCTGGCTGTCTAGACAGATACACTGGAAACAGTCCTAGACACTACAAATTCAGCATGTCCAAAATTTGGCTCATTATCTTTCTTTTCCTCGAGACTTGATTATCCTACAATGAATGTAGAATATTCTAATAGGAAATAGGATATTTTCTCTTGTCTCAGAACTTTGTTTAAGGCTCCAAAGTTCAGTCCATATGCAATTCATACACCCATATTCTATAAAATGGAAGATCTTTACATTTCATTAAAATTTACAAATGGTGACTGACTGGGTCCCTTCATATAATTATCTAACTGTATTCTATGTAGAAAAAAGTTAAAACGTCAAAGTAGAGTCAATGGATTAGTAAGTTGTTGGCCTAGGGAAGCATCCTATTCAAGCAATGCAGGTTCTAGAAGATCTCTGAGAGAAGAGTGGAAATGCCTACACAAAGAGATGACTGATTTCTCACTCTCTGACCTGAGGCTTGCTAAACTCCAGGGATATTTTAGTCCTCTCAGTCTGTCATCTATCATAGAGTGTTTGACACTTATACAAGGATATATATATATATATATATATATATATATATATATATATATATGTGTGTGTGTGTGTGTGTGTGTGTGTAAGATTGTAAAAAATACACACACACACACACACACAATGATACCAATGCTTTTTTTTCTTCAAGATTATAAATTTGGGTGACTGACCAGTGTTCTTACTGAAGGTGAGTGAGGACAAAGAGTGGATCAACTCTAACTTAAAATGTTGAATTTCTCATTGGTCAAATATATACCTTTTGAAAGGTAAAAAAGGTATTGTTACCAAGAGAGTAGACTGCAGGGAAGAATGTGCCAGGAGTAAGGGATGTGTTACTGGGGTCAGAAGTTTAGAGATATTGTTCCTGCTTAGCCTGGTAGACCTTTGTGTGGGTCAAGGAACTATGAAGTACTGGGTTTTCTGTAGGGTCTTCCAGGTTAAGCATATATCTGGGCCACTCAAAAAAGTTTGGCATATGAGTACCTCCCACAGACAGTACTGAAAGGCAAGTTATAAGACCACAATTTGTATGAGACCATTAGGACTTGATTGGATTTAGGAAAAGTCAATGGGAAAAATGAAGTGTGATTTTTATTTGTATTTTTTTTTGGTTTGTTTTTGTCTTGAACATCTAGGTGGTACCACTCATTAACATGAGGAAATGGAGTAGGAACAAACTTCATAGAGTAAATCAAATAATTCTGTTTTAAATGAGAATGGGTAAAATCAACAAAGGGAATACAGAGGGGAGAGAATGATTGGATGCTTGCGTGCCTGTGTGTGTGTGTGTGTGTGTGTGTGTATGTGTGTTGGGGGGGCACACATGTATATGTAAGGGGGAAGAATTAAGTCTTAATTTCCTTTTTCATGAAATGTTTAATATGTAGAAAGAGTATATCATTTTAATAGGTTATTTTAAATTTAAATGATTTAGCATAATTCAAAGGGCCTTATAATCCAGAAAGCTTTTTTTTAAGTGAATTGCAATCTTGAATTTGGTTTTGTGATGGAAGAGTAATAGATGAGGATAGAGAGCTGTGTTGAATCAGATAAGAATGATGATGGTTCTCAAAGGGACTTTGAAAATTAAAAGCTTTTTAAAAATCTTTAAAGTAAATTAACATGCTTATTTTAGAACATTAAGAAAATTTACCAGGTAGGTAAAGAAACCACCATCGAAATGCAATGTAGTAACATGTTGATTCATGTCCTCCAGTATTTTTTTCTGTGTCTTTTTTTCTTTCTAAAAATATCCATGTTCATACTGTATAGATCTGTATTAATTGTGAACATATAGTAGGGAGGTGACTTTACTCTGGATTGGAAGATGGCTACTAAATTCTTCTGCTGTTTAGAAATTAGTTGGTAGATGGCTTCTTGTTCATTTCTAGACATAGACATTTACATGCCACTTTAAAAACCCACTCTAATAAAACTGCAACAGTCTGTTTCTTTCAGAAGTATCATATGCTTAGGTTTTTTAATTAAATTCACAAACTTTTTTCATAATCATCATCATTTTATCATCAATAAGTATAATGAATATAGAAAATTATAAACAATTCCAGGAGAGAACTACTTAGTATACACACAGGATTAATTTAAATTCTATTATTCTAGTATGTGTTTTATGTTTGTTAGCTCATTTAATTCCTGTGACAGCCCTGTGAGATTGTTTTACAGATAAGAAAACTAAGGCTTAAGGAAATTATGTTTTTTCTAAAGTGAAAAACTATTTAATAGTGAAACTTATGTTTAAAAACAGAGTTCTCTGATTCCAGCCAGATCCTATATGGTTTTGCACTCTGCTAGAATCTTTACAGTGATTTAAAAAGTGATGATTATTCTACACCAAGGCACCAGAAAGGGTTATGGAGTTTGGAGAAAAGTCATCTTGATGAAAAGAAGATCCAATAGCTTAGTCCAAGTAATTAGTACTAACCAGTCCCGTATATTACTAATGGTGCCATTTGTGTCATAAACACATGGTACATATGGGCATTTATCAGACTCTCTTAGGGAGTCATCAGCACAATTAAAATGAATAATGATCTCTGTCTGGCCAAGACACTCTTGACTTTGGCATTGAAAGTCTTATTTCTGAGCAAGTCATCGGTGCTGGACAAACTGGGGTAGTTGGTCATCCTAAGTACCACGAGAAATACGTAACAGTCAGCAATACTCTGAAGATGGCAGAATAGAGGAGGTCACTTTCCTGGCTGCTCTGTGGCATGAAACCAAGAAATCAGACAGGCAGCTTTCCATAAGTGAGGTATGGTAAAACTTCAGGGACACTGTAAATCAACAGGTTAGAAACTTTACTGCCTAGGATCCATACTGTTAAATAGGCAGACACACAACATGAAAAAACAAGGGAACAAATTGCCCCAAACAAACTACTGTACTCCAATAACAGAATCTATTGACACCACAGTGGAAGAAATGTCAGTAATGTCAACAAACTGATCTGCAAAGTAAAGGTTGATATAAAGAATAAAATCACAGAGAAAATACAGAAAGTGAAAAATCACTTCAATTAAGAGGTGGAGATTCTGGGAAAAGAAAAAAATACAAGCAGAAATCCTCAAAATGAAGGAAATCAATAAGCCAAATTAAAAATTAAATTGAAAGCATCACCAATGAACTAGATCACTTGGAAGCCAGAGTTTCAGGCAATGAAGACAAAATATATAATCTGGAAAACAAAGTTGACCATAAAGAAAAGATTTCAAGAAACCATGAACAGAACTTCCAAGAAATATGCTTTAACCTGAAAAGACCAAATTTAAGTTTTACTGGAATAGATAAAGGCTCAGGGATAAAAACAAAAAGAATGCACAATGCACAGGCTTTTCAATGAAATAATATCAAAAAAAAAGTTCCAACCCTAAAGAATGAAATGAAAACTCAAATATATGAGGCTTACATGGCCCCAAATATACAAAATTGGAACTGATTCACACCAAGGCACATTGTTATAAAAATGCCTAACATATAGAATGATAGCCTTTTAAAGGCTGCTAGAGAAAAGCAGTGGGTCACATTTAGAGGGAAACCAATCTCAGGTGATTTCTCAAACCAGACCCTCAAAGCTAGGCGGTCTTGGAAAACATACACCAAGCTCTGAAAGAAAATGTATGCCAGCCAAGAATACTATACCTAATAAAATTAAGTTTCAAAATTGATGATGAAATAACAAGCCTTCTATGATAAATAAAAGTTAAAAAATTCACAGCTAGAAAACCTGCACTACAAAACATACTTGATAAGCTATCATGAAGAAGAAATGAAAAATAAAAGTGAAAAGCAGCAAAGGGAGGAATACACTAAAAGAACAATGAATCAACAGAAAAACAAATTCAAATTAAAACCATAAATAAATCAAAATGACAGAGAATAAAAATCATATCTCAATAATATTGAATGTAAATGACCTAAAATCATTGATCAAAAGACATATACTGGCAGATTAGATTAAAATACAAGCTCCAACAAATTCATCTTTCTAAGAGAATCACTTCATAGGCAAAGACATGCACAAACTGACGGTAAAAGGATGGGAAAAGCCATCATTCAAATAGATCTTATGAACAAGCAGGGATTTCTATTCTTATGTCAGATAAAGTGGACTTCAAGCCAAAGTTAATCAGAAGGGAAAAAGAAGTATATTTCATACTACTTAAGGGAATTATACATCAACAAGACATAATAATAAAAAATATTATTCCCCAAATAATGGAGCACCTACATGCATCAAACAAACCCTTCTCAATTTCAAGAAGCAAATAGACCACAATGCAGTAATACTGGGTCACTTTAACATATCTCTTTTACCACTGGTTGAATTCTCTAACAAAAGCTAAATAAACAAGCTTTAGAACAAAAAAAGTCAATTAATAATTTAGACTTAACAGACATATATGTAATATTTCATCCACCAATGACTGAATACACTTTTTTCCCTCAACAACACATGAATTCTTCTCTAAAATAGACCATGTCTTAGGCCACAAAGCAAATACAAGAAAATAGAGATAATACCTTCCTTCTTATCAGATCATAAAGGAATGAAATTAGAAATTAATGATAAAATAAAAAATAGAAGCTACTGGAGACTAAATAATATACTACTAATGGATAGCAGAAGAAATCAGGATGAAATAAAATGTACTTAGAGGTAAATAAAAGTAGCAATACAACATATCAAAATCTCTAGTGCACTATGAAGGCAATGCTAAAAGAAAAGTTCATTGCATTGATCTCACTCATTAAAAGGATAGAAAGTCAACAAATAAATAACATTACATGTCAAGGGCCTAGAAAAAGAACTAATCAACACCAAAAGCAGTAAAAGACAGTAAATAATTAAAATCAGAGCTGAAATCAATGAAATTGAAACAAAAGAACAGTCCAAACAATTAGCAAAATAAAAAATTGGATCTTTGAAGAAGAAAAGAAAATTGATAAGCCCTTAGCAAACCAACAAAGAGAAAGAGAAAAACCTCAAATTAGTGAAATTTGTGATGAAAAAGGAAACATCACAACAGACAGTACTGAAATACAGATGAAATCAGAACTTATTTTGAAAATGTCTACTCTAATAAAATAGAAAATCTTGAAGACATTGACAAATTTCTAGAGACCCATGACCTACAAAAATTGAATCAGGAAGATATAAACAATTTAAACAGATCAATTTCAAGCAATGAAATAGAAAATGCCATCAAAAGCCTACCAACAAAGAAAGCCCAGGAACAGATGGATTTTCAGCTATGTTCTACCAGAAGTTCAAAGAAGAATTAACACCAGTCCTCAAATTATTAATATTATTAATTATTATTCTATGAAGTTAGTATCACCCTAAAACCACAACCAGACAAAGACACATCCAGGAAAGATATTTAAGACCAATATCCTTGAAAAGATCAAATTTAAGATTTACTGGAATAGATGCAAACATTCTTAATAAAATTCTGGCAAATCACATACCAAAACATTTTATAAAGATAGTGCACCATGATCAAGTGGGGTTCATCCCAGAGATGCAAAGTGGGTTCAGCATACAGAAATCAATAAACGTAATACATGACACCAAAAGACTTTAAGACAAGAATCATTATTTTCTCAATAGATGCCGATAAAGCATTTGAAAAAACACAGCACCATTCATGTTCAAAACATTATAAAAACTAGGGATACTAGTAATATATCACAATATTTTAAAAGCTATGTTAAACCCAAGGCCAACATATTTTAAATGGAGAAAAATTAAAAGCATTCCCTCTAAAAATTCAACAAGATGGGGATGCCCTCTTCACCACTTCTATTCAACATAGTCCTGGAAACTCTAGCCAGAGCAATTAGAAAAAAAAAATTAAAGGGTTACAAAGAGGAAAAGAAGAACTCAAACTATTTCTATTTGCTGATGATATGACACTATGTTTTTAAGACCCCTCCCCCCAAAAAACTCCACCAGAAAACTGCTAGAGCTCATAAATGAATTCATTAAAGTAGCAGGACATAAAATTAACACCCATAAATCAATTGTGTTCCTATGCATGAGTGATTAATCAACTGAAAGAGGAATTAGGAAAACTATACCATTTACAATACCCTCAAGAAATTAAATATTTTTGAATCAGTCTAAGGAAAGGGGTGAAAGGCCTCTATAATTAAAACTGCAGAACACTAAAGAAAGAAAGTGAAGAAGATCTTAGAAGATGGAAAGATCTCCCATGTTCTTGGATAGGCAGAATTAATATTGCCCAAATGGCCATAGTACCAAAGTCTTATACAGATTTAATGCAATTCCTATTAAAATGCCAATGATGTTCTTCATAGAAGTAAAAAAAGCAGTCATGAACTTCTTTTGGAAAAATAAGAGACCCAGAATAGTCAAAGAAATCCTCAGTGAGAAAAGGGAATAAGGAGGCATCACAATATCAGAACTTAAATTATACTACAGAGCTATAGTAAATAGTAAATGGCATAGTATTAGCCCCCAATCAGGTATGAAGACCAGTGGTCCAAAATAGAGGATACAGAGACAAACCCACATAAATACAGTTATCTTATCCTAGACAAAGGCATCATGAATATACATTGGAGAAAAGATAGCCTCTTCAACAAATGGTGCAAAGAAAACTGGAAATCCATATGTAATAAAATGAAATTAGACTCCTATCTCTCAACCTGCACAAAACTCAACTCAAAATGGATCTAGGCATTAGAGTAGAGACCCTTTGCCTATTAGAAGAAAGTGTAGGCCCAAATCTCCACCATGTCAGCTTAAGAACTGAATTGCTCAACAAGACTCCTAAAGCAGAAGAAATAAAATCAAGAATCAATAAATGGGATTGTATCAAACCAAAAAGCTTATTCACAGCATAGGAAGCAATCAATAATGTGAAGAGACAGCCTACAGAATGTGAGAAAATCTTTGCCACCTGCATCTCAAATAGAGCATTAACCTCCAGGATATACAAAGAACTCAAAAAACTTAACACCAAACAAAACAAAACAAAAACAAATAACACAATCAATAAATGGACAAAGGAACAGAATAGGTATTTACAGAAGAAGGAATATGATAAGTCAACAAATATATAAAAAATGTTCAACATCTCTAGCAATTAGAGAAATGCAAATTAAAACTACACTGAGATTTCATCTAACTCTAGTCAGAATAGCAATTATGAAGAATACAGGTAACAATAAACATTGGCAAGGATGTGAGGGGAAAAGGTACACTCATACATTGCTGGTGGGATTACAAATTGGTGCAACTACTATGGAAAGCAGTATGGACATTCCTCAGAAAACTTGGAATGGAACCAACAATTGACCCAGTTATCCCATTTTGGGAATGTACTCATAGGATTTAAAATCAGTATACTTTAGTGACACAGCCACACAAATGTTCATAGCAGCTGAATTCACAATTGCTAAGCTATGGAACTCACATTGGTGCCCTTCCATAAATAAATGGATAAAGAAAATATTATATGTGTATATATATATATATATATATATATATATATATATATATATATATATATATAATGGAATATTACTTAGTCATAAAGAAAAATGAAATTATGGCATTTGCTGGTAAATGGATGGAACTGAAGGCAACTATGCTAAATGAAATAAGCCAATCCCCCCAAACCAAAGGCTGAATATTCTACTATGGGGATGCTGACTTACAATGGGTGAGGTGGGAAGAAAGGGAGGTTCACTGGATCGGATAGGGAAAAGTGGGGAGATGGGAGGTGAAAGAAGTAGATTGGAATCTGAAAGACAGTAGAGTGAATGGAACATAACTTTCCTATGTTTACATGTGAATACACAACCAGTGGAACTCCATATCATGTACAACCACAAGAATGGGAAGTTATACTCCATGTATGAATGATCATGTCAAAATCCATTCTACTGTGAAATATAATTAAAAAGATCAAGCAAAAAAGAGAAATTTTTGACAGTAATAGAAGCAATGGAGCCAGAGCTTGTGAGTACATTGCTCTTTCCCAGGGAGAAGAAGCTGTCTTTTACTCTATGGGCTAGGCTAGGTAGTATAAGCACTGGCTTAATCCTCTGATCCCATGGAAAGGTAATGCCAATCTTCTTGTTAGTTTTTGCTTCCAATGTCATCAATTTGTGCAAAGGAGGCAAACTGACCTCTGGAAGAAGAAAAAGTCAACATTGTATTGCCTAGAAATATGATTCAATTTCTGTCTCCAGTACCAAGCATAGCCCTGGGGAGAACTTCAGTTTCAATGTGTTTTTGTTTGCTTTACTTTTTGCATTATTGCCTTTTTGGAAACCATTTATTGAACATATTATATGCCATGGATTGTATGAATAACTTACACTTGGTTATATCAAATTGTCACTCCAGGCCTGTGAAGTAAACAGTCATTCTCATTTTATAAATGAAGAAAGTAAGGTTTATAAGTAAACTCTAATAAGTGGCAGAGCTGCTATTAATGCCTTGATCTTCTGACTCCAGTGCACCTCCCTTTACTTTCTACTAAAATCTATCTATTAGCCAAAATTACAGAAATGTTTTCTATTTTATCCAATTGCTGTGGGGTAGATATGATGTGAGTATGTCCCAAATAATTCACGTGCTGGAAGCTTGTTCTCTATGATGGTAATGTTGAAAGGTGGTGGAAACCTTTAAAGGTATGGCCTAGTGGAAGGTAATTAGGTAATGAGGCAGAAGGTATTACTGATGGTCTCCCAGGAGTGAGTTACTTCCTGTGAGAGAATGTTGTTATAAAGCAAGGCCACACGACAGGCTTTGCCCCTTCTGCATGTAGCTGTTTCACTTCAACAGTTCTCTGCCATGTGTTGATGCAGCCAGGAAATCCTTCACCAGAGGCCAAACATGGACGTGCCCTAAATTTTCAGCCTCCAGACTGTGAGCTAAATCAACCTGTTTCCTTTATAAAATCCCCAGTATCACATATTGTGCCACAGCAAGACAAAAGAAACTAAGACACCAACACATTCCTTTATACTCCAATGTAATTTAATTCATATATACCAAAGCTAATTTGTGACTACAACTACAGTGAACATTAATGGTACACAGTATTCAATTTATATTTGAGCCTTCAGCACTTAATGTATGTACTCACAGATAATTCTCATTGAGGCCCTGTTGAAATAAATGTAGAATTAATTTTAAAAAGGCCTTATCCTCAAAGTATATCTCTATTAGGCTTAAAGGAGATATATGAAAAACAATACATAGGGAAAAGTCTCAGAAATGCTAGAGTCATTTAAACTGCACTAGGCTTTAGAACTTGCTTTTTTCAGTTGCCAATAGATCAGTGAATATCTTTACATGTTTGTAAATGTTGAAGTACATCCTCACTTTTCAGAACACTATCATTTTGCAATGTATTTTATAATTTATACAATAAGCTCCCCCTGATCAGACACCAGAATTTCTAATTATAAGCAGTGGATATCATTGCAACTAAATATTTGCACTAGTTCTTATTTATGTTGAATCAGTACTGTTTTAGATGTTCAGAGCTAACCAATGATTACAAAAATTATTTGTGGGAAGGTGACTCACTGTCTATAAAAGTGTTAAAAGATGGCATTTGCAGTAGTGAGGGTACTGATAGCAGTGTTGCAAAGCAGGAAGGATTGTGGAGAGATGAGCCTAAAAAAGTGAACATGTATCTAGAGAACAGGTGGAATTTGGACAAGAAACAAAGTGAAGCATGTGTCCCAGTGAGAATGGAGACAATTGAGTATAATTCTGTACCATTGAAATGGAAGTAGAAAGATATGAATTTGCATAGGTAAGAAAATCCTCTATTGTATGCCAGACATTGTTTCTCCTTATTCCTTACAATGCTCTAAATAAGTTATATTTCCTATTTATGAAGAGTAGACTGAGACTTGCACTGGTCAGCTTTCTATTGGCTCTGTGACCTTGGAGCATATTCTTTGTCTTTATAATCCTCAGTTTTTCCATCTGTAAAATGGGGTTTATATGCTTGCCTCATAGATAAGTCGAAAGGATAAGTTCACAGAACCTGGTATATTGGAAGTATTTAATAGAGGATGAATATTCTGAATCTAATATTTTGGGTTTTTGATACATATGCTAGGACAATAGAGCCCTTTCTAGATTCCTTTACATTCAAGTTCTTAGATTCGGGCTTCTGGTATATACTGCTTGGTCTGATTCTCATCTTTAATACATGCAGGGACTGAGGAAACAGGGTGCTCTCAATAGCTTTCCATTAGATAATAATCTCAGCATGATGCTGTTGGTTATTGCCCCAAAAGTGGCATTGCTACACCCAGAGAGGGGCAGGAGAGAAAATGCCTGATACATAAAGTCCATTCTGTAAACCATTTTGCTTGGGCCCAGCCGTAAGTCTTTTGCTTTCAGTCACTTTCTGTGTCACCTTTGTGCAGTAGGAAAAACCTGCCATACCCTGCAGTTTGTAAATGATTCCTGTGCTCATTCTGACCGGGATTTGTGCCTGGGTAATAATCTCTACAACACTTTTTGCTAAACTTGGTATTCATAATTCCATGCACCAGTCCTATGGTATAGGTTAAAAGCCTACTGGGCATGTGGCTTTGAGGTCAATCAGATAAAGTTCATTGTTGCGATCTGAGTTAAAACACCTTGTTTGGAAGTGGTTATTTTCTTTAGGTATCTGCCAGGTATCCAGAAAGATCCTTTGTTTAAATGGAAATTATTCTTCCAAGGAAAGTATTTCCCACTTGGCCTGCATTCAGAATTGCAGCTCAACAAACCCTCAGCATCAACATATTTTTTAGCCTGTCAGAATGAAATACTAATAGTGGGGCTCATCAATCCTGATGCTGCCTCCTTATGTTTTATAACCAAGGTCACTTTGCTCTGTGTTTAGATTTTCCATGCAAATTGAAATAAAGCAATAAAAGGAATTCTTGGCATTCTTTGTTGTACTGATAGAATATTATTTTTCAAAATTTTAAGATGGAGAGGGAATATTTGAAAAATGCAAGGTGATAGAAGAGACACTTACTTGACTGAAAATAATGCTCATCTGCTTTAAGAAACACATCCACAAATCAGTCTAGCTCATCAGTCAGTTGTTTTCTGGGCACCTAATTTATTGGATTAATGGTCTGTTAGAATATGTGGGGGCATGTAGAAATGTTTGTGTCCATGGTTTATCAGAATAAAGACAGCAGGTAGGAACCAAGTTTTCTATTTTTTACAAAAGGGAGGCATGATTAGTGTAGAAGGAATCCAGCTGAATCAATAGGAAATCTTGGTTTTCTGAAACAGTGATATAAGATGGATTCCCTCTTCCTTCTAGATCCTTAATTTTGGAGGTAGTATTTTGGAAGGATCTTTGTGGTTTATATGTAATGTTTGTTCTCATATAAGAGACTAAATTGTTTTGTATTTTTAAAGATGTAATAAGTATATTAAAAAGTATTTCTATTTTTAAGTGACCTTATTTTTTTTTTTTGTATTAACAACTTTTGCCTTAGAAAGAATTGATTTCTTAAGGGGGATATGTTCAGGAGTACTGCCTCTTAGCTTAAACCTTCTAGGCAGTATTGAAAAGAGGAATTATTCATCAGTTGGTACCTGCTTTATTTTGAAAATGACATATGACATCCTCCAAAGCTCTCTGAGAAAGTGAACTTCCAGCAAAGAACAGAATGAAAATGAGGATAGCATGCACAGATCTGTGGAAAGTGTGTTCCCATTGAAGGAAACAGAAAATACAAAGACTTTAAACCTGAAAAACTTGAGGTGTTTGAAAATAGCAAGAAAACTACTATGCTGGAGTGACTAAATGAGAACAGAAGGTAAAGTCAGAGAGCCAGGTAGAAGTCAAGTTATATAGAGCTTTATAGGAGTTTGAATTTTAGACTGTGTCTGATGGGAAAGTATTGGGTAAGGGAGTGACATACTCTGATATATACTTCTGATTCATAGGGAGGAGTGCTTATATAAAATTATGGAGAGGTTTCAAAAACTTTTTCTGCTTCTGATGTTATGGATGTCACCACCAGTAGGCCTAAATCAAGCTTATTTCCAAAGACTGGTTGATCCTTTCTCTGGCTACTGCTTTCAGACCTGTGACTTTCAGAACTCTGGTGGCTGTGCTTCCATCAGGCTGGAAGAGGATCTTTGAAAGTGCTGGGAGTTTATATTCTCTGCTCCAGGAGTCCTATTGATACCAGTAATGAGAATCAATCAAGCTGAGTCCAGTTTCCTCAGATGTTGAAGATTGAACACCCGGGAAACTCAGAGGCATGCTTAGAAAGCAAGTTTTACTTAAAGGATAGATCAGAGATAGACTTTCCCACAGAGAAGTGGCCCCAGAGCTGGGTGTTGGAAGAAGTGGGGGTATCTTGACCCTTTTATACATTTTAGATTTCCTAGAACTCTTCTCCCCCCATTCTGCCTCCCTCCTCCTCCCGTCCTGCGAAAGTGCCCAATCACCCTAAAGGTGGGCCAAAGGTGAAATGATCCTGGGCAGTAAAGGAGCAGCCCAGGAGGCATTAATTAATAACTCCTGCAACTCTCTGAAGGGAGGAACAATTTCCAGAGGCAAATATTCTTGACAACAGGTGGAAGAGGGGGGAGTGTCCTGAAGCTATTAACATTTTATTTCCTCCTTGCGAATCAGCCCCCATCTCCCCAATCTGACCTGATTATTTATTACCTACACTGTCTTTTTGCCCCACAGTCTCCTTTTGCAGGTCTAGCAGCTATCATCAGGGGAGTTACTGCTGAAGCTTTTCTCCTCTTTCCCGAGGCTGCTTCTATTGCTCCCTTTCCACAAAGAAAATGCTTAATATGTAATATGTTATTGTGAACTACAATCACTCCACTATGGTGTAGAACACTAGAACTTATTACTTATATCTAACCTTGTTTTGGTACCCACTATCTAAATTCCTTTTACACCCCCTGGCCTGCCTCCTCACTCCCAATTCTTCCTAGCTCCTAGCAATCACTAATATATGTTCTAGTCAACTTTCTAAAACATCCATGCATGAGAGAAAATATTGTCTTTCTGTGTCTGATTTATTGCATTAACATAATGTCTTCCAGTTCTATTCATTTTTGCTGAAAAAGATAGGATATTATTCTTTTTATGGCCAAATAATATTTTATTGTGTGTGTTGTGAGTGACACTATTAATAATTACTCAGAGGTGGATTGTCTTTAAGTGCAAGAGTATATTCGATCACATCAATCATCAGATATAAACAATTATTACAAAATGTGTTGAGTACACCAATTAAACACTATAAGCAAATCATACAATCCTAGGATGACCACTAGCCCCCAAAATACCTCCAATGCCACATGACTTCTCTTAGCCCAAGAGCAGATGTTGTCCATGTCTGGTGGTTCTCTCCAGCCAATTGCTGGATGTCAGGAAATGGTGAAGTCAGACCAGGGACACACAGCAAGGTGGTCAGTCTCACTTATATCTTGAAGCAAAAATTCTTGTGGCAGGACCAGCAATTTAAATATAGTTCCAAGTTGGTGATGTACATTGGTGATTGGTTATACCCATTGAAAGTCAATGTCCACTTATTATGTCCAGTGAGGTGATGTAATTGCAGCTGGGCATGTTCTTTGTGCATGTCCATGGAGCTGTACTCCCTATCAATTGTAACTAGTCATTGCTAAGCATGCCTATGGCTATTGCCCCTTATAGCTCTCTATCAATTGCAAGCAGACATGACTAAGCAGTTCAGTGGCTGCTGTTCCTTATAGCCACCAATTTACTGAGTCCCAGCATGCCCCAGCATGTCTATGGCAGATGCTCCTTACAGTGGGTATATACCATGTTTCTTTATCCATTCATTCTTTGATGGATGTCGGGTTTGATTTTATATCTTAGCTGTTATGAGTAATGCAGCAATATACATGAGTTTTCAACTGCCCTGGTTTGCTCATTACATACTGTATACATGTACCAAATTATCACAATTAAAATAAAAATTAACAGAAAAATAAAATTGGTTAAAAATTCACTTTTTTTGTTTCTGTGGATTGAACCCAGGGACATTTAACCACTGAGCCACATCCCCCTACCCTTTGTAAAATATTTTATTTAGAGACAGAGTCTGGCTGAGTTGCTAAGTGCCTCTCTTAAGTTGCTGAGGCTGTCTTTGAATTTGCAGTCTTCCTGCCTCAGCCTTCTCAGCCACTGGGATTACAGGCTTGAGCCACTATGCCTGGCTACATGGGCAGATAATTTTAAGAAAAAGATACTTCATTCAAAGCAGCAAAATTTGATATCTCAGCATGTCATGTAAATTGTTTAATCCCCATTCTCTAAGAGTTTGATTTAGAAGGAAAATGGGGAAACACATTATTGCTTCCCAATGGAATGAATGGACTACTCAGCAGAAATGCAGTGAACTGTGGAGCTATATTTAGTAAAGTAAGATGTATACCTGGAATGGGGCAAAATTTTAGGTAAATTTAAAGGTACATAGTTTGTTGGTAGATGTATTTATTATTACAGACATATTTTTCAAGCAAAGGTATGCAGGCAGAAAGTGCAGGGAATAGTTATGGAAGAAGTTAGTAATTGAAAGAATAGTATAGAGGAGATAAGCCTTTTATTGAAGATACACAAATATTCTTCTCTGGAATTTGGATGTGGTTAATGATGGGTTAAGATGATTTCTAATGGCTTATAATGTCATAGAAGGCACCTTAGCAGCTGATATAAACAGTTCATTTTACAAATGAAAGTAATCAGTCTCAAATAAAAGAAATAACTTGACCAAAATCATATAATCACAAGTTAGTGTCATAAATTGACACCAAAGTTTACTGAGTACCAAACCAATTCCCTTTCTCTTCATGACTTAGATGGTGTTCATCAGCTTTCTGCTGCTATGACCAAATACCTGACAAGAATACTTTAGAGGAGGAACAGTTTATTTTGGCTCATTATTTCAAATGTTCAGTCAATGGTAGGACTGGGTGGATTAAACAGCAGAAATTTATTTTATGAGCATTCTGAAACCCAGAATTCTGAGACCAAGATTTCAGCAGAGTTACTTTCTTCTGAAGTCTCTCTCCCTGACTTATAGATAGCTGTCTTCTCCCAATCTTTTTCTCCCAATCTTTCCTTAATACACATGTATGTCTGTATTCTGATCTTCTATTCTTTTAAGGATATCAGTCATATTGGACTAAATCTATTCATATGTCCTCAATTTATCTTAAACACTTGGGCTCTATCTCTAAATACAGTCATAATTTGAGATACTCAGGTTTAAGACCTCAAAATATGAATTTGGGGATATATAATTGAGTTCATAATACTGTCCTTAAAGAGCTCATATTTTAGAGGGGGCACAGATTTTTATCTAGCACGTATACAAATAAATTCAGGATTTTTAATTCTGTTGAGTTCTATAAAGAAAAGTACATAGTTTCCTAAAAATATATAAGGGGACATATCCTGTCTTAGAGGGTGGAAGGTATATCACGGAAGATACTTAAGAAGGTAAACATGAGCTGAGATTTCAAGCATTGGTAGGAGGAGCTAATTAGGAAAGGGTGGTAGTAACCAAGGAAGTGAGAATACAGAATGATGAAATCATGTTAGACCTGTGCCAATAATAGCATCCTTTGCTCAATTCTGTATAGATCATTGATTTTCAAGGTTGTTTTTACTAAAGAGTTATTTGTATAGTAGGAATTTAATATAGAAGCCCAGCATATGAAATATATCAAGAGGAGAGAGACATAATAAACCCTAAGAAGATTCTCTGTAAACACATCAACACCCCCGAGGACCCTGTGTGAAATCAATACCAAATGGTCTCAATGGGCCATTTAAGGTCTCCCTAAATTGCTTTCTCTCTTGATTTCCTGGTGTTCTTGATTTGAAGCAGAATATTTGAGTCATGAATACACATCAGAACTGGGTACTTGTCATCCAAGTTTCCTGTATCAGGGCCTAGATATAACTTGTGAAAATTTAGTCAAAATCCTGGTGATGCATGTGCTGAGTCTTAAGAATTCTTTCCTCACTACTCACCATCCATGCGAAAAGTTATCTAATTGTACAGAGCACACTCTGAAGACTTTCCCAGTAGAATAATAGATAAAATAACTGAGAACTTTTTAATTTTGTAAAGTGCACTCTTCCTTATAATTTACTTAATATAGAAATTTAATGTTCTGCAGTTTACTGAACAAATAACATTGAAAGTATTTTAGAGTTAGCTTGGGAGCTTGACTTTGGTTGCTGATTTGACTTTATTATTTGATTATCCAGATAAAGGCCAGCAGTAACAATGCACTCTGCCTTAAGTGGTTCAGAGGGGTTATCTCTTGCCCATTACCAATTCCAAATACCAGATTTAAATTCAAGGAGAAAATCATACAAAAGCAATTTGCTGAATTTGCTCAAGTTAGTCCTTTGAATAAGATGCTTGGTTTTCTGGACAGGAATATGATTATTATACTTTTTCAGAAAGTTCCTAACCTTGGAAGCTGGCAGATATATGGTTCTCTTTCATTCAAATAATACCCACTGAGGAGTAAATACATGCCAGACACCATGAGGGGTGCCAGAGATGTTCAGACTGTCCCAGATCCCTAACCCATGCCCTTGATTTCATGATTTGCATTCCAATAAAGGCTCCCTCCACTAGCCTCAAGGCACTTCTGCAAGCTCTTCCTCTGGAACACACTTATGTGAGCAGATTCTGATCACCAGAACAGATGCTTCCCGTTGGGTTTGGGCTTTGACATTTGAGTTACTTTCTTTCTTTTTGATTCTGCTTTGCCCTCCTCTTAGACTATTGTTCTTTGAAGCAGACTCACTATTCTCTTGCCAGAGCAGGCTTTGCAGGCCCTCATCTGAGTCAAGGCTCTGGACCTCCATTTGCTTTGGAAAGGGTGTGGAATGAAGATGTAGAGATGAATTGAACAGTCTTTGCTGTTAAAATATAATAATTAAATGTGTTTAGGAAATAGAATAGAAAGACTTGGAGATCAGATAGATTTTCAAAATTAAGGAAAAGAGGTGTATCTAGAAAGATAACAAGATACCTCCAGGTTACATGCAGAGGTTAGCATTAAACTTAATACATAAATTCAATATGCAGATATGGAGTGAAAAGTGTGCTTCAGATAAAATGCACAGTATGAGCTAAAGGTTTAGAAATTACATATTATGGATTTCCTTAAGGAATGTCTATTTCTTGTTTTAGTTACCTTTGACTTCCCTTTTAACTGCTATGACCGTTTATTTTCCTTCTAGTATCTCTTCCTTACTTCTCTTTTTAAAGACAATAAGATAGATGCCTTAGATTTCCATTGCAGAAATTTGGTCACCCTTTTACTTGAGTAGTTAAATTCAATAATTCGGGCAATTTAACTGATTCAGATTGAGCACCACACTGATAATTAACTTGTTCCTTCTCCTTCCCATCACCCACAGGAGCCTGATGGATCATTAATGACAAGATTAAAGAGAGAGTGATCCCGGTGCATTATTGGTGCTCAATAACTGTTAAATAATTGTTGAAATAGGACCCAGTGGAGATTGGCACTTTGCAGTGGAAACAAGCACACAACATGTGATTTCAACCATCATCAAGTTTTTCACTCCAGGGAAGGCACAGACTATGCACCATTTCTCATCATTGAAAATCCATGTGCATTTATTGAAAAAGTCTAATGAACAATCCAGTTCTTCCAGGTAATGGAAGCCTCCACTGTAGATAAAGTGCTGAACATCATAGATGCTTCCCTGGGGGCTTCACTTTCTCTCCTGTCAGAAAAGCTCCCCACCACCTAAATGAGCAGGTGCAGAAAATAAGGGTACAATGGTCAGTGGACTACTGGGACCACAAGTATTTTACACAGAGCATTCTGAGTCCTGCCCCAGAGTGCTTCAAGAGCCAGATTCCCATCTGTTAATTGAAAATCCTGACTGCCAATATGAGGGCTAACTTTGCCAAGCATGGATTGTGTGGTGTTAATGGCTTTGGGTAGAGCCTTGTGCTGCATGCTGGCAGGGAGAATCCTGTTTGATTCTAAAGAGCCCAAAATTTATATTTTAAAACATATTTTATTTGACAGCCAGTATCTAATGACTCTGACTTCATCTGTCTGTCTGCAGATCTCTGCTTGAGAATAAAAAACATACAGTAAAATAGCTCCTCACAGTTTATAAAGCACTTTTCCTATCAACTATCATACTGATCTGTCGTACAACTAAGGGAAAAGGAAACCTCAACATGTGTAAGTACTTGACAGGCTATCTCATTTAATCTCTAAAATCTTGCAAGGTAGGATCCTTAAGTTCCCATTTTGCAGATGATGATCCAAGAGCCCGAGAAGCAAAGCACTTGCTCAACTTGTACTTGAACTGAGTAGAAAAAGCCTGTGGGACAAAATATTAATCTTAGTTTCAAGTTTTCCATGATCTGAGGGTCATGTTCTGAACACTTACCTCATACCATGCAATTCTAATATTATTGAATCACCTACTTAATACCATCCAATTCTACATATTATTGAATCTCTAAACCGAGGTCGTTATTGCTATAATTTTATAGACTTAGTCATCCTGTAAACATTTATTGAGCATCTACTGTATGCCAAGAATTATTCTAAGCACTAGGTAAACACCTTTGAATAACCTAAGTGTGGTGCCTCTGCTCATAAACTTTACATTCTAATAAAGGAAAAAATAAACACAAATGCTTCAGACTTATAAAATAAAAGAGACTAAGGCTCTTCTTTAGGTTTATGGTCATCACAAGATTCACCAGTATGAAACATTTAAATGAAGACCAAAAAGTCAACAAAGACCCAGTCTTAGAAAGATCTAAGGGCTTATAACCACAAGCAGAGGGAATAGTGAGTAAATAAATCTTAAAGGGAAAGTAAGCTTTGTGCCTGGTAGTGATTTATGTGTTAACTTGACAGGATTATAGGTTATCCAGATACTTAGTTAAACATTAGTCAGAGTGTGACTATGAGGATGTTTCTGGATGAGATTAAAATGAGAATCAGTAGACTGAGAAAAGCAGATTGTCTTCCCCAGTTCATCTAGGCCTCATCTAATTCATAGATTGAACTTAGTAGATATGAATGCCTTAATAGAACTTAAGGCTGATTAGGAGAGAATTCAATCTCTGCTTAACTTCCTTTGAGCAGAGGTACTAGTCTTTTTCTGCCTTTGTACTCAAATTTAGACTAGGTTACTCCATTGGCTCTTTTAATTCTAAGGTCTTCAGACACAGACTGGAACTAATTCATTGGATATCCTGGGTCTCCAGTATATTCTCGGACTTTCCATCCTCCATAAATATGTGAATCAATTCCTCAACATAAATAAATAAATATAAATATATCTGTATATAAAATATCTTGATATGATCTCCTATTCTGTTTCTCTGCAGAACTGAGCCTAATGCATGGCTTTTAGAGAAAAACAGAATAGACAAAGGTGATAGGATAGTAGTGAATGATTTGTAAATAAGTCTGAAATGAGTCTGGAAGATTAGGAAAGGCTAGATAGGCCCTTGTAGCCTGAGGTAAAATTTTTCATTTTTTTTTCTACATGTGATAGGAAGCTATCTGTTTTAAGGAAGAGAACAGATTTGACTTACTTTTTTAAAAAGTCACTCTTTGTGGTATGTGGAGAATAGATTATATACAGAAAAAGATTGAAAGACCAGTAACAAAACAATTTGCAATGGTCCAGAGGAGAAATGCCTGTGGCACAGGATGCAGTGGCACATGCCTATAATCCCAGGGACTCTGGAGGCTGAGGCAGGAGGATAACAAATTCAAAGCCAGACTCAGCAATGGCGAGGTGTTTAGCAGCTCAGTGAGATCCTGTCTTTAAATAAAGTACAAAATAGGGCTGGGATGGGGCCCAGCGGATGAATGCCCCAAGTTCAATTCCCACTACCCAGCCCCCACCCCCTGCCAAAAAAAAAAAAAGAAAAGAAATGGTGGTAGTTTGGATGAGAGTGGTAATATATAGAGAGAAGTGAACACATTTTGGATATATTTTGTGATTGTGTCAACCTGAATTGCTTAGGTGGCACTTAAGAGAAGAAATCAAAAATGACCTCTTGGCTTTTGGCCTGAGGATCTGGGAAGGGCTGGTGAAAAAGCAAATTTCAAGAATTTAATGTGAAAATTTTTTTTATAAGTTTGGAGTAATTATTGCACAATAAAGTGTATATGGCAAGCAGGCAGTTACATATATATGTTTGAGTATCAGTGGTTACATATATTCAGAGATAAGATGATTTGCCAAATGTAACACAGAAATTTTGATGGAGCAGGTTTGACAGAAGTTCCAAGTTTTCCCTGGCTTCAAGCTGGGATTGGCTTTCAGTTGGACATAATATGAAGGAAAGCAATAAAATGTGTAGTGCTAGAAATTTTCGTTTGTCATATTTCACTGTCATTCACAGATCCCTGTTTGTCCCTACACATTTGGCTGGAAATGTCTTTTTTGACACTTTCTCTGGTTGAAAGTCTTGATATATTGCTAAAGAAGTTTTAGTGGAAGAGAAATGGGCCTAATTCAGAAAGAGAGTTACTTGTAGTCATAGTTGTTCCACTTAATATAATATTAAAGAACATGGCTTCAGTTTTAGCCCATATGAGTTTAATTCTTAGTTGTGTCATCTGCATCAAATCTTAACTCAGAACTCTCTACACCTGCTTTCTCATTTATAAAGTGAATGCTAACACTTGGATTAACTGAGGATGTCTATGTAGTTCTTATATCTGCCATTTGGTTAAAAATAATCTTAATAATAATGATGATTGCTGTAATATTTTACTCACCTTTTATGGTATTTCATTGAGTTACAATTTCTAGAAGTACCATGAGCCAAAGGGAATGAATACACACACACACACACACACAGTTTTTTTTAGTTGTAGACAGACATCATATCTTTATTTTATTTATTAATTTTTATGTGGTTCTGAGGATCGAACCCAGTGCCTCACACATTCTAGGCAATGGCTCTACCATGAAGCCACAACCTCAACCCAGGAATGAATATTTTTAAAGATATAAACTACCATATCCCCCTTAAAATTTTAATTATAGAAAATAGAAGATAAGTAGGATGTAGCTTAACATAATAGAAAGAGGATTAGACCTGGAATAAGAAGGAAAAGGATTTAGGGTCTGATTTTACTTCTATTTCTCTCACTTCCTTGTGTCTCAGTTTCCCTATTTATGTACATGAGTGATAGTATTTGCCATGTCTGCTTCCATGATTAATGTTCAGGCTTGTGATTATGGAATAGAAATTATGTTTATGAAAGTATTTAAAAATTTCTAATAGCCTATATAAAATTTCAGAGATGGTGATATTTGCAATTACTACTTATGGCTGTACTAATAGATGATAGTGACTAGACAGAATTAAAACTAGACCTCTTGTTTATATCACTGCATGCTGACATCTGGCACATTGCTGGATATTGCTTCTGCCTTCCCTAAGTTTAGGAATGCTTTTGGAATTCAAACTTGACCAAAGTTCTCTGGGCCAGATTTTATGATAGAGTTTTATAAGTGAAGCCCAACACATTTAAATAGTGGGGTTTTTTTTGTGTGTGTGTTTTTTTTTTTTTTTTACCATGGCCAAACTGAGCTAGGAGTTTTGGCATGAATCCCATCTTTCTTCTTGCCAATAAGTGTGTAGCCTTGAAAATCTCAGTCTTTAATTTTAATTTTTATGAGTAATATAAATGTGTGGGATTAGATTAATCATAATCCTTGTTTCATATACATTAATATTATTGATCCATGTATGGACTTTTAAAATTATTTATTCATTATTTTAATAATATAATGACTACTTAGGGACCCATCATCCAATCCAAGAGAAAGAACATTAAAAGTAACTTGGATTGTCCTTTTGCTCCTCATTCCTGTGCCTGTCCCTCTGAGGATAAATACTGTCCTGAATTTTATGTTTTAAAAATAGTTTTATCAAATACATATGTATGGTTAAACAGTACACTCTTTGATTTTCATTATTTCAGAGCTTCATAACATGGGTATAATAAAGTAGATGCTCTTCTGAGACTTGCTTATAACATTTTGATGACGTTATTAAGATGTGTATCATTGAGTTTTACTATAGTTCATTTGTTTTCACTATTGTATATTATTCCACAGTAAGAATATGGTACATTGGTGTGTTGTTTAAAATCCTTGGCATCAATAAGCATAAGTGAAATGAAATGGTAGTTTTCCTTCATCTTAACTCTCCTTTCTTGGCTTTGAAGTAAAAAAAAAAAAATTATACAGGCTTTATAGAATAATGAGTTAGAGTATTCTCCCTCTATCTTTTTTACCTCTGGGGATGTTTTTTCCTTGGAAATTGGTGGGAACTCACAAAGTAATCTAACTCACCTTTTAAAATGATGGGGGTTTTTTTGTTTTATTTGATGGAAGATTTTTAAATTTTTTCTCCATAGTCTTTTATATTATTAATCTA
Source organism: Marmota flaviventris (assembly GCF_047511675.1). NCBI lineage: Eukaryota > Metazoa > Chordata > Mammalia > Rodentia > Sciuridae > Marmota > Marmota flaviventris. The sequence goes on along the minus strand of NC_092507.1, from coordinate 38,737,368 downwards.
TTCAGGCTTCTTATTTCAAGGAATTTGTCCAGATTGTCAAGCAAAATCATCACTTAAAAATGTTACCATTTGAAAGATTTGTCTTCACACTGAATAGATGGACACTCTTAAAAGAGTATTCATGTGGCCAAGATCAGGGAGGGAGAGTAGTAACTAACCGACCAATTAACTTCTTTCTTGTCCTTCCTTCCCTCCTTTTATTGCTTACTATATGTTAGAAATTATACATATATTCTCTCATTTAATTTATGTGGTACTCCTAAGAGCAGGTGTTGTATTGTCCTCTTTACAGATGAAGAAACTAAGGTTCAAAGAGATTCTGTATTTGGGAAGTATTCAATGTGGAGGAAGGTTTGATAATCCCAAAGCTTGGGCTCTTTCATATACCACACTATCTCTCAGTCTGAGTATTTGCCTCATTTTTGTACTTCCATGGTTCTCAAATTTTACAGCACAAAACATTGCTTTAGATGGTCAGTTATCAAAAAGAAAGATTTCTGAGGCCCACAAGACATATTTAATCATACATAGTAGGTCTGTAGTAGGGTGTAGGAATCAGCATTTTTAAAAAAGCATCTTAGGTATTTTTAATGCTGTTGGCTCCATGGACAACATTTTGAAGAATGTTGAGCTAGATTGTGAGTATTGTGAAAATGAGAATGATGTATTATTTATCTTATTTCTCAATAAGGGAGAACTCAACAATTGTTGAAGAAATAAGTAAGCAAATGAAATTAAAAATGAATCAATTTAGGTATATTTAGGTGTCAAAGACTTGTTCCCTCTGATTCAAAATAACTTACTCGATCAGATTACTAGTCTCTGGTATTGATGTTTCCTCCTTTACTTAATCTTCATATGTTCTCTATTAACCCTCTACTTTCTCTACATCAGGTTCATCTACAGGAGGGAGAAAGATTTATGGTCATTTAAAATGGCATCTGCCATTCTATTAGTTTGTTTCACAATGAGAATTGGAAAGGACCGCTGGGAGAAAGGGCACAGGAATAGAGTGCTGACCAAGGAACACTGCTAGTTTTGTTCTCTTTGCCAAGTGGCTCTGTAGTCATAAGGTTGCAACTTTTGGGGCATAAGTATACTAACTTCTATGTAGAGTCTCTGAGCCGTGGTACTAATACTTTGACCACAAGTTCAATATCCCCACTGTCCCTGATTAAGTCAGTGACCTGGCATCTAACTTAACACACCAGCTCATTAGTGGACTATGAAATCTGTCTTGTTGCCATAAATCTGGTGTTTGTGCCTGAATTTCTTCATCAGTTTCTCTGCCCAAATCCCAGTCCTCTTCCTGAGGAATAGTTGGAAGTAAAATTAGATAGCTAAGCACATGGATTTACAAGGGATTTGAATATTATAATAACTAGCTTTTGTCATATTGAGTGTGAGCTGGATGTAGAATGGCCAAATAGAAATGATTAGTGGACAACTGAAGCTATAATTCAGGCCTGTTTGGGCCTCAAAGGAACAGCTGAGGGTCTTATGCCCAGGTACTTTTTGTCTTTTGTGTGTTGGTCCACAATGAAAGGAAGAACTCCATTCAACTTCCATTGCTTCATTTCTAAACTTTGCTAAGTTCTATTCTAAAACACTATTTTATAGTTGCAACAGCATTCAGTAGTGTCTCACATTCTGAAAGGGGAAGCCAAAACACCTTTGAATTTTCATTTTCTTAACTTTTCAAAGAGTATCACAATATTGACCTGCCTTACAGAGCATTAGAATTAACTAATTAACACTGAATAGTTCATTGGAATTGTTAAATACTATAGAAATGCTAAATGGCATTATTAGACTTGGAGTCTAAAAGACAAATGAAACTCTAAACTTCATTTAAATGCTTTTATATCATAGGGATTTTTTTCTCTGAAAAGAATTTTAAAGAAGGTTATGTAGTTACATCCCAGTTCCAAATAAGAAATGTCACAATGAATATAAAACATGAATGTCTACTTTCCCCACATTTCCTTTCATTCTCTACTTTTCCCCAGTGCCACACATTTTTCTTTACTTCCTTTTTGAACCAAGGAGGATTGCTCTACAGATGTGCTGAGAGCCATAGCCAAGTAGGAATGACATGGCATTTTTAATTGAAAGGTGACCCTGCTCAGGGATTAGGGTGGCTACAGGTTTAGGGTGGATCCTGCTGGATTAGGGTGGCTCCAGGTTTAGTGTAGATCCTCCTGGATTAGGGTGGTTCCAGGTTTAGGGTGGATCCTGCTGGGAATAGGGCGTATCCTGCTGCCTCAGGCCCCAGCTCCTTGAGTTCCCGTTGAGTTCTCCCCGGGTTCTGAGAGTATTTGGGACGCAGAGCCCGGTGGAGGGGGAATTTTCCCAGAACGTGCGTGTAGAGTGCCGGTGAGAGTTCGGGAATAAAGAATTGCTGTTTGAATCTACAAGGCTTTTGTGGTGGCTCCGTTATTTTGTGCCCAGACAGACTGCAGCACAGATGCAATCATATCTTTGACCTGTGTAACAAAGAGATACATATATTTTCAAGTAAACCTACCACAAGACAGATACAAACTCAGTGATACTGTAGAGATTCAGAGTGTGATAGGAAATTGTCACATCCCAACTGTCAGTGTATTTTCATAGTGGAAGGGAAACTCAAGAAGATTTCACTTAGCTGGTATTAATGGTATTTCTTGAAAAATTAATAGAATTTTATTAGACAAAGGAAATAGCATGAAGATTGTTCATGTGTGCATATTTATTTGGGTAAACTATAGTTTAGAGAGGCTCTTTAGCTGGTATAGACCCACACAGTAAGTTAATTCCCGAGTCAGATTGAGAACCCAACTTTCCTCGTTGCTGTTCTTGATACTGTTTGCATTGAGCCAATTGTGTTACTTTCCTTAATAGTAAAGGAAATTTTACTGAATGCATACATATAATAATTTTTAAATATGTTTAAATTTAAATATGTTCTCAAATTTTAAAAATTTGAGAACCCTATAGTAAAAGGCTAAAGGGTATTGTATGCCAGGCAGAGACAATAATAATCAAAAGTAAGATTTTTGGAATGTTGAGGTGAGATAAGAAGAGTTGGTTGGTTGGTTGGTTGGTTGAGGGTGATGAATGACCATCCATTTGTCACAAAGTATAAAGTACTGAGGAATAGTTGGAAGTAAAATTAGATAGCTAAGCATATGGATTTACAAGGGATTTGAATATTATAATAACTAGCTTTTGTCTTATTGAGTGTGAGCTGGATGTAGAATGGCCAAATAGAAATAATTAGTGGACAACTGAAGCTATAATTCTTATTGGTAATGAGAGGATAGCATGTTTGGAGAATTGTAAGCATAGAAGAGACATCAAAGTCATGAGAATAAATGGAATATTTGAGGGAAAGATAGGACAAGAGCAAACACCTCAGGATCTGATAATAAAAGCTTTTTTATTGCATGTTAACTCAGTACAATTCTTGGTTTATACATGAGGAAAGTAAAGCACAGAAAGAAGAGATTTGCTTAAAAATACCAGCTAAATTAGTGGCAGAATGGGAACTAGATCCCATGATTCTTTAATCCTACATCCCTTTCTCTTCCACTGATACTTTGAAAATTTTCAGTGTTCTATAAGAGAGGACTAGGGCTGCTCAAGTGAAATTGAAACTTGAAATGGCAACCTAAATCATAAACAAGAAGAGTATATTGCCTCCTTTAGTTTTAATTAATTTCTGCCCAGCAATTCTAAACTCATTTTGGAAGGCATAGTTTTTGGGGATGAGGGAACTTCAGATTCCCAGGTGATTACACATGGGTTTGTTTCTCTCCCTGCTTCCTTTTTCCTTAGTTTTGTTGCTGTTAATTTCCTTCCATGGGGGACCGTTTGCTGAGAGCCATGCGGGCTTATTTCTATGAAATACTTGGCTCCTTTTTCAAAATAGAAATGTCTCTTTTTCCTTAGTTGCTGGGGAACTCTACCTTTAATACATCCTCTACCTCCTCTACCACTAGATTGGCTTGACATACTCCCAACCACATTTCTCCAGGAACCCACAAACAGGGGCAGAGCAAATAAGTTTAAGTTTAGGTTTTAAGGACTAGTTTCAAAAGACTGTTACTATGCTTACTATGGTTTAAATAATGGAGTCCCCTGAAAAATTCACATTGAAACTTAATCCTCAAAGAAACAACATCAAGAGGTTGGGCCTTTGGGACTTAAGTCACAAAAGCTTCTCCCTCATGCATTGAATTAGCACTCTTATAAAAAGGCTTGAGGTTGGACCTAGGAATTAGACTAGAGACAGTGCACCTAAATGAAGAAAAAGTAAGCTCCAGTTTTTATTATGGCAGGTTAGGATCTGGTTTCCTTAACAAGACTCCTAAAATACAAGAAATAAAATCAAGAATCAATAAATGGGATGGATTTAAACCAAAAAGTTTCTTCTCAGCAAAGGAAATAATGAGAAGAGAGAGTCTACAGAATGGGAGAAAATCTTTACCACACACACATCAGATAGAGCATTAATCTCCAGGATATATAAAGAACTCAAAAAAACTTAACACCAATAAAGCAGATAACTCAATCAATAAATGGGCTAAGGAACTGAGTATGCACATCAACAAATACATGAAAAATATTTTCAACATCTCTAGCAATTAGAGAAATGCAAATCAAAACTACTCTAAGATTTTATCTCACTCCAGTCAAAAATGGCAGTTATCAATACAAGCAGCAATAAGTGTTGGCAAGGATTTTGGGGAAAAGGTACATTCATACATTGTTGATGGGACTGCAAATTGGTGCAACCACTATGGAAAGCAGTATGGAGATACTTTAGAAAACTTGGAATGGAACCACCATTAGACCCAGCTATCCCACTCCTCAGTCTATACCCAAAGGACTTAAAATCAACATACTACAGTGACACAGCTGCATCAATGTTTATAGCAGCTCAATTCACAATAAATAGCTCAACTGTGGAACCAACCTAGATGCCCTTCAATAGATGCATGGATAAAGAACTTAGGTATATATATACAAGGAATACTACTCAGCATTAAAAGAGAATGAAATTATGGCATTTGTAGATAAATGTATGGAGTTGGAGAATATCATGCTAAGCAAAATAAGCCAGTCTCAAAAACCAAAAGCCAAATGTTTTCTCTGATATATGTGGATGTTGATCCATAATTGGAGGAGGGTCAAGGGAACAATGAAGGAACTTTGCATTTGGCAGAGAGGAATGAGAGGAGAGGAGTGAGTATGAGGTTGGGAAGAACGGTGGCATGAGAAGGACATTGTTACCCTGTGTACATGTATGATTGCATGAATGGTGTGACTCTGCATCATTTACAACCAGAGAAATGAAAAGTTGTGCTTCATTTGTGTACAATGAGTCAAAGCACATTCTGCTGTCATGTATAACTAATTAGGACAAATAATTTTTAAAAAAGAAAAAAAAGGCTTGAGGTTGAAGGGAGCATCTTTTTGCCCTTCTGTCCCTTCCTCTTTGTGAGGGCTCAGAGATGTTTTTCCCCCTGGAGAATGCAGAAACAGGATTCCATCTTGGAAGCAGAGAACGGTATTCAGCAGACACAACTCCTGTTAATGTCTCAATTGTGGATTTCCCAACCTCTAGAATTTTGAGTGACAAATTTCTATTTGTTTATAATTTATCCAGACTATTACATTTTGTTATAGCAGCAGAAAGGACTGAGACCTGCTTCCTTGAACGGTGGATTATGATCAGTATAATTGTATCTACCTTATAAATAAGGGAACTGAGATTCAGATAATGAGTTATTGGACATGATTATAGGATGAATTACAAGTCCCTCCATGTCTTACTCCCTAAAATGTGTGAGAATATAACTTTCCATGGCAAAAGGTGTTTTAAAGATGCAAATATATTAAGGATTTTGAGATGAGAAAATTATGCTGGATTATACAATTAGACCCAATATAATCACAAGGGTCCATATAAGAAAACTAGAGAATTAAAGTCAGAGGGGACATAATGATAGCAGACTAAGGTCAATTCTATAATGCCTGCTTTTCTAGGACTCACTTTATTTTCAGAAAATAAATTCAGCACTTTCTAATGGCCTCTACACATGGAAATTTGGAGATGTGCCGAGAGAAGAGAAATGATTGCTATGTTCTCTTTCTCTTTCTCTCTCTAATAAAGTAAGCAAAATTGGCTCAGGTTTCTCAGAATACAAGTTGTGGGTCAGGCTGCTGAAAAGATTGCCAAGTTCTGTTGGAGAATGACACAGAATGCCAGTACAATGCTGGTTGCTGGGCTGAACCCAATGCAGTGGTCATAAGCTCATAGCCAAGAGGGAAGATGAGTTTCTTTTTGTTATAGCAATTGTGCTGCTAATTTTCTTTTTCTTTTTTTCCTGATGGAGAAGTTAAGAGGGTGTTTTCTGATGATTAATGCTCTTAGAATTTACTTTTGGGGTCCATTTCTGTTGATTTGCTTTGCTACAGATCTCTGCTTTAAATTGGTAATACCTTATGATGTTTAGAACCTATAGAAATTCATGATAAAAAACACAAAATTATGAAATAAGTTATTCATTAATTTACTTATCCAGCTGTCATTTATTGGACTCCTAGTCTGTGACAAGCACTATTAGTTATAGGGAACATAGATGTAATGGGTTATAGTTTTGTCTAATACTACTTTTATAGGCAAAGCTTGATGAAGAAAAAGCAACTGAAATGAATGAAAAATATTAGAATTCATTATTAACTACACTGTTAAAAGGGTATCAAGAAGGAACTAATTAGTTCTGTCTGAGAAATCAGAGAAGGCTTCATCAGTGGATGTCATTTGAATTGGATCTACTAGTACTAGGAGCTTGTCATGCATTAGGGCCATTTTTAGTATAGGAAACAGCATAAGAAAAGACATGAAGACTTAAAAAGCTCCTTGGTGAAAACTATAGGTACTTTAGAACATAGGATATGTGTCAGGAAGTTGTAGGATACAAGAATTATGACTATAAGATGTAATGAAAATCAATTGTGAAGGCTCTTGAAAGTCATCCTAAATGACAGATCATCTATTAACAACTGTGTTTATGAGCCAAAATATTTCTGTACTCAGAGTTTTAAGCACTTAAAAAATAGTTAATTAGGTAAAGAGAGATAGAGAGCAAATAATTTATTTTATAATATAACCCCAGTAAAATGCAGTTTTAAAGTTTGCTGTGAGAAATGTGGAAGGTGTAGGAGAATAAAAAGAGTAACGTGACAAGCACACTTATTTCCCGTCCAGAATTAACAACCATTAATATTTGGTCAACTTTGTTTTTCATTTTTTAGTTTTATTTTGTTTGAGAAAAGAGGCACTGAATATTTATTTGGATTCTCAGGCTACTGTAACAAATTGTTTCAAATGGAGTGACTTAAAATAACATTTCTTTTTCTCATGGAAATCTAAAATCCAGGCATCTGCAGGCTAGTTCCACTTGCTCTGAAGTCTTCAGGCGATGATCCTTTCTTGCCTGTTCCAGACTCTGATGGCTCCATGCATTCCTTAGCTTCCTCAGATTTGTGGTCATGTTATTTTAATTTCTGCCTTCAAGTCACCTGTTCCTTTTTTGTTTCTGACAAGGACACTTGTTGGATTTAATATCCAATGGGTAATACAAAAGAATCTCATTTTAGAAACTTTAACTTAATTATATCTATAAGAACTCTTTCCAAATAAGATAATATTTATGAGTTCCAGAGATTTGGATGTAGACATAAATTTGGGGGACAGTCATTCAACCTACTATGTACATATAGCTAAAATGCCTTTTATTTAGAAAACAAATCATTTTCTCATTCCCATTTACTAAAGATATTCTTCTTCATATTGTTTTATACCATTTGTTTTCAACTATATAACATCATCTAGTATTTTCTCTATGTATATATGGTTTTGGATTTATCAAAGAATATCATCATCTATACAAATTATTCTGAAATTTGTCTTTTAATCTCAATATTATATTTCTAAGAATTGTATAACTTTGAGAACTCAAACTATATAAGTTTTAGTATATTCCTCTAAGTTACTTTTTATTAATCAGAAGAAGCTAGGTGGCAAAAAAATCTTAGTTATTTAATACAATATTAGTTCTCACTCTGGGTACATAAGCAGCAAGGGTCAGTAGTGTGTTCTGCTCTATAAATTTATTTAGGATCCTAGTTAAAGAAATTTATACCATTTTAGCACTACACTCTGAAAAATAAGATCTCTTTAGCTACCACAGCAGGAGAAAAGAAAGAAGAAGCTTTAGGGTCTCACACAAGCAATTAAATGCTTCAGTGCAGAAGTGTCATTTCCATTCACAAGTTGTTGGCCAGAAATAATCACTTTACCCCTGCCTGAATGCAAAGGAGGTTTAAAAGTATGTCCAGAAGGAAAACGGTACTGGCTACAGAAATAGAAATCCAAACACTTGGGTATTATTCCATCATATGAATATATCACATTAAAAACTCATTCCCATATGGATGGTCATTAAACAAGTTTCTAATATTTTGCCATTGCAAATAATGCTACATTAAGCATTTTTATGTGGTAATTTCTACTCATATGTGAGCATGTTCCAAGTCATATGCCTAGAAATAGTTTTATTCTTTCATGGGTTATGCATAATTTTTATTTGTGTAGAGGCTATCATATTGTGTTGGATTATTAGTTTACATTTTTACCAGCTATATATTCAAGTACTATTGCCCCTACATTTTAAGCAGCACTTTACATTGTCATGCCTTATAATTGACATCAGTTTCGTTAGTGGAAAAGGATATCTCATTTCTATTTTAATTTACAGTTCCTATTATTACATTTAACATTTTGATACATATATTTTTTCAATTTAACTTAGCAAACATGTATTGAGCACATTATATGCTTAAAGCTATGCTAATAACTAATTATATAGAATTCATTTCCAATTTAAGGTAGTAAATCTAGTCTCTGGATGTGACAACAGTCTGGAAGGACCAAGTGGGTTCTCTAAGTCCTGAGAAATGCAAAATGAAAGTGACCTCAGAGACTACCCTAGTATGTAGTGATGTTGCCATACCAAGTCTGGAGTGCCTAAGTTTAGGTTTCTTTTATGTATGAGATTTTAATTTTGTTTAGGAAATAATTATTTTTCTACTTCATGCACAGTCATACCTATTTTTAACTGATAAACAGACACATGTCCCATTGACCTGGTGTGTTAGTAGAATGGTAATGTTTAGAGCATCTGGGACAAATAGTGTTGAAGTCATATCCTCATTTTGCCATTTGTTAGCCGTGCAGATTTGGACATGTTTGTTGTCCTCTCCAAGCCTCTGCTTTTCTCTCTGTAACATTAACTAGAAATACTGATATTATTGGATAGTTATGATAATTAAATGAGATAATGAATATAAAGTGTTTAGCAAGATTCATGTGTATTTCATAAATGAAGCCATTATGCTTGTTTGTTATAATTAGGGCTATTATAACCTTGCCTTTTCCCCAAAAGCACATCCAACAGGTGTCATAGGCTTTGAAGGCAATTGATACTCAACTCTCATTCTCTTTGTTTTAGTCCCTCTTTTTTGATCTTTGTTCACTTGAATGCCTGGTATAAATGGCAAATGCAGGCAGAATCATATATCACAGAAAAGTTTCATTTTCTGTGGCAAAGACACTCTAGAAAAATATATCTCCAAATGGTCCATAGCATATATAGAATCAGAACAATCAATCATAACAAAGTGACTCTCTACCACTTATGAACACCAACCCTGGAGCCCAAATGTCTACCTCATAATCTGGCTTTGCCATCCTGTAGCTTTTCCTTGTAAAGTTTGTGTTAATTTTCTCTGACTCGGATTCCTGCCCTCAGAGTTATTGCAGAATTATGTGACTTGTATGTGTAATATTAGAAGAATGCTTGGCTCTATGTGTTTGCTGTCATCATCACCATCATCATAATAATCAGCAGCATCGTATCATTTAAGCATCCCATATATAGGACTCAGCAAACTAATGCATTTCTTTTTTTCCAAATATAACTAATGAGATTGTTATAAGCTTATTTTTAATTCTCAAAAATAGATGATTATAATTTTACTTATAATCATCAAGATAACCCTGAAAATTAATAATTTATTCCAATTTTATAACTGAGGAAAATGAGTTCAAGAAATTTAAGTATCTCGTCCAAAATCACACAACTCTGTAAATATACATAGATGAGGACCTTCTACATAGCAAGCACTCAATAATTATTATTATTATTATGTGAAAAGTTGGAATTTGATCCTTCATTTACATAACTTCTAAATAAACTTTTTTGCTCATTTTATAAAACTGATTATCCAGCTCTTTCTTATGATTATATTATTGCATTATAGTTATACATAATATTGAAGTTTATTTTTTGACATAATCATATGCATAGAATATAATCTGCTTCCACTTCAGTCCCCAGTGTTTTCCCTTTCCTTCCTTTCCTCCTGTCCCTGTTCTTCCTCTTCTCTACTGTTCTTATTTCTATTTATTTACTGTTTTTAGGTTAGTGCTTTATATATATATTTATATATATATATATATATATATATATATATATATATATATATATATATATGGATATATTCATATGTGTACATAGCTTATTTGGTCAATTTCATTCCACCATTCCTTTCTTTTCCTGTCCTTTCTCCCTCCACATCAATCCCCTTCCACTGTTTCACTCATCTCCCTTCATTTTCATGGGATTCTCCTTCACCTTTTTTTTTCTTACTTTGGTCTAGCTTCTGCATATGAGAGAGATAAGAAAATTACTCTGGAAAGTAGAATGGAGATTGTTCAAAAGATTAGCAATGTAACCACCATATGACTCAGCTATCCCACTCCTCTGTATTTACCCCAAAGAACTAAAATCAGCCTACTATAGTGATACAGGAGCATCAGTGATACAGGAGCATAGCACAATTCACAACAGCCAAGTTATTCAATAAGCCCAGGAGCCTATCAACAGATGAATGGATAAAGAAAATGTGTTCTGTATACACAATGGAGTTTTACATCCATAAAGAAGAATGAAATTATGGCTTTTGCTGGTAAATGAATGGAACTAGAGATTATCATGCTAAATGAAATTAACAGCTCTCTTAAAAATATTTTATTGACTGACCTATTTACTTATATTTGCCCAATGGCATCGAGGAGCTGCATATTATGAAATGCAAAAACATATGGTTGTGGTTTACACAATTGAATATTAGTAGTATTGTGATTTTAATTTTTGATAATTAGAAAGTAAAATAAAATTATTTTAAAATGAAAACCCTCATAAAGAGCAAGACATTTACAATAATTATAATATTAGGTGAATCTGAAATTTTTACAAAGTTCAGTGTTATATTATCCTACATTGAGGATGTTGGATTTTAAAGTGGATACCCATTGTCTGCTTTTAATTATCACCATGTAACTGAAGCCACACACAGACTTCTACCTGCTCTTTTGTAAGTACTTGGATTTGTTTGAATGTTTTCTTAATTTCCATTGAGACTGTTATGAAACAGTAATCCAATGTTGTTTTACTCTTTGATAATGAAGATCACTAAGGTTTTGTTTTAAATATTCTTAATTTGTTCTAATTAGTTATACATGACAGTAGAAAGCATTTTTGACATGTCATATATAAATAGAGTATAACTTCCCAGTCTTCTGGTTAGTACATGATGTATTATTACACAAGTTGTTTAATCATATATGCACATTGAGCAATAATGTCTAATTTTTTATTGGTTGTTCAAAACATTACAAAGCTCTTGACATATCATATTTCATACATTAGATTCAAGTTGGTTATGAACTCCCAATTTTACCCCAAATACAGATTGCAGAATCACATCGGTTACACATCCACATTTTTACATAATGCCCTATTAGTAACTGTTGTATTCTGCTACCTTTCCTATCCTCTACTATCCCCCCTCCCCTCCCCTCCCATCTTCTCTCTCTACCCCATCTACTGTAATTCATTTCTCTCCTTGTTTATTTTCCCATTCCCCTCACAACCTCTTATATGTAATTTTGTATAACAATGAGGGTCTCCCTCCATTACCATGCAATTTCCCTTTTCTCTCCCTTTCCCTCCCACCTCATGTCTCTGTTTAATGTTAATCTTTTCTTCCTGCTCTTCCTCCCTGCTCTGTTCTTAGTTGCTCTCATTATATCAAAGAAGACATTTGGTATTTGTTTTTTAGGGATTGGCTAGCTTCACTAAGCATAATCTGCTCTAGTGCCATCCATTTCCCTGCAAATTCCATGATTTTGTCATTTTTTAGTGGTGCGTAAAACTCCATGGTGTATAAATGCCACATTTTTTTTATCCATTCATCTATTGAGGGGCATCTGGGTTGGTTCCACAGTCTAGCTATTGTGAATTGTGCTGCTATGAACATCGATGTGGCAGTATCCCTGTAGTACGCTCTTTTAAGGTCTTCAGGGAATAGTCCGAGAAGGGCAATAGCTGGGTCAAATGGTGGTTCCATTCCCAGCTTTCCCAGGAATCTCCATACTGCTTTATAAATTGGCCGCACCAGTTTGCAGTCCCACCAGCAATGTACAAGAGTACCCTTTTCCCCACATCCTCGCCAGCACTTGTTGTTGTTTGACTTCATAATGGCTGCCAATCTTACTGGAGTGAGATGGTATCTTAGGGTGGTTTTGATTTGCATTTCTCTGACTGCTAGAGATGGTGAGCATTTTTTCATGTACTTGTTGATTGTATGTCCTCCTCTGAGAAGTGTCTGTTCAGGTCCTTGGCCCATTTGTTGATTGGGTTATTTGTTATCTTATTGTCTAATTTTTTGAGTTCTTTGTATACTCTGGATATTAGGGCTCTATCTGAAGTGTGAGGAGTAAAAATTTGTTCCCATAATGTAGGCTCCCTATTTACCTCTCTTATTGTTTCTCTTTATGAGAAAAAACTTTTCAGTTTGAGTAAGTCCCATTTGTTGATTCTTGTTATTAACTCTTGTGCTATGGGTGTCCTATTAAGGAATTTGGAGCCCGACCCCACAATATGTAGATCGGAGCCAACTTTTTCTTCTATCAGACGCAGAGTCTCTGATTTGATATCTAGCTCCTTGATCCACTTTGAGTTAACTTTTGTGCATGGTGAGAGGAGGGGATTCAGTTTCATTTTGTTGCATATGAATTTCCAGTTTTCCCAACACCATTTGTTGAAGATGCTATCCTTCCTCCATTGCATGCTTTTAGCTCCTTTATCAAATATAAGATAGTTGTAGCTTTGTGGATTAGTCTCTGTGTCCTCTATTCTGTACCATTTGTCCACCCACCTGTTTTGGTACCAGTATCATGCTGTTTTGTTACTATTTCTCTGTAATATAGTTTGAAATCTGGTATCGCTATACCGCCTGATTCACACTTCCTGCTTAGAATTGCTTTTGCTATTCTGGGTTTTTTATTTTTCCATATGAATTTCATGATTGCTTTATCTATTTCTACAAGAAATGCTGTTGGGATTTTGATTGGCATTGCATTAAACCTATAGAGAACTTTTGGTAATATCGCCATTTTGATGATGTTAGTTCTGCCTATCCATGAACAGGGTATATTTTTCCATCTTCTAAGATCTTCTTCTACTTCTCTTTTTAGGGTTCTGTAGTTTTCATTGTATAAATCTTTCACCTCTTTTGTTAGGTTGATTCCCAAGTATTTTATTTTTTTTTGAGGATATTGTGAATGGAGTGTTTTTCCTCATTTCCGTTTCAGAAGTTTTGTCGCTGATATACAGAAATGCCTTTGATTTATGCGTGTTGATTTTATATCCTGCCACTTTGCTGAATTCATTTATTAGTTCTGGTAGTTTTTTTGTAGACCCTTTGGGGTCTTCTAGGTATAGAATCATGTCTCCCGCAAATAGTGATAATTTAAGTTCTTCTTTTCCTATTTTTATGCCTTTAATTTCTGCCATTCCTACCCCATTCCTGCTCCCCTCCCTTAACTCCCTTCTGCCTAATCTAAAGTACCTTTATTCTCCAGCCTTCCCCACCCCCTTATTGCAAATTAGCATCAGCATATCACAGAAAATATTTGGCCTTTGGTTCTTTGGAATTGGCTTATTTTGCTTATCATAATATTTTCCAGTTCCATTCATTTACCTGCTATTGCCAAAACTTCATTCTTCTTTAAGGCTGAGTAACATTCCATTGTGTATATATACCACAATTTCTTTATCCATTCATCTGTTGAAGGATGCCTAGATTGGTTCCATAACTTAGATACAGTGAACTGAGCTGCAAGAAATATTAATCAATATAGCACACTGATTTTAACTCCTTAGGGTATAAACCTAGGAGTGGCATAACATGATCAAATTGTGGTTCCATTTGAAGTTTTCTGAGGAATCTCCATAGTGTTTTCCATAGTGGTTGATATGGAAAGTGATTGTTAGTAGAATTACTCTTTTCTTGAATTTGAGGAAAATTTTTATTTGTTCTTTTTAGATGTACATGACAATAGAGTGTATTTTGACATATTATACATATATGGAATATAATTTATTCCAATTAGGATACATACATGGAATATAAATTATTCTAATTAGGATCCCATTCTTGCAGTTGTACATGAAGTGGAGTTTTATTGGTCATGTATTCATATACGGACATAAGAATGCTTTGTCCTACTCATTCTATTGTCTTTCTTATTCCAATCTCTCTCCCTTACTTTCATTTCCCTTTTGTCTAATTCAATGAACTTCTGTTTTACTCCCACCCATATGTATGTGTTAGTATCCACATATCAAGAGAACATTCAGCCTTTGTTTTTTGGGGGAATTGACTATTTCACTTAGCACAACAGTATCCAGCCATGTATCAACAAATATTATAAACTCACTCTTTTTATGGCTGAGTAATATTAATTTATGGCATCTAGGTTGGTGTAGATTAGATATTGTGAACTGAGATAACTATAAACATTGATGTGTATGCTGATTTTAAGTCCTTTGGGTATATATTGAAGAGTGGGATAAATGTGTCAAATAGTGGTTCTACTCCATGTTTTCTAAGGAATCTCCATACTGCTTTCCATAGTGGTTTCACCAATATGCAGTCCCACCAGCAGTGTTTGAGTAAGCCTTTTCTCCTACATCCTCGTCAATACTTACTATTGTTCGTATTATTGATAATTGCCATTCTGACTGAAGTGAGATGGAATCTCAGTGTAGTTGTAATTTGAATTTCTCTAATTGCTAAAGATGTTGAACATTTTTTTCATATATTTATTGGCTGTTTATATTTCTTCTTCTGTCAAGTGCCTGTTCAGTTCTTTTACTCATTTATTGATTGGGTTATTTGGTTTTGTGTGTGTTGAGTTTTTTGAGTCCTTTGTATATCCCAGAGATTAATGCTCTATTTGAGGTGCAAAGATTTTCTTGCATTCTGTAGACTCTGTCTTCACATTCTTGATTGTTTCCTTTGCTCTGAAGGAGCATTTTTAGCTTGATACCATCCCATTTATTGATTCTTGAGTAAATCTTCCTTAAAACAGGAAACATCCTTGCTCATTTTTAGTAATATTTCCTAAAATTTATCTCTCTGGTATATTTCTTATTGATAGTGTTGTGCTGCTATAACTTTTCATTTTTTCAGTCTTTTCATGCATGTAAATGTAAATTTATATTATAAGTAACATATCCACAATAAAACATTTGCCTATTACTTAAAAACTATTTTATTGTAAGTATTTAGGATGGATCACTTGATGTTTTGAAATATTTTTACATAGTTGAGCATATTAACATATCCATCATAACACATAGTTTCTCACTCTCTTTTTGTTTGTATTGTAGGAGCATCTAAAATCTACCCCTAGAAAATTTCCAGTATGCTGTACAATATTAACTATCATCATCATGATGTACATTGCATATCTGGACTTACTTAACCTACACTTCTATAATTTTATACCCTTTAACCTAGTCCCTCCATTTTCTCTCTCAGTCTGATACTTATGGTAACCACCTCTCTGCTATTTGTTTTTATGTATTTGACTTTTCCCCCCAAAAGATTGCACATATAAGTGATATTATATAGTGGTTTTTCTTTCTGAGTCTGGTTTATTGTACTTAGCATAATGTGCTCCAGGCTTATCCATTTTGTATTAATTATAATGTTTAACCCATTTACACTTAAGGTATTTAGTGCTATATTTGGGTTTAAAATTAATGTCCTATATTTTATTGAGTTTTCTGTGTTTTTAGATTGTTCTTTGCTTTCTTTCATTGCCCTTCATTTATGTGGAAGGGAAATGCATGATAATGTTAGCTTACTTTCATGTAGGTATTTCTGGAAGGTTATAAACTGATACTTAGTTGAAATATTTCAGAAAATATGAGGAAAGTGTTGTTTGTACACTTATACATCAGAGAATATTCCTCACAGAAATGGTGCAAAACTTCAACTTATTTATAGAAAATCAAAGATTAGATGCTTATTCTTTTAGAGTATAAGCTCAGTGAGCACAAAGATATTACTTCATTCATTTATTTGCTGGCTTACTTAATAGCACATAGCACAATAATTTTTTTGATGAGTAACTCATTAAATGGATGAATAAATGAATTGGCTGCAGTTATGGTGTATTCCAAAGAGCAACATATTAGAGTCAAAAGTCTTTAAGGTTTTTTTTCCTGGATGTCTTACAACATGTAATAAAGAAAGTACTAAACATTTCTGGGTTTCAGTTTATTCATCATTGTTCATGACAAGTATTTAATAATATAAATTGTGTCAAATTATTTTGAAAGTGTACACTTCTGGACATATCTACTGTATTGTTATAGATACTATATACAGCAATAATTTTAAGATATGGTATTTATCAGAACCTATTTATAATGTTCCAGTATTAAAATAAAATTAAAACCTTCTATCTTGAATATATAAATGTATGTTAATACTTAATTTTTAATTAATTTTTTTGTTTTACTTAGTTATACATGACAGTAGGATGTATTTATGCACTTTGATATTTCATATATAAATGGGATATAATTTCTCATTTTTTTCTGAGTGTGCATGTTGCAGAATCATATTGGTCATGTAGTCACATAAATACATAAAGTAATAATGACTGTTTCATTCTGCTGTTTTTTCTATTCCCACATCCTCTCCACTCCCATCTCATCACTTCCCTCTACTTAATCTAAGTTAATTCTGTTGTTCTCTAGTGTCCCCCACCTTATTGGAATTAGCATCTGCATATTAGAGAAAACAATAGGCCTTTGGTTTTGTGGGACTGGCTTATTTCACTTAGAACAATATTCTCCAACTACATCCATTATCTAACAAATGCCATAATTTCATTCTTGTTTAAAGCTGAGTAATATTCCATGAGTGTATATACCACATTTTCTTTATCCACTTATCTATTGAGGGACACCTAAGTTAGTTCCATAATTCAGCTATTGTGAATTTAGCTGCTATATACATTGATGTTGTTGCATAACTGTAGTATGCTGATTTAAAGTCCTTTGGGTATAGACAGAGGAGTGGGACAGCTGGGTCAAATGGTGGTTTCAGTCCCAATTTTCTGAGGAATATCCATACTGCTTTCCATAGTGGTTGTACCAATTTGCAGTCCCATCAGCAATGTATGAGTGTACTTTTCCCCTCACATCCTCACCAACCCTTATTGTTGCTTGTATTGTTGATAATTGCCATTCTGACTGGAGTGAGATAAATCTTAGAATAATTTTGATTTGCAGTTCTCTAATTGCTAGAGATGTTGAACATTTTTATCATATATTTGTTGATTGATTGTTATTATTGTTTGGATGTGAGGTGTCCCTGAGAAACTCACCTGTGAAATAATAGGAGAAATAATTTGGTTGTCAGAGTCTTAACCTAATCAGTGATTTAATCCCCTGTTAGTGATTAACTGAGTGGTAACTAAAGTAAGTGGTAGAGTGTGGCTAGAGAAGGTGGGAATTGAGCATGCCTTTAGAGAATGTGTGTGTGTGTGTGTGTGTGTGTGTATCTAGCAAGTTGAGTCTCTCACTCTCTGCTTCTTGATCAACATGTGAGCTGTTTCTCTCTGCCACACTCTTCTACCATGATGTGCTGCCTTACCTCAAGCCCTGAGGAATGGAGCTGGCCTTCTATAGACTAAGACTTCTGAAACCATGAGCCATCAAGTAAACTTTTTCTCCTTTACAATTGTTCTGGTGAGATCTTTTAGACACAGCAGTGAAATACCTGACTAAACAATTGTATTTCTTCTGTGAAGTGTCTGTTCGGTTCCTTAGCCCATTTATTGATTGGGTTATTTGTTTTTATGGTGTTAAGTTTTTTGAGTTCTTTATATGTCCTAGAGATTAATGCTTTATATGAAGTGTGTGTGGTAAAGATTTTCTCCCATTCTGTAGGTTCTATCTTCACATTACTGATTGTTTCTTTTGCTGAGAAGAGGCTTTTTAGTTTAAATAGAACCCATTTATTGATTCTTGATTTTACTTCTTGCACTCTTGGAGTCTTGTTGAAGAATTAAGTTCTTTAGCTATCATGATGAACATTTGGACCTACACTTTCTTCTAGTAGGCACATGATCTCTAGTGTAATGCCTAGATCCTTGATCCACTTTGAAGTATTTTTGTGCAGGGTGAGAGATAGGGGCTTAATTTAATTTGCTACATATGAATTTCCAGTTTTCCCAATATCATTTGTTGAAGAGACTATCATTTCTCCAATGTGTGTTATTGTCAACTTTGTCTAGTATGAGATAACTGTATTTATGTGGGTTTGTCTCTGTGTCTTATATTCTGTACTATTGTCTATGTATCTGTTTTGGTGCCAATACCATGCCATTTTTTGTTACTGTGGCTCTCTAGTATAATGTAAGTTCTGGTATTATGATGCCTCTTGCTTCATTTTCTTGCTAAGGATTGCTTTGGCTAGTCTGGGTCACTTAGTTTTCCAAATGAATGTCATGATAGCTTTTTCTATTTCTATGAAGAATGTCACTGAGATCTTAATAAAAAATGCATTACATCTGAATAAAGCTTTTGGTAATGTGGTCATTTTGTCATTGTTATTTCTGTGTATCCCCGAGCTTGGAAGATCTTTCCATATTCTAAGGTCTTCTTCAATTTCTTTCCTTTTACTAAGGTTTTTTTTTTCCACCTCCATTCAGTCCTAGGTGTAATGTCTCAGTAGAGATAAATAGTCTTTAGTCTTGTTTCTTAATTTTCAGTTCCTATCATGATGATGATAATATGTTAATAGTATTGAATATTTTTGATCATTTAATTTGAGACCAATATTATGTTAAATGATCAACATTTTTTATCTCATTTATTTCTCTAATAGTTATTCCCACTCAATAGAGGTGCAAACTGAGGCTTAGAAAATCAAAATAAATAGCTTAAGATATAGCCAGAATGATTCCAGAAACTTTTAGTCACTACATTATATTTTTCTTCTTATGAATGCAAAAAAATTACTTGTAGCAATTATTAAGAATATACATAACCAAAGAGAAGAAAATTAAAGAAACTGCTCATAACCCAATTGAAAAGCACCAATGTTAGCACATTAATGTAATTTTATTTTTATTTGTCTCTATAAATATGTAGGTAGATTAGATGGATAATAGAAATAGAGACAAAGTAAAATTCTGCACACATACTTTTCTTTAAAATTAAATAATATGATTCAATTTTTATAAACCTATTTTATTTTCCATTTGATAATCTATTATAAATCTTAACAATATAGTTAGTGCTTTTTACAAGATTCTTTTTAAGGAGTTCTCAGGAGTCCATTATTTGGATGCAACATAATATACTGATTCCTTCAGGTTAGAAAATTAAGTTCTATAATAAACAATGATACAATGAGCACTTTGTGTTCACCACAATTATTTTGTTGGGTCAAATTTTCAGATATAAAATTTAGGTTATGTATATTGAAAATAGTTTTGAGACTTATTAATAAAACAACCCTTATGTCCTGTCATTTACACCACTTCCAAAAATATATAAATTGTTTTCAAAATTAAATAATATTTTTTATTAATTATTTAACTTTTTTGAGGCTTAATTAAATATTTTTAGTAAGGCAAATAGTAACTCAGTTTTGTTTTGTTTGTTTTTGTGTTCAGGTCCTCCCCATTACCCCTCTGTGTAATTGTGATAATTTTATTTTGCTTGAGAGACTTTTTTAACTAATAGACTTTTTGGAACTATCTTTTGTTTACATAAAAAATGAATGAAAAAAAAAAAAGAATTCTCATATGCTTTCCATCCCTCTAATTTTCCCTATTATTAACATCTTGCATTAATGTGGTACATTTATTAGAATTGATGAATCAATATTGATACATTATAAACTGAAGACCTTAGTTACATTAGGGTTCACTTTTTGTGTTTTACATTTGATGCATTTTTACAAAGTATGTTGGCATAAATGCACCATTACAGTTTTGTTCTGCCTATTCATGACTCTCTCCCTCCCTTCTCTAAAATCCCTGGCAACAACTGTCTCCATAGTTTTTTCTTTCCCAGAATACCATATAATTGGAAATATATAGTATATAACATTTTTCATAATAGCACTTTTACTTGGCAATGTGAATTAAAGGCTCCTCTGTGCCTTGATAAGTCTTTTCATTTTTTTCACTGAATGATATTCCATTATATAGGTAGATATTAATCAGTTAATCTATTGAAGGCCACCTTTCTTCTGTTCCTGTGCTGGGGTTTGAACTAAGGGTCTCACACAAGAAGGACAGCTTCTTTTGTTCCAATTTTGAATAAAGTTTATGAATTTTATTTGTTTTATTCATTTGTTCCAATTATGAATAAAGTTTCCATAAACATTAGTGTGCAAATTTTGTATGAGCATTTTCAAATGATTTGGGTAAATAGCAATGATCATGATTGCTGGATCATATGGTTAAAAGGACATTTGGTTTTGTGAGAAATTGCCAAATTATTTTCCAAAGTGGCTGTACCATTTGGCACTCCCATCACTAACGGATGAGAGTTCCTGTTGCTCCACATATTCACTAGTGTTTGGTGTTCTCAGTAATGTGGGTTTTTGACTTTGTAACAGAAAGATAGTGGTGTATCATTTTTGTTTTAGTTTGCAATTTCTAATGACATATAATATTGCACATCTTTTCATAGCTTATTGGCTATCTGTGTCTTATTTGGTGAGATTTCTGTTAAGATTACTAGCTCATTGTTAAATTGGGTTTGTTTTTTCTTATTGATTTTTAAGAGTTATTTGTATATTTTAGACACCAGTATTTTATCTAATACATGTTTTGCAAATATTTTCTCCTTGTTCATGAATTTTTATTTTCTTAAGGGAAAGCTTTTTATATGAAGTAAACTAGTTTATTCTCTACTTTATAAAATTGGATATTACCTTAGATACCCAAGATATTTGGTAACATATCTGGTCTAAAAAATACCCAAGACCTGGTAATTTATACAGAATAGAAATTTATGTGTCATAGTTCTAAAGGCTAGAAGTCTAAAATCAACATGCTGCAGGTTTGATGCCTGGAAAGGGCTCACTCTCTTTCCAAGAACATACCTTGTCACTACATCCTCCAGAGAGGCAAAGTGTTTTGTGTTCACTGGATGGAAGACAAACAAGAATTGCCTTCATTCCTTACAAGGCACTAATTCCATTCATGAGGGTGGAAATGTAGTCAATGACTCCCTAGAGGCCTCCTCATTTAATACGGGGAGATTAAATTTGTTTTGGGGATTAAATTTCAGTTTTCTCATTTTGGGTGGGGAGGTTACCAGAAATTGAATTCAGGGGCACTCGACAACTGATTGAGCCACATCCCCAGCCCTGTTTTGAATTTTATTTAGGGACAGGGTCTCACTGATTTGCTTAACACCTCATTTTTGCTCAGGCTGGCTTTGAACTTGCAGTACTCCTGCCTCAGCTTCCTGAGATGCTGTGTCACCGTTTCTTTACTGAAAGATTATTTTTATCATATAAATTATTTTTTCATTGTCTTGTATGACTGGAATAGAAGCTTCATCTTTCTATTTCTCAGTATTTACAGAGCCTAGACTAGTTCCTGGCATATAGTAGACATTTAATAAATTTCTATTAGTTAAATATGGAAGGATTTATTCAGGAATTTCTGTATTGATTCATTTTGTAACTATTTATGTACCATTGAAATATAGTTTAAACACACGTAGGTTGATGTTTTGTTATTTGCACATAAGTTCTTCTTTTTTACTCTTTTTTTAAAAGAATTCTTGACTGTTCTCTTGGGTTTTGAAAACTAAATTTTGGAATTCTTCTTTCTTAGTCTAAAAATATATTTGGAATTTTATTGAAATTATGTTAAATCTATAGACTAATTTGAGCAGAGCTGATACATTTCAATGTTAAGTCTATATGCAGGAACATTGTGTTTCTCATCTTTTTCTGTTCATACTAGAATTTGGGTAACTTTATTTATGCAAATTCTTCATTTCTGGTAAGTGTATTTGGAAGTAGTTTCTATTTCTATTGATAGTGAGCATAAGATTTTTAAATTATATTTTAGAACTGAGTATTGCTGATATATTAGAAAGCTATATATACTTGCAAGTTCAATATAAATCACACTGTTTTATAGATATTTAAGTAATATTTCTGGGAACTGTAGGTGGCATTCAATGCCCTTGCATGTACCTGTGTACTGTGTCCTTTAGAAGCAATGAGAAGATTTTTTAAACACCTTAAAATAAAAAAAAGAAATAAAATATTGCCACTTTTTTTTCTGAGACATGCAAGTCTTTTTTAAACATTAATGAGTCTCAGTTTTCTAAAATCTAAAGGGAAATGAATATGTGAGTTCCAGACAAAAATAATAATTAATATGTATTTAGGCTGAACTATAATTCTTACTATGCTCACAACAATATTATGTAGTAATTACCACTATTACTCTTTTACATATAAGAAGATGGGGATTTTGAGAAACTTAGAAGCAATGTATTATTGTACTGGTTAATAAGTGAAGGTTTCGGATCCTGACTTTCTATTTAAATCCCAATACCAACTCCTTAATTTATTCACTATAAGACTTTGGATGAATTTCTTAACCTCTCTCAGCATTAACTTCCTTATTCCCAATATGAGAAATAATATTCATAATATATACTACTAAAGTATATATTTGAAAATTTAAAATAGTGCTTAGAATAGTGTTTGACATATAGAAAATTCTTAATAGATATAAGCCATTTTTTCCAGTCAGTTCTGACTGCTTTAAAGCTAGAAATACTGTGACAGTCTTAGAGGTATGTATGTTACATGGACACCCTATGCTTTGAAAGAATATCATAGAACCAGAGGCTTCTCCCTTCATCAAATTTTATGTATTCTTTCAAGCTTATTTTAAATAAACAGTTTTTTTAAAGTGTAGAGAATTCCATTGATTGTGGCCTTGTGGCCACATTTCAACAGCATATATATATATATATATATATATATATATATATATATAAATTTTTTAATTATATATATAATTTTTAATTATGTATATTTAATTTTGAGATAGGGTCTCCCAAAGTTGCTTAGGGTCTTGCAAAATTGCTGAGGCTGACTTTGAACTTGCAATCCTTCTGCCTCAGCCTCATTAGCCACCTGGATTACAGGTGTGTTCTACAGCACCTGCTTTCAACAATATTTTCTGATCAATTAGAGCAATGTCTGAACAGAAACCCTCTACACCTTGAATTCTTACCTCCTTCATCTAATTTTATAGAAAATTCAATTTTCTTTTCCATAAATACTTCCCTTTTCTAAAGCACTATCATTAGATTTCTAGAATCACCTCATAATTCATCTTTCTACTTCTGCATCCCTCACTCCCAGCCAGGTCAAAGGTCTATTGTTGGGCTGAGGATGTGGCTCAAGCGTTAGCGCGCTCACCTGGCATGCTCACCTGACATACGTGCGACCCGGGTTCAATCTTCAGCACCACATACAAACAAAGATGTTGTGTCTGCTGAAAACTAAAAAATAAATATTAAAATTCTCTCTCTCTCTCTTAAAAAAAAGGTCTATTGCAAGAACAGTAGCCTTGGCTATCCTTTTAACACAAGTCAGATTCTGTCATAACTCTACTCAGAACTCTCCAGTTACTTCCTACTTCATTCCAAATAAAATAGTATTAAAATTACTTTTGAGGCACGACTTGTCCTTTGTTGCTTCTCTGTCATCATCTCTTACTAATTTGTTCCTTGCTCACCATGTCTCTGCCACACTGATCTCTTTTTCTTGAGCATCCCAGACACCCTCCCAACTGCTCTGTCTGTCTGGAATACTCTTTCCTCAGATATCTATTTTGCTAACCCAATTTTCTCACTTAAATTTCTGTTGAAAAACCTACCTTCAAATATTTCTTTGACCTCAGTATTTAATAAAGAAATGTGTTCTACTCACACCTTACTTGCCACACTCATACCCATGACCTTTTCTCCTTTTTATAGAATTAATTGTATATTTGTTTTTTACTAACATAGTTCACAATATATGCAGGTTCTTAATATTTATTATTGATTTTGGTAGTACCTATGCTTGCATTATAGAATAATGAAAACTGAAATTTGATGGTCACTTTGTGATCATCTAATACAGCTCCTTCACATTCCAGAAAAGTCATTTATGATGCATGCAATTTTCTTTCTTTCTTTCTTTCTTTCTTTCTTTCTTTCTTTCTTTCTTTCTTTCTTTCTTTCTTTCTTTCTATTTATGTCTTCCAATACTGAAAACAGTGTAAGCCAATTACATAAAAACAGTGAAAATAAACACAAACACAAACCCACAATGATATAATAAGACCATTGAAACAAGGATAACATAATCCAGTGTACACAATGAAGGTAAGAATAATCTTAGGGCTGGGGTTGTGGCTCAGCGGTAGAGCTCTTAATTAAGTGGCAGTTTCTTTTAGCCAAAACAAAGCAGGAAATAATTAGAATTAAGTAGTTGTTATTAAAACATATTCTAAGATTACCATTATTACCATTATCAAAGGTACTTGCTTAATACAGACTTTTGCTGCATTCTAGATATAGTGAATCAGCCTATTTTGTTTTGGCGGGTATACCTGGAGGTCTATATTTTCTCACAAGTTTCTCAGGTGGTTCCTGTGCATTTTAATGGTTGCAACCCACTATATTAAAGGGAGCATGTACGTAAGGCATCTTGAATAACACAATAAGTATAGTCATTTACAGTAGAAAATGGTTATAAGTAGCAATTAGTTTCATAAGTAAAATAATTTTCCAAGAGTCACAGAATGTTGAGCCTAGACCAGACAGCCTTCCAACACTTCCATTATTTCTGTTGCACCTAGACTAGTTACAATAGTTTACCTTCTTAGTCAACTTATGTTTATGATCAGATTGAATTGGCTAATATCAGTAATTTTGCACTCAACAACTCTCAGGTACCCAGCCTATAAGATGATCTTTACACTCAAGAGCATATTCTGAGAAGTATAACTTGTATGCTATCTGTTTTATTAAATAAGATAAATGACATGAAGGGTTATTGTTTTAGTCAGCTTTTTCACTGCTGTGACCAAAAGACCTGACAAAAACAATTTTAGAGGAGGAAAAGTTTACTTGGGGGTTCACAGTTTTTCAGAGATCTCTGTCATAGAAGGCCAGCTACAATCTCTGGGGCTTGAAGGGAGTCTGAATATCATGGCAGAAGAGTGTAGTGGACAAAAGCAGCTCAGAACATGATTAGAATGCAGGGAGAAACTCCACTCACCAAATATAAAATATGTATTCCAAAGGCATATCTCCAATAATCCAGCTCTTCCAGCTACACTCTCCTGCCTTAAATTATTGCTCAGTTAATCCCTATCACAGGATTAAATCACTGATTGGGTTAAGGCTCTCATAATCCAACCATTTACCACTACACCTTCCTGCATTGTCTCACACATGAACTTTTGGGGGACACTTTACATCCAAACAATAGCAGTTATATTGCTCAATAGGGTAATGCCCCTTTGTATTTTCCTATCTTCCTGCTTACTCTAGTTTAAGTCTTTTTTATCACTTACTGTTATTTAGTTCTCTCATTTTAACAGCTGATAAATTGAGGTCCAAAGAAAAGAATATACCCTAGATCAAATGACAAGTAAAGAATTAGGAACAGATCCCAATTCTCCTGCTTCTTCACCCGCTGTTCTTTTTTTTTTTCTTTCTAGTTATACATTACACTAGAGTATATTTTGAGATATTTATACAAACCTCTCTAACCTATAATTTATACAACTTATATTTATACAAACATATCTATAACCTATAATTCCTCCACTCTTCCTTTTTTCATTCTGTTCTTTCATTCTAAATTCCATTCCCTAAATATACTAACTGATTTGGCTTTAAATACAAATGTTAGAAGAAGAAAAGAAACAATGTTGTGTTACTGGTCCTTTGTTTGTATGAAGAAGACAGTTGAATAAATCTAACATGACTTTCCTATATACATATTATGAATACACACAGTGAATTTGCACATCATGTACATCCACAAGACTATAATCCTAATTTTTTTAGAATAAGATGTATTTCATGTTCATATAAATATGTCAAAATATACTCTATGGTCGTGTATAATTATAGAGAACAAATAAAAATAAAAAGAGAACAATGGGTGAAGAAATAGATTTGGGATCTTTTCCTAATTCTTTATGTGTTATTTGATATAGGGTGTACTTCTTCTCTCTAGACCTTGATTTGTCAGTTATTAAAATGAGAGGACTAAATAATCTTCTAAGATCTTTTTTCAGATAGAACATTTTTTTCTAGAACTCTATCATGAATTTGTTCTAGCAAAATTTGACAAATATTTCATAAATGTTAAAAGCTATATTGATGCACCTATATTTTAATCATCCGAATACATGTAACACTATTTGGCATGTGCATTTTCATCTACTGTGAACATTAGAATACTTAAACTATAGTTTTGGCCCCTTTAAATGACTTAGGCATAATAAGTTAAAAGTATTTTAGTTGTATATGTATTCTCGTGCACATGTATAAATGATGTGTCTTATCATAATTGAAAGATATTTCTTAAATGCATTTTATTGCTCTACTTGGAAGGCATTAGAAGGGATGAAAATGAGATTGTGTCCTCTGCACACATGATCACAGAGGCAGATGTGAATGATAGCAATGCATATTGTTAGTCTGGCATGTTAGCACTAATAGTCATGCAAAGATTAACTTTAGGGAACATAATTGTATTAATATTATTTGTTGTTTAAAACATTTTATTTACAGTATTTTTTATCTTCACATCAACTATCTTACATTGGAATCATTCATTTCCCTCATTTTAAAAACAAGGAAGCAGAGGACTAATAGATTTTTGTATAGTAAAGCCAGTATTCTAACCCAGGTATGTTTCTCTCCAAAGTCATGTTCTTTCAAATTTTCAGATGAATTTGGAGTTAATCAAATAGATTGAACTGGATCTCTGGTAAGGGCCCAAGTGTTGGGTAGTAAAAGACAGTGGTTTCTATATGAGCCTTTTTGAAAATAACATATATACCATATGTGGAACTTCACATTTGTCTCAAGGAGATACATTACAAAATGGCCAGATCCAAGAAGCATGAGAAATATTCCAGAGGAATGTTTCTTTTCCATCCTTATCTGGCATTGCCTATTGCACAATCCAGAAAGTGGACTTTGAGAATATGGCCACACATATATAGTTACTGAAAATAACTCTACCATTAAATATAGAAATGTGCAAAGTAAATTTCCAGACAGGAATAGAATATACAGTTTTTCTATATTTACTTAAATGTGACACATTTTCTATCAGAAAAGCCAGTCTTCTAAAAAATACATTTCGAGAAATTTTGCCCCATCTAAACTATCATTTTGTGAAAAATACCAGAATATACTGTAAGCAATGCTGAGGGAGCAATTGCATGGACATTCATTTTATAGTAGAATACACAAAAATGAAATTTAAATTTCTGATATTCCCTGAAATATGCCTTCTATATTTTTATAGGCTTTGTGTTTTTCTACATTTCCTCCCCTCTACTATGTCATGTACCTTGAGCTCCTTTCAGTAACCAAATTAGTTGTTTACACTAAGA
Organism: Marmota flaviventris; assembly: GCF_047511675.1. Classification (NCBI taxonomy): domain Eukaryota; kingdom Metazoa; phylum Chordata; class Mammalia; order Rodentia; family Sciuridae; genus Marmota; species Marmota flaviventris. The sequence continues at coordinate 38,709,194 of NC_092507.1, read as the reverse complement.
CATTTTTTTAAGAGAGAAAGAGAGAGAGAGAGAGAGAATTTCTTAATATTTATTTTTTAGTTTTCAGTGGACAGAACATCTTTATTTTATTTTTATGTGGTGCTGAGGATTGAACCCAGCACCTTGCACATGCCAGGCGAGTGCGCTACTGTTTGAGCCACATCCCTAGCCCACTAAGGCATTTTTAATCATCATTGTGTTTTTGTCCTGTTCTCAGATGAGAAACCAGAGACTAAGCTTAAGTCAATAGCATGAGTGCAAGATGAACTCAGATCCTTGAATCTCTCCATTATTCATTTTGCCTCAAATGTAGTCATAGTCTCTTTAAATACCGTCTAAGTCCAATTTTTTGGATGTGCAAATAATCAATGCCAGAGACGGCTGAAAGAAGTTTTCCTCTGAAATGGCACTCCCATGTAGTCTTATGTTTCAGTTATTTCCTTTTTTTTTAGTGATCACATATAGACTATTTTTCTTGTCATTATTCCTTAAACAACTTAATATAACAATTATTTATGTAGGATTTCCATTATTTTTTTATCATTTTTTTAATTGGTTGTTCAAAACATTACAAAGCTCATGACATATCATCTTTCATACATTTGATTCAAGTGGGTTATGAACTCCCATTTTTACCCCAAATACAAGTTGCAGAATCACATCGGTTACACATCCACATTTTTACATAATGCCATATTAGTGACTGTTGTATTCTGCTACCTTTCCTATCCCCTACTATCCCCCCTCCCCTTCCCTCCCATCTTCCCTCTCTACCCCATCTGCTGTTATTCAATTCTCTCCCTTGTTTTTTTTCCCCCTTTCCCCTCACAAACTCTTATATGTAATTTTGTGTAACAATGAGGGTCTCCTTCCATTTCCATACAGTTTCCCTTCTCTCTCCTTTTATTTCCATACTTCAGGGGCATTTGTTTGCAGGTTCAGTGATTCCTCCCTTAATGTCTTGCCAGTCTTATTCTATGGGTCACTCAAATTTTATAGTAAAATTTCCAAAATTGTTAGTTTCTTCAGCTTAAGTAAAAAAATAATACTATAGTTTGATATTATCCCATTTGTTGATTTTACTTCTTGAGCTTTAAGAATCTTGTTGAGAAAGTCAGTTCCTAAGCTGACATGATGGAAAATTGGACCTACAGTTTCTTCTTGTAGGCACAGGGCCTCTTGTCTAATGCCTGGATCCTTGATCCATTTTCAGCTGAGTTTTGTGCAGGGTAAGAGATAGGATATGTCAAACTATACTCCACTGTTATATATATCTAAAAAGCACAAATTAGAAAAATACTATATTTACATGATAGAGAAGTACGTTCATATAAGTTGTAGTTTCTTAATATATAGAAATGTAGAGCTCAAAAATGTTTTCAGAGATTAATAAACATCCAATAACTTACAGTAAGTCACATTTTTAACCACTTAAATTTTGTATTTTGTTCTTTCTGCTTATACATAAAATTTCCATTTCTAGCATACATTTAACTTATTCCAGGCAAACCATAAGCAGTTGATCCAGTTTGTGATTTGCAAATTTGCCTTTAAGGTCTCATGGATTACTTTTAATTGACTTGGTTAAATTGCTGCCCCTATTGAATCTGCCTTTCCTTTGGTCAGTAAACAATCTGCCATGCAGGAAAGTCCTCTGAAATTCCTAAAAATTATTTCCCCGTCTTCCCAAAATTAAAGGAGTGGAGACAGGGAAAAAGACTTAGACTGTCACTTTGCATCAGACTAAGAGCGAACACATTGTCAGCTTCAAAGGGGTTCCAGGAACAACAATGCATGGGTTAAGAATGAACTTGGGGAACATTTCAGCCTCTTATAAGTCAAGTCTTCACTTTGTGATCTTCAAAATAAAAACAAAATTAAATCTTTCTTGGAATATATTTTCATTCATCTTAAAAGTGTGTATACTTTAAAAGTGTGTATATACATATGTATGTATATGTGTGTGTGTGTGTGTGTGTGTGTGTGTGTGTAATGTACTTCTACATTATATAAAGAACATCCAAACTAAAAATTTTAAGTGCATGTGATAAGCATGGATACAAAATGATTTGTCTTTCAAACAAAGGTCTCTTTTAAGAGCAAAAGATAGAACTATTACTAATTATATTGAAATGACTATTTTAAGTCAGAACTTCCCTAGGCACACATGGATGTGGGTAATGCCAACCAAAAAATTTAATTTAAAAGTCCTTAAAATGCCTTATAAATTGGGGCTGGGGTCGTGGCTCAGTGGTAAAGTGCTTGCCTAGCATGTGTGAAGCACTGGGTTCGATTCTCAGCACCGCATATCAAGAAATAAAATAAAGTTCCATTGACATTTAAAAATATTTTTAAAAATACTTTATAAATAATAATGAATTAGATTATTATTATATGATATGTATTTTTTAAGTGCCATAGTGATTCATAATGATCATTCAGAGACATGTTTTTTCAATGATTCAAAGTGAAACAGGAAATAATAAGTCCTATGAAGACTGTTTCCAGATAAATAATACTAGAATGCCCATAATTTCTTCTCCATCCTCACATACACTTCTAGAAGAACCCATCAGAGCCTAGAAGAGACAACCCTATATACCATTTGATCTGAACCTACAAATAGACTAGGTTACTTGATTTGAGCTGAATCAATCACTTTCTTTCCCTAGAAATTAGAGTTCATTGGATAACTGTGAGAAGCAGCTAGAAAGTAGTAGATTGGGACCTAAGGCCTCCATTCTGTAAAGGTTATGATGTTGACTCACAGGTGAGCAGGAATAGAAAATCCTAGTGAAGAGAGATATTGTTCAATAAGCACAATATAAATATTGTCAAATATTTGTGGCCATATATAGTTATAGTAAATATAATAATATGTAATAGGTCTTTTTAACCTAAAAAATAGAACTTTTAATCACAACTTGGTTTTTTAAACATTTTTATTCATGCATATTTATTATACACAATAGTGGTTTCATTGTGACATATTCGTACCTTCATAAACATAGTTTAGTAAAATTTACTCCCCAGTACCTCCCCTTGCCTACTCCTCCTGTCTCTCTTCCTCTATCCTGTCTCCCTTCTATTTTTATACCCTTTTCCTCCCATTATTCCCTCTAGCATCCACATATGAAAAAAATATACATGGTATTTGTCTTTCTGAGAATGACTTATTATGCTTAACATAATGTCCTCCAATTCTATCTTTTTTCCTGTAAATTACATGGTTTTGTTCTTTATGGCAGAATAAAAATCCATTGTGTATATATATTCCATATTTTTCTTTTTTCTTATTTTATTCATTCTTTTCAGATATTTTATATATATATATGACAGTCAATTGTATTTTTACATATTATACATAAATAAATATAATTTATTCTAATTAGGATCACATTGAGGATGTATGTAACATGGAGTTTCACTGGTTGTGTGTTCATATGTGATCATAGGAAAGTTATGTCTGATTCATTCTACTGTGTTTCCTAATCCCATCTCCCCTCCCTTCCCTTCATTCCTCTTTATGTAATCAAATAAACTTCTATTCTCCCCCACTTATTATGTGCTAGCACCTACACATCAGAGAGAACATTCAGAATTTGTTTTTTCAGGATTGGATTATTTAATTCAGCATGATAGTCTTCAGTTCCACTCATTTATCAGCCATAATTTCATGCTTCTTTATTGCTGAGTAATAACCCATTGTGTATGTTTACTAAATTTTTTTATTAATTCATTCATCTGTTGATGTACCTAAACACTGGCTCCTTAATATGACTATCATGAATTGCCCTATTATGAAGAAGGGAATACATGTCTCTAATTCTTTTTGTCACATACTGAAGAATGAGATAATTTGAACACATGATAGATTTATTTTTAGTTTGTCATGTATATCCTTGATAATGTTGAGGTAAATTCCTTCTATCACTAGTTTCTTCTGAGTTTTGTCATGAAGGTGTATTGAATTTTCTTGAAGTCTTTTTCTGCATCTATTTAGATAATTATGTGAATTTTGTCCTTTGTTCTATTTATGTGGTATTTAATTTGCATATATTGAATCATCCTTTTATTTTAATATTTTTAAAATTTTTCTTCCTTATTTAACTTGTTATTCCTTTAATTTATTGATAATTTCAACCAACTTAATTATTATGTATAATCTCTTAATATGTAGTTGAATTCTATTTGCATTTTTTTTAGAGAGAGTGAGAGAGGAGAGAGAGAATTTTTTAATATTTATTTTTTTCAGTTTTCGGTGGACACAACATCTTTATTTTATTTTTATGTGATGCTGAGGATCGAACCCAGCGCCCCGCACATGTCAGGCAAGCACGTTACTGCTTGAGCCACATCCCTTGCAAATATTTTATTAAGGATTTTTGCATCTATACTTATCAATGATGTTATTGTGTAGTTTGTTTTTTTGAAGTATCTTTATCTGGTTTGTGTATCAAGGTGATACAGGCTTTGTAGAATTAATTTGGAAGCATTCCCTTTCTATCAATGTCATGGAATAATATATGGAATATTAATATTAGTTTTCCTTTTTAAAGACTGGTAGAATTCAGCTTTGGGTACATGTAATCGTTAACTTTACTGGAAGGCTCTTTATTACTTCTCAATCTCATTGCATGTCTTTTCAGGTTTTCTGTATCCTCTTAGTTTGATTTTGGTAGGTTGTATGTGTCTATGAATTTATCCATTTCATCAATAATTTCTGATTTATTGGAATATAACTTTTCAAACATTAATACTCTGGATTTTGTGTAATGTTATTGAGTGCAATAATATTTAGGCATAACTATTTACTATTGTTAAGTAATCTTGTTGAAAGTTCCTATGTTCCCAATATATAGTGACATTATTTGTTTCTTCTAACTGATTTTGTCTTGTAGCCTGCTTTGTTCAATAGAATAGCTACTTCTTGCTTTCAGGTCCCATTTGCATGAAATATCATTTTCTACTTTTTCACACTCATTCTGTGAATGACTTTATCTATGAGGTGTGTTTCTTACAGTCACATATAATTAATTTGGTCTTGTTTTTTAATGTAATCTGACAGTATGTCTTTTAATTGGAGAATTGAGATCATTTACCAGTTTTATTAGAGTTATGTGTCACTTGTCATATGATTTTTTTCTAATGTTTGCTTTGATCCTTATTCTAATTTATACTTTCTTTGAATGAGACTTATTCTTTCTCAACTTGTTTTTATCTTCTTTTGTGTTTAGGATTCCTTTGTCTTCTGCATGCAATGTTGGCTTGGTAGTCATGTATTCCTTTAGTTTGTGCTTATCTTAGAAAGTTTTTATTTCTTCTTTAATTCCTGGAATAGCTTTGATAACTTTGACAGATACAGCAATCTTGGTTGGTTGTTACTTTATTTCAGAGTCTGAAAGAAATATTTTAATATTTTTTTTATTTTCTTCCTTACTTAACTTGTTAATTATTCCTTTAATTAATTGATAATTTCCACAATCAACTTTTTGAAACTAGCATTTTATCTACTTTGATATCTATAGATTCTCTTATTAGGAGTTTATAAACTTTTGGAGGCATCTTCTTTATGTTTTACAAGTTTTTTTTTAAACAGAATGTCTAGGTTATTTGTGCATGCATTATAATGGTTTCTCCTATTTTATGAAGTTTGTTGTTAAATTATTATTATTGTTATTTTTTTTGGTACTTGGGATTCAATCCAAGTGTACTTTACCACTGAGCTAAATTACTAATCCTTTCTATTTTTTACTTCAAGAAAGGATCTTGCTAAGTTTCTGGATTCTGAGGATCTTGCCAAGTTGCCTAGGCTGGCCTCAAACTTGAAATCCCCCTACTTCAGCCTCACACGTTGCTGGGATTACTGGTGTATGCCAATAAAGTCATTTATGTGAGGACCTTTTTTATAAGCTATTATCTCTTTGCAATACGCTCTCAGCTGCAGTTATATCTTAGTAACACAACAACGAATCAGCATAATCAAAGTGCTCTTTTCAAACCCCAGCACCACTCTGAAAGGAGAGAATAACTTACAATAACAGTGGTAACTTAAGAATAAACCATATATAAACATACATTTAAAAACTTACTGCAAATTATCTCTACAACTGTACTAACCAATGAGAAAAAATTGGAGACAAGTAATATAGAATAGGTTGAAAAGTTAAACATTACTGATAGTATATTTAATGTACTAAATTGTATTGAAAGAAGGGAAGAGGAAAGAAAAGAGGAAGGGGTAGGGGAGGGATAGGAGATGGAAGATAAAATAACAAGAAGGGAGAGAAATGGAAATAGGAAAGAAGAAAAGAGACATCAAAGAAATATTTTTATAGCCCTTCACATAATAAACTTGCCATGTGACATATGTAGTCTTTGTTTTCCAGAAGATTCATTGATGTGCCATAGGTTTTTCTCTAACTTCCTTGAACATAATTTTCTAGTTAATTGTAAATATATGTTACTGTGAAGAAAGTAAGTTAAATTGCACCATATAGCTTGAAAACAGAAAATTTTGTAATACTTTAAAAATAAACTTTGTTAAATTATATACCTAAAACTTTAAAAAATAGTATTATTTGAAGAAATAAATTATAACTATGAAAAAACAAATAGTGAAGGAAGATACAACAAAACATGTTACATAAAATACATCTAAAATAACAATAATCATAAAAAAATTTAGTTTTCTCCTTAGATTAAAAACTTTCCAGGGCTTCAATTTTAGAATCCTCCAGCTATGAGGAGGATTATAGGACACAGTTATCATATTGTTTGTTCATTCTCATTTCTGACCCAAACTTGTTAGGGAAATCTGCTGAGCTCCACCCCTTCTTTCCTGCCAAAGGTGCTGGGATAAGCTTTCAGAGCAAAATTCACTCTCAATATCATTGTGTTTTTGTGCCTAGGCATGCTAGTACAGCTCTAATAGTAGCTGCTGATAAACCTTCTTGCCCATGTAACCTTGGATCAATCTATATTGTGTCATACCCCTTGAGAATTTTAGTCTGTGTGCTGGGAGGGGAGGTATATGGGAAGTGGCCAGGTAGTCACAGGAAATCCTCCAGAGACTTCAGGGTGAGGGAGGTGGCTGAACCTATGATTGGATGCTACATATAGCAGTTTGCCATTTGATCCAGGCCCAACACACTTCTACTCCCTGTCAGCCTTATTCTTTATCACAGATTTCATATCATCAGTTTCACATGAAGGAGGCCTGCTCCTTTCTATGATCTGCAGATGTACATATCAATATCTATGGCTCCCTTTACCACCCAGAACTTGTCCCAAGACCATGCCACAGTTTCATTCCTCTGCCCAAACACACTCATGAATTGAGCATCCACCAGTTCAGTGAGAAGTAAAGCATAGGTGGTCATTGGGTCTTGGGCATACAAAAAGCAAGCAAGTTAAGAACAAGACAAAAAGAAGAAAAATAGAGGAAGAAAAAAGAAAAACTGCATTTATTTTGAATTTCTCACAATGAAAGTTTAAACGGTTACCTTTTAAAAACTGACACCACTTCCCTAATTTCACTAAATCTGCTTGGAGGTGCCAGGACTCTCTCTGCACTTCACAATATTTGAGTATCTTTTCTGCTCAGATTGTGGGTTTGCTGGATAGCAGAGTTCTTTTCTTAAACTCATTTGGGAACTCTGAGTTCAGTTGATTGAAGGGGAGCTTCTCCTCCTTCACTGAGCTACTGCACACCAATCCCTGGTGCAGTCTATTCCTTCTATTAGTTCTCTTTTGAGTTTAAAAAATGATAGTACTACTGAATTTTGCCTGGTTTATAATTTTCTACATTGCCGTCTGGTGTTTTCCTATAGCCTTCCTATTATGTCATGAAGCCACAGATGTGATATTTTGATTCAGTTTTAGAGAGAATCTAGTATATTGTTGGTTCCTCTACTTAACCATTTTCCTTTCCTCTCTATACTAGGTTTTTTATGCTAACATCTGAACAAAGACTTGTTGAAATAAAAACCAAAGTCATTTTAGTAATAATTATGTCTAACATTATATAAGTTGTTTTACAATGTAAGAAGTGCTATTACACATCCTACTTTTGTAATCTTCATTTTAACAGCAATTACTGCACAGAGATTATACATTTTCTTCGGATATCAGACATGTGATTCAGGGGAGGGAGAGACAACAGAAGGTCATTTTGGATAGGTATCCTTCTTTCTACCTGCCATTTATGGACTGTTGGATAAATAAAATGATTCAAAGTGTGAGCAAGATATATTTTCATTGTAGTCTTTGCCTATTTCCAAGTCTCATCCACCTACTTATGTTTTAGACAGAGTTGGGCACAGACATCTACAAAAAGTTGGCCTCTGTATCTCTTTCCTATACCTTCTCACCTTCTTTAGCTGCCATGTGAAGGATTCTTCAATTAATAAAGTTCACAGGTTTTCTAGTAAAATAAATCATATTGTAATCCAATGCAGTACTTCGTATAAATGAAGAGATCCCCTAAAATATAAAATCTTGGTATTTATTTCAAACTGTGAAGACATGTGAAGAAAAAAGGAATCATTTTTTAAAGTTAAAAAATACATGTGAGAGAAAAGTAGGAAAAACATGATTATTTGTCAATTCCAGGAGTTATTTTTCTTACATATGTCAATACAAAGTTAAGTGCTATAATAATTGTAGTGAAAATTTCCTTATAATTACTACTGCTCAACAGAATTTCTGTAGAAGTAAGGAAGAGGGGAGAGGAAGAAGGCTCACCCTGAAATGGAAAGTAACTGCCTGCTTTTCCTCTGGAAAGAAAAATCAACAGAGATCTAATTGCCCTACCACAAAGAATCACTTTTGAGCTTCTAATAGAAATGGTGCTGTGAATTGAAGGATATTGGTTAGTGAATGTTTCACAATGCTTGCAGATTCAGAAGCTATTAATGAGTTTTTCTTTTCTTATTAAATTAGCAAATATGAGAGTACTGTTGTATGCCATAAATGAATGTGACATGGTACTTGTCCTCAATGAACTCATAGTCTAGAGGGAGAAACAGATCCTAACCAGAAAGTTGATTCAATTAAGTTGAGAGAGGCAAGCATGGGCAGTGAAAGTACAAAGGAAGGGTTTTTAAAATGTTTAATAAGAACATACAAATTATACTTTTGAATGGGGTACAATGTAATGTTTCAATACATGTATGCACTGTGTAATGTTTACATTAATTTAAAATGTATCTATCTCTCAAACATTTGTCATTTGTTTATGAAGAAAACTTTCAAATTTTTTTCTTCCAGTTTTTAAAATATATAGTACATTATCTGGAGTTACCCTACCGTTCAGTATTACACCAGATTTTCTTATTCCTGTCTAACTGTAACTTATTACCCATTAAGAAAATTTTCCTGTCCCTCCCACCCACTATTCTTCCCAGTCTCTGGTAACCACCATTCTTCTCTCAATTTATATGAGTTCAGATTATTAGATTCTGCTTATGAGGGAAAAATATTTGTCTTCTGTGCCTGTCTTAATGATTTTCAATTTCATCCATGTTGATGCTAATGACAGGATTTCATTCTTTTTATGGACAAATAGTACTCCCTTGTGTATATGTTCCACATTTTATTCATCTGTTCATTAGTGGACAGACATTCAGGTTGTTTTCACTTCTTGGCTATTGTAAATAGTGCTTGCATCGAACACAGGAGTGTAAATGTCTCTTCAACATTCTCATTCTATTTACTTTGAATATGTACCTAATAGTGGAATTGCTAGATTATCTGATGGCTGTGTTTTCAATTTCTGATAGTTACATCAATAGTGTACAAGGGCTACATTTGCTCCATATCCTCAGCAGCACTTGTTATCTTGACTTTTTCCACATAGCCTTTCTTATTGGGTGAGGTGATATCTCATTGTGGTTTTTGATTTGTATTTCCTTGAAGATTAGTGATAGTGAACACTTTTTTGTAAACCAGTTGGCCTTTTGTATGTCTTATTTTGAGAGATGCCTCTTCAGGTGTCTTACCCATTTTAAAATCAAGTTATTTATGTTTTGGCTAATAAATTTTTTAATTATGTATTGTGGATATCAGCTTTTTGTCCTATGTATAGTATGAAAATATTTCCCCCCATTCTATAGGTAGTCTCTGCACTCTGTTGATTGTTTCCTTTGGTGTGCAGAATCTTTTGTGTATGTTTTCTTTTATTGTCTGTGCTTTAGGGGTCTTGTGCAAAAAGTTTTTGCCTGTTCCATTGTCCTGAAGCATTTTTTTTTTATATTTTATTTTTTAGTTTTCGGCGGACACAACATCTTTGTTTGTATGTGGTGCTGAGGATCGAACCCAGGCCGCACGCATGCCAGGCAAGCGCGCTACCGCTTGAGCCACATCCCCAGCCCCTGTCCTGAAGCATTTATCCTGATTTTTAATGCCTTTATTTTGTTTATTTATTTTTATGTGGTGCTGAGGATCAAACCCAGTACTTCACATGTGTGAGGCAAGTGCTCTACCACTGAGCAACAACCCCAGCCCCCTAATTTTTTTAATATTTATTTTTTAGTTATAGGTGGACACAATATATTTTATTTTTATGTGGTGCTGAGGATTTAACCCAGTGCCTCATGCATGCTAAGAGAATGCTGTACCTCTGAGCCACAACCCCAACCCCTCCTGATTTTTTCTAGTACTTAAAAAATATAGTCTTAGACTTAAATATTTAGTCTATTTTGTGTTGATTTTTATTACTGGTAAGAGTAGGGATCTAATATCATTCTTCTGCATCTGAGGGAGATATTTGTCTTCTGTGCCTGTCTTATTTCACTTACTGATTTTCAGATATCCAATTTTATCTATACCATTTATTGAAAAACCTGTCCTTCTTTTAATGTGTGTTCTTAGCACCTTTGCTGAAAATCAGTCTGCTATAGATACATGAGTTCACTGTGTCCAGATGACAAGACTTTATATACAGAGAACTCCAAAGATCCACAAAAACACTATTAGCACTAATAAATGAATTTAGTGAAGTTGCAAGATACAAAATCAACATACAAAAATAAGTAGTGTTGCTATATGTCAACAGCAAATTATCTGAAATAGAAACCAAGAAAGTGATCATATTCACAATAGCTACTAAAAAATGTCCAGGAGTAAATTTAATGAAAAAGGTGAAATATTTCAAAACTAAAAGTTATAAAACACTGATGAAAGAAATTGTAGAGGACAAAAAAAGTGGAAAGACACCCTATGTTCATGGGTTGTAAGGATCAATATTGTTAATGCTCATACTACCCAAAGTGGTCTATATGTTCAGTACAATTCCTATCCAAACACCACAGACAGTCTTCATAGAACTAGAAAAAAAATCCTAGAATTCATATGGAAACACACACACACACACACACAAGGAAACAAAAAATCCATATAAATATATCTTGAGTAAAAAGGAACAAAGCAGGAGGCATTATACTAACTGACCGCAAAATACACAGCAAAGCTGTAGTAATCAAAACAGCATAATTTTGGCATGAAAACAGATGCATAGGTGAAGGGAACAGAATTGAGAATATAGAAGTAAAGGAAGTGTTTCTAATCACAGTTGACAGTCAGGAAATCTCTTCTTGGAGAAGAGGATGCTGAATTTGTGTTGTAAGCATTAAAAATAGTTGAACCCAGAGTTCTTAACTAAGGCATCTTTACTTATTTATTTTTATGTGATGCTTAGGATCGAACCCAGGGCCTTGCACGTGCTAGGCAAGTGCTCTACCGCTGAGCCACAATCCCAGCCTGGACACAGGGTTCCAATAAGGCATTTTATGCAGAATAGTAGAAGGTGGTAGCTGTCAACTTCATGGCTAAATTAGAGCACACAAATGGAAGGGATCAATCTGGGGAGTTATGTAGAGAAGATCATCTAAGACACAAACTGCCATATTAAAGAGCTTGGTATTTATCCCAAAGACAATAGGAAGCCATTTAAGGGGCTTCAGAAAAAGTGAGACATGGTCAGATTTGTGATTGGAAAAATCGTGTAGACCACTGTATGGGAACACACTCTGCTAACAGAAATCCATAGATTTCCTGTTCAGGCAACAGCTAGGAAAGCATACTAACTCCTTTCCAGTTTAATTAACAAATCAGATTTTTAATGTAATGAATCAAAGGTGTCCTTGGCTCATAGGTTTTAATGCCACATATCTAGCCCCTTGTTTTTTCTTTTTTTGTTGTTTGGTTTTTATATCCTCCATATAACATTTGGAAGGAAAAATATTATTTTTTAACTTGCAAATTAAGGAAGGGGTTTAATAACTGACTCAGGTCATACAGTAATGACAGAACTGTGAGTAAAACCTAGGCTAGATTTTAAAAAAAGCATTTGACATCCATTTATTAGTAAAACCCCAAAACAATAACAACAAAAGACTCACAAAATATTAGGACTAGAGGGGGATTTCCTCAATATGATGGAGAACATCTACAAAGTATTTATGGAACATTTTTCTTAATTATAAAAATTTGGTTATTTTCCCCTTAAGATCAGGAACAATAGAAGAATGTCCCCCTCAGCACTGATATTCAACATTGTAAGTAGGAAGTCCTAGCTGATAGGCAGCAGACAGACAGAATGGTGGAAATATAAGGTTAACGGAATAATTCTATAATTGGCCTACTATTCTGACCCCTAACATGCTTTCCTTTAAAATGTAGCCTTTACCTGAAGATACTCTGGTCCTGCCCTTTTTAATATTAATTAATATTTTAATATTAACGTTATATTCCTCAGCAAACAACCTATTATCTGCAGGAAAAATGGAGGCCCAAAGACTCCTCCCTGCCAATACAAAGAATACAAGTGACTGTGAAGGGGGGCATTTAAACCTTTATACAGAGCATACTTCATGACTCAGGATAATTTGAAGCAAAGCCTCCAACCATAAAATCTGTAACAACAAGTTCCAATTAGAACTAGTGAGCATAGGCCCAGCATGTTATTGTAATAGTAAAATATCCCCTCTGTAGGCTAAAACTATGTGCAGTGGGGACTTAAAAGTCTGAGGCAATTCTAATGTCAGTCAAAAGACAAGAGGTAGGCCTGGGAGTACTCTCTGGAAAATTCCCTAGGACTCCTAATAAAACTGGAGCATGAGGGGGATATGCTGTCCCTCTCCTCCCTATAAGGACCCACTCTTCTTTTTTTCCTTCAAAGTGTCTATTTTATCTTCTATCACTTCTAATAAATTCCTGCCTGCTACTATGTGTGAATTACTAGAAATTCTTTTTTTAAAAAATAAGAGAGTGAGAGAGAGAGAATTTTAATATTTATTTATTTAGTTAGTTAGTTATCGGCGGACACAACATCTTTGTTTTTTGTATGTGGTGCTGAGGATCGAACCCGGGCTGCACGCATGCCAGGCGAGCTCGCTACCGCTTGAGCCACATCCCCAGCCCATTACTAGAAATTCTTTAGGCAAGATTGCTTGAACCAGTGGTCATAGATGCCCATATGGGTAAATCTTGCTCTGTTACACTAGCTAGTGTGATAGGACCAGAAAAGGAATTAAAACATATAATTTGTAAAGGAAGAAACAGAAAGTTCTCTGATAAGAATGAATAAAATATTGTTACTGTATGAACTAAAGTGACATTAACTGTAATAAACTTCAGTTATTGCTGTACTGTTTACAATGTTTTCATTGACGTTTTCTTATTTAAGTTATTGAGTTATATGAGACATATGTTTATTTCTCTTCCCTGGACAAGAAAAGTAGCTAATTCACATTTACAGAAGTAATGAATAAAACAAGAGATTTTGAATCAGGCAGATTTTATTTGGAGTTCCATTGTGCACAAGTCGTTACTTTGAGTATGTTAAACCTCTAGATATGCTCCCTCATCTGTGAAAGGGAGACAGTAAGACTTATTTAAGAAAAATTATTTGAAACAAAAATATTTCAATCCATACATTTTACATACTAGGTTTGTGACTGTAGTCAAGTTTCTTATAGTACCTAACATTAATTTCCTCAACTGTGAGATAGAGATAGGAATAATGATAGAGACTACTTAAAATTATTTCATATGATTAAACTAGAAAATATGTGTAAAGAACTTATCACAGAGCCTGTTAAACAATAAGTACTTAGTAATGGCAGTAGCTATTGTTGCTTTATCCTTTGTTCGTGTTTCATGGTAACAAGTGACTGAGTGAAAGGTATATGCAGGAGAAGGATCAATTCAGGAGTGAAGGCTGGATAAATACAAGTGGCTAGATTATAGAAGATCGTGAGTGTCAGATTATGCAGAGAAGAGACAGAAAGTTTAGAACCTTGGAAGACAATGATTCAAAGAAAGTTTCTATTGCTGCTGTGTGCCAGGAAGGTCTTCATGGAAATAAATCACAATGTCAAAAAGAAAAAGAAAAAAAGAATAGGCCCCCAATCATGAATTCTTGCTTATAATTTCCCTTCTCATTTTTCCAAGGATGGAAGGGAGAGAAAGAGGAAAGAAAGGGAGGCTAGGCACCCCTGGTGGTCCAGGACTACTGGATGGCAGTGCCAGCACCTGCTGTTGTTCAGGGAATAGGATGAAACCCTAATTTAGCATGATTGCTGCTTAAAGTCCTTGGAGGATGGCCAGCCTGTATCCTTCCTGGGGTTCATATTTTGCAATCTGTTTGCAAATAGAAGGAATATTGCCAATTCATCAAGGGCATAGAATCCAGCAGAAATGATGATGGTAATAACTCTGCAATGGCTAGGGACTGATGCTATCATAGGACTGATGCTATTGGGAACTTCAGGAAAAGGCTCTGTTGCTTTGAATAACAGTTCCTGGCCCTAATGGACTTAGGTCGATGGGTAGGACTCTTAGCACATTTTCCTCCTGAGCCAGCATCTGTTCCCTGGATTAAAGCAAGGACTGTTCTCTTCCAGAAATAAAGACCCATTTTTTTTTTTTTTGGTCTGAACAAACTTGTCCCTGGTCTAGGTCAACCCCTTTTGCCAGGCAAGAAAGAGTTAGAGATGAATAGGACCCTGAAAGGAATTTACAGAAGCATGAGCTCTGCCAGGTCTGTTTTACTCTTTAGAGAGGGCTAGCTCAGGGTGCCAGGTTAGGCTGGCAAATTCAAAGGCAGACGTTCCTGCCTACACAGCAGCCTCCTGGACGGAAGTCGGGGGTGGATCCAGATGGGAATCATATGCCTGTGCCATGTGTGTTTGCATTGGAGGGGAAAAGAATCTCATGGCTGGCAACTTTCTCAGGGCTCTGTAGGGAACTCACAGCATGAGGAGTGAGAAAGCTGCTGGCATGATTCTACACCCTGAATTTTAGGAAACCATAACAGCCACAGAACTTGGACTGAACCTTGGCCTATTATTTTATTGAATGCCAGATTAGAAATCCTAGATCACTCAAAAAATATGCTTTATTCTGTTATATAAGGGAAAACAGTCCAATCTCACCATGTCATGCTTTTTTTTGTTTGTTTGTTTCCAACTTTCTTTTCCATCCCAGGATTCGAATTTAATGGATATGTAAGCACCTACCAAAAGCTAGATACAGAGTGCTACAGGCAGTAGGAGTGATTTTCACTATCTTCCAGATAAAGAAACTGAGAATGGTCACATAGCGAAGAAGAGGCAGAATCAGGATTTTCTATTTCACAGTCACTATCATTTCGTGCTTACCTCTCCAGCTTCATCCCTTGCAACTTTCTTGGTATACTTCCACATTTTATCCATAATGAATTGATCTTAACTTTTAAATATTCTTTCTTTAACCTGTAGCTTTGTACATATTTTTTCTGTTTCTGAGTCTCTTTGATGGCCCCTTACCATGCCCAGCTACCTGCCCTCAGTCTTGTCTTTTTTCTTTTTGAAATTGTACTCATCCTTAGATCTCAGCATAGTTGTCACTAACTTCAGGGATCTTGTATTTGGCACATAATATTAACTCAATTAATGTTTAAGAAAAAAAAATAAAGATTCTCTTGTCCAAATGTGAGGCAATGGAACAGAAACTAGGGATCAGACAAAAATGAGAGGAGCAAGATGGTGAGAATCACAGTTATAAATCAAGGTAAAGAGATGATGTATTTTGTATTTTTATGGACCTAGACCTTGGATATAGGTAGAGAAGAAATAATCAAAAATGCTGACCATCCAGGGTAGATATTGTATCTTTTTTTTTTTTTTTTGGAGAGAGAGAGAGAGAGGATTTCAATATTTATTTTTCAGTTTTCGGTGGACAAAACATCTTTGTTTTTATGTGGTGCTAAGGATCGAACCCGGGCCGCACGCATGCCAGGCGAGCGTGCTACCGCTTGAGCCACATCCCCAGCCCCAGATATTGTATCTTTTGACCCTAAGACGAAAACTAATATGGGGTCTAATCCTTTGCTTAGTTAAAATAGCCTATCATCTTTAGCAAAAGCAGCTACATATTTTTCTCAAGTTTTCTCTGCATTTGTGACATTGACTGAGGTTGCTGCTGACAGTGTTGACACATAAGAGCCTCTGCTTTAACTAAGTTCATCTCCCAAGGACTTACTCCTTTACTTTTTGGCAGCTAGGTATCTCTTTTTCCACTTTGATAAGCCCAGAGAACTCAATTCAATTTCTCTGAGGGGTTTATCCTCCTATCTGCCTACTACAGGCAACTCACAGGGGCATGACCTTTTCATGGGGAAGTTGTTATATAAGAATATTTTAAAATTTCACAGAGTCACAGGCTGTCAGAACTATTAGAGACCTTAGAAATCATTTAGACATACTCCTAACAGTAGGCATAAGGTCACATAGAAAAGTAGTTGGTTAAGTAACTAGGGTCCCTTGATTCTTCATCTGGCTTTTTTGTGTGATTCCAAACCATAGTCACTAAATTTGAGGGGTAGTTGCAGAATCAAGTGTGAATCCTCTCTCAATCTCTGCAATCTTTGTGGCTTCAGGTAAGTGACATAGTATCTCTGAACCTTTGTTTCATCAACTTTTTATTATATATCTCAACACTGACAATACAGTGCAGTCATTAGACATGATGCTGATGAACACAGAATACCTAACATTTAGTAGGCATTGGCTACTGTGTATTGCAGTAGCTGATCTGTTTCTTTTCAGATACTTAAAAAAAATTGAATAATTGACATATTTTTGAGCATCTTAGTTGACAAACTGTTTACCTCAAGAATGCACAATTAGCCTGGTGCCTTTTAACATCTTAAGTTTGTCATTCTTTAGACAAAGATATGTTGTCAGAGAAACTTATCATTGGGTGACATCTGGGCTTTGTTTTCTGTACTTCATCAAGCCACTTCTGGGACACTTAGCTGCTATGGAGGTTTGAAAATTTCATAGAATTAGAATTTCAGTGAACTATAGATATCTTGTGATGTGACAGTCTTTAACTTAGCAAGTGAACTGCTAAACTTTCCTTGAGATCTGCCACAAAATCTGAGAAAGGAATTCAGAAAGGTAAGGTTTACCAGCTAAAGAGACAAGTTCCACAGTTGGTTGGGCATTTTCCAATAGAGACATATAGAAGATAATCATATGCAATCTAACAGTAATATTTTCTAGGGTAATAGAAATCAGGAATTAATATGCCTGGGCTAGACAGGCCATTTAACTCCACTACCTACTTTCATTCTAGGTTCCTCCCCTGTGCCATATTAGTTCATATCTCTGTATCTATTTTCACAGATTTTTCTTTCTGAAATGTTTTATTTTATCCCACAACATTAACCTTTACTTGGAAAATTATTTGTCTATATGTAGCCTTAAGTCAGGTAGAGCCTTCCTTAGAAAGACATCCCAGCGCTACCAAGCTGGGATTGTCTTTTTCTCTATGATCCCACAGTCTTCACTACTTCAATCCACTGTATTGGTGTCACTGTGTCATAGATAACTATTTACATCTGTCTCTTACCTAATCTATTCATAAGTCTTTTAAGAATATCATCAGTGCTTACACTCTAGTATATGAAAGGTAGAACTCTAGCAGGAATTTAATGAAGAGAAGAATTTGGGTTGGTGGAAAGAAGAAATCCAGGGAGGCCAGAATGAAAGAAGATCATTTATTTGATTAATTAATTAATTAAGGATTTACTTAGGCATCCATTCATTTATACGCTTATAAATTCATTAATTATAGATTTATTTTGCAAACATTATAACATGAACGTACTGAATGCCAGGATACAAAGAATAATATCTTTTATTAAGACCTTTTCATTTTGGTGAAAGAGAGCTACAGTCAAGAAAATAAACATTTAACAATATAGCATGATAATTGTTGTGATAGGACATAAAGTCATAGAGGCAGGATAGAAAAGGTACCTATGTGAGTTTGAATGTTAAATAAAGCTTCTGGGAGGAAATGACACCTCATCTGAGTCTCAGAACATGTGTAGGAGTGAATCAGGCTGGCAGAGAAGGAAAAGCATTGTAGAGCTATGTTGGGCTGTTGGTAAGTCAGGACTAGCAGAAACAGTGAGTTTAGTCTGGAAGAGTTGGACAACATGAGATTATAAAGAGTTTGACTTAGTAACATGGGATTTAAAACCATATTTAGTTGAGAAAAAACAATTAGACTGAAAACAGGGATCTTTCATAGGCATGTTATAGTTGGCCAAATCAATTAGTTTGGAGAGATCTAGCTAATGTTGAATTGGTCTAATCCTATAGCAGCATCTCAATGTAATTAAAATTTTAGAGGAAAATTTATCCTTAGAATTATTCTGTTTTGGAAAGAGACAAACCTCAGTTTGTCTCCTGTGGTGTATGGTACAAATAAATATATTCTCATAATGCAATTCTAGTATGTGTTTTAATTTGCCTAGATGAATCCATGTGGATTTTTGAAGTTTCCAAATAGTTCGGGTTGTTGGGAAAGGAGCCTTATAAAACCATATTAATAGTAAGTATATAAAAATTACCTTGGGAAATTAATAATAATAATAATAATTATTATTATTATTATTAGAATTTAGTTGTACTTTCTATATAGTCTCTGTATGTGATTGAGAGGTACATAATATTAACATCAAATTTATATGATTTTTTAAATTTATGTATAACAGCGGAATGCATTATAATTCTTATTACATATGTAGAGCACAATTTTTCATTTATCTTGTTGTATACATAGTATATTCACACCAATTCGTGTCTTCATACATGTACTTTGGATAACAATGATCATCACATTCCACCACCTTACCCTCCCTTACCCTCCTACCCCTCTGTCATATCTAGAGTTTGTCTTATTCCTCCCATGCTCCCTCTTCCTATATGATTTTTAATCAATTTTTAAGTAACTTTTCCAAAATCAAGGAATCAGAGACATAGCCAGAGATAGCACCCAGGTTTTCATACTCTCAACTGTGATTTTTCTATTATTTAGTAAATTGTATGCCTCTAAACTTCAGGAACTCTGCTGTTGGCATTTCTATTCCTTTGAAACTGTTGAGGGTAAAACATTCAGTTACATAATTTGACATTTAGATTTAGCTTTCCTCCAGAGCTGAAAAATCATATACTTGTCTACCAACTTAGCTTTGCAATATTTCAGCTTTAGATTTTTGTTGTTGATATTGTTCCTTGTTATAAAAATATGCCATTGTCCTAATTAAGAAACTAGTTTACCTCTCACTACAGAGATTTTCAAGAAAACTGCTGACCATTCAAAGTCCATTATAATTTTTCTCATGTTTTTCTCACTTAAACAGTTATAACTATTTTTAGATGCACTAAAGCTTTTAGTGCTACTTTGAGTGCTGATCTACTGTTCTTAAGGAGATATATAGTAAGCGTTCTAATCAACCTGTAAAAGTTGACAGTAGAATCTTTCAGAGATAGAAGACAATTAACAACTGAACATTAAGAATCTCCTCAGGGAGTCATAAGTATTAGTGAGAAAATTTTTGGAAACTTTTTAAATCAAAGACTACTATACGTACAGAAAATGCTCAAATTTTAAGTACATAGCTTAATGGATTTTTGTAAATAAATACAGCGATGTAACCATTACCCTAATCATTGCTATTTACCTGGAAGATTCCCTGCTGCTTTATCCCAATTAAATTCCTCTAAGGTAATAGATATTCTATCAACTCAGATTAGTTTGCTTGTTCTAAAACCTCCTATAAATAGAATATAATATAAATGTCCTTTTGAATATTGCTTCTTTCATTCAAAAATATATTATCAATATTATGAGTTTAGTATAGCTTATTCTTTTGTATTGATATATGATAGTCTATTATACCACCATATGTTTGATTTGCTGTAGAATTTTTAGTGTATGTTCATGAAAGATATTGGGCTGTTATTCTCCTTTCTTGTCATGTCTCGATCAGGTTTGTGTATTAAGGTTATTCTAGCCTCATAAAATGATTTGGAGAGAATTCCTTCTTTTTCAATTCTTTGAAAGACTTTGTATAAGAATTTTCATGAAATAAATGATTGAGTGAATTCAACAATGAAGCTAGCTGGGTCTAAAATGTCTTTAAAGGAAAGTCTTTCATTATGGATTTATTATATTTGTAAATATAGTATTTTGATAGATTTAATTATTTTATTTCTTGATTTTTTCCTCCTTTTTTAATAGAACTATAAACATGCCCTTTTGCAATGTCTTCCCTTAGAGTAAACAGAGTGTATTTCTATACCCTAAGACTTGTGACTTGCTTTAGCTAAGGGAACATTAAAATATGTGGCTCAAGTACATGTGTTTAAGTATGATTGAGTGAGATTGTTTGGAATCTTCTGCAGGTACAAATATATAGATAATATATGGAGCTAATTCTAGCTGATTTCAGCTAACTTCAACAGATCTAAAATCAATAATCTTCAGATTTATGATAATGTTTGGAGAGTGATATTGTCAGACCCTGTATAAGCCCAGGCTAATATATGTGTTTGTGTTTTAGTTTTTCAGAAAAGGTTTAAAAAGTAAAATAAATAAATAAATAAAATTAAAATAGGCCTAGGCACATGTATGGAAGATCTCTGAACTCTGTCCTTTTAGTTTCTTTCTCTTTCTTTCTTTCTTTCTTTTATCTACATAGGCATTGTTGATTAAATTATTGGCTATTGATTATAAATTCAACCTTCAGTTCCTCTCCTCTCACTGGAGGTCTTGGGGATGAAATGAAACTTTCAATCGTCTAATCTAATCACTTTGTTGGTTCCCTAGCAACCAGCCACCTGAAGCTATCCAGGAGCTCCTAGCCATCAGCCATCTCACAAAATGAAATTCTATTCATGTATGAATTTGTTGGGATGAACCTAACTATTATGTGTAACTATAAAGTTTTAATAATAATAAAATAGACATTTATCACATTAGAGATTTCAAGGGTTTATGGAGTTGCATGTCAGAAAACTGAGGGGCAAACCCCAAATACACACACACATCTCACTGTTACTAGATATATCATTTTTAGAAAGCATAATAAAGAGTCTGATTCTAATGTTGAAATGTGAATACTGCTAGCACTTTCAAACTCTACTCCCCTCCTTTCCCCTTCTACCCAATTTAGGCCAGATTACTAGAAAGCACGTCATGGCTTCCTTTAGCACTGGCAGGATGTTCAAATCATGCAAACTTTGTTGTATGTATGTGAGAATTCTTACAACATCTCCACCCCATAACAACCATAAAACCTTGAGTCAGCTTCCTTGCCTACTCTCTTAAGCCATCCTTCCATAAATATCAATACCCAACACCAAGAGGTTGCTGTCTCACCCTCTGCAGATAGTCCATACTCTCCTTTCAATGTGCCTCTTCTTTCCTAAATAAACCTCTGTCGAAGTCTCTGACTAGTGTGTATACTAAAATTCTTTCTGTCATGTATGCCAAGAACCCTGCTGGTCTTGCGTCAAGTTCCTGCTTCTCTCCAGGAAATACTCAGATCCTACTTCAAGTTTGGAAGTCTTTTCTACTATTGCCAGAAAGACTTATTTTATGAGTAATAAACTTTTCATACTCTCTTCATGTGTATGTGACATTATTCTCTATCTGAATAAAATTTTGTATGGGAAAATTCATCCTATCTCCAGGGTTGACCACAATAGCATCATATGATTCTCCAGTTTCTGTAAACTAATTTGCTAACGTATTGAATGAAAAATAATGTATACCTATAAGATTATTTTTAAGGTTTAGAAATCACATGTAATATAAAGGAGCCTAACCATTTGGTTATAGGAGAAGAGGATCTGAGTATTTCCTGGAGAGAAGCAGGAACTTGACGCAAGACCAGCAGGGTTCTTGGCATACATGACAGAAAGAATTTTAGTATACACACTAGTCAGAGACTTCGACAGAGGTTTATTTAGGAAAGAAAAGGCACATTGAAAGGAGAGTATGGACTATCTGCAGAGGGTGAGACAGCAACATCTTGGTGTTGGGTATTGATATTTATGGAAGGATGGTTGCTAAGGGATTGACCAGACCTGGAGTCAGGGCAGAGTTACAAATTTTGTGCCTGTTTTCCCCATACTTGTACATTGCCATCATGTTACTTTTTGCAGGAAAGGGCATCTGTCAAGGATGGTAGCCACGAGTGTAGGCTGGATTGCTGAGGAATTGCAAAAGTTCATAGAAATTTCTTGCATTTCAGTTATTCCTGGGTGACACTTTTTTCTTTTTTTTTGCATTTCAGTGGTTCATGCTTCTTGAGACTCAGTCCATCTTTCTTTTTCTGTATATTCAAATTTCTGTCTTAGTTTTTGTATGGAACTTTTTAGTTTGACAAATTATATATAAAATAATAATTATTTAAAGCCAAACAAACCAATACCTACTTCTCATTCTACTCCTTTACCCTTTGTTATTTTATTTGCTTCATAGCAATTATCACTACTTGGCATTGCTTTACACATCTATTAAATTTTTTGATGTTTATCTCCCATACTAGTATGTAAACTATGAATATCTTGTTCATCTGTGTATACACAGCATACAAATAGTTTTGTTCATATAAGCAGAGTTCAATGAATGTTTCTTAAAAGAATAAAGAAATTAATCATGTGTGTAAAAATTCAAGAGTCTTTTTAACTTGACATAAATTAACTATTTACTTTGCCCAAACTCCTCAGTCTCTTGACCTTGAACATGACATTTGTGGTTGATGTGTCTAGAATACTATTTTTTGCCTCTTCCAAAGGACTTTTGTCAGCTTTTTTAGATCTCAGTCCTTTGGTTTGTCTCTAGAGGGATTCATTCTCTTAAACTCTTGTTCTCTTGAATGTGCTTTTGATGTGGAATCTACCCTGTCCCCTCTAAAAAGGGTGGAGTGGGAATTAGTTATTTCCATTTTAGAAATAGGAAAATAGAGGATCAGAGAGAGAAAATAATCTCTCTAATGTCTAATGTCAAAAGTTGGAAATAACAACTCAGTGTCATGCCCAGAAAAAGAAGGCAAGTCTCTTCTTTCCCATTTCAGTTTTCTACCCATTCTAACTTTCTTAACCCTACATATAGAGAAGCATTTTTCTATAGTGCTTTCTCTTTGGGTTTCCAGAATGCACTGAATTGTGTTCAATAAACCAAACAGTACTTTTTAGTATAAGGCAACCTTTTCCTAATTGATTTTTCTCATTTTTCAGCAGATTTGTAATTGTCAATTTACTTGCTCACTTGTAGGCCCCACCTGGCTTTGTCATTCTAACCCTTGGAGTAATTTAACTCTACATTGTAAGACAGGTCTCTATTCTTGTATTATTCTCTATTGGCATTGTCTTTTCAATCAATCAGTCATGAAAAATTCATGCCCACACTAAAGCCCTAGTGAACCACTCTGAGAAAAATGTGATTATCTTTAAATAAAGGGGCAATCTTTGTATTCTGTTTAATTCATAGGAGAGAGCAACCTTTAATAAGGAAATATTTTATTTTATCTTCTTTTTTCAATCCACAAGATACTCCTGCTTTTTCCTTCTCTAATTGATCTACTCCAACTCTCAGAGTTCCACGATTCCTATAATTCATGTAGATTCTAATAATTTGAAGTTTATAAAAATTCAATCTGAGCTTTGTATTAATGGTGGAAAACATGTCAGTTAAACAGAAGTAGAATGGTATAAATACAATTAGGATAATATTATGTCAACTTTTCAGAACTTGCATATTTGATTTTGCAAATTATAAAATATTTTTGAATTATTTATTGGATTGTCCTATAATTGTGAAATGACTGATTCCTTCCTCAGACTGAATATTAAACCTAGATCCAAACTGAACCATTATCTTTGAGCCTTGACTCAAGGTATAAAATTAAATATGGACCTGATTATACTCCTGATATTGGCCTGAGACTGAACCTCCATGTCTATCTTATCAATAGCTCAGGAGACATACTGTGTGTCTCATAATATAACACTCTATATTTGAAGTCAAATAAACCCAATTTTGTATGCTTGGTCTTCCTTTCATCAGCATTGTGCCCTTAAGCAATTTACTTATTTCTGTGAGAGTTTCAGTTTTCTTATCTATAAAATGGAAATATTAATACTGTTATTACTTTGCTGTTGTGATTGTTAAATGATATTTTGCAAGTAAAGGGTTTGAATGTAATATTTAATAAAAATAGAATTATAGGAAACATGGATCTTGTAGCTAACAGAGCTCTCAGATGAGTACTTACTTTAGTGAGCTAGCTAAAGATTTAACTTTATGACCAGTAAATTATTATTGTTTATATTTTATGGAAGAGTCAACTAAGGAAAAATAATACACTTGTTTACAAAGAGAGTAAATGGTGGATAAATGTTTTAACTCAGGTTTCTACTACCCAAGACTATAGTTCTATTAAAACTTATCATATTCCAGAGAGGTAAAGAGAAAAAATTTGACATTACTTTGCAATACATCCAAGTTACCATCCATGAACCACCAAACTGCCAGATTCTTCAAGACAGGAACTGATCTTTTCCTCACTACCAAAAGTTGGAGAATAAAATTTAGAGGAGGAAAGTTCATAAATATATATTAGTATGATCAAGTTCAAGTGGTATTTTAAAAGTAGGTAGACTTAATGTTTAAGAAATTATCATACTAAGTGAAATAAGTCAATCCCCAAAACCCAAGTGTTGAATGTTCTCTCTGATATTTTGATGTTAACACACAACAAGGATGATAGGGAGAACAGAAGTTCGGTGGATTAGACAGAGGGGAATAAAGGGAAGAGAATGTGGATAGGAATAGGAAAGATAGTGGAATGAGCCTGACATAACTTTCCTATGTACATATATGACTAATTCACAATGAATCTCCACATGATGTACAACCACAAGCCTAGGATCCTAATTAGAATAAGATATATTCATGTTTGTATAAATATATCAAAATATACTCTACTGTCATATATATTCAAAAAGAACAAATAAAAATTTAGAAGAAAACAATTGAAATAGTTTTTTTTAAAAAAGGAAAATATAGACACATGAAATTTTGAAGATACTGAAACAACCAAGTCACTTCAGTACCAAACCTTGAAATTGTAACCAAAGTGAGAAGAAACTGCCTTTTTTTTTTACTTTTTATTTCTTTCTCTTCTTTCTATATTTTTCCTCTCCTTCTTTGACTCTCTTTTTCCTGCTTTTTTTTGCATAATTTGTCTTCTGGAGCATGAAATAGTGTCTCATCTGGCTATTGCTAAATAACGAACTACCCCCAAAATTTAATGATCGAAGACAATAAGCTTTTATTAGTTCTCATGAGTCCATGAATCAACTGAGTGGTTCTTCTGAATGTATGATTAGCTCTGGATCAGGTCTACTGATCTTGTCTGGGTTCTTTCATATATTTGCAAGTTAACTGTCTATAAATTGGTCTATGATATCTTCAGCCTGAACAACTGGTTCTCTTCACTGTGGTATTTTATCCTCTGTCTGCCTACTCTGGATTGATCAAGAGAAAACTTGAGATCTTGACTCAGAATTGGCATTATGTCACTTTGATCAATTTATATTGGGTAAAGCTACCCCAAATCACCTCAGACTCCAGAAGATCATTTTGATGTGAGGAACAGCAATAATTATAGTGCAAAAAATGTGGATATAGAGTGGACAGAATAATTGCGAACGACTTTAAATCCAATATATAGGATTTGTATTTGTAAGAAAATAGACTGTCATTAAGTGTCTTATCATGAACACCCTATGCTAATATTAAACAACAAAAGTAAGGAATCAAAATTATTCCTAATATTATAATAAAGTAATAGAACAGGGAAATAGAATTTCAAGTGTAACAGAGATCAGAAGTGTGTAACACTAAGGTGTTATGCAGAACTAAGATCCCCTCAAGGAAGGTTCTAAATCAATAAAATATGGAGAGATTTTGGTTTTGTCTGAGGTTAAAAACCTGTACATTCTTGTTTGAGAATTTCAGAAGCAATGAAAAAAAATCCATGGATTTTCCCCTCGTGCCTGATAAGTAGCTCATTTAATAGACAACTGTATATACCTATTGCCTTATATGTCCTATTAACTCTATAGCACCTCTAGGCAGTAGAAACATGGCGAAGCTAGAGATTTATTCTCTTGTGTGTTACAGATTGGCCTAGGTGGACCCATCTAGACAGTATTTCTCTATTTATTCTCCTTGACCTTGCCATCATCCTGAAAGGGGAGGAGAACAGGAAGTCAGTTTGACTCCTTATAGTTTTACATCCATCAACTAAGCCTTTTCCATCTTAACATGTAGCTTTATTTGTCTGAAACAGGTTTATTTAACATGCTCTGTCCCCAAACCCATAAATAACTACTTTGGAGTTACAAAAGAAGTAAAGGACTTGGCCCTGATCCTGGTTAGTTTATAGACCAAACATGGCAACAAATAGGAAGGGAAATTAGTGCATCATGATACTGAACTTTGAGGGACTTGACTACAGAGCTGAGCTTTATTTTTTAGGGACTGGCTCAAAAGAAAGTATTCTCGTACCCATTCAGGCAGATGTGAATCTGCTCCCCTGTGAATTATATCCAAACCCCGAAGAGTTCTTGATATATCCTCCTATTGTCACATTGATTATGCAAGATTTGCAGATGTATGTTTATTTGCACATTTTCTTCGTAAGACTATGAGCTTCTTGAGAGTAGAGTTTACAGTTACCTTTTGGCTCTGTAGAGACCAGTGTAAATTCTAGAACAGTTTTTCAAGGCAGTCTTAAATGGTTTTTGTGAAGCAGATCTGAACCTTTCACATCTACAGTTAAAAACCTTTCGATAGTCCCTTCATATTGTTTTTAGTAAAGGACAAAACTTATTACCATGGCTCATATGTCTTTTAATGGCATAGTCTCATCTCTTTCCCTATCCAGCCTGTGTATTCTTAGGAGAATACAGAGAATTCTGTCTTCTAGGCACAGGAAATAGCTAACAATTCCATAAATCAATTTGTCTTCCTTCTGTCCTGCCTTTCACTGGAATGTCTCATGTATTTTCCCTTTTGCCTGCTCAGTCCTTATTCAGTAAAGATTCAGCTTTGCCTCCATTGTAGACTCTACCTCAACATTTCATCATGTATGCAGAAGTACACACACATGTGTTTTTATATGTTTATCTCCCCCACTTAAGGCTAAAGGGCCCATTCTTATTCATTTCTGTTATCACAGCACACAATAGAATAGGAATCCAATAACTGTTTTTTAATGAAATAATTAAATGAAGATTCATTGAATTAATGAATAAAATTTAGAACAAAACTCTGCAGGAAATGCTGTCAGAATGAGAAAAAGAAAGGCATTTTTTGAGGGGATCTGTATTTTGGTGGATATTTATTCTGAGTAGGGATAATGTTTCCTCCTTGAAACATTTTATTTTTCTTCAGTCATTTTGCTAATACCCTTGTTTGATATGCTAAATTTCTCTTGATGAGAATGTTCTGCTCCATTCCCCTTCTACCTCTTGTGGCTGTCTTCTCACAGGTTTTCAGTGAGGTAGTAAAACCTTCTAATGTGCAATCTGCAAACCATTGGTTTATTATGTCTATCAGGCTGCAGTGTTGGGGTGAACATTTTGACAATATCCAGTAACAAGACACAGGTTCAGTTGATTAACAAACTTTGTTGGTTCCCTGTGACTCCTGAACATCAGCTATAATAGATAAGGATTTCTTTTTCACACATGATTATCTATACTCCAGGCTTCATGTTTTCAATACATCAGTCCCAGGATTATCTGGCATTCTTTTGAGGAATTTGGGTGGCAACTTATAGGTTTACATGAACAGGAGACTTAATTTTATACATGTGAATATATATAATTTCATACATATATATGTAATATATATAATTTTGTATATGAATATATATTCTTACATATATGCATACTTATGTATACACACATTTATGTATCTATGTCCATATATAAATAAATGAACATGTGTGTGTGATCTTTAATTATTTCCTGAATATATTGTCATAGCAATTATATTTAATCCCAATCATCCTTCTATCAGATACCTATGATTTTCCTCTTTATAGATGGGGAAAACAGGCTCAGAAAGATGATAACACATGTTTAAAGTCACAAAGTGAAAAGTAGGCTTGGAACTCCAATATTTCTTTGTTCAATGAAGGGAATCTGATTGGGCTCAGAGTAAGCAATATATAAAAGTGTGGAATATGGCTTCTAGGTAAAGTAGCTGAGTGGTTGAACAGAGTCTTAGATGTTAACTGTAACTCATCCCCATGTGATCTGTATAACCTTGTATGTGTCATGATAGCCAGGAAAATTCACCCTAAACTGCTGTGTTGTCCTGCCCAAGCCGCACTAGTCTGGGTATATGATGATACTGTAACATGGCAACAAATAGGATGTGATGCATTTTGTATAAAATAAGTAAGTGAAGATTAAATATAAAATATGACAAGATGAGATTTCTTGCAATGCCTACTTCCAAATACCTTTTATACTTATCACTAACCACCACCTTGCTCAATGACTAGAAAATGTAAAAATGCATGGTAAGGGATGATGTTAATTTTTGTATGTGATGTCATAGAGGAAGTATGATCTTTATGATAAGGATTTTTAAGAATTAAGTCCTAGTTCTACCAGTTAAAAGTTTGGGGATTTCGGGAAGGCAAGCCACTTAGCTTTTATTAGCTTTAGTTTATTCAATTGTCTAAAATTGAGCTAAGATGAATAACTTTGTATGAATGGAGAAGCTAAATGATATAGGATACCTAACACACCTGAGAAATTTTCTAGGCACAGAGTAGGATGCTAATAATAAATGTTCTACTTTATTTTCCATTTTTTATTCACTAGAAATGGATTTGACACCTGGAATCTCAGAGGAAAAAAGGGGGATTATAAGCCCTGTAAAGTTCAAAGGCTGTTTGTCCTTTTGATATTGATTAAAAAAAAAAAAAAAAACAGACAGTAGCCAAAACCTTGGGAGAAGTAATTGAACTGACAACTAACAGGCATAGGTTTAAATAATGGAACAGCCTTGGACATACTTGATGACTTAATTTAATGACAAAAGGGTGGTCTGAAACTGAAATGCCTAGAGTTGGGCAGGTCAATGACTGGGTCTCTGAGGAGAAAAGCAAAGAAAAATTATTTCTAAGAGCTTATTTCATGGAACAAATTATTTTATGATTAACCCAAATGTGAAAATGGTGTTGATTTTCTTGTTTTAACAAAATGAAATTTTTTGTAAAGGCTTAAAATTTGTCATCATTTTTCTTAAAATTTTTTTAGTTGTAGATGGACACGAAATCTTTGTTTATTCATATTTTATGTGGTGCTGAGGATCGAACCCAGGGCCCCACATATACTAGGCAAGTGTTCCACCACTGAGCCACAACCCCAGCCCAGCCCAGCCATCATTTTTTTTTAACCCTTACTTAGGAAAATAGACTTGGTTATAGTTATGGTATTTTAGAATGTTGGTGAGCATCTGAAGGATTAAAATATGGATATCTTATCTTTTGATCCCCTGCACTTAAATATCAAATCTATCATTTATTAATTATATGACTTTGAGCAAATTAGGTAACCTGAGACTTGACTTCCATGTCTTCAAAATGAAGATGTTAACATTTATTTACTACAGTTATAGAATATTTAAGATTTAAAATGTATATGAAATCCCCTAGCACTTCACACAACAAATCATTATCAAATGAAATAATATATAAATTTTGATGCTTCCATTGCTTTGTACTGAAAGACTTTCCTTTTTCTATTTATTCTGGCTGGCTTACCTCTAGCTTTATTCTATCCTTTGGACTACTTCAGTGGCTTTTTAATCTTTCAATCCCAAATTTTGTCTCTTTCACAGTCTTCTCTTCCATCTTATGATGAAGCTTATTAAAACAAAGTTCTGATTTCTTTTATCTATACTACTTTCCTGGAAAGACTTTGTGCATTGAGAACAACCTACTCCCCCATTTTAAGGGTATGATCCAGAGAGGGGAAATAATGTCTTTAGAATCTCATGCTGAGATTAGGGTTGAGCCCTGGACCCCTGGCCCATAGCAGAGGACAACAAAGGAGGTACAGAAGAAGACGTATATCTCTAGGTCTAGTCAAAGGTACCAGGTATTTGGAGAAATTTTTTATTGTAATTTTGTACTTAGTTATTTTCTTTAGTGTTGTTGAATTTAAAAAATATTGCTGTTACCCTTATGGTAATATTCATTTCCATGCAAATTCTAGGTCAGCCTAGAGAGGACAAATTTAAGAATAATTAAAACTTACTTAGCATTCCTATTACCAAATGAGATTCCAAACCCTGTATATACATTAATTCATTGAATTCCCATCTGAATTCCATGAGTTAGGTACCCCTAGGTTTCTGGGTTCCAAAGCTAACTGATACAAAGTTAATTATACTAATTAATAGTAAAAGAATATAATCTCTAAACTTATATGCTTAGCTGGCATAACACATTGCAATCCTCTGAGCACTATTTATCCTTATTATACTGTTGGCCACTAAGCTGTATGACTTCCTTTAAACTTCCTTATTTTCTTTCTTAATTATCAGGAAATGGCAATGTGCATAGTATAGTCATTTAATAAATTCTCCCTCTCTCTCTCTCTCTTTTAGAGGGTCATTTTCAACATTGTTAACTTCAGTAAAACCAAGAGTCTTTATAGAGATGGAATGGCCCCTATGGTGAAATCTACCAGCAGACCAAAATGGTAAGTGACTCACACAGCGGAATCCCTTCCTGGTTAGAAAATTTGACTCAGGGCTTAAATTTATCTTTTGTATAGATAAATTGTCAGCCTCATTGTCACTGATAAATATGAATAAGATAAGTTTCTGAATGGGCTTTGTCTGTACTCTAGGTACTACTCTTTGAAACTGATGGGAGCGTGATCCCATGCTTGGAATGACCAATCTGACCATCATTCTTTCATGAATTTATAGCTTGATATTATGTAAATAATCCTGTTCTGCTTGCCTTTTATCATGCTATCTTTAGAAGCATAAATAAAGTTGGTTCTTTTCTTCTTTTTTTCCCTAGGCTAAGTATAGATAATGAGTAATAACCTGGGAGGACATTGGGAACTATAGTAAATTTCTTTTACTTTGTTTGGTTTTTGTCATGTTTTTATACAGCTGTTGTATTTCTCATGAATGTTAAAGTTCTATTTGTCCCATCATAAGAGTGAGGATGGAAGGGGTTGGCTAGGATTAATAAGAGTGCTGCTGTGGTTGCTGCTGCTGATAATGATGACAATGATGACAATTATAGTAATAACTACTCCAGTTACTGAGACATCATTCTTTGTCAGATGCTTTACTTTTCCTGTTACTACTTTCACACTTTTGCAAGGATATTTTAAATATCACTGTACTGCAGATTAAAAAAATATGATACTAGAGAAAGTTAAGTGCCCTCTCAAGACCATGAATAGTAAGGGAAGAGGCCTCTGGTATTTATATTTCCTCACACTGCTTTTCTAACCAATTCATCCATCCATCCATCCATTTATTCATTCAGCATACATTGATTGAGTGCAACAAAATAAGAGTTTTTAAAGATAGAAGCCAAGTATTAATCATGTACCACACAGTAGGTGTTAAGTGAATGCTTGTTGAACTAAACAGAATTCATTATGAGAATTTACATGTAAAGTGCCTGGCACTTGCTAAGTGCTCAATAAATGTCATCTATTATTAATAGTATTATGTAAAACACTATACAAATGCAAGGAATTGTTAATATTATTCTAGCTTTGATCCCTGTTCAAATTTTAATGACTAGTGAGAAGATAGTCTCCAAATGTCTATATTTATAGAAAACTAGCAATTCATAAATATTGAATTGTGCTTTTATCTACAAATGATACTTGGAAATTTTCTATAAATGCTAGGCTGAGAAGCTTAGGTTTATAAAAGTGCAGACATTTGATGATGATAATGAAAACTGTCTCTTAAAAGGTAGAAATAATCTCCCTCTCCATGCTTTTTGCTTTGCTGCATCAAATGAACTAAACTGCCTCACTTTCTCTCAATCTCTTTCTGACAGTGCTGTCTGTGCAAGGGGTAGGACTTTGATTTGAGTCTCTGAATTCAGCCCAAGTAGATAATCATAGAGCCCATTCCTCTAATAGGCATAGGTGGAGATGAGTACTTCAAACCAGTAAAAGGACCTCATGAGCGATCCACTCATTAGAGCCTTCAAAAAAGATCATATTTTTTTCTTTTTTTTTTGTGTTGGGATCTTTTTTTAAAATTAATTTTTTCAATTTATATATGACAGTGAAATGCAATACAATTCTTATTACACATATAGAGCACAATTTTTCATGTCTCTGGTTGTATACAAAGTATATTCACACCAATTTGTGTCTTCATATATGTACTTTGGATAATAATGATCCTCACATTCTACCATCATTTCTAACCCCATGCCCCCTCCCTTCACTTCCCATCCCACTGCCCTATCTAGAGTTCATCCATTCCTCCCACGCACCGCCTCCCAACCACTATGAATCAGCCTCCTTATATCAGAAAAAACATTAGGCATTTGTTTTGGGGGATTGGCTAACTTCACTTAGCATTATCTTTTCTAACTCCATCCATTTACATGCAAATGCCATGATTTAATTCTCTTTTATTGCTGAGTAATATTCCATTGTGTATATATGCCACATTTATTTTAAATCCATTCATCCACAGAAGGGCATCTAGGTTGGTTCCACAGTTTAGCTATTGTGAATTGTGCTGCTATAAACATGGATGTGGCTGTGTCCCTGGAGTGTGCTGTTTTTAAGTCCTTTGGGTATAGACCGAGGAGTGGGATAGCTGGGTCAAATGGTGGTTCCATTCCCAGTTTTCCAAGGAATCTTCATACTGCTTTCCATATTGGCTGCACCAATTTGCAGTCCCACCAGCAATGTATGAGTGTACCTTTTTCCTCACATCCTCTCCAACACTTATTGTTGTTTGTTTGCATAATAGCTGTCATTCTGACTGGAGTGAGATGAAATCTTAAAGTAGTTTTGATTTTCATTTCTCTGATTGCTAGTGATGATGAACATTTTTTCATGTATTTGTTGATTGATTGTACATCATCTTCTGAGAAGTGTCTGTTAATGTCCTTAGCTCATTTATTGATTGGGTTATTTATTTATTTTTTTTTTTTGGTGCTTAGCTTTTTGAGTTCTTTATGTACCCTAGAGATTAGTGCTGTATCCTGTGAAGGGTAAAGTTTTGCTCCCAAGATGTCGGCTCTCTATTCACCTTACAGATTGTTTCTTTTGCTGAGAAGAAACTTTTTAGTTTGAGTCCATCTCATTTATTGATTCTTGATTTAATTATTGCACCATAGGAGTCTTATTAAAGAAGTTGGGGCCTAATCCCACAGGATGGAGATTAGGACCTACTTTTTCTTCTATTAGACGCAGGATCTCTGGTTTTATTCCTAAGTCCTTCATCTATTTTGTGTTGAGTTTTGTGCATGGTGAGAGTTAGGGATTTAATCTCATTTTGTTACATATAGATTTCCAGTTTTCCCAGCACCATTTTTTGGAAAGGCTATCTTTTCTCCAATGCATGTTCTTGGCACCTTTGTCTAATATAAGATAATTGTAGTTTTGTGGGTTAGTCTCTGTGTCCTCTATTCTATACCATTGGTCTACCAGTCTGTTTTGGTGCCAATACCATGCTGTTTTGTTACTATTGCTTTGTAGTATAGTTTAAGGTCTGGTACAGTGATGCCACCTGCTTTACTCTCCTTGCTAAGGATTGCTTTAGCTATTCTGGTCTCTTGTTTTTCCAGATGAATTTCATGATTGCTTTTTCTATCTCTATGAGAAATGTCATTGGAATTTTGATTGGAATCTGTATAGTGCTTTTGGTATTATGGTCACTTTGATAATATTAATTCTGCCTATCCAGGAGCAATGCAGATCTTTCCATCTTCTATGATCTTCTTTGATTTCTCTCTTTGGGTTCTGTAATTTTCATTATTTAGACCTTTCACCTCTTTTGTTGATTCCCAAATATTTTATTTTTTTAGGCTATTGCAAATGGGGTGGTTTTCCTCATTTCCAATTCTATTGATTTGTCACTTCTATACAGAAATCCCTTTGATTTATGGGTGTTGATTTTATATCCTGCTACTTTTCTGAATTCATTTACTAGTACTAGAAGTTTTCTGATGGAACTTTTAGAGTCTTCTAGGTATAAAATATCATCAGCAAATAGTGCCAGTTTGAGTTCTTCTTTTCCTATGTTTATCCCTTTAATTTCTTTCATCAGTCTAATTGCTCTGGCCAGTGTTTCAAGAATGATATTAAATAGAAATGGTGAAAGAAGGCATCCCTGTGTTGCTCCAGTTTTTAGAGAGAATGCCTTCAATTTTTCTCCATTTATAATGTTGTTGGCCTGGGGCTCAGCATAGATAGCCTTTATGATGTTGAGATATGTTCCTGTTATCCCTAGTTTTTTCTAATGTTTTGAACATAAAGGGGTGCTATATTTTGTCAAATGCTTTTTCTGCATCTGTTGAGATGATCATATGATTTTTATCTTTAATTCTACTGATGTGATGATTACTTTTATTGATTTCCATATGTTGAACCAACCTTGCATCCCTGGGATAAATCCCACTTGATCATGGTACATGATCTTTTTGATATGTTTTTGTTTTTGATTTGCCAGAATTTTATTGAGAATTTTTGCATCGTTGTTCATTCTGTCAGGGTTCTTGACATTTTTCAATATAAATGAGCCCTTGCATATATATTTTAATACCTTAAAATGTTTAAGTTTGTTCTCATAGTCACTGTTAGAAGACTCTTAGTTATAGCCATTAGTCAGTTTTGAAGCTTCGCTAATTAACTCAAAGAAACCTGACAAAGTTTCAGTTTTTGTAGTTTATCAAGTTAGTGAGACAGAAATTACCATAGCAAATGAAGTTATTTGTATAGCTAAACTCTTCTAATTTTTACTTTTCATCCCTGATCATGGATACAAAGCCAGTCACATTTTTTCACAGACTCTTTCTCTCAAAGCAGATGTTTTAATGTGCTTACTTCATAGGACTTTATGGAACACCTTAAAGTGCTTTGTATTGCATTAAATATTGGGATGGGTAGGTGAATATGCCATAAAATGGAACTTTCGTTTTAGCATTTCTATTAACTAATTTCTACAGGTCATCATTATCATTCTTGTCAATGCTACTCTGAATTTCTGCCCCATTGGTATTGACTTTCTAGGACATTTTCCTGTTCCTTGTGTTGATTACCAATACTAGAACTTATGTCCCTGTAGCTCTAATCCCAACTATTTCAAGGTTAGACAAAGAAGTGGCCATGACCATTTAACTCTCAGAACATTAGATTTTAATGGCTCCAAGAAATCCATAGCAATTCAGATTCTACACAATGGCCTAATTGAAGTCTGACAAATACCTTGTGGATCACATCTCCAGTCTAGTCCTAATTTCAATTTTTCCTGTATCAAGACAACCACTGTAACAAAAGAAGTTTCTGTTACTTTTCTTGTTCAGGGTTTTAACTCCTGTTTTTGTACCAGGGATTGAACTTAGGGTCACTTGACCACTGAGACACATCCCCACCCCTTTTTTTGTATTTTATTTAGAGACAGAGTCTTACTGAGTTGTTTAGGGCTTTGCTAAATTGCTGAGGCTGGCTTTGAACTGCCGGTCCTCCTGCCTAAACCTCCCAAACCACTAGGATTACAGGCATGGGCCACCATGCCCAGCTGAGCCACTGGGCCCAGTTTAACTCCTTTGATATTCCAAATAAATCATGGAAAAACTTACATCACGATGAATATTAAAAGTATTAAATTGGCCAGAAACAGTGGTACATGCCTATAAATGGGGGCTATAACTGATCCAAAGACCTTTAGGTACAGCATAGGCCTAATAATCAGTTTGTAGAAAGCAAATGAACAAAGGACCAAATGAAAACCTATTATGGCAAATATATGGTCACTCCAGGCTGTTCTGCATTGATGAGATGAAGTCAAATACCTAGATACAAATGGCAGATGGAGAACTTGAAAGATTCAGAGGTTTTTCTCTCTGTTTTAGTTCACTCTAATTCTTTTTCCATATGAATCCTCTTAATTATTGTGGTCAGAGCTTTGTAGCATCAGGATTCTATACCAGTAACTCATTAGTATATGTTTACAGTACCCCAAACTCAGTTTGCTCTGTGCTAGGCACTGCTGGGAACTGGCCTAACATGACAGCTGAGATCTTCTTCCTCTGCAGAAATTGAGGCTAGGAATATTTGCACCACTAGTAAGTGGCAGCCCCAGCTCTTAAATTTCATAACTAAGTTAATTGCTTTTCTCATACTCCATGCATGGGGGTGGCAGAAAGGAGCACAAGAATCAGGGAGATGTCTGTTGTTTTATGGCTTTTTTACATCTGAAATAACTTCTGTGATTGGCTTTTCCATTATAGTAGTTTAATCTTAGAAACAGCTTCTATTTAACATATTTTTATTTTGCATCTACTCTGTTCTAGATCTTGGAGTGAGAAATATGAATCTGATAAGGAGTCTGGCTTTGAAACTTTTACTTTTTGAGGTTGAAATGAAATACAAATATAAGTAGGTACAATATAAGGAACATTGTACAAAAAAAAACATTAGGGAGGTATATAAACCATTCTGTAGGACTAAAGAGAGAAAGAAAAGACACTATTAGGACTGTGTGGGAAAAAGGAATTCATATATGGAGCAGGTGGTATTTCAGCTGAGTCTGAAGGAATGATACATGAACAAAATTAAGGAAATGAGATTCAAAGGAAAAGAAGTAACATGATGAGCCATGCTACCTCTCTTATGAGCCTCAGTTTTTGCACTTTAAAAAGTACATAATAGTACTCTTTCATCAAGTCATTATAAGGACAAATGTGGAATGTACATGTAACTGCTTTGTAAAGTCTCAAGTGTCTTAACAACTAAACAAATTCCCTGTTTTTTCTCTTCCCTTGATTCACTCAACACTGATTATGTGAGCATTATTCCTTACCTCCTCCCTCTCACCCTTCTTCTCTTCCTTGAATCTGTCAATAAATGCTTACTGAATAGATATAATGTAGCAAAGACCATGGAAGTCATTAAAACATAATACTGACAAGAGAGAGATGTTTATTATTCTCATGGCCTATGTTATTTTCATAGCTTATAGTCTACTTGGTTGAACATTAAATATGTAAACTAGTAAAGTGGGATAACAGTTACAATAGAGGGAAATCACTGGTCTAGTGATTTCAGGATTCAGTATTAAGGTATATAGTATTTAAGACTTAATCTACTCCAATAAAAGAGCTTCCTTAGAATGTATCATTTTTGCTGAAAGCTGAAAGATAAATGGTAGGTGGGTAAATGTATAAAGTAGAAGAATGCATTTGAAAGCAAAAACAGTGAGAGAAAGCATTACATCTTTGATGACAAAGGCAAATGTGATGGAAACATGAAATTGTAATGAAAAAGTTATTGGAGAGGTAGATAGAAGTATAATATTGGTGAGTCTCATAAGGTAAGTTAAAAGAATTGTACTTGATTCTAATGTTAAATGGAAGGAAATAGAAGGGATTAAGCAGAGATAGGACATGATCAGAATAGAGAATATCCTGAAAAAGAGAACAATTGTTTGGAGTTCTTGGTAATTCCTTGCACTGTAGGTGATGATGGATTAAGATGATAACAGTGATGGTGAAAATAAAGGGATGGTATAAGGGATGCTGGTATTTGGATCAACTTTGTGATTGTGTGGAAAATAAAAGGGGGGATTCCTAAATGACTTGGTTTTCTAGCATTTATAACAGAAAGGATGATAATGCCATTTACTGAAGGTAGGAACCATAGGAGAAAAGACTGTTTTAGAATACTTTGTTGTATATGGAAGATTTTAAGTTTCTCCTTGAAAACATTGAGCTAGGAGTGCCTGGGAGACATTTGAGCAGAAATGTTAAGTAGGTAGTGAATGCATAAATGCACCCAAGAGAGTTGCAAATTCAGGAGTCAGTAGTGATTACAATGGATTGTAACCACAATAGTAGTAGCAGATGTGATGTATCAGGGAAGTCATGTGGAATGAAGAGAGATTAGGGCAAGGACATGAGAAATTCCTTCACTTAAACCCCTGGCCATTCTAATAAAGAGGAAAAGAGAGAAAACTCAAATTAATAAAATACAAGAAGGAAATATCACAATGGACACGTCTGAACTACAGAAGATAATTAGAAACTATTTTGAAAATTTATATTCAAATAAAATACAAAATATTGAAGACAAATTTAACAAATTTCTAGAGACATATGGCCTACCCAGACTGAATGAGGAGGTCATACATGATTTAAAAAGATCAGTTTCAAGTAATGAAATAGAAAATGCCATTAAAAGCCTACCAACCAAGAAAAGCCCAGGACCAGATGGGTTCTCAGCCAAATTCTACAAGACTTTTAAAGAATATTGGTGTTAATACTCCTCAAAGTATTCCATGAAATAGAAAAGGATGGAGCCCTTCCAAACTCATTCTATGATACTATATCACCCTGATACCAAAACCAGACAAAGACACATCAAGGAAAGAAAATTTCAGACCAATATCCCTAATGAACATAAATGCAAAAATTCTCAATAAATTCTGGCAAATTGCATACAAAAACATTAAAAAGGAAGTGTGCAATGATCAAGTGGGGTTCATCTCAGGAATGCAGAGTTGGTTTAGCATATGGAAGTCAATAAACATTATTTTTCATATTATAGACTTAAAAACAAGAATCATATGATCATCTCAATAGATTCAGAAAAAGCATTTGACAAATACCACACCTCTCCATGTTCAACAAACTAGAAAAACTAGGGATAGTAGAAACATACCTCAACATTGGAAAAGCTATATATGCTAAACCCAATGCCAGCATCATTCTAAATGGAGAAAAATTGAAAGCATTTCCTCTGAAAACTGGAACAAGACAAGGATGTCCTATTTCACCACTTCTATTCAACATCATCTTTGAAACTCTAAAAAAAGCAATTAGACAAAAGAAAAGGCTAAAAATAGGTAAAGAACTCACTATTTGCTGATGACATGATTCTATATCTAGAAGACCCAAAATATTCCACCAGAAAACTTCTAGAACTAATAAATGAATTCAGCAAAGTAGCAGGATATAAAATCAACACCCATAAATAAAACACATTCCTTTACATCAGTGATGAATCCACTGAAAAAAAGTAGGAAAACTACCCCATTCACAATAACCTCAAAAAAAATTATGAATCAAGCTAACAAAAGAGATGAAAGATCTCTACAATGAAAACTACAGAACACTAAAGAAAGAAATTAAAGAAAACTTCAGAAGATGGAAATTAATATTGTCAAAATAGCCATACTACCAAAAGCATTATACAGATTTAATGCAATTCCTATTAAAATTCCAATGACATTCTTCATATAAATTTTAAAAAGCAATCATAAAATTTATTTGGGAGATTCACCCACACTTGCATGGGTGGGTCACAGGTGAACAGCAGGTATGTCCACCCCTCTCACAGCAGGGAAGACACCCACCAGGGCCTAGCCTCTGGTGCAGGACCACCCCTTCCAATCAGCAGACTACCAGGAGCTGAGATCCAGCCCAGACTGCCCATACCATCCCTCACAGTATACAGGCTCCCAGTAGGTGTGGTTCACCCCTCTCCTGGAAGGGCAGACACTTTCCAGAGCCTAGCTTCTGGTGCAGGACTGCTCCTTCCAACGAGCAGACTACCAAGGGAGGTCAAGCCCAGTGGCCCAGATCCACCCACACCAACTTGCACAGTTGCACACCAGATCCATGATGCAGTAGCATTAATTGAGGGACACCAGCAGGGTCTGGAAGCCCCAAATCAAGGTGAGGTACAGACAATCTACATGGGTACTAAAAGAATATAGAGAAGAAACTGTAATATCTCAGATCCACACTGCAAGAAAGGATTTTATGATTGCTTTTTT
This sequence comes from Marmota flaviventris, assembly GCF_047511675.1. Taxonomy (NCBI): domain Eukaryota; kingdom Metazoa; phylum Chordata; class Mammalia; order Rodentia; family Sciuridae; genus Marmota; species Marmota flaviventris. The sequence goes on along the minus strand of NC_092507.1, from coordinate 38,668,751 downwards.
TTTCTATTTCTATGAAGAATGTCATTGGGATTTTAATAGGAATTGCATTAAATCTGTATAATGCTTTTGGTAGTGTGGCTATTTTGACAATATTAATTATATCTTTCCATCTTCTGAGGTTTTCTTTCACATTGACAACATGAAAAAACAAGGGAGGAAAGTGCCCCAAACAAACCAGGACACTATAATAACAGAACCCAGAGAAGGAGTTCAGAAGGTTCATAATTAAAAAACAAGGGAGGAAAGTGCCCCAAACAAACCAGGACACTATAATAACAGAACTCGGAGAAGGAGTTCAGAAGGTTCATAATTAAAAAGATCTGTGAATGAGAAAAATGATTTAAACGAGGAAATACAGGCAAAAATTGATCACTCTAACAATGAGATAAGAGAGCAAATACAGGTAGCAAAAGATTACTTCAAGAGAGAGATAGAGACTGAAAAAAAAAGTCAGAAATCCTTGAAACAAAGGATACAATGAATCAAATAAAAAAACTCAATAGAAAGCATAACCAACAGACTAGATCACTTGGAAGAAAGAATGTCAGATAATGAACATAAAGTATACAACCTGGAAAATAAAATTGATCACACTCTGAAGATAGTTAGATACCATGAACAGAACATTCAAGAATTATGGGACAGCATTAAAAGACCAAATCTAAGACTTATTGGGATAGAGGAAGGCACAGAGTTTCAAACCAAAGGAATGCACAATCTCTTCAATGTGAACATACTCTATATGAAAGATATAAAAATCATACTCTTGTATGAATATGATATGAAAAATCATATTCTTATAATGCATTCTGTTGTCATGTATTTAAAAAAATAAAATTAATAAAACTAAAAAAAAAGATAATATCAGAAAATTTCCCAAGCATGAAGAATGAATTGGAAAACCAAATAAAGAGGCTTTTAGGACACCGAATGTACAAAGTTACAACATATCTATACCAAGGCACATTATAATAAAAGTGCCTAGCATACAGAATAAGGATAGAATCTTAAGAGCCACAAGAGAGAGGAATCATATCACATATCAGGGGAGACCAATTTGTATCTCAGCAGATTTTTCAACCCAGACCCTCAGAGCCAGGAGATCATGGAACAACATATGCCAAGCTCTGAAAGAAAATGGATGCCAACAAAGAATCTTATATCCAGCAAAACTAAGCTTCAGATTTGATGAGGAAATAAAAACCTTTCTTGATAAACAAAAGTTAAAAGAATTTACAACTAGAAAACCTGCACTACAGAACATCCTCAACAAAATATTCCAAGAAGAAGAAATGAAAAACAATGATAAAAATCAACAGAGGGAGGGATTACACTTAAGGAAACTCCAATCAGAGGAGAAACCAAGTCACATTAAACACACACACACACACACACACACACACACACACACACAAAATGTCTGGGAAAGAAATCTTGTCTCAATAATAACCCTGAAAGTTAATGGCCTAAACTTACCAATCAAAAGACATAGACTAGCGGAAGACTGAAGGTGGAGGGTTGGGAAAAATTATACCACTCACATGAACTATGGAAGCAAGCAGGGGTTTCCATCCTCATATCAAATAAAGCAGACTTCAAACTAATGTCAATCAAAAGGGATAAAGAAGGACACTACATACTGCTCAAGGGAACCATACACCAACAAGACTTAACAATTATAAATATATATGTCCCAAACAATGGATTATCTATGTTCATCAGACAAACTCTTCTCAAATTCAAGAGTCAAATAGACCACAACACAATAATTTTGGGTGACTTTAACACATCTCTTTCATTACTAGATAGATCTTCCAAACAAAAGCTAAACAAAGAAACTATAGAACTCAATAATACAATCAATAACTTAGACTTAACTGACATATATAGAATATTTCATCCTTCAATGACAGATTACACTTTCTTCTCAGCAGCACATGGATCCTTCTCTAAAATAGACCATATACTATGCTGCAAATCAAGTCTTAGCAAATATAAAAAAGTAGAGATACTACCCTGCATTCTATCAGATCATAATGGAATGAAATTAGAAATTGTTGATAAAATAAGAAATAAAATCCAATCCAACATCCAGAGACTAAATAATATGCTCCTGAATGAACAATGGGTTACATAAGACGTAAAGGAGAAGATTAAAAATTTTTATAGGTGAATGAGAACACAGATACAACATATCGAAACCTCTGGGACATTATGAAAGCATTTCTAATAGGAAAGTTCATTGCATAGAGTTCATTCCTTAAAAGAAGAAAAAGTCAACAAATAAATGACTTAACATTACATCTCAAAGCCCTAGAAAAAGAAGAACAAATCAACACCAAAAGCAGCAGAAGACAGGAAATAATTAAAATCAGAGCTGAAGTCAATGAAATTGAAACAAAATAAACAATTGAAAAAATTGACAGACCAAAAAGTTGGTTTTTTGAAAAAATAAATAAAATTGGCATCACAGATTTTTGTCACTTTGTTTACTCTTTGTCTCTGGCATCTAGAAATGTTCCTGATACATAATAGGTATTTAATAAATTCATTATTCCTCCATTAAACCTAATTAATAAGTTTACATTCTTCTTTCTAGTCTTTCTTTTCTTGTGCACATTTTTCACAGCTGCAATTAAGTATATGTACATATTTGTATTCTGCTCTTTTCTTTTAATATTACATCAAAACAGTTTTCTCATATTTTTCCCCAAGTGTTCATCATGCATATTAGGAGAATTTTAAAATTGTTTTATATATTATAATTACTGTATTATGTTTCTATTGCTGGGCATTTGTATTTTAATGTTTTTTGTAAAGTAGATAACAATATCGTATGTATTTCAGATTTGTTAAATTATTTTTTTAGGATTAGTTCCTAAGAGAGAAGCTATAGAGTTAAAGGTTATTAGTTTCTCATATAGTATCATATCACATGGGGAGTCTAAACTCACTCCATCCACATAAGGATGGGATCAACAGAAAATTTCAGAGGACAGAGGAGAGAATAGATGACTTTGAAGATGGAAAAATAGAAGCTATCCAATCTGAACAAAAGAATACAACATAATTAAAATTAAAAGAAAAAATGAACAGAGCCTCAGGAATCTATGCAACTATAATAAAATATCTAACATTCATGTCATTCAAGTTTCAAAAGGAGAGGAGAAAGATGGTAGATTTTAAAAAACTGTTTGAAATGGCTGAAATCTTCTCAAAAATGGCATAAGTTAAACTTATAGATTAAAGAGTTTAAGGGAACCCCCAATGAGAAAACACCTTAACGAAATCCATGCTAAGAAACATTATAGTTAAATTTCTGAAAATTAAGGACAAAGAAACAAATCTTGCACAAAAGGAGAAAAGGACACTTTACCAATTGGGAAAAAAAAAAGAAAAACTATGAGGCCAGACTTAAGTGGCAGAATATTTTTAAAAATTGAAAGGAAAGAACTATCAACCTAGAATACTCTATCCAGCAAAAATATTTTTTTAATAATTAAGGAGAAATCAGGACATTCTAGATGAGAGAAAACAAAGATTATTTGTTGCCAGAAGACCTATTCTAAAGGAATGACTAAAGGAAGTTCCAAAAAGAAATATTAATAAAGGACTCTTGGAATATCAGGAAGAAGAAAGAATAAAAGAATAAAAGTATAGGTAAGTACAATAGACCTTTTGATTTCCTGTGTTGTCTAAATATGTCTCATATTAAAGCATAAGTATGTCATATATGGAAAGATAAGAAAGCTATCACAGTCTAATGGTGATAACATTTGCCAATTAGAGTAAGCTTCAAAAATCTTACTTCAATGTAAGTCCTTTATAGTTTGGATCTAGAATGTCCCCCAAAGACCCAAGTCTTAATGTCTTAGTCAGGCTTGGGCTGTTGCATTATGGCAGAAACTTTAAGAGGTAAGGTCTAGTAGAGGTGGGTGGTCTTCCAGTCACTGGGGTCATGCCCTTCAAGATGATAGTGGAACCCCAGCCCCTACCTCTTTCTTTTGCTGACCATGAGATAATGGTTTTGCTCTGCCATGTGTTCCCACCATTGCCATCCAGCACCCCCACTAGAAACTTTAAAGCAAAGGATCCATTTGATCATGGACCGAAACCTCCATGAACCAAAATAAGTATTTTTCTAAGTTGATTATCTCAGGTATTTGCTGTAGGAATGGATAACTGACTAACATAAATAGGATAGGGAAGGAGAGGGGATAGGTGTGACCACAATGGGGTACTTCTACAAGATTTTTATAGTGATGCTGTTATTGGAATTTAAGATTTGTGTTGTTTGCTGCTTAACTTAAGACTCAGAAGACAGAAGTTACTGGAAAGAAATAGCTTTATTCAGGGCCTGCCCTGAGGAAAATAGAGGAGATTTTTTTTCCTGTCTCAAATCTTCATTTTTTTTTTTGGTGGGGGGTCAGAAGCCCTAAAGGCTTTTGTGGGGAAAAGGGGTAAAGTGAGACAAGTAGGAAATCCATGCAATGGGGAGGGTCGTAGTCATTCAGAAGTGTCTCTTCTTTCCTCTTCTCTGGAGGAATATCGCAATGGGTTTTGAAGTTCTGCAGCTGGCTATCTAAAACCTAAGGGAGAGATTCTCTTCAGCAAAAAGAATTAGGGAGGGCAGAACACAAAAGAAAGGAGAGTGAGGGGCAATTATAAATGATCCCTGTTACAATGAGTATATTGAATATTGTGATAATTATGTGTGACAAAAATGCAAAGAATCATAAATTCACACTATACCAATGTAAATTTCCTGATTTTGATACTGGACTATACCAAGGAAAGATGCAGCCTTTGGGGAAACTTTAGTGGAACTGGGTGAAGGGTACCATTTTGCAAATTTATGAGAATCTACAATTATTTCAAACAAAGAGTTAAAAATACACATTAATTCACCTGTCCTTTTTTCCCCCATATAAATGAACTGAAAGTATAAAATCTTTTAAAGAATGTCAAAGCACAGAAGAGCCCTCTCTGAGAGGGGAAGCTTCCCAGAGATTGATTGATGGGTTGGAGAAAGTATGTAGCATTTTAAAGCTATAGATGTAACAAAAGAAAAATCTCAAAAACAAAAAATCATTCAGATTGAATCAAGTGACATGTGGAAATAGAATAAGGTTGTGGAGTAGAAGAAACATGGATTTCAGTGCATATTCCATCTCTGGGGTTTCCACTACTTCATGGAATGGCCCAAGAGTAAATCACTTAACCTCTCTGCTATTTCTCCAGAGCACAGCTTGATTGTTCACCCTGGATTATTTCATATTTGACTTCTGGGAGAGTTCTTGCAAAGGACAAGGAAGAAACTCAGGGAATATGCAGGACTTCTTCATCTCTTTTTACCAGAGCAGACATACTTTTGTCAGCTTCTCTTATCAGTAATCTGAATCAAATTTTGTTTTAAAAATGAGGTATGCTACTTCTCTCTCCCCTCTGTATAGATTGTCATCCACAGTCTTCCAGATGGGTAAATGGGAACTATAATAAGATATATGACTTGGAATCACACAGCAAGTCCCTGAGGTGTAGCAGACCCATGCTTACCTCAGTGTTGCTACATTGTTTCCCTTTGCCTTTACTCAAAGAAAATGGCTGAAATGTGGCAGCTTGATGCAGGGAAGCAACACTGGTTTGGTAGTTAAGCAATGAAACCCAAATTCAAATCTCAGATCATCCTGCCATGGGACAACCAGAATAATAGGTACCATTAGTTAACCTCAAGTAACACAGGCATCATGCTATTATGCCATTTGAATTCACTCTTAAGCTTGCAACAAAAGGCTAGAACCTAAATAAAGAGAACAAACAAGGCATGTGGTGCTGTTATTACTTTTATCCAAAAAGGAAGGAACCTTAGTGATCATCTAGCCAAATACTCTCATTTTGCACATAAAGAAGCTAAGGACCAAATAAATATTTACATAAGAGCCCTAACTACCATGCAAGAATTAGATTTGAACCTAGGCCTTCTAATTTTTTCTCACAATATAAAGCAGCCTACATAATATTTTATTGTCAGAATTACCTGTCATTGTGATATCCTTATAAAGCTGTAGGAGGCAGGAGTGGGGGGGAGAGATTACCAATTATATTTTATAGACAAGGACACCAAGGCTCAGAAAAGTATCCCAGATTAGTCAAGGGTCATCTAGCTATATTATTTCCATTACCTACTCCTGATTTGTAGGGTAATCAGACATCCTGATTTGCCTGGAATCATTTGGGATTTCCTGGAATTTAGAAGTTAAGGCTTTAGTTCTAAGCCAGGAATTTCCTTAGAAAATTAAGACAAATTAGTCACCCAACTCAGGAGTGAGGAGGCAGAAATTAAGTGTCAGGGAGGCAACAGTGGAGACATATCAGTGAAAAGATCCTGGGTTAACACTGAGAAAATAAAACTAAAGTCCAGAAAGAAAAAAAAATGGATAGTTCACTAATAAAACTTGTCAATTTTAATATCAATACTAATGTTACTCTCTTTTTTTTCACTATTTTTTATTGGTTGTTCAAAACATTACAAAGCTCTTGACATATCATATTTCATACATTAGATTCAAGTTGGTTATGAACTCCCAATTTTACCCCAAATACAGATTGCAGAATCACATCGGTTACACATCCACATTTTTACATAATGCCATATTAGTAACTGTTGTATTCTGCTACCTTTCCTATCCTCTACTATCCCCCCTCCCCTCCCCTCCCATCTTCTCTCTCTACCCCATCTACTGTAATTCATTTCTCTCCTTGTTTATTTTCCCATTCCCCTCACAACCTCTTATATGTGATTTTGTATAACAATGAGGGTCTCCCTCCATTACCATGCAATTTCCCTTTTCTCTCCCTTTCCCTCCCACCTATTGTCTCTGTTTAATGTTAATCTTTTCTTCATGCTCTTCCTCCCTGCTCTGTTCTTAGTTCTCTCATTATATCAACGAAGACATTTGGTATTTGTTTTTTAGGGATTGGCTAGCTTCACTAAGCATAATCTGCTCTAGTGCCATCCATTTCCCTGCAAATTCCATGATTTTGTCATTTTTTAGTGCTGCGTAATACTCCATGGTGTACAAATGCCACATTTTTTTTATCCATTCATCTATTGAAGGGCATCTGGGTTGGTTCCACAGTCTAGCAATTGTGAATTGTGCTGCTATGAACATCGATGTGGCAGTATCCCTGTAGTACGCTCTTTTAAGGTCTTCAGGGAATAGTCCGAGAAGGGCAATAGCTGCGTCAAATGGTGGTTCCATTCCCAGCTTTCCGAGGAATCTCCATACTGCTTTCCAAATTGGCCACACCAGTTTGCAGTCCCACCAGCAATGTACAAGAGTACCCTTTTCCCCACATCCTCGCCAGCACTTGTTGTTGTTTGATTTCATAATGGCTGCCAATCTTACTGGAGTGAGATGGTATCTTAGGGTGGTTTTGATTTGCATTTCTCTGACTGCTAGAGATGGTGAGCATTTTTTCATGTACTTGTTGATTGATTGTATGTCCTCCTTTGATAAGTGTCTCTTCAGGTCCTTGGCCCATTTGTTGATTGGGTTATTTGTTATCTTATTGTCTAATTTTTTGAGTTCTTTGTATACTCTGGATATTAGGGCTCTATCTGAAGTGTGAGGAGTAAAAATTTGTTCCCATGATGTAGGCTCCCTATTTACCTCTCTTATTGTTTCTCTTGTTAAGAAAAAACTTTTCAGTTTAAGTAAGTCCCATTTGTTGATTCTTGTTATTAACTCTTGTGCTATGGGTGTCCTATTAAGGAATTTTGAGCCCGACCCCACAATATGTAGATCGGAGCCAACTTTTTCTTCTATCAGACGCAGAGTCTCTGATTTGATATCTAGCTCCTTGATCGACTTTGAGTTAACTTTTGTGCATGGCGAGAGGAGGGAATTCAGTTTCATTTTGTTGCATATGAATTTCCAGTTTTCCCAACACCATTTGTTGAAGATGCTATCCTTCCTCCATTGCATGCTTTAGCTCCTTTATCAAATATAAGATAGTTGTAGCTTTGTGGATTAGTCTCTGTGTCCTCTATTCTGTACCATTGGTCCACCCGCCTGTTTTGGTACCAGTACCATGCTGTTTTTGTTACTATTGCTCTGTAATATAGTTTGAAATCTGGTATCGCTATACGGCCTGATTCACACTTCCTGCTTAGAATTGCTTTTGCTATTCTGGATCTTTTATTTTTCCATATGAATTTCATGATTGCTTTATCTATTTCTACAAGAAATGCCGTTGGGATTTTGATTGGCATTGCATTTCACCTATAAAGAACTTTTGGTAATATCGCCATTTTGATGATGTTAGTTCTGCCTATCCATGAACAGGGTATATTTTTCCATTTTCTAAGATCTTCTTCTACTTCTCTTTTTAGGGTTCTGTAGTTTTCATTGTATAAATCTTTCACCTCTTTTGTTAGGTTGATTCCCAAGTATTTTATTTTTTTTTTTGAGGATATTGTAAATGGAGTGTTTTTCCTCATTTCCGTTTCAGAAGTTTTGTCGCTGATATACAGAAATGCCTTTGATTTATGCGGGTTGATTTTATATCCCGCCACTTTGATGAATTCATTTATTAGTTCTAGTAGTTTTTTTGTAGACCCTTTTGGGTCTTCTAGGTATAGAATCATGTCTCCCGCAAATAGTGATAATTTAAGTTCTTCTTTTCCTATTTTTATGCCTTTAATTTCTTTCATCTGTCTAATTGCTCTGGCCAGTGTTTCAAGAACTATATTGAATAGAAGTGGTGATAGAGTGCATCCCTGTCTTGTTCCAGATTTTAGAGGGAATGCCTTCAATTTTTCTCCATTCAGAATGATGCTAGCCTGAGGCTTAGCATAGATAGCTTTTACTATGTCGAGGTAAATTCCTGTTATCCCTAGTTTTTCTAGAGTTTTGAACATAAAGGGATGCTGTACTTTGTAGAATGCTTTTTCTGCGTCTATCTAGATGATCATATGGTTCTTATCTTTAAGTCTATTGATGTGATGAATAACATTTATTGATTTCCGTATATTGAAACATCCTTGCATGCCAGTTATGAATCCTACTTGATCATGGTGCACAATTTTTTTGATGTGCCTTTGTATCGGATTCGCCACAATTTTATTGAGGATTTTTGCATCTAGGTTCATCAGAGATATTGGTCTATAGTTTTCTTTCTTTGAGGTGTCTTTGTCTGGTTTCGGAATCAGGGTGATGTTGGCCTCATAGAATTAATTTGGCAGAGCTCCCTCTTTTTCTATTTCCTGAGATAACTTGAATAGTGTTGGTATTAATTCTTCTTTAAAGGTTTTGTAAAACTCCGCTGTATACCCATCCGGTCCTGGGCTTTTCTCGGTTGGTAGTCTTTTGATTGCTTCTTCTATTTCATCCATTGATATAGGTCTGTTTAAGTTGTGAGTATCCTCCTGACTCAGTCTGGGCAAATCATATGACTTAAGAAATTTATCGATGTCTTCACTATCTTCTATTTTATTGGAATATAGGTTTTCAAAATAATTTCTAATTGTCTTCTGTATTTCTGTAGGATCTGTTGTGATATTGCCTTTTTCATCCCGTATGTTAGTAATTTGAGTTCTCTCTCTTCTTCTCTTCATTAGCATGGCTAATGGTCTGTCGATCTTATTTATTTTTTTGAAGAACCAACTTTTAGTTTTGTTAATTTTTTCAATAGTTTCTTTTGTTTCAATTTCGTTGATTTCCGCTCTGATTTTAATTATTTCTTGCCTTCTGCTACATTTGCTGTTGTTTTGCTCTTCCTTTTCTAGGGCTTTGAGATGAAGTGTGAGCTCATTTATTTGTTGGTTTTTCCTTTTTTTGAGGAATGACCTCCAGGCGATGAATTTCCCTCTTCGTTGTGTCCCATAGATTCCAATATGTTGTGTCTGTATTTTCATTTATCTCTAAGAATTTTTTTATTTCCTCCTTTATGTCTTCTGCAACCCATTGATCATTCAGTAACATATTGTTCATTTTCCATGTGATGTAGGGTTTTTCCTTCCTTCTTTTATCATTGATTTCCAGTTTCATTCCATTATGATCAGATAAAATGCATGATATTATCTCCACCCCTTTATATTTACTGAGGGTTGCCCTATGGCATAATATATAGTCTATTTTTTGAGAAGGATCCATGTGCTGCTGAGAAAAAAGTATATCCACTTGATGATGGTTGATATATTCTATGTATGTCAGTTAAGTCTAGGTTATTGATTGTGATATTGAGTTCTATAGTTTCTTTATTCAACTTTTGTTTGGAGGATCTGTCCAATGGTGAGAGAGGTGTGTTGAAGTCACCCATAATTATTGTGTTGTGGTCTATTTGATTCTTGAACTTGAGGAGAATTTTTTTTATGAACGTCGCAGCACCATTATTTGGTGCATAAATATTGATAATTGTTATGTCTTGCTGGTGAATGGTTCCTTTTAACAGTATATAATGTCCTTCCTTATCCCTTTTGATTAACTTAGTCTTGAAGTCGATTTTATTCGATATGAGGATGCCCACCCCTGCTTGCTTACGAGGACCGTGTGCGTGGTATATTTTTTCCCAACCTTTCACCTTCACCCTGTGTATGTCTTTTCCAATCAGATGTGTCTCCTGGAGGCAGCATATTGTTGGATTTGTTTTTTTAATCCATGTTACCAGCCTCTGTCGATTTATTGGAGAGTTTAAGCCATTAACGTTTAGAGTTACTATTGATATATGGTTTGTACTTCCAGCTATGTTTGATTATTTATCTTCTTTTTTTTTTAATTTAGTTTGTTTCTCCATGATTAGCTTTCCCCCCGCCCTCTGTCTTGTACTTCCAGCTATGTTTGATTATTTATCTTCTTTTTTTTTTTTAATTTAGTTTGTTTCTCCATGATTAGCTTTCCCCCCGCCCTCTGTCTTTACAGAGGCACTTCCCACTGATGGTTTTGGTTATTGTTTTTCATTTCTTCCTCGTGTAGTGTTTTGCTCAAGATGCTTTGCAATGCTCGTTTTCTGGCTGCAAATTCTTTTATCTTTTGTTTATCATGAAATATTTTTATTTTGTTGTCATACCTGAAGCTTAATTTTCCTGGATACAGAATTCTTGGTTGGCATCCATTGTCTTTCAGTGTTTGAAATACATTGTTCCAGGATCTTCTCGCTTTCAGCATCTGTGATGAAAAATCCGTTGTTAACCTTAGTGGTTTACCCCTGAATGTAATCTGCCTCCTTTCTCTTGTAGCTTTTAATATTTTCTCTTTGTTCTGTATATTGGATATCTTCATAACAATGTGTCTTGGCATTGGTCTACTGTGATTTTGTGTGCTCGGTGTCCTGTATGCATCTACAATTTGTATATCCGTTTCCTTTTTTATTTCTGGAAAGTTTTCTGTAATTATTTCATTCAGCAGGTTACTCATTCCCTTGGTTTGAATCTCTGTACCTTCCTCTATCCCGATGACTCGTAAGTTTGGTTTTTTTATGTTATCACATATCTCTTGGATGTTTTTCTCGTGATTTTTTACCAGCCTTTCTGAGTTGGCTAGACTCTTTTCAAGATGATATATTTTGTCTTCATTATCTGACGTTCTGGCTTCTACTTGCTCCACTCTGTTAGTGATACTCTCAATTGAGTTTTTAATTTGGTTTATCGTTTCCTTCATTTCTAGAATTATTGTTTGATTTTTTTTATAATCTCTATCTCCTGATAAAGATGCTTAACTTCTTCTTTTATCTGTTTTTGTAATTCATTTTCAAAGTGTTCTTTCACTGTTTGGATTTGCTGTCTTGTATCCTCTTTAAGGTTCCATTCCATCTGTCTAAGGTATTCCTTGAGTTCTTTATATGACCATTTTTCTGATGACTCTAGATCCTCCTGAATATTTAGGCTGTCCTTCATTGTTTGTACTCCGTTTCTTCCTTGCTTTTTTATGCTGCTCATGTTATTTCTTGTTCTGTTTGACTGCTGAGTTACTGTTTACTTTTATAAATTTATTTGATGCTTGGGAGGAAAGATATTAGAAGGGAAGGGAAGAAGTCACTGTCGCACTTGTTTCAATGAAGTTATCTCCTCCGCCCATGACGTCAGTTCTCCCATGGTGGTATCCCGTGCAAATGGTGACCGTCCGTTCTCTTTGCCGGGTGACCAATGCAACGGGTGGGTCCTGACTGTCTCTCACAAGCCCCATTTCAATCCTGTGGCCACTGCCTATGAAGGCTCTGTTGGCTTTTACCTCTGTAAGTTCAGGCGGGCCGACCAGTTATTTCAGCGGGATCGTTAGTGCTGAGTCACGAGAAGCAGGCAAACTGGAGTTTGAATGCAGCCGATCCGGGCTCCATGTGTGTGTTCTGAGGGGCCCAGACTGTTTGCCCCAGATCCACGTCAGCTCAGCATTGCCTAGTGATCCTGAGCAAACAGCATTTAGACAATTTACGACTCCCTACGCCCACGCAGCTGGAGAGGTCAGAGACTTGATCTCTCCGCGCCCGCTGCCATGTTGGATTCCCCCTAATGTTACTCTCAATTACCCTTGTACATCTTCTTATAACATTATGGTACAGAGAGGATATTGAAATTTAGGTTAAGTTTAAAAGTTTCTACAGAGGTCAGGGTTTGCTAAGAAAACCTGAACATTCACATAAAAATTTATTGCAGTATATTCAAATAGCCAGTGTAGTTTAGTATTGTTTAAGAGTTGGAAAATATAGTTGAGAAGATAAGGAATGGGAATCTAAAAATATGAGTCTTAATCCTGAAAATACTTCTCTGAGAGTTAAGTGATTAAAAAAGATGCATATCACAGATTAATCTTTGTATAAAAATGTATCCATTGTAGGTGGTTGATGATGACAGACTCAAGGCAAACTAAATTCCCAAATGAGGGAAATGATGATATAATTATGGTGGATCAAAAATGTAACATTATACAACCATTAAAAATAATTTCTCGGCATTTGTAATAACACAGGGACAATACTGATCTTGTATACAATAAAAAGAGTAAAAAACTATGTATAATCATTGTAATTATATGAAACCTAGAGATACATTAAATATACACACATAATTGCTATAAACTGGTTTTTGAATAGTAGAATTATGGTAGACTTTTTTTTTTCACAAACTTGGTGTGCTACAGCTGCACCCTACAGGCTTGTAGAAGCTGATTATCAAATTTTTAGGAATTTCATGAGTTGATTCTAAAACCATCAGTAGATGGAAATTATCATGCATTTATATCATGGACATTGACACGTGCTACAAAATCAGGTCTATACATGACTTTATGCCAGGAATTCAAACAATTTTCTTACAAATTAAACTCTGAAAAAATTCATGGAATAAAACTGGATAACACTGACAGAAAAACCCCAGACTACATTCCTAACTCTCTGGTCATGGGAACTCTGTCAGGGCTCCTGATGGAAATCCTGAGGAAAGACTCCCAATGGAGATGAACCAGAAGATGCTGAGAAATCATCCCCAGCCAGCTGTGGTTCACATCTGCTACATCTGGGGATATGGTGCTGATTGTAAAGTGCCATCACACCTCTCTCTCTCTCTCTCTCTCTCTCTCTCTCTCTCTCTCTCTCTCTTTTAATTTGTTCTAATTAGTTATATATGACAGTAGAATGCACTTTAACACATCACACATAAATGGAGTATAACTTCTCATTTTTCTGGTTATTCATGATGTAGACTCATACCAGTCCTGTAGTTATATACCAGTCCTGTAGTTACATGCATACATAGGGTAATAATGTCTATCCTTTCTACCCCCATACCCCTCCCTTCCCTTTACTCCCCTCTACCTAATCCAAAGTAACTCTATCCTTCCCCAGCTGCCCCTCCTTATTGTGAATTATCATCTGCATATCAGAGAAAATATTCAGCCTTTGGTTCTTTGGAATTATCTTATTTCACTTAGCATGATATTCTCCAGCTTCATCCATTTACCAGTAAATGCCATAACCTGATTTTTATTTAAGGCTAAGTAATATTCCATTGTGTGTGTGTGTGTGTGTGCATACACACACACATCACATTTTTTTATCCATTCATCTGTTGAAGGACAACTAGGTTGGTTCCATAGCTTAGCTATTGTGAATTGAGTTGCTGTAAACATTGACGTAGCTGTATCACTGTAGTGTGCTGAATGGTGTGACAGGCTGAAGAAATGAATAGGAACATGCTTATTTTTTTCTTTTTTAATTTTTTATTTGTTCTTTTTAGATATACATGACAGTAGAGTCCATTTTGTCATATTATGCATACATGGAGTATAACTTATCCATATTATGGTCCCATTCTTGTGGTTGTACATGATGCTAATTTTTATATTCACAGAAATGTGTCTCATTCAGGGCTCTAAAAAAAACAGATGGCACACAGAACGTATGATAGAATGATGAAAATTATTTAGAAAAGACCATTTTGTTAAGGGTCATGGTATGTAGAATAATAAGAGCAGGATCTTGAGGCTAGTAGCATTAGAACTATCACCATTCTTAGAGGAGGGAGGTCTCACTGGGATCTAGAAAGAGAACATTGTGTAGGGCCACTTTGAGAGCAGTAGTGACCTTCTATTAAGAGATGCAATCAGCTTTAGGTGACTTTACAGGAAGAGACACAGGGTAATAAGTCCTCTGACTTCCCACCAAGTTGTGGGGATTGTCTGAGATAGAAAATGTGATAGCTTTGTATAAGAATCCTTGACAAGGGGATCCAAGATGGCAGGCTAGAGGGAGGCTGCATTCCTAGTAGTGCCATGACATCAGATTCAAGCAGTGGGAATAATATTTCTCTGTGAGTTATTAGAGAACCCATGGCCACTCACCCATGAGGGACCTCTTGCCACCTAACCAAGCAGGATCTTCGGCTGCTCCCACCTGCATAGGACCCTTGGCTGCTGCTCCCATGTGGACCCCCCTGGTCACTTCCATATTGGGACGCTGCAACTATTGCCATAGTTGCCTGTCCCTGGGGACACTGGACAGCAACTGTAGACAGTTGCCAACCCCAATACTACATGCCACAGAGCTGCATCTCTGAATGGCACTACCCAATGCCACTGCCTGGCCTAACCAGACACCCCATCTCTGAAAGCAGATGCCTCCATCTTGGAACACCTTTATTGACAACTTGGGTCATCATTGCTACACCATTTCCATATTTAGTTGGGGAAACTTCCAGTGTACAACATTTTCTGGGGCCTAAAAGCAATATCAAAGTACTTATAGTCCCCCTACTTCGCCCTCTCTCCCACAGCCACCAACCCAGCATAGAGCTTGTAGCTACATGCCAGGTTCATAGCACACAAAGACTGGTCCTGACCTGCCCAATACAAAACAGCTCTCCATGACAGGTGTGCAGGTCCCAGAGCACAGCCCACAAGACCTCTGCAGAGAGAGGTTCCTGATTGGGAAGCAGAAAGGGAGGTGATGAATGAGATACAATTTAGAGGCTAAAGTAAAGACAAGGAATTGTGAGGTCTACAGGTGATATAAGGAGATGAGACCAGGTGCCTACAGCACATGAGCGAGCCCCAAAGGAGGTCCCTGGGTACAGTCTCCCATTGAGGACCAGCAAGTTTATACTCTACATCAGGAGTTCTTCCTCTAAAACCAACCCACCCACCCTAATAACCTTCACCATCCCAAGGGTGGAGATACCAGCAAACTACAGACAACATCACCTATTGGATGAGAAGGGAAGCAGGAAAGATACTGAACTCCAACAGAGATAATCCTTTAATTTTCCTTTGAGTTTTTTTTTTTCTTTTCTCTCTCTTTTTCTCTCACCTTCACAACTTGAACACTTGTGAAACCAAGTATTTTTCATGGATTAGGCTACTGAGAACTGGGATGTCTGAATAGTATATTACAGCTGTGTTGTATATTCTTTTATCTCCCATTTTCACATTTTTTATTTTTCTTAATTTTTACATGTATTTGTTTTTTTGTACTCTCTCTATTGTCTTTCCACTTACTTGTCTCCTCAAAGTCACTTTCTCTCTTTTCTCCTGCTACTATACAACTTCTTTTGATCCCTCTTTCATGCTTTCTAATCTAATAACTCTCATCCTCACCTCCTACCTCTCTAACATCTCATCCTACACCCCACCCCTGGTTCTCTCTTTGTCTACAATTAGTAACTGCAGACCCTTTTGCAAACCTGCTATGTACATTGTACCATTTCTGTATATTGTGACAAAACCATAAATGTCTTAAGAGGAGTTATTTGGTTTAAGGCTTTATATTGTTTGTTTTGGATCTGTTAATATTGATCTCCCCCTTAAAGGAGAGATATTGGAACCCTGCAGGGACATTATAAACCTACAGGGTAAAAACTATAACACTTCAAATCTGCAGTGCTAGAAGGGAAGACACATGAACAAGATCAAAAAACAAGGGAAGAAAGTTCCCCAAACAACCAAACAAACCAAGATACTAAATTATTAGAATCCATGACCAGTACAGAAGAAGAAATGTCAAAGAAGGAGTTCAGGATGTACATAATTAAAATGTTATGCAAATTAAAGGATGATATAAGAGAACAATACAGGCAGCAAAAATTATTTTGATAAAGAACTACATAAGCAAATGCATGAAGCAAAGAATTACTTCAATAAAGAGATAGAGGTCTGAAAAAAAACAAAACCAGAAATCCTTGAAATGAAGGAAACAATAAACCAAATTAAAAACTCAATACAAAGCATCACAACAGATTAGATCACTTGGAAGACAGACCTCAGGCAATGAAGATAAAATATATAATCTTGAAAATAAAGTTGACCACACAATGAAGATGGTAAGAAACCATGAGCAGAACATTCAAGAATTATGGGATAACATGAAAACACCAAATTTAAGAATTATTGGGATAGCATACATACAGAATGTAGTATTACTCAGCAATAAAAGAGAATAAAATCATGGCATTTGCAGGTAAATGGATGGAGTTACAAAGATAATGCTAATTGAAGTTAGCCAATCCCCCCAAAAAACAAATGCTGAATGTTTTCTTCAATATAGGGAGGCTGATTTACAGTGGGATAGGGAGAGGGAACATAAGAGGAATAGACAAACTCTAGATAGGGCAGAGGAGTTGGAGGGCAAGGAAGGGGGAATGGGGGTTATAAATGATGGTGAAATGTGAGGATCATTATTATCCAAAGTACATGTATGAAGACATGAATTAGTGTGAATATAATTTGTATACAACCAGAGATATGAAAAATTGTGCTCTATATGTGTAATAAGGATTGTAATGCATTCTGATGCCATATATTAATAAAAAAAGAAATATATTTTTAAACTGTATAGTAGCCAGGTTCAGTGGAGCATGACTGTAATCCCAGTGGTTCAGGAGTCTGAGACAGGAGGATAGCAAGTTCAAGGCCAACCTCAGCAATTTAGCAAGACCCTAAGCAACTTAGTTAGATCCTATCTCAAAATAAAAGAAAATAAAAGGAAAAAAGAATTGTTGGAATAGACGAAGACATAGAGTTACAAACAATGAACAATCTATTCAATGAAATAATATCAAAAAAAGTTTCCAAACATGAAGAATGAATTGGAAAATCAAATACAAGTGGCTTAGAGGACACCAAATGTACAAAATCACAACAGATCCATAGCAAGGCACATTTTAATGAAAATGCCTAACATACAGAATAAGGAGAGAATTTTAAAAGCCACAAGACAAAGGAATCAGATTACCTATAGGGAGAAACCGATTAGTATCTCTGCAAATTTCTCAATTCAGACCCTCAAAGCCAGAAGAGCCTGGAATAATATATATCAAGCTCTGAAAGAAAGTGGATGCCAACCAAGAATCTTATATTCAGCAAAACTAAGCTTTAGATTTGATGATGAAATTAAAACCTCGCATGATAAACAAATGTTAAAAGAATTTACAACTAGAAAGCCTGCACTACTGAACCCATCAGCAAAAGATTCCATGAGAAGGAAATGAAAAACAACAATGAAAATCAGCAGAAAGAGATCTTACACCAAAGGAAAAACTAATCAAAGGAGACCAGGTCAGGTTAAAAACCAAAAATAAACAAAAATTATTAGAAATGCAAATCATGTCTCAAGAATAACCCTGGATGTTAATGGCCTAAACTCATCAATCAAAAGACATAGACTGGCAAATTGGATTTAAAAAAAAAAAAAACCCAACAATATGCTACCTTCAAGAGACTCATCTCATAGGAAAAAACATCCACAGACTGAAGGTAAAATGTTGGGAAAAAGCATACCACTCACATGGATGGCGTAAGTAAGCAGGGGTTTCCATCCTCATATCAAATAAAGCAGACTTCAAGCCAAAGTTAATCAAAAGGGATAAATAAGGATATTTCATATTGCTTAAGAGAACCAAACATCAACAAGACATAATAATTATAATTATATATGCCCCGAACAATGGAGAATCTACATTAATCAAACAAACTCATCTCAATTTCAAGAGTCAAAATAGACCACAACACAATAATATTGGATGACTTGTACTGCAGACTGACTGTCATCTTTAATGCATAGTTTCCAGGGTCACCTGGGCTTACATATATTCTGGCCAGCCAGATAGAGAGTTAGGAAAAGTCCAAATGGGAACTTTTCATTAGCACCCCTGAAAGTGGCTCCTATTACTTTCAGTCAAATGCCATTGGCTAAAACATAGTTAGATGGCTACATCTCTCTGCTAAGAAAATTGTGAAATGATATTTATCTGTATGTGCAGGAAGAAGTAAAGCATATGGGTTTTGGTTTTTAACTGGTGGAATCTGTGCCACTTTCACAAATAGTTACTCAAGTATTTACTAAATGATTGGATGAATTCATCCTCACTAGCTTATATCACTTATCACAGCCTCCATGAAGAGTTTCCTTGATTCTACAAGGAAATATATGTTTGAACCATTTTATGTTTGAACCATTATCTTACTTTGCTATAATTACAATTATTTGTGCATGTTCCTTACTTACCATCAAAAATTACAGATTCCTTGAGGATAGTGTCTGACGTGTAAAGCAATGTGATCTACTAGAAAAAGCATTGAATTTGCAATCACAGAGCCTTAGTTTGAGTGCCAGTTCTGTCAATCATTACACATCTGATTTGGGGCAACTGCATTGGCCATCTGAACTTCAGTTCTCATTATTGATATTTACTGACCTGGTTTACTACTTTTGGGCCTTTACTAATCTTTTTGCTTATAAATCAAAAACTTGAATTACAATTAAGTCATTATTTTCTGATAAACATTAGATCAGCTTGCATTTGTTTGGGGCCATATGTTTACTTTTTATGGTGATTAAATGGTTGGACTAGGAATAGAAACTAAGGATTTTCAAGATCTGTTTTCTTTCCCCCTATGATTAATCAAGTCAAAATATGAGCTGACATTTGCCTGCTGCTTTGCTAGGTTTGGGTATTTAGATTCATGATGATGAAAGAAATAATCAGAGAGATGCTCCAAGATTTCTGTTTAAAGATTTTCATAGCATGTTCATTATAATTGGGGAAATTATTATAAATTATCTAAATACCCATCAGTGGGGGATATATATATATATATTTGTTACATCAATGAACTTATTAAACATTATATTGTGAAAGAGTATTTTAATAAACAAAATTTCATATGTACATATAAAGGATATAACAAATATATTTAGTGGTTTATCTGGGTATTTTGTTTGCTTTTTCTTCCTCTGGGTGTCCTTTTTTTGGAAAAATATTCAAAAATTAATATAATTGCTTTCATGGTTTAAAATTTATTTATAATTAACAAAGCAAAAATAATACAATATTATCCCCTGGATTTTATGCAGATCATATTCTTCTTGAGCCCAGAGTTTCTCAGATTATTAACATTGGGAATACCATTGAATTTAGGGGTTATAATATTGTAATATCTCCATATGTGTCAACTAGATACAGTTCTTATTAAGACTTTATTTTAATAATAGCTTTATTAATCTATATTTCATGTAAATGTAGTTCACATATTTTAAAGTTTACAATTCAGTGGGTTTTGGTACATTCAGGGATGTGTATCTAGCAACAGATACAATAAATTTTATGAAGTTTTCATACCCCCAATTATAAAACCTATCCTTTTAGCACCCATTAATGATGGGTCCACATTAGCATCCATCCTGTTTCCCCAACTTCCAGTCCTAGGGAGCCTGCTCTACTTCTCATCTCTATAGCATTGCTTATTTTGAACATTTCATATAAATATAAATCATGTAAGATGTGGGCTTTGTGACTGATTTCACAAAGCCCACATCTTACATGATTATATTTATATGAAGTTTTCATTGAAAAGAGGCTAATTTTAGCCTCTTTTCAATGTTCATCCATGTTGCAACATATACTGTACTTTATTTTTATGACTGAATAATTTTCTATCATATGGATAATATCACATTTTGTCATTTTGTTTATCCTTTTATCAGCTGATAAGTTTTTTTGTTCATTTCTACCTTTTGTTAATATGCATAATGCTAACATAAATTTTTGTGTACCAGTTTTTTTTAAAACAAATTTTTTTTCATTTATCTTGGAATGGGATTGCTGTGTTGTATCATACTCTGTTTAACCCTTTGAGGAACTTTCTGTTTTTCAAACTGACTGAAATACTTTAGATTTCCTTCAGCAGTATATGGAGTCAAATCTCTTTTCAATTCTTGTATTTGTTCTCCAGTGTTGTGTGTATGAGTGTGTATATATGGGGGAGGGGGAAATGAACTAGCTGTATGGCTGTATATGGTATGTGTAGGTATATGGGGTTATCCACAACAACATGTACAGGTATGTGTTATATTGTATGTGTATTTGTATGTATGTGTCCAGATTGGTGATTCCATTTAGATACTTCATTTTCTGTTCCTCCTAGGAAAGGAGTTTTTCTGGCCTGAGACAGATTTTGCTTAGTAGTAATGTACATCCAACTCTTTCACCTGGCAGCTGACAAGTAGGCAGTTTTGCTAGCAAGCCCAAGGGTCTCTAAGCTTGGGAAAGGACAGTAGCTCTAGCAAAATGATCTGAGATAGGGTCTAATCTTGAAGATCAGACTTCCAGGAGTCTCATAAGAGGATTATTAAGTTTAACAATTATTAAAAAGTATTTGAGAGAAGACAAACTCCTTTCCCAGCAATGCCATTTTTCTTGCTGATCCCACTCTCTGGAACCAACTTCTACACGTCAAATTCTACTGCTTATTTGTTGAATAACTAAGCAATTTTTGTAAGTTTTTCCTGTGCCTGTTTCCTCAGATATAACATGGAACTAATAATATCTATCTTATAATTTTGTAGTAAGAATTTAAATTATATGACCCAACAAAATATTATAGTTACAAGAAATATTGTTCTGGGCATGTGTGAGGCCCATGGTTCAATCTACAATACTGAGAGAGAGTATTGTAAAAAAAATCAGAAAAAAAATACTCTCAATTTTCCTCTTTTCATTATCTCTAGAATTTAATTACTGTCCATTAAAGTTTTCTTTTACTGCCAAATCTGTTTTTTTTCCAACCCATTCTAGAAAACTTTAATTTGATAAAAGAACTTAATAAGGATACTTGGGTCATAAACAGAATACTTTTTGCTCTTTGGCTTATAATCAAGTATATCAGAAACAATACAATTATTTAAATTGAATCCAGATATGGTTTAGTATTAGGAAGTTAGAAAAAGAAGCAAAAAATTAGGCTCATCAAATAGCACATTTTAAAAACGCAATTTAAAGAAAAGGTAACTGAAATAGAAAGGATTATCTCCCACTCACTCTAGTGAGAAGAAAAGGAACAATTAAAATGAATATATTAGGGAGAATATTATTTTTATTTCAATATTTCCATTATATTTACTCCAATTACATGCTGAATAGAATTTTTTAGTGTGACTGAAACCCCAAGATAGAATTTAAAAAGAGTAAATTGTGTAAGATAAAGGCAGCTCTCTTTTGCTGAGTGGAGGGTAGTTTTTCCTGACGAAAACAAAGAAGATGAGACATTTAATGTGAGGGGAGATATATAGCTCTGAGTGAATCAACAGTGATAAAGTCCCTGGAGACTCTACCCTTTGTCAAACTTTTCTTTCCAAACTGGATAGTATAAAAAGATTCTTTATACACTGCTTCTTAAGATGGCATGTGGGTGTGTGTAGAGGGTGGTAAGAGAATGGGGGAAGGAGGGAAGAAAGAAGACAGTAACATCTTTAAAAGACTTGCTAAATATCATAAAATTTCAGAATTTGAAGACACATTAAAGATAACCTGGTCCTAACTCTTAATGAATGAACAATGAAAATGAGGCTTGGAGAGGAGAAATGATTTGCTGGAAGACTTAGAGCAAGGTGGGTAGAACTGTGTCTGATATTTAGGTCTCCCTTCTGGCCAAAGGTAATAATCCTAAATAGAGCTGCTATATGGATAGCTCCAGTCCCAAACTGAAAAAGATCTGAAGACAAACAGACCCAAGTGTGGATACAGGTGATACCTGGCATCAGTATGAATCTTTATAAGTTGCTTAATGTCTCTATTCTCAATTTCTGAGTCTATAAAAGAGGGTAATACCAACATTTGGTATAGTATGAGGATTAAGTGAAATATATATAAGATGGGATGAGTCATCCAGTCCAACCTAATATCCCCTTTCCCTACCCACCTGCCTTTAGTTTAGACTTCAGTGTCATCAGATCTGGCTAGTTTCCCAGAGTCTCTCTGTCTCTCCCCTGCCCATGTCCTCTTTGACCTAATGCTGTATAAGCCAGCCCAAGTCCATGCTGAGTCACTCCCCACAGCAGAGTTGGTTGCTCATTCTGTCCAGCTCAGCACATTTGTATCCCTGGTATAGCTCCAGCAGTCTTCAAAGGTCAGGACCCCAAAACTGAAAAGACCTTTCTTTGATCAAGGAATCCAGATGCTTGTTCTGATCATAGGACGATTGTAGATGACTGATTCCCACTGACCATGTCATCCACCCTATTTCTGGAGCTGAACATATGCTGAGAAATATGCAGGGAACCTGAGTGGTACTCATTCTGCTTGTTTCTAGTTGTCTCTTTAAAAAGAACCATATGTAAGTAGTGTTTCTCAAACAGGTTGCAACCTTCCAAAAGTGACTGGACTGGACTGTGTTCACTGCTCAGTGATAGAGCACTGGCTGGTACACTCGCTTGCCTGGGTTTGATTCCCACCATTGGAAAAAATAAAAGAGAAAAATATGGCTGTATTTTCTTTTTCCTTAATCTCTCTTTTTAAATGTTTTTTTTATTCTAACTTTCCATTTGTGTTTAATAAAAGGCAAATGAAGGCAAAGCCTTTTGCTACATGTAGATATTGATTAAAATCATGGTATCTGTAATATACCATCTTAAAGGAATCTATTTATAATATACCTTGATTAATGGTATGTACAGGCTGCCAAGGAAACAGAGGAGAGTGACCAGTTCTGCAAAGGTTATTTGTGAAAACTTTACTGAAAAGGTGACATTTGAGTAGAGTTTTGGAGAAGGGTTGAAATTTGTGACTTTAACAAGCTTGAGAAATGGATGTCTGCGCAAAGGAAGAAAACAGCAGGAAAAAGCAAAAAAAGCAAAGTGTGTTTGGGAAATGTGAGCACTTTGGGCTAACTATAATACTTCGTGCTGGGACTAGGAAAGATAAACAAAACTTATTTCTTAAGTTAGGTCATGAGGCTGAAATTAGGTTCGGAACAGGTTTTGACTGGGAGCTTCTAGACGTGGAGACAATCTTGTCTTCTTCATACCCTTAGTGATCCAGAAACTGAACTGATCTGAGCCATCACAGTCTTCTGCTGAATTATTGTAATGACTCCTAATTGGGCCCCCTGCTTTTACCCACATATCACTACACTCTGTAGCCACTAGAATGATTCTTTCAACAGTCAAGTAAGATCATTACATACCTCTACATCTCTATTCACCTCATTTCTTGCTACTTTCTCCCTTGATCACCATGATCCAACTTTATTGACCTCTGATGTTCCTCAAACATGCCAGACACACTCCTGTCTTAGGGCAATTATACTGGCTATTCTCTTTCCCTAGAAAACTCCCAGCTTACATATCCACAAACAAGCTCACCCACCTCCTTTAACTTCGCTCATATTTTCCATCAATGGAGTCTATTTAGGCATCTCATTGAAATTTTTAAAGCTTCCCTACTCCAGTACACTTGAACCCTGTTGCCTGGGCTTATTTTTAATTTTTGCTTTTGTTCATAGTTCTTATCCTATTCTAATAAACATAAATATTACTTTTAAAAATGTATTGTTTATTGTCTGTTTCCTCTTTCTAGGATGTAAGTTTCACAAAGACAGGAATATTTGCTTTGTTTATTGATATATTCCACATTCCTAGAACAATGTTTGGCATATTATAGGATTTTATTAAATATTTATAGAATGACTTCAATATATATTTACTGAATTCCTTCTCTGTGCTTGGTATTTTATGCACATAAATATTAGTAACACTTTTCCTGTACTCTTCTGAAATGTTAAAGATAAGGGAGACAGTACAGATACATGTCCTTTGTTCTAATACAAGATTAATAAGTGCAAACAGCCACATAGAAATACTATGGATATCAAAGTGACATCACTTTGAATTTTTATGTTCTCTTACAGTAGTAGGATGTGAAGAAGGTGTAAGGAGAAATTGAAAACAAGAAATTGCATAAGTAAGGAGGTTTTTGAGAGATCATGAGCTCCAAGTACATGACACCAGCATTTTAAAGGTATCCTTGGCTTAATGAACATTGTGAAGAGGACACTATAGCCATTAATGTTTGATTCATGATTTAGGTCACACAGCTAAGTCACAGGTCTTAGTGTGAGATCAGATTTCAGTTTCATATCCAAGAAAATACTGATATTGTATTCAAATTTTTGTGAATATATTTTCAAGTTAAAATTTGGTTCCTGAATGTCCCTGAAGATCCATGTGTTAAAGGTTGGATCCCCAGGATGGCTTTACTGTGAGGTGGTAGAACCTCTGGGAGGTGGGGCCTGTGGGAAGTCCTTAGATCCTTGTGGGCATGCCCCTACAGAAGAATGAGGTATGTTGTTTCCTGGACATGAGGTAATAGTTTTGCTCTACTATGTGCTCCCACTATGATGAGCTGCCTTGCTACAGGCCCAAAGCAATGCAGCAAACCAATCATGGAAAGGAATCTCCAAACATGTGAACCTTAATAAACCTTTTTCTAAGTGATTCTTCTTAGTTAAATATGATAATAGAATCCATTTTGATATAATTATACAAGGATGGAATAGAATTTATTCTAGCTAGAACCCATTCTTGTGGATGTACATTATGATGGGATTCACTGTGATGTTTTCATATATGTACATAGAAAAATTATGTCATATACATTCCATTGTCTTTCCTTTTACTATCCCCTCTTCTTTCCTTCCATTCCCCACTGTTTAATCTATTGAATTTCCATTCTTGCCCCCTCCTTCTTGTGGGTTACCTTCCACATATCAGAGAAAACATTCAATTTGGGGGTTTTGGGGACTGGCTTATTTCACTTAGCAGATAGTCTACAGGTTCACCCATTTACTGGCAAATGTCATAAAGCCATTCTCCTCTATGGCTGAGTAATACTCCATTGTGTATATATACCACATTTTGTTTATGTGTTTATCTGCTGAAGGGCTCCTAGTTTTGTTCCACAGCTAGGCTATTGTGAATTGAGCTGCTATAAAATATTGAAATGGCAGTGTCATTATAGTATACTGATTTTAAATACTTTGGATATATACTGAAGAGTGGATACCCAGGTCAAATGGTGGTTGCCTTCCAAATTTGTTAAGGAATCTCAATACTGCTTTCCAGAGTGGTTGCACCAATTTGCTGTTCTACCAGCAATGTGTGAGTGAGTGTACCTTTTTCCCCACATTCACGCCAAAAGTTATTGTTGCTTGTATTCTTGATAATTGCCATTCTGATTGAAGTGAGATGAAATTTCAGTGTAGTTTTAATTTGCATTTCTCTAATTGCTAGAGATGTTGAACTTTTTTTCGTATATGTTGACCATTCTTATTTTTTCTGTGAAGTGTCTGTTCAGTTCCTTGGCCATTTATTAAATGGGTTATTTGAGGGTTTTTTGTTTGTTTGTTTTTTGGTGTTAAGTTCTTTTAGTTCTTTTTATATCCTGAAAATTAATGCTTTATCTGAGGTGCAGGTGGAAAAGATTTTCTCCCATTCTGTAGGCTCTATCTTAATGCTCTTGATAGTTTCCTTTGCTGTGAAGAAATGTTTTAGTTTGATGCTATCCCATTTATTGATTCTCAATTTTATTTCATCTGCTTTAGGAGTCTTGTTAAGGAAGTCAGTTCCTGAGCCAATATGTTGGAGTGTTGGGCCTACATTTTCTTCCATAAGTGAAAAATTTCTTGTCTAATACCTAGATCCTTGATCTGCTTTGAGTTGTGTTTTGTGCAGGGTGAGAGATACGGGTTAAATTTCATTCTACTACACGTGGATTTCCTGTTTCCACAGCATCATGTGTTGAAAAGGCTATCTTTTCTCCAATGTATGTTTATGGCATCTTTGTCTAGTGTGAGGTAACTCTACTTTTGTAGGTTTGTCTGTGTCTTCTATTCTATTCCATTGGTCTTCTCACCTGCTTATGAGTTGATTATCTCAGGTATTTTGTTATAGTGATAGAAAACTGATAAACATACTACAAAGACCATATATTTCCATTGATTGTAAAGAATGTCTATGACTTCAGAAATTTCAGAATATGCTAAATAATATAAGGATGTCTCCTGCACTTAAACATAAGATTCCTTACTATTTAGTACAGGGTTCTTTATATTACAGATCAAGGTAACATCATCCTAAGTTGTTTGGCTGAATCATCTCTCACTTAGAAAAAAGAAAAGAAATGATTAGTGATAAGTATCTGAGAAAGTTCACTCTTGCAGAAGAATGTAGGATGACTTTTTTGATGGACTGGAGACCAGTTAGGAAACTGTTGTTATAGACCAGGTGAAAAGGATAAGGTTCTAAACCAGTAGTGTGGCAGCATGGATAGCAAGTAGGAAATAGATTTATCCATCCTTTCTACACATGGTTATTAAATGTCAAACAAGAGTCAGCCACTATTATTGATGAAGAGGATAAAGTGGTAAGAAAAAAAATGATGTTGTTTTTACTATTATAAAATCGATAGTTTTGGGTACATATATTTGAATAATCCAAAACCATATGTATGACTGTAAATTCTGTCAAATACTATTACTATGGTCTGTATGTTCATGTCCTACCCCCAAATTCACATGTTGAAACCAACATCACCAAGGTAGGAGGTGGGGTACCTGGGGGATATGATTAAGTCATGAAGGTGGAGCCCTCATGAACAGAATTAACATTCTTATAAATGCTGTGGAATTTGCCCTTGCTCCCGCTACCATGTGAGGTACAGCTATGAACAACTGACTGATCTCTTGCCATACATCAAATATGTCAGCACCTTGCGTCCTGGACTTTCTTGCTTCCATAACTGTGAGAAATAAATTTCTGTTGTTTTATAAGACACCTAGCCAGGCCATTTCATTATAGCAGGCTGTCTAGACTAAGAGAACTATAAAAGACATATACATATGTCAAGGTTAGAAATTTGAAATTAAGGAAGGACTTGGTGATTGATAAGTGAAGGCAACATAGTTTTGGAGGACTGTTAGGTGATTATTCAGGGTATGAAGTTGCAGATGGTGCATTCACAGAGAGAGGAGAAGGATAAATAACAATAGAGGAGAAGCATATTTGAAATGAGGCAAAAGAAATAATGTGTCCATTTTTGCATAAGAGCTTCTAGGAAAAAGAGTACAGATGGAAGGTGAACTTATAAATCTGGATATCAATAGAGACATCAAAGAAGGATATAGAGATTTGTTGTCACTAAGACATGGGTGTTGATTCAAGCCACCTCTGCAGATATAGCATCATCTAAGAAGAGACTCATCCTGTCTTTCATAACATTTCCAATAGACATAATAATAGAGTAGATTATCAAATATTCAACATAGTTTACAATAGATAAAAGCTATTTTGTATAATTTCCCTAAATATTAATATTTCTGTGTACCTTAATCCATTCATTATCATAAAAATTTACTCAAGTGTTATGTACATTCTGATTTTTTAGCATTTTAGTATTTGGCATTTGACCTCATTATTTATTAAGGCTGGAAATATCAATGAATTGAAAATGTTTGTCAACAATAGACTGCTTTTACCTACTCTTGCATTGCCTAAGGTTCTGAAAAAGCAAGAGTATGGACTTTGTTAACAGGGATGTGTATGTTTCATTTCTATCTCTTCTAAATTCCCATGAAGACATACATGCTGGTTAATTTCTCTGAGCCCAGGTTTTTTTCATCTCTAAGCTATGAATATGGTTATCTTGGGAATTAAAAAAGAAAACAAGAACACCACCACAACAAAACAGTCATCATAGATTCTAACACCTTGGAAGAACTCAGTAAATTCAGTACTGAAATGATTTCAGTTTTCAAAGTGATTGAGAGTTTTGTCCAAAGCCTTTCATATCTGTCTTCCAGAGACCACTTTTTCTGAATTGGTCGTCAGCAAGGTGCATATGAGAGCCAAGTATGATTGTTGGTAGCCACTACCTCTTATTGCCTCAGAGAAAAGGAGCATTTATCTAGGATGACCCTATAATCCAGGGGAAACCAATTTTTTTGTGTCACAGATAACCCACACCGAAGTTCATTTACTAAAAATGAACTCCCAATTAACTGAATTCTGTGAGCTGTGCCAAAATAGGAATGATTGCCAAAACCAATTTGGCAGCTTCTCTAACTTTGCCCCGCCCAGAGAGCCTATCCTTGTTAAGGTAAGTGGAGTCACTTGAAGACCTCTTGTTACTACAGTGGAACTCTGTGATTAATCTGTCTGACTAGCAACCTATGTATGTAATGGCTTCTTTGCCTACTCTTTATTATTTTGTTCTGATTATTAGTGAAGCAACAAAAATAGCCTATATCTTTACAGCTATGATTTTTCCCTTTGAAGAACGGGACATTGAATTGAGGCTTCTGAGACATATAAGAAAATTCATTTTTTAATTATCATATCAGTTCTACCAATAGTTTCTATTGCCAGAAAGTATCTGATTTTGATGAAGTTGTAGCCTAATGAACAAGAAAGAAACTTAAGTGTTTCCAATATTGAAAGTAGGATCTTTGCCTCATTCTTCATCTTTTTTTGCACCTGTCTCCCAGTGGCTTACATTTAGCCAGTATCCAATAAATTCCATTTGGTTAAATGTATAGAAGAATGAATGGAAGGCATCAGGAATAAGACTTAAAGACTATTATGTTTTTTTCTGTTTCTATTATATTTGGCATCATCTGACATTTGCTTTCTTTTTTAGAAGGTTTGTTTTATCTTTTATTTAATTTTATTTATAAATGTATATGCAGCCACAAATACATGAACTTTTCAGAAACTAGATATATCACACACAAAAAAAAAGAAAGAAAAAGAGAAAGAAAAACTTAATTAAGAAGTTCATTGCTACAATTCTCTGTTGCCCCATTCCTAGTCAACCTTGTTGTTCTCTGCTACGTGAAACTCTTTTTGGACTGTGAACCCAATAGAGTAGAGATTGTGTCTGACTCATCTCTGTATCCCCACAGAATCCTTGTTATTTTGTGTGTATAGTGAGG
Source organism: Marmota flaviventris (assembly GCF_047511675.1). Classification (NCBI taxonomy): domain Eukaryota; kingdom Metazoa; phylum Chordata; class Mammalia; order Rodentia; family Sciuridae; genus Marmota; species Marmota flaviventris. The sequence goes on along the minus strand of NC_092507.1, from coordinate 38,639,004 downwards.
AAACTGAGATTTAGTAGTGTTGAATTCCAGGACTACATAGAGTGTGATATACTCAGGCCTGACAGGAGATATTTCAAACTCCTTCTTGGCCCTTCTGTGTCTTGCGATCTTTTGCTTGTTCATGGATGACTGAAGTCCCTTGAATAGGTACTGGGGTACCTTTTAAAGATAGACTTAAAATGAGAAAGAATAAGGTTTAGACTTCACAGAAAAGTATCAACAATACAGACTTTTGTTGGTTTAATATTTCCTGAACATATACTATACAAAATGTATTTGATCCTTGCAATTGGCCTTTAATGGTACAGCAAAATTATTTCCATTTTCTGATGTGGAAGTTGAGATTTATAGAAATTAAATAAATCCTAGGTCCACACAATAATTTAATGACAGATCTTTTATCAGAGATAAAGACCATAAACTTGCTAGACAAGTGAAAGCAGAGAATTTAAACTTCGATACAATGCAAGACAGAATTTTCTAGTGTTTGTCAGAGTTTCCCTGAGCTAGTTATTCTCATTTTTAAGAACAAACTTCTAGTGTGCCAAATATCTCTGGGCAAAATCACAAAAACAGCATAAATTTTGGTGGTACCCTTACTGCTGCATGACACAGTGGTCCTGTTTGAGCCTATCTGTTTGACCCAGTTCCTCCAAATCTTATCTTCTGACTCCAGCTGTGACCTTTCTAAGTATTGCCATCTCTTTCTCCTCACTGCCATTCTTATTCTCTAGAATAGTCATGATCACTGGCATACATTGCTGTCAGAACTAGTAGGCAGATACCAAGGTAAAGAGGAAGGATAAGAAGGGCTGGTCAATAACTGATGCAAAATTGCTTAAAATCGTGTCCCATAATACTTAAGGAGTAGTAATGACCTAATTCAAGAGTACTCAATTAATAGCTATTTGATGATACAGAAGACAGTGACAATCTAGGCTTCCTGGGTATGCAACCTGGGAAAGCCTCATACTTGGTTTAATACTCTACTGTTATCTTACTGAAATTCTTAATAATTTTTTTAGCATGAGCCCTATGTTTTCATTTTGTCATATAATTATATAGCCTCACGAGTTATATAGTCAGTCCCACAATAAGTTATTTCAAAGGCAAAATAGGGTATCAAAGAAGTAAAGTAAAGCAGAACAAGTGAGAAGGAGCTAAAATTAAAGAATTGCTGCCCTATGTAAACTTTTACACTTGATAGAAGGTTTTCACATGCATTTACCTCTGTGGGAAGCCTTAGAATATCTTGCAGGCTGGCAAGAACATTATTGCTGTTTGCATCAATAAAGCCTTTCTTTCTCCCATAACACTACCAATACCCTCTTTCTTTTCCTATGTGATTCTTACCCCTTGTTCAGTTTTTAAGTTTGTTACTATTTAATATATCCAGGTATCCAGCCTTCCATTTAATATTAAAATCTTCTCACACTCTATTCATTAATTTATCAAAATTTATTTTTCTGTTTGCTGAGTTCTTGGGACCCAGGACTGAATTGGCTAAGCTCATAAAGTAATACCTATTATACTAAAAGTAATTAGGAGCCAAATGTGACTACTAAATCCAACCATAGTCCTCAATTATGGATGACACTTCACCTGGATATTGGGATGTGCTTGGATAGGTGAGGTTTTCTTAGGTTTCTTGGTGTCTGTGAAATTCAGCCACACTGATTGGAGGATATGGGTCTTTCTTCAGACAAGAACACAATGCCTGTTCTCTAACCTCTTACCAAAAGGACACCCTAGAATCTTTATTATCTACTAATTAATAGGAATTACTTTGTTATTTGGATGGTTATTTGGAAAATGTATAGTCCATTCATACCTCTATAGATTGGAGGAAATATTACTGAATCAATGTTTATCAGAAAGAAGCCATATGCTTACAAAGGTTATTTTGAATTATTTTGTCTGATGTATAGTTGGCTTTAAATGAGGCCTATTCCTTCCAAAAATGTTAATGTATTTTCTCTTAGAATTCCTGAGATTACTGATCATGGTTCCTCTTATAAAATAAGTTCTATCCTTAGATGAGTTTAGGTGAGTTTTATACACAGAACATGTATCTTTATTTTGTTAAGGATGCCAGGAAACTTAAGGCCAAGCTGATGACCTAACAATATCTTCTGTATAGGACATTAGGGTCTATCCAAATGTGCTCGATGTTTCCATTCTCCAACTTTGTCCCATTTTTCTGATCTTCATTTTATATTATATTTTTAAATTTATGACTTAATTTTTTACATTTCCATGGTCCCTTAAATCATTTGTGGAATAATGTGAGTCATAAAATTATAGAAAACATATACAAATATGCCTGATATGGGTATTGCATCAGTAATTGCTTATGTGGTCCAAAGGAAAAGACAATGATGCAAATTTCAGGCTCTAGAAATGGATAATAGTCAAGAAATATTTTTGATTGCTACAATGTTTTTTTTTTCTTTTATTTTTAAATATGAATAGAGCATATTGTTATAATTTATTTCCCCTAAAATCCTATTTTATTTTATTTTTTTTCTTTAATTTTTATTGTTGGTTGTTCAAAACATTACATAGTTCTTGACAAATCATATTTCACACTTTGATTCAAGTGGGTTATGAACTCCCGTTTTTACCCCGGATACAGATTGCAGCATCACATCGGTTACACATCCATTGATTTACATATTGGCATACTAGTGTCTGTTGTATTCTACTGCCTTTCCTATCCTCTACTATCCCCCATCCCATCCCCTCCCCTCTTCTCTCTCTACCCCATCTACTGTAATTCATTTCTCCCCCTTGTTTTTTTTTCCCCTTTCCCCTCACTTCCTCTTGTATGTAATTTTGTATAACCATGAGGGTCTCCTTCCATTTCCATGCAATTTCCCTTCTCTCTCCTTTTCCCTCCCACCTCTCACCCCTGTTTAATGTTAATCTTCTTCTCATGCTCTTCCTCCCAACTCTGTTCTTAGTTACTCTCCTTATATCAAAGAAAACATTTGGCATTTGTTTTTTAGGGATTGGCTAGCTTCACTTAGCATAATCTGTTCTAATGCCATCCATTTCCCTGCAAATTCTATGATTTTGTCATTTTTTAATGCAGAGTAATACTCCATTGTGTATAAATGCCACATTTTTTTATCCATTTGTCTATTGAAGGGCATCTAGGTTGGTTCCACAGTCTTGCTATTGTGAATTGTGCTGCTATGAACATCGATGTAGCAGTGTCCCTGTAGCATGCTCTTTTTAGGTCTTTAGGGAATAGACCGAGAAGGGGAATAGCTGGGTCAAATGGTGGTTCCATTCCCAGCTTTCCAAGAAATCTCCATACTGCTTTCCAAATTGGCTGCACCAATTTGCAGTCCCACCAGCAATGTACAAGTGTACCCTTTTCCCCACATCCTCGCCAGCACTTGTTGTTGTTTGACTTCATAATGGCTGCCAATTTTACTGGAGTGAGATGGTATCTTAGGGTGGTTTTGATTTGCATTTCTCTGACTGCTAGAGATGGTGAGCATTTTTTCATGTACTTATTGATTGATTGTATGTCCTCCTCTGAGAAGTGTCTGTTCAGATCCTTGGCCCATTTGTTGATTGGGTTATTCGTTTTCTTATTGTTCAATTTTTTGAGTTCTTTGTATACTCTGGATATTAGGGCTCTATCTGAAGTGTGAGGAGTAAAGAGTTGTTCCCAGGATGTAGGCTCCCTATTTACCTCTCTTATTGTTTCTTTTGCTGAGAAGAAACTTTTTAGTTTGAGTAAGTCCCATTTGTTGATTCTATTTATTAACTTTTGTGCTATGGGTGTCCTATTGGGGAATTTGGAGCCCGACCCCACCGAATGTAGATCGTAGCCAACGTTTTCTTCTATCAGACGGCGTGTCTCTGACTTGATATCAAGCTCCTTGATCCATTTTGAATTAACTTTTGTGCATGGCGAGAGAAAGGGATTCAGTTTCATTTTGTTGCATATGGATTTCCAGTTTTCCCAGCACCATTTGTTGAAGATGCTATGCTTCCTCCATTGCATGCTTTTAGCCCCTTTATCAAATATAAGATAGTTGTAGTTTTGTGGATTGGTTTCTGTGTCCTCTATTCTGTACCATTGGTCCACCTACCTGTTTTGGTACCAGTACCATGCTGTTTTTGTTACTATTGCTCTGTAGTATATTTTGAAGTCTGGTATCGCTATACCGCCTGATTCACACTTCCTGCTTAGCATTGTTTTTGCTATTCTGGGTATTTTATTTTTCCATATGAATTTCATGATTGCTTTCTCTATTTCTACAAGAAATGCCGTTGGGATTTTGATTGGCATTGCATTAAACCTATAGAGAACTTTTGGTAATATCGCCATTTTGATGATGTTAGTTCTGCCTATCCATGAACAGGGTATATTTTTCCATCTTCTAAGATCTTCTTCTATTTCTCTCTTTAGGGTTCTGTAGTTTTCATTGTATAAGTCTTTCACCTCTTTTGTTAGGTTGATTCCCAAGTATTTTATTTTTTTTTGAGGATATTGTGAATGGAGTGGTTGTCCTCATTTCCATTTCAGAGGATTTGTCGCTGATATACAGGAATGCCTTTGATTTATGCGTGTTGATTTTATATCCTGCCACTTTGCTGAATTCATTTATTAGCTCTAATAGTTTCTTTGTAGACCCTTTTGGGTCTGCTAGGTATAGAATCATGTCACCTGCAAATAGTGATAATTTAAGTTCTTCTTTTCCTATTTTTATGCCTTTAATTTCTTTCGTCTAATTGCTCTGGCCAGTGTTTCGAGAACTATGTTGAACAGAAGTGGTGAGAGAGGGCATCCCTGTCTTATTCCAGATTTTAGAGGGAATGCCTTCAATTTTTCTCCATTCAGAATGATGCTAGCCTGAGGCTTAGCATAGATTGCTTTTACAATATTGAGGTATGTTCCTGTTATCCCTAGTTTTTCTAGAGTTTTGAACATAAAGGGATGCTGTACTTTGTCGAATGCTTTTTCCGCATCTGTCAAGATGATCATATGGTTCTTATTTTTAAGTCTATTGATGTGGTGAATAACATTTATTGATTTCCGTATATTGAACCAGCCTTGCATCCCAGGCATGAATCCTACTTGATCATGGTGCACAATTTTTTTGATATGTTTTTGTATCCGATTTGCCAGAATTTTATTGAGGATTTTTGCATCTAGGTTCATTAGAGATATTGGTCTGTAGTTTTCTTTCTTTGAAGTGTCTTTGTCTGGTTTAGGAATCAGGGTGATGTTGGCCTCGTAGAATGAATTTGGAAGTTCTCCCTCTTTATATATTTCCTGAAATAGCTTGAAAAGTATTGGTATTAGTTCCTCTTTAAAGGTTTTGTAAAACTCTGCTGTATACCCATCCGGTCCTGGGCTTTTCTTAGTTGGTAGTCTTTTGATGGTTTCTTCTATTTCCTCAATTGATATTGGTCTGTTTAGGTTGTCTATATCCTCCTGATTCAATCTGGGCAGATCATATGACTTAAGAAATTTATCGATGCCTTCACTATCTTCTATTTTATTGGAGTATAAGGATTCAAAATAATTTCTGATTATCTTCTGTATTTCTGAAGTGTCTGTTGTGATATTGCCTTTTTCATCCTGTATGCTAGTAATTTGAGTTCTCTCTCTTCTTCTCTTCGTTAACATGGCTAAGGGTCTGTCAATTTTATTTATTTTTTCAAAGAACCAACTTTTATTTTTATCAATTTTTTCAATTGTTTCTTTTGTTTCGATTTCATTAATTTCAGCTCTGATTTTAATTATTTCTTGCCTTCTACTTCTTTTGCTGTTGTTTTGCTCTTCTTTTTCTAGGATTTTGAGATGAAGTATGAGATCATTTATTTGTTGGTTTTTTTCTTTTTTTAAGGAATGAACTCCAAGCAATGAATTTTCCTCTTACAACTGCTTTCAATGTGTCCCATAGATTCCGATATGTTGTGTCTGTGTTTTCATTTATCTCTAAGAATTTTTTAATTTCCTCCTTGATGTCTTCTATAACCCATTGATCATTCAGTAACCTATTGTTCATTCTCCAAGTGATGCATGATTTTTCCTTCCTTCTTTTATCGTTGATTTTCAGTTTCATTCCATTATGATCAGATAAGATGCATGGTATTATCTCTACTCCTTTATATTGTCTAAGAGTTGCCCTGTGACATAATATATGATCTACTTTTGAGAAGGATCCATGTGCTGCTGAGAAAAAAGTGTAACTGCTTGATGTTGGGTGGTATATTCTATATATGTCGATTAAGTCTAGGTTATTAATTGTGTTATTGAGTTCTATAGTTTCCTTATTCAACTTTTGTTTGGAAGATCTGTCCAGTGTTGAGAGAGGTGTGTTGAAGTCTCCCATGATTATTGTATGGTGGTCTATTAAACTCTTGAACTTGAGAAGAGTTTGTTTGATGAACAGAGCTGCACCATTGTTTGGGGCATATATATTTATGATTGTTATGTCTTGTTGGTGTATGGTTCCCTTGAGCAGTATGTAGTGTCCCTCTTTATCCCTTTTGATTAACTTTGGCTTGAAATCTATTTTATTCGATATGAGTATGGACACTCCTGCTTGTTTCCGAAGTCCATATGAGTGATATGATTTTTCCCAAGCTTTCACCTTCAGTCTATGTATGTCTTTTCCTATCAAATGCGTCTCCTGTAGGCAGCATATTGTTGGGTCATGTTTTGTGATCCATTCTACTAGCCTGTGTCTCTTAATTGGTGCGTTTAAGCCATTAACATTTAGGGTTATTATTGAGATTTGGGTTGTTCTTCCAGCCATATTTGTTTATTTATGTTACTAAACATGGTTTGTTTTCCTCTTTGATTATTTTCCCCCCTTTACTGTACTACCTCCCACTGTTGGTTTTCATTGTTATTTTCCATTTCCTCTTCCTGTAATGTTTTGCCGAGGATTTTTTGGAGAGATGGTTTTCTAGCTGCAAATTCTTTTAACTTTTGTTTATCGTGGAAGGTTTTAATTTCATCTTCCATCCTGAAGCTTAATTTCACTGGATACACAATTCTTGGTTGGAACCCATTTTCTCTCAGTGTTTGAAATATGTTATTCCAGGATCTTCTAGCTTTCAGAGTCTGTGTTGAAAGATCAGCTGTTATCCTGATTGGTTTACCCCTAGATGTAATCTGCTTCCTTTCTCTTGTAGCTTTTAAAATTCTCTCCTTATTCTGTATGTTGGGCATCTTCATTATAATGTGTCTAGGTGTGGATCTCTTATGATTTTGCACATTCGGCATCCTATAGGCTTCTAGGATTTGGGATTCTGTCTCATTCTTCAAGTCTGGGAAGTTTTCTGGTATTATTTCATTGAATAGATTGCTCATTCCTTTGGTTTGGCCCTCTATACCTTCCTGTATCCCAATGACTCTTAAGTTTGGTCTCTTTATGTTATCCCATATTTCTTGGATATTCTGCTCATGGTTTCTTAACAGTCTTGCTGAGCTGTCTATGTTCTTTTCAAGTTGAAATACTTTGTCTTCATTGTCTGATGTTCTATCTTCTAAGTGTTCTACTCTGCTGGTAGTATTCTCTATTGAGTTTTTAAGTTAGTTTATTGCTTCCTGCATTTCTAGGATTTCTGTTTGTTTGTTTTTTATAACCTCTATCTCCCTGTATAGTTGATCTTTTGCTTCTTGGATTTGTTTATGTAATTCATTGTTGAAGTGATCTTTCATTGTCTGATTTTGCTGTCTAATGTCTTCCTTGAGACTCCAGATCATCTGAAGCATGTATATCCTGAATTATTTATCTGACATTCCATCTGCTGCAGCTGTTACCTCTTCTAAAGTTGAGTTGACCTGCATTGCTTGTAGTCCTTTCTTTCCTTGTCTCTTCATACTGCATTTCTTTCTGCTTGGTCAAACTGTTTTGTTATTGAATTTTCCCCCTATATATTTATATTGCTCTTGTATAGTTGCAAAGTCTCCCTCGCAGGCGCGGGCGGCAGCTCTGCCCCTCCTCCAATTGGGGCAATGTGCCTACCACGCCGGCAGGCCGCTGGGCCTGTTCTGCCGGTCAGTAGCATGTCCGCCTACCTTACAGGCGCGGGCGGAGGCTCTGCCCCTCTGCGGGCCGCTGGGCCTGTTCTGTCGGTGGTCACAGTTCCGCCTACCTTGCAGGCGCGGGGAGAGGGGGCGGCTCTGCCCCTCAGCAGGCCGCTGGGCCTGTTCTGCCTTTGGGTCGCAGGTCCGCCTACCTTGCAGGCGCGGTTGGGGCCGCTGGGCCTGTTCTGTCGGAGGTCACAGTTCCACCTGCAGCAGGCGCAGGGGGAGGAGTCGGCTCTGCCCCTCAGCAGGCCGCTGGGCCTGTCCTTCCGGTGGGTCGCAGGTCCACCTACCTTGTAGGCGCGTGGGGCGGCTCTGCTCCTCCACGGGTTGCTGGGCCTATTCTGCCTGTGGGTCGCAGGTCTGCCTACCTTGTAGGCGCGGGGGGAGGGGGCCGCTCTGCCCCTCAGCAGGCCGCTGGGTCTGTTCTGCCGGTGCCTGACCTGCAGGTGGGTCGCAGGTCCGCCTACCTTGCAGGCGCGGGGGCAGCTCTGCCCCTCCCGGGCCGCTGGGCCTGTTCTGTCGGTGATCACAGTTCCGCCTACCTTGCAGGCACCTACAATGTTTTTTTTTTCTAATACATGTTTTCTTATGGTGGTTCTAGATAAAGCATTAAAACTGGACTTGCTTTTCTTTAAGGAAGAATAATCCTGAATGCTTGAGCTAGAGAGTGAAAAGGAACAATACCCAAAATATAAGCTTTAAGCGTTCCAGTTCTTATTTTTCCAGTAACTTGCTCTGGATCATGATTTTATCTAGGTCCTACCTTCCAATGTTTCTAAGAAAGGAAAACTGTATTTTTAAATCAGTTGTACAAAATCTTAATTTGGTTTACATTTATTTATTAACTTCAGGGAAAAAAAGAAATACTATTTTGATTGAAAGACAAAATTCAACTTCAAAATAAATGTAAAGTGTGAAAAAATAGATTTTTACATAATGAAGGCATTTTCCTCACAGAATTTCTCTGATAATTACAAATAAGATGATAAATAAGAAGATGGATTTTAAAGAGTAAAAAGCTACCCATGCATGGTTGTCTGTCCTTCTCTTTTTCTAAATTCTTTAATTTCATATCTTGAAGAAATTTATTCTTGCCTTTTATAAAGTTGCCTTGGGGATTAGGGAGCCACTTAAAAGAATGAGATGTAGAATTCTGTTTTTAGTTCCATGTGAGTTTGTATTTTCTAATAATCAGAAGCAGTCAATGAGGATTTGGGTGCCTCTGAAAGTATTGAGCATGCTGTCATCTCTAGAGGATGTTGAAGAATGGATCCTGTCATTTGTGTGACCTTTAGAGCCAGTTATAATGCTTAGATTTGATGACTTCCTGGTGTTGTTTTGTTTTGAAACAAAAATCTTTCATTAATCCAGGAATGGTTGTCCTTCATGGTTTATAGTACCATGAAATCCCTTTAGAACTGGATGCACTGTGGCAGGAGGCTTCTAAATGCATTTCCAGACACTTCTCTAAGTATTCTTCAGCTCTCAATTTGTGAAATATCTTGTTTCTGACTGACTATGAGCTACTGAAGGCCAAGGAAGGGATTTTTTTTTTTCCTTTGGGGTCGCTGTGCTAGCTCCTCTGACCTTAAGGATCCGCAGAAAGAGAGAGCGAGAGCATGCGCTGACCCCTTTTATTGAGGAGAAGCTTTTCAAATGAGGCAAGGGGTCAGGTTTCAGGGGGCTGAGTGTATCTTCATGATGTCCACTGTCAGCAGGTTGACTGACACCTGGGTAGGCCACACTCAAGGACACAGTAAGAGAAGGGGATACACACAAGGCATTTCCATGGAAGATTCTATCCTAAACAGGGCAAGGGGTTATATTACAAAGGAACAGGTGAGCATAGCTTCACCCATGGGGCTGTAGCAAGACACACCCATGCACGAGATACGACCCTCTCACCCAAGAAGGGTGAAGAAACCTCTGCCACATTTCTGCTACAGAGCGCCTCAACACCCAGCCGGGGAGTATAACCCAGTCACGTGTAAGGTTGTTCTCACACATATTCCCCCTTTCTTAATATAAAAAAAATGTAACTGGGAAATTTTATCTTTTAGTCACTTGACTCTTGGTCCAAGATCAATCCGATCTGTTATTGAAACACAAAAAGAATTAGTAGAAAACATATCATCTTCACAACACAATTAGTAGAAAACATATCATCTTCATAACACAATCAACACAATAATCCGGATTATTATTACTTCGTCAAACACTCATCAGAAGATTTTTAATCTTTTCCCAATTTTATTGGGATGCATTGTGTTTGGCCATAGTAATAGACATTTTCATTGCCATGGCCTTTAGGCCACTCCATAAACCATAGAGCAAAGGGCTCACTCACATTTTTATTTGTCTCTCCATAAACCATAGAGCAAAGGGCTCACTCACATTTATTACATTGTCTTCTAGAACATCATTAATTAGTTCTCATCCTTCCATCAGCACTTATCTGACCATGAAGGATTTTGGAAGTAATTTAAGTCAAACATTAAGAAAATCCATACATTGTAAGTTTTAAGACATAGCCACAAAGGCTGCAATTGAACAAGCAAGGAATAATATTTAAAGTAGTCACTTCAGGGATTATGAGACCAGCAGTTTGCCTAAGTCTGGTCAATTGACATACACCTGTTTTAAAGCCTGAATATTAACTTTAGCATATTATAGCTCTGAAATATTAGCTGGCAATAACTAATGATACAATAAGCTGTATTCTTACAGGCTACAGGGTATTTATCATTTTTTTTCTTAACTCTCGCATTTAAGGAGTTAATTAGGTCTGTCAGTAATATAAACACTCTTGGAAAAGTAATCTTTCCAACAATTGTCCATATAGGTAAATGTAGTCTTAGTCACTAAAGTCCAGCATAATTGGCTGGCTTGGGTTTTTTATCTGCTGTCTAGCATAAGTTTCTGTCACTGGTGTGGTCAATTTGTTGCTCAGCTACTTTGGCTACTTCAGTCGTTGGGGGTAGAGATGTGGAATCAACACACAGATTCTGGGAGCTGCTGAGAACTGACTGGTGACAAACCTCAAGTTGAAGTCCAGTAGCTCAATTGATTTTTGTAATGTACACAACTGTTATAGGGTTTAAGTGGGGCATGCCCATCAATCATACATAAGCAATATATCCATAAGTCAATCATCTTCTGCCTAAAGTAACCACACTGTGAGGAAAAATATTGCTGTCGTGGTGGAAAACAATATGGAAGGGCCTTTGTTCCTAAGGGAAGAGGCTTACTGAGTTAGGGTAGTTTGGCCTGGTAGCCTAAGGGAAGAGGCTTACTGAGTTAGGGTAGTTTGGCCTGGTAGTTAGGCAATGCTAACCACAAGTGTTGAGCATGTGGTTTTATTGATGCCTCGCTAGAGCAGAGCACCCCATCCTGATTTTTGTTTGTTTGTTTTTGTTTTTCTCCCCTTTGTATTTAGCTTATGTTGGACAAAGGAACCTTAATAAATCTTAGTATAAATCCTTAGTAATAAATATTAGTAATAAATCTACACTTATTACTTAGTTAAATGTACACTATAGAGATAGCTCAGGATCTCCCTAATATGTTTTTCACATATTTAATCTTCATAGCACAGCAAAACTATAAGAAGTATAACATTTTTATTGAAAGTTGAGGAAACAGCATCTGGAAGGGTTAACTGATTTGCCTGAATTTACTCTCAGATTGGAAGGAGGGGAGCTGGGATGCAAATCTGTAACATTGAAGTTTTAAAAGCCCACCTTTCTAAAGAGAACTTCAGAGTAAGAAGGAAGAGAGTCCCTTAGGTCTTAGGGTCCCAGATCTGATGAAGCTATGTTGGCTCTAGACTTAGAAGAAACACTGGATGTTGTACAAGGCAATAGAGTGGACAAAAGGGAAGAAAAATATTATTTAGTGAACATATACTTCATGCTGAGAAGTATGTTAAGCTCTAGCATATTATCTAATATTATCTTCTCTATATTCTTCAAATAGCTGTTTTTATTCCTCTTTTACCCAGAAATAGTTTGAATCTCAAAAAGGTTAAGGAATTTATCCAAAGCAAGGTAGCTATCAAGTGGCATATCCAGGATTCAAACCAAGTCTTCATGAAGGCAAGATCCATGCTTATCCTACCACATAATGATGGAAAGAAATTGAAGAAACAGAATAGTTTTGCACAGAACATTTCACACAGAAAAGAGTGATCAGGAAAAGTATCAAGGACAAAGGAAGTATAATTCAATTATTAAGAGATATATCTGTTTGGTTTCTAAGTTCCAGTTTATTTCAGCTCTAAGAACAATGGGTTCTGGACATTAAGATTAAAGCCTGTAGCTATTTGAGAATGTGTCTGAGATGGTTTTATCAAGGTGACCTTCCTGCAGTTTGTTTTAAAATAGAACCAGTGAACTTTAATAGCTATCTGTGGGCCAGATATTTATTACCCAGGCATGCTTCATACTGGTCAGGTTGAAATTCTTTATACCCTTCTAAAGAATACACACAAAAAATAATTAAAATGTTTTAAAGTCTTGCTTAGATTATGAGAAAAATATCTACTTTCTCCCTCTTTACCTAAACAGATATAAATAGTTGCACTGGATTTTTTAAAAATACAGGAAAGTGTTGATCAATTGGCTAATGGAAAGCAACCCAAATGTCTTGCTCATCACCGTGTTAAAGGAGTATCTTTGGAATCTTTGACAACCAAACTTTCCTGCTGATTGAATGACCCCCAAGAAATTAATCAAAAATGAATGAGCTAAACACGTTGCTCAGAAGTTACCTGTTCTTTGAGTTTTGTTATTTTTCCCATTTTTCTTGGAGACAGCAAATATTCCACTTACTGGGGTCTTTCGGCATTGCAATGTGATAGGAAGTTTTCTTTTATGTAAGTTTTAAATCCTGTTCCTAAATTAACAATGTAAGAAGAATTTGTCCATGTAAGCCTCTCATGGGCCATGCATTTCTTAAAAAGTTTTCACCATCTGATACATATATTTTTTTCTCTATCACTTACTTTGCTTCTCTCATGGATGTCATGGCTTGGTTTGAAACCATGACAAAATCCAGAGATTTCAGTCTCTCCCCTGATACTAATTTAAGACTTGGCTACTATCTCAACTTACCAACTTTGACAACTTTGATTATTTAGAAGAAACTTGGGTTATGCTAAGACCTTTAATGTAATATAAGACAGTTGAAACCCCAGGGGAAAACTATTCAGTGAACACAACATCTTTGTTTGTATGTGGTGCTGAGGATCGAACCTTGGCCCCATGCATGCCAGGGGAGCACACTACCACTTGAGCCACATCCCCAGCACCACCCCCCGCCCCAGGGGAAACTTTAGGGTGAGTTGCAAGATATAAAACTTGAAGGGTAGGTTGACATCAATGTCATGGGGTGAGTTTTGCTAAGAGGACTATCTTGTGGTGTCTTTTTTTAACAGTAAAAGACTGATATTTTTATAAATGTTACAAAAAAGAGAAAAACTGTCTCCCAGTAACATAGAAAAATAGAGATTAGATTTCTTTTTCCCTAAAGTTCACCTTATGATTGATTGGAAGAGATGTATATTAAATCCCCTTATAAATGCTACCAGACCATGAGAGTGGTTAACATATTAAAGAAATAATGTGTTGCTTCTCAGTGAGTTACTATCCTGTGCATTACAGAAAAGGAAGGATGCAATAGTACTTGGTAAATTTCTGATCTTTGTGATATAAAACTGTCTTAGGAACAAGGCATGGTGGCCATGGAGGAGTCACTGCATTGAGACAATTCCAGGAGAAAGTTAAACTCAATATATTAAGTCATTTTACATCATCATTTTGTGACTGATTGAGAAGTGAGCTGATAAAGAAATGTTGTGAGACAGTATAAAGACTATTAGATTAGCAAAAATGACTTGTATCCAGAGGACTTTCGCTAGAACCAGCATCTTCCTTTACCTCTCTGACTACTGTCCAGGATCACATTAACCACTCCATGATGTCCTCTTATAAAGTTTATCTTTCTACATGGATGGATTGTTTTGTTAATGCCATGTTTTTGCCCAACTGTCCTCTCCTGCCCTTAGTTGAGTGCCAACTTGGCTACCTCTGTTGGTATCCACCACCTTGATTCTTCCAGGGGTAATCCCACATTTGTCAATCTCTTAGTCACTGAACTTGACTGGCCCTGCCAACTGCCTCTATAGATAAATCTGCCTCCTTAACTCCATCTTAGAAACCAGTGTGGGTTTCTGAGGTCCCAGAATACCTTGTACAAGTGACCACTTCATTTTTTAGTCCTTCATCAGATATCTGGAAAGATCTCATGAATGAGAAAAATACATGCAAATAGAGTAGTAGTTTTTTAGAGGTCAGGAACAGAGTCAGTAGGAAGGAATGATAGAAAAATATAGTTTGACATTCCCCATAATTAATATAATTAAAGAATGATTGAATTCCCTTAATTAGGCAGTGAAGTCTCTATCACTAGAGCTATGCAATCAGAGAATAAGTGATTCCTGATCACAGGAAGGGGATTTTTACCCTAATAGGAAGACCGGATTAGACAGCTTTTAAGGCTTTTATGAACATCTCAGCAGTAAGTTTTTTTTTTTTTTTGGTTAAAAAGTGATAAACAAGAGAACAAAAGCTGTAATTCATTCAATATACTTGAAGCAGTCAATTTCAGAAGAGTCTATATGCACTGATACATGCAACCAAAGATGGTTAATTTGTTTATTCATTCATTCAAACATCGTTTATTGGGTTTTACATAAAGATTGAGCATCTGTTCCAGGTACAATGCTATACACTGAGGATTCAAGAGAAATAAGGTTTAGGACCAGTCACCAAAGGAGCATTGGCTAATTATGAAGAAATAAATATCATTTTATGCTTAATGCTCTAAAGGAAGGGCAAACCAAGTGTAATGGAAGCACAGAGGAAAAAGAACAATTTCTTGCATAAGCTGTGGAGAGTGTTGAAGAGTAGATGGATCTTAAAGTGCAAAAGAGTTCAATAGAATAAAAAATGGGAACTGGACAAACATTTTCTAGGCAAAATTTAGAAAAGGTTTGGATATAAAAGAGCAAAGTACATTTAGGACAAACAAGAAAGAAAATGGTAAATGATATTGAAGAAAGAAAAGACAGGAATAGGCTAGAATGAGGTAGGCAAGATTCTGCTGACTTTGAACACTATACTTGATTTAACTTTTAGGTTACAAATCATGTACCTAGCCTAGAACAAACACTAAGACATATAGTTCCATCTCTCTCTACTTCATCCTTTCCTGTGGGTGGATGACTAGATAGATTAGAGAAACTGAAGGCTTGTCATTTGTCTCCAAGGTCCTATCTAGTCTCACGCTTGTGGATAAGACTTCCACACAGGCATGTTTTATCCTGGCTTTCTAGTTGTCAACAGTACAGACGCTGTTAGAAGGTATATTATGTGAGAAGAGGTTAGAAATCTGGCACTCAGTTCCATAATACGGGATAACTTCAGATAAATAATTTCCTTTTGTCTTGATAAGGACTCAAGGAGAGCCATAAGGTTGTTGGAAGGGAGTCCCAAATCAGTTGTAGCTGTATATTCCCTGTTTATACTCTGAACCAATCATATATCTCACAAAATGTGGATTCAAATGGACATTTATACTGTTGTGTTTAACAAAATGCAGATTCATTTGATAGTTTTACTGATTGTAGCTTTTTGCTATTGTGTATCCTTAACTGAAAATACAGTATTTATATGAAAGTTTTGACATGTAAGAGGACTTTATTTTTGCAAATATGGCATCCAGTAGACTAACTGGAAGAGAAATTCAGATTCTGACTTTGCCACTTAACTTTGTACTTTCCACATTATAATTTACTGTTAGTGTGAGTATCTCCTTTATTGTGGGTTTTTCAGAGTCAGATATAGTCAGATATCTTATTCATCTTTATGTCTCCTTAGAAGTGATACTGACAAAGTAATAAAATCAATATATGTCTTCATATCTCATGCTTTGTACTGCATCTACTGGCCATATAGCCTTAGGAAAATTATGTAAGTTCCTGCACCTTAGTTTCCTCATAATAAATGAGGGATAATAGTATATTATTCTGAAGCATTTTGTAAGAATATAGAGTAGTAACACATATAATAGAATCTTGCATAGAGGTGGACAAATTGCAGATGATCAAAAATGTTCCTTTTCTCCTTAGCATTTGATTAAGAATGTTCCTAATTTTTTAATCAAGCAATTAAGATTTTCATATTGAATTTCTGAATTACTTTTAATGGAATAGTGAATAAGTTTGGGAGTAGAAGAGTAAGAGAGGTTGGGAAAGCAGGTAGAAGAAGCAATAATGGCCACAGGAAGGCAAGTTATTGGGCTATTTAAGTAATATGGGTAAGAGCTCATGAAGCTTAAACAAAGGCAATGAAGGTGGAGATTAAAAAAAAAGAAGATAGAAAACCCAGAAAAGTAAGACTTGGGGGAGGAGGTACTGTTCCTGAGAACAGTGTTTGATGATAGTGAAACATCTACCCTCTGCTTTATAGGTATGGAACACATTTGGATATAGTCCGGGGAAAATCAGGTAGGTTGGGGTTCGTTGAAGAATCTGTAGTGATGTGATTATTTCTTAAAATTAGATATAAGGAAAGGAAGTGAGTTCTCAGAGTGTTTGGGGATTCTAGTAGAGCTTTGGCCATTTACATACTATCCAAATAATTTATGCATAGGTGCCAATCAGCAAACAGCCCCCACGAAAAGAAACCAATAATACCAATAACAAAAAAAGAGACTGTTCTTCCCATAGTTCATCTTCGGAGAATTTTAGTACCTATTACCTATACAATGGAGGGGGTAGAAACTGTCCCTGATAATGACCATCTGATATATACAGGAGGAATATTCATGAGTTGTTTAAAGAATTTATTCTAGATTTGTGCCCTTTAACCCAGCCCAGCACTAGTTACTCCTCTTATTTTTAGTTTTATGTATCCTTTTGAAAAATGATTTTTAAAAGCAATATGCAAACTGATCAATCATGCAAACAAGGCAAAACTCCCACAGAGCACATGAGGAACAGAACAAAGATTATTTTTGTCTCTCTAGTTAGGATTTGCATATGCTGGAATATTTCTGACAGGTTCCTTGTGGCTCTCCTGAGGGGGAAAAACATCATGAATCTACATATAAGTAGAAGATGATAGAATTTCAATGAAGAAAAATACAGTGACGTTTTTTACTTTCTTGAGTTTTTATTACAAGAGTTCTATGACACTTAATAGCAGTGAGTGTTTGTGCCAATTGCTGATAACTTCAGATAAATAATTTCCTTTTGTCTTGATAGAAAGAGCCTGAGAATTGCTTTAATCAATTTTCAAAAATGTTGCAACAACCAATATATTTGATATTGCTTTGTCCCCTACCCCCACCTGCTTCAACTTCAAGGTATTTAAGTCATGACTCTGTGTCAATATTTTGCTAAATAGTAAGCTTATTATTAGTCTCAGACTAATTCAGATGGAATCTAAAATTAGTCTTCTGCTATAAACACAGTGCCCAATGTGTCTGGGTTTTGAGTTGAGTGGGGAACATGAGTGATTTGCATGGTTTTGGAGAGCCCTTCTGTATAACAAGCAACTGGACTTCTGCCTCAGCTTCTTTGTCTCAGTCTATTTTCCCACTAGGACTGGATAAGACCGGTGCTCTGTTCTGATTTTCATCTTCCTTGACTAAGATTCTGACACTTGCCTCTAGTCAGTCATATTCCTTGATAAAGAAAAACTCCCTGTACTACCCTGAATGAACTCAACCCCAGAGTCTTTACCACCTGCTTGATATTCGACTTACTTTATGCTTGGATTCCGTGTCCATGCCACTTACTTACCACATGAGGTCCCTGGAACACAGTTCGGCACCAATCACTTTGGCTTAACTTTGGGCATTGTGATTTGGGTGATAAATAAGTAAATGGCTTATTTCCCAATTTCTTTTTCTTTTCACCTTTGTCTATTTCTACTCTCCCTTGATCTGCATCACTGAAGTTCTTTCCCAAACAAATTATGAGCCCTATCATGGGTCAGGTATCTGGGATGTTGCACCTGCCAGTGTAATTATATACACAGTACTAAATCTGTTTATGTTTCTCACTTACCTACTAGTCTTAAACTGTGAATAGGGAGTTTTATGTATTCCTGTGCTTCCAGGAAAAAAAAAATAGGAGATTAATAAATGAGTGTTGAATTTAGAAGCTTGAGAAAGATTTTTGGGCCCACAAAACCTAACCTTTGTAGGCTCACACCCATATTGGGGAGACAGGACCTGTCTGCCATGACTGGAAGCATCAGATTATCAGAGCCTTTGTATCTAGTGTTGGGGAAATACCCTGGGATGCAGAGCTAGCAAGATCTCTGTGGATTACAGAGGACAGAGAATAATTTCTAAGGAGGTAAATAAACAGATCTGTCCAGATTTAAACCTGTTAATACACTCAAATCCTCCGAAGTGCTTGGGTAACTGAGACACATTTCAGAAAGCCACAGTAAGCAGGCAGTTGTCATCTTTCTCTACATCAAGAAAACAAACCTAGGGTAGATATGGGGTGAAGAAACATACTGATAGCCATTATTTATAGCTTGCAAATAATTATAGTAATTATCACATGGTAGTACTAGTAGTAATTATCAAATTTTATTTTATCTGTTTATCCTTCTTCACTATTAGAAGACAAAAACAATGTTCAGCATAGATGAGACATTATATATTGTAAATGTACAGTAAATTTTGTTCAAAAGAACAAAGTTCATACACTGATAATAGATTTAGTATCTGGATAAAATGAAACTATATCCTTTATTTTATGGAATGACAGAATAATAATCAAATTTAAATGCCTTTATTCCTTGTTTTTAAAATGGAGCCCTATTAAAATATGAATAAGAGAAGGGAATAAGTAACCATAGTAGCCTTAAAATTAATCTAGTTGCTGTGAATTAATAGAAAACTCAATTCTAAGTTTCCTAGCCAACAAGTATTAAAGACTACATGATATTTTTGAAGAGTTTTAAAGAGAGGAATAAACATGCTAATTCCTCAAAGAGTAACATTTTACCTGGCAGAAATTTTTCATATACAGTTTTATACAAGGCCACATGAAGTAACATAATTGTCACCTAATGGGGGACAACCTTTGGCAGAAGCAAAGGTAAGTGGTCACCAATGGACTGAGAATATTGAGAATCATCTCTGATAATTATCCAAAGTACATGTATGAAGACTCAAATTGGGTGTCAACATACTTTATATACAAACAGAGATATGAAAAATTGTGGTGTATATGTGTAAGAAGAATTGTAATGCAAAAAAAAAAACACAAAGTACATGTATAAAGGTATGAATTGGCGTGAACATACTCTATATACAAAGATATGAAAAATTGTACTCTATATGTGTATTAAGGGTTGTAATGCATGCCACTGTCATGTATTTAAAAAATAAAATCAATAAAACTGAGAGAGAGAGAGAGAGAGAGAGAGAGAGAGAGAGAGAGAGAGAACACCATCTCTGAATTGCCAGGTTCCTATAGTGAGAATTTGTTTTCTTCTTGGTTTAGTTTGTAGTAATAAAGTTGTTTTTCTTAACATTTTTTACTTTCCTGATGTAGGTTAGAAGCTTGTTTGAACATTTGTTTTCTGTTGGAAGCCATCTGAAAGTTATCTATTCTATCTTCTGGATCACTAATAAAATTTTTGAAAACTAGAATGTCAGAATTGACAATGTCAATCAATGTTCAGTTTCAATCATAGGCCATCTGAGCTGATTCAATATCTTCTCCCAGAGCCACTTATTTGTTAAACTTATCTGTTCATATACCCCAGCTTTGTTGAATGGCGACTGATGGGGCAAACCAGAAGAAAGGGACTTCCAAATAATCTAGAGATTAGGGTACAAGTTGTTCACTTCTTTTGCATTGTTTATTCAGATAGATATATTTGAGTTCAATCAGAGAAAAATTTCCTCTTACTGATGCCCAGTGTAATTTTCTCTGAGTTACATCCTCAACTATGAAGGGTGAAAAGATGATGACATGGAAACAGGCAGATATGTATCCATACCCATGCTATATCATGCTATATCCATACTAGCTGTTAATTAAAGGAAATCAGTGAAACTCATTGAATCTTACTTTTGCCACCAGTAATATGGGAATCAAATAGCCACCTCACAAGTTTCTTGTGATGCTTGAATGATGAAATACATGTAAAGTCCAAGGCCATGGCCTGTTATAACACCCATGTACCAAACAGTAGCTGCCAGAGTGATGATGATGATGATTATCTGTGAAGCTGATACTTCCAACCTATTTTTAATGGTGGTTGTGGGTTTTGAAAACTATCAAATGCTGTAAAAATACAAGGTATTCTTTAAAATATTACATCTTTTAAAAAGATTTTTGTTTTAGTTGTAGATGCACACAATATCTTTATATATATATGTACATCTGTGTGTGTATGTATGTATGTATGTGTGTGTATATATATATATATTGAGGATTGAATCCAGCTCCTTACATGTGTGAGGCAAGAGTTCTACCACTGAGCTACAGCTACAGCCCAAATTATTACATCTTTATTTATAGAGAAGTTCTTACATATCTCTATTATAAGTTCCATTGCATAGTGGCTAATTATTTGTGTTACCCACCACATTGAGATTTTCTTCTATGGGAGGTTCTGTCATAAATGATCAGTAAATAAAGAATGAAGACTTAATGTGTTTGCCTTGAAATAGCAATAGTAACAACAGTAATTACTATTACTAGTACACCTCATTGAATTTTTCTGGTTACTAAGAACCATGATAGTCATTTTCACATATATTTAATTTTCATAAAAATCCTGTAAGACTGTATCCTTATTTTACAGAGAAAGAGTCAGTGCCAATCTGTGATATGTTGGCAAATTTAGCAACTTGATTTCCTCACACCCTTCTTTTCTTTTCTTATGGCTTTTGTCAAAGGTAAATTTTAATTTATTCTTTATTTCAGTTATCAAAAATTCTGAAATTTTTGTGTTTCGTGTAGATGAAGGAAAACTGTCATTCTAACTCAATGACATATTTCTATAATCGAAATATTTTCTCAACACAAATGGAAAATAAGAGAGACATTTCAAAGAGAATATGACCATCCTATGACAGCAATAGAAAAGCTACTAATAAAAGCAGTAGGCATTTTAAAAGCAATTACATTGATTTGATGGAATATGTATTTTTCCCCCTATGACATCCCTGCATGCTAGGGATGCACTTGGGCTCTAAGCAAGAAACCTATTTGACAGGGTACTTTGAAATGATAGGTGGAAAATTCATTTTCTAAAGAGGAAAGAGCAACATCTGGAAGGAAAATAATATTATATCACTACTTCCAAGGTCCTAATAAGAACAAACGAGTATAAAATATCATTTCTAGGGTGGGAAAACAATACACTTTCAAATAACTCAGCAAGAGAAAACTAGAGCAAGGCAAAGGTAGAATTATAACCACACAGGATTTGCAGCAGGGCTGGGTCAATTTTATTATTTGTTCTGAGGATTGGGAGGGGTGGCTACCTTGTGTTTGGTATTTGTGGAAATTCATCCAAAGATAGAAGAGGTAACATTTATATTCATTAAGCAAGACAACAATATGACTTTTTGCCCATGATTTGCAGGGAGGAGGGGGGATTTAAAATGATTAATGCATCTTCAAGTAGTTAGGGACAGAGGATTTTCTAAAATATCTTATCTGTAACTAATAAGGGCTCCTGAGAATACAAAAGCTTATTAAGGCACACAGTACATTTTGGATGGTTTATTATAAACACATTTACACAAATGTTCCTAGTGTGCTGCTATTGTTTGTACAGGGTATAAGATAGAGACCTCTTTGGAATACGTTTGAAAAAGGAACACATAAACTCCACTGTCAAATAAGACAAATTTTACTCTGTTCATATATAAATTGGGGACAATACCTGACTCTTAAGTTCTTTTTATAATAGATTAAATGAGATCATACATGTTAAACAATGTTAAATATGTGGTTTGGATATGATACTTAGTGAAATGTAGCCAAGTTTATGCAGTTAGCCAGCACAGTCTGGATAATGACCTGAAAACACAGTGATATGGAAACCTGTAACTGAGTACCACCAGTATGATCCCCTAACCAATCAAATCTCTCTCTCTCTCTCTCTCTCTCTCTCACACACACACACACACACACACACACACACACTCGCTCCCTCTCCCTCTATCTTTCTCTTCTCATTAACATAAATAGAGGTCACTTTTTACTTAGCACCCATTTATTGACTAAATCCTATATTTTAGTTCCTGAGGATACATTTGGCAGTGATACACTGGTCATGACAGGTACTTTCATGAAGTTGATTCTCTTGTCTAGGCTATTACCACTTTATGATTTTCCTACCTTTAATCCCTCTCCTTCTCTTGTATTCTCTATGTCCTGTTAGTATGAGCAATTGCAAAATATAATTCAAATAATGTTGATCTCTTCCCTAAAATTCAGGTAGGGTTTGTCTTCATATGTAGGATTAAATTTCCTTTTTGTAGACATGACAGTCAAGGTCTTCATAAACTGTTCCCAGCTAACCATTTTTGCTTCATCTCTAATCATTTTTCACCTCACAGTTTTCATTGAACTACCTGCCTTTCTCTGATTATGCCCTGAACTATTGGAAGTTTTACCTCTCTGAATTATTCATTAGCAGACTAGGTAGATGTAGTTCTTTCTATAACACAATGTCTTTTTAAAAATACTTCAATTTTTAAAGGACTCTGCCAATATTCTTTAAAAGAATATCAAATATATTCAAATGTATAAGGAGAAGATCCTTTGCACCCCTTTCCCATTATACTGTGGTATCCACATCCGAGTCCGTCACAGTAAACTTGATGTTGACAGAAGTTCTGCAGTGAGTGACAAGGTTGGGAGTAGAAATTATTCTTTCTCAATAAAATATAATTCAGGGGCTGGGATATAGCTCAGTGGCAAAGCACTTGCCTTATATACACAAAGTCCTGGTTTGATCCCCAGTTCCAAAAAATAAAAGACAAATGAAAAAAGAGACCCCAAAATATAGTTCAGGAATAAAATTTAATATATGAATAGAAAGTTACTACTTCACCACAATTCCTTTGTTTCTTGACTTAAAAACATGATGCAAGTTTATTTCAAACTCATTTACATGAAAAGATGTGAATTTGAGATAATACACATTACTTTTTTCCCATTTCATTTTTAAAAATTTATATATATGTGTGTGTGTATATATATATATATATATTTAGGGTATAGAATTTGATGTTATGGGAGACATATAGATAGTAAACAGGTTGCTATAGTGAAGCAAATTAACATATAAATTCTTGATCAGAATAGAGATAGTTCTCTAAGTTATTTTAAATATTTAATTGTTGGAACTATTAAACTGCTGAATGAAATGGTTTCCAAGGTCCCAGGCAACTTTATAAGGCCCATATGACTGAACTCGCTTCTTTTCTTTTTCATATGCCCTGGCACTCCTCCTACTAGAACTGTTTGCTTAGTTGTTTTACCCATCTCTGAGTCACTCCCTGGTAATGAATAGAATCTTCATCTGGTTTTCTTGGAAAATATATTCAGGGCTGGGAGGGGTGTGTGAATATATGTGTGTGTGTGTTTGTGCATGTGTGTGTCTACATGCATATGTGGATCCAACAAGAACTAAGTTCTGACATATCACGAGTAAAAGTTTCCTTGGAAGCCAAATCCGGCATGGCCCTGTTTTAGGTTTCTTTGGAACAATGACATGAATTAATTTTATTTTTATAGCTTAAAGAAAATCTGCACATTACTCATAAAACTAGCAGCCCTGTGGGAAAAATTCTGTGGTAAGATAAGAAAAAAAAAATATATGTCCTAGGGTGATGCCAAATTCTAGAATCTTCTTATGTTAGGCAATAACCAAGAGTGTATCTCCCCTGGGGTAAGCATCACATGTCCACAAAAAAGGCAGCTATGATTAAATGCTTATCCTTTAAAATATGTCTTGGAGTCCTCTAGTTCCTACCTATTTGTTTCCTAGTGTCTGAAAACTGTCTGAAGGCTGGAGAAGCTGGGCTGGAGGTGGGTAGTGGTGGGCAAGGACCATTAATAGGGTGGGACTTGAGATGCCATCCAAGCAGATTGAAGAGGCAACATCACCTTCAAGGAGAACCCATATCATCAGAATTATTAATGAGAAGAGTAAATTATTAGTGACAGAATAGTTCAGGAAGAAAAACATGGGTTTTCAAGTCAAAGAGATGATCTGTTTTTAACCTGGCTGTAACATTTTCTACTTGTGTGATTTAGGGCAAGGTACAAAATCTCTCCTAGCCCATTCCCTCATTTGAAAAACAGAATTAATGCCAAATTGGTTCACAAGCCCATGATAGTCATAAGACTTCAGTGAAATTTCACACATATTCACACGCACATGAACTTTCAGTAGGAGACCTGAAGCAAGTTATATGATCTAAATCTTATACTGTTATCATTAAAATTAATTATAATGATAATGACAGTAGAATGAGAAGTAAGAGAGGGGTAAAGAATAATAGATGGTGAAAGAAAACATCAAGAGAATGCATGGCAGACTCAGTGACCAAGAGTCTCAAGAGCAGGAAAGTGCAAGGAGATAGTGAATGGTGTGTGTGTGTGTGTGTGTGTGCGTGTGCGTGCACACACATGTGTGTATGCACCACTTTTTTGTGTGTAAATGTTTCTTTTGTGTGTTTTTTGGCTTTTACTTGGAATGGGAGAATGGAATCAATGGAGTACCATCCTCCAAGGACACCATTCTGCCTTTAGATCTGCCAAGAAAGCTCTATCTTTCCAGTCAATCGATTCTGCTAAACCATAGAGGATGGATGAGAAAACTTGGATACTCTCATTGATAGACCTTACTCTACCTAGCTAAAATGGCCCAATAACAGGGTTATCTTCCAAATCATGTATTATTATAGCAGTCTTTTTTTTTTTTTTTTTTTTGGTCAGTTGGAGCTCCTCAGATAACAATGACTGGAGAAATCATTACAGAATATTCTTTTCTTCTGGTAGTTGGGCATTCATCATGAGGTCATAAGTTCTTTATGGACTGGAGAAGGAGGAGGATAGAACAATCCATCAAAGAGGTTTTTTTCCCTAGTTCCAAATTCACTCACCTGATCCATCTACCCCCACTTTCCTTTCTATCCAGAATCTGATGTTCAGAAAGTTATAAAACTATTATTGATCCTAGTTCTCCTTGGGAGCAATTACTCTTCTAATTTTTTATACTGTTTCCAGAATACAGTGGCCCAAAACTCATCCCCATCTTTGTCTTCCTCTGCTGGACACACTTGCAGTTTGAACCCAGGTGCAGATGCCCAAAGTTTTAAAGCTTGCTCATAAGAGTAAGGTTGGAGAGAGCATTCATTTTCTTCTTTCTGGGCACTCTGTTTCTAGTAACTCTACAAAACAATATGTGTAAGAGAAGGAAGTTGTGTTTGGGAAGAATCAAAGCAGATGTGCCTTAAGTGCAAAGATGAAAAACAAACATGGAGAGAAAAAACAATTAAGAAAAGTAAACAATGGAGGAAGTAATAATAACAATGATAGAAATTAAAATATACCTTTTATTCCTAGGTTCTGCCTATTCACAGGACCATTCTAGTAATCAGAGTTGGTTAGTTAGTTGTTGTTTTTTTCAAATCTTGAAACTAGCCTTTGGAATTGAGCACATTTATTCTGGCCTCTCTTAAGGGAGCTAGACCCAAGGTAGAGGAATAGAAATGCTACTTATGAAATCTAAAACTTTTTCTAAAACAATCAGACGTGCTTCTTCCAAATGGTTCTCAATCCTCTTTTGTTGACTTCTCTCAACCTAGGCACTGCAGTGACTTTGAAACCCTTTTCTAAATTGGGCCAGCCTTTTCTTCTTTGGCTAAAGTAAAAACTTAATTCCTATTCTTCTTTCTTACTCTCCTTATTCAAGGATCTTCTCATTCTACCAAATTATCTTTATTTTCATAGCAGCTTTGTTCCATAGCTAAATAAGAGAACAGATTGGGAGAAAACTAGAATTCTCTTCTAATTTAAGGTTCCTGGAAATTTGTGGAGACCCAGGAATTCAGTCATAACATCACCACAGCAATTAGTACATTCATGAAGGGCTTTGTCATTTATAAGGTAATTTCCCCAAATTTCATTTATTTATAATTTTAGTATTATACAATATATTTGCAAGCAACATAATATATAATATATGAAAGGAGACATAAGACACATTTTAGCACCTAATACAGTCTCTTTGTTTTTCAGACAAAGGGATGATAGCCCATAGAGGAACTATGACTCACCTAAGACCACACTGTTAGCATATTCTGGAATTAGGGATTATAACAGGGTCTTTTTGATTTCCTGTCTAATAACTTTATAATCAGAAACCCCGATACTCTAATTTCATTCCTTCCCCAGTTTTCTAATGAGACTGAGCCTGGGATAGGGGTAGGATGGCAGATCTACTGCACATACCTATGGTTTGTGATTAAGAGGAAGCAGACATACACTGAATTTCTAAAGAGTAAAAGTGTTTTTCATGTCTGGGAGGAATAAGTCAATTAAGTGAGAATCAATAGGAGCTAAATATAGATAGATGGAAGTTGTTTAATGGACTCAGGGAACAATGAAGGGAGGAGCAGCTTTATTTACAAAGGAAAAATTCCATGTTTTTGGCCTCTAAGTCCTTGAATGAGAAATATGGGGCTTCCAAGGAGTCACTTTGGCAATAAATTAAAGCCATATGGGAAGTAAGAAAAAATAAATTTGAGGGAAGCTACTTAATCCAAACCCTATTTTGATGAGTAGATAAGAAGCACAGGAAAGATGGGAATGATATGGTGTATGATTTATATTCCAGTATCTTGATGTCCAGTAAATAGTGTTCCTCTTTGGGTAGTTGTGCTCAGGAAGAAGAAAAAAACATGTGACCAAGTGTCGAGAGACAGGAGTTCTGCCACTCACTAGCTGTTTGACCCTAGGCAATTATTTTGCATGCCATCAGAAAAGCTGTAGAAATGTAAGTCTCAGTTGTAATGAGTGCCCACCTCTGAATGGTACTCATCTTACCAAACAATGTGTCCTGTTCTAAAGCATCTGCCTAGGGAATGGAAATAAGGAGATCTGGGATCATGTTCTATGCCGTTACTACTTCTGAGTAAAAATGTTGTCCTTATCTGTAAAATGTGGAATTTAGGGAGGATAAAATAAGAGAAAAATGTGAAAGTGTGTTATACATTATAAAATATCAAATTAAGTGCTTATTGTTGGTATACTCATAATAAGTATTATCATTTGCCGTATCTTAGAACAACATTACCAAGAGAAAAGGTTCTTGAGGGCCAACCTGTTTTACAGGTAGGGCAGACTCTCCTATATCCAAAGTCTTAAGTGAAGTAATTTTATCAATTTAAAAGGGACAGAGGGCCTTTGATCTAAAAAGAGGTTAAGAAGTTGAGTGTTCAGAGATTCACATGACAGAAGGACAGAATGGTGGGATAGAAGCCCACTAAGGCAGTGGAGTCAGGTTCAGTGGACACTGGCAGTGGTTGTTATGTCTTAATATACTAAGAGAAAATATCATATTTGAAGTAGTCCCCTCAAATCTTCATATATATTTATTTTGGGGTGTCATTTTTTCTCTTCTCTTCCTCTTTGGAAATCACTGAAAGAAAATGTATATGTTCTCTCATTTAATCCTTAGCCACTGAATCCTGGCTGTTATTCCCTATATCGCTACTGAATTTGTGTTTGTTAAGGTTACCAAAGATCTTTTGGGGGCTGGGGTTGGGCTCAGTGGTAGAGCACTGGCCTAGCATGTGCAATGCGCTGGGTTTGAGCCTCAGCACCACATAAAAATAAATAAGTAAAATAAAGTTTTTTTTAAAAGATCTTTTAATTGCCAAGTTGATGAATATAGGGACATTTTCTGTAATTATCTTGTAAGAACTCTAAAATTGGACCCTTGTAATTATTTCTCTCTCAGTATTTCTGATGTTTGGTTTTATGACAGTACATTCTTCTGTCTTTCCTCCTACATCTATATTACTTCTTTCTAAGTCCACTTCCACTTCCTTCTCAGGATTTTATTGTGGTATAATTGTTATTTTTCTCTACTTTTATCCAGGAATTTTATAATCTTTCATAAACTTAAATGACATTTACATGTGGTTTATTCTAAAATCTGTTTTCTCCTAAACATATCTTCTCTGGAACTCCAGGCCCATATCTGCATGTTAGATGTCAACATGTGTGTGTGTGTCAACAATATTCCCTTGTATGTACATACCTTACCTTTAATATGTTTACTTTAATGCGTTTACTTTAAATCTGTTCCCTCTTCTTAATCCAGCTCATCCTATTTATCCATACTGCCTCTAGAGCAGGTAGGTCTCTTTTTGTTCTTTCATCTGGAGGTTAAACAATCTCCAAACTGGTCTCCTTGATTTAAACATGTTTTTAAAGCATCTCTTTCCTATATAATCTCTTTAAGACACAAAACTGAATAAGATACTTCCCTACTTAAAATGGATCAGTGGTTCCTAGTTATCTATGAGATATATTCCTTACAGGCCTACATAGCCATCCAAGACTTGGATCTTTAGCTTAGCTCCATCAGCAGTGAACTATATACAGTATACAGTCTGTCTGTAACCTGATCCCATTTTCAAGTTGTTCTCTTTATTTGAAATGAGTTCTATAATCCCAACTGCTATTACTTTCCATGATGTGTATATTGCTCTTTCTCCATTATCCTTCACCTACTTTGTTCATCATTGTGGCCTGAGTGCTGACATGGTATGTACTTTTGAAAGTCTTTAATGTGATAAAAATCATGTAAGATTACTTTCTTAATATTTTTAAGTCTATACTACAATATTGTTAACTATTAAAATATCGTTGACATATCCACATTGTGGAGCAACAGATATGTACAACTTTTTATTTTGCATGACTGAAATTATTTACCTTTTCAAAAACAACTTCCCATTTCCCCCTCCACCCAATCCTTTTCAACCATCATTTTATTGTCTGTTTCTATGAGTTTGATTATTTTAGAGTTCTCATGTAAGATGAATAATCCAGTATTTTTCTGTCTTTGATGGGTCCCTCCAGATTCATCCATGTTGTAGCATATGACAGTATTTCCTTTTGTAAGCTGAATAATATTCCCTTGTATGTTCATACCACATTTTGTTTATCAATTCATTCACTGACAGGCAGTGAATCTTGGCTATTGTGAATAATGTTGTAATGAAAATAGTTGTACTCTTCAAGGTTCTCTGTTTTTTATTCTTTTGGATGTATGCCCAGAAGTTGAATTTCTGGATCATGTGGTAATTCTATTTTTAACTGGTTGAGAAACCTCTACACTGTTTTTCCATAGAGGCTAGACTATTTTAAAAATAGTGCACAGAGATTCCAATTTCTTTGTCTTCTTGCCAACATTTGTTATTTTCTGTGTTCTTGATTTAGATAGTGGCCATCCTAATTCATATGAGGTGTTATTTCATTGTGGTGTTGGTTTGAATTTCCCTGATGACTAGTGATGTTGACCACTGTTTTATGTGATTTTGGGCTATTTTTATACTTTTGCCCATTTCAAAAATCATGTTCTTATTGTTAAATTTTAGGTATTATTTATATATTCTAAATATTAATTCCTTACCTGACATATTGTTTGCAGGTACTTTCTCCCATTCTTTAGGTTACCTTCTCATTCTGTTGATATTTTTTTGATGCACAGAAAATTTTATGTTTGATGTAGTCCCATTTGTCTTTTCTTCTTTTGTTTCCTATGCTTTTTGTTGTCATATTTAAGAAATAATTGCCCTTTGCAATGCTAATAGTGTTTTTTATAGTGTTTTCTTATAAGTTTTATAATTTCAAGATTTATGTTTTTAATTTCTGTTATGAGATAAGGGTCCATCTTCATTTTTTGCATGTTGATATCCAGTTTTCCCAACATTAATTGTTGAAGAGATTATATTTTCCTCATTGTATACTCTTAGCAACTTTGTCAAAGATCATTTAACCATATATTTATTTTTTAATATCTTTATCATCCTATTTATCTGTCTCTTTTTATGCAAATATCATCCTGCTTTGATTACTGTAGCTTTGTAAAGTACTTTACACATAGTTTGATGCCACCAACTTTGTTCCTCTTTCTCAAGATTTTTTTGACTATTCAAGGTACTTTGAAATTTTACATGGGAAAATAATTTTATAAAGAGCTTCTGGAATAAAGTATAAATGAATGGATGAATGAGTTTCTTCTTTTCCTCTAAATGAGTATATTGTAATAGAGCATCTTATTCTTTTGAAAATTCTCAAATATAACTTGTGCTGACAGTGTTTCCTTTACATAGTTGTTGCTGCTATATGTTAGCAGTCATTACACTCAACCTTTTGACTTAATATTGAGGGAGCACCTTGGTGGATAATATCTCCTATGGGAATTGAGGTGTTACTGTGCTTTTCTCTTTTTCATAAGTGTAATTAATACTTGTTATTGTATTTTTTTCACTAATTGGTTTTTAATAATATGGAGTTCCCATCTTTCCCTCTTCTATCTCCTTCACACATATATTCTTCTTATGTAATCTTCTTCTGCCTGAAAAAACAGGACAAATTCAGGACACCATTATCAAAATTAAATTTTTCAGGTTTAACTATCCCCTTTGGAAGGCAGGAGGGAGACCAAATCCTCAGTGGAAAGTGCTGAGGATTACTTAATTATATAAGGCTATAAAATTAGATTCAATTTTATGCCTGAATTTTTAAATAAATTTCCTAGGTGAGGAAACTTCAATGAGTGTTAGAAGAACATTTTAGTTTTATTTTTTAAAGACCTGGCATGGAATGTCATTTCATGTTGACAATTTCAGAAGTGACTTCTCAATTTATTACCACAGATATTTTTGTACTCGAGTACCATCTACACTCTAAAATATTATGGTAACCTTTATTCACTATACATGAAAAGGGATTTTGATAAAAACAGAACATGACCAGGTTGGTAAACTATCATAAAGATTTTTTTAACTTGGCCCAGAGTTCACATCTTTCCTTACTGATGACCAGTTGAGCCTCCTTGGGACAGGCATTTAATTTCAGCTTTCCCTTTTGTAGAATGGCCACAGCATATGATTTGCTTCACAAGGGAGGAGTGTTTCCTACACAGCCAAACATTCACTAAACTTTCTGTCCCAGCCTGGCATAGCACTAAAATATTGTAGTAGTCAATATGTTTTAAACTAGTGAGTTCTTGAATATTCAGATTTTTATTTTCAATGAACTGTTTTGAATCTCTAAAGTTTTATTCAGTGAAAGCTCTTGGGCAGTTAAAAAAATAAAAAGAGTTCAGATCCTAACACTATCACTTTTCAACTATAAGGTCTTAGGCAACTTACTTAACCTTTCTAATTTGTAAATTCCTTCTTTATAAATTACACTAATGTGTAAGGTTCTCCCTATAAAGGGATTAAAATAAACTCCAGAATTGTTTGGCAAGCTTGGAAGGCTAAGTTTAGGAGAAGCTAGAGTAAGTAGGAAGTGAATAAGAAAAGCAAAATCAACTCTGAGGAGTGACTGATCCATTGTGCTTCCAGATCCAGGGGTCATAGGGAGAGCATAAAGGTTCAAAAGTGAGAATGAAGATTAAAAGTTTGTCAAATGCATTGAAAACAAGAGAACTGTTATCTAAAGGAATGTGTCTGAATTGTACTTGAGGTAGGGGACAGTTGTGGGTGTGGGGTAATATGGAGAGGAAGAGATTAAGGTCCTGTAGAAATAGTATCCACATAAATTAAATGGTTGAACAGGTCCTAGGCAAAAATCTGGGTGAATGTAGGTTATTATCCTGCCTACCATGTTCCAGAGCCTTTACCTAGGATTAAAGAATCCTGACTACTCATGAACTGCAAAAATGGCCAGGTCTCCCCATGGAATTCTTTCAGGATGGCTGCTGTCTTAGACATTAAAAGTGCTTGTCATGTCTGTTCTCTGGCATTAAGTAGTCATCTTTGTACCCATATCATGCAGTGG
This sequence comes from Marmota flaviventris, assembly GCF_047511675.1. Taxonomy (NCBI): domain Eukaryota; kingdom Metazoa; phylum Chordata; class Mammalia; order Rodentia; family Sciuridae; genus Marmota; species Marmota flaviventris. The sequence continues at coordinate 38,606,782 of NC_092507.1, read as the reverse complement.
GACTTGTATGTAGCTCTGAGAAGGGGCAGGACAGCAGAAAGAAAGCAGCTGAAGGACCAGGACCTACAGAAAGTCTAATTGCAACTAAAACAGAATATTGGATATGGGAGTATCTACTATAGCATCTGGATCAGAGAGGTTATAGTCATTGGCTTACCATTTAAGAATAACTAGACTAGTTAATTTGCAGAGAAGCCCCAAGAGAGAGTCTGAAAAGTTCTAAAAACTTATCTAGATCTATACTACTTGGTAGAAATATAGTAAAACAGGTTTTAACCATTTGTAGAGACAAAAGGAGGAGTTTCTCAGTGGTGAAGAAGGCGTTCTCAACAAGTGGTCTGAGCTTCCTGTTACTAGAAATGTATGTGTAGATACTGTATAAGGGATTTCCTTGTTAAAAGGAAAAAATGCCTTCAGCTATCTCTTTCAATAATCCTGAGGTTTTCTAGTATCTGGAAAGATACTCCTAGTTCTAATGTTTTGATAAATCTTCTTTATGAACTTTAGATATTTCCTATGGAGAATAAAGGCAGAGAAACAAAAATAGTCTTGCTCCTGATAAAATAAAATTATGGGAGATTTAAAGATGTCTGGCCAGAGGGAGGCAGCATCCTGTGTTGCTCTGTGACCTATAACTCACCTAGTCAGAATAGAGAGTGTAAGAGGACCCCTATACAGCAGATTTCCACAGAAATCACCACCACTGTGACCCCCATGCAGGGCTAAGATCCTCAGCATTCTAGCAGGACTCCAAACTCCTGGCTCCCCAAACTCAAAGCCTGCAGTTCTAGCCCATGCACGGCTCTCAAGTGGCTTAGCAGAATCACCTATCAGCACCTCTGTAGAACTCCAGACTGCGCACTGCTCCCAAGCAGGTCACTCTGCTACTACCTAGCCATAGCACAACGCCATTGCCTGGCTCCTTCCACCTCACCAGACACCCTGGCACTGGAAGCAGACTGACTCCATCTTGGAAAACCTTTCTCACCATATTTGGTGGGGGCAGCTCTCAGATCAGATATCGATCTGGCCAGGTACCAGGTATCCAACTCCCCCCACCAACTCCCTAGCAGTGATAACTCAGGCACAGTGACCACTCAATACAAAAACAGCTCCCAGTTGGGCTGGCATGTAGTTCTACCAGGATGCTGCCCACCAGGTGTGAGCCTGGGTGTGAGGGTTCCCGCAGGTGGGAACTGCTAAGTGAGAGGGGATGGGACTAAAGTTTGGAGCCTAACAGAGAGACCAGGAGCTAGGAAATCTCCAGGCAAGAGAGGGAGACAATACCGGGCATTCAAGTCAGATTAACAGTACCAAAAAGAGAACCTTGAGGTGCAGTCTCCCTGCAGGGACTGGTGGGTGGCACTCCCCACTTTCAGAGGCCCTACAACAGGACCAGTCTTCCCACTCTGGTTACCTACACCATCCTGAGGGCAGAGACACCAGCTTAAAACAGACAACCCCACCTATTGGATGAGAAGATAGACAGAAAAATACAGATCTCTTAAACTAGCAACAACCCTGGTTTCTTCTTTCAAGTATTTTTTTTCTCTTTCTCTTTGTCCCCTCTATCCTATGGCCCTAACATCCCCAACATATGTGAAACCAAGAACTTTGCATGAAATTGGATTTTGAGGACTGAATTATCTGAATAATATAATATAGAGATGTTGTATATGCCCCCTTTTCTCTCTTTTTTCTTCTTTCATTTTTCTTCCCCCTCCAAATTTTACTATTTTAACATCCTGTATTTTTCTAAATACATATGTGTGTGTTTGTTTAATGTACTCTACTGTCTTCCCACATACCTGTCTACCCTAAATTACTTCCTGTCTATTCTCTTGCTACTAACACACTTCATTAGATTTCTCTTTCACATTTCCTAAGATATATTAACTCTATATCCTCACATCCTTCCCCTTTAGCATATTGTTCTATGCCCCACCCCCAGTTCATTGTCCACCATCAGAAACTGTAAACCTTTTTATGAAACTACTGATTATATTTTAGATAATAATTGAATCCAACATTTCTGTACATTGAGACTAAACTGTAAACGTCTTAATAACAACAAATTGTTCTAGGTGGTATATTGTTGATATTGGGACCTGTTAACATTGTACTTCCCCACAAAGGAGGGATCGTGGAACCCTACAATAGTACTACAAACTATAGGGTAAAAACAATAACACTCCAGACCCACAGAGCTGGAAAGGAAGACACATGAACAACAGGAAAAGACAAGTGAAAAAAGTACCACAAACAAATGAAGACACCACATCATTAGAATCATTGGCAGCCACAGCAGTAAAAATTACAGAGAAAGAGTTCAGGATATACATGGTTAAAATATTCTGAACTCAAGGAAGATATAAGAGAGCAAATAAAAGCAGTGAAAGATCACTTTGACAAGGAGCTACATAAACAGATCCAAGAAGCAAAAGATCACCTCAACAGGGAGATAGAGGTTCTAAAGAAGAAACCAAACAGATATCCTTAAAATGAAAGAAATAATAAACCAAATTAGAAGCTCAAATGAAAGCATCACCAACAGAATAGATCACTTGGAAGACAGGGTATCGGACAATGAAGATAAAATATAATCATCTTGAAAAGAACATAGACCACACAGTGTTAATGGTAAGAAACTATGAGCAGAACATTCAAGAAAAAGGTGATAGCATGAAAAGATCAAATTTAAGAGTTATTGGGATAGACGAAGGCATGGAGGTACAAAACAAAGAAATGAACAATCTATTCAATGAAATAATATCAGAAAACTTATTAAACATAAGGAATGAATTGGAAATCCAAATTTAAGAAGGCTACAGGACACCAAATGCACAAAATCACAACAGATCTACAACAAGGCACATTATAATGAAAATTCCCAACATACAGAATAAGGAGAGAATTTTAAAAGCCATGAGAGAAAGAATCAGATGCCATATAGGAGAAAACTAATTAGGATAAAAGCAGATTTTTCAACACAGACCCTGAAAGCTAGAAGATCCTGGAACAACATATATGAAGCTCTGAAAGAAAATGGGTGCCCACCAAGAATCTTCTATCCAGCAAAATTAAGCTTTAGATTTGAAGATGAAATAAAAACTTTCCACGATAAACAAAAGTTAAAAGAATTTATACCTAGAAATATGGCACTACAAAACATCCTTGGCAAAATATTCCATGAAGAGAAAATGAGAAAACAAAAATGAAAATCAGCAGAGGGAAGTAGTACCCTAAATGAAAGACTAATCAAAGAAGAAAATCAAGTCAAGTTAAATAATAAAAATAACCAAATATGGCTGGAAATACAAACCATGTCTCAATAATAACCCTGAATATTAATGGCATAAACTTATGAATCAAAACACACAGGCTAGCAGACTGAATTAAAAAAGACCCAACAATATGCTGTCTCCAAGAGACTCATCTAATAGGAAAAGACATACACAGACTGAAGGTAAAAGGTTGGGAAAAATACCACTCACATGGACTGCAGAAGCAGCAGGGGTTTGTGTCCTCATTTAAAATAAAGTAGACATCAAGCCAAAGTTAATCAAAAGGGATAAAGATGGACATTACATACTGCTCAAGGGAACCATGCACCAATAAGACCTAACAATCATAAATATATATGCCCCAAACAATGGTGCAGCTATGTTCATCAAACAAATTCTTCTCAAGTTCAACAGTCAAATTGACCACAAGACAATAATCTTGGGTGACTTTAACACACCTCTCTCACCACTGGATAGGTCTTCCAAAGAAAAGTTGAGTAAAGAAACTATAGAACTCAATAATATAATCAATAACTTAGACTTAAGTGCATACACTTTCTTCTCAGCAGTACATGGATTTTTCTCTAACATAGACCATATAATATGCCAGAAAGCAACTCCTAGCAAATACAAAAAAGTAGATATACTACCATGCATTTTATCAGATCATAATGGAATGAAATTGGAAATCAATGACCAAATAAAAAATAAAAATTTCTCCATCACTTGGAGATTAAACAATATGCTATTGAATGAACAATGGGTTACAGAAGACATCAAAGAGGAGATTAAAAATTCTTAGAGGTAAATAAGAACGTAGACACAACATATCAAAATCTCTGGGACAGTATGAAAGTAACACTAAGAGGAAAATTCATTGCAAGGAGTTCATTCCTTAAAAGAAGAAAAAGTCAACAAATAAATGACCTCACACTACATCTCATAGCCCTAGAAAAAAAGAAGAACAAATCAGCCACAAAAGCAGTAGAAGGCAAGAAATAATTAAAATTAGAGCTGCAATCAATGAATTAGAAACAAAACAAACAATTGAAAAAATTGACAAAACAAAAAGGTGGTTCTTTGAAAAAATAAATAAAAGTGACAGCCCCTTAGGCATGCTAACAAAGAGAAGGAGAGAGAGAGAACTCAAATTACCAGCATATGTGATAAAAAGGTAATATCACAACAGACACTAGAGAAATACAGATGATAATTAGAAATTATTTTATAAACTTATAATCCAATAAAATAGAAGACATTGAAGGCATCCACAAATTTCTTAAGTCATACGATTTGCCAAGATTGAGTGAGGAAGATATACACAATTTAAACAGACCAATATCACATGATGAAATAGAAGATGCCATCAGAAGCTTGCCAACCAAGAAAAGTACAGGACTGGATGGATACACAGTCAAGTTCTACAAGATCTTTAAAGAAGGACTAATACCAATACTCTTCAATTTATTTCAGGAAATAGAAAAAGAAGCAGGAATTCCAAACTCATTCTAAAAGGCCAATATCACCCTGATCCCCAACCAGGCAAAGACACATCAAAGAGAGAAAATTTCAGACCAATATCGCTACTGAACATAGATGCAAAAATTTTCAATAAAATCCTGGCAAATCAAATACAAAAACATATCAAAAAAATTGTGAACCATGATCAAGTGGGATTCATCCCAGGGATGCAAGGTTGGTTCAACATACAGAAATCAATAAATGTAATTCATCACATTGATAGACTCAATGATAATAATCATATGATCATCTCAATAGATGCGGAAAAGGCATTTGACAAAATACAGCACTGCTTCATGTTCAAAACACAAGAAAAACTAGGGATAACAGGAACATATCTCAACATTGTTAGGCTATCTACACAGGACAACATCATCCTAAATGGAAAAAAAATTAAAGACTTTCTGTCTAAAAACTGGAATAAGACAGGGATGCCCCCTTTCACCACTTCTATTCAACATAGTTCATGAAACACTGGCAGAGCAATTAGACAGATAAAAGAAATTAAAGGAATATGTATAAGAAAATAAGAATTTAAATTAGCACTATTTGCTGATAATATGATTCTATTCCTAGAAGACCCAAAAAGCTCCACCAGAAAACTTCTAGTACTAGTAAATGAATTCATCAAAGTAGCAGTATATAAAATCAACACCCATAAATCAAAGGCATTTATGTATATCAGTGGCAAATCCTCTGAAAAGGAAATGAAGAAACTACCTCATTCACAATAACCTCAAAAAAATTATATACTTGGGAATCAAATTAATGAAAGAGGTGAAAGATCTATACAATGAAAACTACAGAACCCTAAAGAAAGAAATCAAAGAAGACTTTAGAATATGGAAATATCTACCTTGCTCTTGGATAGGCAGAATTAATATTATCAAAATGACCATACTACCAAAAGCACTAAAGATTTAATGCAATTCTGATCAATATCCCAATGGCATTCCTTCATAGAAATAGAAAATGCCATCATGAAATTCATCTGGAAAAACAAGAGACACAGAATAGCTGAAGCAATCCTTAGCAGGAAGAGTGAAGCAGGTGGCATCACTATACCAAACCTTAAACTATACTACAGAGAAATAGTAACAAAATAGCATGGTATTGGCACCAAAACACACTGGTAGAACAATGGTACAGAAGAGAGGACACAGAGACTAACCCACAAAATTACAATTATCTTATATTAGACAAAGTTGCCAGAAATATGCATAGGAGAAAAGATAGCATCTTCAACAAATGGTGCTGGGAAAACTAGAAATCCATATGCAACAATATGAAATTAAACACCTATATCTCACCATGCACAAAACACAACTCAAAATGGATCAAGGACCTAGGAATTAAACTAGAGACTCTGTGTCTAATAGAAGAAAAAGTAGGCCCTAATCTTCATCATGCGGGATTAGGCCCCAACTTCCTTAATAAGAATCCTGTGGTGCTAGAATTAAAACCAAGAATCTATAAATGGGATGGAATCAAACTAAAAACTTTCTTCTCAGCAAAAGAAACAATCTGTGAGGTGAACAGAGAGCCTACATCCTGGGAGCAAATTTTTACCCCTCACACATTAGATAGATCACTAAGCTCTAGGGTATATAAAGAACTCCAAAATCTAAGCACCAAAAAAACAAACAAACAAACAAAAAAATAACCCAATCAACAAATGGGCCAAGGACCTGAACAGACACTTCTCTAAAGAGAATATACAATCAATCAACAAATATATGAAAAAATTCACATCATCTCTTGTAATCAGAGAAATGCAAATCAAAACTACTCTAAGATATTATTTCATTCCAGTTAGAATGGCAGCTATTATGAAGACAAACAACAATAAGTATTGGCAAAGATGTGGGGAAAAAGGTACACGCATACATTGCTGGTGAGACTGCAAATTGGTGCAGCCAATATGGAAAGCAGTATGGAGATTTCTTGGAAAATTGGGAATGGAACTACCGTTTGCCCCAGCTATCCCTCCCCTCAGACTATACCCAAAGGACTTAAAAACATCATACTACAGGGACACAGCCACATCAATGTTTATAGCAGCACAATTCACAATAGCTAAATTGTGGAGCCAACCTAGATGTCCTTCAGTGGATGAATGGATAAAAAAAATATAGCATATATACATAATGGAATTTTACTCAGCAATAAAAGAGAATAAAATCATGACATTTGCAGGTAAATGGATAGTGTTGGAAAAGATAATGCTAAGTGAAGTGAGCCAATCCCCATAAAAACAAATTCCGAATGTTTTCTCTTATACAAGGTGACTGACTCATAGTGGGGTAGGGAGGGAGAGCATGGGAGGAATAAATGAATTCTAGATAGGGCAGAGGGTTGGGAGGGAAAGCAAGGGAGCAGGGGATTAACAAGGATGGTGAAATGTGATAGACATCATTATCCAAAGTACATGTATGAAGACACGAATTGGTGTAAACATACTTTGATACAATCAGAGGTATGAAAAATTGTGCTTTATATGTGTAATAAGAATTTTAATGCATTCTGCTGTCATTTATTTTTTTAATCAATTAAAAAATTTTATTTAATTAAAACTTTTAATTGAAAAAAGTTTGAATATCTTTAGATTAAATGACTATGAGACCAACCCTAGATTCTGTCAATTTTAACTCTTTACAAGAGTTAAAATTGACAGAATCTAGGGTTGGTCCCATAGTATAACTTCTCTGTATTTAAATATCCTCATTTGTAAAATGGTCATTATGACATCATCTTTATTGGTTTTGATGATTAATTCAGATGACAGATGTTTTACACAGGTCCTGGCATATAGGAAGCACTTAATAGTATTCGTTTTAATTTTAAAATTTGTTCTAATTAGTTATACATGACAGTAGAACACATTTGACATATTATACATAAATGGAATATAACTTCTTATTCTTCTGGTTGTGCCTGATGTAGAGTTACACAGGTCATGTATCCTATATGCACATAGGATAATAATGTCAGATTCATTCTACTATCATTTCTATCCCCATACTCTCTCCCTTCCCTTCATTCCCCTCTTTTTGGATTAGAACCTCTATTCTACCCCCCACCATTATTGTGAATTGGCATTCGTGTATCAGAAGAAACATTAAGCCTTTGGTTCTTTGGGACTGGCTTATTTTGCTTAGCATAATATTCTCCAGATCTATCCATTTACCTGCACATGCCATTAATTCATTCTTCCTTAAGGCTGCAGATATTCTTTTCTATAACTAGGGAATTGGGACTAAAATGTTCCAGTTCATTAATGTTTTATGGCAGCTGGAATTCTGAGATGCTCCTAATCTCCCTTTAGTTGGATCTAATGCTGACTTATAGTTATTTTGGAAAAGTACTGGCTGATCATACTTATTAATGCCTTCTGAAGTGTGGAGAACAATCTGCTTCTTTGCAAAAACATTACCACTGTGTCTTTTGAGTTCTTGTATTTGTTTTTATACTTTTCTGATTCTTCTATCAAGCTCTTAACTGTCATTTCTTGTTGCTGTTTTGGTGCCCCCCCAATCAAAAAATAGTCATGAGTCTCTCCAGTTTTGTCCTTCTAGAGCCCATACTTTCTATACTGTCCCTTCTAAACTTTTTACTTGAAAATATATCATAAAGACATTTGATCGTTGAGAATGTACTGATTCCCCAACATATCTTGGCAGAAGTGTAGCCTTTGAGTTCAGCCTAGATACTGTTAGAATCTTGTAAAATGAACTTTGACAAAAACTAATAATAGAGTATGTGAATGAAAAAGTGGGATGGGCTGGGGATGTGGCTCAAGAAGTAGCGCGCTCGCCTGGCATGCGTGGGGCCCGGGTTCCATCCTCAGCACCACATACAAACAAAGATGTTGTATCTGTCGAAAACTAAAAAATGAATATTAAAATCCCCCCTCTCTCTCTAAAAAAAAAGAAAAAAAAAGAAAAGGTGGGATGATAGGAGAGCATAGAAGCCAATGAATTCCCATGGGGCAGGGTTCTATTCTCACCTGTGAACAATCAAGGTCCAGTTTGGCTAGAACAGCTTTGGAACAGGCAGCACCTAGTCCCTGGAGTAGCTTTAACCTGTGTATATATATTTCAATGAGTACAAAATTAAAAATCAAGACACTAAAAGCACAAGCTATAGAAGGAAAAATAGATATATGGGACTCATCAAAATTAAGAGTCCTACGCGTCAAATGACACCATCAAGCAAGTAAAAAGACAACTAATGGAATGGGAGAAAATGTTTGCAAATTATTTCTCTGTTAAGAAGTTTATATCTAGAATATAAAAATAACATTTACAACTAAAATAAACATGATATATAATTCAATTAGAAGTATGGAAAGGGACTGAGTAGACATTTCTCTAAAGACACAAATGGTCACTAAGTACATGAAAAGATGCTCAGTATCATTAGTCATTAGAGAAATGCAAATGAAAACCACAGTGAAAAACCCTCTTATACATTAGGATGGCTAAAACAGAAAGAAAAAAGTCACCAGACAATAACAAGTGTATGTGTAGTTATATATGTGTACACTTTTTCTCAACTGCTATTTCTTTTTTAACAGTCTGCAGAAACTGAGCCACATGGTGCCTTAGTTATATTTTGGTTTCACTGTGATAGCATTTTACAGTATACTATGGCTTTTACCATAGTATTACCTGCCTCATTTGATCCTTGCAACTTTTTAATGTTGGCAGGGTAGTTTATTATTTTTCTTGTTGTGGAAGACAAAGCAGCTCAGGCTCAGAGATGTTAAGTGACTTGGCCAAAATATCTTATAAATGAATAAACTAGGACTTCAGTTCATGTTTTCTTTACAGTAATCCATGCTACTCCTCAGATAATGCTGTCTTATATTTAACTGAAATGTTTAGATGGCCTTTAAAATAGCACATTCATCTATATAATTTTGTTTTAAACTTCACAACCACCTTATGAAGTGAATAGGTCAGATAATGGTATATTCATTTTTTATTTGTTCTAATTAGTTATACAGGACAGTAGAGTGCATTTTGACACATTGTACACAAATGGAGCACAACTTATCATTCCTCCGGCTGTTCATGATGCAGAGTCACACTGGTTGTGCAATCATACATATATATAGGGTATTAATTCCACCCCCACACCCCCTCCCCTTCCCTCCCAGTAATGACAATGATATAGAGAAAAAGGATATGGAGGTGAAAGACAAAGATGGTGTTACTGATAGGAACAGTGACACAGTAATTTTCTTCTGTATGCATATAATCTGGGTTAGTTTTGTAAATCTATACCAAGCAAACCTGTATAAGTTAGAATCCATCACCATTAGTTGTCACCTCAGCAATAAGTGGATAGGCCAAATATCTTACAGTAGGAGAAGATGGACTGGCAAGACAAAAGGCCTAGAACTAAATTGATCCCCGGGGACAAGACAGAAAACAAAAAGAAATAATAATATAACTAAAAAGCAAACTAGAACTTTTCAACTTAAAATAAGTTATATACTGAAGTACATCATAGTGTTCAGGCCACTTTAACTCCCTTACACTGGTAAATTTATAAATAAGAGAATTTTACTTCTCACAATTCTGTGGAGATCAAAACGCTGGCAAATATCATGTCTCTCTGTTTCAAAGATGTCAACAGTTTGCTAAGTCTTCACATGGCAGAAGGGATGAATACTATGCTCTCATGTTGAGGGAGGACAGAAGAGCAAAAAATGGCAAAAATGGAAGAGACTTGTTTCCTCAGACCCTTTTAGGAGGTGTCTCAGTCATCTTTATGTTTCTATGAGCAAAATACCTGACAGGAACAACTTAGACAGGGAAAGTTCACTGTGCCTGTGGTTTCAGAGTTTCAGTCCAAGCTTAGCCATTTCTATCACTTTCAGCATGAGGTGAGATAAAACATCATGGCTGAGGGGTGGCAGAAGAGGAAAGCTGTTTACCTCACAGCATAGTCAAGAAGCCAAGAGAGGGAGGAGGAGAGAGGCCACAGGGAAGATGAACCTTTCCAGGCCATGCCCCAGCAACCCACCTCCTCTAGCCATGTCTCACCTGCCTACAGTTATGACCAAGCCATTCCATTTAATCACCCCAATGTTATATGCACTTTTCTAACCAAACTGCAAGTGTTCAGGCCCTTGAATGCTTATAAATGTTTTTAAAATGTTTCATCTCTGTTTTCTGCTCCGTATTCTCACAGTACACCTGGCTAAAAGCCAATAGCAGTAGCTGTACCACATTCTGAATGCTGTGCTGGCTTGCAAAAATTTCCTACTAGATTAAATAGTCTATTGCTTTTAAATTTTGCCTTAGACAAAGTCTTAGGGCATGGGCAAAATGTAGACAAATTCTTTGGCAGAATGTAACATCAATGGCCTCTATTCCAATCCCCAATATAGTCCTCAGTTCTTTTTGAAACCTCACAAGCACAATCCATGTTTCTATCAGCATTCTGGTCTTCTGAGCTTCCACCAAACTTACCAGTTAAGCTCTGCTTTCAACATTCTAAGGTTTCTTCATCCCTCATCTCCAGATTTTTCTAAACTCCTCCTATAAATCAGTTACAAATGCTTTTGAACCATATGGTCAGCTATTATCACAGCAATAACTCCACTCTTGTACTAATTTCTGTGTTTGTGTTGTGGCACTGTGACCAAAATACCCAAAAAGAACAACTTAAAGGAGGAATAGTTCTAGAGGTTTAGTCCATGATCAGCCATCTCTGTTGCTCTGGCCCAAGGTGAGGCAGAATATCATGGTGGAAGGGCATAGTAGAGGAGTGCCACTCCATTCAGAGCACACACTCAATAACCCACCTCCCCCAGCCATATCCCATCTGCCTACAGTGACCACCAATTCAGTCCAATCAAACAAAAACGAACTGATTAGGTTACAGCTCTCACAATCCAATCATTTTACCTCTGAACATTCCTGAATTAACAGAAGAGCTTTGGTGGCGGGCACCTCATATCTAAACCATAACAGGAGGGCACTAGCCCTCATAGCCTGATTGCCTTTCATGAGACCATACCTCTTAATACTATTGCATTGGGGATTAAGTTTCAACATGAATTTTAGAGGAATGCAAACATTCAAACTATAGCAAGGTATAATTGATATACAATTGTCTTATTCCATTTAGGCTGCTAAAACAAAATACCATAAACATGGTAGCTCATACCAAAGAAATTTTTTTCTTCACAGTTCTGAATGCTAGGAAGTCCAATAACAAGGTACCAGCAGATTAAGTATCTGGTGAGAGCCTAGTTTCTCATAGATGGCTCCTTCTCACTGTGCCCATACATACTGGAAGGAATGAAATGTCTCAGGCTTCTTTTATAAGGACACTGATTTTATGACTTTACCCGCTTCTCCTTTACCCCCTTCTCCTAATATCATCATTTTGGGAACTAGAACTTCAGCATATGAATTCTGGAGGAACATAAAGTTTAAATCATCGCAATAATAAACTACACATATTTAAAGTATGCAATTTGATAAATCTGGATATAAATAGGTACCCATGAGATCATCATAAAAATTGAGATAATGAACATATTACTCTCTCCACCCCCTGCAACTTTGCTCCCAGCACTGTCCCCAAGTAACCCCTGCTAACTGACTTTTGAAGAATATTTAAAAAATCTCTAAATAGTGACTGCTCAACTATTTGGAATGCTATGGAGAAATCAAATAAAACAAGTACATTGAAGAACCTTTAAAATGGGCTATCTGGAGAAATCACTGAGAATAATTTCAGTGGTAGAAGACTTACTGCTAGGGGTTATGAAGCAAATAGATGGTGAGAAAAAGGAGACAACAACTTTAGACTCTGAGGAGGCTAAAATTTCTACAGGGAGTGATTTTGCAGTTAGTTGTAGGACATTACAAATGAAAGGGAATTCCATAATATTGAGCATTCACTATGTGTTATATCCATGAAGGAGAAAAGGGAGGGTAAACCTTGGAGCCCTAAGAAGTAACCAGCCCAGAATGCATGAGCAGTTTTATATAGAACAATCATGTAGTCTACTGTGGGTGCAGTAAAGGCAAAAGAATGCTAGGGAATACAGGGTGAGAAAAGATAGCTGTCTTCAAGTGGTACCTAGAAAGAAAGTTCAAGATTCAAATCCAACAAGCTCAAGAAATCAGCTTGTGAAATATCAATACTCTGCGTGTTGAAGGTTGGATAGGAATTCTGAGAAGAATCTCTTAAGGCTGGAGCCCATGTAAACTTTTGTGTAGAGGTTGGACTTTAATGTTCCAGTGGGAAGAATAGTAAATGTAGTGTCAGGCACTTAGTGTAGTGTTGCCACTCACAGTCTTATCATTTTTGCATGGCAATTTTTTTGATAGATAGGACAAGGATTATTGTATCAATAAGAAAAGGCTGTGAAAACTTGTGTTTTTTAATGCTTTATTTCAATCTGTGTAAGCTCACTATTTTTATTAGGACAGCCAGCTAATACTCAAATGCCCATCCATCCATCCATCCATCCATTCATTCACTATTAAGAGCCCACCGTCTGCAGCACTGAGAATCTGAACTAAGAAAACCTTCGTTACTATCATAACAAAGTTTCCTTTCTTGTGGATTAAAAAAGCACCTGTGTCACTGGAATTATTGGAACGTACATGGTGCAGTGGGAAAATCTGGAAGAAACGCCCAGTCTAATCTATGAGGGAATGGTGAATATTGATTTGTAGAATGTTTCGTTAAGTAGAGACTTCTCTCTCACACATGCAAGACCTTCTTTGGATCTAAGTTGGTTAAGGGACTTCCCATCCCACTAGATAGCACCCTCCTTAAGGATAGGCATTGTTTTTCATTTATCTCTATAACACTCATGCATTGTGCTCAGCACACATTTATATTTAAGAACATTTGCTTATCTGAGTTGAAACAAAATGTCAGTGCATCTAATGTGAAACCCTTTATAGCAATTTTCAGCCCATTGAGAATAAAGCTTTTTGTTATCCTTGAAATTAAAATCCAAAGGTGACAATAATTCCAGCATATAAGACTACATGACATTTCTAGTTCAAATGGGTTTTTTTCTCACTTCTTAAGAACACTTTTGTCTGATTTATCCTGTTGATTACATGCCCTGAATGATTAAATCCAAAGTTAGCACATGCAGTCTTTGTGAGTCTGTCCTTCTCTATGCAATTCTAAGAACTTTATGGAAATAGACAAGAACAGTGAAGGGATGCTGGGAGAGAAAAGGAAGCTACCCTATAATCATGTTTATTGTTTTTATAATAGGTCTATAGAAATTATGAATGAAGCTATTTTATTAATGGGAATTTTAATTATCCACCATGGTGAAGGGTGAGGCAAAATATCTCTCAGCCCCACTAATTAATATGGGTATTCAATGGCTGTTAATTAAGGACAAAGGGGACCAAAGGAATACAATCTACTCTTGACTCTGATGAATGCAAAGTCAAACCAATAGCTTATTTCCAAATTAACATGAATGATAAAAAGTCAAACTCAGACTCAAGCCTTTTCCCCTCAGGGAACCATAATTTTCCTGTTTAGACAACAGAATAAAGGGTTCATCTGTGCTCCCAGGAACAAAGCCCAGAACTGCAGGCCCTGAGGAGACAAGGGAGCTATGGATTATTTTGTGAGACTTGCATCTCAATAGGCAGCATTTCCCAGACCTGCTTTAGCCAGCAGCCTGTGCTTATCCTAGAAACTGTGTGCAGCTTCAGATTCATGGGCAGGTCTCAGCCATGTTGGTCTAATGGAACCCACCTTCCTTACCCTAGGTACACATCCTGTTAACTTCTTGACAACCCTGCCCACCTGCCTTCTCACAGGTTTGTGTGATTCTGTGAAGATCAACATGCAATGTACACTAGCAACCTGTCTCTCTTGAAGCAATTGTGTTGAACTTGCCATATGCCACAGTTAATATCCCTAGTCTTTAGAGGAAAATAAAAGGGAAGAATGAATTATTGTAATAGGAGTATCTTATTTAAAAAGTGGGGAAGCATTAAGAGAAAAGAGTATGGGTTTTGGAAACAAACAGACATTTTACCACTGAATAGATTAGTGACCTTGGGCCCGAAGCCTTAGTTCTCTTATCAAAAATATTTGGATGTTAAAATCCATTTTTGGCTGAGTGTGGTGGTATGCCTGTAATTCCAGTGACCCAGGAGCCTCAGGCATTAGGATTGTAAATTTGAGGTCAGCCAGAGTATCTTAGGTAGATCCTGTTTCAAAATAAAATAAATAAATAAATAGGGGATTGGAAGGTGGCTAAGTGGCAGAGCACTCCATGGGACCCCCAGAACCACAAAACAAACAAAAACTGTGTTAGATTTTTGTCTCTGAAGTGAAATACCAGAGAAAACATAGAAAAGAAAACACTGTTTTGGTTGTTTGGCTCACAGTTTTAGAGGTTTCAGTTCATGGTTGACTGGTTCCATTGCTCTGGATCTGAGGTGAGACAGCAGAGCTATTCATCCCTTTCTTCGTTCATTCACTCATTTGTCCAATGAACATTACCAGTCCTAGCCTACATGCCAGAACAAGGTGTTCATAGTCTAGAATTAGCAAAAACATCACTGACAATTGTAAGAAAAAGGTCAATCAGTAGCTTAAGAATGCTGTGTGATAAAGGAAATTTTCTCTTATGGTCTCTCCCTTTTACTCTCCATTCTGATCCATTGCATTATATTTAATTCTCAGATTTATGACACTCCTCTGATTTGGAGGTTTTTATGGATATTCACTGCAGAGTAAAAAAATATATGACTACATGCATAACTACTCTCCTTTGCCCTCCTGGGTAGACATTGCTAATTAATCATACTACTTCTGCTGAATCTGGATTCAATCTCAGAAACCTTCCCAATAGAGTGCTTCAGAAAGCACTTGACAGTTGATCAGAGTTGATACTAAAGTCTATGACCCCTTGGAATGATATTCTCATTGTGTTCTTTGTGATTTTATTCCTTGGATATGAAAAGAGGATTGAAAACTTTGAACTCCTTTTAAATCAACAAGCATTCATATTTTACAAACTAGAAAACTAAAGTTCAGAGAGGTTAAAAGGTTTGATCAAAGTCACATGTAGTAAGTCCAGGGATTTGGAATTAATATTTTATTTTCAAATCTAATTTTCTTACTGACACACCAAATTGCTTTTAAATTTTATGTTACCTGGGATCTGTGTATCATTCTGCACAAGTTTCATGTCCATCTACTTATTCATTTCAGTTATTGTTGTTGTTGTTCATTCAAGAAGAATGCAGGTGATGGAAACAGGGAGTATTACTCAAGTATACACACACACACACACACACGCACACACACACACATATACATGTGTGTAATTTATTTATTTCATATATATGTGTGTGTATGTGTGTAGACTAAAATTTGTCTGAGGGCAGGGACTGTATTCTTGCTCACCATTAAACCCCAGTACTCAGCATAGTGCTGTTTTACAGTGTTTGTTTAATCCATCAGAAACTGATCTATGTAGGTGGGTCAGCAACTAAGTAAAGAGACAATGGCAATAACACTTCACCTGGTGTGGTTTCTAACATTTTGTAGGTGCACAGTGTTTGCTAGGTAGCACTGAGTTCATTTTGCTATGGGAATTCTCAGGAGATCCCCTTTTTCCATCAAAGGGAAAGGAGCACTGAGCTGCAGCTACAATAATGAACTGATGAAAGGGGTGAAAGAATGCACCACTTATGGACTGGTATGTGCAAAGACTGGGAGGGATTCAAGAGCTTAGCACATTTGGGAAAATGTAAGTAAGTGAAATGAGATGATGTAAACATGAGCCACATAGTGAAGGGCTTTCTGCCTGAGGATTTTGACTTATTTTGAAAGTTATTTGGATCCATTGAAGAGTTTCTAGCAAAGGAATGACATAATGAGATTTGTGTTTTAGAACTAGTTTTCTGAAATCTTAGTTTACATTTTTTAACTTATTATTTTTAACAACAACTCAGCAAGAGATCTTAAACATTTGACTTTCATAAATGTTTAACTTTTATTATTGTCAGTGCTGGAGCCAATAGATGATTGTGTGTCTCTGCATATGTATATGTATGAAAAGCAATATTAGCAATAACATTTTCCTTAATTAATTTTCCCATGACTGAATTCCTATTTGAATATTCATTCTTACAACAGTGCAGTGTGTTGTGATGCACTTCGGCAAAATTAACTCAAAGAGCTCTTCTTTCCAATTTTAATATTCCGTTGGGTTTTCTATTCCCGAAAACTCATTAGTATCTGAGTGCAGTGCTGAAGAGAAACAAGAGAGGCGTATTGTGTGAATGTGAGTTAGAGAAAAGAGACAGCTGGCACGAGAATTTTCTAATAAAACCCCCCAAAGGCTGCTGTGCCTTTACCAAAAGAGGGTGGGGGGAGAGGAAGGGAGAAGTGGAGTGCTTTTAGCTTTTCCTTTGTACTAAAGGTTCTGAATCTTATTCACACCTCCTATGAATGCTAGCAAAACCAAATTGTACTCACCAAAACCTTCTCATAGATTGGAGCCATGCCAAAGTCTTAGTATATTTTCCAAATTTTCTGGTGTTGTGAAAAATTTGCAAGAATATTCTTCTCACCACATGGACATATATTAAAATAAAGGACATAATTTCAATCTCCAGAAGTCATTTCTAACAATATGTCTCTTGACTACACTTTCCTCCTATTCTGCTTCAGTCAGTGTATGTAATTTAACCATAAATTTACACCCGTGTTTTCCCACTTGCATGGTTTTATTTATGATTATTTCTTCCTAGAATGCTTTTCTTACTATCTTTATGTGTTGACATTATAACCATCTTCCATGGCCAAATTCAAATGTTTTGCCCTTCATGAAAGCTTCCATAAGCCTCACAAGTAGATTTGAGTTCTTATTCTTAAATCTGTGGTACCCATGTCAGAAATTCTAAGTCCTTTGGCCATTTTTTTTTTGTGTATACATTCTCTTATTATTAATGATAAATAATTAGCTGTCATTTATTGAGCAACTGCAATGTTCTAGACTTGATATCATTATTACCATGCGACTTAGTACTATTATTACCATTTTACAGATGAGGAAGCTGAGATTCATAAAGGCTCATTAAGTTGCTCAAGGACAAACAGTACAAGAACAACCAAAGTTCATACTTTTGGTGTGAAAGGATGACTATTAAAAATTCACAGCCTGTAACTACACTGGCCAGCTTTCCTGCCTTATTTGCCCAGTGTGGGAAGATGGTAGGGTAAGGCATATTTGAGACTAAACTTATAGGATGGATAGACTAGGAGTTTTTCTTTTTTTAAAATTTCTTATTTGTGTTTTTGGACACAACACCTTTATTTCACTTGTTTAATTTTTTATGTGGTGCTGAGGATCGAACCCAGGGTCTCACACGTGAGAGGCGAGCACTCTACCGCTGAGCCACAACCCCAGCCCTAGATTAGGAGTTTTGAAGGCAAAGCTTGGATAGAGAATATTCCAAGTACAAGGGAGTATGAATGCAGAACTGAAAAAATATGTATGTATGGGGCAGGACAGAAGGTGCTGGGGAGCAATGACATATCAAGTTGGCTGCCAAGAATTCTATGAAGGAGGGAGAAGAAGACATAAGACTGGAAGGTGAAATTATGGTAAGTTTGTGACAGGTTAATGGTAGGGAAAAGAAGGGAACCATAATCACAGGACCAGGAATGGAGGGAGAAGACAAGGCTCTACATGGAGACAGGATTACATGGAGCAGATGCAGATCACATGCTGGGGAATAGGGCTAGAAAGTCCACAGGTAAGTTTTAATTGAGTGCCACCTGAGCACTGTCTGGTATAGAGACAGAACCAGCTGAGGCTGATTTGATGTTGATTTTCCTGACAGAAGGAGGGATCCTTAAATACCTGCAAAAACAGGATTGGATCAAGGAAGAGACTTTAAGGGAGGGAAGAGATGTGAGGGCACAGAACTACGCAGAACATTGCATAATCCAAGTAAAATCAGTCCCTAAACTGGGTCAGGAGGCAGAGAGGTGTGAGGGGGAAGTAGCGAGAACTTCCTTCGTGTTTTTAATGTGTTAAGACTGTTTTAGTTCAATGTGAGGCATGATCAGGAAGAACATATGTCCAAGTTTCTCTTGTTTTGAAGTGTTGATTGGTATAACTAAGAGAATGCTAAAATAGCTCTATAGACACATTGAAACATTTCTAAAGTAACATCATAGCCTATTCTGAGGGTGTTGAAGGGGGAAAAAAGGTTTGTTATATTCTTATGATGACATGTTAGTGGCCCTTTAATACATCATTAACTTTGGACAAGTAGTACACCTCCAGCCAGACTTTGTGGATCTCTCTTTAGTAAACATGGAATTTATATAAGAGTTGTGGTGCTTTGCTTGTAGATGGATTGCTTATAGTGTTGTGGCAAGGATCTGCCTTCTATGGCTACTTTGTATGCCCTTTTCTGTAGAATCTATTATGTTAAGAATTTCTATGGGGAAAGGAACAAGGTCTATCTTCCTCAATGCCATATCCACAAAGCCTAATAGGTGTGGATATGGGTTAGTTGAATAAGTGGAGCACAATACTAGCAAATCCTGTATTTACTTCCTGGTTCTATCACATCATTATTAGCAGGAACTTCTAGGCAAATCATGAAAAGTTCCTCAGTCTCTGTCAAATGATAAAATGATGTCTGTCCCGTTCAATTCACAGGATTCTTGTCAAGATCAAATACGTATGAAAACACTCAGAAGAACATTATGGTTAGCACAAGGAGATAAAGGGAGGGAGCCATTACAATATGTGCCTGGGTGCCAGGTACTTAAGCTCCAACACCAGGCTTAAATCTCATGACAGGTTTAAATGACATTATCACTACTCCCATCTTTCAAATGAGACATTGAAGCTTATAGAATCTATGGTCACACAATTTAGTAAGTGCCAAGTCAAAAGTGGCAGAGACTCTTCCATATGACTTTTCAAAATCCCGTTTAATATCCTATAGTGTGCAAATGTGGAGTGATTGTATTGAAAATACTGACATTTTAATGTAAACTTTTATACAAACCTATCATAGAAGGTCAAAGTCATTCTTAAAAGACACAGCAGTAGCACATGACTTTGTCTAGGAATGGATATCTTTGCCATAATTGGCATCATGATGCCCAGCAACTTGCTTCCCAGTTCCCTTGCACATATGTCATCTGGAACTAAGGTCATAGTGTTTTTGCAAACACAGATTTGATCTTCTGGTGCTATTTTTCCTCATTTATGTTCAGCTCTCCATTTAGTGACGCACATTCAGTGTGTCAGTTTCAAAATCATTTTGCTTGTGTACACTACATTTGGTATAAATCTGTTTTTACCCTCTTTTTTGCATTATTCTTCCTAGAGCAATTAGAATAGCCTTCAGTGGTTCTAGTAAGAGCACAACATGTGCTAAGTGAAGGAGAAGTACTATATTTGTGTGAGATATGTGTGGAATCCTAGCTATGTCCTCACACAGCTTGGAGTCATGGGACTCTCAGAAACTTGGCCTTCCTCTGTGGAGCAGTGACAAAAGCACAATGTTATGAGAAGCATTTCAGAGTTTCAGCATTTGCAAAAGTCGAGTCATTGCAGTTCTATTTCTGGCACCCTATAAATGTTAGTTTCTTTTCTTTTTCTCTGTATCTTTGGTTTTTGGAGTAATTGCTAATAATATCAAGAAATTTGGGATCTAGTCCTAGACCTTAAGGTTATCTTGCTGGACCAAAGTTTCTTCATATGTAATAAAGTAGTTCAGCTAGTTAGTTAGTCAATATTTGTAATGTTATAATTTTGTTTAGGTCCCATATCTCTCAAAAGGCAACATCTACCACATGTGTTGTGCTATGTTTAGGAGAGCTCTAAGAATAATGAAAATAACTCATTCAGCCTTGGAGAAGGTGGGTTGGGGACCACAGAGTAAGAAGCTGGAGTTTTCCTTGGGACGACAATGCTTGAGTTGACTCTCAGAGAAATATAAGAGGTGCCTAAACACAGAAAAGAATGGAATATTTATCAGTTTATGTAAAGCCTGAAGGTGAGACAACAAGAAAGGTTCGGAAAACTTCAAGTGTGTCAGTAGAAGCGAAATGTGACACAGTTATGTAGATATATGTGCATGTATTCTGAAGGTGGGGAAGCAGAGGAAAGAGGACAGAGACCATATAGTACCAAGGAGCTTGGACTTCATCTCAAAGCTGATAAGGAGCTTTGAAGGGGAGATAGGCATAATCAAGTTTGACTACTAAAAATAACCCTTTTGTGACTATGGATTATGAGAGGCCAAACAATGTCAGGCAGATGAGTTTGGAGAAAATTGTAAGGGTCTCAGCATGAGCATGGTATATTTGTGGGTAGTGAGGAAGCCAATTGCTGTAGTAACTGTGATTATGTGCTGAGATGAAAGAAAAATGAGAAAAGCCAGACCAATGAGGACAAAATCAGACTCTCAAACAGAATTAAAAGAAGGCAGAACATTTTATGATTCTTAATTGGTGTGAAATTACAAATAGAAACCAGTTTTAAATAAATATATATGGTAAGCAAAGATTAAGTAACCCCCAAATTTCCTCAGAGATAGAGTTGTATTTCTAATATCTATGCAATCCTTAGGTTGAATGTAAATATAATAAAAACATCACATTGTGGCCAAGAGACTTCCTGGGATATAAAAATTGCCCTCTACAGCAGGAGTTTGATGGTTTTTAGTGGAATAAATGATGGGGTTGTTTAGAAAGTAAATAATCTGCTTTCTTGATGGTCACTGCCATTTTTTGTCACTCATTAACAGAATTATACCCCTTTTACTAATTCTCTTCTTTAACTACATCAGTCAAATTCCAAAGTGTGAAAATGGAACTACAACATTTCAATCCAGAAGTATTTACTGACTATCTGTTATTTCTTGGAAGGTAGTCAGGTCTCAAGGAAGAAAGGATAGAGTTGTTAGGGGAACTAAATGAAATTGTATGAATACTTGTATGAGGCATGTGAGGTGCCTAGCACAGTGTCTGGCATTGGAAAGCTTATTCCACTTTTTATACCCCTAGCAGACAAGGTTCAAATGGTGAATAAAGAACAGCTTGTACCCACTGAATTTATAGCCTCATTAGAAAGATTAGATAAAACTGATAAAAATAGCCTTTCTATGCTTCACAGTTTACAAATCACTTTCACATCACTATTCCAATCAATTTACCAGGGCAAGGCATACTATTAGTCCTTTTAAACAGATGAGGAAACCAATGCTCAGGAAGGTTAGTTGGCTGAACAAGACCTAGTTGTTACCAAGTGATAGAATGGGTTTACCAGGTTCTAGATTATGGCTCTTTTCATTACATATCGATGCAGTTTAGGACAGTATCTAGTACTCACACTGTGGTAGGTACAAGACACCATATATAATAAAGTCTAGCCTGTACATAAGAGGACTTGTAGTTTATAGTTTTATTGTACAAACAGAGACAAGGGAACCCTAAAGAGGAAAGGTTTATTCTGCCTGGAATTCTGCAATCCACTGCCCTTTTCTACTATCCTTCAGGATCTACCTGAGAGAATGGTCATTCTTTGTCTTCTGCCTCTCTTCCACCTAGGGAGAGATTCTAATAATACCCTAGCAATTGGTATAATCTATTCATATTTCTAGTCCCATTATCTTAGTCTGATTACTGTTTAATGTAACTATCCAGGGTAGGTATCCTTGTGCCTCAGCCACTGGGAGCCACCTGATATTAAGAGCCAACTCTTGTCACCTAAGTCCCTCTGTCCCCACCTGTATTCCCTATAGGAATACAGAAAATTTTTCACTTATTTTCCTATCTTCTGTTGTTTCTCATCTTTTGAGCAGCTCCCTACAGCATCCTTAGAGATCCCAGAACTGGTAAAACCAAATCCCTATGCCACTGACCCAGGGCCTTCATTAGTCTGGAGCTTTTGATTGGCCTACATTACATGTGGGAACAAAGAGAAAATGAGAAGAATGCAACTAGGCAGATTATTACTCTGAAGAAGGAAAGAAGAGTACATAATCCTTGCTCTTAAGAAGATAAGACATGCCTGGATGAGTTTAGGAAATAACATTGGACTCAACCTGTAAAATGTTTAAATCTTTAATGTATCTTTAAATTCATTGTCTCATTTAACCCATTAACTACTCCTCTAAGAGGATATTATTCATTTTGCAGATGAAGTAACAGATTCAGAAAGTTATTTGGATTTTTCTCAATTTCCTATGGCCAGAAAGTAGTAAAGCTGTGGTTGGGTCAATACTTTCAGTACTGGATATACCAAAGCCACAGTTGTTCAGGCGCTAACTCAATTCAATAATTCAGTAATTTTAGCAGTAAACTATGGGCCTTGAAGTTCAGACAAATCTTGTCTTGAATTTTCTATATGTTGCATTCAAATTATTTAATCTTTCTAAATCTCATTAAAATGGTTATAAAGAGCCTACTATACAACATGCTAAATAAATGAAAGTGACTATTATTATTGTAATTATCCTTCTTGTCTGGACTTTATATTTTAGTTGATGGATAATCTTTATTGTGGATTAGGACATTGTGCTAGACATTTATTAGTGCTGTATATGATATATGATATATATATATATATATATATATATATATATATATATATATTATACATTTAATCCTTACTACCACTGTACTATTATTATCCTTGTATACAGATAAGGAAACTGAATTTTAAAGGTATTAAATAACTGCTCAAAGAAGGTCATAGATCCAGAAGAGTCAGAGCCAAGGTTAGAACTCAAGCCATTTGGCCAGAGCCTAACATTGTAACTGCTCCATCTGTCCTCTTCCTAAGATAGAGATACCACCTTATACCCCAAAACTGGATATTTCTCTGTGCTTAGTCCTTGCCTTGATAGTCTCTCTAGTGTTGCCCTGCCCCTGCCAACCTTCCCATAAACTACAACCCTAACTGCAGAGTTGTTGCCCTTTCCCTGCTAGTATTAATTTCTTAATATTGTTCTTTCTATTATGTCTGCTGGCCAATGATGTTTTCATCCTTTCAGCAAATTCTCACCATAATGCATTAGGCACAATGCAAAGCATTAGGAACAAATTAGACAGGACTGCTGTCTCAAAGGAAGTCAGTTTCAATAGAGGAGATAAACAAAAGTAGATAAATGCAACTCACATCTCTAGTTTATTCCTGTCTTTGACTCTCCACTCCATACCCAATGTATATTAATATGTCCTGTTGATTTTACTTCCTACTGTCTCTTTAATCTGTATTTCTCCCTATCTGCATTGCCATTATACAGTTTGAGTTATTATTTCTTCTTGTGTTACTTTAATAGTGTCCTCACCAGTTTCCTGCATGCAAGTTATGTTTGTCTATAGACTATTCTTAATACTGCAGCCAGATTGCTCTTTGAAAAAATATACACCTGTTTAAAATATTTTATTGCCTTCCTATTGCTTTTAGCATTATGGAAACAATAATAAAATCCTCCATTTTTAAGAAAAGAACATAAGTGAGGTAGTCCCATGAGATGACTACATACTCTTTAAAGATCTAACTCTAACATATCAGATTTAACTTCATATGGTTGGAACTATGATGCTCTGAAACTATATGGTTGGAACTATGATGTTCTGAAGCTATCTGTAACCAAGACTTATCCAATAATTATTGACCATTCTCCCAGTTATCTCAAGTAGATGAATCTTTACCTCTTTTAGTGACAGGATCAATTCAAAAAATATATTCAGTCATTTATTCATTCATTCTACAAGCATTCACTAAGCATTTATTCTATTTCATGTCTTGAATTTGGTGCTAGAGATATTGATTGATCTCAGTCAACTCCAGTAACTGTTCTAGTTTCTGATGCTTTAGTAGTGATCAAGGCAAAAACAGGCATGGGCTCTGTTCTCATAAAAATTAAATTCTCAAATGAGTCCTAGTTCTTGCTCTTGATAAGTTCATGGTCTATTAGGGAAGACATTATCCTTATTAATCTAACATTTTATCTTTCTTATAACTTTATTTTATTTATTTATTTTTTATGTGGTGCTGAGGATCAAATTCAGTGCCTCACATGTGCCAGGTAAATGATCTAAGCCATAACCCCAGCTCCTTATATAACATTTCAGAATTCCTACTATGTGCCAGGTCCTTGGGATATAGTGGAGAATGAAACAGAATAGTCATAATTACCATTTACTGTGGTAAGGACAAGATCAGAATTCTGTGAAAGGGATTAAAGGAAACCAGAAAAAGTCTTAAATTCTGCTAGTAAACCAGGAAGAATTTTCTTTGGAAATGACTGCTAGAACTAAAAAAACATATAGTATACTATATTATGTGGTACCATTAATCATTACCGCATTTAAACAAAATATTATGCTTGGCATTTCAGACTTTGTTCTTCTACAGAGAATATTATTTCTAATTTAACACTGCATGACATTGATAAATAACTTAAAGTTCAGGGGTGTGAAATGAATTGTCCAAACACTCAAAGCCTGTGAAAGACAGATTCATGATTCCAGCACAGATTTGTGTGGCTCTAAAGCCTGTGCCTTTTTACTCTACTTTGCTAAATATACTTACTTTTTCTAAACCCTGTGACTCGACCTCTTAGGAGGTATCATAATTTCATTTACAATTTTTATATACCACAGTCTTCTAACTATTGTGCTTAGTTTTTCATATAAAATATCACAGGGAGATACAGGTATGCTCTAGGGACACATTTGTGGAAAAGTTATTATTTTTTCAGAAAAAAATTGAAATTCTGACTGATGTTAATTCCCACCATTTCCTAGGTCCTCACCTGTTGTATTGTGGATCTAGAACATCCTCCAAAGGTTTGTATGTTGGCTCCTGATCAATAGCATATTAGGAAGCAGTAGAAACTATGTGAGGCCTAGTTGGAGGAAGAAGATCACTAGGGACATATATGGTCCTGGGCCCTATTCTATCTCTTTTTTTTTCCTGTAATCTGGCTACCACGATGTTTGTCTGCCATGCTCTTCCATAATGTTGTTCCATTCTGAAACAGTGGAACCAGCTAACAATGGACAGGAAACTCTGTAACCTGAACTAAAATAAATCTTCTCAGGTATTTCAACACAGTGATTAAAGTTGGATAACAGATAACTGGTATTATGAGTGGGTCTTTGTTGTGACTATACCTGACAATGTAATTCAGCAGCTTTAGAATTGGTTTTCAGGAAAGATTTGGAAATTTTTGGGAAAATGGACTATAGTAAACTTAGAATGTTGTAGGCAAAGCTTAATGGGCAATTATGTTGGGAAGTAGAAGGCTAGCATGCTGTTAGGAATATGGAGAGTAAAGACTGTGCTCAAGAGATTCCAGATGGAAATGAGGTTTTTGTTAATAAATGCATTAGAGGCCACCTTGTTACAATATGGCAAAGAACTTGTCTACATTTTATCCATGCCCTAAGACTGTGTGATGCTGAATTTAAGGGTGATGGACCAATTAATCTTGTGAATGAAATTTCAAGGCAATGTAGCATTTAATGGGGACATGGGTATTTCTGGCTGCACCCAGCCAGGTATACTTTGATAATAAAACACACATACACACAAAAGAAGAACAGAAAGATTTGAAAAATTTGTAGCTTTGCTAGAAATGTATATGTAAAGTTGGGGTCAAGCAATTTATGGAACTGGACTTGCAGGGAGACAATAGTAAAGATGCATTGGGGGCATATCAATCATCAGCAAGACCCTACTCCTCACAGCAAATTCAGTGTAAACAGTGCAAACTCATTTGAAAGACTTTTCTTTAAAAAGAGAGCACCTGGCACCTTCTTTCTAAGGGCCAGCTAAGAAGTTGTTTCCCCAGGATTTGTTTTACCATGCTTGGTTATCCAGGCACTTAGAAGCAACTGTCTCCATGGTCCAAAGTTGCCCAGCTACTTTTCAAATAGTAGCAGAACTTGGCATCACCCAGATTATGCTGGTATGCAGGTATGCAGAATGAAAAAGAGTTCTGAAGTCAATGAGGCTTCCACTGAAATTTCAAAGAAAGGCCTGGGAGACCAGGCAGTATATGACAGTGTTGGAATTCTTACAAACAGACCCTGAGAGGACAATGCATGTATCTGTAAGAGTGCAGTTGAAGTTCAATAGAGACACGAGGAAGTTAGCTATGGACTATCTGATGAGGAAAACTGCAGCCAGTAAGAAGATCCAGCCTAAGAGAGTGGTCAAGTGGGCTGCAGCTGCCAAAACTGTAGGTGTCAGGCTTCCCAAGTTCTTTGGAGTTCACATTACATAACTTTGTGCCTCTGATGCTGTACATTCAGTTAAAGAATTTAATGCTTGTCCTGCTTAGTTTTGGTCTTGCTTTGGTCTAATTCTTCTTTGGTATTCTGCCATTCCCTTTGGAATGAGAATGTTTACTCTGTGCCATTGTATGTTGGAAATATGTAACTTTGATTTTTATTTTTACAGGGTCTCACACATAAGAGTTGGCCTTAGTTTCTAAGGAGACTTTGGACTTGGAGTTTTCAGTAATACTGAAACTGTTAAGATTATGAGAAATCTTGGAGATGGACTGAGTGCATTTTGTATTTTGAGATGGGCATGAACCTTTGGGGTCCAGGAAAAAAAATGATATACTTTGGATTTATAATGTCCTCTGAAGTCTCAAGTATTGATCTGCTGCTGGTAGCATACTGGGAAGTGGTAGAAACTTTAAGAGGTGGGCCTCCTTGGAGGGAGTAGATCATCAAGAGCAAAACCTTGAAGGGTAGATCTTGTCCCCAGCCTCATCCCCTTTCTTTTTCTTGCCTTCCCAACAACCATAAAGTAAGCAGCTTTGCCCTTTCATAATGAGGTTCTGCCTCACCACAGCCTTCCACGGACTGAAACCTGAAACTGTGAGTCCAAATAAATCTTTCCTCCTTTAAGTTTTTTTTTTTTTTTAGGTATTTTGTCAAATGACATAAAGCTGACTAACACACCACACATTTCCATGCTAAGTACATTTCCCTGGAAAATTTCAGGGTCTATTTCAAAACAAAAACAGAAACACTTGTATACAAATGTCTTAACTCTGATTTTTATTTTTACAGGGTCTCACACATAACTATTCTTGGGTGTTCATAATATCCCCCTCTTTAATCAGAAATTGACCCCTGCCATATGATTTCTCATTCAGTGGGAATGATAAATCAATGAATTAGCCTTAATAATCTTCTGTGAAAGATAAGGCATTCAATCATACAAACAGTGTAGGGAGTCAGAAGAAACTTACCATATGGGAGCCCGGATTACTGTTTCAATATGATTGATAAATTACTTTGTTATTATGAGCCTCACTTTCTCTTATCTTCATTGTCCTATGAATCCTATCAGCTCCACTGGCTTATGGAGGATCCTCTGACATGTGGCTCTGAAAGTACTTTAATAACTTAAAAAGTGTTATTCACATCACATATTACCCGTTAGTGATCATTATTATGGACACCCAAGAATAGATAGAATGAAAACTGTAATTTTTATTTTGCCTAGCTAAGGCCAGAAAAGGCCTGTTAAGCCCACATTTGTGTTTCCACAATAAAATATACCCCATTATACCAGAGTTAAGATATTTGTATACAAGTGTTTCTGTGCTAGATTACAAGGCAAAAATAGTTGATTAAGTGTGTAACTCAGTGGTAGAATGTGAATTGGAACTCAGTTGTTTAAATCATCCAACACTCTTCCATTATACCATGCATCCCCACAAGATATAATCTAACCAAGATTTTTGAGGCCAGATAGTTTAGATGGTGATGACTCTTATGGTTTGAATATGAAGTATCCCCCAAACATGCCTATGTTAATGCAGGAATATTCAGTATTAAAATGATTATATTGTGAGAGTTTTAACCTAATTATTTATTCCATTCTAATTTGAATGAGATAACATTGAGGTAACTGAAGGCAGACAGATCATCACTGGAAGAATTGGGTCATTGTGTGTTGACTAGAATGCTTCAGCTTCTCTGAAGATGCTTTCCTTCTTTCTCTGCTTTCTGCCAACCACAAGAGAAGAAGCACTCCCCTGCCATGCCCTCTGTCATAATGTTTTGCCTCACTTTGGGCCAATAGCAATGGAGTTAGTTGACTATATACTGAACCTCTGAAGCCATGAGTCAAACATTTCCTTCTCTAAGTTGTTCTTGTCAGGTATTTTAGTAACATTGACAAAAATGTGACTAATAGAATTGGTATTAAACTTGATTAACCTTATGGTTCAGAAATGTTTAGAAATGGTATGCAAGTGGAGTTTGAAAAATTTTGCATATACAGGATGTATAAGCCTTAGAATGTTGTAATCATAGCCTTAACAGGCAATTCTGTGTGGGAAATCAGAGGACTAGAAATCCAGTAGGAATGTGGACACTAAAGACTGTGCTCATGAGGTTTCAGAGAAAAACAAAGATTCTATTGGGAATTAGACTAGAGGCTAGTCATGTAATATTCTGGCAAAGAACTCGTTTACATTTTGCTCATGTCTTGAGATTTCATGCAAGTTCAAATTTAAAGATGATGAACGAAGCCAGGTGTTGTGGTGCATGTGTGAAATCCCAGTGGCTTGGGAGACTAAGGAGGATTGCAAGTTCAAAGCCAGCTTCAGCAATGTAGTGGGGCCCTGGAAAACTTAACAAGACCTTGTTTCAAAATTTAAAAAAATAATAAGATAAAATAAAAAGGGCTGGGGATGTGGCTCAGTGGTTGCTCCTGGTTTCAATTCCTAGTACAAAAATAAAACAAAACAAAACAAAAATGTGAGGCACTAATCTGGTGGAGGAAATTTCAAGACAGCAGTGCATTATTCAGATGGCAGAGCATTATTCAGACAGTGTTATGGATTTTGTTGGAAGCCGTTAGCCAAGTTTACTGTAAATATTGGAAGTAGAGCATATCCCCAAGTATGTTTTAAAAAATGTCTGCTTGGCCAGAAAGTTGCCTGTAAAATTTGGACCAAGGAAGGTGTGGTTGTTGAAGATATGACCACCACTAAAGAGAAGCTAAGTAATTCATACAGAGACAAAAAGACAGATGACTTGAGGGCATCTCAAGAATTTGTAAAATCAACCATTGTAGTCTCAGGGAGTGGAAGTGAAAAATCACTTAAGACTTTGAGGGCATCATGCTCACAGAGTAATGTGTGGAAATCTCTTTATTCAGGATTTATTATACTGTGTTCATCTGCCCAGACACTCAGAGGCTACTGCAGCAAAGATTCAAGGAGGAGGCTAGCTCTTTTCAAGCTGGTAGCAAACCTTAGCACCATTCACCTGGTGCTTGTTCTGCAGGAATGCAGGATGCTGGAGTTAAGAGGTCATCAAGGCTTCTACCAAGGTTTTAAGGAAAGGCCTGGGAGCCCAGGAAAAGTGCAGCAGTGTTGAAATTCAGGAAAGGATGATGGATAAAGCTCTGAAAGTTCAGCTAAAGCTGGAATGGAGACACTGGGACTTAAGAGATACCAGTAACATGAATTTTCTGCTGGGAAAAACTTTCTGCTGTGGAGAGAATCATGCTGAGAGAGGCCATGAGCACTGCAACTGTCAAGGCCAAGCAGGGGTTGGAGAGACTACCCTAGTCTTTTGGAAAGAATATCTCACCACCATATACTCCAGATTCTAAAAGTGAAGATACAGAAAGTATTTTCTCCTCTTGGTTTAGGTCTTCTTTGGGGTCAATCCCTTCTTTTCACACACAAAAAAATCCCATTGTTTGCTATACTTGCAATGAAAAATTAGCAAATAAAATTTAAAATAATATTTATGATAGCATCAAAAACTATATAATATTTAGAAATACATTTAGCAAAATATGTACTATATCTATACACTGACAATCATATGTGAGATGGACCTAAGCTTTGGGGGACCAAGGTTGGAATGCTATAGTTTGGATATGAAATGTTTTCAAAGTTCCTGTGTAAATATAGTATTATTAAGAGTTAAATTGATTATATTATAGTAATAGTTATAGCCTCATCAGTCCATTCTAGTTTGAATGGACTAATTGGATGGTAACTGTAGGCAGGCGGAGCATGACTTGAGGATGTGAATCACTGGGATGTGCCCTGGAATGGATTATCTTTTCTGTAGCCCCTTCCCCTGTATATAAACTTTCTGAACATGATGGATAGAGCAGTACTTATACACCATGTCTTTTAGCCTTTATCTCTAACCTAGATCAATGGAATTGGCCAATTATGGACAGAACCTCTGAAGTCATGAGCCAAATCATGAGCCAAAATAATATTTTCCTCCTCTAAATTTTTTGTCAGGCATTTTAGTCACAGTGACAAAAATCTGATTAATGCAATTAGCCTTTAAAGCTAGATTTTTTTTGAGGGATTGCCACTTGTTGTTCTTCCTGGGTTGAACCAGGCCATTTCCCTGGATAATCAGCCTTTCTTATACTTTTGAATTTACTATAGGAGCACATAATGAGGTCTTCTTTGTGTTCCCTTAACCTCATTCTAAATATTCCCATATACATTACGGGACTTATTGTCTGCATATTATGAAACAGAACAAGTGAGGGAGGGAAAAAGGGAAGGGAGGAAATAAGGAAAGAGGGAGAAAGAGAGAAGAAAAAGGAGGAGGAAAAGAAGAAGAAAATAGGGGAGGGGAAATAAAGGAGGCAAAGAGACTTTTTTTTCCTCTTTCTCTCTTTCCTTTATTATTTTTTATTTGTTCTTTTTAGAGATACAAGAGAGGAGAGTGTATTTTAACATGTTATATATACATGGAGCATAATTTTCTATTCTTTTGGCTGTACATGATGTGGAATTACATTGGTTGTGTCTTCATATATAAACAAAGGGAAGTTATGTCTGATTTATTCTACTGTCTTTCTTGTTCCCATCCCCCATCCCTTCTGTTCATTCTTCTTTGTCTAATCCAATGGACTTCTACTCTTCCTCACCCCCACCCCCTTATTGTGCATTAGCATCCATATATCAGAGGAAACATTCAGCCTTTGGTTTTTTGGGGGGATTGGCTTATTTTGCATAGCATGACAATCTCCAAATCCATCCATTTACTGGCAAATGCCATAATTTCATTCTTTATGGCTGAGAAATATTCCATTGTGTGTATATATACCACATTTTCTTTATTTATTCATCTGTTGAAGGGCACCTAGGTTGTTTTCATAGCTTAGCTTTCATGATTTCAGCTGCTATAAACATTGATGTGGCCACATCACTATAGTATTCTGATTTTAAGTTTTTTGAGTGTATGCTAAGGAGTGTGATAACTGGGTCAAATGGTGGTTCCATTTCAAGTTTTCTGAAGAATCTCCATACTGCTTTTCTTAGTGGTTGCACAAATTTGCAATCTCACATTTCCCCTCACATCCTCATTAACATTTATTGATACTTGTATTCTTGATAATTGCCATTCTAACTAAAGTGAGATGAAATCTCAGTGTAGTTTTAATTTTCATTTCTCTAATTGCTAGAGATGTTGAACATTTTTTATATACCTATTGACTGCTTATATTTCTTCTTCTGTGAAGTACTTGTTCTGTTCCTTTGCTCATTTATTTTTTCTTGTATTCTATAGGCTCTCTCTTCACATTCTTGATTGTGAGCTTTGTTGTAAACAAGGGTTTTAGTTTGGTACCATCCCATTTTTCTGATTCTTTATTTTACTTTTTGTGTTTTAGGAATTTCTCCTGTTGAGGAATTCAGTTCCTAAGCCAACATAATAGAGAGTGGTCCTACTTTTTCTTCTGGTGGGCACAGGGTCTCTAGTCTATTGCATAAGTCCTTTAACCACTTTGAATTGAGTTTTTATCAGGGTAAAAGATCGGGGTCTAATTTCATTTTATTACATATGGATTTCCAGTTTTCCAAGCACCATTTTTTGAAGAGGCTATCTTTTCTCCAATGTATGTTCATGAACCCTATGTTTAATATGAGATAACTGTATTTATGTGGGTTTGCCTCTATCTTCTATTCTATACCATTGGTCTTCATGTCTGTTTGGGGGCAAATACCATGCCATTTTTTTTTACTATAACTCTATAGTATACTTTAAGGTCTGCTATTGTGATGCCTCCTGCTTCACTTTTCTCGGTGAGGATTGCTTTGACTATTCTGGGCCTCTTATTTTTCCAAATAACTCTCATAATTGCTTTTAGTATTTATATGAAGAACTCCATTGGAACTTTAATAGCAATTGCATTAAATCTGTATAGCACTTTTGGTAGCATGGTCATTTTGACAATATTGAATTTGCCTGTCCAAGAACATAAGAGATCTTTCCATCTTAAGGTTTCTTCAATTTATTTCTTTAGTGTTTTGAAATTTTCATTGTAGAGGTCTTTCACCTCTTATGTTAGATTGATTTCTAATTTTTTAAAAGACTGTTGCGAATGGGATTATTTTCCTAATTTCTCTTTCAGTTGATTCATCACTGATGTATAGGAACATAATTGATTTATGGGTATTAATTTTATATCCTGCTACTTTGCTGACTTCATTTATGAGTTCTAGAAGTTTTCCGGTGGAGTTTTTGGGTCTTCTAAACATAGGATCATGTTAGCAGCAAATAGGAATAATTTAAAATCTTCTTATCTTATTTATATTCCTTCAATTTCTTTCTTCTGTCTAATTGCTCTGGCTAGGGTTTCAAGACTATGTTGACTAGAAGGTGTGAAAGATGGAATCCTTTTCTTGTTTCAGTTTTAAAGGGAATTCTTTCAATTTTTCTCCATTTAGAATGTCAGCCTTGGGTTTAACACACACACACACACACACACATATGTGTGTGTGTGTGTGTGTGTGTATAGCTTTTACAATGACAAGGTATGTTTTTGCTATCCCTAGTTTTTCCAGTGTTTTGAATATGAATGGATGCTGTATTTTGTAAAATGCTTTTTCTGCATCTGTTGAGATAATCATTTGATTCTTGTCTGTAAGTTTACTGACATAATGAATTATGTGTATTGATTTCTCTATGTTGAACCAGCTTTGGATCCCTGGGATTAACCCCAGCTGATCATGGT
This sequence comes from Marmota flaviventris, assembly GCF_047511675.1. NCBI lineage: Eukaryota > Metazoa > Chordata > Mammalia > Rodentia > Sciuridae > Marmota > Marmota flaviventris. Next base: position 38,572,924 of record NC_092507.1, on the reverse strand, counting down.
ATACTATCTTTTTAATCTGTTTTATATATGGTTTGCCAGTATTTTTGAAAGAATTTTTGCATCTATGTTCATCAGGTATATTGGTCTGAGGTTTTCTTTCATTGTTGTGTTTTTGTCGGGTTTTGGTACCAAAGTGATATCAGATTCACAGAATGAGTTTGGAAGGGTTGCCTCCTTTTCTTTTTCATGGAATAATTTGAGGAGAATTGGTATTATTTCTTCTTTGAAGGTCTGGTAGAATTCATCTAAAAATCTGTCTAGTCCTGGGCTTTTCTTGATTGGTAGGCTTTTGATGGAATCTTCAGTTTCATTGCTTAAAATTTATCTGTTTAGGGGCTGGGGATGTGGCTCAAGCAGTAGCTCTCGCCTGGCAAGCGTGCGGCCCATGTCCGCCAATAACTAAAAAATAAATATTAAAATTTTCTCTCTCTCTCTCTTAAAAAAAAATTATCTGTTTAAATTATGTCTTACTAATTCAATTTGGGTGTGACCTATGTCTGTAGAAATTTGTTGATGACTTCAAGATTTTTTATTTCATTAGAACATAAATTTTCAAAATAGTTTCTGATTATCATCTATATTTTAGTGGTGCCCATGATATTATTTCCTTTTTCATCATGAACTTTAGTAGTTTGAATTTTTTCTCTTTCTCTTCATTAGTTTGTCTAAGGTTCTATCAATTTTCTTGATTTTTTTGAAAGAACTTTTTCTTTCATTGATTTTTTTGTTTCAATTTCATTGATTTCAGCTCTGATTTTAATTATTTCTTGTTTCTGCTTTTGGTGTTGATTAGTTCTTTTTTTTCTAGGACTTTGAGATGTATTAGTAGGTTTTTTTATTTGTTGACTTTCTATTCTTTTAATGAGTGAGCTCAATATAATGAACTTTTCTCTTAGCACTGCCTTCATAGTGTCCTGGAAATTTTTATTTATTGTATCACTATTATCATTTACTTCTAAGTATTTTTAAAATTCATTCCTGATTTTTTCTGCTATCCATTCATCATTTAATATGGTATTATTTAGTCTACAGGTATTAAAGTAGCTTCTGTTTTTTATTTTATCATTGATTTCTAATTCCATTTTATTATGATCTGATATAATGCAAGGTATTCTCTCTCTCTCTCTCTCTCTCTCTCTCTCTCTCTCTCGTATTTGCTAAGAGTTGCTTTCTGGCCTATTATATGATCTATTTTCTGGTGTTGTTAAGAAAAAAGTGTATTTAACCATTCATGGATGAAATATTCTACATCTTTTCTCCATGATCAACTTTATTTTCAAGATTATATGTTTTGAGGGCTTTGTTCATGGCAGTCTGCTTGGCACAATGTTTCCTGTCTCAGGTGCACAGCTGCAGTGCTGGCCTGTGGCCTTACCCAGCCAGACCATGGCTTCAGCTCTGGACAAGCTGCAGAATGATCTAGAAGAGGTAAATGTGTTGCTGGGAAAGACCACTAGAAAAAGAGTACATGATGCCCTTACAGCAGAAAAAAAACAACAATAAGATTGAGACAGAAATAAAGAACCAGATGTAACAGAAATCACAGAAGAAACCAGAACTTCTTGACAATGAAAAGCCAGCTGCTGTGGTTCCTCCCATCACAACAGGATTAATCATGAAAATCAGTAATTATGGATGGGATCAATCTGATAAGTTTGTGAAAATCTACATTACTTTAATGGGAGTTCATCAAGTTCCCACCGAGAATGTGCAGGTTCATTTCACAGAGAGGTCATTTGATCTTTTGGTAAAGAAACTAAATGGGAAGAATTACTCCATGATTGTGAACAATCTCTTAAAACCCATCTCTGTGGAAGGCAGTTCAAAAAACGTTAAGACTGATACAGTTCTTATCTTATGTAGAAAGAAAGCAGAAAACACACGGTGAGAGTACTTGACTCAGATTGAAAAAGAATGCAAAGAGAAAGAAAAGCCTTCATACAACACCAAAACAGATCCTAGTGAGGGATTAATTAATGTTCTAAAGAAAATTTATGAAGATGGAGATGATGATATGAAACAAACCGTTAACAAAGCCTGGGTGGAATCAAGAGAGAAGCAAGCCAAAGGAGATACAGAATTTTGAGACATTTAAGTCTTTGGGGGAACTGTGATGTGGAAATATGGATGTTTCCAATAAGGGAATGTTGGAGAGCTGCACATATAAATTTGACATAACTACTTACACAGTAAGGCAGTAAATTCTCCTTTACTGGAGGATTTATTTAAATAAAACGTGCTTATTAAAAAAAAAAAAAGATTATATGTTTTGTCTTCACTGCCTGAAACTCTGTCTTCGAAGTGGTCTAGTGTAATGCTCCCCCTTGAATTTTTAATTTGGTTTATTTATCCCTGCATTTAAAGTATTTCTGCTTGATTTTTTAATATTCTCTATCTCTTTATTGAAATGAGCTTTCACTTTCTGTATCTTCTCTTTCATTTTACTCCTTACAATGTCCTTTACCTCTTGATCTGTTTAACTATGTATATTCTAAACTCCTCCAATATTTTTTTCTACTGTGTTATTGAAGTATTCTGTCTTTGAAGTAAGTATCTGTTTGTTTGAGGCAATTTGTTCCCTTGCTTTTTCATGTTGTTTGTGTGTCTACTCATCCAGCAATGTGGATCTACCCTGTAAGTCTTATAGTGTCCCTAAATGTTTGTGGTACTTCACTGTTTAGGGAGAGAAAAATAATAACAATAACCAATGTAAACAATATACAGAATTAAACCACATAATTCCTGCTATGATGTTTACAGTGTTAATTGTTACAATAAACATAAATGATATGATTATTTATTTCCTATAATAAAAGCAGAAAGTTTACAACAGCATTTACAATTTTGAATGGTGGACAGGAAGCAAACAGAAATGATATAGGATATGATGTTTGTGAGGGAGGAAGAGAAAATATAGAAGTATAAAATGAAAGGAAGAGTGAAAGAATGATAGAGATTGGCTGTTAGAAGACGAAAGGACAAAAAGAGAATCAAGGGAAACAGATAAGTGAGAGAAAAAATATGTATAAAGTAAAAATTTAAAAAATTAAAAATAAAAAATAACAGAAAACAAATCTGAAATATACTAATCAAACATCCTATTCCTCAAAGAAACTGATCTATGAAAAATAGCTGGATTTAACAATACTAGAAATGACCAAAAAACCAATTATTAATTTGTATAAATATCCTTGAACCATTAAGGTCACACACAATTAAACAAGGAAGAATAGAAAGAAGAAAAAAGAAAAAAGATCTTGATGAAGAGTTACAGTGTTGTTTCCATTGGATTTCAAAAGATTCTGAGCTTCCCTTGTCAGCAGTGTTGGTTGGGGTTCTCTGGATTATGATGCTTGCTCCACCCTCATGGTGGGGTTGCTAGAGTGAGAGAGGTAATCCCATAGGCTGAACTCCTGGAGATGGGATTTAGGCTTAGGTATGTTCAGGTTCTTCCCAAAATGCCAGTTGGTCTGGAGATTTTAAATCAGTGCACCTCCAAGACCCAGCAATTGCTGGTTCATGCTGAAAGACTGCATTCCAGGGATCTCCCCTGGGATCCACTTAAATGGCGGAGGAGCTAATTCTTAGTCCACCATGTCATCTGAAGACCCCCACATTTCCTGGTCTTGGATTCAGTATCAAAACTCAATCTCTCCCACCCTCACTCTTTTGAATTCCTGGCCAGGTGCACCTCTACCATTTGGCCTGGATTGGACAGGGAGGGGGAGAACTGGGTGGGTTTCCATGACCCATATTCCCCTGTGTAAACCTCTCTACATGTTTGATTTTCTACTGGCCACCAAGGCACACTCTGTGTTGTGCAATGTGGGTTTGCCAGGCCTGTTTTTTTGGGCGAAACTCAGATTTGCAGGAATTGGCTTCCCAGCTACCCCTTTGTGCCTCGACTGCAAAATGATTCCTTCCTCTGTCCTCTGCATGCAGCCAAGAGAAATTTTACTTCTTTCCTGCACAAAGATATTGTGCAGCATGCCTTTCAGTTTAATTGAGCAGTGTCTTTAATCTCTAAACTCTCTGTACCCAGACATTCCTAAGGCCTCCTAAAAATGCAGGTTTCTTTAATTCCCCTATCCCTCCACTTTGCTTGTAAGGAACCATTTTTTTCTGTCTGGTGCCTCCAGCTGTGGCAGTGGCTGCGGCACTGGGATTTCTTCCTTATTTTATTATATCCAACCTCCTGAATCCTTGATCAGCTTTGAATGTCCAGTATTAAGTTCCAGTAAAGTCCTCCACCATCCATTTTTGTTCACCTACCTTGCTGTGAAGCTGCCTATCTGCTTGGTTTCATGCCACAGAGAAGCTAAGAAAGCAACCTTCTCTGTTTTGTCATTGTGAAACCCCCAAAGAGCCTTTTTAAATGGAACATAGGAGTGATCCGACTATGAAATGAAAATCTATATTAGCTAAATTTTTTTATAGAAGATTAAGGTTAGGCATCAGTTTAATGATTTTTGAATTTATTTTAAGAAATGACTCTCACTAGAAGTAGAATAGACAAAGTCCATGTATTCTAACATTATATTCTATTCATTGGCTACTGTTCTCAAGTCAAATGGGAAGCTAATTTATTATTTTAAGTTTGTTCTGTAATTTTTCTGAGCAAAGTAATTGAAATGTTATTTTATATTTTGAGGGATTTGTCCAGTAATGAGGATAGATATGTTAATGGTACTGAAATATTCTATGTGTGTCATTGCTTTTTGTGGAATATGGTATTTATGTTCATGCCAATGACTAAGTACATAGATTCATGAGTGTCTGGAATTATTTGTATATAAATACATACATATGTCTTGGCTCTTTATCTACATTTTACTTTTTAAAATTTTTTCTCCTTTTCAAATACCTACTGTAACTTGAGTCTCATTTTAACCCTCTGTATATAATTGTTGTTCAATAAATGTCTGCTTATTAATAATCGGCTCACTTGGTACATAGTTTATAAGTATAGAGAATCTAGCCTTTTAATTTTCATTATTTCCATAAACTCGTGTGGAATTTATGCCTACCATATGCTCAGAGAGTGTGGAGAATCATGACTATGATCTGATTTTGCCCTTGCTGACATTATGCCCCGCTATGGTTATTGTTTACATTGTTACATTGTTTAATTGTAGAGACAGTAAGAAACTTCTGACCAAAAAGTTAATGACTTATATACAGATGATTTAGATCAAGAGTGAAACTATGGTTAGTTTCTCTTTATATCCCTAGCAACAAGGGATAGAAAATAAGTGAAGATTTTCTTAATGTTTTACTTCTTGACTAGATCAATAATTGATAGAAGATATATACAGTTGCGAAGACACTATAGGGTAGATTCCAGAGTCAGATGAAAATAAGTTCAAAGTTGAACTACTATTTACTAGATTACTATTTGGTTTGGAGGAAATAAGTTAACCTCTTTGAGCTGTATTTTAACCAGTGAAATAATATTAATATCTATTTCACATGATTATTTTTGGATTAAATAAACAAATAGAGACATAGCACATACCTTAGACTCTCCACATAATAGACATTGAATAAAAGGTTGTTATTTTTCTTTCTGTCTTAAGATTAATTTTTTCTCTTCTGACCTTATGGACCCTCAGGCTGGTATATATACTGTTTAATCCAAATCTCATCATACTTCCATTTAAATTCCTACACTATCACTTCTTATTACTACAATAATAACATCCAAGTTGCTCATACATCATTTTAGAACTCTTCAATAGGGCTGGGATATAGCTCAGTTGGTAGAGTGCTTTCCTCACATACATAAGGCCCAGGGTTCAATTCCCAGCACTACCCAAAAACAAACAAACAACAAAAAAAAGCCCTTCAACAGTAAACTTGTTATTGTCTTTCAGATATCATCATCTACTGTGTTCTTCCATTGTACCCTGTACTTTTCCTGTATTTATTACTCAGGGAACAGCATGGTATAAGATTCTACCTCTACACTTTTACATATGTTGCTTGGCTCTATTCCCAATGTTCTTTCCTATTCTTTCTCTTATTTAAGTTCTGCCCATAATTCAAGTCCCTTTCAAGTTGGCAAAGTCATGAATAATTTGTAAAATAATCTTTCTCTCTTCCCTATAGATTGTTCTGGGTTTATAAATCTTCTGATCCTGCATAATCTTTTCATAGAGCCCTCCTTGTCATATGTCTATCCCAAGTACACTTTAATTTTTGCAAGAGACATACTCTGATCTCCATATTTCTTCCTGCCCTAACAATTGTCATAGAAAGGGGCATTATATATTCTCCCATCTGTCTTCTGTCAGATTGTGATTTTCTTGAAGGCAGGTCAGTACTTTATCCATAGTCTGTATCCTCAGGGCTTAGTGTGGTTCCTAGAAGATAGTTGATATTCATTGTATTAACAAATGAATAAAAATGTAGAGCCCTCTATTAGATCCTGAAGATCTGGGCATTTTGGACTCTTTCTTTTTCATTTCTATGTTTTTTTTTTTCATCTGCTTTAATAGCATCATAAACATAAGGAACAAATAGATTTTGGTAACTAGGTTTATGGTATCTAGAATTAGAATTCTTTGAGTATAAATCTCAGCTGTACCATTTACTAGCTATGATATGCTTTGGTTATATCTATTTAGTTATATCTCTAATATAACTATCACACAAATTGTTAGAATTAAATGCAATAAGTTTTATAGAACATTAAGCTAAGTATCTAGCCCATAGGTTTTCAACAAATATTAGTAGTTGTTTTTGTAAAGTAATGAATAAATAATTTTAGAACTTGTTCACTCAGAAGATTCTTATATATGCTTTGGTTATATCTATTTAGTTATATCTCTAACATAACTATCACACAAATTGTTAGAATTAAATGCAATAAGTTTTATAGAACATTAAGCTAAGTATCTAGCCCATAGGTTTTCAACAAATATTAGTAGTTGTTTTTGTAATGTAATGAATAAATAATTTTAGAACTTGTTCACTCAGAAGATTCTTATGAATATTAACTATATATCAGGGAGTGTGCATTAAATAGGAATAAATAAATATATAAAATATATCCACAACCCTTAAGGAGCTCACACTCTAATGACAGAAGTATGTGATAAGAGGATGCCAAAGCAGAAATAAAAATTCAAGAATTTTATTAGGGGAAATTCCTTTGAGAGATAATTAAGAGAGAGCCAAAGAGGTTGGGAGAGCTTTCAGAGTGTTATGTAAGTCTGACCCAAGCAAAGAATGATACGAAGGAAAGGTCAGCAAGGTCACACGGAGAATCCTTGAATCAAAGTCATCTATCAGAGGAGTCTCATGCCTCTTAAGAATGAGTCTGCCTTACTATCCTTGCCAGGTTCAGTCATTGGATCATTGGTTGAGAGCAACTTGTGAGAAGTGTGGCTTTGGTGCAAATGCAACAATGAATTATAGAGTGCAGCAGCAGCTGCAGTCCTGGATCAATCATGCATCTTGTAGTTGATAGTTTTCAAGGTATATTATCATGGCTGCCATACCACATGGCAATGTGTTGTATTATATACATTTTGCAGATTACGGAGGGCAAACACAGAGGGAAAATGACTGTTTTCTTGGGGGATACCCAGAGTTACTTGAGAAAAGATATATTGTGAGACAAATAACAATCTATATTGCTGTCTTTGGTCAGACTTCCTGAACTAGTGTGTAAGAAAGGAACTAGTTAGCCTAGGGAAGGATAATGGTCAGTAGAATGACTCATATTGTAGCTCCTGAATGTCTAATAGAAACATATATGAGTTCTCATATATTACCTGTTTCCAGTATTTATTTTTTAGACATATTCTCACATAAGAATTGTTTTTAAAATTTAATCTTCTTCCACTCTGAACCCATTTAGAACTAGAGGGTTTTAATTGGACCTGAAAATTAGTTGAAATATAGACTGTGATTAAGCATTGTATTGGGGTACACTAATGTAAGCTACACACATCAGAAACATAATATTTAAACTTCCTATCTGCCACTCATTCTGGCTTGCAGAATACTAACTCTGAACAATGCTCTGGTTCTTTCTCCCCAAAGTAATCTTTAAGGGCTCTTTGCTTTTCTGTCTTTGTAAAGTCCCAGGTACAATCAGTTGCTATGCGTGGTAGATTGTTACAGTAATTTCCTCCAATGAATCATACCTCCGTGAGTTCATGACACTTTGCAATGTGATATTAACACTCTTCTCATCAAACATATAGTCTGTTTCATAGCCTTTGAGTCTGGACTTGCCTTGACTACTAGAATGTGGCAGAAGAGATAGCCTGTGACTTCTAAGAAAAGGCATTAAGAATCCTTGCTATTCCTGCTTTGGTGGTATTAGAATGCTTCTGCCATTATGTAAAGAAGTCACCCATTCTACTAGAGAATGAGAGACTACATGAAGGAGAACTGAGTCACCCCCAGTAATAGCCAAACAAAAGTGTAAGTCATGTGGGTGGTTGCATTTTGAATCATTATCCCTATTGATCATAATATGACTGCAATCACATAAGGAATTCCATGTGAGACTAACAAAACTGCCCAGCTTAGTGTAGACCAAATTGCTGATGGATACAATCATGTGCAAATAAATGTTGTTGCTTTAACTCACTAAGGTTTGGGGTGATTTTTTTATGTGACAATAGATAACAGCCATTCTACAAAGTTAAGTATTTAAGGTTTAAATTTTTATATATCAAAAGATATATATTAAATATTCCCCAAGTATTTATAATTTGAGACAACTTGATTTAATGGAAAGAGCATAGTGTTTGTATTTATGCAAATTTGGATTTTGGTCATCTGAATATCTCACATAGCCTCTTCTATGGACTTACTGTGAGGACTGAATGATCTAAAAATAATAAGGCACATGGTGCTTGGAACAGGGAATCACTCAATGAATGTGAATTTAATCCCCCATATTCTTCCTTAGTCTGATATCTTACACATATGGTTGTTTTGTGAATAAATGTGGAATTTAATTGAACCCTGCTTCCTAGGTGATTTTACTTCAGAAGATGTCTACTGTGTTTGTTTATATCACTGGAAGAGAATATTAGGTTAAATATGCTAGTGATGATTTATTATATTTTTTTACTCTTTAAAGGCTTCAAAGGAGATAGATGATGAGAGAGAAAGGGACAGAGGGAAGGAGAGAAATGTGCTTTCCTGAATTTATTAGATGAATATTGGAGAGGAAGAAGAAAAGTTTGATTAAACAAAACAAACAAAAAAACTAAGGACTAGAGATGTAGCTAAATGGAAAAGCACTTGCCTAGCATGCACAAAGCCTTGGGTTCAATCCCCAGCACCACTAGAAATAAAAATCAATCAATCAATATATCAATTGATCGATCAATCAATCAATCATCTCCAGGGAACTGAACAGTAAGTGCTTAATGGGTATACATTTTTCTTTTTGGAGTAATAAAAATACTATGAAACTATATAGAGGTGTTGGTTTCAAAACATTGTGAATGTATTAAATGTCACTGAATTGTTCACTTAAAATGGTTGATTTTGTTATATGAGTTTCAATTCAAATAAAAAAGTATGTGGCCAAATGATAAGGATGATATGAGTTGAAACTGATAAAGCTGAGAAAAATTTAGTCAAAAGATAGAAGGCCCTATGGGAAATATAAAGGGACTGATGTAATTGTTTCAGCAAGGAAAAATTCAGTTACTATATGAATCAAGGGGTGATGGGGCAGGATATAACTAGCTATTTGGCCGGACAATATGTGAGTGAAAGCAGAGACTATGTATTCTACTACAACTGGGCTGAATTTCTTTCCCAAATGTGACACTGACTATTGCTTCAGTAGTTTCTCATATGATTTTGTGTCTCTAGAATGCTACCTGGTTTTGGAGGCAAAATATATATATATATATGCTACTACTGTTTTATAATTTGGGTTTGAGGCAATTTCAAGAACAAAAAGGGAAGTTATATAGAGAAGGAAGTGGAATAAATACTCAAAGGCATATTACCAGCTAGACACAGCTTTTCAACAAACACACCTGGTCTTTTGTTTCGCATTAATGAAAATTTGTGCTATCAAGCATAAACTCCTCCCCCAGAACTTTGAGTTTTGCCATTAAATTCCTAGTGGCTTCTGGGGATAGAAACCCAAGACAGTATCAGCAAAGGCATCAGCAGAGTAAGTCACAGTGTACAGAATGAATAACTGAGGTGGGTGGTATGCAGGTACTCCATGCTGGTCCACCTGTAGTTTCCTGAGAATGGGTAATGAGCCATTTTGAATGCCTGGGATCAAACACTTGCCACAGTCCTTGTACAACACCTGGTAAGTTTCAGAAAGTTAAAGTTACATGATACAAAACATGAGACCAGGGTTCTTCTGGGTCATTCCAACAACATAAGAATCTAGAGATGATGCCCAGTTTGTGTTATGTTATTCCTACAACTTAAAAAGGACTGCAACCACCCCCTGCAGGCAATTGTGTAGCTGGCTGAATAGGCAGACTGCCCAGACAACATGGCCCCTACCCAGGCAACATAGCCCTTACCCTGAAGGTGATGAAAGAGCTCAATAAACCTCATTCCAATGAAGATAAACCCCTTCTGCAATTTTCAAAACTGTGGTTGGTGCCAGGTGATCCTCCCATATGGCCAACAATAGGTCAGAGAAAAATGGTCTGAGCAAATCTGGAGAGGTGAATAACTTGGTTGAGTATTCTCTTTTTTTATTTTTTATTTTAGTTGTAGATGGACACAATACCTTTATTTTATTCATTTATTTTTATGTGATGCTGAGTGCTAAGCAAGCATTCTACTGCTGAACCACAATCCCAGCCCTTGGTTGAGTATCTTATCAGCACTACTTCTCTAATCACTACCCTCTAGATCACAATAATTGGACATTAATCTTGTAAACACTGAACTCAGTGCCTAGCAATTCTACTTCTAGTTTCTATACAAAAAAAAAAAAAACTCTCAAAATTGGAAATAGGCTACAAGACACATCATAGAAACCCTGATGATAAGGGTAAAAATCTAGAATTTAGTTAAAAAATAAATAAACCAAAACAAATAAAGTAAAATAAGATCATGTACAGACAGATGATGACAGTATGTCATGAAGCATGGATTATTACTACTTAATTTCAGTGTACATGTCATTTTTAAAAACAAATATTTTCCTTGCTACTCAGAATTTCAATTGCATTACAGCACAGAGTGCTTGGAAATTCCTAGAATGCGGGGATTTTTTTCTCTCATCTTTGTACATAATGTTCTTTTGGTCTGTTTTGTTCTTTCCATTGCCATTCTTTCTCATCCTCTAGGCCTTGGGCCGAGTAAATATCTTGCCTTTAGAGAAAGGAGTAGTGGAGCATTTATAGAGCCCTAGGATTGAGGCAGGGGCCTAATCTGTCTATTTATGAGTCTGTCCCTCTGTGAGTAATGATATGATGATAAGATCATTGACCCATCTGTGGTTAGTTGAAACCCTCAATCATGTGACAAGTAGACTTGAATATGGAAATTATGGTGGGTCTCCTAATATAGGATACCCATTCTGTTATATAAAAAGATGGAAATTTGAACATAGGCATAAAAGAGGGCAATCATAAACTACATTTCAGGAAAAAATGAGTTATCTGCATTATGCCAGCATGCATTATTGCTAATAGGAAGAGAGACACTGATGAATCTAAAATATGGACCTGGAAATAAAAATGAAAAGTCTGAGTATCTTGTTAAGGAACCTGTACTTTATGCTGTGAAACCATTGAATGATTTTAGGTAGGAAAAACATGATCAAAATGATTACTAGAGGTTAAGAAAGGGATATAACAATAAGGTTGGATAAAAAGAGGTTGAATTTGATCTGTGCAGGGTGCATGCATGTGGTGAAATATTTTACTGAACCCCATTAATATGTACAAGTAATATATGGGCATCAAAAGTAAAACAAAATGTAACCCAAAACCCTCTTGTTAAAAAAAATACTATTTGACAACATTATATGGAAAAGATTAAGTGAGAGACATTCAGAACTTCTACAAATAACCAGAGTATAAGCCTGAGATATGAATATCCATAATTTTAGAGACCAGGCCATATTGGAAGGACTGTTAATACTTGTCTGAAACAAGAAATGAGTCTTGGTCTAAAATGGGGACATGGGAAAACAGTCAAAAAAAAAAAAAAAACATGAGACTTTTAGTAAGTGAAAATGCAGAGGATTAAGCAATTCAGTATGAGAGATCAGGCTAAGATTCTGAGTGTAGCAAAGGTTTAAGACTTTGGCTTTTGTGTAATTATGAAGTAAAATCTGAACTTCACTATGAAGTGCCAGAGGGACAGTGCAAGAGGGTGGAAGTCAAAGCAGTGGTTTGTCAGGAGATATATAAGATGTGAAGAGGAGTAATGATTGTTGGCTGTTGTTTTGCCTATAGACGTAAATACTTTGGGAGCCTAAATTATACATCAATGAACCACTCTATCCATCTCAAGTCTCTAAACTTTGGCATACAAAACTTTCTACAAAGAGAAGTTAGATAAATAACCACATATTAGAGTACTGGGAGACTCAGCTACCAATTTGTGTTAAGACAGTGGCAGAACCATGTTGAACTACTAAATTACTCTAATAAGGTCAGCAGACAGACTTTGGAATGTCTTGCTTGCTTGAGTATCACCATGGAGCTTTTAACTTCCTATAAGACATTAGCATGACAAATTAGAGTTTTGATCATGCCAGATATAACAATATTCATTTGTTTAATTAAACAATCAAGGCTGCTTTTAGTGTGGGTCATTTTTAAAAATGTTAAAAATAAAATTAAACACATAATTAAACTGACAAAAGATAAAGACCCTGATGCTCCAAGTTGAAGGCAGTTAATTTATATGAAGCTGTGTCCCCAAAGGCACTACAGTTTATTAAAGCTACCAAAGCAGGGATGTGATAAAGTGTTTTATGCAGTTCTTTAAATGCTAAATTGCTTTGACACTTTTAAGGTCCACAAGATGCAGTCAATTAGAATGCCTTGTTAGCTTATTTATGCTTCTTTACTTGAAAGGTCCAGAACCTAAAACTATGACTAGAAGCATCTGTATCCTATTTATATTTAGTCATATAATCAGAAATTCACAGGAGGATAAAACCAAGGAATTTATTATTATTAACAGCAATGAGTTGAGAGGATTCTTGCTCAGTGCTAGTATCAGTATGACCCAACCCATATATCCATTTCCTCTTTCCTTCCCTCCTTCCTTCTTTCCTTCTTCTCTCCTTTCCTCCATCTTTCTCTTCTTCCTTCCTTAAATATTACCCTTTAACCTTCCCTTCCTACATTTTATTTTCCCCTTTCTTCCTTCTATCTACCATCCCTTCCCTTTTCTTTTCCACTTCTTCCTCTCTTCCTCCTTCTCTTTCTTTTCTGTTTTTCTTCTGCATCATTGTACCCTCTCTTCTTCTTACACTATGAAGACTATACTTTTTATTAAATTCCCTGCCAATTCTGGAGCCCACATTAACCCTCTACTTAGGATAGAAATATCCTCTATGACAACTCCCCAAAGTTAACATTTAGTCCCCACTCCTACTATTTTAGCCATAAGATCCTCATCACTTTTTAAGGTAACCCAGTCTCTGTACAATTTTGCCTGTGAAAAAGGTCTTTCCTAAATTAAATTCAAATTTGTTTTCCTGTGCTTCCCTATGAAGTAAATGTCATGTTCTTTTCTACTTTCAACACACTCTTCTTTTTGAATCTACAACTTTGCTCTTATCAGTACCTACTGTGATTTAGACATAGTTTGAATGTGTTCCTAGGGATTCATGAGTAGTTTGAATGTGTTCCTAGGGATTCATGAATTGGAAGCTTGGTACTCAATGTTGGATATTGAGAAGTGGCATAGAAACGTTAAGAGGTGGGACCTATTGGGAGGTGTCTAGAACAGTGGGATTACTGCCCTCTGAAGATATTAATGTGGTTTCCATGGGACTTTGATTAGTTCTCCTAAGAGCACTAATACAAAACAAAACCCCACCCCACCCTGCTGTCTCTGGCTCCCTCTTTCACCATGATCTCTTCCTCTTGCAAGTTTTCCTCCCATATCACCAACCATGATGGACACAACTAGGGTAGTCTCTTTCAGAGCCAGTGTATGAATTTTGGTCCTTTAATATTCAAAGGTATGAGCTAAATAAAATTATTTTCTTTATAAAATACCTACTCTCAGATGCTTTGTTAAAGCAACAGAAAATGAGCAAATACGGTAATCAATAAATTATTTTCCTTGCCTAAATCCTTTATCATCTACCGTCCTCACTAAACTTTGTTAACACTGATCATTGCCAACCAGATGTACATGTCAGTGTCTGGAATGTTTCAGGGATATACAGTATACATGACTCCATTTAGGGAGTATTTTGGAGTAACTTACTACTGATTACTTATGGAAAGTCAGGAGCAATAGAGAGAGTATAGAGCTGATACTCAACCCTAGTCAGTGGGAAGTAGAGCAAGTTCCTTGTGTTGAGAATGTCTCTAGTTGCTCAAAATATATAAACTCCTTGGTCCTATCCAGTCGGATGGTCTCCACAGAAACAATAAAACCTGTGCAATGTCTCATAGGTGATTGGGCAATTAATATCAAAAATAGATGCTATTCCAAAACTGAATCATGTAGACTTAATTTTGGTTGATCTATTATCCATACATAGCAGGTGACAAAAAAATCCCAAGAAGGTTAAGTGACATTCCCAAGATTATGTTTTTACTAAGTAGCAGAATTAGACATAAATATTGAGTTACGCAGACCTAAGAGGATAAGATTACAAAACAGGCCACTAGAATCACAACTCTGGATTCCTGGGCTCCCTCAGCATTTTGAGTATGTTTCTGTTTAAGGTTGTTTCTGTCACCTTAAGAACTAAGATTACAGTTGCTTATATATTCCTTTGTCTCTTTCTCAGACTCAAAACCTCTCTAAAAATTGAGACTGGCCTCAATCATTTTACATCACATCAGCACTAAAATCCTGGTCTTTGGGTTATTAGATGATAAAGTTCCCTTCTGATGGGAGGTATGCCTACCTGTAATACTTGGTGTCACAGTTGAGGCATCTGATCTAGTGATTTCCCTAAAAGTGTTCAGGTCTTTCACCCCACTACTTAACTTAAATTCCCCTCCTCTATTCTCCTACTTGGTCTTTCTACCTAAATACTTGCACTCACATTCCCACATGACACCACATTTAAGAAGTATAATCCATACATTGTTAGAACTATATTCCCAAGTAACTTTTGTCCTTCAAAATATATTCATTGTCCCTTATTGAACATACACATAGTACACATACAACCTATAAAATTTAGTATAAATCTTTTACTCTAGCTTTCAGTGTTCTCCAAAAAATTGTTCTAACCTACTTTCAAATTTTTATTTTCTAATTGTTCTTCAGATAGGATTATATACTAGTCTTCAAACATGCCTAAAACAATCCTCAATTTCAGATTATTTTTAGCTCTGTGCTTTTGTTCAGGTTCAGACTTTGATCCAGAATGCTCTGTGATTTTTTTTTTTTTTAATTAAAGTCCTTTCTCTTAAGGTTCCTATCAAATAGTATCCTCTCCATTATATCATTCTTGGTTTCTAAATTTGGTAGACTCTCCCTCTTTTATCTTCCTTTAAGATTTCATTCTTTTTTCAGGACATATCTTTCATTTTGGATTAAATCAAAGTTACAATGTATAATTGATTGATTTTTATTTGTTTATCATTCATTCATCTATAGGTATTGATTGAGTGTGAGCACCTCTTTTTTTTTTTTTGCCAAATCTTTAACAAGTTGAGCAAGACTGAGGAGTACTTGCCAGTGGAGAGTCTCACAAGATACTTGTAAAATAATATAATATAATGTGTTAAACCCCATAAATAAGAATGTACATAATCTGCTGAGTCAGGGACCACAGTAGAGACAAAGGGCAAATGCATTTCTGGGCCTTGGCTCATGGCCTGACAGCAGACCCAGAAGACTTGGTGTGTAATACCCTGAAGCAGAAGCAGTTTGAGGTCAGGATGATATATATTGATATGTGTGTGTGTGTGTGTGTGTGTGTGTGTGTGTGTGTTTTCTCTTGAACAACTGTAGTAACTTATCTTTAGCATAGGTCAAAATGCTTCAGTTGAGTACACCTGAAGCCTATTAACTGTCCCAGCCCTGCAAGTAATTAATAAGATGAGTGATTCCCTTCTTTCATTTGAGAGCCAACCTGACATCTTCTTATTGGAACTGTATATCCTTTCCTAAATTGAAACTCTAATAAGAGCCTAGCCCGAATGTTTGCTTATCTGACTGGACTTCATTCCCATTGTTAATGCAAAAGATCTGTGTGCTCATCACTACCATGAAAGCAAATACAAAGGGAGCAAGCAGTTTGATTTCTAGGAAGGTAAGAAAATCTATAATAAATTAGGTTTTATTTGAATTATGACTAGGAGATAAGAATTTTCCAGAATCAGGGAAGAATGGTGGTTCAGCAAAGAGAATTTTTAACATATTATAACCTAGATAAGAGGTGCAAGTGGCTTATTTATCTCTTTATTACCTTTCATTCTTATACATAGTTAATATTCCAATATTTGTTGAATAAGTAAATGGATAGTGTATGAAAGAATGTTTGCTTTAGAAGTTAG
The DNA here is from genome assembly GCF_047511675.1 of Marmota flaviventris. Lineage (NCBI taxonomy): Eukaryota > Metazoa > Chordata > Mammalia > Rodentia > Sciuridae > Marmota > Marmota flaviventris. The sequence goes on along the minus strand of NC_092507.1, from coordinate 38,556,251 downwards.
CTTTAGACACACACTAAAATAATTCAGAGTTACCCTGAATGAAAAACTTCAGTGTGAGGGCCAAAGGATAGTATATTATTATTAGTTTGGCTGGAATAGCAGATTTATTTGGGTTTTCATCAAAGATCAACTTGAAGGAAGCCAAGTTGAATTAAAATATGACTGCTAAGTTGAGGATTTCTTTTTATCCTCACAGGCAAGAGCAAGTAAATATTGCTCTTGATTCGTAGCAACAGCATTCATTCATTTATTCATTTATCAATCATTTATTATTTACTGAGTGTTACTATAATGTCATTTGACTCGGTTCTGAATTTATACATGCAAATACATGATGTTTAAAGTAACTTGAGAAATATGTAGCGAATAATTGGGAATGGGATATACAATGATAGACACCATTGTTTTCAGGCATATTATAGAAAATGAGCCATGCTATAATACTAATAATCATAGTATGTTATAATACTCATTTATTATGTACTGACCTTGACACCAAGTGTTTAGTATACATAATCTCAATCTTTAAAACCTCTGAGAAAGGTATCATCTCTATTGCCCAGATGAGGAAAAATCAGGCTCAAATAGGTTATGTCCCTTCTCAAGATCAAACAGTAAGAGATTGTGCTTGTTGACTAGGTGGGTAGTTTTATCTTAATTTTGTAGCTAGCAAAACATGAAATACAGGGAGGGAAAAAGAAAAAAAAAACCACCCTGAAATTTGCTCAAGTACCTAATTAGAAAGTGGTTTTCAGATGACTCCTTTCTAAGAAGCAGGATCCTAAGAGGTTCTGCTAAGCTCTGAGTAGGGAGCAATATCTTAAAAGTTGTGGTTGGAGGAGTTTAATCTGTCAGTTCTTACTGGACAGACTGAAGTGTAGAGAACTCAAAGTGAAAATTGAAAGACAGAATCTTGAACATGATATGGAATCAGAAAGCCAATAGACCAACCACAATAATTGCTAATCACAAAGTACCCAGCAAGATAAGGTATAAAAGATGAATCCAGGTATGAAATTAGAAACATAGAAATCAAGAAATTAGGATAAGCTGGTTTTTGTAATGATCATATTAGCTAAATTAGTATCTTTCAACCTTCAATTCACCTATGAATCACCTGGGGATCTAACTTAATAGTTTGATGGTGGGACCCAATATGCACCATTCCAAAGCTCCAAAGTGATGCCAATGCTGCTGGCTTATGGACCATATTCTGAGTAGCAAAGAACCAAAGCATATTGAATATGTTACACATCAGGAACTCTTAAAAGAACTTTACAGGTATTAATTCTTTGGATTACCATAATAATCCTCTGAAGTAAATAAAATTTTTATCTTCTTTTTTAAAAACACAAAAATTTAAGCGCAAGATAGGTGAAGTAACTTGCCAAATTTATTGCTGATGGAATCAAGTTTCCAATTTAGATGGTTTGACAAGGAAACCCATCCTTGCTCATATCTGTCCTATAATTTCACTTATTTTAAAAACATAATTCTGGTTGCAGAGTGGATAATGGATTGGGGAGTTTATTATAAGAACACAATAGGCCATTAGTGGCCCAGAATGGAGAGAATAGTGGCTTGGATAAGATTGGTGGCAAGAGTTGAAGACAATTGGTTGTAGGTGATAGAATCAACTGGTAATGAGCCTGTTAGAATAAATGTGGAAAAAGATGTGCAATGTAGCTCTCATAAAGGAAATCAGTGACCAGAGGTGGGAGGGCAGGGAATACAGATGACATTTTAAGAGACTTTAGCTGAAAATGACCAAATATACAGCCTATTTTCTCCATGAAAATATCAGGTGCACATGAGGGTAAAGGAGCACCACACCTTGCTAAAAGTGGTTCATTTGCTGCTTTAGGCTTCAAGAAGTTACCAGACAAATCAATTTGAATGTTCTTGTACTGGATATTTTTTTTTTTGTATTCTGCAGAGAGGCAAGAAATCTGCAATTTTGTGTTCTTGTTGTCAGTAGCTAAGACAGACAAAGATAGATCAAGGACATAAAACATATTATGTGACCCTGATAAAACTTTAAAAGTCTCATTTCTTTGTCTTCATACATCATCATATAATGTTGACCAAAGAGAATAATTTGAATCAAAGATAAGCTAACAATTTACCATCCCATCTGGAAAAATAAAATTACTATTTTTTCACCTTATTTGCATAAAGGCACCATGAAACTAAAAACTGTTGTTTAAAAACTCCTCAAGTTGGAGTCGTCTGATTTGGGTTTGCAACTTTGCTCTGCTCTCAAGTTTCTGAGAAAATTACTTGATCCCTGTTGTATGAACTATGAATCTTGTTTGGCGGGAGAACTAACACACAGCTGTTTAATTAAAATCTCAGAGGCATTTGAATCACCAATCATATGGTTTTGCAGGTTGGTATAAACATGCCATGAAATCTTAACAAATTTTATTTGGTCCCTGTCAAATCTGCAAGGGATCCAAAGGTCTTTCTCCCTTAGTAGACAACTTTCTACACATCCTTTTATCATACACACTTATCTGCAAGTAAATTTGTAAATCAAAATTTAGCTGTTGTTCAAAATTAACAAATTGTCCTGTTCCACTCAGTATTTTCAAGGTAATATACTCCATATAATTGGTTAGTTTCCACCTGTGCAGAGCAATATTTTATCCAATTTTATTTCCATAGCAAATAATCCCCGACCAAAAGGCAGGCTATAGCCAGCACTAAGCAGCAAACCCTCATTAGTCAGTGATTCTAACAAACTTTGTAGGAATGGAGAGGTTGGTTCATAATCAGAGCATGCTGATTTTAACTTAATGTTTTAAAAGGTATAGGCACATGAGCTCTTATCTTTTGCCCTGTATTCTGAAGATCTGATTGTTTAAGGATGCAATATATTTCAAATCTGATTAAATCCTCTTTGCCGCATTTGTGGTGAGAGGTGCTTTTGCAGAACCAGGAGCTGTGGCGGGAGAATTCATATTTAAATTACAAATCTTGCTAGCTAGTTCACCATTTTCTGGTTTGAAGTTTTTCCTGAATTCCTATTTAGGCTCCTCTCTCCCACAGTCCAGAATTCCTTCATCTAACTCAGCTAGCTTAGGCTCTCCTTTCAGGCTAGGATCTTCAGCCATTCCCGCATGTTGCATTCTCTGCAAAGAAGCCATGGGGGGGTGGGGGGGCGGGGCAGGCAGGACAATGTTACCAAAGCTAGCAAGTGACTCTTCTGTAGACTACATCATATTATCTCTATCTATATTCAAACAAGTTCATATCAAAATTTACATCCTTTCTACATGTTCAGTCATGCACCTAGGCATATTAGTTGAATTATAGATAGATAAATTTCTCTCTTTTTAGATTTTTTTTTCCCAATTTAACATCAGGATGACTAAAAATTTAGTATCCCGCCCCTCCACTCTCTCTCTCTCTCTCTCTCTAAATTAGTAGTGCACATTCTCTGTGTGGGGGTGGGGGGTGGGGGGTGGGGTTCAGCTCACCTGAAAGTTTTCCTTTGGAATTCTTTGAAAGCAGTCACTGTTCTAGTTGCCAAGTTGATGGGTTTACCAGCACCCCAATAGAGCAGATTCCTGATGGAAGGTATGAGCCTCCTGGGAAAATAAAAAGTCTGAAATAATCAGTAAGGAATAAAAGACAAAACCAAAAATTAGATTTAAAAAGGGAGCACCTGATGGGTCTTACAGCCCTGACAGGAACTGGAACTGAACAACTGAAAAAGGACCCAATGCTTTAGTTAATGGGAAGTATATCAAAGGTTTTGGTGTGGCAGGGAGATATTGAAGTAAATAGGTTTTTTGGTGCTTGGCAGGTTATGCTTATCTTCAGGTAGCTGTGTTTGATTCTAAGGCTGTGAGCTAAGGCAGAGTCCAGCATGATCTGGGCTTTCTCAAATGGGAATTTCACCCAGGAGTTCCCAGAAAAACAGCTCCCCTGCCTTAATAGCCCAAACAAAATCTATAGTTCATACAGAGCTCCCAACATATCCCTTTGAACCTGTTTCCTCAACAACAACAACAACAGCAAATAACTTAAAATCTACATTTGCAGGTGGTTATAACAAGAAGCAAACTTATATGCCAAATGCTGGGTACATAATGAATATTCAATAAATGCTAGTAAACTTAGAAGGAAACATTTATTTTCTAAGTATTATTTTCTAATTTTTTAATATTTTAATTGATTTTATTTTTTAAATACATGACAGCAAAATTCATTACAATTCTTATTACAATATAGAGCACAATTTTTCATATCTTTGTATATAAAGTATGTTCATGCCAATTCATGTCTTTATACGTGTACTTTTTTTGCATTATAATTCTTATTAAACATATGTAACACAATTTTTCATATCTCTGTTTGTATATAAAGTAGGTTGACGCCCTATTCGTGTCTTCATAAATGTAATTTGGATAATGATGTCCATCAAATTCCACCATCCTTGATAATCTCCTGCCCTCTCCCTTTCCCTCCCACCCGTCTTCCCTATCTAGAATCCATCTATCTCTCCCATACTTCCCCTCCCTACTCCACTATGAATCAGCCTCCTTATATGAGAGAACACATTAAACATTTTGGGGGGATTGGCTAACTTCACTTAGCATTATCTTCTCCAACACCATCCATTTACTTGCAAATGCCATTATTTTATTCTCTTTTATTACTGAGTAAAATTCTATTGTGTATGTATGCCATATTTTTTTATCCATTCATCCACTGAAGGGCATCCAGGTTGGCTCCACAGTTTAGCTATTGTGAATTGTGCTGCTATAGACATTGATGTGGCTGTTTCCCTATAGTATGCTGTTTTTAAGTCCTTTGGATATAGTCCAAGGAAAGGGATAACTGGGTCAAATGGTGGTTTCATTCCAAGTTTTCCAAGGAATCTCCATACTGTTTTCCATATCGGCTGCACCAATTTGCAGTCCCACCAGCAATGTGTGAGTCTACCTTTTTCCCCACATCCTCGCCAACACTTATGTTGTTTGTCTTCATAATAGCTGCCATTCTGACTGGAGTGAGATGATATCTTAGAGTAGTTTTGATTTGCATTTCTCTGATTGCTAGAAATGATGAGAATTTTTTATATATCTGTTGAATAATTGTATATCCTCTTCTGAGAAGTTTCTGTTGAGGCACATTTGTTGATTGGGTTATTTGTTTTTTCAGTGCTTAGCTTTTTGAGTTCTTTATATACCTTAGAGATTAGGTATATAAATATATATATTTCTTATATATATAGTTCTTTATATACTTAGAGATTAGTGCTCTATCTGATATGTGAGGGGTAAAAATTTGCTCCCAAAATGTAGGCTATTTACCTCAAAGATTGTTTCTTTTGCTGAGAAGAAAGTTTTTAGTTTGATTCCATCCCATTTATTGATTCTTGATTTTAATTCTTGTGCCAAAGGAGTCTTATTAACGAAGTTGGGGCCTAATCCCACATTATGGAGATTAAGGCCTATTTTTTCTTCTATTAGATTCAGGATCTCTGATTTTATTCCTAAGTCCTTGATCCATTTTGAGTTCAGTTTTGTGCATGGTGAGAGATAAGGGTTTAATTTCATATTGTTGCATATGGATTTCCAGTTTTCCCAGCATTATTTGTTGAAGAGGCTATCTTTTCTCCAGTGCATGTTTTTGGCAACTTTTTCTAATAAAAGATAATTATAACTTTGTGAGTTAGTCTCTGTGTCCTCTATTCTGTACCATTGGTCTACCAGTCTGTTTTGGTGCCAATACTATGCTGGTTTTGATACTATTGCTCTGTAGTATAATTTAAGGTCTGGTTAGCGATGCCACCTGCACCTGCTTCACTCTTCCTGCTAAGAGTTGTTTTAGTTATTCTAGGTCTCTTATTTTTCCAGATGAATTCCATGATTGCTTTTTCTATTTCTATGAAGAATGCAATTGGGATTTTGATCTGAATTGCATTAAATCTGTATAGTCCTTTTGGTAGTATGGTTATTTTGATAATATTAATTCTGTCTATCCAAGAGCAAGGTAGATCTTTCCATCTTCTAAGGTCTTCTTTGATTTCTCTCTTTAGTGTTCTGTAGTTTTCATTGTATATATCTTTCACCTCTTTCATTAAGTTGGTAGGGGAGAGGGCATGGGCTTAAGGGTTGGATGCACATTTTAGTTCTGTGACCTGGAAAAATTATTCAATCTCATTGAATCTCAATTTCTTTACCTGTAAAAGGGGAAAGTATTACCTCTAAATGGGGTTAGTCTAATGATTAAATAAGATCATACACACAGAGATCTGAGTCATAATAGGTAAAAAAATAAATTGTAGTTTCCTTTTCCTCTTCAGCCAGATTCTATGTGCTAACTCAGAAATATGTTATTTATGAAAAGATACATTCTTCATGCTTTAAAAATGTATGTGAAGAAGAGTGCATTATTGTAAGGAAAGGGGAGTGGTTTGTTTTAGCATCAGATAGAAAAAATATTTAAGTTCATGGTTGATTTTGAGTTTTTATAAAAATAAAATTTGCCAGTTGTAATTAAATGGAATGGAAGTAGGTTCTCCTCTTCATTGTATGAGCAATAAAACATGGAAAAAAATCAATACGTTGACTCAATTAAGTTTTCAGCTACAAATAACTAATTTCAGTCCTCATGGTTTTTCTAGGGTCCAAAATACAATGCTTATTCTTAAAATATTAATATATCTCTGAATTATTTATAGACCCAAGAAACACTGTACTCTTTTAACATGGAAGAGAGTGGAAGGTTATTTCATGTCAGCACCATGGAAGACAATAATAAATCTGAAATGTAAATAATACCTCTGAGAATAAAACCTAGTTTGAAGGCCAAGGCACATGGTTTCCAGACTTCTTCGTTTTGTGGTGTAGAAGTTGGAAAGGCAATGGAAAATGTTATTCTGCCCTTCTGATTATTTTAGGGTTGCCAGCAACTTATAATTCAGGTCATTATAAAAGTTTTGATAATTAATAATAATATTCACATAATTAAAAGAACCTCCTATAATAATAGTAATAGCTACCATTTATTAAGTTTTTATGTCATGTGTACTATCCTAAATGCTTATATATATTATCTTGTCTATACTTGAAAGTGCTGTAAAGTAGGTACTGTTACTGTCGATGTTTTATAAGAGAAGAAACTAGTTTGGAGACGTGAAATGTATGAATCCTGTCTTCTGACTCCACAGCTCTTTTTATGATGTAACAACTTGATACCTTCACCTAGATCAGCTTTAATTCTTTTACTCTTTTGGCATTCAGCAGCAGAATGCCTTTTCTTCTGTTGCACTCTACCTGGATTCTTGGACATTTGTTCATATTTGTATTCTCTACTGTTGTGGTGGAAAGAGCTTAGTTAGAAGTTAAACAGAACTAGACTTGATTTCCATAACTTCCCTTACTACTATTGTTTCCTTTTTTAAACTCAGGGACACTTGACCACTGAGCTACATCCCCAACCCTATTTTTTTTTTTTGTATTTTGTTTAGAGTCAAGGTCTCACTGAGTTGCTTAGCACTTCATTTTTCTGAGGCTGGCTTTAAACTCACGATCCTCCTGTCTCAGCCTCCCAAGCCACTGGGATTACAGGCATATGCCACAATGCCCAGTACTACTAGTGGTTTCTTGAATTAGTCAGTGCTCAAAAGAAATCTCGGAAGTATAAACTATTACTGTCTCATTTTATCACTCAGGAATCTGGGGATGAGAAGGGTTAAATAATTTAACCAAGGTCCTATGTAAGTATATGGAGGAGCCACATTTGAACCTTGATGTGTCAGAAGATTCCAGATTCTATGCTTTTAGTAATTTACATCAACTACATGAATGTAAATAATCAGAATTGTAATTTGGCAACTTGGAGATCATCTTGCAGATGGGGAAATAAAGGCCTGAAGTTTAGGCCTGATTGTCTTCATTTTGTAGATGAGGAGATGAGAAAGGGAGGGTTAATATCCTGATTCTGCTCATTTCTGTAACTGCTCAGTGGCTAAAATGTTTCTGTTGAGAAGGGCTTTGCTCCCTCTCTTATAGAAAGGCTGCTCACTGTTAGACAATGGTATAAAGGATGCTGTTTTGGAGTGGTACATTTGGAGAAATTCTGTCTTCCTTTGGTAGTATTGGAATGACTTTTATGTGCTGTGACCTTGAGTTTCTTTTAATGATTAAGAGGGATATATTGTGCGTTTAAATATTGCATTATTAATAATATTTTCCTGGGTGCAGTGTCAAAATCAATTTTTCATGTGCGTCATTTTTTATGTAGTACTGTTTGAATTTCAAGCAGAGCCTTACCTTCACCTCTCCTCCCCTCAGTAATAGTCTTCAGACAAGATGGCAGGCCTGAGACTCCTTATCCACGTGAGAGATCAGAAATTCTTCTGTAGGTCAGTTCAATATTAATATTTTGGGGCGAGGGCATCATGAGGCAGCTGTAAGAAAGTAGTGAGTATCTTCCTAATCCTGAACCTTGTACTAGGGGACCTGCACTCCTCTTAACCTTCTGTTACTCCATTGTCTTATCCAGTTACCCCACCATTGTTCCTTGCCTCTTCTCTTCCATCTTTCCTTCTTATAGCCTTTTTCCAGCATCTATAAGGTATCAGACTGGGGCAAGAACAGGCTGGGGCTTGGGCAGAAGAAAATAAAAACTCTTAGTTCTCCGTGGACCTTCCTATGCTAATTATGAGGCAGAAGAGTGTGATTGGCAACATGACTTAAAGAGATGCAGGGAGTTTGTTTGTTTAAAAGCAAGGACCAAATTTCTTTCTGCCCTGAATTATATTTATTTTGTAACTCTCATGAGTGAAATTTTATACTTGTTTCCTCAGATAGCTTCTTGGCATTTTTCTTATCTCCTAGAACTCCAGGGAATATTTGAAACAGGAAATAGATGTGCTTAACCCCAAGTTACACTAATAAATTTGGTTAATGAAAACAGTCTTAATTTGGTGATTTGTACATGAAACTTTCCACATCTTCTCATATGCTGCCAAATGTCTCTAGTCTTAGACTAGATCTCAGGATCTAGTCTTCTTAGACTAGTTTTCAGGATCTAGTCTCAAAAATATGTGGGAAACAGCCCTGGATGGGAATTTTATTCCTACCTCAGTAGCTTTTGTATACCAATAAATTTTTCAATCTATTGGATCTTTGTCCCTCTCATCCACCATTAATCTGTCCCAGGTCTTGGAAGCTGATTGATGGGCTAGATTGGAGAACCTTTGAGAAGAGGGGCCATTTCTGATTTATCTCTGAAACCCCAGAGTCCACAGATGACTGATATCAGAGTACACAGGATATTTGAGGGATGAAAAGAAGGGCAAAAGAAGATAAAGGAAGTCAAGAGAGGAAAAAAGAAAAGGAGTTGTTCCCATTATATCACCTATTACACCAGGCAAAGGAGGGTTTGTGTCTTTCAGTGGTGGTAGCATAGAGGTTAAAAGGGAGAGTCTGAAGTAACCCAGTTTTTTAGCAACTATATGTCATTGTGACCAAATACTGGTCAAAAACAACTTAGAAGAGGAAAAGTTTATTTGGGACCCATGGTTTCAGAGGACTCCATCATAGATGGCCTATCTATTGCTCTAGGCCTAAAGTGAGATAGTACATTATGGGAAGGACCCAATGGAGGAAAGCTGTCAGCTCAGAACAGGGTCAGGAAGCAAAGAGAGCATAGAAGAAAGGGACTACAAGGAAGATGCACCCTACCAGGGCACACCCTCAGTGACATACCTCTTCCATCCATGCCCTACCAGCTTATAGTTACCAGCCAGTCCATTCAGTGTAGAATGAGCTGATTAGGTTACAGCTCTCACAATTCAATCATTCTACTCACAAACATTCTTGCATTAATAGAGGAGCTATTGTGCAACACCTCATATGCAAACCATAACACCCAGACACACACACATACTGCTGTTGCTGTTTATAGACTATTTGACCCCTTTGAACTTTTTTCTTTTTATCAAGTGAGAATAATGGTTCCTATTTCTTAAATTCATTACAAAATTTTAAAAAGCTAATATATATATATATATATATATATATATATATATATATATATATATACACATATATAAAATATATGGTATACTGACTGCCACATAGTAAATGCTCAATAAATGTTGTACTTTATTCATATATTTTTTGGAAAACAAACTCATGTTGTCTCTGTCCTTCCAGTGTTTCTCCTGCTTGCCTTTACCCTGAACCAGAAAATTCCTTCCTCCTGAAGCCTTATCTCTTAAACCCAGAATTTCCTAAAGCGTCCTGGGAAATAGATGTTAATAGCCATTACATAAAGGGAGGATTCAATATTTAAATAAGTTTGAGAAGTACTGGCTTAAAAATAAATCAACCAGATATTTTACAGCAGGACTTTTTACAACACTAAAAAATGCTAATGTAGATTGTAATTCTTTAGTAGGCCCAGTGCATACAATATTTCCTGAAGTTATTTGACTATTGCACCTTTCTCCCTATTTTTCCCCCAGAGTAGCTCATAAAGTTTGTATTCCTAGGAACTTACTTATGCAACACTGCCCCCAAGAATTTCTTTAAAGTTTTTTCTATGTCCCTGATGGATCACAATTATTTTAGATTATCTAAATCCTATTTGAGATTTCATCAGAAACATCACTTTCTACAGCCATCCTTCTCTGGCCCCTCAAGGTTGTAATAAATGCTCTAATGAACTTTCACATTATCCAGTATTTTTTCAGTTGTAGACAGACATAACATCTTCATCTATACTATTTCATGTATTCTATTTACTAAATCAAGCACTATATTAGCAACTTTCTTTTTAACTTTCAATGAGAAACTAATAACAATGATGGCAAAAACTGAGATTTCTGGGCTTTCTTTATGTGTATGTTTGTTGTTGTTATTGTTTTAAAAAGGAATTTTAAATTACTTTTAATTTTCATCCCTTCATTCACTTCCAAATATTTCTAAGTATGCACTATTGGCCAGATACAGTAGTAGGCATTGCTGTGTTGCAGGAGTGGAAAAGGAAAGAGGCAATCAAACTTTCAGTTACATATAGAGATAAGACTCTATGAGGGGTTTGGGTTGTAGCTCAGTGGTAGAGCACTTGCCTTGCATGAGTGGGGCACTGCGTTCCATCCTCAGCACCTCATGGAAATAGATGAAGATGTTTTGTCTATCTACAACTGAAAAAATATTTTTAAAAAAAGACTTTATTGGATAATGTGGAAGTTCATTAGAGCATTTATTACAACCTTGAGGGGTCAGAGAAGGATGGCTGGAGGAAGTGATGTTTGTGATGAAATCTCAAAGATAAATAGGATTTAGACAATTGAAGGCAAGTGGTTAAAAAGAATAAGTCTGTAGACAAAAGGAAACATAATGTAGAGAGAAGCATGTTGAAAGAAGCTCAGTTAGCTGAAAGATAAAAGTGAAAATGATACATGTTTATTGTATTAAATTTAAGAAGTATTGAAAAGTACACATGAAACAGGAAAATCCTCTTAGATTCTTCCCCTTAAAGGCTACTAAATATTTTATTCTTTTTCCTTTTTGTTTTTCTTCAGTGCATTTCCCTTTTACATAGTAGAGCTTAGAATATATATAAAATTCTGCTGCCTATTTCCACTATTATTTTGTACATATATACACAAATTGTAAAAGACTGTTTGAAGCTTCATTTTTAAAAATTACTTTTTTTTTCTTCTCACAGTTTCTATTGGTGCCTTATAGCTGTACATACTAATGGGACTTCTTGTTATGTATTCATACATGCACAATGGCTAATCATGATATTTCTGTTAGTTACACCTGTAGTGACCCTTCAGCTATAAGGAAGGATGCCAATCCTCTAAGCAATCCTCAGATGTGTTTCTTTATCATCTCTATGGTGAAGAGACTCCATAATTAAGTCACTAGCTACATGTTTTATAAGGACCTGACAAAGGTCACCCCTAAAGTGTGCACAGGCCCTGGCAATATTTTTGTGAGGCCCTATCAATATAAACAATGTAATTAAAATTTTATTACAGAATTCATAGACCAATATGAGGTTCATTACTTTAAATGATTGAGATAATAGGTAGAACAGGGATACTTAGGTGTTTATAATTCAGTTAGTGCAATATGCAGTGTTCAGGCACCACCCTTTCATTCTTTTATTTTCAAAAGCATAGTTCCTCGCTAACTTCATATCTCCCACATGGAGAAAAGGGTAGCAATCTAGCAATCCTGATATTGCTCAAAATGCATGGTTCTTCAGAACATGTTTGTATCAAAGCAATATATATCTGTTTGCCTCTGTAGGTTCCTAATACTGTTTCTCTAATGCTGATTATGTTATTCTTGACACTTCACCATTGGTGGTGTTCTCATAAATACTGGGTTCTAATGACTCTCTTAAAGGTTTAATGAAGTTTTGTTGATGATGATGATGTTGATGGATGTGAGATGTCCCCCAAAAGCTAATGTTTGAGACCATGAAGGAACATTTAAAGATGCCATGATTGGTTTATTAGAGTCTTAGTCCAATCATTGCATTAATCCACTTGATTGGATTAACTGGGTGGTAGGTATAGGCAGGTAGATTGTGGATGGAGGAAGCAGGACATTATATACCTTTGGGGTATATATTTTGTCTGTGATGAGGTGAACTCTTTCTGTTTCCTGATACCATGTCTTGAGTTACCTTCCTCTATCACATTCTTCTGCCATGATATCTTTCTTCAGCTTGGGCCCAGAGCAATGGAGCAGATGTCTATAGACTGACACCTTTGAAACCGTGATACACAAATAAATGATTCCCCCTCTAAAATTGTTCTTGTCAGGCTTTTGGTCATAATGATGAAATAAATGACTAAAACACAAATGAAGGGCTCATCCTTAGTATAGATAAAACTTATGTGTTTCCTAATAATATTAAATGTACCATTTGGAAAGTATAGCATAATTGTAGATGAAGTAATCTTCCATATTTTCTCAAAAACTCTAGCTTTAGGTCATATTCATTGCATGCCTTTCAGTACAATGTTAAGTGCCTCCTGCATGCTGCTTTCAGTAGAAGGAATAGGCAAGGGGCCCACATGACCCTGGGAAAACACAATCCCATTTATGTAAGAAGTCTGTTCTCCTAGAACACCTTTATACTGAGAGCATGACATTCAAACAAGAATTAGAGACAATGTAAAGTGCTTGTTGGAGATGGAGAATAACAACTTCCAAAAGCTTCAGAGGTGATGGGCAATGAGAGGCGCAACCATTTCTAGAGGAAAGCTTGTCTCTGCAGAACAAGTGGAAACTGCCTAAGTGAAAGGGACTCAAGATAAAAGATACTTGCTGTAATCTGCGCTGTCTTCAGTTGCTGTAAACCTAGAGATAGCACCATGGTTACAAATTCAGGCAAGAACCAATGCCTGGGCCCACACATAGCTCAAATTCAGTGGTCAGTGGTGAACTATCAGTAACCCAGAATTGTGGATTTGTCTTATGTTGGAGATGGATTGAGAGTCACCCAAAACCAATACTTTGGCATTATTCTGGAGGCCTAATATTACATGATCCTCTGAAAGAAATACTACACTAGTCTGGTCTCAGGATATCCTATATGTACTGCAGAACCAGCCCAGGTATTGGAGAGGTACTTAGACATTTTTCAAAATGACTCTCTAAGATGTGGGATTAGAGACAGGACCCCATTTACCAGGGTCAGCAGGAATTGCTAAGCCTGGCCTAGAAGTTTCTGGCTCAGTGAGAAGTCCCAAATATATGATTCCCACCTCTCCCTCAAAAATATATCCCCAGGAGGCAGGTAGGGTGTTGCGTGGGAGCTGAGTACATTTACTTTAGAGAACCATATGCTATTTCCACTATTCTAAAATAAAAGCCATGTCCCTTTAACAGAAATAGCCAAATCCTGCAAACTACCATATATACACTACAGTGACATGTCTCTCACTTTATAAGGGAAATATGATAATACAGTAACAATAGTAATAAATGAAAAGTTAAAGTTTATTGAATATCAGCTATATTGGAGGAACATACTAGGTACTTTATGTATGTGTTACAATTGATTCTATTATAGGCCCTTAAAGTAATTATCTCCATTGAGAATGTGAAGAAAATACTCAGAGAAGTGAAATTTATTCAAGGTCACTCACTGATGAATGGCAAAGCCAGACCCACATGATTTTGTAACCCAGTTTCTTTTTATCACATCTTACTGCCTTTTCTAAGTTGCTTTGCAAGTACCTTCTGTGTGTACAGAAAGATATCTGTGCAAAGAAGACAGGGCAGTGCACAGAAAAGTACTGGAAGCAATTGGCATGACCTGAACTTCCCCTCACCCAGACCTGGACCTGGCCAGAGCACTTGGTCTCTATCCTCCCTCCTCTGCTTGAAGCCCTATCTATCCTTCAAGCCTGTAGATACCCCATTTTCCTCAAGCATGCCATTGGAAATTTTTTTCCTAATTGCATTTGTACATCAGAAGTTCATTCATCAGTGGGTTATAATTAGGCTTCCTCCCTTTCTTTAAGTAAACAAGCATGTGAAAAATCAGAGTAGATGGCCTTCAAGCTGTTGGCTGGCCATGAAAGTACAGTTTTCAGTGGACACCTGGAGATGGCAACTCTTCTCTCATGAGGTGATGTAGAAATTCACATTCCTGGACCCTAGCTATTCATTGGACCTTGGTCAGGTTACTATCTTTATCTGAGTGTATATTTTCTCCTATATGATATAGGGGCAAGAATGGGAAATCTGGATGATGTCTAGTGGCGACCTGCTAACCTGTTCTCTTTCTCAAACTGGTGTGTTGCAATAACATCAAATTGGGCACATGCGTTCCTCCTGCATGATCATGGGGGCAGTGTGATATCAAAGAAAGAGCACAGACTTTGGAGTCACCAAATGCTAAATTTTAATGCTGCCTTTCTACTTCTATCTGTTGGATCTGCAGGAGGTCATTTAAACTTTCTGATAATTCAGTTACTTGTATCCTGTACCAAGAGCCTGTAAGATATGCATTTTGAGATGCTAACCTGCAGGATGTTTAAGACTAGCAAACATCTCTTAAAGTCTCCGCATTTTGTAGATAGAATGGCCATCTACTGCTCTTCTTCCTGTGTACACTCCTCACTGAGGTTGCCCTCTTGCCCTTGTAGTTGTATAAGGTCAGAAGCATAACTTTTGTGATAGGTTCTCTGGGTGCTGGCTGCTACCATCCTGGCTTTTATAATCAAAATTTTTCATTGATTGTAATAATGATGGATAAAGGGGGAAAAGGGCAAATGCTACCTTTTGATACCCAATCATAGGGCCACATAAGAAGCCCGGTGTGCCCCTCTAGGTCCCATCACACTACCTGGAGTGGTTCTGGGTCACTTCTCTGTGTTCTATTAATGGGTTAAGGACAATGATGCCCACATACCAAGTATATCTGATGAAATGGGATGCTTACTGCCACCACCCTACCACACAGCTGCCAACTCCTCACTTTCATGACTAGGCACCTGGAGATGGGGGATTCTTCTCTCAGCTTGTTAGCTTAGTGCTTCCCTTTTCTTTCTTTTTAATTGATTTTATTTTTTTAAATACACAACAGTGGAATGCATTACAATTCTTAATAGACATATAGAGCACAATTTTTTATATCTTTGTATATAAAGTATGTTCACGCCAACTCATGTCTTTATACATGTACTTTGTTATTTTTTTGCATTACAATTCTTATTACACATATATACTACAATTTTTCATATCTCTGTTCATATATAAAGTAGGTTGATACCCTATTCGAGTCTTCATACATGTACTTTGGATAATGATGTCCACCACATTCCACCATCCTTGATAATCCCGTGCCCTCTCCCTTTCCCTCCCACCACTCTTCCCTATCTAGAATCCATCTATTCCTCCCATACTTCCCCTCCCTACCCCACTATGAATCAGCCTCCTTATATGAGAGAACACATTAAATATTTGGGGGGAATTGGCTAACTTCACTTAGCATTATCTTCTCCAACGCCATCCATTTACTTGCAAATGCCATTATTTTATTCTCTTTTATTACTGAGTAAAATTTCATTGTGTATGTATGCCATATTTTTTTATCCATTCATCCACTGAAGGGCATCCAGGTTGGCTCCACAGTTTAGCTATTGTGAATTGTGCTGCTATAAACATTGATGTGGCTGTTTCCCTATAGTATGCTGTTTTTAAGTCCTTTGGTTATAGTCCAAGGAGAGGGATAACTGGGTCAAATGGTGGTTTCATTCCAAGTTTTCCAAGGAATCTCCATACTGCTTTCCATATTGGCTGCATCAATTTGCAGTCCCACCAGCAATGTGTGAGTCTACCCTTTTCCCCACATCCTCGCCAATACTTATTGTTGTTTGTCTTCATGATAGCTTCCATTCTGACTGGAGTGAGATATGATATCTTAGAGTAGTTTTGATTTGCATTTCTCTGATTGCTAGAGATGATGAACAATTTTTTTATATATTTGTTGACTGATTGTATATCCTCTTCTGAGAAGTGTCTGTTGAGGTCCTTGGCCCATTTGTTGATTAGGTTATTTGTTTTTCATTGCTTAGCTTTTTTAATTCTTTATATACCCTAGAGATTAGTGCTCTATCTGATGTATGAGGGGTAAAAATTTGCGCCCAGGATGTAGGCTCTCTCTTCACCTCACAGATTGTTTTTTTTTTTTTTCTGAGAAGAAAGTTTTTAGTTTGATTCCACCCCATTTATTGATTCTTGATTTTAATTCTTGTGCCAAAGGAGTCTTATTAAGGAAGTTGGGGCCTAATCCCACATGATGAAGATTAGGGCCTACTTTTTCTCCTATTAGATGCAAAGTCTCTGGTTTAATTCCTAGGTTCTTGATCCATTTTGAGTTAGGTTTTGTGCATGGTGAGACATAAGGGTTTAATTTCATTTTTTTGCAAATGGATTTCCAGTTTTCCCAGCACAATTTGTTGAAGATGCTGTCTTTTCTCCAGTGCATGTTTTTGGCATCTTTGTCTAATATAAGATAATTGTAATTTTGTGGGTTAGTCTCTGTGTCCTTTTTTCTGTACCGTTGGTCTACCAGTCTGTTTTGGGTGCCAATCCCATGCTGTTTTTGTTACTATTGCTCTGTAGTATAGTTTAAGGTCTTGCATAGCAGTGCTACCTGCTTCACTCTTCCTGCTAAGGATTGCTTTAGCTATTCTGGGTCTCTTATTTTTCTAGATGAATTCCATGATTGTTTTTTCTATTTCTATGAAGAATGCAATTGATATTTTGATCAGAATTGCATTAAATCTATATAGTGCTTTTGGTAGTATGGTCATTTTGATCACCCTGATCACAAAACCAGGCAAAGATACATCAAAGAAAGAAAACTTCAGACCAATATCTCTAATGAACATAGATGCAAAAATTCTCAATAGAATTCTGGCAAATTGAATACAAAAACATCAAAAAATTGTGCATCATGATCAAGTGATATTCATCCCAGGGATGTATGGTTGGCTCAACATACGGAAATCAATAAATGTTATTCATCACATCAATGGACTTAAAGATAAGAATCATATGATCATCTCAAAAATGCAGAAAAAGTGTTAGACAAAATACAGCTCACCTTGATGTTCAAAACACTAGAAAAATTAGGGATAACAGGAACATATCTCAACATCATAAAGGCTATCTACACTAAGCCTCAGACCAACACCATTCTAAATGGTGAAAAATTGAAGGCATTCCCTCTAAAAACTGGAACAAGACAGGGATGCCCTCTTTCAACCACTTCTATTCAACATAGTTCTTGAAACACTGGCCAGAGCAATTAGACCGATGAAAGAAATTAAAGGGATATGTATAGGAAAAGAAGAACTTAAATTTGCACTATTTGGTGATGATATGATTCTATACCTAGAAGACCCAAAAAACTCCACCAGGAAACTTCTAGATCTAGTAAATGAATTCAGCAAAATAGCAGGATATAAAACCAATACCTGTAAATCAAAGGAATTTCTGTATATTAGTGACAAATCCTCTGAGAAGAAAATGAGGAAAACTAGCCCAGTCACAATAACCTCAAAAAAAAAGATACTTGGGAATCAACTTAATGAAAGAGGTGAAAAATCTATACAATGAAAACTACAGAACCCTAAAGAGAGAAATCAAAGAAGACCTTAGAAGATAGAAAGATCTAGCTTGCTCTTGGATAGGTGCTTCCCTTTTCCACCTACATTTGTTTACTTGCTTACTGGGTCATTCATTAAATTAGACATCCATTTTATTTTCTTTTTTAATTGACAGTTACTGGGATAATAAAAAGCACCTATATTTTGTGATCTTTTACAATGCTAGGCACTTTAAATAGATGATCTCACTTACCATGGTTAGGACCACAAGCTCTGTAGTCAAAATGCTTGGGTTCACATTCTGAATTTTCTACTTATAGCTGTGTGACCCAAAGCCAAATTCTTTTTAAAAATATTTTTTATTTGTACTTGGACACAATACCTTTATTTTATTTATTTTTATATGGTGCTGAGGATTGAACCCAGGGCTTCGCATGTGCTAGGCGAGCACTCTACCACTGAGCCACAACCCCAGCCTCCAAAGCCAAATTCTTAACCTTCCTAGATTTTGCTTTCTTCATTTATAAAATAGGGACACGGGTACAACCTACAAAATGACAGTTTTCCAGGGAACAAATGAGAAAATATACAGAAAATGCCTAGAATAGAACCGAACAGTACTGAATACATAGTAAATATTAATGGAGACAGTTGTTCTTACTAAAATATATAATAATACTATGGATACTATTATCACCCCATTGGTGTATGTAAAATAGGCCAATAATAGGACATTTCCAAAATCAAAAAACTGATCAATCGGAGAGTTGGAATTTAAAACCAGGAATTCTTATTCATGATCTTTAATTTACAAATCTGAGGCATTGATGGGGTTGAGTAGCAAGATTGGTAAAGAAAAGATAATTTAAGATTAAACAAAAGCAGAATGCAAACAAACAAAAAACAAAGTTGGAAGACAGAGGAAGCTATCTATCTTAGATATTTAAATTTATTCATATTCTTTCTTGCCCTCACCTAAACTGCTTTTTCTACCTAGGCATTTTTACAAGAATCTTTCCTCTCATCATGCCCTAGATTCCTCTTAGACTTGCTTTTATTCTTTCCTTCACCTGGAGAATCATTTTGATCTGTACTTGGATGAAGCCAGACTAACCCCAAATCATCCATGTTGCCTAGTTTCAGACATGGACTCTCCCACCTTTTCTGTTCAACCATAACATGCTCTCTCTGTGACTTCCTAATCATGTCTTATTCTATCATTGCCACCAGAAGCCCCAGAGCCTTTGCCATGTGACCTCAGCCTAGAATCCTCTTTGTGCCATTTTGCCTGGAAAAATCTGACTCTTCTTTTAGGACCTGACCTAAGTGTCCTTCTCTCTGTGGAGTCTCTAAGGGCTCTACAGGCACACTTATTCAGTCACTGCTGTGTATACTTCTTCCTCCTGGATTCTTCTATCAATAGCATTTATCACCATGTTGTTCTTATCTATTTGTCAGTCTGTCTTAGTTTAGTCCTTGAGATCAAAGACTGCATCTCATTCATATTAGGATTTCTATCATATATCGTAGGTCTGAGGTATCAGCAAGGTTTATGAGTGTTATGTATCAGATAAGTTGAATGGAATTGCATTAAAGTGAGTTGGGCCTTTCATGATGACAATAGGATATAAGTGAGAGATGGTAAGGGCTTTAAACCCAAAGTTATACTCAGGTTGCTTTTGAACACAAACATTTTGATCTAAACTGTCTCCCTTCTTCATTTATCCCTTCCCTGTCTTCTAGGAATGGTGAAATGCTTATTTTGTGTTTGGTATCAGAATACAGAAAAGCAATCCATGTTTTTACAACATATTTATTCTTCATGATGGGGCTCACTGAAGCATTCTGAGGTCTCTTGCCTCCAAAACCTCCTAAAATAGTCCTCTGGGCTATCTCCTTCTGCCTTTTTCATGTTAACATACCTGTTATCTAGTGATAGCCAACATCTGCTAGCAACATATTGGTTCCAACCTTTTTCCAAATATTATTTTCATGGGCTCTAGGACAGGGCAGATTAACAGTGTTGAGAACATTTTATCACCTGTTGCCTCATATTATGATCAGCCTTGCTGATGTAGAGGCTAAAGTAGTATATAGCTAATATCTTATAGACAGGAAATCTAGGACTCAAGAGAACTTACAAGAGTAGTTAGCCACTGTTTAAATCTTTGCATGGACCTGGTAACATGCATTTTATATTTCTTTTTCACTAGCAGAACAATTTTCCATACCTATAAGGCTATTTTATACTAGAGAACCAGTTCAGCCTGGCAAATGGCATAGGGAGATAAAATGGTGAGAGAGTTGCCACTGGGTAAATGACATGTTCAGAGTTGTGTCCCAAAGAGCAGTTATTCCAGTAATTGTTGACTTCTCTCTCTCTGTGTTTTTGTTTTTCTACTATCCTCCCCATGTCTTAATTTATGTAGATGGTTTGGACTGGCTTCTTCCTGAGGAGATCTACAAGCTGGTTTTCCTTTTATATGTAAGGCAACTGGATCAGACCCAAGGAAACCTTAGGAAACTTAACTAATTCTACATATTATCCAGTAATAACCAAGTACTTGCTCCATGCCAGGCTGTATTTAGGCACTGAGGTTGTGGAAATTCCAGCATATGTTCTACCCTCATGTAGCTTGCAGTACAATGGTAGAGATAGATATAAATAAACCAACACAACTGATGGAGAAAGAGACACAACTGGAGAGAGAGAGAGACACACAACTATACCAATTGCAAAGCACAACTTCTTGTAACAAGGACATGCTGAGGGGCACAGAACATGAGGGACCCATTTAACATGGGGAGGGGATCCCAGCTACAGCAATCCGTGAGTTTTAAAAGATTCATGAAGAAGAAGTTGCCTGTGTGTTGAGGATCAGGAAGGCATTCCAGGTAAAGTCTTCAGTGTGTGCCTAATCGTCAGAGTTTTACATGTCCCAGGAACAAAAATCAAGAGGTCCACTATGGATTCGTCTTAAATTATGAATAAGATGTGTATAAAGATAAGGCTAGATAAAGTATTGGGGAATGGGAAGGGATCATATATCATAGAATACTGTTCTGAGGGCAATCAGAGGAGTCAGGAGGGAATGATATATGACCTGTCCCATTGTATAGGGGTCTGCAAGTGTAAGGCTTTCTAAATAGGAAGTCAGAAAGTGATTCAGGAATCAGACTGACTCTTGCCACAGTTTTGTTTGTTTCTTGACTTAATGGGCACGGGTAGCTGGAAATTGTTTGAAGAGGTAAAGCTGTTTTGAGGAGAAGATTAGACCAAATGAAGAAAGCAATGACCTAAACAACTTTATTTACTTAATTGGATAAAAAATCTAGTTAAATAACACATTTTATTACTCTGTTTTTATCCTTAATAACACAAAATTCCTAGATTTGGTATCCAGCCCAAAACTTAGTCCTTACAGAGATCTGAAAGCCTCATATTATTAGAACTGCACAATTTTTATAGTCATCATTTTAGGTTCTGAGAAGATCTGGAGCCTGGATCCCTAGCCTAGTTTCTTACCAGTTCCTTTCCTGTATCTACACTAGACACACTAGAATGCTTGTCTGAAATGTTCTTCCTTTCTTTTTCTGTAAACTAATATTATGTCCAACTGTTAAGGCTTATTCTTTCATGATGTTTCTATCTTCACTTATGCAGATCTAACTACTCCTTCTTTCTCTATTTCCAGTGGCTTCTCATTATACATAAAGCAAAATTCAAACTTGTTATTATAATCTACAAGGTCCTGCAGAACTTTATCTCTGCCTGTCTCTCTGACTTCATCTTCTTTTCCTATCCATTTCAAAACAGCCTCTTCAGTGTTTTCATATATTATAAGTTTATTTCTCATGTTAGGATCCTGGCAGAAGTATGAGGAAAATTTAATAAAAAGGAAAATGTATAACGGTGTTGGTAGAACATTGGGAGAACACAGGTATAATGAAATATCTGGAGTTAGTAATATTAGGTGCTATTACCATCCAAGACCTGAGGAAGCAAGAGAAGAAAGAAATGTTTGTCAGACCCCAAATAAGAAGGTTTTGTTAAGAGAGTCATCTGATAGAAACTGAAAAAGGCAGATTAAGGAACACAACTAGTTTAAACTGACTCCACAGGGAAAGAGCCAGAGAAGTATATAATTAAAGGATTTTCTCCTCCCTCCTTCCTATATCCTGCCAGGGCTCCCCATTGTCTAAACCCAACCTGGAT
Organism: Marmota flaviventris; assembly: GCF_047511675.1. Classification (NCBI taxonomy): domain Eukaryota; kingdom Metazoa; phylum Chordata; class Mammalia; order Rodentia; family Sciuridae; genus Marmota; species Marmota flaviventris. The sequence continues at coordinate 38,533,914 of NC_092507.1, read as the reverse complement.
GCTAGAGGGCAAGGGAACACTTCTTATTTAGTAGCTTAAATCAGTTGACAAAATCAGCAATCCCTGAGGGCCCAACCCAGAATATACAGGTCAGCCTTTTGAGGCAACCAGCAGAGCTATAAAAGAGAGAGAGAGAGAGAGAGAGAGAGAGAGAGAGAGAGAGAGAGAGAGAGAGAGAGAGAAAGAAGGAGGAGGAGGAGGAGGAGGAGGAGGAGGAGGAGGAGGAGGAGGAGGAGGAGAAATCCAGCACAGTCTTTCTATTTAGGGCACACTTATTCTGATCTTTAGGTGACTTTATGGTCATTTATTTCTTAACTGGAATTCTTCCTTGACTACTCAAGCAAGAGTTGCATTACTCCAATACCAGCATCACCATGAAATCACTATGGTTCATTTTATTCAGGTATTTATCACCATTTGAACTTATCTATTTTACTTCTATTAAAATTAATTTTCCTGCCAGGTTTGGTGGCTCACACCTGCAATCCCAGTGGCTTGGGAGACTGAGACAGGAGAATCACTAATTCAAAGCCAGCCTCAGCAAAAGCGAGATGCTAAGCAAGTCAATGAGACCCTGTTGCTACATAAAATACAAAAATAAGGGCTGGGGATGTGGCTCAGTGGTAGAGTGTCCCTGGTTCAATCACTTGTTCAATCAATCAATCAATCAATAAAAATTAATTTTCCTTCTTATTAGCTTGTAAATTTTATGTGAGCAAAAGTCTTATTTGTTTGATTCATACTAGATTGCCAGACTGAATACAGTGCCTAATGCATAGACAACATCCAGTAATTCTATATTAAATAAATGAATACATTACTGTTTTCATAGCTGCTTGTATTCCTTTCATAGCATCATCACAGTCTGACTTGCATTATAATTGTTTAAATATCTTTCTTTGGTGAGCTTCTTGAAAATAGTAATATGATTTTATTCTTTTACCACCAGTGTCTGATAAAGGGCCTGACACATAGTTGGAGATTAGTTAAATTTTGTAAAAATGATATATAAGAGTCTACTTTAAATCAGGACAGGAATTTGACCACTGGTGCCAGCTCTATAAGATGATTCTATTTCAGCTCAAAGCAACCATTTCATATCATCACCTAATTGTTGTATACTTGGGTCTTGTCACCTCTACTCCTGCAAGGATAAGCACCTCTTCTATTAGGTCCTTCAGAGAATCATCAGATTCTTATTTAGAGTTTGCTGATTTTTTCTTTAGAGATATTTCAAATTATCCTGCTTGGTTTCCTTCATACTCCACAGTAAAATATAAGAAGGAAAATAGAAAAGAAAAAGGGCTGCCAGTGCAAGTAGATTAACAGTCACAATGAGCAGTAGCTAAGAGTCCAATAGCAAAACAGGAAACAGAAACACTTGATTTCATGAGAAATAAAGGTACATGAGAGTCTGAGCCTTTATTCTTTTATTATTTGTTTCCCAAGTATCTAGAAAAGGTCCTAATGTGTGATAATAAAATAACATAAGCCTTTCAAGTAGAAGTTACCTGCTTTACACATAGAATTTGGTTCCAGAGTCCATGGTCAATAAATATTTGTGAATTAATGAATAGTTCAAGGAATGAATGAATGAATTGTGTAATTTCCCAGTCTCCAATTCATTTGACTTTATGATAGGATAGTATTTATACTTAAGAAAAAAATTCAATTTACATTTACTTACAATGTTTGTTAAACTGAATTTAACTGAATCTAAGTGAAGTGAGATTAATGCTACCTCCTTTTTTTATAGTAAAAATGTTACTGCTCATTCCTGTGGTGTTTAAATATAAACTCCATTAAAGTTTTGTTTCCCCATTGATTTTTATATCTCTGTAATTAAAGCAGTTTCTTAGCTTTGAGAAATGGCACCTACCTTCAAAATCCCCAAGAAGAAGTACAAATATTTAGTCCTTGTTTTACATGATGGCAATTTTCCCTTCAGGACAATCCCATTGCTTTTATAGCACTTGCCAGAGTTGTGCCACTTACATGGCTAAAAAAACTGCTGGAGAGAGAGAGAACTAAACTTTAAGCCTAAAAATAAAAAAGGGAAAAAAATCTGGATACATGTCATATCCCCCGACAGTGCCTGCAGATTCAGTTTTGATTAGCTTGCATGCAGGCCAATGGGCACATCCAAGAAATCCTTGTCCTAACTTGAGAATCACCAAGTTGGAATTTTGTCAAATACTTTGCCAAATGGCCTGGTTTCTCACCAGTCATTTCCCTGGAGCCTTGAAGATTTTTTAGATTAAAAAATATCTCCTTTTGGAAATTAATGTAAGTTGAAAATTCATCTTCTGTATTTGTTTGTAGGTCCCCATATTAAAAGGATTGTGTAACTTTTCTGGGGCAGAGAAGTCTGACAGAGAAGAAAGGTGTGGGTAACTGTGCTATGCACTTAGCCTTCTAGGCTTTAACTTCCTAATCTATAAAATTGGAATTTGAAAGTTCTCAAGAAGCAAATATTGCACCCCTATGGACCTGGAGATGAAAAATATAGGTTTTATGTCTTGTGAAGAAGATAAGTATAAGCAGACAAGGTCATAACTTGTAACTATGTGCTGTCACTCTAGAAAAATGGATCTAACCTATCCTGATGCTTCATTGCATATTTGCAAACAGGATATGAGGCAATAAACAATAAATAATATTCAACAGTCCCTGGAAAGATCCTTTTCCACCACAGTCTGATTTGACCTTTACCATAGTTGTTAATATTTTGTTATCTTTACTTTTACCCACTTATTTATTTAACACACTCATTGAATGCCAATTATTTTACATACAGTACTATAATTGCCATCCAGTTACAAATACAAGTGTACACTCCCCACTTAATGTTTGTGCTATTCACTTAGCCTTTACACATTCTTTTTATTTACACATGAACACACATACACAACAATTTGGAAAGGTTCTTACTGGATATCATCTATGCAGCTGTATAGAAAGGAAAAGATCCTTGCATTTGAAGGTGAACAGCCTTGAACCAGGATCAGGTGAGGAACTTTGATTAAGTTGTGGGGGTCTGGAAAATATCCGGATCTCAATAAATGGTAAGAGAATGAATGAATAGGTGGGTAAATAAATGAATAAATAAATGATGCCACTTCATCTCATTGAACCTGCCTCAGTTTGATCACCTATAAAATAGAAATGATGATACCTTGGTGGTTTTAAAGTTTGCATCAACTTTTGTACTTAAAAAGCATTTTATAAATGGCAAACCAACAAATATGGCTGGGATCTGGCTTCCTTTTATCCAGTGCAGACGTCTATAGTTCCTTTATGGAAAAAGGGGTAATACACTCTTTGCCCAGCTTGCCTGCATGTATTTTAGAAACCTTTAATTTTAGTCAGATCACTCTGGTTGATATATTTTGAGAAACTATAGAAATACAACAAAAGAAACCAGTTACAAAGCTATTCTTCAATCTAGGCAAGAAATAGTGGTGACTTGGAATGGGGTGTTACCAGTAGATTGTTTAATATATATATATGAAACATATTTAAAAGCAAGCACAAGAGGACTTACTAAAGAGTTGGATATAGAGAGAAGACAAGGATGATTTAGGATTTTTGTTCCTAGCACTACAGGATAGAGTTACCATCAAGTCATATGGGAAAGATGGTACATGGAATAGGTTTGTAGAGGTAAGATCAGAAGTTCAGTTTGAGCTATAATTAGAATTAGAGTTATTATTAGAATCTAAGCAGATGTGTTGAGGTGGAAGTTGAATATATGCATCTGGAGATGGGGCAGGAGTTTGAGCTAGAGATGTAAAATTTGGACAACAATGCCACAGAGCAATAAAGTGCAATGAGGACAGCCATCACCTTTGATTACCTGGAGATCACAGATGGTATTTTCAGTTATCTGTCATATGATGGAGAAAGTAACCAGATTGAAGTGGCTTAAAGAAGAAATTGGCATCTAAGAAGTCACAATAGGAAACATGGATAATTCTTTAAGTATTTTGGTAGTGAGGGGGTGGAGAAAAAAGAGGGAGGACTTGAGGGAAGAGAACTTATGTTTCAGTTAGGCTATGGCTGTGATGCTATTGTCTCCTCCTCTTACCACCACATTTCTCCATTAGTTTCAATGAAGTTTGTCTCCAACTGTTCCTTCTTTGGCTTTATTTTTCCTTCTCCTTAAAGGTTCTTCCTGCAGTTTTCTTCTCTTTGGACTTTGTTCACCCACCTGGCAGAGAAAGCTATAAAAGCCTAGCCTGGCATTCAAGACTCTCCAAGTTCTGGCTCTGGTATATTAGTGCAAGTTTTTTCCTCCCACACCTTCTCTCCCATACAGCCTGAACTCTTACAACTATGAGTTCTTTTCCAGTCCTGGAACTTCTCACTTGAAATCATTCTGGGCCCTTAGCATGTTTTTCATTTTGCCCAGAAGCCCCACCTTTTCGCTTACTTGACATATATAAATTTTCCTCCTTGTTCAAGATTCTACTCAAGTGTTATTTCTTCCTCAAGTGTTATTTCTTCTGGGCAGTATCAAAGCTCCCCTCCCTCACCTTTATGAATTTGAATATGATTCCTGTGTTTTCCTTTACTACCATACCATTCTGAAATTGTCCAATCTCATCTGTTTTCTTTATAGAAATTATTACTTTTTACTTATCCAAAAATGACAGAAATTGCTTTGTAGGTGTTGATACTAGATGTTCAAAATGTTAGGTGATTTTTTTAAAATAATTTGTTCTTTTTAGATATGCACAACAGTAAATTTTGACATATTTATACAAACATGGAGTATAACTTATTCTAATTTAGTTTCCAGTCTTATGGTTGTATATGATGTGAAGATTCTTTTAGCAAGGAAGTTTTGAAGATACTTTATGAAGTATTTAGATTTTGTGTGATTCTCTTATTATCTTATTATTGTCCTGAACATATCCAATTCTGACTTTATTTGCTGTCATTTAGCTGTTCTGGGTCCTATGAACTCCCTCCATCCACTCTACTGGCATGAGGATGAGGAATTTAGTTTTGGTTCCTTATTCATTGGCAGATCATGAGTACCCACTATCAAAATCATGATTATTAACCTGAGTATAATTTACCTTTTGTAAAATGAGGATCACATCTCTTCTATAATACAATAAAATCCTTTTGAAACCAATAATTATGCAGGTGATTTAAATGTCACCATGTCTCAGTAGTCTCTCTGGTGTTCTCACATCAACATCCCCCAACTCTGTTTTAACTTCATTTTGTACAAATTTCTGTTATTGCACTTATCACCCAATATCACTGTCTTCTGCCTTCTGGTTAACTTCAAAAATGGTCTTAATGTCATGTTAATAGCATGAGATTTAGATTTGGGTAGATCTGGGTTCACTCTGCTATTTCTTAGTTATGTGACTTTGACTAATATTATTTAATACTTCTGATTTTTTTAGGATCTGAAAAATGAATCTTTATTAGGAAAAATACAAAACATCTGGTAGACTGCTGGATATGTACCAAGTTACTCAGTAAATATTTGTCATTTCAATTTTATTGAATTGGCACAGTTCATAAAGCATTCCCTCTGCATCTAATGCCATGAACTATGGGGGGGGGGGCAAAAATTAGATAATTGATTTCACTTTTATTAAGTGAAAAGGGTTGCAGTTTTAACCTGCTGTGAACCTCAATAGTGGACTGATTGTTTGAAGAATTGTAGCATATTTTTGTATTTAAATAGAACAAATTGAATTAGGACATAAACAGTGGTAGGAATTCACACAGAGTAGCATTTTTCAACATAAGCCATTATCCCTGCCAGCCATATGTATAGACACAGCAAAGCTTCTTTATTTATATTTTTCCATTAAAAACAAAATGATTAATTCCACAAGTTAATTTATTGTATTTATCACAACAGCCAAGTTCAAATTAAATTGTCTAGTGCTTAAAGATATTAAAGACTAGTTTATTGAAAAGAACTTGTAATTTGGTGCCATTTTCTTAGTAAGAACCTATAGAAGGGGATGGGGTTGTAGCTGAGTAGTACAGTGCTTGCGTAGCATATGTGAGGCACTGGGTTTGATTCTCAGCAACATATATAAATAAATAAAAAATAAAAGTCCATTGACAACAAAAATATTTTTTTTAAAAAAAGAACCTATTGTTGTTTTTTTCTAGCAAGAAATCTAAAACAGTTTTAAAGCACCATTTTCTTTCCTGTTTATTATTTTAGAGATTTCTAATTGGTCTCTCTGGTTCAAAAATCTAATTAATATAATATTTGTCAATTGCGGGAACAGCAATATGAATTTGACAAAGCACATCTTGAAGGTTGGAAAGGTCTACATCTGAATTCTATCATTAGACAAGTTCCTTAATGTCTCTGAGCACAATCCTCACCTGCAAAATGGGGACAGTGAGACTTAGTTTTCATAGTAATTGTGCCAAATTAGTTGAAGCATGTACAATGCCTGGCATCTTGAGTCTTAGTATATTTTCTGTGGCTAAAGCAGAATACTAGAGACTGGGTATTATAAGCAACAGAACTTTATTTAGCGTGTGGTTCTGGAGCCTGGGAAGTCCAAGAGCATGATGCTAGTACCTAGTGAGTGCCTTCATGCTGTGTTATTTGTGGCACAAGACAGAAGTGCAGACAGGCACATGGACAGAGAAAAAAATTAGCAGAAGTCATCCATTTTATTAGGAATCTCCTCCTATTATAGCAACATTAGTACATTCATGAGGTTAATCATTAACATGGCTCTGGGTGCTAAGCCATGAAGCTGGCCCACTGGTCCCTTCTAAGAAGCAACACTGTATCAGAGAAGCAGTGATGGAACTCTGTGGCCCCGGCTTGCTAGAGCACACTGGGGCCCAGCTGCATTTTTAATTACCTGCTGCTACCCTTAGCTGACTGTGTGCACATGTCCTTGGGCCAGTCAGGTGGTGCCTGCCATGCCAGAACACGCCCAAGGCACAACACACAGAATGCAGGCAAGCTTGGGCACTGTGACCTGTCACCCCACAGGACCAGCTAGGCCCCCTGCAAATATCTGCTTCCACATAGTGCTGCAGCTCTTGACCTGCCACCCACCCCATACTCATAATGCAACTTCTGCTGACTTCAACCTTTTGGGAAGTTGAGATTGCAGGCAAGTGGTGAGAAAAACAGAAGTAAGGCAGACTTAAAACCTTGATTAGCATAAATTTGGACCAATTAGTACTTTTCCAAACTTTGCGTATGTTTGGACCTACAGCTTTAACCCAAATGCTATAAAAACCTCTAGACTTACACACTCAGCAACCTGCACAGATAGCAACTAACACAGATAGCGACCTGTGGGTGCTGTTTCTATTTCTATTCTTGAAAAAAAATTCTGCTCCTTTCAGTTGTAGCCTTCCATTGTCTGGGAGCTTCATTCTTCAGATTCATGAGAGAAGAACCCAGAAAGAAGAAATGCAAACCACAAGCTAAATAAAATTCTGTTGCTTATAATACCCAGTCTCTAGTATTCTGCTTTAGCCACAGAAAATATACTAAGACTCCAGATGCCAGGCATTGTACATGCTTCAACTCATTTGGCACAATTACTATGAAAACTAAGTCTCACCGTCCCCATTTGGCCATGGGCTTGTGGGGTCTGCAGCACCACTGGAGGTCATAATTTGTCATAAGGGCTGCAACAGTTTTCTCGGCTACAAAAGTCTGCAGCTTACATAGATCCCACCTGCCAGCAGAAGTGAAGAACTCCAGTTTTGTCATGAGCTAATTACCTTTTAAAGATCTTGCCTCTTCCGCTGTCACAATGGCAATTAAATTTCAACATGAAATTTCAAGGGAACATTCAAACCATAGCATCTAGTAAATGTTTCTTTTAAAATTGTCGGCACTTAAGTTTACAGATGAGATAGTATTTTCATACTGGCTAAGACAGAGTGATGGTTATAATTGTTATATATTCCCTATGTATTCCTTTAAATAATAATTACAACCTAATGAGAGATCATATGGAATTTTAAGCTTGAAACCCTATTTTCATTTGCTTTGGACTAAAAGCTTCTTTTGAGGTTTTGAATGTCATTTTTTCCACAATTTCTTGTTAATTTATTTGGTTATAGAAATAATATATTTTCACTGTAGAAATTTTAGAAAATACAGAAAATCCTGAAGAAGAAAAGAAAAATTACCTGTAGTCTCAATTCAGTAACATCAGTTAACATGGTGGGTTATTTCATGGGCTTATTCTGTGTACATGTATGTAATGTTATAAACAGGTTTGTATAGGTATCTTTCATTTTATAAAAATAAGATCCTAAAAATAGTACTGGTGTTTGCTGTTTTTTATTGTAATCCCTGCTGTGCTTTTTTTATTGGTTATTTTTGTTTATGCATAACATTAGGATTTACTTTGACATAACTATAAAACCATGGGATAGGGTTGGGCTTGTGGCTCAGTGGTAGAGTGCTTGCCTAGCATGTGGGAGGCACTAGGTTCTATCCTCAGCACCACATATAAGTAAAATTAAAGATCCATTGACAACCAAAAGAAAAAAAGTGTATTAAAAAAATGGAATATAATTTGTTCTAATTCATGACCTAGTACTTTCTCTTTCTCTCCCCTTCTCCCTCTCCCTGTTCCCTTTCCTCTATTCTACTGATATTTCAGTTATTTACTTATAGTTTTTTAATTAGTGTTTTGTACATATATATAATGATGAGATTCACTGTGGCATATTCATATATGTGCATAGGAAAGGTAGTTCAGATTCATCCTACTGTTCTTCCCTAGTCCATCCCTCCTCCCCACCAAATTGCCTTCCTCTGTTCTATCGATTTCTCTTCTGTTTTGATGAAATCAAAAACACACCCCCACCTTTTCTTTTATTCCCTCCCTTATTTTGAACAAGCTTTTGCATATTAGAGAACATATTTGACCTTTGACTTTCTGGGTGACTCACTTCATAACATGGGGATAAAAAGCATTAGCATGTGAAGTCCTTTAGTGACTTCTGCGCCTAAGATAGATTTCAAGTGAAATTGGTCATTTTTAAAATTCCCTCCCAATATCAGGTCATATAACTGACTTATAATCACTGCAATCTCTTGACTTCACTAAAGGAAATATAATGACTTATAATCAAAATCATTAACCAGACATGTAGGATTCCCTTTATTCCTCTGAGTCTTGGGCCAAGCTAGCTGAAAGATGAAAACTTGGCACCATTTCCTTTTCAGATTCTACATGTTTCTTCTCTGCAGTGTGTAAACACATTAAATTTTTCCTTTTTTTGTTTGTTTTTATTGATTTTTTAATATATAAATAACAGTGGAATATCCTATGACATGATTATAAAAGCATGGAATATAATTTGTTCTAATTCAGACTCCAGTATTTTCCATTCCCCTCTTCCCACCTCTGTTCTCTTCCCTCTATTCTGTTGATCTCTGTGCTATTTATTTACAGTTATTTTTGAATTCATGCCTTGTGGATATACGTGAAGGTGAGATTCATTGTGGTATATTTATATATGCACATAGGAAATTTAGGTCATATTCATTCCACTGACCTTCCCAATTCTGTCCCTCCTCCCTTCCTTTCATTCCCTTTTGTCTACTACTCTGATCTTTCTTCTATTCTTTTTTTACACCCCTCCCCCATTTTGGATTTGTGTTTCCTTATCAGAGAAAATGTTTTACCTTTGGTTTTTTGGGGACTAGCTTATTTCACTTAGAACATTATTTTTCAGTTTTATCCATTTGCCAGCAAATGCCATAAAGGAATTCTCTTTATGGCTGAGTAATTCTCTATTGTATGTACATGACACATTTTCCTTATCCATCCATTCTTGAGGGTTGACTCCATAATGTAGCTATTGTGCTGTTATAAACATTGATGTGGCTGCAAAACTCTACTACGCTGATTTTAAATTCTTTGGAGGTGGGATAGCTGGGTCATATGGTGATTTCTTTCTAGTTTTTTTTTTTTTTTTTTTTGAGGGATATCCATACTGTGTTCCTCACCAACATTTAATATTAATTTTTTATTCTTAATAATTGTCATTCTGACTGAAGTGAGATGAAATCTCAATGTAGTTTTAACTTGCATTTCTCTAATTGTTAGAGATTTTGAACACTTTTCATATATTTGTTGACCATTTGTGTTTCTTCCTTTGATACACTTGTGTTTTCTTCCTTGCCCATTTATGAATTGGGTTTTGTTGTTTTTGTTTTTGGGGTTTTTTTGGTGTTATGGTTTGGATGTGAGGTGTCCCCCAAAAGCTCACATGTGAGACAATGCAAGCAGGTTTTAAGGAGAAATTATTGGGATATGAGAGCCTTAACCCAATCAGTAAATTAATCCTCATGATGGGAGTTTGAGTGGTAGCTGAAGGCAGGTAAGGTGTGGCTGAAGGAGGTGGACATTAAGGGCATGGCTTTGGGGTATATATTTTGCATCTGGCATGTGGAGTCTTTCTCTGCTCTCTGATTAATATGTGCGTTGCTTTATTCTGCCATTTCTGCTATCATGTTCTGCCTCACCTCCAGCCCCAGCCAGCTGTCTATGGCCTGAAACCTCTGACACTTTGAGCCCCAAATAAATGTTTCTTCCTCTACAATTATTCTGGTATGATCTTTTAGTCATAGCAATGAAAAAGCTGAATAAAATATTTGTGTTAAGTTTTTTGAGCTCTTTTACATTGTGGATATTAATGACCTACATGAGGAGCATTTGGTAAAGATTTTCTCTCTTTCTGTGTGTTCACCCCTCAAATTCCTAATTGTTTCCTTTGCTGTGAGAACAGTTTTTAATTTGATTTATTGATTTTTAATTTTACTTTTTTTATACTTTAGGAGTCTTTTTTAGCCAAAGCAAACCTTGACAAGAGAAGCGAAGCAGGAGGTATCCAATACTGGTCCTCAAATTATACTACAGAGCTATAGTAACAAAAACAGTATGATATTGGCACTAAAACAGGAATGAAGACCAATGGAATTAAATAGAAGACACAGAGACAAACCCAAACACATAAACAGTTATCTCAAACTAGACAAATGTGCCAAAAACATGTTGGAGAAAAGATAGCCTCTCTAACAAATGGTGCTGGGAAAACTGGAAATCCATTTGAAGTAGAATGAAATTTAACCCCTATCTCTCAACCTGCACAAAAGTCAACTCCAAGTGGACCAAAGACAAGGAATTAGACCAGAAACCCTGCACCTGCTAGAAGAAAATATAGGCCCAACACTCCAACATTTCAGCTCAGAAACTGATTTCTTTAACAAGACCTCTGTATTTTAGAGGGAGAAAACATCCCTTAAATGCATAGCTCCATTAAACTACTTCCTTTTGTAGGTGAACTTTTTAAAATTTTTTCTATAATTCCATTTTTAAATAACTCTTCAATACTGCTATCAGCCCTCCAATGAAATAACACTTCTCAGGTCAATATGACCTTCATGTCACCAAATCCAGTAAAAAGTCTCATTTGTGATCCTTCAACTGAATTTAAACCTATTAACTATGTAATCTGAATTTAAAAATTCTATGAGACAGATACTCTTGATTTTTCCCACACACAGTAGCTCCTACATATGTTTCTCTCCCTTTGCTAATTTCTTAAAAAATGATGCTCTACAACTTGTTGTCCTTGATGTTCATCTTTCATAATTTTTTTTTTAAACTCAGGGGAGTTCATTTACTCCATGGTTATTAATTATTTTGCTTCCTGGTTCTCTGTCTTTAGATATTAAATCTATATTTTTGTCATATATATATATGTATATATACACATATACATATATATCATGTCATATATATATGTATGTATATATATACATATATATATATATATATATATATATACACACACACACACACATACATATGTGTGTCTATGTGTGTATATATATAATATATAATTTCACCTCAAAGTTCACACCTAGGCTTTTCATCATTTCCATAAACTGATATACTTGTAGTACCTCATATTCCAGAAGATGCCTCCATCCACCAGCACTTATCCAGTTGTTCATGGCAGAAATTAGAGCATCATTGTTATTCTGTGCTTCCTAGAATCCAATCACTGAATCCTATGAAACTCCATGCTTATTAAATATCCCTTCAAAATGCATGGTATTTTTGTTTTTAAATGTACCATTATTTATCTTGTTTCTTAGAATTGCATGTGCTGTTATGTTTATTTAAAGAAGACAGACTATTCTGACATCTCAAGATCACATCTTCATTTGAGAAATATCCTGAAGTCACAAATTTGAGTTAGTTGCTTCTATGATATTCTTCAACCATATCTTGACTTTCTCCCATACAGCACTTATCACATTTGTTATTGCTCATTTTATTCTCTCTCTTAGAGTACATATGAAGATCTCTAAGACCACAGCCCTTTAATAAAATTTAACTTTATTGAGGTGTAATTTATGCACAATAAACCTGCTTATTTTAAAGGTAGCAATCAATGACTTTTGCCAAATGTATACACCCTCATAGCTCCCCCAACAATCAAGATAGGACATTTCTAGACCCCTCAAATTTTTTTGGTGCCTCTTCTCTGTCAAACTGAGCCTCTGACCCAGGCAACCACTGACCCACATTCTTCCATTATAGATTAGAATTGCCATTCCTAGATTTTAATATGAATGAAATCATAAAGTATGCATTCTCTCATGACTGGTTTCTTCATTCAGTGCTCTATTTCTGAAGATATTAATAATTTATTTAATTGCTGAATAGTATTCCATCCTATAAATACACTAAATTTTATCTTTTAAATTTTTAATGTGAATTTGAATTGTGTTCATTAATAAAACTATCGTGAGCCTTCTTTTCAAATTCTTTTAAGGCATAAAACTTTATTTCTATTTATTTCCACCTAGGGATGAACTAATGGGTTGTATGGTAAATTCATGTTTAGCTTGATAGAAAATATGACAAACTATTTTCTAAAAATTATTGTTTGTACAATTGTTACATTCCTACCAGCAATGTATGAAATTTCTATTTGCTTTGTATCCATGCCAATTCTTGTTATTTCCATAAGAATTCTTTATATTTTTTGAATATAAGTTCTTTAAAAATGTCTGTTTATGAGTGTTCTCTTTTTCTGTGGTTTGTTTTTAAATTTTCTAAATCAACCTCTTTCAAAGAGCAGACATATTCAAATTTTGTATAGTCCATTTTATCATAGTATTTTCTTTTATGTTTCATGCTTTCTGTTTCAGATTTCTAAGAAATCTTTGCCTAATTTAAGGTCAAAAGTTTTACTTTCATTTTTTTCAAGGCATTTTATAGTTTAATCCTTTACATTGAGATCTATGATTTATTTACAGCTAGCTCTTTTATATAGTATGGTATTATTGCCAGATATATAGCATTAGCCTTACTTATTGAAAAATAAAACATCATTTCCCAATTAATTTAACTTGGCTATATTGTCAGAGATATTACTATGTTCTGTTTCTATTTCTGTTCATATTCTACCTCTGGATTCTGTTCTGTTACATTGATCTATATGACAATATTTAGGCGAATTTCACATATTGTTGTTTACTTTTAGTGTTATACAAATTCTTGAAATCAGGTTATGTAAGCTATTCAACACTTTTTTCTTTTACAAAATTTTGGTTATTTTAGTTTATTTGCATTGATATATAAATTATAGAGTAAACATGTAATTGCATTTAAGTAACAGGTAAATTGTAGGAGAATTGATAGACTAACTACATTAATCTTTCTAATACATGACATAAGCAGGATATTATTTAAGTTTGTAATTTCTCTCAGCAATATGTAGAAGTTTTCAGTGTTCTGTGAATTGTGATAAATGGTTGTTGAAGTTTACAAGTTTAATTGTTGATTTTTTTTCCTTTAAGTTCTGTCAGGTTTTTGCTATATGTATTCCATAGCTCTATTATAAGTGCATGCTTTTTTTTCCCTTTTCTTTTTCTTTTTTGCCATATGGGGGTGGCACCTAGGAGCACTCTACCACTAAGTAACATCTCCAGCCCTTTCTATTTTTGATATTGAGACAGAGTCTCACCAAGTTGCACAAGATGGTCTTAAACTTGTGATTCTCTGCTTCAGTGTCCCAGGTCACTTAATTATAGGCCTGTACCATGGCAATTGCCAGATGCCTACATTTTTTATGATTGTTGTCTTCTTTATGAAGTGAACCTTTAATAAGTATGAAATTTTCTATTTATCCCTATGATAGTCATTTTCTGAAGTTTACTTATATTAATATAGTAAATTTTCAGCTTTCTAATGATTAGTGACTATGTGGTTTATAAGCACATATCTTTCTCACTTTGAATTATTTGCATCATAAAAGTGGATTTCTTGTAGACAGCATATAGTTCAACCTTGACTTTTAAATTCATTTTGATGAAATCTGCTTTTAATTAGCACATTTGTATATGATATATTTATGAATTTGTCTGAGTTTATGTATAATTTCATTGCTGTTTGTTTTCCATGAGTTCCATCTGTTTTCCGTTTTCATTTCTTCTTTTTTCTAGATTCTTTTGAATTGTTTGAACTAATTTTTATGGATTTCATTAAATCTTTAGTGTGCATATGAGCCAAACCTCTTTGTTTTTCTATTTTTGAGGTTACTCTGAGGTTTAAAATTAGTCTCTGTGACTTTCCACAACTCACCTTCAAATCATATACTTAATTCACATGTAATGAGATATCCTTATAACAAATACTTATATATTCTCCTCCTTTCTTTTGGTATTGCTCTAAAAGATATCTCTATCTATCTATCTACCTACCTATATCTATCTATCCACCCCCTAATTATTTTAAACTTCTAATTATATTTTAAAGAAATTTATATTTTCCCAATTCTGGAATTCTGTATTTCTTGTACACATACAAGAATATTCAATTATTATTATTAACAATTCCAATTGTTATTATTTTTTTTTTCCTCATGAACAATTTTCTTTAATATTATTTGGAGTGAAGGACTGCTAGTCACAAATTCCTTCAGGTTTTGTTTGACTGAAAATGTTTTAATTTTCTTTCATTTCTAAGAAAGCCTGAGTTATTTTATTATTTGATAGTCTGTTATATTGCTCTCATTTAGAAATATAGTTTTTTATAATCTTAAGTGATGGTTTCTTTCAGCACTTTAAGTGTCATTCAACTTTCCTCTGGTTTGCATAGTTTTTGATATCTGCAATCATTCTTGTCTGTGTTCTCCTTATAAAATATTGCCCATTCCCTTTCCCCCAAATAATTTTTAAAATGAGTCTCTGTGACTTACTTACTTATCATTGGAGTAATCAAATGATATCATACCTAATTCACCTATAATGAAATATCCTTATATGAAGATTGTTCTTCTTTTCACTGATTTTCACAAAATTTATTACAATGTGTCTTGGGTGTTTTCTTTGTGTTTGCTCTACTTAGGATTCATTTAATTTCATGGCTTATATTTTTATCAAATATTTAAAAATTAGCCATTTTTTTGAAATACATTTTTTAAAAATTCCTCTTTCTTTCTCCTCTCTTATGATTGCTCTAATTACATAAGTATTCATCCACGTGATACTTTAGGGGTAGTTAAGCCCTATTCCTCAGCCATAGCCCTTCTAATGTCTTTTCTTATTGATCCAAGTAATATAAAAAAAAAATTCTCTACTATTGGAACTTAAAAATTCCTAACCTCTGTGTTATCTCTAGGAGTTGTTCAGCTCAAAGTACTCCCTGGTTGTTCTTTGCCTCACTTCTTAGAGCTTGAACCTTCCGTGCATATCTAGAGACAGCAAAGACTCAAAGGTACCCTATACAAATTTCTGAAGTTCTTTGCAAAACTCTCTTTTCAAGAACTAGCCCACATCACCTCAGAATCTCTGGACTTCCATTTCTACATCTCAATTTAGCAATACCATCAGGCTATGTTTGGAATCCCCTTCCTTCTCCACAGTCCAAAATGTGCCTCCAGGCAGAAAATCTAGGAGATCACAAGGCATATCATATTCCCTCTCCTTATTTCAGGGGTCAAAATACTGCATTGCAATTTTCCAATACCTGAAAACAATTGTTTTAATATTTTCTTCAATTTTCTAGTTGTTTTTGATAGTAGATTAAATTTGGTTTCCGATATTGCATCATATTTGGAAGAATAATTCTAAATCCTTTTAACTGTGTCTTCGAATGTGTGATACTATGTAATATTGTCTAAATTCAGGCTATTTGATGACAGAATCTATAATGAGTTATTTTGAAACATTAATATTCACTTCCACCTAAAGTGTTTATGTATGCTGGGATTTAAAAATAAAATTGAGAAAATCTCATTATTAGGGATCTATATCTAGTCAGGGAAGACAGAAGACTAAATAATCTAGAACAAATCATTTATAATCCATCAAAAGAGACTCTATGCTATAATTAAGAAAGGGTGGTCTAGAAAACATTAATACCAAACTCCCAAGATAGATTTTGATTATATTGTATATAATCTACCCAATTATTTGATGCTGCCATTGATTATTTGTACAACCTTGAGCAAATTAGTAAACTTGCCTAAACTTGAAGTTTTTCATCATATCTACCTAAAATAGCTTTGGAGTAATTGTGAGAACTAAATATACATTAATAAAGTCTCTGCCTATAATAGGTGCTCAGTTTATTAAATTCTCACCTCTCTGTCATTTCATTTTTTCACCCACTTATTGTTTATCTTGGGTTGCAGAACTATTGTGAAGAGCAGAGATTATGAGCTTCACAGTATTGTGGAGTCTTCATATCACAGTGGAAATATAAGGTTCTTGAAAATTTCCCTTATTTTCTGAGTAGTATCCTCGGAACTTTTATTAAACATAATTCCTCTGTAATTGCCAGGCTGACTGTACCAGCAGACTAATTTTGACCCCCAAAGTATGGGATTTTTCCCAGAAGTAATAGTCTTGTTAGGCTCTTCATAGTGCAACCAAGACCTATCTTGACAGCATCAACTCTTTTTCAGAAGAATAAAGATTATGTGCCACAAATTCTTGTACTTGTATTCTAGGGTTAGGCTAAGCTTCAACAGATGTCTTCAGACCCTCTCAGCAGCCATTTCTGTCTGCTACCACCACTCCAGTATTAGGGTGCTTAGGAACAAACATTCAAAATATTCATGTTCACTGCTATTTTTTATACCTAGGAATGAAATGTTGTTTTTAATTAAAATGAGTCTAGAAAAAAATAACCCCACCAAAGGCAATGAAAGGCAATGAAAGATGGATTTAAACTGTCACTCAGTATCTGAATGATCTTGGAAAAGTCGTTTACCTTTCAAAAGCCTGTTTCCTTATTTGAGAATGGAGATGACATTATTCATGCCATGGAATAAGTGTGCAGAACAAATGAGTTAAGAGATGGGGAAAGTGCTTTATAATCTAAAAAAAGGTCCAACCAGTGAATTATATTATTTTATTTTATCATTTTTATACTCTCCTTTCTAATATGGAGGCCAACACTTCTTATCTGCTTAGTCTTTCTACAGATTCATCCTAATTTGCTCCATATACATTTGATCTTTTGATGAGCACACCTCTGGCTCTCCTTGGGAAGCTGCCTGGTATAATGAAAAGGGCTTTGAAGTCAATGGTCTGTGCTTTATGTCTCATTTCTGCTGATTACTGACCGTATGTCTATGGGGAAAATATTTGAACTATTTTTATTCTAATTTGTCATATATGATAGCAGAATGCATTACAATTCATATTACACATATAGAGCACAATTTTTCATATCTCTGGTTGTATATAAAGAATATTCACACCATTTGTGTCTTCATACATAGACTTATGGTAATGATATCCATCTCATTCTCATTCCACCATCTTTTTTTATCCCTACACCCCTCTCTCCCCCTTCCACCCCTTTGCCTTATTTAGAGTTTCTCTAATCCTCCCATGCTCCCCCTCCCAACTCCATTATGAGTTATCCTCCTTATATCAGAGAAAACATTTAGCATTTGTTTTTTTGAGATTGGCTAACTTAACATTATATTCTCCAGCTCCATCCATTTACCCGCAAATGCCATGATTTTATTCTCTTTTATTGCTGAGTAATATTCCATTGTGTATATATACCACACTTTCTTTATCCATGCATCTACTGAAGGGCATCTACTAGGTTGGTTCCACAGTTTAGCTATTGTAAATTGTGCTGCTATAAACATTGATTGGTTGTGTCCCTGTAGTATGCTGTTTTTAAGTCCTTTGGGTATAGACTGAGGAGAGGGATAGCTGGGTCAAATGGTGGTTTCATTCCCAGATTTCCAAGGAATCTCCATACAACTTTCTATATTGGCTGCACCAATTTGCAGTCCCACCAGCAATGTATGAGTGTGCTTTTTTCCCCACATCCTTGTCAACACTTATTGCTGTTTGTGTTCTTAATAGATGCCATTCTGACTAGAGTGAGATGAAATCTTAGAGTAGTTTTGATTTACATTTCTCTAATTGCTAGAGATGTTGAACTTTTTTTTCATATATTTGTTGATTGATTGTATATCATCTTCTGAGAGGTGTCTGTTCAGTTCTGAGCTACATAAACAAGGAAGCAAAAGATTACTTCAATAGAGAGATAGAGGCTCTAAAGAAAAAGCAAACAGAAATCCTTGAAATGAAATAAACAATAAACCAAATTAAAAGTTAAATTGAAAGCATCACTAACAGATTAGACCACTTGGAAGATAAGACTTCAGACAACAAAGACAAAATATATAATGTAGATCACACAGTGAAAATGGTAAGAAACCATAAGCAGAACCTTCAACAAATATGAGACAGCATTAAAAGACCAAATTTAAGAATTATTGGGATAGAGGAAGACAAAGAGTTCCACACCAAAGGAATGAACAATCTGTTCAATGAAATAATATAAAAAAAAATTTTAAAGACATAAGCTAGCTGAGTGGATCAAGAAAAAAGACCCAACAATATGCTGCCTCCAAGAGACTCATTTCATAGGAAAAGACATCCACAGACTGAAAGTGAAAGGTTGGGAAAAATCATGCCACTCACTTAAACATTCTTAATATTATTTTCCCATCTGTAAACTGAAGCATTATTTCTCAGGATTATTATGAGGTCTAAGTTACATGCATATTAAGTTCTACAAATAAGAGGTGCCAAATAAATATTCTATTGTTTCAGATATGCATGTTTTTCAAAATAGACCTCATTATATATTTTCCAGAAAACACACTAAAAAATATACTGTTTTTTACTTGTATTGATACTGAATGATTAAATGTCCACATTGTTATTTTTCTTTTTTGATTTTTTACTTTTGATATACTTTTACTTATATAAACACATTTAAAAGGATGTTTAACTGTACTGTGTCCATACCCCAAAGTCACCAACTGACAGAAACAAGCCAGCTGTAGCCTTTGATTCCTAACCTGACAATTATCCATTCTCTAATTATTTCTCACATTCAGATAGGTTTTTTTTAATTTTTTATTTTAATTAGTTATGTATGACCGTACAATGACCTTGACATATCATACCTTTGAATCAGATGGGATATAGTTTCTCATTTTTCTGAGTGTACAGGTTGCAGAATCACATTGGTCATGCAGTCACGTATATACACACAGTAATAATAATGTCTATTTCATTCTACTATCCTTCCTTTCCCCCATCGCCTCCCCTCCCCTCCCATCACTTCTCTCTACCCAATCTAAGGTAACGCTATTCTTTTTTTTTTTCCCTCACATCTTCATACATGTATTTTATATAACGATGAGGGTCTCCTTCCACCTTCCATGCAATTCCCCTTCTCCCCCCTTTCCCTCCCACCTCTCTTCCCTATCTAGAGGTAATCTCTTCTTCCCATGCTCTTCCTCCCTACCCTATTTTGATTCACCCCCCTTATGTCAGAGAAGACATTCGGCATTTGTTTTTTTTGTTTTTGTTTTTGTTTTCTTTTTTTTGGAGGGATTGGCTAACTTCACTTAGCATAATGCCATCCATTTCCCTGCAAATGCCATGATCTTGTTATTTTTTTGTTTTTTATTTTGTATGGCTATTCTGTAACCCGTATAGTTGGAAGACTACCCTGGGACTTGCTAATTGAACACCTTCATGTCACAGAAACAAAAGCTCAGAGAGAATTGGATCAGTGAGTTCTCCTGGTTTCCTCAGCTGAAATCCTCACAATGTCTTGTTTTTGTCTTTCCTTTTCTCTACAACCTCATAAATCTTCACAATCCTATATGATAAGAATGTTAGTGGTATTATTGCTATCTGATAAGTAAAGAAACTAGTCTCAAAGGGGTGACCTACCTAAGGTCACACAGCAAGTAGGTGACAGAATTGGTTTCAAACTTAGATTCTATTTCTCTCCATAGAGGTACATTAGCCTTCTGCCCTTCTAAAGCCTGCAAATTGCTTGTAAACCAGTACCTTGGTCATGGTTGGCATGGTAGCTTACTCATGTATGTTGAATTAATTCTCCAACAGCAGCTGGTGGGAAATTGGGAAGGGCTCCAGCCAGGCAGATGCTGGCAAAAGATTTCTTCTCCAAAATGGATTGATGTCATTCTTCTTAAAAATATTTTTCTAGTATTTCCCTAGTATCATTTAACCTTTATATGTCTCTTCTGCATTCTGCTGATTGCAAAATAGAGTTAGAAGCAGGAGAAAGGTAGTTTAATTCATTTTTTATAATAGAAAACTATAGAATTTAGCTACATGCTAGTGTTTCTTTACATATTTCACTTGCCATAGATTCTTAAAAGTGGACTATAAAAATACATGACATATATTGCTTCCAGAACCCCCAGCTGTCCATGTCTATCTTCCCAGCTTCTCTAGCCACCCTACATAGTCTTCTTTCAATTACGAAAAGGCATCACATTCTTTCCTATTTTAGAGACATCTTGGCAGAGACAAGTTGTCTCTTCTCGCAAACAAGATTGGGTAAAACTAGAAGACAGAGAAGTAGGGATGATGCTCGCACTTCTTGAGGTAGAGTCATAAACTTGACTTTGAATTTCCTAACAACCACAGCAAACAGACATTAGAAGAGAACTATGGTTCACACTGTCCACTACAAAACTGGGTTTAATTTCTTTTTGAAAAAAGCACAACTTTCATTGACACCGAGATTCAGGGAATAGGGAAACCAAAGCAGTCTTTAATAAGAATATTGTTTATTATGTGAAAAAACAACTTTCTCAGCCGCTTCTCAACTGTAAGGAAAAAGTATTCATGAGGGCTATTTCTTATATCTTCCAGTGTAGTCCTTTATATTTGCAATGTTTCTAGAAGCAATCTTATGAGACAGCAAAATAGAATATCTTGAAGAGTGGATTAACTATATACTTTTAGGATCTTTAACGTGTGTTTTGTTTCTTCTCCCAAGTGAGCTTTAAAAAAAAAAAAAACTTAAGTGGCAAGTAACATAAATTTAAGCTTCTGATAATACTAATCTCAATTGTAAATATTAAGTAATATTACTGTATAATAATAGTGAACAGTAATAATATAGTTGTTAACAGACATTGAGCCATTTCTAGATGCCAGGTGCTATTAATGCTTTATTTATATTATCTCATGTAATCCTTACATGAAACTTTTAAACATAGGCATTATTGCACCAATTTTGAGAAATCAAAAGCAGAATCAATTTAAGTTATCTAAGGTCACAGATTTGGAACACTGGGGAGTCAAGATTAAACTGTGGTTTGTTGGATTCCAGAGTCCTTACTTTTAACACCTGCTCTAGAATTAACCATCTTATACTATTCAATAACTGAGTTAATGGTATTTTAATGGAGTCACAACCGAAAGTTTTGGTAATCAGCACAAGTTTACTATGATTTGAGCATTTTTGTTAGAAAGTATTACATAGCCTGCAGTATTTATCTGGTGTTACTTACCACATTTCATCACATTTAAGAAGCTGTCAACTATAAGATGCATCATTACTTTATGTACTAGTAAGAGAAAAATGTTGCAAATTAAACTCTGGTACAGTGCTTTCTTACTGAATTGAACTTTTATTTTATAGTCATTGAAAAATTTCTTTTAAACTTATTACATGGAAATTTTTTCATAGATCTCTCTTTTGCCTAACAAAAATACATGTAAATTAAATATCAAGGTATTTTGAAACCATTTAGGTTTCAATTCTTTTAATAACTTTTTGGCTAAAAACTGTGAATATATAAGTTTTTCTATACAGAAGAGTCTTCTTTTTCATTGATTCTTTTTAGTTATATACAACATTAGGATACATTTTGACATAACCACAAGAGCATGGACTATAATTTGCTCTAATTCAGTCTCCAGCATTTCCCCCCAGTCTTCTCCCCCATCTCCCCCTCCCCTCCCTCTACTCTACTAGTCATTTTGAAATTTATTTATACTTTTTTAAAAAAAATCAGTGTCTTGTGTATATACTTGCTGTTTAGATTCATGTGCTATATTCATGTATGTACATATGAAAGTTTGATCAGATTCATTCCACTGTTCTTCCTTTCTCCCATCTCTTTTTCCTCCCCCTAAATACCCTTCATCTGCTTTACTGATCTTTCCTCTATTTTGTACCTTCAAGGACATGGTAATGCAGTCTTTCTTCAAAGGATCCACTGTCAGTTTGCTATGATCTGCCAAGTCCCTGATATATGGGCAGGTTTTAATATGTATATGACTGTCACACAGTCTGAAAGATGTATTTGTATTTCAGAGATGTTTGATGGTGAGAGAAATATGTGTCTTGAAATTGACGATAAACTTTTTCTTAAGCAAATGTTTATTTTGCTGATTTTAAATTATAACAACTTAATAAGATTTATTATTAGCCAGGCATGGGGGTGCATACCTATAATCCCAGCAACTCAGGAGGCTGAGGCAGGAGGGTCATGAGTTCTCCAAGCCAGCATCAGAAACTTAGTGAGGTCCTAAGCAACTTAGCAAGACCCTGTCTCAAAATGAAAAGTAAAAAGGGCTAGGATGTATCTCAGTGATTAAGCATCTCTGGGTTCAATCCCTGGTGCCCCACCAAAAAAGAATTATCACTATAAGTCTTATTTATCTCAGCTAAAGAACAGTAAATATCCAATATATATTTGTTAACCAAATTGGAATAGATAATAGATATGTTAACCAAATTGAAATAGATAATAGCTGCTAGATATGAACCATTGCCTTAATTTTTTTTGCAAACATAGTTTTTTCAAGATTATCTTCTAGAGCATATTCACTATGATAAAACAGTCATAGTATTTTTCTTAAAAACCATACCATAGAATTTTATAATATCCTCTTCATAAGAAGAAAAATAATAGAGAACAAAGATATACATGCTAATTTGAGTTTTCACACTAACATTTTCTGGGATCATTAGCAAGTTCCCATCTATAAAGTCAGAAAAGTTACTGCCTGATCTCTAAGAGTACTTCCAGCCCAAAAAGTATTTATTCTTAAATGTTAATAGGGAGACTGACATTCATTGAAAAGCAACTATGTGCTTGTTCTTTCAAATATATTATCTTACTTATTCTTCAAAAGAACTTTTTCTATGTTATAATTCAGAAAACAAACCCTTGAATATTAACTGATTACCTCTTGTATTGACTACTAAGGAGAAAAAGCTGGGATTCCAAGTATATCTATTGACTCAAATCCCAGTCCCCCCCCCCTATATTATTATACATGTTGCTGCTTTTTGGAATTCTTAAAACTTTAACTCAGCAGAACCTAGGCAAAGCTAGGTAGTTGCTAGTGTTATAATATAAAACCCATACATTATATTGTTTGAAATGTTAGTTTGGAAAACTGCATCTCATTTTTGTTGAAAAAACCTACTTTTTGCCTATGTTGAATGCCAGAGAACTAGAGACAAATCAGATCAGTTTCTGTCCTTAGGAAACTCACAGTTTAGTCAAGTATCTTTCAAAATATAGTTTTACAGTCCTACAGTTCATTTATTGTTATTTAAACAGATATTTATTGAGATCCAACTTTGTGATGGGAATTAGAATACAGTTAACCACTGTAGAAAAGAATTAGTAGAAGAAGGCCATTGCAATAATGAAATAGCAGTGGCTTGGCTTAGTTTCAGATGAAATGAAAATAAGTTAAAGGCCTTAGAACATATACTAGAAATGACATCATTGTAAGATCGCTTTGATCTGGGAGTAAAGAGGTTGAGTGTATCTAGGTTGAGTCAGGATACTGACTGGGCAGCTGGTTAAGTATTGTTGCCATTGGCTTTATTGGAGAAGCTTGAAAGACCAGAAATGTGTGTGGAATAGGATCACAGGAACTTCTATTTTGAAAATGCCAGGCATTAGATACTTCTGAGATGTCTAAAAAAGAGGAGATTTATGTACACAAAGTGAGAGTCCAGAGAAGGTTGAGCTACAGATATACATTTGAGATTTTCAGTTGATAGATTTTATTCAATGTCTATATCTGAATGAGAAAACCTATCAAGGAAGATGGAGCAAAAAATAATAGATCACATAGAATTAAACCCTAGGAATTTTCAATTGTTAGAAGTTGGACAGAAGAAAAGGGGCCCACATAGAAGTGAGAAGACAATTGGCCAGAGATAGGAGAAAATGTGAACCATCTCACTGAAGAATAAAAGGTACAGGAAGCATGCATATGCAGAAGTTTCACTAAGAAAGAGGACAGAGAAAGGGGCAGTAGCTGATGACAACTGCTATGTTGAGTCTCAGGATGAACGTTAATTGCTAATGGTAATGATTTAGGGAAAGAGCAGCACTGTTAATATAGGAAACACAGGAAATGACCAAAAGAGAACATTTCTCAAGTGAGAGGGAGGATTCCAGAGGATGCCCCCAGGGCCTTTTGCATATAATTCTGGTTATGGGAATATGAGAATGCTCTGTCTGATGGTTTCTGAAATGGAAAACATTAGATAAGATTATACTCTAAGAATGGAAATAAGGGGAAAAGAATAATGGATTTCAAGTGATAAAAGAAGGTCTGAAGTAGTTTTTATCAGGAAAAAAATGAGAAAACCTACCCACCAGAATAAACTTTTAGAATTTTTAAGCAGTGATAACAGCTGCTTGAGAACTGAAATTGTGAATTTAAAGGATATTCATTCTAATATATGTGATTTTCTCCTGTATTTGGGACCTGGATAAGATAAATAGAAAAGTTCATTCTGGGTTTGAGTTTTGCTACCTGAGGAGAAAAAATGGTTGATGACAAGGGAATTAAAGGTGTTCATGAAAATAATTGTAATATTGAACATGAAAGCAAGGAAAAAACAATAAGAAGGTTGAGAGCTATGAAATAGTAGGTTCACTGGATTGAACTTAATTATTATGGTATAAATTCTTCTGTATGTTGGTTTGAAAGTTGTAGTTAGAAAACACTAAGTAGACATTTGAGATTGTACATGTGACACAGAAAAGGAGAGAGAGGGGGTGAGGCAGAGAAGGAGAACTTAAAAGGATTATTTGACTAGTGACTCGTGAGGTTGGGCAGGAGGCTCTTGAGTTCAAAGCCAGCCTCAGCAATGGCATGTGCTAAGCTACTTGATGAGATCCTGTCTCTAAATAAATACAAAAAAGTGATATGGTATCTTAGAGTAGTTTTGATTTGCATTTCTCTAATTGCTGAAGATGATGAACATTTTTTCATATATTTGTTGATTGATTGAATATCCTCTTCTGAGAAATATCTGTTCATGTTCTTGACCCATTTATTGATTGGGTTATTTGTTTTTTTTGGTGTTTAGCTTTGTGAGTTCTTTATATACCCTAAAGATTAGTGCTCTATCTGATGTGTGAGGGGTAAAAATTTGCTCCCAGGATGTAGGCTCTCTGTTCACCTCACAGATTGTTTCTTTTGCTGAGAAGAAAGTTTTTAGTTTGATTCCATCCCATTTATAGATTCTTGGTTTTAATTCTAGCACCACAGGAGTCTTATTAAGGAAGTTGGGGCCTAATCCCACATGTTGAAGATTAAGGCCTTCTTTTTCTTCTATTAGACGCAGAATCTCTGGTTTAATTCCTAGGTCCTTGATCCACTTTGAGTTGTGTTATGTGTATGGTGAGAGATAGGGGTTTAATTTCATTTTCTTGCATACGGATTTCCGGTTTTAATGCAAATCAAAACTACTCTAAGATACCATCTCACTCCAGTCAGAATGGCAGCTATTATGAAGACAAACAACAATAAGTGTTGGCGAGGATGTAGGGGAAAAGGCACACTCATACATTGCTGGTGGGACTGCAAATTGGTGAAGCCAATATGGAAAGCAGTATGGAGATTCCTTGGAAAACTTGGAATGGAACCACCATTTGACCCAGCTATCCCTCTCCTCAGTCTATACCCAAAGTACTTAAAAACAGGATACTATAGGGACACAGCCACATCAATGTTTATTGCAGCATAATTCACAATAGCTAAAGAGTGGAACCAACCTAGATGCCCTTCAGTAGATGAATGGATTTAAAAAGTGTGGCATATATACACAAAGGAATATTATTAAGCAATAAAAGAGAATAAAATCATGGCATTTGCAGGTAAATGGATGGCATTGGAGAAGATAATGCTAAGTGAAGTTAGCCAATCCCCAAAAAACAAATGGCGAGTAGTTTTCTCTGATATAAGGTGACTGACTCATAGTGGGGTAGGGAGAGGGAGCATGGGAGAATTTGTCAAAACAGACTATCTAAGTTAGATATCTACTAAAGTATCCTTTTGTTTGAGATTTAAATGAAACTACTGCAAAGCTCTCACTCTCCATGCATTGGGAGCTCCATATTTCTCCCAATGTTTTCCAGAGGTTTTTGTGGGTTGATGTAAATTTTGGAATTCTGAGTTACTGCTAGCTCAAAGCTCTTTATGCTGTCCTACATATAATGTCCTGATTGATCCAGATAAGTAATTCACCCCTCTCCTGGATATATCTAAATTCACAGGTGCATGTGCATATGTGTGTGCATGCGCGCGCACACACACACACACACACACACACATACACATAATTAACCTACTATATAAACCTGCTATGTAAACTAAACCTAGTATATTGGTCTATGTGAACTAGACTTCTATGAAGATTTGAGAAGATGAGGGGAATTTATAACATGGCAAAAAATAAGCTTAAGCTTTGATATTAGTTACACCTGTTCTTAAAACATTGTTAGTTATTTGTTTCATCTTCCCTATAATGTAATCCTTATGCATGTTTTAATCCACTCCTTCTACTTTCTCTTTCTTTTTTCTCTGTTTTTCCTATTCTTAAATTCCTGTTAATTTCTTATAAATTGCAAGTATTTCATCTTTTGTCTCCTTATAGCCCTGAGAGCTCATGATTTTAGATTCCATCATCTATACCCAAGTAGCTTATAATAGCATTTTTTAAAAATGAGGCATTTTCCTTCTTGAGAAATTGTGCCAACTATTAAAAGATAAATTTCTACTGCACTTTGGTTAGTGAAAATTGTTCTTGGTCATAAATGAAGGAGAAAAACAAAACAGAACAAAAATATGATATTAGAAACATATTAAGGTCAATTAAAGGAAAGTTGAAGAACAAATCTTGGGGAAATTCCCCCAAGCTCTCGCAGAGATCCCAACATTATAAATTCATGAATGTACTCAGGAATTAACATGAATGTGACTCAGTGTCAACAACATTATTATTTTCCTATTTCAAATTTCCCAGTCCTCGTTGATTGTCCTCATTTAGCTCATGTATCCATCTACAGCTCAATGAGCTCTGCCTAAGGCAAGACCATATAGAACAGTCAAGGCCACGTGCCCACTCCTAAGTACTGGAGCCATTTCCAGGGAATGCAGAATCACTAGGGATTCAGTAGCTACATCAAGTACTCTCTTCCATACTCTTCTCTTACGACTGAACTTTATGATAGTGCTCTTCATTCATTTGAAAGATAATGTCATATATAACTAAAAAGAATGAATTTTAAAATTCCACAAAAATGGGCACAGAATCATATTTTGAGGACGAGGTGGCTCACTTTCTAACTTACCGAAAAACAACGGATATTCACAGGGGGCATGTTCATAAATGGGCCATGAGTGCTGATACACAGAAACAAATAAAAATTTGCTTCTGGGACTCCCTTCTATTACTGTCAGTGATTGGAATGAGGAGCACATGTGAAGTATGTGTAATTTAAGCAAGTAATAAACCCATTTTAGTAAAGACAGTATCCCAGAGACAATTAAGTAGAAACACCCTTAACTGATCATTATGAATATCTCTGGAATGTGGTATGGTATGCTAGTGTTTCGGAATTGTTTTGAGAATAGCCAGCTGGTATTAGAGGCTTTTGCCAAAGAAAGACATATTTTGAATCTATTGTGGTTAAGAAATTGAAGCCCTAAATGAGAGGACAAGGGAAATGTTTTAAAATTATATTAAGCTCTCTCATCTAAGAATTTATATTAGGTCCTTCTTTCATTTTAAATGAGTTTTTGTATTCATTTATCCTTTCTATAAAGAGGATACAGTACTTCTCTTTTTGCCTTTGTAGTAATTCAAGATATGAAAGGAAAAAGAATGTGTAGAATTGCAAAAATGAATATATACTGAGAACTTATTGTGTCAGACAGCGTACTAAGAGTTTTCCATACATACACAAATTATTCTCACAGGCATTTTATGAGTTGGGCACCCTTATGAAGTAGATATACTTATGACTTTGCTTAACGGATTTGGAAACTGAAGCTCAGAGAGACTGAGGAACATTCCCATGCCACACAGCTACTGAGAGGTAGAACCAGCATGTAGACATAGATCCCACTTAGTCCAAATCATGCACTTATTGTCATCAAGCTAAGATGCTCTCATCTTCCTCTCTAAAGTATAGTGCAAAGTGGATGATATTGGGACCAGGATATCATGATTTCTGGATTCTGGTTCTAATTCTGCACCTGCTTTTGTGAGACCTTAAAAGTGTGACCTTTCCCACATATAATAGATGGGGCATTGATAGACCTTCAATAACCCTTCCAGTGATGAGGTTCTGATCTTACAGGCTCTCAAAGACCTCCTTTATAAGCCATATACTTTGAGGACTCTTGCTATTCACAAACACTGTACTTGAGAGGGGTCTTTGGGACTGATTCTCATGAACATAATTCTGCAATTCTGTTTCATTGCACTTTTTCCATGGGAAAAATGTTTTTCAAAGACCACTCCTAACTTGCTGCCTGATGGCACTTGCTTACCTCAAACAATTTGATGCATGGTATGTAGTTATACTCTTACTGTCAGTGCCTGAAATAAATAAGTAAATACATAAGTAAGTAAATAAATACATAATATCTTCACTGGGTCTGATAAAATAAATTCCACTTAAAATAACAAAACCATATCAGAAAAATATATAACACTGTTTGGGGAAGCTCTGGACTGGATATTGAACTTAGACTACTGGCAGACAGTCTATTTTCCTTATAAGAAATGTGATATGGTCCTATGGCTTCAGGAGGATTTTTGTATGTGGAGAAGAAAAGTTAGTAAAAAGGGCAGTCTGTGGTGCCTTTTACTATGCAGATGATAGAAAAAAAACAATCTCAGTCATATTTACAGATGAGTATTTGTCCATTCCAAACTGTAAAATCACCATTCTCATCCCTGCAGGGCCTCTGGAGCCCACTCAGATTCAGAGTGGACTACCATAGGGGAGGATGTTTGGAATTCCCTAAACGGTTTTCTTGTAGCTTGAAAAATTTGGGCTCAGTACAATGGAGGCAACAGAAATGCACCAGAAAGAGCCCTTGAACTTGGATTTAGAAGACTTGAGTAGAATTCCAGTTCTGCCATAATGAAGCCCTGTAACCTAGGACAAGTTATTTAAATTTTCTGATCCCTACTCTATTTCTATTAAAAAGTAAAGACAAAGATCCAAAGGGTTAATTAAAGGAAAAGGAAAAGAGAATAAATATTTATAAGCATCTTCTATATCCTGGTGCTTTTCTCAACCTATCGGATCTATGAAATAAAAATAATTATAAAATTATAAAAAATACCTGAATGACTTTTTTCTCTATTTAATATATGATGGTGTTCATTCCTTTTATAAAATACAGTCAAGGATATCAGGTCAATTGTGGGATTCAAATATGTTACTAAATAATTAAAATATGACTTACATGTCATAATCCAGGTGCAGGGTAGTATGGAGACACCAAGGACTGAACACTGAATTCTATCATAAGAATTCAAAAATGTCTCCCAGGAGATGAATCATGTAAGTTTGGGTTGAAAGATGAGAATTATTTAACAGATAAAGAAAGTGGGACATTTTAAGTGCTTTGAGTAAAGGTCTTAAAGTGATCAGGATTATCATTGGCCTAGAGATCTGCCAATACATGGTAGGTACATAGCATAGTGAGGAAACCCCATACGTTAATCAACTTTTAAGTGCTGTGACCAAAATACCTCAATGAACAACTTAGAGAAGGAAAATTTTATTTTAGGTTCACAATTTCAGCAGTTCAGTCCATGGTGGATTGACTCCATTTCTCTGGAACCAAGGTAAGGCAAAACATTATGAAAGAAGAAAGAAAGCAGCTCAGGATATGGTGGTCAGGAAGCAGAGAGAGAGAGAGGGGAAAGGGCACAGAGAAGATGAACCCTTCTAGGGCATGCCCCCAGTGATTTAATTCCCCAGCCATGCCCCCACCTGCTTAGTTACCACCTGGTTACCACCTAGTTAGTCCTTTCAAACTATGATGTACTGATTATGTTATAGCTCTTACATTTCAATTATCTCACTTTCAAACATTCCTGTATTAACGCAGGAGCTTTGGGGGACATACTTCATATCCAAATCCTAAATTCCAGAAGATTGAATATGGGTCAGTGAAATACTGAGGGCTCAGATTAATCTGAGGCCAGATTATTAAGGCATTTAAATATCAAATTCAAACTTTATCCTCTAAGTAATAGAAATCCATCAGTTTTGTTTTTATTGAAAGAGGTTTATGATGAATATGCATTATACACATGTGAATAGCAGAGATTTTATGGTTTGAAGATTTGAAGTTGGAAGGACATCAATCAAATTTTACTGGGAGGCCATTAGCAAATGGATTAGATACTCTGTTCCTGTGTTACTAATCCTAAGCTTTTCATTACTATGACCAAAATACCTGACAGGGACAACTAAGAGGAAAAGAAGTTTGTTTTGGGCTCAGTTTCAGAGGTTCAGTTCATAGTTGGCCAACTCTGTTTCTCTGGGTCTGAGATGAGGCAGAACATCATGGCAGAGGTGGCTTCTCAACTCATGGAATCTAGGCAGAAGGAGAGCAAGGAAGGGGGTATGTATAAATACAGTCCTGGTCACACCTCCAGTGATTAACTTCCTCCAGCCATGCCCAATTTGCCAAAGTTACCACGTAGTAGTCCATTCAATTTAATGATCCATCCAATGGATTAATCCACCAACGAGGTGACAGCTATTATAATTAATCATGTCATCCCTGATCATTCTTGCATTGCCTAACACATGAGCTTTACTGGGGACATCAAAGATCCAAACCACAATCCTACCTATATTCTGTAGGCTTTGAAATGGAGAGTGTTCTTAATAACACAATGGCAACTATTGAGTCCACAAATTTTATGGAACTTCCTAGTGGAATGCCTTTCTGTTAGGAAATGAACATAGAACTGTGGAATTGGGTTAGGAAATGGAAGAGTCAGAGACTTATTAGCCCTTGAAGGGTAAAGTCAGCATGACTGTGTAACCTAGGGAAAGTCTCTCTGGCCTATACTCTCCCTGCCTATACAGTTAAGCCAGGTCATTTTGCAGATCTTTGTCAGCTTTAACAGTCTAAGATTTATCTCTCAAGACTGTCCCAAGCCTTTACTTATAAGTGTTCTATTTAAAATTGAATCCTTCAATTGGGGCTTCAGTCTTGCTTTTGACCTTCTCACCTATTTGAAAATGTTTGCAAATGTGTATGCATCATCTTAAGAGTCCAGGGTTGGAGGGCCTTTCTCTGCTTTGCAAAGAACATTGCTTATAACTAGGAAGACAAAACCATAAGCCTCCAGCTTGGACTGCATATCTGAATTCTCAATCTGGGGCAACGAAGACAGAAACTGTTGGGTAAGCACTAAAAGGAGCTGAAAATGCCGAAAGAGATTTTACTGTGTGATCTGGAGGTCAGTGCCAAGGAAGTGGTTTGTACATTCTTCAACTGAGCCATGTAGAAATTTATATCAGGCATGAATATGTGATAATTCCTAACCACAGATGCCTCATGGCAGAATGGGAATCTGAACTATGAATCAGTAAGCCAGACTCTAGGCCTACGGTGGGCCTTAGAATGTTCTTTAGTTTCTTAACAGTGAAGTGTGGTTGGCATAAAATTGAAGTAAGAACAAGTGTAAGTGGAAACAGCAAATGGCCTTGGAGTCAGGAAACCCAGGATCAAGCTACAATGCTATTACACATTGCATTTGGCTTCAACAACTCAATTAACCTTTATAAGATTATTTGTATTATGGGTATTACAATAATATCTACTTTATAGGGGTGTTATCAGCTTTACTTTTCAAAATTGATTCATTCATTTATTTATTAGATTGATTCAGCAAATACTCTCTAAGGTCCCATTATGTCAATAAGTTTTGACATTAGAGATACAATAGTCATGAGATATACTGAGTCTAATACTGTTGAATTATGATGCACATATCAAATGTTAATATTTTATATTAGCATAGTGAGTCCAGAAACTATATTCATACCACACAAAGAAAATGTAGTATCTTCCTTTCTATAAAACAGCTCTGGTCTTCTTCAGGTGTTTATTTGCTAACAAAATTGAAAATAAATAGCTATAACAATAAGTTGTATTCTAAACCAAAAAACTTAATCCTGTACTGTCACCAAATAGTCTCTTTATATTGATTTAGTCCTCATTAGGTAAAATTACCAGGTCTCTCAGATTTCTGCTTTCCTCCTCTGTTTTCCTCCACTCAAAAATATCTGGTGGTACTGATCTCAAAGGAAAAAAGGGGACATTGCAATTTTGTATCAACCCGATGGTCTCTGATTTCTCTTTGATCTTGGCTTTGGATTGACTGGCCTGGGTTGCTTTTAGGACAGGATCACCGACATCTTTCAGACATGTCTGACCTTTTGAGGGCATCTATTGCTAAAATCTATTGCTGGTGCCTTATATCCCCTGACTCTCTCTCAACTTATTATGGCCTCAGAGTCCATAAAAGTTTCAGTTTTCCTCTTGTATGTGGTTTATCTCAGGTTAGTCTGCTCCTCATATGAGGACCTCTCACTAGTAAGCTTCCACCCAACTTCTTGACTAACAACTAAGTCCTTTAATAGAGGAGTATAGGAATTCCTAGTTCTTGTTCATACGCCACAACAATCAAGTTGCCATGGGGACAGCGTAGAGATGTCCAATATGATACCTCAATTTGGAGTTATTAGGATGAAAAAATATAAATTATGAAATGCAAAGCACAGAGCAAAAGGCTTTCAAACTATTTATGTTGGGGAGGGAGTGGTAGGTGGGGGAGAGAGAGAACACAAACCCTGCCTGACCCTGAGAACGTTGCCTGATTTCCTGAACTCAATTCATTGCCAGGTTGAATTTATGATCCCTGGCTTAGTCATGCATCCTTTGTGACCTGGGACTGCCTGACCTAACTTTTACTCAAGCATATGTTCCCCTATCCCTTTCTACCAGCCTTCCAATCTTGTTAGAAGTTTAGGCCTCTTGACCCACTGCTAG
Organism: Marmota flaviventris; assembly: GCF_047511675.1. Taxonomy (NCBI): domain Eukaryota; kingdom Metazoa; phylum Chordata; class Mammalia; order Rodentia; family Sciuridae; genus Marmota; species Marmota flaviventris. Next base: position 38,500,169 of record NC_092507.1, on the reverse strand, counting down.
TCCAGATTTGGTTACCTTCAGATCATAGAGGAACACCATGGTACACCACCCAGATTCTTCTTCAAGATAGAAACATTTTCTGGGAGTGTACTCAGCATATAACCTTCAACTATAAGCCTCTTCAAGGTCTGCCTCAGTTACCAATAAATAGAGTACTAGCAGGAAGGAGTTTGAAGGCCTTGGTAATCTCCATAGTGTGCCCCAGCCCAGTCTTACCTGGAAAATGGTTAGTTGAATCCTTCTGTTAAAACTCTTCAGTCCAACTTGAGACAACTCTGAAAGACCCTGCTAGCTCCACAGCTCCCCAAAGATGCAGTGACGCCATCTATGGGCTTTTACCACAGTTTAGTTATCCCTCTGTCCACTCCTGCTTATTTTCCTTCCCTTTCACAGGTATTGATTCCAAAGCCATTCCTTAAACATCTTGAGTGCTAATGTCCATTTTAGTTTCTGCTTCATGGAAAATCTCATCAGAGACTGGATCCCCTTAGATTGTATCCAGTTCCCAACACTAGTATTGACCTTGTCTGAAAGACCTTGTACTGTCCCTGCCCACACCCAAGAATGAGAGAAGAATGTATGTGTATTCAGGACAAAGACAGAGCTTTGCTGCTCTGATAGCAAAGAATCTAATCCATAGAGCCTTCTCTGCTTTTAGATCATGTTTTAGTAAAGTCAACTGTCAGTTGGACTTTAATGTTTAACTGCCTCTTTTCTTATTGCCTATGCTTTATTTTTTCAGGTCCTGGACCCTAAGGTTCCCAGGCTTAAATCAGACCACTTTTGACTTGAAGGTGTCACCATTTAGAGACAGGCAGCCATTACACAAATAAATAATGGTATAGAGTGATAAGTACAATAAAAGAGGCCGTAAGGAACTTGGCTTATATTTTCCTGGCAACTATTCTGATGATTAAATGAAGCCACATAGCACAATACCTGGCACAGAACAGACAGTCATTAAATCATATTATCTTATTTTGAAAGTTAACAGATTCAGACTCTAAGATGTTGAGTAACTTTTATGAGAACCCATTGGTGGTAAATGGCTAAGCTGTGTCTTGAACGCGAGTCTCCAGATTTACACTCTATGACTATTTGCTCTATGCACTTTGCTTCAAGAGGGTATTTGTGCGTATGCACATCCATGTCTCATACCTTTCATGTATAAGACATGGATGTGCATATGCATGCACATGCACATCCAAGAAACCAGTATTTTTTTCAGACCTGAACTTTTGAGAAACTGACTGCCTCCTTCACAGTTTGGGTATACCATATACCTGGTTTCAGGCAAGTTCCTTCAGTCTTTGCTGAAATGAGCCTAGCAACTGGGCAATATATTTTTTTTTCACATTCTATTTCCCCTTCATGCTTAGTGAGATGCAGAGAAGCATCAGACCAAAGCAGTGACATTTATATGAAAAGAATCCGTTGTGTTCTTTGTAAGGAGTAGCACATAGCCCTAAGCCATATTGCTTTTCATTTGATTTTCTCTGGGAGGCTCTGGCAAGAGCTTGGCCCACTGGAGGGAGTTGCCTTGAGTCCTCATGCTGGAAATTATATTCTGCAATTAAAATCAATAGCAAAAGACACACAACAGAAAGGTCATAGAACACAACAGAAAACCATTGAGTAGCATATTTCTAGGTATCAAAATAGATTTTTGAATCCTTTTTTTAATCTACAAATGCCTAAAGCTATCCTTGGGAGAAAGGTAGTGTGCCCCAGTCCCAGTTTTACATGGAAAATGGTTAATTAAAGAAAAATCCTTCTGTTGAAACTCTTCAAGGCCCAGTTTCCAGCCCAACATTACCCTTTTAAACTCTTTGACCATCCTTGTGATATTAAGTCAGTGACAGGTTGGAATGAATTCCTAGCCCTGGAGAGTTGTTCATAGCCTGTGTCCTGAAACCTTTACTTTAGCCTAACAGTGCTCCATTCCTTACATGACTCTTGGAATCCCTGCTTCCTGAGATATTGCTACGACTATACTATACTTTTGCCCTTTAGATCTAATATGTTACTCTTCTGGCATTTCCTTCCTTAATATCATTATCCGATTTCAAGTCTTTAATGCTCCAGCTATAGTCAAAACAAACTTTTCCCAGAACTTTCTACAGTTTAACCAGAAAACCCAGGATTAGACCTAATTCCATGTCCTCTACTCCACATGCATTCCTGGGTGATTTTTTTTCCTCCTTTGTTTAATACAAAACTTTTTGTTCTGATCTTTTGCATAGGCCACGCAGAGAGTACAAATAAGGGTACTCATGTTTAATTCTTGCAGATTATAGTTAATTGTAAACCACTCATTTTATCCATGGGTAAAGTGACTTATCATATTGTAAGAAGTCAATGACTGAGCCTAATTCAATCCCAAATCTGCCTCCCAGATCCATGCCACTGCAATACAGCTACCTCTCTGTGTCTTGAAGAGGTAATATCATAGTTCCATTATAGCTATAACCTGCTAAATTTTTAAATAATATTATGTCCATAGATTCAGGGGGTATATTATACAGAATGTGCCTAAGAAACATGCATAAAAGACTCTTTTGTAAGCCTAAGAGAAGCAGATCCTGTTAAATAATTTCTTAGAGCCAAAGGCATTCTAGTCTTTTCCTCAAGTACTTGTGACCTTCATGAGTAACCTCCAGGTGTATCAGTGAATCAATCTTCTGGTTTGTTTATAAACTTTGTATCAAAGTATAATATACACACATAAAAATGCACATATCCTCACTGCAGTTTGATGAATTTTCAGTCTGAATACAGGTAAGGAATCTGCACCAATTTTGAAAAATAGTATCACTGGCATCTCAGAAACAGTTATTTATGCTTCCCCCATCCCAAGGATTACCATTATGCTGACTTATTCTCACAATTATTTTATCCATTATACCATCGATGGCATTTGGGTACTTTCTAGTTTTGTGTATTGCAAATAGTATTGTAATAATGGTATTTTATATGTCTTTGGAACAAATATATATATGCACTTTTATTGGGAATATATATAGAAATTGAATTAGTCATTAAACAGTATGTTGTGTTAGATTCTCATTGCTGCTGTAACAAATTGCTACAAACTTATTGCTTAAGATAATATAAATTTATTCTCATTGTTTTGAAGGTAATAAGTCCACAATAGTCCCTCCCTACTGATATTTCTGATAAGAAGGAAAAAAAATTTAACTGATTCCTATCTTATGATGAAATGTATTGCCTTATGAAGTAGTAAACTTTTTGTCACTACAGATATTTAAGCAGAGGTGAGATAAACATTTTTTGAGGCAAATTATATAGGTGCTTTCTTATAAGAAGTCAGGGATTTGAAGTTGAGGATTGAGATTTTAGTTTTAGCACTTACTGTGCAAACATAAGAAAGTCATTTAATTTCTATTAGCTCTTGTTTCCTTATTTTTATAATGTAGATATTACTCATATTATGCATTTGAAGCAAGGTCAAATTCTCCATTCTGCATGTCAGCTAGTCACATAACCACACCTGTAACATGGAGATATTTTAACATAGTTACCTGCATTTGTTATAACATTGTTTATACTATACTATAATGATGTATTTATTTACTGTCCCTCGAATAAGCTTTAAAATTATATAAATGCAAGTATTTTGTGTGCTATATTTTCTACTATATTTTCAATGCTTAGCAGAGCAAATTGCACATAGGAGGTGTGCAATGAATGAATATTATTCCTGTCACAGGAACACTGTAAGAAACTAGTAAGATATTGGTGATAAAAGCACATTTTAAATTTCATAACACACTTTCAAGATAAATTGTGTTATTCTTATCATAATTATCTCAATGATCTAGGCAGTAAGTGTCTAGGTCAGTGACTGAAGCAGACTGTGGCCCCCTCGTCAGGGAAAGACACAATGAGAGGACTGACACCTGTCCCTCTGAATTTCTCTGGAGGAATATGGTATGCTCTCTACAGGACACTATTTCTGCCTCTCTGAAGAACAGCTCTAATTACTGGTGATAATTAGTTGCAATTTAATGTTCTTAGGGCAATTTGTAGAGGTGCAAATTGTGTCTAGTCTCTCCAGGATTTTATGGTCTTTCCCTTGATCTCTGATCCAGTCTCACTTCTTGTGAAATTAGAATATAGGAAAGAAAAGATGCCCTAATGAGATAAAAACCTAAAGGTCATCTTTACAAAGAGCCTGTCCTTCACTGCTGTCTACTGTGGAGTAAATTTCAGTACCATTCAGGTGGCTGCAAGCAGCTGAACTGGCAGAGCAACATTCAAAAAATGAGAAACCCATTCTTTTATACCTTCAACAAATTTTTGAAAATTTTCTTTGTGCTAAGCTCTGTTGAATACTAAGAATGCAGAGGTGACCATATATGGGCCACATGCCATTAAGTTAGTTGCAGTCTAATGGGAAACATAATAAGAAAACAGAAAATTGCAAGGTATCTGATGATGATTCTAGAAAGAGGAACACACACACAAAAAAGAATTGATAATGACAACTAATATTTATTATACAGGTACTAGTCTAGATGTTTTATATCCATTCTCTAAAATTTTTTAAATAATAAAAATTATATTTTTAGGCCTTTTCATATAAGGACAGTAAGGCTCAAGGAAGAAATTGGAAAGAAAGAAGCACATTTTTGTGATTACAAAGTTAGAGGGGACAGTATGATCCTCCAAGCTTAGAACAAATAGAATGTCTAGATAGGTATGGATCTATATTGGCCCAAAACTACATAGCAAATTTAAGAAAATCAGCCCAATTAATCTGCATTGGACTTGTCTCCTATTTTTTTTTCCATTTCCTGAATTTATACCTTTTTACGAACATCATCTTTCACTTTAAGTTTTTGGACCCTCTTTGTATTAGTCAGGGTTCTCCATCAAAACTGAACCAATAGATTATATAGATGGATATTTACTATAGCAATTAAATCATTGGATCATGAAGGTCAAGAAGTCCTGTGATCTGCCATCTGCAAGTTAGAGAACCAGGAAAGCCAGTGGCATAATTCAATCCAGTTCCAAAATTCTGATAACTACTAGAGAAGTTGATGATCCCAGTTTTAGTCTAAGACCTTAGACTTCAGGGGCTTATAGTATAAGTCCTAGTCTGACTTCAAAGACCAACAGCCAGGAATGCTACTGCCTGCAAGTAGAAGATGGATGTCCCAGCTTAGATAGGAAGAACAAATTCAGCCTTCCCCTTTTTGTTCTTTTTAGGTTCCCGGTGGTTTGGCTGATGCCCACTTTTACTTATCAGGGTATTGGTGATCTTTTCTCAATCTGCTGATTGAAATCTCTTTGCAAACAAGAGATTTTACTATCATGTCTTCTGGAAACACTTTCACAGACACACCAGGAAACACACCCCAAAATAATGTTTTAACAGATATCTGGAAATGCCTTAGCCCAGTCAAATTCACCATCAGACTCTTGAAAACCAAAGTAGGCACAAGTAGAGTATCCCTTATTTAAAATGTTGGAATATTAAATGTTTCCGATTTTGAAGATTTTGGATTTGGGAATATTTTCATAGACTTTAGCAATTGAGCATCCCTAATCAGAAAAATCTGAAGTCTGAAATATTTTGAAACATTTTGAATTTGAGAGCTTCAAATCAAGGACATTTGATCTGTAGCTGAAAAGAATTTGGGATTTAGAGTCCAAAGGGACAAAATGATGGTCTCAAATTCACCAAAATCTGCTTGATCTTTTTTTTTTTTTAATTTCTAGGTACTTTTCTCTCACAGCTTTTAAAATTGTTTCTTTGTTCTGAATTTTTGGCAGTTTAACTATAATATGTCACAGAGAAGTTCTTGTCTGGTACTATTTGGAGTTCTAAATATCTCCAGTTCTTCTATGTTCATCCTCTTCCCAAGATTAGGGATTTTTTTAATATTATTTTACTGACAAAGTTTTCTATGCTATTAATCTGTGTTTTTTTTTCTTTCCTTCCTCAAGGCCTATGATTCTTATGTTGTTTTAGAACTTTTTGTATTCTGTTCATAGTTTCTGATTTCATCTTTTATTATTATCTGAATGTTGTAATTCCTGTACCTTATCTTCTAGAATTGATATCCTTTCTTTTGATTGATCTAATCTTCTGTGAGACTCTCAACTGATTTTTTGTTTGATTAATTGACTGCTTCATTGCCAAGATTTCTGATTATTTTTTTCAGAATTTCTATCTACTTTTTGAAAAGCTATTTCATATCTTGTATCTTCTCCTTTAGCTCATTCTTTAGATTCTCTTTTAATTCACTGATCATTTAAAAAATCAACCATTTGAATTCTTTGTTGCACATTTCCTCCACTTTATAGCTCTGGATTCAGTTGTTGGAGAGTTTTGAACATTCAGAGGCATCATATTGCCTTGTTTTTCCATGTATCTGTATTTCTACATTGAGATTTGCTCCTCTATGGGATGGAAATCTATATTACTGTTATATGAGTCTTTTAAATGAGCTGCTTTCCGTTTGCTGAGTTTTCAAGCTGGAGGTTCATCTCAGCCTCAAAGCACTGACTCAACATGTTCAAATCACTATGTTTGATCCCCAGCTCTTCTTTGAGAGGAGAAAATAGCCACCAATAATAGCAACAGCTTAACAGAAACATAAAGTAAAAACCTATTAAAAATATTTTCTATCATTTCATTAATCAAAGAGAATAAAGAGAAAGTGAAATTATACAGAATCAGCTGAAAAAGCAGGTAACAGAGAAAATAAAATTGATATTGAATTACATAGAAAATAGACTGAAAAGGAAATTAAAGAGAAGGAGAGAAAATAAAAAATGAGGGGGAGGCAAGAGGTACAAAACAAAAACAAGAGGAGAAAGCAGAAAAAGAAAGCAACAGAATACCTTATTGAGCAGAAAAAAGATACATGGATATGTGTAATTAATGAATTAAAAACCCTTAAAATTATATAGAGATATCAAATAGCAAGTAGGTGATGAGAAGCCAAAAGATCAACATAGGAAACAATATAGGTGAAATTTTTTAAAAATATGAAAAACCAAAATTCTTCTTGCTGAAGTGTTAAACACATAGAGACTTCTTTCAGATGCTTCTAGTTTTTAAATCACAAGCCTTGTATGCATATCATCTGATTGGCTCTGAGCATGGAGATAGCATCTGAACTACTCGGTTCTGTGTTGGTTTGGGGGGTTATGTACTTGTCTGTTTGTTTGTTTCCCTCATGACTAAATCAGTCCCTGTTTAAAACAAACAAAAACAAAAAACAAAAACATGTGGAGGTCAGCCACTATAACCTTTAATTTAGTATTTGTCTGTCCTTCTCCTCATCTAGAGCAAATCTAGCCAGCTCTGGGTGTTTTGCTCTGGACCTATGAACTGGTAAGATACCTGGGGACTATCATTCCCAGATTGGCAGACAGATCCTTCTCTGGTGCAGGTGAAAGTTTTTTGTACTGTTTTGTGGGGATTCTTTATGTGGGGGGGAGAATTATGAAGTCTTTATCCAGCCCTCTTCATCTAGTGCAAATGTAGGTGACTGGAAATTCCACAGTTTTCTGGGAAATTGTAATTCCCTTGGATTTGTAGAGGGTCTAGTGCTGAATCTTCTGCCTAGAAGACCAAACCCTCTCTGGCATGAAGAAGAGTGCTTTCTGTGCACTAGGGAGACTTCACTATGAAGGAACAATCACTATACACTTGGGTGGTAGAGTGGGTTCAGCTCAATTTCTTCTGCCAAGCAGTGAGTTTTGCTAGCCTTAGCTAAGTTGAGGCTCCATTGGTGTATATGGAAAAAGCTTCAAGAAAAAGCTGTCAAGCCAGTTATAAAGAAAAATCCATCAGAATTACAACCTATTTCTCAGCATAAACTCTAAAGTCTGGGAGAGCACGGATTGATGTATTTAAAGCCCTTAAAGTAAACTATTACAACCAGATTAGTATATCTAACAAAGTTATCCTTCAAAATCAAAGAAAATATAAAAATCTTCCATGATAAGCATAAATGAAAGGAATTCAAGACCACTAATCTTACACAGCAGAAGATACTAAAAGTATTCCTACACAGAAGAGGAAGATAAAAATAAACCAATGAGCACAGAAGAAATAAACCATATTAGAAAAATAAGTAAGAAAATATGAATCAGGACTGATTCAAACATTAGAGATAAAATAGAATGACAGGAAATAACATATAACTCTCTATAATAACACTCAAGGTACCTGGTCTTAATTCTCCAATTAAAAGACATAGACTGGCAGGGCACAGTGATGCATAGGCCTGTAAGCTCAGTGACTTCAGAAACTAAGGCAGGAGGTTCACAAGTTTGAGCAACTTAAAACGACCAGCCTTTGGAACTTAAAAAACCCTCAAGTCCAAAAAAAAGGCAGGGGAGGGGAGATATAGTGCAGTGGTAAAGCACCCTTGGGTTCAATCCCCAATACCCTCCCTCAAAAAAAAAAAAAAAAAAGACATATTGGCAAATTGTATTAGAAAGTAAGAACCAATTATATTTTTACTCCAATAAATATTCCATAAATATACTTAATAGGCAAAAGCCATCCACAGACTGAAAGTGAAAGGACAGAAAATTATACTCCATACAAATGGAATCTGAAAGCAAGCAGGAGTAGCCACTTTATATGAAACAAAGAAGACCTCAAGCCAAAATTATTAGGAGAGACAATGAAGGTCATTACATGTTGGTAAAGTGAACAATCCAACAAGAAGTTATGGTGATTGCAAATATTTATGCTCCAAACGTTGGGGTACCAGATTTCATAAAACAAACATTCCTAGATATAAAGGCACTGATAGACCTCAATACAGTATTAATGGAAGATTTCAATATACTTCTCTAATGAATGGGTAGGTCATCCATAAAGGAAATCAACAAAGACTCATCAGATTAAAACCCTACTACAGATTAATTGGACTTAACCAATACCTAAAGAATATTTTATCCAACAAATAACTGAATATTCTTTCTTTTCAGTTGATCATAAAACTTTCTCCAAAATTGATCATATATTGTCATAAAGGAAGTCTTAGCAAACACAAAAAAATAGTTGAAATAATCTCTTGCATTTTTTTCAGATCATAATGGAATGATATTAGACAACAAGAAGAAAAGCTCCTGAAACTATACTAATACATGAAGACTGAACAATACATTTCAATGAAAAGGTCACTGAAGAAATTAAGGGGGAAGTTTAAAAATACCTAGAACCAAATGAAGATGGAAATACATCTCTAGGATACAGGAAAAGCAGTACTAAGAGGGAAGTTTATGTCTATGCATAACTATATGAAAAAAAAACCAGAAATATCAAATAACAACCTAATTATGTATCTTAAGGTCTTAGAAAAACAAGCAAAATTCAGTACTAAAGCTAGTAAAAGAAAAGAAACAATGAATATTAGAGTCAAAATTTAAAAAACTAAAAAAATGCAGATCAATTTTTGTAGATTCTTTGAAAAAAAAAAATGTTGTTAAAATCCCAGCCAAACTAACCAAGATAAAGAGGAAGGAGACACAAATTAATAAAATTAGAGGTGGAAATAAGATATTACAATGGACACAACAGAAATCTACAGGATCAATAAGAATACTTTGAAAAATTAGACTCCAGTAATTTAGAAAATCTAGAACAAATGGAAAACATTTCTAGAAATACAGTCTACCAAAAATGAACCAAGAGGAGATGGAAAACCTAAACAAACAAATTACAATCAATGAGGTTGAAGCAGTAATAAAAAGCCTCTGAACAAAGAAAAACTCTGGACCTGATTGGCTCAGCTGAATTTTGCCAGATCTTTAAAGAAGAACTAATCTAATAATGCTCAAATTACTCTATGAAATTTAAAGAAAGGAAATGCTCCAAACTCATTCTACAAAGCCTGTATCATCTTGATACTCAAACCAGATAAAGATACTTTAAGAAAACTGAAGACCAACATCATTGATAAACACAGATACAAAAGTCAACAATAAAATATTAGCTAATAATAGTCAACTACATCTTAAAAATACTATACACAATAATCAAGTTAGTTTCATCCCAGGGATACAAGAATGATTCAACATATGCAAATTAATAAATGTTATAGACCACATAAATAGAATGAAGGGCAAAAATCACAACAAAAACATCTCAACAGATGCAGGAAAATTCAATATACCTTCATAATAAAAACACAGAAGAAGCTAGGGAGAGAAAGTATTTCCACCAACATAATAAATGATAGATATGGCAAACCCAGAGCCATATAATACTGAATGGGGAAAACCAGAAAGCATTCTCACTAAAATTAGGAACAAGGCAAGGATGTCCACTCTCACCACTCCTATTCAATATAATACTTGAAATTTTAGCCAGAATACCTTGGCAAAATAAAGAATTAAATGACATATAAATAGAAAATTAAGAAGTCAAATTATCCCCATATGCAGATGATATGATACTTAGTAGAACCTTATAATTCCATCAGAAGATTTGTAGAATTCATAAACAAATTCATCAATATTTCAGAATAAAAAAATCAACATACAAAAATCAGTAGCTTTTCTGTATACCAAAAATGAATCCTGTGAAATCAGAAGCTGAGCATGATGGTACAGGTAATCCCAATGATCGAGAAGGTGAGAAAGGAGGATTGCAAGTTTGAAGACAACCTCAGCAACTTAGCAAGACCCTAAGCAACTTAGTGAGACCCTGCCTCAAAATTAAAAAAAATAAAAATAGCTGAGAATGTAGTTCAGTGGTAAAGTGCCCCAAGTGCCCCTGAGTTAAGTCCCCAGTACCTCCCACCAAAAAAAATCCAGGAGTTGTGTCCTTTTCATATGGCACGCTCTTCCTATTTTTTATGGGATTAGTCACTCCAGGTCAAAGTGATTTAAAATTATCAAATATATCCTGAATGTTTGCAATGCATATTTTTGTTGTTTTATTTTTTTAAGAGAGAGAGAGAATTTTTTAATATTTTTCTTTTAGTTTTCAGCAGACACAACATCTTTGTTTGTATGTGGTGCTGAGGATTGAACCCAGCGCCCCACTCATGCCAGGCGAGCGCACTACCGCTTGAGCCACATCCCCAGCCCCTATTTTTGTTACTTTAAATGAGTTAATTTGTTTTACATTCCCATGAGTTTTAGGGTAGTATGTAGTAATTATTTAATGAAGGAGTTAAATAATTAATTGAACCCATTTTTCTATTAACATTATAATGGCACTCCCATTAATATGAAAATATGAATGTGTCTTAGATAACTTTCCTTTGACATTATAATGACTATATTAAAATTTCAGATATAATAATGAAATTCTAGTTATTTTAGAGAAACAATTAAAAAAAACTATACGTAATGCTCTGGAAGAATTGTGGGATGTTCTTGAAGTACTAAAAAGGAATTTTCAGAAAAGTTGATTTAAAAAAGCACATACCTTTCATTAAATTTGGCTGTAAGTACAAAATAATAATCATTTAAGTAGACTTTTTTGTTTTAAGCATTGCAGTGATCAAAACAAAAGTTGTCAGATTGAAACACACAATTGATGATTTAGACAAAGGGATTGAATCCAAATTCAGAGTTAAAAGTTAGAGTTAAAGCTTTCCATGACTTGTTTAAGTGCGTGCACAGGATATGTTTCACTTGTCTCTCCTGTTCTTTCCCAACCTTTTGCAATTTGTCTTTCACCTTGCCTCCTGGCTGTGTATAGATCACATTCATAGACTGCCTTGACCTGTGTTTCAACTAAATAAGGGTACCACCTAAAGATCAGCAAGAGGGAAAAATAAAATCATGAGATTTTCTTCTCCATTTTCCTCCCTGAGGGGCTATACTGCCGGCCTATGTCCTTTGATTGAAAGTCATAGTTGCTGTAAGTGGCTTTCTCAGTACAGACTCTCAGCTTTCAGTGTGTAATAACCACTCTTTCTGCTTTCCTCTTCTTGCCTTGAGGTGGTATCTGACCTCTTGGTTCAACACTATACCTCCAGGTTTCCTATACTCCACTCCACTATTGAGTCTTGCTTTAAACTCTCCTGGAACATTTGCTAGTTTGAGTGTACCATATAGTTTCTTGTTGGAACCTATTAAGCTTTATATGGTGTTTTGTTTTGGGTTTTTTGTTGTTGTTGTTTGGTGCATTTTTTTCCCCACAAAAATCATGAAATTGTGTCAGTTCTAGTGTAGTAAGTTTTTTTTTATCATTAGTTGTTCAAAACATTACAAAGCTCTTGACATAACATATTTCATACATTTGATTCAAGCAGATTATGAACTCCCATTTTTACCCCGTATACATATTGCAGATTCACATCGGTTACACATATTGCAGATTCATATTGGTTACACATCCACTTTTTTTACATACTGCCATACTAGTGTCTAGTGTATTCTGCTGCCTTTCCTATCCTCTACTATCCCCCCTCCCCTCCCCTCCCCTCCCCTCCCCTCCCCTCCCATCTTCTCTCTCTACCCCATAGTGTAGTAAGTTTTATGTAAGTCCCATTATCTTTGTAGACTTTAATTGGAGATTATAATTTCCAATGAAGTTGTTGTGAGTATCAAATAAACTAAATTGTGTAAAGCACTTAGCATAATTACTGATATATAGTAGATGCTCAGAAAATACTTGTTTCCTCTTTCCTTCTTTGTTTGAACTGTTTAGCACTGTATTTGTCAAAGGAGAATATATGATTTGGGGGAGTTGATGGAGCAGACAAAGCTTGGGCAAATGTGACAGTGAGCTTTCAGCCAATGGGGAAATTTAAGTATGGCTCTGTGCTAGTTGGCAAGGATGCTAAATGTGATATCTAAAATGAAAAGCCAGATTAGATGAATGGAGATTTCACTCTCTCGCCCCATTTCCACCATTTTAAAAGAAGGACTCAGGGTCTGGGGATATAGCTCAGTTGGTAGAGTGCTTGCCTCACATGCACAAGGCCCTGGGTTCAATCCCCAGCACCACCACCAAAAAAAAAAAAAAAAAAAAAAAAAGGACTCAATTATGTTGTTTGTATTCTTCAGTAGTTCCCACACTGTAATGGTGAGGATTTCAAAATAAGCTTGCTCTTTGATCTACTCAACCATCTTCGACTTGACTCTACTTTCCTTTTAATAGGACTTTAAATGTGTTCTTGCATCCTTGAGTCTGGATGGGTCCAAACATATCTCATTCACCTACTATACTACCATTTGATATTCATGTTCATTTTAATTTATTAATATATTTTTACAAAAATTATGTGTCAGGCCTTGTGCAGACCCTGTCAGTAGATAATTATTAATCACTTTCCATATCCTGGGGATTCAACATAAATAAGATATACAAAGTCTTTTTTCTCATGAAGTTTTCATTCTGGTTGTTGAGACACACAACAAAACAAAAATAAACTAGAATACCACATGCTAGGAATAGACATAAAGACAAGGGAGGCAGCTCCCTGGGGAGATAAGGAGTTATGGAAGAAATATTTAAGGTCGTGTGGATAAGCATATTAGAGAGAATTCTGAACAAAAATTCAAACAAAATAAGGAAATTAACCATATAAGATCTAGAGGAGAACATTCTATACAGAGGGAAAAGCCTGTAGTAAGACTCAGAGAAAAAGAACAAGCAAGAACAGCCAGAATAACTGAGAAGAGTGGGGAAGTGTAAGAATGAAATCTGAAAACTATCCAGAAATTGAGTCAGAAGTAGAACTTTGAGGCCTGTGTTAAGGACTTTAGATTTTGCCTTAAATTTTCAATGGAAAGCTATTGTGATTTATATGTTTAAAACATCATTTTGACTGCTAGGTAGAGGCTAGACTAAAGGGAAAGAGCAATACTGAAGATAGGGAGGTCAACTTTGTCTGCTCCATCAACTCCCCCAAATCATTTTTAGGAGAAAGATGGAGAGAACTTCAGAAGGGAGAACTAAGGGAGGCTGCCATAGTGGCCTAGCAGAAAGAAAATAATGGCCTACGAGAAACCATACTGTGACATCTATAGTGGTCTGGGGAGAGCTGGAGGGAATTTAAGGAAGAGAGCCAAAAATGTATTTTTATTCAGGATATATTTTTGAGGTAGTATCTGAGGTAGATTTAATATAGGGTATGAGAAAGAGAGGAAGCAAAGATGGATGACTACTAGGATTTGTGGCTTGGTGACTGGTTAGTGTCATAGAAGGAAGAAAATCAAGAATTCTACCTCAGACTATTTAGGTTTGAAGTGCCCATGAGACATTTATGAGGTCTGTTGGACAATTAAACAAACATCTGGATCTCAGGAGAAAGGTAGAACATGAGATATAAATTTGGAAGTTAGCTGCATGTTATTGGATTTTAAAGGCCCAAGATTGGATTAGAACATAGCAAAAAGAAGATGGTACATATTCTGGGCCTTTCAGAAACTCATAGTCCCTGATTTTCTCCTCCCCTACTATGTGAGATTCTTTGGAGACAGGGCCATTTGAAGTTTGACATTTCCTTAGCCTATGGCACAGAGTATTGGTCAGAAAGAAATGTAGCATGGTGGTCATCTATTCAGGTTTGGAATCAGCCACATCAGAATTTTGATTAAAACTCTACTATTGGTCAAGTGTTTGACCTGTGGAAAATTACTTAAATTATTTAAATCTGTTTTCTCATTATTAAAAGGGACTTCCATGTCCCTTTAATTTCATGTAACAATGACTGTAACATCACAAGCCATTAGTAAATGCTGTTAATATTAAAATAATCATGCTGTTAGAATTAGGAACTTACTCTTCCTTCTCTCCTTCTTTTTCTTCCTTTTGATCATCTTTGGAGTTGAATAATTTTGGAAGCAAAATGATTGCTTCTCTAGCTCTTTATAATATCTCATTTGATGCAGAGTGCAATTCTGGTTTTAGAACTGATATTATTCTTAGTTACTGTCTATTTACATAGATTATATCTTCATGTGTTTAACATCTTAAACTCTTCTTTTGTAAAGAAATTAACTTGGAAAAACTGTTCTTGCTCAAAGGGTGAGTGATTTTGAAACTCAACAGTTCATAAGAAGCCATCATCTATATGCTTGGCTAATTTTATTTCAATTCAACATGGAATATTCAACATTCAGTTTGAAGGTGCATCTGTGTTTTTAATAGCAACTGTGATTTTAAAAAATGTTCATATGAAGTATAATTTTGTAAGTAAAATCATATTTCAAATGAGAGATTATATGTAAAACTGCACATAGAATATATTGTATGTCTGATGAATTTAAATCAGGAATGTTCATGCATATAGTGCATAAGGATTAGTGAGATGATGGTGATGGTTTTAAGTATTTCAATGGTAAAGTATTTTATGAAGAAAAAATCTTTTTGTATTTATTTATTGATCCATCCATTTATTCATTCATAGTCAATTTAAGCATCCAGTATGTGGTAAAAATTGGTTGTGTCAAGACAATATAGAAAGCTCACTCTTCTCAAGTAGTTTCTAAGAGAGGGGACACATTCACTGAAGTGATGTGGATGTTATGATAAAAATATCTTTAGCAAATTATGGACTGAAGCACCTAAAGAATTTTAAAATAAGTCACACCCATGCATATAATTGGGTGGGTGCATTCTCTCTAGCTTGAAGTCTCTCTGTAATTTATTCTTGCCAAAGAGAGATCACTAACAAGCATAAAAGAACTGGTACTTTTTAAAAAAAAAAAAAAAAACTGGTAGTTTTTGACCAAGGGAAGAGAAGTGCTTGTCACTGACTGTGAATGAAGGAAGTGCTTATTTCCTGGTGTTGTCTGGAATGGCAACAATGAGTACCTAGAGTAGTATGGGAAGCTTTTAAATATTTAGTCTGTGCCAAGCCAAAATTGAGGTATCTGTGTATTTAACTTGATAGAGAAATGAATTATACATGAACATCTTTTCCCATCATTTGCTGTATGTGTGTTGACCAACGTCCCATCATTCTCTGGGAAGCACATGCCATGGGGATTGCTGCAATGTCCTACAGACAATTTACCTTTACCGTTTTCATTCCATATGTTGCTTTCTCTTCACTGTTTCTGCCTCTTTATTTATTTAAACATAATCACTGAACAGGGAACTTTTCCACACTCCCTTTTTTTAAAGTGGAGTTTTAGAGCTCAGGTTGAATGCACTTTCTAGTGAATAGTTATTCCAAGATTTTGTCTTTTTGAAGAATAAGAAAATCCTTGACCAGCTCAATACAGTAGCCAACAATTCCAAAAATATTCAACTATAATGAAAAGAGAAGATATATTGTTTTATTTAAAATTGAAAGTTGAAAAAATATTTGCCAATTTGTTAGAGCATTAGATCAGATCCTGTGTTTTTTTCCATGAATAATTTTGGACCTATCCACATGTCCCCCCCCCCCGCCTTTAGCCATCTATCTAGATATCAGAGTTTGTGGGGATTTGTTGTTGTTTATTTTTGTTTTGTTTTGTTTCTTTGTGTTTTATTGTTGTTTGGTTTTGTCTGTAATTTTCTAAAGAGAATATCAAGGGTGATAGATGGCAACTGAGTAAGATACTCCAACAATCTCTCCCTACAGAAAAAACAAGTTGTATTCATGTACCAAACTATCATTACAAAAAAATATGGAAATCAGGTGAGAGAATACAGTGCCTGCTTTTAGTACACACACACACACACACAAACACACACACACACACACACACACACATATGCACACACAGAGAGAGGCATTGAAGAAGGCAGGCAGGATAGAATTTCCACATCATTCCCCTTCCCTAATTTCAAGTATTCCAGCATGGAGTGAGACACCTCTTGCTTGGGGGAGGGAGAGGGAGAGAGAATTATGTCTAGGCCTCAGACTTGAAACCCAGTGCCAGGCCAGTTATGTTGAAACCCAGTGCTGGGCAAAGCCCCACAACCCCTATCACCAGGTCGATACGTATGGACTGTGCTCCTGGAAGTATGTAAGTGCATTACACCAGGCTGCAAAGAGATTGCCTCCAACAACCCTCCTCCAACTTCAGATGGCAGTATTGGGACCAGGACTCCATCCACTACAAAGCTTTGTTTCAGAGCCCAGTGGTATGACTAAGCACTTGTAGAAACTGAAGCCCCCTTAGGCAGGCTACAATTCACAGATCCTGTAGATCAGCTCTATCATCAGGCAGAGACCTGTATACCTAAAAGATAGATCCAAGTTTCAGCCATATCAGTTCTAGCCTTTGAGTGGGCCTTGGGAATACTCACCCTCCTCCTAAGACTGTACAGGCCCCTGAGGCTATGAAAGTCACACATGACCCAGTTTAGCACAATCCTTGGTGACTAAAGGATTATTTCCACTATCTATTCACCACTGTTGGGCAGCAAGGTATGACCAGGCCAATGTTCACAGCTAGATCTCTAAAGCTTCCTTGGCACTAGGCATCTCAATGGGACAGTCTTCTGTTTTGACCTGCATTACTGCTAACTATAGTGGTGTGGGCCTTGGTGTAACCCTGGGACTGTTCCGGTTCTTGTGGCTATAAGACTCAGATATATGGGCTGGGGATGTGGCTCAAGCAGTAGCGCGCTCGCCTGGCATGCGTGTGGCCCGGGTGACCCAGCTTATCATTAGCTCTTGGTGGCCAAGGTCTGTCTGCCTTTACCAACTTACAACAATCATGGGCAGTATAGCATGTTGTATATACCCATTTTCTGGGTAGGAAAGGGTATAGGCCCAGTACTTTTCCCTGAAACTTTGTGCTAGACTCCACCATACGACCAGCGCACTGGTTTCATTAATGAGGTTCTTGGCATAAAAGTTAGCTAGCGAGATCGAAATAAAACACACAGACTCAGTTACCTTTTTCTATGACCAGGTCCGAGATGGCTCCCCTCTCTGGTTCCCACCTCGAACCACCTGGTAGGGCAGCAAGGATTACTCAGGGCCAGCAGGAGAGAGAGAGCGCGCGAGCACGCCAGGGAGTAGCCTTTTATTGGGGAACTAGAAATTCAGGAGAGAATTCCATCCAATGAAGGTTGAGGGGGGCCGCACTCCAAGGTCAGGGTCAGTGATTGGCCCCCGGGGTCAGTGGTCAGTCACACCCCCACACGGACGGGTTCTCTCTTCAGGAGAGGGCCAGGAAAGCTCTGACACAGATTAGCCAGAGCGCCTCAGACCCAAACCAGGAGTTGCCCAGTCACGTGTGAGAATGGTTCTCCACACTAGACTGGTAAAACCTAAAAATGGGAAGATTCTGATAGTCTCCATACTCAGGCCTGTCTATGGATGGAGCCTCTGAAATAGCTCTGATGTAGGGGAAGATAAATAGTCCCAATCTATTGGGCTTCCATTCCAGCTAGCAACACCTGCAACTGGTTGTAACAGTCTTGGACCAAGAGTCTACCTCAGCCAGAGGCAGCCATAGAAGTGTGGGCTTTGGTCCTTGTGCTGGTCTTGGCAGGCTAGGGGCTCACAGTGGAACAGTTTGCAGATTTGATAGTCCGAGGTATAGCACATGAGCCTGCAGCTGGTCCATCCTCAGTGATTCTACCCAGAGCTAGGCAAAATACTACAGTGTCTGACTATAGGCCAATAACTATAGACAAAGCATCTAGGCCTACTCTGTCCCCAGGTAAGGACACACTGGGACAGTTTTCTCTCCTCCTGTCTCTGTACTCTTCTGTTTATTTCAGAACAATACACTAATGGTTTGGGAAAAACCTAGGCTTGGATTTCCCTCTAGTACTAAAACAGTAATAACACATCGATAGCAGAGGGTGGCAAGTCTGGACCTAGGGACATGTAGTACTGAAATAGTGGAAGTGACTATAGGCTCAGAGAAAATAAATAGCAAGCTTAGAATTTCAAGAAAGAGATACAAAGACAAATTAGGAAAACTGTAGTAAATTTCTTACCCTTCACTGCCCAGATGTTATTGCATGTCAACAAGCATCAAGAGCTTTTAGGAAACTATGATCTCACCTAGTACTCAAAATAAGGTGCCAGAAACTGACCAGATAGCAGTAAGTATGGAGAACTCTCAGAGAATGGTGTTTAAGGAAAGTCAATTATTTTGAAGAAATCACAGAGAAACATTTCAGTACTGAAACAGAGAAACATTACAAAAAGATAGATGGAAGAAATTTAAAAATTCAAACAAATTCATGAGCTGAAAAATACATTCAAAAAATAAAAACACCATATAAGACACCAATAGCAGGATACATCAAACAGAAGAAGAAGGATTCGTGAACTTGAAGATAAGCTATTTGAAAAAATATACATTTGGCGGAGAAAAAAGAAAACAGAATGAAGAGGAATGAAGAAAGATGAAGAGAACTTTGGAACAGTATTAAAAGAGCAAATATCTGGGTTATAGATGTTCCAGAAAGACTTATGAATGCCAAAGGGATAGAAAGCTTATTCTGAGAAATAAAAAGATAAAACTTCCCAAACCTAGAAAAGGACACAAATATCCAAGTATAGAGAGTCCAAAGTCACTGGTCGAATTTAACTCAACTAAGTCAACCTGAGACATCTTATAATTAAGCTTTCACAGGTGAAAGATAATGAGAAGATTCTCATGGCTGCAAGAAAAAAGAGACAACATACATATAAGTATGTTTCAATTTGTACAACAGAAGACTTTTCAGCAGAAACTTTACAGGCAGAAGAGAGTGGCCTGAGAGTTCCTCATTACTGAAAGAAAACAAAAAAAATAAATAAAATAAAATAAAAAACTGCCAACCTGAGAATGCTGTTATCAGCAAAACTATCCTTTAGAAATGAAGAAGACATAAAGACTTTCACAGATAAGCAAAAGCTGATAAAAACATATCTGCACCAGATTTGTTCTATAAGAAATGCTAAAGGAAGTTCTTCAAAATGAAAGAAGGAGATGTTAATGAATACGAAGAAAACATAGGAAGGTAGAAATTTCACTAGTAAGAGTAATTATACAAACATTCAGAATGCTCTAATAATAAATTACTCTTATAGGTAAGATTAATTGTATAAATTCAAAATGTTCTAATGTAGGTGTGACCATATAAACTGTTTGTATTTTTAGTATGAACTCTAAAAATAATGCAATTAAACATAATAACTGCATTAATATGTTAAGTTGTAAGCAATATAGAATGATATAAAAAGGGATATCAAAAATTCTAAATGTGGGAAACAATGGAATGCAAATGGAGAGTTTTCTTATGAGTATATTTTCTCTTGTTCTTTTGTTCATTTGCTTTTTTATTTTCTTCTTCTTTTGATCATATTAAGTTGCTATCATTTCAAAATAACTTGTTATAATCAAAGGATATTTTTATAAGCTTCATGGCAACCACAAAGCAAAAATCTGTAATAGTCAAACTAAAAACAATTAGCAAGAACACAACTAGGATAATTCAATGAGCCACAGGAATATTATAAAATGTATAAATACAGAAAGTTACTAAAACAAAAGTAGAAAACAAGTTACATAATGGCTGTAGTAAGATCTTACATATCAACAATTACTTTGAATGTAAATGGAATGAATTCTCCAATTAAAAGACATAGAGTGACTAAATGTATATATATTTTAAAAAAGAAAAAAAAAAAACAAGACCCAACTTGCTTTCAAGAAACTCACTTGACTTTCAAGGACACATATTGACTGAAAGTGAAGGAATGGAATAAGTTATTCCATGCAAAGGGAAGCCAAAGGAAAGCAGAAGTATACATATTAATATCAGATAAAATAGACTTTAAATCAAAAGCAGTAAAACAGACAAGGAAGGTTGCTATATAAGGATAAAGGGGTCAATTTAGCAAGAGGAAATAACAGTTCTAAATATGTCTGCACCCAATATTTGGTGCATACAAATATATAATGAAAGCATTAGTAGAAAGATAGAATCCAATATACTAATAGTTGAGGACTTTGACACCTTACTTTCAACGAGAAATATCAGAGTTAAATTGTATCTTGGACAAAATGGACCTAATAGACATTTATAGAACATTTATAGAAATATGTTTTGAGCCCAACATTGGCTCAATACACATTTATTTTTCATCATTACATGTATTCAGTATAGATCATATAATAGGCCACAAAACAAGTGTCAACAAATTTTAAAACTGATATCATATTGATTATCTTTTCTGATAAAACTAGAAACTAAAAATAAGTAATACTATTCAAATACTTGGAAATGAACTTACTTTTGAACAACCAATAGATAAGAAGATATCAAAAATGAAATGTTTAAAATTTCTTGAAACAAATGAAAATGGAAACCTATGTGCTACACAAAAGCAGCATTAGAGAAAAAGCTCATCTTTTTAATATTTGGAAAAATTGGATATCCACATTAAGAAGAATGAAGCTAGATGCCTATCTCTCACAAGTTACAAAAATAAGCTTAAAGTGAATTAGAAACTGAAATGTAAGAACTGAAGCTATGAGAAGAAAATACAGAGGGTTTGCTTTAGTACATTGGCAAGGGTTTTTGGACAGGATCTCAACAGCACAGAAGATGAAAGCAAAAATGGCCAAATGGGATTATATAAAAGTAAAAATCATCTACGCAGTAAAGGAAATAATGGAGTATGGAGAACATACAGAATGAGAGAAAATATTTGCAATTTATACATCTAACAAGGGACTGACATCCAGAATATACAAGTAACTCCCAAAACTCAATGTAAAAAAAACCCTGATTAAAAAATAGTCATAGATTTAAATGGACATTTCTCAAAAGCAATAATACAAATGGTCAACACATATAGTAAACAAATGCAAATCAAAACCACAATGAGATATCACCTCATCCCAGTAAGAATGACTAATTATCAGAAAGACTAAAGATAACAAGTGCTGGTGAAAATGTGGAGAAGAGAATACTTGCACTCTGTTTGTGGGAATGTAAATTAATATTGCCATTATGGAAAAATAGTATAGAAGTTCCTCACAATCAAAAGTTCCATACAATCCAAAATTTCCACAGCTGGATATATATTCAAAGGAAATGAAATCAGTATGTCAAAGAGACATCTGTACTCCCATGTTTATTGTAGTACTAGTTACAATAGCTGATAAATGGAAGCAACCTAAATTCCATCAACTGATGAATAAAGAAAACGTGGTACATACATGCAATTGAATACTATTCAGATATAGAATAGAATGAAATACCATTGTTTGTGACAGCATTGGTAGAACTGGATATCATTAGGTTAAATGAAATGACAGGCACAGAAACAGAAGTACCACATGATCTCTCTCACCTATGGAATCTAAAAATGTTGACCTCATAGAAATTGAGACTCCATTGTGGTTAACAGAGGATTGGAACTGGTAGGGAGGGGAAGAAATGGGGAGAAATTGATAAATGGGCACTAAGTTACAGTTAGATAGGAGCAAGAAGCTCTGGGGGACTATTGCACATATAATGACCACAGATAATGATTATATGTTGTATATTCACAAAATTAAAGGAAAAGACTTTGAAAGTTTTTACCATAAAGTAATGATAAATGAGGAGACAAATATGTTTAATACAATTTAAGCATTATGCAATGTATATATGTATCAAACATTGTATAGTATCCCCCACATACAACTTTTATGTTTTTGTGTATCTGTTAAACATAAAAAAAATCAATAATTGGTATTGACTATTAAAATTTAGGATTAGGATTCACTTTCTTATTTCAGTTTGACAGAATAGAAACTGAAATTCTTTGCTGTTTTATTCTAAATAAAAGTCTATGTGTCAGGAACTAACATAATAGAAGTCTACCTAAGAATACACAATTCTTGGACCAAACTAGATGATTTGACAGCTGCATAGGTGGCCTGTGTTCTTTATGCTTTCTGGGGCTACTTTTGAAGAATTGAACTCTTGTATATTTCCCTTGACTTTCATTGAGAGGCTCCATATAAATACTCTTATGGAATTTCTTAATGAATTTACTATAAAGATGATGACAAAACATTCATGAAAACAAAAAAGCATGTCAAGTTTCATGGCCAGAAAAACTTGTGATTAATTGGTTTCTTTTTGCCACAAGAAATTGGGTTATTTAAGTTGGTTTTGTTAACTTAAGAATCACAATAGCTCATAGTTCCCCTGTTACTTGGGCTAGTGAGATTCTCAAATTTAAAACCTATCTCTAAGAAATGCACAGGATGGTTGTACTAACCTTACTTCAAACTTTTGTCTTATTTTCTTACCATAATTTCTTCTTTTCATTTTTCTTTATTTACTTGTTTACATTTGTACAATGTACCTTCTTGTAAGTCTCCTTAAATCTGTTTTGAGCCTACAAAAAATAGAAGCTCATATGCAGATACACACAGAATATCATTGGCCATCATGAAGATCAAAGATCCAAGAAAAATTAATTGAATTGTTCACTTTATTTACTTCTTATCCAAATTTTTGATCTAGAACAGATAGATTTTTCTCTGGTATTTTCTAGACATTTTAATGTAAAATTGTATTTATTGACCCACTTTTTTGGGGGTAGGGGGTACTGGGGATTTAACTCAGGGGCACTCAACCACTAAGCCACATCCCCAGCCCTATTTTGTATTTTAGTTAGAGACAGGGTCTCAATGAATTGCTTCAAGCCTCACTTTTGCTGAGGCTGACTGAATTGGCAATCCTCCTGCCTCAGCCTCTCTAGTTGCTGGGATTACAGGCATGCACCACTGTGTAATGCTGACCCACTCTTTATTGTCTAAATAAGATGCACGGAGTTTAGGAATAGAAAAAACCTCTACCATAGGACAAGATTTAGGATCTAGACTAGATTTTATTTGTCTGAGTCCCATCATTTTCCCATAAAGGTATCCCTTTGAGAACTGTAGAAAATCCTTGTAAATGATCCATCAGACTATATGCAATTCAATCTCCTGTCTCTATTTAATTAAATTTTATTTTTTTTTGTAGTTAGAGACAACTTGGTTCAAATTCCATTCAAAAGCAATATGACATTGATGTGGTACTGAATTTTTAATCTCTCAAATATTTTTTTTTCTTTAAAAGAGAACTAAAAGTTCATATATCTAAAAATTACCATAAAGGTTAAACAAGTTAATTAGCTTACTGTGGGCCCAGTACACAGAAAATACCCACTAATTGGTGGATATTACTTTAGTGACCCCTCACTGCCACTAGTCTTATCTACTTTTGGATTTACTTCCTGAATACCAATTCAAGATACTTACCACCATTTAATTTACCTACTCAAGTAGTGTTCCAGGAACCTCTGAGCACTGAAACATGCCCTCAAGAAGTTTATAATCTAGTAGGGAGAAACAAAATTTCAGATGGTAACAAGTGCTATGAAGAGAATAAAACAGGATGGAGAGAGAGGTGACTTCAGTTAGAGGTCTAATTTAAATTAAGACATCAGGAAAGACTCCTTCATGGAAGGGATATCTGAGTGTGCTTCATAAGATGAGAAGGAGTTGGGTAAGAATATTTGAAAGAGAGGAAACAGTTGTAGTATAGGAATGAACTTCACACAAGAACAGAAAGAACACTAGTGGACTGGGCTAGAGCAGAACAAGAGAAACAGAGAAGTACATGATGAAGTAGGTAGAAGTCACATCATACTAATGGGTTCAGTGTTTTCCCTCAGGTGCAGTGGGAAGGCCTTGAAAGCTTCTAAGCAGGTGTGTAAAAATATCTGATATTAACTTCTGTCCTCTAAATGAAATGCAAAATTCTGGCTCCATCTTTCCATGCTTTTCTCTCTGCTGAAAAAAATATCTTTATCCTCCCTTCATCATTTGGTGAGTGTGTATTGTATGGAGTGGAGGAGCAGCATTGTGTCTTATTTCTGAATTTCTAGGACTTAGAAAGATAAGGGAACAGAGAAGGTGCTGGATGTGTTGCTTGAATTTAACATTAGCCATATACAGCTGCTCTGACTTAATCAGAAAATTAAAAATTAACTAAATATGAACTAGAGATAGCCAGGTAGGGCATATTACCCTCATAAGTAGGGCTAAAAAACTTTTTTAGGCTGTATCTTTAGGCTTCGGTGCATTCAAAGTACTTTATCAACTGAGGCTTTGCCGTTCTTAGTGACACGGACACTGACACACACACACACACACACACATACACACACTGATTTTTTAATAAATAGAAATGAAATTTCTGACAAAAACTAAACCAGATAGAGCAAAGTTTATACCTCTTTCATTGCCTTCTCACAAATATACATTTACAATGCTAGAAATCCATCTTCAGCAAGTTGGAGGTCTTGGGTGAACTGGGACTCATTTTTGAGAAATATCACATTCTGTAAGGTCTCAGCCCAAAAGGACAGGAACTACTGCTAAATTTATTCTCCAAGTCATTGCAACCTCTGGGACTGATGCAAGTCATGCTGACTAATAAATCTTCCATTAAGGCCTCTCTCTTCCATTTACCCTTTGATCCCATCACCTTTGTCTTCACTCCATGGGATTTTTTTCTCCCTTTCTTTTTTCTTTTATTGCAGTAACTTGTCAGCTTGCAGAACACTTTCTCAATCTTCTGCTATAAAACATAAGAGAAGTTTGGGGAGAAGGGCCTGGCATCCCTAACCACCCTACTGTCATAGCCCCCTTCTTTCTGTAATTAATACTATTATCCCCTGCCCTCTTCAGATTCCACACCTAGCTGAGGATACCTCCTAGAACTCTCTCAGAAAGGATTGGGTTGGTTGTGAGAGCTTTTTATACAAAGCTAGCTACTTTTCAATATTTCTACCTATAAAAGGAATCTTACCTTTCTTCTATTTTAGCTAACACTTCTTGAAAGTCCACTATGTGGTCCCTTATCATTACTTAGATCATCTCCTTCCCTCTACAATTGACATTCTGACTCCAATTTCTATAAGGTTAGATTCTAACCATTTCATTATAACATTATAGTTTTATAAGTTATCTTCAAAACTTTAACCAAAGACCAGTAAGGAAAAAAATTTCAGGTCATAATATGTAGCCTCAAATCACACCATCTAGGCAGATGCCTCTGTTACCTCTATATAGGGGTAGCTCAAATATTCAACTGCTTTTTGAATTGAATAAAAACAGAGTGTGGTAGGGGAGATATGGTGTTTCCACTGAAAGATGTCGTTTAAGATCATCCAGTCAGTGGCACCTAGTCAGGGGCTTCAACTCCAGAAGCTTACTCTTAAACAGAACACTATCATCCAGGGATACTTTGTGGATAGATGTTCACTGGAGACATGGGTGGAGTGAACAGGGAAAGAACCCTAAAAGAAGGTCTTTCAGACTGAATCTTGACAGGGAGATAAACGTTTGTTTCATTCAGATGGAAGGAAAGACTTCTCAGATAGAGGGAATAGCATATGCAAAGGAACAGAGATGAGAGTGTACACAGTATATTCAAAGTAACTGAGCCCTGTAGCTAAAGCACATGGTTTGTCTTGGAATCACTGGTGAAGCGTCTAAAGAGAAATCTGAACCAAGATCTAGGGAGTGAGGTGAGGTTTGAAGGTCAGAGTAATAAATATCATAAAGCAAATGTATCATAAATATTCTCTACTTCCTCCAAGACATCTCTTCAGTATTGCATCTGGCTTCTCTGCCTTATCTAAAATGGGAATACAAAAATACCATCATGCCCATTTTACAAATTGAAAAATGAAGATTAGTCACTTGCCCAAAGTTGTATAATTAAATGCCTATCAAAACCTGCATTCAAAGCCAGAACATCTGCCTCTTATATCTATCTGTGTTCTGACTAATGTTCTGAAACCTCATTCACATAAAGGGGATAATGCCATTTTTAAACCTAGCAAGTGTTCTGTCCTAGAAAAACAGGAGCTGCAGGAAACATCAGTGGCACTTGCCACTCCCTCTGCCTACTACAGTTTGCCCCCTTAAATCCTCCAGGGTACTCCTTTATTCAAATGCATCAGAAAAGTCTTCCTTAACAATCCTGTATAACAAACCCACTACTCCATCCTTTACTTTCTATTCCCTTATGCTATCTTTTTTTGTTGTTCATAGTACTTTGTTTTATATACAAATTTATCTTCAGAATCATGAACAGTGCTTGACAAATATGTATTTGATGAATGAACATAACAAATATAATTGGAAGAACAGTTCTGAGTGCTGCATATAACCACCAGGGTGACTTTGGTTCAGTTATTTATCTTTCTAAGCTTTAGGGATAAAGTAAAAAGTTTGATCCAAATCAAACCTAGGGATCCAACATGGCGGCGAGAGGGGAGGCAGTGCTTTCAGTACCTCCTCAACAACGGGGTCAGAGAGACGCATGGATACGCTTAGATTCGACCTGCTGAGAAACTCCTAGCAAAATTCCACTAAAGAGAGACCGGCCGGGAATTGGAAGGATTTTGGGAGGTGACAGTCTGCGCTAGACGAGTGAATCTCCGCCACGCAGCGCAGAGGTCCAGACCCGCCAGCCGCTGCCCGCGCGACTCGGCGACTGTCGGCTGCCTGCACGCGGCCCCCGCGTCAGGGCGGATAGCCTCCGAGGCGCAGCGCAGCAGGAGCAGTGCAGGGACTCTAGGAAGAGGTCTCTCGCCAAGCCTTCATGAAATAGCAAACCGGGAGCTGAAACCAACCAGACAGACCATTCCCACCCCTCCCTTCGGACACTCCGGCAAGGAGCCTGGGGCCCGCCATAGCAGAGTGGTGACATCACCAGAGTTCCGCCGACAGAATTCCTTCCCAGCGGAATCCACATTAGCAGGTGTGTGACTCCCACCCCCTCCAGATACAAGCAGCCAGGAAACCACCGAGGGCGTGTCTGTAGGGAAGCAGAGGGGATTCCAGATCCCCACCTCCCCTTAACACCAGCGGCGACACCCAAGATCTTAGCCGCCAGTTTCTGGGGGCGTGCCCACCAAAGGGGTCCGGAAAAATTAAACTGTTGGTTCCCAGATCACCCCACCACAGCACTGGGGCTTAATTGAATGACAGAGAGGGTGTTCATTGTTCGGGATATAGGACACGCGGTGGGGCTGCAAGTGTAATCAGATCCTTGGGGAACCGCCTCTGGTGAAAAGGACCTGGCTGGCTGGCTGGGAGGAGGAACAGGGGGAGGGGCCGGATAAGTGAAAGGGCTATGGACTAACAGGATTGAGAGGCTCCCAGGAGCCACCGTACAGGGATTTCTGTCAACACATAGAGGGCAGAAGCTCCGCTCAGAGGGCACAGCTCCGCCTATTGGAAGAGAAGAAAATGGGATTCAGCCATAGAACAGGGGATGCCAGCATGGCAGAGATCTGATGTCATCGGAGAGCGGCCGAGGTGAAAACTTCATCGGTGCCAGCGGCGACGGAAACAGTTGGTCCCCTGGTAGGGAGGGTGAGTCACAGATACCCGAGTCTCTCTCGCTTTGTCGTCGAGCCAGAGGGGAGGAGAGGGGCTGCCGCCCGCACCCGCAAAGTAGGCAGACCTGCGACCAATCAACCTGCAGATCAGGCCCAGCGGTCTGCAGGCGTGGTAGGAGGGGCAGGGCAGAGCCACCGCCCGCGCTGGCAAGGTAAGCAGACCTGCGACAGACCGGTGGATCAGGCCCAGCGGCCTGCCAGCGCGGTACACACTTCATCCCAACTGGAGTAGGGGCAGAGCAGAGCCTTCGCCCGCGCCCAGATCAGGCCCAGCAGCCCGCCTGGGTGGTGGTCAAGTGACCCCAATTGGAGTGGGGGCGGAGCGGAACTGACACCCAGCCCGCAAGGTGGGCAGACCTGCGACCAACCTGCAGATCAGGCCTAGCGGTCCCCGGGCGTGGTAGGAGGGGCAGGGCAGAGCCTCCGCCCCCACCTGCAAGGTAGGCAGACCTGCGACAGAACGGGGGATCAGGCCCAGGGGTCCGCGGGCGTGGTAGACACCTCACACCAATTGGAGGAGGGGCAGAGCTGAGCCCCTGCCCGCACCTGCAAGGGAGACTTTTCAACTATACAAGAGCAATATAAATATATAGGGGGGGAAAAACTTTCAAAAACACAACAGTTTCACCAAGAAGAAAGAAACGCAAGCAGTATGAAAAGACAAGGAAAGAAAGGACTACAAGCAATGCAGGTCAACGCAACTTTAGAAGAGGTAACAGCTGCAGCAGATGGAATGTCAGATAAAGAATTCAGGATATATATGCTTCAGATGATCTGGAGTATCAAGGAAGAAATTAGACAGCAAAACCAGACAATGAAAGATCACTTCGACAAGGAATTACACAAACAAATCCAGGAAGCAAAGGATCAATTATACAGGGAGATAGAGGTTATAAAAAACAAACAAACAGAAATCCTAGAAATGCAGGAAGCAATAAACCAACTTAAAAACTCAATTGAGAGTACTACCAGCAGAGTAGAACACTTAGAAGATAGAACATCAGACAATGAAGACAAAGTATTTGAACTTGAAAAGAACATAGACAGCTCAGCAAGATTGTTAAGAAACCATGAGCAGAACATCCAAGAAATATGGGATAACATTAAGAGACCAAACTTAAGAGTCATTGGGATACAGGAAGGTATAGAACTCCATACCAAAGGAATGAGCAATTTATTCAAGGAAATAATACGAGAAAACTTCCCAGACTTGAAGAATGAGACAGAATCCCAAATTCTAGAAGCCTACAGGACGCCGAATGTGCAAAATCATAAGAGATCCACACCTAGACACATTATAATGAAGATGCCCAACATACAGAATAAGGAGAGAATTTTAAAAGCTACAAGAGAAAGGAAGCAGATTACATTTAGGGGCAAGCCAATAAGGATAACAGCTGATCTTTCAACACAGACTCTGAAAGCTAGAAGATCCTGGAATAACATATTTCAAACACTGAAAGAAAATGGGTTCCAACCAAGAATTGTGTATCCAGCGAAATTAAGCTTCAGGATGGAAGATGAAATTAAAACCTTCCACGACAAACAAAAGTTAAAAGAATATGCAGCTAGAAAACCATCTCTTCAAAACATCCTCGGCAAAACATTACAGGAAGAGGAAATGGAAAATAACAATGAAAACCAACAGTGGGAGGTAGGACAGTAAAGGGGGGGGGATAATCAAAGAGGAAAACAAACCATGTTTAGTAACATAAATAAACAAATATGGCTGGATCAACAACCCATATCTCAATAATAACCCTAAATGTTAATGGCTTAAACTCACCAATTAAGAGACACAGGCTAGTAGAATGGATCACAAAACAAGACCCAACAATATGCTGCCTACAGGAGACGCATTTGATAGGAAAAGACATACATAGGCTGAAGGTGAAAGGTTGGGAAAAATCATATCACTCATATGGACTTCGGAAACAAGCAGGAGTGTCCATACTCATATCAAATAAAATAGATTTCAAGCCAAAGTTAATCAAAAGGGATAAAGAGGGACACTACATACTGCTTAAGGGAACCATACACCAACAAGACACAACAATCATAAATATATATGCCCCAAACAATGGTGCAGCTATGTTCATCAAACAAACTCTTCTCAAGTTCAAGAGTCTAATAGACCACCATACAATAATCATGGGAGACTTCAACACACCTCTCTCGCCACTGGACAGATCTTCCAAACAAAAGTTGAATAAGGAAACTATAGAACTCAATAACACAATTAACAACCTAGACTTAATTGACATATATAGAATATACCACCCAACATCAAGCAGTTACACCTTTTTCTCAGCAGCACATGGATCCTTCTCAAAAATAGATCATATATTATGTCACAGGGCAACTCTTAGACAATATAAAGGAGTAGAGATAATACCATGCATCTTATCTGATCATAATGGAATGAAACTGAAAATCAACGATAAAAGAAGGAAGGAAAAAGCATACATCACTTGGAGAATGAACAATAGGTTACTGAATGATCAATGGGTTATAGAAGACATCAAGGAGGAAATTAAAAAATTCTTAGAGATTAATGAAAACACAGACACAACATATCGGAATCTGTGGGACACATTGAAAGCAGTTCTAAGAGGAAAATTCATTGCTTGGAGTTCATTCCTTAAAAAAAGAAAAAACCAACAAATAAATGATCTCATGCTTCATCTCAAAATCCTAGAAAAAGAAGAGCAAAACAACAGCAAAAGAAGTAGAAGGCAAGAAATAATTAAAATCAGAGCTGAAATTAATGAAATCGAAACAAAAGAAACAATTGAAAAAATTGACAAAACTAAAAGTTGGTTCTTTGAAAAAATAAACAAAATCGACAGACCCTTAGCCATGCTAGCGAAGAGAAGAAGAGAGAGAACTCAAATTACTAGCATACGGGATGAAAAAGGCAATATCACAACAGACACTTCAGAAATACAGAAGATAATCAAAAATTATTTTGAATCCTTATACTCCAATAAATTAGAAGATAGTGAAGGCATCGATAAATTTCTGAAGTCATATGATCTGCCCAGTTTGAGTCAGGAGGATATAGACAACCTAAACAGACCAATATCAATTGAGGAAATAGAAGAAACCATCAAAAGACTACCAACTAAGAAAAGCCCAGGACCGGATGGGTATACAGCAGAATTTTACAAAACCTTTAAAGAGGAACTAATACCAATACTTTTCAAGCTACTTCAGGAAATAGAAAAAGAGGGAGAACTTCCAAATTCATTCTACGAGGCCAACATCACCCTGATACCTAAACCAGACAAAGACACTTCAAAGAAAGAAAACTTCAGACCAATATCTCTAATGAACCTAGATGCAAAAATCCTCAATAAAATTCTGGCGAATCGGATACAAAAACATATCAAAAAAATTGTGCACCATGATCAAGTAGGATTCATCCCTGGGATGCAAGGCTGGTTCAATATACGGAAATCAATAAATGTTATTCACCACATCAATAGACTTAAAAATAAGAACCATATGATCATCTCGATAGATGCGGAAAAAGCATTCGACAAAGTACAGCATCCCTTTATGTTTAAAACTCTAGAAAAACTAGGGATAACAGGAACATACCTCAATATTGTAAAAGCAATCTATGCTAAGCCTCAGGCTAGCATCATTCTGAATGGAGAAAAATTGAAGGCATTCCCTCTAAAATCTGGAACAAGACAGGGATGCCCTCTCTCACCACTTCTGTTCAACATAGTTCTCGAAACACTGGCCACAGCAATTAGACAGACGAAAGAAATTAAAGGCATAAAAATAGGAAAAGAAGAACTTAAATTATCACTATTTGCAGATGATATGATTCTATACCTAGGTGACCCAAAAGGCTCTACAAAGAAACTATTAGAGCTAATAAATGAATTCAGCAAAGTGGCAGGATATAAAATCAACACGCATAAATCAAAGGCATTCCTGTATATCAGCGACAAATCCTCTGAAATGGAAATGAGGACAACCACTCCATTCACAATATCTTCAAAAAAAATAAAATACTTGGGAATCAACCTAACAAAAGAGGTGAAAGACTTATACAATGAAAACTACAGAACCCTAAAGAGAGAAATAGAAGAAGATCTTAGAAGATGGAAAAATATACCCTGTTCATGGATAGGCAGAACTAACATCATCAAAATGGCGATATTACCAAAAGTTCTCTATAGGTTTAATGCAATGCCAATCAAAATCCCAACGGCATTTCTTGTAGAAATAGAGAAAGCAATCATGAAATTCATATGGAAAAATAAAATACCTAGAATAGCAAAAACAATGCTAAGCAGGAAGTGTGAATCAGGCGGTATAGCGATACCAGACTTCAAACTATACTACAGAGCAATAGTAACAAAAACAGCATGGTACTGGTACCAAAACAGGCGGGTGGACCAATGGTACAGAATAGAGGACACAGAAACCAATCCACAAAACTACAACTATCTTATATTCGATAAAGGGGCTAAAAGCATGCAATGGAGGAAGGATAGCATCTTCAACAAATGGTGCTGGGAAAACTGGAAATCCATATGCAACAAAATGAAACTGAATCCCTTTCTCTCACCATGCACAAAAGTTAATTCAAAATGGATCAAGGAGCTTGATATCAAATCAGAGACACGCCGTCTGATAGAAGAAAAAGTTGGCTACGATCTACATACTGTGGGGTCGGGCTCCAAATTCCTCAATAGGACACCCATAGCACAAAAGTTAATAACTAGAATCAACAAATGGGACTTACTCAAACTAAAAAGTTTTTTCTCAGCTAAAGAAACAATAAGAGAGGTAAATAGAGAGCCTACATCCTGGGAACAAATCTTTACTCCTCACACTTCAGACAGAGCCCTAATATCCAGAGTATACAAAGAACTCCAAAAATTAGACAATAAGATAACTAACAACCCAATCAACAAATGGGCCAAGGACCTGAATAGACACTTCTCAGAGGAGGACATACAATCAATCAACAAGTACATGAAAAAATGCTCACCATCTCTAGCAGTCAGAGAAATGCAAATCAAAACCACCCTAAGATACCATCTCACTCCAGTAAGATTGGCAGCCATTAGGAAGTTAAACAACAACAAGTGCTGGCGAGGATGTGGGGAAAAGGGTACACTTGTACATTGCTGGTGGGACTGCAAATTGGTGCAGCCAATTTGGAAAGCAGTATGGAGATGTCTTGGAAAGCTGGGAATGGAGCCACCATTTGACCCAGCTATTCCCCTTCTTGGTCTATTCCCTAAAGACCTAAAAAGAGCATGCTACAGGGACACTGCTACATCGATGTTCATAGCAGCTCAATTCACAATAGCAAGACTGTGGAACCAACCCAGATGCCCTTCAATAGACGAATGGATTAAAAAAATGTGGCATTTATACACAATGGAGTATTACTCTGCATTAAAAAATGACAAAATCATAGAATTTGCAGGGAAATGGATGGCACTAGAGCAGATTATGCTAAGTGAAGCTAGCCAATCCCTAAAAAGCAAATGCAAAATGTCTTCTTTGATATAAGGAGAGTAACTAAGAACAGAGTAGGGACGAAGAGCATGAGAAGAAGATTAACATTAAACAGAGATGAGAGGTGGGAGGGAAAGGGAGAGAAAAAGGAAATTGCATGGAAATGGAAGGAGACCCTCAGGGTTATACAAAAGAACATACAAGAGGAAATGAGGGGAGAGGGAAAAATAATACAAGGGGGAGAAATGAAGGTCAGTAGAGGGGGTAGAGAGAGAAGAGGGGTGGGGAGGGGAGGGGAGGGGGGATAGTAGAGGATAGGAAATGTAGCAGAATACAACAGACACTAGTATGGCAATATGTAAATCAATGGATGTGTAATTGATGTGATTCTGCAATCTGTATATGGGCTAAAAATGGGAGTTCATAACCCACTTGAAGAAAAGTGTGAAAGATGATATATCAAGAACTATGTAATGTTTTGAACAACCAACAATAAAAAAAATTAAAAAAAAAAAAAAAAAAAAAAACAAATCAAACCTAATCCTCTTTGCCCTGTTTCTTGTCATCCAAATTGTTTACCCATTTATTTGGCTTTGTATATTGTGTTCCATTCTAGCTTTCTTCTACATAAAACAATTGGTAGCTAGAAAATGTTCGAAAGAAACTGGACAAGATGATTTCTAGTCCCATATTTCTATAAAACTGTGCAGAGGTTTCAGTGGGGTTAATATACTCCCAAATAGATTACACAGAAAATCTTCCAAAGAACAATTCTCCATTTCTTATTTGGAAAAAACCTCTTCACCTTCTGTACTTCTGGATCCCCAAATTTCAGGAAGGAGATAGATGATTTGAAAATTTCATTTACTTATTTCAATTACCAAAAGCTTTTACTGAGTCCATTTTATTATTTTAATTAACATAATAACCCTGAAAAGTTGGAGGTTGTGAAATACATGAATCAGAGCTTCTAAGATTAATAAGTCTACTGAAGTATGAAAGCTTTTCACATAATTTTTAACTGTGTGAAGATCAATGATGTAGAAAGGATGTTGTACCATTCACAGGCAGATGATGGGTACTGAAAAATTGATTTACAGACTGCATCTCATAGGATAAAGGCCAAAATGGCAGAGCTAACTCCTTTGGATCAGCATTTCAGCCAGTTACTCTGTGAAGAAATGGCCTAATAGTGTTACATCAGTGACCCCCTGGGACTCAGTGGCCTTTGTGTATATTAAGTCTATCAGGATATGCTTAAAATCCATTAATGACCCTTCGATTCCTTTAGGGTAAGTCTTTACTCCACCACATGATTTATATATTAAGTTACATGTTCTTGAATATACCCTTCTCTTCAACCTGCTACTTTCTGTCTTATTTACTCTCTCATTCATGCAATCACTCTTTTAAGCAATCAAAATTATTTATTTGGTGTTTATGAGGTATAATACTTGGGTTAACCACTAGGGATTACAAGTATGATATACAAATAGAGACATGGAGCCATTTTAATGGAATAAGGAAGAACAATATTAAGCTATAATGTCATATGATGCATATCACCATAGGATTGTGCAGTGATAATGGTGCTAAGCTAACAACTAATGTTAGGTGGAGGGAGGACTTCCCAGAGGAAGTGAGACCAAAGATAAGTAATTCTTTTTATATGAAGATTCTCTAGGGGGCTGAAGTGTTAGTAGACTCCTATGATTGAACAACCCAGCTCACCTGTGGACTCACACCCAACTATGTCTGGGACTCAGTTTTATCCTGCAGTCAGTGAGCAAGAGGCTTGGTCAAGAAGATGAAAGCTTTTCCTACTCTTGGGTCTCTTGTTTTTTCTTGGTTCTTTTTAGTTATGCATAGCATTGGGATTCATTTTAACATAAATATAAAAGCCTGAAATATAATTTGTTCAAATTTAGTCCCCAGTACTTCCCCTTTTCCCTTCTCCCTTCCCCTGTTCCCTTCACTCTACTTTACTGATCTTTCTGCTATTCACTTATACTATTTTTTAAAATTAGTGTCTTGTGGATGTACATAATGGTGAGATTCACTGTGGTATATTCTTATATGTACATAGGAAAGTTAGGTCAGATTCATTCCATTGTTCTTTCTTTATCCTGTCCCTCCTCCCTCTCCTGTATTCCCTTTTGGCTACTCCTCTGATCTTTCTTCTATTTTTCTTATTGCCACCCCCCCACCTTATTTTGAATTAGTTTCTATATATCAGCATGGTAGAACTTTCCTTATCTCTGATTTTTGTGTCAGTCTCAAATTCTAACCCTGGCCATACTTGTTTTGACCCTGATAACATGATGTTTGTTACTGAATCCAGTCTTCTGAGGTCTTGCTCCTGTCACACTTCTATAGTAATTATTTGGGCACCTTTAGGCATGACTACCTTTTTCTGAATCAGACATTACCAGGACTGTGCTATATCTCAGTATTTGTTCCTCAGTAAATTGCTTTGCCTCCCCAACCCAAATCTCATGTCTCAAAGCCTGTTATTCCTGTGCACATGTAGATCATCAAACTGTTATCATTTTTAATATGGAACAATGCTCTGGCCTTGGCTTCCTCATATACTGCCTAGAGACTAACACCCTAGAGAATATCCCCTCAGGATTTCCATGTTGTTTCCTGTATATACATGCCAGTCTTTCATTCCTGATAGGGTAGTGCTTGCTCTTGATTATTTTTATCATAATAAGAAAGAATAATTTCCATATGATCTGGCCTGAAGCCTGGTATATACATCTTTTTGGCTAAGTAATCCTACTTATCTCACTTATTCTGATCACATTGTCATTCACTTGAGACTGTGATTGTACTTCCCTCCCTAGAGAGCTGAAAAATCACTTTCCCCCATGGTTTCTGCCTCTCCTAATTTTTCTTCTTGGAAGTCTACTTCTTTAGCTGCTGACTTCAGTCTAGGTTCCATCATCATTCTCTATTATGCCCTATTCCCCTAAGCTTAGAAACCTGGTTTTTGGACCAATTCATTTTTCACATTGCTTTTGGCTAAGTTCCTAGATCTGGAAACCTGAAATTTAGGCCATTTCCTGGCTTATTTGTAGTCTAGGTCATTTTAATATACTCTTATCATCTACTTCTCAATATTTCCACTGGAGCTCAGTACAGTTTGCTGGGGGAAGAATTGGTTCCTATGCTGGGTTGGGGGTCAAGGGTAGGAGGGATCATAGGGTTTAAGGAGATGATAAATCAGATGGTGGTTCCAGATGGTCCTGTTTTCCTACATTTCTTTCTCTGCTACTAAGCCCCTCTCCAGCTTTGGTCATAACTTGTCTTTAGTACTCTACTCATTGAGTGCAAGGGAACCATTCTGTGCTGAGGGCCATGATGATGAGATTCCTATCACCATCACCAACACTGCTCCACCATGTTTTGATAAACCAGCTGATTTCTGCATAGGATGAAAGATCTCATAGTGGCTCCTTAAATTGTAGGACTTAGTGACAATTATTCTCTTAACTTAAAAGTTCTTACATGATGGGATAGAGAAAGAAGCAGGAAGAATCTGCTATATTATATGGGTTTCTGTCATTGTAAAGAATGAGGAAGAAGGAAGCCTTTATCTGGATGACTAATGTCTTTCTCATTTCTTTGAGAGAAGAATTGACTGAAATTTGGGCAAAATATAACTGATGGTACGGCTTGGAATTCCCTCTGCCACAATAGCCACCCCTACGTAGTGAGAACCTACTAGCCAACTATGGGCCTAGGTAGGGGTGGCTATTTTGCCCAAGTTTCAGACAATGCTTCTCTCAAAGAAATGAGAAAGACATTAGTCCCAAGCAGGCCACCGGCAATCAACTCTGTTATTATCCTCTTATTGGCTTCATTAGTCAGCTTTCCATCACTGTGACCAAAGAATCTAACAAGAACAATATAAAGGAGGAAAGATTTATTTTGGCTTATGATTTCAGGGCTTTCAGTCTATGGTCAGCTGGTTCCATTGTTTTGGGTCTGATGTGAGGCAGAATATCATGGCAGAGGGTGTGGCAGAAGAAAGCTGATCAGCTCCTGGCAGCCAGGAAACAGAGGGGAAAGAGCCAAGGACAAGATATACTATAGTTCCCAAGGGCACCCCCCAGTGACCTATTTCTTCCAATCAAGCCTCACCTGTCTATAGTCTCTAACACATTTCAGTATTTCATTCACATGATTAATTCATCAAATGGCCTAATTCACTGATGAGGTTAGAGCCCTCATGATCCAATCATTTCCAAAAAGTCACATCCCTGAACGTTGCTGCATTGGAAACTAGCCTTAAACACATGGGTTTGGAGAATATTTTA
The DNA here is from genome assembly GCF_047511675.1 of Marmota flaviventris. Taxonomy (NCBI): domain Eukaryota; kingdom Metazoa; phylum Chordata; class Mammalia; order Rodentia; family Sciuridae; genus Marmota; species Marmota flaviventris. The sequence goes on along the minus strand of NC_092507.1, from coordinate 38,462,035 downwards.
TATCCAAAACATGCCACCAGTACATATTCACTCCATTTAGTTAACGAATATTTACTTCTAGTCTACCATGTGTCAGGATACTTGTGTCGGGTACTGTGTCTTATGCTAGATTATTCACTGACAAGTAAAACACAGATACTTTTCCCACCCACATGGAAATTACAACCTAATTTTAAAGGAAACTATAAATAAACAAGCACAATACATATTTAAATTAAGGTAATGCTTTTAGGAAAAGGACCTAGTGTGCTAAGGGAGATTAACAGGTATGTCTAATTTAGGTGGCGAGAGAAAACATTTGAGCTAAAACAAAGAAACAATAAAGAGTAGATCAGCTAGGCAAGGGAAGTTGTGTGAAGAGCAAGGTGGATAGAAGTATTTAAAGGTTCTGAGATAAACTATGAACTCAGTGCATCTGAGAAAGTAAGAAAGTCATGTTAAAGAGTTTGGATTGTCTTCCACCAAACTTGGAAATTGTGAAAGTTTTAATCCAGGAAGTGACAGTATCCAATAAAGCTTTGTAAAGGCTGTATGGAGAAGGGAATGGAGAGGGGAATAGTAGAAAAAGGAAGCTGGGCTGGGAGGCAAAAACAGAGAAATATAGACAAGTAGACAGATTGGAGATATCTTTTGGAGATAGATAAATTTAAATCTTTTGGAGAATTTAAAGACTTAAGCAAGATGTAAAAATTTCAGTAAATGATATGAAGCCAAAAAAAAAAAAAAGCTTAGTATTGTCATTAACTTCACTCTTACTTTCACATTTCATATCCAATCCACTGCCAAATCCAAGAGTCTTTACCTTCAAAACAGATTCCAAATTCCATAATTTCTACACAGCTTCCTCCATTACCCAACCCATCACTGTATCTGGCCAGGACAACTGCAATAGCTACCAAACTGGTCTCCTTACTTTCACTCATCTCCCAGACAAATGCCTTTACCAAAGCCTGCAAGGACTTATAGTTGTGTCATCTCCTCAAATTTCTGCCAATCTCCTCCTTTATTCATTCATTGACATTGATCTTCACACTGTTTTAGAGACACACTGCCCTTAGACCTTTGTGCTTTCTCTTTCCTCTTTTCCTAGTTGCATCTGACTTCTTTCCATACTTCATTCAATTTCCACCAAATGGATACTTGTCTCACCATCCTAGCTTGGAAAAAAAAAAAAACAACCTCCTGCATTATTCTCTATTTTATTACCCTATTTTTGCATTCATTATATTTAGCATGACCTTATGATATACTGTATATTGATTTATTTATTTGTTTACTTATGTCTCTTTACCATTATAATTTAAGTTCTGTTAAAGCATATTACATCACTTTTTTTTTAAACTCTGCTTCCCCAAGGTCTAGGAGTATGTCAACATTGGAAGCTCTTGGGCAATACTGTTGCTACTATTTTAATTTATCTTTAAAAAAATTTTAGTTGTTTATAGACCTTTATTTTATTCATTTATTTATATGTGGTGCTGAGAATTGAACCCAGTGCTTCACACATGTCAGGCAAGCGCTCTACCACTGAACCGTAATCCCAGCCCTAATTGATCATTTAATGAACAAAACAGGCAACTTTTATTGAAGGAAACAAGAAACTAAAGTCAACTCAGTTTTCCAGCTTATCTTCTGGATGTAGGCGAATGGTGGGGCTATTCAATGAGGTTGGAAAACTTTCAGAAGCCCAGTTTTTGAATAATGTCAAGAGAACAAGTTTAATCAGGTTAAATTTGAGATGACTTCAAAACATCCAAGAAGAGCAAACAGGTTGGCAGACTGAGGAATTTATTATTCAAACTGAAATTGAATAGGGGAACTATAAAATTTTGCATGGTGTTTTGGAAACTAAACTGGTTTTATTTACATTGGTGCACTTACAAAACAATATTTTTAAAATCCATTTTTAAAAATTAAATTCAATCTAAAAATAAAACTAATATACCTATGTATATTGAGGCAATTTACATTTATGTATATTAAAGCAAACTTTAAAAAATACCAAATTATGTTCATTTTCTTAAAATCCACCCAATTCACTATTTTTCACAAGCAATTACATGCTTTAATTAGTTCCTAGCTACATTTATATCTAATAATATATCATTGGTATTTTTATGAAAAAAAATTTCTAACATGATCTCATTCGTTTAGTTTTTCATGATATTGTCATCTATTTTCATAGAGTTGCATTTTATGGTGAATAAATTTGAAGTCAATAACATGTCCAACTGATTCTTCTTTGTAGATCATAATTTTCCTAAATAAAAAGGCATTTTTCCTATAGGTATTGAGGCACCTGGAACACTGAGCAAATCATTCTAAGTAGAGGATATTCTCATGTATTAGATTTCTAGGATTGCAATATATAAATATTTCAATCCACTTATTCCCAGTTATTATCTTGTTTGATTTCTTCAAAGAAATTTTCTTTAATATTTTTATTAAATATAACATCAAATAAAGAGCCTTTTTCTTGATTTACAGAATATAAATTTTGTAAAACTGGAGAACTTCTCAATTTCATTCTACTTCAGTATAATATGGAAGTACCCAATTGAAAATAGTAACTGTCAAATAATTTTCTTCATTAATTGAGGGATCTCAAAGTATAATCACAGAATTTCAAAATCAAATCTTCTATTCCAATTGTGCTTTTATCATTTAATTTGTTCAATTTCTCCTTTGCTTTTGTAAATACAATGCCATCTTCTTGTTTATAAGCTTTGTTTTCAATAATTGCAATTTGATAAAAGCTTTAAAAGCTGAGATGCTTTGGTGTTTATTTTACTGAATATTTGATTAAAGATTTCATATTAATTTTGAATAAAATGCAACCAAAATTTAGAGGTCTCATTAACAGCAACAATAGAAGAAATGCAAAATCAGCATTAACAAAGTAGCTTATTAAAGGCTCAAAATTTCTTAAATTCAACTGATGCAGACAGTAAATACAGAGTGTTTGCCTATTTAAAACTTTAAAAATTCATTTGGGCATAGGGATTGTTAATGCTAACTTCATACAAAATTATATATTTCTGTTTCTGTGTACATTTGGACAATGATGGTTTCTGTTTTGAGGATAGAAAACAGAAGCTTATTCAGCTTCAATTATGAACTATGTAGACATCTCAAATCAGTTTAAGATAAATTTCTGCTCCATAGATTTGTAGATTTAACTCGTGCATTGCTTTCAACAAAGTTTCTATTCATGTTATCCTAACAAGAAATAATTTTATCGTTAATGTTGAAATTTATTTTTACCAAATTTAGCTGTATCATTACCTCTAAGAAAGTATTTGACCTTCAGTAAAATGAAATTTTAGAAGCTTTAATTTTATTCCATGGAGGAAAACAATTGAATTCTATTAGAATTCAGTTAAAATAGCTTCTATTTCTATTTGAAATATCAGATAATACTTACATAATACTGCTGGGTTTAATTCTACTAATTGAGAAAAGACATTGACACTTTATACACATGCAAAAAATATAATTGGAAATGATTGAAATAATTTTAGAAGAACAGTTATATTCTCTAAATAACAAACCATATTATGTATCATTCCTGAAGTTTAGTTTTTCATTTAGAATACATAATTATTCTAGAATAATTTCAACCATTTTTCTTCTATATGTGCAAATTGTAGTATTTGGTCATATTTTTAAAAATAACTCTTAACTATCTTTTAGAATATCTTATACAATATTTTATACAAGAGTATTTTATACAACATTTTATACAAGATGGTTATTCATCATTGTATTTCATGGGAAATGGAAACACAGAATACTTAAATTTTGTAAAATGTGAACTTATATGTTATTTAGTGCATTGATGATAAAAGGATAGTAAATATTTTAAAAAATATATTTATTTTTTAGTTGTAGTTGGACACAATACCTTTATTTTGTTTATTTGTTTTTATGTGGTGCTGAGGATCAAACCTAGGGCCTAGGCAAGCGCTCTACTGCTGAGCCACAGCCACAGCCCCTAGTAAATGATTTTTAAAAGTGTAATTAAACCAAAAAGTACATAATTTTAGATTTATACCCTACAATAAATGTGCCAAGGACATTCAGACTTATCTATGAGCAGGACTACATAGTCTCTATTTCCCAAATATATTTCACATTCACCTATCATTTACTTTTATGGTTTACTATTAATACCACCATCTTGTGACTTTAAGGCTCAGTTCATCTTAAAGGTTGCAGCATTGGTACACTGGTACAAGCTACCAGCTGGCTAATACCTGTGTATATTTCTACTATCATGTGGACCTGAAGGAGATAATTCCCTCCTATGTCTGGACATACTTATTTTTATCAAAGCATATACCTATTTGAAAGGAGGATATTGAGTTCATTGCCACTGGGAAGAGCCAGGAAGATGAAATCGAGCTAACATTGATTTTCTTTCATATACCTGTTCGAATTATCTCCTTCTCATTTGTTCTTTGGTCCCCTACCCTGACCTATTCTACCCATTTCATGTCCTAAGTACACCAGTGCTAAGTTGGATTTCATTGCTCTGGACCAAGAGAGACCATAATGGCAACTATCAATCACATAGAGCATGTCAATAATCTTGGTTACCAATTTCTGAGCACCTACTGTGTGCCAGATACCAATGTCTAATCTTCACAATAAATACATGAGCTACATACTATTTTCACTTTGTAGAAGGCAGAATGCTGGCCCACTTTATACACATGCAAGAAATTATGGAAGTGGATTAGAGCCCAGGCCCACATCTTTCTACTATTGTACAATGACTATGTTTCTAAGAGGTATCCAGAGATGGAATTGAACACAGTTCTTGTTGTTCATTTGAAATTTAATTCGGTCTCATTTACGTATTCATTCATTTAAAATCTTCATTTAAATTCCTTGCAAGATGACTACAAGGAGATTCAATCTAGTGTATTCACAATCTGAACCATTCTTATTATTCCACTCATGATGTAATAATAAAGTAAATAATTTCTGGGTATAAAACTTCAGTGCAAACCTGAACTATTGCAATTATGGCCTGGTACCCCAGCCTAAAGTCGCCATTCTGCCACTGTTCCATATATCATTTCCTATCTGGCAAATTATAGGTTTGAAAGCATGTACTTTTCATCTAAGTGTTTCACAATGACCTAAGGATGGATAACAGAACATTTGATAGTAACCACATTTTATACACAGGCACAGAGAGGATAAGAGTACAACATGAGCTTGGACTAGAATCCAACCCCTAGCTCCTTGTCCAGTGTCTTCTTGTTGCCTCTCAGGAATCTAGTTGGAGAAGATAAGAGTAACAGAGAGACTCTGCTTGTACAGGGTACCTGTTCCTGGAGTTTCTGACACATTGGCCTAATGCCAGCAGCCACGAATTGGTAGGAATATTGTTGCTATCAATGATCAGGGGGAATAATCAATCTCAGCTAATCCCCAGCCCTAAACCAGCCAAAGTAATTGACTTTAATTTTTTTAGCTATTGGAATTAATAGAAGCAGCTGTTGCCATAGTGTGTGGGTGTCCTTCTTCAGAAAGAACTAACAACAACACAAAATCTTACATATAAAATAAACTGAAAAATAAACAATACAGTGTATGGGACAAAAAGGTTAATTCAAGAAGCGAGCAGTATCTTTGTTATCAAAAATTTGGCTGGCAATATGTAGCACTATCTATCTCCTCCCACCTCTAGTGCCCATCAGTCCCTGATAAGATGATAATATGATTAGAAACCTGGGTGTAAAAATGTGTTGCCTATATCTGAGTACTCCCTCACTCTTTCTTTCTCCCTCTCCCTGTGACTCACCAAGAGATTAGCTGTGACAAAGTGTGGAGAGAGATAAGAATAGATGTGCTAGTGACAGGAGCACTATTATAATTATTTGGCAGAAGATAACGTTGGAATTAGGAGCAGGTCCTGTTTGCCTAGGAAGAGTAGACTTACCATATGGGCATCTGTGCCTGGAGCCTATCTGTGTCAAACACCAGAGAGCAAAAGGAGGGGCAATGGGGGCAAGCCAGGTGATGGTCTTGATTGTTCCAGCCAAATGTAGATGAAAGGCCATGTGTTGGCCTGCATGTCAAATTAGATATTCAGCTGTCTTCATGAAGGGAAGAGGAATGAAATTTCATCTCAATTTTAAATGTACCTGGGAAGATATATGAAAGTCTGCTTCCTGCCCCTAGATAAACAAACTAGGGGAATCAGGAGACTGTAACCACAACTGTTGCATGAATTTTAGGTAGCCCAGTCTCAGTGTGATGGAAACAATGTGTACTTACTAGTTAGATGGTAGTGTACATCAAACAGGAAGCACATTATTGACATACCAGAGGCACTTAATACATGTTGCTTCCTTTGGGAGTATCTGAGTGACTTTATGATACCCTTGTTTTGCATATCTCCTTTGGGATTTACAATCTGAAAAGACTGGTTCTTTGCTGTTTCACTTTCCACTAATTTGAAGAGAAAATTTGTTTTTGCTGTAAAGGAAGACCCTGGAGTTAGAATTTATTTATTTGCATCTTTGTTTTCTGCGTGGTTAGAAAGGAAATTAGAACTTCTATATTCCAGGGATCCTGAGGCGAACTAAAGAATGTTGTTTTAGAGAGACTTCTAAATTCCATTAGGTCCTGGGCTTCTCTTCTACCTGTGTTCTAGTGGCTAAGCTTTGAGAATTCAGTTGATGATTTTGGGGAGAAGGCAAAGAGGATGGTAAGTGGGAGAGGAATTATTCATTTGTTTTTTAAATCATAAATTGACTCATTCATTCAATAAGCATTTGTTGGGCTTTATTTTAGGGTCAAGCACTATACTAAGTGCTGTGGATTTTGAGATGAATAAAAAATATAGCAGTGTCTACAATTAGTATTTTTTGTAGTCACTAGTTCATCCTGGAGTTTCTGAGAAAGATAGTGAAGAGGAAATATTATTTGAGCTGGACCTTACTTCTCTATATAGGACTACACTATGTAGAAAAGTATGGTAAAGGCAACTATAGACAAAACAAAACAAACAAAAAACACATTTTAAAAGGCCAGGTGGGGGTTGAGAATATCATATATTTAGGGCATGATTCAAAATTTCACATGGAGAGAGAAAACCCTCTACATATATTCGTGTGGCTGAAATTGTTTTCCCACCAATACATTCATTTTTCCAGTTCATTAACATTTTTGACCACCTCTTCTATGTAGGGCTCTGTATAGGTCCTGGAGTACCAAAGATGAACACTGTATAATCCCAGCTCCCAAGGAGAGTTCATTCTAACAGTGGAAAGAAGCATATATTGGGATTGATACAATGAGATATAGAAGTACAGACAGTATGTTTGCAAACATGCTGAGTACAGACACATATATATGAATGTGTGCACACACACACATAAGTGAATCTGAGAATGAGAGTTATAGACCCTTCCTCTCACACAAGTGGATATCCTCTTCCATTATCAGGATGGACCCAAGAGATAGACAGACCAGCCTTTATTCTGAGTCCTGAACACATATACCAGGGCTTGGAATCTTCCTGGGTCACAGGCAGGTGTTAGACCTTTTTTTTTTTTTTTTTTTTTTAAGGTCTTCTGGAGCCACGGACATCCTTCTTCTCTTAAGAAGGGGTCTTGACTCTACCTTCACTTTCAACATATTGTTGGGAAAATAGGAACAGTTTTGCGGGATTTTTGTGAGAAGTAAAGAAGTTAATGCATTATAAAGTACTTAGAATGGTCTAGTACACACATAGGTAGTAGTACTATAATAATTATTATTACTATTGTTATAATTTTTCATTGGGTTATCTCAAAACTCTCTGTTAAGAGGAATCAGAAGTTGCCTTGACTAGCCTAACATCAAGTACAGGAATTTTCATTATGAAATTCCTTAAAGCTTCTCATGTCCTATTCTCCCATAAGGCTAGCCTCTCTACTTTCTCTTTAGCAGAATATTGAAGTGCCCCTACTTATACTGAGCTCAAAATGACTCTTATTTTCATCTCTTCATTGCTTTTTTTAAAATAAACAAGTATTGTTGGAGAACTCTCTGTGCCATCACAAGAAAGACAGGAAAGATACAGTTCCTACTGTCAAGAAGCCTATATTCCCTGAAAAAAATATCCAAATAGCCATTTAATTTTGTAGCTCATTTTAAGAGACCCACCAAGTGACAAAATTATTTTCTTATATCATTTTTCAAAGTACAAAACAATTAATGAAGTCTGTAGAGTCAAGGAAAGCTTTAGAGAGGAAATATGTTAAATGATAGGTGTTTATATATTCTTTTATTTATTGATTAATTAGTTCATTTGAAAAATACAAAATATTTTAAAACATACAAATACGTTCATTTTTAAAATATATGAATTGACCATAAGTTGCACCTATGGTAGGAATTCACCAAACAGGCAAAATTGTGGGGGAGGCAATCCCAGTGGAAGAAAGATCAAGCATAAAGATGTTGAGACACAGCCCACGGTTGTGGTAGGGAGTTGTGAATAGATCAATATGAATAAAGCACAGGGGTCAAGAAGAGAGAGATGGGTGCTAATGCCTGAATCACCGGGAGATCAGAGGGAGTTTTTTGGGTCAAACTTAAATGAGAAGAGACAGAATTGTTTGAAGGGTTTTCAGTGAAAGACTAGATTTTTCAGAAGTAGAAGGTAAGGCTCTGAGTTAAGTGGCAAAAGGGAAAAAATGGTGGCAAAATACCATAGGGATTGTGAACGTAGACTTTTGAGGCACCCTTGCCTAGGCTCTGCTGCTCACTAACCTTGTAATCTCAGGGAAATTTTTACTTTTCTGAGTTTTGATTTTCTTGTCCTTGTAAAGTGGATATTAATAACCCCCAGCTCATAAGGTTATCATGAGGATTAAATGATAAGGGATATAAAACACTTAACACAATGCCCGAGACATAATGAAAATATAATAAGAAAAAGAAGATAAAAACCAGAAGTGCATTCTAAATAAGAGAGGTTTGTCCTCTATAATCCCAACCCTCCATTTTCCTTTTTTTTTTTTTTTCCCTTGCATTACTTGAAAGTCTTGATGAATTTGGCCTGCTGAGCCCTTCTCAAATGAATTTCCGTTTGTACCGTTGGCAGAGTCTGGAAAATTTAAACCCTGAGCAGCTTCTCAGCTTCCCTGAGTGATTACCCCAGGGCCCAATACCTCCACCCTGTCTGCTAATCAGGTTAGGCATTCCAACCCACCCAGGAGAGGAGCTGGGACAGCTGCAAGCAGTAGATAAATTTTCCTGATAGTACACAATCAAATTCAGTGGAGATGGCAGGCTTAGTCCAGTTGCTAAATTTGGCTAGAAGAGGAGAAAACTAGGATGATTGAATTTAAAGCATGGATCCTGATTGGATGTTCTGGTAAATTAAGAGTTGAATACAGTGTCATAACCTGAGAGACTTAATGATTGTTGAAACCACCTGTGTAGGAAAACATGCTCACCTTGGGCTCCAGGATACTTGGACTAAGATATCTGTGTCAGGGGCTGAAGTGACTATCATAGACATGTCTGGAGACCTCAAGGCCACTTTCATTGGAATTTTCATAAATACAAATCTGAACCCCTTAGATGAGACTTTTCTGCCAGCCTCACTTTCTTGCATCTTTAGCCACATTGCAAATGTAGAGCATTGTATATTCTCTGTTTTCTCTTCTCTGCACTGGTCAGTTGTTCTCTCTCTACTTTTCACTTTTCACTACTTTCTTTCCTCTCCCAAACTTTCTGCTTTTCACTTTGTCCTCTGGAATACAGCTCCATGGTTAATAATCTCTTTTAGTTCACCACTTCCTTTATCCTTTGTCTTAACCACACTGTGTTTGGTATACAATAGTAAAAGGTGTGCTGAATAAACCAGGTAAGTCCTGACATTCTCTCTCTCTCTCTCTCTCTCTCTCTCTCTCTCTCTCTCTCTCTCTCTGGGTCGCGGGTACCAGGGATTGAACTCAAGGGAACTTGGCCACTGAGCCACATCTCCAGCCCTAGCTTAGCACCTAGCTTTTGCTGAGGCTGGCTTTGAACTCATGCCTCAGCCTCCCAAGCCATTGGAATTACAGGTGTGTGCCACTGCTCCCAGCAGGCCTGACTTTCTTGAAGGATGTTACTTCTCCTATTGCCTTCTTGGGAAGTACCTCACATTTAAAGAATCAGGAGGGAATGACTTCTTCTCATTCCGTAACACCCTTCTGGTCACTGTTTCTCTATTTCATCATTGGTAGCTCTTGAATTTCAAAGTAGGAAGATTTGGGGTAGCAATCTGGTTAGGAGGCATGCCTTGGAGATTTCTATTAAAACTATGTTGGCTTTATAAGGAGATTGCTATTTATATGTTTATTTGCAGTGACTTGGTGATGGATAAGGGCTAAATGAACTATATTGGTGGGCCTAAGCATACTCCTAGACAACTTTTGGCACTACCACTGAGGTTTATAGGAAAAGCCCTATTTCTTTTTTAAACTTTTGCTGGGTATCTACCATCCCATCTTCTTCCTTGACACTTTCAGGTTCTTGCTCATCTTACACTGATGGTCTACCTCTTCATCCCCTTTTTTCTAATAATAAAATATTAGAATGTTTAAATCTAATATAATAAAATATGTGGATAAATATCCATGCTATGTAATCTCCGTTCTTCCACAGAAATCCCACGACCTGACTTCCTACCTGGCCATTTAAGCAGCCTTAGAAAGATAAAAGATTCTGTAAAATCATTAGCATGTTATAATTTTTTATATCTATTACTTAGCACATTTCTCCAGGCTGCTATATCTGGAAGCAGAACCATTCTTGTTATTCTTGATCTTATCTCCTATACTTTCCCCCTCACACCTTCCTTCATGTGCTTCTATCCCCTTGTCTTCTCAATGAAACGCCAAGCCCCTGCAAGTTAGTCTTAATCCTTCACTCACAGTGCCAGCGTTTCTCAGAAGCATCTCTGTCTATAAGGAACTTCCAAACCAATCTAAGACTTATGGAGCAATTAAAAGAAAGCAAGAGTTCTACAAAATGTGTGAGCTGAGATGGCCTGGGGCTGCCCATGTAGAATCATGGAAAAGGCATAGTTTGAGGTGGGTTTGTAGGATTAATAGGCTTTGAAGGGACAGAAATGAGAGGAAGTCTCTGTGGAGAAACAATGTGAAGAATTTGGATGTCATAATCATGAGAGGTTCAGTAAGTCTGGGAAGTGGATAAGTACAAAGAAGCTATGGGAACAATGACTGGAACATTTTCTTTTCTCATTTTTGCATCTCAGTGTTCTTTACTAGAAAATGAGTACAGTCGCCCACCCAGCATATTTTAAAGTAGTATTTCCCAAAGTGCTCTGTGAAAAATTAGTCTTATGGAATGTTCTGTAGAAAAATAATAGTAATAATTTAGGAAAATGTTGAATATTCTTTTTCCATCCTTGAATATTCATAATGCGTATTAGTTTATTTTAGAAGCTCTGACTTAGTCTTGTTATAAAAAGGAAAAAACAAAACAAAACCTTATCTTCCCTGGGAAAAGTAGGCCTTACCTATTTATGTCTCCGGAACATCACATTTTTTAATTCTGCTCAGAAGTTTTTTTAGAGTCTGTAACTATATTGTTTATTTATTTTTCATATTTTATACACTGCTTCCCCCATTAACAAATGTACTCCATGAAGACCAAGACCTTGCCTGAATTGTTCACTGTTGTACATCAAGACCCTACCATAGTCCAATGAAGTGACATAGTCCTAATGACATAGGAGGCTGACACGGGAGGGTCACAAGTTCCAGGCCAGCCTGAGAAACTTAGTGAGACCCTGTCTCAAAATAAAAAATGAAAAGGACTGGGAATATAGCTCGGTGTTAGAGCACCCCGGCCAATCCTCAAAAACAACAACAACAACACCCTACCCTAATGCTTAGGCATTTAGTAAGTGCAAAAAAAAAAAAAAAAAAAAATATATATATATATATATATATATATATATATATATATATATATATATATATATGAAATTGGTTCATCTTTGTTTAACTTTGCATTTTCCAAACAGCTGAAAAAGATAGATCCAGATTTTGAATACAGTACTAACACATTCAGCTCTAGTTTTGACTCTGTGTTATGTTATTTTCCTACCCCCACTGCCTAGGATTTTTGCTGTTAGTTTTTCTCCTAGACATTCATTCCTATTTGTTACCTTTGAAGCTTGAACTACTATTTGATATGCCCAACTTTCTTTCTTTGTATTTTTTTAGGCAAAGGCTGCCACCTAAAAATGTTTATTACTATCGCTGTCCGGACCATAAAAAGAATTATGTGATGTCCTTCGCATTCTGTTTTGACCGAGAAGAAGATATTTACCAGTTTGCTTACTGCTACCCATATACATACACGCGCTTCCAGCATTACCTCGATAGCCTGCAAAAAAGAAACATGGATTACTTCTTTCGGGAGCAGCTGGGCCAGAGCGTGGTAAGGCCAGTGCCAGGTTTGGGATACCTATTTTAGAAACAGGCAACCTTGGAGTTGGGACTTAGCAATGGGTTTTTAAAGAATTCAAATAATGAATAGTACATTGTAGACAGTATGTTGTGAAAGTTTTAATAATTTAAATATATTAAGTAACAATATAGTTAAGTATTCATAATCTAATAATTATTACCTAATAGCTACAGATCTAATAATTAATATAACTAATGGTTTTAAATACTATTTATATAGTTTTATTATTATTATATGTAGTTATTATTATTTCATTGTTTTTTTTTCATTGCTATATCAGGAAGTAACAGAATAAGATATGAGAAAGATGGCTCTGCCTCCCTCTTTTACTTAAAAGAATTCTTATGATCATACTGGGTTTACAAAAATCCAGGATAATCTCATTTCAGGATCTTTAATTTAATCACATCTGTAAAGTACCTTTTATTATGTCAAATAACATATTCACAGGATCTGAGAATTGGGACGCAGACACCTTGTAGGGGTGGGTATGCATCAGTTTGCCTGACACATCTTCTTTTATTTTTCCCTCTTTCCTGCTCAGACGAGAATCTGAAGTTGTTCCTTTCATTGATTTAATAGGTTCTGCTCTTTGTTTTCAGTAATACTTTTGTTGCTAATAAAGAATAAGTAGGTGATAATTTGGTTTTAAATACCACTCTCTAAAAAGTGTGTAATGGGCTCCTAAAATGACATATGGACCAGTCTTTAAAGGTTCTAAATAAAGATCGTGATGGAACAGGCAGAAGATACTATACTACGGATTTTGATATATGTTGGTGGAGGAGATGGACTTTTCCTAGTAACTGGGTTCCATCTAGAAGTGAATCCTGTTTCTAAATAAATCCAGGATACTCAAGACACTTAAGTGAAGAAGGCATGTTTGTGGCTTAGGTACTCACAAGTCAAATTTGATCATGATAATATTCTTCTATTCTAGAGTTCTCTATACACTAAGATTTTGCTAAATATCTTCACTCTACTCCAACCTTCTTCCCAATAAGTCTTCTGGTAAATACCATTTGTATCTGGTACTTACATGTTTTGAACTAAAAATTGGGACACATGGTATAGCAGGAAACAGATGGTAACCTCAAATTAGGATAATTTGAGGAAGTTTTAATAAATAGTCTATTTGCAATGTATAGGCAGTGTATAGGAAAATCAGAAGACACAGTGAAGTTTCCTTATGGCTAATAACAGGTCAAAAAGTACGAAAGGGGGAAATGATTACCAGAACCCAATTGTACAGAGTCACTTTAGTAGGCCACTTTGGGAGGAACAGTAACCTTTAGTTAAAAAATACAGTTAACCTGAGATGGTCACATAGGGAGGAAGCTGAGAAAGATAAATAAAGTCATGCATTGCTTGACCAAGGGGAAATGTTTTGAGAAATGTATTCTTAGGTGATTCCATTATCATGTGAACATCATAAAGTCTACTTACACAAACTAAGATGACTGTGACATAACTAAGTGATATAATCTTTTGGGAATACCAGTATAAATGTGATCTGTCATTGGCCAAAATATTATGCCACTTCAATGTTCATAGTCTTTGTTTTCTCACTTCTCTCTGATCTCCTCCTAAGGGTCCCTATTGTCCAACCAAACTATAAGCCAGAAGTTAGGAAAGTCTATTGAGATAACCCATACAGATCATCATTCTAGGGCAAAGAAAAGTGTGGAGAAGGGCCAACAGTAGACTTAGAGGGTGAAAATAGAACATATTAGACACACTAAGTCTAATCAACAATATATTACTAGAGAAATTATTTGAGATGGGACTATCAGAGAAATTCTGAGATGAATATTTGCCAGATATATGAATTAATATATAATTTAAGACAATGAGTTCATTCAACACTCGTGGCTTTTAAGGACAGACTCTGTATAGTTCATTCTTGCTTCCACCCAGATCCTCTCCTGAATGGCTCTAATGTGCACATTGAATGGTTATTGAGTGAATGATTGAATTAATGAAAGAATAAATTAAATTTTATGTCTGGAGGCAGTGGGAGGCAGTGTGAAGAGCTGAAAGCAACAGAAAGTTGATAAGAGGTATAATAAGTTAAGTTTCTATTTAAGATATACAAATGATCTAAAATAGCTGCAACTTAACCCAGATCATTTATTTCTTTTCAATGTAAAAGTCTGGATATAGGCAGTGCACAGCTAATATTGAAGGTCTGCTCTTTGAAAGCCTCAGAAAATCAGGTTCTTTCAGCTTTCTGCTCTGCTGTCTCTGGGATTTAGCTCTCATTCTCATGATCCAATGTGGAATTCTATCATGCTATCCAGGTTCTAGGCATTAGGAAGAAGGAAGTGAGGGAAAGAAATAAGTAGTTGTGTGGTGCTATAACTTAACAGAACTGATATCCACATTTAAGTAAAAGAAGTATAAGAAATCCTTACTTTGAGTGGCCATGTCTCATTTCAAAATTGGTGTTTCTCTGGCTATGGAGAAGAATTGGTATCGAGGACAGCTTTAAGTCTCTGTCCCTGGAAACTTGAATTCTGCTTCCAGCTCTAATACGAAACTACTTGTATTACCTTGAATGTTATGCCCCCTTCTGAGGACAATTTTTTTCAACCTGAATTGGACTTGAATCAAGGTCCTCAAATTATTCTTTATGGAGATCTTCAGATAGAAAAAAAAATAGTTTGAGACTTTTGTCTTACTTCAGACCCTGTGAGAGGCACTGTACAGATATATAACAAGGTTATATAAGTCTTGATATATTGCCAGAAATGTGTTCTCTGTACCAGAGGAAATAAGATATACTCAAACAGCTATACTATTTTAAAAAGTGAATAATTAAGGAGCTCATGAATTGTTTAAAGAGTTAATGTTCAGAATAAATATCACGGAGAAGATGAGTTTTAAACCAGATCTTGAAAGATGAATAGGATTACTAAATACAGAGTTGGAGAGAAGCTCCAGAAAGCAAGAGTAGCCAGAGACAATGTGTGGTAGTTGTTTAGAAGTCTGGTTTGATAGGAATAGGGCATTCATATTGAGAAGCCCCTGGATAGACTTAAGGATTGGAGCCAAAATCTTGGAAAGCCTTCATTGTCACATTGGCTGTGACCTTCATTTAGATTCAATATGAATATATCAGTTCCATTACTGTGTATATACTACTCTATTTATTCTCACTGTAGTTTTATGGGGTGGGAAGAATTGGCCCAGGGAGTAAATAAGGCTAAAAAGTCACTTTGCTAAGTCCTCATGACTACTTCATATCAGGGCCAAGATTCAAACTCCTAGATTCTAACACCACGTCCTGGCCCTTTCATGGATACACGGAAATCCAATATACTTTTGAGAAAGAGATTCACCTTATCCGTCTTTTTTTTTTAAAGATAGAGATAGAGAGAGAGAGAGAGAGAGAGAGAGAGAGAGAGAGAGAATTTTTTAATATTTATTTTTCAGTTTTCAGTGGATACAACATCTTTATTTTATTTTATGTGGTGCTGAGGATCGAACCCAGCACCCTGCGCATGCCAGGTGAACGTGTTACCTCTTGAGCCACATCCCCAGCCCACACCTTATCCATCTTAAGTAAATTGAATGGATGTTCAAGGTGCACCTATGCCAGCAAAGTAGATTGAAGAAGTTCTGTGGGTTGGTTCAATTCCCTTGCTGGACCTCAAAGCAGATATCAGAGATGTTAAGCCTTTCTGGACAATTCTGAGTTACCAGGGCATTCAATATGGTTTATATCTGAAGGCACAACTATAATTAGTTAATCCTCATTCCAATTTATAAGGAAGATAATTACAACTGGGAAGGCTGAACATGCCAAAATGCATATCTAGGGAGGAGAGGCAGGAAGCAAGATTTTTGAATTTTTAGTGTTCAAACCATTAATCACCATGGTCATATCTGCCATTACTACTAATTATATCACCCAAAAATGGCATTTTATTTTTATTACTCAAAAGTAGCCCCTTTTAATCCCACCAAAGCTACTTTGAATATGCACTGAAACTATGATTAATATTTAGGATAAAGACATCAAGGGAAAGATCTTTTTGTTGTTATTGTTTTAATAGCTTTATTGAGGTATAATTTATATACCTCTTGTAAGGGTACAATTTTATGATTTTTAGCAAGTATATAGAGTTCTGCAAGTATCTCTACAACTGTTGTTAGAATATTTCAGTCACCCTAGCAAGTTTTCTTGATAATCTCCACTTCTCCCAGTCCTGAGTAACTATATTCTGTTTTCTGAACATTTTAATTTTCTATTTCTGAACATTTAATATAATTTTCTATTTCTGAACATTTAACATATTATATACTATATTATCTTATTTTACATCTTGCATATTTCATGTAGCATTATATTTTTGAGGTTTATCCATGTTGTAGCATATATCAGTAGTTCATTCATTTTAGTGCTGAAAAGTAGTCCACTGAAAAGACATACCATATTTTTTAACCATTCTCCAGTTTATAGATATTTGGTTTGGTTCCACTATGGGGCAATTTATGAGTAATGCTGTTATGAACCAATAATGTACCTATATTTGAGTGGACATAAAATTACATTTTGGGAATAGATTTTTAAGAGCAGAATTTTTGAATCATAATAAGTTTATGTACGACTTTTTTAAAAGATCAAACTGGGTATTGTGACATTTTACATTCTCTTTTTCCTTTTTTGGCACCAGGGATTGAACTCAGGGATCCTCAACCACTGAGCCACATTCCTATTTTGTATTTTATTTAGAGACAGGGTCTCACTGAGTTGCTTAGTGCCTCACCATTGCTGAGGTTGGCTTTGAACTTGAGATCCTCCTGCCTCAGCCTCCCAAGCCGCTAGTTTTACAGGCATGAGCCACCAGGCCTACCACATTTTACATTCTTATCAGCAATGAGGAGAGTTACAGATGATTACCAACACTTAGAATGGTCTATATTTTTATTATAGCCATTTCAACATGTGTGTGTGGTGGTAACTCATTGTAATTTTAATTCATATTGCCCTAATGACTAATTATGCCAGTCATCTTCTAATGTGCCATTCATAAATCAATGTAAATTAAAAAATCATCATCAACATTCATAAAAAATCATCTTATTTGCCATTCAAAATATTCTTTAGTGAAGTATCAATTCAAATCTTTAGCCAATATTTTTTTACAAAACTGTTATTTGTTTTCTTATAATTGAGCTTTAAGAGATTTTTATATATTCTAAATTCAAGTCGTTTGCCAGATAATTGCTTTGCAAATATTTTCCCCAATCTATTCCTTCCTTTTAATTCATTCTCTTGACAATGTCTTTTAAATAATACAAGTTTTTAATTTTGAAATCCAGTTTATCAATATTTTCTCTTATGGATCATGCTTTCAACATTGTATTGAATTACTTTGCCCAAGTGAAGATTTTCTCATTTTTCTCCCCAAACTTTTTGTAGTTGTAGCTTATATTTAAATCTGTAATTCATTTTGAATATTTTTGTATATGGCATGAGGTCAAGGCCTATGTTTATTTATTTGCATATAAATGTCCAATTGTTCTAGCACTTTGTTGAAAAGACTAGTCTTTACCTGTGAATAGACAGCATTTGCTCTGATGCCTCTGCTCTTTTTTTTTTTAATGTATTTCTTTTTTCAGAGTGGTTTTAGGTTCACCGCAAAATTGAGAGGAAGAAATAGAAATTACCTGTATATGTCCTGCTCTTACACATGCACAATCTTCCCCATTATCAACATTTGCCACCGGAGTGGTACATTTGTTACAGATGATGAGCCCATGTTGACACATCATTATCACTCAGGCTACACCATTAACATTAGGGATTGTTCTTATTGAATATTCTATAGGTTGAGACAAATTTATAATGACATACATCCACTGTCTGAATTTACACCATCTAGTTTCACTGCCCATAAAAGTACTCTGTACTCTGTCTATTCACCTCCTTCTCCCCTGAACCCCTGTCAGCCATTTCTCTTTTTAATATTCCCTTAGTTTTGCCTTTTCCAGAATGTCATTCAGTTAGAATTTTTTTAAAACGATTTTTTTAAAGATGGACACAATATCTTTATTTATTTACTTATTTATTTATTTTAAACTTTGTTTTATTTATTTATTTTTATGTGGTGCTGAGAATCAAACCCAGTGCCTCACAAGTGTGAGGCAAGTGCTCTACTGCTGAGCTATAACCTCAGTTCCTCGGTTAGAATTTTTATAGTCTTTTAAAGATTGGTTTCTTCCACTTAATAATACGTATTTAAGTTTCTTTCATAACTACTTATGGTTTCATAGCTCATTCCCCTTTAGCACTAAGTAATATTGCACATTCTTGATTTATTTACCAACCTTCTGGAGGTTTATTTATCCCCCTTCTGAAGGACATCTTAGTTTCTTCCAAGTTTGGGCAGTTATAGAGAAAGATGCTATATGCATGCTGGTTTTCATGTGGATATAAATTTCAACTCATTTGGGTAAATACCATGGAGCATGGCTTCTGGATTATATGGTAAGGGTATATTTAGTTTTGTAAGAAACTGCAAAACTATTCCAAAATGGCTATACCATTTTGCATTCCTACAGTAAAGAATGAGAGTTCCTGTTACTGTATCTTCTTTTTGGCATTTGGTATGTCAGTATTCTTGCTTTGGGGCATACTACAAGGCAAGCAATGGTATTTCCTAGTTTAAATTTACATTTCCCTGATGGCATATGATGTGGAGCATCTTTTCATATGCTTATTTCCCATCTGTGTATCTTGTCTGGAAAGGTATCTGTTAAGGTCTTTGGCTCATTTTTTAATTGACTTGTTTGTTTCTTATCGTTGAATTTTATTCAGTTTGTTTTGTCTTTGCTATTTCAAGCCAATCCAGTGTAAATTAATGGTCAGCTATGATAGAGTTGAGGTTGTACTTACTTCACTTCAACCATCAAGGTGTCCATCCTCTGCCAATGAATCTGTGTGTGGATAGAGGAGCGTATTCAAAATTTAAGCAAGTTTCCAGTCTTCCCTGGTTTTTACTTTCCCTTTCATGTTCTGTTTCCTGTGTGTATATGTGCAACCTCAATTCAGGTCACAAGTCTAGCTGGCTTGGGTCTTCTTGGGTCTCTGCTGATTCTTCACCTATCCTTATCCAGAAATGTGCTTGCTCTAGTTATAAGACCATGACTTCTCTTCATTCTTCATCCTATAATGCTGCTGGGTGTGAGTACTGCCCACCTCTCCAAATTGAGTGAGTTCTTTTCTCTTGGCAGGGAAGCAGCTTCTCCTCCCAGCCTGTCCTGCCCTAATAGAACCTTGCACTCTCCAAGCTTGCGGAATTTGGAGTAGAACAGGCTATAACAGAACAGTTTCCCATTCTTGTGTGTGTGTGTGTGTGTGTGTGTGTGTGTGCTGGGGACTGAACTCAGGGACTTGTGCATGAGAGGCAAGCACTCTACCAACTGAGTTATATCCCCAGTCAGTTTCACATTTTTATTACCTAAAATTCAGCAGTTTTTCAAGCATAATAGTTTTGAGACTATTGTGTAGCTTTGGTCTGTTTTCAAAGCACTGATGACTGGTGTGTCAATTTTGCTTAGCTTTATATTTGCTTTTTGAGGACAGCATTTACCAGACTTTCCATTCTGATGTAACTAGTAGCGGATTCTTTTTTCTTTCCACAGTTTTTATTGGTGCAGTATAGTTGTACATAATAGTGGGATAGAAGTGGATTTTAGCTAAAAAATATTTATGAAATTTTAAATTTATAGCTATTTTACTGTCAGACATAGAAAAATATGGTATCATTTTCATATTCATACATTAGGTTTTAAACTATATATATCTGATACTATAAGACAATAAATATGCTACTAATTTTATATATCATTGAACTAATTAGACAGACTTTATAATTGAGAGACTGCATATGTGTGTGTGCATGCAGATGTGCTAAAAACATTAGAGGTAGAGAGCCATTCCCACACTTAAGGATATTTGCCAAGAGAAGTGTCAGCAGAACCCTGTGTGATGGACATGCCTATAATCCCAGCAAGGAAGGAGGCTGAGGCAATAGGATTCCAATTTGGAAGAAAGCCTGGGCAACTTAGTGAGAGCCTTCCTCAAAATAAAAAAAAAATAAAAAGGGATAGGGATATATCTTAGTAATAGAGTGCCCTTGGGTTCAATACCCAATACTAAAAAAAAAAAAAGTGTCAACAAAGAAAATAATCTGATAGTATATTTTAAATAATCACTAGAAAATATGAAAATACTATTGTCTAGCCTCTTCCTTTAGTTAGCTTTGTGACCTTGGAAAAACTACTTCCCTTCTCCAGAAAGTCAGACCAGATGATTTTAAGCATTCTCCGACATAAATTATGGTTTCAGATGTTCTTGGTGTTTCTTTCAATTATATGAATATGTTTAAATCAAACATGAGTGTTATAATGGTACTTCTTAATCTGCCCTTTAATTTTAAATAATGTTTAGCATGTATCAGACCTAACACTAATGAATGTTTTATTTTATTGGTGTGTATAGTTTTACATAATACTGAGATTCACTGTGATATGTTCTTACATAACTCACAATTTGGTTTGTTTCATTCCCTTGTGCACACCTCTCTTCCTTCTCCAGATCTTCTTCATCTAACCTACTGGTCTCCCATTATTTATATGCATGTCATCCTCACAACACCCTTATTTTATGGGTAGTACTATTATTGAATGTCTACTATGTAACTAGTACTGTCTATATTCTAGGGATACAGCATTAAAAATAGGCAGAAGTTCATGCCCTCATGAAGTGTATATTATGATGGGAAGAGTAAATCAGGATAAGAGATTCATTTGGGCGGCAGGCAGCAGGGAGAAGATATAACTTAGAAGGTAGCATTTAAGTTCTGAGATATGTAATTATTATCTTCTCATTTGCATTTTTTAAAACTGAGATTTAATGAAATTAAGTAATTTTATACCTTCTGACACTGGAATTTTTTATTCTAATTTGTTATATATGAAATCAGAATGCATTACAATTCATATTCACATATAGAGCATAATTTTTCATATCTTTGGTTGTGCACAAAATAGAGTCACAGTATTCGTGTCTTCTTATATATACTTAGGGTAATGATGTCCATCTTATTCCACCATCTTTCCTACTCCCATGTCCCCTCCCTTCCCCTCCTTCCCCTTTGCCCTATCTAGAGTTCATCTATTCCTCCCATGCTCCCCCAACCAACCCCATTATGAATCAGCCTCCTTATATCAGAGAAAACATTTGGCATTTGGTTTTTTGGGTTGGCTTACTTCACTTAGCATTATATTCTCCAACTCCATCCATTTACCCACAAATGCCATGATTTTATTCTCTTCTAATGCTGGATAAATTCCATTGTGTATATATAGCACATTTTTTATCCATTCATCTAATGAAGGGCATCTAAGTTGGTTCCACAGTTTAGATATTGTGAATTGTGCTGCAATAAACATTGATGTGGCTGTGTCCCTGTAGTATGCTGTTTTTAAGTCCTTTGGGCATAGGCTGAGGAGTCGGATAGCCGAGTCAAATGGGGGTTCCATTTCCAGTTTTCCAGGGAATCTCCATACCACTTTCCATATTGGCTGCACCATTTTACAGGACCACCAGCAACGTATGAGTGTGCCTTTCTCCCCACATCCTCGCCAACACTTACTATTGTTTGTATTCTTAATAGCTGCCATTCCGACTGGAGTAAGATATAGTTTTGATTTGTATTTTTCTAATTGCTAGAGATGTTGAACATTTTTTCATGTATTTATTGATTGATTGTATATTATCTTTTGAGAAGGTCTGTTTGGTTCCTTGGCCCATTTATTGATTCGGTTGGTGCCACAGTTTAGATATTGGAATTAAACATGTGGCCTTGCATATGCTAGACAAACACTCTACCACCAAACTACAACCTTATCCCCAAAGCAATCTTGAATACTGTAAATATCTGGTGAGCATCTTCTGCCCATCAGGCTCTGTGTTGGCATCTGAAGACAGAAAGAATAATACAAAGCACATCGTATCCCTGAAAAGGGCACAATGTAGTAAACAACACAGGTATTAAAATTAATGATGCAAAGATGGTAAGGAAATTGATATAAGTAAAGCAGTAGGCAGCAAAGGGGCACAAGGCAAGAAATGAAGAAAGAAGATGTCTTGAATTGAGAATCAAATGTGCCAAGAGGCTGAGATGCTTGTTGTGTTTTGTTAGTGTTGTACAGTTTCATGTGACAAGAGCATGGGGTCAGTCTAAAAAAAGGAGATATAGTAACAGGAGAAGCAGGAAAGATGGATAGAGGTCAAGTCATGGGGGTTTTAACTGCCAAGCTAAAGAATTTGGATTCTATCTTGATTGTTGTTAGGAACCAGATAAGAAGAAATGATTTTTATGGAAATTAACCATTCCATCTCCAGGCTGTCCCTGACTTTCCTGACTAGAAGTCAGGTTAACTCCACCCTTTCTATACAGTTTACTTTCTTTCCCACATATGTCCATTAGACAAGAGCACCAGGAGGAAAATTACTTCCAAAATCAGTGTATAATATAAGAATGTAACAGCAAATACCTCAAAAAGATGGCCTTTCATGTCCTAACTCTTAAAAAAATCTCTAGAGTTGACAAAGACTAGAGAGGTCTCATTCAAATTTAGTAGATATTTTAGTCGTTTACCATGGGTAAGGGCCAAACTGTAAAGACCAGCCTCTTCTCTGAACATTACAGATGTTTGACTTTTCAACCTCTGCTCACAGAGGCAGCCAGTTCCTTGTCCATTGGCAAGAAAGGAGCTCCCTTCCTGTAAGTTCCTTTTTGATTCTTGCTCCACCCTCTGGGCCCACCTTTTATATACTTGCTCTTTTAGCCATTGCTCAGGCTTGCAAAGATAGTGAGGCAGTGATCACACCTCCACAAGTATCTTCTCTTCTCCATACTCATCCCTCCCTTCCCCCATCCCAGATAATTTTATATTTATATTTCATAGTTTCAAACTTAAAATTGTTGCTATTCTTTTTGGGGTATGATCTAGGCTATTAATTTTCTTCTTAAAATGCTAGAGCTGAATGTAAAACTCCACAGGGGATCTAAGTATCCCATGGCCAACTGGGACTGTCTCCCTTGCTGTGGATATTAGTTTTCTAGAAATGCAGCTCGAATTTACATTAAACAAAGCTTTTTTTTTTTTTTTTCTTTTTACTTTTCTGACTTCATCTCTTTAATAAACTTATTTTGGAATAATTTTAGATTTGCAGAAAACTTGAAAAGATAATATAGGAAGTTTCCATAAACCTTCCACCCAGTTTGTCTAGTAGTAATGTCTTACACAATCATGAATGATTTTTCAAAGGTGAAATATTAACATTGGTGCATTACTTATAAATTAAAATACAGAACTGCATATACAGATTTCACCATTTTTTCCATTCATATCCTTTTATTGTTGTTTGAGAACTCAGCCCAGGCTACCATATTAACTTATGGCAGTTTTTAAAAAGTACAATTGTGAGTCTTTTTACTTTACCTCATATGTTTTTACTTATTAGTTTTACTGTTTTATTTGAGCCTGTTGTGATCATTTTGATTCTTAGATTTTCTTATCTTTAATATTAGGAACTTCACTCAGAAATTGTAAACTTAATTTAGTACTTTATAAATATTCAGTCAATTACATAAGTGTTTAACAGGGAAAGACCCAAAACCAATAACAGGGACTTATACATAATACTAGAGACTTCACCCTAGACTAGAGTTGTTATATCAATTTATATTAATCCCTAGGCTTGGTTACACTACTAACCTATTACTATAAATCAACCAAGTATTCCAAAAGTTTCCTGCCTCTAAATCAATTCAATTAAGTTCAAATTAGGTTGATTTATTTTAGTATTTCTTACATACCATGTACTATGAGAGATTCAGAAATAAATGAGATGTAGTCTCCGCCCCCATTTATTTCTTCATCTTATCCATAGGATCATATATAAAGTTTTATCTAATTGCTGGTTAAATTCCATAATGAGTAAAAAATAATCATATGGCAAAGGGCAAAATTTAGAAGAAGGCTTGCTTGCTGGGAAGGGTCATGTTTGGTGGAACTCTGCAGTAAGGACCCTGGGAGATATGCATCCACACTGGGACTCCAATCCCTTCTTTTGAGATTGTAGAGCTCAGCAGTCCTCTGACTCCTGAATTAGGGAAAGGGGGATGATAGGAAGCCCTCAGCCACAGTGGATTAGATGGTATAGGGAAGATTCTGAAACCCCTGTGTTGGAAGATTTTTAGAATCTATACTATACTAGAACTGTAGAAATCTGTGAAATCAGACAAAGAAGAAGAAGAAGTAAAGAAACAAAACAAAACAAGAAAACAAAGCTGAATCATGAAGCCATAGTAAAGAGTTTGGAGGAGAACCTGGTCTAATCAGAGAAAGCCAGGGAACAAGAATTAGGAGGTAAGGAGAAAGAGGAGCAGGGTAACAAGGATATTTGGAAAACTATAAGATATTAGAGCTTGGCTGATTCTATGACAGTACTTGTATGGATTTGTGTAGAAAAGCCAGTATCTCAGAAAGAAGGTAGAAGAGGAATAATGACCTTGTGGGCTGGAAATTCAGAGAACAGGAGGTAATACCACAGAAAAGGGCTAGAGTGGGCCAGCACAGTTCCTACCAGCATGATAACTTCAAAATAAGCTAGTCTCCTTCTGTTCTTTCTGTTCTTTCCCTTTTTTCTTTCTTCCCCTTTGAAGTAAAACATCATGGAGTTGCAGCTGGCCACATGACCAAGTAAATAGATGAAAAATAATTACATGTTTTTGGCTAAGTTTTAAATTGAATAAGTGTTGGAAGTTAGTAATTTCAATTATCAGCCCCTAATCCTCTTCTCAGGAGAGTTCTGTGGACCCCCATCTGCACTAAACCTTGTCCCAATCAGACACTCTAAATTAAATGAGCTTAGGGGTTTTGGATCCCTTCCAGCAGGCCACTTCACAACTCTCCATTCTCTTGGCATAGTTTTTGCTATTCCCTAAAAAAAAAAAAAAACAAAAAAAGAATCAAATTAATTGGAGGCAGATATGTTCTCTCAGCATCTAACTGAGGGGCTTCCAGTTTACCCTCCTAATTGTAAATGGTTCATCCATTCCAAACCTCAGCCCTGGGTGAAAAAAGGCTTGGGAATAAAGATGCTGGGAATTGTAACCCTTGGTTCACCCTCTGATAGGAAACAGAGGCATATGGCTGAAGTTACCAAAGCCAATTCAGACTACCACATAGCTGTTTTCCTTTCTTACTTTCCTAGTTCAATGAAGGCATTACTATCACTATGGTTTCCCATGCTGAAAAACTCTTTTGTTTAATTCTTCTTTTTTATTCACTTCTCAAATACTATCACCATGTATGATTAAGGCTACAATTCAAAATCCTTAGATTATGCCCCTTTCTTGTCTGTTGTCTTAGCCCTAGTTCAGACTATCAGCATGTCTCAGGAAGTTCCAACAGCTTCTTTGGCCAAGATATGAGGTAAACAGGTTCCCAGACTCTATTTTGATACAACTATCTCAGAATTTTGCAGTTATCAGAAAATCACAGCCTGCCTCCTACACATGAGACCTGCCTCCCTGATTCATTGGCCCTGAACAAAGAAAGTAACTTCTTCACTGAACACTACTTTAGTTAGGTTGGCAGTTGGCTACTTTGAAACCATTCTTTCCCTTCCTTTTTAAAAAGTTAGACATCATATTAAAAGTTAGGCTTTGTGCCTTATACCAAGAATCAGTCTGTACAACTCCTTGCCTCTTTATTGCTGTCTTATGCTGGCTTCAAAGATGCATTTCTTATTTGTAAAGGACTTTGATCTATAATTATCTTGTCCACTTCACTGATGCCACCATGTCCAGTGATTTTAGTTATCATGAAAATGACCCATGGAATATACTTTTACTAGCTTTAATATAAATAGCAAATTCTTAATGGTCTATAAAATCCTGTATAATCCAGCCTATACACGCTCCTTCAGATTCTCTCCCATCCATCTTCTCTTGCTGTCTATGTTGTACCCACATTTGCCTTCTTGTTGTTCTTTGTGTAAGCCATGGATTTTCTTTCTGAATTGCATACACAGTGACCCACCTATCTGGAATATTCTTCCTCTATGTCTCTTTGCCTAAATACTTTCTATTCTGCTATATCCAATTTAAATATCCCTTCCTCATAAAATTCTTTCTTGCTGTCTTCTTCCCCAGCATCAAGCTTCTATAATATACTCCATTTCTACTTTAACACATCATTCTTCTGATTACTCTTTGAATATATAACTTCCTCTGAAGATTTTTAAGTTCCATGAGGACAAAGATCATGCATGACTTATTTATTGTCCTATCCATACATCTAGTATGTTGTTAGGCCCATTAATTGTTTCTCAAAGGAACTGAAGCTTTGTCTCAAGAAATGCCTCACCCAATATAATCTCTATTCCACTGCCAGAGAAACTACCTTTTTCTTCCTTTGACTAATAATGTTGAAAATCTTTGTATCTGTTATCTCTTTTTTTGAAGAAATATCTTTTCAGATCATTTGCCCATTTTTAAAAATGTTTTATCTTTTTGTTTTTGCATTGTAGAAATTCTTTATAGTTTCTGGATGTAACTTCTGTATTAGTCAGCTTTCCATTACTATGACAAGTACTTTACATGAGATAAATTAACTTTAAAGAATGAAAGGTTATTTTGTCTCATTTGATTTCAAAGGTTTAATTTCATGGTTGACTGGCTCTGTTGCTTTTAGGCCTATGGTGAGGCAGAACATCATGGCAGGGAATGCCTGGTGGAGCAAAGTTGATCACCTCATTGTGGCCAGGAAGAAAAGAGGAAGTCATGAGGCAGCCAGGGTCCCAACATCACCATCAAGGGCACATCCCCAATGACCTAACTTTCTTCCACTAGCCTCCACCTCCTAAGGCTTCCACCCAGTAGCATCACAGGCTGGCAACCAAGCCTTTAACCTGTTGGGGTTAGGGGGACACTCCAGATCCAAACTATAGAAAGTACTTTTTCAGATATATAATTTACAAATATTTTATCCCATCCTATATGTTGTCTTTTCAATTAAAAAAATAAATTGATAAGTAATAAAATTAGATATATTTATGGGTAGAATGTGATGTTTCAATATATATATTGAAAACATCATTGGGAAGTTATTAAATCAGACCTATTAACATGTTCATCACCTCACATATTTATCATTTCTTTGTGATGACAACATTCCAAAATCTTTTTTAGCAATTTTGAAATATATAGTATATTATTATTAATTATAGTTATCATGCTATGCAGCAAATATCATCAGAACTCATTCTTCCTGTCTAACTAAAACTTTATACCCTTTGATCATCCCCTCTCTTTTCCCCATCTGTATCTCATCCCCTCAAACTCTGATAACTACTCTTTTTACTTTCCTGATGTTCCTAATGCTATCATTTATAGCACAAAAGTTTTTAATGTTGATAAAGTCCAATCTATCTTTTTTCCTTTTCTTCCCTCCTTTCCCCTTAACTTCCCTTCTCTCTTTCTCCCTCCCCCTGTCTCTCCTCCCTCCCTCTCTTCCTTCCTTCTTCCCTTCCTTTCTTCCTTCCTTCCTTCCTGCCTGCCTTCTTGTCTTCTTGACTTCCTGCCTTCCTGTCTTCTTTCTGGCCTTTTAAAATTTCCATGTTGTCTTTGTTTGCTTGTTGTGATAAAAATACCTTGAGCAGAGTGGCTTAAAAATAGGAATATGTTATTCAGAGTTATGGAAAGTCTAAGATCAAGATGCTGGAAGAGTCACTCAGTGACTACTGAGAACCCACTTCCTGGTTAGCTAATGTCTGTCTATGGTTGTGTTCTCAAATTTCTCAAAATAGAAAGAAAGAAATTTTTCTTATGTCTTTTCATAAGGCCAGTAATTTCATGAAGGCTCTATTCTCATTAATTACCTCAAAAAACCCACCTCCCAATAATATCACATTGGAAATTAGGATTCCAGAATATAAATTTGGGGAGAATACAAGCTTGTAGTCCATAGCGTGTATCTGAGAAATCACTGTCTAACCCAAAGTTATAAATATTTGATCTTGTATTTTCTTCTTATAGCTTTATAGTTTGGGCTTTTACCTTGAGCTTTATAATCATTATTGTGTTAGTTTTAGTGGATGATGTGAGGAAAGGTTCTAACCTATACATTTCTCAGCACTATTTGGTAAAAACATTGTCCTTTACCCCATTTTACTGTCTTAGCACCCTTGTCAAAAACCAGGTTACTGTAGATGTAGGAGTTTGTTTCTGGACTTTTAATTATTTATCATTACTCAATATATCTGTACTTGTGCCAGTTTATCTTTATTGCTGTAGCTTTGTAATAAATTTTTAAATGAGGGTCTGTGGGTTTTTCCACTCTGATATTGTTTTTAAAGAATGTTTTGGCTATAATGGGTCTCTTACATTTCTATATGAATTTTAGGATTACCTTGATAATTTATGCAAAAAGGCAAGGTGGGGTTTTGATAGTTACTGCATTGAATCTGTAGATCAACTTGGAGAGTATTGCCATATTAATAACATTGTCTTCTCATGTAGACTATGGGATATTTCTCATTTATTTATATATTATTTAATGTGTAATACTGTTTTGCAATTCTTATATATTTTCTTCTTTTGAAGCTATTGTAAATATTTTTTTATTTTTGTTTTTGGACTGAAATACAAATTTAGCTTTGTATTTTGATCTTGTATTCTGTAACCTTGCTGAATTCACTTATTATTTATAACGGTTTTCAGTGGATTACTTGGGATTTTTTTATACACAAGTTCATATCATCTTCAAATAGAGATATTTTTACTTCTTTTGTTTCATTATTCTATTTCTTCTCTTGCCTAATTTTCTGTGCTATTAGAAATAATCTAGGCAAATGTTAAATAAAGGTAGCAAGAATATACTTCCTTGTCTTGTTGCTAATTTTAGAGGTAAAGCATCCAGTCTTTCATCATTAGATATGTTGTCAGCATTGAGTTTTTTTAGATGGCCTTGATCATAGGAAGTTTGCTAAGGAAGATATCTTCCACTCCTAGTTTATTGATGGATATTTTTATCATTAAAAATGCTGCATTCTATCAAATGATTTTTCAGTTATATTTTAGGATGATCATGTGGTTTCTATTCTTTATTTTATTAAATTAGCATTAGCCGGGTATGGTTGTGCACACCAGTAATCCCAGCGGCCTGGGAGGCTGAGGCAGGAGAATTGTGACTTCAAAGTCAGCCTCAGCAACTTAGCGAGGCACTTAGCAACTTATCAAGACCCTGTCTCTAAATAAAAAATATAAAAAAGGCCTTTGTATATGACTCAGTGTTTGAGCACCCCTGGTTTCAATCCCTAGTACCAAAAAAAAAAAAAAGAGAGAGAGAGAGAGAGAAAGAAAGAAAGAAAAAAAATGGCATCGATGTTAAACCAAATTTGTATTTATATGATGAATTCCATTTGGTCGTGGTGTATAGCCTTTTAATATTTTGCTGGGTTTGGTCAGCTAGCACTTTGTTGAGGATTTTTGTGTCTTTATTCATAAGGGATATTGATATGCAGTTTTCTTGTAATACATTTATCTGATTTTGGTACCAAGGCAGACTAGGCAACATTGAATGAAGCTGATAGGTTTTTCCTTCAGCACTTTGAATTTGTCATCTTAGTATCTTCAGCCCTCTATTGTGTCTTGTGGCAAATCAATTATCCATCTATTGGAATTGTAATTTCCCTGAATACAATAAGTCATTTTCTCCTTGATGCTTTCAAGATATTCTCTTTATGTTTAGTTTTAACATTTTAACTATGATGACCCTAGGTATGGGTCTTTATGAGTTTATCCTACTTCAAATTAGTTGAATTCGTTGGATAAGTAATTGGCATTTTTCACCAGACTTGGAAAATTTTCAGACATCATTTCTTTAATTTTTTTCTGATCTCCTTCTCCTTCTCTTTTTTTCTGCTACTCTCATTTAGTATATGTTGGTGTAATTAATAGTGTCCTACATTTCTCTGAGGTTCTATTCATTTTTCTTTATTATTCTCTCTGTTCTCCAAATTGCATAATATTTATCAGTCTATCTTCAAGTTCAGTGTTTCTTTTTTCTTCCCCTTCAAATCAACATAGAACTCCTGTAGTGAATTTTTCATTTTAATTACTATATTTTTCATCTTCAGAATTCTATTATGGTATTTTTTGCAATTTCTATCTCCTTATTGATATGCTCTTATTTGATGAAAAATTGTCATCTTGTCTTACTTTACTTCTTAAGACTTAGTTTCCTGTAATTCTTGTAATATATTATGAAGTATTATGTGCAAGTACAACATTTGAGCTCATTCACAGTCAGTTTCTATTGTGTGCTTTTATTGTTGTTGTTCTTGCACATAGGTCACAATTTCCTGTTTCTTTCCATGTTGTATAAAATTTTGTTAAAAAATGAACATTTTAGATAAAATATTATAGCAACTGGATACTGATTTCCTCCCTTTACCAGGGCTTGTTCTTCTTTGCTTATTTATTTATTTAGTGATGGATGGACTAGTTAATTAAAATTTGTTACTCCTATAATATGCAGCTTTGATATTGCCCCTCATAAGAAGCTGCCTTGGACACATTCCTGAGCCCCTGGGATGGTCTGCCAGTATTAGTATCTCATCTAGCTATTACTGTGTACTAATTGCTATATGATTACTCTGTGTTTCCTGGAACAAAATTTGTCCCCTGATGTGATTTCTCAGCCTGCTTCTTTCTTCTAACCTTCTAGGTGGTCTACTGTTTTTCTTATTACTATAAATCTCATGGAGCTATCAGCCTCCTCTTAATCTCTTGCCAGGAAGATATCTCTTCTTTTTGATATCACCTTTTGGCATGAACTTCCTCACAATGTTTTAAAGAAAGTCATTCCCTTATCTTATGCAGTGTTGTTGGAGTTATTTGTCCTAGTATCTGCCTTCCCCTGTACTAGAATGTCTGTGTCACTGCACTTAACCTGGCAGCAGGGACACACCCATTGTTACCACTTCTTTGTGAGTTAGGCTTTGGGTAGGGACAGTAGTTCATGGTCTTCTTGGCTTGCCTTTCTTGGCCTGAAACCTCTGTTCTACAAGTGAGCCTGTGTGAAGACATTTGGAATCCGGTATTTTTGCCCAACCATGCCTGGAGTAGAGCTTCCATTTTGAATGAAGTCTGCATTGTGAAAGGGAGGATTTTCCCCTCATTAACACCTGCATAGAATGGAATTTCTCCAATGTGGAGCAGGGGGGTTGAGAGGTGCTGGTGGCCTGCCACTCCCAAGCAAAACCAGAGAGAGAGAGAGAGAGAGAGAGAGAGCTTTCCCACTTGGAGTAGAGCTTCTATCACACTGAGTTAGAGGGTAGGAATTGGAACAAGTCATGGCCCAAATGCCACAGTCTCTTATTCTTACCATGATTTAGTGGATGTTCTAAACTAGATGTGCTTCCTTTTGCTGCATGCCCCTTGAACCATTTCCAGAGTCTTTAAATGGTTGCTTTGAAAAATACATTTTAGCAGTTAAGTGGTGGTGGTGTTGTTCTGCTGTGCTCCTTATAGCATTCATTCTGGAAGTCAGTCTCTACTTTTAGGAGAAAATTTTAAACAGACTATTTCACTGACATTCTTAAGTCTTCTGTTGACCTTTCATTACAAATACAACAAAACTCGATCAGTTTTATTGGAGTGAAGTAATTTGCTTTTTCCCCTTTAATTCTTCACCCTACAATTTGGTAGGTGAACTACTTGTTAATATCATGAGGAAAGGTGCTGTGTGATTTAGGATGTCTCCAGGGTAGGTGTTCCTCTGTCTTTCCTTTACAGTTCTATTACCTTTTTTGTTCATTTGGTTTCAGTCTTGGTTTCTTCTGTTATAATAGCCTTAACCCTTTTTTGGTTTGGCGTTTAGTGCACCTGGCTTTTTAGAGAAGAAGCTGTACTGCTGCACTAGTCCAAATATTTTTGTGTGGCTTTCTCAGTATCCCTAAGAGACTCTGCCTTCTGGTGTACACAGAAGGTGCTGTAGCCAGTAGCATTGCCACAGAACAGCTGTGCATGTAGGTAGTCCAGATGATGAGAATATGCCAGGGGTGAAGCAAAGGCAGAAACTGCAGTGCCTGCGTGTTTTAAGCTGTTAACTATGTGTAAGCAGGAAACCTGAAATTATAGTGTCAAAAAACAAAAGGAGGCTCTAACAGATGGGGAGAGCAAATCCAGAGGGCAGGCTAGAGGCCCAACAGCCTTCTTCCTGTGGTCTGGCTCCTGCCTCTTCTCATTCTTTGCCCTATCTCATTCCCAATCAGCCTGATAGGTTCTTCTGATAGGGTAGGCTGTCTTGAGTCCTGCCTCAGGACCTTTGCACTTGTTATTTTTCCTGGAATACACTGTTTCCATATCTCCCCATGATTGGCTCCTTGTCTATCAGGTCTCTACTCAAATGTCCCCTCAGAAAGGCCTTCCTGACCACCCTAACTGATGTAGGTTGCACATCCTCGCTACTGATTCTGGCCAGTTGATTTACCTTGTAGCAAATATTACTATAATAAATGACCTTATGTATTTAAAAAAAAAAATCATGAGGAAAAATTAAACAAAGTATTCATTAGTCAAATATTTATTAATCACTTATTATAGGATAGGAAATATTGAGATGTAAGGCTATAGATGTACTTTAAAAACACCCTACTTTATGAGCTCACAGTTAAATAGGGAAGAAAAATGAAAAAATCAAGCAAAAAATATGACCCCATTGAAATTCATAATTGAAATATTCAAGATATCTGGTGAGCTGCTGAAATAAATTCATTGCATTTGATTATGCATTTTGTGCGGACAGGGGCCATGCCTAATTCAAGCACAGACGCAATTTCCAAAGTGGTGCTCAGTGACTGTGCATTAACACATCAGTAAATGACAGAATAAGATGAAATTTGGTCCAGTTGAAATGCCTCCAGAAATTATCCCTGATTCCCTTCAGCTCTAAGTGAACTTGTCCACAATTTCTCTTCCCTTTTTTAGACTGCTAATATTTCCTGCTTTATTGTATGATTCTGTTGTATATATATCAAACCCTTTTTTTTCTAAACTGGTTGCTCCTTAACCTTAGGAACTGTGCCTAACTTGCCTTTGAGCATCTCAACAGAGTACTGGACTTTTCAGAAGCTTCTGGGATTGATAGCGGGGAGGCTCAAAAATTTGACTTTTTTCTTTTTATACTGGGTATTGAACCAAGGCTTTGCACATGTTAGGCATGCACTTTACCACTGAGCTTCATTTGTTATGCTCGAATTCGGGACCCCCCCACCCCCCCAAGACTACCAGAGACCCAAGATCGATGTAAGCAGCAAAGAGGTGTTTATTGCGAGCTAGCTGGGTCCTCCGCACGCACACACAGCAACTGGTGAAGCTGAGAGGCCCGAGCCCAGGGTTTGCAGCAGTTTTATACATTCTTTGGAGAGGGCAGGGACTTCACATACATCATAGCAAATCATCACACACCGCAGGAAAATCAAATAACAACTCTAAAACATGATTAGCACATTCACTGGTGGGAACAAGTTGGGTAGGGGTGATTGGTCAGTACAAAAGGGGTATTCGTTTGAACTGATTGGTTTGAGCCAAGAGGGGTGTACGTGCTGAACTACATGGTTTCCCAATATGTTATCAACCACCATAAACTACTGGGAGGGTCATCTGGCATCCCAGGTATTTCCCTGACTCATGCTAATTGGTGGCTGCTAGGGGGCTGCTATGGGTCCCCACCTAGCCTGACTGAGTCAGGGACACCTGGTGCAGCAGATCTCTCCTGTTATTTGTAGATAAACAACTTACCAGGGTGGGAATGTGCTTAGGAGTGCTCTGTGGGTTTTTCCAAGGTTCCTTGGACAGGCTTTGCTCTGAGATAGAGGCTGGTTTTTCACATTCACAGCCCTTTCTATTTTATTTTGAGACAGAGTATTGCTAAGTTGTTCAGGTTGGCATCAAATTGTGATCCTCTTGCCTCAGCCTCCCACATAGATGAGATTATTGCTGTGCACCACAACACCTGGTTTTCAAAAATTTTAATTTTATGTGCAATATTTTAAATCCCTGAGAAAACAAACAACACTTGAGACAACTCTCTTCCTCTTCTTTTCTAGGGCAGTGAGATCTGACTGTGAAAGGAGATGGTGGGATATTGGACTGTGTAAACCGGTGTTCTACTTTCATGCAACCTACTCCATTTGATAGTAGGTCTTTCTAAGAATCACCACACACACACACACACACACACACACACACACACACACACACACACATCATCAT
This sequence comes from Marmota flaviventris, assembly GCF_047511675.1. Classification (NCBI taxonomy): domain Eukaryota; kingdom Metazoa; phylum Chordata; class Mammalia; order Rodentia; family Sciuridae; genus Marmota; species Marmota flaviventris. The sequence continues at coordinate 38,427,170 of NC_092507.1, read as the reverse complement.
CTCAAGCTAGATCTTAGGGAAACGACAATGTTCTAAAGCCAATTTATGTTGATAGGGGCACATTTGATAGATAAATGAACCTCTTTTAGCAAGATTTTATTAATCAGTCTAGAGATTAAAGAAAGCAAAATTGCATAGGAAAATGATAAATCTGGCGACTCCAAGGGCCACTCACTATTTTTCTATTAAATATATTTATATTTAAATATTTTGCTCATAATTATTAAAATATAATTTAAATATAATGTTCATAGGTTAATGGAATGTTTTTGTATTTGTGGTATGCCTACAATGTACTCTTACAGTCATAATTCCTTCTCAGAACCTTTGGGTATAGTCATACATGGTAATTTCTTCTGAAGCCACATTTCTATTTTGTTGAATCAGAAGGTATATAACAGTAAAGCACAAGGTCATTTCTTTTATGTGAGTCATAGAATGTCAAAGCCCAGAAGAATCTTAAGTTCCTTTAGTTCTGGAATGTTAAAACTGTATTTCCTGTATCCCTAAGGAGGAATCTGGACTGTGAACAGTACCTTAGGGGCCTCTGCAGAGTGAGGGAAATGAGGAACTTCTGATAAGTCATGGCTCTGACCTCTTGTCCTCTCTGCCACAAATACCACAGCAGCCCCTGCTTACTGACCTTCCCCAAAGACTTAATTTGAATAAAGACTTATCTACTAACAATGTTTGCAAACCTACTTCTCTTTTTATAGCTGGAGAAATTGGGGGTCAGAGTAGGGAAATGGCTTTCCTGAGTCACCCAATGCTTTAGTGGAACAGCTCTGGCTAGAAGCCCACATGCTGACTCCTAGATTAGCTTCATTTCACTGCAAACTGTTCCTATTCCTTTCAGACCCATTTATAAAGTTTGCTTGTTTGTTTATTACTATTTCTACAAATATTAGCTGATCACCAACAGGGAAGTAAAAGGGTACTAGATGCATAAGTCAATATGGTGCAGGCTACATAAGTTAGCAATCTGACTCTGCTGCTCATTAACTATGTAACTGTCACAGTTTAGATATGAGGTCTCCAGCAAAAGCTCTTGGGTGAAACAATACAAGGTTTAGAGGTGAAATGAATGGGTTATAAGAGCCTTAAATCAGATCAGTGACATAATCCCCTGGTAGGAATTAACTGAGGAGTAACTATAGGCATATAGGGTGTGTCTGGAGGAGGTGAGTCATTGGGGCATGCCTTCTGCTTCACCTGGAACCCTGAGGGATGGAGCCAGCTGTCAGTGGACTGAGACCTCTGAAACCATGAGCCCCAAAATAAACTTTTCTCCTCTAATTGTTCTTATCAGGTCTTTTGGTCACAGCAGTGAAAAATTTAACTAAAACAATAACTTTGGCCAGTTACCAAATCTCAACGTGACTTTTTCATTAGCACCTATCTGCCCCCTGCAAACCAGTAGAAGTCCAGAGAAATTCCTGACTCAGTCAAAATTTAGGTAAAAAATCTTCTGGGATGGAGCCATATTGGGATTTTCATTTTGGCTTTGCCATTTATATATCAAATAAATACTTTGGCATCTGTAATGAAACCCTTCTTTGTTGTTATAATATATTGGATATAATGCATTCACAATATCATGTCTCCTATCAGACTCTAAGCTCTTTGAAGGCAATTTATCATATTAAGATGAAAAAAAGATAACATGTGTGGAGTACTTCCTAATGCAAACACTATTTTAGGCTTTTTATTACCTCATTTAATCATTCAACAACCCTATGAAGCTGGAACTATTATTCCCATTTTTCAGTTGAAGAAACTGAGGTATAACTGTTAGGTCATTCATTCAAGATTGCCCTAAGTGACCATAGCTTCTGTATGAAGAAACCAAGTAGTAGGTTAAGTGGGAAACAAGAAAGGAACTGTAGGAGAATTAAATCCTACCTGAGGAATCAAAAAGGATGACCCAGGCCCGCCCCACCCTCTAATGGACCTCCTCATAGCCCATTCACATTTGTTTTATCTATCTCTTAGCAAAACAATAGAAATCATAGAATTTGCAGGGAAATGGGTGGCATTAGAGCAGATTATGCTAAGTGAAGCTAGCCAATCCCTAAAAAACAAATGCCAAATGTCTTCTTTGATATAAGGAGAGTAACTAAGAACAGAGCAGGGAGGAAGAGCAGGAGGAAAAGATTAACATTAAACAGAGACATGAGGTGGGAGGGAAAGGGAGAGAGAAGGGAAATTGCATGGAAATGGAAGGAGACCCTCAGGGTTATACAAAATTACATACAAGAGGAAGTGAGGGGAAAGGGAAAAATAATACAAGGGGGAGAAATGAATGACAGTAGAGGGGGTAGAGAGAGAAGAGGGGAGGGGAGGGGAGGGGGGATAGTAGAGGATAGGAAAGGCAGCAGAATACAACAGACACTAGTATGGCAATATGTAAATCAATGGATGTGTAACTGATGTTGCCGCAGTCCGGCTGCAGCAAAATAACCGGAGGGTGATGAATAACTTGTGTACGTTGATACAGCAGGAGTGGGAGCCGTTTATTCCAGGACAGGAGCAGTATTTATACATTCCACACCGCTTATCTAATTAGCATAAACTAGATACATCAGTCAACCAATAAGGAATCTCCACACTTAATGGCTCGCTTTTGTTACTTCTCAAACCACTCCCTCTGGCATTTTGCCAGGCACCATCCAGACTTGTTTACGAACTCTAACATTCCCCTGGCAAAATGCCAGGTGTTATTTTGACTTGTTTACAGACTCTAACATTTCCCCCTTTTGTTTGATTTAAATAATGACCATAGTGGTTTTTACAGAAACACCATAAATAACCTGCTACAAACAGAAAGGGAGGATACAAAATGCCACAATACCAAGCCAATTGATGGCTCCATGCAAGAAGCCCTTGGAAAAATTATACCAGCAATGACACCATTAGCAAAGATACTGAGTTACAATTTGTTATAGATTACAGTTTGTTGTCTCAGTCCAGGTAAAGCAGTGTCTCAATAGATCTCAGTTCAGATAAAGCAGTGTCTCAATAGATTAACTCACAGTCCAGGTAAATCACAGTCCAGGTAAGTTCTGCAGGCAGCTAGCTTGATTCGAAGTCTCGCCCGTTTCTCAGCCGAAGTCTCATCCGGTTTTCAGCAACACTAGAAATTCTTCCACCTTGGTCTTTACTGGCACGAAGGCAGGAACTCCGGATGGCTAAAGAAAATCCTGTAGCATTTCACTAAGAAAACAACCTTCTGAACAATTTAGTACATTATCTCAAGGTTTTTTTGCATTGGAAATAAGCATTAATAGTACTCATTATTTATCAGCCTCCAGGTCAGGGAGAACCATTGTAGCTTAGTTATTGGCATTGAAAATGACCAAACATCAGCGGACGCCAGTAGCGTCTTCTGCCGGCTGTAGCGTCCCAGGTAGCCCCAGATGGCCCTGGGGAGAGTCCCGGTCTCAAACTGCTACTGGGCACAGGGAGCAAGAGCTTGCGAGACTGTGCCTCCAGGTCAGGTTTAGATTTGGGCGCGGCAGTGGAAGAGCCAGCTCCCCGGTCAGGAGGCGGGGAAGGGCCAGTCGCCACAGCCTCTTGGAAAATCCTTGCTGCGCTGTGACCGGCTTGCACGCTCGGCAGCCGCTTCTCCGCTTCACGCACCCTCGAGTAACGAAAAGTATTCAGTAATAGCCTTTTGCTGCAACTTTTTTCCTGATAATCCTTCCTCCTCTGATAATCTTTCTTCTTCTGAACTTTCTGTTTCTTTCTGACTAGAGTTCCTGGGCTTCTATCAACACATGCCCTAACTATTCTTGGTTCCACTGGGGTGCCTTCTTCCCTTAGTAATTTGCTTCTCACCCCTTCCATATTTTCATCATAAAGACAATACAATACACTGAGACAAAACAAGACACAAACATACTGTATCAATCTTCTCCATTTTCTCGAAATGGCCATTTTTCCTCTCGCCCTATCTGCCTAGGGACGAGCAGATTTGCTCCCGTCCTATCTATGGATGGGCAGCTTTTTTTCGTCACTTACCCCCGAGTGTCCCGGGGCTCCCGGTACGGGCCACCATCTGCCACAGTCCGGCTGCAGCAAACTAACGGGGGGGTGGGGGGGGTGACGAATAACTTGTGTATGTTGATACAGCAGGAGTGGAAGCCGTTTATTGCAGGACAGGAGCAGTATTTATACATTCCACAGAGCTTATTTAATTAGCATAAACTAGATACATCAGTCAACCAATAAGGAATCTCTACACTTAATGGCTCCCTTTTGTTACTTCTCAAACCACTCCCTCTGGCATTTTGCCAGGCACCATCCAGACTTGTTTACGAACTAACATTCCCCTGGCAAAATGCCAGGTGTTATTTTGACTTGTTTACAGACTCTAACATGATGTGATTCTGCAATTTGTATACGGGGTAAAAATGGGAGTTCATAACCCACTTGAATCAAAGTGTGAAATATGATATATCAAGAACTATGACATTCGTTTGTCCCCCTTGTATTATTTTTCCCCTTCCCCTCACTTCCACTTGTATGTACTTTTGTATACCTCTGAGGGTCTCCTTCCATTTCCATGCATTTTCCCTTCTCTCTCCCTTTCCCTCCCACCTCTCATCCCTGTTTAATGTTAATCTTCTTCTCATGCTCTTCGACCCTACTCTGTTCTTAGCTACTCGAGAGAGAAGAGGGGAGGGGAGGGGAGGGGAGGGGAGGGGGGATAGTAGAGGATAGGAAAGACAGCAGAATACAACAGACACTAGTATGGCAATATGTAAATCAATGGATGTGTAACTGACGTGATTCTGCAATCTGTATATGGGGTAAAAATGGGAGCTCATAACCCACTTGAATCAAATTGTGAAATATGATATATCAAGAACTATGTAATGTTTTGAACAGCCAACAATAAAAAATTAAAAAAAAAAAAAAAAAAAAAGAACTATGTAATGTTTTGAACAACCAACAATAAAAATTTAAAAAAAATAAAAATAAAGTAGGTAGTGGCAACTGCACTTGCTTAGGTTTGGGGGGTGCAATTCTTTTTCCAAAGGAAAAAATGTATATATTACCTTAAAAATACTTTCTAAAAAAAATTTAAAAAAATTTTTTAAGAGGGAGACATTTTCCAGTGACTGCTGGATTGTTTTAATTTCCCAGACTTTTTTCTTTTTCCCCCTAAATAAATTTCACTCTTTGGCAATCTTCTTCACTGATTTAGTTATTCACAGGTTCAGCTCTCCAACCTATACCTGGGCTTGCCATATCCTTCACCCTTTTCTGCTAATGACACCTACCTGTGCTCTCACTACCCTCCTCAGCCAGGTGACTTTAACTCCCCCCATCAAAAGCCCATGGGTTGGGGTGCTCAATTCTTGACTTACCATTGCCCCTTGCCAGGGCTCAGAGACTACTTGTAAGCTTTCCCTGTAAGTTTTATGCAAGCCACTGCTACCTAACGATAACAATGAATAAACATTCTCTACTTCTATTTGGTTTCTCCCCTTTCTCCAGAATCTTGATCCTGGGCCCTAAAACCAGAATACATCAAAAGAGTCCCCTGAACTGAGGCAAAGTGGATGATTGGAATGCAGTCCTGAGACATTACTTAAACTGACCATTTTATTTTTATTAATGCAAATCAGGGGAGGGCTACTTACTGCTTGTGACTTTTTTTTTTTTAAATGAGTGCTACCTTATTCTGTGGAAAATTTGAAAATTGTACTTTACTGGACCATCCATCACCACTCCAAATTTGATTGTCCCCTTCCTCACCGCCCTTTAATCTGTTCTTTACTTTGTCTGGGGGAGGCAGAGCAGCTGGCTTCAGACTTTTGGAGTTCTTTTGATAGATAAGAACTCCAATTTTCTTCCCCCAAAGATTCTTTTAGCCACAAACCAGTTCTTTCTGCTGTTTCAATTACAAAATAAAAGGAAACTTATATAGGAAGAAAGAAAAGGAGGGAGGGATGGAGGAAGGAAGGAAGGAAGGAAGGAAGGAAGGAAGGAAGGAAGGAAGGAAGGAAGGAAGGAAGGACGGACTAGGGAAGATAACATTTGAACTCTATCTTGGAGGACAAATAGTGAGAGGATGGCATATTGGGAATGTGATGGAGGATACAGACTGGAAAGATTTCTAGATGATCAGTTGTTTCTCTCTATCATGTTCAAGATTGACTGAAGGCTGCAGAGAAAAAGGTCTGAAGGTAGAGGGAGGAAGTTTGGGGTTAGCACTGACTAATGGTGGGTCCCAGAATAAGTCACCAAAGCCATTGCTTAGACTTTCCTTGAGGATTATTCATCAATTCAAAAAGTAAAGGGAAAGAGGAAAAAATCTGTAATCAAAATCATCCATCAACTATTTCTGACACTATCTCTTAAAGACAAAGATATTTCACAGTGGTCAGAAAGTCAGAAAAGTGGGCATAAGAGTGGCTTCTTAAAGACTCCTAGGAAAAAGAAAATAGAATCAGCTGCAAATCCTTATTATTCATTTTCTAATTTCTAATTTGCATTCTGGGAGACTACTTCAGGGTTAAAAAAAAAAAAAAACTCAGCTCACTCGCTACAACTCTTGGTCATTTTGTATTTCTGTACTTAAAGGAGATTCCAGAAAGGTCAAACTTTAAAGCAACATGGTTTTGTCCTCAGAGTCAATTCAGACTGTGCAGTTTTATTTTCAAGAAGTTTTCATGTGTTATTTTGGGTGAACGTGCCAACCAGTGATGACTTGGGAGCAATATTATATAATATGTTGTGTATAGTCCATGGGAGGGAACAAATGCAGGTCCTGGTTATGAGTCCCCACTCTGACAGTGGAGTTGGAAACTCCAGGTGCAGCATAGGCTAGGATCTATGCTCCTTTCCAGAGTGGATCATTGAGCTTCCCAGGGAATTGTACAGCTATTAACAGGGTTGAGGTTGCAGAGCCTTCTCCTGAGGCTCTGTTTGTCTCTGTAGGATTGTTGCCAGAGGTGGTGGAGGTAGATGTGGGGTTTTTAAGGTAGGGGCTTCCTGACAAGGCCTTCCAGTATAGTTCAACATTCTCCCAGTGAGGCTGCTGCTGCTAATTCTTTTCTTTTCACACTGCCAAACACTGTTTCCACTTTTTTCTAAACCCCTATTTTCTTGTTTTGCAAAAACAAACAAAACAGCAACAACAACCAAAACAGGAACAAACAAACAAACATTTAAATGTATATATTTATTTGTAAAGAGCTAAAACTATACAAATTCTTAGAAGAAATCATAGAAGTAAATTTTTATGATCTTGAGTTAGGCAATAGTTCTTAGATATGATGCCAAAAAGTACAAGTTACAAAAGACAAATTGAACTTTAACAAAATTTAAAAAAATTCTATTGTGAATGATAGCATGAAGAAAGTAAAAAGAAGACTATGGAATGGAAGAAAATATTTTGAAATCATGTATCTGAAAAAGGACTTTCATCAAGAACAAACAGAGAACTCTAAAGCTCAATAAAGAAGGAAAAAAAATCTAATATAAAGATGGAAAAAAGGATCTAAACAGCATTTCTCCAAAGAAGATACATACATGCACATAAAATAAGCACATAAAAAGATTATCAACATCATAAGCCATCAGGGAAATGAAAACCACAATAAAATATCATATACCACCCACTAGAATGGCTATAATAAAAAAAAAGACAATTAAAAGTATTGGGGAGGATATGAAGTTGAAGCCACATACATTGCTGGTGGGAATGTAAAATGGTGCACCTACTGTGTAAAATACTTGCCAATTCCTTAAAGTGTTTAGCAGAAAGTGACTGTATGATCTAGCAATTACACTCCTGTTATAAAACCAAGAGAAGTGAAAAAACTAAGTTGTACATGAATGTACAATAACCCCAAAGTTGAAACAACCAACTATTCATCAATTGGAAAATGGATAAATAATATTGTATACCTATACAGTAGAATATTATTCCTCTATAAAAAAAAAGAAAGTACTGGTATATGCTATAATATGCATTAACCCTGAAATCATGCTGGGTTAAAAAGCCAGTCATAAAAGAACTCATATTGTATGATTCTGTTCATATAAATACCTATTGTCCCAAACAGGCAAATCTATGGATACAGAACATATGTAAGTTGTTGCCTATGTATGGCTGGGAAGTTTCTCGGAAAATAGGAAGTGGCTACTTACTGGGCAAAGGATTTCTTTTTGAACTGTAGAAAGTGTTCTAAAATCTGATAGTTGTAATGCTTGCAAAACCCTGTGAATATACTAAAAATCATTGAATTTTACACTTTAAATGTTAAGCTGTTTAACAAAATATGCATTTACCTTATACTTTATCAGGTACTTTGCCATCTATTTCTCATGAAATGCTCACAATGACCCAGTGTAATACAGTGGCTGAAGATTCTTAAGCTCAGTGTACATACAAGGAAACTTGCATTGTTAATACCATTACTAATCCAAATGCACACCAGGTCACATTGGAATTTTGACTCTTGATTTCAAGTGAAACATTCTTTTTTAAAAAAAAAAAAACGAAAGTAATTTTTTTTTAATTAGAGGGAGAAAAGGCCATATTTTAATACAAAACCAGATGTGACCGAAGAACTATAATGGTCTTTAAGATGAAGAAAGCACAATTACAGAAATCATGATACAGTACACCTCTAAGGAGCCTACAACAGACTAAGAAATAAACACACATACCTCCCCAGTACCCCCCACACATGTATGTACAGGCTGTATGAGCAATGATTTTTAAAACACATTGGAAGAACAGGATGAACATACCCACGTATGCAAATGTACATGTTTTCCTTAGAAACATAGCATGGTTTTCTTTCATTTTACTAAGCTTACAGAAATTCAATCTAGAATTATTTCATGCCTAACACATGTAAAGGAAAGAGTATAAAGCAAAATTTTGCATTTTCCTGGGAGTTGTTGATTGCATTTTTTTGGGGGGAGGTGGTTAAAATCTACATACAAATAGAGGTTGTTACTTGTTTGCTATTTACTTTAAACAGATTACCAAAACGCTTTATACAGCACTGTTTACATTACAATAGATATGTTACACCAGCAATGGTGGCCAAGGGATCAGTGCTTCCAAACTTCTCCAGTACTTACATGTGGAGATCTAAAGAGGACAATATATCCAGAAGATAAGGAATGGTTTGCTCCCTACTGACAAAGTGCTCCCTGACCAAAGAAAAGTCCCTATAGGCAGTATCTTCTACTACATTTTATAGTCCTAGTATTCATTTATTTGTTCAACAAATATTAAATACTACTCTTTTACTGATGCTGTCCCAGGTACTAAAGGTGTATCTGTGAACAGAACAGACAAAAAAGAATCCTTGTTCTCGTGGAGTTTACCTCCTAAAGACAGACATTGAATAAACAGGAAAATGAAGTAGAGAAGGAAGATAAAAGGTTTGCAACTTTAGATAAGGCAGCAAGAAAGGCTGTATTTTGAAGGTGATAGTTGAATAAAGATCTGAAGGAGATGAAGGAACAATCTGGAAAGAGCGTTCTAGGCAAATGCCAGGGTCCTAAAGAAAGAGTTTGCCTGACAAGTTCTAGAAACAGCGGTGAAGCCAGTGTAACTAGAGTAAAGGGCATCAGGGATACTTGAGCAGATCAGATCACCTGTATTAATGCATGTTTTCTCAAAAAAAAAAAAAAAAAAACTGAAAAATTTTAAATTACGTAAATTTTAATAATCTAAGAAAAAATGTGTTATCAGCTGATTATCTGAAAGATAGACTAGGAATTATGATAAAAAACAGATATACAATATATGATTATCTGTTATTTCTTGGTGTTTCCATACCCAACTGTTATAAATTTATTATATAAACATCAGCTTTTCTTCATCTTCTGGGTTGGCCCTATATCTTGGTCATCCTCAAGACAACTTAGCAATTGCTCTCAGTTAACATTTCCTTCACAAAGTGAGAGGTACAATCACCCCCTGCTTAAGCAAGTGGCAGACTGAACTTGGTTTCTCATGACACTGCTTTTGGATTAAAGCTATGAAGAAAGAGGATGCCCCTGAAAAATGCTTGAGGTAATGCCCTTAACTATTTTAACTGAAGTATGGGGGTGGTCAGTATGGATGAAAAAGATGATTTTAGATGTCAGAGAGATCTGGATTCTGCCATTTATGAGCAGAGTCACTATGAATAATTTTTTTTAGTTTGATCTTTTTGTTCTAATTAGTTATACATGACAGTAGAATGCATTTTGATACATCATACATAAATGGAGTATAACTTCTCATTCTTCTGGTTGTACATGATGTAGAATCACACTAATCATGTAATCATCTATGCACCTAGGGTAATAATGTCTGACTCATTCTACTATCATTCCTACTCATATACCCCCTCCCCTCCCTTCACTCCCCTCTGTCTAATCCTCAGTTCTTCCCTAGCCACCACTTCCACCACCAACCTCCGGCTTATTGTGAATTAGTATCTGTACATCAGAGAAAACATTTGGCCCTTGGTTCTTTGGGATTGGCTTATTTCACTTAGCATGATATTCTCTAGCTCCATCCATTTACTAGCAAATGCCATAATTTCATTCTTCATTATGGCTGAGTAATATTCCATTATATATATATATATATATATATATATATATATATATATATACACATACATATATATATGTATACACACACACACACACACACACACACACACATATATATATATATATATATATATATATATATATATATATATATCGCACAACATCTTTATCCATTCATATGTTTAAGGGCACCTAGTTTAGTTTCATAGCTTGGATATTGTGGGTTGGGCTAGTATAAACATTGATGTGGCTGTGTCATTGTAGTATGCTGATTTTAAGTTCTTTAGGCATAAACCAAAGAGTGGGAAAACTGTTTCAAACTTTGTGATGTTGTCATAAGAGTATAATTAGTATTAATATGGTAGTGCACTGTCATGTAATAAGTGTTCAACAAATAATGATTATTATGGCTCTTGTTGGCAAAGGCCATGTTTGACCTTTAAAAACATAGAATTTTGGAGTTAGAAGATGAAGGAATCTTTTGAGCTAACCTACTCTTATTCTTATTTGGGAAACTGAAACCTGAGGGCAAGGGACTTACCCATGTTCATCTAACTGGACAATGGCCGAGCCAGATATCTAATCTCCTCTGGCTCTGGGACCTTGAAGATGTCCATACTAATTGAACTTACCCCATTAGTTTTGGGCCTAGCCCATAACTTGGACCACAGAATTGGATTCAGTGATATAAGCCCTGTCCTGATTTCATGGGTCCTCTGGGTTTAAAGCCAGAACACATAAGTATACCTCTTCATTCCTAGGTGGCCTGAAGCCCTTTTGTGTTCTTAAGTGCAAGGATGACCAGCTAAATAGGCAGACCTTTTTCCTATTCATGTAGGTCTATGATAAACCTAGATTTTCTAGTCCAATGGGGTAAACCCTTTTGCTATGCTTTTATCATTAGGCCAATCTTGTAGCTTAATAGAAAGATCAGGGCTTTTATTTAATATGGACTTGATTTTTAGAACTGCTTGCATTGTTTTCGTCATGTGTTCCTAGATAGGTTTATTAGGCTATTTGACCCCTAGTTTTCTAATTTATATTTTGGAGTTATTCATGATTACTAGGAAAGTTACCTGAATGACTAGCAAAGTACTGAGCGTAATGCTAGTACACAGTAGTTGCTCTAAAAATGTTTAAATGAGTAGTGGTATATACCTTACTAGTACCTATTTCTCAGAATTACACTGATACACATCTTAAGTAAATTAGTTTTCTCATATGAACTCACTCATTTTGCCAAGAGTTTATGTCAATAGGAATTGAAGAGCAGGTTAGAGAGACTAAGAGCTTGCCCCATTAGTTTTGGGCCTAGCCCATAACTGGACCTACAACTCATCAAGGCATGAGAAACAGCTCCTCATAACTGCTAGCTAATGCCTTGATTATAGCAGCCCTGAATACAAGTCCTCTCAGTAGCCACAGAAGATCTCAAGAGGAGTGTCTGAATTTTATTCCTTTTTGTGGCTACAAAGAGATAGGTGTTATTGCTAGGTTCTCAAGAAATCCTTGCCAAATAGTTATATTAATTCATATATCCTAGAAGGAAAAACTGCTAAGAATGTTCAGATTCTTGTTTGCCTTCCCAAAGAGATATTTCAGAAAATAGGACCGAGAAATCCTACCCTTGTTTCTCTATAGCACCTATAATTGGATTAATTTATTAAGGGCTGGACTCCTTTTTTTCTAAATTATATAACTTCATCCTCCAATATAATTTGATTTCTCTGGCTATTTACCATATTGTGACATTAAAAAACAATAATTTTGTTCACAAGGTAATAGAGGTTTCCAGTATCTTTTCTACAGAAAAATGACTAAAAATCAGATATTAACATGTACTGCAACAATTTGAATCAGTCTTCTCTTTTTCATTCAATAATATTCATGCATAGTTAAAATTTTCCTAACTTTGCCTAACTAGGTGAGCAGGATGTCCCAGTCTTGATATTGTTTATCCAAGCTGCCACTGTACAGGGTGGAAGGGACATAGATGGCTCAGAGTTTTCCTCTCTTCCAGGTGCCTTGCACTACAGGCAGTTGAAATCACAGAAATTTAAACCCAGAAAGAACCTAAAAGATTAGTCTTGCAACACCTTTCTCTTTCAGATGAGAAAGCCAAGAACTAAGAACAGAAGAGTTATATAAGCCTCAAAAAAATGACCTTGGTTTTATGACTGGGAGTCTCACACTCTTTGCATTGCAGAAAAAGGAGACATTTTAGGCATGTTTTCCACCATTTTTCCCTATACACTATCTCAATCAGTTGGTGCTGCTATGGCAAAGTTTAGGTGGCTTATAAACAACAGAAATTTATTTTTTTGTGGTTCTGGAGTCTGAAAGTCTGAGACCGGGTGTCAGTATGATTGGTTCTGTTAAGGGATCTCTTCCAGGTTTCAGACTAACTTCCTACTGTGTTCTCAAGTGACAGAAAGAAATACCTCTAGTCTTTTCAGTCACATATAAGGGCGGTGATCTTGTTCATGAGAGCTGTACTCTCAGGACTTAAACAGTTCCCAAAGGCTCCACCTCCAAATATTTGGGCTTCGGTATAAGTTGAAGGGGGAGCTTTTACCTTGCCTCACATAACCATTTCACTTTTACAATTAACAATTGGTCGCTATTATTATTCTCTTGTGCAGATGATGAAATCAGGGTTGTGGATAACTAACTTATTTGAGCTTACATTACTAGTAAGTGGTAGAACCCAGGTTTGCATCCATATCTGTCTGATTTCAATTTGCTCTCTATGCTGCATGAGTCCTTTCACCAACACCTCTGTATTGCTGTGGGAATATCAAAGGATCATGGAAGCTTTTACTGGTAGGGAAGGCTTTATCGACTTGAGTCTGCAGGGTAGTGTGATGTTATCTCTGGGGCTTCTTCCTTACTTGGTGCAGAATCTGGTCTGCCTTCATCATCTCTGTGATTGTGTTCCTATCCTTATTCTCCTGGGCTTCCTGCCACTGGCCTAGTTGATGAGGCTGAGTCAGTCCTTCTAGCTTCCTTTTCCATATCTTTGTCCTATAAAATAACGCCACAGCTCTTCCTCTACTTCAGGATTTTCTTTAATAACGTGAAACAACTGTCCAGGTCCCCTTGGAGCTTAGTTCTTCCTCTGGAATCCTGTTTTTCATCAGGTGTCACAAAGTGGATAAAACTAATCCAGCTTCTTGTTCCTCAGTCCACCATTGATTAGGTCTAAGAAGACCTCCTTCTCCAGGAAGACTCCCTCTGTGCAGTCTGAGGACTTGGACATAATCAGGAAGAGTTATAGGTTTGTTTCCATTTCTTAGGTCTTCCCTACTACTGGAGCCTCCCATATTATAGGACCTCTCCCTCTGAAGTCTGATTATTCCAGAAATATTCTTTGTTTGCTATTTAAAATGTTGATGGACCTTTATTTTATTCATTTATTTATATGAAGTGCTGAGAATTGAACCCAGTGCCTCACACATGCTCCCACTGAGCCACAACCCCAGTGCCATCTTTTTTTGCTATTTCTTCTCCAAAACGGTGAAACCCAATTTGGACAGATGATCACCTCTCAAGGGTGCCACAGAGATGGCTCCCGCCCTAGAATAAAGAATGTGGTAGCAGAATACAACAGTTACTAATCGGGCATTATGTAAAAATGTGGATGTGTAACCGATGTGATTCTGCAATCTGTATTTGGGGTAAAATTGGGAGTTCATAACCAACTTGAATCTAATGTATGAAATATGATATGTCAAGAGCTTTGTAATGTTTTGAACAACCAATAAAAAAAAGAATGTGGCTGATGTTGCATATAGTAATTTATAAGTCTGAAGACAGTGTGATAATGTTTCTACATTTTCTTTGAAAGGCTCAGAAATACTATGTCCAATGACAAGGCATTGTTTTAGAAATGATGATGGTGGCAATAAGAGCCAAAATGTATCAAGAACCATATCACTCTCTCAATATGGAGGTTTTAGTGTCAGACTGATCAGTATTTGCATCTCTGCTTCACTACTAATTCATTACAACATTAAGAAACTTATTTCATATTATTCAGTCTATTTAATTTGCAGTTTGGGTAAAATAGTCCTAACATTGCAGGGTACATGTCAGAAGTAATGTAAACCAAAAGTAACATTTATTAAGCAGTTATATGTACAGCATATGGTGCTAGCTCAGCTCTTGGCACATATTACCTTGTATAATTCTTATAATAATCTTTTGAGGTCTGCTCTGCTGGCCTGTCAATTTAAAGATTAGGAAACTGAAGTACATAGAGATTAAATAACTTAGCTAAAAATCACACAGCTAGTTAGGTGTATTCAGAACTTGTATTCAGGGCTGCTATAATCAAGTCATTAGCTAGCAGTTATGAGGAGCTTGTTCTCATGCCTTGATGAGTGATGTTTGGATTTGGGATCTGAACCTAAGCAGTTTGTCTCAAAAACCTGTTTAATAAAAGATCATATTTAAAAAACAATTGCCATGTTGCCTAGAACACATTTGTTCTCAATTTTTATCTATAATTTAATAATATATAGAATTTCTAAAAAAATTACACAAATGCAAAGTGTTGGTTTTTATTATCTTTAAGATTTGTCTCATCACTTAGGAATACCTAAAATGCTATGTTTACAAGATAAGAGAGTGAGATTTGATATTTTCCTAGTTACCTTGATTAAGGTAGACAACTACATTTGACAATCTTTGCTCCAGTTATTTTAGGAGGCCTGAATTATTCACTTGGAATGTCTAAACTGATTACATTGACCAGAGAAATAAATACCAAAACATATTCCCATTTGTGTTGGCTGTGAGTCAAGCTGGTCTCAGTGGAAAAGCAGCTTTCCTTGAGGTGGGGCCTCTTTATACAGATGTCCAGGATGGGAGGATGGGAGGAGGAACGTGTTGTTGTTCCCAAGGTGCGTGCTATTCTGAAACCCCTGAAAGTCTTTTCAGGACAGAATCTTCCCTCACATGGCATACAACCAATCCCTTCTCCAAAAGCAGCACTTTCTACAGCATTTCAGTGAGTGGTTATCTAGGCTCTACAGACATCCCATAGAGGCCTATTCAACTTGAGACAGTTCATGCTTCCCATTCTCCTTCTGTTAAGCCAGAGATGGAGTCACTGACAGGGCTTTGAAGGTACACAAGTAAAGAATCTAGGAGAGACACAGAAAAGTCAGAATGAAAGGAAGGGTCTAGGGCTTGGGGGAGGGGTTGTTATTTTCTGGTTGTGGTGGGATTGTTAATAAAGGTGTTTAAGCAAGGGAGTGACAAAAATCAACCTTTTTAAAAAAATATTTATTTTTTAGCTTTAGGTGGACATAATATCTTTATTTTATTTTTATGTGGTGCTGAGGATTGAACCCAGTGCCTCACACATGCCAGGCGAGTGCGCTACTACTTGAGCCACATCCCTAGCTCCCCCCCCCCCCGCTTTTTTTTATCTTTAAGTGTCCTTAGGTTTCTAAGTGAAAGATGGATTAGATGGAAGGCAGCATCACAAGGGAGTTCTCTAACAATCATGACAGTAGTAAGAAAGATGGAAGATTGAGAATTTAAGAAAAGAATCAAACATTACTCCTAAGTTTCTGGTTTGTTTGAACTGGTGAATGATAGAGGCACAAGGTAGGGAGAAGGGGGATCATGGAAATATATTCAATTCAGTTAGAATGTTTAGTATCCAGAAATGTCTGGCAAATGTGTATATATTTCTAAGGGGGTTTAGTCATATCAGGAAGAATTTCCAAGCAATCATTAGTATTGAAAGTTAGGTGGGTGGTGATCCGGTGCTTCTCTGCATCATCACTATTGGGGGCCTGGAATCATGCTGCAGACTCTGAGAGGAGATGATAAGGGCCTGAGGTTTATGTTGAGACTGACCTTGCAGCACCGAAAGATACTATGGTGAAGTCTGATTCCATTGATATGGAAGGATCTGAGGTTCACTTCATGTGTGCATCCTAGTCCAAGACAAGATCCTACCTGTGGTACAGGGTCTGAGGCTGCTTCTGTATTCCCTGCTCTGTCAGGCCTGGCTCAGAACGAGCACAGCTGATCTAGTTGGAGGCAGCAGTACCTTCACAGTTAGGCAGGAGCTCTTGCCCTTTACTACTGCCCTATCTGTCCTTTCATCCTGGGTTTTCCGGTTTGTCCTCCTGACTATGGTGTGACTGCAGCTCCTGGACTTGCCATATGGAAGGACATAAGGATGATGACATTGTTGGAGGAGAATGAAACAACAAGTGGAGCTAAAGAGCAGAGCTTCCTCTTGATTCTATTCAGAATCTCCAGTTTCTAAATAATTTTTTTCCTGAACCCTAAAACACTTGTGACCTGTGGAAGAAATAATTACTTGAAGTTTCCTCTGGTTGGTTATTTATTCTCTGCTCCTACTTCCTCAATGTTGCTAGTATCCATCTAGTTCATTCATTTATTTTTTAAAATTCATTTACTCAATATATATTCAGCACATGTCATGTTCCAACTCCTGTGCTTAGAGGAAGAAATTATATGCAAAACAGGCATGGTTTCAGCCCTCCTGGAGTCTAACATATAATCATGGGGTAAAAGGTCAAAATAAGTGTATGGATATTGGAGGAATTCATTGGTGTTATTCTGGAAGCAGATGGAGGTAGGGTAATGTGAATAGGAACTTTACGTCCAGTAAATTGCTTTAAGTGATTTATAAGCATTATCCAACTTGAATTCTCAATAGCTATAAGCATGAAGTAATGTTATCTTACATTAAAAATAGTAATCTGAGGTTCAAAGACGTTAAGTAATTTCTTAATATTACATAGTTGCTGAGTACTGATGTAACCCAGGCTTGTTTAAACCAAGACCTGTGGTATTTATTGTCATACCAGTCTTCTAAAAGTCAGCCAAGAAACTCAAAGTTATAAGCTCTGAACTGACTGGATCTACTATGACCTTAAACAAATGTTTGGGCACCTGGGGTTCAAGAATGTTTTTTAAAGTGATGCTCAAATTCTCTCATACTAAATGCCAAATGTGTTATATTACAAGTACATGTGTACATTTTGCTGAGAATGTATTCTTGGTTTCCGCCAGATTTTCAAAGTCGATTATGGCCAGGTATAGATCAAACACCACTATTTTTCACCCTGTTCTTGACTTCTTTCTTTCATTTCATGTCAGTATCTGTGGGGGCTATCTGTCACTGAAGGAGCAGTATAATGGAAAGAACAGGAACAGTATTATGGAACTGTCAAGCAGGACCTCTTGAGACCATCGCAATTGTTGCCACTATCATGTGATCTCAAGGTCAGTGTCTCTCAGCAGGGCCACAAAGTACTTTCCAAGTGTCAGTCACTTGATAGGCCTCAAGTGTTAGTGTGCAGAATGACAGGTGCTGAGATTGGTGGTGCCAGCCAGGAAGGCAGATTCTTGCTGTCAGGGCTTACTGAGGGCCTGTTTGCCCGACCACTATAAATCATAAATAATTCTTTCAGATCCTGAATCCTTAGAAGGACAGCCTTCAAGGTCACGTCCTCCAATATTGCAGTCAGAAGACAGGTCTCTTGGTGCTGAGTCCTGTCGCCTGTGTCTTTAACATGAGCATGTCCCCAACTAGAATGTGCTTTCTCCCTCTTGCAATGTCAAAATGCCTGAGCTCTCAAGTGACTGAATCAGCACTAAATATTTAATGTGCAAAGTCTGCCTTCCCAGGGCCTTTGATCTGAAACTTCTTAAAAACATCTTAAAAGCCCTTCAGAAACTGGTTAGTATTTCATTACAGTCACTTAAAATAGATTTATTTTATCAAAACATCCTGTCAGAAACCCTGAAGGCGGGATGAGTAACCCCAAGCAATTCTGACAGGACTGCCTCCCTGCATTAGGCACCCAGTGTCTTTGGGCAGCCCCGCCTGAATGCTGAGGGGTGCAGCTGTCACAGGCATCCCTACAATGGTTCTAGAGCTGTGAGCAGAGGAGGTGGCAAGGTTTTCACAGCCTCTAGAGAAGCTGCATCAGTACACCCCCATGGATGAACATTTTTTGTAAGTTTGCCACAAGCCAGCCCGTACCTGGGGTTCCTGCTCATTAAATCTTATGGAATCATCATGACAGGCTATGAGCTGGGTAGTGGCGTCTGTTCTACCCATTAGGGAACTGACTCAGAGGTGTCTGTGAATTGCTCAGTCACAGAATAGAATTAACATGGAAACCCAGGTCTAGCTCAAAAGACCATATTCCCCCTCCTCCCCAATGTTATATTGCCTATTTCACTGAAGTTTATCAGTGTTTTCTTTCTTTAAAAAGAAAAAAATAAGTTAAAATAATATCTTATAAAATTATATAGCTAGCATATAATATTCAAGTAATATAGAAAGAATAAGGAAGAAATTACTTAAAAGTCATTTGAAGGGAGAAGGGATGGGAGTAGGAAAGATAGTAGAATGAATCAGACATTATTACTCTATGTACATATATGACTACATGACTGGTGTGATTCTACATCACATACAACCAGAAGAATGAGAAATTATACTACATTTATATATATGATGTGTCAAAATGCATTCTATTGTCATGTATTAGAACAAATAAAAAATGTATGAAAATATCTTTACATTAAAATGGTGAACTTTTAATAAATCAAAGGAAATATAAAACTATTAATAATGAAAAAAAGTCAACTGAAACTTTACCATATTGGTAACTATTAGTAATTGCCAATGATTAATTTTATCTATTAATTGCTATTTTGCAATTTTCTAATAGTTTATTATCATTTCAACTTTTCCAAACCCTATTATTTCTCCGACTTTACATAAGAAAAGATGAGAGGAAAGAAGTTTAATATGATCCTGTCTTCTGCTGCCAACCTGAGGGGACAAAATCAATTCTCATAAAATTCCAATACAAGCAGGGGCTAGAGCAGGATCCGGAGTAATGAAAAAGGTTCTGTCCTGTTCTATTATTAGGAGAAACTAAGAGAATCTATTTGGTGAAAGAAAAAGTTCCTGCCTGTGAAGTCCCAGTTCTGGTGTGAAGATCAATTAGACTATGAGGTAGAAGCTTTTGTAAGCTGGAAAGTGTTGTACAGATGAAGAGATTATGAGAAACATAAATTCTTCAAGAAGTAGTCTCTTTCCATGTGACTGGATGTATGGGTAGGGTAACCTAACCATGTTTATGTCACTTTGCCTAAGATAGCCCATATTTATACCTGTCATCCTAATATAATTATGAATACAATTCCCTTTTGCTCTCAGAAGTACCCTGATTTGAGTGGGAAGTTATATGGCCACCTAAAATATTGGTCTTATCTGATTAGGTACCTCCAAGAGAAAGCATGAAACAACCAAGGAATCAGTGAGGTTTCATGTAGGATCAGGCCTCATGTAGGCTGGTAGGGAAGCTAGAACTTTGGAAGGCATCACTGAAAGGGCATTTTGTTTCAAGAGACTAATAGTCAGGAAAAATGAATATGGGGAGGTGGACTTGAACTGGGGAGGTATATTAGTCACTGTTGTGCTACTGTAACAAAATACTCAAAATAAATCAATTTATAAGTAGGAAAGGTTTATTTTGGCTCACAGATTTGGAGATTTCAGTCTACAGTCGGCTGTTGCTTTGAGGGCTGGAGTGAAGCAGAACATCATGTAAGGGAATGCATGGTGGAGCAAAGCTGCTCACCTCAAGGTAGTCAGAAAGAAAAGAAAACTGAAAGAGAGGAGCTGGGGTCTCAATATATCCTTCTAAAGTACTTTCCCAATGACCTAATTTTCTCTGCTATGTTCCATCTCTCAATCCTGCCATGGTCTGGGGTTCAAGCTTTCAACAAATGAACCTGTGGGGAACATTTAAGATCCAAACTATTGCAAGAGGGCACAGGATATGTTGTTGGCAGGAGCGGGCAGGTGTGCTGCGATCAATCTGTGAGAACCAAGATTGCCTTCCATCCTCCACTGGAGGATAGTTTTGGAGACTATATTTGGAGGTATCTAGCACTTCAAGGATTAGTGAAACTGTTCCAAGCTACCAAACATCCCTCAAAAATTACTTTCACAGCCATTTAATTCTTTGTTCTGCTTCCATTCTAATCTCGTTCTGATTTATTTTCCATAAGAGAGAAATAGTTCTTCTAGAACTCAAATCTAATCTTTTATTCTCTGCTCCATTATCAATTCTTCATTTATCCTGGTAGATAAAAATCCCAACTCTTTTTACAGATTATGCATATTTCTTCATCATCTGGCCCTTGCCAGTGAACTCAGCATCAAATTCCTTCACTCTTGATTGAAGCATTTTGGATGCACTTTATGATCCGGTAATAATAATGGCTTACTTTTATTGAACATTTAAAAATTTCCAGGAGTCATTTCAATCACTTTACATTTGCTAATATAAATGTCATTTAACTGTTTTAATTCTAACCCTATGGGGCAGGTACTATTAGTAGCCCCAACATTTTATAAAAGGGAAAACTGAGGTACCAAATCATTAAGCTATTAAGTGGAAGTGCTAGGATTAGAAGCCAAGGAAAACCTGTATCCTTAACCACAATGCTATACCATCTCTTGGTCTAAAGCATTTATCTTGTGGCATGTGCTGTTCCCTCTTCCTTGAATGACTTTTCTTGGCATTCTGCTCAGAAAACTGATGATATTGGCTACAGAAGACTATATCCAGTCAGTCTCTCAGACATAGAGCATCCTTAGTTGGCAGGATTCCTTCTCATTTTACTTTTTAAAAATATTTTTATTTTAGTTGTTGATAGACCTTTATTTTATTCGTGTATTTATATGCAGTGCTAAGAATCAAACCCAGTGCCTCACACATGCTAGGCAAGCGCTCTATCACTGAGCTACAACTCCAGCCCCTCATTTTATTTTTTAAAATATTTACTTGATTTAATTAAGTTCAGGGCTATGTATGTGGAGACAGGAAAAAAGGATAGAATGGCATAAAATAAAGAATGCCACTTTCTCATGCTGCATTACAGAGAAACAAGACTTAAATTTTTTTTAATATTGTCCAAATGTGTGAGTCCAACAATAAGTACAATATAATACAGAAAAGGGTAAGATGTGGCTAGATTAGATAGTCAGATATGGCTTACTAGAGAATGCATGGTTTAGGTTAAATTTTAAATGATGATGGAATAATCGACCATTGAAGTTATGAGAGAACTGGAAGCCATATGTTTTCAAACCATAAAACAGGTTCAGAAAGAAAGGACTTGTCCAGAATCTCACTGCTTAGAGAGTGGCAGAGCCCAGTGTCCAAGCTCCCAGGTTACTGCTCTGTGCTGTATCCTGATATAAGCAATTAGGCCATGGCTGAGTGGCTAGAAGAACTTCCCAAGGGATGGGAATGGAGGAACAATAAATGGAATACAGAAGAGGCAGGCCTAGGTACAAGATATAAATATGGACAGTGAACTGAGGAAACTCAGAGAAGCATCTTCTTGGTGGGATAAATTGAGCCTATAACCTTTTAAAAATCACCTGAGTATTGTGAAGCCACCTCCCTTTCAACTTTGTAAAAGAAAGGGCTCCTCGAAGAGTGTTTGTTTTGCTATTATTTTCTGGATCATCAAGACCCTCAGTGCCCTTTAGTGAAGCTTTTGCTTCTGCTATAACTGGCTTCTCATTAGAATTCCTGGACACAGCTTATAGTTGCTAAGTGCTCTGTAATGAACCCATGGTAGTAAAGAACAAACCAAACTTGTTGCTGTCACATTCTGTGGAGGTTTCCTGGACACCCCCAAGATACCACAAGCAAGACTCACTCGGAGCACATCAGCACAAATGTTGTCTGCTTGTTTTCTTTGCTCCCATTTTCAGTTTCTCCAACTCAGTCAAAGGAACTCCTGGATTCTTCACTCAGAGGCTTCCACTGGAACTGAGGACAAATGCTTAAACTGGGAAGAGCAGATAGAGTTGTGGAATTTCAGGCACAGGTCAGGAATAGTTCCTGCTTATGGATAATATGGTACTTCCTCAATAGCATCAGAAACCACAAAGGTTTTGGGGATTCCCCTCTGGGAATAGGCCTGTTTTCTAGAGCTATGAGTTTGATTATCCTACAAGAGTAAGTTGGAACTCTTCAGCTCTTGTTGCTCATCTTACAAGAACTAAATGCTCCAGTGTTAAGTATGTAGCACAGAGCCTGGCACACAGGAGGCTCTTTGTAGATGTTTATTTTCTCCCTCACATGCTGCCTCCACCCCACTCATCCAAATTGTATCTTTTGGTCTTTGTGTTTTCTCGCCCTGTCTTTATGTCTGTATGGCTGTATGAATCTGTCTCTTTACCACCCTAGCACCTCTTTAGAACAGACAGCTGGATCTGGAACACAGGTCCACTATTGTATGTGTCATCCTTACGTTCTGGCAAAAAAAAAAAAAAAAATCAAGAAAATTGTACTCTGCCTCCCTCCATACAGAGTAGGGGGCATTGGGCTTCTCTCTAATTTGTCTTTTTCATATTCCATGGATTGAAGTATTTCTTTCTAATTTGAAATTTAATTTTTATGGAAATTCGGTCTTACATCAACCCACTTTCAATTTTATGTTTTTGATATATAGGTTTCATTTATCAATAGATGAATGATATAGTTTTTCAGATTAAATACCTTTGATCCCTTTTCTTTAGGTTCTATTCATCCTAGAACATGCAGGTTTCAAGGTCTGTGACCTGGGTTCAGTTCTGGGTTCTGCTCATGCCATGCCCAATAGCACAAAATCACCAAAACAGTTTAAACAGCAAGGTGAAAGGTAGTATTTATTAAATGTCTTGCTTCAAACTTTTTTCCAGTCTTATTTTTCTTCACCCACACCAGGCATGCTGTACTCCATACATCCACTTTGTACAACTGCCATCTGCCTTTTCTCAGTCAGCTGTGCTAAAAACTCATACTCATGGTTAAAGACCCAGATCAAATGTTGTCATCACTTGGATTCTTCGTTATTGGTTCAGGTGGATTTACACTCTCTTTCCTCTTTGTTTCACTCAGTGCTTCATGATTCTCTGTAATAAATGTCATTATTACCCTTTTCTCTCCCTGATAGAATGTGAAGTAATTGTGGGCAAGGAGTAGATCATGTTCATTACCATGTTCACAGTGGCCAGAGTAGGTGAAATGTTTCCTATAAACTTGTACAGTGACACATTAGAGGCCATGACTGATTCATCGACCACCTGGGCAATGTTTCTGATGGATGTTTTTTTAATGTCATCTCATTTCATTTCAACCCACTCATTCTGGTGCTGTCTTCAAAACATTGTCCCTCTCATATGCCTATCACAGTTGTAGTGCTATAAGATCCTCAGTCAGGACTTTTGTATCTTGATCTGTCTCCTGATTCCATTTCTGGGAATACCATGTGTTCAACACAAGAAGTCCCTTGTCAGATGAATTTGTTCAGCTCATATTGAGAGTGAAAATAAGCTTAACAATAAGAATTCTGCAAGAAAGCCATCTTTTCATTTGGAGGATTCCATGTAAGGATGTAGATGACATGCTGAGTGAGAGAAGGAGAATAAATGGGCACCCAGACCTGGAGACACTGTGGAAATTAGATGTTAATTTCTCAAGTTGGTGCCAATTAGCACACATTTTAAATGACAGCAAAAGGGACTCATTAGGCCATTCATAGACTCTAGAATTTCATCAAACTCAGTGAAAAGTCAAAGTTCCTAGGGGAAACTAGAGAGATGGATGTCTACCAATGTCTAGCTCCAAGAGCCTTGCAGGGAACCAGGTAATAGATCTTGTTTGGGCTGTGTTACTAAAGGAATTGATGGGCTAGAGATTTTGAATAGACTGAAAAAGGTGATTATTTTAACAAAATTCAACAGTACTGGTAGCTAAATATGGGCCTGACTCTCAGGATAAAAAGAGATGATGGTTAAGGCAGTAGCTGTGTGTTCCCCCAAAGAAAGTCCCCAGTCCAGTGTGGGTTGTAAGACTCGTATGAGTAACTGACTGATACAAGGTAAAAAGGGCCAAGCTGTGAAAAAGTCTTCTGGCAAAGTACTGTGGGAGTTCAGAGAGGGAGAGGCACTTCTACCTGGGAATAAATGTGCATTTTCTTCTTTATCTTCTCCCCATATTAAATCTTTTAGCTTAAATTTCTTAAATGCTTCATTGATTCACTTATTCTTTGTATTTTTGCCTCCTTTTCCATGCTGCATGATAAAGGATGTGCTTTAATGATAGGGAAATGAGCAAAAAATGACCTTTCCTTAGTTCATGATGGACCACAGCTATTCAGAGGTGGGCCCTAATCCAACCAAGCCTTTATTCACCTGGCTCATGACAAATTCCACAAAGCATCGTCCATATACCTATGTATGTGCATTACAAAAGCCTATTTTAATTTCTGGAATCCTGCTTCCTGACTGGAATGGGAGTTAAACTTTATATTTCTTTGATGTTCAATACCAAATGGCTTATGGGAGCCCTGGCAGAGTGGTTTCAAATAAGCATTTTAATGTAGAATAAAGGTCAACATGCTGGAATTTGAAACCATTAATCCTTTTGCTCTTAAGGAAGACTGTACTTTAACAGAATAAATAACAGATTAAATAATAAGAGTTCTTGAAATTCCAACAAGAAAAATTACACATTACATTGTCGAGAGTTGAAACCAATGAGACCTTAATGTTCTCTCCCTCATTCTCCTATTTTTGCTTGCCAAGATTTAGAAGGTAAAAAGAAATTGTTCTTTTAATTTTCTATTGTTTTGAAGAGAATGTTTGAGTCTTTGAAGGTTAGGGGATCAATTATATTGGAAAATAAGCCCTTAGTTTTATGAGTAGAGCAAGTGCATCATCATAGCCTGGAGAAAAGAATCTCCCTGCTAATTATTTCAACTTTCAGAGAGCAAGGCCCAAAATGGGTCAGAGAAAACCAGTCATCAAATTAGGCCAACAAACTCTGCCTAAGGTAGTCACCCCAGGTGACCATTTATGACACAAATCAAATATTACCTCCTCTGAGAAGGTGCCTGTTACTTCTCAATCAGTGTATATGACCTCCCTCCTCTGAATGTGCATGGAATGCTGCTTATACATCTATTTTCATGGTCTTCTCCATGATTGTTACAATATATTTCTTCTTGCTAAATTATAATTAAGATGTGAGTTTCTTAATAAAATATCATTGACTGCACTCTGGTCATGCAGATGTTATACTACTCACCTTAAACACAGTATTTGATGAAATCTTTACCACAACCCTACAGAGTAGAGGTAATTATTCCATTTAGAAATAAGAAACAGAGAATTAAGGAGGCTAGCTAGTTGCTCCAGATCCCAATGATAGGATAGTGGTAAATCCAAAATTCCAATCCAGGTCTGTGGAAGACACAGAGATTTTTACATATTATAATTCAGAGGTTCAATTTATCCTGAGGATAATGACCATTATTGATGGTATTTAAACAACAAAGTGATATAGGCAAACTTAAATTCAATAATGTTATGGTTTAGATATTAAGGGTCCCCCAAAAGCTCATGTATAAGACAATGCAAGAAAGTTTAGATTGGGTTATAAGAGTTTTAACCTACACAGTGCATTAATCTGCTGAAAAGGATTGACTGGATGGTAATTATAGACAGGTAGAGTGTGACTGGAGGAGGTAGGTCATTGGATTGTGCCTTTGGGATATATATTATTTGTCCCTGGAGAATGGAGCTTACTATCTGCTTCCTGGTGTCCATATCCTGACCTGCCTTCCTCCACCACACTCTTCTGCCATGATGTTCTGCCACATTGTGGGGCCCAGAGTTATAAAACCAGCTGTCTATGTACTGGGACCTCTGAAACCATGAGCCCCCAAATAAATTTTTCCTCCTCTAAAATTGTTCTTGTCAGGTCTTTTGGTTGTAGCAGTGAAAAAGCTGACTAAAACAAATAATGTTCTCTGTGGCAGGAGAAACTGATCATGGGAAGACAAGTGAGGAGATTGTTATAGGAATCTTGACTAGATATTTAGGAAAAACCACAGCAATAAGAACTGGGATGTTAAAGCGATATTAAAAAATTGGAATTGACAGGATGTCATGACAAGACTGTATGGAAAAGATTAGGATTGGAGTGGAGAAGGGCTGGTTTGTGGTTTTTGGAACCTGGACAGATTGTGATACTACCTACAGTAGTAGAAAACACAGTTCCTTGAAAAGATGATCACCAAGAGGACCTTCCTACCAAGAACCAATCACATAGAAGATTAGAAAAAATTCCTTCCTAGTTCCTAAAACTTCCTGTACTTGCATTTAAATGGTCTCATTTTGAAGGTCAGAACACTAAAGAACAGAAAGAAGTTAAGGATTTGACCAAGTTCTTTCATGGAATCTGATCCATAATAAAGACTAATTAATTACTTGTCATTGAATTTTTCAAGTTGATATTAGTTAGTTTGAGCTTATGGGTCATTTTAGTAATTCTAACACTTTAATTCCTCTTTAATTCTCCAGGGGAAGGGACATAAAGTACAAGAATCTGGAAGCTTTAGACCACA
This sequence comes from Marmota flaviventris, assembly GCF_047511675.1. NCBI lineage: Eukaryota > Metazoa > Chordata > Mammalia > Rodentia > Sciuridae > Marmota > Marmota flaviventris. The sequence continues at coordinate 38,400,101 of NC_092507.1, read as the reverse complement.
AAATCTTCCTTAAAGAAACTGTTCTGCAAGCTCCTGAAAATCAAGCATAACTCTTGAAAGAGAAAGCAATATCCATAAGTAATATTTAGCTCAATTAAACCTACCAATCACCTGACTTGCTCAAGATGATACATTTGGGAAGTTGAAAAAGATCGATACTGAATCCTAGCTTTTGTTTCTGATATTTATGTTCTTTTTACTTCACTGGACCTATCTTCTATTACTCCTAAATTCTCTGCATTTCTCACCAGCATGAAAAACTAGTTGTTTCAAAACCTTGAGATTATTTTCTGTTCTTAGTCGTAACATTAAACCAGGCAAATATAACTCAGATTTTCAATTACACTACTCCCAATATACATAGGTTGTAAAAACAAGAAGAGCTCTAGAGTCAAGAGTCTTTTTGAGGTTGTCTAGTCCAGTCTTCTGCTACAAAGGGAACAACAATGTTTCCAATAGTTTAAATGACACTGTGACAGTTTTTAACCATGAATCAAGGCCAGCACCTGAGCTTTTTAACTCTTTCTTTTTCTAAGCAATTTTAGTGGTAAAAGTGTGCATGTGTGATGCCCTGGGTTCAATCCCCAGCAACGTATGTGTGCGTGCGTGCGTGCGTGTGTGTGTGTATGAAATCTCAAAATATGTATGTATATATATATATATATATATATATATACTTCTTAATTTCATATATGTTAGAAAACTGAGTCTTATTTATGTATTCAATAAGTCAATATCCATTTATTTGCACTGTATGCTGGAGGCTGCAGGTATAGCAATAAATAAGAAAGATGGGATCCCTCTCTTCTTAGAGGTCTCAGTCTAGCAGGAAAATTAACATTGCTTGCTTAATGATAATGGAATGACCAATGGAATATGTACAAAAGGGATATCACCATGTCAGAGAAGTCTTCCTGAAGAAGTGATGCTTCAGCTTAGTATGGGGGTTAAAATATGGACTCTGGTGCCTCACTACCTGAGTTGGAATTGCCCCTTTGTTGTTTATTGGCTTAGAAAAGTCACATAGCCTCTTTGGGTCTTAGTGTCCCCATCTATAAAATAGTAATAATAGTAGTTCCTATTTGTAGAGCTTTAGTAAAGATAAAATTAGTTTATATTTAGAAAACTCTTATAATTTGGCACATAACAAATGCTATATAAGAAATTTTAAAATAAAATTTAAAAGAAGCTGAGATCCAAAGGATGAATAGAAGTTAACTAGACAGCAACAAGAAGTGTTCTGACAGAGAACAACATGTACAAGGACTGAAGAAAGGCAGGGTCTGTTTCTAGGTACTGAAAGAAGTCAAGTAGGGTTTAAATAGAATGGACTCTATTGATGCTGAGAGAGGTGTGAAGGGGTCTTTGGAGTTAGAAGGGCTTGGAGATAATATTAACTTTTACCTAGAAACAGTGTACATCATGGAAAGATTTAAAGCACAGGGAGTCTTAATTATAGTTGGATTTTTGAAAATCCTTCAGGCTGCTTTATGAGATAAGGATTGTGTTGTGGTGGGAAATGTTGCAGAGATCCACTGAGAGAAAGTAAGGGTCAAGGTCAAGACTGAACCCAGGTTTCCTGATTTCCCATCAAGGGCTTTTTCCATGCTGCACAGGATTTTTCTAATGTGCCTTGATGGAGGCATGTCATGGCCAATGCATTCTCTTCACTTCTGCATGTTTGCGGTGCTTACCCTTTGAGCCACATCCCCTTCATTAAGTGAATGTCCTGTTCCCCTGACCAAGAATGTAATTACTGAAGGAGAGATCAGATTAAAATTGAGTTTCTGTAATGGGCCATTTGTTTGGAAGGGAGCCTGAAGGTATTTCTGAGGACTTTAATCAAATGGGGGAAAAAGCCAATAGAACTTCTGTGATGATGATGATTATTAGGGCAATTGAACTCCAGGCACAGCCAGCTTCTACATCAGTGAGTCATCGCTTACTTTTCTGAGGTCCTTAATTGGATGAGATTTGTTTTCCTCTGTAGTCTAGACTCTCAGGGATAGAAGGGACCTTAAAGGTCATTTAGTTCAACTCCACAACAAATCTTGATCCCTGGCTATAGCACTATTTTCAATAGGTCATCCAGTCTCTGCTATCACACCTGAATTGACAAGGAACTCATTACCTTTAAACATATCCTTGGCTATAGCAAACAACGCTAAAAGGAAGTTCTTCTTTTTATGGAAGTGAACTCTTTCTCTGCATCCCATTCATGCATCTGTTCTGTTTCTGCTTCTGGGGGTACTGGGACTTCTCTACCCCTCCTGCCTCAGGAGAGCTACAGAGAGATCTTCAGCCAGCTGCCTATTCTCCTGAGCCTCTTCTCCTGATGCTATCATCTTAAGTGTGCATCTTTACTTATTACTAATAGTCAAGGAAAACCAACAGTACAGTGATTTAAAGAACAATGAAGTTTATTTTTCTTTCACAAAATGGTTCTGAATTGAGCTGTCTCTGCTCCCCACAGCAGACTCTATGCTCCACTATAGTTAGAAACCTGGTATTCCTTCCAGTGCCCTAATCCATCTTTGCTTAGGGCATTCAATCATCTGCAAAGTCAAATTTGGGCCCCCTCAGGTTCTAGCTGATACAAAAAGGAAAAAAGAAGATTGAGGGAAAAAGCCCTTTGCCTGAAAAGTTAGGCCCCAGTGACACACATCACGTTTATTTGCATCCCACTGTTTGAAACTAGGTGATGTGGCTATACTTCACTGCAATGAGAATGCTCCTAGGAAACGGGGTCTAACTGTGTGCCTAGAAAGAGGAGGAGAAGAGATTTAGGGTCACCCATCAGCCTTCCTTCTGCTCTGTGAGATGAGGTAGGCAGACTCTAGCTCAGATGAACCCTTTTTTTTTTTTTTTTTGCTAATCCCAATCTCTTTCATTTGGCTTTTTATGTGGCATGTTTCAAAAAATGAATTTAGTACAGAGCACAGAGCATTTAGGTATAGACTTCCCTGCCCCACATTTATTAGTGGAGCTCTTGAACAAGACATTCTACTTCTCTAAGTCTTTCTTCATTTATAAAGTCAGAAGAAAAGCCCATAACATGAGCTCTTATGAAGGTAGAAAGAAATAATTGATGCAATTGTGTTTTTTTAAATGCAGATAAATATGAAATAGTTTGGCTTCACTCTTCAAACTACTGGCTTCAAGATTTATCTGACTATCAACCAAAAGTTTTCTTTTTGTATGTGGAATATCAAAAGCAATTATATTTCTCCATCATTTCAAACAAAAAAATGCTGTGAAGGGATCATAAGACACAGCATTTTATTTTACAATCATTTGCAATCTTTTTGAGGAAACAAATGGAAGAATTTGATGGTGACCAATATTAGTAGGAATAGCAGCAAGGATGGAAATATATATCATTGTTGGCAATATCCATTGATCAAGCATTGGTTTTTATAATATTCCTTTGAAGTCCCTGTTTTATGGATAAGAAACTTTAGGATCAAAGAATTTAAGTCATTTGGTCAGAATCTTATCCTGGTAACTATCAGACCCAGGATTTCAGTCAAAGATTTAACCTACACATCTTTCCTTTTGAATTAAGAAGAATCAATTCATGAGCAAATCATGTGCAGTTTTGTTTAGTCACTTGTTCATTCAGCAAACATATACAGAGTATTTATTGTATGTTAAATACTGTTTTAAAAACCAGGAAATTGTAGTCAAATAAGTTATCTTATTTGGTAATGTCATCTACTTCTTTAAAAACAGATGTTGTATGATAACTTCTTCACAGTTCACCAACCTACTTGTATGAGTACTCACACACTCTGCCTTTCTTTTTGTTAGAAATATAAACATGTCCTTGCTCCTTTCTAAGGCCATCTGTATTCTAGACCCCGTCTGACCTTATTAAAATTATCCCTATTTCCTCTATTCTAAAAAACCTTCAGTATCGGGTTTCTTGATATACAAGCAAATAAGCCACAAATCCCATTTTTAGTAAGAGAGAAAAATAAGGTAAATAGGAAGAAGGAGCAGGGATGGGGAGAGAAGAGAGAGAAAGATTCTCTACTGACCACATATTTTTCCTCTCCAGTGGATTATCTGAACTCATTCTTTTCACCTCCTCACCATGTGTCCATGCTTCTTCATCCACTCTGGTTGAGCTACTCTCCACAACATTCCTCTAAAACAGCCTTTATAAAAATCACTCAAGACAAGTATCTTGTCACATCTGATGGCCATTTCTCTGTTTACATGTTACTGGATTTCCTAACGGCACTTCATAATGTTAAATTATAACCTACTTCTTTTAAAACTTTCTTATTTAGGCTTTCAGGATACAACACTCCCTGGGTCCTTCTCCAACTACTCCACCTCTGCCTTCTCCTCAGTGTCTACTCTCTCAGGATACTTTGGTGGCTCTTCTCTACCATACTTTAAATGTCAGACTACCCTAGCTATTCTACTTTCTTTTCTTCCCTTTCCTCTTCTTTTTCTTCTTCTTTAGTTACACTCATTCTCCAGGAAAACAAGTCTTTTACTATAGCTTTATATGTCAACCTTAACTTCTCCTGAACTTTAGACCAGTACAATCAAATTGCCTACACAGCATCTTTATCCAAATGTCTAATGGGCATGTCAAAATGAATACATACAAAACAGAAACTTGCATCTTTTCCATTATAGTAAATTGCCTCAGGTTAAAATTTTGAGGATATCTTCATTTTTCTTTTCTTCACATCTCACATCTAGTCCATTAATGAGTGTTGCCAGCTCTGTCTCTAATATATATCCCTAAACCAATCACTTTCCTGAATATCCTATACCATAACCCTAGTCCAAGTCAGTATCTCATCTTGTCTGGATTACTCAACAACCCATCGCTTGTCTTCCTGATATTTATTCCATGAGTCTATTGTCCACACAACAGTTAGATATTATGATTCTCTGCTTAGAACCTTTCATTCCAACTTGGATAGAATTACTACTATGGCAAATGAGACCCTACTGGATCTGGATCTGCCCAATTTTCCTACCTCTTCTTCCTCCACTCAGTCACTGTGGTCTAGCTACTGAAAGTTCATTTTTCTCTCTCTGACTTGGCCCTCTTTTCACACAACAACTATCATTCAGGTCTCAGTCACATTCTCCTGGTTGAGAAAGGTTTTTCTTATCATCCTAGTTAAAATACATCACGATCACCCTAGTCACTATCCTAGTATGCCATTTAATTTTCTTCATGATATTTATCAGTAGCTGAAATTATCTAATTTAATTTTGTTTTCTTTTTTAAGACTATCTTTTACTGCTACAATGTAAAGTCCTTTGAAGTGGGGACTATAGCTATAGCCTAATCTTCTAAAATAATGCCTTCAGTTACAAAACACTCAATAAATATCTATGGACTGACTGGCTAATTAGATCCCTGCTCTCAAGGTCCTTTGTATCATGAGGGAGACTAAAATATGAACAATGACCACATGGTATGATTTGTGCTATGACAGAGGAAAACTCAGGGGGTAGTGAGAGGCCAAAAATGATACCTAACCAAGATAAATACATTAGATAAAGTAAAACTGGAGCTAAAGTTTTAAGGGTATGTTGGTTTTAGGCAGGTGAAGAGCAGAGATACAAGAGTGTGCATGAAGACCTAGTGGGTCTTTGTGGTGGATAGTCCATCAGGGCTGGAGAAATGGAGAGAGGTACAAAGTAGACAGATTGTGAGAAGGCTTATGTAGTAGGCTCAGGATTTTAAAATTTATCTATAAATGGAAAATCAAGGAAGCAGTCAAGCTAACAAGTTTCATTATCTTTTGTGACTCAAATTATGTTTGAAGTTATGTATTTTTTCAACTTGTTATATCAATAGTCCCCTTATTTGCCTGAGGTTTTTCCCCTTGTAATGCTATAGACCATAGATTACATAAATTTTGGAATTACAAACATTTACCTTACCTAATTATGCATATGAAATCTATCTATCATATACTGCAGAACTAATGAACTGAGTTTCTATAGTACATTATTATCTATTAATATCATAATAGAACTTGATATAAACTGTACATTATAAATAAAGATTAATTTATGAATTCACAAAAAGTGGTTTTAGCATTATATATTAGCCAGATATCCCCATATATTTTAGAGCTTCTGGTATACATTAATATTTACTACTCCAGTATTGAACTTGGGAAATTCATGCAGGTTCTTGGTATAGTAATATTTTGAGTGCTCACTGCATGGCCAAATGTGTGTCCACATAAATATTATCATGAGTAAGATATTTGCCTTTTACATGCCTTTGTAATTTTAAATGGGGAAAACACCTCCAAACAATATAAATATGTATGTATCAATACATATGGTCATAGCAAATACTTATGATAAAAGACAACCGTAAAATAGATACACAGAGGAAATGCTATGCACAGAGCAGGGAGGCAGTTCTGTCCTACAACATCCAGGACCTTTTTAAAAAGGAAGCAACATTTTAATTAGGCTTTGAAGGATGAGTAAGAATTTCTCAGATAACAAAAATGTCACTTAGGGAGTGGGAATGGAACAGGCAAAGGCATAGAGATGGGAAGGTACATGAGATATTCCATATGAGATATTAACTGAGAGTTAGTGCCCAATATGGCTGGAATATGAGGTGGGGAGAGAAAGAAAATTATAGTGGAAACAGGATCAAAACTGAAGGATCTTGAAGGACATGTCAATACATTCAAACTTTATCTTATAGATATCATTGAAATCCAAAAGATTTACAGAAACTCTGATGACAGACAGTGCAGAGTGGCCAGGAAGCCTGGATCTTGGCAGAACCTCTGCTTCTGAATCTGCTTTTTGGCAGCTGTCCTTATCTGTCAAAGAGGAAGTTGGGCCAGAGGATCTCTAATAGCTTCCTTTCACAGCTGTAAAATTCTTAAGCTAACTAAGTAGCCCCATCTTTTTTGTCATGGTAGTGAACAGAGTTAGTCCATCAACATGCTGAAAGGCAGCATCACTGTCCTCAGGCTAAATTTCCCCCTGGGACACTCATTTATGTGCTGACCTCTCAGGCCAGTGGAGCTGGCAATAATGAGATATCGATGCCTCCTCCCCACCACCTGCAGAATCCTATGCCTGGGAGTGCCTCTGTGAAGAGTTATGAAGGCTTTTTAAATTGAATTCCTCTCTGTCTTATCTCACACTTTATTGAGATGCTGGAGATTTCTTAACTAGCCAGGAAAAGATAGTGCAACATCATTTGTCCCAGCCATAAGCTCTCAGTATTGACCAACAGGTTGGTAGCAAAGGTGGGACATTTGCCTCTGAAGAGAGATTGCCCAAGGCTATCTGCTTGCTTTTTAGGAGAGAGTTGTTTTTTCTTTCATGCTTTCAACCTTATCTTGTGTTTTTTAAAATATTCTCTTTCAGAAGTGAGAAATCTCAGATCCTCCCCATTCTGTTTATACACTAATATGCATGAAGGATCTTCCATATTCTAGGCATTGTGTTAAACTCTGAACATAAGAGAGAACTCGGACATAATCCTCACCCATAAGGAATCCCCTAGTTTGGTGAAGAAACATACATGGTTAGTTATCAGTTTGTTATTTACTAGAGTGGTAAAGGTATTCCCTTATCCACTAAGCTTCATGGACTAAATAAGAAAAGTCCTTATCTTCAAGAAGCTCATAGACTAGATTTTTTTAAACTATATAAATAGGTTCCATTTTTAGGTGTGTAGAGCATTTGAATGTGTACAAATTTTATCTCCTGGGACAAAGAAGTAAGGAGATGGGTCAGGAAAGGCTTTATGCAGACTTTTTTACAGAGCTCTTTTGAGGGTATAGTGGGAAGGAGAAACAATAGAAGGATCCTAAGGGCTTTCTAGGTTAAGAGCCCAGCATGAGGAAAAACTTGGATGCATGGCTGGTATGTGTTAATGGAACTGCAATAGGAACCATGAGGATTGATGTACTTTTATCCTGGATCCTGCAAGCTTTCCAAGCTCACTTAATAGCTCTTGTAGTTTTTCTATAGATTGCATCAGCATAGGCATAAATGTGGTCTTAGTAAATGTTTTCATGTTCTTGAGAAAAAAATGTACTGAAGTAGAATACACTTGAGTACTGTTCAAATCTTCAATATCCTTTCTTATTTTCTATCTATTGTATTCATTCAATCAATGAGGGAGGAGTTTTGAAATTTCTGACTATAATTGTGAATTTTTTCAATTTATTAGTTTTGTTTTGCATATCTTCAAGCTCTGGATTAGAGGCATAAACCTTTAGGAATATTACATGTTAATGAATTAACCCCTTTATCACTATGAAGTCACGACCCTCTCATCCCTGACATATTCTTGTCCCCAAAGTCTACTGAGTCTAATATTAATATAGGCATTCCAGTTTTCATTTATTCCTTAGTGTTAAAGTGGTGTATCTTATTCATCCTTTTATTTTTAATCTGTGTCTTTTAAGTTTTAAGGGCATTTCACATGGTTAGTATATAGACTGACCTTACTCTGATAGGCAACCCAGCAATCTCTCATTTTCATTACAGTTTGTGAATTGTTTACATTTAACTTGATTATTGATGTGGTTAAGTTTAAATCTATCATTTTTCTATTTGTTTTCTATTTCTCTTTTATGTTCTTTGTTCCTTCTTTGTTTTAAAATATTTATTTTTTAGTTGTAGTTAGACACAATACCTTTATTTTATTTTTAGGGGGTGCCAAGGATCGAACCCAGGGCCTTGCATGTGCTAGGGGAGCACTCTACCACTGAGCCACAACCTCAGCCCTTTTCCTTCTTGAAATATATTTTTTTACTTATTTGGAGTATTTTGGAATATTTTTTTCACCTTGATTTTTGTTTTTTTTTTATTTTTTCTTATGATGCATTGTAGTTTGTAGTATTTTTTTATTTTTTCTAATTAGTCTGGAGTATTCTTTAGAAGATTTTTGTTTTTATGTTTCCACTTGATCTCCTTGGTTGGTTTATTAGCTATAACTCTTTATTGTATTATTTCTATAGGTTATTTAGGGTTTGTATTATATATCTTTAACTATTTAGTCTACTTTAAAGTGACAATATACTACTTCATGTGTATTATAAGAAACTCACAGTAGTATATTTCCATATCTCCCCTCCCAGCCTTTGTGCTGTTATTGACACATTTTACTTTTACATGTCTTATAAATGTCATACTATATTGTTATTTTGTTTGAACAGTGAATTATCTTTTTAAAGTTACTTTAAGTATAAGACATATTCTTATGTATTTATCGATATAAGTGATGATCATCTTAACTTTTTCTGATGCTATTAATTTCTTTGTGGTAGATCATACTTCTGTTTCTTGTCTGGAAAAAAAACATAATTTTTATTTAGTTTTGAGATTTTTTGCTAGGTATAAAATCCTAGCTGAAAAGTTTCTTCTTCTAGTACTGCAAAGATGTCACTGTACCATCTTCCTATTTGTATTCATTCCAAGGAAAAATCTGCTTTTATCCTCATCTTTGTTTCTCTATGTATAATCTGTTTTCCCCCTACAGCCATGCTTCGGGTCATTGCATTTCTTGGATCAACATGTTTATAGTTTTTATCAACTCTGGAAAATATTCACTTATTGTTTCTTCAGATATTTTTTCCTGACCACCCTCACTCCCTTTCAGAAACTCTAATTCCATATATATTAGGATGATGGAAGTTGTCTCAGAGTTCATTGAACTTTGTTGGAAGGTGGGGTCTTTTTTTTCTGTGTTTCTTTTTGATGATTTGTATTGTTAATGTTGTCATATCTTCATTTTTACTAGTATTTTCATTTGCAATGTTTGATTTGTCATTATTCCCATCTGATTTTTGCTTTAATCTCAGATATTATAATGTCTATCTCTAGAAGTTCTGTTTGGTCCTTGTTGTATCTTTCATGTCTCTTCATAACTCTTTAAACACATGGAATACAATTATAATTACTGTTTTATCATCTCATTCTGATAATACTGACATCTGTATCAGTTCTGGTTCCATTTTGACTTCACTTTTCTCCTTATTATGTGATATATTTTCCTGCTTCTTTGAATGCCTGGAACTTTTTATTCTTTGGCAGGCATTCATTGGATGGCTAAATTTTGCTGTGGTAGAAAATGGATGTTCCTGTATTCCTATAAATGTCCTTAAACTATCTTTTGGGATAATGTTATGTTACTTGGAAATAATTGGTTCTTTCAAGTCTTGATTTTAAATTCACTAGATGAAACCAAAGCACTATGGAAGCAAATCCCTTCTGAGTGGTTCTAACCAATGTTTTCTGAATTATGAGATTTCCAGTTTAGCTGGTTAGAATGGGAACTGTCTCTAGCACTGGGGAGTGTCAAGCTCTGTTCTCTAATCCTTCCAAATATCCTTTCTCCCAACTTATATAGTTTTCTAACAATGATCGATATTCTGCTGATCACTCAAGGGGAACCTTTGGCAGATTTCTAGAGTATTTTTTCTGTTTTGATCTGTCCTCCCCAACTTCTCTGAACTGCATATTCCACCTGAGGGTCTCCTCAATTCAGGGAGTGCACCAGCCTATGCTTGGATTTCCCTTCCATTCCTCCTAACTACCCTTTAAGGCATAAGCTGGGACAATCTTAGGGCTCATCACATTAGTTTCACATTGTACAGTGATCATTGTCCTTCATTGCCTTCTGTCCATTGTTTTGCAAGTCATTTTGTCTTCTGTCTTTAATTTTTTTGTTTCAGGTGGGAGGGTAAATTCAATCCTTTTTATTCTATGTCAGCCAGAAGTAGAAGTCCTCCAGTATTCTTTATCATGACACTATAAGCCCCTCCTGATGAAAACTCTGGAAACTTTATCCTCATCTGCCACTACTCCCTCATGTTCACCTTCCATTCTGGTATACCTCATATACCATCTTGTGGCACATTTCAAATGCCCACATTGCATAGAGACTTGTACATTCACTATTTCCTTTTTCTGATACTCGTACTCTTTCTTCCAGACAGAAGTCAAATTTCCCTTTCTAGGACAGATTATGAGCCTTTCATCCCTGTATCAGAATTGTTTGTTCTTGTGTCATACTGAGTTTCATACAATTATACATAGAGATATGTTTGGAAAATGTTAGGTTAAAAAATGTAAAAATTTAACTACTTCCAGTCTTTTTAGAATCTAATGTGCTTTGTGAGTCTTTCAGAAAGAATATGATAGACAGGTGAGAAAACAGCCTTAGATAGACTTTTATTTTTGTAAAATAAACACATAGTAGCAGAGGCTTTATTTTGCAGTAAGTTGACTTGTATGTGCCAGAGAGATCTCTGTAGGAGCACAGAGCCCAGTGCAGCAGAAAGAGTGCTATATTCCTAGTCTTAGGCCTGCCTCTAATTTATGGCATGACCTTGGTCAGGTTACTTTCCTGGTTTTCACATCTTAAAAGTTGTAGAAATTAGATGAATGAAATTAGACTTGATGGTCAGCCTCCTAATCCTCTGTTGCCTGCCATGACTGCACCAACCTTTCCTGAGTTTTTTTTTTTTTTTTTGAATTCATAAAGCCTCCCAGGACTTATTTTGCCATTATCGTGTGGTTGTATGCCCTATCCTAAATGACCCAGGTCTAAGAGTCTTGCCCTAGCCTTGAGACTATCTGTTTCTCCCCTGACATGCCTTGCCTGTAACAGCCTTAATAGTTCTTTAGTCCTTCCCTACTGGGTTTCATGGCTTTATAACTCGCCCTAGATGGGAACCCCGGGGGCCTTTCTGCACTCCTCCTTTTTCTTCATTCCCCATTTATTTGATTAACAAATTTGGTTCTGGCTACTATAGTGCCCTATTTCTATTCACATTAGCTGCCTTACTTTCTACCCTTAAAAATATGGGTATTATTTTTATTCCTCCTCCTATTATAGTTGAGGAAATTGGCACAGAGAGATGATGATGATGATGATGATGATGATGATGATGATGGCGATGGCGATGATGATGATTTTGCCCGGCAATTGCTATTAAATTTCTGAACCATGACCAGAACCTAAGTTCTACTATACTTTCTTCCTGCTTGCTAATTGAATGAGTACATGGAGGAATTAATGCATTTATAAAAATTTAACATAAACTTACTGTTTCCACTATTATTTTACTTGATGGAAACTCTGGATGCCTTTTCACCCATAATTTTGCTTTGTTACATTGCATAATAATCTTGTTTAACTCTAAAAAATGAGCAAAGTTCAGATGTCTGAAAGGGATGCCTTTCAGGGACTTCTTATCAATATTTTTGCACATGCGTGTAGCTCCCATAGAATCCCGTTGTCCTTTGTTCCCTTAGTAGCTATAAACTAGGAAGCAGCCTCCAGGTCAAAGCCTAACAAACCAGACCATTTTCAACCTCTTCCCATTTTCTTTGAGGTTGCTGTTTGCATCATGTTTTTGCCCATAATTGAGGTAATTTATCTGGATGACAACATAAGTGTATTGTAGTTTTTTTAAGTATCATAATGTATTTTGCCTTCATATTGATATGAAGGGAAAAAATAGTTAAAATTTGTTATTACTTTGAAAGCAATTTAAGTCTCAAGAATGTCCTTTTTGTTGAGTAAGTTGATTCCAACATAATGTCTAAACAAGTTATTTATTTTCCAAACACATACACGCATGCATACACACAAACACACACACACACACACACACACAAGCAAAATTATTTTTTCCCCACCCTGTCACTCTCCTGTAAAGCTCCATTCTAAGTCCTTAGTTGGGACCATAGCCTTTTCATCTGGCTTCTGTTCACTTCTCTAGTCTTTTTTTTTTTCTTGTACTTTACCCTTCATTCCTAGTGAACTGCTCATCAAGTATCAAATGTACCTCTCTGCCTTTTCAATATGTCATCTTTTCTATCTGAAAGTTTCTTTATCATGTATTTACCTCAGGAACTCTTTGTAATTCTTCTTCAGAGTTTTCTGTGGCTCTCACCCTTACCCCAAGATAAAACTGGGCCCTCTTCTGTGTGCTCACAATTTTATTATTGCATCTATCACACTGTCTTATATTTGTTTGACTTTGTGTCTCTTCTAGTATTTCTGGGACTAAGCTTCTGTTCAGTAAATGTTTGTAGTTCATGAAATCTTTGTGGTTAAACTCTAAACCAAATTATTATTGGTAGAGCCCTGTTCACTTCATAATTAGAAGGGAACTTGGAGGATCTTCAAGGAGTTGCTTCATGTCCTAATGAGGAATCTAAAGACCAGAAAAAGTAGTAATTTCCCAAGATTACATGAAGTGTATAGTTGATGGCATTTGTTCATTATGGGTAAATCCTTCTCTTGGACAAACTGGGGAGTTTGATATTCCTTTTTGCAAGAATGTTTAATGCTTTTCCATATTCTATCGTATCAAAGAAGAGCTTGACCCCTGGAACCAGATAACCTGAAGTAAAATCCCCCCCCTGCCATTTCACTATCAAGAAATGATACATGTGATACAAACATTTTCTATTTCTCAGTTTTTTCCTTCAGTCAATGAGGATGATGGCAGAACATACCTCATAAGGTTATTATGAGGAAAAAAGAAGATACACCCATAAAGTTCTTAGAACATTTACCAAGTACATTGTATGTGCATTTATCAAGTACGTAGGATATACTTGGTAAATGTTCCCTATTATATGCAGAAATAGGAATAGGGAATGATTAGGGTTAATTTAAATTTCTAATATAGGAGAATGATTAGGAAGCTTCAGAAGAAAAGTAATGACCCGGGTCTCATATCACAAAGATGTTCTTTATTAAATTCTAGTGTTGTTATGTCTATGGATAAAGGATATTAAACCAATCCAAAGGAGTTTGAGTAAGATTAACCATGTTTTCTCTCTTTGAACATTCACAGCCTTGGTAATAGAAGGACCAATGTGTAGGCACTATGAGGGGTCAGATTTCCTCTGAGTCTTGATATAATCTTACAATATCCCAAGCTATCCTGGGAGGTAATGAGCTCCTATTACTCTATGCACTCAAATAGAATGCCAGCAGTCACTTGTGGGCTCAGATATTAAAACATGTTCAAATGTGGAAAGCATAGTTGAAGCAGATGAACTTTAAGATTGCTTTCCACTGTTTCTATATTTTATTAAATGTGCATTTTATTTTACAGTTCAAAGGTTCTGTGTTTCCTTAAATCTATAGCTCTATGATTTCATTGGACTAACTGCCAGTCCCTTGGATTAGGTTTGGAAGCAATCTGGCTATCCATTTTACGACAATAGCTTTGGAACCTATTGGGAATTTTTCCATAGTGAACATCAAGCCAATTTAAAAAGTGATTTCTGAGGGATGTATCCATTTAGGACCTTCACTAAATGCTCTCACAGCTCCTCTCTGTGGCTATATTTTTAGCTCCTATAGCCATTTAAGTTGAACATAATTAGAGGAAAACAATAGCTAAAACAAAAATGCACCATCTCAGCACTTTACAAGGAATAGATGAGTCTAGAGAAAAACAGCTGCCACCACTGCACTTATATTTAGAATCTACCTGGGGACGGTCTGACAGACAGAGCTAAGTTTGGCCTAGTTGAAGGGATGAAAAAAAATATATAATACTTTTATTGTCTTCATAGCTAATATTATAATGTTATATTCTATATTTCAGAGAAAACTCCACTGTATACAAAATTGATTGATTAGAACTATATTGTGTATAAAATTGGCAATTACCATAAACAGCCATTGGAATTGTCATTCAAATCTTTATGGCCAATTAAGTAATACTGTTATTATGAATCCTTGAATTCATTTTGTCTTCTAATCTAGGGTCTTTCCTTACATTATGCATCCTTGCCTAAACAAATTTTAAAGAACTTATCCTCTTCAGTAAATCATATACACATTTGATTACTGAAGATCCCCCCCCCATTAAAACACTTTAATGGCATCCCATTCTTGGATTTTGATTTGTTTTTTTTCTTCCTCTTCTTCCATCTTATTTAAATTTCTATTATAGCTTCTTATATATTTTATAACTTATAACTGTATACCTTAGCTCTTATAATTGTTGAATTTTTCAACCATTTGTGTGATTTTTTTGATTGTCTATCTTCCCAATAGACTGTATGTTTCAGAGAGCATAGAACTTGTCTGTTCTTGCTCCTTTTATATTCTGAATCCTTTGCACAGTCCCTTAAACACAGTAGGGAAAATACATATATATGTTTAAGTTGTAAGTAAAATACAGGTTTTAGACTATTCCGTGTTTCTGGACTTGAAACTCACAGTTTTAGGATATAGGTCAGTATTTTGAGGAAAGTAGAGATGCTGATTTTTATACAAGTATATATTTATACATGCACATAGAGAGCACTTTATAGGTCCAATTGTAATGTAGCATTTGAATTTGGAAGGAATCATGACAGAGTTAACATTTTTTGTCCAGCCTTTGCCAAGCAGGATTAAATCATTTGTATGGTGTACTGAATAGATTCTATACAAAGCTCTACATTTTCAAAGGACACAGATTTGTTGTCAACTGTCTTTTACTGCCAGGCAATTAATTATTTATCTTTATCTTGAGTATACAGGTATCTTTGGTTCTTTTGCTCTTTATCCCCAAAACAAAACCAAATTTATTTTAAAGACTGAAAACTTTGGCATAATTAATTTATGCAGTTTAGCCCTTGCCTTCTCCAGTGACCTTTGGGATTTTACATAGTCCTATGTGACTAAGCCAGTCAGGTTCATTTAGGAAATCAGAACTATACTAAGTATTTCACCAGAAGAGACTTTGTATATAGAAATTGTAACCATGGTAGAGGAATAAAAGAGCAAAAAGAGAACACTGAGATAATCCAGAGACAATAACTTCAGGAAATTGCTCACTGGTAAGACTAGAAAACAAATAGGACAATTGGAATTAAGAGAACCTAGTAGCTTAAAGGGGAACTCTGTGCCATTGAATTCAAGCCTCTGGAGAGACATTGAGTTATTTTGGTTAGTACTCTGAGAGGACATGAAGAAGGTGATTCTAGAAGTACAAGAATCTAGAAGCTGGAGCCAACAGCTTGTTTCTAAGATTCTACTGACAGAAACACAAAAAGCAGAACTACAACTCTTCTCTCTTCCTTCTGACTTCCATATCTTTTTAGATGTTGGCAGAACCTAATAGGAAGCCAGATACCAAAGACATCTACACATTAGCCTTTAGATTTCATATTATTCAAGTGGGAAGGTCACTAAAAGATATTACTCAGTGATGGATAACATGACCTCATCTAGACATGTATACAATGACAACTGGAACTTTGTGTCTTTCCCTTTTAGAGGACATGGAGAGAACATCTTTATATATGAAAATTAGAAGGATGAAGTAATAAATTCACACACACACACACTTCTAATAAACAAGAAAGTAGATCTATATATTTGCTACAGTATTTATTTATGAACTTGTCCCAAGGGTATGATGATAGTTAAAATTCCATTTTCCATTATTCATTCTGTATCTCCATTGCTCTTAGAAAACACCTCAACTGTGGTGTTTTCACCCCCAGTGAATCTTTATTGCATTGTCATACTTTTCCACTAGCTTTTATTATCAGGCACAAAAGTACTAAAAGGCACCACTTCATTTCCGTTGTGTCACAGCAACCCAGATCTCCCATACTAATTGTGATCAGTCACTTCAACTAATACAGAAACTTGATTCTTTGCCTGTTCACGTAGTAGCAGGAACCCTAAATGCCCAGTGGCTACCTTAGCTTCCACTTCAGTGAAACAGTATTATGTTCCATTAGGAACTAAGACCTCATAATTTAGTAGAGCCCAAACTTGTAAGAATGAGAAATAAAATTTCTGTGGGTGGTTATTAGGTTAATAATAGAGAAGGCTATTTCATTTCTATCCTTGAACTCTAGAAGCCTGTGTTCTGAATCTATGAGAAATAGTATTATATGTTGATTGCTGTTTCATAGCATACATGATATCTTACAAGAAAAAATATCAGATTTTTAGTTTCCCAACTGAAACTGAAACTGAGCTTTCATTAGACCATTCCACAAATTTATTAGACCACCTAATTTTGGAAAAAATAGATTTATATTAAGAGCAGCAAGTACTATGTATATGAGACCATGACTGCCCCTATCTTTGTAGCAAAATTAGTTCCTTTTTCAGGATGAATTCTGTGTGAGCTATCATAAGGTGAATAAGGTATTCTATAAATCTATGAATGATGATAATGGATGAAACTTCAGTATAAAGCAAATTCAAGTTCATAGTACATGTGCATTCCAGTGAGGAAAAATTACTGTACCTTCATTATAGAAAGGATGTATTGTGATCCCCCTGTCTCCATGATGAAATATCAGAAAATCAATGTCAGTCTCTACTACTGGCATATTAGATTCTCAGGAAAATTCCATGTTGCAGAGCCTTGTTTGGCATCTACCCTGCTGCCCTGGCCTCTTCTCATATCAAACAATCAAATAAGTACCTAGATGGCTGGATAAGGAATCTGACTGCACCCAAAGAAAAAGTAATCTTATGAAACCAATTATTGGGAACCTCTTCTACAAAAGGTGTTTTTTGGTTAACATTCATATATAATCTAAATTTTTCACATTCTTCCCATCCCAGTAATTCCATTCTCATACCTCTTTCCCATATCTCCTCCACAACAACCTTCTAATCCTGTTCATTCCAAGTTCCTGATTATCTTGCCAAATTATTAGGCTGTGAATCAATAAAGACATGGGCTTATATCCATCTCTCTGTTAAAACAAAATGGACAACCAAATATGTTACTAAAAGTTCTGACTACTGGAATGATTTTTTCTTTTCTATTGTTTTTCAGTGATACCTCTGATTTGGGGACTGTAAACTGCATCAATCCACTTATGATTGATGCCAGCATATCATGTGGAATAATTTATAAGCCAAACCCAAATTTTCTGTTCTTTATTTGGTTCCACAGATTTTTTTTTTTGTAAGGCCATGATGTGAACTGAAGGTGAGGAAGCAAAGATGTAGGAAAAGATGCTATAGGAATTCAAGCCACTTGTTCATGCAACTTGTGCTTTCAGGGTCAACTATAGCCTTATATACCATATCATTTTCACTTGTTGATAGGTAATGGGCTCCAGTTTATAGCTTAGTGAGTGAGATAATATCCAGTTCATGATAGCAGCTCAGCCACATGGTCGCTTAGTGTCCCAGAGCCAGGAAGTTCAGTATTTGTCAGGGTTTACTACACAGTTAGGAGGGTTTTTTGTTTTTTTTCTCAAAAGGAGATGGTTTTCTCTTAACTCTAGGGTTTTTCTCTGTAGTTCTCCTATGAGAGCTTCCCATAGGCTTCCTATAGCACCCTATTCATTTTGAATCTCTTGGGTCATAAAGTTCAAATGCTAGAATAACTTTCACTGTAGTTTTGAACCATTGTAGAGCCTTCTCTTGATGTGAGCTCCACTCAAAACTGGAAACCTGACAAATTACTCAGCAAATGGAACAGAACAGCACAATCAAATATAATTTGTTGCCTCAAAAATCTAGAGAGGCTCCACCTATCATTGTATTTCTTATTTTAGTACAAACAATAGCAACTTTCTTTTTTTTCATTTTGATGGGGGTATTCCAACATACTCTAGACCCTTTGACATTTTAAATGTCACTGAAATAGTAGGCCCCTGGATTTTTATGAGGTTCATTTCTCACATTCTGATACATTTTATGACTTCTAAGCATCAATGGCACTTGCAACTTCCTCCTCATCAGAATGTAGTTATTAGTATAGTATACCACTAGGATGAGCAAAGGGACATCAAGGTGCTCAAGATCTCTTGTCAACTAGATTATGATAAAAAGCAGGAAGGTTTGAATAGTCCTGAAAAAATATAGGGATGGTATGTTATTATCCCTGTCAGATAAAAGCTAATTTATCAAGGACCACCAGAAGATGGTCCTTGAAAATTGACAGAGAAAGGTATTTGCCAGATCAATAGTGTATACAAGGTGCCATAAACTGTGTTGCTATTAGTCAGGAAATATATCACATCTGGAACGTAGCTGCAATTATAGTCAACACCTATTTAAATTTATAGTATTTTATAGTCATCCTTCAAATTAATCCTCTTTCTTCACTGGCCAAAAAGATGAGTTAAATGAGGAAGTGAAAAGAAGGTCCATAGAGTCAATTTGGCTTTGGTTCATAAACTCTCTTATACCAAAGTTTTTAAAGATAAAATTTAAAAGTGTCTATCCAAACTTGATGATTGGTGAAATATAAAATGTGGCATTTCCCATCACTCTGTTTGTATCTCCTATTCAGGTCTAAAGAAGGAAGCTAAGTTGTATGCTCCTGCCAGATGCATTCCCAGAGTGACAGCCATTGAAATTCTCCTTATACAAAAACTGTAACTGACTGAGGGTCCTAGCTGCTCTGCTGAAATCTGCCATTATTTCTGCTCTAAGACTACACTTTCCATGGATTGCTCACAGAACAGGCTTAGTTTCATTGAGATGTTATATCTGTCGTCTTCCTGATTAGTGGGACTCCTCTGACAGGCAAATTAGGCCCAAACTCTACTGATATTGTAAGTTTTCCTTATAACTGTACTGCAGTCGAAGATACTTCTGCCTAAGCTTTTTTGCCTAGATGTTTTCTGGGAGGTGAGATGATTGAACACGTTCAATAAGGTGTGTTTGTAGGAAGAGGGCATTGGACATGTGTTGAGGAAAGAAGTATTCTGGCTGCCTCAAATAACAATCCTCATGAAGTAGAGAAATGGCTATCACTTTGCCCTTGAGTCCCAGAAACAGTGGTCTGGAAATGAAGTGTTTTTTTCCAAACTTCTTTCAAGTTGGAGAACCTATACTGTTTCTTGAGGCAAAACATAAATAGGCCACTAACTGCTTTCCTTAATCCCACTAGAGCAGAATTAGAGTTCATAGAGGTAATCCCCAGCTTCTGTCAAGAGACTGTTAGTTTAATTGTGGATATTGTAAGTTATTGTTATTTCTTTATCCTTCTTGTGTGTTTTATTGGAAAGTTGAAAGAGGCTTCAATGGGGCAAATCACCCTAAAACCTGATGTTCCTATAGTGAGTGACCTGGAAATAGATAGAAATAAATAATAAAGATAATTTCATCTGTTCTTTATTTTATATGGCATATTTAAAAAGCCTTTTGAAATTAAAGCCATGCATAGTTATGGGAATACACCACTACAACTTAGTGAATTTTTTTGGCCCCATCCATATCCATTAAAAAAAAGAAAATATACTTACCTGAGGACTTCTCAAGCACCAAACTATAACTTTTTATTCTGTTGTTCATAATCCCCACCACATATACACATTCACACAAACATCATGAACTAGAGATGAAATTAGGTGCTCAAAAGTGTGTATTTGGGCCAATAACTTTATCTACACAAGCTTGGTAATACCTATATCAAATGGTGTATTTTAGGGCTACATGAAATAAGTCTTCTAGCTGTTTCTGTTGCAACCTCTTACTGCATAACAAATAGAAGATGCCCCCATCAAAATTTATTTCATTTCAACATACAATTTCTTTTTCTTTTGACTCACAACACTTTAGCTTAAAAATAATGTCTTTCCAGAAATAGGCAACTCTTTTCTTAAAATCTTGTCTCATACTAATTACTGATTTTGGCCATAGACATAGAGTAAAGCCTCTTAATGTGGTTTCAGGCTGAGCCTTAACCCACAGGCCAAACCTGCCTATTGAGATTGAGGCACAAAGTAGAGTTTATGAATCAGATATCAGCTGTGCTATAGGAAAGGCATGAAATCTCAGGCAAATCATTTAAATTCTTTCACCAATGAAATGGGATAGTGATGCCTGTGCTACAGCATTGTTGTGAGAATGAGATGAGAGAACATTTATAAAGTATACTATGTAGTATCTAGAACAGAGCAGGCATGTGAAAATAAGATAAAAATAAAAACAGCTCAGCCTTGATCCTGACCATGAATGAGACCTAATCAGAGATCCTATGTGCATATGTGAGTCCTCATCCACTATTTCATTATTTTATTATTTTTTAAATGACCATATGAGAAGATACGGATGAACTAAATCCATCCCAAATTGGAACATCTCCCTTCAGCTTTCCTGCCTCTCCTGAACTCAGTACAGTTTTCTATAATTAAACTGATTAGTGTAGGATTTAATCTTGCTGCAAGATAGGAGGTTAGAATTAGAAGGGACTTAGAAACTACCATATCCAAACCCCTTATTTTAAAATGAGAAAACTAGTATCTGAATAAAGCACAACGCTAGCTTTGGTCATCCCTTTAGTGTAGAGTTCTTCCCCAGCATCAGAGATCTGCATAGGTGGAGAAGTACCAGGCAGGATGCGGTGCTGCCCCTGTCCTCTGGATTCTGGGTAGGAGCACATGATCCCAGTTTTACCCATACTAGTAGAAGAGTCTTTGCATATAGGCATCTGTAAATGGAGTTCATTAGCCAGAAAAACTGCCCACTATCCACAAACCCTCTATTTGGTGAAGTTTACATACAGATAAATGCATTGAACTTAAGCATTTGATTACATTGGTTTGATACTGTGTATATCTGTATAACCATCCTAATCAAGGCTTTGAATATTTTCATCACCTCTGAAATTCCCTATGGGCTCCTTTCATTCTCTCTCCACCCCTCCATGGGCAACCGCTCTCAAACTGTTCATCATAAATTATTAATTTTTTTTGTTCTTGAAGTAGATGTAGAGGCATAGAGTATAAACTTCTTGTGTCTGACTTCTTTCAATTAATTGTCCATATTGTACAATGTACTATATGTGTATTCTGTGTTGTTGTTGTTGTAACTTTGTTTTGAATAGCATTCTATTGCTTGTATATGCAGTAAGATGTGAAATAGAGATTGCATTCCAAATCTAACATCTACTGAGTGACCTTGAATAAGTCATCTAACCTTCTTATGCTTCAATTTTCTTATATATAAAATGGGAATAATGCAGTCTAACTCTCAGGGTTGCATATTCACCAACTAGCACTGTGCCTGAGACATAGTATGTGCACAGATAATCTCTGTATATTCATTATGCTAGAGATTACTACATCTAACCCCTTCACTTTTTAGATGGAGACAGAGAGGCCCAAGGCCTTTCTGCTGGAAGTACACTTAAGACCTCTTGATGCCCTGCACTGGGTTTGTTACACTGCTCCACATATACCTTGCTGAAAGGCCTTGTTAGGCTACCCCAAATGGTATGCACTGAAAAGTGCTTTCTTTCTGAGGACTGTCAAAATACCCTCCCAGTGAGAACCTAAATAAATAGTTTTCTGAAACCTTTCAGATTTTTTAATAAGTCAAAATACACTTTTCTGACAGCATAATTGCTTTTCATAGTGGGGCCTTAAATCTGCACTATAAAAGAATAATGCTACAGTAGATCATTTGTGAAAACTTAATGAAAACGGAGTTAGGGAACCTCAGAGTCACTAGACCTTGAAATTCACTTTCAGAAACTAATTTGCAGTAAATGCATGAGAAACATATTTAGACATGATAAACTTCCAGGCTTGTGCCAGGCAGGTGTGGAAGTTTATCTTGATTAACTCCTTTGTTTTAATTAATGCCAAAGAGCAAAGTGTGGGGATCTGGCATTCTGTCAGCAAGAGCCATTTTAAAAGGAATCAAGCAGTCATTTCCATGTTCTGGATCAACTTGGCAGGACTCCATGCTGTAAGGGTTCTATAAGCACTTCCAAAACATCACATTTGCTTCTCTCCTTTCTGGTGGTGATTTCATTAATAACAACAATTTTAAGTCTAGTGTTTATTTACAGGTGATTTACTATTGTTAAGTGCACAGATATGGAATTAGACAACCTGGCTCAGATCTGAACTCAATCGCTTTCAAGCTGCATGATCTCAGGCAAAATAATTTAACCTTTCTGTGTCTCAGTCTTCCCATCTGTAAAACTGGAGTAAAAATCATCCTCGGAGTTGTCTTAAAATTTGAATGAATTAATACAAGTAATATGTTCAGAATCTGCTTAGCACCTGGTAAGTGTTCCACAAGTGCACTGTTAGTCTGTCAATCATCATATGACAGAAATGGATCAAAGAACTTGATATACATCTTTCTATCTTGAACCATAATCCCAATCCTAGGAGGTAGATAAACAGTGTGCCCATTTTAGAAATGAGGATACTGAGACATAGAGGAACAAACTTAATCGATTGATTTAATGAAACAGAAGAAAACACCTGTGACCCTGGTCTCATTTGAGAGATATTTAGTTTAGTTCATGGATGTCTCAATAACCTACCCTGAAGAGAGTCTACAAGTTCCTAAAATTTTGATGTCTGAATTCAGACTTAGTAGCTATTTTCCTACAACAGTGAAATTGCCATTGTCCTATACACCCAAGGTTATTTCTGTTTTCTCTTGTTCCCATAAATACCTCATGTGTCAGAGTTCATTTACTGAGAAAGAAAAAGGAAGCTACTATTTTCTGTTCTTGAATCTGAGGGCCAGTTATTGAACTATTGAGTGTTTCCCTTTTTTCCTTTAACTTGGGAGAAAATAAATTGTCTCCATGATAGCAATCCATGTACACTGACACAAAATGAGTTTAAGGAATTTGTTGAACCTGAACTTCAGAGTTCTTATCCATGAAGCCTAGATTTGGATCTTGATAGTCAAGGATCCTGGATGAGAGACCAGGAAAATGAACCAAAATGAGGAAGATGATGGCTATTAACTAGTTCTAGAAGTGAGATCTTTCCAGTGAGAGTTAGTCCATTAGCTTGCTTGTGGACAAGTTAGTCTATTCGCTTCCCTGTCAAGAAAATTCCCTAGGAAGTAAACAGAGTAGGAATAATACCCTGAAAGTGGCTTATCCTAGGTCTGGAAGTTATTTCACCTGGTTTTGGAAGGCCAAGTTATGTCCTTAGGCTAGTTCCTTTTTTCTCTGCACTTTATCTTCCATAACTCTAAAATGAGGTAGAATGCAACTAAGAAATAATGGGCGTTCACTATGTGTTATGGTATTAACCAATGTGTACCAGTTGCTTCATAAAGACCAAACATATGGAGAGTTCCTAATTTGGTGAAAGAGTATGAGAAGAATTAGAAAAACTCTAGAGGGAGGGAGGAAGAGAGAGAGGGAGAGACCACAAGTTGGGGCTGGTGTTTATTTAATTTTATGCTACAAGATTCTATATTTTCTGGAAAACCAACAAGACACATGTTTGAATTTAGCTTTTTAAATTGCAAAGTTAAGTACATGTTATTTTGGATTCGGAGTCCAAACATTTGCTTGGTATTTTCCACACATCTTCACTCCAATTGGAGCACATCAAAGTTCTGGTTTCTCTTGACGCTGGGCAGGCTTTCTGCTAAATGCCGTCTGGTTTTCTTAAAATGCCACTATGAGGATGGTGTTGCAGGCTTATGAAAAAACAATAGAATTCCCTTGGACTGGAAGGAGGTGGTCGAAAATTTGAGAGGCCAAGGAAGAAGAAGCATACCTGTGATCCTGGTCTATCTCTGCCACAAACCTATTTGTACACGTCGTATCCCCTCTATGCCTCATTTTCTCAATATGCAGAATAAGCAATTCAGTCATTTGAGGAATTAAAATGGGAGAGGGTGTTTAAGTAATGATATTCAAGTAAGTAACTGATTCCAAACATTTCTCATATCCTTCAGCATTATCACTCTAGCTTAAATCGCAATTATTTCCAGTCTACCAGGATGCTTCTCTCCTGACAAATCCTTCACTGATGTCTCCCTGCAGTCTGTGTTCCACACAGCAGCCATAGTACTCCCTGAAAAATGAGAGTAGATAATTTTATTTCCCTGTTTTCAACCTTTTAGCTGTTTAATGCTCATCTAGAGTAAAATCCCAAGTTTTTACTAAAGTGCTTAAGATGCCTCATATGACCTGACTCCGAGCTGCTCTCCTAGTGCACTGCCTGACATTCTTCTCCTCCTTCCCCTGCCCCAGTACTTTGGCTTTCTTACTATTCCTTTGACTCCTAGGACGTGTTTTGCCTTGAAGTCTTTTCTGTTCCCTCTAATGGGGAGATTTCTGACTGCAGATTTTCACGTTTTACTCCCTGTCTTCATTTAGGTCTGTTGAAGAACAAACTAAAACTACCAAAACAAACAAACAAAATCCTCAAGACAGAAAAAAACCCACAAAATTGATTAACTTGCCAGGTGAGGAATTCAGAACAATGAATAATGTTTCCATAAGTGTATTAGCAGCTCTTTGAGACCAGTGGTTGTGTTTTCTTCATGTCTGTAATCTCAGAGCATGTGGAACACCTCACCTATCATAAATTAATCAATGGCCTTAGGCTTTGCCATTTAGTTAAAATCTGTTTTCTAATGGGCACTGTGGCCCCCACCTATAATTTCAGAGACTCAGGAAGCTGAGGCAGGAAGATTGCAAGTTCCAGACCGGCCTCAGCAATTTAGCAGGGCCCTAAGCAACTTACCAAGACCCTGTCTCAAAACAAAAAAATAAAAAGGGCTTGAGTGTAGCTCAAAGGTAGTTCAAAGGTAGTGCCCCTGGGTTCAATCCCCAGTACAATATATATATATATATATATATATATATATACTTTCTATTATGTTACTATACTATCACTAGCACATTTTATTCTTCTGCCTGCCCTGCTCTTCTACCCTTTTCCTACTAAAAAATGCCCACTTAGCCATCACAACTCAACTTATGAAATAACATCTCCTCCAGGAAGCACTCTGTCAGCACCTCTATGCTATCTATATGTGTATTCCCTTCTCTTACCTCTATATCTCTGTTCCTAGTATGTCCTTTAGCAGAGCACTTACCATTGCAGTGGTATGATTTGCTTGCTTAGCTATCTATTAAATTAAGTGTTTCTTGCCTTTAAAATAGGAGATCATGAAATATTTGATAATGATAGCTATATTTTTAATATGTGCCATATTATAAAACAAATATTTGTTGATTTGAGTTTTTGAGGCAGTATGGTGCTTACTTTACAATTTAAATAATAAAATCATGAATGAGGGTGATGAGATGAGAGACAGCAGAATTTGGTGATAATGATGACAAAAATGACTATTCATAGACTTTGGTAATTTCCCTTCTCTAGAAAGGAAAATGAACTAGGAGAACAAGGGAGAATGCTTTGGCCATGTGGAATCAATAAAGAGAAATAAAGACTGTGAAATATAAGTAAACACAGTGAATTTTAAAAACACTGTGCAGTGAGTTTTCTACTATTGCATTCCATTTATTAGAAAACTGCCAATGAAGTTTCCTTGTGTGTGTGTGTCTGTCTGTCTGTCTGTGTGTGTGTCTTTTTCTCCTCAGTGCTACAGGTACTTAAAAAACATAAAACGTTTTTTAGACCAAACATGGCAACATGTTTCTCTTCTTAAGACTCACCCTTTTGTTGGATTTGTCAAAATGCGCCTTAGTGTTCTGACAAAGAGAAGACCCTCCCCTTTACTCACCATGTGGCCTTAATTGTATTCAGTTACAATAAACAAGGCACGCAGGGTATAGTTTTGGTAAAAATTTTTCAGCCGGGTATAGAACAGAGTAATAAAATTCATGCTGTTGTGTAAGATGCCTTTAAACATTCAGCATCCAGGGATGAGTAATGATTACATCCCTCTTCTATTCCTAGCTGGCTCCTGGTAAGAAAAAAAAAAAAAATAAAAGTCCCTTGCAGTCTTTGCCCAATGTCACTTATTACTGCCATTATAAATTGAAAACATTTTTCTGCCATAAAATTCCCTGTGATGAATTGTACCATAGACATTAGAGTTTTTTCATCGTTTTCTTCTTGATGAGCTGGCAAAATAAAGAGAATAAAACGGGTATATTCTTTTCTTTTGGAGAAATCCAATCTCCGCAAATGACCCCCTTAAGACTCTCAATGACTGTTTGTATGGATTCTGATCTTAAAAAATCACCCGACTTGGGGGCTTGGGTGTGTGTATTATCATGCAGTTAGTTTATTATTGAGCAATAGTCTGTCTGAAAGTGATTTTGAGGATGACTTCATTAGCTGAAATATAGAAAGCACCCCTTAAGTGATTTGAACAAGGAAATTGAAAGGGAATTTAGGACTCTTATTTAAAACAATGCTATCCTAGGCCCCTTTTCCAATGCATCACGCCTCGTTACCTGAATAGAGACATACTCTTGATTGTCCACATTCTATCCTCTTTCTGAGTTAGTCCCACATTTGAAATAGAAGAAAGCTTGGGCTAATGTGTATTCTAAAGACTAAGTAGTGGGAACTGTACAAAATGTGCTTCTTGTATTAAACCTTATAATGTCTCTGTAAGAAAAATATTATGCTCTTTTACAAATGAGGAAAACAAAGAGTTAGAGCATATGAGTAACTGGTTTAAGATATGCAGCTAGTTAAAAATTAAGACATAATTATATCTCCAGTCTGTTTTCTCCTAAAAAATGTGGTGTTGTTTTTTTTTCTTCTGTAGTGTGCTGCCTTCCACACTATGGGAATGGGCCAAGAGATCAAAACTACTGGAATTGTTTTTTTTTTATATTTATAGTGCATTATATTTATACATAATAGTGTTAATTCCTTTTTCCTTCCCTTCCTCCTTCCCCCAATTCCTTTTCTCTTCTCTATTGATCTGTCTTTTAGTTACTTATTTATCTTTATTTGGTGCATTCTAATTATGTATAAAGTTGGAATGCACTGTGATATATTCGTATATTCACATAGCATAATTTGTTTGACTTCATTCCCTAGTTCATCCCCTCTCTCTTCCTTCCTCCCTCCCACTTGGTTTCCCAATTATACTTTACTGATCTCATTTTATTTTCACAAGATCCTTTTTTTAATTCTTTTTTTCCCCTCTAGTTTCCATATATGAGAGAAAACATTTGACCCTTGACTTTCTGGATCTGGCTATTTTCACTTAACATGATGTTCTCTACGTCCATCTATTTACCAGAAAATGGTATAATTTAATAATTCTTTATGACTGAGTAGAACTTCATTGTGTATGTATACATTTTCTTTATCCATTTGTCTATTGATAGGCATCTAGGCTGGTTCTATAACTTGGCTATTCCAGATTGTGCTGCTGTAAACATTGGTGTGTGTGCATCACTATAGTATACTGATTTTGTTGGGTTTTTTTTTTGGGGGGGGGTGGATAGATCAGTTTTATGGTGGTTCCTTTCCTAGTCTTTTGAGGAATCTACATAATGCTTTCCAAAGTGATTGAACTAATTTGCAGTCTCACCAACAATGTACAATTGTAGCTTTTCCCCCACAATCTTGCCAGCAATTATCATTATTTGTATTTTTAATGATTGCCATTATAACTGGGGTTAGATAAAATCTCAATGTAGTTTTGATTTATGTCTCCTTGATTGCTTATGATGTTGAACATATTTTCACATATTTATGGCCATTTATATTTCTTCTTCTGAGAAATATCACCTTAGAGCGTTTGCCCATTTATCAAGTAGGTTATTTGATTTTGTTTGTTTTTTGTGGTGTTAATTTTTAAAAATTATTTATGTATTCTGGTTATTAATCTGTCAGTGGATTAGCATGCAAAGATTTTCTTCCATTTGTAGATTCTCCCTTTATGCTCTAGTTTCTTTTGCCATACAGAAGCTTTTTAATTAAATGTCACCTCATCCCACTTATTGATTATTGAGTTTATCTTTGAGCTTTACAAGTCTTATGAGGGAAGTCAGTGCTGCTCCAATATGTTGGAGTGTTGTTTCTATGTTTTCTTCTAGCAATTTCATTGTTTCTTCTGGCCCATGTCCTGTGTGAGTGGTGGAATTTGGGTTTCCTCTGAATGAAGTGGGCTGGCGGAGAAATAAAGCTAAGAAAAGAAGAAGGTGAAAAAAACCCACACTACACAGAAAGTAATTTTAAAAGTAAGGGCAGGACAGCTCTTCAACCTTAGCTTCCACATTGGAAAGAGAGAGCAGGAGAGCTGAGATCAGTTTATTTATATGGGGGAAACATGAAAAGTTTTCCATAGAATCTTCTTCGCCATTTAAGGTAGGAGGTGGGCTGTCCAGGCCCAGTGGGTTACGCCCAACTCAGGAGCTAGGAGAGCAGTCTCCCTAGGCCAGCAGACTGAGGTCATGTGCATCAGTAATCCATTAAGTGGGAGGAGCCACAAAATAACTTGCAATGCCAAACCAAGGTGGAGTGAAGAAGCTAAAGTAGCTCAGGGGTGGATTCCCACAGTTTCTGATCTAATTCCTAGTTTTGTTGTTGTTTTGTTTTTTATCTACTTTGAGTTGATCTTTGGACAGAACGAGAGGCAGGGATCTAGTTTCATTCTTCCACATATGGATATTCCTAAATTTTTAATAGTTTTTTAGCACTAGGGATCAAACCCAGGACCTCAGTCATGCTAAGCAAGTACTCTACTTCTGAATTATTCTCCAAATCCCTAGTAGGATTATTTTAATATTATTAAATAACTGTTCTTTCTGATATTTAAATCTGATATGATATCTTGGCATGGCGTTTATAGGCAACCAAAATGGATATAAGGAAGCAGATGTAAGTTGTCTTTACCTCAAGGCCCATAGTGAAAGAAGCAGAAGACCTCTGCTAATTCTACCTTTGCCTTCAGACTTTACCCAGGAGAGTGAAGACGAATAGTGTCTAAAGCTGTGTGGGACTGTCTGTTCATATGTCCATCTCTTCACTAGATGATGAGCTCTTTAACTGCAAGGATCTTGTCTGATTTGTTTCTTAGGCCTTCTTTAGGTATACACTGGATGAATGGATGGATGGAGAAATTTGAAAACATTAAAACTTTTAAGGGATGGGCAAATTAAGAAGAACCAGTCAAGGAGATGGAGATAGAGCAGTGAGGAGGAAAAAAACAGGAGAGAGAAGTTTTCATGAAGCCAGAAGGGGAGAGGATTTTAAGGAGGGAACATTGAAAGTGTCAAACATCAAAATAGTGTTAAATAAATTTAGGACTAAAAAAGTTAAGGAACCAAGGAAGTGGTTATATACAAGCAATAATTATATACAAATCTGTGAAGGAATGTATTGAACATCACTTCATTTGGGGAAAAATAAAAAGGGAGAATTTTGAGGAATTGTGAGACTTAGTGTATTTTTCAACTTCATAGGAAAAGCAAAGAACAAAGGAAGAGGTAGAAATATGAAGATTGACCCAGCTATGAAGCCTCTCATTGGTACCCCAACATTCTGTACATTTACAGACCTCAAGTTACTACTAATAAGAATCTTGCCCATTGCCTACCTGAGTTGTGGTCTTACAGCCTTTGGAAGACATGTATGACTTCTGAGAATCTACTAAGGGAAAATAATTATGAGAATATCCCTGGAGTTCAGCAAGAAAAAAGAATTCTCTTAATATATTAAAAAAAAAAAAACCACAAGAGTCGTTGTGTTTTTGTAACATACCATACACATCTGTCTCTTATGATCAAGAGAAGTATTGACAAAATTATATTCAGATGTACAACCAAATGTCTTTCTTCTGAGCTGTCAACATAGAAAAAAAAAGCAGGTAAGGGTATGTGTGAACGTGTGTGTATGTGTGTGTGTGTATTTAGAATGTGATTATCTGGCTAAATCTTTTAATTATTCTCTACTCTAAAAGCACTACTCCAGCTTAGTAATGTAACTTCAAATTATCAGGAACTATGAGATATTTTAATGAAGACCAGGAACAAAAGTTGCTAACTATAAGCAGATAGTACAAGAAATAAAACTCAAACCATAACTATCTTTGTGGTGAAATCTGCCATTATGAACCTCTCTCCCTTTGTGAGTTTCACATACAACAAAATGTCTGCTTCGGGGCCTGACAAACAGCAGAGCCCATTTGTAATGTTATGTATGTATATCTGTAGGTATGTCTTTTCACATTGGAGAGACAGTTGGATCAATAAGGAAGAACCACATAGTAATAAAGGGATTTAGTAGAAAAAATAAACTGTTCATTACTTATATAACCTTGAACAAATCACTAGAAATTTTTGAAATGGAGGTCTTCATATATATTTGTAGAAAAAAATACATGAAAATAAACAAAATTTGCATGAAGTACCTGATGTTAAAATGTTATCTTTATCATTGTTATTATTTCTATATCTGTGATCTCATTTAATATTTATGGTAATTCTAAGATTATGGGCTGGTAGCTACAATTTTAAAATTCTGAACCTTACAAGAATAGGTATGGCACACTCAGAAAAACCAAGAAGTGGACACTGCTTAGAGATCAGGCACTTGAGTAGGCCTCCGTTATCTAAGAAAACCAGATGGTGGGCTGACTCAGGTTGGCAACAGGATTATTTGAAATTTAGAGGCGGATGTCCCAGGTATGAAGTCCTTCTTGTCCACCTCTTCTTAGGCAGACCTATCATTTTCTTGTTTCTAACACCGTTCCCTGCGCATACTCTGGTTCCATCACACGTTTTGTGCCTTGCCTATTCTTTCATCTGCTCCAGTTAACCCAGTTTGATTGTGAACCACTGAGGTCTTTTCTTTTGTGATTCACATCTAGAGGT
Organism: Marmota flaviventris; assembly: GCF_047511675.1. Lineage (NCBI taxonomy): Eukaryota > Metazoa > Chordata > Mammalia > Rodentia > Sciuridae > Marmota > Marmota flaviventris. Next base: position 38,368,581 of record NC_092507.1, on the reverse strand, counting down.
TTGTTTGTTACTATACTTTCAGCATTTAAACATAATATTTTGTCCACTGTTACCTTACACAGAGCACCTAGTAAAGAGTGAATGTTGCATGATGAATAAATGAATTAATATAATCAGATGAAATATATGAAAGAACTTTGTAAGCTATAAAATACTATTTGTAAGAATGTGGTTATCAATAATGATCCTTACTAAGTTTGACAGCTCCTTCGGACCTTAATCTATTGTTCAAGCTTCAGTAGTTAAACATTCAAGGCACAAAATGGCCATGTGGTGAGCCACAGAAGCACAGGCTGAGTTAGAAGGGACACTGTGAGGTCATTTATTTCCCCTTCTCTGCAAAGCTCTTCAAAGATATCATCTTTCATGCTACCTGAAACTCCTGTGGGAGTTCCCAGGAATACATACAGAATATGGGGCCCGCCTGGGAGCCATTATCCTGTGTGAGATGACAGGTCTGAGAAAAACGACATAATTTGTACACATTCCCAGCTGTCATCAAAGCTGCTACCTTAATGGATTAATTAGCTCTCTGTGTTTTGGTGTTTTTATTGGCAGCTGGGCCGCTTAGCTGATCATTGTCTTCCATTGGCATTCAAAGAAGGAGATGGCAAAACAATAATAAGAATAATAAAAACAGGTAATATTAATTAATCATCCACAGGTCAGATAGTGTTTTAAGCCCTTTAAATGGATTGCTTTATCCTCACCACAGCATCATAAGGTACCTACTAGTATTATTTGTACTTTATAAGAGGAAACATAATCAAGACTCAAACCCCGAACACTTAACTTTAGAGTCTGTGAGCTAAATCAATAATCACATCTCTAATACAGAAATGAAGAAACAAACATTTACTCACAAGTGATTGAATCAGTTGAACATAGGTCTGTCTCACCCCACTTTGTCCCCTCCAGTCCTGCCAGATGTTGGACTGTGCACAGAGTCAAGCAGGTCTATGCAAAAGAAGGTAGCAGGGTCTTCAACAACCAAGGTCCTATACTTTTTGAGAGAAGGCAGAAATCCAGGTCCAAAAAGACTGGGAACTGGGTGAGGTCTTAGCCACAAAAACAAAGCAGAATTCTAATTTCTAATTTTTCTAATTAGTGAACAGAGGCCTAGTGACCAGCAATGGACTGAATTGATGCTGCCTTCCCTGAGTCACTGTGAGTGCTTAACAATTGCTCTTTACGTTCTGCTTCCTCTCCTCACCATAGCCCTTGACCCTCTTTCCAGAAAAAGGTAGAAAAATGTGTAATTATTGAGTTTTTATTATTTTTAAAAAATTCTAGAATGTAATATTGGTGCTCTTCTAACCAACCCTGTTAAAAGATAGTAATATTACTTCTATTTTAAAGAAATTGAAGTTAAGAGAAGTAATGGGCCCCAAATGAAGGTTGAAGCTGCTAAATATCAAATTTGTTTAATATACTTCTCTAGTCTTAGTAGCATTAATAAATACTTGTTGAATGAATGAATAAGACAACAAGGTCAAGGATCTTTCCAGTGCACCAGTTTCCCTTCTAGGGTGCTCTATGGCTGAGGTTCCTAACACTGGCTGTATACCAAATGCCAGCCTCCTCTCCATTGATTGGAATCTATGTTCAGGTTTTGGTATTTTTTTAAATGTCCCAGATTATTCTCATATGTAGCCAAAATTAAGGATCACTAGTTTTTGAAGGATTGAAATTTCCCCCTGTGAGCCAGGATGTACAGAGATTATAAGTGGCCATCAAGTGGTTCCTGCTCTTAGGTGAACTGGACTTCGGGATTAGGACCCAAGCATTCTTAATCTCGGAATAAGGTTTCTATTGTTTTGAATATTGCTGCTCTGATCTCTATCAACCTGGTAGAATTGTAGCATTTTTCTTTGTCTTGTCTCTGACGTTTGCTGGCTGCCTTGTCTCTTGCTGATGGTCTCACCACCCAGTGACACCAGGAACCTAGTGTGATAGATGCCTCAATATCCCCTTCCTCAAATTCCCCATCTCTCAGAATTCCAAGCCTTGAGCTTTCTGTCATTTGTAATCCACTTCTACCTAGAAACAGCTCTCCCTTGCTCTCCTCTGCTCCTTCTCAGAGAATATAACAGTCTTTCTGCATTTCTACTTGGTCTGTCTGTGACAAAGAAGGATATTGTGAAAATCAATTGCTTGGGTCAAGGAGAAAGTATTGATTCAGCTAACAGAGCTGATGCTCCAAGTGAGTCAGAAGGTGAGAGAGATAAAAATGACTGACATTTCAGGGGCTGACTCTGCCACTTCCATGATTTATGCTTCAGAAACAAGCTCCCAAGAATCTTCCCTCCTGTCCAATTTCCACAGCCTTTGGGGCTGCCATCTTAAACTACCAATTCTTATACTACCTATTCCTTTTCTGTGCTATTTCAGTGCTCTGGAAATTCTTCCAGAATGGTAATACTATACTATTGGCACTACACATATACACAAACACTCACTAGTCTGGGACCTGCCAAAGGGCAGAAAAAGCAGTATGTCATGCTGTCTCTGTCCCCGTTTTCCAGATCAGGTCCTGACTTAGAACTGGTATCAGTGAGTATAGGTTATATGTAGTCAAACAGTTAACTTTTACCAAAGGTTTCCATGACTGTTTTTTTATGTATGACCTATAGCAATTCAAGTATAGTGTTCAGAAATTCATATCCACCTGATGGATGTAAGCCCACATCTACTGAGTTATAGCAGAGTATATTTGATGTCAAGCATGTTCTATGTCAACACTCACCATGGTAATGTCTAACAGCAGCTTTTAAACAATTGGCCATTTATACTTTCTCAAATTGCATTCTTCCTTTGGCTTTAGGAATCCACTTTTTAAAGTTTTCTTTCCAGGTCTCCTTTTGCCATTTCCCTCTCATTTCCTCAATCTCTAGATTATGATATATCCCAGAGCTTATTATTTGGATATTTCTTTTCTCAGTATTATATCCTTAATGATTTTATCCACTGTTGTGGCTTAAAATATCTACAAGACTGTGATGCTAATTAGAATAAGACATACTCCATATTTGTATAAATACGTCAAAATGGACTCTACTGTCATGTATAACTAAAAAGAGCAAATAAAAATACACTATATATCAGCTGATGACTATAGACCTCAGAACTCCATAATCATGTCCAATTGCTGACTCAACATCTTGGCTTGAATATCTCATAAGCATGTGAGTTATAACTTGTACAAGCTTCAAGTTTCCAGTCCTCAAAATTACTTCTCTCATAATTGCCCTTATTTCTGTAAATGGCAGTGCTATCCAAAAATGTTTTGAATTAATCTCCCTTCCTGGTCCAACCTCTATCTACTAATACACTTTACTGGTTTTATGGCCAAACCTATCCATATTCTTAATCAAATATATTCATATTCCTAATCACTTCTATTTCTTTTTATAAATCACCAGTATGTCTCCTCTGGATTCTTGAAATAGCCTCTTCACTCGTAGCCTTGATTCTACCTTTGCCTCCTCTGTTCTTCCCCATATGCATTACAACAATTTATTTACACACACAAGCCAGAGTGATCCTTCTGAAATGAAAGTCACATGGTGTTGGTTCTTTACTCACAATTCTTCAGTGACTTATTCACTCAGAAACAAAGAAAACAACAACAAAATATCTTTTTTACAATGGCTTACAAGACTCTACATGATCTGACCCTTATCTTTCAACTCTGACCTATTCTTTATCATTCTTTCCCTTGTTCACTTTGCCATAACCACACTGGCCTTCTTGCTGTCGCAAGTACTCACTAAGTATATTCTTGTGTCAAGATGTTCACCATTACTGCTTTCTTCCTGGAATACTTTCCCCAGTACTCTCATGGATCACTTCTTTTCCTTAAGTCTCTGCTCAAATGTGACCTTATCACCAATGCTTTTCCTTATCATGTTCTATAAGATCCTTCCCACCTTAACATTTCCTGTTCCCCTTACCCTGCTTTTATGTGTCAGCATCTGACACCTGGAGATGTCAGAATGTCATATGAGACACTTATACCAAAGGGTAATGCTATGATTTAGATATGAAGTATCCCCCAAAAGCTCATGTGTGAGACAATGAAAGAAAGGTTAGAGGTGAAATGACTGGGGTATGAGAACTTTATCTTAATCAGTGTGTTATTCCATGGGTAGGGATTATCTGGGTATAACTGTAGGCCAAAAGGGGGTGGCTGAAGATGGTGGGTCACTGGGGGTGTGCCTTTGGGGCATATATTTTGTCCCTGGTAAGGAACTCTGTTTTCTGGTTGTCATTTCCTGAGCTGCTTTCCTTCATCATGCCCTTCTGTCCTGATGTTCTGCCTCATCTTGGGCACAGATGAATGAAGTTGGTGATCTATGGACTAAGACCTCTGAAACCATAAATACCAAATAAACTTTTCCTACTCTAAAATTGTTCTTGTCAGGTCTTTTGATCACAGAAACAAAAAAAAGCTGTGAGGTAGACTGTTGTCACTATTTTGTTCATTGTTGTATTTCTGGTGCCTAAAACAATACTTGCCATGTAATAGGCTCTCAAATAACTGCTTAATTCACTAATCCAATAAATACTTATTGATCTACACCTAAATAACAACTATCATCATTTGAATGTCACTTATGAGGCAAATCAGTTTATAAATTTTTTATTATATTTTATCACATTTATTTGCCAGAAGTCATGAAAAGGTTGAATTAATATTTCCAATATATGTATGCAAATATTTTAGCTCAGAAAAGGAAAATAGTTTGGTAAAGGTTATATAGGAAAATACTGCCAAAGTTAGTTCTCGAATTCATGTCTTCACATTCCTATGCTCTTCATACTGTATCCAACTGCCTCTCTTATGAAGTAATATTGATTTAAAAATGATTTGTGGAGCACTTCTATTCCCCAGGCCCAGTGTATAATGTTAGATGCTATGAATCATGGGCTGAAATCCCTTCCCTCAAGGAGTTTATAGTCTAATAGGAGAAGCAAACACATAAACCAATGAGTATAATATGTTTGGTTGGTTAATAATAGAGAACTTCACACATTAAAAACAATCTGAAGCCAGGCATAGTGATATATGCCTGTGATCTCAGCAACTCCAGAGACTGAGGTAGGAGGTTCACAAGTTCAAGGCCAGCCTCAACAATTTAGTTAGACCCTATATCAAATTACAAAATTTTTTAAAAGAGGTGGCGGTATATCCCAATGGTAGAGCACCCCTGGATTTATGCCCTAGTACCAAAGACAAAGCAAAACAAACAAAAAACAAAACAAAACAAAAAAACTGAAGACAAGCAGGAACATAGATAAAGAGAGTTCATTGGCTTTGTAAGGTCTCAAAAGCCCTCAGATGACATAGGCATGCACCCTTAGAGGGCTGCTGGATGGACACTAACATGGGGCCTGTATGGAATAAGTAACTGCCCTGGGTACCAAAGCACATAACTTAACTAAAGAGTGAGCACTAACAGGAATTCAATACCTGAATTAGCTGAATTAGCTTATCATACATCAAGAGTTAGGAAGAGTCAGTCAGTAGTCCATATCCATAAAATTGTTCTGTACTTATATATCCAATATCAGTACCATCTGTCAATGTAATATCACATAATCACCTAAACTAAATATGCAAGCAAATGGAAATAATATTTTCATTGGATTGTCCTTCTGAAACCAGGACACCACCTAGGACCTCAGGATGACTCTTTTTTAATTGTTTTAAATTTGTCTTAATTAGTTATACATGACAGTAGAATGCATTTATGCACATTGATATATCATACATAGATGGGATATAATCTCTCATTTTTCTGAGTGTACATGTTGCAGAATCATATTGATCGTGTAGTCACATATATACATACAGTAATAATGTCTGTTTCATTCTACTATGTTTCCTATCCCCACACCCCCCCCCTTCCTTCCTATCACTTCCCTCTACCTAATCTAAGGTAATGCTATTCTTCCATAGTGCCACCCCACCTTATTGTGAATTAGTATCCACATATTAGAGAAAACATTCGGCCTTTGAATTTTAGGGATTGGCTTATTTCACTTAGCATGTTATTGTCCAACTCCAACCATTTACTGGCAAATGCCATAATTTCACTCTTCTTTAAAGCTGAGTAATATTCCATTGAGTATATAGACCACATTTTCTTGTTCCATTCATCTATTGGAGGGACACCTAGGTTGGTTCCATAATCTAGCTATTGTGAATTGAGCTGCTATAAACACTGAGTTGGCTGTATTACCGTAGTATGCTGATTTTAAGTACTTTGGGTATAAACCAAGGAGTGAGATAGCTGGGTCAAATGGTGGTTCCATTCCTAGTTTTCTGAGGAATCTCCATACTGCTTTCCATAGTAGTTGCACCAATTTGCAATCCCACTAGCAATGTATGAGTGTACCTTTTTCAACATATCCTCGCCAACATTTATTGTTGCCTGTATTCTTAATGATTGCCATTCTGACAGTTGTTAGATGAAATCTTAGTTTTGATTTTCATTTCTCTAATTGCTAGAGATGTTGATCACTTTTTTTATATTTGTTGAATCAATTGTAATTCTTCTTCTGCAAAGTGCTGTTCAGTTCCTTAGCCTTTTATTGATTGGGTTATTTGGGTGTTTTTGGTGTTAAGTTTTTTGAGTTCTTTATATATCCTAGAGGTTAATGCTTTATCAGAAGTGCATGTGGTAAAGATTTTCTCCCAATCTGTAGGCTCTCTCTTCATGTTATTAATTGTTTCCTTTGCCGAGAAGAAGCTTTAAGCAGGAGTCCCAGAGCTTTTCTGGGCATCTACTATATCCTACACATGGGTTAGAGGTAGAACCAATTACATAATTTGTGAGAACCAGTGTAAAATACCAAAAAAGTGTATATCCCTTGTTAAAAAAATTATTAAGACCTTCAAGACAGCAACAGCAGAGCATTAAACCCAAGCACTTTGTAAAGTAATACTTAAATTTTAACATCCATCCATTTCATTTCTAGAGATATCACACATATGCACAGTAGATTGATTGGTCATATTATTTGCAATAACTAAAATTGTAAACCATGCAAGCACAGATATAATCAATCAGTTCATAATACGGTATAATATGTAGAAATTGAATACATGAACTAGACCTACAACTGCCAACATTTTTAAAGGGAGGAAAGCGTATGTGCAATATTTTGTCATTTATGAACACTTTAAAAGCATGAATATTAAAATTTACCAATAGGTACACACATGTGTATTAATAACAATACCAAGAACATGGGAATGATTGTTTTCAGGGAAGTGTTTACATCTGTTATTGAAGGAAGGGTTTGAGTTAAAACCTGGGATAGTGGTTAAACCATATGTGTTTTTTTTTCAAATTGATTTTTTAAAAAAAATGACAGTGGAATGCATTACAATTCTTATTACACATATACAACACAATTTTTCATATCTCTGGTTGTGTATAAAGTATGTTGACACCAATTCATGTCTTCATACATGTACTTTGGATCAGGGATCATTTCTATAGTATGTTACAATGTTTTCTTTAAAAATGTGAAGCTGACCACCATACAATAATCATGGGAGACTTCAACACACCTCTCTCACCACTGGACAGATCTTCCAAACAAAAGTTGAATAAGGAAACTATAGAACTCAATAACACAATTAATAACCTAGACTTAATTGACATATATAGAATATACCACCCAACATCAAGCAGTTACACTTTTTTCTCAGCAGCACATGGATCCTTCTCAAAAATAGATCATATATTATGTCACAGGGCAACTCTTAGACAATATAAAGGAGTAGAGATAATACCATGCATCCTATCTGATCATAATGGAATGGAACTGAAAATCAACGATAAAAGAAGGAAGGAAAAATCATGCATCACTTGGAGAATGAACAAGAGGTTACTGAATGATCAATGGGTTATAGAAGACATCAAGGAGGAAGTTAAAAAATTCTTAGAGATAAATGAAAACACAGACACAACATATCGGAATCTATGGGACACATTGAAAGCAGTTCTAAGAGGAAAATTCATTGCTTGGAGTTCATTCCTTAAAAAAAGAAAAAAACCAACAAATAAATGATCTCATACTTCATCTCAAAATCCTAGAAAAAGAAGAGCAAAACAACAGCAAAAGAAGTAGAAGGCAAGAAATAATTAAAATCAGAGCTGAAATTAATGAAATCGAAACAAAAGAAACAATTGAAAAAATTGACAAAACTAAAAGTTGGTTCTTTGAAAAAATAAATAAAATCGACAGACCCTTAGCCATGCTAACGAAGAGAAGAAGAGAGAGAACTCAAATTACTAGCATACGGGATGAAAAAGGCAATATCACAACAGACACTTCAGAAATACAGAAGATAATCAGAAATTATTTTGAATCCTTATACTCCAATAAATTAGAAGATAGTGAAGGCATCGATAAATTTCTTAAGTCATATGATCTGCCCAGATTGAGTCAGGAGGATATAGACTGCTGGGAGCCATTAGCCAAGTAGGTATGACAATTTCCTTGCCAGCGTACCCCATGTTGCTGACATGTTGCAGCGACATTGAATGTAGGTGACCTTGCTCAAGGACCAAGGCAGATTAGGGTGTTCCCGGTTTAAGATAGTCATGTTTAGGGCGTTCCCAGTTTAGGTTCCAGGTTTAAGGTTTAAGATTATTCCTGCTGGGAATAGGGCGTATCCTGCTGCCTGAGTTCCCCTTGAGTTCTCACAGGATTCAGACAGTATATTTTGGGAGACAGAAGCCGAGTGGAGGTGGAGTTGGGCAGAGAACGTGGATTTGGGCAGAGAACGTGGACTTCCCCAGAACGTGATTGTAGACGGCTGGTGTGAGTTCGGGAATAAAGAGTTGCTGTTTGAATCTACAAGCTGTGTGGTGGCTCGTGATTGTGTGCCCAGCCAGACTGCGGCATTTGTGCCCAGCCAGACTGTGGCATTTGGTGGCCCCTACGGGGAACTTCTGAAGTTTAGAGGTAAGTGAAATTGCTCGCCCCTGAGGAAGAGCGAAAGAATGGGTGACCAATTCAAAAAACAATGTGTTATTGTTTTGATTTATCTTGTTTTTGTTTCAAGCTGCCTATCCCTAGAAATTTCTCAGGCAAACTGGAAAAAATGGTTGACTAAAGGTTTGAAGTTTGTCGGCCCTGAGGAAGAGAAAATTGATACAATGATTTTTTATTCCGTTTTTGTTTCATTCAGTTTCGGCTTTGTTTTGTGCTATCTTATTGGGTTGCGTTATCTTTATAGTAGATTAGAAATTAGTAAAAAACAAACCGAAAAGATGTTAAGTAAATTGTTAGAGGTTCAGACCATGGAGAAAGACATTTTAGATCAAGCAAAAGAGAAGGTCTCTCGAGCTAGTCAGACAGAGGAAGAAAATTTAAAGGAAAAGGGGTTGTTAGGAAAAAGGCCACAACAGGAGGCTGTTACTAACTCCGTTTTATCACAAGAGGGCGTAATTCAACCAACAGCCCCACCGATGTAGACAGCTGAGTGGCCCTCAAACCCCGTAGTTGATAAATGGGATCCTGAGACAGGACCTCAAAGATTAGCATGCCCTGTACTTGAACAGGCTGGAGGGCAGCGAATTCACCGTGCATTAGATTTTAAAACAGTGAAGCAGTTAAAGGAGGCTGTAACAACCTATGGCCCCCAAGCTCCCTTCACGGTAAGCATGGTCGAGTCCATTACTAACTTGGACATGACGCCAGCAGATTGGGCTAGCATGTGTAAATCTGTACTAAATGGAGGACAATATTTGTTATGGAAGGTTGCCAATGAGGAATTTTGCACGGAGACAGCTAGGCGAAATGCAGCAGCCGGTTACCCTCAAAGAAATCTAGATATGTTGTTAGGAAAAGGACCTTATGAGGGTCAACGGCAACAAATTGAATATGATCCTGCTATATATGCACAAATTGCTGCAGACGCAGTTAGGGCATGGAAGACTTTACAAGGACATGGAGATTTACAAGGTCAGCTATCTAAGGTAATACAGAGAGCTAATGAACCTTACGCTGACTTTGTAGATAGGCTAATTCAAACGGCTGCCAAAATTTTGGGGGATACAGAACAAGCAATGCCATTAATAAAACAACTGGCTTATGACCAAGCAAATCGTTGCTGCAGAGAGGTTATTAGACCATGGAGACATGAAGATTTAAACACATATATTAAATTATGTAGAGATATTAATGAACAAGGGCAAGTCTTGGCAGCTGCAGTACAACAGGCTTTAGATGCCAGGCCAAAAACATGCTATGATTGTGAACAAACAGGACATTTTAAAAGGAATTGCCCCATAGGAGGAGGGTTTAACAAAAGTAGGTATCAAAGGAATAGAATACCGGGTATTTGCCCACGATGCCGTAGAGGGAGACATTGGGCTAATGAATGCCGTTCTCAAACCACCATAGAAGGTACTCCCTTATCAAAAAACGGACAAAGACCAGGTATTTATCCAAGATATCGTGGAGAAAGGCATCAGGCTCCATTGCCAAAAAACGGACGGGGGGCCCAATGCTCCGGGGCCCACAACCACAAATATACGGGGCAGTGGAGGATCCCAGCAACACCATCAGGGTAGTGCCCAGGACACATTGTCCATTAAATCCCTCATCAGACAAACCCGAGGGAGCGCAGGGTTGGACATCTGCGCCTCTGCCAGAGCAGTATTAACTCCAGAGATGGGAGTTCAAATCATTCCCACAGGAGTAAAAGGACCTCTTCCCCAAGGAACAGTAGGCTTATTACTGGGACGTAGTTCATCTACATTAAAAGGACTTATGATAAGTCCTGGGGTAATTGATCCCGATTATGTAGGTGAAATAAAAATTATAGCTAGTTCTCCAAGAGGTATATCAGTAATTTCACCTGGAGATAGAATAGCACAGTTGTTAATAATACCCAGCCTACATAATAAATTTCCTAGTCATAGTGTAGAAAGAGGTTCCAGGGGATTAGGCTCCACAGGTGTAGATTGGGCTATGTTGTCTTTAAATTTAGATTCTCGCCCAATGCTAAAACTAAATATTCAAGGTCATGAGTTTAATGGGCTACTGGACACAGGAGCTGACCTTAGCATCATATCTCGTCAAGAATGGCCAAAACATTGGCCATTACAACAAGCCACTCAAACGCTTCGAGGCCTAGGAGTGGTGACTAATTCCCATAGAAGTTCTATGATATTAGATTGGAAGGATCCTGAAGGATGTGAAGGAACTATACAGCCATATGTATTGGATCATCTTCCTATAAATTTATGGGGACGAGATGTCCTAGATCAATTAGGTTTGACGTTAACAAATAACATCAATCCTAATGCGCCCACTACTAGGGCTAGACAAGGCTTTAGGAAAGAAAAAAGATTAGGAAAACAAGGGCAAGGTATAGCAGCACCAGTACAAATAGATCAAGGAACAGACAGACATGGGTTGGATTTTCAGAAAGGGCCACTGAGACAATCAAAATTACTTGGAAATCAGAAAGACCAGTGTGGGTTCCTCAGTGGCCCCTGACTAAAGAAAAGACACAAGTAGCCCATGATCTGGTCAAACAACAATTAGCAGAAGGACATATACAACCTTCCATATCTCCCCATAATACTCCCATTTTTGTCATCAAAAAGAAGTCTGGTAAATGGAGATTATTGCAAGATTTAAGAGCCATTAATAATGAGATGGTTATTATGGGACCTGCTCAATCAGGGATTCCTCAATTGTCTGCTTTGCCAAAAACTTGGCATGTTTTAGCTATAGATATTAAAGATTGTTTTTTTTTCAATTCCAATTCATCCCAAGGATAGTCCACGTTTTGCATTTACTATCCCTGCATTAAATCATGAAGGTCCTGATCAGAGATATGAATGGAAAGTACTCCCTCAAGGGATGGCTAACAGTCCAACTATGTGCCAAATATATGTTAACAAAGCAATCCAGCCACTTAGAAATCAAAATCCTGAACTACAAATATTTCACTATATGGATGATGTATTATTGGCACATAAAGATAAAAACATATTGCTGGAATGTTATGCCACACTTACAAACTTATTAAAAAATTATAATCTAGAGATAGCAATAGATAAAGTACAATTAAATTTTCCAATTAATTACTTAGGAGTTCTATTATCCTCAACCATGGTCCGTCCACCAAAAATTCAAATACGAGTAGATCAACTCAAATCACTTAACGACTTTCAAAAGTTATTGGGAGACATAAATTGGATAAGGCCTTATCTAGGTATACCAACAGGAGAATTGGGACCTTTATTTGATATTCTAAAAGGTCCATCAGATCCAAATTCACCCCGCATGTTAACTCCTAAAGCAAGAAAGGCATTAAAAATTATTGAAACATATATGGAAAATATGCATTTGGATAGAATTGATATAAGTTTGCCTTTATTATTTATTGTACTACCAACAAAAAATATTCCTACAGGAGTATTTTGGCAAGACGGTCCATTATTGTGGATACATTTATCTTATTCTCCTAACACTATTCTTACTAGGTATCCTGAGGCTGTAGGACAATTAATACTCAAAGGAATAAAAGCAGCGAAGGGAGTGTTTGGAATTTCTCCCAATAAAATTATTACTCCATATACTATGGATCAAATTGATGAGTTAGCTAATGAGTTAAATACTTGGGCAATAATCATGTGTAAATCTAATGTTACATTTGATAATCATTTACCATCTAATCCTTTGTTGTCTTTTTGGTCTAAGCATCCTGTAGTTTTTCCTAAAATGACAAGAAAAACACCTATCATGAATGCTCCAAATATATTCACTGATGGGTCTAATAATGGTACAGCAGCAGTAGTTACCCCAGATCAAACTTTTACATTTTTAGTACCCAAACAATCAGCTCAAAAGGTAGAGCTTAATGCAGTTTTACAAGCTTTTTTGATGTTTAAAGATTCTGTATTTAATTTATTTTCTGATAGTCAGTATGTAGTTAATGCTATAGTATCTCTTGAAGATGCTGGTAGGATTTCCCCTTCTTCTACTGTTTTCTCTTTGTTTTCCACTATACAAAGTCTAATCTGGGACAGAAAAGATCCATTCTTCATAGGACATATTAGGGCACATACAGGATTGCCTGGAGCCCTTAGTTTAGGCAATGATTTAGCAGATAAAACTACACATGACATACATATTTTCTCTACATTTGAAGAAGCTACAAATTTTCATAAAAGGTTTCATGTTAATGCTAATACTTTACAAAAGCGTTTTAAAATAACTAAGGAACAAGCCAGACATATAATAAAACAATGTCAAAATTGTGTGACATTTTTACCACAAGTTAATCTTGGAGTCAATCCTAGAGGACTGATACCTAACCATATTTGGCAGATGGACGTCACACACTTGCCAGAATTTGGAAAATTAAAATATTTACACGTTACAGTCGATACTTCTTCTGGATTTTTGATGGGCTCCCTTCATGCCGGAGAAAAAACTAAAGATGTTATAGCTCATTGCTTACAAAATTTTGCCACTGTGGGCGTTCCTAAACAGTTAAAAACCGATAATGGTCCTGGCTATACCTCTACCTCTTTTAAACAATTTTGCTCATCATTTGGTATTACTCATATAACAGGAATCCCATACAATCCACAGGGACAAGGCATAGTTGAAAGAGCTCATCAAACTATTAAAACATACTTATTAAAGCAAAAAGAGGGAATTGGAAAGGGGTATATATCCCCCAAAGATAAACTTAAAATAACGCTTTTTACTCTAAACTTTTTAAATTTGGATTCATCAGGACTTAGTGCTGCGGAAAGGCATATGTATCCAAAAAATGTACATAAGCCTAAAGTACTTTGGAAAGATATTCTAACAGGACAATGGAAAGGTCCTGACCCAGTGATTGTCTGGAGTCGGGGGTCTGTTTGTGTTTTTCCACAGGGAGAACAGCAGCCCATTTGGATTCCGGAAAGATTAACTAAAACAGTCTCTACAGATTGAAAAGAAGATGATTTGACTCAAATCCATAACAGCTGATATCCAGAACTCCAGCTTGGCCATTCTTACATCTGCGACAGTGATTAACCAGGATGCTTTTTTCAATAGCTATTTTATTATTGCATTTTTCCACATCATAAGGTTCTATTTTTATTTTTTGAGCTCATACAAACCTAGGTTAATGTTTTTCTGATCAGTTTTATTTTTTGACTGTGGAGTTTTTAAACATTGCAATGGAGATTTCACCCAGGTAAAGCTACAAGGCCTTTACTATTTTCTTATGTGTTGTACGTTTGTGTACACTCTTGTGTTTTGTGTTGTATGTCTGTATGTGCGTATGTCCATATTTCTTATATGAGGAGCGCTCATGAAAAAATGGATCCGAATTATTATTATTTTTATTCACGTGATTTAAATGGTTTAATTTAAATTAGGTAAACAGCTGTTAAGGATTGTTTTTAAAGGTGGTTAACAGATCTGTTTGTTTACTAGTTTAAATTAGGTAAAAGGCTGTTAAGGATTGTTTTTAAAGTAGGTTAACAGATCTGTTTGTTTACTTTCACCTTTCCTTTTCATTATATTTAATAATTCTTTTCAGGATAATGTCTCTTTAGCATCATTGCCAGAATTCCTATCTCCATCCCAGTGCCGGTGAAGAACTCAACAAGTAATGCTCAATCAAAGAGTCAACTTACTTTGGGAGGAAACTTACTTTGGGAGGAAATGGACATATTGATAGATTCCTCCGCTTTGAACTGCTTGCAGAACTTGCCTGGACTATGTAACTATCGTTTGGTGCAGCGAATTGTGGTAATACTGGCATATCTTTGCTGATGGTGTCACTAGTGATGCAATTTTTATTTCCTTGCCAGCGCACCCCATGTTAATTGTGGTAGTGCTGACATATCTTTGCTGATGGTGTCACCAGTGATGCAATTTTTTCCCAAGGAGCCGTCAATTGGCTTGGTGTCGTGGCATTTCTGTATCCTCCTCCCTTCTGCTAGTGATGGTCTAAAATTTGGGGGCCAATGGCTTATGCTGGACCGGTAGTCAGTGACGGGTATGATCCAATTGCAGTGGTATCAACCTAAGACAGGAGGCTGACGCCTAAAGGTCAGTTTTCCGATGACGGGTAAGAACCATATGTTGAATTGGACAACCTACCAGGCACGGTCCTTAAGCCACATTAACCTCACTCCCCCACTGGCACCAAGGCCAAATTTGGGGGCCAACAGAGGTGAGGCAAAGAACCTCACCCCCCCACTGGTGCATAGACCTATCCACAAGTATGGCTGTATGCTGGACCGGTAGTCAGTGACGGGTATGATTCAATTGCAGTGGTATCAACCTAAGACAGGAGGCTGACGCCTAAAGGTCAGTTTTCCGATGACGGGTAAGAACCATATGTTGAATTGGACAACCTACCAGGCACGGTCCTTAAGCCACATTGCTTGTTGTTTAATTAATCAGAAGGGGGGAGATGCTGGGAGCCATTAGCCAAGTAGGTATGACAATTTCCTTGCCAGCGTACCCCATGTTGCTGACATGTTGCAGCGACATTGAATGTAGGTGACCTTGCTCAAGGACCAAGGCAGATTAGGGTGTTCCCGGTTTAAGATAGTCGTGTTTAGGGCGTTCCCAGTTTAGGTTCCAGGTTTAAGGTTTAAGATTATTCCTGCTGGGAATAGGGCGTATCCTGCTGCCTGAGTTCCCCTTGAGTTCTCACAGGATTCAGACAGTATATTTTGGGAGACAGAAGCCGAGTGGAGGTGGAGTTGGGCAGAGAACGTGGATTTGGGCAGAGAACGTGGACTTCCCCAGAACGTGATTGTAGACGGCTGGTGTGAGTTCGGGAATAAAGAGTTGCTGTTTGAATCTACAAGCTGTGTGGTGGCTCGTGATTGTGTGCCCAGCCAGACTGCGGCATTTGTGCCCAGCCAGACTGTGGCAATAGACAACCTAAACAGACCAATATCAATTGAGGAAATAGAAGAAACCATCAAAAGACTACCAACTAAGAAAAGCCCAGGACCATATGGGTATACAGCAGAGTTTTACAAAACCTTTAAAGAGGAACTAATACCAATACTTTTCAAGCTACTTCAGGAAATAGAAAAAGAGGGAGAACTTCCAAATTCATTCTACGAGGCCAACATCACCCTGATACCTAAACCAGACAAAGACACATCAAAGAAAGAAAACTACAGACCAATATCTCTAATGAACCTAGATGCAAAAATCCTCAATAAAATTCTGGCGAATTGGATACAAAAACATATCAAAAAAATTGTGCACCATGATCAAGTAGGATTCATGCCTGGGATGCAAGGCTGGTTCAATATATGGAAATCAATAAATGTTATTCACCACATCAATAGACTTAAAAATAAGAACCATATGATCATCTCGATAGATGCGGAAAAAGCATTTGACAAAGTACAGCATCCCTTTATGTTCAAAACTCTAGAAAAACTAGGGATAACAGGAACATACCTCAATATTGTAAAAGCAATCTATGCTAAGCCTCAGGCTAGCATCATTCTGAATGGAGAAAAACTGAAGGCATTCCCTCTAAAATCTGGAACAAGACAGGGATGCCCTCTCTCACCACTTCTGTTCAACATAGTTCTCGAAACACTGGCCAGAGCAATTAGACAGATGAAAGAAATTAAAAGCATCAAAATAGGAAAAGAAGAACTTAAATTATCACTATTTGCAGGTGACATGATTCTATACCTAGCAGACCCAAAAGGGTCTACAAAGAAACTATTAGAGCTAATAAATGAATTCAGCAAAGTGGCAGGATATAAAATCAACACGCATAAATCAAAGGCATTCCTGTATATCAGCGACAAATCCTCTGAAATGGAAATGAGGACAACCACTCCATTCACAATATCCTCAAAAAAAATAAAATACTTGGGAATCAACCTAACAAAAGAGGTGAAAGATTTATACAATGAAAACTACAGAACCCTAAAGAGAGAAATAGAAGAAGATCTTAGAAAATGGAAAAATATACCCTGTTCATGGATAGGCAGAACTAACATCATCAAAATGGCGATATTACCAAAAGTTCTCTATAGGTTTAATGCAATGCCAATCAAAATCCCAACGGCATTTCTTGTAGAAATAGAGAAAGCAATCATGAAATTCATATGGAAAAATAAAAGACCCAGAATAGCAAAAACAATGCTAAGCAGGAAGTGTGAATCAGGCGGTATAGCGATACCAGACTTCAAACTATACTACAGAGCAATAGTAACAAAAACAGCATGGTACTGGTACCAAAACAGGCAGGTGGACCAATGGTACAGAATAGAGGACACAGAAACCAATCCACAAAACTACAACTATCTTATATTTGATAAAGGGGCTAAAAGCATGCAATGGAGGAAGCATAGCATCTTCAACAAATGGTGCTGGGAAAACTGGAAATCCATATGCAACAAAATGAAACTGAATCCCTTTCTCTCGCCATGCACAAAAGTTAATTCAAAATGGATCAAGGAGCTTGATATCAAATCAGAGACACGGCGTCTGATAGAAGAAAAAGTTGGCTACGATCTACATACTGTGGGGTCGGGCTCCAAATTCCTCAATAGGACACCCATAGCACAAAAGTTAATAACTATAATCAACAAATGGGACTTACTCAAACTAAAAAGTTTTTTCTCAGCAAAAGAAACAATAAGAGAGGTAAATAGGGAGCCTACATCCTGGGAACAAATCTTTACTCCTCACACTTCAGATAGAGCCCTAATATCCAGAGTATACAAAGAACTCAAAAAATTAGACAATAAGATAACAAATAACCCAATCAACAAATGGGCCAAGGATCTGAACAGACACTTCTCAGAGGAGGACATACAATCAATCAACAAGTACATGAAAAAATGCTCACCATCTCTAGCAGTCAGAGAAATGCAAATCAAAACCACCCTAAGATACCATCTCACTGCAGTAAGATTGGCAGCCATTATGAAGTCAAACAACAACAAGTGCTGGCGAGGATGTGGGGAAAAGGGTACACTTGTACACTGCTGGTGGGACAGCAAATTGGTGCAGCCAATTTGGAAAGCAGTATGGAGATTTCTTGGAAAGCTGGGAATGGAACCACCATTTGACCCAGCTATTCCCCTTCTTGGTCTATTCCCTAAAGACCTAAAAAGAGCATGCTACAGGGACACTGCTACATCGATGTTCATAGCAGCACAATTCACAATAGCAAGACTGTGGAACCATCCTAGATGCCCTTCAATAGACGAATGGATAAAAAAAAATGTGGCATTTATACACAATGGAGTATTACTCTGCATTAAAAAATGACAAAATCATAGAATTTGCAGGGAAATGGATGGCATTAGAGCAGATTATGCTAAGTGAAGCTAGCCAATCCCTAAAAAACAAATGCCAAATGTCTTCTTTAATATAAGGAGAGTAACTAAGAACAGAGTAGGGACGAAGAGCATGAGAAGAAGATTAACATTAAACTGGGATGAGAGGTGGGAGGGAAAGGGAGAGAGAAGGGAAATTGAATGGAAATGGAAGGAGACCCTCAGGGTTATACAAAATTTCATACAAGAGGAAGTGAGGGGAAAATAACACAAGGGGGAGAAATGAATGACAGTAGAGGGGGTAGAGAGAGAAGAGGGGAGGGGAGGGGAGGGGAGGGGGGATAGTAGAGGATAGGAAAGGCAGCAGAATACAACAGACACTAGTATGGCAATATGTAAATCAATGGATGTGTAACTGATGTGATTCTGCAATTTTTATACGGGGTAAAAATGGGAGTTTATAACCCACTTGAATCAAATTGTGAAATATGATATATCAAGAACTATGTAATGTTTTGAACAACCAACAATAAAAAAATTAAAAAAAATAAACACATTTAGTACCAAAAAATAAAAATAAAAATAAAAATGTGAAGCTTATGGCAAAATGTTAGGAATTGATAGTTTGCCATTCATTATGTTAAATCTCTATACATTTTGATATATTTGAAATGTTTAAAAATCAAGTATTTAGAATTTTAAATAAATAAATTTACCTCAACTGAAAGCTTCATTTCTATGAAGCAAACATGTTTTGTGTCCTCCCATAGGCCACTTGGGAAACTCGTTACTGTGTCACATACACCATTAAAATTACACTGTTGTTTATTTGCCTATCTGCCTACTACACTAGTCAGGGAATTCTTTGAAGGTAAATGCCATATCTTCTTCATTTCTACATCTGTAGCTTTCAATCAGAACCTAAATCAGAGTTGGTTGTGTAGGTATTAGTAAGTGTTAGTTTAATGAATGAATGAATCTGATTTTCCTAGAAATGATTGCAAACCTCTTTTCACCATTTCCCTGATTTCTCCTAAATTCTCTAAGTCTCCTTTCCCAAGGCTCCTTTCTTCCTTTCCCTAAGCAGATTTACTTATTTTTTCATTGGGAAAAATCTTAAAGAAAGATGTGAGGTGCCTTAATTTATTTCTGTAGGAGATGGTTCCTGTGATTGAAAGTCATTAATTGGTTGTAATGTAATTTTAAGTTACAGTGGTGAGCTGAAGCAAAGCAATTTTGTCTGTTACTGTTGAAACTGGAATTTGAATATATTAAAATTTATGGCTCTGTTTTTCCATGAAAGGGAGATCAAAACAAACAGCTGGCATGGCTACATATGGGACAGATGCCATCAATGGCCAAGAAATTCAATGTGTGTGTACATCTCACCCTACATCAAAGGAAAGTTATGGACTGGCCATGCTTTGAATTTTTTAAGGAATCCCAGGAAAGAGAAGGAAAAACAGAAAGATAAGAGCAGGGAACAGCATATTTAAAGAAGGGCAATCTAGGCAAATACAGTGAGGCTAATGCCCATGGCTAGTCTTTTTTGTTTCCCATTGCAGAAAACAAGGGAAGGCGAGCTCCAATTAAAGAACCAGGGTCAGAGCAGAGGGCACAGTCTGCCGAGGTAATAATAATGGTTAATGATTCCCAGTTTCTGTTTACTGAGTATAAGTACTTTGTATTTGCTTCATGGTTTGCTGGGTGTTTTATACTCATTATCTTTTATTTCTCACAGTATTCTCTCCATTTCACTGATGATCAGACTCAAGGAGGTTAAAATTTTTCCCAGGGTCATACAGCCCAGAGCAAAGCTGAAATTTAAATCTGGGCCTGTCTAGTTCCCTGTTTTTAAAATTATGCCAAGTTAAACAAACTGGTATTCAGAGCTGTTTAATAAGAAATGGTCTATGATGAAGAGCTAAAGCAAGGAAATGAACAAAGAAAATAAATCCATTGCTGGGCACTAGGCCCCAGCTTCATAACCATCAGCCCATCTATCTTACCACCACTCAGAGAATAAAGTCAAACACAAAGGAAATTCTGGGTCCAAAGCTCAACTACACCACTTACCCATATAGGGTGACCTCTTAGCAAAAATGAAACTGGTCTTAAAATGTCTAAGTAGCCTTGATATCCCTCCCAACTCAGGTGTTCTTCCATCTAGGACCATGGCAAGGGCAAGCCATAGAGGAGCGTAATGATTCTGTTCAAGGAGCTCTGGGAACCTTGGAAGGAAAAGAAAGATGTGCACTAAGCTAAAAGTATGTGTAGACCTGTGGAGCTCTACAGCCAGGCAGTGCACACAGGGAATTTCTGGACTGAGTCTGAATCTTCACTTCCTACCTAAATAGCCATGTGCCCCTGTGTACACCACTCAACTACACTGAACTCCATTGACCTTATTTTAAAAATAAAGATAGATTGTTTATATGTATATATGTAAATTATTAAATTATATGTATTTATTTATATGTAAAAATTAATGTGTAAGTAATAGTGTTAGTTGAAAGATGTATGTACATATAAATTAATATATGTACATTAATTATATATGTAATCTGTTGTCATTCTTGATGATTCCTTGAGGTCAGTGGTGTATTTATCCTCTAAAATTCCTTTGCCTTCCAAATATGTATTGTACTCATTTCCAGGACAACTTGGTTCACCCCTGACTGGGAGTAATATATTGAGGATGGGGAGGAAGGGAGCAGGACAGCAGTACTATGTGGTCAGAAAGACATTGAAGCACAGCATGAGTTTCTACCTTTAAAAAATTCATGCCTCTGATATGCTACCCAGATTTTTAGAGCAGTGACTTAGAAGCAGCCAGACTAATAACAACCCTCATGCATTTTCTGTATAGTTTTCCATTTGATCTTAACCTTTAAGGCAAGATGGAAGAACACATAATGTGGCTATGTGCCCTTGGGCAGATCACTTCCTCTGTGTGCCTTTGAACAGCACCAGACATCATAAAGCAATAACAGCATTAAATAAATGCTTGTTTGATATAGTAAAATAAAATTCACAGATATGCTATTTTAATCAGATTTGATAATGTGTTAAGAAAGTGCCATAAATTGTACTTTCAAAATGACTTCCTTCTAGGATATGGTTAATTTCTGGGAGGATCTTCTATAGGATGAAGGAATCTGGCAAAGGGAGAAGTTTTGCTAATGTTTTGCCAGGTTTTCATGTATTCTGGTATTTAAGGATGGTCTCTGTCTCAAAAGGCAAGGGAAGAAGTGGCAGGTAGAGGGAATTAAAGAGCAAATCAGGAAACTAAAGCATATGGGTACAGATACAGAAGGAAGGATGTGGCTCAGTGGGCACAAGAAGGTTTGAAGTCCCTTAAACATGCTGCTTAGAGCATCAATAACAATTGTTGTACTGTCCATTATTTGTCTACTGAAGATCCTTCATCTATTGTTCTATGTTTCTGCCCCTAATCCAAGACTTTTGTGATGATCATCAATCAATTTGAGGCCCAATTTTCAATTCTCTTTATTTAATTAGGCTATACTACCTCTGTGCAAGGCTGAATTTAGGCTAGGGACATTGTTCATGCTCTGAGCCAAGTCCTAGTCAGCAGCCTGTCTCTCTAGAAGCTATCTTCAGTACTAGCTAAATTTATGATTCCTCTCTGAGAGTCTTAAATAGTACATGGTGGCCTTTTTATCTAGCAATATAGTATTATTAATACATCCTCAGGTCTTAGGATTAGGTGGATGGAAGCCTGTACAACTGAAAGAAGAAAAGAAACTCCCGTTCACTGTGCATCTGTTGGGTCCCAGGTATTAGAAGACAGTGCAAAGTATCTTCCACTCTATGTTTTGTCATATTTTTTAGCCACCCTATCCTTTTGAATGTTCTTCATGAGTAAAGACCCTAAGGAAGGAGTTAGAAAACTCACCTTCTGCATCTTCTGCAGCTAGGGCATATGTCTGTAAATGATCTAAGTTCCATCATTCAAAAGCATCCACACATGGAAGGAATTCTGAAGCAAGCAACTGTGCAATACAGGCAACTTTGGATCCCTGGTTCAGGAATGTCATTAGTGCTGGCAGTAGCAGAGTAATTGCTATAAAGTTGAATTGGTGACCCAGAATGACAGTTGTATGAACTGCAGTATCTGGTACTTAGTGGTAGGTAGCAGCTATGATTTGTTCTGCCGCATGGTTTTAGGCATGGAGCTTAGCCTCAAACCTGGTTTTTTGAATCTTAAACTCATTGCATAAACTACCAATATTTGTTTAATAAATTCCCTTTATACTTTAATCATTCAGGTTATGTTAGTAGCAACTAAAAAATATTTTATGTATCATCTCACATATCCTAGTAGGGAGAAAATTACTACCCCCATTTTCACACATGAAAACAATATCTCATTAGCTAAAGAACAAACAAGTTTGTTTCCATAGCCTGAGGTCTAATCAATTCCAAAGACCATTACCATCCATCACTGCACTCCTCTGCCTTGGAGCCTCTGAGCTTCATTGTTCCTTCTTCTTCTACTCAGAAACCAGACAACATTAGGGAGGTGGAAGAGAAGTTATAAGAAAGAGTGCTCCCATCTACTCTGCATCTGCCTTGTGTGTTTTCCAAGAATGTGAACAGCCCTTGCTTTCATTCAATGTCTTGCTTTTGAACCCTGACCCTAACCTCCTCTGAGAGAATTTCACTGACCACCCTATTTAACTAGTTCTTCTCTGTTACTCTCACTTTCTATTATATCCCTCTATTTTAACCCTTCATATCTGAATTATCATCTGATATTATCTTCCTCATTCTCTTTAATTGTTTGATTATCCTCTACCCCTATTACAGTATAAGCTTCATAAGAAACAAGTCTTCTATAACAAACTACCACTGACGGGGTGACTTATTAATGCCATAAACTTATTTCTCACAGTTCTGGAGGCTGGAAGTCTGAGACCAGGGTGCCAGGATGAGCACACCATATGGAGAGGGCCCTCTTTCAGACTACAAATTTCCATCTTCTTGTATCTTCACATGACTGAAAAAAGGGTGAAAGAACTTTTCTAAGGGCTCTTTCATTAGGGAACTAATTCCATTTGTGGATGTTCCACCGTCACAGCTTAATTACCTCCCAGAGGCCCCACTTCCTAATACCATCACATTGAGGGGAAGAATCTCAGCATATGAATTTTGGAGGACACAAATAAATTAGCCTATCCCATATTTTCTGAAAGTGACTTGGGTAAAACAGTAGCTTCCCTTCAACTCTCTTTACATGTGGTTGGTGTAGCTATCTTTTCACAAAACCCTAAGAATTTCACTAGTGAAGGTATTCTTCCCAAACACTGAGACATAATGTAGCACACAGTAGTCCTACATCCTGATGCGTTTGCTGACCACATCAGTTCATACTGACTGTCCTTTCTCTGAAGTACTAAGAGAGAGCTAAATCTAATTTCAGTTCTGAAACTGATGCCTGTGTTAACTTGGTCCAGTTAATTCCTTTCTCTAGACCGAAAATATTTTAAAAATCTTTGACATCTCCAGATTTTATATTACATTATTTTGCTTAGATATTTCTATTTGAATTTTGAGGTTCTTGAGAAAATGGTATTGGATGTATTATGTTATGGATATAAGTACCAAAATATAATTAAAAGGACTTAAATTATGTCAGGGGGATGAGAGAAAAATGTTGAAGTAAGAAAGGACACTGGAAAGGATCCTGTGTTAGTCAGCTTTGTGTCACTTTAACCAACAAGAACAACTTAGAGAAGAAAAATTTATTTGGGGCTCACAGAGGTCTCAGTCCATGGTCAGCTGACTCCATTGCTCTGGGTCAGAGTGAGGATGAACATCATGGTAGAAGTACATGCAGTAGGGATACTGCTCAGCTCACGGCAGCCAAGAATCAGACAGACCAGGGCTACACAGAAGATTAAACTCTTCCAGAGCATGCCCCTAGTTACCCACCTCTTCCAGCCATGCCTCACTTACCTATAGTTACCACCCAGCTAGTCCATTCAAATGATTAATCCATTAGATGGATTAATCAACTGATTAGGTCATAGTTCTCATAATCTAATCATGTCAACACTGAACATTGCTACATTAAAAAGAGTTTTGGGGGGATACATTATATTTAAACTATAAAAGACGCCAAGGACAAAAGCAATCTAAAACTAACAAGATAGGCCAGATAAAAAGAGTTGTGTCTAAAAAAAAAAAACATGGAGATTGCTATTATGGCCTGGCCAAAGAACTGGAAAAGGAAGCTGGGAATTTCTGAGGTAAGTCCTAGTGAATCTCCATTGATCTTTTTTTTTTTTTTTAATGCACTTATTTCCAAGATAGCATTTTGAAGTTAGGACCTCAAGTGATATTTATGTTGTACCTACTGAGTTACTGGCACTCTGCAGAGTTCTGAGGATATAGCTACGGATCAAATGTATTTTCAACCATAGGAGTTTTATAGAGCTTACAAGAACTTAAGTTTGGTTAGCTGATGACTGTGGGCAAGTTACTTAATCTCCCTATGTCTCAGTTTTCTCATTTATTAAAATGGGGACATTGATATTACTTTTTTCCAGGGTTGTTGTCAGGATTAATTGTGTTAATGTATGTTTACCTCATAATATAGTGGTATAATATGCAGGACTCAGAGTGCATTCATAAAAGCAGGTTTATTTTTGTGCCCTATCAATGCTTCAGACATATTTAGGGCGGTAGTCCTTACCCTGCCCTGGATGAAAATTTTCCTTTTAGGTACTAAAGAGTCCTTAAATCTCCTTAATTAAAAACAACAGCTTCAATTCAGTAATTAAAAAAGTCCAATCCTAGCTTGGAGCTTGCAGCATGATTGTGGATGTAATGTTGGCCCTCCTCCTTTTTCTCCTCCTTCTCCCCCTCTTCCTCCTCCTTCTCCCCCTCTTCTTCCTTCTCGTCCTTCTTATTCTCCCTCCTCCTCCTCCTCTTCCTCCCCCTCCTCCTCCTCTTCCTCTTCCTCCCCCTCCTCCTCCTCCTCCTCCTCTTCTTTTTCTTATTATCTCTTCCTACTAGCTCACCAAGGTTGAAGTGGCAGAGGGGAAGGAGTGCAAGAGAACAGAGAATCTTACTTGCCCAGTATGCTTCTAAACTGGCTTCAGGCCCTCTCACCTGGCAGGTATTTGCAGCTGACTCCCTCTCATGTGAGTGCTTTCATGGGTTCCTTGGAGGCCCCTCCACTCCCTGGCAGGCATTACTTGAGGAATGTAGAGTCTTGTTCCTTTTACTGTCACTGCCCTCTTATTTCCTACTTTGTATATAGACTCTGAATAGCAGCCCAAGTGGTATAATTCATCTGCCACACATTCCACATCTGCTTAGAATCCATTGCTTTGGGGAAAAAAAAAAAAAAAAGAATCCATTGCTTTGGAAAGCACCAGATCAGCCACTATGGATGTAGCTACTTCTTCTCTTTTCCTACAGTCTCCCACTATCCCTATTCAGAGGCAAGAGGAGTACCTCTGGCCCCTCCTTTGAGGTTGTAGCATGTGGAACTCCAGACACCAACAATAACCCTTATGAAACCTTATTTTTCAATTTCCATCCTCTTTGCCTTTAGATCCTCAAAAGTCGGAAAAGTGTTTTAAGAGCCTTGTATTATTTCTGGATAGGCAGTTGACCATTCTACTGTACTTAATATTTTTGACCTTTTATTATACTTCTGACATTCTGCTGTATTTCTGACATTCTACTATATTTAATTTCTATAATTTCTGACATTTCTTCAGAAGGTAGTATTCCTTATTTTCTGGTGCCTCAAATAAAACATTCACTTTAGCATCTTATAACACAAAGTGAGTGCTCAAAACATGTTACTGTCACTATTCCAGTTTCCCTCTAATCACCCCAAGTAGACATCCTTTTAATTTTTTTAGTCTTTTATGTCTATGTCTCTTCTGCCAATAACCAGGACCACAACAGTGACTTCCACTTTTTTAACTATCCTTCCCCGCCTACAGTCTTTTACAGTTCAACTCTCATTGAACTGAATGTCACTCACTTGCATAAATGAGTGAATACTGTCTGTCATTAGGATTCCTCAGAAAATGTATCATTACCTCACCTTTGCTCTTACATACACACTTAATTCTCTGAAATTGATAAATCAAAAATGCAAAGTGAAAAATAGAGGATATATGTGTCAGAATATGGGATCCTGAAGATGAATGAAGGCTAAATTAAAGCAGCTATTTATTGGTCCCAATAATAGGGGAGAAGGACATGATAGCACTAAGGAAAAGCAGAAATGCTGGGATTTTCAGAAGAAATCTGAAAGCATATGGCAAGAGGGTGAATCAGTGGAAAGCAGCAAAATCATCTAGAGAGCAGCAATGCTCAGTGAGGGCATCTGGGGCTGATGGGCTGTCACTGGGACTCCGGGAAAGGAAGGTGTGACTGAGCAAGAGTGAAGAGAGTGTAGAGTGTAGCCATTTTCAATGGCCAACAAAGCACAAAGCAATCCGCACAGAGCCAGATCACTAGGCCAGGCAGGTAGGGATCTGTTCCAGCCCCATTTTTTTGACATTGCTTTGCTGTGTGCCTTAAACACGTCTTTTGCCCTCTTCAGGCTTCTTTTTCTACATTTTTAAGTGAAAAAAAGATTATCCAAATATTTGTTAAGGATGAGTTTTCCAGGCTTTGTGAAAAATATTCTTGGTTTTGTGGGATGATGCTAAGAAAGATATTTTCCATTTTTATCTAATCTGTTTGTAGTATCTTACTGACCTGGGTTTAAGCAGCTCTCCTTTTTTTAAAGGAGAGAGAGAGAGAGAGAGAGAGAGAGAGAGAGAGAGAGAGAGAGAGAAGGAAAAAGGGAGGGAGAGGGAAAGGGAAGGAGAAAAATTCAAGGGCAATTTTTCATTCATACTTTCTCAATCAGATTGTTTTCCTATCAGCCCTCACCAGATCAGTTACATTGAGAGTGTGGGCTGTCAGGTGAGTATCCTGGAAAGCAATTGAATTATTGCCCTTTGAAGAATAGGAAAGGCTTTGATGACGTAATGCAGTGAGAAGCTTAGGAGAGAGTTTATTCTTTCATTTTACAATCTTATTTTGAGCACTTGAAGCTGCAAGTTCAGTTAAGATTCATGCCAAAAAATGAGAGAGGATGGGATAGCTCAAAAACATTAGCCCCAGAGGCATCCTGACTTTTAATAAACAAAGAATATAATGAATAAAGAATAAAAGCCTGAAAGAGAAAGGTAAATGCTACCTTCCCTTTCTCTACCCATCTTTGTCTAATACATTCATTTATTCTTCAAATATTGATACCCCACTTACTATATTCAATGTAATATTGAGATTTTACTATGCTATAAATAAAACATTGGGTAAAAAGAGTCTCTGCCCATTGTGAAGTCTTCATTCCACCAATTATACAAACATTAAGCCACTAAGCACAGTAATTATTCTAAAATGTGATGAAGGGGAAGCCCAAGATGTTAAGAAAACACATAATAGGGTGACTTAACCTAACCCAGCCTGGAGCATCAGGAAAGGATTTTCTGAGAAACTGGCCTTTAAAAGGGGTCCCTGAAGAATGAGGAAGAGTTAACTGGTTTGGGGCAAAGGAGGAAAGAAATGGACAAGAAAGGTACTGACTAGAAAGAGATGTGTTTCGAGGAGAGGGAAAGAAGCATGATGTGGTAGAAGAACTCTTTAGAAAGAGGCCAGAGAAGAGGAGAGTTAAACCAGGGAGAGCCTTTTCAAGTACTCAGGTATGCCCTGAGGCTCCAGTGTGGACTTATTTCCTCCTCCTCTACCTTGCTGGCCTGGCAGCTGTCTCCACAGACTAGCTTCACTGTCACTGCGGCCTTCAGAATGGCCTCACTTCCCCTACCCCTTAAGCTATCAAGGACTCCCCTCTGCACTTGCTCTCTCCTCTTCATTCCCTTAACCATCATTTTTTTCTCCAATCAACTGTAAATCCTTATGGATAGAGAATGGGTAGTATTTATCTATGTGTTCCCATGACTAGCACCCCCAGGTACTCATATTAGGAACTGAACTTCTAACTCTAAATTTTAATATAAAGTTTAGAGTTAGAAGGACTCTCCAATATTATTTTGTTTAACCCCATTTTACTAGTGAAGAAACTAAGACAAGAAGAGACAAACCAAATTGCTGGAGGATTTGTACCTAATGTGGCAAAGCCAAAACCAGTAATCCTAGTCCATTGCTCTTTCTCTTATACCCTGGCTCCTTGGTTCAGTTATCATTAAGTAATGTGACTATCTCTTTATAATTAATATGCAAAAAAATCAGAAAGGTGTATTTATTTATGTATATACTAATTCAGCAAATGTTTACTGAATGAGTCATGGATTATAGGGCAATAGACTCTATTCCTTAGGCTAGGGATTCAGAGTTCAGAAGCACAAAGTGTTCTCTTCACAGGGTGGTTAGTGCTGTGGGACAATAGAGCACACATTCTTAAAATAATCAGGCAACTTTAATAATAAAGTAGAATGACTTCTGAGACATAAGAGAATAAGAAGGAGTTATGAGAGAGGTGGATCTTGAGATAAATATGGAGGGCTCAATTTCAATATGGAGGAAAATGGTGTTCCCAATGGGTAGAATGCCATGAGCAAAAGTTCAGACAAAGGATACCTATTCAAACACTTAGGATGATGATAACAATTAGCTAACACTTATTGAGTACATACTGTGTTCCAGATTCTATTCTAACAATTTTATGTGTATGAACTCAATTAGTTTCTCCAATCCCTATTTTCCAGTTGATGAAATGAAGGCACAGGAAGAAACTTCCTAGGATTATATAACTCATTAATTTATAAAGAGGGATTTAAATCAGGAAGACTTTGTTCTTAATATTATGCTCTGTTGACTTGACATTATCTCTTGATAGTGAGTGAGGGAACACTTAGCAATATAGAATTGAGTCAGATTTTGAAACAGAAAGTTGTTGGAAGGGGTTTCCCACCCCCCCGTATTAACTAAGTGTTGACCAGCATCAAAATAGGGCAAAGCTCTCTCATATAGTATGTTACTTGTTGTCGCTTGATACTTACAAGTCTGAAATGATGTTCTTGATTTTATGATGTGGCTCTAAGGCCCAAAGCAGTTCTATAACATGCTTTAAGCTAATGAAGGGGCCTGTATGTCCACCACAGGTGCTTGAGCAACACCTGTTCACACTGCACCAGGAAATGGAGTGTGCATAAAAATGCTTGAGTTGGAATATGCCCTGGGATCTCAGCTTGGGATTATTATTCTATGAATGTACTTTGTCCTCCCTGAAACTCATGTTGAAATTTGTTTGCAATTGTGATAGTGTTGGGAGGTTGGACCTTTAAGAGATGGTTAGGTCATTAAGAGGGATTAATGCCTTTTTTAAGGGATTGGGTTTGTTGCCACAAAAACAGATCATTATAAAGCAAACCTGCTCCTCATGCCTTGCTTTTTCTGTAGGAGCTTACCCTTCCACTTTTCCGCTATATTATGACACAACCCTTGCTAGATGTGTGCCTGATTTTGTGTTTCCTGCCTCCAGAACCCACAAGCCAAATACATTTCTTTTCATCCATAAATGATCTAGTCTTGGGTATTCCATTATAGTAACAGAAAATGACTAAGACTATGATTGTCCCTCTAGAGTGTTGGGTTTAGATCTTGGTCCTGCAACTTCTCGACTGGGTCTCTTTGGATCTCAGTTTCTTCACCTGTATAATGGAGATAATAATCTCTTTGTTTCAAGGGTGTTGTAAGAAGAATATTATGAATATAAGAATGGAATCCTGTGTTAGTCATTCTGTCACTATAGTAAATGCCTGAGATAACCAATTTATAAAAAGAAAAGGTTTATTTTGGCTCACAGTGTTTCAGTTCACCCTTGGTTGGCCTCATTGCTTTTGGGCCTGCAGTGAGGCAGTGCATCATGGTAGAAATGCATGGTGGAGTCAAAACTCACAGTCAGGAAGCAAAACAGAGAGAAAGAAGAGAACATGATGTTATAATTCCTCTGGGGGCATACTTCAGTGACCAGAAGACCTCCCACTAGGCCTTACTTCTTAAAGATTTTACCACCTCCCAATAGTAACACAGGCCAGGGACTAAGTCTTTAACAATGGACCTTTAGGGGACATTCCAAATGCAAACTATAGCAAAATATTGATTATTATGGCTAAAACCCAAGGCCTGATTTTACTATTACTAAGGTTCTAACTTATGAGCTTCAAAAGGTTTTTCAGTTAGAACTTAGAAAACTTGGCAATATTATAGGACTTCTGCAGTACCTCTTTCCTACCAGGTCAGGAAAGGGTAGAAGAGAGAAGGGCATTCTGATGCAATAATCTCAGGGTCTCTGCAGTAACCACTATTTGAGGGGCTTCAGCTAAGACCAGGGGCTATATGTTAATGTTTCTATTTTGATCCTGAGCAATTGTGGATACTTTATACTGCAGGAGATAGGACAATCCCACCTGCTAGAAAACACAGGAGAGCATAATCCTGAACATTTTTCCATAACTCTCCCCTTTGCTTATAAAAAAAGAAGTGTTTTCTGAATCATGTGAATTGGATCACATTTTAGGACCCTCCTAATTCAGAGATGCCCCCTCTTTCTCAAATCCATGTGGTGGAAAGAGTCAGAATTTGTAGTACAAAGAAGTAAACTGAATTATGTCGTGAGATGTTATAATGTAAAACTGTATTCCTTTGCCATGTTTGTCCCACAGCTAACTTGTTTGCCTGGTATGAATAAATTTATGATTCTTCAGGAACATGTTTGACCAATGAGAAAAGGGAAAGACAGAAAAGACAGAGAGTTTTAAATCCTCTGGGGGAAAAATATAGGTGGTTTGAGAGAGAGAGAGAGAGAGAGAGAGAGAGAGAGAGAGAAAAGAGAAACTAAAGAAAGGAAGCAGATGTATTAAAACAGAATGAGACCTAGGGTATGAGCACTTCAGGGTTCTAAACTGTCTCTATTGGTTGGTCTCTGAGTGATTTGATGTTAGTACATTCTCCTCATCTGTGGCCTCAGTTTCCACAACTATAAAATCAGGGGGTAGCCATATCATTTATAAGAATTCTTCCTCTGACAGCCTTTGAAGCTAAAGTGAAGTCTGAGACTTCACAAATTTACTAAGACACTGCCCTGCCTATACCTTACTATGTTAAATTTTCAAATATGATTTCTAAGTTTGGAAGAATGTTTTGTCAGTTTTACAGTACAGTCCCCACTAAGGACAAAGAAAAATATGTTTATCTCCAGAGGCCTGACTACTTTTCAGGGTCAAAAGAAAAATACCCAGAGAATAAGTTGAGGCCAATAGTTGGGCTCTTCTGGCTATTCTCACTTCCCCTCATGGATCCTTGACATGATAGGACAGGTACAACTTGCTGTTTAGAATCAGACAAAATCTGCTTCAAATTCCAACTCTGTTACCTCCTAGGTATATGACTTTGAGTGACATAACATCTTTGAATTCCATTTTGAAAATGGACAAAAAAACCCCAACCTTGCATATTGTTAAAAGAATGAAATGAAAAAATAAGAATGACAAATCAAATAGCCTGGTTTTCAGCATCCTGTTAATATAACTAAGGTCACATGACTGCATTTCTGTATCCCTCTATCCCTACCTGTCCCACTGGGACATTCAGTCTTTTACAATGTTTTTCTCCCTCAAATAGTTCCAGTGAGCTCAATAATTCTTAAAAAATGCTTGTGTACTCTACTTGATTATCACTTGCACCATACAAGCTCAGTTAGGATTTCAGTCTATTTGGGGACTGCCATTCATATATTGTGTTCACATTTGCCATTATCTTCAAAGCTGGAAATCCACAAACTAGTGAAATGAAAGTGAAATGCCAATCTTGTATCTCAGTGCCAAAAGTTCACTTACCACAGAATAATGCCTCCATGAAGTACCCTCTTTATCATATTCATTTCCAGAGTACCCCATAGCATATAACTTGAGCTCCAAAGAGTTACAGAACTTAGTGATCTATCTCTTTTGATTTGTACACACAGAGCTACTAATCTGGGTCATGTACCCAGGCTTTCAGAGTGATTGATACTGGTTAGATTAGGGACCCCCACTGCCCTGTGGTGTTCAAGGTCTGTGGCTGCTTCATCCTGCTGGACTGTTCTTTCCTTTTAGACAAGTTCTCTATGAAGCATCTATTGATCCTCTGCAGTAACTTACAGCAGCCACCATTCCTTCTTTCTCTTTTTTCTCCTCTTTCTTTGCCCTCTTCCTGTCCCAATTTATTACATATATCTATGTATTTGTTAGAACCTTTGGAAGAGTTTCATATTTTAAGTTTTGGTTTATTTTTTCACCCACAAAACTTCTTTGTAACTTTAACTTTATTATATCCCTCCTTGTTTTCTAAGATATGAAGGATAGTTGAACCCAGAGTTGGAATAACCTATAATTAAGAAAAGAAACAGGTGATCTTTTTTAGTAGCTACATTCTATTCCAAAGAGTATAGCTCACATTCAATCATTAGATATAACTACTGGGAATAGGGAAAAGGAAGAAGTTTCCCAGCTTCATTCTTCACAAACACTTTCTCCCAGTTCAGAGACCACCAAGTGTAGATAGCCTATCACATGAGTAAGTACCTTGGCCAGCACCAAGGATATGTAGGGGATATACATAACTAAGTCATTCTTATTCCCAAAAAGGCTACTTGGAGCCTCTAAAAGATGCTTTCCATTCTTCTAATTCAGCTAGAGGTGGTGAAAGCATCGCATTCTGATCTTGTCACTATCACTTACTTACTGTACAATTGGAGCACCTCATTTGAACTCTGTCAGTTTCCTCAACTCTTAAATGGGGGTCAGTAATCTGCATCCTGCTTACCTCCCAGAAACATTGTACTTATCAAGGGTGGTTCTTAGAAAACTGTGGAGGTACTAGAATAGGATTTCACAATCACAGCACTACTGACATGTTGGGCCCCATAATTCTTTGATGTGTGGTCATATGTACTGTAGAATGTTTAGCAGTATCCAGGTCTCTCGCTATATTTAGGTAGCACTCTTCCCCTAGAAGTGACTAAAAATATCTTCATATATTGTCAGATGTTTCCTTGGAGTTAAAATTATCACTGGTTGAGAGCCACTGAACTGGGAGATTGTTAGTTATTAATGTTGTTTGTTGTTTTTCTGTTGTTACATTTAAATCCAAAGCAAAATGATCCCTTTGATGAACAAGAGCCAATTTGAAAAGCAGATGGGGCCCCTACTTGCCTATATGGAGAGGGACAAGACAAACCTAGAGGATGCAGAAACTAATTTGCCTGATCTTAGCAGTATCACTGAGGCATTCTGTTGGGTCTGGGATGGGAAGATGGTTGGAGGGCAAACAATGCCCAGCCCAATTCCCTGTAAGAATCAAGAACAGATCAACACCCAGTCTAATCCATGCAGGGCCTCTGCATTCCTCCCACCCCTCCTGGAGGCCCCATTCTTGAGCTTTTAATTTGTTTTCACAGCGGTTTGAACAAATTGAATTTGTTAATTAAAGTGGTAAAATGAAATGCTGAGCATTATTGACTAGATGCTAATGCCATTAACAGGACTGAAGGCGAGGGACCCAGGCTGTCAATCGCTGTGCAAATCAGATCAGCAGAGGCCACAGTACAGGCTGCGCCTGAAGGCTGAAGGGACAGACCTGTTTATGTGTTATGTGATTTTGTCTTTATCAGTCAGGATCTGTAATTGCCAAGATATTCTTTTAGCAAATAGTTAACTCCTTTGATGCCAGGACTTGTTCTATGTGTTGGGAATTTAGTGATGGATCACACAAATTCCCTCAGGAATCTCTGAGTCTATTAGGGGAAAGATATATAGATGCTGCTCTAGAATAGCACAAAAGTACAGAGGTTTAAGATTTGGGTTTTGAAGGCAAAAGATCTGGGGTCCAAATCCATACTCTATCTGACAGAATCACTGACTACATTTTTAGTTTCTTTTTCTACAAAAATGAGGGTGACAATAATAGTACCCACTTCACAGGGCTTCCATAGAGAATAAATTCAATAATTCAGGTACAATACTTAACACAGTTCAGGGCACAGTGTGCATGTTCAATAACAGCCACTACATATATATGAACATGCATTATCATACAGTTACACTCAGATATTTGGGGAATCACTGGAAGAAAGAGAGCTGCATTGGGGAGGTTGATTAAGGAGTCTGAAATGTGACATTTGGGGTTTGACATTCTATATGGAGAAGTGGGAGAAAGGCTGTAGAGGCATAAAAGAGAGAACATGAAGTTCTGGACAAATGCCCAGTTTATTTTGGGAGGTTGGAAGTTTGTGGGGGTAGCCAAAGGGCTGGGTTTGAAAGATGCTCTAATTTCATTCTCACTGCAGGCCTTCAATCTCTTGCATTCCCTACTTGGAAAAGCCTTTTTGCCCTTTCTCCTTTCTGATTTCTGGTCATTCTTAGCTTAAATGTGAACTTCTCTGAAAAGCTATCTTGAATGTCCTGTTTTAAAGTGATTCAGCCTGTTCTCAAATAGAATCCTGCCCCCCCCCCATACACTTATTACCATTTATAATTACATAGTTTAGCTGTTTATTGAAACTGTCTTTCCCACTAGACTGTAACTTCATGATGACAGAGAGCATGTTGATTTTTTCACCATTGGATAATCAGTACTCACCATAGCAAGGGACCTGAAACAGAGTAGACATTGTTTGTTGAGTGGATGATTGAATGATGTGCCCAAAATAAGCACATAGGCAAAAGTGCTTGGGTTCACATAAGACCCAATCATTTAGGAATAGGAAAGGGATCCAATACTTGAGTAACTATGAGAGATATGCACTTTAAGTGCTTTATTTCTAATCCTTCCAATAGCCTTAGGAGGTAGATATTATAGTCCCATCCCAATTTTAGGGTTGAGAAAATTGAAACTCAAAGAAGTTAAGTTACTTGCACAAAAGCAAGTACTGCCACTGATAGATGGGATCTAGGCCTGTTTGGTTTCCACACCAGTACTCTGAAAAGCTTTAGAGCTTAGCCATGTCCCAAAGAGACTGATGAGCCAAAGCAATAGAGATTTGAAAGATCATAGAAGTGATTACCTAAAGACCTGGGTTTAGCCCCAGAGGCACATGGTTAAACTTTTCCAGGAGTTTAACCAAGCTTTTTTGAGTCTAAGAAGCCTCTATTTTACTGTTGACTATGTAAACTTTATAATCAAGCAATAATAGGGTAAGGCCTGATTTTATTTATTTATTTAATTTCTATTAAAGTCATCAAAGTTGATTTATTGATTATAAAATTTTTAAAAAAGAAAAGAAAAAAAATCACTTCCAAATATCAAATGTTTGCAGGCAACCTAACAGATGCTGGGCTCTGGGGTAGCAGTTAATGAATGTCATGGAGAAACAGCGTATACTTGAAACCCATCATCAGAATCTGGGATCCAGAAATACCTTATTTTCTAAAGACATACCCACAATTAAAACACTTATGATAAAGGGGGAAGGTATATGAAGCTGACTAATAAGAAAACTGAATCATCAAAAGCCTGAATTTATTATATCTACAAAGCCATCAAGAGAAATAATCATAATGATAATAATAATTATAACTTCCACTTGTTTAGCCAAATCATCTTATCATGTGACTCCAAAGCTAATCTTGACTCTCCCATTCTCCAGTTATGACACCTTGAACAACATGCTCTACCTCTTTGAGGTTAATATTCTCATCTGTATAGTGGATTTATGCCTTCGGCAGGCAGCTCTAACAGAAAGAGCCTATACTGGGAATTGAAGACATAGATTCAAGTTCTGTCTCTGTCAGAGTAATTATAAGGCCTCAGAAAAATCATATAGTTACTCTTGTCCTTGCTTTATACATCTGTCAGGGAAAGAGGTTGGACTATATGTGTGCTAAGGTCCCTTCCAAATGTGATATTTTATGTGTTAAAGAGTACAGAACTCTATTGAGATGCAAAGGTGCTAGATTTTATAATCAGCATTAAGGGAGATTCAAAACTACAATATATAACTAATTCTAAGGCATTTCCCAAGGTTTTCCTTGAACTTACTAAGAAAACTTGAGACTGAGTTCCTTGTCAGTAATAATTTTGTGCGCTTAGCATGACTTTTTGAGAATATAATATGATGAATGTTGTAATGGCAAAATACCATTTTACTCTTATTTGTAAATAAGACTGGGATGGTTCATTTACACCCATGTAGCCCAGAAGTGTCACAGGCCAGATTGGGGTGTTTTTAGTACCAGCAAGTGCTCAAGGCCTCCTGGAGGATTCAAAGCTGCTTTGATATTAGAATCAAACACCTGCATATAGCTCTCTAGAGTTGTGTAGGGCTAGGGGACTGCAAGGGCCTCCGTGTCTCCTTTAGGTTCTGATAGAATCTCTGTGAAGCTCGACCTGGCCTGTGGATTGTTGTCATAGAAGGTGACTTCCCAGGAGAGCATACTAAGGAGAGGAAAGACATTGAGCAATTGCAGAAAGGTAGATGCTTCATCGTTACAAAAAACACAAGGTAGGTTTCTTCTATTTATTTTTTTTACAAGACCAGAGAACTCAAGTATCTGGGTTTAAGGAACACAGTGAATTAAAACTCTGTTTTTTATCCAAGATCAGATCTAAATGAGAAACGGAGTCAGGTAAATTATTACTTAAAGAAGCTAAACTGAAGAACATGACTGAAGTGGGTGGTAACAAATGTTGAACCCTGGAAATCTACTCCCCTCCCCACTCACAAGCAGCAGCGGAACCAGGCACAGAGGGCAAAACTAATCATATATTATCTGTAGGCAGGCTGATCCCAAAGGAGCATAAGCTGAGTGACAACTCTGCTCAGTCTTCCCTCTGTCACCATTGGATTAATTACTCTGACTCCATAAGGGAATTCAGTACTGGAAGAGGTAAGGAAGGGAAGGGTGTGTAGGATGTTACTTTAGTGGAGATTTCTCCATATCAAAATATATCCATAGCCCATGGAGACATTGAAATGTTTTAAGCAAGGAAATAACAAAGTAAAATTTATATTTTATAAAAAAATCTCTCTAGGATATGAATGGAAAACCAATTTTAACCCAAAATACGACGAGTATTGATACAAATTGATAGCTTTGAAACTATACAGAAGAATATAACCATAATTGATTAACTCAATAATATTGAGCCATTTACAATCTCAAAACAGTATGTTCAACCGCTTTTTAGAATGAAAGAACAATTGAAAGTATGAAGTGGAAGACTGGCTCCAAGAGACAAGGTGCAAGTCTCAGTGATTTAGTTAAGTATATCACAAGCATGACTGTAAAGGCAAAGTTGGAGAAATGGCTAATATAACAGGGGACAAAGTTTGAATTTTAAAACAATTGGATCCAGGGAATTGTTAGAAAAATAAATGAAATTTAAAGTTTTAGGGAGTGTGCATGGTGAGAGGTAGGGGTTTAATTTCATTTTGTTGCATATGGATTTCCAGTTCTCCCAGCACCATTTGTTGAAGAGGTTATCTTTTCTCCTATGCATGTTTTTGGCACCTTTTTTAAATATAAGATAATTGTAATTTTGTGGGTTAGTCTCTGTGTCCTCTATTCTTTACCTGGTCTACCAGTCTGTTTTGGTGCCACTACCATGCTGTTTTTGTTACTTTTGCTCTTTTAAGGTCTGGTATACCAGTCAGAATGGCAGCTATTATGAATACAAACAACAATAAGTATTGGAGAGGATGTAGGGAAAAAGGTACACTCATACACTGCTGGTGGGACTGCAAATTGGTGCAGCCAATACGGAAAGCAGTATGGAGATTTCTTGGAAAATTGGAAATGGAACCACCATTTGATCCAACTATCCTTCTCCTCGGTCTATACCCAAAGGACTTAAAAACAGCATACTACAGGGACACAGCCACATCAATGTTTATAGCAGCACAATTCATAATAACTAAACTGTGGAACCAACCTAGATGCCCTTCAATAGATGAGTGGATAAAAAAAATGAATATTACTCAGCAATAAAAGAAAATAAAATCATGGCATTTGTAGGTAAATTGATAGAGTTAGACAAAATAATGGTAAGTGAAGTTATCCAATCACAAAAAACCAAATGCTGAATATTCTCTTCGATATAAGAAGGCTGATTCATAGTGGGGTAGGGAGTGGGGAGCATGGGAGGAACAGACAAACTCTAGCAGAGCGGTGGAGGGAAAGGGTGAGGGCATGGGGTTAGAAATGATGGTGGAATGTGAGGGATATTATTATCCAAAGTATATATATATATGAAGTCACAAATTGGTGTGAATACTTTGTATAAACCAGAGATATGAAAAATTATGCTTTATATGTGTATTAAGAATTGTAATGCTTTCCACTGTCATATATAAATTAAAAAATAATTTAAGAAAAGAGTTTTAGGGAGTGTGATCTAGGACTAAAGCAAGAGCTAAGGAATGGAAAGGAGAGAAATGAGCTGAAGGATTCTCTGGAGACTAGTTGTGGGGATGAGGGTGATTTAAATGTCTCCAAGGACTCCTAGTTTTTTGGCATAAGGAACCAGATGAGTAGTGATGCCCTTCCCTGGAATAAGAAATGCTGGAGGAAGAGCATGTTGGGGGAAAGATGAGGATAGTTCACTTCAAGGCATTTTGAAGTAAATGTGAGATATCTGGGTGGTGATGCCCAGTATTTTCTGTATATTCAGATCTGAAGCTCAACAAAAAGGACCTAGATCCCCACCAAGTATTTCTTCTATGTCTAAGTTGAGCACATAATTTATCTTCCAGATTTCACTTTGGAGAGAGAAAATCAATAACAATTACATTGGAAAAACAGATACACATTCTAGGAAATCTGGTCACTTCACCTTGCTGTTCTGATCATCACATGCTTTGCATCTTTAATGCTGTCCTTTGCTAAACCCCTGGGATGCCTCCTAATGAGTGAACCCCACCTGGCATGATGACTATGTATCTTCAACCCATTGTCTCCTCTTTTCTGAAAGCTACATCTCTCAGACCTCTCAGCCAGACCCTAGACACATACATTACTGAATCATTCAGCCTAGATTCTCCAGGGATATCAAACCTATTCTCAGTCCTTTACCATTAGATAAACATTAGGGAAAGGAAAGGGAATTAAATCTTTGTGCAGCTCCCCAGGGGCACTTACCAAAATAGGCTACCTCCTCAAAACAACATTTAACTAAATGGGTGAGCAACAGCAAGGAGGGAACCTGGGGAGAGAGGCAAAGGCTCACGCTGGGAAAGCAGCAAAGGGAACCAGGAAGGTGCAAATCAGTTTTCAGATCTTGGGACTCAGAGGGCAGAGCTTAAACAAGGAAAGGCTACTTTACCTCCATTTCTCCCAGGCAAGGCCAGCTTCTCCACTGTGGCTAGGTGGAGTGGAAAGAGAAAAAAATGATGATATCTATTAATATGTATGGTTCTTTACAATTTCCAAAACAGTTTCGCATTTGGCATTTCCTTTTTTATTTTTCACAGAAGCCTGATAAGGAAACAGGGAAAGAATCACTATCCATATTTAATTGTTCTGGAACCTGAAGGTTAGATATAAAGAAACTTGCCTGTGGTCACATAGGCTTGCCTTCTATTAGCATGTAGAGCTGGTTATAGGAATGCAGTTCTTTGGGAAAGGGGAGTAGACTTGTTTGGTGTGTTCCAACAAACCTTTAGGCCTGATAGATAATAACTATAGGGAGCAGATTCTAACCTAATAAAAATGAAGGAATTAGCTGTCTCCTAATGATATGGGCTGACTTTTAAGTTTGCAAGCTCCCTGTCCCTGGATGAGTTTAAGGAAAATTTGGATTGCAGTTATTTTTGGAAGGAATTCTCTACACTAAATAGATGGTTAAACTAAATTATCTATAGATTTTCTAAGTAGTTTTGAACATCTACCAAGTGCTAAATGCCATATATATGTGTATGTTTAAACATACATATACATATATATGTACAAACATGCATATATATACACATATGGTATATACACATATGGTATAATTTTTTATATATACATATATATGGAATAACTTTGGAAGGAACAGCTACAATTAATTCAGAGAAGGGAAAACTGAGTCTCAGTAATGTATTTCAAATAATTTGATGACAATTGAGATTTTTAAAGCAAATGATATATAAGTGTATGTAACATAGTTAAGAGGAGAAAAGGTAAGCCTTTTTCTTAATTTTACTAGGAAGTAAGATTAAGAAATACTGTTTTCCAAAGCGGGATGTGTGTTTTGTGTGTGTGTGCATGTGCATACATACACATTTTGATATTTCCCTAGACTATGATCAAATTTTTGTTTGTTTAGTAGGTTGTCTTTTTTCTTTATTTCATTTTTTTTAACTTTGTTTTATTTTGTTGGTAAGGGAATTGTGGAAATTTTTTTAAAAGTACTAGAATTTTTACTCCTAGAAAGCACTCATTTAAAAGGTTCACAGCAAAAAAAACAGAATTCAGGTAAACTTTAAGTGTTATTTCCTGCCATAGCTGAGAATTCTTTATAGTTCTTCAAGGATCATTCTGTGCCATGATTGGCCAGACTTTCTGAAATAATCTTAGATCAATTTACAAGATTCTTCATTTTTTAACTTGTGCTTAAGCTAACTTATATGTGCAGTTTCCCTGGCAACCATGTAATTGCAAAGCCTTTCTCCTGGGTCTCATTTGTAACAAGTATGCAACAGTAAAACTTTTTGTCTTCATAACCTTAAAAGAGCTCTGTGATCTTTTGACACCTGAAGAAATATTCAGATATATCATCCTCATTCTTACAAATTGAATGAGTAACAGCACCTTTCCTTTTCTGGACATTTCCTTTTCATTAATATCATGACTATTTTATGTGGGAAATAAAAATTAGACTGAAGGAATATAATTTTTAAAGGGCAAGAAAAACTCCAAGAACATAGTTTTTTGTTTGTTTTGTTTTTTTGTTTATTTCTTTGTTTTCTTTTTCTTCAGCCCTGTGGTCTGTGAAATTCCCATGGTCTAATAGAACTGGCTTTTATTTCCTGGAAGACATATCACACTTCCCTGAACACACATCTTTTATCTTAGTCCCAGGGTAAATAGGAAGCAATCAAGCAGGAAGGAGGCAGCAAACTGATCTAGTGCTAGCAGGATTCCTGCTGTATGCTGCTCAGGTGGAGGGAGGGTCCACTGCATGGATACAGTGAAACCCCTAAAGTCTCTTCAAGGACTCAGATAAGGAGCCTAGGTTTTCTGTGGACTCACTCTCACACACTTTCCTAGGAGAGATGAACTGACTTCATATTCAGGGAGAAGAACACTAGAATGAAAGTCAGTAAGAAGAAAAGGTACTCATGTTTATTCATTCAGTCAGCCAGCAAAAAAATGAACAAATAAAAACAATATAAAACGTGATGTTAGGTAGACTGAAAAAAAAAATACCTCAAAGTAAAGGGCCATAGCGTGGGTGCTACTCCCCATAGAGTGGAGAGAGAAAGTTCTCTAAGTAGGTAACAGTTGAAAAAAGATCTGAATGAAGTGAAAGAGTGGAAGGCTATATAGAAAGTGTTTCTGTATATTTAGTTTCCATTTTATCTGCATAATATCCTTGTGAAGGAGGCTTTAATTATTTCTCTTTAAATGGATGAAGAAATATATCTAGATCTCAAACCTGTCTTCTTGTTGCCTCCATACTTCATAAACCTTTAACCATGTCACTTAATGCCTTTGTGTTGGGGATTTGCTTAACATTTTTGGAAAAACTGAGGTCCAAGATCATTTCTATCTCATCATACATTGGTTTCTGTATCTCAGTAGTATCTTCTGATCCCCATGCAACCATTTGAACAAAGATTTGAGTAACAGTCATTGAGATGACAAATATGCTTCCTGAGCCTCAATGTCCTCATCATTAAAATATCTGGCTAATAATAGCTATCTCATAGGGTCATTGTAAGGATTAAACTATGTAAATGAAATATTTAACAAATGCTAGCTTTATAGTGGATCCAAGCAAATACCAGTTGTTATAATTTATATCCCAGATTTGCTATGAAATTTCTGTGCAATCTTGGATAAATCACTCAACTTTGATTTGGTGCCTAGCCAAAAATAGACACTTAATAAATAATTACAGACTAAATTATTAAATGAGCAAATGGATGTCTTAACCACCATGATCTTCATGGTCTTTAATTTCCATTTTGTAGAGAGAAAGAGTTACATTAAAAATAGCAACAATACAATGTTTACAACATACCATATGTAAGCCTTTTCATATGCATAATTCATTTTAATAAGTACAAGTATCATCTGGGTATCTACCTATTTAACCCATTATCCTACAGCTGGGAAATTTGAGGTTCATAGATGGAAGAGGACCTCCTCAAGGTTATATAGTAAGCCCTAGTGCTATTATTCCTCAACCTAAAGTAACTGTGAGCATGAATTATTCAGCTCATGTCAGGATTTAACTTGCAAAATGATGTTGATTATCTTGGTTGCTATTGTGTAGCTCTGTTATGGCAAGTCATATTGTAAGTTAACAAATCTTGAAGATGTGGGACCTTAATGGATTAATGGCAACAAACATGACATTCAACAGGAAAAAAAAATCTGTTTTATTTCTGCCAGTGCAGGATAGGGAGAAGAGAGACAAAGATATTAACGTCATTGAGAAGAAAGAAATAGAAACTTTCTCCAGATGGCAGAATATGCCAAGCAAAAGCCTGGTTTGTGAATTGAAAGAGAGCCTGAACTAAGCCCTTAATCCCTTACATGTGTCTCATCTTTTCAAGTTTACAAAGCTCCTTCCTGTGTGTGATCATATTTGGGCCCAAGTGCTGCAGACTAGATGAAGGGAGGCTAATGAGCTTTATCCAACTGAAAGGGGACTGGAGAGACCAGTCAGACATCCAGATCTGGTGTGTCATGGGGACTTGGTGATTCTAGACCTCTGGTTATAGTATAATATATTTAAGTTTAACAGAACAAAAGCCCTGGTCAATGAGTTTAGCATACATGTGATAGCACTTCCCAGGAGGACCTAGAAGACCAAGGCCATACTTGTTGGTTTTTTGCCTTAAGGTGATAAAATAGTCAGATAAAAGCCTTAGATGATAGAATAAGAAGTGGTGCTGGTTATTAAGTCTAACCGAATCATGAAGCTAAAAGCATGGAGGATCTCTGGGAAAATAGATTCAGAAGTTGGTCAAGGAAAGTGGTGCCAGTACCACTTTCCCATAGAGTGGAGAGAGAAAGTTCTCTAAGTAGGTAACAGTTGAAAAAAGCAAGGAGTTACAGTGTTGAGGTCACTTCTCAATGTTGACAACTCTACACAATTTACTGGATATTGAGAATACAGTTATGAAGAAACACACATCTCTGCCTTCATGGAATTTATAGTGAAAACATGCATTAATTGAATATATAGTTATAATTTACAAAACCATTGAAAAGTTTTATCAAAGAATATAATCAGTAACCTGATAATTTCCAAATTCAGTGGTGGCACCTGTAAGGAAGTGACTTTTCAGCTGAAATATAAAGCCTAAGTTAATTTACAAAAGGGAAAAGGAGGATAAAGAAAATTACTTCAGTAAAGAGAACAATAGGAACAAAGGCTAAAGAGTAGCAGGTGGTGTGGACGTTTTTTAACTGAAAAGATATAATTGTGGCTGAGGCAAAGATAATGAAGGAGATGAAGATTGAGAGGTAGGTAGGGCTAGATTATATGGACATTCTAGGCCACTTCACCACTCTCTTTTAATATTTTATCTCAGAACATTGAGAAAACATTAAGTAGGATAAGATTTATATTTTAAAAGTGTATATGTCATAAACCTGGGTATTCATATATTGCTATAATATGATGACTTTAATTCTTGAGGATAAATACCAAGGAGTAGCATAGCTTGGTCCTCTGGTGTTTCCCGTTCTAGTTTTTAGAGGAACCTTGATACTGATTTCCATAGTTGTTGCACTAATTTACAATCCCATCCTTTTTTCTCCACATCCTCTTACACATTTATTATAATCTACATTCTTAGTAGTTGACATTCTAACTGGTGTGAGATAAAATCTCAGTGTAGTTTGTACTTGCATTTTTCTAATTGCTAAAACTTTTGAACATTTTATCATATATTTGTTGTCCATTTGCATTTCTTCTTTGAGAATTGTCTATTTAGTTCATTTTCCCATTTATTAATTCATAATAGCCAAACTATGGAACCAGCCTAGAGTCTATCAATGGATGAGTTCATAAAGAGAATATGGTATAAATACACAATGGAGTTTTATTCATCCATGAAGAGAAATAAAAGTATGTCATTTGCAGAAAATTGGATGGAACTTGAGAA
Source organism: Marmota flaviventris (assembly GCF_047511675.1). Classification (NCBI taxonomy): domain Eukaryota; kingdom Metazoa; phylum Chordata; class Mammalia; order Rodentia; family Sciuridae; genus Marmota; species Marmota flaviventris. Next base: position 38,323,893 of record NC_092507.1, on the reverse strand, counting down.
CATAATGTTAAGCAAAATAGGTCAAACTCAGAAAGTCAAAGGTTGTATATATATTTCATATGTGTAAGCCAGAGGAGAACAAAGGAAAAGAAAGGTGTGTTGGGTGGGTGGGGGGGTAGGGCTCATGACCATCAAATGGAGAACAGTAGAGTAGAGGAAGGGACCTGGGGAAAGGGGAAATACTGGGAAATTATATTGGCCAAATTCTATTGTTATATTTTGTGCATGAACAAATAATTAAAAATGAATCTGATGGTTATGTATAATTATTATGCACCAATAAATATATAGGGGCAAAAAAGGTATCTCTGTTATATCAAAATAGATCAGAGATTCTCTAGCTAAAAGGACAAGAGAAAGATCCAAATCTGGAGAAAGTTGTTGGTAAATGAAAGTTAGGTAGTAGAACTAATCTAAGATCCCAGAGTTGAGAACTGGGCTTTCGTAATTAAAGCAGCTGTTGGGAGCCAGGACCTGGCCTGAGAGTAATGAAATGACACCAAGTATAACATATTAAAACTTACCAGAAGTGAGAGGATCTTACAGAAAAGTGAGATGTAGTTCAACAATTTCATATTCCTGAAAACACCAGCAGTTATCTCATTTAAATTCTCATAGCCATCATTTGAGGAAGAGCTATTATTTTCCTAATTTTACAGGTGAGAAAATGGAGACTCAAAGAGATTAAGTGACTTGGTTAAGAGCATCCACCTAGTAAATGGAGCCAAGATTTGTATGAAGTTTATTGGATTCCAAGTCCAGTGCTTCTCCACTTCACCATTCTCTTTTAAAAAATGGCATCAGATCCGAGGAAAATAATAAGCCTAAGGGAGAAAGAGACCTATGGAAACAGCTGATTCTGTAATTTAACTAAATTAGTACGGAATTCCAAACAGAACTTTATTACATTTTTATGCCAAGGGTCTAAATTGAGCCTCAGGTCCATCTGACCCAACTAACTCCTTCCAAAAATACATATTAAAATTGGGGTGAGAGCCCAGAACAGTCAGATTCTGTCTCAAGGCTTGTATGCCAAGATTCTAGTTGAAATTTTTAATTGAGTTCAAACCCCTGTAAATTGGAATTCACTAATCTGAATGTTGATTAAGCTTCCCTTCTAGCTGCTGTAAGGAAGTGGCTTTAATCCTAAACTCAGTGATGGGGCTGACTCTTCTAGCACTATGCTTACTTCCTCTTCCAGCCAATGGATGCTTTTCATAGAAGACTAGAAGAAAGAAAAGGGATAGAAAGGTGGTGGCATGCTTGGTTCACTTTCTGAAGCTTAAGAATTAACTGAGATTAATTCATTTAAGCATTGTCATTATCAAACCTTCTTTCATGCATCTTTAAAACTTTCTAAATAAATGCAATGCATACATCGAGATGATGGGCCATCTAGCTTGGCATTCTGGACCTCAACTGTGGAGCCACGTAAGAAACTCACATTAGGCACTCCAGTGTTAAAGGGCAGACCAAACAGTATCTGGATAGAGACCATGGGTTTTATGCGGAGACCAGGAACTTTGCGCAGCAGATTAGGACTTGAATCTTAGCTTTGAGTCTTGTAGCTCTACAACACTAAGATTTGGGCCATCGTTCTTATGTCAGTTTTGAAAAAAGTACCCCATGCACTGCTAGATATATTTGTCACAAGTCAGTCAGTTCCTTCCCTCTTCTTGCTCAGCCAGAATGTCCTCCTTACTCACTGACCCTTAATTTCCCTTTTAAATATATCTATCATCCACATTTTTGGAACTCTGCACACACAGACTTTGGGAAGACAAAACTTGTCTCCACTCTTCCCTGTTCCTTATGGCCTCTGCATATAAGCCACTGACCCTTCTCCATTGAAGATTGGGTTTCTATTATTCTCTGGTGGACAGGTACATGATGAGACAAGTAAAAGCAAGATGCAATAAAGAAATCAGAATTTTAGGCAAAGCATCTGGAATCCCTAGAATTCTTTTAGTCATGACCCTTGCTCTGGGACTCATATCTCTGTCTCTGCTTCATTAATACCATATCAACCAAAACTATTACAAGTGCCACTAATAGTGCTACTGCTATTAATATTGCTACTAATACTTAGGCTATGACCACTAATCCTACTGTGGATACTGCTGCTCTTCTACTTCTATTGTACAATATATATTATGATTATATTGCTACCAGTATTACTACCACTATAATAATGACTGCTAGATACTGTTTACTCCTGTGCCCTAATTAGTAATAATGCTTACTATGTGCCCTATGTATAGACACAGTTCCATAAGTACATTTCATATAAAACTTATTAATTAATCTTCATATTACCCCTATGATTTAAATGCTCTTGTTATCTCCATTTTACACATGAGGAAATTGAGGTGCAGGGAAGTTAAGAAACTTGCCCAAGATTACACCTCTCCTGAGGTGGCAGAGTCTGAATTTGAATCAGACAGTTTGACCCCAGAGTCCTTTCCTTAACCACTAACTTATATAATCTCTAAGAATGACAAGCCCCTGGCTATCCTACTCTCAACCTCTTCCACCTTCTTCTACAACATGGAGTCTGATACTTTCTTCCTGCTAGTGGTTACATTTTAACATAATGCTTTTGTCAAAGCACTTAATGTAATTACAGTCTACAGGTCTGGTTACCTTACTACCCCCTCTGCTGTCTCTTCTAGGTTGCTGCCCATTTAACACTGAGCTTTTGTAGACCAGAGATCATGTCTGATTCACATCTGGGCTCCAGTTCCTTATAAAGTCCTTGACCTTCTAGGTGCTGAATGAATACATTATGACTTTTCGGCAATTATATTTTGTTGTTAGCAAAATATAATGTACAAAAGAACAATAAGAAACCAACCTTTAATGGAAGTGGGTCAGTGGCTTACATGCAGAGGCCATAAGGAACAGGAAAGACTGGAGACAAGTTTTCCCTTCCCAGAAAAGGTCTGGGCACATGGAGTGAGGATGAAGTTCTTAAAGTATGGATGACAGACGCATTGGAAGAGGAGATTAAGGATCGGTGAATGAAAATGATTGCATTATTGCTGAACAAGAGAGGAAAAGAACTGACTGACTCTTAGCAAATGTGGGCAGCACTGTGTGGACGTATTTGATAGGGATAACTGCAAAGATAGTGAGCTCCCTGCTACCAGAGATGTTCCAGCAGAGCCCCTAGGGTCCCTGGAGATGTCGAACAAGATGACTTTTGAAGGTTCTTCCATGTTTAGGATATTGTGCTTTTTTGAGAAGTGCAGGTAGATGCTGAACACCATCTCTCCTCTATGTATACTAGATGCATTCTCTTTGATCTCCTTATGAAATGAAAACAAATTAGTTACATTGATATTTATGTGTTGTGGTTAGAGGCATCTGGGCCTTAAGAGGTCACCAGTCATGTGTACCATTTGTTTAATGAGAGGAGTGAGGCATGTGAGTGATAATCAGAGCAGAGAGGAGAGCATCTCTCTCCTGGAAGCCATTCCAGAGCTCTTTCCATTCAAAGTTTGGTCTTCCAGAACCCAAACTGACCTCAAGAGGTCACATACACTACAGTGGCCTGTGTGTAGGTAGCAAAGCAATGCATATACCAAAAACAGTGGGCCACCTAATAAGTATTTGAAATCATCCCTGGTCAGGCAAAGTGGTTACACACATTCTGTGTCAGTTTATTCTCAGTCTTGCAAAGGCCTTTCCTAATGCTTCTATCTTCTTCCAAATGCAGTGGTTCAACTTTGAGTAGAGTATTGTTTTAGGACTAATGCCTCCCTCTTTGAAAATCAACATTTTGGCAGCCCCTTGTTGTTCAGTTTCTGAAGGTGCTGAAGTCTGCTATCCTCGTTCATCTAACCACAGGAGATCATTATCCGGTGACAGAGTTTTATTCCACTATCATTACCTTGTAAAGACAATGCCTCCTTGGATGGCAGTGGGGCAGAGATGAGAGTTGTAAATAGTGGATGGAGGCCTTATTTGCTGTAGACCTCAGAAAACAACTCAGCCATCACAGGTACCCAGCCCATTATACTTCTTAGCTTGCTGTTCCACTGGATGAAAACACTCTCTCTCTCTCTCTCTCTCTCTCTCTCTCTCTCTCTCTCTATATATATATATATATATATATATATATATATATATATATATATATTTGTGTGTGTGTGTACACAAACATATATAACAATTTCAAAATACATTAAATATTTTGTTATTTTGATGCAGCATTCATTTCTTTTTCTGACAGAATCACCTATACCTTGCTTGGAGGATCAAACACATGATTGATTTGAGAAGGATATCCACCCCTGGGAACAGGACACATGATCTCCACATACATTAATCTATCAGCATGTTCCATTGCCTCAGACTGCAGAATCATACTGCAATTGCATATTTATAACAATTGTAATTTATAATTATAATAATTATTTATAAACAATAACTATTTATAATAATTTTATATATGAGGTAATTATTTGCTAAACTTTTCTTGGTTTTATGGCCCCTGAACTTATCCATTTTATTACCCTTATAAAATCTCCAGTCTAAAATGCAAAACAAAAGGAAAAAACCCTCCATTTTAATTTACTTAAATTAATCATTCACTAAGTGTGCATGAGTACAAATGACTGTGATGTGCACTATAAAAACAAATATGAACAAGACATGGTTTCTGAGGTCTTTTGCCACAAGACCCTGACAGTAAGTTGGATGCAGGCCTCCCTTGAACATTTGTAGGATTCAGGAGAGCAAACTAACAGAAGTCCACAATTCACAAGTCTAATAATTTAAAAGTTATAAATGTAGCTAACAAATTGTTAAAATATATACCTATTTTATTACCCTGACAAATATGTCATCAATAATGACAAAAAAGAAAAAAAAGCCTATATAAAACTATAGTTTAAATGACTAGAGGTTGACAATATACCAAAGAGGTCTAAATTTAATTCATATACATATTCTCTTGGCAGAGGGATAGGCTGACAAGTTAAGTATTAGTAAAGCTTAGGGCCTAGGGTAAATTCCTCTGAACCATATCTAAGAGTAGAATTGTAGATTGGATTTGCTGGTATCAAGTCCCCCCATACTCTATTGTATGCTAATAACTAAGATAATAGATCCTTCAGAAGACAGGAAATATTTTTATTGAAAACAAAGTCTTTTCTTGGGAGATTTTTATATACCTACAGATGTAGGCACACAAATGTACAATTGCAAAAACATTGGTACTGGGCTATGTGGCCAAACGCAGAATCATTAAATGCCAGATGTAACAGACCATAATGAAGTTAAAAGTAAATTGGACTTGAAGATGTATATTTAATCATGGATACTGAGCACACAATAGAGTGTTATTAAAATATGCAAACATTAAAATCAGCTCAGTGCTGGGACTGTATGTTCTAAATCTAAATGAAAACATTAATACGTGCCCAGACCTATATTATTCTTTTAATTCAAATACCATAGACCTTGAAGAGCTGAAATGCAAACAGTCAAGGTTATTTTTACAGTTTTGTGCACTTCCTCCAAGCTAAAGCTAGCCTAGATTCCAGAATCCATCACTGAATCACTCCTAGACTCTCCTTTTGACTTCTGGGTTTTTCTAGAATGATCAGAACACTCTGTCAGACCCTTTGAGGCATTCTAGGCAAACCAAGCCTCATATTTCAAGCAGACACCCCACTAGCTCTTTGAAAGTCTATGTGGTGCTCAATGAGACTTCTCAATTTAGAATCAGATGACATGGGTTTGAGTTGTGTTTTAGCTACATATGGGATGAGAATTCTCAAGAAGGTTTACTTAATCTCCCAGAGACTTAATTTATTCATCTGTAAAATGCAAAAATTATAAAGCCACTTTTTTTCTGGACCAAAAGTATTCTATGCAAATGTCTAATTCAATAATTATCATTTTATACTTTTGTATATAAATTTTTCTGTTAAATTTCTTCTATATGTTCATTGTAGCAAATTTTATAAATATAGAAAAAAAATTATATCAGAGAAAAATATCACCCTTAATACCATTCCCAAAGGTTAACTACTATTAATGTGTTGAACATTTGCTTGTTTCTTCGCAGGTATAAAGGCATGTGTGTGTGTGTGTGTGTGTGTGTGTGTTTAAGAATATTCTTTATTCACAGTTCTATATCATTTAACATTATACTGTGAGCATTTCCCCATATTACTTGAAATTATTTGTAAATAATTTAAATAATTGAATAATAACTTTTTAAGGTGATTATTAAAAAACCCCTAGTATTTGTAGTATAGATGATTCTAAAGTATTATTATTTTAAATAACACAATGATGAATGTTCCTGGGATTTTGTAAAAATATCACCCTTCTCCCCAATTATGAGTAGCAGTGAAATTGTATTCCTCTAAGTCCAGTGCCAAGTATGGTGCTTGGCATAAAGCAAGGACTCTAAAAATGCATGTTGAATAAGAACAAGTGGCTGAGATGGTGAATGCCAGTGAATTGTCCTTTATTCCAAGTCACTGCCTTCAGAAAGGGTATGGGGGAGCTATTCTCCAGCCATATAAAATGGAGATAACATGATTGTATGATTCTCTTCCAAGGCCACTGGTTAGCATCTTCCTGTTAGCTTCACCCCAAAACTTTGTTAGATAAAATTTCTTTCCTGAAATTCAAGAGCCAATGAGCCTTCTTATGGAAATACAATAATCAAAACCATTATTTGCTTTGGTCACATTTTGCCTTTTCTATGACCTGCCTAACTGCGTATGTCAAGTGAAAAAGGTCTTAATATGAAGATTGTTAATTATCTAATTAAAAAGAAACATTGGGACACTAGCAAGAATAGAAACCAAAGCAGAAAACTTGGTTTCATTAGAGAACACTACATAGATACACAGACAAAAGACGTTGTTTTATTTTTTAAATTTTTTTACTTTTATTTTTTTAAATTTTTTTACTTGTCCATGAACACAACACCTTTATTTTATTTACTTATTTTCATTTGGTGCTGAGGATCGAACCCAGTGCCTCATACTTGTGAGGCAAGCGCTCTGCCACTGAGCCACAATCCCAGCCCTGGGGAAGACTTTCTTAAAGTAGGTGGCCTCTGCCTCTCAAAGGTCTTCCATGAACATATTAATCTTAATAATAATGACAACAGGTAGCCTTTGGTGAGCTTTTTCGTATGTACTAACCAAAAGGTTCACATATATCATCTTATTTGATGCTTACAACAACCTATGATAAAGAAAAGAGCATTACATTTACTTAATTTATAAGGAAATTGAGTCTCTGTGAGGTTCAGAAACAATTGAAATATAATTGAGTACAGCTGAAATAGTTGAACTCCATAATTTTAAATGGCTTTGTGGCTGTAGAGCCAGATAGACCTGATTTTTAATCTTGGCTCCACCACCACATATAATCTATGTGACTATGGGAAAATTGTTTAACCTCCTGAGACTCTTTCATCTCTAAAATAGAGATAATGGTACCTAATTTATTGGCTTGTGGTGAGGGTTAAAAGACATATCACTTGGGTGATACCTGGTACATAGAAAGAGCTCAATACAATAGTTCCCCCTTGCCCACAGGAGATATGTTCCAAGGCCCCTGGTGGATGCCTGAAATCTAGCATAGTACTCAACTCTACACATACTGGTTTTTGTTTTTCCTATATATACATATCTATGGTAAAGTTTAATTTGTAAGTTAGGCACAGTAAAAGATTAACAATGATAACTAATGATAAAATAGAATAATCATAACAATATACTATAATAAAATTGCCAGCATCACTACTTTCATACTTTAGAGCCATTATTAAGTAAAATAAAGATAAATTGAACATGAGCACTGTTTTATCACAACAATGTATCTGATAGCTGAGAAGGCATCTGAAATGTCTAACAGGTGGGTAGTGTATACTGCATGGATACACTATACAAAGAGATGATTCACATCCTGGATGAAGTGGAACTGGCAGTGCCAGATTTTATCATTCATTCAGAACAATGCACAATTCAAAATTTATTATTTATTTATGGAATTTTCCATTTAATACTTTCAAACTATAATGGATCACAGGTGACTAAACTACTGAAAATGAAACCATGGATAAGGAGGATACTACTGTAAATGTTATTCTATTGTCACTTCTTTTATTGTTAATGTGATTGGACCATTAATATTCTTTGTTGACTATGATGTCAATGCCAGAATCTAGGCTAGGACAGTGAACATTCAAAAAATGTCAAAGACATAGTGTTCATCCTCCAGGAACTTCCAGTTTGACTTAGCCTACAACCACAGAGCTAATAAATAATAAAGTTAAGATATAAACCAGAGTTGTGGAATTTTAAAACATTTTTTCTATTACCTCCCAAATCCTCTCTTGTAGCATATGTCTGATATTATTGTCATTAACTGTTTATGTCTTTGCTTTCTACTAAACTGAATTCCTCAAGGTGAGAATTCTTATGACTCCCCTTTGTGTTCCTCATTCTCAAAACAGGTCCTGCCACACAGTCCTCCTGAATATATGTGGTATTTTCAACCAAAAATCCTATGTTGGGCCATCTAGATCCTTGTTTCCCCATTCCCTAATCAGAGCTACTATTCCAATATATTTGTCCCTTTCTCTGTGTTCCATTTCCCCTCCCCCTCTCCCCATTACAATTCTGCAGTGAGTGATTCCCTCTGTCACCTCACTGTAAATTGATGACTCGGGCCTGCTGATGCACTGAGCCTCATGGCTAATACATCAGCTAAATGGATGCCGAAAACACCACCTGCTCCTTCAGGCAAATGGCACTTTGGAAAATGGAATGTGTAATCAATAGAATTAAGCCTTAAGCAGAGCTCCATACCCATGTCCTTGCACAGGGCCTTGGCAGGAAAACAGTGGGAAGATTTTTTCTTTCTTTCTTTTTTTTTCAACTCTTCAAAGCACATGGATTGGCACTTATTCAGCTAGTTCTGTTGCCACTACTACAGTCAGCATAGTATCCTCAACACTGCTTAGTATCCTCAGCACTGCATAGTATCCTCTTCCCTCCTTATTCAGCCTGAGTGTCTCCATCACTTGGCCTTTTCATCCTGTCTCTGGGATTCTTTGAAGAATAGTTCCAATATGCTTAGTGAAGCACAAGCAACTGTGTGCAAACTAAAAAATAAGGAGTTTGAAGTCACATAGGGCTGGCTGTGACCATAGGCAAGACACTCAAACTTCCTGAACACTGACTTTCTAGTCCATGAAGTAGTAATAATTATTCCCACCTCATAGGGATGTTTTGGAGATTATGTATGTAAAGGTGCTTTATAAATGATAAATCCACATATGAATCAATCTAATAATCATCATTATTATTCTGTGATACAGATAAGTGTATGAACTCTATATTTCCCTTTGGACTCTACCTGAGGAAGTGAGTTTTCAGTTATGGCACAGAAGGCCTAAGATTAAGTAAGTAGTCATTGGCCTAATTTGGCTTAACTTTTTCTATGATTCTAGCAAAAATTATAAAATAAAATCTTGGGGACTAGGAGGAAATTTCTAGATCATTAGTAAAACCATAGTCTCCTCTATTTTTGTTATAGATGAAGAAATCAGGGTCTGGGGATGTGGCTCAAGAGGTAGCGCGCTCGCCTGGCATACGGGCGGCCCGGGTTCGATCCTCAGCACCACATACAAACAAAGATGTTGTGTCCGCCGAAAACTAAAAAATAAATATTAAAAAAAAAATTCTCTCTCTCTGTCTCTCTCGCTCTCTCTTTAAAAAAAAAAAAAAGAAATCAGAGTTCAATAGGGTGAGGAATTTGGCCAGTGGCACACTGTAGATTAGTGGCACAGTGAAGAATGAAGGCAAGATGCCTTGTCTTGATCCAGGAAACTTTCTTTTCAGCTATCAAAATAAATCTTTAGGATAGCATAGAGTTGGAGGACAGTGGAAGTTATCTATCAGGGCCAGTCTGTCTTCAGCCAAGAGCCTGCTCCTTCCTTATCCCTGCTATACTTATATCAGCACATTGAATGGTTCCTCCCATACCCATCCTCCTTTTAGGAAGCAAAATTCTCTTTAGCTGCAGGGATTATACAGTCTGAGCACATGGGTACCGGAAAGCCTTTACTCTGAGTTCTTACCTTTGTCTCCACCATTTATCAGAACTTTCATTTTATACAACTCTTATATACTGCATTTTTGTAATAACTAACCAAGGTGTTCTCAACTGGAGATAATTTTTTCCTCTTCCCTTCCCCTTAGGGGACATTTGGCAGTGTCTGAAGTCATTTTTGATTGTTAAGACTTAAGAGGGGGTATTACTTCACATCTAGTGGGTAGAGGCCATGCTTGCTGCTAAACATCCTACAATGCATAAGATAGCCTCCCATAATGAAGAATTATTAGTCTAAATATTGCCATAGTTGGAAAATTCTTATCTAATTCATTTGTAAGGGTCTGATTTTCTTTCTTTGGGCTATATATCAGTGGTCTGTGAGCTTTCCATGGAATTGAATGATGTCTTGCTGGTGATTCCTTTAGTAGATTCAACATAGTAGAATCTAAGTAAATATATTTCCAGTGGGAAATATATTCATGGTTGCATAAATCAGGCAGTGTACATAGAAGAGCACTGGACTATGAGTCAGAAGATGCAATTTTGGTCACAGCTTCACTATCATCAGAGGAAATATAAGAGCTAGACTGGCCAATGATTTTCAAACTGTGGTTTATGGACCCTTAACAACATCCCATCCCACCACTGCATCTATTTTATACTATGGGCTTTCTCATTTCTTCTGTACACAAAAATATGGAGATTATATATATATAAAATTATATGTGTGTGTGGGGGGGGGTATATAAATTTTTAAAATAGACTCAAAGAATGCCTTTGTGGCTACAGTTTATTTTCTTCAGTGTTGGGCAAAGACAGTGGACTATCTGGCTACCTTCTAAAATGGAGACTGACCAGCTCCTTGACCTTCGTGTTCCTGTGCAGTAAGCAGTGTGTCTGCCTTGAAGTTTCTGAATATTCAAAGAAGGAAGCTGGGGAGGATTCCTGCTCTTGCCTCCAGGCCCAGGTAACTTTCTCCAACCACTCAGGAGAACCCAAGTCAAGTGCCAGCAGGAAGTGGCCTCTATCCTTGTCATAAACCCAGAAGCCTGCATATGCTAAAAATAACTCAGGAGCAGGGACTACCTATGAAGTGACTTGGTGCGGCCATATGGCAGCCTCTGAGAGGGATGCCTGTTTTGTCCTAACTCAGCAGAGCAGAAGAAATACAACTGTGGGCATTGACTAGACAAGACATAGAGAAGAAAAGACTGCTCAAAAAAAGAGAGCAAGAGTCACTCTAATATGGAGATAGAAGGAAATAAATTTACTGAGGAAAACATAAAATACTTTAAAAATCCTTGCCAATTGGAAATGAATTAAATCAGGAGAGCACTGGAGAAAGGCCCAGGTTCTCATCCTGGCTGTCTAATGTCTTGCTAGTGACATTGGACAACACTTTTCTCTTTACAAGGTTATTTAAAGAGTGTTTTCCAGAGTTTGTCTCTTAGTAAGTAGAGGTCCAATAAACAGACAAATATTTTTATTAACAAGTTGTCTAGGTTTGCAGAGGTAGGAAGAAGATAAAGTCAGTAGCTTAATATAATTGTCAGTGTCAGTTGAGCTACTTCTGCTCATGGCATGCTGCTTGACCAAGGAACACTCCAGCCACTCCCATACTTGTGTGGTTACATGGAAGAATGAGATCCAAAGAGAGCAAAGATATACCCCAAACCCATAGTGAGTCACTATTGAATCAGAATAAGTTGTGCTGTTGCCCAGGTGAAGACTCTCAGCAACTCTATTTGCTCAACCTGCTATAAAAGTACCATAGATTAAGCCACATATTAGCAACAGAAATTTCTCACAAATATGGAGACTAGATGTTCAAAATCGGATGCCAGAATGCAGGGGAGGGTCTTCTTCCAGGTCAAAGACTGCTGTCTTCTTGTTGAATGCTTATATGGCTAGCTAGTTCTCCAGGGTCTTTTTAGTAAGGGCACTAATACCAATCACAAGGGCTCTACCTCTCAAAGGCTTCACTTCCTAATGCCAGCATATTGGGGATTAGGATTTTAACATGTGAATTTTGGGGGAACACAGATATCCAGTCCATTGTAACACACCAGGCTGCCTCTTTAGAGGACAGTTTTTTCGTCATCTGTGGCACTCTGTTCACAGACTAGGAAGATCATTTGGCATCATTTTATCTAATCTTATCATTGTCCTAGGAGAATAAAGAAAAGCAGACGCACACAAACAAATGCATAGACTCAGGAAGAAGTCTTTCCTGGATTTTATACCAAGGAGCTGAACCTCACCAGGGGGTGAGGAAATGAGCCTCCCACCCCTTCAGTAGGCCTGCTTAACTCTAGGCACTGTCAGCATGACCAGCAATCCAATAAGGCAGTGCCCGGCTGCGCCATTAGCTCATTAGATTGAGGCAAGCCTCTGCATTGATCTGTTTATCTCCCAGGCCCGGTTGCTGGAGAAAAGCCAGCTGTTTCCTGAGAGCTGCCTTTCCCCTTGACTCATTGGAGAGCATCAGGGGAGTCTGCTCCTTTGTCCCTTTCAACCTCAAGGTCACCAGAGTGCAAAGCAGGAGCCTGGCCAGGGAGGTACCATCTGAGAGCTTTAGTCATTGCAAGTCTGAGCCTTTGAATTGTCCTCTGGAGGTGACCCCCATGGAAAAAAGAATGTGTTAGGAAGTGCCTGAGTTTGCAAATGGACAGATCTTGCTTGAACCAGGCTTTGCTACTTCCATTCTAGCTAAATGATGTTGAGGAAGTCATTTCTTCTCTCTAAGCCCCAATTTCCTCCTGTACAAAACTAGGCTAACACCACCCGTGTCATAAACTTATTGTGAAGATTCACTGAAATAAATCTGTTTAAGATAGGCACAATGTCAAGCTCAATGCTGGGCACATGTTGATCTGCAAAATCTTTCTGAATTTCTGAAACAACCTGTTCTTTAGGCAAAAGGATTAGAATATCTGCTAGTATTTTGTCATGAGATTTTTTGTGAGATTTATGTAAAATATCTGGGATTGGAGAGCTGTTATGTAAATGTGTTTGTAGGTGACTCATCTGTTATCAAGAATGTACAATTTTCTATCCTGGACTTAGCTGGTTAATCTTTTAACCAGCCTACATATCTGTTGTCTCATCGTGGTGCTTTACTCTTGGGAACTACATTGTCTAACGAAGTGCAAATGAACAGTATTTCATTATTTAAAAATAGGAAATCATTTATTAAAATACCAAACATGTGTCCTCATTGTCAGTGATAATAACAAGGTCTGAGTTATACTAGGTAATGTTAGCAAAATACACTTTCCAAAGTACTAAAACTTTCTGCTTGATTACATGTTTCCAAATCAAATAATATTCCTCTTTTTATCTTCTAGCATTTTCTTTTTTCTCTACTATCATTGAATTCTTAGTTTAATAGTCCCATTAATATGTAAATATACTCATTATAGAAAATATATAAAAGTAGAATTTGAATCTTTTCTGATTCCACAAATTGACATAATACTTCACTGTATTTACCAACCTTTTTATCTTTGTATTTCAATACATTTTTTAATAAAATGGGTATCATATTATATTTTTCTTTTATCATAACCATTTTCTCATGTTACTAAATATTCTCAAAAAATGTTTTTAAGAATTTCATAGTATTCTGTAACATGCAGTTGAGTAATTTATTTAATCATGTCCTCTTATTCAACACTTAGATAATTTTCTATTTTTTACTACTACAGTTTAAGGAATAATCTTGTACATATGTTTGCATCTCTGACTATTTCCTCAGAATAGTACTCATTTAATTCTTATCAAAGGAGTAGATAATAATTTATTGATTACCTTTAAAGAAAACTGACCCCCTCCCAAGTCCTAAGCTTCATGCTGCTTTGTTATAGTCTGGGATACCCCCTGCTGGAGGTAATAGAATTTGGCCAAAACCTGTTTCATATACCCTGACATGGGAACTCAAAGATTCCAAGTGCAAAATTTTTGAAAATTGGCATCTGCAATGCTTATCTCTTATGACACCAGTATTTGTTTTGGATAAGAGTACACTGAATGCAAGAAATGTGTCCATATGTATGTGTGTGTGCACATGTACATGTACACAAATAAAATAAAACAAAGGAAATTCAAGTGAAATTATCAAATGAAAAGAAGTCAAGAAAGTTCAAACATAAAAGTTTTCAATTTGAAATTATAATCAGAAGTAAGCATGGGACCCGAGTTCCCCAGCCTCCCTCTCATACCTATTACTGCAATATAGCAATCAGAGTGAATAGAGTTTGTTTCCTCTGTGGCTACAGATGTCCTAGACCAGAAATCTGCCCATTAGGACACTAGATGGAGCCAGATGGGAAAGTTTATGCTCTAACTGTAGTGGAACCATTTTCTCTGCACTTACCTTTTCAGAAACAGTTGTGTGATATGGCTGATCTCGCAGAAAACCTAATTTTCTGACATTCTTCTTCAATCGGGCTGCCCTCGATCAATCATTCATCAAACATTCACGAAGCCCTTGCCCTGGGCCATACACATAGCTGAATCAACACAGCTTATGGGCCAGTGAGAGAGGCTGCTGAATTGACAAAATGATTTCCTTTACTTTACTTCACTCTTTTTAGACTCCAGGCAGCAGGGCCCAATATCATTGCCTGACTATGCATACTTCTGTATCTTGTTATCTTTCTTACATTTTCCTTTCCCAGGAAAGCCTTTCCATTTTATTTCTTAGTATCTAAATATTACCTTTATCAGCCCCAATCCAATTACTTCTTCCCTTGGGAAACCTTTTCAGTTTCTTTCCACATAGAAATCATCTTTTATTCCTTTAATCCTATAGTATAGCACTATTCAAACTGTAGCATGCCTCAGAATTTCCTGGAGAGCTGGACCTCACTCCCAGTATTTCCAATTTGGTAGATCTATGGAAGAGGACTAACAATTTGCTTGTGAAGCTTATATTTTAATGGGGGAGACAGAATAAATATAATATGTAATAAGTATACTAAATAGCATATTAGAAGGTGGTAATTCCTATGGGAAAAAAAGAAAAAGAAGATATAACATGATAGCTACCTGTTCATGATAGCTACCTGTTTCTGTGGTATATCTAGCTCATTGTTGAAAAGGATGATATTATTTGAAGGTTTTGTTATTTGTACATTCAACAAAAGTTTGTTTTTGTCTTAGCATCTCATAAGCTACAGACTCCATGTTAGACATATAAAACCCTAAAAAGATGCAGATTTTGCAGTCAGACATAGTCAGACTCCTTGCTCTGCCTTTACTATGTGACATTAAGTAAATTATTCAATTTCTTTGAGTCTACATTTCTCCACCTGTAAAATGGAGACTGGGATTTTTACACAGTGCTATGAGTAAAAAAAAAGGATTTTAATGAGTTAGAATGCTACATATTGCCTAATACATAGTCAGTACTTATAAAGTATTAATTTTCTTCTTTTCTTTTTTTTTGTTTTCATTCAAGCAACAAACATAATATGTATAGGACACAATATTAGGCATTGAAGAAGATTTTGTCCTACACTCTTGGAGCTTAGCTGGACCAATTATCTTGGTTAAGAAGAAGCCAGAAAATATTTTTTAGAAAAAATGACAGGCCAGGACTTAAGGGTAAGCAGAAGTTAGTCAGACAAAGATCTTGCTAAGAATGTTCCAGGCAGATTCAAGACCACAGAAGCAAGAAAGTGTAAGACACAATGTAGAAAGTCCAAGTTGCTCAGTAGACTAGAACATAGTGAGAAGGAATGAGAACAGAAGCTGATGGGTGCACTAACTGAAGGACAGAGCTGAAGAATACAACGTTCCTGAAGGAATTTCAACAGAGAATCAGCATGGTCAGTTTTACTTCTTAGAAAGATATCCTTAAATTCAATGTGGAGACTACTAGAGGTAAGAGCTAGGCATAAAATTAATGCAGTAATAAAAGTGAGAAACAAGGTTGCCTTCAACTGAGTCAACAGTTGTGGGAATGGAGAAGTGACAATTAATGTCTGTTCATGACCTATAACTCAGAGGTTGTCAATGAAAGGGTTGACTAGCAGGAGGAATCTAGAATGGCACCCATCTTGTGGTCTGAGTAACTGAGGGCATGGTAATGCCATTTATTGAGCTGGAGCCTACTTACTGGGTCAAGCAGACTGTAATGAAAAACTCATGATCTCAGTGTAAGACATATGTATTTTGAGGTACCTGTGAGACATCATTTCCAGCTATACTGGAATATGTTCTTGGACTAGTCTGTGCCAAAGAATATATGTTTTCCTGTTGCTCTCAGTCTGCCTTTCTTCTCTATCTGGCCATATGTCCCAAAGATGAGTATTCCTGGAACATAGCCTAACACCCTGGAAGAAAGAATCTTGAGTGAAGGGTGTTCAGAATGTGCATTGGGCAAGGAGGGGTGATTAATAACAGTGGAGAATTTATGGAAACTATTCATAAAGAATTTGGCCTTGTGGTTAATCAGAATAGTTGATTCAGAGCATACATCAGGGTTTGGTTATCACATTTCCTGAACCAACAATCCAGATGTGGTATGTGTGTATGTGTGTGTGTGTGTGTGTATAGAATTTTTGCTAAACTGGAAATTTACATTATATGTAAGTTTCATAGAGATTTAAAAGTAATGTCAATGTTACTTATATATGAAACAAATTCCCTTTAAGGAAGAATAAGATGACATTCATTCATTCATTCACTCATCACTCTATACATATTTCTAAGCAGAGATATGTAGTCAGGTCCTGTGGCAAGTACAGAAACACTGAGATGAAAGAGTCCCTGCTCAGGAAAGCCTCAAGACTAGTGGTTAAAGCATGCAAGAAAACAGGAAATGGTAAGACAGTGAGAGAATCATTAGGACAGATGCCAAGAACAGAGTGCAGAAGAGAGCACAGGGAAAGAGGTATCTAAGGAAACTTAGGTTCTCAATATTAAAATTATCTTTACCACAGGGTTTCATTTGGCTTTGAAGAAATCCAATTACTCAATAGTTAATAAATGTTCTTTCTCTTTTATCAAAAGGTTATTGGAAAAAACTCTGAGTAATACATTTTGATTACTAAGGGAGGTTTGACAGCTTTGGTGGTCATCAACAATGCTCTTCAATCCCCAAGCTGATCACCAGAGAAAATCACACTTGGGACACCGTTTATCCCTGGTAGTAAGACAAAAAAAAAAGTAAAGAAAAATAAAAATCACACATTTTCTTGATGTTTGAAATATTACTGTTCTCTATTTGGAAAGAAAAATCATTTAAAACTATATAATAGAAAAAACTGATGCCACCACCATGTGTGCTTCTGTGTTTGTACAGGGTGTGAGCTTCAAGGTTAAAAAAGTACCACATGCCTTTGTTTCACATGGAAGATGCTGTGGGAAGCAGTGAATGGGATTTGGAGTCAGACAGTCTTTGTGGGTCTTGTGACCTTGAGAAAGTCACTTAACCTAGCTAAGACTCAGTTTTTTTTCACTTGCAAGGCATGTATTTGTATGATATCAAAAGAACCTAAGATGACTGCCTTGGGGATTAAATAATATTTAGAAGGCCTAGTGTAGTGCCTAAATTTTCCTTAATGTACATATCCCTGAACTAATGCATAATATACCCACATTTGGGCAAGCAACTAACTTGCATTCATCTTTTTAGACTTTAGTATATTATATTGTAACACTTAATGCAAGTGACTTAATGCAAAGATTTACTATTAAAAAACACTGAAATTTCTAAGACTTTGCTATCATAAATAACAAGCAGCTTATTAAGTTGGAAATATTTCAGAAACTGGGGAGTCAATTGCTGCTGTAGTCATTGGTCCAGTTGCCATCTTTTTGACACCAAATTCCTGTTGATGTAGAAAATGTAAGATATTGAATTTCTTATCTTTGATTCCCAAAATTCCTGAATTTATTTCCATGGTATAATCCCCATGGGATGATGAATTTGTTTTCTGAACTAAGAGATGGGGCACATATAGACATAGATAAATATGCAGAAATGGGCAGTATAACAGAGTTTCGAATATAAATGTTCAACACATTTTTTTCTGAGCATCTACTGGGAAACTATAGAGACCAATATTTTAATCCTGACTCTACCACATGGTTTCTATGTATCATTATCCTCTTTGAGTCTGCTTTACTTAAATTTTAATAGGGGAATAATGTCACCTTCCTCCAGTGACTATTAGTAGGATTAAATTAGATAATGAAAAGCAATGGTGCTCAACTCTGGCTGTGCTTTACAATTCCCTGGAAAGGTTTGAAAACATACTCCTTCCTCTAGAGTCTGACTTAATTGGTTTGGTGTGTAGCAAGAGGTTTAATATTTTTTAAAGCTTCCCAGGTGATTGTATCATAGGTTGAGAACCTAGGTTGAGAAACACTGAGATTTATGAAAGTTCCTGATTCAGGTATTTTCTGAAGAACACTGATCTCTTCCTCTTCCTCCTGTGGCAAATTCTGTTGGCCATTAGTAACACAGAGGTAAGATATATCTCTGTCCTCACAATGCTCCAGGTTCATGGGGAAAGACAGTCAAGGAAATAAATCATTACAATATAATGTGATAGGTATAATAAAATATTGAGATGAAGAAGACGAGGCATGCTACAGAAATTATTGACTCAGAAATTCTAGGACACTTGGTACTAGGTCACCATTGGTTACATTCCTATGTAGTCATATGAACTGGGTTCCAGGCAGCAGAAGGTTCATAGCATCCACTATACCAAACTCACAAGGTTCCTAGAACATTAGAAAAAGAACATTTTATCAACATATTATTAACTACATGTATGATCTGTGAGAGAGAACTACTGCCTTCATATCAGAATTTAAATGTGGAAAAGTCTCTTCCATCTTAAAACAGGTCAAAAATAATGTCCTTAATCTCATGACCCCTCCAGGTTTTCTCTTTCCCTCTTCAGAGCCAAAGTTCTTTAAAAGTATTTACTACACTTGTTATTTCCCTCTCCTTGTTTCCCACTTATTCCTCAACTCTTTGCAGTCTGACTTCTGCCCACTTAACTCTACTGATGCTGTCTGGCCAAGGTCAGCAAGTACTGTTCTGGTTCTTGTTATGGCTCTACTGACCATCCCCTTCTTGTGGAAATGTTACTTTCCATAGGCCTCTGTGACATAACATTCACAGGTGCTCTTCTCTCTCTTTGGTCACACCTCTCCAGCTGCTTTGTTATTGTGCAGATTTTAGAATTCAGTGTTCTATCTTAGGTGGTCTTCTCTTTTCATTCTCCACAGCTTCCCTGAATGATCTTATCCCTCTTATGGCTTCAGTGATTCTCTCTTTTCAATAAATATCCAAATCTGTGCTTGTCCCTTTGTTTTCTCTGATGCTCCCAATCTTTTTTATCCAGTTTTCCACTTAACATCTACACAGTGATATCCCAAAAGTGCCTCAAATGTGTTTTAAAACAGAACTCATTATCTTTCCCCAGATTCTAAAGCAGTATTTCCCTTGTTTGTTCCAAGTAAGAAAATCCCAAGGCCATCCAACCCAGATTCAGAACCCCTTAAGCCATTTGTAATTCCTCCTACTCTCCTCAAATACTGACTCTGATTGATTCTGATCTTCAAAATATGTCCTTTTTCCTCCATTACCTCTCCACCATTCTAGTTTAGATGATCATCATGTCATTCTCCTCTTAAAACCCTTCAGTAACTTTCCATATTATTAAAGACCAGGTTTTTAAATTTGGCCTACAAGGTCCTATGTGACCTGGTTTCATCCCTCTCCAACTCATCTTGCTCTTCTTTTGATGACAGTCCTCCTATAGCTATACAAAACTTAATGGTTCCTGCTTTCTTTTGTCTCTGGATTTTTCCTTTGCCAGAAATGCTCTTCCTTGTACCTTTCACACTGTCCTAGCTAACTCCCACTTGCCCTTCATAATTAAGTTTATATGACACTTCCTCTAGGGTATGTTCACTGATTCTTTGATCTGACTTTTTGCCCCTTGTGTTTATGCTAATAGATTCCTATGCCTACTCCTTTTTTACAGACTTGTCAGTCTACCTGCCTTTGCTACCAAACCCGATAGGAAGCACCTGGGCCAGCCATTATTCTTTGCTGTGTCCAATGGCTGCCATAGTGCCTGGCTATACTAGATGCTCAGAATATGCTTATTGATGACTAAAAAAATGAATGAATGTTAAAGAAATGGAGATAAATGAGAAATGGTCTCTACCCTGAAGCAGTTTACAGTTTAGAGATGACAGATACAGAGGTAGTTATCCAAAACAGAATATGAATCGAGTAAGTATAACTCAGGTATAACTCAGGACGCAAAGTTGCCTGTCAACTGGCAAGATTGGTGAAGATATTTCAAAGGAGGCAGCATTGGAGCCATCCCTTAATAATAATATTAACTATGATAATTTGGATGATAGTAATACTACATATGAGTGCATATTATGTGTCAGATATCTTAAATGTACATTGTTATTTATATTTTCAATAATCTGTAAGTTTATTCTCATCATTTCTAATATATAGAAAAGGAAACATATTAAGTATCTTAAGCCAGTTCAGCTAGCTAGCTAGTGGAGGAGCTTCTCATTGGCAGGGACTGTGTCCCATTTTTCTGAAAGACCCAGTGATGTGCACAGAACCTGCATGAAGTAGAGACTCATCAAACATTATCAAATGTCATAGGCATCATAGCACATGCTTGTAATCCAGCAACTCAGGAGGCTGAAGCAGAAGGATTGCAAGTTCAAAGCCAACCTGGGCAATTTAAAAGAAAATCAAAGACTGTGGATGTAGCCCAGTGGAAGTCTACCCCTGGTTCAATCCCCAGTACCTCAAAACAAATGTTATCTAATGAAACAATAAATGGGAGAACAGAATTTTAAGAAGTAAGTTTAAAAGCAAGATGAAAGAGCTTGATGAGGTCAGAGACAGGCTATGTTCTTTTATTAAAGGGTCTCGCAAAACTCATAAAAAAAAATAGTTTTGTCCAGAGTATCCAAGAATCCTGTTTGACATTAGCCAATGAAGCCACAAGCGTGTGTATGCTGATGCAGACTTCTGCTCTGTGCTGCAGCCCTGCCTCCGGAAAATGTATGGCAGAGATTCATAGCCTTAGGAATGCTTTCACTGATGTGGTACAGATGAGCTTTGATGGTGAACTTGTAGGGGTATAAATAACCCACAACAGAAAGGAGCTGCCATATGGACAAGTCCATTTGATAAAAATACTTCAAGGCCAAACAGCAATTAGGGCCACGTCCTCTTCTCCCCTGCATGCCTTTCCCTCTTGAGTGCCTCAACACTGAAACCAGTGTCCAGGGCACCCACGGGCAGTTTACTGAAGGAAACAAACAAACAAAAAACACCTGTCAGAACTGTCATTCTTTCTCTTGCTTCTGTCACCCCATGACTTGTTTGTGAAATTCTTAAATTTGGTTGTGAGCTGTTTTGACAGTCTGTCTTAATAAATGTTCTTAAACTCTTGGGGGGGGTCTGCAGATTTTTTCTGCATCTGGATGATATAGAAAGATTTTCTTCTTTTAAGGAGCTCTGGAGCTTCTCAAAATGTCTCTTAAGGGATCTATCACCCCAAAAGTCTTCAAAGAGAATGTTAGGATCCTATTGTTGGAAAATAACTTTCTTTTCTCTGAGCCCTAACTAAATATGGGGTTTTAATCATTTTATATAGATAATTTAGAGATATAATCCTAAACAATAATAATATTCAATAAATTTAATTTAGTTATTGGACATTATAATTCTACCTGTATTTCACTTCAAATGCAAACAGGAGTATTTACTGAGCACCTACTATCTTCTTTATATATGCAGGGCTGCCTTTGAGGCATCCTTACCTATGTGGAATCCAGAAAATTAAAGACTTCTTAGTGAAAGTCTAGTATTTGTTCTAGTCTAGTTTTCATTGTACCTGTTTGTTGTGTCACATGTTGAGATAAAATTAAGAAACTACTATCCAATTGTTCCCTTTGGGTCAGTCTAAGAACGAAACATTTGACTGTAATAGTTTGATAGGGTTAATCAGGTGTAAATCTCTGTCACAATATTAGAAGAGAGTATCAAAATCAGGATTTATGGAAAGCAGGAGGATTGAATAAGAATGAATGCAACACATGAAATGAGAACTGTGTCCTGGTTGCCATATATTTCAAGGCATTTGGTAGAGTTCTAGTATTCTCTTTTCATACTTGTCAATAACAAATCGATGGAAACTTATGCCTATATGTAGCTGAAAAAATAATATATGTTATGTATTTCTCTTTCTTCTGCACTGCACATGCCTTACCATCTCCCTTTCTTTCAGGAAATGATTGTTTTTATCTTAAGCAAGTTGGTACTGAAATATCACTTATTAGTAATAGCATTCTTGTTATTAATTGAAGAAAAAAGGTATTTCCTGTGCATGTGCTTGCTCCAGATTCTCCTTATTTGCTGTCTTCAACAATAGTGTTCCTGAGGAAGTTTTGCCTTCCTCTAGGATGCTCTGCAAAATGCCCACTGCTAATGAGTCACATCAGTGGAAATAATTTTCCCCTCTGTGTTTATCAGGTCAGCAGCTCTCTGTCCCTAACCTGAGCATGCTGCATCCAGAGGTTGAAAACCTGTACCACAGTTATGGGATGAAGGTAGGGGAAAATACTTGGTTTTGATCCTATCAATATAAAGAGTGAATTCTTTATTTGGTACTGAAATGAAAACAAACTGAACCGTGACCACCATGACATGTTCTATGTCATGTTAACTACTTTATACCTACCATCATTGGCATATGCATTAAAATGACATTTTCCACATAATCCAGATATTCCAACTATCACTCAACCCTATTTACTTTGTTTTATGCATGTCCCAAAAAACATAGTTATTTTATTTAGTATCCTAAAACAATTTAAAAGCAGTAAATGTAAAGGTACTAGGAGGATTTGGGAAAGTCCACTTTGTTAGCAATATAATTTGCATGGACAAGGCATAGTGACTGGAAGGTATTCAGAGTAGACACAAAAGGAGTCCTAAAAAAATAAGATGGATTAAGTTATGTTCAGCTCTAAAGACACAGGAACATATGAAAGGGTATGATATGATTTAGGAAGATTGTGTTCAAAATAATATGCAAACTTTGGAATTTTTCTGGAAACTACACATATGTGGAAATACAGGCTTCACAGGGGAAAGACTTTGGAGTAATGGACCTGGGTTTAATTCCCAAGACTTCTTTTTTCTAGCTGTAGAATGGGAAATTACTTAAGTTTCCTGAGCTTCAATTTTTTCAGTGCACTGTGCAATGGAAAAAACACTTCTTATTCATAGGGCAATGTGAAAATTAAATGAGATAACATAAATAGAGGCACTAGCTCAGTGCCTGGCACGTTGCTAGTGCTCAGTATACTAAAATATTCTTACTCCCATAAACCCCTAGACAATTTGGAATAACATTTTTGTACCTAAAAATGCCATTGCAATAAAGCCATAAGCTCCCTTATAGGGAATTTATTTTATTTTCAGAGAGATTCACAACTTGCTTATAAAATTAGAAACTTGGCATTAGATAGCATGAAGAAGAGAAGAAGGAAATGTGTATTGGTTGAACATTTTTTCCAGACCTCTGGAAGAGGCAACTTTGTTAACTACATTGGAAGCCTTATCTTGAAGAGTTTGCCAGCCAATGAATCGGGGCCATGCTATGAGAGCTGACCTGTCATGAAGTGATTAGGATTTGGTATGATCACAATGTGTTAGCTGGGGCCTGGGGGAGTGAATCGCGATTTGTCTGAGAATTGTTCTCTTATAAGGTCAGGACCAAGTTACTGCCTTCCCAAAAGAACAGGATGTCATTAAGAGTAGTGGCTCTTAGAAGAGAGGGCTGTACAAACTTTGGAGGAAGGGCAAGAAGGAGTTTGAAAGTGTCACTGATATTATTTGAAAGTCAACATTCTTCCCTTTTCAAGATACTCTTCAAATACAGAGAGAGAAAGAGAGAGAGAGAGAGATCTTTTAAATCTATATCCAGGCTCAAGCAGTAATTCCCTTTTTACCCTCTTCTTCATGACCTGAAAAACTCAGACTCTAAGATTCTGCACTGGCTTCAGCTCTTGGGATGTCTTTCAGGATTCCTCTGTCTGGATTATATGGCTCTCCTGTGGGTTCTCAGCACCTTGCATTTTCATAGTGCTTCCTTAGATATCATTTGTCTATATCTTAGCATCTCTATTGTGACTAGAACATGGTATATATCCAGTAAAATTTATTTGAGCTGACTTGTAGAAGGTCAGGGACTCCAAATGGTTGCAAATGTGGATCAGGCTGAGGAATGAGGAGTTGTACAGACTAGAGCTTCCTGTGCTGGTTGATATGAACCTCCAGGGCATCTTTTGGCAGGCCTTTTTTCCTGGCTGGATCCAGAGTGGAACACGGAGCTATATATTGTACCTATTTCCCTGCTTTCAAGATAAATACATGGTCCTTCTTATTTCTCGAAAAGTAGGTTGGCAGAAGTGCTAATTTATTGAGCACCATGGTATGCCAGCTGCATTATTTTATTTAAACCTTATAACCTTGTAAATTATTAGGCTCCTTCATACAGCTGAGAATGCAGAAGTTTTAGATTTTCCCAAAGCTCTGCAGCTAAAATAGGAAGTAGAAGGGTTCCCTCCAATACCTAACACTTTTTTTTTTTGCACTGCAATCTGATAAGGAAAGGCATAGTTGCAAGTGGGTGCTGAGGGTGAGTATCAATGGTAAGAGTTAAGTGCTTCAGAGCTTACCAAGTACTTTATCTAAGACTCCATCGAAGCCACACATGGCCCTGAAAAGCAGGCAAAGTAGGGACTACCCACATCATTTAGCTAGAGTAGCAAGGTACAGAACAACATGTCAAATATCACCAATTCTGGTCCTCTGACCTCAAGACTGAGCCTCACATCTCTGAAGGTCCAGTTGGGTTTCATAGTTGACCTAGACTCAGCTAAGATGCAGAGAGTGGAGTTGTTTCTCTGGCCACATAGGAGATTTTCTTCAATCATCTGTTGTAGAATATATTTATTCACTTATTTATAGCTCACATCATTCCTCTATGGATTTAAAATGACTTTATGTTGTATTAAGCTGCCTAATCACATAAGCCAATTAATCCAAGTCATTTGATTTCTTTGTTTTTGTGACAAGAAATAAGCAAATTGGATAAATTTTTGCCTCCCCTTACCTTCCTCACGAATCTGCTCCAGCTCTTCCCACCCCATCTGCTTGGAATGTCATCACCAGCCTCCCTGTTTCCTGTATCTGTGTCTCTGAATATGCTGTTCCATTTGTTTCTCCAACCTGTAGACCCACTTAGCTCTGAGGTCAGCCCTCCCCTTTCCAGGTCCCTTTCAAAAGTGGTGTAATCATTTCCTCTGTACAATTGCCTGTTCCCCTCTTTAAATCTTACTGCTTCCGTATCTTGTCCTGTTTTCCTCCCCAATAATCCGAACTTAATGAGGGCAGGGACCTTATCTTTTATCTCTGCTTCCTTCACAGTGCCTAGATGCCTAGTACACAGTCAAGAGAATGATTTACCCCTCTCTAAGCTCAAAAACTGATTTTCCAGGTGAAATAACATGATGTATTTGTTTTTATTGGTGAACAGTAAGATTAAATTTGTTACTTAAAATTAACACACCCAATCTCTCCATGTCTCCCTTCCCTGCTTTAGGTTTTCATTCTAATGTTACATTCTCAATGAGGCCTTCTTTGGCTACCCTATCTAAAATTTTGCATTAAATATCCATTAGCTTTCTTTATATTTTTTCTCCATGGCAGTTGTCGCTACCTTAAAGTATTATTTATTTAACTTGTTTTATTTATTGTCAATTTCTCAATTAAGAGTAAGTCCATGAGGGCAAATGGAGGTTTTGTCATTTTTATTCACTATTTTTTCCTTAGTGTCTATATGTGTCTGGTACACAGTAAGTGACCAATCAGCATTTTTCAAATGATCAGATGAATACTACTAGGTATTATCACAAAATGAAAATCGGAGGGCCTGGAGAATTGCTCCTGTTATGATATTGCCAAGTGTCTGATCTTGGGGATATCTAGAGTGAGGAATCTCGTCTGGGGATATATTCATCACTTATACGACATAGAGAGACTAGTTAGAACCAATATATACTCACAGTAACTTCAGTCAATATTTGGGCAAATTACCTCATCATTCTATGCCTTAGTTTTCCCTTCTGTTAAAAAGGGCATAATACTAATACTCATTTAAAAGTATTAATGAGAAAGAATAGGAAGTTTTCAAATGAATTATAACTCTTATTTTTTTTCTCCCAAGTCTAGAAACCATCTTTCTGAGATATATGATTCCACCTCTTCTCAATTTTTGTTATTTATTATAACTAAGTAAGTTTTTAGTTGCAGTCAAGTTAGTATTTATTCTCAATAATTTTTACATTACTTAGGTTGGTTATGTTTTAAAGTCATTGCATCACAGTAAGTCTGTTAGCAAACATTGTTGGCAATATTTATGTACCTAAATTTTTACCATAAAATAGAAGGCCTGTAAAAACAGGGATGAACTTCTTGGAAACACTGTGCTTTTTGCCTTCCTCTTGCTCTAAGTGTCTTTGATAGAGTAGCTGGTGGATGAATGATTCTAAAGGTTAAGGAACCTTGAAAAAGAAAGGATTTTTCCATAAATGAGTAGCACACAATTTATGCTTCTACCTCCTAAAGATTCCTTATTAGTTACCTAGTCTCATGATTGCCTATTCTCTTCTGCATCAGCCCTTTGGGTAGATTGAAGGGTCTAATTAAATTAAGCCATTGGATTGTAATTATAATTTGGAAACAGAAAATCCTCCAGGGAATATGATCACATTTATTATTGGAAAGAACCATGTGGCTTGTAACTGCAGGCTGGGTACAATTCTCCCCATACAGGACAGTAGGGAGAAGCATGAGCCAAAGGAAGCAACAACACATGAATACTAGGTTGGGTAGCAATTCTCACACTGAAGATTTTTATCTTGGTAATTCCACATTTCTTCTTTGGGACTTTAGAACTCTTCCTAGGTCTTCACAGAAAATAATAATTACTGCTAATACTCATTGAGCCCTTATCTATAGTAACACACTTTGAGCCAGGTGGCAATCCACAATGTGTTTCAGCACAACCATAGTCATTTCCTACGTAGAGAAATTATATTAATTATCCAAACTATAAATGAAACTATTTTATCAGTGCAAAATATTTTCTTTCAGATGTTTAGTTCCTTGTCATCTACAACTTACTTGCCTTTACTTTTCTGTCACTCACTTTATTCAAATCTCAGAAGCATGGAAGTATAAAGGGGAAAGTGCCTTAGACTATTTTACAGATGAGGAAACTAAGAATCAGAAAATAGGTGTGACTTGTTTAGTGCCATGTCTGCAGCCCCTGAGGTCAGTGACTATATGTCATCTGTATTCATCGCCCCATTGCCCAGCACAGGTTTGATTCCACGGATATTCAAGACAGTATGGGAGGAAGGAACTAGGAAAGGAATGAAAGGAATAGACTATCAAGGACTTGTCTGTAGAGGTGGGGCAAATGCTGAAAAAAAGACCCAGCCCTGGTAACACTGAAGTCACCACCTGGTATCCAAAGTCCATGATAGTCTCTGATTTATCTAATTCATTAATCTTAAAGCTAATTTTAGGAGCTTTCTTGTGGATGGGCAGAGCCTAGGGACTGAAGAGTTGGACCAAGTCAGCAAACAAACATCTAGTTAGCTCCACAATATTTCTCGTAGGAAGCAAACCTAAAGGCCAAGACTGAGGTTGTTCTACATTCCACAGATATCCCTCAGATGCCTAGTACCACACTCTATTCTAGGAAGGGTCCAGGATAAACAAACAGATCCCCAGACTTGGAGGGAAGATAAAAGGAGAACTTCATTTATGTGCAAGAGAAAGAACCTAAGAAAGGGAACCAAATCAGAGCTATAGCCAGAGAAATGTATGTTTTAATAAAAGAAAATACAAAATGCTGAAAGAGCATCTAGAAGACACCAAACCAAGCTTTGGGACATGGGATGATATTTCAGGAAGTGATTTTTGAGGCAGAGGCATTGACTTATACACAAGCAAGGAGATAGGGAACATTCAAGAAGCTACAAGCTACAGTATGTCTGGCATCGAGTCCAGGGGTTGGAATGGCTGGATGGCCACAGAAGATGAAAGAAGCCAAGTCACCACAGGCCTCACAAGTGTCAGGCTAAGGATCTTGAGCTTTATCCTGAGAACAATGAAGAGTCATGAGAAGGAATGTAGCAGAAAAGTGAAATGGTCAGATATACCTTGCAGGAAGATTACTATGGCCTCTAACGTGAA
Organism: Marmota flaviventris; assembly: GCF_047511675.1. Lineage (NCBI taxonomy): Eukaryota > Metazoa > Chordata > Mammalia > Rodentia > Sciuridae > Marmota > Marmota flaviventris. Next base: position 38,295,446 of record NC_092507.1, on the reverse strand, counting down.
AAATGCAGTGCAGAAGGCAAGCATTTATATGAAAAGATTGGGAAAGAAGCTATGGCATCAATTACAAGCAAGAGATGATTAAGTCTAAGCCAGGACAGGGTTGGAATTGGGGGTTGGGAGGTGGGGGTAAGGTAGGAGATGGAGGTGAAAGAGGAGATAAGGGCTTCTTTTAGTATTTTCTGACTACTGAATACAGTAATCCTCTTTATGTTGGATTCTAGATACCAAATCTGAGAATGCTCAAGTCCCTTTATAAAATGGATTATTTGCACATAAACTATGAACATCCTTTCATCCAAACCTAATGAAATGGAAATGTTAAGAAAATAGTTATTATACTATATTGTTTAGAGAAAAATGGCAAGGAAAAAAAGTCTATATGTTCAATATAGTCTCATTTTTTTTCCTTAGATATTTTCAATTTTCTGTTGTTTGAACTTAAGGATATGGAAGATTGACCATATGTCTTACTGAGTGGAACAGGGTAGTCAGTTCAAAACTCTAGACATTGTCCTTTACCCTCACTCTTCCCCACTCGATTCTTCCCCATTCAGTCCATTACCAGCCCATTCCCTTTTAACTGATAAATCCTTTGGATCCTTCTACTTCATCTCCTCTGCTTCTGCTGTCTTCTAAATTATCACCATTGGCTTCCTACGCTTCTAACTCTTCCCTCTAACCTGTTCCTTCCCCTCCTCTACTACCATATATTACCAGCCCATTTTCCTTATTACAGCTAGCAATTTCTTTTGTTTTTAATTTTTTTAAAAAAAATTAGTTGAGGTATACCTGATATACAATAAAATGCACAGATTTAAGGGGTCTAATTTGATAAATTTGGGGCTGAAACCATCAGCACAGTCAAACAATGAACAATATAACACCCCAGAGGTTTCCTTATGCTCCTTTGGCACTTCTTCCTGCCATCCCTCCTTCTCTCCCACTCACTCCTGAATAACCAGTGCTCTCCTTTCTGTCACTGTAGATTAATTTGCATTCTCTAAACAAAACTGTTTAGCTTTTTCTAGAATTTTATAAAAATTAAATTTTATAGTACTTACATTTTCTGCTCAAGTTTCTTCAGAATAATTGTTTTGAGATTCAACCACATTGCTGTGAATATCAATAGTTCATTCCTTAGTATTATTGTATAATATTCCATTGTATTTATGTATCTCAACCTGTTTATTCATTCACTTATTGGTAAACATTTGCATTATCTTCAGGTTTGCACTATTACAAATAAAACTACTCTGAACATTTATATATAACTTTTTGCAAGGACATAGGCTTTTATTTCTCAAGAGAAAATACCTAGAAATGGAATGGCTGTGTCAAATGATAAGTTTTTGTTTAATTTTGTAAGACATTGTCAAATGTTTTTCCAGTGTGGCTATGCCATTTTGCATTGCTACAGTAGCCTATGAGAATTCCTGCTCCACCATTCCTTAACACTCAGTATGGGAGGTCTTAATTTTAGCCATTCTAATAGGCATGTAGTAGTTTCTCATTGTGGTTTTGATTTGTACTTCCCTAATAACTAATGCAGTTGAGCATTTTTAATGTGCTTGTTTGCCATCTGGACATCTCCTTTGAGGAAGTGTCTGTTCAGATCTTTTGCCCACCTTTAAAAAAAAATCAGGTTACTTGCTTTTCTTTTGATTTGTTATTATAGATCAAACATTCCTAATCTGAAAATCAAAAATAATCTAAAATCTGAACCTTGTTTTTGGTTCTAGGGATTTAACCCAAAGGTGGGATATATCCCCAACCCTTTTTATTTTTGATTTTGAGACAGGATCTTGCTAAATTGCTCAGGGACTCACTAAATCACTGAGGCTGGTTTCAATCTTGTGATCCTCCTGCCTCAGACTCCAGAGTTGTTGGGATTACAGGCAAGCAGCACCACACCTAGCTTGAAATCTGAATCTTTCTGAGCACCAAAACTTCTAGCCCTGAGCATTGAATTTTGAGAATTCTTTCTATTCATTTTCTGGATTCAGGTCTTTATCATATGTATTATTTGCAAATATTTTCTCTCTGTGTATGGTTTGTGTTTTAATTATTCTAACATTTGTTTTTCAATGAGAAGTTTTAAAATTTTGGTTAAGTCCAACTTATCAAGTTGCTTTTTTATGAATCATGTTTTTGGTGTTGTATCTAAGGATCTTTTCCTAACTCATGAAGATTACAAAGGTCTTCTATATTTTCTTTTAGAGTCTCAGGTTTTAAATTTAGGTCTATGAGCCATCTTGAGGTAATTTTCTTATGTGACATGAGGTATGGATTGAAATGGTTTTCCCTGTATGGATAACCAATGGTCTCAGCTTCATTTGTTGAAAAGGCTACCTTTTCTCCACTGAATTGCTTTCACAATTTTGTTGAAAATTAGTTATCTATATATGTATGAGTCTATTTCTGGACATTATTCTGTTCCATTATTCCAGAACCATACTGTCTTGATTACTGTATGTTTATAATAAGTTTTGAAATCAGGTGGTATTAGTTCTTCAACTTCGTTCTTTTTCAAAGTTATTTTGGGTATTCTGAGTCTTAGCATTTTCATATGAATTTTAGAATTAGTAAGACATTTTTTATAACCTGCTAACATTTTTTTTGCATTGCAAATTTGATCATACCCATCCCCTTATTAAAATTCTTTAATGGCTTTCTTCATGATTTCAGTAATTTATTTCCCGGATTATATTCCCTGATCTGAGTGCCATGTGTGTAGAGACCCTTCCCTCCTAACCAGCCTCATCCTCCTTCACCCCTCTCCACACTTGGGGTACTGTGGTCTTCTTGAGTTCCTTGACTATGTCATTACTCCTTCGTACCCTAGATCCTTTTTCTGTGTTGTCCCCTTTGACTGGAACTCCAACTCTACTCTACTCACATCTCCCTCTGCCTTTGGAATTCCAAATCCCTCTCAGCTCAAACAACTGCTCCTCATGGAAATGTTTCCACATTCTCCCATTAAATATTTTATAGCTCCCAGTAGTTTTTTCATGACACTTATTTAAGGATAAATCATATATGTGAACATTTAATAATTTAAAAAAATCTTTTTTTGCCAGTGGACTATAAATACTATATGAGGGCAAAAATCTTTATACTCTGTCAAAAAGCTTGGCACATATTAGGTACTCATTTTTTAAGTGACAGAATGAATGAAATATAATTTGGGGATGTTTACCCTTTCACCTCATATCAAGATGGTTCTGGGAGTTGGAAAAGATCTTAGTTTTGGGGCAAGGAGTCAAAGAAATGCAAGGTTAAGGCAAGGGACATTTCTTGATTCCCTGCCTCATGTCTTGAGGAAATGATCTTTAAATGATACATTTGTTCCTACCAGTTCATGCATTTCCACCTACTGCCTTGCAATAGGGCCCAGAAGAGAAGCTGAACAATGAAATAAATTTTAAAAACCATTGTTATTTTGGGGGGAATTTCATCTTCCTTTTTTATTCAAGCAACTTTTTTGCATAATTTTTTGCATAATTCATTTCACTTCCCACTAGCTGAAATGAGGCAAGAGAAGTTGAGCAGGCCCACAATGTAAGGCCTTTATAATCATGTTTTTAAAAAAATAAATAAAGCTAAAGTCCATACCTTTTGGACTAGACAAAGCTATCTCAGAAAAGAATGATTCCATGCTGGCAGCGTGAGGTACCACACCTCTCCACCTCCCCTCCTCTTCCTCTTTCCTCTGCATTCAAAAAGCCAAAAGCCCAAGAGTTAAATCTCAGCTCTGAACCCTAACCCTGTTGTTCAAATTGGTGTAATCAAATGCTTTTACCTCTTTGGGAAACTCATGTCTCATTTGTAAAATCAGGGTAAAAATCATCCCTTCTCTACTCATCTTCCAGGGTTGTCATAAAACAATAACATAATAATTAAACTATATTGACTGGCTATTAGTTGCCAGGAACCATGATGATCACATTACAGATGTGAATTCTAGTGATCACAATAGCCTTCTGATGTGTTAGTTTTCTCATTTTATGAATTATGAAACTGTAAGCTTGGGGTGGGGGGTGTGGGACAAGTTCCCAATACTAGGAAGGTTTCTCAATGCCAGGTTGAGAATTTAGACATCATCCAAAGGACAACTTGGGAAGGGGCTAAACAGAAAGGACAAGGTTAGATCTGGATTTTAAAAAGATCTTGCTGCTGGGCACAGTGGTACACAACTGTAATCCCAGCTACTCAGGAGGCTGAGATAGGAGGATCATGAATTCCAGGCTAACCTGGGCAATTTACTGAGACACAATCAAAATGAAAAATAAAGGGCTATGAGTGCAGCTCAGTGAGAGAGTGCCCCTAAGTTCAACCCCCAGTACTGCAAAGAAAGAAAGAAAAAGGAGAAAGGGAGGGACCGAGGGAGGAAGAGAGAGAAAGAGATGAAGAAGAAGAAGGAAAAAAAAAAAAAAACAGGTCTTGCTGACACCTGTGTAGAATGCAATTGGGAGAAGGATAACCCAGGGCCTGAATAATGGAAGGAATACGTGTAATGATAATTAGGTGCTTTACCACTTTCAAAGCATGTTTATACCTTTTTTATTATTTGAATCTCTTAATAACTCTGTGAGGTAGCAAAGAAGACATTATTAATGGTATGAGTATTAATGTTTTTGAATATATAATCTGTGCCCTGAAAATAGTATAATTATCTTATTACAACATCACATGGCTCAAAATAGCAAAACTGGGCCCCAAACCCAGAGTTCTGGACTTCTAGTGCATGTTCTTTTATGGTATTCTTTAGTGACTTGCTTAAAGAAAGCTGGTTATACTGCCATGTGACCCTGTCAGGTCCCTTTCCCTCACCTAACCCTCATCAGTTCAAGTGTAAAATTAAAGGATCAGAATAGATGAGTGCTCTCGGGTCTTTCACCCTACTTCCTGATAAGCTGAAGTCTCTCTTGGAGTCTCCATTGGCACCTACTGACTGAAATAGGTGAGGAAAACAAGGTAGAAAGAGATGAGCACCAGTCGGCCAATAGAACTAGCTGGCTTAGTTGCAAAAGGTTAAAATAAACTCATTTGATTGATTATGAATTTTAAGCAGTTTTTCTCCAGTGCAATCAGCTCTTTCCCGTCGTCATCGCTCATTAGGGAAAGATTTCCATTCCAGCAGTGATTGAGGATGTTTCCCAGCATTTGCATTTTGCATTATATACGCTAAGCACCTTGCTGTCAAAATTATGAGCTGTCTCTCCTCTTCAGGCCCCTGCCTCTCATTCCCTGCTGCTCTTGGGTCCCTTGCTGGGATGGGGAGAAGTGACCCTGGAGGAAAGGGCAGAAAGATCATGGCCATATTGACCATTGGCTTGTCCTTACCTGAATGTCTTCCAGTCAGCCTATGACAGGATGATGGAAGGGTCCTCATGGCCGCTTTTCCTCGGCTTCTAATTGGCCTTTATGAATATTTAATGAAATCAAGATGGAATTCAATCAGAAACTTTACCTTCTATATCTTCAGGAAAGAAAGAAGAAAAAGAAATGGCGAGATATTATTAGATTCTTCTAGCCACAGGGCAGAGGCACTGTGCCCTGAAATCCCTCTGATACTCAGATGCCATAACAGCCTTAACTGCCCAAGTACTTCTACTAAGTCTAAGAGAATTATTCAGTTTTAGTAATGAAATGCTGCCAATATTCATGTACCATGCAGGTGAATGGATTTCATCTGGAGAGGTTAAAGGCTAATGTGCTAAAGCGCAAGTTCAAGCTAGAGGTGCTGTCTTAAAATTTTCTTTTCAGGAAATTCTCTCTTCCATCTTACTGAGAACCTCTTTGTTTCTTCTTATTTAATTAAATTTTTGTTCATTGCAGAAAACTTATAAATATGGAAGATCAAAAGTAAAGTTTGCCCATAATTTCACCAGAGATAACAGCATTTAATTATTTTTTTATATTTATCTACCTATCCTAATCAGTACATGTAACCACATAATCCCACAGTAATGCTTTATAACAAACCTTTTTAGAAATATATACACTCTATCATGATATATACATATATATGTATACATATATCATAATATATAATCACACATATATATTGTTATGTTTAGATATGAGTTATCCCCCAAAAGCTCATGTGTGAGACAATGCAAGAAGGTTCAGAGGAGAAATGATTGGATTGTGAGAGTTTTAACCCAATCAGTGAATTAATCCCCTGATAGGGATTAACTGAGTGGTAACTGAAGGCTGGTAGGGTGTGGCTACAGGAGGTGGGCACTGGGGGCATGGTTTTGAGGTATATATTTTGTATCTGGTGAGTGGAGTCTCTCTCTCTGCTTCTGATCATCATGTGAGCTGCTTCCCTGTGCCACACTCTTCAGCCTCATCTTGTGTCATGAGGAATGGAGCCTGATATCTATGGATTGAGACCTCTGAAATCTTGAGCCTCCAGATAAACTTTTCCTCCTCTGCAGTTGTTCTGGTTGGGCCTTTTAGTCACAGCAGCAAAAAAAGCTGATTAAAACATGTATGTATCACCAAGTATGATATATGCCAAATATGGCTTATTATTTTTTATTGTGTGAATGTACCTTAACATATTTAACTGATTTTTGATCATTGGCATTTCCTGTTGGGGCCTTAAAGATGGCTTTATGACTTTACACAGAAAGAATATCATAAGACCCTGAACCTTGGCATCAAATAGATTTGGATTCTAACCCAAGTTCTTCAAGTTAATTATCTATATGTTCTTAGAAAGATTAACTCCTCTATGTACCAGTTTTTTTTTTTTATCTTAAGAGATTATTTTGAGAATTAAATGAGAATATATGCCAAGTCCCTAGTACAGTGTTTGGCAATGTGAATGTTCAGTTTATGGTCACCATTAGTATTGTCATTGTTAATAATGTTCTGATAATTTTCCTTATGGTAAATTTTACCACTTCATTAGGCTCATTTCCTAACAGTGCAATTTATGGGTCAAAAGATTTTCACATTTTGATGTCAACTAAGTTTTTTTTTTAAATCTCTTAAAGTATTTCTTTCTCCAACCAGTCTCTTGAACTTCGTTAACATTTTGGGCCCTTATGGCCAGTGCATGATGAAACTTTGGATATTATCTTCCCTTCTTGGTCCTCAATTTTTTATTTTATTTTATAAGATGAAGTAAATGTTAAAGCAGTTTAGACTGCTATATCAAAGTGTCATAGACTGAGTGCCTTATAAACAATAGAAATTTACTTATTACAGGTTTAGAGACTAAAAGTCTGAGATCAGGGTGCAAAAACAGTCAAATTCTTGTGCAGGCTCTCCCCAGGTTATAGACTACTGACTTGTATCCTCACATGGAAGAAAGTTAGCTCTCTGGGGTCACCCTTATGACCTACCTAATCACCACCCAAAGGTCCACTTCCTAATACTATGACATTGAGAGTTAGGATTTCAACATGTGGACTCAGTGGAACACGAACACTGATCCCATAACCGTGTTGAGCTATGTACATGTTAGGTATAAGATTCTGTCCTCTACCTCCAGCTACTCTAACATGGTCCAACCCACCCTCTAGAACAAAAACTCTAAAGCCAACTGAGCAGTCCCAGCTTCAGACAAGTAGGTTTCCACTTAGTTTAGGCTTGGTTTTTCATGGAGTGTTACCATGGATCCTCAGTAATATGCAGTAGATATAATAATCTAGAGATGGCAAGTGATATCCAGAAGGTTTCCTCTTCCTATGTATGTGTGTATATTTCAAAGATGTGAGTTGTAGGTTGAATGGTATCCCTCCAAATGATATGTTGAAGTTCTAAACACTGGACCTTATTTAGAAACAAGGCATATATAATCAAACTAAGATACAATCATAGTAGAGTAAAGCGGGTCTTATATTCAACAGCTAGTGTTCCTTTAAGAAAGTCATGTGAAGCCATATGGTCACAGACACACCTAGGGAGAATCCCAGATGACAAAGGAGACAGATTGGAGTAATACTTCCATAAACCAAAGAACCTCAAAGTTATACAAGCTAGAAGAGGCAAGATAGGATATTTCCCTAGAATCTTTGAGGAGAAGATGCCTCTGCTTATACCCTAATTTCAGATTTCTAAACTCTAATATCTGAGAAAATACACTTCTTTTGTTTTAATTCAACCATTTTATAATAATTTGTTATGATAGCCCTAGGGAATGACTACAGTGTATATGCCAATTTTTATTTCTCTTCTTCTCCTTATTAGGGAGCATGCTATTAATTCCTAGGGTCATTTCTGGAGACAGAAGGGTTTAATGAGACAATGTCAGAACTGGGAGTCTGAATGTCCTAGCTAAAAGCCTAGTTTTGCCACTTAATATTTGTGTGAACTCAAGCCAAGCTGAGAATACAGTAAAGTTCTTCTGTGGTGTCTGTGCTAGGAAACACCTTCTTCCAGCCATCAGATTTCCTGCCTGGTCATTGTGATGCTGTCATCAGCCACCCTTATGATTCTGAAGTCTTACCTTATTTGAGAATGACTCTCCTTTGGGCAGAAAAAGAAGACAGTAGATCTAAAAGAGGAAACTTGCCTATGGCAAAGGTCCCCAAAAGAGCTACAAGCACACAAAACTGAAATAATCTCTTTATGTGTCCCCATCCAGATTACGAGCTCCTAGATATCAAGATCCAGGTTGATTCATTATTGCAACTCCAGCATCTATCTAGCTTAGTGCCCTGTCCAAAATATGTGCTCAGTGAATTTTTGGAAGAGGGTATTTGGGACTGAGTTCTTGTGCCTTTTTTTTAAACTATTGTCTCTTTCTTGATTTTGGATTCCTTCTGACACTTATGTTTTTGATTAATCTCTACCTAACCCATGGATCTTTACTGACTCCTGTGACCATGGACTTTTATTTATTCAAATACATTTAGTAAATGACTAAATAATGATGGTAATATCAACCTGTTATGGAACATTACTCCATAGCAGGCACCATGCTCCTATAATGGGTATGTATCTTGGTCTACAATATCAGGCATATAAGAAATATATTTATTTTGTGTTAAAAGCATTTAATCAAAAATTTCAATTTAATTTAATTATCTGTGAAGGTAGGAATCTTTTCACATGTGAAAGCAAAGACGCAGAATTTTTGTAAGTAGTGGATGACACAGTTTGGTATGATACTGAAGCCTGGAGGCTTAACCATTGCTTTTCCACCCGCTGTATTCTGGGTATTAGGAGAAGGAGCTTCTTGGTCATCACACACACACACACACACACACACACACACACACACGCCATGATCTTAAGACAGACCAAGATGTCAGAGTCATTGAGTGCTAAGGGGTTTCCTGTTTCAGATTTGTGATACTCTCAGAGTTTCTCTGCCATCCTCCAGGTCCCAGTCCCAAACTTGGAGGAAATTTCTTCCAATCCCAGACCCAGTGCAAATAACATAAGAAAAACCCCTGTTACAGGTGCCTTCTACAGAGGGTTTTGCCATGCTGGGAAGCCTGGATTTCAGTCCTTGCCCCACAGGCCTTATCCTTTTTTAAAAGTGAAATAGTTCAACACAGTAACCTTGGAGGCCTTTCCTAGTCCCATATGCATTTATGAAGCAGCCAGCCTGGACTCTCAACGTGACACATTTTACAACTTTCCACTAACTTCCTTCCAGTGTCACAGGCACACACAATAATGAGCCAATCTGAGACTTACAAGATCTTCCTGGCTTGCACAGTCTCATAGCTTACATACAATTTATTTTTCTTAGTTTTAATCCAAATGGTTTCTAATATTTTCTAATAAGCTCTGGCCTATCTTTCTCACACATTATTGCTCTCATGAAGAATTTTACCTCCTATCTATACCCCTCCCTTCACATACCTCCCTACCTCTCTTTTCCTTTATTCCTGCTGGCAATAATTATAAGTTGTGAGGCCCACAAAAAAGCGGATATTAAATAGACTGTATATGATTAGAGATAATGTCACAGGCATGCGTCCGAGACCCGCCGTCTGGCTAATGTGTATTTTCTTCCCCATGACACTGAACACTGTCATTATGCCTTGGAGGGGGCAGGGCTTTGGTAATAATGTTAAAAGTGTTTACATTTAAAGAATGTTTTTCTCCGTGCTTTGGGGCTGTACCAAGCACTACCTCCTTGATATGAGCCTGACGTTGATATCTCACATTTCTAAGGTTTCTATGAGATGAATTTGACAAACATACCCTTCTCCTGGGCTCTTTGATTCACTATGACTTCTTTGTTGAAAGTCAAAGGGTTAACAAGGTTTATAAATAAACTTGACTTCTCCTCTAAGTTATTAACATCGCTCTGAGGTTGAGACAAAATTCTAGTCCTTTATTTATTGATTGATTGATTGATTTACATGCAAAAATTTACTCTTAGTCTATTGGAAAACAAAAGGATACTGAAGTTTTCAATTTTCAGATTAAAATAAGAAAGTTCTTTTAAAGGGTTTCTACTTCACTCTTGGGAGATTTAAGTTAGCTAAATATCTCATTTAGTACATTCCTTAAAGTGATTTTGTACATCTCTACACAGACTCAGATTCATGTGATTTTTTATTAATGAGAATACACTGCTATTTTTTGTAATTTTTAAAATTTATATATGACAGGAGAGTGCATTACAATTCTTATTACATATATAGAGCACAATTTTTCATATCTCTGGTTGTATAAATAGTATAAAAAGCCAAACAGGGGTACAAGCTGTCTCTGTTGTTATATAAAAAAATAAATCATTTCATCCCACAAATATTTATTGAGCACCTGCAATGTTTTGGACACTGTCTAGTTACTGGGGATAGTGTAAGAAACAAAACATAGATAACTCCTTACCCTAATAGAGCATACATCCTAAAAGGGAGATGCATATAGAAACAAAATAAATAAGTAAAATATTTAATCTGCTAGGTGATGAAATGTAAAGTGATTAATTTACCATCCAGACCAGGATATCTCTGAGGGGAGAAGCAAAAAACTATTAATAAATACATGGGGTAAAGATGTATAAACCAGGACAGTGGTCACACTAACATGCAATGGAAGAAAACAAGGCCAATATGAGGAATAAAAAATGTGGGTAGGAAGTGGAAGGTCATGTAGGAAGAGGAATGAATTGGGATTTTAAATAGGATAGTCAGGAAGGCATCGCTGTGAAGGAGAGAAGGAGAAAGATATGGCTGTCTGGCAGAAGAGTGTTTTAAGCTAAGGAACCATAAGCACAGTGGCCATTCAAATAGACCATAGCTGATATGTTAGAGGATCAGCAGGGAGCTAGCAGATGACAGGGGGTACCACGGAGAAGAATGGTAGTAGGAGATGAGGTCAGCAGGGCAATGGTGCATAGGGTCCTGAGGGCCTTTATAGACATTTTAAGGCTTTAACTTTTGTTATAGTGAGATGGAAACCATTTTATCCTATTTAGGCTGATGTAACAAATATCATAGACTGGGAAGCCTATAAATAACAGAAATTTATTTCTTCTAGTTATGGAAGTTGAGAAGTCCAAGATCAAAGTGCTAGCTGATTCCATGTCTGCTTAGGGCTCACTTCATAGATGAATACCTTGTCACTGAATCTTCATGCGGTTGAAGGGAATACGGCTCTCCTGCAGTATCTTTCATAGGGGCACTGATCTCAAATAGGAAGGCTCTGCCCTTTTGATATAATCACCTCCTAAAGGCCCCCAACTCCTGATCACATCACCTTGCAGGGAGGATTTTAACAGATGAGTTTGGGGAGAATAGATTCAAACCAACTGGGAGCTATTTGAGGCTCTTGACTGGCTACACTGTTTTACCATAATCACTCTAAATGTGGTATTGAGAAAAGTCTTAAAAGGGCAGCATGTGGCAAGAATTGAAGGAAAGACACTGATTAATTAAGAAGCGAAATTACTGCAATAATCCAGATGAGACATGTTGGAGGCAGGAACCAGAATGGTAATCGTAGGAGTGGTAAGCAATCAGAACTTTAATATATTCTGAAAACAAACCAACCTGATTTGATAAAGGATTGGATATGAGCCATGGAAGAAATAATACTTTCAAAGATAACTCCATGTTTTTTGGCCTGAGCAATGGGGAAGATGGAATTATGGAGTTTTCTTACCTGAGAAGGGAAAGACAATAGGTAGAACATTTGGAGACGGGAACTGGGAGTTTGATTTTTAGAGTTTTAAAATTAAAATTAAATATTTACATGGAGATATTGAATATGCAATAGATATAAGAGTCTGAAATTTAGAGGAAAAGCCAATGCTAGAGATTAAAATTTTAAAGTGTGTTACCATGTAGGTAATATTTGAAAGCATAAAATTGAAGGAAATCATTTAATGAATGAGTATCTATTGAGAAGAAAAGAGCTCCAAGTACCGAACCCTGGCTCATTCCAAGGTTTAAAAGTCTAGGAAAAAAGGAACTAGCAAAGGAGTTGTAGAAGAAAATGCCCATGAAATAGATAACTAGGAGAGTACAGTATCCTGGAAGTTAAGTGTTTAAAAAGGGTGAAAGGAGGAGGGATCAAACGCTGTTGTTCTGTTAAGTACAAGCAAGACTGACAAATAGCCACTGGAATTAACACAGAGGTAGTGGAGACCTTGACAAGAGCACTTTTAGTGTGTTTGGGAGTGAGTTTAGGAGGGAAGGGGTGAAGAGGAATCAGAGATGGTGATATAGACATCAGATTCAAGGAGAAGAGAAGAATAAGATTGTAATGGGAAGAGTAATTGGTAACAATGGTTTTTTTGTTGTTTTGTTTTGTTTATTGTTGTTGTTTTCTAATGGGAGAATTAACATTTTTATATTGGTGAGAATGATCCAGAAAATTTTTTAAAAATTGATGATATAGGAAAGAAAGGCAAAAATTGCTAGAATGACATCCTTGAGTAGGTGAGGGGAAAAGAAAGGATCTAGTAAACAACTGAAGGGGTTGATCTTGTGGTCAGGAACACTCCTCCATGAAACAGGAGGAAAGGCAGAGTGCGTGGATGCAGCTGCAGGTACCTGAGAAAGTGTAAGGATGGGACCTTATGTTCTTCAGAATATTTTCTCAGTGATATAGTAAGCAAGGTTAACAGTACCTTTCTTCTCCACGTCTCAGTGGTGTTCCTGTTGAAACAAGTTGTTGGCACTTGGAGTTCATTGATCTATGCATTTATCAAACATTTACCAAGCACCTACTCTGTGCCAGTTTCTGTGCTTGAGACTGACATTAAAAGAGGCACACACACACAATCATACGCCATCCAACGTGATGTATACTTGAGATTTACGTAGAGAAAAGAGGAATAACTGTTATGGTTTGTATGTGAGGTGTCCCCCAAAAGCTCACATGTGAGACAATGCAAGAGGGCTCAGAGGGGAAATTATTAGGTTGTGAGAGCCTTAAACTAATCAGTGGATTTATCCCTCATGGGATTAATTGAGTGGTAAATGGAGGCAGATGGGGTGTGGCTGGAAGAAATTGGGCATTGAGGGTATGGCTTTAGGGTATATATTTGTATCTGGCGAATGGTGTCTCTCTCTGTTTGCTTCCTGATCATCATATGAGATGCTTCCCTCTGCCACACTCTTTCACCATGAAGTTCAGCCTCACCTTGAGCCCATAGGAATGGAGCAGGCTGTCTGTGGACTGAAATCTCTGAAATCATGAGCCCTCAGATAAACTTTTCCTCCTCCATTATTGTTCTGGTCAGATCTTTTAGTCACAGCAACAAAAAAACTGACTAAAACAAACTCAGTCTGAGAAAGTCCAGGATTACTTTAGAGGAGATAATACTGAGTTAGCTCTTAAATAATGCAAACAGATACTTTACAGGTTGAGAAAAGAAGAAAAATCATTCCAGACCCTTGGAACACCCCGAGAAAAGACTCAGAAGAATGAAATAAAAATTCTTGGTGATTTGGGAACATGACAATCAATGTCCAGAGAATGGGACTAGTAATTGGAAAAGCAGTTTGCACTATTCTGGGAAGGGCGTTTAAAATCAGGCTGAGGAGTTTGGACAGTTAAATCTTTAAAGAGCTTAAGTAGAGACAAACCTCTAACTTAAAAGAGTCTAAGAAAATGTGGGCTTGGGTGGCACAGGCCATGGTATGGGGGGAAGAAGTGGTAGAGGGGGTGTAGAGTTCCTTTCATGGGCAGAATGACAGTTCACTTGCAAAAGAATCCCCAGAGGAGGAGGTGGAGGAGCCTGCCTTGGCCATCTGAGCAGAGACTTCTCCCTGAGTTGGAAAGTAGCTCCCTATTGACATGCAGAAAGCACCACCCGCTTTAGTGCTTTTAATAAAAATGGAAAATATGGGTTTGTGTGATGCTTTTAATCATTTTAGAATTGTAAAGAGCTCTGGGCTTTAGGGGCCAGGATGGCCCTGGTGTGAACATAAATTAGCCTAACTGAGTAGCTTGTGCTGTTTATGAGCACTATTTGCTGTAAATTTGGTTCTGAAGCTAGTATTGTATGTCATCAGCATAGCCCTCGCCCTCAGTATGCCGTCTTTGAAAACTGCAGGGTTGCATTTGGCTTTGGCTTGCAGTTAGAAGGATCATGGATTCCAAAAGGAATTAGGGAAGTCCTAGTCTGTAATTTGTTCACTTTCTCTATAAACACTTATTCTGCATCTTATCCTGTGCCAGCCACTTAGAACAGAGAGGAAAGGGGCCCTCAAGGAGCCCATGGTTACAGATAAGGGTAATTTCAACAAAAATAGTCAGGGTCAGTTGGGGCAAAATGAAAGTAATGGTGGCTGCTACCTTGAGATTCGGGAGGAGCCTTTAACAAGGTCGATGTCTTGTTTCCTGAGAAATAGGTAGCTATGAACTGCTTGCTTAAATTTTTTGAAAATCACACTGATAAGAGTTTGGACTACGATGTTAGGTAGAGAAGGACAAGATACTGACTCTGTCTTCTTACCAGATATCTGACCTTCAGAGAGACTCTGAAACTGAACCTTAGTTCTCCTCTGTAAAAATGGGCTTATAATGCTGCCCTCATGAGGTTGTTGTAATAAAGTTATGAAACTACTATGCAGGCCTGAATTGTGGTAGACTCCCTAAAAATGTTAGTTCCTCTCATCTGTCCAGTGCTTGCCTCTTCAGTAGGTTAGGCTTCACTGAGTCATTCTCACTCTCTATAAGTAGGTTCCTTCCTGCCCAAGGGCACACATTAGCAAGATGTCTCTCTCTATCACTAAACCTTTCAGAGGCTTCCAGCTGCCTCAAGAATGAAAAGCAAACTCCTAAATAGGGCACAGAAGACTTTATAGTCTGCTCATAGCAGGACCATCTCCCTCATATCACCTTGTTCCCTCTGCCCCAGTCACACTGGAATATTTACCACTCCCCAGGTGCATATCTGTCTCCCTATCTCTAAGCCTCTGCTTATGCAGAAGTCTCTACAGGGACCCCTAAGGCCCCTTTCCTTCTTCTCCACATATTAAACCCCATTTACTCTATAAGAAATAGTATTAAAGTTCTCTTCTCAGGAAGCTCTCCATTATGCCCCCAGTTGGTCTTGATTGCTTTCACCCTGCAATCTCACAGCATACTTTTCTGGTATCTCACACTTATTTATAGACTTCACCATCTGAAACTTCTCTAAATGTTCTGGAACTGGGGAATGGAACTGGTAGCATATATGGTGGTGCCAATAAGAATGTGTGCCTGAGGATGCTCCCAGAGGAGAGTAAGGATCACAACAGGCTTTAGAGCATCACCAGTCCCTATTATTCCACTTAAAAATGTATACATGTTACAGTGAAGCACTGAGCCAGGTAGTGGTAGGACTGGGCAAACAGGGACTTACCCATCATGGCCACATTGTCTCATCCAACAACATTATTTACACAACCATCCCTCAGCCCCAAGTGTGTGCTAGGCAGGGTCAGCCTTCTGGGTGTATAACCAGTTTAGTAGCACAGAACTGGTACTGTGTCCCACACTCAGAAGGATGCTGCACATGGGATTTAATGTCTAAAATTCATAGTAATGTACTTTTAAATTTTTATTTTTTTAAGCAAGTTCTGATGGGACAATAAAGCAAATACGAGGAAACTAGAGCCTTAGCTCATGCACAGTCCCACCTCCTACCACCTCCTCACTTCCTCAGGAGGGTTCTTGGCCACCTACTCCCTCATTTACTGGTATCCCAGTCCCCACTGGACCCTCCCACTCCAGAAGATGCAGTGCCAGGGTGTGTTTAATGGACAACTCATCAGGGATAAGCCTTTTGCCCAGCTCCATTCCTGTACCTAGTCCATCCCAGTGTGAGTTTTCCAAAATACCCTTGTGAGTAGCCATCTCCAGTGGATTGGGACAGGCCCAAAAATGGAAGATGTATGGCTTAACCTCCCTTTTTCCATAGCTGGCAGCTGGCAGCTGGAAGCCAGCAAGAATAGGGAGAAACCCATCAACCAGTAGGTCATTGCACTTATGCACTCAATTTCAGGGTGGAGCCTCTGGGTACATGATGGTCTGCACTCACCTCACAACTGTCACTTTGCCCAAGGAGCCTGGCATTAAATGAGGAATTTAAAATATCAAAACACATATTTAGAAAGAACCGCAAAAGGGAAAAAACTTTGTATCTTAATAGCTTTAGTGGCACATTTTCCAGCTTTTTGAATAAAGTACTCTGTATTTTCATTTTGCACAGAGCCCCACAAATTATGCAGCCAGTCTTGGTGTTATACCTTGTGCTGGGATCAGATTTGAATAAAGTGCATATAAGCTCTGGTTTCAAGGTAGTTCTTGGGACTGTAGTTTGGTCTACATCAGGAGATCAGCAAACATTTTCTGTAAGGGACAATAGAGTAAATATTTTAAGTTTTGCAGGCCAAACATTTTCTGACATGACTACTCAACTGTAGCTTTGTAGCCAAAAGTATATAAACAAATGAGTGTGGCTTTCTTCCAGTAAAACTTTATTTATGGGCACTGAAATTTGGATTTCATATAATTTTCACATGTCACAAAAATGTTACTTTTCTTTTGATTTGTTTTTAGTCATTTAAAAATACATAAACCATATTTAACTTTGAGATATATGGAAATAGGCAGAAGGCCAAATGTGGCCAGTAGGCTGCAGTTTGCCAACCCTGAATTAGACGATAACTAAGGGTCTTCCCACACTCACTTTTGCTCTTTCTCTCTTTCTCATTTTTTTTCACTCTCTCTATTCACCAAACACACACTCATACACCTGGTTTAAAAAGCTATTGATACATTTATCTTAGTACCAGGAATTATTTCATCTTTCAACTGGTGTAAGTACTGGAGCCAGTGCTCTTTCTCCATCCGGGACCACTTGGGAATTCCTGTTTTCCTAGTGATTGCACAGCCTTTGAAGCAGAAACAAGGGGATCCAACACAGTGCTCTACTTGCAGAGAAAAAAAAATATTGACACATTTAGGGACATAATAGTCAAATGAAGAAAAGCTTGCCTCTATTCTCAGCTCCATCTATATCCACAGACACATCTTTATAAATGTGCTTTTGAATAGGATACAAATGTGATATTCAGAGAAGCAGTGGACAATTGTCACCATCTGCCATCTGCCCACACATAAGAGCTGGCTCAGGAAGGAAAAAAGGTTTGATTCAGAGAAATCACCATGCTTCATAAGAATGAAAATAATTCATTTTATTTTTCTTGATCACTTACTGCATGCTCATAGCTCAACAGTTATAAGAAGCAGAGAAGTGTGATATAATAAAAAGTTTGGGTGCTATAACCAGTCAGACTTGAGTTCAAAATTCCTGGATTAGAACTCTTTAATTTATGCTTTCCTAGGAGGTAGGGGAACTACAATTCTTAGAATTTTGATTTCCTTATCTGTATAAGAATAATAATACATATAATTTATATTAATTAGTAAAAATTAAAGATTTGAAATAAGAGATATACAACACAAAGCCTGGGGCCTGGTAAACAATAAGCATTCATTCAATAACAGCTTCTAAATGACTAGAACTAGAAAACGGCAGAGCCAAGAGTCAAAGCAGGCTGTGATGCCAAGCCAAAAGTTTATCCTCTGCAGAACACTAGTGGAGCAGGCAGACTAAAATAAGAGGCCTGCAGTGGAGAGTAGCTGGAAAAACAAAGACTTGGTCAACTACAAAAAAAGGCTCCTATTCACTTATTGGTAATCAGACCCTCCTTTTTTGTTTATTCAACTAGTTCTCTAACAAATGCTGGATATCTTTATCTAGCAACTGTAACTAGCTATAACAAAGAACAATTTTTAAAAAGCATATGAAAAAATGTTCAATATCTCTAGCCAATTAGAGAAATTAAAATTAAAACTGCACTGAGATTTCATCTCACTCCAGCCAGAATGGCAATTATCAAAAATACAAGTAACAATAAATGTTGGAGGGTGTAGGGAAAAGAGTAGACTCATACATTACTGGTGGGACTGAAAATTGGTGCAAACACTCTGGAAAGCAGTATGCCGATTCCTCAAAAAACTAGAAATGGAACCACTATTTGATCCAGTTATCTCACTCCTTGTTATGTATCCAAAGAATTTAAAGTCAACATACTACAGTGACATAGCCACATCAGTATCTATAGTAGTGCAATTCCCAATAGCTAAGCTATGGAGCCAACCTAGGTGTCCTTAAACAAAAGAATGGAGAAAGAAGATGTGGTATATGTACACAATGGAGTATATCTCAGCCATAAAGAAGAATGACTTTATGACATTTACCAGTAAATGGATGGATCTGGAAACTATCATGATAAGTGAAATAAGCCAGTCCCCAAAATACAAAAGTCAAATATTTTCTCTGATATATGGGGGAGGGGGAGAAGTTCAGTAGATTATACAAAGGGGAATGAAGGGAAGGGAGGCAGGATAGGAAAAGGAAAGACAATGGAATGAATCTGACATAACTTTGCTATGTACGTAAATGAAAACATCATAGTGAATATCACCATAATGTACATAATGTACACTGGGGTCCTATTTAGAATAATATATATTCCATGATTGTATAAATATGTCAAAATGGATTCTACTGTCATATATAACTAAAAAGAACAAATACATTTTTGTTTTAAATCCACAATCTCTTAGATCACCAGTGATTTGCTAGTTCTTTAGTCTCTTCTGATTCTGCTTGTTTATTAATTTATTCAAGTGTATTTATTAGACATCTACTCTGAGCTATGGTACTATAATCACATGTTGGTGATGCCATGTTTATGGGACCTAGTTGTCACCTTTAAGGAATTCACAGTTGAGTGAGAAAATAAATACTATTATAGGACAATAGTAAAACTGTTATGATGGGGAGATAAAAGCACAGAAGAATTGCATCTAAATCAATCTGGGTGGAAAGATCATTCAAAGAGATAAGAACAAAAATTTCCAAACCTGGAGAAAGATTCAAATATTCACATACAAGAAGGTCAAAGATCATTAGCCAGATTCAATTCAAACATGTCTACACCAAGACATACTATGATTAATCTCTCTCAAAGTTTAAATATAAAGAGATGATTCTAAAAGCTGTAAGAGAAAAGAAACAACTGACACAAAAGGGTGTTCCAATTCACCTGACCACAGACTTCTCAGCAGATACTTTACAGGCCAGGAAGAAGTGGGATGATGTATTCACCATGCTGAAAAAATATACTAACCAAGAACATGGTACCCAGCAAAGCTATCCTTTTAGAAATAAAGAAGATATCAAGATTTTTCCAGACAAACAAAAGTTGAAAAAATTTATCGCCACCAGACTTGTCCTACAACAAATGCCAAAGGCTGTTCATCAAACTAAAAGAATAATATGCTAATGAGTAAGTAGACAAGATTAGAAGGTATAAAATTCACTAATAAAAGTAACTATACAGACAAATTCAGAATGCTCTACTATTTTAAGCACAGTATATAAAACATTTATATCTTTTGTGTGAAGACTAAAAAATAAAACAATTAACAACTACATTAATATGTCAAGAGATACTATAAAATGATGTAAAATGGGACATCAACACTGGAAAATATAATGAGGAATGGAATGCAAGTATAAAATTTTTATTAGTATATATCTTTCCCCCCTTCTTATCTTTATAGCCAATTTTATATTGCTATAATTTCAAAATAGCTTTTTATAATCAAAAGATATTTTTGTAAACCTCATGGTAACCACAAAGCAAAAACATATAGACATACCCAAAATAATAAAAGAAGAAGTCAAACTACACTACTAGAAAAAAAAGATAATTTAACCATAAAGGAAGGCTGTAAGAGGAAGAATTTTAAAAAGTAAGCTACAAAAAATTTAAACACAAGTTACAAAATGGTAGTAGTAAGACCATACCCATAGATAATTGCCTTAAAGATAAATGGACAATTCTTCAATTAAAAGACAAAGAGTGATTGAATTAGTTAAAAAACAAAAAACAAGATGCATTGGGTGCAGTGGCACATGCCTTTAATCTTAGAGGTTCAGGAGGCTGGGGCAGAAGATTACAAGTTCAAAGCCAGCCTCAGCAATTTAGCGAGGCCCTAAGCAACTTAACAAGACCCTGTTTCAATATAAAATATATAAAGAGCTGGTGATGTGGCTCAGTGGTTAGGCGTCCCTGGGTTCAACCCCTGGTACTAAAAAATTAAAAATAAAAAGTAAGAATTGACTGTGTGCTGTCTGTAAAGAAACTCACTTCACCTGTAAGAATACATACAGATAGAAAATGAAGAGATAAAAAAATATATTCCATGCAAATGGAATCCAAAAGAAAGCAGGACTAGCCATACTTTATCAGATAAAATAGACTTTTAAATCAAAAACAGTAAAATTACATGAGAAAGGTTATTATTTAATGATAAAATAATGAACTTAGCAAGAGGGTCAAACAATCTAAACACATATGTAACAATGTAAATATATCAGAGCACCTAAATATATAAAGTAAATATTAATATACCTAAGGAAGAGATAGATCCTAATATGGTAATAATAGGGAATTTTAACACCCCACTTTCAAGAATGGGCAGATTTCCAGACAGAAAATCCACAATGAAACATCAGGATTAAATTGTACCCTAGACCAAAGGGCTAACAGAAATCTGTAGAACATTTTATACATGTTTCAGAATAATCGTTATTTTCAAAAGCACATGGAACATCTCCAGAATAGATTATACAATAGATTACAAAACAAGTCTTAACATTTTTTTAAAAAACCTAAATTATATTGAGCCTTTTTTCTGACCACAATGTAATGATACTGGTTATCAATAATAAGAAAAACTTTGAAAATTATACAAATGCATGCAAATCAAACAACATACTAAGAGTAATGAATGGATAAGGAAGAAATTGAGAAGGAAATTAAAAATTTTCTTGAAACAAATGAAAAGGAAATACAACATAGTGAAAGAAAAGCAATACTATGAAGGGAGTTCATACCAATCAACACTGACATCAAAAAAGCAGAAAGATCTCAAATGAACAGGCTATCATTAAACATCAAGGAACTATAAAAACAAACCCAAAATTGGTAGAGGAAGAAAAAGATTAAAGCAGAAGTAGAAACCAAAACACACACAGAAACAAACAAACAAAAAAAAAACTGAAAAAGAGCAAAAAACACAAGAGATCAATGACATGAATAGCTGTTTTTTAAAAAAAAATAGAAAAATGGAAGACTGAGAATTTTAAAAAATAATCCATCAAGCCTACTTCTTGTTTTATATCTGAAGGAAATGAAATTAATTTATCAAAGACATATCTCTATATTAATTGCAGTATTATTCACAAATAGTCAAGATATGTAACCAACCTAAATGTCCATAAATATATGAATGCATAAAGAAAATGTGGCTTATATATACACAATTGAATGTTATTCATCCCTTAAAAAGTAGTGAAATACTTCTTTGTGTGACAAAGACAAATACTGCATAATCTCATTTATAGGTAGAATCTCAAAGAGTTGAATTCATAGAAGCAGAAAATACAAAGGTGGTTTTCAGGGCCTGGGGCTGGGTAGGCAGGGCTGGGAACATGTTGGGCAAAGGGTATAAAGTTTCTATTAAATGAAAGAATGATGTTATGTGAATCTGTTATACATCATGATGACTATGGTTTTACTTGAAAGTCATTAAAAGAGTAACTCTTAAATATTGTCATGACAAAATAAATAAATATATGCATGAGGTGGTCAGATATGTTAATTAGCTTGATTGAATCATTTAGCAATGTATACTTATAACAAGACATCACATTGCACACAGTTAAAATATATTTTTTATTAATTATATCTTAACAACATTGGGAGTGAATTTTAAAAATGAAAGTTTAAAAAAAAAGACATGGAGGGACTGGGGTTGTGGCTCAGTGGTAGAGTGCTTGCCTAGCATGTGTGAGGCACTGGGTTTGATTCTCAGCATCACATATATATATAAAGGTTCATACAACTAATAAAAAATTTAAAAAAAAAGACATGGAGACAAGAGGAAAGCAGTGTGTACTGAGGAAGAAAGGAGATAAACTTGGTTGGACACTGGATTATGGAGGAATGAAGGTAAACTTGGAAACTGCAGAGACAGGCAAGGGAAGCATGATCATGTTAGGTAGTTTAGATAGTATTTTGTCAATGGAGAGTCATATTTTTGATTTTGCATTTTGAAACTTCTATCTGGTTTCAGGGTGGAGAATAAGTTAAGGAAAATGGAACTAGCAGCCAGAAGACTAACTCATAGCTTTGTGATCATGGATAAATTCCTTCACTTTCTTGAACCTCAGTTTCTTCATCTGTAACATAGAATTGTGAAACATACCTCATAATTTTATAGGGCTTAAGAGAATCAATGTAAACTAGAGTGCCTGCTCACTTCGTACCCTGCTCCAGGGCTTAGCACTGAGCTATGTATAAAATAGATAATGAGCAATGCACATCTATGGCCAAGTGAGTGACTGTCAACCACTGAAAGCATCAAAATGAAGTGCCCCAAGATATCTGTAGATATGCAGTAGAAAGCTGATACTCAGAATCCTGAACAACTAATTCCTAACCTAATACAAATCTTTCCTTCAAGTTCCTGGAAGAAAACATATCCACAGTGGACAACAACTACCCTCACTCTCACTAAAAAAACAAAAACAAAAAACCCAAAGCAAAAACAAACAGCACTTGAAATTGACATGCCTAAGCTTGGGTCCTGTGTTCTAAGAGAGCTCCTTTTGTCCAATGAAGCAGGCAAATATGGCTTCCTTTACTTAAGACGTAATGGGAGATCATGTCTGGCTTTCTCTGAGGGTGAAAAGAATATCTCTTCCCAAGTGTAGAAGTCCCTGAGAACGCTCTGTTCTCTGAAGCATCTTCAAAGTAGGGAATCAGGGGGAAAAGACTCATGTCTTATACAATAGACAAGTTAGTCCCCTCAGTGCACAGCACTCCTCTTACTTGATGGAAAGTGAAATCATTAATCCTTAGAGGATGACTGAAGGAGAGGGTAAATCAGAGTATAAACCCTGGTGGTTTATATTAACACTGTCTAGATATGTGCCTCCAAGATCCACTGAGATCTCTTTTTAGAAATAGAAAAGGGGTCTCATTATTTAGGGAAAGTATTTGGAGCTAAATCAGGCTCCAGTGGGTATTTCCAATGCCACTAAGGATGATGAACTGAGAACAAGAGAGGTAGTTAGCCCTGAGAGTTTAAAATGCAAACAGAGCTAAAACCTTAATGCCCAACAAAGTAATGTGAAAAGTAAGCCCTCACTGTAGGAAATACAGTGAATGAACAAAATAATAAAAAAGAGTTCAACTCACTAATTATCTTTTTAAGTTATTTATTTATTTGTTCTAATTTGTTAGACATGATGACAGAATGCATTTCATTTTGTATTACACATATAGAGCACAATTTTCAAGTCACTGATGTACACAAAGTATTTTCACACCATTCGTGTCTTCATACATGTTCTAAGGGTAATGATGCCCAACTCATTCCATCATCATACCTACCTCCTTGCTCCACCCTTCCCCTCCCTCCCCTTTGCCCTATCTAAAGTTCCTCCATTCCTCCCATGCTCCCCCTCCATCGCCATTATGAGTCAGCATCCTTATATGAAAGAAATCATTCGACATTTGGTTTTTTGGAATTGGCTTACTTCACTTAGCATTATCTTCTCCAACTCCATCCATTTACCTGAAAATGCCATGATTTTATTCTCTTGTATTGATAAGTAATGTTTCATTGTGTATACATACCAAAGTTACCCTATCCATTCGTCTACTGAAGGGCATCTGGGTTGGTTCCACAATTTAGCTATTGTGAATTATGTTGCTATAAACACTGATATGGCTGTGTCCCTGTAGTATGCTGTTTTTAAGTCCTTTGGGTATAAGTCAAGGAGAGGGATATCTGGGTCAAATGGTGGTTCCATTCCAAGTTTTCCAAGGAATCTCCATACTGCTGTCCATATTGGCTGCACCAATTTGCAGTCCCACAAGCAATGTATGAATGTGCCTTTTCCCCCACATCCTCGCCAATACTTATTGTTTGTATTCTTGATAGCTGCAATTCTGACTGGAGTGATATGAAATCTTAGAGTAGTTTTGATTTGTATTTCTCTAATTACTAGAGATGTCAAACAAAAAGCAATTAAAACAATAGTCATATACTCTATGATACCCATTATATTAACAAAAATAGTTTGGACATTATAATTCTTCACACTAGTAATGTCATAGTAAACAATTTTTTTTGGTACCAGGAATTGAACCCAGAGGTGCTTAACCACTGAGCAACATCCCCAACCCTTTCTATTTTTTATTTTGTTTTAAAACAGGATGTTACTGAGTTGCTGAGCCTGACTTTGAATTTGGGAGCCGGCAGTAAAATCTTTATTGTACATACTATTCAATGGAAGAAATTGGAATGATCGTATTGGAGAACAATTTAGCAATATGTAATAAGAGTAAGGAAAATTCCCAGTATGGTGGCGCACACCTGTAATTCCAGTGGCTTGGGAGGCTGAGGCAGGAGGATCACAAGTTTAAAGCCAGCAGAAATTTGGCGAGGCCCCAAGCAACTTAGGGAGACCTCATCTCAAAATAAAAAAAAAAGAAAAAGGGCTTGGGATGTGGCTCAGTGGTTAAGTGCCCCTGGATTCAACCCCTGTTATCAAAAAAAAAAAAAATGTATATAATTTCTGCTCCTGAGTATTCATCCTAGGGAAACAGTCTAATCCAAATGAAGGAAAAATTGCATCCAGGAGGATGTTTATTGTAATTTTATTTATAAAATTATAATGTTACTTATAATAACAAAATAATAATAGCCTAAAAGTCTTATATTTAAGTCAACTATGCACTTTCACTAAATAGAACATTATGAAGTCATTAATAATGTTTTCAAAGACTATATAATAATTTTAGAGAATTTCTTATGATATACTCTAACCTACAAGTAAAAGAATACAGAAAATAATTACATCATATTGTGTCATGATTACATATTTTTAAAAGTACATAATTATTACCCATGTATTGTAAGCACAGATAAGGACCAGAAAGCAGCACAGAAGAACAATGAAAACAGATGTTGGGATGTTGAAATTTTATATGTATTTTTCTTTTCTTTTTGCATTTTTCTTTTCCTTTTGCATGTATTTTTATTTAAATATCATTAATATTACTTGATTACATAAATTATGAAAAGGATATTCTTAAG
Source organism: Marmota flaviventris (assembly GCF_047511675.1). Taxonomy (NCBI): domain Eukaryota; kingdom Metazoa; phylum Chordata; class Mammalia; order Rodentia; family Sciuridae; genus Marmota; species Marmota flaviventris. The sequence goes on along the minus strand of NC_092507.1, from coordinate 38,269,775 downwards.
GGTTTAGGCTTCATATTCAAGAGCTCAGTATAAATCTTAATCTATCACCTACTAATTATATGATTTTAGGCAATTTATTTAATCTCCTCGAGCTTTGCCTTCCTCATCTCTAAAGTGGTGTTAGATATCTGCATTATAAGAATATTATGAGAATAAAATAAGTACAAAATAAAGCATTCATCTTATAATAAATGTTCATAGCTTTCCACTTTTTTTTTTTTTTGAACTGCAATCTGGCTTTATTCTGAATGCTTTCTACTTCTTAATGCTTTTCTATAGGGGTTCCTCAGTTTGCAAATATATACACATACAAATAAGTTAAAAACAGGTTAGGAAAATTAGGCAAAGAAAAATAACAGTGGTTCAATAAATGTAAATCCTACCACCACCACCACCCCTACTTTCCCAGTTTCTATGAAAAGTATAATGGGATTCAAGAACATTCTGGCTACATTGTTGAGAAATCAGAGATGAATCAGATGCTTGTTTTTCAACACTTATTCAAAAGCAAAAAAAAAAAAAAAAGAGAGAGAGAGAGAGAAAGAAAAAGAAAAAAAAAGAAATAAAGAAAAAAAGATAAAAGAAAGAGACCTTCCCCCACTCTGTTATACTCCTAAACACCCTCTCCCACCTCCACCCCAATCAGACTTCAAGATGTGTCCCTGGAGTTCCAAGAAAATAACATTTTGCTCTTTTTTTTTTTTTTTGAGGTGAACACATTTGCTTTCCCCACGTAACAAAAGGTATCATTTTGCTTTTAATTATGGGTTGTTATTGTGCATTGCTTTTATTTGGCAAAGATGTTTGTTTCAGGAAAATTAATTTAGACAGTTCCATTTTTCAAGCAACAATACCTTCTGTCCCAGGCTTACAAAGAACAATTAGATCTGGATTCTTTCCCCACAAGCTTGCAGTTTCTTGTGGAAAGTTGTGGTTGTTCAGCCTGGAATGGAGCTTCCCTGAGAGTCAGTCAAATGAGGAAAATACACTTTTACAGCCTGGCACTTTTACTTCCTGCAGTATATATGACTCTGACATTGTGCAGAATCATTACTCTGGCTAGGCAGGAACACAGATTAATGCTGCCTCACTTTCAGTGCCAGAATCTTATTCTGAATGTCATGATATTTTTCACAGGAACTCCACAGTTTCATGCAATTCAGCAAACATGACTGCAGGCCTGTTATGTGCCAAGTACAGTGGTAGGAGCTAGAGATACTGATCTGAATCCCACAGCTTCCTTGCCTGCAAGAGCTCACAGTCAGAAACCTCAGACAGATAATTACAACATGCAGCGATAACATTTGTGGCCAAGGGTAGTACAAGGTGCTGAGAGAGACTTAAGGAGGCACCAAATTCAGCCTTGGAGACCACAGATAGGAGCCAGTGTGTTGTGATGTAGGATAGAAGTCATATGTGCAGAAGGAGGGGAGAAGGGGCTTTTAAAGCAAAGGATCTTGGAATTAAAAATAGAAGTCTTACCAGACTGTATACTATTTACCTAGAGGTATGTGTCAAGTGCTGGGCTAACTACTAGTAGGTGGGCTGTTAAACCCACTTCAAAGTATTTAAATGATTTGCTCATGGTCACTTAGCCAGTATGTGGTAGAGACAGGTTCAGAGAAGGTAAATTATTGGCCTATACAGTAAGTAAGTGGTAAAACTAGGGCTAAAACACATGGTTTTTGGCTTCCAAGAGTTTTTAATCCATTATTTCATTCAGTCCTTACCACAGTTTTGTGCAGAGCTGCTGTGAACTGCTTTGCACTCTTGCAGAATCTGAATGGGAACAAAAAAGACTTTGTTGAATACTTATTTGAGTGTGTTAGGATCTTTTAAGAAGTCATAGCCTCTGAACTCTTCTACTGGAGTAAAGTGATCTTAATATTCCCCAAAAGTCTAAGGTTTCCACATTTTAATGATTCTTACATTTTATCTTAAAAATCATGTGAATTTTATATTGTACTGTATACTATGAGAGGTGAAGAGAATTTTCAAAGGGCTATTTATACCACTTATGTGAGCCAGGATTTGTACTTCTTGATGGTCTTTGTCCCTACCCATGCTCAGGTCTGTAGTTTCTTTTTCTGGTCCCAGGTCTCAATGCCCCTGCATTTCACCTCTCTGTTCCCTAATCCTTTATTCAACCACAATGTGGGAAGTTCTTCCCTTTAATTCTTTTTTAAAAGTTGATCCTACTTCCTCAGTGAAAAGTAAAATAGTTCACATCTTCAGGGGCCACTTCAATTACCCCCTCTTTAAAAGGAAGCCCTCTTGGTAACCTCTCAGTTAAAACTACTTGAGTTGAAAAAAAAAAAAACAACAACAACAACAAAACTACACAATATTGGAGCTCATGACAAATCACTAACTGAATTTCTCCCCTGCTTTCACTTCCGCTACTTCATTACCTTTTTCTTTCTTTCTTTCTTTTTTTTTCCTTAACAATTTTTTGGGAGGGCATCTGTGCTTTTCTGTACAACACACTGACCAACCTGAATGGACCCATCTTTATTTTCTGAAGTTTCATTCTAAGAATAATGGACAGTTTTTGTTTGTTTTTCAAATATGAGGTTATAATACAAAAATTTTTTTTTCATGTAACATATAAAACTCATGGAGATTTCTGACACGTTCCTTGAATACCAAGCTAAGAAATCTAGTCTTATCGAAAATACAATGAGGAACATTAAATTATTAGAAGGATAGAGCAAATTTAATTTTAGAATGATCAGTCATGCAGGCAGCAAGGAAGCTAGACTGGAGTAAAAGAGATTAGAAGCAGTGAGTTTAGAGAGAGGTCAATGCTACATGAAATATTTTTGAGAGAGCAGTCTATGATTGAAGATAGGGCAGGAAGCGGGTTTTGGATCCCTAGATGCCTAGAAGATGACTTGGCTGGGGGAGGGCAGGAGCTGAAAAGGGAAAGAAGCTTAGTGGAAAGGAAGGGGCCTGAATCCTGAAGTTAAATGTGAGCTCCTGTTTCTGTGGACCCCCATTTCTGGAAGTGTTGATCCTCAGGTCCTCCCCACAATAGCTGGTTTCTGGAGTGACAGGAAAATGCATGGGAATTACTGGTGCTCTTGTTTAAATCATCTCCAGTCTATGCCGTTAAAGACTGACTTTTCCCCAAATAGCTATCTTGCACAAAACACAGAAAGCAAAACAGAACACATAATCAGTGACTGTTCTCTTCCACCACGCAGAACCCCACACATTGAACCAGCCCCTGAGCTCCCAGAACACCACGTCCCGTTTCATTCTGGGAGGCAGTTGTGATGCAGTCGTGACGGAAATGAAAAGTCCATTTTTAACCATAGCCTCATGATTACCCATCCATATGAAGAAGGAAAAATTCTCTATGCACAATTCCTAGAACCCAAAAACAGAAAAAGAGAGGGCTTTGAGAAAAAATTATGGGGGCAGTGCATAAGCATTGTTTGCGCATATGTATCTATTAGGAAAGAGGGGGCAGAAACTAAAAACCTCTTTGGTGGCCAATTCAGTTGAACCCTATTACTCAGCTTGGCAACAGGTAATAAGCAAAGCTTTATTGAGTGTTATCTATTGGCCAGGTGCTAAGCTAGCCTTGAGAAGAGGGAAGTACAGAGGACATGGCCCTTGCCCTCAGGGAGCTCACACAACCAATGGAGAGGATGCAGGAGTGAGCAGGCCTTGGAAATACAATATGATGGGGCCAGGCTCAAGATCCCACCCAGCAATGAGAAAGTCCTCAAAAAGAGGTGGCATGTGAGTGGAGAGCCAAATAGCAAGCAAAGTAGGTTGGAGATGGGCTTGTTATTCCAAGTATAGGGAACAACTTGTGAAACATGGCCAGTTTAGGAACTCAAAGTAGTTCATTGTGGCTGGAGCTCAGAGTCTAAGAGGACTGTGATGGAAAGCTGGAGCCAGGTCATGGAAGTCCTTCAAGGGCTGCTAACAGGTTAGACTTTATCCAGTGAAAGCCCTGATGAGTTTGAAGACATGCATTCTAGAAAGCTCACTCTAGTGGCAATGTGAAGGATAAATTAGAGAAGGCACACTTGCAGAAACTGAATGGGAACAAAAAAGGCATCTATCAATACCTGGCTGGTTACGAGGTATTGGTTAGAATTAGACCAGTTAAGTGGTTGTTGAAAAAGGTTAATTGCCAGAGAGTGAGAAGTGCAAAGAGAGCCTTGATGCAGCAAAGACCTGGGCCCAGCTCTCAGATATCTAGTTCTCAACCAGCATGTTCCCCACTCAACCCATTGCCACAAATTTAGAGTGATACTTCCTTTTTCTGTCTGCATTCCCCCTCTTCTCAGGTGGTTGATATGAACCCACTGGTTTAAATCACCCACTGTTTTAAATAACATGTTTAGGATAACACAAGCTTAAAGGTTATGGAATCAGGATTCATCCTTTGTGTGATTTTGTGCTTTCTGTGACTTCAGTCAAACAGGATTCAGCTATGGAAAAAAAAAAAAAGTAGTATTCTTTCAGGTTTCATGTTGCCTGAAGAGTCCTAGAGATTCAGAAGCCTTCATCTATATCAGTAGGCTACAGGTGCTGGGTTTTTCAAACTTCCTTCTTGTAACAAAATAGCCAAGTTGTATCCTATTGGCATCTTGTTAGTTATTGCCACCTTCACTGACAAGGAAAGGATTAAAAGCAAAATTACAGCAGTAAGATCAAACATGTTAGTTATGACAATAAATATATTTGACTTGTACTTTTCAACTTCAAAATAAAGACAACCAAGGACAAAAAGATAACAAAATTTTGCACAAGATTAAAATGTACTGCATTTGTTATTTAAAAATACAATCTCATTAAATAGAGTGATAAAGATGACAAGAAAATACACCAAAATATTAATGATGGTTCTCCTTTAGTTGTAAAATTTTATTAATTTTTACTTTTACTCTAAATTTTCTATAAATGTGAGACAAAAATAAGTATTGTTATTTCATAATTACATAATTGATTTTTTATTTTTACTCTAAATTTTCTGTAAATTTGAGACAAAATAAGTATGTGTTATTTCATAATTACAAAAATTTTGAAGATAGATACTTAGGACAACTACAGCTTTCACTGAAGATAACTGAACCTATAAAAGATCCAGAATTTCTGGGTGAGGTTTCTAATTAGCCCTACTTTTAGTACTTCCATCCTCCAGGGAGTCAAGGTAACCATAGGTGGGCTAACATTGTACTAACAAAACAGAGTTCACTGGATGCTGGTGGAATAATGGATGCTCCTGGGGCTAGGATACTTGTAGACAATCCCATACGCTTCCATTGTGGATTCTCTGGCAATCTCTGGATAATATGAATTTAGAGATTACTCCTATTGAGCGCTTAGAACCCCAATTCACCAGGGCCTTTAAGGGGTTATGCTCAGCCTTCATCACAAGGTAGTTAATCCCAGAAATGGGTTTCTTCTGAATGTCCATGTTTACCCCTTTTACCTAGGAAGGCTGGATGTAGTCCTTGTAACCAGTCAGGTATTGATAGATGCCTCATTAATCCAGCATGGCATACTCACATCCTTCCAGGATCCCATGAAATATCACACAGGTACACATACACTCATGCCCATTTGTGTAGGTATGGAATTTATTTGCCACAAAGAGGAATGTCCTCTCTCCATCCAAGTGCAAGTGTTCAGGTGCACACACACACATACACACAGACACACACACACACATGCACATACCCACACAACCACAAACACACACATAATGGCTCTGTCTTCCTTAGATGTAGTATTTGATCAGCTAGTGGCTCAACAGTTAGCAGCCACCTATCTCACCAACTTTATTTTCTCTAGCTAATATGTCATATCCTACTTTCCAGGAAGTTAATGTATCACCTTCATGGAAGAGGTTCTTCCTCTATTAGTTGCTAACTAATTATAATAATTTTATAATTCTTGATATGGAAGATGCCCCTCACTGTATATAAGTGATTGTACATTATTGGTGAAATTCCATAAGTCATGTGCCCTATGTTTACAAATGCCATAGTAATCTCAGTGATTATGCCAGATAAATTAGTTATAAAATTTTGAAATATCTTGGGGGGAATTACTTGACTTTTCCAATTTATTGGCTAAAATCTGTTGCAGAGTCGTTCTGGAATATACACTTTTGTTTCATTTGCATACAGAACACACATTGCCGCATTTAAAACAATAGCCTACACTTACCTGCTTGTGCCACTAGGTGGTGCACACATATGTTAGTGAACTGCAAGTTAAATGAGTTTGTCAAGGGGTTAGATTTAATTCATCAGCACAGGGGTGGTACAGATAGTGGAAGCTGTAGAAGTCCTGGAGAGATGGTGATACTGTAGGCAAGAGTAAAGAAAGAAATCTGTCTCAGAGAACATGGATAGACTGTGTGGCTGGCTGCAGAAATGGCAGGAGAAAAACCCAAAGGCAAGAGACCTCAAAGATGTGCCCAAGGAAAAGTCTCAGAGGGAGGAACATGCCTACATTCCATGCTGATTTGTTCCTACTTAACAGGGTCATTGAAGAGGGAATAACAGAATACTTAAATCATTTAAGCTATATGACGTCAAACATTTCTTTAAGGCCTTTGTTCTGAGCACTGGAGGCATAGAGACGAAATGAAATAGATTACTGTCATCAAGTAAAGACCTAGTAAGAAAGGCAGACAAGAAAATAGACAATTAAGACAGGGCAGAATACAAAAGATGGGTTTTACAAGATCCCTGGAAGAACAAAGTATGAAATACTCATTCTTCTCTGAGGAAGGGAAAGAAGAGAGTTAGGTTGGAGTTGGTACACAGAGTAGACTTCACTTGACAGTGAGGGGGGCCTCAGGGCAGAACAGCATAAGCAAAGGCATTGAGGCTTAAAGGATGTTGTGGATTTGGGGATTAGTTCAGTTGAGCTTAGCAAATACTCACTGAAAGCTACCCAATAAACAAGGATATGTGATTGAGAAGGCCCCCAAAGGTCACAAAGACTGATGTAACAAAGGTGAATAATAGATTTCCTGGCCCCTTAAGATGTTCCTTGTGTAGTGAGAAAGATTCACATAACACAGAAAATTGCAATGTGACAGTATAGCTTAAATGTGGTCCTTTTAAATTCTGCTTCTGTTCTTAGAACCCCAATGGTCTAGCCCCAGGGGTTTTCAGAGGACTCTATACCAGAAGAGGGAGCTCACAAGCACACTAGCTAGTTGCATCATTTGATTCTGAGTCTCTAATGGTATTTCAGCTTCACTTGCCCATTTTAGAGTTGTGAAGTTTAAGACCAGATATAGACCGCAAGTTGTACAAAGCCACACAGAGAAACCAGGACACATGCCCAGGTGTATCTGACTCCTCCCAGATTTTCTTCCTGTTTTGTTTTTTTTTTTAAATACTGGACCCTGTGCACAGTCGACATTTAACAATAGTTCTTAACTGACACTTTTCAGACAAATCAAACTCCTTTACCAACTGTGATCAACAGAAAGTTAAGCCTGTGGAAAAAGAAGGACACAATATCCCTCATGCATGAGGAAAGTGACAAACAACACAGGTTGGCCTTGGCAAAGATAGCTTGAGCCACTTTTCCCACTGCTCTGGTTCTGTTTTGGAGGGGAGGCTGTCTGGCTGCAGCATTCCTTCTAGCCAGTACATGTGTGTGTTTCATTTCAGCTGGAGAATTTGTGCTCACTGAATAGATCAGTGATATCTCAGAATTACATGTTTGCTTGAAAATGTCAACTAGAATGAGTTATGAGCTAGAAGGAAAACAGGGTTGTGTGCTTTAGAAAGCCCCAAAAGGATGCAGGCCTGCTTTCAGAAGGTCCATGAGAAGTCAGAAGAAAAGAGTAGAGAGATCTTAAAGAGGTTTCGGCTGGAACAAGTCAAAGTTAAATGGAGAAGGAGGGTGACCCAAAGTCAGGAGACTTGAGACCAGGTTCCATGAGAAAAAGAGAGATTCAGGGAATATTAAACCTGGAGAGACAAGATACAGATCACCTCCAGACCTCTAAGCTATTGCCATGGGAAACAGTGATGTCATCAGGAAGCAGCGCTTCACCCTGTTCTAACCAATAACAAGTAGTGAATTCCTATCAAGAAAAGGAATGAAACAAAAATAGTCTATATAATTGTTGGGGATTTTGCAGAGGGGACTCCTTCCCTGGAGGCAGGTCCAAGTCAATGACCTCTGAGCTCTAAGTATCCATAATTCTATGAAAAGCAAAGAGGCAACTTATATAAACAAAGGGTCAGATGTTCTATAAGAGAAACAAAATCAATAGTAAGTAGATTTTCTTTATTGAGAACCCATTAAGTGTCAGATATAATGCTAGATGATTTATGTGCATTGTCATATCTTGGATTTCAGTGATAGTATTAGAGCTAACTGAATTCTTATTCTGGCCCTTCCTTTTAATGAAGGTGTGGTCTTGGCCAAGTAATTTCTCTTCCCTGAATGCCATGTCCTTCCTCTGTACAATACTTACCCTGTAGAACTGTCAAGTGTCTGAAAAGACATGTTATATCAAAATACCTATTTATGTGGCCTTTAGTTGGTTCTCGAAAAAAATGTTGCTGCCTTCCTTTTTTGCTTAAGTTGAATTTCAGGAAACTGTTCTAGGAGAAAGGCAAGATAAAGAGGGAAATGGTGGTAAGGTAAGATGTGTAGTAACGCAACCACTGGATGAAATACTTGGTGATCCAAAGCTCCTGCAATTTGAAGCCTAGATTAGTGGTTCTCAAAGTGGAGTTTGTTTGGATGCTTTTAAGAAAATAAAAATGTAGATTTTTCAGTACTATTTATGAAATATCAAGTTTAGGAAAGAGAAACAGGTCAGCATGAAGACTGCAGCTAAAAGAGTCCTGAATAGAGTCTTCAAAGAATCTGCTCACCACTGCCCCATCAGGAGCCTCTTATACCCACTTCTGTGCACTCAGGCTCTCATGACATCTATCACAGAGCTTCACAGTAGGTGTACTGTGACAGAAAACAAGCCTTCTGAGATATCAATCACGTCAGTCCTTGAAGTAACCAAGGCCAGTTGCCTCCAAACAAAAGCAGCATCATGCATATGGCCTAGTGTGCTCCACCAATATTAATTTGTATGATGTTGTGTGCTACAAAGGGTTGAGGATTCAGTTAGAAAAGGAATGAGCATATCACCGTTAATTGAAATTGTTATAGCATTGTTGAGCAATAAACCAGCCCAGAAGTATCTTGGTTAGAAAGTAGTTAAAAAAGGTAAAAATAACACCACCACCCAAGGCAAAGAATATTTCCAGTTTATCAAACACTCAAGCATTGCAACTAGTGTGAGCAAGAGAACTCTGAGTTTGCCTGATACAGAGGAGTGAGCTTGAGCTAGGAGACTGAACAGGACCATTTTGTGGCCCTAAATAAGCCACATTTCTCTCAGATCTCGTTTTTTCTTTAATATAGTATAGGTTTGACTGGGAGACCTCTAAGGCCCTCTCAGCTTTGACCATCTATGCTTCCAAGGACAGGTAAAAGGCTGTCCCTTCCCCCTTGACTCTAGGATGCAAGGCCGCTGGGCAGATTTATGCATTAGCACCATGTGTACAAAATTGACACTGCCCTGTGTGTCCAGATATGTTTTGTATATCCTCCCTGAATTTCTATGCACAAGTTTGGCTCTGGCTCAAATCAGTACTCTTACAATGTGTCTTCTTTTGCAGCAACAGCGGCAGCTTGACCTCTTGACAATAACCAGCCCCGGTAAGTAGGAGCAACTGACTGTTCTGCCACGGTTTCTCCCCATTTCCCAGATTGATGTCTTGCTGCTTATCCAATTGCAATTCCTGCCTTTGACTCCCTGGATGAACAGCATAACTTTTGCACCATGAATGACACTCCTCTTCCCCTGCTCCAGGGATACTTTTCTTTTGTCCATCCTAGGTCTGTGCTGTCCCCTTCTGACTCTGAAGATGCAGGGCTGATACTCTGGATGTTACTGCATACTCTAGAGTCAAGTTTTCCCAAAATCATTCATTGGATTCAAGTGTCAAAGATGTGTCCTTTCTCCTAACTAATAAATTTTAAAATCATGGGGAATAGGGAAGCTTGCCTGACAAGTATCAGGGAATGAAGGGAGGATGGATCATGAGGAAGAGCCAGTCTAATAAAGTGATCAGATTTTGTTGACTGTGCTGAGAGTCAAGATGACTTTGGTCTCTCCCCTTTAGAAGGAGAAGAGACAAGTCCCCCAACAAAGCTGTAGAGATGGGGTTACAATTTTTTTGCCCCTTAGACCTGACATCTAGCCTAGGCAGAGGCTGAGCAGGTTAGTTTTGTCAGAGAAGTATTTTACTGTGATTTGGGAACTGGAGCAAACTTGGAACTGGAGAATAAGAAATATGATTTTCTCTTGGGACCAAGGGACTGAGCATTCTTGCGGGTTCCTCTTCATCCACAAGGTGATAACTTTCCTGGTAACTACCTGCTGTGCTAGGTATTAACACTTTGGTTACTGAACCTGGTAGATGGTGTTCTGGGGGAAGGAGCCAAACGTGGAGCAGAGTGGCCATATGACAGGGTTGGGGGTCACTTCAAAAATGACTAATTACCAATAAATATAGAAGTGTTTCAATATTTTAATTACCAGCACAGCTGAACTATGTCAGCCCTGCCTCCCACCAACCTTGACATGCTGTATCTAAGGACCAGGTGGTCACTTACAAAGAGATTGAGAAAGTGTTCTCTGCAGGTGCTATCCTAGCACAAAGGCTGGTTTTCTGCTGTATGTAAGGGTACAGGACAGTGACTGCAAATATAAGGTAGATCTACTCAGTTCAGGTGATCTTGCTATATTTCCATCTAATTGAGTTCTTTGACATAGAGACTTTAAGAATAAATATGAAAATTTTTTGAAACCCATTTACTCTTTCTCACAGAACCATATATATATATTTATGATATATATATATATATATATATATATATATATATATATATATATATATATGATTAACATTTATATAAATTCCATATCACATACTGACATAACTGGAGTGTCTCTTTAATGTGACCTACCAGTTCCTCCTCACTGAAGTGCTGGTTGGGGATTATTTTTGTCCTGTCCTGTTTACTTGCTCTCCTTTTAAATTTTATCGTATTCCATTACACATGCACTGTCCAGGTTACCTGCTCCCACATCCCCGTGTAATGTGGCCACACCCTGAGCATTCCATGCTAGATTTTTCTGCTACTAATTGCTACTGCACAAATTCAAGCAGAGTAGTTGTGAGTCCCAGTGCACTCCTTTTAGACAGCTATGGGATTGCAAAATGCTCAGCACTGCCAGAGTTTGAGTGGTTTATAATTATCCATCCTTTTAGTTGAGAAAAGAATATCTTCTGGGTCAGTGCTTCCCAAAAGGTATGTTGTGGCACATTGGTGTTCTGCAAAAGGGCTACACTTCTGTGCTATTGTGAAATATTGATCCACTCAGCTCTCAGGGGCACAAGTAGACCTGGGGCAGCTGGAGCCCCTCAAGGTGATAGCTCTACTCCTATGGTTTCAGACAAATATTATCATGGGTGCTTCAAAGGTTAGGAAGCACCATTAGACCATCTATTATCTGGATGACTCTATTTCATGTCAAAAGCATTTTCATTAACTGTCTCTCACTATCAAATTCACTCCAGTTCCCCCATATTACCAGAAGCTATAGCAGCTAGCAGTGAGCTTGCTACCTCTCTGGGGCTGTCAATAGGAGGTACTGGTTTATCTATATTTCTCACCAGACCATCATTAACACAGTACTGCAGTCTGAGGCAGCCATTCCTCATGGACTAGGAGGCTTCTGAAATTCTGATTGGAAATGTGGAAGCTTTAACAGTCAGTGTGGTATTTTCTTTAGGATTTATTTTGTTTATTGAAAATAATTTCAAATGTTCAGAAAAACTAGAAACATAATGATCAGCCATTTACCACCCCTTCCCAGCAATGTGGCTTTACCATGGCAGCATTGTGCCATCTCTGCTAGAGTCCCTTTTTAAAACAAAATTATAGATATAGTTGAGACTTTCTAGTACTTTTCCCTGATTGCATTTCTCTCCCTACACCCTGCAGGTAATCACTGTCATGTACTCAACATTTATTTATATCTATGTATTAAAATATAACCAGTATTGTTTTGCAAATTCCTAAAAATGACATCAAGCTAAAAATGTCTTTCTGTGGCTTTCCCCCTATGCATTACTATATTGTAGAGATTTATGCACATTGATATACCTGGCTCTGGTTCATGAGTGAATACTGGAATTATAGAAGAGTCCAATCGTTCAGGATGGTTCAACATTACTTCTGGTTCCTGAGTCTCTGTTCCTCATTTCCCTAGGCCTGTGATGCACAGCAGCTCTCCACAGAGTTATGCAGCAACCTTTTTTTTCTAGGCTTTTTACATGACAAGGAGATTCTTGCTCTAAGCAGAAGCTTTTCTCTGATGGCCCCCTCCTATAGAGTACTTTTAGTCTGCCTCATCAATAGTCATTGCTATATAATATTCCCTATATTGATGTATGATAATTTGCTTATTGATTTTATTCATCATAATTTAATTATTTATGGCTTTCCTCAATTGCAAACAATGCTACTGAGAGCATTTTTGTGAAAGTCTCCTTGTATGTATCAGTATATCTCTAGGGCATATGATAGGAGAGAAATTACTAATTGTATACATCTTCAAATTTATTGCATAATGGTCAAATTTTCTCTAAAATAGTTGGCATATTTACACTTCCAAAAGCAGAGTATCAGAATTTCTATATCCCTGAGTCCTCAACACTTAGAATTGTTGGACTTATGAATTTTACCAGTTGGGATTATAACTTGAAATGATACTATTATTATTTTCCTAATTACTAGTGGGGTTGAGTAGCTTTTCTATATATTTATTGGTTGCTGAGGTTTCTTCTGTGAATTGACTTTTCAGACCCTTTGTGTATATTCTACTTGTTTGCTTCTTTTTTATTGATTTGTAGTTTATTATTCTGAATATCAATACTTTGCCTCTTACATGCACTGCTAATACCCTCTCCTAGAGTGTGGCTGGTATTTTTTAATTTTGTTTATGATGTCTTTTAGTAAGTGAAAGTTTATTTATCATTTTAATGTTGTTGAATTCATCAATCTCTTGCTTTATGTGCTTTGCTTTTTTGACTTAAGAAATTCTTCCCAACCTGGAAATAATATTCTTCTACATTCACTTCTAAAGTGTTGGCAAGTTTTGTATCATATTAGGGCCTTTATTTCATTCCATTTAGGACTGACATTTGTATATCATATGAGTTAGGAATTTAATTATTTTAAATTTGCATATGAATAACCCATTGTTTCAGCATCATACAGAAACTAGTCCATCCTTTTTTCTACCTATCAGCAATTATACTTCTGTCACATCAATTTCCTATGTGTGAAGTCCATTCCTGAGCCCACTCCACTGGTATGCCATTGACCTACCAGTCAGACTTCTTCATGGACCTTACTGACTTCTTCATAATAAATTCCAATTTTAATATTGTCTTTATAATTGACAGGACGATATCTTTCCCCTTTCCCTTGTATTCTTATCTTTTAAAAGCAGCAATTATATATTTTAAAAATAATGTTTCTTAAATATAATCTAAAAATCTCTATATTGTGACAAACGAATTTATTCTATTTGTACTTATTTATAATAACTGACATATTTGGGTGTATTTCTGAAACCATATTTATGCTGTTTATCATTCATTTTTGTAATTGTGTTCTTTTGCCCTGCCTTTTTAAGTATGTTTTAGTTTTACATATTGCCTGCCTTTTAAACTTCCTCTGCAGATTTGGGTGCTATAAATTTTACTTCTAGCCTTTAGCTGATTACCTTTGAATATATACTTTAATTGTACATTTTCTTACAAAGTCTACAGTTATTTCTGCCAACCAAAAAACAAATAGCTCCATATTTTTTGATGGGAAGCAGGCTTTTACCACCATGTTGAACACTGGCTCATCACCACCTAGTTGTTCTTGTGTAGACTTTTAAGTTCGAATTTTTTTAAAAAATGAAAAATAATGTGTTATTATAAGCTAATTGGCTTTTCCTACACAGCTTATGAGTTTTTGTGTTTTCTGATTTCTTGTAACTCAAGCCTTTTCTATGAAATCTTACTAAAGTACTACACCAATACCTATTTTAGTGAGAATCTCTGGGTAATCCTCTTAATTCGTGCATGTCCTTATTTTGGCTTGTCTCTGGAATGTAAGTTTGGCTAGGTGTAAGTTCTAATTTGAGGAGGGCTTTCCTTTGAACTTTGAAGATTTTTTTCATTGTCTCTTATATCCGGTATTTGTATGAGAAGTCTGCCATTATGTAATTGTGTTAGGGAAACTATGTTTTTTCTAAGTAGGTTTGAAGATTATGTTTAATCTTAATGTTCTGCCTTTTCACTTTCATAAGCCTGGGTGTAAATTTATTTTCATTTATACTGTTTGGTACTCTGAATATAATTGCCACCTAAGAATCTTATGTTTGGGGAAATTATTGGCAAATTATCTTTTTAAATATTGCCTTTCCCACATTTCCTTTGATTCTTTGCTTTGATAATTCCAATTAGACAAATATTAGATTCTGTCAAGCAATTTTCCATGTTATTAACTGATTTTTAATAACTTTTGTTCATTTTGTCTTACTGCACTGATTCTGGGTTTCTCCCAAGTAACTTGCCTGCACAGATTGACTTTTTTGACCATGTCTACTCTAGATTTTTTCTTTTTCAATATTTCAATCACTATATATTTTTCATTTCCAAGATTTCTAATTTTGTTCATATCCACCTGTTCTTGTTTTATTTCTGCCTATTCTGTTTCATAATTTCTGTTCTGTTTGAATGTCTTCATTTGTTTCTTTGAACATCCTCAATATGCTTATTTTAAAATCTTTGTTCCATAAAATAAGTTTCATCTGGAGGGAACTCAACTTCTAATTGTTGATTTTGTTTATTGTGATTTTTAGCATTCAATTTCTTCTTGTGTTTTGAAATTTTAATTTGTAGGATGACTTTGAAAAGGAAGTTTTCTCCCTTTCTACTCCCAAACTCCAATATCCCCCTTTGTGGTGGTTTTGCAATCATCTCTACCCACATCTTCACTTTAGGACCTGGTGAATACTGGGGTTATAGAAGAGACCAAAAGTTCAGGATGGTTCAACATTATTTATGGTTCCTGAGTCTCTGTTCCTTATTTCCCTAGGCCTGTGATGCACAGGAGCTCTCCACAGAGTTATGCAGCAACCTTTTTTTCTAGGCTTTTTTCATGACAAGGAGATTCTTGCCCTAAGCAGAAGATTGTCTCTGATGGCCCCCTCCTATAGAGTACTTTTAGTCAGGAGGCAGACTTTCAGCTATTACTGCCTGCTTCTGCATCTAGATCCCACCAAGCCAGGAGCCTTGGAACCACTTACCCTTCTGAGTTTTTGTCCATTTTGGCAACATGGAGATAAATATTTCACAATGGAGCCCAACTGTCTATTTTCATTTCTCTTTCTTCTATTATCCAATATCACCCTTTGGTGAGAATAAATGGGTTTATGGGTGCATAATCTTATTTTGTCATTTGACCAAGAAGTTCAGCTATGTTTTCTTTTTTAGGAACATATTTTCTCCTATAAGCTCCTCAATAGGAGGGAAGCAGAATATGGAAGTTTTCGTTTCCTGTCCAAGTACAATCCTTACCACCAGATTAAGGGGAAAGTCTTGTTAATTTTTTTTTGCACATGTCTGCACAAATATATAGGTAATGTAAAAATGAAATTGGAATGATACTTTACAAACTCTTATTTGAAAATAGCATGAATATTTTCCAGTGTTATTAAATTTTTTCAAGAGGTTATTGTACATAGATAAAATCATTTGCTTATATATTTTAATTCTCCTAGTGTTGTATATTAATTGTTTCCAGTTATTTAATTATATCTAATACCACAGCAAATATTCTTGTATAAAGATTGGTATATGCATCTCTATTTCTTTAGGAAAACTTCCTAGAATGATAATTACCAAAGAAAATGTATACATCGTTCACTAGGCATGACCCGAAGTAATAATGACATCAAAATTGCAGAAGCCCCCCAAAAAGGTTTTCGCACTCTTGGTACATGTCCCTCATGGGCCATAATCAGCTCTGCTCTACGTCATCTTTTCTTTGGCACTCAGGTTGACCAAACATCCCCTATTTTGCAACACTGCTTGGAATCTTGGTTGGATTGCCTTAGAAGATTTTAGTGGGAGTGCTTTATTTTGTAGGCAATACCAGAGATATTTGTAGGGGAGCAGGGGAATGAGACAGGAAAAGAAAGACAGCACACTGCTCTCTGCTACCAGAGGACAACTGGTACTTAATTCTTCTGGAGAAGTCTTGGAGTCAGTGTGAAAAATAAATCTCAGACTTATCTTTTTGAAGGCCAGAAGAGTAGGAGTTAGGGTAAAAGTGTTAATTCTGATATTTCCAAGCTCAACATATGGACATGAAAAGTTTCCAGGGCTCATAGGAAGCCCTCAGGATGGATTTGCAGGTATTAGCAATTGGAAATTATTCAACATGTGTAGAAACACTAGATTTCAGGGGAATATGTGGGATTGCAAGGAGATACTGATAGCACTTGCCTTGTTGGTTATCATGACAGAGGGAGAAAGGAGATAAGATGAGCCATGTATCTCCTCTTAAAACACTTAGAAGAGGTCACATCTGTCCAAATTTCCTCAATCAAAGCAAGTCAGGTGGCCACTCCTAAATGCAATAGAGATATATATTCTTCCCATAGGGAAGGTCACCAAAGTGAGGACAACTAGAATATTAGGCAATGACCAATAGACTTCATCAGACTTCTGGAAGATTTTAATATTCCCATCATCAAGTTAAAAGTACTGGTCATAGCTTCTTTTCATATTAACTTTATTGAGATATGACTCACATGCCATGGTATATTACATTTTATTATATGTAATAAAAGGCATAATTTAGTGGTTTTCAGCATATTCTCACAGCTGTGTATCTGTCACCACTCCCCAGTTTCTGAACATTATCATCACCCCAGGTAAAAACTCCATATCAGTTGGTATTCACTCTCCATTTGTCCTTTCTTCAAGCCATTGGCAGCAAGTAACCTAATGTCTCTATAAATTTGCCTATTTTGGATATTTTATATAAATGGCATCATATCATGTATAGCATTATTTTGTGACTGGCTTTTTCATATAAGAGAATGTTTTCAAGATTCACCATGGCATAGCATGTATCAATACTCCATTCCTTTTTTAAAAATATTTTTTAGTTATAGATGGCTGCAATATCTTTATTTATTTCCTTGTTTGTTTTTATGTTGTGCTGAGGATCAAACCTAGTGCCTCATATGTGCTAGTCAAGCGCTCTATCACTGAGCTACAACCCAGTCCCTCTATTCCTTTTTATTGCCAAATAATATTCCATTCTGTGGATATACCATACTTTATTTATCCATTCATCTCTTAATGAACATTTGAGTTGTTTTCATTTGAAGAATCTGCTATGAACATTTGTGTCACAGTTTTTGTGTGGGCATGTTTTCAGTTCTACTGGATATATACCCAGGAATGGAATTTTTGATCATATGTTAAACTTTAGGATAAGCATTTTGAGTAATTGTCAAATTGTCAAAATAGTTGCATCATTTTGTTATTTATTTGTTTATTTATTTATATCTGGGATTGAGCTCAGGATCACTTAACCACTGAGACACATCAACAGACCTTTTTTATGTTTTATTTTGAGACAAGGTCTCACTAAGTCCTTAGGTCCTCACTAAAATGGTAGGGTCTCACTAAATTACTCGCCATCTTCCTGCTTCAGCCTCCTGAGTTGCTTGGATTATAGGCATGTGCCACCACACCCAGCAGTTGTACCATTTTACATTCATTCCCATCAACAATATAGAACAGTTCAATTTCTCATCTCTGACACTTTTTATTATCCATCTTTCTTATAATAGCAATCCTAGTAGGCTTAAAGTAGTATCTCATTGTGATTTTCATTTTCATTTTCCTGATGTCTAATAATGCTGCATATCTTCTCGTGTGCATATGAGCCAGTTGTATATCTTCTTTGGAGAAATATCTATTCAAATTATTTAATTCTTTCCCCTTACCCGTTTTATCTGGATATTATTTGTATTTATATTATTAAGTTGTAAGAGTTTGTATGTGTTTATTCTGGATATGATGTTATATTTATGATTTGCAACTATTTTCTCATATACTGGGGGTGTCTTCTTACTTTCTTCATGATGTCCTTTGAAGCAAAATATTTTCATAAAGAAATATTTTTAACAAAAATTACAAAATATTTTTATTTTTGATAAAGACCAATTTATCTATTTTTCCTTTTACTGCTTATACTTTTTGTGTCATTTTTAAGAAGCCATTGCCCAATTGCCAAGCCCAAAGTCACAAAGATGTTCTCCTGTTTTCTTCTAAGAGTTTTATATCTTTTGCTCTTACATTTAGGTGTTAGATTCATTTTGAGTTAATGTTTTGATATGATGTGAGGTAAGAGTCCAGATTCACTCTTTTGGTGTAGTTATCATTTTCCCAGCACTATTTGTTGAAAAAAAACCCTATTATTTGCCTATTGAATTATTTTATCACCCTTGTCATATGATCACAGCTTTTTGATGGTAATAGCTTTTTGATACACTAAAAGGACAACCTTTAGGAAGTATCTGCTCAGAGGCAAATCTATGTTAGGCCCTTTTTGTAGTATATTTTTCACATAGTTCTCTCTACTATATCATAACACAGGTCTTGTCTTTTCTGTCTTGCATAAAAAGTTGCCATGAGATTAGATGATTTGTCTACAATAACACAGTTAATAAGTGATTGAGTCATGATTCACGTCCATAATTGTCTGATTCTAAATCCTTTGCCTTTTTCACTTCTAAATAAAAAAAACATATTTCATTATGTAATTATCCCTTAGAGCCTTATTTCCCAGATAGAATTCCAACTGACCCACTTTGCTAGGGACAAGGAAAGCCTAGAATATTATAGACATCTTAGTCACTTTGGCTTTTCCACTAACTAGGCTGTCTTGAAGAGAAAAATTGATTTTCTAATATATCAGAGAAACCTCCCAAATAATCATAGCTAGATTAGTTTCTGATTTCAAATATCCACAAAATTACTTTTTTCCATTTTATATTTGTTAAAACAATACTGATGATAAATGGTGATGGACTGATCCTGCTGACCATCACATTGCAACTTTGGGCTTTGTCTCCAATAAAAATCTCTCATGGAATATACTCAGCCCCTTGGAGACTAAAGCACCAAGACAGAAAAGCCATTCTGCAGGACCATTTTCAGAGCCAACAGGGTACCTATGGAGTCACTTTGGGAGGATAGGGGATTTGCACAGAAGAAATGGTCCAAAAAATGCAAGCATATCATTAAAAACAGCTTTAAAACATCTTTAGAGAAGAAAAATAAATTACTCCTAATCCCACAGCTTTAGCACAATACAAAACCTCGTTCTATTTATACATTTTTCTTTTCAGTTCTTGTCTATATGCAGAAACATATTTACATAATTGCAATCACAGTAAGTTTTTATATACATCTTTTTTCACTTAACATTATTTCATAAACAATCTCCATCTTGCTATGTAGTTTACATACTTACCATCTTTTTATAACCACTTTCTTTATTAAAAAATTGTGCATGCCCATGGTGCAGATTTTGAGAAACACAAGTTTAAAGCTGAAAATATCAGTTATCTCCCAGAAGTAACAGCTACTTAATATTTTATACATTTACTTCTTTGCCTTTTTCTATGCATGTATAATTTTGTTTTACATAGTTGAGATCATATAGAATATAAAATTTTATTCTGGCTTTTCACTTAATATTACAACAGAGATACTTTCCCATGCCAATAATGTTGAATATTTAACTTGATTCTAGTTTCTCAGTCTTATGAATAATTTCTCAACTATGTATGTGTTTTTGTCTAGATTCTAGGTTATTGTCCTAACAGATTACTAAGAATAGAATTGCTAGATGCAAAAGCATTTTATAAGCATTTCAAAACATACTTATTTTTAAAGATTCTAGTATCTTCTATCTTTTATATGTAGCCTGCACAAAAAAGTGCTAATGTTGTACATTGTGTTATGTGCAGAAATTTTATTCTTAGAAATAACTCTACCATAAAATTATTTGTGGAAAAAATAGCTTTTTACTTCTTTTGCATAAGTTTTTGATACTGGTTATTTTATAAACAGTATTATTAGATCAAAGAATATTAATACATTTAAGGAATTATTGAGCCTTAATACCAACTCATTTTCCAGAAAGCTTATATAAATTTATAGTCCTAACTCTATCCCTCAACCTCCATCTCTCGTGTCAACAATGAAAAATTTCAGCATTGAGTGTTACTCAGAATATTTATTAAATTTGAATAACAAACTCCAGAATCTGAAAAACATATAAAGGCAGGAGAAGTGTAATTTTTCTTGTGATCCCTGGGGGACAAAATGTATAATATGTTCCTAGGGTATTAGTCTTGAGAAACCTACTGTCCCAGGACTCAGCTGAGGGGGTTAATGAGAAGGACTCAGGAGTTCTATTTAGGAACATACACATGGATAGGCTGAGCTCTGGGAAGGCATGACACCCTAAAGCACAATAGCTGACCAGCATGAGGAAGGTCAAGAAAGAACTGGCAAGACCTCACCCATTAGGTCAAATTCAGGATCCAGGCCTAAAGAAACTATAAGACACAAAAGCTAAAATTAAGGCACAGGGACAATGTAAATAGAATTCTTCAATCCAAACCAAAATTGGCTTAAGCAAAAACAGTCAGTTCATTGGTTCATATAATGAATAATCAAAAACTAATGCTGAGATTTTGTAACATCTTGATAATAAGGGTCAATAGACATGGACCAGTTTTCTTCTTCTCTTAACTTTCTCAGTGTTGACTCTATTCCCAGGCCACATGTGGTCTCACAATGACTGAAGCAGCTGCTAATTTTATGTTCTCCTAAATTCTAGGCCAGTAGGAAAAAGCCAGGGAATCTTATTCAGAAGTCCCAGCAGAGTATCTATGGCTTCTCATTTTCTGATTGAGTCATTATGAATCCACCTTTGAATATCCATGTCCAGGGAAATCTATTGTGCCGATTAGCCAAGAGTTGGATCATAAACACCACTTCTGAAAATGGAGGATTAAATTAAAGCTTGGTATTATTTGGAAATAGCCCAAGATCAAATGCAATTTTTCAATAACCACCTCTATGTCCAAGGTAAGCCAACTATGTGAATTATAAAGTCTAAAAGCAGAACTTACATGGATCTGTTCTGCTGTGTCCTTTGCATACTTTCTATACAAAAGGCTAGATATGTCAGGGGCTCCATGGCCAGAATCTCCTGGTGGTGACATCATCAGGTAGAAGTAATATAATATTTTGGACTCACAGAAGGGCCTTTCAGGTTAAAGCCAGACATGGAGACACTGGGCCATGGGGACTAGGATCTATATTTATGGAATATAGAGCAGGATGCCAGCCTTAGCAAGGAGTCAAGAGAGTATTAACATTTGGGAATCAGATAGATCTAGGTTCCAGTCTTGGTTCTACTATTTCATGGATCCATATCCTTATTGAAGCTATTTAACTTCTTTGGGGCTTAGATTTCCATCAAATATAGATGGTAGCACCTATTTAATAGGGATAAAAAGAATATAAAGTCAGGTAATCATGATGATAAAGCCTCTAGCTATTAATATAGCATGAAAATGCCATTAACATTATAGACCAGAACAAAAGCTCTGATAACACTAGGCCTTCTTCATAATGGGGTTTGGGAGAAAGATGAGAGCTAATCTGGCCTTAGCTGGAAGAACACTGTTTCACAGTGGTTCAAGGGCTAGCAGTCTAAACCTGCAGACTGAAAGGTCTGGGCAGTATGAATCTGTCTCTATGCTCATGGGGCATCAGGCTTATCTTTCATATGTGTCATAGTCTGAAGCAATGGAGTGATAGTCACTGCAGCTAAGCCATGAAGTAGACAGACCTCATGAGAATTTGAAGGGCAAAGGAGAAAACTATAAATTTGGTAATTATAATTGAGTTGTAGTAAATGCATACATTATGCTTTTGAATCCTACCTCTTCTACCTATGGTTTGACTTTGGGGAAAGCCTATTAACTTTTCAGTGCCTTACTTCTATTTTACCATTTATAAAAGAGCAGACAATAACAATACTTCTTAGAGCTTGTGATGTGATGTATGTAAAGTGGCTAATGTGATGTAGTAAAGTGCATGACCCACAGTAGATTTGAAATAAGCAGTTGTTACCATGAACACGTCACTGCATTACAGATTATCCAAAATTTTAGCAGTTTCAAACAATAATAAAGGTTTTATTATCTCAGGGTTCTTGGAGGTCAGGCATCTAGTAGCAGCTTAGATGGGTGTTTTTGGTTCAGGGTCTTTCATGAGGTTGCAGCTAAAATGTCAGCCAAGATTGTAGTTATTTGAAGGATTGAGTGGGGCTGGAGAATCATCTGATTTGAGATGATTTGCTCATATGAATGGCAAGTTGGTGGTAGCTTTTGGCAGAATACTTCTGTTCCTTGCCACTAAGACTTCCCTGTAGGGCTGCTTGAGTCACAACATGGCAGTGACTTTCTTCAGAGTGAGTAATTCAAGAAGAAACTAAATAAATGCTGTGATATCTTTATGATCCATCCTTGGAAGTTGTAGTCTATTGTTTCTATAATATACTATTAGCTACATAAACCAACCTATTGACAGTGGAATGGGACTTCATAAGAATGTGAATACCAGGAAGTGAGAATCATCCAGGGGATATCAGGTAGACTCACTTCACTTACAAGATGGTGGTGATGATGATGATGGTGATGGTTTTATCTCTTGATTTCCTTCAAACCTACTTACCTTTTCTCATTCCTCCAGGGATCCTCCCCTTACTCCTAGGATACATAAGTAATGGCCTAGATTTTGAGATTGGCACGAGTTTGAGAATGATTTTAACTGTTATCTATTCATCATTTCTTCTATAAATAAATAGCTAATTTGTCCATCTGTGTCTTATTATCCTAACAGACATAAAACTGTAAGGGCCTTTACCTTGGTCATAAAAGCAAGAATTTTTTTTGGAGGGGGCATTTTTAATTTGCTAAACTAAGAAAAATAAGATTTTCTCATTCAGGAAAATAAGTTTATTCCCTAATACCTACCTCCTAGTTTATATCATAGCCCTTTGCACACTTAGAAAATGGGTGTAGGGCCTTTACTGAATTTAGGCAAAGTGAGATCCAAGTACATGTACTTGAAATTCCTAGAGATCAGGGAACCAATGGTATGTCATAGGGTGGTGTACATCATTCAAACTCAGGTCTTAAACATCATCAAAGAATGTGGTGAGGCTAGAAAAAACATAGGAGTTTGTTCTTGACAAGATTTACTGACCTCTCATCACCAGTGCTTACTCAGTACTATCAGGGACAGAAAATTAGAGTCTCTATGATGAAAAAGAAGAAGAAAAATAACTTCTAGAATCCAATGGAATCTTTGAAACCATACAGACCAGGATTCAACCCCATATATTCCATTTGCTCTTCATATGATTTTGGATAAATAGCTTCAAGTCTTCCATCCCTGACCTTGTAGGGTTGTTGTGAGTATTAAATGAGATAAAAGTATGTATCTGATGCATATTTGAACATCGAAGATGCTCATGTTTTTATGGAAGTCCTTCTCTGAGGATGGTTACCACAGTTGCCTATTATTTATTTAATTTTTTTTTTTCAACAGAGTAGCTCCATTCTGTTAGTTCATTCTCTGAAATGTCAGTTGGGTCTATTTTGGGAACTTTAAGTAGAATTTTCTCCCCTTTAAGTGGTTGCTGAATAATTTTCTTAAAAATATGAGATACATCTTGCAAGAACATGAAAAACATAAAAGAGCATCAGCTTATCCCAACTGAGATCCATTCTTGTATACAGATCATTTTCCTTCTGGGGAAAAAAAAAGATTTTACAGAAGACTGGCTTGTTAAAGAAGAGTTTTTAATTGTACTGGTCATTACTACGTGCTGAGCTTAGAAATCCAGTGATAGCTGTCCTATAAAATCTTTTCATTTGTTATCAAAGTTACAATATTTAACCAGGATTTTTTCTTGTTGTTTGTGCCATTTAGTCCACTACAGGCCAGACAGGGGCTGCTGGAAGAGTATTCTATCTATGGGTAGGGTTTGTGCTACCAAAGATAAATACCAAAAAGCACGTTTGAAGGAATCATATAGTGATTCAACCAGAAAAGAAAGTGCAGCATGATTGTCGGTCCAGATGCAGCAGATGAATAGTTTGGAACACTGAAGGTCAAGGCCAGGAGTGAAGGTCAGGACAAACAAAAGAGAGGCAGCTAGAGAGCAGTGCTACTCACAGTGCTGTGCACAGCCACCAGTAGATAAACTGTCCAGGAGATAAGTACAGAAACTGAGAGAGAAAGCACCTAGAAACTCTATAATCATTCGACATTGCTGCAGCATTCATGTTCCTGACCAAAGGACATTTACAGACGATCAGCTTATGACAAACTGGAAATAGAGAAGCACTGGTATAGATGAATTCAAGAAACATTAGCCAACATATTCATCTAGATCCTAGTGAAATCCTAATATATGCTTGCATCAGTGCTTTAGGCTTATCCAAAAAATGACAAAGGCTGGATTTAACTACAAGGCCTGACACATAGTGGGGCCTTAGATATGAACTTACTAAGAAAGCCATTTACCTCTTAGGCAGTATCTACTTGAGTAAGTCTTTCGAAGGGTGACCCATTTCATCAGTCTGTAGTCTGAAGTACTGTTCCCGCCTTCTTCATTACTCTCCCTTCCACATCTGGCTATTCTAGGTAGGCTGAGTCTTTGCAGAAGCTGGGGTTCCCCTCCCAGCCCACCTGGCTCCTAAGTGGTGTTTGGTAAAGCTTAAACAACCTCATGTAGGGTGGTTGAAAAAGTGATCTCCATTTCTTTTGAGTAAGAAGAAAGAAAAAAACGGCAATGCCACCTTCCCTCTACTTGCTCATTAGGATTCTGGGTTACAGCAGTGTTGCCTGGCTGCTCTAATTGGATCTGTGCGCACACAGGCCTGTGTGGCTCCATTGAACGCTGACATTTCTAACTAACTGACCTTTTCAGGACCACTGGTACTCCCATAATGAGTGTGCAGCAGCATTGTGTGGACACAATACAGCAGACTTCACAGCACCCAAAGAATGCAGGATTGAAAACTATTCAGAATTCCCAATCTCGAGTTAGCAAAATGAGAAAATTGGGTCCCAACATTCATCAGCATGTTATTGTGCAGATATCGATTTCAATGCCCTTTCATTTTGCTCAGAAAAAAAAAAGTTGTATTATAGAGGTCTAAATTAACTTTTGTTCTGTTATTTTTCCCCTGTACCTATAAAAAGGTCAAATGCATTCATAAGACTGAGATAGATTTACTGGATATAAGCACTGAGATAGTAATCAACCTTCAAATAACCTTTAAGGAGACATCGGCTCTTCCATGAACAATAATTGATATACTCATTAGGACTGAAATTCTTCAGGAATCACTTAAAGGAGAACAGTTATAGGGCCAGTGGCAAAAATATGTCATTTAGAACAATGAGATAATGCTCAGATATTTGAAATTGTTGTGGTCCACTCAGTGTCACTGGGACAGTAAGAGGACTTCAAAAGAAAACTCAAAAGATAGGAAAGGGGGGCAGTGATTGTCATGTTACTCACCAGGGACAACGGAGTCTGGGCCTGGACATAAAAGGATGTGACTTCTAAGTATCCTATGGGTCCATAGCAGAAAATTAGAATCTCTTTTTCCATATAAATGCAGAGGTACAATAATGGATTTATCAGGGCCACTTTCTTTTCTCTGAGAAGGAAAGTATGGAGCAAGAGGTAGCTACAAGTGGCAACTCTTCTGATGAGACAATGCCACAGTGAGTGTGTATGGCTCTAATGTCCCTCTAAGAATTATATGTTTTTCCATTAATGTGTTCCAGTGTTGAAATCAGGTCACCTCAGTACTACATTTTATAAGCATTTATGGGCCGACCCTGTGCAGTTCTATGCTTGGTACTGACAGGGATCTAAAAGGTTATTTAATTACATTTCGATTGAATTAAACTCAATTTAGGTCTGTAAATATTTCTTAAATATTTGTTTCTCAAACGTTTAAACATTTGTGTTCAGAACAAGGTATGAAAAAACAAATCAGATGCAGTGTCTATCCCCAATGCATTCATAGCCCAGGGCTCTCTGCACTCACTCTAAAGATGAAAGAACAAAGTAAAATTAAGGATCTCACTCATACAAAGCTCTTCACTGTACTAGGTTCTATATGTTTTAAAACTGTCTAAATCCTAGTTACCATCCTGCAATTATAAATATTATTACCCAGTTTTGAAAAGGAGGAAGATAAGATTTAGACAGGCTATGTGATTAACTCAGGATACCTTGGTTATGTTAGTGGCTGAGCATACTGATTCCAAAGTCTGGGCTTTTTTTGCCTCTTTCCTTTGTGGAGGGTTCCTTTTTAACCTTGATTTTATCTACTCACACATTGTGGAGAATGTTCTGGTAAAGTAAGTCTTTACTGGGTACCTGGAATGTGGAAAAGGATAACTATATTTTATACCAAGAAAGTCACAGCACTATTAAGGCTGGGTAACTCTTTAGGGATTCTCAAAAGAAAACGGTTGTAGAACATTGTATCTAATTCTGGAGTGACAAATAAAGGACATGGGGACTGCCAATCACTTATCTCACAAATCTGTGGCATTTCTATCTCATCATGAATTCTTTCCTGCTCAGCCTGGATTCAGTTTCAAACCCTCTGTTACATGATACTGTAGCCAGTCATTATTTTAACACATATCTGTATGTGAGATGAAACCAATTTACCACACCTGAACTAGCTGGTTTCATTTTGCATATGAAGTAAGTGGGTCCAGAGAAAGAGCGGGCATGCCTAAGACTAAAGTAAATGAGTGGTACTTAAATGTATTATAGGCCCAGTAATGAAAAGAATGATATCTAAGGCATAACACCTGAGATAGAAGATAAAGGTCTGTGGGAAAATGGGCAGGAGGTACTTGCTTCCTTTGATCTGTGCCTGCTACTTGTATTCTGACACCCATCGTTCACTCATTTATTTGGCCTATTAAAAATGAATACACATATATCTGTTTATTCATGCACCTATCCATCTTACAAATTTATTGAGTGTTTTCCATGTATCGACACTGAGAAGACTCACAACAGGCCCCTTTCTTTTAAGGTACAAATAGTTATCCTCTTCTACTTACTAATTAAAAAGTTATTATAAATTATGTTTTAGGGGGCTATGGACCTCTCTGATATCTCTCAGGTTATAGTTTTCTCACTACTGGTGACTAAAGAAATTTGGGCCCCTCATGCCAGTACTTAAAAGGAAATGGGGCTGATCAGGCCTATATGGCCCTGGACTTCCTGTTGGTTTTCACCTGTCCAAATACTCCAGGTTATGCTGTAAAACACATAGATAAAAATAATAGGAAACACTTATTAAACACCAACCACATGCCAAGTACCATTTCAAGTACTTTTAATATATTAACTCTTTATTAATCTTCACCAAAAAACTGAGTAAACATCATAACTATTGTCATTTAACAGATAAATAAATTGAGTCACAGAGAAGGCAAGTAACTTACTTTAGTTTTTATAGCTAGTAACACAAATAGGATCTGAACCCAGGCAGTACAGCTCCAGAATCTATGTCACTACCCTACTGTGAGTCCTATAGATGCTCTTTATTTAAGAATCAGGAAAATCCCAAAAGGTTGTTGCAGGAGGAATAAGGGGTGAATGCTAACTAGCTTAACTATTCTATATCTCATGGGTTGGGAGGTGGGGGAACTCTATACTTAAACTTTTACAAGTGTTCACTGACCTTAAACATAAGCATGGCCCAATCCTAGGGAAGAAGCCTTTACCATATGGATCTCTGGGGAACACTCCCTGTATTCAAGTCACAGCACCCTATTTATTCAGGAAAAAAAATTTGTTGATCCCCACTGGAGTTGGTGTCATATTGTATTCTGTGTACAGTCCCTCAGGCTTCACCCTCAAAGCTACTACTCTTCATGTTTTCTTAGTTCTCCTCAGCTTTGGAGGCAGATTGGGGCCATAAATATAGGTGACCCTGTTCTAGTTAAAGCTGTGGAAGCTATGAACCAGGTACCCTTCACAGGGACAGGTACTTTTCTCTTATCCCTTATCTGAGAAAGACTGTTTCTTTTATCAACATAATTTCAGCTTTACCTTTCAGGACTGATCAGCCATCCTCCTGTTATTGTTCTGATAAATATATCCTTCCTCTCCTGGGAGCTGGTCCTATGTAAGAAAATGCAGTAGCTCTGAAGGGTTACATCTTTACTACCCAAGAAGAATTCTGTATGAGCTCTGATGGATCTGTTTGCTTGCTTGTTTTCTATGAAATCATTTGTTTTTGTCTACATCTCCCTCTGATAGGATCCCAGAAGAAGGAGAATACTAAAGGGGGAAGGGACATTGAAATGTCAATTAATCCTGTCATAGAGACCATGCCTGCCTCGAGAAGTAAATAATTCATGAGTTACAAATGAAGAAATGCATATAGTATAATTAGGGCCAGAGTTAACTTAAATACAAAGAACAGTGGAGGCAAAAAAGAAAGGGATCTCTGGGCACAGTGGTGCACAACCGTAACCCTAGCAACATGATAGGCTGATTCAGGAGGATTGAAAGTTCGAGTCCAGTCTCAGCAATTTAGCAAGACCCTCGGCATCTTAGTGAGACCCTATCTCAAACTAAAAAAATAAAAAGAACTGGGAACATAGCTGAGTGGTAAAGTTACCCTGGATTCAGTCCCCATAACAACAAAAAAGATCAGGAGAAAGAAGAGTGGGAGAAGAAGGAAAAGGGATCAACTCTTCTTGAAGAAAGACAGACAAAGCTTCACAGTGGAAGAAATTTTAGTGGGTCTTGAAGGATACTCAGGAATTCACAACAACTGTGATGGCAGGATATTCTAAGCAAAGAATATGGCATGGAGGTATATTTAAAATAATCAGAATAATAGGTTATTTATCAGTCTTTCCTGATATAAGGCATATGACTTGGATCATTAGAGTTCAGTTACTGAGTGGAAAGGGAGAGATCACTTATGTCAAATGAGATAAGATTTTTAAGTGTTCATTGACTTTAAGCACAAAGAAGAACAAAGAAATCATTGGGTAGTGGGGTGTTCAGGTGGGTTGGCAGGGAATGGATACTAGATTGCAGAAGGGTAATAGGTCAGTGTGAGCAGCTTTCTTTATTTGTCAAGCAGGCAAAAAATTTTAATTGATCACTCTGATTTTCTGCATCATTATTGGTTTTTTCTTTTCCATCAGTTATTATGAGAGATAAATTTATTATGAATTCCTCTATTTATCCTTTTAGTTATTTACATTTTTATATATTTGAGCAATAAAAATTTAGAAATATTGTAATTTTCTTATATATAAATCCTTTAATTAATATATCTTTATAACTACTATTTTTGCCTTAAAGAAAAACTTTTTCTAAACTTAATATTGCTGATCTAAGTTACTCTTGATTAGTGTTGCATGGTAGGTATTTTTATTTCATTTTACTTTTGATTATTCCTTTTCTTACTATTTAAAGTGTGCTTCTATGCAACATGTAATCTTTTCAAAATAAAAAAAAGTCAGTGCAAAGTGAAGAAACAGAGATTGCAAGTATAGAATACACACTATTAAAGCTTGACTTGGAAAGAAAGGAAAAAAGAGTAGGACTGAGGGATAGTTTTCTTTTTTGTTGTGTATTTATTTGTTTACATTATTTTTTTAAGCTGGGAGAAATTCAAACATGCTGATTAATTGTTGGGTGGGAGCTGAAAGCAACAGAGGAGGAGACATTGAAGATCCCACAGTGAGATGGCACAAGGGTAAAATTGAACCCACCAGGGAGAAATCAGAGCACAGGATTCCCCAGAGATGGGTAGATAACCTGGCAAAGTCCAGCATGGCTGGTGTGTGGGCTAGAAGGAGAGTAGTGAGCTCCGTAGCTTAGGAATCCTACCCCAAGAACTAATTCACAAGACAGTTGTGAGGAATAGATACACTAACACTGTAAGAGGATGCATGGTTTATAATAAATATAACCAAAAGTGAGGCTCAGGAAGAAATAGAAGAGAACCTCAAGTCATAATTGGGTCACAGTTGAGTCTGCTCATTCATTTTTTTTATTCCAAAATGACAGCAGAATGCATTATAATTCATATTAACATACAAAGCACCATTTTTCATATCTCTGGTTGTATACAAATTATATTCATACCATTCATGTCTTCATACATGTACTTAGGGTAGTGATGTCCATCTAATTCCACCTTCATTTCTACCCCCATGCCCCCTACCTTCCCCTCCCACCCCTTTGCCCTATCTAGAGTTTGTCTTATTTTTCTCATGCTCCTCCTCCCAACCCCATTATGAATCTGCATCCTTATATCAGAGAAAATATTTGGCATTTGGTTTTGGGGATTGACTAACTTCACTTAGCATTATATTCTCCAACTCCATCCAATTACCTGCAAATGCCATGATTTTATTCTCTTTTATTGCTGAGTAATATTCCATTGTATACATATGACACATTTTCTTTATCCATTCATCTACTATAAGGCATCTGGGTTAGTTCCACAGTTTAGCTCTTGTGAATTGTGATGCAATAAACATTGATGTGGATGTGTACCTGTAGTATGCTGTTTTTAAGTCCTTCAGGTATAGACTGAGGAGAGGGATAGCTGCATCAAATGGTGGTTCCATTCTCAGTTTTCCAAAGAATCTCCATACTGCTTTCCAAATTGGCTACACCATTTTGCAGGACCACCAGCAATGTATAAGTGTGCCTTTTTCCCCACATCCTCGCCAACACGTACTGTTGTTTGTATTCTTAATAGCTGCCATTCTGACTAGAGTGGATGAAATCTTAGTTTTGATTTGCATTCCCCTAATTCCTAGAGATGTTGAACATTTTTTAACATATTTGTTGGTTGATTGCATATCACCTTCTGAGATGTGTCTGTTCATTTCCTTGGCCCATTTATTGATTGGGTTATTTGGTTTTTTTGATGTTTAGCTCTTTGAGTTCTTTATATACCCTAGAGATTAGTGCTCTATCTGATGTGCAAGTGGTAACAATTTGCTACCAAGCTGTAGGCTCTCTCTTCACCTCACTGATTGTTTCTTTTTCTGAGAAGATTTTTAGTTTGCATCCATCCAGTTTATTAATTCTTGATTTTAATTCTTGTGCTATAGGTGTCTTATTAAGGAAGTAGGGGCCTAATATGATATGATGGACATTTGGGCCTACTGTTTCTACTATTAGGCACAAGGTCTCTGGTTCAATTCCTAGGTCCTTGATCCACTTTGAGTTGAGTTTTGTGCATGGTGAGAAATTGTGTTGCATTTGGATTTCCAGTTTTCCCAGCACAATTTGTTGAAGAGGCTGTCTTTTCTCCAATGCATGTTTTCATCACCTTTGTCTAATATAACTGTAGATATACAGGTTAGTCTCTGTGTCCTCTATTCTGTACCATCGGTCTACCAGTCTTATTTTGGTGCCAATACCATGCTGTTTTTGTTACTATTGCTCTGTAGTATAGTTTAAGGTCTGGTATAGTGACGCTACCTACTTCACCCTTCTTGCTAAGGATTGCTTTAGCTATTCTGGGTCTCTTATTTTTCCAGATGAATTTCATGACTACTTTTTATATTTCTATGAGGAATGTCATTGGGACTCTGATTGGAATTGCATTAAATCTGTATAATGCTTTTGGTAGTATGGTCTTTTTGACAATATTACTCTGCCTATCCAAGGATAAGGTAGATCTTACTATCTTCTAAGGTCTTCTTTAATTCCTTTCTTTAGCATTCTGTAGTTTTAATTGTAGAGGTCTTTTACCTCTTTTGTTAGGTTGATTCCCAAGTATTTTATTTTCTTTTTAGGCTATTATAAATGGGGTAGTTTTCCTCATTTCCCTTTCAGAGGATTTGTCACTGATATACAGGATTGCCTTTGTTTTATGCATGTTGATTTTGTATCCTGCTGCTTTGCTGAATTCATTTTCTAGTTTTAGAAGATTTTTTGGTGGAATTTTTTGGGTCTTCTATGTATAGAATCATATCATTGGCAAATAGTGCTAATTTGAGTTCTTCTTTTCCTATCTGAATCCCTTTAATTTCTTTTGTCTAATTGCTCTGGCTAGTGTTTCAAGAACTATGTTAAATATAAGTGGTGAAAGAGGGCATCCCTGTCTTGTTCCAGTTTTTAGAGGGAATGCTTTCAATTTTTCTCCATTTAGAATGATGTTGGCCTGGGGCTTAGCATAGATAGCTTTTATGATGTTCAGGTATGTTCCTGTTATTGCTAGTTTTTCTGGTGTTTTGAACATGAAGGGGTATATTTTGTCAAATGCTTTTTTTGCATCTATTGAGATGATCATATGGTTCTTATCTTTATGTGATTAATTACATTCTTTGATTTCTGTATGTTGAACCAAACTTGCATCCCTGGGATGAACCCCACTTGATCATGGTGCACCTTCCTATTGATATGTTTTTGTATTTGATTTGTCAGAATTTTATTGAGAATTTTTGCATCTATGTTCATTAGAGATATTGGTCTGAAATTTTCTTTCTTTGATGTGTCTTTTGGAACCAGGGTGATATTGGCTTCATAGAATTTGAGTTTGGAAGTGCTCCCTCTTTTTCTATTTCCTGAAATAAATTGAAGACTTTTGGTATTAGTTCTTCTTTAAAGGTCTTGTAGAATTCAGCTGTGTAACCATCCAGTCCTGGGCTTCTCTTGGTTGGTAGGCTTCTGATAGGATCTCCTATTTAATTGCTTGAAATTGATCTGTTTAAATTGTGTGTATCATCCTGATTCAATTTGGGCATATCATATGACTCTAGAAATTTGTCAATGCATTCAATATTTTCTATTTTGTTGGAGTATAAATTTTCAAAATAATTTCTAATTATCTTCTGTATTTCAGTAGTGTATGTTGTGATATTTCCTCTTTCATCATATATGTTAGTAATTTGAGTTTTCTCTCTCTTTTTCTTCATTAGTATGGCTAAAGGTTTATAAATTTTATTTATTTATTAACAGAACCAACTTTTTGCTTTGTCAATTTTTTCAATTGTTTCAATTTCATTGATTTCAGCTCTGATTTTAAATATTTCCTGTCTTCTAGTGCTCTTGGTGTTGATTTGTTCTTCTTTTTCTATGACTTTCAGATGTAACATTAAGTCATTTATTTGTTGACTTTTTCTTTTTTTAAGGAATGAACTCCATGCAATGAACTTTTCTCTTAGTACTGCCTTCATAGTGTCC
Source organism: Marmota flaviventris (assembly GCF_047511675.1). Lineage (NCBI taxonomy): Eukaryota > Metazoa > Chordata > Mammalia > Rodentia > Sciuridae > Marmota > Marmota flaviventris. The sequence goes on along the minus strand of NC_092507.1, from coordinate 38,236,235 downwards.
CAGAGATTTAGATACATTGTATCTGTGTTCTCATTCATCTCCAATAATTTTTTTAATCTCCTCCTTGATGTCTTTGGCAACCAATTGTTCATTCAGTAGCATATTATATAGTTTCCAGGTGTTGGAATAGCTTTTTTTTTCTTTTCTTTTATTTTTTATATTTTTTATTTGTTGTTCAAAACATTACAAAGCTCATGACATATCATCTTCCATACATTTGATTCAAGTGGGTTATGAACTCCCATTTTTTACCCCAAATACAAGTTGCAGAATCACATCGGTTACTCATCCACATTTTTACATAATACCATATTAATGACTGTTGTATTCTGCTACCTTTCCTATCCCCTACTATCCCCCCTCCCCTTCCCTCTCATCTTCCCTCTCTACCCCATCTGCTGTTGTTTAATTCTCTCCCTTGTTTTTTTTTCCCCTTTCCCCTCACAAACTCTTATATGCAATTTTGTGTAACAATGAGGGTCTCCTTCCATTTCCATAGTTTCCCTTCTCTCTTCCTTTCTCTCCCCCCACTCGTCTCTGTTTAATGTTAATCTTTTCCTCATGCTCTTCTTCCCTGTTCTGATCTTAGTTGCTCTCTTTATATCAAAGAAGACATTTGGCATTTGTTTTTTAAGGATTAGCTAGCTTCACTTAGCATAATCTGCTCTAATGCCATCCATTTCCCTGCAAAATCCATGATTTTGTCATTTTTTAGTGCTGCGTAATACTCCATTGTGTATAGATGCCACAGTTTTTTAATCCATTCATCTATTGAAGGGCATCTAGGTTGATTCCAAAGTCTAGCTATTGTGAATTGTGCTGCTATGATCATTGATGTGGCAGTATCCCTATAGTATGCTCTTTTAAGGTCCTCAGGGAATAGACCGAGAAGAGCGATAGTTGGGTCAAATGGTGGTTCCATTCCCAGCTTTCCTAGGAATCTCCATACTGCTTTCCATATTGGCTGCACCAATTTGCAGTTCCACCAGCAATGTACAAGTGTACCTTTTTCCCCACATCCTCGCCAGCACTTATTGTTGCTTGACTTCATAATGGCTGCCAATCTTACTGGAGTGAGATGGTATCTTAGGGTGGTTTTGATTTGCATTTCTCTGACTGCTAGAGATGGTGAGCATTTTTTCATGTACTTGTTGATTGATTGTATGTCCTCCTCTGAGAAGTGTCTGTTCAGGTCCTTGGCCCATTTGTTGATAGGGTTGTTTGTTATCTTATTGTTTAATTTTTTGAGTTCTTTGTATATTCTGGATATTAGGGCTCTATCTGAAGTGTGAGGAGTAAAAATTTGTTCCCAGGATGTGAATCGGGAGGTATAGCGATACCAGATTTCAAACTGTACTACAGAGCAATAGTAACAAAAACAGCATGGTACTGGTACCAAAACAGGCAGGTGGACCAATGGTACAGAATAGAGGACACAGAGACCAATCCACAAAATTACAACTTTCTTATATTTGATAAAGGCGCTAAAAGCATGCAATGGAGAAAGGATAGCATCTTCAACAAATGGTGCTGGGAAAACTGGAAATCCATATGCAACAAAATGAATCTGAACCCCTTTCTCTCGCCATGCACAAAAGTTAATTCAAGATGGATCAAGGAGCTAGATATCGAATCAGAGACTCTGCACCTGATAGAAGAAAAAGTTGGCTCCGATCTACACATTGTGGGGTCGGGCTCCAAATTCCTTAATAGGACGCCCATAGCCCAAGAGTTAAATACAAGAATAAACAAATGGAATAGCTTTTATTTTTTATTTTATCATTGATTTCTAATTTCATTCCATTATGATCTGATAGAATGCAGGGTAGTATCTCTAATTTTTTATGTTTGCTAAGAGTTGCTTTGTGGCATAATATATGATCTATTTTAGAGAAGGATCCATGAGTTGCTGAGAAAAAAGTGTATTCATTTGTTGAAGGATGAAGTATCCTATATATAACAGTCAAGTCTAAGTTATTGATTGCATTATTGAGCTCTATAGTTTCTTTGTTTAGATTTTTTTGAAAGATCTATCCAGTGGTGAATGAGGTATGTTAAAGTCATGCAGGAAAAAAAAGTCATGCAGAATTATTGTGTTGTGGTCTATTTGAATATTGTACTTGAGAAGAGTTTGTTTGATGAACATAGATGCTCCATTGTTTAGGGCATATAAATGTATTATTGTTATATCTTGTTGATGAATTGTTCCTTTAAGCAGCATGAAATATCCTTCTTCATACCTTTTGATTAACTTTGGCTTGAAGTCTACTTTATTGATATGAGGATGGAAATCCCTGCTTGCTTCCACAGTCCATGTGAGTGGTATGATTTTTCATAACCTTTCACCTTCAGTCTGTGGATGTCTTTTCCTATGAGATGAGTCTCTTTGAGGCAGCATATTGATGGGTCTTTTTTTAATCCAGACTGCCAGTCTGTATCTTTTGATTCGTGAGTTTAGGCCATTAACATTCAGGGTTATTGTTGAGACATGATTTGTATCCCCAGCCATTTTTGTTTATTTTTGGTACTTAACTTGACTTGGTTTTTCCTTTAATTAGCTTTTCCTTTAGTGTAATACCTCCCTTTGATGTTTTTCATTGTTGTTTTTCAATTCCTCCTCATGGAATATTTTGCTGAGAATGTTCTGTAGTGCAGGCTTTCTAAAAAATCTAGAAAAATCTGCACATAACCTAATTGGTTCCCCCCTATATGAAATCTGATTCCTTTCTCTCGTGGCTTTTAATATTGTTTCCTTATTCTGTATGTTAGGCATTTTTATTATAATGTGCCTTGCTATGAATCTGTTGTGGTTTTATATATTTGGTGTCCTGTAAGCTCTCGAATTTGGTTTTCCAATTCATTCTTCATGTTTGGAAAATTTTCTGATATTATTTCATTGAATAGATTGCTCATTCCTTTGGTTCAAACTCCATGACTTCCTCTATCCCAATGACTCTTAAATTTGGTCTTTTTATGCTATCCCGTATTTCTTGAATGTTCTGCTCATGGTTTCTTACCATTTTCACTGTATGGTCTACATTCTTTTCAAGATTATATATATTTTTATTCATTGTCTTACATCCTGTCTTCCAAGTGGTCTAATCTGTTGGTGATGCTTTCAATTGAACTTATAATTTGGTTTATTGTTTCTTTCATTTCAAGAATTTCTAATTGTTTTTTAGAACTTTTATCTCTCTATTGAAGTAATCTTTTGCTTCCTGTATTTGTTTATGTAGCTCTTTGTTAAAATGATCTTTTGATGCCTGCATTTGCTCTCTATGTCATCCTTTAATTTGCAGAACATTTTAATTATGCACATCCTGAACTCCTTCTCTGTAATTTCTTCTGCTGTTCTGGCTATGGATTCTAATAATGTGGTATATTGATTTGTTTAGAGCACTTTCTTCCCTTGTCTTTTCATATTGCTTGTGTGTCTTCCCTTCTAGCACTGTGGATCTGAGGAGTTACCATTTTTACCCTATAGGCTTATAGTGCCCTGTAGGGTTCCAATTCCTCTCCTTTGAGGTGAAGGACAATGTTAATAGATCACAAAATAAACAATATTACACCCTAAAAACAAGTGATTGCTATTAAGACTTTTACAGTTTAGTCACAATGTACAGAAATGGTGAATTTAATTATTATCTACAATATACTCAATAGGTTTGTAAAAGGGTTTACATTTCTGATGGTGGACAAAGAGCCAGGGTTGGGGTGAAGGATGAGGTGGTATGAGGTGAGGATATAGAATTATTCTATCTTAGGAAGTGTGAAAGAGAAATCTAAAGAGGAAGACTAGTAGCAGGAAAAGAAAGAGGATATAATTTTGGATAGATAAGTAAGTGGGAAGACAGTAGAGTATATAAAAGAAACACACATATATATATTAAGAAAAATTAAAAAGGTTAAAATAGTAGAAACCGGTGGGGAAAAAAAAGAAAAAAGAAAAGGAAAACAAACGAACAAACAAAAAGAAGATACAACACAACTGTAATATACTATTCTGACATCCCAGTCCTTAAAATCTTAATTCATGCAAAGTACTTGGTTTCACATATGTTGGGGATGTGAGGGTGGGAGAATAGAGAGGGAGAGGGGAAAAAAAATCTTGAAGGAAGAAACAGGGATTGTTTCAGTATCTTTCCTGCTTCCCTTCTCATCCAATAAGTGGGGTCATCTGTTATTAGCTGGTATCTCCAACATCAGGATGGTGAAGGTAACCAGGGTGTCACTGTGCTTGGGTAGCAGCTTCTGGGGAGAGGGGGGGAGTTGGAAACTGGGTACCTGACCAGCTGGAGTTCCAAACTGAGATTACCCCCCCACTGAAGATAATGATGAAGGTGACCCAAGATGGAGGCGCCTGCTTTCCGCAATGGGGTGTCGGGTTGGGTTAGAGGAGCCGGGAAATGGTGTTGGACAGTGAGTTCAGAGACAAGCTTGCAGTGTGTGGCTGACTTCAGAGCCTATGTGAAGTTTTCGGGTGCAGGAAGGCTACTGTGCATAGGGGATTATCTCCACTGCTCAGGGTCCCAAGATGGCGGGGACCTGGGGAGCCCCATGTTGGTAGATGGGGGTCCACATGGGAGTGGTGGCCAGAGTTCCTGCATATGGGAAGCTGCCAGGTGTCCTGCGTAGGAGTGGTGTCTGTTATTTCTGCTTGGGTGGGTGGCTGAAAGTTCTGCACGGATGCTGATGTAGATGGTTCTGCTCAGGTACCTGGTAGTTCTGCATGGGCGAGTAGTTGGGAGACCTACTCTGACACTGAGTCCTGGAGCATGGGCATGGTGACTGTGATTCCTGCGTGGGAGCAGGAATATTGCTTGCAGAGAAGCAGTATTCTCACAACTTGAGTCCGAACCAGAATACAGCCTCCCTCTAGCCTTCCATCTTGGATCCTTGGAGTCTGCCCATTCTAAAGGGAAAGAAAAGTTCTCAGCCTACAGGAGAACTTGAGCTCTGTTTTTTTTTTTTTTTAATATTTATTTTTCAGTTGTAGGTGGACACACAATCTTTATTTCATTTTTTTTTTATGTGGTGCTAAGGATCGAACCCAGTGCCTCAGGTGTGCTAGGAGAGCACGCTACCACTGAGCCACAACTCCAGCCCTGAGCTCTGTTCTTAACTTGCTAGGACTTACCTCTCTTTGGTCTACATTTTTTAATTCATAGAAGGAGAAGTTTATGTTAGATCATTTCATAGGAACTTCCTGACTAGAGCATCTAACAAATCCATGCTTCTATAAATCAGAATGTAGAATTTTTAGCTTCTACTTTGAGAGTGAAGGGGAGGTAAACTTTTATAATGTACACTGAAATTTGAATATTGTATTACCTATCACAAAATATTCTTCTTCTGTATATTTTTTAGCTATTTAAAAATTTGATGATGGGCTAGATTTTGCTTATGAACCATAGTTTACCTAATAATATGAATCTCAAAAGGATATTCCACCATCATTTAAAGGTGATTTCTATTAAAAGAAAAGGAAAATCTTTTGAACTTAATTTTAAAACATGAATTTTAACAAATCCATTTATATTAAAAGATGATCATTAGAAATTTTTGTATCCTGTAAGAAAAGTACCTCTTTATTATGAAAATTTCAAATATCATAAAAAGTTGTTCAACAACCCTAACTCAACCACAATTGTCCCAACATAAAGTGATTTTAATTATACATAATAACTTATTCTTCAAGATACTCCTGTCCTGAATAGTGTTTGTTATTATTATTTTATTTTATTTTTTTACCATTTAACCATTTTCAAGTGTATAGTTCAGTAATATTAAGTAGATTTTCATTGTTGAGCATGGATTTCTAGAACTTTCACCTTATAAAACTGAAACACCGTACCCCTTAAACAACAACCTCCTTTAGGTTTCCTCCATTCTCTGGTAACTGCCATTTTACTTTCTGTTTCTATACCTTGGACTACATTAGATACCTCTTATGAGTGATATCTGCCTTTTTGTGGCTGGCTTGTCTCACTTGACAGAATGTCTACAGGTTTCATCTATATTGTTGCATGAAACAAGATTTTATTTCTTTTGAAGGCTAAATAACATTTCACAGTCTCAGTATACCTCATTTTGTTTATTTACCCATTCCTTCGTGGACTCGAATTGTTTCTAGCCTTGATCATTGTGAATAATGCTGCTGTGAACATGGTGTGCAAACATCTCTTTGAAACCTTGCTTTCGATTTGGCTAAATAACTTGAAGTAGGATTGGTGGATCATGTGGTAGTTTTACTTTTCATTTTTTGAGGAAACTCCATTCCATTTTGTTTTATGGTTCTGTTTCCTTTTATCAGAAAGGGAATTTGATCTCATTTTCTCCTCTCTCTCTCTATGTCCTTTGACAAATCAGATTTGTGACTGCTCATAGCTTTCTTTAGAGGGTCAATAATCCATGGGAAGACTTTAGCACCCAGAGGAGAACTGGACCAGCCATAATGATAAGAAACTGGAATGGAAAGTACTGATCGATGTTAATTCTGTTAGTTTTCATTTCATTTATCACTCTTAGATTTTAAAAGTGTGCACTGAGGACAATGACCCAGTGAGGTCATCTTCAGCGAAATGCACTCATCCACCTCTGGGGCGGGGGATTTAAACGGAAGCCATTTCAAATGATAGGGTTGCCAAAAATGATGGGAATGGGGTGGTAGGGCGAGGGCAGTGCAGGCTGGTGAAGAGAGGGTTTAAGCTAGGAAATTGAATCCTTGAATGCAGAAAAAGATGTAAATGTTGCTTCCCAGATTTTATAGCTCCCAGATGCATCCTCTAATTGCATAGCTAACCCTGAGTTTATTAAGTTATTTTCCAGAGTCAAACTCATTTGTATACATGTCAGAATGTAAACTGAATTTAAAAAGTAAGGCCCTTGGATTAGAATTCAGGAATGATAAACAAACTCATTTAGAATGTAAGATTTGCATGTCATTTGCATGTGCCCAAATGCAATTATATGTGCTCTGTAAAAATGCATTTCACATTTATTTGTCATGATGGAACAGTATGGAAAAAATTAATTGCCACAGATTTTTTTTTAATATTTAAAGAAAAAATGATGACTCTTAAAATAGACTCTGCTAGTGCATGATTCAATGTGCAGAAACTGGCAAGAAGAGATAAGGATCCGTCGAAACCCATAAATTCCAACTGCAACATCTGTAGTAGTTCAAATCGCATGGTTTATGGAGGCCCCTTTTGCCTTCTCCATGGGTATTACCATAGTGTTCTGTAGATTTATTGCTGGCTCAGTGCAAGGACAGTTTTATTAGAAAAGCTTTAAAAGTGTTGTGGGGAGGGGGGACTATTTCCCTTTTAAAAGTTCAGGATTGAATTGAAATGAAATAACTGCTTTAGCTTTAGAAACTTCTAGACAAGCCAGCCTTCCATGCACTCCTATAGTGTTACAACATGCTCTCTCTCCCATTTTGCATTTTTTAGTAAGAGGTAGCTTAAATAGCCAGGAAACTACCCTTATGTTAAAAAGATACCTTAAAACATTGGGGGGCTTTGGGTACTAGATGTTAATGGTAGTATAGAAAAGTGTTTGTTTTAATGTTATTTTTTAGATTAAAACACAGTTAATTTGGCATTTTTACACACAGCTCTGTGAATTTTAACACAGATATATATTTGTGAAATCACTACCACAGTCAGGATATAGAATAGTTTCCTCACTCCTAGGAGTCCCTTGGGCCAACACTTCATAGTCACATCCTTACCCATACCCCCTAGCAGGCACTATAGTTTATGTCTTTTCAAGAATGTCATAAAATGAATCACACAATGTGTAACTTTTTGAAAATGACGTCATTTGCTTAGCTTAGTGCTTTTGAGATTCATCTAAGTTATGTGTATCAATAGCTCATTCCTTTTAATTTCTCAGTCTTTTTAATTTGTAAAAATGTGCCACAGATTCACCACTGAAGGCCATTTGGGTTTTTTTTTCCCATTTAGGCAAATATGAATAAACTGCTATGAACATTCTTGTACAGGTATTTGTGTGAACATAAGTTTTCTTTTCTAAAGCATAAAAACCCAGCAGTAGTATTTCTGGGTCTTCTGATAACTTTGTTTAACCTTTTAAGGAACTGTACCAGTTTGTATTCCCATCAGCATGTATAAGGACTCTGGAAGCTCTGAATCCTTGCTAGCACTTGGAATTATCTATGTTTTTAAAATTTTTGCCAATCTAATAGGTCTATAGTGGTGTCTTCTTGTGGTTTTTGTTTGCATTTCCCTAGTGTCTAATGATATTGAACAAGAGAAAGCTTTTGATAGGTAGACATGTATGGACTCATTTTTAAGCTCCTACACTGTGCCAGATAGCTTATATGAATGTTAACTTACATCCACTTTCATCACCAACTCTTATCTATTTGACTTCCCAAGCTTTTCATCCTTAGTGCCATATTTCTCCTCTAGGCCACCAACCCCACTCCGGCATGGACTACTATAATAGCCTCCCAGTTTTAACTCTTCCTACCCCACTATACACTATCCACACATCAGCCTGAGTGAGCTTTTCAGAATCAAAATCAAATTGTATCACCTTCTTGATTAAAACCCTTTAATGGCTTCCCATCACTTACAGTCCATACATCTTACCATAGTCCACAGAACCTTTTGGCTTTGGTCCTTATACTTCTCCCACTTCTTCCCATACCACTCTCTGTCTCACTTACTATGCTCCAACCACATTGGTCTTTATTTTGTTCCTCAGATAAGTCAAGCCCTTTCCCATAATTGATATCCAGTTTCTGTTCTTTTTGTCTATAATGCTACCTCTCCAGGCATATTTTTCTGTTCCATTGAAAATTGCCTTCCCTATTTATTTACTAACCCACCTTCCTATTCATTGGAATTTACACATAATTATTATTTTATTATATCTAATTACATGTTATATTAGTACATGATATTACATACTACATATTATTATCTCCTTTTATTATTATGTATTTTATTATCTCTTTACCCAAAAGAGAACAAAGTCCTTGTCTATGACACTTGTACTGGCCCCTACAACCTGGAACATAATAGGAATTTTATAAATAGTTATCAAATAGATGAATATTTAAGACTATTTAATCACTGACAGTTCTCTTCCAGGCTAATTCTCCTCATTTCTATGAACTGGCATACCTCACAAAGTTGTTGTGTCAAATGAGACAAGGCATGTTAAGACACTAAATGCAGTTAAGGAATTATTATGAGTATCATCATCATTATCATCATCCAAGGCATTTTACCATCTGACACTGATTTTTCGTTATTGGTTTTTTTGGTCTCTGGGGGAAACTTTGAGAGATTCTTTTTCTTTTCTTTTGTGCAGTAGACACCTGGCAATGTCTAGTTCATAGTCCTGATTCAAAGTGTCACAACTATTTATCATCAAGCTACAGGCATGAGTATCATTCTAGCAAGTATGTTTTTAGAAAAAAATAGTTTTAGTTTTAGTTCATAATTTGCTTGAATCAAATGTATGAAATATGATATGTCAAGAGCTTTGTAATGTTTTGAACAACTAATAAAAAAGAAAAGATAGTTTTAGGCATTTGAGAGAGAGAGGGAATAAAGATTAGGATCACAGAATTATTGAACCACAGAATGTCAGCACTGGAAGATCTTTAGAAGATTACCTAATTTCTTTGGCTTGCAGATTCCTACAGTTTTTGGAGAAGCTGTGGGGGCTTTCCTGATAGATAAGGATTCCAAGGTCCCAGGATAGTACTGGTAAAAGGTTATGGAGAAACTTGCCATTGGACCAGCACAGGTGTCTGGTTGCTTGTCCTCCAACCCTTCTCCTTCTGGTGCTTTAACCTAAAGATCTCTAAACCCAGCCATTCTTCTCTATCTCCACTACCACCATCCTGCTCCAAAATGCCATCCTCTTTCATCTTAAACATGAAAATAGCTTCTGTAATTGTTCTACTTGGACACACTTGTCAAACAGCACATAGAATCATTTCTACACCCCACTTTTTCAATCCCTACTAGCCTGAAACTTTTCATTGACTTTCCAAGACTTTGGGGATAATTACTTCAGTCCTGTCTCATATCCCTCCTCTGCCCCAATATTCTTTTTTCCATATTAGCCTCTTCTAATTACTTGGACCTATGTTTTTCTTCTAGTTGCAGATTTTTGGACTATTATTTCCTCTTCCTGGATCTGAGTTAGCTCCCAATTTTTTTATTGGAGGAACTTAAAATACTATTTTGATAGAAAAGTTCCAGAGCTTCAAAGCTGTGTCTATAAACAGCAAGTCAATAATTTTACTTAGATTGTATTTTACTTTTGATTATTTAGAATATGCAATAGCTCTCATCAAGTGAGGAATCAGGAGTTTTGTGAAATTATTGTTCAAGGATGACAAACTTAACAGCATTTCATTCTCAAATCAAACTTCTCTTTGAAGTTTGAAATGAAGACATTTCCCAAGTCTGTCTTTGTCTGCTCAGGCTACTATAACAAAACACCATAGAGTGGGTGGCTTTAAAGAAAATTATTTCTCACAGTTCTAGAGACTAGGAAGTCCAAGGTCAGTGTGCCAGCAGATTCAGTTCCTGGTGAAAAACCTTTTCCTGGCTTGCACATGGCAAGCCTTCTTGCTATGTCTTCCCATGGTGGAGAAAAAGGGTCTCTGGTTTCTCTTCTTATTATTATAAAAATACTAATCCCTTCATGTCAGTCCCACTCTCATAACTTCATCAAAACTTAATTACCTTCCAAGGACCCTACCTGCAAATGCTATCACATTAAGTTTTAGGCTTTAACATTTTATAGGGACACAAATATTCTGTCTACAACATTCCACCTCTGGCCCCCCATATTCTTCTCTCATGAAAAATATATTCATTTAATTCTATAAGTCCAAATGTCTTAACTCATTCTAGCATCAACTCTAATGTCTAAAATCCAAAGTCACATCTAAATATCGTCTAAATCAGATGTGGGAGAGACCCAAGATTACCATTTATTCTGAGGCAAAACTCCTCTCCAACTGTGAACCTATAAAACCAGACAAGTTATATCTGTTGCAAATTACAACAGTGCAGCAGGCATAGGATGGACATTGTAATTCCAAAAGAGGGAAGCTGGAAGGAAGAAAAAAGGGGTGATGTGTCCTGACCAAGTCCAAAACCTGCAGAGGCAAACTTCATTAGATATTAAGGCTTGAGAATAATTCTCTTTGGTCCTATGCCCTGACCTCTAGGCCCACTGTGGTGGTAACATCACCCTCACAGATCAGTGGGTTTGCCTACCCCTTTGGCTCCACAAGGAACATCCCCTTCCCAATTTGCTGCAAAAGCAGTACCCTGAGGTGCTGGACAGGTGCATCCTCAACCTGCCAAAACAAGAGAAGCTATCCCACCTATCCCTGTTTCATGATCCCGCGGTAGGAGCGGCAGCCCTGATGGTCTCTGAATCACCTTCTGTGTTATTCTCTTTTCTTGAAGAATGTTACACATTTGTAACTGAATAGCTCTATGTTTCTGTCTTGTAGATTCAAAGAAGTCCAGCAACCATCCTTTATTCTGTCCCACTTTCTCAGTCTCATTTAGTCACAGCTGGCAGTGTTTCTGTTGGCATAATACCATCTTTTTCCCTCGGTTCTGTTGAGATGGCTAATTAAGTTCATGAGTTATACTCATGATCCCTTTATCAAGCGATTGTCCAGCTACATCCGTCTTGTTCTATTGTGAACACACTTTGTTGTTTTTGCCATATGGTCAGGTAAGTATTTCCAAATCTTTAATTTCTAATTCATTTTTGTTTAACTATTCCTCCCCAAATTCATCTCTCTCTTCTTGAATTTTATTATAAGCAGGAGGAGGAACCAAGTTGCTTCTTGAACACTCTGATTAGAAATCTCCTCAACTAAATATCTGGTTTTGTTACTTGCAAATTCTACCTTCCTAAGACACTAGAATACAGTTCAGCCAAATTTCTTGCCACTTGGTAACAAGGATTGCCTTTTCTCCAAGTTCCAATAAGCATGATTCTCATTTCCACATAAGACCTCATCAGAATCACCTTTAATGTTCATATTTTTAACATGAACCTCAAAACACTTGCAGCTTCTACCCACTACCCAAGGCCACTTATACATTTTTAGATATTTGTTACAGTATCATCCCACTTCTTCATACCAAAAATATCTGTACTTGTTAGGGTTCTTTAGAGAAACAGAACCAATATGAGGCATATATACCTTTATTACAATGAATTGGCTCACATGATTGTGGAGGCAGAAAATTTCAGGATTTGAAGTTGACAAACTGGAGACCCAGAGATGAATCTGCAGTGGTGTAGCTCCAGTTTGAGTCTGAAAGACTTGAGAATCAGGACAGACAAGAATGTAAGCTCCAGTCTAGGGCAGGAGAAGACCCATGTTTCAATTTAAGCAATCAAGCCAACAGAGAGAAAGTTCTCTCTTCATCTGTGTTTTTATCCTGTTTAAGCCCTCAGCAGATTAGATGGTGCTCACTGATGCTGGGGAGGGCACTCTGCTTTACTCAGTTAACTAATTCATAGCCTAATCTTATCCAAACACCGTCACAGACATACACCAAAATAATGTTAACAGATATCTGGGCACACATACCCTAGACAAGTTCACACATGAAGTTAACCCTCTCACTCTCTCTTTTTTTTATTTGCAATAATTTGACATTTGTGTGTGTGTGTGTGCCAGGCTCTGTGCTAGACACAGGAGAGTCAGGAATACCCAGCTGGACCTTAAGTGCTCACAATCTAATAGGTGAAACATGGTGGCAACAATATGAGGGGGAAGTGAGTGGTGCTATCAGAGCAGAAAAAACACAGTGACCTGGGCAAGCTGTGTTCTTTCCTGAAAAGGAGTCTAGGTGGTGCAGTACCCACGCTGCATATCCACCAGCTTGCTGAAGTTCATGCTTACCTGTGTGACTATGGTCTATGAGTGCCTTCTGAAAACAACAACCATCTTTTCATATAAGTGCATAAGAACTGATGCACCTCCAGGAAACAAAACCTGCCTCTCTTCCAGCCTCTGCCTAGCCACTTGCCATACAAAGAGCTCTGGGGAGTAAGGATGTTAGTACCAGACACTCCAGAACTCTTATTCCTACTACTCCCCCTCTACTTTGTATATGAAGGTAATGCCTTCATCTCTCTGACACGTTTTTCTTCATTTATAAAATGTGGATAATAATAACTACCCTTAGGGTTGTTCTGAGGATCAACTGGGATAATGATTCAGTGTTCTATCCTAAGACATTGTCTGCTTAAGTAGATCTATAGCAAAGATGAAACTTTCTCACATCTCTTCACATGTCCTCACTCTGCAGCCTTAGGTTGCCAGGTCTGATTACTGTCAAACAAGGATTTCCTTGCAGAAATGAGGTAATCCTCACTGAGAAGGAATAAATTGCTTTTCACAACATGGCTTTATTCATTCAGTGAGTTTTTATTTTGTGCCTATTATGTCTGAGAGGATAGGTTTGAATGTAACTAAAAGCCTCACCCAACTCCTATCAAAATCTTGCTCAATCCTCAAATGCCTTTTCAATTCAATTCACCTATCCCATATTAAGCACTGCCAGATGCCAGGCAGAGTTAGGGCTATGATTCAGAAACAGAGGTTATGGGCTGGGATTGTGGGTCAGTGGTAGAGTGCTTGCCTAGCATGTGTGAGGCACTGGCTTTGATTCTCAGCACCACATATAAATATAAATAAATAAATTAAATAAAGGTCCATCAAAAACTAAAAATATATTTTAAAAAAGAAAAAAACATTGCCCTTGCTTCAAGAAGTCAAAAAAAAAAAATCAGGTCCTACAAAAAACTAAATGTTGCATCAGAGGTACAAAGGTACAAAGTATAGGAGGGGGCCTCACAAAGTAAGGAAAGGCTTCAGAGGAAGTCATGGTTGAGCTTGGCTTTAGCAGATGTGTAGGATTAACTAACCTACATCTGGGTAGCACTTGGGATTTTTGCAAAATGTTTTGGTAACAAGAGGCTCTCTCAGATATAGTTCATCCCCCTTCTGGGCCCCTGTGGGCCCAGAAATAAAATTCATGCACATAAAAGCAGGATACTGTGTGGCATGTAGCAAGAGCTCCTGGAACACAGATGGGCAGATAGAGTAGAAGGGCCCAGCTCTGTACCAGCCCAGGAGGCCAGACAGCTGAAGTGATTTGCCTAAGGTTACGAAGAAAACTAGCTTATAAACTACACTTCTTTCTACAGTAACCTTCTAAGATGCTCAGAGAGTTCATTCCCTTATGTTATTAAGAACTCTCCTCCAGTGACTTCTCTTTAGAGGCTTGCTGAACTCCATGCAAGAAATTCAGCTCCTTTCATAATCCATTCCCTCACCCTACTATGCTTTATTTTACTTCAAAGCTCTTATCTGTACCTGACATTCTAAATCTATTTGGATCTGTTGGTTTTCCTCACAAGATTGTGAGTTGCATGAGAGCAAAGACTTTGTCGTGTTCAATGGTAGTGGGTCAGACAACACTTGGTACATAGGAAATCCTCAGCAAATATGTATTGGATGGGTGAGTACATGAATGATCGAATGCTGTGAAGAATAGCCCTGTTCATCTGTCTTGACATAATTGTCCAATTCATTTCTTAGGATGGATTCCCAAAAGCAAAATTTCTAGATACCCAAGATTATTCACTGATTAGCAATTGGTATACAGTAGATATTTAAGTAACATCTGCTGAACAAAATTGAATATCTTTTATTTGAATTTTACCACATTAACTGATTTAGATTTAAATTCTACTTATATTTAATTGAGTATCTACATTATTTGTTCATTCATTTATTTAGCATTAACTACAGTATTTATACAAAATCAGGAGAAATGATCTTTTGACTTCAAGAATCTCTCAGTCTAATGAGAAAAACAGACAGGTTCACCAATAGTTAGGGAGTAAGCTAGGCAACTTTTCTCTCACATTTAGCCTGGCTACCTGATTCTTTTCTGTTCTCTCTGTTTATTACATGTGTACCCTTGGGCAGTTTGCAAGGCCCCTCTGAACTTGTGTTTCTCATCTACAAAATGGAGAGAGCTGCAATACCTACTGCATAGGGCAGTGGGAAAAAAAATAACATTCATGCTCATAGAAGCAGGATACTGCGTGCATGGCATGTTGCAAAAGCTCAACAAAAGTTAATTAACATTACTAGCTCCATTGTACAAAAATGGTTGAGGTTCAGAAAAGACTTAATTGTGGATGGAATTTGAACCCAGCTCTCCCATCTGCATACTCAGGCATTCTCAGCATTGGGATTCTGTCTACATTCCTGTAAATGCTACCTTCTCTTGGACTTTGGAATGTGGGTACCTAGCTTAGAATTGGGGCTTTAGGCCTCCAACTGCCCAACCAAACTCTGCCTCCCCCACTTTCCTTTTTTCTTTTGCATTATGCTGACAAACCCCCAACTGCAAACCCACATGTTAATAGTTTTAGGGGAAAAATGTCTTTTGATAATTAAGCTGGTGGAATTTAGAAATCAACGGAACAGTACATTTTCCCAGCAGAGCCAAGAAATTAATTAGGAGCAATTTGCTGTCAGAAACAATTTCCATAATTTTAAGTTTAAAAAAAAGCAGAAAATCATTTTTGTGGGTGTTTATTTTTTTCTTCTGCTTTCCATTCTAAAGTGATTTAACTCCTGGAAAGACAAATCCTTCCAAATGCCTTATTTTCTGTTTCTCAGACTCTCCCTGAGGGATGTTCTAGCCTCTCTTTGACTGGTAATATTCAAGGGTAAAGAGAAATTAGATGAGACATAATCTTTTTGATCCCCTTCCTCACCCTAGAACTTGTAATTTCCAATGGAATAATTATGGAATGTGCATATCCCTGTCCCAAGAGTAAGAAAAAAAATGTGATGCTCTTGGAAAGGAGTATGAGAGGAGAGGGGAAAAAAGGTCATGGCACACTGAATGAGAGTACTACCGGGCCACCAAGTAGACAAGTCTGCTTTGTAGGAGGGTGTTAAAGCACTGTGCCTAATAGCATAAACTCAAAGTCTAGAGCCAGACTGACCAGGCTCACATCTCATCATTGCCCCCTAACTTATTATCCATGTGGCCTTAGGCAGATTCTTTAATTTCTCTTGATTCAATTTTGCCATAAAGTAGTTATGATGGCTTGCCGAATTTATATGTCAACTTTAACACGATTCCTGCCCAGTCCATAGCAAGTGTTCATGACTGTTTCTGAGGATGATGATGATAATGATAATGATGATTATGACTGGCAGGTCCAAATGCTCAAAAAGAGAGATGTGAAACTGTCCCCGGGCTCATCTGGCTCCAGACTCTAATCAACAAAACTAAACTAAAGAGCTCTTCTAACCATCAATTCCCCCTTTTTTGGAAGGCTTCATAGCAAAAAGCAGTAGTTGTAAGCATTCTCTCTCTCTCTCTCTCTCTCTCTCTCTCTCTCTCGCTCTCATACACACACACACACACACACACACACACACACACACACAGAGCCACTACTAACAGTGAAAATACTAAAATTTTCAAATGGTTTACTTTTTTTATATTAGATAAAGCAGATTTAAGGTTACTCTTAAGATAATGTCATTCTTATTTTTCTACAATTCAAATGAGAGGAAAAGAAAGGAATGGAGTTATAATTAGAGCCAAGAAGTAGATTGTAACTTGCAGTTTAGAAATACTTACAGTACAACCTATTGTGAGCAACCATTACTATTACATAGTAAATACTTTGGGTTCATTATGAGTTATTGTTATGTACCTCTTTCATATTTTAATCTAAATTTGGGTATATTCGTCAGCATAAAACTAAGCAAGGAAAAAAAGGCTCCAAATGTTTAAGACAAAGAGGATTCAATGCAGGGACAGTTGATGCCAGTTGAGAAGTCAAACAAGGAATTGTGAACCAACTCAGAGGTTAGCAACCACAGGAAGATACTTCCACTCTAAGCTTGAGGGTCAAAGAAAGAACAGATGGTACTGGAACCTAAGAGCTGGTACTACCTGACAAAAGCTGGAACCATGGCAACCTGTGTGGCAATGGCAGGAGCTAGCATCATGGAGGAGGCTCAGCCCCTGATAGATACACCACCATGATAGTTGGGAGGTATGCTGGCTTCTGTCTTCTACTGTCTAATGTTTTGGCGTGAGATGCCATCCTCCCTTTGAATCCCACCTTCAACATTTACTAACAACACCATCTCCCTGCTAAGCCCCCACCTCTTTGCACTTTTGTGGCCCCATTGTAAATGTGGATACCTGTAACAACTAAGGGCTTAGCTCCCTTAGTCTATGAAAAATTTCCCAGCTGTTAAGTTTCTGTTCAGCTAAGGTACATTTTGTCTGCAATCACACCTAAAAGGGCTTCCCAACAAGAAAACATGCAGAACTATAAATCTGCATAGAGTGACTACTCAAATTACTTTTGCTTTGAGTGAAGTTGATAACTGTGTGGTGAAGTTATTAAGAGTGAGGAAACGAAGCCATACATCAAAGCACCAGCAAGATGAGAGTAGAGCAAGGGTGGTAAACAGTATTAAGGCACAAGACTAGAGCTTTCACCTCAGTGGGCTTCTAGGGCTTTCCTGTGGCATAAGCAGAGGTTGCCGACTGTGTTTAAAGGCCCATGACCTCCAAAGCCGGGGATTATATGAGTCAATATCTACAAAGTGCTTGGCATGCCATTGGATGAACAATAAAAATTAATTCCCTCTTTACCCTCTTTCATTTTTTTCAACATGCATTTACTACGTACTTTAGTTGTATCAAGACCCATGCCAAACACTAGTGATACAAAGACAACACATCGGGAGAGAAGACATAGACACAATCAACTGAAATTTGAATACAATGGACTTTTTACTGAATAAAAGTACAATGCAGTAAAAATCTGTGGAGGCAATAAGATAATAGAGATTCATTTTGCCTTAAGAAATCAAGTCAAATTTCAGAGAAAATATGGCAGTTGACCAGGCTTTTCTAGGACGGCAAAACTCTGTTAGAAAAGGAGGAAATAACATTAAGGCAGTGAGAACAGCATGGGGGTTAAAGAATGTATTTGGGACTGGAAAATAGTGCAGTATGTCTATACTCTGGAGTTTGGGGATAAAAGAGAGCATGAAGTGATATAGGAGAAGAAGAAGGTCAGAAGGACATTGGAACCAACTCCTTGAGGGCCTCCTTTAGTCAGAAAGTCTCAGCATTTGCAGAGCCTTTTAGGTTCAGAAGATTGGGCTCCAACAGCAAGCTTGGCAGTAAGTCATGGCAACACTTAATTTAGAGGAACTTGACAAAGCTTGAGTTGTAAATTATTTTTCTCCTCTCTAGGCCTTTACTCAGTCTACTATCTAGAGAGATTTATTACACCAAATTTCTAGTCTCATCCTGCTTGATATCATCTTTATTGAGCCAGGAGGTTACTTTCTAGAAATTTCTGATCCAGTTCATCTGATTTCTAGATTCTGAAGTCTCACTGAATGACACTTATCTCTCCTACTATCAGCCTGCTTTTGGTTGATTTGGATACAGAACGTTGGGATGGTAGAGTAGGACTGGAATTCAGATATATGTTTTGTTAATATATGCCAATGATTTGGCCCAGAGCACCAGCTACAATACTTCATGGTACATGGCCTTGGCAATGCCAAATAATTCAGCAACTCCATCACATTCTTTTTTTTTTAATTTTTTTTATTGTTGGTACATTCTTTATCTTGTTCAATTCTTCTACCAACCCTAAGAGGACAAATAAATCATCATCAAACCTGTTTTATAGAGGAGAGACTGAGGCATATGGTAGTAGCCAAGGTTCCTACCTGGCCTGGAGCTCTGATTCTCTGAAGCAACCAAGGTTTTGATTGTCGAGAGAAGGGTTGTTTAAGTAATAAATGGGAATTTTAATAAAGGAGTTGTTCCTTGAATTTGGGGGATTAAACCCAGTAAAACAATGTTTCATAAGAGAACATCTCAGTCAGATTGAATGTGGGCAGTGATTGGAAAAGGAAGAAGGACTCTGAGATCTAAAATGAAGGTCCTGAATAGGCAAAGGGACAAGCCACTGAGAGTAGAAGCAGGAAGGATGCCTCTCCATTTTTCCCCTTCTAAGTCTTCTAGCACAGGGACATTCATGCTTTAAGCCTCTTCAGTGTCAATTTCAGTGTCCACAGGAGGGACCTGTCCACAATGAGGGACCTGCACAGATTGCCCCCAAAAGATCATTCCGTCTTTATTTCTTACATGTACTGAACTTTTTCCTTAATTCTCATAGAGATGCTGCATTTTGCTGCATCTGTGCCTTTGCTCATGCAATTTCTTCTGCTGAAAATTCCCTTCCCCTCCAGTTCCTACTTATTCATTACTCATGCACTCATGTATTAAGTTAGTCAGTGAATAAAGTTCCTACTCTGTGTCAAGCACTACTCTAAACTTTGGGGTTGCAATAGGGAACATCATAAAACACCTCTGCCTTCATGTGGAGGGAGAAAACATTAAACAAGCACACAAATATATAAGAACAAACTACAGTTAGGGTAAAGAAAAAAATAAGTAGTGCAATTGAGATACTGTATCCCAAGTTCCTAGGTAGGCTGCAGATCAGCGAGGACTTTTCTGAGGCAATACATTTAAATTGACCTTCGAAGTAAAACCCTAATTCTCCTCAGTCCAGTCCAGGGACTGAATCTTCTCAAAAGCTGATTGAAGAAGCTGGTTGGACTACTGGAAGTCACAGCCTCAGTGAGAAGGCGGGTTGCGCTAAAATGGGAATCCTTCCTTTCCTCCTGGCCTCCGCAGCAATTCCCAAAATAGGAAATGAACGGAATTGTGTTTGTGTTCAAAGCTGAAATTATTCTTGTTTCCCTCCTCCCTCCTTGCTCCTCCTGCCAACATGCTTCTCACTCCAACTCAGAATTCATGTTCAGAGTCCTAAGGGGCCTAATATGAGCATCTCCCAGGTGCCAAACATGTGCAGGGCATGTGATATACAGGTTCACATAAATCCCTACAGCAACGTGTTGAAGTCAGTCTCACAGTTCAGATTTCAACAAGGGAGAAACTGAGGCTCAGTGAGGTTAAATGCTTGCCAGGTTTACACAGGTAGTAGATGACAGAGCTGAGAGATCAGGACAGCTAGTGTCACGCGCCGATCCTGGCAATGCTCCCTGGATCACATATCCTTCCATTCCCCTAGCAGCCCCTCAGCTTGGAGGATAGTAACCTGGTCTACCTCCAGGTCATCTCTTCTCCAGGCCTTTCTGGACATTTGCTTTTATCCCAAGGATGGCAAGTCCAGAGCCCTTTATCTTTCATTGGGTTCCTATTTTGATCCTGTGGGAAGCAAATCTGGGCACGTTACTCCTCCAGGTATCCTCCTCCCCCAACACCCTGAGTGTAAAGCTAACACCTCCTAATGGCTAATAGAGCCCGGTTTACCCCTCCAGCCTTGTGTTTTAACATTTACCCAACCACCATCTGCTCCCCTCGCCCCAGTGCTCGGCACTCAACTGGTAAATATCCTCCATTCTCTCTCATCTTTACTCTTCCCAACATATCTATTTCTGTGCTTAGAATAGTCTTTAGTTAACTGACCCCTATTTAGGGGAAACTAAGTCTTCGTGAAAGAAGTCTGCTCTGACCACATGGACTGTGGCAGCTTCTCTTCCTCCATGCTCACTCAGCTCCCATATTTCCTGGACCCCAAGCTCTTGGCATGGATTGTGATTGTCATCTTATACCTGACTCCCCCATTGTGAGCTCCATAAAAGCAAAGTATGGGTGTGGCTTTCCTTTCATTGTATCCTCAGTACATAGCATATATTAGGTGTGAAAACCTAATAATCCTTAAAATACTTTAGTGAAAATAAGACGGCAGGAAGAAGGAAGGAAGGGAGGGGAGGATAAGAACTCAAAGAAACATATGGCTCTTGCCTCACTCTTGCTACACATCTTGGGAGAAGGTAACTAACTACACTGATGACTGTCTCGGTCTCTCTGTTTTTCTTTTTCTCTTTCTCTTATACTCATACCACAATCATAGCCATTCTGTTCCACCATCCTCTTTCTCTCATATATTTCTAGTAACAATTCTGATGAGCAGATATACCCATTCTACGGGTGCTAAAACTAAGACCTAGCAATGGTGTCTTGATTCAGAGATGAAATAAAAATAAAAATAAAATCAAAATTATTAATGACTTGTTCACTCATTCAGTTATTCATTCATGCATTTTACATGTTTCAATGCCTGTTATATTCAGTGGTTTGTGTTGATCACTGAGAAATATAAGTATCAGATTTCATTCTTGACCTGGAAAAAATCCAAAGGGAGTCAAAGAGAAGTGAAGAAACGCAAGATGATGGTCATGTTCAGGTTGAAAAGTGTACAGGTGTTTTGTAAGCACCAGGGAGAGAGCAGGAAGCTCTGCCTAGACCAGAAGACATTGGAACTGGGTTTTGAAGGAAAAGTAGGAACTTGTTAGACAGACAAGAAAGCAGAGGTGCAATCAAAGCAGAGGACTTAGGAGGGGAGGAAAGAATCCTGGAAGGTAATAGGGGACCTGCACCTTGGAACCACCAGAGTCCTCAGACTGCCCCTGCTCACCCTTGCCCTGGGGCTGGAGTCTATTCAACCTTGGCATGTGTGTTCATCTCTAGGTAGGGTTGGCTAACCTAGCAGGGATTGTTGGTTAATTATTTGGCACCATGTTCCAGCCCACTGAGCAGCATTAGGCATAACACAGGAAACCAGAGGTGATAGATGGTGATGGGAAAACAAAATTGCTTCTTAGGGCTTGGTTCCTGACTGTGCCTACTGAAAAATACACTAATAAAAAGAAGAAAATCTTTGTTTTATTAATGAATAACCATGCAATGAATAGTTAGATATATTCGGAAACCAAGCCTTTGCCCCTCGAGAATCTGGGAAGGTCCAATGTCAGAAGAGCTGGAACAGGCAATAAGGGAAGTCTTTTCCTCTCAGATGTTCCTGGTGTGCTTTGGTGTGGTGAATAGGCCATGAGCTGGGGCCACCACAGCTAAATTTGTATCCCAGCTATGTCATATTATGTCAGCTCTGGTTCCAATGAGGCAATATGGGAAAAGGAGAATATGATTACAGGCTGTATTCTGAGAAGTCTAGGTATAAGAACAAGGAAGGGATGTTAGTCAGCCTTCTCTAGAGAAAAGAACCAATAGGGTGTGTGTGTGTGTGTGTGTGTGTGCGCGCGCGCGCGTGCGTGTATAAAAACATATTTTTGATAAAGAACTGGCTTTAGCAATTATGGAGACTGACAAGTCCAAGTTCTGCAGTTGGTAAGCTGAGGTTCCAGGAGTGCTGAGGCTAGAGTTCTTATCTGAGTCCCAAGACCAGAGAATCAGAAGAGCCAGTGTTGTGGTTCCAGCCTGAAGATTACAAGCTTAAGATCAGAAAAACCCAATGTTTCAGTTTGAGTGTGAAAACAGGAAAAAAAAAATATCAATGCCCCAGTTCAAAGATAGTCAGACAAGAGGAATTCTCCTATTCAGAAAATAATTTCCTCTTATTCAGCAGTTTGTTCTATTCAGATCTTCTTCAACTGATTGGATAAGGCTCACTCACATTATGGACGACAATCTGCTTTATTCAGTAAATCAATTTACATGTTAGATTCATCCAAAAACATCCTCACAGAAACACTAAGAATAATGTTCTACTGAATGTTGGGAGACCCTGTAGTCCAGTCAAGTTGATACATAAAATCATCACAAGAGGTTGTGGTCCCTCTGCACTTCATAGCAGTTTTAGTTTTCTGGAGAACTTAGGTTTCAGTTCAGGTCCCCAGAATTTAATTTGGAGTGTTTTCTAAGGAAGCTCCTGGGGCCCAGAAGTTACTCAGAACTATAGCCCACTGGAGTCAGAAGAATTGAGGATGGAAGAGAAAATCCACCTAGTTTCTTATATTTGTTTTTCATAATTGCACATACTTCAGAGGGTTATTAGGGAGACTGAAAAGGGCCATCAGCACAAAAACATATAGCTCGTGCCTGGGTGGCAGAATGGTTGTGTCTTCGTGAGGGAGAACTGCAATTATAGAGTGGAGTTAATAGGAGACCTATTTGGTCCTAGTAGAAGAACCTCTTGACTCAAGAACACAGTTCCCAGCAGCTTTCTTAGGGGTGTCACTGGATGTGTGTGAGTGTAAGTGAAGCAACCGGCAGATGAGAATACTTGAAAGAGAACATAAAGACCATTGCAGGTGCGCTAATGCCCATTAAAAATGTGGAAGGAGCTCAAAGTACCTTGAGGTTCTAGAAATCACTGCACTCTCTCTTTGGGAACTTGGAGGAGGAGGAGGCACTGGACTAAAGGATGCTTAGGCACTTTTGTTGAGTCTGGCATTCCATGCTTCACAGTATGGATCTTTCACCAGAATGACTGCATTAGTCCTGAAATTGGTTTCTTTACCTTCAGTCTCTACCAATGAATCTATCCCCCAAGTCCATCCCTGAGTCCATAACTCAGCACATAGCTCTAACCACCTCCTACCTCTACTTAACATGCTCAATGGCTCCTTTATTGTCCTTAGGGGGGAAAAAAACAACTTCTTCAGCCTTTCTCAGACAGAGAAGGGCTGCTGTAGACTGGCATTCAAAGCCCTTCAGCATGTGATCTAAGGACTCCTTCTCTCACTCATCTCCAGACATCCAGCATTTTACCTACAATGAGTACTGGTTATTCCCCAAACGTGGCAGGTTCTTTCACATTTAATTATCTTGTCCTCCTGTTTTCTTTTTCCATAATACTTTCTGTTTCTCTGCTTTCTTATCTTTGGAAATCTATTTTGAATGTTACCACCTCCAGGAAGCCCTCACTGACATCCCAGATTGGTCTAGGAGCTGGCCCTCCTGCTCCCTTAACACTCTCTACCGACCTCTTCCCCACAACAGGGGAGCTGCCCTTTCCCAATATTTGATGAAACCTTGAAGACAAAGATAAGCACTCTGTAGTGAGCCCTCCATAGGACAAATCCTTAACACTTGTCTCCTGACCAAATGAAAATATATTTTCATAATGTAAGCCCCCTTCCTCACTCCAGGATTGACTGGAGTGACTTAGTAGTTTCAGTACAACCAAATATGTCCCCTGCTTATATGTTTTAAAATGTTTCTTTAATTATAAAATTTATACATATTTATTCAAGAGAAATATAGGAAGGGATGGGGGTATAGCAAAGTGGTAGAACTTGCCTAGCATACACAAAACCCTGGGGTTCAATCCCCAGCATCATAAAGAAGAAAGAAAGAGAAAGGGAGGGAGGGAGGGAGGGAGGGAGGGAGAACAAGGAAGGAAGAAAGAAAACAGACAGAAAAATACAGGAAAAATACTACCTTAAAGACTACCACCATTACCAAACCAATCAAACTAATATATTTCCTTGTGAGCTTCTTTGATGCATATTTTAAAGGTGTTGAATACCTATCTAATCATGTTTTTATTATTTTTCTCTTAATGGTACAATATAAGAATTTTCCATATTAATGTCATTTTTATAGCCATTATTTAATGACTGGATAATATTTCATTGAGCAAAAAAGTAAATGGTAACTTATTCACTCCTTCTTTGTTGAACATTTAAGTGAATATTACTTCATCATAATAAAAAGTTCTATGACAGGAATCTTTGTGCATAAAAACACTTCTCTGTATTTAGGATTTGTTTCTTGGGATCAGTGCCTGTGGTTGTTTTTATCTTGTGAAAATCAGGGCATTGATCTAGCATCTGCCTGTGTATTCTCCCCCAAATCTTCCAGACCAAAAAAGCAAAAATACATCAGCGCCCTGAGAGTCACTTAGCCCAGTGTTCCATGTATGGCTCCTAATTAAGACAATGTGCCCCTTTTCAAATGTGGCCATAAATATTTGGCTTCGGAGAAGTAGATGCCAAGGAGATAATATTGATTGCAAATTACAGCCTCTGTAATTAACCAATTTGCACAGCTGGAAGATGGAGCTGGTGAAATCGTTTACTTCTGAAAGAGGATGGTGGCCTTTCCAAATTTGTCACTCAAATATGAATTTGACATAATCCTGGAAATGTTCCTAGTCTGGCTACAGACCCTCAGGTGTTTAATAAGTCAACAAGGTTCTGAATAGACAGGGATATCTTAGTCTTTTGCCTGCTGACCATATAGCCTCTACTCACGGAATCTGCATCTCTCACATACCTTTGCAAATACATATAAGCACATATTAGGAGGGGGCATGGATTGAGGTTGGCCCTGCATCCTGTGCTCTTTCTTCCTTTTGTGGTCCAATCAGCATCAGGCTGGACTTACAGCCTTCTAGCTACTGTGGGATTTAGCTCTGGATAGGTAGGCATAGCCTAGCCATCACCCTATATGGCTAGGCTGGGATTCTTGCAACCAAAGCTATTGGGAGAACCCAAGATCACCAGCATGGGAAGGGAGCAACTTGATCTAGACACATGCATACATGGAATAGGGGTTCAAAGAGCCATGGGATTAATACTAATATACACTTTCACTTAGGCAGCATGTCTCAATTTACACATGGAATGATAGAAAATTATTTTCTTGAATCTTCTCCAGAATCATACCTATTTGAGACAAAAAGAAACCAAAGTTTAGAGTAGTTGAATTACTTTCCAAGTTCATTCTGATAGCCTAGATGGCAAAGTAAGGTAATAAACTGGGTCTTTTGACTCCATGGAGTGACTGGAGTATGTTAAGTTCTTTGCATCCACAATCTCATTTAATTATAGAGGCCAGTCAAGTCAAATTAGTTCCCTTTTAAGTGGACAGGGGATTCATTAACTTAACTGAATACTACCCTGGTCATTAAGGATCCCTAGGGGCAGGAATTAGTAGCATTCAACAATGTCTCCTTGGGAGAGGGCCACTAGTCTCTAGCTGTCATAAAAACTTAGACAAACACTCTCTAATCTCATTTCTTCCCCATTGCCACAACTTCTATTCAAGTATCATGCACCTCCTAGAATAGTCCAGGTTCTCATTTCCAGGATTTTTCACGTTAGTCCCTCAGCCTTGAATGACTTCCGTAACATTTGTTGGTCTGCTTAATGCCTATGTATCCTGACCCCCTGTGAGGTCATCCCCTGGTCCCTCCTTCCCCAAACATATGCACATCTGTGCTCTCACAGTGGTTTGCACAAACCTCCATAATAGCATGCATCATATTATACACACACACACCATCATCATCATCATCATCATCATCATCATCATCATCATCATCTGAAATCCTTTATTGGAAGAACATTGCTATTTACCAAACAGAAGACTTAGACCCCCTTGACTGGGGACCCCTCTGCCCAGTGGAGGGCAGGTCTGGTGACCTCTGCCACTCCCTAGACCCCTGGGCCTTTGGCATAATGTTTACAGTTTTGGGGATGCTGCAGGCAGGGAAGCCCTTGACTCAAAGCAGAGACTCGGATTAGCACTGGGGAACAGGGCAATGAAAGAGGAAGGTGAGGCAGACCCCTGGGATCCTGGGGACCAGCAAAAGTAGAGGAAGCCAGTGGCTGGAGACATAGTATCTATTTTTTTGTGTGTAAAGGGGAACATACAGGCCTGCAGGCAGGTGGTGGGGAAGGGGTAACATTGCCTGGGGTGGGTCACGCACTGACATCTTTCTTATCACCCGGCTTGGGAACTTCCAGCAATTGGTCCCCAGGCCTGGCTCTTCCCCATCCTTGGCCTCACTGGATTTGTAGTTAGGGACCCAGAGGCCAGAGTCCATGCAACACTGCATGTGGTACTTCTCATCAGTAGGGACCATCTTGCTGATGGAATCTTGGAGCATCTGCACATCCTTCATTTCAAATCTCTTTTGAAGTTCCTCAGGGAAGGACTCATAGACCTCTATGAGGTCCAGGCCACCAGGCTGTACTCTTCTGCCTCATCCTTCATGGTCTTCTCAATGAGCAGCTTGGTACCACCCCACAGGCGCTCCTTGAAACCCTTCAGCTCTTCATTAAAGCCCTCCATATACTAGCAGTCAGCCATCTTAATCTTAGTGAATGACTGTCTGAAGCAGGCATGGGGGTCCACCTTCAGACTCTTGGCTAGCTCCAGGATAAACTGCAGGACAATGTTCTGGTGAGCCACCTACTCCATCAGTGTACACTTTTCCTCCATCTCTAGGTCAGTGCACCAGATAACCAAGTAGTGGCTGTCTGCTCACAAACCAAGTGGACATTGTCTGATGGGTATTGCTAGCTGTCTTCCCAGCGGCAGAGCATGCCAAAGTACTTGATCTGTTTCTCGTACTTCGCCACAAAGGTTTTGTGTTTCTGCTTCCTCACTTCTTTCAAATCCTCCTCTGCCTTCTCAGGCTTGGTCTTGACCATGCTCTTGCTGAAGCCATCTTTGCTGAGCATGTCCACATTCCAGGGCATGCTCTTTTCCTTCTTGCACCTCTCCTACAGCCTATGCTCCCAGCTCTGCTCCTCCTTGAGTAGCTGCTGTGACTTAATCTGCAGTCACTCCAACTCCACCTGGTCACATTCAGCCACCTCCAGCTCCTTCAGGTTCCATTGGCACTTGGCCACCCTGTGCCTGCAATCGTGGCAACCCCTGTCCAGCTCCTCCTTCTCCTTCTGGAACTGCTCCATGTGTTCCACCTGGGCTTGGTGCCACCAGCAGAAGAGGCTGGCCAAGTCAATGTTGGGGTGCTTCTCATCCTCATTGTCAGACATTTCGATGTGGTCCCATACACTGTAGTCCACTATCTTGTCTAGCCGGCCCAGCCTGTTCTAGCTGTGGTAGCAGAGGCCACAGCAGTGCTGGAGATTTGGGCTACAGAGCCCCACCCCTTCTGCTTCCATCCCCTTATTGTATTATAGTATCTTTTTTCTTCACTATATTGTGTGCACTGTATGGGCAGAATTAATCTAAGATTAATTGGCACCCAAATATTTGTTCAGGCAAGAATGCTTGCATGAAGAAGCCTCTTTCAAGACTCTTGCAAACGTTTCCAGGTGCTGAGCTTGAAAGCTATTAATTGAAGAGACCAGGTCTCATAATCCACTAGGGAAATGGACTAATCCACTAGAGTTATGGACCAGCAAGGGGGGAGGGAGTTTTCTTCCTTTCTTTAGATGCATGATCACTTTCTTGCCTGAGTGACCATCTGGTTAAAAATTACTTCTGCCTCTAATTATACCTCATACAACAGACATTTAATCCTAATCTCATTCCCACAAATGCCCTTCATAGGCATCTCTGTGAGCTTCTTTTTAGGTTGACTTTACAGAGGAAATTCTGGCTGTTCAGCCACAAAGGATCGTCTTGGATCTGATCAAGACACTTCAGACCTTGCCTGTCCATCCAAAGAGTGTCAGTGCAACTATTTCAAAGTTGCCTCCTTCTCCCAATTTACACACAACCTTCTCATCACTCAACCACTACTAACCTAACAAAAGCATTTATCTGTAACCCAGGGGGCAAATTCCACAAATCAACAGAACTGGCCACATTTCTGTCTTCTCTCCCTCTCTTCCTCTCCCCATACACACACACACACACACACACACACACACACACACACACACACACACTGCAGCTCCTCAATGAGTGGATAAAATCTTTCCATGTTTTATTTAGTTTGAGCAGCTGATGCCAGAACAAAGGTAATGAAATATATTAATTACATTAAAGATGTTTTAGAAAACCAGGATTTGCTTTCAGAAAGAAAGCATATCTGACTCTGAGCCGAGTTGATAGCAACAGGCAGATGATTAACAGCAAATAACATTAGCGTTGTAATTAGAACTTCCTTGAACTCTTAACCCATCTGTGTCTCTGATTTCTATATCCATACAGTGAAGAACAAGATAATCTTTTTTTCTTTTTATTTCTTGATCTAGCTGAATGTTCAGAATATATTCTTTCTCAAATAAATATTACTAATCGCTGTCATTTCCTGGCCAATGACTGTGTGCCAGATGCTCTATAGGTTCTAAGGATATAAGAATTGATATATCATGGACTCAACCCTTGAGTAAGTAAATAAAATTTACTTCTCTCAAAGGTCCTATCTGGAAGGAATTATTGTCCCTTTTTTATAGATGAGGAAACTGAGAGTGAAGTGACTTGTTGAAATCCACTCAGCTGGTAATCTAAGCACAGATTCAAAATTAGTTCCATCTGACTCCTGTCAGTGTTCTCCATAGTGTGCCACAGTGCTCTACAAATGACCATTATTGTCATTATCTTGATAATTTACCCACGCTGGTTGACTCTCCATTATTCCAACTCACAGTTCTGTTCAATGGCAGAAGAAAGAAGGAAAGAGAAAAATGAGATTGAATAAGAGGTCAAGTACTCTTCCTGGCTGTTCCAAAAATTATCATTATCATTAAAATAGCACCTGGAGTCCCAACCAAAATAGCTGACAGGCAGAGCCAGTGATGGGGAAATCAAGCCGTTATTCAATGTACATGTTAGCAAGCAAATGGTGCCAGGAGGTCTGGACTCAAAAAATACCTAAATTTAACCTCATCCCAGCCAATTCTCCCTGGAAGCTCCCTGAGGCAAATATGTTCACAAAAGAGGAGAAAGTAAGTTATCATTATTAGCTAGGACTTTGGCTCCAAATCCCAGTGTGGAATGCCATAGACCTGAACTGAACTAAAACCAGATTTCTTTTATCCCAAGCTAGTGAAGCTCAAATGGTCTAGAAACAATACAGTTCCTAAGCCTTCTGTTTCCCCAGTTCCCTAGCCTGAGCCTTGACTTCAAGATCAAACTGCCCAAAATGTCCCCATCAGAGCCAGAGGAAAAATATCAAGAGTCCACACAAGGAAGGTTAGTAACTCTAGTGCTGGGATCTACCTCACTTGCTTCTGCTCCATGACCAGTTTGTGATCCCTTCCCACAGAGGCTTCAAAAGCAGTAAACACACAAAGCCTGACCCATGAGAAGCAAAGCAAAACCTTATTCATAGGTGGAACTTTGAGCCCAAACCCTAGTGCAGAGAGCTCTGGAGCCAGGTTGTGGATCTGGTGAAGATAACATATGGAGCTACTATCATTGAGCTTAGGCTTCCTTCAGATGAGGCCAGCCTCCTCCTTGGCACCTATAATCTTTTCCCTCTTCTCTTAAACCTCAGTCAAGAGTCCAGAACTCCAATCTTACTGGAGTGAGATGGTATCTTAGGGTGGTTTTGATTTGCATTTCTCTGACAGCTAGAGATGTTGAGCATTTTTTCATGTACTTGTTGATTGACTGTATGTCCTCCTCTGAGAAGTGTCTGTTCAGGTCCTTGGCCCATTTGTTGATTGGGTTGTTTGTTTTCTTATTGTCTAATTTTTTGAGTTCTTTGTATACTCTGGATATTAGGGCTCTATCTGAAGTGTGAGGAGTAAAGATTTGTTCCCAGGGTGTAGGCTCCCTATTTACCTCTCTTATTGTTTCTTTTGCTGAGAAAAAACTTTTTAGTTTGAGTAAGTCCCATTTGTTGATTCTAGTTATTAACTTTTGTGCTATGGGTGTCCTATTGAGGAATTTGGAGCCCGACCCCACCGACTGTAGATCGTAGCCAACTTTTTCTTCTATCAGACGGCGCGTCTCTGATTTGATATCAAGCTCCTTGATCCATTTTGAATTCACTTTTGTGCATGGCGAGAGAAAGGGATTCAGTTTCATTTTGTTGCATATGGATTTCCAGTTTTCCCAGCACCATTTGTTGAAGATGCTATCCTTCCTCCATTGCATGCTTTTAGCCCCTTTATCAAATATAAGATAGTTGTAGTTTTGTGGATTGGTTTCTGTGTCCTCTATTCTGTACCATTGGCAGCCATTAGGAAGTCAAACAACAACAAGTGCTGGCGAGGATGTGGGGAAAAGGGTACACTTGTACATTGCTGGTGGGACTGCAGATTGGTGCAGCCAATTTGGAAAGCAGTATGGAGATTTCTTGGAAAGCTGGGATTGGAGCCACCATTTGACCCAGCTATTCCCCTTCTTGGTCTATTCCCTAAAGACCTAAAAAGAGCATGCTACAGGGACACTGCTACATTGATGTTCATAGCAGCACAGTTCACAATAGCAAGACTGTGGAACCAATCTAGATGCCCTTCAATAGACGAATGGATTAAAAAAATGTGGCATTTATACACAATGGAGTATTACTCTGCATTAAAAAATGACAAAATCATAGAATTTACAGGGAAATGGATGGCATTAGAGCAGATTATGCTAAGTGAAGCTAGCCAATCCCTAAAAAACAAATGCCAAATGTCTTCTTTGATATAAGGAGAGTAACTAAGAACAGTGTAGGGACGAAGAACAGGAGAAGAAGATTAACATTTAACAGGGATGAGAGGTGGGAGGGAAAGGGAGAGAGAAGGGAAATTGCATGGTAATGGAAGGAGACCCTCAGGGTTATACAGTGGAGGAGGTAGAGAGAGAGGAGGGGAGGGGAGGGGAGAGGTGGGGAGGGGGGAGGGGGGAGGATGGGAAAGGCAGCGAAGCACAACAGACACTAGTATGGCAATTTGTAAATCAATGGATGTGTAACTGATGTGATTCTGCAATCTGTGTATGGGGTGAAGGTGGGAGTTCATAACCCACTTGAATCAAAGTGTGGAATATGATATGTCAAGAAATTTGTAATGTTTTGAACAACCCACAATAAAAAATTAAAAAAAAAAAAGAGTCCAGAACTCCCTGATGCATACACTTGTTAGTCTGTACCTCTAGAACAACCAGCTTGATTTTCTCTTTCCTGAGTTCTGCTCATACTTTGTTTTCAAGCCAGTTCATCTCCCAAGCTTGCCTGTGTCTTTCTAAAACAATCTGACACTATCTCTTCTTTACATATCTATTTCTTTTTCTCCTTCAGCAGACATTATCTTCTTTTAGAAACCTTCCCTGATCCATTCTTTCTTCTTCATACCTCACTCTGCC
The DNA here is from genome assembly GCF_047511675.1 of Marmota flaviventris. Lineage (NCBI taxonomy): Eukaryota > Metazoa > Chordata > Mammalia > Rodentia > Sciuridae > Marmota > Marmota flaviventris. The sequence continues at coordinate 38,204,280 of NC_092507.1, read as the reverse complement.
TCCAGTCTAGGTTAGGAGATTCTTCTATACTTCCTTAGCACCCTTGGTATCAATCTCTTACAGCATTTGTATTTGCTTGAATGAATGTTTCTGCCCAAGAATCTTTAAAGGCCAGAAATGTGTCTAATTCATCTCTATTTCCCCAGTGTTTATCCAAGGATCTGGCAGAACAGGAAGATTTGATGAATTAAGAAATTATTGAATTTGTTCACTCCAGTACAGTATAACCCAGGAAGGAGAAAAAAAATAAGAACATCTGATCCAGAGTTTCTATTATAAATTAAGATCAAGGTCCTAATGTGCTGCCTATTTCGGATCTTCCTGACCCATAACCACTGAAATTTCTATTCATTCAAAAACCATACTTACCCTCTTTCTCCTAGTCTAGCACATATTTCTACTGTTTTAAGACCTGTTTTCTGACTCCAGTTTTGTAGCTGTCACCGGACAAATTCTGCTCTGACTCATCCCCTGGAAACATCTGTCCTTTTTGATGCCCCCAAAGGCAATTCACCACCCATCACAGGGTCCACACAAAAAGGTTTACACTTATTATCTGTGTTGACCTAAATGGTTGTCTCCTTTCATTTTCTTTGACCATGCTGCCCTGGCTTCCAAATAGACCTTTCTGAGTTTGCCTTTCTGCCTGGGCTTCCAAGTTATCTCCAACAGTTACCCAATCCCTGTGTAAGATGTTGCCAAAGGACTCCTTATATTTCATCTCCTCTCTTAATGCCTGTGAGCCATGATCAGATGGACCTTCTCTGCACATTGCTGTATTAACCTCTCTAGAAGGAATCTATAAATTCAGATCCCACCTGTACTCCAAATGTCCCATGGGACACAATATAATGTTCCCTTAACACAAGATAAGTCCCTCAAAGGAACTCTCAAGGAGAAGGCTGAACCTAAACTAGAAACCAAAGTTGTCAGGAGAGGGAAGAATTATGAAGAGTATCTTAACTAGGAACCAAAGATATCAGAACAGAAATCAGAGAAGAATGGAATTTAAGGGAGGTTAAGAAAAAAAAAAAAAACTAGATCAAATTTTCAAGAGCAGGAAGAACTGGTACAAGTTGTCCAAGTTGAGTTTGAAATAAATCTAGAAAGGTAGAGAAAGGATCAGATCATGTACAAGGATAGACCAGAATATTTGAATTTGGTAGAATCAAAAATTAGGAAGCTACAAAGCTGTGCAAGAACACAGAGAGGGCGCCAAACTGGGATTCAGGAGACCTGAATCTGAGGTCATGGTTTTATCACAAGACGGCGGTGCAACTTGGGGCAACTCTCTTTCCAAATCTGCCCCCACAAAAGTTGTATACAAGGGGTTAGGGGTGCAACCCATGGCAAAATACTTGTCTAGGATGTGTGAGGAACTGGAGAAAAAAAAAAGTTGTATGCCAATGTCTAGTGGTCATAAAAGTGTCTCCCAGACCTTGGACCCCATGGCACATGTGAATTGGCCTGAAGAATTTGAGTTTTTCCTCGTCTAGCATCCACCTCACTTTCTCCACCCCAAACTGCTGAGGATCAGAGCTCTGAAGGGTCACCTATTGTATCCCATCTGTTGGCGACACAGCCAGAAAGAAAGCTCCTGCCACATGTGCTCTGGTTTATTCCTGATACTTTCCAGAGAACTGGGACTGGGGAATGGGGAGGGAGGAGAGGCCTCCATGCAGGATCAGTTACAAGCATTGTTGTCCTGTTCCATATGAGGGGACTGGACCCAAGCTCAGCAAACAAACAGCATGTGGAGAAACCTGGGCTTTATACCAACTAGCATCCTCCAAAGGTCAAATTAGAGAATTGGAATTTAAAAGAGAAACAAATAAAATGAACTGAGTGAGTAGCACTGGACTGATTGCCTCAAATGGATAGGGAGGCCACGTCTCTGCCCTTTGTATTAGTCAGTATTGGCTGGACCAGGCTTTTGGAACAGATAATTCCAAAATTTCAGTAGCTAATCACAAGTAAATAAAGTTCATTTATTGGTTGCATACTAATAAATTTTCCAAAGCTGAAATTTTGGAAAATAAAAATAGTTTCCAAGCTATGTGGTAGCTGCTTTAATCCAAGCTACTCCAGTGGTTGAGGCAGGAGGAAAGGAAGTTTGAGACCAGTCTGGGAAACTTAGTGACACCCTGTCTCAAAATTTAAAAAAATAAATAAATAAGTAAAGTTCTGAAGCTGTAGCTCAGGGGTATAGAACTTGCCTAGCAAGCATGAGGCCCTGAGTTCAATACCCAGTATGGAAAAAAAAAACTTATATTACTGATATTAACTCAGTAGCTATATGTACCCAGGATTATTCTATACACTATGCACAAATTATCCCCTTTTGAACACATGAACACATCAAGGCTAGAGAGGTGAAGTGATTTGACTGAAGTTACACAACCAACAAATAGTAGAACTGGGATTATACCCCAAGATCATCTAGCATCAAGACCTGTGCTTTTTCCTTACTCCACACTGTCTCTGAAAGGGGAACCTGAAAAGTGTTCCTTCTCCTGAGCACTATCAATCAGATACCTCTTCTAGGGAAGAGGAAGGAAAAGAAATCATCTAACAGATGGTCTAGGCAAGACATTTTACAGAAATTATTTGTGTTGTTCTTTCAATTTGTCTATTGTTGGTAGTGAAGACTACTCACTGCATGGCCATCTATTGTATACTTGTCTCACCAGACCACAAACACCTCAAGGACAGCAACCATGAGTCCCCAGTGACCAGCATCAAGCATGACAGAATTCTAAAAAAAAAAAAAAAAAATGTTTGTTGAGTTCATGCATGCATTCATTCTTTCTTTAACAGAATTTGGAGGAATCTTCAGATGTATGGTTAAAATCAGACCATAAAAGTCTATGTTCTATAGATTCTTATGGTTTATATATTTAACGTATTAACAGGCATAAATTAGCTTTTTTACCACCCACCATCGATTAAGAAGTGAACTCCCCTGTTCCCCACCCAGAATAAAGTCCAAGAAGCAGGGAGGAAATGAATTTGAGAAATATTTGAAAAGATGAAAAAAGAAGTATTCCTGACCAACAGGATGTCAGAGGTAAGGGAAGAAACATGTAAAAAGTGTAAGAATACCTATCTTCAGATATTACGTAGGCCCTGGGAAGTGATATGGAGTATAAGCAGAGCTATAACGAGGCTTCCCCAGGCTACCCCAGTATGTGGGCAAAAATGGGTCTCATGTACAATAATCAATTGTGATTTGCTGCCTTGTGCTCCTACCTGCTAATGCAGGACTCTGGCTTCCTTCAAAGTCTTGCTGTTTTAGTCAGCTTTCTTGCTGCTGTGACTAAGAGACCAAACCAGAACAACTGTAGAGGAGGAAAAGTTTATTGGGGGCTCACGGTTTCAGAGGTCTCAGTCCATAGGCAGCTGGCTCCACTCCTCCATTGACTGAAGTTACATAACCAACAAATAGCAGAACTGGGATTATACCCCAAAGTCATCTAGCATCAAGGCCTATTCTATTTCCTTACTCCACACTGTCTCTGAAAGGGGAACTTGAGGTGAAGCTGAACATCATGGCAGTAGAGTGGTGGAGGAAAGCCGCTCACATGATAATCAGAAAGCAGAGAAAGAGAGAGACTCTACTTTCCATATACCAAATATATACCCCAAAGGCACAGCCCCAGGGACCCAGCTCCTCCAGCCACATCCTACCTGCCTTCAGTTGCCACTCAATTAATCTCTATCAGGGGATTAACTCACTGATTGAGTTAAGGCTGTCATAACACAATAATTTCTCCTCTAAATCTTCATGAATTGTCTCACACATGAGCTTTTGGGAGACACTTCACCTCCGAACCATAACACTTGCTCAGTTATTTCTTGAAGTCTCCAAGTGGCATGACAGGTGCTCTCACAGAGGATGAGATAAATTTCCACAGAGTATGTACCACATTGCTTCTTTCTTGCTCAGCCCCTCCTATGAGGGTTCTTACTTCTGACATTTGAGACTGCCACACTGTACTCAGGGCTCCCTAGGTCCACTGGGAGAAATCCTATGATCTAGCCAAGTGCTCTGCCTGTTTATTATGCCCAGCTGCCAGAATAAGAAATAACACAGCAGCCAAACCTGTACCCCTTTCAATCTAGAAATGGGAAAAGTGTTCATCTCCCTCACTCTGTATTCACAGCATTGTGATCCTTTGAAAAGTGACTTCTATCTGCAGCCTCTCTTTCCCTGGTGCTCAAAAATGAGTCCGTAGGACTGGTCTAGGAAACTACCTCAAGATTAGACATCCCACTACCATTCTCCTCCTTCCCTAAAGTACGGCTAGGGCATAATCCTTTTGTGCTAATTTTGTCCTCCAAGGATCTTCATGTGAACAAAGTCTTGTAAGGAGTCCTCCCCAATAATCCTTCATCGTCTAAGCTAAAGCTGGGACCCAACCTCAAAAGAATAAATATAATACCTCCATTTCTGTTTCTGGAATCATGTCTTCCAAAACACACATCTGATATTCTTCTCTAGATGCATTTATTGAGCACCAGCCATGCTCTAAACATTATTGAAAGGGCTTTTTGTGCAGCCCAAATTTAGTCCTCACCTCACCCCTATGGTCTAGGTATTATTAATACCTTCTACAGATCTGGGGAGGGAAAGTGCTTGACCATGGCTGACCAGCTCTGGCACATTCATTCATTCATCCAGGGCTTGGCCTTTATCTTGATGTGCTGACAGCAGCCTCTTCCTGAATCCCATGCTCTTTTGTTTATTACCTCCCCTGATTACCAGTTTCACCTCACACTCTCAATTTTCCTTTCATGCTTCATCCACTAGTTATGACACCCAACACATCTTCCCAGTTGTGATCTCAGCCTTTCTGAACAAAATTTGGTTTTCTCTTTTCTACTCTTCCATTGGCAAAAACACAGGCTTATGCCTACTTCCCCTTGGGACTCTCCTCTGTCCATGCCTCATGAGTGAAATTTACACCTGACTTTCTATGGCCATGAAAGTGAGATCTGACAGTCCCTTTATAAACCACTTGGCCTTGGGAAATATCTTAACATCTCAGTTCAGGACTTTGATTTAGTTGACTGCAAACCAAGAGTGGTAATACCTGTCTTGGAGGTTTACTGTGGGAAATAAATAAGACAAAGTATTTAAATAAACAAGACAAAGTTTATAATGGTGCTTGATACATAGAAAATGTATAGTAAACAGTACTCAAAAAGAACTGATATTTACCAAACACTCATCACCTGCTCTACTAAATGCTTTATAGGGCTCATCTCATTTAATTTTCCTCTCAATCATGTGCTACAGGCACCGTTAATATTCCATTTTACAGATGGAAGAACTGATACCAAAATAGGTTAAAGGATTTACCTACCCACAGTCTCAAATTTCAAAAATGGCAGATTTAGGATTTGAAGCAGATATTTCTATTTAGTGACTCACTGTCTTATATTGCTTGGCACAAAGCAGACCCTCTACAAATAGGGTTGTGAGCTGTTGCTAAATGAATATGGTAAATGAATGCATTTTGCTTTGCTTCCTTTGGGTCATTCATTACCTCAGACACCAAGTATCTATCCCAAGTCTTGCCCAGTGACCTTCTCAGCCTGTAAAGGAGACAAAGAAGATGTGGCAGTTTCCTATACCCCCAGCAGCCCTGCCCAGCCCACTCTTTGGCTGAGTTCCTTGGCCAAGAACAGTATGTGGAGAGATACTTTCACAACTCAGAGGTTGCCAATGGAGTACTCCTGCAGAGCCAGGGCCTTTTGCCAAGCAACATCCCCTGCCCTTCTGATATGCAGATGTGTGCAAGAATCCTGCACATCTGCACAGGGAACATCCAAAAGCTGTGACTTGGCTGGAAAGAAGGAAAATGTGACTGTCAGCTCCATAGGAATGGCTGTTCCTTAGGGGCCAGGCAGGAGATTATAGCAGAGCATGGCCTGGAGCGGTCAGCCCCAAAGCCTTCCTCCTCAGAATCAGCTCCTTTGCCTCTGGCATTTTAAAAGTTTCTTTTTCTCATACTGAATGGCAAAAGAAGTCAGAGAAAAAGGAATTCATCAGGGCATCTTGAGTTCACTGCTGCTTTTGGTGACCGAGCCCTGTGCTGGGACAAAGAAAGAGCACAGTTAAGATTAAAGGACATGGGGGTTCAACTCAGGGAAAAGGCTAACTTGGTGGAAGGGATAAGGTTATTGCCTTCAATCACTGTAGGAATATCTTAGGGAAGAAAAAAACAGGACAAGAACAAGGATCAATGCAGAAACATTAGAAGTAGGGATGTTGCTAAATATGAGTGGCTATTGCCCCAAGTCAAAATTGCCCACCAGTGGGATCAGCTGCTCTGAGAAGTAGTGAGTTTTCTGTCTATGTTGGAGGGCAAGGGTACCAAACCACAGCTTTTTGGAAGAAGAGAATGCTGTAACAGGGCCTCACACACCAGATGAGAGGTCGCACATCTTCTTACCCTGCTCTGCTATCTTCATGTGGGAATTGATTTAAAACAGGGGGCATATACAGGCTACTAAGAGTCCAGGAATTTGCATTTCCAAGGTTATGAAGAAAGGCATGTAGTTGTGTGTATAGGCGTCCAAGATGTGAAAGATGTGATTATTTGCAGAACCTAATCTCATACCTCCCCATCCTTGCTGAACTGAATATTGCAAAAATATTCTCATTCGTATTTGGAATGGTATGTTTCTAAGCAATCATAGTTCTGAATACTCATTCCAACCAGGAGACGACCTGAATATTGAATAGAATAAAAATGTATATATTAGATTACTTATTCAAATGCCTATCTGGCAGTTTGGATAAAATTAAGCAATAGTCCAATCTGGCTGTTGTTTTATGCATGGGATGTCAAAGCTAAACAGCCCTTGGAGAATATTCTCTCATTCTTTCTCTGCACAGAGTCTTACCATTCTGTTCTATTCACAGATGGGGAAACAGGCTGAGAGAGGGGGCTATACAGTGTGGGGATGGAAGAGTAGGTCCCAGTAGCTACCATTTGTGGCTAGGCAAGCTAATATTATCCTGGTTGGACAAAAGAAGCAACTGAGGCTTAGTATGATTAAGGAGCTTTTGCAGAGTCACAGTTAGTAAATGGCAGTTTCTGCATTGCAAGCCACTGTCTTTTGCACTGCCTCACTGGGTCAGAGAGTGCGTTTCTCCTTCCATGCCACCTGAAGACTATCCGCAAGGATGTTCAGCTATGAAATGTTTGGAATTGATGATAAACCCTGGTCTACAGTTGAGGATATCCCCATGAATATATGGAACTGCTTTTTCGATTCCCCAAACTAGGGATTCTACCACACAGTACTCTACCCTACATGTTCTAATTGCTCCATGATAGCAAGCAACAACATCTTGTTCTGCATTTACAATAACAAAAGACAATAATTCAAATTTGTCTTTTGAAATAAACCCAAGAAATCATTTCAATAGAAATGTTTCCAGCTGGGTCTGGTGTCGTACACCTATAATCCTAGTGGCTTGGGAGGCTGAGGCAGGAGGATCACAAGTTTAAAGCCAGCCTCAGCAAAAGCGAGGCACTAAACAACTCAGTGAGACCCTGTCTCTAAATAAAATACAAAATAGGGTTGGGGTTGTGGCTCAGTGGTTGAGTGCCCCTGAATTCAATCCCCAGTACTCCCTACCTCCCCACAAAAAAAAAAAGAAAGAAAGAAAAGAAAACACCTGCTCAGAACTTTCCTTGGGTATCATTTCTAAGAAAACTTCCCTGAACACCCCCTATCCCAGGCCCCAGAGCACTTATCATATAGTATTTTCATTGCATATGGAATATTCTTCCCATTAAGTCATGAGTATTTTTAGTCTAAAACACCTCAGCATGGGGTCTGGTACCTAGCAGGTGTCTGGGAGGGTTTGCTGAGCAAATGGATGGATACTTTACTAGCATCACTCTAAGGTGATCTTAAAATAAGACTGAGTAGAAACTTAAGAGGGAGAGTGTTTTCTTCCCTCCCCACCCAGAGTTTGTTAATCTCTGACAATCAAAGAGGATCTGGCAAGCCCTGAAACTTAGCATGATGCTTCCATCCCCACTAAACAGTAACTGAAATCTAGAACAAAACCTCTGAGCTTCCTGTGGTTTTTGCCAGTGCTGGGAAAGAAGAAAACATGTGTTTCCACTCATACTCAAATCTTACTTCATATCACCAGACAATTCTAAAGTCACTTCAGCATTCTCCCCCCAGTATCATCCTTACTTTCCTCCCTCTCCAGTCCCCCGGGGTCCTAACCCTTCTGGGAGGCCTTACCCAGCCAGGTAGCCCACCTTGATGTCTTCCTCCCAGCTCCTCTTTCTTACTTAAGGCACTTCCTGTCCTGCTTATCAGATGCTGCTTGTTACTGCCAGTTATGAATGGTCAGGGTGGGTGAGGAGATGTAAATGAACAGAACATAGGCTCTGAATTCAGAGAGATTTAGGAATAAATCCCAGGTTGACCAGTGGAAGAAATATAAGCCCTTGGAACATTTACTTAACCTGAGGCATTAAAATGGGGAGTGGGTATAAACTTTCTTCTCAGGATTGTTGGGGTATGTCTGGGGACCCTGATGATTGATGGCCTTTTCTGCAGAGCTAGGAACCTCTTGCTTTACCTCCAAATAACTCCATGATGAAACATCATGGCAGGGTTTCTCAAATGGAAGTCATTTGATAAAAATGTCTTTTACAAAGAAAACTTTGACTATGGCACAGAGAGTCAATTGAAGAAGAGAAAGTAGAGGAGAGAAATCAGGTAAGAGACCTTAGAGGGATGGTGGTCATAGTTTGGCAGGGTAGAGGGGCCATTTGTTGGAATTGGAGAGGATAACAGCCCAAACAAAGAAGGTAATGAGGAATAATAACAGCTAATGTTCATGAGTTCCTACTCTGAGCCAGAAATTATGCTAACAGTTTATAGGGATTATTTCACTGAATCTTGTTAACAGCCTGAGATTTTAAATCTCCATTTTACAGATGAGAAAACTGAGACATTGAGAGATTATATAAATTACCCAAAATGACATATTAAGTAAGAAAATAGGATCCTAGACTGAACACTCTCTCTCCAGTGCCTAGATACTTAACCCCCAGACTATCTCGCAACTGAAACAAAGATTGGAGAAGAGCCATTTAGATGGTGAAATTGACAGGACTTATTAAAAGATTAGCTGTAGTGAGTGAGGAAGGAAGCGGGTAGAACATAGGATGAGTCTCAGGTTTCCTTCCCAAGATTTACAGCTCCCGATAGGCAGAGCCAAATTTTAACTCAATTTTGTCTAATGCCAAGGGACTTTTCATAGCCTCAAAAATTTCACCTCAGAGCTTGGTGTTCTAGGAACAATGGATAACATCAGAATTTCATAATTCTTTTGTTTCAACCATTATACCAGGACTAGCTTTCCTTAAGATATTGACAGTATAGGCTTCTTCACAAAGAAACTTAGTATCAATTATAAAGAAAAATAGACAAGAAAATGCATTTGATAGCTTTGCTTCTTTTGTGCCAAACAAATGCAAAAGAGGATTCCTACCCCAGCAGCAAAGAAGGACAGAACATCATTGCAGCCAAAGGTAGACTGGGGTGAGCTTGAGCCCTTTCCTGTGCCTTTCTCCAGCTCTTCTCCCTGCCAGGCTGGGCTGGATACCAGAGATGGTGCTAGGTAACAGCTTTTAACCAAGGTGTGAAGTGGACAAATAAGTGGGCCTTCAAGGGCTGTTTGAAAAAAGAGGGAGTATGCTTTTCACTTAAGAGAGGATGCTGTGTCTGAGTTTTAGCATTGAGCAGAAGCCAAGTCACGTGATTTCAGGCAGAATACTAGTCTGAGCTGCTTACCTTCACTGGAATGCTGTATGATCAAGCCCTGTTGAATTTCCTCTTTTCTCTCAGACATTGAAAGACCTGAAATGCTGGGTTGATACTGAGGGTCTGAAGCATGGCAGTCCTCTGGAGTAGAACATGTTAGGTTAGACAGGCAGAGTGCAGAGCCTGATGCTGGGATGGGAGTCAGTGGTCTAGGGCATAAGTGAAACAGTAAAACAGATGAGAGAGTCTTACCCAGATCCTTCCTGAATGGTCCAGGTGGAGAGGCAAATCCAAGTATGAGATGAGAGTAGGGAAAGCAAGATCTGAGTCTGTGGGCCATGCATTGGTATGGAGGATGGGGCCAAGGGCAAGGCCTAGGGACAGCCTCTGTGTATTACTAAAAGCATAGTCTCTGGAGCCTCTGTGGGACGCTGTGGTAAGAAAGGGCTTTGTTAAGCAAAGAGGGAAAAAATGATTAAGATGTAGTTCCTGTCATCCAGAAGCTCTGACTGATGGAGGTGCAGATACTAATAAGACATTCCAATTGAAGGTTCTAAAGCACATGCTATGGATAGGCATAGGAATAGGGCAGCGTTGGGGGAGGTCGCCCAACCCAAGGTCTCTGGAAAGACTCCTGGGAAGAGATAATGGCTAAGGTGAATTTGAAGGTAAAGAATTAGCCAGAATAAGGTTCATGAGAATTCCATTCTTGGAACCAGCACAGCTTCAAAATAAGCATAAAACAGCATGTTGTGCTTAGTAAAGTAGAATATAAGGAGAAGCCAGAGAAAAAGCTAGGGAGGAGGGCTCTGCTGGATCTGGAGGTTAAGGAGCCTGGACTCCATCCTGAAGCTGATAGGAAGCCACCAAAGAGTTTTAAGCAAAAGATTCACATGGCCAGTTTTGTGCTTTTAAATAGGTCACTGGCTGGTAGGGGAGAGTATATTAAAGAGCGCCAGCTGGAGGCTGAGGGAAATCTTTAATTTAATGTTTCTAAGTCAAAGGTCAGTTATGCTTAGGTAAAGTTAATTAGAGAAGATTCATAAATGTGAATGATGACTGATAGATCCAAAGCTAAAATGAAATGTTAACATTTGTGCTCCTATATTCAGTGAGCCAACTTCCGATTCTCTATACTATAAAAGGTGATGTGAGTGGGCATGATGCCTTTAAGGGCCCTTCCAGCTTTAGCTCTCTTAAGACTCAATAATTCTATTTTTCTACTTAGGGCATGAAATGGATGTTTATGTCATTGCACCCCTAGGAGAACATATGCTTTGGGTTCTGCTTTCCTTGTGTCAGAGTGGGCTACACAGAAGTTTTCCATTACCTTACCTGTTCTCTTTGTGGAAAACACTCTATTTATCTGATGATTGTATTGGATCAGGATCTGTACTGGAATCAGGGCCACTGCATGGCCAGGATCAGGGTTTATTGCATGGCTAATGTCAGGACCTAATTGATGACCAAGATTGTTGCTCAATCTATGGTTATAGAGATGAGAAATTTATCAGTTAAGGTCTCTGAAATCATGTCTTTAGACATATTACTGTAGTGTCTGCTCAAATTAGCTGACAGAAAAATTGTACTGAGGAGTCCGGGCACACGGACATGGGAACTCAAGGATTCTACTAGTACTAGCTATGCCAGTACTCTGTGTATCCGAAAGCTAGAAACAAAATGGATACTCCAAATCTCCCAAATCTTCAAACCTTACCTCCAACACAGCTCTAACTCAAATTGCTGTTTTAGTGTCGTCTGCTTCACGACTGAAGGTCCTTAGGGGAGGGAGCCCCACTGTACTTATCAGTCTTTATAAGCTGTTATTCCCACCCATTTTAATTGAGGAATTCTTTAGTTACAAATACTGTGCCAGGTATTGGAGTATAGAAGTGAACAAGCCACACCCAGCCTCTGCCTTCATGCACCTTAATATCTATCCAGTGATAAGAAAATAGATACTATTATAGGAGATGAGGATCAAAGAGTACTAATAGAACAAGAGAGTAAGAGTCCTAAACAAGTGTGGGATTAGATGTTTGAGATCTGAAAGATAAAATGTCCTTGAACAAAATGGTATAAGTGTTATAAGTAGGGGGAACAGCTTTTGTGTGAAAACCTATCAGTAAAAGAAATTGGCCTATTGATGGAATCACAAGGCCAGTTTGATCCTTGTGATAGAATTGTTTTGTATCTTCACCGCAGTGATGGTCACACGAATCACACATGTGCTACAGTCACATAGAACCAAATATACACACATGTAAACAAATGAATACATGGAAGATAGGTGAAATATGAATAAGGCCAATGGATTTTAATAATGGAAATTTTCTATAGTATGCAAAATACTACCATTAGAAGAAACTGGGTAAATATTACATATCTCTGGATTATTTTTACAAGTATGTGTGAATCCACAATTACCTCAAAATAAAAGTTTAAAAAGAAAGAAGAGAGGATCAGTGAGTAAAAGGAAAATGAGAAGAACAAGGTGGTGGCCAGTCTGACTGATGCAAAGAGAATAAAGGAATACACAGCATGAGGGGGTTTTGGAAAGTCTTATTCAAAGTGAAACATCATCGGATGTGTATATGAGGAACATCACTCTGGTTTGGAGAATGCACTGTGAGGGGCAAGATTAAGAGCAGGGAAATAACAATTGATTAGGAAATAGATTTGAGAAATATTTATGAGCAGAATCAATGAAGTTGATGAATAAGAGCAGAGGACAGGGGGAGTCAAAAATGACTCACAGGTTTCTAATCTGATCTGATCATTGTGTGGACAATGGTATTTTTATTAAAATAGGGGACACTTAAAGACAAGAAAGGTTTGAAGAGATACATTTGGAATGTCTGAGATTTCCTCAAGACTTCAAAATCTAGGTATCTAGTGAGCAGCTGTGTGCATTTAGAGCTAAGGAGAGAAGCTTACACCAGGTGTGTGAGTGCACAGAACAAAAAGGCCAGAGACCTAGGAAAAAATTCTGAGGACTTCTGACATCTAAAATGGGGGTTAAGGGGCCTACCAGAAAGACTGAAGACTGTCAAAGAGACAGGAAGAAATTCAAGTTTACTGAAGCCAAGAGGTAAAATGGCTACTGGAAAAAGACAAAGTTGATCCTCTCTTCCTTCTTTTAAAGTTGGTGGTATGAATGATCCTGAGAAACCAAGCAAAAAAAAAGCATCCTTGAGTCAGTAGGTGGGTCATTGATAACTATGGAGAGCAGGTTCAGTAGCGACAAAGGCCAGAATGCAGTGGGGTTGAACAGTGAATAGGAGGTGAGCAGATGCTGATGAGTGTGGACAACACTTTCTTTCAAAACCTTCTGCTTGTAAAGAGGAGGAGAAAAGGATGTAAAGGAGAGGCAGGGATGGGGAGAGGTTAGTAGCTGTTGTTGCTTTTTTGAGGCCAGGAAAGTCTTGAATATGTGTGAGTGCAGACAGGAAGGAGCACTCTAGGAGGGAGAGGCTGAAGATCCACAAGAGAGTACAGGTCTTGTCACAGGGCAGATGCACCATGAACAACCAGTGTTTTCTGAAGCAAATGAGAAGAGAGCGTTCCTGTGGGTACAGTTTCTGGGTTCTGTCACACCCCACTAGCTATTCTAAAAATGTTGCTGTGCTTCCTCTTCTTGCAACAGCTGGACCATTAAGATCTACACAGAAACCACCTTTTCAAATTCTCTAGAGAGGATTCAATTGCAGATCCTAGCAAAGGTGCTTCCTCTCTGAAGAGCATGTGTGGATGGAATGGCCACTTTTGTGCAGCATCTAACCCTGGCTCCCAAGCGCAAGGGTGCAACCCCACAGCAATAGCAAACAGAAGAGATTTCACCATGGCTTCTTACCCGCCAACTCTGTTTGAGCAGTCCACTCTCAGAGAACCAGCATGGCTAGGCAGAGGGCACACTCACTGACGACCTTATGCCCACTTCAAAAATGCAGTAAGGCTGATTAGATAAACTAAACGGTTTGAAAGAATGTGCTTAGAGATATAATGCCATTATATTTCACTTAGACACCTCCTTCAATGTCAGCCACTTCTCCTCAACAGCTCCAGCTATCCGGGGTGAGGTATTTAACTTTCTTGTTTAACAACAGGTAGCAGATCATGGGATTGTTGTGAAAAATAAAGTGAGAGAACATAAATTTAAAAACTAAGCATATATCGAATTCTTATTAAATTCACATTTTCTTCCAAGAGTCCAAATTTTCTTTCTCTCACCAAGTGCCTAGGTCTTAAGACTGAGGACCAAAGGGGCTGAAGAAGTACCTGACATGAATAAACCTCAAGATATCATCTATTACTTGAGCAGATTCTTGTTCTTTTGTTTGGGGGTCCTATTATAAAACAGCTTTCAATTTAATGTGTGAAATGAAATCCAAACTAAATGTTAAATTGAAGTTGGGGTGAATTTGTGAGAGAGATGTTCTGCGAGTTTGCTTTATCACAAAGTTTCTTTAAATATGTGCTCCCCTGGTGCAATTAAGCATTTGTTTACAGATCATTAATTATCTGGCAGAGAGGCCTGGCTGGAAGGAATATGGCCGAGAGGCACAGCTGGAGAGTTGGAAGCTTATGCCAAGTGAGAATCCATCAGAACCACAGATAGTAAAACTCAGAAATGATCGTGTAAATCAGAGATGAAGAGGAAGTCCATTTCCAAGAGTTGAGTATGATGGCACTATGAGACCCTAGCTAGGCTACTCTGGGGGTTGGGGAATAACTCGCCAAGTGAGAGAAGGCATGGAAACTAGAAAGGATCTAGTTCAATTTGGGACATTTTGAGTATGAGGTATCTCTGGGACATTGAGATAGGGGAGGGGGTCTAGAAGGCAGATGAATATCAACACCATACCCTAACAAGGCTTAAATATTTGTAGTCTCCTAAAAAATTCTAAAAACACTTCACACTTTTCTGCCTCTGCATACACTGGACTTTCTAACCTGCATAGTGCCCCCTCTCACACCTACTCATCCTTCAGGTATTAGGCCCAACCAGCCTCTCCTGGAAGCCCTCCCTGCATCCTCAGACAGGCACAGGCTGCCTTCTTCAGAGACAAACCATCTCTAAGTATGCATATTTCCACCCACATGGATTCTCCCAGGAAGCCTTCCTGATTTAACCAAGATGACATAAGAAAGTGTAACATACTCGGCTCAGGGAACTAGATAACTTTTTTCTTCTATTGCAATGAGTACATTTGCTCCCCAGCAATCTCTTAGTTATATCAGTTTCTTAGGACTGCCACAAACTGGTTGGCTTAAAACAACAGAAACTTATCCTCTCACTATTCTGGAGGCTAGAAGCTCAAAATCAAGCTGTCAGAAGAGCCTCTGAGGCACTAGATAGGACCCTTCCATGTCTCTCCCAAGTTTCTGGTGGTGGCCATTGATCCTTTGGTTTTTCTTAGCTTGCTTGCAGTTACATCACTCCAATCTCTGTCTCTGTCCTCACATGGCCTTCTCTCTATGTGTCTCTGTCATCCACAAGGTATTTTTCTCTTCTTATAATGACACCAATAATATTGGATTAGGGAAACCCAATGTTCTTAATTTGATTCTATCTGAAAAGACCCCATTTCCAAATAAGGTCACATTAACAGATACTGGGGTTAGGATTTCAAGATATCTTTTTTGGGAGGAGGGTCACAATTCAATCCATAATACCCATGAAAAAAATTTTCCTGCAGGATAATGACTGTTGTTTGTCTCTGTCTCACTACTTGGTATAGGGTTTGGGCCAGGATATAGTTTTTGAATGATTGACCATAAGCCTGTGTTTTTGAAATCAATACTTTTTTATGTTTTGTGAATATCAGGGTCCACTGTATACAAAGATCTGTGCTATATGTTTTCTGTATGATCTTTCATTTAATTTTATCAAATGTCCTAGAAATAGTCTCCCTACCCCACAGATGAGGAAACCATATAAAATATAGAACTAAAACTTGAGTTTGGGTGATTTTGAGCTCAGATCATTCTGCTACATTCTACTACTTTTTCTTTTATCTTTGTTTGAGTGAAGTCTCTTTGTAAGTTAAGACTACCCTAACTTCTTTCAGGGTAAACCGCTCCCCCTCCACATAGGTTGGGTTCGTGCTTTGGTCAGAGTGTTAGAGACTATCAACAACATCCCTTGATAGGTGTGGGGGCATAGAGTGTAAGTACAGAAGAGCATGGAGATGGCAATAGGATAAGCTCTGAAAGGAAGGTGACACTTAAGGAGAGAAAATTAGCAGGTCCTTTTACCACCCTCTCTCCAGCCAAGAGAGCCTTCTTCCAGTGCTAAGCCTTGGAAATGTTGAATTATATGCTTCTTTAGAATTAGCTAAGCTAATGCCCTTGGAGTTGACAAGATAACCTTTATTAAAAGCTTTCCCTATAATCAAGAGAAAGCATTGCAGTATGGGAAAGAGGAAAGGCCCACAAGAAGCTTGGCTCCAGTTCTGATTTGGTCAATGATGAACACTTAACTTTGGATAAGTTGTCCTTCTGGCTTTAGTTTTATAGAACAAGAAGTTTGAGCTACAAGTTCTCTGAAGTCACTAGTCTAGGTTTCCTGCTTCTATAGAATCTGTTTCTGTTTTATGACTCTATTTTAAGGTGTTTGTTACATTGCCAAGAAAAGTGGAAAAAAGAACCTTCAGGATGAAATTTCTCTATGCCAAGGAAAAAGATTTTTTTTTCTTTTTTCCCTTTTTTGCATGCAAAGCTCAGCTTTGCTTCTCCCGTGTCTGTCTTTTCATTCTGGTAACCCTCACAAGTTTTCCCAGTGGCAAAAGCACTCTCTGGCATGATCTTTCCTTGATACCAAAAAGAAGTTAAAAACATGTGGACAGTTCTTGCCTGGCTTCTATGCTGCTAAATCTGTTATGTTCTCTTGCTGTGACCCATCCAAAAAGAGAGATGGAAGAGAAAAGGGTGCATAGATCCAGATTGTTTAGTTTAGGGGCAATTTGCAGCCCCTTTGCCAACTGTAAGCACAGTGATTTCACTTCCTACTCTGCTTTCAGATTCTTGAAAATGTGCAGGCCCTAAGTGAACATTTTCTGGCAAACTCTTTCTTCTTGGATAGACATTGAGCATATCAAGAAGAAAAAGACACCTTGTTTTTTGTGTAGCTGAGGCTTGCCTCCACCTGGGGTGGAGACAAGTCAAAGAGATAGAGTTTTAAATATTTTGTCTTTAAAGGTTATAGCAAAAGATGGGTTGGCTTGGAAAAGAGAGTGTTCCTCTTGCCAAGAGTCCATGTTACAGCTGTCTCCTGAGCTGGTGAATCTGCCTGCCAGAGGACCCTCAGAGTCCTTCCCCAGTGACTTCCCCAGGGAGCCTAATGTCTCCCTCCCTTTCATTTTATGAGTCTTCTTTTCCTCTTATTCCCCAAGGAATCAGGGAACAGGATTTGGATTTTTGATTCAGGCAGCCCTGACTCTACTATAGTTAGTAGCAAGAGGAGCTAGCCTCCCAGACTCTGCATAGAGTTGGTGATAGGAATTAACATACCTACTGAATGATCAGCAGTGTGCAGAGACTACTGGGAAATATAGCAGGTGTGAACCAAATGGATTTCATACCAGGCTCAAATCCAGTGCATGACTTGGGCTCTCACTTTCCCTTTTTGAACCTCAGAAGGTGTGTCTCTAAAACAGGGATAATAGCAATCACTTCCTGAGGTTATTATGAGGATTGTATGTGAAGTATCTGACATTATTAGGGACAGAATAAGAAGCTCAATTGATTTGCAACCTCTTCTGTGCCTCTTCTTCTCTTTTCCAAATATTATCTCATTTAGTCCTCTCAATAATCCTAAAAGACATTTCATTTTCCCATTTTATGTATAAGGAAACTAGTTTGTGTGTTTATCTACTGTATTCCAAGTATTAAGTAGAGATTCTGGCATATTGTAAGCCTTCAACAAATCATTCAATAGTAAATGAATGAATGAACAAGTAAGATTCTAAAGGGAGTTAAGAGTTTTGCCCAAATTTCCACAGCTAGTGTCTTGGCTAAGTTAGGACAAGGCAGGGCATCACAGAAAAATTCATGCAAGGAGATAAGAAGAAAATCCAGAAAGGGAAACAGAAAGGCAACACATAATTCATCCTTTTTATGATTGAGAACACTGTGTTTCACAATTCCAAAGGCATGCTTTAAATATGCAAAATCAGGACACGATTATAAAAGCAGACAATAAAATCCTGAACTCAGCTTAAGTCCCCAAATGCCATAAAAGAAGAGATCTCAGTGAGATTCCAGTTTTCTTAAATAAGGCAGACTGCCCCACTGGCCAGGAAGGGATGGTGGGTGGCCTACATGCAATGATACTGCCCAGCCATCAGGGACAGAGGAAATAATACTTGACCCCAAATTAACTTACCCTGGAGATCTGGCCTTGTTGTTACCTTGTGAACTTCTAAAAAGAAAAAGTAAAATAGAGAATCTATAAGACAAAACTGAAAAAGACAGCGGCAATATTAGGAAACCTACTGTGTGAGAAGCACTGTGCTTGCCAGACACTTCAACTGCACTGTATCAATTAAACATCATGACAGCTGTATCAGGTTCTCTCTGATAGGTCAAACACCTGAGTCAGAGATTTTCCCAAGGTCCCGCAGCACCTTGGCAATGGAGCAAAAATGGAACCCGAAACTGAGTGCAAAGCCCATGCACTTTTCACTTTTGGAAAAGTGCTACCTCTCCAGATTAGATCCCAGAGCCAGAAGCAGAGCTCAGTGACTGGAGACCATTCAGTGGACCACCAATATGGCAGGGCACATTAGCAGGCTAGGAGGTAGGATCCTTTCAGTTACTTACTCTGTCCACCAATTAAGAGAAACTTCTCTGTAGCCACTCTTCCAGAATTCCTACGTGCCCATGTGGATCTTTTTCCTGTCCATCTTAAGTCCCAGAAAAAAAAAAATGCCTTGCTCTTAGCAGAGTATCTCTTTTTCATTTATTTTTGCCATGTATTTTTCAAATAAAAAAAGTTGTGCCTGATAAGATAGGGCTTTGATATTCTATACTCCAAAAATCCACTACCAGCACTAAAAGAATAAATGAAAAAGAGCTATTCAAACAAAATATGAGCTGGGCACAGTAGCACATAGCTGTAATCCCAGCAGCTTGGGAGACTGAGGCAAAAGAATTGCGAGTTCAAAGCCAGTCTCAGCAAAAGTGAGGTACTAAGCAACTCAATGAGACCCTGTCTCTAAATAAAATATAAAATATGGCTGAGGATGTAGCTCAGCGATCCAGTGGCCCTGAGTTTAATCCCTGGTACCAAAAAAAAATGTATGTCAAAAGGATATATATATATATATATATATATATATATATATATCCTTTTGCCATCATAGAATAAAATCTTAGAAGTAAAGAGATTTTAAATTCTTGATTGGCATTAATAGGTGACCATTTTGTGCTACTAAATAAGTTTTGAAAAAACAAAAGTAAGTCTTTATGTTGTGACTTGGTATACACTCCCACATACCATGATATAGGATGTAAATATCAGTGGACTCTGGAGTACTTCTTGGAAAGTCTGAATGATAATGCCTGCCAGGATCTTACCTGGACATAACAAAGGGGCCTGGCCATCCCTGAAGAAACCAGACTATGATACTCTGAGAATATATGTTCCAGCATCTCCCCATCCTAGCCAAAGGGCACAAGACCTCTCAATGAGGCAAGATGAAGACTCAAAGGGATCTATAATTGGGGTAGAAGTGCAGGGATGGGGCTCTAGAGTTAAATGGTTTACCTAGGATTGAATCTTGGCTCCACCATTTACTCTTCTGTGACCTTGGGAAAATAACCTAGCATGCTTTGATTTTCTAAATGAAACTAAGCATGATATAGCATCTATCATCAGCCAGGACTGCCCTATGAAAAATTCATGTAAAGTCTGGGGCAAAGCAAGCATTCCTTAAATGTCTGTCCACTGCTATTATTCCTATTATTCTGGTTCACCCAATCAATTGCAGGGTGAAAAACTTTTGTAGGGGGGAAATTGAACACTTCTCAAAGAGATTGCTTTGGAGCTGATTCCTTTTTGAGGGGGACTCAGAGAAGCCTCTATCCCCACCCTGTAACACTTGGTGATTACCAACTCCCTGACCACTACTAACAGAGGATATAAAACAAGAGGAATCTGCTTGATCAGTTGGTAACCTCAGAGAGCTTCAAAAATTCAGTTCTCTGGAATAGAGAGGCCATAATTTAAGAAACCCTAGAAAATGCCCTTAAATCTTGAGTATTTACAGGATTATTGGTTACTCAAGACATGAATGCTTGGGATAATAGATATTGGAATTTCCCATAAGGTCTAGTTTTTGGATTTCTAGGTAGAAACTCAAGCCTCTTGGAGAAGGGCAGCAGAGACTAAGTCCCAAAGTCAATTTACAGCAGTTCACTGCCTTCGGAAACTGAGGAAGTTCTGCTTCCAAACAGCTATCGAAATCCAGGCTTTGGATCAAAAAAACACAGGTTCAAGTCTTCTCTATGTGGCTTTAAACAACTTCTCTCACCTCTCTAAGTCTTAAGTTTCCTTGTCAGAAAAATGGAGATCATAATAGTACTGACCTTATGGGGTATTTTGTAAATAATAAAAGAACTAATACATTAAGCAGCCAGTACAGTGCCTGTCATGAACATCAATAATTGTTAGTTCTGTCTTCATTGCCTTTCCTCTGATTTTGTGTTGAATTTATGGTGTGGCTATGAGACATACTTAAGAAAATAGTCCAGAGTTCATAGTTCTTCTATAATGGCTACTTCTAAGATGACTTAACCCTCAGAATGGTATTCTCACTTGTACCTTTGACCCAGAATGGTAACCTAGAGTTATCCAACAAAAACATAGGAATAAATGACAGAATAGTCATACTCTGGTCCTATAAAGACCTGTGAAGGGCAGGCATTTTGAGTCACTGGATGAACAGAGGCTGAACAGAGAACTAGCATGTGCTCTTTGAGGGAAGATAATTCAAATAATGTTGGAATCAGTAGAAGACTAGAATTCTGCAGGAATCACCCTGAATAGATGTTTATAATGACTTCAAGCTAACAGCAGAGCAAGAAAGAATTCTAGCCTTGTGGAATGATGCAGGATCACCATCTTGTTTCCTGGGAGTCCCATTGTCAGTAACTTTCCTGATACTATTTTGTCATTATTGGCATTAGTGTATGTCAACTATGTTAGTTGTGTTATTAGTTGTGTCAATTTGACTATTTTTTCCTTTCTATGCATTTTCTATAGTTATTTCCATTTTATTCTCTCTTCATATTTTTAAAAACATTTTGAAAATGTTGTCCTTTTTAGTCATGCAAAGGGAAAACTAGAAAAGGGGTTTTTCTTGAGCCTGATTGTGAGAACCAGACATGTTGGGGACATAGAAACAGAGAGACACTCTCAAAAGGAAGGTGAGACAGAGGAACTAAATAGGGCTCTTGGTATTCCTCTCTCTTCTTGCCTCTGAGGGTCTCTTTCTTATCCAGGGTCTATGTTTTATATACATACTCTTTCAATAAGTGCTTATTTAAGGTCTCCCATACGCTAGGATACAAGTGAAGAAAACAGATAGGGTCCTTTTTCTAATGGAGATTTTGATCTACTGGCATACACAGAATAAATACATAATTATGTACTGTGATAAACTCTAAGAAATCTAGAAATTATGCAAGTATGCAACATTCCAAGGGAGATCAGAGCAAGGGAGGACTTTCCTGAGGAAAAAACACAGAATGAATGAATTTAAAAGGGGAATCAGAAGCAGCAACTCAAACCAGTTGGCCCCCAATTGAAATTCAGGATTGAGGCAAGTTGCATTTTTCCAATGTAGCCCCATTTTTTTTCCTTTCAAAACCAATTCAAATGTTGTTCCCTCATGACAATCTCTTCTGTTCATCTTCTTTTTGTCTTTCTTTAAACAATGGGAATCCACTTGTTTTGTGTTGCTTATATAGAGTACACACTGCTAGAGTAAAATGATGGGATTTAGATCATCCAGCTGACCAACTCCCATTTGTGACCCACAGGAGCTCATAATGTAGCCACAATCTGGTTTGTTGGGCTTGACTGTGGTTGGCTTGAAGTTCAAGCCAAGATGCACATTCACAAGGCTTCAGGTTGCTATAAATGTTTCTGCAGTTTACATTTTGTACAATGCATAAGTTTTTATTTCTTCTAAAAAAATATTTAACAAAGTCAATTTGAAAGAATTAAAGGCCCCAAACACAATATTTTGAAAGTGTTTTCTGCAGGTTTGGACAAGACCCATAGCCTCAGAGAATTTTAAACATTTGAGATCTGAGAGCTTCTTTGGTGACTGTGACCTGTGATCACAGGTTATGCATTAAAGAGGAAGGCACTTGGACAGAGGCATTCTGGGGTGCTTCTTGGAAAATCATCAGCATTGTTTAGCTTATTATAGTCAATCTTACTGAATTAAAGTTTATTGAGCACCTTACTCTATGTAAGAATAGGGATAAGAACTCTTATAGTAACTATAATAATAATTATGTAATAACAAAAGTAGCAACTATCATTTCATTGAAGACTCACTTTGTGCCACTGTGCCTAACACTTGACATGCATTATCTCATTTAATACTCATAGCAAAACTAGGAAGTTGTATTAATATTCTACTAAAGAGATGATGCTTGGTGAGCTTAAGAAACTTGACCATGGTACACACACAGTATGGTAAAGCTTCTCATAATAGACCATAATTTGGATGCAGAGCCTAAAACTATAATATACTGTCTTATTTTTAAATCACATGTCAATTTTCAGATGAAGAAATTATAACTCAGAGATCAAATTTGCCTGATGTTACACAGACATTTCAGAGCCCTGTATATTTTTCCAGAAAATAGTAGTAATATCTAAGACTTGATAAGAATTTCTTATGTCTGATATGTTACCTTAAAATATTATAACTCAGAGGTGCTCAACTTTGTCTAATGTTAGAGTAATCCGGGGATTTTTAAAAACAAAACAAAACAATACCCATGCCTCCTTGGACTCACTAAATCCAGAGCTCAGGAAATAGGACCTAGGATTGGAATACCATTTAAGTTTCCCTGGTGAACCTGCCTTGATTACACAATATCATCTCAGGTGAGAAAACTGGGACTCAGGGAAGTAAAGATAATAGAAAAATCACTGGTGGGTACCAGGGGTTAGGGGTAGAGGGGAGGGTGAATAGGTAGTGCACAAATAATTTTTAGGGCAGCGAACATACTCTGTATATCGTGGTGGACACATGTCATCATACGTTTGCCTAAACCTATAGAATATATAACACTGAGAGTGAACATTAATGTAAGCCATGGACTACTGGTGATAATGATGTGTTCATGTAGTTGTGACAAATGTACCTCTCTTATGGGGATGTTGGAAATGGGTAGGCTACATGTATGGGGAGTAAGGGGCATATGGGAAATCTCTGTGTCTTTCTCTTAGTTTCAGTAAAACTACTCTGAAAAAAAAAAGTCTTTAAAAAATGTAAAAGGGAGAGACTTGAAAAGTCAAATCAAACATTACAGGAAAAAAGGCAAAATCATGAAAAAAATGTGATCAATCATTAGCAGAGAGGTTGAAAAGACATGCTCCAATTGCTTCAAAAATTCACAGAACCCAGGTCTCCTTAAAATAGTTTTGCAAAGTACATTGAGAATTCCATGCAGTAATGTGAAACATAAGTCCCACTGCTGCCACCGAACATGCTTCAGCTGGCTTAGCCAAAGGAGTTTGACACGAACCCAAGGCTCTGCAGAACTCAACAGGAGAGTATAATGGAGACGCAGATGCAGCTGAAAAGCTGCCCCAGATGTGTACATTTTCTGCTCCATTAAAATGACTTGGATGAGAGGCAAAGTACATTTGGCACACAGAAAAAGAGAGCCAGGGGAGGGGTGGGACAGGACAGGCAGCCTCATCACAGGCTTCTTCTCCCCAGGCTTGCCTCCCCTCCAGGCTTTCCCCACACTGCCTAGGGCAAGCTGACTAAAATGAAAAAAATGACCATGAGCTCTCCAGAGCTCCCTTAGAGCCAAACTCTTTTGCGTAAGACTCAATTTTCTTGACTATGTCAGGGGGTTAATAACCTTCTTTTCAAGGATTTGGTGTGAAATTTTATCACATATAGACAGTGCCTAGCATGCATGGTCACAGTAAACTTGGAAGGACAAGCATATATTCCAATGATCATCGCTGAACCCAGGTCATATTAGGAGAGATAGGTGAAGGAAGTGAAGATGTCTGTGCACAAGACAGACAAGATCCAGGGGAGACAGGATCTGGAATTTTCCCATATCTGAAGGGCTGACACAAGACTCTGGTAAACCTATTCTGGCAGCTACAAGGTGAAAGACTCAGTACAAGGAAAGATCTTTCTAACAGCTAGCAGTATCCAAAAGTTAAGGGATGGCAGTAAACTTCCTGACATCAGAACTGCATCAAAGGCATTTGAATGACCATTTGGCAAGAATGTTGAAGAGAGGATTCAACCATGATTTGGTTGAAGTTGATGATTTAAATGGCCTCTTTAAGTCAGGAATTTGTAGTTTTGAACTATCTTTGCTTGCCAATGGATGAATCACCAACATCTTGAGTTTCTGGGATGGATAAAGCCCGGGGCTCTGGTCTCTCCTCCAAGCAGAGGTACTGTGACTCAGTTTTCACCCGGTGGGGGCGGGGAGAGGCACAGTATAGCACAGGGTGGATTCTCCATGTGACCTGTGTCAGTAGATTGAATGTGTGAGTCATTCAGGAAGCAGAAACTGGGTGTCTTTGTTGTCCATGGGTGGTGTCTCTGAGCATCCTGTGCCTGCCATTGCTTCTCCATAATCCATTCTGTAAACCTACATGCAAAATGCACTGGAGTCTGTGTGTATTTGACTCTGTTGGCATCCATTTTCATTGTCTGTTCTTTTCTTCTTTTGAGGTTCTTGGGAAATGGAACTACTCCCTTATGATAATGATTTATGTTGACTTGGGCAAGAGGAATTTTTTTGAACCTAAGGGTACAGTGATATTTAATATGTTCATGAATATTTTGGTCAGGAGTGGAAGCAATGTTTGGCCCTTGGGTCACTGGGGATGGGAAAGACAGAGTTGGGATTCAGCTCCAACTTTGAAAAGGAGGAGTAGGCTTTTAAGAACAACCCTGGAAGTGGTCTGTTATTCATGCTTTCTCTGTGTCTCCTTTTAATACATTTGTTCTATAAGCATTTGCTCCCCAGCCCTAGGCTAGGTACCTGAAATGCTAAAGTTCCTAGAATCTGCCTTAAAGAGCTCTCATAATAGAGTGGGTATAAAAGGTTCTGAAATAAAATAGTACAAAGAGGTCTGCCTGAAATCTGGTTATCCATATAGAGAAGAATGAAACTAGATCCCTGCCTTTCACCCTGTATAAAAGGCAACTCAAAGTGGATCAAAGACCTAGGAATTAGTACAGAAATTATGCAACTGCTAGAAGAAAATGTGGTGTAAACACTACAACATATAGATGTAGGTGATAACTCCCTCAATTGGACTCCTAATTATCAGGAAATAATACTAGGAGTTAATAAATGAATGGCATCAAATTAAAAAGCTTCTGCACAGTAAAGGAAACAAGAGCATAAAGGGAGAACCTACAGAATGGGAGAAAATCCTTGCTACCTATTCTTTCAACATAGGGTCAATATCCATAATATATAGAAATTCAAAACACTTATCTTCAAACATAAGAAAAACACAGCTAATAAATGGGTAAATGAACTAAACAGACACTTCTCAAAAGAATAAATATAAAGTTAACAAATATATGAAAAATGCTAAATATCTTTAACAACTAGGGAAATGCAAATAAAAATCACCCTGAGATTTTATATCGCTCCAATTAGAATTGCAGTCATCAAGAATACCCGGGCTGGGGGCTGTAGCTCAGTAGTGAAGCACTTGTCTTGCAAGAGTGAGGCACTGGGTTCGATTCTCAGCACCATATAAAAATAAATAAAAGACATTGTATCCATCTATGACTAAAAAATACTTTTAAAAAAAGAATATCAACAATAAGGGCTGGGATTGTGACTCAGTGGTAGAGCACTTGCCTTGCACGTGTGAGGCACTGGGCTCAATCTGCAGCACCACATAAAAAAATTAGTAAATGAAATAAAGGTATTTAAAAAAGAATATCAACAATAATAAATGCTAGAGAAGATATGGATTTACACTGTTGGTGGGACTGTAAATTAGTACAACCACTATGGAAATCATATGGAGATTCCTCAAAAAGCTAGGCATGGAACCACCATACCACTCCCTGGTATTTATCCTAAAGAATTAAAAGTCATCATACTATAGTAATACATGTATTCCCATGTTTGTAGAAGCACAATTTACAATAGCCAGACTATGGAACCAGCCTAGGTGTTTGTTGATGAATGGATGGATAAAGAAAATGAGGTATATATACACAATGGAGTTTTACTCAGCCATAAAGAAGAATGAAATTATGTTATTTTCAGGAAAATGGATAGAACTAGAGAGCATTATATTAAACAAAATAAGCTGAACTGAGAAAGTCAAGAGTTGTATGTTTTCTCTCAGACATAGAAGTTAAAGAGAAAAAATGGAAATAAAAGAAGGGAGACCAGCAAAAATGAAGGAGACCAAGGGGAGGGAGGAGGAGAAGGAAAGGTGAGGTACTGGGAAGAAAACTGACCCAATTATATTGTTATATTATGTGCATGTACAAATATGTTAACGACAGATCCTATTAAGACAACTAATTTTAACCTACCAGTGAAAGAAAAATCTGGAGGGAAAAAAGAAAGGAGCAGGGAAGAAGAAAGGAAGAAAGAAAGAAAACTATTTGAGTATGGAATGATTAGGAAAAGCTTCACAAAAGAGATGAGATTTGAACTGGTCTTCACAGTAAGTTGAGGTCACCTATACACTCTGTGAGGAAAAACTTCAACAGAATGAGGACAGAGCAAGCACAAGGGTTAGGGACCTGCTTAAACATGCTGTCTTGGGAAATGTCAAATAGTTTATAGTATACTCTGGAATGTACTATGTCCAGAAAGGTGATGAGAGGCGATACTGGTAACATGTTTTGGGATTGACCCTCATTTAGCTGCAGGGAGGAGACTGGCCTTGGTGTACCTGAAATCATTCTGCAAACACTATCTAGAACTTCGTGGACTTTTTAATAAACACTTGTTGATTCTGCCTGATCTGTCTTGTGAATTATCAGAAATCTTACTACACATTACATCCACTTGACCACCATAGAAATGAATTCTTAAAATAAAAACTCAATATCAGCCAAAATAAATAATAATCAGGAAGGTAAATAGGTTGGAACAACTCATGAGTGGTGACTTTCTTTTCTACAAGTGTGTGGGGCAAAATGATCCATATCTGCATCAGAACAACTTCATGTCTGGTTGGCACTGCATATATACCAGTGGGTTGGTTTGAGGGAATTTGATCTGATTTATTTGGATCTGAGAGCTATGTGTTGGTATAGCATAAAGTACTCCCCAGATCACAGTGAAATAATTTGGGAGGTTTGACTTATCTTCTTCATCATTAGTGTAGCTGATCTGAAATGTGAGCACAGTCCTTTAATTTTATAATGTTAATTTTTTTATTATAAAGTAATACTGTGTGAAAAAATAGACATGAATATAAGTATACACACTGTAAGAAAATAAATACAAGAGTACAATGGAAAACAAAATCACCCACCAATACTAGAAACTCACAGAATCACTGGCATTTTGGTGCACTTTATCTTTTGTTACAGGTTAAATTCATTAAAATGATTTTTAATATAATATTTGAGTCTGCTACCTCCATTAAGCATTCTTCTATAAGAATACTTCTGACTATAATCTCATTACTAGTTATGTTTTCTTAATACTCCCAGACTAGATTGTAAAGGTTGCAAGGAGGGGGAAGGTGTGTTATTCATACAGTAACCTAATTTTGGCAAAGGAATCTGACTGAGACTCAAGTTCTGATACACTAACATTACAAGGTCCAGGAATCCTGGTGTTTGTCCTTTCTTTTCATCTCTATATCCCAGAATCTGACATGTAGTGTATACCTAATGAATATTGATTGCTTGAATAAAAGAATGAATGAGCTAGGCAACTTAGTGTGACCTGCCTCAAAATAAAAAAATAAAAATAAAAGGACTGGGAATGTAGCTCAGTGGTGGATTGTCCCTAGGTTCAATCCCCGAGATGGGTTAATGTGGATTTTTAACTTATTCTTTTTCACCCAAGGTTCATTGAGACCCTCTGAGCTAGGCAATGTGGATCTAAGTAGCAATATTTGATACAAAGCCCACTGAGACTACAAGTGCAGAGCCCCTTAGTTTCCTTCCACTGACACATAAGTCTTGTGGGGGGTGGGGGGGGGGGAGACCAAGTTCCTATCTTCCCACTGTTAAATTAGGGATAGAGCAAAGACTGCTATTCCATGGAGTAGTGGAGTAATATTCCTGATCTCTTGAAAGTGATCCAGCAATGTCTAGCCTCTACCACAGCCCCCAGAGCCTTCTACTCCCTGCTTCAGCCCACCTGGTCCTGGTTCAGGGGCAGGCATGCTGTGGAGGAGTATCTCTGCTGCAAAAGACCTTAGGGAAGAGGGGTGCCACTGCTCCCTTAGTATGAGAGCAGCCATTCACAAGCCCTCCACCACCCCAGCCAGCTGGTCCAGATAAGTTTTAGTTCTGGCCAAAACTGGTTTGGCAGCTTTGGGGGTATGTTTCTGGATGACTGACCCTCCCCACAGCAGGTGCTGGCAGTTTTGCCAAATAAATAAATAAAATAAAAAAGAAGAAGAAAAAACAAAAGGAAAGAAAAGGAAGAGGGAAGGGGGGAGGTGTGGGGTTGTGGACTAAAGAAGCTGAAGAGGATGGCTAAATTTGAAACACTCCAAACTTCTGCTCGCTTGCAAGAAGTGCAAGTTTACACTTTAGGATTGCCCCCACGCACTCTCGCTGCATTCATTTCTCACACACTCTCCTTTGTAAGGCAGTTTTGTTGCAATGCAATTTGTTTTGCACCGAGATCCTTGAGGCTATATAATTGTAGCCCAGCGCGCGAATTTTAGTCAATGCTTTCCACCGCACCCTATGCTATTGTTGTTATTATTATTATTATTGCAATTGCGTCTCTCCGCTCTTTCCCCTCCCTACCCGAATCGCGCTCCGGCTGTGATTGCTCCGGTCTGACTTTGCGAGCGGCGGTGCGCTTCCAAACCCCCCTTATCCTCCCCTCGCCCCCCTCTCCCCCCTCCCTCCCTTTTCCGCGCCCAGGCGAAAGCAGCCGATTGGCAGAGCGGTGCTTTCAGGAACAATAACAGTGGGGGGAGCCCGGTCCCGGGGAGCCCGGTCCCGGGGAGCCGCCCCCGCCCCCCGGCCCGGCAGCGCGGCCCGCGCCCCCCGCCGCGACCCCACCTCTGCGCCCGCCCAGCGGGCTGACCAGCCAGACCGGGGCCCGCCCCCGGCGCCCACCATGTACGCCTTTGTGCGGTTCCTGGAGGACAACGTCTGCTACGCGCTGCCGGTGTCGTGCGTGCGCGACTTCAGCCCCCGCTCCCGGCTGGATTTTGACAACCAGAAGGTGTACGCGGTGTACCGGGGTCCCGAGGAGCTGGGCGCCGGGCCCGAGAGCCCCCCGCGCGCCCCCCGCGACTGGGGCGCGCTGTTGCTCCACAAGGCCCAGATCCTGGCGCTGGCAGGTGAGCGAGCGGGCTGGGAGGGACCGTGGGACCCGGGCGGGGGCCGGGACGGGAAGAGGCCGGGCGCTGGGCAGAGGGGGCCTGGGGAGTCAGTGCTTGCTCAGGTCTCCTCCTCCCGCCTGTCCGGCTTCTCTTTAAGGGATGGAGTGTCTGTAAGGGACCAGACCAGTTAAAAAGACCACAGGGTCCCCTTTGTCTTCCTGCTTCCCTGACACTCCCGCGCTGTCAGTCTGCCTTCATCTCTTTATCTGTCTGTCCTCTTTCTGATTCTTTGTATCCTCCCTGCTCCTTCACTTTCCATTTCTTTCCCTGCCCGTGTGTACCGTCACTGCTCTCTCACCTTCTCTCTACCTCTCTCTGTTCCTTCCCTCTGTGCTCCTTTCTGTCTCAAGTTTCTCAAGTGGTCTCTCTCCCTTTAAGGCCCTTAGCATCTCCTAGGAGTGAGGAGTAAGACACATATTGTTTGATCTTTAAGTGGGAATCTCTCCTTCCTAAAGGAATCTGTGGCATCCTTGTCCCATCTGGGCCATCATTAGACAGGATAAGGAAGCCTTGAACCTCAGTGCACTAGGCACCACTCTCCTGCCTTTCTCCAGCAAGGTAGCAAAGGTAAGGAGGAAGAAGCTCTAAGGCATTCCTCAGCTTCCACATCCATCTCTGAAATCACTCACAGGCTCTCTGAGTGAGAGTTAGAAGCCAGGAAAGAGCTTCTAGGTCAGGTTACCACAGGACCTCCCCTCCCTGCTTACTCAGGGCCTGAGACTTAGGCAAGGCAGGTGGTCTCATCCTCATTTGACAGAGGATGACACTGAAGTTCAGTTGGTGATAGGATAAGACCAGCCCTTCCACCTCATGTGCTGTGCTGAGAGGCACCTTTTCCTTTGTAAAGAGAAGACAGCTGGCCCTCTTTACAAGCTAGTTCTAAGAGGCTTAAATGCAGACTTGTGGGCAACAGGAAAATATCACTTCCTTTTGGGTAAGCAACCTTTTAGCTGCTGCTGGTTAAGAAGAATGTGCCTTACTTAGAGTGGGCACACACAGTCACTCACCCTACCTTCCACTTAGAAGAGAACACCAAGGGTTAGGAACAGAAGGGAAGACATTGTCATTGTTTTGTAATTTGTAGACCTTTTCTATTTTTTCCAGCTTCCTTTGCTTCCTCCCATTTAGCCTAAAAGATGAACCTCATATAGTGACTTGCCCAGGATCTTGTGGCAAGTTAGTGTAGTAGTGTAGTAGAGCTCAGCTTCGTGACTGTTTCCTGTCCACCACCTTATGTTGCCTCTGCAAAGGAGGTTTGAGGGAGTGGAGGCGTGGAAGAACTGTATGCTGATCAACAACACCTCCTGGGCCTTTTTTTGACAAGCTGTAATCTTTCCACCTGCCTTGTAAGCCCTGGGGCATAGGACTAGAGGCCCACCTACCACCAGACACCCCCAGAAATACTGAGCAAATGGAAGTAGGGTTTAGAAAAGGGAACCCTTTGTAGCTGATCAGGTTTTATTTTGCTGTTTTGTTTGTTATTAATTACTAAAGAACAAGATTAGAAATTTATTCCCCAAGAAGACAGGCCTGAAGAAATTGTAACTAGGTTATAAACTTAGCTTCTTTTTTTGCTAAAAGAAAAGAAAGCATGCTTTTTGATGATTGTGTCATACTCCTGGATCTGGGAGGGCCCCAGGACAGTGGAAGGAATGTATGTCAGAGGAAGTAAGCGACAAGGGCTTTAGTGTGTAAAGGCTGGCTTCCTCCTTTGGAGATTGTTCATCCATCCACCCATTCATTCATTCACACTGTGCATGGCCCTCCAGGCTCTGCAGACAGACCATTTAGGCACATGGCAGCCAACACCATCTCTGATTTTAAAATCAACATTTAAAATCTGATTTTTAAAGTCCTCCTAAGTCAGATACTCATAGTTGTCATCTGAGAACAACAAATTTTGAACCTGTAAACTATTCATCCCTCAAGCTGAAATGTTGATTAATTTTTTGGATTATTAAAAAAAATCTAGGCAACATCTAGAAACTAGCAGAATATATACAGAGAAGTGCAGCACCCATTTGAGCAAAGTAAGATAGAGTGCTTCTCACCACCTCTCAATTTTTTCTTGGAAGAAGGAAAAAAATGTGATGTTGACGAGACCACATTTGGAATTCCAATCAGCTGGTTAATTTTTAAATTGAAGCTGCTGCCCTGGATCCTAATTGGAAGGACCAGGGTGAGTTTGACAATTTATTTGTCCTGGGAGAACTCTCCTGTGTGCCTTGGAACCCCATCTTGACATAAACTTGGTGGTTCCGAGAATTGCTTGCAACTTCATCTTAAAGAGCTCATCTGGCATCTCCTGGACATAAATACAGTTGTTCTGTGGCACCAAATATGAGGAGGTGATTCTTCAAGGGGAAGGCAGAGGTGGCTTTATGTAAATAGATTTCTATTAATTACTCCCTCTCTGGCTCCAGTAGAATGGTTTCAGAGGTAGCAACAGGGCCACTTTATAGCTTTCAAGTGAGAAGTATCTTTCTTAGTATTTGCCCAGGCCAATCCAGAACTGTTTTAAAATGTACCTCTTTTTATTCCCAAGAAGTGTCAAAGGCCAGCTGCTATGGGACTTTGTACTGTACCACCCACAGTGGCTTATGCCATGGCTTCAGTTGTGTTGGACCCTAGTGTATGGCTCTCTTCTCACTAAATTACAATTCTAGTACAAGGAAAAATAAAGTCCCACCTTTACTGACAGTCTTTATATGTGCTTGTATCTCTGTTAGTCCTCTTGGAGACCCTTTGGTAGATATTGCTATGATTATTATTTCCATTTTATAGATGAGAACACTGAGATGCAGACATTTGCCAGGTACATAGCTAATAAATGGCAGCCAGAAATGGAGCACAGATCCTCCAGGGTCAGGCCTCTGTTTGGCAATCTCCTTGGTAAAGTAGCTAATGTTCCCATCAGCCACATAGCATGGCTTGGAATGAGGAGAAGGAAAGAAAATGCTGTCCATGAAGCTTACATAGATAGCTCAAGGCCAGTTTTCAAACCAGAGGACAATCTTAGTTTCTGAGTTTTCAATCCCACTATTCTTCCTCTTCCTCTGCTACCAGCCTCCATTCTACATATACCTCTTTGTCCTACCCTTCAGTTGTCATTTGCTTGAGGAAATCCTCTCAAAGGAACTCCTGTTCCCTCTACTGGGAACAGGAGCTGCCTTTGAACTGTGTGATATCTCGTCATACTCATTTATTTTGCCAAGCAGGTTGTGAAAGTAAGAACCACCCATTTGGAGAGCTGGCCATTATCTAACTGCAATCCAGCCTGTTCATGGTATTGACATTTGTGGTTTTAGGGGCTAAAACTGGTTCCTCTAGGCTTAGTCTTAACATTCTATATTGTTCTCTCTGGACACCTATATTATTATTGTTGCTTGAGTTCAATAAATTCTCCTTGTGGTCAAGGGTTCCCTTACTACTTCCTATAGGCCGACCCAGTGCTTTAATAAGTGATACACCAAGGCACTAAGTCCAAGGCACTAGGATGGAAAATTATGGCATGACCCAGGGAGGACAGGGGTGAAATTTTCAAATTCAGCTATGTAGTGTTTTGTGTGCAGGGGGATAGTCAAATGGGCACTGTCTTCATGGGGTTTGTTGTTTGGTCACCCCAACATATGCAATAATAGGGGTAAGAGCCTGGCAGTCGGGAAGGATGCACAGGGAAGGAGGCAGTTCTAGGTGGGTTGGTAACTTAAGTTTTTTTCTTCTAGTTCCACTAGCACTGCCTGCATTCAGGCCTCTGCCTCAGCTCCTACTCATCTAAACCAGCAGCCTTCAAATAGATCACCATGTCTCAAAATCCATTTTTCAAGTTGCTTAATTGACAACTTTCCTTGATTAAAGTTTCAGAATCCCATAGACCAGCCCCACCTTAATTCTCTAGCCTCACCTACCCTTCCCCTTTGCCCTAGAAATGAGGCATTTCTTGCTACTCGATGAACACATCCTCAAGCACTCCTTTGAGCCAGCCAGAATGGATGGATCATTGTCTGATAAGGGACCTCTGCCTAGTGGAGCTCACCTTCTAGTGGGCTCCAGCCTATTAGGTGCTATGAGAAAGGAGACCCTGCCTCTGGGGCATTCCCTGTACCTCCCTCTGACCTCATATGAGGGCAGAAGTCTCTTTCCATTTTGTTTGTTATATATGGATAGATGGATTATAGCATATTCTGACTGGGCTGCCCTCCATGTACCTCTCCTCCTGCCAGACGGTGAACCCCTCCAGGATAGGGGCCTGACTTCCTTATCTGGGCATTGCAGAACCCAGCACATAGCCCCCACTGGTTGGGCTGTATTGAACTCCTACACATTAGGGAGATAAGTGCATTTTTATGTTTAGGGAAAGGAAGTAGAGGGGACAGGAACCTCTGAAGCAGCAACTTGTTTTTCAGAACAGAAACCTGCAACAGGATTTTTGAGGTTTCATTCAACTTTGTTCATCTGGAAAAAGTCAACATTCTTTATCACTCCCTCAACTAGAAGAAACCCCACACTCGGGAGAAATAGCTTCCAAAGCCACGTTCTTCTTGCTTTGGTAATTTTAGCTCATTCAGGGCTCAGGTCCCAGCTTGGCATTGTCAGTCCAAATAGATTACTTGCTCCAGAAATGCTTTGGAACTTCTACAAAGTTAGCAGCTAAGCAGGGGACTAGCCGATTTCATATGCAAAGATTGTTGCATGTCATCAGTGGGAGACTGCCAACCAAAGGATTTATTTTTTTAAAAAAGCAAGTGAAAACTTTTAATTTAGGTTTTGACATGTTCTGCTGATATACATTGGAGCAAAGATTGGAACTTGCCTGCTGTCATCTGTTGCAGATTCTACTGGAATGTTAACCATTGAAGGTTGAGTCTGATGTGAGTTTTTAGTACTCAAGAACCACGTATTTGTTACAACTAAATAAAATGTGCTACGGAGTGCTTCAGAGTTCTGGCTTACAGTCTGAAAGAAAAAATTTTCCCAGGCAAGTTGAGGTTTTGTATGATATCTTGTTATTCAAAAGTATACTAGCTTTTATATATATAAACACCAAAAAGGTGGAATCCAAATTGAGGTCTTCGACTCTAAGACCAGTTTTCTTTCCAGTGTGCCTACCTGTTTATTCTTATCAGAGACAGGAGATGTGTGTTCTGTTGTTACCAGAAAAACATACATAACCCGAAGAAATTTTCTTTGGCTCATTTAAGTTCTGCAAGTATTGAGTTTTGCTATGTAGTCAGCTATATATTGAAGGGAAATGCCTAAGGAGGAGTATGTATTGTTCCTTGCCTGCCAATTATATATTAGGTACCCACAAGCTTCCAGGTTCAGTGCACACACACTATCTACATCCTTGTGAGATAGGGCTTCTCGCTTTCCCCATAAAAGGGTTATTCAAACAACTGTTTTGTGAGTTCTGTAGGTGTCAGGTAGTGGGCTGTCTTTCCACATAGACTGAGCTGGTGGAGAAATGTGTCTGTCTATCAGAAAGTCTGAGACCCAAGCTATGGCTGTGATAGATCTGGGATATATTAGGAAAGTAGTCTCCATAGCACCTGCTAACTGACTGGTTGCAATGCTATGTGTGAAGAAGAAGAGGTGATCTGGGCCTTCTTGTCTCAGACACTAGAAGAGAAGCTAGCTGGAATGGTAGGTGATTTGTTTAGTTTTGGACCTGCTGAATCCTAGGGGCCCATTGAACATGAAGGCAGCTATGCCAGAAGAGCAAGTGGGCATGTGGCCTGAGGTTCAGAAGAAAACCCCAGGCTGAAGATCTCAATTTGGAAGTCATTAGCCATGGGAGGAGTGATGTCACAGAGGGAGAGAAATGTGCAAGGACAGAACTCTTCAGAACAGTGGCTTGTAAGAGCACAGTTGAGGAGAAGAGCCCATAAAAGACTGGGAAGGAGCAGCCACAGATACATTGAAAATCGAGGGATAACCAGGAGCCATGGTGTTCTGGAAGCCAAATGAGGAGAGAGATCTTTGGATCTCAGATCTGGGTTGGTTTGTATTTCTTGTAACTGCACAGCAACTACCTCTCCTCTGAGCTCATCACTGGTAAGGCATAGGATAGGTCAATTAAACATATAAGCAAAAGAAAAGATTTGCACGGGATATTTTGGTACTTTTCCATTTATACCATGGAGGAGAATCAGACTTGTTCTTTGGGATCCAAAAAGTAAAGGTAGGGGCACTGAATAGAATTCCTGGGCTAGTGAACACAAGATAATAGCAGAGAGAACAGATGAATAATGGAAAGGGCTTCCAGCAGGTGCTGAGCTCCCTGTCTCAGGAGGTGGCAAGCAGGTCAGGGATGTTTTAGAATGGAATCTTGCACTATGGGAGAGTTTGGTTAGATAACTTCTAGGTCACTTCCTTAAGTACCAAGAAGTAAATGTTAGAGAGCTGAAAGAGGATGGTCTTTAAAGTTGAATACTCTGGGTTCAAATTGTGACTCTGCTACTTATCTATTTATAAGCTGTGTGACCTTGGGGAGATGACCTCACTTCTCTGAGGTCCAGGTGCTCATCTGTAATAGAGATAGTAATCAGTTGCCCACTATGTTATTTAGTAAGGTAATATGCAGAAGAGTCTGGCATGTGGTAAGCAATTATTAAATACTGACAGCTGTTAGGAACTATGGTGAGCTAATAGATGCTGAGAGAAGAACAGTCTGTGTGGGTGTGGCACCACCATTTGTGGAAAGGAGTGTTAAGAGGAACAAGCAAAGGTAAGGAACGTTCAAGTCTAAAATTTAACCTTATGTTTTAAGTCCTTCTGGGGCTTGACCTAAGCAATGAAGGCTTACCATTTTTCCCCTTGTTTGCCCCTGTATGACTGTGCTGGGCCACCTGGCAACAGTCCTGATGAAGCACAGGAGGGCAGCTTGACAAAGGACCCAGCAGAATGGCATGACAAGGTGGTGGGGGTGAGAGCCAGGAGACCCACTGAAGCAGCCTGGCAATGGCTCCTGTCGGGCATTTCTCAAACACGCCCACCTAGCAGGATCTTACATATCATCTACTGCACAGATGAGAAAGACCCACAAGGCCCTTGAAGGACCAATCAACGTTTTTTAGTTCCCGTGTTTCATAGAAAAGAAAACCGAAAGAGAGAACTGGTCACCCAGCAAGTCAGTGAGAGCCAGGCCTCAATCCAGTGTCTCCTGATTTCTTCCTGGTACCCCACAGCAGGGTACTCTTCTTTTTGTTGTCTTGCCTGGATATTATTCATGAAACTTGAGAATTCTGTCTGCTTTGGATTTTATAAAAATAAACACCATAGGCCAGAGAATGCATTGTGCCTGTCTTTCCTGTGCTATATCTGTTTTTAATGCAAACATCAGACTTCTCAGAGTTTTTGTGCAGATGAAAACTTTAAACTTGTATATACATATTTATAAAACAAGACAGAACCTTTGTTAAACATTTTATGTTTAGCCTTTTAGGATCTCATCCTAGCTAACAGACCCACACTAAACTAAGCTCTCTGACATTTGATTATTTTAATTATCCAGCTTGATTATATGTAAAATGGGAATCAGGAAAACATTTCTCCCATTTTTACTGTATATTACAGATTTTTCACTTTTGAACACAAACTTGCATTGGGTTTCCTAAGCACCTGCCTCGGTTTTCTAAAATACCTTTTGCTTTTTACCATGCCTCCACTTTTCCCCCAGTGATAAGATTAATGGGATGTTTGTGCCTCTCAGATTAATACCAAATTCCAGGTCCTGTTGTGTTTTTGAAGAACATCTTTTCACCACATTTTAACAAAAAATTTCTTTATGGATTTGAATAGAGACTGACTATATTGGGAGACTATTTAGAGCTTGGTGGCCTTGATAAGCTTTGTAATTCAGGAGTCGGGCGTGAGTCCTACTTTACATAATGTTTAGTTCAGTTTGGGAATTCATCACAGCATCCTCTGAGAGTGTAGGAAAATTTTTGAGAAAGGCAGATACTTTGGAAATTATATCAGTGCAGCTGATATGGGCCTTTTAGTTGCATTGAAAAAGTTACAACTTGATAATTTTTATTTTGTCCTATAGGCTAATTAGGTAGCTAATTAGGAACAGGTCTAGGTGTCAAGTAGACTTGGTTTGAAATTGTACCCCTGCTGTTTATGTCATAGGAAAGCCACCTCAGTTCCTGCTTTAATACATTTAATAACTGTGGGAATTGAATATAGTAATGTTCATAAAGAATTTGGCGCAGAACTTGGCACATGGTAGGTACTTGCTCAACATTTGTTGAAAGGATAAATGCAGCTAGCTTACATCATAGGAGTGAGAAAGGAGGGGACAGATGATGCTCAAATCCTTGGTGGCTTTTCCTGCCCTGGAGACAAGAGAGTCAGAAAATTAGCATGGTGAAAGTTGTCTCTTCAGAGGCTACATATTTATTTCTGTTTACACTAAAACTGATTCTTTGGCTTTAAGTTTGAAACAAGTGAAAAGGCAAGTTGATCAGAGAACTTCTTCATCCCTCTCAGTCAACTGCGCATTTCTTCTTTGGTTTCTAGGAAGTCACAGCCAGAAACATATTCCAAAGTCACATTAAAGTGCCACATGAAATATTTGCTGTCTTAGATGATCCACACCACTGTTCACCTTCATAAATGTGACCAGTCAAGAGTTATAGCTCCTTGTCACCCTATGTTGGGTCTCTTCCTCGTACCCCATCCATCTTCCTTGCCACTGCCACATAAATCTTCCTAAAACATCTCTTTCATCATGTCTCAATCTGTGTCAGATACCTACAGTGGTTCTCTTTGATGTGGGACAGAAGCCAAACACATAACCCACAGGGGTAGCTCCCTGCCACTTACAAGGAGGACACCGAGCTTGGTGCTTTACATGTGCTAACTCTTTGGAAAACATTTCTTTTTTTTTTTTGTACTGGGGATTGAACTCAGGGGCACTCGACCACTGAGCCACATCCCTAGCCCCTTTTTGTGTTTTATTTGAAGACAGGGTCTCACGGAGTTGCTTAGGGCCTCATTAAGTTGCTGAGGCTGGCTTTGAACTCATGATCCTCCTGCCTCAGCCTCCCAAGCCACTGGGATTGCAAGCATGCGCCACCAGACCAACTAGAAACATTTCTTTAACCCACTTTACTGATAATAAATAGGAGACTTGGACCGCTTCAGTTGCTTGCCTAACTAAGTTCCCTCCTGCAGTTAGAGCCAGAATTCTAAACTCTCTGAGGCCACTTGATTCAAAAGCGTAGGTTGTTTTTATTAGATTCTGGGCATCCTTCTCCCAACCATTTTTTCCCCACTTTTTGTTAAATAATATTTTTCTATGGCTTAAATGTGGATGTGAGATATCTACCTTCAACTTAGGAGGAGGGTTAGGAAGGCTTAGAGATGAGAGGTTGGCCCTGTGTGAGCCAGCATCTCCCAGAAGTCAAACCTTGTATTCTGGTTGAGATTCTTGGCATGTACTGAGTTGTTAGGGCCCCAAACACAAAGACCACTTAGCATAGTGCTTAACCTCAAACAGGGACTCAGTAACCATTCATGGCCTTCAGAAATGGATGAGCAGAGGCCTCAGGTCTTCAGAACCCTCATGCAGGAAACATGGCTCATGAAGAAGACTGAAGAGCAGAATAATGGGGCCATGAAGTGGCTCTCAGTGAAATCTCAACATCCCCTTTGGCCAAGCATCAAGATGGTGGAGATCCAAATCAAGTGGTGTGTGATAGGAGGTACTATTTCCTTCTGTCCCTTTCCTGAGTTCACTCCTGTCACTTCTGAGTGTAGTGGACTATTCAGATTACTTTTCAAAGAACCCAGTCAAGCTCTGAGGCCTGGCTACCACCAGTTTCTGCTGTGTCTGGGAATGATTACTGCTTTCTGGAGACTCCTTGAAGACAGAGTATTTGGCAGGAAAGAGTAAAGTGGCCTTCTACTTTAAGCTTCAGACTGATGAATGTGGATGTCCTCATCTATAGCCATCACTCACTCATTCATTCAGTATTTATTCTGGCTGAATGTTCTAGGCATGTGTTTAGAGGA
The DNA here is from genome assembly GCF_047511675.1 of Marmota flaviventris. Lineage (NCBI taxonomy): Eukaryota > Metazoa > Chordata > Mammalia > Rodentia > Sciuridae > Marmota > Marmota flaviventris. The sequence continues at coordinate 38,164,652 of NC_092507.1, read as the reverse complement.
GATGGAGCTTAGCTTATAGAGGCAGATAGATCTTCATCAAATCTTGGCTCTGCACCTTCCCTGCTGGGTAACTTCAGATAAGGATTTTATTTCTTTGAGATTCATTTCTTCCTTTTTGAAAAAAAAAAGTGACTAATGATGCCTTCTTGCAGGGTTATTGTGAGTTATAGTGATACGTGTGAAGAGCCATACAATAGCATCTTGTACATAATAGACATTCCACAAACAGTAGCCTATTTTATAGTTGAAGTACTTTTAATAAAACATAAAATCCAACACTTTAACCATTTTAAAGTATGTGCAATGCATTGTTTCTTATTGTACTCATAATATTCTGCAACTCTCACCATTACTTAATTCCAGGACATTTCATCATCCAAAAAGAAATCCCTGTTACCCATTAAGCAGTCACTTCCCGTTGGCACCTTCCCCGTGTTCTTGGCAACTACTAATTTCTGTCTCTATGGATTTGCCTATTCTGGATATTTAATATAAATGGAGTCATCAAATAAATGACTTTTGTGTCTAACTTCTTTTACTTAGTGTCATATTTTCAAGATTCATCCATATTATAGCATGAATTAGTGTGTCATTTCTTTTTGTGGCTGAGTAATATGTCTGTTGTACGGATATACCATACTTCGTTTATCAGTTGACAAGTTGCTCGACATTTGGGTTGTTTCTGCCATTCAGCTATTTTGAACAATGCTTTTCTGAATGTACACGTACAAGTTTATGTGTGGGAGCACATTTTCATTTCTCTTGAGTACACACCTAGGAGTGGAATTGCTGGGTCATATTAAACACAGAATATTCTATGTTTAAATTTTTGAGCAACTGCCAAACTATTTTCCACAATGATTGCCCCATTTCACACATCTACCAGAAGTGTTTGAGGGTTCCAATTTCTACACATCCTCCCCAATACTTGTTTTTTCCTCACTTCTCCCATTTTTCCCAATTGTAGCCATCCTGAGTATAAAATGATATCTTCTTATAGTTTTGGTTCACATTTTCCTAATGGCTGATGATGTTGATTATCGCTTCATGTGCTTACTTGAAGTAAGCACATGAAGTGTCCTTTTTAAACTTATTTTTTCATTAAGCATTTTTGTTTGATGAGTCCCTATTGTGTGGCTAGTCCTATAATGTTGGCCCACTAGAGGATACTAACACTCTAGAGGGAAGGGGGACCTCTAAGGAGGTAATTGCAGCATAGTGAGATAATAGACTATGGAAGAAAGCATCTATAGTGTGTAATGGGACCTTTGAGAAGAAAGGAGGAGATGAGTGGAGGGTGGGCAGTTATTCAAGCAGACAGTGAAAGAGGAGGGAATTCCAGATGCAAACAAGAGCATGGAGCCTCGAGTATAACTGGTGGGAATGAGTTATACTCCCACGAAGAGAAAAATGACAGACAAGAAGAGCGCAGCTTACTTGAGTTCTCACACCTATGAAGTGGTGGAACTGGACCTAGAATGCAGGTTGTCTGACTTCTAGTTATTTCCACAACGGCAGACTGACCCTCAGCAATTCTTAAGTTGACACTCAAGCGATTTCTTCTCTTCCCCAACCACCTTACCTTCTTCCCTTACCTCTCCCTCTTGTCTATAGCTGAGCCATCTCTTGTGATTCAATTTAAGTATTTTCCTAACTTTTATGATTCCTATTTTTCCCCCACCTTGTGTGGTCTACATTTTCATTGTCCTTAAGTGGTTATCCTTTCATGTTGATGGGCTCTTCAAGTGCCAATAATTCTTCTCAGGTTCTTAACATGGAATTGATTATCCTCACAGCATTCTGTGAGTAGGAATCGTTTACTTCAAGTCACAGATGAGGAGATGGGCTCATAGAAGTAAAGTTAATTTACCCAAGATCATTCAGAAGTAAGGGGTCTAGTTCAGATGCCACCTCCTCTCAAAGACCTTCCATGGTTACACCTGAAGTGGTCTCTCTTGCTCCTGAAATCCTATAGCTGTTATTCCTCCATATTCATCTCCATGTTGGAATTCTCAGGTTAGCTCCTCATGAACTATTTTGTTTCCCCATCTGGATGCTCATTCACCTATGTCCCCAGAACCTAGCCTTGGTTTTGCAGAGTATAAGATTTCAGTAAGTGTTATGCTGACACAGAGGAGGAAAAGCTCTAGACCTGGGTTACATTGTTGAGGTTCTCATATATTCATGTTAATGATGATAATTTCTGACCTTGCATAATGGTGAACTGTCCAGGGTGGGGACTTCATGTGATCTGCTCCTCCTTTATCCCTGGGCCTGATTGATACATGGATGGATGCAGAGACTTCACCATTTGGAAATCCATTTATTTTTTGTCTGCATTTTGAAAGAGTTGAAGGAGGTGATCTGAGGATTGTTCTCTATCCAAATATCACCTAGTTTTGTAAGTCTGAATGACTCCTTCTCTGTACAAAATCCACACCAACACAATATTGAGCTATACACTTTCAGCTTAGGAAAGTAAAGCACAGCTTGTCGTTCCCAGTTTGGTGGTTGCATCTCAGACTTTCTCCATTGAACTTGTCAAACTGAAAGCTAGCTCAGGAGCTCTGCCTCCAACACACTATCAAAAGTCCTAGTACCACCCTCTCATCTGCTCTCTTCTACATGTGCGTGCATGCACGCATGCTTACACACACACTGTGTGCACACTATGTCAGGATAATTTCATTTGAAATACTTTCTTTAAGTTTCATATTTTAGATCTTTTTTTTAACCTTAGAAAGAATCAACAATTATTTGTAGGAGAGAAGCTGTTGCTCTTTTGGAAATGCCCAAGTCCCCACTGTTATTCAGGCCTAACCCATTGGATGTATATTATAGCTACAAAGTGAATAAGAACAGGTCATTCTTGTGAGACCAGAACCCAAGGATTATTCCTCTGGTCAGTGGGAAGGGTTGTTTTTATCAGTAGGAGGTTATTTAATAAGGCCACCTCTTTTTTCCTGGGTATTTCCTTTATAATCATACCCTGCTTAAGTCATTTCTTTGTTTTTGAAATTAAATCTTTTTCACCTTATTCTTAAAATGATAAAATGATTTAGGTACATTGATAATACCAAGTATAATGTCCCATTCTTTGAGGGCCTAGGGTGACAGAATAGTTTGGTGAATTGTGTGACTTTCCTGCTGTCATCCCTAAAACTCTGGTTATGGAGGAGAGGCCTGAGCTTGGAGACTAAGATCTTGCTCGCCTCTCCTTCCCCTGTCATGGAATGGCTGAGGGCCAAACAGGTGTTTCTGACTCAAGTCCCACCTTTGATAATCTGGGTCTCCATTCCTAAGACCATTTAGAAAGACTTAGCATTTGAGTACATTCATTAATAAGCATCCTTCTCAGCTTTACTAACAAGTTGTAAGGAGATGGCCTTATACCTCACCCACCATGGCCTGGGTGAGGTGTAAGGCCATCTTAACACAGACAAACACATTCATGCATGAAGACCCTTGGAGACTAGATTTAACCAACTATGGGGTGTATCATGCTTTGGGTAACATGCTAGAGACTGCACTTAAAGTATAACAGTGGCAGCCTTTGGGGAGTGTAAGAAACAATGGTTCCCAAAGTCTCATTTCAAGCCCAGAACACAAACTATTTTACCACAGGGGGCCAATTCCAGAGTGGGTTCAGATTTCTATCTCTGGAGCCCTAGCATTTGAAATTTTACTTTTGACACCTCCCGTGAGAGACAGATCTGGGAAGTATAGTTTGAAATCTGTGCCGAAACAAAACAAAACAAAACTCTTACAGATTCTCTGAGGTTGCACTTAAACAATGAGAAAGTGAGGAGAAATCATATCGTTTTGTATTGATGTAGCACTTTACAGTTTGTAGCACACTTCAGTACATGTTTTAAGCACATTGGAAGTTTTCTACTCCTGGCTGTTCCTCAGACCTGCGCTTTGGGCAGGCCTTACCCATCTTTTGGGTTTGAGTTTCCTCATCTGTGAAATGAGAGTTGGACCAGTTGGTTACTGAAGTTCCTCCTTCTATGATTTAATACAATTAAAAAGGTAGTAAATGTTACTCATTACTCTTCCTATATCTACCTTCCTCAGCCTGTCTTGCGTCAGGACTGTGGGGAGTTCCATGCCCTTCCAGCTTAGACCTTACCTTCAAAGGGATATTATCCCTCTTGTGCCACTATTGTCTGAACTGGCAGAAACCCAACAGGTTTTCCTGGGAAGATACTTGGCTTATAAAGATCTGGATTATTGAGGGGTTCATATACCAGTTAAATTCAGACCAGATGACAGTCTAGAGGCAGTCCAATTCCAAGAGTCTAGAATTCCATAAAGCCTACCCTCTAAGTTGAACTTTGACCCCTAAGTGAATTCATTTGGGTGCTGTTTCAGCACTTTTTGTGACAGTGCTTTGAGCAAATACCCTCCATCCTAGAGGTGGATCTGCCCTGCTCCTTACTCTTAGGATCTGTGCATGCAGGACAATAATACTTTTCTTTTTTAACTGGTCTGGCCTCAGTCATTTTCTAGAATTTGAGTTTTGGGGCTTTTTAACCATTTTGATTCATGATTAACGTTGTTCTCTTGATATGCATTTTAGAAGACAAATCTGACCTTGAAAACAGTGTGATGCAGAAGAAAATAAAAATCCCCAAACTTTCCCTCAATCACATAGAAGAAGATGGGGAGGTTAAAGATTATGGGGAAGAAGATTTACAACTTAGACACATCAAGGTAACAAAATCTTTGCTCTTCTTAGAAGTATGTGGGACATTTTTATATTTCTCATAGCTAAAGAATTTTAATCTGGCCTCCTTCCCCACATAAATGTCCCCTGGTGTCATAGTTCATGATTTTTTCAGGGTGGAGGAGACTTGGGACAGCTAGTGTGCATTTGCCTCGCTGGCCCACTTTCCAGGGAGCCCTGATTTATGCTGTGCCACCAAGCACAGTCCCATTTGCACAGTCTGTGCAGTGTCATCACTGCTAGGGATTTGGAACAATGTGTTTCTTCCTGACCACAGCTCTGGAGAGGTCACTGCTAAGTTCCAGGAACATTAAAAAGCTCTTGGTCTTGAGCAGCAGTTTAGAGCTAGTCACTCTCAGATGGCCCAAATAGCTAAGGGTGGACTCATTGTGAAAAGATGTTAGCCAGGACCACAGAGGGCATTTGTGGGACCCTGGTTTAGATGAAGACTTTTACATGAGGTGGCATTTCCTTGCTATAGGCCCCAGTTGGCCTCCTGCTGCCTTCACTTTGAACACTTGCTAGAAATCTTGTTCAGCAAGCTAGCTGTTTTGTTTTGTGTAGTGAGTATCCCAGAGGAAGGGAGAGGGAAAAGAAGGAAAAAGGATGACTTCTGCATTGAACATGATCTGATTTGGGACACAAGGTCAAGGCTGTTCCAAAGGCCTACTGCAAAATATGATGTTGTGTTCAATTCATGCCACTTGTGGCACCTCTGCTGTGGCCCCTTAGGTCATGCAGATTACCCAGAGATTAGCTAGACCCTAGGCCCAGGGTTTCACAGTATAGTGATGTGTAAGTGATCATTACAATTTAAGCTGCTAAAATCATCTATACTAGGAGTACTTTATCACTGCAGATAAAAGGACATAGGATTTCATCCTGTTACTCAATCTCATAGTCATGGCTTTGTTTTGTTTTGGTTCCCTTTAATTTCCCAAAACTCAGTGAAAGGTTAAGATAGGCCTGCCCAAGGTAGTTAAGTTGTCCAGAATCTTGTGTCCTCAGTTGTCTGCACCTCCCACACATGCCCTCAGTCAGGAGAGCTCCTAACCCTCCAGCCCTGGGTGAAGAGTTCAGCTGGTCCTGTAACTCCCAGTTCCCTCAGTGCAAGCTTTGTCCCCTTGAGCAGGAATTTCCTCAGGCAGCTAAGTCCCCAACCCTGGATAGTCATGGGTAATCCTCTTCTAAGTGAACATTCCTCTCTGAACTCACTGTCTTGATGAGGGAGAGGCTGATAGATGTGGGGGAAGGAACCTTGTAGGAAATTCAGTTCAAATGCTGGTTCTAACTCTGTTCTTTAACTCACCATGTGATACTGAGTGTGGTTATTCCCATCTCTGGGCCTCAATTTCCTCATCTGTAAAATGAGGGAAACTGAGTACCCTCCAATACTAGCATTCTTTGAAGTTTTCAGTTGAGTAAACATTTAACAAGATCCTGCCAAGTGCCAGTTCTGAGTGAGTAGGCAGTGGAGAAACAGAAAATAAGACATTTTTACTGTCCTATATTAGAGTGGATTAGAGTTTTTAACATTCTTCCCAAATAAAGCATTCTTGAAAAGGTTACATTGGTAGAGTGGCCTTTTTTATTTTCTTATGTTGAGTGCCATTCCCCTGTGATGGTGTAGCCTGTCCTGATTTTTCCCTAATTCTTTGCAAATATATATCGATCACCCCTCAAGAACAAGTAACTGCCCAGGCATCGTGGATGTGGGGAGCTGGGGAATTTGGAAGGGTGGCCATGGTATATACATCCAAGAGGCAGAGTGGTGGAATGGAAAAAGTGCTGGCCTGGGAAACCAGAGCCTTGGTTCTGCCACCAACTGACCATATGACTTTGGGCAAGCCCCTTCCACACTCTGGACCTCAGTTTTCCCACTTGTAAATGAAGGGCTTTTACTGAGTGTTTACACAGCTGTCTACAAACACTGATGTTCTGTGGTTCTGTGATTCTAGGATTGTCTGGGGAAATATTGAGCTGCAGTCCAAGAAAGTCCCAGCTGCCCTTGCCTGAACTGATTCTCGTTGTCCTACACAGAGACCTGAGGGGCGGAAGCCGAGCGAAGTGGCGCACAAGAGCATCGAGGCAGTGGTGGCTCGGCTAGAGAAGCAGAACGGCCTGAGCCTGGGCCACAGCACTTGTCCTGAGGAGGTCTTCGTGGAGGCCTCCCCAGGCACAGAGGACATGGACAGTCTAGAGGATGCTGTTGTGCCCCGGGCTCTGTATGAAGAGTTGCTGCGCAACTACCAGCAGCAACAGGAGGAGATGCGCCACCTCCAGCAGGAGCTGGAGCGGACTCGGAGGCAGCTGGTGCAGCAGGCCAAGAAGCTCAAGGAGTATGGGGCACTTGTGTCTGAAATGAAGGAGCTCCGCGACCTCAACCGGAGGCTCCAGGATGTGTTGCTCCTACGGCTTGGCAGTGGTGAGTGCCCCAGCAGACCACCTACCACTCCAAATGGGGGACATTTTTTTTTCAGCTCCTCTTCCAGGAGGGCTAAACAGAGAGATAGGCCAAGGCAAGGGGCAGAGGCCAGGGAGGGACAGAGACCGGGCTCTGCAGTTCCTTAAGGACAAGTCACTTCCCTCTCTCAGTATATCTGATAGGAGCTCATGGATGCAGCAGTGGGCACACTGTGATGGGAACACTGGGGAATGTGATTTAGAGAACAGAGGCTGACAAAACATTTGTTACTGCTAATTTATGCATTCTTTTAGCAAGAGGCATTGCCAGGCATTATAAAATCCCTCTCCAAAGAGGTCTCGGGTCAGTAAAGAGAACTAGACATGATCCTAAAAACTTGTATTCCAGTTAGTCAGAAAGTAATCAAGGCCACAGAAGGGATGCTGGAAGTTCAGGGTGTGGAGTGGTTATTTGTAACTGAGGACATGAGGAGAACTTCAGGAAGGAACTGGGCCTTGGACAGGTGGGCACTATTCTTGAAGGTGGGCACTATTTCAAGGCACAGGAGGAGGCCAAGGGCAGTACACATGAGTATGGGAAAACACCTAGACTGTACTAAAAAGGGTACTGCAGATGTGCTCTGAGTGTGGATGGTAGAAGGCCTTGAAAACTGGGTGGCTTAGACTCCATTGTGCAGGAATGGAAAGTACTGAAAAGCTTTTGAGCAGGGAGGTACATGACTAGAAAGATGTATAAAATTCCTTTGGTTTGCTCATAGAAGGACTTAATAGCCTTTTTATATTGTACCAGATTTCAACTAACCAAGCTTTTAGGTTTTTTCATCTGAAGTGATTTAGAAGCAGGAATGAGGGGAAATCTGAAAGGTAGCAGCCTTGACAATAGGGAGAAATGTGTGCTTACCAGAGAGGACAAGACAGAAAACCTCCTTCAGAATACAAGAATCCACAACTGTAAAGGGCAGAGAGCAGTCCATACTGAGAAGATCACTGTAACACAAGTTCATAGCCTCCATGGCCCCTGAAGACAATAATTAACCCCAGTCAGGGTGCTTTGCTTGAAAAGGGGAGTAATCTAGTCCAGAAACACAGATCTGTTCTCAAAGTTTAAATCAAATACTTCATTCAAGTAGATTTCCATGATCTAGATAATATATTTGTGTGCAAAGCTCCTTTCCTTTTTTATTTGTTTAGATAATTGTGCTTTTACCTGCCTTATATATATATATTTTTTTTTAAATTATTTGTTTTAATTAGTTATACATGACAGTAGAATGCACTTATATACTTGATATATCATACATAGATGGGATATAATTTAGAATCACATTGGTCATGCAGTCACATACATACATAAAGTAATAATGTCTGTCTCATTCTACTATCTTTCTTATCCCCTCATACCCTGCCTTCCCCTCCTTTCACTTCCTTCTACCCAATCTAAGGTAACACTATTCTTTTTTTTTCTTGCCTTTATACATGTACTTTTTTTTTGCATTACAATTCTTTTTTTTTAATTTTTTATTGTTGGCTGTTCAAAACATTACATAGTTATTGATATATCATATTTCACACTTTGATTCAAGTGGGTTATGAGCTCCCATTTTTACCCCATATACAGATTGCAGAATTACATCAGTTACACATCCATTGATTTACATATTGCCATACTAGTGTCTGTTGTGTTCTGCTGCCTTTCCTATCCTCTACTAGCCCCCCTCCCCTCCCCTCCCCTCCCCTCTTCTCTCTCTGCCCCCTCTACTGACATTCATTTGTCCCCCTTGTATTATTTTTCCCTTTCCCCTCACTTCCTCTTGTATGTACTTTTGTATAACTCTGAGGGTCTCCTTCCATTTCCATTACCTGCCTTATATTTGCTGGTACTTTTTGCCTCTTAAAGTATGTCCCCAAGGTATTGTCTCAATAGCTCAAGGAGTCAGAGAGAGGCCTTTTCATGCACCTGCGACAAAGAAGGAGACTAGAGTAGGACATGCTAGAGTTACTCAGCAAGGTGGAGGCAGAGCTGTGTCTAAGACGACATTACCTGATTCTTGGGTAGTAACTTTCCCACTCCCCACCGCTGCCTTCACCTCAACCATGGTCCCCAAAATCTTAGCCCGTCAAGGTTCACAATGATACTGGAGGTCACAAGTGATTTGTAACTTCAGAAATATTGAAGTTCTTTATTCAAATAAAATTTCAAAGAGAAACCACAAATGGAAAAATTTGAGAAAGCTGTGTTCATCTTAGAGTGGGGGTGAAGGATGGTGAAAGAACTGAAATTTTCAGAGAGAGAAAAAAAAATGTTTCCTGATCTTCAAGTGAATAATTTGTATGTTCACTGTGCTATGTGTGTTATGTCTTTTGTGAACTTCTTGTTGGAGGATGAGGCACACTAACAACAAAACCTCTCCTCACCATTATTTCACTGCCCCGGGAAACTACCTGTTTTGCATGGTCATGAACTGAGTTTAAACTCTAGAAACCACTCCTGAACCTCAGGCAATGAGACACCGCATTTAGCAAGAGCATATGCTTTTTTTTCATCCTAAAGTATGTAGACAGACCTGACTCTGGCCATAGTTTTTGTGTCTTGACTTTCCTGGCTCTGCCATCCCTGTGAGGGCGGGTGGCTAGCTCTTCCCTGTTCTGAGTCACAGATATCATCGCAACAGGATAAGCTAAAGCCACAGTATGATTGGAGATCCTACCATGTGCAGTACCCTGTGCTCTTAGAGTTGTGGGCATCCATTGTCCCCAGCCTGGAAAGCTTAACATCTATTGATTAGCACATATTAACTGAAGAATGGTAATATAAGTTCTAAGAAAAATCCACAAGGGTCATAGTAATAAAAGGGTCTCTATCAATAGGAGGCATCTGTATATTTTTACAGAAAGAGTATAATCTTTGGAACCAGGTAGGCCTGGATTCAAATCCCAACTTCCCTACTTCCCAACTCTGTGGCTTTGGAAACATTTCATTCCTTCCTCTCTTTCTTCCTTCCCTTGTTCTTCTTCTTTCCTATAAATATTTATTGGTCTCGTGCTGCATACCAGGTTTTTTGCCTAGTGGTAAATGAGAGTTCTTTTTATTGGGGATACAGTCCTTGCCCTCTGCCCTTGAGAAGCTCCGGAGTTTGGTGAGGAGACAGACACCGAATCAATAATGGCACAGTACACAGATGCCACCATAGAGACAAAAGCACAGAGGGCTAGGCATAGCTGAAAAGGGACCCCAGAAAATTCTTGGGGTGAGGGAAGAATGGCTTCCTGAAGGAAAAGACTTCTAAGCTGAAGCTTGAAGGGTGAGTTTTTTCATCCAGGCTAGAGTGAGTAGAGGGGAAGCGTGAGGGGCAGTCTAGGCAGAGAGCCCTTGTCTGAACCTCAGTGTCCTCATCTATAAAATGTGACTTTCCCCTTTACAACCTTGTGACATACAGCATAGTGCCTGACATTCTGGTACTCAGTTACTGTTAGGACCTTTTCCATGGCATTTAGTGGAGGAACTAAGATGGGCCAGGTTTGGCTTTTAACTCTGTCTCCCCCCAGTCAGCAGTTTGCTGTATGATCATAGACAGGTTAACTCACTTTTCTGCCTCTCATGACCTTTTTCTGTAAAAGAAGATAAAGGGGTTATATGTGTTTGTTCAGTGTTCATTCAATTATTCAGCTGGCATCAACCAAATATTTTCTGAGCCTAGGAACTTGGGAGATAGAAAACAAAGACATCGGAAGGCAGGCAGAGGGTGGGGATGGAGGTAAACATGTGATTAAAATTTATAATAAACAGTAGTGGAGAAGAGGCTAGCATTAAGGTGGAGCTCTCTTTCTTTTTGAGTCTAGGAAGACAGCCCTGCTATACCAGCTCTTGATCTGTAAACAACACCAAGAAATAAAGCAGACAGAAAGTGAGAGAAAGACCCTGATCAACACTCAACTCCATGTGTGCTCTAGGAAACACATTCCGGCTTGATGTGGAGCTGGGCTTTGCCATCTTCCATCCCTAGGCCTGGCGTGAGCATTGCTCTTGGAGGTCTGTTCATGAGTATTTCACCTACCCACTCTCCAAGGTACCAGCCCAAAAGCCTTTGTCCACTTTGGTACTGGATCACTCATACCCTAATAGGCAAATTCAGAAACCAGGGAGACCATCAGGTCAGGAGATGCTCATTTTAAAAGGAACTCTCCCTGTCTAGAAGAAGCACTGTAGACTCCTCAGGCAGTGGGGTCCTGCAGGTGATAAATGGGAAGGAGTGGAGAGCCTGGCCTGGCCTCTTGAGGCTCATGAGGGCCTTGGAGTAGGGAGCTTGTCCTTTAGCAGCCAGGTGTTAAAATGGTTGGGGAGGTTGGAGACAGAAAGTGGAGCCCTACACAGAAGTGTGGGGATACAGCAAGATGGTAGAAGTTGTTGCAAAGACTTCACTAGATAGTTTAATTCTTCATTGTGTATTTATTCAATCTTCTTTCATTTATTTTTCAAAAATTAAAAAATGTATTTAACCAGAACATGGAGTCATGCTCTACAACATGGAGCCGTAGGACTGTGAAAGAACTGAGAGAGGATATAGGCTGTTGCCCTTATTTTGCTAATGAAGAAACATGTTCAGAAAGTGTCACTGGTCTATTGCCAGGGGCCTCCTTCCCTGGTCCAGTGTGCTTCTCTGTGAACCCACACCCATACGGCCTTCTTCTTTAGCCCTTCGATTTCATTGTCACTCACTTGGGGATGACTCTGCAGACCATAAGTGGGACTCTGCAGTCTTCTCTTTGTAGAACATAATTTTTCTTTTCCATGATCTTAGCATGGGAAACATCCCTATTTCTAATGGCTCAGGATCTTGCCCCTGTCCCTTGAGTGTCCTTTCTCAAGTCTTCCATGACAACTGTCAAAATTAAATAAAGAAGCAAATGTAGAATTTAGCCCTGTCACCAGCATACTATAAGTGTTCAATAATTGCCCTTAGCTTTTCCTTTTCTTCCCTTTCCTGCCCACCCTCCCCCGGAGAAGTAAATGCTACAGATGCGAGGAGCATGAAGGTGTTCTGATTGACAGTGCACACACTTGTTGACCTCCTTGGTCATTCATTTAGTCTTTCTTTTCTTCAGCAAACATATTGAGCGTATCCTTTGTGCCAAGACTGGGTTAGGTGCTGGAAATACAGAAATAAATGAGACAGGGTCCCTTTTTTAAATATTCAGAAGCTAGTATGTGAATATTTTTGAAACCCAGCCTCAGTGAATTCCTAGGGGTGAGGGAAAACAGAACAGTAGAGACCCAGGGAGAGGGCAAGCACCCTTGCATGAAAGTGGAATCATCCCTAGGGCCTTTCTCAGTTTCTCCTCAGCTAGTTTCTTTATTCTTAGTAGATAAGGACCAAGGCTTAGGAATCGCCCCCTACCAACCAGTTTTTAACACCATAAGCACCAATTACATAGTGTAATTTTTTTTGGTGTGAGTCAGATAACATTAGTTGAGGTAAGGTGCTAAAGGGCTCTGTGAGGAATATGAAGGAGACATAATCCTTGCTTTCAGGAGACACACAGGTCTAATGGTGGCACCAAGTGTACACCGGACACCAGGGCAGAATAAAATCAGCGCTGTAATTGCAGGAGGGAGGCAGGTGATAATTTTAGATTTTGTGTGTATTTTAACAAGGAATGTAGGAAGAATTGATGAATTCTGACCAGAAGAGGCACAGATAATAATAATAATAGTAATTTACATGTGCATAGCACTGTACATTTTTATCTCATTGGACTAGTCTAGTAGCCTTGCAAGGCCAGGTAAGGATTATTATCTCCATTTGAGAGAAGAGAATGTGAAAAGAAGAGATAATATCCCTGTTGGCTACATCATAAGCTGGTTAAAATTTTTGAAGAAGGAGAAAGTCATGTGGCCTGCATATCTGTCTTGGCTCTTCAGAGCTGGATTGCTAACACCTCTGTAACCCTCTGAGTTTATGCCCTGTGTCTGTCCAAGGTCTGTTAAAATACCAGCTTTGATCTTTAAAATCCTTTGTGGTTGGAGCTGGCTCCTTTAAGCCCAAATCTCTGATGGTGCCTTAGAAAAGGCAGCTAATGTCAGCCAAATGCTTCCTGCTGGGCTTCCCCTGTACTGGAGACTTCAGCAACAGATATTGCTTGGGTTTGAATATCAGTTCTCTTAATTCATTGCCTGTGTAACTTCAAGCAAATAATTTAACACTTCTCATTCTGTTTTCTGTAAAATGGGTATCTTAAAGCCCACCACACCCAGGCAGGACACCCAGCTTGAAGATGAAGAGCCCTGAGGTCAGAAGTATTGGAGACTTAAATTCTGACTCTTCTGGGCTCTTATTTTGTTACCTTGGGCAAGTTACTTAATTTCCTGGGCCTTAGTGTATGAAACGGTCAATTATAGTACCAACCATATGGTTCTTTAGAGAATTAACTGAACAAATGCCGTAAAGATGTTTTCCCAGAGGTTGGCACATAGTAGGTACTTAGTAGGTTCTAAATTAAGATGTAGGGTCACTTGAAGATGTACAAGAAATAATGTGTGTACAGTGTTTGACACTTCACAGGTACTCATCCTACAGCAGAACATAGATGTGGCTGTCTGCCACATCATAATCCTTGGCCAACCCCTACTTCCCCTTTAAGCTCAGAAGTTGTATTTGACTAGTCCATTTTATAACTATACCTGGACTATAGTTTGTAAAATTGTCTGCCCTCTCTCCCCCAATTTTCCTGGGCAGAATTTCATCTTCTCATCTCACATTCTCAATCACTCCCTTTGACCTTATCTCTGCTTTGAGACATCACCAGTTATGGCTCAGTTTCCTTTTTGACAGGGATTCTTCCTGAGGTGTGTTTATCTCAGAGCCCTTTTCCATCTCTTCCAGCCCTCAATCATTCTCACCATAGAGCAGGAGCAGGGGGAAAAGTTGGGCTTTGAGAGAGGCTGAAGAGGACAGGCAGGAGCCCCTCAGTCCAGTCAGGTTGTCCTATTGTCGCTGTAGAGGGGAGCCCCACAGTCTGCCTTTCACCTCAGCAGTGCCACAATTCAGTGTCCCCTGTACCTCCTCTGCTTTGATGGCAGTAAGAGTTCTAATAGTGAGAGCTGCAGTCATTTATCTGAAAGATCTTGGTCATATTCCATTTTGAAGGATGTGTTTTGCGCTGTTGACTGAATCAGAATTAACCAAGTTCATCCCAGATATTTTAAAAGTCAATTTCAGAGTGTCTGAACAATTTAGGATCCTTCTTCTTCTTTCTTCCCGGAGTCCATTTTCCTGGGGGCCATGGGGATGAAACTGAGGGACATCTGTCTCTAGGCTATCTCTTTGCTAAGTGCTCAGGTAGTGAGAACACCCAGAGGAAGTTACTAGGTTTTCCCCTCTTGCCAGAGTGAGATGTTCTCCTCCATTAAAATAGGTCTTTGCCTTCAGTTTCATCTTGTTTTAGACTTGTTTGCTGCTGGATTTTCTAGTTAGGAAATGCAGGTGGGAAAGAGTTTGATATAGACAAAAGCTGGCTCTTCTGGCACCTCTTGGACCAGATACTGAGGGCTTTTCATATATAAAACAACCTCAGTGGTGGATATGATCATCAGAAGAGGAAATAGGTTCAGAGAGATTTGGTAACTTGCCTAAGGCCACACACCCAGGAAATGGTAGAACAAGGTTTTAGACTGAGGCCTATCTCACTGTTCCATGTATGAGGAAGTTTGATTAGTCACTCAGCCCGTGTGCTTCTGCTGCACCATCCCCTCCTCTACCTGCCCTCACAATTAGATCTACATGTGCTGCAGTGGGTTTGGGGACTACAGCACTGTAAGATGGATATTTCCTGCTTAATTTAAAAGCCCACCATTTCTTTATAGTTTCTGCCTTTCCAGACTACATGGCCTCAAGATGTCACCAGAAAATTTCTAGAGTTTTCTTAGAAATTATCTATAGAGAGAACCCAATTCAATGTTTCAGTCCCATCTTATTGTTGGGAAAGCTAGAGCCCAGAGAGAGGAAAGGACACGCTGTGCTGTGAGAAATCTGAGTATTTGGGTTTTATTTTGTTTTGTTTTGTTTTTTAATGAAGCACTAGAAGGTTGATGCTTAATGGATGCAGATGGATGGAATCAGTCTAGCCACCAGGACTCAGCAAGACCTGGAGGCTGGCCACACCCTCTCTTGCTGCCCCAGGGGTGCTTGGTGGTTAGGAGGGAATTTGTAGGCATCCAGGACCTACCTAGTTCATTCTCCTACACTGGCCTCCTAGAATAGAATGCTCTCTTGCTGCCATCTAATGCAGCCCCTCCTGTCACTGCACAGCTCTGGCCATATGGAAATGTTTTTATGCAGAAAACATTTGTTGGATTCTTCCTGTGGCCCTGTGCTTTCCATGGGGAAATGAAATAGATAAGACCCTGTCAGTGTCAAAGAGTCAAGAGTTGCATCCTCAGTGGAATACAGTGAGAGGCTTGCTTTGCTCCTAGTCTCTTGCTGTTGGGAGAGGATATAGAAGAAGGTTCTTCCAAGACTGGGTGGGGGTGCTGTAGGTGGCTGTAGAAGGCCACAACTTAAGGAACTTAGTTTGATTTATCCAAATGAAGAGGAAGTGAATAGCATCTCAGGCAATCAAAGAGTCTGAACAAAGATTTGGAGTTGTGAGAGAGGCAGGGTTACTTAGGGAACTCAGGATAGTTTCTGGCCGAACTGCACAGTGAACGTGTGGTAGCAAGTGCGGCGAGACTGGAGAAGTAGCCTCGTACTGCAGGAGGTTCATGGGGGCTCTCTCCCATTGGAGTAACCTGGGGTACAGTCTAAGCCCCTGAGTTGCCATTTTCCTCTGAACTAGGCTCATGCCCTGAAAGAAGCATCAACTATGGTCAGGGTCATGGATTAATATGGCAGGGAGACTTCAGCCACATGATCAAACTCTGCCTCTCCGGAACTCTTGCCCTAAGGTGCTCACAGTTGCCCACAGCAACACTTCAGGAGCCCAAGGGCAGCCCTACACCATCCATCCCACTTATTCCCACCACAACCCCTAGCACCCCAACCCAACTAATTCTAGTCCAGGACCAAAGACCATATTACATACATGAAGAGCATGTATAAGGCTTTCCATGCTTCTTTGCACATGCCCTGTGCTGCCCTGAGAATACTAGCTGGGCCAGATAGTTGGATGGGAGGAGGGGGAATAACCACAGTGAAGAAGTCAGATCAGTGGCCACCAGCTAGCTGAGCATAGGCTCAGAACTCCTAGAAGTGAGATGCATCCTTGTGACATTCCCTACCATAACCCATAACCCCACACACATCAATGAAGTTCCTCACTGTCCTCTAGGAAGGCCAGGGAAGGTCACAGACCAGCCAAGAGTCCCACAGCATGAGCATTAGGTGAAAAGGCTGTGAAATCCCTGGAAGAGCCAGGCTTTGCACAAATTCACAGCCCTGAATTTGAGCACTTACCACCCGTGTCACTTGAGGCACACCACTTTACCTCACCCAAGACTCTACAAAGATAATAAGATTGATTTTGCAGGACTGCCCCGAGGATTAAGTTCTTTCACTGCACACTTGTTGAACGAGTATTTGATATGAGCCAGGGACATTGTGCTAGCTGCTGGGAACACAGCAGCAAACAAGACTGTGTCCACCCTCTCCTCATGCCCTCGGAGTTTATGTTCTAGTCAGTGATGTTGAAAAAATAATCATGTGATGGTGGGGTGAAAAGTGCTATAGAGATAAAAATAGAGACTTTTGTTGTATTTAACAGAACATTCCATAGGTGTCAGTCACCTGTCCTCTGCTGTGTCATTTGAAATGGACAGTTACAGTTCCTCCAAGTAGGGGGAAAACATTGACCCCCAAGATGGGGGATGTGAGCCTGCTTCTAACAACTCTTTGCTGTGGTGCTTCACCCCTTTGAAAGGGGGCTGTCAGGTTCAGCCCTGCTCTGCTGCTCCCTGGTTCAGATTCCCAGTGAACAACTGTGGCCCCACTGTGGAGGCATCCACGGAGCTGCCGGAGTCTTGCCAAGTCCAGGCCAAATGCTAGAATTGCTTCTCCTCCTCTGCCCAGCAAAGCCTGCCCCAGCCCTCATTCACAAACCACAGTCTCCTGTCAGAGCCCAGCCAAGCTGCCACTCTTCCCTGAAGTCTTGCAGGTGCTTTTAGCCAGTGGTGGTGCCTCCCTGTCCAAAATGTGCAGATTGTCCACTGCTCACTTTGTGGTCAGTCAGGGAGCCTGTATGTTGCGCTGCTTGTCTTCACCCAAGGGCCTCACACCCAACAAGCTCTTACCTGTCCTCCAAGCCTCTGCACAGAAGTTTGTGACAGTCCTCCTATAGCCTTCCTTACACCTTTGCTTTCCTTCCACTGTCTTCATCCTAACCCTTGTTGGCTGCAGCTGTAATCTTTTTGGAGCTTCTTTATGCTGCCAGACTGTAAATCAATCAAGGTCACCTATCTGAGGGCAGGCACTTAGTAGATGCAGAATAAACTGTAACTCAAGGATTAAGACCAGATTTGTCTCTGCCCTCACTGGAGCTAAGAAGGAGACTGTGCAGCTACAGCACAGTCATGGGGGCTCTCTCCCATTGGAGTAACCTGGGTACAGTCTAAGCCCAGAGTGGCCACGGCCTTCCTGGGGCTGCGGTGATATCTGCAGAGGCAGATCCACCTGCTCAACTCTGAGTCATCTCCTGTCTCTTTCTAAGCCCTTTATTTACCTCCTTTGTTGTTACCTTGCTGTTCCTTTGTTTGGATCCTTCTTGAGAAAGAAGATCATCTTTATTCTACTAAATCTAGAATCTAAACCCCCTCTGTAGGGATTTTTGTATTTTTTTATGCATTTAAGAGTTGACTTCATTCATTTCACATTTTTGAAGAAACTAGAATAGTAGTTGTAATAGAAAACCTCCAGAAGTAGAAGGATTTAATCATTCTTTTTAAGGCACACTAATATCACATAACAGAACATTCTAAAGGTTATCATTAACCTTTCTATTTCAGAAGAAATCAGAAATGCCCAAACATATAGATATTTTAAAGAAATGATGATTTCCAAACCTCCTGCAAATCACACAAGCAGTGACTTTTTCAAAATCTTTTCAGAGGAACTGTATGAGTCCAATTTAGGATTAAACAAGAATAGAGAAGTGTGTCATCTTATTTCTTTGTTGAGCCAATAAACATTTAATACCCTTACTCTGTGCCATGATCCCCATTTTGTGGGCAAAGCCACTGTGTTAAAGAGGTTAAGTTTGTAGGCTACAGAATCAGGATTTGTACTGTATTTTTCTGACACCAAATCCATTGCTCATCCATCAAATCACAGCCATCTGTATATAATAATAATAGCATTTCACATGTTAAATTCTGAAGTTATCCAGAACTGGGACTTATTTGATTTGTCCCTGAGTCCCCAGTGCTTCTTACAGAGCCTAGATCCTGGTGTGCCATCAGATTGCATGATAAGTGAGTTCATGAATGATTGAGGGAAGAGACAAGCACTACCTTTTATACTCCTTTAAAAGCTTCCTTTACTCAGCTGAGAGGTTTCTCTCCATGGAAGGTATATTTTCCCCAAAATAAACTTCAAGTGTGTGTCAATACCAGAATGCAAGTGGATCAAAAGGGATTTCTTTTTTTCCTACTCTTCCCACAAAGTAAAAAAAGTTCCTTTGTTACCTAAAATATCTGCACCAGTTCATACAACGCTGTCTCTTAACGCAAGTGCTTATTATTGTGGCTAATTTGGTCACATGTGTTGGAGGGAGAACAATGCCTCAGAAATTTTTTAAAGCAAAACAGCAATCTGAAGCATTTGTTGTAATGAGATGTAAATTGCCAACATCAGGGAGTGGAGCCCACTAAAATCTACAATGAAGTAATCCCCCCTCCCTTAAATTAAAAGCACTAGAGGCCCTCCCTCCTCTCCCCAAAGAAGCCACATGGTTTTTTGTTCCTTTTCTTCCTGATTCTATGGTGCTGAACTCCAGGCCTTAATTGACTGATTTGTTCCTTTCGTTCCTTCACTCATCTGCCATTTACTGAGCCCCTGGCCTGTGCCTGCTGCAGTCCTGGGCTCTTCCAGAGGCCCCTGGGAGTCTGTACTGGTGCTTGGTAATCCCCACTGCCAAGCAGGGAAGCTGAGGTCACACAGCAGGTAGTCACATCAGGTCTATTGAAAGGTCCCTTTCAAGATATGCCTTTGGTGGTCTTCCTAGCTGCCCTCCTTGCTGAGGCTGACACGCCAGGGACCTTCCATTTACAGTGCTCTGGGAGGAAAAGGTTCTTGTAGAGAATGGCCACCAGGCACTAAGGCCCAGGCATAAACAGTGCTGACTGAAATAGTTTAGGAAATAGTTTGCCTTGAGAGCCAGAGATCCCACTGCAGTAGCCACAGTATTTGAGAAAGTGCCATCAGTCCCTGAGGAGATTAGCAAGAGCAAAGGAGACAGGGGTGGCAGAGGATTGCAAGGACCTGCTCTGTGCTGGGCTAAGCACCAGAGGCAACAGCAGGCCAGCAGGGGCCTTGGCTTACACAGCCCACAGTTTAGCAGAGACAAAAGCCAGCTCAGAAATGTGTATGGGAATGGATGGTGGGGGCTGATTTACCAAGCACCTACTCTGTGCCAGACTCTATGATAATCCCCTTATCTATGTGTTTTACTCATTTAATTTTCACTTCCACCTAGATGCAGTTGTCATTCCTCCATTCAGGGAAGGCCAGAAGGTCAGAAAGGTTAAGTAATTATTTATGTGTAAAGTATCTCTTGAAGATAGAATTTGAACCAGGTGCTAGGTGAGCCCTGGTCTCTGACATAAAAAGACACAGTTCGTGCCTGCCCTGAGCCCAACAGTGTAGTCAGGAGACATACAGAGGAACAAACGAGGGCATCTGATGAGTCTGGCAGAACAGGGATGGGGCAGGAAGAATCTAAGGAGCATGGAGCTCCACCACCTGAAGAAATCACAGCCACCTGAACAGTGGGGGGCCAGCCCTGTGCTTAAACCCCAGTAGCAGCTCTGGCCCCAAATCCTAAGCCAAGGGGTGGAGGGAATTGCTTATTTCTGTTGGAGGGGACAGGACAGCCTCGTGGTAGAGGTGGCATTTATGTCAGGCCTTGAATCACTGGGGGAACTTGGGTAGGTGGACAGGGCGAAGTACAAGCAAAGCCTTCCAGGTGAGAAAGAACGGTGTGTGAGTCTAGAGAGAGTTAAACAGGCCACTTGGACTAGAGTGGTGCCTCACTATGGGGAGGGGACCAATAAGGCATGCAGCCAGATCTGAACTGTCCACTCTCCTGTCTAGAGGCTTCTGATTTCTACTTAGTTCTGATTTCTACTTCTTGGGCTGCAAGAAAGATTATAGATGTTCAAGAGAAGAGTTTTCCACCTCTGACCCCAGGCATCCTCACTTGGCAGCAGGGCTTTATTTCAGAATCTTTACTCCAGCCCATTAAAGACCCCACCACCAGTAACTCTCTCTCTCCTCCCATGTGATGAAGAATTTCTTGAGTCTGTCATGCTCCAGGCACTGCCCTGGGTCCCAAAGGGAGAAAAACTTTGCTCTTAAAGAGCTTCACAATCTAACTTTAAAAAAAGACAAGGTGATGAATCAAATACGATTTGTTAGTATTTACAATGTAGGAACCTCTATTGTAGAGCAACACCTCACAAAGGAGACACCTGAGCAGCTGGGTGGTTCCAAAGTCTGACTAGGAACTGGGCAAGACAGATGTGCAAGCCTTTAAGGCCCAGGCAGCAGCACAGAGGCCTGAGACAATACAGCACTTGGGAAATCTTAGCAAAAGTGAATATCAGTGAGGAGCAAGACATGAGCCCTGTAGGCTGAGAGAAGGCAGTTGTCCTGGGCCATCATGTGGGACTTACTGTTGAGGGGAGTGGGGATCCTAAGCAAGGAAGGACAGGTCATATGGAAGAT
Source organism: Marmota flaviventris (assembly GCF_047511675.1). Taxonomy (NCBI): domain Eukaryota; kingdom Metazoa; phylum Chordata; class Mammalia; order Rodentia; family Sciuridae; genus Marmota; species Marmota flaviventris. Next base: position 38,143,568 of record NC_092507.1, on the reverse strand, counting down.
CTCCCTAGCAGCCATTTTGGAGACAAATGGCAGAAAACCAGATTCAAGTTGTAAGTGGACTAGATTCCTTCCTTTATTCAATAACCTTCTCTAGTAGAAGGAAAAGAAGGATTCAGAGGGTCATTGTTTTGCCAAAGATAACCTGAAAGATAGCAGCAGCATAGACCTCCTCATCTCAGCCTATTCCTTTTTCCTGTCGCTGAACATCAGAGCAGAGAGACCTCAGACACCAACTCAGCCATGTGCTTTAGGGGAAACTAAAGTAATTACCTTTGTCCAGTTCTGAGAAAAAAAATCAAACACTCTACTTGTTTGTATCTCGGAGATTCAACTCAAGGTCAAGTACAAAGGGGAAACATTGGCACATGTTTCTGAAATTTTAGAATTATTCATTCATTGTTGCCATTCTTTTATTCCTGTAGCAAACATTTAGAGAGAACCTACTCTGAGGCACATGCTCGCAACAAAAGGAAAAATTAGAGGTGGGCCCAGCCCTTGAATAGGTCAGAAATGGTTGAGAGATGCTAGTAGAATGATTATACTGTTGGATCTTCACTCTGCCGATTTTGCATCTGCAATTCATTTACCTGTGATAACAGTTCAAACAAGGCTGAGCCAGGAATGCAACCTGAATTCTCTCTACCAAGATGAAGTGAGCTCTTCCATCTGCACCTTGCATTCCCTAGCCATCTTACATTCAGCAGTGTGCAAACTTCATGCTTAAATCTGTACAGACTATACAGATTCTATCTTGCAAGAGGCCGCTGCCAACAATTCAGGATTGATATTCTCATTCTGGGAAGCCCTGTCAGAAGAAATTTTAGTAACAAAACCACTAACACTCCTCTAGCACCAACCAAAGTCTAGGATATGGCAACTGAATACAGAGTTGCAACCTGATTGTTTATGCAGGAGGATTTAGTATATAAGGAGCTTTATGCCCATTTGTCAACTCAGTTAGGATAAGGGAAGGCTGGACTCTGAATTTATCAAAGTTATACGCACAGCCATATGTAGGTCCCTGATCCTAGTCAATTCCTGAAATATTTGCATAGGGAGAATTTCTAGCATGCTAAAAATCTGTTGGCTTTTGGTGTGGTTCTTCCACAAAAGTCAATCAAGTCATTTGGTTTTGTTTACCCATTTTCATTCTGTTTCTCTACCCTTTGGTAATCAAGATACAATAGGTGATTTAAAAAAAATAGTCCATCATTTTTAAAAACTGATGGATGAAAAAAAAAAAAAAAACCCTTAGAAGCCACCACCATTTATCTAGCTTCCTTTCACTGTTTAAACCTCACATAATTTGCCTTGATTGCATTAAAATAAAAATCAGAATAGCTGCTGGATCAAGCAATCAGGGGCTTAATCTGTATTGTATTTTAATTTCTTGGTTGGAATGTTCTAGTCTAGTACTAGTTCCTAGAGTGGGGGAGGTCTTTGTACCTCCTCATGCAGTTTTCTTGCCTACCTTCTTCCACTGTGGCCCTCTTCACTGTGGGCTACAGGAATAGGGTTTGGGGCAAGTATGCAATTTGCATTTTCAAGTAATTGCCATTCTTTCTCTTCCAAAGCAGTCTGAATAGAACCTCTTTGCTGTTCAGGAAGTTGAATCCCCTGCCTTTCCATGTAAACAATGATACCCTAGAAGACTGCTCTTCATTCATACTTAATTAGAATCTAGTCCATTCTTGTCTTCCAATTTTCCACCTTTTCCCTTGTGACATTCATACCTCATATTATTTTCAAGTTGGGGTTTAAGTGTAGTGCAACAGACAAAAATAAGCTAGCATAATTTTTTTTGTGCCACCATGTGCTGATAGATGCGTAGTTAAAAATATTTGCCTTTTATTTTCCTTGGAGTTCTAGACAGATCTCTTTTCTTAACTGCCTAGGTCCCGCCATTGACTTGGAAAAAGTAAAGTCAGAATGTCTCGAGCCAGAGCCGGAGTTACGGAGCACTTTCAGTGAGGAAGCAAATACGTCGTCCTATTACCCCGCTCCTGCGCCTGTCATGGACAAGTATATCCTAGACAATGGCAAGGTAGTGTTTTAAGCTCAATATCCATTCCCTGCAAGTGTTTGTTAGTCAGAGTAAAGACGGAGAGTATGGTGGGAGCTTTCCAAAGCACAACTTTGACCAATCAGCCTCCTGGCCTTGCCCTGAGTGACTGTTTGTGTTGTAACAACTAGTATAGGTTTGCTGGGACTTTCTCTTTTTCAATTTTTTTTTTAATTTGGGGCCAAAGCAACTGTAAAACTAACTGACATTTTAAAATAGCTTATTAGTAAGAAAGATTAAAGATTCCCATGATAGTTTGGTGAAACTTGTCCTACCTTCCTGAGAAACCACATGCCTAAATGTATAAGGTGAAGTGGAAATAAAATACCTTATTTACAGATTCCAACTCAATATGTATTCATTCACCATTTGCAAAATCTATTTCCCAGCCCCATGCTAGATGCCAGGGACAGGGGTAAGACACGCTCTGTCCCTAAGCTGCCTTTCTGCTATGTATTCAGCAATGCCAACCCCACAGGCTAGGGCCACATATCACTCGGATTTTCTTGTATGACCTTGAAAACAAGTCATAAAAGAAAACTAAAGGACTAGTCATAATTGGATTGATACAGAGATGAAAAATAATGGAATAGCCTTTAGAAATCTAAAAGCCACACTTACACAGCACAGGTCAGGAGAAGAACCTGTTCTGACATCCTTCATCCAAATGAATTCATCTTTGAAGAAGTCTGTCAGAGCCCTTTGTCTAGTCCTGGTAAAATCCAGCTTTAGTGTTATATTCTCTGCTCCCACAGCGTGCATTACAGATATCACCACTCTTTCTCCCCAAAGAGTCATCTGTGTCAGTTCATTTTTCTTGCCTCATGCTTCAGAAGGTCTCTGTTTATCTGGTATTGTTCCCTGGTGGGTTCATGAGAAAGAAAAGGTCGTTTGATTTGGGTTTGTCCAGATATATCCCCGCATATGGCCAACCTGAGCCAGAGCAAATATTGTCAAGCTGAGGGAATGAAACTTGTTGCACTTGTGGGCTGTCTTGGGTGTGCTGTCATTCTCTGCATCTTTCACTGAGCACAGCCTCCCCTGCAGGGCCAGGGCTGGTGGCCCAGTCCACAGGACTTTCCTCGTTCTACTCAACAGGCTTGCAAAAAAGTCAGCTTTGCCGAGGAGAGGTGACGTGACCGAGTGGAAGTGGCAGGCTAGAGCCTGAGTTTGTAGCATAACTCTACCTCTGTCCTACTTGTGTGACCTTGGAAAGGTTCTTTGCCTCTTTGGGCCTCAGAATCCTCATCTGTGAAAGGTGGACGGAATTGATCTCGCCCGCCATAGCCCTTTTTTGTGTATTAAGTTTAGTGAACCTTCCCCAATTGAAAATAAAAGAAAAGAGGACTGTTTTGTGTTTGTTGATTTCCTTTTAGTCAGGACCACCTTGTGGAGTGATCAGAGAGTTTTTCTTAAAGTGGCTTCCCAGAGAAATCTATTTCTCTCTTGCTTTGAAGTCTTATGGCAGTTTGAGAGCATTGCAGGGGCCCTCTTTTGCAACAATAGCATTCCTCCTCCAGAACACGGGTCTCTCACACCTCATTTAATATCTTTACACAGTAATGGAACACAAAATATTGAAAATGCTTATTTTGTTTTTTAATAGCATGTTGCTATAAGACTTACCTGGTTTGTGTTTACAACTAACTTATAGTCAGGCAAAGAGATTTATTTAGGGAGAAGAAAGGAAGCAAACTAGAAATGGATGACAGTTTCCCAGAACAGTGGTTCCCACATCCCAGAAGTGGTCTTCAGTGCTCTTGGCTCTGCTCTCTCTGATCTTTCCTTCTCTCTTGTGAGCAGAGGTCTTACTCTCTACAAGACTAGAGTACTGGAATGGGATCCATTTTCTACTAGGAAATGGGTTTTATCCCACAGAGCGTTTCTCAAAGAAATGTTTTGATCAAGTTGCATCCCACCAGACGCCATTTTTAATAACATCCCTAACAAATAAATGCTAACATTTTGGTCAAGTAGCTTACTATGGTTTGCATGAATAGGGCTTGCCACACAAGTGACTTTCTGATTCCAATAAAGTGCATTGCTTTTCTTGTCTAAGATATTTTATTTCAAAAACTCATTGAATCATAAAACTGCAAAGACCATTAAAGTTTAAATAGTCTAATTTACATGTTGTATGGATAGGAAACAGATCCATAGAAAAGACTTATCTACAATTATATAATAGATTAGAGGCAGGCAGAAACTGGAAGCCAGATCTCGTGGTTCCCAGGACAGTGTTCTTTCCAGTCTGTTGTGATATGTACACGTTGCTCCAGGTGACCCTGAGTTTGCTGACCTCAGGAACCCTTGTCTCAAAGTGTATACCTGTGATTGGTCTTCCCCAAGGCCATTTCTTTCTGTGCTGTAAAGTTGACCTTGTACTTAAGCAAATGTCAAAAATATTTTCTTCTTCAAGAAACAGCAGCTCATCAGAACAGAAAAACAGTACCATTAAGACATATTAAATATACCCATCAGCTTCTAACTGCTTTGTGTTCAGATTAGTCCCATCAGTGTTTTAGGGACAAGAGATCTAGAGCCTTGATCCCTCCCCACCTGAGATGTGCTGCTAGGGGCTGAGCCTGGTGCTAAAGATTCTGAGGAGCTAGAAATGCAGAACTCCCTGGAGGAGTTAAGGAATGTTTCCTGAATTTTATATAGGAGCTTGAAAGATTAGTTGGCTTAAGACAAAAAAAATTTAAGGGAAGGCATTCATTCCTGGACTGGATAGGGGTGTGACATGAGCAGAGAGAGACCTAGGGTAGGCAGCAGGGGGCAAGGATTTGGCACTTTCTGGATGTGTGTAGTCCTTCTGACATTTATTTATATATCCTTTAACCCTCAAAACAACTCTGTGAATTAGGTGACAATCTGCCTATTGTACAGTTGAAAAAAAGTAAGGCTCAGGCAAGTAAAATGACTGGCCCATGCTCACCAGCCAGTAGGCAAAAGAGACAGGATCCACACCCAGGGCTGGCAGTTTCAGAGCCCAACCTCTTTCTGTTGCTGTGCACTGGAAGTAGAAGGTGAGCAAATTCAGGAGCTCATAGAATGATGGTCATAGTAGGGAAGGTGGTAGGATGGAGATGAGATCCTCATGGTCTTTTAAAGCCAGGCTGAAGAGGTCAGATCACTGATGTGACAGGAAACAGAGACCATTCAGAATTCCAGAGAGTTGACATAAAAACAGAGTTGAAAGACTACTGAAGTCATGTAGCAAAATAAGGAAAGCAGTGTTTTAGGGAAATTAATGTTAGTGATGATGCACTGGTAAGCTGGAGGAAGCATCAGCTCAGGCAAGAAAGCCAGTCCAATCTGTGGTTTTATCCTGGTTTCCCTGGTGGCTGTGGTGGACTTGGTTGGGGGCTGACACAGGAGTTACTGGCAGGTACAGAGGGAAACTCAAAAGAAAAACAGAACATAGGTGTGTTAGTTCTGTCTGTTTTCAACCACACCAGCACCACCATGACACAGGTGGCAGCAGACAAGACCAGGGAAGCATGTTTTGGGTCACACACATTTGGGTTTGAATCTTGATTTCAAAACTTACTGATGGTGTATCTTGGGAAAAGTAATTCAGCCCCTCTAAATTCCTGTTTGCATCTGTGAAATAGGAATAACAGTTTCTATCTATTTGCATCTCTTAAAGTTATTAGGAGAATTAAATAAATTGAGTTTACTATAGGTACTGAAAAATTACTAGTTCTCCTTTCTTTCTGGAACTCTTGCTCTGTCATTTCTCATTTAGAGTATCAATTAAAAGATTATGGGAAACAAAACCCAGGAGAGAAAAGAGAAGAGATGTTTGGAAAACTGAAGTTGTCTTCCATCTCTAATGTTTTATGATTCAGAATTTAATGCAATTCAAAGTTCCGAGTTTGCCCCATATCCCAGGAAACTTGTGTGGGTGGCTCCAGAATATCATCAAGGGAGATGATGCAGGTCCAGCAGGAAGCCACAGGGAGTTTGTCCCCAGCATGCCTGATGTACCACAGACTACCCACCTGCAGTTTGAATGGCAGCAAAAAGGCCAAAATTTGACCTCAGGTCGGTGTTGCCTAGCCAGCCCCAGGCAGCCCATCTCACTAGAGGGTTGCTTATCTTTCTGAGCTGATGAACTGATTTGCAATACTGAAGTTCACTGCACTGAGAGGCCAGGTGGTTCTGGTAATCTGATAACCTTTAGAGGTCTGGTCTGAATGATTTTTTTGAGCAAAAGGAGACAAAGTCAGATGCGGCACATGGATTGTTTGCTTGCTAACAGCCGTGGGTGGGCTATTACTTTTTTTTTTTTGATAGTTGAACAACCTCCATAATTGTTGGGGGAAGAAGTGTTGCTGGCTGATCTGTCTGCCCAGCTCTGTACCCATGTTCCTCACAAGTCAAGCATCAGTAGAAAGAGCTTTAATCACTTTTGAGCCATTGATCTTACAGTCTACCATCAGTGTGGGTGTGTGTGTAGTCTCTCAGACCAGGACCTCTCCCAAGACATCCCCTGACCATGCAATAGTGATGACCTGTAGGTCTTTCTGAAAACAAGGACTTTTGGCACAGCCTTTTCATGTTCCTTAGAAAGTTCAGCTTATTAGCAGCTGCCTCCCCTCCATCCCACAGAGGCCATTTCCTCCCTTCCTAGACTCAGCAGATGCACAACATAAATGGCAATGTCAAAGTCAAAACTATTTTTTAAATGATTTTAGTAAGTGGTGTGCAAGTTGTTAAAATAGCTAGAAAGGAGAACAAATTTAAAAGCTTATAGCTTATTGCTAGATCATAGAGAGAACACAATAGCTTACTGGCTCTGCACTTTACCGTTGCCCTTAAACGGAGCCTAAGACTGTGTTCTGTTCTGTATGCCATCAGAATAAACCTGGTACATTGTGGTTATGTTTACTTTGTTAAGATCAGAGGTGTTCTGAATCAGAAGGTTGAACTTTGAGATGAAATCCAACTCTCCCACTTTATAGGGTGGGAAAACCAAAGCTCAGAGAAGGGGAAGGGCTGTAGAACTTCACTCCTTTGGTGGCAGAGTGAGCTCTAGGCACCCGCGCCAGTAGGGGTTGTCAGACTCAGTTGAGTTGAAATTATCTATGGAGCTTTAAACTGTCCTGCTGCCTGGGCCACACTTAGACCAAATAAATCACTCTCTCAGAGAGAAGACCCAGGCACCAGTGATTTTTATAGCTCCCCAACCTGTGGTAGGAGGAGGTATCTCAGCATATTCACATTGAAGGGAGGCTTGTCTTTCTAGTGTGACACAGAGAGGAGTAGAGCCTGTGTGTCCTGAGATTCTGTCAGACTCTGAGCAGCCTGGCCATGGCAGGAGAATTGTTGAGAATTCCAACTCTGCCGCTTCCTAGTTGAGTGACTTCTAGCAAGTCACTTCACCTTGCTGAACCTGGATTTTCCATCTGAAATCAAAGTGACATCATAATACCTTCCATCCAGGGTGGTAATGAAGGTTTGAGATCCTGAATATAAAGTACTAGAACAAGGCCTGGCACATTAGAGGTATTCAGTAGATGATAGCTACTATCATTGCTCTTGAAGAGTGTTAACTTAGGATCTGTGGCATGTCTCCCTTACAGTGGTGCAGCAACGCGTGGTAAAGGACAGAGGCATCCTCCAGCCGCCCTCCTGTCGCACTAATAGGTGTGGTGTTCTTATCCCTTTCAGGTCCATCTGGGAAGCGGGATTTGGGTTGATGAGGAGAAATGGCACCAGCTACAAGTAACCCAAGGAGATTCCAAGTACACGAAGAACTTGGCAGTCATGATTTGGGGAACAGATGTTCTGAAAAACAGAAGCGTCACAGGAGTCGCCACAAAAAAAAAGAAGGATGCAGTCCCGAAGCCACCCCTCTCGCCTCACAAACTAAGCATCGTCAGAGGTAGTCACTGAGGGCAAACGCAAGCTGAGATGTGGTCCTTCACCCTGTCAGGAATATATTAGGCACAATTCAATTCAACCAATGCTTCTCAGAGCCCCTGTGTGCCAGGCTTTGGGCAGAGCCTAGGGACACAGAACAGATATCCCCAGTGTCCCTCCAAAAGTCACATTGAATAGGGAAAATGACTGCAGACAAGTACAATTCAAGGAGGTAGAGACAGCATCCTGAGAGTTCTCAGGAGAGGAGGAGGACCTTAGCTGGAAAGCCAGGGAGAATTCTATGAAGGTTCCTGCCTTCGTTCCTCCTCTCTCTTTCCACTTTCTTATTTTTTTCTTCCCTCTCTCCCACCCTCTCTCCATTCTTTTACTAAGCTCCTATTCTTTGCCAGCCCCTCTACTGGGTTTTGATGGCACAAAGAAGAGCAGAACACAGTGCATCTAAAAGGGGCCCACAGTCTGGTATTGAAGATGAACAGCTGGGTACTGTACAGATAATATGAAGCATAGAGACAGTGAAATAGGGCAGAGAGAATATAGTAACTGCTAATTATTTTGAGCACTTACTATGTTTTATATGATTTTTTTTTTCTTTTAATGATTCTGTCTTTTAAAAAAACATATATATATTAACTTAATACCCCATCATCCTCTTAACAATCATACTGTTGGCCACCATTATTATCCCTGTTTTATAGGTAAGGAAACTGAGACACAGTGGTGTTAAATAACCTGCCCAGGTCATACAGCTAGCAGGAGAAGCCAGAGTCCAGGACAGCAGGGCTGGCTTCAGCATCTGCACTCCTAGTCTCTCTTCTGCAAGTAACTAGGTCTGCTGAGTTTTGCTGAAGAGAATCAAACAGCACATGCATGTCAAGCAGGCCCTGCATATTAGCTAGGGGCAGGCAGCAAACATGCCCATGAACACATCAGACAGTTTCAGGTACTTGGAGCTTCGCTGATGTGATAGGACCAGAGGGCTACATCATCTGGGGTGGTGGAGGGAAGAGAAGAGGCAGTATTGAAGATGAGAGTTGGCTGTGGAAGAGGTGGCCCTATGAAGGTCTGGGGAGTGGAGAATAAATAGCAGGTGCAAAGATGATAGGCACAGGAGTGAGCAAGCTCAAGGGGTGAAGTGGCTGGGCAGTCTAGAGGGAGGTCCTAGATGGCCCAGAGCCAGTTTCGTAGGGCTATAAAGGCCACACTAAGCAGCTTAGGTTTACTCCACTACAGTGGAGACACTGGAGGTCTTCAAATTGAGAGTCACAGGGAGATCAGTAAGAAGACTGACATGGCGCACTGGAGGAGAGGCTGTACTCCACAGACCCAGGGGAATAGTTGTGGAAGTAGAGAAGAACGGCCAGATGTAGGTATATTCTGAAGGTGGAGATGGCAGGACACAGATTAAATGATCACCAGCCGAGATCACAGCTGCAAGGCTTCAGAGTCCAGTTTCCAACCCCCACATCCTGCTTACATCCTGCTTCTTGTCTGGGGCCTTTCTGCTGTCACACAGCTGCCTCCCCTGCCCAGCTGGCTCATGATTAATTGATTTAGGCAGCCACTCATTTTTAGATAATCAGGGCTAACCTTTAGTCTGGCTGCTGTCTGAAATGGTGAAACCTGATTTAAGAGGTCGCCCCAAGCAAACAACCTTCCTGAGGAGGCAGCCCAGCCTCTCTTGATAGGTGACTGATCTCTAGTTCTGCTATACTTGTTGGAATGTGACTCAGCAGGTCCCAGGTGCCTTTGGATAAGTGACTGTCCCTATTGCTGTCATGTTGTTGTATAAAATCATCTGCTATGTGTCTGTCTTAGGGACCTGGGACCCTATATGATTCCCCATGTCTTCACTGCCCATCACGGTAACTGGCACTCAGTAAATGAGGTTTCAACAAAAGAAACACGAGACTGCAAACTGATACCTGACCAGCCCTTGGTGTGATTTTTTGTAAATCACTTTCCCTCCACGTTTGTTTCCTCAGCTACAAACTTACTTCTAAAGAGGTCAGCGCTGTGTAGGATTGGAGCAGTAAAACACACCTCAGCTCTGTCGCTTGGGGCCATTACAGCTCACTGCCAAGTTCTCTGAGTTTCCCTGTCTGATTCACACCCCTATTTTCCAAACCCTCTTTAATCTTCTCTGCTTTTTCTAAACATGATTCCACACTTGTCTCTTAAAAGATGTCCTTGTCTTTTCCTTCATAGAAAAAGGTAAAAGGAATTTCCACAACTTCAAACAACTACACCTACACACCTAACTGCATCCTCCCCATTCTTCTGCCTCACATCCCAGAAAAAAAGAGTTTCCTTGTCTTCTTTAGGGCTGGTGATTTTCCCCAGCTGGGCTCTATGGCCCAGTCCACCTGCCTTCCTAATACCTCTTTCTCCAATTATGCTCTCACTCTCCTGGCTCCTTCCCAGCTGGCTTATGTTTCTCACAAAAGCAAACCACGCAGAGACCACTTTCCTCACCCAGCTGCTGCTGCGAGTCTTCCTCTGCATCTAGACTTCTTGAAAGCCGCATCTACACTCACTCTCTGTATTCAAGAGAAAGCCCCTGGCATTCGCCTTCCACTCCCAGCTGTCTACCTGATCCATGCTCAGCAGTCACTGGAAAAGGACTTCCTCATTACCAAATCCTAGGCTCTGAATCCAGAGCCGATTCTCACCTTCTCCCCAGCATTATGTGACAGACCACCATCCTCCTCTCAGAAGCCTGCCCTGCATGCATGCTCAGGGTTCCTCCCCCTCAGGCTTCTCAGCCTCTCAGGCTGCCTTCTCTTCCTGTGCCCTCTACCTGCATGCTTTCCTCCTCTGTCTCCTCACTTCCCATGGGTCCCACAGCCCTCAGTTGGAAGTTGCACTCCTGCCCCGTACCTGCTCATCTGGCCTCTGGTGACCCCGCTGCTCTCCTCTCAAACCACACCTTCCACCATGCAGTAACCACAAAGGCCTTCTTCCAGCTTCTTCTGTTCCTGCTGCTCATGCTGCCCTTCCTCCTGACCTGCACACCCTGTCTCCTCTTCACCTAGAGAGGCCTCTCCATTGCTTTCTGTTGCACCATCCTGCGTAAAGGCTCTGCATGGCCTTTCTTATTTACTTGTTTACTTAACACGTCTCTTTATTCTCTACCTCCATTAAAATCTAAGACTCATGAGCATCCTGTTCAGGGCTAGCATATAGTAGCTACTTAGCAAACATTTGCTGGATCAATGAATGATGATTCCCAAGTCTAAATTTGATCTCAGTTCTCACTTGTGCCTTAATGACCCACATATCCAGGTGCCCAGTGGTCTCCTTTTGACATGACATTGGCCAAACTGCACCACTCACTGTTCTCTCCTCCTTCACTACCTTTTTTTCCCTTCCATGAAACCTTCTGCCCCTTCTGTGTTCCCTGTCTTTGTGAATGGTACTGCCAGCCAGGGACCCAGGCCTCACCCTTGCATCTTTAATGTGTATCCTTCCCCATCTGCCCTTCCCCTTAAATAACTCTTAAACCTTCTCCCTATACCCACCGTCTCCTCGTAGTCCAGGACACGTGCTGCCTCCCCTGCACTTCTTTAGCGGCTTCCAGAGTCCTCTCCCCATTGTGTCACCAGAGTGATATTTCAGAAACCAGATATGATCCCTTCATCACTGCCTTGACACAGCCAGGGCCTGTGCTCATTATTAAAGGGTAAGCTTCTTAACACATCATAGAAGCACCTTCACAGTCTGGCCCTGGGCTGTATCTCCAACTTTATTTCTTAGCTATATCACCCTTGAAACTCTTAAGTTATTACCAGAATGTGTTCCTTGAACAAGCTCTGTTCCCTCTCACCTTGGGGAAGTGCTATTCCTTGTTCCTGGAACACAGTCACACTATGCCCCCTGCACCACCAGGCTTTGCCCAGCTTGCGACAACTCACCATCCAGACCTCCAGATCTGCTCATGTGAACCTTCCCCCAGGAGGCTGTCCCTGACTTCTGAAGGTGCTGTCGTCTTTCTTCCTGTGTCCAGGAGCACACAGTACCTACCCAGTTCTCTCCCCTTCTTCTTTGCCTCCTTGGAGCTTGTCTATAATCCCTTAGAGCCTTGCCCACTTGCCCAGGGCCATATACCTGATCAGAGTCAGAGCTGAGCTGAGTTAGGGTTTCAGGCTCAGAGGTTTCTTGTCATTCTGAAATACACTACTGATTTTTTTTTTTTTTTACTACAACCTGACTAGTTTGAAGTTTTTGTCCCATCTACCATATGATCACAATTTTTAGCTTAATTATTTGAGCTATTCCAGATTGTATTTGACTGGTTCTTTCCATGAAAGCTGTCTAAACTGGTTTCAGATAGTTTGTATTTATTTTGTACAATTTTATCGCATTTAGTCACATTTGCCATGTAAAAATGGCCAAAGCCTTTACACTCACAGGGTTGGTGGGGATTTCCTCTTCTCTTTGATGTTAAAAATCATTCCTTACCGGATGGCAGAAGGATGGAGGAACAATGACTCTGTCTTAGAAAGATGAAAGCAGGGGGGCTGGAGTAGAGTCTGACTCTCATGGCAAGCTCCAGAATGACAGTTAAACCTTATTAAGGTCGAATGACCTTTTGCAGAGTGTCTGAGTTTTCTAAATGAGCCATAGCATTGTGTTCTGGTTAATTTTTATAACTTTTTTAATAGGACACATTAGCACTGTTATAAACCTTGTTAATTAAGCAATAATCTCAAATGCTCTCTCGCAGAGGGAGACATTCCCGGCAACTGCAGGTGATTAATAACTAGAATCTAACAAAAGCCTTTTAATCAACCTTAGGGGCTGTGCAGGGCAGCTACCCCCAGGAAATGAGAACGATTGGAATTCTGTAGGGGCCCCCCTGAGAACTTGCCTTCATTTTCATCCTCCTCTTTCCGTCTTTTCTCTGACTCCTGCCAGTGGCTCGGAGGGCCATCGCACTCACTCTCCTGCCTTCTGCTTCTCACTTCTGCCCTTACGACTTTACAGGCAACTTGAGAGAGTGAGAAGAAGCTCCTGAGGTTATCTAGTTTGACATCCCAGTTTCATGGATGGTGAGACTGAGATCCAGAGAATTTGCCCCTCGAGGTTAGAGCATCCAGGGTTGGAGCCAAGACTGAGCACCTGAATCTCTCAGCACATTCTCTCTCTCATTTGATTCAGGTCCCAGCAAGCTCACCATGAGTGTATGTTTATTCCTGGCCCAGGGCTGGAGAGGCAGTGCCAAATGTGGTCATGGTTTGATTAGATCATGATTAGGTTTTCCACAGAAAACCCAGAACAGGTTTGGGAGCACTGTGTTGTAGGTACAGTGAGGTTTCCTAACTGAGTGTGATAGGTTCCTAGAAGGCTGCATCTGGAAGAAAGTATAAGTCTTAGGCAAAGAGCAGAGCAAGGGTCTTCTGGGCAGAGATGAGCAAGGACACCGATTTGTGAATAGCTTGGACTAGAAAGGAAACTGAAGGTGGATATAGCAGAAATGGGGTAGGCGAGAGACAGCCCCGTACCTTCTCACTTCTTAGTCCTTATGGAAAAGCCAAGACAAGATGAACTGAAGATCAGGAGTAGTCAGGAAGCAGTGGAAGTCAATTCAGAGCTTTTAAAGGCACCTCTGTGCAAAACCCTTCTCAGTGGGGAGGAAAGAGTGGTCCAGAGAAAGATGGCTCATAGCACATGCACCTGCAGCCTGGATGGCAGCAGGAAGCAGGATAGCTCCAAGCCCAAAAAAGACAGAGTGTGGGGAGGCAGCAAAGCTTCTGCCCTGTACAGTTCCCTTTCTACAGGCCTCAGCCTTCTCTTGTGTGAAGGGATTCGCACAAGTTAGTATCTGGGATCCTTCCTCTTGTTAACACTCTTGTGTCCTGTCTGCTCTGAGCTGGCTTGGTAAAGACAAGATTTTGCTTATTCTCCATTTCAGTTCCTTAAGATTGAAATGTCATTCCTATTTTATAGGTGAGGAAACTCAAACTCAGAGAAGTTAAGGATTTTGCCCATGATTACACACTCCACCCACACCTCAGTCCTTTTATGTCCTCTTAGGTTTCCCTGAAAAAGCATTTCTTTATTCATTCAACACATATTTTTTTTAAATCTTGCTTTGCTCTCTTAGAATTAATAATTACATATACATAAAATAATTAGAACAACCCATGCAGGTGTAGAATTTCTTACAGTTTGAAAAAGGCTTATAAAATGTTTACCCTGAATACCTCTTGGCATTCTTAAGAAAGATGTTCTGTGTTTGTCATCCTTGTTTATGAGGTGAGCAGTCTAGGGACCAGCTGCAACTCAGTCTTGAGTCAGGCCTTGTCTAGAGCTGACTCTTTGCTTCATCATAGCAAATGACAGACTCAGCAAGAGAACAGCCATCCTTAGCCTCCCTGATAGTCACCACAAAGAGACCCCACTTCACACCTACCAGGTTTTCAAAACCTTAGTAATGTGACACTGCCAAGTGCTGCTAAAGATATGGGGGAACTAGTACTTGCATATATCACTATTCGGAATGCTAGTCAGCCCAAATGCTTTGGAAAACAGTTTTATCAGGCATCACCCAGCAAAAATGAGTATGCACACACCCCAGCTTTCAGCAATTCCATGCCCTGGCCGATACTTGCGTGTATGCCCCTAAGACATATGCAAGGGTATTGGTAATTGGGAAGCCAAGTACCCATAGTCAATAAAATGGATAAACAATATGTGATACAGTCATATAATAGAATATAATAGAACACCATTCATCACGGGCAATGAATGATCCACAGACGTATTTTCCAACATGAGTGACTCTCACAACTGTAACACTATGTACTAAAAAAAAAAAAAATGTCAAAAAAGCATATAGAGATGGGCACATTTATTTAAAAAAACTTAAAAAAATAATATGTTATTTAAGAATACATACCAATATGTTAACACCAAAAGAAAAGAAAAGCAGAAATTCAGAAATTCAGGAGTATGTTTACCTCTATGAGGGAAAGGAAAGGAGAGGGTTGGGAGGGACATCCAGAGGTTTCAAAAGGACCAATAATATTCTGTTAAGCTAGATGGTGGCACATAGGTATTTTACCATTATTTTAAAAGTATAGGTTTACCATCTATTCCCCTCTTTTCTAAGTACATTTTATGCTACAAATTTGCAAGAGTTTGTATTTGGGAAGTATGTCAGGAGGCACCCCCCACCCCCCCCAAAAAAAAAAAAGATTTGTTCTTGAATTCACCATTAATCCTTGGCCTTCTTGTTTCTTCTCTCTGTCTAGAGTGTTTGTATGACAGAATAGCACAAGAAACTGTGGATGAAACTGAAATTGCACAGAGACTCTCCAAAGTCAACAAGTACATCTGTGAAAAAATCATGGATATCAATAAATCTTGTAAAAATGAAGAACGAAGGGAAGCAAAATACAATTTGCAATAAACTTTGGATTTTTCATAAAGCCTTCGCGTTTTTCTTGCGCAGCGTGTGCTTTGCGGACATGGTGCCGTCTGAGTCAGACTCCAGAGCGCATGCTGGTATGCAGGCAGGGAGCCCATAGGGTTCTGGGGTCAGCGGTTTGTTCTTCACTTGGACTTCCTACTCCAAAGAAGGCAGAGGGATTTGCTGAGACTTGGGCAGCAGCCCGGGCGCCGACAGTGTGGTCGTGGGGATGGGAAAGCACTGTGTCCAGAGCGCAGGAGAGCGTCTCTGAGCTGCCTATCCCTTGACTGGGATTTGAACTGATATTTTTACCACCCAAGGACTTCTGTCTCTGTTCCTCTATTTTGTTTTATAATAAAACTTCATTAATTCTTGGTGTAGACTATCATTATCCTCATTTTTTTAGAATATTGAGTGTATAGTTAGGTGACTTGTGTGTCATATGGCCTGGAATATTCTTTCTTTCAGAGGGGAAACCTTCAGTGTGAAGGAGAGAAAACTCATAAGGGATGTGGTTACTGTCGGTGGCTCTGAAGGGCTGTCTCCAAAACAGATTACTTTCTCTGATTTCAAAAGCCTGACCTTGGACCAATCACTTCTCTCAAGCTGATGGGCGTCCCTGATAATTTACACCAATCTTGGCAAAGATGGGGTATAAGGGGTGACAGTGTTAGATGTGGTGCAGGGTTGCTTCAGGAAGTAGGGGCAATGTCACCTGATACCAGTTTGTTCATCCTATCTTCCATCTCAAATGATCTTTCAAGTTACATAATTTTTACCTCATTCTTTATTCAGTCACTGAGTCTCTAAGGTGTCTGGCACACCTTTTGGCAAACCACACTCGTTCTTCCTGTTGATTTGCACTTTCCTTTCTGTAATGCCTTCTGAAATAAGCATGGTATTTTGGAAAGGGCAAGAGCTTTGGACAGACGCTTCTAGTTTCCAAACCTCGTCTCACCCTGCTTGCTTTGGACTTAACCGAACCTCTCTTGTGTTTCTGTTTTCTATTCCATAAAAAGAAGCTCATTCCTACCTTTCAGAGTCACTGCAAGGATTAGAGATAACATATATACAGTGCTTAATAAATATTGACAGTTGTCTTCCTCATGGCTGATTGTTGGTTTTTAGTCATTGGTTGGAAAACTTTGGCCTCTAATTTTTCTAATGGCTCATCTCTTAATTGGTGGTCTGTAAGCAAAAGCTCAGGTCACTGGGGGAAGTAGGGGAAGTAGCTGCCACTTTAAAACCCTTTATTTCAATAATTAAATAAATCTTTGCAATATGAACTACTATATGCTCACTATTAGGACGTAGAGAAGAGAATTTCCTCTAATGATATTTTCCTAACTTTCTTCAAACTATCAATGTAGATTGGGCCAATTAATTTCTCAGCAACTTTATCAGTATAATGAGGATAACAATGCCTACCCTGTGGGCTATATCAATAACAGGAAGGATAATAACAATAGGTTGTGAACCAGTGCATAACATAGGGTAATTCACTTCATGAGGTAAGTAAACGTCTTGACACTTAGTAGGGAGGTGTTCCGTAAATTCTTGTGAATATATATTCAATCTATGGCATGGCACAGCTTGGGCATGAATAGCATAGAAGGCATGAGCAACTGGAAAAAACTATGCATCATTGTTGAACTCAGCCCCTTTTCTCCCTAAGCATGATGAAAATAGAAACACCCAGAGGCTCTCTGCTTTCTCTTTGAAGACTAATATGATATAGAACCTGCTTTCTAAGTGTGTTTAGGTTAGTTGGGGGAAAAAGTCATGGAAAAATCCACAATACAAATGCCATGAGTGTGAAAGTGTTTTGTGTAATGCATCTGTTAGGAAAGATCAGACCCGTGAAAGACTGTGGGATCTGAGTGCAAGCCCTTACTTGACCATTTTGAGGCAGTTCACTTGACCTTTGATCATAATCCTTAACTTGAGGTTGTGAAGACTAGTGCAGATAGTATCAGGGAAGAGAACTCTGTGAATTACAAAGACATACAGGTGTCAGTTATTCTTAGCATATAAGGTAGCATAAAATCAGAAGTGGGTGCAACAAGAAAACCTGCTTATGAGGCAATTCTGATGGGAATCAGGAGATTTCAGTCACTTGCTAGACTGAGATGGTTTTGCACACCTGTCCTGTGCCTGCTGCCTATCATTGTGATATGAGGACAAGAGCTTCATTCTTAAACTCATGCAGATGAAGAAATGAACTCAGGAAAAGTAAAATGATATCTCACCTAAGGTCCTGGAGCTCTCAGTGATTGAGCTGGATCCAAATCCAGGTCTGTGGAAAACCTATCCTTTTACATCATCTCTGAAAACTGAGGGGAAAGTTAGGGTCTGGCTGAGAGACTAGCCATGTACTCTTAGAGTGTGTTTAGTGTGACCTAAGTAGTCAATGGTAATCAATAATGATAATAGGTCTCATTTATTCAGGCCATTTGGAGGGATTGGCAATAATAGTATCATTTATAGCATTTATTACCTTCAAACACATGAAACTCAAAACAGTTTTGTGTAGCAGTTTTTACCAGCCCAGCCCAATCTTAAGAATTTGATGAGGTGCTTAAAATTACTGGGCTTGGGCCTGGAGAGCCAGATTCAATAGATCTGGGATAAGACTGGGAACACATATTTTAACACAAGCACCACTTTTTTAAAATGCTAGTTGAGAACTCATTAGATCTGCATCAGTGAAGGAATAAGAGGATTTTCTAAGTAAACAATAACCAAAAACAAAAAGCAAAATGAACAAAAACTCTTATGGCCCTTTGAAAGTACCTGAGGATATTTGAATTGAAAATAAATTTCTTCTTTAATAACTGTGGACCTCCCCTAAAATCTTGCTTGGAATCATTCTTCATGCTCACCAAATTTTAGTAGGAGGGATGGTGACTTTCTGCCTAGACTCCACTGATTTTTTCCCCTCACTCTCACACTTGGATTCTTTTGGTTCCCGCAACAGGCCAGTGAGTTGTGCAGGACAGGGTGGTAGATACTGAACTGGCAGAACCTGATTTGACAAGGGCCAGGTGCCACCTTCAAAAGCCCTGACAACAAGTTCTCTGTCACCAGTTGGAACAAAAAGATGAGGCTTGATTTTATTTTGTGTGTTGGTGACCATTATGTTCCTGGTGGGTTTTTGTATGCATTTCTAAGTGATGACCTTTTTGTAATTGTAAATAAATAAGAACCACTTTATAGAAATCTTTGGAAAAATAAGAAAAACCCTCTAAATTGCACGGCTAAAAGTGTTGTGATGTATCTGTCTCCTCTAGTCTCTTTTCAAGGGTATAAATATGTGTTTTACATGTCCGTGATCCTTCATATTATTAGATTTGTACTCTTCCTTGCTCATTTAACATGTCCCCATATTGTTCTGTGACCTTAAGCATCGTCAATTCTAACTAACATCCACAAAGTGGATAGGCAGGAAGCTGCGTGCGACTGAGTAAACCATCTGGTCAGCTGCCCAAGCATTTAAAGTGGGGCCAATACACAGATCTACCAGTCCCCAGAGGGCCCCGCCACACACTCATGAAGCACAGTGCAAGTGAGCTGAGCTGGGGAAAAATGCATTTGAGTTCCCTTCCCAGCTATAGCCCCTGCTACTCACTTGAGGCAAGTTACTTCGTCTTTCTTAACATAGGACTTTATCTGCAAAGTGGAGAAATAATGTCTGACCGAGGGGCTGTTAGGAGATCTGAGATTATAACTACAGTGCCTCAGTGAGAAGGAATACATTGCCATCAGTGTTAAGGCTAGGATTCTTCTTCTCTCCCTACACCTGCTCATTCCTTCCTTGAGTGGGCGCCCATCCTGTCTCCCACCTACTGGCAGTGACCTTGGCTTTCAAACCCACCTTTGGCTCTCTAGAGGTCTTGTGCTTATTCCACAGTTCTTGAGACCTGGGGGCTTCCCTGTGCATGTCTACCAAGTTCTCTTGGGCTTCTGGCTCCCCTCACCACCTCTGTCCCCACCCCTGTTGCCTAACTGGCCTATTTGCCTCTCCTTGGATTTTTATATTGTTTAAAACTCAGATGGAGATGTTTGTATTGTACAGATTTTTCCTGTTTTCTTAGGGTGGTTTTGCCTCAATCAAAAGGAATGATTTTTTTTTATTCTTTATACATTTGATGGGTGTAACCACTTCTTAAACTATTTTTCCAATTTAATTCATAAAAAAAAGTACCTCCTTATATTTCTTTTGATTTTTATCAAGACTACACATCTCTCCAGTGTTTGGTTCCTTCTTTATAGAAAAAAAAAACTTATTAAAAACCAGCAAGCATTTCCAGCAGAATCCATTTCATTCTGTGTTTAGCTTTCTCATGGACCAGTCTGTTTACCTTAGGCATAAGATTTGTGCTTTTATGTCTATGAATAGACACAGCAACAGATATTTTCATCACTTCTTTTGAAGAGACAGACCAGGCAGCTCCATAAGCTCATGAAACCTCAGGGTCTCCACCCAGATACCTTCCTCACAGTAACACTGTCCTTCCAGCCCATGCTCAAACCGCCCCCAGATGTGATAATCATCCTTCTACCCAAGAGTTCATCTAGTTATTGCTATCACTAAAGTGTTCTTCTGTTGACATAAAAGCCTACTTCCCTAAAATGGCCAAATTAATTCATATTTTCTCTCTAAAATCAGGCAGATTTTTTCTACTCGTGGCCCTTTGTGGAGAGGAAGGGGCTATCATCGCTCTTCTCTAAATAGCTCAATTTTATTCTACCATGTCTCACATGAGGAAGGCTACATGGCAAAGAGTGGGACCCTGAAATTAGATAACTCTATGTTCAAATTTTGATTTTGCTACTTACTAGTCTGTGACCTTGAACAAGTTCGTTACTTGTCTTAATTTTCATTTTCGCCTTTTGGCAATGCAAATAAATAGTAATGTCTGCCTCCTAGGATTGTGTCAGGTTGTGTAGATGCTGTGTGTAAAGCACCGAGGCACCCGCATCTTAGCTCCCCATGCATGAGAACTCTGAACAATCTGGCTGCTCTTATGGATGAGCCTCCAAAGATGTGGCCCAGGACTGGACACGACTCCAAGGAGAGTCTGTTCAGCAGGATTTCACCTCTTAATCTTGGACTTTGACTTAGAATCTGTAGCAATGGAAATGTCTCATATGGAAACAATAAGGTTCAATAAGGTAAGGTTGAGAATGTGTGGTGGGGGAAATGTCAACCAACCCTCCCCTCCTGCCTCTTTTTGGCCAACCCAGTACTTGTTCCTTTAGTTTACTGCATTGTGACAGAAAGAACATGGATTTTGGAGCCAGAAAAACTCACTGAATTCAAATCCTGACTTCACTCTTTATCTTACAAGAAATTGGGCAAGTCCCTTAAAGTCTTCAGCCTGTCACCTATCAGTCACCTTATCCATTATACAGTCTTTAAGGTGATCATACTGGGCAGCCACTGTGCCAGACCTGCAGCCCCAGCCTTCAGTAAGTCTGGGGGTCTATTTGTTCCCTTTTCTTTCCTCCTTTTCATCCTGATGTTCTTTAATCCCACCCCTCCCACCAATTACGCGAATTTTTCAAATACATTTCTTAGATGAAACACAGGACTTGCATTCATCCCTGTTACATTTCATCTCGTTGGTTGCAGCCCAACATTCCAGCTGGCTGAGATCTTTTCCATTTTTACTAAAATTTCAAAAGAATATTTAAGTAACGCCAAAGTCTAAAAAGCAAACCAGTCATAATCCCCAGAGCCAGGCCCAAGTGCACATTCACTCCAAAGAGTCCCCATCTGTTCAGGGTGATGGCTTTGTTCACTGTGGCTGGTGTCAGCCATGCCCCCACGCAGCCTCGTGTCCCTGCTCATCCAACACGGTGAGCAGACACTTCCCCCTCTGCTGCCTGATTTGCACAGCTATCATTTTAATACCCTTCCTGGAACTGGGCCAAGATTAACTTCTTGTTTTATTTTTAATTTTTTTATTGTTTCTTTTTAATTATAGATAACATTAGGATTATGCTTTGTTGTCTCTATGTTCTTGCTATTAGAGAAATGCTGCCTGCATGATCGTTCATGACTGTTCTACTTATGTTGAATTGTTTTTTAGAGTAAATCCCAAGGAGCAAGCTAATGGGGTTAAAGGGCAAGAACATTTCCTAGTCCTTTCTGTGTGTTGTTATATTACTTTCCAAAAGGTAAGCCATGTCTCAGGCATTGTCCAAGGCATGTGCCATTTCCCCACCTCTTCACCAATATTTGGAATTTTAAAATTTTGGCTAATGAGCTAATGAGATGTACTTTCCTGACTTCTTCCTATGTGATTTGTCTATGCATATATTTGGGAATTAGAGGGAGGATTTTGAAATCTTATTCTATCATACCACTCTCCTCCAAGTTTTATAGTTTATAATATCTTTACCAAGTTAGCCATAATAAGGTTTTAGTGAGGTCAGGAGTCATGTGGACCTCCACTACAGACTCCTGTTTACTAATTGGCATTCTTTCCGCTGAATTTTTCTACTAGAGAGGATACCTCTACCTGGTCATGGTCAAGGTAGTTGCCTGAGAGGTGACATTTGAGTTGATGCCTGAAGGATACAAATAACTGTGATATCATTTGTCTTCCTGTCCCATCTTCCATCCATCCATCTTAAACATGCTGAATGTCTACCCTGTGCCCACCATTCTGCCAGGCATAGCTGGTCTCACCAGACCAGGATGCCACACTTCCAGCCTAGTGCCAAACCCTCAACTCTTTCCACCAGACCAGAATGCACTCATGTGGCCCCATCTGACCTAGTACCTGAGGATTTAGGAAGTTCATGGTTTCTGTTTGATTAGTGGATTGGGGAGAGTGAGGGTCCCAGCCTCATGCCATCTGCAACCAGAATTCCCCTAGGAGTCATTATAACCTTCATCCAGTCATTCAAGCCACTGAATGTCTACCAGGTGTCAGTCACTGGCCTAAATGCATGAGACATTTTGAAGAAAAACAAAGATCCTCCCTCATGGAGCTTAAAATCCAGTTGGGACGGGGGGAGGGGAGAACAATAATTAAAACATAATAAATAAGAACTCAGAGGTGATAAATGCCATGAAAGGGGGGGAAATGTGGAGCAAGGTGAGGCAAATGGAGTGTGTGTGTGTGGGGGGGAACCAGTTGCATAGAGAAGCTGAGATGTGAATAAAGACCAGGAGATGAGGGAGTACCAGGGGGCAGGAGCCCTTGCTCCCAATCCTGCCACAGGAACTGGCAGTATGCACAAAGTGTGGGACATTAACTCCTTCCGTCTACCTAGGTTTACTCCAAGATGGGGGAAAGGGAGAAAGTGAAGGGGAGAAGGAAGGAAGAGCTAATTTTAACTGATACTTGAAAACATTTTATGTAACAACAAGCAAGCATAGATTAGAGCATAGAAGAAGCATTTTCACGAAGAAAATGAAACAGCAGACTTCAAAAACATGCAGCACTTGCAAGGGGGCGTGTGGCTGCTCCTGAATCTACTTCCCCAGTCCCTGCGGAGGCCTCTAGGGGTCCTTTGGGGAAAAGTCTACTGAGTCATGGCTATGGATAGACTGGGGGCTGAGTCAGGCCGTCCTAGATTTGAATTATGGCTACATCTCTATTTAGGACTTTTTCCCTGAGCCATTTCCTGATCAAAAAAGTATAGTACATAATTCTCACCCTGCAGTATTGTATGGAGGACAAAATAAAGAGGCAAAGTCAAAAGCTCCTGGCACAAGACCAACTCTGCGGAGGTGCTCAGCTATGCATGCCCCATTCCAACTCCATGCTAGACTTCCTTCCTTTCTTGGGCCCCTCCTCTCATCAGACACGATGCTCTCTGGGGAGTAAACCCTCGCTCTGTGGTCTTGGGCAAGTGACCTTGCTCTCTCTTCCTGAGTTTCTTCCTCTGTCTATGATGCCAATAATAGCTTATCTGAGACTTTGAGGATTCAGTGAAATTTTCACACTTGCAAAAAGTGTGTGTGATCAGGCAGGCATCTGGCCAGGTCCTATAGGGGTGAAGTAGCTCAGGTACCAAGCAGGATGTGCCTGGCCTCATCCCTATAGGTGCAACCCCAACATTTTTCATGTACAATTTTAAAGAACCAGTCTTACCTAATAAAGGCTCATTACACTGTAGAGTGTTGGTGCTCACTCTGTCTCTTCCAACTGAACTAACTGCTGACCTGTATCTTAACCCAGAGGCTTCTGACAAGACAGCAAAAGAGATGCTCCCTGCATGGGCTGCCTGGGTCTACGGACCAGTTGCCCAGTAGATGCATGTTGAATGAATGAATGAATGAATGAATGAATGAGTGGCTTTATTATTATCATGCTGGCTAAAAATACAAAAAGACTTTCACATAGATTATCTGATGGGATTCCTTATAGAAATATTATTATGTGTCTTTATTTTGGAAACAAGAAGGCTGAGGCAAAAGAAGGGGTAATGTGAGATTCCTGTGTCACAGAGTAATCAGGTGAAGCTTAGATTCAAGTCCCCTGAGGCAAAATCCAGAGCTCTCTTCTTGATGCCAGTGGTTCTGCATCAGAATCATCTATAGGGTTTATCAAAACACGAATTGCAAGTCCAATCCCAGAATCTCCATGTCAGTAGGTCTAGTGTAAAGTTCCTTAAGTTTACATTTCTGACAAGTTTCCAGGTAATACTGCTGCTGCTGGTCCAGGGACCACACTTTGGAAATCACTGTTTTGAAGAGTGGTATTTCTCCATTTTGTAATCATGACGAATGCCACATAATTACATCTCGGTGATTTCAAATTTATGGACCATGACCAGAAGCAGCTGTGGGTAGAAGGGCAGAAAGTAGGCCAGGATGCTTGAGCCTCAAAGCCTGCTCTGCCACTAAATGCTATGTGACCACCACTTGGAGACGCACTTTCCTATGGGTAAAATGATTTGACTATCCTGGCTCTGCCTGTCTTCCAGGAATGGCAATAGATTAGATGCAATCATGGAAGAGAGACAGTTTCAAGTAAATTAAAAATCCCTGGAATCAATAGGGTAAAGTGACCCTATTTCAGCCACTTCCTGTTCCACTTTCAGGTGTACAGCATATGACAGAGAAGAAGGAGGGTTCCAGACCTCTCTACCTTCTCCCTCTGTATCAACCCCTCCACCCTCTCAAACAAAAAGTACCAGAATTTTTAGGACCTATATTTAGTTGTTGGTTTTCTCTGTGTGCTCTTCCTATCTGAATTATCTAAATAATTCACAAATTGTATCATAATTACATTCACCACCCACTTTAGCCTCTTGATTTCTGTCTCGTTCCCTGCTGTATTCCCAGCCCGTGGATATTGTATATACTCACTAAAAAATTACTGAATAAATAAATAATAAAAGAGAGCACTATGACTCCCATGTTGGAGCCTTTCTGGAGCCTTTCTGGTCTGAAGAGCTATGAGCACAGAGGCTGTAGGGGTCTATTCACACCCTCAGCCCACCATCACAGACACCCACTCCCTCCAGGAAAACTCAGTTGAAATGGTTTGGGCCTGCCCAGTCTAGGTCCTCACCTCTTTCTTGTCCCTCTTCTGGGTCAGAAGCTGTGGGAAAATCCTATCCTCACTAGATGTGAAGACTCAGCTCAAATATTTCCCTAAAAGCCAATGTCTACCTCTTCCTAAAATGAACTCCCTCTTCCATAGCTTTCCAGATCTCCCCCATCCCTCTCTCCCAACCCCAGCCTTCCCTGACTGTTAACACTGAAGCCTTTCTCTGAAATGTCTATTTAGTTTTCTCTCCACCCAAGCCATCAGCAAACTGAGGGGAAGGACTATGTTAATTCATCTCTGTCCATGTTTGCTGAGCCCCTGCTATGTTCCATATGCAGGAGATACAGATGTGGATAATAGTTTTAATTCCTAAAATTTGTTGAGCACTTACTATGTGCTAGGCACTCTTTACTCTGTCACTTAATTCTCATACAACCCTTTGAACCAGATACATTTCATAGATGAGGAAACCATTTTAAGTAGCTTGCCCAAGATGACACAGTCATGACCCGGAGGAGCCAGGACTAGAATCCAAGCCTAACAATCATGTTTAATGCTGTCTCAAACCTGGACATTGACATAAGCTATTTCTTTCATCTGAAGCTTCAGGAGAAGCTTGAATATTGTATGTACTGCTCTGATTTTGTATATACACCCTCTGCTCTGACTCCTTCTTCCTCCATGAGCTCTTCAGTGCTCTCTCCCAGCCTGGGCTGAGAAACCCTCCCCATGCTTTCTACCCTCCTCTTATGACCTCGGTTAGACTCCCATCAAGTAGTATTTTCATTATCTGTGCATGATTCTTACTGGACTGTAAGCCCTATAAGGTGGGGACACGGTGTTCAGCTTTGAGTCCCAGTCGCCTGGATTAAGTGGAGCTCTCCCTAGAAGCCTGACCCTGATGAACGGTGACTGAGGGAAACCAGAGACCACAGCAGTCCTTTCTGCCTAAGGTATCAGACCTTGAGGGATCAAGAAAGCCCTGCATGAAGGCCCGTGAGACCTTCCTGGTCTTGTCCCCCCAGGTTGAAGCTTGAAATTTCACCACCAGGTCAAGAGAGAAAGGAAGGAGTGGCACTGGTTCCCTGGCAGGACTCTGACCTCTCTTGCCTGGGGGTGACTGGGCTCCACCACTTACCAGCTCTGTGACCTTGGGCAAATAACTGATTTGGTTTGGGACCCAGTTTTCTCTTCCATAAAAGGTGTTTTCTGAGCCACTTCCTTGACGTCACTGCGTGGGCTGTGCAGTGAGGGACAATGGGTTTGACCCTTTCCTCTCTGCTTTTCAGTTGCACAACCTTGACTAAGTCAACATTCCAGGTCCTGAGATTTATCCCCTACAGGAAACTGATTTCTCAGCTTCAGGAGCAAGGAAGTGTCACTGTTTGGGGTTGCTAAGCACATGGCAAGCATGTAGTAGGCACTCGCTGACAGGTGCTGCCCTTGCTGGCAGGGAGCACCAAGCACTTGGGCAGCAGGGTGCATGCCACCTGTGCAGGACTTTGGGATAGTCATTTCTTTTCTGTGAACCTCAGTTTCCTCCGTTACGACACACATGCCACTGTCCCTGCTCCCCTGACCTCTGAAAGGAGACATGGCTCTGGCAGCTTTGTTTTCAAGGGAGCAGGGTTCACTCAAGTGGATTCTTAACAGTCCTTCAGCTCCCCTGGCCCCCTCCTGCTCCCTCCCACAGGGAGAAGATTCCAGCTTCTAATACATTCCTTCTCGAAACTGGTGGGAAGTCCCTGGCCAGGATATGAAAAATGAGAGCCACTACTGAGAGGCCATCATAGCTGGTGGAAGGAGGGAGGCTGGGGTTCTTTTTTTTTCCAATGGATCTTTAAATTATTTTCATTTTGCTGACTCGCATGCTTTTCTGAGTTAAGGAGCTTCGGGAGATGGTTCTAGGCCATTTAAGCAGAAAGCCTCATTGGCTCCAATCTCTTAGAGAGGAAAAGATTTAACACTGTGTAGCCCAGCCTGTGGATGCCTTCTCAGGGCCTAG
The DNA here is from genome assembly GCF_047511675.1 of Marmota flaviventris. Classification (NCBI taxonomy): domain Eukaryota; kingdom Metazoa; phylum Chordata; class Mammalia; order Rodentia; family Sciuridae; genus Marmota; species Marmota flaviventris. The sequence continues at coordinate 38,116,683 of NC_092507.1, read as the reverse complement.
CAGGGCAGGTGTGGGCTTTGCAGAGTGCGGCCACCCTTCGGAGAGCCTGATCTACCAGGACAGGTAGATCCCACTGAGATTTCCAGCATTGGCCAGTCAGAGTGTGAACAGCACAGAGCCTCTACTAGATTTCCAGTGGTGGGGGCTCCTTGGGTTTTAAGTTATGTTTACAAGGTAGCTTGTTTTTTTGTTTGTTTGTTTTTTCCCTTTCTCTTTTGTTCCTTTTTAGTGAGAAGGGCAGCCAATCCTGAATGATGCAGTGATCAGAGCCCTTCCCTCCTAGCTCTCACCTCTGGTTCCCAGGTGAGCCTCACTCCTGAGCTGGATGTTCTCACCTGGCTGCCTGGGGCTAGGGGCGAATGGAACGTAACTGACCTAATTTGTTCAAGGCGATCCTTGAACTGAGTCACCATAAATCCCTACTTGATCCTTCTATGGCCCTGTACACAGTTGCCACCCCTCCTATGATGATGATGAGGGCACCAAGGCTGGTGTGGTAATAATGAGCAGACTTGGGAGTCAAAGTCAGATCAAGACCTGAGGGCTGAGGTATCTCCACGGACTGAGAAAGCAAAACTGCCCCCAAGAAACCACGAGTAGCAATGGGGTGCATTTCCCTCCCTGCAATCCAGTCGTCCAGCAGCCAAGGCAGGGCCTGGAGAGGGATAATCACGTTTCAGAGCCGACCAGAGAGGCTGCCACTCGGAGCTTCCTTTGTATTTTGAATATGTAATCTCTAATTAGACTTTGCCTTAATTGCAAGATTTCCATACGCCCCATGACTGCTGTGCGCTCTGTCTGGGGATAAACACGTCCATCAAGTGAGAAGCAAATTGTGGCTGTTGTCTTGGCCCCATCATCCTGTGGCTCCACTGCGGTTCCTCTGGGGACGAAGCTCAGCCTTCCCCTGTGAAAGCGCTCTGGGGCCCACATTTTAATCAAAAGCGTACCTGCCTCTAGGAAAAAGAGTAGAGGCACGGCTCAAAAGTGATTAAATTTAATAACCAAAAGACCAGAAAAAGTCTGCTTTGCAATGCATAATTTCACCAGATATTTATTTATTTCATCATGTGGCCACATTCTACATGCTGTATGGGGACACTTTATTAAAAATGCCATTTATTTTAACAGCAGCAATAAAGGAAACACACGCCTTTTTTTTTCCTTCGCCCCACTGTGTTAAAGGCATTTGTGGTTATTAAATTACTCTTGAGTAGAGGAATGCCTGTCTCCAAATTTACTCTGAAGTATTTCAATAAAATGATCTCAAATGTTTATTCACTCAGCAAATATTCACCCAGAGCTACTCTGGGTCAGAGCTAGCACTGGGGTAGAGCAGATGGAGCCCCCCTGCCTCCCAGGAGCTCAGGAGCACGGGACAAGCACAGGTGACAGAGGCATCCCACAATGCAGCCCAGGTCTAGTGAAGGAGTGAATGAATGAGGGTATGGATGCCCCCCCCACTGCCTCCAACCTTCCCCACCATGAACACACTCCCCGCAGGCCTGCTGCCGTCCAGATCATTCCTCCACAGTCCTCCTGCTGGAATGTGGATGTCTCTGGGGAGGACTCTCCCCCTCCTACTCTCCCCACCTCTCTATTCTGGGCTAGATCCTGGCTCGCTTCTCACTGCAGGAACCATCCTTTCCAGGGAAGGCTGAGCCCCAGGCTGGTCCAGATGCACCTTTTCTGGGTTGCCATCAGCAGGGCACTGCTCACATCCATGAGTTCTGTCTGTTTCTAAGTCTGTCTCTCCCACCAGATGAAAGACTCCTCAAGGACAGGGACTGTGCCTGGCTCATCCTGAGTCCTGGACTCAGCACAAAGCCCTGGCACATAGGCACCAGGGGAGGGGTACCCAGTGCCCCTCTGTGGCAGAGGGAGGATGCTCAGGGGCAGTTTCCCCAGAGTCATGGTACACTGCACCCTGAGAGCTGCAAGCAGATCTGGGATGGGGCCTAGGGCACGGGGCAGGACTGACTTCCCTCGAGGGCTTCCTGGGTGGGCGGCCGCCTTCCTCCTCGGGCCGCAGGCTTGGTGTCTCCTGTGCACTCCTGTTTAACCCCATTCATGGGGGCCACAGCCACGTAATTGGATTGAGCAGACACTGACAAGGTCAATTTGACAATTTCATTAATCTTTTATTAAACACCAGCCCTGAGCTCCAGCCAGGCTCGTCTGCGCGCTGTCCCTAGAACGTGCCTGGCATATTCCTGTCTTGAACGCCTCCGCCAGGCCAGACGTGACTGTCCCACAGCTTTGCGTATACAGGGCTTGATGTTCAGCAAAGTCCCTCAGCCTCTCTGGCCGTGCTGCAGAGATGGAGGAGTCGATGTACATAGAACACTGGGGACAGTCTTGGCCTACTTTAGTGCTCCGCATCATTAATTCACAACCATCTTTGAAGACTTCGTTTTGCTAAGGAGGAGATTGAGTTCGAGAGAGGGAAAGTGACAAACTCAAGGTCCTTTCCAGGGAGACAAACTGCAGCCATCAGTGGCACTAGCAGGTTAGAATGGCCAGATCCTGAAGGGCAGTTTTGAGATTGGAGGGAACGGTAGATGTGTGTGTGACCAGCACAGTGCCTGGCCCTCGGTACATACAGAGCACAGGTTTGTTAGGGAGGGAAGGAGTCCAGTCATGCAAGCTGGAGCTTCCATAAGAATCTCAGGGAAAGGAAGGGACACCTTGCTGGGTGACAAGTGGAGCCTTAAGTTCGGTGGGGGCTTTTAGGACTCAGAGCAAAGCAAGGAGCCAGGAGAGCGTGCAAGAGGAGAAGTAGCATAGAGGGCAGCTGAAGTGAGGTAACCGGGAGAGAAGGAGGAAAGTGAGGCTGGAGATGAGGTCGGGGCCACCGCTCAGTGCCTGGGGAGTATGGAAAGACATCCAGCAAGGAACACGCAGCCCATCTGGGGTTTTAGAAAGTTCCTCCTGGCTTCACTACAGAAGACTGAGCCAGGCAGGCTGGAAGTGGGAAGGTCGTAAGTGGCTGTGAGGTGGGCAGCGTCTACTGGGATAAGCCACCCCTGTGCTGCCTGGCCTCTTAATTGTTGGGGAGGGGTGTCAAATGAGACCCTTCCTGGTGCAGTCCTCCTGGTGCTTTTCTTCGTGATTGTGAGTAGACGAGTTGCCTTTATTGCCAAAGGTTCATGGCTTCCCTGGTAAAGCAAAGGACATTGGGACTCTCAAACTCACACACAAGGAAATGGACAGACTCTCCCCAAGAGGCCCTTGAAGCACTTGGCCAGTTGCTGTGACATGGCTCAGGGCCTGAGCCAGTCTCACCTCCAGCATGCAGCTCTGTCCGATGTCTCAGAGCTTCGGGGCTCTCCTCGTTGCTGAGGCCCTCTCCCCACTCAGCTTGTCAACCTCCGGTCAACAGACTCTGGAGGCCAGCCATGGGTCCTGGCACCTGGAGGGGGAGCAACTGCTGTCAGAGCCTGGAGGAGCTCCAGGCGCTGTTGAGCACGGGGGTCAGACAGACAGAAACCGGAGTTCAGTGCCAGGAGTGGAGACATGGAGGATCATGTGAGAGGGTGTTGTTAGGGAAGGGTTTCCCAGAGAAGCTGATTTTTTTTTTTGGGGGGGGTGTGGGTTACCAGGGATTGAACTCAGGGCACTCAATCACTGAGTCACACCCCCAACCCTATTTTGTGTTTTATTTAGAGACAGGGTCTTACTAAGTTGCTGAGTGCCTGACTTTTGCTGCAGCTGGCTTTGAACTCATGATCCTTCTGTCTCAGCCTTTGGAGCCACTGGGATTACAGGTGTGTGCTACCACACCCGGATTGTGCTGGATCTTAAAAGACATGTGGGGATTTCATAGGCCAGCGGGGTACTCAACTTTGGACATCTCTTTAAGAGCTGCCTGCATCCTAATGTGTTGTTGTTGTTGTTGTTTAATCTTGTTGTAAAATCTATTGTAAGAGAACAGGAAGAACCCAGATCACTCACTCTGGGATTTACTAGTGCTGGGCCTCCAGGGAGCACCCCACAGAAGGTATGAGAGTGTTGAATGGAAGGGCTCCTGAGCTCCCCTTCCCACAATGAAAGAGGGAAGGAGAAGAGGGGAGCCAGGGATGGAGGGGAAATTAGTGGAGTCCCCAGGAGGGACCCTTAAATCCAACCTGACCAGTTTCTTCCCTGTAGAAGCCCACGGCTCCCTGAGCCTCAGGACAAACTCCCACCTCTTTCCTTAGCTGGTGTCTATCTGGCCTTTGTATCCGGCATGTATTCACCCATCAGCGAGTCACTCATGCCCACCTTCCACTCATGCCCACAAACACATCAGCCCACATCTTTATTGTCAGCTCTTGCATTTCCAGAACAGACCTAGACAGTTGCCGTCTTCAGGCCTTTGTCAATGCTATGTTCTCCGCCTTCAGAGAAACCCCTTCACCCAGGGAGCACATCCTCAGTGGCTTTGTCAACTACAGCAAGAAATCTTCCCCAGGAGATCTCTGCGGCTCGGAGCCCTGTACAGACCTCTTAGCCCTCCAATATAGCACCAAAGTGCACACCCCATGTTCATGAAGGAGTCTCTGTTTGTCCTGCCTCCAAGGCAGGCTTGACATTTTTCTTTATTGTCCATCTTTACTGACCAGAGGCGGTATGGTCGGGTGGGGAAGGTCTGGGTTCTTCTGTCAGATTGCCATTGTCAGAGACTTGAATCCCAGCTACTGTCCTGGAATTCGTGCAATCCTATGAGAGCTATTTACTCTCAATGCCTCTGGTTCTTCACCTGCAAAATGGGTTTATAATAAGGGTTGATGCAAGGATTAACTCTGTTAATTGTGTCAAGGTCTTCGAAGAATGCCTGGCAGATAGTAAGAACTCACTAATGGTGAGCTCTTGTGATTGCTTTTCAATTAGAAAATAGTAAGGTGCAGTGCAGAAATATTTGGAGGGAAAAAGTTCAAAGTTAAAAAAAAAAGTGCCCTCCTCTCAAATAACTGTTAGATTCATGTGTGTCTTTCTGGTTTTCTATTCAGCATGTAGGTGGTAGCATACCTATTGTATACATACATCCACAAAATCTGTACACACAAACATGACATCCTCTTCTATAGCTTGCTTTTCCCATTTAGCAGCATATACTAATGCTCTCAAAAATAGGTATTATTTTTATCTGTCTTTGTAGCCACAAAAGCTAGCATAGAATAGGCATTTCAGGGAACTCTGAGGAAGTAAAGTGGTAGGGAAATTGGGCAGTCTGAATGGCGTAAGGCTTCAGCATGTGACTGAGGTCCAAAGAGTCATTAATAGCATAGCACTTGTCACTGCTGAGGAGTCAGTATCCAAGTAAGATCTCCTTACTATGGTTTGAATGTGTCCCTCTAAAGTTCCTGTATTCAAAACTTAATTTCCAAATTCATATGTTGGTGATGGGTTTGGAAAGTGTTGGGGATCCAATGGTGTCATAAGGTTGAGCCCCCATGATGGCTTAAGTGGCTCTGAAAGAAGGGAAGACAGCCCTGAGCCAGCACATGTGCTCTGTCTTGCTGTGTCACTCCACGGCAGGCAGCCCTCACCAAATGCCTAGCAGATGCTGGTGCCATGCTCTTGGACTTACCAACCTCCAGAACTGTGAGGAGTAAATTTCTTCTCTCTATTAAGTTACCCAGTCTCAGGTATATGATTATAGCAATAGAAAACAGACAATACACCCCTCATTTTAGTGATAGAGACCTCAAGGGCAGAGAGGGGAAGGGGCTTCCCTGGGGTAGCTCAGCAAGTTAATGAGACTGGAGCCTGGGCATGCCTGTGCCTGTATCCTCAGGCTATATGTGGCCACCCTTCCTACCTGTTTCCCAGAGTTCTCCTCACCTCAAAGCTGATACACAGCCTGAGAGACAGCCTTCTTGCTCTGGTTCTGCCTGGCTTTGTGGCCTCCCCCAGGCCTGAGTTTGCTAGAAAGCCTGGAGCAGCCATCCCCAGATTGTTCCCCAGACAAGGAGGCAGAGGGAGGTGGCCAGTGGGAAAATGTCACCAACACAAGGGATTCTTATTTTCTGTGTCCCAGGCAGTGTCAGGTTACCTCTCAGACAACAGAGTATTTTGGAGTCTTGGAGGCTTCTGGCTCCATCCTTCCAATCTGTCCCATGCACAATTTCAGAGGGTCCGCTGCAGTAGGATGAAGCATGCCCTTTGTAGGGCAGGCCACCCTCTTCTGGGGATCCCTGCCACTGCTCTCTCCATCAACGGGCCTTTGCACAACTATGTCTTCTGCCTGAGATGTCATCCCCTGTTGTTGCCTTGGCTCAGAATCATGTGGTTTCTCACGGCCCGTCTGCTTCTCTCATCCCCTATGATCTGTCCCTCTGAAGGGTCCTTGCAACACCTCGTGCAACCTTTCTCCCTAGCCCTCCTCAACACTCAGTTGGCCCTGCCTATGGGTGTGATCTACCCACTCACAGAGAGCAGCCTGGGACGAGAGGGTGACTGAGGACAGCTATGGTAGCCAGGTGTGGTCGGGGCATCCAGGCAGTTTCCCATGAAAGGCAACCTTTACTCTGCCTTCAGCTGTGGAAGGACACAGATTATGTCCTTGGAAAGTCCCTCCACTTCATTCTGAGCTTCAGATTCTACATCAGAAAAAAGGCAATTCTGCAGCCCTTGAAAAAGGGTTAAATGAGCGAATTAGAAACTGCCCCCACTGCTCTCCTGCCCCACTTTCTCCTTTCAGAGATCCCTCTCTGAGTCACAGAGTACAAAATTTACAGGGACCAAGAAAGTGGCCTCAAGAAACTCAAAGCGGAACAACAGAAATCACTCTGGCAGGCATGTAAGGGCCCAGTGGGCAGCCTGGTACACCAGCTGGGTATCACCCTGTTGGGCTCCATTGCAGACCCTGCCTCCCAGCCCCCAGACTGGCAGTTCCTGTGGGCAGCTGCAGGGAAACACCCATTTCCCATCCATGGAGCTTGGGTCTTTGCAATGATGGGCTTAACTGTGGCAAGCACACCGAATGCCAGAAGTCTCTCAAAGATGAATCTTTGTCAACTGTGGTTTTGGAATTAAAGAGGATATTTCACCAGAGCACTGGAATGGCCACCAGCAGCCATTGGAATGCTTTCTGGACGATGATGCCCACTGGGTTGACCCAAGCACATGGTACAGTCTTAGAGGCAACTCTGTCTCTTCATCTTTGGGCAAGGTGGCCCAGCTCTGTCGGGCTTTCCACAGGGGTTTCCCACATCTGCCCAGTGCTGCTTAGGTCTTCTTGCCAGGCCAGGTGCTAAGTTCAGGGAAGGAAAGAAAGCTGGGAGAAGACGGCTGCTCCTCTAGCTGGGGCACTTCACTCAAGAGCTATCTTAGAACAGCACCGGATGGCTTACAGTTTCAGGGCTTGTTCCAAGTGGCCAAGGCTGGCCCTCTGGAGTGTGGCTGCCTTGCTCCCAGTTCCCCTGCTGTTTTCCTTATGGCTACCAAGAGAAACTGCATCCAAATAACAACCCTGGACTCCGAGGTGAGGAAACATGGACACAGTTACTTCATTTATTAACTCACTCATTCATTTATTTGTGGATGCATTCATTTACTTCACACAGATGTGTGGAGTTTTACAGTGTCCTTGTCCTGTTCTGAGTGCTGGATATTTACAAGAAAGTAGAAGGGTCAAAGTCCCTGTCCTCACCGAGCTTGTCCTCCAGCAGAGGGAAACACCAAACAAGCCAAATGGACCAAGAGATACTCGGACGGTCACTGGCTTACAGTGGTTCAGCTTTTGATTTTTTTGACTCTATAATTTGTGAAATAAATACAAATTCAAAAGGAATTTGCACTTAAAATTTTGAGTTTTGATTATTTCCCCTAGGCTGGTGACATGCACACTGGGCAACAACAGTGAGCCATACATAGCTCCTAGTCAGTCTCCAGATCATGAGGATAAACCACCAATGCTCCATAGTGTACTGTGTTCCTAACATAATTTGGATACTTGTATTCAGTGAATTATGTGAGTTATTCAATACTTTTTTAATAGTATAGGGTTTGTCTTAAGTGGTTTTGTTCAATTTTGGGTCAATGCAAGTATTCTGAGCTTGTCTGAGCTAGGCTAGGCTAAGTTATAATGTTCAGAAGGTTAGGTATAGGCTATTCATTTTTGACTTAGGACATTTTTCAACTTATAATGGGTTTATCATTGTAACCCCAATGTAAGCTGAGAAGAATTTGTATATGATGGGTAATGATTGTTCTTTTGGGGGAAGAAAGGATAGAGGGCAAAGGATGCCATTTCAGGAAGGTGATCAGGGAACCCCTCTCTGAGAAGGTGGCATTTGAGCAAAGACCTGTATGGAATGAGAAAGTCATCCATGTGGGCGCCTGGGAAATCAATACTGCATTCTGGACATATGGTCAGCAAATGAAGAGGCTCTAGTGCAGGTGGTACTTAGGTGTCCCAGGAGAAGGGTGCCTAAAGGGGTGCAGAGGAGAAGCAATGATGGGGAGAGTAGGAAGAGATGAAATAGGCCATGCAGTCGGGACCAGAGCTGAGCCCATGAGCAAGGCCCAAAACACATTCAGGTACCAAGGGAAACCTCTGAAGGATTTTGAGCAGGAAAATGACATGATGGAATGTATGTCTTGTGGAAGTCACTCTAGTTCCTTCGTGGACAGGACAATAGGGGCACAAGTGTAGAAGCAGGAAGTCCTCCTGCTAAAAGGCTCCTGAAAAAACACAGGAGAGGGTAAGGGGCTTGCACTAAAGTGTTGAAGTAACAGTGACAAGGAGCTGACCTGGAGGGCACTTGGAAGAAACAGGGATCTGCCACTGGGTTAGAGGAGAAGGTATGAGAGCAGCAGGTGTCAAGGGTCACTCAGGGTTTTAGTCTGAGCAACTGGAAAATAGGAATTGCCATTGATTGTGATGGGGATCAGGATCAGGAGGAGACTAGGGACTTTCTCAGACAGGACTTGTTAGACATCTGGAGGGACATTGAGCACACAGTTGCATAGACTGGGACTGGTGCTGTGTACTCCAGAGTCATTGATATATAGGTGATATCTCTAGCCATGAGGAGAAAGAGAATCTCCAGAGCAGCAAGTGTAGCTAGAACAACTCCCATTTGCCTGTGTGGCCTCACACAAGTCCCTCTGCCCCTCCAACCTCATCTTTAGTGAAAGTGGCAATACCTCAGGGAGCTGCTGAGAGACATGAAAGCAAGACCAAAGCCCTCGTGAGCCATTCATGGTGTCTCTCTGTTCTTACTGGACTGCCTGTGCCTAGCCACGCCCTAGCAATGGTACTTTTTTCTCTGTTTCCCCCTCTTTCCCACCCCAACTCCAAATAGCAACAAAGGCTCCAGGCCTCGTGTTCTGGTTCATTTGAGTCTGTGCCAGTCTGTTCAGGATGCTGTAACAAAATACCTTAGACTGGGTGATTTACAAACAACAGAAATTTGTTGCTCCCAGTTCTGGAGGCTGGGCATCCAAGAGCAAGGTGCCAGCCATTCAGTGTCTGGGGAAGGCCTGTTCCTCACAGCTGGCGCCTTGTATGTCCTCAGATGGCAGAGGGGGTGGACAAGATGCTTCAGGTGTCTTTCATAGGGGTACAAATCCCAATCATGAGGGTGGACTCCTCATGACCTTAACACCTCCCTCAGGTCCTTCCATTTAATACCATCACCTTGGTGATTAGGTTTCCATTGATGCATTTTGAGGGACAAAAACATTCAGGCATCCAGCAGGCCACAGTAGTCTGCTTTCTCCTTCCCACAGGAATAGCTCATCTGACATAAACAGCATGTTACAGTTAATAATGCCACTGTACTATCTTGGTCGCATTTAATCATCATACTGAAGTGAGGCGGGTGTTATTTTCTCCAACCTCCAGACAAGGAAATCGAGGCTTAGAAAGTTCATACAACCAGAGAGTGGCTTAGCTAGTCGTCACTTCCAGACACAACATCTGACTCACGGACAGGGCACCAGGATTCTCCTGGCAGAACTGTCCACTTGGCAGAAAGCCTCTGTAGTTAGACACCTGCAGCGGAAAGGCCAGAGCTGAACTGAGAGCATGCGCAGTGAGGATCAGCTAGACTCAGCTGCTAGAGCGGGCTTTGTGGCAGCATCAGAGGAGCCACAACAGGGTGGCAGTAGGGGAGGAAACAGGCACCGTGCTTTCCTCTGCAAAAGTTCAGTCAAACCTAGGAAAGGCTCCCTCTTCTGGGCTCCATGCTTCAAGAAGAAAAAAGCACAACTTGGTAAGATGTCCTGGAAAGCATGGTCAGGGGGAGTGTGAGGACTCCAGACTGTTCTGTGGATCAAGCCTGAGCGCACATCACCTTCACTCCTTGACTGGCCTGAACTCAGTCCTGCAGGCCCATGATGCCAGGGAGGCTGGAAAATGCAACCCGGCGTGTGTGCAGGGAGAAGAGGAGAGCACAGATAATGGCCACCCATGGGAATGTGCTCCCAAGGCGGGAATGGCCACCCATCCTCCAAGGCTGTTGTGAGGCTCAGGGCTTCTGTGCAAGTGCCCCAGCAACATAAGACAGATGGTAAAATGGTGAAGGGATTTGAAGCAGCATCCTGCAAGAACAGCAGAAATGGGAGGGGGGTCCTTTCACCTGGAACAGGACTAGAACCTGACTGCAGGCCCATCTCTGCAGGGGTCCCTGGAAACAGGGAGCAGGTGCCCCTTGGGAAGCCAGGAGGTCATTCCAGGAGTCACCACAGTCACAGAGGAAGATTATGATAGGACCTGGTCATGAACTCTGGTCTCCACCTCTCTTTGCCCAATTGGATGGGGATCTCGTTGAACATAGAGATGGTGCCCAATTGATTTGGAGCTTCCCAGGTTCAGCCTCTGCTGACCAGCACAGTGTCTAGCACCAGGCAAGGCCAAGCAGGCTGTGCCACCAAGAAGACGGGTTCATGAATCAAATGGACCTGGATGCAACTGCTGTTTCCCACTCCAAGCCATGTGACTCTTATGTCTCTTAACTGCCTCGAACTCACTCTTATAAAATAGATATAATCTATCTTCTAGGGCTGTTGTAAATGTTAATGAGATAAATTGCCCAGTGAAGTGCCTGGCATGAAGAGGGTATGCAATTTTTGCCCTTCTTCCTTCTACTTTCTACTACCCCAGGAGAGTGGTGCCAGATCTTCAGAACATAGTCATAGTGTCAAAAGGGACAACATAATTCTGACACTGTGAGTGGTGGCAGAGAGGGGAGGCTGACTTGGCAAAAGGCCACTACTCTGCTTCCCCAACCCTGCAGCAGCTGGGCAGGCATGCTACTCACTCTGTCCACTGTGGACACCACAATAGGCTGCTTTGGTTCTCGCTGGCCTTGGGACAAAGCAGGCAGTTGGGGGATTGGCCTAGGAGCCATCCTCATGCTGGTACCTCACAGGTCTGAAGCCACGCCAGGCAGCTAGGTCCCCTCACTGGAGAGGCAAGTGCTTCCTGCCCAGTAGAGCACGTGGAGAAGAGCTCTGTTCTCTGTCCATCTGTTTCCCTTTAGCCTCGCAGTTGGCTGCCTTCCCTGTGTGGCTGCCTTGGGCCTGGGGATTTCCAGGGTGATAGGTTAATGGCCCCTGGGAGAGTGGCAGAGGAAGCCCCAGGGTAAAGGCTTCAGGATGGGGGCCCTCTGCTCCTGGGTTGTGCCTGCCTTGTGCTCTGCCCTCAGTCTCCTCCTCAGCTCCCTGTCAGTGCCCTGCAGCCGGGTGACAATCAGCTGTGGGCTTCCAGCATAGACATCCACAAGACAGAGACTAGTGGCTGCGGGACTCAGGACACCAAGTGCCACCAGCCATCCTTGTGCTTCTTACTGTTATTTTTCTCAAATGAAGTAAATCATTCCTTGTCCCTTGCCCACAATTAAAAATAATAATAATAATAATAATAATATTTTATGTGTGTACAGAAATTTAGGCCTGATGACATACTTTTCACATTATTGTACAGGGCTTTGTAGGATTATCCTGGATCCACACAGCATCGCCTGGGTAGGTATTTTTATCCCTCATTCTCAGCTGAGGACGTAAGCTCAGAGAGGTCCATAGGTGTGCCTGAGGTGTCACAGTGCTAGTCAGTGGCAGAATTGGATCTGAGCCCAGCTCACCTGGCTGAAAGGCCCACACTCCTCCATTTCTCATGGAAAGTGGGAGCTTGGTGAGGGCACAGAGGAAGCACCAAGGAAGCCCCACCACCCTCCACGGCAGCCTCTTCTTTGTGAAGGGTTATGTATTTGACAGTGGTGTGACTATGGTGCATGGAGGTGCTAGGGACTGAGCAGAGGAGACAGGAAGTGATCTATCTGTTCATCACCCCTTCATGCCACAGTATTGTCACGAGCCCCTCCCATATGTCTTGCTCGATCTCCATCCTGGATTCTGATCCGTAACACAAACAAGAGTCTGCTGTCCTTGGGTCACAGGATGGCATAAATATGCAAATCTCTGTCTCTATCACTTTGTTGTAATGGGATTTTCCTGGTATCATGTTGTCAGGGGGAAAAAAAATGACACCTCCTTCCTCCACTATATCATTAAGACGTGTTGTTCTTGTAATTGAAAGCTGCCGCCGTCATGGGCTACTGAAATAACACCATTTGGAGCTGCGTTGGGGATAAAACACGCCCCTGTTGTATGAGTGATTTGTGTAAATGTGAGTGTGAGAAGGTAGAGGGACATCAAGGAGCTGGAATCAAAGCGCTGTGCTTGAAATCTGGTCTGAATGGTGAAAGTCATTCAGGGAACACTTATGGAGCACCTGTTCTGAGTCCAGCCCTAGGCGAGGGGCTAGAACACAAAAAGGAATCCACCCCCCTCACCTCAATGTGTTTATTGTCCAGTCAAGTGGCTTGGAACGAACGTGTGCAAGTGCACCAGCGCATCACAAGTGTTGGGATGAAGGAGCATGCAGGGCCTCTGAGGAGGCAGGGCCTTATCTTCCTGGATTGAAGTTATGACCCTGAAGGCTTCCAGGAAGGCTTCCATGCAGGGACCTGCATGATTTATAAAAGTCTCAGTCCTTCACTTCCAATGCCCTGGAGAAGTCAAGGCATTTGAAATAGCCTGGCTGGGCCAGAGCGGAAAGGTGAAGGCACTGTGCCTTTTTGTAGAAAAAGTGATGTTTGGAGGGAACCACTGAGGATTGCTTTAGACTTCATTCTTGTCATTTGGGACAGTATCCTCACCTCTCCAGAGCCCAATTTCTCAATCTGCACACAAGGACAGTGATACCTACCTCACATTGCTATTATGAGAATGAAGTAAGATGATAGTGGTAAGAGCCCAGCACGGTTCCCATACGGTGCTTGAGTAAGTCTTCCCTCCTGCTCAGACCAGGGCAGTATCTGAGAGCTAGCCTCAGACAGCACTGGGTTTAGAAGGGCCTGGATGCTGAGGAAGCCTCCCTTCCTCCGTGGGCAGGAGTGGAGGTGTGCCAGGTGTGCGGAGATGAGGCCAGGGAGGCCAGAGCACCCTCTCTGCATTCCCAGTTCAGGCAGAGTCTGTCCCCAGCCTGCTCTGTGGCCCCTTGGCCTGATTCTCAGGAATAGAGAAGGGCAGCAGCTGCCAAGATGCTCTGGAGGGGAAGGTACAGGCGGGGGAGAGGCAGTAGAGCCCACCAGGGACTGTCGCTGGGGAATTGCTGCCACCTTCCTCTATGCCCTTTCCCTGAAGTGTGAAAGGCCCTGCCCGGGACACAGCAAGGAGCCCTGTTCTGCTCTGAGCTCTGCTCCCATCCGAGGGAATCATCTGGACCCCAGATGCTGCCTGGAAATGGGCAAACTGAAAGGCACACTCCCCCCCTCCTACATCTGTGGTCTGGAGTTTCCATCCAGATAAGTCTCCCCTGATTCACAAGGGACATCCCAGTCCATTTCTGTGAGTTCTTTGTTGAGCTCCTCTCCTCTCTGCATTTCAATTTCCTTGTTGGAAAAATGGGAGGCCGTCTGCAGAAATGACATGCTCTGCAGGCCACCTTCCATGGCACGTATCATTGTGTCTTCTGAGGGCCCAGTCCCCAGTTTGTCAGAGCACATTTTGCTGAGCTTGATATTCGGGCTCCTCCACCTGCCCGCCTGCCTGCCCTCGCTCACCAAGCAGCACTTGGGGATTAACTGCATGGCGCATGCTGACCTCAGGGTGAAAAGAGGCCCCAGGTTCCCGCCCTCATGGAGCTTGCATTCTTGGTGGGGAAAGACAGTAAATAAGTGAACAAATAAATGTATAATGAGATTTCTGGTAGTTGTTAAAGTTTACACAGAAAAATAGAGCCAAGGAAAGAGAACAGGAATCTAACTAAGGAACTCAACTGACATGTATTGATTCCTCCTGGGCCCTGGGATGGGCGCTGTCTAGCTGGCCTGCTCTGCCATCAGCCCCCACAATATTTCTCAGTGTCCCAAGAAGACTTGGTCTACTTTCCATTCTCCTCTTGTCTGTCCTTTTCTTCCCTCTTTCTCTTTTTCCCTTTATTCTGTTCCTCATGCATTCAGCCATCAAACATCTTCTTTTCCCTGTTTGGTGCTAGAGATCAAAACCCAGGCCTCCTGCACACTGAGCAAGCGCCCTAGCATAAGCTACGTCCCCAGACCTTCAAACACAACTTGCAATGGAAAGTTCTAGCACTGTGTCAGGTGATGGAAGTTGCTTTGCTGTAACCCTGAAGCTGCCTCGGTCCTCCATGCTCTGCCTAGGGAGCCCTCCCTGACCGGGAGGGCCTCTCCCACCTCTGAGTTCATCTGGCCTGTAAGAGGATGCCTGAGCGTGTCTGTGGGTTTCTAATGTGTCCTTCACCATATCATGGAGTTCCTGTTCATGCTGGGCTGTATGTTAAAGTTGTCTATTTACTTACTCATTTGTCCATTTATTTTCATGTTCATGTGCTCATTTTGTACTTAGCCCTATGTTTTAACAACGGAGGCTAAGCACCTCCTTCCTTATCCTGAGTCTCTTAATCTTTCCTGTTCCTTCTTCCAAAAAATTTTAGTGATTTTCTCCAGCATCAATTTGGAATCAAATCTATACATGAGTTTGGGAAGAATTAACATCTTTACATTTTTTAGCCTTCCGGAACAAAAATATGGCACATATTTCCACTTATTCAAATCTTCTTTTATTTCTCTCGGTAAAATTTCATAATTTTCTTCACATACATCCCACACAGTTCTTGTTAAAATTATTTCTTAAGGGTTTATATATTTGCTGCAACTGTGACTGAAATATTTTAAAATTTTAGTTTCAATCTTAAATTTCTTTTCTAGATTTAGGAAACTTAATAATTTGATTTATATTTATTTGTACAAAGCCAAACAATTAAATTTTCATTTAGGAGTTTTCAAGTTGCTAATTTTAGGGTCTTCTAGGTAAATAATCATATAATTACAAACAATGTTAGTTTTTTTTTTCCTTTTCAATATTTCTAATTCTTCTTTATATTTCCCACCATTCTCATGAACTAATTTTCATATAGCAATTTTCAATAATAATGATTCCAGACTTGTTCTAACTTTTAATGAGAATATCTATGGTATTTTGCCATTCGGCATGAAGTTGTTCCCTATTTTAAGATAACTGTTCTAGAATGTTGAGGAACTGCCTTCCAGTTTTAGAGCACTTGTTCAAAAAAAAAAAAAAGCAGTGTTTCACTTTGTCAATGACTATGACTTTTCCAATTAGACCCATTTATTTGCAGTCATATAATTAATTAACACATCTCTGAATTACCAGTATGAACCTTCTTGATTTTTCTAAATTTAATTGGCTAGCATTTTATTTAGATCTTCTTTTCTATAAGCACAAAATAAATTTTTTTGTAGCTATCCTATTAATTGTGTAGTTACTTAGCAAAATTTTGGGGGTTGCTTCCTATCTCTTTATATTCTTTAAAGCGGGTATGAATTTTGAGAACTATCATCAAATCTCAAATATTTGATGAAAGAATGAAAAATAGTTCATAAAATCATTTGGACCAAGAGCCTTTTTAAAGTGTTCATGAGAAAACTCAAGGTTTCTTTTAATCTTGGAAATGTCCAGAAACTAATTTCTCTCATCTAGACAACTTGTCTTTTATTACTAATTTAAAAAAAAAAAAACATTGTTGTTTCATTTTATTTATGTTATGACCCTTCAAAGGCCATGCATTAATGCCTTAGTGGCCACCTGTGGCACTACAGGGAGGTGTGGAATCTTGGGAATTGGGGCCTATGGGAGGAAGTTAGGTCATGGAGAGTGCATGCTTAAAGGGGATATGGGAACCCTAGCCCCTTCCTCATTCTCTTTGCTCCCTGGCCACCATGAGGTAACTGTCCTCTGCCACATACTTCCCCATGATGTATGGTGCTGCCATAGGCCCAAAGCTATGGGGCCAACCAATCATGGATTGAAACCTCCGAAACCATGAGCTAAACTAAACATTTGTTCCTTTTCAGTTGTAGCTCAAGTGTTTTGTCACAAAAATGGAAAGCTGACTAATGTAACTTACCTTGTTTATGGCTTTCACTTTTCCCCTTTTGTTTTCCAGAAGTTGGTCATATTTGATGGTTGGGTCTGAAGATTAGCTCCTGAATTTCTTTATCACATCTACTGCTTTTTCTGTTTCCTGATTTATTCTGCGAACTACTTCTTTCTTATAGCTTTCCATACATAGGCTTCTCTTTTTTTTTTTTCCCAACTTGTGTAGTAGCAGTCTTCATTTTTTTAAAGCTATTGTATTTAGCTAACAATGTGTTTGAATATGAGAATTTCTTTTGCAGCATAACTTTCTTTGGCAGCATTCTGCTTGATAAATTGTTTTGTTAATTTACTTTCTAAATATTTTGTAGTTTTTTTTTTCCTTTTTATTTTTTGACATAGTATTTTTAGAATTGACTTAAATCTCCATGTGGCATTCAACTGCAGCTGTTTCTGTAGTAATTCAAATATTGTTGCTAATTTCTGATTTTGGTAGTCATAGTCCAAGAATGAAAATTATATATACTTATATTATTTAGCACTTAGTCTATGTTTGTAGAGTAAAAAAAAAAATTTGTATGTAAGTAACTTTATTGATTCTTTTATTCAAATCTTTCTTCCTTATTTATTTTTTTCTTTTGTCATTCTTCATTTAATACATGTGAAATAATGTAGGTGTGTGTATAAGTTATAAAGCATGATCACACAATGAACACTTATGATTTCACCACCCAACCCTGGAATTAGAACATTACCAATAATTCACATTTATCAATGCCTTATCAGTTTGCCTACCCTCAGAGGCAACCACCATCATCAATTTTACATTTATAATTTCCTTGATTTTTAAAGACACTTTTTAAATCACCTGTATAAATGTGTAAGACTACAAACAGCCTGACTTACATTTGTCTGTGCATGCTAGATAAACTCCAGTTACAATTTTCTCCTTGAATTTCTAATACTTGTTGCTTTAAATATTTGGATGTTTTGTTGAGTAGAATGGATGCATGACTATTCAATCTTCAGTGTGAATTTTGCCTTTTAACAGTTTAACGTGATGTTAAATTGTTTTTGCCTTGAATCTGCTTTGTAATTTACATTGTAGTCTCTGCTTTCTTTTTAATTGAGTTTGCCTGAAGTATTTTGGAAGTTTAATTTTTAACCTGACTGTGTAGTTTTGCTTGAGATGCAGTAGATGCTCATGTTTAAGAAGTTGTGCTCTAAGTTGAACTGGCTTTAAATCCCTTCCCACTGTGTGTTAGCAGTTGGCCCTGGGGCAAGTGATTTGCTTCCATAGGCTATGGTACCAAACCCCAGACACAGGGATAACGGTATTTCTGCCTTATACTGTTACTGGGACAATTAAATTAGATAATGTGTGTGCAGTGTTTAGCATGATGCAACCCATGTGGCAAGTGTGCAATACGTGTTTACTTCCTCAGGAGATTTATCCTTTGTAAGTTGCACACAATTTAATGTTTGTATTTTACTCTGAGAATTTTTGTTCACCAATAGAATCAACTATTTTTTAATCATTTCATATCTGATATGTTTGACCTTAATTCTGCCACCCAATTTTATATTCTTTTTTTATACATTTTTTTACTCTTTAATGTTTTCTCTATTTTTCTTCATAAACATTTCTTTGTATTATTCCTATTATTTTAAGGATTAAAGATATTATTTGTAATTTAATTTCTAATACATGCCTTAAATTGTATTGCATGACATACACATTTACACCTATATTTCCCTAAATATATCATTTAAGAACATAGCAGTATTTTTTTTTTACTTCTCTTTATGGGACTGTGCAACATAGAATTCCATGTACTTTTATTTTCCTTGTTATCATCTTCACAATTGATAACTCTTTTTTGTTTGTTTGTTTTCTGATGTCTAAGGCTAAGGAAAATTCAGAGGCCAGTTTGCTCTTTTTTTGTTTTTTTTTAATCAACCTCTCTTCTTTCCTGGATGTTGACATGATCTTGAATTTCATTTTGCCAAGATATAGCTAGTTATGTTTGTCCCTTTCATTAATTTTGCTTAGAACAATGGCGTTTGGCTTTTTACTCAATTAGCAGTATTTGTTCTGTTTTCCTTCTATTATAAGTTTGGTACTTTTATGTTGATTGTATCCCTCTTTCCCTCAACACCTGATAATTCTTGGACTCTTGTCTTTTCCATCTGTCATCTTTCCAATCATTTCTTCTCTGACCTTTCTCTCTGCATTCATTGACAGGTGCTCACACTGGTCCTCATCCCTGATTGCATTTTCTGTAGTATCAGTTCTGTGTTTTCCTCACTCCCCTGGGAATTTTAGTTGTCTTTTATTTTGTATTAATTTGCCACATCACTTTCATTCAATCAGCTTTCTGTGCTTCTCTGCCTTTATCTTATTCAGCTCCCTCTTCTTCTTAGAAGCCGAGTCGTGCATCTCTTGAGGATACCAAGCAGATGGTCTCTGAAAAGATCTCAATTTCTTTTCAAACTTCTCTCTTTCCCCGTATTTTCAGGGCAATCTTTCCTTTTCCTATTGCTTTGGCGTCTCATTAAAGGCTCCATCTTTGGCGGGGGGGGAGGTGTTGGAAGTTTTCCTTTGTTTTGCTTAAATGTCTTTGAATAGAGCAGGGTCTCTGCAAACCTGGAATTTGCAAAAACAAAACAACAACAAAAAAAGGGAGCCTAGGAGTGACACTGCTAGCCCCTCTCTATGGGATGTAGTTCTTCCAGATTAGACAGGAAGCTCAAATTGACACTTCTGCCCCTGCTCTGCTCACAGGGTGATTTGACCTGTTGAAGTTGACTTTTCTCTTCTCCAAGGTCAGTTTCTACACCTTCCTTGCCCAGAGTAGACCTAGAAAACCCTTCTTCCCCGAACCAGGCACTGCCTCCAAAGCACCTCCTGCCTCTGCTTACTAGGCTGCTCCTTGAGGCCTTCTGTTCTCCTGGATGCCTGTCCTTCCTCTGCTTCCTGCCAGGCTGCGCGCTCAGTTTCTGTTTTCTGGGTGGATGTTTGCAAGGCAGAAGAGAAGAACAGAGGGTGGGGAGGGGAGAGCAGGGTGGAGCTCAGACTCCACAGGCTCAGAGGGCAGGCGCCTTGAACTATTTTCCTGCTCAGCGAATCCTAGGTTAAGGGATAGGATGTGTAGGGAGTAGTGTTTTCCCAATTTGGGAATCTGGGACATAGGTGAATAGTCAAAGGGTAGATCCCTGAAATTATCCCAAATTGACCGTTTACAGTATCATTGTCAACTTTTGTAATTTTGTGTATCTTCATGAGGCTTTTGACTTTCTGTCAGAAGGTGTCATGGTAAGTCTTATTAACCAGTTACCATAGGAATAACCAAATATTTCAATGGACAATTTTATTTATTTACTCAATCATTTATTCATTCCTTCATTTATGTCTACTTCCTTCACTAGACTGAGAGTTCAGATCCTGGGAATTTTATAGTCTTACCCCTAACCTAGCACAGGAACTGGTATCTATAGGGGCTCAAAACTATTTGGTCAATGTATGAGAACCCAGGACAAAATAGGGCAGAGAGAAGACCATCGGTATGAATCAAATTATATTTTGAACCTGTAATGCTGCTAATTATCATCAAGTGTGTTATACACAAACAATTTGAAAGCACTTATATTAATTATCTAATCTGATGCTAAAACAAACTGCAACTAGGTAAGATAGGTGTTTATCTTCAGTTTAATACCTATGAATAAACTGGGACCCAAAATGGGGGAAATGCCTGCCCACACTCTCAAAATTATAGGTAGGACCAACAAGCAGTGTCCTCTCCCTCAAAGGGGTGTGCTTCCCTAGGTCAGCTTCCTCGTCCAGGGTCTGGTCATGTGAATTGGAAGAGAAGCAAGAGATATCTGGAGAATGGAGAAGTCATTCGGAGGACCAGGGCTGGCTCATGAATGTGGAAAGGGACGGGGAGAAGCGTGGAAAGCAGGGCGGAGGTAAGCTGGAGAAAGACACCACTGTGGTGGGAAGGTCATAGGGTTGGGAAGGGTTCATCACCTGCCTGAGACTCAGTTTCCTCCATGTAAAAAGGGGATAAGAACATTGGGCTTGCAGACTCTTGTGAAGATTAAAAGAGATGGTGTAGGTGAGATCCTTGGGATGTTATAGATGACTTAAACCTCTTAGCTCCCTCCTTTCCTTCATGGATCTTTTGTGGGCAGGTTAGGGAGGGTCCCATGCTCTGGACCCACCCATATTTTTAGAACACAGCACAGTGATGTGGAGACAGCATGGCAGCAGGACAAGGCTGCAAGCCCTCCTACTCATCAGGGCCACACGCTGTCTTTCACAGGACATCCTCTTACTTTTCCCTCCTGTGAGCACAGAGGCTAATTTCCTCCTAAGTGAAGCCCTCAGCAGCTAAGCCTCCACATATGGTGGACTCCTTTGCTGTCAGAACAAAGCCCCATTCAAATGCTGTGTGTTTAAATTGTGTCCTCCTTGCCCGCCCCCTGGGAAGATTGCCAGGTGCATCATGGATAAGGCAATGTCAGAAGGAACCCGAATGTGCTGGGTAACATGCTCCAGCTCCAGAAACTGCCCTAGAGGCTTTGCCCAGATAGATAGATTCCTAGGGGTCAAGATGGAGGCCATCCTTCAGCAATGTGCAGGCCTTTGGTAGAAGCCATTGTGCACTGGGCACCTTTTGGATGGATGCAAAGGGGAGAGAAGGGGTCATTAAGGAGCTAATAGTGGAATCAGAAACGGACTCTGAGACAAGACCTTGAGGGTAATTTTTTTTTTTTTGGTAATGTGAGGAGACACCAGGAAAGAGTGGGGAAGTAAAACAGAAAAGAGAAGGAAGTCAGTCAAGGGTATTTTGTTGTAAAGGTCACCACTGTGCACAACTGAGGCTCAGTCCTGCTCACTCTGGGAGATAGTATAGAATATTCCTTGCAATTATCCCAAGCAAGGACAAGGGAGCTGGGGTACTTTATCCACCGATTCCTGTCAGGTATCTGCCGCAGTCTGGCTGGGCACAAATCACTAGCCACTGAAGCAGGAACAAACTTTATTTTTAAACTGCAGGAAAACACTTCACACAGCTCCCGGGGAATCGTCCCGAACGCCACGAGGCTTGTCCAGGAACCCCCAGCCGGAAATATCTCTCCCGGAAATCCCTCCTCCTGCACTTCCCCAACCAATGGGAACTCTCGGGGAATCCCCGGAAATCCCCACGAGAACTCCAAAATAGTGCGAGAACTCAAAAGTTGCGGCAGAGGCGGATAGTAATGCCTCGCCTGTCAATCAATACTGTTGGCAAAATGCCAGGGGCCATACAGACTCAGCCGTGGCTCTCAGCAGGTATCGATTGAGGGCTGCTAGGTAGGAGGAGGGTCTTCATTCCTTGGCACATCTGTCCTGCCATGCACAGGCATGGAAGGGGTACCATTAGCCCAAAATCAGGCTCAGGTATAGCTGCTGGCAACTGGACATCAGGTTGCACTGAGGTGGCCAATGGAACGTGGGCATGATAACAAGCAGCATCTGGTACAGAGAGAGAGAGACAAGACACATGTGAGAATAACAATTTTCAAGCAATCATTGATGAAGTTCCTGCCACGTGGCTAGTATTTTATATGCTTACAGCATTCCTGCGAAGTAGGTATTATTATTCCTCTTCTATGGAAAACAAAATTGTGGTGCTGAGAGGCCTGCGCATGCCCAAGTTCACAGAGCATTAATAAACCCAGCCAGCAGGCACCCTGGTACCTGATTCAAAAGCCTGGGTCCTGTACAGGACAGAAATGAAGGCTGAACCCTGCACTGTTAGGACAATCTTTCTGGCTATGGATAAGTAAAGAAATCTTAGATGTCCTCCTGAGGTCAGGCTTGAGAGACTGGGAGAACCCATAGATGTGGAGAAATGGCTAGAGAGTGTGGTCAGCAGAGAACCCCCCCACCTGCCACCCTTAATGGGATCTAAATGGATGAAATTGTTTTAAATAAGGGGAGAGAAGATCCTAGCTGTTAAGAGCAACTGCAAGTTTGTGGTCAGCAGGACCTAAGTTGGCACACTACTCTCCTTCCTATTTGTTGCTTGGTGACTTTGAGCAAGTCATTTTGCCTCCTTAGGCTCTCGCAGTTTCATCTATAGAAGTGACATGATAGCATTACCTTTCAGGGTGTTGTGAGGATGAGATGACAGCATATACATGGTACCTGGCACAGTGCCAGGCACATAGTACATGGGATTTGAGGACAGAAGACCCTGTCCAGTTCCAGGCCTTCCTTTAGGCAAAACTTGTCTCCTGTCTAAGCCTTTATTTCCCTATCCTTGAAATGGAGATATGAATCTGTGGCTCACAAGTGCACAGGGATGTCGTGAGCTGGACAGAGCTGAAGGACAGAAATGTCACAGTGATCCAGCTTCTTGTGCCCAAGCAATGGAGGAGCTCAAGATGGGGTGCAAAAGTGCCTGCTTCCAGTCTGGTCTGTATCATCAACAACTCAGGTGGCTTTGGAAAGTTTCTTTTTTCTTTGGGTCAAAATGAAGGGTTGCCTAAGGTGGTCTCTGATAGGATTCTTCCCCACTGATCCCCAGTGGCCTCCCTCTCAGTCCTATCTCTTGGCCAGTCTCTTGTTCTGGTTTATTGCAGTGTCAGCTCTGGCATTCTTGCTGTTTCTCCATGCTCTCCTGTAGCCAGCATCCCACCCACGTGCTCTTGGACTGGCCTCAAGCCTGATAGCCATTCTTAGGACCTGTGGCCCAGCTGAGGTCACCACCAAACTAGGGCCTGGCTGCATGTTTGGAGATTTCCCAGGGTCACTGTGGTATTCCAGGCTCAGTTCAGCCACAGCCCAACCTGAGGAGTCATTCCGTAAATGGCCTCAGCATTTGGTTTACAGCCTGGTCAAGTGTGAGCAGGGTTGGACTTTGACTATGTCTCAATCTCAGTAAGCTGGCTATATCCTTTCTTTCTCCAATATTCAGCCATTGTTTTTTAAAGTATATTTTTAGTAGTAGGTGGACACAATACCTTTAATTTTATTTTTATGTGGTGCTGAGGTTCAAACCCAGTGCCTCAAGCATGCAAGGTGAGTACTCTACCACTGAGCCACAATCCCAGCCCTCAATATCCAGCCATTCTTTGCAAGAGTGGCAGGGTTTCAGCCCCTAACATCAACCCAGGCCTCACATACCTCTTAACTTCACATACCTCTTAAAGTGACTTCAGTCTCCAGATATAGAGAGGTATCTGTCACTGTTCTGTTTCTTCATTCTAAGAGTGTCTTAAGGACCAGAGCCAATGGATTAAGTGAATGATTATATGGTGTAACTTTAGGCTTACCAAGGAGGCTGCTCCTTCCTTCTGTCTGGTCAGTACTGAAAACACACAGTTATTCATCCACTCATTTGTATTTGTTTCTGAAGCAGCAGAAAAATCACGGACCCAGGAGTCAGGAGTTGGTAAACCAAGTCTCATCTTGGCCTCCTACTAAGTTCTATCACCACACTTCTGAGTCTCACCTTCCCCGTCTGTAAAATGGGAATAATGTCTACCTCCCAAAATTTTTCCCTAGATTAAAGGCAACATAGGATATAAAGCACTGGCACCCAGGTCCCCTCCACATGGCTCCTTTCCCTAGCCTTTTGGTTGGAAGAACAAGGTGGGTTTGGAGGAGCCATGCTAGAAGCCGCCAGCAGGTGGCAGCACAAGGCATTTTCATTTTTTTCCCCTCCTCTCTTAAGGAGGAGGTGCTTCGTTGGTGTTTCAAGAGGAACCCAGGCCTGTTAAACAACCTGGCCCTTCAGTTAGTGGGTCAAGGCTGGATGGATTCCTTTCTTGCTTGATAAAGAGCAGCTAAATCCTCTAAGGTCAGGGGCTGCATTTGTGACAGCTACATACAAAGTATGAATCAGTTCCCCCAGGGATGTAGACAATGCCAGCTTCGCCCCTGCCCTCAAGGAATCTGTTGTCTAGGAAAGGAGGCCTAAACAGACATGGAGGGGGAGCACACAGGCTCTGGGAGCACTGTGAGGAACACCTATCCTGTTCAAGGAATTAGCAAGGGCTTCCCAGGGGAGGAGGGGTCAAGCAGAAGGACATCAGGGACACCTGGATATGCCTGAGGTTTTGCAAAGCTGCCCTTGGTACTGTTTGGAGTATGTCCCCCATATTCATTGCATACCAGGCTGTGTATGTAGGACATGTTGCTATGATTTCTGTAACCCTCCCAAATTTCTCACATTGGTACCCTGGAAATGCCTGGCCTCCCAACAGACATGGGATGCAGCCTCTCCAAGGCATAGTTCCATCCCCTCAGCTATATCTCCTGTTCTTCATGTAAGCAAGCACTTGAATATGTATTTGGTAATCACACATCCTTTTATCAAGGATGGAATCTAAGGGCAGAGAATCTAAAGCCCCTACTGCTAGATTTTGAGTCTGTCCTTGTGTTGTCCAGCCATGATCATGGGTCTTCTTGCCCATTCTGTGCAATAAGGTGGACCTAAATGTCCTAAGAAAGCTTCCAGTTTTAACAAATATCAACCATAGATTCTTCTAGATCCTAGAGTCACCTTGCTGGGTGACCTTGGGAAGGTCACCAGCTTGTGGGAGGAGGCTATGGATCCTTCTATTCTCAAAGGAGAGGACACAGTGTAATAGTGCCTTGGGAATTCTTCATAATCACCTAACGAAGCTCACATAGAGCTGTTGGGAGACACATGGCATCATATTCAGATGTTTATGCATCCCCCACATAAACTCTCTGGATGACTAGACTGGGACCTAATTCTTAAGGGAGAGGACAAAGAGAAGGAGGTGAAACTTATCCACTATTTTCATATTTTTTATTGGTGCTTTATAATTATACATAGTGATGGGATTTGTGGTTACCTATTCATACATGCATACAGTATAACAATATAATTTGGCCAATATCATTCCCCAGTATTTTCTTTTCCCTACCTTCCTTTCTCTTCCTGGATTTTCTCTCTTCTACTGATGTCCCTTCAATTTTTATGATAACCCCCACCCAGCACTTTTCTTTTCCCTTTTCTTATCTAGCTTCCACACATGAGAAAACAAGGCCTTTGACCTTCTGAGCTTGACTTATTTTTAACATAATGTTCTCAAGTTCCATCCATTTTCCTGCAAATGACATAATTTCATTTTTCTTTATGGCTGAATAAAATTCCATTGTGTATATATACCACATTTTCTTTATCTATTCATCCATTGATGGGCACTTAGGCTGGTTCCATAATTCAGTGACTGTGAATTGTGCTGCTTTATGGGTATGCATGTATCCCTACAGTGTGGTGACTTTAATTCTTTAGGATAAATACCAAGGAGTGATGTAGCTGTCATATGGTGGGTCCATTCTATCTGCACTGTTTCTAATCTCTCCCCATTGTACTGGAGAACACAGCACCCTTGCTCTGTGGAACCTCAAAGGGCAGGGCCAGGGCCAGTAGGGTCAGTCTGCTGCATTAGGAGGTAGGTTGCTTCTCCTAATGGGGATTTAAAGCAGTCATGGTTGAAGATGAAACCTGGCAGGACTGACCTCCTTGGCTCCCCAGGCCAGGAGTCCAGCGAAGTTGACTATGGTGGAGAGTTGGTGGGGAGAGAACTAGTAGTAGTTTAGGCCAGTAATTCCCAAACCTGGTGATGTTTAGAAACTGAACTCTGAAGGTCTGTCTTTGCAGTCCCTTGGGGATTTGGCTTAAAATTTGGTATTTTTGTAAATGGAAATGTCTTCAAACGGGGTCCACCTGTAAAGTGGGGTCCACTACACTCCTGGTTGTCTTGGAGTCTCTGTCTCACTGGGACCAGTGCTAGTCCAGTTCTCCTTCCCTGTGCAGCCACCTTCCTGATACCTGGACAAAGTTTGTCCTGGGCCTGTCTGCTGGTCCCTAACTCTTTTCCATTACAAAATACAACTGTCTCAGGGAAGGGGGTAGGAAAAGGTGTAAGTCAGATGCATTTGAAGGAAAGCAGCTTTGAAGTCCTGAGGCCATTATGTTAATGGCATTACTCAATTTCTGGAAGCAATCCTGATTAAATATTCATTGGCTTTGATTATACTGAAATTAGGGCTAAAGCGTGAAGTCAAATTGAGGGGAATAATGGCAGTGTAAATAATGCATGGCCTGTAAATTGAAAACACCAGCTTGTGCGGCCGGCTCTCCCCCACCCTGCTTGTCACTGTGCCATTTGTTTAGAAGGTGATTAGTCCAACTCGGGCATCTCTTACCAGCTGGGGATCGTGGAATTGGAAGGATCTCAGCATTCCATGTGTCTCTGCAAATGCAGGGGAATTGAAGCAGACACCTTGCAGCAGGGGATTTTCTCCAGGTCAGGGACCTGGAATGGAAGCTTAGACTCTTGGTGAAGCCCCAGCATGAAGTCCTGTATTCTCCAAGTGACACAGTCACAGACTGAGAATAAACCTCGTGCTCCCAAATCCTCAGCAGTGTCATTTTTGAACAGAAAAGAGCAAATGGATTGGTGAGGGCTGCAGCCAGAAAAGTGAGAATAGCCAGGTGAGAGTTATTCAAATCAGCTAGGTAGAGAGGCAGAAAGGCTTGTGGAGGATTATAAAATGGGGGGGGTGGGGTGGGGGGTGGTGGATGGTGAGTGCTGTTCAGAGGTGCAAGGAATCAAATCTGTTGCAGGAATCAAATCACTTCCACCTGGTAGAGAGGATGTGGATTGGGGGTAGGGCGGCTGGGGCAGGAGAGGAGTTGGGAAGTGTTGCAATTTTTCTAGATGGTTGTCTTAGTGGCCCCTGGATGCCCAATGCCTGGCCCAGGGCCTGGCATGGAGTAGAAACTGATGAATGTTGGTAGAATGGATGAAGGATGTGGAGCACAGCACTGCGGAAGAAGGGAGCAAACTTGCCTGCTACCAGAAAAGAAGGGCCTGTCTCAGAAACATGAAAGACCCTGGCATGTAGCTGGGACCCCCAGTCCCTGTAGCCATCCTACATGCTGGGCACTGGGCAAATTGCCAGGGCTACACAAACCATCTCGTTTGGTTTCTTCCAACAGTCTTAAGAGGAAGATACAGTGATATCCCCATTTTATGATCAAAACACTTGAATTAGTTTGCACATATTGCTAAAGAAGTTAAATTATACACATTTAACAAATGGTGAACCCAGAATCCAAGTCCACGTTTATTTCTGGAACTTTTTATTTATTTATTTTTATTTCTTATTTTTATTTGTCCTTCTTAGTTATACATGACAGTAGTTTATTTTGACGTATTTCTGGAACTTAAAAAGCATTCTCAATGGCCCTGCTCCTTGAGTGACAGATGCTCAGACATAGGTGTTTCTTGTCCTTTCCCTCTGTCTGCCCTCACCCTACCCATCTTACCTGCCGTTCTTGCTTTCTCTGCTCTTTCAGAACACCTGTGTGCAGGTTATCATAGAATGAATCCTCAATAACAGGAAGCTGCAAGCGTGAGCTACCCACCCCTCCCAACAGGCCTGCCTTGTTTTTAATTGAATAGAGATAGAAGAAGATCCAGGGATCGACCAAGCATGAAGGCAGAACTTACATATGTTCCAGGACTGGGGTTGGTCAGTTGTTTCTGCCTTATGCAGGTCAGGAGAGAGTCAGACTTAGAAGACAGAAACCATATCCTCACAACCCTGTGACCCCAGGAGGCCTGCCAGATACCCCACAGGAGAGCTCAGTTCCGCAAATTGCCTCCCACTTTTTATTGGGGCAGAAAACCTGAAGTCACTAAAGGGCATCAGGGCCCTTTCAGTTCTACATGCTCAGTGGTAGGTTTTTGTTTTCTATTGTAGTACCCACATCTGGCTTAGGAAGTGACAAAGAAATGAATTTCACCTGGCTTGTTCTTGGTTTGTCCAGCCAGAGGTCTCCCAAGGAAGCTGAGCTCCATTAGTGCAAAGACCTGCTGAGCAGAGCGCCACCTTCTGGCAAGACATGGGGACAGGTCCAGGAGAGCTTTGCTGGTTCCAATAGGCCCCATAGAGCCCTGGCATCTTGCACAAGAGCCTGGGTCTTGATCTCTCTACATGCAGAATTATGAAATTTGCTTTCACGGTGCCAGCTACTAGGCCCACATGGAGTCCACCTGGTGAGATGGGTTCTGCACTAGGAAGGCAGGCCAGCCAGAGGAGTTGGGAGGAGTTCTCTATTCTTCTATCACCCTATGGAACAATCGGGATAAGCAATTGAACTGGTCTAGCCCAGATTCCTCTCTGTGCATTTGATGTTTTAAATTGGATTAAATATCTTTCCCATGCAAGTAGTTTTCAGATACACTCACTTTCTCAGCAAATACTCATTGGTTACTTAATCTATACCCAGACCCTATGCTGGGTCAGACAGCCTGCTGGGGAGATTAAACAAAAACAGGCAGATTAGGTGAGAAGTAGTGTCTTAATATAGGAACAAAGAGCCTTGAAGAAATGGGTGAGTCAGTACTTATTCTGAGCTGTCAGCAGTGTGGGCTCTGAAGCCAAGTGGCCTGGGGCTGCGTCCTGGATCTTTCTTTTACCAGCTCAGAGATCCTGGATCAGTTAATGAGAGCCTCTATCCAACAGGGCTACTAAAGATCATATAGAGTAGTCCAGGCAGGAACCTAAATCCATGTCTGGCACTTGGTACATGCCCAGGAAGCTTCAGTTTATTGAGAGTACAGAGGGCTTCTTGCAAGAACACTATGATCCTTCCCAAGGCTTTTCCCTGTATAAAAAGGAAAGAAGGAGCAGGAGGAAGGGGAGAGAGAAAGAAAGCCTAGAGAGGTGGTCTCTGCCTGTGACTGATGGCTACAGCATGTGGAGCACTGTAACCAACACCAGTGCACTTGACTTCCCAGGTCACCCAGTGAGGCCATGGGGGTCGTCTATGCACGCAAGCCACCACAGCTAAAGCCCTAGCCTGGCCAAGATCACAGTCCTCTTAGGGGTAGAGCCAGCATTTGGATCCAATTCTTCCTGGGGAGGGGGGGCTTATAGTTGTGTTTGCAAAACAGCATTTATCCCCCTTATGGTTCCTGGGGGGTGGCAGCCCACGCTTTCTCTCCCAGACTTCTTCCGCCTCCTGCGTTGCTCTCTGTGTGGGTGACTCGACAGACAGCCATGCAAAGCCTTTCCAACTCCCCCAGAATTCTGTTACCTGCAGGTCCCAGTGGGAGGCAGGGATGGCAGACGTCCAAAGCTCCCCAGCGTGCCGCCCCCAGTACTGGCTCCAAAATCTGTCAGTGCTTCTTGGAGCTCATAATTAACTGGACTCAGGGCTAGGTTTGGTTTCACTCTTTGTGAAATCACCCTTCTTCACCACTAGTTGCTGCTGTGCTGCGGCATCAGGAACTTGGTAGTGGGTCGCTCAGCCCTTTTGCCCCTGAATCTCCACTTCCTCCCCACCCCCCCCGCTTAGGCTTTTAATGGACATGTGACATTCAGATTAGAAAAATATGTAGAAATTGATTTGCAGTAAAGAGTCAGATTCTTCCTTAGTTAAAATTCATAGAAGGGAGACAAGGGCCAGAGTATGTTTCCTGAAGGAGGAAAGACCTATGTTGGGCAAGGTGGGAAGGAGACGAAGGCCAAGCAGAGGGCAGGACAGGGGCAGGCCCAGTAAGAGGCACAGCACAACAAGTCACAGATCCATGGGGCTCAGGAAAGAAACTCCTCCGGCCCTCACAACCCCCAACTCCTGGCAGGCCAGTGACCTTCCAGAGCAGACCATTCTCATTCACAACACTCACAGTATACCTCCATTTCCATGCCTGCCAAACGTTCTCCCTTCTTCAAGGACCACTTCCTCCTGAAAGGCTTTTCTGATAACTCACACTCTGCAACGCCTGATGCACAGCCACTAGCCACACTCGAGCCCTTCAAATGTGGTCAGGTGGAGACGAACGGTGCTGGGAAATGCCCAGCTAGGTTGCAATTTTAGTATAAAAGTAATATGAATGTCTCATTACAAATGCTTAATGTTGATTACATTTTGAAGTACATTGTAGAAATGTTGGGTAAAATGAAATATGTTAACACAATTAATTCCACTTGTTTCTTTTTGCCTTTTCAAAGTGGCTTTTAACAAACCAAAGGTGACATATGCGACTCACTTGAGTGGCATGGGTGCTACTGCTGTTGAAAAGTCCAAGTCCAGCTGTGCTACTCTCCTGCCTGGCCAGTGCAGGGCTCAACACTTATGCTCAAATGACACTTCACTCTTTACTGCCCGTGTTTGTTTCATCATATTTGTAAGGTGTCACTTCTTGTATGTTTTGTGCCACAACTTGTCTATGTGGCCCTCAGTGAGACCCAACCCCTCTTCAGTAGTTTTCTCTTTTAGAAAAGGAAGGGGATGAACGCATTTGTCTCTGATGCTCCTTCTTTCTCTGACATCTGATGACTTATCAATGAATTCTAATCTTTCCTTTGCTTTAATGTGAAAACTTGGGGAAGTAGCTCCCTTTTATGCTATCATTTTTGCATCATCACCTAATGGAGCTGAGACTCTGCCCTCCTCCCTGAAAGTCAAAGTGCTTCTGAAAAGCAAAGGAATTCATGTACTCGGGTCTCCCAGCTCAGCACACCCCGTCCAGTGGAAGCAGTGCAGGTCTCTGAGGCTGGTGCCTGGGCCCTGACCTGGCCTATCCTTCAGCATGCATCATTCATTTAGCAGGCACCCACTGAGTACACAAGCTGGGCCAGGGTCCAGGTTCATGGCTTGGGGACAGACCTGTTGCCCTCCTTGACCTTGAGGTGCTTAAGGTGCACTGGGGAGATCCCAGGCAACAGCAGTGCAGACCATGAAGCCATAGAGGAGGAGGGAGGCTCAGGGGCTTCCCCCCCTTCCTGTGGTGTCTCTCCTCCACAATAGGAGCACTCTTTACAAATGAGGACTGAAACCCTCCCCTCTGCCCTCATGTTGCTGGCAGTCCACCCCCACCCCCACCCTCACCCCAGCACTTTCAGAATAATGAGCAAGCGTACATCATGGTGTAAGAGACCCCCTGAGTGGGCAGGCTTGCTGCTGTGCGTGTTGGCTCCCTGGCTGTGCTGGCTGCCCCCCTCCTTGGGAGATCACCCTAGCCTAGTGCCTGAGAAATATCAAGAGAGAGAGAGAGAGAGACAAAGGAAGAAGGCAGACAGGAAGCAAGGAAGTCAGGAGGGAGCTGACCAGGACAGGGTGCCCAAATGCCCCTCCTCCTCACCCTCTGCCTCGTGTTGCCGCTGTATGGACCCAGGCCTCCTTCCTTTAGTAAGTGTTGTCAGGTTCCCCAGTACAGGGATGGGTGTCCTGCCTAGATGTCCTAGATCCTGGTGAATGCCGGACATCACTGTCTGATGGGGCAGATCTGGGCGGAGGCTCAGCAGAAAATTTCCTCATGACCTTCCTCTCTTCTACTCACACCCCTTTTCTCCCCCACAGATGCACATGGACCTCCCTCCACCTTCTGTCTCCATTTCAGCCTCTCTTACTTGGCTCTGCAGTGCTCTTCCGGAACCTGCAAGGTGTCACTGATCAATCCATCTCCACCCCAGGACTCCCTTTCTTCCTTTTGGTCCAAAGCTGGGCTGACGTCCTTAATCCCAGGAATGTTCTTTGTATCACATTTTTCTCTTAAAGACCACTCTGATTAAGGCGCTGGCAGCAACTCAGTGGTGTTCAGACCTCTCCTGCAGTGCACGCAAAGAGAACAGGGTTATCTTCTAACACCAGGGAATCTGGGTCCCTGGAGGCCAACGGCTCCAGAATATCATGATATAATTTCTCTGCAGCACTCAGCCAGAAGTCTTTGCTGAATGAAGGACTGAATGCAAGATGGATGAATGGAACAGCATGGGAGCTAGCCATAGGGATAGGCGGATGTCTTCCAGCCCCCTGAAGCAGAGGGAGGCATTCTGGGCTGAGGCAGGTGCACAAAAGGAGGAGGCAGAGAGAGGGCCCTGGAGAAGCAGGAGGCCTGGAAGTTAGATGGGCCTGAGAGTAAAGAGAGAGCATCGCAACCCACAGCCCAGAGGGCCAGCCCAGGCTCAGTGGGAGAGAGGTCCTCCACTGACTTCCTCCTAGTCCTCAGAGCCACACTGTGAATGCAAATGGTAGACATGTCTCCTTCCTCCTCCTGTTCTCTTCCTCCTCCCCTGACTCCCTCCATTTCCTCTTTGCTTTCTTCTTTCCACAAATATTTGCGAAATGCCTACTGTTGTGGGTTTTGAGGGTACAGCTGTGAATGAAATGAGAAAATCGCTGTCTTCGAAAGCTTATATTCTAGGGGGTTAAATATAATCACCCCAGGGAGTGAAGATGCTATGGGAAAGGCAGCCAGGGAGCAGGTGGAGCGGCTGCTGCTTTCTAGAAGTCCAGGGAAGGAGCCCCCTGCAAGGTGACTCTTGAGCACAGCCCTCAGGGAAGCCTGTGTGTCACAGAGGGAGGGTCACCAGAAGCAGAATCCTAAGCTGGGGAGCGCTGCCTGCAGATGCTGGGCTAGGGTCTGCCAAAGACCCTTTCCTGCTTAATCCCAAGAAGCTCTGGGAGAACAGAGGCAGCAGTGTCATGCCTCTGTTTCACATGAAGACTGTGAGGCCCAGAGAGGTGAAGGAGGAGGCTCAAGGTCACACAGCTGCTAATAAGCAGATCTGGGTTTCAAACTCTGGTCTGTGGAGTTTGTCCACCGCAGCCTGATTGCCCCCTCTCACATCACCAGACCAGAGTTTCATTTGCAGGTGTGCCTGACCCCCGCCCCGCCCCGCCATGATGGCTAGGGTGCCACCTTGATACCTCTAGAGGTCATGGGTGAGCACAAGACCCAAGTCAGCAGTGGGGTGCTGCAGTGCAGACCTGTCCCCAGCCCAGAGGAGCACCACCCACCTGCAGCCGTCCCCAACATTGAGCAGAGCTGCTCCCACCCAAACCTCAGTCCCTGGATATTCCTTCCCCGGCTCAGCCCTTCTCTTTCCCTCTCTCGCCACTGCCTGTCAGTCTCTGTGCCCTCGTGCATGTCCCTCACCTCCTCCACTGTGGTCTCATTCTCTGCCGTTGCTCCATCTGCTTGCCCTTGCCAGCATCGCCGCTCTGTCCTTTACCTGACTGTCCCCAGGTCTCCGCTCCTGTCCCTCTGGGTTGGTCCAGCTTTCCTTGTGAGTTTCACTGCTCCCACCCCTAATACTACCATGGCATCGTGGTGAGCACTCTGCATTTGCCCACGGCTGCTGACTGCAGATGGGCAAAGGGCCACCCTCCATCCTTCTGGAAGGATCTCCAGGACAACTCTGGCCAGAATCAGTCAGGATGGCCTTGGCGCAGAGTCCAGGCACGGATCAGGCCTGCAGAGGCCCTGGATTGACCTCCCTCATTGTGTGGCCAGATGAGGAAACTGAGGCTTGGAGAGAGGAGGTGCCTCTACCATGCTTGAGTCACAAATGACTGGCAGAGATTGGGACCTTCAGGGGTCAGGGCTCCAGATGGTACAGGTCCCCAGCCTATGTCGGAGTTCCATGGGACTGGGCCTGGGTAGAAAGAACTAGACCCTGCCTGTCGGTCTTTTATTCCCTCCCTCCCTTCCCCCTCCTCCTTCTTTTCTTTTTTCTGCCTTCCTTTCTGATACCCTTCTGTTCCGTCAGCACATTTTCACTGAACACCTGTTATATGCCAGGCACTGTGCTCTGTGCTGAATGATGAGATGGTGACCAGAGGTGAGGCCTATTCTTGGTCCTTATTAAACTTTTCTTGCAAGCACTCTGGACCACACCCTGCTCTCAATACCACCAGTGGACAGCTCGCACCACACATCAGTCTAGAGCGGGAGGGAAAGGGTCCATTAACAAGTGGGTGAGGTCTTGCTTTAGCAGAGGACGATGGCCATGCCTAGACTGTGGGAATTCAGCGGCAGGTCCCCTGACCAAAGTGAGGGGAGGGAGACCCCAGTTTAGGGGAAGTCAACTAAGCTAAGAAGTGACAGACCAGTGGATCCTGCTTATTATTAGGAAGCTGTGTGATTTCCCCCTTCTGATGCTGTTTTATTGTCCATAAAATGGGAACGGGAATGCCCACCTCATAGGGATTTTGAGAGACTCAGTGATATGATCAACCACACTGAGCCTCAGTTTTCCTCACCTTTAAAATGGGGACAGTAGCTAGCTTATATCGAAAGACTTCTGTGAGATGCAAATGATGACTGACAGCTTGTAGACTCAAAAATATTGCTCCACAACAATTGTTGCTATCAGTATCCAGAGATGAGGCTGGAGATTAAAAGATATCAGATCTGACTTCATGGCAGGAAGATGTTTATTTATTAATTATTTTGATAATCAAGTTTTAATTTTCCTGCTATACCCCTACTTCCTAGATGAAGGAAGGAAACATATCCTGAGCTAGCCCTGGACTATTCCTCCAATTCCATATCATATTTCAAAGATACAGAGATAGACTCGGAGAGGTAACATAATTTTTCAGAGGTTGCACAGCCAGGAATAAGTACTATTAATTTTCCACTCCTGGTGACAGTGGGAGATGAACACATCTGCCCATGTGGAGCCTGTAACATCTTGTTGTGACAAGGCTGAGGGAGATGATGGGTGCTGGAGTCAGGGAACCCTGGAATGCCACAGGCGGGAGGGAGAGGTCTTCTCTGCTTCTCTCATTTTAGAGAAGGAATAAACTATATTACACAATGAGGTAGTGAAAGCATCTCCCTAAGTTTTTTAAGACTCCACAGTTTATAACAGAAAAACGTACCAAATTCATGGACCACCCCCCACCCCCCTTTTTTTTATTTAAAATAAAAAATAATAATTTCTAATGCTTAAGAATTAGAGACTTCATATAAAAATCAAGGTCTCCAACATGTCTTAAAAAATTGGATCATAGAGCTTGGAGCCTGATTCCTACATGGCGGTGCCAGGCAGCTGCTGGGAGGCTGCTGGGCGTGTGCTCCTGGCCTCAGTCACGTGCTGTCTAAGGCTGTCCACTTCCCCATCCATGGGCCCTCCCTGCCTCAGCAGGCTCTGAATTCAGACCCCCTGGTCACCAAGTGTTTTCAAAGATGTGACAGGTAAAGACAGGACTGGGCCCAGGCCCTCCCTCCCTGTTTTTTCTAGCACACAGGCATCTGCGTACAGAACCCTGAAGGGGGTTTGGGTGGAGTCGGCCCAGGAAGATTTCCAGGAGTCTAGCACTACAGTCACTTTTCTTAGATTGTCTCATTTTCTTATTTTCGATGTAAATTCCCTAATTCCCTTTTTTCATTGTTAATAAGACATCTCTGTGTTGATGGTGCTTTAGGCCTTGGTCTTTAAGCTACCAGATGAATGTTGCCTTCTCTGAGTACGAGGCAGAAAAGGGTAAGAAGTAGAGGTCCTTCCCACTCCTTCCTCTAGGTCGGTGAACAGTCAAACAAGCAGGGTCCTTCCCTGAATGCTAATGGAGCCTCATATTATCCGTCACTTGTATCACAAACTGCAGTTGAGGCAAGCCTTCCTCTGATGGCTGAGTCAATGTTGGTGCTGGTGACAGCTGGGTCTTGGGGTCAGAGCTCATCCTGTGTCTATAGATGATCTGTGGCTGGGCCTGTGGACAGGGCAGTGTCTGGATACTCTGCTTCCTTTCCTCTTCGTTCTCTCCTTATTTGGCAGGCCTTCTCTTGACCACTGTCCTGGTCCTCCCAGACTTGGCCCATCAGAGGGAGCCAACCCCACTGAGGTCTCCAGAGAAGACAGAGAACATTTTGCAATGCTCAGCATAGGCTAGACCCGACCTGTTACGACCATGATCACAGTGATAGCCCTGTGGCAGGGAAGGAAATTCTCCAATCTTGTCTTAATGATTACCCTTCCAAAGGCGTAGAAACAAGAACTTCAGAATTGTCCACCTAACAGCCTAAGTCATCAGACACTGTGGGCCTTCAGAATTAGAGAAATGATTTTTCTGGGTGTATTTTTCAGGACATTGTTGGAAGGTCACCTTCTTATTCAATTTTCAAAATATTGCCTCAAAACCAGAAGAATGGGTTGAGCTATTCATTCTCCCCAGCCACAAAGTAGAAAGTGATCACACCCAGTGTGCCTTTGACAAATCAGCTGTTGTCGGCCACGTAATCACAGAGCTGATGCTCCGTGGCTCATCAATAAGCTCTGATCTCACCTTCTGATCAGTGGTTCAAGTCTTGACAACTGAGTGTTTTTACTTGTTAATGGAACCAGACGACCTGAAATTAGGAAGGTCCTCACACAGCAAATCCAGCCCTCTTCCCATACCCTCCATGAGGGACGGCCTCTCAGGCTACCTCCCCTGGATAAGAGTTGCTTTTTCTAAGAGGTTGGGGGTCACTTTTCCTGTTATGGTTTTTCATCTCATCCTAAATACTGACCTTTGTTTTGATCCTGAATCACAACAGATAGCAGGGAGAAGCCAGGGGCCGGTGTGATTTAGAATGAGCCTCTACGTGGGCAACATGTAGAGCACAGGAAGCTGTGCTCTGTATCTCTTGGTCACTCTCGTGAAGGGTCAATGTCCAGGCCCTCTGTGTTGGGTTGTTAGAAGCCCCCAACATCAGATTCATAGTGAGATTCAGACAGGGGTGAGCCTCTCCAGGGAGCTGGAATGGGCCCTCTGACACTTCTTAGCCAGATACCACTGGGAGCAGGAGGGGAACCTTCTGGAGTTGAGCAAGTGCACAGAGCCACCGGGGACTCGGTGGATGTTTTAATGCAGAGCATTAGCATCTTCCACTGCAGCTGTCACTACCCTTGCCTCACAGGCAGGAAATTGAAGTTGAGTGATTTTATCTGAGTTTGCACTGAAATGGGGGAGCTAGGACCTAGACCCAGAGCCCATGTGTCTAACCCCACTGTTCTTGTTAGCATCCTGTACTTCTCAGCTCTAAATCACCCCTTGGGCAGGACAACAGCCCTCTTCTCCTGGATGCAGTGGCTCCTCTCACCCATAAAGTGCTTTACTCTTTCTCACACCTTATCACATAGGTAATCTTGCTGGGCTTCCCAGCAGCTCTTTTTTTTTTAGTTGTAGATGGACACAATACCTTTATTTTATTTGTTTATTTTTATGTGGTGCCAGGGAACGAACCCAGTGCCTCATGCACGCTAGGCAAGCGCTCTACCACTGAGCCACAACCCTGGCTCTCCCAGCAGCTCTTTTAATGAGATAGAAAAGGTTTGTGATTGCCATTTCCTGGGCAATAAAATTGAGGTTCAGACTGGTTACACAACTGGCCAAAGGTTGCACAGCTAAACAGGGAAGGGAGAGAATACATGTCAGACTTCTAGGAGGCACAAGGCATGCCGTGCTTATTTTCTCCTTTGAGACATACCTATGTCAACAGCCCGTGAGCCAAGTATGCTATTTCCCTCCTTCCTAGATGGGAGTGTTTCCCAAAGTCAAGGTCAAATAGCCAGGGAGAAGAACCTGGCACCAAATCCTAAGCCCTCACCCCTCTGTATTATTCTGGCTGCCATAACTAATGCCAGGCCTGGGTGGCTTCAACGACAGAACTTCACGTTCTCACAGCTGTAGAGGCTGAAAGTCTGAGATGCAGGTGCTGGTAGGGTTGTTTCCTCCAAAGCACTTCTCCCTGGCTTGGTGAAGGCCGCCTTCTCCTTGTCTTCTCATGGGCTTTCCTCTCTATGTTCCAATCTCCTCTTTGTATAAGAGCAGTCCTACTGCATTAGGACCCATCTGATTAGCTCATTTTACCATAAGCACCTCTTTAAAGACTCCATCTCCAAATGCAGCCACACCCTAGGGTGCTGCAGGTAGGATTTCGCCATGTGAATTTGGGGCACATAATGGAGCACACAACATTCCCTGTGGCCCACATCTCACCACCTAGGTCCTCTGACCTCCAGTCACCCCAAATCCCACTGATCCTATATCTTGGTGGCCTTGTGTGGGCTAGGGTAGCTCCTCAAGGCCCATTATGAGTTGAGAGACCCTTTTCCTGGAAGGAGCCTCCTGTTTTAGGATTGCCCACAGGCTTGGCAGAAGCCCAGAAGGAGGGAG
Organism: Marmota flaviventris; assembly: GCF_047511675.1. Taxonomy (NCBI): domain Eukaryota; kingdom Metazoa; phylum Chordata; class Mammalia; order Rodentia; family Sciuridae; genus Marmota; species Marmota flaviventris. The sequence continues at coordinate 38,078,272 of NC_092507.1, read as the reverse complement.
GGGGAAATATGGAAAAGTCACTTGTAAGTCTGGGCGTATCACATCAAGGACTTCAGAGGCTGCCTCTACCCTTGCTATTCCTGGCAGGACTTCTGTGAGGAAGCCTGTGGGCACTGAGGACTCTGGACCCCTGTGACACTGGCTCCACACATGGGGCAGAGCCCCCCTCAATCCCATACAGTCCCTCCTAATTGGCAAAAGCTTTGAAGGCTGATGCTTGGTTTCTGTGAGCCAAAGCCTTGAGAACAGGGAAAGGGACCCCAGGACGTCTGGGACAACTTATTGGAAAGACAGAGGTTCCCCACACCTCTCAGGCAATACTCACACTCGTTGTACAAAATGCCAGGCATTGTCCACACACGTGACATACTTAGCTCACTTTTTCCTCCTGTACAGGATACCTCTGGAGGCAGAGATTCCTGCCCCCATTTTACAGATATGGAAATGTAGACATGGAGAAGGAGAGTGACTTGCCCCTGGCCAGATGACATCCCAGAGGCCCAATAAGAAAAGCACTAGTGTCCTAAACCAGCAGTTTCCACAACTTTGTCATCACAAGAAGTGCCCAGGGCACTAGTTTAAAAAATACAGACTCCCAAGCCCTCTGCTTGAGATTCTATCTAGTGGGTCTGGATTGGGGCCCAGCACCCTGTAATGTTAGCCAGTGGCTTGGGGGGTCCTTACTCATGCAGGTGTGGGGATCACTGGGTGGGAGGATGACACCCCATCTTTATCCCCTCCCCCAGCAGGTGGCTGACTCCCGGAAAGGCCCTCATGCTCTACTCCAAGTTGGTTTCCTTTCCCAGCGGGTAACTTGCTTTGAGTGCCCCCTGGTTGCCTGAATGAGGCCCCTGACACTCTCCTTTGTCTCCCATGTCAGTATTTCGGAGGCTCAGCTGAGGTTAGCACCCGTTCCAGGAGGGTGACCTCCCCTCCACCTTGCCCACCGTGAGGTAGCTGTCGCCTTGCAGCCCGCAGCTGGGGACTCGGGTTTTTCTAACTCTGGGGTTAAGCTACCACCCCTGGGGGCACAGTCGGTGGACAAGTGTCTAGAGCTGTTTTGTCGTGTGTTCATTCATACAAGATCACCTTCTAACAGTTATTTTTTTCTAATCGCCCGGGATTGCTCTCCTCTGTGGACCTACACCACAATACCTCCCAGAAAAGAAAAACAAATACACAAACAAAAAGCTCTCTCCTGAGCGCCACTCAGGCTGCGAGGCAGCAGACACCATCTTCCTGATCTTCCACAGCCCTCGGATCCTACTGCACATTAATTAGAAATCCAGAGCCCTGGAACAAGGGAAATGACTTTGTGTTTCAATTTAATTTGTTCTCATTTTTTGACAGGGTCAAAGTTCACCTTCCCAGTCTGAATCTGAAAGCAAATTAGAGCTGTGTCATTTTTATATTGATGTGCCCAGGCTGAAGACCTTTGGAAAACATTTTCTTCTGGGAATTGATCTGGTTGATGTTTTCTCGCAATCCCATTTAGCCAAACGCTGGCTGCAGCCTCACAGTGTGCTGATGTGCCCGGGACCGTGCTAGTTGCCAGGAGAGGACACAGGGGCATAGAGAGGTGGGGTCTGCTGGAGGACTGCCAGGCGCAGGACCCACTGGGCCCTCTGGCCGGGGGAGACCAGGGCAGGCTTAATGAAGGAGAGCCTGGCACGCTAGGCTTTGGAAGATAAGAGCAGCTTCCTCAGCACCAGCGCTAAGCACTGTGGAGGTACCTCTTGTTTACACCTCACAACTACCTCTGGATTCAGAGCAGAAGAGCACCTTGTTTGATCCCCAGGTACTTGGGAATCAAATCCTGGCTCATCCACTGGACAACTGTGTGGTCTGGAGCCAGTGGCTTAACCTCTCTGATTATTGCTCTGTGAAATGAGGGGTGGCAGGATCCTCCATAGGGTGGTCATGAGAACTAAAGGAACTTACCCACACTGGTGAGTGCAGAGGTGGGGTGGCAGGGAGGGATAAAGGAGACGGATGCGGCAGGCCCCATGGCTGGGTTCACCCCATGAAGTCAGCTCAACTTTGATTGTATTGAACATCCCAGTTATCCCAGATCAAAGCCACCCTTACCCTGACACACAGCCAGTGGTGGGATTTGAACCCAGGCCTGTCTGACCCAAAGACCTTTGACTTAACCTCACCTTATTGCCAAGAAGGCTAAGAGTAATCGCATGGTCTCTGCCTAAGTACAGATCCTCTAATTCTCTTACATTCTTTCTGCTCAGACGCCCTGAGCTGAGAAACCCTCAGGCTGGGCCCCGGGCCTCCTTGGCCCCCATGTTTCCCTCAGCCAGTGCTGCAGTCCCTCAGATCCTCACCATCAGCTCACAGGTCCATTTGTCTTGCCGATGGTGAGGTCCAGAGGGCAGGGGCTGAGAGCAGAATCTGAACCAAAGGTGAAGAATCACCCCATGTTCAAATATTTCTCAAATATTTCCCTTTAACAGTAGCAGGTAGGAAATGCAAGTGTGTTAATAAACCATGGTGCTGGCAGTTTTCAAATATTAATGATCTCTAGAATTGAAAATGCAAATAGCTGTCTGGAATTCCTCCACTCGGCATTAAAGAGAAAGGCTTGGAAGGACACCACGGGGACCTCGGAGCCTGGAGGATGGGGGCTGGCCACAAGATGGAAGGCAAATAGACATTTCCACCTTGTCACTGCCACATTAGCACCATTAAGAAGCAAGCCTGGGTTCTTCCGGGGACGTTAGTCACCAGGATGCTAAGTGAAGGCCTGGCTGGAAGTCGCACTTCCACATCAACTACTGCGAGCCAAGAAGGGGGTAGGGTGGGACATGAGAGCCAAGAGACGCCAGTCAACCCCGAGTCAGCTCAGTCCCCAGCTGGTTGTGATCAGGGCTCCCCGCTTGACCAAAGTGAGGGCTCAGGCCCCAGGGAAGTTCTCACCCACAGCACTGGCTGCCACCCCCTGTCTAGGAGCACCTCCATTACTCATTGCGAGCACCTGTCTTTATTTCACCCCCATGATTGCCAGAATGAGCTCCTGTCAAGCCCCACATCTTCAAGGCAAATCTGCTTCCAGGTTGTGTCACATCTCCTGGTCACTAGATGGGAAGTGACTGAGAGCAGGACCATGGTCTCACGTGCTCCGAGCTCGTACGTGGTCTGAGGCGTGTGAGTGGAATGGAGGAGATTCTTTAGACAGGTGCCACTGAGTGCTGATGGCTGAGCGCTTCTGGTCCTGAACATAAGCTCTGAGCCCCTCACTATTTGTGTGGACAGACAAGCCAGAGCTGAGGGACAACAGAATAACCTCCAGCTGTTTTCTGGAGTGAGAGCAGGTCCCGTGGCTACAGACACCTATTGCTGCCCCTGCCCTACAGTCACCCTGCAGTGTGGTCAGCCGCTGAGCTTCTGGCTGTGCTGAGCAGGCCTGACCACTCGAGCGGGCTCAGGTGTCCTCACCCCAACAGAGACACACAGTGCCTGTCCTTGCTCCCTCTGAGCTCCCGAGGCATACCAGCCACACTGCCACCGCCACCCGCTTCCTTTGGATGTGTTCACAGTGTCAGGTGGTCAACAACTGAGTCCTGGGAGGGCCCCAGTCTCTCTAGGTGGCTTTAATGTTCCTACCTTGTGTCACTCTGTTTATAGACTAACTCTCAAAAATCAAGCTCTTTTTTCTAGAAATCAGGAGGGATCTCCCTGTCACACAAGGCCCTGAGACCTGACAGGACCTTTAGTGTGGTTGTTCCCAGCCCTTCCAGGCTTTGCTGTGACAGGGTGTGTGACGTCTGAGGATAGAGGCTTGAGTGAGGGAGCCAGCAAGCTGGAGGGAAGGGAGCTCAGGATTTGAGTCACAGCCACCAGGGTTCCTGCCTTGGCCCAGCTCATCATCACCTGCTACGAAGCCTGGGACCGGCCACACACCCTCATGTGCCACAGGATGGGGCACAGAGCACCAGCCCTCCAGGATGGAATGAGGTCATGTACCTAGCACAGCCTGGTGCCCAGCCCAGAGCAGGAGCTCAGCTACTGGGATCCCCCTCTTTTCCCTTTGCCCTCCCGGGATTCTGGTTCTGTGGCCCAGCACGCATGTTATTTGGGCGCCTTTTTATTGCTGAAGATAAATATATAAACCTTCTTCCTTCATCATTTGAAAAATGGCTTTTCTTCTTCTTCTCATGCATGTGACTTGTATTTCCATTATAAATCCAATCTGTTTGCTCTAAGCTTTGTGAGTTCCCTGGGGACACTGCACCTCTATTATCTTAGTACTTCTTGTCCTGTTCCCAGGAAGAAACTGTCTGCAAAAAAAGATGATCTGCTGGATTGTATGCATGTTTTCCTGTGCACTTGCCCTCCTGCTCTTCCATTGTTATGCCCAACGTGGCCACTTCCAGGTCCCCCAAGCCTCCTCAGTCATGCTGTTTTAGAACTGGAGGGGACTGACGGACCACCTAGTCCTGCCCCTTCTCAGTACAAGGATGGAATCAGACCTGGGAGTGGAGGGCCTGCTCCCAGGTCACGCTAGGTGGGTGGCTCTCTGGCTCTGGATGGTGACTGCACATTGGTAGAATCTGTTCCTCCCCAGACCATTAAGTCAGAATCTTGTGGGATTAGTCACCCGGGGGCATCAGTGGTTTTAGAAAGCTCCCTGGTGCTGTTAGGGTTGAGAACCAGAAAATAAAATGTTTCTTGCCGATGCATTGTCCTCACATAGAGAAAAATGCCACGACTACCCACAGGCGACTGTTTCTGAGGGGAGGAGGCCGGCACAGAGCAAGGCCCCAAAGTGAGCAGTGCCCTGTGCACCCTGGAAGCACCTGAAAGGGTGCTGCCAATCAGGTACTAATTTTATAAACAGACGCTTATGTTGGTGAACTGCGTGCTAGGCATTGTTCTAAGAGCATTGCCAATACCAACTTATCACTGTGACACAGTCTGCTATGTCCCCATTTTACAGATGAGGAGACTGGAGTGCCCCAAGAGTGGCAGAGTCCCAGTTTTTCACCATTCTGACAAACTGCCTCTCAATCCTCAGCTCACCGTGGAGATCCTGGACAGCACCTTCAGGCCCTGGCCCTGCCCGGATGGCAGCATTTGTCAGAAAGTGGAAGGCGGGGCTAGAAGCTTCTGGAATCAGTGACATTGGAGGTGTCCTTTGTGGCACACCCACAGTTTGAACCATTCTCATCTGAAACTTGTTCAGCAACTAACCTAAGCCCCACAGCATCAACCCCGGGCCTGGCCACCTCCACCCTGTGCACCCCAGGCATAGTCCAAGGCAGAGGCACATAAAGAATCCAAGTTTATCCTACGAGTTTCATCCCAGGAACACAGGATACCTCTCTATAGAAACACCCTCTGGAAACGTGATCTTCTAAATTAAGTTTTTATACTTTATTTTTTCAAGAAAAACTGCATTCGATCCAAGTCATGTAGCCATTAAAACAGTAGGGATATATAACATCCTAACAGGTTAACAGGGGTTTGTTTCTTGAGCTGGCTGCAGAAATATCAATTATGGAAATGGATGCATAAGTTATCAGCTCTCAGTTTGTGCCCCTCGTGTGCAGAAGCTCCCCTCATGCGGATCAGGGCTCCCCTAAGGGCCTTGCTATCCTGGGCACTGCCTGTCTGATGGGATATTGACAACCTGTCTGGCTGGACACTAGAACTTCTTCCACCCAGAACTCGTCCAATCCAATGTCTGAGTCCCATCCAGAGTATCAACAGCCTTCCATGATCTTTGTTGAATTCAAGCCATGAGCCCAGTGGTGATGCTGTGATTGAGCATTCAGGAAACAGAATGGAGAAGTTATTCTGGAACCAATCACATGTTCCTGAGCTAAGCGATAAAAGTCAGTTCACTGTGAAACCCTGTTTAAGTCACTTTCCTTGTTAGAGTATTGGCTGTAAAGTGGAAGATATTAATTAGTCCACACTCAGTTCTAATTATCAGCATTCTGTGATGCTGTGTGCTATCCTTAAGCATCCTTAACTTCTCTGATCATCATGGTGCTGGAAGCATCCTCATGGAACCAAAAGTAATTGGTGGAGTCAAAAGGAATATTGGCACTAAGTGTAGCTGATTGCTTATTAATCCACGTACAGTGGTTCATGTTTAAAACCCATTATTGAGGACTGCTGTGTGCCAGGTGGCTACTTATGCAGAGTTCACATGATGCCGACATGGCCCTTTGTCTCAGCTGCACTGATAACAGCCGCTCTAACGCAACTATTTTGATATGGGGACGTTTTGACACAGCTAAAGAAAACAAAACATTACACCTTCAACATTTCAGAAAACATTACCAAATAATGTGCCAAGGAGACATTTCAGGCCAGCTCCTTCTGTCCCAGAACGTCCCCATCCCCGATCTCCCCTCTGGCGAGGGGCTCAGGGAGGGAAGGGAGGGAGAAGAGGAGGAGGGTGGGTCAGGGTCAGGGATGGGGATGTGGGAGGCAGGGACTTTGAGGAATTGGCGGGATGAAGGACAGCAGAGAGCAGCCGTGCAGTGGGTGTGGGGTCTGTTTCACGCAGCACCTGGTAATTTTCAAAAGCAATTTTACATTTAAATGCAGCCATTTTAAAACTCTCACATCGAAACAGCCATGTCAAAATGCCCTTCTCTGTCTCAGACAAAGGAAATGAATGCCAGAAACAGATGAACAAGACAGGGCTTGTGTCCCCCAAAAGCTCAGAGTCACCAGAGGGGACAGGCGGGACCCACAAGAAGAAATCACTATTCTAGTGCTGGGCAATAGCTGTAATAGCAGAAGGGGTGGGGATAGCAGGGAGAGAGGGTGGGTGGGCTTCCTGGGGTGTGGGAGTGCAGGAGCTCGGGAAATACATGTTGAATGACTAATAATAGCAAATGTTAATTGAGGGGTTGACATGTGACAAGCACCGCTATTTGTGGCATATTTTAGCTCATTTAGTCCTACACAATACCCAGTAAGATGAATATTATGATTATTTCCATTTTACCAATGGGAAGACTGAGGCACCTACAGGCTGAGTGACTTACCCAAGATGAAACAGTTGGACAGAGGCACAGCCACATCTAAGGTCATGCTCTCTCCACTAGCCCCTGCCCCTAGACCCCCGCAGACACCGTGGCAACCATGGCCTCTGTGAGAGAGCCCAGCCCCTGGCGAGGGGAAGGAGCATGGCTGTCAGGTTCATCGCTGGGCTCGTCTCTCACCACTGGCCAGTGATGACCTTGGACAGCGTGCTGACCCCAGCCACCTCTTGGTTCTTAGTCTTCGGTCCTCCTCCTCCCAGCACACATCGCTTAGTAACCCTTGGCCGTGCTCCCCGGTCTCTGTCAATATGCAGTCAGCACATGCATACAGTAGGCACTGTTTTAGATCTGAGTCCTTAGTAGTTAAAAGACAAAGTTTTTGCTGCCATCTGGTCACCAGGGCTAGTGTTCTTAGGGGGTCACCTCTGAGGACCCAGGGGTCCTCTGGACAGAGGACAGAGCTGCTGGCCAGGTGTGAGGAGCAGGTGAGCAAAGAGCTAGAGGTGAGACCCCGGAGGTGGGCAGGTGGGCAGCAGGCTGGAGAGAGGCCTGAGGCAGCTCCTGGCCTCTAGGGAAGCCACCGTAGGACAGGCTGCCTGAGGGTGGACTCAGAGGCTCAGGCTGCTGGTACACTGTGGCAGGGGTTGAGCAGGGACAGGGGCATATGTCCCCAGTGAGCACCAAGGCTATGAAGTCGTCAGTACGTGGAGTCTGGTTATCATCTTTACTCCGGCCTCCCTTGTTCCTGACCCCTGCCCTCCCTGGCTGCTGCCTTCCGTCTGTAGTCTGTGTAGCCCCCTCTTGGGTGAGGCGTGGGTTGCTTCGATTTCTCAGAGCCTGGAACAATTCAGCTTCCCTGACTCCTCTGAAGATGTTGTGTTGAGAGAGAAAAAATTACAGTCTTTAATAGAAATACTTTTCCTTCATTAAATGAAATCTCCAAAGCCCAGTAGCATTTTCGGTGCTTATATAAAGATGCCAGTGGGGATTTGAGATTGAAAGTAGTATTTTTATACAAGTCAATGAAGATCTCAATAGGAAAGAAAGAATACTCTTCAAATCTAAATTCCTCCAGCATTGGGCAAGGCAGATCTTCAGCGGAGGTCATGATCATATTACTCCCAGCCCTACCAGGAACTTTTCCTGAAGCACTTGGAATGCTCATGTAGCGGCTTGGGGAAGTTGTATCTTTAGAGTCTTTCAAACCTTTAACCTTGGATTTCTGTCTGCACCTCCACTCTGATGACTTTGCATCAAAAATCAGGTATTTGTGGAATTTGGGGTCAGAAGCAGATGTGAGCACGTGCCTACACTCAGGTCTACACAGAGTAACATCCCTTTCATTTGGTGTAGCTGGGAAATTAACTTTTCTCCTTGCAGGTGTCAGAAGAAAGACTGGTCTCCAAAGATAGAAGGACCAGGTTCCCACACCTTGCTGCCTGCACGGCCCTGGGCCATGTGCTTGGCCTCACTCTACCATTCTCACAGGGCGCAGTGGGACTGGGTTATAGGGTGTGTTGAGTGCCTGACCTACTCTGCGGCTCAAAGTCTGCTCCTCTTCAGCCGCCACTCACCTGACTGTCCTATTCCAACCCATTAGGATCATCAGTTTCTTAGCAAGTGCTCTGGTGGGTTATTGACACACAAGCTCCCCACCCTCAAATAGAATGTCTTATCTTGGGCAGTGAATCTGCAATCTGCCCCCTGATGTCTGGGTCTTCAGCTCTCCTGACTCCAACGGCTTCTTTGACAGATGGAAAAGCAGACGACTGAAGGGTAGGAAAGGGGTCTGCTGTTGCTGTGCAGCAAGTTAAAAACAGATCTCTTCTATAAACACCCCCATGCTGACAGGTCCTGGGGAGTGAGAGGAAGCTGTAAGGCATAGAATTGGTGAGACCCTCAGATGGCAAAGAAACCACTGGAGAGAATTAATTTATGTTTCTTGACAACAGATTGCTTTGGCCCTTCTGTGGACTTCAGGCTTTAGAGTCTGGGGAATCTGGCCCTTCCCACCCATGCACAAGGCAGGGACTCTCACCTCTTCTGCAGGTTCTAGATCTATAACCGCTGGCTTCTGTGCCTGGCAGCTAGCAGATGCTCAGTAAAGGGCACCTAGTAAAAGAAGGATTAGTTTCCTGCTCTTCCTCAGAGAATCCAGCTCAGCCTCATCCTCCCACTGTGCCCGGTAAACAGGAGAAAGCTCTTATTGCCTCTAACAGGCAGGCTGAACTCTCGCCTTTCGCTGTGGAAAAATCCATTATGGAGAAGTCATTTGTCAAAGCCAACTGTTTAGCTGCTTTAATTTACATATTTATCAAGTTTGATTAGAAAGTATTGTCTTCGACTTTCATCTCGGCTTTCACCTCTCCTGGCCCTCTTTTCCTGGGGAAACTGTTTTTGTTGTCCTTGTTGTAAAAGGGCACCACGTAATTCAGTTTGCATTTGGTAATAAGCCTGCAGCTGAACCCCACGAGGAATTCCTGGAGTCTGGGAGTGGTGACTCCAGAGGCAGGGTGCAGCTGGGAAAAATATCTGGGCACTTGGTGCTAGATGATACGCTCACCCAACCAAAGGGCAGCAGAGACCCATGACTCCACAAGTCCTTATTGAGCACCTTCTGTGTGCCAGGCACTAGAAATGCAAATTGTGACAAAGATAGGCAAAGTTGTGGCTGTCCTGTCACTTAGCGTCTGGTGACCCCAAGCATCTGTAGGATCAGGTGGTCAGACAAAGACAGCTCCATCTGTAAGGCACCAGTTTTGAACACTTATAAGGTTGGGTTATCTTATTTAATTCTTACAAGATCTCCGTGGGATGGACCTGTTATTGTCCTCATTTGGCAGATGACAATGTGAAAGCTCCCAGGGCACAAGGTCATATAAGTAGATGCAGGACTTAGATTGAAGGCTTGACCCTTCTCCTCCACTAGTCTTTGAGTATCTGGATGGTAGGGACAGTCTGATTCCTCACCATGTTCTCAGGGACCAGCTCAAAGTTTGGTACGTGGTCAGTGCTAGAAAACGTGTGCTGAATTTATCAAAAAGAAAGAAAGTCCATCGCCCTCAGCCTTCTTGTCTCTGGGGCCTCAGATCTGCCCTACTCTCCTCAGCTGCCTAAGCTAATGGCTGTCGGAGTGTCTGCTGTGTGCATGGCCCAGATCCCCCTTCAGGACCAGGTCAGGTTCCCAGGAGACGTGGTGACTGACAGCTCACAGCCAAGTGTCTCCTGGGGAGGAGCACTCAACCTTGACCGAGGAGATGTCCCTGCCATGTCCAGTTTCCTTTAATGCAGGTCACAGAGCCAGCTCCCTGGCCTCCTGAGATGACTAGGAAGGGCCCTCCAGCCCAGAGTGCCTCAGGGGATTGATTGCAGTCACTGCTGAGTTCATCCTGATCGTGCCCAACTTTCAAGTCTCACAAGAATTCCCAAGGTCAATCCCAGAAGGCTCCTGCTTGGGAATCTCAAAGTCTCCAGGTTCCTTTCAGTAGGTATTCTGAGCAGGTGACTCTGGGTCTGACTTCCTGAAGATGCCTCTAGGATTCTGGGATAAGACCCACAGTGGAAGGGAGAGCCTCTCGCCATCAGCCTGCCTACCTGAGGCCAGATCTGGAGTGCCAGCCCTGTGCCCGCAAGGGGCAGCCTGCCTGAAGAGGGAGGCTCAGAGATGCTCCTGTGACTGTCAAGGTGGGGTCTCCTCAGCTGACCCAAGCCACCTGGATCTGAGGCCTGCACCTATTTGGCTTCCTTTACTTCTCTGACAGACATTCTCTGGGCACGTTCCAGGTGACAGCTTGAGTGGACATTGCCCCCTGCACACAGTGCCACGAACAGAGGCCATACAGATTTGGAGTCATACACCCTGTACTCCAGATCTGCCTGACTACTCTTTAGCTGGGTGGTCTGGGGTAAGACACTTGGTCTCTCTGGTCCTCTTCCCTTAACTGCACAGTGAGTATGTTCTTCTCAGTCACCTTACAGGCTTACTAGTTCTGATGGGCTCTGTGAGTCTCATGCAAGTCAGAGACCTGCTTTTAAGGTCAAACTGCAGTTTAAAAATGTCCTCAGGCCTTGCAAAACATTAATTTGTGAAGACATATGAAGTGCACCAGAAAAACGCCTATCCTCAAAGCCTGAAATTCCCAAACCAATGCTTTATTTCTAGCCAGGAGCAGGCTCCTTTCAGGGATCATTCCTGTCTTCTTCTTCCAGCTCACGGAGAGTAGAACACTCCATCCCTAGCTGTGTGGCATTAAAGAAGTGACTGTGTCGAGATGGAATTCTAGGCCCTGGGAGATCTGAACCTAGCAGGAATGGAGTGGGAGGACCTCAAAGTCGGGAACTGAAAATAAACTTTGCCAGCACCACTGTTTTCTCCACATGGCCCAGAGGTTCGGCAGAGCAGATGCTGAGCCCTGGACACGGCAGACACGAGCTGAGGTTCCAGCCCTGCCTGAGCAAGGTAGCAAATGATTTATTACCCGACGAGGGGTCCAGCCATGAGTTCAGGGGAAGTGAGGACCTGTGGCCTGGGAGGACCTGGTATCTGGAGAGGTTTTTGGAGCTGAACTGGGGCAAAGACAGCAGACCAGGGGCGTTGAAGCTTTGCTGGGAAGGTAGTGACGAGGCTAGTCTGAATGACAGAGTGCTCTTGTTGGAGAGTGGTTCTCAGCCAGGAGCTATTTTGACTCCCAAGAGACATGGGCATTTAGTGACGTCTGAAGACGTCTTCGATGGTCATAACTGGGTGGGGAGGGTTATTAACATCTGTGTGAAGAGCCCAGGGGTGCTCAGTGCCCCCCACAACAGTTATCCAGACATCTGTAGTGCTAGCACTGAGGACGCTTATTCCTGGGGCTTGTCACTCAGTAAACAATGCCTGATGTTCCAGGTGAAGCCACATGGCAGGGACACAGACTGTCTCTTAAGGTTTATCTTGTGAGCTAAAGATTATTATTCTCAATTAACAAGTGAGAAACTCGGGCCGGGAGTGGGTGAGTAACTTGCCTAAGGACTCACGACCCAGGGAAGTCAGCAGGCTTTCCATGTTGATCCTCTCAGGGGACAGAAGAAACACAGGGACCAGAGTCCTTCCCAGTCCAGCTCTTCCCACTTACTGGATTCACCCTCTAATCAGGTCACCACGCTAGCCCTGAGTGCCTTCAATTGCATCAAGTCCCATATCTGTCCAAACATGTCCACTGAGCCTCCAAGAAGGATCTGCTGATGCCCCCAGACCTACAGGAAGCTCTGCACCACCTCACTGTGTTCTTATTATGATTCCCAGCCCTGCCCCGTTCCTTCTATACTGCCAGTGTCAACAGCACAAAGACACCCTCATATTACCTTCAGCATGACATGTTTTGTGCTGATGAAATCACATAAACCACATTAGCACCCAGTTGCCCAAGGACAGGTCCCTGGGGAGTGTTAGTTTCCCACTTTCTTTCTCAGAGGAGATGCATCCCAACCGAATCTCAAAGGCTGAGTAGGAGTGAGGCAGACAGACGAGATGGAGGCAGGGAGGAAAACACGTGCCCTGTGTGGAGGTGTGTGAGGATGTGTTGTGTCTGGGCGAATGCCAGGAGGTAGCTGAGGTTGGGGCCTGTGGAAGAGGCTGGCTGGACAGAAGTGTGGCCACCAGCTGCCAGGGACAGGATCCACGCTAAGGAGGCTGGACTCGCTCTGCCAACAATAGAGCTGCTGAAGACTTTTAAGCAGCTAAGGGGGAAGTGGTATGCTCCCATTTGCATTTTAGAAGGACCAGTTCCGGGTCCAGGTGGAGGAAGAAATGGCAAGGGAGAACTGGCTCAGGGAAACCAGTGGTGACTCTTCTAGTCCTGAGTAGGCCTGCAGACAGACAGCAGATCACTGTGCTTTACTGCTACCGCTTGTAATTTTTTTCTCCCGCTTATAATCAATGTGAACCTGCAGAATTGGAGAAAAGTCTGCAACTGGTCTGGCTTAAAAACAATAGGAAGGGGTCGGGGTATAGATCAGTGGTAGAGCACTTGTCTAGCACACACGGGCCGCACGTTAAATCTCCAGTGCTGAAAAAAGCCAGTAGAAGGGCATTTTCTTGAGCTTAAGATGCCTCCAAGGATCATGAAGTCAAGAAAATGAAAAAGGCTTAGATGTAAAAAAAAAAAAAAATCCTTCTCCCATTCCTCTTCCAGCTCATGACCTCCTTCTTCCTTCACACGAACATCTCAGACCAAGTTATGTCAGGAGAGATGGAGAATCAAAACTGACAGTGAACCTCTGGGAGATTTTTGTCCTCAGAGGGCCCAGCTAGTGATCTTTGGGGACCCTTGACATCTGGTTGCTCCACCAGCCACTGATCCACTGATAACTGACCAAACGGAGGGGGGCTTTCTCTCCATCTGGGCACCAAGATTATGACTTTGGTCCTCATTCATGTACAGCATCAATAGATAAGATGCAAAATTATTTAGGTTCTACATATTAACTACGGGTTCTACATGTCTCCAGGGAGGTATTTATAAGTTATCTACTGCTGCTTCAAAGATTGCTCTAGAATTTAGCATCCTAAAACAAACAAACAAAAAACATTTATCATCTCTCAGTTTCTTGGGTCAGGAATGTGACAGCACATAGCTTGTGGTTCTGGCTGAGAGTCTCTCCTGAAGTTGCATTTAGTTCTCAGCCAGGGTTGCAGTCGTCTGGGACTGGAGGATCCCCTTCCAGGGTCACTCACATGACTTTTGCAGACCTCAGTTTCTCTTGGCTGTTTCTGGATAATTTAGTTCTTCACCATGTGGGACTCTCCATAGGCTGCTTGAGTGTCTTCATGACATAGCAGTTGGTCTCCCCAAAAGTGAGGGATTCAAGAGAGTGAGTATGCCCAAGACTGCAGTCTTTTTGTAGCCCAATCTCAGACCTGCCATGTCATCACTTTCATAGTTTCCGATTTGTTAGAAGCAAGTCTCTAAGCCCAGCCCACGCTGAAGGAGAGGGAACTCAATCTCTGTCTCTTGAAAGGAGATTAACAAAGGATTGGTGAACATAGTGTTAAAACCACCATAGGGACCCTATTTAATCTCCAAGAAATAATACAATAAGTAGTTAAGAGCATAAATTTGAGAATCATAAAAACCTAGGTTAATCCTGGCTTCCACATTTGCTATTATGCAAGTTTAGGCAAGTTCAGTGTTTCTGGATCTCAACTTCCAAACCTATAAAAGAGGGCTAAAAACGGTATAGAGATGGTAAACTGTTTCACTGGGATTACTGTGGGATAAGATCATGCATTTAAAATACCTAGCAGAGAGCAAGTATTCAATAAATATTACTTAATTCCTATCACAATGGAGTAATATTACTTTCCTCCTTCACACAAGATTATGAAGTAGTGTTGAGGTTGAAAACAGTTTCTGCCTGGGTTGGTATTATGACTTTGTCACACATCAGCTAGAAGAATAAGGACAAGTTACTCAATTTCTCCTGGACTTGATTTTCTTTCTTTTTTAAAAAAATGTTTATTTTTTAGTTGTAGTTGGACACAATACCTCTATTTTATTTATTTATTTTTATGTGGCACTGAGGATAGAATCCAGGCCCTCGCATGTGCGAGGCAACTGTTCTACCGCTGAGCCACAACCCCAGCCCTCCTGGACTTGATTTTCTATAAAATGAATATAATAATCCCTAGCCCCTGACCACCTAACAGGTATTCAATAAATATTTTCTGAATAAGGAAATAGTGGATGATAGAGGAATATAACAACAAAGGGGTGCCTGCGAGTGTGTGTGTGTGTGTGTGTACATGCATTCACATACGTGGGTTAGAGGTGCTGGTGCAGCCCAGTTAACTTCAAACACCTTCAGCTCAACTGGACAGCAGGGCATGGCTGCCCCAGTTCCACCTGAGTGTGTCCTTGTACTCCAAAACCTGTCAACCTCCATGAGCTCTTGGGTTTTACAAACATCCCTCATGGGTTGTCCTTGGTTGTGTTGTTTGCTTTTTGTTCTACCCTAGCTTTGTTCAAGTGCACTTCCTCCTTTATCCCTGTGCCTCCACCAAGAATATGTTTAATTGGTTTTGCATGCAGCCTGGGGATTTGGTGACAGGAGAGGGTGGGGGTTGTCCCATGTCATACCACCCTGCTACATTACCTTAAATTGATTTTGCAAATGAAAGCTAAAAGCTAAGCAAAGGCGACCCATCCATTTTACCTAAAGATGATTATAATGCTCTTTTATGGCCTCCTAAATGACAAAGCAATTTGTTACCTGCCTGCATCAACATTTGCTTATATTAGCACCCGAGATGCTTGATTTTTATTAGCCCCACGTTATCATTTTATGAAGACACAGGGGCTCAGTAAAATTAGTGTGCAAATATAATGCCCATTTTGCATTTCCCCGTGGTCAGCAGAAATGCTGAATGCAATTGAGTTGATACTGGGTCAAGGGAGACATCCATAAAGTTAGCCTTCACCGAGGGCCTCAGCAGTGCCATTTATCATTTCTGGACTGCTGGGATAGATGGTGTCAGTGTTAGGTACTATTTTTTAAAGGGCTTGGTGGTGGGTTTTTTTTTTATTATTATTTTTAAGTTAAAAAGCAATATAAATGCTAAGACAGTAGCTCTATTTCCATCAGCAATAAGGAATGAAACCAAACTCTCCTGTGTACATTGTAGATGGAAATACAGAGGACGTGCAATCTTAGAATGTTGTTAGTGGATCAAGAAGGAGACAGATGGGATAGCAATAGGGATGCTGGATGGGAGTCAGGGATTGACTGCTGGCTGTATGACCTTGGGCATGTCCCTTTCTTCTCTGAGCCTGGGTGTCCTTACCTGTAAATGGGTTTACCTCGTAAGAGAATGCAGATGATCAAATGAGATAGTAAGTATCTAAACTTTATACACCATGATCTATGCAATGTATTTTAATTTATTAATTCAACAATCAGTTTCCAGCACCTACCGGAATAGTCCTGGGAAAGGCATTAAGAAGTGACAGTCTCCCTGCAAGGTAGGCGGGCCTGCGACCCACCGGCAGAAGAGGAGCAGCCGCCTGCTGAGAGGCTGAGCCGCCCCCTCCCCCTGCGCCGGCATAGTAGAGGGAACTGGGACCAAACACAGAGCAGGCCCAGCGGCCTGCTGAGGGGCAGAGCGGCCCCCCACCCCCCTCGCCTGCCAGGTAGGGGAAGGGTGACCACCGACAGAAAAGGCCCAGTGGCCCGCGGCGGGACAGAGCTTCCAATCACTCCTGCAAGGTAGGCGGGCCTGCGACCCACCGGCAGAAGAGGAGCAGCCGCCTGCTGAGAGGCTGAGCTGCCCCCTCCCCCGGCGCCGGCATAGTAGAGGGAACTGGGACCAAACACAGAGCAGGCCCAGCGGCCTGCTGAGGGGCAGAGCCGCCCCCCACCCCCCTCGCCTGCCAGGTAGGGGAAGGGTGACCACCGACAGAAAAGGCCCAGTGGCCCGCGGCGGGACAGAGCTTCCAATCACTCCTGCAAGGTAGGCGGGCCTGCGACCCACCGGCAGAAGAGGAGCAGCCGCCTGCTGAGAGGCTGAGCTGCCCCCTCCCCCTGCGCCGGCATAGTAGAGGGAACTGGGACCAAACACAGAGCAGGCCCAGCGGCCTGCTGAGGGGCAGAGCCGCCCCCCACCCCCCTCGCCTGCCAGGTAGGGGAAGGGTGACCACCGACAGAAAAGGCCCAGTGGCCCAGGGCGGGACAGAGCTTCCAATCACTCCTGCAAGGTAGGCGGGCCTGCGACCCACCGGCAGAAGAGGAGCAGCCGCCTGCTGAGAGGCTGAGCCGCCCCCTCCCCTGGCGCCGGCATAGTAGAGGGAACTGGGACCAAACACAGAGCAGGCCCAGCGGCCTGCTGAGGGGCAGAGCCGCCCCCCACCCCCCGCGCCTGCCAGGTAGGGGAACTGTGACCACCGACAGAAAAGGCCCAGTGGCCCGCGGCGGGACAGAGCTTCCAATCACTCCTGCAAGGTAGGCGGGCCTGCGACCCACCGGCAGAAGAGGAGCAGCGGCCTGCTGAGAGGCAGAGCCGCCCTCTCCCCCCCCGCGCCTGCAAGGTAGTCGGAACTGAGACCACCATCAGAACAGGTCAGACCTGCAACCGAGAGACAGAACAGGCCCAGTGGCCTGAGGAAGGGTAGAGCCGCCCCCCCCCACGCCTGCAAAGTAGGCGGACCTGTGACCCACTGGCAGTACAGCCCCAGAGGCCTGCAGAGGGGCAGTGCCGCTGCCTGCGCCTGCAAAGTAGGCAGAACTGCGACCACCGACAGAACAAGCCTAGCGGCCCGCAGAGGGACAGAGCCGCTGCCCGCGCCTGCAAGGTCGGCGGACCTGCTACCGACTGGCAGAGCAGGCCCAGCGGCCTGCCGGCGTGGTAGGCACATTGCCCCAATTGGAGGAGGGGCAGAGCCGCCGCCCGCGCCTGCGAGGGAGACTTTGCAACTATACAAGACCAATATAAATATATAGGGGGAAAATTCAATAGCACAACAGTTTCACCAAGAAGAAAGGAACGCGAACAGTATGAAGAGACAAGGAAAGAAAGGACCACAAGCATTGCAGGTCAACTCAACGTTAGAAGAGGTAATAGCTGCAGCTGATGGAATGTCAGATAAAGAATTCAGGATATACATGCTTCAGATGATCTGGAGTCTCAAAGAAGACATCAGACAGCAAAATCAGACAATGAAAGATCACTTCAACAATGAATTACATAAACAAATCCAAGAAGCAAAAGATCAACTATACAGGGAAATAGAGGTTATAAAAAACAAACAAACAGAAATCCTAGAAATGCAGGAAGCAATAAGCCAACTTAAAAACTCAATTGAGAATACTACCAGCAGAGTAGAACACTTAGAAGACAGAACATCAGACAATGAAGATAAAGTATTTCAACTTGAAAAGAACATAGACAGCCCAGCAAGACTGTTAAGAAACCATGAGCAGAACATCCAAGAAATATGGGATAACATCAAGAGACCAAATTTAAGAGTCATTGGGATACAGGAAGGAACAGAGTTTCAAACCAAAGGAATGAGCAATCTATTCAATGAAATAATTCGAGAAAACTTCCCAGACTTGAAGAATGAGACAGAACCCCAAATCCTAGAAGCCTACAGGACGCCGAATGTGCAAAATCATAAGAGACCCACACCTAGACACATTATAATGAAGATGCCCAACATACAGAACAAGGAGAGAATTTTAAAAGCTACAAGAGAAAGGAAGCAGATCACATTTAGGGGTAAGCCAATCAGGATAACAGCTGATCTTTCAACACAGACTCTGAAAGCTAGAAGATCCTGGAATAACATATTTCAAACACTGAAAGAAAATGGGTTCCAACCAAGAATTGTGTTTCCAGCGAAATTAAGCTTCAGGATGGAAGATGAAATTAAAACCTTCCACGATAAACAAAAGTTAAAAGAATTTGCAGCTAGAAAACCATCTCTTCAAAACATCCTTGGCAAAACATTACAGGAAGAGGAAATGGAAAATAACAATGAAAACCAACAGTGGGAGGTAGGACACTAAAGGGGGGAAAATAATCAAAGTGGAAAACAAACCATGTTTAGTAACATAAATAAACAAATATGGCTGGAAGAACAACCCATATCTCAATAATAACCCTAAATGTTAATGGCTTAAACTCACCAATCAAGAGACACAGGCTAGTAGAATGGATCACAAAACAAGACCCAACAATATGCTGCCTACAGGAGACGCATTTGATAGGAAAAGACATACATAGGCTGAAGGTGAAAGGTTGGGAAAAATCATATCACTCATATGGACTTCGGAAACAAGCAGGAGTATCCATACTCATATCAAATAAAATAGATTTTAAGCCAAAGTTAATCAAAAGGGATAAAGAGGGACACTACATACTGCTCAAGGGAACCATACACCAACAAGACATAACAATCATAAATATATATGCCCCAAACAATGGTGCAGCTATGTTCATCAAACAAACTCTTCTCAAGTTCAAGAGTCTAATAGACCACCATACAATAATCATGGGAGACTTCAACACACCTCTATCACCACTGGACAGATCTTCCAAACAAAAGTTGAATAAGGAAACTATAGAACTCAATAACACAATTAATAACCTAGACTTAATTGACATATATAGAATATACCACCCAACATCAAGCAGTTACACGTTTTTCTCAGCAGCACATGGATCCTTCTCAAAAATAGATCATATATTATGTCACAGGGAAACTCTTAGACAATACAAAGGAGTAGAGATAATACCATGCATCCTATCTGATCATAATGGAATGGAACTGAAAATCAACGATAAAAGAAGGAAGGAAAAAGAATACATCACTTGGAGAATGAACAATAGGTTACTGAATGATCAATGGGTTATAGAAGACATCAAGGAGGAAATTAAAAAATTCTTAGAGATTAATGAAAACACAGACACAACATATCGGAATCTATGGGACACATTGAAAGCAGTTCTAAGAGGAAAATTCATTGCTTGGAGTTCATTCCTTAAAAAAAGAAAAAACCAACAAATAAATGATCTCATACTTCATCTCAAAATCCTAGAAAAAGAAGAGCAAAACAACAGCAAAAGAAGTAGAAGGCAAGAAATAATTAAAATCAGAGCTGAAATTAATGAAATCGAAACAAAAGAAACAATTGAAAAAATTGACAAAACTAAAAGTTGGTTCTTTGAAAAAATAAACAAAATCGACAGACCCTTAGCCATGCTAGCGAAGAGAATAAGAGAGAGAACTCAAATCACTAACATACGGGATGAAAGAGGCAATATCACAACAGACACTTCAGAAATACAGAAGATAATCAAAAATTATTTTGAATCCTTATACTCCAATAAATTAGAAGATAGTGAAGGCATAGATAAATTTCTTAAGTCATATGATCTGCCCAGATTGAGTCAGGAGGATATAGACAACCTAAACAGACCAATATCAATTGAGGAAATAGAAGAAACCATCAAAAGACTACCAACTAAGAAAAGCCCAGGACCGGATGGGTATACAGCAGAGTTTTACAAAACCTTTAAAGAGGAACTAATACCAATACTTTTCAAGCTACTTCGGGAAATAGAAAAAGAGGGAGAACTTCCAAATTCATTCTACGAGGCCAACATCACCCTGATACCTAAACCAGACAAAGACACTTCAAAGAAAGAAAACTACAGACCAATATCTCTAATGAACCTAGATGCAAAAATCCTCAATAAAATTCTGGCCACTCGGATACAAAAACATATCAAAAAAATTGTGCACCATGATCAAGTAGGATTCATCCCTGGGATGCAAGGCTGGTTCAATATACGGAAATCAATAAATGTTATTCACCACATCAATAGACTCAAAAATAAGAACCATATGATCATCTCGATAGATGCGGAAAAAGCATTCGACAAAGTACAGCATCCCTTTATGTTCAAAACTCTAGAAAAACTAGGGATAACAGGAACATACCTCAATATTGTAAAAGCAATCTATGCTAAGCCTCAGGCTAGCATCATTCTGAATGGAGAAAAATCGAAGGCATTCCCTCTAAAATCTGGAACAAGACAGGGATGCCCTCTCTCACCACTTCTGTTCAACATAGTTCTCAAAACACTGGCCAGAGCAATTAGACAGACGAAAGAAATTAAAGGCATCAAAATAGGAAAAGAAGAACTTAAATTATCACTATTTGCAGATGACATGATTCTATACCTAGCAGACCCAAAAGGGTCTACAAAGAAACTATTAGAGCTAATAAATGAATTCAGCAAAGTGGCAGGATATAAAATCAACACGCATAAATCAAAGGCATTCCTGTATATCAGCGACAAATCCTCTGAAATGGAAATGAGGACAACCACTCCATTCACAATATCTTCAAAAAAAATAAAATACTTGGGAATCAACCTAACAAAAGAGGTGAAAGACTTATACAATGAAAACTACAGAACCCTAAAGAGAGGAATAGAAGAAGATCTTAGAAGATGGAAAAATATACCCTGTTCATGGATAGGCAGAACTAACATCATCAAAATGGCGATATTACCAAAAGTTCTCTATAGGTTTAATGCAATGCCAATCAAAATCCCAACGGCATTTCTTGTAGAAATAGAGAAAGCAATCATGAAATTCATATGGAAAAATAAAAGACCCAGAATAGCAAAAACAATGCTAAGCAGGAAATGTGAATCAGGCGGTATAGCGATACCAGACTTCAAACTATATTACAGAGCAATAGTAACAAAAACAGCATGGTACTGGTACCAAAACAGGCGGGTGGACCAATGGTACAGAATAGAGGACACAGAAACCAATCCACAAAACTACAACTATCTTATATTTGATAAAGGGTCTAAAAGCATGCAATGGAGGAAGGATAGCATCTTCAACAAATGGTGCTGGGAAAACTGGAAATCCATATGCAACAAAATGAAACTGAATCCCTTTCTCTCGCCATGCACAAAAGTGAATTCAAAATGGATCAAGGAGCTTGATATCAAATCAGAGACACGCCGTCTGATAGAAGAAAAAGTTGGCTACGATCTACATACTGTGGGGTCGGGCTCCAAATTCCTCAATAGGACACCCATAGCACAAAAGTTAATAACTAGAATCAACAAATGGGACTTACTCAAACTAAAAAGTTTTTTCTCAGCAAAAGATACAATAAGAGAGGTAAATAGAGAGCCTACATCCTGGGAACAAATCTTTACTCCTCACACTTCAGATAGAGCCCTAATATCCAGAGTATACAAAGAACTCAAAAAATTAGACAATAAGAGAACAAACAACCCAATCAACAAATGGGCCAAGGACCTGAACAGACACTTCTCAGAGGAGGACATACAATCAATCAACAAGTACATGAAAAAATGCTCACCATCTCTAGCAGTCAGAGAAATGCAAATCAAAACCACCCTAAGATACCATCTCACTCCAGTTAGATTGGCAGCCATTATGAAGTCAAACAACAACAAGTGCTGGCGAGGATGTGGGGAAAAGGGTACACTTGTACATTGCTGGTGGGACTGCAAATTGGTGCAGCCAATTTGGAAAGCAGTATGGAGATTTCTTGGAAAGCTGGGAATGGAGCCACCATTTGACCCAGCTATTCCCCTTCTCGGTCTATTCCCTAAAGACCTAAAAAGAGCATGCTACAGGGACACTGCTACATCGATGTTCATAGCAGCACAATTCACAATAGCTAGACTGTGGAACCAACCTAGATGCCCTTCAATGGATGAATGGATAAAAAAAATGTGGCATTTATACACAATGGAGTATTACTCTGCATTAAAAAATGACAAAATCATAGAATTTACAGGGAAATGGATGGCATTAGAGCAGATTATGCTAAGTGAAGCTAGCCAATCCCTAAAAAACAAATGCCAAATGTCTTCTTTGATATAAGGAGAGTAACTAAGAATAGAGTAGGGTCGAAGAGCATGAGAAGAAGATTAACATTAAACAGGGATGAGAGGTGGGAGGGAAAGGGAGAGAGAAGGGAAAATGCATGGAAACGGAAGGAGACCCTCAGAGTTATACAAAAGTTCATACAAGAGGAAGTGAGGGGAAGGGGAAAAATAATACAAGGGGGACAAACGAATGTCAGTAGAGGGGGCAGAGAGAGAAGAGGGGAGGGGAGGGGAGGGGAGGGGTGATAGTAGAGGATAGGAAAGGCAGCAGAATACAACAGACACTAGTATGGCAATATGTAAATCAATGGATGTGTAACTGATGTGGTTCTGCAATCTGTATATGGGGTAAAAATGGGAGCTCATAACCCACTTGAATCAAATTGTGAAATATGATATATCAAGAACTATGTAATGTTTTGAACAGCCAACAATAAAAAATTAAAAAAAAAATGAAAAAAAAAAAAAAAAAAAGAAGTGACAGTCTCTCCCTTCTGGAGCTTATTCAGTCCTAGAAATTTCAGGTGTTCAATTCCTCTTTTAAGCCATAAACTTCTTCAGAGTGGGTAACCCCTGTCTCCCTCTTGGTTCCTTAATGTGCCTAGCAAAGAGATCAGCACAGGATGAGTTCTCATGCATTTTGTTTCCATTATATTTCTTTCTGTCTTTCAGGGGAGGCAGTGACCCCCAAGCCCCTACTGGTCACCTCAATGGACCAAACAAGTTGTAGGCCTTTAGAGCTATGTTTAATGGAGCTAATACTTTTTACTTTAGTCTCTGACATTTGTGCTTCTGTTGGGATGATGAAGCATATTAAAAATGATATATCACCAGCATTTTAAAAAGAGAAAGCCTGTTCATTATTTCTATACCCCTCTCTCTAGATCATCCTCTAACATGGATGGGGCCTTTAATCCAGTTTCACTCAATGTTCCTTCCTAAATCTCCTTCAGGTCACTGTTCTGCTCTGTGCCGGCCAGTCTTTCTTCTGCCCGTGCTGAGTACCCTCCCCTTGCTCCTTCTTTTCCAGGCATGTCACTCTTGTCTGTTGTTTTTATGTAATAACATATTTGCACAAAGATAAACATTATTATGTAGGGAGAACTTGATGGTGGCAGAAAGAGCTTGGGTTCTGAGTTGGGGCCATATTTTCCTCTTTTCTACATGTTTAATAATTTCTTCTTAGATGCTGGATATTGCAAATTATATACATTGCTGAGTGTCTGGATTTTGTTTTCTTCCTTTAAAGAGAGTTAGGCTTTGGACTAACTTTTTCAGACTTCTTTTAATACTTTGTTAGAATGTGTCTAGATAATATTCTCATGCTACCAGAATGATCAACAAGCATTTATGTTGTTGGTGGGAATTCAAATAATTCCTAGCTCTGTGTGATCCTGGAAAACTGGGCAGTTCACAGCTTCCTGGCCAATTTTTTCATCACTTTTAACAAAACACCCAAGATAAAGAACCCTTAAGAAAGAAAGGTTTATTGTGGTTCATGGTATCACAGGGTTCAGTCCATGACACTTTGGGGCCTGTGGCAGCACAGCATGTCATGGTGGGAGCCTGCTAGGAGGCAAAGGCAGAAAAGAAGAGGTTGGAGTCTCATTCTCTCAATGAACTGATTTTCTTCCACTAGGCCCCATCTCCTGAAGTTTCACTACCTCCCAACAGTGTCACGGCTGGGACCAAGCCTTCAACACATGGTCCCTTGGGGAACATTCAAAATCTAAACTAGAGAATGAAGATTTGCCCTATGTGTGCACATCATAGGATCTAACAAAGACCCAAGAAGACTCCTTCATAGATATCCCGACCTTTTTTCTATGGTGCTTCCTCCTCTCTGGAGTTCAGTTTCCCCACAGTTGCCACCTGCTGAACTTGACCCTTAGTGACACTTCCCTGCTCTGCTCAGGACACCACTCCCAACTCCTTGGTCTGCGATGGACCATCAGGCAGAATGCCAGGGCTATCATGCCTCATTTGTTTCCCTTCTCTCAAGGTTTATCTCACATTGACTATTGTCCAATACTTAAAGATAATTGTTTAGCATGTTTTGTTTGATTTTGTAGTCATTGAAGGTGAAAGTCATTGAAGGTGTGTCCCTGTTACTTCATCACCACCACACAAAAACTTGGGTTCTAATTTCAGCTCCTACCATCACCTATTATCTGGGTGACCTTTAAAAAATTATATAAATTCTCTGAGTCTTAGTATCTGTTTTTATAAAATTTGTCTTAATTTAATGTTGTTTTACAGATTACAATTATATATATATAATGTGCCTGATGCAAAAGGGCTAATTTAAAAGCAGCTGCTACTATTAATCACACAAATAGAAAACATTTTTACGCCATGATCTACTTGATATTTGCTGACTCTCATACAATGTATAGCTTTAAGTCATCACAACAATATGAAGTACATATTGTTATCTTAAATGATAGTTTAGAACATTGAAATTCAGAAATATACAACTGCCTGGGTCACAGTCATTGACTCTGGGACTCAACTTCACTCATATGGCTTCTTCAGATGATTGTGACTATTACATATTAATATGATATGCAAAGTTACATAAAAAGGAAATGTAGTCTTTTAATTTGGGGTAGCTAGAGACATAATTTAATTAGTCAGCAATAGCTGGGCCTTGATAGTTTTAACCCAATGATTTAAGAGATGAATGTAAAGCATCCAAACTATTCCTCATCTGCCTCCCTCCCACACACCCATCCCTAGTCTTAGCTTTCCTTGCCCTCCTTAGAGACCTCCTTCCATTTTATTTTGCAGACAATCTCCGGGAAGGGGCAGAGCAGAAGGTGGTATTCATCACAGGACGAGTCCACCCGGGGGAAACACCCTCTTCATTTGTGTGCCAAGGTGAGCTGAGAATCTCAAGGTGTCCTGTGTCTGCCTCCCACATCTAGATGGGGCACTGTGATGATCTTTGGGACAATGTTGTCATATGCAGAGTCATTATGGAAATTTGCTTTTTTGAAGAGATTGCTCTAAAACCTCTTGCTGAATTCTACTTGGTTTTGTTTTAATAAATACTTATTGACCTGATTCACCCATGGATGAATAGATGAATGGATGGATGAATAAATGAATAGATAGCACTGAATGAAATCTTCTTATATGCCCCATGTTGAGGCTGAGCTGTACAGAGTCACCTAAATTCCCTACCTCTTCTTGTCTCCAGTGGCTTGCGTTAGTAAGAAATCTAGCCCCAGCTCAGTGTTTATGTTGGTAGAAGGGCTTGAAATGGGAAGGTAAAGACTGAGAATTATCTATTCACCCATTTATCCAATCATTCACTTGACAACTTCTGAAATACCCACTGTGAGCAAGGAAGCATGCTTGACATCACACAACCAAAGGTAAACAAGATATGCTCTTTGATTGAGTATATTTCTTTACAATTATACTTTAAATTTATTACTAAATATTTAATCCATATAAAATATATGCTTAATTAATCATCAGTAGCCAACCATAAAAATATATTACTTACATTTAAATAACATAATAAATGCCAGGGACTAATCAGTTCAAGAAGCAGAGTATTATCTATTCCTTTAAAGTCCTTTGTCCTCTTTCCTAATTTCCTTTCCACAGATAACCATCAACTTTAATTTTGTGTTTTTCATTCTTTTATCTTTTTTGATAGTTCTACTGTAAATAAACATTCCTAAATTGAACATGCATTTTTTTTGCATGTTTTTGAACTTTATCAAAATACTACTATTCTGGTTCATTCAGACTTGCTTTCTAAGTATCCATGTTGGTGGGGTTAGCTCTAGTTTACTTCTTTTCACCACAGTATTATATTCCATGACTATTTGTAGTTTACCTTACTTATCTGTTCTTCTGATAATGAATAATTAGGTTCTTTTCAGTATTATTTTCTCACAAATAATGCCATTACATTGTTATACATGTTCCCCCTGTGCACATGTGCAAATTCTTTTCTAAGGTGTATAACATGGGTATGTAATTTCTGGGTCATGACATGTATGCATCTTTAGCTTTACTAGATATTTCCAAATTTCTCTTCAAAATGTATGTGTTAGTCAGCTCTCCCCAGTCTAAAGAAAAGACCTGACAAGAACAACTTAGAGGAGGAAAAGTTTATTTTGGCTCATGGTTTTAGAGGTTTTAGTCCATGGTCAGCAGACTCCATTTCTCAGGACCTAAAATGAGGCAGCACATCATGGAAGAAAGAATGGAAGAAGAAAGCTACTCAGCTTATTGTGGCCAGGAATGAGAGAGAGAGAGAGAGAGAGAGAGAGAGAGAGAGAGAGAGAGAGAGAGAGAGAGAGAAGCCAGGGACAAGATATAATCCCCAAGGGTATGCCCCTAGTGGCCTACTTCCTTCAGCCATGCCCCACCTACCTACAGTACCACCCAGTAGTGCAAATTATTAGTCCATCAAATGGATTAATCCACTTATCCCTCTCATAATCCAATCTTTTCACCTCTGAACATTGGTACATTGCTTAAACACATGAGCTTGGGGAAGCATTCCAGATCCAAACCATAACAACTTGCAACTTTCTGATGCCACCAGCAATGTACAAAAGTCCCTACCATCCCACCTCCTTGACAATACTTCTGCATTTGTACCTATCTAGTGTGTGTATTACGTGTAAAACTATATATTATACAGGTGACAAGTGCTAGTCAGCATTTTACATCTTTTAAGTAATTTATTGTTTTAATTAATTAAACTTATTGTAATTATGATAACTTCCTATGTCAAGGGAACTAATATTAACTGTATTTTTACATATGAGAAACCAAGTTTATAGAATTTATTTACTTCAACCTCAAAATGACCATGAAGGGATATTTAAAAGCCTACACAGTTTAGATAACTTGAGGGAGACCACATGCTACAATGGAAACATCGGGAAATGTGGGCTCATACAACCCTGAGGTCAAATACTGCTGTGCCACCTCCTAGTGGTGTGACTTCAGTTTCCTCAAATGTGAAATCAAGATAACGGTGCTCTCTAGGAAGGCTGTTAGGAAGCTGGCATGAGATGAATGCAAACACAACACCCAGTCCTGAGCCTGGCTCACAGCAGGCACTCGACAGATGCCACCTCCTTCCCCATGGGAATCTGAGAAGATGAAGCAGGTAATCTGCTTTGCAAACTATCAAGCATTATGCAAATAAATATGAGTTTCATTCTCCCAGCTCATATTCTAACAATGCCATGGTTAGGTGCAATTGCCTCCCTCTCTTTTTCAGCTGAGGAAAGTAAGTTTCAGGAAGAGGAAGTGACATGCCCATAGCCCAGCAGCTTGTGGGACCCATGGCTGGGCTCCGATCCCTGCAGCTGACTCCTTACGTTCTCACTTCTGGCCTTTTCCTTCCCAGCACTGTCCTTGCAGTAACCTTTCCCAGGTCCCTCCTGGGTTTACCTTCCCCTTTACTTGCAACCATCTGTCAGTTACTAAACTTGGCAGCAGGTTGTTCCCCCAGCTGATTGGATGGAACTGCTTTGTCCTTGTTTGTAAAAAGACAGTGATCTCGCCATCAGTACCTTCATCCCTGGGAGCCCAAATCCCCGGGCGCACCTCTTCTGTGGGTGGTAGACAGAAAGCAAGGTCACCATCCCATTTTACAGATGAGGACTGGGGTGTAGAGAAATTGAGGGCATCTCAGGTGCTCTCTGATAACTCTGTTTCCTGAAAAGGCATCTTTGGTGCTGAGTTGGCACATCCAGCCCTGGAGGTTTTTAAATAAGTGTTCACTCCTTTTCAGAAACTTCCAATGCCTCCCCACTACCTGCTCAAGGTACATTCCGGACTCCTCAGTATGGCATTCAGAGTCCACCATGATCTGGCTCTTGCCAGCTTCTCTGGCCTCAGCCTCATTATCCCTCAGCCCCACACAGCCAGCCCCATACAGATTTATTCCTGAATAGGAAGTCCTCTCTCCATCACAAAGCACAGGCACCAGCTGTCCCTCTGCCGAGGAGAACTGTGCCACTCCTTGCCACTGGGCAAGTACTGCCCATCTCCCAAGGCTTACTCCAAGTGCCCCCACTATGGGCCTCCCAGCCCACTCCCTGAAGCCCACTGCCTTCATCTTGGGTCTCAAGATGACCATCACCAATAAAGATCTTTACTGTCAATTACTTGTTATATAATTGATTTCCATTTGTTTTCCCTCATTAAATCACAGATATTTTAGGTCTAGGGGCTGGATCTCCAGCTGTCACTTTCACATCTATAAAATGGGACCCTCTTGTTCATTGTATGGGGCTGATGTGAGGAACAAAGGCTATGTTGGCTCTGGGTTGCTCAAACTGAGTTCAGAAAGAGTAGCCTCAAGGTCACATGACCAGTAAACAGAAAAGGGGGCTTTTGAACCCGGTCTGGCCAACTCCCCAGCCTGTACATGCTCCTCTGTTCCACTCAGGGATGGAAAATGCTGGAAGGTCAAGGTTTAGACCTGGAAGAGCATGGAGTTCTGATGACGTACATTTTACAGAGGGGGCTATGAAGGCTCAGGGAAGTGAGATGGCTTGCCCCAGGTCACACAACTCATCCAGACAGTGGCCCTGGATTCCATCTCCCAGGCTGCCTCTGTATCTGTCCCTGAGACACACAATTCATCCATCCTCAAGGGAGCCGGGGACAGGCACCTCACCCCCTCTTCTGTCTGTGTCGTGTCTCTCAGTCACGTGGGGACAGCCCAGCTGGAGGTTCCTCCCCAGTCAGAGCCCTCAGTGTCGTCCCCACTCCAGCCCACCTTGTTCTGGGGATGGCAGCCGGTCTGGGGCCTGGAGGGAGGAGGGCTGAGGTAGTTCTGGTTCTGTTAGCTCTTCCCCATTAACTGGCTCAGTGACCTTGAGCAGGAAGCAGGCATATGAGGCCTGTTGGTCCCCATCTGGCTGGGACCACAGTTCTCACTGCCGAGCTGCTGATACACCTGCTGCTGGGACTTCAGTGAAGTCATGTTGTCGCAGAGCTCTAGAAGGGGTGGCATTAAGGGTGGCCGAGCCTGCATTTCCTTAAGACTGTCTGGTGGTGTGACCGCTGACTCAGGCCACCCCCCTAAACCTCACTCCAAACCTCATTCATGTCCTCTGTGAGGACATGCTATCCTCATTCTCCAGCAGCAGCATGGGAGGTCAAGGGGCACCTGAGTTGCCCTGTGGCAGGTCGTGTGAGGTCACTCATAGACAGACTGCCTGGGATTGATCCCGAAGCCTCTACTTATTACAGCGTGACCTTGGGAATGTTGCAGAAACTCTCTGTGCCTCAGTTCCTTTATCTTCAGAGGGAAATACAAGGAATCCTGCCTCAAGGGTTGTTATAAGAATAAAGGAAGAAATGACACATTGAGGACAGTGGCTGGACTACAGTAAGCACAGAACGTCAGCAGCAGTGGGAGGAAGGGGCACTAGTGGAGTGCTTTGCAGGTGCCAACTTCTCTGTGAGGCTCTTCATGCCTGGTTCCTCCCACCCTCACTGTGAACCCAGGCCCTGGTGAGACTCGGGGTCTCTGTGCTTCACTCTGTTCCTGCTGCCCCCGAGAAGCCTCTAGCTGGTTTCTCCTCACTGGGAGGCTCCTCTTGCAGGTTAAAAGATGGCAGAGCCAGTCCCAGACCTCAGTGCCTTGACTCTGGCTGAGCAATTGCTGCCTCTCTGGAGCTTGCTGGAGCTGTTGGGACAACACTCACTAAAGTCACCCCCTGCAGAGCACTTGGTCCTCTTCAGACCCTTCCCACTGAATTAATGAGGCCAACATTTATGAAATGCGGCTGAGGGCAAAGCGTGCGGCCTCTGAAGAGTGCAGGGCAGGGGAATAGCTAGGCTCTGGGTTGGACAGGCCTGAGTTTGAGTCCTACCACTTCCACCTGTCAGCTGGGGGACTTTCAGTCAATCTTGGGCTCACAGAACCCCTGTTTCCTCACCTGCAGAGCAGGGCAGCACCATCTTGCTCAAGGAGGTGCTGTGGGGTGAGGTGAAGCAGTGCTACCGCAGGCACCAGGTGCTGGCCCTCTCCTCTTCCCTGTGCTCTCCACCCCAGCCCCACCAGTCCCTGGGCAGCTCTCAGCCCTACCTTCCAGAAAAGTCAAGGGATTCTGAATGTCACCTTTCAAGTTAGTGCTGGAGAGGGGACTATATCCAGGTCTCCTGCCTCACAGCCTGAGCCCTGGGCTTCCTGCCAAGGCAGCCACTGGGGCCTAGACTCCATGGGAGATAAAGAGCTGGCCTTCTCTTAGGAGTCCCTCCTCAGGGCGCTTTGTGGGGGTAAGAGGAGGGGAGAGGTGGGTGAATATACATGCACACGCATACACACAAACACACACAGAAGTACATGCCAGGCTCTCACAACCTCTGATGCCACCAGACACCAGGGACCAAGCACCTCCTGACCGTCAGTGAAATGGTGACCTTTGCCCTTCCCCCACTTGGCTTTCCTCTCACCTCTATTTCTTACCTATTCCTTCTCTCTCTCTTTCTCTCTCCCTCTCTCTTTATCTCTATCTCTATCTCTCTCATTCAAACAGCCACACAGGATAAGCATGAAGCTTGATCCACAGAGGGGTGTGAAGGGGCCTTTCACCCTCCTAGGTTTCTGTCTCTCCATCTGTGAAGCGGGCAGAGCTGGGGATGGACTGACACCCCATGAGCCTCAAGCTCTTCAGGACCAGACTCCCTGTGATTCTGTAATTTGAGGCCCCCGGGCTTGGCAGAGGGCACCAGGGGTCTGTGCTAGTCAGAGGAGGCCCTCAGGAGACTGTTGTCCCGCAAACCATCCTGTGGGCCCTGCAGAGACCTCAGATGTCTTACTTCAAGCCTGGGCTCTTCCCACCCTAGTGTGCTGCCTCTAAGAAGGGGATGCAAACAGTGAATCTTTCACAGAACTCTCTAAAGGGAAAATGGTGGAGACGTATGCAAATCATCTTGCAAAACACACAGAAATAGTTTCCTGGTTACTCCCATCTTGCCTTAATGGAAAGAGGGCTGCTTTGAGCCAACAGAGCTGGATCTAAAACCCTCCATACCCCTATTAGGCACTTAGCTAGTGATGTCACACTCGGACTTTGTTTCTCTGCCTATAAAATGGGGTCAATTGCAATGCAAGTCAATCCAACAAACGCATATGTAATAGTCATTGTGGATCTAACTTTATTCATCCATTTCACATGTATTCATCCATTTCACTGAACTAGGCACTAAGAATATGGCATCAAAGACAGTAGACCTGTCCCTATCATCCTGGAGCTCATAGCCTGGAGGCAATGCAGACATGAGCAACAGATGCAAGGCTCAATCTCCCAAACTCCAAGGTGCAGGAAATATAACTTTTCTGAACTCAGTTTGTATTTTGAGGCCCCATTCTGCCAGGGTCAGTCATTCCCCTAGCTTTGTATGATTTGGGCAGAGTTTTAATGCCCTTGGGGGTAGTACCTTCACCTGCTACATTCTCATGATTTTCTGGGTCTTGGTCACGCCGGTGGCCCTGCAGGTCACCACCATGACAGACCCTGGTTCCTGACTGCAAGCTGGTTTACATTTACTGGCTATCTCTGCTATATCTTTCCCTACCTCCACGTCTGTCCTGTCTTTAGAATGCCCGGCCCTCTGTTTTTCTTTCCCTTTAAGCAAGCTGAAGTAAAGGATGTTCTCTGGAGCCCAGATCTGACCCTGTACCTTCCTGGCTTCAAACTTTGTAATAGCTCTCCAGAGGTTTTCATGCACTTTCAGTTGGACCAGCAAGACCCTGTTCACTTCTCCTCCTTATATTCCTTCTCCCCTCAGGCTCACTGGAGAGTAAGTGCAGTGATTGAAACAACACATCTACACACTTACTTTGCACACGTCAATCCTCACAGTAAGTCTTCTCCTCCCCTCTTTACTTGGTAAGGAAACTGAGGAACTTAGAAGGTAAAGCCATACAGAGAATGAATGACTCCTGAAATAGGAGTCAAACCCCTGGAGAGTTCTGTTTCAGGATCTGCCCTTTAAACCATACTGCTGCGCACCTGGAGTTGAAAAGTTGTCTGTTACCAAATAGGTTGTCTTCTTCCTCACCACCACCAAGTCTGGCAGTAAGAATCCTCTGCCCGGAATGTCTTCCTGCCACATTTTCATCTGGCTCTCTACGCTTCCTGAAAGTTTGTTCTTCATGATCCCTTCTTGACCCCCAGACTGGGTGGGGCTTTCCTTATTCTCCCAGTTCTGTGCTGTTCCCCTTGGCCAGTCAGTGGGGAGCTGCTTTCTCCCCACACACCCTCAGTGGCAGGAACATCTTATTCATCTTAGGATGCCTGGCATTTGCCCTGCCTGGCAGTGTTTGTAGAATGAGTGATTATCAGTTCAACTGATAATCTCACACTTGGTCAAGGTTGAATGAGTTCCTGGGAATGATCCATCAATAGGCATTATTAAGCACCCCTGTGTGCCACCCCTGAACCCAGCACTCTGATTGAAATAACAACAATGGTGCGGTACCTCCTGGCCAGCTGGAGACTGGCTCCAGGCAAGGATCTCTGCCACTGAGCTTCAATTGCAAACCTTGCATCACTTTTCCTTCCTCTCCAGCCTTCCCACTGTCCCGCTGTCTTCCATCTTCCTGATTCAGTCTGTTCAAAGGAAAGGACCATGGTGAACTAGTTCACAGACAGAACAAAGACTAGTATCAAGGGATCTAATGGACTCTCCCAGCAGGAGGGAGATTGTTCTCACTTGACAGGAGGAGGCCTCCTCTCCTTGGGGGAAGGTATAAAATAGATGGGATCATAGAATGTCAGTGTGGGATGCATCTTTGGGCATTGTTTGGTTCTTTTTCTTAACTTTAAAGAGAATAGGCCTGGAGACTTTCTACAGATCATTCAGCAACTTAGTGAAAACTAGAGCCCAGGTCCTGTTCTGGTTTGCTGGCTTCTCCAATTCAGAGTCCTTATCCTCAGTTTGCATAGTTAGTAAACTTCACAGACCAGGACTCCTGCTTCCATTGCCTCACCCCTCGGCTCTGAGATGACTTAGCCCAGTGGGTTCTTCAGGTGCTGGAAGGCAGCCGAGGCACAGGAGCCCTCTCCCAGTCACACAACAAACTTCCGGATGAGGAGAAAACTGGTTTCAGCAACAGCTCCACCTAAGGAACAGTTAACATTCAAATTCAAGTCCCCAAGTCTTTCTGCTCCCTGGGTCCCTCTGCTTCCTTGGTCCCTGCAATGCTTTTGATTCACAGTCAGGGAGGGCGTTTTCTCTCCATTCTTACTTTCTCCTACATTCCTCTTCAAAAATCCCCTGACCACCCTCCTCTAACACAAAAAAAAAAGAAAAAAAAAAAAATCTTCTGATCAGTGGGAATGATCTCTGTTAAACTGTGTCTGACCCAAGCCACAAGATAAATCTAAAACCTGCCCTCTCCTTGCCCCATGTCCACCTGGGAGAGGAAGTTCTGGGCGGCTGCAGTCTCTGGTCTTGGCTTTGTTTTCTCTCATTCTTTTATTAGCTGCCTAATTGGCAGCCCAATTAATCTGCTCATCTGTGAAGGAGGATGGATCACAATGAGCCACTCCATTTCCAGAAGCCCATTCTCTGAGGCAGCTCTGCCAGGCCCTGAGAGCAGGCTGGCTTCTTGATGGAGCGCTGCCCTGGGAGCCGGGGTCAATTAGTGGACAGATTAAGCAATTATTAGCCCCTAACAAGGGTGCCTGGCATCGTTACCCTGCCTGTTTACTGGCAAACTGTAACTTTAATATGAGGACCAACAAATAAATTAGGGCATCTGGTCCACTGCCGCGTCAGCAGAGAAGTAAATGATGTCCAACCGGCTCTCGGCTGCTACTGGATGCTCAGCTTGGCATAATGAAAAGCCTGAGATGTCCCTCACTGGTCACAGCAGCTTTGGAATGTGCTCTGGAGCAATTTATCATTCCAACAGCTAAGCGCCTGCCACTGGGCACATGGGTCGTTTATAGTGACCCCGACACCTTCCTCCTGCCCATCAAACCTACCTGTCAGGGCCCAATTCAAAGGTTCCCTTCTCCTCCAGGCCTCTCCTGCACTCTCCAGCAGGAAATGGGACTCCTCTGCATTGGGAGAGGTCTTCTCACTCTTCTATCACTTTCACTAATTTCATGGAAGGCCAGGGCCACATTTTGTCCATTTTTCAGATCTCCAATGAAGAAGTGGAAATTTGGAGATGAGTGGAGGGGTGAGAGTCAGAGCCCTTGATTCTCCTGTGCCCTCTCCCGTACATAGATGGAGGCCATCACCAAGGAAAAAAAGTGACAGATCAGATTCACACTTTAGGGAGACCCCTCGGGTTGCAGCAATGAGAACACAGTCCAGAGGTTTTTGGTGTCATTCAAGGCCTCCAAGGCACAGCTCCATTGCCATCTTTTCTTGAAGCCCTCCTTCTTTTCTCAGGCAGGAAATGCTCTCCCTGTGTCCTGTCCCTGGGCTTCAATGTTGTGTCTTGAGCTGTGTGTCTCTTGGAAACAGAGATAAGTTTGTAAAATTCACTGGGTAGTACCTCGTCCAGAGCTGCAGCTCTGTAGCAGCTGATAACATCACAGGCCAACATCAGCTATCAAACTCTTAATGTTTCCAAATCAAGAGAAATGTGCTCCCTCCTTCTGGAAGCACTTTTAGGTTAATCCCGACACTTCTTTTTCCCTAGGGATCATCGACTTCCTCGTAAGCCAGCACCCTATTGCCCGTGTCCTGCGAGAACACCTGGTCTTCAAGATTGCACCGATGCTCAACCCTGATGGAGTCTACCTGGGCAATTACAGGTGAGGGGAGAGGGAGGAGGCCTGGAAGCAGGTAGTCCCAGGGTGGGGACATGGTACCAAGAGGAAACCGAGGATGCACTTTTGAGAAAGAATTTTCAGACTACCCATGAGTTCATGGGAGGAAGTTTCACCTTGGTTCTTGGGAATGTGGCTAAATGAGCCTTGGCTGAGGTCACTTGCTGGGGCTTTCTGAACAGCTAGTAACTAGGCCAGGCATCAGGAGAAGTAGGATTTGTTTTTTGTTTTGTTTTTGATTTTTTAAATTTGTTTTAATTAGTTATACATGACAGTAGAATGCACTTTGATCCATCATATATAATGGAGTATAATTTCCCATTCTTCTGGTTATACATGATGTAGAATCCCACCAGGCATATAGTTATATATGTAAATAGGGTAAAAATGTCTGATTTATTCTATTATAATTCCTACCCCCCCTGCCCCCTCCCCTCCCTTCACTCCCCTCTACCTAATGTAAAGTAACTCTGTTCTTCCCTACCCCACTGCCCATTGTGAATTAGCATCCGCTTATCAGAGAAAACATTCGGTTTGGTTTTTTGGGATTGGCTTATGGTACTTAGCATGATATTCTTCAGCTCCATAGAATCAGTTTTAACACCTACTTCCTGTGTAACTTTGGGGAATTCACTTTCCCTCTCTGGTGCTCAGGGAGAGATAATAATTACCTGGAGATAAAATTTACCTGACAGGACATGAAAAGAAACAGTGAGGAGGAATGTGCCTTGCAGAGCCTCATATGGCAGTTGTAATGATCACTGCTCATTGCTATGCTTCTACTTGGAGATCATTAATGAAGGAGAGTGCTTCCCAGATCAAGTGTGTAGCATTTCCCTCTGGCATGGGCAGACCAGCCGGGCCCACTCCCACTCAGGCCCTCCCAACTTGAATGTTCTTTCTCTTGTCTTAGCACCATAATCTACAGCCTAAAATTTCACAACCCAGGGGATCATCTGCCAGAGGAACATTGAATCCTTTGAGATAGATAAAGATGCTACACTTACTGCACACTTGAGGCCTTGCCCAAGGTCACAAAACCAGTGAATCAGTGACCATCTAGCTTCACTACCCAAATTGTGCAGCATTACAGCTGATTAGGCTCACAGCTTCGAAGATAACGTCCAAACTCCTCAGCTCTGCACGCAAGGCTTGGCATGCCCTGGAGGCTGTATGTGCACCATCCTCCTTGCCCACAAAGCCCTGTGCTCCACTCTGTTGGCCCTGTCCTCTTACCCCTATACAGGTAGCCCTCTGCCCAGCACCTCCTCATCCTTCTTCATCTCACTAACCCTCTTTGCAACTCTTCTAGAAATCATCCCCCAACCCCAGACAGCTGGCCACTCCCTTCCCTCGGGCCCACAAGTCATCCTACTGCACAGGTCCTGCTGGACTTCAAGTCACTTGAAGGCAAGGCTGAACCTCATTGGTCTCTGTGTCCCCATTGTCTACCAGCTCATAGTAGATTCTCAAAAAATATTTAATGAACATAAGTGAATGAAAGGGATGACTTTACTGATGAAGAAATTGAGACTTAGAGATGAAATGGGACCTTTTCAAGGTCCTTAGTTGAACTCAGATCAGAGCCAGATCTCCTGACACCCAGCCAGGCCCATTCACACAGAGTTAATTTACTACTTTCTAAAGCCATGGAAATTGGGTCCAGAGGGGCTGCCTGGCACCCTTGGGTATGAGTTAGAGAGACCCCAGGGGATGCATGAAGCCTTTGTTAAAGACGATTTTGCTGCCTCTCTTAATTGGCTGGAGTGATGGCTCATTAGCATTTGCAGGTTTAAGGCTCCTTAAAGACCTGAGAGCAGTGTCTTCCCACCTCCCCTAGACAGACTGCCCCGTTAGTGATAATGCTGGTGGAAAGAGCATTTGATTTAGGTTAACATTTCTGTTTAATTACAAGAGCTGCAGTGGTCAGAGAGAGGTCAATATTGCCACTCCACACACTCTTTATGTCATCATCTGCTGTCCAGGGAAGGATTTGCTATAAAAGAGGTCTGTGACCTTGGCCAAAACGCCTCCCCTTTCAGGCCTTCAGATGGACAGTGGGGTGGTGATGGAGGGCTAGATGCTTTCTACATATCTTCCAGGTCCATAATTTGTGATTTGGGGGCTTTAGGATAAAAGGACTCCAACCCTCAGACATAGTTTCATAGTGAAGTTTCAATCCCCAACATTCTCCTAGTGAGAATATGTGATTTTTTTCTCATTATGAGAGTTGGAAACAATTTCTAACCACAGGCATTAATCCTGTTGCTAAAACAGCTCTGAATAGCAACAAAGAGCCTATCAATCATGAGAATTCACGACTACAGCTTTGGAGAGTATGAAAAATAATAACAAAGAGTCAGAATTGAGAGCTTCAAGGTGCCCTAGAGATCTCCTAGGCCAGCCCCTCCCAGAGCCACATGGTCTCTACAGCAATATTTCGAGGGCCCAGGGAGACCTGTGAAAGCATTAAAGAGAAAAAAAGAATTCAGAGTTCAAATAAGTTTGGGAAATGCTGAGTTAAATGCAGTTAAAATACTTTTACAATAAAGAGTTTTCAGAATTTTCAATGCACTAGTAAACACAGGGGGAACCCCAAGAGAATATAGTACTCAGTGTTTCTCAGGGGTGTCGCGGTCCTCACACCCTGCCACCCACATTAGGTTTATAAAACATACAGTAGGAAATGCTACTCCAGAAATTTTGCTTGCTGACCCAATGACCTGTCAAACACTCACACACATTTAATCCTCATGACATCTTGAAGGAGGGGCTTTGTCAAGGTTTGTCAAATAATAAAAATCTACTCAAACTTCCTATTTTTTTGTTTGAGTATAGGAAGAAATGTTGTTGGGGGGAGGAGGATGGAAGGACGAAAGGATAGAATTAAGTAGGGTGGTGGGGAGAGAGGGAGGGAGGAAGGAAAGAAGGAGGAAGTGAAGGGTGTGTGTTCAGAATTCTAGGGAGGTAAGCAAGTCGGACCCATGGGAGCTGATCAAGCCACTGGACGCAGGTCAGATGGAGACAGTCAGGCCTCTGCCTCGCTCTCATGCCCTCTGATCTTCGTTCTTCCAACATCTCCCTTTGGGTGTGTAGTTTCTCAGAGAAGCTGAAGACTCTGCCTTGATTCTGTGGCCCGTGGGGAGTAGCCAGGGATCCGGTGTGTCTGCATTAGCCCTGCTCGACTCTCTTGTCCCACACTCCTTCCACAGCCATGGCCAGATGTGCCAGACCCTGAGAGTCAAGGCAGGCCTGCCCTGAGGCACTGTCCCAGGCTGGAGGGACAGTTCAACAGGCCAGCCCCCTGCAGTGGCAAGGGAAGCCAAGGGCTTTGGAGGGAGTGAAGTTCTGTGGTTGAGAATGTGGACTTTGGGGTCAGTCAGGTGGGATTTCAAGTTCTGCTGTATGACCTTGGGTAATGGCAGGACCTCCTTAAGCTTCTTTTTCTTGTCTGTGAATGGGAATACTAAAGAGTTATTAGACTTTTGTGAGATAATGCATTTAAAGCACAGTGGTAGACACACTGGAAGTTCTAATAACAAATGTGTTACTCCTCTTCTTCTTTCTCCACATTAAAGAAGCATGCAACCCAATATAGGAGACTAGTTAGAGATATTTCCCAGGTTTCATCAGCTAAGCTTATGTTTAATAATACAAGACCTGTACTATGATATTAATAGTAGTGGGGGTGTACTCCAGCATTTAATAGCAATAGCTGGCTATTATACCATGAGAGATGGCGAACGCCATATTCACCAACAGCCTACTGTAATGGTACTAGACTATGGTTGTGGTAAAAGTATATGAAACCTAAAGTTTAGAGCAACAGTATGTGGCAACTATAATGCACTCTACCATAGCTATCTATAATACTTATATTAAATGATGTGAAAATAGATAACATAGTGTATAATAAAGACACAGGGCAACTGCATACTCCATTTTGCTTGCTGCATTCCAGTTACACTGCGTTGTGGCCTAGATATGAGGTGTCCACCAAAAGCTCCTGTGTGAATGCCAGGAAGTGTAGAGGTGAAACGTTGGATTATGAGAGCTTTAACCTACTCAGCACATTGATCCACTTGGATGAACTACCTGGGTAGTAACTATGGTCAGGCAGGGTGTGGCCAGAGGAGGTGGGTCACTGGGGGCCTGCCTTTGGATTTGCACTCTATCCCTGGGGAACAGAATTCTCTCTCTGCTTCCTGGTGGCCTCGTCCTGAGCTGCTTTCCTCCTTCATGGCCCTCCACCATGATGTTCTTCCTCACGTTGGACCCAGAGCAATGGAGCCACTGTCCATTTGTCTGAGATCTCTGAAACTATGAGCCTCAAATAGACTTTTCCTTGTCTAACTGTTCTTGTCAGGTCTTTTGATCAGAGAGATAAAAAAAGCTGACTAAAACACCCTCACCTTTTTCCCCCTTCAGGTCTTAGATGTAAAGCTACTTCACAGAAAATCCTTTCCAGCACCTGCAACATGTAGCAGGTCCCCAACTGTGCTCATAGCACTCTGTAGTGCCTTTTCATGGCCTTTGGCCTCATGTGTAGTCATGTGCATTTATGTGACTACTATATGTTCAATGCACCTCTCCTCTGTAAACTCTAGGCTCAGGACTTTGTTCTCGAGGCCCCAGTGCCTGGCACAGTGTCCGACAGAATGGGCCCTTAATACATATTTTGTGAATGAATAAATGAACCAAACAGCAGTGTTCCACAATTGTGCTGCAGGCCCCGGAGTAAAGTGACCATTGCCAGATGCTATCATCTTCCAACCTTTTATCTTCATCCCCGTGGCCTCCTAACCCCAAGTGTCTTCTCCATGTGCCATTGTTAACGTGAATACTGTTGTGGTTTAGCCACTTCTGGCTTCTCAGCCACACTTTGAAATTACACAGGGCCTTATATTCTTAATGGCACTTTGAAACCACATTTGATTATTACAACTCTTTGAAAGGAAGTCAGTTTT
This sequence comes from Marmota flaviventris, assembly GCF_047511675.1. Lineage (NCBI taxonomy): Eukaryota > Metazoa > Chordata > Mammalia > Rodentia > Sciuridae > Marmota > Marmota flaviventris. The sequence continues at coordinate 38,038,077 of NC_092507.1, read as the reverse complement.
TACTATATCCATTTGAGCGAAGGGGAAACCAAGTCTGGGAAGGTGAGGCGCCATGGGCAGGGCCACAGCCTGCATCCAGGAACACTCTGTTCCGCACACTCTTTCCTTACCGAGCTGTGGGCAGAAGCAGAGTACTGCAGCTCTCTGTCCTGTCTCTGAGTCTTACTTATCCTTGGAGTGGACACATTCTCCCCAAGCCTCAGTCTCCCTCCACCCTCTTAGAATCTGAGTGACATGTGGCGAAAGGCACCTTTCCTCATTAGTAGAAGCTCTGGGGAGAGGATCGGAGAGCAGCAGGTCCACATGAAAGAATCCTGAAAACATTAGGCTAAGTGAAATAAGCCAGTCTCAAAAAGACAAATGCTGTGTGCCTCCAGTTATAGGAGGTACTTACAGTAGTCTAACAGTCAAATTCACAGAGACAGGAAGTAAAATCATGGTTGCCAGGGGAAGGGGGAGAATAGGGATTTATTGTTGAATAGATACAGAGTTGGGGGTCAATGGGTATAAAATTTCAGAGATGGATGGTGGTGATGGTAGCACCATATTATGATTGTATTTAATGCCATCAGATTGTTCACTTAAAAATGGTTAAAATGATAAATTTATATTATGTTGTATTTTTTTTAACCACAGTGAAAAGAAAGAAAAAGAATCACATAGGCTACTGAGTTTGCAATGTGAACACTTTCATGGAGCTCTGAGGGGATCTGGGACCTGAGGTTTGAGGGGTGGATTTTGCAGATCCAAGAAACTAGAAGGCCTTTGGGGTATGGGGTGATGGGCTGAATCAGTTTAGGACAGATTAGCAATTCTCAGTATCTTGCAGATGCAAGGCCATGCACCCATATGACAGCATTTACAAACTCTCTCTATCACCTCCTCCTGCCCATCCCTTCCTTTGCAGAGGAGACAGCCCCCCTCCATACCCCACTGCGTTTTCTGAGCATTTGCAATGCCCAAGTTGCCTTGCATTTGAAAAACAGACTTTCCATCTCCATATGACAATATGAAACTCTGTGTTGGGTTTGCATTTCTTAATTAGGTGCTTGTCATTGTGTATTCCATAGAGCCACGTATAAGTAAACAGTCATAGACCTTTGAATAAATTTATTGGTTTTATTTATGTTTCTGGGCATAAAAATCTATAATTACCAGGTACAGCCTCAGTATAACTGGTATTTAATGACAATTACTTTTTGTTACCATAGAAATGAGTCCAAAGTAGTTACCCATAATTTCTCATTTCCCAAACCTCACACATGCTGAATTGCAATATTACCATAGTAATTGCCTATTAGTCATCATAAAATACGCAGTTACCCAAAAGATAGCAGGATGCTGTGAAATTTCTCATCTTCAGAAAACCTCAGTGCTGCTTGGGAGTATGGAGGTGGGGGAGAGGAATAGACCTCTATAGGAGGCATAGAAATGAGTCTGCTTGAGAGCCCGGCACTGCAGACCCCGTGGTGGGAATGGATGCTGTATGAACTGCAGATGTTCACCATTGTTGTCTCCTAGCCCTGGCAATCTTTATGTAGCAGAGGGTGCTCCAGTGCAGTAAATCCAATTTAACTAAGGGTTGTTGAGGGCCTGCTGGGTTTTGGGCCCTGTCCTGGGCCTTGGCGAAGCAGAAGGATATCAGAGGCTGTCCTTGCCAATAAGAAGCCAGTGTTTATAGGCGGTGCCTACCCACTGTCTATCATAGGTATCATCTCATTCACTCCTCCCAGAATCCCTGTGAAGAGGTCATGTGATAGCCCCATTTTAGATAGAGAAGGGAATTGAGGTACAGAGGTACCAAGGACCTTGCCTCAGGTTCCCTGGCACAAAGGACAGACAAGGTTTATGAACCCACCAGAACTGACCCTCAGTACACTTTGTGTCCATTGTCCCCTGAAGCAGGGAGAGTCTCCTTATGATTAGGAGGATTTTTGAAGGATGAAGTATCTATAGGAGTTCAATAGACATCAAAAGGAACTAAAATGTGCAGCAAAACATCATTAAATGTAGCAGAGGGTAAAATATCGGAGGAAGCATTTCACATACATGCACACATGTGCACAGGTGCACACATGCATACACACACACACACACACACCCTTAAATGGCCTAGCTCTTCCACCTTAGCATCTAGAAAAGGAAAGATTTCAAATGACCAATGTAGAATAGAACATAAAATATGTTCTGTAAAATGTGTAAAACACAGGTCAGTGTTCTATTTGCTCTGTGACAGCATAAAATCTACATATTTTTATCAAGAAGAAATGAAAACCAAAGATCCACAGCAAATATTGCCCCACTGAGAGATCTAGCAGCCCCTCCCTCCTCACGCGGAGCCTCTTTCTCTGCCCAGCCACTCACCCCATCCCTGGATGCCCCTGTCACAGCATCATGGAGGGATACCTGGAGAGAGCCCCTCACAGCCTCCTGGAGGGCCAGTCATGCCCCTCTGGTGGTTCACCTCCAGGCACGGGGGTTCCCAGAGCGTCATGCTGTGCTGTTGTCCACTCTGACTGTTAGAGAGCATTTTTTTGTTCAGGCTTCCTCTGCCAGATAGAGACGACCTCTGCCCTCCAAAGGAGTCCTCAGGTGCACCCATCTTCTACATGGCATGCCACAGTCCGGCTGCAGCAAAATAACCGGGCGGTGACGAAAAACTTGTGTACATTGATACAGCAGGAGTGGGAGCCGTTTATTGTAGGACAGGAGGGGTATATATACATTCCACACAGCTTATCTTAATTAACATAAACTAGATACAGCAGTCAACCAATAAGGAATCTCCACACTTAATGGCTCGCTGGCGTTACTTCATAAACCACTCCCTCTGGCAAAATGCCAGGCGCCATCCTGACTTGTTTACAGACCCTAACAATGGCAGCCATTCGTGCTTGGAGATGAACAACCAAGGGACGTGACTGGCCCTCCAGGAGGCTGTGCGGTTGTCTGTCCTCATTATTCCTCACCCACTAGAACCACTGCCAGTTCCTGTGGTCCAGGCTGAACATCCCCAGAGCCTCCCGACTTTTCCTATGTGAACTCGTGTCCATCCTTCTCCCTCCTTCCTGCTGTAAACATGCTCCAGATGTTTGTCATTGCCCATCTTTGAGGCATGGTGTCAGGGATTGAACAATTACGGTGACGATGATGGTGACAGCTGACATTTATTGAACCTCTGTGCCTGGCACTGTTCTAAGCATTTGCATTTATTATTTCATTTAAACTTTAGCACAATTTTATCAATATTCTTATTTCCTAGATGAATTCCCTCAAGTCTGTAGAACTGAGTAGCAGGATAGTGGCAAGGGACTGTCACAAGCCTCATCCTGGGGACCATACTGCTGTTAACAGCCCATGTGCACATTGCTATATGTCCTTGAGCTCTCCTCTACCTGAATCCTTAACTAAATCTTTCCACTACCATTTCTGTTGAATTGCAGCCCCCCCCCCCCAACTTCTCTTAGAACCTTTTGAGAAGCCTGGCATAGGCAGAAGAGGAATCACTCTCCTTCTTTGAGCAAAGAAAAAAAAAAAAGACTCACAGAGAGGCTAAGTAACTTGTTCAAGGTTACACAGTGAGTGAACCACATAGTTAGTTTAGATGCAGCCTGAGTGACAGCAGGGGCCAAATAGACCCTTACCTCCCAGAGACTCTCTCCAGCTTTATGTAACCTGAGTGATGTTTCTATAGAGGCTGAAAGGACACCGGGGCTGGCAGTGTAATCAGGTGTCTAACCCACAAGTGCACACCGCCAAAACCAATTATTCAAATGAGCTTCCCAGCCAGGTTCCATGGAAAAGGCCAGATGGCTAGACGTCTGTGGAGGCAGCGCCCCATCTCCGTCCCTGCAAGCAGCTGAATAGCATTTCAAAGTTAGAGTTGATAGCAAGTTGATTTTAATAATTGATTCTGCAATGAAGACAGGCCTCTGAGGAGACAGTAACCCATAATGAGTGGCCAGGGAGACTGGCGGAGCCAAGCAGTGCGGAAGAATCAAGGACTCCAGCTCCGTTGTCCCGGTTCCAAAACCACTGCTTGGGTAGTGCTGGTTCTCCACGTAAAGTCCTCAGCGCCACCCCATTGACCATCAGAAAGAACCTAAGTCTTTAGCCTGGGCCTCAAAGCAGGTGCAGTGTCATAGAGGTCTCTCACTGTCTGCCCTACCCCTTCCTCTGCACCCCGGCCGGCCCACTCCCAAGTCCTTCCTACTCCCAAGGACAGAGAGGGAAGGCCAGAGTGGACCGTCCTTTTAGGGTTCCAGATCCAGAAAATACGTGCCAAGAGGAGCGAGGGCCCTTTCCATTGGCATACACCAGCCTGCTCTTGTTTACCTCTGGCTTTTGCTGACACTCCGCCTGTCTAAGAAGCCTTCCGACTAAATCACTTCTTTCTTCTCTTCTATTTTTCTCTTCCTTCCCTTCAACATTCACCCAGCACATATTTTGTACCATGTGCTGGGGACACAAGGTGGGCGTGGCCCTGGGCTTGCCTCACATCCAGAGGGGAGACAACTGCCCCGGTGAAGGGGAGGCCAGGGTCTTCAGGACTGTGGAGACACAGAGGCCCCCTTAATCCAGCCAGGAGCGTTGGGGTGGGAGAAGGCAGAGAAACTGTCCTGAAGGTGGTATGGGAGAGGAGTCCTGAGCAGAGAGTGCAAGTTGGCCAGAGGAACAGAATAGTGTGGTGTGTTCTAAACCAGAGGATGAATAATAGTCATCGGCAATATTGATAATAATACAAAGCATCCATCAAACTCATACAAGCTGCCAGACACTGTTCACGTGTTTTCTACATGTTAGTCCATTGGAGATTTAGGGGTGATGTCACATTCCTGCTTCCATTCACCCTATTGCCATTTCAGAAGGAAATACAGGGGTCAGAAAAGTAGAGGTCAAAATATTCATTTTATTATTAATAAAAGCACAATTTGGAAGGCATTCAATCCCCGTAGCCAAAATTGACCTCCTTCTACTTCACTCCCAAACTTAGCTTCCCCACCAGCAAAAGCAGACAGGGAAGTGAGCTGCCTCAACCAAGCACACCACGTGGCAGAGAGGAGGCCAGAGTGGACCTTCCCTTTAGGGCTCTAGATCCAGAAAATACATGCCAAGAGGAGTAAGGCTCTGCTTCTTTTCTCAAACAGACTAATCAGACAAGGTCCACTCTCTTCCTCGAGAAAGAGCTAGCAAGGGAGTGGAGAGGAAGAATGACGTCCCCACTCATATGGAAAGCAATAAGGAGTTTTCCCCACAACGATGTGAATCTACAAAGTAGGTCCTAATGTTATTCTCATGTTGCAGATAAGGATCCAATGCACACAGTGTGGTTAAGTCATTTGCCCCAGGTCCCGCTGTTAATAGTAGGAGATCCAGGAATTAAACCCACAAATCTTACTTGGAGCCCAAGCTGCTGAGCCTTGTTGCTTGAGCCTTGAATAACGGGGATCCTTGGAGAATGCAGTGTGGTCTGGAGTGGCTGGTGCATGTGATCAGGGCTGCAGCCCGCTCCAGCGTATAATGCATCCATCATACAGAGCTATCAGCTAATAGGGCAGTGGAGGCTGAGGTGCAGCCCAGACTTACCAAGTCTGGAGACTCAGTAAAATTGCATCAGCCCATGGGAGGGTCACCTTTGTGCAGTTAGCTCAGGAGCCCTCCAATGTACTAGCTTTGCATGGTGCACAGAACAGTGACATGGTAAAAGTAGTGTAGGGATAAGTGGGCACTAGATTGTGGAGGACCCTGAACATCCTACCAACATCAGACTCTGAAGATCCTGCCAACATCAGATCCTAGGAAGAGCTAACACATATGCTCATCTCAAACTAGGCAGTGTCCTCAGCATTTTCCAATCTCATTTAGTTCTAAATCTCATTTAGTTCTCAAAGCAACCCTTTGATTGTGGCAAACTCCCCACTTTTCAGATTAGGGCTGAGGCACAGAGAAGTCCAGCCACAAAGATATCATGCAGCTGAGCCAGGATTTTATCTGGGCAACATGACTCCAAGAGTCCACACTTGGATTCACTGTCATTCTCAGCCTCCTTGTTCTCAGAGCTGGTGAGCAAGTGAGGGGCTTATCAGTTCCCAGATCTTGAGAAGACATAAAGGACTTCTTCCCCTTTGATTCTCCTCTACCCTTCTTTACCTAAGATGTTGCAATAGCTAATTCCTAGCTCTGAGGGCCAATGAGGAGCTCCTTTAGAAAATGTCCTCCGTTAGACTTTTCAAAAAAGAATACTTATCAGTGTTCTTATGGGGAGAAATATAATCCCTTGGTTCTGGAATGGACTTCCAGCCCTAACATAGCTGTGTGACTGTGACAAGCCTCTCTGCCACATCCCTCTGCATCCCAATTTTTGAAGCATGGGGATTGTGCTTAATGAGTCTCTCCACGTGTTATTTGCAATGCAGGACAAACCCTGCCTTCAAGTCCTGTGTTTGTTGCTGCCAAGCAGGAGACAGGAGGGAGGAAGGGTGATCCCCTGCAGCACATGCCCGGCACAGGGAGAAGACACTCCATCAAAACTTCTCCTTGCCTGCTAGGGATATTGCTGGGGGAGTGGGCCCCGTGGTGTGTGGAGTTGGAGATGCTTCTGTTTCCAGGTGTGAGCACTTCCCCCCTGATCCTACCACCTTGCCAAAAAGGCCACCATTGAAGTGTGAAGACCTCACTGAATCTTGGAGATAGGAATCCCTAGTGCTGATCCTGGCTTTGCTGCCAACCAAGGGGGCCTCGCATGGACGGGCAGTTTGCTCACTGCACAAAGGTTCTTGGTCAAGGAACCGATGGGGGAATTGACTGCTCCTGAAACACAGTCTCTGGCCAGAGAAAGTGGCATCATTTTATCTTCACCTACCCAGAAGGGGCACCTATTTGTAGCTGCTCAGCCTGGTAAGGGGGGCCTTTTATCAATTTGCATATAGGTAACTTTCATGCTCGTCCCTCATTTGAGACTTAGTTTCCCCCATTTAAATGAATTTGTATGCACTTCCTGCCACCTTGAGGGGCAGTCCTCTATCAGGCTCCGCCTGGATTCTTAGGACTGCTGAGAGAGAGCAGAATGATGGCTAAGCCTGCAACTTCAGAGCCAGAAGACTGGGTCCAGTCTTCTACTACTCCTCACTGAATCATGGACAAATTCATGGACAAATTCCTTAACCCTCTGAGCCTCTGGGCAGCTCACCTGAGCATCTGCCATGTACCAGTCAGTGTGCTCTAATCAAAGACGAGGTAGGAGTGAGGGAGATTCAGTTCTCTGTCCTAATAGCTTTTTAAAGGTCTTTGAGCAAAACAGATGAATTTGTCCAAAGTCACAAAGCTATTTGGTGGCAGATCTGAGACTCGAACCCAAACCCAGACTTTGAAGCTGGTGTTCTTACATATCCTCCTCTCTTTTCTCACAGTCTGCTCACAGAGAGCTCCTTGTTGTAATGATCTGAGGAAGTGTGTGAGGGAAATGCTTCTCAGGATGCTGGTGATGAGGGAGGGCTGTGTTATGATCACCCCTTCTGTTTGGGACAAAGGGCACTGCCTCTGACTACACCACAGCAGAGTCCAACCCACCTGCTGGGCACTCTGCAGAGGCTGATGATGACAGATTGTCTGGCATTCTGACACTGGCCAATCAATAGAGCTGGAAGGTGCCTCGGGCCAAGGGCAATTGAATCCCAACCTTTTTGTGGCATTAAATAAAGCAATATTTATTTTGCTTTTGGTGCAAATATACTTAATCCAATACAGCTCATTGGTAATGCTGAAAAACTGCTGTGTTCAGGGGACAACTGCACGCATGCCCCATACATCTCTGCTTGTCAATGCCAAGGCTCCTGGGAGTATGCAGCCTCACGGTGCTCAGGGCGAGATTGATCTGGAGCCGCTGAGCTACCTTTTTCCTCTATCCTTTAGAAGAGATGAAAAGGAAATCATAAGGAGGGGAACTGAAATCATTGCCCTCATTCTGGCTGCCATTACTACAACATGGATGAGACACGATGCCCTTCACAGGATGGAACTATTTATTTGCTATTTGAATAACATTCTCTGGGACCACTGTATCTCTGCCATTGGGCAAAGGAGGAAGCAAACAGGACAGGAAGAGCAGATGAATGAGTAGCTCAGTGTCCCTTTCATAGATCACACAATCTCACTGATGCATGGAGGGAGCTCAGAGTGACTGAACCATCCTGGCATCAACAAGAACTGCGTTTGAATCCCAGCTCTATATCCTAGTAGTTAAATGACCTTCTCAAGGTCAAAACCTTCTTAGATTTTATTTGTTCATCTATAAAATGAGGATAAATAATACCTACTTCACCTGATTATTTGAATATGTTTAATATTTAACAGATGCTTAACTATTTTCTAAAATATAGTTCCTACCTTGCTTAATAAGGGGGATGCTTTCTGAGAAATCCTTTGTCAGGTGATTTTGTCATTGTGAGAGAATCAGAGAGTGTACTTAAAAGCCAAGAGGGGTACATTGTCACGGACCCACTGTCACATGTGAGGTCATTGATTAAAATGTTATTAATCTGTGCATGACTATAAGTCTGCAAGTAATTGCCAAAGGCCCATTTGAAAACTTGAAGAGTATTCACCCATGCATTTGTACATTTATGTACTCACTCACTCACTCACTCATTCATTCATTCATTCAATAGATACATTGAACTGTCTCTGCAACTGGATAATATTGGAGGTAATTGCAGATAATGTTGGAACGAGGGTAACTTCATTCCAGGGAGTTAGACTGTTCTTGCCCTCATGGGATTCACTATTTAGAAGGGAAAAAAAAAGATATTTGAAAGTACCTCCAATTCAAGAGGACAAAATTATTTATTGTGCAGCCAAATGTAAATTTGGACTCCATATATTTGAATTTTCTAGAATTATTCTAATACCAAATTTTTTCCATTGGTGCCATAAATATTTGCCTCCATTCTTGTCTGATGATAGGTCTTTATTTTAAGCTTATGCAAAAAATTCATCTTAAAAATAAATAATGGAAAAGCACCAAGGAGACAAAGACCCAGGATGTCACACTGAGTGACTCTAAACTGTCAATCAGCAGCATAAAAGCCTGCTATCTGGGGTCATCTTGTCCATTTTCCTGTGTCTAGGCAGCTGTTTCTTGGTCTGTGGAAGCTACTGAAGACAAAGAGCCTGCAGTAGCCTTGGCCTCCTAGAGCCTACAGTCAGGGATGCAAGCAGAACACACAAGGAGCCTGTTAGAAATATGTATCATTTCCAGACATTCTTACTTCCCTCACTTTGCACACGCCACGTCCTCCGCCTGGAATGCTCTCTGGTATTTTGACTCCCATCTGGATCCCACACAAATCTCAAATTTTAAGAAATGTGTACAATTAGTATTAAGGTATCAGTAATCCTTGGCTAGTGGATGTTTCTTTTTAAAAGTGTATCAACCTTTTCCTGGACTACTTTGTTTTCTTTGTATTTTAACCTTTTTGGCAAGATATGCTTTCCCCCAAAATCCCCAACTCTGGGGCTAAAGCCCAGTTATCGCTTTAGAATCACATAATAAAAAAGTCTGAAAGACACCTCCATAAGAAGCATATTTGCTTTGTTTTACAAAGAAGAGCAGAGAATCCAGGGAGGACAGAAAACATTCCCAAGATGACATTGACAGTGGAGGTGGGTCATGCACCCTGACTCCTCACCAGAGCTCATGATTTTTACTAAGATGTTTTGTTCAGTAAATATGCAACTACTGATAGATTGGTCACCATTAGAAGAATTCTTTAAAAATCAAAGATGTGCCGGTTCAGACAGTACTCACCGAAGAGTTCACAAATGTTTTAGCTTCTAAAGAGTCCTAGGGTCCTTGGAGGATTGAGGTTATCTTTGAATTACCACTCACACTGCTTTCATGAGCAGGCTGGATCAAGGAGTTGATCTTTCTGGATCTCTAATACTTTTCCTTCTGTGTTGAAACTCACTTTTTTTTTTTTAATTTAAAGTGGTTTCTTGGAAGCATCATGGCCAAGGGCAAAATCCACAGGGGCTGGGGCCAGGATTCGTCTGGGCCCTGTGGAGGATTGGCTACGTGGCCTTACCTTCCCTGGCTTGGACACTCCTGCTTGAAAATTGGAGCCTACCTGTGTGACTGGATGGTTCAGAGGAGTATGTCAGACCAACTGGAAATCATAACTATTTCTTCAACACCTACCATGATCCAGGCTCTTTATCAGGCACAGGACTACAATAAATGTCTGGCTCATTAGGAAGGACAGACTCAGTGATGACAATATCTTGGACAGTTGCCACTCTGATGGAATTGCTACAGGAGCGGAGGAAAAGCCCCTGTCCCATACTTGCAGGCAGTGAAAATCCTCCTCTGCTTCCTGAAGGAGGAGAGATTTAAGTTTAGAGAATTTTACAGGCACCACAATTATCACCACCGCCACTATCATCACTGGCTATGGTTTATTGGAGTTCTCTCTGTTCTGAGGATTCTGCTGGGCCATTTACATACATTAGTTCCTGTATGCAATCCAGAAGGTCAGGGTTGTTATCCTCATTATGCATATGATAAAACAGAAGCCCAGAGGGGTATTAAAAAAGAAATTTTAAAAAGGTCACATATCTGGTAAGGAGTACAGCCAAAACTTAAACCTAATTATGAGTCCCAAAGCCCCTGGTCTCTACAATATAGTCTCGTTGTTCTGTGATGCTCCATAAGGCAAGGCTGAAGCTGATGGGAGAAGTCACTGAGAGACTAAAGTTTAGCTAAAGAGGAGGAAGAATTTCTTAATGGAGCTGTCTGAGAATGAGGTAAGCTACCCGGAGAGATAGTGAGTGTCACCAAGATGTCCTAGAGCTAGTTAGGACACCTTGACCTGCCAAGACATTGCACAGGGCAGAGGAGAAGCACATAACTAAGCATCTTAAAGGATACAGTTGTTTACGATTCAGTCCTGTTACCAAAGACAATGTTCCCTTCCCAATTGCAGATGTTCAGTGGGGGCTGGGAGAAGTCTATGAATGTAGTACTCAGACCCATGGTTCCTTCTGCTGGTTGACCAGCCTTGGGAAATGGACAATATAGAGCCCCCCTGGAATTTTCTATAAATTAACCCATAAGGCCATAGGGTTAAGGATGCATTCAGCTAAAGTAACAAAGACTATCTTCAGTCACTTAAGCAGAAAAGAAATTGATAGGAAGGGGTTCACAGAATCAAGCAGAAGCTGGAGGCGAGACTCAATAAACAAACAATTAACAGTAGCTCTGAAGGGCAATGTCTTTGTTTTCTGTTGCTATAACAACATACCTGAGATTGGCTAATTTATACAGAATAGAAGTTTATTTGGCTCACGCTTCTGAGAAGTCCAAAAGCATGGCACTGGAGTCTGCTTGTCATCTGCTGAGGGTCTTTGTGCTGCTAGGGCATTACATGGGGAGAGAGAGCAAGCATACCCGTTTGGGTCTCTCTCTTCTTACAAAACCACTAATGCCATCATGGGGCCCCAATCTCAGGACCTCATCTAATCTTATTTACCTCTCAAAGGCCCTCTATTAATGTATAAACTTGGGGGTTAAGTTTCCAACACTCGAACCATTGGGGGACACATCTAAACAATAGCATGCAGCAACAATCTGCCTCTGTCCCACAGCAGTACTGCCCTACTGCTCAGCCGTCCCCACTACCTTGCATCACCTGGTTCCAAATCCTGGGTTGGAGTAGCTGTTGCCTGAGCCTGGTTCCCTGCTGCTGCCCTGGTTGCCAGGTCACAAAGGGATGAATTGACTCATCTGACTTCCGGGGTGGGAAATAAGGCATAGTCATGGCCTTCTTAACATGTAATTTGGAGGACAAAACTTGCCTGTTCCATCTCCCATCTAATAACAGGGTTGGATGCTGGTTATTCCTGAAGAATATGAGCAATATCTACTATAGTTAGGTGCTAGGTGGGAGCAGCGTGTACTAGAACTCAGATCTGTCTGATTCCCAGACTGGAAGAGGAGATAAGAGATTAGACCTTATCATTGCTCTCCACTCTAGCCATCTATAGACTGCAAAACAAAGATATAAAACAAATATAGTCTATGTCACTCATAAAGGACCTATCATAAAATAATAATTAAATACAATAAAACAACAAGACAAAATTTTTTGAGCTAAATATCACGTACCAGAACCTGTGCCAAGCTAAGTTTGTTATGCATTTTAATTCATTTAGTCCTAACAACATTGCCCTGGATTATAAATGGATGTAAGCCTGTGAGCATATCTTCTTTCTCCTGTTAGACTGTATACTTTTGAGGTCAGGGAACATCTTTAATCAGTCACTCTATCCCAGCCACACCACTAGGGAGCTTGATATATTCCAATAAAACTGTTTCGAATTGCTGCATTTAACTCTTAGCTCCTCTTTGATGTCTAAACCCTCCTAAATTTACTTATACATTCTCAAATACAGAGAGCCTGCCCTCATCTGGTTGTTCCATAGGAAAGTGTAGACATTAATTCCAGAGAGATTTGAGTTTGAAGCCTGATCCACTGAGTGCTAGCTGAATTCATGACCCTGAGCAGATTTTAGATGAGAGTATCCATGGGTGTCTGTCATTGCTTTTCCTTGATCACTCCCAGGAGTAGTAATACTGCAGACAAGAATATTTAAGAACTGCATATCTAAGTCTGTACATCGGGACACTAATTAAATGTTTCCTTAGTGAAAGATAATTTAGTGTCATCAGAGGAAAGCAGAATCAGATAGGCAATCGGTGAGATCTTGGGTGCTCAGAACATGTTGATCCGAGCTCAAATTCTAACTCTCCTTCAGAGTAACTCCGTGACCTTAGGGAAAATTATATAAACTTTCTATGTAAGAAGAGAGAGACCCAAACAGGTATGCTTGCTCTCTCTTCCCATGTAATGCTCTAGGATTTTAAAATGGTAATACAGCCACAAGACTGGGATCCTATTTAGAATAAGATGTACTCCATGTTTGTATAAATTTGTCAAAATATACTTTACTGTCATGTAAAACTAAAGAGAACAAATAAAAAATTCAAAAAATTATATAGCTTTTATAATAAGAATGTGTAGTAGATGTTCATTAGGTGTGAGTCACTGCCCTACAGAAAGAAAAGGTGGTAGCAATCCTGTCAAAAGTCCAACAGTGTTCTCTTTGAGTGATAGGAAGGGTAAGCTATCTTTTTTTTAACCTTCTATATTGAGGACTATTTATCATTTTAAAGGGTGATTTTATAGTCCGTCAGTCCTCTTTCCAAGCAATTCTACTTCTGGGAAACTGTTCTAAGAAAAAAAAAATGCTGAAATGTAGAAAAAAAAAAAAAAAACTTTAGAGATCAGAGTATTCAACTGTGCATTGTGAAAATAGTGCATCATTGAAACATAAATGTGACACCGTGTGGAAATGGCTGCATGAATTATGGGGCTTCATACATTGGGATAATGTGACATTACAACACTATTACAGTGGTAGTTACAAAGGGTTTAGTAACAAAGAAGATGCTTATGTTGTGGTGGCAAATGAAAAAGGACCCGTGTGCAAGTTCAAGGTCAGAAGTAACTTGCCTGGCCTGGAGGGTGAGCATCTGCAACCTCTCTGTTTAGAGCAGAGAGAAAGATTAGTGGGCAGGCATCACTGATCTCACAGAAACCCTGGAATACAGGGAACATTGCTTTACCAGTTCCTCTGTACTGACAGCAGGAGGTACAGTCCACACTGGAGGAGACTCATACCATGGCTGTGCTTCAACTCTCCTCCATTTGTAGTTGGGGAAACATAGCCCTCAAGAGAACAAAGGACTTGTCTAAGCCACATAGTAAGACAGCAGCAGAGCAGGAGACCCAAACACAGTGACCTTGCCTCCGCATGCCATGGGGCATTATTCCACCCTCACCAGGGGTGGGCCAGGAAGGGAGAGAGGGTAGGCAGGACTCTGTGAGAATCTCAAGGTGGAGCCAAAGAATGACTCCACATTATTATTCGGTCTTCATTGAGACAGCAGCAGAAGCGCAGTGATGAGGAAATATGGTTCTCTCAGTCCCCCAGGGGTTTTGAGGAAAGAGGCATCAGGAAGGAAGAGGCTGGTATCCTAGGCAGGAGTCACATTAGCTCCAAGTCCATACATGTGACTGGCTGCCGGTGTTGAGTAAAGGAAGGGAAAGAACATAAACATACACACTTCACTGGGGACTTAAATCCAAGTCCGAGTGTAAAATTCTGGGAGTCTGAGAGCCTTCAGCTTTCTGCTCTATGCTTTGTTATGTAAAATTGGGAACCAGAGGAAGAGTGAAGGCCCTGTTTCCTTTGCCACCTCCCAGAAGAGCTGTTTGTAGGGCATCTGTTTCCTGCAGGAGATGTTGAGACTCTGAGGGCTTTGGAGGCCTACGCCCCCTAGAGCACAGCCTATGACCTGGCACATGCTGAGGCTGCATTCCAGTGGGAGGAGGAGGGCGAGGAGAGAAGCAAGCAAGGAGGTTTAGATCATGCCCTTTAGGACTGACCATTTCTTTGAAACCAGAGACCAAAGGGAGAAGATAACCTGGATGAGATCCAGAGGCTCACGGAATCCAAAATTGAGCCCTGGATGGAGAGTTTAGATGACCTAGTTTTAATCCCAATTCCTACAGCTGTTTAAACACCAGTTCCAAAAGGAATATACAACTGCTGTGTGTGCCAGAATCCCTGGAAAGGTCTTAATCTGGGACCTGGCATGTAGCGAGTACGTACTTAATGAAAGCTGTTATGCAAAGGGTGTGAGCTCAAGAAATGAGCTCATATTGCTTACACATCAACCCTGACATCACTGCCTTCCGCCCCTCCTTTTTTTTTTTTTTTTTTGGTATCAGGGATTGAACCCAGGGGCACTTAACAACTGAGCCACATCCCCAACCCCTTTTTGTACTTTATTTTGAGACAGGGTCTCACTGAGTTGCTTAAGGCCTCTCACTAAGTTGCTGAGGCTGGCTTTGAACTCATGATCCTCCTGCCCCAGCCTCCAGAGGTACTGGGATTACAGGCTTGTGCCATTGTGATAGGCTTTTATTGAGCAAGCTATTTAAAATCTCTCTGTGCTTTAGTTTCCACATGGGAAAATAGGAATTTAATAGCACCTCCATTGCACGGTAACATTAGATTTGATAAAGTACTAGTATTTACTAGTTAGTTCTCAGGCAAAGTGATGTCAGTAAATGACCCATTAGTTATGTTAGCTTGATTGTGCTGGTGGACCACATGGGGCATTGCAGCCTGCTGTAAAGACTTGGGCTTTTATACTGCATTAACCAGAGGCCACTTGAGCAGAGGAGAGACAGGATCTGACCTGTTTCAAGAGGATCACCCTTGCTATTGTGTGAAAAATGGGAGGATTAGAGGTGGGATGGAAG
Organism: Marmota flaviventris; assembly: GCF_047511675.1. NCBI lineage: Eukaryota > Metazoa > Chordata > Mammalia > Rodentia > Sciuridae > Marmota > Marmota flaviventris. The sequence continues at coordinate 38,022,691 of NC_092507.1, read as the reverse complement.
GAGGTCCAAGCTCAAGATGATATCAATGGAAGTGCTAAAAAGACAAAAGACGTTGGTGTATTTTGAAGGTGGAGACAGCGGATTAGCGGTAGGTATGAGAGGAAAAGGAATAATGGAGACACTAATGGGGACACCAGTGGTCTTGCCTGAGCACTTCTTTTAACTGCTCTGTGTAGAAAATGTGCTTTTTTTTCCTGTGGGTCATTTGTCGATGGACACTGAAGTTAGACTGCTCCACAGAAATATTTTTGAAGCTTTCCATGACTGTTTTCTTCTTTTTTGAAGTGGGAGTTATAATAGTAGCAACTCCAAAGGTTGTTGATGGCACTGTAAGAATTCATGCCAGTACTTAGCACTGTCTCTGGAAAACAATGCTAACAATTTTGACTTGTGAGAAGCTTGGCCTGACCCAGCCATGCTGACTCTTACTTTGGGTACTGTCTAGGTGCTCTCTGATGGGGTTTGACCTGAATCGTCACTGGCTAGATCCTTCTCCATGGGCCCACCCGACCCTGCATGGAGTGAAGCAGCTCATCATCCAGATGTACAACGACCCAGTGAGTAACTGAATGCTCTCAGCAGCTGCTGGCCTCGTGGCATGATCTGGGAAAGGGAGGTGTATTGGGAGGGTCCACTGTGAGCTTCAAATTCGGAATACACATGCAAAACCAAGGAAGGACTAGGTCTGCTCTTCTCTGAATTTGACAGACCCAAGTTACTTCTTCCAATTCCTTCTTCCTCACCCCTCACAAATATTGGATTTGGTTATGGTGGTCTTATGGAATGAAGGAAAACATTGAAGCATGTCCATATTCCTCAGAGTGCCTTGGTTACAAGCTAAAGAAATGCAACTTGAACTTGTGTAAGCAAAATAGAGAATTTATTAGAAGATTACCAGGGTTATGTCATGTAACTGAAGACTATAGACGGGCCTCCTCCACACCTAGGGGAAATGACTGCCAAGTGTCACCTCCAGTGGTTCTGACTCCCACGAACTACAGAGACTTGCTTTCATTTTCCAGTTCCAGTTCCAAAAGGACTGTGATTGGCCTGTCTTGGAGGACATGTCCAACTCCAAAGCACAGCACTCTGCCTAAGAGGCAAATGTAGTAAAGATAGGATGGCTCCATGGGACCCACACAATTGAACTAGGGACATGGGGTGGTTCCTGTTCCCAGAGAAGAGAACCTACTATTCCATAACAAAGGGGAACCAGACATCAGGACAACGGTGCCCACATCAAGTTTGCTCACAGGGCAAGTTCTTTTCCACAAAAAAATAGAAGACAATAGGGTTTCTTAGCTTAGAAAAGGGAGGCATCACAATTATTCTGTTCTGAAGAAGTGTCAGAGAAGGTGGGACAGATCATTTCTTCGAGTGGGACACAAGAAGAGGTGGTGTTTGTAGAGAAACAGAACTTTTTATCTCTCCTGAGGATAGGATGGGTGTGTGAACTATGAGCTTTGCCTTACTTTGTTAAACTTGGAGCCAAATGACACTCTGTTAAGACTGGTGCATAGAGGAGACTCAATTGTTTGGAAGACATTCTAGTGAAATTACATCTGAGTCACTTCCAACTGTGATGACTATAATTTGATGACCTCTTAACTCTTATCAGGTGACAGATGGCAATGGCTATAACAGCAAAGTTCTCAGAGTTGAGGTGCTTCAGAGGTACATCATGCAACCCATTCTGTTTCCTCTTGATGAAGATGCCAATAATAGCATGGGAAACATGTATATTGATCAGACAAAAATGTGTGCTTAAAAATAAACTCATGTATTAGAACAAGGATTAACCAAAAAGTTAAGCTCTAAGGTGCAACGTAGTTATCCTGGTTATTGAATAACTGTTTTCCTGATTATGGGTGTGAATTTGGCCTTCCTGAGTCCTTTTGTGGCCTGCCTTCTGTGTCAGGGCTAGCATGGCCATAGCTTTAGTGTATTGACTTCCTTCTTCAGTGTCATTAGTTAAAAGTTACTCTTTTGCTTACAAATGGGCATTTGTCCATGTTGCAAAACAGATCAGGCAAAACTGAGTTTCAGAGATTTCAGGAAATTATTTATGGCATGAATACATTATCTATGAGCTCGTTGGATCCTAATAAGTAAACTACGGAAGCTGGGCTAGTTTTATAAACTTCCTGAAAGTTCACGACTTCTTGCCTCAAGCGCAAGAAAGTACATAGGCACCTAATACAGGAGTCTAGGTGACCTGGAACAGGGTCCCAACTCCCTCTGTCTTTTCCCACCCCCTAATATTACTTGGGGGTAAGAGGGAAGCTTAAAATAGCCTGCATTCATATCTCATAGTTCATTTTCCGGAATGTGGGTCCTCTGCTGAGGGTCTCAGAGGCTGCAATCAAGGTGTCCATTCAGGCTGTGGTCTCGCCTGAGGCCTGATCCCCACCCAGTCTTTTACTCCATTCTTTCCACAAACACTTATGTACCACATTTCTCTATTCCAAATACTGCAGTTCTAATGGTGAGGAAACCCTAACCTTTATAATTCAATGGGGAAATAGATGTTAAAGAAGTAAATAGTGATAATAACAGATTAACAAAGCATATCAGGGATTATCTTTTAAAAAGAACAAAGGGTGACATAAGCAGACTGGTCATAAGTCTCTGTCTTCCTGGGGCAGTTCTGGTCGACACCCATTGTCCCAGAGTATTTTTTTAATCGCAACCTCCTTCACTCTTAAGAGTCCTGGTTTGGAGGATAAACTATGTGTTCTCTGGTACGTAGCAAACCCTTAACAAACATGATCTGGAGCTGACACAAGTTCACCTTTGACTTCAGGCATGGCTGTGCCCAGCTGCAAGTGCTGCAGTGCCCTGAGGCATCTACCCTGGAAACATTAAATGTGTATCTACTGACCTTCATGCCGCAAGCGTCACTGTAGTCCCTCCACCTTGAGCTAGCTGAACTGCCAGGATTGTTTCTAAATTCTCACCACCTCACTCTTTCTGTCCTGGTGGCCTTCTGCCCACTGAGTTAATAAGCAGAAAATCAGTAGGACCCTTAGGACCCGAGTGCCTGTCTTCACTCCTCCTTCAGGCCTGGTGCTGGGTGCTGGTGCCCTAGCACAGCCTGGTGGAGAGGGGCTTTAGAGACAGTTACTCTAGGTGCATCATGGAGGAGGCACAGCTGTGCAAGTCCAACCCAGGAGGCAACACCTGAGTCGACACACAAAGGATGCTCAGGGCAGGGAGAACTTTCCAGGCAGGGAAAACTGTGTGCATCTGCCTTGAGAGAGAGGTGTGCTGTGAGGACTGAAAGTTGTTCTGTCTAGTCCTAGAGGCAGACAGAAGGACAAAGGGACTTTTTCATAGGAATGGAGATCCACTGAAGAATTCAGGAAAATGACAGAATCCAGTTTTCCTTTCAGAAAAGCCCTCTGATGCCTGGAGGTGAATGGACTTGGAGGGGTCCTGGCTAGAGACTGGTAGACCATTTGAGTCTATTGCTATTCATTTGAAGAGGAGGATGGACAATGTAGAGATGTCAAGGAGTGAGACATGAGGGACCTAGGAACTATGGCCCATGGCGGAGGGAGTTTTCACGCTGTCATGGTTTTGGCCTGGGTTGTGGAGTAGACATGGTGCCTTTCCTGAGCTGGGGACTCAAGAACAGTTTGTATATGTGTAGAGCTGGGTGGTGCATCCATCATGGCTAGATGGGCTTGGGTTGAGGTTGAGCAGGAGTGAAATGTCCACTGTGTAATGTAAATCTCCTGGAAGGAGTCCTTCTATGAGATGCCTACTGTCCTTGAGTAAGTGATGGCTTCAATTCCAAGGCTGCTTTTCTTAGCCCTATGTCCCCTAAATCCTTAACCCCAATTGGAGACACTGAATATTCAGTGATGACATTGAAAAAGAAGTGTTTAACCTGCGGACCACACTGGGGCTGAGATATAAAATGTCTCATGTTCCACTTTCCCAATAGCTCCCTCTGGACAGTGCAGCTCTTGTTTACCAGTGTGATTGATTCCTCGCCACCAGGGGCAGAGTCTGGTTAATTTTTCCCTGTGTCCCTTGTGCCCGGTGAGGATCTGACTCTAAACAGGTACTCAGCATAAAATGTTGAGCAAATGATGAAGCAAACCTGGACCCTCTGACTTGGTTTTCAAAGACTTTCCTGAAGAAGAGGCCACTTGAGCCCAGACCTCTCTCCTACCTCACCTGCCCTGAGTGTCTCCTGATTCCACTGCCACCATCACTGTGTCCTCTTTTAATTAGGGTTCTGGTCTGACGACACAAACCCTCTCCTGGGTTCACTTGCCACCTGCTAAGGTTGTTCAAAACTCCTAGGGATAGAACCTGGGATGACATCACCTTCTCCTGTTCCCATGATGCAGGTGTCACCATTCCCAGGACACAGGTTTCTGATCATCTTTGCTGACTTGCTCCACCCCTGGACTTTATGCCTACTCCATGGCCACCAAAGGCTCTCCCAGGTCCCAGGGCCCTTGTCTTTCCAGCCCCCTGATCTTGCCAACTGTCCAACCACTTCTTGTTTGAGAGCTGAACTTAGGCATCTTGATGTCCTTGCTGGTCACAAAGCCTAAGGGAACAGTTCCACGCTGTGGTACAGCCAGCCCTCTCCTGCCCATTCGGATTTGAGGTCTGAGGCTCTGCTCTCTCCTAGGTAATTACAACCAGAACGAATATCCTCTTTCAGAGAGAGCTCACCCACTACCCAGGGGAGTTTCATTTTATCCTAGCACACACACCACAGAGTATGACACAATCGGCCACACAGCTAGTCACTCTCAGGCAAGGCCACACCCAGGGTCCTTACATTCAGTTGTGACCTTAAAAAATGAAGTTAACTTGTGGATGGGCTTTCTAGGACCATCCATGTGCAGCTCTTTTAGCACATATGTACCTGTGAGGTTTGCCGAGAGGTGAAGCAAAATTTGAAGATCAGCCTTTGTTTTAAAGCACAGTGCATGTTCTTTGGTGTTACCACAGGAAGACTCCTGGATAGCCTCTGGTGCTACAGAGATTAATGGGCAGGGTTCTAGGCCAGGAGGGATGCCAATCCCATGGGGAAGTCCATACCACAACTTACTTTGGAAACATGAGGCTGGGAGAGATTCATCCAATTAGAGCTGATGGTGGGGAGGTAACCACAGAAGCCTTAATGAAGAAATTGCATTTCAACTGGGTCTTTCAGAATATAATACTTCATCAGATGGTTTAGAGAGGGGGGAGGTTACAGGGAAAGCGGAGCTGGCATTCCAGGTAAAGCCGAGCCACAGAATGGAGGTGAGTGACCTCAGCGCTGAGGTTGGTTCGCAGGATTTATAATAGAGAGCTGTAATGGGCAGGCTGAGGATGCTCATGGATGGGTTTGCACAAAGATTTAAAATCAAAGTTCCAGCACTTCTTTTAAATTAGTTTTAATTGAATTAAATAGCCTGACTGTAAAATAATAATAATAATAATCAAGGAAATGGAAAGAAACACCACTTGTCTGGAATATTCCAGCACATACTCTCTCCCAGTCTTGAGAATCAGAGTGGTCAGTAAAGAGCCCTCAAAGACATTGAAGCAAGAGAGAGATTAATGAATACTCTTTCCAGCCAGTCTGTTCCTCAGTCTGGAAACTCTGGAGTCATTTTCAAATTTAAACCCAACTGGATTTCCCTCTCCTGCTTTAAACCCTTTCAGTGACTCCCTGTTACTTGTGGAACAAAGGTTGATGTCCTAACACACTGTCTAAGGACAGGCTTTATTCATTTCTGGGTCCCTGGGACTTCACACAGAGCATGGCACTATAGAGAATATATGTTGAATGGCGAGAGGGCAGGTAAATAAAGAATATATGCTTCAGAAAATCACTAAGGCTGTGTGTGCCTCACAGGAGGCAAGACGGGGTGGGGGTGGAGAAGAGAGATCAGAGAGAGAAGTCCTGCAGTAGTCCAGGTGAAGGACCACTCCTGGTCCTTCTGCTCCAGAGGACAGGGCCTGTTGCCGAGAATGCCAGGGGCTCACTGGGGAGGGGAATGGGTTCCCCAGGACTTTTCCTTTGACCCCATGACACTCAGAGCCCCAGGGCTGCTTTTTTTTTTTTTTTTTTTTGAGAGGTTTCTACACACCAGAGTGATTTTTCCCTTTTCCTGCAGGAGCAAGGCCCTCCTCAGCCTCTGCCTGTGTTGCTATAACAACTTGGCTGCAGCTCTTTTAGACAGATCTGTTTCCTTAAATCATTTAAGGAAAATTAGCTGCCATAACAACATGGAGCAGCTTTTAAAATAGAGCAACACAGGACTGGGTGGTTTTTCTGTTGTTGTTGTGTCCCCCCAACACCCGCCGCCTTGCCTCCTGTAGTCTTCAAGATAAGCTGCTCTCTTTCCGTCAAATAAATAAATAAATAAATTATAACACATTTACTTGACAAACAGAGCAGTCAGTGACATGGTCAAACACACATACACAAAGCTGGAACTCATGTGCACCAGCCCACAACACACACACACACACACACACTTACACACACACACATATAATAACAAGCAGAAAACTCATACATTTTCATACATAAAATAGAAAATACATATACATAAAAATGTAAGCATGGTAAATTAAAACACACACACACATAGACAAGTATAAAATTATACATAATTACACAAAGGATATGTACACAAACACAAACAGACATAGTTCCATCAGTCTATTAAATGGAGGGAAATGGTCCATGAGGTCTGTATCTTGTGGGGAGCAGGGGTTTCACTGGGTCATCAGACTAGAAGGCCCTGAGATGGTAGCTCCTCTAGATGTCAGGGGCACCTGCGTGTTCATACCTGCCTGGCTTTTCAGTGCATGGCTGGGAGGAGAGAGCCTTGCTGTGGAAGGAGAGCGTGGGGGTAAAGATTGTGGGAGCCCCCATCACACGGAGAAGTAGACTAGGAGAACGGGAGGCTGCAGCCATGGCATTGGGGTGGATAATTCTTGTCTCCTTTGGCAGCATGTTGATTACCTCCTGGGAAGAGGCAATGCCACCCCCTTTGAAAACCACATGCCTGATTGCAGTGCTGGACTGTCTCATTAGAGCCTCAGGAACTCTAAAAACTGGACCATCAGTCCCCAAACCTTTGTTCCAGATCCATATCTATGACTTCATTATCCCCAAGGATCCCTGTGGGAAGCAGCTGTAACTATAGGCTTTTTGTGTGGCAGCAAGAAGGACGGGGGACACCAACTCCTCCCCAAAGGTGGCTGGAACCACTTATTTGGTTGGAGCTTTTAAGCAAGTCTTTTCCCTGCTCTGAGCCTTTAATTTCCCCCAAGTGCACACCATAGGGGTTGAAGGGTGGTCTCTAAAGGGCCCTTCTGACTTCAAAGTCTGTATAGTTTTGGAGTTGTCTTTGACAGTAATGTACGGTCTGCTGATGGGCAGGATTCCCCCAAGGCACAGAACTCCTAGCTGCCTCCAGGAAGGGGCAGCCTGACCAGAGGTCTATGAAGGAAGTGGCAAAGGCAGATGCTCCACAGATGTCAGTCTCCCAAGCCTCAGTGTGCCCATCTGCTAAAAGGGAAGACAGCCCTGACCTGCCCACCTCATGTAGAGCCAAATCAGATGGATGTGTGTGAGTGTAAGACTTTTCCTAAAGGAGAAGAGGGCTCACCCTGGGTAGGGTGAATGAGAATGTCTTGTTGAAATGTCCAGAGAGTAGCCAGCTGCTGGGGATTTCTTGCAGTATAGACAGGTGCATCTGCACCACAACCATGGTTCGCACACTGCGGTCTACTCAAATATGTCTCCACTTCTATAGTGCGGCCCAGGAAGTCAGTAAACAGCACGGAGGGAAAGGTTCAATATGGGAATAAAGACTTGAAATGAATGTAATAATGTGCAGGAAGCTCTGAAAACATAGGGTGCTCTGGGTTCATGAAACTTTTATGGTTTTTTCTACAACAGTTTGAGATGGTTTATGAAACTTTAAGGAATTTTAAGAGAAAGTATCATTTTTCTAAAGGATAACTTCTCCCATTGTGATAAAAAACATGGTTTTTCTAACTCTTTAAATTATAACTTTGACTCTCTGGCAGAAAGCAGGGAGGAGAGATGGCTTTCGAGCTTCAGAATAATATTCCTGTCAAGTTGGTGGTTCCCTTCAATTTCTCTCACATCTTTTCATACTGAAAGGCTCTGGGTACCTCTTATTGACTGACTAGATGTATATGGCTCTAATTGCATGGAGATCAGCAAAGTTTCCAGAAGGTTGTCTCTGAGACTCTCGGTCCCAGTTCTCTTATCTGTTTTTAGGGAATGGAAATACCCATCTCCTGTAATTTCTGTAAGGATCATACTATGTATATAACTAATCTTAATAGTAGGTATATGAGAAATGGAGCCATTGTTATCTCATGCATTTGGCTAAGCACTTACTTCACTGGCCCCACAGCCCCAGCTCCCAGACTCCACCATAGACTGTGATTCCCTTGAGGACTCATCTGTGGCCTTAGTCATTTCTGTATTCCCAATACCCACCACAGAGTACAAGCCCTTGACAGCTGTTGGGAGAGAGGGCAAACGCAGGCAGGCAGGAAGAAGCCACTCACCTGAACAGGAATTAGCACCCGAACAAGGTCCTGAGACTGGGCGAGAATTCAAAGTTTATAGAGGAGGAAAAGTGTTCTAAGCCAAGAGACTCTCAAAATTCTCTGTATTCTTTTGAACCCACTTCCAGGCTTGTCTTCTCCAAGATCTCTCTATTTGTCCCACAGTGAATCCTCACTTCTTTGTTCTTGTATAACTTCTGCTTCTTTCATTTATTAAATTATTTCACAAAATCAATAGTGAGCAGTTCATGGGTTGATACTGTAGGGTCATGTCCTCTGGCCAGGGCTCCTTATCTCAGCTACATTGCAGACCCTTTAACTTGCCTCCTTGCTTTGCCTCCTTGGTTCCCTGGGCAGGGCCAGGTATCTCAGTGAGTACCTCTTAATTAAAATGCAGTCTCTCAAGCTGGGGATGTAGCTCAGTGGTAGAGTTTGCCTAGCATGTATGAGGCCTTGTGTTTGATGCCCAGTACTACTACTACTACTACTAATAATAATAATAATAATAATAATAATACTGTCTCTAGAAGGGTAGTTGTTTCAGTTCCTGCCTGCTTCCCACAGAGCTGGCTATACCCCTTGGTTAAAGTGGTCATCATTTTGTGTTTTAGCAACATCACGTCTGTCTACTCCTTTGGTCTGTAAGCTTCTCAAAGATAGAAGTTGTGTCTTCCCCATTTTGTTTTTTCATCACTTGGCAGAGACCAACACTTAGTAGACACCGGTGAAGTCCTGGGAGATACTGACAGCTCCCTCGTCTGTCCCATCATTTCCTAGCAGGATAGCCCTGAGACATCCCAGAGAAATCCACTGCAGTCTTCACTGTAGTTTCCACAGTTCTCATTGCATTTCCATCCACTCTTCTTGTTTCCTTCCTTTTTCGCTCCTGCTGATCCGCTGTCACAAAGGGCTCCCACGTCTGGAATCTCTTTTCTCAAGCTCACGAATTTGGAAATTCTGGAGCACTAGAATCTAGCCATGTAGGATCTCTATTACAAACTCACAGATTCTAAGGTTCTCTTCACTCCTTCTCTGCTACCAGTATCTATTCCATTTACCATTTCCCCTACCCCATGGTCACCCAGTTATTTGTCGAGGCCACAGTGGCCTTAAAGGGGTCTCTGTGAACAGCCTGACACCTCTAGAATACCCTCTTGTCAGTTACCCAGCTACTCCAGTTTCCCTCCAGGTCGACTCTTCTAGTTAACCTAGCCCTGCACTTTTTACCTCTCCTGCATCCTCCTCCCCTTCCATTCCCCTGGTCTGAGCAGATCCCCCGTTGGGAACCCAGCCAAGCAGGCCTGTAACAGGGTAGAGGTTACATTTTAGAGTGTTTTGTGTTCAACATGCGTGGAACTTTTTCGGGAGTTATTTTTGGTCTTTGCTGTTGGGAGGCTGTGGAGCCCAGGATGAATTCATGCTGGTACATCAAATAGCATATTGCATTTCAGAAATTGGCCTTAGCCATGGGAAATCAAGTAAGCCAGATGCCTAATTAGTCCATTATTTACCGTGGTGGAGAGAGCTGAATTCTGATGAAAGGACCAGACTAATCACTGCTTCCAGCAAGAACTGAACTGTTTAACCTTTATCAGGAAATGGCCCCTATCCTCCTGAAGTATCCTCCCAAGCCCCACACTGGTCCCAGGTGTCTGGCTGTGAAGAGTCTTATCAGCATGAGCACAGCCTGAACTTCTGGCCAATGGGCCTTGGTGCCCTCCCTCTCCACGAGTCATTGCAGGCTTCATGGCCTGCTTTACCTCAAGGCAGCTCAAGTGCACCGATGAAAGAGTAACTTCCCTATCATCTTCAAAAGAAAAGCTCCACTCAGCCGCCCACCCCACCAACATTTCCTGAGCCCAGGCTCAGAAATACTGTAACACAGAGATGAGTCGGAGACAGTCCTGCCCCCTCAAGAAGCTGATGATCTAATGAAAGCAGTGGTTTCCAAACTGTTTTCAGAAAAATTGCAAGGGGTCCATGGAAACCCCTGACAGGGGACTCCTTTTCATCATGAAAGGGCAGTATAATTTTGTGGCTAAGAGTTCAGGCTCCGACCCAGGTGTGAATTTCAATTTAATGCTCAATAGCTTAGCTACCTTGGGCAGGTCCCTGAGCTGTCCTAAGCTTCAGCCTCATGGTTTACAAGCAGCAGTCATGAGGATTAAATGAAGTGATGCACACCACTTGATTAAGCCTCCGTGCTACACACATATGTTCTCCAAAAATGCTAACTATTATTCAGTGCAAGGAATGCATTTGAATAAAATGTTTCTTGGGCACACAAAGTTTGCAAACCCCTGGCCTGGGGCTTCAGGGATTGCAGCCCATGGTGATGTTATGACGGACAATGACTTTGAGTGCCCGGTGGGAAAAGCAGGGTCCTGCAAGGCTGAACTGGACTTAAGGTCAGGCAAATCTGCCTGGGGGGACTGAGACTAAAGAAATAACCTGGTGTGAATAAGGATTTATGCAAAGGCTTATGAGATGAATTTTAAATGAAGAGTAGGAGCTATTTGGAGAAAGACTGCAGGAAGCCTTATAGGCAGGGGGAGCAGTGTGTTGGAAGACACAGGTGTTAGGCAGGTGAATATACTCAGGGAGCTGCAAGGAGTGTGGTTTGCTGGACTGGAGGTAGCAGGAGGAAACATGGCTAGGTGACAAGCAGTTATTAAAGAGCCTGTGGCCTACTCCAGAAGCTTGGACTTGACCTTGAAAACCAAGGGGAGCAGAAAGAATTCAAAAGAGAGAAAATCCTGCTACTGAGTTTCTGGGGTTTCGAATATATTGTCAAATTGGTAGCTTGAGCCAGCAATTGCAGGTCTATCGACCCAAACTAAAGAAATAAACTAAAGTATGAATAAGGATTTATGCAAAAAAGAAAGCAGTCCACAGAATCATTATTTATAAACAGTGGAAAAACTGAGAAAAATCTAAATGCTTAACAGTGGGAAACTGATTAAGTGAATCATGATACAGTCATATAATGGAGGTTTACGATGAGATTATAATATTGGGAAAATGCGTATGCTGTAATTTTAAGTGAAAAGAAGCAAAAGACAAAGCTGCGTATGTATTATGTGTGAAGACAAATCTAACAACCAGGTTTAAAACACACACAGAAAGAATGAAGGCACACTAGATGTGAGCAGTGGTATCTCTAAAGACTAAGGTGTGGTTTTTTTCTCTCTCCTTTTTATATTTCCCAACAATTTCCCACAAGTATCTGCTAACTTTATAACTAAAAAAAATTATGGAAGGAGGAGGGGACCCGGCCACCCAGATAGGAGGAGGGCCCTTATTTGATGAAACAGAAACAAACTCAGTTGCTTGGTTCAAGATCAATCCCTAGAAGAGGAGCCTCAAGAAGCCAGCCCAACCCACATTACAGAAGAGAACTGGGATCAATATCCATCCATCTGGCCATCCATACCTGTCATGCTTTAGACATGAGGTGTTCCTCCAAAGCTCATGTGTGAAACAATATAAGAACGTTCAGAGGTGGAATGATTGGGTTATGAGGGCCTTAACCTAATCGCTGGTGGTGTGCCTTTGAGGTTTATGTTTTGTCTCTGGTGAGTAGTGTCTCTCTCTGCTTCCTGGTGCCCTATCCTGAAATGCTTCTCCCTGCCACACCCTTCTGCCATGATGCGCTGCTTTACCTCAGGGGCAGAGCAATGGAGCTTTCCCTCTATCAACTGAGACCTCTGAAACCAGGAGCCTTCAAATAAACTTTTCCTCCTCTGCAATAGTTCTTGTCAGAACTATTGGTCACAGCCCTGAAAAAGCTGAGAGAAATATCACCCCATTCTGTTCAAAACTCCCGTCCACGAGTGCCACCTGTACCAAGGCAGCCATCACTCTAGGAAATCTTCCAGTTGCTCACCCTCTAGAAGCTAACAGGGAATTGTTCCATCCCTTCCCTAGAGCACACCTCAAATTTTGTTTTTCACTTCTATTTGTTAGTCTGCTAAGTCTTTGGCCTTGGAAAACTACCCTCACAGCCAGGAGCACTGGAGGCTGACTCTTGAATCTCCTAGGAATTAAGGGCGAGCAAGGACTGGAGTCAAAAGTTGTCTCCAGCCTCTGGTTCTGACTCCACCTGGCACCTCACCTCTCAGAATCTCAGTGGTCTCATCTGTAAAGTGGTGTAGCAGCATCTTCCTAGGGAAGTTATGGTGAGAATTTTAAAAAGGCACTGCATAAAAAGCATTTGCCATGTCCTGGGTACACACCTGCAATTCGAGCGACTCTGGAGGCTAAGGCAGGAGGATTGCAAGTTTGAGACCAGCCTCAGAAACTAAACAAGACCCTATCTCAAAATAAAAAAATAAAAGGGCTAGGAATATAGCTCAGTAGTAAAGCACCTCTGGGTTCAATCCTCAGTACCATAAAAATAAATAAAGGATGGAAAGAAAGAAGGAAAGAAGAAAGGAAGAAAGCACTAAGCACTTATATAGTGTCACAGTCTGTAAGTCTTGTAAATTGTAAGCACTCAATATTTGTTAGTATGTTTTATTCTTTAGTAAACGCAAATCTAGTAATGTACAATAGCTAATTCTTCAGTGTTAATTTTGCAATGTTCAGAATAATAATATACTATCACTATATCTAAACTGTAGCATTTAAAAAATAACTATAGTTCTGATAATTAAAATAAAGTGCAGGCAGGCCTTAAAAGATTCTAGGCTGGGGGCAAGTCCCAGTCTTACTTTGGCATCTCTGACATTCCCAATCCCCACCTTTGATAAAGATTTCCACTGCACTAATATCTCTAATTGGATTACAATCATCTAGTTCTAGGAGCCCTTCGCAGAGCTTCCTGTATTCATGGGTCCCAAATTACTCTGGGTGAATTTTACAGTTTAACCATCAGGGGGCGAGCAAGTTTCTATCTTCCTAGTATTTGGGGTATGTGTGTCCCTGTGTGTTGGGACAATCCACTAGACTTCCTCAAGGCTGACAACTCCAAGGGTGGTTCTAAGGTAAATGTCATGACAGGTGCCCTCCAGATCCCCCAGGGGTGATTCCAGACACCAGGTGTGACTTGAGGCCAGACCTTGCTTGAAGAAGCTTTGAAGAGGCTTTGCTGGAAGAACAAGGACCAGGAAGGTGGAATTTGTGTGCTGATTGGCAACTAAGGCCACTTTACAGAGCCAGCTGCTCTCGTGGCTGCACCTAGAGGGCACCTCAAGGCCAAAGCTTGTCTTTAAACTGGCACCACCTGGGCAGACTCAGCAGTGAGGAGAGTTGACTGAGTCAGTCTTCTGACTATAAGAGAACAGTTTCTTCCTGCTAGAGTTTTTCTGTAGGCTGTGACCTTGAAAAATCCTCCCACTGTTAAAGCAGTTCTTTAACAAACATCTCTGCTATGAGACTGGACCTGCTGGTGTGGATGGAGCTAAGGAAAGCAACTCTCGAGGAGCCTGCAGGGGGAAGGCACTGATATTTACTGAGCCTCTGTGAAGTGCCAGGCATTGTCTCATCTAGTCCCTGCATCCGCCTTACAAAATGGACATCCTTACCCACATTTCTCCAGTAAGGAAACTAAGGTCCAAAGCGAATACCCCTTCCCAGCCGTCATCTCTCCTGGTGTACTCATTTCTCATTCCATAGCACCCTGATCTCTTTATGTGCTTGTTTTCTCTACTCAGCTGGGAACTCCCTGAGGTCTATAACTCCATCACCTCTGCATTGTGTTGCACAGAGCATAGTGAATGAATGTGAAAATGAAAAGCATTTGGACTCTTCAAGGTCATACAACCAATGGTAGCAGAATTTGAAATGGAGGCCAGATCTGCCTGATTCCAAGGCCATTATCCCAGTGTCTGGAAGCTGAGCCCTCTCCTCAGGAGTCTCCTGTTTTATCTTTAAAAAACAAACAAACAAAAACTTGTACCTAGAAAGGAGGAGTCCTGTCTATTTAGCTCTTTTTTTTTTTTTTTTTTAATATGCTGATACACTTTAAGAGCAAAAATTCAAAATCACCCCCTTTATCTCCCTTCTCCCCCAGTGCTAGGGATTGAACCCAGGGTGCTTTACCATTGAGCTACATTCCCAGCCCACTTTGTTTTTATTTTGACATAGGGTCTCACTAAGTGGCCCAGGCTGACCTTAAACTTGCATCCTCCTGCAACAGCTTCCTGGCATATGCCACCACACCCAGCTTACCCCCATCATCTAAGTTAAAATGACATTATAAATAGATATGCCAGGTTTTTTCTATTACTTGGAACACCCTGCTCCCCTACCCCCAACCATCATAAGGAACACTTTAATTTGAAAAGTCTAGAATGAGCTTCATGCATTATCAGAGTCTTATGTGGGGCTGGCTCATGCTAATGCAGTCAAGAGATTTTGACCTCTGCATGTTTCTTCTTTAGCCACAGAATGTCATCGTAGCCTGAGAATGTGCACACAACAAACTTCTCCTGACTTGGCTACTTTGACCTTGAATGAATAGCTTAATTCTGACCTTCTCGAGTCTCAGAGCTCACTTTGCCCTCTGTTGAGCTAGAATGCTTTAGAGCTGCGTAAACTGAAGAGGTATGCCAAAGCAACCCTTCATAAGGAGAAAGCACTTCAGCCCAAGGACAAGGAAATGGCTTGCCCCGGTCACACATGCCCTCAGACTTTGGGTCCCTGGGAGTGAACCACTAGCATAGGTTTTGTCATAACTATTTTCATTGATTTTTCATAGAGATGAGGAGTTTTCTGGGCACATTCAAGTATCCTTTTGACCTTCTGACAACGTTGTGGGGTAGGAATTATGTTTTGTTTTACATATGGGAAAACTAGGCTCTAAAGTTATTGACTTTCCCAAGAGACAGAATCAAGGCTCCATCTTAGTATAGAGACGATGACTCAGAGGGGGAGAGGAGCAGGAGGCAAGGTGGAGGGTGCTCTGTCACTATTGCTTTCCCCTGTTAGAGTCTGTAAACAAGTCAAGATGGCGCCTGGCATTTTGCAGAGGGAGTGGTTTGTGAAGTAACGCCAGCGAGCCATTAAGTGTGGAGATTCCTTATTGGTTGACTGCTGTATCTAGTTTATGTTAATTAGATAAGCTGTGTGGAATGTATATATACCCCTCCTGTCCTACAATAAACGGCTCCCACTCCTGCTGTATCAATCTACACATCCTCACCCCCCGGTTATTTTGCTGCAGCCGGACTGCAGCATTCCCCCTTTACCTCTGGAACAAAATACCCCAACTCAGATCCCCCTCCCAGACCACCACGCCTTTCCCAAAGGTCTCAGAGGCAATAAAGGGCAGAACAAAGCATGGTGTGAAACAGACAGAGGATACTGAGGGCCCAGTCTTGGTCATGCTTACCCAAGGGTAAAGGAACAGAAGGACTGTAGGATTGGCTGGTGTGTTGGATGGGTAGGGAGGAGAAAAGGTGGAGATAATCCCTGAGGGCATATGGTGATAGGATGGCATGGGCATAGTTGAGACATGGGCATAGTGTGCCCAACAGCATGAAGAAAGAGGGTACCAATAAGCAGGACATGAGAGTCAAAAAAAAAAATTGTCAGATTCTAAAGGGCCTCCTAATATCAGGCTGGAATCTTTGAGTTTCATCGTTTTGGCCAGAGGCAACTATCGGAGGTTTGTGGGTAGGGAAAGGGCAGAGTGACAGCATTAGCTCTGATTATGCAATCAGCACCAGTGTTTAGACCTCAAGACGGTGACCCCTTTAATCTGACAGTCTGCTTTGGTATAATTTGTTAAAAATGACAAAATGTCTCATTTTGCTGCAGTTCATTTTGACCTTTCTTAATATTAGAAAGTTAATTTCAGAAGGGAAATAAATGTATTAGTGTTGTCACAGTCATAAAAAGATGAATTTTGTACTGTCAAGCTATTACTTTGAATGAATCCATCATGCTGTAAAATGGTTCCTTTCCAACACTCAGCATCTTCCCACTGCCTCCCTCGTTCCCTCCCTCCCCTTCTCCCTCCTTCTCTCCTTCCTCCCTTCTCTGTTCCTATCCCTCACTCCTTCCATCTGCCAGTGCTTCTATTATGATGTACTCTGGGGACACAGAGATGAGACAGTCCCCACTCTAAAGCAACACTCACACTAGTGGGGATGGCAGAAAAGGAAACCAGCCATCATTGTAGGTGTGTCTAAGAGCCACGGGAGAGGAAGAGCCAAGTGCTGAGCAAGCATATCGAAGAAGTTGTCCCTTCTGCAGAGAGAAGTTTAAATTTGCAAACCATGTCCCACAGTAGGACTTGTGTTAAGCCTCTTGATAAGGAGAAAAGATACTAAGTCTGATTCTGAAGCTTTGGGTTCTGCTCCCACCTCTGGTAATTACAGAGTGGTTATGAGATATTGAGCATTCAGACCATGGAAGAATCCATAGCCACCATTCCACTTAACTTATTGTTCCCACTTTTGCAAAAGAGGAAAGTGAGCCTCAGAGAGTTGCAGTAATTCGCCCTACCTGGGTTGTAAATGTTACACACAGAGTTGTCTCCAAAATCTAGGTGACTTTCAATGCAATCTCCAGCAAGCATTAAAAATTATTCTTTATTATATTCTATGATGGGTACTATTTATTATACTTTGGTGGTACAGTATAATATGCTAGAGTATACCACTTATACTTAGTAGTTGTGTGATTTTTGGAAGATCCAGTACTTTCCTCAGGACCTTTTTCTCATTAGTTCAATGGAAACATTAGACCAGCTCTGATCTGACCTCCTCTGGTTGTAGAGAATTCCCAGGACCCAAGGGCACAATGTAACCCAGTGCTTCTCAAACTTCAGTGTGGGAAAAACACATGAGTATCTCACAAAAATGCAAGTTATGATCAGTAGGTCTGTAGTGGGGTTCTGAGAATCTGCATTTCTGACCAGATGCCAGGTGATACTGATGTTGCTAGTTAAAAAGAAGAAGAAAACACCTTTCTTGGTTTGAAACTCCATTCCATTGCAATAGTATAAGAAGTAGAGCCTTTAGGGGGTGATTAGGTCACAAAGGCTTTGCCCTCACGAATGGATGACTGTCTTTACAAAAGGGCTTGAGGGGACTGGCTAGCCCCTTTGCCTTCCATCCCTTCTACCATGTGAGAACACAGCATTCAAGGGGCCATCTTGGATGCAAAGGCTGGGTCTTCACCAGACACTGTGCCTTCCAGGGCTTTGATCTTGAATTTCTTGGGCTCTAGCACTGTGAGAAATAAATTTTTGTTATCTATAAATTACGTAGTCTTAGGTATTTTTGTTATAGCAACATGAATGAACCAAGACAGACCTCATTTTGAGCAGCAAGGGCATAAGCTATGGTAGGAGCAAACTTTAAGGTCAGGGTAGATCCACTGAGGGTGTGGATTGCTGACAGAAAAGCAAGCAAGAAAAGCAATCTTACTCAGATCTTATCAGCAGATGGCTTTGCCGGTACATTTTCTTACCTGGATTTTCGCTGTCTTGGGTTGAAAACCAATGATTTTCTTGAGAGATTAAAAAGGAAGAAAATTAAAAGTTGAAAGTTTTGAAGATATCTTTTTCTACCATGATCACATCTTTTTTAAAAATTCAAGGTGCAGAGGCTGGGATTGTGGCTCAGCTGTAGAGCGTTCACCTAGCCCATGTGAGGCACTGAGTTTGATCCTCAGCACCACATATAAATAAACAAATAAAGTTATTGTATTCAACTACAACTAAAATATGTTTGTGGTGTACATATATGTGTGTGTATATGTATATATACATATATATATATATATATATATATATATATATACACACACACACACACACACACATACACACACACACACATACACACATTCAAGGTGCAGGCTGGTGGTTCCCCTATAGCTCAGATGTCTATCTTGGGTGGACACATCAACAACTTTCCTGTGGGAAAGTGTTCATCTCTTTAACCTCACTGTATCTTGGTGTGGGTGGGGGTGTAGCTTCTTGTCTAAGATTCACCAGCACATTCACAACATGCTAAAGCATAATTCTTAAAGCTCTTGAGAGATCCCCATTACCTACATGGTTAAGATCTCCCCTGCTTTGGCATTCAAAGGTCCATTCTCATTTCTCTCTGCTCCTTTGCTGGAAACTTTCTTGGGCTAATTGTCTGCTTTTCTTTTTCCCCAAAAAAGCTTTTGCCACTCTGTGGCATTTGTGCAAATGTCTGCACTTCACCAACACATGTGCCCCTCTAATTGACCATTGCCCTCCCCATATTTTCCAGTCCTCGGAATATTACATATAGCATTCAGCTTTGTCTCCAGCACTGCTTCCAGGAAGGTTTCTGTCACTGTCACAGCTGTACATGAGCACTTACTGTGAACCTTAAGTTTTGTAGGTCATTAATTCCCAGAACAACCAAGTTAGGTAGGCATCATCTCTCTTTTTTATATGAATGGAAAGATACATTGGGACTTCCTGCTGGACGTGTTGGTCTCTGAAGCCTTGATTTCCCCCCGTGCTCCATTGCCCTCGCCGGCACTTTATTGGTAATGTATCTTAGAATTCCATCATGTACTTTTTGTCTCAGAGTCACATTTTTCTCTTGCTGAGAGGAGAAAACAGTTTTGCTGGGTTTAGAGGATGAGATGGCTTGATGGCTAGATATTAAAAGTGGGGAGAGGGGAAAGGCTGCCAGGGTAATGCAGGTTGAGGAGTAAGGGACATATTGCCCATCCTTTTCTTCATCCTTTTTTTCCAGTGCTGGGGATCAAACTCAAGACCTTGAGTTTGCCATGCGAGCTGCTTGCCACTGAGCTACACACTGGCCCCCACACCCACCTATTTTCAGTGAAAAAACAACAAGAGAGCCCTTTAAAGCATGCAAAGCACATTACCTAGCTTATCCCATTTGAGTCTCAAGATCACCTTCGTTCAGCAACATTTTGATGGATTCCTATGATTAGCCTCAATACTACTGGGTCCCATTCAAGCCAGTTGGGATTAATGAGTTAGAGGCAATCAAATCATAGAATGTCAGAGCCAGGAGGAAAGGGACAGATTCTTGTTTGGCCTCTTCATTTTACAAATGAGGAAACTGATGCCAGAAGGAAAATGACTTCCCCAAGGTCACACAGTGATTTGGTGGCAGAGAGTCATCTGACATTTATTGTACCCTTTTCCCTTAGCATCTTCCATTTCAGAACTAGGTGCTTCTGGGTGACTGTGTTTAGTCAATGTCAACAGTCCTTCAGGTGGCAGAAGTACAAGAAAGAAACTGCAGTTCTCTGACTCATCTTGTCTCTCTGTTAACAAACTAGGATTCTACTAGTTTTGTTTTGTTTTTCTCTTCAGAGGGTGACCTTGGAAATGTAAAAAATTTTGACACATTTTTTTTCTTGTTTTGCCTTATGCTTTTCAACCTTTATATATATTAAAATTAAAATGCTCATTAACACAGCCATTTATCTTGTGGTCTGAACTCATAATATTTTCATAATTGGAGGCAACTTGCAGAAAACAAAAAATAAAGAATGTGTTTCTGTGCTGTGTTAGCTTTTGCTGTGATAACAAATATCACAGTGTCAGTAGATTGGTGCTCATATCTCCAGTAGCTTGGTAGGTTAGAATAGCAACATTTACTTCATGCCCATGTTCCACGAGGGCTGTGTGAGCCAGCCACACTTCTAGGAACCAGCTCAGCTCATGGATCTCCTCATCTAGGGCCCAGGCTGAGGTGTTGCTTTGGTCTCAGAAACGCTGGCTGTTTTCATGACAGAGGGCAGAAACAATTTTACTTAAAGCTTTCACACAGAAATGACAAATATTATAACTGCTCACATTCCATTGGCCAAACCATGTCCCAAGACCAAGGTCAAAGTTAGTGAGGTGGGACACACACACACACACACACACACACACACACAGCCTTCTAGGGTTCTTAGGCAAACACAATGACAATAGAAGGTCCCTTATTACAGTGGGGAGAGAATAGATAGGAACAGTGACCTAATGGACCAAGAATGTCTTGTTACTAAATCAAAACATGACTTTAGGAAATTCATTAGCTGTCTGTGGACCCCCGTTTCTGATCTTTAAAATGAAATTGGCTTAGGGAAGCAAATTACTATAATGGAAAGAATTGGATAGATCTAAGTTCAGTTAAACCGTAGACTACCTGTGATTTTAGATTAGTTACTTCACCTCTCAATTTCCTCATGTTTCTTCTCAAATTCAAATATGTAGTTTAAAATAATGATAATAGGAGTGGTGTCGTTGCTTGCTGGCAGAGTACGCACGTGTTTAGCATATGTGAGACTCTAGGTTCAATCCCTAGTAGCACCAAAAAAAAAAAAAAAAAAAAAAAAAGCAATTATTTCAATCTCTTCATGTTTCTCTAATCTCATTTTATTTTTAACCTTAGAAATATTTTTAAGGTGATAATGTCTCTTGTGGTGCGCATTTCTAAACTTAAAAATTGAGTTCAATGCCTTCTTTAATAGAAATATGATAGTATCTCCTGTTTTATAAAATCACTGTTGTTTAACCATCTGTTTGGTCAGGCAGCTATACTCTGTCTGGATACTAAAATCTGTGTGGAAGTTGCTAATGGTCATTGTTTCTGGGCTTTAGGATTTTAGATGATTTGTTCAATTTCAGGTTTTTGCTGAGCCAATATCTCGGTCTCTGCTCGGGGCCTCTGTGGAGACAGCACCCCTGCCTTCTCCACCTTCCACTACATAAGTGTAGTGGGTCCTGAACTATCCCTGTAGACAGCTCTTCTTCAGCCATCCCGAAGTCCTAAGTTTCCTTCCCCTGAACTCCCCAAACCCCTTATGCAGGTCTTCTGCACCCTCCATGAGAGCCGCCTGACTCCTGCCTGCATCCTCCCTTAAAGTGTGAGGTCTTCCTAATCTA
Organism: Marmota flaviventris; assembly: GCF_047511675.1. Lineage (NCBI taxonomy): Eukaryota > Metazoa > Chordata > Mammalia > Rodentia > Sciuridae > Marmota > Marmota flaviventris. The sequence continues at coordinate 38,001,267 of NC_092507.1, read as the reverse complement.
GGAGCTGGGATTTATTCATTCCTTTAATCCCAGTACCCAGCACAGAATCTGACACATGGTAGGTGCTCGATATTTGTTGAATGAATTAATAAATGTGGTTCTAGTCCATCCATCAGGCAGTTGATTCCCACAACGCCTGGAGCCCCACCCAGAAACAGGCCCACCCCCGGCAGCCGCACCGTCTTTACACACTTAAATTATCTACAGCTCCCACTTCCTCCCTCCTCTGCTTCCTAGGGCCAAAAGAGCTCCCTGTCCCTCAGCCTGCCTATTATCTCCTTTCCCCCTGTGCGGAATGTTGCAGCATTTAAAAATAAATGGATTGATTTTAATCTTATGTTTTTTGTTTGTTTCTGACTAGGGAGTTAAAAAAAAAAACAAAAAACTTATTTCCTTTAAACCAATAGAGACAGTCATACATAGACTCAAAGAGATACACAAAACACTCATATATAGTATCCTCTAGTGGTTAAGGCATGTTTTGCAGTCATACAGATTGGTTTTAAATCCCTTCTCTCTTTTGTTCAACTGTGTGACCTTGGACAAGTGCAGAACCCTCTCTGAAACTTTATCTAAAATGAAGGTAATACGGGAAGCTCTGGTTTATGTGAAAATTAATTGAGATGACACAAGTAAAACAGAGCGTGATGTTGGACATTCTTATTCAATAGTAAGGACAGCGGGATTATAACAGCCAGCCAGTGCCCTTTATGTGTATTCACTCAATGAATTCTCAGCACTATGAAATAGTTTTTATTATTGTCCCCATTTTTTTGGATGAGGAAAGAAAAATAAAAATAATGAGCTCTGCGGCCCTACATTACAGTACTCTCATCTAGATAGCGTGTTACTATGTGGGGCCTTTATCTACCCTCAGAGCAAGGTGGGTCTTGGCTCAGTTCAGGACCCTCTCCAGAGTTCTTTCTCCCCCTCCCACTCTTTCTTGCCCTGCGCTTCCTGCCTCAGAAGTCAGCTCATTTGACAGGAAAATACCCTTCTCCACCACTGCACCCCAGAGCCCTGGGCCTCTGCCAGGGAGCCCAGGGCCTGCTTCTCAGCCGTTTGTCAGACTGCCAGAGGGCTGAGCAGCCTGTCTGTTTTTCACACACAGATATCAAGGCAACTGACAGAGCTGGGCAGGCTTGGAAATGACTTTGGCTGTGAGCAGAATATCAATGAAGGCATTGACCCAGCCTGCAGTGGGAGTTTATGACCCTGGGAAGCCCTGCCCTGGCCATCAGGGAGGAAATGTTGCTAGCTTAGATGGCTGCCATCCCCTGCCCTCTGTCTGTGGATGACTTCTTGTCCTCCACCTTGTGGGTAGCAGCTCAGCTGCATCTGATGGGCACCTTCCAGATTGTATGTGTATGGAGGGGCAAGGAGCGGGTTCACCCTGGAGCTGGTTTCTCTGGGTCCAGGATGGGAGAGTATGGGAAGAGGAAGGGAGAGTAAAGGAAGAGGATCACACAGAACTGAGAATGCACTGGGAAAATAACAGCCAGAGAAGAAGAGAGAAAGCATTTCTACCTACACGTGCACAAAGGGGGCCAAGATTGACCAGAAGAGTCCTGAAGGTTTTGAAGAAAGAGGACAGCATTTATTTAAATACCATATTTTCTCTTCAACCTTCACATAAGAGTTGTATCTCACACCAAAATATAGGTTTCAGTCATCTATCTACTTCATCATTGCAACCTTCAGGAGTACACACCCCTTCTCCAAGCAGCCCCATACCACCACCGCAGCTTGGTGGTGATTCTGTGGGATGACTGCAGGGGGCGCTCCGGGTGCCTAGACACATCCCGACCATTGGCCCAAGGCAGGCAGCTGGGATAATCCATGCCAGCATTCAGCAAGCCCCAGTCAAGTTTGGGACAGTGAGCACTGGGGATGCAGAGGTGAGTTAGGCCCAGCCCCATCCTCGGGCAGCTCACAGTCCAATGGGAGAGGCAGACCCCACATGGGCTTATTATGGTCCTGTACAGTCAGGCTGGAATGGCAATACTAGCCTCTCCATGTTGGGCACATATTCTTCAGTAGGCATTTTTTTTTTTTTTTTGCATTATCTCTACTCTAAGCACAATTCTGGAGCAGGTATTATCAGGTTTATCACAGAGGTGAGGAAAGGTGAGGGTGAACGGTGAATGACTTGCCTCAGGTCATTCAGGTGGCAGGCAGGGGAACAGGGTTTCAATCCACGTCTTTCTTATGTGAGATTCTGGGTTCTTCCTAGAACCCAGCAAACACAGTATGGGAGAATGGTCACAAAAGGCATCCAAAGGAAGCAATGTCAATGCTAGATCCTAAAGGTTAAGTAGGAGTTGGCCAGACATCCAAAGCAGAGAAAAAAGAGTTTTAGGTATGGGAAGATCATGTGATAAACATGGGGTTTGTTAGTCAGCTTTTCATTGCTGTGACCAAGACACCTGACAAGAATAACTTAAAGGAGGAAACGTTTATTTTGGGCTTATAATTTCACAGGTCTCAGTCTATGATTGGCTCACTCCATCTCTGACCCAGAACAAAGTGTGTAGAAGGACAAGGTGGAGGAGAGTTGCTCAGCTCATGGCAGCAAGAAAGGAGAGAGAGAGAGAGAGAGAGAGAGAGAGAGAGAGAGAGAAACACAAACATGCAACTGAGAGAACTGAGACTGGACCATGAAGAATTTTTGTGGTCAAAAATTATCCTTCAGGATTTGGCTAGGTGTTGAGGCACATGCCTGTAATCCCAGTGGCTAGGGAGGCCAAGACAGGAGGATCACAAATTCAAAGCCAGTCTCAGAAAAGCAAGGTGCTAAACAACTCAGTGAGACTCTGTCTCTAAATAACATACCAAATAGGGCTGTAATGTGGCTCAGTGGTCAAGTGCCCCTGAGCTCAAGCCCCAGTACCCTCCCCCCAAAATTATCCTTCAGGATTTGGAACACAACAGAAGTGTATCAAGTAAAAGAGTACCATGGTCATATTTGCACTTATCAAAGGTATTGCCAGTCATGTGTAGAGGAGAACATGAAGGAGAAAACATTGGGGGGGCTCTCAGAATCCATCCATCCATCTCCATTTGTCTCCATCATTTATCCACATCTGGGTCTCCTCATCGTATCTCTGCCTGGATTGATCTAGTTATCAGCCTCTATCTCACCTGCCTACTTATCTGATCCCTTGGCTTCCCTATTTAACACTAGGCAAGTCACCTCACTACTCTGAGCCAAGGGTCCCTCACCAATAAAGTGAGGATCATAATGCCAGTCTCGAATGATTAGATTAGGGATTAAGTGTGATATTGCACATGAAATCTTTTTATATATTACAAAGTACCATACAAATGTGAAGGATTATTATCATCTAGCTCTGCTCTCTCAGGCATGCCCCCTACCCACAACATTCATGGAGTATGGGCTCTAGGCTATATATCATGATGTATATTTGGTGTGAGAGAGACTTTATGATAAATCAGAAGCAATACCAGCCATTTAAAGGATCAGAGAAGTTCATGAAATGCTGAAATAGAAGCCTCTGCTAATTGCTTCTAACTTGAGGGCTATTTGTCCACTTGTCTGTCCATCCATCCATGCATCCAACCATTCACCAACCACCTCTTTGACTCTGTAGCTGTGCTTGTCTATATTTACAGGCAGTCACTGTCTTAAAACCATCCTGTCGCATTAAACCTCACATGTGATCCCCTTCCCACTATAGCCCACTCCTCACCATTTTTGAGAACCTAGGCCTTGATTCTGCAATTTGTATTTGGGGTAAAAATGGGAGTTCATAACCCACTTGAATCTAATGTATGAAATATGATATGTCAAGAGTTTTGTAATGTTTTGAACAACCAATAAAAAATAACTAAATAAATAAATAAAAATAAAATAAGAGAGAAAAATAAATTATGCAAATACCACTGCTCCAGTTGATGTGCAAGTGTTTTTTTTTTACAGTCTCAGGACCCTTTCCACGTGGCTCCCATTTTCTGAAAATGTGAGCTGGTCCCACATAGATCGGACACCACATTCCACAAGCCAAAAAAGCTAGGTTAAAGGTTTTCAACATAGAATCAGAATTAATTTCACTGAATTCTACAGGTTCTGCGACTAACCTGGGACTTCCAGGTCATCCCCAGGATGTTTCAAAGAGTTTGTGATGACTTTGTCCTATAATCTCCTTGTCTCTGAAGCATCCCTTAAGAAACAGTATTATATAGTGGGGAATAAGTCCTGCTCTGTCACTTACAAGCTTTGTGACTTCAATCAAGTTGTTCAACCACTCTGGGTCTCAATGTCAGAATCAATTAGATGAGGCTAATACTGCCTATTAAGGTTGTCACAAGGATTAAGTGATATAATGTCCAATGTGAACTGTTGGCACAGGACCTGACTTTTTCAATGCTCAATGACTTGCCTCAGAGTCAGGACTCAGGTGATGTTTCCTTAGTAATGAAGTATATTTGTCACTAATCTTGATACCCTGTATTTGTGTTTTCGTATGTGAATATGAGTTTTTGTGTATAATCAGGTGTATTTGTGCAATTAGGGTTGTGGATGGCCATATATTTTAAATTTCAAGCCTGCTGAGAGGCTAGAGTAGCGTCATGCAGTAGAACTCATATGACAATGGAGTGTCCTTTGCAGTATCCAGTACAGAAGCTCCCAGTCACATGAGGTCATTGAGCACTCGCAATGTGGCTAGTACAACTGAGGAACTGAATTTTTTTAAAAAGTTAATTTCAACTAATTTAAGCTTAAATAGTCACATGTGACTACTATATTAGACAGGACAGCCCCAGGATATGCCCTGATTTTTAATTACTCCTGAAATAATTATTATGATATGAAAAAATTGCTGAACAGCTACTGTTTCTCAGACACTTAGACACACACTAACTTAACCCATGTTGGCCCTGTGATGTGAGTGGTCTTACTGTCACCTTGTTTTTGCTGAGAAGGAAACTGAGGCTTGTCAAAATGAAGGGACTCCTTCAAAGACAACAGGCAGTTCAGGTTTGAGCCCAGATCTCCAATTCCAAAGCTCTTCTCTTCTGCATGACCAGTGCTCGTGCTGCCTTACAGCAGGTGTGCATAGTGTCTGGGTGTAGGTGTGATTTCCTCTTGTTATAAATAGATCTCAATGGCTGCAGGGATGGGTTGGTGGGGGGGTGGGAAGGAGGTATTTTGAGTAGAAATAGCAAGGACAGCAGGAGGTCACAGGTAGGCAGCCTGTCCACAGACAGTAGGAAATGGGGGTAGAGATGAAGGCAGGTTACCAAGGACCTGATATTCACATTTGTGAAGAAATCTTAAATATCTGTTGTAATTTACCCTTTTGGGCTGTCCTAACATGGAGTGTCATCCAGAGCCACAACAGCCAAGGTCAAGAGCCCAGCCACTGGCCTCACAGACCAAGTGGCAGAGCTGGAAAGACCCTTAGAGAGTACCAAGCGCATCAGAAGAATGATGAAGCTGGGACACTGAGGCAGAGGCGATTTCTTCAGAGTCATCAGAACAGACACAAGAGTCCTTGCCTCTGCAACAATCTTTCTCCCGAATCACAGAGATTTTACTATCAACCATCTCCTTGCCTCCACCCAAATCTTTCTTTCATTTTTAGAGACTTCCCCTGTATTCTTAGATGCCACCCAGTTACCAAAAAGGCAGGAATTGAATTCTCTCTAAACAAATCAATTTTTACAAAGAATGAGCAAAATCCTCTCCCAGAAGTTTGAGCATGTCCTCTAGAGAATGCAGAATACAGAAAATTCATCCAAGGTGTCTTAGAAGCAGATAGAAAAGCTTATTCCATTTTTTAGAGAAAGGGGGGTAAAAAAAAAAAAAGCCCAAACAACTTTTCTGATGCCTGATAATATTCTTCTCTCATCTCTCATTTCCCCACAACTATTTTGTCTTAAGGCTCTGGGAGCCTGTGGGAAGCTGCTGTGTGATTTTTATCTCCATGATTAAAGTGTTACACTTTATTGAGTTCTTTACATCAGCAGCAAAATCTGCAATGCAGGATTTTACATAACACCTCATTTTCTTCTCACACCATTACTGTTATTAACCTGGTGGCAATAAACAGAAAATACAGCTTTGCTTATGATGTACTCTTTATTTTTGTTCCAATGGCAAGAGACAAGGGAAAGAGCCCAGAGAGAATAGGGAAGACTTTTTTTTTTTTTTTTTTTTTTTACCCATTATATCCCTTTGATGTATGCCCTTCTCTCCCTCTTCCACTATAGCATTTCTCACAGAGCACCAAGGATGGAGATCATTTCTGCTCAAAGATGTTTTCTTTTCCATCAATAACCCATTGATTCATTCATTCATTAAAAGTGTCTTCAGCACCTATTGTGTGCCTAGACACATCAAGGTAAACATGGTGTGACTTCAGGCCTCGAGACATGTCTGTTCCAATGGTAGAAACACACACAAAGCAATAACAATGAAACAGTGATACGGATGGAATGAACGTGGAGTGTCAGAGACAAAGGAAGTGAAGGAACATGGTCACCCACACCTGGTGGGCCGGGGAAGTTTAACCCAGGACGAGATGTTTGTGTTGGGATCCAGAGGATGCTAGGGAGGGTGAGGGTAAGGCATTCCTGGCTGAGGGAACAGTATGAGCAAGGCTTTGGGAGGTACAGAGATGGTGGAACAGTTGGTAAGTTCTCCACTTGGCCTGGGGAAGGTGTAGGCAGCCAGTCCACAGACAATAGGAAATGGGGAAAGAGATGAAGGCAGGTCACCAAGGACCTCATATTCACATTTGTGGAAAAAAATCTTACTTGTCTGTTGTAATTTATACTTTGGGGCTGTCCTAAGAACAGGACAAAGATTAAAGACTCAAAGCAGAATGATATAGTGGGAAGAACTTGTACTTGGGTTTTATCTTTGGCTCTGCCATTTACTACCTGTGTAGACTTGAGCTGGGGTGTGAGAAGGAGATAAGGCTTGTGAACACGTTGTGTAGATTGTCGATAGTATTTCAAGTGTCAACAGAAAGCGGGGAAGAGCAAAACTCCAGACGATTCAAAGAGCCAGGGAAACACGACTCCATTCCATGAGCTCTTGCTAAATATTTGTACATAGATGTGGATGAAGGAGGAGGATGCTCTATTCTGAGACTTCCCTGCAAACCAGGAGATGGAGCCCGATTTGCTCCCACACCTCCTCATCTGACCCTTTCTTTACTCTCACCTCTGCCTCCTCACTCCTCGCTGCTTCCTGGAGGAGTAAAGCCTCTTCAGAGGCAGCAGATGCCTGGAGCCCTCACCCCATTTACGTTCCAGTGGGAGACCCAGATATTTGAGTATGTGTATTTAGGTGTTTGACTTTTTTAAATCTCTTTTTCTGATTTTATAGCCTAACAAAAATGTGCGATGCATGCTTAACTATTTTAAGAAAGAGCTCTATTTTTGTAGAAAACATATTGTGATTATTTGATAGAGAAATTTTTCATTTCATTCAAATAGCCATAGTTAGGGGAAGTCAACTTGTTTTGGATCAAAATAATAAAACCTAAGACCATAAAACATGTGAAAGCTCCTGACCTAACTGGGGACAAGTGCTGCTTTGGTTTAAATGTGCCCTCCAAAATCCATGCTTGGAAACTTTATCCTTAGTGCTACAATGTTGGGAGGTGGGGCCCTGTGGGAAGTATTTAGGTCATGAGAGCCCCACCCTCAAATGGATTAATTATCCTATAAAGGGCTCACAGGAGTAGGGCTGCTCTCTTCTACTCTTATGCAATGAGAGGACACAGAGTTTGTCCCTTTGGGTCCTTCTGCCTTCCTTTCTGCCATGTGAACGTGCAGCAGCAGAAGGCCCTCACCAGATGCTGTCATCTTGAGCTCAGATTTCCCAGTGTCCAGAACTGCAAGAAATTAATTTATATTCTTTATAAGTCATCCAACCTCAGGTATTCTGTTAGAGCAGCCCAACAAGGAGAAGGACTAAGACAGTTACCTAGGATGCAAACATCCAACTTAAACTAACAAGATAATGACATCCCCAAACTCAATGAAGGACTCCATCTAGTCCCCAAGTCAAAAAGTTGAGAATCAGTGTAAACTTAGGCCCCACTATCATCTCACTTTCTAATAGGTTTCTTATTTGTACCCTTCGCTGTGTCCTCCCTGGCCCTGATTTAATTCAGGCCCCTAACATTTTTAATTGATTCTCATTTGGATTATAAAAAAAAAAAAATGCCCTAACTACTCTACATGCTCCTGAGACTCATAATGTCCAATTCTTCACCAAAGCCTCTAAAGAGTCTTGCTAAAATCCAAATGTAGTCCTGATGTGCTCCATAAAACACTTGTGTGGCTCTCTATTTTCTGTTTATAGGAAAAGTCATGTTTCCTTAGTGGCTTCCAGCGCCTCCCATGAACAGGCCCACGGAAGCCTCTCCAGCCCTTTTCCCCCCCTCACTGCCCCTGGGCCCTTCAGTCACGCCAGACGCCTTGGAGTTCCCTTAACGGAGGACTGGGAGGTTTGAGTCGTGGGACTTTTGCTCACAATGTCCCTCAGCCTGGACTGTGTCTCTCCCCGCTGGAGACTCCTTTTCCTTACACCCACTGGGTGAGCACCTTCTCCTCTGTCAGTCACTTCCTCTGAAGTCGTTCCTGGCCACCCATTAGATTGATGGCTCCACCTGCTGAATTTCCAGGTAGTCTTCACGTTCATCTCTCACAGCGCCGGACAGGCCTACATCTGTCTGCCTCCTCTGTACTGTGGAGAGAGTGAGGGGGAGGGGAGCTCACAGGAGGAGAGAGAGAGGAGAGAAGGGGCAGGATGAGTGAAGGGAGAAAGGAAGAAAGAAAGAATCAACAGATGTCAGGTCCCTGTCTGCCTTTCTCCTTCCCGCTCCTCCAGCCACCTACACCGAATTAAACAAAAAGGAACCATCTTGTTTTCCCCCAGGGTAAAGTACATAATTTTAGCATAAATCCTGGCACCCCCTGAGCACTTCTTTGAAAATGGTAATTTTCTGCCACGTGGGAAGGCAGCATAGGGACGGGGAAATTACTGAACTGCTGTCTTGTAGCAGGCTCTCCCCACAGGGCCATGCCAGGGGAGAAGACTTGGCACTTGTGTCTAGAAGGAGATGAGGTGGGGAAGGCTGGCAGTGTCTGTCCCCAGCCACAGGACAGAAGACAGTACAAAGCAGGAAGGTAAACTATTTGAAGGATATAAGACTCTTAGGAGATAAGGGTAAAAAAAGCCCCGAGAAGCCACAGAAAACATTCTCTAAATGGGGAAACTGAAGCCCAGAGAGGGAAAACGACTTCTCCAGAATCACAGAGCCGGTTGGTAGGAGAGTCAAGATGAGTTTCCTGGGAAAAAAAGACCTAATGTTGGACCCACTAAATAGCTGATAGCCTCCCTCAGTAGCTGTCCCCAAGCATTTAGGCCTTAGCTATTTATTGAGCTCCTAATATGTGCCTGGGGTACCCTAATTTCATCAGCCTTTGATTTATAATGGAGCAATATTAACTTTTAATTATCAAATTAAAATGTCCCTTAGCTCTCATGGACTTGGTCTCTTCTTAGTGGAGAGCTCCTTGATTATTTTATCTCATCTTTCTGCTGAGACTGGGGCTTCTTGAGGAAAGGTCTGGCTTTTCTACTCATGCCTTTACCCATTCTTGTTGTGGGAACAGGCATGTGGGGTTACTCTGCAAGGGTGAGAATTAAGCAGAGGCTTTGGAGGTGGTGAGATGTACATTAGAATCCCAGCTCAACCCTTGATTAGCTAGAAGATCTTCACAATTAAGATCATAAGCCTACTTAAGTGAGTGGATGGTTGAGAGTCAGATGAACCAATTGACTTGAGAATAGTTTATAAACTCTACAAACATGCAAGATGCTGTTTATTGTCGATAGATTTCCTATTGAGCAAGGAAGAAATTTTCACTTATCTAAACTGGGTCCCCAACTTCCTCTCAACTCTCTGCTGTACCTGCTCCTCTCCCTCAATTCCTCATTACACATGCAATGGCTTGTAAAATATCCATCTTCCCCACAAGGTTTTGAGATCCAGGAAGTCACGTGCCCAGTGCCAAGTGCAGCTCCTGCATATAGTGTCACTGTGTAATTGAAAATAATATATTGAGAGCACATAAACTGTCATTTTGTCAGGCATAAATCCAGCTACCTCACTTAACTTCATGATAATGCTGTGTTTAAGATTATTGTACCCAATCTCCAGATGAGAAAATGGAGGCTCAGAGAGGGAAAATGACTTCTATAGGTCATAAAGCTCACCCATAACTAAATTGACCCTGGAAGCCATGTCCACCAGCCCTCCAAACCACTCTGCTCTCCTGACTGTCCTTCTGGATCAGAACCATTGCACGGCCATCATTGAGGTTACCAGTCACTATATGAGGAACAGGAGGGCAGGGATCAGAAGTTCTTCCTTTGTCCTGGGAAGGTCTGTTATAAACCCAAAACTCCTGTGTGGATGTAGAGGTGGAGGAGGAGGAGGGAAGCAGGGGAAGTCTCTCTTCTGCCAGGCCAGACCTGGGTCTTGCTGGATCCTTAGAAGGAGGAGATGTTGAAATGCCTCTGTCTACATGCGGATTTGACTTTTTACTCCCAAGTAGAGTTGTAAAAAGCACTTTGGAAATAGAAATATATAAATATATGTATATATATGATTTTACTAGTGTTGAATTTTCCCCACACCTGTTACTTTCACAAATTTCCTTTGTCCTGAAACTTATTCTTCTGAGTCCAGAGAGGTCACAGATAGAGAGCCTGGACCATTCTGAATAGCTTAAGATAAAGAACGTAGTCCTGCATAAGAAAGACTTGTTTGAATCTCAGTTCTACCACTTACAAGCTCCTTGCCTTGGTTTCCTCATATGATAGTACTTAGCTCATACAGTTGTTGTAAGAATAATTACAGGACCAGACCAGGATGTACCCATAAATGTCACCAACTTCTATGGTGTCATAGTGAGGAGCATGGATCACAGAGTCAGATTACTTGGGTTCTGCCAGTTATTACTATGTGATTTAGGAGTTCGTGTGCAAGTTATTTAACCTCTCTGTTCCTGAGTATACTTACTTATAAGTGACATTTCTATCTTATAAGGCTGTTGGAAGTTTAATGATTCCCTGGCACTTAGGAAGGGCTATCTTGTTATGATTTCCTCCTCAGCTCCTCTTGGTAGCATCTAAGGCCCTATGACTTCCTGCCACTACATCCCTCATTGCCTCTTTCTCTGAGTCCAGAAAACCTGGCTCATTCATTCATTTATCCCATAAGTCACTCAGCAACATATTCCCTGAGTGCCAGGTGTGATGTGTCCTGTGGGTGCAGAGGTGAACCAGATGTGGGCCTGGGCCCTCTGCAGGATCATAGGCCAGACCCTCCTCTTAAAGCCTTTTTGTTGTTTTTCATGTAAAAACCATATTCTCTTAGTTTTCCTCCAACTTGTTCCTGCCAACTTCACAGTCTCTGCTATTCAAACTCTTAATTTTGTAGGTCTCTAGGCTCAGTCCAGGGACCTCTCCCAGGGGTGTTAAATAGCACCTCTATGCTAAGGATGCCCACATGTACATCTCCAGTCCAGTCCTCTTCCCAGGGATCCACTTCCATAAATCTAACTGCCTACTTAATACTTCCAGTCTGGGATCCAATGGTCATAACAAACTGCATAGATTCATTTCAGAACTCTCAATTTCCTTGTCACTATCCCAATGGGGGTCTGCCCATATTCTCCATTCCTATAGATGGCACAACTATCTACTCCATTGCTCAAGTCACAAACCTTTGCTTCATCTTTTGTTCTTTCCACATATAACCCATATGTAGGTCCTATGGCAGTAGACAAAATATCTATCAAATATGTCCTCTTTTCATCTCTACTGCTGCTACTCTAATTAAAGCGACTAAAATCTCTTGGGAGAATTGTTTCAAGTGCCTCTACTCACATCCCACTAAACTCCATTACCTACATGACGAGCAGGGTATCCTTTCACAGTGTTTCCCTGTGACGATGGCTTTGCTTGGTACATAGGATAAATGCCAAACCCTGACCCTGGCCTGCAAGGCCCTGCATGGTCTGGACCCTGAAAATCTCTCACCTCATTTGCAGTGTACATCACAATCCAGCCACTGGGACACTTTTCCTTGCTTTAGTGCCTTTATTTGCACAGAATTCTCTTGCCAGCTGTTTTTGGTAGTATTCGATTTTTTTTTTTTTTTAACTGGAGTCTTACTTTGTTTCAGGCAAATCTTGAACTGCTGAGCTCAAGTGATCCTCCTATCAATTACAAGTGTGGGCCACCATGCCCAGTATGCCAGCTTCTTTAAGTGGCTAATTCTAATGATCTTTTGAGGCTCAGCTCAAATGTCAGAGGACTTCCCTGATCACCCTGTATCTAAAGTAGACTCTGCTTCATCTTCTCTGTCATTCACCACCTGTGGCTCATCTTAGTGCATTCCTAGTACACATTGCAACCTTCCACTATCCTGAGTATCTACTTTTTAGAGTCTGTCATCCCCACCTGGGTGTCAGCTCCTTAAAGGCAGATCCTTATCTGTCTTGTTCACTTCAGTATGAAAGCATCTGTCACATAGTAGGTTTCCTATAAATATTTGTCACATGATGAATGGATGAATGAATATTTTAATGAGAGGATGTCCTAAAAATCTACTGGATTCCAGAGAAGGGAGCTCCATCCTGGGGGATTTAGGGAAAACTTCTCTGTCAAGACACCATTTGGGTTGGACAGTGAAAGATGAGCAAGATGGTACCAGGTGGTGAAAGGAAGGCAGGGGATTAGTCTTCCCAGTTGAAGGAACAGCAGACCCAAAAGCACAGAGCAGAAGAGCACAGAGTACTTGGGAAGTTCCAGAAGTTCTGCGAGGCTGGGGTGTGAGATGGAGAGAAGCAGGGGAGGATGGGCCTATCCCTTTGGTTCCCTGGGCCAGCTGTCTGGGGGTCTTATGTATTCTTCCTCGTTTCCTCCCCTTGGTTCGTCCGTCCCTCTTGGTAGCAGAAATTTCTGTCCAGGCACATTCAGGACATACCTGAGGTAGAAAGGCTTAACTGTGCCACTTCAGAAAGCTAGACGATGAATGATCAAAGACCTTTATATTATTTCATTTATTTGATTTCCTTGGCTATTATTAAAGAAAGAGTCCTGACTTTTTCCCCCAACTTCTAGCATTAGTTTTTACTTCTTAATGTAATACAAAAGGAGATATTTTGGTTAATTTTAAAAGAAATAGACTTGAGATTCCCCCCCCCCCAAGTCCCATGGAGGAAATATACTCCTGGAAGTTGTCTGGACCCTAACACTTCTTGTGCTTTCCCCCCACACACGCACCTCAATGGCCTTCTGAATGGCTAATGTCAGCAGTCCCCAGATCTCACAGTCCCTCAAAGCACCAGTGAAGGAACCTACATGGGGCCTGCCTCACTGTGACCAGGCAATTGCCTTGCTAGGCTGCAAGCTCCTGAGAGAACAGCAGCACGTGGAGCCTGGAGCCTTGCAGCCAGCAACCTGGGTTTCAGTCTTGCTGGGTAAAACTAAACAAGTTATTTAAGCTCTCTGTTCAGTTCCCTCCAACGAAAAACAGAAATAATAACAAAGCTCACCCTTCTCAACTTGCCATTATCCTTGCCCAAGTTCAGTTTCTTCCTCGTCTCCCAACCTGCGTTAAAAGCTCCTATGTCCCTCCTGGGTTTCCCTTAAGTACTATCCAAATGCGAAGTGTTGCACACAACATCAGAGACCCCAAGCTCAGGTTTCGGCCAGTGCCAAGTGAGATGAAGCAGGGAAGCAGCTTAGAATGTAGAATGAAAACCCATTTCCTCCCTGGTGTCTAGGAGGAAGCAAACTCCACACTAAATTATGTTGCAAATATGCCCCAAGGTAGTTTTAATTTTATTGGCACTGATTTTAATTTACTCTTTAGGCCCCTGATTGCAGGATGAGCTGTTGGCTGCTGGCAAGGGGACAGCCCTTCATCACTTGGTTTTAATTAAGGTTCTTAAGTTTGGAAGGAAAGAACAGAGATGCCCCCCCCACACACACACACTTCTATTTCCATTCTCAAGTTATAATTAAAGGCCCTGCATTTGCGACATACCTTGTGCTCTAGCATGGCCACAGAAAAATGGCCATTTTACTACTAGAAAAGGCTTACGATGTATCAGTTCATTCATTGATTTATTCATCCTCTCATAGATTTGTTTTCTCATTCATTTCTTCATCAAACATTTAATGGCTACCTACTATAGACCAGGCCTTGTTATGGTCCTATGAATTGTTTAAAAACTCAACATTGTAAGATCTTTGCCTCTAAAAGCTCACATTCATTCTAGTGGGAGATGGAAAGAATCTAAAGGCAGGTAGAGGAGGCTGTTCACTCAGACTGATGGATAAAATAAGGATTTCTGAATTGAGATATTCTACTAAATCAAGATGAATAATATTAGCTGTCATAACAAATAATCTCCAGACCTGAAAGTTTTGATATACTTCAGGTTCATATCTCTCTCACATCACAGTATGAATATAGGTCAGGAGACTCCTTGGTAAGTGTTAATTCAAGACAAGGCTTTTCCCTTCTTATGATACCATCATTTTTACATGTAATTTCAATGTGGTTGATTGTATCTGAATTTCATGGCCATCCTCAATATAGCAGTTTGGCCCAGAAAAAGGAAATGGGACCAGCAAGCATCTGTTCAGTTTTTGGCTTAAAATGAAGGTTGGGTAAGAGTTAACTATATAAAAAGTGAGAGAAAGAACATTCTAGGCAGAGGAGATATTGTGCGTAAATGTGAAAAGCCATTAACAAAGTGATTTGAAGTATTCCAGGTAGTTCCTTGTGGCTGGAATGTAGAGTGTCAAACCAGAGGTGGTAAGAGCTGGAACTGCAGGCAAGGGCCAGATGTGCAGGGCCTTTCAAAAATATTAAGGAGCTTGAACTCTCTCCTGTGAGTAGCAGGCAAGTGTACAATCAGTTTTAACTGAGAAAGTGACCTATTCTGTTTGCATTGAAAAAGATTACTCCAAAGCAGCAAGGACTTTAGTTTAATAAAAGCTATTGAAATAATTTGGTAGATTTCATCTCTCTGTACACCAAATTATACAATATCCATGTATGAACATACTACAATGAATCCCACTTATATTTATTACTATAATGCACTAATTAAAATAATAATAGAAGGGAAATCCACAGAGTAGAGCAAGTGAGTCATGGGAAGAGAGGAGGGGAAGTAAAAGGAAGGTAGTGGAACGTGAGATTAATCAAGTTACATTATATACACCTACAGATATGGCATAATGAATCTCACTAATATTTATAAAGCACCAATAAAATCATAATAAATTAAATAAATAAAATTTAAAAGTTATTACATCGGTAGACCAAGTAAGAGATGATGAAGACTTAGATCAGACCTGGCCTTGTTCTTAAGTAACTCACAGGAACTAAAACTTATCAACCAGATTGGACATATGGTAGCAAGTATTGATATCAAAGCCCAAGCAAGAAACTGTTAAGAATTTATTTTAGCTGAGGACAAGAAAAAAAAAAATCATGAAAAGTTTAAGTCTGTCTTATCCCATCTATTTATAAGTTTTAAGGATAGGTAATTGAGACAACATAAAAAGTTGCTTCTTATTCATGATCACAGATTATGTTAACATTAGAACAAAGCTAGAAACCCCACTTCTGTGGTTTATATTTTATTCTAACTGGGCCAACTCAAGTTCGTAGAGTTTTGGCACAAAGCATAATCAGTTTGTTGTTGGAATTATTATTGCATATCTTTTGGCTTTCCTAGCAAAGCTTTAAATATGTGGAATAGAAAAGAAGAACTAAAACCTCAAACTTAGAGGTAAGTTAGGTAAATTCTCTAGACTGTTTTCTATTGTATTTATAGTGCCTAGAATCTCAAGGTGGGAAGGAAATTTAGAAATTAATTAATCTTTTAGATTGTTTTGAGGTACTAGCCAATGCTGTTAGACATGAATAACAAATTAGGAGTAAAAAAACGAAAAAAGAAAAGATAAAATTATTATGTACAAATGACAAGATTACAGAGGAAACACTGTCCCTTTATTCACCCCTCTTCTCCAGGCATTTCCACTTCCTTGCAGTTCCTTAAATATGCAAGAACAAATGACTTTTGCATTTATTTCCACTTAGAAGACCCATCCACCTGAGATCTTTAAGACTAACTTTCCTGTTTCATACAGACTTTTGTTTTTCTAGAACCTCTGATATTTTTTATTTTCTTACCTTGTTTTGTCTCCATGGTATTACTACTTTCCAATATCTTATATATTTATTAACTGATTGATTTTCTTTTGCTCACCATAGAAGGTGTTTTAGTCAGCTTTTTTACTTCTGACTAAATGGCCCAACAAGAACAATTTTACTGGAGGAAAAGTTTATTTGGGGGCTCACAGTTTCAGAGGTCTCAGTCCATAGGCAGCTGGCTCCATTCCTCAGGACTCGAGGTGAGGCAGAACATCATGGCAAAAGAATGTGGCATTAGGAAGCAGCTCACATGATGATCAGAGAGCAGAGAGAGACTCCACTCACCAGATACAAAATATATACCCCAAAGGCCCAGCCCTGATGACTTACCTCCTCCAGACATACCCCACCTGCCTTCAGTTATGACTCAATCAATCCCATCAGGGGATTAATTCACTGATTGGGTTAAGGCTCTCATGATCCAATCATTTCTCCTTTAAACCTCTTGAATTGTTTTACACATGAACTTTGTGGACACATCATATCCAAACCATAACAGAAGGAAAACTCTTTTGAGATCAAGGGCCTTCCTTATGTTGTGTTCATTTTAATGTCCGTAGTATTCAGTATACCCCCTGGCACATACTCCCTGTGCCTAGAATACTCTCTGACATATAGTAAGTACTCAGAAATTATTTGCTGAATAAATGAAAATCCAAGAAACTCAAATTTGAAATTATAACCAATAATAATAGAATTAGTAAAGAGTCTATGTTCAAACTTTGTATGTTGAAAACGAAAATCTACATCTACAGAGAATGACCAATGAGAAGATTTAATGGAAACAAATATCACATAACAGCAATTAAAAATGTAAACTTCCTGGATTTAAAAACTTCCTGCTGAACCTAAAAGAAGGCTGGAATAAATGGAAAGGCTCAAAGTCAAGAGTCAATTCTTCCAAGGTTAATTTATAAATTTAATATGATTATTTTATAAATATTGATACTATTGACAAGGCTTGGGAGAGTGGGGGAAACTAAAGAAGCTAATTATAAAGATCAGATAGATAAATACAGAAGAAAATCCATGAAAGTTCAGATAAAAAAGCATAATGAGGCGATAATAGCTCCCCAAATATAAAACCATATAAACAAAAAATAATTAAAACCATGTGGTATTGAACATAGACAAATAATTAGAATAGAATTAAACCAAAGTATATACAAAAATTATATGACAAATAATTATTTTCAACCAGTGGGGAAAACATGCACAATTCAATAGATAATATTAGAACAATAAAATTTAACCCTTACTTTACAACCTACCTTCACATACATTGAACAACACAACAGTAAGTAGAACAGTGAAAGAATTCAACCCAGACATCACATAAGACTGATAAATCTGAACATATAAAAATTTCTGCATGGAAAAATGTACTAACAGAAGTAAAGTAAAAAGGCAAAAAAAAATTGTACTACATATAAAGGCTAATTCTCTAATATATGGCTTCTGTAAATCAATAAGAAATAAAGCATAACAACCAACTTTCTTGAAATAGGTATAGGAAATGAATGATCAATTCTTAGAAAAGAAAATGCAAATCATTCTTAAACATATGAAATGATATTTAGTTATATAATAAGAGATAAAAATACACTAAAAGAAATTCAGATTTAAGTATTCTTAGACATCAGTTTTTATCCATCAAATTGGTAAATTAAAAAAAAAAGAAATGTTGATTCCAACCATCCAACCATGTTGCCAAGATAATTGAAAAAGAGTCACTTGTTCTTGCCTAAGAGTGTCCTAGCCCTTTTAAGGTCAATCTGTCAACATTTATCAGAATTATAAATGTGTGTAGGAATAGAAATTCCACTTCTGGGAATTTATCCTACATATAATAGCATATGTGTGAAATGGTGTATATGCAAAATCCATCCCTAAAGCATTGTTTATAACAGGAGAAGACTGTAAATACCTTAAATGCCTGACAATAGGAACCTGGTTAGTTTTTATATGGCTGCTAAAGAAAAATGAAATAATTTTTTATTTATTGAGAAAGGTACCTCCAGTATATTCAGAAAAAAGAAAAGCAGACCTGAATACTGTGTTTAGGGTACACTAGCATTTGGGACAGGGAAAAATATTTACTTGAATATAGGCAAGCTACCTACAGAAGTATCCAGACCAACCTGATAGCATTAATTACTTCTGGAGAGCAAAACTGAGCTACTGGAAGAGGGGGTAGAAAGGAGATTTTTCACTATGAATTGTTTCATACCTTTCTACTCTGGGACCACATGAGTCAACCAATTATAATCCACCTCCTGGTTATTGAAAGTGAAGTCGCATTAGCTGTCAGGTATGAGGTGTCAGGTGTAGGGGACAAAGGTAATTATCAGAAGAGCCTGGTTCCAGTTCTTGCTCCTCCACCAGCTTTCAGGCAAGACTTGAGCAAGCAACCTCCCTGCTCAGGGCTGATCTGAGAAAGGCCAGAGAAACTGATTTCCAAGGCCCTCTCTGGCTCCTGACATCTGTAGATATAAACTTCAGTTTTCCCTCACACATTTCTTAAGTCATCCCTCTACCTCCTCCTTTCCTCTGCAGCTCATCAAAAGCTCAGAGGAAAAGACAGACAATTGAAGAAAATAAAATTGCAAAGATGACTTTTATAGGACTCCTGTTGAATCATTGTGTATTCCACCTCCAAAGCTGAAAATGATGAGTTTAATATCACACAGAGCAGTGCATCTTGTATCTCTCTAAAGACAGCTTATGCTACCCAGAGAACTGGGAGCTTGGCGAGACATAATTTTTCACTCCAACTCTGAGGCAAATGAAATGACAGTCATCAAGCCCACATTCTAGAAGCAACATGGTTTTCATTTGGTTTTAACTTCATTTGAAAGTGTCCCAAGGAGGGAGAATCCTTTCAAATATGGACTTTTCTTCTTTCCCAGATCTATGACCTAGGAAGGAGACAGAGAGGTGGCCAGGATTTGCCTGGGCTATTTCTAATGTTGTCCACTGATAATGACAAGTGAATTGTGCCAGGGGGGCCTGGGTGTCAGTCCCAATTATTCCAGGATCTTGAATGAGTCCCTTTCATGTCTGAGTCCTCCATTATTCTCAGAAAGGACTAGCAGATACATATTGGGCTGATATATAGGAAGAGAAGTTTGTATTTAAGGGACATTGAATATCTAATGGCCTAAAAGTCCCCCCACCACCCTATTTTTGCCAGTTCGTTATGTTATCTGGGTAATCTCTTTGGGTTGTTTGTTCAGTCTTGCTGCTCACAGTTGCATCCTTCACTTATAGGCATTGAGCTTCTTTACAGACTGTTCCCCTACTCTCAGGGAAGCTTAATAAA
Source organism: Marmota flaviventris (assembly GCF_047511675.1). NCBI lineage: Eukaryota > Metazoa > Chordata > Mammalia > Rodentia > Sciuridae > Marmota > Marmota flaviventris. The sequence goes on along the minus strand of NC_092507.1, from coordinate 37,981,653 downwards.
TAATACCATATCAAGCTAGGAAGTTCCTTAATATGTACAAGTAGAGAACAGAGAAAGACTAGTCAATATTATTTACAGATTACAAAGACTTCTCATATAAGCTACCCCTCTTTATATGTTATTGGGTAGTAGGTGTGGGATCAGATAACAAGTTAAATAAAAGAATTAACTAAGACTTTTCATGAAAAGCTCCCAGAATTGTCTTTGGCATTCATTAAATATGTAGAAAATGAGAGTAATTATTATTATTATTATTATTACTGTGTTTGCTTTCCAGTATAACTTTCTGAGATTGGAATCAATATACCCATTTTTCAGACAAGAAAACCAAGGCTCAAAGTGGAAGCCTGATTTATACCAGGATCCCCAGCAAGAAATTTTGAGTTAGGGTAAAATTACACGTAGACCCAGAGTTCATACAATTGTGTTCCTTGAAAGGCATTTCTTATTAATCAAAGGAATACATTCAACTAATGTCTAACCATAAATTTGTTATCCTGACTAAACCCAACAAAGCCTTACTTCTCCAGAAGACCCCTAAAGTCTTGGTGACCCTTTACAGTACTTGCAGACCCTGAGAACAGAGAAATTGATCCTGACCTGTCTCAACCCCTCTGATCACAGTGCAAATAGTTGCCAAATCTGCTGACACACAGGGCCAGCTTCAAAGGGTGTGTGTGTAGAGTGCTTGGTCGCTTTAAGGTAAGCTCTATGGTTCCAGACTTCTCATTTGTTATTCTTTCTCTTGACAGAAAACAAGCCTGGAGTTCTACATTGACATCCACGCCCACTCCACCATGATGAATGGCTTCATGTATGGCAATATCTTTGAGGATGAAGAGAGGTTCCAGAGGCAAGCCATTTTCCCCAAGCTGCTCTGCCAGAATGCAGAGGATTTCTCCTATGTAAGTCAAGAGCTCTTGTATACCCTGCTCCAGCCCCCTCCACACCTCTGTGCCTCCTTCTGCCCCCCCCCCCTTTCTTCTGGCTCAGTTCAGTTTGGTCTGACCTTCGTGGGACACCTACTCTGTGCCAGGTCTTGCGCGGGTGATAAAGATGGAGGTAAAGGAGCCATGACCATGCCCTCAAGCTGCTCATGGCCCATCAGCAAGGGAGCCCCTGAAAAGGTGGCACTTGATCTGTCTGATGAGCTGGCATCTGTTGAGTGGATCTGACTCCAGCATTGACAAGGGACAGTAACTCACTGAGGCCTCCTATGTGCCAGCCCCAGCCCAGGGCCTGTTTTCATCTCCCTCAGTTTTTTTAGTAAAGGGGTCATTTGCCCACTATGCTTCTCCCCCATGACTCTTTTTTGGCTTCAATTTCATTGTCGGCAATTGTTGAGTAATAATTTCCATATCTACAGTTGCGTGTCCCGCGTGTCCTAGTAAACATGTGCAGCTATAGATATGAAAGTACCTTGCTACCAGTAAAGACCTCAACAAACTCCAGAGATGGATGCTCGCACTGCCCCTCCCCTGTGAGGAGGCTGGGGAGGTTCTTAGGCAGTAAGAGAAATTCATAGCACAAAGCGGTATTGTGAAAGAACAGGGAGAGAAAGTAAGGATAGGGATCAGCACTGGTACGGGGACAGAGGAGAGTGTTTGCGCATTTTACTTTGTTTTGATACTAAATATATGGGCCTTGTTATTTCCATATGGCCAGAGGAGGAGAGGCCTACAAAGGTCATAGCAATTTTTGAAGTTGATGAGCTGAAAACTCACCTGCCCATAGCTTTAGGCTGGACATTAGTGGAGATGATGAATTTCTCTGTGTGGTAAAGTGCACTTTGAATCCCAATCTTTCGATGGCAGACCAGGAAAGGAAATGGAGATGGTTTAGTCCAGTCCTCTCTTTATACCCAAGAGACACCTATGGATCAGAAAAGTTAAGAATCTATTGCAAGGTTACCTAGCATTTAGGGATAGAATTGAAGCAGCTGGCTACCCATTTGTAGCTAAGGGACAAACACAGCCATGCTTGTTTCTATAGGACCCTCTACAATCCTGTCTTTTTGAAACCACTGCAATTTCAGAGCAGGTTGCAGTCTCCTGTGTCCATGTTCCTTGGAAGGTGTGTCTTCCATTTCAGAGACCCTCACAGGGGTGAGGTTTCAGGACCTACAAAAGGGGCCCAACCCAGGAGCCTTATTTGTGGGCTTGTTGACAAGGATCCTGCCATGCAGCCCCTCTGGGAGCTCAGAGTTGGAGTCAAGGGCATCTATCCAGGTCTAATCACTACCTCTGCTCTGATCCTCAATGCTAATTTCAAAACAGGAGAGCAGTTCACCACATGGATTTCAAAGTCTTTTCAGATCTGCCATTTTATGATTTTCTGATTTTTTTTTCCCTTTACCTCTAATGGTACACACACGTCTTTGTTTCTTTCACTGTCTTTATCTCTCTTGTTTTTATGTTTTCCATCTCTTGCTTCTCTTATCTCCTTCTGAAAATGACAGACATCCTCTTATTAAAACCACAGTTTTCATTTATTTAGATTTCCATGGGTTCACACAGAACACCTTCAGCAAACTGACCCTCACAACTCTGTGGACAAGATTTTTTTAAATCACATCTACTTTACAGATGGGGAAAGCAAGGTTGTGACAAATAAGGCCACTAGCCTGCTATCACACTAATGGGGAACAGAGATGTGAGTGGTGGGAACAGGAGGTTAAGAAAGCAATTCTGTAAATTGGGCCCACTGTGCTGACCCCCAAATGCTTTCTTTTGTAAAAAAAAAAAAAAAAAAATCAAAACAAACAAACCTGAAGCCCTGCCTGGCTCAGGTCAACAGGATATGATATAATCCTCAGCAAACACCCTGTTATCTGCAGGAGAAATGCAGGCCCAAAATGCAGTGAAAAGAGCACAAGTTACCCTTGGGTGGGGTGACTTTAGTGACCCTTTACATAGGCAAGATCCCAGAACTCAGGGAGATAGGGATGATTCCCCCCAGTCAAAATCTATAAGAACATGTTCCAATTAGAACTGGTTAGCATGGGCCAAAGTGACCTAAAGTTGTCATGTCCAGTAGGGACTTGAAATATGATGTACTCCTGCTATCAGTTAAAAGTCAGGAGGTGGACCTGGTTGGAATTCTTTGGAAACTTCCATGGAACCTGCAATAAAACCAGAAGGCAGAAGGGGCACCCCATCCTTTTCCTCTCTGAGAAGACCCACTCTTTCCCTTGAGAGTGTTCCTTTCCCTTTTCTTATCCCTTCTAATAAACTCATGCCTGCTACTCTGATTAACATGTCTGAAATTTTTCTGGTGGTGATCACAAGAACTGGGGTAAGAAAGGACGGCTATGGCTGCCTCAGCTTGGTGGCAGGTCAGTGCATGTGTTTGAAGAGAAAGTCTGACCTGTCTGTCTACTCTGATGGGTATTCTCAATACCCTCATGAAGACACAGCCATAGTTCCTACCCTCTGATGACACTGGATATGAGTTCAGAATCTCTAATGGGAACATGGAATCACTTGATCCCGGGTTCAAATCTGCTTTCTGACTTACTTGCTCCACCTCTATTGAGCCTCAGTTTCTGCATCTATAGAGAGGTAAAGTGTTCACGCCCACTTCAAGGGATTTTTTTGAAGCCTAAAGGGGATATGACATGGGGAACAATATTATAAAGTTGAAAACACTTTCCAAATTTTACGATCATCATCATCATATAGTTACTTCTTGTTCCCTACCAACATTTCCTGCTCCATCTGTCCCCATTCAAGTTTCTACAGACAGTTGTTGAGCAGCAGTTACGCTGCCCCAAGGGCTCTGCCGGATCGTTCATTTAATTACGTTGCTTATTCAATCAGTCCTCACAATAATCCTGAGATGTGGGATTAATATCCCACTTTTTGGAGAGGAAGCTGAGACCAGGAAGTGTTATAAGATCTACTCAAAATCTAATAGCCAGCGGGTCCCCAGGCCTGATTCTCTCCTCTCTACTTACTCTTTCAGTCTAGCACATCATTCAACCGGGATGCCGTGAAGGCAGGAACCGGCCGGCGCTTCCTGGGTGGTCTCCTGGACCACACTTCCTACTGCTACACCCTAGAGGTCTCCTTCTACAGCTACATCGTCGGGGGCACCACAGCTGCTGTGCCCTACACCGAAGAAGCCTGTATCCTTGGCAAATCCCCACCCGGCCCTGGGCCAATCTCATCCAGGCAGGGGAATCCAAGTCTGCCAGGATTTACTAGCAGGTCAGAAATCAGGATTCCAGTTCAGGAAAAGGCCAGACCTGAGGGGAGGATGGAGGTGGCAGCTTTGGATGGTCCCATTTGCCCTGCCTTTCATATGCCCCCCACATGGACATCCTCCAACTGTCGCTTCCAGAACCAAGTCTTTCTGGGGCGGGGGCAGCCCTGGACCCATGGCCCTCCTAGTGTTCCTGCTGCACTGTCTTCCTCCCCATTCCCCTGGGAGGCAGTGAGTCTTCTGCCTTCTGAAGTCTGTAAGTGCCCAGGCTAGATGATGCTCCAGGGTTGCTGAGGAAGAGCTTGACGACCTTGGCTCCTCCTTCCAGCCCTGATCCCATCAACCTCCACTTTCTTTCTTCATCTCTCTTTGTGCACCTACCTGCTCTCTCGCTTTTTTTTTCCTCCTCTCTACTGGCTCTTTTTCCTTTCTTGCTTTCTCTCCCCTCCCCCTCCCTCACCCCTCCCCCTCTCCCTCCCTCCTTACCCCGCTGTGCTTTTCTCTCCCTGTGTCTCCTTTCCTCCCCTCCTTGCTACCTCCTCTCTTCTTCCAGAACTTCTTCCTTCTCTTCTCTTTATCTCTTCTCCACCTTCCCTTTCTCTCATCCTCTGTGCATCTTTCTCTCTGCCTTTGTATTTCTTTGACAAATTGCTCCTCCTTAGTTTTCTCATAAAATCTCTCTAAAAACTGCTAAGTTTGCCCTGATGAGATTAAAGGTTGCATCCTAGCCTGCTGGATTTGTTTAGGTAGTAAATAGTCATTCTAGTTTCCCAGAATGATTTTAATTTCAAAGTCACTGGATCTGCACTGTGATAGATTGTGATAGATTCTGCTTTCACTTATTTTTTTTTAATTTAGGTTGATCAATTTCTCCTTTCCCAACCCTTATTTTTCTCAGAGAAAAAAATATAATTGGGGAGGGGAAGAAAAGGTGGAATGGAATCCATATACAGTTGTCCCTGGGTACCTGGGATGTTGCTTCCGAGACCCTGTGGACGCTAAAATCCTTGGATTTTATATAAATGGTACCATTTGTATATATTATTTCTATTTTACTTATAATATCTAACACAGTATAAATCTATGTAAATAGTTGTAATTCTGTATTATTTAGGGAATAACAGCAAGGAAATTGCTGTATATTGTCAGTAGAGGCATGTGTTTTTCAAATATTTTCTGACCATGGTTGGTTGGGTCCTTGGAAGCAGAACCCATGGATATGGAACAGCAGATGCAGAAAGTTCACTGTATATGCAAATACTCCTTCCCTAGAAAGGTAGGTGTCCTTTGAGCCTTTCTTCAATCCTTGGTGCGTGTTTTTGGAGTTCCCATCACACCATCATACTCTGTGCAGGAAGGCATCTTTTCTCATTGCAGCAGGACTTAGGTTGCAGCTTGGTGGCTCCAGGTTGTCTTGCTGTGCACATGGGAGGAAGGGCAATGGCCTCAGGCAGGCCATCCAGGGCTAGGCTGGTGTTAGGGCAGAGGTGTAGACCCTGTAGAACACTGGAGAGATCATGATAAGAACTGAGAGTCCCCTCCCCACGGCCACCAAGACTGTTGAAGTCGGTTTTCCACCCACCTGGCTCAGTCAGGACCAGGGAACAGGCTCTGCTCTGCAGTGGAGATCTGTAATTTCCCAAGGCCTGGCCATCTCTTATGTGTCATGCTGCCCCCTTCCCACTTTCACACATTTGATGATGTGTGGCTCTGATTTCCCCAGGATCCTTACCTCCTTAATACACATGTAGGTCACATTCCACTCTTAGCTACTTTGCTGTCCTATGATATTGTAGCAAAGGAAGTAGAAGAAAGAGATTGAGCTCGTGCATCAAAGGGGATTCTGGAACATAGTTCACAACGAGACATGAGCCCTCCAGAGGAGGCCTGAATTTGGATTGTCTTGTTTGCTGATGTCCAGTTGGATGGTTTTACCTACTCTCTCTAAGCCCCTCTGGCATGTTTTTGTGGTAGAAATAAGTATACTTTTAGTAGAATACCCCTCCTTCAGCCCAGCCCCTCAATAACTAGTCCTCATTCATCAAAAGTAAACCCACCATTAGTATATGCCAGGAAGCATATGGAGCACTTAGGGGAAAATAGTGAGCAAGAAGGCATGGCTCCTGGCTCACAATCATTCTATCTGGGGAAGCCTGAGATGGAAAAGGAAAGATACAGTTTAAATAGGCATAATAAGTTCTGCAGTAGAGGAGAAAGCTATGGGACATTGGCATTTAACAAATATATATTTGGTGCCTACCACAGACCAGGCAAGACACAGAAAATGTTGCAATGACAAAAATGTCTTTACATGCAAATGGGGGAAAATTCAAAATAGTTCTGGAGTCAGGGAAGGCTTTCCTGAAGAAGAGATGTCTAAGCTGAGTTTTAAGATTAGATAGAAATTAACCCAAGGGTTCAAGGGATGGACTGGGTGGAAACAGGAGCTGTAAATGGTCCAGTATGGCTGAAGGATTTCAGATACAAGAGGTAAGTGAAGTGGTAGGCCATGAGGAATTTGCACTTGAGTATGAAGGAAATGGACAGCAATAGATTTTAAATAAGAGAGGAAATCCACCCTGCCTCTGTGGAAAGGATAGAGTGGAACAGGCCAAGACAGTAGGAAGGGCTTGTGTTAGCAGGCTGTGAGGGCAGACCAGGTAGGGGAGAGCTCAGGCCTGGATAGGACAGTGGCTGAGAATATTTAGAATGTGGAGCTGAAAAGACTTGGTAACGGACAGATGGCAGTGGGGCACAGGAGCTGGTGATGAATGGAATCAAGAGAGAGTAGAGAGACTGCACAGCTGAGCAGGCCGTGGCACTGTTGGAGCCATCCTGCCTTATTCTGTCATCAAGAGGGTGGGAAGAGGAAACCAGAGTTGCTCCAGGAAAGTCCAGTCAGTTCCACACACACAAGAGTGACTTAACCTGGCTCCTGTTTGAAATTCATATTTTTTTAAAACTCTCATAACAGAGAGAAACTTCAGGCAGACAGATTGTGATCTTTGTTGGCTGCTGACTCCATGTCCCAATCAGAAAAAGGAATTACATGGTCTGATGGGAAGGACAATATGGTCTGGGAGAAAGTGTCCTCCAGACAGGGAGTCAGGAGACCTGATTCTGATGACAGCACCAGCCTCTTCCCGGAGCACGCCCTTCAGCAAGTCCTCTAGACTCTCTGAGGTGAGCTTCCTCACATTTTCAAAGTGATGGAGGACTTTCACACATTCTAGCCCCTGCAGTGGGAATTAGAGTTGTTCACAGAGACAGGGAGTGCTATGCAAAGATGGCAGCCACATCTGGGTTTGAATCTTGGCTGTCACTGGTAGCTACATGGGCCACCCTGAGCAGTTCTATCCTGGGGCCTTAGTTTCCAAATCTGTAACAGGAAGACATAATAATTCACTGAGCTATGATGAGGTTAAATAACCTATAGGACTGTGTCCTCTAAATATTAAGTGACTATTGGTCAAGACACTTAAAGCTTCTGTAAATGGAATGAGGTCCAGTGTTGATGTTAAAGAAGGTGGGCTGTGTTGACAGGATTTGTGGGGCAAAGGGCCTTGGTGAGGTCACCACAAGATACTAGCTGGTTCACACACTGAGAAGATGTGCCCTTGCTGTCATGGAGTTTCCTGTGTCTACCATCCTGAGTGGCCTTTCCCTATCACCAGGACTCATGGAGACCAGCTTAGTTAGCCAGAAGATGCTGAATGAGATGAGGGAAGGGCTGGTGGAGGCAGGGGATCCTGAGGGACATTTCACACAGGCTGACAAAGGTGTCCAGGCCAGAACATATGTATCTGTTCAGTTTTCCTCCCTGGCAAAGCACTAGCTAAACATGACCTGGGTCTTGACCTCTGACTTTCCTTGTCTAACACATCAAGGAAATAGAGGAATGGATATAGTAGCTGATGCATTCCTAGCTCTGTGATTTTAGGCTGGTTATCTGTGCCTGCTTCCCTGATTGTAAAATAAAAACCACAGCCACACTGCAGGGTTATTAGGAGGGTAAAAGGATTCTGTAGTACCCTCTGGAATCTAGTAGATGCTCCACAAACATTCTTGCCCACTTTTCCCAGCTCCATGGAGGCCACATGGTGTTCCTTCTTATAACTCAGTGCTCTAGCTTTGAAGTCAGCAACGGCAGTTTGAATCCTTACTCTACCATTATGCCTGAGTGGCCTTGAGCCAGCCTTGTCCCCTCTCTCAGGCTCAGGTCCAACATATCCTACCTGTGGGAGTTGTGGAACAAGATTATGTATGGACTCCATCACTCTGACCCCTTCAGCTCTAACATTCTAAGATTTTTTTAATTCTAAAATGTAAGTTATGTAATTCCATGATTAGATGAATTTATGAAATCAAGAATCTATGAGCCTTAAGATTTAGTGAATTTATGAACATAAGAGTTTCTAATCTAACTGTGGAAATAAAGAAAAAGTATCTTAGCTGATGAGGCCAAGCCAACAGCTATTCTTCTCCTTTTAATTTAGGGGTTCTTAATTGGAAGGCCTATGGATGGGCTTCAGGAAAATCCATGGTAATCTAAAATGTATGCAAAGCTGTGAGTAATGACACAGAGTTTATTTTCTTGGAGAAAGGCCCATATCTTTAAACAGAACCTAATAGAGGGACATCCTCAGAGGCTTCTGCCCTAGATAGTGGCCTCTGAAACTCCAGCCTGTCCACTCTGTGGCAATAAGATGCTGGATGAGATGCGGGAAGGACTGGTTGTGGCCTCTGGAACTCCAGTCTGTCCGCTCTGTGGCAAGAACACAATGCTGGTGCCAGAGTCCTGAATATGATTTCTGCCTTGCCTCATTCTCATGGAGGGTTCCAACCCCGTTATTTAACCACTCTGAACCTCAATTTCTTCACCTGTGAAACAAGGATAACAATTATCTACTTCTCAGGGGTTTTGTGAGGTTTGCATGGGAAAATTCATGTTCTCATGAAAGATAAATCACTGAGCACATACTGGGCGCTCTTAAATATTAGCTCTCTTGTCTTTCCTTCCTGTCATTTGTTGGTTTTGTTGTTGTTGTGAAGTGATAAATTCCTGAGAATTTTGGACCATTCTTCAGCAAACCCTATTTACATTTTACTGGCCTGTCAAGTAATAAATATGCTCCGTTTGAATGATTTAAAAAGAGAGAGAGAAGGCTAAACTGGAATCATAAAGTAACCCTACAGCTTCTCTGGTCTTTGTTTATGGTATGGTTACAAGCCAAGAAGAAATAGCGCTTTTGACATAACGGATGGGAAAACATTGGGTACAGAGACCTTGGGTCCTGAACAGACTGGTTTCTACCCAGGCCCATAGCTGTGGCCATGATGAAATCTGATAATGCTGGCTCTGGGAGAAGGGTATATAGCTAGCCAAGAGAAGATGCCAAGATTTCCAATCAGTTAATTGGATTGGTCTCGATTCAGACCCCACTATATCCTTTGTACAGGGTCCTGTGAAACATATATCAAACATTGAAGATATCATTAATTTACTCATTTACCCAGCAAAACTCATTAGACAGCAGGAAGAGACAGATGAATAAAGCTTAGTCTCTGCCTTCAAGAAGACAGTTTTGAGGGGAGGAGGAAAGGTAAAGAGACCCTGCATCACAGAGGGATAAATGGTCTGGCAGTGGGGAGCTCTGCTGGTGGGGAAGGGAGTCATCTAACCAAGGTGGGGTCAGGGGAAGAGAAACTAAGGCTCAGAGCCCCAGGATGAATAGGATGCAGGCAGGGAGAGCAAGGGTAGAGCAGCCTTCTTGGCAAAGGGAGAAGTACAGGAGAGAACCCAGATGCCAGAGAGGATGCTCTGGCCAAGTGTTGGAGGGTATCTGGGGCTGGGCCAGAAACAACCGGTGATCAGTAAGTGCAGGCAGAGCCAGCCACGAAGAGAAGGTGTGAGTCGTGTGGAAGGTGGACGGGTGCATGGAATGCACGATGCTCACAAGGTGCAACCGTGAAACCACTTTATAGTCTCCAGTGTCCTTATAGATAGATGGGTATAGATTGCAGATCTAGAGATACAAAAGCTCTGGCAGGCCCCATGAGTTTCCAGTCACTCTCAGGAAATTAAAAGTTCTCTAATTAATTCTAGTCACAAAACAGTCTCAGTTCAGCAATTACTATGTCTGGTCCAATCAAAAGCATCAAATCTCTTCAAAGCAAAACCCTCTCTGTCCTCTGGCTCAGGCCTATCTCATGGTGTTCAGGGGAGTCAGGGTCTGCCTGACTTATTCTCCTGATCCTCCCCTCTGAGGCTGAACAGGATGAGGAAGAGGAGGACAGGGGCAGAAAGGCCTAGTTGACTAGGGCTCTGGTTAGATGGTGTGGCATGCCCTCATGAGCTTCTTCAGACACACTTTCTCCTGTGTGGGACATCTACTGCCAAGGGCAGATGTATCCTCCGGGAGGTGGCCTGTGGTTCCTTCCTCAGCCCCTGGTGCTCTGATGGTTCACCCCTGTTGGAGTCACTATGACCCTTAAGTAAAGGTAGGTGAGCTGAAGTTTACACAACTGGTCTTGGATTTTCTTTGGCCAGTCCTGCATGGTGGTCTCACTCCTTATTTTGAAATGTGGCATCTACAGTCTTGGGCTCTCAGATGAAACCACAAGTAAAAACAGTTCCATTTAATGTGTTCCAATATGTAACAGGAGGGATTGAGTATATCACTGATGGTGTGGATATGGGCCGAGGGCAGAGGAAAGAAGGGTGGCAGTTTCTTGACTTGAACAACATGGTGGATGGGAGGGCCAGTCGCTAAGACATGGACTATTGGAGCAAAGGGCTGCAGAGGGGGCTGTTTGGGTTCTGTTTGTGACATGTGGAGTATAAGGGGCTCCTGTAACATCCAGACTGAGAATTTGGGTAAAGAGATGGCTCTATAGGTCTGAAGTAGTGGGCTTTAGAAAGGTTCATAATAGGTTCAAGGTACCTTGAAGTCAAAATGAGGGAAGTGATTGTCTTGGCGGGAACTGTCCAGGTAGGCTCTGCTCCATAAGTTGGTGAAAAGAATCCCAATCCTAGTGTCAGGATCCCAGTTCCAGTATGGCCTAATGCCCCATGCTCCCTCATAAAGATGCGTGGCCTTGGTTAAGTGACCTCACCTCTCCAGCCATAGCCCAATCTAGAGAGACTCTGGGGGTTGCAAATGAATGAAGTGGAAGGAGGCTCCACCTACCCCCACCTGGCATCTGCAAGGCCACTAGGAAGATGAGTTCTGTACTTTCCAAAGAAATTACCAGTGTGTGTGACTTTGGAGCTGTAACTTCATTCTGGGGGAAAACTTCACTTTTTAGGTGGACAGAGGGGTAGAAAGCAGTCAGATCTGACTTGTTGACATCTAAAGGTACATAGGTCTTCTTAGTTCTTATTTGTCATACTCAGAGTCATAGCTTTGCTAAGATTAACAAGCAAAAATGAACTTCAACCAGACGGTCCTGGGAACCAGAGGGTCTTGGGAACCAGTGGGTCTTGGAAACCAGAAGCTACACTGCTGAGATTTGTTGATATTTTTGTTTTCCTCCCTACAGATATACACTGGAGTTTGATCTTTAAACATGAATGCCTACTGAACAATTGACTAAATGAAGGAATGAATCAATAAATGGCTAATAATAGCAATAGTAATAGTAAACCTAATAACATTAAGGGTGTGCTTCATGAAAAGGATTGGGATTCCAGCACTGGAGGCTTGGATTTGGCTCTATCTGGCCACATAGGTTTGGGGAAGTCTGTATCTGCTCTGGGTCCTAATTTGCCTTCCTTTACATTAGAAGATAAAATTATATGATCTTCATTTATTTCCAAATCAATAGTTAGACAAGTAGGTATGTCGATGGGTGGATGAATATATGGATGGATGGATAGACATAAAGGATCATTTGATTTGGGCCTTTGAGATAGAAGTAGGCAAACAGAAGCTCAGAAAAATCAAATAACCTTCCAGGGCTGCACAGAAAGAGAACATTTAGAATGCATATTTGCCTTGGCCAAATCTCTAAAGAGCTATCATGAAGCAAAGGGAGTAGATCTCTGTGTGTGGCCCTAACGTCCTAAACAATGGTCCCTGGGAAGCAGCTCCATTCTGAACCTCTGTGACAGAAGGGGTCTAGAACTCAAGGCTGTACAAGTTGATCAACTACTTCATGCCAGGCCCTGTGCTGGTTTCCAGAGGAGCAGAGCTCCATGGTCAGGGGTAGAGTGGGAATTGAAACCCAGATGAATACAGCTGGAAAGGGCTGCTCTGTCCACTCTGCACTCCAGCCTTTTGCCTTACCTTGCTCTCTGCTCTGCAGTGAGCCGGTGTTTCCCTCCACTCCCTGAAAAGCAGGACTCTCTTCTGAATCCCAGAGGTTGGGACTCATCAGCTAGCTTTTCCTTGTCCTCCACCTCCTAAAATCCCTCTCTAATACCCATCCCCTAAACGGACCTATCTGCCTTCTCTGATCATCCAGACACAGCTGTCAGATGCCACCTGTATCTACTCTCCATGGTGCCTGGCTGAGCTGTTTTGCCCACCTCCACATCAAAGTGTGCCCCTGATTTCCAAATGCCTCCTGCCCAGGCCTGGAAAACCAAAATGTCATTACCTTCCCCCAGCCTCCCTCATCCCCCACGATGAGGTTTCTAAGAGTTTTACCTGCTGTTGTCAAGTTTATAGCCATAATTCGAAATGCTGTTAATATTACTGTCAGCAGAGAGCTACAAATTACAAAGTTGTAAAGTTACTTTATAGTGATAACTGTCAGCCTTCACTTAGCAGCACTGCAAGGCTCCATGGAAACCAAGCTGATGATAAAGAGAGTTGATATTGTTTCAGGGTTATGGTTGTTAGCTGACGGTCAGAAGAAATCCTGGCTGGTTTCTAAGTAATCAAAGCTGTTTGTCTGTTTTCAGGTTCACTCACACACTTATGTACACAATTACTAGTTTCCCCACCTTCTTATTGCACAAATGTGGGGACAGTTCCCCATTGCAGGTTTGGGCTTAACTCTGACTGATTCTAAGGACATTGAGAGAGACAGCTGCCACACTATAGGTGATTGGTAAGTCATGGCTGAAAGAAGAAATGCCCCGAATGTTTGTCTTGGGTATGGGGACTTTTTAAGCAGTATTTATTATAGTGATAAGGAGCTGGGGGTATAGCTCAGTTGGTAGAGTGTTTGCCTCACATGCACAAGGCCCTGGATTCAATCCCCAACATAATGATGATGATGATGATGATGATGATATAGTGATAGTTGTATAAAACAAAACAAAAGAGCTTTGGAAGTAGAGATTTGAGGAAATGAGGTTTTCTGTGAGGTAAATTGGTTTAGGCTTCTTAATTGACAATATGAACTTTAATGCTGACCAACAAGGTTATGTATCCACCACATACTAATCTCCTGCCAAAACTGATGCTGGGTCCCTGCAGAGACAGAAGCAAATTTGGGGATCAAGGAGGTGCTGACCTTTTTGCCCTCTGTTGCGATCAGCCCCTGGAGTTTTGTGTGCATTTCTGGCCCCCACCCTCTGTAAAATACTGGTAAATGGTGCATGGCCCCTGCAGGACCAGGTCGGAAGAAGAACACAAAGCTAAGTTTGCCAACTGTCCTGGTTTTCCTGAGACTGAGAACTTTTAGTGCTAATACTAGGTCAGCTATGGGCAAACCAGGCTGGTTGGTCACCCAGCCCAAAATTAAGACCTATGAGGAACTGGTAAAGAATTCAGGGGCATTTTCCTTGGAAAGAGAACATTTAGAATGCATATTTTCCTTGGCCAAATCTCTAAAGAGCTATCATGAAGCAAAGGGAGTAGATCTGTGTGTGTGGCCCTAATGTCCTAAACAATGGTCCCTGGGAAGCGGCTCCATTCTGAACCTCTATGACAGAAGGGGTCTAGAACTCAAGGTTGTACAAGTTGAGCAACTACTTCATGCCAGGCCCTGTGCTGGTTTCCAGGGGAGCAGAGCTCCATGGTCATGGCCTCTGCCTGGGGACATTTCCACTATGGTGGAGGTAGGCAGACAAGTAGTGACAGGACAGTGGTGACAAAGAGGAGCACACCAAGTGGAGAGAAGGGGCGTCTAACCTAGCCTTGAGGGGTGGGAGTAGATGCAACAAGGACAAACCATGAATTAGGCCTAGTCTAGAAGGATCATAAGGGGACAAAGGGTCTTGCAGATAGCAAGTAGCGTGTGCGAAGTCCAGAGCATTAAGAGAGCTGCTCTCCTCCTTTGGACCAGTCTGGGCCTGGGAATGCAAGATAGGGAATGAGAGGCCAGGAGGCTGGAGAGGGCTGTGGGAGTCTGTTGGTGAAGACCGTGACCCACAGCCTCACCAGTGCTGCACTGGGAGGGCGCACTGCCTGCCGCGTAGGGAGGACAGGTCAGATGGGTCAGATGGGGGTGCCAGTGCGCCACAAGCACATCCCATAGCACCACTGACGCCCATGCTGGCCGCCCTTTCAGAGAATGCACTCCCTCAGAGATGGATTCTGAAAATACCTCTCTGGGGGAAATGTCTACGTTTATCACATTATACTTCAGTTACGATCAAGTTTATCAGATTACTCCATCTGGCCAGAGATTTGAGGACCTGTCCTAGTGGTGTTGTGGCATAGGACAGCCTTCTGATGTGAGATTTATGAGCCACGTACTTTATTAATCTGTTGTGTGCTTCTGACCTGCTATGTGACAAGCAAATCAGTTCCCTTCCCGGATCCCATCTGTAAGATGATGCTTTGGGACATATGAGAACCCACCAGGCCGCATTCAAAGAGTTTATTTAATTTGGATTCAAACTCGCATTTATTGAACTTCTACTATGTGCTGGACACAGTCATCCCTAGGATTTTGTCAGACCCCTGGGAGCATGGATCATTCTCCACAGGACGACCTTTCATTATTTCCAGAGAGACCCAGAACCAGCACCTCAAATCTCACTTCAGGCTGCACGTGCAGCTAAGACACGCTGCCTGTCTGGGGTTTCTTATCCATCAATATTTTCCTCAAGATGATAAATGTGCTGCCAATAAGAGGAGGCAGCTGCCAGCTCTGTCTGAGACAAGGGCCTTTAGCTGGGGTTGTGGCCGTGCATGGCTTGTTGATGTGTCTCGAGAGACAGGAGGTGAGAGTCAGTTCACACTGAGAAGACTGCTGCTCTCAATCTATGCAGTTTTTGCCTTGAGTGGAACAGGGGACAGAGAATGCACGGATTTTAGTGCAAAGTAAAACAAATTTATGGTATTTATAAAGCTCATTCAGAATGCCTTCCTGGAGGCCAACAGCAGTTGCCAACATCTGGAGTGCATGCCGACCATCACGTATTTTGGTCCTCACAACCATCTAGAGAGATGAGGATTATTATCTATTTTATAAACAAGGAAGCTAAGGGTCAGGGGAGGGAGCTGTGCATTCTCCCCGAGTTCCTATCCTAAGCCAGGTCCACTCACATGCTGTAGAAGTGCAGAGACTCAAGAGTCAAACAGAGGAACTCTGTCCAGGTGACACAGTTGATAGGTGGCAGGGCAATGCCTCCCCAAACATAGAACTTCTTTCTTCTTATATTAAATCCTCTTATGGCCCCACTAAAAGGCACTTTCTTTGAAGAAATCAGCCATATAGTGGAGGAGCTCATGGCTAAAGAGTAACTAACAGATGCAATTGTTAAACAATAGGTTGAAAGAGAGCCTGGTCTTTGCAGCCAGGCTGACCTGGATACAAATCTTGGTTCTGCTATTTAACTATTCTGTGACCTAGGGCAAGTGACTTAACCTCTGAGTCTCAGTCTACCCATGTCACAGGGATGACTGGTACTTTCTTCACAGATTTGTTTCCAGTAGATGGAAACACTGAAAAATATTCTTAGTGCCAAAGAGGTTACTTGAAACATAGTGAGCACTCAATAAATGATATCATTGTTGTTACCATTAGTAGCCAAGAGTTGAACTACATGAAATCTAAGGATTAAATTTCTGGGCCATTAGAATAGATGAGATCTATTTGGGTTATAATTCTCACAAAATCTTCCAGGAAGGGGTTTTAATATTATTAAGGGGTTCTTATGGTTCTTAAACATCAGTGTCCTCAAAACTGCATTTGGAATACTCAGATATTCCTACTGAGTCAGATTCTATTATCTGTATTCATTGGCATAATTCAAAACTTTAAAAAAAAAACAGGATAAAGTCAGTAATAATCAGTCTCAGGATTCAGTCAGTGGTAGAGATCTGTGACAGAGGTCAGGGTTCAGTGTGACCAAGATTTGATATTTGGTGCTCAGTTAGAGTCAGCATGCAAAGCCCTCTTTAATCTTGTGTTGAGGAAACATATCATGAAAAGGAATTAAGATTCTTGGGTTTTCATCATAGAGTGTAATAACTGGAAAGTCCCGTGATTTCTATTTTTAGCATTTTATGGTTTAGATATGTCGTGTCCCCCAAAAGCTCATGTGTGAGACAATGCAAGAAAGTTCAGAGGAGAAATAATTGGGTTATGATAGTTTTAACCTAAACAGTGCACTAATTAATTCCCTGATAGGAATTTACTGGGTGTTAACTGTAGGCAGGTAAGATATGGCTGGAGGAGGTGGGTCACTGAGGGTGTGCCTTTGGGGTATATATATTTTGTCCCTTGTGAGAGAGAACATTCCTTCTGTTTCCTGGTACCATGCCCTGAGCTGTTTTCCTCTACACCATGATATTCCATCCTCAATATTCTGCCTCACCTTGTGACCTTGTGCCCAGAGCAATGGAGTCAGCTGTTTCTGGACCCAGATCTCTGAAACTGTGAGCCCCGAATAAACTTTTCCTCCTCTACATTGTTCTTGTCAGATCCTTTGGTCACAGTGGCAAAAATCTAAGACAAATGTGACCACAGACAACTGACACTCCATCTCTGTGCCTCAGTTTTCCATTCTTTTGATTGCACCTACCTGGTGAATTGTTCAGATCCAATGGCGTGGTAGGTAGAAAATAACTTTGAATACTCTTTTACCCTGTACTCAAACAAGGAATGGTTCTTGGTGGAAAAGAGGAGGAGGCAGGGTACCCTTTAGGACAGGAAGCAGATCTGAATAGGGTAGTGACAGTAACAGGACCCAGAGGAGGCACTAGGCTGGTACAGAGGCAACCAGGGAGAACCCAAATCAGCACAGTGCCCAGCCCATGTCTTCAGGGATCTGGTGCCCACCAGAGGTGCTGGCCAGGGTCCGATAACCCACAGAACTACTGAAAGCCTGGCCTCCCTCCCGGCTCTCTCCCTCTGCTGCCTGTCTTGCAGGGACTCCAGCTGCAGCCTCCTTGCAGTTGCCTGAGGTTGAGGCGCCCTCTCCTGGCCCCAGGGGTGTATGGGGCCTTGAGAGTCAACTTCTGCAGAGGACTGGAAGGCAGCCTGTCCTTTTTCTGGCTCAGACCTGAGCTCTGGGGGACTGGAGGTGTCCCCCCACCTGCTCCCAGGCTTCTCTCTACGTAGGCATCTCTCCTCCCCACCTCTGACTTCCCTCTCCTCTCTCTCATTTTCCTCTTTTCCATTTCTCTTTTTTGTCTTTTTGTCAATTTGACTTTCTCACATACACACACCTTTGCTCATAGCTCTGTGCAGCCTTCTATACTTTCCCCTCTTCCTGTCTTCTCTGTCCACACAGCCTCCCTCCTCTCCTCCCATCTCTTCAGCTCTTCCTTCCTCTCTCTTCTTCCTTCACCCTCTCTCTTAGGGCAAATAGTGGAAATGTTTTGCACTCAAATCCACATGAATCATGTGGATGACCTTGAGCAAGTTCCCTAGTGAGCTAGCACCATAACTAATGAATGAGGTGACCTTGGTGCTTAGTAAACTCTGACCTCTGACCTCCCAGGCTCTGGCCTTGGCAGGGGCTCAGCAGACTCCTTCCTCATCTCCCATCTGCAGACAGGCCTTTTTCCTCTCCCTCTCAGATCTCTTCTAAACCTTCCTTCCCTGCCTCCCTCCCTGCCTCCCTCCCTCCCTCCCTTGCTCCTCCCTTGCCTCCCACCTCAGTTCAGATTCAGATTCAAATTCCATTTATTGAGCTTTTCAGAAAAATGGGGACTTAATCTTCACCTTGGAGGAACTTTCAGGGCTCACTGTCTCTCTCTTCCAACTTCTTGTCTAAGTGTCTGATCAGGAACTGGGAGCAGAGCTAAGGGACAACCAGAGGGTTTTGGAATGTCAGGGGGAGTCTCTGTTACAGTGTTATCTTACAGGGAAGATTTGAGATAAGGAAGGAATCCCATCCCCAGGCCCCACCTGACATCCTGGTGTGTGTCCACAGGCCAGTTATTTTAATTTGCTTGCTCACTTATTTGTCATTTGTGTCAAGTTACAACAAAAGCACATGCCTTAATAAAGCAGCACAAAGCATTTCCCAGCACTGAGCTCTTAAGAAAACATCTCACCCGGGAACTTGTGCTGGGAGCTCAAGAGCAGTGATGGCCTCTGGCCTGGTGAACGTTCCTCTAGCAGATGCCAGCACAAGTGTCATGTGGCTGCCTCTCATAGTGTCCCTTGATGAGAGCCAAGGGCACAGTCCCAAAACACAGTCCAAGCTTGCAGCTGTTTAAGGTCTGGCTGGACTCTAGAAACAGAGCACCCCCCACTGTCCTCAGAGACTATCGTGTCTCTCAACTGAGCTGCAGAGGAAGTCAGGACAACCAAGGGACACAGGCTCGGGCCAGGGCCAGGGAGGTAGGGATCTGAGCAGGTGTGGGTCAGTGGATAGGAGCCCCCAGGTTCTGAAATCAGACAAGTCTGGTTTCCATTCCAAACCCTGTGTGACTCTGGACTCTAGACTCCTGTCTGCTGAACAGAGGTGATGGCTCAGATTTCCCAGGGTTCCTGTGAGGACAAGGTGAATTGAATAAGCACTTCACACCTGGGTGGGTTCCCCCAAATGGCGGATAGCTATTATTACAGATTGAAGCTCTGTGATTGCTTTCTGAAGTTCCACTAAGTCATGAATCTGCTGAGTAGGTAGTTGGGAGCCCTCTGGTTGTCTGGGGGTAGAACTGCCCACACTACTTGGGAGACAGCAGGAAGACCAGTTTTCAAGCAAAGGGGGTTCTTCTCTTGAACTCTCTCATAACAAAATTGCCACTGTGGCCCACTCCTATTGCCTGAACTGAGGGCAGACTATGAAGTCCCAAGCTCACGCCCCTTTGGCAGAGACTTTTAATAACAGTTTGTCTCTGGGATTCTGGGAATGCCCTGCATGAGGAAGAGGAGGAAGACGTCAGAGTCTTGGAAAGCCAGAAAGCTCTTGAGAAAAGAAAAATGTTTACTGTTTGCCTTCCATGTGGCAGTCACTGCCAAGCACTTCATTAGCTTATTTAATTCTCATAGTTGCCTTGTGAAGTAGTGACCATTTCTTTCTTTGCAAGTGGGGAAGCGTTAGCCCATGATATTCACTCACCTGGGGTCAGATCTGTGTGGACTGAACTCAGAGCCCCATGAGCCTACCTGCTCTGCCTCCTGGGTTTCCATCCAGACCACCTATGGGACTTGGCCTCCTGACTCCATCCATCCCCAGCCCTCCAGCCTCGCTGCTCCTGGGGACGCCCATGGAAGACCACCCAGCTGTGGTAGAACAGACCCCTCTCCAAAGCCCCAGCTCGCCCTGCCTCTGCTCTGCCTTGGTTTTCTTCCAAGTGACGGAGAGGCTCTGACTTGGCTTGAGCTTCTCCGGAAGGTAATTGTTGAGGGAAAGTTACTGAAAGTCATTTTTAGATTCCGGAGCAGGACAAGAAAGAACAATGACTTCACATGTGCATGACTAATTCAAAGCATTTTAATCTTCAAAATGTCAAACTTTATGGTCAGTGGCTGTTCCACAGTGAGCAGTGGCACTGTGAATACTAAAATACCAGGATGGCAGGGCTTCTAGCCTGGGAGTCTTTGTAAGGGCGAAGGATCAGCAAAGGTGGTGGCTGCTGCTGCAGGCCAGCTCCAGCGTGCCATTCAAATATATCATTGTGAGCCATCAGCCACTGCGATTCAGACGTTCTAGTAAATGGCATAGTTAGCATGAGTCTTTATTACCACAGAAAGATCTGCATTCTAAAGGGGGTGGGGAAGGAGGAGGATGCTCAAGGTCACGAGGGCACTAGTCCAAGGTCACTCTCCTGCTTTTCCCTTCATCGCTTTAAAACAACATTAATTCATCCATATTGGACCCACCAATGATCAAAGATAAATTTGGAATCAGTATTTAAAATCTACCTCATGGAACCTTAGGACTATGTCAAGAAATAAGGGCTCAGAAAACACCCATGAGATTCTGGTCAGCTAGAAGTCAGGGAAGCCAGGCTGGAATCCAATCTATGAGAAACATGCTATGTGACTCAGCAGCTTCGTTTGCGCTCTCTGGGCTTTCATCTTCTTATCAGTAAAAGTGTTAGGGTGAAAAACACACAACAGTATTTACCAAGCACCCACTCTCTCCCCAGCCCTGAGCTAGGCACTGGGGATTAATGATGACTATGATTGCTTCTTCCTTCAAGGGGGCAGGTGAACTAGTGAGACCATAATGTCCCTTCCTGATCAGACATTCTACGCATTCAAGTTGCAACCACAAGTATAAATGTTCCATCAAGGGCCTTTGGCCATAGTTAGTGTCTTAAATCTATTGTGACCTAGAAACAGGGGTTGGAGCATCACAGAATAGAAAAGAGACCCATGGGGTCCAGGTAGATATGCCAGTGAACACCTAGAAATCAAGAGGACCTTGATACTGGTCATTAATTTAGTCAATTATTCACTCTTTTGTTTAGCAGGGATTTCCAAACTCTCCTTCTGTGCCAGGCCCCTGTCTAGGTAGGTCAGGTTAGGCCCCTGTATGCGCAGAGTGCAGTCTTGTGAAGTCGACATGCAAACATTCCTATAAGTAGCAGTGTCCTGCAGGGACACAGGAGGTACAGAGGCACATGAGGAAGAAGGTGCGTGACTCTACCTGAGAGGCAGGGATGGTTTCATAGACAGGAAGCCTTGAGCCAAAATTTCACAAAAGAAATGGACCTAGGACCTAGGCCAGAGCCCAGAGGCATGGCACAACCGGCTGTGATTAGAAGCTGGATGCCTCTGGAGCTTTGAGTGCGGGAAGGGCTGTGGATGGGGGTCATTCCACCTGCCTCACTGATGTTGGGCATGTGGAGGTAACGCTTTGGCCAACAGGATGCTAACAGAGCTGGCTCACACAGACGTCTTCAGTGAACTTGTACAGTTTAGTTGGCCGCTGAGTACCTGCATGATCTAACAGGAGGAGAGCCTGCCTTGGGAGTTTCTGCCACTGCAGTCCCCCGGAACACCTGGAAGGCAGACCGGAATCCCAACCCAAAACTGGAGCCCAGCCAGCCCAGAGCCCCCTTCCAGCTGAGTTGATCCCAGATCAGTCATACCCACCTCCTGTGGACTCAGGACAGAAAGAGAAGGAAAAGTCAATGTTGTTTAAAATGGATTAAATCTTTAGGGCAGGGACTGCCGAGATGAGGCGGCCAGAGGGGTGGGGTCCTTGTTTTTGCACCCACCAAGGCTAGTCATTTTGAGTGAGGAATAATATGATCAGATTGGCAGGAGTTTTAGCAGCTGGAGAAAGACAGTAACTGCAAGACCCAGTAGAACTTGAGAGGCCAGATGAGTCTTCCCAGCAGAGCCTTCCATCTGGGCCTGTGAGGACTTCAGCACTGTCTGTGGCCAGGCCCAGGGAGGGAAGCTTGTTGGAGAGTCCCAGCCTGGGGCCTTGGGTGAGTTACTGCTGTTCCAAGGGACTGATCTTTCAACCTTGCATAGCCCTCCAAGGCCCAAACTGCTGGCTGAAGGAAGCCCCTCACTCTTTCCTTCAATGGGCAAACAAACATCATTTTCTGAGTCCAGCACTGGCTTAGTGCTCTGAGGGTTCCAGCCCCTCCCTTCCAGCTGACCTGTCGCCTCTGAAGGGCCATTTCCTTTAGCCCCAGGTGTGCCTCCTTCCTCTCATGCTCAGGTGGTGGCAGAGAACAGAGAGCCAGTGTTGCACCTCTGCATCCAGGAGATACTAGCCTGGGACTTTCTATTACCTCGTTGAGACAAAAACAATAGAATCCATTTAAATTCCAGACCCCATCAGCTACAGCCTGTGTCTGAAACCTTCACAGCAGCCTCTGCTCTAGCCTGAGCGCTGCCCCCAGCTCATCTGGACCCGACATCTCTACAGGGCCCATTCCCCTCCCCACCAGGCCCATTCCCCTCCCCACCAGCCCATTCCCCTCCCCACCAGGCCCATGCAGGGCTGGGCATCAAAAGAAAAGAGAGTCAGGGGTTCAATGTGGGCCCAGAATCTCTGGGACCCAGGTGGGGGTGACCTCCTGGAGAGGATGGGTCTTAATATTTCCCAAGGTGATGGAACACACATTGCACAGGTGTTTTCACATATGTTGGCAAGGTCACAGGCGATTGTCACAATAACTTTGTGATGGAGGAACAATCATTCCCATTTTAAAGTTTAGAAAACAAAGGCTCAGCAAGGTCAAAGAATCAGATAGAGCTGCACAGCCAGAAAGTGGCTCTATTAGCCAGAGCCCTGCAGAGAAATAGAACCAGTAGATTCTGTTTCCAATAGGACGGATGGATAAACAGATAGATGATTGATAGATAAGGAGAATGTGTGTGTGGGGGTGAGAGAGAGAGAGAGAGAGAGAGAGAGAGAGAGATCTTTTAAAGAATTGCCTCATGTTCTTCTAGAGACTAGCAAGGGTGAGCCAGCAGCTGGAGACCAGGGAAGCACCAATGTTGACGTTCAAGCCCCAAGGCCACCTGGGGCTCGTTTCCCTCTTGCTTAGAGGAGGTCAGTCTTTTGTTCTGTTTAGACCTTCAACTGTTGAATGAGGCCCACCACATTATGGAAGGCACTCTGCTTTACTCAAAGTCCTCTGGTGAAAATGTTAGTCTAATCCAAAACACCCTCACAGAAACATCCCGAATAACGTTTGACCACGTATATGTGCCCCACAGTCCAGAGCAAGTTGATGCAAAAAATTCACCACCACAGTGGGATAGCCTGAGTTTGCCCCCAGGTCCTCTGTCTTCAGAACCTGAATTTGACCCCATCAGAACACCAAAAAGAGTTTAAAGAAAGAATTTCAAGTGGCGGCATCTAGTCCAGTTTGGTAATCACATATTGAGGGTTCCATTGTATGAAGCCCTATCAATGTTGAGATTAAATACAGAACAAGACACATCTACCTTCTCAGCCCAGCAAGGGAACCTACAGCCTACAGCAAGGGAAAAGCATGCTGAAGAGAACATCATGAATAGAAGCTCATGAATAGAAGCAGGCATGTTAAGAAATTGGCCTGTCTAAAGTGGCAAGGGATAGTTAGGGACTGAAGTTGGAAAATTTCTTTGGGGCCAAAGCATTGCATGCAGTGCTACTTCTTGGTTTCTAGCTTATAGACAATATGGAGCTAGAGAAGGTTCTTGGGCAAGAGAGTAGCATGAGGAAATTAGCATATTAAAAGGTGTGGATTGCATCCACAGGAGGAGCTAGTTTACCAGAGACCAGTGGGTACTTCCCTTGGTATGATTCTGGAAGCTTTGCGAAGTCCATACTTTATTCCCCAATCAAGAAAGAAGCCACCAGCAAGGGCCAAGAACTTCTCCCATCTACTGACTTCTCAATGAATCTGCAAAATTAAGGATGAACACCCTGTTGTGGCGAGCACTATTCTAGATATTTTCCCCAATTTAATCTCAAAACAACCAAATGAAGAGAACAGGAATTCAGAGAGATGAAGTAACTTTCCTAAGGTTGCACAGCTCATAGACAAGAGGCCAGAATTCCCCCTGGAGCTGTTGAAGTCCAGTGCCTTCCCTCTTAACCACTAAACTCCAGGAAGGTGGGCTTGGGAAGGGCCCTGGATGCTTGAGCACTGTGAGGAGAAAAGAGGAGTAAAATTAGGGGTAATGGGAAATACAGAAGTTGAGAAGCTAAACACTCTTTATTTCGGGACGCCAGTGCCTCACAAGGCCTGATGCAGAGGTGGATCAGGGGAACAGGAGGCCCGGTCCTATGTGAAAGGCACAGAAAGCAGCAGGGGACCTGGGAAGAGATGGTGAAGTTTGCTGTAACCACCCTCCAGGATGCCCAGCTCCCCTCCTGTCCTGAGGGTTCCTGTTGGCGGTGGGGAGGGCGGTCAGTCCCTCCAGAGTTTAACCCTCCAGTGCACAGCAGAGCAGGCCCTGAGGCCCATCTGTGACCATAGCCTTACCTGGAGGGAGGCATCATCTGTTGTAATTAGGCTTCATTAAAATGCTGATTAATAACATCTTGCCCAGGGCCAGGTGTAGGACAGGACTGGCTTGGTCACTGTAAATGTTAGTATTCTTTGCAGCTATTTACCCACAGGTTACACCCCTGCAAGGCCCAAAGGAAAGGAGTCACAGAGACTGTGAAAATGTCCCTGAACAGGGGACCAGCTATGAAAGGCCAGCACAAGAAGATAGAGTCTGAGCCCAGAGAACCCTGTAGGTCAAACTAGGAGTCTAGGTCACAGAGCAGGGCACCGCTGGCAGCCACGCTGCCTCCTTCCTGCAGATGTGGTGTTGGCCAGGAACATGTTTGCGGGCTGGTGAGTTGGTTGGTTGGTTGGTTGGTTTGTTGGTTGGTTGGTTGAATTTTCAGTTTGAGATTCTTTGAGGGGAGCATTTACTGTCCAACTTATCACTACCCCCCTGTTGTTTCCGTATCTGTCACTGCACATATTTACATCACGTACCTGTCCCCGGAAGCCGTTTGAGTGACTCTTTTGCACATGCTGGAGAAGACGGGGCAGTAAGAGGAATGAGTCACCATGCTGGGAAAATGTGGGGACCAGAGCACAGACAGAGCAGGGCACGCAGCATGGACAGGGGTCTCTGGGACATTGCAAGTGCCAGACAGGATGCAGAGGAGCCCAGAGGTGAAGCCAGTGCGTCACCCAGATTGATTGGATCCTGAGTGGGGAGAGGGAGAGAGGGGTCAGGAGAAGGCAGGGGAGCCCGAGCCCAGAGGGAGGTCCTGAATGCCCTATTTAATGGGTTTGGACTCCATCCAGAGAAAGTGCGAATCATTAAAGAGGTTTAAGTCAGGAAAGGATGTAGTCAGATCGGCATCACAGGAATATCACTCTGGCAACGGTGATAAGAATGGGTTGGGTAGCAGCAGGGAGAGACCAGAGGCTGTTGCAGTAACTAGAGGAGCGATCGCGAGGCAGCTTGCGGCAGCGTGAGGGAGGGGAGCAAAGGCGCTCAGCTGGGACCTTTCTCCACCCTTCTTGAGTGTGGGATCCTGGGCCTTACTGAGTTCATTGGATGTTCAGTGACTGTGCACAAAAAAAGGGGTCTGGCTGCATACCCACCTTCTAAAGAGAAAGAAAGGCTCTTGGGAACTGCAATGTTCAGGGCCCAAAGGTAAGAGGACAGCCCTGAATGTGGTCTCCTGGCCACTCTCTCTCTTACATCTCATGGCAGCAGCCAAGCTTCGCCAGTTTTTAATTTGAACTCTCACAGCTAAGCCCAGTTCTACAGATCAGGACACTAAAGCTTCCCAGTGATCAGCTCATTTCCTGGAGCTGCTGGTGACTAGAAGCTCTTCGCCATTCCTTTTCTGTGTGTTTCAAGAAATTTATTTTTCTGGGCACCTATCTGCTGATCTACCTGTCTGCTTATCTGTGAATCACCTTTTGTGCTCCTCATTCTGTCTCTGAGAATTTCTTTATCTTGGAAATATTCTCTCTGCCTTTCTCTCCCTGTTTTTCTTTTCCTAATTCTCTTTCCCTCTCCCACTCTGATTCTCCCACGTCATCTCTATCGTCTCTCCCTCTTCCTCTTGTCCTCTCTCCCTCTCCTTTCTGTTTCTTCTTCTCTGTCCCCAGTTCTGATTAGATAAATGACTCAGGGATGAGGCCAGTCTCTGCCCAGTGGTTAATTGATGGCTGCTATAGAATTGCCTAAGTGAGGAACTCTTGTCATTAGCAAGAGATGGGTTGCCTTGGCCCACAACTAGGAAACCTTTGAAATCCTGCATCTAAATTGCTATTCTTTTGACTGCTGCTAGTGATGCTAATTAGCTGTGTTAATTGGATGTTTTGATATTTGAAGAGCAAAGCAATCCAACTCCTTCCTCCAGAAAGCCAAAATTATTAATGAACTTGGCAGCAGTCTTGGCTTTTTCCGCAGTGGGCACAGGCAGAAATTTAGGGGCAGGAAAAGGGGTTGTTCTGAGGAAGTGTCTTTCCAGAGAGAGAGAGAGAGAGAGGGAGGGAGGAGGAGGAGGGAAGGAGAGACTGGTTGTGGAGATTCCTGGTGGTGAGGTCATCCATGGGACAGCCCCAGAGACCTAGCATGAGGAATTTGGCCCTCCTCCTCTGCCACTGCAGGAAGTAACCCTGGACAGGCACACTTGAACTTTTGCACCCTGGTGCCTAGCATGGCTCCTGGCACATATTATCATTTAACATACTTTATTGAGTGAATAACCAACAGGATCCTTGCTTTTGAAGTCAGTCTTGGATTCAAATCCCAGTACAACCACTTTGGGCTAGATGTTTTGAGCAAAGGTTGTCATCTGAGTCCCAAATTTCCTCCCAAGTACATATTGATGAAGACTTTGATGAACATGATTTTCTCCAACTTGCTATCTTTACAATCATCCCACTGTGAATGATAGACAACTGGTACCCTACATACTGAGCCTGCCTTTTTATCTAGCTCAGAGGTGGCAAATCAATGCTAAGGAAAAGATATGCACAGAATTCTGTGAAGACCAGAGAACAGAGCCAATTCAACCTTCAGGAGTCTAGGAAGACTTTTCAAATGGGCTGGATGTTGAACTCAATCTGATTAAGCATTCACCAAGAGGAGAAGCAAAGTTAGAAGGAAGAGGACAGCATTGCACAAGTGTTTGCAAAGCCTGGAGCCACGGACAAGCACCTCACTGCTCCAGAATACAAGGCCTGTGATCTCTCAGGGTCCCATTAGCTCCATGCAGTGGAATTCCTCAAAACCCCTTTTTCCTATATTGTAGAATACTTCTTCCCCAAGGAGAAAACCACAAGGAAGGGCAGAACCAAGATGCAAAGAAAAGGAAGGTTGGGTGTTGTTGAGGAGGCTTGATGTCTCCATCACCACCGAAAGCAACATTCTTCAGGAAGTCAGGCTCACAGCCTGCAATCTGGTGGCTTCAGTCAGGGGTCTCCAGAGAAACAGAACCACTAGCAGACATAGATCTAGAAGTCTGCATCTCCTATTGATTCTATGTTTATGTACACACACACACACACACACTCCAATTATGGAGGTTAAGAAGTCCCAAGATATGTAGTCAACAAGCTGGAGTCCCAGGAGAGACTGGGTCTAAAGGCCTGAGAATGAGGAGAGCTAATGGTGGGAGTTCCAGTCTGAAAGAGGACTTGAGACCCAGGAAGAGCCACTGGTCCAGTTCTAGTGCAAAATCCAGGAAAGTCCAATGTCCTTTCTCCAGCAGTTAAATAGGAATCAGGCAGGTCTTCCATCCATTGGGTGAAGCCTATTCACATTAGGAAGGGTGACATGGTTTACTCAGTCTGTCCATTCAAATGTTCATCCCATCCAGAAATACCCTTACACATAACACTCAGAATGATATTTGGCCAAGTATTCTGGGCACCCCATGGCCCAGTCAAGTTGACACATAACACAACCATCTTGCTGGTTAATTGGCCCATAGGACATTTTCAAACACCATCAGTGGAAGCACAGTCAGAAAGTGTGACCACAAGTTCCAAAGGCTCAGTACAAAAGTTGGTAACTGATGCTATAATTGGGAGGAGCCAGATCATAAGAGGATTTGACATCAGGAAAAGGAGCTTAGGAACTTATCCAGAAAGCAATACGGAATCCAAACCACCAATGCAGAGATGTTACATGGTCTTTGATGGTCTATTTCATAATGCCTACTAGACCACAAGCCCTCCAAAGTTGCCACTCATATCTGAGTTACCTCTGTATCTCCAGGGTTAGGCACAGTGCCAGGAACACAATAAATGTTCGTAATTGGTGGCTGAATAAAATAGGGATGGCTAAATGGCTATCCAGAGAGTGAGTGACCTGCTCAACATCCTGTGAAATCTGATGACAAAGGCAGGCCTGACCCCAGACTAGAGCGAAAGCCAAATACTCCTGCAGACCAAGTCACAGCTTATTCAGTGTTGTCGAGTTTGAATGCATTCTACATGTCCCACCATGTCCCACCTGTCTCTGAAATACCAACTCCTTTCCCTCAGGAAGCCTAGGGCACCCACGCCCAACCTCAAAAAGCTCACTGGCCTCATAACCTCACTAGTCCCAGCAACGTTCCAGCCAGATATCTTCTCCTAGGCAACCCACTGCCATCATCGAATATTTAAAAATCACCCGTCATGGTCCAAGGTCTAGGACATTGACAGATAGATAAAACACAGTACTCAAACACTAGTCTGAACCTCAGCACCTCAAGGGCACAGCACATTCTGATGCCCCTCAGTGTCCATCATGGCTTAAGGAGGCTGAATCACTGAGTGAGGGAACTTCAGTGGTGGAGAAGAAATAGCACCCACAGATCATATCACAAAAGATAATAGGCTTCTGGCATCACGGAAGAGGGCAGAGTTCAGAGTAGGGGAGAGATCTCTCAGGAACAATTTTCAAAGATTTCGTGGAGGAAGTGAAAGCTTCTAGTCTAAGCCTCAAAGGATGACCGGGACTGAGAGCAAGATGGAGATGCTGAATACTGCAGGTAGAGAGAGAACGTGAGCAAAGACACAGGCTCCATTAGTACTTCCTCAACAAGAGCACTCATTGTTTACCAGGTGCTAAGAAGGGCTCAGGGAAACTCGGCACCCTCCCAGAATTTACAACTCCAGAGCAGAAAGAGGCAGGAGGAGGAAGCACCTGTGTGTGTGTGTGTGTGTGTGTGTGTGTGGCGTTGGGGTAGATTGGGGAGGGCAGTGGTTCAACATTAAGGGAAAAGTCTAGAGAACATCAATTTGGTAGGGCTAAATCAAGAACATTCAAGGATCAGACATTTCAGATCACCTTTGGTCTCCATTCTCTACCAGCTACAAGAGGCTTTGATATGCAGGGAGAGAGAGATGGCACTTACAGAGTTCCTGCCATGTAGTTCCTGTACATGCAGTGTTCTTATTTAACATTCTAAACCACTTTGAAGTAGGCCTGTGTGTCCCCGTTTTACAAATGAGGAAGCTAGTTTTAAGCAACTGGTTAGTGGTGGGATCTTTGTGATTCCAAAGTCCCTGCTTCCCCCACCACCACCCACTACCCCATGCTGACTTTGTTCTCTTTCCTTCCACATCAAACACCTTTGACAGCCTGTAGATTGTGTGTGTGTGTATACATGCATGTGCCTGCTCACGTCCTCCTGCATACAAGTACCAACTGTGAGCTAAGGGAGATTCTGATTACTTCTGTCCAATTAATGCTCTGTTCATTCTTGCTGTCTTCTTGTGATTAGAATTAATTGCTGCTGATTACACTGTGTGGAAGGAAAAGGACGGGCCATCAGCAGTTCCGCTTGGGGGATCAAAACATTGTAATGCAAAACAAAACTGGCTCCTGAGGACTTGAATTTTAAAATTTGCTCTGTTGGAGCAAGATTAGGCATTCTGTGACCAAAATCAATATTCTATGACCCCATCCAGGCAGAAGGACAACCTGCCCCTGTTCTGGTCAGCAGTAAAGATAAAAGGAAGTGAGGCAGTAGATTTATTTGGAAAGCTGGTGTGTGTAAAAAACTGTTCACGTAAATTTGCAAATCTATTTCCTGTCTGTAAAATCAGGAGGTTTGATGAGATGAATTCCAATTTCTTCTATTAGCTGAAATGAGGTTGTAAGTAACAGAAACCCCAACTCAAATGGACTTAAATAAAAAGGGGGAGTTAATTAGGTTATAAAATTCTAAGTCCAAAGGAAAACTGGTCTGGTCATACAGGCATAGCTAGATGGAGGGACTCACATAGTGCCATCAGGAGTTGGTCTCAAGCTCTCCAAGCTTACCACCTCACCTGTGTTCTGAGTGTTGGCCCCATCCTGCTAAAAGCTCTCCCCCGTGAATATGACTGCCAGCAGCTCCTGGTAGTTATCTTATCCTTTCAGAATTAAGGGCTGTGTTTTTCAGTTTTCTCTTACTATAACAAATAACTGAAGTGGTCAACTTATAAAGAAAAAAGGTTTATTTTGGCTCATGGTTTTAGAGGTTCCAGTCCATGGTCAGGTGGACCTATTGCTTTTAGGCCTCTGGTGGGGGTGCTGGGTTGCAATGGCAGGGAATGTGTTGTGAAGCCAATTTTCTCACTTCATGGCTAGGAAGCAAAAAGAGAGAAGGAGGAAGGGGCCACGGTATGTCCCCAATGACCTAAGGACCTCTCACCAGGCCCCACCTCTTAAAGGTTCCACCACCATCCAATAGTGCCACCCTGGGCACCAAGCCTTTAACACCTGGACCCTTGTAGGATATTCAAGATGTAAATTATAGCAAGGGCAGTGCCCTGCTTCACAAGGCCCAGAATTAAGTTTCATGGGGCTACAAGCTATACTTGACTAATTGCTGTGGCTCCCAGAGTGTGGGTAAGAATCAGCCCCTCCTGAGCCACAAGAGCTGAGATTTGGGGGTTCAATATGAGGAAAAGGGGGTATCATGAGAAGGGAACATAATAAGCAGGAAAATAAAATGAAACAGATAATCACTATTGGAACCTTCTGCTCACATATTTTATGATTCTGTAATCACAGGCATGCCATCAAGTACAGAAAGGGCGGGGTAGTTTAAGGCAAAAAAAAAAAAAGTGGATAAATGACCTATTTTTGAGCATGAGCTTCTTGTTAAACTCCATTCTGGATGCTTCCACACCCACCACGTCATTCAGTCTCCACAGTGCTCTTGTCAGTAACTAGGCAATACCCAAGGAAATAGAGGATCAGGGCGAATCACTTGCCTGACCACTTGTCCTTGACTTGTTCTTTCCACAGGTGTTATCTGGTGGTGTATCAGACTGGGGAAGAGGCAGGCTTGCCCTCAAGGAGTGCAAGGCAGTCTGCTGGGGAAGAGAGACAAAGAGCAGTGGAGATAGTGGAGATTATGGGTGCAGGGGGTACATCCTAGGTCTGGTGGCCCCCACGCCATGCTCCCCTTTGCCGCTTCCTGGCACAGACCCAGGGCTCCCTGCTCTGCATAGTGGGGCATTGCTCTGAGAGTCTATAGTTCAAGAGGAGCTCTTGGGCTGGGGATGTGGCTCAAGTAGTAGCGCGCTCACCTAGCAGGCATGAGGCACTGGGTTCGATTTTCAGTGCCATATAAAAATAAAATAAAGATATTGTGTCCACCTAAAACTAACTAAATAAATAAATGTTTAAAAAAAGAGGAGCTCTGTCCCTGGGGCCTAGTATTATTTCCTTAGCTGTAACTAAATGCCAAAGGAATCTGACCCCTTTACCCCAGGATTCACCTGCATGGGCTAGAGGCCATCATTTCCTCCCCAAAATCTTTTTACTCCTGCAACCAAGAAAGAATCACATCTCTAGCCTCCTTAGAAATGGCTATCAGATGATGGTATTCAGGGCTTCCTTCTATTCATTAGACAGTCCCTTTTCCAGGGCCCTTGGTCTGATGGACTTTTCCTCCTTTCATAGGATGGAGATAGAAAGAGCAAGTCCACATTACCTTTTGGAGTTTGTGATGTTTACTTTAATACCCATCCTGGTTCCCTATAGAATTTCTTTTTCTCTCACAATCCTATTTTCAGTTTACTATTACTACCATTTTTCCCTTCAGTGAAGTCTTGAGGTAATTCTGACCCCGGAAGAGGAAGGGGCCAAATTTCTCTCCAAATGCCTACCATTGGCAGTACTCATTTTTTCACAGGCACATGTTTAATTGAACACTTAGTATGCCAGACACTCTGCTAGGTACCGGGAAATACTGTGAACAGAGCAGGCATGTTTGCAACCACCAAACTTGGTAGTCTTATAGGAGAGGCAAATATTTATCAAAAAACACACATTATAATGCAAAGTTATGATGTGAGGGTCTATGAAGGGATGCCAAGATATGCTGGGAGGGCCGTGACTTGGTGAGAAGGTCAGGAAAGGCTTCCTTGTGGAATTGACAGTTAGGCTGAGGTCTAAAGAATAGTAGGAGGCACCTAGAGACAATGGTGCAGAGGGTCTGGGACACCGTTCCAGGGAGGGGAATCATGAAGTGACACAAAACTGGTATAAGAAATCCCTGTTGCCCAAGGGACAAATAAAAGCATGGGCTATATAATCTGGCCAGTTGTCTTATTGTTACTAAAATAGAGCAGGAAGGAGGAGGCATGGAACAGGCATGTTTTATACCCTGACATGAAGTAAATTCTAATCAGTATTTGTCAGAGAGGAGGAGACAGTCTGGTAGTCAGACAGGCCTTAGGTACAAGAAAATTACAATAACTAGACTACGACCATCTCTTCTTTACCTGGCCATGTCCTACTTTTCCTCCAAATCCTCCAGTTTTCAACCTTATACTCCATTTTTCAGTTTGCTACTCCCCTGTAAAGTGAGCTTTATGAGGCCAGAAGAGCTTGTCCCATGCAGTTGTGTTCCAGCAACTAGAAAAGTGCCTGGTATATAGTAGACTCTCAATTATTTGTTGACTGAATTGTTTAATGAAGACTCATCTCAAAAGAAAAAAAAAATCACACAACTAGCTTTCTCAGTTCAGCTCAGATGTTGCCTTCTCTAAGCCTCTGGGGTTCCTTCCAATATTAGATGTCACCTTCTGAGCTCCTGCTTCCCTTACTTACTTCCCTCTGCCATAGTAGTCATTGCCCTGAATTGTGATTTTTTTTTTTTAACATGTCCTCTCTATGGGCTGCTCCAGGACAGGGGCAGATCTCTTATCTCCAAATCCACACCAATGGCAGTGGTAGCTCACCCAGCAGATACTCAATAAGTATCAGGTCAATGAATACATTCATTTTTTAAAGAGTTAATAAGGAATTATAGAGTAATAATAACTTTTAAAAAGCTAC
Organism: Marmota flaviventris; assembly: GCF_047511675.1. Taxonomy (NCBI): domain Eukaryota; kingdom Metazoa; phylum Chordata; class Mammalia; order Rodentia; family Sciuridae; genus Marmota; species Marmota flaviventris. Next base: position 37,948,389 of record NC_092507.1, on the reverse strand, counting down.
AGGCCTTATAGCTGGACAGATCTAGTTTAAGTCCTCACCCTCTACTTGCTAGCTGAGTGATGTTGGATGGACTGCACCTCAGTCTTATAATCTGTAACATGGGGATAATAAAATCTACCTTGTTTGTGAGTAGCAAATGAAACTAGCACAGTGTCTGGAAGATATTAAGTGTTCATGAACATTAATTCCATCCCTAATTTTCAGTTTTGTGACTTGAACTTGAACAGTTAAAAAGAAGGTAGAGTAAGGAAGAAAATTATAAAATGTTAGGGCCAGAAAGACCCTAAAGATTGGATTTAAGCCCCAAATAATACCTTTCCTAGGGATGGGATCATTTGCATTTTGCTTGACATGGAAAAAGGACATCCCAAAATGAGGATTAAATGCATGGAGGTGGCCGATAATGTAGTAATGATCACCCCTTGGTCAAAGTGGGAAGGAAGCCCAATTCCTCCTTATTGTTCATGAGGACAATTTGAAGGCCTGGAGTCAGAGACCTGCCCAAAGTCACAGAGCAGCTGGTGAAAGCTGACGCTCAAATACGGGTCTTTTGGCTCCTGTGATACTGCTTACTGCTTATTCCACAAGTGCACGAAAGGGCTGCAGATTCAGGCCTGATTAAGAATCAAGACACAGGAATGGGGAGTGGGCTTCATTTAAAGATCCAGGATCTTATATCCTGCCCCTGCTCCAAACACCTTAGTGGTCCTCTTAAGTTGTTGTTCCAGGGCTTGATGCTTCCCAAAGACTGACCCCCAATTCTCAGCCACAGAATGGCCAGGCCCCAGCTGGGTTTCACAGTTACCCACTAGCAATCACCTTTGTTGAGCTATTCTTTGACTCCTACAGTAAACTGGGGTCCCTGGACTCTTCAAGGTTTTCTACTTAAGCTAATGCACATGCACTTAGGACAGGCTCTCCTTCTGGTTCATGCCATTCCAAATCTAGCCTGATCTCACTCTCCAGCACCGCCAGATTCTCACTAATCCCAGAAAAGTCAGAATGTAAGAAAGGTATGGGTTGAGAAATGACAAGAGGGGCAATTTCCTGGGAAGTGGTGATAAACGCAATCATCTCCACCCACAGACCTGGCACAGAGATTCTTAACATTTTGAAGGATGTTGAAACCTGCAGAACATTATGAATATTCACCTTAGCAAATTCACATGCACATATACAATTTTACCTATAACATCAGAGGGTTCAGGAAGCCCCTAGGGGTCCCAGGCAGGAACTCCTGACCTAGAGGCTCACAGAACATCGGAGCTCAAGGGTTTCAGCCCATCAGCAAGGCAATCCCTCCTCCACCTGTACAGATTGGAAAACTGATCCAGAGACTCACCTCGCACAGGCCGTGCATCCACCCAGAAACAGAGCTGAGCCTGACGCCAGGACCATCAGTGTTCCTGTGCGTGTTATGGCCCTCCTCCCTCTTCCTTCCCTGGTGCTCCGAGATAGTGCTGTGCAAATATTTACTTTGGTCTTTGGTCTTGTTTTTACTGAGTATCAGTTGACGCTTCTAAAAATATATACACAAGTAGGGGCTGAGCATCTCTCAGAGAAAGAGAACCCTCTCTCAGGCCAAGCGGCATTAAAGTCCTAACAATTGCTGAGCTGCAGCCCAGCTGGGCAACCAGGACTGATTTCAAGAGCCAATTTCCAGAGCCGTGGTCAAATGTCAGTGGGGAAATTGCTGGTGCTTGGAGTGGAAGAGGAGGGGGAACTGGAGGGAGAGGATCATGTCTCTCTAAAGTGAGAAGCAGGTCTGGGATAGACAGATGGAAACACCTGTAATCTGGGCAAGTAGGGAAGTGGGAACACCTCAAGGACTGAGGTGTGGGGGGGGGGGATGGAGGGAAGTCGCTCTTCCCTGACAAAATAGTGTGAGGGGGCTGAGATAGCCAACCTCCGGGGTTAATGTAGCCTGTGACAGTCAAGTCCCTCTCCCTTCCCATCCACTGTCCCTTTTACAGATTCGGAAGCCAAGGCCCCTCTCAGTCAAGTCCCTGCCCACCTCTCCTGCTTCCCCTGCGACACCTCCACTCTACATAGTCCCTGTCCAACCACCCCCATGAAGTTTTTGGTTGTCACATGGGATAGGTGCTGCTAATGAGTGAGAGAGTCCAAGGATGCCACTAAATACCCTACAATGCATAGGACAGCGCCACAGTGCAGAATCATCCAGCCCAAAATATCAGTAGTACGTGGACTGTAAGCAGGACATCTCAAGGCAGGACATCTCTGTTTTGTTCACCCCCACAGAGCCACCATGTGTGATGTTATGCATGTATTGCAAGGCCCAGCACGCCGGTGTTAGATAAATATCTCTTGAATAAATCAATGAAAAACAAATAATGAATGAATAACACCAGCCTGCCTGTCTGAAATCCAAAACTCCCCCAAGGTCATTCCACCCAGAATCAGGCATATTAGACCTGAGCTCAGATCTGCATCTGTGCTGACTTCTCTTCCAACTTCTCCAGCCAAGTGGTAAGTGCCACCTTCATGCCCAAGACTGGTTCTCATCATCTCCTTGGTCAGAAAAGAATTCCCTTTGCTCCAGGGAAATTTGTCTTCTGGGTGGAGCAGAGAGAGTGAGGATTAGGCCTAGCGATCATCTGGTTCAATCTCCAGGCAATTTATAGAAGAATAAAATGAGACACATGGCTTGGAAGAGATCTCAGGCTCCTTTCCTGAACATCCGGAAAGCACAGATTTAAAAAAAACGATTTCTTCATCTCTTCTCCCCCGTCTCTCTGCCCTTTTCTTCCGCCCTCCCTCTTGTTGCTGCTTTGTTTTGTTTTCCTGTTTCTCTATGAATAGGCCAACCATGTGCTGAATCTCTCTGGAGACACATTGAACTTGACATACCCTTGTGCTTGAAGAGTTCACACTTTGTTGGAGATGACAGTTTCATAAATGATAATGATAATATAAGGAGCAACTGCATGTCAAAATTGTGCTGGGAACTTTGAATGTATAACTTCTAACTGACATAATAATCTTGTGAGCATTATCCATTTTAGAGAAGAAAAAACTGAGGCTCAGAGAAGCTGCCCCAGGCCACACAGCAAAATGTGTAGGAGACAGAATGAAAGCTCTGATTCTAAACCCCACATTGTAAATAGATGCACGGCAGGATATAGTGTCTGGAGATAAGGCTTAGATCATTTCATGGAAGTCATGAAGGCCAGATTTGAACGTTTAGATCTTACCCTGTAGGTGACAGGGAATCAGTGTAGGGTTGAAGGTCAAGAAGTGACAAGATTAGCAATTGTGAGAATGTCATTCTCAGCAATAATGGAAGAAACTGAAGGCCAGAAGAGCAATTAGAAGGCTGAAGCAATAGTTCAGATAAGAGATAAGGGCAGAACTCCACTCCTGACACCTTGAGCATCTTCATTCTTAGTTCTTACCTAAGCAGATGGACTCACAAGAGCATGGAGTAGGCTGAACAATGACATCCAAAGATATCCAGACCTAATCCCTGGAACCTATCAATGTTACCGCCCCCCACACACTTTTATTTGGTACTGGGGATTGAACCCAGGGTCACTTAACCACTGAGCCACATCCCCAACCCTTTTTCATAATTTGTTTAGAGGCAGAGTCTCGCTGAGTCACTTAGGGCCTCACTAAGTTACTGAGGTTGGCTTTGAACTCGTGATTCTTCCTCAGCCTGTCAAGCTGCTGGGATTACAGGCCCAGCAAATTGACATTTTAAATGAAAACGTCTTTGCAGATGTTATGGTTGAGGGTCCTGGATTACTGAGGGAGAGCACTACATGCAGTCACATGCACCCTGATGCCAGGGAGGCAGATGGACATGTGATAGACTCAAGAGAGGGAGGAAGTACGGACCATGGAGGCAGAGACCAGAGTGCTGTGGTCACAGCCAAGGAATGCAGCCCCCCCAAAGTCACGGATTTCTCCCCTGAAACCTCTAGAGGGACCGCAGCTCTGTCGACACCTTGATTTTGACCCAGAGAAACTGATTTTCAACTTCTAGTCTCCAGAACTGGGAGAAAATTATGTTCTGTTGTTTTAAGCCATCAAATGATGGTTGACTTTTTACAGTAGCAATAGAAACTAACACAGACCCTCAGGGTGATCCCAGACTCGAATTCGTTCTTGGGTGATTGGCATCCCTCTCCCCCATTCGCAGGTAGGCGGGCCCACTCTGGAGTAGGCCTTGAAGAAAGGCCCTGTCCTGTGGCGCTCCTTGTATATGTCCAGAGGACGCCTCCGCTCCTGTCACTGCTCGAGCCTCCCCCTTGCCTTCTCAGCCACCTGGGCCCCTCCTGGCTCTATTTCTTTCTTCTCTCCTCTTTACCACCTCCTTCTTATATTCATGTTTCTCTGCCTTTCTCCCCAGGGTCCCTCTGAGTCCTGGCTTCATCTTCTGCCTTCCCACCCCTTTCCTCCTCTCTCTCCCTCCGTCTCTCCTCTTTCTCCCTATTGTCTCTCACTCTCTCAGATGGATTTTCTCCCTCTCTGTCATTTGCTACCTACTTTCCTACCCCTCTCTGTCCCTCGCTCTGTTTCTCTGCAGTCTTCAGGTCTGAGTCTCTCTTGGCCCCTCTGGTTATCTTTCTCTCTTTATCTTCCTGCTTTATCCTGATGAATTTCTCTTTGTAGCTTCCTGTCTGTGTGCATCTCTTTTTCTTTTGGTCTCTGCCCTCTACTTGTCTATCTGGAGTGCTCCCTCCTGCTGTCCCCCGACCCCCCTACACACACAGGGTCCTCCAAACCTCAGCCTCAGGGGTGCCTGGGGACTTGCCTGGAATCACAGAGGACTCTGCGATTACATCTGCAGCCTCCACACCGTGCTTAAGAAAAGAATTCTTCTGTTTAGTCACGCACCTGTCCAACGCCGTGGGAGGACTGGTGAGGGAGGGAGGCAGCGACAAAGATTTCTCCTTGTTGCATTGTTCTTCTGGCTTTACCTAGAGGCTCCTAGACAGGTGCCTCTTAATATTCCAGCAATGCTGTCAGTTTTACCAAAGAGAAATCACTTTTCCTTGGCCAACCCCTCTGCAGAATTAATCTTTCCCCTTTAATGATGATCATCTGTGGCTGGCAGGGGTAGGAGTGTGAGCAGAGAAACAATTCTAGGTGGAGGTTTCCAAATAGGAAGCAGATCAGAGTTAAGTTTTCTTATTTGGATGCAGGACAATGGCTAGGAAAGACAATGGTGAAGACTGGGGTCGTCTTGTTTCTCTTGGTTTTATCCAGCTCTCAGGACAATCCTGGTGCACAGAATAAATCCTGGTGCACTGGATGAAAACGTGAGTGAGAGAGTGAAGGAGCTGAGAGTCTTCCTCTTGCCAAGTGTGTGTCTCACCAGACGAATGACTCTTGTCTGCAGAATGGCACACAGAGATGCCCAGGACACAAGTCCAGGGGAAGGAGGAAGTAAGATGCACACTGATGAGTGGAGTGGTCCTCTGTGCCCTGCAGGGCAGGACAGAGCAGCAGGGAGGGCCACGAGAAGGCTGCAGAGAGGAGGATCCATGAAGGAAGGAGCAGAACAGGGAAGGGAGGCCACAGGCCAAGAGGGAGAAGGTGTGGGGACTCGTCCCCTCTGGAGACTGTCCCTGTGCCAAGAAGGAGGTGTTCCTGACCCCCACCAGAGGGGGACTCCTCCCCAGATCAAGCTTTAGGCTCAGTTGGGGATTGGGTCAGACTTCACAAGAGCTTGAATCTGAAATGACCAGTCAAGCCTGGTGTTTTAGATGAGGAGGCTCAACTCACCCTGGTGCTGGCCACCTCGGTGGCCTCCTCCCAAGTCCACTCAAACCTGCCTTTCCGTGAGGCCTCTCATGACCACCCCGCTTAATGTTGCAGTCTGCTCCCTGTCCCCAGCGCTGCCCATGCCCTGCTCTCTTTCTTTACTTCATCGTTGTTTTAATCACTGTGACCCAAAGACAACAACTTAGAGGCACAAAACCATTGTCTTGGTTTGGTTTTTAATCAGAGTATATCTTGAGCTTTTCAAAGAACTTGAACACACTAGATGATCAATAAATATGTATCGAGTGATGGAATGATAGATACAACCCATGGATTTTTTTTTTCTTTTTTGCCTGCAGTCTGTAAACTGAGGACCATGGGGGCATGGGCAGGCCTCCCTGAGGAGGGGTCACATAACCTAAGAGTGGACTGTGAAACTTGACAATCAAAGCCTTCACTAGACTATTCACAGTCTAGTAGCGAGCGTCCATCTTTAACTGTGCACTTCAGCTACCTGGGCCCTCAGTCCTTCTCTGTCCTATTTCAGGTCACGGGATAGGCCACACTTGGCCTCTGCCGACACTTGTTTCTCTCTTTCTCTACTCTTTTTGTTTTCATCCTTCAAGTCTGTTGTACGCCCACATCCACGAAAACTTTCACAATTTATCCATTTGGAATTTAATCTCCCTCTCCACATCCACAGATTTCTGTGTCTGGATTTACGATGGCACTTGACAGAGCAGACAGCATGTTTTTAGAAGACACTGAGGTTCATGTGTTTCCTCTGTCACTTTCAAGCCATGAGACTGTAGGTTAATTATGTAAACTCTCTGATTTTCAATTTTCTCATCTGTGAAATATGTGCGGTTTCGTGCTTTGACCTTGAAGAGCTGTCCTGAGGATTGGTGACAGTAACTATGCAGCACTGAGTGAACTTTTCAAAAAATAGTAGTTGCTTTGGTGAAGGTGACAGTGCCCCAGCCTGCTTGGTAACTGGGACACGTCAGTCTCTTCCTTTGGACTATAAAGTGTACCTGCTTAATTCTTTTTTATCTAGCCCCAATCTCTTTCACCTTCTATAGCAATGTACACAACAGCTATGTGAATGAATGCTTGAGTGAATGAATGCATGAAAATGGGCAGTGCATACCCAAATCCTTGTCACTTGTTGAAGAGCTCAGTGAAAGGGGATGCTGGGATGATTGACACCCTTTATGTCAAAACAATCTGGACAGAAGTCACCAGATCAGTCTGAGTTTCCAACTATCCCAGCCGAACCCTCTGGCTTTATTGCTTGAGGCTCCTGATGCCACTGGCCCTGCGTGGCTGGCCATTCTCTGCCATCTGTGAGAAACAGACCAATGACCTCCATAAGACTCTGAGGATAGTGATTTTCAATTTAAAGACTATCCTGAGATTTTTGCGGACAATGAAGAGTTGGGAATTTTAACCCCAATTTTTTTCTCTCTTAATACTGCAATATATTTAAGAGACCCTGCCAAGAGAATTATTGCCTCTCCTTGCCTGGATCTTAAATCTTTGTTCAAAGACAGCTTGTTTTAATTGAAAATGTTCAATCAATCTTTGCCTTCCTTCCCACTGATGTCCCATTCTTTGACTCAAATGGGGCCATTGTAGTAAATAACCTAGAGTGAGGCTTTAGAATTTGAAGAACAGATAAGAGGTGAGAGCAGGGACAGGAAAGAGGGCTGCCCCAGACGATGGTCACATTTAAGGCACTTAATGTGGCACTTGTGTCTTTTAAACACAGCTTGTCAAAATCATCAGCACCTTACAGTGGAACTTTTTATCGGAACAGCCCAACTCCCTTCCCTTTGGGAAGTTCAAGAGGATTGATTGACAAGGATTCATCTGTGGTTGTTTCCAGACTGACTCTCAGTGGGGAGCGATCAGGTGTCTCTCCCAGATTCATTCATTCAGTCAGCCTTGTGTTGGGTACAGCCACATGCTCATCCTGACAACCCCATGAGCCAGGCATTATTATTCACATTTTATAGACAAGGAAACTGAGGCTCAGGGAGATAAGATTAGCTTATACAAGCTCCCACAGTGTTCTAGCTCTGTAGTTCTGTGTTAGAAATCCTGCCCTAAACTTATGGCAAAACAACAACAACAGCAGCAGCTATTCTTTCATGTTCTCATGGGTCAGAAATTTGTGAAGGCTTCATGGGGTGGTCGCAGCATGGAGCCTGATGCAGTTATAGCCAGACAATGGTTGAGCAGGGGCAGAAGAGTGCTAGAGTAGCCAGGGGCTGACTAGGGACCTCTCCTCTCTCTCTTCATGTCATCTCAGGGCCTCGAGGCAATTAGACTCCTTGCAAGGAGGCACAGGACTCCAGCTCGAGAATTCCAGCAAGCAGGGTACAAGTCACCTTGTCTTTTCCGACCTTGTCTCAGAAGTCCCACAAGGTCACTTCTCCCAGTTCTGCCATTCATTTGATTAGAGTTTCAAGTTCATGCAAATCCAAGGGGAAGGGATTTAGACCATGGCTCTCAGTGGAGAGGGTATCAAGGTCATACAAGATAATCACACGTGAGAAAGAAGATGTTTTTGCAGATGTCTTTGGAAAATGCAATCTGCCGTGCACAGCATGTGGCAGAGCCAGGATTTGGATTAGACACGTCTGCTCCCAAAACTTCTGTGACTTTTTAGCTCAGTCCACAGGGACCTCTGCTTTCCTCTGTGCCCTGTAGCTCTTACTGTCAGCACACACATCCATAATTTGGCCTCCTCCAGCTAACCAGAGACTGGCTGAGCTAAAGCAGCCAGCTTGTGTCTGCAGGCCCTGGATGTGAGACTGCCTCCCGGGTCTGCTGGTCAGAGAGGCCACACCCAGAGCCAGCTTGTAGACTTTTAAAAGAAGGGGACAGAGAAGGTCAGCCATATCCAGAGGAAGAAAGCAGGTGGCAGCCTCAGAGCACAGCAAGCCTGCGGTGCCTCTCACTGTCACAAACAACTTGTCTGGTGTTTTTCCTTCTCCCACTGGGGGCTGACCTGGGATGACTCAGGCTGTGACAGAAAAGGTGCCTTCCTGTCAGGAAAGAGCCCAGGGCAGTGGACAACTGGCAGCTCTGGAGTCAAACGTGCCTGGATTTGGGTCCCAGCTCTACCACCACCAGTTTCTTAGCAAAGGAAGATAAAATTACCATCGTCACCAGATTGTTTTGAAGATTAAAATGCTTGTGTAAGCTGAGCACCCAGCACAGTGCCAGGCATATAGCAGGTGCTTTATAAATGCTCATCTTCATGTCTCAGGCTATGTCCAACTGTAGCTGGGGACTTCCTGAAGAAGGCAGTGAGAACTCACTTGGCTGCATCTCAAATGCAAGTACATCTCATGGCCCTAGAGGGAGTGTGGCCCAGGAGCCCAGCCAGGCCCCCACAGCACCAAAGGCAGGCCTGCATAACTGCCCTGACATCTGCATCTTTTCTTCTCACAGCATTTGTCCTCTCCATGGAGATCTACAAGAACCTTCCCACCTAAAGTTCCTGGCATAGTGCAGGCTTCCCAAAATGCTGTGTGGAGACATGGGTAGACAATAGTGGAAACTGTTTCAGCCCTATGCACATTTTCTCTTCACTTGGAAAGGCCTTCTTCAGCTGTCTTGCCTTAATAATCCAGTGGAGAACAGTCCTTCTCCAGGGACCTCCTAGGACCAATATCAGGTCCTGTTCCTCTGTACATCACCATGCATGCCCCACCACGTGCTCCCAAGTTAGGGGTGTGAGTCTCGTCATCGCAGTGGACTCAGGTTCTCAACCATGTATCAGGCAAGGGACCCCCAACATGAACCTGAAACGGTGCAGATCCTGGAGGTGCTCTTGGGAGGCAGTTTGAGAAGATGCCCAGGTTCAAACCCCAGCTCTAGAACTTATAAGATGCCTTTGGGGCCATCCCCCACCCTCTCTGAACAGTGAGAATAAGAACAGATCTGCCTCATGGGGCTGTTGTGAGGATTAAGTGAATCAGTATACATAAGGCACTTAAAAGATTGCCGAGCACATATTAAACATTATATGAATATTAGCCATTATTTATACATTCAATAAATATATATTTCACACCTGCTGCCAGGCAAGTTTGTGGGTGATCAGATAGGACAGATATGGCCTTTGCCACAGAGCTAGCAGGCCACGGGGGGCTACCGAAAAGAGACAGTGAAAATACAATGTGATAAGTGGTCAGGTTGGTGAAGAACTGGGAGATAGGCTGTGGGGACACAGAAGGTACCTCTCTCCTAGCAGGGGCACCAAGGAAGACTTATCCAGGGAAATGACAACTGAAGTGAGGTGTGGGGGCTGAGGCCAAGCTGGCCCTGTAGGTCATGCAACCGGGGCAGTGGTCCTGGAGATGCAGGGTACAGGCAAAAGAAGTTCAGTACTGCAGCACCGAGGTGGGAGGCAGGAGGTGGGAGGCAGGAGGGGTGAGCACAAAGCTCAGAAAATGACCAGGGACTCCCACCATGGACAGCCTGATAAATCAGGTCAGAAATTTGGGCCTTAAGGGCACCTGAGAGCTACTAAAGGGTTTTACCCAGCTGAGTAGCACTGTGGGATGTCATTTTAGAACGCCCACTGGCTACACAGAATAAAGTGTCCTAGAGGTGGGGCATCCTGTAGCAGGAGGCCCACAAGGACAGACAACAGCAATTCAGGAAAAAGGTGATATCAGACTATTCTGGGGGATGGAGAGAAGTAGACAAATTCAAAAGAGAGGAGGCCTCCTGGGGAAGGATGGGGAAGGCGTGGCTGTGTGGGGCTGCGGGCCAAGAGACAGGAACCGCTAAGGTTCAGTGGTAAACGCCTAATTCCCTCACTAGGAGATAAGTGACAGATGCTTTTGATGCAATCTGTTCTGAACCATGACAGTGGTGGGGAAAGGGTGCCACTGGGTCCTGGGAGGGGAGAGAAGAGTATCCTAGAAGGCTCTACCAGGGAGCGATCACCTAACTGGAGAGTTGATGAGCACACACTAGGCAAAAAAGAGAAGCACTTCAAGCCGAGGAAATAGCATGTATGAGAACCCAGAGATGCAAGAGAGGATGTGCAGGGCAGATACTCTGCTGTTGAAGAGGTGATTGTTGTACTGATTCCTACTAGTGGGTTAATGGTCAATATGAAATTGGCCCTTTCCGCTTCCCTGGGGAGTTTGTGCTTTAATAAATTGGTCATAAATCCTTATCCTTGCATTTCAAGATGGAATGGGGATATCATTTAGAGTCAAAGGGTTTTACCATTGTACCTGAGATTACTAAAGCAGATGACCGACTAATCCCTGAAGGTCAGGTAAACTCTGATCTAAAAGTAATAAAAGTTCTCTTGCCCTTGGGCCTCGCTCATCTGGCTTCATCCTGAGACACTTGAAATCAGACCAGGGAAGCCTAGTGATTTCAAAAGGGCTGCTGTTCATCTCAAAGCTCCATGCACAGACTTTGAGGTAAGAGCACCCAGACCCTGTCCTAGAGCCTCCCCTTCCCATTTCTGTGTTCTTACGCAAATTACTTAAATTTTGTGCATTTTGTGCACTTCAGTGTCCTTATCTATAAAGTGAGAATAACAATAGTGATTACCATTTAAGATTTGGTGAGGATCTGAAAAGACAGAACAAATTCAAACCTTAGAAAAGTGAGTGGTATTACTGCCTTAGTTGCTGTTGTCATTTTTTGCCACAAGTCCCCTTTTCACTCAGTCTCAGTTTCTCCTTGAAGTCACTCCTTAACACACGTGCCTGCAGATATGAAGCTGGGGAGGAATGTGGCAAGAACGTTTCTGGATTATTACCGGCTGAACCCTCTGGTGGAGAAGGTGGCAGTTCCCGTGCCCAGGCTGCGGTAAGTGGCACAGCAGAGCAGTCGGGCTGGAGTCTTGGTGCTGGCTTCCTTTACCCTCTTCTGGCCCTGGTTTCCCACCTGTACCACAGGAGAGCTAGCCCCAGCCCCACCACAGAGCCCAGGAGTCCAAAGAGCATATTCCTGAACACAAATATCACTAAGTCTCTCCTCCTTCAGATTCTGGGTTGTAGTTTCAGATTTCCAACCAGCCGCAGGTGGTCCAGGACGAGGCCCTTGGCTCACCTGGTTGTTCCCAATGATCTTCAGTGAAGCGAGTCCTACAGTTCTGAGCCCCAGGTTCCCAGACAGTTGGCATGACATGCACTCTAATGACACCCTGTCTCAGACAGGGAGGAGGTGGTCGCATTTCTGGGACTAACACGGTAATCCACAAGGCTGGGTGGTGCTGGGCATCTGAGGTCAGTCCCTGCTGTAAGTTGGTCTGGGTGCCTCATCTGTAAAGTGAGTACAGTGGCACACACTTCAGACTCATGTGAGATCTGCAATAAAGACCCAGCACAGTGCCAGGTGTTCATATATCCTGACACTACACCATAGTCCCATTCACATAGACTTGGAGGTTTGGGGCTAACAAGGACACACCCTCAGAAATCCTTCCTCAGGTCCTCTGGGGGGCTAACTTGCAGTTTCAGTGAGGAAAGACGGCTGGGAAACCAACCTCCATGTTGTCTTAGGGAGAGGCTCCGGGTGTTCCCATGCCTACTGGTGGTGAGCCCAGTGAGCAGTGAATCCAATGGCATCTAGAATGGGCTGACCCTGCCCTACCTCTGGGCCTCATTTCCTACTTACCTAGTGGCCCAATCTCCTGGAAGGACATGGTGATATTCAACTCCCCGCTCCTGCCAGTCACCTCCTGCGAGGTCACTCCTTTCCAATGACCTCGCCCATATATTTTAGTGCCTCAGACATTAGCACTGATGTACCTTCCTCCCTACTCTGACATTAATTTAAAAAAATTACTGTTATTTTTTATATGAAGTACTTTATGGAAAGCATCTTATTTATTCCTTTTAGGCATTCTGTTTCCAATCTTACAAATGAGGAAATGGAGGCTCAGAAAGGTGAAGATAATTGCTGCCCAAGGTCAAAGAGTTTTTTTTTTTTTTTTTTTTTTTAGCAGAGCCAGGGTTTGGTCCTAGATTTCTATGGTTCCAGAACCTTCTAAATTTTATCTCATGTGGCGGTTCATCAGTGTGGGTTCAAATCTCTCAGGTTGATAGGAGCTATGAGATCTTAGGCAAGTTCCTTGGCCTCTTGAAGCTTTTTTCTCTCTATCTACTAAATGGAGAAACTTTCAAGATGGTTTTGAAGATGAGATACAAGCATAGTAGAATGCCCAGCAGCTAATAGATGCTCAAAAACTATTTTCATCTCCTCTCATTTCTATGTTGCAGTCCCAGCTCATGGTGACCTAGGACAAGTCCCTTGACCTATTTGGTTGGTCTTGATGATATCTCAGGACCCACCTTCTCTGAACCCCAGGTCCACATAGAGCCTGAAGGATGGCATGCTCAGATGAGGCCCCACCTCAGGTTACTCACACATCATTTGCAGTCCTGTGCCCCGGTCCTAGGGTATTAAAAACTCCTGCAGGAATATCACCTCTGTTTCTTCTCTGTGCCCCTACAGTGCCTACCCTGCCCTGAGCATACATGAATATATTCACTCATTCATGCATTCACCTAGGAAAGATAGCCCTTCATGCCAGGATCCTGGCAGGGCGGGAGCTAGACAGAGTTGAATATGATTGCAGCCTGACCCTGTCTTTGAGGGGCTCACCTCCAGAGGAAAGTGCTCAGTTCATTCTTAGAAGTCATTCTTGATTAGTTAAAGATCTTAAAAGTTTTAAAGCTTTATAAAACTCGAAAAGAATACTCGAAATCTCATTTACAAGTTAATTTGGGGATTATCTCTTTCAGGTCCTCTGTCAGCCTAAATCAAAATCACCTTGATCCTGAACCACATTTTCTGGCATGTTGCATGGTCTTCCATCAGGGACCTGGAGCTGACACTCAGGGAGACTTTAGCAAGCACCTCACTCTTCATGATACCCATGAGGACCTTGAGGCCCAGGGAGCAGAGGCTATTCAGGGTCCTGGGGTCAGAGTCAGGCCTGGATCTCAGAGCTTCCCCGAAGTCTGATGTGCACTGATGGGCGGGGAAGGAGCTCTTGGAGATGCTGTTCAGTAAGGGAGCTTGAAGCTGGTCAAAAGGGTGCAGGGGAGTTCTCAGGGCTCACATTTCAATTGCTCAGGGTACCGGCACCTCCTTTCTGTGAGCTGTGGAGCTCTGTTTAGAAAAAAGCTGGAGAGCTCTTTCCTCACTAGTCCACAGCCTCGAAGACTTGAGGTAAATACAGCCACCCTTAAATTAAGAAAGGAAAATCAACTCCCTTTCCTAACCCCACACCTCCTTCTCTAACAAACTATGAATACCACTTAGCTCTAAATTGGTTGGTAACCCTTTAAGAATGAATTCTCAGAAATATAAGGCTCTGAGCTCTAATTTGGGATTTGAATACTTCTTCCTTTTTTGTATTATTTTCCACCCAAGCATCAAATAGCTTAAGTAAAAGAGCAGTTCTGGCTTTAAAGGAAAATTACATGTTTTGACTCAAAATTAATCTTTGTTTTCTCCCATCTCTATGGATAATTACAAGATGTCACTTTCCACCCACACGCTGGCGGAGGCCGGTTGGCATCCTTGGTGCTGGGCTGCCCTTCATAACAGGGCCCTGGGGAGGGGCAGCAGGCTCGGGGACATGGCGTTGATGACCAAAGCTGAGACCTCCCCATGCATTTTGAACACAACAACAATCCTAGAGCTAAAGCCCCAAATGCCCCATCAAGGAGGATAATTTTGGAAAAATGGACAGACCAATTGTGCTTCTGTGGGTAGACAGAGCCTAAGTGTTGAGGGTGGGCTGGTCTCTGAGGATAAAGTGGGCTCAGCCCAGTGCCTGACTGGGAGAGCGGCTGCATGCTGAGGTCATGGTGTGTACATGTGTGTGTGAAGAGGAATCCAGCTACTCAATGCACTGGAGTCCATCATGTGCCAGGCCCTGTGCTGAGTGCTGGAGGCTTATAGTTAGCCCTACCTATCAGGAGGAAAAAGGCATGCAGATGTGCAAATGTAACACTACTGAAAAGAATACAGTAAGCACTTAACTATGTGTTTGATTATGCCCTCTCAGAAACCTTCCATGGCTCCCCATTACCTTCAGACTAACATTTCAACTTCCCTTCCTGCTATTCAAGACCTTGGCCTATATTTGAAATTTCATTTATTGCCTGCTTTCATGCCCCTACCCCTGTGAGCATGTGCTTTCTACCATTTCATGCCCTGTTTTTCATCCTGGATAAGTTAGCTGTTCATTCTTTTGCCTCTTCCTGGAATGTTCTCCCTTTTATCTTGTGGATGGTGAACTCCTACTTAGCTTTCAAAACTCAGTCCAAATGTCACACTGCCGGCTTCCCTGTCCTCTTCTTCACCTGAGGCAGAGCTGCTTCCTCTGTGAGCTCCTGGCTACATTCTGTACATGCCTCTAGCAGGGCGCATCCTTGTGGGACCATCCTGGCATCCTGCTTGTCCGCCTTCTCCACTAGTCAGGCCTCTCCTGGAGAAGCAGTGTTGTTCACTTCTGTGACCTCAGTGCATGGTGCAGTGCTAGCATAATTGACTCCTGAATATAACTGGACAGAAGATAATAGAACCAAAGAAAATCCAGAAATCATCTCCTCAATCTCTCTTACTATAGAAGAGAAAAGTGAGGTCCAAACAGATAATACTCTCCCACTGTAATCTGGCAAGTCTTTGGCGCCTGATAGGCACATCCCAGGAGAGTTTCAGAGAGGAAGTGGTGTTTGAACTTGGTTTTGAAGGACATGAAGAATTTAGATGGACGGAATGGAAGGGAAGGTACCTCAGTTACCCTAGACAGCCTCACCGCAAGAGCGAGGTCTTCAGTGAGCCTAGTTTCAGGCAGCCCAGCTTCCCAGTGGGGAGCTATGTTAGGGCAAGGTGTCCTTTTGCATGTTGCCAGCTACTCCAACTTGACCCAATATGTGAGTCATCAGCTTTGAAGGAAAATGGGGATTCCAGGGACAGATTATGACCGTGATGGCCCCTAAGAAAACTTCTTCAGTCCTAATTCAAACTTAGCCCAAGACACTCCCCATATATGGAATTTACCAATTTCTGTTAAACACTGTTTATTATTTCTTGCATTTACTTTGCACAGTTATCTCCTCTACTACACAGTAAGCGACTTGAACAGCATCAATGTCAAGTGGCCTCCTGAGTCTGTCAGACCGCACCCAGCAACACATGTTTGTAAATTACTGTAGAGAAGGGGAGACTCTGGGTGTGTCTTCTCATATTATCTCACTTAACCTCACAATACTACTGCAAGGTTGGAATATTTTATTCTCATTTTACAAATGAAGCTCAGAGAAGAATTTCAGGATCGCACCTCTCGAACAAAGCCAACGTGGGAATTCGGATCACTTCTTCTGGGCTCAAAAACCCACTTTTCCCCCAGGAAGTAAATCTTAGTCCAACCACTAAATGAATATCACATCTGTTTATCAGTCAAAAACATAATACACAAGGCACCACATCAGAAAAGATGCAAAAATGAATCAAGCTTGGCCCCTGCTCACCAGGAACTCATTGTGAGCAAAGCAGACCATGAAAGTATGGAACAGTAGTGTCAAGCATATGGCCCTGGGTGTTGGACATTGAGTGCTGGGACACAGGGATGAGCAGACACCTCTCTGTTCTTCAAGATCCTCCAAGCATATCAGGAAGATAGACATTATAAAATTCTACAATTAGGCAATGCTGACAAATGAAAAAGGGATTCTGAAGCCCTTGATGTCTTGTAAGGAATGAGGTCCCCACCCCACCTAAGCCATAATTCTTTTTCTTACAAGGGTCTGGGGGTTTTCCACATACTAGGGACCCCAAGGCAGTCACCTTAACTCTACTGGCATCCTTCTAAAATTTCAAATTATATCTTTTCTGTGTGCCCATACCCATCCCATCATGGAATGGGCTGGATGAGTTGGAATCAGAGTAGAAAAGTAGAAGAATAGAAGCTGTAGATCAACTGAGTTTTCTCCAGAACCAGCACAACACAGTGCAAACATCCGTCCATCCATCCATCCACCCATCCATCCATCTATTCATTCATCCATCCATCTGTCCATCTACCCATTTGTCCATCTGTCCATCTATCCATCTATCCATCTCACAGGCATAAGTTGGTCTACTGCCCGCTCTGAACCAGGCTCTGAGATGGATGCTGCTGTCACAGAGTAGGGGTTGACAAGGGCACTGCTCCTGAGAGGTCACAGTCCAACGGGGAGATTGACATGCACAGTGACGATTGCATTTCAGTGTGTATATGTGCTGTCTTCTCTCTTTCTGTTATCTCCCCCTTTGCAGGAAAGAAAAGCCCCCTCCCTACAAGCACCCATTCGTGCGGGGCTCGGCCAGCAACTACCCCAACGGCAAAGGGGACAAGAAGAGCTCAGTGAACCACAAAGACCCTTCAAACCCCTTTTAAAGACTGGAGGCCCCCGAGGTTTTGTGGGGGCAGGAGCGTGAATTTCCTGCTGGGGCACTCTTCTCTGGTTTTCAAGACAAGGATTTATGGGATAAAGCATAGGCTAGAGAAAGAGAAGGGAAAAAAGAGAAATTTCATCATTGATTTTTCCCTTCTGCCAGTGGGAAATCGTTTGTGAGCCTTCAGCTCAAGGCTGAACAAAATAGGAAACTGGGACCAGACAAACACAGATGCTATTTTCCACAACACAGAGATCCTCACAGGATGGGGAAAACCTATACATCCCTCTTAAGAGGTTTGACACATCTCAGGTCAGTTCTTTGGAAGCCCCTTTACCTTTTAAAGTCATGTAGTTACTATAGATGGCTCGCTTTTAAAATAGGTCACAGGAGTTTACAGCTTCAGAAAAGTAGTGCCCATATTTTCTGATCCAAGACAATAGCAACAACACAGGCAAGCCAAAGGCAGAGGTACTGTTGGGAACAATGGGACAGAATTTTTGAAATCAAGGTGATCTTAGCTTTATGGTCACTGTCTCTCTAAGCCACATGCTTTCTGATTCCCCCAAACCCCAGCATGCAACTTCACACAAAACTGTTCCAAGAGCTATTTCTCACTCTTGTGTAGTTTAATTGAAACTTAAGCTGTGAAGACAAAAATTATATATATATATATATATATATATATATATATATATATATTCATTCATTCCAAAAGACCTATTATCGTTAAGGTCTCCAAGTCCTAGAGACAGGGATCAAACCCAGCCCCCAAGAGATGGGCATTGATAATCTGCACAAGGAAAAGGCAATTGCCAGATAAGGGAGACACCAAAAACAAAAGAATGCACCCCCAGGCAGGTATGAATGATAAAATAAAACAACAGCAGCAGCAATTCCCAAAGTGGAGCAAGCTAAATATTATGCATTTTTCTAAAGAGTAAAGTGCCTTTGTATGATGACTGGGTCGGGGGAGTCTGCTCCCTTCCTGTCTGTGGAAGCAGCAGGCTGAGTCACCATGACAGTCTGCTAATTAAAATGACCTCCTGGAAATGAGGATTAGGAGATAGGGAGAGGAAGGGAGCTCCAGGGAGATAGGGCCTTTAGCACAAAGCTTCAGTTAAGCATTCTCTCCCTTTGTGTTGGAGATTTTTGGAGTTTGTTGCAAAAAAAAAACGGAAGAGCAAAGCCTGTTCTCCTTTTGAATGTTGGTTTTCAGAAATGATAACAAAGAACCATATGTTAGTTGGCTATAAATGTCGTGTTGTATATACAGCTTCTCCCCTGGTTTTTTTTTTTTTTTTTTTTTTTCCTGTGGCTCAGAGGAACACGAATAAAGTGGGGTTTGTGCAGCTTCTGATCCTCTGAGTGTTCTCGGCACCTTTCCCTTTAGGTAAAAAAAAAACCCTCAAAAACCAGTCAACCCACCCACTAGAGTGACCCTCACTTTGCAGTCAGGACTCTGTCATTAAGATAAGAAGAACAGTCAGATTTGAATGTCCAGCAGTTCCTGTGTCAGAGTCCTGGGGCTTATAATTGACTATCTCTAGGAAATGATAGCATCCGTTTAGATAGCACAAACAGAGAACGACTGCATAAAATGAGAGAGATGATAGTATAGATCTATTTTTCCCTGTCCAGGCCTCATCCATATGTCATGACCACATATGGTCCCCCTATTTTAAAAACTGCATTGATAATTAGACCATGGGCCACAGATAGCACAGATGCTAGTGGCATAAGAGCAAAAACTTGGGGACAGGCACCTCTAAGTCCTAATTCTGAACCCAAACCCTGGTTTTATCTCTTCATATCTGTGTGATCTTAGGCAAGTTATTTAACAGCTATGGATCTCAGTTTCCTCACCTGTGAGATAGTCACAGTAATGTCTACCTTCTATAGTAGAAGAAGATTTAATGAACTTAGGTGTTGGAAATATCAGTCAAAAAAAGTATGTGCTCACTGAATGACACACACGATCCCTTGAAATGTGACCAGAAAGGGTGTCTGAAAGTCATTTCCCACTAGAAATAGACAAGGAGATGGAAACTATTTATCCTTGAGATTAAAAAAAGAAGAAGAAGAAAGAATAAGAGTGGGAAAGTAAGACCACCATCTCTACAAAGTTAGAGGGACACCATGGGACAAAAGAAGAAAATTTGTTCTGGTGCCAAGAAGTAATGACCAAATCCAGGGAGTGAGTCTCAATAGGACAAATTTCTATTCAGGATGTTTCAGGAAAGCTTTCTAGCAATTAGAGTTGCCAACCACTGGATGGGCTCCCTTGGAAGACCCGTGGGCTCCCCATCACCAGAGGTATGTAACCAGAGTCTGAATAGCCATCTGTGATGGAGAAAATGGTGAGGGTTGTGCTCCTTCTCTAGGGGATACTGGATTGGGAGCTGGGCTGCTCTGTAGCTCACTCCTAGCCTATGACTCTGGAGAGAAATGACATGAGGCAGGAGGTTACATTTTTAGATGTCAGAGGTGTGTACAGTATAAAAAGTATCTTTTAAAGTATCTTTAGATACAGCAACATTAAGTGTCTCTGGATTACAGCATATGGACTCTACTAATGCACAGCAATAAGGCAGATTTTGTGTTGTTTGCAATAGTATCTGTCTGCCTCTCCACGTTAGCAGAGCAGAAAGGAAAGGGTACTCAAGAGACCAGGGGTTGTTGGTGGCCCTTTCAATGGCCTTGACCTTCTACTTCCTCCTTAACTTTCTTGGACAAGGCTATTACCTGTGACATCAAGCTAGAGAGAAAAGATTTTCAGCCCTGAGGTGGAAGACAGCACTGAGCTGTCTGGTGAGCAGCAGGAGACCTCTGGTCCTCCAAGCCCCAGCAGGGGGCGCTGCAGCTTACCTTCTAGTCTACCCAATTATGCAAAAAGGAAGGGTGGGAGGGGAAAGGAGGAAGATGCTAGGTCTCTGCATGGTTCTCACACAATTCTTCATACCCAGACAGTGCTGGTTTTGCTCTATATTAGTTCAGAGGATCAGAGACAGGACTAAAGTTCTATTTACCATGATGGACAAGCTGGAGGCCACTATGTATCTGTGCTGCCGAAGTCCATCACAGAAGAGGCAGGGCCACCCAGTGCTGCTGCTGATGCTTATTGTTTAGCAGAAGGAGGGGTACTTTAGCGAGGAGCTTTCCCTATTTCCTTTTGAATGGGGACAGCAGGAGAGGGCACATGATGAGCTTGTACCCTTCACTGTAATTCAGCTGATACAGCTGAGGTCTGCCATAGAGAAGCCCAACCTACTTTCCTAAATAGAAACAGTGGAACCAACTGTGGCAGGGTAGGGTGTAAAGCAGCAATCCATACACCTACAAAATATTTATTGAACATATAGTATATTCCAGGTACTGTGCTAGATGTCCTTGTATCCACTGTCTTATTTCATATTGCCAACAGGCTGAAGAGGTGAGTATCACTTTCTACATTTCCCAGGCAAAAAACACTGAGAATCCTAAAGGTAAAATCCGTTATTTGCATTCCTATGCCCAGTGAGAACCCAATGGAAACAGAGCACCCTTTCCACTACCCCACACTAGGCCTTCTCCATTGACTCCAAGTCTAATCAGGTCAAAAGAGTAAAAAAACCAAAGCAAATAACAATAAAATAGTGGCACCAGTTAGAGGTAATAGTGGATAGGAAGAAGGGAAGGGACCATGTGAGTGTCCAGGCTCAGGAAACCATGGAAGGATTTCAGAATCTGTTGGTACCTGCTGCTTTTTTCCATCTCTCATTTCCACACAGCTGGGTTCCTTCTGGGCACACCTCAGCCCTCCAGATGTAGGGTTTGGTCAAGAGGCCCATTTGTCATGTGTCACTCAGAGCTTCTATATCTTCCAAGACCCCTGGAAGTTCCTCAAGGTAAAGTCATTGCAGGGCCCATTCTGGCCCCCCCTGGGTGACTGACCCCAGACAGGTAATCTAGCTCGGACTCATCATCACTCCCTCCTTCTGGATTATATGACCTGGGCCTGCTGTGCCCTCAATTGCTCAGAATTCTTCTTAATCCCTGTTTCTTGAGCACTTTTTTTAGGGCATCAAGGTTAGAAGCTCTTTCCCCTGTGGCTCAGCTCAGCCAATGATGCACCAGGGGTCAGACAGGATCCTCATCGGCAAGATGGGAATGATTAATGTAATTTCCTACAGTTCTGGGGAAGATTAAATCTGATAACATCAATAAAATACCTGGAACAGAGTAACATTTTTACCCCCAAAACCATCCCTACCCCTGCCCTGCATCTCACTTGCTTGGTTAATCTCTTTTCTTAGAAGTATGAACACATCCTTAGTAGAGAACAGGAGTGAAAAAAAGGAGTCTATAAAACTGTTGGTTGCCCTAGGGATCAGTTTCAGGCCAAGGATCTTGGTTTTGTTCATACTTGTGGCCTCAGTACTTAGCTCAGGTCCTGTAGCAGAGTTCAAGATCACTGAGTGTAGAATGAGCAGAATGATGGGGACAGGGTTGCCCAGAGGTCCTCCACCCTTGAGGGAGACAAAAGAGGCATTATAAATTGGGACTTGGAAAAGACAGGAAGACAGTATTGGATCCTGTATTCGCCCAGCCGGAAGTGAAGCAGAATTGACAAGACTAGAAAGACAAAGGGGGATATGTCCCCACAAGATATTATATTTTATTGAAACAGCAGCAAACAAATCTGACCAGTATATACAACAGGGTTTTTCAGTGCTGTTTTCCAGGGGCTTGCAACATCTCAGCCACAGTCTTTATAGAGTACTCATACCAAAGTGCTCCACCAGCTAAAACTCAGGACCTCCCCAAAGCATCCTCACCACTATCAGCAATTCTCATTCTCCCCGAACTCAAGGTGTGTGGAGCTCAGGGTTGATTTCCTCACTCTGCAGAAAAAGCTTAGATCAGCGAGATTAAGTTCCTTGCCCGTGGTTCACAGCCAGTAAGTAACTAGGATGGGACCTGGGCACAGCTCTACTCCGCCACAGCCCACTGGCTCTCTTGCCTCTCTCGGTTTAATCTCAAACCTCAGCCTGAAGGCCGATCAATTTAGAATCTCATCCCTGTTACAGTTCTTTAATGCTTAAAATTTTCTTGTCTCCTCAAGACCTGGGACCTATTTTTGGCTGATCCCGTGCCAATCTTAAGTCCAAACCTGCTTCCTTCCTCAGCATCACCTGTCTTGGTTAATGTCCTCTTTTCTCCCACTAGCTGGCCAGGCTTCAAATCTTGTCCCTGTCCTAACTCATTCTCACCAGCTTCTCACACAACTGGCCAGTCACCAAGGCCCATTGCTTCTACTTCTGTGATGCGTCTATCCTCAAGCAGTATCATGGAGAGAATCTGAAGTCATTCAGACCAGAGTTTTAATTTCAGCCTCACTACTTGCTAATTGTCTTATGAATTGTTTAGAGCAAAGTTTACTTTCCCCATCTCTGAATGGGTCAGTAATGCCTAGAGGATTGATATTCATTTTCCTTCCTCCACTTTCCCATGTTCTACCTCCTATCTACTCCCACCGTCATCTGCTACATGGATTGCTGGAATGGCCCCTAATTGACCTCCCTGCCTCCTGATATTCTCCCAGTAACCCATTATTTTCTTTGTATCTACAAGAACATCCGTAACACAGGACTCTATGTTTTGGTACCTCTTTCAAAGCAATTGCTCAAGCCAGGAGCCTGGGTATCATCCCACTTTTGTATCTTTCAGACCTCTACCAAATCTCACTGCTTCTGCCTGCTCAGTCTCTCTCATCTCCATCCACCATTCCTACTCCCCTTAAATAAAGTCCTCTCATCATCCAAGATTCAGATCCCACATCCCAGCTCCATGACATCCTCCCCCTATCAGCAGTTGTCATTAATTGCTTCCTTCTCTTTTGTATCCCAGCTCTTTGCTTATTAATCTAGTTACCCATTATTTACTCAGATGACTATACCTCCTCTACTAACATTTAATTTAAATGAGAATAGAGACTGAGTTTTACTGATCTCCATATCTCATAGCACCTAACAGTTCCAGACAGGTCAGAGGCACTCAGTAAATACAGCAGAAGAAAAATAAATAAATCTCCAACTCCAAATTTCATCCTGACCTCACACTGATAACTGAATCCTAATTACAGATCTATCTTTTGAAGCACTGACCTCTCTGGGACATTCTACTCTCAAGAGTTCTTCCACAGCTCCCCTTACCTACAGAATTAAGTTTCAACACAGTGTGAAAGCAGCGAGGGGTCGCAGAGTGCTTTGGACTTCAAGTCAGAAGTCCTGGATGGTCTTCAAGGCTGCAGTCTTCAAGAAGAGATGAGGAGATGGATTTACTTAATCCTTTATGAAGGGCAAATTCTTTCTCAGAGCCCAAGGCAATTGGCCTATTTTACCTGTAACAGTTAAGACAACTACTGTTACTGGTGTGATTATCACTTTTTCCTTTGCTGCTCCTACTACTAATATTAACACTGCTGCTGCTACTGTTACTACTGCTAGCTTTTTGCTACTACTAGGAGTACTGTTGCTACTACTACCTGTGGTATTGTTACTATGGCTGATGTACTAATGCTACCATTGCTCCCCTACCCAGTCCCCTACTACAACCTCTGCTGTTGCTTCTGCTATTACTGCTAATCTGATGCTACCACTAGTACAGTTTATGCCACTGCGACCACTGCTGCTGCTGCTGATCTGCCTTGCACTGCTGCTATTGCTGCTGCAGCTCAGCCCTGCCTGAGTGCCTACGTGGCTCCAGGCCCTGAACTGGTTGCTTGGTTTTGTATGATTCCCTACAATCTCCATCACAACCCCATGAAATGGGCATTATTCTCTTTATTTTCTTGATCAGAAAATAGAAGCATAGAGAAACTAAGGAATCTGTCCAAAATCAGCCTGTGAATAGAGGAGCCGGGATGTCATCAGACACCAGCGCTCACGTTCTTTCCATTTCCCCCTCCACCTTTTTGTGTACAGTCCTAAGATTGACAGGACAATAAATATTTAATGCTGGTTATAAAAAGCCCTGCCTCAGGAAGCTCACTGGTTCATTTTTGTTCCTGTACACGACCTCATTTTGCCTTATTCTCCTGAGTCTGGCTTTAGGCGTTCTCCTTAGCAGCTGGATGTCCCCGCACGTCCTCCATGCCTGAGTCTCTTCCTTTGAAACAAGTGCCTGAAAGGACTGTCTTAACAGGCAGTGTTGGGGGCTCCCTTCAGTTGTGGCAACTAGAGAGATGTCATTCCAAGGGATAAGGATGAGGGGTGCTGAGGAGGCCCAGCTTCCTTTCCCTGTGTGCTCCTGTGCTGTGCTTGTTAATCTATTTATCCATTAATTTACTCAGGTGATTATCTGAATAAACAATGGCCTGCCTCCTTCTGTTCCTGCATTATAAAGCAGACCAGCTGCAGAGCTTTTTCCGCACTAAATATCCCAAAGACTTCCCCTTCTCTTCTTCAAGCCACTCCTACCCCTGACGCCCAAGATCCAGATTGTAAAGTCAAACAAATTTAAAGATGAGACTTTAGGAACTTGGGTTCTGCTGCCAGCCCTAATGCACAATGAAAACAACCCCTCGAACTTCTGGGAAAATGAAGTGATCTTCACTTACAGGCCCATGTAGGAAATTCTCAAATTTTAAAGCCAAGAGCATCCATGGGAGAGAAAAATAGAAAGCAGGGTGGAGAGATACTAGGAAGAATGAAAGATATAAATTGTCTATGATGAATTGGAGCATGTGTGTGTGTGTGTGTGTGTGTGCGCGCGCGCGTGCGCATGCACACATGCATACATACTAGTATTTTTTGCATTATGAGTGCATCTTTTATGAGTAATTTCTTTATATTTGTGGGTGAAAATTCATGGCCAAGTGACATAAAGTGAATTTCTTGCCCTGGATGGAGTTACTCTAGAGCTTCCCAATGTCAGTGAAGGCTGATCCTTGCTGGGCCAGGCCCTCTGAGATAGGGAGCTCACCACAAACCCCCTAGAGCTTCTTGCTTTTTGATGTGGGACATAATCCTCAACCAAGAATATTGTAAGATCAAATGAAAGGATGCATGAGAAAGTTATAGTATTTTGAAAAATATTTCTCAGTATTTTCTCCCCTTCTTCTGAGATCCCATAAAGGCTCCCATTTTATTCATGTCCTGCTTTTAACCTAGCATATTTTGTCATTAATTAATTGAACAAAATTTACTAAACACTTGTGTTTGCCAGGCATCTGTCCATCTGCTGCTCTGATTCCTAACCTTCAAGACCCCTCCATGAAGTCTTCCCTGGCTACTCTGGTCCTCATAGTTAGCACTTCCTCTGAGCTTCTAGAAAACCATCGTCCAGACATGTCATTTGATACTTAGCTACGGATGTACTATTTCACTTTTCCTGTGTATCAGCTCTGCTTTCCCAACTCAGTTTTGCAGCGTTCTGAGGCTCAGATGAGTAGAGAAGGGAAAAGGGGAGTCTTGTTCATTTCCAGGGCCCTAGGATCTAGCACAAGACCAGGGAGAAAGTAGCCATGCACTGATTTCTGCTTCTGCTGAGGATGAGGGGGATGGAGGAGACGGGGGATGACTGCTGGGAGCAAAACATTGCTATGATGCTGACAGCCCTTTCTTTTCCTTCAGAAATTCACAAATAAAAGCAACTCCTCAAACTTCTGGGAAAAGTGAAGTAAAACGTAGCATACAGGCCCGTGTAAGAAATCATGACATTTTAGAGGCAAAGAGCATATGTGGGAGGAAAAAACAAAGAGGAAAAGTAAAAGGAAAGAAGGAGAGGAGCACTAGAAGAGGTGAAAAAGATGACTATGATGGATGTGAGCGTGTGTGTGTGAATATGTGTGTGTGTATACTAGTAATTTTGCAGCATGTGTGCATCTTTTATGAGTAACTTCTTTATATTTGTGTGTGAAAATATATGAGTTTGCATGGCTGTGATGTTTGTGTATGTGCATTACTGAGTCTTAGATGACAGATCATTATTGATTCTAAGCACATTTTTACATCAACTCATGTCAGAGGTCCTGGGTTAAGTTTCTATTTGAAATTCTGTCTACTTTCTTGACATATCATCCATATTAATGGATCACCCCCTCTGCCCCAGTCTCCCTGGGACTGTGCCGGGCAGGATGTCAGGGCCATCTCTCCTCCTTCCCAATGTCAGTGAAGGCTGATCCTTGCTGGGCCAGGCCCTCTGAGATGGGGAGCTCACCACAAACCCCCTTTTTGGTTTCGATCCCCAGGTGTTCTCCTGCTGAGGTCTCTTACCTCCATTTCAGCCTTGTGTTCCTGCCTGTTTTTCTCTGTCTCCTTCACACTTGCTTTGACTCAATGCTGGGAAATGATGCCTGGTACAGTGTTACGAAGAGGAAAGATGCTGCTCATAATGTTCCCAATCCTCCCCCAAACTGCTCCCCAAGTGCTGGAATCCAGTGGTTCCAGGGTATTCATTGCTGCTCGATTTCAGAAGCACTCTTTGAGGCCCTGCTGTAAACTAGGCTGAGAGCTGGTTGGTGGTTGAAAGTGTAGCGTGCATGATCGTGAAATGAATACTTCATTGCCCTGGCCCACAGAGTAACTCCAAGGAGCTTGAGATTCTGACTTTCTTGAAAAACAGTTGCATGGAGTGGGAACTTTCAGACATTTAGCCTTATTAATAGTGCATGGTTTAAATTCATTCTTTAGTAAGCTTAATATTCATTCATTCCTTCTTTTATTTTTTTTATTCATTCATCCTTAGGGAGGCCATGCAGTTTGTTCAAAAAAGTACTAATTCAGAAGCCGGATTTTAAGCCTGATTAGCTGCTGTCATCTCCTCTCTTTGAACCTCAATTTCCTCACCTGTAGAATGGAATTAAGAATGATTGCTCTTCCTTAATCAGAGGATTACTTAAAGGAACAAAAAATGGATGTAGTGGGGAGAAAGAACTAAAGTTCTCTGGGTTCCTCCTAGAAGCAAGCACTTTGCATGTGTCCATTGTACAATCACACAGTGGGGAAAGGGACAGGAATTTGGAAGCCTAGAAATAATCCGTTAAGAAAAGCCCCCAACTGAAGCCTGGGGATATAGCTAAGCAGTACAGCACATGCCTGTGGGCAAGGTCCTGGGTTTATTCCCAGCAACAGTAAGAAAACAAAAAGCCCAAAGTAGAAGGAAAAATATCTGGAATCTAATCCCACCCTGTTCCTGGCATCAACATAACTTTAGGAAAGTCTCCCTAATTCTCAGTTTTCTTAGAGATAGAGTGTCATACTCAGCTCAGCAACACGGGTGCTGATTCCTGCCTTCCAAAGATTTTCTCTGTCCTCAGACCTGATGCTGAACCAGAGACCTCAGGAGAGATGAGACCTGCAGGTGACATGGCGAAATTTGCATACAAGAGGTGCAGCACTTCGGACCTAATTAACATCACAGTGTAATAGGTACCTTTGGAGCACATTTGATCTGCCAGACAGAATAAATAAAACTGTGTTTTATCTAAGTGTTGGTTAATAATAAAAGTCTTGTGCATTATTTACTAGACCTTCACTGTACAGACAGCCATGGCTGCCCTGCACCCCTTCTCATGGGTTTCAAGGATGTGCAGTATAATTTTGGGGAGAATTGGGGCGCTTGATGGATGTTGTAATAGATTCACTTAGAGATATGAGCACAAGATCGTGGACTCTGCGTCTGATGGACCCAGCTGCGAGTGCTGCTCTGCCACCACGTGACCTTGAGCCATCTCTCTGGATCTCAGTTTCCTCATTTGTAAGATGGCATTAATCAATGCCTGATCATAGGAGGGTTGTGAAGAATAAATAAGATGACATGAATAAAGTCCCTAGCAAGTGAAGTGTCTCACAGAGGGTAGCTATTATTCCTATCACAGCCATGTTACTCCGATGCTTAGCATTTCTAAGGTTGTCAGCCATACCAACACACTGGCATACACTTGGAAGCTGTCTCTCATTTTAAATGGATAATGAGTTGACAGTGTCTTTCTTCATCAACAGCAGGTCATTTCTCTACCTGCAGCAGTGTCCTCTCCCTTCTCAGAATATCATTGTTGCATTCACAAATCCATTAGTAATGCCTACCATGGTATCTTAGATTCTTACACAAGTAGAGAGTGGAATGAGGGCAAGTAGTTCCCCAGGTGATACCAGGAAACAGAGGTAAGGGAGGAGCAGAAGTGAGAGCAGGGAGAAAAACCAGTAAAGTGTGGGTTAATAAGCCAATTACCACTGAGGGAGAAAGGGCCTCCACCCCTCTAAGGACTTTCTTAGCAATTGTGTAAAAAGCATTCCTCAGAGTTGAGTGTGGCCATAAATTCCCCCTTACTTCCGGGTTGCTTTTCTACAAGGCTGATCTCTGGGACAGCTGAGATCCACATGATAAGGGACGCTGGCCAAGTGCATGGAACTGACCACCATGCTGCACTGAAATCAGGTGGGCTGACATGATGTGGGGCATGTAGCACAAGTGACTGCTTTCTACAGGCGCAGGAGGGCCAGTGAGCATGAGTGTCTTTGCCCACCCATGTCTGGAAAGTTTGGAAGGGACAATATTTGAACCAACTCTGTGCCTCAAGAATCTAGCACAGGGCCTGCATAGTGTTAAGTACCCTGTGATTATTTGCTGAGGTTATCTGAGATTATTTGTTGAGGTTTCATGTATAGGGTAATCAACTTGGGATAGGGGAAGGTAAATCAAGAAGTCCTCAGAAGAAATTAATCTAGAATTGAGTCAAAGGGGCCATCAGTGCTGGGCCTATGGATAGAGCTGGCTCGAGAAGGCACCCAGGCTAGGAATTGACACCGTAAATGGGCCAGAAGAGCAACTGAACATAGATTGTGAAGAAAAGTAGTTTCAGAGTGGGATCAGAAAAGCCCAGGAGAGCCAGGAGCCAGAAGTTGGGACTCAAAGGACCTTGGATTTAGATACTCTTTAGGCCTCCGTGAAGCCTTGCCCTGCTCACTGTCCACTCTGATACTGCATGAAAGCTGACTGTCCTTTTAATTATGAGTGCATTGGACCAGCAGAAAAGGAAGATAAAAATGCAGTGTTTGAAACTTAGTGCATATTTTGTGTTTAGTCATTTTAATTTTTTATTGAACTTTAACTCTTGGGACCAATTTCTGTGAGACACGGGCGGGCATTTCTTTTTTCCTGATTAAGAACATAATGCTGTTTTGGGGAAAAATTTGAAAAATGAGACAAGCATAAATAACTTACCATTATCAGGAAACAGGTAACTTTTCTGTATTTTTATGTTTTTAACAAAACAACTTTATATTTTTAGATCATTTTCTTCACAGAGATCCTTAGTTGGATTTTGCAATATAGTTGTCATGGACATTTCTTTATTGCCACTGAATATATTTGAGTATATTAATTTTTACTAATCATGTAATAATTTTTTAATACAGATAAAACCTGACTTATTTATTCATTCTCTCTTGTTGGACATTTAGATCACTTCCAATTTTTTTGCCATTAAGAATTATGCTGATATGGGCTGGGGTTATAGCTCAGTGGTAGAGAGCTTGCCTAGCGTGTGTGAGGCTCTAGGTTCAATTCTCAGCACCACACTTAAAAAAAATAAATAAAATAAAGTTATGGTGTCCATCCACAACTGAAAATACACTTTAAAAAACATTAAAAAAGAATTATGTTGGTATGAACCCAACTCTACCGAACCCTTACATGCAATATTTCCTTTAAATTGTCCTACAAACCTGTGAGGTGATTTCCTGAACCTATTCTCTTTCTATAGATTAAGAACCTGAGGAACAGAGGGGATTTGTCAAAGGTCATTATCTTAGTTTGAGTTCCCCAGAAACAGATCTTGAATAGGGACCCAAGTACCAGGGACTTATTTAAGAAGAAAGCTCAAGAAAAACTGGGAGTAAAATGGAAAGGTTAGATGAGGAAGGTGGACAACCGTGAAATGTTCATTACCAAGCAAGTTCCCATTGTAGACAAGCAGAGTTCCCTGCTAGGGAACTCTGGGAGCCACTGTAGAGCTCATGTCTCAGAATTATCCCACAGGAGGAGTGAGGGAGCTGGGTGTTTTTCACCAACCTCTGTCAATCTGGTTGACGTCGCAGTCAAGGGGTGTTGATTCCTGTCACTTCTGACTGCTGTGTGTTAGAAGCAGGTAGGGAGTGTGTGTGGGATGCAAAGCAGGCTCTGGTAGCCACATAAATACAGGTGCTGTCAGCCAGAAGTTGGGCAGCATTTCCTGCAGCCATGTGGGCAAAGGAAGCATGAAGAGGGGACACTATGGCCACAGAACAGTCACCAGAGCTAAGATTTGAACACAGTTGTGCCTAACTCCAGGGCTTGTGCCCTTCGTGAGCTCACCCAGGATCTGATGGGGATAATGCTATCAGCCATATCTGACTCAAAACCCTGTCTAGAGAGGACAGAATGGGGGGTGTCCACAGAATGGGGTACCCACATTTTGATTCTCAGCAAGGCCATTGTCTGCTCAGCTTTACTGACTGTTCCCAACAGATGGGTAGAAATTATATCAGGCAGACATTCAGTGCTTTCCTGGTCATAGCTAATTAAAAGACATTAAAAGAAGATGGGCCAGTTCCCTGAGTTTGTGAGATGAATAGTTTTCTCGATTAATTACGTAATATGCAATATACACATGGCTCATTGAAATACAGTCTAAGTCCTTGATGAACTTGGGAGCATTCCATTTTTCTGGCAAGAGGGAGACAAATATACAATTGCTCATCTCTATGCACTGATGATCTCCAGGTCTGGATTCCCTAAGGAGGGGGTTTAATTGCTCCATAAGCTTCCAATTCAAGGGCTCCTCAATGCTAAGTTCCTGACGAACTGCATTAAAGTAAAAATGACAAAGATACCAATTGACATATTTATTAAATATTCAGATCCTGAAGGAGTCAGTGTGGGCTGCTCATGCCAACAAGGTTCCAGACAGAAGTGGGCCCTGCTGCAGCCCTCCCACCCAACTTAATTTCACCTGTAAGGTAAGGTCAAGACCAACAGATTCGACTACAAAAATCCATGTTTATTCCCTAACACCACATCTTTGTTCTCTCCCATTGAAGATGTTTTTAGTTTCACCAACCACTGAAAAGCTAATGTAAACTGGTTGCACAGAGCTATTCATACCCTGCTCCACCCTGGTCCACACCTGTATAAACATTTATCTAGATTTTATTTGTTAGTAGTATGGAACGTGAGTTAACACTGCAAAGATTTTTTATGAAACTAGAATGCTTTCACCTAGGCACTGTAGCTATAATTCAAATGGCTTTCACTGAGTAAATGGTCTTGCCAATATCTCAAATTTCTACTACTAATGTCAAATATTTACATATTCTTTAGTTTCCCAATAACCCTGAGAGGAGGAGACTACAGTTCCCTTATTAGAGATAAGAAGCTGGGGGCTGGGGTTGTGGCTCAGTGGTAGAACGCTTGCCTAGCACATGTAGGCCCTGGGTTTGATCCTCAGCACCACATAAAAATAAATATAAAATAAAGGCATTGTGTCCATCTACAACTAAAAAAATGAGGAGGAGGAGGAGGAGGAGGAGGAAACACAAGAGCAACAATCCATGACTCCCACATTGCTAATAAGAATAGGGATTCAAACTCACTTCAGTCTGGCTTCAAGGCCCAAGCTCTTTAAGACCTTGACATTGCCTCTAACCATCAAGATATTCCCCAGTCTCAAAGATTTTATTTAAAAGCCACAATGTGCTAAGGACTCCAGATCCTTATCTCTAGTCTAACACCATCCCACAAATTCAGATTCATATAGTTGATTGGTTATCAGGTATCTCAGATTTGAACAGAATCTTTAATTTCCACATTTTATTTGATCCCTTCCTCCATCTTTCCTACCTACAAATGGCACTACAATCTCTGCAGTTTCTCAGGCCAACAATTTTGTTGTTATTCTTGATGCCTCCTTTTTGATCCTTTCTAATGCAATAATAGACCTAAAAAATATACCCTAAATTCATCTGCTTCTCTCTAGTATTAACACTTTAGAGCAGGCCTTTGTGCTTAGATCAAGATTGCATATTTCAGCTGGGCATTTATAACCCTTCATAGATTGGTCCTTCACCACCTCTCAAACCTTTACTCATTCCACATGCTCCCTTTACCTTCACATTCCAGTCACATTGGCCCTTTACCTGTTTCTCAAGCACACCTTATTTACTCTGGATTTATTGTACTAGCTTTTCCTTCCGTGGATGCTGTTTGTGTGTATTGTCTTCAATGCCTTTTCCCTGAACACCCAATGCCAACTGACGGTGGCGGTACCGTCTACTCTGCCAGCACTGTGATTCCCTGGTCTACTCCAGCATACATGTGTCTTATCGGGTCATTCAGACTCCTTGACATTTATTGCTCTTCTGATCCAATTACCAAAATGCTAGAAATATGGTGGACCAATAGGATGTTCTATAGACCTATGAGCAATCAAATCCCCTCCAGACCATATTGTAGAGAGTTCAAGAGGTGATGTAACTCTTGGGCAGGACTGAATAGGTATTGCTGTCCCAAATGTACCTGCTTCTGTTTTTTTTCTATGGTGGGGATTAAAAGAATACATTTAGCAGAACAATAGCCCAAATGTCAGAAGTTGTTCTGATGTGTTCTAGTAAATAGATGGCATCATGTATAATTGTAATTAAGTGATCATTTGGATACATTCATGGCAGTACACCTTCTTCCACCATAATCATCTGATCATATTCACATTTCAGAATGCTGGATTAAATGGGAATATAATGGGGATTATCACCCTTACGTCTTCTAATTCTATAGTCAATATTGATTTTAATTTATTGTCTTGCTGAGATGGAGTACAATTTAGTAAGTATGCACATTCCTTTTCCTACCATAATGACTATTTCCACATGAAACAAACATAGGATTCATGTCATTTCAAGGAACGAATGTATATCCATCTCAGTTATGTAATTGGATCTCAAAGAAATAACCAGATGCGGTCTACTGTGATATGGACGTGGATTGGAACTCAATGTATTCTGGCTTCCTTAGCCTCCATTCAAAAAAAAAAAAAAAGCCATGTTGGTGCTCCTGTGTTCATTGTGGTGCTATTCTAATAGCTGTGGGCTGGAAAAACCCAAATAGCCATTGACAGATGAATAAAGAAATGTGGCATAGACATACAATGGAGTACTCTTCAGTCTTAAAACAGAAGGAAAATTTGCATGTGTAACAACATGGAAAAACCTTGATGGCATTATACTAAGTGGAATAAGCCAGTCACAGAAAAACAAATACTGCATGATCCCACTTATATGCAGCATCTACAATAGATTCATAGAATGAAAGAGTAGAGTAGTGGTCACTGGGGTTTGTGAGGAGGGTGCGTGGAAGTTACTAATCAATAAGCAGAAAAGTTTCAGTTAAGCAAATGAATGCTCTAGGGATTCGTGTACAACATTGTACGTCTAGTTGAAAATAATGTGTTATACCCTTAAAAATTGCTGAGAGAGTAGATCAAGTGTTATGTGTTCTTGCCACAATTAAATAATCTTAAAAATTAGATTGGCAAGAATTTAATAGCCTAATAGTAACAAGTGTTGGCAAGGATATGGAGCAACTAGAATTCTCCTGCTATATGCTCATTGGTGCACTTGTGTGATTTTGAAAGCAATTTGACATTCTGTAATACAGTTGAGAACACTTTTATGCTTATGACCCTGCAATTCCACTCCTGGGCACATATCCCAGAGAAAAATCATGCCTCAGTGCACTGAGAGACATGTATAAGCATGCTTAGAGCAATATTGTTTGAAATAGCCTCTAACTGAAATAAATTGACTATCTACCAACTATGGGGTGGATAAATAAAGTGTGGTACATCCACATGACAAACTATAGCTCAACATTGATGTGGCTACTCACAATAATATGAATAAATCTTAATACATTGCTGATTGAAAATGGCAAGATAAAACCAATAAATAACGTGTGATTAAAATGGCATAAAATCACAAAACAGGAGAATCTAAATTAAATTATTTAGGTATGCTTATTTATGTGGTAAAAGTATAAAACAAAGCAAGAGAGTCAGGGTAACAGTTTCCTCTAAGGGGAGGAGAGAGTTTGGCGAGAGGATCACAGGTGTAGGAGGTGCGGGGTGGGGGGTGGTCCTAGGATGCTGGAAATGTCTATTTCTTTACAAGGATGTGTCATGTTTTACAAATACAGAAAAGACTTTTTAAAAGGGTAACCACTAAAAGACTTATTAAAAGCTCTATGAGCATAGACAAGGCTTAACTATTGTTGAACTTTACTATAAAGTGATCGATTTTGTTCAATACTAAATCCCTAGTGTGTTGAATAGTTCTTATTTGTAGAAGGTGTTCAGTGAATGTTGTTTAAATAGATTGCTTTCAGATTTGTCTTATATTGATAAGATCCAGTGCCAAACTGGCTAAGAAGTATTAAACACAGAAAGGCTGGTAGAAGCCTTGGATACCCCTCGGATATCTTGGTGATTCCTCAGATTTGTAGACTTGACTGAGAGTTCAGTATTCTGATCAACAGGTCTCTGAGGCGGCCCAAGCAAACTGTACTAAGAATTGTTATGCATGGGGCTGGGGTTGTGGCTCAGTGGTAGAGCACTCGTTTAGCATGCACGAGGCATGTAAAATAAAGATAGTGTCCACCTTAAAACTTAAGAATAAATATTTTTTTTAAAAAAGAAAACATTACATGTAAAATTAAAAAAAAAGAAAGAATAGTTATGCAGTCTCCCCATATCCATGATGCTAGAGAAACCTTTTTGTTTGCTTCTTCCAAATACTTGTGTTAACTAACGCTTTGGTCAGAAAATAATAAGCTTTCATTACGACAGGGATTATTATATCCATGTGATACATTGTTCTCTTTCTATTCATTCTACTCATCTTATTTACAAAGAAGCCAGGCTGATGGATGAGATTTACCCTCACTTTAAACTCCAAAGGTGGACTTGATAGAGGACAGAAGTTGGGAAAAAAATTTTTTTATTCTATTGAGTCAGTTAGTAAATATTTTATTATTTTATTGAGTCAGTTAGTAAATATTTTAGGCTTTGCAGGCCATAAGATCTCTTTCCCAATTACTCAGCTCTGCCAGCCATAGCATGAAAGCAGCTATAAATAATCCATACACAAATGGACAAGGGTGAGTTCTGAAACAACTTTATAAAAACGTAGAGTAGATTGGATTTGACCCGTGGCCCACGGTTTGCTGATCCCTGGCTCAAAGCCGCCTTTCTTAACCAGTTTCCTTGTCTGAACTCCCCAACACAGAAAATGGTTTGGATGATTGCCTTTTCAATTTTCTTAAGAGTGGCAAAGACCCCAAAGCAATAGTTCTACCTGTGCTCTGGAGCCCTGCAGCCTCAGTCTCACCTGGCAATTGATAGAACTAAAGAGGTTCAGGACTTGCCCCTGAATCAGAAGCTCTGGGAGTGGCACTCAGCGATCTGTGTTTTAACAAGACCTCCAGGTGATTCTGATGCACATTCAAGTTTGAGGATCATAACTTTAGACTGAATCTGGAGTCTAGAGTAATTAAGAATATTTCTTCCCACTTGCCTAAGGTAAATTTAAGAGTGTAGCTGATCTACAAATTGGATTTCGCTGGTCACAGGAATCGGTTTAGGAATGATCTAATACAGGGGAAAATTTCAAATTACTTGGCAACCAGCCTCCCAAGGGCACCAACCAATCAGAATGGGAGCCAGCCAAGACACAAGAGCAGGGTTCTAAAGACCTCTTTTACACTAGGCATTGATCCTTTCCTTGCTGAAACATGAAGTTGTCTGCAGGGTTCGGGGGTGGGGTGGGGGAGAAGCCTGAGAGGCCAGGGTAGGGAATAGATATCTGAGGAAAAAGTAAAGAAGTAGCTATTTGCCTCCCATATCCAAGTGTTTCACAGTGTGAGCAACTGGTTCAGCTCTATCAGTGCATACCAGCTGCAGAGCCACCCTGGTTCAGTTGGCATGAGCCTCAACATTTCACATCAGTTATTATGGAAACAGTGCCTCTGCCCCACTGTGTGATCAGCGGGTGGTCCATAAGATACCAACCTAAAGATGAAGACAACCAGGGAGGGAGGAGCACACAGCAGACTGACTCAGAGAGTGATGGAGCTGCCTCCCAGGAGTCACCTCCCAAGGCTCATCCTACTTCTGGATGTTCCATTTACATGACCCAGTTAGAGTTGAATTTTCTCGCGCTTGCATCTGGAACATCATATCTGACAAAATGAAAATGAGGCCCGGTGAGGTGTCATAAGGAAAGCATGTTTCCAAGGGCCTGACCAAACTATTCCCCTTTCTTCCTGAAGTTCCCGGCAGCGTGGACCCTCCCTTCTTCCTCCACAGCTCAGGCACCCTTTGCCCCAGTTGTGTGCTGGGCTGGCTGCAATGCTTGTTTATTAGTGAAATGCATCTGATCAGAGAGGCCCGCCTGACAAGTTCATTACATATCAATTTAATTAGCTGATTTACATTTAATTTACATTTCAATTAATGTCTTTAGCAACAAAACGCCGCCTTAATAGGGTAATTGCCTGTTAGGCAATATGTAAAAGAATAAATAGTCGCATTCTGAGGAAGAATTCCTATTTTCAATTTTTTATTACCATAAATAACTGAAATAATTATTGCTCTTAAGGGCCACGTCCTCGTTTCCTTCTGGGCCTAATTATAAAGACTTAGTACCTCATTAAGCAAAATGGTTTTGGAGTCACAGAAAAACATTACTCCAATCGTGACTCATTAGTTTCAACAAAAGAGGGGGAAACTGTGATAGTGGGCATATTTGGGGGGCCAGGGAGTTTGACTGTTAGTACAAACTTTGTCCTTTCTGAGCCACACCATCACGATGGCATAAGGTATATTGTCCTGCACACCTGTTGGGATATTGGTGGGTTTGAGGGGTACTCAACAGTCTATTTTAGGTATTTCTAGAGATGAAGAGCCTACTACCTCTTGAGGTAGACATTATAGATAGAGCTCTGGGTTTTAAAATTCTTTCTGTGTCTCTCCCTAAAATAATAGTACCTACTACAGAAGTACCCACTACAGAAGATGTTTTGCCAGAGGTAGGATTTTTATGTAATCATAATGGAACAGCAGGAGACACTGAAAGCCGTGCCTCAGAACAAGCAGCCATAGAACTGTGGAAGGAAGGGAAAACAGTCTGGGAAGTGGGGAGAATGAGATTCTGTAAAAATTGAGAGTTCAAGAGGAAAAGCTGCCACACACCAGGGGACCACTAGGGAAAGGGGAGGGACAGAGGTTTGGCTGTGTGAAGAGTCAGACCCAGAGTCACAGGGCAAACGGGCTGGCTTATGCCTTGAGAAGCGACTAAAATCTTGCAGAAAGCTGCTTCCTGGAAAAGTTGTGAAAGAGCAAGTACTAAAAACTGAAAACTTGAGGGCGGAAAGGGTGGCTCTTTGCGCTAGGGTTATCCTTGCTCAAAGAACCTTGGCAGTGGTTTGGCAGCTCCGCAGCCCGCGAGCAGCATCGTTTTACTCTCTGAGTGTCTCCAACAGTGCCACCGTGTGGGAGCAAGACGCAACAGCAGGAGTGGAACTCGGGAATGTGTTCTTTCTCAAGGTGGCTGAAAACGCTCAAGGGAACCTTTTGCATTTGACTCTTAGAAAAACACATAATGAAGGGAGAACTTAAAAAAGACATGCTGAAATTCCAGAAAATAAAATATCTCCTATGAAGGTGAAGCAAAGGGGAACTTGATTATTCAATTGGAAAAAAAGGTATCTTATTTGCACCCTGGTACTTTGGAAGTGACTTTCCAAGTACCTGACCAGAGACCCCAGCTTTCCTCTCTCACTCACAACCAGCCAGCTCCCCATTAGCCCATCAGAATCTAAAGTAGAGTGTTTAGTTCCGCATTCCACTTTTGCTTATTCCTAAATCACATTTACAAGGTTAACACCTCCAGTCCCTTGCAATCTCTGGTTTGTTGTTTTTCTTGTTTTTTGTTTGTTTGTTTTTCCTTAGGGTAAGGTTTTCTGATCCATTGTCAGATTCATTGACACCTAAGCCACTCTAGTCTGGAAGTTACCAGATTTATTGATAGCCTTTTAAAAATACTTACTAAAATCTAAAGGGGAACTGCAGAATTGGTTAACACAATTCAGGGTAAAGGAGGCTGTCAGGATGACAGGAACAGGTCCTCCTCATCAGGAGAAGTCTGGAACTTTCACTCCTGTTTTTCCTGTATGTGTCTTATAATATTAGAGCTGTGGATCTCAGCCCTACCAGACCCAACCCTCCTTCCATCCTTGTTAATAATAAATATTTTGTAACACTTTATTTTCTATATGAAATTCCCAGAAAATATAACTTGCATGCACATTCAACTTTTAAAAACATATATATATATATATATATATATATATATATATATATATATATATATATATAATATTCTAACCATAAAAAAGGAGAAATCAAAGGGAAGTAATATGCAAAAGAATAATATGTATTTCCACATCTAAATGCTCTGGCATAACTGCATAAAAAGATTTAATGAAGTAGAACATGCTTTCATCTCTTCCTATAATTCCCTGAATATGAGAACTGCAAATGCTGACTCAATCAAGAATGTTGAATTAGTGATTCAAATACTACCACTAGCTGCAAGTGAAATACTTTTCTAAACTCTTGTGCAACTCTTGATAGAGTTCTAAACAAAACAAAATATAGTCTTTTGGTTTAAAAAGAAGGTGCATTCCTGGGAAACTTTCTGCATATTA
Organism: Marmota flaviventris; assembly: GCF_047511675.1. Classification (NCBI taxonomy): domain Eukaryota; kingdom Metazoa; phylum Chordata; class Mammalia; order Rodentia; family Sciuridae; genus Marmota; species Marmota flaviventris. Next base: position 37,909,434 of record NC_092507.1, on the reverse strand, counting down.
AATCCTGTCCCCCCCCAAAAATTTTTTTGAGTTTATATGTGAAATAAAGTTGGGCTATAAATTCAGATATTTTTTAAAAAAGATTTTTACCCATAAGTATAGGTGAAGTGATAGGATTTGGGGATGCTGGATGATCCTTCATTGTGTGGGACTATCTGACATTTGTGAATCTTACTCATGAGTGCCAGGAACAGAAAGGGATGCAGCTTGGTGGTAAAGCACTTGCCTAGCATGCACATGGCCCTGGGTACAATTGCCAGCACTGCATAAAAAAAAGTAATAATAATAATGAACACACACACACATTATATATACACCCATATACATACATACACCAAGTGCCAGGAGTATCACTTAATTCTTGTGACCACCATTTTCACATGGCCCACAAATTTCTGAAACACTTAGAGGGTGAATGAAATCACTCTCACAGAGAATCACTTACCTAGAGCAATGAGTTATGTCTCTGTTTCCCTTCCTTAGAAGCCCTGTTCCTTTTGACCTAGGATTTCTGTCCTAACACCAACTTCCTTCTTTACTCATGTCAGTACCCAGTGGCGTAGGGAAGGAGAACTGGTCCTGTTCCAGGTTCTCAGTTGTTCCTTACCGGATGATTGCAATGGGCTCCCATTCAGAGTATCACCACTCTCAGAGGATCATGAAAACTCTTCCACAGTACTGGCCTTCTTTATGGATCACAGAAAGTCTTGCCTGTACTCTTGGAACTGTAGCCCCTGTGACAGTGTCCCACCCCTATAACTTGGCACTCACCATGTCTATACTCACTATCTTGAGAATCCCAGCACCTGGGATTCTCTGCTTTCTTGACCTTGACCTTCTGGGGCTCACTCTGCCCACATGGCAAGTCAGAAAGGCCAGAATTAACACTTAACCAATGACTGATGGAGATGGGTAGCTACATATCCCAGATTCCTCATCTCTTGGGCAGGGTAATCCTGAAGTGTATGGCCCTTCACTGGCCCTCAGAGTTCCTGAGGGGGATTAAGCTCCAGTTGCCCATAGGAAAGCTTGCTTGATTATGTGCCCTTGTTTGACCTCCTTCCTTCTCTAATTGGTGTTTCCTAGGATCATATTTTTGGTAAATTAGTTGCCTCAAATAACTATAGGGTGATCTGGGGGATTCCAAACCAAGACGTAATTCTAGGAGAGCAAATATTCTCATAATCCTTTCTCCATAAGGACCGGTAGAACTTCTGGGGGAAAAGAGGGAGGGGACTTGGGTGCCTAATGGTTAAACTGCAGGTTATTGTCACTTCAGTCTTCAAATTGGATCTCACAGAATGTCCTCAAGAGGGATCCACAGGTTTTCCAGGAAGGAGGCCCATAAGTCTTGTCTTGGAATTCTCATGGGTTTGTGGATTGGCAGGGAGGAATCACGTTTTGCCCTCGATACTGAAAGCTACCATTCAGTTGTCTTCCAACTAACTCAGTCCTGGGGGACATGACCCAGACTCATCTGGAATGGATTCTCTGATTTGGTAACTGGTTTAAATAGCTGGTTTAAGTAGGTTTCCAGACCCTCTGAAGACTGACGGGGGGATGCTGTTTTCACTGACTGGAGTAACCCCCTGTTTAAGGATCCTTGCTCTGGGGAGAACAGAGAAGCATAAGTACAGGTGAAGAAATAGCTCTAAAGGGTGACAGTAATGTCAGTATAGATGAAGGTCTCTATTCTCTGGACATGGTAGTGGGACCAGTTGACAAACAAGATCACAAAGAGGCAGAGTGGAGAGTAACCATGGCACCCACAGCCAGATGGATTCAGTGGTTCCTCAGAACACCCTTAATCTCCAACACCAGAAGGGAAGGGAGGGATCTGGAGGCGGGCTCTGAAAAGCCACCTTTGCCAGCGGGGACCTGGGCGAGAGGCTTGTGTTTCTGGTAACTACACTGGCAGCCAGCAGCAGGGCTGGAGTACTATGATCTGATGGAGCAGGGGTCACGTTTTTCTTCAGTTAGTGCATTCCAAAGCTGCCCTGTGACTGCAAAGTAGACTGGGGCTTTCTTTTCCTCTTTACAGTTTATTGGCAAAGTATCAACTGTTTTATAGGGCAAATGCTGCCATCCGCCCAGCTGTGCTCAGCAGTTACTGCCAGCGAGGATGTTTCAGTTGGGACTCACACTAGGGTGACTCCAGGTTTAAAAGCCTGCCTCTGAATGCATCTCTTCATGCCCTTTAAATGTTGCAAATCAAAGAGGCATACAGGGAGGCTTGGCGATTGGCAAACTTCCCACCATAGTGATGAGAATATAGCCCTTTGTGTGGCTAGAACAGCAAGGGGTGAGGAGGAGGAATACAGGCAGCTTCTCTGGGAGGTCCAAAGCCCCAGTGACAAGCAGAGCAAATTTCCTGAGGTCAGGGGAGATACAGAGGATACTTCACCAGCTACAGAAAACATTGGGCAGCCTCTTCCTTAGAGACATCAGTGCTATTGTTTCTGCTCATTTCTTCTTCCACGTTTAGCTCACACATTTATTCATTCAGTCAACATTCATTAAGCACCTGCTATGTGACAGTACCCCTATATGACAGACCATGGATTTAGTGTAGGTTTAATATGTCTCAGGGACCCTGGCTTGCACTGGCCCCTTTTTCTAAAGGTGTTCACCTGATACTATGCTTCTGTAAATTGCAAAAGGAAAGTATTATAATGGCAGGTTTCTAAGACTTGTTGTTTTTCAGTCCAACTCTCCTTCCTCATTTGCCCTTACATATGTTGGAAGTAGAACTGAAGTTAGGGTTTTGTGTGCTATGTTCACATGATTCACAGTCACTTGCCATGTGAAATTCCATCATTGCGAGCCATCTTCAGTGTAGCTGTGACTTCCACAGATAAAGCTACTGCTCACTCTAATGGTTTGGATATGGAGTATACTCCCCCCGCCCCGCCAAAAAAAAAAAAAAAGCTCATTAGACAGTGTACAAATGTCCAAAAGTGAAATGATCAGATTTTGAGAGCTTTCTCAATGGATTTTAGAGCTTTAACCAATGGATTAATTCTCTTGATGGATTAATAATAATTTGAATAGATTACTGGGTGGTAACTATAGGCTGGTAGGGTATAGTTAGTGGAAGTATGTCACCAGGGGCATCTCTTGGGAAATATACATCTTGCTCTTAGTTCCTGATATTCTTTCTCTGCTTTCTGGCTGTCCTGAGCTGACAGCTTTCCTCTACCACATCCTTCCACCAAGATGTTCCATCATTACTCAGGCCCGAGTAATAGAGTTGGTGAACCATGGACTGAACCTTTGAAACCACAACCCCCCCCCCCCAAATACTTTTCCTCTTCTCAGCTGTTCTTGTCAGGTACCTCATTCACAGCAACAAAAAGTTGACTAACACACCCACTGTACCAACTTGCCCAACATTGTGACCCATAGGTGTAGGACCTCTAAATGAAGACCCTGGGCAGCAGACTTCTTAAGGAGTGCTGGCAATTCAGGGTACGTAAGATTGGTACTGCACATGGGACTGCAAAATGCCAAGAAACTTAGAGCACATAATAAGAGGAGCTTGATAGAGGTTTCAAAAATGACAGTCTAAAAATTTTATAAGACACGACCAATATGGAATTGTGAAGCTAAAATAAACTTTTCTGAATTTTATAAAGTAAACACCCAACTTTGATTCATCATGCTAAAAGAAAGATTGAACCATCATTCTGTTCTCTCAAAAGAAAATGATTTTACAACAATTATTATCAAAGAGGTGGTAGGTGAATAAACACAAGAAACGCAAGAAGAAACTTAATTAATATGCACAATATAATTATCAGGCAGTTAATTAATAAGCACCATATAATTTTTCTGGGTTTTTAAAAATCTTTAATTTATGATTCAGTTCCTTCTTATAAAGACGTATTCACTTTCTTAATTATCCATTAATAAATTCTGTAGTTTTTAAAGGTGACTGCCCAACTTAAATAAACTTCAGGCTTCACAAAACCAGGCACCCTTCTGGGGCATTGGTAGATACTGGGGATAGAATAGTCAAGACCGGCCCTCAAATCCAAGGATTTCACAGGCACTGGACCAGACTGATACAAACCAGAGGGTCACTAGGAAGCGCAGGGCCTTCACCTCTCTCCCTATTTCCAATTCATTATTTTTTTTCTGTTTGGACATGACACTTTGGGAAGCTCAGTACAGCCTGGTTCCCTCCCAGAGCCTCCAGCCCCACTTCTCCCTCTCACATTGGAGGCATTCTTGGATTCCCCTCCTGCCCACACCCAAGTCTCAGAACTTATTCTACTTCATCATGTAAAACACTTCTGACCTGTTTTTGACTGCACTAAGGAATTCTGGTTTTGTCCTCTGGGTTTTCTTGTTCATACTTATAGAGAAGTCATAAAATTATTTTTCCAAACAGAGTTCTTTCCAAAAGAGGAATTAGGACATCTGCTTCAAATAACAGTTTATTTCTTCCTCACTTCATTTATCCCAGTCTCCTTCTTCCTTTCCCTCATTCACCCTGTGAGCGATGTTTGCCTGCGTAGCTTTGATAAAATGATTAGGAAATTGAGAACACATAGAAAAATGTAAAAGAAATATGATTTCAAGGACTACGAGAAAAAGCAGCTCTCTTTGATCCTGCCTATGTGTGCCGCTGGTCTGGGTCCTGTTGGAGAGATGGAGAAGAGAGACCAGGATTTAAGCCAAGCCTATCAGATTGGGAGCTCTTCCAGGTCAAAGGTTTTGTCTTATCCTTTTCAGTATTAACCTTGTTGATGTCATAGATTCAATAATACACATTAGGGAGGGAGAGAGGGAAGGAGGGAGAGAGAAATATAAAAGGAGGCATTTATTTGTTCTTAAATTACTTCATTTTGCAAAAGAAATTCCCCCAAACCTTTCCATGTCTTCATGTCAGAGGATTCTCCTATACGTTACTTCTTTCCTCAGGCTCCAAGGAAGATGTGTTTGTTCAAGATCAACCCTTTCACCTTTGCCCTCAATCCCAGATTCTCCTGAGTCTTTCAGAATTCAGCTTCAATAATCATCTTCCTGATCTCTAGTTGCAGCCTCTCTCTTAATCTCTATGGCCTCTTTTCTTCTCAGCCAATAACCACACTCAAGGGTCTTCAGTTCTTAGACATGCACCCTCCCCAACATACATACCCTGACTACCATCTCTGGCCCATGTCCCTTGTAGCAGCCATGTACGAACTCACCTTTCTTCTGCATTTGTTCTCTCTACTGCTTATTTGGCATTGATTCATATTCATACATTAACTGACACTCATCTGATTGAAGGTCAGTGACCAATTTCCAAATCTGTTAGACACTTTCAGTATTAAGCTCACTGATTTCAGCAAGGTTATTTTTGTGAGCAGGGGTGTTTGTTTTACATATATTTCAAGGGAAATAAAAATTACTCCACTTCTGACAGTCTCTCTCTCTATTACAATGATTGGACCCCTGATTACTAAATGATGTATCCAAAGAATGAAGGGGGAGAATCTGAGCTATATTGAAGCAGGGTGTCTGAAGGAACCGGGTGTCTGGGGAGCCCTGAGGAGAAAAGACATCATGGAGACTGGAGAAGAGGGAGCCAACAGGTGCTAAGCAGCACCAAACCGTTAAATGGACCACTGAGTGGGATGTTTGAGGAGGTAAGTTTTGTCTGGTTGTGGAAAAGAACTCCATAATGAGCACAGCCACATAACGCAGGAGAATGGAGCCTCATAATGCTAGGACCCAATAGCCTAAAGGACATCTTCATGTGAATTGGACAAAGGTACTTCTTTCTCTAATCAGCCAAAGCCTGGCCCCATAGCACGTAGGTCTCACCCACTTGCTCCCTTGGGCAGGGCACAACCTGTACTGTCTTCCAGAGCAACTCTGTAGAAGGCAATGGGATTTCGGTCACTAGAAACATTCAACTAATGACTAGGTGGTTTTATGTTTTGGTTCTGTACAGAGCATTTCTTACAATTCTGTTTATGATAATCTCATTATTGCTAGAAAGAGAGGGAAAGATAGACCAACAGAGAAGAAAAATGGAGTGAGAAGGAGAAAATTAGAGAGGAAGATAGATGTGGGAGAGAGAGAGAGAAAGGGAAGGGAGAGATTGGTTGGTTGGTTGAATATTTTTAATCTTATATTCAAATATGCCTCAATACAGATGAATGACCATGTTTTACAAGCAAATGATACCTAGCTGTGTCTGCCACAGCTAGGTATCATTTGCTTGTAATTCTTATACCTTATCCTATTACTTTCCTGTCTTGTTTGCTATTTGAGTCCCAGTTTTGTTCGAGGTGGTCCAAATTGGTCTATGCCAGTCGTTCTTAACCTGGCTACACAGTAGTATCTCAGTCACAATTTTAAAATTATTGGTAAAATCAGAACCTTTGGGTATGAATCTATATTTCTAAAATTTCCCAGGTAATTCTTGACAGGATTGGGCCATTTGTTTAGGAAATTTGATAGGAACATGCTTTCAGAAATACAATATTCTATTCAAATGCAAGATCATCAGAACATTTTATATTTGATATTTATGAGATAGTTCACTTTTAGTGTCCTTTGCATATGCAGGAGGCTACCAATGGAGGCCTGCTAGGAGGCTTCTGGAAAAGCTTCACTTTTCCAATATAAAGGGACAGGGAATGAGATTAGGATGCAGCAATCTTTGGGGGGCCGTTATTTTGTTAGTACAAGTCCCAGATATTTAAAGCTTGCTAGTTGTGGAAAAAAATAAATGATTTTTATATCAGAAACTTCTGTCCCCCAACAATTACTTAGCTTCCAAACCAGAAGACCCTTTCTCATCTAGAAACTCTTCTCTAGAATGGCTACAACTTACAGTTGATGCAACGTTAATAGCCCTTTTAGGAACCATTGTACAGTTACCTGGATCTTTATCTTTCCTGTAATAGAAAAACTAGGGTTGAGTCTCTGGCCCAATTCCAGCAGATAGTTTATAACTAGGGCTCAGAATATCATAATATGTTCTTTCACTCCCACCATTTATTTTCCAAAAGCGAGCTGGCCTATTACACACCCATTTTCCCTAGGGCTGTTATGTGAGAACTTGGAAATGATTCCTCATTGGTTTATTACTCTCTAAAACTTAGCCAGAGGAATGACAATCTAATTATTATTGACTGAGCTAGCATATCTCACTTAGGAAGACAAGATTAATAAAACAAAGCATTCTTCTGGGGATGTTTGTTACATAGATTTTAAAGCCCAAACACATTTTTCCAAGGGGTGAAATTCATATTGTTTTATACAAGAAAATTCTTACCATAGGGTGATCTTGCTTTATCTTTTCTTTCAAACTATATCAGAAACTTGAAGTGTCTTGTTTCTCTGAAACCTTCCACACTATTTTTAGTGATAAATAAGTGTAGTGTTAGAGGTTTAGAAATTGTTCTACTTCAAAATATACAGAATCATCAATTTAAATGATAGGAACATGCTTTCAGAAATACAATATTCTATTCAAATGCAAGATCATCAGAACATTTTATATTTGATATTCATTCTGCTGTAATATGACAATTACTATTGTCCTCATGATTGTTTGGTGGTATTTTTTCTTAAACTAATTCGTATTTTGCTACTAATAATACTAAAATGATGCAAAAGAATGAAAGTTATCACTTTATAGCAAAAAGAGGGCTACCTTTGAAGTAGGACAGTTTTAAACTTAGATTTTGTTTCTTCCAGGTACTACTATTGTCCTAGGGCAAGTTAATTTACTATCACCTGGTTTGCTTGCTTGTTAAATGGGAATACAGATACTTACATACTGGATTTGAGTGAGGTATACAATTATGTACATGAAGTCCCTTGTACAATGCCTGATATATAATGTCACGGAGTAGTTTCCATGGCTAATAAAGATAATTTGTTAATAGTCTTATTCCTAACGGAGACACTGGCTTTGTTGGAAATCAGTTTCCTTACGGAGACTGAACACAAATGAAAGGCGATAGAGGTCTTTTAAAGTGCTTCTGACCTTCTGATCATTTGGTCAGACAGTCTGAGTTACGGTCTTCACTTCATAAATGCAAAGTAGACTGTATAAAAGGAAAAAATATGCTCTAGTTCATTCCCTCAAAGTATTCATCAAATGAGGTAGGATTTCTGGAAAAGATTAAGAGCTTACATTTTTCATCGGACTTAACTTCCCATAAAATTTCATAGAGGATAAAAGGCGAGGAATGCAGAAGCAGTATTCTTTCTGTTTTATCTGCTACCTGCCCTAAATCTTCCTGAGGTATCATTAATTATAGTGGTGCCAGTCAAAATGCTGCTTAGACAGGCAAATTTTCACACAAAAGTCTGTGCCTGAGATTTCAAAACTGGCAGTTGAATTTTAGTATTTAGGCGAAACTGAAGGCTATCTCAGAAGAAATACCTTCAAACCAGTCATGACATGGAATGAGAATGATACATAACCAGGGACTTTGAATTGAACTAGTGATGTTTTGGTCCTTGGCACACAGCTTCAGAACAGCTCAAAGAATTCTAAAAATAGGTAGTATTTAAAATTTCCAAATTAGGTGGGATCCTGAAAGATCTGACTTGGGCAGTGTTTATCTGAGAACATAAAGTGGGGGGGGGGCAAGAAACTGCTACTATTAGACTTGTTACATTGAGCTACCATATGCTAAGTACTTCACCTTTTTTTTTTTCTTGAATGTGTGAGATGGATCATATTTATAAAAGGAAAGTGAAATTTGGAGATCTGAAACAAAATATCCCAGGTCACATGGCTGGCAAGTGGTAAAGGTGGTATTGTCTTGATTTCAAGATGTGAACTTTCATTGGACAGTTTTAGTTTTTCCAGAGGAAAGCGGTCTTGAGGTACGGAATCCCCCAGAGGGAGGGGTCTTCACTTCAATCCAACACATTTGTCATTGAGCACCTTTAGCATGCTAGACAAAGAAAATTAAGAAACAGTTACTGCCCACAAGGCATTTACAATCTTGTGGAAAGAGCTAGGTCAACTTACCTAAAGTATTTTTTTCTCATCTGTAAAGTAAAATAATTAGAGTATTTAAAAAATATTTTTTCAGCATAATTTTCCCCATGGATATTTGGAAAAATCCCAATGTGTTGAAAAACTGTAAAATAAGGGAGCACAGAGAAGAGGCATGTAGCCCACACTTTAGTCAGTAAGGAAGTTCTTAATGATTTTTATAGTTTGATATGTTTTTTTACATGGCCCAGCTTACATGAAGCCTTTTATAATTGCGCTAATTTAGAATTTCCTAAATTGGATGTTCAGTTTAAAAAAAAAAAAGCAGTTAGGAAAGGTTAAGAAGCTAGAGCGCACCATTTGGAGAAGATATTCAACTCTAGGAGTTCTGAATGCTTTTGATAGCATAAAGTATTACCAAAGAAAGATTAATTCAGACACTAACTTTAAGCACCACCTATGAAACATGCATATTCATTTACTTTGCACAACAAGCCACCAATTAATAGATATTAAGACTAAGGATATTTAGTATTAAAAGGAATAGAGTTAGTCCTTTCACATTCACTCATGAAGGAATTACCAGATCAGAATATCCCTCCTGGTTTAAATAAATGTAAAACTAAAACAAAACAAAAAAAAAGTAGGAAACAACTATTTTCACTCAGTGGAAAATTGGCAGCACAAGTTTTTAATCTCTGAGATAAAGGAATCTCTTAAAGTGATAGCTCACATTAGGGGACAATTTACCAGCTACAATGCAGGAAGTTGGCACCTAAGCAGAGCATGAGGTTCCACTGAACTAGGAGGCAAGATCAGTTTGGTAGTCCAAGCAACTGAAATCTGCAGTTCAGGGAATAGGAGAAAAGGGAGCTCATAGCCCCAGAAAACTGAGAAGTTACTTCAAAAGTTCTAGGTTGAGGGATGAGTTTAAGACCAACTGAGACTTACCTGTCAGCTTCTGCTATGGGATTGGGAGCAAAACAGACACTGAATATCAAGCAGTGCAAAGTGTCATTGGAGTTCTAATCTTCAAGAATAGAGACGTGTTTTTTTAAAAAAACTCTTTGTAAATGCAAAAGTTCCTAAGTTTGGCAGGAGGTTTTGCAGGAACTCAACTGTTACAGTACCAGTCCTATGAGACAGAATGCTCATATAATACCAGGTAAAACAAACTTATCACTCATGGATAAGCATCAAGATCAAGCAGAAGCCTGGGATCCATGGTGATCCATGTCCTCCAAAGCTCAGAATAGCTGTTCCAGAGTTATCTATGCATGCCATACTTCGCACTTCAGTTGGCCCCAGAATCATTCTATTGCATTTATATAGACGTTACTTGGTTCCCTGAGTATTGTAGAAACCCCTGTTTTAGGATGAAGAAAAGCATAGCTTGGGTCCTTCAGAACACTTCTTCCCCATCTCATGATCTAGCATTCTTTGTATGTTATGCCCCCAAACAGATCTGACCTTCTGCAGTCAGTACTTCTGGAATCCAGCTGATTCACTAGAAAGGCTGCACTTTAGCAGTACAGACCATGCCCTAAAGTAAGGTCTATACTGGACTCACTTTGACAAAGTCTCTAACAAAGTTTGGCAAAACCCATATGGGAGATAGGTTTTGTAGGGTGAGTCCCAAGAAGTTAGAGGGGTTCTAGAAACATCTTGGGCATTCCACATTATCTGTAGTAACAAAGTATAACACAGATTTGACAAAAAATGTTTAACTTTATTATACCTTAAGGTACAAATTTAAGGTATCACTATTCCTTAAATACTCAGATTTAAGGTAATCAACAAGTAATTAAACTGCCTGATAAAATGAGAATCTACACTCTTCAAAGACAGATAATAGAATCATATTATACAATGAGTTATTAAAATATTCATAACTCAATTAAAAGAATCAATAGATATACAAAGAAGTAAGAGAGCACGCTAGTCTACAGTCACAAAAGCATGTAGTTAGTAGAAACAGAACTCAACATGGCACAGATCTTGGACATAACATAAAATTACTTAGAAACAGCTACTATAAATGTGTTTCAGGAATTAAAGGAAAATATGTTCAAAGAGGACAGGAAAAGACGGGGGAGGGGTGAATGAAAAACCAGGGCATCTCAATAAACACATAGAAACTTAAAAAAAAGAACCAAATAGAAACTTTGGAACTAAGTAATATGTTAAATGAAATGGAAATTCAGTGGAGGGATTTAATAATAGTTTGGAGATATCAAAATAAAGAGTCACTTTGAGAACAGATTATATCATTTGAAGATTCTAAGGAAAAAATATTGAAGAAAAATGAAGAGAACACTGGTGTAAGAATAGATGATCTAACAGATGCCCTTATTTTATCAGGCACATGTCTGATAAAATATAGATTCTAAAAATTAGGAAAAAGCAATAAAAGAGAATTACAGGTCGGGTTTTCTTGTGAATATAGATGCAAAAACTATATAAAATATTATCCAACATAATGTAAAATCATGTTTACAAAATAAAATAGTATAAAATTAGAAGAAAGGTAAACCATTAGGAAAATCTCTCAATGCAATTCACTGATAGGCTAAAACTGAAAGCTCCTGTGATCATCTTAATTGGTATAAAAGGGCACTTGCCACCTCCACTGGAGTATTTTGAAGCAAATCCCATTTCATCCATAAATAATTCAATGTATATTACTTTCTAAAACATCAGGAATATTTTACTTAGGTTATGTATTTTTTATAATTTATATGTTGAAAAAAATCATATTGTTTGTTTTGCGGCTTCCATCCCTACACTTTTGTCTAAGAAGTTACTGTGAATCTTGTATTCTGTGTACATTGGTGATTGATTTGGATGCTTGGTCAGATTCTAGCTTGATTTGGGGGCATAAATTAATGATAGTTTTGTGAATTCCTTTTTTTTTATTGTTGGTTGTTCAAAACATTACATAGTTCTTGATATATCATATTTCACATTTTGATTCAAGTGGGTTATGAACTCCCATTTTTACCCCGTATACAGATTGCAGAATCACTTGTGAATTCCTAATTGCATCACCTCAGAAGGAACATTCTACTAATTGGCTCTTTTTTTTTTTTTTTGTGTGAGATTAACATCGAGTGGTATGTTTGAGTGTGGACACACTGATCTAGTCATTGCACCATTCCTCATCAGTTTTTCAACAACGGTTTTAGCAGACATGGGTGCTCTATTCTTCATTTCTATTTACTTACATCTGGGATTTTCTTTTCCTTTTTATTAGAGCACAGTTAAACATAGCAGTTGAGTTAATTTTGACAAAAATCACACATGCATGCAATTTGGCTTCAATCCCAGTTCTTCCCTTTTTCTCTCCTACCTTCCCCTATTCTCTTCCCTTGACTTTACTGATCTTCCTTTATTTATTTTTGATTAGTAATTTATACATAAAGGTGAAATTCCCTGTGGTATATTTGTATATACATATAAGGTGTTTTTGTTAAATTCCTTACATTTTTTCTCCCTTTTCCTGTCCTCCCTCCCTCCCTCTTCATCTCCTATTTACTTCACCAAATATTCCCTATAATTTTATTTTATCTGATTGCTGCCCACTGCCCCTTCCTTCTTTTCATTTTGTCCTAGTTTCCACATATTTGAGAAAACATTCAACCCTCGATTTTCTGAGTTTAGCTTATTTCACCTAGATTATTTAACTTAGATGTTCTCCAGTTCCACCCATTTATTGGCAAATCCCATTATTTCCTTCTTCTTAATGGCTGAGTAAAATGCCATTGTGTATATACAGCACGTTTTCTTGATCCATTCAGATGAATGGACTGAAAGGCATCTGGGATGATTTAATAATTGGTTATTGTGAATTATTCTGCACAAACATTGAAATTGCTTTATCACTATAGTATACTATTTAAGTTCGTTTTGATAAGTACCAAGGAATAGGATAGTTTGGTCATATGGTGGTTCCATTCCTAGTTTTTTGGAGAAACTCCATACTTCTTTCCAGAGTTATTATACTAATCTGCAGTCACTACCTTTTCTGCCACCTCCTTCCCAGTATGTATTATTATTTATGTTCTTGGTAATTACCATTCTGACTGGAGTGAGATGAATTTGTAGTATAGAATTGATTTGCATTTTCTTGATTGCTAGAGATGTTGAACATTTGCTCATGCATTTTTTTTTTTTTTGGGCTATCTCTACTTCTTCTTTTGAGAATAATATGCTTAATTTTTTGGCCCATTTAAAATTTTTTGGGGGGACATTAAGCTTTTTAAATTCTTTATATATTCTGGATATTAATCCCCTGTCAAAAGAGTAGATTTTCTTCTGTTCTGTAGGGTCTCTTTTTACACTCTTAATCATTTCCTTTGCTGTGAAGAAAGAAATTTTCAATTTGATGGCATCCCACTTATTTATTCTTGGTTTCATTTCTTCAGCTTTTAGGATTCTTGTGAGGAAATCAGTTTCTGCACCTGCATGATGGAGTGTTGACCCAGTGTTTTATAAAGGTTCTGGTCTAATTCCTAAGTCTTTGATCCATTTTGATTCAACTTTTGTACAGGGTGAGAAGCATCTAATTTATATACATTCTTCTATATATATCTAGTTTTCCAAGAACCATTTGTTATAAAGGCTATCTTTTCTTCAACATTTTTTATACTTTTTTTGCACCTTTGTCAATTATCAGATGGCTGTAAGTAGGGGTGTTTGTCTCTGTGTCTGCTACTCTATTCAATTGGTATTTGTGTCTATTTTAATGCCAATACCATGCTGTTTTGTTACTATAGTCCTATAGTATAATTTAATATTTGGTATTATGCTACCTTCTGAATCGCTCTTGCTCTGTGGCTGAGAATTTTCTATGAAGAAATTTCATTGGACAACTCTCTGCTCTCCCTTGGGTACAGTTCAAACAAGATTCTCAAGAAAGATGCTTAATTCTTCTTGTTTTTGAATAAGATCCAGAATTATTTGGTTCTTAAAGTCATTCAAAGGTGTCCAATATCTTTTCTCCCCCTTGAGTAAAATCACCAACTTAGGAATGTTCAATGATTCCCCCCAAAATGTTCATGTCCTACAGGGACATGGAATTTATGAAAGTTTATCTCTGGAATTTCCATCTCTGAATGTTTATTTACATACCAAAGGGAGAATTAAGGTTACAGTCAGAATTGATGTTGGTAATCAGCTGACTTAAATAGGAAGGTTATTCTGGGTTATCTAGGTGTGCTGAAGCAACCACAGGGTCCTTAAAAGTAGAAGAGGGAGGTAGGAAATAGGTCAGTGATGCAATGTGAGAAAGACTTGATTTGCAATTGCTGACTTAGAAAACAAGAAAAAGGGTCCGAGATCTGAGAAATGCTGGTTTCTTCTAGAAGCTGAAAAAGGCAAGGGAATGGATTCTACAGCCTCCAGGAAGGAACCCAGCCCTACTGATCCTTTGATTTTAGTCCAGCAAGCCCTGTGTCAGACTTGTGACCTATAGAACTGTAACATCATAAATTTATGTTGTCTTCAAACCAGCATGTTTGTGATAATTTGTTATGGCAGCAACAGGAAGTCAGTATAGTGCTGACATTTCTGTGAGAAAACAGACAATAACAAAGGAACAAACAGAGAAACTATTCCATTCAGTAACAGTATAACATATTTTCCAGGTCAACCCATAAAGATAAAATTTCTGCACAGTTTCAAAAACAGACTAGTAAACATAAGGAAAACATGAGAAGCTATCCTTGATAGTATAAAGAAAAATTATAATTAAATATCTAGAAATTAAATAAGATTCCAATGGAAAAAACTTGAAAAACCTAGTAAAGAATGTAGAACATTATCTGATAAATGAAGACACATTGCATGCTCTTGGATGGGATGATGAGTATTACAAAGACGTTAACTACTTGAAGTAATCTGTATGTTTCACTATCAATTCCAATAGGACTGTGTAAGGAACATGATAACAATTATTCTAAAATAAAAAGAAGCAATGAAGGATCATGGCTAAGGCTATGTCATAAACAAGTAAACGTGCCAAATATGGCATCAGGAAGACACAGTAAAAAAGCAGTGTGGTACTGTTGCAAGAATAGACAAATAGAACACTGGAAGAGAATAGAAAGCCTCAAGATGAAACTTTGGGTAACTAATGTATGATAAAGGTGGCATTACACACCAATGAGGGGGAGGCCTGGAATGTTTAATAGATACTGCTGGAAAATCTAACTGGGTTGGGGGAGAAACTGGTGAATTATTATTTCATATCACTTACAATCTTGATAGACTATCAAAATTTGAAAGGTAAAACAATAATGCTAATAGAAAAAAATATGGGAAATATATTTGTTACCTAGGAATGGAGAAAACTTTTTAAAATGTCAGAAAAAATATAAGACAAAAAGATTGATTAATTTATATTGAAGTCATGTATTTCTATTAATTAAGTACACATTGAACAATGTTTATAAATAGATGAAAAAGGAAGAAAATATATGCAATATAGAAAACTGGATTAGTTTAGTAATTAATATTTAGAATATACAGAACTCCTGTAAGAAAGACAAAAATCCCAGTGGAAAGATGGACAAAGGACATGAACAGACAATTTATAGTAAAGAAAGCAGAAAATCTTATAAGCATATAAAGATGTGCTCAGACTCATCAGTAATCTGAGAAAAATCAATAGTGAGACTGTAGTTAATATCTGGGGAAACAAAAAAGTTTAATCATGCTGAGGTTGGGAAGAACGTGGGGCCATACTAGCCCTCAAAACATTGATGGGAGTAGGGTACACTGCTATAGTACTATGGACAGAAATTTAGAATTATTTGGTCAAACTGAGAACACTCATATTCAATGACTTAACAATTTCTCTTCTGTTCTTCACATATTATAGGTAAAATGAAAAGATCAAGCACAAAAAAGGAAGGATATTTGCAACATATAAGATAGATGAAGAATTATTATCTAAACATAAAGAACTGCTGTCAAAAAAATAGAATTTATTAGGGATGGGGATGTGGCTCAAGCTGTAGCAAGCTTGCCTGGCATGCGTGCCGCCCGGGTTCGATCCTCAGCACCACATACAAACAAAAGATGTTGTGTCCGCCGAAAACTAAAAAATAAATAATAAAAAATTAAAAAAATAGAATTTATTGAAAAAATGGTTTAGAAAACTACTAAGCAGTTCATAAAGAGAAAATGAAAATGCTAATGAAACCAAGCAAAGGTGCTCAACCTCAATAGTAATCAGAGATACCAAATAAAATCACAATGAGAAACCTATATTACACATATTCAAACATACAAAAATTAAAAACCCAAACTGCTAAGAGCCAAGTATATGATGCATGGCATTTTTGGTCGAAAGGTGACGCCAGCTAGCCATTGAGATGATATGATTATGTTAAGATTTGCATTCATATGGATATTGGACTCCTGCTGTTCACCTAGGCCAGCTACGGGACTCCTGGAGAGTTCCCATTGGTTGGGGAAGTACAGTAGGAGGGAGTTCCGGGGGAGGAGCTCTCTCGGCGGGTCCGGGAGGAGGCCGCGTGAGTGGAAAAAATCTCCCCGGGCGGTAGCGGACATTGGCGGCAGTTTCAAAAAATAAACTTTGTTCCTGCTTAAGTGGCTCGTGATTTTGTGCCCAGCCAGACTGCGGCACCAAACAACATAAACATTGGCAGGGGAATAGAAAAGTAAGAACTCATATATTTCTGGCAGAAACATAAATTGATACTAGCATGGAAAATGATGTAGCATTACCTATAAAGTCCCACATGTGCAGAACCTAATATCCAGTCAATCTACTCCTACTCCAGCACACAGTGCAACAGACATGTACTGGAATGTTCATAATGACATTGTTAATTGCTAAAAGTGGAAACAGTACAAATGACCATCAAAAGCAGAAAAGATAAATTATTACATATTTCTAAATCAGAGTATTACCCCAAAATGGAACAAACTTCAGCCACACAGCATCAACATTGGATGAATAGAAGAGACACAGTATTAATTCCATTTAAATAAGGTCAATAACAGAACACATTGAATGTATCTTATTTGGAAGTTCATACTTGAAAGCACGCGAAATATTGTAACAAAAGTCAATGTAGTGGTTATTTCCAGGGCAAGGAAGACAATACACTGTTAGGGCATTTTTAAAGGGTTGAATTATTTTAACCAAATTAGAGGAAGAGCTTCCTTTCAGAGCATTGTTAAGCACAGTTAATGTTATATTTCTTAATGGGTGCTAGTCGCACAGGTATTGCTGCTTTCATTAACATTTTTAATACAAGCCTGTATGTATAACTTAATTTGCAATGAAAATTATTTTTAACATGATTGGATTAGACATTCTCTAGTTTTTTGTTTTTTTTTAAATCTTTGATACACTGTGGCAAAACCCTTCCCAAGTGGATGTATTGTTATCTCCTCAATTTAAGCAGTATGCACTGAGATATGATATACTGGTGAGTTAGAAAACTCTGAGGAAAAAAAAAAAAGTGAATTGAAGTAACAAAGAATCAGAAAATGGGAGACCAAGAAGAAGATCATGATGATTCAAGTCCCTCTTCTCAGAAAGGCAACTGGGGTTTTACTTGAGAGTCCCCAGGTTTCAATCTCAGTTCTGCTTTGGCTTGGGCAGATCTCGAATCCTCAGTTTCTTCACGCTGGCTTTGTAAACTGTACCCTGAGATCCAAGTAGGAGGACTAATGATTATTATTTTACAGTAGGGGAAACTGAGGCCACAAGGGTCACCACTAGCTCAAGTTGCCATCACCAGGTTGGAACTCGGGGCTTCTGAGGCCAACTCCCTGACCTCTGCACTGCCCCAGGGTACAGCTGTTCTCTCTTTTCGCTGCCTGTGAGCGCACCGCTTGACGTCACAGAAGAACGCCCGGCCCCGCCCCCCGCCCCTTCGGAAGCCCCGCCTCCTCTTGGCCACGCCCCTCCGGCTTTCGCTAAGCCCCGCCCCTGCCGCTTGTCCTCGCGCGTTCCCGTCTGGCTTCTCTTCCGGCCCCACCCTCCCAGCTGCCATGACAACGAGTCCGCGCCCCGCGCTCTGCTGCTACTCGGGCGGGACCCAGGCTGGACCGCGGGCCCCGGCCTGGGGGCCACAGCTGCCACCGCCGCCGTCACCTCGTCTCCTCCCCGTCCCCGTCCCGCCCCGCGTCTCCCCGCCTCATTCGGGCCCGTGGCCGGGGTCCCTCCCCGCCGCCCGATCCCGGGCAGATGCCGAAGGTAAAGGCGCTGCAATGCGCCCTGGCGCTGGAGATCCGCTCAGTGAGTACGGTGGAACCCCCTCAACCCCCGCAGCAGCTGACTCACATTTGCCTCCCTCCCATCACCTCCGAGAGCCCGGAATCCCTCAAAGTCTCCCTCACCCTCCGGTTGGTTCATCGCTGGGGAGCAGTACCCCCACGTCACCTCGGCCCTCCACCACCTCGAAGTCTTAACACCCTCCCACTCCCGACAACGCCGAGGCCTTGACGCCCACCTCAGTTTTTCTTGTTTTATCTCAGCTTCCAGTTGGGTTGCTTTCAAATCATTTCCAAACTCTCCGGAGTTCCTCACTTTCCTCCAACTTTCAGTGAGTTGGGAGCGGTGGTGTTCTTTTCAAACGCTTCTCTGCTTCTCCTATTCGCTTAGTGAGAAAGTATTACTGTCCCTTGTCCCGGGCCTGGGGTGCGTGTGGCATTTCCTCCCAAATTGCTGCAGGCACACCCTTTTAGACAGGGTTCCAGGCTTCCCGTTAGTGACGACGGGGGCCTTTATTCTCAGTCATAGGGCGGATTCCCCACGTCCAATAAGCGAAATGCGGCATTGTTACACAAAGTGCCTTGCTGTCTCCTCCTGGGGCCACACCCGAGAAACCCAACTCCTCAGAAATTAGTTCAGGCCTCTGGAGTCTCCAGACTCCCAACTTTGCGAGGAATCCCTTCTCATCCTCCCAATTGTTTCACAAAAGTCTCTTTAGCTTTTAGAAGGGAACTCCTCATTCTCCAAACTTGCAATGCCACCACCCAGTCATCTCCAGACTTACTGAAAAGTACCTTTTCCCCAGCCTCCTGTGGCAATCCAGCTGAGGCAGACAGCCTCCATGTATGAGAAAACTTCATCCAATTTGATAGCTGCAGAACCTTCCAAGGGTTTTTTAAATTCCTTCCCTTGCATTTGCTAGAGAACCTTCTAATTTTCCTCTTTAGACAAAGCTCAAACCTATTTTTTCTAGAGGAAATCCTCCCAAGAGCCCTTCACTCCCCTCTCTAGTTCTGTAGATACCGACCTTTAAACAGTTTGGAACAAATTCCATTTCTTCTCCTTCTTACTTAAATATTCACCACCACTTCCCTGGGTGCTGCCCCAGGGGCCCATCTGCAGTTCCTTCCTGCATGCCCTACAGGCAGTTTTTTCTTCACTTAACCTGAGCTTCAAGATGCCTCTCTTTCTTCCATATCCTTCTTCACTTTGAATGAGGTTGCTGCTGCAGGGATCTTAAAGCTGCAGAAAAGTCACAGAACTGTTTTAGATCTTTTGTTTGGTCTTTAAAAAAGAAGCTTGGGTGGGGCAAAATAGGAAGGAAATTTCTGGGGCTTTTGTTTTCTGTTCAAGCTTGCAGCAGGTTTACTCTGAAACTATCATTAGCATTATATGTTTGCATCTTCAGCTGATTATTTATTTTTTGTAAAGTAAGTAGTTTAGCAGCAGAATACATGAAGCTTCTTAAACCTCTTGTTCTGGGCAGTTAGTAAAACTCAATAGATTTTGTTATTGGCTGCTTCTTCCCCACTTTGTAACCAATGGATTTAGCAGCCTGGGCATACAGCTGTCTGACAGGCTAGCTGCCACTTCACTCAATTGCCAATACAAACTTGCTAAGAGGAAGTACTCTGCTGCAACTGACTATTGCCCGAAGGTGTCAGAAAAAATATATTTTATCTCACTATTTTGACTTCTCTGTATTAGTTGTACCACAGAAAATAAATAATGTATATTGGAGCTTTGTTATTCATCAAAGCTAAAGAAAACTATGTAAGTGAAAATATTCTTATTTTAAAAAATAAACATTTGAGCTACAGAATTTTATAGTTCTAAGAAGTCTTTGCATGTAGTCCCTTTTACAGGTGAGAAAATCAAGGCTAAATTGCTTATGCAGGGTTGCACAACTATTTTAGGGGCAGATCTGCAACAATTTCTTTCCAGTAGAAGCCTTTTAAATATTGCTGATTCTCAGAAGGAGCAAAAAACTATTAGCAATCATGTAAATTAAACAAGTTTGATTAATTTGACTTTTATTGTATAGAGGAATCATATGACTAGAGATATTTTAAACATCTTTATGATTACAGTTTTTCTTTTTCAATTTATTTTTTATATTTACATGACAAAAAGGTCAGAACTATAAAATGATATACTGAGGGAAGTTTTATTTCCAGTCTCTCTGTCTCATATCTGATAAAAGGTAACCACTTTCATTGTTTGTAGTATAAACAGATATACACATACTCCCCCTTTTCTTAACTTTCCTTCTATTCTTAGATAATAGGCAGTATATTACATAAACTATTCTTTATGTTGATTTTTTTGTCTTCATTTAATATATCTTGGAGATCACCCTATATCTATGAAAATTGATCTTTCTCCCAAGTTTTTAAGTGAAAATTTTCAGACCTGGAGTTGGAAGAATCATTCAATGAATAACTTGTATCCCATGACCTATATACATTTATTTGATTTCACTGTATATATGCATAAAAATAAAATATTTCTTGCTGAAAATTTCAAAGCAAATTGTTGTCATCATGATGCTCCACTCTTAGATACTGCAATATTATCACACAAATGACAATTAATGATAATTTCCTAATATCTAATCCATGTTCAGGTTTTCTGTATTGTCAAAAGAATAACTTTATAGTGAATTTTTTCAAACTAAGATCCAAAGCTTACATGTGAATTTGACAATGTGTTAGGTCTTTATTAATCATTTTAATACAGAGCAGTTCTATTTTTTTCCTTTTCCATGATGTTTCTCTTTTTATTTACAGTGAATTTAGATATATTCATGCATTTGAGATTTAGAACCCTTCCATCACACCACAAAATTCCCTCATGCTCCTCTCAAGCCACATGAAAAAAGAACTACTATTCTGATTTCTTTTACTCTAGATTAGTTTGCCAGTTCTTGAACTTAGTAGTTGAAGTGTGTAGTTTTCAGTATTTTGTATCTGCCCAGCATGGTTTTGAGGTTCAACTATGTTATGTGTATCTGTGATTTGTTCCTCTGAATTGTATTCTCTTGAATGTGTACATTAACTCATTCTTTTTTAATGGACAAATAAAAATGGACATATTCAGTGTACAAAATGATGTTTTCACGGATACATATGTTGTGAAATGATTAAAAATAATTAGAATACCCATCGTCTCACATACTTTTTTTGTATGTCATCTTAAATAGATCTTAAGATCTATTTTCTTTGGATTTTTAAAGTATATAATCCATTATTGTTAACTATAATCCTATGTTATGAAATATACAATATATCTTCAGAGCTTATTTACCTTAACAGAAACTTTGCACCCCAACATCTCCTCATTTCCTATACTACTTACCAGGCCCTGACAACCACCATTCTACACTCTGCTCTTATGAGTTTGAATGTTTTTAAATTCTGTGTATAAATGAAATAATGCACTGATTGTTTTTCTGTACCTGGCTTATTTTATTTAGCATACAATTATTTAGTCCTTTAGATTTATGCATATTGTTGCAAATGACAGGATCTCCTTTTTTTTAAAGGTTCAACAGTGTGTCAGGCAAAAAATATATGCCACATTTAAAAAAATCCATTCATCCACTGGTGGAAAATTAGGCTGATTCTGCATCTTGACTATTGGAAATAACGCAGCAATAAATTTGGGCATGCAGATACCTTTTCTACACTCTTCCTTTCAAAGGAAATAATTTGATTTCCTTTGGATACATAGAGAGAAGTAGGTTTGCAAGATCATATGGTAGTTCTATTTTTAATTATTTGAAGAAGCCCCATATGGTTTTTTGTAATGGCTATACTAATTTATATTTCCACCAACCCAATGCAAGGGTTTCCTTTTCTCCACACTCTTTGCCATAAGCATTTTGTTCTTCATTGCTATCTTTTGTCTTTTTGATAATAGCCATTCTAACTGTGAGGTGATATCTTAGTGTGGTTTTGATTTGCATTTCTTTGATTAGAGATGGGAGCACCTTTTAATATGCCTGTTGGCCATTTGTATGTCTTTCTTTTGAGAAATGTCTATTCAGGCCCTTTACCCATTTTTAAATCAGGTTTTTGTGTTCTTGCTATTGAGTTCTTTTGATCCATGTGTGCTTTGGAATGGACTCTTCATCAGATATAGGATTTGGAAATACTTTTTCCATTCCAGAGGTTGTCTCTTTACTCAGTTGATTGCTTCCTTTGTTGTGAAGAAGCTTTTTAGTTTGATGCTATCCATTGTATTTGAGTTGTTTCCAGGTTGCAATTGTCATGGATAAAGCTACTCTGAGCATTCATTCTTGTAAAAATCTTTTTATGGACATTATCTTTTGAAGAGACAAGGCTCAGATATAGAATATCTCATATTGTGTTAGTGCCTGATTTTTTTTTCTTTTGTGGTTAAATACAACTTTTTCCCATTTCCTATAAATTGGGAAGTTAATTGTTCTGTTTCTTCTTGTCTGTTGCAAGTGTAGCACTCCACTAACCTTTCTCCCTTACGTGTTTTCTTGCTGTTGATGTTATCTTACATTAGTAGTAATCTCATATTGTAATATGTGTTATAATATCTAATATGAGAGCAGTAAATATGAAAGGTTTGGATGTATTATGCAACATTTTGTGTTGCTGAACAGAACCACCTGACTTGAGGGAAAATATGTTGCTGGGAGAAAAGTGTGACTTTTCTCAATGAATCTTTAGAGAATAATAAGATATGCCAAGTAATTTGTTTTTTAAGAGCATCAAAAGAACTATATTTCCCAATGTCAGATCAGGCTGGGCAGGCAGCGACCAAAGAGGCAGATTTAAAAGGGCCGCTGAACAGGCTTTATTGAGATATCACTCCTGGGCGGAACTAGATCAGACCCACAGAGGGGACAGGGGAAGGATCTGAGGAGAAACCTCCTGAAAGCTTGACCGGACTGGACTTTTATGGGGCTTACAGCAGGAAGGGAAGGGCTTGAGGAAAAGGTGTCTCTAGGGTCCCTTGCCCCCTTGGAGTTGGTCAGGGGAGTTGGCTGAACTCCAGGAGTGGCCAGGGGGTCCTGCTGATTGACAGGCGTTAGTCAGGAGATCTGGCTGATTGACAGGCGTTTCTGCCCACAGGCATCTGATTGATGTTCAAAGCAGCCAGGGCTGCTTTGTTCTAAGTTGCCACTAAGTCGCCACCAAGTCGCTGCCACCAACCTAACACCCAACACTTAACATTTTTTTCAATAAATATTTTTAATATTTGAAATATATTATCTTTCATTGGAAGAAGTACTTTTTTGCTGCTTTCTCTCTTTACCTTGTTGCTCCTTTTATTTAGGGTATCAGTTTCTCTGAGATTATTTGGGAAAATAGAAGGGATAAATGGAAGTAAAGCTCAATGCCAATGCTGAGGCAGTGAAACCATTCCATTTTCTATGCTGTATATGAGTGTCAGTTTGGAGTTAAATAATTCATTCCTTCCTTCCTTCCTTCCTTCCTTCCCACATTATCTAACTCAAATTAATGATAGCATTGAGGCAAATAGACAGGGGTCCTCTTCCGTCACTGCTCTTCTGAACACTTGTTCATCTTTATGATCCTTACTCAGGATACTGTGCAGTAGTGTCTCAATCACAGTCATGCTATATAGTTGGTGACAAATTTTCCTGGAATGTAGATTTAGAAACTTTTTAAATTATAAAATACTTAGGATTTACATAAAAAATATAAATACTGAACACTATGGCTTACCCGCATTTAACAATGATGCATTTTATGTTCGGTGCACATTTTTGTTTTTAAGAAATAAAATTCACAGATATAATTGAGGCTTCTTTTATACCTCTTTCTGACCCCATTTTCCTTTCTCCCTTCCTAGAGTTAGGGTATAACCAAATATTCTGAAGTTGGAGCATTTTGTTCTTCATTCAGGCTATTGTACTTTTACTACATATTTGTGTGTCTATATACTATCATTCCTATTGTTTTGTTTGTTTAAAAATTTTCCACCAACAGTTTCTTACTGTAGGCACCTGGCTTTTTCTACTTTGTTATTTTTGGGATTTGTCAGCATTGATTTTTGCAGATCTAGTTCATTTTTGTTCTCCTATGATAGATAGATAGTGTGTGTGTGTGTGTGTGTGTGTGTGTGTGTGTATGTATATATGTGGTACTGGGGATTGAATCCAGGGGTGCTATGCCACTAAGATACATCCCCAGACCTTTTCAACTTTTTTAAAGTTTGAGACAGGATCTTGCTAAGTGCCAAGGCTGGTCTCTAACTTGCAACCCTCCTCAGTCTCCCAAATTGCTGGGATTCTAGGCATGCATCTCTGTACCTGTTTCTATTGATTGGCTTTAAATACCAGTAATTTCCCCTTTTTTATTTTACAATGTTCCAGTGAGTGTATTTGTAAGTATCTCCTAGTGTCCATATTGGTTGTTCTCAAGGGTGTATATGTGCTGTTGGGAGCATTTTAGACATTTATTGACACCCATTGTTTGTACAGTGCTTGGGAAGTCCTATTAGTATTAATTGTATTGTATTATGCATGACTTGGTTTCCCTCTTAATACAGTAGTCTCCCCTTATTGGCAGAAGATATGTTCTAAGACCCCCATTGGATGCCTGAAATTGCAGATAGTACCAAACCCTATAATCAAATGTCTTTTCAATCTTAACTAAACCCTTATCATGGACTGTGTCTGGAGTTTTTGCAGTTTGAACTGCAACTACAAAACTAGAACAAATTTCTTTTTCCTTCTTCACAGTTTTACAGATAAAAGATTTATTCTTACCATGGATATTAGCAACCTTAGCAGACAATTTTTTTCTTATTGAGTCAGGAACTTTTACCTTTTCATTTAAAGAAATTACATTATGGCTTTTCTTTGGCATATTTGAATTGCTGGAGTCATTATTAAGTAAAATAAAAGTTGCTGGAACACAAGCACTCTTTGTTTCAATTTGATAACCAAGATGGCTACTAAGTGACTAATTGGTTGATAGTGTATACAGCATGGATACTGTAGACAAAGGAATGAATCATATCCCAGGTTGGATGGGTCATGACAGCATGATATTTCATTATGCTACTCAGAATGGCAATAATTTAAAAACTATGCATTGTTCATTTCTGGAATTTTCCATTTAATCTTTTTGGACTGGATTAAACAGGGATAACTGTAACCACAGAAATCGAAAACACAAATGGAGGGGATACTGTATGTAGATGAGAAAATGTTTTTAATTATTAGAGATGGATAATATAATAATCCAATTTTTTAGGTATAACTAATCATTTAAATTTTTTAAAGAAGAGTTTTAAAATATAGTAAAATTTTTCAGAAATTGCCATGTAAATTGAGGAAGTTTTGTACTTTGCTTTATTTGAAACTCTGTTAAAACTATTTTTTTTTTTTTTTGTAAAATACAGCACCAGTGTTTGTCCTGCTTGTTTGAGTTGCCAGTATGTGTCATTTATATCCCCTATTTGAAACTCAATTTCACATGGATTTTATGTAGATAACAAATATACATTTCAACTTGGTCCTGCCCTAGCATTTACATGTATTTATTTTTTTGTTATGTGTGTAGATAGGGTTACAAAATAGTTGTTATAAAAGGAGTGTTTTGGTTCTTTTTGAATGCAGACCCAGTTCTCATAAGGAGTAGATGTAGAAATGAAATCTTAGGGTATCATTTTAGTTCTAGGACTTGTGAAAAATTGGTGTCTTCAAACAACAGAAATTTATTCTCTAAAATTGCTGGAAGCCAGAGAGCAGAGTAAACATGTCAGCAGGGCACAGCTCCCTCTGAAGAGAGTAGCAGAGAAGGATTCTCTTGCCTTTTCTAGCTTGCTTCTTACATATTCCTTGGATTGTGGCTACATACTTCCAGTCTCTGGTCCTAGTAATTTATTTTTCTGTGACTAGCCAGAAGTCACATCTTCTGCTCTTGAGAAATGTGGGAGTTTTTTTTTTTTCTTTTTTTCTTCTTCTTGCTGAATATGTTTGGACATTAAACCTCTATTGGTTATATGCAATATAATTTTCAAAAAAATCTTACAGCTAAGGGCTAGGGTTGTGGCTTAGTGGTGCCTAGCAAATGTGAGGCACTAGGTATGATCCTCAGCATCACATAAATATAAATAAATTTTAAAAAGGTATTGTGCCATCTATAACTAAAAGTATTAAAAAAAATCTTACAGCTGAAGCTTATTTTTCTCCTTTGTTTTTGTTTTATTTTAGTAATACTCTTGTTTCATTTTGTCATTTTTTTTTGTTGCTGGTAAATAAAGCGTGTAGGTTTTTTAAAAAAATTAGCATATTTATTTTAATTAACAAATAAAAATTACCTTTATCTATTGTGTACTGTTTATTTAGTTTTTTCTTTTTGGTAATGCGGATTGAACTCAGGAGCACTCAACCCCAGAACCACATCCCCAGCCCTACTGTGTTTTTTATTTAGAGACAGGGTCTCACTGAGTTGTTTAGCACCTTGCTTTTGCTGAGGCTGGCTTTGAACTTGCGATCTTCCTGCCGCAGCCTCCCCAGCTGCTGTGGGATTACAGGTGTGCACCACTGTACCAGGCTTAATTTTTTTAAATTAATATTAATATATTCAGAAAGTACACAAATCCTTAGTGCATAATCACTAAGAATTAGAATATTATCAGCAACTCAGATTACCCCATTGGGATTTCACCTTCTCAGCTACTCTGCCTATCTTCCTTCCTGTCCTCCTTCCATCACAGTATACGCAGAACTTTTGAAGTGTATTGGCTTGCCCACTCTATATTTACCTATCTTATATAAACTGTTTTATGTCTAATTTCTTTGTAAAAACCCATCCATGTGATTTTTGTGAAGCGCAATAGTAATTTTAATCCCCTTATATGAATATACCATCCTTTATTTATCCATTCTATTGTTGATGGACATTTTCATTGGTTGCAGTTGGGGATATTATAAATTATGCTCCCATGAAAGTTTTTATTACATCTTTGGGCATCTTTGTTGCATGTTTTTTATTTTAATTTTGGATTCAGCAACATTGCTAATATTTCACATTCATTCTAATAGTTACCTCGATTTTTATGTGAAATATCATGTTCTCTGCAAATACATATAGTTTTGCCTTCTCTTATATAATCCTTTTCTTTTTCTTTGTCCTTACTTATGCCATTGCGTATTATCTTCAATATTATGTTAAATAATAGGGAAAACAGTTGGCATCTTTGTGGTTTTTTTAAATTTTTTTTTCATTGTAGATGAACACAATATCTTTATTATTTATTTTCATGTGGTGCTGAGGATCGAACCCAGTGCCTCACATGTGCAAGGCAAGTGCTCTACCACTGAGATACAGCCCCAGCCCTGTGGTTTTTTTTTTCTTTTTTTTTTTCTGACTTTAAATTATACTTCTGAAGTTTTTAACCAGAAACTTATGGGGTTACTGATAATGAACCACATTTTTTTATATCTCTGATATTTCATATGTAGTTCAACATAATATAATATTGAGTGCCAGGTTTTCATGAATTGAGTTAATATAATACCTCTTATTTTCTAATTACAAAAATATCTTGAGTGCTGAATTGTTTTGAATATATTTCAATCTAATGAAATATTGCTTTCATTTTTTTGTAAAAAAAAAGAACACTTTTTGATGTCAGACACTTTCCATTTTCTTTCATAAATTCTTTTTTTAGCTTTTCACTGTTTAAAACACTGGATTTAATTGGCTTTTTAAGAATTTTAGGCTTGGGCTGGGGTTGTGGCTCAGCAGTAGAGTGCTTGCCTAGCACGTGCGAGGCCCTGGGTTCGATCCTGAGCACCACATAAAAAAATAAAATAAAGATATTGTGTCCATCTACAACTAAAAAATAAAATATTAAAAAAAATTTAGGCTCTTTTGTTTATGTTTATAGATGAGATTTTCATTTTTGAGTCTTGTACTTATTTATAAAGTTTTATTTAAATATTTCAGACATAAAGTTATAAAGATTAACATGAATACCCATATACCTTCTTACCAGTTTTAAGAAGCAAAACATTACAGATGAAGGTGAAGCCTCTTGTATATCTCTTCCTAATAAAATCGTCCTTCGTCCTTTTATGCAATCACTGTTCTAAGTTTTGTATTTGTCCTTCCTCTGCATTTCTTAATATTTGCCTCATAGTAATATCTGCTTTAAGGCCCTTGATTTACTTCCGAGTGCTGCTTAATTAGCACCACAAAAGTAGTGATAGTACTGTTCTAAAATTATTTGGCACTGCATAGTTTATAATTTTTGTTGTAATTTCTACTGTACTATATAAGCTATTTAAGCATTTATGTCAATCCCTATGTGCATAGTTTGTGTGTACACATGTGCTCCTATTCTACCTCCCCAATACTAATTATATACCTGTACACCTACATAGACACATACATGTCATCTTTTATTGTGGTATTTTAATAATTGTATTTGGGTAGTGTATTAGTGTCCTGAGAAACAGAACCAATAGGGTATAGATAGTTTATTATGGAAATTTCCTCACTTGATATGGAGGCGGAGTAGTCCCATAATACATATTCTTACAACTAGGTGGTATAATTCAGTTCGAGTGCAAAGGCCTGAGAACCTGAAGAGCCAGTAGTATAAGTCTCGGAGTTCAAAAGGGTATAATATGACTGTCCCAGCTCAAGGAGAACAAAGCTTCCCTTTTTTGCTCTTTTTGTTCTGTCCTGATCCACAACAGATTGATGCCTGCCCACATTGGTGAGGGCAGCTTCTCTTTACTTAGTCTGTTGATTCAAATACTAAGGTATTTTGGAAACACCTCACAGGCACACCCAGAAATAATATTTTACCAGCTGAGTCTTTTTTATCTCAGACAAGCACATGTAAAAAACCATGACAGTAGTGAAAAATGGTCTGCATGATACTATTTTTATTTCCATTCATCTGAATACCTTCTAATTGTTATAAATACTATATACTTGAAAATAATATGTAGTGTCATTTGTTCTGTCATCATCACATCAAGCTTATTTACTCTGAAATACCTTTAATTTCATATGAAATACTTTTGCTTGTATATCTACCAGTTTTTAATGGAGATATCTTAAAACCTGTACTATGGTAATATATTTGCACTTTATCTTTGATGTATTCCAGTATACTGTGATATATAGATATATAGATTTAGTTCCATTCTTTTTCCACTGAGTGTATACTTTCCATCTGAGAATTTATGGGTTTCTTTAGCTCTGAAAATTCTTGGTTATTATACCTTTAAATAGTGTTTCTGCTGTTCTCTCTTAGCTTTTCTTCTAAAAGTGCCACTAGGTATGTGTTGGAACCTTTATCTGTTCCCTGGGTCTTAAGTGCATTCTGTGTGTGTGTGTGTGTGTGTGTGTGTGTGTGTGTGTGTGTGAGAGAGAGAGAGAGAGAGAGAGAGAGAGATGTTTATGTTCATATCTTCTAGTTTTTTAGAGGATTCTTCAGTATTAAATTCTTATTTATTAATTCAAAAATTTAAATCCTTCATTGGATTTTTAACTTTATTCACCTAATTTTCCAAGATTCTCATTTTGTCTTTTAAAAAATGTACTAATTCTTTTTATTTCACCTGTTCTAATTTCAATTTTTTTGTCTTTGAAATATTTCAGATTGTAAAATGAAAACATTAGTTTTCATTTGAAATAAATTTGTCTACTGTCAATTTTGTTGGTTTGCTTAGTACTTGTGATGACACTGCAATTATAAATCAATTTTGGGAGAATTGATATCTTAACAATATTTAGTTTTTTAATTCATAAACCTGTTATATATATTTCCATTTATTTAGATTTTCATCTTCTTTCAGTAATGTTTCTAGTTTCAGTGTGCATGTTTTATACATACTTTGTTAAATTTATATCTAAATTGTTCATGATTTTGATCCTTTTACTGCTGGTATTTTAAAAAATTTTTAAATTGTTTTTGCCAGATATAAAATTGATTTTTGTATATGATCCTATGACTTCACCTTCCTTCTTTATTTTTTCAGGTAGCATATTTATATAGACCACAAGTGTGTTGTCTGAAAATATATAATTTTGCTTCTTCATGTTTAATCAGTATGTCTTTTATCACTAAAATACTTTTTTTTTTCCTTTTTCCCTGGCTAGAACTTACATTGTGGAATAGAGGTATTGAGAGTGGCCAACTTAGTCTTATGCTGATATTAGGAAACAAACATTCAGTCTTTCAACATTAAATATGCTTGATGGCAGACTTAGGCTTTGTCACTGATAATGTTTTATTAGTTGAAGAAATTGTCTTCAGTTCCTGGTTTCCTGTAAACTTTTATCATGAATGTGGCTTATATTTTGTCAAGTCCTTCCTGCAGAAGAAAAAAATTGAAGTGAATTTCTAAAATTGTACACTACAATATACCTTTTAGAAGTGAATTAATTACATCATACCATATTGATATTTTGTCTTTTCATTTTTATGTGGTTGGAAGTATTTTCTAAATTGTCTTATAATTTCTTCTTGGAACCATGAGTGATTTAGTATTGCATTGTTTAATTTCTAAATATTTAGGGCTTTTTTTCAGATATTTTTATATTATTGATATCTAATTTAATTGCATTGTGGTTAAAAAATATACATTGTATGATTTTAGTCTTTTCATGTTTATTGAGTTTTTTTTTTTTATAGCCACAATATCATCTATCATAGTGAGTGCTTTTCTGTGAACTTGGAAAAAAATGTGGATCATTCTGTTGTTGGATGACGTATTGTAAATGACAATTAGGGCAAATTACTGAATGTTGTTGTTTATATCTTCTATGTCTTTAATGATTGTTTGATTGCTTATTTTATCAATTACTGAGCAAGAAATACTTAAATTTAATTGTGTAATTTTTTGCTTCATTTACTTTAATACTTTGTGATTAGGTGCTTATAGAATTAATTTTGTTACGTGTTATCAATCAAAATTTTAATCCAATCACAAATGTTCCATTTTCTGCTTGGTAATCTGTTTCTTTCTGATATCTATCTGATTGCCTCTCCAGCTTTCTTCTGATTAGTGATTTTACAGTATACCTTTTTTATCATTTTACTTTTTTTATTTGAGATATAATGCAAATGGCATATAATAAGGTATATAGTTCAGTAAATTTATTGTATTTTCAAAGTTGTTCAATAATTGATACTAATTCCACAACTTTTCATCCCCTAATAAGGAAATCTTGAATCATTAACTTTTCCATTTCCCCCTGAATACAACTGATATTGTTCAGATTTGACTATTCTGTACATTTCCATAAATAGAAACAAATAATATGCAACATTGTGTCTGACTTCTTTTACTAAGCACAACATTTATACATATTGTGGTATATATCAGTTCTTTTTTCATTTTTATGGTTAAATAATATTCCATTGTGTGGATATACCACATTTTGCCTATCCATTCATTAGTTGATGAATAGTTGGGTTATGTTTACTTTTTTGATATTGTGAATAATGCTGCCATACCTGCGAATACCTTTTTGTGTGGACCTGTGCTTTCAATGCTATTGGGTGTATATCCAGGAGTGGAATTGCTGGATTTTATGGTAACTCTGTTTAATTTTTTTGAGGAACTGTCAAACATTTTTCCATAGTGGCTGCACCATTTTATGTTTTTATCAGTGATATATGAGAATTCCATTTTTTGTTTTTTTGTTTATATTTTTATTTTAGCCATCCTACTAAATGGGAAGCAATATCTCATTGTGGTTTTGATTTGTGTTTTTCTAATGACAAATAATATTGACTGATTGAACATGTTTTCATTGCTTATTGGCCATGTGTTTGTAGATATGCTTCTCTATTTTTTTCTCGTGCTTTGGGAGCTTCTGTAAATGCATATATGTTTATAACCTTATGTCATCTTGATATTTGTCTTACATGTGTTTTTAATTGTTACATAATTATAAGCCGTCTTTGTCTCTAGTAACAATCTCTGTTTTAATGTATTTTGTCTGATATTTGTAATCACTGGAGCTTGATTCGGTTAAAGCTTGTATTATACTACATTTCCTCTATACTCTTATTACAAACCCATTTGCATCTTTGAATCTCAAGTGTGTCTCATGTAACAGCATGGAGTGAGACAATAGTTTTTTTTTTTTGAAAACACACACACACACACATATTAACAATGTGCAAAAGAGAAACATCAAAGTAACGTGATTTCTCATTAGCCCAAATGATTCAAAAACTTATACTCATTTTTTTCTATAGAGATGGCATAGTATATGGAATTCTAGGGAAACAGTAACTTTTAGGAGAAATCATTGGGTTTATGAAGACTATTCAATGGCCTGGGACAAATTCTGTTTTGCACTTAGAACAGACTATAATTGATAGGACAGTGCTATGTAACAAACACAGTCTAGGTGTGTCGACAGATCAGTCTTCCTGTGATGTGAGTCAGTGAAAAGAGAGAAGGAGGTAAAGGTGACTGTTTCTTCTTTGGTGGATTTGGATGTTGGGCTGATAAGAGAAATTTGTGGAAAGCTTTTCCCTATACTCAGTGGGGCAGATACAAAGGAAGGTCAGTTTGACCTTGAGTCAGAGGCAGGTTCTAATGCCTTTTAGTTTCCATTAGATAAAGTTGCTCACCATGCCCAAAATGCCATACTCTTGTTGTCTTATTCTCTGGGTCTCAACAGTAGTCTTTTGTGTCATTTTTTTTGTTGTTTCACTCAGCCTAATGTTTTGAAATCTAGCCATGTTGTGTTTATCTCTAGTTTTTCCTTATTGCTAGAAAGTACTCTCTATTATGAAAATCATTACAATATATGTAACCTTTGGTGTCTAGCTTCTTTTCTCCTCTTTGTGTAGAAAAAAGTCAAAGGAAGAAGAACTGAAACTTAGAGAGTAAACTGGAGATTACAAAATGAGATAGAGGTGATGTATGCTCAGGTCTCCTTAGCAGCCCAAATGGACTACTTTGTAGGCCCTAGGATCATCTGTGGAGACCTTAAAAGGGGGGTATATATACGCTGAGTTGGAATGAGGGTGCCACATGGTTTATATAAATTAGGGCCACAGGGTAGATGCTGATGGGGGATTTGAGCCATGTGTACACATTTCTTTGAGAGGGACTGGTCTTTCCTCCATCCCTAGATAACTGCTAATGTTGAGCTGCTTATTTTTGCTGAATATGACTACATTTTGTTTTGTTGAGCTTTATTCTGAAGTTCACTTTTGAGGTCATTTTTTTTTTTTAAGGCTGGGTTCTGGGTCTGGGTTATTGGATAAGATATTTAAATCTTCCAGTTGTTTCTCAGTGAACATAGTTCCTTTCCTTTGTGAGTGCTTCTGGTGCTTGCCTTTAGGAAGGATCTCGGAGCCTGACATCTTTTAATCCAGATGTACATGTTCCTTTGTTAAGATCCAGGGTTAAGAAGCTGTATGATTGTTTGTTAGTTTGGTATTGGGGATTTAACTCAGGGGCATGCCCACTGAGCTATATTCCTAGTCCCTCTTCTGTTTTGTTTTGAGACAGGGTTTCACTAAGTTGCTTAGGGCCTCCCTAAATTGCAATTCTCTTGCCTTAGTCCCCTGAGTCCTTGGGATTACAGGTTATGTATCACCTCACCCAGCTGGATGATAGTTTTTAATCAAGTCTGCTTCTCTCTCTCTCTCTCTCTCTTTTTTGGTATCAGGGATTGAACTCAGCACTCAACCACGGAACCTCCTACCCAGCCCTATTTCGTATTTTATCTAGAGACTGGGTCTCACTGAGTTGCTTAGTGCTTCACTTTTGCTGAAGCTGGCTTTGAACTCATGATCCTCCTGCCTGAGCCTCCCAAGCTTCTAGGATTATAGGTGTGCACTTTTTTTTTTAATTAGAATGTTTAATTAATTTACATTTAGTATTACCATAAGATAGATTTAATTCTATCATTTTACTATTTATTTCTATATGTCTTTTTTTCTTTCTCCATTCCTCCATAACTGACTTATTTTTCTTACACATTTTGATTTCCTTGTGTCTTTTTTTAGTATTTTAAGTGGTTGTCCTGATATTTACAGTTAACATATTCATTTTTAATAATATAGTACTGATTAATACCAACTTAATTTCAGTTGTACACTTTTGAAATGCTGTTGTTTTGTTCTGTTCTCCCTCACCTTCTTCATAATATTATTCACATATAAACTGCATCTTTATACATATAAGCCCATCAACATAGTATAATAATTGATGCTTTATTTAATTGTCCTTTATTTTAGAGAAATAAAAGGAAAATATATTTATATACTTTTTATATTCACCCTTTCTGGTGCTCCTTATTTTTTCATGTGGTTATGAGGTGCTATCTAGTATCCTTTCATTTGAATCTGAGGGACTGTTTAATATTTCTTTTCAGGGAAGTTCTTCTAGTGATGAATTATTTCAGTTGTTGTTTATTGGAGACTCTCTTAATTGTCCTTCCTTTTTGAATACTTTTTTTGGATATTATTGAAAGTTTTCTTCCTTTAAATAAGTCATCACACTTTATTCTGGTGTCATGTTCATTCTTATTAAGGATTTCTGGAACCTGATGAATCAGTTTTCTCTTTTTGCTTTCAAAATTCTCTGTTGAGAATTCTTTTGACTATGTTCTACTGAAAATTTGATTATGTGTGTAACATGGAGTTCTTTGATCTTATTGAATGTGTTGATTGTTTTTCTTTAAACCTTAGGAGTGCTCATCCATTATTTCTTGAAATATTCTTCTTGGCCCTTTCTCCTCTCCATTTGGGGTTCCCACTCTTGTGCTGTGCTTGATGGTGTCCCTTCAGGTCTCTCAGACTGTTCATTTTTGTTTTCATTCTATATTTTTGTTCCTCAGTTTGGGTAATCAAAAAAGTCAGCTTTTTTTTTTTTTTTTTTTTGTCACTGTGACCGAAAGACCTGACAAAAACAATGTAAAGGGAAAGTTTATTTTGGTTCATGGTTTCAGAGGTTCAGTGAATGGTCCCCAACTCCACAGCTCTGGGCCCAAAGTGAGGCAGAACCTCTGAGTGGAAGGCATGACAGAGAAAGCAACCCAGGACATGAAAGCCGGGAAGTAGAGAGAAAGTTCCATTCAACAAAGGATGAAATATAACACCGCCA
The DNA here is from genome assembly GCF_047511675.1 of Marmota flaviventris. Classification (NCBI taxonomy): domain Eukaryota; kingdom Metazoa; phylum Chordata; class Mammalia; order Rodentia; family Sciuridae; genus Marmota; species Marmota flaviventris. The sequence continues at coordinate 37,874,109 of NC_092507.1, read as the reverse complement.
ATCTACTTCCTCTAGCCATATCCTACCTGCCTATAGTTATCACCCAGTCAATCCTCAGCAGAGGATTAGTTCACTGATTAGGTCACACCTGTCATAATCTTGTCATTACATTTCTGAAAATTCTTGCATTATCTTACACATGAGCTTTTGGGGGACACACCTCATATCTAAACCATAACAATAATTGACACACTTTCAGTTAAATTTTTTCTTCTGATAGCTCATGTCTGTTCTTAATTTCTTTAGTGAATTTTTCATGAAAGTTTGGTAATTTTCAACAGTTTGGTTCTTCTAAAATATTTAATTAGTATCTATCGTTATTCTCTATCTGATGAGATAGCATCATCACATAGATAACTTTCCTTTTGCTTTTTAGTCAAGATTTCCTTTAATCCTTTCTACATATTTATGATAGATTTTAAGTTGTTGTTTAATATGCCCAAATTCTGGGCCTCCTCAGGGATGTTAATATTGGCTGCTTTTTCTGTTTGTGGGTCAAGCTTTGTATTTCTTTGCATATGGTATTTTTTTTTTTAAACTGGACATTTTAAATAATGTAGTGTAGAATTCTGTAAATCAGGCTGTCTCATCCCTCAGGTTTATTGACTATTGTTTTTGCTGCTCATTTATTTATTTATTTTCCTGAATGAATTGTGTAAATGTATTCTTAGTCATGTGTGACCACTGAAGTCTTTGCTTAGTTAGCTTATGGTCTGTTAATGATGTGACTTATATTTCCTTAAATGCTTTGAACCAATGAATCTCTTAGCTTTTGCTAAGGATCTCTGTGTGCATATTGGGGTATGCTTTCTATGCCTTAGCAAGCAGTTTGCAAGTTGGCATTAGTTTTCATTTCTAACTTTATCAGAACTTCAAGGTCAGCCAAAGATTAGAGATTACAGCTTTTTCAGCTCATTTCTGAGTGTAAGTACAGCCATGAACATGTTTATGATCTTTTAAATCTTTAAGAATATGGTTTAAGGCAACTGCCTTGCTTATAATTTTCTATTTGTCCCATCTGATTTTCATTAACCTCCCTTTTCCTGCTTTCTTTTTGGATAATTGTTAAATATTGTTTTTAAAAATTTGTAGCATTGTACTTGAGAAAAGCATTCATGCCTTCTTGCATATGTTACAAATTGGAAAGAGACTTGGCAGTTCTAGTAAGCACAATTACAGCAGTGTTGTGCAATAGAAATACAACATGGACCTCAAATTCAAGCCAAGGATATATATGTTTTTTTAAATTTTTAGTGGCTACATGAAAAAATTGAAAGTAGCAGATAAAATTAATTTTAATAGTATATTTTATTTATATCAATACATTAAAATATTAGTCTTTCAACATGTAATTAATATAAAATTTATTGATATTTTACATATGTTTTATATTAAGTCTTCAAAACCCAGTATATATTTTATGTCTACCATCTATCTCAAATGTGGCTATCCACATCTAAAGGTCTAAGTGGATAGCCACTTCTTTGTTAAATAGCAGAGATTTGGAGGGACTTTATTTTGATTGTAATGAGGTAGAGTAGGAATAGAATATTTGTTGAGAACCTTTATTTTAGTGATCAATTGTGAGTAAACTAGGGCAAAAATGGAAAACAGAGTAAGGGAGAAATGGAGGCAAAATAGCTGGCCAAAAAATAATCTTGACTGCTGTATACAAAGGGACACCAAGTCTTAATCATTCAGTACAATAGAGTGTGTTGGTATGACAGGTGATATGGGTTTTAAGCTAACAATAACAGTAGTTAGTATTGATGAATGTTGTCAGGCCCTGTTCCAAGCGCTTTGAGTGTATTAATCTTATGACTCATTTACTTTCAGTGAGTAGGTCACTTAAACTTTCTTGGATTTCATGTATAAAATGTCTGAAGTGGACTAGATAATCTCTCAACTTCTTAATACTGATGGTCCATTTCTTTTGCTACAAATGATAAAGAAAATAAAATTTTTGTCCTCATGGAATTTATAATAAGTAAAAGAAGTGAGGCATCTCCCTTCATTAAAAAGAACATAGATAATAATCTTACCTTAAGAGAATTTCAAATGCTAATTAGAATTTAAAACATTTTTTTGCGTAAAATAAATTGTGTAGGAGACGGCAGTTGATGTGTGCCTAGTAGGAGTAAATGAGGAGGAGATGGAATGGAGTAGTAAGGAATTTCCACTCCTTAGGTTATATTAATATTTGTTATGTAAGTAATAAAGAATGTGGGGGCAAGAAAGTAATGTGTGTGTTCAGAGAACAATAAAAATAAACTTTGAATGCACTGTTAGGGGTTGGAAGATTGGATAGTATTGCTCTGTTGGACTCAAATCTTCAGGAACCTTGATATCCTATTAAGAAAGAGTATGGTTGATCAAGTAGCAATGGAATATAGCAGAGACTGGATAGACTGTGCTATGTATTATTTAGAAACTCAACATTTTCTGCCTAATACTTTCTGTAAATTATAACTAGGATAATTAAATGCAATTTAATATTTAAAAATTCTTCATTGGGCTAAAACATTCTCTAGCTTTAAAAGTATAATGTTGCTTTTGATGGGGGTATCTGTGGACGGCTATTTAGTTTGTTGGAGATCAGTTTGTGCTTTTTTGTCAGCATTTTTTTATGCTTTAGTATAATGTTTCTTTTTTGCTGAATGTTAATTCTTTGTGATTAAATGATACTCAATAACTTTATGTCAGCATTCAACATAAAATGGGAGCCTAAGGCTTAGTGTTTAAAACTATTAGTGTCTGTCTTAAGAGCCAGTACACAGTGCTTCAAATGTGGCAAAAATAACCAAATGGAAAATCATAGATTTCTCAGTGATGGAAGATAGAAAAGCATTTCATTTCATTTGGTCTGTAAACATTAGTTTTTTTTTTCTCTTTTTACTTGTGAATAGTTTTATTAGGTTACCAGACTACTATTTTTATGTAATACCTGATAATGCATTTTAGTAGAATATCTCACAGAATTTATATATCCATTTATCTGATTTCTTTCAGGTAACTTGTCCAGGAGTGGTGCTGAAAGACAAGGAGGACATCTATCTTAGCATTTGTGTGTTTGGCCAATACAAAAAGACACAATGTGTCCCAGCCACTTTTCCATTGGTCTTCAATGCCAGAATGGTGTTTGAAAAGGTTAGTTCAAATATCAGAACAAGTATTAAAAAAAGAGTTCCAATTTTTTAATAAAAGGCCACAATAAATTATTATTGCTTACTATGTGCTTTGGTTTAATTCAAAATGAAGGCTATAAATTAAATATTGCTTTTGATTCATTATTACCAATTGCATTTCTTTCTTTCTTTTTTATTAATTTTTTATTTACATATGACCACAGAATGCATTACAATTCTTATTACACATATAGAACACATATTTTCATATCTCTGGTTGTATACAAAGTATATTCACACCAATTTGTGTCTTAATACATGTACTTTGGATAGTAATGTCCATCACATTCCACCATAATTTCTAACCCCCGTGCCTCCTCCCTTTCCCTCCCACCCTCTACCCTATCTAGAGTTTGTCTATTCCTCCCCATGCTCCCCACTCCCTACCCCACTATGAATCAGTCAGCCTTTTTATTATCAGAGAAAACATTTGGTATTTTATTTTTTACAATTGGCTAACTTCACTTAGCATTATCTTCTCTAACTCCATCCATTTACCTGCAAATGCCATGATTTTATTCTCTTTTATTGCTGAGTAATATTCCATTGTGTATATATGCCACATTTTCTTTATCCATTCATCTACTGAAGGGCATCTGGATTGGTTCTTTTTTTTTTTTTTTAAATTTTTGTAGTACAAAGGATTGAACCCAGAAGTACTCTATTATTGAGTTACATTCCTAGACCTTTTTATATATATATTTTTTGAGACAGGATCTTGCCAGGTTAACCAGGTAGGCCTTGACCTTGGAATCCTGCTCCCTCAACCTTTTGAATATCTGGGATTATAGGCATGTCCCACCAGTTGTCAGTTGTCTGTCCTCCTTCCATCTTCCTTACTTCCCTCCCTTCTTCTGTTTCACAAATAATTTTACCTTGTACCTGCTATTTTCCATAGAATGGATTAGCCACTGGAAACACTTGGTAAACAAGGAAAAATCCTCCCCTTTTGGAGCTTAATAAGTGCAAAAAGAGAATAAATACAGGGCAAGGGGACGAGAGGGGATTATATATTTTAAAGGGTGGTCAAAGAAAACAGTAACATTTAAATTGAGCTTGAATTATGACACCAAGTCAGTTATTTGAAGGTCTAGGGGGAAAGCATGCTAAGTAATGGAATAGTAAATTTAAAGGCTTCCTATTGAGAATTAGCTTGCTGAGGTGGAGGAGCACCAAGGAGGTAGATTTGATCATGGTAACATAAGGGGAAGAGCTAACAGATGATGTAGGAGAGAGTCAGAGCCATCTATAAAATTTATTTATAAAGTCTTTCATAATAGACATGAAAAACAGAGAAGAATGGATAGTTATGAATGTCGAATGTTTCTTGGAAAATGAATGTTTTGAGAATGGGAGGGAAAAATCAAAGATATTCTCATATGTACTTCCTGTCACTTCCTCTCCCCCATCCTGCTTCCCCCTTCATCCCTCCCACTCTAGGTGTTCCCTGAAGCAGTAGACCCTGGAGATGTGGTTGCGCAGCTTGAGTGTAAGTTTTTAACTTTTAAATTCCTGAGTCTTAGACATTTTAGAAAGTATCATCCTTATGTTTTTTTAATCCTGGGTTACGTAAAAATTTGAAAGAGTATAATAGAATTTCAAAAATCTTGAGCTGAGATTTTTTTTCCACACTTTTTAGAATTTCATGATAATAAAAAAGATAATAAAAAAGAAGTTGTTTGGTGTAGTAAATCTAAGAAATATTCCTCTTCCTGTTTTTGTCAATGAAAACCAAAGAAGGAATTATTTAAATTTTCTATTGGACAAGATGGTATGGAGTGTTTGTGATATAAGGATAAAGACTCATATTAGGTGGGTTTTGGCCCTGCAAATAAAACTGTCTTTAACCTTAGTGAATACAAATTAAGGGAGTAATAACAGGATAAAAGTAAGTAAAAATACATATGCCTTTTAATTTTGTATTATATTCACTATTTAAATAAATTATTTGCAGGAGATATTTTTTCAAGGCTGAGGATAACAGTAAATCTATCATAGTACTATGAATCAACTACAAAACTATATAATTATTTGTGAGAGTAGCACTGTAAAAGTGTGCACTTGGAGAAAAGTTTACTGAAGCTCTGGATATGAAAGGGAATACTATTATTTATCCTTATATTTAGAAAGGACCCTGGAATCACCAAATTAGTTGAACATATAACTGTGGCTCAAAAGGGCAATAATATTGGGGATCCCTATCATCATCTGTCCTTGTCACACTTTCTTCCCTTCGTGCCCCACTGAACTCTAGCAGTGTAGAAACATGGAATCTGGCACCATACTAGAATCTGAGTACCTATGGAGAAAACAGGCCAATCTGTCTTCATGCAATGTATTGTTCAGCGAATCTTCTCCAGAGAACTATTTTTGGCATATGCCAGTGTCTTATTTGTTATTTTATAGCTGTTTGTAGCACTTGGTTTTTGTATTTTCCACTGCTAAGTAACAGTTTGGGGCCAGTGAGTAAAATTTTAATTTTTCCATACTCATTAGCTGGGACATTATATGTCTTGAGAACATGGGAGGTCTTTCCATCTTCTAAGGTATTTTTCAATTTCTTTCTTCAATGTTCCATAATTTTCATTTTGATGTCTTCTACCTCCTTGGTTCGATTAATTCCCAAGGGTTTTTTTGAGGTTATTGTGAATATAATAATTTTTCAATTTTTTTTCCTCAGCAGAATACTGTTGGAATACAGGATAGCTATTGATTTGTGAATGCTGATCTTGTATCCTTCTGCTTTGCTGAATTATTTATTAGGTGTAGAAGTCTTATGATAGAGCTTTTTGGATCTTCTAGATATAGGATCATATCACTTCTCTTTTTCTATTTATATCCCTTTAATTTCCTTCTCTTGCCTAAGTGCTCTGTCTAGAGCTTCAATAACTATATTGAATAGGACTGGTGAGAGTGGACATCCTTGTCTTTTTCCTTATTTTAGAAGTAATGCTTTTAGTTTTTCTTCATTCATTATGACATTGGCTTTGTGTTTGTTATATATAGCCTTTATGATGTTGAGGTGAATTCCTTCTCTTCCTAGTTTCTCCAGGGTTTTTAACATGATTGGATGCTGGATTTATCAAAGGCCATTTCTACAGCTATTGAGATGATCATGTGATTCTTGTATTTAATTCTGTTGATGTCCTATATTACATTTATTGATTTGTGTATGTTTCATTCTTGAGACATAACCTATTTGACCATGGTATATTCTATTCTTGATGTGGTTGATAATATTTTATTAAGGATTTTTTCATTTATGTTCATCAAGCATATTGGTCTGTAGTTTTCCTTGATGTGTCTTCATCTGGTTTTCCTATCAGGGTACTGACTTCATAGAATGTATTTAGGTGTGTTCACTCACTTTTAATTTCATGGAATAATTTGAGAAACTGGTGTTAGTTCTTACAGGTCTGGTAAAACTCAGCTGAGAATCCATCTGGTTGATGGACTTTTCTTTGTTGGAAGGCTTTTAATTTATGTTTCAACTTCATTACTTAATAGTGATTTGTTTTTCTGTATCTTCCTGGTTCAATTTGGGCCGGTCATATGAGTCTAGAGATTAATCAATGTCTTCTATATTTTCCAGTTTATTGGAGTATAAATTTTCAAAGTAATTTCTAGTGGTCTTCTTGAAAATGCTGTATGGTGATATCTCCATTTTCATTTCTAATTTTGTTAGTTTGAGTCCTCTCTTTATTTTGGTTAGTTTTGCTAAGGGTTTATTAATCTTTTTGAAGAAACAGTTATTTGTTTTATTGATATTTTGTATTTTTTATTCTCAATTTCATTAACTTTGGCTCTGATATTTCCTTTCTTTTACTGATTTGGGGATTAGTTTTTTCTTTCTTTTGTAATGCCTTGAGGTCTAGCATTAGATTTATTTGGAATCTATTCTTTTTATGTAAGTACTCAATGCTATCAATTTTCTAGATCTGACTTCGTACTCTCCCAGAGATTTTGATGTTATATCTGTCCTCATTTGTTTCTAAGAATTTCTTGATTTTTCCTGTCATTTCTTCTATAATCCATTCCTCATTCTAGAATGAGTTTGGAAGGGTTCCCTTCTTTTGTGTTTAATGGAATAATTTGAGGAAGGATTGGTTTTATTTCTTCTTGAAAGGTCTTGTAGAACTTGATTGAGAATCCATCTGGTCCTGGGCTTTTCTTTGTTGGCTTTTATTGGTGTCTTCTATTTCATTATGTGAAATTGATCTGTTTAAATTGTCTGTGTCCTCCTGTTTCAGTTTGGATAGGCCATATGTAGAAATTTTTCAGTGTCCTCAGATTTTCTATTTTATTAGAGTGAATTTTCAAAATAGTTACTGATTTTTATCTGTATTTCAGTAGGTCTGTTGTAATATTTCTTTCTTCATCCTGAATTTTAGTAATTTGAGTTTTCTCTCTTTCTCTTTGTTGGTGTGGCTTAGAGTTTATCAATTTTATTTATTTTTTCCAAAAATCAACTTTTTGTCAATTCTTTGACTTGTTTCTTTTGTTTCAATTACATTGATTTCAGCTCTGATTTTAATTATTTCCTCTCGTATACTACTTTTGGTGTTGATTAATTCTTTTTCTAGGCCCTGGAGATGTAATATTAGGTTATTTATTTGGTGATTTTCTATTGTTTTAATGCATGATTTCAATGCTTGAATTTTCCTCTTAGAACTGCCTTCATAGTGTTCCAGAGATTTTGATACGTTGTGTTGCTATTCTCATTTACCTCTAAGTATGTTTTAATTTCATTGTTGATTTCTTTTGCTATCTATTGTTCATTCAGTAGTGTATTATTTAGTCTCCAGGTATTAGAGTAGCTTCTATTTTTTATTTTATTGTTGGTTTCTAATTTCATTTCATTATGATCTGACAGATCTGACAGTAATGCAAGGCATTACTTCTATTTTTTTTTTTTTTTTGTATTTGCTAAGAGTTGCTTTGTAGCCTAAGATATGGTCTATTTAGGGAAGGATCTGTGTGTTATTGAGGAGAAAGTGTGCTCAGTCATTGATGGATGAAATACTTTTTATATGTCTGTTAAATCTAAATTATTTATTGGATGATTTAGTCCTCTAGTTTCTTGATTTAGTTTTTGTTTGGAGGATATATCTAGTGGTGAGAGTGGGGTGTTAAAGTCATCCAATATTATTGTGTTACAATCTGTTTGATTCTTGAAATTGAGAAGGATTTGTTTGTACATAGATGCTGTATTGCTTGGGTCATAAATATTTATGATTGTTATGTCTTGTTGATTTATAATTTCTTTAAGCTGTATGAAATGTCCTTCTTTGTCCCTTCTGACTAACTTTGCTTGAAGTCCACTTTATTTGATATAAAGATAGAAACCCCTGCTTGTTTATGAGATCCATGTTATCTGAGGACAACAGCCAGTGTCTCTTTGGGGGGTTCTTCCTGCCCAGGGGAATCCCAGCTACCCTAAAACTTACAATCTCAAATAATTAGCAAATAACCAAGATAAATACTCAGAAATATATTTAAAAAAGTGAAGCCCCCGATAGATCTAGTCCACATGGATGCTGGAACTAGACAAAGGAAAAATGGCTTGGTGGTTTATTTAGGGAGTACATCAAAGGCAGGGATAAGGTTTCCAGGGTGTAGTCTTGCTTCCTGATATATTGCAGTCTGCAGGTTGATTGACATCTTGGCAGGTCACACCTATTTCAGGTGCTGTGTGTGATCTTTGGCAGAGCTTGAGGGAGAAGTTCACCTGCATCAGGTGGTCAGTCCCTGTGGGAGGTGCCATGGGGAGTTCCCAATGCCAGACTTAATCCCTTCAGGAGGCTACTATGAGCAACAGTCCACACATAGCCAAAGGACAGATCGTGACACATGTGAATAATATGATTTTCACTGCCCTTTCACCTTTAGTCTGTGGATGTCTTTGCCTATGATGTGAGTCTCTTGGAGACAGCATATTGTTGGGTCTTGTTTTTAATCGAATCTGCCAGTCTACGTTTTTTGATTAATAAGTTTAGGCCACTTACATTCAAAGTTATTATTGAGATATAATTTATTTTCCTAGTTATTTGGTTTATTTATGATGCTTCATTTGAATTCGTTTCTCCTTTGATTGATTATTCTTTTAGTGCAGTTATTCCCTTTTCTGGTTTTTATTTTTATTTTTTATTCTTATTCATGAAATATTTTGCTGAGAATGTTCTATAGTGAAAGCTTTCTACTTGTGATTTTGTTGTTGTTGTTGTTGTTTTTGTTTATCATGGAAGGTTTTTGAAAGGAAAGTGAGGAAACGGGAGACGGGTGAGTGAGAAATGAAAGTCGGAGACCAGGCAGAGATACACATAAGAGTTGATTTGTCAGAGCTGACAAATAAAGGCACATCTTTCCATATACGGAAAGAGTCAAAAAAAAGGCTTGGGGTTTGAGACTTTTATGGGGCAGGCTCAGGGATTAGAGCTGGGTGGGTCCTAAGGCTGTGGTTAAGGGCGGGGTTGATATGAGTGAGTGGTGAGCCTTTCTCAGAAACACCGTTGGGTGGAAAAGTGAAATTTTTCTTAAAATGGCAGCTGTCACTTAAGATGGCCGTCCAGATGCTAAGCAAGAACCTTGAAGTTTTTATTTCATTGTCAAATCTGAAGCTTAATTTTGCTGGGTATAACATTCTTGGTTGGCATCCATTGTCTTTCCAAGCTTGGTATATATCATTTCAAGACCTCCTAGCTCTGAGCATCTGAGTTGGGAAATCAGCTAAGATTTGTGTTTGTTTCCTGCCAAACATAATGGGAGTCTTTTTCTCTGGCATCCTTTAAAATTCTATCCTTATTCTGTATGTTAGGCATTTTCATATTAACGTGCCTTGCTGTGGGTCTATTGTAATTTTGTATGTTTGGGGTCCTGTATGCCTACTGTATTTGATTTTTCATTTCATTCTTTAGGTTTCGGAAATTTTCTATTATTATTTCATTGAAAAGATTGTGTTTTCCTTTGGTTTGCATCCCTGTACCTTCATCTATCCCTATAAATCTTAAATTTGGTCATTTCATGTTATCCCATATTTCTTGGAAGTTCTGTTTATGGTCTTTTAACATCTTTTCTCCATGGTCAACTTTATTTTTAAGATTATATATTTTGTCTTAATTCCCTCTAACTCTGTCTTCCAAGTGATGTAGTCTATTGGTCATGCTTTCCATTGAATTTTTAATTTGGTTTATTGATTTCTTTATTTCAAGGACTTCTGCTTGATTTCTTTTCAGAATCTATATATCTTTATTGAAGTGATCTTTCACTAATTGTATTTTCTCTCTGAAATCACTCCTTAAGTCATCCTTTTCCTTGAGGATCAGTTTAACAATTTACATTCTAAACTCCTTCTCCAACATTTCTTCTACTATGGTATCAGTGGATTCTGTTATTAGAACATCTTGCTTTGTTTGAGGTTATTTTTTCCCTTGTGTTTTCATGTTATTTGTGTGTCTACCCATCTAGCAGTGTGCTTCTGAGTCAGCACACTTTCTACCCTATAGACTTTCAATGTCCCTGAAGGTTTCCAGTATCTTGCTGTAAAAGGGGGGACAAATGATGTCAGCAACCAGTGTAAACAATATATAGCCTTAAACCAAATATCTCCTGCTAAGACATCTACAGTTTTGTCACAATAAACAGAAATTATATGTACAATTATTTTCTATAATAAAAACAGTAAGTTTGTTAGAGGGTTTACAGTTTCAAGTCATGGACAAGGGGAGAACAGAACTAGAGTAGATTGTGATGATTATGAATAAGGAGGATAGAAGATAGAAGTAAAAAATTAAAGGAAGAGTGGAAGAGGGAGCTATAGAGGTTGGCTGTCAGCAAGAGAAAAGAGAGAAAGAGAATCAAGGGAAATGTATAAATGAGAGAAAATATATGTAAAGTAAGAATTTTAAAAAATTAAAAATAGAAAAAAGTAAAAGAATATAAAACAGAACTGAAGTATGCTGATCAGACCTCCTAGTTCTCAATGATCTGATCCATGAAAAAAATTGGTTTCAATAATGGTAGAAATGAGAAGGGGGAAAAAAAAGGAAAGAAAAAAGAAAAAAAAATCTCTATGAAAAGTTGGGGAATTCTTTCCACTGGCGATCTAAAGGATTTATTAGCTTCCATTTTCCTCCCTAGTGTGGAGTGTGATGTTTGCTCCATCCTCAGGGTAGAGTTGCTAGTGAGAGGATGAATTCTGGAGGCAGAGGCAGAGTTTAGGCTTAGGTAGGCTTCTAGTCTCTTCACTGAATGCCAATTGGTTTGGAGATTTTAAATCCGCGTACTTCCAGGGCCCAATAATTGCCAGTGCACACTGGAAGGCTGTAACCTAGGGATCTCCTTTGGGTTCCACTCGTGTGGTGTAGGAGCCAGTTCTTATATCATGATGTTGCCTGCAGAACCCATGATTCCTGGCTTCAGATTCAGTCTCCAAACTCAACTCTCTTGCCCCTGTCCTTTCTAATTACCTGCCAGGTGCTTATCTCCCAGCTGGTCCATCAAGCAGCTGGGTTGAAAGGGGAGGGAAGCTGGGTGTATTTGCACCAGCAGATGTCCCCTGTGCAAACCTCTCTCCATGCTTGTTTTTCTTCTGATCACTTAGACCAGTCTGTCTCATGCGTGGGTTAGACAGGCTTGTTTTTTTGGGCCAGACTTGGGTCTACCAGAATCGGGTTCCTCAGCTGTCACTGGGGGCCAGGCTGAAGATGCAAAATGGTTTTTCCCTTTGTCCTTTGTGTGCCACCAGGAGATGCAGTTTCCTTCTTGTACAAGGATATTGTGCAGTGGACCAGGCAGAGTCTTTGATCTCTAAACTCTTCATACCCAGACACACCTCAGTTGTTCCTAAGATGTCATTGTTTTTATTCCCTATCACTCAGTATACTGTGTTCCCAGGAGGACCCTTCTGGCTTTTGTATCTGGCTGCTGTGGCCGCTATTGCGGCCCCTGCAATGGCTGTGGCGCTTGAAATTCCTTCCCTATTTTATCCAATCTTCTGATTCCCCAGTCCGTTTTGAGTGTCCAGTATTAAATTCCAGTGAAGTCCCCCTTAATCTTTGTCCTTTCACTCACCTTGCAGTGAAGCTGCCTGTCTGCTTTTCTTGGTTTCACAACAGGGAGCATCCAGGGAAATGATCTCTGTCCCCATCTTCTTCTCTCCCTACTACCTTATTGGACACTTGTTTATGGTCTATCTTAAGGTCTCTCTTTGAAATGTTATCCAAGTGTGCTTAAAACAAAAGTATTTTGCTGACCTTGATTGAACTATTCTATATACATCTAAAGTCAAGCATCACTTAATGACAGGTATCCATTCTGAGAAAAGTGTTGTTAGTCATGTGAACATCATAGAGTGCACTTACACAAACTTTGGTATTATACCTACTACACACTTGGGCTATAAGGATAGTCTGTGGCATATTCTTTTAGGCTACAAACTTAGATAGTATGCTGTTTTTCTGAACACTAGGCAATTGTAATACAATGGTCAATATTTTATATCTGAACATATCTAAATATAGAAAATCTACAATAACAGAATACTAGGGGATAGAGATTTTTCAATTCCATTATTGAGAGGACCACAGTCTTATTTGTGGTTTGTTGTTAAACACAACATCATTATGCTATTGTAGTGCTGTTTCTAACATTTAGGTCAAGTGATTGGTAATAGGTCTTCTGTATTCTGATCTTAATTTGGGGGGAAGTGTTTGGTTACTTTATTAATTACTAAGAGAAGGGTATTTAAATATCTAATGATAATTATTTGTTTCTCTTTTCATTTATATGACATTCTGTATCATATAATGTTATGGTTATTAACTTATTGTCCCTCAGTACCAAATTCAGTCTTGTTTCTTCTATAGAAATTGATTTGGGTCCTTTAAATATTTCTTTTCTCTTCAGTTGGCACTAAAACTTTGTACATTAGAGGGCCGTTGAGAAATATTGCAGGAGGAAAGGATTTTGCTTCCAGGTACTGGTGTGTTCACTTGACTTTTCCCAGCATCAGTCTTCTGAAGCCCTTGTATCTTCTAGCCAACCACAGCTTCCCTTAGCTGTCCACTTTTTGGGTGTTTTCTAGCAAAGTGCTTCTGGTGAAATACTTCCCTGCAAATAGCTGCCTTGTTACCATAGAGGGAGGATTTTTGATAACTTACAGAAGGTGGATCTCCATTAAGTGCCACTGATGTGGCACTAGAGTGACATTTCTTTTAGTGGACCAAGGTGGTCCTTCCTTCCCCAACATCTGGACATGAACACAGAGAAGAGTTTGGGAAGCTTTTCCTTAGGTGTTTTGTTTGAACTGTAGGGATAATGGATTTTTCTCTACCTGCTTCATCTTTCTATATTATCCCTCAATACTTGTATACCCTGTTATAGGTAATAGCTTTTATATTAAACTTTGCCTGTATGACTTGTCTCTGTTAATTGGAGCCAACTCATATATTTATGTTGAATTCATTCTGATCTCATATACATTTATAATTGTTGTATCTTCCTGGATCTTAACTACATTTATGTTGACAAAATTCACGGTAGCAAAATTACAGTCATTTCAGATTTCAAACATTTCCTATCAATCTCAATAAAAGGCTTCTATACTTTTCATCAGATCTTGAGATCTATTCTAATCAGAGTACGGAGGGATGTATAGTATGCTGATGGTTTGGCCTGCACTTGTTCTACAGTTCCAAGAACTGTATAGATCTCTAATGAAAGGGGAAAGGGAAGGAAGGGGTGCTGATGAGGCAGCTCATGGATGAACCTACAGTGAGTCTCCATGCTATTGAACCTTTAAATGTGAACAGTTAAAACAGAAATGATAGAAACAACCTACTGAAATAAATGTAAAATTGAACCCAAAGAAGTAAAGCAGTTTGGCTTTGTGCCAATGGAAGCAAATGGAAGCATTTCAAACAAGGGAAGTTACTGATTCTGACTCTTCCAGAATTTCCACTTACCAATTCTTAGAATTGTGAATTGCTTGTATCATTTCCCAATGTTTAAAATACAAAACTAATGTGTTAGTCTAAAATTCAAAGTTTAGTAATTAAGAATATCTTATCTAAAACTAAATTGAAGATGATTGAAATACTCAAAGGATCTTAGGAACTTCTTACATGATGGACAGTCTCACAAATGGTCAGATCTGTGAATGACCTCAGATAAAATGATTACAATAGACCTTGGACACAATATCACTTAAAATGTCCTTTGTTTATTATTATTGGTGATTTTTATTATTTCTATAGGTATATTGTAAAACTTACCAATTCCATTTCACATCCTATCTGCACATCAAGGAAACTCCGGAGAACCAAAATCACTTTAGGCTTTTGAGAAAAATATATTAATGATTCTGATACACACACACACACACACACACACACACAAGTATATACATATAAAATTAATATATATTAAATGCAAGTGATAATTAAAGCATAATAAGGCAATTTTACATTCATATGCAAGGTATTCTCTTGAAAAATATTTTCCGGGCCTATAATTTGCTAGAATTATATTACTTATCCCGAAACCATATACTGGGAACCATTTTTACTCAAGGAAGAATGAAAATGTTTTCTACTTCATAGACATCTACCTATCCTTTTTTACTGAAAGTTTACAGATTTTTTTACACACACACACACACACACAGTACTACCACATATATTAAAAAGTTCTCCCTTCATGGCATGTTGCCTCACTTACTTCCAGTCACTGTTCAAAGTTATAATTAGAAAAACTTTCTCTTAAAACATAAAATTGCATCTCCTTTGGTCAGCATCTCAGTCTTTGTCCCATTATTTTTAGCATTGTAACATTTATACCAGGATACTTATAGTGTTTAAGGGTATTGCCATAGTGTGGATATTGAATGTCTCCCAAGGTCTGTGTGTTAAAGTCTTGGTCCCCAGGGTGGTACTGTTGGGAGGTGATAGTAACTTTAGGCTGTAGGCTGTAGGGCATTGTGGGAAGTCTTTAGGTTATTAGGGATGTGCCCTCTTAAGGGATTGTGGGACCTCCCTCTCTTCATTACTCACTCCTGCCATGATGTGCTGCCCTCACAATAGGCCTGAAGTATTAGGGTTAAATCTTGAATTGGAACTTCATACCTGTGAGCCAAAATACTCTTTTCTCTGTATAAGTTAAATACTTCAGGTATTTTGTTATAGTGATTGACTACCACAGATATGCTGTTAAAATTTCTGCTAAAATAGGAGATATAAATAGTTCAGCAGTAGCTCAGGGCCAAAAAAAAAAAAAAAAGAATGGACTTACTGTTTTTCTTCCTAGAACTGATATATTATTTATTTTTTATTTTGTGTCTTAGAGTGTCAGCTTTATAAGGACAGAGACTTTCTCTCTTTCTCTCTCTCTTTTTGTAAATAACTTTTTATTTATTTTTATTTGGTGCTGAGAATTAAACCCCGTGCCTTTCACATGCTAAGTGAGCACTCTACCTCTTGGCCACAACTCCAGCCCCCAACATATTTTCTCTTGTTCACTGTTGTATCCCTAGAGCATTTAGTAGAACCTAGAATATGCTGGGTATTTGATATCTAAGGCATTAAATAAAAACATAAATGCATCATATAACTGCCTCTAATTACTATTTTTATGACTATTGAAAGTTTCCTATTGAGATGCCTATTTATAACGTTAAAAGCCTTTCATTAGAAACATATTTTGTATTTGAGAATTTATAGTAGAGTAGCTATTTGGGCCTAATTCCCTTCAACATTTTGATAAAGAGAAAATATCATCTTTCTTTGTATAGCAGTAGATTTCTAGGTGCCCCTGTTGAGTTACCTTGCCTATAGGGAAAACCAGCATTTTTGTTTGAGCACCTGCTTCTGAGCTTCTAGGAATTAGTAGTTACCTAGTATCTGATATATTTGAAATGCTTTCAGGTGAGGATTTGAAGGCTGAGAATAAATCCTTCAAAGTCTATGAATGAGAGTATCCCAGACTCAGTCCTCAGGAAAGCTTGTAGGACTCTGGATTTATATTTTAAATCCACAATAACAAACATATTCCATCCAACTTATCTTTATAGTGAAAGCAGGTAAACAGGCATTTAGAGGAAATTATAACAGCAATTGTTTTTGCTGATAGTGCTAATAGTACTCTGGCAATTTCTCTTAAGGTAGTTTCTGTATCTTTTTGATTTACTATATGTGAGTAAGATTTCTGGGGTATTATAGTACATTTAATTTGTAATTCACACTAAAAGTATATGTTAATATGAGAATTTTCACGGAGGAAGGAGAAAATTGTCCTCTGTTATAAGATAAAGAACAGCTGTAAAATGAGATTAGTTATACTATATGCTCCAGTAGATATAATTTATAGTAAGTTACTATTTGGTTTATAGCAGCATTAGTTTTCTATAAAGATTTTTTCTTTAATAATTTAAGATCTTTCCCCTGAAGTAATTTTTTTTACTGCAGTAAAGTATAAACAACATAAAATTTGCTATATTAATCATTTTAAGTGTATAGTTCAGTGGTATTAAATACATTTATAATGTTGTACAAACATCATCATCATGCATTCCCATAATTCTCTTCATCTTGCAAAATTATAACTCTATACTCATTAAACAGTAACCCCTTAATTTTCCTTACCCCAATATCCTTTTAACCACCATTCTACTTTCATGCTCTATGATTTTAACTATTACTGTCAGTGGAATCATACCTAGTATTTGTCCTTTTTTGACTAGTTTATTTCTCATAGCAAAATGTTCTCAAGGTTAATGTTGTAGCATATGTCAGAGTTTCATTCTTTTTGAGGATGGATAATATTGTATGTTCGCACCACATTTTGCCTATCTGTCAGAGATTACGTGGATTGCTTCTACCTTTTATCTATTGTAAATAATGCTGCTGTGAACACATGTGGATGTGTTAGGCAGCTTTTCATTGTCATGACAAAATACCTTAGAAAACAAGGAGGAAAGACTTATTTTTTTGGCTCTTGGTTTCAGAGATTTCAGTCCATGGTCAACTGGCTCCATTGTTTCTGGGCCTGTGGTGAGGCAGTACATCATGGCAGAAGGGCATGATGGATCAAAGCTGTTCACCTCATGGTGGCTGTAAGCAGGGGATGGGAACAAAATAGATAAGTCACAACCCTAGTGACCTCCTTTCTTCAACCAGGGCCCCACCTTCTACAGCTTACACAATTTTCCATTGACACCATCATCTAGGACTAAGACTTAACACATGAGCCTTTGGAGCATATTGCAAATCCAGACTATAATAGAATGCAAATATTATTTGAGTTCCTATTTTTAGTTGTTTTATACATATATATTCAGAGGTACAATTGCTGGATCATATGGGAATTAATTTTTTTCGAACCACCAATATTGTTTTCTGTAATAGCTAAACCAATTTTACATTCCCACTAACTGCATAAGGGTTTCAATTTCTTGCTGTTTTTTTTTTTTTGTTGTTGTTGTTTTTTTAATAGTAGCCATCTTAGCAGGTTGAGGCAGTATCTCATTTTAGTTCTTGCACAATGGTAATCTTTACAAAGCATGACTGCACCCACACTCACGCGCACACAGACACACACACAGCTTTTCTCTAATCAAAAGCATGAAAAATCTTTTATTGGAAAACATTTTACATGTATACAAAAGAAAATAATGAAAACATGTACCTACTACTTAGTTCAGTAATTATCAATTTATGGCTAATATTTTTCTATCTAATTATATCTCCTTATTTCAGCTCCCCTTTTCAGATTAATTTGAAGCAAATCTCAAGACATCTTATTCCTTTATTTATAAGGATAGATAACCTAAAGGAACAGTAATACTGTATCACACCTAAAATGAACACTTTCTTAATTTTAACAAATATCCACTAATTTTTCATTTTCCTATTTTATAATTTTTCAAGTAGTCTTCTACTTGAATTGTGTATCTATATCTATATCTATATCTATATCTATATCTATATCTATATCTATATATCTATATCCACCATACCTTGTGATTGGTTGATGTCTTACAAGCATATATAATCCTTTATTAATATTTAACTCTTATTTAATTACACTTGATAATGTTTGTGATTTTCTGTGTAACAATCTTGAGAAGTATTTTCCAGTACTTTTCTAGATACCTTATACTTTTAAACCAGATTGTAATCTCATTTAAATCAGATTACAATGCTGTTTCTAACTGTTGGTGGTACAGAAAATATATACAATTGACTTCAGCATAATTGATCTTGTTTCTAGCAAACTTGCTATGTGCATTAATTTTAAAAAATATGACTTATGATTCTTTAAGATATTTTAAACACACATCTCTTTAAGTAATAAGAAATATATTTCTCTTATTATAATATCTTTTATTAATTTTTATTGCTTTACTATATTGCTTAGAACTCCAGTAAAATGTTGAAGTCAATGATAGCAGTAATAGCAATGTATGAAGTAAATGTCTTACTCTTGACCTCAGAGGGAAAGTTTCAACTTTCACCACTTGATATTTGCTTACTTTAGATTTTGGTTAAAAGCCTTTATCAGATTAAGACATTTTTCTTCTGTTTTTGTTGCTGCTTTTTTTTCCTTGTAAGTAATGATGGCTCAATTTTATGAACCATTGTTTTCTACTTTATTCTTTAATGTGGCACCTCATATTGCTTTATTTTTTTAATATTAAGCCACATTTATATGTTGGTGGAATTGATTTGATAATATTTGGGTTAGGATTTTTACATATAGAATGTCATTTTCTTTTCTTGTGAGGTTCTTGTCAGGTTTTAGTATCAAGGTTTTGATGGGCTATCATAAAACAGTTTGGGAAGGGTTCCTTCTTTTGTTGTTTCTTGAAAGAGTATGCATATAATTGGCATTTAAAAAAAATTGAAATAATTTGCCAGTGAATTTGTCTGGATTAAAGTTTTCTTTTTGTAGAAATTTGATTTTATTCATATATTCTTACTTTGAAGTAAATCTTAGCTGTCATATCCTTTCATCTATAGATATATGAATATCTAAAATATAGGACTTGGTCACACCTAAAATGTGAGCAATTTTTTAATATCAAATATCTCCTTAGGTGTCACATTTTCCTAATTGTTCTATGGTTGTTTATGTTTTTTTTTATTGGAATTGAGATGCAAATAAGGTATATCCAATAATTCAGTAGCATGGAATTATTCATAATATCCTCCTAGTATTTTTAAACATCTTTTTGTGTCTCTGTTTATTCCTGATATTTGTAATTTTGTGTGTTTTCTTTTGGCTAGTCTTCCCAGGGATTTATGAAGTGATGAAATGGATCTTATAATATTGATGAAATTAGTTTAAGACTACTTCTTCTTTTATAATATTGTTAAATTGGTTGTCTTTTAATTGTTACATGTTATATCTTTTTCTATACTCTTATTTTCTGTTTTCCTGTGCCCTAATATTTTACATATATGTCTTATGAATACCATGTGGATAGAGTTTTTAAAATTCAATATATATCTTTTAATTTATCTGTTTAAAATGCATGATAAAATTATAGGACTGTCAAAACATAATATTATCACTCAAAGGGGCACTATCATCTGCAGACTCTGTAGCCAGTTGAATGCTAGCTGCACAAATGGCTTTCCTTCTCTAAGCATAGGGTCTTGTTTGAATGAAATAACACAGCCTGCATAATATGCTTGGTGCATAGTAGACATTTAATACAGCATGGTTATTATTGTTACTCAGATTGCTATCCTGAGTAACAAAATTGCTATCCATGTAAAAGGCTAAGAAGGCTAGATGGGGGATATATAGTTGGGTAGTTTCCTTCCCCCATGGACAAGCCTAGAGCTGGCTGAATTTGGACATTTCCTTTCCTCTGGGTAGATTTGAACTGTAGTTCAATTATTTTTTCCTGAGGGAAGGTAATGTTAAGAAGAGAATGCTCTGGAATACTCCATATGCTTCCTTTTGCTCTGGAGGTATAAGAGGATTTTTCTCCAATATTCACAGTGAGGACCTGGTACAGTCCTGGAGGTAAAACTCACAAAATATGACCTCTTACCCCATGACAGGGTCTTTCTAAACTTAGATCTCAGAGTTGTCCCTACAAAGCCTCCAGAAATTGTCAGTTATAATTCAGGTTTTTCTCCTCTAGCACTGATTCCCACAGATGATTTTTGCCTGTGGATTTCTGATGTGTTAAGTTGTAAGTCTCTATATCAACTTGTCTTTCTGATTTTGGGGAAAGTGGTTTTTCCTGTGACCTCACTTTTCTCATGGATCTAAGAAGAATGGTGAATTTCAGCATTTTACTTGTTAGGGTAAAGACTTCTAAGCTCAATACATACCAGATTACTAATGGGAAGTCCTATTAGGAAAATTTAAATCCCTGTCTAATAACTTGATTTTCTGAACCTTCTGTTGATCTCTTTTTTTTCCTGTTATTTCTTTTGACTTTTGATCCCAGTTATATATTTTCCTATATATGTATCCAGTCAGTTCTCCTTAAATGCTAGACCTTATAAAAATTTTAAAAATAATTATAGTTTTCTGTGAAAATGTTTTCCTTTAGATAGGATTTATGATTATTTTAGCAAATTGGTAGGAGGCATGCAATTCTGTATTATGTTAATTCAGACAGGATTTATATTTCAAATTTATATTTCTATTTGGCTATTTATTTTTATTTTATTCTTTATTTAGAGTTTATCTTTTCAGTGATCCAAACATATAATTCAGCCAGTGTATCAGGTCATTGGTCTTTATTTCCAGGTCTTTTTTCCTTGCTCTTCCCAAGGCCAGGAAACTCCAAGGTTTATTCATCGTTTTCATGAGTTTATCAGAAGTTGTTTTTAGCTTCTCATCCTCTTTACTGCCTCTATCAGAATTGTCTGATACCAACCGAGAAAATAGCCTCAAATGACAGGCTCATCTGTCTTTCCTTCTTACATGAGTTTCAGACTTGGTCTCCTGTGCCTTTAAGCATTTTTTTTTTTTTTTAAGTTTTCTACATTTTCCAATGGATTTTAGAAGGAGGTTTGTTTTTGAGCTACCTAATCTCCCAGATTGCCTTGCAATGTTATATTTAGAGCCTTTGCCTATGCTGTTTCTTCTGCTTGGGAAAAAAAAAATAAACTACTTCCCTAGTATCCCTAAATCCCAGTTTATAATTTACTCATGCTTTAGATTAGGATTACTTTCTCAGAGATGCTTTCACTGCCTTCCTGACTAGAATAGGACCTGTTGTTATACCATCTGGTAGCACTATCTACAATGCCCGTGTTGTACTTGTAGTTTATAATTGTATATTTATTTGTGTTTCCATTTTATTTAATGTTTGTTTTCTCAATGGAACTCAAGGTTCTTAAGAAGAAGGATTATATATATTTTTTCTCAGTATAGCCACAAGTTATGACTTAAAGGGAATATTTATTCCTTTGTTATATATTTCTTTATAGGTTAAATATATAGATAGGACATTGAATGAGATTTTCATTGTTTGAAAATGACAAAGTAAAGAAAGGAGGAGATTATGTCATTTTTGGGTCCTCAGAAAGTAGAAAGGGTGTAATTTATATATTTATATTTTATAAGGTTATTATGAGATATTTTGACATATAAAAGTATAAGGAATTTTATAATTCACCTCAACTATACTTACCACTCCAATTAAGTAATAGACAATTTATGTTTATAAAAAATATAGTCTACTAGATACAAACATACCTGTTGTCAGTGATTACTTTGGCTTTTAGATTAAAATAATTTGTTTTTGTTTATTATTAAATTGTTTACTTAAGGAAATTTTTCTTTAAACTCTCAGATGATACAGCAGTGTTCGAGTTGATACAGCTAGTTCCACCAGGTACTGTATGACTTATTTGGTAAAGTAATTGATATGGGAAATCATTTCAATGAAGTATTTTTTAAAAAAATCTCATCTTTTCTCCTCAAATTAAAACAAAGTTAATATTTTACCATTGGTTCACTGTGTGTAAAATGCCAATGGGCCAAAATAATATAGAAAGATGGACATAAGATTGATAATAATATAGAGAGACTGACATAAAAATTGGTACTTAAGCCCATTGTTCTGAAATTGGATAAATAACAATAACTGAAAACGGAATGTAACCTGTTAACATTCTAGGATATTTTAGTCATTAAAAATTGATTGTTTTTGAGATTTTTCTAAAATATATATTTTTTGATAGTCAATTAACCCTGCTTTTGTGTGTTGATTATTATTGAGAATGGAAGAGAATATATCCTTAGTTATGTAGTAAACCTAGATCCCTGGATAAGATACTTCATTAAAATAGGTGCTAGTTTTATTTCTGATTTTGAGGAGAAATCTGTGTAATCAAATCATTATTTTATGTGAAAATCAGATGTATATTATTAAATGCTAGTAACCTGAAAAGTTTAAATATTACATATATACCTAATTCAGGTAGCCACAAATTGTACAAATTATACAGTTATTTTTTTTAACAGATAGGCAGAAAGGGAAAAATGGGAGATAGATAAATTGTAGAGAGTGGTAATTACATTTTAGATGTATAAATGTCACACCAACTTTTTATTTATTTATTTATTCATTCATTTTGGCACCAGTAATTGAACTCAGGGGCACTCAACCACTGAGCCACATCCTCAGTCCTATTTTTATTTTATTTAGAGACAGGGCCTCACTGAGTTGCTTAGCACCTCACCATTGCTGAGGCTTGCATTGAACTTGCCATCTTCCTGCCTCAGCATCCCCAGCCTCTGGAATTACAGGTGTGTGCAATCATGCCGGGCCCAACTTTTAATTTTTATTTCTATATTTATTTTAAAAATATTTATTCTTAAGCTTTAGGTGGACACAATATCTTTATTTTACATTTATGTGGTGCTGAGGATCGAACCTGGTGCCTTGTGCATGCTAGGCGAGCACTCTACCACTGAGCCACAACCCCAGCCCCCAACTTTTTATTTTTAAATGGATTTTTTTCTAGGAACTCGTAGGTATGCACCAAGTTTACATGAATAGCGCCATTTTCTTCAAGCATGGAGTTGAAAATTGCTAATATGTAGTATATTTCTGAAATTGAAAACATGTTAAAATATTTAATATGTGTCTAATTTTTCTTTCATAGAAGATAAACATGGCCCTGGAGCAGGTATCTAATAAGACATCAGGCCATATATATATATATATATATGTTATACTTGATGATTTGGTTTCTAAATAGAATATTTTGTTATAATTTGAATCATAGGATATCTTTCTTGTAGTGGGTGAAACACTGTCTACATATGATGAAAATACAAGAGATTTCATGTTCCCGGGTCCAAACCAAATTTCTGGACACCATGATTCAAACCGCCAGGTTACCATGAGGAGGATTTCTGGTCTACGAGTAAGTGCTAACTATTTTCTGAATCAGTTTTTGTTATGTATTTATAATGCATTAATTAAAAAAATAAGAAAATAGAAGACTGGTAGAATAGAGGAAAGGGAGGGAACAGGGGGAGGGAAGAAAGGAGGTAAAGGGGAAGTACAGAGGACTGAAGAAGTATCCAATAAATTTGTACAATTATGTCAAAATTAGCTCCAATATTAACTATAGCTATTAACTATATTAACATAAAAAAGAGCCAACATATAGCATATACCACCTTCAATGTGCAGAACTAATTCAAAGTCTAATTTTGTTTAAAACTTAATTTTTAAAATAAAATTGTTGTTTTAAACATCACGAAATGTAGTGAAAATAATTTAATAAAACTTAGGCTTGTATAACTCTATATTTCCAAGTATTCATATAGCCTTATATTCTTCTGATCTCTGTTCCCCTCCCACTATCCCCATCCCATCTGCCTCTGTCTTTCTTTTTTCTCTCTAATAAATGATCAACAAATATGTGAAAGGATATTCATCTCATTAGCATTTAGGGCAATATAAATTAAAACAACCATATGAGTTTACTTTTATAGCTGTAAGGTTGGCAAAATATAATAACTCTGATATCAAAAGTATAAAGAATTGGAAACTTTTGTGTACAGATAATGCCCTGAATATTGAACAAATCAGAATTCAAAATTATCTAGTGAAGACAAAGTTTCTCATACATATAAACTTCTAGGTTTATATCTTACAAATACAAGAGACTTCTTAAGAATTTTCACTTGAATTATTGTTCATGATAGTGAAAAATGGAAATAATGAAATCTCTGTTAGTTAGGTATTTGTATGGATTAATTGCAATATGTTCATGAAGTGGAAATATATATTTATTCATGTAAAATTAAAAGCTGGGTTAAATCACAAGTTACTCTCCTATTGTTTCCTATAACTTGCTTTAAGTTTTTTTTGGATGATTTAAAAATATTTTTATCCCTGAAAGTAGGCACAGAGAAACTGAGAGAAGAGCATTTTATTCAAATGAGGAAAAAGAAAAATGTTGTTTAGCTTGAAATTATTTGGACTGATTTATACTAATTTTAGAAAATTTCAGACTAGTCTGAATAAGGAAACCTGGGTGAAATATGAGCCAACATAATGAATAAAGTAATTTATTCATTATATTGTAAGTCTAGGTTTATGATATGCTTTATTCAGACAAATATCAGTATCACCTTACTGAAAGCATAAAAGATGACCTATTAGCAAGACTATGAACATATGCCTCCTTTGGGATAATTTCAGTGTGTGTTAGCAAGCTTCTCTACTATAGAAGTCTTAAAGAGTGTTCCTAGAATCATGTTGAAATCCACAATGAAAAAATCAGTATATTGAAAATTTATGGTCTTTTCAAAGTAATTATTATACCAATATGGTAATATAAACTTAAGCATGTAGACTATTAACATGGATTTATCTTTCATCACTTAATTCAAATTATTTTTTAATGGATATTTAATTTTATTTATTTATTTATATGCAGTGCTGAGGATTGAACTCAGGGTTGCACACATGCCAGGCAAGTGCTCTACCACTGAGCCACAACTCCAGCCCTTCAAGTTACTTTTGCATATATTTGGAAGCTGTTATATTACTAAGGAGGGTTTCTGGTCTACGAATAAGTGTCCATAAAACTGGACAAAATTGTCACTAACAACTTCAATGACAAGACAACTGAAAATTTCATGCTTGAAAAACTATTAAAGTGTTAGGTTAAAAATAGCAATAGTTTCTGGTGTTCTTGCTTGGGATACTCATATACATTGCTTGTCAGTGCGTACTGTAAATTCCCTGGCCTACAGATGAGCACAATACCCAGAAGTTTTGCTGCCAGAGGGACCAGAATTAATTTTGGGAAGTGAGATTATGAGAATGGTGTTGTCAGCTAAACATGGTGAGTTCAGTTGAAAGCAGATGAAGAAACTCCACATTTTGCTCGACCAATTGCAATTCTTATTGGAGTGAGCAGCAGCACATCTTTAGGAAGTTAACAGGGAGATCCTAGAAACAAGGAACCACTAAAAGGCTGGCTGTAAAGCTCTGATTGTACAGAGGAGACAGTAAGAGTCCAGGAACAAGTGTAAGCCAAGCGAAACTGGCTGTTCCTTTGAATTTATT
This sequence comes from Marmota flaviventris, assembly GCF_047511675.1. Lineage (NCBI taxonomy): Eukaryota > Metazoa > Chordata > Mammalia > Rodentia > Sciuridae > Marmota > Marmota flaviventris. The sequence continues at coordinate 37,848,366 of NC_092507.1, read as the reverse complement.
TCATAACCTATACACAGAAAGACAACAGAGGGTCAAAGACTATGGGTTCATTGGATTACCACTACTTAGTTATGCATAAGCAGTTAAGACTCCTAGAAAGAATATAAAAATATAAAAAGGCACATTTATAAACTGAATAGTAAAATGACAATTATAAATCCAGCCATATCAATAATTATATTTAAATACGAATGAAAAAAATGGTCCAATCCATAATTTGTTGCCCTTGCAGGCACCATGCACCCTTTTTCAGAATTCTTGTGATTCTGTATCATTTCCTGTGAGACCCAGGTTTTTCCTCTGAACTCATCCATGGGGCAAGGATTCAGATCACATCTGGGATTAAATCCTGGCATTGTAATGGACTATCTCAGAAACCTTGGGCAAAGCACAGTAACATGTAGGTGTTACTGGATTCTTGGCGGGGGGGGGGGGGGGGGGATAAGGTAACCTTATAAATGGTTACAGCAGAACTCTTAGTGAATGTTAGTTATCAACATGGTAGCTATGGATATCAGCTATGGATAGTGATGATGCACTGGCAATGATAATAATGTTTTTTTCTCCCTAAACTGCACTCCATAAAAAAGAATCTGTGACTTTCTCATTTTTAAATTTTAACTTTTACCACTGTCACTTGTATGGAGTAGGTACTTAATAAATGCCTCTATATTGAACTGACTGAATGAATTGCATTTTGTTGTAAACTTTATAGAGAAACTGACATTTGAGATGGTATAATGTTTTATTTATTATTTTGGCTAAGTTATGGTGACCAGTTGTTTGAGCAAATGCTATTCTAGGTATTATCGTAAAGGCATTTGGTAGACGTGACTTGTATTTATGTATTTATAATGCATTACAATCAGTTGACTTTAAATAAAGGGTATTACTTTTGTTAATGTGGGGGGTTTTATTCAATTAGTTGAAGACATGTAGAGCAAAAACTATCATTTTTCTGAAGAGGGATTCTGCCTCAAGACTGTAACAGAACTACTACCTGAATTTCTACTCTGGCAGCCTGCTCTACAAATTGCACACTAAAGATTGCACATCGACTTTTTCCTGAGTATTCATCTTGTCAACCTTCCCCATGAATTTTGGATTTGTTATCTTCAACATAGCTCTCATATAAAGTAATTCCTTAAGATAAACCATTTTTTTCTCTATATATAAAACAAACATATATATATATATATATATATATACAGTCCTTGTGTGTGTTAGCTTATAATCACTGGGTTCAAAATATCTGACAAGACCAACTTAGAAGAGGAAAGTTTAAAGTTTATTTTGATTCATGATTTCAGAGGTCTCAGTTCATGGTCAGCAGACTCCATTGCTCTGGCCTGAGATCAGGCAGAACTTTGTGGTGGAAGGGTGTGGCTTAAGAAAGCTGCTCAGTTTATGGCAGCCAGAAAGCAGAGAGCCAGAGAGAGGATAAAATCTTCCAGAGCATACCTCCTTTGACCTAATTCCTCCAACTAGATCCTACTCCCTTGGCATCAATGAATTAAATCCACCGATAAGAGAGTCCCCATGATCTAATCTCTTCCCCATGATCTAATCTCTTCCCCATGATCTAGTCTCTTCCCCAAAGCCCTGCCTTTAAGCACATGAGACTTTGAGGGGACAGATCCAAACCGCCAGGTTATTTTAGTTCTATTTTTCTGGAGCTACAGATAGTGCTGGGATTTAAAAGGTCAGTAAAAAAATGCTAAAATATTAATTGAGTACTTTCTATGTGACCAGCAATATATGGGTAGGGTTAAAGTGATAAATCACAGTTCAGGCGGTGATAATATAAAATACAGTCATGTACTGCATAGTAATGTTTCAGTCAATGATAGACTGCATATACAATGGTGGCCATACCATATGACTAGGTATGCAGTAGGCCATACCTTCCAGTTTGTGTAAGTATACTGATTTTTCACTCTATAAAATTGCCTAATGCGCATTTCTAAGGATGAAGCACCATCATAGTAACACATGACTGTATATCCAGAAATTCTTTGTTACTCTTCTCTTCCAAAGACAGAAATAGTCCCACTCCTATTAAGTCATTGCATCTTGTGACTAAGAGGTATAAGACTAGCTCATTAAATGCACTGGGACTTCTTCCATAACTCTCTGGGATCACCCACTCTGGTGGAAGCCTATTGTGGTATGCAAGGACACTCAAGCAGCTCTATGGAAAAGACAGAAGCTGGAGGGATTTTTTTATAGTGTTTGTGAAAACTTGAGGGTCCTTGAAGAAATTGTCAGATAAGCATTTGCAGGAAGTGAGGATGATGTTATTGGAAACTAGCAAAACAGGGAATTCTTGTTTTGTAATGACAGAATTTTAACAACACATTTGTCACCTGCAATAATGTGGAATGTGTAAAGGATATTTTATGAAATAGGTGTCTTTTCAAAGAGGCTTTCAGACTGACTGTTAGAAGGGTTTTCTGGTTTCTTTTTGGTATTTAAAGCATAATATGAGAGGAGAGAGAGAGAAGCAAAAGAAAAGGCTGTTTTTAAAAAGATGTAATTTAATGTTTCCAACAATTTTACCAACTTTCTCATTAGAAGATAATACTAAAATTAAGAAATGACTTCTGAATAAAAATTATTTCAGGCCACTTTCAGAAAAAATATGTTCTAATAGTAAAACTGAAGATAAAAACTACAAAATCCTCAATTAAACCTCCAGAAAGATCCAGCACAATGCCTTAGAAAATCACTTAATCAAACATAGTTTTTCTTCTATTTTTTTAATCCCCTTTTATTTTGAATTAGCCACAGCATATTAGAGAGAATATTCGACCTTTGACTTTCAAAGACTGGCTTTTTCACTTATCATGGTAGTCCCCAGTTCCATTGATTTACCACCAAATGGCATAATGTCATTTTTCTTTATGTCAAATATACCACATTTCCTTTATACATTCATCCATTGAAGGAAAACCTAAACTTGTTGTATAGCTTGGATATTGTGAATTGTGCTGTTATAAACACTGATGTGGCTGCCTCAGTGTAGTATGCTGATTTTAAATCCTTTGGATACATACCAAAGGGTGGCATAACTGGTCATATGGTGGGTCATATGGGTCATATGGTGGTTCCATTCAGTGTTTTGAGGAATCTCCATACTGTTTTCCAGAGTATTTGCACTAATTTTCAGTCCCACCAACAATGTATGAGTGTACCTTTTCCCCACATTCTTGCCAACGTTTATTGTTATTTGTATTCTTAATAATTGCTTCTCTGACTGGAATGAGATGAAATCTCAATGCAGTTTTTTTTTTTAATTTTTTAGTTATACATGGACACAATATCTTTATTTTGTTTATTTTTATGTGGTGCTGAGGATCGAACCCAGGGTCTCACATGTGTGAGGCTAGTGCTGTACGGCTGAGCCACAACCCCAGCCCTCTCAATGCAGTTTTAATTAGCATTTCTCTAATTCCTAGAATGTTGAACATTTTTAAAAATATATTTGTTGACTATTTGTATTTCTTCTTTTGAGAAGTGTCTATTCAGTTCTTTTGCCCTGTTCATTGATTTTTTGACGTTAAGTTTTTTGAGTTATGTAAGGAATAATAATAAAGAGGATACAGAGACAAAGGTACAGAGGCAGGGAAGGTGGCAGAGTGGCTGAGAGACTAAGCTGCCAAACTTTATTTATATTAATAGGTTACATTAGGTCATTAGTACCATAACTACATATTGTTTAGAGTATCAGTAAGGTTGCTTATTCTGCAGTTACATTTCACAGTTACAATATGCAATGTTATGACCTTTGTGCAGTTCTCAAGAAAGTCCATTGTCTGATGTAACTGTTAGGCAGGCATATGGAGGAGCACCAGAACTTGATGAAACATTGTAGTTGTCTAGCAAACAAGTTCCTTCATTCCCAGGAGCTATGTGCCTGCAATCAAGGTCAAGGCTTGATGAGGCTCTAACTCACAGGCTTCTTAGGGCATTGCCATACCAGCTAGTCATTGCACATACATTAGCTATTACTAGATCCTAAGAGAGATTGCACGGCAATCTAAGGTGGGAAACAGGGCGCCTGTTACCTCCCAGGAGTTTGCTTACCAGGGAACTCTTCCCTGTAGATTTCCATGGTCAGAATCCCTACAGAGTTCTTTGTATATTCTGGATATTGATATCCTATCTGAGGAAAAAAACAAGACAAAACAAAATAAAACAGAAGAAGACCAGTGGAGTAGAATGAAAGGGAATTAAGGAGAGTGAGGCGGGATGGGATAAGGAAAGAACAATGAATGAATCTGACCTGATTTTCCCTTATGCATACGTGAATGTACCACAGTGAATCTCACCATCATGTATATTCACAAGACACTAATTAAAAAAAAACTGTAAGTATATAGCAGACAAATCAGTAAAGGGAAGGGAATAGGGGAAGGAAGAAGGGGAGAGAAAGGGGAGGTATTGGGACTGAATTACAACAAATTATATTCCATGATTTTATAATCATGTCAAAAAGAATTGTTATATATAATTAAAAGGATAAAAAAACACAACATAGATTTTCTAAGATGCTTAAGAACATTGTCTGTCAGCAACCTCAGAAGGATAACAGCAGAAGGGTGTGGCACTTATCTTAAAAAAGAAAGAAAGAAAATGTAAAACATAAAAGAGCATTGTGTTGGCAAAAATGCCACCAGTTTGGTCTGAAATGAAGAGAGACATACAAAATGAAAATGCTTTTGTAACCTCAGTGTTCTTTTAATAGAACCCAAGCTCAGAACACTTCATAGCTTTATCTATATCCTGTTTCAAATTAATATGAGTCAGATAATGGAAGAGGCAAGAATGTCATACCAAGTACCATGGATATTTCTGAGTAGTAGTAGGATTAAGTCCTAATCGAGGAACTTTAAAAATTTTTCTGGCTGGATTTCAGAATTGTTATGGACCAGTGATCCCTGTTTACCTCTTGTTTTTTTTTACTTTTTGAACAAGAATATCTATAGTAATTGCCTTGTGCTTGCTATACTTGTGTACGTTGAATATTTCTGTTGTAGATAATTGTAGTTTGTAGGTCATCTGATGGTGAAGAACTATATTTTAGGAGCTGTTCTGAAAGGCACCTGAAGAACCTTACCTATACCAGGATATGATTTATGTGCCAACAGTGTGGATTTCAAGTTGACATTGTAAAATGATAAGAATACCTTTCTTCCTCCTTTTTTTAATCTGTGAAATAAATGTATTTTGTGGTCAGAGGACAGACTGGTGGTTTTAGACCTATGGACAATTTTTTTTATATTGGGACACTTTACAACTTAACTAAATTCCCAGTCCTTTTTTAAAATTTATTTTTAATTTTGAAACAAGGTCTCACTAAGTTTCTAGTACCTTGCTAAATTGCTGAGGCTAGCCTCAAACTTGACATTTTACTGTTTCAGCCTCCAGAGGCACTGGGATTACAGGTGTACACCACCCCGCCTTGCAATTCTATTTACAATTTTTTTTGATAAGTCCTCCACTGAAAAGGTATCCAACTCCTCTGTCCTTGAGTATGGTCTGTACTTAGTGAATCTAAAAAGGAAAATGTGGTGGAAGTAACAGTATTTGTCTTCTGAGACTGTTCATTATAGCTTTCTTCTTGCTTTGCCATGGATCATTCACTTTGGGGAAACCAGTCATTGTCATGAGGATACTCAGCAACAGTATAGAGATATATATGATGAAAAGGTGAATCTTGCCCCAAAACTGCAAGGAGACTGAAGCTTCCATCTAACAGTCATGTGAATAAACCTCCTTGGGAAGTAGATTCTCTAGCACCAGTCAAACCTCCATATAACTGCAGCCCTAGTGACATTGTAACTACAATTTCAGAAGAGATTCTTAGTCTGAGACATCCAAATCAATCTTTTACCAGATTCCTGATCATTAGAAAATATGTGAGATAATAAGTAATTACTAATGTTTTATACTGCAAGTTTTGGAGTGATACATAGTAATAGATAACTTACAAGCTGGTAGAGTAGATGTTACTAATAAAAGGTGTTTGAAGAAAACAAACTCTTTATTTGTAGGCAATTTATATTTACCTTTCCTGTTATAGGTGTGATATTCGAAACTTTAAACTCGGTTTGTCACAAGTGGGATTTGTATAGTCCATACGTAGAGGCCATGGTAAATGTCTGCTTCTCTCCCATTATGTTAGAATGAAACTGCTCTGGGCGTGGGTGTTACTCTTTAATGTTTGGTTGCGTACATACCAAATATTTTCTCAGGTAATTGTGACTACCCCTTTGTCTCCACTTATCTCAGAACTGTGTTCAAGCTGATGAATTAGTAATAGAAGCCAAATTCTATAGACCTTAATATCTGCTATATTACAGGGTAAAAAGGTTGAAAGAATTGGTAGAGACTTATGTTTTCTTTTCTTTTCTTTTTTTTTTATAATTTTTTGATATTTATTTTTTTTAGTTTTCGCCGGGCACAACATCTTTGTATGTGGTGCTGAGGATCGAACCCGGGCCGCACGCATGCCAGGCGAGCGCGCTACCGCTTGAGCCACATCCCCAGCCCCATTATGTTTTATTTTAAAAAAAAAAAAAAACTGCATACCTAGGAGCTGTGAGTTTCTTTAAGTTTTTAAAGACTATTCAGAGTCTTTCTTTGATTAATTCATTATTCATTCTGTGAAATGGGCTGTTGAACCTGGGAGCACTCTTCCACTGAGCTTTATCCCTAGCCCTTTTTATTTTTTATTTTGAGACAAGGTCTCACTGAGTTACCTTGAACTTACCATCCTCCTGTCTCAGCCTCCTAAGTCTAAAGTATTTGTTTTTTTTAAAGTTTTAATTGACAATATTGTATGTATTTATGATATACAGTATGATGTTGATATACATGTACGTTTGGAATAACTAAATCTAATACACATATTGATTTTTCATTTTAATTTTTAGAGTAGTTTTTTTCTTCAGTTTATTTTAATTTTATTAGTGTGTTATACATTAGTTCAATTTCTTGATTGTATAGTTAAACATGTCCTAAGTTGTTAAAGTTAAAAGAACTGAAGTCCGTTATTATAATATCACATTTTTACCTTAATATTATATCATAATTTACAAATCTTAAAACATTTCAACAGGGAAATACTATGATACTGGTAAAAAGAATCTTAATTATTCCATAAAAATATAATCACTTATAATTAAATCATCATGGATAAAACACTTTCTAGCTAAAATTTGGCACTGCTGTATTGTTTTGATCTTTAATTAAAGTTCAAACTAACAAAGTCCTGGACTTGACAAGTAGTTGTTACTTTAAGCCATCACTAACAATTATCTATTTTAAATGGAAAGTCTAACAACTCTCTTTTTTCCCTCCCAGGGAATTGCTCCAAAGCTGGAATTTTCTACAACTTCAGTGATTACTGAATGTTTGATAAGTTCAAGGAAGTGCCGCACTCAGGTTAAAATTATTTATTTAAAGTATTGAATAATTTATTTGTTCATATTTATGGCTGTTTTGTAAACTTTATCTTGCTTTTGGCTACAGTTCTTTTCAATTTCTTTTTTTAATCTTAATTTAAAACAATTAACTAAAGTATTTAAGTTTGCTTACATCTTATTAAATGCGAGAATGAAAAGCTTGGTACACATGATAGAGGTGCCAGGATGTTTTTGCCTTCTCTATTTTTACTTAATGGCTTATTATTATTTTTTTTAATGCAAGGAAATTAGGCTGCCAGAAGGGTGTTGGAAAAAGATGTCCTGTAGAATATTAGACTGGAGACTTCCAAATGTCTTATATAAGTTACAGATTCCTGTATGAAGTTTCAAGGATACCTTTTAGCAAATGTGACAGAAGTTCTCAGACTGTTATATGGGTGTTTAGTGCAGGTAGTTTCTTGAATGTCTTGTTCCCTGAGGGACTGTTACTCAGTTTAGCGACCATACTGGTGCTTCAAAGAATGAATGCTTAGACATTCTAGCCTAAATACCTTCTGTTTGTGAAAACTGTCTTTGATATTTTTAAGATATCCATTCTGGTCTAACTTCTAACTAAGAGGGTGGTCTGATGATGGACATACCACCTTTCCACAGGGTATCTAATAGTATCTAGGCACCCACTTGTACAGTTGCATTATGACTAGGTAACTATGACATATCTGTGATGAAAGACCAGTAATATATGAAGCCCTGAGGATTCAACAGGCCAGTCCTGGGCCTATCATGGAGGAGTAGGATGTTCGTTTACTGTACCACCAGTTTTTAAGTAAATCTTGCTAAGGATGATACCTACCATCTAAGCCCAGAGAGGTAAAGTATAGCCATAGAATTATTATTGTTGTTTTTATTTTTTGAGAGGGGGGGTCCTCATCATCATGCTCAGGCTTACTCAAATTCCTGGACTCAAGCAATACTCCCACCTTATTCTCTAAAGCAGTTTGGACTACAAGTGTGAGCTACAACACTGGGCTTTATATATAGATTTATTTTGTTTAGCAAGATATTTAGTATTTCGGAGTCATACTGTAGTTATTTCTTACATACAAATTGAACACATCTGTTAGGTACCTAAAAATCTGTTTGCCAATTATAGAGATGTTTTACTTTTTTTGAGATATGTGTATGTGTGTGTGTGTGTGTGTGTGTGTGAGAGAGAGAGAGAGAGAGAGAGAGAGAGAGAGAGAGAGAGAATGTATTTGTGTATACCAATGGTACCTGATACTAAACCCAAGGGCACTTTACCATTGAATAACATCCCCAGTCTTTTTTATTTTTTTATTTTGAGACAAGGTCTTTCTAAATTGCTGATGTTCTCCATCTGATGGATAGGTAGGAAAGCTTTTTGTTTGAAGTATAATATCCAGGCAGAAAAGTGTAGACTTTCTAACTGTACAGCTCGCTTAGTGGAAGAGCCCTTTCTAAATGCAAAGCCCTCACCCATCAGTAGTTTCTTTGCACTTAAAAACTAACATTTTTCATTGAAAATTATTGGCAATGTTCTCTCTCTCTCTCTCTCTCTCTCTCTCTCTCTCTCTCTCTCTCTCTCTTTTTACTTGGAATATCATTGTTTTGGGGTATTTTTTGGTCAGGATGTGAGATAATAGGCTTCAGTGTAAGACTTGTTTAAGAAAATTTAGCTTTAGGTCTATAGATGTAGCTCAAGGGTAGGGCACTTGGCCTAGTATGTGTGAGGTCCTGAGTTCAATTCCCAGGACCCAAAACAAAAACAAAAAAACATTAAGAAAGTATGCTTTAGAAATAGATCTTCTGAGTTTGGGTTCTTTTTAAACCAGCTCTAAAGATTAAGTTAGGGAATATATTCAATGTGCCTGGCATATAACATATCATTAATGAATTCTGTGAATGTTGATAAGGCCATTTTAAGTGCTATTGACCTTTTTGGCCAAAGGAAGCTACGTGGCCAAACAGGGATATCATAGGAGGAAGAGCTATCTTAGGTGTAGATACAGGAAAGGAAATTAGTCAGGCAGTCATTTTGTAAACAGTATAGCACAGCCCTAATTTAAATCTTATTAGGCATGAACAGAGTGCATTAAGGAATGAGTAGGATTTAGACAGCATGCATTTTTAGTAGATACTATGTAGTTTATTATTTCCTCTAATGGTATGCAGCATTCAAAAACTTTAATGAAGAGAGAAGAGATGGTTAGTTATTCAAGGTTTGGTATAATCAGAGTTGGGTATGTAAGAAGGAACTTTAAGTATTGCTAACAGGGATAATTATGAGGTCAGCTGGGTCTGGATACTAAAAAGGTATAAAGGACCACAGCAAATAGGTCTAGGTACTAGGAGGTTATGAAGGCAAGTAAAGACTCAGTGAAAGAAGTAGGTTGAGGAAAAGAGCTTTAGGTGAGCAAGAGATTTGAACAGTTGGGGATGCTTTGGATGTGTGTATATTGATGAAATCCAAGATGCTGTAGAAGAAATAAAGCTGAGAAACAGGAACCCCAATGCCAAGATCTTTCAAAGATATTGAGTGAATGTCTTAGTTAATCTCAAAGATTCATTCTAGTGCTAGAATCCTTTCTTCTATGAGTCAGGATGATGTCATAAAGGTGGATGAGGGTAAAGAGAAAAATTCTGAACTTTTGAAGGCATTGAACAAAGTGGGAGAGGTCCAAGAGTTTAACAAGAACTACAGAAGAAAGAAAGATGAAACAATTTGATGCAGATGGTCTGTATGAATTCATAACACTTATTTTTCTATTTAGAAAAAAATATTTTCATTCCTATATACTATCTTATTTTTTAAATTAAAAAAAATTTAAATTGTTTTTTTGTTTGTTTGTTTGTTTTGGTGCTGGGGATTGAACCTAGGGGTGCTCAACCACTTTAGCCACAACCCCAGCCCCCCTCTTTTTTTTTTTTTTTTTTTTTTTTTGAGATAGGGTCTTGCTCAGTTGCTTAGGGCCTGACTTTGAACTTGCAATTATCCTGTCTCAGCCTCCTGAGTCACTGGGACTATAGGTGAGCGGCACACGCCCGGCCTATCTATTTTAAAAAGTTTATTTATTCTTCTCCCTTCTATTCACATTAGTATTTTATTTGCTTAGACACTCTTAGCAATTGTGGAATTGAAGTGCAATTGAAGAAGTACAGAAGGAGATAGGATTATTGGTTTTTACAAATGATTAAAGTTAGGAAAACATTTGAAGATTCTCAACTGTTCATTTTCTCTTAATTGATAAGCTTCTTATAACATTAGATAATGAAGAAATCTGACATTACTTGTAATCCAACTATTAAGTCATTTATAAAGACAGAATCTTTTAAAATAAAATGTTAATTCTAATAACACAACAAAATTAGAGGGGGGGGGGGTGTCTCATTGTGTTGTCCAGACTAGTCTCAAATTCCTGAGTGCTTGCCATCCTCCTGCCTCCACTCCCAAGTAGCTGGGGCTACAGACACTTGCCACCATGCCTGGCTAAAGTTTGCTTTATAACTTCAAAAACTGACTGCTTCCCAGTTTACAACAACACAAACTGCTAGTTATTAAAGTTTATATGCTTTTTATACATTTTTACTTTTATAAAAATATGGAACCATAATTAAAATGGTATGGTTATCTGTCATTTATCTGTAAAATTATAGCTTGGAAGGGCTCTTAAAATCCTTTCTACCTTATATAACCAAAACAATACATTGCATTAAAATAGGTATAAAGTACTTTCTTCAGATTCATGCTGTACATACTTACATGATTATAATAGGATGAATGAAACTTATTTTTCCAGTTTTCATAACAATTTCATAATAAACTAATTGGATATGTTTACTTTTAACAATATTAAACATAGTTCTTATAAATTGTATAGCCTATATATTTGAATATTTAAATATAAATGATACCCAATGTTTGCATTAATATTTTAGTATACTGAAAAACAATTTTTTCTGACTTTGTTTCTTGGATTTTTAAAATGATTAAATATTGGGCTTTAATTTTCATAAAGTACTTCTTAGACTTAAGAAGGAATTTTGATACAATATACTTTATCAACCACTATACAAAGAGTTATCTTGTAGAATACTGATTTGACATCTCCCCAGGATTAGCACAGGAAAGACTGATGATACAGTTGGCTTTGATAGATTTTTTGGTGTCTTAGTTAAATTACTTTAAAAGTTTTTTTCTACCTGTAGGATTTTAAAAAATATCTTCTGTCCAAATTAATTTTTATTTTTTGTGTTTAGGATAAATTTATTTACCATTCGGCTCCAGTTGAAAAATCACATGGCAGACTGCAAAGTAGAACATCTAGATCACAAAAGAAAAAGTCCAAGTCACCTGAGAGAAATAAATATTGTGTAAATGCAAAAAGCTATGAACAGCCTACAATTTCTTCAAAATCACACTCTCCATCTCCCTACACAAAAAGACGCATGTGTGAGCTATCGGAAGACACCAGGCGGCGGCTGGCCCATTTAAATCTGGGGCCGTATGAATTTAAAAAAGAAACAGATAAACCTCCATTTGTGATTAGACATGTATGTACTCTCCTAAGCATTTCCATTTGAAACTGACCATATCTGTTGTGCCACTAGAATGTTTTTCTAAAATGTCTTTCAAATTCTAGTTTGTATTAATTATAATTCTTTCCTGAACTGGGTTAGCCAGTAATCTAAAATGAAAAATTAACATAAAAGAACATACTTTTTCAGTCTTTAAACCTGACAGAGATCAAGCTCCATTTTGAATGCCATGTTAAATCCTCTGAGTATCCATTTCCTTTCTTCTTATACAGCAGTTTAATAACTCTACAAATTGAACTTGGTTGTCATTGACATTAACACCAAAATGAGACTAGGATTTTAAAGGAGGACCAAATATTCTTTATGAAAAGGAAGACCCCTACCTACTCCAGCTTTTTAAAAATTTTGTAATGGAAAGTTGGTGTCTTTTGAAATTATGTCCTTTGAGAAAGCTTTGTATAATGAATCTTTGATGCAAATCAGTGTTTGATAGGGATGCATAGGAAGGCCTATGTTGACTTAAAGGCAGGGTATACTGATCTTTCTATAGAGAAGCATGCTTTTCATGTGGTTGAAATTTAGAACCTTGTTTCCTTGTAGTAGTCAAATGATTCTGGCTAAGTTTAAGGGTGTATAATTGGAATATTCAATAAAAGACTATCAGAATCTTCATAGATTTCTGAATTTTTATAAAGTGTTTTAACCCTAAAAGCAATTCTTTACCAAAAGCTTTCAAATTAATAAAGAATACTAAGTAATACATTACTATATATAGTTTCAAACCTCAAGATTTTTCTATAACAGCAAGACCACATTTTGGATAGGTCTAAAATATTTTCAAGTCTCTAAATTCTAAAATTAGTTGATCCAACATATTAAATATACTTCTTTGGTGACCTAATATTATTCTTTTTGAACATGCACCATCTGAAAATTCAGATTTTTCTTTGTTATACATTTTAATGACAATTTAAATGTTTCTTAAGCAACATTTTATTCCACCTTTATATTTCAACTATCAATTCTTTATTCTTTTAAACCAAAGAAATGGATTTTTAACTGTAAAAAATAAAATTTATATTGTAATAGATACATTTAAAAGATAATATTTTATTAAGGTTTTTATGATTACATTTGTCTGAATTTTATAGATTTTGATTATATGTTCTGGTCACATTTTTTGTTTTCATTTGAAAAACATTCAAACTTTTTCTTTTTTTCTTATAACAATACAGTGGTAGTGTTTTGTTGTATGATTGATGGCAGTTTTAGAATAACTTTCATTTTATGTCTACCCACAATTACAAATTAATTTGAATGAATGTATTATATTCTGAGTAAATAATAGCATCTTAATAAAAGTATCTGTACAAAGTAAACAAGTTTATTGGGTTACACATAAAAAACATTGGAGAAATGACTGCTCTTAAATGTTTGTTTCATTATTACTTTTCATGGCAATGTTAAAAATGAGATAATTCTAATATTGCTTGGCATAAACTTTGCAATTTATATTTAAGTGGTTTTTCCCTCAAATTTTCTTTGAATAGAAGTACATTCTTCTAAGTCTATACTTAGACATTATTGAATAGAAAACTGGATTTTTTCCAAATGTATGTGTTAAAAAGAGTTATTTTTCCTCTATGACCATTTATTGTTTAAAAAACACTAGCAAATTGGTAACTGAACTTTAACTTGATACATGCATATTTAAAATGTTAACACTTTTAGGAAAGACAAATAGTTCATGGTATGAAAAATAATCTATCTTTAAAGAAGCTGATTTAAGGAATAAATTAATATGCTTCCAAACTGTCACAACCATCCTAGAAGAGTTATACAATGCCTTTTTATTTTTCATTTATGCATGTAATTTTTCTATTGTGTTAAAATATACCTATTATAAAATAGATAATTTAACTATTTTAAAATGTACAAATCAGTGGTAGTAAGGATATTCACAATGTTGTGCAACCATCTGGTTTCAGAACATTTTCATCACCATAAATAGAAAACTCGTACTCATGAAGTATTCACTCCCCATTCATCCCTAACCTTGACCTTGGACACCACCAATCTGCTTTCTCTCTATGAATTTGCCTGTTCAATCATTTCATGTGAATGTACTCATACAATATTAGCTTTTTATATCTGGCATTTTTATCTTAGCACAGTGCTTTTGGTGTTCATCTATGCTACATGTATTCCTACTTGGTTCTTTTCTTGTGACTGAATAATATTCTATTGAAGAATATATGCCATGTTTTGTTTTATCCATTCATCTGTTGATGGGCATTTGCGTTGGTTTTAGCTTTTGGTTATTATATATAGTGCTTCCATGAATCATTTGTGCACAAATTTTACAAGGTTTTCAATCTTTCGGGTAAATATCTAATAGTAGATTTGTTATATCATAAGGTAATTTAATTCTTAACTTGGCAAAGTGTAGTGGCTGTATCAACACCAGCAATGTTATGTTTCTCCACATTCTGTTTTTTTTTTTTTATGTGTGTGTGTGTGTGTAGTTTTTTTTTTTTTTTTTTTCCTGTTGTTGTTTGGGTTTTTTGTTTATTTGTGTTTCTGTTGCTAGGGATCTAACCCAGGGCTGTTTGCATGATAGGCAAACACTCTACCCTAAACTACACATCCAGCCCTGTTTTGTTTTTCTTATAGCCATCTTAGTGTGTATGGTGTCTCACTGTGATTTTGGTTTGCATTTCCATTATGACTAATGATGTTGAGCATCTTTTCCTGTGTCTGTGTTCTTTGGAGATTTGTCTCCTCAAGCCTTTTGTCCATTTTCTGCTATAGTTTGTTGTTGAGTTGTAGGATTTATAGATGCTTTCTCTGACTCCATGGGTTGGTTTTCTATTTCTCTTTTTGGTGCACAAAAATTTTAATTTTTTATTAAAATTATTTTAATAATTTTAATTATTTTTACACATTTATATCATTCTATTTTTAGTTTAAAAATGTGTTGGACTGTTATTATATGTAAATTATAAAGCACTTAGCATGCTGGGCTTTGAACACAGCCAAGGAGAAACAGTTTGAATTCAAAATATATATGCTAAGGAGATAATCAGCCAATGGATAAATTTGTTTTATAAATAAGTTTGATTGCTCTTTTTTAAACATTGTAATGCAAAACAAACAAGGCAGTGATGTAGTGGATATTTCAAGTGCAAATCTGTTCATATAAAGTCAACATAAATATTTATGTGTATATATAAAATATATATGTATATATATAAAATTCGGGGGAATTTAATTTCAATTTGTTTAAAAATGTATAGCAGAATACTTGACTAAACTTGTAGTATGTGAAGACTGGGAATGTTTAAGCTCTTTTTTTTTTTTTATCTTGAAAATCTTGCTTACATTAGGTTGATCCTCCAAGTCCCAGGACTGATACTTTATTTGGATCCTCTGGTAGAGACTGTGAAAGAGATGGATGGTCCAGGATGCACAATGGTAAGCTAGGAGTTATCTTTCTTCATTAATTTAGTTATCTGAGGTACAATTGGGACTTTAACTTGGCATCGGTTATGGAAAGCAGATACTTTTGCTGTTTTATTGTATGATGTGGTAAACTATAGCTTTTTATGACTTGTTGAGCATCCATATTGGTACTCCCTAAAAATAAGAAATTTCTGTGTTGCTACAAACCATGTCCTTCTTTGAGATTAAAAATATTTTTAGTATTTTAAAGATTATGATATCTTCTAGTAAAATGTAACTTGGTTAATTTTGTTCTATTCAACATTTTCTTTTTGTTCTTTTCAACATTTTATTTCATTATGGGACACTTTTCTCTTCCTAACCTGAGTTAAATAGAATTAATCAAGTTGTAGAACAGTTTTTGGGATACACAGTAGTAGAAAGATCAGGGTTATGGGTTTTGACCCTATATTTAGATAGATATTTGAATGCTTGTTCTACCACTTATGATAAACCTGACATTCTTAAAAAATAATTTTAACTCTTTTGATAATCAACATATAAAGAAGGAGTATAATATGGGAAATGTTAACATACTATATGCCTTAGCATGTAAGTATAGGGATCAGCTTTCAATATAATTATAAGAATTATTATATATTTTTCTAAAAAGATAAAATCCGTGTAGTTTTGATTTACATTTTCCTGATTGCTAAGGATGTCAAACATTTTTTTCATATTTTTTGGTAATTTGTATTGAAATATCTATTCAGGTCTTTTACCTATTTCTTGATTATTTGGTTGGTTTTTTCTTTTCTTTTTTTTGTTTTGTTTTGTGTGTGTGTTATGTTTTTTGAATTCTTTCTATATTCAGAATATAGAAAGAACTCATTTCCTCTTCATGGAAAATTAGCTGGCAAAGATTTTGTGGCCTCTCTCTTCACATTCCTGTTTCCTTTGCTGTGGAGAAGCTTTTTAATTTGATGCCATCCCACTTATTGAACCTTGGTTTTGCTCCTTGAGTGTTAGGGGGCTTGTTAAGGAAGTTGGTGCCTTCACCACTATGTTGGTGGTACCCTTATATTTTCTGTAATGTTCTTTAAGTTATAAGTTTTTTTCCTTAATCTTTTGCCCCAGGCATTATAGTTAGACAGCTTTCTCCTTAAGTTCAATATAAAGATGATTTTATGAAGAAATATAAATAACACTGTATAATGAAGGATGTTTGTTAATATCTGGAGACAGTGGCTAGTGCATTCATTCAAGTATTCACTAGCAGCCTTTAAGGTTAATTTACTACTTACAGGAAAAAGTGGCTCATGTCTATAAACCCAGTATCTCAGGAGGCTGAGGCAGGAGAATTACAAGTTTAGAGGCCAGCCTGGGCAACTTAGTGAGACCCTAAGCAACTTAGTGAGACCCTGTCTCAAAATTAAAAAGTAAAAAAGGACTAGGGAGTAGGTAAGTCGTAAGTGCCCTGGGTTTAATCCCCAATACCAAAAATAAATAGATAAATAAATAATTTACTACTCACTGAAAAAGTAATAGAAGAAAAATGAAATACAGTGAAAGAAAAATAGAATCATAACATGTAGAGAGCTAACTTGTTTCTAAATTAAAGTGTAGAATCTTTTTTTTCAAATGAGGAAATGAGACATTCTTTTCTGAGAACATGCAGTTTATGCTTATTTTTTTGATTGTTTTTTAGCATTAACAGGACATAGATGTATGGTAATCAATAAATCTTTTATATCCAGAATAGCACATTATGTGAAATAAGAAACAGATGTTACACTGTTTCCCTTCTTGGAAGAAACTTATGGACTTGGAAAAAGCTTTATGAACAACCAGTGGAAAGTAACTCTCCCATCATGTGTTTGCATATGTTTTGGATAGGGACATGAAGATGGACTCATTTGCATTCCCTGATAATTTGTATGTTGAAGCCCTAACACCTGAAGTAATGGTATTCATAAACAGCCTAGATGAGCTGATGAGAGTGGGGCCCTCATGGTGGGATTATTGTTCTTTTAAGAAAAGACCAGGGAGCTTGTTTTTTCTCTCTGAATGCCATGAAGGGGACTCAGGAAAAAGGCAGCCATCTGCAAGCCAAGAAGAGTAATCTCAATAAAACCTGCCCATGCTGGCACATAGATCTCCAACTTCTAGCCTCCTGAACTGTGAGAGATAAATTTCTATTGTTTGAGTCACTTAATCTATGGTATTTTGTTAGAGCAGAATGGCTGAACAGACTGATATAGACATTATCTTGTGTGATGCAATTACCAGAAGTAAGAAAATAACAAAGATATAATAATATTAACTTATCCATCCACCTAAAACCAGATTTTATCAGTTGTCTTAAATATTTTCATAGCAAAAGAAATCCCTTGGCAGCATTCTGCTGTCATGTCTCTTTAATTTTCTTTACTATGGATCAGTTCTTTAGTTTTCCTTTGTGTTTAACGACAGTGATAATTTTGAAGAACATGGGCCAATTACTTTGTAGGATGTACCTCAATTTGGTTTGTTTGATTTTTTTCCTTCGTGATTAGATTTAGATTATTTTCCCCAGAATACAACAGAAGTGATGTCATTCGCATTGCATTGAATCAGGGAGGTATGTGGTGTTGCTTTGTTACTGGCAATGTTTATTTTGCTCACTTGATTCCAATGGTTCTGCTCTGTTTCTCCAGCATAAAGGTGCTATTTTTTCCTTTATAATTGTGGAGAAGATACTTTGAGATTTTGAAACTTCTACACTGACCTTTTTCACATAAGTTGATGATTGTTTCTTGAAAACAGTTTATAATTTTTTAAAAATTCCCATTGCTCTTTGCATATTTGTTTGCTTTGTACTGTGAAGAGTTTCCACTTCCTTTTTTGGGGGGGATGGGGGGTACTGGGGATTGAATTCAGGGGTACTCGAACACTGAGCCACATCTCCAGCCCTATTTTATATTTTATATAGAGACAGCATCTCACTAAGTTGCTTCTTTAGTGCCTTGCTTTTGCTGAGGCTGGCTTTGAACTCATGATCCTCCTGCCTCAGCCTCCTGAGCTTCTGGGATTACAGGCACACACCACTGAGCCTGGCGAGATTTCCTTTCTTGTTTCTCTTATTTTAGTTCTTCTATATTTTGACCCCCCCTTTTTTCTTCTTTTTTTGGTCCTGGGTATGGTAGCTGAGCTATTTCTGTCTTGGGTTTTTCTCAACTATTTACATGTTTCTCAACCTATTTACATATCAACTATGTACATGGTGGGGATTTCTTAAGGTCAGATCTTGTAAACATAGTGAATTTTCACTTATGATTTTACTTTAAAAGAAAATCTTTTTACCAGGTGCTATAGTGCATGCCTATAATCCCGTAGTTTGGGAGGCCGAGGCAGGAGGATTGCAAGTTCAAAGCCAGCCTCAGTAACTTAATGAAGCCCTAAGCTACTTAACAAGACCCTGTCTCAAAATAAAAACAAAAAAAGGGCTAGGGCTGGCATCTGGCTCAGTGTTTGAGTGCTCCTGGGTTCAATCCCTGGTATTAAAAAAAAAAAAAAAAATTCTGAACATTTTCTTGCCAAATTGTCTTGTTCAGTAATTCTTAAGTTTTCATAGGATATTATTTTCCTGGACATAGATCCATTGAGTCCTCATAAAAATCATGTGAAGATGTATTTAATTAAAAATATAACCAGAAAAATGACAAGGGCTTAGAGAGGTTAAGTGACTTGTTGGAGTGTTACAAAATGAGCATGCTGTCTAGACTAGGTCTTCTAGCCTAAGCTCCTTCTTTTTACAACAGTCTTCTCCTACTTTCCCTACTTTTTAAATACATTTTTTTCTATTTGGATTGTTATGGTGCATATTCTAATTGTAATTTTTATAGTCCTTTTGAAGAAACAGAGTATCTCTTGTAATGCAAGAATGTTTGGTTTGGTTTGGAAGTTTTATCCTTTCATTTTTGTATTTGAAGACCAAGGGCCATCATCCTGCCCACTTTTTTTTTTTTTTTTTTTGCTTAGGAATTTGAGACAATAACTCCTTGAGGAGTTCTTTTAGTCTCTTCAAGATTCTTTAATGAGTTTTATTTCTAAATACGATTGTAATCCTTTGCAAACTGGAACTAATCCCTTTGTTTGATGGTTACTATTGTAAAATAAAATAAATTAGAAATAGCATTCCAAATGCTAATCTGTTACATCTTGATTAGAAAGCAATAAATGGTAATATGTTAATGTTTTAGAATCAAAGAGCATGTAGTCATAATGTAGATACTTATTAAAAAAATATCTCATTTGTCACAGCTTTCATTTAAAAGTGTTCCTGTTTGGGTTTCTTATAAAGCACAAGCAGCTAAACAGTATCATTTATTAAGGAATCCTTCTTTGGTTTAATTTCTTTATTTTTTTATTCAACATTTTTAATAGCTTCATTTAGGTATAATTTGAATACCATAAAATTCACCTGTTTTAAGTGTGCAATTAAATGACTTTTAATAAATTTTCACAGTTGGAAACCACCACAACAATCCATTTTTAGAATATTTCTATCATCCCAAGAACTTCCTTAATCTCATTTGCATTCCCTCCTTGTGCTCCTGGATTATTTCTACCTTTGGCTGTTACTAATAAAGCTACTCTGAACATTTTCTTCAAAGTCTTTGTGTAGATATATGTCCATTCTTTTGAATAAAACCAAGAATGAAATTACTGATTCATATGGTAAGTTTATGTTTAACTTTTTAAGAAATTGCCAACTGTTTTTCAGAATGGCCACATATTTTACATTCCCACTAGCAATGTATGAAATTTCATTTTACGGTATCCTTGAAAAAATTTGTGTTGTCATTTTTTAAACCATTCTAATGAGTGAGTAGTCCTATCTCATGATTTTAATTTGTGTTTTCCTAATGACTAATAGAACTGAGTTTTTAAAAAATTTATAAGCCATTTCTGCATATTCTTTGGTGAGTATTACTCTTCCAGTTAGTGGTTAGCAGGAAACCTACTTTGTGCTTCACTTCAGATAAGAAAAAATAGGGAAAGTGACATTTTTTGTTACTGAGATTTTGATAGCCACAGGAATGAGAATGATAAAAATACAGTCAGCTCTCTGTATCCATGGATTCTGCATCCCTAGGTTCAATAAACCATAGATCCAAAATATTTGGCAGAAAAAAATTGTGTCCGTAACAGAATCTGTTCTGATTTTCTTTGTCATTATTCTCTAATGTAAGAACTATTTGTATAGCATTTGCATAGTTTTAGGTAGTGTAAGTCATCTTGAGAAGATGTATTTAGGAGGATAGGCATAGGTTATATGTAAATACTCTGCCTTTTTTATAAGACATTTGACCATTCACAAATTTTGTTATCAACAGGGGGTCCTGGAATCAATCCCCATTGAGTAGTCAGAGATGACTAGATTAGAGTGTGGAATAAGCAGTTATGGGTAATGAAGCACAAGTGAGCAAGAGACAGGAAACACTTTGTTATATGTCTTTCCTTTTTAGAAGTTTGTATCCCCTGAGAGAAATTAAACCCTGGCTTTATTTTATAAAGCTGGATATCCTAGCATTGCTTGTGTTCATAGAAATTGACTTATGATAAACTCATTGCCCTTTGATTGATGGAGATTCACATGAGAGCAGAGGCCAACCTTAAAATATTTCATGGGCACTGGATAAATAATGGTGGATGCGTGCTGCAAAAGGATTATGGGGACAGATCTCTTAAAAGTTTGAAGTAGGCACACATTTTCTGTATTCATCTGTTGAAGGGCACCTAGGTTGATTCCATAGCTTAGCTATTGTGAATTGAGCTGCTATAAACAATGATGTGGCTGTTTAACTGCAGTATGCTGATTTTAAGTCTTGGGTATATACCAAGGAGTGGGATTCGCCTACTGATTTCTGGCATGGATTCCAAGAGTAGGAACTCATGCAGTTCAATAATATCTGTCAAATCTATAAGTAAAAATGGTATTTAATCAGAAACTGGTTTATCAAATAAATATTATTCATTTTGTTTAGATAAATTGGCTTATCAGATTAAAAATTATTCCTGTTTGTATTCACATATTTAAGAAATAGCATTTGTGAAATCACTTGGTACAAATTCTTTTATTTGTTTCCTCATCATCTTTGTTTATATAACTTTGTTGAAAGAATTTTTGTTGAAGTGTTTTAAAGTGTTTCTAAATCTTCTCTGTGTATTATAATTATACAAACAATGATAATAGCAAAAATCAAAGATGAAACCAAATTTTCTTTTTGTTGTTGTCGAATTTTAATTCTTTTGTACATACCTTTTTCAGAGCATTCCCATCTTGGCTGCTGCAGATCCAAGGATTATAAGGTGTGTAGAATAAATTACAGAATAGCAATTGTCCTGTCTTTCAGACACCAGCATATTTTTGATCTATACAGCCAGACATGGATTATCATATCCATTTAGTAAAATGCAAACTCAATCATTGCCATATAATGGAAAGTCATTATTTTGGCAGCTCTGTCAAGTGGTGCAATAGGCCATTCACTGAATGTCTTCCTACCAATATTTTGTGCTTTTTGATTATTCATTTGAATTAACTATTATGCATGACAGAGAAAGAGAAATTGGTTGTTACTTTTAGTAATACTTCATACAGAAGAAATTTCAACCTCAGTCAGTAACAAATACCCCTATAGTTTTTGTAACATCTGTATTCAGTTTACTCTATTTGGTTTAAATTTACTTTCTTTTTATTTACCACACTATTACAAATGAAAAAATCAGTGTCTAATGCTTTATCAGCAATGGATTATAGCCTTAAAAATGCAGTAGAACAGAAAAACATTACAAAATTCTGGCTAGATATTAGTGTTTGCCAAATATTCAAAGGCATGCTCTCTATTTCTTAAAAGGAGACAAGCAATGATAAAGAGGTGTAAAAGACATATCAATAGCTGAGGATTTCTGATTGAAAGAAAATTAAAAAGATAATGCAGTTTTTCCTGTGAGTCAGTGTTATTTAAGGTATATCCATGTGCCATTTAGAATAATCCTTATGTTCCATCTAAAACCATTTTGGGTACCATTTTAAATCATCTGCCATAAAACTTAAGACCATGTCCTACATTTTGAGAAGTACCTTGTTACAGTTCCTTTTCTGTCCCTAAGTAAAAGCTTTTTAATAATAAGTGTTATTATACTTGGAGAAAACAAAACAAAAATTACAGATTTCATTTTAATA
The DNA here is from genome assembly GCF_047511675.1 of Marmota flaviventris. Taxonomy (NCBI): domain Eukaryota; kingdom Metazoa; phylum Chordata; class Mammalia; order Rodentia; family Sciuridae; genus Marmota; species Marmota flaviventris. The sequence goes on along the minus strand of NC_092507.1, from coordinate 37,825,707 downwards.
GCTGTATTTATTTTACCTGAAAACTATTTTGTGCTTACTGATACTGAATAGCATATTACTTTGCCATGCTTTGGCTGTGACAAAATAAATATTGAACAGTTCATGAGCCAAGGCCCTGCCTGACAAGGGGCCAAAATCTACCAGTATCAGAATCATCCAGGTGGAACTTCATAATAATTTATTCAAGGCCTACTAAATTGAGATTGCTGAGCATGGAGACTGGAATTTCCCATTTTTAACAAGCTTCTGTGTGATTCTTATGGAGTACTCTTTCCCCTTTTTCTAAAGATTTTCACTTGAGAGCCATTGATTGGTATAGACTATACATATAGCAAATATAGAAAGGGCTGTCCATGCATAGTGTTTGCCTAGGGTTGTTCCTTGTTTAAGGTTGTCCTTAGGGGAGTGTGGACTTGGCATAATTAACCTAGTTGAGACCCATCTTTGTTATGTAGGACTATTCACTCATATATAGATAAATACACATATATACAAATGCATTGATATGTGTAATATGAATGTGTATACTCATGCCCATAGGCACACTGCACACTGATATGTGTGGTGTTCAGTGTCCTGCATTGATCCATGGGGAGGCTTCCTTAGTTGTTTTAAGAGAAGATCTTAGTTTATTTCATTCAAATAATCTTCTGTAATTTATAGTTTAACATTTATTTATTTCCTTATTAGCATCTTTTTTAAAAGTAAGTGCCAGGATAGCTTGGACCTTATTGATATTTTTATTGATAATTGCTAGTATCTAGCATATTGACCTATGGTATATATTTCTAATATATGTGAATCATGTGGGTGGATTAGGAGAAAGCAAGTAAACCAAATATAGAAAGAAAGAAATAAGGTTATAGGAACACTTCCAAGTGTAGTGCTTCAAGAACTACCCTTCAATCCATCTTTATTTACCTTCTACTTTCTCCTATGGATTCTTTATTTTTAGGGCTTCACTTGAAGAGGGCAGTGAATGTGTGAAAGATAGGTTATTATATTAAAGTAAATTTTCATATAAGTAAATCTACAGCATTGAACATGGAAAAAGTAAAATAAAGACAGGAGTGTCTCCAGAAGGAAAGGAATATGAAGAAATCTTGAAATTTTGAATTAGTACAATGTCCTGGGGGAAAAGAGAAATTATTAGTTTAGTTGGAATACAGGGTATATGTTAAGGATAATGTCACCTGAGTATCCTTCTTTTTATGTTTCCTACTTCTCCATATTTGTTGTATTTGCTGCTGCTGTTTTTAAGATTTCTAGTTTCCGAGTATTTATCTATTCTTTAAGCTTAAACTTAACTCTCTTTACTCTGGAGGCATACTAATCAGCTTCTCTCATAAATACTCATAGTTTTTTAGTCTCATTTCTATCCTACCATTTACTGCAACCTGAATCATTGGCTTCTCCTGTATGTGTTCCATATTTTCTTGGGTATTGTAGGTATCTACTTCATACATTAGTTTTCAGTGAGGACTGTGTCATTCTCTTAGGGGCATATTAGACTTTTATGAAGGCGTTATTACAATTACTTAGGGACATGCTTTTGAAATTGTTACCTACACTGCATGGGTGGCAGAAACAATTGAAATTTATTTTATCACAGTTCTGGAGGACTGGATTCCCAAGATCAGGGTGCTATAGTTAATCAGATTCCTGATGAGGGCCTCTTCTTAGCATCCAAACAACCATCTTTTCTCTGTGTCCTCAGATGACAGAGACATTGAGCTCTCTGTTGTATTCTTATGAAGACACTAATCTTATAAGATTAGGTCCCACCCTTCTGATCTCATTTAAACTTAATTAATAAGGTTAATAACTTCTTTGGTTTTCTAATTTTATTAACTATTGGCTCTATTTCTTTTGGGCATAAACATTATACATTTGTATTTATATAATGGAATCCAAATTGCTTTTATATATTGATTATATCCCTGGGTTAGGTACAACTTTATAAATTGAATTGGAAATTTTAAACCCCATCTAAATGGTAGAAAACAGAGTTTGGAAAGCTCTCTTAAAAAACAAAACAAAAACAAAAACATGCTACTTAATCCATGTTTTCTGATCTCTATTATCCCCTCTTTCTCCTTCCTTTCAGTGCTAAACATTCAAATAAACAAGTTACTCACTTCTATTTATTAGTCCTGAAATATTTGAAGGAAATGAGAATTTTTCAGGAATGAAGAAGGGGTCTTATTTTATTTTATTTTGGTACTGGGGATTGAAGCCAGGGTAGCTTAACCGTACAGCTACATCTCTAACCCTTTTTTATATTTTGTTTAAGAGATAGGGTCTTACTGAGTTGCTTAGGGCTTCACTAAGTTGCTGAAGCTGGCTTTGAACTGGCAGTGCTCCTGCCTCAGCTTCCTGAGCTGCTGAGATTACAGGCATGTGCCACTACATCCAGCTCCCTTTTATCTCTCTCTCTCTCTCTCTCTCTCTCTCTCTCTCTCTCTTTTAAAGTATATATATTTTTAGTTGTCAACAGATCTTTTATTTATTTATATGTGGTGCTAAGGATGGAACCCAGAGCCTCACATATGCCAGGCAAGCGCTGTACCACTGAGCTACAACCCCAGCCCTCCCTTATATCTCTTTAAAAGAGAAAGGAAATCATTTTAGTGGAATTGAGAAGCATACTGACTTTCAGTAAAAATTTAAAAGATATATGGAATATTATGTGGTTGATTTCTGGTCCCCTTTAAACTCTTAGTTTTCTCACATACCTGGCATTATATATTCCACTGGGGGCTGGCACTTGAGGCCATCTGAAGCAGTCAGTGACTAGAAGTTATCCCCCTTAATCTGACCTTTGTTTTAGGATTTAGTCCTTTTGTTTAACTCAAAAATCTTTATTACATTTTTGCTCAAAATCTTTTTCCATTATACCTTTTGGGGTTCAGAAGCAGTTGGCTTTCACTTTTCCTAACCCTGAGTTCCTCCATTAACTATAATCTTTCTATGGCCTTTCATTTCTCTACTCATACTAATTCTTTCCTGAGCTTCTCATTTCTCTATTGCTAGCTTTATTAAGGTATAATTGACAAGTAAAAGTTTTTATCTGTCTTGTGGTACAGTTTGATGTTTTGATCTCTATATATATATGTTGTTAAATGATTAAATTCAACTAATCTATTATTTTTGTGTGTGTGGTGAGAACATTGAAGATCTAATTAATAGTTACCATGTTTTACAATAGATCACCAAATTTTATTCATTCTAACTGAAATTTTGTATCCTTTGTCCAGCCTCTTCCCATTACCTGCTGCTGCCTATCCTAGCAACCACCATTCTACTCTCTGCTTCTATGAGCTTGACTTTTTTAGATTCCACAACAAAAGTGAAATCATGGAGCAGTTATCTTTTTGTTCTTGGTTTATTTGACTTAGCATAATGACTTTCAAGTTCATGCATGTTGTTGCAAATGGCAGGATTTCCTTGATTTTTAAGGCCAAATGTAGTCCATTATATATTCCATTCATCAACAGATAGATACTTAGGTAGAGTCCATGTGAGTTCATTACTCTCTTGAGACCTCTAAGTACAAATAAAACCCAACACACAGTATTACTTTTTTTTTCTCGAGCGCTATTTCCCTAGAGATGCAAACTTGAAAATTATATGGTTTGTTTTCCAAGCTTTTGCAGACCACAGTTTTATTAAATGTTTTGCCATTGTTTTCATGTATCTTAAATTTTCCATCCCAAAACATGTATTCTCTTGCTGCCTGCTCTTGACAAATATACCAATGCCTATTTCGATCTCTGTTTAGGCCAGTACCTTAAGATAACAGTTTCTGAATTGCTCAGGAGAAAGTTATTTGTAGTCCAAATGAACTTCCAAACTTCAGATGCTAAATATTTAAACAGGAATTTAGTTTTACTCCCATGACAATTAAATTTATGATGTGTTTGAGTTGCAGGCTGTTTCCTCTATGTAGTGATACATTATATGGCTTTGCTTAACTCTATGGCCATGTTTATTTTTCATATGATAGAAGATGAGAAGAAGGCATGTCTGTTTCTTAAAAGCCTGGGCCTAGAATTGACATTCTTTTTTTTTAATATTTATTTTTTATTTGTAGTTGGACACAAGACCTTTATTTTATTTATTCATTTTTATGTGGTGCTGAGGATCGAACCCAGGGCCTCACACACACTAGGTGAGCGCTCTGAGCCACAAATCTTAGCAGCCATTCTACTCTGGAGGAGGGAAAGATGAATTATGGTAGACAACTAGGAATTTGTATCATACCTAGGATGCCCTGTCCTTCCCCAGTCCTCAAAAAAAAAAAAAAGATTTTATGATTAAAATTGTTATTCTGGAAATAAAAATTTAGCAAAACTAGCAATCATCTCTGCCCTTATGGATACTTCATTGTACTGCTGTGTGTGTGTGTGTGTGTGTGTGTGTGTGTAAGGCAGGGAGATATTAATAAAATCCATATACTTGGAATTGTAAATATCATAGAGTATATAATAGTACTTTGACATTTTTGTGTTAGCTTTTCATTACTATAACAAAAGCCCCGAGATAATCAACTTATAAAGAGAAAAGTTTATTTTGGCTCCCAGGTTTGGAGATTTGAGTCTATGATTGGCCCTGTTGTTTAGGGCCTGTGGCAAGGAGTGTGTACATTGCGGTGGAAGCATGTTGTAGAGCAAACCTTCTTACATCATGTGTCAAGGAGCAAAAGGGAGGAAGAGAAGGAGGCCAGGTTCCAACAATTTCTTTTGAGGGCACATTTCTAGTGACATACATATCTCCCACTAGGCCCTAACTCTTCAAGTACTACCAGCTCCCAATAGCACCCCACTGCAAACAAATCTTTAGTACCTGAGCCCTTGGGAGGCATTTAAGATCCAGACTATAACAGTTGTATGCTAAGAGGATTAGTCAAGATGTTTTCTTTATTTCTTAGGAACGGTTTGTCAGTTTGTATCTTACTTCTATGTATTTAACTGTTGGTATATTGGATGTGAACCCATCTTCTGTGGGCATTTCTTGACATAAATCCTATGAGGCTTGGTCTAAGAGAATTTTGCATTTATTTCTTTCAAAGATCCCTCATGTGTCACAGCCCTGAGACCCGCCCCACCCCCACTGTTTAATAGCTGTTAGACTTTTGTTTCCTTTTACTTTTGTGTAAAGAGCACCTATCTCAAAGTGCTGTTGTGAGGATTAAAATAGTGATTTACATATAGTTGTACATGGAACAGCAGCTTCAGAAGGGAGGGCCTACCCCCACCAAGAATTAATATATTGAAAATCATTGTCTTATCATTTTTATTGCATTATTTTAGAATTTATTCTAAATTTTACTTTAGTGTTAAGAAACTGTCTACCTTCAGCCAAAACAGTAAGTGAGCATGTGTATTTTTTAAGTCAGATAAGAAAGTATTGATCATTCAGTTGATATAAGATTCACTAAGGAATGTCCTCAGAAAAATCAGAAATGGGTCTTAATTTCCCATATCTACTTCTCTCCCTTTCAGAATCATACTACCTTCTTTCGATACTTTAAGTTGCACATGTACTATTCTTCTTTCCTATGAACTCTATTCTTAACTACTTTTTGGATAGTTCATTTGAATTTTTTAATTTTTCTGCCCTTGACAAAGGAGAAATATTAGATCATGTTATACCAGGCATTAAGAAGGTTTTAACAATGATTTGTTGGCTAAGTGAATTTCCTGGTTCCCATTTTACTTAGTAGTTAAGTGTTGCTTCCATTAATTTTACCTTGATATGTTCCTAAATATAAAAAAATATTGCTATAATATTATTTCATTTATTAACTTACTGTGTAAGTAACTTTTCAGGAATCTTAAGTATGGTATAACCAAATGGTATAACAGATTTGAAAAGTATGTCATTAATTACAATGAATTTAGTATATGAAATATTTTTTAAAAATCTGAACTGTTTCAGACTGGTTTAAAATATTTAACTTTGTATTCTTGATACATTTTAGCACTAAAAATATTGAAACTATTGCATTTGTAAGATATAGGAAAGATATTTAAAGATGTTTGCATAAGTGCAAAAAAGGCCTCTTTATGTAAAATATAAATGCTATAAACAAAAGAAATAAATATTATTCTTTTGAGGCAAAGCCCCCTTTTATGTTTTCACTAGTTGTATCTCATTTTTATGACACACCTATAGCATTATAATTCTAGTTTATAGATAAGGAAACTAAAGTTTAGATAGGGTAAATGATGCTCAAGATCTCATAACTGGCAGAGTTGTAAACCTAGTTTTTTGAACTCTTAAGCCAATGATTTTAAGAAGTTACCAAAGAGAAAAAAAAATCCAATTTGGTAATTTGAAAAGAAATAATAACCTAACAGAAACTCAAAGCTAAAGCTTAAAGTCGAAATTTTGAAGTAGATTCTTTTCAAAGATCTACCGCTCAGCTGGGCAAGGTTGCATACATCTGTAATTCTAGTAACTTGGGAAGCTGATACATGAGGATTACAAGTTTGAGAACAGCCTCAGCAACTTAGCAAGTTTCTAAGCAACTTAGCAAGCCTCTGCCTGGAAAAAAAAAAAAAAAATTTTTAAAGGGTTGAGGATATGACTCAGTGGTAAAGCACTCTTGGGTCTAATTCCTGATATCAACAACAACAACAACAACAACAAAAAGCACAATTTATGTAAAATATAAATTTATGTAAAATATAAAGATCTACTCCCCTCATTTCACTGTTTAACTCTACATTTAGGCTTAATATTTTCCAAAGCAAGAACATATTCTAGGAAAATAATACATTGTATCTGTGTCCCATTACACAGTTATTTGTATATTTATTTAGTTCTAATTTCCTTTCTCATTATTTTAATCATTACTTGTTTTTCATCTCTCCTACTCTGGTTTGTAACTCATTTGAAATCTTCTGTTTTGTTTATCTTTGATTGTAATCCCCTATCTTGTTTATAGTTTACACATAGAAGATGCTTAATAAGTGTTGAATATTATTAAATTTAAAGTTCTCTTACATTGTGCCCTCTGTTTTACTCAGCTTTTGTGTCACTGTGACCAAAAGATCTGATAAGAACTGAGAGGAGTAAAAGTTTATTTTGGCTCATTATTTCAGAGGTTCAGTTCATGACTGGCTGACTACTTAGCTCTCAGCACAAAGGAAGTCAGAATGTCATATGGAAGGGCAGAGCAGAGGAAAAGCAGCTAAGGATATGATAACCAGGAAGCAGGGAGAGAGAGCTTTGTTTATGATGGGCAAAATATAAACCCCAAAGGCACTCCCTCAGTGGCCTCTTTGCTCAGCCACATCCTACTTCTTTACAGTTATCACCTAGTTAATACATGTCAGTGGATTAATGCACTATTAGGTTATAGCTCTTTTACCTCTGAACATTCTTGCATTGGCTTACACATTGGGGACACCTAACGTCTAACCCATAGCACTATTCTACCTCCATGATATTCTCTGTTACTTTCCTATGGAGAGAGGGGAAGTGATCCTAGTCTCGTTCATCTTACCTGGTTCATTTTTCCCTATGCAGAATGCCCTTTCTTCCTTTCCTCTATTTGTGAATTTGATTCTAATTTATCTCTTCCATGAGACCTCTATCCTTCATACCACTTTGAATTCTTTTTGTAGTTACACCATTGGGACATTTTGGACATTTGGACATATTATCAATTATCTTTTTTATTTACACCCTGTTTCATCTGGATTGCAAGTTCAAAGTTCTGTATCTCTCTAGCTCTGAGTATTAGTTAACATGTTCAAGAGATTTGTTAGAAATTAAAGAGACTGTTTTAAAAACATTGCTGAATAGTTTGGGAAGAAAACTTAATGACAGAAAATGAAGAGGTCTGCTAGCCAACATGACTAAATTGGCACTGGAACTAATGAAAAGAAGATAATCTCCTTCTGTAGATCAAGTGGATAATATTTTATTATAATTGTAGAGTCAGCATGATAGATAGCACCCTTTTCCCCTTTTCTGTAAATCTCTTAATATTTTCATTTATAGTATTGACCATGAACCTCCTTGACAATGTTTTTTGATATTCACTGTGTTTTTTTCTTTGTCTCTTTGAACAATGAACAATGGAGAAATTTTTCTTTTTTTTTCAGTATAATTTGTGTATTTCTTATTGGTCATTTATTTGGGACTGTGAGTCATTTGAATTTTTTTCTGTTGGTTCAGGGATGAAAGCATGATTCTCTCAGCTACCACTAGCTCACCATATGTTATAATTATGAAAAGTGATGAAAATTATGGTGGTGGTGAAGCAAAAAGCTGTGATGCACTGATGTTTTGATTATAAATAGCTTAAATTTGTTGTGTATTTTATACACCTAGACATTCTGCACTATTCTTTAAATAGTTTATTGAAGATCTATAATGTAGCTATTATTTACTTTACCTATGAGAGTAATGAGTCTGAGAAGGATTAGGGAGCATTCTTAAAGACCAAATATTTTATAAATAACACTGATAGACAATCTGGTGTTAAAGGTAGAGATTTTATTTTATTTACTCTTATAGTCCCAACATTTAGAACAGTGGCTGGAATTGTTTTGTTGAATGAATCCAGTTCCTCTCCCTCATTCTCTCTTGAATTCAACATCGGATCTTTCACTTTCATTACTGCATCATAGCCACTCTGTTAAAACTACTAACCTCCAAAGGCCCATTTTCATGCTTTTCTTACTTAAACTATCAGCAGTTACCTTAGTTCATTTTCTGTTGCTGTAAAACATGCTACCTGGGTGACTTACGATGAATAGAGGTTTATTTTGGCCTATAGTTCTGGAGGCTACACGTTTACGACCAGGTGGCTACAAGTGGGAAGAGCCTTGGACTGCCGCATCACTTGATGGAAATGTAGGACAAGCATAAGCGATGACATTGTTTTATAACTACCTGCTTTTACAGTAACTAACTCAGTCCTAAAAGGTGAAAATTCTCTCCATTTGAAAGACATTAACCTCTTTTAAGGATCTAATCACCTTTTCAAAGCCCTTACCTTGCACCACTGTTAATATTGGGAATCAAATTTCAACATGAATTTTGGAAGGGACAAACCATATTGAAACCATGGCAGCATTATTTGGCCCAATTATTTATTCTCCTTCCTTAAAATATTTTCTTTATTGGCTTCCAAAGCTTCCCATTCTCCCATTTCTTCCCCTTCACCCCAGCTTCTATTCCCAGGGCTCATTCTTTAAATGTTTTCTCCTCCTTATTCATATTCACTTATTTGGTGATAGTGCCATATTTTTAAAATACCATTTAGACTCTAGTACTTAATTTATTTCTTGATCCTAAACTTTTCCCCTGAATTTTCCTCTAATATATTGTGTAATTAATTAATAGATTAATAGGTATATAAAGCTTAATATATCCCAAACTGGTTTCCTGATATTTTACTCTTCCTGTTCAAAGGGTATAACTGCTGGGGTGTGGTGGTGCATGTCTGTAATCCCAGCAGCTTTGGAGGCTGAGGCAGGAGGATCTTAAGTTCAAAGCCAGCCTCAGCAATGGCGAGGTGCTAAGCAACTCAGTGAGACCCTGTCTCTAAATAAAATACAAAATAGGGCTGTGGATGTATCCCAGTAGTTGAGTTCAGTCCCTGGTACTGGAATAAAAGAAAAAAAAGGGGTGTAACTAATTCACACATACTTAACACTTCTAGTTATTTAAGCCAAAAAAACTTTACTATCATCCAATCTATTAGCAAAACTGTTGGCTCTGTCTTCCAAATGCATTCTGAATCTGATCACTTTTCATCTCTATTGTTGTAATTCTGGTCCAAACCAGCAACCTTTTACAGATTTTGTTATAATTGTTTTCTGTCTCATTTTCCTGCCCGCCCTGCCCCCGCCACGCGCCCTTGGCTCCTTCCACAGTCTGCTCTCAATATAGTAGCCAGGGAGGCTCTATTAAAAAAGAAGGAAAGAAAAAATTTAAAAAATGTATTTTTTTCCTTCTCAGAATAGAAACCTAAATTATTCATGCCTACCTTTTGACTTCACTTCTCTTACTCATTCTGGCTCCACTGGCTTCCTAGCTAATATATCAAGCATGTCCACCTCCCCACCCTCCAGGAGCTTTGCATTTATTTTTGCCTCTTTCTGTGCTGCTCTTGATATACCTCTGGTTAGCCATGAGGAATTCTGCTTCCTCACAAGTTGAAGTATAACATTAGAGAAGCACACCAAGGCAAGCATATGAAGCAGGGCTTATTTAAAAAGGGGTAATATAGACTTCTCTGGGAGGGAGAAGGGAGCCATAGCTGGTATTCTGGTATCCCAAGAAGCGAGAGTGTTTGGCCTTTTTATATGTCTTGGGCTTCCTTTGTTCTCCGGTTTTCTTCCCCCTATCTCTCTCCTTCCTGCTTATGTGACTAGGCCTAGGAAATGTTCAGTGGGATGGCCAAAAGGTGAGAAGCAGATAGATTGAGGGGAGGCATGGAGCTGATAGAGCAGCCCAAAACACATAAATTAACAACTTTAGAACTCCCTGTAGGGAGGGGCAATTCCTGGGACAGGTTACCTTACCAACAGGTTGGAGCAAGGGCAGGTTATCTTGATAGGGTGGAAGAAGGGCAGGCTTCAACTTTTCAGACTCACTCAAATTGATCTCCTTGATCCGACCCGACTTGATTTACCTATCCATAGTGACTGCCTATCTAAATCTGTCTTCATTCTTTCCACAGATGTCTCCATGACTTAGATCTTCTCTTTTCCTAAGTTCTTCCAGTCTTTACTGAGGCGCATTCTTCTCCATGAACCTCCATGGACTATCTCATTTAAAATTACAGCTCATTCCCTGCATGCCTTTCCCAGCCCTCTCATCAGCACTTCTTTTCCCCTTTCTTATTTTACTTCTTATATTATGTAACATCCTTTGACATACTTTATTTTTTTAATATTTTTTAGTTGTCAATGGACCTTTATTTTATTTATTTTTATGTGGTGCTGCATAAAAATAGTGCCTCACATGTGCTAGGCAAGCCCTCTGCCACAGAGCCACAAACCCACTTCCCCCCCATACTTTATTTTTATTTCTATCAGAGTGTGTTTGTGTGTGTGTTAAGTCTGTCTCCTTATTAGATATAAATTTTACTAGAATATAAATCCTATGAGGCAGAAATTTATTCATTTGTCCATCCTGACTTTTTTATTTGTTAATCCCCAAATGAACCAAGGAGTGAGTCTCAGAACTAGAATTTGTATTAAGTTCTGTTTGAACTTATAGCTATCATTGGGTTTATGTGTGTGTATTTTTTATTTTAAATTCACCTCCCTATACTCAAAAACCTTTTGAATCAATGAAGTCTTATAAATTTTATAAATGTGAAGTGAACAGTTAAGATTTATTTAATAAGGAAACATACAGTGATGATTATGATTACTACATTCTGAAATTTGTCTTTAAATATGGCTGAGACATATACTGGTTTTATGAATTTTATAAAAGTAGTATGTATATGTGTGTGTGTTTTATGTGTAATGTTACTATATATATAATGTTACCATATATTGTATTTAATATGTGTGTGTATAAATAAATATGTGTAATATTTTTAAATAGGTTATCAGGACACCCCATGGGAGAGACTTTGATGACTCTTTAGAAAAGTGTGAAGAGTATTTGGGTGCAAGGTCGTGTGGAAAGCCCCAGCATTCAGCGAGGACCTTACTAGTTCATTCAGCACCCTCAACAGTGCCGAAGCATTCTCCGAGCCCTGTGTTAAATAGAGCTTCTCTTAGGGAACGGTAATGTATATTATCTATTTCCTTACTAATCTTTTTTAATGATCAGCATTAGAAATGAAAGTCAGAACTTATGCATGTGAAGTGATTATGTGTAAAAGTTTCTTTTGATTTTGAGGTTTACTTAAATTATTTTTGTTTAGAGTATATTGTATACCAAGAGATATTTCTCTCTAGCCCAGTTCACTAGAAGTGAGATTATTAATCAGATATGGGTATCTTTAAACCTAAGTAATTAATGTACTATTTTAAAGTAAAAATTAGAGCATATGATCATTTTAGTAGATTAATAGAGATTTAATGTTATAGGCATGCTTTGAGTATAAAAATAGCCTAGGTTATATTTTCCAATTAATTATAATGGTGATTTATGCATTGGTGGCAGATTGTATCTAATTTTCTCAAATAAGTTTACCTCCCCCAACTCCCCAAGAGAATCTTTTTTTTTTCTTTCTTTTTTTGCTGGTACATACTTACTATATAGAATGAATGGCAGGCTTCATTGTGTCATTCATATGTGTATGTGTGTATGTATGTATGTATATATATATATATATATATATATATATATATATATGCCACTAACATATATATATATGTATTATATATATGGGGAGTATATATATGCCACTAATATATTTTATATATATATATATATATATATATATATATATATATATATACATATATATATATATGAATAATATTATACATATGGGGGGATACATTGTACATAATTTGATCAGTTTTACTCCCCAGTACCTCCCCTCCCCTTTTCTTCTTACTCCCTCTGATCTTCTTCTTCTACTTTCATGGCATCCTTTTTTAAAAATCTCTCTACTTCTACTTATAAGACAAAGCATATTTCACTTTCTGAGTCTAACTTATTTTGCTGAAAATTATGGCCTCTAGTTCTATCCATTTTCCTGCAAATGACATAATTTTGTTCTTCCTTATGGCTGAAAAAAACTCTATGGTGTGTATATAACATTTTCTTTATCAATCCATCCATTGACAGACAGCGAGCCTGACTCGCTGTTGTGAATTGTGCTGTGATAAATATGTGCATGCATGTATCTCTAAAATATGCTAATTTTAACTAATTTAGAACAATTCCAAGAAGGTATATACCTCAGTTACATGGTAGTTCTATTTTTTAGGTTTTTGAGAAACCTCTTCACTGATTTTGACAGTGGCAATACTAAATTACATTTCTACCAACAGTGTGTAAGGGATCCTTTCGAACTCACGTCCTCATCAGTATATATTATTTGTATTCTTTTTTAAATTATTTTTTTTAGTTGTAGTTAAACACAAAACCTTTGTTTCACTTATTTATTTTTATGTGGTGCTGAGGATCAAACCCAGGGTCTCGCACATGCGAGGCGAGTGCTCTACCACTGAGCCACAACCCCAGCCCATTATTTGTATTCTTGATGATTGCCATTCCAACTGGACTGAGATGAAATCTCAATATAGTTTTGATTCATATTTGCCTGTTAAGTAAAGATGCTGAACATTTTTCCACATAGTTATTGGACATTTGTGTTTCTTCTTTTGAAAAGTGTCTGTTCAATTCATTTGCCCATTTGTGGGCAAAATGATTGGATTATTTGCTTTTTTAATGCCAAGGTTTTTGAGATCATTATATATTTTGGATATTAACTCTCTAGAGTAGCTGGCAGAGATTTTTTTCCCATTTTACCTGTTGTCTCTTAGTGTTATTGTTTCCTTTACTATGTATAAACTTCTTAATTTTTTAAAAAACTTTTACTTCTTTCTTCCCAATTTTTATTTTATTTATTTATTCTTATGTGGTGCTGAGGATCAAACCCAGTTCCTCACATGCACAAGTCAAGCACTTCACTTCTGAGCCATAACCCTAGCTCCTAAACTTTTTAATTTGATATCATCCCAGTTATGATTCTTGCTCTTATTTCCTTAGCTATATAGGTCCTACATAGAAAGTCTTTGCCTGTATCTATATGTTGAAGTGTTTTCCCTATTTGTTGTTCTAATAGTTGCAAACTTCCTGGTCTTATACTTAGATCCATTTTGAGTTGGCTTTTGTACAGGGTGAGATAGGAATCTAGTTTGACCCTTCTACATATGGATAGCCAATTTTCCTAGCACCAATTGTTAAAGAGGCTGTCTTTTTTTTAGTGTATGTTTTTGATACCTTTGTCAAGAACCAGATGACTATAGCTGCATAGGTTTGTTTCTATATCTCCAATTCTGTTTCATTGGTATAGAATGTCTGTTTTCATGTGAGTATCATGCTAATTTTCTTGCCATGGCTCTATTGAATAATTTGAAATCATGTATTATGATGCCTCCAGCATTATTATTATTTTTTTGGCTCAGGATTGTTTTAGCTATTCTGAGTCTTTGAAATATATTGTTGGTATTTTGATAGGAATTGCATTGAATTTGTAGATCACTTTTGTAGTTATGACCATTTTAACAGTTTTAATTGTGCCCATTCATGTCGGGGGCGGGAGATGGGGGTTCCATCCTCTAGTTTCTTTATTCAGATTTCTATAATTTTCATTGTAGAGATCTTTCTCTTCCTTGGTCACAGCTATTCCTAGGTATTTTATTTTATTAGAATCTGTTTTTTAAAAATATATATTTTTAGTTGTTGATAGACCTTTATTTTATTCATTTATTTTTTTATATGTGGTACTGAGAATTGAACCCCAGTGCCTCACACACGGGAGACAAGCACTCTACCACTGAGCCATAAACTTAGTGCCTTGAATCTGTTTTGAATGAAATTATTTTACTGATTTCTTTCCCAGAAGATTCAGCTATTGATTTTTATATGTTTACTTTGTATCCTGCTACTTTGCTGAATTTGTCAGCCCTACAAATCTTATAGAAGAACACTTAGAAGGACCTTTGGAGTATTCTAAGTATGGGATCATATCATCTATAAACAGAAATAATTTTATTTTTTCATTTTCTATTTGTATTTCTTTCATTTCTTTTCATAATAGGAAAGTTCTTATTTCTGTCATAAGTAGTAACTTAGAAAACTGTTTTTGTCATTTTTTTAAAAATAGGCAACTGTATTTTTTTAAAAACATAGAAATTTGAAAACCTAAGACACGTTTTTAGCAACTTGAAAATCAGTTTATCTTATATGGTATAAAAAAGATGAAGTAACCACTAAATTCCTACAGCACATTAGGGACATCAGACATAATTAACAAAGGCTTAATTAACTATAGAAAGTATATCCAACATTAAGCGTAAAACTGATGACTCAAACAAGAGTCTATAAGTTAGGTTGCTAAATTAAAACACCTGTGTGAACAGATAGATTTGTCTGTTTCCTTATAAGCCTTTTAAGCATTTGAAAAATATATATATATAGAATTTGTAAGCATTCAAAAATATATAGGAGGCATTTTGGCCTTCTAGATAGAATTTTGATTAATGTTGCTTCTTGTCCATTAGAATCATGTCTAAGTAGATAGTAAATTATTGGCTTAGATACACACACACACACACACACACACACACACAGGCGCACACATTAGAAGTCAAGAGAGAGAAAGGAAAGTTGGGGCCTAATCCCACATGATGGAGATTAGGGCCTACTTTTTCTTCTATTAAACACAGGGTCTCTGGTTGTATTCCTAATTCCTTGATCCATTTTGAGTTTAGTTTTGTGCATGGTGAGAGATAGGGGTTTAATCTCATTTTGTTGCATATGGATTTCCAGTTTTCCCAGAATCATTTGTTGAAGAGACTCTCTTTTCTCCAATGCATGTTCTTGGCACCTTTGTCTAATATAATTGTAATTTTGTGGGTTAGTCTCAGTGTCCTCTATTCTGTATCATAGGTCTACCAGTCTGTTTTGGTGCTAATACCTTGCTGTTTTTGTTACTATTGCTCGCCACCTGCTTCACTTTTCCTGCTAATGATTGCTTTAGCTATTCTGGGTCTCTTATTTTTTCAGATGAATTTCATGATTGCTTTTTCAATTTGTGCTCTATGTATATAATAAGAATTGTAATGCGTTTTGCTGTCATATATAAATATAAAAATTTACATTAAAAAAAGAGAGAGAAGACAAGATGGCAAGTTAACAGAAAGTGGCTTTTCTCACAACTCCATGACTCAGAACTCAAACAGCAAACAACTCCTCCTCCGGGAGGTAAATGAATAAAGCACTCCACTGATATTCAATACTGGACAGAAAGCCTCAAACTCTGGGAAATTTTTGGTACATTAGACAAGAGTAAGGAAGAAAATTAGAGCTGAGCTCCTGGTAGGAGCAGAGAAAATTAATACATAATGTCAGAAAAGACTAAAAACTGCTGGAAAATCTTGGCGTTGGGAGACCCGTGGTGGGAGGGGCAACCTGCTCTGGGCCGACCCGGTGGCTATTGAGCTTATTAAACTGGTGCATGAAAGGCACTGGGGTCTGCCTGCTGTGCATGGAGCCCAAGCTGGAGACATTTTGGTACCTTCTGCATCGCCAATTGAGACTTCGAACTTATAATCTGTGAGTTCAGGGCTGAGACCAATAAATGAATCTGGTTGACGCCACCATGAGATCTAAACACAGTCTAGCAAATCAGGAGAATATCTGGCACAGAGCATTTCTGGCACAGAAACCATTTTGCCTGGGAGAAATACAGGAGGAGGCCAGAGAAAGCCTGCCCTCCCCTACTCCTTTGAACCCAGCAACTGCAGGACCAGTGGCAGGGAGAATCTGAAGAGGTGGAGTGACTGAGTTCAGTGCTTGGAAATTGTCCTTGAGAGCCAAAAAAGGCCAGTATCCCCAGGTAATATAAATAGTGAAGGACAGACTGCCCCTTTCCCACAGTGGAGCCCTGGGGAAAATAGTGCCAGACAGTCCTAGAAGTGCGTCAATTGATTAAGGCCTGAAAACTCCCAACACGGTAAAACACGTGGGGCAATACCAGACCAAATTCCTGCCCCCCCAACACCCTCCCCAGCTTCACTTGCAGAAGCTTATCTCAGAGAACCCAGCAGTCACTGTACCCAGGAAGTGAAACCAAAATCATTTTCCACAGCTCCTCACACCATCCTGCTGAAGAAGGGAAGCTGACAAGGAAAGGCAGTTTGGCACCATGTGCATGTACTCTCATTGACTATTCTGTTATTTTGTTTTTGAATGTGTACTGATTGGTACATGATGGATATTTATACACTTGTACTCATGCATATTTGTTTCTGCTTTTTCATTTTTAGCATTTCTTGTAGGTAGCTATTTTTATGCTCTGTTTTTTGAGGGTCAAGGTTTTTGAATAGTATATTTTGGATTAATTTTCTGTTTGTTTCACAACTCTGTTTCCCTTTCTCTCTCTTTTTCTTGCTAACAGCTAAACTCTATTGTTCTCTCTTACACTCTGCTTTAATTCTTTTACTTCTATTTTTCTTCCCCTTCAAAAACATCTTATGTCGCCTTTGCATTTGCCCTATTCACCTCTTGAAATCTATAAACCCTTTCCTACCACCATATCTTCTTCTTCTTTCCTCTTAATAAACTCTCTCTTTAACTGAAAAAAAAAAAAAAAAAAATATATATATATATATATATATATATATATATATATATATATCTCGTATCTGTTTATTTTTTCTTATTTCTAGCATTTTTTTGAAGGGTGTTAGTTTTCATAACTATTTTGAGGTCTAAGATGTTTGATATATTGATTTTATTCTTATAATCTTTGCTTTTTGAAAATTTTTGGACATTTTTTTTCCTCTCACTTATAGGTTTCCCTTAACTCTTTTTCAGCTAATCTCTATTGTTTTTATGGTGGGAAATAACTGATATATCATTTCTGATTATTGTAACAATCAACATTGTAGATTTCATAGCAAGATCTATTTGGTTTAATGCTGTAAATTGTTTGCATTGGTTGTTGCTGCCATCTGTCTACCTCTAAATTGTGAGGTACTGGAAATGTTCAGGGACACTATAAATCTATAGTGTAGAAACTATACTGCCTCAAAACCAATTGTTAGATGAATAGATACACAAACAACATGAAAAACCAAGGGACTAAATCGCCCCAAACAAACTAAAATACTCCAATAACACAATCAATTGACATCACAGTGGAAGAATTGTCAGAGAAGAAGTTAGAATAGAACGTTCATAGTTAAATTTATCTGAGAGTTAAAAGATGATGTAAGGGAAAAAAATACAAGAAGCAAAAGATCACTTCTCTAAAGAGATAAAGATCCTGGGGGGAATAAAAAAAAAACAAGTAGAAATCCTCAAAATGAAGGAATCAATAAATTGATTAAAAATTCATTGGAAAGCATCACCAGCAGACTAGAACTTGGAAGATAGAGTTTCAGGCAATGAAGATAAAAATATACAATCTTGAAAATATATTTGACCATGGAGAAAAGATGTTAAGAGACCATGAATCAGAACTTCCAGGTAATATTGGGATTACATGAAAAGAACAAATTTAGACGAAGGCCCAGAGATACAAACTAAGGGAATGAACATTCTTTTCAATGAATTAATATCTGAAAATTTCCCAAACTTAAAGAATAAAATGGAAAATCAAATACAAGAGGCACACAGGACTCCAAATATACAATATTTTAGAGCAGACCCAAACCAAGGCACATTATTGTAAAAATGCCTAACCTACAGAAGGATAGAATTTTAAAGGCTACCAGAGGAAAATGCCAGGTCAAATATACAGGGAAACCAATACAGATCATAGATGATTTTTCAACCCAGAGGCTCAAATGAGGAGGCCTTGGAAAAATATATACCAAGCTCTGAAAGAAAATAGAAGCTAACCAAGAATACTATAACCCAGCAAAATTAAGCTTCAGAATCAACAATGAAATAAAATCTTCCATGATAAATGTTAGTTCAGAACTAGAAAGTGTGCCCTCCAAAACACTCAATAAAATATTTCATGAAGAAGAAATGAAAAATAAAACCAGTAAAGGGAGAAACTACACTAGAAGAATAGTCAATCAAAGGAGAAACTTTTCAAATTAAAAACCAGAAATAAATCAAAAGGACAGGGATTAAAATAATTTCATAATAATAACATTGAATGTAAATGACTGAAACTCATCAATCAAAATAAATAGACTGGCAGATTGGATTCAAAACCAAGATCCTAGAGACTCAAGTCATAGGCAAAGACATCCACAGACTTAAGTTTTACCTTATCATTCACATGGATCTCATAAGCAAGGATGGGTTTCCATCCTCAAAATCTGATAAAGTGGACTTCAAGTCAAAGTTAATCAGAAGGGACAGAAGTCCATTTCATACTTCTTAAGGGAAATATATACATCAACAAGACATAACAGTCATAAATATTTATTCCTCAAAAAAATGGAGTATCTACATACATCAGACAAACTCTTTACAATCTCAAGAATGAAATACATCTCAGCATAATAATAATGGATGACTTTCTTGTCTTCTCACCACTTAATTGATCTTCAAAACAAAAACTAAAGAAGCTAAAGAACTAAAAAAATACAATTAATAAGTAGACTTTACAGACATAGGTAGAATATTTTATTCATCAGTGACTGGATACACTTTCTTTTCAGCAGCACGTGGATCTTTCTCTTAAAAAGAACATATCTTGGGTCAAAAGTAACTCTTAGCAAATGCAAAACAAAAACAACACAGGTAATTCCTTGCATTCTATCAGATCATAATGGAATGAAATTAGAAATAAATGATAAAAATAGAAGCTACTCTAACAACCGGGAGACTAAATAGTATGCTATTGAATGACCCATGGTTAGCAGAAGAAATCAGCGATGCAATAAAAAAAATACTTGGGTTAAATGAGAATAGCAATAAAACATATCAAAATCTCTGGGACATTGTGAAGGCAGCACTAAGAGGAAAGTTCATTGCATGGAGCTCATTCCTTAAAAGAACATAAAGTCAACAAGTAAACATCTCAAAGCCCTAGAAAAAGAAGAACAAATCAATACCAAAAGCTCTAGAAGACAGGAACTAATTAAAATCAGAAGCAGAATTAATATTGTCAAAATGACCATACTACCAAAAGCACTATATAGACTTAATACATTCCTGTTAAAATTGCAATGATATTCTTCATAGGAATAGAAAAAAAACAGTGATGCATTCATTTGGAAAAATGAGAGGCCCAGAATAGCCACAGCAATCCTTGGTGAGAAAAGTGATTCAGGAAGCTCATAATACCAGACCTTAAATTATACTGCAGAGCTATACTGCAGAGTTCAAGAGAAATTTTTAAACAAGTTTTTCTGCTGAAGTCTGGGAACTTGCATATCAATATCAGGGGACATTTTTTGATTTTCATATCTACCCAGGTGCACATACAAACAGTGGGTACAGCTTTCTTTTTACCTAATTTATTAATTATATGCTTTTTGATTTTATTAATTAGATCTGTATCATATCTGTAGGTTTTCAATAATTTTTTACATGTATCTCCTTGGATATGTTTTTATCAATATTGTTTTTCTACCCCTGAACATAATTTATTGAATTCTCCAATTATAAATCTCTGTAGTATGGTACCAATTTTAGTTCTGTTATATCATCCATGTATATAATTTTATTCCATCTTTTAAATTCCTCTGAGACTATGTTAATTTTTTAACTTTTTTATGTTATAAACAACAGTGGGATGCATTTTGATGTAATCATACATGCATGGAATATATTTGCTTCATTGCTTTCACATGAGAGAAAAATTTTAACTTTTGACTTTGATTCATTTCACTTGGAATACTGTTCTTCAGTTCCATAAATTTACTAGCAAATACCATAACTTAGATATTTTTCCACTGAGGGTAGCTGAAATCAGCTGTTCGTTTATTTATATTTCAGTGCAGGGGATAACTTAGTTAGTAGTTGAGTTCAAAGCCAGCCTCCACAATTTAATGAGACCCTATGTCTAAATTAAATATAAAATAAAAGGACTGTGGGTGTGGCTTAGTAGCTGAGCTCCCCAGGTTCAATACCTGGCACAAAAGAAAAAAAGAAAGAAAAAGAATTTTAAAATAGTTAGCTTTCAGTTTACCTAAATTAATATTTTGTTGTACTCTCCAAGGCATGCTTTTGATAGGTAAACATTTTTTTAGTTTCACCAAGTTAGAACACCTCTATTCCAAGCACATTTTCGAAACAAAACAAAACAAAACAAAACAAAAACCCTAGATTTAGTCCATGATATATCATGAAGACATATTACTAGGAACAGAAACATTTTATTCTTTTCAGCACATAGTACCACATCTTCAAATATAAGACATTCTTTGAAAGTCTGTTTTTTTCTAGGTCACTAAACAATATATTTGCAGGATGTTTATATAATCCATTGAAATCAATAAACAATTTAAACTGATGTAAATGTAGATTTATGTCTCAGGCAAAATTGGAAGTTTTTCTGGAAGCTGTATGACAGAACATACAGCTGTAGGAGTTTATGTGCATAAACATTCACTGCAGTAAATAAACTTCCTTTAAGATTGCAGGAAAATGCTAACTCCTTAATCATGTATATGAATAAACAGATTTCTAGAAAACTTTATCCATGGCTTTAAGTAAATGGAAACTTTTATTATAGTGAAGGTTAATTTTGCTTTGAACCCACTTAAGAAATACCTCAAAAAATAAAGTTAGCCAACCATAAAATGGTTTCAATTTTGATTGTATTTCAGAAGCACTTCTTATCAAAGTGTAAATATTAATATTATGACTTTAAATTTTATATTTGAATTCACAACTATTACTAAAATTAAATTTAAACATTAGCATATTCTACTAGCTTGAATCAGCTTAAAGTTATGATTTTTGTAAATTAAGTTAAAGATCAATAGGCAAGTATTCCTTATACCATAGCACAGACTAGTGGATCCTCTAATGGAATTTTAGTTGTTATTTGGATAAAACAAAATAGCTTAATTATACTGATTCTAGTTTTGAATTTGAGAACAAAATAAAGAGGAATGGAGGCTTTACATCTTAAGTGGCATCTTTAATTTCAATATGTCAAGAGCTTTGTAATGTTTTGAACAACCAATAAAAAAAAATAATTTGAACTCTCATTGAAGAGCTTCACTTGGAGTTGCATAGTTGCATCTTAGATTTCCAAGATGTACTACACACACTGCAAATAACTATTCTGTCCATGCATTTGCATAGGTGCTGTAAAACTTGCTCTTACATATGTCATAGATCAAGTTTTAGATACAATTAATTATCCTTAGACTGTGTTCTTTAAAGTAGGTAATGTGTAAACAGATTATCTTGCTTAATAGTTGTACTTTGTGTGACAGTATAGTGTTATAATTTTTAAGAACATAATGGGAAGAAAAAAGGCAGAGTTAAGCAACTTATTAGCATTTTATTTACCTATTTATCAAGGAATTGCCAAAAACACTTCATATAAGTGCTTTATAATTAGAAGGATCCAGAAATTTTAGTTGTTATTTGGGTAAAACAAAATAGCTTATTTATACTGATTCTAGTTTGAGGAATGGAGGCTTTACATCTTAAGTGGCATCTTTAATTTCAACTCATAAACTCTAATAAAAGTCATATTTTTCTTATATTTAAATATTTTAAAAATTCTTTTTAAAAAATACAGTTGTCTATTAGCAAAGACTAGAGAGGTGACCTCAATTGTGTTGAGAAGGGACCATTTTATTTCTGTTTCCTGTGTTCTGAAAGAATAGGAACATGATTGGACTCTAAATAAAATTTTCATCTATTATACATATTTTATTTCATTTCATAAATTAAGGTTTTTTAACAGAAAAGAATTTGTTCTGCATAGTTTAAGAGAATATGATTAAATTACTAGAGCATAAGAACTAATTTTAAAGGCATTATACATGGAATTGTTATTCTAATGCAAAAAACTTTATTTAGAGATAAACCTCTAAAGAATTATATCTGGAAATCATTAAGATATCAGTTATATAGGAATTTTCTCCCAAATGCACATCAAACTTAATTACTAGGACTATTTATTTATTTATTGTACATATTATGAAAACTTAATAGCATAGCTGAGAACTAGCACCTGATTTTATGTCTTCCCATCATCCTTGGTCAAAGGAAGAAAATATGTAATTTTAATCATATATTTTTAAATCTTATATATTGGATCACATAGAGATAAGAAAAAAATAACTGTGTCTAGTGTTTGGAAACTTGGAATTCCAAGTTTGTATTTTTGTCCCTTTGTCTACAATTTACTTTTGTTTTTTTGCTTACAGATTCCACTCTGATTGGTGTTCACCTTCAAACTGCGATGAGATCCATGACCGGGTAAAAAATGTCTTGAAATCACATCAGGCTCATCCAGGACATTTATATGTTAGTTTCTAAAATTTTCTCTTCAAGGCTTTTTATAACAGGACAAGAAAACTACCTAAGATGCTTAATGCTTGCAGTGTTTATTCACTGGAAATAAAGAAAAGCATACTCCATTTGAGGGAAGTTAATGAGCTTGCTATAAGCAACTTATCTAGCTTTCTGCTTGACCTGGGTCATGCAGAATTTTTGACATAGATCATCAGAAATATAAACAGTGTTAGTGATGATTATCATATAAAGCGTAAATAGTAGGCAATCCCTATTAGGTACCCTCTCGCCCTGTAGGAGCTCTGTCTCTTTTCTTCTCACTTGAATAAATCTTTTACCCTCAAAAAAAAAAAAAAAAAAAAAAAAAACAAAGTAGTAACTTCATGATAATTATTTCACAGTCTTCAAAACATGAAAGTTCTTGTTCTGTGGTACGGTATAAAGAAATTCCGTTTGTTACAAATAGGTTTGTTTCTAAGTGGTAGAATATGAGAGCGGGGTTTTGAAAGTTTATATTTTGAAGAAACTTCACAACTGATTTGTATATTAATTTAAGGAATAAAAAGAGATGGTTAGGTCTATCATTTTATTATTAAGAGAATATAAATATGAGAATATTTTCTGTGATAAGATAAACACATTTACATGCATGACAGGAAATAATGACAGCATGCTCTTTTGTATTTTATATCTTATTTCATTTGTCAATTTAAAAAACAATCATCAGTTTCATGTTTGGCAGAAGCTTATGATTTAACCCTGGGATCAATTGTTTAATACATTTAAAAATTTTTCCCATTTTTATTAGTGAATTATAATTATTACAATGTTAAGTATCTATATGTAATTTTTTTTAAGATTCAATTTGTTTTCAAAGCATAATATACATATAGAAAATGCATAAAGCATTAGTAATATCTTGATGAACTGTAATAAAATCAAGAAACTCATGTAAACTATTTACCATATCAAGAAACAAAACATTATCAGTTCTGGAAAAGCCCATTTCCTGCCAGCCTCTGCTGCTCTAAGAGTAAACATTGTCTGACTTCTAACAAAACATTATCTTCTAACACCAAGATTAGCATTCCTTGTTTTGAACTTATATATAAGTGACACTCTACAGTGTTTAGTCCCCTTTTTCCTGACTTGGCTCACTTTGTTTTTGCCATTCAGACATTTCAGATATCTTTGTTTTGTTTTGTTTGTAGTAGGAGTTCTTCATTGTATGAAAATCCTGCTTTTTATTTATTAATTTCTCTGTTGATGGATATTGGATCGTTTTTGGTTTGGACTGTTATGGAATTGCAATGAGAAGATTGTACATTTCCTTGAGTGATACTGCATATATTTTATTTGGGCATATACCTATCTGTGAGAGTACTAAGTTAGGGATATGTGTATATTCATTTTTAGTAGATACTGTTGAAGAAATTTGCACATGATTCTAACTGTTGACATTACCACTACCAGAGTGGAACTGTTCTAACTTGTTCAATGTCTTCATTGCGACTTGATTGATCGTGGGTGTGTGCGTGTGTGTGTGTGCATGCTTGCGCGTTGTGTGTGTGTGTGTGTATGTGTGTGTATGTGTATGTGTATTTTGGTCTTTAGATAAGTGAAAAGTAGTTTATCACATAGTGATTTTAATTTGCTGTTTCCTGATATCAAGTGAATATTTTTATTAGAGATTTGAATGTCCTTTATTGTGAATGCCTTTAATGTTGTCTGCCCATTTTTCTAATGGATTATCAACCTTTAATTTTTAGTTAAGATTTCAATATAGATTCTTGACATAAGTGCTTGTGTTTTACAATTTTTCTCTCAATGATACCCTTTAATGAAAAGCAGTTCTTAATGCTATTGAATATAATTCATTATTTTCCCTTTTGGTTAGCATTTTTGTAATTTCCAGACTTTTTCCTCTGTTTTTTTTTTTTTTTTTCTTATAAGAGCCTTTTTGTTTTCTTTTACATTTATTTGAATTTTTTTTCTATACAGTGATTGCTAGGTATTCAATTTCAAGAAAGGTTTAATTATCATAATAGAGGTTTATTTTTCTTTCTAGTTCTATTAATTTTATATATTTTGAAGCTATTTCATTGGTTGGATACAGATTTCAGACTGTACTATGAACTGTTTAACCATGAAGTCCCTCTTTATCTTTACTAATATGTCTTGTTTCACAGTAATTGTCTGGTATTAGGATAGCTATAGTGGCTAGTGTTGAATTATATATATTTTTCCATCTACTTTTTTATAATTATATATAAATGTGTATCTTGCAAGTAGCACTTTATGTAATTTTAATCATATATTTTTAAATCTTATATATTGGATCACATAGAGATAAGAAAAAATAACTGTCTAGTGTTTGGAAACTTGGAATTCTAAGTTTGTATTTTTGCCCCTTTGTCTAAGAATAAAAATCTAATGTTGTTTTGTAAGTTATTGTAGTTTTATTTAAATTAATCAAACTTAAATAATTCATTTTCCTTTTTATTAATTTGTTCATTTTTTTGCTGTTCTGTTGTTTTCCCTGTTGGTTTCAACATTCTTACATGACAGAATATTTCTTTTAATGAAGGTTAACATCACCACTAATAACTCATTTTGATAATTATGTATATCTTGAATGTCATGTCATGTGATAGACTGTTCTCCATAATATTGTTCCCCCAAAGCCACAACCTTGGTCTAAATGTTAGAAAACATCAGACAAGACCAAGGAAGGACTTTCCATAAAATATCTGAGCAGTGCTCTTCAAGTACTGCTATATACAGCTGTGTCAAGATTATAAATAATAAGGAAGGACTAAGAAATTTGTCACAGATATGATGAGATTAAGGAGGAATGGTAACTAAATGCAGCATGATATTCTATGTTGGATCTTGTAACAGAGAAAAAGTGCATTATTGGAACGATTGATAAAATCCGAATAATGGCAGCTAATATAATAGTATTTTGCCAATCTTAGTTTCTTGGTTTCATGGGATGTACTATATATCAGATGTTAACATTTAGAGAACCTCAATGAAAGGTGAAGTTTCTATGTGGTCTATGTGGTTACTTTTGCAACTTTTCTGTGAATCTAAATGTGTATCCCAAAATAAAATAAATTGTTCTTTTTTTTTTTTTTTAATTTTTTATTGTGGGTAATAAATTGTTCTTAATTTGAATGCTTTTGGCCTTCAAGCCTTGGCATGATTTCAGGCCCATTTCCTTTTGAGGGGTTGTGTATAATTCTTACCTTCTCAGGCAAGACAGCATGACAGCATGAAACTCCCTTCTGCCTTCCACTTAGCCTTTGTCCTCTTCCTTTGCAGTTTCAGACATCCTACAATTGTCTTGAGGGAACAGTCAGCTCAATTTTTCAGCCATCACTCTCACTGGAGTTTGAGTTCTCAAATACTTAATTTTGTCTGGCTAGCATTGTAGACTAGTAAGACCCTGCTGGTTCCTTTGTTCTCCAGCAGTGGACAGTGATTGAATAAAGCATACATTCTTGATATTTGTTCTGGGCTCAAAGTCCAAAATGCCCCAGGGAAAAAGCCAGCTTCAGTTAGTTCACCTTTGAGGTTATCTCTTCTCAGGAATCTTGGCACTATTAATAGAAGTAGCTTTCTAACTCCTTTAAATAAGAGAAAAATTACACATTTGAGCAAATTACTTCTTCCTACTCAGAGGTGGAAGATGTCATACCACTTTTTAAAATTAACTTTATTTTTACCTCTGGCTTGACTTTCTTGAATGGACAACATAGGTTTGCTCATGCTAGCTTACACTAGGCACTAATCTGAATATCTTCTAAGAGCAATCTGAGCACAAACTCTTAAAGTTAGATCTAAGATTTACTTTCTTCCTGTGTTCACTCATAGTATTTGTTTGTTTGTTTGTTTGTTTGTGGTGCTGGGGATTGAACATGGGGCCTTGTGCGTGCAAGGTAAGCACTCTACCAACTGAGCCATATCCCCAGCTCTCATATAGAATTTTTTTGAGAATTTTTATACCAAATCCATACATCTGTACTTTTCACTGTTCACAGACTGGGGATATTTTTAAGATATCAAATTTTCTATTCATAGGAATTTATATAATCCAATGATTATTTAATAAATGGATAAGTTAATATGAAACAGTAAAAAAAAAGAGAGAAAACAGTGTGCTATAGTATAATAAGAGGCATAAACAGGAATTGTCATTCTTCTTCTAGATAAAAACTAAAATTTATTAACAGGTAATAACTATTAATAATGTTTGCTATAAGCCAGGTTCTGTGCATGTATTATCGCACTTTTTCCTTTCAATAATCTTAAGGGTGCTTGTTTTAGTCAGCTTTTTGTCTCTGCGACCAAAAGACTTGACAAAAATGATATTGAGGCAGAAAAGTTTATTTTGGCCCTCAGTTTCAGAGGTCTCAATCCATAGATGGTAACTCCATAGCTTTTAACCTAAGGTAAGGCAGGCATCATGGGGGAAGGGTATGGCAGAAGAAAGCAGCGCAGATCACGGCAATAAGGAAGCCTACAAACTCTTTTCACCAGGGACAAAGTATAAATCCCTAAAGCAATCCCTTAGTGACTTACTTCTTCCAGCCACTCCCTACCTGCCTACAGTTACCTCCCTGTTAATAATCCACATCAGTGGATTAATGAACTTGATTATGTTAAGGCTCATATAGCCCAGTGATTTCATCTCTAAACTTTCTTGCATTGTTTCACACATAAGCTTTTGAGGGGTATCTCAAATCTAAACTATAAGAGTGCTATTAAGAATAAAATATTATTTTAAGATGAAGAAACTAAGGCCAAGAAAAGTTAAGTGACTTGTATAAATTCAATAATTATACACATGAAATAATTATATAAATTAAATAATTGTAGCCAGCATTTGAATCTAGGTTACACTCTTTGACTTTCACTGACTTCCACAGAGATAAACACAGAGAACACCCAGATGCATATAACCCTTGTTTTTTTTTTTTCCTTTTGCAAACTTTTGGTAGCTCTTTATAGCATTAATTTTTAGGCATTTTCCTAAACATAAACATAAAACATATATCCAACCATAAACATATAAAATATATAAACATAACATTCACAGAACCATATTTGTTCAGAAACAGACATAAAAGTAAGCCCTAAGTACACATTTTCCTTGGAGACAGGTCAGACTGAAATCCATGTTGGTCCTACTTGAATACCCATAGACAAAGGTATACCCTCTCTTTGTACACCTCAGATATGATTCTTTTGTTAATTCATGAAGAATTTATTTAAATATCAGCCTCTAAGTGATTTATTTATGAATAAATTTATGAATCATTAAATATTTAATAGATGAATAAAACAATATATCAGATGTTTGATAATTATTAAAAAATTAAGAGATCCCATCTTGAGCAAAATAATGGAAGATTCTGCTTAAAATATAACCCAATGACTAAAGGAAAAGAGTAAACATCCAATATTTTTTTTTACACATTCTTCAAATAAAATTTAAGTCATGTAAAACAGGATCACTTCAACGAAGTTCATTTCACTATTACTTCTAATTCCCAGGCTCTTGAGCCTTATAGCAGTATTAGGAGAATACATATGGCTTAGTACAATCAATCTACCCTGTCTAGAAATGCATCTTTCTTCAAATAAAACACATTTGGAAGCTGAGGAACATCCAGTTAAAGCAAAAGGTTCTTGTTGGGCCAGATCATGTGAGGTCAAGGTGAAAAGTTTAGACTTTTTGTGGAAGCCAGGAGCTGAGTGATGTCAGATGCACTCAAGGGGTTAGGCTAGTAAGGGATATAACCTCCCAGCTCTAGTTAATTGTTGCTTTGTAGAATATCAGCTACAGCACTGCCAGATCTTCCAATTATTTTTACAAGTATAAATTTATTGTCAACTAATTCAAATTAAAAACATAAAACATTCTGTGGACCCAACAAAGCTAATAGACTAGCTGCTAATTGGCAGCTTCTTTAGAAAATACAGAGCTACTGAGATGTTTAAAGTACATCATTAGATTTTTCATTAAGGAAATTAATTTGGTAACATTAAGTGGCCAGTTGGCCTCTGGGAAGAGTAAGAATTTGTTATAAGATTATCCAAACAATATGATGAAAGAATAAATCAGAAAGGTTATGTGATTTGCCAGGGAATAGCACAGTTAGGTTTTACTATCTTAATGTTGACTAAAAAGTTTTAGCT
The DNA here is from genome assembly GCF_047511675.1 of Marmota flaviventris. Classification (NCBI taxonomy): domain Eukaryota; kingdom Metazoa; phylum Chordata; class Mammalia; order Rodentia; family Sciuridae; genus Marmota; species Marmota flaviventris. The sequence goes on along the minus strand of NC_092507.1, from coordinate 37,796,385 downwards.
GAAGTGTACTGAATTGATATCATATCCCTGGCAGTGGACTGAGTGCTCTTCTATGTAGGCTCTGAAGCCAGTCTTTTGCCCAAGTTATTGGCTAGTTTCCTTGTTAAGTTTCTTATAACTGTTTTATAGATTTAGATTATATATAAAGTGGAGAATGATAGCAAAATAGAAAGTGTTTAGTAAATATTACTTATTCTTTAAAAATCACTTAATCTAATAGTGATAGTAAAATGGAAATACTTTTGTAACTGTCAGTCTCACCTGGGATTTATGAAATTTTACCATTGTTTCTCAGAAAACTCTATAGGTTTTATTAGCTGTGTTGTATATATTTTTATGTTATTAATTTCTGCTCTTTATAATATTCTTCTTTGGAATTAATTTGTTGTTTTTCCTTTTGCAAACTTTTGGTAGCTATTTATAGCATTAATTTTTAGGCATTTTCCTAATATATACATGCATTTACAAATATATATTTCCTTTTAAGGAGTCTATTAGCTCTATCCTATAAGTTTTTTTTAAATATTTTTAAATTGTCAATGGACCTTTATTTTATTTATTTATCTGCAGTGATCAAACCCAGTGCCTTACACATGCTAGGCAAGTGCTCTACCACTTAGTCACAACCCCACCTCATAGCTCTATAATATAAGTTTTAATCTCATTTTTGGTACCCTTTGGTTTAAAATATTCTCATTCCTTAAGTTTTAATTTTACCTTTGAGTTACTTAAAAATATTCTGCAAGATTTTCAAACTTCTTTAGGGGAAGGATGATTTTTTTTTCTTTTACTTGTTTTTTGCTTCATTATACTGCAGTTTGAAATATACTTTAACTTTTCTGTCTTCTGAAATTTGTTGACACTTCATTTATGACCTTGTGTGAGTTTATTTTTGGCTTCACATGTACTTCACAACATTGTAATGTTGTACAGTATAGGTATGTGGCATTTAAGTAAGTTTTGTTAATGTAGTTCAGTTTTTCGTATCTTTACTGATTTGTTTTTGTCTGCTTGCCCCCAAGAAAAAGGGATCATTCTAAAAAAAATATTCTATTAAGATCTGCCTGTTTGCCAGGTGCAGTGTTGCATGCCTATAATTCCAGCAGATTGGGAAGCTAGGGCAGGAGGATTGCAAGTTCAAAGCCAGCCTCAGCAACTTAGTGAATCCATAAGCAATTTAGCAAGATCCTGTGTCAAAATAAAAAAATAAAAAGAGCTGGGGATTTGGCTCAGTTGTTAAGTGGAACTAAAGGGAAACATAACTGCAAATTGTTATCATTGATATCTTTATTTCTAGTATTTTTAAAATTCGACTTTATTGCATATTATTATAGCTACAACTCCTCTAGTTGGTTAGTATTTTTCAAGGAATATCTTCTTTCATCTTTGTACTTTTAACCTTTCTGTTAATAAAGGAAATTTCAATAACGTATATTGACTCTCTTATACAATATCAGAGTTGTTTCAGTTGAAGTATTTAGTCTGTTCATATTAATGTACTTGCTGATATATGGGTAGAAATTTACTATTTTCTATTTAATATACTACCTGTTTTATATTCCTTATTCCTTCTATTTTGCACTGTTCATATTTGAAAAAACAACAAAAATCTATTTCTTTATTTTTCCATGAAAGAACAACAACAACAAAAAGAACAATATTTTGTTCTCTAACAATCTTCCAAAGGTGACCAATTTGTTTTCTTATTTTTAGGTTATTGTGAATTTATAGATTCCAGCATACTTGTTGTGTTTTGTTGTATTTCCGCTATTGTCCTTATTTGTGCATTTAAATAAGCTAAACTTTGGTCAGTGAAACTCTTCATGTTGACTCCAACGTCTTTGGATATAGTCCTACTGGGGTTTAACAATTCTAGCGTCATCTTGTACATTTCCTCACCTGATTTTCAATGACATCAGAGATGATTAATATTACAATATAACCTCATTTGCTTTGTCAATAAATTTTTTTCAGAACAAAATAGTATTACAAAGATAAAATTTTTGAAAACACATAATTGGACATAGCGTTTCACATTTTCTCTTCCTCTGTTTTTATAACTTTATTTATCTACAATCAGAGCATATGCCATTTATGCCACATACCATATTCTTTCCTTTATAATCCTTACTTAGAGTTCTGTATAAAAACATTTCATATTTTTATTTATTTTTATGTCAATGTCTTCTCCAGTCATTTCAGTTGTCTGAAGCTCTTTCTCTAATTAAAGTTCCTAAGGAAAGGTTCATGGGACCTGTCCTTGATAGTGACATCTTAGCCTTCATACCTTTACTTTGGCTGAATATAAAACTGCTTGCATTTTGTTTATTTTAAATGTTACTTGATTGTCTCTGTACAGAGTGTTTCTATCCAATTTGCTGAAAACCCATTTTTTTCTTCTTATACAGTTACTTGGTCTTTTTACACTCGAAATTCAAATGTGTTTTTGTATATTTTTCTTTACCTTTAAAAAGTTCAGTAATTATGTTGGAATATATCAAGGTGTGATTATTCTGTACTGATAGTTTTTCCCTCATTACATAGTTTTAATATTTTGTGAATATTTTCTTGAAACACAGTTTTGAGAGTTTTTTCTTCTCCCCTGGACTTTGATTTCTTTTTCAGGAAGTCCAATTATATATATATTGGATTCTATTTGTATGATATGTATTTCTCTTTCTAATTTTTTTCATATCCTCATTTCTCCTAATATTAAAACATTTTCCTCCTTGTCATTTTTCTCATCTGCTGTGATTTTTTTTGCATTCACATTTTACATTTCTTCTAGTTTAATTTTCCATTCTTAAATTATTTTTCCTTAAATAGTGATTTATCATCTTTAAATGGCTAAATTTAAGTTTATTTTTTGTATTGAGACATAACATTTGTATGTATTTATGGTATACAATATGATAATTTGATTTAGTGTTATAATTTGATACATGTACATGATATGTATACTGATAAATCAGATTAGTAAGCATTTCCATCTCACCCAATGTTAATCATTTCTGTGTGTTGGTAACTGATATTCTTTTTCTTTAATTTCTATTTTTTCTGAAATTTAGCAGTTTATTTTTAAATTTTAAGGATTTTCAGCTTTTTCATTTTACTATTACAACATAATATGCTTCTTGCATGCCCTCCATTGATTGTTACCTATTGGCATTCTCACCAGGTATTTTCCTTTTACCATGCATGAATGGGGTTTATTTCATAACCAGTAGGCTATTGCAGAAATGATAGAATATAAGACTTCAGTCTTGGAGGAGTCTATTGCCATGTCATGAGGGCATACCGTAGTACATTTTTCATTCTATTTTTGTAAAAACTTCAAGTCTGGCACACTTTCATTGAAGACTATTTTGCTCTTTCTTTGTTCTTTTTTTTTCTTTCCTCTTATAATTTTTTATAGAATTTAACCCCTCTATGATGATCTTTCTTTGTGAAGTTATGTTTTCCTAAAATTTTAGAAAGAAGATATATTTTAATTAACTTTTCTGAATTTGTAGGTTGAGAGTGTTTTTGGTGTTTTTATCAATTGTCCTAAGGTATGCAGCTTAGAGTCTGAGATCTCATGACTTTATCTCTCTCTCCTGCTTTCTATAACATTTTTCTTTATTTTCCTGTTTAATTTGGATTTCGTTGCTAGGTGGTTTTTACTCAGTATAAAGTTGTAATTTGAAAGGCAACATTGACATGTTTTGAAAGTTAATGGGTCTTGGGTAACTATAGCTCCTTCAGAATTTTGTACTCATTACTATAGAAGTGCAAAAATCTCTCCCAATTTCACTGGCTGTACTTAATTTGACCCACAGAGCTTTTGAGTGAGACTCTATTTTGTTATTTTTTTAAGTGATCAGGTTCAGGAGATTCCATATTGTTTTCCTCTGAGTTCTTCACCAATGGAGAGGCCAATCGTCTTTGGTTACTACTGGTGGCTTGACCCCCTTCGCCTCTGATTTGGTAATTCAGGGACTAACTATCTTGTCATTTCTTTTTGTTATAGACATTTTTCATAAGTCTTTGGCACTGATAATCCTAGGTAATTTTATATTTTTAAAAATTTTACATTGTGTACTTTAATCTTCAAGTGTGTAGCAAAATTGATTTTCAAAAATGAACCCATATGAACAACATCAAGGTCAGAGATTGACATTACCAGCACTCCCAAAATGTTTCTGGGGCCTTTTTTAAATTTCTAGACTCCTTGCCATTCTAATATATAACATATAGATCAATTTTGAGTGGTTTTGAATGTTCAAAATCTCATGATTTTGTCTCTGGTTTCTTTGGCTCATCATTGTACTTATAACATGCATGTGTTTCATTTTTATTGCTGTGTAGCTGTAATTAGCAAACCATGCCCTATAGGAAAATTCTTATATATATACACACACACACAGTTTTTATTGGAACATGTATATGCTCATTTGTTCATGTGTCCTCTCTTACTATAATAGCAGAGATGAGAATTGTGACAGAGATCTTATAGCCTGAAAAATCAAAATGTATTTACTCTCTGATTCGTTGCCAAAAGAGTTTACTTATTCCTGATTTATATAATTTCAAAAGTGTAACTTAATTATTATAGTCTGAAATTTAATTTGGGCCTAATACTAATAGTGCTAGTATAAACATTCTTATGTATATCCTTTGATGAACATTTATGTGTCTTCTAGTTTGCTATCAAACTAAAAGTGCCAACCCCACTGCTACTAATATCTTCCCATTCTAGCTATTTTCAAGAACTTTTGTCTTTTATTTTGAGCTGTGTTATATTACACACTTCAATGTGATTTTTCTATGTATCTATCTAGCATTTATCATGTTTCTTAAATCTATAGCTTGTTTTATCTTGGTTTCCGCAAATTATCTCTTTCTTCTTCTGGGATTTCAGTTTATCTATGTCATACTGGTTCTCTGTATCCTTTATATCTCAGTGTTAGTCAGCTTCATATCACTTTTGTAAAATACCTGAGATAATCAACTTAAAAAGAGAAAAGGTTTATTTGGCTTGGTGTTTTGGGAATTTCAATCCATGGTTGGTTGGTTTATTGCTTTGGGGCCTGTGGTGAGGTAGTACAATCATGGTGGGAGCACGTGGTGGAGCAAGGTGTTCCAATTATTGAAGCTAGGAAACAAAGTAAGAGGTTGGCCAAGGGCATGTTCCCAAGTACCTAAATCCTCCTGTTGGGTCCCACTTCTTAAAGGTTTACACCACCTTCCAAACAGCACCAAACTTTGAGTCCCAAGTCTTTATCACATGGGTCTTTGAGGCACATTCCAGATTAAAACTGTAGCAATCTTTTAAATTCTTTTATTTTCATTCCTGGATATTTTCTGGTGGATATGCTTTATATTATGAATATATTCCAATCTATTGCCTGTTCATTTTTTTAACAAAGTCTTTTTCATGATGAAGTTCTTAATTAAATATAGCTCTATTTCTACTCCATTTGATTAGTGCTTTAGTTAGGGCTTTCTTAATTCCATATTAATGAAACTTGGGCTACTCACAGTTATGAAGATAATAAATTACTTTTAAAATATTTTATCATTGTTCCATTTACATTTGATCCACAGTGCATCTGGATTTGATTTTTTGCATAATCTGAGATTTGGATCAAAGATAATTTTTACCCTTATTTATAGTTATGACCAAGTATATTCTTCAAATACTCATTCTTGAGTATATTTACATGGAAATGTCCTTTATTACTTTAGTAAATTATGTGGGGTTACAAAAGCAATATTGAACAGAAGTGGTGATAGAGGACATACTATCTTTTTTATTCATCCAAGAAAAAGCTTTTTATACTTCAACATTAAGTATGGTGCTTACTAGAGGAGTTCTTCTTCTTTTTTTTATTTTTTATTTGTTTGTATTTGTTTAGGTATTGTTTGTCAAATTATATAAGTTTCTTCTATTATTTATTTTCTAAGAGTTTTTAAATTTTTTATCATTAATGCAAAGTTTTATTGCATTGTATCTTTTGAGGTGAATAACTGCTTTTTCATCTTTTAATATAGTGAATTACTTATTTTATAATAGTGTTAAACCATGCTTGTATTCTTGGAAAAAAACCTGTGGTCATGATTTTCTTGAAAAAATATATATCACTGGTTTAAATTCACTAATATTTTAGCTAGATTTTTTTTAACCAAGTTTATATTGATTGGTCTGCAGGGTTCTTTTTGTAATGCTTTCCTTAGGTTTTGGCTGGCCTCATAAAAATGAGCTGGGAAAGATTCTCAGCCAGTCTCAATAGAGTCTGTGTTATATCAGAAATACTTTTAACAAATCTACCAGTATGGGATAGTTTTCAATATTTCTCAACATCAGTTATTCAGATTTTTTTAGTTTTTCTTTTCTAACTTTTATCAGTTTAGTTTTGCAAAGAATTTTTCATTAATATTATTAAATAGAATGATATGAAGATTTTTGAAAGAGTTTTATATTCTTTTAAAAAGCATCTGTATAATCTGTAAGCATATAAGCATCTCCCTTTTCAAACCTGACAATGGTAATTCAACTTTAATCCCCACCCCCACATTTTGACTTAGAGATTGTTCATTTTATTTTTTTTTTTCAGAGAATAGTGTGAAATTTTTTATTCATCTAGGACAGATCTTTTTCTGTTAAATTAACTTATGTTAATAGTTTTATGTCCTAGTTTTTTCTCCTAGGCTTTTAAAATAGAGGCTGAGGTTATTAATTTTGAGCTTTGATATTCTAATCTTTACATTTTAGAATATAATTTTCCCTCTAAACATTGCTTTAGGTGCATCCCATAATTTTTATGTTGAATATAATAAGAAACTTTATTTTCTAATTTCCATTGTTATTTCTTCATTGACTCCGTGGTAATTTAGAAATGTCTTTCTTAATTTCCATCTAATTGAATACTCTCTTATCTTTATTATTGACAGCTAACTTAATTTCTTCTCAGCTAGAGAACAACTTAGAATTATTTGAGATTTATTAATATTTCTTAAGAACAAGCATAACAGTCACTTTTAGTTATTCTGTGTGTACTTGTAGAGAGTATATATGCCTTTATTATAGGGTATAGCACTCTGTTTAAGTCCTAGTATATCACATTTTTAAACATTTATAACAAGCACTTCCAAAATGTTAATGTATTCTTTACCCTCTTTCTTTCATCTGTAAAATGTTCTTGATTAGCTGGGTGCAATGGCACACGCCTATAATTCCAGTGGTTCAGGAGCCTGAGGCAGGAGTATCACAAGTTTAAAACCAGCCACATTAACTTAGTGAGGCCCACAGCAATTTAGGAAGATCCTGTCTCAAAATCAAAAATTTAAAAAGGGCTGAGATGTGGCTCGGTCAGTGGTCCAGTGCCCCTGCTTTCAAAAAAAAAAAAAAAAAAAATCTAGTTTACCAGACAGAGCAGGGGAAATGTATATCTGTCTACTTGAGATAATAAAATCTATTAAGGTCACCTATTGTTCCATTAAAAAGACATCTTATTTTAAAAAGTAATTCACATACTAAAAAATTGTACAATCATCACTACATCTAGTTAGTTTCAAAGCATTTTTCATCACTGCAAAAGATATCCTATACCCATTAGGAGTCAAATAAAAAACTCTGTCCTCTCCCACATTTCTCCTCTATTCATAGGCAACTACCAGCTTGAGTTTCCTAGATGACCATTAGGATACGGCTTATTAAATGGAATCATATGTTATGTGTCTTTATGACTAGCCTTTTATATATAGCATAATGTATTGAAGCCTTGTCCATATTGCAGTCTTATGTCACTTCACCCCATTGTGGTGGAAGAATAAAGTTGGGATTTCTTCAAAGACCATTCCCAGACAATCATTATTTGACTTCCCTAAAAGATCCCACTTACAGTTTTGTCTTTCTTTGAGTCAAAGAGAGCTTTTTCCCAGTGCAAAATATTTGCACTGGAGACATTTCTTGAAAATAATTACAAGCAATTGCTTAACTTCACAGTAGTTTGAAGAGGTAGAAATAGCGGTTGGGATAAACAGTAGATTAAGCAAAAGATTAAAAGGAAAAGCTGGATATGTCCATAGGGGCTTTGAAAAGTTCCCTCATATTCATGGGATTTTAGAAGACCATACAAATTTGTAGGACAATGCATATATCCCAGGGCTTTGTGTGTGCTCAGGAAAGACCACACATAACTGAACTGTATACTTTAAAGGACAAATAATTTATGGTCTCTCCCTCCTTCCTGCTCCCTTAACCCCCTTCCTCTACTCCATTTATCTCTCTTCTATTTTCACGGGACTCTTTCTACCCCTTTCTTAAATATTAAAAGCAGCAAGAGAGAAAGGACTCATCACCTATCCCTCTTCCTCAATAAATTTTAAAACTCTTCAGGAACTATGGAGTCCAGAAGGCACTGGGGTGACACAAAGTGCTCAAAGAAAATAACCATCAACCATAAATATCTTTATATTAAGATTTATATTTATATAAAGATAGCAAAACTATCTTTCAGAAATGTAATCGATACTGACATTCTCAGGCAGACAAAGCAGAAATGCCATCACTTACAGATCTGAATTATAAGGAAATACCAAAAGGAGTCCTAGAGGCTGTGGGCGTAATTCAAATTTACATGAAGAAATAAAGAGCAATGGATTAGATAACTAAATAGGTAAATATAAAAGAAAGCATAATTGTAAATTTTTTTGCCAGTAGATGTTGCTTATTTTGCCTTCTTGATTTAAAATATGACCTCATGAAACAGTAATTAAAAATCTATTTCAGTGAGCAAGTTTTAGATAAATATTTGATTTGTATAAAAATAACAATACAAAAACAAGGAGGAGTTGTGAGAAAAGTCTTCAAATCCTTTGGAAATTTAATTAATATTAATCTAAACTACCATGGAACCTACTAAGAAAATGCATGAAAATATAATTATTAGGGAATTAAACATGTACCCTGGAAAATATAACACAAAAGAAGGTAGTAATTAAAAAATTGAGAAACAAAAAAAAGACAGAAAACAACAAATGGCATATGTAACTCTTGCCTCATAAGTAACTATATGAAATTTAAATGAACTAACCACTCCAGAGGCAGAGATTGGGATGCTAAATAAAAAAAAAAAAAACTTGATCAAACTATATTCTGACTATAAAACACACTTTAGATACACTGTCACAAACAAGCTGAATGTAAAAAGATAACACTATTCAAACAGCATAAAAGAGCTAAAATGACTATACTACTATCAGACAAAATAGACTTTAAAAGTAATTTTTGTTTACAATGAAGAAAAAAAATGTAAAATGATAAAAAGGTCAAAGCATCAGGAACATATGACCATTACAAATATATTTTTATATATATACATATCCCTAAAAGGGTGCCCTAAAATAGAAGAAGAAAAACGGAAGGGAGAAATAAATGCCACATAATATTTGGAGACTTCAGTACCTGTGTTCTACAATGGATAAAACAATCAGCAGATCAACAAGGAAATATTTGATTTCCCAGATATGCCACATCATACTAGTTAAAATTTCCAGATTTCAACAAATATTCTAAGATACGTAAAGGGAGAAATTGAGATCAATATACAATTAATAGCTTGTAAGATGTGATATGTGATTGCCACAACGAAAAAAATGTCTATGCCAAGTACTCACAAGAGACCTACATGTGTGTATTTTACATGCATACACAACATTTTAGAAATTATATGTGTGCATGTATATGTGATTATTACATCTACATAGGTACACACACACACACACATACACATATCTTATATAAGGTGTTAAAACTTGAAGAGAAAATCCACAAGAGTAATGTCTTTTGTTTCCTGAAGCAGAATTCCACTACATGATAACCTTGATCTAGATCTAAAGGGACAACACCTCTGCTGTCCATGAGTTTTTAGTGATTGTGTTCTTACTCTTAAGATAGCCATTCCTTTTGTTTCCTTTGTCATGTCTCTTATGCTTATTAGAGTCCTTTATGTTTTCTAGCTGTTAAAGAAAAATGCTCAAATCTTTTGGTTTACCAGACTGGATAAAAATACACAACATCTGCTTTTTTTTAATACTTTTTTTAAAATGTAAATTTTTTTGTTTCTATATTATAGTAGAATGCCTTACAATTCTTATTATGTGTATAGAGTACGATTTTTCATATCTCTGGTTGTATACATAGCATATTCACATCAATTCATATCTTTATGCATGTACTTTGAAAATGTACTTCCTACATTTTCTTTGAAAATCATTGCATTCCACCATCATTCATTACCCTTTGGCCCCTCCCTTCCCCTCCAATCCCTCTGCTCTATCTAGAATTTGTCTATTCCTCCTATGCTCCAAGATCTAAAGGAACATTTGAAAATAAAAGGATAAATATATACCATTTGAGCACTAACTAAAAGATATTTTAACTATATTAAGAACAGACCAAAAAATGTTAATGGGTGTGGAAAACAGCAATAGAAATAAATGAAATTACTTCATAATGATAAAAATTAGAAGCTATAACAATCTAAATTTTTATGTATGTTTTCTGGGATTTTTAAGCTTCCCCTGTTACTTATTGCTCACATTTTTACAGTAAATAATGTTTTTGCAGTTTCATGACATCAGCAAAATTTTTAAATAATTTTTTCATCATAATCTGTTTTTAGCTCTTTTCTTACATATGTGAATAGACTCCTTCTTAATACAAATATTTATTTGTGCTTACTAGTTGCTCTTGTTATCAGTTCTCTTCATTTCTGTTCTTGTTTGACCAAGGAGCCAAGGGTATTGGCTAAGTAGTTGATACAGATACTTGATATTAGATTATATAAAATTATCATAGGTACTTTCAAAGCAGTCTCTCAGAATTCTGTTTCTTATGCCCTTAACTTAGAAGAATAGGCTGCCTGTACAAGGAGCGGAAGACATATATATTCATTTCAATTAACTTGCCTTTCATTTTTGCCATTACTTATTTCTAATTGCATTTTGGCTAATGATTAACAATTATAAGTCATTTTCTTTGAAAGTCACAGCTACATGCTTACATCTATGTTTTCTCAAACACTCATGCCTCAGAAGGCAAGTGCAATCATTTTGGAGTTCACATAACAATAGATAAAAAACATACTTTTATTTTCCATAATGGAGAAGAAGAGCCTTTCCCAAAGAAACATAAGAATTATATTAAAAGCAATGAGAAATGAGTCGATGAAAATTTTTTTAATTTTTCAGGATGAGAGAGACCCAGAGAAAGACGAAGAGCTGGAGCTGAAAAGAGGGCTATTATACAGAGACTCTGCCTATGACAGTGACCCTGAATATAGGTATGGGCTTAGTTAATGCTGTGTATAAAGATCTTTCTTATAACTGATGTAAAAATAGCCTGTTTTTCTCATCTGCTGAATTTTTAAAAATTTTTGATTCAAAAGTGTAATTTTTTTATTTTTTACTCTGTAAATTCCTATCACAATATTTTAATATGTATACATTACTGAAGGGGTTTTTTTGTTTGTTTTGTTTTGTTGGTACTGGAGATTGAGCTCAGGGGCACTCAACCCTGAGCCACATCTCCAGCCCTATTTTGTATTTTATTTAGAGACAGGGTGTCACTGAGTTCTTAGTGCCTTGCCATTGTTGAAGCTGGCTTTGAACTCATGATCCTCCTGCCTCAGCCTCCTGAGCCTCTGGGATTACAGGTGTTCGCCATGGCACCTGGCTGAAGTTTTTTAAATAAAATATATATACCTAATTTATGGTAATAATTTTTATCCTACACTTAATATTTATTTGACTGTACTGCAAGTTCACATATTTCATAATTTATTCTAACCTAAAAAAGGCTTTGTAATTTTAGAACATTATTAAATCTTTTCAAATAAATAAGAAAAAAAATCTGTTCTCTTAGATTAAAATTTCAAGAATGTTAGCAATAATATTTTTGCAAAGTTGTACTAGCATATTCCATGAGAACTTTCAAAAAAGTTGTCAATTGGCATAAAATTCTGTATTAAAATCTGAAAGTTAGGTGTGGTAGTACATGCTTGTAATCTCAGTAACTCAGGAGGCTGAGGCAGGAGGATCACAAGTTTGAGGCTAGCCTCAGCAACTTAGTGATACCCTGTCTCAAAATAAAAAAATAAAAAGATCTGGAGATGTAGCTCAGTGGTTAAGCATCCCTGCATTCAATCCCCAGTACCAAAATTAAAGCAAAACCAAACAAAAACTGTAAATTGTGGATGTATGCTGTCAAAGCATCATACTACTTATTACTATAGGGCTTTTACCTTCATAAGATTCCTCAAGAACAAATTTAAGAGCTCTAAATAGTAGAATGGGATTTTGTAACCAAATCGCTGATCTTTACCATCAGTAAATGAGGCTAGAACATCTATGAACATCTCCTTTTGCTCCTTACACCAGCATGAGTGTGACAACATTGCCAATAGTTTTATTGCCTCCCAAGCAAGAGGCAACCTGGGCCTCCCATCAAGGTATGTTTTATATTGTGGATGAATTGAAGGAGGAGCTATCCAAAGAGGAAAACTAAGGTTAAGAGAGCACATATTTTAAAAGAGGTTATCTTAAATTCTTTGTTCTTTTAGCTTTATTCCCTAGACTGTTATATGAATTACCTTCCCAATGTGGGGTGCTTAATCCATATAATTAATTATAATTTGGGTGAGGGGTGAGACTAGGAATGATACCGGAAAGGGTCTGATTTTCAAACTTTTGGATACATACTAATTGCTTGAGTTGTTTCTTAAAAATACTGATTTCTACCTCCCACCCTGTAGATTCTAGTTCCTGCATATGGATGAGATCTAAATGTATACATTTTAAGAAATACTATAGGTGATTCTAATACCATATTTTAAAAAGCAATGCTATTGATTTAAAATTTGCCATGAAAGTCAATATTGATTCTTTTTCTAGTTTATCAATGTTAATGACTAAGATTTTTAAATTTCCCAGGCACCTCATATGAGAGAGTAAAGCAGAATATCAGAAAAGTTCTGCTTATACATTTTTGAGATCACTTTATAATCCTTGCCACCTCTCTCATATGCAGTAGGAGGGAGTAGTCAGTCCTTTAAAATCTTTTATGAGTGCTTTTCTTTCATATTAGTGACCAAAATATTATTTGAGTTTTATTCACAAGTCATAGTGTATACTAGGCCAAGAATCTACTCTCATTTGATTTTCTCATATTAAAGATGAGAGAACCTACATTAATTACCCCATTGTTGAGGTTTCCAACAGCAAAAGTAAAGAGGGAATTTGGGTCTCAGCTTTTTAATTAGCCTTCTGCATGTGCCCATTGACAGTTGTTAAGAGGAAGTCTGTATGGACCTCTGGAATGAAGTGAGGAGCTCAGAATATTCCTTCCCCCAAAAGAAACAATAAAACTGACCAGAATTATCAAGAACAATTTTAAAACTTGGGAATTGACCAAAGACATGTAACAGATTGAGAAACATTTGTCTAGAAAATCTACTGAACCAAGGGAGTGTGGCATTTTAACTTAGAGATTTCATCCTCCCCCCGCAGCCACTGGCTCCCTAGCTCTGTGGCACAAAAGCACTTACTAAAGCAGTCAAGTTAAAAGACAAGGAAGTTTATATGGAGCCAAGTGCTGGGGCATGAGCAGAAGCAATAATGATCCTACTGGCAGTCAGGGAAGGCCTAGAGTCTTAATGCTTAGGACAAACAATAAAGATTCAGGAACCAGATAACCAAAGTGGGCCTTGATAAAGTTCTGCTTATTTCTGGTTGTTTGGAAGGTTATATGTATGCATAAATCTGTTATGATTGTAAGGGACTAGGCAGGGGCCTGGCAAGCCAATAATTCACAACTGAGTGTGAAGCCTGAGAAAGGCAGTAAATAAAATCCAGAACAAGCTTATAAACTGGATAAACTGAACATATTCTCCAAGCCACTTACAGATGCACTGACAAAAGATGGAAGCCTTATAGGTTTACAGGCTCTGACCAATTGTTTCCTGGTCACTAAGCCATGCTAACCCAGGTGTAGTCCCTAAGAAGCCAGGCTTGCCGCCTATAATCTAAGCAGTTTGGGAAACTGAGGCAGGAGGATCATGAGTTCAAAGCCAGCCTCAGCAGCTGTGAGGTGCTAAGCAACTCAGTGAGATCCTGTCTCTAAATAAAAATACAAAATAGGGCTGGGGATGTGGCTCAGTGGATGAGTGACCCGGAGTTCAATCTGTGGTATCCACCCCCCTCCAAAAAAAAAAAAAAAAAACAGAAACAATTTTTTTTAAAGTAGCAAGGGACACCAGCAACTGTACAGGGAGAGAGAAATAAGAATACAGAGTATGAATCCAAGCAAATCTTTAAACAAGTAAAATAAAAGGTAATAATCTTGGCAGGGAAGTCAGAATCCAGAGTTGCTACAAATATGGTGGCACACGCCTCTAATCCCAGCAGCTCAGAAGGCTGAGACAGGAGGGTTCAAAGTCAGCCTTAGCAGCAGTGAAATGCTAAACAACTCAGTGAGACCCTGTCTCTACATAATATACAAAATGGGGATGTGGCTCAGTGATTGTGTGCCCCTGAGTTCCATCCCCAATACCACCCCCCACCAAAAATGTCATTTTCAACAAAAATTTTGAGACATTTTAAGAAACATGAAAGTATGACCCATATTATATGAAAAATGAATTGTTAGAATCTGTATCTGAGGAGTCATCAATGTTGAATTCAGCAGATAAAGGCAACTGAGTTCAAGGAGCTAGAGGAAACCATGTTTAAAGAATTAAAAGTATAATGAAAATAATTTATCACATTGATCATATTAATTAAAAGAAATTATTTCTTTTATTTTTTTCTCAGTAAAAATATTTTGCTCATGATTTAACATTATCTTATACTCTAGATGTACATTATGGTCATCATCCACAGAATATAGCAGATACTCAGTGTTTTTTGCAGGAAAAGAAGAATGGGAAAATAGAGCATTTGTTATTTCATCTTCCAAGCATTGGATATTCATGATAATTGCCCCATGTCTGCCATCACCTTTGTGCATGAAACTCATTAGATAGACAGTTTTCTCAAAGAATCAATAAATGACTCCTTTTAATTCTGTGGGTTCTAGGTGGCTTGCAGAAGGAATCTACTACCTTTATGGGCTTGCTTCTCAATTTTGAGTTTTCTAGAAAATTTTTAGTCATTTGCTATGATAGCCTGCCAAGTTCCAGTTCCCTAGGATGCTCTTTTTTCTTTTCTTTTTAGTACATTCTACATATACTTCATATTTCCTCAGTTTTCAGAATATTTAAAGTTCTCTACATTGTTATGCATTCTTTGAGCATTAGCCCTAACTTTAAAGACAAAGGTTGAGGTAATGTTTTATATAGATAGGAGTTGGCCACAAAGGAGAGAAAAATAATAATAATAGAATAGAATATGACTTTTTAGCAGTGTTGTTCATAAAATTTGCTATTGATAACAACTGCTTTCTATTTAGATGTGCATATTTTCCAGGATACTGATAGTAGGAATATGCTCAATATAATATTTTAGTTATAAAATTATAACAGAAACTCAACCTAAATAATTTAAATTTGGGCTTTATGCTTTTAAACAACACAGGATTGATTATAAATTTCATTGCTTCTACATTGGTCACTGTATGATCAATTTTATGACTCTACCAAGATGTCATAAATAAATAGCCAGAAAGCTATCATTAGTAAAATTCACAATGGAAAGTTGACTTTTATTTTAAGTGAGAAAATGTTGCTTAATTCTAATTTAAATTCATTAGATTTTGCATTTTCAAATCAACTATCATAAAGTCCTTTTTAAAAGTTCTTTTTATTAAATAATTAACGTTTAGTTTTTCTTTTTCTTTTTAAAAATATTTTGTCTAGAAAAATATATTGATATTTATAAATTTTTTTTCAAATTGTTATAAAAATTGTAGTTCAGAATCTAGAAAAGTTTCTTATGATTAGAATAAACAAGTACTCATCTTTAAAAATAAAAATATAACCATTGTAATTAGAAAAATCTACTTAACGCCTGTACCTAAAAAGTATGAAAACATGTTCAGTTAATTAGTAGCCCCTTCAAAGAACATGAGTAGACAACAGATGGTTCTGAGACTACCAATTCTTACTATACAAATTTAATTTTTAAAATAGGGCATGAGAAAATAATAAAATTTTCATTAAGGATTATGATTTTTATGATTTTCATAAACAGAGCAAGTACTTATGGTCTTGTCTAAATGTTATTAGATCGGGGGACTGCTGACTAGATGATGACATGGGGGAAATGATAAGCAGCAGTCCAAGGTAGCTTTGGAGCCACGATTAAGTTTTCCATGATATTATTTGCCAAACCTGGAATTATTTAATCTTTAATGGCTACTTTTAAGGAATTAAAAAATAAGTTCATTATTTTATTTAATTGGGTCAGGACATGAGAATACTCTGAAGTATTCTGGCTGTGCTCCACATGAGGTCAGTTTTATGGCTAGTTCTTTTTCCTTGAAGTATGGGAGGGAGTTCAGAAAAGAAGAAGGAAAACAAATGGAATATTCCCTGTGAACTTGATAACAATACTGAGTTTAACCTACATTAGTAAAACCAAAGGGATGAATTAAAATATTATGTGTTTAATGACCATGTGTCCTCTTAGATGCAAAGAAAAAATATTTGAAATTGAAGAAATTTCAGAGTAATATTAATTCAATTTTATTTATAGTAGAAATCCTTTTTATATCTTGCCATTGTAGGCTCCTCATTCCTCTAGGATTGAATTCTCTTTTTGATTCTTGACAATTTTGATCTCTTCTAACTTCTGTAGTAATACTTGGTATTTCATTATATGTCTTGATTCTGTTACAGTGTGTGATCCCTGAAATAATCTGTGTCATCTTGTCTGTCTAGTGAATGCTTTGTCATTCTTTAGTTGTTCTCTCATCTGAGGTACTTCTATGACCTTAGGGATTTTGCATTTTCTCCTTTTTTGGTGTGTGTGTGTATGTGCCATATATATATATATATATATATATATATATATATATTACACACACATATATCATACACACGGACATAATTTCTATTTGAAGTTATATTTTTTCAAATTTAAAATTTAAATTATGTATATGTAATATTACAAATTGAAATTGTGTACATATTTCAATAATTTGGGATTTGAAACTGCTCAGTTCCCATATTTCCCTGATCTTTGTTCTTTTTTGTCCTTTTTCTTAATAGAATAATTGTCATAATTTAATTGCATGACCATCATAATTTAATTGAGGTTTTTCTGTTGAAGTAGCAATCACAAGTTACTGAAAAATTTACTGTCTTTAACCAAATGATAATATTGTCCCTGCTTTGTAGATAATTATTTTATAGAATACAGTCCTGATGCAGTATTTTGTAGGAATTTTTAGTAGGAACTTCCCTAAATGCTTTACATAAATGAGTACTGGAGATCTTCTTGGTAAAATAGAGACTTGTAGTCAGCCTATTGCTACAATAATGTTACTTATACATTTTAAACTTATGAATACACCCAGTAATACTATCAGAATTGATTCAACATGTTTAGAATTCATTAGAGAGAAAATGCTTCCAAGTCTGGAAGTAAATATTATGCTTACAATTCTTACTGTCCTTGTTTACATCAAGCCATAGACTTATATATTAGGACCCTCTCTGCATTTATAACATCATTTTGCAATTCAGACTTTCAGGTTGAATCACTTCTCATGTTTTCTCCAGAAAGCCACAGTACTGCTTACAAAATTGCAAAATTTTGAAATTTTAAGTAAAAATAAACTTCCTGCCAAATTTTTCCAGACCAAGGAACATTAGAATTATCTATTCTGTCCACTTTAGCTCTTCTTCACAGAACTTTTTCAGAATCACATTTGATCCTAAAGGACTTTATGAATTTTATTTCTTCATTACAAGCCACTAAGATAATATTTTAAAGCAACTTTGAGACATTTATTGTCTAATGCAACCAAAGCAATAGTAAATCTGTGTCTGATCACAATATAGTACTTTATGAAATGTGTTAAGATTTACAAACTGGGAAGAACCCATACCATGATTTTAAAAGTTGGTAGTCTTTATATTATCTTTCAGAGAGTTAGGAAGTGTGGTATATATGAAAAAAATAGAAATTCAGTTGATTAGGTTTATTAGGTTATAATTAGCCTGAAAACTAAAAACAACAACAAACAAATAAACCAACCATAGTTTGGAGAAGTACATTGTTAGTTGGTGATTGTGAACAACAGACAGCAAGACAGGAATGAATCTGCCTTTTGTGAAATAGTAATTAACCACTTACAGAAGACAAACACAAACAGAAAACAAATAAATAAACAAAACAACACATGAGACTCCTAAGGATGAGGGACAGAGGCTTTCTAGAAATTAGGTTGGCCAATATATTTGCAGAGGTATGAGGTATATGCAGATATATCTCATAATGTGTGTGTGATTCTCTTATACTGTAAATCAAATTATTAAAGTGTTTTAAGTGACAACAGCAATTAGACCTGGAGAGAAATTGTATGAAAGAAATTATGTTCAATTGTCTACATTGTTTTTTGTGCACAGATAATGAAAAACATATGCTGCTTATCTCAAAGCATTAGCATTGAGACATGGCTAAGGTCTTTTGGAAATTGTAAAGATTATTGATATTATTTGAAACTGAATGAATATGTATTATTATAATCATGTTTTAAAATACTTTTAATAATCTAGAGATGCTCTCATTTTCAAAATTATCCAGTGTGAAAGAAGTGGTACCAAATGTAAAGAAAACTCACTAGTAAATACTAGAAAATGTATGGAGGAATTCCATTCTAGCAAAGTATTGAGAAGTAAAGAGACCTATTGTCATGGTATATGAAAGTAAAGTTTTTCAGACTTTTTATTGTGAAATATAAGCAATAGCAGAGGAATATTCTTAAGTTTCATGTATTCTTAACAACAATAAAATGGATATTCATGATCTAGCTTAAGAAGTGGAAAATAACTCATAATTTTGAAGCCATATGTCCCTCAAAAGTTTCATCTCTTTCCACAGATATAAATGCTACTATGAATTTTCTGTTAATCTTGCTCTTATTCATTTTTATTGATTTTTTAAAAAATAAATGACAGTGGAATGCATTACAATTCTTATTACACATATACAGTAAAACTTTTTCATATCTCTGCTTGTATATAAAGTATGTTGACACCAATTCGTGTCTTCATACATGTACTTTGGATAATGATGTCCATCACATTCCACCAACATTTCTAACCCCATGCCCCCTCCCTTTCCCCTCACCCCTTGGCCCTATCTAGGATTCATCTATTCCTCCCATGGTCCCCCTCCCTACCCTACTATGAGTCAGCCTCCTTATATCAGAGAAAACATTCAGCATTTATTTTTTGGCGGGGATTGGCTAAATTCACTTAGCATTATCTTCTTCAACACCATCCATTTACCTGCAAATGCCATGATTTTATTCTCTTTTATTGCTGAGTAAAATTCCATTGTGTATATATATGCCACATTTTTTTATCCATTCATCCACTGAAGGGCATCTAGGTTGGCTCCACAGTTTAGCTATTGTGAATTGTGCTGCTATTATAAACATTGATGTGGCTGTGTCATATTCTTCTTTAGAGTTATACCACACATGTATCCCATCCAAAAGTGATAATGTATTTAATTGTCCTTGTTTCCAACCTTACATAAGTGTGATTATAACTATGTGTAGTATTCACAGCTTGCTTTTTTCCTACTTGTTTTTCATTTTCAAACACAATTATTCATGCAGCTGTAAGTCATTAACATTTCCTGCTGTATCCTCTGCTATTGTATAGGACAATATCTGTGCTGTGTATGTGCCATTGCATAGGACACAAATCACATTTTTATTTATCTGTTCTAATGTAGATATTTAGGTTGTTCCCAACATTGTTATTATGAATATGTTTATACATACATACTGTTACGCATGTGTAAAGATTTTTCTGGGTATTAGGAATAGAATTAATGGGTTAAAGTTGCATAATCCCTCTAACTGGGTCATGCCAAACTTTACACAAAGTTGATGTGTAAATATTTCCATTATTCTACATCCTCAATTGACAGTGTCAGGGTTTAAGGGTGATCATGTGGATATTCCATACCTTTTTGTGTCATCATTTTTGTTATGTACAATGAAGACTGACATCAAGCCAAATAAATTCTCTTTACAGATAAAGAGCTCCAAGAATTCCTATTTTTCCACAGACAATGGCAATAATATTACAGAACTGATAAGTCAGGGGAAGAAATTGGTTTCATGAAGTAAGATCTAAGTATATGAAGAAAGTGTCACATTTAATGGTCAAGAAATACAGTTCCATATGACACAAATGTCATAATCTCTAACAGACTTGAGTGGTCTAATCTATAATAAGTATTTCACTTATTGAAGTAGATTGATTTCATTTATTTAAAAAAATTCAAATTCTCTGAAGAAATTGATGTTTTATCTATAGCAAATTATGTTAAAGCCAGAAATTAATGTTCATGACAGTAGAATTTTAACTTCAGTATCTTCAACAAATATTATCAAAAAATATTACCAACCCATCAAAGAATATTACACCTAACCTAGTCCTGATATATTTCATTAGTTACATATCTGTTCTTTTTAGTTTTTTTTCCAGATGCTTAAAACTGTAGTGGATCCCTGTTACTTCAAAGTCAGACTCTTCTGTGTTATTTTTATTTTTCATAAGTGTTTCATCTTCAGTCTACGTTTCTCCATCTTCCTGAGGGTAATAGCAGTGTGGCATAGTAGAAAAGCTCTGGAGCCACAGACCTATCTCCTTTCTCATCTGTCACTTTCTAGCTGAGTGCTCTTAGGCAAATCATTTAACCTCACTTAGTTTTAATTTCTACCTCTATCCACTTTTAAGTGTTGTGATATTTATTGATAAATTCATAGAAAGTATCTAATTCAATGCCTCATATTATTCAATAACTTTTGTGCTCGAGGTAAGTGCTATACAATGAACTTTAAAAATTAAAAATTTATATATATAAATTATATATATAAAAATATATATATTTAAATTTATATATATGTAAAAATATAGCTGAGAAAACTGAGACTCTAGACAGTTAAATGAATTTCCCAAGGTCCCAAAGTTCCAGACTGACTTTAAAAGGCTATTCTCATACTGGTCATACCAGACCATCTGTGTGCTGCTTTTACCAAGCCGTACCTGTTTTCTGAATTCCTTTTTAACAACATGAAATTTTCATTTATTGTTTTGTAACTGTTTCACACAAATAGTTCTGTTTCTCCTTTTAGAGAGTTAGTATTTGATGCAGAGCCTTTAGCGTATTTTATTTTTCACAGTCCTCCTCCCCACCCCTGCCAAGTATCACACTCCCATAAAAAAAGTGTTAGGTTTAAATAGTACTACCTCTAATTTACTTTTACCATTGTTTTAAACCTTTTGGTTTCACTGTTGTTTATATCCTTTTTTTATAGCTCATATCAGCGGCCACATGGCTCTCTCCATTTGGATGATGGTGAATACTGGTCCAGGGCAGCCTCTTACAATAAGGGAAAATCCCACCGACCCGTCTTTGAGAACAGCATGGACAAGATGTACAGGAACTTATACAAAAAGGCCTGTGGTTCTGTTTCTCATACACAGGAAAGCTTCTGAGACCATCCATGATAAACTGTGTGAATGTCCGTGTCAACCTCTCAATGAAATCGTTTGATGTGATCGATATCTGTATTCATTTTTTTTTAAAAACAGGTGGTTCATTGAGTAAAATAGTTAACACTGAATCAAGTTTATTACTTCAAATGGTGCATTTTCATAAACAAGCCTTTTTTATTGCAGGAGATTGTGCTGTTTCAGATGTCAGAGCTATGCCACACAATCACAACTTCAATCTCTGAGAGCATGCTTCTCACATATATCTCATATCAACATCTACAAATTGAACAGTTTCTCTCTAGAAATGTTCTTCTGCCCTAATCACCTTGTATTTTTCTTTTATTTTTAATTAATATTAACTTAGAAATGAACAGAACGATATACTATATAAAATGAATTTCCCAAGAATTTAAACCCTGTTTTAACTGATAGTTTCTACTTTTCTTCTAGGTATATTTCTTAGCTCATAAGAAATAGCTTTTTTAATATTCATTTTTTATTTGTTCTTTTTAGTTATACATGACAGTAGAAAGCTTATATAATCATTTTCTTCCTCTTTTCTTTAGTTCTTCTTTAGAAGAACTACTTTATAAGATACCTAAAATGTGTAAGATTAGACATAGCAGCGGCCATGTATAAACCGTGAATAACTAATTTTTAAGATAGAATGCTTTGCACAATTTTCTTCAAGGGCCATGCCTTTTGATGCAAGTAGAATCAGAAAATAGCCTATATCATCAAGTATGTAGAAACTCAGTAAAAATAGGGACTTGTAATTTAAACTCTTTGGCATTTTGAAGCAGCCTCACTTTATTGGACACTTGGAACCATAGGGAAATAAAATAATATGGCAGAGTGCTTTTTAGTTAGGCACTCAAAATTTAATTGGTTGAATAATAAAATGAGCTCCTCGTTTCCCATCCAACACATAACCTATGAATCCAGTGACACTTTGAAGATATGAAACAAAAGTCAGTTGCCAAATTCACCAGAGAGTGAATGAAGGGAAAGCAAAGTGTTTGAAATAAGTAAAATTTATTTACAAGCTTGAAGAGTTGACTACAAGATATTTTCTCATTGACTATCATTGGTTAAGTCCACAGTTGTGATTTAAAGAGAAAAAGAAATGACTTGCAGTCTACTGAAATTAAAATTAAAATGGGAAATTGGATAACTTTGTGTTAGGAAACAATATACATGTGTTATCTAATAATAGAACTTTTAACTTCAGGTTAAGAATGTTTTAGTATAGCAATCTGTGATATATAGAAAAGGGCATGGCAATATGAGCTGGAGTCCTAGGCTTTCTCCCATCCCTGCCATTTTCTAGTTGAATCTCTTTAATTCTCTAGTCCTTAGTTTCCTCAGCTGTCAAATAAAGGGAATGGTATGGCTGTTAAACCATGTTCTGTGGACCCAGACCATGGTTCTAAGAGATGTTTATAGGAATGTAGATATAATTTTTTATTGGTCATGTAAGTCTCATGAAAGTTGGTTTGACACACACATGTGGGTGCATGTGTATGTGTCTTATTGAGTCCTACGTAGAATGGCAGGAATGAAAATGGATGCTATTAATGTGTGGGGGCAGCACTTATAAACTGGGGCTGTTAGCCAAGTTAGGTCCTAGGGTCTCCAAAATCATACTGAAAACTACCATGTGGGAGACTTTAAGAAATTCTGGATAAACCTTTTACAGTATCTAGTAGAAAGTCTGACCCATAATTGATGCTTCTTAAATATTTATTGAATTAACCCAGAATTTCCTAACCTAAATTGAGCATATAACAATGTTGTTACAGCCACTACTCCCTGTTTCCCCAACTCCCCATTGCTCCACCCCAAGTGCTCTTATCTGGTGCATTATCTGGTACATCATCCAACTGATGAAATGCTAACACTACACAAATACTGAGTTACCCTCTAGCTGTAGGTTAAATAATGTTTTGTACAACAAGCTTTTGAATTTTAGCATTGAATAATGAATGCTCTTTTTAGAAAAGCATATCCTCAGTGGAAATTAGTGTTTTTTGGGGAAAAGATGAAAAATTCTTCTGTTTTAAAAGTTGCTGTTTAATGAAAATAACAAATTTGTATATCAAAGACAATATTATATACTATCACAGAAAATCTTCTGAATAAGTAACATGAAAATTACTTATTGTGCCTATGTCTGCTATTAGCTAAGAGCCACAAAAAGTAGAACTCAAAGAAAATTTAGAAACTGATGACCATCTTCCTATGGATTAAATTTGGCATATCTATAAAGAATGGGAGCATATTCTTAGATATACAGCATCTTTGCTGCATCTGATTATTTTCCATTTCCTAATGGAAGGATTGGTCTTTGTTGTTCTATTACTCTCACTTATTGTGTATTGTAGTGTTTTTAAATAGTAAAACCTTCAAGTACTAATATAGTTGTATTTTCTCATTCATAGAAGCAAAAGGTCCAATTGTTTATTCCTATCCTTTATTTCCCATAAATGTGATAATAATCATTGGGCTTACTATGAAATATAAGTAAGATTGTTTTCTTCCTTTTATATATTTTCTTCTTTAAATAGAAAGGGAATTTTAGGAAAGAAAATGTTTAATTTAGCCAAGAAATGACGACATACCATTGGGAGAATCTTCCCTGGTTCTACTACTAGTTATGGTACTCTAAAATAATTTATCCTTCTTGAAACTCAGTTTTGTCACATATAAAGCATTGAAATGATTAATTTAAAATAATAATTTTAGCAGTCTAACATTTATATAATTGTACAATTGATTAATGTGTATGATCAGGAAGTCCTAGGCAGTGTAGTTGTGATTTGATTTCAAAGATTAAGCTCCTGATTAAAAACTAGGAGCAAGTAGAGAGTCATTGTGTTTACTTGCTAATAATAGCTTTATTAAGATATAATTAGCTCTCAAAGTACATAATTAAGTAGTTTTTGCTATTTTCACAGAATTATGCAAACATAACTACTAGCTAATTACAAAATATCATCCCCCCCAAAAAAAATCCTTTAACAATTTGCAATTACTTTCCAATACCCTGTCCCCTCAACTCTTGGAAAACACTAATCTGCTTTCTGTCTCTCTACCTATTATGGACATTTCCTATAAATGGAAGCATATAATATGTGACCTATTGTGTCTACATTCTTTCACTTAGGATGTTTTCAGGGTTCATAAAATATAACATGTTTCATTATTTAATTTATTTTTATTAGTAAATAATTCATTGTATGAATGTACCATGTTTTGTTTATCTATTCAGTTGATAAGACATTTGGGGAATTTTCACTTTGGGCTCATTATGAAATTTGCTATGAATATTATATTCAATTTTTTTTTCCAGGAAAATGCCAGTTTATTGAATATATTACACACATTGTCATTTTTGTTCCTTGTGATGACACTGAATGTGTTAGTACATGTGCTCTGATGAGGAAACTAAAAGCCAGAGGCAAGCTCATGAGTGGCTAAGCCAGGACTTGCATCCAGATCTTCTGGACCCAAAGCTCATGCTGATTAGATGACCTGGTGATGGGAAGAGGGAAATAAGGGTGGTTTCCCCAAAAGTATAACCAGAAAGTGTCATTAGCTTTATCATAACACCTCCTATGACCCAAATTT
Source organism: Marmota flaviventris (assembly GCF_047511675.1). NCBI lineage: Eukaryota > Metazoa > Chordata > Mammalia > Rodentia > Sciuridae > Marmota > Marmota flaviventris. The sequence goes on along the minus strand of NC_092507.1, from coordinate 37,771,030 downwards.
GATTCTTTTTTTTTGTTGTTTTTTAATTTTTTATTGTTGGCTGTTCAAAACATTACATAGTTCTTGATATATCATATTTCACACTTTGATTCAAGTGGGTTATGAGCTCCCATTTTTACCCCATATACAGATTGCAGAATCACATCAGTTACACATCCATTGATTTACATATTGCCATACTAGTGTCTGTTGTGTTCTGCTGCCTTTCCTATCCTCAATTTTTGTGTGGACATATTGTTTCATTTCTTGTGAGTACATACCTAGAAGTTGAATTTCTGTGTCATATGGACTTATGACATTCCAAGGTGGCCTACCTTTAAGAGGACCCCAGTAGCCTTTGACTCAGAGGACCTCAAAAGCCTTCTCTTGGATCATCCATGGCTTTTGTTTATGACAGCCTGTGGTTTTTGCCTTCATGGATCCAGGTGCCTGAGCTACTACCTACCCCAATAGGAGATGCTTCAGCCAGTGTCACTGTGGACATACTGACACTGGTTTCCAGTACAGTTACTGCATATAACTGGCCCTGACCCCATTACCCATACCAATTTTAACTACCTTGTATGCCTGTGACAAGTTCTTGTTACTGAAGGCATGCACTCAGTTGGCCCTGGCTTTTGCCATAGTATATACAAGCACTGCTGGTTTGTATCACTGTATGCTTGCCTTCTTCCAGCCCTCAACAGCATATGTACTTGCTATTGATACACTGCTGGTTTGTAGCCACCTTTCACTGCTCCACTACTGGCTCTAGCTTTTGCAAACATATGTACTCACATCATCAGCTCTGGCCTTTCCCTATGTGGGTGCACTCATCATTGGCCTCAAAAGCCCCAAGGACCCCCACCAACCCCTGTGGATACCATAGAACCCTACAGTATTCACTGCTGAGGACCACACTGGTGGTCAGTGTTTTAGACCTCAGCTGCCTGAGCTATTGTGCCACTTATCCTACCCTCCTGCAGATCTGAAGTTGTGGTGGCATGCCCCTTCATTTGGTTCTACATGTACCACTAGTCCCAGTGCCATGGCATGTTCATGCTCCTCCAAAGATAGTCTGTTAAATTTGATTTCTCCAAATTGATGACTCCAATGCAAGAGTACAGGGAAACATGATACCATCAAAAGTATACAATACATTTTAACTTACCTTAAACAAATGGAAGAAAGTGAAACATGAATTACCTGACAAAAATTCAAAATAATTATTTTAATGAAGCTCAGTAAGATAACAAGATAACACAGACTAACAAAAACAGGAAAACAAACCATGAACAAAATGTTGAGATGCCCAACAAAGAGAATAAAATACAACAAATTCTCAAGCTGAAGAATACAATGAACTAAAAAATGCACTAGAGAGCTTCAAGATCAGACTTAAACAGAAGAACTATTGAATTCAAAAATAGATTATTTAGTTGGAGGGAAAAATGAAAAGTATATAGTATTAATGGGACAGTGCAAATAACCAATACATGCATTATAAAAGGTTAAAAAGGAGATATAAAGGGGCAGCAGGCTTTTAAAGAAATAACTGAAACTTTTCAAACCTTGGAAGTAGACATCCAGACTCAAGAGAAATAGAAGACAAGACATCCAGAAGAGTCCAAAATGATTGAATAAAAAGATGTTTACAATGAAATGCATTACAATTAAACTGCCAAAATACAATGGACCTTTGTAAAAACTACCAGTGGATTTCTTAACAAACCTCGGAAGCCAGGATTCATATGATTAAAGCAGTGAAATAACTGAAAAGAAGTGTATCTTGAAAAGCTATCCTTTAAAAATGAATGGGTGATAAAATCTTTCCCAGACCAAAACGGAGGGTGTTTGTCCTACCTGCTTAAGGGAGTTCTTCAAGGAAAATATAAAGAATGCTAAATAGCAACTTGATAGAATATGAAAATATAAATCCCACAGATAAAATCAAATATAGAGTGAAATAGGAGCTAATTTAACACTGTAATGGTGGTGTGCTAATAATCTTTAATCCTAATATAAAGGTTAAAAAACAAGTATTGAGGGGCTGGGGATATAGCTCAGTTGGTAGAGTGCTTGCCTCACATTCACAAGGCCCTGGATTCAATCCCCAGTACCCTTACTCCCCCCCAAAAAAAGAAATTGTGTGTGTGTGTAGACTAACTGTAATGACAAAAATTCAGTAAACAGTTCACTATACAAAAAAGCAAACTCTGATTTCAAAAACATGAAGTATATGTAAAAGAAGCTAAAATTGTTTTGTTTGTAATTGAACATAAGTTGTTAGCAAATTAAAATAGATGGCTACATACCAGAAGTTTCATACAATAAACCACAAAGGAAAAAAGTATAGATATACAAAAGATAGAGAAGGTAATCAAACCAAATCACTATGAAAAATAAGGAAGACAGGAATATAGGAATAAAATAGTTGCAAATCAGAGAACAGGTTAATAAAATGGCAGTAGCAAGTTTTTATTTACCAGTCATTAACAGTAAATGTAAATGGATGAAACTTCCCAATAAAAAGACATATAATAAACAGATAAAAAAACCAAAACCTAGCTGTATTCTGTCTGCGAGAGATATTTTGGGTATGAAAGCTGAAAGTGAAGGATGAAAGATTTTCCATCCAAGGGCTTACCAAAGACAACAGGAGCAGCTATACCTTTATCAGACAAAATGGACTTTAAGTCAAAAACTATAGAGACAATATTATTGTATAATGAAAGATTCAAGTCAATGGAAAAATATAACAATTATAAATCTATCTGCATCCAACACTAGAGCACCCTAAAGTATAAAGCAAATATATTGGAATAAGAAAATTGACAACAAAATGATAATACTAGGAGGCCTAAAACACCTAGTTTAAAGTTGCTTTTCTGAAACAATAAATTGTCAAACCCTTAGAATAACTAAGAAAAAATAACTTTCAGATAAAATTAGGAGACATTACAATGGATGACAGAGAAATAAAAGATATCATAGTCTATTATACATTATATACCAAAAAATTTAGTAACCTATGTAAAAAGGATAAATTCAACCACTCAGAAACTAAAAGAGTTTCAAGACTGAATCAGGAAGAAATAACTTGACCAATTACAAGAAATTCAATTCTCCTTGAATTTCAACCAAGCCCACCATCCAATGGCTTCATGGGTGAATTGTTTCACATATGCAAGGAAAATTAACACTATTTCAAAACATATGAAAGCTAAACACTCAAACTCATTTTGTGATACCAGCATCACCCTGATTCCAAAACCAAAAACACTACAAGAAACCTTAAATCTCTGATGAGCAAATATACAGAAACATTTGGTAAAATACTAGAAAATTAGTTCAGTAACACATTAAAAAGATCATATGTCAGAATCAAATGGTATTTAAGGATAAATACCATTTGATTCTGACATATGATCTCTGTATCCTTGGGATACAGAGATAGTTCAATATACAAAAATAACTGTGATATATAAAGAATGAAATACAAACCAAATGTTCATCCTAATAGATGCTGAAAGGCTTTGTCAAAATTCAATATCCTTTCATGATAAGGAATTTAATGAAATACCCATAGCTAGCATTTATATTACTCCAACTTCTGTTATTGTAAAAAAATACATGATATAATCAACTTTAAAAGAACACAGGTTTATTTTAGCTCACGATTTTGGAGGTTCCAGCTCATGATTGGCTCACTGCTTTGGGGTTTGGACATACATTATGGTGGGAAGTGTGCAGTGGGGCAAAGATGTTTACTTTGTGGCTCAGTTGTGAAAAAGAGACCAGAATATCAGTCTTTTTCAAGAGTATGATCCCAATGACCTAAACTCTTTCACTAGATCCCACCTATTAAAGTTTCCACCACCACCCAAAAAGCACCATTCTGGGGAACAAACCTTTAAACACATGGGCCTTTGAGGGACTTAAGGTCCAAACTATAATTTATGGGAAAAAACTTGAAAATGTTTCTTCTGTGGTCTGGGGCATAGCAAGAGGCCCCCTTCACTGTGGTTCAACATATTATTGGAAGTTTTAGTCTGAATAATTAGGCAAAATTTTAAAGGGCACCCAAATTATAAAGGAGATGCAAAAGTATCTCTGCAGATGACACTATCATATTTATTAAAACCCTAAAGATCTACACAAAATCTGATAAAATTAATAAATTCAATTAAGCTTCAGGATACAAAATCATCACATAAAACTCAGTATCATTTACAGTCACTAACATTGAACTATCTGAAAGAAAAAATAAAACAATACCATGTAAGTTAGTTTTAAAAAAAAGGCTCTGGGATTAACCAAAGAAGTGAAAAATTGTACATGGAAATTTTGACACATTGATGAAATTTTAAAAGACTAATGTTGGAAGGATATACCATGTTTATGGACTAGGAACTTTTTTTTTTTTTTGGTACCAAGGATTGAACTCATAGGCACTTAACCACTGAGCCACATCCCCAGCCCTTTTTTATATTTTATTTTGAGACAGGGTCTCACTGAGTTGCTTAGGGACTTGCTAAGTTGCTGAGGCTGGCTTTGAACTTAGGATCCTCCTGTACCAGCCAAACCACTGGGATTACAGGCATGTGCCACTGAGCCTGTCCGTGTTCATGGATTGGAATACAGTACTGTTAAATGCCTATACTACCCAAAGTCATCTCCATATGCAGTTTTTATTAAAATCCCACTGGCTTTTTTTATTTTTACAAAGCTGGAGAAAACAGTCTATTCATTTGGAACATAAAAGTCCTTAAATAGGCAAAGTCATTTTGAACAAGAATAAAGCTGGAGATATTAGTCTTTCTGACTTCAAATTATACTAAAAAATCTGTAGTAAATCACTGTGGCACTGACAAAAAAAAAAAAAAAACACAGATATAAACAAATAGAGGAAGGAGGCCAAAAGTAAAACCTTGCATATGTAGTCAAGTAATCTTTGGCAAGGGTGTCAATAATGCAAAGTGTGGAATAATCTCTTTTAAAAATGATGTGCTAACTGGCCATTACCCAAAAGACAAAAGATACAAAGTGTTGTTGATGCAGAGAAAAGGGAACCTCTGTACACTGTTTGTGAGAATATACATAATCACTGTGGAAATCAGTTTGAAATTTTTCTCAGGAAATGAAGGATGAAATTACCATATGACCCAACAATCCCTCTTCAAGAGTTATAGCCAAAGAATTGAAATCGGGGTCACCAAGAGATATCTGCACTCCTATTTTTTCTTATAGCATTATTAAAAATAGCCATAATATGGAATCAACTTTTATATCTATCAACAGATGAATGAATAAAGAAAATTGTGTATGTACAATGGAATACTACCCTGAATATTGATGGTAAGATAGGCATACTAGTCACCATTTAAAATAGAAGGAAGTCTTGCCATTTGTTATGTGGATGAAGCTGGAAGACACTGTGTGAAGCAAATTCAGCAAAACAGAAAAAAAAATCCTACATGATCTGACTTATATGGGAATCCAAAACAAACTCGTAGGAGGAGGGGAGAGGATGATGGTGGTTGAGAGCCATTAGAGTACATAAGGAAATGAGGTGATGTTGGTCAAGGGGTATAAAGTTTCCACTGTGTACTGGACCTAATAGGTTTCTGAACTCAAGATTCAAGGAGCTTACCCTGAATATTGATGGTAGGACAGACAAGTTAAAAAAAACTGTTAATATATATGAATTGACTCAGTTTTGCATATTCTGTGTAAGCTCTTGTGTTATAGGTGCATTTCTTCATCTTTGTATCACCAGCACCATAAGTTAGGCATATCTTTATTATAGCACTTAACAAACCAAATTATCAGTGACTCCCTTAACTCTTCCTGCTGGTCAGTGATGTCACACGTCATTTATCTCTGTATCCTATGGCTCATGGGAGATGTTCAATATTTGTTGAATGACTGCATTAAAAAATTCATGATGGGCCATTAAAAGCAATGCAAAGTCTAACTCTGTCCAGATATAAGAATTGAGATGTCCTGACTGATAACCCTTTACTATCAGCAAGTGCTTGCAGCCATGAGACAGAAGAAATGGAAAAGATAGTAGAAAAAACATGGTTTGTCCCATGGTGCTCAAGAAGAAAGCCATAGTTCCTCAATTCAATTAGTTAATGATTCTGTAGCATAGTTTTTCAAAAGTATATTCTTGAATTATTTTTTAAAAAGTATAATGGCTTGCTTTTTTGTCTGTCTGTCTAACCAAGATTCACAGAGCTTATTATATGAGTAGGACCACTTCCTAAACTGCTACTGCAAGAGATGATAAGTATAGTGTTAGGCAATAGATCAAGGAAGAAATTACGTACAGTTGTTCTGGGCACCTTATATTGCAATGGAATTTAAATCCCTTCTATGAAATGCAAATTTTTTAGTTCCCAAGAAGACCCTTAAAAATCATTTTTTCCCAATGTCTTATCTTTTGTAATTCACAAAGCAGTTCATTTTTGACTGAAGGATTGTATCTTCTAGCGTTCATACATAACCGTCCTAGAACTTGTGCTTATCTCTCTTAATTCATAAAAGGTATAATGTGAATATTGAAGTAAAATAGTCTCAATGAAATGCAATCTTTTATATATCTTAAATTTTAGTATATTGCATTCAAGCTGGGTTAAATAATGTACATGAGCCTGATGGAAGAGAATGTATTCTGCTTGGATTTGTATAGTGTTTGAATGTTTTCAGGTTTGTGGGGGAGTGAGAAAGTGCTTGTTTTTGTTTTAATCCCCATGCCTCTTCAGTATATATTTTTGAAGTTCTTAAACCAAGGGAATTAGACTAATATTCATTCAAGGCTGTAATCTGTACTTGGTGATTTGTATACCTTATCTGACTTGATTTTCACAACATGTCTATGACCTAGGGAAGTTATGTGAAATTTCAGTTTTACAAATGAGGAAACTCCTCAGCTTTAAACTACTGTAATTGGTCAGTGGTAAATAACAGCTAGTAAATGGTAATGTTGGACTTGAATCTAAATACAACTCTGCCTCTATAATAGGTAAGCAGTTTAAAAAAACTCCACTTGTTATAGTTCTTGTTTCAAAATGGTGGAGCTGATACCTCTTCAGAAAGAAGCTAAGTGGATTCAAATGAAAACTTAATGCATTAAAATGTAAGGACATTGCCTGAAGATGTATTTTAACTGATCCAAGATCTCATAGAGACCATAGTTAATGTATAGGATAGCTCCACATACAGGACTTTGGATATGGTTCCTTTAGATATCCTTCCTTTGGGTATGTTTCCCCAGCCATGTTCTTTAGTTGAGCAATGACAGAGTCAAGCCTCATTACATTTCTGTTAAAGTAAAAGTTTAAAGAAATTTCTGTGTTTATGATATAGTTCAGAAAGAAGATATTAGAAAAACCCTTAGTGAAAAACAATGTCTTGGAACATATATAATTGAATTGAAAACAAGTGCATCCTGGTAGTGATTTCTGCTTATCAATGAAGGTAATTAATTCTTCACTAATTTACTTGAGTTTTTTGTTGTTTTTTAAGTGTAATTAGTGAGTTTTGCAAACAAAGAGTGGAGGAAATTTATGCATGTACGGTTTTTCAACTAATATATTCATATTTCCATTACCTGGGATTGAAAACAATGTTGCATAGTAGGAAAAAGTACTTCCAACTTTTCTGGACTTCATTTTTGTCTGTTTATGAAATAGGATATTAATAACTATTGCCCTTCATTCTTCAGAGAAGTAATAGGATTAAATGGGCAAGTATCTTTGACCATTCCCAGACATATAATCATAATACCTTGCTTTTATGAATGATCTGGGAAACTGAAGTCTGCAGCTTAGAGTGTTCCATACTGCCTAGAAGCAAAACTATGGACTCTAGAGCTGAACAGAATCACTGTTACCTTTTCTGTCACCTCTATGTTAAAGTGAACTTTTGTGAAGATGTTTCTCATTTGTAAGAATAAAAGCCATTTCATATAGTTGTCAGATCCTTTGAAGAGTCAGTATGTGTGGAGCATGTGATGCGATGCATGAGGCTTAGTAAAGGGTGACTGCAACTACTGAGAGTCTAAGTCAGTGGAGAGAGCATTTTGGAAGATCTTAAGGATCTGAGTAGAGGAAAATAGTGGAGATGAACTATGTGAATAAATATGGAGAAATGTTTACAAATTTTTAAAGATATAAGACCAAATTATTCAGTGTTTTGTATGATCTATAAGTTTTCTAGTTAATTTATGTAGGCTGTATGATTTAGCGTAAAGGACAGTTTACACCTGGGTTTGAATTTTGTACTGTGGTGAAATCAGAAATATTGAACCTTAATTTTATTACTTATAAATAGGGATAATATCCACCAAGGCTGGGTACTTTAAAGACTATATGAGGTAGTAAATGCAAAGTGACTAGTATTGTATCTAACAAACAGTAGATGCCTAAAAATTATTAGTTCCTTTTTCCTCTCAATAGTTTCATTGTTTTGCACTCAAATCCACACAGGCATAGATAATTCCTCCACCATCATTATTTCTTTTTTAAAAAAGAAACATGTACCTTGACAATTGAAACTAAACATGAATTCAGTTTCTGAAAATATTGTCCCTTTGAACTTTATGTGTGACTTTTCATTAGTTAAGATATTATTTTTGAAATAAAAGTAATTTGTTTTGAGACTATATCCTCTGAAACTAATTTTAATTCTAGGAGGTTTGTTTATCTGTTTTGGATTTAGATGTTTTATAAAAAACCATATTCTTCTTAGAGGATGTTAGAGTTAGAAATTAATCATCCTAGTTTAACAGAAGTGACCCTGGATCTTCTCAACTAGATGAAGATTTCTATAACTTTTAGGAATTTTTTAATGAATTTTTAAGTTATAAGGCTGTATGTGTACACATGTGAGCATTTTATTTTAGCTATTATATCTTATTAGTTATGAATTACTCACTTCTCAGAAAAGTTGCCTAGTGATTATATATATGACATCCATAGTCATACAGCTAGATTCAGATCCTGCTTCAGTCACTTAACTATATGACCTTAGACAAATTGTCTGATGTCTTTGTGTTTTAGTTTGATCATTGTAAAACAAAGATATTTTCAATACCATTGGATTATTTTGAAGATTAAATCAGTTCACAATTAAACAAGTGCTTAAAACAAGGCTTAGCACAGAAGAGCTCTAGAAATGACATTTGTGGTAGTGGTTGTTATATAATTTACAATATATTAAACCCACCTAAATATTTATTTTCTGAAACAATTACTTAGTATTCCTTTCCTTCCCTATTTTAAATAAACTTGTAGCTAAATAAAAAGTTACATTGAAAAGAAATTACCACTCTATCCAACAAGGATATGTTAAAAATATTTTGAATTTTCCTAAAATATAGGAAAAATTATGCTATCCCATTCTCTGTGGCCCAGCAGTGGTTCACATATGATATATTCCTACCACTGTGCTGCATAAAGAATGCATTTTGGCATAGACACTGCATGATTTGGAAAGGTTTGTGTTGATAATCTTAAACAAAAACAGTCAAAATCATTTCAGTTCCACTGGAAACCCAGTGGGGAATTGTTTTTTTTTTTTTTTTTTTTTTTTTTTTTTTTGCCAAATGAGGGAAAAGATGCCAGCATTTGAGTTAGGAAGTATTTTATGTTGGGAACATAAAAGAAAAAAAAAAATCTGACTTTATTGAATTTTTACCTACCAAACATTTAAAGCTTTGGAAAGGCTATTTTTTGCTAGACCGTTTAATAAATAATAGCGTGTGTTGTATTAGTCAGTTATCATCTTGACATACTTTTACCTATTTTATTGTATCCTTCCATAATATGTATGTACATGACCTTCACAGTCATACTGCTAGATTTAGATCCTGTGAATTAGGTAGGGCAGGAATTATAACTTACATTTTATCAAGGGGCAAAACTCAAGTTTGGGTTAAGCATGTATTATATATATAGGTCACATGGTGGGATTATAAGGAGCTGAACTAGGGGCTTACACCCAAATATTAGTATTTTATCACAAATACATTAGCTTTCCCCTATATTATTTGATTTTCTTTAGGCATTGAATTTAATGTGGGATTTTAAGCATTTATATTTGATTCACAGTGATTTACCCATTTTTATGATGGAGGAGGCTCATTTCCCATTATTTAGAACATCTTATGTTTGTGAATAACTTTGAACATTTGTTTTTGTACTTCTAACTCTCCCTTTTGGTCAGTTCTACTATTTATTAACCCATCTCTGCTACATTGAACAGGGAGGAACATTAAACTAGTCAATTTGTAACTTGTCAGCAGTTAGTTGTATTAGAAAGGTTAGTATAGAAGAGCCTGTAGGACTTTAAAAAATCCAGTGATCTTATTACCATATGTAATAGGAAATTATAATAATTTGGAAAGATTTTCCCTAGGAATAGCCTCAGAACTAGAATATCTGAGACATACATGATATTCATCATAGTTAAATGTACATGACTACATAACAGCCAGGACTAAAGCTGTGTGGCTTTTGGTTATTTGTTTTCAAGGTTAGTGGTTCCAACCCCTAACTGATCAGACTCACTCATGTTAAAAATCTCAACCTCTAGAGATCTTGATGCAGAAAATCTAAAAATATATTTTAAGAAATTTCTCTAGATGGTTGTAATGCTTGCCCAGCTTGTCCGGGACTTTTTTCCTGTTTTTAGTTTCTCCTTCTTTTAAAACATTTTCATTGTTGTAGCCTCTTCATCATGTGAGTGGTCTTTTGTGTTTTAGAAAAATAGGAACAAAATGGCTTGGGCTCCAGTAAGAACAATGGTTGGTCCTTGATTTCCATGGGAATTATATTTATTTTTCGTTATCCGTGGCTAACTTTTAAATCCTGGGTTGTCATTTCTTCCCCTTCATCTAAGCAATTAACAAGGTCATTCATTTATGCATTCATTAAGCAAAAGATGAGTACCTTCTATGAGCTAGAAATTATGAGTACCACTGGGCAAATGTAAAATAAATAAGAAGCTATATCCTGCCTTCTCACAAACACATGACATTGTATTGTAAAATGTTAGGTGTATTATGCATATATGCACACTACAAATGTGCATGGTAGAGATGTTAGATGGACACTTAGCAGTGTGAATGTGGAAGCAACCTCTTCCTTAAGAATGAAGGAACATACCATAGAGGAATCAGCCTTTCATTTTTATCTTAAGGAATGTTTTTTAGAAGAGGAGGGGCAGGGCATTAGAGCTTGCATAGAGGCACAAGGAATCCCAGTTTATTCAGAGAACTGAAAGAAGTGCTGTATGGTTAAGGTATTAAAATACGTAGTGAAATTGGGTCCAAGATAACATTGAAATGTATGCTCAAGTCACATCAAGGCCCTTCTTTGGATGCCTTATTATAGAATTCAAATTTTTCCCTCTTCTAGAACAGTCCTTGAATATTCAAGTAATGCCATTTCATTCTTGTAGTATCATTAAGCAGATTTATCTGACATTCAAAATACCATTTTAAGGTCAAGGGTAAGAGTTTTGTGGCCTGTGCTTATCGGGCCATTTTTCATTTGTCAGCATATTTAGTGAGCACTTGTGCATTGAATAATGTAAATAACACACCAAAAAGTGATGACTTCTTAAATATTCTCACAGGGTTTCCATTCTACTTTATCAGATAAGTATTTGAAAATACAGCAAGAGATATCAAAGGAATCTTTATTTGCTGAGGAGTTATGAGTAGTATGAGATCAAAGGATAGAGACTAAAGTCATTTGTCTGAAAAGGCTTTGAGGGTACAGAAGAGTGGCAGAGTTCAGTCTGAAGGATGAGTCGGATTCAGGTTCAGGTAGGAAAAGAGAAAAGTACTTTAAGAGGTGGATGGAGCAGCAGCCTAAATAGGCAAGGGTTAGAAAAAGGCTGGGGCAACAAGTTGATGGCTGGCTGGAGCTAGAGTGTCAGGGCCCGTGAGGGAGTGTGGACAGTAAGGACACGTGGACTCTAAAGAAATAAAACTTTCACAGATAGTATGAATTTCTGAATTGACTTAATCCATCCTAAAGATCTCCCAAAAACTCAAAGCTCAGCTGAACTTTTAAAAATAAAAATTAGCTAATATGAAAGTATTTCCTGGCAGTAAGATACTTTCAAACTTTCACTAATTGGCAGAGATTTTCCAGCTTTAACCCATGTTGTTTAAATGCAATGGAAAAAGCTTTAGATATCTTTTTATGTTTGATTTAAACTTCATTTTCCCCCAAAATGGGAAATATGGCCTTTGGCCCTGTGTGCACAAAAGTAGCACTATTGTCACATCTTCATCTGCTAGATGCCTGTGTTTTTAGTGGATATTCATCATTCATTGTCTGCAAATGCCAATTTGCAAGGATAATTCTTTTCCTTGTGTCAAGAATGAAACTATATAGATAAAAGAGCCCCCATTTCTTAATCATCAAAGATTAATATAAAAATAGTTTATGATAAACTTAGAATCATTATTGTTTTGTATAAGTTTTTCCAAATAAGTATTTTAAGTTTAATTGGACTTTTCATATTATTTTCTGATTTTAAAAAGTGGCACTGCATAACCATTAAAAGGTTCAGAGAAATAGTTATATGAAAGTAAGAGCATTGAGACAACTTGATAATATTTTTATACATTTTACTGCAATATTCTACACATTTTTGAAAGATTTTGTAGCCTACAAGATGTTGATGTACATACTATTTTCTACATAGTTTTCTAAAATGATACATAAATAACATTTCTTACTGGCTATCTAATATTACTTTGATATATTGATATACCACAAAGCAATTTAACCACTCCACTATTCTTAGTTTTTTTTTTTCTTTCCATATTGTGTGTGTGTTTAAGTTGGGGAGAAATGTGCTTACACCAGAGGTAGGTCATCTGATCTACTGATGCAGTGTGCAAGCAGAAATGGATGACAGAAGAGATGTTCTTCCATCCTTATTTGTTTGTACCAGAACCTTCCATTGTTTACATACATTTTAGCCTCAGTGCCATTTTCAGAAGCTTTATTTGTCTCACTTACTATTTTGGTTTGGATAAAGCTTAAATATAAAAATCCATCTGTGAAGCATATTGTATATTCACATTGAAGGCTAAAAACCCATTTTTAATTAAAACTTTATTCAGCACTCATGGTTCACTTTGTCCTGCTTCTATTATGAAACACTTCAGTCTCCTTCCTAAAACACATATGTCTTGAACATTTCAAGATGTTCCTTGTTGTTCAGGCAGAACTAGTTTCTTTATGCTGTCAGCTCACTGCCATATGTTCCAACTGTTCATTTTGCTTCTCTTTCTGGCATTTACGGAGGCAACATCTTGTATGTAATGCAAGTTAGTTTCATTCCCTTCTCTTTTATGAAATTTGTCAGAAAGTAGAACAGCAAACTGGAAACACTGAATAATACTCTGGCATGTTATCTTATACATGGTTATGAAGCAATTAACCTTTAAGTTATAATGTTTTTGAGGAATGAAGAGAAGATGTGTCTAATGACATCCAGAGTCTTTTTAGAGGTAAACAATTATAATTAAAATAGTGCTGATATTATTTGGTAACAGCACACATTATAGAAATCGTAATTCTTTAGCACTGACTATTAAACCAAATGCTAAGACTGAGTGGGAGGTATGGGGGAAGAAACATAAATCAGATCGTCGCTTTATTTTTAGCAACACACCACCATGTTCTCTCCAGGAAGTCTCTGGTCAGGATTGTCCATACCATTCAAATGGTTTTAAGATCATTTATGTTCTATCTCATGTTAGTTTAGGTGAGCTAGTTAAAAAGTAATAGTGTTTATGTTGAATCTGAATTGGAAAAGGCAATAATATCTAATATCATCAGAAAGTTTGCCTTCCTTTTACAAATAGTTTTTTTTTGTTTGTTTATTTTATTTTATTTTATTTTTTTACCACCTAAAGTGGTAAAAACCTTTCCTATGTGATCTTTAAAAAGTGAGTCCTGGATATCTGAGTTTTTGAAATTGTCTCTCGAGTTATATTTTAATTTATTCTTTTAAGTATAATAAGTCAAATATCTTCTAAATTTATCACATATTTTCTGTTCTTTTTAAACATACTGAATATGTTTTATTTGTTTTATAAGCTTTATTGATATATAATTAATAACAAAAAGTATGCCTATTTAAGCTACACAGTGTGATGCTTTGATTCATGAATGTACACATTGGATGATTCTGGCTTACCAATACAAATGCCAGGAGTGTATCTTGCTAGAACCAATGCAGGGCTATTGAGGTAGGGTACAGTCATTTGTGTCTGCAATGATTGCCTCCTTTATACTAATCTGTCTCAATCTGATTTTGTTTTTAGCATTAATATTTACTTGGAGTTTTTCTTTTCCTGGCTGACGATTGGCACATATTATTTCAGAATTTATTTTCCCCTTAAATTTGCTGCTCATGTTGTAGAGTAGACTTTGGGACCAGGTTACCAATATGATGCTATCTATCATAGATCTTTATCTTATGGCAGAGTAAGAGGTACAGTGTCGTATAGTTAAAGTCATGGACTTGGTTAAATCAGTCTGATTTGAGTCCTGTCAGTATTATGAAGCAATTGTATGAGTTGGTGGCAAAATGAATTATGCTGTACCTGTTTCCTTATCTGAAATAATACCTAGCGCCAGGGCTGCCATGCACTGTGGGAGCCACCTGTGCACTAAGGTCCTGCCTAATTCAGTTAGGCTAGAAGAATTAAACAAGATAATATGTGCACAATATTTAGCACAATGACTGGAACATATTAATGTCCAGTGAAAATTAACTACTGTTCATTAAGAAGCTATAATTGTAAAAAATGAATTTGTGTACATTTCCTCTTATTTATAAGTTTACGCATTTCTATTTTGTTTTAAAAAAAAGACAAACTATGTGTCCCTGAAATTAATATGAGTAGAAAGCAAGACATATTTTTCTTAATTTTCTGGGCTTCAAAATTTATTTTTGAAATATGCAGGAAATATACAAAAACAAATCAAAGAAAAACAAAACAAAAAACTAAATTCCCCTAAAAATTTTTAAATGAACAACGCTTCCTCCCCAACAAACTTAGTTTTTTTGATTAATGCTATTGCATAGGAGTCCCAAATAAATTTACTCTTATTAAGGCCTCTGTTCTGTGACCATCCAGCATTTCCATTAGAAATATTTTCCATCAGTTTTGTGACCCTGAAGCTTATAGAGGTTTATTTTTTCTTCCTCTTTTATATCCAGGAGCAAGGCTATTTAGAATGGGTTAGTTGATTAGACCATCTGACTCGGAAAATGGGACAGCCATGAATTTGGCTGAAGATTCAGAAACATGGCTAGAGGACGATGATTATTACCAGACTTCAGATGTCAGCAAACACTTCAGGGTTGTAGGAGAAAGAAAATAAAATACATAAGGCTTAATAGCTTTTGCTATGTGGGTCTTTGGGGCAGGTTGGATGGAGTTATTTGCTGAGCCCATGATAGTCTTTTTGTTACTTGTCCAGCTAGATTAATCGAAGCCTGTTACTTACTCTATCTGATAAAATAGAAAAGAGCTAATAGCTACTCCCCAGTACATGGAGAAAATATAGGTGTCTGTGGTTCAGTTAGAGTCTGAATGCAGAGACCTCATCAGCTTAGCTTGGGATTATAGCAAGTATTACAAATAGGCCAAGTTGAAGGAGCTTGGTGTGAGACATTTAGACCCCGTCACAGAGTCTGGGCTGGAATTTGTTGTGCAGGATGTTGACTGGGGAGTTCCTTTGGATCCATACCAGTGGGAGGAAAGAGAAGGATTAGAAATTGGGCAGAGGGAGAAGTTGAGCTGAGATGCAGGCCTGACAGTGGCCTTGGTCAAACCTGCGGTAAGGTCTGGCACTAAAATGGCCCATCAGAGTTGTCTCATGTGAGGCTGTAGTAGCCAGTGCCTTCATACTTATTAGTCATTGGACCACTCTCTAGATAATGGGACTCCTGGCAAAGTGAGGCAGGCCCTGATGAGGCTATAATTGGAGGCTGCCTCTCCACTGAACTGCCAGCAGCTGGGGTGACATATCTTTCCTTGAAGATACATCACCCTGTCTGTGCTTCTCCTCCAATTTTATCATAACATATGGGATCCAACCCCACTTGTAGAAGCATACCCAGACACCCACTCTGTCTCCAATTCTCCCAAATAAAGTCTAAAGTAACTCACTAGCCCCCAATTATCTACATCACCAAACCAACACAAAACCATAGATCTTATACTAAGTCTACAAGATGGGTACTGTTTCTTCCAAGCAGGAGTTATAAAGAAGGCTTACAGCCCTGATCACTCCACCAGGCTATAGAGGTACTAATAACTATTTGGCAATGCCAGTGGGATATCCAAAAGGTACCTCAAAATAAATATGCTAAAAAAATGAAATATCATTTTTTCTTTCCTCTCAAGACCAAGTCTGTTTTCTGCTCTGAATGTATTAAGGCATCCATACTCCAGTTCTGAAGTCTGGGAATTGTTCTTGATTCTCTCATTTCTCCTGGAGTCCCTAAGTCTTCAGATTTTACTTCAGAAATGCTTTTTAAATTCAGTTCTCCCTCATCCTTCACCACTGTTGTCCTAATATAGACCCTAGTTATCTTTTTGTAATTTTCATTTTTAATTTTAATTTATTTTTAAGGATACATAAAAGCATAAAAGTTCTAAGCAACTCTGCAGGACCCTGTCTCTAACTAAAATATTTAAATCTTGGGGCTGGGAATGTGGCTTATTGGTTAAGAATGCCCCTCATTCTTCAGTACCAAAAAAAACCACATTAAAGTTGAATATATTAATGGGTTAATCATCCTGAACATACCCATAACTCTCCCTGTCCCTACCTTCCTTCCCCTTCTGGTAACTTCTACTTTCTGTCTCTCTGAATCTACCTATTGTAGGTACCTCATATAATTGGAATCATGTGATATTTATCCCTTTGTGTCTGGATTATTTCAGTAAGCATGTGTTTAAGATGCATCTATGTTGCAATATATATCAAAATTTCACTCATTTGTATGAGGACTACTGTGTGTATATACCATATTTTGTTTGACCATTCATGCATTGATATACTCTTCTCTTTATTTCCAGTGATCCTGCAAAAACCTCATAAATTTTCATCCCTTGGCAGTTTCTGATTGTATAATTTATTTTCTCTATATTGCCAGAATAATGTTACTAAATCAAATAAGATGCTACTTGTATATATTCCTTCTCTGTACCCTCCCTGACACTGTCCCATTCTTGCTACACCATGTCACCCAGTTTATGGTGGCATTCAGTGTCTTCAGTATCACTTTTTCCTCATCCCCAGGCTTGCCTGCTTTATACTGCCCTGTTCCCTATGCACCTGCCTCATCAACTACCTCACTGACCTCCCAATGTCATGCTCTTTTGCTTACTTGTTTTGCTTCATACATTTTTGTTTTGTAGTGCTTTTGTGGGGGTGGAGTTAAATTTTGAAATTCATGATAAATGTCTTTTCCCATGAAGTCTTCCCCAATCCCCCCAGTTAATTCTTTGCTCTTTTCTTTATTTTCCCAAAATGTTTTTGTTCCTTCCTTTAATTTCACTCTTTATTGCAATTCTCTGCAATAATCTTGCTTACTTGCCTACCTTTTTATATGACCTATGTTTGAACTGTAGATTTATTTTTAATATTTATTCAATAAGTCTAGTCAAGAGCAGCATTCCACAAGAAATCTGCATAAATAGGGGCAAGGCTGAATGTGGCATCAGAAGTCTGAATTCAAGGACCAATTTGGCCATTAAGTGGCAGGACTAGGACACAGCTCTTCATCTCTGTGAGTTTGTTTCTCCATTTGTAAATGACTTGCCATCCTAGAGTGGTGTTGAGGACTAATGAGATGATGGATGTGGAGACATCTTTATACAGTAATTGTGAGGCTGTTTTTAAATACCAGTTTTATTAGTCTTCTATAGGGAGTTTTCACCTTTGTGAATTATTCCTTTAAGAAGAAATCACAAATAATGAGAATGTAATATTGAAGCAAATGATTCATTTGAGTTATCTTCATATTGTTCAGTTTGTATAAGTGGTTGGAAACTGCAGGGATGCAGTGTCTAGTTGGGGAAAGAAGAACTTTTCAGTTGTTCCTGTGGTTCAGTGATGGGCACTCTGTCTTGGGAGGTCGTCAGTTCCCCATCATAGGCAGTGTGCAAGCATAGGGCCAACTAACCTGCCTGCCAGAGGCTGATGAGAAAGTTTTGACTGGGGCCAAGGAGGAAATGAGGGCTGCACCAGCCTGCTTCTGGGGTTGTTCTCATATTGAACATTTGTATTTCTAAAATTTACATACAAACATACTGAGAGATGGACCAAAGCTTTTTTATTCTCTTCAGGAGATAAGGTATAAAGGTTGGTTTCTTCTTAAACTTTTTTAAATGAAAGCTGTAGATGCAATATGAGATCACAGTAAAAAGCCTGACATTTCTACTTTGTGAATCAGTGCTAAAGCTGAGATTTGATTTTGAAATATGAAAGTAAACTGTAACTGCCTCAATTTAAGTCTCTAGGATTTATATTTATATATAACCTTTAAAATTCTTCCAACTTTTCACCCTGGAGGGGAAAAAAGAGAAATTATAGTCATCTTACTTACAGCTAGAATTCTAGAGAGACACTCATTTTAGGTTAATGGAAAACTGACATTGCTTTTGCCTGAGCTTCCAGCAGTTTCCACCCGCCTCTGACTGATGCGAGCTCTCACACCCAGGGACATAGTTGTAAGTCTCATGTGTTAAATTGAGTACTTTTGTGATCCAAACTCAATTGCAAATCACTTTAAAATACATTTCTTCGTGGT
Source organism: Marmota flaviventris (assembly GCF_047511675.1). Lineage (NCBI taxonomy): Eukaryota > Metazoa > Chordata > Mammalia > Rodentia > Sciuridae > Marmota > Marmota flaviventris. The sequence continues at coordinate 37,752,181 of NC_092507.1, read as the reverse complement.
ATTTTAAAAACACTATTTGTTTTTAAACACTGTCCTTTCACAGTCCAAAGCTGCTTCTTAATGTTATTATTGCTCATGGCAAACCCATTTCAATTCTCAGAAAATGACTTTTCAGTGTTTTCTATTTGTGCTGTTGCCACTCAAGCTGGCATGTCAACCTACCCACCCACTCACTGCCCCAAGAAGACAAATGTGGAGTTGAATTCAAAGCATATGATGTCAATGTTAGAAGGGTCAAAACTCTGCATCCCACTCCTTTATTAAGGTTGAAGAAACTGAGGTATGGGAAGGGGTTACAAAGCATGTAGTAGCAAAATTAAGAATTCAAATTAGAATACAAGTCTTTGGTCCCTGCCTCATGCAGGGTCGTGAACTGGGGTGGGGACCCTGAAAGGTTGAAAAGAGGTGATATAACTCTGTGGTGACTGCCAACTGGTCCAATGGAAAGGCAGTTCCTTTCAAGTGGCTTGGTAAGGTAACTGGCATCATCCTGCAATCAAGTCACTGCCCTCACCACCACAGAGGGCCAAGGACTGCTGAAGTGCACATTGAACAGGCCAGGTGACCCCTTATCCCTGAGCGGGTAGATACTGAGACATCAGCCTGAGAACAGCACCCCGATGGAAGGAGAGAGAGCGTGTTAAAGGTGGCAGTGTTGGAAAAGGGCCATGGGAGCACCAGAGTCAATGAGGCTGATGTGCTGCATTGGAGATTGGGGCAACTGAGGCACAAATGGGTGACATTGCCTCCAGATGCTCCTCAAATCCCTCTAAAGGCATTCTAATGTGGAGACCCAGGGCTTGGAACTCCAAAGCAGAAGAGGATGCCTTGTTTTTCCTTTACTTTGTGTTGTCCTTCAGGTCAGGTGTGGATGAGACTGGCCTCTCTACAAAAGGTGAGACACTTGCCTACCTCCTCCAGGAGTGATAGGAATTTAATGGGACCTCAGACCCGGGAGGGCCTTGTAACTCTAGTCTATAGAGATACTGTTCATCATTTATTCTTGGTTATGGTTAGGAATTAAAAGAGTCAAAATATTATGGAGTAAAGTTAACTTTTATGAATCCACTCATTCACTGGACATTTCCTGAGCACTTCCTAAATGCCCTCACATCATGCAGTCCCTGGGTGAACACACTGACTCCCTAGGAAGAGCACCAGTCCATGGCACGGAGAAAAATATAACACGAACAAGAGACTTACTATGGTGGAAAGAAATAGAGGGGAGCCTGTGAGACTCAAGAGGAAGGACACAAATCAAACTGGATAGCTGGGAGACCTTAGGAAAGGTCTGTTGGAAGAATGATTCCTATCCTAGGAGATAGATGGCGTGGGGTAGGAGGTCAGGCGTGAATGTTCCAGGGAAAAGGAGCTACATGAACAATGATGTTGGATAGGTGAAGGAAGGCTGGACAAGAACTGGGAAGCCCCTCTAAATAGTGAGAACATAATAGACACATTTATGAAGATAAAAATTGTTGCGAGAGTTGTATGCCATGGTAGGCCAAACCCAGGCCTGGTGATGAATAAGTGCTTCAAATGTCTGCTCTCTCCAGCCTCTCCAATGTCACACCTGGCTCGCATGCCACCTGTGAAACACCTTTCATCTTGAAAGGCCTGGGCAATTGTTGCTGACTCTCTGTATGACCTTAAGAAGTCCCATTCCTCCCAGAAGGCTTCAGTTTTCCCTTTCCATGAAATGTGGGGTTTTATTAGCGGGATAGGATGGATTGGAAAAGGAAAACTAGGAAAAAATGTAAAAGTCCAGGGGTGCTGAAATGAGCAGGGAAGAGATGATAAGGTTTAGCTGGCGCCAGCTTACCTTCCAGTCCCTGCACCAGCCACTCCCCACTCATTGATCCGATCATTCAATTCCCAAAGCTCTAAACACACCACACTGGAGACCAAGCCTTCCACACCCGCATCTTTGAGGGATGCTTCATATCCATACCATAACATGTGGCTTCTCTTAGGATGTAACTTTTGAGCTGAAATGTGAGGCACTAGTAGGAATTAACCAGGCACAGGGACAGCTGTCCTTCCTTCAGTTCTGTGCATTCAACAGCGTGCCTGTGGATCTGTGAGTCAGATGAGGTGGGTCTGGAGTCCAGCAGAGGCTCTGCATAATAAAGGAGGAGAACCAGAAACAGAAGGAGGGGGAGACATGAGAGAATTGCAGGGACAGGGACAGAGAGGACTGAGAACCCTCCTGCAGCAGGAGATTGGAGAAGAGGTGGAGGAGATCTCTGAGGAATCCTAGGGGGCTGCTAAGGAATGTTTAAAATTGGATGGTCCACGTTCAATTTTAGATTGTGCTTTTGTGGTCTATAGACCTTCCCCACGCAAACCTTCAGTATAAGCTGTTGTCCACAAATGACTTGCTTGAAAGGTTTTGGGGAAAATCAGGGAAAAGCTGAGTTCTCAGGGTCAGTGAGGAACAGCGATCAGATATCTGAGAAGAAACCTCATGTCTCATAAGAGGTCCAAAGATTGGGAGCCAAAATTTGGAGGCAGTAATTACAAGAGGTAGTCACAGACTTGGCTATGTCTGCACCTCGGAGACACAGGATTGTATTTGTATCTGGCATGATCAGAGATTGGTGTACAGTGATGATCAAAGGCAGCACTGAAGAGGATCAGAGGAGAGTGGCGCAGCCCCTGCACGGGGGGAAGGTGGGTTCTTCTCATCTGGATACTGTCAGTGGCAGGGGCAGCAATCTCATTCTCGCCATCTGACACTCGGTTGTTTGGGTTCCTCTTTAAGTAGATGCCTCCCAACCTGTTGACTCCCCAAGTCTCTGCCTAGCCAGTGACAGCACAAAACCCACCAGACCTTGGAGGATTTATTAGGTCCATAAGCATTTATTGGCACCTGTTATTCTGGGTACAAAGTCACTTTGGGCATAGCCATTGGCCCCTGTCCTTGGAGTGCACCATCAAGGAGGGAGACATCACCAATCAGTGTGACCAGTTCCCAGATAGAAGCAGGTCCAGGGGTTGTGACAGTAGGAGGGCAATCTTGACTGGGGTGTTAGGGCAGTTTCCTGGAGAAGGGGCACTTAAGCAAGTCAGGTATTTTCCAGGCTAGACAGGCAAAGGGAGAGGGACAGAGGCTCACAGATGGTGGCTTCCGGGCTGTGTGCTGCCCCTGAGGGCTACCTCGAGATGCAGAGCAGCATCTCTTGATTCTCCTTGCTTTCAATACATCACCTGCCTCCAACTGGACTTTAAGTTCTCTGAAGCAGCCATGGAAACTGTGCAGGGTTAGGTTTGAGTGTAGGAGTGAGACGAATTGTGATAATGCCAAGACGGGTCCCTTCTCCAAGAGCTCCCTGTTCCAGAGCCATCTGTTGTCATGTTTAAATTCCACCCTCACCCCTCACTCCTTTGGATCTGACGGCCACAACTGTGGAGCCACCAATGGAAATATAAAGCCCTTCTCAGTAGACTCAGGTTTCAAATAGATTACCAGGGGTTGAGAATAGACAGAGACATAGGGGCTCTAGACGGGGAAAAGAAAAAAGTACGGTGAAGGGACACTTGACTTTTTGCAAATTTGTTGCTAGTACACCACTTGTATTTTCCACTTTTCTAACCTCAAGACTCACATACAGAAGATTCCAGAGTAGACTCAACAAGAGGGTGGAAATGTTGATTTTGAGGTAGGAATGTAAGACGGTGTAATGGAAAGAGAGCAAGAGTCCAGAAATGCCCTGAATCCTATCTGGCCCTGGGAAACCCAGTGTTCTCTCTGGGCCTCTGTTTCCCACTTGCCAAGTATGGTTGGATTAGATGCTCTTCAGGGGTTCCTGTGGCTTCAGCTCTATGGCCTCCAGTTTGACAGCAGGTGAGAGGAGAGCCTGTCTCTGTGTTGAATCTGTCTTGGCCAAAGCCAGGTCTGTGAAGTTATGCAAAATAACCCCAGAGGAAGATGTTGATGGACAGTAGGAGGATGGCGTTGATGTTGCAGACGCTTCTCCACAATGGCTCCTCCTCAATGCTGGTCAGTTTCTGCTCTAGTGCAGCCTTCTCTGCTGGGCTCAGAGCTTGCTCAGGGACCCTGGAGAGCCCACAGAACCAGCTCCAGAGCAGCTTTCCCCAGGACCTGTGTGGGGCTGGGAGAAGAAGGCCAGAGGGGAAGGGGAGCAGGGTGGAGGGAGGCAAGCAAATGATGAGAGTGGGGGTGGGAGATGGTGAGAAGCTGAAGGAGTGGGTGGGTGCCCTAAAAGTGGGGAGGGGCCCTTTGTGCAAACCACAGGCTCTGCTGAGTTGGGATCTCAGCTGAGCTCTGGCCTTGGCCACAACATCCATTCATGATGTTGAAGCATCTTTTTGCAGGGGGGTGGTGTGTTAAGGTGGGGGAACAACACAGTTCACCCCGAATCAGAGTGTGAGTCCAGAATGAGGTCAGAGGAAGAACATAATCTTCTAAAGGAAGGAGGAAGCATTTGAGCCAGACAGACTGCCGCCCCTGCTGTGAGGAAAGACAGACACAGGCACTGCACTGGAGGCCAGGAACTCTTGGCTCCAGGGCCAGCTCAGCCTCAGCAGATTGTGAGGCCTATACAGTCCACTCCAGTCCTCTGAGCTGCTGGTACTTTCTCCCCCAAATGCCTCAGTGACATATGCCCCGTTCTTGTAAGAGTAGTTTTGGGCATGGAATGAAAATGGAGATTTGGCAGCACTTAAAAAGTTACTAGAGCTGGTTAGGGAGAAGAGGCTCTGGGGAATATAATGTTGGAAATGCACAAGGCCCCCCCCTCCAGTGTGCAGAGGGCCCACTCAGAGACTAAAACTAGCACAGTTTATTTTTTAAAAAATCTAAGTTTAAAAGAAACAAAGAAAGTAAATTTTTTGAAAGTATACCACATAAAAGTAATATAAAAAGGCTTTCATGGAGATGGCAAAGAACACTGGGAATGAGCACTTCATTATCCAATGGCTTTGGGATGGGGTACTTGGAGAGTTTATCGTAACCACAGAGTGTCAGAGACACCAGGGGCCTGGATGCCATCTGGCCTGTCTCCTTCATTGTATAAAGGTGAAAAAGTGCTCAGGAAAGGGAAGAGACCTGTTTAAGGTCACACAGCTGCAGAGCTACACTAAGAACAAGATGAATTCAACATTTTGATGGTGCTGGGCTTTTTACCAGTTGGCCCATATTCTCTCTCTTTGATTTTCTCTGTGGTCCCTGAGGTAGATGAAACACAGGGTTTCGTGTGTGAATTCACAGACCCAAAAAGTCCACTTCATCTAAGTAGTTACTAAACAGTGTGCAAAAATCAACCTGGGATGTATATACTTCTTTTAGATCAACTCACTGCCCTTTAAATTTCTATTTTTGACTCAAAATGATGCTGCCTGGCCTACACCTGCCCGTGGGCCTTTCTGTGGGGGCTGCTTCCTCCTGATTACTGATGTTCGTTTCTCTCCCAGGGAGTAGACTGCACACATTGCACAGCAGCAGGACCTTCCCTGCTCTTTCTCTCTTCCCCAGTGGCCTGTGTGGAGGCGCATGGGTTTCTCTCCTTGGATGTTGTGGCTGACTCAGAGCCTTCTCTTCCTCCTGTTGGAGTGGCCATCCACAGGGCATAGGCATTCATTCCTGTCTGCTCTCCAGAGATGCTCTGCCCTGGGCCTGGAGGCCATCCAGGGAGTGTGAGGGTCTGGTCTGCCTGGTCTGGGTTTTAGCTGCAGGTAGTACAGGCTGCCTCCTCCTCGCTCTCTCTGGGAGATGTTTTATGGCTTCTTCGCCTTCCCTTCTCCTCCTCCTCCTGGGAGCTGCTGCACCTATGCAGGGCTCCTCCTTGCAGAAGGGTCTTCCCATACCAGAAGCCTTTTAGGGGAGAGGACCTAGTCCTTTCAATGATGTGGGGAGGTGATTTTGAGACCCCAACATCTGGTGCATTGGCCACAAACTTGAAAAAGAGACAAGGAATTGCATTTTGCCAAGCAAAATACACCTGAAGTATTTGGGTCAACCACTAAGACCAAGAAGTTTGGCTTTGATCTTTGGTGGTTCTTTCTGAAGTGAGTCCATGTGTGTTTTGATGGTGGAGGTTTGTAAAGGATTATCTGGCTTTATAGACAGCTTTTTATAGTGGGCTGTTGACGTTTAACTGCTGCGGCTTGGGCAAGAAGCTTTGAACCTTAACCTTGGTGGGGATCTAGAGCTTTTGATTAATTCTGGGAAAGTGGGTATTTCTCCAGATTGAAGGCCTCAAGAAACATAGGAGCTTGCTTGGGCCTCAGGGACAGCACAAGGCCCTCTGAACCTGACAAAAGCCCAAGAACCAGTGGCAGAGCACTGCCAACCAAATGATGCTTTGGTAATCTTGTCTATGCTTATAAACTTGCCAGAATTATGGGAAATTGGACACCCCTGAGGCTGGTATAGAACTAAGACATTGTCTGAGGCCTGACAGAACCATGAAAATCCAATGGAAAGCAGCTGCCAAGGAACCCCAACGCCATCCAGGCACTGGGATGTCCTCTGAGTGAGGCAGGAGATAAACTTAGGACTTAAATTTCATTGAATTTTTAATTCATAAGAACAAGATAGATTGCTTTTTGGATGTTACCTTGCAGACTGATATAACTTTTTGGATTTTAAAATCTTCCTTGGGAATATTATAGTTGAGAAATCTCAATAATGTCCTTCTATCATAAGAATGTCTTAATATTATTTAATCTCACCACAGGAAGGAGGAAGCTGCAATTTGTCTAAGACAGTTGCATTTTGTCTTACAACAATTGAAATTAATGTACTATTCTATATTCTAGCACACTTCAGGACCTCTGCGAGGCACAGTTTATAAGCCCATTTCAAGGAGCCCCCCCCCCCCCCCAGGAGGGGATTGTTTTGGGGCAACTCATGCAGACAGACACAACTATTTGAGCACGTGGCTGCTCTCCTCCTACCAGGGACAGTCATGCCTTCATGTGACTATAGGTTGAAGTGTTAAACCCAGTGGGAAATAAATAAGTGGTGGTGGGGACAGGGAGGGTTTCTTTGCCCTGGCTGACATTCCCTTCTTCGTGGAGAGAACTCAGTAGATGTAGAACTATTTTTTATTTTCTGCCATATATTTCTTCAACCAGGGAGGTGAAAGGACCTTCCTGTTGGCAGATTTGGGAAGGATAAGAGGGCACACTTTGTTGTACAACTCTCCTTCACAGGGTGGGCTGGGCTATTTGATTAGGTCTGCTTGGTGACCAGAGAGCACCTCGGTCTAATGCTGGAGTTCAATTCAGGGAGCACACCTCCCCGTGGATATAAAACAAATCTTGCCATGTACACTATGTCAGTAATGAGGGCAATGGTTTGGTCCCATCTATCTTACTAATCTGACTTCTTTCTCAAATAGTTTAATGGTCACAAAGGAAGGGAAGAAGATGATATTTATTGGGCTCCCTCAGAGACCCCATCCCCAGTGACCCCAACGTGGGGCCTTGGAGGCCCATGACATGGCATCTGTCCCCATTGTTCCTCTGTGAAGCACATCCCTAGCATGCCCTCAGCCTACCTCCAACCTGCTCCAATTCCTCCATCAGGTCCCCTGCTGCTCCGCCTCCTGCAGGACACTCCCCAGGTGCCCCCTCTGCCAGCCCTGGTGCGCTCTCCTCATTCTCAAAGGCCTCCTTCTCCAGCTCAGGGCGGGTGCAATTCCTTGTCCACCAGGTCAGACGAACAAGCTGGAGGGAAAGGATATGCCATCAGGAGTCAGTGCCTTTGGAGGGAAGTCCAGCTGCAGAGAAAGAGGCCCCATTCATGGGAGGCCCTCAGAGGAACAAGGCCAGGACTGAGGGTCAGGAGCCTGGTTTAGCCCTGGCTGCCCCTTTAGATCTGAGCACAGACCTCCAGCAGGTCTGTGCTGGGTGCAGGCAGACAGACCAGAATCAGACATGGACCTGGCCTCATGGAACTCACAGACTGAGAGAAACCAGGCTGGACAGGGAGGCAGGAGCCTGATTACAAAAGGCTTCAAAGGTCAGGCTGAGGAGTTGATATTTAATAAACAACAGCCTCAGCTCCTTGTAGGCCATGTGAAAGTTCTGAGATTTTTAAAGATCTCTTGGAGTAAATTGAAGGGGTCCAACCATGAAGCTGTTCCAAAAGTGAAACAAGAAATCTTGTTTTCCTGTGGTATTGGATAGGAGGGAGCGGTCCTAAGGGATGTTAGGGAGGTAAATTCTTCAGGATGTGGTGACCTATTGAAGGAGTCAGATGAGGGAGAGAGGAGGGAGCTGCCTTGGGCCTGTGGGTTCCTGCCTTGGATGATCAAATGGGTCTTATTCCTCCTCAGGGATAAAGGACACAGGACAGGATCAAATTTTCATGCTGGTGAGAGATGGGGCGGGGGGAGAGAGAGAAAGGGGGAGTGCACACGTGAATATGAAGCTGAGCTTGAAGAATATGTAGAACTTCCAGGAGGAGAAGTTCAGTGAGGAGAAAAAACCCTTATGTCCCCTGGATGGCCCTGGTGGTGTTCCTTTTTCTCCCTCTTCAGTGGCCCAGCAGACATGCACAGCAGGTTATCTGGCTGACACCAGTGGTGTTGGACCCCTACGTTCAGAACCACCTCCTTTCCAACCAGGCTCTTCCCCTGTGGGGAGCTCTGTTTGCTTGTTGATCCATTTATCCCTGCTGTGCTCCCAGCTTCCTCCTTCCCCTGCCCGTCCAGCTGCACCAGGCCCCCAGGTGCCTCTCTATGGGATCATGGGAGCCTGGGCAGCTTCTTTGTCCACATCTCATAATAAATCTTACTTACACTGTGTGTCACTAGGAGCATGTAAATGAAGACACTTTATGTCACCAGGAACCAGTTGAGTGTGGGGGTTTGAACCTTGGGTGAAGGGTTTTGGCTTGGAGATAGAGAACTGAAATGTAGAAAGTGGTTGATTTCATAACCCAGGGATATCACTGAGTGAAAATTCTATTGTAGGCCATAAATGGGTTCCTAAGGAAAAATAATGGTTATGGGCAGAAAGAAAAGCCCATGAAGAAGTAGAAAAGTGATCAGAAGGGAGGGGATAAAAAAAAAGAAAAGAAAAACCAGGAGGAAAGAGAGGGAGGGAGAAATACCTGTAGGATCCAGGAGAGATTCTCAATGGGGAAGGACTTGAGCATGAAGAGCACAAAGGCAAACAAAGGAGAAGACTCAGTGACAGGTGGCTTCTGGAGGGAGCTCAGGAGGAGTCCATCTCTAAGGCTCATCTGTGAGATCCCACTTGTTTGTAAGGCTCATAGGAACCAACAGTGTGAAGTTGCCATGCAAACTCTAAAGCGCCATACTGGCCTGGCATATGGTGGCACATGCCTGTAATCTTAGTGACTCAGGGACTGAGGCAGGAGAATCTCAAGTTTTAGGCCAGCTTCAGTAACTTAGGTCCTGAGCAACTTAGCAAGACCCTCAAAATAAAATTTAAAACTGATCTATGTAGTAGTGCAGGGGTAGACCACTCCTGGATTCAATTCCCTGTACCACACACAAAAAAATCAATGAATCACCTTACAGGTGATTGTGTCAGTTGTGATTTCCACCCAGTATCTCAGGTACCAAATTCTGGCATGGGCTCTGTCATTAGTTGAAAATTCATATGTTAAAGTCTGAACCCGTATTTCATAATATGACCACTGCTAACATAATTTATTAGTTTTTCATTGCTATGGTAAGTACCTAAAAAAAAAAAAAAGACAGTTTAGAGGAGGAAAGATTTATCTGGGCTCATTGTTTCAGAGGTTTCAATCCTTACTTGGCTGGATCCATGATACAACATCATGGCAGAAGTGCATAATGGAGGAAAGTGCTCAGCTCACGGCAGCCAGAAAGGAGAGAGGGACAGCAGGTGGGGGGAGGAGCCAGGGATAAGATATTGGCCCCAAGGCATGGTCTCAAGGACCTACTTCCTCCAACCATGCCTCACCTGCCTACTGTTTCCACCACCTCCAATCAGCTGTCACTGGACTGATGCCCTGGTGAGGTCAGAGCCCTCATGATCCAATCACTTCCCACAAGCCCCACCTCTGAATACTGCTGCATCGGGGACCGAGCCTTCAACACATTATCTTTTCGGAAACACTTCAGATCCCAACCATAAAAACTGCACTTGGAGGTAGGGGCTTTAAAGAGGCAATTAAAGTAAAATGAGGTAATATGTGACTGGTGTTCTTAAACAAGGAGGAGGAAAAGTCACAGACAGTCTCAGGGATGACCATGTGAAGAAGGAAAAAGACCATCATCTACAAGCCATGAAGGGGTTGCAAAAGAAACCAACTCTGCTGTCATCTTGGTCTCAGATTTCCCCTACAGAACCCTAGGAAAAATTCTGTTGTGTAAGCCACCCAGTCTGTGGTATTGGGGACAATAGCCTTAGCAAACTAGTACAGACTCTAGGGGGAAAAGGCCCCAAAGACTGGTCATCCAGGTTCCAGGACTGGCACATCAGTCAGCTTGGAAGAGTTGAGGATTTTGAGTTGAGTTCTTAATTGGAAAGTTCTCTCTGTTCTCATGTACTTGTTTGTTGACCATTCAAAAAATCTCTACTCCTTTCAGTCCAACTCACAGTGACGGTGTCAGTGCACCCTGCCCTGATCCTGGTGGAGGCTGCCTCCCCTTCTGTGTATGGATCCTCCCATGGAGTCTGGTCCTTCTGTGCTTTGTCTTTACATAGTAGCAGTTTGTGGGCTTTTCTTTATGCCCATAACCATTAATCTCTATAACCCCAGCACAGTGCCTGGCACATAGAGTGTACTCACTGAGTAATTTTTGAATCGGACGAGTTACTTTTCTCTTGGAAATTCACAACCCTATGAGTTCCCCGCTCCCAAGGACATCTATATGGCAGCAGGGGAGACCATAACCTAACAAGGTGAAAATTAGGACATTCCAAATGATAGGGAAGCATTTCTGGGGGGCTCAGTATAAGCACAACACTTACCTTTTCCTCAGGGATGGGGGTTGTACAGAGGCTGATGGTGACAATAACAATGGCAGTGAGTCCACAGAGAAGAAGGGCAAAGTACAGGTAGTGGAAGTCCTTCAGCACGGCTGGCCTCCTGTCCACCTCACCACAGCCTGGGGCTGGATATGAGAACTCCAGGATCATGCGCAGAAGCCCCACTCCCAGGCCAAACATGAGGCCCCAGAAGGCTCCCTGTGGATAGAGGGCAGACATGGGCAGGGGTGACATTGGAGAAGCAAGAGAGGGGGACCTCGGAACCTAAAAGCTGCTGTGTTTCTAAATCTCTCTCCCACTGGCTTGTTAGAGTGTTGGACAAGTCCATTTTAGCAAGTTCCCCATTAATGCTGAGACTTTGTCCTGACTTAAAAGGCAGGCAGAGCAGTGTACGGAAAAGGCTAGGGCCTTCAAAGCTGGACTACGATGTCAACTGGGGCTCCATGTTGAATGGCTCTGAACCAACGCCAGGAATCCTTCCATGGAGTCTGGTCCTTCTGTGCTTTGTCTTTATATAGTAGCAGTTTGTGGTGGCATCTCTTCCTTTTGTGGACAATTGTTAGAAGGGAGCATTAATCTCTATAACCTCTGTGAATTGGCCCCGTGAGGACAGACCTCTGTGAACCTTGTAAACCACGACATCTCTGGAACTGTAATAACCAGACTGATAACTGTGGAGTGGACAAATGAATCTAGACCTGGAGCTATGTTCAGAGACATGGAAACCTAGAAGGCCCATGTGTTTGTCCAAGGTCCCAGAAACTAGCAGATTGACAGACAGGACTCTAGACCCTCTGCTGTACAGGGAGAGAGAGGAGGACTGCACTCACAGGCTCTGTGACCCTCTTGCAGAAGATGGCCAGCAGGAAGAGAGCAGTGATGGGTGGAGCCAGGTAGCTGGTGACAGCCTGGATGTAGTCAAAGAGCTGCCCACTGTTGGAGCTCTGGATGATGGGGATCCAGAGGATGCTAATGACAACCAGGAACACCACAAACAGCCTGCAGGGAGAGCACAGGTTGCTGTGAGGCACACTCATGTGGGCGTGACCTGCAGCAGGTGAAGGTGATGCACAGACACCAGGACAGGAGAAGAGAGGGGATCAGAGGAGGTTAGGTCAGAATCTCAAATACAAAGATGCAGGAATTTAGACTGAAAATTCCTTAAATCAGAGTTTCAGAATCCAAGAGACTCAGATTTGTAAAAATCTCAGCACTTGCATATTGGATGTCTTTTATTTTTAAATTTATTTTTGACACTTGGGATTGAACCCTGGGGCACTTTACCACTAAGGTGTATCCCCAGCCATTTTTGTTTTGAGACATGGTCTCGCTAAGTTGCTGAGGCTGAGCTTGAACTTGCAATCCTCCTCCCTCAGCCTCCTGAGTCATTAGGACTATAGGCATGTGTCATTGGTGCCTGGCTTGATGCCTTGTAGGTCATGTCATTCACCCACTGTTTAAGGAATACTTCATGCCTTCTACCCACCACCTACCTCAGTCAAAGGCCCCTGGGCTCTGTTTAGCACACCTTTCCTGCTCTTTGCATTCCAGCCCCTGTGCAGAATAGCTCCCTTCTCCAGGATGGCTTCAGCCTCCAAGAACTTCTCCCTTCTTCAGACTTCTTCAACACTAACCTCACTCTCTCCTTTACACTGGCACTAAGATTAAGGCAAGAACTCCACCTTTTTCTCTTTCTCCTGACTCCCCCTTGACTAATTCTCACTCAGTCCTAAGTCCCCAAAGCATTCTTTTTTGTGGAGGACAGTACCAGGATTGAACTCAGGGACACTCAACCACTGAGCCACATCCCCAGCCCTATTTTGTATTTTATTTAGAGACAGGGTCTCACTGAGTTGCTTAGCACCTCGCTTTTTTTGAGGCTGGCTTTGAACTCTTGACCCTCCTGCCTCAGCCTCCCGATAAGCTGGGATTACAGGCGTGTGCCGCTGTGCTTGGCCCCAAAGCGTTCTTGATGAATAATTTTGTAGATGTGCAAACAAGTTGAAAAAACATTTTTTTGGATGTACTGGATGCAATAATACAGATGACCAGGAGATGGTGCCCACATTCCACTGATGAATTAAATAAATTTCAGCAAAACTAGGCAGTTGGTGGGCAAAAGATAAAGGGACACTTGTGGAAGGTCTCTGAGCACATATGGTCCTCTTTCCTTTTCCTCCCATTTTCCCTCTCCCAGGCCCCACTAGAGCAATGGCTACCAGAGTGGCCTCCCTGTTGCTTATGCCCTTCCTCTGCCCTACCCTCAGATCCGGCAATGATTACTTCCTGTGCTAGGGCCAGAACTCCATTGGGCAGAAGGCATCCAGGTGGAAAGAACAGGGAGTCAAAGGCAGGAGCGAGAAGTCAAAGCTCAAGTACCTATGTGCCTACCCACCAAAGAGGGGAACATCCTTTACTCCAGAAAGTCCTGGTTGGGGAACCTTAAATTTTGAAGCAGAGATTTCAAAAAAAAGGACCCTTAACCCTATACAAAACTATAAATCCCCATCCTATTAAGAACTAGATAAAATCATCCACCAAGTTATGCCTTTAAAAGCACAAACTGATTCCAACAAGATAAGTTCAAATTCTCTAGCATGCTATTCAAGGCTCCGCATCACGTGGAGACAACTTTCCTATGAACAACTTTCCCTTGATGCAGGTATCTCACTCTGTTATCTGTGTTTCTGTCCATCTCATTAAACTGTGGGCACCCTGAAGCCAGGGCCACATGACTCATCCTAGTGTGGATAAGACACCTGGCGGTGTTCGGGGTGAGACTGATGATTAGATTCACAGCATTCCTATTACCTGGAGATGAGAGCCAGAGTTGGTCTGAAAGACCCGAGAGGGTGAGCTGCTTGCTGAACTTCCTCCCACTTACACAGTTTGCTTTTCCTTTCGCAAGTGCTCTGTCATCCTCTCTCAAGTACCCTGTTGATCCATTCCAAGAGAAAGTCTAAATGCGAAAGTCTCCATTATTCTGGAAGGGGAGGAGTGGTCTCGAGATGGAGGGGGACTTACCTGAGGTCCCATAGAAAGTCAGCCCTAGAATCTAGGGCTCTGGCTGCCTGTCCAGGGCCCAGACCCAGACAATCTCCTACAGAAAGGGGGTGCTCCGGGAGGATGGAAGGAAGGACCAGCGCACCTGCCCACCACCATCAGCTCCTGCTCGGTTGCCTTCCTACGGAAGCGCTGCCACACGTCGATGGTGAACAGGGTGCTGCTGCTGTTGAAGATGGAGGTGAGCGAGCTCATGAGGGCCGCCATGATCACGGCAATCATCAGGCCCCGCAGACCTGCGGAGAGATGAGCGGGAGTGGACAGCTGGCCGGTAAGGGCTCTGTCAGGACCATGGAGGCTGCAGCAGTGTCAGAGCCAGGAGTCTGGGGTGGGGAGGTGATAGGAAAGCCGTTGGTGAGGTTCCCATCTAGCACAGATATGGAATCAGGAGGCCCATGATGCCAGAGTCCCGGTTCTGGCCAGGCTCTGCTTCTGCAGGAGACTCAACTGCCCTCCCTGAGCCTTGGTCTCCTTATAAGGTGTGTGTAAGACTTGGTGATCCTTAAGGTTCTCTGTAGCTTCAATGTCTCAGTCTGGGTTTCACAGCTGTAAACAGTATCGGGTTCCTGTGAGTAGAGGGGTGGGGGAGGTGAATGTTTATAATTATTTGTTTGTTTATAGTGTTTTTACTTTTTTAAAAAAGTGTTTTCTATGACCATATTGTGGTGGTGGGCTAACTCCCAGCCTGGGAAGTAGAAGCCTGGGTTTGTTTCCTAACTCCACAAGTAACCAACTAAATGGATGCTCTTAGGACTCTTTTGGGGCCCTTTACTCACTCTTTTGGGGCCCTTTACTTTTTTTTCCCCACTTGAACAAAGAGAGGGTCACCTATTGACCCTCTGATAAGCTTCTGGACTGCTTATCTCTTGAAGAAATGAATTCCCAGCCCTGGTCCCACCTCAGGACTCTTTACCCCAAAGTCCATGTATTTAATCACGTTCTGTAAGACTCACAGGTGCCTTTGACTCAAGGTTCCAAACTCTGGGCCTCTGCTTTCCTCTTGGGCAATAAGAGTTCTCCCACGAGACACCTCTGCTCCGTTTGCTCCCTCTCCATCCATCAGTCCCTCCTTGGCTGCTGTCACCTAGCTGGGCCTCCCACCACCTCCGCTATTTTTTTACTTCTCGTTTTACCAGAGGGAGGGAATAACTACACATCAATTGCCCTCCAGGTCCTCGGTCGCACTGTCATTATTAATCCACTTTCTAAAGACCTGGGAGTCCTCTTTGATTCCTCTGTCTTTCTTGTTCCTGAAATACATCAAGTCCTGCCGATTCTACCTCACCAATGTCTTTAAATGGCTTCTCTCTATCTCCAAAACCTCTGCTTTGGTTAAGTAATTGGTGCTACTTACCTGGATCACCGAAGACACCTCACTAACATCTCCCTGCCTCCCCAGAGCCTGTCTCCATACTGAATCCTCCACAGAGAGTGGACCTTCTAAAGCACAAATCCAGCCACCCATACTCTGGTCTACAGTCCCCTCCATTGCCTTCAGAGAAAAGGACAGGCTGCAGAGCTCACCTGGCCATGCCATTTCTCCCTGGTGAGTCCACGCTGGGCTCCTTTTGGTTCAGACCACGCTCTCTCTCCTCCCGCTGGGCATTTGCATGAGCAATCTCTTCTCCCTACAACATTTGTCACATCTCCCCACCTTTGCCTGAGGTAGTCCTTGGAGTTCAACTCCATTTTCTTCCCTGGGGAGTCCTTCCTGACACTCCCCCAAGGCTGGGTCTATGGCTCTTTAGGGTTCCCTTTGTCCCACTGGGTTGCCACACTGGTGACCTTGTACTGTACCCTGGTGAGTCCAAGTAACCTGGAGACTGCATAAAGCCTGAGAGCAGAGACCTGCCTTTCTTTTATCTCTTCATTCCAACACCAGGGCACAGGGCAGGTGTGTTACAGATATTTGTGGAAGTGTGTGTATGCATGTGTGTGTGTGTGTGTGTGTGTGTATTAGAGAATGGGGTGCAGAGGTGGATCTTCTTTTCCCTCTTCCCATCCATTTGAAGGGCAATTCCTCCAGGGCAGTAGAGATTGGAGGAGGCACACAAGTTGGGATAGAGAGCAGGGAGACAGGACTCACCAATGGGCATGAGACCCATGACCAGCTTGGGGTAGGCGATATTGGAACATCCGACTCGGGCCCCACAGACTCTTTGGCAGATGTCAGGGTCCACGCAGCCCACCTCATCTGAAGAAGAAGGAATGGCAGTTGGAGTTGTGGGGTCTTGTGCCTCACAAGGTCAGCCCACTGTTTGCTTTACGACACTATAAGAAAGTGTTCACTGGAAACTCTGACCTTGTCTAGAAGGTAAGGGGCAAGTGATGTCTGGTTTCTTGAAAATTTCTTGCCCAGGTACAACATTGCAATCCTTTGGATTTTAGGTCTTACATCTTGATGAAGGCAATATCCCTGGAAGGGGCCAAGAATGCCTTATTGGTTTTCATTCCCATAAAGGGAAAACAGGATACAAAAATGGCATTCAGATACAAATTTCATCTGCTGAAGTACTTATTACATGTTTGGCCCACAAAACCTAAAATGCTTACTCTGCAATCTGAGTAGAAAATGCTTTCTAATTCTTGTTCTGGCCCCACCTTACCTAGGAGCACCTTCTCTGAAAACCCCTTGCAAATTGCATCCCAAAGCCCCAAAAGCAGCACTAGCTCTTACCTGGGTACAGGGCCCGGCTGATCATGCCAGGCATGACAATGAAGAACATAGGGAGGATCTTCAGGTAGCCCCCCAGCACGGAGCCTCCCTTGGCATGGGACAGATTCTTGGCAGATAGAGACCTCTGCACAATGACCTGAAATGGCAGCAATGGGGGTGAGTTGCTCACAATGGGGAGGGGCTCAGCTCAGCCACAGGTGAGCCCTGACACTGGTCACTGCCTGTGCTCTGACTCCTCAGTCCCAGAATGAGGTCCAGATCTCTATGCATCCAGGCACCTGGTTTTTCTGCAGGAATCCATCCCAATCCCTGATGGGCCAGGCCGAGCCCTGTGGTGACCCTTACCTGGTCTGTGCACCAACACCAGGTGGCCAGCACTGTGAGCCCAAAAATGAGACCTGGCCATGGGATGTCTCCACTCACAGGGTCCCGAAGCATGTGGAAGGCATCGGGCCTTGGGAGGTGACAGGTGGTATTGGGAACTGTGACATTGGGGATGGCCTCCATGTACCGCTGCTGTAGGCCTGGGTACCAGCCCACCTCCTGAAAACCTGAGGGGAGAGACACAGTGAGAGAAATAGTCCTGAGCCCCCATTAAGCTTGTGCTCGCAGCTCCCAGATCTATAACATACGTTAAGGCTGCCTTGGGTATGCCACCTACCAGTTCAGCACACGGGGGCACCCTCAACCTTTATTGCACAATGAAGATGAGCCTGGGTTGGAACTAACATGAGGATTGGAAGCAGGAAGGGAGATGGGGTTTCAGGCTCAAGATCCCTGGTTTGGAGTAGAGAGAATCCTGCTTTTTTGAGAGCTCGGGATTAGCAAGGGGACATGGGTCCATGCTCTGGAAAGTTCTAAGCAAGGTGTACTAATGACAAAGACAGATCAGAGAAAAATATAAGGATGAAGATAGGATGTATTGGGACCTCTTCCTTACCCAGAAACATAAGGGCCAGGGCTCCCCCAACCATGATCACTGTCTGCAGAGCATCCGTGTAGATCACTGCTGTGAGGCCCCCTGGGGACCAAGGAGAAGCCTCATTAGTCAGCACCAACAGGGGGATCTTCTCTAGGTGCCTTGCCTGTGCTTGGCCATGCTGGGAAGACCCAAGAAGATACAGACCCTGTGGACAGTGGACTCTGGCCACCTGCCTTTCCCTGCACCTAAAGCTCCCCTCCATCCCACCCTGGGAGGATGGAGGCTGGTCACAGGCCCATGTGTTTATGTGGAGTTTTGCTGCACCTGGTTGTGTCTGACTGTGGCCAGGACGCCATAGCTTCCTTTACTATTGCTGTTACTATCCATTCCATTCCTCATTGTGCTGTTAGCTCTTCCAGGAATGCATTCTTTCCCTCCCAACTCCCATCCCAATGCCTCCTGTCTTTCAAGGCAAACTTAGCCATAAGTCAGTTTGTCCTATGCAGTGTCCCAGGGTGCACAGCCATGTGTGAGATGCTTTGGGGGAAACAGGAGAGGGGGGGACAGATCATGGTGACTCTGGTCCAGCAAGAGTTCCTTCGTCTGTACCCTGCTTCCTGACAGAGGCGGTCTTTTCAGTCTTATCATCTCTCCTGGGCGATCTGCCTGGCTCTGTTTCCCTATTTCTTTCCCTTTCAGCCCCTCTTCCTGTATTCCACTGTGTGACTCAGTCTGTTCCTCTGGGTTTTCCTCTTATCCCACATCTCAGTCTCAGCCCCTTTTTGTCTCTGTCTCTTCCTCTTTTTCATTCTCTCAGGATCGTTTTTCTATGTCCTCTGTCCCTCTCTTTCTCTCTGTGTCTCTCAGTCTCTGCACACTCATAGGACCTCTCTGCCCTACCTGCAATGGTGTAGACAGCTGTCACCACCAGCAGAATCACCGTGGAGAGATAGAGGTTCCAACCCATGGCAATCTGGATGAAGAGGGCTCCAGAGAAGATGTCAGTCTGTAGAGAACCAGGACCACAAGTCAAAGCCACCTGAGTCCCTCATTATAGCCACTGTGTGTATGTCACCTACCAGTTCAGCACATGAGGCACCCTCAACCTTCACTGCACAATGAAGGTGAGCCTGAAGCTCACACCAAGGAGTATGGCTTGATCTTGTGGATACTGGGAATTGTGGAGATTTTAAAGCAAAGGAGTTCTGCGTAAAGCCTTGCAACTAAGAAAATTTTAATTGGCTGATAGACTGATCTGCTGGCCATGAAGGGAATGGTAAGGAATGAAGTGGAAATTGAGGAAGTGAGGGTGGGAGCTAGGGAAGGAGAAGGAGAGGATATTTAGGAGGAGAGAGTAGGAACTTAGCAGGTTGCTGATGCTCCCTGATAGAACAGAGATGCTCGTGGCTGCTGGATGAACCCATATGTGACTCAGTGTGGCAGGAGCCCTAGTGCTGGTGGTCATGAGTTCTGGAAAACCTACGTGTTT
This sequence comes from Marmota flaviventris, assembly GCF_047511675.1. Classification (NCBI taxonomy): domain Eukaryota; kingdom Metazoa; phylum Chordata; class Mammalia; order Rodentia; family Sciuridae; genus Marmota; species Marmota flaviventris. Next base: position 37,733,071 of record NC_092507.1, on the reverse strand, counting down.
GGGTTTATTGGAGGACTTGAGGGGGGCAGGCTGTGCCTAAGCTGGCAGGATTGGTGGAAGAGGGGCCTTAAGGAGTTTCAGCCCTGGACCTGGCAACTGAATGATTTATTTGCTGTTAGTCCAGGCTTGCTGACTACACCCCATGCCTTATGAGCCCATCATAGGTCTACACCATGGCAGAGTAGAAGGACCTGGACTGGGTCATGGGACTCAAACTTTAGCTCCACTTCCAGGATGACTGGCCTTCTGTGTTAACTTGAGTTCGTCATTTGACCTGTCTGGGTTTGTTTCCTGAGTTCTCATTCTAGGCAATTAATGAAGAGTTAATTTCTGAATGAAGAATCAGTTAATGAAAGGATAAATGAATGGATAAACTCTAGACTGTGAGTTCTTTGACAGTTGGGGCTGCCATTCACTGCAAACCTTTGTCATTCATCTCTTTATCTGGGGGAGCACATAGGTTATTTGGGTCCTTCCTTCCTTCTGTCTCTCCATTGTCATTCTTTCCTTTCTTCCTCCCATCCCTCCCTTCCTTCCATCCAGCCTGTGATTGCCGGTTCCCTCTCTGCATCAAGTCCACGGTACTGCATTCAGAAGTCCCTCAATCAGCAGTTTCAGGGTCAGGGTGGGCTCCTGAGTGGTACCCACCGATATCTTGGTGAAGATGTAGAGGATGAGAGACAAGACGGACATGTAAATCTGGATTCTCTGGCCCCCGAACCTTTTCTTCAGGTACTGAGGCATCGTGACCACACCGGCTGTGATGTACACGGGGACAAAGATCCAGCCGAGGGCCAGGAGCAGGCAGGTTGCCTGGGAGAGTGGGGAGAAGGTCCAGATGGTGAAGGAAGGTGGAGGGCAGCCTCCTACCCAGAGACAGCGTGTGCAGTGGGAGAGCCCTGAGCAGGGAGGGGAGGACCTGGGGCCCAAACCCAGCCCTTCCAGACCTCAGATGAGTCCCTCGGCCTCTTCCAGGCCTTGATTTCCTCATCTATAAAATAGGTTCTCAATTTACCATGCAACCTTCTAAGCACCTCTAAGGTTTCTCTCAGCCGTAAGGCCAGGGATGGAGGGAGTTTCAGACCCTCATTATCCTGGATCATCCAGGTCAGCTTCTTACATTCCACTCAAAGCCTCCCACAGCAAGGCCTCCAGCAGCCCCTGTCCCGGCCAGACCGATGAACAAGCCGCTTCCCACATTGCTGGACATCAGAGATGCTCCGATCTGCAAGGCACAGATGCATTCAAGGGTCAGGGCCAATTCAAAACAATCTGGCATCAGGACCATGAGCAGAGAGGAGGAGGTGTAAAGCTACATTTGTTGGGCACCACACGGGACACCTCTCATGTCCCTATACAGTTATCTCCACAATTACCTGGAGGGAGGGTTTTAATCTTCCCAGTTCACAGAAGAAAGAACTGAGTCAGGAAAAATGAAGTCACTGGCTCCAGGTTGCCCAGTGAATATGTGGCAAAGTAGGAAAAAGGGAAGCCAAGGAAGTAGGCCCGTACAGGAAGGGCAACGCTCTGCCCTGGGGCCACCAGCCTAAGGATGTCCAGGGAGAAGGAGGCTGCAAAGGGCACAGAATCCCCCACAGGAGGTTGGGAGGCCTCCTGTTGACTCTAGGGCCAGGCCAGGCAGACAGAGGGGCCGAGATACTGAGCCCAGGCCAGGCCAGCCTCTGGGTTGAGTTCCTCTTTCTCCAGGAGGACAGCCAGTTCCTCTAAGGCAGCAGAAGCCACAATAATGATACCGATGATGCCAATCATCAGAGCAGTTGGTGCTTGTTGGTGCTTCTATGTATACAGTCACCCATTTAATCCTCATGACAACCCAGTAACATGCTTACTATTATTACTAGGGTTCAAATAAATATCCCTCAGAGGTTAATGTGTCCTCAGCATGTGGCACTATTTGACAGTGGTGGAATCTTTAAGAAGCCTGGCTCAGTAAGGGGTCTTTGGTCATTGGGAATTGAAGGGAATGCCCTTGAAGGGAATTATGAGACCCTAATGTCCTCTTCTTTCTCTTTTGCTCCCTGGTCATGAGGTGGGTAATAATAAACCTTTTTTTTTGATAAGTTATTTATTTCCAGTATTTGTTACAGTAACACATAACTAATTAACACAGTTATTACCCCCATTTTACTGATGAGGGAACTGAAGCACAGATAGGTAAGTTGCTCAAGTCCCAGAACTAATAATACATGACCAAATGAAGATTCAAATCCTGGCTTTCTGGCTCCTGTAACCATTAGACAAATGGTGCTTGACACCTAATAAACCTTTGTTCGATGTTATGTCTTATTATTGGATGGGATCCAGGACTGGGAGGGGCTGGGGGCAGAGGGAGGGCCTCTGAGGCCTGAGAAGAGGCCTGAGGAGACACTGGGGACAGGACTGGGAGCTGGAGGGAAGAGCTAGGCTCCAGTTTATACCCCATGTCACCTTAACAAAATTACTTTCTTTCATAAAACCTTGTCTTCTTCAGCTATAAAATCTGGACACTCACCTCTTCCCAACACTTGTTCCCAGGGGTGCTAGGAAAGGAAAAGGATTGAGAAATTCAGAGATGAGGTGGCAGAGCAGGGTAAAGGCATGGAGACAAGACGTGTGGCCTGATGTTGCTGAGGCCCTTGTGCTGCCTCCACCCCAATATGTGTGCATGCAGTCACACGCACACACAGAGATGCACAAACACATATGTGCACACACTTGTATTCATACGCTCACACACGCACACTCAAGCCCACGTACATATGTGCACATACATATGTACTACAAACTTACATTAGCACACACACATATGAATATATTCAGGCTCACACATGCACACACCTTACAGACATGTGTCCACATCCTTACATGCACACTTACATATACACTTCACTTCGACACATATGATGTACTCACATGTATTTTCACACAGTCACCCTCATGCACACACATGTGCATAACTCATGCACTCACACACACATACAAACATGCACACACGCACATGCATAGACCTATGTGCGCATTCACATGCACTCCCACACACTCATTCTCACTCTCAGGTGGCCTGGGGTGTTGACAGGGCTGGGCTGGACCACCTAACCAGAGCAGAGAGCACTGGGCCCCCTGCTTCAGAGGAAGAGTGTCTCCCTTGAGTGGTGAAGCTTGTCCACCTCACCCCACTCAGGAGACCTGGGCAAGATCATGGGGAAGGCAAAGGGAGGAGGGCATTTGAGTTTCTAGAGGAGGGATGGCTGCTGCTCCTTCAGCTCCTAGCTTTCTAGCCATCTGCCTTTCCTGGAGCACAGTCTCAGGACCCGGTGGACAGCCAGACACACAGCTCCAGCAGTAGGAGACAGACCTTCCTGCCCTGAGGGGTGGTTGTGAGCCCATCCTCAAGCTGAACCCAGGTCTTGGTGCAGGAGGCACAATTCACAGCCCTGGGCAGCACATCCTCTTTTCTCCATGGGTTCCCACACAGTGTGGGGGGCATACAGGGACCCTGCTGCTCAGAGGCCTGGGGTTTCCTCATGTCCACAGAAGGACCCAGAGCTCTGCCCTCTGCAAGCAAATGGGCAGTCAGCCTGGGTTCCTAGGCCCTCTCCCGACCCTGTCAGAGGAGCCTGCTGTCCTGCTTTCGTCTTGGCCTGAATTCTTTCCAGGACTGTGATTAGGGGGCACTGACTGAGCAGAACCACTCCAAGGGCTTTTCCTTTCTCCTAATGTGGATGTGGCTGGCAGCTCCAGTGACCTGTCCCTGTCCCTGTGAGCTTCCAGGCCCTCTAATACCCCCACCGCCTGGGGAGTCTATCATACTAGACAGCTTGAGAAGTTCCTGCCTCTGATTCTTCCTGCCTCAGATACCCATGCCTACCAGAGAGCCCTGCACCCCCCTGGGTTTCCTCCACTCTCAGTGCTTAGTGGTGGGCAGGGAAAGTGGTGAGAACCGAGACAGGTGGGAAGGTGGCTGGGGCTGTGCGTGTGAGTCTGAGTGTGGAATTAGGAGAGTGTGAATGTGTGAGCAGGGATAGGAGTGCATGTGTGAGAGTGAGTGTGACTGAGTGTGTGATTGTCAGTATGTGAGTGTGAGGGTGTGAATGTGAGTGGGACATGCCTGGGTGTGTAGACGGCTTCTGTTTCCACCCAGCTGATGACTCTCCTGTTAGATTTCTGGGGCAGGGCTGACCTCCCTCCTTCCCATTCTTGGAGGAGGAAGTTAGTTCTGAGGACAGGTGGAAATGCTGGTGGGTTGATGGGAGAGATTGGGGATTTTGTGATGGTTTGGAGATTGATTTATTGAGGTGGCTGGGATTTCTGCTGATTCTCCTCATTTGCCTGTTCTTTGCTATAAGCTGATGTGTCACCTCCCCTTCCCTCAGTTTTTTTCTACCTCTCCCTCTAGTCCATGCCACTGCCTGCAGCTCAGGGGCTTCCTCTGAGCTCTCAAAAGCCCTGGTGCCAAATCTAGGAGGTGTCCACGGGACACTTGTCCTAGGTAGCAAGGTCACTTGTTTGCTGGATGGATTGGAGTGGGAAGCTGTTCCCTCGGCCCAGGGAGAGAGGCAGAGAGGAGTCTGTGGTTGGTGGGAGAAGGAGGGAAGTTGAGCCTCCACATGGAGAGGGAAGGGAGAAAGGTCCACTCACCGGCCACCAGCTCATGGATCTTCCCGCCAGGAAGTAGCCCCCAATGGTCCCTCGGCTTGCACGGATGGACGACTGGAAAGGAAACAGCAAGAGACAAAGACTTCCTGCACTTCTCCCAGCCTCTGTCCTCCACCCAGGCACTGAGGGGATGTGGAGGGTGAGACGTGAGGCAGGGCAGAGCTGCCTGAGTGCTGGCAGATTTTGCCATTTTAAGTTGTGCATTTTGGGGAGAGCTGCTTCCTCTCTGTGAGCCTTGGCACCTTCCCCCAGATCTGGTATGAAGAGCAAAGGAGGTAAAGGGTGTCCAAGGTCTTCATGAATGGCCAATGCTGTGCATGTGTGCCCATTGGTAATCAGTGTCCCCTTCCTTCCCTCCCCCCAGTGTCTTCCTTTAGGACATGGTTTGGAATCTCAGCCTCTGGTGCATAGTGACTGCCTCTCCTCTCCTCCCACCTGGTCTCCCACACCAGAGAGGGGCAGCCATTCCACCCAGTCTGACTGGGATTCTGGGCTTTCGTCAGGATGATGGGCTCTGTTTGGGGGATTCCCTTGGCCTGGCCTGAAGTCCATCAGGACCATGGTGGGAGCCAGTAGGAGGCTAGCCTGTTTGGGGCCATGCTCTGAAGAATGAAGGGGAGCGAGGAGTGCAAGCCTGTTCTGGGGACCCTAGGCCAATACAGCGGGCAGAGAAGGGTGAACTCAAAGCATGTATTCCAATGCAGAGGGCAGCAGTTCTCTGACTGGGTCTGAGATTCGAGAAATCCTTGAAGGTAAGAAGGAAAAGGGGAAAGAAATTAGTGACTAGAGGGCCTTGTGCTTGTTAAGCTTTTGCTTGGACATTCACCTCTGATCTTCCTGGAGGCCATAGGAGGGACACAAATTCATTTCACAGATGAGAAAATGCAGTGCTGGGCAGGAAACAGCTTGTCCAACCCATAGTAGGATTGGCACTTCTCCCTCTGGCCACCTCCCACAAGCCACTGAGCACCTGCCTGCTTACTTCTTGCACCAGCTCTGGGAGGCAGGGACTGTCACCTCCCCTTACAGGGGAGGGGACTGAAGCTCAGAAAGTGTTCCTGACCTCGATACAGCCCAGGCAGTGATTAAATGGGACTTGGATCAGAGTCTGCCTGGCAGCTGTCTTAAGGTGCTGGCCTCTCTGCAGAGTGTTATGGTGACGTTAGCAGCCAGGCACCATGCCAAGTGCTTAGATGTGTCCTGTCACTGAATGATCACAACTTTCTACAGCACTGATCTTACTTTCCATGTTCACATTAGACAACCCAAGATCACAGAGGCTTCTATATTCCCAGGGTCATGTGACTCTGATTGCTAGAGTTGGGACCTGAGCTCAGGGCTTCCTGACATCAAAGCCAGGTCCTGTCCAGGGCCACGACTCCTGGGATCAATGGAGATCAGAGGGACCTTGGAATATGTTTGGTGCCCTTTAGAATACATGAGCCCCAGCTCTTTGACCCAGATATTAACAGGACTGAGAGAGGGCTGGGCAGTCAGATTTTCTCCACCTTGAACGTCTTTGAGTTGGAGAAGGCAGGAGTGAGGCTCAGAGTGGTCAGAGATGTTGGGACCAAAAGTGTCAGATGCATACAGACAGGGAGATGGACATAGGGGCTCCAGGCCTGGTCAGCCTCTGGCTCACTGAGTGACCTCTGGCAGGCCACAGTACTCTCTGGGCCTGAGTTCCCTCCTATGGAAGGTTAGGTGGGGGAGGACGATTCCTGAAGTCAGTTCCATCTCAGTTTCCTATGCTCTGTGATCCCCTTCCTTCTGCCTACCTCTGCCTCCAGCTCCCACCTCCCTTCCCAGGCCCTGGCCTCAGGCCCCACTTACCCAGATCCCCACAGCAGTGACGAAGACAAAGTAGGTGACCACCACCCCAATGTCGTAGGCATGCAGACTAACTTCAGGGCCCAGTGCTGAGCGCGGAGCTCTCTCCGTCCTGAGCAGGTTCCCTGAAGCTCCGGGCCCCATTGCTGCCAACTCTTGCTCGTCTGCTACAATCAGTCCCCAGCTGGCTGGACTTTGAGGCGCTCCTGGATTAATTCCTTTCCTTTAATAATTAATCAGCCCCAGGCTCCATTAGCCTTGGAGAAAGCTCTGAAGCTGGCACATAAATTACTCCCAACTGCCCCTCATCCCTGTAGGACTCCTGCCCCCCCTCTTTCCCTGTTGCCCCTGCAGATGCACACACAGGTACACACACACACATGCACATACACCCTCACTACCCTCAGAAGGGCAGGAGCAGGAGCAGGAGGGGAAAGCAGCAGAGTCACAAATCCCAAGAGCTTGAAGGGACTTCAGAAATCAAGGTGTTCAAGCTCCCGCTCTGTGGAGGGGAAACTGAGGCCTAGGGAGGTAAAGCCAGAGCTGGGACTGGAATCCAGCTTTCTAAATCATCTATTCGATGCGAGTTTCCTTCACCCATTGGGAAGAAAATGAGGGAAGAGAAAAGAAGCTGCCACCAAGACCCTTGCAAGGCAGCCACCACCTCATGAGCTCCCACGTGTAACCCATGGGGATGTCATGTTCCCTTTCCTACTCTATAGGACACTGAGCCCTAGGAAGAGACAAGGGTCATTCTAAGGAACAGAGCAGGACCTTCTGTACAAGGCAGGACCAGAGTTCACATCTTCTGATGCCAGGTGCACACCCTTCTCCTGTGCTGTGACAGATGGAATGGGTGGGTCTTCCCTGAAGAGGACATAGAATTCCCCTGGCTCAGGGAAGACCAGCTTTGTGTACTCAGGGAGCCCGCCTTCTAGTCCCAGCTGCACCTCTCACCAAATGCAGATCACGTTGGGCAAATTGCTGAATGTCTCCGAGCCTGGGTGTCCTCATTAATGTGACTGTGCCTTGCCTGGCTTGCAATGCCAATGAGGTTAGGATGCGCTTCTGAGACCCTCTGTAAACCTGAGCTACTGCCTGTTCTTGGGGTTAATATGAAGAAACTAAGGAGGCCATAGCCCTGGCACGAGGCATGCTCGTTTACCTGGTCCTTCCAAAACAGCTGCATTTGGGACACTTCAGTCTAGTATCCTCTTATATGCACCTGCTACATACACAGGCCAGGGGCTCAGGTTGGAGCAGGTAAAGGATCCCTGCTGGCCCTGAACCTATGGCACCCCCAGCATCCCATGACAATCCCAGGCTGGGTGTAGGAGCCCTTTCCTTTTCTGAGATAAGGAAAGTGAGAGGTAGCCCCCGACCAGAACTTTAGGCATAGGTCACACCGTACTCTAAGAAGTGGGGCATTGATCTAGGAAGAAGGTTAGGTTATTTCATATCTGGGACAGGGTCAGAAGAATTCATAACCATTAGATGCCAGAAGCGTAGTTCAAAGTGTTTGCAGAGTAAATGTCTTTCACATCTGATGATGAATAAGAGTTTATCAGATAAATGAGAGGAGCAAGGGGGACAGGAGAAGAGTTAGCAACATCAGGAAAATGTGAGGGGCCAGATGTCAGAGAGGATTGGTCAGACAGCCCCTGGCAGTGAGCTGAGTGGAGGAGCAGAGGGAGATGAGGCTGGAAGGGCCTTGGGTGTTAATCAGGGAAGGGAGAAAGACAGGACTGAGCTCAGGTCACTGAAGGTACCACAGTGAAGGCTCCCAGGAAGAGAGAAGAGAAGAGAAGGGAAGAGGAGAATAGCAGGAGATTGCTGAGTCTGCACTTCCTCCTGCCTTCCTCACCAGGAAGGGGTCACCTTGACCCCAAGGACTGCACTGCTGCCTACATGCCCCCTGTCCCCCACCACCTCATGGATCCTTGAGGCTGAGCCTCCGTCCCCACACATTTTGCCTAATTTTAAACCAGCAGATTTGGGCACACAGGAGTTGTGGCAGGGAAACTTGAAGAGTTTGGGAGCATCCCCCTCAGTTGTGAGGACCAGGGTCTGACTCCAACCTGAGACATGGAAATGGCAGGAGTTTCAGCTGTGGTGTGTCTGGGAGGTGCTGGTTTGGGATTGTACTGCAAACTGGGGTGGGCAAAGATTGTGTAAGAATTGTGATTGTGTGTGTGTGTGTGTGTGTGTGTTATGACTATATGGATGAAAAAGACTGGGGGATCTTCTTAGATCCTGCCCATAGGCCACCGTGATGGGGTAGGGCCTCCGCCTACACAATCTGAAAGTGAACACTGAATTCCAGAGGCTGTGGAAGAACTGGACTTGGTGCTTTGCCTGGGCTACACTGGAGAGTTCTCCAGCTGAGGGATCCTGGGTACTCCCAGGAGTGTCCTCAGGAAAGAGTCAACCTTCTCCCTCCTCCAGTCCATGAGCCAGATGAGCCAGAGTCTTCTCAGAAGAGTCCTACTCCAGTCAAAACTTTCCTGCTCCCTAAAACCTCGCCCTCCTCCTCACACTGCAGCTCCTAGAGGTCAGAAGTTGGGCTTCACAAGAGCAGAGGAGGTAAATGGAAAACAGCAGGCCAGCAATATCTCCTTTTCCTGAGTCAGAGAGACCTGAAGGGCCTCTTTCTTGCTGCTGCCTGCATGTTCCCCGTGTCCTGCCAATGCTCTTCTCCCTAAGAAGAATCTTGTGCAGTCCCTCTGACTGTACCTCTGACTGGCCCCCGCCCTGGCAGGTGTCCATGGTTGGTTTGGGTTTTGAATTAAAATTTGCCCGACTCTAAAAGCTTCTCTATACCACTGTCCTGAGCCTTCCTCTAGGGAGCGAGAGTCTGGAAGGGGCGTCTCACCTGGTGGTGTAGGAATCAGCTCTGTGTTCCCTCTTCAGATGGGAGCTCTGAGCAGGTTGCAGAGGTGGCTGGGCTGGGGACAGGAGCCTCCCTGTTTCTGGGCCCCAGTTCTAGAGACCTTGCCAGCCCCTGTCCTGCCACCCTAGCCTCACTCACCCCTCCTTCTCTGCCCTGGGACGCTGTTCTTTTCACATACCTGTGTTCAGCTCTGTTCAAATCCAAACACAGCTCCATGAAATTCTACTGTGTCTGTCCAATCTACAACTCCAGGGGCATCACTCCCCAAGAATACAATGCCAGTGACACCCCAGCATTGATAAGGCAGTGCCTGTGCTCTCTCTCTGGGGTTAGACAGAGAAGCAAGACCAAAGAAGCCCCTGTGTAGTCAGGCTGGGTGCTTGATTCCAGAGGGAAGGAGGATTATGCAAAGGGGTAAAACAGAGAAAGAAGGCAACCCAGATCCAGGGGTGGAAAAAAGAGAAGAAAATAAGGGAGCTTTATAGACTCTGTTCTCAGAACACTTACCCCTGCCAGACCTGACTGACCCCTGTCGGCACAACCTGAACTGTACCAAACCTCTCAGTCTCAGCTCCAAGGATTATGCAGCTTTGGCCTGACCTCCCACAGCTGCCCTGACAGCTCAGGTAAGGCCCGGATGAGCCGTGGCTCCTCCCCCAGGTGAGAGGAGAGGGGAAAGCCCTGAAATCTCACTCCAGTCCACTGGGCCTTGGGTTCTGAGGGACAGTGTCTATTCCTCTGCAAAATATGGTCCTGGAGGAAAGAGAGCTTGCTCTGGGGTCAGCGTTACCCAGGCCCCAGGGGTCAGATGAGAAAGGAGACAAGGCTCAGAATGAGGTGCTGTCCCTGCTGCCACTGGCAACCTCACTCCCATACACCCGGGCAAACAGGTTTCTCAAGACAGGAGGAGGGCACAGACGTTCAACTGCAAGATGAAAAAATTCTGGAGCTCTAATGTACAAAGGCAACTGTGCTTAATAATGCTATATTGTATTCTAGTAATCAGCCAAGAAAGCAGAGCTTGAGTGCTCTCACCACACACAGCAGGGTAACGAGGCAGGGATAGCGTGTTGATTGATGTAATCACTTGACAGTGTAAGATCTGTGTATCAAATCATCACATATTAAAGTATTTGATTTTCATTATTAAATATGCACTAATGAAGCTGGGAAAAAGTAAAATGAAATAACACACACAAAGACAGAAGGAGGTGGTGTCTGGTGGTAGACACACAGAAGCTTAGGGCGTTTGGGGTTTGGAAAGGAGAGCTTGGCATTGGGCTACAGTTCATGCACAAATGTGATAGGCTTACATACACACACGCACGCACACACACACATGTGCACATCCACCTGACACTTGTGTGACACTTGTTATGGGTCACATGAATGAAAAGGACGGTGAGATTCTGTCCAGCAGGCTTCCTTGATAGGGGTGTGGCCTCGACTTACAGAATCCAGAGGCTGTGGAAGAACTGAGCTACTGACACATCAGGGACCTGGTGCTGAACTGGGTTACAGCTTGTGCACAAGCATGATGGGCTCTCTCTCTCTCTCTCACACACACACACATGTATTTGCACGTACCTGGGTGTGAGACATGGAAAGGGCAGCAGTCTGTCTTGGGAGCTTGTCTGGGGAAGCTGTGGCCTAATGGTGAGTGCAGAGTTTACAGTCAGACAAGCCCAGGCACCTTGAGGCCCCTTTATTCTCCAGCAGGTGACGGAGACAGGGCACTTCACATTTCTCTCTCCACTTCCTCTCTTCTGTAAAATGCAGATGGAAGCTATCTCATAGGATGACGGAGGATGACATAAGGGTGGCTGAAAAAAGGTCATGCCACTTACACTGGGAGGAAAGGCTGCTTCCTGGGCTCCTGGCAGGGTTTGGGGATGGAGCACGACACCCCTGGCACGGCCTGGCCTGGCAGCTCAGTGAAGCAACTGAACGTGACTCCCACATGACTGGGAAGAGTATTTATCTATGGAGCCAAAGTTCTTCATCTGTAAAATGACATGATAACAGGTACCTTGATCAGTTGGGAACATGCAGTGAGATCATATGCATGGAACGGGTGTTGAAATGTCTTGCTTTGGGCTGAGGGCTGAAGGTTGAAAATAATATCAGAAGTGCCTATTCATCGGATTCTGGAGATAACACAGAACCTGAGGGGCCTGTGCTGTGGTGGCCATGGAGATGCACCCAACCCAGGTGATCTGCTGTCCTGGCCACCGTCCCTCAGGACTGAACACTGCATTCTCCCTGAAGCCAAACCTTCCCCAGCTGCTCCAGCCAGTGACTGAGAGTGACTGACATGTGTGACATGTGACCCATGCTTGGCTGCAGGACTCTTGGCTGGCTTGGCTGAGACTTCCTTAGAACAGAGCTGGAATCTGAGTCTCCTCCTACCCAATGCCCCCCCTCCCCTCCATTTCCTCAGTCATTCCAGCTATTTTTCAACCACTCCCCCAGGTCTGCAAGAGATCCTCTGCCACAGCTTCTCAGAGGAGCTGTTTTGTTGGCATCCCTGTCATCTCACCTTTAACGTGGCCATTTGGGAGTCTGAGAGAGGCTGCTGCCTTGGGAAGAGCTGTTGGGGCGAGGTGGCAAACCTTCCCTTCCCCGCTCTGTCTGGGGAGGAGGTGGGCTCTTTCACCCTCATATCAAGTCAAGGGAGAAGAGATTTGAGGGGTTATGGCAGAGCTTTTTATGTGTCCCACGACCTAGTGATTTATAGGGGGAAGAGGCTCTAGCCTGCGGTCATTCTGAAAAGGGGGATTGATTCCCACAGGATGGAGGCTGGAAGGCCAGGCAGAGTCTGGAGCAAAGTCTGAAGATGGACCCCTGCTCTGAGCACTGGGCCAAGGGGATGAAAGGCCCCAGCATCCCCCTTTGCTCTCCCTCATCCTCTCTACCCAGGACCCCAGTGTCCTCTGACTGGCAGAGGGTTTCTGTCCTTCCTGCCTCCTCTGGCTGCTGTTGGCTGCCCTCCCTGAAGCCCAGGAGGTGAGCCACCTGATTGCTCATGGGTCCTGGGCTCCCCTCTCAGCACTGACATCACTGGTCCGGTCTGTCCCCACCCTATGCTGAGCTCTTCCAGGCAGTAGTGTCTCTGCTGGGTCCCTGTGACCTGAGATCCATTGAGCTGGATGCTTACCAATGTTTATAGCAGCACAATTTTTGAGGACACAGAGCAGGGAGAGATGGAAGGGTGCTGAGTGCCGGACATCAGATGTCTCCTCTGCAGACATCATTTCTGTGAGAAAGCAGAGCTCATTCCAGGTGGGAACAGCTGAGCCCAGGGGGCAGAAGGCAGCAGAGGTGCAGGGAAAACTGGTCTGGCCCAGGATCCCAAGGGGTAGGGATTGAGCCTCATTTCTGTCACCGGCACATTAGTGATGTTGGACAAGTCTCCGTGCCTTTGTGGACCCCATTTCCTCTTCTGTGAAATGAAGTGTTCTCAGCTGTTTCTACTGACCTGGAGTCTAGAATGCAGCAGACTAAGTTATCCCCAAGGCCCCATTTGTTCTTTGGGCGCAGAGGCTCATGCAGGAGTTAGGACACGGCATGAAAGGTCAAGTCCATGGGCTTTAAAGGCCATTTCCCTGGACCCATGCCCAGCCCCTGCATGCATCAGGGTGTGAGCTGCGCTGCTGACTTTCACTCCTCAGCCTTAGCTTCTCTGTATGTGAAGAGGGGACAGCATGACCTACCTGACAGGGTCACCTAGAGGTGTATAAACAGTGTGCAGTGCAGACCAGGGGGTTGCTCAGGAGTGTCCCACCCAAGAGCTCCTGCTCTTCTCCTTGCTCCTCTAGGTGGGTGAGACAGCTCCACATAGCTCTGTGCCACACTTTTCCCTGGCACAGTGAAGCCACTCAATCCCAAAAAATCTCATAGACCCAAGAGGCCTCAACTCATGTTGGGAGGTGGCTTCATGCCTGAGTCTCTACCACCCAAATTTGTCACCAGCCCTTTGGAAAGCAGAAACTGCAGCCTCCCCAACAAGGCTCTGGAGAGCTCTCCAAGGATTATCCAACCCTCACTGTGAAGAAAATAGACATGTAAACAATGTTGGTGGGGCTGCAAATTAATACAATCACTTTGGAAATCAGTATGGAGATTCCTCAGAAGCCTAAGAATGTAACCCCCACATGACCCAGCTATTCCACTCCCTGGTATTTATCTAAAAGAACTAAAATCAGCATACTACAGCAATATATGCTTACCAATGTTTATAGCAGCACAATTCACAATAGTCAATTTATGGAATCAGAATAGGTGTCTGTCAATGGACGAATAGGACACAGCTGAGTAGAACTCCCTTGTGTGCATATACTACATTTTCTTTAAGGAAGAATGAAATTATGGCATTTGCTGGCAAATGGATAAAACTTGAGAACTCTGCTAAGTGAAATAAGTCAGATTCAGAAAGTTAAAGGTCTAATGTTTTCTCTCAAATGTGGAAGGTAGGCAGAAAAAAGGAATAATAATAAAAAAGTAAAAATTAAAAGAAATTTAAAAAGGGGAATCCATGAAAATAGAAGGGAGAACAGTGGAGTGAATGAGGATCAGGCAGGGAAATGGTAAGTATTGTGCAATGAAAGTGACCAAATTATGTTACGTTCATGAACAGATGTGTCACCATGAATCTCACTATTATGTATAATTATAATGCACCAATAAAATCCATTAAAAATAATAAACAGGGGACAAGTTCCCAGCTGCCTCTCAGGAGGAAATTAGCAAAGGAGGTTCAAGGAGGCAGGGATTACGCCCAGAGGCAGAGACGGGGATGTGGAGCTCCCTGCTCTGCCCCCATTCCCATCCCACCATGACCTCGCTCAGATTTTGTGTCATGTGACACTCATCCTTGCTTGGGCTTCTCCCATTGCAACCCCTTTCCTTTGTGCTATTGTGTTGTAACTGCTTGTCTCTTTCCCTTGCTAGTGGGGGACTCCTGGAAGGCAGGGGCTTTATCAGATTCCTTTCTGTCCCTAGTACCTGGCACAGGCCTGGCATTCAGTGACGTGCTGCTCATTATTTCTTATTATATAAAAGAGTGAATATCACATGGATTCCCACCATTGCCTTGAAAGCTTTTCATAAGTATAAAGCTATAAACCAAGTAAACTGTCATTAGCAAAACCACATATATCAGCTGGGATTCAGGTTGGCTGTAATACTTGCCCACTTTATAAGTAACTTCAACAGCTTACTACAATGACACACCCACATCAATGTTAATAGCAGCTCAGTTCAGAATAAGCTATGGAACCAGCCTAAATGCCCTTCAACAGATGAATGAATAAAGAATATATGGTATCTATACACAAAGGAGTAATTGTCAGCCATAAAGAAGAACGAAATTATGACATTTGGTGGTAAATGGGTGCAACTGCCGACTATCATGCTCAGTGAAATAAGTCAGATTCAGAAAGTCAAAGGTCAAATGTTTTCTGTGATATGTGGAGGCTGATCCAAAACAAGGGCAAGTGGAGTGGAGAGAAAGAGGGAGAGAGAGAGAGAGAGAGAGAGAGAGAGAGAGAGAGAGAGAGAGAGAGAGAAGAAAAAAAAGGTAGTGGGGAATTTCATCAAAATAGAGGAAAGATCAGTAGTAGAGGGGGAGGAAGCTGGGTAAAGGGATAAGACCAGCTGAATGAATCTAGCTGAACTTTTGTATGCACACACATGAATACAGCACCGTGAATCCCAGCATCAAGTATGTCCACAAGACACTAATTAAAAAAAAAGAAAAACTACAAATAAATTGCAAAAATATCAGTAAAGTAGAGGGAGGGGAACAGGACACGGATAGCGGGGAGGGGGAAGTGCTGGGGGCTGAATTAAAGCAAATTATATTCCATGCTTTTGAGATCATGTTGAAATGTGTTCTAATGATATTAAAAGAGTCAATATAAATAAATAAAATTTAAAAAGTAGATTAAGCAAGAATATTTTCAGGTCAAAGTCTGGAGATGGATGGAATAGAACTTGTAGGGGGATTCATAAATTTTTTCTTGTAAAATGTTTTTAGTTGTTGATGGTCCTTTATTTTATTTATTTATATGTGGTGCTGAGAATGAAACCCAGTGCCTCACACATGCCAGGCAAGCTCTACCACTGAGCCACAAGCTCAGCTCCTGATTCGCAAATATTTAAGGCACTGGTCTCCTTTTACCTTGCTGCTGCACTCTCACCCAGCTCCCTATTTAACATGGCTGCTCAACTCCAGCCATCACTTCTACCCATACTCCAGTGTATACTTCCTAGAAACTACAAATAACACTCCCACTAATAGCTGCTGCTCAGAACTCAATTGTGTGGTCCTATTTCATTTCGAGATTTTGGGTATTTTGTCAATAATCTGAATTTTTTTTAAAAAAACCTCATGAATGGAGAGGATTAGATACTATGGGATCCCAGGAGCCACAACCATGCCACTGTTTATAGTCTAAACAGCACATCATTCCTTCACTGATGTCACTCACGAGATCTGTGCGGTTCTTAGGAGAAGGGCCAGGACCTTCACTGTGCAGCCAAAGAAACAGGAGATCCGGCCAGAAATTTCTCCAGGTCCTCAGTGGGTGACATTGTGGCAGGACTGAGAACCACCACGGCTCCTAGCTACAAGGTTACTGCTCTTCCTTCATCATCCTGTACCTGAGTTTCATGGGGATGGGGGGAGGTTGGGCTCCTTCCTCACAATCCCCTCAACAAGCATTCAGTGGGTACCCACTGTGTGTATGGTGGGAACTCAGAGAGAAACAGGACTTAACATCTCTCAGGGATCTCACTGTCTGTCTGGGGAGGTGGCCCATCCTTGAACCTCTTAGAGCAGGTGCTACAGTTGCAAGCACAGGCAGCTCTCTGATCCCAAGGGACAGTCAAGGTGAACATGGTAAAGTTTTAACTTCCTTCCAACTCCTGTATTCCCTCTGGGGCAGGAGATGAGGGTAGAGAATTTGGGCTGAGTTCAAGACCTTAAAAAAAAGACACTACTATTTAAATCTGGTGTGGTATTGTGGCACCACCAATATCGCAAACTTTGTAATCAGAAAAAAAGTTGTTTCTCTTTTCCTCCCCATTTTTCAGGATTGGAAACTGGGGCTCAGAGTTGAGTTCCTTGTCCCAGGTCAGATGGCAGTGAGTGACAGGAAGTCCTGACCCTGGTCTTCTGACTTCTGGTGCAGCTTCCTCCTGCACCACACTTTGTTTGGGGGCAGCTGGAAGTCTGGCGCACCACTGGATGGTATGTCATCATATCTTGCATTTAGACCACTCTAGTGCAATAAGACTTTCGCCAGAGATGAAAATGTTCTAAACCTGTGCTGTCCAAAAATATTAGCCATTAACCACATGTGGCTAGTGAGCACTTGAAGTGTGGTTAGTATGCTTGAGGAACTTGGGTTTTTAACTTAGTTCAATTTTATTTTTAAATATAGATAACCACATACAGTAAGTAACTTCTGGATTCTAGAACTCTAGAAAACTTCCAATTTTTTAAATTAGCACTTTTCATCCCAGCCCCTTTTTGAGGTTGGGCTTCTGTTGATGGATTGTCAGTTTGTCTCCCAAGTTTCTCACAATAGAGGAGTGGTAGGAAATGAAGGAAGAAGCAAGAAGAATCCATAAACAACATGACAAGTGAGCCTAGCTAGTTTTAGTAAGAGATATAAATAATACTGATAGCTTTCTTTATTTGTGAACACACACCAGGTGCAAAGCACTTTCTAATGTGATCTAATCCTCATGGCGTTTCTATGAAAATTTTCAGATGAAGAAATCAAGGCGTGGCAGGATCAAATGGCTTGCCATTTGTGTGGGAAATTCAGATGCTCATGCAGGTGGGCCATTCATTCCATAGATACTGATGCAAGACTTCTCAGAGGAATACATCACATCAAGTGGAACTTAATAGAAAGCTTGCTAAAGAAGGTTAGATTTGAGCTGGACAGGAAGAACAAGTAAGGTTTTGTTTAAAAATATGAGAAGACAGGGTTTGAGCAGAGGGATAGTACAAAGCCAATGTGCAGGAAGTGCTGGGTACCTGTTCAACACGTGAAGATTGCAATTAATCAGAATTTCAAGAATAACATCACTCACCTTTATAACATGTTTGGCTAGGTCCAAGAAGAGGGGACTGGTTCTTGAGGAGAGGAAATCTACTTGGACAAAAAATAGACTGGGCCTGGACCATGGAGGAGGATCCTCTCCATCTCTGATCTGGGAGAGAGACTTCTGTGCTCCCACCAGGGCTGGAGGGCTGCAGGGCTCAGAGGAAGGGCAGGCATGAGGGGGCTCCTTCAAAGTAGGTAAATAAATGAAGTGCACACACACACAAACACACACACACCTGTACCCTTAGATGTCAAAGGGGACTCACAGTTTGGTAAAGGCTGAGCTTTGAATGCCTGGAGAGAGAAGTGGGGAGAGGCAGGAGACAGTGGGTTACGATCAAGTCATCAAGTCATGTTTGTTAGACTCCAGCTTTGCCTGTATTTCAGGTTTATTTTATTTTATTATTGGTTGTTCAAAACATTACAAAGCTCTTGACATATCATATTTCATACATTAGATTCAAGTGGGTTATGAACTCCCATTTTTACCCCAAATACAGATTGCAGAATCACATAGGTTACACATCCACATTTTTACATAATGCCATATTAGTAACTGTTGTATTCTGCTACCTTTCCTATCCTCTACTATCTCCCCTCCCCTCCCCTCCCATCTTCTCTCTCTACCCCATCTACTGTAATTCATTTCTCTCCTTGTTTTTTTTCCCATTCCCCTCACAACCTCTTATATGTAATTTTGTATAACAATGAGGGTCTCCTTCCTTTACCATGCAATTTCCCTTTTCTCTCCCTTTCCCTCCCACCTCATGTCTCTGTTTAATGTTAATCTTTTCCTCCTGCTATTCCTCCCTGCTCTGTTCTTAGTTGCTCTCATTATATCAAAGAAGACATTTGGCATTTGTTTTTTAGGGATTGGCTAGCTTCACTTAGCATAATCTGCTCTAGTGCCATCCATTTTCCTGCAAATTCCATGATTTTGTCATTTTTTAGTGCTGTGTAATACTCCATTTTGTATAAATGCCACATTTTTTTTTATCCATTCATCTATTGAAGGGCATCTGGGTTGGTTCCACAGTCTAGCTATTGTGAATTGTGCTGCTATGAACATCGATGTGGCAGTATCCCTGTAGTATGCTCTTTTAAGGTCTTCAGGGAATAGTCCGAGAAGGGCAATAGCTGGGTCAAATGGTGGTTCCATTCCCAGCTTTCCCAGGAATCTCCATACTGCTTTCTAAATTGGCTGCACCAATTTGCAGTCCCACCAGCAATGTACAAGAGTACCCTTTTCCCCCACATCCTCGCCAGCACTTGTTGTTGTTTGACTTCATAATGGCTGCCAATCTTACTGGAGTGAGATGGTCCACAAAGTTACAACTATCTTATATTTGATAAAGGGGCTAAAAGCATGCAATGGAGGAAGGATAGCATCTTCAACAAATGGTGCTGGGAAAACTGGAAATCCATATGCAACAAAATGAAACTGAATCCCTTTCTCTCGCCATGCACAAAAATTAACTCAAAATGGATCAAGGAGCTTGATATCAAATCAGAGACTCTGCGTCTGATAGAAGAAAAAGTTGGCACGGATCTACATATTGTGGGGTCAGGTTCCAAATTCCTTAATAGGACACCCATAGCACAAGAGTTAATAACAAGAATCAACAAATGGGACTTACTTAAACTAAAAAGTTTTTTCTCAGCAAGAGAAACAATAAGAGGTAAATAGGGAGCCTACATCATGGGAACAAATTTTTACTCCTCACACTTCAGATAGAGCCCTAATATCCAGAGTATACAAAGAACTCAAAAAATTAAACAATAAGATAACAAATAACCCAATCAACAAATGGGCCAAGGACCTGAACAGACACTTCTTAGAGGAGGACATACAATCAATCAACAAGTACATGAAAAAATGCTCACCATCTCTAGCAGACAGAGAAGTGTATTTCAGGTTTAAACTGATCAACAGACTAAGACAATTTATTGATAAATCAGTATATTAGTTATTTGGCACCAGTTATGTGGCAGATCCTGTAGATGAAGTTTTTCAAATCAGTGTTTCAAAAATATATTATCTAAAATCTCTTGGGGAAGCATGGGGAGTTGTTTGTTTATGAACTTGTACTAGTTTATGTTACCATGACAACCCAGAATCAGGTCTCCAGAGATGTGACCACTTAATTCTATTTTTGGCTAGATGTTCTTAACAGATGGATTAAAAACTCTGGCTAATGGCAAAGAGAACTATTTTGTACCTCAGGGAATCAAAACCCAAGAGGTTATCTGCTATAATTGATTTGACTCTATCAAAATCCTATCTAGGGCTGGGGTTGTGGCTCAGCGGTAGAGCGCTTGCCTAGCACATGTGAGGCTCTGGGATCAATCTACAGCACCACATAAAAAAAAAATAAATGAAATAAAGGTATTGTGTCCAAGTGCCAGTAAAAAATAAATGTTTGAAAAATCACATCTAATTACAATGCTATAAAATTTGGCATTTACTCTCAGCAAAACCATATATATAAGAGGGGAGGAATGTCTGATTGGAAGCATCAGCCTCAGCGTATGTTTCTTTTTTCAGCTCTGGCTGTGGAGGTTCTGCAGAGAATCAAGTCCTGCCCTCAGGGGTCTTACCGTCCTCTCACCTCAAGGCCTGGGATGACTTTTACACTTGTCCCTTAAGTGGAGATGGCCAACACCCTAGGGACTTGAGTCACAGTGTGAAGGGTGGAGGCCTGGCTGTGAAAAACCCACCGAGCATCTGGCTTTTCTGCTGGAAAAAAAAAAAAGAGAACTTTTCTTTGAAACATTGGTTTAGACTTTTTAAGTTAAAAAGTTTAAAACTGAGGAAGGAGGGCCGTGGTGTGTATTTTTCCCTCCATGTGCAGACCCCCAATAGAAAGCCAGGGTTTCTCAAGCAGGCTTCAGCCCTGGCAGAATAAAAAGAAGGCAGAGCGAGGGCTCCCCCAAGGCAGCACTGGGCAGGGACAATAGTGGACAAGGCAAGGCAGCCAGTTGCCTGTGAGTGAGCGAGTGTCCCTTGCCCCTGCCCTCCCTGGGGAGCTTGCTCACCAGGTGCAGCTTCCCTGAGCCCTGCCTGTCTCCAATCCTTCTCCTGGAAAAAAAACAAAGGCCTTCTCAAAAGTCTGTCTGTGCCTGTCACTCCCAGATCCTACACTCTGATCAAAACCTTTCAGAGGTTTCCTTGTACAAGGAAAACCTAAAACTCCTGAAAGCAGTTTTCTAGTCCCCTTGGGGTCTACCCCTACAGCCTCATTTCACCTCAAATCTCCCTCCTCTTTGTTCTCTGGGCCCCACCCACAGTGGTATTTCCCTGACACTACACCATGCTCTTTCCTACCACAGGACCCTCACACATGCTGTTGCCTTTGTTCAGTGAGCTCCCTCCTGCACCCACCATTAGCTTCGGGCTCTCAGAGATTTGTGTTCTTCCAATAACTCCACAGAGCAGGGTCGGGCCTGATCTTGCTCCCTGTGTTATCCCTGGCACAGTGGCAGGCAAGTCATAAATCACCAACCTTGAAAGAATAACTGGATTTTCTTTCTAGGAGTGCAAGACTTTCTCACTGTCTGTGAGAGTTCACTTTTAGGAAAATGCATCGTATCCATTTTCACAGTCCTTTCCTCTTAGCTTCTGTGGTGGGTGAGATGAAATCTTAACTGGGAAGTCCTTGGGACTGGGGAAACTCCACTAAGTGGGTGGGGAGAAGAGGGAAGGTTTGGGTGGGTAACAACCTGGGGAGGAAGGGATTTTCCCAGGCTGTCCCTGAGTGCCACCTGTTTGCCAATGGCTATGTTCCTTCTTGCCAGCCCCACTCTGGGTTCCAAGCATTTAATCTTAATAAATAAATGATAAATAGACAACACTTCCAGGCAGAGAGCCATGAAGGAACCCAGACTCCAGCTTGAGAAGCAGGATTCTCCTTCAAACTCTCTGATCTTTTAAGGCCTCCCACTGGGCCTGATGATTAGACTGACATAAGATTGGTGAACAGGAGAACAGCATTTATATCTTATTAGTCTTTACATGCATATGGGGGGTTTTAGAAAGAGAACAAAGACCCAAAGAAGTGACTAGAGCAGAAAGCTTTTTTTTTTTTTTTTTTTGCCTTTTAGAAAAGAAATCATGCATTCACAAAGAGCTAAGACCAAGGGGTTTGGGCCAGGGGCAGTAAATTGTGGGGCAGTTAGTAAGTAATCTATGGGGGGTGGAGTGAGCCAGTTCTCAGGGGTTCATTTTGGCATCACTTCCCAGCCTCTGTGATGAGGGTGCTCTCCTCACGGTACAGGGAGGATACTTTTTTCATGGGAAATTTTCTGGCCTAGTCCTAGGTAGTAAAAGTGGAGGTGTCGCATCTGCTGTTTCTCCACTCAAAATAATCATGCGCCTCAGCTCCAAATCATCCCATGCCAGAGGAGCGTAATTTGGGATGACATTTTGGGGTGACACATCTTTGCCTTCTTTACCTGTTGATTTCATCTGACTTAAACCATGATGTAATCCCTGTAAATCTCTTTTCAAACATCTGGGATCCAGAGCATGACAAAGGAGGCCAGAGAAACCTCAGTTTGAATGTCTGAACTAGTCATCAGCCATGTGGCTTCAAGCAAGTGCCTTAACCTGGTTAAGCCTCAGTTTTTGCCTCTGTGAGTGTCGACAGCTCCTGCTGCGTTGGACTGCAGTTGAGCTTACGGTGAAATAAAGCTGGTCCAGCCCTGAACACTGCTCTTGTCCCATTGGCTTAGCTTCATCGGGCTTGTTTCTTGCTCATAGTGAGGCTTAACGCAGTGATTTTGTTAAATGTCTGTCCTTTCTGAGGACAACTGGACAATATGCATGAACAGCCTTAAGGTATTAGCCCACAATTGCCACCTGTGGGAAGTATTTCTAGCCAAAGAATCAGAGGTACAGCCACACCATGATGTATATGGATATCTGTTATAACTCGTTTATACCAAAGGAGCACTAGAAGTGACTTAAGTGCTTAGCACTATGGGGCTAAGCAGCGTCATGATGGTGGGAACAGAACTGTCCTGAAAGTCTGCTTCCTTCCTGTCCTGATGGACAGAGCCACAGATCCCTTTCTTGGGAGTGGGGCAGCCTGCAAACAGCATGTGCCCTCAATGCCCTCGGCCAGTTCTCATGGCGGGGATCTGGTTACGTAGGATTTGAGGTGAGGGAATGGCTCCTCCTGCCCGATTCCTGTATTTACTCTTCAGAAGCTCACTTGTCCATAGATGTTAGGTGCACCTTCCAGTTTTGCTTTTTCTTTTACAAAAACTGAAAAATAAATATTAAATATTTTGTTCTCCTTCTTACTACTTAGTTTTATTTTATCAATTAATTAAGAATTTTGACTGAAAGAGAATGGGGAGTTGGCAGAGCTCCTTTTGAGCTGAAACAAGATATGGAAATTTCAAAATGAATTATGGAAATTCATGTGAAGTGGAAATCAACCAGTCTCAGAATGACCAGGAAAGGAAAAACAGGGATTGCATAAAAATAGAAGGGAGACAAGTAAAGTAGAAGAAGGCAGTCAAGGGGAGGGAGAGGAGGTGGAGGGGGAAGGAATAGGAAATTAAACAGACCAGATTATACATGTATGAATATATCACAATGAACCCATTATGTGTAATTATAACTCATCAATGAATACTTGTTTTCTCATCTATCATTTTCAAAGGGATGAAGTAAAATAAATAAATTATGGAACCCAGATATATTGAAAATATATAAACCTATTAAAATTACATTGTATATTATAAAGTTTTTCCACACTAGTAGTGGAAAAACTTTATAATATATTATGAAGTACTAACAAACAAGGACGAAATTATGGTGTTTATTAGTCATTCTTCAAGCATGGTTCCCATGTCAGTAGTGTCAAAGCTACCTGGGAACAACCTGGGACCTTTTTAGAAATGCAAATACTTGATCTCCACCTAGTTCCAAAGGAGAAGAAACTGAATTATAACTTGTGTTTAGCATGGCCTGCAGGTAATCTCATACAGACTAGACTATAGGTTTACAATCATCCATTTTTAGCATACACACAATACTGGATGAAAATATATCACAATGTTAAGATTAATTTTCATGGGCTGGGGATGTGGCTCAAGTGGTAATGCGCTCACCTGGCATGCGCGGGGCCCTGGGTTCGATCCTCAGCACCACATAATAAAATAAAGATGTTGTGTCCACCGAAAACTGAAAAATAAATATTAAAAAATTCTCTCTCTCTCTCTCTCTTTCTCTTTAAAAAAATAATTTTCATTGGGAGGTGGGGCTATGCCTGTGTGTGTGTGTGTGTGTGTGTGTGTTACAGTATAAATTAATGTTAAATTATTCCACATCTCAGGTGTTTTTTTGGATTCTTGGCTTATGTCCCATCGATACATATCAAAGGATAGAGTTGCAATTCTTGATGTCATTCAATGAATGATGAGCATTTATTTATCAAGCCCGAGCAAGACTATAGTTATTTGTGGTTTATGAGAAGAAGTAAGTTTTCCATTAAGAATTTTTAACTTTTAAATAAAGGCATATTCACAGGAAATAGCAAAGATAGAATTCAGTGATTGACTTTTGTATCCTACAGTCTTTCTGGGACCACACAGTGAAAGATCAAGAATGTACATTACATACAGATGAAAAAGATCAGAATAGATGTAGATTTCTCCCTGAAAACTAAGTCAGAACATCATTTTCTAAACAGCAAAAGAGGGGAGGGAGAAAAAGGGAGGGGGCTGGGGATTAGCAAGGATGGTGGAATGTGATAGACATCATCATCCAAAGTCCATGTATAAAGACACGAATTGGTGTCAACATACTTTATATACAACCAGAGATACGAAAAATTGTGCTGTATACATATAATAAGAATTGCAATGCATTCCGCTGTCATTATTTTTTTAAAAATCATTTAAAAATTTTTAAAAAAGAAGCTTTCAACCAGAATTACATTTCCAGAGGAAAAAATACTTCAAAATTAAAGGTGATAAATCAAATGTGGTAGAAGCATACAATGGAATATTATTCCACTACAAAAAAGAATGATTTACTAAATAAAGTCCATGTGTTATATGGATGTTCAGAAAAGTAACTCCCACCCCACTGGGCCAAGATAAAAGCAGAGATAGCAGCTTTGACAGTGTTTCTCATTTAGAAATATCTCTATTGAGGCCTAGAACATAAGAGGCTCATTAAGTCACACTGCAGTAGCACTGGAGCAATTGGACATAACAGAGGGATGTACGGATATTTTCATTTCATGGTTTTATTCGTGCTTTTCCAACCCCCCATTTCTTCATCAGTCCAAGTACAGATTTATTACTTTTATTGACCTTTCTAAAGAAACATTTTTAGTTTTTTTTTCCATTGACTTTGCTCTTATCTGTGTGAGGCACTTCACATTTCTGTGGGGCAGTACTGTGCGTGAATGTGCCTGGCCACCTAATGACACTGTATGAATGCTTCATGAATGGTTATTTGAGTTAAGATCTGGAAGATATCTTTTCTTAGACTGTCTCTTGGCCGCATTACTGAATCTTCAACCACCTTATCTTTCCAGGCCCCTTTGAAGGCCTGGCGTTTCTGGAGTGCTCTAAGCCTTACCCAGTTCACACTCCTGCCTGGGGTGTTTTACTGTTGTTCCTGAAACAACTCAAGAATAAAACCAAGATTCTCCTCAGACAGCATTTTTTGCTCTTTTCCCTGTGCATCTTTCTCACCCACGACTCAGGAGTTGGCTTTGGCAATAGTCAGTGTAGAGACAAATAAATATTCCCAAGAGAACCCCAAATTCCAGTCTCAGTCACTTCCGGAAAGAACACCACGGCCACCCCTTTCTTCAGTTTTAAGAGACACTCCTCCAGATGCAGATTTGTGTAATTCCATCAGCACCAGCTCCATTCCCTGTCTGTGATCCAGATGCCCAGATTTAGCCCCGGAGTGTGTGTAGCGGTGGAGTCTGTTGGTCAGCACCTCCTGTCTTTCTGGTAATGCTTTCCACCTGTCCCTTCTCCATGCCCCAAACACACTGAGTACTTTCTGGTTTTCTTGTCTTCTGGTTCTTGGCTCTTAGCACCTGTCTAACTGAGTCTGTCACAGTGACTCCAGGGGTGGTTCTGCCTGTGCTGCTCTTGATGATCATTGTCCTTTGCTTTCTATTTTATAGAAAGGAATGTAAATGGAACCAGGAATGGAAGAAGTCTTGCGTTAACTCTTTTATCCTGTGACTTTGCTAAATTCTTTTAGTTCTTGTAGTTTCAAAATAAACTCTATAAGCTTTTTTCCCCCCCTATGGATACAGTCATGTTCTGCATGAATAATGACAGAGTTTTTTCTTTCCAATCTGTATTCCTTTTATTTGCTTTTCCTATCTTCTAGTGTTGCCTTAGATCCTTTAGTACAAAGGTGAATAGGAATGGTGAGAAGTGACATCCTTGCTTTGTTCTCAGCTTTAGGAGAAGAGCATAATATTTCATCACTGAGCAGGATATTATCTATAGGTTCATCAGAGTTGCCCTTTATCAGATTAAACAGGTTCATTCCTATTTCTGGTTTACTGAGAGTTTTTCTTAGCAATTCATTTTTTTTTAATATTTATTTTTTTAAGGTGGACACAACATCTTTTTTTTTCTTTAACGTGGTGCTGAGAATTGAACCCAGTGCCTCATGCATGCTAGACGAGAGCGCTACCACTTGAACCACATCCCCAGCCCTGTAATTCATTTTTAAAATTTGTTTAGTTGTCAATGCATATTTATTTATTTATTTATTTATATTTATATGCAGTGCTGAGACTCAAATCCAGTGCCTCACACATGCTAGGTAAGTGCTCTACCACTGAACCACAACCCCAGCTCCATTAGTAATTCATTTTTAATTTTGTCAAATATTTTTCTGTGTTTTTTTGAAATGATCTTGTGATTTTTTTCTCCTTTATTTTTCTAACATACATTATTTTTCCAATGTTAAACAAATCTCTCACGTCTTTACTAAACCATATATACTCTTGATGTTTTCATCACCCTTTAAAAAATTTATTGAATAAGATTTGCTAATAGTTTGTGAACAGTTATTGTGATTGTGCTCATGGGAGATAATGTTCTACATTTCCTTTTATGCCTTGTATCAACTGTATATATTTGTGGGGTGCAGTGTGATATGTCGACACAAATAGAGCAGGTACTGATTGAATAAGGATAATTAGTGTATCCATCTTATCAAATTTCTTTGTCTTTTTTTTTTTTTTGGTGCTGGGGATTGAACCCAGGACCTTGTGCATGCGAGGCAAGCACTCTACCAACTGAGCTATACTTCCCAGCCCCTTATCAAATTTCTTGGTGATTGATTTTTAACTCTCCTTTCTCATATTTCTTCATGTAATATATAATAGGTTATCGTGAAATGTGAACTGTAGTCACCAATTGTGCTGTTGACACCAGAACTTATTCTTCCTATCTAACCGTGTTTTGGTGCCTCTTATCTCCTCTATAACCCTCCCCATCATTCCCGACTTCCAGTAATCCTTAATCCACATTCTCGTTGACTATTTCTAAACTTTCACATGAGTGAGAAAACATGTGGTATTTGTCTTTTTTGGAGGTGGATACTGGGGATTGAACTCAGGGGCCCTGGACCACTGAGCCACATCCCCAGCCTTATTTTGTATTTTATTTAGAGACAGGGTCTCACTGAGTTGCTTAGTGCCTCGTTTTTGCTGAGGCTAGCTTTGAACTCCCAGTCTTCCTGTCTCAGCCTCCTGACCTGCTGGGATTACAGGCATGTGCTACCACACCTGGCTTGTCTTTTTCTTTCCTTAACAATATAACATAATCCACTTATATCCATTTTAATGAAAATGACAAGATTTCATTCTTTTTATGCCTGAATAATATTCCACTGTGATATATATCTCTCACACTTTTTTTTTTTTGTCCATTCATCCATTGATGGGCATCTAATTTGATTGTATACATTGGCTGCTGTAGATGTGGATACTGCTTCAATAAGCATGGGAGTGCAGTCATCTCTTTGCTATACTGATTTGATTTCCTTTGAATATGTCAAGTAGCGGGATACCTGGGTCATATGGCAGATCTATTTTAAGATTCTTGAGTAACCTCCATGTTTTTGTCCATAGTGGTTTTACTAATTTACATTCCCACCAAAATTGTATGAGTTCCTTTTTATCCACATCCTTAATTTGTTTTATTTATTTTTTTAATGATACCATTCTAAGGTGATATTATATTTCATGGTGGTTTCGATTTGCCAGATGACTAATGATATTCAACAGTTTTAAAAACATTTCTTGTCCTGTGTTGGTGGTGCATGCCTGTAATCCCAGCAGCTTTCAAGGCTGGGGCAGGAGAATTGTGAGTTCAAAGCCAGCCTCAGCCACTTAGCTCCTGAGTTCAATCCTTGATACCAAAATAATAATAATAATAATAATAATAATAATAATAATAATAATAATAATAAACAATACATTTCTTGGCCACTTTCATTTCTTCTTTTGAGAAACATTTAATTGCATTATTTGCTCATCTTTTAGTTGGATTGTTTATAATTTCTTGTTCAACTTTTTGGGTTCCTTATATATTCTGCATATTAATCCCCTGTCAGATTAAATAGTTTTAAAATATTTTCTCCTGTTTCACCTGTTGCCTCTTCACTCTTTTGATTGGTTCCTTTGCTACTCAGAAGCATCTTAACTGGATAACATAATCCCATTTGCCTAGTTTTTATTTTGTTCCTTGTACTTTTGGGGTCATTTCTAAGAATATGGTTGCCTCCCAGTGTCTTGAGGTGTTTTCCATGTTTTCTTCTAGCAGTTTCATGGTTTCAGCTCTTCTCTTCAGGTCATTGATGTATTCTGAATTGATTTTTGAACAGGATGAGAGATAGGAACCTAATCTCTTCTGTTTATGGATTTGTGGATTTCACTGCAACATCTGTTGAAGAGGCTACCTTTCCTTTAATTTATGTATTTTGGCATTTTTGTCAGTAACCAGCTGGCTGAAGATGTGTAGGTTCCTTTTGGATCTTTATTTTGTTTCATTATCTATGTGTTTGTTTTAATGCTATCATCATGATCTTTTGGTAACTATGGCTTTGTATTATATTTTGAAGCTAGATAATGTGATACCTACAGCTTTGAACTTTTTGCATGAAATTGTTTTGGCTATTTGGAGTCTTTTGTACTTCCATAAGATTTTTTTTCCTACTTCTGTGAAGACTGGCCTGGTTATTTTGATGGGAATCTGTCATTTTGAATAGTATGGACATCTTTTTAAAAATTAATTAATTTATTTGTTCTAATTTGTTATATATAACAGCAGAATGCATTTCAGTTCATAGTACACAAATGGAGCACATTTTTTCATTTCCCTGGTTGTACACAAAGTAGAATCACACCATTTGTGACTTCATATATGTACCTAGGGTAATGATGTCCATCTCATTCCACCATCTTTCCTGTCCCCATTCTCCCTCCCTTCCTCTTCCTCCCCTTTCCCCTATCCAAAGTCCCTCCATTCCTCCAATTCTCCCCCTCCTACCTCCATTATTAATCAGCATCCACTTATCAGAGAAAACATTTGACCTTTGGTTTTGGGGGATTGGCTTACTTCACTTAGCATGATATTCTCCAATTCCATCCATTTACCTGCAAATTCCATGATTTTATTCTCTTTTAATGCTGAGTAATATTCCATTTTTTATATATACCACAGTTTCTTTATCCATTCATCTATTGAAGGACATCTAGGTTGGTTCCATAATTTAGCTATTGTGAATTGTGTTGCTATAAACATTGATATGGCTGTGTCACTGTAGTATACTGTTTTTTTTTTAAGTCTTTTGGGTATAAACCAAGGAGTGAGATGGCTGGGTCAAATGGTGGTTCCATTCCCAGTTTTCTAAGGAATCTCCATACTGCTTTCCAGATTAGTTGTTCAAAGTTGCAGTCCCACCAGCAATGTAATGAAAATTACAGAACACTAAAGAAAGAAATTAAAGAAGATCCTAGAAGATGGAAAGCTCTCCCTTGTTCTTGGATAGGCAGAATTAATATTGTCAAAATGACCATACTACCAAAAGCACTATACAGATTTAATGCAATTCCAGTCAAAATCCCAAAGACATTCCTCATAGAAATAGAAAAAGCAATCATGAAATTCATCTGGAAAAATAAGAGATACAGAATAGCCAAAGCAACCCTTAGCAAGAAGAGTAAAGTAGATGGCATCACAATACCAGACTTTAAACTATACTACAGAGCAATAGTAACAAAAACAACATGGTATTGGCACCAAAATGGACTTGTAGACCAAGGTACAGAATAGAGGACACAGAGACAAACCCACTTAAATACAGTTATCTCATACTAGACAAAGGTGCCATGACATATATTGGAGAAAAGATAGCCTCTTCAACAAATGGTGCTGGGAAAACCGAAAATCCATATGTAGCAAAATGAAATTAAACCACTCCCTCACACCATGCACAAAACTCAACTCAAAGTGGACCAAGGACCTAGGAATTAGACCAGAGACTCCATACCTAATAGAAGAAAAAGTAGGTCCAAATCTTCATCATGTTGGATTAGGCCTCTACTTCCTTAAAAGGCTCCTAAAGCATAAATACAAACATCTTAATAAAATTAATTCTTTCAATTCTGGGCATTTCTATTGTTTTTGTGTCTTTTTCAATTTTATTCATCAATTGTTTGTAATTTTCATCATAGAGGGCTTCCTTGATTAAATTTACTCCTAGTTTGTTTTTTGGTAGGTAGTGTGAATGGGATCACTTTTATGATTTCTTTCTCAGCAAGTTCATTATAGGAATATAAAAATGGTAGTGAATTTTTGTATATTTATTTTGGACACTACAACTTTACCAAATTCATTCATTAGTCCTAATGGTCTTTTGTTGGATTCTGGGGTTTTTTTTTTTTTCTATATAGAATACTATCATCTGCAAACAAGAATAATTTGATTTCTTCCCATCTTATTTGCCTGACTTTTATTTTTCCTCTTGCTTAATTGCTCTGGCTAAAACTTCCATTACCCTATTGAATAAGGGCATTGAATGGACATCCTGTCTTGTTCCAGAGCTTACAGGAAATGTTTTCAGCTCACTGCCACTCAGTATGAAGTTGGCTTTGGATTTATTATATGTTACCTTTGTTATGTTGTGGTACCTAATTTGTTCAGCGTTTTTTATCATGAAGGATGCTGAATCTTATCAAATGCCTTGGGATTAGGCACAGGGAATCTCTTTTCCCATCCTTTCAGTGTGTGCCTTTACTCATGAAGTGAGTCCCTTTTAGGCAGCATACTATTGGGTCTTTCTTGTTCATTTATTTTTGTTTGCTTGCTTTGTTTTTGTGGAACTGAGTATTGAACCCAGGGTTTCTTACCACTGAGCTACATCTCAAGCTTTTCTTTTTCTTTTTCTTTTTTTTTTGAGTTTGGGTCTCACTAAATCACTGAGGCTGGCCTTGAACTTGTGATCCTTCTGCCTCAGGTTCCTGAATAGCTGAGATTGCAGCTGTGTGCCAAGTTGCTCTTTTTTAGTCAATCTGTATCATTTAGTTGGGTAAATTAATTCACTTTCAGTAAATGTTATTGGTGAGCTATGATTTGCTCTGGTTATTGTGTCAATCTTCTCCTGTTTGCTTTGATTGTCTTTTCCCTCCCTCATGTTCATATTTATTGTTTGGTCTTTTAATGTTTTCATGAAGTTAGATTTCTTTCTATTTCTCTTTTGTGGATCTTCCGTTCTGGTGAGTTTTGTATTTACTTGTTTCATGATGGTACTAGTCTTTCTCTGTTTCTGAATATAAGACTTACTAAACAGCTTTTGTAAAGCCAGTCTGGTAGTGATGAATTTGTTCAGTTTTTGTTTATCTTGGAAAATATTCATTACTTCTTCATTTCTGAAGGATGCTTTGCTGGGTAAATTGTTCTTGGTTGGTGGTGTTTTTCTTTCGGATCTTGTAGTATATCACTCCATTTACTACTGACCTGTAAGACCTCTGATGAGAAAAATATTGTTAGTTTAATGGGATTTTCATTAAATGTGAGTTGGTGATTTTTTCTTGCTATTTTTGCATGTTTTACAGTTTGATTATAATATACTGTGGTTATTATATTTCAAAAGACAAAAAGACCTGTCTTCAAGTTCAAATTATTTCCCCTGCTTGATCTTGCATGTTGTTAAGGTTTTCAACTGTATTTTTTTAACTTATTGATTTATTTGTTCTTTTTGAAAATTTCTCTTGGATTCTTTTTTAATATCTCAATCTTTTCACTGCATTTCTAGTTCATAGCACAAATAATCTCCCTAATCTTACTGAATTATCTTTCTGTGTTCTTTTGAATCCCAGTTTCTCTGTGATCGTTCTCTTGAATATTTTATCAGGCATTTCATCGGTATCCTTTGCTAGAGAGTTAATGTGCTCCTTTAGAGGCATCAAGGTACTTTGTTTCCTTCCTTCATACTTCTTGTGTCCCTACATTGAGATTTATGCATCTGGGGTGTCAGTTGTCTCCACCAATTTTATGAGGTCCCTTTTGTGGGGCATGGATTTCTCCTCAAGATGTGTCTTGGGGTGTCTGTTTGTTAGGTTACATTATCTTTGGTTCCAGTTGGGTTCTGCAGTGTAGTTGCTCCTATAACTTCTTCAAAACTAATTAAAGATTTTGGGCACAGTATGTGCTGTGGCAGGGTCAAAGAGCCCTTCTGTCTTGCAGAGGCCATGTTGGCGAGGGCTTGTCTAGAAGCTGAGGTCAGTGTGGTGCACACAACCATAGGGATGGCACACCAACTGGGTGGCTGTTCTAATAATGGGAGTGATGGCTCGGGGGTCATAGAATGGAGTATTTCCTCACTAGTGAGAGTGGTGTGTGTGTGTGTGTGTGTGTGTGTGCACATGCAATGGTCACCGTCAGGTCCAGTGGTGACTTGGGTCAGCTGTGGACTAATGGTGGCAGATGGTGGCTCTGGGGAGCGCGCAGCATTAACATGTTGCTCTCAGGCCCAGTGTCATGCAGGACTTATGACAGGCTGGCAGCGTAGCTCTGCTCCCCATGTCACCCCCTGTAGCAGCTGGGCTCTGGGCATTGGAAAGGAGAGAAGGCAATTTACCTCTTTGAAACATAACTACTGGGAAATCTCCAGGTCGCTCCCCTAACTGGGCTACAAGATTGTCACTAGGCTTGTTGACCTTTATAGCAGTGGATCCCACTGGGATTCTCTGGTTCATCTTTTCCCCTGCAAGGGTAAGTTCCCTCCTCTGGGGAATCAGGCCTACACTATCCCAGGTTGTCACCTCTTACCGGGATCCCATCTCTGCCTTGAGGAGTTCCAGTGGCACTCACCTCAAAGTGCAGCTATTTCTTGTTCTGCATCTTCTTTTTGTAGCGGCAGGTGAGAGCTATGCGCCTCTCTTCAGACATTTCTCTAGTCCTGCAGGTCTTTTATGTTTATGTAGTGTCAGTGTCAGCTTGTTGGTGTCAGGGTTAAAAATGTCATCATGGACTATATTGGAGAATGTTACCTTTCCATCATTTTCTGAAAGGATTGGTACTATTTCTGTCTTAAATATCTGATAAAATTCACAAATTAAAAACATCAAGGCTAGAATTTTATTTGTTCAAAAGTTTTGTTTTGAATTCAATTTAAAAAAAAACAAGTATAGGATACTTCAGGTATTATTGCTTCTTTCATAATTTTTGTTTTAAAGAATTTGTTTCACTATTTATTTGTCAATTGTTTGGCATTAAATTTCTCATTATATCCTGTCAATATTTATGAACTATAGTGATATCTCCTCTTTTCCTTTGGCTGGGCTGGAGATAAAGCTAGGGTCTCACACATGCTAGGCAAGTGTTCTACCACTGAGCTACATCCTAAGTCCCAATACTTCTTTCTGAATCCTGGTAAGTTGTGGGATTTTTTTTTTCTTTCTGGGTTTATATATCTTATTTTTCTAAAGAACAGATTTTTGGCTTTTTTTTTCCTTAACAGTATGTTTTGTTCCATTTCATCAATTCCCACATTAAGCTTCCATCCTTCTGTCATGTTTCATTTTAATTTTTCTTCTTCGCTAACTTTTCAAGTTGTGGATTTGGATAATTTGACATTCTTCACCACTTTATTTTAAAATATAAGTCTTTAGAGTTATAAATTTCTGCACTAGCTCTATTTTGGTTTCATTTCACAAATATTTTATGATGCATTTGTATTATTATTCAGTTCGAATCTTTTCTAATTACCCTGGAGATTTTAATTTTAATCTATGAGCTACTTTTAACATATTTTACATAACTTTCACACATTCTGGGATTCTCTGCAAGTTTTTCTTATTGATTTTGCATTTAATTCTGCTGGGATCCAACAACATGTTCTGCATGATTTCACTTCTGTGAAATTTATCGACTCATTCTATGACCCAGAATATTGTTCACCTTGTTGAATATACAACATGAATTCTAAAATTAGGTTAGTTTAATTAATAATGAAGTTCAGAGCTGAGCAAACCAGGGCCTGCTGGTCAGCTGTTTTATGTGAATGAAGTTTTCATGGACCACCAGGCCCATTAATATTTTTTTAAGTATTATCTCTACCTGCTTTCACATGACGGAACCAGAGTTGGGTGATTGTGACAGTGACTGGCCTGCAAGCCTGAAATATTTACTATCAGAACATTCCAAAGTTTGCTAACCCTTGGTGTAGGTAATATCTTCTGTATTTTACATGATCTACCTATTTGTTCTAATAATAACTAAGGAAATAAATTCTTCAATTTCTGCTTGGAACCCTGTCAGTCTTTTCGTATGACTTGATGTTCTATTATTTCATTGATACACATTTAGGCACTTAGGAGAGGTATGTCTTTTTTTTTTTTTCAGTACTTGGGATTAAACCCAGGGGCACTTTACCACTGATCTATGTCCCCAGCCCTTTCTATTTTTGTTTTGAAACAGGGTCTCACTAAGTTGCTTAGGGCCTTGCCAAGTTACTGAGGCTGGCCTCAAACTTGTGATCCTTCTGCCTCAGTCTCCCAAGTTGCTGGGATTAGAGGCATGCACCACCATGCTAGACAAGAGTTTTATGTCTTTTGATGAAATTGCCTTTTATTATCATGAAATATCCTTCTTTATGACCAGTGGTATATAGTGATAAAGTCTATTTTGATATTAATGTAGACACATATTTTTTTTGAGTACTGTGATAGGCAGAATGTTGCTCATGGCAGAGATGTCTACATACTAATCTCTGAAATCTGTTAATGTTACTTTTTATTGCGAAATTTGATACAAGGATCTTTTCCTGGGTTATCTAGATGAGATTACAGCTAGATTCTCAAAGCTGGGCATGGTGGCACATGCCTCTAATTCGAGGGACTTGGAAGGCCGAGGCAAGAGGATAGCAAGCTCAAAGCTAGGCTCAGTGTCTTATCCAGGCCCTAAGGAATTTAGTAAGAATCTGTCTGCTGAGAGCCATAGCATAGACTGCGGCACTGTCTCTAAATAAAATATGAAAAAAAGGGATAGCTGGGTTTGCAGCTCAGTTGTTATGCACCTCTGGGCTCAATCCCCAGTACTGGAAAAAAAAAAAGAAAGAAAAAGGAAAAAAAGATTCTTAAAAAGAGAGTGATAAGAGGGTCAAAGTCAGAGAAAAAGTGAGAACAGAAGCCAAGATTGATACAGCCATGAGCAGTGCCTCTGGAATTTGGAAAAGCCAATGTATAGTCTCCCCTAGAGCCTCTGGAAAAAAAATACAGACCCACCTGATTTTAGCCCCGAAAGACCCTCCTCAGACTTCTGGCATCTAGGACTCTAAAATAACAAATCATGTCATTTATTTTTCCACCCAGTTTGTGGTACTTTGTTATAACATCAGCAAGAAACTAAAACAATTGTTATATCCATCATAAATGTCTTTCGTATTTACTTTTAATCTGCTAGAGACTATAGCATTGAATTTTGAATTTTAACCTTTTCCTGAGCTAGTGACACATAGGTCAATGTTCTCTTGTGATGCTAAACAGTAGCAGGAACTCCCAGGTCAGCCATGTAATCATGAGTAAGCAATTGATCCTCCACAGTGTGCTGTGTTGCTAAACCATCATGTTTGGTAGTTTAAGCATATTAAATATATTTTAACTTATGATGTTTTCAATAACTGATGGATTTATTAGGATAGCTTTCCATTGCAAGTCAAACAGCATCTGTATGCTCTTTGACTCTTTCTCTCTATATATATCCAT
This sequence comes from Marmota flaviventris, assembly GCF_047511675.1. Classification (NCBI taxonomy): domain Eukaryota; kingdom Metazoa; phylum Chordata; class Mammalia; order Rodentia; family Sciuridae; genus Marmota; species Marmota flaviventris. The sequence goes on along the minus strand of NC_092507.1, from coordinate 37,697,303 downwards.
CTGCGAAGTTCCTTTTACAATAAAATGTAACAGAGATTTTAGAACCAAGATACAAACATCTTTGTCTATGGGTAATATTCTGCTTGCTATAATAATCATAAGAAAATTGTTGTAGCTATATTAATATCAGATAAAGTAGGTTTTCTCAATCAGTACTAGTCATAAAGAAGGATACTTCATAATAACAAAAATGTTCATCAAAATGAACAAAATAAAAATATACTATTGTTTCCAGTATATAGTAAATGTATAGTTTCTCAGTACAAATAAAAGATACATTTATACAATATTGAAATTTATTATGTGTGCAATAGAATTATGTCTAATAATGTACATGCCTCAATGTAAAAAATACTTTGCTGATAAAAACATGCTAATGATTATCTGAGCTGTTGGGAAAATGGCCCTGATAGACATACTCCCCATAAAGTGGCTACAAATCTTCAATTTGAAAAAATGCATTTGCTGTCATGTGCAATAAAGCTAGTATTAAATGACATTTGATGACAAATTGCAGACATAGTATTTCCTTACCCTACATACTTTAGTACCAACTTCTTAAAAGAAAAGGACATTCTCTTGTATTTGATCATGAGACAGTTATCAAATTTAGAATTTCAAACTTTGATCCAATACTATGGTGTCTATTTCACATTTCAGTTTTGTCAGTTGCCCCAATAATGTCTTTTAAATGTTTCAAATTTATTTCTCTTATTCAAGATTTACTTTAAGAATACACATTGCATTTTGTTGGCAGTGTTTTTAAATCTTGTTTTTATCTGTAAGTTAGTCCCTCAGCTTTCCTTTGTCTTTCTTCACATAGTTTTTAGAAGCATAGGTTGCTCATGTTGTAGAATGTCTTTCAATATGGGTTGGTTTCATGTCTCTTCATGGTTATATTTAGTTCTGATTTGTTTTGCAAAAGTAATAAATAAGTGATGTTTTGCTTTTACAACATTTTTCAGAAAGTTAATCTCCCATTTGCCCCCTTGCTGGTTACGTTGTTCTTGTCATGTTTATGCTTCACTGATTTTGTGGTGTGTGTTACATCTCTGTTCAGGTATAAGTTCCATACCCATTAAAAAGGCACATTTCAATTATTTAGCACATCTATAGATTTATGCAATAAAAATAATCATACAGTTTAAAACATTTTATACCCCCCCCCAAATTCTCTTGCACCTATTTGAAGTCATCACCATGTTCAACCTTGATACCAACTATCTTACTTTCTCTCCTTACAGGTTTCCTTTTCTACAAATTTATATAAGTGGAATCAGATAATATGTAGTCTTTTACATCTGGCTCCTTTACTTTGCAAAATGTTTGTGTTCATTCATGGTATGGTATGTGTTGGTAGTTTATTCCTCTTTTATAGGTTGAAGCTTGATCATTTATTTTTTTCATAAACATTTATAATACCTGTACATTTACAGAAGATGTATTTTTTTTCTGTTCCAAGATTTTATTTAAGAATCCACAGTACATCTAATGTTCCTGTCATTTTGACTCCTCTTAATTAATCAGACTCTCCTAGGTTTCGGAAGGCTTCATGTGCACGAGTCAGGCAGTTTGTAGTATGTCCCTCAGTTGAAATTTTACTAACTCTTTTCTCATGATTAGGCCAGGGTAATAGGGTCTTGTTTGTTTGTTTGTGTTTAGAACAATCACCAAGGTTATGTGCCATTCTCATTATATCCTATCAAGGGTTTACAGTGTCACTGTGATATCACTGTTGATGTAAATTTTGATCAGCTGGCTGTGATGGTGTTTTTCAGGTTTCTACACTGCAAATTTACTCTTCCTTCCTCTGTTCATACTATACTTTGCAGAAAAATTGTTACAAGCAGCCTGTAGTTAAGAGTATGAAGTCAATCTCCACCTTCTTGAGTACAGAGTATTCACATAAAGCATTAGAATTAAAAAAAAATGGGGGGGGGGGGGTTTGACACATACAATTTCACCTATTCATGGGATATCATGATGTTTTAATACATGTATAAATAAATAAAATAAAATAAAATTAGAAAAAAAGTAAAGGGGGAATAGAAAAAAAATTCTTAATGAAAAATAAAAGGCTTGTTTCCACTGATGTGGTCAAAACTTTTGGCAAGAATGGATGTTCATTGCTTATGCTATTGTGCTTTTTTAAACATTTACTTATGAGATCTGTAAACTGTGAGTCAAAGTCTAGGGGTTCTTAAGTCCTACTTCTTTGTTCTTCGTAGACATGCCAGTTATTGTGGTCAGGAGCCACACCTGGTTGTAGTGACTCTCAGCTTTCCATTTCACAGTATAGTATGGGAGGGACCGGGTAATGCTGATAAATAATGTCCTCCCATAGCAGGACTGGTGCAGAGTTCTAAATTGGAAGTTCCAGCAGTTAGGGTTTAGTCTTGCCTCTCTTTGGGGACTCTGTCTGTGGGTAGTTGAGATCGATCCACAACCCCCTGTTGCTGGGCAGATGCTGATCTTTGCTGAACATCTGGGTCTCAGGGGCTTCCAGAAAATCCCACTTTTAAGGTGAGGTCCTAAACATCTACCCGCCTTCCATAGTCCACTGCAACAGATGTGAATTACCCAGGATCAAATCTGGAGTGTAGCACACCTGGCTGATCATCTCTGGGCATGTTCCAGCTACCAGTTGCTTATATGGGACACCAGCAACTAAAGGGGCTTTCTCTCCTTGGTGTCCCCAGCCTGGATTGCTCTAGGTACAACCCTCTCTGCATCTGTTTTGTCACTTTGTTCTCATAAAAGATGCTATGGCATGCCTTCAAGGAACGTTTACATCTAACCAAGAGTTTATCTACCTCAAGAGTCACAAAACTAGCTCACTACAATTGTGATAAATCATACACGTGCTCCCGGTAAAGCCTGTTCCTCAATAAGAAAGTCTTATTATATAGTGATTAGATTAATATCTGCCTGGTATACTTATTCTATGTTTCAGGACAATTGTCAGAGAGTTTCAGGTATTTGAAACTAACACCAAATTATGTCAGCAAGATGGCAGAGGAGGAGAACCTAGTAGACAGCTCTCCATGAATGAAAATAGCTCTGAAAGAGTTCATGAGTTCAGTTAAGAAGATGCTGCAACACAATGGATAAAAAGTCCCAGGAATGACTGTGCAGCGAGGATAGAAGGAACAGTTTCATTTTGCTTGCATAAACCCATCCTCTATGCTAGCACTACCCAGTACTGAGAGAGAATTCCCTGGCCTGCAAATTCTCTTTACAGGCAAAAGGAGAGCAGGATGAGCAACCAATTTCCACAGCTTGTTGGGGCACTGCCTCATGGACTTGTTTTGGTTTCATCCACCCACATCACTGGGGTGATTGGCATAGCTGAGAACTGAAGAATGTGAACCAAGAAGAAATGTGGGCTGTCAGTATCTGCTATGAGGTAGCAGTAGCTTCCTTTTCAGAGGACCTTAGCTATATTTTCAACAGGTGAAGGCAACAACTAATGCAGCCACCTTAAACACTCCACAGTTTTTATGTCAACGGCCCCATGTTTTCACCTTTGCAGACTCCAGCTGACTGAGCTGCTGCCCACAGAGTTCCATAGCATTCTACCCTCCTGCCCCACCCTCCATGGTTGGTTTAGTTTTCCATTGACAATAATTATTGGGTATTATTAAAAGATGCCTAAGGAATCTCTTCTATACCATCTGAACTTTTCTTTATCTCCAGTGTGTCCTCTTGGTAATTCAGGTCAATTATCCCAGAAAACATCACAATACTCTTCTTTGCCCATTAGAAACGTGAAGTGGTTGGGTGGCAGTCTTAAAATACAGGTTAGTGAAATCATTGTTGTGCTCTGGTAAAGTCCCTTCCTCTTGAACTAAGACCTACAGGTCTGATGAGCATCAAGGTAGGGAAACAAGGAAGCATAAAATGTACAGGTGGATAACTAGGAGTGATAATGAGTGGTATCACTCTGAGTGGTGTCACTCAGTTATGCCACTCCTTGATCCCTGGACATGAACTGTGGTTATTTGAAAAGGAGTACAGTACATTGGATGCTAATTCTGAACATATGCAGTCTCTTGTGCAGCCCTGGAAGTTATGACATAACTAGATGGCATAACCCAGTCTTTCCATGTTTCTATCAAGCCAGCTGCTTTAGGATGGTGGGGAAAATAGTAAGACCAGTGAATTCCATGAACATGTGCCCATTATTATACTTCTTTGCCTGTGAAATAAATTTCTTGACCAGAAGTAATACTGAAATACCATAACATTGACAAGGCATTCTGTAAGTGCACAAATAGTAGTTATGACAAAAGCATTTATTTTTATCCAGCTGAGAGACTTCCAGTAAGGACAAAGCACTTTCCTTTCCATGATGTAAGCAGTTCATTATAATCAACATGCCACCAAACAACTAGCTGATCACTTTTGGGAATGGTGCCATATTGGGGTTCAGTATTGGTCTCTGTTGCTAGCAGATTGGGCACTCAGTGGTTGGCTATAGCCATGTTATAAAATTTTCCTCTGACCCTTGCATTAGTAAATGATAAGGTTTGTAACTATTTTAACTTGTATTAAACTTGAGGTACTAATATAAATGTATAAAAGAGTACAGATTTTCCTAAATTCTCTTACAGGACACATGAACAAAATATAAAAACAATGAACTTAAGTCACAAAACCTCTCCCCAATGAAGCAAGCAAGGTGCCAAGATACAAACAATACTTCTGCCAACAGCTTTAGAGAAAGAACTCTTGTAATTGACTATTAAGTTTTTAATTGGATAGTGTGGGTGAAGCTTTGTGTCGTCATCTTCCTACAGTATCATATTTTCCCATTCTTAGGAATTGTTTTATCCATTGTTCTAGGGTATCCCAGCTTCCTTAGAAATTATTTGACTTTTGTTCATTATCATTTTCTGAGATTCCTGTTTAGTAGGTCCAGAAAATAACCTGGGGATTTATACATTCATGCATACAGAAGTGTGGCCGCATGTTATGTAGCTTCACCCCCATCACAGAGATAAGGAAACAGACTCAAAGATTAATTTGTTTCTGATCACGTGGTGAAATTTCCAAAACAAATTTTAGACTCTTAAGTCCTACTCTTTCTCTCATTTTACATAGACTTTGGGTTTTCTTCAGGCATGTTTGCTAATGCTATTCATAGATAACAATGATTGTACAATTTTGTGCTGATTGGTTTTGCAAATGTAGGTTTATAGTCTGTTTAGTAGCTTGTATTTTTCCAGGTGCTGAGTTGGCTCATTAAAATAAAGAATAAATCTTTCCCTCAATATATAAATAGAGTAATGTCTTCATTTTGAAGAAAATTACTACACAAAAATTACACATACAAAATAAGAAAATGTGTGCTGGATAATCTGTGTGTGTGTGTGTGTGTGTGTGTGTGTGCACAAGCACACCACCCATCTACTGGCACACCATCCATCTACTGATTTTTCAAAAGACAAAAAATATAAAGGCCGTGTTTCCCAAGTATAAAAATATAGAATTTATGGGAAAACCTAGAAGAGAATCTTAAACATGATCTTATCAAAGGAAGTGAAGCACTGTGGAAATAGTATATGATAGAGAGTCACTCAGATCTTGGATTTAAATACTGATTTCACTGTTTCGCTGTTGTGTAACTTTGGAATTAAGGAAGCAGAAAATATTTGTTGTGTATTGTGATGTTTATTCTCTCAAAGACCATATGAAATACTTATAAAATAGGTCTACCATGGAATCCTGTATGCACTTTAGTGTATGTATTTTGACTATCAGAATCTATGGAATGAATGACAAGCAAGAGACCAATGAGTTTAATTATCTATTGAGGTTGGTCAGAACAAGATGAAAATGATAAAAGGAATGGGGAGATGACATTAATGTGAGCATCACTTTCTGATGTTAGAGTTATCTTCATAAAATTTTATTTACTCAATGAGATTTTAAATTTATTTGAAAATCAAAGCCTATTTTCATATGTTAACCTAGGCCACACTAAAGTCTGACCTCTCCTCTTCCCACTTCTATTTCTTCTTCTTCTTCTTCTTCTTCTTCTTCTTCTTCTTCTTCTTCTTCTTCTTCTTCTTCTTCTTCTCCTTTTCTTGCTCTTCCTCCCTCCCCCTTCTTCTTCCTCTTCTTTTGGTAAAATACACATAACACAAATTTTACTGCCTTTACCATTTTAAAGTCTGAATCTTAGTAGAATCAGTTATATTCTCATTATTGTGCAAATATCACCACCAACCATCTAAATAACTTCATCTTCCAAACGTGAAACGTTTTACCCATTAAATAATTTCCCATTTCTTCTTCCTACAAGCTCCTGGAAACTACCATTATACTTTCTGTCTCCATGAATTTGAGTACTCTAGAAACCTCATATAAATGGAATTATGCAATATTTATCTTTGTGCAAGTGACTCATTTCATTTTGCTCAATGTCCTTAAAATTCAACCATGTTGCAGCATGTCTGAATTTCCTTCCTTTTTAAGATGGAGTGATATTCCATTCTCTGTTTATATCACATTTTGCTTACCCATTCATCTATTGATGGCTACATATATTGTTTCCATGGTATTAGCTTCTATAAATAATATAACTATGAATATGGATAAAATGTCTTTTTGAGACCATGCTTTCAATTCTACTTGATATATTCCCAGAAGTGGGATTGCTGGATCAGACAGTTATTCTATTTTTAATTTTTGAGGGCTCTACTCTTTTCCAGAGTGGCTATACCATTTGTGTTTGTCAGTGCTTTAGTTAGCTTTTACACTTCTGTGGCCAAAAGACCTGGCAAGAAAAAATTTAGAGGAGAAAAAATTTGTTTGTGGGCCCACAGCTTCAAGGGTCTCAGTCAATGGAGAGTTGCTCCATTCCTTGGGATGTGAAGTGAGGCAGAACTTCATGGCAGAAAGACATGGCTGAGGAACGTAGCTGGGAAAATGGCACCCAGAAAGCAGAGAGAGAGAGAGAGAGAGAGAGAGAGAGAGAGAGAGAGAGCTCTGCTCAACAAGAACAAAATATAAACCCCAAAGCCATGCCCCCAGTGACCCACCTCTGCTATCTGCACCTCACCTGCCTGTAGTTACTACTGAGTTGATCCCTTTCAGGAGATTAATGCACTGATTAGGTTAAACCTTTTATAACCCGATCATTTCATCACTAAACTTTCTCCCATTGTCTCATTGAGCTTTTGAGGGACACCTAATCTAAATCATAAGAGTCGACTTTTCATTGCTGTGACCAGAATATTCAACAGGAACAACTTAAAGGAGGAAAAGCTCATTTTGGCTTATAGTGTCAGAGGTTCAGTTCATTGTCAAAGGACTCCCGTGCTCTGGGGCTGAATTGGAACAATATGGAAAAAACGCTTGTGGAGGTAAGCTGTTCAGTTCATGGTGGCAGGGAAGCAGAGCCAGGGAGGAAGGAATATATATATATATATATATATATATATATATATATATATATATATATATATAAATAATATACATACATATATACACATACATACATATTTGTAACATTGTGTAATCTCATCTGGCTTAGATTGTATGTTTATCTTCAGAGTTATTGACCCCAGTCACTGATACAGACAATTGGTAGTTAAAATGCTCAATAAACTAAAAAAAAGATCTAAGGAATGAAATAAGAGAAAATTTAGTAAGTAGAAGAACATTTCAATAAAGAGATAGAAATTCTGAAAAAGAATCCAACAGAAATATTGGAAATAAATGACTCAATACATTAAAGATTCAGTTGGAAGTATCAACAATGGATTAGATCACATATAATACAGATTTTTTTCAGGCCTCAAAGAAACACACAAAGTTTATAATATTGAAAACAAAGTCAGCAATAAAGAAAAGATGGTAAGAGACCACAACCAAAATATAAAAGAAATCTGGGATAACATTGAGACCAAACATAAGAATCATTGGCATAGAAGAAGCCACCAAGATAGAAACTAAAGGACTACACAAACTTTTCTGGGCAAAAACTATCACAAAAATTCCAAACTCTAGAAATGTGATGGAAACCCAAATAGCAAAGGTAAGAGCAAAAAAGATCCTCTCCAATACACATTATATTTAAAATTTCAGATATACAGAGTAAGTATGAATTTTAAAAGCTGAAAGAGAAAAATGGCATGTCACATTGATCTCTCAGTTCAGTCTCTAAAAGTCAGGAGGACTTGGAATATATACTAAACCATGAAACACAGTGGTTGCCAAACAAGATTGTCATATTCAGCAAAGTTATTCCTGAGAATTGAGAATAAAATAAAAATCTTCACAGATGAGCAGAAACTGAATGAATTCACAAACACTAAGCCAGTGCTACAGAAAATGTTTAGTGAAATATTTCATATAAAAGAAAAAAATCAGAATGAGTGAATAAATGAATCTCACTAGAAGAGTATCCAAGTAAAGAGAATAAAGTCTGATTTAAGAAAACATAGGGCAAACACTCCGACTTATTGGAACAGCACCAACTTAACAAGACCTTAAAAAGACTCCTAAAGCACAAGAAATAAAATGAAGAATCAATAAGTGGGATGGCATCAAATTAATTAATCTCACTTAAGTTACAATGCAATCATCAAGGATACAGATAATAATTATGGAAAGGATATGGGGGAAAAGATACACTCATATATTGTGATGAGACTACAAATTTTAACAATCACTCTGGAAAGTAGTATGGAGATTCGTTAAAAGACTAGGAATGAAGAAGGGTGCCGTGGTACACACCTGTAATCCCAGCAGCTCAGGAGGCTGAGGCAGGAGGATTGCAATTCAAAGCCAGCCTCAGCAATGGCAAGGTGCTTAGCAACTCAGTGAGACCCTGTCTCTAAATAAAATACAAAATAGGACTGGGGATGTGGCTCAGTGATTAAGTACCCCTGAGTTCAATCCTTGGTACTGCTCACCGCTCCCCCCCCCCAAAAAAAAAGACTAGGAATGCAACCAATATATAACCAATTTTTCCTCTCTTTGGTATCCAAAAGAAATAAAATAAGCATCTTATAATGATACATTCATATCAATGTTCATAGCAGCACAATTCATAATAATGAAGTTATGGAACCAGACCAGGTGTCCATCAACGGATGAAAAGATAAAGAAAATGTCCCATATATAATAATGGAGTTTTACTCAGTCATAAGATGAAATTATGCCAGTTGATGGTAAATGGATCAGCTGGAGAAAATCATGGTACATGAAAGAAGCCAGACTCAGAAAGTCAATGGTCCAGTGTTTTCGCTCATGTGCAGAATCTAGAGAGAAATAATTTTTAACAGGGAGGCATTCCATGAAAAATAGAAGGGAGGACAGTGGAGGAGATGAAGGTGATCAATGTGAAGGACTGAATATATCATAATGAATCAAACTTTTAAGAATATTTTTAAAGCACCAATTACAAAACAGTGAATAAGCTGAAGGAAGACCACTAGAATAAAGGAAAGGGAGCAGAGGTGAGAAGGAGAGGAGGGAACATGGAATTATTGGAGATTGAAATGGAGCAAATATTACCTGCATATATAAAAATGTCAAAATTAAGCCCATTATTATTATTATTTTATTTTATTTTTTTAGTTGTAGGTAGACACAATAACTTTATTTTATTTATTTATTTTTATGGGGTGCTGAGGATTAAACCCAGTTCCTCACACATGCTAGGCAAATGCTCTACCACTGAGCTACAACCTCAGCCTGAAGCCCATTATTATTTAAAACTATAATTTATTACCAAAAACTTTTAAAAAACAAAAACAATGTACTGAGTGGTACACAGTAGATGCTCTCATGAGCTACCCAGCTATCCCTTTAGTTCTGAGACACCCATCCCCTATGTTGCTGGGAGAATTGGTAGTCACAATTTCTCAGTTAAGTGTTTCTCTGGAAATTGTCTTCAGCCAAGGCAAGCTCCCTCATCATTATTCTTGTACCCTCTTCATGCACAAAGGCAGCTTATACCAATGACTGGTTATTGTGGTAGAATAAAGGCCCGGCACCCTTGCCTTAAGGCCCAACAACCCTGGCGGACAACTCTAGCTTCTTGCAGGATTAACCTTTGTTGTGACTCCATTACGATTCTAGAATTCTTCCTGCTAAATCCTACTTCTTTCACTTGACCGTTGATGTTAATCCTGAGGAAATGCCCCCAACCAACTAACCCTACACACAATTCTACAACTTGGAGTCAGTTTCCCAGGTGCCTCAACTAAGACAAATGTTTACTATGTGATATTCAGAAAGGGAAATCCCTAATGTCTAACAAGAATTTATTATCCTTGCTAGTAATCACGTAGATTAAAGACAAGCTAAATAAGTTGTGCAACACTTAGGATTGTGGGCTGAAGTCTCAATATATTAGTTTTGGTTCAATAAAAATTCTAGCAAGTTTACTTAGCTGGAAACCATTAAGTAGCTCAAAAGTTTATGTGAATGAAAGGATATCAACTTTGGTTATCTGTGAAGCAAATTATACTGATCCCAGAATAATTTAGTCCTGCTAAATTCCAAGGGGAAGTGATGGAACTCTGTCAATGTTAAATGGTACCATCCTTGAATGTAGGTAGGGCTTTGAGGCATGGAGTAAGGAATTCTTTCTCTTGTCACAAATATGGATACTTGCCCCAAATAATATTTCATTTTCCCCCCAGGAAGTGACCAGCAATGGAACAAAAAATGTGTCAATCCCTCAAGTGCCAGTTTTCATAAAGAAAAGGTAGGTGTGGCTCTGTTTTCTAGCTCCTTTCATTTAGTTTAGCAGAGAGATGGCTCAGTAGGTCTGAGTTAGCTCAACAGAACAGGCTACAACCAATAGCGGAGTTATCTTTGTTTTAGAGTCACATAAGTGTTTCTTTCTTTTGATTCCCTAAATACACAGGGCACTAGAGTAGCAGGGGGCCCTTTCTACAGAACACTGACCACAGTGAATAGCCCAGCTGTGTCTGGACTAAGCTCAGTGTTCTATGAGATAAGGAGAATTCAGGAATTTGTCTGTGGTCCTCTCCTTCTTAGCACATACATTTTGACCTGCATTTTATATCTGCATTTTGTGGTAGTTGTGGCCTCTATCCATGCCCCTTTTACAATACATTCTCTAAAAATTTCATACAGATAAACAATTTCCAAAAGATGGTGCCTAAGCCTTGACTAGTTTCCTCTAATTAAAAAAAATTTATTATCTAGTTAAAAGTAAGCCTTAAAAATTATTCAAATTTTTTATTATTTAAATTGTTTCCATGTGCCTTCCCTGTGCCTTTCTCTAAGTTGAATATAGTGTACAGGAAGAAAACAGTACTGATATTGGGAACTTAAAAAGATGATATTCAATAGGGTTGGGAGTGAAAAAAGAAAATTCTAAATGATATTTATGTGGGTAATTTGCAGGGCATGACTATTAATAAGAAAAGGAATTCCCCTAAATCTTTCCTAGCAGTAGCATTATGTCAGGGAAAGATACAAGGGGAAATATATGAAGTAACATACCTTGGCTCAGGTATCACCTTAGTTCGGGGCATGTCACGTTGGAGCAGGTCTGCTGCACACAGAACACAGAGATCTTTCAAGTGATGCAAAGGTAAGCTGCATATGTATTTGAGCATATGAGATTTTATGGTGCATGAAGCAGAAGGTTTGCTGTTTTCTCTGTGAAAGGCTATTGATTTTGGATTGGTAGGAAGGAATATTCAGCTGGCACATAATAGGTGTAAGCTCTGGTAAATAAAGTGCAAGCTTGGACTTTAGAGGAGGTGTCTATTGCTGGTATAGCAGCATTGCTGAACTACTTACAGGCACTGAGACAACAAGTTAAAGACCTGGAAAAATTTTTCTCTGTACTCTGGAGCTCAAGTAAGTGATCAGCTTACAGATGGTGGTTGGGGACAAGGATATTTCCTGCGTGTTTAAGTCTAGCTTAGGACTTTCTTTAGTTCTAACTCTGTAAGATCTCAACAATTATCACAGGATAATGATATCTGGGGACTTAGAAAGCTAACCGGCAATGAACTATTTCAAGGGAGAGGATCTGCTTCCAAATTTCATTATTCAGATTGTTGAAAATGTTCTCTCCTTCCCTGAATTCCAGAAGTTATGCCACTTACCCAGTCTATTTTTTTAAGATCTCAAAAAAAAAAAAAAAAAGAAGAGTGGAATCAATGTTTTAGACTTGATAGTCAGCATGGTGGGTGTCCTAATTACCAGGATTCCTCTCCTGAAATGTAGATGGTTCAGTTATTAAATGTAAATATCCACTAAAAGTTATTACTAATATTTTAAGTGGTATTTTTAAAAGTAGACTTTAAAACACTAATTGAGGCATTTTTTAAATACAGGAAACTGCATTATATTTAAGAATAATTTGTTAAATTTTATGTATGTATGCACCCATGAAATTACCCCTGTAGTCAGTATAATTCACACATCCATGACTCCCCAAAATGTCTTCATGTACTTTTGTAAATTCTCTTTTCTTTCCTTCCTCCTGTCCCCAGGCAACCATTGATTTGCTTTCATAAAGATTATTTGTATTTTCTAGAATTGTATATATGTGATACCATACCATGTGCATCATACTATTATTTGTCTGACTCCTTTAATATAGTATAATTCTGTTGAGATTCATGTGTGGTGTATAAAAATAGTGCAGCCCTTTTTATTGCTATACATATTATATTGTATGGATGATCACAACTTGTTCATCCATTCACCTGTCGATGAAATTCCAAGTTATTTCCAATTATTTTGTCTTTTACAAATAAGGCTACTGTGAATATATATGTTCATGACTTCTCGTACTTTTATCATTCTTACAGTTTGTTTTTAAAAATGAATATCTTTCATAGATTCAAGTTTTGGGTTACAGATTCTTAATACACACAGGTGTCAATGGAGGGAGATACCAGAATACCTATCAGTCATTTAGAGATTATCTCTCTTGTGAAATTTTGACCTGCTTTTCTAGGTGGTATGCCAACTTATCTACACCCAGGTGAATCCTCTAATGGGGAAGTATTGCTGATACTTGTTTCTTGTATTTGTCAGATATGTAAAGTAATAATATACAAATCACCATTTCTTTAAATATTTTCATTTTGACTGTATAAGTGCCAAGTAGGCCTATCATTTTTATTCAATAGTAGAGAGATTTTGTTAGTGTCCAGGACCACAGGAATTTATTTCTTCAGATCTTGACTCATTTTTTCTAGCACACGTGGTTATGATTTAAATAAATAAAGCCCTACATTTCCCTTTAAGATGTGTATTGTTTGAAACACTTTGGTGATTGTGTGTGACAGTGGGTTTATTTGACTTACAGACCCTGTGAACCAACTCACTTGTTTCTCACTTTAACATAGTTACTAGACAAAATATAGGATGCCCAGTTAAATTTGGATTTTGAATAAACAATGAGTAATTTATGAGATCCATTTTTTTCAAAATGTTATGGATTATTCTTTTAGTGTTAATGTCGAAGAACTTTTTGCCTTACAAGGTTATGATGATTTTCTTCTTTTCATCCTGAAATTTTATAGGTATCTATAAAATATCTATAGAATCTATATTCATTTTGAGATGTTTTTTGATATAAGTTGCAAAACTTATTGCATATAAATGCTTAAATTTTTCCAGTATCATATTTTCAAAAGATTGTTCTCTTCACATTGAATTCCTTCTGCAATAAACAAAAATAAGTTATCTTGGTCCATGTGGATCCATTTCTCTCTTCTTATTCTGTACCATTTAGGTATTTATCTATTCTTCTGCCAATTCCATATTATCTTGATTAATGTAAGTCTTGAAATTGGGTTTTAGATTTCCTCCAACTTCATTCTGCTTTTTCAGAATTGTTCTGGCTATTCTAGTCTTGTCTTTACATACAGATTTTTTTTAAAAAAACTTGATTTTTTTTGAGAGAGAGAGAGAGAGAATTTTTTTATTGGTTGCTCAAAACATTACAATGCTCTTAATATATCATATTTCATACATTTGATTCAAGTGGGTTATGCACTCTCATTTTTACCACGTGTGCAGATTGCAGGATCACATTGGTTACACATCCACGTTTATACATACTGCCATACTAGTGTCTGTTGTATTCTGCTGCCTTTCCTATCCCCTCCCTATCCCCCCTCCCATCCCATCCCCTCCCCTCACCTCTCTCTACCCCATATACTGTAATTAATTTCTCTCTTTATTTTTTCCCTTTCCCCTCACATCCTCTTATATGTAATTTTGTATAAAAATGAGGGTCTCCTTCCATTTCCATGCAATTCCCTTTCTCTCTCCCTTTCCCTCCCACCTCTCATCCCTGTTTAATGGTAATCTTCTTCTCATGATTTTCCTCCCTGCTCTGTTTTGAGTTGCCCTCCTTATATCAAAGAAGACATTCAGCATTTGTTTTTAGGGATTGGGTAGCGTCACTTAGCATAATCTGCTCTAATGCCATCCATTTCCCTGCAAATGCCATGATTTTGTTATTTTTTAGTGCTGAGTAATATTCCATTGTGTATAAATGCCACATTTTTTTATCCATTCATCTATTGACAGGCATCTAGGTTGGTTCCACATTTTAGCTATTGTGAATTGTGCTGCTATGAACATTGATGTAGCTGTATCCCAATAGTATGCACTTTTTAGGTCTTTGGGGAATAGTCCAAGAAGGGGAATAGCTGGGTCAAATGGTGGTTCCATTCCAAGCTTTCCAAGGAATCTCCATACTGCTTTCCAGATTGGCTGCACCAATTTGCAGTCCCACCAGCAATGTATAAGTGTACCCTTTTCCCCACATCCTCACCAGCACTTGTTATTTGACTTCATAATGGCTGCCATTCTTACTGGAGTGAGATGGTATCTTAGAGTGGTTTTAATTTGCATTTCTCTGATTGCTAGAGATGGTGAGCATTTTTTCGTGTATTTGTTGATTAATTTTATATCCTTCCCTGAGAAGTGTCTGTTCAGGTCCTTGGCCCATTTGTTGATTGGGTTATTTGTTTTCTTATTGTTTATTTTTTTGAGTTCTTTGTATACTCTGGATATTAGGGTTCTATCTGAAGTGTGAGGAGTAAAAATTTGTTCCCAGGATGTAGGCTCCCTATTTACCTCTCTTATTGTTTCTCTTGCTGAGAAAAAACTTTTTAGTTTGAGTATGTCCTATTTGTTGACTCTTGATTTTAACTCTTGTGCTATTGGTGTCCAATTAAGGAATTTGGAGCCTGACCCCATGAGATGGAGATTAGAGCCAACTTTTTCTTCTATCAGACGCAGAGTTTCTGGCTTGATCCCTAGCTCCTTGATCCATTTTGAGTTAACTTTTGTGCATGGCAAGAGAAAGGGACTCGGTTTCATTTTGTTGCATATGGATTTCCAGTTTTCCCAGCACCATTTGTTGAAGATGCTATCCTTTCTCCATTGCATGCTTTTAGCACCTTTTGTGGATTGGTCTCTGTGCTCTCTATTCTGTACCATTGGTCCACCTGCCTGTTTTGGTACCAGTACCATGCTGTTTTTGTTACTAT
Organism: Marmota flaviventris; assembly: GCF_047511675.1. Taxonomy (NCBI): domain Eukaryota; kingdom Metazoa; phylum Chordata; class Mammalia; order Rodentia; family Sciuridae; genus Marmota; species Marmota flaviventris. The sequence continues at coordinate 37,681,782 of NC_092507.1, read as the reverse complement.
TGCTCTGTAGTATAGTGTAAAGTCTGGTATAGCTATACCGCCTGTTTCACTCTTCCTGCTTAGAATTGCTTTTGCTATTCTGGGTCTTTTATTTTTTCATATGAATTTCATGATTGCTTTATCTATTTCTACAAGAAATGCCATTGGGATTTTGATTGGCATTGCATTAAACCTATAGAGTACTTTTTGTAATATTGCCGTTTTGATGATGTTAGTTCTGCCTATCCAAGAACAGGGTATATGTTTCCATCTTCTAAGTTCTTCTTCTATTTCTTTCTTTAGGGTTCTGTAGTTTTCATTGTATAAGTCTGTCACCTCTTTTGTTAGGTTGATTCCCAAGTGTTTTATTTTATTTTTTTTGAGGATATTGTGAATGGGGTGGTTGTCCTCATTTCCATTTCAGAGGATTTGTCACTATCTACAGGAATGCCTTTGATTTATGCATGTTGATTTTATATCCTGCCACTTTGCTGAATTCATTTACTAGCTCTAGAAGTTTCTTTGTAGTATCTTTTGGGTCTTCTAGGTATAGGATCATGTCATCTGCAAATAGTGCCAATTTAAATTCTTATTTTCCTATCTTTATGCCTTTAATTTCTTTCATCTGTCTAATTGCTCTGGCCAGTGTTTCGAGAACTATGTTGAATAGAAGTGGTGAGAGAGGGCATCCCTGTCTTGTTCCAGATTTTAGAGGGAATGCCTTCAATTTTTCTCCATTTAGAATGATGCTAGCCTAAGGCTTAGCATAGATAGCTTTTACAATGTTGAAGTAAGTTCCTATTATTCCTAGTTTTTCCTAGAGTTTTGAACATAAAGGGATGCTGTAATTTGTTGAATGCTTTTTCTGCGTCTATCGAGATGATCATATGGTTCTTATCTTTAAGTCTATTGATGTGGTGAATAACATTTATTGATTTCCGTATATTGAACCAGCCTTGCATCCCAGGGATGAATCCTACTTGATCATGGTGCACAATTTTTTTGATATGTTTTTGTATCCGATTCGCCAGAATTTTATTGAGGATTTTTGTATCTAAGTTCATTAGAGACATTGGTCTGTAGTTTTCTTTCTTTGAAGTATCTTTGTCTGATTTTGGAATCAGGGTGATGTTGGCCTCATAGAATGAATTTGGAAGAGCTCCTTCTTTTTTCTGTTTCCTGAAATAACTTGAAAAGTATTGGTATTAGTTCTTCTTTAAAGGTTTTGTAAAACTCTGCTGTAAACCCATCCGGTCCTGGGCTTTTCTTTGTTGGTAGTCTTTTGATGGCTTCTTCTATTTCCTCCCTTGATATTGGTCTGTTTAAGTTGTGTATATCCTCCTGACTCAATATGGGCAAATCATATGACTTAAGAAATTTATCGATGTCTTCACTATCTTAAATTTTATTGGAATATAGGGTTTCAAAATAATTTCTAATTATCTTCTGTATTTATGTAGTGTCTGTTGTGATATTGCCTTTTTCATCTTGTATGCTAGTAATTTGAGTTCTCTCTCTCTTCTTCTCTTTGTTAACATGGCTAGAGGTCTGTCGATCTTATTTATTTTTTCAAAGAACCAACTTCTAGTTTTGTCACCTTTTTCAATTTTTTCTTTTGTTTCAATTTCATTGATTTCAGCTCTGATATTAATTATTTCTTGCCTTCTGCTACCTTTTCTGTTGTTTTGCTCTTCTAGGGTTTTGAGATGAAGTGTGAGATCATTTATTTATTGGTTTTTACTTTTTTTTTTTTTTTTTTGAGGAATGACCTCCAGGCAATGAATTTCCCTCTTAAAACTGCTTTCATTGTGTCCCATAGATTCCGATATGTTGTGTCTGTGTTTTCATTTATCTCTAAGAATTTTTTTATTTCCTCCTTGATGTCTTCTGTAACCCATTGATCATTCAGTAACATAATGTTCATTTTCCAAGTGATGCAGGATTTTTCCTTCCTTCTTTTATCGTTGATTTTCAGTTTCATTCCATTATGATCAGATAAGATGCATGGTATTTTCTCTACTCCTTTATAATTTCTAAGGGTTGCCCTATGGCATAATATGTGGTCTATTTTTGAGAAGGATCCATGTGCTGCTGAGAAAAAAGTATATCCATTTGATGATGGTTGATATATTCTATATATGTTGTTTAAGTCTAGGTTATTAATTGTGTTATTGAGTTCTATAGTTTCTTTATTCAACTTTTGTTTGGAAGATCTGTCCAATGGTGAGAGTGGTGTGTTGAAGTCACCCATAATTATTGTGTTGTGGTCTATTTGACTCTTGAAATTGAGGAGAGTTTGTTTTATGAATGTAGCAGCGCCATTGTTTGGTGCATATATATTGATAATGATTATGTCTTGTTGGTGAATGGTTCCCTTTAACAGTATATAGTGTCCTTCTTTATCCCTTTTGATTAACTTAGGCTTGAAGTAAATTTTATTTGATATGAGTTTGGCCATCCCTGCTTGCTTCCGAGGACCATGTGAGTGGTATGATTTTTCCCAACCTTTCACCTTGAGCCTGTGTATGTCTTTTCCAATCAGATGAGTCTCCTGAAGGCAGCATATTGTTGGATCTGTTTTTTTAATCCAGGTTACTAGCCTATGTCGCTTTATTGGTGAGTTTAAGCCATTAACGTTTAGGGTTACTATTGATATATGGTTTGTACTTCCAGTCATGTTTATTTATTTATTTATTTATTATTTTTAATTTGGTTTGTTTTTCCCTCTTTGATTAGTCCCCCCCCCCTTGCTTTACTGAGGTACTTCCCAATGTTGGTTTTGGTTGTTGTTTTTCATTTCCTCTTCGTGTAATGTTTTGCCCAAGATGCTTTGCAGTGCTGGTTTTCTAGCTGCGAATTCTTTTAACTTTTGTTTATCATGAAAGATTTTTATTTCGTTGTAGAACCTGAAGCTTAATTTTGCTGGATACAATAATCTTGGTTGGCACCCATTATCTTTCAGTGTATGTAATACGTTGTTCCAGGATCTTTTCGCTTTCAGCATCTGTGATGAAAAATCAGCCGTTAACATAATTAGTTTATCCCTGAATGTAATCTGCCTCCTTTCTCTTATAGTTTTTAATATTCTCTCTTTGTTCTGTATATTGGATATCTTCATAACAGTATGTCTTGGAGTTGGTCTACTGTGGTTTTTGTATGCTCAGCGTCCTGTATGCTTCCAGGATTTGAACATCCATTTCATTTTTCATGTCTAGAAAGTTTTCTAAAATTATTTCATTCCTTGGTTGCTCATTCCTTTGGTTTGGACCTCTATACCTTCCTCTATCCCAATGACTCTTAAATTTTTTTTTTTTAATAGTATCCCATATCTCTTGGATGTTTTGCTCATGGTTTCTCACCAGCCTTTCTGAGTTGACTAGACTCTTTTTGAGATGATATATTTTGTCTTTATTGTCTGACGTTCTGACTTCTACTTGATCTACTCTACTAGTGATACTCTCGTTTGAGTTTTTAATTTGGTTTATAGTTTCCTTCATTTCTAGGATTATTGTTTGTTTTTTTTATAATCTCTATCTCCTGGTAGAGTTCATCTTTTGCTTCTTGAATCTGTTTATGTAATTCGCTTTCAATGTGTTCTTTCATTGTTTGCATTTGCTGTCTAATGACCTCTTTAAGATTTCATTCCATCTGAGTCAGGTATTCCTTGAGTTCTTTATCTGACCATTTTTCTAATGCCTCTAGGTTCTCCTGTAGATTTAGGCTATCCTGCATTGTTTGTACTCCTTTTCTTCCTTGTTTTTTCATGATGTTCACGTTACTTCTGGCTCTGTTTGATTGCTGTGTTACTGTTTACTCCTATAAATTTATATTGGTTTTGTATATCTCCAGGATCTCTTCTTTGTGATGGGAGACTATGTCTAGGGATGTTGAATTTTATTGTACTTTAAAGCAGATTCATTCGTTTCATAAAATGTGTATGGATTCTGATGGCGTATAGTGATCTGCGGTTTGGTCTGGGGACTTTATGTTTAGGTCAGGTGATGTGATGGTATAGGGGTTGGTATATTTTGGAAACCTTGGAATATTGCTCTACTGAAGGGGGATATTAACAGGAGAATGGACCGGAGTATTTGGGGGTAGTAGGGACTTGGGAGCACTATAGATTGCCTCAGAACTTTTACCTATATGCATTTAGTAAATTACATATAAATAGAGTCGTAATGCTTTGGGGGAAAGGTAGGAGAAGGGGAAGGAAGAAGTCACTAAAGAGAATGAGAGAAATGAGGAAATAGGTAGAATACAAGAAAAGGGGAAAAAATTGAAAAGAAATGGGAAAAAAAGATAAATGCAGTCTTAAAGTTCTATTAACTTCTCTTCCAGCAGGTGGAGTTGTGCCCACTGGTCCAAGCTTCTCCTCTCAATATGCAGGAAACAATCCCTGTGAGGCGGCTCTTCCTCCCCCACTGGGTAGCTCTCCAATCCTGGTCGCCCAGGGCCTTTCCTGGTCTCCAGCCACCTCCCCGCTTCTCCTCCCACAGGCCCCACTCACCGGTGGAGTTCTCCACAAAACTAGCTTCATGCCTGGCCTGCAGCTCCCTGGGTGCCCTATTTTCTTGAACAACCGGGCACTCTCTCTGTTTGCCATTCACCCAGACCCCAAGGTTGTGATGCACGGGGCTGAGGTCCATCAGCATATTTTGCCTGATTCCCTCCGGTAGCCACGCCCCTGGGAGCTGCCAAAAGAGGCCTCAGTTGTCAGCGCTGGTGGGAGGGGTCAGGCGCCCCTCCTGACTCCCTCCGGTCTGACAATCATGCTCACGGAGAGCTGGGGAGGGGCCCTTGAGATTTCCCAGCTGTGTGGAGAGGCGGATGGAGGGTCACACACCTGCGGTTGCTGGTCTTGCTGGGGAGCAATCCCATCCACAGAACTCTGGTGATGTCAGTTCTCTGCCATGGTGGACTCCGTTCTCTCTCCTGGGGTGTCAGGTGGGAAGGGTGGGTCTGGTCTGTCTCTCCCAGGTCCCACCTCAGCTATCGGCCCGCTGGCCCATGGAGGCTCGGTTGGCACCACCTCAAAAGATCCACAAGAGAACCGAAGATTTGTTTCTCTATTCCGCTGGAGGGTCTCTGTAGCGCTGAGTCATGGCGGTTTGGCAGTGGGAAGCCAGTCAATCAGTCAGTAACTCTGCCCAACTCTGCACCTGGGCAGCCTGAATTCACCCCCACGGAGCTTGCTGGGGCCTCTGTGAAGCTCATCCTGCTCACCCAAGATCCACTTCAGCCCAGCATTGCCAGATGTTCCTGAGCAGACAGCATTCAGTCGGACTGAAGTCTCTCTTTGCTGGCGCAGCTGAGGTCACAGGATTGATCCCTCCACACTGCCGCCATGTTCTCTCCTTCGATTTTTTAATATTTATTTTTTAGTTTTTGGTGGACACATCTTTATTTTATTTTATGTGGTGCTGAGGATCGAACCCAGTGCCCCATGCATGCCAGGCGAACGTGCTACAGCTTGAGCCACATCCCCAGCCCAAAAAAATTTGATATTGACCAAAAACTGTTCTGTCGTCTTCGACCATCCTGTGCTACTGTAAAACAGTCTGAGTAATTTATAAACAACGAAAATTTGTTTCTGGAAGCTGTAAAGTCCAAGATCAACGTCTGTCAAGAGCTTGTGTGGTATGATCCCATGGCAGAAAGCAAGAGACAGATGCCAAAACAGGCCAATTTTGTCCTTTCATAAGAAATTCATGCCCATGATAATAAACCCACTCCAATAATAATGGCCTGAATTCATGACAGTAGAGCCCTCAAGGTCTAATCACATTTTTAAGGTCCCTCTTAACATTGTCACAATAGAAATTAAATTTCAAGAATTCTAGAGACCACAAACATTCATATCATAGCAACTGGGAACAAGGTTTAGCTCTCCAACTTAGGCTTTATTTTCTTTCAACACAGTTTTGTAGTTTTCAGCATGTAGAACTGGCATATATTTTGTTAAATTTTTATCTCATTGCTTCATTTTTGATACCATTATAAATAGCATTTAAAAAAATTTCAAACTCCAGATGGTCATGGTTTATAAAGAGAAGGAAATTGGCCTTTGAATATTGACCTATAAATTTCAACCTTGGTGGCTCACTAATTAGTTCTAAGAGATTTTTTTTGTATGTCCACTGGGATGTTCTACATTGACAACCATGTTGAACCAGCCTGAATTCACTTTTTCACAATATAGTATTATTTTGATATATTGCTAGAGTTAATTTGGCAATATTCAGTTTTTACATCTATCTTTATGGGGGATATCACTGTTGCCTTATTTTTCTTTAAATTATCATTGTGTGTTAATGTCAGGGTAATTTAGATCTCATAAAGTGATCTGTGAAATCTTCCCTATATTTCATTTATCCTGCAAATATTCTGTAGAGTTAGTTTTAATTCATCTGCAATTTTTTTTTCAGTCCATGTGTATAACTACTCTGGGCCTGGAGACTTTTTTTTCCTCACATTATCAGCTACAAATTTCCTCAATACATGTCGGGCTGCTCAGGATGTCTTTTTCTTCTTGATGGAGATTTGGTAGTTTATTCATGAAAACAATTGGTTCAATTCATAAGTTGCCTATCTTATATTCATAGAGTTGTTTTATCATTTCCCCTAGTTTCTGTGGAATTAGTAATGATATCCTCTCTTTCATTTCTGAAATAGTTGATTTGTATCATCTAATTTGCTCAGCATGGCTTGAGGCTTATCAATTTTAACTGCTCTTTTAAGAGAGAATTTCTTTTCATTTTTTTCTATTGCTTTCCTATTGTCAACTTTATTAATTCTGCTTATTTTTTTTAAATTATTTTGTTCTGTCTTTAGGACATATGCTGTGTAATTCCAAATATTGGGGGATTATCCAGATATCTTTCTGCTCTGATTTCTAGCTGAGCACCATATGGTTTAAGACCATACTTTTAATGATTTCAAATATTTGAAATGATTTAAGGATTGTTTTGTTTTATAGTTTAGAATTTAATCCACCTTGGTTTACATTTTATATATGCTTGTGAAGAATGTATATTCCCCTGTGGGTTGGAGTGTATTCCCATCTTTCAATTAGGATAATTTAATTGATATACATTACCTCCTTTCTTATTGATATTCTGCCTATTTGTTCTATCAGTTACCAAAATAGAGTGTTAAAGTCATCAGTACTGATTGTTAATATAACTAGTTCCCCTTTTGGATCTATCATTACTTACCTTACATATTGTTGAAGCTCTGTTGTCTTGAACATATGCATTTATGATTGTCCCTGGACTACTGGCTCCTTTATCATTATGTGATGTCTCTATCTCTAATCATCTTTCCTGATCCAAAAACGACTTCATCTGGAACTAATATAAGGACTCCAGTTTTCTTTTTCTTTAGAGTTTTCATGGCATATCTTTCTCGATTCTTTTATTTTAATCCCTCTATGTGTTTATATTTAATTGGTTTTCTTGAAGCCAGCATCAAATTCGTCTTGCTTTATTCAATCTGATAATCGGTACTTTTAACTTGTCTTTTTAGATCATTTTCATTTTAAATGTTTGTTGACAGAGTTGGATTGAAACACACCCTGATCCCTGTTTATATTTGTGCATTTTTTATTTGTTTCTTTATTTTGCATTTCACCTTTATGGGATTTAATTGAGAAATTTTAATAGTTCACTTTATTTCCTTTATTGATTTATTTTTTACCTTTTAAAACAGGAGGATTGAGATTTCAAAGCCAGCCTTAGCAAAGTGAAGTGCTATGCAACTCAGCAAGACCCTGTCTCTAAATTTAAAAAAATACAAATTGGGCTGGGGATTTGGCTCAGTGGTTGATGCCCCTAAATTCAATCTCCTGAGTCCCTTCCCCTCAAAAAAGTATTTCAGTGTTTTTTGTCCTAGGGTTTAGAATATACATTTTGAATTATCTGAATCCATCTTCACATAGTACTTTAATATTTTGTATCTAGTTATGAAACTGGTAACAATATATTCCTAATTTTTCTCTATCCCTTGTGCCTTTAATCCTCAATTAGTTTGCTTTCACAGAAGCTATAAATCTCATTATATTTTTACTATCTTTGCATTAGACAATTAGTTATCTTTTGGAGCAATTAAAACAAGAAACAATCCAGATTTTATCTTAATTTATTCTGCTAAAGATGCTCTTCTTTTTCTTCTTCTTTTTTTTAGTGTAGATGCACCTTCCTCATCTCTATAGGTTATTCAGTTCAAACATTAAATATTTCTTACATATTAATAAACTGGTAAGGAAAAGAAAACCTCTCTTCTTTTTAAATTTGAGAATGTATCCCTCCTTCATTTAACTAGTTTCCCTCTTGGGGAACATCTGTCTTTTGCACAGACTCCCACCATGTGATGCTTTCTACCACAAGTTTCTCCACGGAGCTGAAAAGATGCTGGTGCTATATTCTTGGGCCTACAGAACTGTTAGATAAACAAATCTCCTTTTCTTTTTACAAATAGCCCAACCTCAGGCATTTTGTTATAGCAACTTAAATGTTTTAAGAAACCCTTCAAAACTAGAAGGTTTTATCCCTGTTCCTCTCTACCAGTTTCAGTGGGTTTACACAAGTGCCCAGAGGCTAAATTTTTGTTGATCTTCCCTGTCATGTTAAGCTTTCAGCTTTGGGGAAGATGAATGTATATAGGGTGGATTTTAAATAATATTTTGTATCTAGTTATGAAACTGGTAACAATATATTCCTAATTTTTTCCCTCCAATCAGCAACAGGAGAAAAGTTGGTCAGAATGTTCCTAGCTGAGTTCCTGAAGTAAAGAACTGCAAAAGAACACTTATATTTGCTCTCCCCAAAGTTTCTAATACTCATTCATTAGCATACATTCAAACTCTAACAATTTGTTTAAAGGTTCTAAGTGAATCTTATTGTGGGTTTATGTGACATCCTTCAGACTCTTTCCAAAGTTAGCAAATCTTAAGTTGTGTTTTATCTTGCAGTCACTTTTCTTTCCCAACTTCACATTAAGCATTTGCCCTTAACATTACTTCTCTTATGAGTTGAGAAAAGTCATCAATTTGCAGTTTGTCCAGTTTGTTTCTTATGTAATGATGCAAGTGCTGCTTGTTCTAACACTCAGCCACTCAATCAGAAAACCACTTCCGTATTTTTAAAGTGCAAGTTTGACCACTAAATTTTACTAGTTAAATTTTCCTGTTTCATTTGTTAGAAGTAACATATAGAATTTTTAACAAACCAAACTTAGTTTCAGCTGTTCAAACTCATGAATCCCTAAACACTCTTCTTATGTTATCATGCACATTTTGGCTCCTGTGCCTTTGTGATTCCCATATTCATTCCCTCTCTTGATCAGAACAATGTGGGGGAACATGGTTATTTTATTGAGCACTGAGAAAGGTCGATTTGTAAGAGGAAAGAGTCTGAGGTCATCCCTCTTTATAATCTTGATTAAATCTTATATATTCATGCAATCTCTACATTATATCTCACAATTTGTGACCTTATTCCAGTATTTTTTCCAGATATGATGGATCCTACATCCTCCTACTTTTTTGGATACTGTATGTGCTTGATTCTCTTGCATATGATGACATTAACTTCAGGTAAGAACATCTACTTCTTCCACATCAGTCTCAGCTGTAGAAAAAAAATCTAGTGTCCTATTAACTTTTGGGGGGAGCTTAAAGTTAACACTTCATTGTAATATCAAGAGAAAGACTGATAAACAAATGAAAATCAGCAACTCTTCTTAGATCCATGAAAAGTGAGATGACAGGGCAAACCACTGATCTCCAAATCGGAGGGAGAGACAGGTGCAGGAATCCACTAGAGCAGAAATCCGTAAGCAGAAACCTCTGGGGAAATCAGTACCAGGATAGGAAAATCTGAACTGTAATTCTTCAGTTGCTAGAGGTTAGGTGTGGGCCTGTCTGAGCCAGAGTCTAGAGAAGCCCAGGGCAGGCAGGACACTTGTGCCCTTTACCTCCAGGGTTTCCACTAGGTTCTTACAGTAAATGATTGGAGAAAATTTATTTGTGCTTCTAGTAGGAAGAAGAGAAAAGTAATCATTCTGGTACATACTTGTCTTAAATAAGCACTGTCCTTAAGAGAAACTATTTTGCCAGAGCCCAACCTTTTGGAGTTCCATAACCTAAATAACTTGGGGGAAAGGAAATATCTAACTCCAGGCTCCTCTATCCATCTTGTCCCACTTAAGAGGGGGCAGCATGCAGAGAAGCACTCAGGAAGCCCACTGCCCAAGAGCACAGGCTGACCCAAACTGAAATCTAACCAGAGAACCACAGAATGCCTCTCCTCCCCCCAGACTCTGTCACCTCATCACTAAAAGCCTTCACCAGAATTTCTCTTACTCATACACTATATTTGGCTTTCCACAAAAGAATTGCAAGATATACTAAAAGGCAAATTCATAATTTGAAGAGAGAGAGAGAGCAAACCAGATTCAGATATGATGGGGATGTGGGAATTATCAGACCACGACTTTAGAACAACTCTAATTAATATGCTATGGGGCCTAATGAAAAAAGAGTAGATAAAATTTAAGAACAGTTGAATAATGTAAGTAGAGTGATATGAATTCTAAGAAAGAATAAAAAAGAAATCTTAAAAATTTATATATAAATTTATATATTTATATATATTTATACATATAAATTTATATTAAAAATTATATATATATATAAATTACCCCCAAGAAACTCTGTTAGGTCAGTTTTGGAGTTGTGTTATTAACTCTATTGAATATATACTTCTCTTTCTATTTAAACTTTTTCATACTATTACAAATTTAGAAAAAATAACCAATTTTTGTAACAAAATCTTGAGGTCAAAGTAACAAAGATAGCCCAATAAAATAACTTTCTAAAATGATGTGTTTTATGGTTGGAGATTCAAAAATGATTTGTAAATATTGAAAAATCATTAGGCTTTATATCAAGAATGTACCAATGGCTTAGAGCTATCAAATGACCTAGTTGTGACCTCAAGTTGAGAGAGGAACACTGTCATGGGCTTCAGTGAAAGAACTATCTCCATGGTAGCAGATGCAAAATTACACTAAACAGAGTTATTTGTGGTCAAAATTGCCTAAAGGAATTTACTTGGAAAAGATGGGAGGAGATTATAATGAAAATAGAGAGGGAGAAAAAAAGAGTTTGACTTCTGTGAGATGGTTAATGGAGCATATGCGCCCAAGGATGTGTCTGGTTGTCACTGACTCCTTGCTCTCACACTACCTCTTAGATCCATACCCACAGGGCATCTCTGCACTGAAGGCACCACACACTGAAAGCAGTTCTGAGAGTTTTCTGGGCTCTGTGTGGATTTGCATAGGGCAATGAAAGTCTAGTCAGGCGGTTATTCAGGTTGTTGTTTCTCCTTGGACAAATGAGGTTCTGCTGGAATCCGGTTCTACTAGATTTGCTCATTGAAAAGTTATACTAAAATCTCATTTTTTTAAGTTTTATAAAGCAATTCTTGTATTTTTGAGGGTGTTATACATTTAACTATAATTTTGGTGAAATCTTATTCATTCATTGACGGACACATGGGTTTCTCCATTTAAGTGTGAATGATGTCACTATGAACATGGATGTACAAATATCTCTGAGACCCTGCCATTAATTCAATTTGGTGTGACATTTCTTTTTTAATTAATTTTTAAAATTTGTATATGACAGAGGAATGCATTACAATTCTTATTAAACATATAGAGCACACTTTTTCATATGTCTGGTTGTATTCAAAGTGTATTCACACCAATTTGTGACTTCATACCCTGTACTTTGGATAATAATGTCTATCACATTCCACCATCAATTCGGTGTAACATTTCAATGCATGCATATAGCATGCACTGACCAAATCTGTCCTCCCTTTTTCTGCTCCCTATCCTTCCCAACCTCTTCTGATCACTATTCTGCATTCAAACAACCTTTTTTTTTTTAACCTTTTAGATATAAGAGAGAACATATGGTATTTTTCTGTGTCTGGTTCATTGTACTCAACAGTATGTCCAGTTTCATCTATTTGGCTGAAAATGATGAAATTTTATTTATGTTTATAACTGAACAATATTCTATTTAAATAACTTCCATACTGTTCACAATAATGGCTCTACTAATTTAAATTCATAGCAGCAATGTGTGAGAGTTCCTTTTTCTCTACATCCTCACTAGCACTTATTTTTTATTTTAGAAAACAGTTATTTTAATTGGACTGAGATGATGTCTCATTGTAGTTTTGATTTATATTTTACTCATGGATAATGATATTGAGCATTTTTAAAATTACCTGTGGGCCACTTTTGTTTCTTCTTTTTGAAATATTCCTGAAACAATCATGGCTGAAAACTTCCTAAATTTGATGAAAGACATTATCTGAGATGCTCCTCCCTTTTCACTCTCTGTTCTCTTTCTGGAAATCCTACAATACATCATGTGTTGGTCTGATAAATGATGTCCCACATGTCCCTTGAGCTTTGTTAACTTTTCTTCAACACTTTTATCTTTCCTCAAGGAATTGCATGTTTTTGAATCATATTTGTTTAATGCTTTGGGCTTTTTGCTTCTTATAAATTATTTTTGTGATAAGGTTCACCCTAAAGTATAGGCTTAAGTTTTCCTTGGGTCTTTTATGAGTCTGTGCCTTTCTTTAGGCATGTGCCTACACTTTATAATTCTTCCCAATTGCTTTTGAATGTCCCAGTCTTGACTGTCTGGTACCAACGCCCCCTGTCCCCCCCACCCCCCACCCCCCCAGAAAAAGAGAAAAATGAAGAGAAAAGAGGCTTTTAAATACCCCGGATGTCACCTTGGTTGGAAAAGGAGGGGGCTTGCAACCAGAGGGGAAGTCATGATGACCTACTACTACTTCATTGTCTGCACTTCTGTGATCAGAAGCAGTAATTAGATTAGAGCACAGTCACCCCAATGCTTGGAAGATAAAGGTTTTTTTTTTTTTTTTTTTTTTTGCCCACCTTACTCCCACAAGCTATGTTCAGACTGCTTTATAAACACATGAACAACTGACTACCAAGGGACTGAGGATAGGAGCAGATAGCTGGACTAAAAGTTGAATTTAACTGAAATCAACCACAATTTACCACCCAAGTCTTTTACTGGAAGTTGTGAGACGTAAATAGGCTTCAGAGTTTCCAAATAGTTACACAAGATAGATGCTGCCCATATAATTATTGGGATGGGGAGTCAGTTTGCTGTTGCTTCCTATTCCACCATGTCCCAGGATCTTCCAAAAGAATATACTTTTGAAAGTCTAATGAAGTATCATTGTGTTTTCCAAACAATAAAATATTGGTTTAAGTTGAAGAGAATGATCAGAGATGGACATTTAGATGAGCTTAGGTCTGCTGGGAAGAATCTTGTAGTATCTAGCAACAGGGTTATTACTGGTTTATGACTTATTTTGGTTTTCTTTCTTCTGCACAGAGAAACTGATGGTGACTGTTCCCAAGGGGCACTTTGTGGCTAGAGTAGGAGGACAGGCTGCTCTCAGCTGCCAGTTGTCCCCACCACAAAGTGCAGAGCACATGGAGGTGTGCTGGTTCAAGGGTGACAATTCCCAGCTTGTTTACCTATACAGAAGTGGTCATGAAGTAAATGGAGAAGCTGCCCCTGAATATATAAATCGCACAGAGTTTGTGAAAGAGGCCATGGGGGAGGGTAAAGTGACCCTCAAAATTCATAATGTCAGCATTTCTGATAATGGACCATACAGGTGTTCATTTAAAGGCACTGACTTCAGTGATGCAGCCGGCATGAACTTACATGTGGCAGGTAAGTGTGCTTGTGGAACATTGTTTAACAAAGCTGTTTTGACATAATAAGTTGAAATATGAGGAAAATTATCTCAATGCTTCTTATTTTTTTCATATTCTAAAAAAATAGTTATTATAAGTACTCATATCTACTGCAAAAATAAACTCTTCAGTAAATAGACATTACAGAGTGACCAATTGGTCTAATTTATAAATTAAATATGGATTTCATTCATGAATTTTAAATTGCAGATCACATGATTGATATTTTTTCCTTTCCACTTGCCAATCCAACCTCAATACAATCACTATCGTGATGGCTCTTTCTCATTTCCATCAGCACTTGGCTTGGAGACACAGATTCATGTCCAGGTTCCTGTTAGTGATGGACTCGTGGTGGAGTGTAACTCAGGAGGGTGGTTTCCACAGCCCCAAATGGAGTGGAGAAACAGCAGGGGAGAGGTCGTTCCATATTCATCAAAATCATACTCCCAGGATGGAGCCAGATTGTTCCACATGAAGATGACTCTTCTCCTCAGAAACCGGTCAGAGAGCATTATGTGCTATGTTTCCAGCACTGTAACAGGTGAAGAGAAGCGCACAAGTATCATCCTAGCAAGTGAGTGCTCCATCTTTAGGGTTTGGTTGTCAGCGAAACATAAAGATAAAACTAATGGGATAGTTAATGTTAAGTAGCTTACTACATTCCCAAACACCCTTTGAATGTGACCCTTTATCATTGTTTTGGGTTTTGATGATACAGATATTGTCAGATGCTAAGAAGAAGGATTTAGAAAAAAAAATATTACAAGAACAATGACAATTCACAATTGAAACATACACTGCAGCTTTAAAGGCTTTTAATGTTTATTATTTCATTAGACCTTCACAATATTGATGTGTAAGTTTAACAGAATTCTAGCTCAGTAACTTAAAGGATGTCATTGATCTTTCTGATCTACAGTGTTTTTACATCTTAGAAATGAATATAATCATACTTCAAGGTTTTTGTGAATCTTAAATGATTAGCAGCAGCAAAAACCTTTGTCATGCAATATTCAGCATGAGTACTACTATTTAAAAATTCCTGAAAATTCAACAAAGGGGAATTATTTTGGCTATTGATAATTAGATGTTGACGGACATCAGTAGAACCAGGAGTAAGTAAAATGTGGATCTAAAGCACAGGTTTCCTGGTTATTTGTTCATTTCTCACTCCTTGGAGTCATTGTAGAAGGATGTGTCCTGTGTGCAACAAAGGCACCCTTAGGTGAGATTTCTCTGTGGAGAAATCAGGGTTGATTATAGGAGCACAGTGGTAAGTGAGGCAAATGAGCTTTTAGATGTCACTTCATATGTCACTTCTGTCCTCTCTTTCAGGTGCCCTCTTTAATAAGGACTACCTTAGAGTGAATGTTTTATTTTCAGTTCCATGTATAATATTACTTTTGAAGTCAATGTACATGTGCCTTTCCTATTACTCCAAAAAAGGTAACTGATGCAATAAGGGGGGGAATTGTTAAGGGCTTTAACTTGATGGCTAAATCATATGTAGGCAAAGGTGAATGACGTTTGTCTTCCAATGCCATGTGTCACATGGAAAGATTCATGGCTTATTTCCCAATTTAGAAATGTTGAACTTGACACCTCTGAACTATGGTCTTCCCAAGACAAGGATGCTTTGGGGGATGATGACGTTAGTATAGATGTCTCCTGAACTTTTCAGACCCATAGTTATTTCTGTAACCCATGAGGGTGATAAAGAAGTAAAAAAAATAAACATTGAAAATTGAAGGAGTCCTTCCCCCTTTTAAGAAACAGTCCATAGTTTTTTCCAAAAAAGAAGTAAGAGTTCTATTATTCTAAGCATTCACAATATTTACGAGAGTTGTTTTACTAGAGTGGGAAATTAGGAGGACAAAATCAACATAAAAAGAGCAAACAACAAAAAAGCATGAAAGGAATCATGTATGTGCAGCTTGAATGTGTCCGGCTGTCTCTCCATCCTATGTGCTGTGGGTCTCCCAGTTCTGCACATCCACAGCACAGTCTTCCCTACACAGTGATATTAGGTGGCTTAAATTCATCAGGTAACTTCTGCAATGTGGAAAAAAGAGCTGTGCCTGAGTGTTAACAGGACAGATATTAGCAGACCATTTCATGGGCTGAAAATAAATCACAGAAAGAAACAAAATAATATTGCTTCTTTTCTCCACAGAAGTCACATGAAAGTCTTGTGATTCCAGAATTTTCAGAGTAGAAATGAAGTGATGTGAAATGTCAAAGATGCCATTATTTTCTAATGAAAGTACATCAATTTTTGGTAAAGACCTCATTATTTTGTAAAAGAATATTAGAAAATACTCTAATTCCACCAACCTATGAACCACATACTCTCACATCTGCCAGTCACAGTGGGAGCTGTGAGGGCACAGGGTGGCTCTGGCCCTGCACCCTAGAGGAGAGCCCCTGATGATCCACTCACACCAGACACCAATCCCCCATCCTTGTGTGAGAGGCTTTGTCCTCCAGGAAGAACCCCAAGCTTTTATTTGTACTTAAAAGCTAAGTGCAAAGGTCACCCCATGAACACTTTGCACGGGAGTCACCATCTCTGGAACCAAGTCTATCATGGATGGATTTGTTCAACAGTGACTTCCATCTTCAATTAAGGAGTTTAAGGCCATCTAGGTTTGTGTTTTCCATGCCAAGGTGGAGTCCAGCCACAGGACTTCTTACCCACCCAGAGATGCTTTATAAGCATTGGTGAGAGGCACTATCTCCTTTTGACACTAAAAGTTGATGTTTTAAGTTAAGGAAAGCTTCCCAGCCACCAGGTCTGGACCTCTCTTTTCCCTCACAGCTAGTATTGGTGCATCCACACTCAGGGCCTGAGGATGTCTCACCGTCTTCCCTCTTGATCTAGCTCCAGCTGCTCCTCCTGGAACCCTTTCAAACAGGGATCACACATCTCTCAGTGGGATGTGCCATATTTTAGGTGCCACCACTGGTTCTTGGTGTTCTCTGATCAGCTGTCTATACAATTGTATTTCCTTTCCCCACTCATGGCTGTGGAGAAGCTGTGAGCTATTCCAAGAGTCTCAGAAGCAAGTGCCTTGTGCTGAAGCACTGGAAGCCTCTGGGTCACTTTCTGATTTGCAAAGGAAAGTTTCTTTGACCTTCAGAACTAAGTCTCACACTGAGGCTGACTTCCCTATTACAAAACAACAAAATTGAGTAGAAAGAAAACAAGGGGAAGAGAAGTGATTTCTGTGTAGAGATTTGAAAGGTTTAAAAAGGTAGAATCATGAAATTTAATCAAATTAAAAAGTAAAGGAGGGGGGAGGGGGGAGGATGGGAAAGGCAGCGGAGCACAACAGACACTAGTATGGCAATATGTAAATCAATGGATGTGTAACTGATGTGATTCTGCAATCTGTGTATGGGGTGAAGGTGGGAGTTCATAACCCACTTGAATCAAAGTGTGGAATATGATATGTCAAGAAATTTGTAATGTTTTGAACAACCCACAATAAAAAATTAAAAAAAAAATAAATAAAAAAAAGTAAAGGAAATAGTCCAATCAAAATGAAATGGATTCAACTTCTACATTAAACTCTTCAGTGATGAATGAATCTTGTGTGTCTTGCTCTAAGATTTTTTTTTTCTTTTTCTTTTTATACTGGGGATTTAACTCATGGGCACTCAACCACCAAGACACATCCCCAGCCCTAGTTTGTATTTTATTTGGAGACAGGGTCTCACTGAGTTGCTTAGTGCCTCACTTTTGCTGAGGCTGACTTTGAACTTGCAATCCTCCTGCCTCAGCCTTCCAAGCCCCTGGGATTACAGGTGTGTGCCACTGCCCGTGGCTGTTGTTGTACATCTTAATATTTGGGGAGGTCATTGAGTCATGAGACAGTCTAGTTCATAGTGATTGTGTGAAGTTTATTCCCTTTGAATATCAAAATCACTTCCACGACAATATGTGTAATTATAATTCTGAAACCAGCCTTCTTGGTTTTTCCCATGAAAGTCTTTTAGAGACTTGAGTTCTCTGAAACTACTTGTGAACTCTTCAGATAATTAAACTTTACAAAACTATTTTGGAGGCATTCTTTTCTGGAAGGTGATATAAATCAAAGATTAAATGTTTCAGAGATAAATAATTCAGAGGCAATGAGTACTTAGACAGGGCATTTAAGCTAAGAGGTATGAAGTGTGTTTCTTTTATCATTTAAGAAGCCAGACCTTTCCTGCTCCCTGAGTCTGTGGATCCCAGGCAATTCTTTCTTTTTAGTCAGCTCAGTTTTGGCACAGCTACCCTCTCTAAGCCTGAATCTTCAGAATCTCTAGGAATCTGATGAGGATTCCTAGGTCTGCTTTCTAATTTCCCCAGCCAAGTTAATTTTCAGCTGAAGTCGGTGGTACAAATTAGGAAAGAAGATGCCTCCTATCTCTGTGAGATCTGCACACCTAGTCTTACTAGGACTTGCCGGCATCCACAAACTAAACTCACAGACTAATTAAGCCCTACGTTGAGTTGGCATGGGACAATAACTCCTGCTTTTTCAGACAGTTGTCCTCAGGGTGGAGATACCCCAGATTCCCACATTCCTCTTTTTTAATCTAACTCTTTTTTGAAAAAAAAATTGTTTAACTAGTTATACATGATATTAAAATGTATTTATGCATTTTGATATATCATACATAGATGGAGTATAATTTCTCATTTTTCTGATTGTACCAGTTGTAGAATCACATTGGTCATGCAGATATATATATATATATATATATATATATATATATATATATATATATATATATATGATATAGTTATATTGTCTGTTTCATTTTATTATTCTTCCTATCCCCATATCCCCTCCAATTTCATCCCTTCACTCCCGTCTACCTAATATAAGTTAACCCTATTCCTCCCGAGTGTCTCAACCCTATTGTGAATTAGCATCTACATATTATAGAAAATATTGGGTCTTTGGTTTTTTTGGGATTGGCTTATTTCGCTTAGCATGATATTCTCCACCTCCATCCATTTACTGACAAATGACATAAATTTCATTCTTCTTTAAAGCTGAGTAATATTCTCTTGAGAATATATATATATATGTATATATATATATATATATATTTTTTTTTTTTTTCTTTATCCATTTTATTTATCCATTCATCTATTGAAGGACACCTAGATTGGTTCCATAGTTTAGCTATTGTGAACTGAACTGCTACAAACATTGACGTGGTTGCATCAGTGTAGTATGCTGATTTTAAGTCATTTGGGTATAAACCAAGGAGTGGAATAGCTGGGTCAAAAGGTGATTCTGTTCCAAGTTTTCTGAAGAATCTCCATACTTCTTTCTTATAATGATTGAATTAATTTGCAGTCCCATCAGCAATGTATGAGTGTACCTTTTTCCCCACATCCTCACCAACATTCACTATTGTCTGTATTCTTGATAATTGCCATTCTGACTAGAATGAGATGAAATCTTAGTATGGTTTTTATTTTTATTTCTCTAAGTGGGAGAATATCTTTACCCCATGCACCTCAGATAAAGCATTAATCTCTGGGATATATAAAGAACTCAAAACACTTAACAGAAAAAAAAAAAAACAACACAACAACTCACAAATAACCCAATCAACAAATGGGCTAAGGAACTGAACACTTTACAGAAGAATACAATCCATCAACAAATATATAAAAAAAATGTTTAACTCTCTCTCTTCTAGAGCATATACATAGACGTCCACCTCCATTTACTCTTCAATGTCTTCATGGGTTGAACTCAATGCCTGCTCAATTCTTGTTTTGCATAATCTGTTCTGCGACACTTCTTATTGTGTATGTGCCATTCCGAACCAGAGGTAAATGGGGTTAGTAGTGATGAACTCTCTCTTGGTTGCTCTTATTTTCCTAGAAATCTGTTGGGGTTGTTCAGCCAAGTTCTTGTGACGCTTTCATCAGCACCAGGAGGATCTGCTGTTTAGGTGGCATCTCAGAGGATCAAATTGCAACACTGAAATTGTTTTGGGTGTCAAGCACAAAAGCTGCTCTCACTGTTGCCAGTGTTTCCAACAGTACAGGTGGCAAATCACCATCTGCTACATATTGGCTTCAGAAAATATGGCTGAATCTAGTCACTCTTTAGGTATATTCTGGATCCACTTACTTGTTGGTGTACATACATGACTCTATGTCAAAATTTCTTATCTATTTGGGCCTTAGAATCTACAGTAAAATACAATGTCAAATATAAATATTCTCCTTTCAGTTCCAATACTAACATATACCCCAAATCTGAATGCAATTTCTGGAAGTTTATGAAACTTTGAAATCCTTCTGTGGACCAATTATTTATGAAATATGGTCATTATTTATAGTAAAGTTAATAAAGTAACATAATTATATTTAAAAAATGTGATTTTGACACAATTTTTCATCATTTAGAGGCTAAGGGAAATGTATAGGCAGGATACTTGAAGCATTGCTTCCAAATCATAAAGGAGAATTTTAGAGTTAGCCTGGTCACCAGCAGGGGGTCCTCTGTTGCCGCATTTTTCATCGTCTTCTTAGGTAGGCCTTTGGACCACAACACGCATAGACCTGTATTTTGAAATTATAAAGTCTTCCCTCAGAACTTTTGAAACCAATGAATAAAAGGCCCTATACCTTAGTGTCAAATAAAAATAAATAAATTTATAGAAAATAAATAGATTTATATTAAAAATACAAGCACCCATATACAATGTGGGGGAAAATATGGAGCAGCTAAACCATATTTTAAGTTCCCTGGACATCTTTATTTTAATTGTGAATTCGTACTCCTGAAATTTCTGTAGGAGGAAATGTGAGGAGCTGAGAGACCAGGGCCCAGAATGCCTTCACCATTCTATTTTTTTCTTCCCAATTTGGATGCATTTTATTTCTTTTAATGCCTTATTGCATTTACGAGGACTAGTATAAATAAAAGTCATGAAAGTACTATAGAATTACTATCTTTCAGTAAAATGCTAAATAGAAGTGTCAAGAATGGCATCTTTGCCTAATTTCAGTTCTTAAACAAAAAGCTTTCAATTTCTCACCATTGAGTACCTTGTTACTTGTAGGTTTTTTTTCTATGTGTGGTATTATCTTCATTTCCTTTTTAGTTACTTAGTATATGGAAATGTAACTGATTTTTGTATTGTTGTTTTTATGTTAAGAATTTTCTGAATTGTGTGTGTGTGTGTGTGTGTGTGTGTGTGTTGGAAGGGGTGTGTGAGTGTGTGTAGTCTACATATTGTTGGATCATGCCATCTGCAAACAGAAAGAGTTTTACTTCTTTCAGCACATTTATTTTGAAATGAGTTCCTTCTATGTCTAATTTGTTGACAAGTTTAGTTGCGAAAGGATGTTGAATTTTGTCAAATCCTTTTTGTGCACATAATAGGATGTTGTGGTGATGATTATTAATTTTATTAATGCTCTATATCATACTTATTGATTTATGTATGTTGACCCATTCTTGATACCCAGGTTAAATCCTACTTGGTCAAAGTGTTTTAGTGTACTGTTGAATTTACTTTGCCAATTTTTTATTGAGGACTTTTGCAAATGTGTTCATCAGTAACATTGGCCTGTAACTTTTTTATGTGTGTGTGGTATTTTTTTCTGCCTTTAATATCTGGTGGTGCTGGCTTCAATAAAAAACCTTGGTAGTGCTCCCTTTTCTTCCATCTTTTGGGAGAATTTAAGAAGAATGGGTTGCACCCCACCTATTTATGATATGTTAAAATACACCCTACTGTCATGTGTATCTAAAAACAATAAATAAAAAAGAGAAGGATTAGTATTAATTCTTTAACTATGTGGCATAATTCACTTGTGAACCAATTGGACTTGAAATTCTCTTTTTGGGACATTTCTGATTACTGATTTAATCTGCTTACTTATTCATGATCTGTTTGGCTAGAGTCAGTCTTGGTAGGTTATGTGTTCCCTCTAATTTATTTATTTCTTCTAGGTTTTCCAATTTGTTGTTATATAGTTATAGTATGTGCCTCAAATCCATTCTACTCATCCCAATATTCCCCAGATTTTCATCCACTTACAAACTCAAAGTTGATGATAAAAAGGATAGTAACAAATGAATATTTAAAATTCATTTTATGTAGCTATTTCAAGGATCAATTGAATCCATCTCTTTTAAGTGGTAAAACAATGAATCTAAAGGACAAATTCTAAGTACAAGTAAAGTAATATTAAATGTTATTCCTGTACATTCCTTCCCTCTAGTACATTCTCACAAATTTCCTAATTTTTGCATCTTTCTCAGTCTTTATTTCAGATCCTTTCTTTTCCTTGTACAATAGCTGGATGAAGGACGTAATATTTGTGATAGTTGTTTTGGCGGTATTTTTCACTATCCTAATTGGATGCCTAATATGGAATCTAAAAAGTAAGTTAACAGGAGGACTCATGACTCTGAGACTTTCTTCTCGTACAAATTTATTTTACATTGCCTTCTAAGGCCCCACTTTATATCTTGTTTTTAGCCAAGGTTTAACTATTTCCCAAGAGAATGAAAGGTTAAGTCTCAAAATGTATTTATTGAAGTTATTCGTTAATATTCTTTGGATAAATTGTAGTCTGCCCCTCTCTGAGTGAGCTTATTTCTATCCTGTCTATAATAAAAGAGTGACTCAGCTTCTTTTGCCCAGTCCTTCAGCTAATAAGACACAGAATCCTAATTCTGCTTCTCAATTTTTTCATTCTCCTCCTATCATGTAGACAGAGTTGACATCTCTTATCTCTGGCACCCTCCCCAAAAGAATAAAATTCGGTTTTCTCCAAGCACGTTTTGTGACCCTGTTTCCCAAATAGATCAACTTAACCTCCTTTTACTTATTTAATTCATTGAAAAATTGCTAAGATTTAATCCTACTTGACTGTCCTTTACCTCCTTTACTCCAACCTTCTTGAAGGATGCTCATTATTCTATACTTTTGTTCAGAGAATCCCAGGAGATAGGTATTAAGGTGGAAATGACTCCTTTTATTTCCAAAATATTGTTTCTGATATAAATGAGAGTTAACATGTCCATATATATAAGATTCCCCCAGCACCTCTTATAATAAAACTGCGATTCATAAGGCCATAAGCAATTTCCATTGTTTTCTTGATAAATTTTCCCTAAGGTCCAAGTCTTAAATCAACATTGACCATATTATGTGTATCACTAGATGTTAGAAGAAAAAAATAAGTATATAGAATAATGAGAGGAAAAATATCTTGAGCTCACAGTTTTACCTATTTCAAATAATTTCTCATAAATAAAAGCAACAAATAGTTAAGGATTTATAAAATGCACTATGACTGTTAAGTCTATAAAAATTGAGAAAAATTCTTCCCAAATGGAAAAATAAGAATATTAAAAATATATTAATAGTATATAAGAAATAAGTAAAAGAATTCAGTTAGAACTCAAATGTTAATTTAAAATAAAGGTCATGTTACAGTTACATAGTAAAGCTACTTGAAGAAAATAATTTGAAAATATAGCTAGCCATCTGTAACTACAGGTACACAGATTAAACCAAATGCAGATCAAAAGCATATTTTTAAAATTGTTCCTGTGTTGAACATGTAGAGACATTTTTGTCATTAGTCCATAAATGATATAGTATAATAACTATCTTCTTAGTATTTATATTACTAAATGATTTTATATAAGGGATTTCCTCAGATTTTGGTATTTATAGGGTGGAGCGGGAGCTAACTGGAAATAACTCATCATGGGAACCAAGTGATTACCATGTATTCATAATCTAGTCACTGAATATTAATGACTTTTAATATTACAGAAAGAGTGATAAGAGATTATAGTTTTATAGATGTAAAAAAAAAACATTACCTGTTGGGGCTGGGTTGTGGCTCAGTGGTAGAGCACTTGCCTACCATGTATAAGGTTCTGGGTTCAAACCTCAGCACTACATAAAATAAATGAATAAAAATAAACTGGGTCTAGAGTTGTGGCTCAGTGGTAGAGCACTTGCCTAGCATGTGTGAGGCACTGGGTTCAATTCTCACCACCACATATAAATAAATAATAAAATAAAGGTCCATCAACAACCAAAAAATATTAACAAAAAACATGCATATCAGCTGCTATGGTTTGGATCTTAATTCTCTTCCACCCCCACCAAAGGTTCTTTGTGGTAAAGCCTGGCATTATTGGGAGGTAGTGGAAGGTATTAGTGGGAGGTAGTGTTTGGGTTATGAGAAATTTAACCTAATCAGTGCTTTAATCCACTGATAACTATTAACTGTGTAGTGATTGTTTTAGTCAGCTTTTTCACTGCTGTCACTAAAAGACCTGACTAGAACAATTTTAGGAAAGGAAAAGTTTATTTGAGGGCTCACAGTTTCACAGGTCTCAGTTGATAGACAGCCAGCTCCATTCCTCGGGGCTCCAAGTGAGGCTGAACATCATGGTGGAAGAGTGTGGCATAGGGAAGCAGCTAACATGGCAATAAGAAAGCAGAGAGAGACTCCACTTGCCAGATATACACCCCAAAGGCATGCCCCCAATAACCCACCTCCTCAGCCACACCCTGCCCACCCTCATCTACCATTCAGTTAATCCTCTCATGGGATTACTTCACTGATTGGGTTAAGGCTCTTATAACCCAATTGTTTCCCCTCTAAACCTTTTTGCACCATCTCACACATTAACTTTTGGGGGATACCTCACATTCAAACCATAATAGTAACTATAGGCATGTGTTCTATAGCTGGAGAAGGTGGGTCATTGGGAGCAGATCAAAAGCATATTGTAAAAATCGTGCCTGTGTTGAACATGTAGAGACAAGGCTTTGGGTTTTGTATTTTGTCATGGTGAGAAGAGCTCTCTCTCGCTGCTTTTTGGTGCAGAGTCACTTTCCTCCACCACACTCTTATATCATAACATTTTGTCTTGCCTTAGGCCCAGAGGAAGGGAATTGGCTGTATATAGAATCAGACCTCTGAAACCATGAGCCCCCAAATAAACATTTCCTTCTCTAAAACTGTTCTTGTTGGGTATTTTGATTGCAGCAACTAAAAAGTTGATGGAAATAAGCAAGCTAGAAAAATGAAGGACTGATATCAAAGCAGAATTTAACAGATAATCCTGGTGGCAGTTCGGAAAGGCAGAATGCTTCTAGGGATGAAGGCAGCAAGGACTATGCTGATGAAGTTTCAGATGGAATTACATTGGAAACTGGATTAGAGGCTGTGCATATCACACTGTGGCAAGTTTGGATACATTTTGCCCATGCCTTGAGGCTTGGAGGGAGGCTGAGTTTAAAGGTGATGGACTTGTTTATCTGGAGGGAGGAAATTTCAAAGCTGCCCATGTCCCACCACAGTTTATCCTCAATGACAAACCTGGAGCTGTAGGATTTAATGTTTCCCTTATTGAGTTTCAATCTTGCTTTGGTCTCCTTCCTTTTTTCCTGTTCTTCCTTTTTGGAATGGGAATGTTTATTCTGTTCCTCCATTGTATATTAGAAGTATATAACTTTCATTTTTACTTTTACAGGGCTCTGAAATGAGTTTGCCTTGAGTCTCAGAGAAGATTTTGGACTTAGATTTTTGACCAATTCTGCAATAGTTCAGACTCTGGAATTCTTGGGAATGGACTGAATCTATCCTACCTTGTGAGATGGGCATGTGCCTTTGGGGCTTGGGAAAAAAATATTATAGTTTGGGTCTTAAATGTTCACCATAGGTCCATGTAGTAAGGCTTGGTCCCATGTGTGTTGCTATTGAGAAGCTTTAGGAGGTGAGGCCTAGTGGAAGTCTTTGGATCATAGAGAGTATATCCTCAAAATGGTTAGTAGGACCTCTTTCTCCATTGTTTCTGGGCCATGAGATATAAATCTTTTCTCCACCACACTCTCCAGCCATAATGTACTTCCTCCCCACCTGAAGCCTAAAAGCAATAGGTTCTTCTGATCACACATAGGAACTTCCAAATATGTGAGCCAAAATATAATTTTTCTCTTTATAAATTGATTAACTCATATTCATGTTATAATAATGGAAAGGTGACGAATATATCAGCCAGTCAAAATCTGTTTATATATTTGGATTTTTAAAAAATAATAAACTATTATATAGTTTTGACAATTTTAGACAATTATAAATATACATATTATCTGTACCTTTGATCATATTAATGAAAAATGAGATATTAATTTTGTTATAATTATGATATGATAGCTATATTGGAGAAAAGCTTGTTCTCTATTGAGATATACTGATAAATTTATAAATGAAATTACAACATTTGGGAATTGCTTTAATATAATATGGAAATCAGTGAAGTGGGTGCAGGTATAGTTAAAACTGAAAATAAGTTAATATTTATTTAAAGTATGTGATGGGAACATGAATTATACATGTTACATTTATGCATTTATATGTTTAAAATTTTGGGTAATAAAAGAAAAAATACAGAGTGCTGTGATAATTCTTGGGAGATGGGGAAATAAGGATTAAAAAACACTTAAGAGGGTGTTTAGGAGAATTTTATAATCACATAAGTTAAATACAAAGTCAGTTGATAAACATCACATCAGGAAGAGTTTCAGAAGGATATAGTAAATTGTGAAAATATAAGGAAAATACAATAGCAAAAATGAGCTATTATTAGAGCCCTTGCTTAACATGTGAAGCCCTGAGTTCAATCCCCAGTACTAAAAAAATAAGAAATAAAAATAATTTTAAAATAAGATATATTCAACAGGGGTGAAGATACACACATAACAGTATGAGAAATACAACACATTCTAATTTAATTTACAAAAAATAACTAATAATCATACACAAAGTGGCAACACCTTTTTTCTGATTTTATTTGTTATTTGTTCTTATTAGTTATACATGACAGTAGAATGTAGTTTTACATATTATACACATACGGATTACAGCGGCCATTCTTCTGGTTGTACATGGTATGGAATTACATTGGTCTTGTATTTATATACGCACAGAGGAAAGCAATGTCCAGTTCATTCTATTACCTTTCCTATTCCCGTTAAGCCACTAATGACATTCCTTTTATTCCCCTTTGACAAAATGGCAACACTTAAAGATTTCATAGCATTTTTTTTCAGAATTGAAAGATTTGTGAAGCTCATCTTAAAAATATAAAAGCAAACAAACAAGGGTGCTCCAGGTGATTTATACTGATTAGATAAAAGTGCATAACCACTTTGGGCAGACTTCAGGGAAACTGCAGAATGAAATATGCAAAGGCAATATGATACATAAGTAGAACATAATGTCATTAAATAAATGGAAAAAAAACAAACATCAGAAGTCAGAACAAAAAGGAAGAATAACTTCATGCTGTGTAGGGAGAAATTATTATGAACCTATGCTGCAGTCTGGCTGGGCAAAGTAACCAGGAGGTGACAAGCAACTTGAAGGTTGAAACGGGAACTGCTTTATTACGGAACAATAACGGTATATATACCTAACTGATTACACACAGCTTGACTCAATTAGCATCATCCAGATACAGCAATCAGCCGATAAGGAATCTCCACCATCTTAATGGCTCTGTGGCGCTGCCTCAAAAACCACTCCTCCTGGCAAACTACCAGGCGCCATCTTGACTTGATTCGCGTCCCTCAACATCTCCCCGCTTTTATTTTATTAAACAACAAGTATGTGATTTAGGGACCATGCCTGTTTTAGGTCCTTACCCATCATTGGATGGTCTGACTTCAAATCGTCAGTCTCCTGGCTTAGGTTGGTACCATTGTAATTGGATCTTACCCATCTTTGACTACCGGCCCAAAACACTTAGCCATACTTGTGGATAACGACCATAGTGGTTTTTACACAAACACCATAAACAACCTGCCACAAGCAGAAATGAGGAGGATACAAAATGCCACGATACCAAGCCATTGACTGCTCCAAGTGAGAAACCCCTGGAAAAACTATACCACAGATGACACAGTCAGCAAAGATACCTTGGTACTATTACAATTTGTTGTCATAATGCATATAAGTGATACACAGTCCAAGTAAGTTCTATAAGCAGCTCAAAGCAGAGGAATCCATTAATATGTCTTGAAGTAAATGTTCATGCAACAGTTTGTACAGTTTGTTGTGATAGTTATCAAAGAAGCTGCAGCAGAAACAGCAAGAGCTGTGATGATGGTAGCTGTAATTCCTTCTTCCTGTAACTTGCATATGGGTTTGAAGGCATTCCCACAAGTGAGCCTCAAGGTTTTTTACATTTGAAATAGGCCTTAATGGTGCTCATTATTCATTAGCCTCCAGGTATGGGAGAACCATTGTCACAGATGTAAGAATAGCCAAGCTGGAGCTCTGGATATCAGCTGTTATAGATTTGAGCCAAATCATCTTCTTTTTGGTCTGTAGAAATCGCTTTAGTTAGTCTCTCTGGAATCCAAATCGGCTGCTGCTCTCCCTGTGGAAACACACAGACAGACCCCCGACTCCAGACAATCACTGGGTCAGGAACTTTAATGATAATAACTGTAATCTGATGCAGTTGTGGTAAAAACTGTAAAATACCAAAGCATCTGAAGGTAAATGCTATCACCATAATTGAAAACTGGAGTTCTGGATATCCTGTGGCAGCACCTGCAGCAAATAGGGAAAAACTGACAACTCATTAGTTATTGGCATTGGAAATGGCCAAACTTCAGGGGTGCCGGGCGCATCCTCTGACGCCAGCCACAGCATCCTGCTCCCCGGGCAGCCCCATGGGGGGGTGCGGGGAAGGGCCGGTGGCCGCCACCGCTGGCTGGAAAGTCCTTGCTGCACAGCGACCGCCGCACCGCGCCGTGCCGCTTCACGCACCCTCTGGTGACGAAAAGTGTTTAGTAGTAGCCTTTTGTTGTAACTCCTTCCCTGATAGTCCTTTCTCCTCTGAACTTTCTTCCTCTTTCTGACTAGAGTTCCTGGGCTTTTACCAACGTATGCCCTAACTGTTCTTGGTTTTACTGGGGTGCCTCCTTCCTTTAGCAATTTACTTAACACCCTTTCGGTTTGGTTCTTACTAACTTCCGATCCCATATTTCCATAACAAAGACAATACAACACACCAAGACAAAACAAGACAAAAACACACTGTATCAATCTTCTCCATTTTCTTGAAATGGCCATTTGTCCTTTCGCCCTATCTACTTCCTCAGGGGAGAGCAGGTTTCCTCCCGTCCTATCTATTTCTAGGGATGGGCAGCTTACCTTGTCTCTTACCCCCGAGTGTCCCGGAGTTCCCCTGTACGGGCCACCATTTGCCACAGTCTGGCTGGGCAAAGTAACCAGGAGGTGAGAAGCAGCTTGAAGGTTGAAGCGGGAACTGCTTTATTATGGAACAACAACTGTATGTATACCTAACTGATTAAACACAGCTTGACTCAATTAGTATCATCCAGATACAGCAATCAGCCAATAAGGAATCTCCACCATCTTAATGGCTCTGTGGTGTTGCCTCACAAACCACTCCTCCTGGCAAACTGCCAGGCGCCATCTTGACTTGATTCACGGCCCTCAACAAACCTAGAATTATATAACTATAATTCAGTAAGAACTGAATCTACCTGCACTGATATTGCTTAATTAAAGAAGTTCTTGAATACTAATTTAAGCAAATAGCTCACCTCTCAGGACAGAAAATTCTTCACTTGAACAAACAGCTTTCTTACAAAAGAAAAAAAATTGCTCATTAAAATTCTTTTAAAAATCATCAATCTAAACTATTGTCATGAACTTTGCTCATATTCATTTTCCTGAGAAGAAAACTTACAAACCACTGCATTCACTCCCCTCAAACCTACAAACCTCTTATCTCTTCCTTCTGAGATGTTACTTAGATTCTGTTGACATGGGCTCTTTCTTATACCAGTATATTTGATAAACATTGTTTGAAGAGTGGATTGTTCTGTTGATTTTTGTGGAAAGTTGGCATTTAACATAACTGACTGGTATTCTGTCCAAGAAACAACATATTTATTTCTCTGATTTTACTTTTCTGCTATTGTCTTAGGTAACACTAAGTTATGGTAGCAAAAGCATAATTATACCTGGGATAACTGCTCTATAGGATGGGGAGTTGGATTTTATGGTTGTAGGAATTGACAGTGAAAATATAGGATAGTTTTAACTCCTTTGGCTCTTTTCAAAAATTTGTTCTAATTAGTTATACATGAAAGTAGAGTGCATTTTGACACATCATACGTAAATGGAGTATAACTTCTCATTTGCTGGTTATACATGATGTAGAGTTACACAGGACATGTAATCATCTATGCACATGGGGTAGTAATGTCTGATTCATTCTATTATCATTCCTACCAACATGCTCCCTCCTCTCCCTTCACTCCCCTATGACTAGTCCAAAATACCTCTATTCTCCCCCCAACCTTATTGTGAATTAGCATTCAGATATCAGAGAAAACATTCTGCTTTTTGTTCTTTGGGATTGGTTTATTTCACTTAGCATAATATTCCCCAATTTCATTCATTTAAGGGCAAATGCTATAATTTCATTCTTCTTTAAGGATGACAAATATTCCATTGTGAATACATATCACAGTTTCTTTATCCATTCACCCATTGAAGGGCATCTATGTTGGTTCCATAGTTTAATTATTGTGAATTGAGCTAACATAGATGTGGCTGTGTCACTGTAGAATGCAGTTTTTAAGTCTGTTGGATATGAACCTAGGAGTAAGATGACTGGGTCAAATGGTGATTCCATTCCAAGTTTTCTTCTTTGGACTCTTTAAATGAAACACATGGGAAATCAGTGAAATTAATTTCTATTTAAAATTATTCAAACACTATATATTTTTTTGGTCTTAGTTTTCTGCTGCTATAAATGGATCCACATACTGGGTAACTTATAAAGAATTAGAGATTTACTAAGTTCACAATTATGGAGGCTGGGAGGTTCCAAGGCCTCTGCTGAGGGCCTTCTTGCCTTGTCATCACATGGTGGAGGGCATTACCTGGTGATGACAAAGAGAGTGTAACAGTTGGTCTTTCTTCTTCTTCTTCTTCTTCTTCTTCTTCTTCTTCTTCTTCTTCTTCTTCTTCTTCTTCTTCTTCTTCTTCTTCTTCTTCTTCTCCTCCTCCTCCTCCTCCTCCTCCTCCTCCTCCTCCTCCTTCTCCTCCTCCTCCTTCTTCTCCTTCTCCACCTTCTCCTTCTCCTTCTTCTCCTTCTCCTCCTCCTCCTCCTCCTCCTCCTCCTTCTCCTTTCTTCTTCTTCTTCTTCTTCTTCTTCTTCTTCTTCTTCTTCTTCTTCTTCCACTAATGAGATCGTGGGGGTCCCATCCTTACAACCCCATCAAATTCTAATTACTTCCCAAAGGTCTTATCTCCAAACACTGTTAACATATGGATTTGGGAAATAAGTTTCCAATGGATTGTAGATCCTCTATGTATAGAATCATGTCACCAGCAAACAGTGATTGTTTGAGTTCTTCTTTTCCTATTTGTATTCCTTTAATTTCTTTTGTCTGTTTAATTGCCCTGGCTAGTTTCAAGAACTATGTTAAATAGAAGTGGTGAAAGAGGGCATCCCTGTCTCACTCCAGTTTTTAGAAGGAATTCTTTCATTTTTCTCCATTTAGAATAATGTTGGCCTTGGGATTAGCCTAGCTAGCTTTTGCAATGTTGAGATATGTTCCTATTATGCCTAGTTTTTCTAGTGTTTTGAACATGGAGGATTGCTGTATTTTGTGTATGCTTTTTCTGCATCTATTGAGATGATCATATAATTCTTATTTTTAAGTTTATTGATGTGATGAATTAGATTTATTGATTTCTGTATGTTGAACCAACTTTACATCCCTAGGATAAACCCCACATGATCTTAGTGCACTATCTTTTTAATATGTTTTTTATACATTTGCCAGAGTTTTACTGAGAATTTTTGCATCTATGTTCATTAGAGATATTGGTTTGAAGCTTTCTTTCTCTGCAGTGTCTTTGTCTGGTTTTGGAATCAGGGTGATATTGGCCTCATAGAATGAGTTTGGAAGTGTTTCCTCTTTTTGTTTTCATGGAATAATTTGAGGAGTATTGGTATTAGTTCTTCTTTGAAGGCCTTGTGGAACTCAGCTGTGAATGCATCTGTAGCTCACTCACCCCCTCCCTTTCTACTTCCCAATCACGAACCTCTTTCTCTGGAGGTCTTTGGGACTGTGCTCTGGGGCTTGTGCACCTTTCACAGAGAGCTTTTTTGTATAGGGCTTTTCAGGACCAGTCTTTGTGAGCTCTGGACCAGCCATGTAATTGCAAGCACTGTGCCGGATTAGTGGCTGCAGAGGAGGGGGGAATTGGGGGACTATAAATACCTTGATATTGCTTCTAGGCCCCAGCCAGTATCCCAAGCTGGAAGTTGCCCCAACTAAAGATGGTGGTGGATAACCCAAGTCGGTGACAAATGTGTCCCAAGATCGAGGCAGATGCTTTCATAGATAGGGTGTTGGGTTGAGCCAGGTGGTGGCATTGTTTGGCGTGTTTGGAGATGCAGCTCTATTATGTGCAGTGCTGTGGCTGGTGGCTGTCTCCAGACCCTGTCCAATGTCCCCAGGTGCAGGTGACTATGGCAGTGTTTTCAGTATCCCAACATGGAGGTGACCAGAGGGAGCCCCATGCTGGTAGATGGAGGTCCACACAGGAGTGGCAGCCCAGTGGGTCCTGCACAGGAGCAGCTGTTGGGGTTGCTTTAATAACTAGTAGAGAAACATTATTTCCACTGCTTGAGTCCTAGGTCATGGAGTGACAGGAAATGCAGCCTCCCTCTAGCCCACCCTTTTGAATCCTCCCTACAATCACTTTAGAGCAAAGTCATATACAACTCAACCTTTTGAAAAGCCAAAAACTTGTCAATAATGTTATCCATAATTCCTCTAATCCAGGAATAAATTTGTAGTACAGTTCTGGAAAAACTTGAAAAATTAATTACTAAATGTAGTAAAATTGCCATAAGCAGTATGTAGTGCTGAAAGGGGGAAGAAGAAAAAAATGTGCAAAAGAAAGAGAAAAGGTAAGATAGAAAAGAATAATACACACCAAGGTAAAAAGAAAAAAAAAGATTGATGTGAGAGGGGGATACTTGAGACAGTAACAGGTAATAAGAGGAAAAAGAGAGGTTAAGAGGAGCAATTGAAAAACCTGAGTTAGGAAAACAAAGAATTATTCCAATTAATACTTTAAGACATTAGAAAAATACAATTCAAATTGATGTGGGAGCTATTTATAGTAAATCATGGAACAAAAATTCTTGTTGACTCTTGGTTTGGATTTCATCAGGATTTGGGACCTTTAGAAGATATTTGTCATTCTTTGGCTTCATATCTCCCCAGAGGTTCTGGGCTACAGAAACCACTCCCCTATCGAACATCTCATGAGATGGTTTTCATTTGTCAGCCCAGGGACATGAGCTTGGATGCTTGGAGGGTGTCGTGCTATGTCAGTTCACTGTTTCTATCGTATACAGGAGCTCAGAATGTAGGGTTTTGGACTATTGTTATGACCAAAATGGATCATTTCACACTGTCAGTCCTCTTCAAAGTGGCATAGAGCCCGAGACTGTCTTCAAGCACAGGACCTGTGGTCATGGGTTCTCTGTGTGCTGTCTGTGTTGCAGAAGCATCCCTCTTGACTAACATCGGTGTCTGTCCTAACATCCACTGCCCAAGGTTGTGAACCATAGGTGCTTCTTTCTTCCAGTGCCTGGGACAGAACAGCTGTCCTGCCTGTGTCCAAGCTTCAACTAGTTTTAGCCGTGAGTCACAGATGCTTTCTCCCTGCACTGCCAAGGACAAAGACTCCCTTCAAGCCTGGTTCTGAGCTCTCATTTCCCACAACAGTGAATCTCAGGTGATCACTCCGTCTCTGTCTAGGCTCCCATAGAGGCGATAAAGAGTGATGCATTAGGCTAGTACTTCCAAGGGCAGGTCTAGCCCACTCCTCTTGTTCTTGGTGAGGGTGGGGGTGGGGGTGGTGTTTCAGCAGCTTTCAACTAGCAACATTCCCTCTACAAGATCCTTCTAGATAGATTATTGAGGTATTTCACAGTAGGGGTACTCCCTCTGGTTATATTTGTGACTATCTGAAGGTGAAGAGATTCCTTTCATTTATTCTAGGCTGTCTGGCCACCTGTGGGCTCCACAAAACAGCTGCCATGCCGAGAATGACTTTTTGTTCTCAATGTGTTAAACTACTTGGTCTCCTTCAGTGACTTAGCTGTTCCTGTTGTCTTTTCATTCGACCTGCTTTTCTTTCCAGCTGTTATTAAGGGAATGAGTGTATATGCTTTTCCTCTCCCTCTTTCTTTCTCTGTTGCCCATCTCCCCACTTCCTAACCTAGTCTGGGTTCAAGGTTAAGAAGCTCTGTCCTTATTTTCTACTTTGATAACCAAACTTCAAGTCTCTGTAGGTCTCAGACTCTCCAATGTTGAGTCTTAAGAGCATTTATTCTGTAACTCAGACCTTTGGTCAGCTGTTCCTCCTTTTGGTGCTGTGGAGGAGTCAGGATTTCTGCCTCATTCCTCTCCACTTCAATCTTCTCTTAATTTTATCAAAATTTTTAACACCAGTCTATAAGATCTCCCTGGAGCCCATTTATCAGAGAGGATCTCCACTGTGATTGTCTTTCCTTTAGCAGGTAGCAACTTGCTATTGATTTTTACCTGATGCTTGCCACCACGATGAAGGTTTTCTGTGGTCCTATTTAGCTCCAGTCTTGTGTGTTTATCTCAGATGTGAGTACTTATCAATCATATTAGTTTTCTCCATTGGGAGTTGGTTCTAATGGTCAAGGCCCAGTACAGTTTTCTAATCCTCCATCAGGGTTAGAGAAACTGGGGGATTTTTTTTTTTTTTAATTAACAATGGGTCCTCATTTGTGTCCTGGGAATGATAGTTTCCTGCTCTCTGCCTGCATCTTAGTACTTTTGTCCTATAAGGGAGAAGGCTCTTACTATAAATTTTGCCTCTCCTGCAGAGCAGGCTCCTATCCTCTTCCTGGCTTGCATAAGAAGGAAAGTTTTCTCCAATTTTCCATCCTACCTTCAATCACTGTCATGAATACGAAGTGAGGTTCATAGGCGGTTTCTCACAGGTGGTTTCAAACTCTTTTTGTGTGTGTACACATTCGAGAAATTACTCTTTCATGTACACTCACATTTGGGCTTAATTTATACATTAAAATTTTATCTGATGTCTTCACACAACTTTGTATGGTGACTAATTTTCTGTGTTTTGCTCCTGGTGTGTCAGTGCTTTTATCCCATCTTCTTGGAAATCCCAGGCTGCATGTTTCCCTGAAATCTCTCCAAGGATCAAGTAAAGCTGTAATTTTGCTGATTATCTAATTTTTCCATATTCTTAAGTTTGTGGCACTTCAGATATTCTGGTGAAAGGCAGAATCCATAACATTATATTCGAATAAGTAGAAAATGTAAGTTTGAATAATGTTTCATTCATATTTTTTTCTTTTATAAATGCTGCCTTATATGAATTCTCTGGGGGGAAAAGAAAACTTTTGAAGTTGATGTAAACACTCCTACTTTGTTAGGTTTTCCCATCTTGACTAGGTAAACAGTGAAAGCATGTATTCTCATTGACTTATATGATAGGTGAAGATAACAACACATGAAATCACTTTTCATTTGCAAGATGAAGCATGCATTTTCATAACATTGCAGTCCCACACACATAATTACAGCATAACCATATTCAGAGAACATCAGAAAAATAGGATTTTAAGTTACTTTCTAAAGACCTAGTTGAAAAAACACCCTTACCCTCTCTCTCATACAAGGCCTGAAAAATCTTAAGGGCAAGTCAGAAGTATGCATTACTATAGAAAGATAGCTTTCAACTTCAGTAGTAAATGCAATCATCTGGGAGAATTTTTTAAAATACCAATGGTATTCCCCACAACAGAGTATTTCTCAAGTGTTTCATAGATGATTTTAAAGTGAGTTGACCAGGTATAAAATCTTATATGAAGGGATACCAAAAATGCATGGTAAACATGTGAGGTAGGAGATGGATACAAGGTGCAACCATTCATAGGAAACTAAATAAAAATTATGTTAAGACTTTTACATCAGAACTAACCCAAGAATTACTCTGGGGTTGATGCTGCTAGAAGAGTGGAGAAACTTCTGGATTGTTCCTCAAGTTATTTCATTGTTAATGTTTTAGTCACAGAATGGGTGACACTGGTGGCTATATCCACAATCTCTCTCCAGATTCTTCTGTGCTTATTTTGGCACCCATTGTTCTATGTGCTGGGAAAGAGCTTAGACAAACTCCAAGTCTCCCGGGAAAAACTAGGCAGGGCTTTGCCATAAATACCTGGAGATAAAAAGCACACTAGATTCAGGAACTCTGTTAGTCAGCTTTCTGTCACTGTGGCCAACATACCTGATGAGAACAATTTAAAAGAGGAAAAGTTTATTTTCCCTCATAGTTTCAGAGGTTCAGTCCATGACCAGCTGACTTCATTGCTCTGGACCTGGGGTGAGGCAGAACATCATGGTGGAAAGACATGGTGAAGGAAAGATATCAGCTCATGGCAGGCTCAGAAGTGAAGAGAGAGAAGAAGGAGCCAGGAGGAAAAGATATAATCGTCAAGGGTATATTTCCAGTGACCCACTTCTTCTACTCATGTCCCACCTGCCTATAGTTACCACCCAACATAGTAGTCCTTTCAAATTATTAATTGAATAAGTGGATTAATCCACTGATTAAATCACAACTCACATAATTAATCATTTTACCTCTGAACATTCCTGCATTAACACAGGAGATCTGACAGGATACCTCATCTCCAAGTCAAAACAAGACCTAAGATAAATGATAAGATGTATGGATTCTGACTCCACTGAAGCCTCATCCTATAGCCATGGTCATCAGATAACCTGACCTTTTATATATTACATAAACTTAAATGTACAATATGCACATAAAACTTAAGTATTTATCAGATGTATTTCTTAAATTTTCATTTTCATAATTATTTCCTCTCTCTTCAGCTCACTTCTCATTATTCCCTCCTATCCTCTCTCCCACTCTGGCTATACTTAATTACCTGAAGTGTTTTGAATTCATTACCTTCTCTTATGTCTACAAAGTCAAGGTGCTTCCTCAGCCTGGAAAACTTACTCTATTCCTTTGAAGTCTTAATTGGCTACTGTTTGCTTTGCTTCAAGACTCTTCTCAGTCATTATCAGCTCTCCAAAACCTTCCTTGAATGGCCAACCTGAATTTTGTGCCTTCAATTTGTGCCTCCACATCTCCATTTCTTTCCTATCTATGTGCAGATTCAGCATTCAGAATCAATTCACCACAGTCCTTTTATTCAGCAGGAATGGTATGAAATTTATAAATGAGATTTTTTTCTTCTTTCCAGAGTGAGGTAAGTCATGTTGGTACTTGAGCAATGCCAGGTGCAATCATTCAGCTGAACAGAGTGCCACCCACAGGTTTGTATAAACAATCATCCCTTGGAATTTCCCATGGAAAGGGACTTAAGTATCAGCCTAGCAGAATCATATGCCCAGAGTTTGACAGCAGGAGTGGGGATCCCCATCTGACTCTGGAATATCTCGCCTTGACTGCAGAAAAACTGCTGAAACACTGTTAGAAATTCAGGTAACTCAACTGGAACTCTTTCTGCAGGGTCAAGAGTGAACTGACTTAGGATTACAGGCTCAAGTTAATGAGGGGATTTACTAGGGTTTAGGTTCATGGTTTTCTATTAATGGATAGTCTACTTATTCTATACTTTCCTCTTCTTGCACCTTCTGAGAGGACTTCTGTCTCTAATTTCTATGGACTTGACTGACCTATATTTGAAGACTAGTGAGATCTGGGAGTGCAGAAGGATGTAATGCATTGGGCAGTCTTCATCATTGTAGAAGAAAAATATTTCTCAATCTTTCTTT
Organism: Marmota flaviventris; assembly: GCF_047511675.1. NCBI lineage: Eukaryota > Metazoa > Chordata > Mammalia > Rodentia > Sciuridae > Marmota > Marmota flaviventris. Next base: position 37,644,015 of record NC_092507.1, on the reverse strand, counting down.
ATGGATCAGTTGAATGTAGTTTTGTGTCTCAGCAAATATTGGGCTCAATTTCTGGAGATGGCCTGAGAACAAGAAAAGAAAATAGTGTTTCTGTGCATGTTATTCCTCTATCACCTGTTTTTTCACAAAGGGAACTAATTCTTTGCAACCAGAGTACTTCTCCTTTAGTGTTGCTAGTTGTGAATAATAAAAATAGAATGAGAAAGAGAAAAATCTCATAATGAAATGTTTATGATGAGCTTTTTAAAAAATATGATATCTGAATTCTTTCATTTTCTGAAATAAGCACTGAAAAACAAATACTGCATGTTCTCAATCATATATGGATGTTTAGAAAGTTGATTGTATACAAGTAGAGAGTAGATTAGTTGTCAGTAGATTCTAGGTAAGGAAGGGGAAGCAGGAAGAGAGGAAAGTCAGATAGTAGGTACAAAAATACACTTAGGAGGAGTAAGTTCTAGTGTTCCACAGTACCATAGGTTCACTATATTTTACAACAATTCGTTATGTATCTTTCTAAAAAAAACCTAGAAAAGAGGAGTTTAAAGGTTCCCAGCACAAAGAAATGCTAAACGTTTAATGAGAAGGAAATGTTATCCACGATGATTTGAATATTACACATTGAATTATCACATTGTACTCCATAAATATGTACTATTATTAGATGTAAATTTAAAATTTTTTCAAGAAAACTGAACTATTTTTTACTTTCAAAATATTACATGAAAGACTTAGTAAAAATATTTTAAATCATCTACTCTCAATAGTAAAGAATGACATATCAGAAACACTTTGATTCTGCTTAAAATAAATGCATAACAAAAAAGGGATGGGTTGGGCATTGTTTCTGGGTCTTACTGAGTTAAAGACATTCATCTCTTCTTTTATGATCTGATTAACTTTTCTGGCCGGTTGAAGGTGATTTGTAACTTTTATAGTATTTAACTGACATATTTGCTTTCTGTTTGAACATTTGAAAATTTCTTTGATAAAATATGTATACACATGCTGTATGATTTTAAAAATGTTAAGTGTACTTCTCTGTAGCGTTAAGTGTAGTCATGTTGTTGTTATGCAACAATCATCACCATCCCTCCCTAGAAATCTTTCACCTTCCCAAATTAAAACTCTCTATTAAACACTACCTCCCATTGTTCAAATATTTTTTAGAACTCATCCATCTAGTAAGAAACATGTACCTAATTAGGATTATTATTTGAGTGAGATTGGAATTTTGGGGTTCATTATAGCAATATTCCAAAGGACAATGTTTTCTATATTATGATCAATGCTTGGGGCTGGGGTTGTGGCTCAGTGGTAGAGCACTTGCCTAGCATGTGTGAGGTACTGGGTTTGATTCTCAGCACCACATAGAAATAAATAAAATAAAGGTCCAATATATATTTGGCTTTCTTTTTAAATTGTTTTTTTTTTAATTATCTTTGGAGAACTGCAGAGTAGCTGTAGATAGACAAAGTAAGATGAGCATCTCAGTAACCTTTACCTCTTAGCAAGAGTTTTGTCCTCAGTCTAGTCTTGCCCTTCAACTGTGGAATAAGTTTGTATAATTATCATGGGGAAACTTCAATCCTATAAGGTGCCATATCCTGTAATTATTATTAATAGATAATATTAATTTGGTCACACTTCCTGCCTGAAACATAGTCTGTCATCAGCAGTGTCACTCATGTAAAGTAACTTGGAAGAAAAACAGGCAAAAATTTATGATGAAAAAATACAGAATATAGTTGTTATTATTTTTTGTGGTGCTGGGAAAATGTAGTTATTACTAACTCAACTGGTTGCAAAAATATAAACATGGAAGTTGTAGTACCTTCCTCCATTGCTTGCTCTGTATAATACTTGCCTTCAGTCAGCACCTTAGCTAGATGAGGTCCTTCAGAGCTCTATCCACTGTGGATCTGAGCCCTTGAATCCCTACTCTCATTGGGTAACTTCAGGTCTCTATGGACCAGGAATATTGGTCAAGTCACCTCTGTGACCCCTGGATCAGTCTCTCCAGTCGTGCAGTGATGTACTTTTCTGATTCTTGGTTAAATGGTGTGAGAAGCTCCAGGTGGTTAGGGGAAAGTCTCAGCTTCTAATTCATCTCATTCATAATTGTGTCATATAGTGAAAACCTTCCTCTGTGAGATTATGGGACCTCCAAACACACTGCATTGAAGACTATAAGAAGGGAAGTAAACATTTTTTAAGTAGGTTATAAGGTCACATAATGAGAGGATCACCTTCCATATCTACTCCTTGGTTTCCAGGACCTTGCATTCTGCTATAGAATGAAGTCACAATCAGTTATCCACTAGTTTAAACAAATCCCACATGTTCTAGGGCTAGTGTTACACCTCAGCCTTCCTCAGGTTCTATCAAATCAGTTATATCTAGGTCATGGGCACATGGTAAGCCTGGTGAATCCCATGCCCCTGAGCACATTGATGCACTTCCTTTGCTATAAAATGAATTTCCTGGTCAGAGACAATGTTGCATGTGATTTACCAAAAAAAACAAAGGGAATGAAAAGACATTTTTATGTGTATGAATATCTGTGCATGATGAAGTGCGACCAGCTGGGATCTCACATCCAATGGGGAAACTTCAATCCTATAAGGTAGAGTCAGTATCCATCCCTTGAGTATTAATTAATGTTTCCTCTTTGATGGATGCCACCAGCTAGCCACGAGTCTCCTGAAATAATAAGCTGAACATTCAGGGGTGATAGCTAAATAATCCTAAAAGCAAGGACATCCATATTGTTAATCCTATGCATGGCCCTGTCCCTCTGTTCCCAAATCCCCTTGCCCCATGTCTCAGCATTTTAGGCTGCCTTAGAGTGTCTTTAAATTAGCTTAAGAATCTTTATAAATGTAGCATTTAATTATTGCTCCAATTCTGAAACCCTTAAAATTAGACCTTGGATTCAATTCTCATTTCCATCTCTTATAATTAGGGAAAAAATGAGCTTTTCCAGAGTTAGGATGGAGACCTCCTGGTTCTCAACTGTGGATTCATTGCTTTTAATTTTTCCTTTTCATCAGGTCAGTCTTCTAGGACAGTCATAAGAAGGTAGAGAACTTTGTAGTCTTTATAGTTACTTTTTGATCATACCAACCACACTATTTCCTTTCCTTCCTTGTGCCTTCTTCACCACCTGCACTTGATCCTATACCACCAATATTCATAATTTGAATAAATCTGGTGCTGTGGCATGCTATAGATTTCTTTTTCCATTCCTTTTAGTAGGGTCAACTGTGCCTTCCCCCAGTGCATGAGAAACCCAATTTCAGAAACACATGTTGGGAATCTTTTTCTGAGAACTACATTCAACACAAATTCCTGTTACCAGCCAGGATTTCAGCAAGAAATGAAAGACATGCTCAAGTTCAAGGAATATTAATTAAAAAGCTTATTTATAAATGTGCAAATAAGATGTAGAGCAGTTTGGAGGAGCAAAGAAGGACCCTGGAGCTAAGATAAAGAGATTGTGATCACCCATACACCTGAGGAAGTAAAGGCAGGAAGCAGTAACCAAAACTTATAGGCAAAGAGGGCTACAGGGTATGTTTTTTGTTTGTTCAATGTTTGGTTTTGTTTGTTTGCTTGCTTAATGATTGGACAAACAGCTCACACAGCAACCCAGCTGAAAAGTCTGAGAGAGCAAATATTCCAAAGTCATCCTCTTTCATTCCTGTAATCTGCTTATTATTTCACCAGAAGCCACTGAAAAGAGAGCCAATTGCTATTCAATTCTCACAAAATGAAACTAAGGATGTTTCATTTTGTGAGAAACAGAGAAAGGTGGAGAAAATGGAGATTGTATCTGGGGAAGCAAATAGGAGACAGCCAGCACATCTAATATATGCTGGACACACTACAGGATTCTGCAACATATTTTGAAGAGAAGTTATAATTCCTATATTAAAAATCCTGAAAATCTATAGCAAAGTCATGTACCTTAACAATTGTAGCAGAGAATAATATGTGTTCATAATTTACTAGGGTAAATATTAAATTTACCCTAAATAGGTAAATTAAAAATAATTGCATAGAAATCTAAAAGTTGACCTGTTCAAAATTTAATTGCTTTTCTTCCCAAGGGTCTTATCATGACTAGTGACATAATTTAGCCACCCAGTTACACATCCAAGAAGCTCAGAAGTCATGTGAAAATACATCTCTGCTATTCCCTCAATTCAGAGACTAATTTAATCCAGGAGTTGTACAGTTATTCTCTCTTTTATGTGGTGATATTTCGTTCCTTCCCCAGCAATACCTGTTTGGGTTGAAACACTCATCTGTTTGCCATGTGATGTTATTGCCTCCATTCCTTCCTCAGCCTTCAGAATCACACTTCAAATATGTAAATCTCTATATACTGTGCCATGACTATAAATTCTTTATCAATAGCTAAAAATCATATTTTTAAGCAGTTTTTGCTCCAAAACTTTATAAAAACTTAAACACTTATATTTAATTAATTTAGGTATGTGAAATATATACTCTTATGTATTTTTCTGGATAGTAAACAGAGGTACAGAAATTACACAAATAACTCGAGGTAACTGTTAAGTAGTAAAGCCAGGGTGTGAGTCTGATTCCAAGGCTCTCACTTTTCATCTCTCTTAAATATTTCAACAATATTAAAAGTGGTAAGAAAATTAATACTTACAGTCCTTGAGTTCGTTACAGTACTTACACTTTATAGTATAGTAGTGTCAGGTATTATTCTGGTTACTTTAGATATTATACTCCATTAATTCCAACAATAAATACAATGAGAAAGAAATTAATTTTCATCCCCTGTATTTAGCTGAAAAATGGAAACACAAAATTTTAGTAATTTTTCTAAACTCATACAGTTAAATGACAAGGGCAGACTTGGTTGGTCCTTTTCTAAGACCCTGCTTTTAACCCCTATGCACGTGACTGCTTAGACTGTTACAATTCCCTTGCATAGAGGATAAAACTTACATTCATTAACCTGGCATGTGGAGCCTTCGTAATTTGCTCTCTGCCTCACTCATCATTCTTACTAGGTTTTGCTCAAGTCCTCTTGCTCAGCAAGGATTCCTCATATTGAATCTGATGTAGGTCCTTGTTGCCTCATGCTTCATGAGAAAGCCCCTCTCTCTTCACAAGTTTGCACCTCCTCACTAGTAAAGCCTCTGTGGACCTTCTCCCTGTTATTATATTTATGTACTGGAGAGGGAAGTGCTCTCCCAGGTTGCTAGAACTGCCCGTGTACACAGGGTGGTATTTGCACATCATTGTTGCCATCAGCTATTTTTTTCCTCTTGTCTGTAACACTAGCACCTAGGAAGCTGGGTTGTTGTTTTTTTTTTTTTTTTTTTTTTTTGAGGTACCCATTGATAACTATCACATTTATCTGCTGAGTCAAAAATCAAACTATCATATGAATGAACAGCCAATATTCCTTTCTGAAATGGCCACTCGGTTCTCCCCTAATAATAAGCCTAAATCTCTGTCTGTAAAGTTTTCTGTTTAAGTAAATGTAATTATATGTGACAGATGTTTGCAGTACAGAGACTTAGGAGATAAGGTTCTGTTCTCTAGGTCTGTCACTTTGAAAAAGCCGGTCATTCAATGAAGTCTACAAAACCAGAAGACAAATGACATCTAGCTTGGGAAGAACTCGCCCTTGAGTGGGAAAGACAGGTCAGTCTGGGCCTACTCATTATATTGCATATTCTTAAGGGTTGGGTTGCCAGAGTTAGCAAATCAAAATTTGAGGACACTAAATACTACAAAGGAAATGCTTATACTAAAACTTGCTTATTGTTTATCTGAAATTAAAATCTAACTGGATGTCCTACATTTTACCTGGCAAGTTTACTTGAGAGTTAATTACTATGAAAAGATGTGGAGGTGTTTGAATTCTGCAACTTCTTACTCCTGTTATCACTGTTTATGAACTTTCCTCATTCCTTATCACAGGTGCAATGAAAACTACAAGGGTACTTTTCTGCAGACTCTTTGTTGTCCTGTACCTCCTTCAGATGGTTACTCCAAGTTCAGGTATGATCTCTCACTTGTCCTTACAAACATAAGAAAAATGAAGTTTGCCAGGAAAAGCAAGGGTGAACTCAAAAAATAAGTTTTTAATTTACTTTTTGACAATTGCTTCTAAGGTTTAATATGTAGTAATGATATGAAGATGAGCACCATAGGATACAGCTTATATTTAGGAAGAATTAATCATTCCTAATGAGCAAGTTTTCTTTACTCAGATTTGTACTAGGTTCCAGGAAGGAAAAACAAATAAAGATAAATTAAAACTTGCCCTTGAGAACCTTTCATGTTGAGGAGACATGATTTATGTATTACTTTTGCAGAGAGGAAGTGGTGCAAGGAGTGGATCCATCTTGGAATCCCTGTGTGTTTTCAGAACAGTGTAGAATAAGATAAGGAAAGATGAAACAGACTAGAGGGATCTTGATAGAGGATGGGAATCTGCATTTGTCAAGGAATCTAAACAAGGTATTTGTTTAATACAGGTATTTAGAGATCCATAAAATTCTAAGACAACAAATGACATAAAAGTATAGATATTTCTAGTAAAAGCTGCACGTTAGATGAAAAACATCTTACTGATACAACATTAGGTGGGATTCAGTCTTTTGTTAATTAAAATAAAAAATTCCACAAATATCATTGTACCTGTTTTAAGCATAACTGTGAGTGTGAACATACAAAGTATTTCCAGTAGAACTGCTGACCATAGTTTATGCACTATTTTACTGTTATATTGAAAATGTTATTCTGAAGTAGTTGTCAATAACTTCTGCCAAATAGCATATGTGAGTTTGTCAGGTAGATGTTACAGGTATCAAAGTTTTTTTTTTTTTATCTTTTCCAAACTTATTGCTGAAAAATAGGATTTTACACTGATTACTTTCTAGTTTCTTATTAATGAGTATGGTTGAGTATCTTTCCAAAAATTTTGTATTTTCTTATTCTCTGAACTTCCTGTTTATTTTCTAACTTCTTATTTCCTCTTCATTGTTAGGCATTCATAAAAAGCAACAAAGAAAATACTAACCTTTGATTTGATTTTTAATCTGTTTAATCTGTTCCCTATGTTTATGACAAGTTTATAATTTATTAGATTTTTAAATCATATTTTGGATATATAAAATTTATTTTATTTTGAATTTTAATTTTATTTCATTGATTGCAAAATTGCCTGCCAAAGTTGTTATTTATTTTGTCCTCCATTTTTTCCTAATTGACTTTTTATTTTTAACTCACTTAATTTTTATTTTTAATTTTTAGCTATTTTTTTCTAAATCAGTTTCAGGTTCATGAAAAAATTATGCAGGAAGTGTATGGAGTTCCCATATAATCCCACTCCCTTATTGCCATCTGCCTCCCTTCCACAAACACACAGTTTCACTTATTATTAACATTTTCTCTTTTTATGCAAGGCTTGAGAGAGATCCAACATTATTTTTGTCCAAAAATAATTAATCAGTTGTCCTTTCCACTGATTAACTCAACTTTCTCCACTGATTCCAGAAGTCATCTTTGTCATAAACCAAATTTCCAGTGTGTCTGAATTTCTAAACTCTGTTCCATTGAGATATCTTCATGAACTAATTTCAGATTTCAAAAAGATGATTATATTTATGCAATAAACTTTAATATTTTGTAGATATATTCCATACCCAGTAGTTATTTAAAAATAGTGCTCTTATTTAAAAAATTTCCAGAGATTGAAAGATCAAGATGGTGGATCAAAAGCAGGCTATACAAATGCCCGCTCCTCCATTCTGGAGTAAAAGCATTGAGAGATCAGCTACTCGGCAAAGTTAAATATTAATTTTACTTTCTTCAATATCCAACTTTACAACCTAGTATAGTATTATTCCCATTTTCACTTTTGGATGAGTGGAACTACAAAGATCATTTTCTATAAGTTTTTATGGATTATTAGCATATGGTTTACTCTCAAATGGTCACTTACTCAAGATTATTATGTCTTCTCAAAGAAGGGTTAGGAATTGATCACAGTAGTTGAATATGTTGAGAAGTTGCTTTTATGCTGAGATTTACCCACAGTCTAGGGCACATGGTAAACACAAAGTAATTCACTAAAAAATTCTCTGACATAAGAGTAGAAGATATATCTAGCCCAGCGGATATTCAAATATCAAAACAGAAATATGGAAACATGTCTCCAAAATTTTATAACTTTCCAATAGTTTAACCCATAGACAATGAAGTAGAAGAAATGTCAGGAAAAATTTCAAAAAGTTGATTGTCAAAATGATCAAAGTTCTGGGCTGAGGTTGCAACTCAGTGGCAGAATGCTTGCTTAGCATGTGTGAGGCACCGGCATCAAGTTACAGCACCACCTATAAATAAATAAAATACAGATCCAGTGACAACTAAACAATATTGAAAAACAATGATCAAAGTTCCAAGGAATGATCTAAGGGAGAAGATACACACAGAACAGGAAAATAAAAATAACCAAGAGATCAGGGAAAAGAATAAATTCATTAGAAAAAATAGATAAGCAAATGAGAATTAGTCATGATTCAAATATGAAAAATGAAACAAAATGACAGATGGTAGTACATACCCCTATAAGAACAAGTTCAAATGGTCTTAATTTTTTATGAGTTCAAATGGTCTTAATTCTCCAATTAAAAGATATAGAATAGAATACTTGATTGAAAAGCAAGACCCAACAGTATGTTGTACCAAGAAACACATCTCATAGGCAAAGATGTTCAGAGACTGAAAAGTGAAAGGATGCAAAATGATATCCCATGCAAATGGACTCCAAAACTAAGCAGGATTAGCTAATCCCATATACAGACAAAGCAGACTTCATGCCAAAAAATAGAACAGACAAACAATGTCAAAACATTTGATAAAGGAAACAATTGGTAAAGGAAACAATCTAACAAAAATATAATTATTTATTCCCCAAATGTCACTGCACTTAATTTCATAGAGCAAACATTGATACAAAGGGACTGACAGGTCCCAATACAATAATAGTGGAGTACTTCACTACCCCATTCTCACTAACAAGTCATTCTGGCACAAAATCAAGAAAGACACATCAGATTTAAACTCTAATATAGCCCAAATAAATTTAACAAGAATCTACAAAATATTTCATCCAAAAAAAGCTTAATACACATTCTTTTCAGAAACTCATGGAACTTTCTCCAAAAGTGATCATGTATTAAGCCAAAAAGCAAACCTTATCTATTTTAAATGATCTCTTGCATCTTTTCAGATCAGAATGAAATGAAATTAAAAATCAACAATGAAAAAACACAGAAATTATACAAATGTAAGAAAGAGTTTCTTTTGAATGATAAGTGGATCACTGAAGAAACTGTGGAGATGGGTTTAAAAATTCTTGGAATCCGAAATATTAATAAAACATATCAGAATTTATGGGATACAGCAAAGGCAGTTCTAAGAGGGAGGTTTATATATATTAGTGCCTACCTTTAAAAAAATCAGAGAGATCTCAAAAAAAACAAACTAATGATACATTTCAATGACTTATAAAAACAAGAACAACACAATACCAAAACTAGAAATATGAAATAAATCATAAACATCAGAGCTAAACTTAATGAAATAAAAAGTAAAATAAAAATACAAATGATTGGGGCTGGGGATGTGGCTCAAGTGGTAGCGCGCTTGCCTGGCATGCGTGTGGCCCAGGTTCGATCCTCAGCACCACATACAAACAAAGATGTAGTGTCTGCCGAAATCAAAAAATAAATATCAAAAAATTCTCTCTCTCTCTCTCTCTCTCTCTCTCTCTCTCTCTCTCTCTCTCTGTTTAAAAAAAGATTTAAAAAACACAAATGATCAATGAAATAAATAGTTGGGTCTTTTGGGGGGGGAAAATAAACAAATTGGTAAAAACTTAGCCAAACTAACTGAAAGAAAGAAATACTTGCAAACCAAATTCAACCATTATTAAAAAACACATATTACATGATCAAATTGGTTTTATTCCAGAAGTGCAAGGATGGTTCAATGTATACAAATCAATAAATGTAGTATAGAACATACATAGAATCAAGGAAAGAAAACATAATCATTTCAATAGATGCAGAAAAAGCATTTGATGAAATTGAACATTCCTTCATGATAAAGTCCATGAAGAAAGTAGGTATAGAAGGAAAATCCTTCAACATAATAAAGGCTATATATGACAAAACCAAACTCAGCATCATACTGAATGGAGAAAAACAGCATTTTTTTTTCAAATTCAGGATTGAGATAAGGATAGCTGCTGTTTTTGAAGACATCAAGGCTCTTCTTCACTATAGTCCTTGAAATTTGAGCCATAGCAATTAGGCAAGGGAAAGAAATAAAGGGATATAATAGGAAAGGAAGAAGTCAAATTACCCCTATTGGCAGCAGCAATCATATACTTAGAAGACCCTAAACATTGGTTCAAATGACACTTAACTCTGATAAATAAATTCAGAAAAGAAGCAGAATACTGAATTGATGTATAACAACAAATAGTTTTTCTATATACCAATAATGAATCTTTTAAGAAAGAAATTAAAAAATAATTACATCTATAATAGATTAAAAAATACCTAAGACTAAACCTACCAAAGGAGGTGAAAAACCTCTATAAAGAAAATTTTGAAATGCAGAAATTGAAGCAGATATCAGAATATGAGAAACCTCCCATATATTCATGGATAGGGAGAATAATTATTGTTAAAATGGACATATTACCAAGAGTTGATCTATAGAGCAATACCCATAAAAATACCAATGATATTCTTCATAGAACTAGGAAAAGCAATTACAAAATTTTTAAAAGACAAAACACCCAGAATAGCCAAAGCAATCCTGATCAAAAAGAGTAGAGCTGAAGGCATCACAATACAAATAACCAAATCAATAAGTGGGCAAATTAACTGAACTGAAACGTCTCAAAAGAAGTACAAATGGTCAATAATTACATGGAAAATGTTCAACATCTTTGGCCATCAGGAAAATGCAAATCAAAACACTGAGATTCACTCTAGTTAGAATGCCAACCATCAAGAATGCAAATAATAATAAAGACCAATAAGGATGCAGGGGAAAAGGAAATCTTGTCCATTTTTGGTGGGAATATAAATTAGTATAGCCACTATGGAAATCAGTATGGTGGTTTCTCAAAAAATATGATATATCAAGAACTATGTAATGTTTTGAACAACCAACAATAAAAAATTTAAAAAAAATTACCATATGATTCAGCTATACCACCATTGGTATTTATCCAATGAATGAAAGTTTGCATACTTAAGGACACATGAATACCCATGTTTATCACAGCACAATTCACGAAAGTCAAACAATCAGACTTGATGTCTTTCAACAGAATAATGGATAAAGAAAATGTGATACACACTTACACGTACACACATATGCGTACACATACATACATACACACAAAGTTTTATCAACCATAAAGAAGAACTAAGTGAAATCATTTGCTGGAAAATGTATGGAACTGGAGAACATCATGTTAAGCAAAATAAGCCAAACTGAAAATGGAGTACCAGGTGTTATCTCTCATATGTGGAAGTTAGTGAGAACAAAAAGGGGGAGGAAAAAATATTAAAGTAGAAGGAAGACTGATAGAGTATAGGAAGGAAATAAGGGTGATGGAAGAGGGGAAATTAAGAGGAGTTATTGGGGAGTGAACTTGATCAAATTATGTTACATGCATGTACCATATGCCACAATGAAACTCATCAATCTGTGTAATTAACATGCACCAATTTAAAAATAGATAAAAAGAAGTTTATATACATGTTTTCTTTTTGAAATAGTTCAAAGAATTTTATTTTGGCAGCCTCAAATTCTTACACTGAGTTATCCTTTCTGCATTGTTGATTTTAATAGGAAAAGCTCTAATATTTTCTATTTTGAATTTGAGTATTTTCTTCCTTTCTCTGTTGCCTGTGAGATTGTTATAACCTGAAAAATTATAAAATTAAGTATTATACAACTTTAAGAATATATATGTATATATACACTTATATAAGAATATACTCATATATTTTTTTATTCTTATTCTAACACATACACATGCATGTGCACACATATATGTATGTATCTGGTCACAGTGGCACACACTTGTAATCCCAGCAATTTAAGAGGCTGAAGCAAGAAGATAGCAAGTTCAAGCCCAGCTTGAGAAATTTAGTGAGATCCTGTCTCAAAATAAAAAAATTAAAAGGACTAGGGATGTAGTTTGGTGGCAGAAAGCACCCAGGTTCAATCCCCAGTCTTAAAAAAAAAGAACTTATATGTCAAAATACACTCTACTATCATGTGTATCTAAAAAGCAAAAATAAAAATAAATATGTGGATGTTAACCTACAATAAGGGAAGGTAGGGAGGGAAAGAATAGAAGTTCATTGGATTAATCAAAGTGGAATGAAAGGAAGGGAGGGTGAAGGGAATAGAAAAGACAGGAGAATGAATTGAACATAACTGTCCTTTTCTCATCAATGTATACACAACTAGTGTAAGTCCATATTGTGTATGATCACAAGAATGGAATCCTAATTGGAATGTGTTGTGCTCCATGTATGTATAATATATCAAAATACGCCTTACTGTCATGTATATCTAAAAGCAACAAATAAAAAAAATAAAGATGAAAATGTAACAAATTATTTGTCTAGTTATATATAAAAACTAGTAGAGAATAACAATGAAATGATTTAACCCCTCATCATTATTATTTTGAAGTAGATGTGAAGGTAAACATGGCAGCCAATGTATAATCACTCTTTGCAATTATTTTGTCTGTAACACGTGCATTTAAAACACACACAAAATAATCTGTATTTTAGAGATCCAAATAAGAGTTTAATTGTTTAAGGAAAGAAGATTAACTTCACTAGCAATGCTCAAATATATGAAACTATCCCCAAAGATTTGTTATATAGGCATACAATAATTTAGAGATCGAACTATCATCACCTAATGTAGCATTCCTTCACATTTACAAAATAATTTTTAATATAAATGTATTAAATATAAATTGATCAATCACACACTGATACTTGAGACTGTGAAGCCTCCAAGGGTGAAAAAAACCTAAATTGATTTGGCCATTTTGATTAAGTGGTGATATAACAGAAGATATTGAGAGAGGTAAGGTGGCCATCATGTGGGAAGTTGGAGAGTACTGTGAGAACAACTGCTTTTCATTCTCCCTTCAATGAGTGGTGCAAGAGACGAAAATGAGAGAGTCTAAAATGCCCCATATTCTCACATCTTATTCCAGTCAGGGACTAATATCAGCCTTGAGAGTTTCTGAGTCTCTTGCCTGAAAGAACATGTACTATAGCCAAGTTGCACCAAAAAGGGAAAACAAAAAATGAATCTTGGAGGAGAAGGTGGTGGTACTTTAGGATATCTTCCTGGTAATTCCTAGAACAGCCAAGACAGTTACATTATAAAAGAATATAGAGAATAAGAGAAATAAAATTAAACATGCAATGAGTAGAAATTTCTAGAATTGAAAAAAAATAAGAATCTTCCAATTCAAGAAGCCCTATGAAAATTATCTAGAAAAAAGGATACATTCATTATAGTTAAAGTGCAGCAAATATTAAAAGCAGTCTGAGACAGAGGTTTACAAAGGATGAACAAATAGAATGGAATAAGAAGCAACTATTAAACTTTTTCCTAACAAAGACAAACCATTTAGCAGCAATGAAGCCATATTTTCATATTTTTTAAGGTAAATAATTTCATGAACTCTACTCCAGTCAAGGGTTAAGTTAAAATGTCTTCAGGGTGAAAAAAATAATTGACTCTCAATAAAGGATATGTGTGTGTGTGTGTGTGTGTGTGTGTGTGAGAGAGAGAGAGAGAGAGAGAGAGAGAGAGAGAGAGAGAGAGAGAAAGAGAGAGATGATAATGATTTTGAGTAGAAGGTGTGTCCTAACTCATGCTCTCACCTTTTGGTTATTGTTTCCCTTCCCAGAACAATTCATGGTGAAAGGCATAAAGGGGCCAATCCTGGCTCCATTTGGTGGAGAAGTTGAGCTCAGCTGCCAGTTGTCTCCACCGCAGAGTGCACAACACATGGAGATCCGCTGGTTCCGTAACCGCTACACACAACCTATTTACCTGTACAAGGGGGGTAAAGACCTGTATGGAGAAACTACCTCTGGGTATGTGGAGCGGACAGAACTCCTCAAAGATGCCATTGGAGAAGGTAAAGTGACCCTCAGGATCTTTAATGTCAGTGTTGATGACGATGGGCAGTACCACTGCTTCTTCAGAGATGGTGATTTCTCTGAAGAGGACATCACAGAAGTGAAGGTCACAGGTAAGGTGGATCCCTCTGAAGTTTCTCTGCATCTGTGATTCTCAACCCATCTGTGGCTCAGCATCAGAAAAACTCTCAAGTGTTTCAGACTATTTCCTTTTTACATAATTTGGTTAGCAAGTTCAAATTTATGCATTTAGTTTTTTAATTGGAAAGAGTAGATGATCAAGGGTGAAAACTGTGAAGACAACAACTCTATCACCAAATACCTTCTTTTTATGTCCACATACATTGTAGATTTCTAAAAGACCAATAGTTCCATTTTTAAGATTTGTTTATGTTTTCAGTTATTTCTGGTAGCACTTTAGTAAAATGTAATTTTACAAGCTACCTGAAGCTTTACAAAAGTCTCCTTAATGGTAATTTTATTGTCACTTCTCCTAGACTCAATTCACTGACTATTTAGTGCTAAGTTAATTTTCTTAAACCTATTTGAAAAAAAATCTTTATCTACAATCTTCAATGTCCTCAGATATATATGCTATATCTATATGGGATGCAAATTCATAGTATTTAAGTCAAGCTCCTCATCCTTTAAATTATTCCAAATGACAGAGAAATGCAAGAGATATGGAGTAAACTGAAGAATTTCATATATGGGAGCATCCAAATGTAGGACTCTGGCCCACTCATGTTTAACATACTTATTGGGCATTATATACCACCTGACTCTGCAGTCTAGATTTGAGCTATCCAATATGAGGTGATCATCTAAATTTATATTTAAATTTATCAAAATTAAAGAAATAAAAATTACATGTCCAGTTCTAAAATCTCACTGACTCCATCCATTCCAGGTAATATTCTCATGTAGCACATAGCTACTCTATCATAAGCAGAGGTATAGACTATTTCTCTTATTGCAGAAAGTCTTATTGGACAGATCTGCTTTGGGGTTACACTTTAAATCTCTACTAATTCTTCCTTTGTCCACACATTAGTCAAGTCTTATGTCTCAGGCAATACCTTGAAATTCTTCAAAAGTTTTTTTTTTCTCTAAATGAATATGTATTTTGATGTCATCAGTATATTACCTGTTTATGCAAGACATATTATATATAAATACCTGTTATATATAATGAACACATAAAGTTTCAGTTTAAGTTGCAAACTTGGATTCATACTGTAATCAATTATTTATAATTGATTATGGTGGCTCAAAAGTGACTCATGATGAAGATAGAATAAAAGATATTAAGCCATATACCTATGAGGTCTGTAATCTTATAATAGTTATATAATCATAATGTAATCATTTTAGGAATCCAAGGACCCATTTAAGCCTCTAAGATTTAGTAAATAACCAATAAACATTTTTGAATGAATGAATGAATAAATAAATAAAACAAAGAGTCATTTTCTCCCCTAACTTATTTAGAACAAGATGTTCTTTGTATGGTGTAACCCTTTTGCCTGGCTTGTTTGGTTTTCCTTTGGAATTTTGTTTTTCTGCTATGTTCCTCTTCCCTTTACCTATAAATATTGTTTTCCCCCTTCATATCCAACCAGCTACAAGCTCAGACATACAGATTTTTGTGCATCCTCCTAATACCAAAGGTCTTATTATGGAATGTCATTCAGGAGGTTGGTTCCCACAGCCTCAAATGGAATGGAGAGACAGCAGAGGAGACATACTCCTACCTACATCAAAATCTCACTCACAGGATAGAGACAAATTGTTCAACATGAAGATGACCCTTCTTCTCAGGGATGCCCACTCTGGAAATGTTGCTTGCTACCTTAGAAACCCTCTAACTGGCCAAGAGGAAAGAACAAGCATTGTCTTAGCAGGTGAGATCTGTGTATTTGTTCTTCAAATGATAGCCAATGTCACATGACGAATAAACAAAACAGAAAAATTCATTTGCTTTCTTCACTTGGTTTCCAAGGCATTGGTTTCTCTTGGATTTATTCATCATTTTGCTTGTTGTCTTTCTTCTTCTCTTTCCTACATTCACTAGTTTTTACTGTGTTCTTGATATTGGATTTCCCAGGTTTTCAGCCTTTACTCTCTAATGAGTTCATCCTGCCTCCTGGCTCTAAATACCATTGATCTAATTATGGCTTCTTAAATTTTATCTTCAGGCCGGACCTCTTTCCACTCTGTTCTCATCTCCATCTCAGCATCTCAACATAGTCCAGTGGGTACCTCATGCCAAGTAAAAACTATACTCTTGTTTTAGTTTACTACCTTCCCAATCACACTTCATATTTTCAATTTTTCAGAACAAAATCTTTAAACTTATCCTTGACTCCAATTCTTTTCTCATATTCTACATAGTATCTGTCAAGAAATAACACCATGTCTAGCTCTAAAATAAATACCTGGTGTCTCATCACTTCTCACCACCTCACCACTGCCCTCCAAATCAGACCCCATCCCCCACTGAGCGATGCAGTGCCGTAGCATCTGAAAGAGTCCCACCTCTGTTCTTACTCACATGGCTTAGCTCAACATGCAGACAGCAGGACCCATCTCAAACATGAGACATAAAACACTACCCTCTTTCAATACCCTACAATTGTTCCCCATTTTATTCAGAGTAAAATGCCCCACAACGTCATGCGTGACTGTCTGTGTTCCCATTACCTATCTGACCTCAGCTCCTGGTGTCCTCCTTTGTCCACTCTAGAGTCACACAGACTCGTTGCTGCCCCCATCTGTGCAGATGAACTCCTGCTGTGGGGTCTTTGCTCTAGTTGTTCCCCCTTCCTACAATGCAATAAATCTCACTAACCTTCCTTGTCTCCTTAAAGTCTATGCTAAACTCTAATCTTCTTAATAAGAACTTGTTCCACAAACTGACCTGAAAAAAAATGTAACCTGCTTCCTATCACCTGGGGTCTCCTATCTCCTCATACTTCTTTAATTTTTTATTTTTAGTATCATTACTTTTTAACCCACAGCATAGCGTAATTATTTTATTTTCTCTTATCTATTTTCCTCTTCGAAACATAAAGGTAGGAATTTTTGTTGGTTTTATTAACTGAGACACTCCCCCAACTGCTTCAGATATTGTATGGCATATAGTATTTAGACAATCAATAACTTATACTTAAATGATTGAAATAAAACCAAAAAAGTATCTTGTAAACTACTAGTTATATATGTATGTATTAGTGTTTGTATGAGTTCATAAAATTAGTGTTGGAACCAGAAGCTGAGAAGCATATTGTAACTCATGTATATTATAATAAGAATATTAATTCTTCTAACAGTTTTAGCAATTTGCTTTATTCAAACACTTTTACATTTATTTTCTCATTTGGTATTCAAAAACTAAGCTTCATATTATATTGTGTTAGAAACAGAAGGACAAACTGTTATATAAAAATAAAGAAAGATTGATCTATCTACTCTCTGTCCCTATAGTTCATGGCAGATATAGAAGGGAAAATATTTCATTTAATTGCAACTTCCGAAAATAATGAGACATATTTTTTGAGTTAGCACTTGCTTAAAGTAGACAAGTACTTTTCTACAAACTTATATTTTTAAAAAGAATTATAATTAACACAAACTTTGGGAAATAATTTTCAGTTTCAGGAAATATAGACATCTCAGGGAGATCTGATGTTCCATTCATGAATATCAGAACATATGGAAAGAGTCAAAACTTATGTTAAAGAAAATATCATAAGTTTAATCTTACTTGGGACTCTGTCCCTGACTGACTTGTGAGCAGACAAAGGTCTGTTTTGACCTCACTGGGTTGCGGTAGGAGGACAGGATGGCTATCTGGATATAGGATTAGTTACAACACCATGGGTATCTTGATCCGCTCAATATGCACAAGCCAGTAGGCCAAAGTATGTTGTCCATATGACTAGAAGAGAAAATTTTACATAGACTATGTCTTTGGATATATTTGAGAAGAATAATGCCAGACCCAAAAAGTACATTGGCTAATTCAGAACTGCACATATTCTGATAGTTTAGACAAGAGGACTGAAGGAAGGCTTGAGTTGGGAGTGACCTTGTTATAGTCCTGGAAAAACTGCATCTGAGTCTTGGGTGGGAGTTTAAGGGGGAAGAACTTAGCACTACCTCTTTTACCCAAGGAGCTCATGAAACAGAATGCATGGGAAGAAATACAGAGAGTGGGTTTCACTCACATGTGTCAGCCTGACTCAGCCTCATTCTAGACCCAATCCTACTTTTCACCTACCCAATAATAAATGCCTCTCCAAACTGGCTTAGGTTTAATATTCCAGGGAGAAGGGATCTTGAATTGGATTATGCTTTGGATGAATCATCATTTTTAATTGGGTGGGTCCTTCACCCCAAGTTTCCTAGGAGGTAAGATTTGTAACTCTCCATTTCAGATGAACTATTTTCACAGAAGAAAATTTGGATAATAATTATAATTACACTTGTGACAGTGCTGATATCCTCTATTGCATTTCCCAGTGTTGTATTCTATTGCCAACAGGAACAAGGTAAGTAGGTTTGAAGAATGAGAGATGCAAAGTGGAAGAGGGGAAAGAGCTAAAGCTGCTCTTTCTTCCCAAGTCTGTCTACCTGAGACATTCTAAACTCTTGGGTGTTAGATATATATCCTACACCAATTCCTCGGTCCTAGATGTTTTTGTCTTGTTGCTGAGCTGCTTACAGTGTTACTTATCTGGAAACCTGAGCTTCTTGCACCTTATACAAGCCGAAACCTCTTTTTTATGGTAATAGATAGGCAAACAAGCTTGGAAAGATTTTAACAACATCTAACACCATTAATACATATTTCTCTCTTGGAAATGACCTTCTCGGGGACAGAAAATAGAGTATCAAACTGCATATTTCCATGAAAAGGCTTCAGAGAGATCACTCACCACTGAAAAAGTTTTCATTCATTCTAAATTATGCTATAGGGGGAAGTGGAATTGAAGGATTCACAATAAAACTCAGTATACACAATAAATAGCCATTCGGGATTGGAAAGCACCAACTCAATAAAGGTTTACAACATACCAAAACATTCAAAATGGCATAGCAGAATTCTAGAGTGGCTCAAGAGCAGTCTCCTGGATTCATTTCCTCATACAGCATTGCAGGACAGGATGTCATTTCTACGTGGGCTAGGAGTCTTTCCTCTGGGAAGAAAGACATCAGATTTCCAAACAAAATGACAAGGTCATGCCCAATATGCACAAGCCAGTAGGCCAAAGTAGATGATATGCTCGTTCATATGACTAGAAGAGAAATTTTTACATAAACTATGTCTTTGGATGTATTTGAGAAGAATAATTCCAGACTCAATTTAAAAAGCCTCAAGCTCACATACCTACTCTGGTACCCTGTCTTTAACAATCAGATAAGATCCCCTAGGATCTCCTCCCAAACCAAATAGTCAGCTGAGGATATGGGTCTCAGTTCTTCTGCACTTATCCCAACTTGATGGATCTCTCCTTTTCATTTCTACCTGCTCTTCTGGCCTGAACTCTGTTATTTGATTCAAATGGCTGCCATTTTCCATTACTATGTCCATGGGGCTAGGGAAGAACCCACATACCAGAAAGCCACAAATCCACAACTTTAGCTCCTGCCAGTTGCTGTTTCAATAAAGTAAATTTTTATTTTGTAGCTTATCTGCTTATTGACAGCATCCAAGTTTCAAGGATTTTTTTAAAATTTTCCTCTCCTTCATTACACCTTTTAATGCACTTCCTTTTTTTATTGCATACTTCCTTCTAGTATTTTGTGCTTTATTGAGATTTCTAAGGCAACATGTGTGGTTCTAGATAACTCTTTAGAGATTATAGTAAAAGATCTTTCTACATTGATCTTTACAAATCAGACTGCCTCCAGTTATTCAACTATTCCCTTCTGGCATAATTTTAACTCCTAACATTTATTCATCGTTATCTAGAAGGTGTTCTTGAATCATTTGAAATGAATCATTTTCAAGGTGGCAGAGTTCATTCTGTGGTAGGAATTATAACCATGAGAGGCTAACACTTTATTGAGTTTTTACTATTAACAAGCCATATTCCAGTAACTTTATAATTATTAAGGAATTTGACCTCTATAATGCACTTTGAACTAGATGTTATTACTATCCCCATTTTAGCATATGATGAAAATTATGTATTTCAAAGTGGTGTTGCACCTAAAATCACAAAGGTGATAATGGTAGGAAATAAGTTTGAATATAAACTATATGGACACTCATATCCTATATTTTAATCACTAAGTTGAACTGATCATTTAACCCTCTAGCAGAAGAATGGGCAAACCCATAGTAGTAAGCCTTCATAGTATGAAATAACTCCATGAAGAGACAGCCAAATGATACTACCATGATTTGAGTAAAGAATATTTTAAATAATGTGTTATCTGAAGGTCATTTCACTTGTGATATTCTTGTATTTAAAGACCTTAAAACCCCATATCCTGCTCTCTAATGAGGCCCATTGAATGATGGGCTAGGTAGAGTAAGATTTGTTTCTTTCCTCCAGGCCTGTTTAGCCTCAGCCCAACACATGTCCCATCCCTTTTACCTGTCAACAACAGCTTTCTGATATTTAAGTCCTAATCCTTAGTCCTGTTCTTAATCAATACTGGAGATGGCATCAAAATATAGCTGTTGTTTTCTTTTGTGCTTTCCCCCAAATCCAAAGTGCCTCCCACCAGTAACCAGTGATTATTAACATTTCGTTTTCTTCAGATAGATGCTGCAGCTGGAATTCTCCTCTGTTAGTGGGTTCAGTAATAATTATTTCTTCAGTGGTTGTAGATGTCATACTCAGTGTCTGTTTGTATCAGCGTCAAAGAGGTATGTACGATCAAGAGGATGAAAATTTCTTTTCCCCAAATGCCCAGTAGCTCTTAAGACACTTAGCCAAAGAAAGAGGAGGGATACTTGTGTGAACTATAGGAACAATAGACCCTTGGGCCACATGTCATAGAGTTTGAATTCCAGCCTCCTGAATTTTATGGGATTAATGATACATTAAAAATTACTGATGTTTCTGCTTCTAGAGAAAATATTTCTTCAATTTAATAGTCTCATTTTTGCTCCTAAATCTAGCCATCAGCATTTTGCTTTATAAGTTACTCTAATTATTCCCATACTTTAACCTAGAGATAATGATTCACTGTATCTTAATGTTTGTAGGTCATAGATATCTTTCAGAGATTGATGCAAAGAAAGGGACCCTCTTTCAAAATTATCCATCAGTACATAAGAATTTTGCTTAATGTCATGGTGTGTGTGGACACCTGAAATTGATCCTTCTTTTTTGGCTCTCATTGAAGGTGAAATTAAAATAGTAATTACAAAAGTTTGGGATAGTTGAACTGAGCATTTAAAATGTGCCATCCACAGTATATTTGAGGTCCCTAAGAAAATTGTATGTACAAGGTAATGATCATTAAGATAAAGTAATTTTTTAATAATATGTCAGCGTCATAGACAAAACCACAATGCAGAAACCATAAAGTAGGACTGGACTCTTCAGATGATTTTTTTTTCATTAACTTTTTCTGATAAAATGAAGACACTAATGGTCTTAAACCAAAAGAGATGAAAGTAGAAATTCTGCAGCATCTTACAATATGTTCAGCTTAAAGCATGAATGAACTTTGAGGATATTATTCTAAATGAAATAAACTACCCACAAAAAAATACTATATGGTTTCACTTGTATAAGGCACTAGGAGTAATCAAAACCAAGCAGACAAAAAATAGAGTGGTGGCTGGCAGGGGCTGGATGTAGAAGATAGGGAATTGTTAGATGATTACAGAATTTCAATTTGGAATATAAAAAAATTTCTGGAGATGAATGGAGGTGATAGCTGCAAAACAATATGAACTTAACTTTCCTATGTACATATATGAACACACCACAGTGAATCTACATCACGTACAACCACAAGACAGGGATCCCAGTTAGAATAAGATGTACTCCATGTTTGTATAAATATGTCTGATTATACTCTACTGTCATGTATAACTAAAAAGAACAAAAAACGAATTAAAAAATAAAATGAAAGTGAAAAGTGGAAAATATATTAAAAATAGTATGAAAGCACATGATATAACTGAACTGTAGAGTTAAAAATTGTTAAAGATGGTAAAGTTCATGTTATGTACATTTTACTATGATTAAAAAATAAAATTTTCTACTTTTCAAGGGACACTGTTACAACAAAGAAAAGGCACTATAGAGTGGAATAAAAGATTTGTAAAATACACATACTGACAAATAATTGAATCTAGAATACATTATTTCATTTTACACAAGACAGCTACTACTAAGCATCCCTTTCTTTTATAGTATTTTCAGTTTTTCATTGAAGAAATGTACACTATAATTATTGAAACGGCTAGAGTCTAAGTGCATATTGTGCACTGGCACATTATTTTGCATAACACTGCTATGAACACAGGTCTACCTCTTCTAGACCCTGAATTTAATTATTTTAGATATAAATACAGAAATGGAACTTGGTCCAATTTTCTTTTTAATTTTTGAAGGCACTGTCATATTGTTTTCCACAGTGTCTTCACCATTTTTTTTTATCCTTACAGATAGTACACAAGAATTCCTATTACTTCCTGTGAACACCAACACTGTCTTTTTTTCCATATATGGTAACCAACTAGAAAAGTAACATGGTATCTCATTATAGTTTCAAATTATATTTTCCTAATTGTTTATGATGTTAAACATCTTCTTGTGTTCTTATTGACCATTAGTATGTCTTTTTTTTTGGAGAATTTTTATTGGTGCATCATAGTTATACATAATGATGGGATTCATCATGCTGTAATCATACATACATAGGACATAATTTGATCAATCTCATTCCCCAGTACTTTTCCTACCCCCCCAACCCCTCATCTTCTTGCTGTACTTTACTAGTTTCTCTATTACTATTATTGTTATTTTAATTATTGGAACACATATATATTAGTGCATGTATATTTGTGTGTATACACACATATGATTCATTGTGGTATTCATACATAGACATAGCATAACTAAGTGGATTTTACTCCCTAGTAATTCCCCATGCCCAACCCTCCTGCCTCCCTCTTGATCCACTCCCTCTATTCTGTTGGTCTCCCTTCTATTTTTGTGAGATGAAGATATGGTTGTTCAAGTCATTTTCCCAGTTTTGAATAATATTGTTTGTTTTTCATTTTGACTTTCAGGAGTTCTCTATATGCTCTGTATGTTGATCTTTATCAAATAAAAGATTTACAAATATTTTCTCTGATTCTTTAGGCTGATATTTTTATTCTATTAATGGTGCATTTAATTTTTTTTAGTTGTACATGGTCACAATACCTTTATTTAATTTATATATGTGGTGCTGAGGATTGAACCCGGTGCCTCACACATGCTAGGCATGTACTCTACCACTGAGCTACAACTCCAGCCTGTGATGATGCATTTTAATGCACAATTTTTAAAAAGTTTTATGCACTCAGTTCAGTTTGTGTATGATTTCTTTGATACAATATCCAAGAACCTATTGCTAAGTCCAATGTCAAGAAGCCCTTGGCCTGTTTTTCTCTAAGAGTTACACAATATCAGATTTTACATTTATGCTTTTTATACATAATGATATACCAATTTAGGGTTAATCTTTGGATACAGCATTAGATAAAGACCCAACCTCAGTCTTTTACATGTGAATAGTCAGTATTTCTCAGCACCATTTATTGAAGAGAGTCCTTTCCCCACTGAATGGTATTGGCACCTTGTTCAAGATCACTTTTTTTAATATGTAAGGACGTAGGATGCATTCTATTCCATTGGTCCACATGCATGTCTGTATGCCAGGTCCACACTGTTTTAAGTGCTGTAAGCTTTGTAGTAGGTTTTGAAAGCAGGTGAAGAGTCCTCCAGCTTTTTTCTTTTTAAAAAAAAAATTGAGGGGGGGTGATATCTGGGGCTCCTTGAGATTCTCTATGAGTTTTAGAATGGGCTTTTCTATTCCTGCAACAAATGCCACTGAATTTTTGTACGAGTTGCATTAAAGCTGTGGATAATGAAAGAAAAGAGAAAAACAAAGCAGTGGTGGGGGTAAGTCCCCTGGATGTTATCTCAATTGGAGAGAGAGATACATGCAATAAGAGGGGAAATTGTAACAATGATGGCCACCCATGCATCTGGTGATCAGAAGCAGCAAGTGATCACAGAATAGCCCCCTCATATTTCCTTATATTTGAAGGACAGAAATTAATTTTGCCCACTCTGGCTCCTACTGGAGATGTGCAGGATGCTCCAAGAACTCAACAACTGCCAACCACAGGGAAGGTAGATGCATAGCTGTTACCCAACACTATTTTTTCTATGAAAAGAAATGCAAATGATATAATAAGGTATAGATAGTCATAGGTGCCTTGTAAAAAATGAAAGATAAAATGTTCTAAACTCATATAATTAGTCAATATATATTTTACAAATATTTTCTCCCTGTCTGGCTCGCTTTTTCATTTTCATAACATTGTTCCTTGAAAAGCAGAAACAATAATTTTTTATTATGGTAAAGTGTACACAACATAATATTTACCATTTTAATCATTTTTAACTCCACCATTTAGTGATATTAAGTACATTCATATTGTTGTGCAACCATCACCACAATCCATCTCCAAAAAACTTATCTTCCCAAATTTAAATTCTATATTCATCAAACCATAACTCACTATCTTCACCTCCAGCCCCTGGCAACCATCACTCTATTTTCTCTCTTTATGTTTTTGTCTATTTTAAGTACCTCACATATGTGCAATCATATAGTATTTGTCATTTTTTGATGGGCATATTTCACTTAGCATAATGTCCCCAACGATTATTCATGTTGTAATATATTGCAAAATATTTTTCATTTTTAAGGTTAAGCAACATTCCTTTGTATTGATATAAGATGTTTATCCATGCATCCTCTGAGAGATGCTGGGTTGCTTTCTGTTTTAGCTCTTACACCAAATGCTACTGTAAATGTGGGTATACCAACATCTCTTCTAGTCCCTGCTTTCAATTCCTTTGGGTGTATACACAGACATGAAACTTTTGGATCACATTATTATTCTATTTTTCTTAGGAACTTTTATACTAATAAATGGGATACTAGCTATCTATAGTTTATATAGGAAAGTAATTTCTTTTTTTTGTTTTTTTGAGGAGTACCAGGGATTGAACTCAAGGGCACTCAACCACTGAGCCACATCCCCAGCCCTATTTTATATTTTATTTAGAGACAGGGTCTCACTGAGTTGCTTAGTGCCTCACCATTGCTGAGGCTGGCTTTGAACTTGCAACCCTCCTACCTCAGCTTCCTGAGCTGCTGGGATTATAGGCATGTGCCACTGTGCCTGGCAGAAAGTAATTTCTAATTGGCATTGTTACACAGTAATACAATTTCTAATTGGCATAATTTTAGCAATGGTGCTACCATCACAAGACACAGGAACCAATATCATGAGCTGTGGACTTTTGTTTTCACTATAGAATTACCAAGAAAAAAAACACTTTAAGGGAAATTTCTGCTCCAGATGACAGTATGACTATTAGGAATTGTAGTTTTTCAGAACCTTCAGCACTAGATAAAGCCAACAAAGGCATAACATATCCATATTTCCTTCAGACTCTGGCCAGCCAGAGCAAGCACCAAGGTATTGAATAGAAGAATGGATATCACCACCTCACAGCCCTCCTCCAACTTTAGCCCAAACTTGCTCATGTCCAGGATTGTCCATGTAACCCAACCTCCTTCTCTCCCATTCTCACAAATTCAGAAAGTATGGAATAATAGTAATCTGAAAAACAAATATATCATAAATCTTTAATACAGCACTCCTTTCTGAGTGGCAGCTCCTTAATTCCTTCATGTCTCCCAGTTCCTGATTCAGATCCACTATTTGCATTGGATGCCATCTGGGCAGAAGATATGATTGTGGCCCTCTGGGTGCTGATGGTCTTCATCACCATGCTCATTTCCCTTATTTACTTCAAAATGAGAGGTAAATGGAATGGGAAATTCAGAATGCATGGTTACTCTGACTGATGGCTGGATTCCAGAAGGGTAACTTTCTGCTCCTTCTGTCTTAATAATTGGAGGAAGGAATGAGGAACTGTGTCCTATGTAAGGATTTGTAGATTGTAGCTTTCTTGAGGTTCCTGGGATTTCTACTAGTGCCAATGTTAGTGGCTCAAAATCTACTAACAGTCACAACTGTGATTACACAGTTATAACAACTCTCCCTGGTACATGTGGAAGGGTGAGCTTTGTTTTATCTACAGTCTCTGAAACTTCTGTATATACAGCTCTTTAAAAAACACACATGATTTCTTCTCAAATGATCTCAAAGGCAGAATTGAACATTTAACATCATAGTTTTCTCTTTCAGAAACATGTGAGTGTCTAAGGGGCAGAACCAGGAACATTTCTGAACCTATATTGATAAAGGACATGTCTTTGAAATATTCCCTTACTCAAGTCAATTCTTGTAAAAATAGAAGGGAAGATAGAACTAGTGACCCAGGAAGGAATTTTTACATTTAATTTCTGTGTTCTACCAATAACCTACAATCTTAAAGCGTTCTACTTTTAAAAATGTACATGATTAACCAAATGTACATAGTGTTTATTCTCTTCAGCTTTTCCCCTCAAACAAAATGCAAATCCATGCACAATACAAAGAAATTATTTTTGCTTAAGTAAAAAAGGCTCAGAAACTGGAACACAGAACTCTCTACTGTTTTCATCTTTTGATTCTTGGCTTAATCTAGACCACCCACTGAGAGCAGACAGGTGTTGAGTTGTTCAACTAAGACAAGACAAAATGACAACCCAGTCAAGCCTTTATCCACTTATTGCAGGAGTATAAGAAAGAGGTCAGAGGAAGAGTAATACTGGCTCTCCACTTGTTATGGTTTGAATCTGGAATGTCACCAAAAGATCAGGTGTTGGGAGCATGGTCTCCAATACAAGAAGGTTCAGAAGTGGGGCTTTTCAGCAATTATTAGGGCTCAGACTTTATCAATAGATTAATCGATTTGACAGATTAATCATTTGAATGTTCTGCTAGGTGACAACTGTAGGCAGATGGGCATGGCTGAGGGAGGCAGGTTACTAAGTGTATATATTGAGGAATATATTTTGTCACTAGAGATTCTCTCTCTCTCTCTCTCTCTCTCTCTCTCTCTCTCTCTCTCTCTCTCTCTTTCCCAGCTACCATGAACTAAGAAGCTTTCTTCTGTCACAGATTCCCACCGTGATGCTCGGCCTAACGTTGGACCTGAAGCAATGGAGTTGGCTGACCATAGACTGAATTCCTGAAATCATGAACCTGAAATAAACTATTCCTCCTCTAAGTTGTTCTTATTAGGTATTTTGACTACAAGGATGAAAAGTTGACTAACACAGTGCCGTTCCTTTTCCCACCTGGAACAATACTTTAGCAAGGCTAAATTATACTACATGTCACCTGAGACATGTGGTGCATGTGAAGGAAAGCCTCACTACAGAGGGCTCCTGCCCTTTTGTGGATTAGGAGGAGTAATGAGGGTATACAGGGAAGGATTAGGAATGGAAATGTATTGAGTCAGAAGAGAGAAGAATTTTTATAGTCAAGATATTCTATAAAATAGACTCAGCAGAGATGATTGAAAATTGTCTTAGCTGAGGATCTCAATAAAGAGGCCTCTAAAAGAAAGTTCCTGGACCACATATGCCAAGAGCATGACTACCTGAGAGCTGGGGATTGATTCCTTGCCTGCAACTCCCTGCAGACACTTTAAGGCACTGGCTGTGTGCAGTATGTGGTGTAGGAAAACAGCTTTCTCCATGAGGCTTGCTAGGCAAAGTCTTTGTAATTTCCTATGGCGGGACATAAAGGATCACACACAGGATATTGGGCAGGAGACAAATTTCCCTCATTACATTCTTAATGTTCAGATACCGTCCACCACTGAAATGAAACAAATGCAGGGGATAAGTGTATTTGCAAAGTACAAATTTGTACTCCTTATACTAGTTTCTGCCAACAAGAAAATCAGCCCAGTCATTTGCATTTATAAGAATGGATTAATGATAAAGGGAAGTAGTATGGATCCTATAGTCAATACTCTTCAGCTTAAGTCACATTTACCTACTGACTCAATGAGACCAACTGCTGTGACCTGCACAGCCAAACCCTAGAAACTGGCAAGGGGCAACGGGGAATTAAGAAAGACACATAAATATTTAAAGAGAAAGCTGGGATCAGGTGATACATTGATCTGTGATGGAGAAGCAGTGACCCACAGTTAGCACAGCACATTTATTATATAGGGTTTCATAATCAGGAAGTTAATGTTCTTTGTGCACTAAAAAGTTACAGGACCAAAAATATTTTTGTAGCTATTCTACTGTTGCAATGTCAGGAGCATCCTGTTGTGCTCAGGAATCCCATTGTCCAGAGTTCCTAGTAAGAGGGCAGGGTTGGAGGTCAGATCACTGGTCAGACATTGTGGTTATCTTGTCAAGCTCAGAATTCTCTTTTCCTTGGAATTGGTGCCTGAGCTCAAAGTCAAGACTGATATAGCTCTGTGTTTTTGCCCAGAGCCTTATCAGGCAGGCTGTCCATAGCAACTGGGCAATCTTGACCTGCACCTTGCTTGCCCAAGAAGTTCCCAATGCAAGTGTACCACAACCACGAGGCAGAGACCATGATCCAAATCACTGCTCTCCATAACTAACAAGAAAGAGTGAAGGAGAAGTTTTACTTTCTGTAATGCAGAAGACCAAAGGAACTGAAATATACCCTCTTCAGCTACATGGAGCTCCAAGGCCATTGATTGATGGTGCTTCTCTGTGTCCTACTAAGAACAATGATAGAGGTGATTGAACCGCTCAAATATCTTGTCAATGTGTCTTTTGTTTTTTCCAAAAGTATCTGTGTAAAAGAGGTTAAAAACAATGTATCTGAGCTAGAGATTACACAATACAATGAACCGAGAAAGCCAAATCATTGCATTTCTCATCACTTAGGCCCTATTAATGTGTCTCAAATTGGTAATATTATAGAACTTCTTAGTAAGAACTTCATGATAGCACAGTCAAAATTTAAAATGATCAAAACTGACTGCATTTTTGAATGCCCTTTAAATAACTGCATTTCTTGAGTAAATA
The DNA here is from genome assembly GCF_047511675.1 of Marmota flaviventris. NCBI lineage: Eukaryota > Metazoa > Chordata > Mammalia > Rodentia > Sciuridae > Marmota > Marmota flaviventris. The sequence continues at coordinate 37,614,505 of NC_092507.1, read as the reverse complement.
AACAGATAACTGCAATAATTAGATCAATTTTACTTTTGAACGATTTTTTTTTTCAGCTGCATCTCTGTACCATCTCACTGGATGAATTTAGCTCTTTTCATATGTTGAAAAGTTGATCATTTATATTCCATGTGTCTCATGTTTCACAATTTTCCAAGTTTCAAAAGTATGCATGAAGCTGGTACAGTGGCACACGCCTACCAGCAGTTTGGGAGGCTGAGGAAGGAGGATTGCAAGTTCAAAGCCAGCCTCAGCAATGGCAAGGCACTAAGCAACTCAGTGAGGCCCTGTCTCTAAATAAAATACAAAATAGTGCTGAAGATGTGGCTGGCTGACTGAGTGCTGCTGAGTTCAATTCCTGGTAATCCTCCCCAAAAATGTTATGGATGAAGATATTTAGAAAAAATGAAAAAAAGCATAACCCAAGATAAATTCTGATGTGTCTTGTTCAATAATTTTATTTTTTAAATGACTGATCCTGAGTGAAACACAACATATATTTATTTTATTTGAGTTACAAGGATATAAGGTGAGAGGAGATAAGCACACAAAGGCAGGCAGGAAGGTATCTTTTGATTACAATTTCAACAGTGTATATGTTTATTTCAGTTATGAAGAAATAATATGAAAATTAGGCCAGGCTCTTTTCTTAGGCACATTTATTATTTACAGGGCTTCTCCCAGGAGATATTTTAAGCTAAGGAATTCAAGTTAAGCCATGTCTAAATAAAAGTTGTTTCTTGTAGCTTTTCCAAGTATCTCTGGCATCTCAGAGGAAGTTAATATGTTCTCAAACATGTTCTCATCTCAACTGTTTGCCTTCAGTAAAATGTGAATTCACTACCTTCAGTAAATTTATTTCTTTGACAGATCACATGTAAAACTGAAGGGACTGAACAGAAATAAATTGTCTCGTCTGCAACTGTGAATAGAGAGACCACAGTGAAACAAGATGCTAACCCCTCAGAAGGAAGTAATTATGACTGTGTAAATGTCTACATGTGCCAATTACTATGTAGAGGTAAAGAAAGATACATTTGGGTACTCAGATTTGATTTATGTTGATTCAAAAAAGTGGTGAAAATACAATAAGATGAGCTAAAGGAAAACAACAATAAAACCATTATTCTACATGGCAAAATGTAAATAATTCCCTGAAAGTAGAAATAATTGTATTTCAGTATTAAAGAAAACTATTCTTAAGCCAGACACAAAAAGACAAATATTACATGTTTTTACTCATTTGTGGAAACTAGTAAGTTAATCTTGTAGAAGAACAGAATGTAATAGTAATCAATAGAGACTGGGAGGATATGGAAAGAAGTTCAATAAGGGGCACCAACGCAAGAAAGGGAGGAATGTTAGCACCTTAGGGTAACTATGGCTTAAAATAATCTATAGTATATTTCAAAACAGCTGGAAGAGTACACAATTCTCAACCTATAAAAATGATGATTATTTAGTGATTATTTAGAGAAGTAGAAATTAATACATTTATGATGTAAAATTAGCATAGACAACTTGAAGAGAACCTGTCAGTAAGAACAAATTGAAATTGAATTTTTATCATCTTCCTTTTTTTTTTTTGGTAGTAGTGGGTATTTAACCCAGGGGCACTCTATCACTGAGCTACATCCCTTGCCTGCCCTTATTTTTATTTTGAGACTGGGTCTCACTAAATTGCCTAGTCTGGCCTCAAATTTGCCATCCTCCTGCCTCAGTCTCGACAGTAGCTGGGAATACAAGCATGTATCACTATACCCAGTCTATCCCACTTTTTACTAGGTGTCTATTGCAGATCTGAATAAAATTTAAAAAGATAGGGAGGGTAAGAGAGGAAGGAGGAAGACAAAGAGAACTATTACTTTTAAAGAAGCAAATGAAATTCAATAAATACAATAAGTTTTCTTATATTGCCATAAATATAATTTAAACAGATAATGTTAGGTAAACACAAGTATGTGTTAAAAGGAAAAATTAAAGCTTAATAACAGTGATATAAATTTGAAATAATCAAAAGCGCACACACATACACACACACATTAAAAAAATTACAAAACCATCCACACCAAATTACAGGTGTCTGAGGGAGTAAATAAGGAGCAGAAATTGTTGTTTGATATTTCACTGAATTGAAAAATTTTTTTAATACTTTAAACAAAGATACGGGAAGAAAATTGTAATCTCTGCTTAATTTTTGTTAAATAGTTGAATGTTACAAACTGGAGAGTATTCAAAAACATTTACTTAATTTTGATAAGAACAGCAGGAGTCTATGGAATTTTGGCCAGAGGTATTCCCATCTCCTGTTCTGGCCTTAAATTTCATGACACAAAATTTTACCCTAGAAGAGATACATAGGCCTTAAAGATTGGTACCTCTGGTGGTTTGCCAGAAAAGAGCACATTATTTGGAGCAGAATATGGGAAAACACAGAGTGTTTTAGAATCAGTAGAGATCTCAGGAGAAAACAATTAGGGAAAGCTAACAATCTGAGCTATATTACTCTGAAGAAGCAGGAAAAAAAACATGGCAGACCAACCGAAAATTAGCAGAGATTCATGGAAAATGACATCCAACTTGCTAGGATGACTCTTACTCCTGGTAGTAAATATGACTGTATATTGGGACAGATCAGAATTTATGTTTTGCAAAATATTATGTTTAAAAATCCAGTTTCAACAACTACAGTGAGGCATGCAAAGCAATAGAGAGGTGTGAACTGTACATAGAAATAAATGCAGGCAATGAACAATGTCTTTGGGGTGGTCTAGATGTTGCAACTATCAAATAACAACTTTAAAGCATTTATTATAAGTGTGTTCAAAGAATTGGAAAATGTTTAAAATTTGTAAATAACTGTATTTCAACCTCAATTACAGACAATCAATAAAGAGAAATTATAGGGGCTAGGGTTGTGGCTCAGTCGTAGAGTGGTCACCTAGCATGCACGAGGCACTGGGTTCGATCCTCAGCACCACATAAATGTAAAATATATTGTGTCCACCTAAAACTTAAGAATAAACATTAAAAAAAATGTATGTCCCAATGTATCATCTCTTTACATGATAAATAAACCCAATAAAGATTTTTTAAAAAGAGAAATTATATTTATTATAATAATTGTACTATTATTAAATAATATAATAAGTTCTATTTATAATTTTAGAAGATGATTCTGATGGTGAAAAGAAAATAACTGAAAGGAAAATTTTACTGGAATAATTCAGTACATATTTGACACAAAAGGAAGAATCGGTAGACTTGAAGCTATCTCAATAGACATTATACTATCTGAAGCACAGAAATTTGATGGAAGACATTGATCTGTCTTCCATCTGTCTAGGATAAACACAAAATGACACACTCTCCATAGTTAAGCAGTTGAAAGATAAAGATTAAAACAGAAAGAAAATGAAAGACTCATCACATAAAATGAAACTACACTGTTACCATTGCTTAGTTATAGAAAATAATGGACAACAGAAGGTAATGAGAAGATGTATTCAAAATGCTAATAGAAATACAAAGAACATGTATATGCTCCTTTCATTCTCTTTTTAATATCTAGAGAGTGCATAGAACCATTTTATATTATTTTCTTTTCTTTTTATCCTTTGTACAAATTTATTGAGGTTTGATTGATGTGCAACATATTACATAAATTTAAGGTGAAAAATTTGATGCTGCTTGACATAGCCATATATCCTCTAAACTATAACTACAATAGACATACCTTAATTCCATTTTTTTTCTAAATACTCCTTGATAACTCATCCTCACCATTTTCCTACCACTATCCTCAGGCAAACATTTGATATGCTTTTTGATATTAGAGATTAATATATATTTTGTAGAATTTTATATGAATGAAATCACAAAGTACATATTTGTTTTTATTTGACTTCCTCCACCTAGAATAATTATTTTGGAGTTCATCTTTGCTGTTATATGTATACAGCAGAATAGTAGTCCAGTGTATTGATATGCCACACAATATGATGAATTTGTTGAATTATTCAACTGTTAATGTACTTTGGAGTAATTTCCAGTGTTTCCACTCTATTACAAATAGAGTGGTATGAACATTCATGTGCAAGTCTTTCTGTGGACTGTCCTCATTATCTTTCATTATGTAGACATGGAATATCAGCATCAACATATGATATATGTATGCTTAACTGTTTATGAAACTACTAAATTATACTACAACATGCTTGTGCCAGCAGTGTATGACAGTTTTCACTGTTTCATGTTCTGGTCAATATTTGTTATGTCAATCTTTGTACTTTTAGCTACTGTAGTGTGTGTAAACTAGTATCTCATTGGAGTTTTAATTTACATTTATTTAAGGATTAATGATACTAAAGATTTTTCATGTGCCTCAACTTAATCTATTTCTAGTTATAAAAGTAACACTATATTTAATGGTCAATTCCAGTAATCAGAGTCCTCAGAAAAAACCCTTTGAAACAATATTCCTCTTATTATTCCACACTTATATATGTTGGTCTTAACTTTCACATTCCAAAATCATTTGTCTGGTTATAATTCTTTGATTCAAACCATCGATGCTGCTGCCACCACACAGAGGTCCATTGATAGGGTGCCTTTAGATTTGTTTGCATGTGGCCACCTCCATCTTGGGACACTGGCCAGGGCCAGGAAGTCTAGGGACAGGTACCTGCAGGTTTAGCTGCCCCTGAGGTCTTCCTGCTAGGAGTGCTGTTGGCCACCATCTTGCTGCTTCTTCACAGGGTCTCTCCTTTCTGTGAGTTCATCCCTGGTGGTATCACTGAATGAATGTTAGAATGGCATTGAGATCTTGAGACTGCAACATGGCTGAGCCTGGGATATCTGAAGCCCAGATCTGCCAGATAGTAGCTGGGTTTACATGGGCCACTCTGTGCCTGGCAATTTTGTGAAAAATCAGAGACTGGGAGCATTTTATTGGCAGGAGCACAGGTCAGAAAGGTTAGAAAGAGCTGGGATCTCCCAAGCTCCTTGAGTCCTGAAATGCTTATAGACAGATGGGGCTGACTACATCTGGTCAGAAGGTTGAAAGAGGGTGTGAGGGCAGCTTACTCAGCCAATAAGTCTGGCATCCACCGGACTAAAGATAACATCAAACTGTAGACAACCCCACTTATCAACCCCACCCAAGAAGGGAAGCTGAGAAACTTTTGAATTCTAAAGGAAACAATTATTTAATTTTTCATTGTTCCCCCCCCCTCAAATCTGTGCCATATTTGAAACCAAGTATTTTTCATGCATCAGTTTATTATGGACTGGGATGTCTGAATAGTTGTTTTTTTTTTTTTTTTTTTTTTTTTTTTTACAATTCTGTTGTGTATCTTTTTTTTTTTTTTCACTTCGTATAGTTTTTTTTCTCACACTTATCTGTTTCCCTGGATTTTCTTTCTCTCTTTTCTTCTGCTAATATCCAACCTCACTCAATTCCTCTTTCACTCTTTCTATAAATTTTTACATCTATCTTCTCTCTGCATCCCTAATAAATATCACATCATACACCATTCTGTTATCTTTTTATCTACCATTTAAAATTGTAAACTCTTTTAACAAATTTACTGTTTATATTGTAGACAATAATTAAACACATCATTTCTGTTTATTGCAACAAATCAGTAGGCATCTTAATAGGAGCTATTAGGTTTAAGGCCATATGTTGTTTGCATTGGATGCTGTTAATATCAGTCTTCCTTTTAAAGGCAAGACACTGGAAACCTTCAGGGACATGATAAGTCTACAAGGTAGAAACTGTATTGCCTCCGATCCATACTGCTAGATGGAAAGAAAATAAAAAAACTGGAAAAAACAAGGGAACAAAGGGCCCCAAACAAACCAAGATGCTCCAATAATAGAATCCATTGACAACACTGGTGAAGAAATGTAAGAATAGGGCTTTAGGATGTACATAGTTAAACTTATCTGTGAAGTAAATGATGGTATAAGGAGTGAAATCAGACAGAAAATACAGGAAATGAAAGATCACTTTAATAAAGAAGCAGAGATTCTGGAAAAAAAAGCAGAAATCGTGGAAATGAAGGACTCAATAAATCAAATTAAAAAATTCAGTGGAAAGCATCACCAATAGACTAGACCATTTGGAAGACAGAACCACAGGCAATGCAAGCAACATATTTATATAAGGAATAGTCAATCAAAGTAGAAACTAAGTCAAGTTAAAAACCAGAAATATGTTGAGGGCCATGGACAAGTCAAGATGGTGCCTGGCACTGTGCCAGGAGGAGTGGTTTGAGAAGTAACACCAGCGAGCCATTAAGATGATGAGGATTCCTTAATGGCTGACTGCTGATCTAGATGATGTTAATTAAGTTAAGCTGTGTGTAATTATTAAGATGATGAGGATTCCTTAATGACTAATTTCTGTATCTAGATGATGTTAATTGAAACAAGCTATGTATAATGAGTTAGGTATAAATACCTCTGCTGTCCTAGAATAAAGGGGCTCCTGCTGTTTCAACCTTCACAAGTTGCTTGACACCCCCCGGTTATTTTGCCCAGCCAGACTGCGGCAGATGGTGGCCTGTACGGGGAGCCCCAGGATGCTCAGGGGTGAGTGACAAGGTAGGCTGCCTGTCCCTGGAGATAGATGGGACAGGAGCAAAGCTGCTTGTCCCTGGAAGCAGATAGGGCAAGAGGAAGGATGGCCATCTCAGGAAAATGGAGAGGATTGATACAGTATGTTTGTGTCTTGTTTTGTCTTGGTGTGTTGTATTGTCTTTGTTACGAAAATATGGAAGGGGTGTTAAGTAAATTGCTAAGGGAAGGAGGCACCCCAGTGGAACCAAGAACAGTTAGGGCATACGTTGATAAAAGCCCAGGAATTCTAGTCAGAAAGAGGAAGAAAGTTCAGAGGAGAAAGGAGTATCAGGGGAAAAGTTGCAACAAAAGGCTACTACTAAATACTTTTCATCACCAGAGGGTGCATGAAGCAGTGCCATGTGTGCAATGCAAGCCAGTCACCGGCGCAGGGGGGACTTTCCAGCAGGTGGCCCTCCCCACCCATAGGACTGCCCGAGGACACTGCAGCTGGTGGCAGAGGACGCGCCTGGCGCCCCTGAAGTTTGGTCATTTCCAATGTCAATAACTAAGATGGTTCTCCCACACCTGGAGGCTAATGAATAATGAGCACCATTAAGGCCTATTTCAAATGTAAAAAACCTTGAGATAATGTATTAAATTGTTTGGAAGGTTGTTTTCTTGGTGCCTGCTGGAATGCTACAGGATTTTCTTTAGCCATCATTGCCGGAGATTTGTGCAATAAAAATAATCATACAGTTTAAAACATTTTATACCCCCCAGATTCTCTTGCACCTATTTGAAGTCCATCCCCATGCTCAACCTTGATACCAATCCCACAGTGGGATTGATGGGTCATGTGGTAAATCTACTTATAATTTTTTGAGAGGCCTTCATATAGTGTTCCGTTATGGCTGCATTTAAATTTCCAATTACAGTGGACAAGGTCTCCCTTTGCTTCACAATCTCACCAGCACTCATTAACTTTTGTTGTAATCAGGGAAATGCAAATCAAGGTTATGTTGAGATTTCATCCCACTTCAACTAAAATCGCAATCGTCAAGGACACAAATAATAGTAAATTATGGCAAGTATATGGAGGAGCAGATACACTCATATTTGTTGATGGTACTACAAATTATCTGGAAAGCACTATGGTAATTCTGAAAAGATTAGAAATGAAATCAATATGTCCCAGCTATTCCACTCTTTGGTATCCAAAAGAAATAAAATCAGAATCCTATATGATACATTTATATCAATGTTTATATCAGCACAATTTATACTAATGAAGTTATGGAACCAGCCCAGGTATCTATCAATAGATGAAAGGATAAAGGAAATGTCCTATATATGATAATGGAGTTTTACTTAATCATAAAGATGAAATTATGTTATTTGCTGGTAAGTGGATGGAGCTGGAGAACATCATGCTATAAGATAAGACAGACTCAGAAATAAGACAGACTCAGAAATTCAATGGTCCAATGTTTTCTCTCATATGCAGAATCTAGAGAGAAATTATTTTTAAAAGGAAGGAGTTCCAAGAAGATAGAAGGGAGAACAGTAGATGAGATGAAGGAGATCAAAATGGAGAATGAATATATTATAATGAATTACACTTTTAAGTGTATCATTAAAGCACCAATTAAAAAATGATGAATAAGCCAAAGGAAGACCACTAGAATTAAGGAAACAGAGCAGGGATGGGAAGGAGGGGTGGGAAAGTGGAAGTACTACAGATTGAAATGGAGCAAATATTACATGCATGTATAAAAATGTCAAAATGAAGCCCATTATTATTTAAAACTATACTCCACTCACAAAACCTTTTTAAAAACCCAACGTACTGAGTGGTATATAGTAGATGCTCTACTAAAGCCACCCAGGGCCCCCTTCAGTTCTGAGGCATCCATCCCCTATATTGCAGGAGAATTGGTAGTTACAATTTCTCAGCTAAGTGTCTTTCTGGGAGTTGTCTTCAGCCAAGGCAAGCTGCCTCATCATAATTCATGCACCCTCATCATGTGCAAAGGCAGCTTATACCAATGAGTGATAACTGTGGTGGAAGAAAGGCCTGGCACACTTGCCTCAAGGCCCAACAATCCTGAATAACAATTTTAACTTCTTGCAGGATCAATCTTTGTTGTGACTCCATTACAATTCAAGTATACTTCCTTTTAAATCCTACTTCTTTCACTTGACCATTGGTGCTAATCTTGATGGTATGCCCCCAACAAACAAACCCTATACACATCTTAGAATCAGTTTCCCAGGGCCCTCAACTGAGACAAATGTTTATTATGTTATCTTCAGAAAGGGATATCCTTAATGTCTAACAAGAACTTATTATCCTTATAAGTAATCAGGTAAATTGAAATAAGTTAAATAAACTGATCAGCACTTATGTTTGTGGGCTGAAGTCTCAATATGTTGCTTTCCTTCAATAAAAACCCTAGCAGGTTTATTTAGCTGGAAACTCTTTAAGTAATTTGAAAGTTTACATGAATAAAAGCATAGCGACTTTGGATATCTGTGAAGCCAATTATCCTGATCCAAGAATAATTTAGTCCTACTCAATTCCAAGGGGGAGTGATAGAACTCTGTCAGCCTTAAATGGTTCCATCCTCGAACGTGGTTAGGGCCCTGAGGCATGGAGTAAGGAACTCTTTTTCTTGTCACAAATATGGAGACTTGGCCCAAATAATATTTCAGTCTTCCCCCAGGTAGTGACTAATAATGGAAAGAAAAATGTATAAATCCCTCAAGTGCCAGTTTCATAAGGAAAAAGTAGGTGTGGCTCTGTTTTCTAGGCTCTTTTCAGTTAGTTTAGCAGAGAGATGGCTCAGTAGGTCTGAGTTAGCTCAACAGAACAGGCTGTGACCAACAGTGGAGTTATCTTTGTTTTAGAGTCACCTAAGTGTTTCCTTCTTTTGATCCCCTAAATACACAGTGCATTATGGTAACAGGGGGCCCTCTCTACAGAACACTGACCACCGTGAACAGCCCAGGTGTATCTGTTACTAAGCTCAGTGTTCTATGAGATAAGGAGAGTTCAGGAATTTTCCGTGGTCCTTTCCATCTTGGCTTATACATTTTAACCTGCATTTTATAACTGTATTTTATGGTAGTTGGGGCCTATATCCATTCCTCTTACATTCCTTAAAACTTCCCTTCGGATAAGTAATTGCCAAAAAGAGGCCTCCCTAAGCCTTGACTAGATTCCTCTGGTTAAAAAAAAAATCCATTGTCTAGTTAATAAGAAAGCTTTAAAAATTGTTTTCCAAGTGCCTTCCCTGTGCCTTTCCCTAAATTGAATGTAGCTTAACTTTCAGGAAGAAAACAGAACTGATAAGGGAAGCTTAAAATAGATGATATCCAGTAGGGTTTGGAGTGAAAAAAGAGAATTTTGAATGTTATTTACATAGGTAATTTTCAGGGTATGACTATTAATAAGAACAAGAATTCCTCTAAATCTTCCCCAGCAGAAGCATGATGTCCGGGAAAGATACAAGTAGGAAATATATGAAGGAACACACCTTGGCTCAGATATCACTTCAGTTCCAGGCATATCATGTTGGAACAGGTTTACTGCAATCAGAACACAGAGACCTTTCAAGTAATGCCAATGTAACCTGCAATTGTACTTGAGCATAAAGCAGAAGCTTTGCTGTTTTCTCCATGAAAAGCGATTAATTTTTTGATTGGTAGGAAGAAAAGTTTAGTTGGCACATAATGTAAGCTCAGGTGAACAATGTGCTGGCTTGGACTTTCGTGGAGGTCTATACTATTGTAGCAGCATTGCTGAACTATCTGCAGACACCAAGGCAATTATTTGAAAGACCTAGAAAGAAATTTTCTCTGTATTCTGGAGCTCAAGTAAGTGATCAGAATGCTGATGGTGGTTGGAGGCAAGGATATTTCTTCCTCCCTAAGTCTAGCCTTTGGATTTCTTTTAGCTCTACCTCTGTAATATCTCAACAATCTTTTTTTATCATAGGATAATGATATCTGGGAACTTAGAAAGCTAACAGTCAATAAACTGCTTTAAAAAAGAGATCTGCTTTCAAATTCCTTATTCAGCTTGCTAATCATGTTTTCCCATTCCCTGAATTCTAGAAGTCGTGCCATTTACCTAGTTTCTTCTTTTAAGATCTCAGAGTAAAAAGAGTAGAATCAATGTTTTACACTTGGCAGTGACCATGGTGGATGTTCCAGTTACCAAGACTTCTCTCTTGAAGTACAGATGGTTCAGTTAATAAATTTAAATGTTCACTAAAAAGTTGCTACTAATATTTTAAATGGCATTTTAAAAAATAGACTTTAAAAACTGATTTATTATTGAGGCATAATTTACATAAAGTAAACTGCATTATATTTAAGAATAAGTTTTATTTATGTATATATCCACAAAATTATCCCTATAGTCAATATAATGAACACATTCATGATTGAATGAGTGTTTTCATGTACTTTTGTAAATGCTCCTTTCTTTTATTCCTCCTGTCCCCAGATAACTACTGACTTGTTTCCATAAAGATTATTTACATTTTCTAGAATTTTATATACATGAAATCATACCATGTACATCATACAATTTTTTGTCTGACTCCTTTAATTTAGTGATCCTGTTGAGATCCATGTGTGTTGTATATAAAAATAGTACAGTTCTTTTTATTGCTATACATATTATATTGTATGGATAACCACAGCTTTTTCATCCATCTGCCTGTTAAGGAAGTTCTGAGTTATTTCCAATTATTGTTTTTTTGTAAATAAGGCCACAATGAATGTAAATGTGCAAGCCTTCTTGTACTTTTATCACCCTTACAGTTTGTTTGCAAAGATAAATATCTTTCATAGATTCAAGATTTGAGTGAAAGATTTTGAATACATGCAGATGGCAATGGAGGGAGATATCAGAAAACCTATTATTTGAGATTATATCTCTTTAGAAAACTTAACCTGCTTTTCTATGATATGCAAACTTACCTACATCCATGTGAATCCTCTAATGGGGAAGTATTGCTGATATTTGTTGTATTTGTCAGGTATGTAAAGTAATAATATACAAAGCACCATTTTAAAAAATATTTTTATTTTGGCTGTATAAGTGCCAAATAGCCTATCATTTTTATTCAATAGTAGAGAGATTTTGTTAGTGTCCAGGATCATAGAAATTTCTTTCTTCAAATCTTGACTCATTTTTCTAGCACACATGGTTATGATTTAAATAAAGCCCTACATTTCCCTTTAAGATGTGTATTGTTTGAAACACTTTGGTGGTTGTGTGTGTTAGTGGGTTTATTTGACTTACAGACCCTGTGAACCAACTCACGTGTTTCTGACTTTAACACAGTTACTAGACAAAATATAGGATGCCCAGTTAAATTTGGATTTCAAATAAACAATGAGTAATTTATGAGATCCATTTTTTTTCAAAATGTTATGGATTATTCTTTTAGTGTTAATGTCTAAGAACTTTTTACCTTATAAGGTTATGATGATTTTCTTGTTTTCATCCTGAAATTTTATAGATATCTATAAAATATCTATATAATCTGTGATTCATTTTGAGATGTTTTTTGTTATAAGTTGCAAAACTTATATTATTATTTTTTTGCATATGAATGCTTAAATTTTTCCAGTATCAGATTTTCAAAAGATAGTCCTCTTCCCATTGAATTCCTGCTGCACTAAACAAAAATAAGTTATCTTGGTCCATGTGGATCCATTTCTCTGTTCTTATTCTGTTCCATTTAGGTATTTATCTATTCTTCTGCCAATTCCATATTATCTTGATTAATGTAAGTCTTGAAATTGGGTTTTAGATTTCCTCCAACTTCATTCTGCTTTGTCAGAATTTTTATGGCTATTCTAGTCTTGTATTCACATACAGATTTTTAAATAAACTTGATATTGACCAAAAACTGTTCTGTGATCTTCAACCATCCTGTGCTGCTGTAACAAATTAAACAGTCTAGGTAATTTGTTTATAAATTACCAAGACTGTTTGTTTGGGTAATTTATAAGCAAAATTTGTTACTGGAAGCTGTAAAGTCCAAGATCAATGTCTGTCAAGAGCTTGTGTGGTGTCATCCCATGGCAGAAGGCAAGAGAGAGAGGCCAAAAAACAGGCCAATTTTGTCCTTTTATAAGAAATTCACTCCCGTGATAATAAACCCACTCCAATAATAATGGCCTGAATTCATGACAGTAGAGCCCTCAAGGTCTAATCACATTTTTAAGGTCCCTCTTAACATTGTCACAATAGAAATTAAATTTCAAGAATTCGAGAGACCACATTCACATCATAGCAACTGGGAACATGGTTTAGCTCTCCAACTTAGGCTTTATTTTCTTTTCTAACAGTTTTGTAGTTTTCAGCATATAGAACTTGCATATATTTTGTTAAATTTTTATCTCATTGCTTCATTTTTGATACCATTATAAATAGCATTTAAAAAATTTCAAACTCCAGATGGTCATGGCTTATATAGAGAACCACAATTGGCTTTTGAATATTGACCTATAAATTTCAACCTTGGTAGCTAACTAATTAATTCTAAGAGATTTATTTTTTATTTTTATGTATGTACACCAGTGCTGCAGTCTGGCTGGGCACAAATCAGGAGCCACTCAAGCAGGAACAAACTTTATTTCTGAACTCCACCAGCACACTCCACACACGCTCCCCAGGAACTCTCCCGAACGCCACACGGCTCCTCCAGGAACCACCAACCAGAAATCCCTCCTCCAGCACTTCCCCAACCAATGTGAACTCTCCAGGAATCCCCGCGAGAACTCTAAAGTAGCGGGCCAGAGGTGGACAGTAAAGGTCTAATATACAATTGAATCAATCCAGCATCATCTTAATGGCTCGCCTCTCAACCAATAATATTGGCAAAATGGCCAGGGGCCATTCCGACTCAGCTGTGGCTCTCAGCACACTGGGATGTTCTACATTGACAACCATGTCATATGTGGACAGAGATGGCTCTCTTTCTCCCTTTCTGGTCTGTGTCATTTTGCACTGGCTAGTACTTTCAAGAAAATGTTGCTTTGGCGAAATGGGATAGGATGTTCTCTCTTCATCCATCAAGGGAACAAGTTTTCAATTACTCATGTTTAAAAATATGTTAGGAGTGTGTGTGTGAGTGTGTGTGTGTGTGTGTGTGTGTGTGTGTTTGCCTATTGCCTCTATGAGGTCAAAGAAATTTTCCTGTGTTTCTAGTTTGCTGAGATTTGATCATAAATAGATACTAAATTTGTTGAATGCCTTTACTGTTCGTATTGAGCTGATTATCTGTTATTATGTTATCATGAATTATATTTAATTTGATTTTCAACCAGCCTGAATTCACTTTTTCACAATATAGTATTATTTTGATATATTTCTAGAGTTATTTTGGCGATGTTTAGTTTTTACATCTATCTTCATTTGGGATATCACTCTGTTGCCTTATTTTTCTTTTAAATTATCATTGTGTGTTAATATCAGGGTAATTTAGATCTTTTATAAAGTGATCTGTGAAATCTTCCCTATATTTCATTTATCCTGCAAATATTCTGTAGAGTTAGTTTTATTTAATCTACAATTTTTTTTTCAGTCCATGTGTATAACTACTCTGGGCCTGGAGACTTTTTTTTCTCACATTATCAGCTACAAATTTCCTCAATACATGTAGGGCTGCTCAGGATGTCTGTGTCTTCTTGATGGAGATTTGGTAGTTTATTCATGAAAACAATTGGTTCAATTCATAAGTTGCCTATCTTATATTCATAGAGTTGTTTATCATTTCCCATTATTTTCTACTTAGTTTCTGTGGAATTAGTGATGATATCCTCTCTTTCATTTCTGAAATAGTTGATTTGTATCATATAATTTGCTTAGCATGGCTTGAGGCTAATCAATTTTAACTGCTCTTTAAGAGAGAATTTCATTTCATTTTTTATATTGCTTTCCTATTGTCAACTTTATTAATTCTTCTTAATTTTTTAAAATTATTTTGTTCTGTCTTTAGGACATATGCTGTGTAATTCCAAATATTGGGGGATTATCCAGATATCTTTCTACTGCTGATTTCTAGCTGAGCACCATATGGTTTCAGACCATACTTTTAATAATTTCAAATATTTGAAATGATTTAAGGATTGTTTTTTTTTTAATTTTTTATTGTTGGCTGTTCAAAACATTACATAATTCTTGATATATCATATTTCACACTTTGATTCAAGTGGGTTATGAACTCCCATTTTTACCCCATATACAGATTGCAGAATCACATCAGTTACACATCCATTGATTTACATATTGCCATACTAGTGTCTGTTGTGTTCTGCTGCCTTTCCTATCCTCTACTATCCCCCCTCCCCTCCCCTCCCCTCACCTCTTCTCTCTCTGCCCCCTCTACTGACATTCATTTGTCCCCCTTGTATTATTTTTCCCTTTCCCCTCACTTCCTCTTGTATGTACTTTTGTATAACTCTGAGGGTGGATTGTTTTGTTTTATAGTTTAGAATTAATCCACCTTGGTTTACATTTTATATATGCTTGTGAAGAATGTGGAATACATTATACGGGTTGGAGTGTATTCCACATCTTTCAATTTGGTTAATTTAATTGATATACATCACCTGCTTCCGTATTGATATTCTGCCTATTTGTTCTATCGGTTACCAAAATAGAGTGTTAAAGTCATCAGTACTGATTGTCAATATAACTAATTCCCCTTTTGGATCTATCATTACTTACTTTATATATTGTTGAAGCTCTCTGTCTTGCACATATGCATTTATGATTGTTCTTGGACTACTAGCCCCATTATCATTATGTGATGTGCCTGTCTCTAATCATCTTTCCTGATCCCAAAACGATTTCATCTGGAACTAATATAAGGACTCCAGTTTTCTTTTTCTTTAGAGTTTTCATGGCATATGTTCCTCAGTTTTTTTATTTTAATCCCTCTTTGCCTTTATATTTAATTAGTTTTCTGGTAGCTAGCATCAAATTGGTCTTGCTTTATTCAATTTGATAACCTGTACTTTTAACTTGTCTTTTTAGACCATTTCAATTTTAAATGTTTGTTGACAGAGTTGGATTGAAACCCATCCTGATCCCTGTTTATATTTGTGCATTTTTTATTTGTTTCTTTAGTTTGCATTTCACCCTTTATGGGATTTAATTGAGAAATTTTAATATTTCACTTTATTTTCTTTACTGATTTAGTTTTTACCTTTTAAAACAGGAGGATTGAGATTTCAAAGCCAGCCTTAGCAAAGCAAGGTGCTGTGCAACTCAGTGAGACCCTGTCTCTAAATATAAAAAAATAAAAATTGAGCTGGGGATGTGGCTCAGTGGTTGATGCCCCTAAATTCAATCTCCTGAGCCCCTCCCCCCAAAAAAGTATTTCAGTGGTTTTTGTCCTACAGTTTAGAATACACATTTTGAATTATCTGAATCCATCTTCACATAGTACTTTAATATTTTGTATCTAGTTATGAAACTGGTAATAATATATTCCTAATTTTTCTCTATCCCTTGTGCCTTTAATCCTCAATTAGATTGCTTTCACATAAGCTATATCTGTATTTTTACTATCTTTGCATTAGCCAATTAGTTATATTTTGGAGCAGTTAAAACAAGAAGCAATCCAGATTTTATCTTAATTTATTCTGCTAAAGATGCTCTTCATTTTCTTTTTCTTTTTCCTTTTTTTTTTTTTTTTTTTTGGTGTAGATGTACTTTCCTCATCTCTATAGGTTATTCTGTTCAAACATTAAATATTTCTTACATATTAATAAACTGGTAAGGAAAAGAAAACCTCTCTTCTTTTTAAATTTGAGAATGTGTCCTTCTTTCATTTAACTAGTTTCCTTCTTGGGGAAACATCTGTCTTTTGCACAGATTCCCACCATGTGATGCTTTCGACCATAAGTTTCTCCATGGAGCTGAAAAGATGCTGGTGCCATGTTCTTGGACCTACAGACCTGTTAGATAAACAGTTCTACTTTTTTTTTTTTTTTACAAATAGCCCAACATCAGGCATTTTGTTATAACAAATTAAATGTTTTAAAACATCATTCAAAACTAGAAGGTTTTATCCCTGTTCTGTACACCAGTTTCAGTGGTTTTACACAAGTGCCCAGAGGCTACATTTTTGCTGATCTTCCCTGCCATAGTAAGCTTTCCATTTTGTAGGGAAGCTGAATATATAGTGTGGATTTTAAATAGTGGTTCCTGTTGTTTTCCTCCAATCAGTAACAGGAGAAAGTTGGTCAGAATTTTCGTAGCTGAGTTCCTGAAGTAAGGAACTGCAAAAGAACACTTATATTTGCTCTCCCCAAAGTTTCTAATACTCATACATTAGCATATATTCAAACTCTAGCAATTTGTTTAAAGGTTCTAGGTAAATCTTATTGTGGGTTTATGTGACATCCTTCAGACTCTTTCCAAAGTTAGCAAATCTTAAGTTGTGTTTTATCTTGCAGTCACTTTTCTTTCCCAACTTCACATTAAGCATTTGCCCTTAACATTACTTCTCTTATGAGTTGAGAAAAGTCATCAATTTGCAGTTTGTCCAGTTTGTTTCTTATGTAATGATGCAAGTGCTGCTTGTTCTAACACTCAGCCACTCAATCAGAAAACCACTTCCGTATTTTTAAAGTGCAAGTTTGACCATTAAATTTTACTAGTTAAAACCTTTTAGCCACATTTCATTTGTTAGAAGTAACATATAGAACTTTTAACAAGGTGTTCTAGTTCAACCAAACTTGGTTTCAGCTGTTCAAGCTCATGAATCCCTAAACACTCTTCTTACGTTATCATGCACGTTTTGGCTCCTGTGCCTTTGTGATTCCCATATTCATTCCCTCTCTTGATCAGAACAGTGTGAGGGAACATGGTTATTTTACTGAACACTGAGAAAGGTCGATTTGTAAGAGGAAAGAGTCTGAGGTCATCCCTGTTTATAATCTTGATTAAATCTTTTGTATTCATGCAATCTCTACATTGTATCTCACAATTTGTGACTTTATTCCAGTCTTTTTTTCCAGATATGATGGAGCCTACATCCTCCTACCTTTCTGGATACTGTATGTGCTTGATTCTCTTGCATATGATGACATTAACTTCAGGTAAGAACATCTACTTCTTCCACATCAGTCTCAACTGTAGAAAAAATCTAGTGTCCTGTTAACTTTTGGGGGAGCTTAAAGTTAACACTTCATTGTAATATCAAGAGAAATATTGATAAACAAATGAAAATCAGCAAATTAGATCCATGAAAAGTGAGATGACAGGGCAAACCATTGATCCCCAAATCAGAGAGACAAACATGTGCAGAAATCTACTAGAGCAGAAATCCGTAAGCAGAAACCTCTGGGGAAATCAGTACCAGGATAGGAAAATCTGAACTGTAATTCTTCAATTGCTAGAGGTTAGGTGTGGGCCTGTTCGAGCCAAAGACTCCAGAGAAGCCCAGGGCAGGCAGGACACTTGTGCCTTTTACCTCCGGGGTTTCCACTAGGTTCTTACAGTAAATGATTGGAGAAAATTTATTTGTGCTTCTAGTAAGGAGAAGAGAAAAGTAATCATTCTGATACATACTTGTCTTAAATAAGTACTGTCTTTAAGAGAAACTATTTTGCCAGAGCCCAACCTTTTGGAGTTCCATAACCTAAATAACTTGGGGGAAAGGAAATATCTAACTCCAGGCTCCTCTATCCATCTTGTCCCACTTAAGAGGGGGCAGCATGCAGAGAAGCACTCAGGAAGCCCACTGCCCAAGAGCACAGGCTGACCCAAACTGAAATCTAACCAGAGAACCACAGAATGCCTCTCCTCCCCCCAGACTCTGTCACCTCATCACTAAAAGCTTTCACCAGAATTTCTCTTACTCATACACTATATTTGGCTTTCCACAAAAAAATTGCAAGATATACTAAAAGGCAAATCCATAGTTTGAAGAGAGGGAACAAACCAGATTCAGATATGATGGGGATGTGGGAATTATCAGACCACAACTTTAGAACAACTGTAATTAATATGCTATGGGGCCTAATGAAAAAAGAGTAGATAAAATTTACGAACAGTTGAATAATGTAAGTAGAGTGATATGAATTCTAAGAAAGAATAAAAAAGAAATGTTAAAAATTTATATATAAATTTATATATATTTATACACATAAATATATATAAATTTATATTAAAAATTATATATATATATATATATATATATATATATATATATTAAAAAATATGTGTGTGTGTGTGTGTATAAACTACCCCCAAGAAACTCTGTTAGGTCAGTTTTAGAGTTGTGTTATTAACTCTATTGAATATATACTTCTCTTTCTATTTAAACTTTTTCATACTATTACAAATTTCGAAAAAATAACCAATTTTTGTAACAAAATCTTGAGGTCAAAGTAACAAAGATAGCCCAATAAAATAACTTTCTAAAATGATGTGTTTTATGGTTGGAGATTCAAAAATGATTTGTAAATATTGAAAAATCATTAGGCTTTATATCAAGAATGTACCAATGGCTTAGACTTATCAAATGACCTAGTTGTGACCTCAAGTTGAGAGGGGAACACTGTCGTGAGCTTCAGTGAAAGAACTGTCTCCATGGTAGCAGATGCAAAAATATATAAACAGAGTTATATGTGGTCAAAATTGCCTAAAGGAATTTACTTGGAAAAGATGGGAGGAGATTGTAATGAAAATAGAGAGGGAAGAAAAAAGACAGAGTTTGACTTCTGTGAGATGGTTAATGGAGCATATGCGACCGAAGATTCGTCTGGTTGTCACTGACTCCTTGCTCTCACAGTACCTCTTAGATCCATACCCACAGGGCATCGCTGCACTGAAGGCACCACCCACTGAAAGCAGTTCTGAGAGTCTCTCTGGCGCTCTGTGTGGATTTGCACAGGGCAGTGAAAGTCTAGTTAGGCGGTTATTCAGGTTGTTCTCCTTGGACAAATAAGGTTCTGCTGGAATGCGGTTCTACTAGATTTTCTCATTGAAAAGTTATACTAAAATCTCCATTTTTTAGTTTTGTAAAGCAATTCTTGTATTTTTGAGGGTATTATACATTTATATTTATTCATTCATTGATGGACACATGGGTTTCTCCATTTAAGTGTGAATGATGTCACTATGAACATGGATGTACAAATATCTCTGAGACCCTGCTATTAATTCAATTTGGTGTGACATTTCTTTTTTTAATTAATTTTTAAAATTTGTATATGACAGAGGAATGCATTACAATTCTTATTTTAAACATATAGAGCACACTTTTTCATATCTCTGGTTGTATACAAAGTATATTCACACCAATTTGTGACTTCATACCCTGTACTTTGGATAATAATGTCTATCACATTCCACCATCAATTTGGTGTGACATTTCAATGCACGCTTATAGCATGCACTGACTAAATCTGTCCTCCCTTATTCTTCTACCTACCCTTCCCAACCTCTACTTATCACTATTCTGCGTTCAAACAAACATTTTTTTTAACCTTTTAGATATAAGAGAGAGCATATGGTATTTTTCTGTGTCTGGTTTATTGTACTCAACAGTATGTCCAGTTTCATCTATTTGGCTGAAAAATGATGAAATTTCATTTATGTTTATAACTGAACAATATTCTATTTAAGGAACTTCCATACTGTTCATAATAATGGCTCTACTAATTTAAATTCATAGCAGCAATGTGTGAGAGTTCCTTTTCCTCTCCATCCTCACTAGCTCTTATTTTTTATTTTACAAAACAGCTATTTTAATTGGACTGAGATGATGTCTCATTGTAGTTTTGATTTATATTTTACTCATGGATAATGATATAGAACATTTTTAAAATTACCTGTGGGCCACTTTTGTTTCTTCTTTTCGGAATATTCCTGAAACAATCATGGCTGAAAACTTCCTAAATTTGATGAAAGACATTATCTGAGATGCTCTTCCCTTTTCACTCTCTGTTCTCTTTCTGGAAATCCTACAATGCATCATGTGTTGGTCTGATAAATGATGTCCCACATGTCCCTTGAGCTTTGTTAACTTCAACACTTTTGTCTTTCCTCAAGGAATTGCATGTTTTTGAACCATATTTGTTTAATGCTTTGGGCTTTTTGCTTCTTATAAATTATTTTTGTGATAAGGTTCACCCTAAAGTATAAGCTTAAGGTTTCCTTGGGTCTTTTATGAGTCTGTGCCTTTCTTTAGGCATGTGCCTACACTGTATAATTCTTCCCAATTGCTTTTGAATGTCCCAGTCTTGACTGTCTGGTACCAACACCCCCATCCCCCCCACAAAAAGAGAAAAATGAAGAGAAAAGAGGCTTTTAAATACCCTGGATGTCACCTTGGTTGGAAAAGGAGGGGCCTTGCAACCAGACGGAAAATCATGATGACCAACTACTTCATTGTCTGCACTTCTGTGATCAGAGGCAGTAATCAGATTATAGCACAGACACCCCAATGCTTGGAAGATAAAGTTTTTTTTTTTTTTTTGCCCACTTGACTCCCACAAGTTATGTTCAGACTGCTTTAGAAACACATGAACAACTGACTACCAAGGGACTGAGGATAGGGGCAGATAGCTGGACTGTGATAAAAGTTGAATTTTACTGAAATCAATTATAATTTACCACCCAAGCCTTTTCCTGGAAGTTGTGAGACAAATAGGCTTCAGAGTTTCCAAATAGTTATACAAGATAGATGCTGCCCATACAATTATTGGGGTGGGGAGTCAGTTTGCTGTTGCTTCCTATTCCACCATGTCCCAGAATCTTCCAAAAGAATATACTTTTGAAAGTCTAATGAAGTATCATTGGGTTTACCAAACAATAAAATATTGGTTTAAGTTGAAGAGAATGTAATTAGAGATGGACATTTAGATCAGCTTAGGTCTGCTGGGAAGAATTTTGTAGTATCTAGCAACAGGGTTGTTACTGATTATGACTTATTTTGGTTTTCTTTCTTCTTGCACAGAGAAACTGATGGTGACTGTTCCCAAGGGGCACTTGGTGGCTAGAATAGGAGGACAGGCTGCTCTCAGCTGCCAGTTGTCCCCACAACAAAGCGCAGAGCACATGGAGGTGTGCTGGTTCAGGGGTGACAATTTCAGGCTTGTTCATTTATACAGAGGCGGTCATGAAGTAAATGGAGAAGTTGCCCCTGAATATGTAAATCACACAGAGTTTGTGAAAGAGGCCATGGGGGAGAGTAAAGTGACCCTCAAAATTCATAGTGTCAGCATTTCTGATAATGGACCATACAGGTGTTCATTTAAAGGCACTGACTTCAGTGATGCAGCCGGCATGAACCTACATGTGGCAGGTCAGTGTGCTTGTGGAACATTGTTTAACAAAGCTGTTTTGACATAATAAGTTGAAATATGAGGAAAATTATCTCAATGCTTCTTATTTTTTCATATTCTAAAAAAAATTTAGGAATTATAAGTACTCATAGCTACTGCAAAAATACACTCTGCAGTAAATAGTCATTACAGAGTTCAGCCATGTGACCAGCATGCTAGCTTCATAATAGAGGTTTGAAAGCATAAAAATTAACTAGTGAGTTTAAAATTAAAGAGACATGACTCTAGTTACCTTATTTGCCAAGCTCAGAGACAGCTCCTCCTAGCTCCTGCCTCCAGCCACCTAATGAGGTAGTGAGGTTAACAAGAGAGGCCAGCGAGAGAGAGAACATGCCAGGGAGTGAGCTTTTATTGGGGAACAAAAAATTCAGTGGAAAATTTCATCCAATGAAGGTCGAGGGGGGCAGCATTCCAAGGTCAGGATCAGTGATTGGTCTTCAGGTCAGTGGTCAGGCACACCACCACATAGACAAGCCCTCGCACCTGAGACAGGGTGGGGAAGGCTCTGACAAAGCTTGCCTGAGCGTCTCTCACCCAACCAGGGAGATAAATCACTTGCGAGAAAGTCTTCCCATACAGAGTTACCAATTGGTCTAACTTATAAATTAAATATGGATTTAATTCATGAATTTCAAATTTCAGATCACATGATTGAGATATTTTTCCTTTCCACTTGCCAATCCAACCCCAATACAATCACTGTCTTGATGGTTCTTTCTCATTTCCATCAGCACTTGGCTTGGAGACACAGATTCATGTCCAGGTTCCTGTTAGTGATGGACTCGTGGTGGAGTGTAACTCAGGAGGGTGGTTTCCACAGCCCCAAATGGAGTGGAGAAACAGCAGGGGAGAGGTCGTTCCATATTCATCAAAATCATACTCCCAGGATGGAGCCAGATTGTTCCACATGAAGATGACTCTTTTCCTCAGAAACCGGTCAGAGAGCATTATGTGCTGTTTCCAACCCTGTAACAGGGGAAGAGAAATTAACAAGTATCATCCTAGCAAGTGAGTGCTCCATCTTTAAGGTTTGGTGTCAGTGAAACATAAAGAGAATAGTTAATGTTAAGTATTAACTATTATCCAATAATGGGATAGTTAATGTTAAGTAGCTTACTACATTCCCAAACACCCTTTGAATGTGACCCTTTATCATTGTTTTGGGTTTTGATGATACAGATATTGTCAGATGCTAAGAAGAAGGATTTAGAAAAAAAAATATTACAAGAACAATGACAATTCACAATTGAAACATATACTGCAGCTTTAAAGGCTTTTAATGTTTATTATTTCATTAGACCTTCACAATATTGATGTGTAAGTTTAACAGAATTCTAGCTCAGTAACTTAAAGGATGTCATTGATCTTTCTGATCTACAGTGTCTTTACATCTTAGAAATGAATATAATCATACTTCAAGGTTTTTGTGAATCTTAAATGATTAGCAGCAGCAAAAACCTTTGCCTACTGTCATGAAATATTCAGCATGAGTACTACTATTTAAAAATTCCTGAAAATTCAACAAAGGGGAATTATTTTGGTTATTGATAATTAGATGTTGACGGACATCAGTAGAACCAGGAGTAAGTAAAATGTGGATCTAAAACACAGGTTTCCTGGTTATTTGTTCATTGCTCACTCCTTTGGAGTCATTGTAGAAGGATGTGTCCTGTGTGCAACAAAGGCACCCTTAGGTGAGATTTCTCTGTGGAGAAATCAGGGTTGATTATAGGAGCACAGTGGTAAGTGAGGCAAATGAGCTTTTAGATGTCACTTCATATGTCACTTCTGTCCTCTCTTTCAGGTGCCCTCTTTAATAAGGACTACCTTAGAGTGAATGTTTTATTTTCAGTTCCATGTGTAATATTACTTTTGAAGTCAATGTACATGTGCCTTTCCTATTACTCCCAAAAAGGTAACTGATGCAATAAGGGGGGGAATTGTTAAGGGCTTTAACTTGATGGCTAAGTCATATGTAGGCAAAGGTGAAAGACGTTTGTCTTCCAATGCCATATGTCACATGGGAAGATTCATGGCTTATTTCCCAATTTAGAAATGTTGAACTTGACACCTCTGAACTATGGTCTTCCCAAGACAAGGATGTTTTGGGAGATGATGACGTTAGTATAGATGTCTCCTGAAATTTTCAGACCCATGGTTACTTCTGTACATTGAAAATTGAAGGAGTCCTTCCTTCTTTTAAGAAACAGTCCATAGTCTTTCCAAAAGAAGAAGTAAGAGGTCTATTATTCTAAGCATTCACAATATTTAGGAGAGTTGCTTTACTAGAGTGGGAAATTAGGAGGACAAAATCAACATAAAAAAGCAAACAACAAAAAAGCATGAAAGGAATCATGTATGTGCAGTTTGAATGTGTCCGGCTGTCTCTCCATCCTATGTGCTGTGGGTCTCCCAGTTCTGCACATCCATAGCACAGTCTTCCCTACACAGTGATATTAGGAGGCTTAAATTCATCAGGTAACTGCTAAAATGTGGAAAAAGGAGCTGTGCCTGAGTGTCAACAGGACAGATATTAGCAGATCATTTCATGGACTGAAAACAAACCACAGAAAGAAACAAAATAATGTTGCTTCTTTCCCCCACAGAAGTCACATGAAAGTCTTGTGATTCTAGAATTTTCAGAGTAGAAATGAAGTGATGTGAAATGTCAAAGATGCCATTATTTTCTAATGAAAGTACATCGTTTTTGGTAAAGAACTCATTATTTTGTAAAAGAATATTAGAAAATACTCTAATTCCACCAACCTATGAACCACATACTCTCACATCTGCCAGTCACAGTGGAGCTGTGAGGGCACAGGGTGGCTCTGGCCCTGCACCCTAGAGGAGAGCCCCTGATGATCCACTCACACCAGATACAATGTCCCATCCTTGTGCGAGAGGCTTTGTCCTCCAGGAAGAACCCCAAGCTTTTATTCGTACTTAAAAGCTAAGTGCAAAGGTCACCCCATGAACACTTTGCACGGGAGTCACCATCTCTGGAACAGTCTATCATGGATGGATTTGTTCAACAGTGACTTCCATCTTTAAGTTAAGGAGTTTAAGGCCATCTAGGTTTGCGTTTTCCATGCCAAGGTGAAATCCAGCCACAGGACTTCTTACCCACCCAGAGATGCTTTATAAGCATTGGTGAGAGGCACTGTTTCCTTTTGACACTCAAAAATTGATGTTTTAAGTAAGGAAAGCTTCCCAGCCACTAGGTCTGGACCCCTCTTTTCCCTCACAGCTAGTATTGGTGCATCCACACTCAGGGCCTGAGGATGTCTCACCGTCTTCCCTCTTGATCTAGCTCCAGCTGCTCCTCCTGGAACCCTTTCAAACAGGGATCACACATCTCTCAGTGGGATGTGCCATATTTTAGGTGCCACCACTGGTTCTTGGTGTTCTCTGATCAGCTGTCTATACAATTGTATTTCCTTTCCCCACTCATGGCTGTGGAGAAGCTGTGAGCTATTCCAAGAGTCTCAGAAGCAAGTGCCTTCTGCTGAAGCACTGGAAGCCTCTGGGTCACTTTCTGATTTGCAAAGGAAAGTTTCTTTGACCTTCAGAACTAAGTCTCACACTGAGGCTGACTTCCCTATTACAAAACAACAAAATAGAGTAGAAAGAAAACAAGGGGAAGAGAAGTGATTTCTGTGTAGAGATTTGAAAGGTTTAAAAAGGTAGAATCATGAAATTTAATCAAATTAAAAAGTAAAGGAAATAGTCCAATCAAAATGAAATGGATTCAACTTCTACATTTAACTCTTCAGTGATGAATGAATCTTGTGTGTCTTGCTCTAAGATTTTTTTTCTTTTTTTTTTTTGTACTGGGGATTTAACTCAGGGGCACTCAACCACCAAGCCACATCCGCAGCCCTAGTTTGTATTTTATTTAGAGACAGGGTCTCATTGAGTTGCTTAGTGCCTCACTTTTACTGAGGCTGGCTTTGAACTCACAATCCTCCTGCCTCAGGAGGATTGCCTCCTCCTGCCTGAGGAGCTGAGAGACAAGGGCCCAGAATGCCTTCAACATTCTATTTTTTTTCTTCCCAATTTGGATGCATTTTATTTCTTTTAATGCCTTATTGCATTTACGAGGACTAATATAAATAAAAGTCATGAAATTACTATTGAATTACTATCTTTGAGTAAAATGCCAAATAGAAGTGTCAAGAATGGCCTAATTTCAGTTCTTAAACAAAAAGCTTTCAATTTCTCACCATTGAGTACGTTGTTACTTGTGGGTTTTTTCTATGTGTGGTATTATCTTCATTTCCTTTTGAGTTACTTAGTATATGGAAATGTAACTGATTTTTGTATTGTTATTTTTATGTTGAGAATTTTCTGAATTTATGTGTGTGTGTGTGTGTGTGTGTTGGAAGGGGTGTGTGAGTGTGTGTAGTCTACCTATTGTTGGATCATGCCATCTGCAAACAGAAAGAGTTTTACTTCTTTCAGCACATTTATTTTAAAATGAGTCCCTTCTATGCCTATTATTGACAGGTTTAGTTGTGAAAGGATGCTGAATTTTGTCAAATCCTTTTTGTGCACATAATAGGATGTTGTGGTGATGATTAATAATTTTATTAATGCTCTATATCATACTTATTGATTTATGTATGTTGACCCATTCTTGATACCCAGGTTAAATCCTACTTGGTCAAAGTGTTTTAGTGTACTGTTGAATTTACTTTGCCAATTTTTTATTGAGGACTTTTTCAAATGTGTTCATCAGTAACATTGGTCTGTACCATTTTTTTGTGTGTGTGGTATTTTTTTCTGCCTCTAATATATGGTGATGCTGGCTTCAATAAAAAACTTTGGTAGTGCTCCCTTTTCTTCCATCTTTTGTGAGAATTTAAGAAGAATGGGTTGCACTCCATCTATTTATGATATGTCAAAATACACCCTACTGTCATGAGTATCTAAAAACAATACATAAAAAGAGAAGGATTAGTATTAATTCTTTAACTATGTGGCATAATTCACTTGTGAACCAATTGGTCTTGAAATTCTCTTTTGGGGACTGTTTTATAACCATACGATTTATTTTTATTTTTTTTTTAGACATACATGACAGCAGAATGTATTTTGACATATAATATATACATGGAATGTACATACATCAATCATATTGTCTATTCTATTCTGTTGCCCTTCCTATCCTCCCTACTCCTCCCCTCCTTTCTCTCTATCCAATCTAATGTGACACACTTATTTTCTTTATCTCATCACAACATCATATATGTATTCTGTATAACAATGAGGTTCTCCTTCCATCTTCCGTGCAACTCCCCTTCTCCCTCTTTTTCCCTCCCACCTCTCTTCCCTATTTAGTGGTAGTCTTCTTCTCATGCTCTTCCTCCCTATCCCATTTTGAGTCACCCCCCGTTATATCAGAGAAGATATTCACCATTGTTTTTTAGGGATTGGCTAACTTCACTTAGCATAATCTGCTCTAATGCCATCCATTTGTCTGCAAATGCCATGATCTTGTTATTTTTTAATGCTGCGTAATATTCCATTGTGTATAAATGCCACATTTTTAAAATCCATTCATCTATTGAAGGGCATCTAGGTTGGGTCCACATTCTAGCTATTGTGAATTGTGCTTCTATAAACATTGATGTGGCTGTGTCCCTGTAGTATGCTCTTTTTAGGTCATTTGGGTATAGTCCGAGAAGGGGAATAGCTGGGTCAAAAGGTGGTTCCATTCCCAGCTTTCCAAGGAATCTCCATACTGCTTTCCAAATTGGCTGCACCAATTTGCAGTCCCACCAGCAATGTATGAGTGTACCTTTTTCCCCGCATCCTCGCCAGCACTTATTGTTGTTTGACTTCATAAAGGCTGCCATTCTTATTGGAGTGAGATGGTATCTTAGAGTAGTCTTAATTTGCATTTCTCTGATTGCTAGAGATGGTGAGCATTTTTTCATGTATTTGTTGATTGATTGTATATCCTCTTCTGAGAAGTTTCTGTTCAAGTCCTTGGCCCATTTGTTGATTGAGTTATTTGCTTTTTTGTTGTTTAACTTTTCGAGTTCTTTGTATACTCTAGAGATTAGAGCTCTATCTGATGTTTGAGGGGTAAAAATTTGTTCCCAGGATGTAGGCTCCCTATTCACCTCACATATTATTTCTCTTGCTGAGAAAAAACATTTTAGTTTGAATTCGTCCCATTCGTTGATTCTTGGTTTTAACTCTTGTGCTATAGGTGTCTTATTAAGAAATTTGAGGCCTGTCCCCAAATGATGATTAGGGCCAACTTTATCTTCTATTAGTCACAGAGTCTCTGGTCTGATTCCTAGCTCCTTGATTCATTTTGAGTTGACTTTTGTGCATAATGAGAGAAAGGGATTCAATTTCATTTTGTTGCATATGGATTTCCAGTTCTCCCAGCACCATTTGTTGAAGATGCTATCCTTTCTCCATTGCATGGTTTTAGCACCTTTGTCTAATATAAGGTAGTTGTAATTTTGTGGATTTTGTAAATTGACATGATTTTGTCTCTGTGTCCTCTATTCTGTACCATTGGTCTACCAGCCTGTTTTGGTGCCAGTACCATGCTGTTTTTCTTACTATAACTCTATAGTATAGTTTAAAATCTAGAATCGTGATACCACCAATTTCACGCTTCCTGCTTAGAATTACTTTACCTATTCTGGGTCTCTTATTTTTTCCAGATGAATTTCATGATTGCTTTTTCTATTTCTGCAAGGAATGTCATTGGGATTTTGATGGGAATGGCATTGGATCTGTAAAGTGCTTTTGGTAGTATGGCCATCTTAATAATATTAATTCTACCAATCCATGAGCAAGGTAAATCCTTCCATCTTCTAAGGTCTTCTTCTATTTCTTTCTTCAGGGTTCTGTAGTTTTTATTGTATAGATCTTTCACCTCTTTTTTAAAGTTGATTCCCAGGTATTTTATTTTTTTTTTGAGGATATTGTGAATGGAGTAGTTGTTCTCATTTCCATTTCAGAGAATTTGTCACTGATATACAGGAATGCCTTTGATTTATTGGAATTGATTTTATATCCTGCCACTTTGCTGAATTCATTTATTAGTTCTAGAAGTTTCTTGGTTGAACTTTTTGGGTCTGCTAGGTATAGGATCATGTCATCGGCAAAAGTGCTAATTTAAGTTCTTCTTTTCCTATATTTATGCCTTTAATTTCTTTCGTCTGTCTAATTGCTCTGGCTGGTGTTTCAAGAATTATGTTGAATAGAAGTGGTGAGAGAGGGCATCCCTGTCTTGTTCCATATTTTAAAGGGAATGCCTTCAATTTTTCTCCATTTAGAATGATGCTGGCCTGAGACTTAGCGTATATAGCTTTTACCATATTGAGGTAATTTCCTGTTATGCCTAATTTTTCTAGAGTTTTGAACATAAAGGGATGCTGTATTTTGTCAAATGCTTTTTCAGCATCTATCCATATGATCACATGGTTCTTATATTTAAGTCTATTGATGTGATGAATTACATTTATTGATTTCCGTATATTGAACCAGCCTTGCATCCCAGGGATGAATCCCACTTGGTCATAATGCACAATCTTTTAAATATGTTTTTGTATCCGATTTGCCAGAATTTTATTGAGGATTTTTGCGTCTATATTCATTAGGGATATTGGTCTGAAGTTTTCTTTCTTTGAAGTGTCTTTATCTGGTTTTGGAATCAGGGTGATGTTGGCCTCATAGAATGAATTTGGAAGTACTCCCTCTTTTTCTATCTCCTGAAATAGATTGAAGAGTATTGGTATTAGTTCTTCTTTAAAGTTCTTGTAAAACTCTGCTATATATCCATCCGGTCCTGGGCTTTTCTTGGTTGGTAGTCTTTTGATGGCTTCTTCTATTTCCTCAATTGATATTGGTCTGTTTATGTTGTTTATATTATCCTGACTCAATCTAGGTGGCTCATATGCCTTAAGGAATTTATTGATGCCTTCACTATCCTCTATTTTATTAGAGTATAGGGTTTCAAAATAATTTCTAATTATCTTCTGTATTTCTGAAGTGTCTGTTGTGATGTTGCCTTTTTCATCCCGTAAGCTAGTAATTTGGGTTCTCTCTCTTTGTTAGCATGGCTAGTGGTCTATCAATCTTATTTAGTTTTTCAAAGAACCAACTTTTAGTTTTGTCAATTTTTTCAATTGTTTCTTTTGTTTCGATTTCATCTCTGATTTTAATTATTTCTTACCTTCTACTCTATTTGCTGCTGATTTGTTCTTCTTTTTCTAAGGCTTTGAGGTGTAGTGTGAGGTCATATATTTGTTGGCTTTTCCTTCTTTTAAGGAATGAACTCCATGAAATGAATTTTCCTCTTAGTACTGCTTTCATAGTGTCCCAGAGATTTCGATATGTTGTGTCTGAGTTTTCATTTACCTCTAAGAATTTTTTAATTTCCTCTTTGATATCTTCTGTAACCCTTTGTTCATTCAGTAGCATATTGTTTATTCACCATGTGATGTAGGAATTTTTTCTTTCTTATTTTATTATTGATTTCCAGACATTTTTGATTACTGATTTAATCTGCTTACTTGTTCATGATCTGTTTGACTAGAGTCAGTCTTGGTAAGTTATGTGTTCCCTCTAATTTATTTATTTCTTCTAGGTTTCCAATTTGTTGTTATATAGTTATAGTATGTGCCCCAAATCCATTCTACTCATCCCAATATTCCCAAATTTTTCATCCACTTACAAACTCAAAGTTGATGATAAAGAGGATAGTAACAAAAGAATATTTAAAATTCATTTTATGTAGCTATTTCAAGGATTAATTTAATTAGTCCATTGTAAGTCGTAAAACAATGATTCTAAAGGACAAATTCTAAGTACAAGTAAAGTAATATTACATGTTATTCCTGTACATTCCTTCCCTCTAGTTCATTCTCACAAATTTCCTAATTTTTGCACCTTTCTCAGTCTTTATTTCAGATCCTTTCTTTTCCTTGTACAAAAGCTGGATGAAGGATGTAATATTTATGATAGTTGTTTTGGCAGCATTTTTCACCATCCTAAATGGATGCCTAATATGGAATCTAAAAAGTAAGTGAACAGGAGGAGTCATGACTCTGAGACTTTCTTCTCTTACAAATTTATTTTACATTGCCTTCTAAGGTCCCACTTTATATCTTGTTTTTAGCCAAGGTTCACCTATTTCCCAAGAGAATGAAAGGTTAAGTCTCAAAATGTATTTATTGAAGCTATTTGTTAATATTCTTTGTATAAATTGTACTCTGCCCCTCTCTGAGTGAGCTTATTTCTATCCTGTCTATAATAAAAGAGTGACTCAGCTTCTTTTGCCTAGTCCTTCAGCTAATAAGACAGAGAATCATAATTCTGCTTCCCAAGTTTTTAATTCTCCTCCTATTATGTAGACAGAGTTGACATCTCTTATCTCTGGCACCCTCCCCAAAAGAATGCAATTCGATTTTCTCCAAGCATGTTTTGTGACCCTGTTTCCCAGATAGATCAACTTAACCTCCTTTTACTTATTTAATTCACTGAAAAAAAATGCTAAATTTAATCCTACTTTGCTGTTCTTTACCTCCTTTACTGCAACCTTCTTGAAGGAAGTTCATTATTCTATACTTTTGTTCAGCCAGAGAATCCCAGGTGATAGGTATTAAGGTGGAAATGACTCCTTTTATTTCAAAAATATTGTTTCTGATATAAATGAGAGTTAACATGTCCATATTTATAAGGTTCCTCCAGCACCTCTTATAATAAAACTGCGATTCATAAGGCCATAAGCAGTTTTCATGATAAATTTTCCTTAAGGTCCAAGTTTTACATCAACATTGACCATATTATGTATATCACTAGATGTTAGAAGAAAAAAAATAAGTATATGGAATAATGAGAGGAAAAGTATCTTGAGCTCACAGTTTTACCTATTTCAAATAACTTCTCATAAATGAAAGCAACAAATAGTTAAGGATTTATAAAATGCACTATGGCTGTTAAGTCTGTAAAAATTGAGAAAAATTCTTCCCAAGTGGAAAAATAAGAAAATTAAAAATATATTAATACTATATAAGAAATAAGTAAAAGAATTCAGTTAGAACTCAAATGTAAATTTAAAGTAAAGGTCATATTACAGTTACATAGTAAAGCTACTTGAAGAAAAGAATTTGAAAATATAGCTAGCCATCTGTAACTACAGGTGCACAGATTAAACCAAATGCAGATCAAAAGCATATTTTTAAAATTGTGCCTGTGTTGAACATGTAGAGACATTTTTGTCATTAGTCCATAAATGATATAGTATAATAACTATCTTCTTAGTATTTATATTACTAAATGATTTTATATAAGGGATTTCCTCAGATTTTGGTATTTATAGGGTGGAGCGGGAGCTAACTGGAAATAACTCATCATGGGAACCAAGTGATTACCATGTATTCATAATCTAGTCACTGAATATTAATGACTTTTAATATTACAGAAAGAGTGATAAGAGATTATAGTTTTATAGATATAAAAAAAACCACTATCTGTTGGGGCTGGGTTGTGGCTCAGTAGTAGAGCACCTGCCTACCATGTATAAGGTTCTGGGTTCAAACCTCAGCACTACATAAAATAAATGAATAAAAATAAACTGGGTCTAGAGTTGTGGCTCAGTGGTAGAGCACTTGCCTAGCATGTGTGAGGCACTGGGTTCAATTCTCACCACCACATATAAATGAATAATAAAATAAAGGTCCATCAACAACCAAAAAATATTAACAAAAAACATGCATATCAGCTGCTATGGTTTGGATCTTAATTCTCTTCCACCCCCACCAAAGATTCTTTGTGGTAAAGCCTGGCATTATTGGGAGGTAGTGGGAGGTATTAGTGGGAGGTAGTGTTTGGGTTATGAGAACTTTAACCTAATCAGTGCTTTAATCCACTGATAACTATTAACTGTGTAGTAATTGTTTTAGTCAGCTTTTTCACTGCTGTCACTAAAAGACCTGACTAGAACAATTTTAGGAAAGGAAAAGTTTATTTGAGGGCTCACAGTTTCACAGGTCTCAGTTGATAGACAGCCAGCTCCATTCCTCGGGGCTCCAAGTGAGGCTGAACATCATGGTGGAAGAGTGTGGCATAGGGAATCAGCTAACATGGCAATCAGAAAGCAGAGAGAGACTCCACTTGCCAGATACAAAATATACACCCCAAAGGCATGCCCCCAATAACCCACCTCCTCAGCCACACCCTGTGCACCCTCATCTACCACTCAGTTAATCCTCTCATGGGATTACTTCACTGATTGGGTTAAGGCTCTTATAACCCAATTGTTTCCCCTCTAAACCTTCTTGCACCATCTCATACATTAACTTTTGGGGGATACCTCACATTCAAACCATAACAGTAACTATAGGCATATGGTCTATAGCTGGAGAAGGTGGGTCATTGGGAGCAGATCAAAAGCATATTTTAAAAATTGTGCCTGTGTTGAATATGTAGAAACAAAGCTTTGGGTTTTGTATTTTGTCATGGTGAGAAGATCTCTCTCTCTCTCTCTCTCTCTCTCTCTCTCTCTGCTTCTTGGTGCAGAGTCACTTTCCTCCACCACACTCTTATATCATAACATTTTGTCTTGCCTTGGGCCCAGAGCAAGGGAGTTGGCTGTATATAGAATCAGACCTCTGAAACCATGAGCCCCCAAATAAACATTTCCTTCTCTAAAACTGTTCTTATTGGGTATTTTGATTGCAGCAACTAAAAAGTTGATGGAAATAAGCAAGCTAGAAAAATGAAGGACTGATATCAAAGCAGAATTTAACAGATAATCCTGGTGGCAGTTCAGAAAGGCTGAATGCTTCTAGGGATGAAGGCAGCAAAGACTATGCTGATGAAGTTTCAGATGGAATTACATTGGAAACTGGATTAGAGGCTGTGCATATCACACTGTGGCAAGTTTGGATACATTTTGCCCATGCCTTAAGGCTTGGAGGGAGGCTGAGTTTAAAGGTGATGGACTTGTTTATCTGGAGGGAGGAAATATCAAAGCTGCCCATGTCCCACCACAGTTCATCCTCAATGACAAACCTGGAGCTGTAGGATTTAATGTTTCCCTTATTGAGTTTCAATCTTGCTTTGGTCTCCTTCCTTTTTTCCTGTTCTTCCTTTTTGGAATGGGAATGTTTATTCTGTTCCTCCATTGTATATTAGAAGTATATAACTTTCATTTTTACTTTTACAGGGCTCTGAAATGAGTTTGCCTTGAGTCTCAGAGAAGATTTTGGACTTAGATTTTTGACCAATTCTGCAATAGTTCAGACTCTGGAATTCTTGGGAATGGACTGAATCTATCCTACCTTGTGAGATGGGCATGTGCCTTTGGGGCTTGGGAAAAAATATTATAGTTTGGGTCTTAAATGTTCACCATAGGTCCATGTAGTAAGGCTTGGTCCCAAGTCTGTTGCTATTGAGAAGCTTTAGGAGGTGAGGCCTAGTGGAAGTCTTTGGATCATAGAGAGTATATCCTCAAAATGGGTAGTAGGACCTCTTTCTCCATTGTTTCTGGGCCATGAGATATAAATCTTTTCTCCACCACCCTCTCCAGCCATAATGTGCTTCCTCCCCAATGTTCAAGCCTTAAAGCAATAGGTTCTTCTGATCACACATAGTAACTTCCAAATATGTGAGCCAAAATATGATTTTTCTCTTTATAAATTGATTAACTCATATTAATGTTATAATAATGGAAAGGTGACTAATAGCCAGTCAAAATCTGTTTATATATTTGGAATTTTAAAAAATAATAAACCATTATAGTTTTGACAATTTTAGGCAATTATAAATATACATATTTTCTGTACCTTTGATCATATTAATGAAATATTAATTTTGTTATAATTATGATATGATAGCTATATTGGAAAAAAGCTTGTTCTCTATTGAGATATACTGATAAATTTATAAATGAAATTACAACATTTGGGAATTGCTTTAATATAATATGGAAATCAGTGAAGTGGGTGCAGGTATAGTTAAAACTGAAAATAAGTTAATATTTATTTAAAGTATGTGATGGGAACATGAATTATACATGTTACATTTATGCATTTATATGTTTAAAATTTTGGGTAATAAAAGATAAAATACAGAGTGCTGTGATAATTCTTGGGAGATGGGGAAATAAGGATTAAAAAACACTTAAGAGGGTGTTTAGGAGAATTTTATAATCACATAAGTTATATACAAAGTCAGTTGATAAACATCACATCAGGAAGAGTTTCAGAAGGATATAGTAAATTGTGAAAATATAAGGAAAATACAATAGCAAAAATGAGCTATTATTAGAGCCCTTGCCTAACATGTGAAGCCATGAGTTCAATCCCCAGTACTAAAAAAATAAGAAATAAAAATAATTTTAAAATAAGATATATTCAACAGGGGTGAAGATACACACATAACAGTATGAGAAATACAACACATTCTAATTTAATTTACAAAAAATAAGTAATAATGAAACACAAAGTGGCAACACCTTTTTTTCTGATTTTATCTGTTATTTGTTCTTATTAGTTATACATGACTGTAGAATGTAGTTTTACATATTATACATATACGGACTACAGTGGCCATTCTTCTGGTTGTACATGGTATGGAATTACATTGGTCTTGTATTTATATACGCACAGAGGAAAGCAATGTCCAGTTCATTCTATTATCTTTCCTATTCCTATTAAGCCACTAATGACATTCCTTTTATTCCCCTTTGACAAAATGGCAACACTTAAAGATATCATAGCATATTTTTTCAGAATTGAAAAATTTGTGAAGCTCATCTTAAAAATATAAAAGCAAACAAACAAGGGTGCTCCAGGTGATTTATACTGATTAGATAAAAGTGCATAACCACTTTGGGCAGACTTCAGGGAAACTGAAGAATGAAATATGGAAAGGCAATGTGATACATAAGTATAGAACATAATGTCATTAAATAAATGAAAAAAAAAACCAAACATCAGAAGTCAGAACAAAAAGGAAGAATAACTTCATGCTGTGTAGGGAGAAATTATTATGAACCTATGCCGCAGTCTGGCTGGGCAAAGTAACCGGGAGGTGACAGGCAACTTGAAGGTTGAAATGGGAACTGCTTTATTATGGAACAACAGCAGTATATAAACCTAACTGATTACACACAGCTTGACTCAATTAGCATCATCCAGATACAGCAATCAGCCAATAAGGAATCTCTACCATCTTAATGGCTCTGTGGCGTTGCCTCACAATCCACTCCTCCTGGCAAACTGCCAGGCACCATCTTGACTTGATTCATGGTCCCTTTTATTTTATTAAACAACAAGTTGTGGTTTAGGGACCGTGCCTGTTTTAGGTTGTCCAATACTACATATGGTCCTTACCCGTCATTGGATGGTCTGACCTCAAATCGTCAGCCTCCTGGCTTAGGTTGGTACCATTGTAATTGGATCTTACGCATCTTTGACTACTGGCCCAACACACTTAGCCATACTTGTGGATAACGACCATAGTGGTTTTTACACAAACACCATAAACAACCTGCCACAAGCAGAAAGGAGGAGGATATAAAATGCCATGATACCAAGCCATTGACTGCTCCAAGTGAGAAACCCCTGAAAAAAACTGTACCACAGATGACACCGTCAGCAAAAATACCTTGGTACTATTACAATTTGTTGTCATAATGCATATAAGTGATACACAGTCCAGGTAAGTTCTATAAGCAGCTTAAAGCAGAGGAATCCATTAATATGTCTTGAAGTAAATATTGATGCAACAGTTTGTACAGTTTGTTGTGATAGCTATCATAGAAGCTGCAGCAGCAGAAACTGCAACAGCTGTGATGATGGTAGCTGTAATTCCTTCTTCCTGTAACTTGCATATGGGTTTGAAGGCATTCCCACAAGTAAGCCTCAAGGTTTTTTACATTTGAAATAGGCCTTAATGGTGCTCATTATTCATTAGCCTCCGGGTGTGGGAGAACCATTGTCGCAGATGTAAGGATAGCTAAACTGGAGTTCTGGATATCAGCTATTATAGATTTGAGCCAAATCATCTTCTTTTTGGTCTGTAGAAATTGCTTTGGTTAGTCTCTCTGGAATCCAAATCTGCTGCTGTTCTCCCTGTGGAAACACACAAACAGACCTCCGACTCCAGACAATCACTGGGTCAGGACCTTTAATGTTAATAACTGTAATCTGATGCAGTTGTGGTAAAAGCTGTAAAATACCAAAGCATCTGAAGGTAAATGCTGTCACCATAATTGAAAACTGGAGTTCTGAATATCCTGTGGCAGCACCTGCAGCAAATAGGGAAAAACTGACGACTCATTAGTTATTGGCATTGGAAATGGCCAAACTTCAGGGGTGCCGGGTGCGTCCCCCACCACCACCTGCAGCATCCTGCTCCACAAGCAGCCTCATGGCGGGGGGCGGGGAAGGGCCGTCTGGAAAGTCCTTGCTGCGCAGTGACCAGCTTGCACACTCGGCAGCTGCCACGCCGTGCCGCTTCATGCACCCTCTGGTGACGAAAAGTGTTTAGTAGTAGCCTTTTGTTGTAACTCCTTCCCTGATAGTCCTTTCTCCTCTGAACTTTCTTTCCTCTTTCTGACTAGAGTTCCTGGGCTTTTATCAACGTATGCCCTAACTGTTCTTGGTTTTATTGGAGTGCCTACTTCCTTTAGCAATTTACTTAACACCCTTTCGGTTTTGTTCTTACTAACTTCTGATCCCATATATCCATAACAAAGACAATACCACACACCAAGACAAAACAAGACAAAAACACACTGTATCAATCTTCTCCATTTTCATGAAATGGCCATTTGTCCTCTCGCCCTATCTACTTCCTCAGAGGTGAGCAGGTTTCCTCCTCTCCTATCTATTTCTAGGGACAGGCAGTTTTCCTCCCATTCTATCTATTTCTAGGGATGGGCAGCTTACCTTGTCATTTACCCCCAAGCATCCCAGAGTTCCCCTGTACGAGCCACCATTTGCTGCAGTCTGGCTGGGCAAAGTAACCGGGAGGTGACAAGCAACTTGAAGGTTGAAACGGGAACTGCTTTATTACAGAACAACAGCGGTATATATACCTAACTGTTTACACACAGCTTGACTCAATTAGCATCATCCAGACACAGCAATCAACCAATAATCCCCACCATCTTAATGGCTCTGTGGCATTGCCTCACAAACCACTCCTCCTGGCAAACTGCCAGGCGCCATCTTGACTTGATTCACGGCCCTCAACAAACCTAGAATTATATAACTATAATTCAGTAAGAACTGAATCTACCTGCACTGATATTGCTTAATTAAAGAAGTTCTTGAATACTAATTTAACAAATAGCTCACCTCTCAGGACAGAAAATTCTTCACTTGAACAAACAGCTTTCTTACAAAAGAAAAAAAATTGCTTATTAAAATTCTTTTAAAAATCATCAATCTAAACTATTGTCATGAACTTTGCTCATATTCATTTTCCTGACTGAGAAGAACACTTACAAACCACTGCATTCACTCCCCTCAAACCCTACAAACCTCTTATCTCTTCCTTCTCAGATGGTACTTAGATTCGGTTGAGATGGGCTCTTTCTTATACCAGTATATTTGATAAACATTGTTTGAAGTGTGAATTGTTCTGTTGGTTTTTGTGGACAGTTGGCATTTAACATAACTAACTGGTATTCTGTCCAAGAAATAACATTTATTTTTCTGATTTTACTTTTCTGCTATTGTCTTAGGTAACACTAAGTTATGGTAGCAAAAGCATAATTGTACCTGGGATAACTGCTCTATAGGATGGGGAGTTGGATTTTATGGTTGTAGGAATTGACAGTGATAATATAGGATAGTTTTAACTCCTTTGGCTCTTTTCAAAAATTTGTTCTAATTAGTTATACATGATAGTAGAGTGTATTTTGACACATCATACATAAATGGAGTATAACTTCTCATTTGCTGGTTATACATGATGTAGAGTTACACAGGTCATGTAATCATCTATGCACATGGGGTAATAATGTCTGATTCATTCTATTATCATTCCTACCAACATGCTCCCTCCTCTCCCTTCACTCCCCTATGACTAGTCCAAAATACCTCTATTCTCCCCCCAACCTTATTGTGAATTAGCATTCAGATATCAGAGAAAACATTCTGCTTTTTGTTCTTTGGGATTGGTTTATTTCACTTAGCATAATATTCTCCAATTTCATTCATTTAAGGGCAAATGCTATAATTTCATTCTTCTTTAAGGATGACATATATTCCATTGTGAATACATATCACAGTTTCTTTATCCATGTTGGTTCCATAGTTTAATTATTGTGAATTGAGCTAACATTGATGTGGCTGTGTCACTGTAGAATGCAGCTTTTAAATCTGTTGGATATGAACCTAGGAGTAAGATGACTGGGTCAAATAGTGGTTCCATTCCAAGTTTTCGTCTTTGAACTCTTTAAACAAATCACATGGGAAATCAGTGAAACTAGTTTCTATTTAAAATCATTCAAACACTATATATTTTTTTGGTCTTAGGTTTCTGCTGCTATAAATGGATCCACATACTGGGCAACTTATAAAGAATTAGAGATTTACTAAGCTCACAATTATGGAAGCTCAGAGGTTCCATGTCCTCTGCTGAGGGCCTTCTTGCCTTGTCATCACATAGTGGAGGGCATTACCTGGTGATGACAAAGAGAGTGTGACAGTTGGTCTTTCTTCTTCTTCTTCTTCTTCTTCTTCTTCTTCTTCTTCTTCTTCTTCTTCTTCTTCTTCTTCTTCTTCTTCTTCTTCTTCTTCTTCTTTCCTCCTCCTCCTCCTCCTCCTCGTTTCTTCTTCTTCTTCTTCTTCTTCTTCTTCTTCTTCTTCTTCTTCTTCTTCTTCTTCTTCTTCTTCTTCTTCCTCCTCCTCCTCCTCCTCCTCCTCCTCCTCCTCCTCCTCTTCTTCTTCTTCTTCTTCTTCTTCTTCCACTAATGAGATCATGGGGGTCCCATCCTTACAATCCCATCAAATTCTAATTACTTCCCAAAGGTTTTATCTCCAAACACTGTTAATATATGGATTTGGGAAATAAGTTTCCAATGGATTTTAGATCCTCTATGTACAGAATGATGTCACCAGCAAACAGTGATTGTTTGAGTTCTTCTTTTCCTATTTGTATTCCTTTAATTTCTTTTGTCTGTCTAATTGCCCTGGTTAGTTTCAAGAACTATGTTAAATAGAAGTGGTGAAAGAGGTCATCCTTGTCTCACTCCAGTTTTTAGAAGGAATGCTTTCTTTTTTCTCCTTTCAGAATAATGTTGGCCTTGGGATTAGCCTAGCTAGCTTTTGCAATGTTGAGATATGTTCCTATTATCCCTAGTTTTTCCTAGTGTTTTGAACATGAAGGATTGCTATATTTTGTGTATGCTTTTTCTGCATCTATTGAGATGATCATATAATTCTTATTTTTAAGTCTATTGATGTGATGAATTAGATTTATTGATTTCTGTATGTTGAACCAACTTTACATCCCTAGGATAAACCCCACTTGATCTTGGTGCACTATCTTTTTAATATTTTTTTATACATTTGCCAAAGTTTTACTGAGAATTTTTGCATCTATGTTCATTAGAGATATTGATTTGAAGCTTTCTTTCTCTGCAGTGTCTTTGTTTGGTTTTGGAATCAGGGTGATATTGGCCTCATAGAATGGGTTTGGAAGTGTTTCCTCTTTTTGTTTTCATGGAATAATTTGAGGAGTATTGGTATTAGTTCTTCTTTGAAGGCCTTGTAGAACTCAGCTGAGAATGCATCTGTAGCTCACTCACCCCCTTTCTTTCTACTTCCCAATCAGGAACCTCTTTCTCTGGAGGACTTTGGGACTGAGCTCTGGGGCTTGTGCACCTATTACAGAAAGCTTTTTTGTATGGGGCTTTTCAGGACCAGTCTTTGTGAGCTCTGGACCAGCCATGTAATTGCAAGCACTGTGCTGGTTTAGTGGCTGCAGAGGCGGGGGGAATTGGGGGACTATAAATACCTTGATATTGCTTCTAGGCACCAGCCGGTGTCCCAAGATGTAAGTTGCTCCAACTAAAGATGGTGATTGATAACCCAAGGTGGTGACAAAAGTGTCCCAAGATCGAGGCAGATGCTTTCATACATAGGGTGTTGGGTTGAGACAGGTGGTGGCATTGTTTGCTGTGTTTGGAGATGCAGCTCTATTATGTGCAGTATTGTGGCTGGTGGCTGTCTCCAGACCCTGTCCAATGTCCCCAGGTACAGGTGACTATGGCAGTGTTTGCAGTATTCCAAGATGGAAGTGACCAGAGGGAGCCCCATGCTGGAAGATGGGGATCCACACAGGGTCCTGCACAGGAGCAGCTGTCGGGGTTGCTTTAATAACTTGTAGAGAAACAGTATTCCCACTGCTTGAGTCCTAGGTCATGGAGTGACAGGAAATGCAGCCTCCCTCTAGCCCACCCTTTTGAATCCTCCCTACAATCACTTTAGAGCAAAGTCATATACAATTCAACCTTTTGAAAAGCCAAAAACTTGTCAATAATGTTATCCATAATTCCTCTAATCCAGGAATAATTTGTAGTAAAGTTCTGGAAAAGCTTGAAAAATTAATTACTAAATGTAGTAAAATTGCCATAGCAGTATACAGTGCTGAAAGGGGGAAGAAGAAAAAAATGTGCAAAAGAAAAGATAAAATAAAAAAGAAAGATAAGATAGAAAAGAATAATACACACCAAGGTAAAAAGAAAAAAAAAGATTGATGTGAGAGAAGGGGATATTTGAAGACTTGAGACAGTAACAGGGAATAAGAGGAAAAAGAGAGGTTAAGAGGAGCAATTGAAAACTTGAGTTAGGAAAACAAAGAATTATTCCAATTAATACTTTAAGACATTAGAAAAATACAATTCAAGTTGATGTGGGAGCTATTTATAGTAAATCATGAAAACCTAACAAAAATTCTTGTTGACTCTTGGTTTGGATTTCATCAGGATTTGGGACCTTTAGAAGATATTTGTCATTCTTTGGCTTCATATCTCCCCAGAGGTTCTGGGCTACAGAAACCACTCCCCTATTGAACATCTCATCAGATGGTTTTCATTTGTCAGCCCAGGGACATGAGCTTGGATGCTTGGAGAGTGTCGTGCTATGTCGGTTCACTGTTTCTATTGTATACAGGAGCTCAGAATGTAGGGCTCTGGACTATTTTTATGACCAACATGGGTCATTTCACACTGTCAGTCCTCTTCAAAGTGGCATAAAGGCTGAGACTGTCTTCAAGCATAGGACCTGTGGTCATGGGTTCTCTGTGTGCTGTCTGTGTTGCAGAAGCATCCCTCTTGACTAACATCGGTGTCTGTCCTAACATCCACTGCCCAAGGTTGTGAACCATAGGTGCTTCTTTCTTCCAGTGCCTGGGACAGAACAGCTTTCCTGCCTGTTTCCAAGTTTCAACCAGTTTTAGCCGTGAGTCACAGATGCTTTCTCCCTCCACTTTCAAGGACAAAGATTTCCTTCAAACCTGGTTCTGAGCTCTCATTTCC
Source organism: Marmota flaviventris (assembly GCF_047511675.1). Lineage (NCBI taxonomy): Eukaryota > Metazoa > Chordata > Mammalia > Rodentia > Sciuridae > Marmota > Marmota flaviventris. The sequence continues at coordinate 37,572,021 of NC_092507.1, read as the reverse complement.
CACAACAATGAATCTCAGGTGATCACTCCGTTTCTGTCTGGGCTCCCATAGAGGCGATAAAGAGTGATGCATTAGGCTAGTACTTCCAAGGGCAGGTCCAGCCCACTCCTCTTGTTCTTGGTGAGGGTGGGGTTGGGGGTGATGTTTCAGCAGCTTTCAACTAGCAGCATTCCCTCTACAAAATCCTTCTAGATAGATTACTGAGCTATTTCACTGTAGGGGTACTCCCTCTGGTTATATTTGTGGCTATCTGAAGGTGAAGAGATTCCTTTAATTTATTCTAGGCTTTCTGGCGACTTGTGGGCTCCACAAACAGCTGCCATGCCGAGAATGACTTTGTGTTCCATTTTGTGTTAAACTATTTGGTCTCCTTCAGTGACTCAGCTCTTTCTGTTGTCTTTTCATTCGACCTGCTTTCTTTCCAGGTGTTATTAAGGGAATGAGTGTACATGCTTTTCCTCTCCTTCTTTCTTTCTCTGTTGCCCATCTCCCCATTTCCTAACCTAGTCTGGGTTCAAGTTAAGGAGTTCTGTTCTTATTTTCTACTTTGATAACCAAACTTCAAGTCTCTGTAGGTCTCAGACTGTCCAATGTTGAGTCTTAGAGCATTTATTCTGTAACCAAGATCTTTGGTAAGCTGTTCCTCCTTTGGGTGCTGTGAAAGAGTCAGGATTTCTGCCTTGTTCCACTCCACTTCAATCTTCTCTTAATTTTATCAAAAATTTTAACACCAGTCTATAAGATCTCCCTGGAGCCCATTTATCAGAGAGGGTCTCCACTGTGCTTGTCTTTCCTTTAGCAGGTAGCAACCTGCTATTGATTTTTACCTGATGCTTGCTACCATGATGAAGGTTTTCTGTGGTCCTATTTAGCTCCAGTCTTGTGTGTTTATCTCAGATGTGAGTACTTATCAATCATATTAGTTTTCTCCATTGGGAGTTGGTTCTAATGGTCAAGGCCCAGTACAGTTTCCTAATCCTCCATCAGGGTTAGAGAAACTGGGGGATTTTTTTTTAATTAACAATGGGTCCTCATTTGTGTCCTGGGAATGACAGTTTCCTGCTCTCTGCCTGCATCTTAGTACTTAGAGTAGAGGATAGAGGAGAAGGGATGGGAAAGGGGAAGTTTCGGTGACTGAATTGGAACAAACTATATTCTATGCTTGTATAATTATGTCAAAATGAACCTCAACATTATGTATACACATAATGAATTAATAAAGAAAAGTGGAGGGAGATTCAAGATGGCAAGCTGGAAGAAGGCTGCAGCTCTGTAGCTTGGGATTCAAGCAGCAGGAGTACTGCTCCTCTGCAAGGTGGATGGAAGAGAGATTTCACTAAAATTCAATATTGGACAGTCAGAGTGTCTTGGAGACTCAGAAATTTGTGTACATTAAACAAACACAAAACTGTAACAAAACTAGTTGCAGCAGCAGTGGTAGCAGCTCCTAAACACAATTGTTAATTTTCCTTAGTATGCTTATCTGACATTGTCACTAAAGGCACTATTAAGGGAATTTGTTTTTTAAATTTAGAAAATAAGATGGAGTTCAAGTGAGCAAGCTTTAATTTTGAGGAATAAAATTCTGAAAGAATTTTAAGCCATAAGTAATTCAATTAAAAAGAAAAAATAATGATTTTTTGCTCACATCATGAATAAATAAGGATTCATTTGTTAATTTTATGCAGTGTTTACAGTCAAACATCTCAGGGCAAATGTTCAATTAAATTCATAATGTCTCCATTGGCCTTTCATCCCAAGAGAAATGTACTTTCAAAGCTTTCTTTGTTTATTAACTATGACTTAGACTTTTATACCCTATCATATTTGAAATGAGTTTTTAAGGATATCATACAACGTTTCTTAAAGATTTATGTAAGATATACACTTTGAAATAAGATGTTTTTCATATGAGGTAACTGTATCAGTAGAGAAGATAAAAACTATTAGATTTTCTTTCTCACTTCAAATTGTCAGTCAGAAAGAGAAATAAATTACAATTTTCCCCTACAATTCTCAAAATTCTTCTGCATTAAATGTGATACAAGAAGAAAAATTTAGATAAAAGCAAGACATAATTCTAAGAAACCTTCAACATAGGGAATCTCAAAATAAAGAAGCATTATACCATGTGTACATATATCAAAACATCACATAGTACCCCATGCATATGTACAAATTTATGTTCTACAAATGAGTTAAAAAATAAATTTCATTTAAATTTAAAAATTCAGCAAGAATTCTTTAAAATATTGAGTAAGTGGACACCTGAATTTTAGTATATGATCTTCTGTTAATTCATACCTATAATCTTTGGTAACAGATCAATGGATATTTCTTAATGTCAACAAAATTTCCTTTTGTCCAATTTTCTGCAAGTGCCTATGGTTTTCACAATATTCAGAGTCTAGTTGCAACTCTCCTGTAATTTCAAGAAGGAGGAGGAGGAGAAGGAGGAGCAGAAAAAAGGAGGAAGTGGAGGAAGAAGCAGAAATGTTTTGTTGTTTTGTAAGGATGGAGTCTTCTAGGCTGACAAATTAAGCTAATTCATGTAACAATTATGTCAAGCATTTAAAATTCACTTCAAAAATATTGAAATGTATAGTAAATAATTACTAGATATATACACCAAGCTCCTGTAATAAACTAAAAATAATAAAACTAACTAAGGCTTTGTACCCTTTCACTGTCATCTCTCCTTTTCCTTTGCCCTACAACTCTGGTAACCTCCAAGGAAATTCTATGCTGCTTCTACGAGTTCAATTTCTAAAATTTTACCTTTGGATAAGAGCATGCAGTATTTGTCTATAATTGTTTGCCCTATTTCACTTAACATAATTTACTTTAATTCCAAACAGATTGTCACAAATGACAGAATTCTTCATTTTAAATACACTCAATAGTATTCCATTATGTACCTATACCACATTTTCTTTATCCATTCATCCTTTGAGGGACACTCAGGTGATTCCATAACTTGATTATTGTGAATAGTGCTGTAATGGATATGGGACTGTACATATCTCTTAGACATACTGTTTTCAAATATTTTGGATGAATACCTAGAACTAGGATTGCTGGATTATATGGTAATTCTTTTAATTAAAGAGATTTAGCCAAGATGTCCAGATAAAATTGCCAAAACTAAAACTTTATCCCAATGATTAGGAAATTGAATTGAATAATATTGGTAGATTGGGGTTAATGAAATTTGGCAGAAACATATGCATGGAACACTTTAAAATAGTTCTAAAGTATGAAAATATTCATGCTTCATGTAAATAACCACTAAGGGTTTTTTGTTTGTTTGTTTGGGGGGGGGGGTTTTGCAGGTGAGACTTGCAAGTATATGGTGAACAAAATGACCCATTTTGTGTATATAAATTGTGCTCTCTCCCGCTTGACCTACTGCTCTCTCAAAGAGCTCATGAATAAAGGAGTAACATGTGACTGGGTACCATAGAATTCCACTTACCATGCTGATTTGGTTAGTAATCAATGTAAAGTTTCAATATGGCACCAATGATTAAAGATAACAGCAAGCTGGCAGGTTATTTACATCATATGCTGATTTTTATGGAAGATATTAGTGATTTGGTCTCACAAACTTAGACATTTATAGTGAATACTATTAGACTGAAAAGTGAAAATGAGGGGCATGCTTCTTTATTTAATATAATGCTCATAGTTTTCTCATAAAACATTAATTTTGGCCAAATAATTGCTTTTAAGGGAAAGTAAGTAAAACAATAGTCTGAAGTTTACTATTCATACTTGTTTTATTCATTTGCTGTCCAAATAGTTATTGAACACTTGGGAAATGCCATGCAAAACCCAATGTGCTGGAACACAACAGGGTGAAGTAAGAGTTGTAAATAAACTTCTGACCACAGAAAGTTTATAGTGTTGGCAGCCGGGAGACAGAGCGGCGTGGCGCTGAGCGCAGCAGCTTTGCTTGCAGGACACCAGACTGAGATCTGGACAAAGCACAAGTCACCCCAGCACCCCTCACCTCACCAAACACCCTACGTGGGAAACAGACAGAATCCATCTTGGAAAACCTTACTCACCATCTATTGGTGGGTGTGCTACCAGCGCAGTTCTGTGGCTAATCAGGTACCCAGTTTCCAACTCCCCCACCCCCAGATGTGATAACTCAAAATTTTTCTCACATACTTTTGGGGGGCATAGCTATCAACGTGGAACAAAACTGTACAGGCATCTGGTTTCCAACTCAGAGACTAAGAGTAGGGAGGCTCCAGGTAGAAGCTCAAGCCCTCTCACACTGGCTACCTCTAACACTCTGAATGCAGAGACTCAAGCTTGGAATAGACAACTCCACATACTGGAAGAAAAGAGAAAAGAGTTCTGAGATACTTTTTTTTGTTTTCTTTTCTCTCTCTTCTCATCCATTTTCCTCTACTCTTCCCCTTCTGGTCCTCACAACCTCAACATTTGTGAAACCAAGAACTTTGCATGAAATACGACTTTAAGAACTGAATCACCAAAATAATATAATATAGAGGAATTGCATATGCCCCACATCCCACCTTTTTTTTCTTATTTCTCCTTCTCTCTTTCTTTATTTCTTTCCTTGTTATTTTTTCTTCTTTTATCCTTCCCTCTATCCCACTTTCAGCCTCCTAACTTTTACTATTTATATGCAGGGTAATTTTCTAAATACAGGTAGGAGTTTGAATTTATGCATTCTCCATAAATTACTCCTGTCTATTCATTAGAGTTCTCCTCCAAAGTTGCTAAGTTAGATTAACCCCATAAACTCACTCCTTTCCCCCTTAACATAACATCCACGCCTGACCCTCAGTTCTTTATATGCCACCAGAAATGGTATGCCTTTTATAAAACTAATGACTATAATAATTGAAGCCAACATCTGTAGACATAGAGTCTAACTATAAATGTATTAATAATGAAAACTTGCTCATAGATGATGTACTATTGATATTGGGAACTGGTAACATTGTCTTTCTCCACAAGAGAGAGATTTTGGGACTATACAAGAGCAATATAAAAATACAGGGGGAAAACATTAATGCAACAGTTACACAGAGCTGGAAAGAAACATGAGCGGTATGAAAAGACAAGGAAAGAAAGGACCACAAACAATGCAGGACAGTTCAACATTAGAAGAGGTAACATCTGCAGCAGAAGGAATGTCAGATAAAGATTTCAGGATATACATGCTCAGATAATCTGCAGTCTCAAGGAAGAAATTATACAGCAAATGCAGACAATGAAAGAACACTTTGACAATGAATTACATAAACAAATCCAAGAAGCAAAAAATCAACTCTAAAGGGAGATAGAGGTTATACAAAAAAACCCAAAAAAACAAAAACCAGAAATCTTGGAAATGAAGGAAATAATAAACCAAATTAAAAACCCAAATGAGAGTATCACCAGCAGAGTAGAACACTTAGAAGATAGAACATCAGACAACGAAGATAAAGTATATCATCTCAAAAAGAGTGTAGACAGCACAGCGAGACTGATAAGAAACCAGGAGCAGAACATCTAAGATATATGGGATAGCATAAAGAGATCAAATTTAAGAGTTATTGGGATACAGGGAAGGTATAGAGATCCAAACCAAAGGAATGAGCAATCTGTTCAATGAAATAATATTAGAAAACTTCCCAGACATGAAGAATGAAACAGAAATCCAAATCCTAGAAGCCTACAGGATGCCAAATGTGAAAAATCACAACAGATCCACACCAAGACACATTATAATGAAGATGCCCAACATACAAAACAAGGAGAGAATATTAAAAGCCACAAGAGAAAGGAAACAGATTACATTTAGGGGTAAACCAATTAGGTTAACAGCTGATCTTTCAACACAGACTCTGAAAGCTAGAAGATCCTGGAACAACAAATTTCAAACGCTGAAAGATAATGGGTTCCAACCAAGAATCTTGTATCCAGCAAAATTAAGCTTCAAGTTTAAAGATTAAATAAAAACCTTACACAATAAAGAAAAGTTAAAAGAATTTTCAGCTAGAAAACCGATGCTTCAAAACATCCTTGGAAAAACATTACATAAAGAGGAAATGAAAAATAACAATGAAAACCAACAGTGGGAGGTATTACAGTAAAGGAAAAACTAATCAAAGAGGAAAAACAAATCAAGTTACATAACAAAAATAAACAAATATGGCTGGAAATACAAATCATATCTCAATAGTAACCCTAAATGTTAATGGCTTAAACTCACCAATCAAAAGACATAGGCTAGTAAACTGGATTAAAAAAAGATCCAACAATATGCTGCCTACAGGAGACTCATCTGATAGAAAAAGACATGCATAGACTGAAGGTGAAAGGTTGGGAAAAATCATACCACGCACAGGGACCTTGGAAGCAAGCAGGGGTTTCCATACTCATTAAATAAAATAGACTTAAAGCCAAAGTTAATCAAAAGGGATAAAGAAGGACACTACATATTGCTCAAGGGAACCATTCACCAACAAGACATAAAAATCATTAATATATATGCTACAAACAATGGTGCAGCTATGTTCATCAAACAAACTCTTCTCAAGGTCAAGAGACAAATAGACCACAACACAATAATCAAGGGTGATTTTAACACACCTGTCTCACCACTGGACAGATCTTCCAAACAAAAGTTGAATTAAAAAACTATAGAGAATGCCAACCGAGCCTTCATAGGCAGTGGCCACAGGATTGACACGGGGCTTGGGAGAGCCAGTCAGCACCCACCCGTTGCATTGCTCACCCGGCAAAAAGAACGAACTGTCGCCATTTGCATGGGATACCACCATGGCAGAGAACTGACGTCACCAGAATGCGGCGGAGGAGATAACTTCATTGAAACCAGCAGCGACAGCATAAAATAAATTTATAGTAGTATACAGTAACTCAGCAGTCAAACAGAACAAGAAGTAACATGAGCAGCATGAAAACGCAAGGAAGAAAAGGAGTACAAACAATGCAGGACAGCTTAAATATTCAGGAGGACCTAGAGGCATCAGAAAAATGGTCAAATAAAGAACTCAAGGAATACCTTAGACAGATGGAATGGAACCTTAAAGAGGATATGAGACAGCAAATTCAAACAGTGAAAGAACACATTCAAAATGAATTATATAAACAGATAAAAGAAGAAATTAAGCATCTTTATCAGGAGATAGATATTATTAAAAAATCAAACAATAATTCTAGAAATGAAGGAAACTATAAACCAAATTAAAAACTCAAATGAGAGTATCACTAACAGAGTGGAGCAAGTAGAAGCCAGAACTTCAGATAATGAAGACAAATATATCATCTTGAAAAGAGTCTAGCCAACTCAGAAAGCCTGGTAAAAAATCACAAGAAAAACATCCAAGAGGTATGGGATAACATAAAAAAACCAAACTTAAGAGTCATCGGGATAGAGGAAGGTACAGAGGTTCAAACCAAGGGAATGAGCAACCTGCTGAATTAAATAATTATAGAAAACTTTCCAGAAATAAAAAAGGAAACGGATATACAAATTGTAGATGCATACAGGACACCGAGCATACAAAATCACAGTAGACCAACACCAAGACACATTGTTATGAAGATATCCAATATACAGAACAAAGAGAAAATATTAAAAGCTACAAGAGAAAGGAGGCAGATTACATTCAGGGGTAAACCAATAAGGTTAACAAAAGATTTTTCATCACAGACACTGAAAGCGAGAAGATCCTGGAACAACGTATTTCAAACACTGAAAGACAATGGATGCCAACCAAGACTTTTGTATCTAGCAAAATTAAGCTTCAGGTATGACAACGAAATAAAAATCTTTCATGATAAACAAAAGTTAAAAGAATTTGCAGCCAGAAAACCAGCATTGCAAACCATCTTGAGCAAAACACTACACTAGGAAAAAATGAAAAACAATAACCAAAATAAACAGTGGGAAGTTGCCGCTGTCTGGCTGGGCACAAATCACGAGCCACTGAAGCAGGAACAAACTTTATTTTTGAACTGCAAGAAAAAACCTCACACACACTCCTGGGGAATTCTACCGAATGCCTCGCGGCTCATCCAGGAACCCCCAGCCGGAAAATCTCTCCCAGAAATCCCTCCTCCTTCACTTCCCCAACCAATGGGAACTCTCGGGGAATCCCCGGAAATCCCCATGAGAATTCCAAAATAGTGCAAGAACTCAAAAGTAAAGGCAGAGGCGGATAGTAATGCCTCGCCTGTCAATCAATACTGTTGGCAAAATGCCAGGGGCCATACAGACTCGGCCGTGGCTCTCAGCATCTCCCCTCTTCTGTTTAATTAAACAACAAGCAATGTGGCTTAGGGACCGTGCCTGTTAGGTTGTCCAATTCAACATATGGTCCTTACCCGTCATCGGATGAACTGACCTCTAGGCGTCAGCCTCCTGTCTTAGGTTGGTACCACTGCAATTGGATCATACCCATCACTGACTACCGGTCCAGCATACAGCCATAATTGTGGATAGGCCTTTGCACCAGTGGGGGGGGGTGAGGGTCTTTGCCTCACCTCTGTTGGCCCCCAAATTTGGCCTTGGTGCCAGTGGGGGGGTGAGGTTCTTTGCCTCACCTCTGTTGGCCCCCAAATTTTAGACCATCACTAGTAGAAGGGAGGAGGATGCAAAATGCCATGACACTAAGCCAATTGAGGGCTCCTTTGAAAAATTGTACCACCGGTGACACCATCAGCAAAAATACTCCAGCACTACCACAATTCGCTGCACCAACAGATAGTTCACAATGCATACAAGTGATACATAGTCCAGGCAAGTTCTGCAAGCAGTTCAAAGCAGAGGAATCTGTCAATATGTCCATTTCCTCCCAAAGTAAATCGACTCCTTGATTCAGCATTACTTGTTGAGTTATTATTCATTGATGCATCAGTTTATACAGTTTGTTGTGATAACTATCGAAGAAGCTGTAGTTTGGTTTTCTCTTTGTCTTCACCGGCACTGGGATGAAGATAGGAATTCTGGCAATGATGCTAAGAAAAAAATTATGTAACATTCCAACAGGCACTAAGAAAACAATTTTTTGAACAATTTACATTATCCTGAACAGAATTATTAAATATAATGAAAAGGAAAGGTGAAAGTAAACAAACAGATCTGTTAACCTCCTTATTTGTTCACATATTAAAACAATTTTCAACAGCTGTTTACCCAATCTAAATTAAACCATTAAAATCACGTGAATAAAAAAACATTCGGATCCATTTATTCATGAGCGCTCCTCATATATGATATATGGACATACGCACATACAGACATACAAAACAAAACAGAAATGTGCACACATAACATACAACACATAAGACAATAGTAAAAGCCTTGTAGCTTTACCTAGGTGAAATCTCCATTGCAATGTTTAAAAACTCCACAGTCAAAAAATAAAACTGATCAGAAAAACATTAACCTAGGTGTGTATGAGCTCAAAAATAAAATAGAACTTTATGATGTGGGAAAAGGCAAATAATAAAATAAATATTGAAAAAAGCATCCTGGTTAATCACTGTCGCAAATGTAAGAATAGCCAAACTGGAGCTCTGGATATCAGCTGTTATGGATTTGAGTCAAATCACCTTTTTTTTGGTCCATAGAATTTGCTTTGGTTAGTTTCTCTGGAATCCAAATAGGCTGTTGTTCTCCCTGTGGAAACACACAAACAGACCCCCGATTCCAGACAATCACTGGGTCAGGACCTTTCCATTGTCCTGTTAGAATATCCTTCCAAAGTACCTTAGGCTTATGTACATTTTTTGGACACATATGCCTTTCCGCAGCACTAAGTCCTGAAGAATCCAAATTTCAAAAGTTTAGAGTAAAAAGGGTTATTTTAAGTTTATCTTTGGGGAATATATACCCCTTTCCAATTCCTTCTTTTTGCTTTAATAAGTACATTGTAATAGTTTGATGAGCTCTTTCAACTATGCCTTGTCCCTGAGGATTGTATGGGATTCCTGTTATTTGAGTAATGCCAAATGATGAGCAAAATTGTTTAAAAGAGGTAGAAGTATAACCAGGGGCATTATCTGTTTTTAACTGTTTTGGAACACCCACAGTGGCAAAATTTTGTAAGCAATGAGCTATAACATCTTTAGTTTTTTCTCCGGCGTGAAGGGAGCCCATCAAAAATCCAGAAGAAGTATCAACTGTAACATGCAAATATTTTAATTTTCCAAATTCTGGCAAGTGTTCTGACGTCCATCTGCCAAATATGGTTAGGTATCAGTCCTCTAGGATTGACTCCAAAATTAACTTGTGGTAAAAAGGTCACACAATTTTGACATTGTTTTATTATTTGTCTAGCTTGTTCCGTAGTTATTTTAAAGTGCTTTTGTAAAGTATTAGCTTTGACATGGAACCTTTTATGAAAATGTGTAGTTTCTTCTAGTGTATAGAAAATACGTATGTCATGTGTAGTTTTATCTGCTAAATCGTTGCCCAAACTAAGGGCTACAGGCAATCCTGTATGTGCTCTGATATGTCCTATAAAGTGTTGAGAGCCACAGCCGAAGGGGCCCCAGCAAACTTCCAGCTGCCAGCAAACTTCCAGCTGCTGGCTGATGATTGGCTCACAGCGGCCCCAGCAACATCTAGCTGATTGGCTCCTCTGTGGTGATGCTCATTGGGCTGTTTCCCTGCCCTTTCAGACCACGGAGCTGCTCATTGGGGGACTTTTTTGGCTCCGCCCACGTGACCCAGCCAATCGGCCTCAAGAGCAGGAGGATTGTGGGAGGTGGAGAGAGGCTTGTGTTGGAGAGAGAGGCTTGTGGGAAGCTGGTGGTGGCAGTTGAGGCTCTGAGGGTTTTTCCTGAGAGGCTGTTTTGTTTGGCGTGTGTGGTTCTAAAAATAAAGTTAGTTTCTTTTGACAAGTGGCTCCTGATTGTGCCCAGCCAGACTGCGGCATTTGGTGGCTCGCACGGGGAGCGACTGAGGGTAAGTGAAACTGCTCGCCCCTGAGGGCAGGGCAAGAGGATGGGTAGCCATTTTAAGATTCCTCTTTTGTTATTTTGTTTCACTTTTGTTTTAAGTTGCCTGTCCCTGGAGATGTGTAAGATGGAAGAAAAACTGCTCACATCTGAGGAACAGATAGGGAGAAAGGACGGATGGACATTTCAGGAGGCTATTATAATGATTTTGTGTTGTTCCAATTTTGTTTCACTCTGTTTCAGTTTTGTTAGGTGATATCTTGTTGGGTTGTATTACAGTAGAAATATGGGATCAGAAATTAGTAAAAAACAAACTGAAAGAGTGTTAAGTAAATTGTTAGAGGAAGGAGGCATCTCAGTAAAATCAAGAACAGTCAGGGCATACGTTGATACAATACAAAAATGTAGCCAATGGCTTTTTAAGGAGGAGTTGTTAAATATATCACAATGGAACCATCATGGTGAAGATTTAAAAAGAATAGAAAAGAAAAGCCCAGGGACTCTGCCAGTTGGCACATTGCCATTGTGGACGTTGGTATCTTGTTTGCTTAGTCCAAAACCTTCAGTTCAGACAAAGGTAGAGGAAGGAGAAGATATATTTATTCAAGTAAAAGAGAAGGTCTCTCAAGTTAGTCAGAAAGAGGAAAAAATTCAAGTAAAAGAGAAGGCCTCTCAAGCTAGTCAGACAGAGAAAGAAAGTGTAAGCAGAAAAAGCCATCAGGGGGAAAATTAAAACAGGAGACTGCTACTAATACTTTTCTATCACCAGAGGACGTAAGTGTCCAACTAACAAGGCCACCTCCATATGCTGGGAGGCCCCCAACCCCCGCAGTTGATAGTTGGGATCCTGAGACAAGATCTCAAATATTAACATGCCCTGTATTTGAGGCAGGAGGGCAGCGAGTTTACCATGTTTTAAATTTCAAAACAGTGAAGCAGCTAAAAGAGGCTGTAACAACCTATGGTCCTCAAGCACCATTCACTGTAAGCATGGTCGAATCCATTAACAACTTGAACATGACGCCAGCAGATTGGGCTAATATGTGTAAAGCTGTGCTAAATGGAGGACAATAGCTGTTATGGAAGGTTGCCAATGAGGAATTTTGCAAGGAGACGGCTAGGTGAAATGCAGCAGCTGGTTATCCTCAGAGAAATCCAGATATGTTGTTAGGAAAGGGACCTTATGAGGATCAGCAGCAACAAATTGCATATGATCCTGGTGTATATGCACAAATTGCTGTAGATGCAATTAAGGCATGGAAGACTTTACAAGGACATGGAGGTTTACAAGGTCAATTATCTAAGGTAATACAAGGAACTAATGAACCTTATGCTGAATTTGTAGATAGGCTTATTCAAACAGCTACCAGAGTTTTTGGGAATACAGAACAAGCAATGCCATTACTAAAACAACTGGCTTATGAGCAAGCGAATCGTTGGTGCAGAGATATCATTAGACCATGGAAACATGAAGATTTAAACACATATATTAAATTATGTAGAGACATTAATGAACAAGAGCAAGTCGTGGCAGCTGCAGTAAAACAGGCTTTAGATGCCAGAGACATTAATGAACAAGGGCAAATTGTGGCAGCTGCAGTAAAACAGGCTTTAGATGCCAGGCCAAGAACATGCTACAATTGTGAACAAACAGGACATTTTAAAAGGAATTGCCCCATAGGAGGAGGGTTTAACAAAACTAGGTATCAAAGGAGTAGAATACCAGGTATTTGCCCACGATGCCGTAGAGGGAGACATTGGGCTAATGAATGCCATTCTCAAACCACCATAGAAGGTACTCCATTATCAAAAAATGAAAAAGGACCAGGTGTTTATCCACGATATCATGGAGAAAGGCATTGGGCTCCATTGCCAAAAAATCGACAGGGGGGCCCAATGCTCCGGGGCCCAAAAACACAAATATACGGAGCACTGGAGGAACCCAGCAACCCCATCAGGGTAGTGCCCAGGACACATTGTCCATCAGATCCCTCATCAGACAAACCAGAGGGAGCGGAGGGTTGGACATCTGCGCCTCTGCCAGAGCAGTACTAACTCCAGAAATGGGAGTTCAAATCATTCCCACAGGGGTAAAAGGACTTCTTCCCAAAGGAACAGTAGGCTTATTATTGGGACACAGCTCTTCTACTCTAAAAGGAATTATGATAAGTCCTGGGGTAATTGATCCCGATTATGAAGGTGAAATAAAAATTATAGCCAGTTCTCCAAAGGGTATATCAGTAATTTCACCAGGAGATAGAATAGCACAGTTACTAATAATACCCAGCCTACATGATAAATTTTCCAGTCATGCTGTAGACAGAGGTTCCAAGGGATTAGGCTCCACAGGTGTAGAATGGGCTATGCTTTCTTTAAATTATATTCTCGCCCCATGCTAAAACTAAATATTCAAGGACATGAATTTAATAGACTACTGGATACAGGCGCAGACCTTAGCATCATCTCTCATCAAGAGTGGCCAAAACATTGGCCATTACAACAAGCCACTCAAACTCTTCGAGGCCTAGGAGTGGCAACTAATCCCCATAGAAGTGCAATGGTATTAGATTGGAAGGATCCTGAAGGATGTGAAGGAACTATACAGCCATATGTATTGGATCATCTTCCCGTAAATTTATGGGGACGAGATGTCCTAGATCAATTAGGTTTGATATTAACAAATAACATCAATCAAAATGCACCCACTATTATGGCTAGACAAGATTTTAGGAAAGGAAAAAGGTTAGAAAAACAAGAACAAGGTATATCAGCACCAATACAAATAGATCAAGGAACAGACAGACATGGGTTGGATTTTCAGACAGGGCCACTGAGACAATAAAAATTACTTGGAAATCAGAAAGACCAGTATGGGTTCCTCAGTGGCCCCTGCCTAAAGAAAAGATACAAGCAGCCCATGACCTGGTCAAACAACAATTAGTGGAAGGACATATACAACCTTCTGTATTTCCCCATAATACTCCCATATTTGTCATCAAAAAGAAATCTGGTAAATGGAGATTACTGCAAGATTTAAGAGCCATTAATAATGAGATGGTTATTATGGGACCTGCTCAATCAGGGATTCCTCAATTGTCTGCTTTGCCAAAAACCTGGTATGTTTTAGTTATAGATATTAAAGATTGTTTTTTTTCAATTCCAATTCATCCTGAGGATAGTCCACGTTTTGCATTTACTATCCCTGCACTGAATCATGAAGGTCCTGATCAGAGATATGAATGGAAAGTACTCCCTCAAGGGATGGTTAACAGCCCAACTATGTGTCAAATTTATGTTAACGAAGCAATCCAGCCACTTAGAAATCAAAATCCTGAACTACAAATATTTCACTATATGGATGATGTATTATTAGCACACAAAGATAAAAACACATTGCTAGAATGTTATGCCACACTTACAAACTTATTAAAAAATTATAATCTAGAGATAGCAATAGATAAAGTACAATTAAATTTTCCATATAATTATTTAGGAGTTCTATTATCCTCAACCATGGTCCGTCCACCAAAAATTCAAATACGAGTAGATCAACTCAAATCACTTAATGACTTTCAAAAGTTATTAGGAGACATAAATTGGATAAGGCCTTATCTAGGTATACCAACAGGAGATTTGGGACCTTTATGTGATATCCTAAAAGGTCCATCAGATCCAAATTCACCCCGAATGTTAACGCCTGAAGCAAGAAAGGCATTAAAAATCATTGAAACATATATGGAAAATATGCATTTGGATAGAATTGATATAAGTTTGACTTTATTATTTATTGTACTACCAACAAAAAATATTCCTACAGGAGTATTTTGGCAAGAAGGTCCATTATTATGGACACATTTATCTTATTCTCCTAACACTATTCTTACTAGGTATCCTGAGGCTGTAGGACAATTAATACTCAAAGGAATAAAAGCAGCAAAGGGAGTGTTTGGAATTTCTCCCAATAAAATTATTACTCCATATACTATGAATCAAATTGATGAGTTAGCTAATGAGTTAAATACTTGGGCAATAATCATGTGCAAATCTAATGTTTCATTTGATAACCACTTACCATCTAATCCTTTATTGTCTTTTTGGTCATCGCATCCTGTAATTTTTCCAAAAATGACAAGAAAAACACCTATCATGAATGCTCCAAATATATTCACTGATGGATCAAATAATGGTACAGCAGCAATAGTTACACCTGATCAAACTTTTACATTTTTAGTACCCAAACAATCAGCTCAAAAGGTAGAGCTTAATGCAGTATTACAAGCTTTTGTGATGTTTAAAGATTCTGTATTTAATTTATTTTCCGATGGTCAGTATATAGTTAACGCTATAGTATCCCTTGAAGATGCTGGTAGGATTTCCCCTTCCTCTACTGTTATCTCTTTGCTTTCCACTATACAAAGTCTAATCTGGGACAGAAAAGATCCATTCTTTATAGGACATATCAGGGCACATACAGGATTGCCTGAAGCCTTTAGTTTGTGCAATGATTTAGCAGATAAAACTACACATGACATACATATTTTCTCTACACTAGAAGAAGCTATAAATTTTCATAAAAAGTTCCATGTAAATGCTAATACTTTACAAAAGCGTTTTAAAATAACTAAGGAACAAGCTAGACAAATAATAAAACAATGTCAAAATTGTGTGACCTTTTACCACAAGTTAATCTTGGAGTCAATCCTAGAGGATTGATACCTAACCATATTTGGCAGATGGACGTCACACACTTGCCAGAATTTGGAAAATTAAAATATTTGCATGTTACAGTTGATACTTCTTCTGGATTTTTGATGGGCTCCCTTCACGCCGGAGAAAAAACTAAAGATGTTATAGCTCATTGCTTTCAAAATTTTGCCACTGTGGGTGTTCCAAAACAGTTAAAAACAGATAATGCCCCTGGTTATACTTCTACCTCTTTTAAACAATTTTGCTCAACATTTGGCATTACTCATATAACAGGAATCCCATACAATCCTCAGGGACAAGGCATAGTTGAAAGAGCTCATCAAACTATTAAAATGTTCTTATTAAAGCAAAAAGAAGGAATTGGAAAGGGGTATATATTCCCCAAAGATAAACTTAAAATAACCCTTTTTACTCTAAACTTTTGAAATTTGGATTCTTCAGGACTTAGTGCTGCAGAAAGGCATATGTGTCCAAAAAATGTGCATAAGCCCAAGGTACTTTGGAAGGATATTCTAACAGGATAACGGAAAGGTCCTGGCCCAGTAATTGTCTGGAATCGGGGGTCTGTTTGTGTATTTCTACAGGGAGAACAGCAGCCGATTTGGATTCCAGAGAGATTAACCAAGGTCGTGACCCAGTGATTGTCTGGAGTCGGGGGTCTGTTTATGTGTTTCCACAGGGAGAACAGCAGCCGATTTGGATTCCAGAAAGATTAACTAAAGCGATTTCTACAGACCAAAAAGAAGATGATTTGGCTCAAATCCATAACAACTGATATCCAAAACTCCAGTTTGGCTATTCTTACATCTGCAACAGAACCAGGATGCTTTTTTCAATATCTATTTTATTATTGCCCTTTGCCATATCATGAAGTTCTATTTTGTTTTTTGAGCTCATACAGACCTAGGTTAATGTTTTGCTGATCAGTTCTATTTTTTGACTATAGAGTTTTTAAACTTTGCAATGGAGATTTCACCTGTAAAAAGTTATAAGGCCTTTACTATAATGTTATGTGTTGTATGTATTATATTATGTGTGCACACTTGTGTTTTGTGTTATATGTTTGAATGTACGTATGTCCATATATCATATATGATGAGCGCTCATGATAAAATGGATCCAAATATTTTTTTTCACGTGATATATATGGTTTAATTTAAATTGGGTAAACAACTGTTGAGGATTGTTTTAATATGTAAACAAAAAAGGAGGTTAACAGATCTGTTTGTTTACTTTCACCTTTCCTTTTCATTATATTTAATAATTCTCTTAAAGACAATGTAAATTGTTAAGAAAATTGTTTTCTTTTAGTGCCTTCTGTAATGTTACATAATTTTTTCTTTAGCCATTATTGCCAGAATTCCTATCTTCATCCCAGTGCTGGTGAAGTCAAAGATAAAACCAATCTACAGCTTCTGCAATAGCCATCACTGAACTGCTTGCAGAACTTGCCTGGACACATTGTGAACTCACCTGTATGCATTGTGAACTATCTGTTGGTGCAGCGACTTGTCGTAGTGTTGGGGTATTTTTGCTTATGATGTCATCGGTGGTACAATTTTTCCAAAAGGAGCCGTCAATTGGCTTGGTGTATCTTCCTCCCTTCTGCTTGTCACGATCGTCCAGCTAAAATTTGGGGCCAACAGAGGTGAGGCAAAGAACCTCACCCCCCCACTGGTACAAAGACCTCTCCACAGGTGTGGCTGTATATTGGACCGGTAGTCAGTGACGGGTAAGATCCAATTGCAATGGTACCAACCTAATGGGTAAGGACCATATGTACTATTGGACAACCTAAGGCAGGCACGGTCCCTAAGCCACATGCTTGTTGTTTAAACAGAGAGGGGGATAAAGAATGGATCTTTTCTGTCCCAGATTATACTTTGTATAGCAGAAAACAAAGAGAAAACAGTAGAGGAAGGGGAAATCCTACCAGCATCTTCAAGGGATACTATAGCATTAACTATATACTGACTATCAGAAAATAAATTAAATACAGAATCTTTAAACATCACAAAAGCTTGTAAAACTGCATTAAGCTCTACCTTTTGAGCTGATTGTTTGGGTACTAAAAATGTAAAAGTTTGATTGGGGTAACTACTGCTGCTGTACCATTATTTGACCCATCAGTGAATATATTTGGAGCATTCATGATAGGGGTTTTTCTTGTCATTTTTGGAAAAACTACAGGATGTGAAGACCAAAAAGACAACAAAGGATTAGAAGGTAAGTGATTATCAAATGAAACATTAGATATACACATGATTATTACCCAAGTATTTAACTCATTAGCTAACTCATCAATTTGATTCATAGTATATGGAGTAATAATTTTATTGGGAGAAATTCCAAACACTCCCTTTGCTGCTTTTATTCCTTTGAGTATTAATTGTCCTACAGCCTCAGGATACCTAGTAAGAATAGTGTTAGGAGAATAAGATAAATGTGTCCATAATAATGGACCTTCTTGCCAAAATACTCCTGTAGGAATATTTTTTGTTGGTAGTGCAATAAATAATAAAGTCAAACTTATATCAATTCTATCCAAATGCATATTTTCCATATATGTTTCAATGATTTTTTAATGCCTTTCTTGCTTCAGGAGTTAACATTCGGGGTGAATTTGGATCTGATGGACCTTTTAGGATATCAAATAAAGGTCCCAAATCTCCTGTTGGTATACCTAGATAAGGCCTTATCCAATTTATGTCTCCTAATAACTTTTGAAAGTCATTAAGTGATTTGAGTTGATCTACTCGTATTTTAATTTTTGGTGGACAGACCATGGTTGAGGATAATAGAACTCCTAAATAATTAATTGGAAAATTTAATTGTACTTTTATCTATTGCTATCTCTACATTATAATTTTTTTAATAAATTTGTAAGTGTGGCATAACATTCTAGCAATGTGTTTTTATCTTTGTGTGCTAACAATACATCATCCATATAGTGAAATATTTGTAGTTCAGGATTTTGATTTCTAAGTGGCTGGATTGCTTTGTTAACATAAATTTGACACATAGTTGGGCTGTTAGCCATCCCTTGAGGGAGTACTTTCCATTCATATCTCTGATCAGGACCTTCATGATTCAGTGCAGGGATAGTAAATGCAAAACGTGGACTATCCTCAGGATGAATTGGATTGAAAAAAAAAAAACAATCTTTAATATCTATAGCTAAAACGTACCAGGTTTTTGGCAAAGCAGACAATTGAGGAATCCCTGATTGAGCAGGTCCCATAATAACCATCTCATTATTAATGGCTCTTAAATCTTGCAATAATCTCCATTTACCAGATTTCTTTTTAATGACAAAAATGGGAGTATTATAAGGAGATACGGAAGGTTGTATATGTCCCTCCGCTAATTGTTGTTTGACCAGGTCATGGGCTGCTTGTATCTTTTCTTTGGTCAGGGGCCACTGAGGAACCCATACTGGTCTTTCTGATTTCCAAGTAATTTTTAATGCCTCAGTGACCCCTTCTGAAAACCCAGTCCATGTCTATTTATTCCTTGATCTATTTGAATTGGTGCTGCTATACCTTGTTCTCCTAATCTTTTTTCTTTCCTGAAACCTTGTCTAGCCCTAATAGTGGGCGCATTTGGATTGATGTTATTTGTTAATGTCAAACCTAATTGATCTAGGACATCTCGTCCCCATAAATTTACGGGAAGATGATCCAATACATATGGCTGTATAGTTCCTTCACATCCTTCAGGATCCTTCCAATCTAATACCATTGCACTTCTATGGGGATTAGTTGCCACTCCTAGGCCTCGAAGCATTTGAGTGGCTTGTTGTAATGGCCAATGTTTTGGCCATTCTTGACGAGATATGATGCTAAGGTCTGCAACTGTATCCAGTAGCCCATTAAATTCATGTCCTTGAATATTTAGTTTTAGCATTGGGTGAGAATCTAAATTCAAAGACAGCATAGCCCAATCTACACCTGTGGAGCCTAATCCCCTGGAACCTCTTTCTATACTACTACTGGAAAATTTATCATGTAGGCTGGGTATTATTAATAACTGTGCTATTCTATCTCCTGGTGAAATTACTGATATACCCTTTGGAGAACTAGCTATAATTTTTATTTCACCTTCATAATTGGGATCAATTACCCCGGGACTTATCATAAGTCCTTTTAGCGTAGAAGAACTGTGTCCTAACAATAAGCCTACTGTTCCTTGGGGAAGAGGTCCTTTTACTCCTGTGGGAATGATTTGAACTCCCGTCTCTGGAGTTAGTACTGCTCTGGCGGAGGCGCAGATGTCCAACCCTGCACTCCCTCTGGTTCATCTCACGAGAGATCTGATGGATAATGTGTCCTGGGCACTACCCTGATGGTGTTGCTGGGTTCCTCCATGGAGTTTCTGGGTTCGTCCAGTGCCCCATACATTTGTGGTCATGGGCCCCGGAGCATTGGGCCCCCCTACCTGTCCGTTTTTTGGCAATGGAGCCTGATGCCTTTCTTCATGATATCGTGGGTAAACACCTGGTCCTTGTCCATTTTTTGATAAGGGAGTACCCTCTATGGTGGTTTGAGGACCGCATTCATTAGCCCAATGTCTCCCTCTACGGTATCGTGGGCAAATACCCGGTATTCTATTCCTTTGATACCTAGCTTTGTTAAACCCTCCTCCTATGGGGCAACTCCTTTTAAAATGTCTTGTTTGTTCACAATTGTAGCATGTTTTTTGCCTGGCATCTAAAGCCTGTTGTACTGCTGCCAAGACTTGTCCTTGTTCATTAATGTCTCTACATAATTTAATATATGTGTTTAAATCTTCATGTCTCCATGGTCTAATGACCTCTCTGCAGCAACGATTTGCTTGGGCATAAGCCAGTTGTTTCATAAATGGCATTGCTTGTTCTGTATCCCCAAAAATTTTGGAAGCTGCTTGAATAAGCCTATCTACAAATTCAGCATAAGGTTCATTAGTTCCTTGTATTACCTTAGATAATTGACCTTGTAAATCTCCATGCCCCTTTAAAGTTTTCCATGCACTAACCGCATCTACAGCAATTTGTGTGTATACGCCAGGATCATATTCAATTTGTTGCCGTTGACCCTCATAAGGTCCTTTTCCTAACAACATATCTAGATTTCTTTGAGGGTAACCGGCTGCTGCATTTCGCCTAGCTGTCTGTGTGCAAAATTACTCATTGGCAACCTTCCATAACAAATATTGTCCTCCATTTAGCACAGATTTACACATACTAGCCCAATCTGCTGGCGTCATGTTCAAGTTGGTAATGGATTCGACCATGCTTACAGTGAAGGGTGCTTGAGGACCATAGGTTGTTACAGCCTCCTTTAACTGCTTCACTGTTTTGAAATCTAAAGCAAGGTGAATTCGCTGCCCTCCTGCCTGCTCAAGTACAGGGCATGCTAATCTTTGAGGTCCTGTCTCAGGATCCCATCTATCAACTACGGGGGTTGAGGGCCACTCAGCTATCTCCATAGGTGGAACTGTTGGTTGAATTATGCCCTCTGGTGATAGAACGGTGTTAGTAGCAGCCTCCTGTTATAGCTTTTTCCCTAATAGCTGTTTCTCCTCTAAGCTTTCTTCCTTTAAATTTTCTTCCTCTCTCTGACTAGCTTGAGAGACCTTCTCTTTTGTTTGATCTAAAATGTCTTTCTCTATGGTCTGAACCTCTAACAATTTACTTAACACTCTTTCAGTTTGTTTTTTACTAATTTCTAATCTGTTATAAAGATAACGCAACCCAATAAGATAACACAAAACAAAACCAAAACAGAATGAAACAAAAACAGAACAAAAAATCGTTGTATCAAATTTCCTATTTTCTTGACATGTGCATTTGTGGTCTATTTCTATCTCTTCCTCAGGGGCGAACAACTTCAAACCTTGAGCCAACCATTTTTCCCAGTCTGCCTGAGAAAATTCTAGGGATAGGCAGCTTGAAACAAACACAAAACAAATCAAAACAGGAACACATTGCTTTTTAAAATGGTCACCCATTCTCTCGCCTTCCCTTAGGGGCAAGCAATTTCACTTACCCTGAAGCTTCAGACGTTCCCCGTACGGGCCGCCAATTGCCGCTGTCTGTCTGGGCACAAATCACGAGCCACTGAAGCAGGAACAAACTTTATTTTTGAACTGCAAGAAAAAACCTCACACACACTCCTGGGGAATTCTACAGAATGCCTCGCGGCTCATCCAGGAACCCCCAGCCGGAAAATCTCTCCCAGAAATCCCTCCTCCTGCACTTCCCCAACCAATGGGAACTCTCGGGGAATCCCCGGAAATCCCCACGAGAATTCCAAAATAGTGCAAGAACTCAAAAGTAAAGGCAGAGGCGGATAGTAATGCCTCGCCTGTCAATCAATACTGTTGGCAAAATGCCAGGGGCCATACAGACTCGGCTGTGGCTCTCAGCAGGAAGTGCCTCAGTAAAGACAGAGGGCGGGGGGAAAGCTAATCATGGAGAAACAAACTTAATTTTAAAATAAGGATAAATAATCAAACATGGCTGGAATTACAAACCATATATCAATAGTAACTCTAAACATTAATGGCTTAAACTCTCCAATAAAGCGACATAGGCTGGTAACATGGATTAAAAAAACAAATCCAACAATATGCTGCCTCCAGGAGACACATCTGATTGGAAAAGACATACACAGGCTGAAGGTGAAAGGTTGGGAAAAAATATACCACGCACACGGTCCTCGTAAGCAAGCAGGGGTGGCCATCCTCATATCAAAAGAAATCAACTTCAAGACTAAGTTAATGAAAAGGGATAAGGAAGGACATTATATACTGTTAAAAGGAACCATTCACCAACAAGACATAACAATTATCAATATTTATGCACCAAATAATGGTGCTGCGACGTTCATAAAAAAAACTCTCCTCAAGTTCAAAAATCAAATAGACCACAACACAATAATTATGGGTGACTTCAACACACTTCTCTCACCATTGGACAGATCCTCCAAACAAAAGTTGAATAAAGAAACTATAGAACTCAATATCACAATCAATAACCTAGACTTAACTGACATATATAGAATATATCAACCATCATCAAGTGGATATACTTTTTTCTCAGCAGCACATGGATCCTTCTCAAAAATAGACCATATATTATGCCATAGGGCAACCCTCAGTAAATATAAAGGGGTGGAGATAATACCATGCATTTTATCTGATCATAATGGAATGAAACTGGAAATCAGTGATAAAAGAAGGAAGGAAAAATCCTATATCACATGGAAAATGAACAATATGTTACTGAATGATCAATGGGTTACAGAAGACATAAAGGAGGAAATCATCAAATTCTTAGAGATAAATGAAAATACAGACACAACATATCGGAATCTATGGGACACAATGAAAGCAGTCTTAAGAGGGAAATTCATCGCCTGGAGCTCATTCCTCAAAAAAAGAAAAAAACAACAAATAAATGAGCTCACACTTCATCTAAAAGCCCTAGAAAAGGAAGAGCAAAACAACAGCAAATGTAGCAGAAGGCAAGAAATAATTAAAATCAGAGTGGAAATCAACGAAATGGAAACAAAAGAAACTATTGAAAAAATTGACAAAACTAAAAGTTGGTTCTTCAAAAAAATAAATAAGATCGACAGACCCTTAGCCATACTAATGAAGAGAAGAAGAGAGAGAAGTCAAATTACAAACATATGGGATGAAAAAGGCAACATCACAACAGATACTACAGAAATACAGAAGATAATTAGGAATTATTTTGAAAACCTATATTCCAATAAAATAGAAGATAGTGAAGACATCGATAAATTTCTTAAGTCATATGATTTGCCCAGACTGAGTCAGGAGGATACACACAGTTTGAACAGACCAATATCAATGGATGAAATAGAAGAAGCAATCAAAAGACTACCAACCAAGAAAAGCCCAGGACCGAATGGGTATACAGTGGAGTTTTACAAAACCTTTAAAGAAGAATTAATACCAATACTTTTCAAGTTATTTCAGGAAATAGAAAAAGAGGGAGCTCTTCCAAATTCATTCTATGAGGCCAACATCACCCTGATTCTGAAACCAGACAAAGACACCTCAAAGAAAGAAAACTACAGACCAATATCTCTAATGAACCTAGATGCAAAAATCCTCAATAAAATTCTGGCGAATCGAATACAAAAACACATCAAAAAAATTGTGCATCATGATCAAGTAGGATTCATCCCTGGGATGCAAGGACGGTTCAATATACGGAAATCAATAAATGTTATTCACCACATCAATAGACTAAAAGATAAGAACCATATAATCATCTCAATAGACACAGAAAAAGCATTCGACAAAGTACAGCATCCCTTTATGTTCAAAACATTAGAAAAACTAGGGATAACAGGAACTTACCTCAACATTGTAAAATACGCTAAGCCTCAGGCTAGCATCATTCTGAATGGAGAAAAATTGAAGGCATTCCCTCTAAAATCTGGAACAAGACATGGATGCCCTCTATCACCACTTCTATTCAATACAGTTCTCGAAACACTGGCCAGAGCGATTAGACAGATGAAAGAAATTAAAGGCATAAAAATAGGAAAAGAAGAACTTAAATTATCACTATTTGCAGAAGACATGATTCTATACCTAGCAGACCCAAAAGGGTCTACAAAAAAACTACTAGAACTAATAAATGAATTCAGCAAAGTGGCAGGATATAAAATCAACACGCATAAATCAAAGGCATTTCTGTATATCAGCAACAAAACTTCTGAAATGGAAATGAGGAAAAACACCCCATTCACAATATCCTCAAATAAAATAAAATACTTGGGAATCAACCTAATAAAAGAGGTGAACGATTTATACAATGAAAACTACAGAACCCTAAAGAGAGAAATAGAAGATCTTAGAAGATGGAAAAATATACTCTGTTCATGGATAGGCAGAACTAACATCATCAAAATGGGGATATTACCAAAAGTTCTCTATAGGTTCAATGCAATGCCAATCAAAACCCCAACGGCATTTCTTGTAGAAATAGATAAAGCAATCATGAAATTCATATGGAAAAATAAAAGACCCAGAATAGCAAAAGCAACTCTAAGAAGGAAGTGTGAATCAGGCGGTATAGCGATACCAGATTTCAAACTATACTACAGAGCAATAGTAACAAAAACAGCATGGTACTGGTACCAAAACAGGCAGGTGGACCAATAGTACAGAATAGAGGACACAGAGACCAATCCACAAAATTACAACTATCTTATATTTGATAAAGGGGCTAAAAGCATGCAATGGAGGAAGGATAGCATGTTCAACAAATGGTGCTGGGAAAACTAGAAATCCATATGCAACAAAATGAAACTGAATCCCCTCCTCTATCCATGCACAAAAGTTAACTCAAAATGGATCAAGGAGCTTGATATCAAATCAGAGACTCTGTATCTAATAGAAGCAAAAGTTGGCTCCGATCTACATATTGTGGTGTTGGGCTCCAAATTCCTCAGTAGGACACCCATAGCACAAGAGTCAATAACAAGAATCAACAAATGGGATTTACTTAAACTAAAAAGTTTTTTCTCAGCAAGAGAAACAATAAGAGATGTAAATAGGGAGCCTACATCATGGGAACAAATTTTTACTCCTCACACTTCAGATAGAGCCCTAATATCCAGAGTATACAAAGAACTCAAAAAAATTAAACAATAAGATAAAAAATAACCCAATCAACAAATGGGCCAAGGACCTGAACAGACACTTCTCAGAGGAGGACATACAATCAATCAACAAGTACATGAAAAAATGCTCACCATCTCTAGCAGTCAGAGAAATGCAAATCAAAACCTCCCTAAGATACCATCTCACTCCAGTAAGATTGGCAGCCATTATGAAGTCAAACAACAACAAGGGCTGGCGAGGATGTGGGGAAAAGGGTACTCTTCTACATTCTGGTGGGACTGCAAATTGGTGAGGCCAATTTGGAAAGCAGTATGGAGATTCCTGGGAAAGCTGGGAATGGAACCACCATTTGATCCAGCTATTGCCCTTCTTGGACTATTCCCTGAAGACCTTAAAAGAGCGTACTACAGGGATACTGCCACACCGATGTTCATAGCAGCACAATTCACAATAGCTAGACTGTGGAACCAACCCAGATGCCCTTCAATAGATGAATGGATAAAAAAAAATGTGGCATTTATACACATTGGAGTATTACTCTGCATTAAAAAATGACAAAATCATGGAATTTTCAGGGAAATGGATGGCATTAGAGCAGATTATGCTAAGTGAAGCTAGCCAATCCCTAAAAAACAAATGCCACATGTCTTCTTTGATATAATGAGAGCAACTAAGAACAGAGCAGGGAGGAAGAGCAGGAAGAAAAGATTAACATTAAACAGAGACATGAGGTAGGAGGGAAAGGGAGAGAAAAGGGAAATTGCATGAAAATGGAAGGAGACCCTCATTGTTATACTAAATTACATATAAGTGGTTGTGAGGGGAATGGGAAAAAAACAAGGAGAGAAATGAATTACAGTAGATGGGGTAGAGAGACAAGATGGTAGGGGAGGGGCGGGGGATAGTAGAGGATAGGAAAGGTAGTAGAATACAACAGTTACTAATATGGCATTATGTAAAAATGTGGATGTGTAACTGATGTGATTCTGCAATCTGTATTTGGGGTAAAAATGGGAGTTCATAACCCACTTGAATCTAATGTCAAGAGCTCTGTAATGTTTTGAACAACCAGTAAAAAAATAAAAATAAAAATATAACTATAGAACTCAATAACACAACTAATAACTTAGACTTAATTGATATATATATTATATATAATATATATATATATATTATATATATAATATATATATATATATATTATATATAATATATCAACCTACATATATATAATATATCAACCAACATCAAGTGAATACACTTTTTTCTCAGCAGCACATGGATCCTTCTCAAAAATAGAACATATATTACATCACAGGGCAACTCTTAGCAAATACAAAGGAGTAGAGATACTACCATGCATTTTACCTGATCATAATGGAATGAAATTGGAAATCAATAATAAAATAAGGAAGAAAAATTCCTACATCACATGGAGAATGAACAATATGCTACTGAATGAACAATGGGTTACAGAAGACATCAAGGAGGAAATTAAAAAATTCTTAGAGGTAAATGAAAACTCAGACACAACATATTGAAATTTCTGGGACACTATGAAAGTAGTACTAAGAGGAAATTTCATTTCATGGAGTTCTTTCCCTAAAAGAAGAAAAAGCCAACAAATAAATGACCTCACACTACATCTCAAAGCCCTATAAAAAGAGGAACCAATCAGCAGCAAATGCAGTAGAAGTCAAGAAATAGTTAAAAACAGAGCTGAAATAAATGAAATCTATACAAAAGAAACAATTGAAAAAATTGACAAAACTAAAAGTTGGTTCTTTGAAAAAATAAATTAGATTGACAGACCCTTAGCCATGCTAATGAAGAGAAGAAGATAGAGAACCCAAATTACTAACATACGGGATGAAAAAGGCAATATCACAACAGACACTACAGAAGATAATTAGAAATTATTCTGAAACCTTATACTCTATTAAAACAGAAGATAGTGAAGGCATCAATAAATTCCTTAAGTCATATGATCTGCCCAGATTGAGTCAGGAAGATATACACAACTTAAACAGACCAATATCAAGTGAGGAAATAGAAGAAGCCATCAAAAGATTACCAACCAAGAAAAGCCCAGGACCGGATGGGTATACAGCAGAGTTTTACAAGACCATTAAAGAGGAACTAATTCCAATATTCCACAATCTATTTCAGGAAATAGAAAAAGAGGGAGTACTTCCAAATTCATTCTAAGAGGCCAATATCACCCTGATTCCAACACCAGACAAAGACACCTCGAAGAAAGAAAACTTCAGACCAATATCTCTAATGAATACAGATAAAAAAAATCCTCAATAAAATTCTGGCAAATCAGATACAAAAACATATCAAAAAGATCATGCACCATGATCAAGTGGGATTCATCCACGGGATGCAATGTTGGTTCAACATAGGGAAATCAATAAATGTAATTCATCACATCCATAGACTTAAAGATAAGAGTCATATGATCATATCAATAGATTCAGAAAAAGCATTTGAAAAAAATACAGCATTCCTTTATGTTCAAAACACTAGAAAACTAGGGATATCAGGAACTTACCTCAACATTGTAAAAGCTATTTATGCTAAGCCTCAGGCTAGCATCATTCTAAATGGAGAAAAACTGAAGGCATTCCCTCTAAAATCTGGAACAAGATAAGGATGCCCTCTCTTACCACTTCTATTCAACATAGTTCTTGAAACACTGGCCAGAGCAATTAGACAAAAGTAATTAAAGGAATAACTATAGGAAAGAAGAACTTAAACTAGCTTTATTTGCTGATGATATGATTCTTTACCTAGAAGACCCCAAAAACTCTGCCAAAAAACTTCTAGAACTAGTAAATGAATTCAGAAAAATGGCAGGATATAAAATCAACACTCATAAATCAAAGGCATTTCTGTATATCAGTGACCAATCCTCTGAAAATGAAATGAGGAAAACTACCCCATTCACAATATTCTCAATAAAATAAAATAAAATAAAATACTTGGGAATCAACCTAATAAAGAGGTGAAAGATCTTTATAATGAAAACTATAGAACCCTTAAGAGAGAAATAGAAGAAGACCTTAGAAAATGGAAAGATCTACCTTGCTCATGGATAGGTAGAATTAATATTATTAAAATTACCATACTACCAAAAGCACTATACAAGTTTAATACAATTCTGATCAAAATCCCAATGGCATTCTTCATAGAAATAGAAAAAGCAATCATCTGGAAAAATAAGAGACCTAGAATAGCTAAAGCAATTCTAAGCAGTGAGAGTGAAACAGGTGGTATGGCTATACGAGACCTTAAACTATACTATAGAGCAATAGTAACAAAAAACAGCATGACACTGGCACCAAAACAGGCTAGTAGACCAATGGTACAGAATAGAGGACACAGAGACTAACTCACAAATATACATCTATCTTAGATAAAGGTGTCAAAAGCATACACTGATGAAAGGATAGCATCTTCAACAAATGGTGCTGGGAAAACAAGAAATCCATATGCAATAAAATGAAATTGAATCCCTATCTCTCACCATGCACAAAATTAACTCAAAATGGATCAAGGATCTAGGGATTAAAACAGAGACTCTGCATCTAATAGAAGAAAAAGTAGGCCCTAATCTCCATCACGTGGGGCTAGGCCCCAACTTCCTTAATAAGATGCCTGTAGCACAAGAATTAAAACAAACAATCAACAAAAGGAATGGATTCAAACTAAAAAGTTTTTTTCTCAGCAAAAGAAATAATATGTGAGGTGAATAGGGAGCCTACATCTTGGGAACAAATTTTTACC
The DNA here is from genome assembly GCF_047511675.1 of Marmota flaviventris. NCBI lineage: Eukaryota > Metazoa > Chordata > Mammalia > Rodentia > Sciuridae > Marmota > Marmota flaviventris. Next base: position 37,542,921 of record NC_092507.1, on the reverse strand, counting down.
CCTCACACATCAGATAGAGCTCTAATCTCTAGGATATATAAAGAGCTCAACAAGACAAGCACCAAAAAAATAAATAATCCGATCAATAAATGGGCCAAGGACCTGAACAGACACTTCTTAGAAGAGGATATATAATCAATCAACAAATATATGAAAAAATGCTCATCATCTCTAGCAATCAGAGAAATGCAAATTAAAACTACTCTAAGATACCATCTCACTCCAGTAAGAGTGGCAGCCATTATGAATACAAACAACAAGTGCTGGTGAGGATGCGGGGGAAAGGCACACTCATACACTGCTGGTGGGACTGCAAATTGGTGCAGCCAATTTGAGAAGCAGTATGGAGATTCCTTGGAAAACTGGGAGTGGAACCACCATTTGACTCAGCTATTCCCCTTCTCGAACTACACCCAAAGGACCTAAAAACAGCATATTACAGGGACACAGCCACATCAATGTTTATAGCAGCACAATTCACAATAGCTAAACTGTGGAGCCAACCCAGATGTCCTTCAGTGGATGAATGGATAAAAAAAATGTGGCATTTATACACACAATGGAATATTACTCAGCACTAAAAAATAACAAGATCATGATATTTGTAGGGAAATGGATGGCATTAGAGAAGATTATGCTAAGTGAAGTTAGCCAATCCCCCCCCAAAAAATACCTCTAGATAGGGAATAGGAGTGGGAGGGAAAGAGAAGGAGAAGGGGAATAGCATGGATAGTGAAGGGAGACCCTCTTTTCTATACAAAATACATGTATAAAGATGTGAATTTGGTGTCAACATACCTATGTATAATCAGAGATATGATAAATTATGATGTAATGGTGTATTAAGAATTGTAATGAAAAAATAAATAAATAAATATTTTTAAAAAAGAAAATTTATAGTGTTATTGAAGGGGAAGGCAATCAACAAACAAATATATATTAGTAATAATAAAAGCTTGAATAAGCAACCAATATATAGAAGAGTCTTTTTATAGTTAGAACATAAGAATCTGAGAATTTAGAGTTTATGGGTGTCATTTTACAATTATAACTTTAAATTAGTCACAAACATGTGGTTTCCCATCCTTCAACAGTGAAATATAGTAATTTTTAAGTCAGTACCCTAGAGTAGATTTTTTGATCAAGAAACACAATGATGGCTCTATTGAATTAAAAGTTAAAACTGCTACTTGACCATTTGTGGAGAGTCATGCCACTAAAATAAGACATTAACAAGAGTTTCTTTGACTCATTAAATTAGTAAAAGGAAATTACATTTACAATAAACATTAACAAGTTATACTAAAACTCAGGAATTTCTCTGATGTGCCTTCTAATTCTGCTAATCTTTCTTTATTTTTTATTGGAACATTAAGATTGCACATAATAGTGGGATTCATTGTGACATATGTGTACATGTACATAACATAATTTGATCAATTTCATTACTGAGTACCCTCCTCCCCTCCTCCTGAACTCCTTCCTTAACTCTACTTGTATCTGTTCTACTTTCATGATAACCCCTCCCCATCTTATTTTAAACTTTTTTTCTGTAGCTTATACATAATAAGAAAATACATGTGATCCTTGACTTTCTGGATATGACTTATTTTGCTGAAACCAATGCCATCTACTTCCATCTATTTTTCTGAAAATGACACAATTTTGTTCTTCTTTATGTCTGAATAAAACTTCATTGTGTTTAATACCACATTCTGTTTATCCATTCATCTGCTGATTGACATTGAGCTGGATCCACAACTTAGCCTCTGTGAACTGTGCTGCTTTAAACATAATTATGCATGTATCACTGGTGTGCTGACTTGAATTCTTTTAGAAAAATACCGAGGAGTGGTATAGCCAGGTCATATGAACTTCCATTCCTAATCTTTTGAGAATCCCCATTGATTTCCATTGTTAATTTACAAATCCAACAAAAGTGTATAAGTGTTCTTTTGTTCCTCACATTTTTACCTGTGTCTATTATTACATGTATTCTTCAAGATTGCCATTGTAATTGGAGTGAGATGAACTCTCAATGTATTTTTTTGTAAGATGACATCCTCTGCCTTCTTTTTTAAAATACCTTTATTTTATTCTTTATTTTATATGGTGTTGAGGATCAAACCCAGTACCTTGCACCTGCTAAGCAAGTGCTCTTCTGCTGAACCACAACTCCAGCCCCTCAATGTAGTTTTGATTTGCATTTCCTTGATTACTAAATATGTTAAAAAATTTTTTTCATATATTTGTTAGACATTTGAATTTTTTGAGATGTCTTCTTAGTTCATTTACCCATTTGTTGACAGTGTTATTGTTATTTTTCATTTTTTTGGTGGTAAGTTTTTGAGTTCTTCATATATTCTGGATATTAATCCTCTGTCAGAAGACTAGCTGTCAAAGATTTTCTCCCATTCTATAGGTTATTTCTTCAAACTCTTAATTTTTCCTTTGCTGTTAAGAAACTTTTTAGTTTGATGTCATTGTATTTATTATTTTTCAGTGTTATTTCTTGTTCTTTAGAAGTTGTCTACATCTATATGTTGGAGTGCTGCCCCTAGGTTTTCTTCTAGAAGTTGCAATTTCTGGTCTAATTCCTATCTAGGTCTCTAATCCACTTTGAGTTGACTTTTGTGCAAGATAAAAGATAGGGACCTACTTTCATTTTTCTCCTTATGGACATCCAGTTTTCCCAGAACCACCTGTTAAAGAGCTGTCTTCTTTCTAATCCATGATTTTTGCACCTTTGTCAAAGATCAGATATCTGTGTTAATGTAAGTTTGTGTCTGTTGTCTCCTATTCTATTCTGTTAGTCTATATATCTGTTCTTATGCCAGTACTATGCTGATAATCTTTTGTTACCATAGCCTATAGTATAACTTGAAATCCAGTATTGTGATGCCTCAGTGTTGCTCTTTTTGCTCAGAATTGCTTTGGCTATTTTAGGGTGTTATATTTTTCCATATGAAATTTAGGGTTTTTCTTCTAGTTCTGTGAAGAAAGTCATTGGTATTTTGGTGTTTATTTCATTGAATTTATTGATCATTTTTGGTAATATGACCATTTTTATAATATCTATTCTACCCATCTTCTAGTGTTTAATTCTTTCTTTGGGGTTCTATAAATTTTACTGTAGAGGTCTTGAACCTCTTCAGTTTGATTTATTCCTAGGTATTTATTTTTTGTGACTATTGTGAATGGAATTATTTTCCTGATTGTTTTTCAGCAGATTCATTATTGGTGCATATTATATCTATTGACTTTTGTATGTTGATTTTATATCCTGCTACTTTGATGTTAATAAGATTTAGAAACTTTCTGGTAGAGATTTTTGGATTTCTAAGTATAGGATGATAGCATCGGCAAACAGTGATAATTTGAACTTCTTTTTTATTTCCCTTTTATTTCCTTCTCTTGCTAAAATGTTAAGTAGTATATTGGACAGGAGTGGTAAGAGTGAACATCCTTGTCTTGTTCCTTATTTTAGAGGAAATGCTTTCTCCCATTCAATATAATGTTGGCTCTATGTTTAAAATTTATGATGTTTAAGTAAGTTCCTTCCTCCTCTAATTTCTTCAGGGTTTCTAACAGGAATGGGTGTTGGATTTTTCTGCATCTAATGAGATGAGATGATCATATGATTTTTGTCCTTACTTATATTTAAGTGAAAAATCATGGTTATTGTTTCATGTATGTTGAACCATCCTTTTATCCCTGGAATGAAATCAATTTGATCAGGTTTACTATCCTCTTAATTTGTTTTAAAATCCAAATTCTTAATCTTTTACTGAAGATTTTTGCATCTATATTTATCAGGGATATTGGTTTGTAGTTTTCTTTCCTTGAAATGTTCTTATCTGGTATTCATATTGGGGTGATACTGAATTCTAGAATGAATTTTGGAGTATTCCCCCTCTTTCTAGTTCATAAAATAATTTAAGGGGTATTGGAATTATGTCTTTTTTAAAATTCTGGTATAATTCACCTGTGAATCTCTTGGGTCCTGGAATTTTATTTGTTGGAATGCATTTTATGGTTGATTCAATCTCATTGATTTTTACTGGTCTGTTTTTTTCTTTACATGTCTTCTTGGTTTAATTTTGGTAGAACGTGTGTCTAGAAATCTTTCTATTTGTTCTAGATTTTCTAATTTTTTTGGAAAGTTTCAAAGTAGTCCCTATAATCTTTTGGATTTCAGAGATGTTTGTGTTAATATAGTCTTTTTCATCTTTGATTTTATTAACTTGTGCCTTCCTATTTTTATTTTGGTTAGTTTGGATAAAGGCTTGTCAATCTTTTCAAAGAACCAACTTTTTCTTTCATTGATCTTTATACTGTTATTAATTTTCTAATTAATTTTAGCTATTATCTTAATTATTTCCTTTCTTGTACTGATTTTGGAAATGTTTTGTGTTTGTTTTTCTAGAATCTTAATATGTATCATTAGGTTAATTATTTGGGATCTATTTAATTTTTAATATAGGTACTTATAGCTATAAATTTACATATTGGAACTGCCTTCACTATGTCCCAGAGATTTTGGTATGTTGTACCTCTACTCTTTTTTGATTCAAAGATTTTTAAAAAATTTCTTCTTTAATTTTTGCTAATAGTCATTACTTGTTCAAAAGTGTATTGTTCAGACTCTGTTTATTTATGCAACTCCTACAGTTTTCTTTGCTATTGATTTCTAACTTCATGCCATCATGATCTGATAAAATTCTAGGAATTATGTCAATTTTGTTTTGTATTTACTAAGACTTACTTTGTGTCATAAATAATGGTCTATTTTGGAGAAGTTTACATGAGCAGCTGAAAACAAAGTGAATTAAGCTCTTGGGTAAAATATTGCAAGGATGTCTGGTAAATCCATTCGATTTTCAGTATTCTTTAGGTTTGAAGAGTCTCTACTGATTTTTGCTTGGACGACCTATCTATTGGTGAGAGAGGCATGCTAACATATCCCAGTATCATTGAATTGGGGTCTGTGTTTTAGTTAGCTTTTTTTTTTCTGCTGTGACCAAAAGACCTGACAAGAACAATTTTAGAGGAGAAAATGTTACTTGGGACTCAGGATTTCATAGTCTCAGTCAAAATATTGCCAGTTCCATTTGTTCTGGGCCTGAGGTGTGGCATAACAGCATGGTGGAAGGGTGTGGTGGAGGAAAGTAGCTCAGGCCATGGCACAGAAGAGAGAGAGAGAGAGAGAGAGAGAGAGAGAGAGAGAGAGAGAGAGAGATCTCCACTCATCAGGAACAGAATATATACTCTAAAGGCACATCTCCCCAATGACCTACCTTTTCCAGTCACATCCTGCCTGCTTATGGTTACCATTCCGTTAATCTCTATTAGGGGTTTAATGCATGGATTAGGTTAAAACTCTCACAACCAGGTCATTTTACCTCTAAGCTTTCTTGCATTGTCTAACATATGAGTTTTTTGGGGGCACCTAATATCTAAACCTCCACTGAGACTTTATATTGAGTAGTATTTGCTTTCTATAATTTGGTGCAATAATTGTGTTTGATTATTTATTATCATTATTTTCTTGCTGTTTTATTGTACCTTTTAACCATATGAAGTGACCTTCTTTGATTCTTCTGATTAATTTTTGGCTTGAAATATGCTTTATCAACCTCTTGCTTTTGATCTCAATTTTTATAGAACATCTTTCCCCATCATTTTGCTTTCAGCCTTACCACCTCTGTTGCAGCACATTTTTCCCAAAAAACTTCAGTCCATGTGTTTGGGGGAAGTGGCTTATAAGTCTATCCCTCAGTGCCTTCTTGGCTGGGGAGAGGTGGCTCAGGGGTCACTGTATTCTATCTGACCCTGATTGGTCCTAGTTCCCACTTCCCCTGCATCAGCCAGGCTTTTTATCCCTGAGTTCCAATATCCAATGTCAACTGAAGGTGTTCTTTATTCTTCTCCGCTTTGAAGGCTCAGTATGCTGCTCCTGAACTGCTATTTTTATTTACTGTCTGGGAGCTGCTACAATATTGTTGGTTCCTCTAATCTTCTCTCCTCTATTTTCCAGAGAGCTAACCTAAGTAAATTTAAAAGATGTTAAAATATAGTTCATTGAAAGAAAATGTAATGGCATAGGAAAGCAAAAGAAAGATTAGAACATTCAAAGGTGGGGAGAAACAAAGCAGAAGAGAGCTAATTGAAATGCATTCTGCTGTCATATATAACAAATTAGAATTTTTTAAAAGGCCATAAACAAGACCCCCCAAAAATTCAAAAACAAACTACCACTACCCTCTTAAAAACAAAGTAAAACAAAATATCAAAAGGATAATAAAAAGTGACAAAAAGGAAAAAGGAAGAAATGTGTGTGCAGATGCGCACATGAATCAATAAACAAATATAAGGGCAGCAAAAACTTTTTAATAAAAAATGAAAGACTTTTCTCCAGTGATGGTCAAAATTTTGGACAAGGCTGGATATTTACTACCTATGCCAGCCTGTCTTCTTTCCATTTCTTGTTGGCCTATATGCTCCTTCGGGAGAACTGAGGGTTATTAAACCCTTTCTTCTATTCATGTTGTCCATCAAGCTGCCAGCAGAAGTGTCCTGAAACCAAAACTGGTTGAAATGGCCCTCAGCGTCTCTGTTCACCAGTACAAGGTGGGATGGAATGGCAAGAACTGTGGGCTGGAATTTTGTCTAGATGGCCTAGAATGATGCACTTCCAGTGCTTGCATATGAAGATATCTATAGGTGGAGTTCCAGTGGCTGGCATCTAGCATTGATAGAAACTTCAGAACTTGTGGGTGGTATCTACTATAAAGATTATAACATTCACACACTCTTAGAGCTAGGGAGATGCCAATGTCTTGTGCATATGCATCATGGGTCTCTCCCTTCAGAAGATTCTACACGTAGTGCAGGATAACCAACTGCCCTGAGTAGAGACTGCACAGCAGGTTTCACACTCCACTGTCCGTGAATGTGACCTTCCAAGGTTCAGTACATGAATGTAATCTTGCCTACCAGTTCAGATCCGTGGCTCTTTTCTGCTGGTCCTGTGAACCATTAAACTCAAAAGAGATGTGAGTTGCCCTCCCCTCCATATCTCGGCCCTGAATACCCCTGGATGTAATCTTTAATGTGGTTGTTTTGATTGTATTCTACCAGGTGCACCCTTTTCCACATGGTAGGTGCTGACTGATATAATGTGACAAAATTTGTTATGATCTCATGGATTCCTACAACAGCAAGCCATAATGTGACCCCCACAAAATGGATTTCTGCTTCAGTGGAGCAGCCAGAAAGTCCAACTTTTCTCTACTTCACCCTTTGTTCCCCCCAAATTCTGTTCTTCTGTCATTAATTTGCATTTCCAGTGTTCCTCATGGTGGCAAAAAAATAGTCCAAGAGCTGAAAACATTTGTCTTTCTGGTTTCCCTAAGAAAATAGCCATTTGTTTCTCCAAAATATCTTGTGCAACGTTCTGCAGTTATATTGAATGACTGTCAGGTTCTGAAAGTTTCGGTCTCCCCAAACTCATATGCAAATATCTGAACCACAAAGATAGAGTGATATATAGTTGGAGTTGAGGCTTTTGGGAAGATGATTAGGTTTGGATGATGGAGAACTCAGGAATGGAATTAGCATTGTTATTAAAGAGGCCCAGTGGAGCTAGTCTGTCCTTCTATCATGTGCGTGTAAAGTGAAAAGTCGAGAAAGTGGGCTTGCGTCAAATAACAAACTTTCTGGAGCATTGTTCTTGGATTTTCCAGTCTTCAGAACTATGAAAGTAAATTTATTTGTTTATAATCTACTCAGCTTATCATATTTTATTATAGCAGCACAAAAAATACTAAGATAATCATTATACAAAGACGTGATAAGAATAATGTGAGCAACATAGAAATAAAAATGATAATAGATGCCCATTATCAAGTTTTCTGGGAGAAATAAAATAAAAGTTATGATTAGATTTTTTGTAGGTTTAAAAGTGCTTTTTAGATATTTATAAGAATAAAAATTTTAAATTTTTTTATCTTGCTGATATGATTTTAAAATGGTCTGTGTACCCCTAAAAGTTCATGTGTAGAGCACTTAGTTTCTAGTGTGGCAGTATTGAGAGGTGGTATGGACTTTTAAGAGGTAGAGCCTAGTAGGAAGTCCTTAGGTCTTTGGGAGTGTGAGGTAAGTCCTCTTGTGCCCATTGGTAGTTTTCACTAGAAGGGTGTTTATCCTAAGCATAATTACGTTTCTACGAAAAATAACTTAACATTATCTAAGACTTTAGCAGAAAAGTAGAATCAGACAGAAAAACAACATTTTTTTTTCTTGGACAGGATACCAGTCATTTTAATTATGTTACATGTCAACTTCTCACAAAAACCACCCAATGACCTGTTTTTCAAATGATGCTCATTAAACCTGATATAAGAAAGAACCCATCTGGACAGTCTAAGCAGCATCTCAGAAGAAAGAGATAAGAGGATGTTTATAGGGTTGTAAAGGTATGAATACAGTGGTTTGAAGTATTTTTTATCAGTCAGGAAACTTAAAATGGGCAAAGTTCTTGACAATGATTTAAAATTTGTGAGGTTTTTAAAAACAATTTTGATTAATAAATTATTTTGTTTTTGTAAGCAATCTAGGAGGTCTTGGCCAACAGGGTGCCCTGGGATCTATTCTCAAAAAGACTCTACCTTGAAAAATCTTTGAAACAAATTTGTATCTCTGCATCTCTGAGCCTCATAGTCTTGATGATTACTGAGATGCCTTCAAGTTATCTTTCCAATTGTCCCAATTGGAAACTTGGTTTATTATCTGCACTATTCTTCTCCAAAACTTTATGCAAAAGCCTTTTATGACCAAGGTGTTAATTTTCTAAAATATTTTTGTTCTGCTATTTTTTCTCCTGATTCTAAGTTTCATTAAATTGCTTGGTTATGCCATGTCACCTCCTGAATTACTTGTTGCCTTGAAATTTCCTCCCGAGATAAACAAAACTATTACCTTTAAATTAATCCTCCCTTGAAGCCTCAAGGCATGGACAAAATGTATCCTAATTCTTGCCACAATATGATATGCATACTCCTCAATCCATTTCCAATGTGATCATCATTTCCATCTGAAATCTCATAGGCATAGTTTTTACTGTCTGCATTCCTTTTAGCATTCTGCTTAATAGCAGTCCTTGATTTTTCTAGTTTGCTTATCTAAGCTTTTCCAGATTCCTTCCACTGTCCCATTCCAAAGTCTCTTCCACATCATCAGGTCTATAGCAATGGCAATGACTCCATTTCTTGGTACCAAATTACTATTAGTCAGGTTTCCATTACTGTTAAAAATATTTGAATAAATCAACTTATAAAGAGAAACAGTTCATTTTGGTTTGCAGTTTGGGAGGTTTTACTCCCTGATTGGGTAGGTGCATTGTTCTTAAGTGTCTTAGGGAAGGTAGCACATTATGATATCAGTGAGCAAAACTGCTCATCTTATGGGCAGAAAGGAAAATAGAGAAAGAAGGGGCTGGTGTCCCTTGAATACACAATGACCCCAAGACCTCCCACTAGGCTCCATCTTATAAAGGTTCCACCATCTCCCAATAGCACCAGGCTTTACCACAAGAAGAATTTTTAGGGGGAACTTAAGACCTGAACTATAGCATTCATTGGTTTTTCCATCTCCCTTTAACTATTAGCTTTTCTTCATGTTCCATTTCATTATCTTTTTCATTTTTCTGCATAAGATTTATTGAAGAATTCAAGGCATTTGCTGGGTTATTTTCTATGTATCTGTGTTGTTTATGCTTCTCTGTCATAATTCATGGGGTGTCCTATAAATTAGAATTTTCAATAGAGGTTTAATCACATTTGGGTTTTCTTTTTTAAAAATTATTTTTATTTTATTTTATTTTTTAACAAGAATGCCTAACAGTTTTTCTTACATATATGAAACAATAATCTCTGGGTATCTCTCATTGTGTGATATTAACAGCCAGCAATACTAAATGATGAGGTTATGACTATACAGTGATCCCTTGGTATACATGATTAGGTGGTTCCGTATTCTAACCTGCTCCAGGAATGCCAAAATCTGCTGAAACTCAAGTTATTTATTTAAAATCATATAGCATTTGCATATAATTTACCAAGATTCTCCACATTCTTTAAAAAATCTCCAGATCATTTCTAATACATAATACAATAAAAATCTAAGTAAATAGTTTTAAAATTTTTTTAAATTCGTTTTAATTAGTTATACATGACAGTAGAATGCATTTATGCACTTTGATATATCATACATAGGTGGGATATAATTTCTCATTTTTCTGAGTGTACATGTTGCAGAATCATATTCATCATGTAGTCACATATATACATACAGTAATAATGTCTGTTTCATTCTACTATCTTTCCTATCCCTACATCCCCTCCCCTCCCCTACCATCACTTCCCTCTACCTAATGTAAGGTAATGATATTCTCCCCTAGTGCCATCCTGCCTTATTGTGAATTACCATCCACGTTTTAGGGAAAACATTTGGCCTTTGGTTTTGTGGTATTGCCTTATTTCACTTTGCATGATATTATCCAACCCCAACCATATACTGGCAAATGCCATAATTTTACTCTTTTTTAAAGCTGAGTAATATTCCATTAGGTATATATACCATATTTTCTTTATCCATTAATCCATTGAGGGACACCTAGGTTGATTCCATAGTCTAGCTATTGTGAATTGATCTGCTATAAATATTGATGTGGTTGTGTCACTATAGTGTGCTGATTTTAAGTCTTTTGGATATAAACCAGAGTGGAATAGCTGGGTCAAATGGTGGTTCCATTTCCAGTTTTCTGAGGAATCTCCATACTGCTTTCTGTAATGGTCGCACCAATTTGCAGTCCCACCAGGAATGCATGAGTGTGCCTTTTTCACCACATCTTCACCAATGCTTATTGTTGTTTGTATTCTTAATGACTGCCATTCTGACAGGAGTGAGATGAAATCTTAAAAGTAGTTTTGATTTGCATTTCTCTGAATGCTAGAGATGTTGAACACTTTTTCATACATTTGTTGATCAACTGTATTTATTCTTCTGTAAAGTGTCTGTTCACTTCCTTAGCCCATTTATAGATTGGATCATTTGCTTTTTTTTTTTTAGTTCTTTATATATCCTAGAGATTAATTCTTTATCAGAGGTGCATGTGATAAAAATTTTCTCCAAATCTGTAGGTTCTCTCCTCACATTATTAATTGAGAAGAAGCTTTTTAATTTGAATCCACCCCATTTATTGAATTCTTGATTTTACTTCTTGTGCTTTAGGAGTCTTGTTAAGGAAGTCAGATCCTAGGCCGACATGTGAAGATTTAGGCCTATTTTTTCTTCTATTAGGCGCAGGGTCTCTGTTGTAGTACCTAAGTCTTTGATCTACTTTGAATGATTTTTGTGCAGGGTGAGAGACAGAGGTTTAATTTCATTTTGCAACATATGGATTTCCAGTTTTTCCAGCACCATTTGTTGAATAAGCTATCTTTTTTCCAGTGAATGTTTTTGGTATCTCATGTCTAGTATGAGATAACCATATTTATGTGGGTTTGTCTCTGTGTCCTCTATTCTGTATCATTGGTCTTCAAGTCTATTTTAGTGCCAATACCATGCCATTTTTGTTACTATAGCTATGTAGTATAGTATAAATTCTGGTATTGTGATGCCTCCTGCTTCACTTTTCTTGCTCAGGAATTCTTTAGCTATTCTCTGTCTTTTATTTTTCCAATAAATTTCATGATTGCTTTTTCTATTTCTATGGAGAATGTCAATGGGATTTTAAAAGGAATTGCACTAAATCTGTTATAATGCTTTTGGTAGTATGGCCATTTTTACAATATTAATTCTGCCTATCCAGGAGCATTGGAAGTCTTTTCATCTTCTGAGGATTTCTTCAGTTTTCTTTAGTGTTCTGTAGCTTGCATTGTAGAGGTCTTTCACATTTTTTGTTAGATTGATTCCCAGGTAATTTTTTTGAGGCTATTGTGAATGGAATAGTGTTCCTAATTTCTCTTTCAGTGGATTCATTGCTGATGTATAGAAATGCGTTTGATTTATGGGTGTTGATTTTTATATCTTGCTGCTTTGCTGAATTCATTTATTAGTTCTAGAAGTTTTCTGGTGGAATTTTTTAGATCTTCTAGATACAGCATCATTTCATTAGCAAACAGTGATAGTTTGAGTTCTTCTTTACTTATTTGTATCCCTTTGGTTTATTTCTTTTGTCTAATTGCTCTGGCTAGGGTTTCAAGGATAATGTTGAATAGAAGTGGTGAAAGAGGACATCCTTTTCTTGTTCCAGTTTTTAGAGGAAATGTTTTCAATTTTTCTCCATTTAGAATGATGCTGGCCTTGGGTTTAGCATATATAGATTTTACAATGTTGAAGTATGTTCCTACAATTCCTAGCTGTTCTAGTGTTTTGTACATGATGGTGTGCTGTATTTTGTCAAATGATTTTTCTGCGTCTATTGAGAGGATCATATGATTCTTGTTTTAATATGATGAGTTATGTTTATTGATTTCCATATGTTGAACCAACCCTGCATCCCTGGAATGAATCCCACTTGATTATAGTTCAGTATCTTTTTACTATGTTTTTGTATGCAATTTGCCAGAATTTTATTGATAATTTTTGCATCTATGTTCATCAGGGATAGTGGTGGCTGCAAAGGCAGCGGCAACTGCAGCTGTGGTGTGTGTGTGTGGGGGGGGGGGGGGGGCGCAGTGTCACGGGTGATCTCCAGAGGAAGTCAGCAGCAATGTCAGCTTCAGTTGCATCCCAGGCAGCAGTTTCTTCTGTGGCAGCAGCATCCAGAAAGAAGACCTCCAGGCAATCTCAAGCTGGCAGCAGTGGAATCAGAGGCAGCAGCAATGGCGGTAGCAGTTCAGGCTGTGGTAGATTGACATGAGACTTCCAGTTCAGGGGCAGCAACCACAGCGGTTGTGTTGGAATTCGCATCAGAGGTAAAGGAAGCGGTGCTCAGAAAAGAGATCTCGGGGGAGCCTGTGGCAGTGTCCTCTGTGGCAGCATCTTCTGCGGCAGCGTCTTCTGCGGCAGGGGCTTCTGCAGCAACAGAGTCTAGGGCAGTGGCAGCTGTGGCAGCAGCTTCTGCCACAGAGGCTTCTGCTGCAGTGGAGTCTGCAGCAGCGGCATCTTCCTCAGCGGCAGCAGCAGCAGCATTGGCAGCAGCTGTAAATTGTTGTTATAGGACATTATTTAGGGGCAAATAACAAGAAAAAATGTCTATATATATCCAATACAGGCACAATTTAAAAAATATGTTTTGGTCTGCAGTTGGTTGAATCCGTAGATATGAAATTTGCAGATACAGAAGGATAACTGTATTTTCAAACTATTTTCTTTAAGTAGCGTTGACTTGAAACTATACTATAACCTTTATTTAAAATTAATGGTTGAGTTCTAATTGAATTATTTATTTCTTGTATATTATTAACATTTTTAATACTCTTATTTCCACTTGGGAAAATTTTTTCTTGGTTTCAGAGACACAAGAGTCACTTCATTTTTTTTTCATTACTTGACTATTTTTTGCTTTTACTTATGAGATATTATTTGTAATGGGTAAAACTATGAACTCAAAACACTTTTACTTTTATACTTCAATGCAGTTTTTTCCTTCTAACAGTAATACACATAATATTGTCAATTTTGATTTAATACTATGGCATTAAGGAAAATTTATCAGAAAAACAATGGAAACTATTCATGATATTATGAACTGCAGTTTTATTACAAGAAGTGTTGGGGCAATCTTATATTTGATGACATGTTAGTTCTCATTCATATCAGAAACAATATTTGGGGGATAAAATGGGAATTATCTCCAAATTGATACCAATCACCTATGACTCTATGGCTGAACAAAATTGTAAAATGATTAACTTCTTTCAAGAAGGCAGAGTAAAGGAGTCAAAAAATTTTCAAGTAGATTTAAATCTTAAAAATTTTCAGTGAATGAAATAATGTAAAAGCAAGATAAATTGATCTATCTAGGAAACAGTGTAACAAAATGTGCTTGCAGAGAACTAAATTGCATTCTTTTGGGGAGGGTGCCAGAGACAGAGGCATCAATAGAAACACTGACCCATATTGCAGGAAGAGAATAAAAAGCCTGAAGAGCACAATTGTGGCTCTGTATATTGTTAACTGAAGGACAGGGCAGAAGCAGCCAGAGTCACTCTTATTACACACTTGAAATAGAAATAAGCTAACTCAGAGAGGGGCAGACTACAGCTTATCCATAGAATACTAATACATAACTTAAACACAATTGAGGTTTAACCTTTTTTTCTCTTGGGAAGCAGGGTGAAGTTTGGCACCACAAGTCATAAAGTAGAACCTTATAAGGGAATGTAAAACAAATCTGTACAAGAAGAAAGTTTCCGAGTCATGATTCTTTATGTTCACTTACCTTCTAGGTACTTTATTACACCAGTGATTAATAAAGTGGAATATAACATCACAACACATATCATAATTGATATAGTTTTTATCTGGCTATTGTACAAGGAAAATAAAGGATCTGAAATAGAGACTGAGGAAAATAAAAAAAAATTAGGAAATTTGTGAGACAACATACTACAAGAACAATAAAGAAAATAATAAATGAAATACTTAAATGATAGGTAAAAACTCCCCAGATCTATGGAAATATATGAACATCCAGGTACATGAAGCACAAATATTTCTAATTAGGTTCAACATAAAGACTTCACAAAGAAATAAAAACAAACTTTCAAAAATAAAAGTCAGAGGACACATATTACACATTAAGCATAAGCAAACTACAGCATGTACTATCACACTTTTTTGCCAATTATTTCTGTGCAAGATATAGAGATGTAGATAATATTATATGAGGAAGAAGCGTGCTGAGTCATCTCTGAAACCTTAGCATTGAAAGCAACATTTGGCATTCAGATGCTAAAAAAAAAAATAAGTATAAATGAAAGAAAATTCTGGAGCCTCAAACACAAAAACTGAATGTACATATAATTAATGGAGTTCAGAAGCCAACTTGTGGCCACAAGATAACCAGCATTTTAAAAAATTAATATTAAGAGAGATTACAATATGACCAAATACAGAAGACCAGCGCTGACTCCTTTACAGAGAAGAACATAATTAATACTTGCTTTATCAGATGGGTGACAGAGAGAGTATTGAAACTCAGCAAGAGAAGGACAGTATTCCTTTAAGACATGGAGACATGGGATGGTAGCATAGAGGGTGGAGCAGAACATTGTGGACACTGCTAACCTGGTTCCCTCATAAAGGGGACTCCTTGCTGTGAGGGATATAGATGAGAAGGTGTCACTGGACCCTGTCATGGACACTGATAATCCTTGTAACAAAGGAGCTTTCTAATCATTAATGGTCAGAGCCTAGTTAGAAGAGCAGTATGGGTTCTCCATGTAGCTTTTCTACAGAAAAGAAACTTACATTTCCTCTCCTTAACACCCAGAGCTCAGGCTTCTGAGTGACTGTAAAAATGTTATTGTACTAGGGGTCAGAAGTCCCAGTTATTTCCATTCCGGAAGTCCTATAAGCATTCCACCATGGAGTACAAAAGGTACTCTATGAATGTTATGAACCCAACCAGATCCATCCATGCAGCTATGATCCCAGTATGAAGTCCTGCAGTGTTCTGCATGGCACAGGGTGTTAGCCCCAATATCTGAAGAACCAAAGTGCTCATGCTCTGGGACAGGAAATATCCCTTACACACATACATACATGTGCATGAACATATACACACTGTCTCTGACTGACTTTGGGACATGGTATTTCTGAGGATGGGGATGAGCTTGCCTTGCTTCACAAGTGTGTACAACTAGTAAGACTGGAGGTAAGACTTCTTTACTGCTTATTCCCACTGCCATTGCTTCCAGCCTCAGCAGCATATGCCACTGGGAGCTGGAAGATGTGCCTCTCACTGGTCTTCATTGACATCAGGCTAACCTCTACAGGGCCAGAGAATGAATTCAACATACTTCATAGCTGAAGCTTCACCCTACAACTAGCAGCAGCCCCAGCTATTAGTGGCACAAACCCCTGCATTTTCTAGAGCTATATCCCCAAAAACTATATCTTGGTACTTTTTTTGCTCAGAGCCAGAGGTCTCTGTTGACAATGGAGATTGATCCAGTGGTACCAGAAATATCCATTATCTTTCATGTCCCTGGTGCCACCACTCCAATCACTGAACTGGCCATACAGAAGTTGTCTCAACCCTACTTTTTGTAGGGTTCTTTATGCACTTCACCCTCCTGGGCTGCTGAAGTGCCTAACACCTTTTCCTTCTGACCACATTGCTGCTTCTACCACACCCAAAGCCATTGGTTATAACTGAAGAACCTTTAGAGAGACTGTACTTCCATGTTAACCTGGAGCCAAAGTCAACAGAATCTACCAAAATGACACCCAAAGACACATCTTCAGGAGAAAGCCTATTACAATAGTCGCCTTATAAAATTGGTAGAAACAATTGACTCACCACATAGATCAATGTAGGGACACAGGACATTTGAAAAAGTAACATAAAATGATTATTTCAAAGGAACACACTCTAGCAATAGGGCCTAAGAAAGGTTATTGATGAAATGCCTGGGGAAATTAAACAAAATGTTTCTCAGGAAACTTAATGAGATGTAAGAGTATATAGAAGTACTTTAAAATTAAGTTAGGAAAATAAATTGTGATATGAGTGAGAAATTCATCAAATATGTAAAGATCACGAAAAAGAACCAAACAGAAACCTTAGAGCTGCAGAAGTCAACAAGTCAAAATATAGAGTCAATAACTTCAACAGCAACTTATATTAAGTTGAAGAAAGAATTTCTGAACTTGAAAGTATTTTGAAATATCACAGATAGTGGGTCCCCATAAAAAAAGCAAAAGGTAAAGAAAATAAACCAAAAAGAAAAAGGAAGAAAAAAAGGATTGAGTAAGCCTCTGAGACCTTAGGACATTATTAAATGAAAAATAAAAATCTAATTTTGTGAATCCAAAAGGCTGGAAGAAAAGTATTCTAAACATATTTATAAAATAACAGCCCAAAACTCACATGATCTTAGAAAAATATAGATGTCCAGGTATAAATGATTCAAAGGGCACAGAATAAATTTGATCAGAAAAATGCTAACTATAGCATATTATATCAAACCTGTTAAAAATACAAAAGATAAAGAGAGAATCTACAAACAGCAAGAGAAAAATCAATGCATATTACTTTTAAGGGAACACTCACTAGACTAACTGCTCATATCTCAACAATTTATAGGCCAGAAGGGAAGAGGAAGATATATTCTAAGACCTGAAAGAAAATAAAAACTGATAACCAAGAATACTATATCTACCAAAGTTAGCCTTTATATATAATAAATGTTATCAAGATTATAAAAACAGAGAATTCATCACAACCAGACTGGTCTTATAAAAGATGCTTAAAGTGTAGCAAGAAATGAGGGTGCCACAGACCCAAGGGATAATTCCCAAAGTCTGAGCCCTGAGCACAGCATGGCTTTTACTTTTATACATAAATAAGTTTGGGGTACATCAAGGCAAGAGTGTTGGTGCAATTGTATGGGAGGGTGTATTCTATATTGCTTATATGGGTATAAGCTTGTTAACAATCTAGGTACTCTTAACAGCTTAGGAACTTTTATTGCACTGAGCCTAAAGTGGGTTTGTTCTGTCCCTACAACTTTGTCTTTTGCTTCTGCTACTATAGTTATGTTTTACAGATACCTGTTAACTGCTGCAGCCTCTATGGTTAAATGGCAGTAAACAGAGCTGCTATGTGTCAATGTGCAAAACCACTGCCTGTCAGCTCTTAAAATGCTAAAATTTCCCATCATATTCTACCACAAAAGGAATTATACATCTAGAATGAAAGAAGGACAACTATCATGAAAATTCATGAAAGTATAATGCCCACCAGAATAGCACATCCACAAAAGAGAAACAGAAAAGAATCAAACTTCATCAATACACAAAACCACCAAACTACCAAGATGACTAACATAAGAGAAAGAGAGGAACATAGGACATTCACAAAGTAGAAGAAAATTAACAAAATTATGAGAGTGAGTCTTTACATATTGCTAGTAATTTTGAATATAAACATAAATTCTCCAATTAAAAGATATAGTCTGAGTTGGGCATGGCAGTACCTTCCCATAATTTCAGTGGCTCAGGAGGCTGAGGCAGGAGGATTGTGAGTTTAAAGTTAGCCTTAGCAAAAACAAGGTGATAAGCAACTCAGTGAGAACCTGTCTTTAATAAAATACAAAATAGGGCTGGGAATGTGACTCATTAGTCAAGTGCCCCTAAATTCAATCCCAGGTAACCGCCCCCTTCCCAAAAAAAAGATACAGATTTGTTGAATGAATAAAAATACAAGACCTAATGATATGCTGCCTATAAGAAACTCATTTCACCAGTAAATATGCACATAGACTGAAAGTGAAGGGACTGAAAAAAGACATTCCATGTAAATGGAAACCTCAATCAAGCAAAAGTATCTGTGCTTACAAAATAGTTTTTTAAGACAAAAGTAAAAGAGACAAAGAAATTTATTATATAATAATTAAGGGATCAATTCAACAAGAAGTTATAACAATTGAAAAGAATATTTGCTGGGGCTGGGGATGTGGCTCAAGTGGTAGCACGCTTGCCTAGCATGCGTGAGGCACTGGGTTCAATTCTCAGCACCACATAGAAACAAAATAAAGATATTGTATTCAGATAAAACTAAAAAATAAATATTTTTTAAAAAGAATATTTGCACTTAATGATAGGGTTAATACTAGTATATCTAAAAGGAGAGATAGGCTTGAACACAATAATATATGGGGATTTCAACACACCATTTCATCAAGGGACAAGTCATCTAACAAAATATCAATATAAAAACATCAGAGATAAGCTATATTATAGATCCAATAAAGTCAAGAGTTATACACAATCCAACAAATATAAAATACAAATTATTCTCATCAGTCAATGGGTCATCCTCTAGGAAAAACCATATACTAGGTCATAAAAGGAGTTTCAAAAAACTAAAAAACTGAGATCATATCATATATCTGTTATGATCACAATGGAATAAAATTAGAAATTATCAATAAAGAAATTTTAAAAATTGTAGTGATACAAGGAAACTATCTGACATGCTATTGAGTGAAAAGTAGGTCACTGAAGAAGTCAAAGGAAAATTTAAAAGCTTGAAACAAATAAAAGTAGAAATGCCATACTAAGACATATAAAATACAGCAAAAGCAGTACTAAGGAAAGTTTATAATAATAAAGATCCACATAAAAAAAGATTTCAAATCAACAATCTAATAATGAAATTCAAGAACCTAAAATAAACCTACCCAAACATAAAATTAGAAGGAAAGAAATAACAAATATGAGAGCATAAGTGAGTGAAATGGAGACTACAAGCAATATAAAAGGATAAAATCAAACATGAAGAAAGGTTTACACAGGTGACTATAAGTCATGGAAACCTACATGGCTCTCCTCCTCCTCCTCCAATTCTGCTGCTTTCTGGATCACCTGAGAGAGACATGCCTGGCCAGGAATTCAAAAGAGCTTTGGCAGGAGAGATTGAGTTTGGAGAATGATCCCAAAACCAGGAAACATGGGGCCTACAGGTGACATAGTGGATTAAGAATTAGCTCCTTCACCACACAAGTGGAACCAAGGGAGATCACTGGGGTGTAGTTTTCCAAAATGAACTGGGAATCACTGGGCCCTGGAGGTGTGCTAATTTAAAATTTTCAGACCAACTTATATTCAGTGAATAAGCTGGAGCCTAGATAAGCCTAAACCCTTTCTTCAGAGCATCTGCCTACAGCATTACCTTTCTAACCACAACAACCACACCCTGAGGGTAGAAAAAGCATCCACTCCAGATGACCCCACCTAGTACTGCTGAGAAGGGAAGCTGAGAATCTTTTGAACTCCAACAGAAACAGTTCTTCCAAGAAACACAAAATAACATGAAAAGAGTAAACTTAAGATTTATTGGGACAGATGAAGGCTCTGAGATACAAACCAAAGGAATGCACAATCTCATCAATGAAATGATATACAAAAAATTCATACATAAAGAATGAAATGAGAAATCAAATGCAGAAGGCTTATAGGACCCCAAATGTACAAAATTACAGTAGACCCACACCAAAGCACATTATTATGAAAATGCTTAACATAATCAATGATAGAATTTTAAAGGCTGCCAGAGGAAACTGACAGGTTACATTAAGAGGGAAATCAATCTTGATCTCAGATTTCTCAACTCAGACCCTCAAAGCTAAGAGGTCTTGGAATATTATATACCAAGCTCTAAAGGAAAATGGATGCTAGCCAATAATACTATATTCAGCAAAAAATTAAGCTTCAGAACTCATGATGAAATAAAAAACCTTTCATGATAAAAAAGCTTTAAACAATTCACAACTAAAAACTTGCACTACAAAACATACTCAATAAAATATTTCATGAAAAAATGAAAAATAAAAGTGAAAAACCAGCAAAGAGAGTAACTACACTAGAAGAATAGTCAATCAAAAGAGAAACTAGCTCAAATTACAAACAAAAAATAAATAAAAATTATAGGGAATAAAAATCACTTCTCAATAACAACACTGAAGGTAAAGCATACATTCATTAGTCAAAAGACATAGACTTTCAGATTGGATTAAAAAACAAGACCTCAAAATATCCTGTCTTTAAGAGACTCAGCTTATAAGCAAAGGCATCCACAGAGTGAAGGTTAAAGCATGAGGAAAAACATATCATTTAAATGGATCTCATAAATAAGCAGGGGTTTCTATCCTCATATCAGATAAAATAGACTTCAAGCCAAAGTTAATCAGAAGGAACAAAGAAAGATATTTCATACTGCCTAAGGGACTTACACATCAACAAGACATAACAATCATAAACATTCATGCCCCAAACAATGGAACATCTACATTCATCAAACAAACCCTTCTCAGTTTCAGGAATCAAATAATAATAATACTGAGTGAGGTTAAAATGCCTCTCTCACCACTGAAGATACTCCAAGCAAAAAAATTATAAAGAAGCTATAGAACTAAAAAAAAGTACAATAAATAATTTAGACTTAACAGACATATATAGAATATTTCCTCTATCAATGATTAAATACATTTTCTTCTCGGCAGCACATAGATCCTTCTCTAAAATAGACCATATGTTATTCCACAAAGCAACTCTTAGCAGATACAAAAAGAGAATAGAGCTGGTACCTTTAATTCTATCATATCATTATAAAATGAAACTAGAAATCAATGGTTAAATAAAAATAGAAGCTACATTTATACCTGGAGACTAGATAATATGCTATTGAATGACTAATGGATAACAGAAAAAATCAGGGATACATTTTTTTTTAAAAATGCTTAGAGGTGAGGTGAGTGAGGGACACTATAAAGGCAGTTTTGAGAGGAAATTTCATTGCATTGAGCTTATTCATTAAATGAATAGAAAGTCTACAAATAAATAACCTAACATTAATTACATCTCAAAACCCTAGAAAAAGAAAAACAAATCAACACCAAAAGCAGTAGCAGACAGGAAGCAATGAATTAGGGCCAAAATCAATGAAATTGTGGCTCTGTGATAGAGCACATGCCTTGCATGCATGGGGCACTGGGTTTGATCTTCAGCACCACATAAATAAATAAAACAAAATTATTGTGTCCATCTACAACTAAATTTCTTTTAAAAAATCAATGAAATTGGAACAACAAACATAAAAACAATTCAAAAGTTGTTGAAACAAAAAGTTGGTTCCTTGAAAAACTAAATAAAATTGATAAATCCTAGCCATGTTAAGAGAGAGAGAGAGAGAGGAGAGAGAGAGAGAGAGAGAGAGAGAGAGAGAGAACTCAAATTACTAAAAGTCCTGATAAAAAAGGAAATATCAAGATGCACACTACAGAAATACATATAATAATCAGAACCCATTTTGAAAATTTATGCTCTAAGTAAATAGAAACTTTTGAAGATATTGACAAATTTCTAGAGACACATGGCCTACTCAAATTGAATCTGGAGGACATAGAAAAATTAAACATGCAATGAAATCGAAGATGCCATTAAAATCCTACCAACAAAGAAAATCCCAGGATGAGATGGATTCTCAGCCAAGTTCTACCAGACCTTCAAGAAGAAGTAACACCAATACTCCTCAAATTATTCTATGGAATACAAAAGGAGGGAACCCTTCCAAACTCTATGGAGCTAGTATCACCCTGACACCAAAACCAGACAAAGACAAATCAAGGAAAGAAAATGTCAGATCAACAAAAATTGTAGGGAATAAAAATTGCTCATGAACATAGATGCAAAAATTCTTAATAAAATACTGGCAAATCACACATAAGAACACATGAAAAATATAGTGCACCATGATCAAGTGGGGTTCACCTGAGGGATGCAAGGTTGGTTCAATATACAAAAATTAATAAAACATAATCCATCACATCAATAGACTTAAAAACAAGAATCATATGATTATCTCAATAGATGCAGAAAAAAATTGACAAAATATGATGTTCAAAACACTAGGGATCTTGATAATATAACTCAACATTGTAAAAGCTGTATATACTAAACCCAAAACTATCATTCTAAATGGAAAAAAAATTAAAACATTCCCTTTAAAAGATGGAACCAGATAGGGATGGCCTCTTTCACATGATTCTGTATTTAGAAGACTCAAAAATCTTCACTAGGAAGCTTCTAGAACTCATAAATGAATTCACCAAAGAAGTGGGATATAAAATTAACACCCACCAACAAATTGCATTCCTATACATCAGTGATGAATCAACTGAAAGAGAAATTAGGAAAACTATTGCATTCATAATAGCCTCAAAAAATATTTGGTAATCAATCTAACAAAAAAGGTGAAAGACCTCTACAATAAAGACTACATAAACTAAGGAAATAAATTGAAGAAGATCTTAGAAGATGGAAAGATCTCCCATGTTCTTGGATAGGGAGAATTAATATCATCAAAATGACCATACTACCAAAAGTGCTATACAGATTTAATGAAATTCCTATTAAGGTTCTAATGACATCCTTCATTGAAATAGAAAAGGCAATCATTAAATTTATTTGGAAAATCAAGAGGCCCAGAATAGACAAAACAAGCCTTAGTGAGAAAGGTGAAGCAGGAGGCATCACAATATCAGACCCTAAATAATACACAGAGCTATATAAAAAAATGTCATGGTATTGGCACCAAAACAGACATGAAGTCCATTCCATTCTGTAATGGAAGACCCAGAGACAAATCCACATAAATACAGTTATCTCATACTAGACAAGTGCCATAAACATACATTGGAGAAAAGACAGTTTCTTTAACAAATGGTGCTGGGAAAACTTGAAGTCCATATATAGCAAATGAAATTGAACCTTTAGCCTTTACCCTGCACAAAACTCAACTCAAAGTGAATCAAGGACCTAGGAATTAGACCAAAGTCTCTACACCTATTAGAAGAAAATGTAGAACCAACTCTCCATTATGTTGGCTATAGAACTGACTTAATAAGACTTCTAAAATGCAAGAAGTACAATTAAGAATCAATAAATGGGATGGTATCAAACTAAAAAGTTTCTTCACAGCAAAGGAAACAATCAAGAATGTGAAGAGAGAGCCTACAGAATGGGAGAATATCTTTACCATCAGCACCTCAGATACAGCATAATATACATGATATTTAAAGAACTCAAAAAACACTGAAAAAAACACCAATAAATAAAAAAGCAAAGAATTTGAACAGGTACTTCACAGAAGGAGAAATAAGAATGGTCAACAAATATATGAAAAAATTGTTCAACATCTCTAGCAATTAGAGAAATGAAGCTTAAAACTAATCTGAGATTTTATCTCACTCTAGTCAGAATGGCAATTATCAAGAATACAAGTAAAAATAAATGTTGGCAAGATGTGGGAAAAAGGTACACTCATACATTGTTGGTTGGCCTGCATAGTGGTGTAATCACTATGGAAAGCAGAATGGAGATTCCTCAGAAAACTTGAAATGGAACCACCATTTGGCCCAGTTATTCCACTCCTAAACATATACCCAAATGATTTAAAATGAAAATCAGCATACAATAGTAATGAATCCACATCAATGATTATAGCAGCTCAATTCATAATAGCTAAGCTATGGAACTGAATAGGTGCCCTTCAAAAGATGAATGGATAAAGAAAATGTGGTATATATACACAAAGAAAGATTACTCAGCCATGAAGAAGTGAAATTATGGCATTTGCCAGTTAATGGATGGTACTAGAGAGTATCATGCTAAATGAAATCAGCCAGTCATAAAATAATCAAAGGCCATTTTTTTTTCTTTCTGAAATGTAGATACTAACACACAATAAGGGCAGTGGGATGAAAGAATAGAATTTAGTTGGATTAGCCAAAGGGGCATGAAGATAATGAAATGGGAATGGGAATAAGCAAGAGAGTAGAATGAATCAGGTAAAACTTTCCTATGCTTATATATTAATATACAACCAGTGAACCTGTACATCATGTATAACCACATGAATTGTAAGTTATACTCCAAGTATATATAATATGTAAAATACACTCTATTTTCATGTATATCTAAAAAGAACAAATAAAAAATGGGTCTACCAAAGACTATTTTTAAATGAAAACTAATGCCAGTTCTTCTCAAAATAATCAAAAAATTGAAAGGGAAATAATTATTCCAAATTCATTCCATAGGGCAAGCATTACCCTGATACTAAAACTAGACAAAGATGCAATAAAAAATTAAAACTATAGAACAATGTCTCTGATGAACATCAATGGAAGAATTTTCAGCAATATACTGCCAAATAGAATTCAACATCACTCAAAAGATCATTCATCATTGTCAATTTAAATTTATCCTAGGGATACAAAGGTGGTTCAACATATACAAATTGATAAATGAAATCATCACATAAACATAATAAAGGTTAGAAATCATATGACCATCTCAAGAGATGAAGAAAAATCATTTAAGAAAATTTAGCACCTGAATAAATTTGGTAAAGAAGGAATGTATCTAAAAATAATAAAAGCTATATATGAATAGCTCATAGCCAACATCATACTGAATGGGGAAACACTGAAAGAGTTTGTCTTATGACAAATTCTTTCAAACAAGAAAAGGGTATCCATTCTTACCACTCTTATGAAGCATTGTGCTAAAAGTCTTATCAAGAGCAAAAAAAAAAAAGGCATATGAATAAAAGAAAAAATATCAGCTCTGCAGAGGACATAAGTGTATGTTTGTGTGTGTGTGTGTGTGTGTGTAGAAATAAAGAGAAAAACTGACAAAAATCTAACATAATTGATAAATTCATTAAAATTGTAGGATTAAAAACATCAACATACAAATAACACTTCCATTTTGTATATTCATAACAAACTAGTCAAGAAATTAATCATGAAAGCATCCTATGCACAATAGCAACAAAACAAAACAAAACAACTCCCCCACAAAGAAACACCTAGGAAAATATTTAGACAAGGAAGTAAAAGACTACACACTAAAAATTACAAGATAGTGAAGAAAGAAACTGAAGAAGACACAGAAACAATGCAATGATCTCCATGTTAATGGATTGAAAGAATTAATCAAATTAATCAAACAATCCATGTTCATGGATTGGAAGAATTAATATTGTTAAAATGGCCATAGTATGCAAAGAGATTTCTTTTGGAGTAAGAATGTATACCCTGTGCCTGTCCAACCATTGTATCTTGGAGCACATGACTTACTTGTTCACTTTTTCCGAGGCTCACAGCTAACTTTTCTTTGAGTCTCTGAGCAGACTTTGGATTTGGACTTTTGAGAAATTCTGGAATAGTTAAGATTTTGATACTTTTGGGTATGGGGTGAATGCATTTTGCATTGTGAAATGGACATGATTCTTTGGGGACCATTGGCAGAATAGTATAGTTTGGATCTCAAGTATTTTCCAAAGGTTCTGTGGTCAAGGCTTAGTCTCTAGTCTAACACTACTGGGATGTCATGGAACCTTTGGGTCATTTGAGGCAGGCTCCTGAAGGGGATATTGGAACACCATCACTTTTCTCTTTCACTTTCTAACTATGAGGTGAATGGTTTTGCTTTGCCTTGTGACATTGATATTATATGTTTCCATAGGCTCATGTATATGGGCCTACCACTCATGAACTGAAACCTCTAAAACTATGAACCAAAAGAAATCTTTTCTCTTTATAAGTTGATTATATCATGTATTTACTATAGTAATAGAAAGCTGGCTAACACAAATTCCCTCCCCATCTCTAATAGCATTTCCACAGAAATAAATAATTCAACAATTTTATGGAACCACAAAATACTTCAAATAGGTAAAATGATCTTAAGCAAGAACAAAAATGGAGGCATCACATTTTCTGATTTCAAAATATTTTACAAAGCTATAGCATTCAAACAGTATGGCAGTCTCTTAAATAAAGGCAAGGATAGAGGTACTTTAGGAAGGGGCGAGTGAAAGGAGAGGAGATTGTATGGGGGTAGGAAGGATACTAGAATGAATCAAACATCATTACCCTATGTACATATATGATTACATGACTGGTGTGATTCTACATCATGTTCAACCAAAAGAAAGAGAAATTGTACTTCATTTATGTATGATGCATCAAAATGCATTCTACTGTCATGTATAAATAATTTGAACAAATAAAAATAATTTTGATTAATGTTGTAATAATTGTGCACATTTATGAGTTGCTATGTCATATGTCAATACACATATACAAAATGAACTAATCAAATCAGGATAATTAATTTTCCCATTTCCTTATTGTGACTTGGTGGTTGAAGTTTCATTATTCATAAAATGTAATAAGCATAAAAACTATAGACATTCCACTGTGCTAAGGGGTGAAAATATTAACTATTAACTATCCTGATGTGATCATTACACACTGTATCCAAGTATTATTATTACATGGTACCCCATACATTTATATAATTAAAATAATTGATAAAAATTAATAAGAATAGTATTGACATAAAAACTGACATATAAAATCATGGAACAGAATAGAACGTCCAGCATAAACCCACACATATACAATGAACCAATTTTTGGCAAAGGTGCCTAGTATACATAATAGGGAAATGATAGCCTGAAAAAATTGGATACCCACACAAGACAGTGAAATTTTATTCTTATCTTATATCATACCCCCAAAACCCTCAAAATAAAGCAAATTTAATTTTAACTGAAATTGTAAAATCGCTTGAATAAAACTCAGAGGAGAAGTTCCATGACAGTAGTCTTGGCATTGATTTTTTGAGACATAACATCAAAAGCACAGGTAAGAAAAGCAAAACTAAGTGGAACTATATCAAACTAAAATGTTTTTCTCAGCAAAGGAAACAATCAACGAAATTAAAAGGCAAAAAGCCTGGATTGGAGGAAAATATGTGAAAGTCATTTGGCTGGGGGTTAATATCCAAAATATATATGAAACTTACATTAAAACAGTGAAAAAATAATAATAACCTAGTTGTAAATCAATAAAGAACCTGAGCAGACATTTTTCCAAATTAGAAATACAAATGGATAATAGTATAGGAAAAGTTGCTCAATCATTAATTATCAGGCAAATATAAATCAAATTATCAGTGTACTGTAAATCACAATGAAATGCCACTTCACACTAGTTAGGATGCTTCTGATCAAGAATAAAAATAAATAATGTGCTTTAGAAAATGTATAGAAAATGGGACCCTTATATACTATTGGTGGGAATCTAAATTGATACAGTCACTATGGAAAATGGTGTGGAAGTTCCTAAGTGATAAACCATGCTATCAAAGGAAATAAGATCATTATCTTAGAGAGATATCTGTGCTACAGCATTATTCTAAGTAGTCAAGTTATGGAGACAGCCTGTCAACAGATTAACAAATAAATTGTAGCATGTATATGAAAAGGAATGTTACTCTAATTTACAAGAGTTTCTTGCCATTTGTGACAAGATAGATGAATGTGGAAGACATTGTGCTACATGAAATATGTGAGACGTAGAAAGACAAATACCACATGATATAATTTACATTTAAACTCATTGAGTCAAGGAGTAGAAGGATGATTTCCAAGTTTGGGGGTTGGTGGAGAAATATGGAGACCAACTTTCAATGGTACCAACTTTCAGTTATTAAATGAACAAGATCTGAAAATGTATAAAAATGTGTCTATAATTATTGAGTACTTGAAATTTGTGGAAAATAGATCTTAGGTATTCTCACTACACATACAGGTAACTATCTTATGAGATGGATATGTTAATTAGCTTGATTTTAGTTATCATTTCACAATGGATGTGCATATAAAAACATCATGCATATATCTTGAGTATATACAATTTTCATGTATCATTCATACCCAAATAAAGCTGAAAAAAGGAAGTAAAAGAAAGATATTACAAAATATCTCAAGACAAATTAAAATGAAAATACAACAAACTAGAACTTCAGGTATGTAGTAAATGCAATCCCAATAGGGAATTTTATAATAAATGTTAAGTAGTAGAATGATCTCAAATAAACAGCCTAACATTATACACCAAGGATAGAAAAAGAAAAAATTAAGCCAAATGCAGCAATGGAAGAAAATAATAGAATAAATCAGAAAACAATGAAATACTAAATAGAAAAATAAGAGAAAAAAAATCAACAAAACTAAGAGTTGGTTCTTTACAAAGATAAAATTACCAAACATTTACCTAAACAACTTTTTAAAAAGGTGAGTAAAGACTCAAATAAATAAAACCAGAAATGGAAGAAACATTACATTTGATACTGGGAGGGTGGGGTGAGTGAGGAATGTTCCAAAGCATCTATTATATACAACTATACAACAATAAACTGAAAAACCTGGAAGAAATGAATGAATTAGAGGAAACATGCAACCTACCAAGACTTAGGTAAGATGAAATGGAAAGCCTGAGCAGACCAATAACAAGTTAGGAGATTAAATCAGTAATAAAAAAAAGTCATGACAAAGATAATTCCAGGACCAATTGGTTCACAGGTACATTATACAAAATATTTAAAGAACGAATACCAATCCTTCTTAAATTCTCCCAAAATATAGAAGAAAAGGGAATACTATCAAACTCTTATTTAAGCCAGCATCATCTTGAAAACCAAAGCCAAAGAGAGGTCACACACACACACACACACACCCCAAAAAAAGGGGGTGGGGAGACAGGACAATATCATTGATGAACAGATGCAAAAATCCTCAATGAAAAATTGGCAACATTCATTCAGTAATACAGTAAAAAGAGAATACACTTTGACAAAATGGGATTTATCCTGGGAAACTAGGATGGGTCAACATAAGTAAATCAATAAATATGATACAATGCATTACACAAAAAAGATTTGATAAAATTCAACACCCTTTCCTAATAAAAAAAATCCTCAACAAATTAGGTATAGAGAGGACTTGTCTCAACACAATATGGCCACATATAAAAAGCCTACAAGTAACATAGTTTTGAAAACCTAAAGCTTTTTCTCTAAGGTTTGAAACAAGGCAAGGTTGCCACTTTTACCACTTCTATTCAGAGTATTACTGAAATTCCATATTTCTCTCATGACTTCTCTTCATATTAGTCCTAATAAGTGAAATAAGGCAATAAAAATAAAGAAAAATCATCCAAACTTGGAAGGAAGAAATAAAACTATTTCTATTCACAGATTACATGATCCAGACTACACACACATACAGAGCCCCCCACACACACACCCTGTCACACACACATACACATGCACATAAATGAATTCAGAAAATTTGCAGAAAACAAAATCACCATAAAAAATCAGTTGTATTTCTATATACTAAGTATTTGAAAAGGAAATTAATAAAGCAATCCCATGTATAATAGTTTCCAAAAGAATAAAATACTTAGATAAAATACTTGGATGAATTTATTATCCAAGGAGTTGGAAAATTTGTACACCGAAAATAAAATCTTTGATGAAAGAAATTAAAATAGACACAATAGAATAATAATGTTGTTAAAATGTTTATCAGAAATGAGCCACAGGTTCAATTAAATCTCTATTAAAATCCCAATAGTACTTTTTTTTAAATCAAATCAGGGGGGAAAAATCCTAAAATTTACAAGGAACACACAAAAGATACCAAATAGCTAAAGATATTTTGTGCATGAAGAACAAATCTGGAAGCATCACACTTCCTAATGCCAAAATATATTATAACTCAACAGTGAAGAATGAAAATATTGTGATATTAGCATAAAAATGAAATTAAACCCCTGTCTTCAGCTACATACACAAAAAAAACTCAAAATGGGTTAAAGACATAGAGCTAAGACCTGGAATCATAAGACTTCTCAAAGAAAACATACAGGAAAATCTTGACTTTGACCTTGGGAGTGATTACTTGGCTATGACACCAAAGGTACAGGCAACAAAGCAAAAATAGACAAACAGAACTACATGAAACTCAAAGGCTTCTGCACAACAAAGCACTCAACAGAATGAAAAGTCAACTACGGGAATGGAGAAAATATTCACAAGCCAGTTTTATTTCTAAACCATATACCCATAAAAAGTTCATGTACAAAATATGTATGAAATATAGAAATGAACAGCAAGCATTCTCTTATTCATTACTGGTGATATATAAAGTGGTATAGTCACGTTAAGCAGTTGATTATGAAGGTAAATATACACGTAACATGTGACTCAGCTCAACTCCTATGTATTCATTTGAAAGAAACTAGGGAGTACAGCTATGTGGTCATTAAACTTGAAAAACTTTTGACAATCAGGAATAATTTGTATTATCCTCAGACCAGCTTTTAAAATGAGGTGGTCTTTATCCTGGTTTCTCAGCTCCTCATATTTCCTTCTACAGACACTTTAGAAGGAGAACTCACACTTAATTGAAGATGTCTAGGTAACTTTGTCTTAGGGTGCTCTATTTTCCCCTGCATTGTATCTGGGAGTTCATCTTTTTAGTATAAATGTATTTATTAATTTGACACTAAGGAATAGGGATTTTTATTCATTGGTCTTATAAATTCTGAGGCAGGACTTTCTGATTTTCAGCAGAAATGATTGATGCATAAGGCCCAGCTAGCAAGAAGATGGAAAATGAGGCAACAGATGGAGTTCTTCTGATGACCACTCTAACTTCCTAAAATTCTCCTTTGTGATTTGGAAGTAATGCTTCAAATAAGATCAAGTATTTCTTTGGTTGGTGATAACTGTCTTGGCTATATATTTCCTTTATAAACTTCTAAATAACAAAATAATTGTCAAAATCATATTTTTGAATATTATATTACTTCATTAATTTTACCTCTAAATAATGACCATATTTCATAAATAATGGATCCACAAAAGGATATAAAAGTTTCAAAAACTTCCTGAAATTGCATCAAATTTTTGGTATATATGTTAGAATTGGAATTGGAAGGAGAATATTTATCTTTGACATTGTATTTTTAGAGTAGATTTTTAAGACCCAAATTGATAAGAAATTTTGACTTGGAGTCATGAATGTTCACCAACAAGTAAGTGGACCCAGAAAAAATACTTAAAGAGTGACTAGATTCAACCATATTTTCTGAAACCAGTATGCTTATTTCTCCTTTTATGTAGAAGAAGGAAATCTGTTCTCTGTACTGTTGAAAACACTGGTAATAGAGGCAGCTTTTATCCTTGACACCCAAAACAATTTCAATGTTGGAATTTGATCCTCTGAAATGCCACCCAAACTACAGATCCCTCTGGTGCTGATGAAATTGTCACATAGCCTTGGCTGAACAACCCCAAGAGACAGATTTCTAGGAAAATAAGAGCAACCAAGAGAGAGTACACCACTACTAACCCCATTTACCTCTGGTCCGGAATGGCAGATACACAAAAAGTGTCACAGAGCATATGAAGCAAAACAGGAATTGAGCAGGTATTGAATTCAACATATAACAACATGGAATTAGACCTGTAAGTAGACATTCAGGTATATGGTCTAGAAGAGAAAGAATTAAATTGACAAAGAATTAAATTGACATAGAGGAACATAGGAATGTGGAACATCTCTAGCCTAAGTATAATTATCTGAAGAAAAAAAAAAAACAGTTATTGTCCCACGCCAACTCAATTTAGTGCTTCTTCTGTGAGTTTTATTTGTGGATGGTGGCAAGTCCTAGTCAGACTAGATGTGCAGATCTTTCAGAGCTAAAAGATATTTCTTTTTTCTAATTTGTGCCATCTACTCCAGAAAAAATAATAATAATTTGGCTGGGGAGAAAGAAAGCAGTCCTAGGAATCCTCATCAGATTCCTAGAGATTCTCAAGTTTCAGGCTTAGGTTCCAACACTGAGTTGGCTAAAACAAGGAATTGCCTGGGATCCATAGACTCAGTAACCAGGAAAAGCTTGCTTCTTAAATAGTAAAGGAAACACACTTTACACCTTGAGCTTAAATGCCTTATCCAGGGACTCATTCCTACAAGCTAAACAGACATGGTGAAAATATTTCCCATGTATTACTGAATAATTTCTCTGTGAAACCTTTTTGTGTGTGGCGGGGTGGGGCGGTAACAGATTGAACTAAAGGGCACTCAAAAACTGACCCACATTCCTAGCCCTATTTTGTATTTTATTTAGAGACAGGATCTTAATGAGTTGCATAGTGCCTCATTTTTTTCCCCTGAGGCTGGCTTTGAACTATACATCCTCCTGCCTCAGCCTCCCAAGTCGCTGGGATTACAGGCCTGTGTCACCGCTCCCTGCTTCTGTGAAACATTTGATCTTTGATTTATATCGCCTTCCAGAAGAAAATGACTAAAAAAAGTAAAGTTTAATTATCTGGAGAGTGTACAAGTATTTCAGGGAATTCAAGTTTCTGAAATATCTTCACTCAAAAAACACAGGGCACCTGCTTCCAAGACTCTTGCATTAGTTCACAGCTTCTTCACACCACAGCTACTCTTTTCTCAAATTGGGGGAAAACACAATCATGTAGACAGCTGATTAGAGACACTGAGAACCAATGGTGGCATCTAAAATATGGCAGGTCCCATGGACAGATCCGTGATCCCTGTTTGAAAGGGTATCCAGGAGGAGCAGCTGGAGCTAAAGTGGATCAAGAGGGAAGATGGTCCTCAGGCCCTGAGTGTGGATGTGCCCCTAGTAGCTGTGAGGGAAAAGGGACATCCAGACTTAGTGGCTAGGAAACTTTCCTTACTTAAAACATCAACTTTTGGATGTGAAAAGGAAACATGCCTCTCACCAATGCTAAAAAAGCATTTCTGGGTGGGTAAGAAGTTCTGTGGCTGGACTCTACCTTGGCACTGACAACACAAACCCAGATGGCCTTAAAACTCCTTAACTTAAAAATGGAAGTCACACTTGAACAAATCCATCACCAAGAGACCTGTTTTCTGAGATGGTGACTCCCCTGCAGAACACTTTCTGGGCTCACCCATGAGCTCAGGATTTAACTATGAGTAAGAGCTCAGGGCTTTTTCTGGAGGACCCAGACTCTCACAAGAGGATGGTGCAGTCAGCATCTGGTGTAAGTGGATCATCAGGGACTGGGCTTTCCTCCTGTGGGCAGGGACAAAGCCACACTGGTACCCTCACAGGTACCACCAGCTGCAACAGGGAGATGTAGAAGTATGTGGTTCATGGGCAGAATTAGAATGTTTTGAGGTGCACTTTACAAAATAATGGGGTCTTTGACATTTCACATCACTCTATTTCTACTCAGAAAATTCTGGAATCATAGGACTTTCATTTGGGGAAAAGAAGCAACATCATTGTCTTTGTTTCTATAGTTTTTTTTTTTGTCCATGCAATGGTTTACTATTATTTGTCTTGTGGCATTCAGGTGCAGCTCTTTTTATCCACAATGCAGTAGTTGACTGATGAATTTATCCTACTTTGTATCATTGTGCAGGACAGATTCTGCTGTGGCTGTGCAGAACTGTCAGGCCAGCAAAACATAGGACAGAAAAGACAGCCAGATATGTTAAAGCTGCACATACATTGCTGTCCTTCTTGCCATTTTTTATTTTTTCTTTAGGTTTTTGTTGCTTTTTTATGTTGATGTCTCTTTGGTGTAATTTTACACTCAATTAAAATAAGTCTCCTAAGTATTGTGTATACTTTAAAATAATAGAACTCTTACTTCTTCCTTTGGAAAATATAGGAACTGCTTCTTAAAAGAGGATAGTACTGCCTCAATTTTCAGTGTTTAATTTTTAATTATCTTTCATGACTCTGGCTATAACATTGAGATCCTTCTGATTTCCTTTATCTCTTTTTCATCATGCATTCAATCTATCAGTAAGTGTTAATCCTTTAACATCCTACTTATGAGTGCAGAAGGGAAATTGCATGGAAATGGAAGGAGACCCTCAGGGTTATACAAAAGTACATACAAGAGGAAGTGAGGGGAAAGGGAAAAATAATACAAGGGGGAGAAATGAATGACAGTAGAGGGGGTAGAGAGAGAAGAGGGGAGGGGGGATAGTAGAGGATAGGAAAGGCAGCAGAACACAACAGACACTAGTATGGCAATATGTAAATCAATGGATGTGTAACTGATGTGATTCTGCAATCTGTATATGGGGTAAAAATGGGAGTTCATAACCCACTTGAATCAAAGTGTGAAATATGATATATCAAGAAATATGTAATGTTTTGAACAACCAACAATAAAAAATTTTTTAAAAAAAGAAGTAAATGTAAATCTGAAATTTCAAAAGACATCTATACCAACCTCATCCCTAAAAGCATTCTTGTCTTGGGAATTTAAGAGGTATGAAGTCCAACATTTCTAAAGTGGGGAACAAGCCATAAATATCTTCCCATATGAGACCCAACTTTGGAAGACAAACATCATTCACTTTTGCCCACATGACTTATCCATCAAGTTAACGTCCTTAATAATTCCCCTCCCCCTTGTCATATCAATTACCTTTTCTTATGAAATACCAAAGGCAAATGTATGTCAAAACCAAAGCGATTGTTAAACACGAAAATAAAATTAAAAACTTCTTTGTAAGGTGCTCCTTATCAAACAGGTCATCTGAAAGAAAGGACAGAACAACTTGAAATCAATACATCCACAATAGGTGTCCCTAATGGATTAGAAAGTTGCTGCTAATAAAGCAGGATACTCCTTCAGGTCTATAATTCTTTATTTTTGTATTTGTAGCATGAAAAGGCTTTGATAGAGATGGTGTAGTGACAAGTAAAGAGCAAGTACAACATTAAGCTTATCTTGGGGATAGAATTCACACTGAGGCTATAGTAGATTGAAAAGAAGCCTCTCTCTTGTCTCTAACAAAAGATCTTAGTACAAAAGCTTACTGATCTTCAAAGGAACACCTGGTTCTGTTTTTGCTCTTCTGATCTTAGCCAGTTTCATCTTCAAAATATTCTCTTTAGGCTGAAGACATTCATATTATGTCCCAAATATGGTCTTCTCTGCGAACTTTAGGTTCATGCACCTAAGTCCTGATCAACACTTTGCTGGTAAGTCTTATAAGCATGGTCTTATTTTATCCCACAAATTTTCCTGTCTCAGTAGATGAAAAATCATCTTTCATGACTCTGGTTATAACATTGGAGTCCTTCTGATTTCCTTTATTCTTTTTCATCACACATTCAATCTATCAGTAACTCCCATCAGCTCTACATTTAAAATATTTACAGAATCTTACCCACTCTTAAAAACTTTCTTGCTATACCACAAATAATGCATTGTTATAGGCTCCTATCTGGTCAGGACAATATTTTTTCCAGTCCATATGTTAATTATTTAAGAATATTAGAGAATTTTTAAGAGAAAAAACTGTGTTCACAATCAGGCTAAAAAAGATTCCACGAAGTGGTATCTGAAGGCACATTTGCCCTGTCCATTACCTTGCTCCTATACTTCTCTATAGAGGCATTAGTTAAGGGTAACTTTATTGCACACAGAGTATGGCCTTTGACATCCACCTATCATGACTCCAAAGAATGAGCAATGAACAAGTAATCAGGAAAACTGTAGTTTAGTTCCACATTTCACTTACTACTGCTGTTGCTGGCCTCTCAACATCTGTCTATCAATGACCATAACATTTATTGAATTGTCAGAAATTTTTAAATAATAGTAGTAGTGCTAAATATTGAATGACAATAAGAAAAAGGTTTTACTTCTTCTAATTATTTAAGATTTGCAAAAACCCATGAGGTATGATTATATTCATTTCTAAGATGAAAAAACTATAGTTCAGAAAGATCAAGTTACTGAGCTAAAATTCTGATAAATTTACACATAATTATTGTGAGGGTCTAACAAAGTAATGGACATTAAATGCCTTTAAAGCTGTAATGTATTTTTGAACTGTGAATTGCTATTGTTCTTGTTTATTTTTATTCTAAAGCCTTCTCCTTAGCACCCCAAAACATCTGTATTACCGAAACCCATAACAAAGATAAAGAATCATTCAAAGAGAATTTAGTAAGCTCTTTAACATTAACTATTCCATTAGTTTTTTCTCTATGTTTTGTTGATAACTAAACCCTAATGATGGAACACTCACTTGCTAGGATAATACTTGTTTGTTTCTCTTCACCTATTACAGGGTTGTGAACATAGCATGTAATATTGCAGTCTGAAAAGTTTCTGAGAAGAGTCATCTTCATGTGGAACAATCTGGCTCCATCCTGGGAGTATGATTTTGATGAATGTGGAACGACCTCTCCTCTGCTGTCTCTCCACTCCATTTGGGGCTGTGGAAACCACCCTCCTGAGTTACACTCCACCACGAGTCCATCACTAGTGGGAACCTGGACATGAATCTGTGTCTCCAAGCCAAGTGCTGATGGAAATGAGAAAGAACCATCAAGACAGTTATTGTATTGAGGTTGGATTGGCAAGTTGAAAGGAAGTCATGTGATCTGCAATTTAATATTTGTGAATCAAATTCACATTTTATTTATAAGTTAGTACTTGTAGTATTTGAATTTTTTAGAATATGAAAAGAAGAAATAAGAAACATTGAGATAATTTTCCTCATATTTGAGCTCATTGTGTCAAAAGGGCTTTGTTATACAACATTCCACAAGCACACTTACCTGCCACGCTAAGATTCATGCTGGCCATATCACTGAAGTCAGTATCTTTAAATAAACACCTGTATGGTCCATCATCAGAAATGCTGACATTATGAATTTTGAGGGTCACTTTACCCTCCCCCATGGCCTCTTTCACAAACTCTGTACAATTTACATATTCAGGGGCAGCTTCTCCATTTACTTCATGACCGCCTCTGTACAGGTAAACAAGCTGGGAATTGTCACCCCTGAACCAGTGCACCTCCATGTGCTCTGCACTTTGTGGTGGGGACAACTGGCAGCTGAGAGCAGCCTGTCCTCCTACTCTAGCCACCAAATGCCCCTTGGGAACAGTCACCATCAACTTCTCTGTGGAGGAAGAAAGAAAACCAAAATAAGTCATAAACCAGTAACAACCCTGTTGCTAGACACTACTTGGAAGGACACACAAATTCTGCCCAGTAGACCTATGCTGATCTGAATGTTCAGCTCTGATCACATTCCTTCAGATTAAACCAATATTCTATTTTTTTATAAATACCAATGGTACATCTTTAGACTTTTAAAAATATATTCATTTGGAGGATTCTGGGAGATGGTGGAGTAGGAAGCACCAGCAAGCAATCTGACTCCCCACCCAAACAATGTTATGTTTCTAGAGCAGCTTGAACAAAGCAGGTAGGGAAAAAGGACTTTATCCTTCAAGCATTGAGGTGTCTGTGCTCTAATAACTGATTGCTGCCTCTGATCACAGAGGTGCAGACAATGAGGTGGTTGGTCATCGTACCTTCCCCTGTGGTTGCCCCCTCCTACTCCTCCTTCTCCAAATAAAAAAGGGCTTTTTTCACCTGTGGTGAAAAGCCTTTTTCCTCTTCATTTTTCTCTTTTTACTTTTTGAGTACCATACAGTTAGGACTGGAACGTTCAAAAGAAACTGGGAAGAATTACAAAGTGTAGGCATATGCCCAGAGAAAGCACAGAATCATAAAAAACATAAGGAGAACTTAGGCTTATACTTTAGGGTGAACCTTGTCACAAAAGTAGTTTATAAGAAGTAAAACCCCCCAAACTTAAAGAAATACAATTCAAAAACATGCAAATTATGGAGAAAAACAAATATTAAAGAAAAAAAGGGGGAATATGTGTGACATCATCCAGCAGACCAACACATGCATTTTAGGATTTCCAGAAAGAGAACAGAGAGTGAAAGGGGAAGAACACCTCAGATATTTGTCTTTCATCAAATTTAGGAAGTTTTCATCCATGAATGTTTCAGGAATATTCTGAAAATAATTTAAAAAGGTGGCCCATAGACATTTGAAAAAATGCTCAATATTATTAGCCATCAGTAAAGTAAAAATCAAAACTACAGTGAGACATCATTGAACTCCAATTAAAATTGCTGCTATCTAAAAAGAAAAAAATAAGTGCTAGTGAGGATGTGGAGGAAAAGGAACTCTCATACATTGCTGCTATGAATGTAAATTAGTATAGCCTTTATTGAGAACAGTATGGAGGTTCCTTTAAAGAACTTATACCATATGATCCAACAATCCCAGTACTTTGTACACATTCACAGAAAATAAAATCTACATACAAAAGAAATACCTGAATGATCATGTTAATTGTGGCACTCTTTGAAATAGTAAGTTAAGAAATAAATGTAGGTGTAGATTCTAGTTTATGATCCTTGTCTGTTGTTTTAGGGGCCCATGCCAAGACAGCACATCATGTTGGGAGGTCATAGTAGAATTAAACTGCCCACACCATCAACAGGAAGCAAAAGAGCAAGGACAGAGCCAAAATCCATTATCCCCTTCAAAGGCTTGTCCCTCATGACCTAAAGACTTTCCACTAGGTCCTACTTCTTAATGGTTCTTCCAGTTCCCAACACTGCCACTGCCACTGCCACCCTGGAGAATAAGTCTTTAACACATGGGCTTTGGGGGCCATTCAACATCAAACTATAGCACCAATGAAATTAGAATGCTTACTCTAATAGGTTATAGAAGAGGGAATATTAATATTTACTATTTCAGGATTAAAGTTCATAATAACCAAGATTGTAACAAAGATCAGAACCAGGAACGAGCCTCTACCATCATCTCAAATTTGAGGAAAATTCCCTTTGAGAATGAGGTCCATATAGTATATTTCAGGGCAATACAATTTCTGAAAAATCAGGAAGCTTGAAGCAGAAATACTGGATTAGAGAAATGCAGGTATTGTTTGTGCTTTTTACACCATGTTAATGATGTAACCTTGTTGTTGATGTTTAATTTGACTCAAAAACTAGGAAATTTTAGCATTTAAACATCTCTTTAAAATAAAGTCACGTCTATATCAGTCAGTGACTTATATATTTGATAGTATATACACATATATTATATATATATATATATATATATATATATACACATATATACAAGAGAATATTTTTCAGTTATAAACATGAATGAAATTCCATCACTTTTAGCCAAATGGATGAAATTGAAACATACTGTTAAGTAAAACAAACCAGACACAGACAGAAAAGTACCATGTGCTCTTTCATATACAGAAGCTAAAATATGTTTGTTTGAATGCAAAATAGTGATCACTTGAGGTTGGGAAATGTAGGGACCAGGTAAAGGGATGGTGGCTTTGATCACTGCATGCTGTATGTATGTCCTGAAATGTAACATTGAATTGAATTAACAGCAGGGTCTCAAAGAGATATTTGTACACCTATGTTCACAGCAGCATCCTTTACAGCTAAGTAAAGCAACTCATGTGTCCATCAACAGATGAATGAATAAACAAGATGTGGTATATAAATGTAATACATACAAAGGAATAATATACAGTCTCAGAAAGAAAGGAAATTCTGACATATTCTACATTATTAAAATAGGCTAGCCCCATAAAAAGACAAATACTGTATGAGTCCACCTGTGTGAGGTATTTAGAGTGGCTAAAACCACAGAGACAGAAGGTAGAATGGTGGTTGCCTGGGGATGAAGGTGGGAGAATGGGGAAAATTGTTTAATGAGTATAGCGTTTCAGAATTACAATATGAAAATTCCTCTTTCAACAGATGATTGGGATGGTTACACAACTTAAATAATGTGGCTAATACCATTGAAATATACACTTAAAATGATTAAGATTGTAGACTTTATGTTATATGTATTTCCCTGCAATAGAAAATTAGAAAAAATGTGTATTAATTTAATATTTATCTTTTATAATCTCTATCATTTTCAGCATGTTTCTGAGAGTAGGAAGAACAGTAGAGTACATTAGCAATAACAGAAATTTAATAATGCTTTGAAGCTAAAAACTTATAACCACTTGAGCAAAATTTGGGATTTTTTTGTAGTATTGCTAGGATAAAAATTACAATTACTATTTTTTCTTGGAAGGACCACGCAGTAGGTATATAAAAGAATTTAAAATATTCATATATATTTCCTTTTTAGAAGGAAGAAAAAGAGGCAACACAGAAATTAAGGGGAGAGCAGATACATTTTTAGCTTGACACATTCACTATAAAAGAATTTAGTTTTGATTTTGTATATGAGAATAAGAGAATTACTAGCCCAAGTGAAAACTTTAACAGAATATCCAATTAAAATTAAACAAATATGAGAAGTAATCATGTTAACATTGATGCTTTAACACCTAGACTAACAATAAGTATACTAGGCAAAATAAAATTTGAGATCAAAGCATTCAACAAAAATTAGGATACTATGATAGCACATATTTTAAAAATTTTATCAAAATCATAGTTAATGTATAAAACCTTCAAAAATGTAAGAATAAATTTCTAAATCTAAAAAAGGGATATTTTAGTATAACTTTTCAATGAGCAAATTCAGTAGAACCAATTCCAGCAGAACCTCATTTATTCCAAGGAGAAAAACCAAAAAGATCACTTGACTTGATTCACACTGACCAATGCAAATCCACACAGAACACCAGAAGAGCACTCTCAGAACTGTTTTCAGGGTGTGGTACCTTCAGTGCAGTGATGCCCTGTGGATATGGATCTAAGAGGTGGTGTGAGGAGCAAGGAG
Source organism: Marmota flaviventris (assembly GCF_047511675.1). Classification (NCBI taxonomy): domain Eukaryota; kingdom Metazoa; phylum Chordata; class Mammalia; order Rodentia; family Sciuridae; genus Marmota; species Marmota flaviventris. Next base: position 37,501,619 of record NC_092507.1, on the reverse strand, counting down.
TCAGTGATAACTCAGATGCATCCTTGGGTGCATATGCTCCACTAACCATCTCACATCAGTCAAACCCTTTCTTTTCTTCTCCCTCTTTGTTTCTATTGCAGTCTTCTCCCATATTCTCCAAATAAATTCCTTTAGGCAGTTTTGACCATGTATAACTCTGTTTGTAATTACTGTTTAATGCATTTTTGCATCTGCCACCATGGAGACAATTCTTTCACTGAAGCCCACAACAGGGTTGCTCTCTCAATCTTAGGCCACAATAAGGTCTTTGATAGCTCCAAACCATCTGCACATTCCTGATATAAAGCCTATTTATCTTTCAATATTTACAAATTATTTTGTACCTCCAGTCATTAAACACATCATTTTAGAAAGTTATTTTATTGGGCTATCTTTGTTACTTTGACCTCTAGATTTTGTTACAAAAATTGTTTATTTTTCTAAATTTCTATTATTATGAAAAAGATTACATAGAAACAGAAGTTTATATTCAATAGAGCTAATAACACAACTCTAAAAGTGACCTAAGAGAGTTTTTTGGCAGTAATTTTTATATTTCTTTCTTTTAATCTATAACATTTCTTTTGTATTCTTAGAATTCATATCTCTCTACTTACATTATCCATCTATTCTTAAATGTTATCTGCTTTTTACATTAGGCCCCTTAGCATATTATTTATAGTTGTTTTAAAGTCCTGGTCTGATAAATCCCCATCATATCTGAATCTGGTTTTGTTCTCTCTCTTCAAACTATAGATTTGCCTTTTAGTATGTTTCCCAGTTTTGTGTGTGTGTGGGGGGGGAAGAATTCTGGTGAGAGATTTTTAGTGATGAAGTGACACAGTTTGGGGGGAAGAGAAGCATTCTGTGATTCTCTGATTAGGTTTCAGTTTGGGTGAGCCTGTGCTCTTGGGAAGTGAGCTTCATGAGTGCTTCCCTGGATTCTGCTCCCTCTTAAGTAGGACAGGATGGATAGAGGAGCCTGAAGTTAGATATTACCCTTCCCCTGGGTTACTTAGGGTTATGGAACTATAATAGGTTGGGCTCTGGCAAAATAGTTTTCTTGAGTACAATGTTTTTTTTAAGACAAGTATGTATCAAAATGATTACTTTTCTCTTCCCCTTGCTGGAAGCACAAAGAAATTTTCTCCAATCATTTACTGTAAGAACCTGGTAGAAACACTGGAGGTAAAAGGCACAAGTGTCCTGCCTGCCCTGGTCTTCTCTGGAGTTTTTGACTCAGACAGGTCTATACAACCTCTAGCAATTGAATAATTAGGGTTTAGATTTTCCAATCCTGGTACTGTTTTCTCCAAAGGTTTCTGCTTATGGTTTGCTGCTTTGGTAGATTCTTACACCTGTCTGTGTCTCCAATATGGGGGGAAGTGGTTTGCCCTGTAATCTCATTTTTCATGGATCTAAGAAGAGTTGCTGATTTCCATTTTTCAGTCTTTCTCTTGATATTACAATGAAGTGCTGACTTTAATACTCACTAAAAGGTGATGCACTAGATTCTTTCCACAGCTGAGACTGAGTAGGAAAAAAGTAGATGTTCTTACCTGAAGTTGATGTCATCACTTGTAAGAGAAGAAAGCACATACAGTATCCAGAAAAATAAGAGGATGCAGGCTCCATCATATCTGGAGAAAAGGTCACAGATTATGAAATACAGTGTAGATTTTGCCTGGATACACAAGATTTAATCAATATTATAAAGATGGATGATCTTTAGACTCTTTCCTTTTAGAAAATAATCTTTCTCAGTGCTCAATAAATAACCATGTCCCCACACATTGTTCTGATCAAGAGCGAGAAAGAATATGGGAGGCACAAAGGCACAGGTGCCTAAATGTGCATGATAACATAAGAAGAGTATTTTTGGATTCATATGCTTGAATAGCTGAAACCAAATTGTGGTTGAACTAAAAGATCTTGTTAATAATTTTACGTTACTTCTAGCTGATAGAACAAATAGGCAGAATATCAATGAGGAAAGAGGAGATTTATATCAAATAAATTAACCTAATTGAAAGTTATAGAATTCTCCCACCAGAGGGGAATATACATTTTCACAAACATATATGAAATGCAAACCGAGGTGGATTAAATTCTAAACTATAAAACAAAACAATCCTTAAATAATTTCAAATATTTGAAATCATTAAAAGTATGGTCTTGAATCATATGGTGCTCAACTAGAAATAAACAACAGAAAGATATCTGGATAAACCCCAAATATTTGGAATTACACAGCATATGTCCTAAAGACAGAAAAAAGTAATTAAAAAATAAAGCAGATTTAAATAAAGTTGACAATAGGAAAGCAATAGAGAAAATAAAATAAAAGTCTCTCTTAAAAGTGCAGTTAAAATTGATAAACCTCTAGCCATAGTAACTAAGAAAATGAGATGGCACAAACCAATTATTTCAGGAATGAAAGAGGGGATATAATTACTAATCCCACAGAAATTTAATAAAAAACAAGGGAAATGATAAACAACTCTATGAATATAAATTTGGCAACTTAGTATAAAGTGGACCAGTTATTTTCTCAAATAAACTACCAAATCTCCATCAGGAAGAAATATATATTTTGAATAGCCCTATATTTATTTGTTAAGGAAATTTGTAGCTGATAGTCTGAGAAAAAAATTCTCCAGGCCCAGGGTTGTTATACTGGTGGACTAAAAAAAAATGAATTAAAACTAATTCTACAGAATATCTACAGGAATAATGAAATATAGAGAAGATATCACAGATCATTTTATGAAATCTGATATTAACCCACAAAAATAAGTTAAAATAAAAATAAGGTAACAGAGTGATATCCCTCATGAAGATAGATGTAAAAACCAGAACTAAAAATTGCCAAATTATCTCTAGCTATATATAAAAATAAGACTGTGCTTAGAACAAGTGAATTCAGGTTGGTTCAAAATGTGAAAGTCAATAAATATAATTTACAATAACATAAAAACAGATAATCAGTTCCATAGATGCAAAAAAGACATTTAACAAATTTAAGTATCTATTTATGATCAAATCTCTCAGCAAACCAGAAACAGAAATTACCTTAACATCATAGAGCAATAGGCAAAAATCAACTACTATCATATTTTTAAACAACAATAATTAAAAAACTTGTTCCCTTGTTGGATGAGGAGAGAACATCCTATCCCACTTCTCTAATGCAACATTGTCCTGGAAGTACTAGCCAGTGCAAAATGACACAGATCAGAAAGAGGGAAAGAGAGCCATCTCTATCTACATATGTCATAGTTGTCAATGTAGAACACCCCAGTGAACATACAAAATATCTCTTAGAACTCATTAGTGAGTCTATCGAGGTTGAAAATTATAGGTCAATATTCAAAAGCCAAGTGTGTTTCTATACATAAATTATGACCATTTGGAGTTTAAAGCTTTTGTTTTAAATGTTATTTATAATGGTAGAAAAATGAAGCAATAAGGTATAAATTTAACAAAATATGTGCAAGTTCATTGTGCTAAAAGCTACAAAACAGTGTTGAAAAAAAAATCTAAATTGGAGAGCTAATCCATGTTCCCATTTGCTATGTGAATGTGCTCTCCCAAATTCTTGAAATTTAATTGCCCTTGTGACAGAGTCAGGAGGGACCTTAAAAATGTGATTAGACCTTGAAGGCTATAGTCTCATGAATTCATGTCATTATTATTAGAGTGGGTTTATTATAATGGGAGTGGATTTATTATAATAGGACAAGTTTGGCCTGTTTTGGCCTCTCTCTCTCATTGCTTCTCTTGCCTTCTGCCATGGGATGACACCACACAAGCTATTGACAGACTTTGATCTTGGACTTTACAGCCTCCAGAAATAAATTTTCATTGTTTATAAATTAACCAGACTATTTATTTTTTTACAGCAGCACAGGATGGTCTAAGACCCCCCAACATTTTTTGGTCAATTCCAAGTTTATTTAAAAATCTGTATGTGAAGACAAGACTAGAATAGCCAGAACAATTCTGAAAAAGCAGAATGAAGTTGGAGGAAATCTAAAACCCAATTTCAAGACTTACATTAATCAAAGTAATATGGAATTGGCAAATGAATGGATAGATACCTTAATGGAGCAGAACAAGAATGGAGAAACAGAGCCACATATAACTTAGTGGATTAACCCATATAACTTAGCTGTGTTTAGTGCAGAAGGAATTCAGTGGGAAAATAATAGTCTTTTGAAAATATGGTACTGGAAAAAAATTGAGACATTCATATGCAAAAAGGAAAGAATATAAGCTTTGCAACTTATAATGAAATTTTTTTAATGAATCAGATATAAATATATATCTATGAAGTTTTGGGAAGAAAACAAAATCAGCATAAACTGGTAAGGCAAAAAGTTCTTAGACATTAAAAGAACAATTCATAACATTTTGAAAAAACTGGATCTTATAAATTAGTCATTGTTTATTTGAAATCCAATTATAACTGGGTATCTTATATTTTGTCTGGTAAGTCTATTAAAATCAGAAACACGTGAATTGGTACACAAGGTCTGTAAGCCAAATAAACCCAGTAACACACACCACCAGCAAAGTGTTTCAAACAATACATATCTTAAAGGGAAATGTAGGGCTTTGTTTAAATCATAGCCATGTGTGCTGCTCAAAAATGAGTCAAAATCTGAAGGAAGAAATTCCTGTGGTCCTGGACACTAACAAAATCTCTCTACTATTGAATAAAAATGATAGGCCTATTTGGTACTTATACAGCCAGTATGAAAATATTTGAAGAAATTGTGCTTTGCATATTATTATTTTACATATCTGACAAATACGATAAACAAGTATCAACAATGCTTCTCCATTAGAAGATTCGCATGGGTGTAGGTAAGTTGGCATACCATGAAAAAGCAGGTCTAATTTTCCAAAGAGATATAATCTCTAAATGATAGGTTTTCTGATATCTCCCTCCATTGCCATCTGCATGTATTCAAAATCTTTCACCGAAATCTTGAATCTATGAAAGATATTTAGTTTACAAACAAACTATAAGAGTGATAAGAGTACAAGAAGGCTTGCACATTTACATTCATTGTGGCCTTATTTGTAAAAGACAATAATTGGAAATAACTCAGAACTTCATTAAGATGCAAATGGATGAAAAAGTTGTCATCATCCATGCAATATAATATGTATAGCAATAAAAAGAACTGTACTAATTTTATATACAACACACATCGATCTCAACAGGATCATTGAATTAAAGGAGTTGGACAAAAAAAATTGTATGATGCACATAGTATGATTTCAAGTATTTAAAATTCTAGAAAATGCAAATAATCTTTATGAAAGCAAGTGAGTGGTTATCTGGGGACAGGAGGAAGGAAATAAAGCATTTAAAAAAGTACATGAAAACAATTTGGCAGCCATAAATATGTTCATTATATTGACTACGGGAATAATTTTGTAAGTGTATACATAAGTAAAACTTAAGTTATTCTTAAATATAATGCAGTTTGCTCTATGTAAATTATGCCTCAATAAATCATTTTAAAAAGTCTTGGGCTGGGGTTGTGGCTTAGCCATAGAGCACTCACCTAGCACTTGCAAAGCCCTGGGTTTGATCCTCAGCACCACATAAAAGTAAATAAACAAAATGAATGTATGATGTACAAATAAAACAAATTAAAAATGTCTAATTTTTAAAAATATAATTTAAAATATTAGTAATAACTTTTTAGTGAACATTTAAATTTATTAACTGACCCATCTGTATTTCAGGAGAGGAATCTTATTAACTGGAACACCCACCATGGTCACTACCAAGTCTAAAACATTGATTCCACTCTTTTTACTCTGAGATCTTAAGAGACTAGGTAAGGTGCACGTCTTCTAGATCAGCAATCTGAATAAGGAATTTGAAAGCAGATCTTTTTTTTAAAGCAGTTCATTGCCTGTCAGCTTTCTAACTTCCCAGATATCATTATCCTGCGATAAAAAAGATTGTTGAGATCTTACAGAGGTAGAGCTAAAGGAAATCCAAAGGCTAGACTTAGGGAGGAAGAAATATCCTTGTCCCCAACCACCATCAGCATTCTGATCACTTACTTGAGCTCCAGAATACAGAGAAAATTTCTTTCCAAATTTTTCAAATGATTGCCTTGGTGTCTGCAGGTAGTTCAGCAATGCTTCTACAATAGCATAGACTTCCACGAAAGTCCAAGCCAGCACATTGTTTACCCGAGCTTATATTATGTGCCAACTAAACTTTTCTTCCTACCAATCAAAAATCAATAGCTTTTCATGGAGAAAACAGTAAAACTTCTGATTTATGCTCAAGTACAATTGCAGCTTACATTTGTATCACTTGAAAGGTCTCTGTGTTCTGATTGCAGCAAACCTGCTCCAACATGACATGCCTCAAACTGAAGTGATATCTGAGCCAAGGTGTGTTCCTTCATATATTTCCTAATTGAATCTTTCCCAGACATCATGCTACTGCTGGGAAGATTTAGGGGAATCCTTGTTCTTATTAATAGTCATATGGGCTATCGCTCAGTTGCTAGAGTACTTGCCTCATACTCACAAGGCCCTGGGTTCAATCCCCAGCAACACACACACACACACACACACACACACACACATACACACACACAAAAAAAATCATGCCCTGAAAATTACCCATGTAAATAACTTTTAAAGTTTTCTTTTTTCACTCCAAACCCTACTGATATCATCTTTTTAAAGTTTCCCCTATCAGTTCTATTTTCTTCCTGAAAGTTTTACTACATTCAATTTTGAGAAAGACACAGGGAAAGCACTTGGAAAATAAGTTTTAAAGCTTTCTTATTAACTAGACAACAGAATTTTTTTTAAATTAGAGGAATCTAGTCAAGGCTTAGGGAGCCTCTTTTAGCAATTATTTTTCCAATGGGAACTTTTAAGGAATGTATTCTAAAAGAGGCATGGATATAGGCCCAAACTACCATAAAATAAAGATATAAAATGCAGGTCAAAATGTATAAGCCAAGATGGAGAGGACCACAGAAAATTCCTGAACTCTCCTTATCTCATAGAACACTGAGCTTAGTCCAGACACAGCTGGGCTGTTCACTGTGGTCAGTGTTCTGTACAGAGGGCCCCCTGTTACCGTAATGCCCTGTATATTTAGGGGATCAAAAGAAAGATACACTTAGGTGACTCTAAAACAAAGATAACTCCATTGTTGGTCACAGCCTGTTCTGTTGAGCTAACTCAGACCTACTGAGCCATCTCTCTGCTGAACTAACTGAAAGAAGGCTAGAAAACAGAGCCACACCTACCTTTTCCTTATGAAAACTGGCACTTGAGGGATTGATATATTTTTCTTTCCATTATTAGTCATTACCTGGGGGAAGAGTGAAATATTATTTGGGGCAAGTCTTCATATTTGTGACAAGAAAAAGAGTTCCTTACTCCATGCCTCAGGGCCCTACCTACATTCAAGGATGGGACCATTTAAGGCTGATAGATTTCTATCACTCCCCCTTGGAATTTAGCAGGACTAAATTATTCTTGGATCAGAATAATTGGCTTCACAGATATCCAAAGTTGTGATCTTTTTATTCATGTAAACTTTCAAGTTACTTAGGAGTTTCCAGCTAAACAAACCTGCTAGAATTTTTATTGAAGGAAACTAACATTGAGACTTCAGCCCACAACCATAAGTGCTGATTAGTTTATTTAACTTATGTCAATTTACCTGATTACTTATAAGGATAATAAGTTCTTGTTAGACATTAAGGATATCCCTTTCTGAAGATAACATAATAAACATTTGTCTCAGTTGAGGGCCCTGGGAAACTGATTCTAAAATGTGTATAGGGTTTGTTTGTTGGGGGCATACCCTCAAGATTAGCACCAATGGTCAAGTGAAAGAAGTAAGATTTAGAAGTAAATATACTTGAATTGTAATGGAGTCACAACAAAGATTGATCCTGCAAGAAATTAAAATTGTTATTCAGGGTTGTTGGGCCTTGAGGCAAGTGTGCCAGGCCTTTATTCCACCACAGTTACCAGTTATTGGTATAAGCTGCCTTTGCACATGATGAGGGTGCATGAATTATGATGAGGCAGCTTGCCTTGACTGAAGACAACTCCCAGAAAAACACTTAGCTGAGAAATTGTAACTACCAATTTTCTTTCAATATAAGGGATGGGTGCCTCAGAACTGAAGGGGGATCTGGTGGCTTTAGTAGAGCATCTACTATATACCACTCAGTACATTAAGTTTTTAAAAAGTTTTTGTATCGTTTTAAATAATAATGGGCTTAATTTTGACACTTTTATACATGCATGTAATATTTGCTCCATGTCAATCTCTAGTACTTACACTTTCCCACCCCTCCTTACCATCCTTGCTCCCTTTCCTTTATTCTAGTGGTCTTCCTTTGGCTTATTCATCATTTTTTAATTGGTGCTTTAAGTTAAAAGTGTGATTCATTATAATATATTCGTTCCTTCACCTTGATCTCCTTCATCTCATCTACTGTTCTCTATTCTGTATTCATGTAATTCCTTCCTTTTAAAAATAATTTCTCTCTAGATTCTGCATATGAGAGAAAACATTGGACCATTGACTTTCTGAGTCTCTTTTTTCACATAGCATGATGTTCTCCAGCTCCATTCATTTACCAGAAAATAACATAATTTCATCTTTATGATTTAATAAAGCTCCATTATTATATGTAGGACATTTTCTTTATCCTTTCATCTATTGATGGACACCTGAGCTGGTTCCATAACTTCAATAGTGTGACTTGTGCTGACATAAACATTGATATGAATGTGTCATTATAGGATGATGATTTATTTCTTTTAGATTCCAAGGAATGGAATAGTTGGGACATATGTTGGTTTCATTTATATTCTTTTCATAATCACCATAGTGCTTTCCAGATAATTTGTAGTCCCATCAACAAATATTAGTGTATCTTCTCCCCCATATACTTGCCATAATTTATTATTATTTGTATCCTTGATGATTGCCATTCTAACTGAAGTGGGATGAAATCTCAACATAACCTTGATTTGCATTTCCCTGATTACAATAGAACACTATATGGAGGCCCCTCAAAAAATTATAAATATATTTACCATATGACCCATCAATCCCACTATAGGATACATGTCAAAAGGAAATGAAATCAATGTACCTAGTTTACTGCAGCACTATTCACAATAGCCAAGACATGCATGAACCTAGGTGATCAATGGATGACTGGATAAAAAAACGAAAATGTGGTACATATACTCAGGGAGTACCATTCATCCCTAAGAAGGATGAAATTCTGTCACTTGCAACAACATGGATAGAACTGGACATTATCATTTTATGTAAAATAAGCCAAGCCTAGAAAGACAAATACCATATAATCTCACTCATATGTGGAATCTAAAAGAGGTCATCTTAGAGAAGTCCAGAGTAATTGTTGTTACCAGAGGCTTAGGGAAATAGGCTGGAGATAGGGAAGGAGGAAAATTGGTAGGAAAGGAGGAAGGTACTAAAGTATAGTTAGATAGGAGGAATAATCCTATTACATATCAGGGTGACTATATATGATAATAATGCTTCATGTAGTTCAAAAAGCCAGAGAAAGGATTCTGAATGTTTTTACCACAAAGATAAATGTTTGAAGAGGTAGATATACTTATTACCCTCATTTTAATATTATGCAATGTATACATGTAGTAAAACATCACAATTTTCCATAAATACATGCAATTTTATGTGTCAACAAAAAACAACTTTTTAAAATATTTTTTTAGTTGCAGTTGGACACAATACCTTTATTTTATTTTTTTTATTTTTATGTGGTACTGAGGATTGAACCCCAGGCCTTGCATGTGCTAGATGAGCACTCTACCACTGAGCCACAACCCCAGTCCAACAAAATTCAATTAAAAAAGTACTAATGATCTATGTGAATACTCTGTACTCAAGAAGGTTGAGATTATTTTATACTCTTAACTACAGGATGCTTGTAGCAATTTTTTTTTCTTTTTCTTTTTTTTTTTTTTTTTTTTTGGCAGAGTATAATATGAACAGAGGAAGGTAGAGTAAATTTGCAGTGTAGAAACCTGATCACAGACAGCTGATCAAAATTTACATCAACAGTGATATCACAGTGACACTGTAAACCCTTGATAGGATACAATGAGAATGGCACATAACCTTGGTGATTGTCCTAAACACAAAGAATCAAGATCCTATTACCCTGGCCTAATCATAAGAAAAGAGTTAGTAAAATTTCAACTTAGGGACATACTACAAACTGCCTGACTCGTGCACATGAAGCCTTCAGAAACCTAAGAGAGTCTGAGAAACTGTTAGTTAAGAGGAGTCAAAATGACAGGAACATTAGATGTACTGTGGATTCTTAAGTGGGATCTTGGAACAGAAAAAAATAATCTTCTGTAAATCTACAGGTGTTATAAAAAGTTTATGAAATAAATAAATGATCAAGCTTCTACCCATAAAAAGGAATAAACTACTAATACATACCATACCATGAATGAACCACATACATTTTACTAAGTAAAAGAAGCCAGATGGAAAAGACTACATATTATCCAATTCAATTTATATGAATTTGTAGAAAAGGAAAATCTATAAGGAGAGAAAGTAAGCTAGTTGGTATCAAAGTTGAGCATGGGATGGACTTCAAATAGGTGCAAGAGAATTTGGGGGGGTATAAAATGTTTTTTAAAAAGTATTATTATTATTGCACAAATCTAAAAAAATGTGCAAAATTAATTGAAATGTGCATCTATAATGGGTTCCCTTTATGTTATGGAACTTTACCTGAACAGAGGTTAACACACACCACAACAAAGCAGTGAGGCATAAACATAACAAAAACAACATAACCAGCAATGGGGCAAATGGGAAATTATTAGCTTTCTGATAAAATGTTGTAAACATCACTTATTTATTACTTTTCCAAATAAAAATCAAAATTAAATATAATCATGAAAAAACACCAAACCAAACCATATCCAAAGTCATTCTGCAACATAAGCAATCTATGCTTCTAAAAACTGACTATGTCTAGAAAGGAAAGCTGAGGAACTAACTTACAGAAAAAACAAGATTTGAAAACACCACCAACAATATGTACTGTGTATTCTTAAACTAAATCTCAAATGAGAAAAATAAATTGAAATGTCTCATTACATTTAAAAGATATTATTGGGACAACTGCAAAACTGAAATGCAAAGTAGACACCCTAATATTGGATCAAGGTTTGAAATCCTAAATTTGGTAACTGTCCTGTGACCAAATACATAAGAATGTCCTTTTCTTTGTAAAACAAAAAAATGGGACTGAAGTATGTAAGGTGAGGTAATGCCATATCTGCAATTTATTATCAAATGGCATTTATATACTTGTTTTCTTGCATATCACAGCAATTGCATTTTTTCAAATCAAAGACTTCTGGCTGCTCTGTGTAGCAAGTCTATCAGAGCAATTTTCCCAACAGCTCAGATAATCATTAGCATTTTTCCCCAACAAAGTATTTTTTAAATTAAAGCATGTACATTATTAGACATAATTCTATTGCACACATAATAAACTTTGATATTTTGTAAATGTGACATTCTGCAACATAAGCAACCAAAAAACTATACATTTATTTATTCTGGAAACAATAGTATACTCAGTTTGATAACTTTTTTTATTATTATGAAGTATCATTATTTATGATTAGTACTGTTTGATAAATCTACTTTATCTGATACTAATAAGCTAAAAAGTTTCCTTATGATTATTATACTGAGTAGAATATTGCCCATGGTCAAAGTTGTTTATGTCTTCATTTTAAAATCAGTAATTGTTATATTTTATTTGAAGATGTGACTAAATGTATATGCATATATGTACACATATGTAAATATATATATATAATACATCATACATGTATACATACTAAATATATATAATATATAGAAATGTATATGTGTATGGATATATAGAGAGGGAGAGACTCAAAGAGCACCGTCATCACAGAGGCTGGGAAGTGATGCCAAATGGTCCTGTGAGAACTTGCTCCTTATAATAGTTTGCTCTTTCCCAACACTCCACCCCAGTAGATTCCTTACTAACTCCCCCACAATTTATTGCCCCTGGACCAAACCCCTTTTGTCTTAGCTCTTCACGAAGGCATGATTTCTTTTCTAAAAGGCATAAAAGCTTCCTGCTCTTGTCATTTCTTTTGGTCTTCATTCTCTTTTGAAGGCCCCAATATACATGTAAAAATTAATAAGATATAAATTTTGTTCTGTTTTCTTTTATGTAGTTGCTTTGTCTACATAAGATATAGTCTATTTTAGAGAAGGATCTATGTGCTGCCAAGAAGTGTATTTGCTAATTGATGGATAAAATATTATATATATCTGTTAAGTCTACATTATTGAGTGTATTATTTAATTCTATAGTTTCTTTATTAATTTTTTTGGAAGATTTGTCCGGCAGTGAGAGAGGTGTGGGAGAGTTACCCAGTATATTGTATTGTGGTCTGTTAGAAGGGTTTGTTGTCTGTCCATAGATGCTTTATTGTTTGGGGCATAAATATTTTTGATTGTTATGTCTTGATGATGTATAATTCTCTTATGCAGTATGAAATGTCCTTTTTTATTCCTTCTGATTAACTTTGGCTTGAAGTCCACTTTATCAAATATGAGGATGATAATCCCTGCTTTTTTATTCGATCCATGTGTGTTATATGTTTTTTCCCATCCTTTCCCCTTCAATCTGTGGATGTCTTTACCTATGAGGTGAGTCCTCTGGAAACAGCATATTGCTGGGTCTCATTTTTTAATCCAATCACCAGTCTATGTTTTTTATTAATGAGTTTAGGCTCTTAACCTTCAAGGCTATTACTGATATGTGATTATGTTCCTGGTCATTTTGGTTTATTTCTGGTTTTTAATTTGACTTAGTTTCTCACTTGATTGACTCTTCCTTTAGTGTAGTTCCTCCCTCCCTTTGCTGGTTTTCACTTTTTTTCCATTTCTTTCTCAAATGGCATTTATATTCTTGTTTTAATATTTTTTTGAGAGTATTCTGTTGTACAGGGTTTCTGGTTGTGAATTCTTTTAACTTTTGCTTATTCTGGTAGGTTTCTATTTCATCTTCAAATCTGAAGCTTAATTTTGCTGGATGTAAAATTCTTGGTTGGCAACCATTTTCTTTTAGAGCTTAAAATATATTATTGCATGACCTCATAACTTTGAGGGTCTCGGTTGAGAAATCAGCTGAGATCCAAACTGTTTTCCCCTTATGTAATTTGATATTTTTCTCTTGCAGCCGCTAAAATTTTATCCTTGTTCTGTATGTCATTCTCATTATAATGTGCCATGGTGTTGGGCTGCTGTAATTTTGTACATTTGGGGTCCTGTAAGCCTCTCATAGTTGGATTTCCATTTCATTCTTTAGGTTTGAAAAGCTTTCTGACGCTTTTCACCTATCCTGATAATCTTAAGTTTGTTCTTTTTATGTTATTCTATAATTCTTGGAAGCTCTATGCATGGTTTCTTACCATCTTCTCTGAATGTTCAACTATATTGTTACTATTATATATGTTGCTATAATTCTTGGAAGTTCTATTCATGGTTTCTTGCCATCTTCTCTGTATGTTCAACTTTATTTTTACTATTATATATGTTGCTTGCATTGCCTTCAGTTCTGTCTTCCAAATAGTCTAGTCTGCTGGTGATGCTTTCCATTGAATTTTTCATTTGGTTTATTGAGTTCTTCATTTCCACAATTTCTGTGTCTTTTTTTTCAGAATCTCTGCCTCTTTATTAAAGTGATCTTTCACTTCCTATATTTTCTCTCTGAATTCACTCCTTATATCATCATTTACCTCACAGATAAGTTCAACTATGTACATTCTAAAGTCCTTCTCTTACATTTCTTCTATTGTGTTGTCAATGGATTCTATTATGGAGCATCTTGGCTTGTTTGGGGTGCTTTCTTCCCATTTTTCCCCCCGTGTGTCTTTTCATCTAGCAGTATGAATCTGAGGCAATACAGTTTATACCTTGTAGGCTTATCATGTCCCTGAAGCTTTACAGTATCTTTCCTTTAAGGGGGAGACTGATATTAACAGCACCCAATGCAAACAACATATGGCATTAAATCTAATAGCTCCTATTAAGATGTCTACTTGGGCTGGGATTGTGGTTTAGCGGTAGAGTGCTCGCCTAGCACGGGCGGGACCCGGGTCTAATTCTCAGCATCACATAAAAATAAAGGCATTGTGTTGTGTTCTTCTACAAAAAAAGATCTCTCTCTCTCTCTCTCTCTCTCTCTCTCTCTCTCTCTCTCTCTCTCTCTCTTAAAAAAAGATGTCTACTTATTTGTTGCAAAAAACATAGTTTATAATATATACAGTAAATTTGTTAAAAGCGTTTACAATTTCAAATGGTGGATAAAAAGAGAACAGAGTGGTGTATGATGTGATATTTACTAGGGAAGCATAGAGAAAAGATAGAATTAAAAATTTATAGAAAGAATAAAAGAAGAATTGAGTGAGGTTGAATGTTAGCAAAAGAAAAGAGAAAAAGAAAATCCAGGGAAACAGATAAGTGAGAGAAAAAATTATACAAAATGCATACACAACAGAATTGTAAAAAACTATTCAGACATCCCAGTCCACAATAAACTGATGCATGAAAAATACTTGATTTCAAATATGGTAGAGATGGGGGTGGGGGAGGGAGGGAGAGGAGAGAGAGAAACTCAATGGAAAATTGAGTAATTGTTTCCTTTAGAATTCAAAAGTTTCTCAGCTTCCCTTCTTGGGTGGGGTTGATAGGTGGGGTTGATAGGTGGGGTTGTCTACAGTTTGATGTTATCTTTAGTTCAGTGGATGCCAGACCGATTGGCTGAGTAAGCTGAAAACAAGATGCCCTCACACCCTCTTCCAACTTTCTGACCAGATGTAGTCAGCCCCATCTGTCTATAAGCATGTCAGGATTCAAGGAGCTTGGGAAAGCTCAGATCTTTCTAAACTTTCTGACCTGTGATCCTCCCAGGAAAATGCTCCCAGTCTCTGATTTTTTACAAAATTGTCAGGCAAAGAATGGCACATGTAGACCCAGCTGCTATTTGGCAGATCTGGGCTCAGATATTCCAGGCTCAGCCATGTTGTAGTCTCAAGATCTCAATGCCATTCTAACATGCAATATGACCAGGGATGAACTCACAGAAAGGAGCAGCCCTGTGAGGAAGCAGCAAGATGATGGCCAATAGCACTCCTAGCAGGAAGACTTCAGGTGCAGCTAAACCTGCAGGCACTCTGACCCTAGATGTCTGTCCCCAGACAGAGTTGGCTGTGCCCTGAGATGGCAGTGGCATCACAACTGCGGGCACTCTGGCCCCCCAGGTCCTGGCTAGTGTCCCAAGATGGAGGTAGCCACATGCAACCAAATCTGCAGGCACCCTATCAGTGGACCTCTGGGTGGTGGCAGCAGCAGTGATGGTTTGAACCAAAGAATTATAAACAGACAAATGATTTTGGACTGTGAAAGTTAAGACCAACATATATAAATGTGGAATAATAAGAGGAATATTTTTCAAAGGGTTTGTCCTGGGGACTCTGATTATTGAAATTGACCATTAAATATAGTGTTACTTTTATAACTAGAAATAGATTAAGTTAAGCACATGAAAAGTCTTTAGTATCATTAATCCTTAAAGAAAGGTAAATTAAAACTCCAATGAGATACTAGTTTACACACATTACAATGGCTAAAAGTACAAAGATAGGCATAACAAATATTGACCAGAACATGAAACAGTGAAAACTGTCATACACTGCTGGCACAATCATGTTGTAGTATAATTTAGTAGTTTCATAAACAATTAAGCATACACATATCATATGTTGACACTGATATTCTATTTCTACATAATGAAAGATAATGAGGACAGTCCACAAAAAGACTTGCACACAAATGTTCATAGCCACTCTATTTGTAATAGTGGAAATACTGGAAATTGCTCAAAAGTACATTACAGTTGAATAATACAACAAATTCATCATATTGTGTGGCATATCAATATAATGAAACACTATTCTGCTGTACATATTACAGCAAAGATGAACCCCAAAATAATTATTCCAGATGGAGGAAGTCAAATAAAAACAAATATGTACTTTGTGATTTCATTCATATAAAATTCTACAAAATATATATTAATCTCTATATCAAAAAGCATATCAAATGTTTGCCTGAGGATAGTGGCAGGAAAATAGTGAGGATGAGTTATCAAGGAGTATTTAGAAAAAAAATGGAATTAAGGAATGTCTATTGTAGTTATAGTTTAGAGGATATATAGGTATGTCAAGCACCATAAAATTTTTCACCTTAAATATGTATAATATGTTGTACATCAATCAAACATCAATAAATTTGTACAAAGGATAAAAAGAAAAGAAAATAATATAAAATGGTTTTATGCTGTCTCTCTAGATATTAAAAAGAGAATGAAAGGGGCATATACATGTTCTTTGTATTTCTATTAGCATTTTGAATACATCTTCTCATTACCTTCTGTTGTCCATTATTTTCTATAATTAAAGCAATGGTAACAGTGTAGTTTCATTTTATGTGATGAGTCTTTCATGAGTCTTTCATTTTTTTTCTGTTTTAATCTTTATTTTTCAACTGTTTAACTATGGAGAGTGAGAAAATGCCTGTTGGTTTTATTTATTTATTCATTCATTCAAAAATGTTGATTTGTTATTTACTAAATCTTAGAGGCTTACATAGGTCCTTGAATTGCTAAAATGATTAAATTATAATTATATAACTATTATAAGATTATAGACCTCATAGTTACTATGGCTTAGTATCTTTTATTCTATCTTCATCACTAGTCACTTTTGAGCCACCATATAAGTTATAAATAGTTGATTATAGTATAAATCCAAGTTTGCAACTTAAACTGAAACTTTATGTGTTCATTATATATAACAGATATTTATATATAATATGTCTTGCATAAACAGGTAATATACTGGTGTCATCAAAGTACATATTAATTTAGAGGAAAAAAACTTTTGAAAAATTTCAAGGTATTGCCTGAGACATAAGACTTGACTAATGTGTGTACAAAGAAAGAATTAGTAAAGATTTAAAGTGTAATCCAAAAACACATATGTCTAATAAGACTTTCTGCAATTATAGAAATAGTCTATACCTGTGCTGTCTGATAGATTATCTATGTGCTATATGAGAATAGTACCTGGAATGAAACCAGTGAGATTTTAGAACTGAACATTTAATTTTATTTCTTTAATTTTAATAAATTTAAATGATCACCTCATATTGGATAGTTCAAATCTAGACTACAGAGTCAGGTGTTATATAATGTCCAATAAAGATGTTAAACATGAGTGGGTCTGGAGTCCTACATTTGCGTGCTCACATATATGAAATTCTTCAGTTTAATCCATATCCCTTGCATTTCTCTGTCATTTGGAATAATTTAAAGTGTGAAGAGCTTGACTTAAATACTATGAATTTGCATCCCATATAAATTCAGCATCTATATCTGAGGACACTGAATATTTTAGATAGAGATTTTTTTGAAGTAGGTTTAAGAAAATTAACTTAACACTAAATAGTCAGTGAATTGAGTCTGGGAGACGTGACAATAAAATTACCATTAAGGAGTAAAAATTTGCTCCCAGGATGTAGGCTCTCTATTCACCTTACAGATTGTTTCTTTTGCTGAGAAGAGACTTTTTAGTTTGAATCCATCCCATTTATTGATTCTTGGTTTTAATTCTTGCGATATAGGAGTCTTATTAGGGAAGTTGGGGCCTAATCCCACATGATGAAGATTAGGGTCTACGTTTCTCCTATTAGATGCAGAGTATCTGGTTTAATTCTTAGGTCTTTGATCCACTTTGAGTTGAGTTTTGTGCATGGTGAGAGATAGGGGTTTAATTTTATTTTGTTGCATATGGATTTCCAGTTTCCCCAGCACCATTTGTTGAAGAGGCTATCTTTTTTCCAATGCATATTTTTGGCACCTTTGTCTAATATAAGATAATTGTAATTTTGTGGGTTAGTCTCTGTGTCCTCTATTCTGTACCATTAGTCTACCAGTCTGTTTGGGTGCCAATACCATGCTGTTTTTGTTACTATTGCTCTGTATTATAATATAAGGTCCAGTATAGTGATGCCACCTGCTTCACTCTTCCTGCTAAGGATTGCTCTTGCTATTCTGGGTCTTTTATTTTTCCAGATAAATTTCATGATTGCTTTTTTTATTTCTATGAGGAATACCATTGGGATTTTTATTGGAATTTCATTAAATCTGTATTGTGCTTTAGGTAGTATGGTCATTTTGATAATATTAATTCTGCCTATCTAAGAGCAAGGTAGATCTTTTCATCTTCTAAGGTCTTCTTTGATTTCTTTCTTTAGGGTTCTGTATTTTTCATTGTATAGATCTTTCTCTTCTTTCTTTAAGTTGATTCCCAAGTATTTTTATTTTATTTTTTTAGGTTATTGTGAATGGGGTAGTTTTCCTCATTTCCCTCTCAAAGGATTTGTCATTGATATACAGAAATGCCTTTGATTTATGGGTGTTGATTTTATATCCTGCTACTTTGCTGAATTCATTTACTAGTTCTAGAAGTTTTCTGGTGGAGATTTTTGGGTCTTCTAGGTATAGAATCACAATGTCAGAAAATTTTACTCCTCAGACGTCAGATAGAGCACTAATCTCTGGGGTATATAAAGAACTCAAAAAGCTAAGCACTGAAAAAACAAATAACCCAATCAATAAATGGGCCAAGGACCTGAACAGACACTTCTCAGAAGAGGCTATACAATCAATCAACAAATATATGAAAAAATGTTCATCATCTTTAGCAATTAGAGAAATGCAAATCAAAACTACTCTAAGATATCATTTCACTCCAGTCAGAATGGTAGCTATTATGAAAACAAACAACAATAATATTATTATGAAAACAAACAACAATAATTTTATGGCAAGGATGTGGAGGAAAAGGTACACGCTTGCATTGCTGGTGGGACTGAAAATTGGTGCAGCCAATATGGAAAGCAGTATGGAGATTCCTTGGAAATCTGGGAATGAAACCACCATTTGATCCAGCTATCCCTCTCCTTGGTCTATACCCAAAGGGCTTAAAATCAGCATATTACTGGGACACAGCCACATCAATATTTATAGCAGCACAATTCACAATAGCTAAACTGTGGAGCCAACCTAGATGCCCTTCAATGGATGAATGGATAAAAAAAATGTGGAATATATACACAATGGAATTTTATTCAGCAATAAAAGAGAACAAAATCATGGCATTTGCAGTTAAATGGATGGCATTGGAGAAGATAATGCTAAGTGAAGTTAGCCAATCCCCCCAAAACAAATGCTGAATGTTTTCTCTGATAGAAGGAGGCTGATTCATAGTGGGGTAGGGAGGGGAAGCATAGGAGGAATAGATGAACTCTAGATAGGGCAGAGGGATAGGAGGGAAAGGGAGTGGGCAGGGGGTTAGCAAGGATGGTGGAATGTGATGAACATCATTATTAAAAGTGCAGGTATAAAGACACAAATTTGTGTCAACATACTTTATGTACAACTAGACATATGAAAAATTGCACTGTATATGTGTAATAAGAATTGTAATGCATTCTGCTGTCATTTTTTTTAAAAAAAATCAATTAAAAATTAAAAAAATAAAATTACCATTTAGTACACTTTTGTAAAGGTTCTGTAAAATTACATTTTACTAAAGTGCTACTAGAAATAACTGAAAACATAAACAAATCTTAAAAATGAATCTCTCGGTCTTTTAGAAATCTACAATGTATGTGGACATAAAAAGAAGGTATTTGGTGATAGAGTTGTTGTCTGCACAGTTTTCACCCTTGATCATCTACTCTTTCCAATTCAAAAACTAAATGCATGAAGTTAAACTTGCTAACCAAATTATGTAATAAGGAAATAGTCTGAAACACTTGAGAATTTATCTAATGCTGAGCCACAGATGGGTTGAGAATCACAGATGCAGACAAACTTCAGAGGGATCCATCTCACCTGTGACCTTCACTTCTGTGATGTTCTCTTCAGAGAAATCACCATCTCTGAAGAAGCAGTGGTACTGCCCATCGTCATCAACACTGACATTAAAGATCCTGAGGGTCAATTTACCTTCTCCAATGGCATCTTTCAGGAGTTCTGTTCGCTCCACATACCTGGAGGTAGTTTCTCCATACAGGTCTTTACCCTCCTTGTACAGGTAAATGGGTTGTGTGTAGTGGTCACAGAACCAGCAGATCTCCATGTGTTGTGCACTCTGTTGGGGAGACAACTGGCAGCTGAGCTCAACTTCTCCATGAAATGGAGCCAGGATTGGCCCCTTTAAGCCTTTTACCATGAATTGTTCTGGGAAGGGAAACAATAACCAAAAGGTGAGAGCATGAGTTAGGACACACCTTCTATTTAAATCATTATCATCTCTCTTCTCTTTTCTCTTCTCTTCTCTTCTTTTCTTTTCTCTTCTTTTCTTTTCTTTTCTTTCCCCTCTCTCTCTCTCTCTCTCTCTCTCTCTCTCTCTCTCTCTCTCTCTCTCTCTCTCACACACACACACACACACACACATATCCCTTATTGAGAGTCAATTATTTTGTTTGCCCTGAAGACATTTTAACTTAACCCTTGACTTGAGTAGTAGTTCATTAAATTGTTTACCTTAAAAAATACGAAAATATGGCTTCCATTGCTGCTAAATATTTTATGTCTTTGTTAAGAAAAACTTTAATAGTTGCTTCCTATTTCATTCTATTTGTTCATCCTTTGTAAACCTCTGTCTCAGACTGCTTTTAATATTTGCTGCACTATAATGAATCTGTGTATAAATGTATCCTTTTTCTGGATAATTTTCATAGGGCTTCTTGAATTGGAAGATTCTTTTTTCAATTCTAGAAAATTCTACTCATTGCATGTTTAATTTTATTTCTCTTATTCTCTATATTCTTTTATAATGTAACTGTCTCAACTGTTTTAGGAATTACCAGGAAGACATCCCAAAGTACCACCGCCTGCTCCTCCAAGATTCATTTTTTTTTTTGTAGTTGGACACAATACCTTTATTTTATTATATTTATTATGATTTCTTACATACATGACAATAATGGAGTGCATTACATTCATAATTTTTTTCTTTACAATACTTAACACCTTTATACCACATTTTATCAAATCTCTGTTTGTATATAAGGTATGTTGACACCAAATTTACATCTTCGTACATGAATTTGTATAATGATGACTGTCTCCTTCCACTATCCTTGCTATTCCCCTTCTCCCTCCCTTTCCCTCCCATCCCTATTCCCCATCTAGAGGTAAATTTCCTCCCATGCTCTCCCTCCCTACCCCAGTTTGAGTCACCCCCCACCATATCAGAGAAAACATTCAGCATTTGTTTTTTGGGGATTGGCTAACTTCACTTAGCATAATCTTCTCTAATGCCATCCATTTCCCTGAAAATGCCATGATCTTATTCTTTTTTAGTGTAGAGTAATATTCCATTGTGTATAAATGCCAAATTTTTTTATCCATTCATCCACTGAAGGACATCTAGGTTGGCTCCACAGTTTAGCTATTGTGAATTGTGCCGCTATAAAGATTAATGTGGCTATGTCCCTGTAGTATGCTGTTTTTAGGTCTTTTGGGTATAGTTTGAGAAAAGGAATAGCTGGATCAAATGGTGGTTCCATTCTCAGCTTTCCAAGGAATCTCCATACTGCTTTCCATATTGGCTCCAATAATAGATGTAATTATTTTTTAATTTCTTTCTTAGCAGATTCATTATTGGTATATAGAAAAACTATTTGTTGTTATATATCGATTCAGTATTCTGCTTCTTTTCTGAATTTTTTCATCAGGTTTAAATGTCATTTGAACCAATGTTTAGGGTCTTCTAAGTATATGATTGCATCAGCTGCAAATAGGGATAATTTGACTTCTTCCTTTCTTATTATATCCCTTTATTTCTTTCCCTTGCCTAATTGCTCTGGCTCAAATTTCAAGTACTATAGTGAAGAAGAGTGTTGAGAGCAGCTATCCTTATCTCAATCCTGAATTTGAAAAAAAAATTTGCAGTTTTTCTCCATTCATATGATGCTGAGTTTGGTTTTGTCATATATAACCTTTACTATGTTGAGGGAATTTCCTTCTATACCTACTTTCTTCATGGACTTTATCATGAAGAAATGTTAAATTTCATCAAATGCTTTTTCTGCATCTGTTGAAATGATTATGTGTTTTTTCCTTGATTCTATGTATGTTCTGTACTACATTTATTGATTTGTATACATTGAACCATCCTTGCACTTCTGGAATAAAATCAATTTGATCATGTAATATGTATTTATTGATTTTATTATTTTTTTAATTCACAACAACAGTGGAATGCATTACAATTTTTATTACACATATAAAGCACAATTTTTTAATATGTGGTTGAATTTGGTTTGCAAGTATCTCTTTCAGTCAGTTTTGCTAAGTTTTTACAAATTTGTTTATTTTCCCCCCCAAAATCCCAACTATTTATTTCATTGATCATTGTATTGTTCTTTTACTTTCTATTTCATTAATTTTAACTCTGATGTTTATAATTTATTTCATATGTCTAGTTTTCGGATTGTGTTATTCTTGTTTTTATAAGGCATTGAGGTGTATCATTAGCTTGTTTCTTTGAGATAGCTCTGATTTTTTTTAAATGTAGGCACTCATATATAACCCTCTCTTTGAACTGCCTTTGCTGTATCCCATAAATTCTGATAATGTTTTGTTAACATTTCAGATTCCAAGAATTTTTAAATCCATCTCCACAGTTTCTTCAATGATCCACTTATCATTCAAAAGTATCTCTTTCTTTTTTTTATTTTTTATTTTTTTAAAATTTTTTTATTAGTTGCTCAAAACACTACAATGATGTTGACATATCATACATACATTTGATTCAAGTGGGGTATGAATTCTTTTTTTTTTCCACGTGTACAGATTGCAGTATCACATTGGTTTTACAGCCACGTTTATACATACAGCCATATTAGTGTCTATTGTATTCTGCTACCCTTCCTATTCCCCCTTCCCCTCCCTTCCCCTCCCATCACCTCTCTCTACCCACTCACTCTATGATACTTCTCTCTCTCTCTCTCTTTCTCTCTCTTCTTCCTCACACCATCTTATATGTAATTTTGCATAACAATGAGGGTCTCCTTCCATCTTCCATGCGATTCCCCTTCTCTCTCCCATTCCCATGCATCTCTCATCCCTATTTAATGGTAATCTTCTTCTCATGCTCTTCCTCCCTGCTCTGTTTTGAGTCGCCCCTCTTATATCAAAGAAGACATTCGGCTCTTGCTCCTTAGGGATTGGCTAGCTTCATCAAAAGTAACTCTTTAACTGTTCATACATTTATAAAATTTCTGTGTTTTTTCATTGTTGATTTTTAATTTCATTTCATTCTGATCTGAAAAGATGCAAGAGATTTAACAGCAAAGGTTTGTTTTTTGGCTTAATACATGATCACTTTTGGAGAAAGTTCCATGAGTTTCTGAAAAGAATGTGTATTAAGCTTTTTTCTATTAAATATTTTGTAGATTCTTGTTAAATTTATTTGGGCTATATTAAAGTTTAAATCTGATGTGTCTTTCTTGATTTTGTGCCAGAATGACTTGTTAGTGAGAATGGTGTAGTGAAGTATTCCACTATTATTGTATTGGGACCTGTCAGTCCCTTTGTATCAAGTAATGTTTGTTCTATGAAATTAAGTGCAGTGACATTTGGGGAATAAATCTTTATATTTTTGTTAGATTGTTTCCTTTACCAATGGTTTCCTTTATCAAATGTTTTGACATTGCTTGTCTGTTCTGATTATTTTTGGCATGAAGTCTGCTTTGTCTGTATATGGGATTAGCTAATCCTGCTTGGTTTGGGAGTCCATTTGCATGGGATATCAGTTTGCATCCTTTCACTTTTCAGTCTCTAAACATTTTTGCCTATGAGATGTGTTTCTTGGGACAACATACAGTTGGGTCTTGTTTTTCAATTCATTATTCTATTTTATTTCTTTTATCTGGAGAATTAAGACCATTTGAACTTATTATAATGAATTAAGACCATTTGAACTTGTTATTATAGGGGTATGTGCTACCACATGTCATTTTGTTTCATTTCTCATATTTGAATCATTACTATTCCTTATTTGCTTATCTATTTTTCTAATGGGGTTTATTTTTTTCCCTGATGTCTTGGTTATTTTTATCTTCTTCTTCTGTATGTATCTTCTCCCTTAGATCATTCCTTGGAACTTTGATCATTGTTTTTCAATATTGTTTAGTTGTCAATGGATCTGTATTTTATTTATTTATATGTGGTACTGTGGCTTGAACCCAGTGCCTCACACATGCTAGGCAAGCATTCTGCCACTGAGTTGCAACCCCACCCCAGAACTTTAATCATTTTAACAGTCAACTTTTTGAATTTTTCCTGACATTTCTTCTGCTTCATTGTCTATGGGTTCAACTATTGGAAAGTTATAAAATTTTGGAGACTTGTTTCTATATTTCTGTTTTGATATTTGAATATCTGCCGGGCTAGATATATCTTCTACTGTTATGTCAGAGACTTTTTTTTAGTGAGTTGCTTTATTATATGCCCTAGACTGGGGGTAAATCTCAGCATAAAAGCAACTTCTCAACATATTCATGCTACTGTGATCAATCCCTAACCCTTCTTTGAGAAGACATAATAATCTTGAGTAATTGACCATTTGAGAGTAAACCATATGCTAATAATCCATAAAAACTTATAGAAAATGATCTTTGTAGCTCCACTCATCCAAAAGTGAAAATGGGAATAATACTATAGTAGGTTGTAAAGTTGGATATTGAAGAAAGTAAAATTAATATTTAACTTTGCTGAGTAGCTGATCTCTCACTGCTTTTACTCCAGACTGGAGGAGCTTGCATTTGTATAGCCTGCTTTTGATCCACCATCTTGATCTTTCAATCTCTGGAAATTTTTTAAATAAGAGCACTATTTTTAAATAACTACTGGGTATGGAATATATCTACAAAATATTAAAGTTTATAACATAAATACAATCATCTTTTTGAAATCTGAAATTAGTTAATGAAGAGATCTCAATGAAACAGAGTTTAGAAATTCAGATACACTGGAAATTTGGTTTATGACAAAGATGACTTCTGGAATCAGTGGAGAAAGTTGAGTTAATCAGGGGAAAGGACAACTAATTAATTATTTTTAAACAAAAATAATGTTGGATCTCTCTCAAGCCTTGTATAAAAAGGGAAAATGTTAATAATAAGTGAAACTGTGTGTGTGTGGGGGGGGGGGGGCGGGCAGAGGAGCAGATGGAAATAAGGGAGTGGGATTATATTGGAACTCCATACACTTCCTGCATAATTTTTTCATGAACCTGAAATTCATTTAGAAAATAGTTAAAAATTAAAAGTTAAAAATAAAAATTAGGTGAGTTAAAAATTAAAAGTCAATTAGGAGAAAATAGAGAACAAAATAAATAACAACTTTGGCAGGCAATTTTGCAATCCATGAAATAAAATAAAAATTCAAAGCAAAATAAATTTTATATATCAAAAATATAATTTAAAAATCTAATAAATTATAAACTTATCATAAATACAGGGAACAGATAAAACAGATTAAAAATCAATTCAATATTTAGGCATTCATAAAAATCAACAAAGAAAAGACTAACAATGAAGAGGAAATAAGGCATTAGAACATAAACATGAAGTTCAGAGAAAAAGAAAACATAAAATTTTTGGAAAGATACTCAACCTTACTCATTAATAAGAAACTAGAAAGTAATCAGTATAAAATCTTACTTTTCAACAATAAGTTTGGAAAAGATAAAAAACTTTGATACCTGTAACATCTACCTGACAAAGTCACATATGCTATTGGCAGAAGTTATTGACAACTACTTCAGAATAACATTTTCAATATAATAATAAAATAGTGCATAAACTGTGGTCAGCAGTTCCATTGACAATACTTTGTATGTTCATACTCACAGTTATGCTTAAAACAGGCATAAGGATATTTGTGTAATTTATTATTTTAATTAGCAAAAGACTGAATCACACCTAATGCTGTATCAGTAAGATGTTTTTCATCTAACATGCAGCTTTTACTAGAAATTTCTATACTTTTATGTCATTTGTTTTCTTAGAATTTTATGGATCTCTAAATACCTGTATTAAACAAATACCTTGTTTAGATTCCTTGACAAATGCTGATTCTCATCCTCTATCAAGATCCCACTAGTCTGTTTCATCTTTCCTTATCTTATTCTACACTGTTCTGAAAACACACAGGGATTCCAAGATGGATCCACTCCTTGCACCACTTCTTCTCTGCAAAAGTCATACATAAATCATGTCTCTTCAACAGAAATGATGGGTTCTCAAGGGAAAGTTTTAATTTATCTTTATTTGTTTTTCCATCTTGTAACCTAGTACAAATCTGAGTAAAGAAAACTTGCTCATTAGGAACGATTAATTCTTCCTAAATACAAGCTGTATCCTATGGTGCTCATCTTCATATCATTACTACATATTAAGCCTTAGGAAAAATTGTCAAAAAAAATATCTTTTGAGTTCGTCCTTGCTTTTCCTGACAAACTTTATTTTCTTATGTTTGTAAGGACAAGTGAGATATCATACCTAAACTTGGTGTAACCATCTGAAGGAGATACAGGACAACAAAGTGTCTGCAGAAAAGTACCCTTGTAGTTTCCATTGCACCTGTGATAAAGAATGAGGCAAGTTCATAAATAGTGATAACAGGAGTAAGAAGTTGCAGAATTCAAACACCTCCACATCTTTTCATAGTACTTAACTCTCAAGTAAACTTGCCAGGTAAAATGTAGGGTATCCAGTTAGATTTTAATTTCAGATAAACAACAAGCAAATAAATAATAAGAAAGTATCAGCATTTCCTTTGTAGTATTTAGTATCCTCACATTTTGATTTGATAACTCTGGCAACCCAATCCTTAAGAATATGCAATATAATGAGTAGGCCCAGATTGACCTGTCTTTCCCACTCAAGGGTGAGTTTTTCCCAAGCTAGATGTCATTTGTCTTCTGGTTTTGTAGACTTCATTGAATGACCTGCTTTTTCAAAGTGACAGACCTAGGGAATAGAATCTTATCTCCTAAGCCTCTTTACTGTAAACATTTGTCACATGTAATTACATTTACTTACACAGAAAAGTATACCAACAAAGATTTAGCCTTATTATTAGGGGAGAACCGAGTGGCCGTTTCAGAAAGGAATATGGCTTTCTGAATTTTATCTTCATGGAGAACTTGTAATTAGAGATAGATGTGTGGACTCGTGTGGTCAATAAAGAGCAAAGGGGAAAATGAAATTGGCTTCCTCAATCAAATGTGAGGGCTTTTCATTCATATGATAGTTTGATTTTTGACTCAGCAGATAAATGTGATAGTTGTCAATGGATACCTCAAAAACAAACAAAACCCAGCTTCCTAGGTGCCAGTGTTTCAGAGAAGAGGGAAAAATAGCTGATGGCAACAATGTTGTGCAAATACCACCCTGTGTACACGGGCAGTTCTAGCAGCCTGGGAAAGCACTTCTCTCTGCCGCACAGTGACAAGGAGAAGGTCCACAGAGGCTTTACTAGTGAGGAGGTGCAACCTTGTGAAGAGCAAGGAGCTTTCTCAGGAAGCATGAGGCAACGAGGACCTCCATCAGATTCATATGAGGAAGCCTTGTTAAGCAAGAGGACTTGAGCAAAACCTAGTAAGACTGATGAGTGAGGCAGAGAGAAAATTATGAAGGCTCCACATGCCAGGTTGATGAATTTAAGTTTTAACCTCTATGTAAGAGAATTGTAACAGTCTAAGCAGTCACGTGCATAGAGGTTAAAAGCAGGGTCTAAGAAAGGGACCAACTAAGTCAAGATTCTGCCCTTGTCATTTAGCTGTATGAGTTTAGGAAAATTACTAAAACTTTGTGTTTCCATTTTTCATCTGTTACAGGGGATGATGATTTCTTTCTCATTGTATTTATTGTTGGAATTAATGGAGTAATAATATCTAAAGTCACCAGAATAATACCTGATAACTACTATACTATAAAGTATAAGTACTGTAAAGAACTCAAGGACTATAAGTATTAATTTTCTTACCACTTTTAATATTGTTGAAATTTAGTAATATTTAAGACAGATGAAAATGGAGAGCCTTGGAATCAGACTCACACCCTGGCTTTACTACTTAACAGTTACCTCAAGTTATTTGTGTAATTTCTGTACCTCTGTTTACTATCCAGAAAATAAATAAGAGTATATATTTCACATACCTAAATTCATTGAATATAAGTGTTTAAGTTTTTAAAAAGTGGAGCATAAAAATGCTCAAAAATGTTATTTTTAGCTATCGATAAAGAACTTATAGTCATGGCACAGTACATACAGATTTACATATTTGAAGTGCGATTCTGAAGGCTGAGGAAGGAATGGAGGCAGTAACATCACATGGCAAACAGAATGAATATTTCCACCCAAACAGGTGTTGCTGGGGAAGAAACGAAAAGATCACCACTTAAGAGAGAGAATAACTGTACATACTCCTGGATTAAATTGAGGGAATAGCAGAGAAGTATTTTCACATGACTTCTGAACTTCTTGGATGTGTAACTTGGTGGCTAAATTATGTCATTAGTCATGATAAGACCCTTGGGAAGAAAAGCAATTAAATTTTGAACAGGTCAACTTTTAGATTTCTATGCAATTGTTTTTATTTACCCTAGTGAATTAATTATGAAACACACATTATTCTTTGCTACAATTGTTAAGGTACATGACTTGGCTAAAGATTTTTAGGATTTTTAATATAGGAATTATAACTTCTCTTCAAAATATGTTGCAGAATCTTGTAGTGTGTCCAGCATATATTAGATGTGCTGGCTGTCTCCTGTTTGCTTCCCCAGATACAATCTCCATTTTCTCCACCTTTCTCTGTTTCTCACAAAATGAAACTAAGAATTATAGCAATTGGCTCTCTTTTCAGTGGCTTCTGGTGAAATAATAAGCAGATTACAGGAATGAAAGAGGATGACTTTGGAATATTTGCTCTCTCAGACTTTTCTGCTGGGTTGCTGTGTGAGCTATTTGCCCAATCATTAAGCAGGCAAACAAACAAAACCAAACATTAAACAAACAAAAAATCCTACCCCGTAGCCCTCTCTACCCATAAGTTTTGGTTACTGCTTCCTGCCTTTACTTCCTCAGGTGTACGGGTGATCACAATCTCTTTATGTTAGCTCCAGGGTCCTGCTTTGCTCCTCCAAACTTCTCTACATCTTATTTGTACATTTGTAAATAAGCTTTTTAATTAATATTCCAGGAACTTGAGCATGTCATCCATTTCTTGTTGAAACCCTGGCTGGTAACAGGAATTGATATTGAATGTAGCTCCTAGAAAGAGATTCCCAACATGTGCTTCTGAAATTGGGTTTCTCATGTACTGGGGGAAGGCACAGCTGACCCTACTGAAAGGAATGGAAAAAAAAAATCTATAGCATGCCACAGCACCAGATTTATTCAAATTATGAATATTGGTGGTATAGGATCAAGTGCAGGTGGTGAAGAAGGCACAAGGAAGGAAAGAAAATAACATGGTTGGTATGGTCAAAAAGTAATTATAAAGACTACAAAGTTCTCTACCTTCTTAGGACTGTCCTATAAGATGGACCTGATGAAAAGGAAAATTTAAAAGCAATGAATCCACAGTTGAGAACCAGGGGGTCTCCATCCTAATTCTGGAAAAGCTCATTTTTCTCTAATTATAAGAGATGGAAATGAGAATTGAATCCAAGGTCTAATTTTAAGGGTTTCAGAATTGGAGTAATAGTTAAATGCTCCATTTATAAAAAAAAGTCTCTTCAGCTAATTTAAAGACACTCTAAGGCAGACTAAAATGTTGAGACATGGGAAAAGGGGATTTGGGCACAGAGGGACAGGGCCATGCACAGGATTAACAATATGGATATCCTTGCATTTAGGATTTATTTAGCTATCACCCCTGAATGTTCAACTTATTATTTCAGGAGACTAGCTTAAGCTGAACTGGTGGCTAGCTATCATAAAGGAAACGTTATTTTATACTCAAGGGGTGGATACTGACTCTGTCTATCATTGGATGTGAGTTCCCGACTGGTAGCACTTCATCGTGCACAGATATTCATACACATAAAAAATGCCTTTTCCTTTTCTTTTTTTTAATCACATGCAACATTGTCTCTGACCAGGAAATTCATTTTACAGCAAAGGAAGTGCACCAATGTGCTCAGGACCATGAGATTCACCAGTCTTACCATGTACCCATGACCTAGATATAGCTGATTTGATAGAATCTGATAAAGGCTTAGGTGTAACACTAGCCCTAGAACATGTGGGATTCGCTTAAACTAGAGGATAACTGATTGTGACTTCTCTCTAAAGCAGAATGCAAAGTCCTAGAAACCAAGGAGTAGATATGGAAGATGATCCTCTCATTATGTGACCTTATAACCTACTTAAAAAATGTTTACTTCCCCTCTTATAGTCTTCAATTCAGTGTGTTTGGAGGTCCCAGGATCTCACAGAGGAAGGTTTTCACTATATGACACAATTATGAATGAGATGAATTAGAAGCTGAGACTTTCCCCTAACCACCTGGAGCTTCTCACACCACTTAACCAAGAATCAGAAAAGTGCATCACTGCAGGACTGGAGAGACTGATCCAGGGTCAGAGGTGACTTGACCAATACTCCTGGTCCTTAGAGACGTGAAGTTACCCAATAAGAGTAGCGAAATCAAGGGCTCAGAGCCATAGAAATAAATCTCTGAAGGACCCTACTAGGTTAAGAACCTAGCTAAGGTGCTGATTAAAGGCAAGTATTACACAGAGCAAGCAATGGAGGAAGAAGGTACTACAACTACCATGTTTATATTTTTGCAATGAGTTGACTTAATAATAACTATGTTCTGTATTTTTAATCATAAAATTTTTGCCTATTTTTCTTCCAAGATACTTCACAGGTGTGACATTGCTGATGACAGACTATGTTTCATGCAGGAAGTGTGACCAAATTAATATTACCTATTAATTACAGGATATGGTACCTTATAGGATTGAAGTTTCCCCATAGTAATTATGCAAACATATTCCACAGCTGAAGGACAAGACTAGACTGAGGACAAAACTCTTGCTAAGAGGCAAAGATTACTGAGGTGCTCATCTTACTTTGTCTATCTACATCTATTCTGCAGTTCTCCAAAGATAATTTTAAAAACAATTTTTTAAAAAGCCAAATATATATTGTACCTTTATTTTATTTATTTATATATGGTGCTTAGAATCAAACGCAGTGCCTCACACATGCTAGGCAAGTGCTCTATCATTGAACCAAAACCCCAGCCCCAAGCATTGATCTTAATATAGAAAATATTGTCCTTTGGAATATTGCTATAATGAACCCCAAATGTTTACCATGCACTTCTGGTATCCCTTCATATAAGATTTTATACCTGGTCAACTCACTTTAAAATTATGTATGAAACACTTGAGAGTCTTTTGTGGGGAATACCACTGGTATTTTAAAACATTCTCCCAGATGATTTCATTTACTACTGAAGTTGAAAACTATCTTTTTATGGGTAATGGATATTTCTGATTTGCCCTTAAGATTTTTCAGGGCTTTTATGAGAGGGAGAGTAACAGTGTTTTTTCAACTGGGTCTTTAGAAATTAATTTAAAATTCTGTTTTTTCTAATGTTCTCTGAATATGATTATGCTTTAATTATGTGTGGAACTGCAATGTTATGAAAATACATACTTCATCTTGCAAATGAGAAGTGGTTTCATGTGTTGTTATCTCCACCTATTATATAAGTCAATGAGAATACATTCTTTCACTGTTTACCTAGTCAGAGATGGGAAAACCCAACAAAGTAAGAGCATTTACATGAACTTCAAAAGTTTTTTTTTCCCCATCCAGCCCCTATGTATAATTTTTAAAATTAGTGCATATGGATATGTGTGTGTGTGTGTGTGTGTATGTGTGTATATATATATATATATATATATATATATATATATATGTTAAATTAACTGTTGATATATTCATATATATGGAAAGTTGGACAATTTCATTTTACCATTTCTCCCTCCTTGATCTCTTCTATTTTCATGAAATTCTACCCATTTTTCTTTTTTCTTTCTTTTTTCCCACTTATTGTGGTCTAGTTTTTCCATGTGAGAGAAAACATTTGACCCTTGAACATTCTTGGGTCTGGCTTATCTCACTTAGAATGCTATTCTCCAGTTCTATTTTTTTATCAGCAAATGCCATAATTTTATTCCTCTTTATATCTGAGTAAAACTCCATTGTGTGTGTGTGTATGTGTGTGTATATGTATGTATGTATGTATATGTATATAGATAGATAGATAGATAGATAGATCGATCGATCGATCGATCGATCTTTCCTAAGAATCTCTCTTTCATAGCCTCTAGTCTTACTTATTCTTGGGGGCTAACACAAGAGTATATCTTAAGTTAAATTTAACTATTATTTTTCTTTTAAATTCCCAGGAATGGCCGTGTTTTGGTTTTAACTGTTTTTGCTAGGTGTTTAAGATGAAGCAGGTCAAACTGACTTTTGTTTCTATATATTGTTAAGAGTCAGTTGAACCAACAATAAAAATTAAAAAATAAAAATAAAAAAAGGGTCAGTTGAGTTCTCATTGGAGTCACTTGTAGGGGAACTTGAGAACAGATTCTTAGCTTTGCAAGTGCCATTTGCACGAGGATGGATCAGCACCTCACTGACCATGTGACTTTCCTTGGAAGCATCAGAGATGTCTCCCTTTTTCAATGACCCTTCTCTTTATAGGAAGTGCACCAATTGGCTTTCTGTTCTCTGATGGTCTCATTAATCTCCCTGATTTGGATGTTATGTGGCCCAGAGTTGCAAAGCTCTTTAGAAGTTCCCTGTTGCCTGGGTTTAGACTGACTCAGAAGGCAAGAGCCAAATATTGGCTTTCTTGGCCCTTTTAACTTAAATTTAAACATCTAGTAAGTCAGTCTCACCAGTCTTAATTTGATTACTAGGTTTTAACTTTAATGTGTATAACCTTACAGTCTTTTACCCCTTTTATTAATTGGGGTCTGTACTATTATATCTGTCCTGTAGGTGATGGCTTATTATCTTATATTAACCCAGGTTGTGCATTCTTGAAGCAATACCTCTGCAAAACATTAACAGGCAACATTTAGACAGTTTATAAGAAAAATACAAAATAAAATTAACAAGAGTAAAAACAGTAGAACATCAGCTTGATATAATGTTCCTTTAAACCTTCTACCTTAAAAACTTGTATACCTTGAAAATATAAACATATTTAATATACAAAGAAGAGTAATAGCATATGACACTGATGTTTTTATATTAACCAAGTTTAGCTCTGAAAGAAAAATTTAGACTTTGTAAGATAGTACACTACTTCAAAATAACAGTTGTTATTTAACAGTTGTAAAAACCTTAATTTTTTCAAGATTATTTATTCTAAAAAATAAAACTTAACAGACACCATGTCAGTAAATTAATGTCTTAAGAAATCTTTGCCATTTTAACACATAGATTAGACTTTGGCTTATATCAGTATATTAACATTTGACCTTAGGGGAAAACTTTTATTAGCTTTGACTGGTTGTTTCATCATAGACACACACACACACACTTATATATAATATAAAAAATATATATAATATTTATATATATATATATATATATATATAAACATACAAACATATTGAAATTTGTCCTTTACTTACACATACCATCTTTATCATTTAAACTTTCTTGTTTATTTCATCTCATAGACTTTCTTACCCAGAAACACTTTCTTTTCCCTCTATTGAATATAGTTTTCATGCCTAAAACCTTCTAATTTCTCTTTCCTTCCTTTTAACCCCCTTTTTGTTCACATTCTGAAACAACCCTTGTAAATTTCTGAATTTAGGAAAATTATTCCATTTTAATAAGAAATATTTTGTTATGTACAGGACATAGTTAATCACATCTGTTTACCATTTCATGAAAACATAAAAAAATGTTTAAGTACATAGAATTAAATCCGTTGGGACTTTAAACTCTTAGTAACCTTATCTTCAGTGATGACAAAGCAAATTTAACACCCCCTGCTTTTTTATTTACAAATTTATGAAAACACTGATAATGTTACCAATGGAATTCAAGGAGTTAAGAATACTTGATGGTATGTTTAACAGTTAGCATTTTCACTTTGTAAATTAATCATATGTCTAACAAATAAATTTATGAGTAATCCCATGTCAAATATATTTTACTTATTTTTACCAAGATATCAGAGAAATGTATTGAACAGTATTAGCCATTTTTTCCTTGTTGAAGAACAGTCCTAGAACCAAGGGGTATTAGACATTTCATAGACATCAACATTTAATTAGTTCTTTGACCACCTAAAGAGACTTGTGAGTTAATTTTAAAGACATCTTTACTTTCATCTGTTTACCCAATTTAAATTGAACCTTCTTAAATCATATTAATTAAAGGTATTTGGGTTTATATTTTTTAAAATATGAACACTTATTATATATCTGCCAATTTTTACATCATGTACATAATATATGGATGCATGCACATATAGAGATTCAACATATAATGCAAGTGTGCACACATAACACAAGAGCAAAGGCCTTATAGTTTTTTGTAGGTGAATCTCCATTGCTATGTTACAGATGTTTAAAAACTCCATAGTTGAATAAAAAATAGGACTGATCAGAAAAATATTAACCTAGGTGCATAGGACCCAAATCATGAGCTCAAAAAATATGGAATTTGAGGGGAAAAAACAGAGTCCCAGAAAAAATGACACAGCCAATAACTATTTAAGTGAAATATCATACAATTTACTTTTTGGTTTAGTCAAGTTTGAGTTCAGGTAAAGACACTTTTTATTTATTTTCTCCCCCTTAAGCCTCAGACCAACATCCTAAAAACTTATGTTATCTCATTTAAAGTTATGGGATATTTTATGCAAAGGTTTGGGGCAAAGAAGGATATAAGAGCTTATAGCCAGGAGAGGACACTCCCTACATTTTTGCTCCTGTTCTTTCCCCACTATTGCTTCCATTTTAACTTCTTGCTTTTGCCTTTTGATCTTCTCTCTTGGAAGCTATCTCACCCAAACAACAGTGGGGCACCATGTCCCCACAAGGCAGTGGGCTAATACTGGTTAACAAAAGAACATGAAAGGAGGCAGAGGCTGTTTACCTGTTTGTACCTCCACAAATCACTGTGGAGGTACAATGCCCATAAGCATTGTGCAGGGCCCACATGGATCAAATATTCACTTTACAAGAAATCATAGATTCATAGCTAATAACTTGTCAAAAGATCTCTAATCTCATGTTTTATTTTTATATCCCGGGCTTTTAAAAGGTGTCATAAAATTTGTAGTTGAACCCTTTTATGTGATCTAGGTAAATTACCCATTACCCTGACTGCTTACCTGTTTTGAGCTCTGAATTTCCTTATGGCCAGGGATCCCTGAAGCAAAAGCCATCCTGATTACCCCCACATTTAGCACTAAAAACTGAAGGGCCTACCCCTCCAGCACTGTAGGTAGCTTGAGGGTGTGGAGAAACCCCTCCAGGAATGGATTCAGAGAACTGCAACTATTTTATTGCGCAGAAAAAATAGCTTTCATAGTGGGTATGTGCTAATTTACATATAACAGTCATGGTAGGCCAGAGATGATACACAACATATCATATTACAGGAGTCCAGACAGCAAGAGTTAAGAAACTGCCATGCAGGCTGGCCATGTACCAACAGGAGAATAACTTCCTATCAAAAGAGCAAGGAAATTGTGCTTTTCAGTATTCTGATAGCACTTTATCCCCAAACATAGCATTCTGTTAGGACTTCTCTGCTGTACAGTGAGCAGGATAAGCATTCCTCCATGAGGGTCCAGAATCAGGCCTACCAACAGGTCACAAACTATCATAAGCTAACTTTTCCCCTCTGAACATTCTTGAATTAACACAGGAACTTTGGAGGGACACCTCATACGCAAACCACAACAGGAACTAAGATAATGATAAGATTTAGGGATTCTGAATCCACTGAAGTCTCATCCTAGAGCCATGCTCATCAGTAGATGACCTTCCTTATTATATATTTTACCAAATTTAAGTAGATATATCATACATATTTCTTAAATTTGCATTCTTCTTAATTTTTCCTTTTGTCTCCCTCTCTGCAGCTCACCTCTCTATTTCCTCCCATCTTCTCTCCCACTTCAGCCACACTTACCTACCTAAAGTCTTTTGCATTACTATCTTCTCTTATGTCTACAAAGTTAAGGTGCTTCCTCAGCCTAAAAAACTTTCTCTACTGCTTTGCTCAACTGGGTTTATCATTCACTTGGCTGCAAGGCTGTTCTCAGCCATTGTTAGCTCTCTGAAGCCTTCTTTGAGTGCCTAATCTGAATTTCAGTCCTCCTATTTGTGCTTTCATAGTTCCATTTCATTTGTCTCTATGTTCTGGTATAGCATTTAAAATCAATTATGATAGCTCTTTTGTTAAGCACAAATCATATGATATGTATAAATCAGATTTGTTTTACTTATCCCAGCTTGAGGCAAGTCGTGTTGATACCTGAGCGAGGCCAAGTGTAACCACTAAGCTAAGCGCTCCACCCTCAGGTTGATGTAACCAGTCATCCCTGTGAAATTTCCCCTAGAAAGGAACTATCAGGCTAGCAGAAACATGCCCAGAGTTTGAAGCAAGAGAAGGGGCTTTGGTAGTTTGTTTACCTTGTCTCTGTATGACTCTGGAACATCTTACCTTGCCTGCAGAAAAACTGCTAAAACACTGTCAAGACATTCAGGTGACTAAACTGGACTTCTTTCTGTAGGAACAACAGAGTTGACTTCGGATTACAGTCTCAAGTAAGTGAGGGGTTTTAGTAGGGTTTAGGATCATGGTTCTCTCTTCATAGTCTTCACTTATTCTATTCCTTCATCTTTTGTCTTCTTGGAGGGCTCCTGTCTTTAATTTATATGTGCTTGACAGACCTGTAGACTAGTGAGATCTGTGAGGTCAGTAGGATATAAAGCATCGAGCAGTCTTCCTCACCTTAGGGGGAAAATGTTTCTCAAATTTTTTTAATGGATCAATTGAATGTAATTTAATCTCTTAGCAAATATTGGGCTCAATTTCTGGCGATGACTAGATAACAAGTAAACAGTATTCCTATACATGTTATTCCTTAGCCACATAATAGTGAGTCTGGTTTCCATTGTACAATATTCTTGTAACCAGAATAATTCTCCTTTAATGTAGCTAGTTGTGATTAACAAAAACATAATCAGAAAGGAAAATCTCATGGTGAAATAAATGTTCATGATGAGTTTTTAAAATATTATATCTGAATTTTTTTTTTACTTTCTGAAATAATCCAGCACAAGAAAAAAAAATACTGCATGTTCTCAAACATATGTGTAATTTTAAAAAGTTGATTTCATACAAGTAGATACCAGATTAGTGGTCACTAGAGTCTAGGTAAGGAAAGTGAAATGGGAAGAAAGGAAGGTTAGATAATAGGTACAAAAATACACTTAGATAGAAGGAATAAGTTCTAGTGTTCCACAGTACTATAAGGTCACTATATTTTACAACTCATGTATTTTTCTAAAGAACTAGCAGAGAGGAGTTTGAAGGTTCCTAAAGCAAAGAAAGGCTAAATGTTTAATAATAAGGAAATGTTAACTTCCCTGATTTGAGCATTACACATTGAATTATCACATTGTACCCCATAAATATATAGTTATTAGATGTAAATTTTTAAAATTTTAAAGAAAACTGAAAATATTGACACAAAATATTACATTAAAGCCTTCATAAAACTATTTTAATTCAGTTATCCTCAATAGTCAAGAATGATATGTTGAAAACACTTTGATTTTGCTTAAAATAAACACATAACAGAAGGAAGATGGGTTGAGCATTGTTTCCATGAATCATACTGAGTCAAAAATATGCATCTCTTCTTTGTGATCTGATTTATTTTCTAGCAGGTTGAATGTGATTTGTATTAACTTTATAGGAGGGGGTATTGGGTATTGAGCTCAAACACTGAGTTACATCCCAAACCCTAATGTGTGTGTGTGTGTGTGTGTGTGTGTATTTTATTTAGATATGGGGTCTCTGAATTGCTTAGCACCTAGTCATTGCTGAGGCTGGCTTTTTAAAAAATTTTTATTGTTGGTTGTTCAAAACATTAAATAGTTCTTGACATATCATATTTCACACTTTGATTCAAGTGGGTTATGAACTCCCATTTTTACCCCGTTTACAGATTGCAGAATCACATTGGTTACACATCCACTGTTTTACATATTGAAATACTAGTGTCTGTTGTATTCTGCTGCCTTTCCTATCCTCTACTATCCCCCCTCCCCTCCCCTCCCCTCCCCTCCCATCTTCTCTCTCTACCCCATCTACTGTAATTCATTTCTCCCCCTTGTTTTTTTCCCCTTTCCCCTCACTTCCTCTTGTATGTAATTTTGTATAACCCTGAGGGTCTCCTTCCATTTCCATGCAATTTCCCTTCTCTCTCCCTTTCCCTCCCACCTCTCATCCCTGTTTAATGTTAATCTTCTTCTCATGCTCTTCCTCCCTACTCTGTTCTTAGTTGCTCTCCTTATATCAAAGAAGACATTTGGCATTTGTTTTTTAGGGATTGGCTAGCTTCATTTAGCATAATCTGCTCTAATGCCATCCATTTCCCTGCAAATTCTATGATTTTGTCATTTTTTAATGCAGAGTAATACTCCATTGTGTATAAATGCCACATTTTTTTTATCCACTCATCTATTGAAGGGCATCTAGGTTGGTTCCACAGTCTAGCTATTGTGAATTGTGCTGCTATGAACATCGATGTAGCAGTGTCCCTGTAGTATGCTCTTTTTAGGTCTTTAGGGAGTAGACCGAGAAGGGGAATAGCTGGGTCAAATGGTGGTTCCATTCCCAGCTTTCCAAGAAATCTCCATACTGCTTTCCAAATTGGCCACACCAAATTGCAGTCCCACCAGCAATGTACAAGTGTACCCTTTTCCCCACATCCTCGCCAGCACTTGTTGTTGTTTGACTTCATAATGGCTGCCAATCTTACTGGAGTGAGATGGTATCTTAGGGTGGTTTTGATTTGCATTTCTCTGACTGCTAGAGATGGTGAGTATTTTTTCATGTACTTGTTGATTGATTGTATGTCCTCCTCTGAGAAGTGTCTGTTCAGGTCCTAGGCCCATTTGTTGATTGGGTTTTTTGTTATCTTATTGTTTAATTTTTTGAATTCTTTGTATACTCTGGATATTAGGGCTCTATCTGAAGTGTGAGGAGTAAAGATTTGTTCTCAGGATGTAGGCTCCCTATTTACCTCTCTTATTGTCTCTCTTGCTGAGAAAAAACTTTTTAGTTTGAGTAAGTCCCATTTGTTGATTCTAGTTATTAACTCTTGTGCTATGGGTGTCCTATTGAGGAATTTGGAGCCCGACCCCACAGTATGTAGATCGGAGCCAACTTTTTCTTCTATCAGACTCAGTGTCTCTGATTTGATATCAAGCTCCTTGATCCATTTTGAGTTAACTTTTGTGCATGGCGAGAGAAAGGGATTCAGTTTCATTTTGTTGCATATGGATTTCCAGTTTTCCCAGCACCATATGTTGAAGATGCTATCCTTCCTCCATTGCATGCTTTTAGCCCCTTTATCAAATATAAGATAGTTGTAATTTTGTGGATTGGTCTCTGTGTCCACTATTCTGTACCATTGGTCCACCCGCCTGTTTTGGTACCAGCATCATGCTGTTTTTGTTACTATTTCTCTGTAGTATAGTTTGAAGTCTGGTATCGCTATACCGCCTGATTCACACTTCCTGCTTAGAGTTGTTTTTGCTATTCGGGGTCTTTTATTTTTCCATATGAATTTCATGATTGCTTTATCTATTTCTACAAGAAATGCCGTTGAGATTTTGATTGGCATTGCATTAAACCTATAGAGAACTATTGGTAATATCGCCATTTTGATGATGTTAGTTCTGCCTATCCATGAACAGGGTATATTTTTCCATCTTCTAAGATCTTCTTCTATTTCTCTCTTTAGGGTTCTGTAGTTTTCTATGTATAAGTCTTTCACCTCTTTTGTTAGGTTGATTCCCAAGTATTTTTTTTTTGAGGATACTGTGAATGGGAGTGGTTGTCCTCATTTCCATTTCAGAAGATTTGTCACTGATATACAGGAATGCCTTTGATTTATGCGTGTTGATTTTATATCCTGCCACTTTGCTGAATTCATTTATTAGCTCTAATAGTTTCTTTGTAGACCCTTTTGGGTCTGCTAGGTATAGAATCGTGTCACCTGCAAATAGTGATAATTTAAGTTCTTCTTTTCCTATTTTTATGCCTTTAATTTCTTTCGTCTAATTGCTCTGGCCAGAGTTTTGAGAACTATGTTGAACAGAAGTGGTGAGAGAGGGCATCCCTGTCTTGTTCCAGATTTTAGAGGGAATGCCTTCAATTTTTCTCCGTAAAGAATGATGCTAGCCTGAGGCTTAGCATAGATAGCTTTTACAATATTGAG
Source organism: Marmota flaviventris (assembly GCF_047511675.1). Taxonomy (NCBI): domain Eukaryota; kingdom Metazoa; phylum Chordata; class Mammalia; order Rodentia; family Sciuridae; genus Marmota; species Marmota flaviventris. The sequence continues at coordinate 37,460,789 of NC_092507.1, read as the reverse complement.
GTATGTTCCTGTTATCCCTAGTTTTTCTAGAGTTTTGAACATAAAGGGATGCTGTACTTTGTCAAATACTTTTTGCGCATCTATCGAGATGATCATATGGTTCTTATCTTTAAGTCTATTGATGTGGTGAATAACATTTATTGATTTCCATATACTGAACCAGCCTTGCATCCCAGGGATGAATCCTACTTGATCATGGTGCACAATTTTTTTGATATGTTTTTGTATCCGATTCGCCAGAATTTTATTGAGGATTTTTGCATCTAGGTTCATTAGAGATATTGGTCTGTAGTTTTCTTTCTTTGAAGTGTCTTTGTCTGGTTTAGGAATCAGGGTGATGTTGGCCTCATAGTATGAATTTGGAAGTTCTCCCTCTTTTTCTATTTCCTGAAATAGCTTGAAAAGTATTAGTATTAGTTCTTCTTGAAAGGTTTTGTAAAACTCTGCTGTATACCCATCCAGTCCTGGGCTTTTCTTAGTTGGTAGTCTTTTGATGGCTTCTTCTATTTCCTCAATTGATATTGGTCTGTTTAGGTTGTCTATATCCTCCTGACTCAATCTGGGCAGATCATATAACTTAAAAAATTTATCGATGCCTTCACTATCTTCTAATGTATTGGAGTATAAGGATTCAAAATAATTTCTAATTATCTTCTGTATTTCTGAAGTGTCTGTTGTGATATTGCCTTTTTCATCCCGTATGCTAGTAATTTGAGTTCTCTCTCTTCTTCTCTTCGTTAGCATGGCTAAGGGTCTGTCGATCTTATTTATTTTTTCAAAGAACCAACTTTTAGTTTTGTCAATTTTTTCAATTGTTTTTTTTTGTTGTTGGATTTCATTGATTTCAGCTCTGATTTTAATTATGTCTTGCCTTCTATTTCTTTTGCTGTTGTTTTGCTCTTCTTTTTCTAGGATTTTGAGATGAAGTGTGAGATCATTTTGGTTTTTTCTTTTTTTAAGGAATGAACTCCAAGCAATGAATTTTCCTCTTAGAACTGCTTTCATTGTGTCCCATAGATTCCGATATGTTGTGTCTGTGTTTTCATTTATCTCTAAGAATTTTTTAATTTCCTCCTTGATGTCTTCTATAACCCATTGATCATTCAGTAACCTATTGTTCATTCTCCAAGTGATGCATGATTTTTCCTTCCTTCTTTTATTGTTGATTTCCAGTTTCATTCCATTATGATCAGATAAGATGCATGGTGTTATCTTGAGGCTGGCTTTTAACTCGGGATCCTCTTCCTCAGCCTCCAGAGCCCCTGGGATTACAGGGGTGTGCCACCATGCCCAGCTGTATTAACTTTTATAGTCTTTAATTGACATATTTGCATTTTGTTTAAACTTTTGAAACTTTCTTTAGTAAAATATGCATACATACAACATAGAATTTTAAGAATTTTAAGTGTTCTGCTCTGTAACCTTAAGTATACTCACATTGTTATACAACTATCACCACCATCCATCTCTAGAACTCTTTCATCTTCCCAAAATAAAACTCTCTATTCATTAAACACTAACTACCCATTGTTCAAATATTTTTTAGAACTCATCTATGTGGTAAGAAACATGTACCTGATCAAGATTATTATTTGAGTGAGATTGAAAATTTGGGGTTTTATATAGCTGTGTTCGAAAGGATGATGTTTCCCATAACAAGATCACTCCTCTATCCACTAATTCAAAATACATATTTGGATTTTATTCTAATTTTTATTAGAATTAAAATTAAAATTTCAGAGAAGTGCAAAGTGGATGTGGACACACAAATAAGTTCAGCATGATAACCTTTGCCTATTAGCAAGAGTTTTATCTACAGTCTATTCTTATCCTTCAGCTGGGTAATAAGTTTGCATAATTACCATGGGGAAGTTCCAATTCTACAAGGTATCTTATCCTGATGTATAATATTTATTTGCTTACATTTACTGCCTGAAACCTAGACTGTCATCAGCAGTGCTACATGTAAAGTATCTGCAGGGAAAAAAATGGGCAAAATTTTATGATTCATAAATATAGAATATAGCTGTTATAAACTCAGTTGGTCACAAACATATAAACAGGGTAATTGTAGTGCCTGCCTCCACTACCTGTTCTATGTTCTTCTTGCCTTCAATCAGCACCTCACCTACATGAGGTTCTTAACCTGATTCTTCAATTATTTATGTGGATTTGAACCTTTGGCTCTTCATTTATTGAGTATTTTCAGATCTCTATGGGCCAAAGTATTGATAAAATCACCTCTATGACCCCTGGGTCAGTCTCTCCAGCCCTCCAATGACTCACTTTTCTGATTTATGGTTCATTATTGTGAGAAGCTCCAAATGGTTCAGGGGAAGTCTCAGCTTCCAATTCATTAGATTCATAACTGTGTCCTCTGGTGAAAAAATTCCTCTGTGAGATCCTAGGATCTTCAAACATATTGAGGTGAAGATTATAAGAGGGGAAGCAAACATTATTCAAGTATATTATAAGGTCACATAATGAGAGGATCATGTCTTGTATTTTCTCATGGGTTTCCAGGACCATGCATTCCAGCTATAAAGATGGCAAAATCAGTTATTCACTAGTTTAAGGCAAATGTCAAATGTCTTAGGGCTGGTGTCCTACCTGAGTTTTTATCATGTTCTATCAAATCAGCTATATCTGGGTCACAGATACATAGTAAGAGTAGTGAATTCCATGGTCCTGAGCACATTGGTGTACTTCTTTTGTTAAAAAAAAATGAATTTCCTTGTCTGAGATGATATTGCATGGGATAAAAAAAGAATAATAAGGCATTTTGTATGTGTATGAATATCTGTTCATGATGAATTACCACCAGCTGGGAACCCAGATTCAATAAGTATCCACCCCTTGAGCATAAATTAATGTCTCCTCTATGATGGATGCCACCAACTAACCAGCAGTGTCCTGAAAATAATAAGCTTAACACTCAGCAGAGGTGATAGCTAAATAATCCTGACTGCAAGGAAATTAATGCTGTTAATCCCATGGATGGTTCTGTCCATGTTTGCCCAATTACCCTTGTCCCATGTCTCAGTGTTTCAGACTGCCTTATCCTATCCTTAAATTAGCTTAAGAGATTTTGTGAATGTAACATTTAATTATTGCTTTAATTCTGCAACCCTTAAAATTAGACCTTGAATTCAATCCTCATCTCCATCTCTAATGACTAGGGAGAAGATGAGCTCTTTGAGAGCTAGGATGGAGACTCCCTGGTTCTCCAAATATATTCTCAACTATGTATTCATAGCTTTTAGTTTTTCCTTTTCCTCATGTCTATCTTCTAAAACAGTCATAAAAAGGTAGAGAATTCCACAATCTTTATAATTATTTTTTGGCCATAGCAACCAAGCTATTTATTTTCCTTTCCTGTGCCTTCTTCTATACCTACACTCGATCCACCCATGTTCCAAATTTGAGTGGATTTGGTGTCATACCATGCTATAGATTGCTCTTTTTCATACCTTCCAGCATGGAGATTGCAATCTCCAATGCATGAGTAAACCAATTTCAGAAGCACATAGTGGGGATCTCTTTCTGGGAACTACTTTCAGTACTAACTCCTATTATCATCCAGATTCCCAGCAAGAAATGGATGGCATGCTCAAGTTTGGGAATATTAAATAAATAGCATATTTACAAATATGCAATCAAGGTGTAGATGAATTTGGAGGGCAAAGCAGAACATTGGAGTTAAGATAATGAGATTGTGACTGACCTTAGGCCTGAAGGAATAAAGGTAAGAAGCAGTGACTAAAATCTATGGACAGAAAGGGCTACAGGGTAGGTTTTGTGTATTTATTTGTTTAATGATTGGGCATACAGCTCACACAGCAACCCAGGAAGAAAGAAGCTGAAAGAGCAAATAATCCAAAGTCATCCTCTTTCATTCCTATAATCTTCTTGTTATTCTGCTTGCTAAACCTCACCAGAAACCATTGGGAATGGAGCCAATCACTGAAATCCTTAGCATTCTACTATGTAAGAAACAGAGAAGGATAGAGGAAAGTGGAAATTGGATCTGGAGAAGCAAACAGGAGACACCCAGCACGTCTAATATATGCTAGACACCCTGCAGGATCCTACAACATATTTTGAACAAGAAGTTGTAATCCCTTTACTCAAACACTTACACATCTATAGTGAAGTCATGTACCTAACAATTGTGGCAGAGTATTTAATTTTGTATATTCATAATTAAATAGGATAAGTAAAACAATTACATAGAAATCTAAAATTGATCTGTTCAAAATTCAATTGCTTTTCTTCCCAAGTGTCTTATCATGACTAATGATATTATTTATCCATCCAATTATACATCTCAGAAGTTAGGGGTCATATGAAAATAAATCTCTGCCATTCCCTCCATTCAGAGACTGATTTAGTCCTAGAGGTTGTACAGTTATTCTTTCTCTTTTGTCGCGATGTTTCATTTCTTCTCGAGTAACACATTCTTGGGTTGAGACACTCATTCTGCTTGCCATGTGGTGTTACTGACTCCATCTCTTCCTCAGTCTTCAAATCACATTTCAAATATGTAAATCTGGATATGCTGCGCCATGACTATAAATTCTTTATCACTATCTAGAGACACCCTTTTTTAAGCATTTTTGTTCTCCACTTTTAAAAAATCTAAACACCTACATTTAACAAATTTAATTATATGAAATATATACTCATCTTTTTCCAGAAGGTAGACTGAGTCATAGAAATTACATAAATAACTCAAAGTAGCTGTTAAGTAGTAAAACCAGGGTGTAAGTTTGGTTCCAAGGCTCTCACTTTTTCACTTCTCTTAAACACTGCTAAATTTAAACAATACTAAAAATAGTAAGAAAATGAGTACTTTGTCATCCTTAAGTTTTGGGAGGTTTTTTGGGGAGATACTGGGGACTGAACTCGAGGGCACTCGGCCACTGAGCCACATCCCCAGCCCTATTTTGTATTTTATTTAGAGACAAGGGTCTCATTGAATTGCTTAGCACCTTGCTTTTGCTGAGGCTCGCTTTGAACTCCCAATCCTCCTGTCTCAGCCTCCTGAGCCACTGGGATTACAGGCGTGCGCCGCAGCACCCATTCTTTATCCTCGAGTTTTTTATAGTACTTACACTTTTTAGTATAATAGTCATCAGATACTATTCTGTCCACTTTAGGTGTTATAACTCTATAAATTCCAATAATAATTTCATTGAGAAATAAAATATTATCCCCTACTTATAGTGGAAAAATGAAGAAACAGTTTCAGTAACTTGCTAAATGGCAAGACCAGGATTTCAACTTTGGTGGTCCCTTTCTAGGACCCTGCTTTTAACCACTATGCATATGACTGCTTAGCCTATTATAATTCCCTTGCCTAGAAGATAAAACTTAAATCAAAATTAAGTGCATTAACCTGGCAAGTGAAGCCTTCACAATTTGCCCTTTGCCTCACTTGTCAGTCTTACTAGGTTTTGCTCAAGTCCTCTTGCATGGAAGTCTTCCTGGTATTGAATCAGTACCTTCATGCTTAATGAGATAGCCCCTCACTCTTCACAAAGTAGCACCACCTCAGTAGTGAGGCCACTGTGGACCTACTCCCTGCCACTGTGCTGCAGAGGGAAGGACTTTCATAGGCTACTAGAGCTGCCCATGTACATGGGGTGGTACTTTCACGTCATTGTTGCCATCCAGTTATTCTTCCTCTGTTTTGAAGTACAAATAGATAAGTATCGGGTTTTTCAGCTGATTCAAAAAATCAAAATACTATACTAATGAAAAGTCTTCACATTTGACTGAGAAAGCCAGTTTCATTTCCCCTTTTGTTCTTTACTGACCACATGTGTCCAAAAATATGTCTCTAAATATGAGTTCTTCCTAAACAGGAAATTTAGAAGCTTTGCTACAATTGCAGGTTATATCACCTTCTGAAGTGGCCACTTGGTTCATACATTAAAAAGGCTAAATATGTCTTTTAAAAGGCTAAATATGTCTTTAAACTTTTCTGTGTAAGTAAATGTAACTAAATGTGACAAATGTTCACCATACAGAGGCTTCAGATATCAGGATCTATTCCCTAGATCTGCCACTTTGGAAAAGCAGATGACTCAATGAAGTTGTAAACCAGAAGACAAAAGACTCCTAGCCTGGGAGGAAGTGATTCTTCAATAGAAAAGAAAGTTCTCTCTGATTTAGCAAATAAAAATAGAAATTTAGCAAATAAAAATTGCAGGATGCTGGGTGCAGTGGTGACGTCTATAATCCCATCGGCTCAGGAGGTTGAGACAGGAGGATCGCGAGTTCAAAGCCTGCCTCAGCAAAAGCGAGTTGCTAAGCAACTCAGTGAGACCCTGTCTCTAAATAAAATAGGGCTGGGGATGTGGCTCAGTGGTCGAGTGCTCCTGAGTTCAATTCCTGGTACCCACTCCCAAATTTCAGGACACTAAACATTATAAGGGAAATGCTTATAGTAAAAATTATTCATTGTTTACTTTAACTGGTTGTCCCAATGTCTAACACAGAAACTTTACTTGAGAGTTAATTACTATAGAAAGATGTGAAGATGTTTGAACTCTGTAACTTTTTACTCCTCTTATTACTTTTTATAATTTTCCTCATTCTTTATCACAGGTGTAATGGAAACTATGAAGGTATTTTTGTGCAGACTCTTTGTTGTACTGTACCTCCTTCCAGTGATTACACGAAGTTCAGGTATGATCTCTGACTCAACTTTATGAGCATTAGCAAATGAAATTTTCCAAGGAAAGCAAGGAACAAACTAAACAGTTAAGTTCTTTTACAATTGTCCCTAACTTCTAATATGTAGTAATGAAATGAACATGGGTACTATAGGATGTAGCTTGCTTAAGAAGAATCACTCCTTACAAGCAAGCCTTCTTTACTCAGATTTGTGCCAGGTTCCAGAAAGAAAAAACAAATGAAGAAGAACTAATACTTGCCCTTGAGAACCCAAGACTAATGTTGAGGAGACATGATTTATGTCTCCTTTATTTTTATGGAGATGAAGATACAAGATGTGGATCCACATTGAAATCCCTATAAATTATCAGCAGAGTGTGGAATAAGATAAGGAAAGATGAGACCGGCTAATAGAATCTTGGTAGAGGATTAGAATTTGCATTTGTCTGGGTATCTATGCAAAACAGAAATAAATATAGGTTATTTAGAGACACATAAAAGTTTGAGATGACAAGTGACATAAAAGATATAGAAGTTTCTAGCAAAAGCTGCATGTTACATGGCAAAAATTTTACTGATACAAATTTAGGTGGGATCTTTTGCTAATAAAAATAATAACTGCCACAGATAACATTGAATCCATATTTTGAGCATAATTGTGAGTTTTAAGAAATATTCCCTATGAGTAGAACTGATGGCCAAAGTTTATGTTATTTATTATTATACTGAAAATGTTATTCTTAAGTAGTAACCAATATATACTTCTACAAACAGTGTATATGTGAGGGTAGGTAGACACTACAGGCATCAAAGCTTTTTATCTTTTCCAAACTTACAGATGAAAACTAGATTCTTACAGTAATTTTATTTTCTTATTAATGAGTAAGATTGAGTATCTTTCCAAAAACTTTTGTATTTCTTTTTCTCTGAACTGCTTGTTTACATCCTAACTTCTTTTTTACTTTGTGGTTTTGGTGTTTTATTTGTTGTTTTTAAATAATTCCTAAATATTGAGTGAATTTTTGATCTATTGCATCTGTTTCATGTATTTCCAAGAAGTTCATAATTCACTGGACTTTTAAATTCTATTTTGGATGTATAGAATATTTTTGCTTTCACTATTTTATTTTATAGATCATAAAGTTTTCCCCCAAGTTGTAATTCTCCTAATTGACTTTTAAATTTTTAACCCATTTTATTTTTGAAAGCAGGTTCAGGTTTATAAAAAAAAATAGTAAAGAAAGTATAGAGAGTTCCCTTATAATCTTACTTCCTCATTCCCATCTCCCACTCCCAACACACATACAGCTTCCCTTATTATTAACATCTTTCCTTAATATAGTACATTTATTATAATTGAGCCAGTATTAATAGATTATTATAAAGTAAAGTTCAATTTAGATTAGGTTTCACTCTTGTTGTATAGTTCTTTGGGTGCTAACAAAGAACTATATAAATGAGTAAAAGATGGCCTCTATGTAATGATACAATGCGGCTTGCTGCTTGCTGCTTACTGCTTCAAAACTGAGACCCATTAATCCAAAAGCCCACCAGTGCTAAATCCAAAATTTTATATATTCAATTGTTTTGAATATATCTCAAACAAGGAGTTTTTAACCATTTAATGCCTTTCTGCTTTGTATGTCCTATAAAACTGACCCCAACATCTGCTAGCTATAGATAACTCTGTAAATATAAAAACCTCAAGCATAACTGGGCAAGATGAGGTGTGATTATAATCCCAGTGATTTAGGAGGCTAAAGCAGGAGGATTGCAATTTTGAGTCTAGCCTCAGCAACTTAGTGAGATCCTATCTTAAAGTAAAATAAAAAGGGCTAGAAAATATAGCTCAGAGGTGGAATTCCTCTGAGTTTAGTTCCTAGTACTGCAAAAATAAAAAATAAAAATTCCAAGTTGCTGATGCTGTCAGAGCTCTCAAAGTACATACGCCTCCTCTCCAACCCCAGGAGTTCCTTGGCCCTCTACTTTCTTCCTGGATAGTGGTAACTGTGCCTCTACAAAGTCTCATGCTGTGAAGACTGCCTCTTCTGCAACCCTGTTCAAGTGTTGCCCAAAAGAAAGCTTATTGTATGCTATGGCCATCATGGTTTTATATTTTTCCATAATCAGCTTCTGAAATCCTCAAACTTTTTATAAAAAATCATAATTTCATGTATCCACTATTGCAATGTCAGACAGAATAATTTTTCCATCCTAAAAATGCCCTATGCTTCATTTATTCATTCCTCCTTCCTCTGGAAATCATGTCAACCATTACTTTGTTTTACTATATCTGTAGCTTTTCTTTTTCTAAAATGCCATACACTTGGAATTACATGGATGTACCATGTAATTTATCTTAGTAACATGCATTTAATCTCCCTCCATGTTTTCTCATGACTGGGTCCGTCCGTCCGTCCGTCCTTCCTTCCTTCCTTCCTTCCTCCCTCCCTCCCTCCCTTCCTTTCTTTCTATAATATTCCATTGTATGAATGTACCACAGTTGGTTTATTCATTAACCTATTAAAGAACTTACAATTTTTGTCAAGTATGAATAAAGATGCTATAAAGTGTGTGGGCAGGTTTTTGCATAGATGTGCTTTTCAACTCATTTGAGTTTTCTGTGGAAGCTAAATTATGTGCTAATCATATATTTATCTTTGTTAGAAATTACCACTCTCCCAAAATGACTTTATCTTTTTGCACTGAATGAGAGCCCTGTTGCTCAATATCCTTGCCAGTATTTGTGTTGTCAGTGTTTTGAATTTCACCTTTTCTGATAATAAGCCTATGGTAGTATCTTATATTGTTTAATTTGAATTTCTCTAATGATATATGATGCTCGAGATTCTTTGCATACAGTGATTTGCTACCTATCTTCTTTGCTACCTTCTTCTTTGGTGAAGTGCCTGTTCAGATCTTTTGCTACTTTTTACTTGGTTTGTTTTCTTATTGTTGAATTTTCAGACTTTTTTATATAGATTGGATACAGAGGTATATTTTGTAAATATTTTTACTGAGCCTGTGGTTTGTCTTCCTGCTTTATATTAAAAATATAAATATGAAATAACAGTTAATCTCTTATGCTTTTTCCTATATTCTTAATGAATTTAAAATTCAATTTATTGACTTAGTTTTATGCTGTGTAATTCAGTAGTTTCTGGTTTTCATGGTATCTAGGTGCTGTGTTTGCTTAGAAATAGTTTTCCAGAGCATGTTCCAATTCTTTGTTTATTTTATATTTTCAAATTAATCCATATAAACAATTATTATATAAAAATTGAGAGAGAAATCCAACATAATTTTAAAACGAAAAACCCAGTTGTTTCCATTGATTATTCCAACTTTCTCCACTGATCCCAGAAGTCATCTCTGTCATAAACCAAATTCCCTGTGTATGTGGATTTCTAAACTCTGTTACACCGAATTCTCTTCTCATGAACTAATATCAAATTTCAAAAAACATTCATATTATATTTATAGAATAAACTTCAATATCTCATAGATTGATTCCATGCTCAGTAATTATTTTAATGCTCAGTAATTATTTTAAAACAGAGTTTTTATATAAGAAGTTTATAGATATTGGATAATCAAGATGATATGGTAGAAAGCAGGCTGCAGATTCCAACTCCTTCACAGTTTGGAATTAAAGTACTGAAGGAACATCTACTCAGCAGGTTTAATATTAATTTTGCTTTCTTTATCTAATTTTATAATCTATTAAAGATTACTATTACCCTTTCCATGTTTAGATGGTTAGAACTGTAGATAATATTTTCAATTAGTTTTTATGATTTATTAGTATATGGCTTGTTCTCAAGTGGTCATGGTTACTTGTGATTATTATCTCCTCTCAAAGCAATGCTACAGATTTACCATAGAACTGTGAATATGTTAAGTAATTGCTTTTATGCTGAAATTTACCCCCAGCCCAGGGCACATGATAAAGCAACTCACTAAAAACACTCTCACATAACAGTGGAAGATATATATATATAGATAGATATAGATATAGATATATAGATATATAGATATATATAGATATATATATCTATCTCCATCCCAGCAGATATATAAATCAATCACAACACAGAAATAGAGGAATGTAAGATGCCGCTACAAGTTCAATACCTGAACCAAAGATAATTAGGTTGAGGAAATGACAGAAACATAATTCAAAAAGTTAATTATTTGAGAGAAGATACAGGACCTAAAGGAGCATTTCAATAAAGCGCTATAGAATTTAAAAGGAACCAAACAAAACTGTTAGAAATAAAAAACTAAATCAAATAAAAATCTCAGTGAATAGTCTTGCCAATATACTAGATCAAACAGAATAAAGAATATCAAAGCTTGAAGACAGAATGGGTAAATAAGAACTTTCATTGAGTAATAATAAAAACATAAAGTATAAGTAGAACATACAAGAGCTCTGTGACATCATCAAAAGGCCAAACTTAAGACTCATAAGTCCTGAGGAAGGACAAAAGATATAGATGAATGGTGTAGAGAACTTATTCAATAAAGTAATATCAGAAAATTTCTGATATTAAAATATGTGGGAAAGAGATAGACAAATTAATGTACTGGAGTCATTTAGAACCCAAAATAGACAAGGCTGGAAAAGAATTTCTCCATGTTATATTATACTTAAAGTGCCAAAAATTATAATAAAAATAATTTTAAGAGGTGCAAAGAGATGTGGCAAGTACTAATAAAGGCAAGTTCATCAGAATAGTAGCATATTTCACAGCAGAAGATAAAGGACAAGAGGGTGTGGAATGACATATTTCAAGCATCCAAAGAATATAACTTTTCATCTAAATTACTATATTCAGTAAACTATGCTTATGCAAGATAAGCATAAAGTAAACTAATTTGTGACCCCTAATTTAGAAATTCAGAAGATACTTAGATGAATCCTAACACATAGAAAAGGAAGATAAAAAAATAACCAAGAACTCAGGAGAAACAATAAATCTCCTTAGAATAATAGGTAAACAAATGGAAATTAGGACTGATTAAAAAGCAAACTAAAAATGACAGGAAGTAGCACATACATTCCTATAATAACACTACTAATTCTCCAATTAAAAGGCATTGACTGGAATATTGGATTACAAAGCAAGACCCAACCATATGTTGTCTCCAAGAAACACAACTCACAAGCAAAGACATTCAGAGACTGAAAAATGAAAGTATGGATGCCGGGTTCCCAGGAGACTTAAACACTCAGACCTTTTTGCCCACCCAGGGATGCCATTTGCTGGGTTGCATGTGACTAAAACACCCAGGGGTCACCCCAGGGGAACTGGGCTGTGCGAAATAACCACACAAGAGACAGAAATACCTTTTACTTTGGGGGGTGCTGTGACAGCTCCTTTGACCTTCAGGGTCTGCAGAAAAAGAGAGAGAGCTCCTGCTGACCCCTTTTATTGAGGAGAAGCCATTCAAATGAGGTAAGGGGTCAGGTTTCAAGGGGCTGGATCTAGCTTTATGATGTCTACTGTCAGCAGGTTGACTGACCTCTAGGAAGGTCACACCCAAGGGCAGAGCAAGAGAAGGGGACACACAAAAGACATTTCCATGGAACATTCTATCCCAAACAGGGCAATGGGTAACATTACAAAGGAACAGGTGAGCATAGCTCCACCCATGGGGATGAGGGAAGGCACGCCCATGCTCAAAGACACAATCACTGGCACCCTAAAGATCAGTGCTATTGGTCTGGTTTCCCTAGGCAACCAGATCACAGAGTGACTGACAATGATGCCACACCAATCAGAAGGGGAGACAGATGCAGTCACGTACTAGTCGGCCTCCCACAGATGGAAAATCATATTTCATACATACTGAATACAAAAGCAAGCAGGAGTAGCTGCTCTCATATAAGACAAAACAGATTTCATGACAAAATTAGTCAGAAGACAAAGAATGTCACTAGGAATTTGTAAAAGTAATAATCCAACAAGAAGATAAAATGATTTTAAACATTTTTGCCCAAATGTCAGTGTAACCAATTTCACTGAATAAACATTACTTGATATAAAGGAACTGACAGTTTACATTATAATAATAATGAAGAACTTTAATACACCATTCCAAATAACAGACAGATCATTCTGACACAAATCAAGAAAGATGTGTCATTTAAACTATAACATAACTCAATTTGATTTAACAGAAAACTACAGAATATTTCATCAAAAATCTGAATATACTTTCTTTTCAGCTGCTTGTAGAACTTCTCCCAAACTCATCATGAATTAGTCCAAAAAGCAAGTCTTAGCAATTTCAAAAGAAATTAATCTCTTGCATCTTTTCACATCAGAATAAAATGAAATTAGAAATCATGTAAGAAAAAACACATAAATTATACTAGTATATGGAGTATGAACAATGTGCTTTGTATGATTAGTAGATAATTGAAGAATTGGGGAAGTGGATTTAAACATTTTTAGAATCAAAGGTGTAAATACAACATACCAGAATTTGTCAGATTCAGCAAAGCCAGTTTAAAGAAGGAAGTTTATAGCTATGATTACCTACATAATAAATCAGAGAAATCTAAAATAAACCTCTCAATGATGCATCTCAAGATCATTACAAAAACAAGAATGATCCAATCCAAAAAGTAGGAAGAGGGAAGAAATTATAAACATTAGAGCTGAAATTAATGAGATAGAAACATAGAACAATATAAATGATCAATGAAACAAAGAATGATTTTTTGAAAAAATAAGCAACACTGATAAACCTTTAGACAAACTAGAAGAAAAAGATACTTGCAAAGCAAATTTACGTTACAAAGTACATACACTTTGATCAAGTTGGTTTCATTCTATAAACACAAGGAGATTCCACATACAGATATCAATTAAGTGTCACCCAGCACACAAAATCAAGGGCAGAAAGCCCATTCAATCATCTCAATAGATGCATTACAACATTTTACAAAATTTAACATCCCTTCTTGATAAAATCTCTGAAGATAATAGGTACAAAATGACATTTCTCAACATAATAAAGCTTATATATGACAAACTTAAAGCCAACATGATGCTGAATGGAAAAAAGTGAAAGCATCTCCTCAAAAAACAGCAATAAGATAAGGATGTCTATTCTCACCACTCTTATTTGATATATTACTTGAAATTTGAGATAGAGCAATTATGCAAAATAAAGAAATAAAAGAGATATGATGGTAAATAAAGAAATCAAATTATCCCTATTTCAGATAATACAATTGTATACTTGGAATAACCTAAAGATTTCATCAAATGACTTCTAAAACTGATCAACAAATGCAGAAAAGTGTCAAGAGACAAAAGCAATGAACAAAAATCAATTGCTTTTCTTTTTATTCATTACTTTTTTATTTGTTCTTTTAGACATTCATTACAATGGAATGTACTTTGACACATTGTACATACATGGAATATAACTTATTCTACTTAGGATTCAATTCTTGTGGTTGTTCATGAGGTGGAGTTTCACTGGTCTTATATTATGTGAACATAGGAAAGTTATGTCCAATTCATTCTACTTGCTTTTCTATACACCAATAATGACTCTTCAGAGAAAAAAAAATAGAAAGCAATTTCATCTTCAATAGCTTAAAAAATACCTAGAAATAAATCTAATCTATTATGTGAAAAACCTCTACATAAAATATTTGAGAATGAAAAACAATGAAGCAGGCATTAAAAGATGGAAAGACATCCTATATTCTGTAAAGGTAGAATTATTGTTAAAATAGCTTTATTACCAAAAGTTATCTACAGATTCAATGCAATCCCCATCAAAATACCAATGTTATTCTTCATAGAATTAGAAAAACAATCCTAAAATTCAAATGGAAGAACAAAAGACCCAGAATAGCCAAAACAATCAAAAAGAGTAAAAGCTAAAGACATCACAATGTAAATAATATCACAATACAAATATATATACACACATACATATATGTATATCCATAAACATACATATACATATATACATATATATTCCAATATATATATATTGTCCAGCATATATAGCATACAATCAATAAATGGGCAAACTGACTGAATTTGAGACACTTCTCAAAAGAAAAATTACAAATACCCAACAACTATATGAAAAAATGTTCAACATCTTTGGCCATCAGAAAATTGTGAATCAAAAGTACATTGAAATTTCATCTTACTCCAGGCAGAATGATGATTATTAAGTATACAAATAATAAATGGTGAGGATTCAGAGGTAAAGGAACTCATACACTTTGTGCAGAAATATGAATTAGTACAGCCACTATGGAAATCAGTATGATGTTTCCTCAAAAAATTAAAAATAGAACTATAATATCCAGCTATACCACCACTTGGTATTTATCAAAAAACCAGTCAGCATTCTTTAGAGATAAATGAATACTCATGCTTAGAGGAGCACAATTCATAAATTCAAGTTATGGGATCAGCCTAGGTGTCTGTCAACAGATTAATGGATAAAATGTGAGACACACACACACACACACACACGCACTTCATTATGTTTTATTAGACATAATGAAGAACTAAATTATGTTATTCAGGAAAATGAATAAAACTAGAGAGCATTGTATTACACAAAATAAGCCATATTCAGAAAGATGGGTGGGGGTACCATTTATTTTCTCTCATATATGGAAGCTGGTGAAATGAAAGACAGGGGGACTTGAAAGTCATGAAAGTAGAAGGGACATCAAAAGTTAAAAGGCAGTACTGGGGAATGAACTTGATCAAATTATGTGCATGTACCAATATGCCACAGTGAACCTCACCAATCTGTAATAATTAATATATACCAATTAAAAGAATGGAAAAAATAAGTTTGTAGACATGCTTTCTTTTTAAAAACAGTTCAAAGATTTTTATTTTGGTGACCTCAAATTATTACACTGAGCTATGGTTTCTGCAATGTGGGTTTTAATAGAAAATGTTCTAATATTTTAAATTGTAACTTCAAGAATTTTTTTCTTACCTTTTTGTTTCCTGGAAGGTGATGATAAACCAGAAAATTTATTAACATAAAAATACATACATATTTTTAATTTTTAGACTAAGCTAATAATTTATTTAAAGCACATATTATGAATATAAAGATGTGTATCATTGTGAATATAGAATTAAAATGCATTTTAATACACATTATTTCATTTAATATTTGCAACAGCACTGAATGTACATCTAAAAAACTTGGTCAACATGTATTTATTTTTCCTAATCATGTATATGTTGTATAATGTTCAAATCAGAAGAAGCATACATATCTCTTCAAACATTTGTAATTTTTGTAGTGAACATTCAAAATCATTTCTTCTGTCTTTTTTGAAATGTATAGCACATTATCCTTATTTATAGTCTCCCTCATGTGACTTACATTTTGATCAAATTATAACAATGCCCATGAACAAACCTTCCCCAATGTCTTCCTCCCCAGCCTCTGGTGACCACTATTTTTTTAAAATTTTTTGACCATTTTCTTTATTGTTTCTTTTTGGTGATACATAATGATAGGATTCATCTGGAAAAAATTTAAAACCATGGAATATAATTTGTTCAAATGCAATCTGCAGTATTTTCTCTTTCTCTTCCTTTCTTCCTCTCCCTGTTTCCTTTCCTCTCTCTTTATTCTACTAATCCTTTCTGCCAGTTACTTTAATTTTTTTTTCTTTTTGGTTAGAGTCTGTGGATATACATTATGGTGAGATTCACTGTGGTATATTCATGTATACAGACAGAAAACTTAGGTTAGATTAGTTCCTCTTCAGTAATGGGAGTGCACACTTTTAATCCAAGAAATTTGGGAGACTAAGGCAGGAGGATCACAAAGGCCAGTTTGGGCAATTTAGCAAGACCCTGTCTCAAAATAAAATAATTACAAATGTCTGAGAATGTATCACAGTGGTAGAGAGGCTGAGTTCAATCCTCATACAGAAGAAGAAAGAAGAAGAAGAAGAAGGAGGAGGAGGAGGAGGAGGAGGAGGAGGAGGAGGAGGAGGAGGAGGAGGAGGAGGAGAGAAAGAAAGAAAGAAAAAGAAGAAGAAGAAGAAAGCAAAATATACATCTAGTTAGATATTAAAACTAGTAGAGAATTATAATAAAATGACTTAACCTTTCATCATTATTATTTTTAGTGGATATGAAGATAAATCAAACTGGTTTATAATCACTCTATTTATGATTATTTTGTCTGTCACATGTGCATTTAGAGCACAAACAAAATTATATTTTAGAAATGAATTAATAATTTAATGGTTTAAGGAAATAAGATTAACTTCATTAGCAATGCTCCAATATTTAAAATTATCCTCAAAAATTCATGATATAACCCAGGCATCATGGCGCACACCTGTTACCCCAGTGGTTAGAAAGGCTGAGACAGGAGGATCATAAGTTTAAAGCCAGCCTCAGCAACTTAGTGAAGCCCTAAGCAACTTAGTGAGGCCCTATCTCAAAATAAAAAATAAAAAGGGCTGGGGATGAGACTCAGTGGTTAAGCACCCCTGGGTTCAATCGCTGATACAAAAAAAAAAAAAAAACATAAGCACATAATAATTTGTGGATTAAACAGTCAATACCTAATATAGCATTTCTTTCCATACACAAAATAACTTTTAATATTTAAAATATAAATTGATCAATCACACATTGGTTCTTGAGACTGTTTAGCTACCAAGGGTGAGAAAAATCTAAACTGATATGGTCATCTTGATTAAGTGACAATCGAATAGAAGGGATTGAAGGAAGTAAGATCGCCATCATGTAGGAGAAATGGAGTGTACTAAGAAGTTCAGCTGTTTTTTCATTCTTCCTTCAGTGAGTGGTAAAAAGGACAAAAATTAGTTTAAACTGTCCCCTGTTCCAACATTTTACTCTAGTCAGGGACTAAATATCAATTTGAGAGTTTGAGTCTCTAGACTGAAAGAGAGTCTGTTACAGCCAAGTTATACCAAAAAGGGAAAACAACATATTAAACAACAACAGATTTCTTAAAAAATCAACAGACTCCTTTTAGGATTTGCTGTTACCCTTTCAATTATTTTTTGACAGCACTTAGCCAAGGATACTTGGAGGAGCAGGTTGTAGAAATTTTGGATGTCTTGCTGATAATTCCTAAGACAGTTGAGAGAGTTCCATTATAAAAAGAATATAGACAATGAGAGAAATAAAATTAAACATGCAATGAGGAAGAATTTTTCAGAATTGAAAGACAAGAAACATCCAATTCAAGAAGCCTCATGAAGATTAACCAGAAAAAGAAGGGTACATTCATATACAGGTTTATTAAAGTACAAATATTAAAAGAAGTCTGAGAGAAAGGTTTAAAATAGACAAAGTAAGAGAATGAAAGAAGGAAGGAACAACAAATAAACTTTTTCTTAACAAAAATATAAACTTTAGCAGCAATGAAAACCATGTTTTCATATTTCTTAAGGTAAACAATTTGAAGAACTTCTATCCTGTCTAGTGTGAAATGAAGATGTCTTCAGGGAAAAAAAAAGAATTTACCTTTAGTTAGATTGTGTGTGTGTGTGTGTGTGTGTGTGTGTGTGTGTGTGTGAGAGAGAGAGAGAGAGAGAGAGAGAGAGAGAGAGAGAGAGAGAGATACAATAATGATTTAAATAGAGAGAGAGAGAGAGATACAATAATGATTTAAATAGAAGGTGTGTCCTAACTCATACTCTCACCTTTTGGTTATTGTTTCCCTTCCCAGAACAATTCAGGGTAAATAGCTTAAAGGGGCCAATCGTGGCTCCATTTGGTGGAGAAGTTGAACTCAGTTGCCAGTTGTCTCCACCACAGAGTGCACAACACATGGAGATCCGCTGGTTCCGCAACCGCTACACACAACCCATTTACCTGTATGAGAAAGGTAAAATTCTGTATGGAGAAATGACCCCTATGTATGTGGAGCGGACAGAACTCCTGAAAGATGCCATTGAAGAAGGTAAAGTGACCCTCAGGATCTTTAATGTTGATGTTGATGATGATGGGCAGTACCACTGCTTCTTCAGAGATGGAGATTTCTCTGAAGAGGACATCACAGAAGTGAAGGTCACAGGTGAGATGGATCCCTCTGAGGTTTTTATGCATACATGATTCTCAACCCATCTGAGGCTGAGTATTAGAAAAACTCTCAGTGTTTCAGACTATTTCTTTATTACATGATTTAATTAGCAAGTTCAAATTCGTGCATTTAGTTTTTGAACCGGAAAGAGTTCAGGATCAAGAATGAAAACTGTTTCTGTGCAGACAATAACTCTACCAGCAAATACCTTATTTTTATGCCTACATACATTATTAGATTTCTAAAAAATCAACAGATTCATTTTAGTATTTGCTGTAACCCTTTCAATTATTTTTGACAACACTACTAAAAATGTGAACTTAGAAGCAACCTATATCTTTACAATAGCCTCCTTAATGATAATTCTTATTCTCACTTCTCTCTAACTCAGTTTACTGACTACTTAGTGCCAGATTAATTTTCCTAAATCTATTTCAGAAAGCCTTTATCTATAATATCCAGTGTCCTTAGTTATATATGGTATAAAAATGGTATATGCACATATAAAGCATTTAAGTCACGCTTCTCACTCTTTAAATTATTCTGATTGACAGAGAAATGCAGGGAAGATGGAGAATTTCGAGCAAACTGAAAGATTCCACAAATGTGAGCACTCAAATGTAGGGCTCCAAGGCCACTAACCTTTAACATCCTTATCAGACATTATATGACATCCAATTCTATAGTCTATATCTGAGCTATTCAATGCTATGTGGCCCTTTAAATTTATATTTAAATTAATTAAAATTAAATAAAATTAAACATACAATTCTGAAATCTCAATTGCCCCATTTCAGGTACTTATCAATTTCCTATAGCACATAGCCACTGTATTAGCACAGATCTAGATTATATTTATTATTGCAGAAAGTTTTATTAAGCAGACCTGCTATGGGGTTACACTTTAAATCTCTACTCATTCTTTCTTTGCCCACACATTTTATCAGTTTTATGCCCCAGGCAATAAGTTAAAATTTTTCATAAGTTTATTTTCTTTAAATGAATATGTATTATATTTCAGTGATACCAGTATATTAACTATTTATGCAAAGCATATTATATGAAAATACCTGTTGCATACAAAGAACATATAAAGTCTCAATTTAAATTGCAAACCTGGGTTAATAATGTTATCGACTATCATTTATCATAATGGTTCAAAACTGATTAGGTATAAAATAGAAGAAAAGATATTAAGTCATAATACCTATGAGTTCTGGAATATTGATTGTTTTTTTATTCATTATTATAATCCAAATATTTATGTAAACTCTAAGATTTAGTAAATAACCAGTAAACATTTTTGAATGAAAGAATAAATAAATGAAATAAAAAGGTATTTCCTCACCTGACTTATTTGAGACAAGATAATCTTGTATATTATAACCCCTCTGCTTGGCTCATATTCCTTCCCTTTTAATTAGCATCTATGGTATTTAAATCCCCATAGAGTTTTGACTAACAATATATCAAGGACACTGATATCGAATTGAGGGGGACAGATTTTATTTCTGTTTTGTGTCTTCTTCCCTTCACCTAAAAGTACTATTTTCCCCCTTTATATCCACTCAGCTACAAGCTCAGACACACAGATTCTAGTGCTTCCTTCCAATATTGATGATCTTAGAGTGGAATGTAATTCAGGAGGTTGGTTCCCACAGCCTCAAATGGAATGGAGAGACAGCCAGGGAAAGGTCCTCCCACCTGCATCAAAATCTCACTCACAGGACACAGATAAATTGTTCAACATGAAGATGACCCTTTTTCTCAGCAATACCCACCCTGGGGATGTCACTTGCTACCTTAGAAACCCTCTAACTGGCCAAGAGGAAAAGACAAACATTGTTTTACTAGGTGAGATCTGTGTGTTTGTTCTCCACATGATAGCCATTGTCACATGATATATATACAGAACCAAAAAAAAATCAAATTATAGCCCTTGTCACACAATTTATAAACAAATAGAAAAATTCAATTGCTTTCTTCACTTGATTTCCAAGATATTACTTCCTCTTAGATTTATCAATCATCTTGCTTTTTGTCTTTCTTATTCTCTTTACCACATTCATTATTTTTTATTGTTCTCTTGATATTAGAATTCCCAGGGCATAGTTTTTTCAATTTTTACTTTCTCACGAGTATTATTCTGCCTTGTGGCTTTAAATACCATCGATATGATGATGGCTTCTCAAATCACATCTTCTGGCCAGACCTCTCTCCCACTCTGTTCTCATCTCCAACTCAGCATCTCAACATAGGAGTCTAGTAAGTATCTGAAGCTATGTATATAAAAAAATGAAACTCCTGATTTAGTTACTGCCTTCCCTATCACAATTCATAGTTTCAATTTCTCAGAACAACACCCTTAAACTCATCCTTGACTACATTTTTTCTCATATTCTATATAACATCTGTCAAGAAATAATGCTACATCTACCTCTAAAATATATCCAGAGTCTCATCACTTCTCCCCACCTCATCACTGCTGTCCAAGTCAGATACCATCCTCCACTGAGTGAAGTAGTGAAATAGCACCTTAAAAATGTTCTGTTTCTGCTCATATTCACATGGTATATGCTCATCATGCAGACAACAAGACCCATCTCAAACATGAGACATAAAACACCACAATCTTTCAAAATCCTGCAATTGTTCCCCATTGTACTCAGAGCAAAATAACCCACAATATCCTGTATTGCCTGTGTTCTAGTTACCTAGCTGACCTTATCTCTTGGTGTTTTCCTTTGTCCACTTGAGACACATAGACTCCTTGCTGTCCCCGTATACGCAGATAAGCTCCTGCCTTGGGGTCTTCACTCTAGTTGCTCCCTCTTCCTAGAAACATGTAAATCTCACTAACCTCCCTTGTCTCCTTCAAGTCTATGCTAAACTCTCAGCTTCTTAATAAGGACTGCTTTGACAAACCAACCTGAAAAAAATTAAACCTGCTCCCTCCACCTGAGGTCCCCTATCTCCTCACACTTCTTTATTTTTTCATTTATAGTATTATTATTGTCTAACCCACTGCATATCTTAATTATTATACTTATTGTCTCTTACTGCTCTCCCTCTCTAAAAATAAAGGTGGGGATCTTTGTTAGTTTTATAAACTGAGACACATCAACTGCTTCAAATATTGCACTAAAAACCTATGTTTTAAAAAATTATATTAACACAAATATTGGAGAATAAGTTTCAGTTCCAGGAAATACAGACATTTCAGAGACATCTTATGTTTCATTCACTGAATATCAGAATACTTGGAAAGAGTCAATATTCATGATTTTAAAAAATCGTTTGTCCTTGTCTGACTAGTGATTAGGCAAAAGTTTGTTTTGACCTCATTGGGTTGCATTGGATTGGTGGGGAGGCTTTTCAGGGTGTAGGATCAGTTCCCGAGCCATGGGGCTCTTAGTCCTATGAATTACATGTATGGAAAGCACCAGCTCAAAATAGCTTTAGACCACACCAAATATTCACAATGGCATAGCAGAACTCTTGTCTGACTCTAGAGCAGCCTCCTGGATTTATTTCCTCAAACAACATTGCAGGACATAATGTGGTGTTCTAGGTGGAAGAGGGTTTTTTCCTCTGGGAAGAAAGACATCAGATTTCCAGACAAAATGGCTTGTGTCATGTTCCATATGCACAAGCTAGTAGGCCAAACCAGATGCTTGTTCAGATGAACAGGAGAGAAGGAAATTTTACATAAACTATGTCTTTGAATGTTTTCAAGAAGAGTAATGCCAGACCCAAAGAGTACATTGGATAATTCAAGGCTGCACATATTCTGATAGACAAGAGGACTAAAGGATTGATTTGGGACTGACCTTATCATGGTCCCTGTAAACCTGTGTTTAAGTAATGGATCAGGTTTAGGGAGAATAGCTTAGCTCTGCCTCTTGTACTCAGAGGGCTCATGAGACTGAATGGATGAGGAGAAATAGAGTGTCCTGTGCTCACCTTTGTGCCAGCCTTACAATAATTCATACCTGGCTCAGCCTCACTCTAGAACTGGTTTTATTTTTCATCCACCCAGTCATAAATACTTCACCAAACTGGTTTGTATTTACTATTCCACGGTGATGGTATCTTGAGTGGGAACCTGCTTTGTATGAATCATCATTCGTAATTGGGTTGGTCCAACACCCCAAGTTTTCTAAGAAGTAAGATCAGTAACTTTCCAATTCAATTAACTCTTCATTTCTGTTAACTCTCCATTTCTATTAGGGCGGAAAATGTTTCTGCAGATGACAATTTGGTTGGTAATTCTGCTTACATTTCTGATCATATCTATATTCCCTATCATATATATCCATGTTACAACACGAATCAAAGGAAACCGAGAAGGTAAGTTGGTTTGAAGAGTAGGAAAGGCAAAGTGAGAGAACTAAAGATGCATGATCTTTTATTCCCTATTCTGTGCTCAGTACATTCTAAATTCTTGGGTGACCATTTATATACGTGTGCTGCACTCATTCCTTTCTCCTAGATATTTTTCTCTTATTGCTGGAGCTGCTTTCAGTGCTATATATATGAAAGCCTGAGCTTTTTTTTCTATTAGATCATTATAATTATACATACTAATTGGATTCATATTCACAAAATAACACTTTCAAAGAATTTGGTTTAAATCCCCATTTCCTGTGCCCTTCCCCACCCCCCTAATTTTCTCCCCTCTCTTCTATTGATCTTCCTTTTACTCCATTATTTATTTATTTTTATTGAAATTTTCTACATACATATACATGTAGGTGAAATTCTTTTTGGTACACTTACATATGTATATAACATTATATAGTTAAATTCATTACATATTTCTACATTATTCCCTTCTTTCCTCCCTCCTTCTCATTCTTCTTCTACCTTATATCTTTATGATATACTGTCTCCTCCCCTGCCATCTTCTTTCCCTATTTTGATTTAGCTTCCACATATTAGAGAAAATATTTGGCTCTTGATTTTCTCAACCTGCTCTATCTCGTTTAGCATGATGTTCTCCATTTTCATTCATTTGCCAGTAACACCATTATTTTATTTATCTTTATGACTGAGTAAAATCCATTGTGTATATATAACACATTTTCTTGATCCGTTCATCTGTTGATGAGCATCTAGATTGATTTTATAATTTAGCTGTTGTGAATTATGCTGCTATAAACATTGAAATGCCTACGTCTCTATAGTATGCTGATTTTTGTTCTTACAGGTATATTCCTGAAATATGAAGGATATAGTGAGGTAGCTGGGACATATGATGGTTCCATTCCTAGTTTTTTTGAGGAGTTTCCACACTGCTTTACATAGTGGTTATACTAATTTGCAGTCTCATCATCAACATTTGAATATACCTATTCCCTTATATCCTCAGTAGATTTATCATTGTCTGTGTTCTTGATAATTGCCATTCTGAGTGGGGTGAAGTGAAATCCTAGTGTAGTTTTGATTTGCATTCCCTAATGCTAAAGATGTTTAACATTTTTTCATGTATTTATTGGCCATTTGTATTTCTTTTTATGAGAAATGTCTGTTTAGTTGGATTATTTGTGGGTTTTGGCATTGAGTTTTTTATATATGTGGATATTAATCCCCTATCAGGGGATTGGCAAACAATTGTTTTTTTGGCTGACAAAGATTGCTTTTTCCCGTTCTGTTGGCTTTCTCTTCACTATCCTAATCATTACCTTTGATGTGCAAAACCATTTTATTTTGATGGCATCTCATTTATTGATTCTTGGTTTTATTTCCTGAGCTTTAGGGGTCTTGTTGAGGTCAGTGCCTCATCTCTTATTATTCCAAATGAATTTAAAGACCGATTTATCTAGTTCTGTGAAAAATGTCATTGGTATTTTGATGGGTAATTGCATTGAATGTGTATACCTATTTGATAGAAGAAAACACATGATGACCATTCTAACAGTTGCATGGCTTCTGGTCTACTTCCTAAGCCTTTGATCCATTTTTATTTGACTTTTGTGCAGGGTGAAAGATAGCTAATTTTATTCTTCTATATATAGATATATAATTCCCCTAGTACAATTTGTTAGAAAGGTTGTCTTTTCTCCAACATACACTTTTAGCATCCTTATCAAGTATCAGATGTCTGTAAGTATTTGGGTTTGTCTCAATGTCTTCTATCCTCAGTATTCTATTTCATTGGCCTTCATGTCTATTTTGGTATCAGTAACATGCTGTTTTTGTTACTATAGTAGAATTTGAGGTTGGGTATTATGATGCCTCCTGCATCATTTTTCTTGTCTAGAATTGCTTTGGCTATTCTACATCTCTTATTATTCCAAATGAATTTAAAGACCATTTTATCTAGTTCTGTGAAAAATGTCATTGGTATTTTTATGGTAATTGCATTGAATGTGTATACTACTTTTGATAGTACAGCCATTTTGGGCAACATTAATTTTGCCTACCCAAGAACAAGGAAGGCCTATGCATCTTCTGAGTTCTTTTTTTATTTCTTTCTTCAGTATTCTGTCTTACCATTGTGAAGTTCTTTTGACTTTTTTGGTTAGATTAATTCCCAGATTTTTTTAGGTTATTGTGAAAGGAATGTTTTTCCTGATTTCTTTGTCAATTGAATTGTTGTTGGAATACAGAAAAGCTATTGATTTATGAATGTTGATCTTGTATCCTGATTCTTTGCTAAATTTAGTTATCAGCTCTAGAAGTCTTCTAGTTCAATTTTTTGGGGTCTTTTAAATATAGGATCATGTCATCAGAAAACAATGATAGTTTGATGTCTTCTTTTCTGATTTGTATCCCTTTAATTTCCTTCTCTTGCCTGATTTCTCTGTCAAGAGTTTCAAGAACTATATTGAATATAAGTGATGGGAGTGAATATTCTTGCCTTGTTCCTAATTTTAGAGAAAAACTTTTAGTTTTTCTCCATTTAGTATGATGTTGACTTTGGGTTTGTCACATATTTATATTGTTGTGGTAAGTCCCTTCTATCACTAGTTTCCCCAGTGCTTTTAACATGAATATTTGCTATATTTTTATTAAAGGCCTTTTCTGCATTTATTTAGATGATCATACAATTTTTATTCTTCTATTTAAATGATGAATTACATTTATTTTTGCATCTGTTGAATCAACATTGTATCCCTTGAATAAAGACTGCTTGATTATGGTGTATTGTCTTCTTAATATGTTTTTGAATGTGGTTTGAAACACTTTTTGAGAATATTTGCATCTATGTTCTTCAGGAATATTGGTTTGTAGTTTTCTTTCCTAGATGTATCTTTATCTGGTTTTGGTGTCAGGGTTATAGTGGCTTCATATGATATATTTGGGGGTGTTCCCTCTCTTTCAATTTAATGGGATAATTTGAGAAAGACCTGAGGAAAATCTGGTAGAATTCTTCTGAAAATCTATCTGGCCCTTGGCTTTTCTTTGTTGGTAATCTTTTAATTGCTGTATCAATTTCATTACTTTATATTGGCTTATTTAGGTTTTTCATATCTTCCTGGTTCAATTTGTGCAGGTCATCTGTGTCTAATAATTTGCCAATGTCTTCTAGGTTTTGCAGTTTGGGGGAGTATGTTTTTAAGACAGTTTCTAATGATCCCCTGGATTCAGGAGTATCTGTGGTGATATATCCTTTTTCATGCCTAATTTTATTGATTTGTATCTTCTTTTTCTTTTGGTTATTTTTGGCTAAGGATATGTCAATCCTTATCTTTTCAAAGAGATAACTCATTTCTCTTTTCATCCTGTGTATTTTTTAATAATTTATTTTTTAGTTATAGGTGGACACAATATCTTTATTTAAATTTTTATGTGGTTTTCGATTAGATCATTATAATTATACATATATAATATGTATATGTTATCGAACCCAGTGCCTCAGTGATCTTAATATTTCTTTCCTTCTACTAATTTTGGAATTGGTTTGTTCTTTTTACTCTAAGGCCCTCAGATAGAGCGTAAGTTTATTCGAGATCTATTTTTTTTTTTTTTAGTGTAGGCACTGAATGCATAATTTTTCCTCATAGTACTCCTTTCATACTCTCCAAGAGATCTTGATATGCTGTATCCTTTTATTACATTGGTTTCTAAGAATTTTTTTACTTCTTCTCAGTTTTTTTATTTGGGCCATTCTTCATTTAATAGTGTATTGTTGAATCTCCATGTGTTTATGTGGTTTCTGTCATTTTACTTGCTGTTAATTTCTATTTTCATTACATTATGATCCAGTATGAGGCATAGGATTACAATTTTTTTTTGTATTTTCTAAGACTTACAGTATGATCTAGAATGTGGTCTATTTTGAAAAAAGATTCCATAAGCTGATGAGAATAAAATAAATTCAGCTCTTTTTGAATGAAATATTCTGTAGATGTCTATTAAGTCCATTTGATTTATAGTATTATTTAGGCTGGATGTCTCTTTATTGATTTTATATTTTTATGACCTATATATTGGTGACAAGTGTATATTGAAATCTCCCAGTATTGTATTGGGGTCTATTTTGGATTTAATGTCAAAGAGTATATTTTTAATGTAATTGAGTGCATTGACATTTGGGGCATATTTCTTCTTATTAGAGTGTTTCCTTTACCAAGATGTAATGATCCTCTTTGTCTCTTTTAATTAATGTTTGTTTGAAATCAGTTATGTCATGTATGAGAACAGCTACTCCAACTTTTTTTTGAACACCATTTGTATGGAATACTTTTTTTCCATCCTTTTACCTTCAGCCTGGTATCCTTACCTATGAGATGAGTATCTTGCAAATAGCATATGGTTTGATATTGTTTTTTGATCTATTCTGATAATATATTTCTTTTACTTGGGAAGTTGAGACCATTTATGTTCACTGTTATTATAGATATAATAACTTGCTGATAGATATAATGTAACTTCCTGCTATGTTTATTTTTTTGTTATATTTAATTGTCTTGGTTCTCATTTAGATGATTGGTTTTCTATTGATCATTTTAGTTTGTGGATTTGTTTTTAGATTCTTCTGTGTGCAGTTTATCTTTGAGTATTCTTTGTAATATTGGCTTGTTTGTCTTGTATTCTTTTAGTTTATCCTTGTCATGGAAGGTTTTTAATTACCCATCAAATATGAAAGAGAACTTTGCTGGGTATAGCAATCTTGGTTGGCAATTGTTTTCTTTTTAGAGTTTGAAATATCTCATTACATACCCTCCTTGATTTTAGGGTCTGAGTTGAGAAGTCTGAAGTGAGCCTTAATGTTTCCCTCTAAATGTGACCCAATTTGGACACCCAACATGGTGGCCAGTGGGGAGGCAGCACTTTCAGTACCTCCGCATTAACGGGATCAGAGAGACGCATTAATACACCTAGATTTTTCCTGCTGAGAAATTTCTAGCAAAATTCCGCTGAAAGGAGACCTGCCGGGAATTAGTAAGTTTATTGGAGGTGAAAGTTTGCCCCAGACGAGTGAATCTCGGCCACGTGGCGCAGAGGTCCAGTCCCGCCGGCCACCGCCCGCCCATTGCGGCGAATGTTCAAACGGCCCCCGCCGGCCCAGATCTGTGAACGGCCCCTGCCGGCCCGGCGAACGGCCCTCGACCGCTCGGCTCAGGCAAACAGCTCCCGCCCGCCCCGCTCTGCGAACGGCCCCCACCCGCCCAGCTTGGCGAAAGGCCCCCGCCCGCCCGGCTCTGCGAACGGCCCCTGCCGGCCCGGCGCAGTGAACGGCCCCGCCCGCCCGGCTCATCTAACGGCCGCTGCCCGCCCAGCTCAGCAGGCGACGTGAAGGGACTCTAACCAAGCCTTTATGAAATAGCAAATGGGAAACTAAAACCAGAGACTGAGTCAGACCAGAGACAAGCCACTCCCACCCCTCCCTTCGGACACTCCGGCTAGGAGCCTGGGGCCCGCCATAGCAGAGAGGTGACATCACCAAAGTTCCGCCAACGAGATTCCTTCCCAGCGGAATCCACTTTAGCAGGATACAAGGGGCAGAGCCGCCCCCCCCCATGCCTGCAAGGTAGGTGGAACTGCGACCTCCGACAGAACAGGCCCAGCGGCCCGCGGAGGGGCAGAGCCGCTGCCCGCGCCTGCAAGGTAGGCGGACCTGCTACCAACCGGCAGAACAGGTCCAGCGGACTGCCGGTGTGATAGGCACATTGCCCCAATTGGAGGAGGGGCAGAGCCGCCACCCGCGCCTGCGAGGGAGACTTTGCAACTATACAAGAGCAATATAAATTTATAGGGGGAAAATTCAATAACACAACAGTTTCATCAAGCAGAAAGAAACGCAAACAGTATGAAAAGACAAGGAAAGAAAGGACCACAAGCAATACAGTTCAACTCAACGATGGAAGAGGTAATATCTGCAGCAGATGGAATGTCAGATAAAGAATTCAGGATATACATGCTTCAGATGATCTGGAGTCTCAAGGAAGACATTAGACAGCAAAATCAGACAATGAAAGATCACTTCGACAATGAATTACATAAACAAATCCAAGAAGCAAAAGACCAACTATACAGGGAGATAGAGGTTATAAAAAGCAAACAAACAGAAATCCTAGAAATGCAGGAAGCAATAAACCAACTTAAAAACTCAATTGAGAATACTACCAGCAGAGTAGAACACTTAGAAGATAGAACATCAGATAATGAAGACAAAGTATTTCAACTTGAAAAGAACATAGACAGCTCAGCAAGACTGTTAAGAAACCATGAGCAGAACATCCAAGAAATATGGGATAACATAAAGAGACCAAACTTAAGAGTCATTGTGATACAGGAAGGTATAGAGGTCCAAACAAAAGGAATGAGCAATCTATTCAATGAAATAATACGAGAAAATTTCCCAGACTTGAAGAATGAGACAGAATCCCAAATCCTAGAAGCCTACAAGACACCGAATGTGCAAAATCATAAGAGATCCACACCTAGACACATTATAATGAAGATGCCCAACATACAGAATAAGGAGAGAATTTTAAAAGCTACAAGAGAAAGGAAGCAGATTACATTTAGGGGTAAACCAATCAGGATAACAGCTGATCTTTCAACACAGACTATGAAAGCTAGAAGATCCTGGAATAACATATTTCAAACACTGAAAGAAAATGGGTTCCAACCAAGAATTGTGTACCCAGCAAAATTAAGCTTCAGAATGGAAGATGAAATTAAAACCTTCCACGATAAACAAAAGTTAAAAGAATTTGCAGCTAGAAAACCATCTCTCCAAAAAATCCTTGGCAAAACATTACAGGAAGAGGAAATGGAAATTAACAATGAAAACTAACAGTGGGAGGTAGTACAGTAAAGGGGGGAAAATAATCAAAGAGGAAAACAAACCATGTTTAGAAACATAGATAAACACACATGGCTGGAAGAACAACCCATATCTCAATAATAACCCTAAATGTTAATGGCTTAAACTCACCAATTAAGAGACACAGGCTAGTAGAATGGATCACAAAACAAGACCCAACAATATGCTGCCTACAGGAGACGCATTTGATAGGAAAATACATACATAGACTGAAGGTGAAAGGTTGGGAAAAAAATCATTTCACTCATATGGACTTCGGAAACAAGCAGGAGTGTCCATACTCATATCAAATAAAATAGATTTCAAGCCAAAGTTAATCAAAAGGGATAAACAGGGACACTACATACTGCTCAAGGGAACCATACACCAACAAGACATAACAATCATAAATTTATATGCACCAAACAATGGTGCAGCTATGTTCATCAAACAAACTCTTCTCAAGTTCAAGAGTCTAATAGACCACCATACAATAATCATGGGAGACTTCAACACACCTCTCTCACCACTGGACAGATCTTCCAAACAAAAGTTGAATAAGGAAACTATAGAACTCAATAACACAATTAATAACCTAGACTTAATTGACATATATAGAATATACCACCCAACATCAAGCAGTTACACTTTTTTCTCAGCAGCACATGGATCCTTCTCAAAAACAGATCATATATTATGTCACAGGGCAACTCTTAGACAATATAAAGGAGTAGAGATAATACCATGCATCATATCTGATCATAATGGAATGAAACTGAAAATCAATGATAAAAGAAGGAAGGAAAAATCATGCATCACTTGGAGAATGAACAATAGGTTACTGAATGATCAATGGGTTATAGAAGACATCAAGGAGGAAATAAAAAAAAATTCTTAGAGATAAATGAAAACACAGACACAACATATCGGAATCTATGGGACACATTGAAAGCACTTCAAAGAGGAAAATTCATTGCTTGGAGTTCATTCCTTAAAAAAAGAAAAAAAACAACAAATAAATGATCTCATACTTCATCTCAAAATCCTAGAAAAAGAAGAGCAAAACAACAGCAAAAGAAGTAGAAGGCAAGAAATAATTAAAATCAGAGCTGAAATTAATGAAATCGAAACAATTGAAAAAATTGACAAAACTAAAAGTTGGTTCTTTGAAAAAATAAATAAAATTGACAGACCCTTAGCCATGCTAACGAAGAGAAGAAGACAGAGAAGTCAAATTACTAGCATACGGATGAAAAAGGCAATATCACAACAGACACTTCAGAAATACAGAAGATAATCAGAAATTATTTTGAATCCTTATACTCCAATAAAATAGAAGATAGTGAAGGCATCGATAAATTTCTTAAGTCATATGATCTGCCCAGACTGAGTCAGAAGGATACACACAATTTGAACAGACCAATATCAATGGATGAAATAGAAGAAGCAATCCAAAGACTACCAACCAAGAAAATACCAGGACCGGATGGGTATACAGGAGAGTTTTACAAAACATTTAAAGAGGAACTAATACCAATACTTTTCAAGCTACTTCAGGAAATAGAAAAAGAGGGAGAACTTCCAAATTCATTCTACGAGGCCAACATCACCCTGATTCCTAAACCAGACAAAGACACTTCAAAGAAAGAAAACTACAGACCAATATCTCTAATGAACCTAGATGCAAAAATCCTCAATAAAATTCTGGCGAATTGAATACAAAAACATATCAAAAAATTGTGCACCATGATCAAGTAGGATTCATCCCTGGGATGCAAGGCTGGTTCAATATATGGAAATCAATAAATGTTATTCACCACATCAATAGACTTAAAAATAAGAACCATATGATCATCTCGATAGATGCAGAAAAAGCATTCGACAAAGTACAGCATCCCTTTATGTTCAAAACTCTAGAAAAACTAGGGATAACAGGAACATACCTCAATATTGTAAAAGCTATCTATGCTAAGCCTCAGGCTAGCATCATTATGAACGGAGAAAAATTGAAAGCATTCCCTCTAAAATCTGGAACAAGACAGGGATGCCCTCTCTCACCACTTCTGTTCAACATAGTTCTCGAAACACTGGCCAGAGCTATTAGACAGACGAAAGAAATTAAAGGCACAAAAATAGGAAAAGAAGAACTTAAATTATCACTATTTGCAGGTGACATGATTCTATACCTAGCAGACCCAAAAGGGTCTACAAAGAAACTATTAGAGCTAATAAATGAATTCAGCAAAGTGGCAGGATATAAAATCAACACGCAGAAATCAAAGGCATTCCTGTATATCAGCGACAAATCCTCTGATATGGAAATGAGGACAACCACTCCATTCAAAATATCCTCAAAAAAAAAATAAAATACTTGGGAATCAACCTAACAAAAGAGATGAAAGACTTATACAATGAAAACTACAGAACCCTAAAGAGAGAAATAGAAGAAGATCTTAGAAGATGAAAAAATACACCCTGTTCATGGATAGGCAGAACTAACATCATCAAAATGGCGATATTACCAAAAGTTCTCTCTAGGTTTAATGCAATGCCAATCAAAATCCCAACGGCATTTCTTGTAGAAATAGAGAAAGCAATCATGAAATTCATATGGAAAAATAAAAGACCCAGAATAGCAAAAACAACTCTAAGCAGGAAGTGTGAATCAGGCGGTATAGCGATACCAGACCTCAAACTATACTACAGAGCAATAGTAACAAAAACAGCATGGTACTGGTACCAAAACAGGCGGGTGGACCAATGGTACAGAATAGAGGACACAGAAACCAATCCACAAAACTACAACTACCTTATATTTGATAAAGGGGCTAAAAGCATGAAATGGAGGAAGGATAGCATCTTCAACAAATGGTGCTGGGAAAACTGGAAATCCATATGCAACAAAATGAAACTGAATCCCTTTCTCTCGCCATGCACAAAAGTTAACTCAAAATGGATCAAGGAGCTTGATATCAAATCAGAGACATGGCGTCTGATACAAGAAAAAGTTGGCTCCGATCTACATACTGTGGGGTCGGGCTCCAAATTCCTCAATAGGACTCCCATAGCACAAGAGTTAATAACTAGAATCAACAAATGGGACTTACTCAAACTAAAATGTTTTTTCTCAGCAAAAGAAACAATAAGAGAGGTAAATAGGGAGCCTACATCCTGGGAACAAATCTTTACTCCTCACACTTCAGATAAAGCCCTAATATCCAGAGTATACAAAGAACTCAAAATATTAAACAATAAGAAAACGAATAACCCAATCAACAAATGGGCCAAGGACCTGAACAGACACTTCTCAGAGGAGGACATACAATCAATCAATAAGTACATGAAAAAATGCTCACCATCTCTAGCAGTCAGAGAAATGCAAATCAAAAACACCCTAAGATACCATCTCAATCCAGTAAGATTGGCAGCCATTATGAAGTCAAACAACAACAAGTGCTGGCGAGGATGTGGGGAAAAGGGTACACTTGTACATTGCTGGTGGGACTGCAAATTGGTGCAGCCAATTTGGAAAGCAGTATGGAGATTCCTTGGAAAGCTGGGAATGGAACCACCATTTGACCCAGCTATTCCCCTTCTTGGTCTATTCCCTAAAGACCTAAAAAGAGCATACTACAGGGACACTGCTACATTGATGTTCATAGCAGCACAATTCACAATAGCAAGACTGTGGAACCAACCTAGATGCCCTTCAATAGATGAATGGATAAAAAAAATGTGGCATTTATACACAATGGAGTATTACTCTGCATTAAAAAATGACAAAATCATAGAATTTGCAGGGAAATGGATGGCATTAGAACAGATTATGCTAAGTGAAGCTAGCCAATCCCTAAAAAACAAATGCCAAATGCTTTCTTTGATATAAGGAGAGTAACTAAGAACAGAGTAGGGAGGAAGAGCATGAGAAGAAGATTAACATTAAACAGGGTGAGAGGTGGGAGGGAAAAGGAAAGAGAAGGGAAATTGCATTGAAATGGAAGGAGACCCTCATGGTTATACAAAATTACATACAAGAGGAAGTGAGGGGAAAGGGGAAAAAAACAAGGGGGAGAAATGAATTACAGTAGATGGGGTAGAGAGAGAAGATGGGAGGGGAGGGGATGGGGGATACTAGAGGATAGGAAAGGCAGCAGAATACAACAGACACTAGTATAGCAATATGTAAAACAGTGGATGTGTAACCGATGTGATGCTGCAATCTGTATACGGGGTAAAAATGGGAGTTCATCACCCACTTGAATCAAAGTGTGAAATATGATATATCAAGAACTATGTAATGTTTTGAACAACCAACAATAAAAATTAAGGGAAAAAATGTGACCCAATTTTTCTCTCTTGCAGCTTTTATTTTTTCCTTATTTTCTGTGTTAAGTATTTTGGTTCTGGTGTGTCTTGGAGAAATTCCCTTCTGTTGAAATCTAGGTGGGGTGGTTGTCTATCTCCTTTCTGATGTGAGGAAGTTTTCTCTATCTAATTGAAAATGTACTTCATGCCTTTAGCTTGTATCTCCTTTTTCTCTTTTACCCCAATGATTTTCAGGTTTAGTCTCTTGATGTTGTTCCAAAGTTCTTCTATATTTTGATCATATTCTATTATTTTTTCCTTCATTGTATTTTGTGTATTCAAATCCATATACCCTGTCCTCAAGACTAAGTGTTCGGTCTTCAAGTGCTGAAGTTCTATGTCATACAATCTAATATGTTAGTGATGCTTTCAAGTGAATTTTTATTTGATTCATTGTGTCTTTCATTTCCAGGAGTTCTGATTGATTTCTTTTCAATATTTCTATTTCTTTATTGAAATTATCTTTTATTTCTTATATTTGCTTTCATAATTCATTCCTTAGATCTTCTTTCTCATTGAACATTTTGATCCTTAGTGAGATATATATATAAAATCTTCCTCTGGAATTTCCTCCAATTCCATTTCTGTGGGATCTTTTGGGGAGAATTGTGAATTTTGATGGGGGATTTGTTTGTGTGTTTCCTCATATCATCTGAGGTCCTGGACTTGTGCAACAATTGAGGTGGGTTCCCCTTCCTTTTTCAGGTGTATTTTTGTTTTTGATATTTGAGTAGATGTATAGGTTGGAGACCTAAGGTTTCTCCCTGTTGTTCCTCCTTGTGGCATGGCTTTTGGTTTGTGTTTTCATCTTCCCAATTCTTTGAGTTAAATAAATGTTTAGGCTCTGTTCTGCATTTCTCCCAAATTCCTGGATTTTCTGTTTATGTTTTTACCTGCTCTTTTAGACTAAACTCTATTATTTGATTCAAATAGATAACTTTTTCCACCACTCTATCTGTGGGGCTTGGGGAAAATCCATACACCAGAAAGCCACAAATTCACAACTTTAACTCCGGTTAGTTGCTATTGCACAAAACTGTTTTAGCTCATCTATTTATTGACAGTATTCAAGTTTCAAGAATTTTTTTATTATTTCTCTGCTTCATTTCACCTTTGAACACATTTCCTTTTTCAAAATCACATATATGCTTCTGTATATCTTACATTTTTTTGATCCTTCTAATTCCACATATGTTGTTCCAGATAGCTCTTCAGAGATTGTTGTCAAAGATCTTTCTAAATTGACCTTTACCAAGAAGATTACCTCCAATTATACAACTGTTTCCTACTGACATAATTTGAGCTCCTAACATTTTATTTGTCTTTATCTAGAAAGTGTTTTTGAATCCCTTCAAGTGGAACATTTTCAAGGGAGCAAAGTTAATTCCATAGTAATAATTATCATCATAAGACACAGTTTATTGACTTTTTAACTACTGAGAAACCCTATTCCAAGCACTTTACAGTATTTAAACTCTATATTGAATTAATAAATATTAATGTATTTAACCTCTATAATGAATTTTGAACTAAATGTTATTATTATCACCATTGATAAAACGAGGCATTTAAAATTGAAATTGTGGAGCTGATATGATAGAAAATGGGCAAGGGGTGGGGAGAATAGAAGTACCTTGGATTAGACAAAGAGGAATAAAAGGAAGGGAGGGAGAATGGGAGTAAGAAAGATAATAGAATGAACCAGACATTACATTCTCATGTGCATATATGATTACATGACCAATGTAATTCTACATCATGTACAACCACAGGAAGGAGAAGATATATATATATATATAAATTCTACTGTCACATATAACTAATAAGAACAAAAAATGGTAGAAAATAATATTGAATATAAGCCATAGGGACACTTATATTCTACATTTTAAACACTCAGTTAAACTGTTGCTTTAACTCTGTAGCAGAGGAATGGGCCCACCCATGGTAGTAACCCTCACAGCATGAAATAACTTCATGGAGAAAAGAGATAGCTGAATGATACTAGCAAGATATGTGCTAAATAAGATGTTAACTATTATGTTGTCTAAAGACCCTCTTACTCATGATATTCTTGTACATAGATATTTTATGATCCCTTAGGCAGTTCAGAGGTTTCCAGAGCTATTCTCCTCCAAGCCTCTTTCAGAAAGAATGATAATAATGATGATAATTCCATCTCTTGCTCTCTAATGAAACCAATTGATGGGCTAAAGGGAATAAGGATGAGTTGCTTTCTTCCAGACCAGTTTAGCCACAGCCCAAATGTCCTATCCTAAAAACAGCTCTGCTTCTTGTTCCTATCATCAACAGCTCTCTGACAGTCCTGTTCTAAATGAAAATTTGGAAATTGTATCAAAGCATAGCTCTTGTTTTCCAAATCCAAAGTACTTACCCATCAACAACCAGTGATTATTAACATTTTTCTTCTTCAGGTAGATGCTGCAGCAAGAATTCTCAGTTAGTGGTCAAAATTATCATCATTTCTTCATTAGTTGTAAACATCATACTTGGTACCTGTTTGAGTATATATCAAAAAGGTATGTGGAATCAAAGGTATGGAAACTTTTGTAATTATCTCCTTTACCAAATGCCCAGTCACTGCTAAGACACTTAGCCAAAGGGGAGTGATACTTATTTTAACTACAGGAACAAGAGACCCTTGGACTAGATGTCACAGGGTTTGGAGGATTCCAACCTCAGTGATTTTATAGGCTTAATGATACAATACAAATTGTTGAGGCTTCTCCTCCTAGAGGAAGAATTTCTTCAATTTAATAGTGTTATTTTTGCCCAAACTCAAGCCATCATCATTTTACCAAATGTTACTCTAATTCTTTCTATAATTTTCTCCTAGAAAAAGGAGTATTTCTCTATATATTAAGGGTTTTAGGTCACAGATTTATTTCAGATATTGTTGCAAAGCAAAGGACCTTCTCAAAATGATCCATTACTACATAAGAATTTTGTTTATTGTCAGGGTGTGCTGGACACCTAAAACTGATCCTTCTCCTCTTTGGTTCTCTTTGAGAGTGAAATTAAAATGGTAATTATGCAAGTCTTGGAACAGTTGAAGTCAACATTTGAAACACACCCTTTATATTACCTTTGCAGTCCCATGGAAATTGTATGTACAAGATAATGATTAGTGAGATAAAGTAATTTTTTATAATAAGTCAAAGTTATGGTAAAAATCATAATGCAGATGTCATGTAGTAGGGCTGGATTCTTTATAGGATTTTAAAATTTTTCTCCAGTGAAATAAAGACACAAATATTCCTTTGTAATTGATATAAGATATTTTGTTTATCCATTTATCCTCCAATGGATGATTGGGTTGTTTCATGTTTTAGCACTTAATGCCAAATGCTACTATGAACATAGTCATACAAATAGCTCTTCTAGATCCTGTTTTTAATATTTTGAGGTATATACACTGAAAGAACAAACAAGGCTCATCATCGGAGAAAATGCCCATTTATTGAGGAACAGCTCTGCTTATTTATAGAGCTGGGGGTGGTTTTACAGTTATGACAGTTTAACAGTTTAATGGTTTGACAGTTGGCATGGGGTGCTGTCTGATTGGTGGGTAAGGATGATGTGAGCCAGCAGGGCTAGTCTGATTGGTGGGTAAGGATCATGTGAGCCAGCAGGTCTAATCTGATTGGTGGTTAAGGATCATGTGAGCCAGGAGGGCTAGTCTGATTGGTGGGAAAGGATCATGTGAGCCAGCAGGGCTCACCATTGGACGGCTCTTCTCGGGGGATGGGGAAGTTAGTCTTTGGAGCTGGGGTGACTCCCAACATACACAGAAATGAATATTTTGGATCCTATTATTAATATATTTTTCTTAGGAATTGTCATACTACTAAGTGCTATAATAGTTACATTTGATGCACGAAAGTAATTTCTAATAGGCATAGCTATACAGTAATGAAACACATCACTTGATTGTTGGTGATGGTGCTGCCATCACAAAAACAATTACCTATATTATGAGCTGTAGATTTCTTCATTACAGAATCACCTAGAAAAGACACTTTAAGTTTCTGAGTATTCTATTCCACCATATCCCTTATAAGGTCCTAGGGCTCTGAGGACTAGATAAAGAAGATAAGGCATAATGTGCCCATCTTTCCTTAAGACTCTGGCCAGCAAAAGCAAGTACCATGGTGCTTGAGTAGAATAGGTATTAACCTCTTCCAGCTTTAGCCTTAATGTGATCATCTTTAGAATCATCCCCCCTGTAGCCCAACCTCCTTCTCCCTGACTCATATAAATTCAGAAAGTATGGAATAATATTAATCTGAAAAGTAAATCCACCCTAAATATTTAATCCAGCACTCCTTACTGAGATGCATTCTTCCTAATTCTTGCATCTCTCCCCAGTCCCTGCTTCAGATCCACTATTTGAAATGAATGCTGTCTGGATCTGTGATATGATCGTGATCCTGTGTATTCTGATGGTCTTCATCACCATGATCATTTCCCTTATTTACTTCAAAGTGAAAGGTAAATGGAATAGGAAATTCATAAAGCATGGTTCCTCCAACTGATGGCTAGAAGCATCAGTTCAGAAGCATGGACTCTCTGATCTTCATCTTAAAAATTGGAGAAAGGAATGAAGACCTCTGACCTATGTAAGGACTTGTGGATTGTATCCTTTTTGAGGTTTCTGGGGGTTCTACCCATCTTCTACCAGTTTCTCAGAATCCATTGACAGTCTCAACTCTGATTACACAATTATGACCCCTTTCCCAGAGAAACCTGGAAGGCCCAGCATTGTTTCATCCAGTCTCTGAAATTCCTGTATACTGAGCTCTTTGAAAGGCTCACATGATTTCTTCTCATTTTATATTCAAGTTAGAACTGAACATTTAAAATCATATTTTTCTCTTTCAGAAACATGTAAGTGTCCATAGGTGTAAGACCAGAAACATTTTTGAAACTATAAAGGGCATAAATCTTTGAAACATTTTTTTGCCCTAACTTGGGCAAAAAAAAACAAAAACAAAAAAACTTACTCTACTGCACATGTAAATTCTCCTGAAAATAGAAGGAAAGATAGAACTAGTAACCCATGAAGGAAAATTTTAATACTTGATTCTTGTGTCCTACCAAAGTCCTACAATCTTTAAAAGTTCTATTAAAAATATTTACATGACATATATCAAAGTATATGACTTTATTATACTCAGCTTTGCCTCTTAAATAATAATACAAATCTATGGTGAGTTATTATGCACAATACAGAGAAAATATTTTTGTTTTTGTTTAAGTAAAAAAAAAGAAAGAAAAGAAAAGAAAAAGAAATTGTCTTCTGTGTTTTCAACTAAAGCTGCATCTACTGGCTTTTGGTTTTCTCTAAGCCACCTTCTGAGAACAGCCAGGTGTTGAGTTTGTTAGTCAGGTAGAACAAGCCAAATGACAACCCCAGTCAAGATGTTATTCACTATTGCAGCATTATAAGAAAGATGCTAAAAAGAAATGTAGTACTGTCTTTCCACTCATTATAGTTTGGATCTAGAATGTCCCCAAAAGCTCATGTGTGGAAAGCATGGTCTCTAATACAGCAAGGTTCAGAGGTGGAGCTTTTTGGTAGTGATTAAGGCTCTGACCTCATCAGTGGATTAATCCTCTTAATGGATTTATGGATTTATAATTTGTACTACTGGGTGGTAACTGTAGGCAGGTGGTCATTAGTGGAAGAGGTAGGTTAGTGGGGTTGTGCCCTTAAGGAATATATCTTGTCCCTGGCTTGTTTCTCTTTTTCTCTTTCTTTCTTTCTCTCTTTCTCTCTTTCTCTCTTTCTCTCTCTCTCTCTCTCTCTCTCTCTCTCTCTCTCTCTCTCTCTCTCTCTCTCTCTCTCTCCTCTTCCCCACTCCATAAGCTGAGAAGCTTTCCATTGCCACACCTCTCCATCATGATGTTCTGCCTTTTGACCTACTGCAAGGGAGTTAGCTGACCATAGACTGAATCTCTGAAACCATGGGCCCAAAATAATCTCTTCCTCCTTTAAGTTTTCTTTTCAGGTATTTTTAAATATTTTTTTAGTTGTCAATGGACGTTTATTTTATTTATTGATATGTGGTGCTGAGAATCGAGCCCAGTGCCTCCACATGCTAGGCAATTGCTCTGCCACTGAGCCACAACCCCAGCCCATCTTTTCAGGTATTTTGATCACAGGGATGAAAAGTTGATTAACATGGTGCTGTTCTTTTTCCCTCCTAGACTAATACTTGAGCAAGGGGCAGGTGATGTGTGGCACAATTGAGGGAAAGTCTCATTACAAAGGGTTTTCGCCATTTGTGGGTTAGGAGCAGGGATGAGGGTATACAGGGAAGGGCTAGGAATGGAAATGTATTAAGTCAGAATGGATAAGGTCTTACTGAAGATGTTCCATAAAATACAAGGCCTCAGCAGAGATGATTGAAAATTGTCTTGGCTGAGAACCCCGATAAAGAGGCCTCTAAAAGGAGGTTCCTGGACCACATATGTCAATGAGTATGACTGCCTGAGGGTGAGGAACTGAGTCCTTGACTACAACTGCCTCCAGAAATGTCAAGGCTCTTGCTGGCTAACAGCTTTTCCCCACAAGGGTTGCTAGGCAAATTCTTTGTAATTTCCACATAGTGGGACGTACAGGATCACACATAGGATTTGGGGCAGGGGTCAGACTTCTCATTACATTGTCAATGCAAACCCCTCCCCCACACACATTTAGATGAAACAAATGCAGAGATGAGTGTTTATTTGCAAAATACAAATTTGTACTCCTTATGAGTTTCTGCCACTAATATAAACAACCTAGTTATTATCATTTGCATTCACAGGAATGGGTTAATGATAAAGAGGAGGCTACAGCCAATATTTTTTCTGTTCAAGTCACACTTAACTATTGACCCAATGGGGGTAGCAGAGTTGATTTAGCCATTTAAATGTTTTTTTCAATTTTGCTTTTTTATTTTTCCCAGAATTCTGTGGGGGGAAAAAGGTTAAAACAATGCATCTAAACTAGAGATTACACAATTCAGTGTACTTACAGACCAAATCATTGTTTTTCTCACCATTATTTTTAGGTTCTTCTAATGGGTCTCATATTGGTAATATTATAGAATTTCATAACAAGAACTTCATGATAGTATGATCAAAATTGAAAGTGATCATAATTGACTGCAAATTGAAATCCCCTTAGCCGCAAAATTTTTGCTTAAATAAACATAAAATTCTTCTTCCCAGGTCTGCTGTGCAGGGTGAACAGCCCCCCAACTCTGGACTGGTCATTGTATTGAGACTGTGATCATCAGGCGCAGCCTTGACTTGCTGCTGGGCTTCTACTTCCTCTTCCACATCCCCATCACTCTGTTTTTGGACCTGCATGCAGGTGGTGCTGCCACAAGAATTCTACTGGGTTATGTTTATAAACCTGCTAACTTGGTATACTAAATAGTTCAAAGACCCTCTGATACAGAGCACCCCAGTATGCTTTAAGTCCTTCATGTTTTGTGAGCTTTTGTTTCAGCTGCCTTCTTTCCCATTGCAACATACACTTTCTTCAAAGGAAATTGCAAGTATATCCACATGCTTGTAATCATCTACTCAGTTCACATCCTAACAACATTAATTCCAATTCTCTCCACATTTCTATTTGGGGATTTCTCCAAAGCCAGTAGTTTCAAAGGACTAGGTTCTGAGACTTTCCGTGAATGAATAACCTCATAGCCATCTATACCCCTACATTCTCATTCCCCTAATACTTCTGGTTTTCATGTTGAAAAACCCCCACTATGAGGTAAAAAGAAAGAAAAAATTAGGGAAACAACCACAGACCCAGGGAAGGATTCATGGGGCAATTGCCCTTCTTGACCCAATACAAGCAAAATTACTCTGAACCCATGTCTTCAGTAGCATTTGAAACACCAACAGCACTGCATAAGAGCAAGATAGTGACAAGTTACATCAAACCCTTAATCTTCCAAGGGCACTGGGATAAACAGATTGATCTGGGGGGCAAAGAAGTGGGGCTATCATAGGAAAGTCATGCCAAATACTTTACCATGTGACTAAGTTCCATTGCAGAATTTCTAAAAGCAGGACCAGACCAGAAACTGGGTAAGCTTCCTC
The DNA here is from genome assembly GCF_047511675.1 of Marmota flaviventris. Classification (NCBI taxonomy): domain Eukaryota; kingdom Metazoa; phylum Chordata; class Mammalia; order Rodentia; family Sciuridae; genus Marmota; species Marmota flaviventris. Next base: position 37,418,266 of record NC_092507.1, on the reverse strand, counting down.
AAAATATGGCCTGCTTGACTCATTCATGAGGCATCTGATCCACAGCATATACACATGACTAAACCTTTGACTCACAATTCACTATAGCTTATCACCAATCCAAAAAATAGTGGAGTGTTTCAGGCCATTCAAATTAGAAATTGTGTCTCTTTAATATTTATTAAAAACTATGTTTTCTTGGCCCTACCTCTACCCCTTGGAGAAAAAAAAGGAAAATATTATGCTGAAGAGGTTTAAACTTGTTCTCCTTAAGATTCAGCCTCAGCATGATTTGTCAAACAGGTTAAACTGGAAGGTGTTTATTTTTTAAACAGGTCATCCCAAGAGATTTCAAGTCACCTTGTTCATCTTATTTCCAAATCTTAGTCATCCATATTTTTAAAGACCATCTGAGGAAATTACCTTCACTCTGAAGGCTGGCATCTAAAGACTGTTCTGGAAGTGTGCTCCCTAATGGACAACTTCATCCTTTCTGATACAGTCTGGTCATTCCCATCCTGTTCAGGGGTGGAGTTAGCTGGGTGTGACAAGCCCAATTTGTACATGTCAGGTCTCTTCATGTTAATTCCATTAGTGTCCTCCAAATCTACTTGAGGCCAACACTAAAGAGGGAAAACACAAAAACAGGTCCCAGCCAACTCTGTTTTTTTTCATTTTTGTTCACAAGCCATATTGATCTAACCATTGGTACCATCTGACTTGGATGCATCTGGTCCAAATAAAGTCAGCTACTGACCAAAAAAAAAAAATAAATAAATATATATATATATATATATATATATAAAACTGCAATATCAAATCGATTTTATTTCTAAAAGGTTTTTTTGGTGTTTGTTTATTTTGGTTTGGTTTTAGTAGTTGCATTCTCTGCACTTATTCTCTGTTCCCTCTCATTGGATGAGAAAGTTGATTATTTCAATTCCATATTTCTAATATTTCATGATTTTTCCAAGTTTCATAAGCCAAAAAGATGAAAAAAAAAGAATAGCATTACCTTAGATTAGGTAGAGGGAAGTGAAAGGAGGGGAAGGCAGGGGACGTGGGATATGAAAGATAGTAGAATGAAACAGACATTAATACTGTATGTATGTATGTGACTGTATGACCAATGTGATTCTACAATATGTATACTCAGAAAAATGAAAAATTATATCCCATCTATGTATGATATATCAAAGTATATAACTGCATTCTACTGTCATGTATAACTAATTAAAACAAATAAAAAAATTTAAAGATGTAAAAGATATTTAGAAAAACTGAAAAAAAAAATGCAAAGACCCTAACTAGGTAAATTCTGATATGTCTTATGATATAAACACCAATTTTATTTTGCAATAGTCTTTCCTAAATAAAACACAACAGACAGAAATTTACTATTATCTGAGTTTTGAGGATTTATAGAGAGAGAAAGAGACAGAGACAGAGGTAGACATGCAGAATATCTTTTAGATATAATTTCAATAATATATGCATTTACTTTAGTTATGAAGAAATAATATGCAAGTTAAATCAAGCTTTTCTCTGGGACACATTTATTCCTTGCAGGCTTCCTTCCAGCAGATATTTTAAGCTAAGGAATTCAAGTTAATCCATTTAGAAATTAAAGTTGGGTTTTTTTTTTTTTTTTTTTTTTTTTGTAGCTTTTAAAAATATCTCTGACATTTCAGAGGGAGTCAATATGTTTTCAAAACATGTTCTCACTTCAACTATTTGCCTTTAGTAAGTTGTAAATTTATTATCTTGAGTAAATCACATGATCATCTCAATAGATGTAGAAAAAGCATTTGACAAATACAACAACCATTCATATTCAAAACACTAGAAAAACTAGAGATAATAGAGATAAACCTCAGTGTTGTAAAAGCTACATATGTGAAAATTCCCTCTAAAAACTGGAACAAGACAGGATGCCCTCTTCCACCACTTCCATTCAACATACTCCTTGAAACTCTAGTCAGAGCAATTAGGCAAAAGAAAGAAGTTAAAGGGATATGAATAGGAAAAGAAAAGCTCAAACTATCCCTCTCTGCTAATGACATGATCCTATATTTAGAAGAAGAAAAAAAAAAACCTCCACCAGAAAACTTCTAGAACTCCTAAACAAAGTGTCCAAAGTAGCAGGATATAAAATTAACACCCATAAATCAACTGTCCTCCTGTATACCAACTGATTGACAATCAGCTGAAAAAGAAATTAGGAAAACTATCTCATTCACAATAACCTCAAAAAAAAAAAAAAAACCTGGGAGTCAATCTAACAAAGGAGATGAAAGGCCTCCACAATGAAAACTACGAACACTAAAAAAGGAAATTGAAGAAGACCTTAGAAGATGGAAAGATCTCCCATGTTCTTGGATAGGCAGAATTAATATTGTCAAAATGACCACACTACCAAAAGTGCTATACAGATTAAATAATATTCCAATCAAAATTCCAATGCTGTTGTTGTTATAAATATAAAAAGCAATCCTGTAATTCATTTGGAAAAATAAGAGGTCCAGAATAGCCAAAGCAATCCTTTGAGAAAACTAAAGCAGGAGGCATCACAATACCAGACTTTAAATTTTACTAAAGAGCTATAGTACCAAAAACAGCATGTTATTAGCACCAAAACAGACTTGAAGACCCAAAGGAAAAGAAAACACCACAAACCCACATAAATACAGTTATCTCATGCTAAAAAAAGTTGTCATAAACATACATTGGAGAAAAGATAGCCTCTTTAACATTTGCTTCTGGGGAAACTGGAAGCCCATAGCAAAACAAAACTTAACCCCTACATCTCACCCTACACAAAACTCAACTCAAATTGGATCAAAGACCAGGTACTAGGCCAGCACTTAGTAGAAGAAAATATAGACCCAACACTCCATCATGTTGGCCTAGGAACTGACTTCCTCAACAAGACTCTTAAAGCATAGGAAGTAAAATCAATAATGAATACATGGGACAGTATCAAACTAAAAGTCTTCTTAGCAAAGGAAATAACCAACAGCATGAAGAGAGAACCTACAGAATGGAAGAAAATCTTTGCCACCTGCACCTCATATAGAACATTGATCTCCAGGGTATATAAAGAACTCAAAAAACTTAACACCAAAAACAATCAATAAATGGGCAAAAAAATTGAACAGGCACTTCACAGAAGAAGAAGTGTGAATAGTCAACAAAACTTATTGGCATCTGATTACCACTCCATTTTTAACTTTATGCTTAATACCAATTGATTTCATCACACCCATGTTTATTGCTACACTATACATAAAAACTGAGACATGGAATCAACCTAGATTGGCATCAAGAGATAAATATAAAGAAAATGTGCCATATAGTCAAAATGGTGTATTATCCAGATATAAAAAAGAATCAAATCCCATCATTGATAGAAAAATAGACTGAATTAAAAGACCTTATGTCAAGTGAAATGAGCCAGACATAGAAAGACAAGTATCACATGTTCTCTTTCATATGTGAAAGCTAAAAATAGTCAACCTGAATAGAGATTGGGATGGGTGTTGGTGGGGTGGGAAAACAAAGATCAAATTTGATCAGTACATACTGTACACAGATATAGAGATATCATATTGAACCCCATTAATATGTATAATTAATATATTATAATAAAATTTTAAAATAAAATGTTATTAATAACCACTATTACAATAAATGATTCTGGAGTTGGAAGTTTCTGTTTAGATTTCATCTTCAGGAATTTCACTTATCTCTGATGGAAGAAGGCTTTCTTAAATACAGTATTCCTAAATGTTTCATTTTACTTTTTTTCTGTTGCTATTGCTATTACAGCTGCTTCTCTCTCTCTCTCTCTCTCTCTCTCTCTCTCTCTCTCTCTCTCTGTGTGAGAGAGAGAGAGAGAAAGAGAGAGAGAATGAATTATTTGTTAGGGTTGGGGGAATTTTCCATACCACAAGAAATAGAAGTTTCCTTTTATGTTTTTATATTTTATAAAATTTTTACTCAAAATATAATTCATGCTAATTGTAACAAGTTAAATAACAGAGACTAGTAAACTTTTTCTTTTTCTATATCAATTTAATTTCCATGAGAAAGCAAAAGTTAACAATTTATTGTCCTCTCCTTTTATATCCATGTACATACACATATTTATAGGCATATATAGCATAAAGAGCATTTTTCTATATAAACACTATCATATTTTAAATATTTAATTTATTTTTGTTTAGTGGTCATATGATGTATTGTCAGTTATATATGTATATACAAATTCACAGTACAGGTGAAATTTAATTTCTATTTAACTATAATGAGTATCTTAGCTGAGTATAATCCCAAGAAATATGAGGATTTGGATACCTAGAACGCAACAAAGACTAGTAGAAGAACTCTGAAATGTAACCCTGATCAATAATTCTTCTGGTATCTGAAATTATCTGAGTCAAAAAATCGTATAACAATGATAAACCTCAGAGGATTTAAAAGTCAGCAGAGAAAGGACATCTTGGAGCAGCAGATCCTATTTTTCATGCATAGTTATCAGTTCAGAATGTCATAGGAATAAAATTATCTGGCTGTACTAATCATGAACATAAACAGACTTTCATGTTTTATATCCAATAAACATTCATCAAGAACTGGAATCTGAAAGAAAAAGGAAGATATATCAATTAGGAAATCAAGATTTTCTGAAGGAAATATGTCGAGAAGGTAGAATTTGCTCTCATGTCTCTAAGTTCTTATTGATCCTTGAATCTATATGGTATTATTTAGAAGTTAGGATCCATTAGGTAGAAAAGTAAAAACCCATAAATATGGCAGAAATGGGGGTTTGAGTAGTTTTTCAGTAAACCTAGCATATGTCTGTCATTTGGAATCACTCCCTGCAGGCAGATGTAATGAAAGATGTGGAGAGAGTCCCAGCTATGGCTTTAAGAACTTCTGAGGATACTAAAAGGATAGAAAAGCACTGGCATACTATAATAGGTAAGACTTTGGTATTATTCACATTTGCATTACTATGATAAAATACCTAAGATAACCACCTTATCTCAACCTTTTAGAGGTTTCAGTTCACAGTTAGTTGGCCATATTGCTTTGGGGACTGTTGAGAGGCAACACATCGTGGCAGGAACATGTGGCAGAGGAAGTTTCTCACTTCAGGGAGGTCAGGAAGTAAATAAAAAAGGAAAAAGAAAGTGACTGAAGTCGCTAAATTTCCTTTTAGGACACAGTCCAATGACCTAACTTCCATTCAGTGAACTCTACCACCTAAAGGTTCCACCATCTCCCAATTACCTCCACAGTTGGTAACCAAGCTTTTAACGTGTGGGCTCCTGGGGGACAATTATCCAAACTATACCAACTCCAAAATCAAATAACTTAACTCAGGGTAACATTTCTTGAATTGTTTAATCTTTTAATTTGATGATCAAAAATGTTTAAATCTTTCAAATGTGATGAACACTTCACAATGTTAATCAAGCTTCTACCTGGCTGAAGACTTGTGAATACTAGAATTTTCTTTCTGGACACATTAAATTGTACATCTATTTTAGTCAACTTTTGTATCACTGTGACAAAAATATTTGACAAGATCAATTTAGAGATAAGAAAGGCAGCAGAACACAACAGACACTAGTATGGCAATATGTAAATCAATGGATGCGTAACTGATGTGATTCTGCAATCTGTATATGGGGTAAAAATGGGAGCTCATAACCCACTTGAATCAAAGTGTGAAATATGATATATCAAGAACTATGTAATGTTTTGAACAACCAACAATAAAAAATTAAAAAAAAAAAAGATCAATTTAGAGAGGGAAAGCTTTGGGGTGGGGCTCACAGTTTCAAAGGTCTCAGTCATAGATGGCCAAGTCCAGTGCTCTGGTCCTAAGATGAGGCAAAACATCATGGGGCAAGGGCTCAGAGGATGAGGAAAGTTGCCCAGCTCATGGAGGGGTCAGAAATCAGAGAGGAAGTGGGAAATTAGTAAAAAAAAAAAAATGCATCCTTCCAGGGCATCCTAGTGACCCACGTTTTCATTCCATGCCCCACTGCCCACAGCTACTACCCAGTCCTTTCATAGAGGATGGACTGATTAGGTTACAGCTCTCACAATCCAATCATTTACCTCTGAACACTCCTCTATTAACACAAGAGTATTTGGGGAGGGGGGCCACTCATATCCAAACCATAACAACATCCATGTAAAAGGTTACACAATTAAACATCAAAACAACTTAAGTGAATACAAATTTTGGAGAAGAAAACCCAGATAAAAATTCCTGAGTAGAGAACATATCAAAAATACAATTTCCCACTTTTTTTGGCTAAAGTTTTATTGGTATTTTTGGAACTTGTAGATTACCTATTATCTGGGAGAATCTACGTCATAAGTCAGAGAAATCTACCAGAGAGTTATTATCATAAGGGTCCATTATAATCATGAAATTAATAGTTAACAGATCTTTTGTGTATTAAACTGAAAGAATTCTTTTGTAAAACAAATGGAAACATGGTTTGGCAATTGTGCTACTCAGTTTTCTATCACTATAAAACAGATCTGAGAAAATTAACTTATAAAGAGAAAAATTTTATTTTGGCTCACAAAAGTTTTGGAGATTCTAGTTTATGATCCTTGTATGGTTGTTTTGGGGGTGTATGCCAAGACAGCACATCATGGTGGAAGCTCACTGTAGAAATAAACTGCCCACCCCATTAATAGGAAGCAAAAGAGAGCAAAGAAGAAGCCATAATTCCATTATCCTCTTCAAAGGCATGCCCCCAGTGACCTAAATACCTCCTATTAGCCCCCACTTCTTAACAGTTCCACCACTTCCCAACGCTGTTGGCCTGGAGACTAAGTCTTTCACACGTGGGCCTTTGGGGACCACTCAACATCAAACTATAGCACCAATGAAATTAAAATACTTACTCTGATAGGTCATAGAAGGAGAAATATTAATATATTAAACTACTTCAGGATTAGAGTTCATAATAACCAAGATTGTAACAAAGGTCAGAACCAGGAACAAGCCTCTTCCATTGTCTTAAAGTTGGGGAAAATTCCCTTTGAGAATGAAGTCCATATAGTATATTTCAGGGAAATACAATTTCTGAAAAACTGGAAAGCTTGAAGCAAAAATACTGGATTAGAGAAATGCAGGTATTGATTGTGCTTTTTACACCATGCTAAAGATCTGGCTTTGTTGTTAACGTTGGATTCAAAAACTAGGAAATCTTGGTATTGTAAACATTTCTTTAAAATAAAATCATTTCTGTATCAATCGGTTTATTCAGAGACAAAAGAATCAATAAGAGATTATTGGATTAGATTAGAATAGAATATATTAGATACTATGAAGGAGGTTTAGAAGAAGAATTGGATCATGCTATTATAATAATAGAGACTTACAAGTTCCATCATGGTCCATCTGCAAGCTGAAGACCCTGGAATGTTGGTAGTATGGTTCAGTTCAAGTTTGAAAGCCTCAGAACCAGGGAAGGTGATGGTCTAATTCACAGCCTGAGACAGAAGGCCTAAGAAGGGGGGAGGGGGGGAAATCACTGAAAGTCTCAGAGCCCAAAGGCCAAAAAGCCTAGTTCTGATATCCTAAGAAGGGGGGCTAGAGAGACACCCTAGCTCCAGAAGAGAAAGAGAGACAAATTTCCTTTCTTCTGCCTTTTTGTTCTGAGTTCCTATCCAATTGGAAGGTGTCTGCCCACATGGAGAGTATAATTCCCACTGAGCCTACTGACTCATACATCCATCTCCTCTGGAGCTACCCTCCCAGACACATCCAGAAATAATGCTTTGCCAGTTCTCTAGGTATCCCTTAATCCAGTTCAGTTGATACCTAAAATTAACCACCATGATTTCCTTCAGATGTGATGTAATCATCTTTACTGAAGCTATATTTTTAAATGAAAATATTACTTGCTACAAAATCCTATTGAAAATTATCTCAATTTGTTAGATAAGTTATCCTAATGTTTCTAATTTTTATATCATCTTGTGAAAAGTCAGAACTCTATTTAATATTTGTCTCTCTGAAGGAAGTGTATTTTCTATTCTCAGGTTAAACATTTTTGCTTCATTTGGTTTTCACAATCTGATTATGATGTGTCCAATATGACTTCATGCCACAACCTGCGCAGCAACAACAAAAGATCACGAGGAGGGGTGATGGATTTAGTTTAAAATGTCTCTTTTTTAGGAAAAATTTTCTTACCTAAATCTGGGGCCAGGTGGAACACTGTCCTCTTATGGAGGAACAGTGACCAGAACTCGCTCTGCATGTTTATTATATAGGGTCTTTTAATCAGGAAGGTTTTGTTTGTTTGTTTGTTTGTTTGTTTTGAGAGAGAGAGAGAGAGAATTTTAATATTTATTTTTTAGTTTTCGGAGGACACATCTTTGTTTGTATGTGGTGCTGAGGATCGAACCCAGGCCGCACGCATGCCAGGCGAGCGCGCTACCGCTTGAGCCACATCCCCAGCCCCATTAACCAGGAAGTTTAACTACAGAAGCTTTTCAATTTTTCAGGGACTGTGATTTCCCAGGAGGCTTGTTTGTGCACTAAAAAGTTACAGTGCAAGAAACATCTCGCAGCTATCCTGCCATTCCCAGAAAACCCATTGTACTTTAACATTTGATACCTGATAGCATCAGAGCCGAGTGTCAAGACTATCCATGTATCCTCACCTTTTGGCAAGGAATATTCTCAGGCTTGACTTTTACCAATCCATGGGATCAGCCAATGACAATGGCTCACTCACTCTCCACAGCTTAGTTTGCATTTATTCTGCTTAAGGTTCACAAACCTCCTTGGTGTACAAACTTAAAAATAAAATTCCAATAACTATGTCTTCAAGAATTTCTTATGCATTGTTTTTATGCTCTTCTCCTCTAGGTCTCTAGTTACATGTATGTTAGATCCCTTCAGTGTGTCTCTTACCTCTCTATGTCTTCTTTTTGTCTTTTATTCTTTCTGCTCTCTGTTCTTCAGTCTGGATATTTATAATTGAAGAGCCTGACAGTTCACTAATCTTGTGTTCTCTCTGCCTATTGTGCTGCTAAGCTTTTAATGAATTTTTGCTTCAGAAATTATATATTCTCTTTGTATAATTCTCAAGGAGATCCCTTTCAAAGATTCCACTTCTATGGCAAAGTAATCTCTTTCTCTACATACTTACAAATTAATTACAGTTATTTTAAACCTATCAGTTAATTTCACCATCTGTGTGGTCTGTTTATGTTTTATTTATTTTCTCTTAGTTTATGTGCAGGTGGTCCTGTCCTTTCTCAGGTGTTAAAAATTTGATTTAATGATAACGATAGTTTCAGAATGTGTCAACTTAGCCAGAACATTTTTCAGAATGCCTTTTCTTGTAATGTTTTCAGATAGTGTGGGAAACAAAGGATTGGGAGATGGAGGGTGGAAGGGAAATAGCTTCTGTCTTGAAGCTTGTATACAACATTGCTTGTCTGCAGGTTCATGTCATTTGTATGAGGCAGCAGCTGAGACTGCAATTGCTCTACATTCCCATGAATCTTCCTTTCAACTTCTCTGAGTCCTAAGCCAAATGTATGTGTGTGTGTTAAGTCTGATGAGTTGGCCCTGGCTTCTTCAAGATAGTCTCCCCAACAATATCAAAAGCAGTAAAAATGAAGATGGGTTTCAGTCCATCCCTATGAGGTTCTAGCTCAATCATGTGGATTCCACCTTATGTGTATCTTTGTTAATGAGATCCATTCTCATTAACAATGTTATTTTCAATGCTGCCATTGAGCTGGGGAAGGGGGCTCAGAGCATAGGACCAAGGTAAGTTAAAATTCCGCAAAGTTTAGTGTTCTCACCAAAACACAGCTTTTTTTTTTCTTATAAATGTTCCCTTGGTTACTACAAGTTTTGTTTAGTTTCCAGAACTCTGAAGAAAAAGAAAAAAAAATGATGTTTTACTTTTCTTCTAGCTTACCTATTGTTCTATATAGGGAATATATTTGTCAGCTCAGACAGCCATAATAACATACTGTAAGCAGGTCAGCTAAAAAAACAGATATATCTTTTCTCAGAGATCTGGAGTCCAGAAGTCTGAGATCAGACTACCAACATGTTTGGTTTCCAACCAGGCCTCTCTTTGTGAATTGTAAGTAGTCACTATCCTATTGCATACTCACAGGACCTCTTCCTTATGTGTGTTCAGAGTGAAAGAGTGGGCTCTTCAGCATTTCTTCTTATAAGGACACTAATCCTACCTGATCAGGGTCCTATCCTTATAACCTTACTTAACCTTAATTACTTCTTAATAAATGCCTCCTTTCTAAATACAATAGCATTTAAGGTTAGAGCTTCAACATATGAATTTGGGGATTGTGGGGATAAAACATACAGTTCATAATAGGAAAGGATTTTTGGAATTTCTCACTTCATTCTTTACACTGATGTCCTCAACTGCCTTTTAAATGTATATTTTATTCATCCTTTTGAATGCTTCTTCTAAAAGGAGCTCAGAAACTTAAAGTAGAACTATCACTCTTGTTTGTTGTTTGTTTTTTTTTTTTAGTGTACTTTGTCTCTTTTTCTAGTAATAAATTTTAAAAATGTATTTGCTTTGCCAGGAGTGGAATTAAGTGGTCTCTATAGAATCAGAGATATTCAACCCAGACTACTCTGGAAATGGAGCATCCAGTCAAGCCACTGGACTCTCATGCCTTCTTTCAAGTATTTTGCCAATGGTATACCATCTGAACAATATCTCACACATATACAGATCTTTGAATTTTTTAAATATCAGGCCCATTTTTAACTCTTTGTTCCAGTCCATATCCTGTAGTAGTACCTACTAACGTTCTTAGATGAGCCAAAGCAAAAGTAATATGAGAACTATTCTCCCAGTGACAGGTTGAGTATCCCAATCTTGTTGCAAAATTTCTAATATATCTGCCCTCCTCAGAGTTCCCAATGTGATTCTGCAATCCCATATTACTTGTAAGTACCTTTTCAAGGCATATTTAGAAGGAAGAAACAACAGTACTATTAACCAACTAGATGTCTTGGGAACAGGACAGGAAATTCTTCACAGAAGAAGGAACAGCTGGGCATAGAGGTACGTGTCTGTAATCCCAGTGACCGAGGAGGCTGAGAAAGGAGGATCACAAGTTCAAGACCAGCTTTGGCAGCTTAGTGAGACCTTGTCTCAAAATGAAAAAGAATGGGGATGTGGTCAGTGGTAGAGTGCCCCTGGGTTTAATTGCTAGTACTGGGCAATGGGTGGGAGGAATAAAAAAGTTAACAGCAGTGCCCAGATTTATATCCTGGGAGATTATAAAGATAGAAGTACTAATAAATAAGATATAAAAACAGGAGGAAAAGAAGATTTAAGAGCATCAAAGGAAAAAGTGTTTCAATTCTGTACATAGATTTTGATGAGTTTGTGGTAAAGATGTTTAGTAGGCAATTGAATAAGAATTTGATCATATGTCATGATAGGTAAAATGTTGTAATCATTCATGTATGTAACAGCAGAGAATTAGATGATACTGCAGGAAAATCAAACTATATGGTAGTGAATGTAAAAGAGTTCTCTGTAATGCTAACCAGTCATTTCTTGGACTTTTAATGAATTTAAATTTATTTATTTCGCTTTTACTAACATTTAAGAAAGAGAAAAGGAAAAGGTAACTATCAAAATAGAGGATAAGTGCCTTAAAATAGCTGAGAGATGCACATATAAAGAAGCCATGATCGCTTTTATCTGAAACTTCGAAAAACTAAAGTCTGTTGCCTTTTTGGTACCAGTTGACAGCCAAGGAGTTGCTCAGTCCAAAATATCTTCCAATTATTATCATGGTGAAAGTCATATTCTTAAAATTCAGTTCACTGTTTTTTATATTACTACTTTATCCCAACTGAGACCACTGATAAAATGTAAGGGATGTCCTATTTCAGTAATGACATATAAAATTACTGGCATTTTAGTAAAAAAAAAAAGTGATTTATTTTAAAGTGGTACATTTTAAAATTCCACTTTTATACACAAAAGTGGAATTCATTATGATATGGGCATGTATATACTTATTAATTTCAGTCTTCCCTTCCTCTCCTTTCCCATTTCTCCTCCTCCCCATCACTTCCCTTCTTCTACTCCACTGTTCTCTCTTCTATTTTAATGAGATTTTTAGAAAGTTCTTATTTCTCTCTAGCTTCTGAATATAAGACAAAACATTCAACCCTGATCTTTTTGAATCTTATTTCACTCAGCATGATGCTCTCCAATTCCATCCATTTACCAGCAAATGCTATTTCATTCTTCTTTATATCTGAGTAATACTCCATTGTGTAATATATACTACATTTTCTTTATCTAATCATTTTATCAGAACTCATTAATAACCAATAAGGAGATGATATACCATACAAGTTGATTTAATGTTATTTATTATCTTGTTTCTCATCTTGTGCATGAAAAACAGAACTGCATCTAACTAATTGAAGTTCTTTGTTGCCAAAAAAGAACATTGATGTTTCAACAGTACAAAAAAAAAAGAATAAAATATCTAAGAATAAAGTTAACCAAGGAGATAAAACGTATGTACACTGAAAACTATAAAATACTGGTGAAAAAACTGTAGAAGACACAGAAAAATAGAAAGACATCTCATGTTCATGAATTGGAAGAATGAATACTGTTAAAAATTTCTGTACTACCCAAACTGAATTATAGATTCAATCCAATTTCTATTAAAATACCAATAGCATTTTCTACAGAACTAGAAAAATAATTCTAAAATTCATACAAAACCATAAAAGACCCTGAATAACTAAGGCACTCTCAAGCAAAAAGAACAAATCTGGAAGCATCACATTTTTTGAGTAAAACTATATTAAAAGACTATAGTAATGAAAACAGCATGGTAATAATATAAAATAATACATGAACCCATGGAGCAAAATACAAAGCCTAGAAATAAACCCTCAAGTATGTGGTCAAATGATTTTTTTTTTACCAAGAATACCTAATAGGAAAAAGACTTGTCAATAAATGATTCTAGGAAAACTGGATATCTACATCAAAAAGTAAAATAAAGAGCCAAGTGTGGTGGCACACACCTTTAATCCCAATGACTCAGGAGTCTGAGACACGAGGATTGCAATTCAAGACCAGCCTCAGCAATTTAGAGAGGCCCTGAGTAACTTAGTGAGACCCTTTCACAAGATAAAAAAAAAAATTTAAAATGCTGGGAATGTTGCTCAGTGGTTAAGGACCCCTGGGTTCAATCTCTGGTACCAAAACAAACAAACAAAATGGACGCCACTCTTACACCACACTCAAAAATCAATTCAAAAGAAAATAAATACATAAGTGTAACACCTGAAGTGATTGAAATTCTTAGAAGAGAAATTAGAGAAAAAATTTCTTTACATTTGATTGATATTTTTTTGACACCAAAAGCATTGCAACAAAAGCAAAAACAAATAAATGAGACTATTAAGTAAAGAGACTATCAGACTAAAACTTTTCAGCACAGCAAAGGAAATAATCAACAAATAAAAAGGCAGCCTATTGAATGGGGGAAAACATTTGTAAACTATATTTTCTAAAAATTTTTTTTTAATTTTTCTACATTATTTGTTATTTTGAATTTTATGTAAACAACTAAAATATTTCATATATTTTTAAAACTAAAGTGTAAATTACTGTATGAGCCATAGTTGTTTTCAGGCTCAATGAAAAACAATGAGTAATTTATGTATCTTTATATTCATATAAAAGCATTTCAACTTACTCTGAAAATCTTACTATATTGAATGAACCATTCTCATTATAATAAAATTTAGTCTTACATGAAAGCCAAGCATCTCATGATACAAATACCAGTAAGTGCCCATTTCTGTGACTTCTGGAAACCACTAGAATCAGCTGAATAAAGCACTTGACTTCTCAACTTATTAAACTGTCTCTCAGAGAATGTTGTTACTGTGTTCCTAGTTCCAATCCAACCATGCAGATCTCACAAAGGAACTTCAAAAAGAAAACTTTTCTTTTGGGGGTTGTAGCTCAGTGGTAGAGTGCTTGCCTAGCACATGTAAGGCCCTGGGTTCAATTCTCAGCACCAATAAAAACAAATAAATAAAATAAAGGTATTGTGGTATTGTGTCCATCTACAACTAAAAAGAAAAAGAAATCTTTTTATGTTTTACTAACTCATTAATTGTTAATATCAATGGGGGTTTGGGGGATAGTTCTATACATGCATACAACATGCATTCATCAAATCCAACCTCCTTTTATCCACTCACCCCTATACATCGTTCCCAGCTCCTATTAATCACAATTCTAAAGTCAGATTGACTTTTTTTATTTTCCACAAATGAGGGAGAGCATGTGATACTTGTATTTCTGTGTCTGGCTTATTTCATTTAATATAATGTCTCCCAGGTACATCGATTTTGCTGCAAATGACAGGATTTCCTTCTTATTTATAGCTGAGTATTATCCCATTGTGTAGATACATCACATTTTCTTTACCCATTTAGCTGTTGTCATGCACATAGACTGATTCCACCATATCTTAGCAATTGTGAATAATGCTGCAATATACATGGGCGTGTAGGTAACTCTTTGACTTGCTGATTTTATTTTCTTTGGATATATATTTTGGATCATATAGTAGATCTCTGTTTAGTTTCCTGAGGAAATTCCATACTGTTCTCCTTAATGACTGTACTAGTTTACATGACCACCAACAGTGTATAAAATACCCATTTTCTCTACATTCTCATGAGCATTTGTTATTTATTTTTTGATAATAATCATTGTAACTAGAATGAGACTACATCTTACTGTGGTTTTAATTTGCATTTCCCTTATAGCTGGTATTGAGCATTCTTTTACATAATTATTGATCATATGTATTTCTCCTTTAGAGATGTGTGTGTTCAGATCATTTGCCCATTTTTTTTAGTTGGATTATATTTTGCTATTAAGTTTTTTAGTTCCTTTTATATTCTGGATATTAATTCTCTAACAGATAAATAACTGGCAAGGATTTTCTCCCATTCTGTACGTTATCTCTTCACTCTGTTGATTGCTTCATTTGCCATATAGAAGCATTACAGTTTGGTATAATCCTGTTTGTCAATCTTTTATTTTGTTTCCTGTGCTTTGGGGTCCAATCCAGAAAATCATTGCCTGTCCCAACATCTTAAGATATTTTCATCACGTTTTCTTCCAATATTTTTGTAGTCTCAGGTCTGCCACACGACCAGAGCTGGCTTCATGAAAGAAGGTTCAATTTTGAGTAATTGCTAGGGAGTTTTAAATTAAAGAGACAAGACTCTAATTACCTTTAATACCAGCTCCAGGACGGCTTCTCCTAGCTCCCGCCTCCAGCCACCTAATGCTGCCGCGAGGTTTACAGAAGAGACTAGCAAGAGAGGGAGTGGGCTTTTATTGGGGAACAAAAACTTCTGGGGAAAATCCCATCCAATGAAGGTTAAGAGGGGCAGCATCCCAAGGTCAGGGGCGACGACTGGGTCTTTGAGGCAGTGGCCAGACACGCCTCTGCACAGACAAGCCCTCGGACCTGGAGAAGGGTGGGGAAAGCTCTGACACAGCTGTGTCTAAGCGCCTCTCACCCAGCCAGGGAGGTAACTCAAATCACCTGCGAGGATGGCCTCCCACACTCAGTCATACATTTAGGTATTAGATCCACTTTGAATTTATTTTTGCACAGGGTGAGCAATAGGGGTGAGGTTTCAATATTCTGAATAATGTATATTTAGTATTAGTATTCCTAGCATCATTTATTGAAGATGCTATCCTTTCTCCAATGTGTTTTTGACAACTTTTTTGATAATTAATTGACTACAGATGCACAGATTTCTGGATAGAAGACTTAGTGGGGTAAAAGAAACCCACTCTGTTCCATTGATCTATGTGTCTGTTTTTATCCTGATACCAGGTTGTGTGTTTTGGTTACTAGTACTCAGTAATATGTCTTAAAATCCTGTTTCGTGAGGTCTCCAGCTTTGTTCCTTTTGCTCAAGATTGCTTTGGCTATGTGATTTTTTTTTTGTGCTTCCATATGAATTTTAAAATTACTTCTCTATTTCTGTAAAGGTTGTCATTGATATTTTAATGGGGATTGCATTTAATCTATAAATCACTTTCAGTAGTACAGACATTTGGACCATATTAATTCTTCTAATCCATAAGCTTTTAAAAACACCAAGAACTCAGGAGAGAGACAAGACTACTTAAAACAAGCCATTCTTAGCAAAAGTATTAATCTTTAGAACCACGAGGTGCCTGGTTTATTTTTCTCTTGTAAGCCTGAGGTACAAACTATCTTAAAAGTCTAATTCAAAACTTACCTTCTTCAGAAATCCTTATCTAGTGTTAGTTTCACATCAAGTTTTTCTTCTGTGATGTCCTTGATTAATTTCTAATAGGTCCTTATCTTAAACTCTCATGTAGACATTTACAAATTGCCTTGGATTGATTTTGCACTGAGTTAGACAAGTGTAGTGTGTTTAAAAGTGTTGCTTTCCCCTCTACTTTATACTAGATTAGATGAGCAGTCATAATGGAATACAAAAAAATTGAAACCTCAAGAAGATAGCACCACATACAAACCAGATATTAAAAATTTCAAATACTGACACCTTGTGCTAACATGTAGTGGTCTTCTTTATCTATAGTATTTATGCTTTCTGTATAATACTAATGTAAATATTGGTGTATTCTATGAGTCTCCAGGAATTTGTTTTCCATCTCTTTTCATTAAAATTGCTTTTATTCTTAAGTTGTAAGCCTATGGCCTGAAAAACAAATATCTTCTATTTTATAATTTCATTCAACTTGAGTCTCAGACTGAAAACCAGAGGTTCCATTTTATTTATATTTCTGATTATGATATGTTTTGACTATTTCAGGGCAATGTTTAGATTTTATGAAACATTTGTTTATTAGCTTATCACTTTTCCTACAATTAGGTATTAACACAGCTTGAATTCTTATGAAGCAATTATATTTGACATAAATAATCTCAAAATTTTGTAAATAAGACATTCATATAATATGTTCTAGAAATATTTGAGTCTCCAGGAAATTTTTTATTTTTCTCCCACACTTTGGTGATTACTTGGCTTTGCTAAAAAATATAGGTTCTTGGTACAAAATGCTTCTTCCTCAAAGTTTTATATCATCTCTTTTACAGTCATCCAGCCTCTTTTGTTTCGGATGAAAAGACTCATTTCCTAATTAGAAAAAATCTGTAAAAAAAAGAAATAGATGTTATTGCATCCCTATTGATTCAAACCTAATTAAATTTACATTATGGGAGGGAGTTACATCAGAGATCTGTGATGCTGGAGCTCACTGGCATCCATAAAACATCTGACAAAGATGAAAAGCAAAATCTACAGAACACAGAGGAAAGAAAAAAAACTTTGTATGTTTTGTACAGTTAAATTCTGTAGCAAAACCAGTATCACCAATCTTTTTTTTTATAAATCATTTATGTCACTCAAGGAATTTTGAGAGGATGGAGATGCATACAGTTGAGAAAGGTATCATGCAAGCTGCTAATTTGAGAGCTGCTATTATAAAATTTAAGTTAGAAAAGGGAGTAGAGTCCCTTCAAGACAGATAGGATTTTTGTTTTTTATTAACTTGTATTAATTACACATACTAATTAATTCAATGAGGATATTTGGAATGTCAAGAAAGAAGTTAGAGGTACTAGTTTGGAAGTAGAATGTGAACTCGGATATCACAGCTGTGCTTCATTCCTTTGGCAATTGCAGTTCAGATAAAGAAAACCAGAACCTCCTCAATTACTAGATTTAAAAACAAACCAGAGATAAGACATATGCTCCAGAATGGAGCCCTTTCAGAAAGGGACACCCGTTTCCACAGGCTTAGAGCACTGGTGGGGCTTTTGGACACTTCCAATTTGAGATGAATTTAGAATGTACCTTATTTTCTTTGAGGAAGAAAGAAAAACCCTTGAACCATGGCAAGAAAAGGGAATAAACCAAGCCTGTATTAACACAAGCCCTGCTTTTCTCTGCATTTTAGACTGTAATTTCTGCTCTTCTTTTATTTGCATGAAATTCTTACATAAAAATTGCTAAAGATCTGGATGGTATGGCATCCCTCCCAGTACACATGCCTTCTACGTGAATTGCCATCCCTGGAAAGAAGCAGAGCTTGAATATAAATCTCTTTGGGGCAAACTCTGTTTTATCCTTTTGCTTTCTGATTTTGAGCCTATTTGGACTAGACTTTTTAGTAAACTCAACAGGCCCAAGCCTTCAATGGGCTTATAGATCTATGTTATTTGGTGCCATCTTAATTTCTGGTCTCAGACCTAACTCAGATTTAAGTAGTAGTGCGCCTAATCTCTACTTCACTGACCCCTAACTTTGTTTTGAGGAAAGTTCCCAATATTAAGGAGCGATGATTTTTCTAACATTGTTTATGTTCATTATTTCCCTGGAAATATTGTTGGTACAATTATTAGAGGGTAAGGAAGATTCAAGAATCCCGATTCTATCTTGGCATAATGGCATGTGTCTGAAGTTCCAGCTACTCTGAGGCTGAGACTAGAAGGATTGTGAGCTTGAGGCCAGGTTAGGAAATATAGTGAGGCCATGTCAAGAAAAAGAAGGGGGAGAAGAGGGAAGAGAGGGAGGAGGAGGAGGGGCAGGGAGGAGTAAGAGGAGGAAAAGGAGGGAGAGGAGGAGGAGGTGAGAAGAAGGAGGGAGGAGGAATGGGAAGAGTGGGAGGAGGAGAGGGAAGAGGAGGAGGAGGAGGAGGGGGAGGAGGGGGGGAGGAGGAGGAGTGGGAGGAGTGGGAGGAGGAGGAGGAGTGGGGGGAGGAGGAGGAGTGGGGGAGGGGGGAGTGAGAGGAGGGGGAGGAGGAGGAGTGGGGGAAGGAGGAGGAGGAGTGGGGGGATGAGGAGGAAAAGGACCAAAAGAGAAGAGGGGAGAAGTATTTTTCAGATTCTACAACATGCCCAATTATCTCTATCTTTTTATACTTTTAATATCCAGGATTGGAGGAAATGCTTATAAAAGAGACTAAAATTTTGTTATAAGACTCATGTTGGGGCTGGGGTTGTGGTTCAGTGGTAGAGCGCTCGCTTAGCACATGCGAGGCACTGGGTTCCATCCTCAGCACCACATAAATGTAAAATAAAGATATTGTGTCCACCTAAAACTTAAAAATAAATAAGTATTTTTTAAAAAGACTCATGTTGGGGGAAAGGTCTCTAGAATTAAATACAAAACTTCTAGTACAATGAGGACATTTTCAGTAATTGAGATTTGCTTTATGAAGTTTTGGGTATGACTTCCCCAAATTCTCCAGGCTTTGAAGGGCAGATAACAAGAAATTTAGATGTGGTTTTTCACTCTTTCTCATTATATAATCCTCACATCCTTAAAGGGACTCTTTTTTTTTTTTTTTTTAGTCCTACACAAGTAAAAAACATATTGATTAAGGGGGTAATTGATTAGCATGAATCCATGACAAGACAGGTATGAAACACACGTATGTTAGTGAGGCAGACTTGCCTGGCTCTTATGCCACAGCACCTATTTTTTGTTTGTTTGTTTGTTTGATATGTGACTCTCACGTGAGAATTGCTCATGATTTCAGAAGTATGCCTCCACTCCCTGTACACATGCCTACCTGACCATGTCATAAGGTTAGCTGAAGGAAGAGTTCAATGGAGGGGTCAATATGAGCCTTCCTGTGGATCTGCAGCATTCAACATTGAACCAGCAGGATATAGCTGGGCTGGGGTCTTTCTGTCTTTCTCTGGTGTTAATTAATCTTAAATGTGGGTAGCAAAATTTATAGTCTCACATTTATGTGTTCTTTCACAAGAAGGGCTTTGCAATTTAGTGGATCCTACAACACTTAAGAAAACACAGGGAAATTGTACAATGGTCCCAGTCTGCTTATGAAAGTAGAGAGAAACATGGATAACCCAAGCCACCATTTTTTTTCTATATTCTACTTGACCCTATAACAGAAGTTTCACTGAATGAAGTCTAATGACCTAGGGGATTTAGGTAGAGGTATGGGAGATACATTTGTGGAGTTCCCACCCTCACTGCCTCACTTACTGTTGATATGTTAAGTAGAGTGAGAATAAGCACAGAGAAAAACACCATCAATACAGTCAACATTATGCATAGATCCCATATCCATCCACAATACAATGAGTACAGGTCATCTGAAATAAAGCCTGGAAAAAAAAAGAAAAAAAATTAAACAGTACATTTTTAAAAAAAAGAAAATAGGGACTGGAAAACATGCACCAATTAAGAAACCAGATATGTTGGAGCCTACTTAGTAAGAGGAAGAGATCAAATTTAGAACAGTTACTCTAGGCTTTATGACATGATGAGACAAGAGTAGATAGTTTAAGTCAGATGATATGTGTAATTTGACCTGAGCTATAATGCAAATTGTGAGACGTCATTTCTATTCATTCATCCATAGCTAACCAAGAACATACTCTTATTTATTTTATGTCCTCATTTAGGATTTTTAAAGATAAAAAGTTCTGGAAATTTTACAGATATAACACATTGGGACTCTGAGCAGTTGGATAAATAAACATTTTTTGCAACTGCAATTTGAATGAAAGAGGAAGTTGTAATATGCAACATAATATTGGAGTAGAACAAAGTCGATCTATTTAAGTAATGGAAAAATGCATTAATAAATTATGTATTGAAACATAATTTTTGAAATTGAGAATTCAAAGTCTAAATTCTACAACAAATTAGTCAATTTTGGAGTGAGTTAGTAAACTTGACAATATGTTGAACAACATGAATATGGAAAGAAAAAATAGAAAATAAAGAAGAAAATATATGAGATAGAATAGAAAGTTCCAATCAATGGTCATATAAAAGTTGTTAAAGAAGAAAAATTAGATAAAGAAAGCAAAGGAAATATGTAAAACAATGATGGCTAAGAATTTTTGAGCCCTTATACAAGATACTAATGCAGAAATCAGGGAACCAAACATAGTTACTATGAAAAATAAAAATAATCCCACAATGAGGCATGCAAGTATACACACACACACACACAAATTCACAAGTCACAAAAAAAGTCTTTTGAATCTCCAGAGCAATAGAGGCTGAATTCAAAAGTGGCAAGTACACTGAAATCAGACTTCTCAATAGAACAGGAACAGTGGAAGCCAAAATAGTGAAACAATAAGTTCAATGCACTGGAAGAAAATAAATGCAACCTAAAATCCAATAGCTATTGCAATAAAGATGAGATAAAGGCCACCAGATAGTGTGATAGTATTTGTAAATTCTAACAGGTCAGAAAGAATAAATGTTATAAAATATTTTAAGTATATACTGATGGATAAATATAAATGATTCTATATAAAACAGCAATTATAATAACCATGAATTAGGTTTAAATACATAATTAAAATCCTCAACAACCATAATGTATATCTCCATGGAGGTTAAATGTTATGAAACTAGTCCAAGGTCTTATTATTCTTATGAGTACTTAAGATATTAATTGAATTTGGACATGATAGTTAACCTCCTCCTCCTCCTCTTCCTCCTTGTATGGATTTTCTAAAGAAACTGCTTAAATGATAGGGACCATTGTTTAAATTATGTCCATTATAAGTAAAAAGACATAGAATGATTAAAATTATGAAAGCAAAACCAGGATGATTAAAAATATTCAATAAAATGATCATAAAAAAAGAATGGAAGCATGTATAAAGAAAAGGAATGTGAAATAAACACAAAATAATGTTATTGAAACATTAATGTCAAAAACATAAGCAATTCATTTAAATTGTCAAATAAGATGAAAAATTAAAATCTAATTATATTCCTTCTGTAATAAGAACACAAAATCTCAAAAACTAAAAGTTGTCTTTGACAATTTTTCTTGAATCTTAATATCCTTTAGGGCAGTCAATCAGTTTTGGCTTTATCTTTAAAATACTAAATTTTACCAAGTTTTACCCATTTAATGACTTCAATCTCATTGAAGGAGGGTTTACGTCTATGAATTATCAAGGTAAGGGTACTTTTATTGGTATTCTTTGGTATGGTTTCAGTCAGATTTTTCACTGTGACCAAAAGAACTATCAAGAACATTATTGAGATGGACAAGTTTATTTGGGGCTCATGGTTTCAGAGGCTTCAGTCCTTAAATGGCCAACTCCATTGCTCTGGGGCTGAGGTGAGGCAAAATAACATGGTAGAAGGGTGTAGCAGAGGAAATCAGCTCAGGTCACAGCTCCAGGGAGCGGAGAGAGAGCTCCACTAAACCAAGGACAAATTATATACCCCAAACTATATACCCCAAAGGCAAGCCCCAGTGACCCACCTCCTCTAGCCACATCCTATTTATGTGCAGTTACCACCCGATTAATACATTCATGTGCATTAATCATATTATTATATGATTAATAAAAAGAGCTAACTAAAACAGAAATTGGTACCAAGAAGTGGAGTCATTGCTGTGACTAACCTGACCATGTGGTTCAGAAGATTTGGGAGATTTTCAGAATATGTGGGAGGAATTTCAAAAAGTGTATCAGTGCAAGCTGAGAAAGTTTTAGATTGTTGTAAGCAGAGTTTAATGTGTGAGGCTGGTGGAACTCAGAAGACCAAAATGCTGATAGGACCATGCACAATGAAGACTAGGTTCAAGAAGTTTCAGAGGAAAAAGAGGACTCTATTGGAATATAGACTTGAGGCCATCATGTTTTGCTCCGGATGAGAAGTTGTCTACATTCTGCCTGTGTCCCGAGACTTTCTGCGAGATATTGCTGGTGGCTTTTAGCCAAGTTTATTGTAGTAATCAGGAGTAGAAAGCAGAAAACATTTTTACACTTGCAGTTTGGCCAGAAATCTGTCAGCAAAACTAGAGCTAATGAAGGCATGGTGGTTAAAAACACTACTGTCACTAAAGAAACTCTACATACTTTTCCAGAAATAGTAGGAAAGATGTTTTAAGGGTATCTCAGGAATTGACAAGACTATGCCCATCTCAGAAGGCTGTAAAAGTAAAAATTCTTTGAGAAGAGACCAGTGGGGCACCCTACTTGCACAGGGGGACCTAGGAAGTTGTTTGACCATACTCAGCTGCCCGGACACTCAGAAGCTGCTGCAGTCAGTGTCCATGGAGGCTTGGTTTCAGATTAAGATGGTAGCAGACCTTGGCAGTAACCCTACAGAAATGCAGGATACTGGGGTTGGGGGGTATAGAGGCTTTCACCAAAGGAAGGCCTGGGAAGGCAGGCAGAGTGCCCCAGGGTTGGAGTCCCTATGGGCAGCCCTTAAGAAGGAGATGTGTGAAGATGTAAGAAGGAAGCTGAAGCTGCAGAGGAGACTCCCAAGACTGAGAAATGCCAATACCACAGACTGTCTGCCAAGGAAACTGCAGGAATTGAACAGAGATAGGCCAAGAGTGACGCCATCTAGGCTGCAAATAGCAAAGCCATAGGGGTGAAGCTACCCAAGCC
Source organism: Marmota flaviventris (assembly GCF_047511675.1). Classification (NCBI taxonomy): domain Eukaryota; kingdom Metazoa; phylum Chordata; class Mammalia; order Rodentia; family Sciuridae; genus Marmota; species Marmota flaviventris. Next base: position 37,394,740 of record NC_092507.1, on the reverse strand, counting down.
CTTTGGAGAAAACATCACAATACCATGTGCTCCAGATGCTGGCTGTAGAGTTACAGGGCCTATAACTGAATTTCAGTCTTGCTCTGGTCCCATCCTTTCTTTCTATGCCATTTCTCCCTTGTGGAATGAAAATGTTTACTCTGTACCTTTAGATATTGAATATGTACAACTTGGTTTTGATTTTTACAGAGGCTCACAGATAAGAGTTTGCCTTGAGCCTCAGAAGATTTGGACTTGGACTTCTGGGCAATGCTAAAACTGTTAAGATTATGGGTATTCTTGAAAATGGACTAAATGTATTTGGCATTGGGAGATTAGCATGAGCTTTTGGGGAGTGGAATGTTATGGCTTAGATATGAAGTATCCCTCAAAAGTTCATGTGTGACAAGATGCAAGGAAGTTTAGAAGTGAAATGATTGGGTCATGAGTCTTAACCTAATAAGTGCATTAATCCCCTGATAGGGATTAGCTGGGTGGTAACTATAGGCAGGTAGGATGTGACTGAGAAGGTGGGTCCCTGGGGATTGTGTCTTTGGTGCACATATGTGGTAAAGGGAGTCCCCCACCTTTCCTTTACTCTCCCCCACCTTCAGGGTACCATGTCCTAAGCCTCTTTCCTCTACCATACCTTTCTGACATGATGTCCTGCACTACCTTATGCCCCAAGGAATGGAGTCAGCCATCTATAGACTGAACCTCTGAAACTGTGAGCCCCCAAATAAATTTTTCCTCTTCTAATTGTTATTGTCGGATCTTTTGGTCACAGCAGCAAACAAGCTGACTAAACCTATATCTCTTTTTTTCCATTACTCAAAATATTTTCTTAATGGTTCAAAACAACTTGAAAATGATAGTTGGACAGATATATAAGATTATAAATTAAATGGATATATAGAAATGTACACACATACATACATATGTAGATATTATAGCACATGTGGTCAGAAAAAGAATGATTTGGAGTTCTCCATAGTGTTAGAAATAGAATTATATCTTATACATTTTTACTCATCCTTGCTATTTTTTAGACAATCCTGGTGGACCTGTCTTTTGGGCTCATTTAAGATTTGAGGTTTGGAATAAGGTTTGTTATCGGCAACTCAAAAAATACATGTTAAATTTGAAAAAGCAATCTGTTTAACATCTGGTCCAGTTTTGTCTAAAGAATGAAGGCAAAGCTTTTGCAAATAATAACAGCTCCTTTCGTTTACTTTAATAGTCATTGTCCCATGTAAACACTTCTCAGTAAAGGCAAACAAGTTAAGGGTATTGTTAAACATAACAATTACTAACATAATAAAGTATATGATATAGTATAGTTGCACTTCTAAATAGCCTCTGAATACATAGTCAAGAGGACCAAATGATAGCTTTCAATAGTCTGGAAACTGAATCAGGAATCAAGTTATATTCTTCATTTGGATTTTTAAATTAATATTTCAAAGAACACCTCTGTCTAAACCAAAAACAGCCATAAATTACTGGCTGGGTGCCAATGCATAGGTGACATTAATAATTTGTCTTGTAAATGGCTCTGAATTAGATGGCTTCTAGACCTGACAAAATACATCTTTCCTTTGATGTTTGTGTGCTACTATTTGAGTAGTAATGGAAACACAAACATCCAGGAGAGAAGCTTAAAAACTCTGGTCCTTACACAGCTGAGTGGGCAGCATCTGAAACCTCAAGACATCATCTAAATCCAGACTCCTTATCCTGTTACTGCTACAAAGGCCACTCAACTTTATCTAAAACGTGCATGTAAAAAGGTATCAGACAGGAAGGACATCAACTAAAAAAATCTGATTTTTCCAGTCCCACTTACCTCTGCTCCTGAACCTGAAGTAGAGAGGTAAGAAGGCCACATGTAACACTAAAGGAAGACCCTGAAGCACAACTTGAAAGCAAGTTCTTCTATTCTGTAGAACTGAAAAAGAGTGGAGGAGATGGAGAATTAGGTAACTAGGACGTGGGGAATGCACTGAAATAGCCACATATACGCAGGATTCAAGAAACTTAAATGTCCTGAGGCTTTATTCATTGAGGTCTACTAAACCTATGTCAGGGCCTGGGTCTGATAGGCAGGACTATGTGTGAGGATATATCCCAGCACTAGGGATGAGGCCAAGACTGACGGTCAGCTGGGCTGAGGATAGAGCGGGGTAAGGAAGAAGAGTTTCTTCCTACCGTTCTACACAGTACAGCATGTGATCAACCTGGAAATAAGACCTAGAGAGTGTGGGACTCTGGTTCACCGTAACATGTCTGAATGCTTAATGTTTTGCGAAGGCAATTTTGGGAAACCTGGAGTTAGCTAAAAGAGGAGAAAAGAGCCTTGGAACTCAAGAATTTCACAGTTGTAATGGCAAGGTGTAGTGCCAGAATCTTCTCTACAGCACCCCTGGTATTTAGCCATTCCATCTTTACTTGAATACCTACATTCATACTACAGTATGAGAAAGATCATTTCAAGGTTGGACAACTCTCCTTATTTTTACTACATAAAGCTAGATGTTTTTTAAAAACTATTCATTTACTGAACCTAAAGTAAAATGGCAAGATTGATCAATTATTCTGAGATATTGCAAGGAACAATGAATACTTGAAATGAAAAAAAAAAACCTAGAAAAGACTATGGGTTCTTTTTGTTTGTTTGTTTTAACTTAGTTCATAGTTTTCTATGTGATTTTTTTTCTAGGAGATGTCAGTTACTTCAGGGTTTTCTTTTTTGGTTTGTTTATTTTGTTTATCACAGATACCAGCAATCACTGCCAGGAAAGTTCTAAAAGAAAGAACTTTTTTCACATTATTCTAGAAGTAAGCTCTAGGAGAGCAAAGACTTTTATCTTTTCCCTCTTTGCTTTATTGTTAATATATCTTAGAAACTAGGCACTGAGATTAGATGTGCCTAGTATCTAAGAGATGTTCAATACACATTTGTTGAATGACTTTTAAAAATAAGTCAAGTTCTTGAAGGCATTCCCTCTAAAATCTGGAACAAGACAGGGATGCCCTCTCTCTCCACTTCTGTTCAACATAGTTCTTGAAACACTGGCCAGAGCAATTAGACAGACGAAAGAAATTAAAGGCATCAAAATAGGAAAAGAAGAACTTAAATTATCACTATTTGCAGATGACATGATTCTATACCTAGCAGACCCAAAAGGCTCTACAAAGAAACTATTAGAGCTAATAAATGAATTCAGCAAAGTGGCAGGATATAAAATCAACACGCATAAATCAAAGGCATTCCTGTATATCAGCGACAAATCCTCTGAAATGGAAATGAGGACAACCACTCCATTCACAATATCTTCAAAAAAAATAAAATACTTGGGAATCAACCTAACAAAAGAGGTGAAAGACTTATACAATGAAAACTACAGAACCCTAAAGAGAGAAATAGAAGAAGATCTTAGAAGATGGAAAAATATACCCTGTTCATGGATAGGCAGAACTAACATCATCAAAATGGCGATATTACCAAAAGTTCTCTATAGGTTTAATGCAATGCCAATCAAAATCCCAACGGCATTTCTTGTAGAAATAGAGAAAGCAATCATGAAATTCATATGGAAAAATAAAAGACCCAGAATAGCAAAAACAATGCTAAGCAGGAAGTGTGAATCAGGCGGTATAGCGATACCAGACTTCAAACTATACTACAGAGCAATAGTAACAAAAACAGCATGGTACTGGTACCAAAACAGGCGGGTGGACCAATGGTACAGAATAGAGGACACAGAAACCAATCCACAAAACTACAACTATCTTATATTTGATAAAAGGGCTAAAAGCATGCAATGGAGGAAGGATAGCATCTTCAACAAATGGTGCTGGGAAAACTGGAAATCCATATGCAACAAAATGAAACTGAATCCCTTTCTCTCGCCATGCACAAAAGTTAATTCAAAATGGATCAAGGAGCTTGATATCAAATCAGAGACACGCCATCTGATAGAAGAAAAAGTTGGCTACGATCTACATACTGTGGGGTCGGGCTCCAAATTCCTCAATAGGACACCCATAGCACAAAAGTTAATAACTAGAATCAACAAATGGGACTTACTCAAACTAAAAAGTTTTTTCTCAGCAAAAGATACAATAAGAGAGGTAAATAGAGAGCCTACATCCTGGGAACAAATCTTTACTCCTCACACTTCAGATAGAGCCCTAATATCCAGAGTATACAAAGAACTCAAAAAATTAGACAATAAGAGAACAAACAACCCAATCAACAAATGGGCCAAGGACCTGAACAGACACTTCTCAGAGGAGGACATACAATCAATCAACAAGTACATGAAAAAATGCTCACCATCTCTAGCAGTCAGAGAAATGCAAATCAAAACCACCCTAAGATACCATCTCACTCCAGTTAGATTGGCAGCCATTATGAAGTCAAATAACAACAAGTGCTGGCGAGGATGTGGGGAAAAGGGTACACTTGTACATTGCTGGTGGGACTGCAAATTGGTGCAGCCAATTTGGAAAGCAGTATGGAGATTTCTTGGAAAGCTGGGAATGGAACCACCATTTGACCCAGCTATTCCCCTTCTCGGTCTATTCCCTAAAGACCTAAAAAGAGCATGCTACAGGGACACTGCTACATCGATGTTCATAGCAGCTCAATTCACAATAGCTAGACTGTGGAACCAACCTAGATGCCCTTCAATGGATGAATGGATAAAAAAAAATGTGGCATTTATACACAATGGAGTATTACTCTGCATTAAAAAATGACAAAATCATAGAATTTACAGGGAAATGGATGGCATTAGAGCAGATTATGGTAAGTGAAGCTAGCCAATCCCTAAAAAACAAATGCCAAATATCTTCTTTGATATAAGGAGAGTAACTAAGAACAGAGTAGGGACGAAGAGCATGAGAAGAAGATTAACATTAAACAGGGATGAGAGGTGGGAGGGAAAGGGAGAGAGAAGGGAAAATGCATGGAAATGGAAGGAGACCCTCAGAGTTATACAAAAGTACATACAAGAGGAAGTGAGGGGAAGGGGAAAAATAATACAAGGGGGACAAACGAATGTCAGTAGAGGGGGCAGAGAGAGAAGAGGGGAGGGGAGGGGAGGGGAGGGGGGATAGTAGAGGATAGGAAAGGCAGCAGAATACAACAGACACTAGTATGGCAATATGTAAATCAATGGATGTGTAACTGATGTGATTCTGCAATCTGTATATGGGGTAAAAATGGGAGCTCATAACCCACTTGAATCAAATTGTGAAATATGATATATCAAGAACTATGTAATGTTTTGAACAGCCAACAATAAAAAATTAAAAAATAAATAAATAAAATAAAATAAAATAAAAATAAGTCAAGTTCTAATGAGTTAGTGACTTCTCCATCACTTTAAGTATGCAAAGTAGGTCTTGCTACCGCATATCTTCTGATGAGAAAAGCATCCTTTTGCCATTACAAAAGCAAAGTGTTTGTTTGGTACAAGGAATTGAAGCCCTGGGCACTTTTACTCTGAGCCACATCCCCAGGTCATTTTTTTAAGTTTTTATTTTAAGACAGGGTCTCACCTGGCTAATTTGCTGAGGCCAGCTTTGAACTTGTGATCCTCCTACCTCAGCGACTCCAGCCCTTGGATTTAGAGGCATGTGCTACCCTACTTGGCAGAGCAAAGTATTGACCTTTGACACATCTAGGTTTCAATCCACATTTATAGGTTGCTTCAGTTTGAACAATTTTCCTAATAACTCTGATTATTATTTAATGTCTTCATCTGAAAGATGATGATAATAAATGGGACCTGCTTTTATAGGGATAAATTTATCTTAATAAATCAGTTAAGATATGGATGATAAATTGTTGATTACATCTTCTGGCACATGATAAATACTCATTTAAATTTGTGGAGGTCTTTATGAATTGGATAGAGGACTAGCCAAGATGCACTCTCTATTCTTTTTTTAGCCCGATTTCCTGAATCAAGGTAAGTCTTGCTCAGTAACTCCCAAAATGCACCTTATCCTTTGACTTGTGCATACCTCACTACAGATTGGATCACCTCCCAGAGGTTTCCTGTCCATCACATCCTCCATCCAGAATAGCCTAGAACACCTTTCTCTCAGTGACAGGTGATGGAATCTGCGTGTTATCACCTGTCACTTCTGTTACTCATCTTTCATTGTCTAAAGATCTAATGTCCAGTACTATTTGAGACCATTCACAATTGTATCTCATGCTTTCTCTCAGCTCCCTGAAATTAAGGTGGCATTTTATAGCCCCTAATGAGGGGGCGTGGGGGGAAGAGTGTATATTAAGGTTAATTTCACAAGAAGAACAAAAGAGTAATGGAAAAGAGACACAGAAAGACCAAGAATTGGGTTAATTGGTTCTTACATTTTTCTTTTTCTTTGAGCAAAAGTCTAAAAATATATGGGTGCCTAAGGAAGAGAACAGATCTATTATTATTTTTCATATTCCAGGAAATGGTCCAGAAAGTGGGAGGAAATCAGCAATGACCTCTGAAGGGACCAGGAGATCTTGGTGGTCACAGCTGCAATAGCAGTGGCAGTGTCTTGACTCTGAAGAGCAATGTGAGGAGGGAGGGCAGCAGCTTAGTCTGAGACCTGGCTCAAGACAAGGAGGCCCCCTTTGGCAAACACAGTAGTGGCATGCAGTAAGATGCAGATTCACACAGTTTTGTATCACCACCTCCAAACACTTGGTATCAAGTGAAGAAGAGATGAGAGCTCTTTAATGCTTTATCCTTCCTAAATTAAATACCTCTTTTTCTGCAACATTGAAGAGCCAACACAGGGATCATAATGATCGCATATATCAGAGCAATTGTAGCTGACCAAAACATACACTCTGATTTCAACAGGATATCTGAAAGAGAGAGCAGAAGTACCTGGTAAGTAAAACAGCAGGATCATAAGACTCCATTGTACATGGAAGCAGGATCCACCTGCACGTAAGGTCCCTATTACCCTCGATATTATGTACTCTGGGTTTAGGTGAGGGCTATTGGCCAATGAAGCTGGACCTGGGGAAAGAACAGGACTTGGCAGTTATTGGGCCAAGGATGAAACAGGATTGGATAGAGGAATAACTTACTGTTTTGGTTCTTATATTCTAGTGGGTAATCTGTGAGATGGAGGAAATTCTAGAACAGGATTCTGGGATCTGAGGAAGTCATTGCCTATAGAACTGGATCAGAAGTGTCACTGGTAAAACTCAAAGAAGTTTCATAAAAATATAAGAGCTCTAAAATAATAAAGAATTAAAATTGAGAAAGTCTTCTGACATTCAGTATTAAATTCCTTTTAGGTACTTCCTGTAGGACCAATATGATAGAAAAATTCTCCCAAGACGAGGATGCCTAATATTGTACTCAAAACATTGGAAAAAATCAGTAAGAGTGAATTGCTTAGTGGTGACATTGCAAGTAACTACTCAAATTCCTCAAAGTCCAGAAAATAGGGAGAGCAGAGAGTTAGCATTTGGCTCATTCTTATATACCAATCACTAGAGGAATTTAAAGAGGCTTATATAAAAAATGTTATTAAAAGAGACATTTTCCCAAGGAATGAAGAAGGAAAGATTGAAAGCAAATGAACCAACCAACCAACCACAGAATCATATAATTAATACCTCTGTATGGTAGATGTTTTCAGATGCAAAACTCAAAATAACTATTGCAGTATATTTAAATTAATAAATCGTTTGAGGCATACCAGAATAACTTAATAAAATAGCACCAAACTATAGGAACTTGAGGATTACATGGATTCTAGAAACAACCGGGGGAAAAAAAACAAGTAAAACACAGCTTCATTGTCAAGAGTCTCCCTTAAGGGCCGGGCTGTGGCTCAGTGATAGAGCACATGTGAGGCCCTGAGTTCAATCCTCAGTACTACATAAAAATAAATAAAATAAAGGTATTGTGTACAACTAAAGAATGATATTTTTAAAAAAAAAAAGAGTCTCCCTTAACTTATCTATCACCATGACTGAACTTGATTTTTCATTTTATGAAAGGCTTTGATTCAAATTTTGAAAAATCAATCATCATGGAGTTCAGACTCTACCTTCACATTTTAGCTTCAACAACATTGATTGTTCTTGTCCAGTTTCAGAAGCTTAAGTGACTCCGAATAGAAATAGGAAAGGACAACAGAAGTAAAGTCCCAATGAAGTAGAGCAGGATATTGAAATCATGAGTTAATTAAGGAGAACATTTTGGATCACAAATTATCCCTCACGAAACCCCATCTATAGTGGGGTTTTAATGAACAGGATAAAGGGCTTAGAAGATTTGTTTCATCATCTTCTTCATTGTTCCTCCTTGACTGAGAGGGAAAAGGATAATTTCATAATTCCCTGATATTGAGCCTTTATAAACTGGATCTAGTTAACCGTTACCTTCTCTTTGTGGCATTCTAACAATAGAGCTAAAATTGATCTGAGCTCATCTCCCAGGACCCCCTGGTAGACACTGATGGTGTCTTTCTCAAGGAACAGTCCCCATTTTCCTTTTTGGTAATAGTATCCCTTAAGAAATGAAACGAAAACAATCCTTGTATCTGAGTCAAGCAATACTGAGACCTAATAATTTCTTGTTCTTGTTGTAAGCAGTTTGGGTATTAGTCCTACTTTCCTATCTTTATGTTAAACAACTGAAAATGAGCAATTATAACTTGGCTACTGGCTCCAGGAAACACTTGTTCCTGGGAGGTAACATTGTGAATCAACCCGAGTAGCCTCCTCAACAAGATTAACAACTGGCTCATCAAGACACTTTAGGACTTTTATCTGTGCTCACCAGTCCAAAGCTATCTAATCACTTTCCCACCTTGCAAGACCTATCTTTAAACTATCTAGAAGGAACTCTAAAATTCTATAAATCCCCTCTCCTAATATCCCCATTTGAGGATATTAGGAGAGGGAATTTATAGCATTATTTCTTATAAACCTATCTGTGCTTAATAAACAGGTTTTCTAGGTTTTTTAAGGGGTTCATGACCCATACTCAGAAATATTTATTAGGCATATGGTCACTAAGTGAAAGAATATATACAACAGCCTACCTCGAAGTTGGCCATAGAAATTAATTTGGGCCATTAGAAGAGAAATAGGGTGATATATGCAACCTCTAGATATAAAAAGAAATTTGTGTACTGTTTTCTCACTCCCAAGAATTAGAATAAGGTTATAACAATGAAAGCCGATTTAACCACACAAATGAGGACTGAAGCCCCTAGGATGGTTCAGCAATAATGAGTTTGGGAATTGCTTCGAGGAGTAGAGCCGCATTCACTGTGAGCTATCTGACAGTCCATTGTCTGAACTGGTGAGTCCTCTTGTATAGCAGTTGAGCTGCTGGGCCCTTTCCTTCCTTCTACATCTTATCCTTTCCATCCACCTTAGGTCCCCTAGCTACTGCACCTAGTCACTGAAGCACAAAGGGCACAATTTTATGATGCTTGTTTCTAACCTGACTCATCACACCCATCGCTTCCCAGAAAAAAAAGCCTTGAATCATGGATGAGAATCTGGGATCTAATCCTGGGTTTGTCACTTGCTTAATGGATCTATAGTAACTGACTTCTCTACCCGCCTGCTTCTTCATAAGGTAGCAATGAAGTCAACTTGTGCCATGTATACTTTTTAACTTAGTCTTACTTAAGCATACTGATTTATATCTTATAAAACCATTTCACTCACAATGTTTAATTTCAAGCTCAAAATACCACACATGTTATTTTTTTTCCAAATTAGAAATATCAATGGTCATAGAACTGTTCAATCCTTAACATGCCACAAAAAATAAGAGCTCTTTCTCTAATCATGTCAATACCTTGTACTTTTATTAGTATTCCCTTCAGTGTCTGGTATTTTACTTGTTCCTAGCAATTTAATATGATTTAAATAGTACAGGTCTGCAGAAGCTCATAGTTTATCAAGCAATTTAACATTTATTATTTCACTCAATTTCCTTCTTATTTTGACACATTGATTAAAACAGCTCTTCCTTTATAAACCCCACCACAAGCACTCACCTGATATGACAATACCTGCTCTTTTCTCCTGGCCAGTGGCTGGGTTGTAAAAGCAGCAAGTGACGGGACCATGGGTGCTGTTTTTGAGAAGAACACTCATCTTCAGGTGTAATAATCCAGTTCCATCCTGAGAGTAATATTTTGATGAGTGTGGAATTGTATTTCCACTGCTGTCTCTCCACGTCATCTCAGCTTGTGGGAACCACCCTCCTGAGTCACATTCCACCAGCAGCCCCTCTGTGTCAGAAACCTGAACACTAATCTGTATGTCTGTGCCTATAGCTGGGGAGAAGAGAGAGAAGTGATACTACAATTAACAGTGTGGACTCAAGAATTGAGAAGTCAATGGGCCTTCTTAGGTATGCCATAAGTTTCATGAAAGTAGCCACAAGTAGGGAAAGGATGATTCCCCAACCCAAATCTAAGCTAGCAGGACACAAACCATATGAACAATAGGAAAAAAAGACTGGTAAATTAGACTTTACAAAATTTATTAAATTTCTGTTTATCCAAAGACAATATACAAGCAGTTAAAAAGAAAGCGACCATTAGAAGATGACATTTCTAACACATCTGAGAAAGGAACTGTGTCCAAAATATATGAAACATGTCATTAATCAATAAGACAGACAAACTTAATTTTTACAGTAGACAAAAGATTATATGAGGCATTTGATTTTAAAAGCTATCCAGATGAACGACAAGTATCTTCAGATACGCTCAACATCACGAAGCATCAGCAAATACAAAGAAAACCTTGGAGACATATCACTTCACTGCCACTGGAATGTTCAGAAGGAACAGAACTGGGACTGACATTACCACGAATTGGAAGCCATAAAGTAACTAAAGCTCCCCAGTGTGGCTGGCTCCAGGACACAAATTACAAACCATCATTGATAAACTGTAAATTTGATTTTATCAGATTATATCTTTCACCATAAAAATGTCTGTAAAACATATCAATACACTAAAAATTATTGCATCATGTAAAAAACAGAAAATTGATATCTAGATTAAAATTAATTCCCATAAATCAAGAAAAAAAATCAAAGAACTCAATAGTAGTATTGATAAAGATAATAAGCAAGAAACAGACAAAATCTAGTCTCCAGCAAATAAGAAAGAAATAAGCAAAAGTTTTCTAATGAGAAAAGTCAAAGCTAAAATCAAACTTGCAAAATTAAAAGCATAATACAAGTATCCATAATGATATAGTGTTTTCATGACTTGAGTCCCGTACAAATGGACCTAATTATTTCAATGAGCAATTTGTGAAACTAATTTGAAGATAATTATGCACAAAAACCTAGCAACTTAACTCCTAGTTCTATATTCTAAAGGAACTCTCACACCCAACATAACAGCATAGCATAGGAAAGAAACTTCTCTGCATGCATATGTCCACAAATGTTGGTATACAGAAGTCAATGGTTAGATACTTACCTGGTGAAATACAATACTGCAGATAAAGAGTAAGCTGCATCTACTTGGATAAACTTGGACTGATATCAATAATAACACACTAAGTACAATTAGATTAGTTAGAATATTTATAATGACACTGTTGTATAAGATTTTTAAACACAAAAAAAATAATAACATCTATTTTTATTGATGCCTATACATAAACCAGATGAAAAGATACATAATGTGAGTTTAATGGTTATTCTTGAAAAGGAAGAAAGTGAATGGCACCATTGAAGAATACAACAGTGACTTTAACTTGATCAGAAGGAAAATATAATATAAAAATATAATGTAATATATTATATGTATAATATAATTGATGGTATCTCAGTTATTCTATTATTCACCATAACTTTTCTATAAATTCTACTATTCGGCTATATTATTGTCATAAATATTTTTAAATGCCCCAAGATCATTTTCTCAGGATCTCCCATGCATGAATTTGGGGTTGTGGACCCAGAATGGCATTAGCAAGGAAACCTGGAGATGAGGTTTCTCTAGTCTTACCTGCCACCCTCAAATCCACAGTGGCCTCTTCATAGGTGTCACCATCCCTAAAGAAACAGTGGTACAGCCCTCCATCAAAAATACTGATATTGTAGATTCTAAGGGATATTTTGCCCTCTTCTAGGGCGTCCTTCAGGAATAACGTGGGATTCGCAGAGTTCTGCGTGCTTTCTCCAGAGCGCTCTTCCTCATTCGCAGGCAGGTAAACCAGCGGAGAGGACTGATTCCGAAACCAGCCCACCTCCATGTGCCGTGCATTCTGGGGTGGCCACAGCTGGCAGCTGAACTCTGTCTGTGCGCCCACCGTGACCACCCTGTGGCTCGCGGAGCTGCGCACAGTGAACTGCTCTGTGGAGGAAGTGGAACGCCAAGCATTTAGTCTGAAAGCCGCAGCAGAATGCACCACCTCATCCCCTTCACTTCTGCATCTCCACTCTGACTGCCCTGGTCTTCCCTTGGGGTCTCCCATAGCTGCCTCCTTCTCATCTCTCAGGTCCCGGCTTCAGCTATAGCTCCTTAGAGGACGGTCTCATGACCACCCCTCAATGACAGACACATTTTCTTTTTCAACAGTGGGGATTGACCCCAGGGCCTTGTAAATAAGTGGGTAAGCACTCTACCGCTGAGTCACATCCCAGCCCACTGCCCGTCTTTATAGCACATGTCACTCCCTGATGTTCTCTTTTTAATTCCTTTTCTTATTTTTTTCTCATAGTCCATTAATCCATCAGTCATGACACATAACACTCCATTTTATTTCTTTGTATTTTCTTGGTGCATAAAACATTATCTAAACATATGAGGCATTTTATAAATTTTTAAAAAATGAATAAAAGATGCTCCCACTGGCAGGAAGCGGGATGTGGACCTCAGCTGTTGAACAGCAACCTTTACTTTTTTTTTTTAATTTGTTCTTTTTTAGTTAAACATGACAGTAGAATGTATTTTGATATATCATATATACATAGAGTATAACTTAGCAACTTTTACTTTTAAAATACACTGGCTACTTTTTCCTGTATCAGTTTTGGATTGAAGGGAGCCACAAATTTTGTTGCTCCTTCCTTGAAGACAAAGTGCCCCTGTTCCTTCCTCTTGGAGCTGTGTGTTCTGTAATTTATATACCTCATAGAATATAGTAGAATAGAGACTGCAGTAGTTTCTGATCCCATCTCAAAATATGAGCAGCTCTCAGTCTATCCTTTTGTAAAAATTTTTCTGAAAACCCAGAGCAGCTAGATATAAAGTCTGACAGTCCTGAGGTTACTATGACGTAAAGGCCACATGTAGATTTGTTAGTTGAACATTTCAGGTGATCCCAGCCTTCCAGCCTATTCCACCAAAATGCCAGACATGTGAGAAAAGCCACCTTGGGTCCTTCAGATCACCCTTCCCACCAGTTGAATACAGAAAGTGACCTCACTTTATATCACATGTAGCAGAAAAATTACCCAGCTGGGCAGTGACAAGATTCCTGACCCACAAAACTGTGGGTTTAAATCATTAATTTCGGGGATAACTTTATTATGAAATTACAAATAATAATCACCCTTTTTCTGGGGGATCCAATCAACTTCTAATTCATATGGTCATATAAATGATTGTGGTGGGTCCTCAAATAAAAGAGGTATATTCATTGTAATTTACCAATGTGAATTTGAGCTCCCCATTGGGAGATGTTAGACGTTTATCTGTCTTTTCTCCTGGGCTTATCATCGTAACACTGTGGCATATAATCACGGCTGAGAAAGACACAGCAATTCAAATAACATTTATTATTCACACTCATTTCCATCCTCAAAATTTTAACTGATTGGGTTGGGGTTGTGGCTCAGTGGTAGAGCACTTGCCTAGCCTGTGTGAAGCACTGGATTTGATTCTCAGCACCACATACAAATAAATAAATATAAAGGTCCATTGACAACTTAAAAAAATTATAACTGATGGGTAAAATCTGCAGATTAGCAGCAAGAAAGCTCAATCATTTCCTTCAGTATCATTTATTACCATTATCTTTTCTTCATAGATGAGATGAAATCTTGAAAAATAAATAGATTTCCCTACCTGAGGTGAGTATTTCCATCTGTAAGAGAAGAATGGCCATGAAGTACCCAGAAAAAGAGGAAGTTGCAGGCGGCATCATACCTAGAAAATGAAATAGTCACTGGGGGATCAGAAAAGAACCATGCAGACATGGAAACAAATAAAAAGCAATAATTTTGAAATCCTGTGTTTTGAGAGGATTCCCTCTCATGTCAACCAATGACTTAGTCAAACCACAGATACCGGACCCCTGTGATGATCCTCCTTCCCTTTCTTTACATGGCTCAGTGCCTGCATCACATTACTGCTCTGAAGGGCAGCTGTGGATGAGGGCATAAAAGGTTTGCTGAGTCCTGATTATACACATCCCACACTCATGGCTCCATCTGCCCATCACCTAAGCCACTGGCTCAGTGAAGAATCCTGGCTGACTCCAGAGTGGCTTGATTTCCTATGCAAACTATCGTTTTTCTTCTCATATGGTAAAGGGCAGCTTCAGTAAGACATTCATTAACTCCACTGTTGTAGTCAAGGTCTGGCCTTTCTGGATCCTTGGAACTTCTGGATCCACCTACTGCTTCTGCATTCAAAAGAAATGCCATATCACAGAGGTAGAATCTAGATTCCCCAGTAGCTGCACACAGGACCTGAGTACAAAAGCTTGTGGTAAAAGTCTTTAAATTAAACTTGGACCAATCAGATACAAGAAATAGAATGTAGCAAGTAAATAAATGCTTTCTTGTTTCATTTCCTGGGGGAAATATAATAAGGAGGATGATTTCTAAAGCACATTAGCATCTTTACTAGAGTGAAAATAAACATAGCCCATGTTCCAGAAATTCTGCTTCTGAGTATGTTTGTTCAATAGAAATAATATATGTGTGCACAAGATACATATGTAATAAAGTTTATTATAAAATTATCTAAAATGTAATAACCAAACTGCAAACACGGAAAATGTCCTTAATGACAGGTCAAAACATACAACCTAAAATTATGTCAACATTCAATAAATAATTTCATAAATATAACTGCTATGTTATTAATTATGTGATATAATCTTTCATTACTGGTTTTGTATTAACCAAGTTTTCAAAATCTTTTCACGATTATCATACCTGTGTATTCTTTAGGATTTTCTGCATATTTTTCTGAATAATCCTTATTTTGCTTTTTATTAAAAAGTCAATAAAATATGAATTCCTCAGGAATAAATTTAACAAAATATAAAATTTTATTAATGAAATTATGCCACTTTATTGAAAAATATTACATTAATACTTAAAATCAAAGAAAGACAAATGTTTGTATATTGCAAAAACTAGGATCATAAAGTTATCACGTCTACTAAAATGTTCTATAGATTCAATGTACTTTCAGTCAAAATTCTGATTTTATGTTTTTATTGTTTTGTTTTGTATTACAAATTATAAAATGATGTCTCTAAAACATACATAGAATGGTGATAATCCAATAAGAGCCAAGATTCTTTCTCTGAAAAAAAGACAATGTGAGAAATATTGCATTAAATAATATCAAGTCTTATTATAAAACTTATATAATTAAAATATTATATCTTTTATATTGATGTAGATATAAAAATAGATCAATCAAACACAAAGGACCCAACAACAGATGGATGAATAAAAAAAAATGTGATACAGATATGTAATGGAATATTATTTGGTCATAACAAAGAATAAAATTCTGTCATTTGCAACAAAAGGATGGAACTGGAAAACAAAAGTGAAAAAAAAAGCCAGTTTCCAATAGACAAGTACAGATTGTTCTTTCTCATATGTGAAAAATAAACAAAGTCAACATGAAAGTAGAAAAGGGATTACCAGAGGTTAAGAAGGGGAAAAGGGACAGATAAAGGGAAGTTGGGTCTGGTAAGTGTATGCCGGATATGTGTGTTGAAAAATCACATTGAATTCCATTAATACAGACAACTCATATATATTTTAATCAAAAATAAAATAATTTCTAGAGCTGAAGATGTGGATCAAGCGGTAACGCGCTTGCCTAGTATGTGCAAGGCCCTGGGTTCGATCCTCAGCACAACATAAAATAAAGATGTTGTGTCCACCAAAAACTGAAAAACAAGTATTAAAAAATTCTCTCTCTCTTTAAAAAAAAATAAATAAAATAATTTCTAAAAATAAAGAGCTTAAGAATAGGGCAGGCACATGTAGAAATCTATTTAATTATAGATAAATATTGCAAATCAGTGAAGAAAATAATTACTATTCCATAAACAGTGCTGAGACAATCACTTTGGAAAATAGAGATATAGAATCTCCACACCTTACACAGAAGTGACCCGTATGGATCAATGACATGAATATGAAATACAAAACTATAAAAATGTTGGACTCATATATAGTAATATTTTTATAAAATTATGGGATGGACAAATTTATTAAACTATGAATAAAATAGCAAAGGAAAATGTTAAATTCAACCCCATTAAATTTATATATTTATTTATTTTTCTTTATTGCCGTATAATTGGCAATTAAAACTTGCACACAGTGACAGTATACAATGTGAACTTTTGATATATGGGCTCTGTTTCAGTCTGTTTTCAGTCAGCACTGTGAACAAATTTCTGACAAGAACAATTTGGAGGAGGACAAGTTTATTTGAGGCTCATGGTTTCAGAAACTTCAATCCATAGATGGCCAACTTCCATGCTCTGGGCCCAAGGTGAGGCAGCATATAATGGGGAAAGGGCCCAGCAAAAGAAAGTTGCTCATCTCAGGACAGAGTCAGGATACAGAAAGTGGGAGGGGGACTGCAGGACAAATCTTCCAGGACACACCTCCAGTGATTTACCTCCTCCACCCATGCCCCACCTGCCTACAGTTACCACCCAGTCAGCCCATCCAAACTAAGATGGACTGATTACGTTTCAGTTCTCATAACCTAACATTTTACCTCTGAATATTCCTATATTAACAGTAACTTTTGGGGGACAACTCATATCCAAACCATAATATTCTGCCGCTGGCCCCCAAAAAACTCATGTTTATCTCACAGTGCAAAATCCAGTCTTAACAGTTTAGCATTGCCCAAAAGTCCAAGTCCAAAGTCATCTCTAAGACTCAAGGCAAACTTTTGGTTGTGAGTCCCTATAAAAATTCAAAAGCAAGTTATATATAACCAAGACACAGTGGCTCCGAGTAAACATTTTCAGTCTACAAAAGAGAAATAGGGACATAGAAAGAAGGGATGAGGCCAAAACAAGACTGAAACCGGGCTGGGCAAACAGGTCCTATAATTTTGCATACAGCATCTAGGACACATGCTGGAGAGATATGCATTCCAAAAGAGTTGGGAATCCCCACCCCTTTGACCTTGCTGGTTGCAGCACACATGGACTCTTTTACCCTGGCTTTTTCTGAAGCCAACAGCTTTCCCAGCCAACAGTAAATGTCATCTCTTAATTTCTGTGGTCTCCATTCAAATGTTAGCATGTCCTTCACAGTTTCATGCATTGCCCTCACAGGGGCAGCCTGCAGGGACTCTGATGGTGGTACAGATTTCCTGACCTCCCAGAACTGCCTTTGAAATCTTGGTGGAAACCTCCAAGATCCTTACCTCAAGTATCCTGCATTCCTGCAAAAGAAGCACCATGTGGATGCCACCAAGGTCAGCTATCAGTTTGCACTGTAGCTGAGCTCCCTGGTATTTGGGCTACACTGACCTGTGAGTACATATCTTAGAGTGGTGAAACACCTTCCTAGGCCCCTTGGGCATATCCCCAGGATCTCTTCTCAAAGGAATATCCCTTGAGCCTGCAGGGGGCTTGGTTTACAAATTTCTAAGATGTCTTCAAGCCATTTTTTTTTTTTATTGTGTCTGTGCAAAGTTCTTAGCATATATTTAGGGGCTGTAATCTCTTCAATAAGCTTCCGTGGCCCCAGTTTTACATCCTTTTCTAATCACACTACAAGTTTTTTAAATTCTTTAGCTCTGCTTTCTGCTCCATAATCTCACTGGAAACCTGACTAAAGTCGGCCAGCAATATCCATGCCACTGATTGAATGCTGTGCTACATTGAACCTTCCCTCACTAGACTAATGAGTCCACCACCTTTAAGTTCGGCTTCACACAAAGTCTCAAGACGTGGACATAATGCAGCCAAGTTCTTTGCCAGAATGTAACATGAGTAGTCTCCATTCCAATTCTCAATAGTGTGAGTCCTCGTTCCCCTCTGAAACCTCATAAGCACAGTCCACATTCCTTTTGGCATTCTGGTCTTCTGAGAACCCACCAGAATTTCCCATTAAGCTGTCCTTCCAAAATTCTAAAGCTCCTCCAGTCTACAACACTAAAATTATACAAATTTCTCATGCAACCCCTTTACAAAAGATTCTGAACCACACGCTCAGATGAGCCATAGCAATGACCTCACTTCTCGGTACCCATTTCTGTTTTGGTCAGCCTTTGCATCACTAGGACCAAATTACCTGACAAGAACAATTTAGAGGAGGGAAAGCTTTTCTGAGGCTTACGGTTTCACAGGTATCAGTCCATAGATGGCCAACTCCATTGTTCAAGGACCTAAGGTGAGGCAGCACATCATGGCAGAAGAGCCAGCAGACAAAAATTTCTCATCTCATAGCAGTCAGGTAACAGAAATGGGGAGGGGCCACAGGAAGAACTACCCTTCCAAGGCATGACCCCAGTGATTCACCTCCTCCAGCCATGCCCCACCTGCCTATGGTTAACAACCAGTCAGTCTACCCAAACTTGGATGGACTGATCAGGTTTCAGCTTTCATCATACAATTATTCAACCTTTGGATATTCTTGTATTAACAGGAGCTTTGGGGGAATACCTCATATCCCAACCATAACACACACAATGTGAAATAATTACCAAAATCAAGTTAACTCACATAGCCTCTGACAAATACTATTCTACTTTCTACCTATATAAATTCAACTTTTTTAGATTCCATGTAAAATGGAGATCATACAGTGTATTTTTCTGGGCCTGGCCTCTTTCATGTAGCATAATGTCCTCCAGGTACATCCAAGTCATCACAAATGACAGAATTTTCTTATTTTAAGAGTCAAATAATATTTCGTTGTATACGTGCCACATTTCTTATCTTTTAATCTATCAGTGGATACTGGGGTTAATTCTATATACCGTGAAGAGTGTTGCAATAAATATGGGAGTATAGCTGTTTCTTCAATATACCAATTTCATTTTTTTGTACAAAAATTCAGTAGTGTGATTGTTGGAAATATTATGGTTTTATTTTTTTAAGGAACTTCCACACTGTTTTCCACCATGGCTGATCTAATTTACATTCCCATCTATTACATTTAATAAACTGTTAGCTATAAGCATTATAAAGAAAGTGAAATGAGGTGGGTGCAGTGGCACACCTATAATTCCAGCTACTTGGGAAGATGAGGCAGGAGGATCACAAGTTTGAGGCTGCCTCAGCAACAGAACTAGACCCTGTGTAAAAATAGTAATATAAAAAAATATATTTTAAAGACCAGGGATGTATCTCAGAAGTAGAGCACCCCTGGATTCAATTCCCAGTATTACAAAATAAAGAAAGAAAGAAAGTGACACACTCTAATCTGGGGAAGATATTTGACACAAAACTGAATCTTTCATAGACATGCCCTTCAGAAAGTGGATTATCTAAATATCTTATAAATATGCAAAGAAACCACTATCAGATGTGCTGTAATCATGTAGCCATCAGTGGGATTTTCTGTAAAAACCCAAGTGAAACCTGCATACAATAGTTTATTTTTCCACTCTAATAAGTACATCCCTTTTAAGATAAATATGAAGGTGGCAACTCCACCCATGTGTAGGATTGTTTCCTTAAACCGATCTTTAACACAATGATTCAACAATAATTCTCAAGCAAACACAAGCTTCATGTTGACCTGCCTCTCTCTGAAAATTAAGCATTAAATTAATGTTGCATTTATAATATTATTTGGGTCCCTTAAATTGTCTGTGATGGATAAATTGCTACATTGTGTCTTAAGAATATCATTTTTAGGAACATTATGAGCTATGTTCAGAGTCTTAAAAAATGGAAATCAGAAGGATATTTCTTTTTTCTTTTCTTTTTTTTTTTTCTTTTGGAACCAGGGATTGAACGCAGAGATGTATTTATTCATTGAGTCATATCCCCAGCCTTTCTTTCTTTTTTTTTTTTTTTGTATTTTATTTACAGACAAGGTCTCACTGAGTTGCTAAGTGCCTTGCTAAGGTGCAGAGGCTGGCTTTGAACTTGCCATCCTCATGGCTCAGCCTCCCAAGAGGCTGGGATTACAGGATATGACATCATGACCAGCCCAGGATACTTCTTATCTTGATAAAAAGCTGTCTATAGAAATCTTTAAAACATCACATTTAATGAGAAAAAAATCTTGAAAATACTTCACTTTAGTTCTAAATTACCAAAAGTTTTATCTAATGCAATAAAAAAGTAAAGGAGACAAGGAAGCATAGATTTAAAAAGCAAGAAGAAAATGAATAAATGTAGATGATGTGATATTTTTTCATACAAAGCAAAAAGAAAACAATTACAAATAGACATTTTTAAATAGTACTCCTCCTGTTTAAATTAACAATGCCTGATAGTCTCTTGGAGCTTAAAATATGCGTACATACCCGAATACCTGGATAACTATATTATGCTCTTGGATAGGAAGATATATTAACATTTTAAAGATAAATTTTCATTACCATCATGTTAATTTATAAATTTTTAATTTATAAAGTTTTAATATTGCTCCACTAGATATTCACATACATAATAAAACCATAATAAAAGAAAAAACATCGTGCTGTTAATCTAAGAAAAGACAAATCCAAATGAAAAAGACTAGAGTTCAATATGATATTTGAAGTCTGTATTCTGGCTTTTTTCCTCTTATCCCCTCAAATCCATTCTCACCTTTCTTGGCCTTATTCTGTGCCTTGTAGAACCAAGCTCTACCAAGTGACAAGTGAGCATTCTGAGGTCTCTTCCTTTCTGGCCTGTGGGAAACACTGTTAGGAAACTAAGGAACGGACGGGGGGGGGGGGGGGGGGGGGGGACGGAGGGGACAGTGAGGAGAAGACAAAGCACTTCTTTCCCTGCTCCGTTCCTGCTTTGTTAAAATTTGTCAGTGACTCATGGCCCTACTCCTCTCCCAGGCTCTGGCAATGCTACTTCCTGCTAATAATAAGGATGGATAACTTCTCCTGGTAGCTAGATCCTGAGAATCTTGTTGGCTCATTTAATGATGGTTCAACTTTCCATAAACATTCTCTTCATTCACTCATCTTCAGAACCGTATCAGAAGCAGCCTTTTTGATTCCTGCCCTAAACCCAATTAAAATAGGTGGAATCACATATCAGTGGATAAAGAATGAGATCTTGAGGATAACTGGCTCACTCTATGGAGAAAAAAATATATAAATAAAAATTCAGGGTCCTTGATGACATTTAAGCAAGATGAATTTCTTAATGAGAACCCCCAAACAAAAATATAGGGGAAAAATAAAATACATGGAAAAAATTAACTTCATAACTTTAAAATAAATATCTATACTAATTTAAGGGCATTGTAGAGTAAGTTAACGGATGTTTGCCATGGGAAGATATTTTAAAACTTGATTACTTAGTAGATTATAAGAAATGTCTATAAATTGGGGGGAGGTAAATGATGGACACTCTAACAAATAAATTGTTAAATTGTATAAATAAGAACTCACCACAGGATAAAATTAAATACCTAAAACCCATATGAAGAAAAACATAATCTTTACAGTCATTAGATAATTGGAAAAATGAGGAGAAAGGAGACATAATTTCTAACCCATGAGAAAAGCAAAATTAAGAAATCGGATAATACTGCTGTTGAGGATTGGGACAGTGGGAGTTAACATCCATTTCAAATAAGAAGGGAAATAAACCCATCTATTCTGAAGTGTAATCTCTTAACGTGGCCTTAAATCAAGAATCTGTATGCCTATCAAACACTAAGGAAATATTTTGGAAGATACCTTTAAGAGACTCTTTTCATAGGTGCTATTGGAGTCACATAAAAGAACATTTCCCACAGTTCACTTGTTAGAAGAAGGCTGGGGACAATCCAGGCAGCAGTCATTCAACAGTGAAAAATAAAGGGGCAGCAAGTGAAACACAAAGGAAATCGCACAAAGGAATATCATGATTAAATTAATCAACTATTGATCAAGAAAAAGTGGCCAAATAGACATATTATATACAGGAGAAAGCCAATCAGAATTACCATTGATGCATCTAGAGAAATAAAGCAAGAGAGAAGAAAGTGGAATATGTCTTTAAATTGCTGCAAGAAAAAAAAAAAAAAAACAGTCTTAATTTCCATATCCAGAGAAAAAAAGTAAGTGAAAAATCAAGGAACTCAGGCCTGCTCTGCCCACAGCTGTTAGAACCAATATGACGGGCTGGGGATGTGGCTCAAGCGGTAACACGCTTGCCTGGCATGCGCAAGGTGCTGGGTTCGATCCTCAGCACCACGTAAATTAAAGATGTTGTGTCCACTGAAAAATAAATATTAAAAAAAATTCTCTTTCTCTCTCATTCTTCTCTCTCTCTCTTTAAAAAAAAAAAAACCAATATGATAAGGATTAGTCCATTTTTTTCCAGTTTCATTTTACCTGACCCAGTCTTTGTTTAAAAAAAAAAAAAGAAAAGAAAAGAAAAAAGAAGTAGTCAGCTGTTAGAAGAAAAAAAAAAAAGACTTTAAACCCACCAACCAAGTTCAGCACTGTCTATTCAGGGCATGCTGTTTGAGCCTGCTGTAAGAGAACAAGAAGTCACTGAAAGAAAATATTTTTTTCTTTGTCCTGAACCATTTGACAAAAGAAAGACCTTCTACTTTGAGTTGATTTTTGTGCAAGATGAGAGAGAGAGAAAATAAGTTAGATGTATACTGTAAAGTTTCAATCTTTTGTACTGTCAAGATTTCACATTTTAACAAAATATTTTTCAATTTATAATATTTTGAGCAATAATCTCAAGAATGAAGTCTTTTGGGTTTTGAGTATCTATATAAATAACGTGAAGATAAAAAAAAGAGAATGAGAATAGTACAGTGAAGATGGTTTAAGTTTAAATGTTAAAGTTAATGAAATTTATTGAAATGATTGCTATATTTTAAGTCCAAAGTATGGGTCAGATCATGGAATGTAATTTCTCAAATATTGTACACATTCCTACACATTGTTAGGTGTAGAGGAAAGTGTAAGAAGAATCACTTATCTTTTTAAATCACTTCTCAAGAATAAACTAGCAGGCTGACACTTTAAACAAAGATTTGAGCTAGGCATGATGGCATGTACTACTCCGGGAGCTGAGACACAAGGGTGGCACGTTCCAGGCCAGCCTCAGCCACTTAGCAAGACCCTTTTTACACACAGTAAAAAGTAAAAAGGGCTGGGGATGGAGCTCGGTGTAGAGCGCCCCTAAGTTCAATCCCTAATGCCGTAAAAAATATAAGATTTGGATGTCTTCAGAGCAAAACATGAAGTCTTTTCATAAGTAATTAATATGATTAAATGGCATTATGAAGAGTAGTTTATAGAAAGTAGACTCTTCTTTTTTCTCTCATTGTCCAACTTTATAAAATTAAAAGTGTATCTCCAGTGGAAGAAACATTCTTCAATAAACAAAGTGGACATTGTTATCAAATCAAGTGATAAAGATGTGAGCCTGATCCACAATATGGTTTTTTAAAATTAGTTATTTATTCTAATTTGTTGTATATGACAACAGAATGCATTTAAATTCATAATACACATATAGAACACAATTTTTCATGTCTTATTCTCTAACTAAGGGATGTCTAATCCCCAACTGTGGTGGTAACTCCAACCAAATCTCTATTAGTGTCTTGTGGTCTTGTGTTGATAATGTTTGACTTGTATCACAATATAGTTATTTTGAAACTGAATGATTGATTTTGATTCAGGCTTCACATAAAAAATATTATTTCTTCCCTTTTAACCCAAGTTAGACATTCTATTCCATTTACTTAAATAAGTGATATACATTTAAAGCAACCTAATATTTATTGTTTAGTTTACTGAATACTGAGTTTAAATACTGAGGTTTCTGTTCAAACTATGAGTTATATTTTGAGTTAATGAGAAATTTACACATATTTGAAATTAAAATATGCTCTAAGTAAATAAATATTGCCATAGAATTACCAGTTTAGAAAGAATAACTATTTCAACTACAACTATTATCTTTATATTTAGAAGTACACTGAGATAGTCAAAGAGCAATGAACCTCTTAAGACAGTATTAAAGTTGTGAAATTTTTAAAAAATTCCAATTTTTTAGAAGAACACACACATCTTAGGAGAAATAAAAACCTGCAGGTTTTTGTTGCCAGAAATGTAAAGCAAAGTCCTCCAGACAAAGAACTATTACCCCAGATGCCAAACAAAATTTGTATCAAAGAAAAGAAAAGTAAAAATGCAGGCATATTTAAAAGATGGTTTTCTCCTTTCTAAATTTCCATATATGGTAATAAAATGTTTAAAGAAAAATAATAATGTATAGTACAGTTTATATATAATATTAGAAAATAAAAATATATCAACAATAACCCAAGAATAGAATAGAGAAACACATAATTATAACTTGGATGTTTTTATATTATATAATCACTGGTATAATACAATTCTAACATAGAACTTGACAAGTTAAAATTGCAAATTTTAAACCCAAAGGCAGATATTAAAGTGGAAAATGCACAGCTAATAAGAAAATAAGGTACTCATGTAGCACAAAACAAGGCACAAAAGCAAGATATGAAAGACAGAAATTGTTAAATAAAATAAGATGTTGAATGTACAAAGACAAAAGTTTCAATGAGGCAGCTAAGAAGAGGAAGCTTTTCAAGCTTGAAAAGCAATGTACCTCATGAACAACAAGCATATTGATATCTTACTATATTAACATCAGACAATATTGTCTGTAGACTTCAGTACAAACAACAATGACAGAAATATAAAGAGAAATATTTTAGAATGATAAAATTCAATTCATCAAGAAAATATTAAAATTATAGATGTGTATGTCCCTAATAAGATTCAAAAACATGAAGCAAAAAACTAACCAGACTAAGAGGAGTTCAGAAGGGAAATTAGAAAATGTTATGAACTGAATGCAAATTAAAACACAGTAGATCAAAATACATGGGATGCAGCCAAAGCAAAGCTTAAGAAAATGATCATTTTCAATGCCTATACAAGAAAACTGTGAGTTATACTGATGTCTAAGCTTCCAGATTAAGAAACTAGGAAAAAAAAATATAAACTTCTGGCAGGAATATTATGTGCCACAACAATGAATAAGAAGAATTTAGTTGGGAAGGGCAGTGGAGCAGTTCAGAAAGGTAGCACTCTGGCAGCAACACCCACCTGAAAGAGAGAACAGAGCAGAAGAGGAAGGAAATCGCTCAGTCGGTGATCAGGAACCCTAGCAATTAGGATCTGAGACATGAGAATTTTGGTCACATACATAAGGACTAAGAAACTATTTTTGAGAAAATGGGAGCTTTACAATATGGGAAAGAAGCTACAAATATGGAAAGGAATTTAGGATTAACTCTGTGGCACTGAATTGGAATAAGAACAATTGATACAAAGTCATGGATTTCAATATGTATAGGTAAAGAATTAAGTATAGAATATGTGAGTGGGTGGACAGACGATTGATTGATAGAGTCTTAGTTCTGCCCACTGAGAGGCGGAGGAGCAATAGCACTCCAGTTTCACTGAGGACACACAGCACCCAAAGATTTTCTAAATGCCATTCTACTCTCAGTGGAACCAGGGTTCCTTGAGCAAATAACTGGTTCCAGAGTCAGTGCAAGAAGATCAAGATGAACCTGGAATAAACATTAGATAAGGACATGGAATTCAGGGCTCTCAACGGCTAAAGTGGGGCAATTTGAGCTTCAAAATAAATAATATAGAAATGGGTTACATCTATAAATAAAATACAAGTTCAAACTCACATATACAGACATAAATAAATTAAAGGGGAAAGAGAATTCATTTTTTTAGAATAGAATGCCAACTAACAAATGAATAGGAATGATGAAATTATTGACAAAGAGCCTGTTCCTGAGTAAAACGTAGTCAGGTTTCTGAACCTTCTCCTAGACCTGTCTGTGAATTTTCTTGTAAAATTCAGTTTTAGAAGAGAACCTTTCTAAATAAGTTTAGTACGAAGTTTCTTCCTTTGATGTCTAATCACTCTTGATGTCTAATCACTCTTGATATCTGAACAGGCTCCTGAGCTTCCATCATCTGCAGGTAATATCTCATGGCAGGAATCCTGTTAGGTCAGTTTAGCTGGAATTACCCTTCTTCTGATGTTTCCTCTTAGAAATTCTCCATCCACTAATCCTCACCCTCCTCCTGAGCTATAAATAAATTCCCACTTGCCCATGCTGCATGCAGTGTTGAGCCTAATCTCTCTTTCTCACTGCAAAATGCCATTGGAGTGATCCCTTTACCTATCGTGAGGGTCCTGAATGAAGTTTTCCTTACCATACTCTAACAAATATCACTGAATAATTTTTTCTTTAACATGAGAAGTCATCATTTGCAATTTTTATAGGAGCAAGGCAAGTGATAATTGGACAAAAAACATTAATGCTTACTAAACTAGTAGAGAAAAGTAAAAAGAGAAATAAGATTTTACATAATCTGAAGGAAATCCCTTATAAAATAGTTATGAATAAAAATGGGGAAAAAGCTTTACAGTCGAGAAATATGGCAGACATCATTTTAATCAAATTATCAAAACTTCCTGCCAAAAAGAGAATGAATAAAACATAGTGTACCATCATCATACATAATGCAATGAGAAGAACATAGTATTATTTGATATTCTAGCCTAAAATGTTTAATCTGAATCTAATCAAGAAGAAACATTACACAGACCAAACCAAATTATAGAACCATCATTTTATATATAATGGTGATATATAAAATGATGGTTCTGTAATTATCAAAGGTGCCCATGTCATTAAAGTGAAGGGAAGACTGGCAAACATTTTTCAAATATAGAAAGACTAAAAAGACTTGAAAACTGTTGTACTTTGCATCATCCTGGATTGCATTCTTTTACTATAAGGAAAATTGGGGGAACAAATAGTGAAATTGGGATGAATCTGTGGGCATATTGGAGTTCTTTGTACTATTCTTAAAAAACTGATAAATGTTTGAAATTATTTTAAAGTTCAAGTAAGGAGAGACTACTACTTGTACTCTAAAAACAAGAACATTGGTAAAGTACAGAATATAACTTTTAAAACCCATTTGAGAACTGAGGACACACACACACATAAAAACCCTAACGAATTGATTTCCAGAGAGTGAGAGAGGAAACCTTTGTAATTGAGGAGACACCTACAGCTGCCTCAACTTTAGGTGGAATTGTGGGAGGAGGCGAAACCTACCATGGACAGGAGCAAAGCAAAATAAACTAACTTTCCAACAGTCACATGACCTCGGCTGAGAGATTAGAGGAGCCCTTGCATCAGAGAAAGTCGGTATCTACCACCAATTCTTTCCAGTGGGAACTCAATTAGTGCAGGGAAGTGTTACATCAAGGACTGGGGTCAGGATAGAAGGGGAAGAAGATCTCCCTTCAAGCATGCTGGGCCTTCCTCAAGTGCAAAGCAGGGCTGCTGAGGATTAAAGGAAAGCCAGGAAAAGTGAGAGAAATCTCCTAAATATTCCCTCATCAGTTATACTCCTCTGGTTTTCTAATGGGTGAGGGCAGGAAAAGAGGGTGGAGAAATATCTCCTAAGAAACTAAAGGGCTATCAAGTATGGCAGGAGAGTAGAGAGAATTCTCCAGTGAAACAGAAAGCTGGCAACAGGACAGAAAGCAATCTCTCTCAGTTGAGAAAGGTTTGTAAGTTGAGACTGGATTGTAAGGCGTAAAGGCAACTTTTGCAACTTGCCAGAGCTTACTTAGCTCCCTGGCTCCTTAGAGGGGAAAGTTCTGACATCACACTCCAAGCCCTTGAAGCAAGTAGTGAAACTGAATCCAACTAACACTGAAACTGCCCTGATGCCACTCAAACACTCATTAGATGGATTCAGTCCTTCTATCAACAACTTGACCTTGGAGCAAGTATGTTCTTTGATGCATAGAATAGCTTAAGTTCCTACTATTCAATAGCAAGTAAATAGCTGATAGTTCACAAAACATGAGAAGTAATAATAGGTGGCACACTGATAAGGGAGGAGTCAACAGAAGCAAATCCAGAGATGCTGGATTCATCACTCAAGAGTTTTAAAGTAATTAAGATAAATATAATTAACAAGAGATCTAGTGAGAACAGGGTTGTAAATTTAAGACTCCTAAATTTCAGGGTGCATTATAAAGCTATAAATCAAAACAGTGCTGCTGTCAGAACAATAGTGTTGTACTGACAAATGACTTTTTACAATGGTGCACAGTACAAAAAAGTGGGGGCCTATTTCTGGACTGTTTTTCGTTTCACAGATCTATTTGTGTATCTTTACAACAACAATAGCACATTGTCTTCAGTAATGTAATTTTATATTGAGCTTCAAAATCAGATTATCCAACTGAGTTCTTTTTCAAGAACCACCATGCAAATACCTAAGAGTTTGGAGGAAAGGCAAGCTCTCTTCTGCAAATAACTATTCTCCTCTGGGGAATCAGCCTTGAATCACTATCAGGTGCTAATAGAGATTGAATGTCTGATATTGAGAAACTAAGTGACCTTAAAAGTCTACAATGGCTCCCGAAAATCAGCTCATAGGCTGGTTAGTTGGTCAGAATCTTGGAATATACCAGTTAGAAGATTAGCAACAGTGGTCTGGAAAGCACATGTGAATTTACCTCTCAGAATGAACACAACTATGACCATGTTCATGTTTTTTTTTTTTTTAAATAATGTGGCTTTTCAAAGTTATTTATGGGAGAAGAAGCTTCAACAATCAGATAGACATAGCATCCCATCCTGGGAATGTCAATCAGTCTCTTTTCTGAGCAACTTTGGTGCTTATTTAGTGGATTCTTGTGCAAAACAGTTTCCATGAGATAAAGGTTATGCATATTGCCATTACCAAAATGCACAAGCTCACGATAAAATGGCTTTTCCCTTCCCACTGCCTCACTGCCTACTGAAACCACTGATTACACAACTGTCAATGGGAAAGATTAAATATTAATCCCTCAATATTTTAAACTGAGTACATTGGACCTCTTCCACCATAGAAAAGATAATTTGTCTCTACTGAGTTAGATAATTATCCTCTATATGTATCCTGCATATGTATTTGGCTGTAGCACTTCTGCCAGAATCATTAAATGCAGACTTATCAAAACATCTTATTGTGATCATGGTACTGCACACAAAATAGTTTATGTTCAAGGAATTAATTTTACTTCAAAACAAATACAGAAATTAGTTCCCACTAAAAGAATTGACTGATTTCACCACGTACTGAATACCAGCTGCTCTTCACAGACCATTGAAATGGTCTGTGGAACACTCAGTTACACTCAGCTTAGTTGCTATCAGGAAAACACCATCTGCAAGGATGCAAACTACCCCAAAAAGATGCAGTCGATGACTTATGTAGGATGATTTTTAATTCCATTACCAAAATGCATAGTTTCAATAGTACAAGGGAAAAATGGGAGAGGTTTACCATTTTTTTCAGACAACATGAACCTTGAGACTGCCACCTGGCCAACTTGGGCTCCCAGTGCCACTGAGTCAATAGGCAAATAGGCGAAAGTAATTAAGATAAATATAATTAATAAGAGATCTAGTGAGAACAGGGTTGGAAATTTAACACTACTAAATTTCAGGATGCATTATAAAGGGACTGAATTCCAGCTATCAAGGGGAAATAAACATCACCAAGGCAGAGAGAACTGTGCCTAGAATCCAGGAGCTTCTACTGCACAAAACTAATACTTCAGGATCAGTAGGAAATGTTAGTTACAGATCACAATAATGCCATAAAAGCAAATCCACGTACTGTATACCAGACACACTTCTCTGAGTTTTCTGTTTCTACAGGTGTATACAGCAGTCCTACAAAACAGAAGACAAATGTGTTTTCTGAATCAGCTTTGCCCAGCATCTATTTACATCTGAACTAATTGTTAAAGTTTTTGTCTTTATGAACTTTACTAAAATTGACCACAGTAAACTTCTATTCTTGAAATAGAGAAAGAGCCAATATAGTAAGAAGACTAGATTTTTAGAAATTGCAGAAAGGAACTTGAGGATGGTGGTTGCCATTTTGTAAGAGAAATATTAGAAGACTCACCTATATATGCTTTAATCCATCCAAAAAGTCAGCACATCCTTGCTTCTTCCTCATTCCCAGAAACACCACCTTCCTGACCAATGCAGCCATGAGGTGAGAAAAGAGAAGGGCAGAACTGTAATAGCCACCAGCTCATTCACAGTGGGTAATTCAAATCAATAGAATCAAGTCAAGCCAAGGCAAGTCACTGCCAGAAATAAAACAGCTTTACAAGCATCATTGTACCTGTCTCCTGAGTGAAGGAAATCCCCTCTCAAGTATCATCTTACAAAGTTCAATCTGGTATTTTATACTTTTATTGTGGTATAACTGATAAATTAAAACTATAAATTTAAGGTACACAAGTTGATATCTTGATGCATATGAACATTGTGAAATAATCAGCATAATCAAGCTAAGTAATACATACATCACCTCACATAGCTACCTTTTTCCTTTTATTGTGGTAAGAATAAGTAAGACCCACTCTTTCAGCAAATTTCAGTCATACAATCCAGTGTTGTTAACTAATCACATTGCTGTACATTAGCTCTAAAACTTACTCATCTTATATAAGTGAAATTTTGCACACTTTGACCAATATCACCCAATTTCCTCCTTTGCCCAGCTCCTATAAACACCTCTTTATTCTCTTCTACTATGAGATTTTTATATTCCACATCTGAGTGAGATCATGCAGTATTTATTTTTCTGTATCTAGGTTAATTTACCTGACCTAATGTCCTCTAGGTCCATTCATGTTGTCAAAAAACAGGATTTAGTTTTTAAGCCTGAATAATATTTCATTGCATATACACACCACATTTTCCTTTCTTTTTTATTTATATATGACAGCATAATGCATTACATTTCTTATAACACATATAGAGCACAATTTTTCATAGCTCTGGTTGTTTATCCACTCATTTATCAATGCACTGTTAGATTATTTTCCATACATTGGCTACTGTGAATAATGATACAATGAACATGGGGATGCACATATCTCTTTCATATACCAATTCAATTTCCTTTGAAGATATCCAGTAGTGGAACTGCTGGATCATATATGGTAGTTGTATTTTTAGTTTTATGGAGGACCCCCATAATCTTTCCATAATGGTTGCACCAGCTTACATTCCCACCCACAGAGTGTAAAGCTTCCCTTTGTGCCATATTCTTTTCAAGACTTGGTACCTCTCCTTTTGATAATTGACATTCTAAAAATTATGAAATGACATGATATTGTGGTTTTGATTTGCTTTTCCCTAATGGTTAGAGCTTTTGATGTATACTATACTATTTTTAATTTTCTTTTGAAAAATGCATATTTAGGACTTTCACTTTTTATTGACTTATTTTTTAATGTTTCACTGATTGTTTTCAGTTATATGTACCATTAGAATTCATTTTGACATAAATGTAGAAACACGGAATGTATTTCCTCTAATTCAGTCCCCAGGACTTCCCACTCTTCTCTGCCTCCATCACCTGCTCCCCTCCTTCTACTGTTCCTTCTATAATTTACTTATAGTTTTTATTTTTAATTAGTTTCTGGTGGATATACTTGATGTTGAGATTCACTGTGCTATATTCATATATATATATATATATATATATATATATATATATATATATATAATGTCTTTCTCTTATGGCTTTAAAATTCTCTCCTTATTTTGTATGTTGGGCATTTTCATTATAATGTGCCTTGGTGTGGGTCTGTTGAGATTTTGTATATTTGGCCTCCTGTAGGCTTTTTGAATTTGGATTTTCAATTCATTCTTCATGTTTGGAAAGTTTTCTGATATTATTTCATTGAATAGATTGTTCATTCCTTTAGTTTGGATTCTGTGCTTTCCTCTATCCCAATAACTCTTAAACTTGGTCTATTTTTATGCTATCCCATATTTCTTGAATATGGTTTCTTACCATTTTTACTGTGTGGTCTATATTTTTTTCAAGATTATATATTTTATCTTCATTGTCTGATGCCCTGTCTTCCAAGTGGTCTAACTCTGTAGGTGATGCTTTCATTTGAGCTTTTAATTTGGTTTATTGTTTCTTTCATTTCAAGAATTTCTGTTTTGTTTTGTTTTGTTTTTTAGAACCTCTATCTCCTTGTTGAGGTGATCTTTTGCTTCCTGTATTTGTTTATGTAGCTCTTTGTGAAGTGATCTTTCGCTGCCTGTATTTGCTCTCTTATATCTTCCTTGAGTTCACAGGACATTTTAACCATGTACATCCTGAACTCCTTCTCTGTCATTTCTTCTGCTGTGGCTGCCAGTGATTCTAATGTTGTGGTGTCTTATAACCATGTACATCCTGAACTCCTTCTCTGTCATTTCTTCTGCTGTGGCTGCCAGTGATTCTAATGTTGTGGTGTCTTATAACCATGTACATCCTGAACTCCTTCTCTGTCATTTCTTCTGCTGTGGCTGCCAGTGATTCTAATGTTGTGGTGTCTTGATTTGTTTGGGGCACTTTCTTTCCTTGTCTTTTCATGTTGCCCGTGTGTCTTCCTTCTCAGCTCTGTGGGTCTAGATTGTTATTGTTTTTACCTTATAGGTTTGTAGTGCTCTTGTAGAGTACCAAGACTTCTCCTTTGTGGGGAAGGACAATGTTAACAGGTCCCAATATCAACAATATACCACCTGTGAACAATTTGTTGTTATTAAAGACGTTTACAGTTTAGTCTCAATGCACAGAAATGTTGGATTCCATTATTATCTAAAATATAATCAGTAGTTTTGTAAAACGGTTTACAGTTTCTGACGGTGAAAAATGAGCTAGGGGTGGGGCATAGGACGATATGCTGAGGAGGAAGGATGTGAGGATATAGAGTTAATATATCTTAGGAAATGTGAAAGAGAAATCTAATGAAGAGGGTTAGTAGCAAGAGAATAGACAGGAAGCAATTTAGAGTAGGGAAGTACGTGGGATGACAGTAGGGTACATAAAACAAACACACAAATTATTTAGAAAAATACAGATGTTAAATAGTAAGATTTGGAGGGAGTAATTAAAATTTAAAAAAGAGAAAAAAAAATTAAAATAAAAAAGAGAAAAAAATTGGAGGGGGAAAGAAAAATGAAAGAAGATAAAGGAAAAGGAAAAAAGGGACATATATAACACCTCTCTATATATTATTCAGATGACTCAGCCCTCAAAATCCTATTTCATGAAAAGTTCTTGGTTTCACCTATGTTGGAGATGTGATGTCCAGAGGATAGAGGGGTAGAAGATGAAAAAATAAAAATAAAAAACTGAAGGAAGAAAACAGGGTTGTTGCTAATTTTAGAGATCCATATCTTTCCTGCTTCTCTTCTCATCCAATAGGTGGGGTCGTCTGTTGTAAGCTGGTGTCTCTGCCCTTAGGATGGTGTAGGTAACCAGGGTGAAAAGACTGGTCCTGGCGCAGGTTGCCTGGAAGTGGGAAGTGTCACCTGCCAGTCCCTGCAGGGAGACTGCACCTCACGGGTCTCCTTTTGGAACTGCTTATATAACTTGAGCACCTGCTACTATCTCCCTATATTGCCTGGAGATTTCCCAGTTCCTGGACTCTCTGTTAGGCTTCAAACTTTAGCCCCATCTCCCTCTCCCTTAGCAGTTCCCAATTGAGGAACCTCTCACACCGGGGCGGCTCCTTGGTAACACTGCACACCGTGGGCAGCTACTGTGTTGGGTTACCACCGCTAGGGATGGGGGTAAGTTGGAAAACTGGTACCTGGCCACTGGAGATCCAATCTGGGAGTTGCCCCCACCTAATATGGCGAGAATGTTGCACCAAGATGGCGGAGGTCTGCTTTCTGCAGTGCAGGGGTGTCTGGTGAGGTGGGGGGAGCTGGCGATGGCATTGTGCTGTGGGTGGGTAGCAGCTGAGTGACCTGCGTAGGAATGGAGTGAAGTCTGGGCGATCTGCAGATGTTTTGATAGGTGATTCTGCTAAGGCGCTTGCCAAGCCTTGTGGGCTAGAACTTCGGGATTTGGGTCCTGCTCCAACACTGAGGCCGGGAGCCCTGCATGGGGTCACAGCACTGGTGATTTCTATGGAGAGCAGCTGGATAGGGGTCTTCTAACACTCTCAGAGATGCAGTATTCCAACTAAGTGATATCTAGATCACAGCTCGGCACAGAATGCTGCCTCCCTCTAGCCCACCATCTTCCTCCCTCCAACACACTCTTAATTGTTTACTTTGCTATGCAGAAGCTTTTTAATTTGACCCCATCCACTTGCTGATTTTGTATTTTATTTCTTGCATCTTAGGAGTCTTCTTAAGGAAGTCAATTCCTGTGCCAATATGTGAAGTGTTGGGTCTATATTTCCTTCTAGCAGTTACAGAGTTTTGGGTCTGATTCTTAGGACTTTGATCCACTTTGAGTTGATTTTGCACAGGGTGAGAGATAAGAGGTTACATTTCATCCTACTACATATGGATTTCCAGTTTTCCCAGCACCATTTATCAAATAGTCTATCTTTTCTTCAATGTATGTTTTCAACATCTTTGTCTAGTATCAGATAAGTGTATTTATGTGAGTTTTTCACTGTGTCTTTTATTCTATTTCATTGATTTGAATGCCTGTTTTGGTGCCAGCACCATATTGTTTTTGTTACTGTAGCTCTATAGTATAATTTGAGATACAGTATTGTGATGCCTCCAGCATTGCTCTTTTAGCTAAGGATTGCTTTGGTTATTCTGGGTCTCTTGTTTTTCTAAATGAGTTTCAGAACTGCCTTTTCTATTTCTGTGAAGAATGTCATTGGAAATTTTATGGGGATTACATTTAATCTGTATAGCACTTCTGGTAGTATGGGCATTCTGGCAATATTAATTCTGCCTATCTAAGAACATGGGAGGTCTTTCCATTCTCTAAGGACTATTTAAATTTCTTTCTTCAGTGTTCTGTAGTTTCCATAGTAGAGGTTCCTTCACCTCTTTTGTTAGATTGATACCCATAGGTTATTGTGAATGCAATAGTGTTCCTAATTTCTTTTTCAGCTGATTAATTATTGGAGTATAGAAACGTGATCAATTTATATATGTTGATCTTGTATCCTTATACTCTGCTGAATTGATTTATCAAGCTCTAGAAATCTTCTGGTGGAGCTTTGGGTCTTCTAAATATAGGATCATGTTATCATCAAAAAGAGATAATTTGAGCTCTTCTTTTCCTATTTGTATCCCTTTAATTTTCTTCTCTTGCCTGATGGCTCTGGCTAGTTTCAAGGACTATGTTGTACAAACATTGTGAAAATGGGCATCCTTGTCTAGTTTCTGTTTTTACAATAAATGCTTTCAGTTTTTTTCCATTCAGAATAATGTTGGCCTTGGGTTTGTCATTCAGAGCCTTTACAAATTTGAGGCAAATTTCCTTTTATCCTTAGTTTTCCTAGTGTTTTAAACATGAAGGAGTGTTGGACTTTGTCAAATGCTTTTGCTTCATTTGTTGAGATAATCATGTGATTATTGTCCTTAACTATATTTATGTGGTGAATTAATTTACTGATTTCCATATGTTGAACCAACCTTGCATCCCTGGGATGAAACCCACTTGATCATGGTGCACTACCTTTATAATGTGTTTTGTATGTAGTTTGCCAATATTTATTTAAGAGTTTTTGTGTCTGTGTTTATCAAGGATATTGGCCTGAAGTTTTCTTGCTTTGATATGTCTTTGTCTGGTTTTGGTATTCAGATGATACGGGATTCATAGAATGAATTTGGCAGTTTTTCTTCCATTTCTATTTTATGGAATAATTTGAGGAAGGTTTGTATTCTTATTTCGTGGTCTAATAGAATAACTTAGCTGAGAATCCATTGGTCCTGTGTGGGAGGCCAACCTTATGGGTGACTGAGTTACACTCCCCAGCTGGGTGCTGAGGCGCTCAGTCACAGAAATGGGTGTGTCTTGCTACAGCCCCATAGGTGAAGCTATGCTCACCTGTTCCTTTGTAATCTTACCCCTTGTCCTGTTTAGGATAGAATCTTCCATGGAAGTGCCGTGTGTGTCCCCTCCTCTTACTGTGCCCTTGGGTGTGGCCTACCCAGGTGTCAGTCAACCTGCTGACAGTGGACATCATGAAGATAGACTCAGCCCCCTGAAACCTGACCCCTTGCCTCATTTGAATAGCTTCTCCTCAATAAAAGGGGTCAGCGCGTGCTCTCGCTCTCTCTCTTTCTGCGGACCCTTAAGGTCAGAGGAGCCGTCACAGCTACCCCAAAGAAAAAGGTATTTGTGTCTCTTGTGTGGTTATTTCGTGCAGCCCAGTTAGCCCAGTTTAACTAGAGTGACCCCTGAGCCTTTTAGTCGCTAGAACAGAAACCCCGCAGTCCTGGGCTTTAAAGTTTCTATATCCTTCTGGTTTAATTTGGGTAGGACATATGTCTTTAGGAAATTGTCAATGTCTTCAACATTTCCTAGTTTATTGGAATAAAAATTGTCAAAATAGTTTCTAATACTCCTCCAGATTTCAGTAATGTCTGTGTTGATATTTCTTTTTTCATCATGGATTTTAATAACTTGAGTTTTTCCTTTTTTTTTTGGTTAGTTAGGCTAAGGGTTTATCAATTTTATTTATTCTTTAAAAAAATTTTGTTTCCTTGATCTTTTGAATTTTTTATCTCAATTTCGTTGATTTTGGTTTGATTTTATTTATTTCCTGCCTTCTATTGATTCTGGCTTGGTTTGTTCTTTTTTTCTAGTGCCTTGAGATGTTATGTTAGATTATTTATTTGGTATATACATTATTTTAATGTACGAACTCAATGTTTGAACTTTCCTCTTAGGACCACCTTCATAGTGTCTCAGAAATTTTGACATGGCTTATCATTATTCTCATCTACCTCTAAGTATTTTTATTTCTCCCCTAATTTCTTCTGCCATGCATTCATCATTCAAAAGTGTATTATTTTGATTTACATATTGCCATACTAGTGTCTGTTGTATTCTGCTGTCTTTCCTATCCTCTACTCAATGGATGTGTAACTGATGTGATTCTGCAATCTGTATATGGGGTAAAAATGGGAGCTCATAACCCACTTGAATCAAATTGTGAAATATGATATATCAAGAACTATGTAATGTTTTGAACAGCCAACAATAAAAAATAAAAAAATAAAAAAAAAATAAAAAAAAAAAAAGTGTATTATTTTGTCTCCAGGTGTTTCTACAGTTTTTTTTTTAATCTTTTCATTGATTTTTAATTTCGTTCTATTATGTTCTGATAGAATGCAAGATATTATCTCTTTTTTATTTGTTTGTTTTTTCTAAGATTTAATTTACTTTGTGACCTAAAATATGATCTATTTCAGAAAATATTCCATGTGCTACTGCTGAGAAGAAAGTGAATTAAGTCACTGATGAGTGAAATATTCTATAGATCAATATTATTATTGGTCAAAATTAGTAAATGTATTTTTTATTTCTGTAAAATCTTTACTTAGTTTATGCCTGGATGATATATCTGGTGTAAGTTATGTTAAAGTCACCTGGTATTATTGTAGTGTGGTCTATTTGGTTCATAATGTTGAGAGGGTTTGTTTTATGTATGTAGATGAATAATTGTTTGGGGAATAAATATCTATAATCATTATGTCTTGTACTATGATTCCCTTGAGCAATATGAGGTGATCTTTTTTGTCTCTTCTGATTAATTTTGGATTGAAGTCCACTTTGTCCTTTATGAGAATAGCTAACCTGACTTTTTAATAGGTACCATTTGCATGGTATGTCATTTCCCATCCTTTCACATTCAGTCAGTAGATGTCTTTGCCTATGAGGTGAAGCTCTTGCAGACAGGCTCTGTTGGGTCTTGTCTTTTAATCTAATCTGCCACTCTACATCTTTTGATTGAGTAATTTAGACCTTTTATATTCAATGTTATTATAAAGATATTTTATTTTGCATCATTTTGATTTATTTCTACTCTTTAAATAAGACAGGTTTCTCTTTTAAGTGACTATTTTTCTAGTGTGGTTAATTCATCTTTATGCTAGTTTTCATTTTTATTTTTAATTTCTTCATGAAATATGTCATTGAGTATATTTTGTAGTGAAGGCTTTCTGGTTATGAATTCTTTCACCTTTTGTTCATCATGGAGGATTTTTATTTCATCTTCAATACTGAAGCTTAATTTTACTGGGTATAACAATCTTGGTTGCATTCATTTTCTTTGAGAACTTAGTATATATTATTACAAGCTCCCCCTCTAGGGTCTGGGCTGAGAAATCCCTTGAAATGTGACTAGCCATTTTTCTCTTGCAGATTTTAAAATTCTATCCTTATTCTACTTATTAGGCATTTTTATTATAATGTATCTTAGAGTAGATCTGCTTTGTCTCTGTCTCTTTGGACTTTTATATGTCTCTTGTATTTAAATTTCCATCTCATTTTCAAGGTTTTCAAACGTTCTAATATTATTTTATAGAAAAGATTATGTACCCTTTTATTTTATATTTTAGATTCTTCATCTACCTAAGTAATTAATTCCTAAATTTGGTCTGTTGATATTATTCCAAATTTCTTTCATGTGGGTGTGAACTTTTAATATGATTTCTTTATGATAAACTTTTTCAAAATTATGTATTTCATCTTTAAGGCAAAAAATCTATCTTCAAAATGGTCAAATACATTGATGATACTTTCCATTGAATTTTTAATTTGGTTTCCTGATTCTTTCATTACGAGGATTTCCATTTGGTTCTTTATTCAAAATTTCTCTTTATTGAAGTGATTTTTCAATTCCTGTATTTTCTCACTAATTTTGTTCCTTACAACTTACTTTAGTTTGTTCAACATTGTAACTATGAATTTTCTGAATTCCATCTCTGACATTTCCTCCACTGTATTGCTGATGGAGTCAGTTGTTGAAGCATTATGGGGTATTTTGGGTGGTTTGTTCTCTTGATTTTTTATATTGTTTTTATGTCCATTCATCTATTGGGATAGTTATCACTTATTTTAAGCAAGGAAC
Organism: Marmota flaviventris; assembly: GCF_047511675.1. NCBI lineage: Eukaryota > Metazoa > Chordata > Mammalia > Rodentia > Sciuridae > Marmota > Marmota flaviventris. The sequence continues at coordinate 37,355,355 of NC_092507.1, read as the reverse complement.
TACTTTATGAGCTTCTTTCTCTTTGGGGTAATGGGATGATCAAATATCTAAATATTGGTACTGTAACTCATTGGTTTATTTTTATGCTATTAAATTGCATGAATTGCTTACATATTTTTGGATATTAGTCCTTATTATACATATTCTTTGCAAGTATTTTTTTCCTGTTCTGTTGATTGTTATTTTCTCTGTTGATTGTTTTCTCTGGTATATAGAAGCTTCTTAGTTTTGATGTGATCCCACTTGTCTATGTTTGCTGCTATTGCCTTTGATTTTGTTGTCATTATCCCAAAAGTTATTGCCCAAAATTATGTCAAGAAAATCATACCCTAAGTTTTCTTGTAGTATTTTTGTGGTTTCAGCTTTTACATTTAAGACTTAACAATTTTTAGTTGACTTTTACATGTTGTATAAAATAAACTCCAGTTTTTCTCATGCATGTATATGTACAGATGGTCTCCAACTTACAATGGTTCAACTATGTTACAATATTATATCAACTATAGATGATGTAATATTTTATTGATACATAATCCCATTGTGAGTCAAGAAGCATATGCACAGTTTTCCAACACTATTAATTAAAGAGACTATTTATTGTCTATTGTTTGTTCCTGGCACCATTAACAAAGATCAGTGTACTATAAATGTGTGAATTGATTTTCAGGCTCTCTGTTCTATTCCACTGGTCTATACAGCTGTTTTTATACTAATACCATGCTGTCATGACTACTGTAGATCAGCAATGTATTTTGAAGTCAGGAATTATAGCATCTCTAGCTTTGCTCTTCTTGGTCATGATTGCTTTGATTATTCATTGTCTTTTGTGACTGCATATAAATGTTTTTGATTGCTTTTTCTATCACTTTAAGAATGCTATCAGGGGGGGATAGTAGAGGATAGGAAAGGTAGCAGAATACAACAGTTACTAATAGGGCATTATGTAAAAATGTGGATGTGTAACCGATGTGATTCTGCAATCTGTATTTGGGGTAAAATTGGGAGTTCATAACCAACTTGAATCTAATGTATGAAATATGATATGTCAAGAGCTTTGTAATGTTTTGAACAACCAATAAAAAAAAAGAAACAAAACAAACAAACAAAAAAAGAATGCTATCAGGATTGTATTGACTTAGCGAGACCCTGTCTCAAAATTAAAAATTAAAAGGGCTGGAATGTAGCTCAGTGGTAAAGCACCACTGGGTTCAACCCCAAAACCAAAATAAATAAATAAATAAACAGCAAAGAAACAAAAAGATTTCATTGAATCTGTACATCATTTGGAGTAACATATGCATTTTAAGTAACTCTTCAAATTCATAAACATGAATGATTTTCCATTTATTTGTTTCTTCTTCAAGTTCCCTCAGCAATATTTTATCATTTTCAGTATACAAGTACTTTATCTCCTTGGTTATGTTTATTTTATAAGTATTTTATTATGTTTATTTTTTAAGTATTTTATTTATAATGATATTGTAAATGAGGTTTTTTCTCTTTATTTACTGTTTGGATTGTTTGTTGTTTGTGTGTAGAATCACAAGTAATTTTGTATGTTGAATTTGTATCCTCTACTGAAGTTGATTATTATATTTATATGTTTTTATTGACTTGTTAGGGTTTTCTATATGGGTGATCATTTCATCTGCAAGCAAAGATAATTTCACTCCTTATCCAGTTTGGATGACTTATACTACTCTTTATTATTTAATTCCTCTGGCTGGGAAATGTGGTAATTTGTTAAACAGAACTCAAAAAAGTGAGCATTCTTGACTTGTTTCAGATCTTGAGTCAAAGTGTTTAGTTTTCCCCCATTGATTATGATGTTAGCTGTGGAGTTTCCAGATACTGTCTTTATTGTATTGAGATACAATGAATAGAATGTCCAGACAGAAAATCAATAATGAAACATCTAGATACATCAAATGTTACATCATAAAACAAGTCTTAACAAATTTAAGAAAACTGAAATAATTCCAAATATCTTTTTTTAAAATTTTTATTGTTGGTTGTTCAAAACATTACATAGTTCTTGATATATCATATTTCACACTTTGATTCAAGTGGGTTATGAACTCCCATTTTTACCCCGTATACAGATTGCAGAATCACATCAGTTACACATCCATTGATTTACATATTGCCATACTAGTGTCTGTTGTATTCTGCTGCCTTTCCTATCCTCTACTATCCCCCCTCCCGTCCCCTCTCCAAATATCTTTTCAAACCGCAAAAGAATGAAACTGGAAGTGAATAACAGTAGGCATATGTGAAAACTCACAAATACATGGAAACTAAAAACACAGACTTTTAACAACAATTGGATCAAAAAGAAAATTGGAAAAGAATTTTTAAAAATACATTGACAAGCAAAAATATAAACAACATCTCAAAATTTAAAGAATGCTTCCATTGAGGTAGTAAGGTGGAAAATTATAGTGATAAACACATTAAAAAGAAGAAAGATCTCAAACAACTTAAATTTACAACTCAAGAAGCTATAAATGGAAGAACAAACTCAAAGTTAGAAGAGGGAGGGAAATAATAACTATTGAAGCAGACATACATAAAGAATTGGAAAATATGCACAAAGCAAAAAATAATTTTTAAAAAAGTAAAATAGAACAATGAAACCTTAGCTAGACTAACTAGAAAAAGAGAGAAGATTCAAATAAGTGTAATTAGAAATGAAAGATGCAGCATTGGAATGGATGCTTCAGAAATAAAACAAATCACAATGGACTGTTATGAATCATTTCACACCAACAATTAGATCACCAAAAGAAATGGGTTCATTCCTGGCAACACATAAACTACCAAAACTGAATCAAGATGAAATAAAAAGCCTGAACTGATTAGTAACAAATAAGGAGATTGATTTAAATAATCAAAAACTTTCCAAAAAGTCCAGGACAAGGTGACTTCACAGGTAAATTCCACTAAATATTCAAATAAGAATTAATACCCATACTTCTTAAAATCTTCCAAAAACAAAAGTAGCCTGGCGCAGTGGTGCACGCCTGTAACCCAGAAGATCATAAGGCTGAGGCAGGAGGATTGGCAGTTCAAAGTCAGCCTCAGCAGCTTAGCAAGGCTCTAAGCAATTTTGTGAGACCCTGGAACAAAATAAAACATAAAAAAGGTCTGGGGCTGTGGTTCAGTGGTTAAGTGCCCCTGGGTTCAATCCCCAGTACCAACACTAAAAATAAATAAAATAAAAGTAGAAGTAATACTTGCAAACTCATTTTATAATGTTGGCATCATCTTGAAACCAAAGTTAAATAAAGCAGGTCAAGAAAAGAAAACTATATGCCAACTTCCTTAATAAATACAGATGTAAAATTCCTCAAGAAAACAGCAGCAAACTGAATTCAGCAGTACATTAAAAGGATTACATACCATGATCAAATGAGATTTATTCTTTGCATGTAAGCATGGTTTAACATGCAAATTGATACATGTAATAAGCCACATTATCAAAATGAAATAGCATCATCATTTGGATATGTACATAAAAAGCATTTAATAAAAACCTAACTTTTTATTCATTATTTTAAAAAAAGCTTAACAAAGTAAGTACAGTAATGAATTTATCTTAACACAATAAGCACCATATGCAGAAGTCAGTCTTTTATTTTGTCTGATAACTTCGTTTCTTCTGGAATATGAAATTTGCAGAGTTAATTATCCTTGTTTTCTGAAATACAGCCATTGCTTGGTATATTTAGGGTATAGATTATAGGAACCCTATGATACCAAAACCCAAAGATGCTCAAGTCCCTTGTAGAAAATAGCATACAGTAGCATTTTTGCATAATCTATTAAAAAACTCACATATACTTTTAATTATTTATGGATAACAATTTATAATAGCCAATACTATATAAATATCATTTAAATAGTTGCCATACTGTATTTTTATGGAAAAATGACAAGAGCAAAATTTTGGAATATTTTAATTTAGATGTTGGTTGAATTCACAGATGCATCAGATGGGGGACCCATGTATACAAAGAGTTGATTGTATTTACAAGGGTAAAACAAAAAGATGGAATTTCTAAGAGAAGTGACAGATTCTGATTCCTAACAATGATAGTCATGGTGGCAGAAGAGATTAGGTATTTCTTTATTTAGAGTTCAGAGCACAGCATAACTTCTTCTGAACCATTAAGAGTGAGTACTACACTTGCCACCAGGAATTCTGAAGACTCAGGAATATCTCAGTGTGTAATGTAGTCACACCTAAACTGAGGACTTATCTATTTACTCCTTTGGGACTTGTACTGATATCTTGCTCATGTTTATCAGAGACCTCTCATTCTCTAATCTTATTGAAGATTTCTAATGTATAAGCTCTCCAACTCTTGATAACACTCACCACCAAGTCCTGGCTCCAAATATCCAGAAACCGTCTGGGACTGAAATCAACTTAACATTGGTTATTATCATGAAAAATCACAGTAAACATTTAGAGCAAAGCTTCAGAGAGGTGGAAGGAAAAATGAAAACCTTTGTGAAAAAAACACAAAAGCATATATTTATGGCCAGAGTTTGATATTTTGTAACTTAAGATTTCAGATACAGCAATTTCTAATGATGACAATAGAGGTTAAAAAATTATAATGCTTTATTACTAATGTAATTGTTGGCTAAGTCTAAGATCCAAACAGGATGGTTAGCTATCCTCTCTATCCATCCTATTATATTCCATCACCCTACAACCATCTAAAGGAAATTTGTGCTCAAAGAATATATAGGCATGCTATCTTAGGTTTTAAACTGCTCTGAGTGGTTAGAAAAGAGATATTAAATTTCTGTGGTAGTTAAATTTGGATAAATTATCTCCACAAAAGTGGAGAAGTGTTGACTAATGCTGTTGCCAAGCAACCATAACACCCTTTCCCCTTTTTGATGGAGCGTGTCCCCCACAGTGTCATGTGCCAGAGGCTTGCTCCCCGTGTGGAGGTGTTAAGATGGTGAAACACTTAAGAGGCAGAGTTTAGTGGAAGGTACTTGTGTCCTTGGGGGTGCTTCCTTCAGAATCAATTAATGTAGTTCTCTTGGGAACCCAGTTTGTACCCATGGGAGTGGGTTGTCACAAAAAGAGCAAGATAGATACCACTGTCCCAGATGCGAAGGCTAGATCCAGATATTGTTATCTTAAAAGGAGTGAGCAGAAGTGCTAAGAAGGTTAGTAAATGACGGAAGCAAGAAGCATAAGAAACAATATTATGTTAGCTGGATAACATCAGTAGCAAAGAAAGATGGCCTTTTGCTTGATAATATGACTTCTAAAGAAGTGGATGATGTCTTCAAAGGGTCTCTTGTCTCTTCAGGTCTAGAGTAGGAGAGGAAAAGCAATAGTAATTAGAGACACCCACAAGGAAGGTGATTTCCAGGGAGCTGAGTCAAGTTTTCTTTAAGGGAGTATATTAGTAAAGGTTCTCCAGAAAAACAAAATCAAGAAGATGTGCATTTACAGAGAGAGGATTCTTTTAAAGGATTGCCTCACATGATTGTGGAGGTTGGCAAGAGTGAAGTCTGCAGGACAAGGCTGCAATCTGGGGACCGTGGGAAGAGTTTCTGTTGGCACCTAAGTCTAAAAGTATCCTAGAAGCAGAATTCCTGCTTTCTCAGCGGACCCCAGTCTTTTCTCAAGAACTTAAATGGGTTGGATGAGGCTCACCCACATAATTGAAGGTAACCTGCTTTACTTAAAGTCTACTTTTTAGTAGACTAAAGTGTTAATCATATCTAAAAATTATCACCACATCAGCATCTAGACAGTTGCTTGACCAACAACTGTATATTATTGCCTAGCCAGAGTGACAAATAAGACGAAACACTATAGGAAGAAGAAAGAAGAGAATTATATAAATAAGGTAAAAGTGTAGGGCAGAATGAGTTTACACAGAATGAATACCCTGAATCAATGAATAAAATAGGTAGAAAAAGAAATGGAAGAGTAAAGTCACAGAAGAAGCTACCAGACAAGGGACTGCAGGAATTTTCATTTTGAAGTGGTTCATTATGACAAAGGTAAGAAGCAGGGAGGACCAATTAGAACCAGGAGGGAGCCCAATTCACGGAAAATGGGATTTCATTAAGGGGAAGGAGTTTGTACTGAAGAGGAAGTACACAGAGTCTAAGAGAGAATCCAGGTTAAACTTGGATTATACTCTAGTGTCTGAAGGGAAAAATAAAAGGAATATTTGGCAATAGCATTGACCTCTTTTTGCATCGTGTTATGGTTTGAATCTTAAATGTCCCCCAAAAGTCCATAAGCTCAAGGCTTGGTCACCAGCCTGGGGCACTATCAGGAAGGGGTAGAACTTTAAAACAGTGGAGCCTACTTGAAGGAAGTTAGTTTATTGGGATGTTCCCTTGAAGGGAATATTGGACCCCTGGCTCTTTACTCTCTCTCTCTCTCTTTGCTTCCTGGCCACCATAATGTACTGTCTCATCATAGACAGAAACAGAACCATTCATGGACTGAAATCTCTGAAGCCTGTCAGCCAAAATAAATCTTCCCTCCTTATAAGTTAATGTTCTCAAGTATTTTGATATAGCAATGGAAAATTAACACACCCCTCCATTCCAGTTTTAGATATCCTGATTGACTCTTTAGTTAACATTCCTCAGTTGCTCTGCATGGAATTTTTCTTTTCCTGGACTGGGTACTGCCTGGTTCTAATTTGTCGTGATGGGAGCAGGAGGGCAGGAAGAGGGAGGTGATTGGCCAAAATACAGGGAAGTCTGTGTCTTCTTAGGACTTCTCACTCAAATTAAACAATTTTGTTTCTCTCAAGCAGATATAATTTTGCATCACTTTAAGCAACTTTCTTACAATTTCTAAGTCCTCATTTGTTTATTAATTTGATTAAAAAAATAGAACACAAACTATAATGATCATGATAGACCCTAAAATATACTATGTAGGGAAGCTTTGAAAATAATAAGTAATAGACACATGATGAGTTACTAAATAGATGAAGATACCCCTGCCTTTTTTACAGTACAAAATTGCAGAGAGCACCTCCATCTCAGAAATTCATCTTTGCTTCTGAGGATCAGGCACAGTATCTGTGATCTATTAGCCGACAGAAGTTAGAAATCCTGTCATGCTTCTTCTTCCCACCCCCCTACAAAGGGGAGGGCATGATAAGGTTTCAAAAGTCACACCTGAATATTGCAGATCTTGTAAAATTGAGTGTAATACCAGGGCTACAAAGTAAATGGAAATTCTTCAAAGCAATAGCCTCTCTCGACCATTTCCCGCTTCAGTCTTTGAATCTCTTCCCACAGCATTAAAGTCATCAATGGAAACTCTGGCTCAAGAGAAAGTAGGTATGGTAGGAAAGCCTCGGCCCTTGGATTAAAATCCCTAGCATGTGCGAGGCGCTGGGTTTGATCCTCAACACCACATAAAATTTTTAAAATAAATAATAAAATAAAGGTATAAAATCCCAAATATGAACCAGAAGGTTGAGGGGCATAAATCATAGAGACCCTGACTTATCAATGAGCACAAGATCAAGATACAAGTGGAGATCTCACTCTAACCCAAGACTGGGGACTGCTACCAGTTTGGAGGCTCCTGAGAGATCCCAAGCCAGTATCTGGGAACCTAAAGTAGTCATAAAACTCTTATGGGAGCTTCAGAAGAACATGACAAAATAGAACTAAATATTTAAGTCATCCAGATTCACTTGGTTATTCTCTCCTTCTCATTGTTCTAGGTGAAGAGTCCTTGAACCCTAATTGAGCATACATTTTGAAGTCTAAAAACCTCTCCAAATTCCAATTGAATCAAAATATTCAGGTTATTGCTGTCTCTAGTCCCTACATCTAAGCATTGCGTCTCTATCCAGTTTCCACATCAACCCCAAAGCATACCTCAGTAACATTAAAATTTTTCATTAGAAATCAAATATCCCAAGTGTTTTGTGATGCTTACTTTATTAGGGACTTGAGGTTCATAGAAAATATAACACAACCCTAAACACAATATGGTACTATTTTAAGAATCAACTTTCTCTTCCCCATTTTCCTTTCTGACTCACATAAAGAAAATATTTTCATCTTATCTATTATAATATATTCTTACTTTTCTCAGAAATATTGTCCCTTGATGACACTAAAGCTCAACAGTATTTGCCTCCCTCCAGATGATTCACCAAAGCTTTGGTAAGTAGTATACTCCCTAAAATAATTAAATTTCTTGCCACCAACAAGAGAGAAAAATATCGTCACTTCATTATTCTTTCCTGAAAATGAACTTTGTAACTTGTGCAAAATTTGAGCTCGATTTGGCTAGGTCATATGCAAGAAAACTGGAAATTGTTCAGGATAATCAATCACTGGGTGAAGCAGCAACTTTGACACAATATGAATCATACAAACTTGATCTGGCAAATCTTAATCTCTTCATCTTAATACATGGCAGTCAAAATTCATTGAACATTACTTGTATAATCATAGACTTCCAGGACTAGCCTCCCTGTCCAAAAAGTCTCCTGGAAATGTATTCATAACATTGCCTAGTCACAGAAATAGGTGAGGCCGACAGCATTATAGAGGAACAGGTACAGGCAAAAGGTGGTCAGGATCCAGAAGGCACTGTAACAAGGGCAAGGATGCAAAAGCCAAACACAGACCCCAGGAAAACTTGTGAAGACTTGATAAAGCCTCATGCAAGAAGAACAAGAGTTACAGAAAGAACAAGGGGAAGCACTGAGACAGACGGACCTATGATTTGATCTCGGTGTGTGTTCTAGATACAGACACTGATGGTGAAATAGGATTCACAATAGGATCAGTAAATACATCTGTGTGTACATAAATAGATATTTGTGCTAGGCAGATACTCTTGTTATTATCTCTTATTATGAGCACAAGGTATCTTTATGAAATATTTCCCTTTATTTCTACTAAAGCTTTTTTTGTCTTATAATCCATTGTGTCTGACATTAGAATAGTTATGTTAGCTTTCTTTTGATTGCTTCCTATACAGACTATCTTTATCTATACTTTTAGACTACTTTGTGCTCTTCCAATAAAAGTATGTCTCATGTAAGCAGCATGTTGAACTTGTTTTTAACCAGTAGGACACTTCTATTCTTCTAGTTGGAGCATTTAGTCCTTTCATTTTTAATGTATTACTAATACAGTAGAGTTGCTATATAAGATTTCATTTATTTTCTCTTTGGCTTCTCAGTTTCATAGTCCTTCTTTTCTTCTTTTAATTATTTACTTTTTATTATTTTATTTGTGGCTCATTTGTTAACTTAATAGTGACATAATGCTCCTTGTTTCTTCTTTCCTGAATTATGGATTAAATTTTCAATTTTATTCTTCTTCTATTAAATTTTTAGTTTTATGCCCTATTACTATTTCAGTGGTTATCTGAGGGATTACATCATTTTTATTGACTTACTAGAATTTAATACTGCTTGAATTTTAGAAATTCACTTATTACTTCAACTTGTATTATTATTTTTATGTGTATTAGCTACACATGTATATTCTACTCTATAATACTTTCAATTATTATTCTGAGTAGTAAATATTATCTATCCATATATTTACCCATTTTGTGTCCTTTCATTATTTCTTGACTCTTATATATCAAACTGGAATCATTTTTCTTCCACCTGAAGAGAAGTCTGCTGACTACAAATTTCCTCAACTTCTCTTTATCTAAAATGTTTTTATTTCATGTTTACTTTTTGAAGCATAGTTCATAGTTTTACTAGATAGAATAGAATTTTAGGCTAGTACAGGTAGGGTGTGTTTGTGTATGCATGCGTGTATGTGTGTAAGTTCTGGTATTTGATAGATGTCAACCTGATTATTCACAGATTCCATAGACTTTTGAGAAGTCATCTATCAATCTTTGTGCTTTTAAAGTTAATTTGCCTCTCTGGAGACAGCAATGAGAGGAATTTTCACTCGGGAGTGATGAAATGCTCTGTAAATAAGATGATGGTTGCATAATCAAATAAACTAAAAACCATGGAAATATGCATTTTAAATGGAGGAAAATATGAACAAAAAATATGGTGTGTGAGAAAAATAAGTTAAAAACAGACAAACAAATCCTAATATTTTAAAAAGTTACATTAAGTATGGACTGAACATTTCATTCAAAAGGCAGAGATCACCAAACTGATAAAAACAGATCCTTTTAATCTGCAAGAGACATTCCTTAAATTCAAATAGGTTAACAGTAAAATGAATTATGAGAAGGTCAATAGCATACAAAAAAATATAATAATTATAAATGTCACACCTACTTTTATACATACAGAGTCCCAAAGTACATAAAATGAAAACTGAAAAAATCCAAAGAAGAAATAAAAATTCAACAATCATGGTTGGACAATTCAATTGTTGACATTTCAGTAATAGAACAAACTAGATAGAAAACTACACAGGGTACAGAAAATTTAGAAAACAATATCTTCTAACTTGATTGACATTTATAGAGCACTCCACCGAAAGTTACAGAACAAACGTTATTTTCAAGTGCATATTAAAAAATTCCCCCCAAAATAAATCTCAATGAATTTGAAGAAATTTAATTCATATGAAATTTGTTTTCTAAACAAATGAAACTTGGAATCAGTAATAAAAGAAATTTGGTGAATTCCCAAATATTTTAAATTAAACAACACAGTTCCAAATAAGTTGTAACAATAAGAAGTCACAATAAGAAATTAGAAAATGTTTTGAACTCATGAAAATGAAAGCACAACATATCAAAATTTATGCAATATGATGGAACTTGTACTGAAATAGAAATTTATAGTTTGGGGCACTTAGGTTTGTAAAAAGTGAAATTCTCCAATCAGTCATATAAATCTTTACCTTAAGAAAATAGAAAAAGAAAAGGTAATTAAATCAAAAGAAGTCAGAAAGTTGTATATAATGAAAAAGAATAAATTAAAAAATCAAAAGGGACGTAAAGAACAATCAGAATAGAAAATAATGAAATAGAAGCAGGAACACAATAGAGAAAATCAATGAAACTGAAAACTGATTCTTTTAAATGACCAACAAAATTGGCAAACCCTTAATCAGACTCACCAAGGGTGGGGGTGGGGGAACAGAAGACAAAAGATTACCAAAATGAAAGGTAGAATGTAACTACTTCCCCTGTTGAAATTCAAAGGATGATGCTGGAATGTTAGGAACAATTTTTTGCTCATCAATTAAAAATTGGCAAATAGAAACATTAACAAAACTGACTCAAGAAGAAAAAGAAAATAATAAATAATAATAATAAATAATTATTATTAATTATAATATTATAATCATATATTATAGTATTATGTAATATTATAATCATATATCATAATATTGTATGTTATAGTATAATATTATAATAATTAATAATTAATAATGATAATAAATAAGAGGTTGGTAAGTGATATTAAATATTTAATTAAATACTACCAATGTTACTCAAACTTTTTCAGAAAATAGCAGACAGAGGAACACTTCTCAGTTTGTTCTATAAGGGCAGTATTACATTGATATTCAAACCAGAAAAAGACATCACAGGAAGAAAACCAAAGATCAGTATCTTATGAGCACAGAAATAAAAATCCTTTTAAAAATATTAATGAGCTGGGGCTTGTGGGTATAACTCAGTGGTAAAGTGTGTGATGAGCATGTTTAAGATCCTATGTCTAACCCCCAGCTTAAATAAATAAATATATTTACGTATTTATAAATAACATATGCATATAAATTGAATACAGCAATGTACAAAAGTGATTATACACCACTTATCCCAGCATTCAAGATTAATTTATATTATGACCATAATGTAATAAAATAAAGGAAAAAACAAGTGATCAATTCAATATATAAAGAATATACATTTGACAAAGTATAACTCCAGTTCATGGTTTATTAAATCTTTTAATAAATTAGGAATAGAGGGGAACTTCCTCAACTTGATTTTTTTAAATCAGCTACAGATGACATCACACTTAGTGGTGAAAGATAGAGGCTTTCCTCTGCTATGGAATAAATGTTTGTGTCCTGAAAAAAATTTATATGTTGAATACTAATCTCTAATGTGATGGTGTTTGGGAATAGAACTCTGGAGATAATTAGGATTAGCTTAGTCACAAGGGTGGGCCTTCATGCTAATATTTATTCCCCAAAGAGGAATAGACCTGAGACAGCACTCTCTCTGCCAAGTGAAAATACAAGAAAACAATTATCTCTAAACCAGGAAAAAGGGCCCTCGTCAGACAGATCTGCTGACACCTTGATCTTCAAGTTTCCAGCCTCCAGAAATGTGGGAATGTTTGTGTTTCTGCCACCCAGTCTAGGAGCACTATTTGTCAAAACAGCCTGAATTAACACACACCCTAATTTTGAGAACAAGGGAAAATTGTCTGCTGCCACTACTTCTACACTCTTGAGACTCCAGCCTATGCAAAAGGCAAGGAAAAGCCATACAGATTACAATGGAAGAAGTGAAACTCTCTTTACTCACACAAACCTCTGTGTAGTGTAGTTTTCTGGCTTCTCTGCCATCTTTTATGACCTTGGAACCATAATTCTCTGAGGTCAAAATTTCTGGATGGACTTAATCACTTAGTTGAGGATTTTAAAGTTTTGTTTTCTATAAGATGGAATCTAGAACAGGATCTTGGAAATAATTTTGGGGGTCATCTGTTCCCTCTCACCTCCCAAAATGTTAATCACTTAATACTTTTCCTTTCTTTCTACTTATTAAATACAATTTTGATCATTGCACTTATATCATTGCTTTATAAATTGTTTGTGTCTCTTTTCTGCTAGAAGTTGAATCTCCAGAAATCAAACACACTCTTTTTTTAAACATAGCCTCATTGTGCCTGGTACTTGACATATATGTACAGAAGAAGCTTAATGAATGAATTAATCACACACGTCCTGAAATAACTGAATATAAGGTTAAAAATATCCAAAAGAGGTGAACACAGTATGTCAATAATTTACAAGTCTCCTAATGAATTCAGCCTGTGTCCTGATCACAGAGTCTCAACTAACATAGCTCATTTATCCCAGGAGCTCTGAACCTCCCTGTCCATCAACTACCTCACTGTGATTGATGTTCCTCCTGCAAGTAACATCACCAAGCTCATGTAGCAATTGTTCTACCTTTATATTGGTGTTTTATTGTTTTTGTTTTTGTTTTCTGGTTAGGAGCAGATGAAGATCTCTCTCTCTCTCTCTCTCTCTCTCTCTCTCTCTCTCTCTCTCTCTCTCTCTCTCTCTGTCAATCCTCTGGTGCTCCAGCCTTTTGATGAGGGAAAAGTCTCTCCTGAATGTCAACCCTGGGGAAGGAATCATACAAAGTGGACAGAAGAGAAGAGTCATTTTAGTGGGGAATAGAGAAAACAGAACATGGTAGGTGTACACATAAGTATTAGGAAGAGCCAGAGCTTGGAATAGTGAGAAATTAATAATAATGGTCACACCTTGTTGAGAGTAGAATTTGATAGGAGTTAAACTGAAGGAAAAGTTCTTTTTTTCTTAACTCTGTGTTGTGTGCCCTCATTTATTCAACTAAATTGTTTTTATTAGATAATTTACTTGTTTCTGTTTTCAGGATTATAAGCAATTATTTGACAAACAACACATACACACATTTTTTTTCACATATATAACAAGTAATCTTCTCAGGAAAAATTCTTGGGTCTTTAACTCTCTGAAAATGCTAGACCACCCTCATCATGGGAAAGGTATCCTCTGGAAGTCAGCCAGGGAGACCCAGAAGAACCCAAAGATATCGTTGAGTGGAACAATGATAGCTTTGGCTGTGCAAACTTAGAAGTGAACGTAGTTTAGGTAGATTTACAAAATTATCTTTATCACATTAGTAGATTAGCTAAACATTAGTCTATCAGGTTTCATTTGGATTTCTGAAATTCTTGGCAAGCATAGTAAGATGTCTAGGTTTAGATAATAAACTAATTACTCATTCTCATGAACAGAACATTACCATGAATTATAATTTCAGATTTCCTATGGCTGGGACTGCCAACTTCAGATTATTATCTGTGGGTTGCTATCAGGGTTTACAAAGCAATCACATTATTTGACAGAAATTGGCCAACACTTATGAGAAGTATTGTGTTAGTTGTTGTTGTTGTTGTTGTTGTTGTAATTGTGTGTACTTCAATGTCTATTCCAAGACACTGTTCTTTTTAGATACATAAATAATTCACATTTCACTGGTTATTAAATAAAACAAATGTGAATAAATGGTACCATATTTCAATTCATTCTAGCATTTTACTTTTTGGCACCCTGCATAGAATGACACCTTGAATAGCTGGATTTTCTTTCCCTTAATCTTATTTTATTCTCATAGCCTTCTTAGGATCCTGGTATAACCAAAAGAAGGGCAAAGTCATAACTTAGTCATAAACTGGAAGGGTTTTTTTATCCTTTCAAAATCAGGAAACCCAATAAAAAATATAATGCAATAACTCAAAAATGGAACATTTCAAGTCAGGTATATAGATCAGAGAAACTCCTTTATCTCAATAGTCAGCAAGAATATAACTAGCTCTTGCTCTTTCTGGATCGCTGGATTATCACTCATGGAGTGATAGTCCTTATGATATAGTTTCCCAACAGATGTGCAGTGGATAGACACCAAGTGAGCCCACTGATACTTTGCCCTTAGCTTTTGTAACGTCCAGGCCTGGACACTGCAAGTTGGTCTCTTCTTTCCAGAAGCTAATGTGAGGCCTTCAGACGGTAGCCAAAGCACAGTGGGACTGGTGGTGGCCCATAAAGCCCACAATCCAATGAAAAGTTCCCCAAGGGCTCTGCCACCTGCATTGCAGACTGCTACTAAAGATGAATGAAGAACGCTTGGAGCTGCTAAAGGAGTTCGTTTATTTTTTTCCTCAAGAATAAGGTACATAGTCTAAAGACAGACCACTAGGAAGAATAATGGGAAAGCCAAATAAAGGTTCTAGCAGGCACAGCTTCATGTGATAACCCAAATATCTATCTTAACAAATTTCAGATATTTTTCACATGAAATTCCATGGAAAAGAGATTATCAGTGTACCTCAAAATGCCATCAATGAGATATAAGCTCTGTGGAAGTAGAAAGAATAATTGTAAGAACATTATGAAACAATGATACTTTTCTTCAATGTGATGAGATGAACTCTCATATCACTCCACAAAATAGTATAAACTCCCCTGAGTAATCCCCTGCCCTTGAATGTGGTTGGTCTACCAACTTATTTCTAATCAGTGGTCTGTCTCAGTGCTAAGGGTATTTCATCTCTGTAACTAATGATGAAAGACTTTGACCTCCACCTTGCTAGTGCACTTTCTCCCTCACTAGCTTTGATGAAGCAAAGTTCTCCTGCCCAACATCCCCAAAGGAACTAAAACCTGGCAACAGTTAAGTAAGTGATTTTAGAAGCAGATCCTCCTTATCAAACCTGATGATGAGACCCCCCACCTGGATGATGCCTTGATTCTATACACTTGTGAGAGACCCTGAAACAGAGGACCCATATAAGCCATGCCTGGATTTCTAACCTGCAGATACTGTAAAATAATACATGCATGCTATTTTAAGCTCCTGAGATTGTGGTAATTTGTTATATTGCCAAAGTCAACACACACAATATGTAAGACTATTTGCAAATCATTAAAATGCATGTCTGAATGGAAAGAAATGGATGGCAAAAAAATGCAGCTCATTAATTCCCAGAAGTATATACATTGAAAACTTAAAATGTTTGTTATTTATATTTCACAGTTTCCTAAATCATATTTGAGGACAAAAAGCTATGTTGGAGGATGTTAACTACAGTATTTATAAAGGTAAAGTTTTAGAAACCAACAAAGACTCTCCCGTAGCATGTGCTTGTAATACAAGTATTTCTCTTATACAGTGCATTTATTCTTTTTTTTCTTTCATGACATGAAGCTGAAAGGTAGGCAATTCAGAGGTAGTAAAGGGACTCCATTAAATCATTAGGGATAAAGACCTTTTAATCTTCCTGCTCTTCTATCCTGGAAGCAGTTGGCTTTCATCCTCAGGGTCACCTCATACTCATATGATGACTTCTAGAGCTCAAGCCATTATTTGCTCTTTCCAGGCACAAAGGACGAGCAATAGGGGAAAGGTTAAATGGCACTTGAGGGCGAGCTCAGGCCTCTTTAAAAAGCTTCCTTCAGGCCCATTCAGTGTCCCATTTGCGAAGGCCAACATTTTAGGACATGTCAATCTGCGTCTAGTTGGGAGGCAGAAACTGCCCCAGAGTCCACACATGGAAACTTTGACATGAAATTAGTATTGTTTAGAAACATAGGGATAGTTAATAACTCAGTGAACTCCGTGGAGCTCAAAGGTATCAGGTGCAAAAGAAAAGATTTATCTTTAAACTAAGGAATAATGGAGAATAAAACAACTAAGGAGTGTGTTCAGTTCTGAGGTTGAAATTCAAGCCTCTTTGAAGAGGGCATGGCCACCACAAAAACACAGAGACCCTCTGCCAGAGGCCCTGCCGAGGAGGTTGACCAGTACTGCTCTGTACAAGTGGTCCAATATTGCTAAAAATACAAGAAAGCTAAAGATGCTCTTCAGAATTGTTCAGTGTTGAAAAGGGTATGATGGACCAGACTGGTCCATCAGAGTGGCCTTCCATGGACAGAGCATGGCAAGAATGGAGTTTCTCAAAAGTGGCTGCCGGAAAAGTTGTGATTGGCACACACAGCTGGAGCCCACCCACATGACTGCTCCTGTTTTAGGCACAGTGTTCTACAAATATCAGTCAGGTTAGTTGATTTATAGTTGTTCAAGTTTTCTACTGATTTTCAGACTACTTATTTAATACTTGTATTACAAGCACATGCTACGGGAGAGTCTTTGTTGGTTTCTAAAACTTTACCTTTATAAATACTGTAGTTAATAGACTTATTTATCTGAAGTTTTTGATCTTCAGATAAATATGTGTATTTGTTTCTCCTTTTAGTTTTATCAGTATTCATTTCATATATTTTAAAACATTGTTATCTAGTACATAAATATACATGATTCTCATATCTCCTAGATGAATGCTCCTTTCACAATTATAAAATGATTCTCCTTATCATGTGTAACGTTCTTTGTTCTGAAATCTATTTTGTGTGGTATTAATACTGTCATGGGCTCCATAATAGCATTTTGGTGTATGATGGACCATATATACGATGGTTCAATTTGATCAACCAGTGATGTTGGAGCCATCTTAATTTGCATATGTACATTCTATGTTTGCACAATGACCAATCAAAATAACAACACATTTCTCAGAACCTGACCCATTAAGCCATGCATGACTATCAAGCTACTTGAGCTTTCCTTTGATTAATTATAGCCTGGTATATCTTTCTCCACCCTATTATTTGGCCTAATTGTATCTTTTTATTTCAAGTAAATTTCTTACAAACAACTTCTAGAAAGCATATGTGATGAAATACTTGTACCTAAATATTACAACTTAAAAATAAGGAAACCATCACTTACTTTAAAAATAGGTAAAAGATATGAACAGACACCAAAGAAGATATAAAGATGCAAGTAAGCATATAAAAAGATATTTATTTGTCATTAACAAACTGAAAATTAAAACAGTAGTGGAATGCTATTACATGCTAATAAACATAGCTAAAATATAAAAAACTGACAATACCACATGTTGGCAAAGATGTGGAGCAATAGGAAATCTTATTCTGCTAATGGGAATGAAAAAATGATACAAGCTACTTTGAAAGACAGTTTGACATTTTTTTACAAGCCTGCAGACTCTTACAATAAAATCTAGCAAGTATCATCTATAAAGTAATTCTAGCTGATTTGAAAGCTTATGTATACACAGTAACACGAAGGTTTGTAACTGTTTTTATTCATAATTTCCAAATTTTGGGACAATTAAAATGATCTTAGTAATCTTTATGTAAAAAATAAATAAATGATGGCACATCCATAAAATGGAAAATTATTCAGTGACAAAAATAAATGAGCTCTAAAGCCACAAAAACACATGGTACAACACCAAGTGAAACCAGTCCTAAAAAGCTACATCATGCATTAATTAAGTGACATGTGGTTTTAGTTATATGACATGTGGAAAGGGCAAAACTATATTGACAGTAAAATAATAAGTGGTCACCCAAAGCTCAAAGGGAAGAGAGGATTGATGTACATCTGAAACTTGGTGTTCTTTTAGAGGTGTAAAATTACTGCAAGATACTTTAATGCAGATACATGACATTATGCATTTCTTAAAACCCATAGAATTTAATAAACAGATCAAATTTAATGCATACAAATTTTTTAAAACCCATTTAAGTAATGAGGCAACCAAAAGAAGGTTGGTTGACTCTGATGAGAATATCAAATTTTATTACAAACATATGAAACAACCGTATTGAAGGGGTGAGTGGCAAAAATATTCAACAAAGTGACATTGGAAGTGTATAAGTCCAAATGTAAAAGAACTGCACATAAAAATTGTAGTGTAGCTGATGAAGTTATTTCCCAAGAGAGTATGAATTAACAATTCTGAATATTTCTATACATGTACACTGGAATTGTACAAATAAAATTGCAGTGAATGGTAAGAACCAGGTATCTCATTGGAATGGGAATATACAGATAAAGAAGGGAAGTCAGAATGATTCAAGTTAAATGAATCGATTTGAAGACAACACTATGAATTTGTGTTGAAATTAATATAGCTATAGAAGATTATATAGAGAAAAGTTCATAAATATGTGTCTATACATGGGCTAGTGTAGCCATGGCTATTCTGTCAGTTGTGAGGGTCCAAAAGAAACAACATCCCAATAGCAACAAGCACAACTAATGTCCATATCTTGGTTTCTAATACCATTTACCAATAAAAAGAAGCAGGACTCCTTGAATAAATGGTTGACTCTAAAATTAGGGTTTTAAATATGCAGGATGATCCAGGAGCATTATGTAGTATCAAAAAAAATTTGTCTCCCCATATACAAAATGGAGAGACAATGAGAGCCCTATAATAATGGGTTGTCACAGAAGCACAAGCACCAACGGAAAGAACTTCCTCTTGCCAAAGCTGAATTAATTTGAGCAAAAAAATAATAATATTGTAGCCAAGATGGTGGTATATACCTGTAATCCTAGCTGCTTAGGAGGCTGAGGCAGGAGTGTCACAATTTCAAAGCTGGCCTTAGCAACTTAGTGAGGTTCTAAGCAACTTAGCAAGACTCTGTCTTTAAATAAAAAATAAAATGCTGGGCACATCAATGTTTATAGCAGCACAATTCACAATAGCTAAGCTGTGGAACCAACCTAGATGCCCTTCAGTAGATGAATGGATTTTAAAAAATGTGGCATATATATATATACAGCTGGAATATTACTCAGCAATAAAAGAGAATAAAATCATGGCATTTGCAGGTAGATGGATGGAGTTAGAGAAGATAATGCTAATTGAAGTTAGCCAATCCCAAAAAAACAAATGCCCAGTGTTTTCCTTGATATAAGGAGGCTGATAGGGAGAGAGCACATGGGAGGAATAGACGAACTCTAGATAGGGCAGAGGGGTTGGAGGGAAAGGGAAGGGGCATGGGGTAATTAATGATGGTGGAATATCATGATCATTATTATCCAAATTACAGGTATGAAGACACAAATTGGTGTGAATATACTATGTATACAACCAGGGATATGAAAAATTGTGCTGTCTCTATATAATAAGAATTGTAATGCATTCACTGTCATATATAAATAAAAATAAAATAATAAATAAATAAAAGGCTGGGATGTGGCTTAGTGGTTTAGTGCCCTTGGTTCAATCCTCAATCCCCAGTACAAAAAAAATTAGTATTGTATTATAACCCAAAGTATAAAATAAATATCCATGAGGTCATTCATAGAGGTAATCAAGGTCAGCATGAAGAGTGGCGAGTGGTGTTGATATATGTATCTTTAATATGACAATATTGTGTGAATGGCATCTCTATGGGCTTCATCTAAAACCCCAGTATCTAATCATGAGGAAAAAACATCAGATAAGTCAGGCTTGAGGAACATTCTACACAATATCATACCAGTACATCTTAAAACAGTTAAGGTTGTAAAACACACAGAAAGTCTGAAAAACTGTTCTAACCAAAGGATGATTTCCTAGATGAGATTCTGTAACAGAAAAGGTACATTAATGACAAACTAATTGATACCAATTGGTACCAATTTTTAGTCAGCTTTTTCATCACTTTGAACAAAGACCTGAAAAGAACAATTAGAGGAGAAAAAGTTTATTTGGGGGCACATGGTATCAGAGGTCTTAGTCCATAGATGGCCAACTCCATTCTCTGGGCCCAAAGGTGAGGCAGAACATTATGGCAGAAAAGTGTGGCAGCTGAAAGCAGCTCAGGACACGGCACTCTGTTTCTCAGGAAACAGAAAAAGAAAGAGAAACTCCACTCACCAGCAACAAAATATGTACCCCAAAGTCACACCCTCCTTCAGCCACCCAACCTGCCTTCAGTTACTGCTCAGTTAATCCCTATCAGTGGATTAATTCACTGACTGGGGTAAGGCTGTCATAATCCAATCATTTCACCTCTAACCCTTCTTGCATTGTCTCACACAGGAGCCTTTGGGGGACACCTCATATCTAAACCATAACAGTTTGAAAAGAAATGTGGACTTGAAATAACATTACCTACTCATGCGAGAGGATCATGATAGGGAAGCTGAATGTAGAGTACACGGGAACTCTGAACTTATCCAGCTTCTTCTCTAAATCTAAAATTGTTCTAACCAAGTTCATTTGAAAATGTGTCGTAGATCTAAACACAAAATGTAAAAACAATAGGAGTGACATCAGCAAGATGGTCGAATAGGAAGCCCCAAAGTTTCCTTCTCCTCCTGCAAGCAATGACTCCCCAACAGTACACAGATCAATTCCTTTGGTAAGAAATCAAAATAAATAAATAAATTAATTAATTAAAAAAAAATAGTAAAGAGTTTTCGGCACCCCAGACAACCATGGAGCAAGCAGCATCAAAGCCGGCAGGAAAACGTTTGGCATTCACTTTTCACAGTCCCTTCTCCTGGCTCAACATGGCATGATTGGAAGAAAATTCCTCAATTCAGGCATCTCCCTAAAAAGAGAAAAAAATAATGACACATAAAAAAATTTTAAAAAATAATGAAACATATATAAAATTTAGACTTGAGGGGAGTCGGGGTTACAGGTGGAACTGTCAAGGGATTGATTTCTGTCTTACCTAAACATGAGCACTGAAAGGAAAGGACATAGGTTGGGAGTCACCAAACTCCTTTAATAGTTTAGAGTTGAACACACACAGTCACCCAAGTCTTTCCCCTTAGCTGAGCAAAGAACAAGAAAGAGAAAAACTCTTCAACTCCCAAGGGAAGGAAAGAGTTGTATACAGGTTTCAGCTGTGTAGGGAGCTGCCTTGAGGGACTAATTTTTATCTTTCTTGCCTTAGAATATCCATGGGACCCAGCGTAGTCTGATTTCTTGAGGCCTCTATCAACAAAAGAGAGCTGGCTTCCTGCTGCTCCAGAAGACTGGCAATAAGTAGACAGAGGCCAATAAAGATCAGGGGCCTCTCCCTTTGTGCTCAAAGTCCTGCCTCTCCCTCCAGTGGGCTGTGAAGGGTCTGGTTTAGGTCTTGGCCATCTCAGAGCGCTTACAGAACCTGACATACTCTAGAACCTCGGAAGTCACTGAGAACAAAAGAGAGCAAGTTGGCTTGTACCAGCTTCAGAGAACTTAATAGTATTACAGAGATAACAAAGAGAGCAAGATGTTGGGAGGGGAGGAGTCAGCAAATCCCTCTAATGGAAACTTTGCACAAGTCCAGGGAACACACATGAACAAAAAGATTTAAAATGCCTGTTTAATCTCTAGCTACGGTGTTTGGTGAAGGTCTTTCCTATATAGACCCAGTCTGTAAACACAAAGAGGTTATTTTTTTCAAATACATGAATCCCAACAAAATTAATTTGCATGAAGAAACAGGGAAATAAAGACTAAAGGTACAAACTAAATCTCCAGAAATCAAACTCTACATAAATGGAGACATATGGATCACATGAAAAATAATTCAAGATATTCACAATAAATATGCTCAAGGAGGGCTCGGGTTGTGACTCAGTGGTAGCACACTTGCCTGGCATGTCTGAGGCACTGGGTTTGATTCTCAGCACCATATAAATACATAAAATAAAGGTCTATCAACAACTAAAAATTTTTTTAAAAAAAATATGTTCAAGGAGCTCAGAATATAAGAAACTCAACAAAGAAATAAAAATTTTTAAATAATCAAAAAGAAACTTTGAAACTGAAGAATACAATAACTCCATTGGGGAAAAAGGTCTCTAAAGGAGGTCAACAGCAGATTTGATATAAAGAAGAATCAGTGAATTTGAAGATAACTCATTTGAAATTATCCTCAGGAGCAAAGAAAAAGTAATGAAAAAATTAAGAAAGCCTAAGGGATTTATGGACACCATCAAATATATAAATATAAGCATTGTGGGAATTCAAGGAGAAAAGAGAAAGCAGAAAATTATTTTGAAGCAATAATAGTCAAAAATTTCCCAAATGTGGATAAAAAGATGGACATACATATTTAAAAATCACAATAGACCTTAACTAGTCTATTATTATTACTATTAATTGTTAATATTAATATTATTGTTAACTGGTCTATTATTATTAATAAACCCAAAGAAATCCACACCAAGACACATTATAATCAAATTGTCAAAATTCAAATACAAAAATAATTTAAAAACATCAAGACAAAAGTGACTCATAATATACAAGGCAACCCCTCCAACACTCCATGGATTTCTAAGTGGAAACACTGCAGACCAGAAGAGATTGGATGGCATATTTAAAATACCAGAAGAAGAAAAGTGGGGGGGAAAAAACCTGCAAGAACACTGTGTCTGGCAATTTAGCCTTTAAAATTGAAGGAGATGTAATGTTAGCAAGATGATGGAAAAGAAGGTCCCCAACTTTAATCTCAGTTAGCAACTACCCATAGATAATATTCCATTTGTGAAGATCACAGAATCTGAGGATGTGGCAGGAGCTTCCCTGTTATGGGTTGGATATGAAGCATTGAAGTATTCCCCCAAATGTCCTCTGTGTTAATGCAGCAATATTCATAAGTAACATGATTAGATTGAGAGAGCTATAAACTAGTCAATTAATCTGAGTTTAAATGGACTGACTTGGTGGTAACTACTGGCAGGTGGGACATGGTTGGAGGAGGCAGATCACGAGGAGCATGACCTGGGGGTTCATCCTTCCTGTGGCCCCTCCTCACTGTCTCTGCTTCCTGGCTGAAATAAACATAGCAGCCCTCCTCCACCACACTCTTCTGCCATGGTATGCTGCCTTACCTTGGGCCCAGAGCAATGAAGTTGGCCGTCTATAAATTGAGACCTCTAAATCCATGAGCCCCAAATAAACCTTCTTCTTCAATTTGTTTTTGTCCAGTATTTTGGCCATAGTGATACAAAGCTGACTAAGACTTGGACTTAGTCCCCTTGGACTACAAGAAATGAGAAAAATTATATTAGAAACATATGAATAGTAATTTCATTTTTGAACAGACTGCCTCTTCCCCAGGCCAGCACAACACCATACTGAGAGGTTCCCCTGGTTCTACGGTTTCTCCAGTAGGCGAGAAGAAAGCCCAAGGCAAACATTCAGCTTCTTCAGTGTTATGGGGCACTTTCTGGGAGTACCACTTTTATCTGACCTTACAGGGAACGGTGGAGAAATTGCTAGGGCCTATAATCATCTAGTACCACCTATAATCATCTAGGAACAAAAAAAGAGGGCAATGCTAACAACCACTCATAAATAGGTTTTAACAGTGGCACACGTTCCTATCAGCAGCATTGTCTGGTCATACAACTCTGTCATCAGCTCCAAATACATAAGTAACTCAGTAGTTAGCCTCGTCTGGCCAGAGATCAACAGCCCACAGTTGGTCCTAACTGAGGAACCCAGCCAGGAGTCCATCATAGCCATGGAAAATAGCTATCAGCCCCACCTGGGTAAGGAGTCAAGCCAGAATCCCTGCAAACTAAGGAGCATAGTTCATGGTCCCATCCACCTATGGTTCCCAGCCAGACTCCAGTTATATAGTCTGGCCCCCACCACACCAACCACAGAACAGTATGTTCAAAACACTGAATGGAAGGATATATTCAAAATATTGAAATTTTAGGCCAGGTATGGTGGCACATGCCTATAATCCCAGGAGCTCAGGAGAATGAGGTAGGAGGATCACATGTTCAAAGCCAGCCTCAGCAAAAGTGAGGTGCTAAGCAACTCAATGAGACCCTGTCTCTAAATAAAATCCAAAATAGGGTTGGGGATGTGGCTCAGTGGTCAAGTGCCCCTGAGTTCAATCCCTGGTACCCTCACCCCCCCAAAAAAAATATTGAAATTTTAAAAATTGCCAAATAGTTATACTAAGCAAAATGATTCTTCAGAAATAAATGATAGATAAAATCTTAACCAACCAAGAGCTGCAAAAATTTATTACTAGACTTTCCATATAAGAAATGCTAAAGGATTTCTTCAATCTAATATAAAAGATACTAATTAGCAATGTAAAACATATGAATGTATAACATTCACTTTTGAATTTAAATATGCTCATATTTAAAATTCTCTATATTGTAATGTTGGTGAATAAAATACTTTTTTAATTTCTTTTTTTTTAGTTTTAGGTGGACACAGTATCTTTATTTTTTATTTTTATGTGGTGTTAAGGATCGAACCCAGCACCTCGCGCATGCCCTGCAAGCATGCTACCGCTTGAGCCACATCCCCAGCCCCAATAAAACACTTTTAATGTTAACATAAATGTTAAAAAATAATTAAAATAAGTGATAATTTGCATTATCATTAATAACTAATTATTCATAATAATTTATTGTACATGCAATATAAAAATATGCAAATTGTAAAATCAATATAAAATGTGATGGATGAAGAATTAAAAGTATGGAGTTATTGTCTATAATCAATCTTATCAGCTTAAAATAAGCTATTATAACTATATATTTTACATAGACTTTATGGAAACCACAAAAAAAATGTAGTAAATACACAAATTATTAAGAGAAAGGAATCAAAGCATACCACTAGTAGAAGTCATCAAAAAGAAGGACAAAAGGAGAAAAATGAAATAATAAAGGAACTACAAAACAGAAAACAACACAATGGCAATAGTGCTTACATAATGACTATTCTAAATATAAATGTATTAAATTCTCAAAAGATGTGGACTGGCTAGATAGATTTTTTTTAATATCTTTATTTTTATTGGTTTTTATGTGGTACTAAAGATTGAACCCAGTACCTCACATGTGAGAAGCAAATGCTCTACCACTGAGCCACAATCCCAGCCCTGGACAGATTTTTTTTTAACAGTATTCAACCACAAGCTGCCTACTAGAGATCTACATCAACTTTAAAGGACACAGGGAAGCTTGAGAATAGATCTACAATGCCAAGAGTAACCAAAAGAAAGCAGATCTGGCTGTACTTGTATCAAACAAAATAAACGATCAAAGAGACAAAGAAGGACATTGTGCAATGAAAAGACTCAGTTCATGAAGAGGATAGAAAATTGTAAATACTTCTATCCCAACATTATAGAACTTAAATACAGACATGCGCCACACAATGGCATTTTGATCAGTGACGGACCACATACAAGACAGTGGTTCCATGAGAGTTTGTTGCCTGGGGATGTCACCACTATTTTAGTTTAAATAGATCACTGTCTATGAGGTCGGCACAACAACAAAATCATCTTAGCATATTATCCCCTCAATAATGCAGAAAAAGTAATCGATCAGATACAATACCTTTCATGGCAAAGACTCACCAAATTGGGTTTTGAAGGAATGTATCTAATCATAATACAGACCACAGATGATGAGTTTGCAATTAAAATTATACCTAGTGCTGAAAGTTGAAAGCTTTTCCTCAAAACTCAGGGGGAAGACAAGGCTACCCACTCTTACCACTTCTACAGAACATATTCCTGGAAGTTCTACCCTCTAGTACCCTCTAGCAGTTGCTATTCTACTGTCTACTTTTGTGATATCAACATTTTTGGCTTTCATGTGAAAGTAAAAATGTGTATTCATCATTCTGTGCCTGGAGTATTCCACCTAACACAATTTTCTCCAGTTTCACTTATTTTGCTACAAAATGACAGGATTTTATTCTTTTTGTGGCTGAATGATATCCTGTTGTGTGTATATACCTCATTTTCTTATTTTGTATCAAACAAAATAAACTGTCTAAGAGACAAAGAAGGACATTGTGCAATGAAAAGACTCAATTCATGAAGAGGATAGAAAATTGTAAATACTTCTATCCCAACATTATAGAACTTAAATACAGACATGTGCCACACAATGGCATTTTGATCAGTGACAGACCACATACAAGTCAGTGGTTCCATGAGAGTGGTTGCAATTAAAATTATACCCAATGCTTTGGTGAAGGACATGAACTACACCTCAGGGTAGGCCACATCTTGGTTATTGTGAACAGTGCTGTAACAAACATTCGAAGTGCAATGTCTCTTTGATATACTGATTCCAATTCCTTTGGACATATATCCAGAAGTGGAGTAGCTGGATCATATGGTAGTTCGTTTTTAGCTTTTTGTGGAACTTTCCACTGTTTTCCATTCTGGTCATGCTAATTCATACCAACAGTGGATGAGATATCTCTTTTCTCTGCATCCCTTGCAGCATTTGTTATTTGTTGTCTTTTTGATGATGGCCATTCTTTGGAGTGAGATGAGGTCTCATTGTGGCTTTGATTTGCATTTGCCTGATAATAGGGGTGTTAGTCAGCTTTTGCCATGCTGTGATAAAAATACCTGAAAAGAATAACAAAAAAGAGGGAAAATTCATTTAGGGGGCTCATGGTTTCAGTGACCTCAGTCCATAGATGGCTGAGTCCATCACTCTGGGCCCAAAGTAAGGCAGCATATCATGATGGGAAGGCATGGCCAAAAAAATGCTGTTCCATTTATCCTAGTCAGGAAGCAGAGAGAGCAAGGAAGGGGAAAGGGGCCACAGAGAAGATGAGCCCTTCCAGGGCATGTCCCCAGTGACTCACTTCCAGCCATACCCCACCTGTCTACAGTTACCAGTCATCCCATTTAAACTAGGATGGACTGGTTAGGTTACAGCAATCTTTCACAATCCAATCATTTCACCTTCAAATATTCCTGCATTAACACAGGAGCTTTTGGGAGACACCTCATATCTAAACCATAATATCCCATCCCTGGTCCCCAAAAGCTCACATCAGTCTCACAGTGCAAAATACATTTAGTCCACTCCAAGGGTCCCATAGTCTTACTAGTTCCGGCACTGCCATAAGTTCAAGTCCAATGTCTCCTCTGAGATTCAAGGCAAACTGTTAGCTGTGAACCCCTGTAAAAAATCAAAAGCAAGTTACCTATATCCAGTATATACTGGCACAGAGTAAACATTCCCATTCCAAAACAGAGGAATAGGGGAAAAGAAAGAAGGGATGGAACCAAAACCAAACCAAAACCCAGACTGGCAAACAGGTCCCTTAACTCCATGTACAGAATTGAGGACCCACGGCAGTTTCGTTTGTTGGTCCATAGTCTAGCTTGATTGAATCAAGATATACACTGGCTGAAAATCTTTGTGTGCATGAGGATAGACGTGCTCATCAACTGTTCCGTGTACCCACCCATTTCCTCTCCCACTTTTAATTCCCATTCTTTGTTGTGCATAGAGTCTCAGACCTTTCTAGGTATTTATCAGGGAAATTGATTGTCATTCGTTGCAGCTTCCTTGGAGTTGAGGATGCTAACAGAGAGTAGGTTACTTCCCATTGTTGTTTTTAGCTCCAATGCCACCCTAGAAAAATTTAGCATGACCATCCTAGCTAAATTAACCCTATTCTTGATCACTTCCTGTCTAGTTTCCTATTTTTGTCCTCCTCATAGCACTTATTATCATATAGAATGGTTTTATTATTGGTTTATTATTTACTCTACTAAAATGTAAACTCATGGGCATGAAGTTTGCTTTCTTTTTTCATAGCTATATCTCCATTGCCTCTACTAACAGCTGCAATGTGAGTGGTGCTGCGCTACTTGTTGCATGAAGACATAGTTACAAGACACTGGGCAGGGCAGGAAGAAGGAGAGATGCTACAGAGCCAGTTCAAAACTCAACTAGCCAAACCTCAGTACCATTCCCAGAACTTGACCTCATCTTAAATTAATTAAAATCAATCTAACCCTGTTCAAATCTGGAAAACCTAGGATGACCTGATCTCTCTCATCAACATCTGCCTCACCTCCAGTTGCCATGTTTCTGGTTTGTCGATGTTACATGTCTTTGGCACATTTCATATTCACTGTATCTCATGATCTCCCTGAGCACAATGTACGATTGTGCTCTTCACCCTGGCTTACCTCCATCCTGCCCGCCTAATTGTGTTTCAGAAGAATACACTGGGTACGGGCAAAGAAAGAATAATAAACATGGAATTGAAGAAGACAATTTTTTTCTACTCATCATTTGAGACAAAACTGGTACTTTGCCCCAGGGCTGGACTGTGCCAGGATCTTATCTCCTCCAGAGACTCCCTCTGTGCAAGGACTCAGAATAAATGGCTTTGAAGGACTGTCTCCTGGGTGTCTGTGCTCTCTGCCTCAAATGTCTGTAATATGGGATCACATGCACCAGCCTCAAAATCTTTTTAGGCTGAGAAGGTTCACTTGGATGAATCAACAATAAATTTTAAAAGAATGTGCTTGTCCTCCGGTATTTTATGAACTATAGGAGAACCCCTGACTCAAAGAAGCATGATGAAAAGAATTTGAAGGGATGCTGGACAGAACCGCCAGCTGGGCTCTGTTCAAACCTAGGTACCAGAGTGCCACCTAGAGGTCAAACTAGTACTGCAGAATTTTTAAAAGCTGCTCATACACAGTTGGGAAAGGAATTTGCTCCTGGAAACCCCTAAGTGATGGAAAACCTTATCATCACAGCCTTGCTCTATGGCAATGATGAGGCAAGCAGGTTTTTCATATCTTAAGTCAAAATCTGCCTCCACTTTCCTGACCACTGCGCACCACGGTCACTGCCCTTTCTCTGACAGATCCTAGTGTATTGTCTTTAACATTTCATCAGTCCCAAGTCTGAGCACTTTCTTTCTTTCACAAATATTTTTCATGACATATGCTTTGTGCCAGACTCTGTGGCCAGCAATGTGGCTCTGATTATTCACTAGTTAGTTCCTGGGCTGGAAGGGTCATTGTCCCCTTGACAGGGTCCCTCCACATGACAGGAGCACCCTGTATATCAGACATTTGACTCCCCTGTTTGTTAAATGGGATGATAAAACCTACCTAATGGTGTCATAGTAAGGATCAGCAATAGTGTTTATTATTTATATTATATTATAATATATTATTATATTATATTATTATATATTATATTACATTTATATTATATTATATTATTATATTATATTATTATATTACAATCTAGCACAATTCTTAAAATAAAGTACTAAGAAAATGTAAGTTTATACTATTAAAAAATTCTAACGCATCTGTTTTGCAAAATGGTTCTGAACATTAAATTATGTACACATGTAATATAGACTGCCAGGTGAGACAGTTTAAAATATTTTTCATTAAAAAAAAAGCATACCTCAGCAATTTAGCAAGAGCCTCAGCAACTTAGTGGATGCTTTCTCAAAATAAAAAAATTAAAAGGACTGGAAATGTAGCTCAGTCAGTGGTAAAACTCCCCTGGGTTCAATCCCTAGTTCAAAAAGAGAAACTGCCAGTAGTTTCTGACAGTCATTATGATTTTTATCAGCTTGAAATAGATCTTTTATTTTTGTCTGAACCCTTTATTTGTTCTTCACCCTAATTATTATAAACAAAAGACCACAAAGAAGACATTGAGTCATGGGCTTTCTGCAACAGGATTCTTTAAGATTTACAAAGATCACCCTTTGAGAAGCATCCCAGGATTTGGCTACTCAGGAGAAGGGGCTAAATTTGTACAAGGTCAAGCCAATCTCTTCCCTTCTGACAATCATCAAGATTAGACTCTCTCTGACAGATTATCAGACACTTCGTTCTATACAATGTTCTTGGAAAAGTCAGGGAAGGTGGTATTTAAGGCAGACGGGCCTTGAGGCATGAGGTGAAAATAAAGCAATGTGACCTAGTCTTACACCTCAGGTGCAGGCAGCACATCTGGTATGTGGTGGCACTCAGTCAATGGTGGTTCTTGTTACTGATATTATTGTCCCACGTGGTTAATTGCAAATCCAACCCAGAGCTCAGGTCATCTGGCAGCAACCTCATCTGGGCTCAGTCAGCAACCTCACGGTGAATGCTCGTTCAGTGGCAAGGGCAGGGGATGGCGGGAGAGAATGAAAGGCAGGGTAGCCAGTCCAGACTGCCCACAAAGACACAACTCATAGTTCCCCCTTTTGGGCACATGGTTTTCCCCAGCCCAGAAACACCAGAGAAGCACTTCCAAATAATGCATACCCTTGGGGCATTTCTAATAGGAACAACTTATTGTTAAGTGGCATGTCTAAAGGGGAACTGCCCACATCGAAGTTTGTTCCTCCTTTGTCTTTTTCCCCATAAATTTTACATATGGGATCCAGGGAGAATCAACAGAGAAGAAAATAAAGTAATAGAGCTTGTGGATGTGACAAAGTCCAGAGGCCTGGACTCATCTCCTCGGTGTGTTGCATTTTCTCTCCCAGTGGACTTTCCATGTTTGCTGTGAGAATAACATGCTCCTAAGTACTGAAACAACACAATGGTCACCCTAAAGAAACAGGAACTTGAAGGTAAACTGCCATCGCTGATTTGCATCTCCATAGTGCAGGTCTCTTTATAATGCACTCTTAATTACACCAGAGGCATGGGGAATAAATCATATTCCCCTGGTCTGTTGTTAAGATCGCCTTATGGATGCAGACTTCGAGACCTATCTTTAAGTTTATTGGTGACAAATATCAGCCCATTGTCCTAATGGCAAAATAACATCAACTGCCACAGAATACAAATTAAATTTAGTGAGGGTCCTCAAAAAGAATCTCTGAATCATAGGCAATAAGAGCTATAAGGGCCCAGAAAAATAGCCCACATCTTTCTCAGCCTCAGAGACACAGTGGAATTGCCTGGGGAGATTTTTTTAAATGCTACATATAGACCCTACCTCAGAACTATTAAGTCGGAATCTCTAAGGACAGGGCCTCATTATTAGTATTTTTAAAACAACTTCCCAGGTGATTAATAAATGCAGCCTAGAATGAACAGAGCAATATTAAGCAACCCCAGGATTACACAGGCAGAGGCTTTGAGACCCACAGCAGAGGGCCACTTGTGTAGGATTCTCAGGTTGGTTTCCTGCTCCCCCCACCCATAGCTCACCCCTGCCTCTAGGTCTCCACTTCATTCATTAATTAGTCAAAGTTGTATGAAGCAACTACTATGCCAGAAACTCCACTCATGGAAAATCTTCCTCCTACCTCTTAGGTCACCAAACCTTTCCCACTGCCTTTCTAAAAGGCATGGCAAGCACACAGGAGGAATAAGTGCCAGTGTTCTATTGTATATAAGGGTGTCTATCGTGAAGAATAATGAATCATGTATGCCAAAAGAGAAGGGAGGATCTTGAATGCTCTCACCACAGGGAAAAAAAAAAAAAAAGATAAGGTGATATATACACTAATTACTTGACTTTGATTATTTCATGATGCATGTATATATTAAATCATTACATTGTACCCCATAAATATACACAATTAGTATATGTCAATTACTTTATTTTAATTTGAGGAAAAAAAAAAAAGCATTACCTCCTAAAAGTGGTAGCTTTTGACTAGTTTGACCACCAGAGGGAGCCAAGTGCCCCGCTCATTTTTGAGTAAATACCCAGCCAGGTTGGCCAAATGAAGCAGGGTACAAGCAGAAGGGGACAGGCCCTCCAGGGAGCAGGAAAGGGCTCTGAGCAATGTGGCTGGGCCTGAGACACTACTGCCCACCTGAGGACCATTGACTACTGCAAATACAGCAGGCTTGGCAGGCAGGCACACCTGGGAATGTTCTAGCTGACCACCTCCAACCATCCATCTGTGAAACCACCCTAGAAGGTAGCATGAGGGTCAAATGTGGCCCAAATATAAGTGAGCCTTGAATAGAAAAGGAGCCCAGCCAATAGTAGGTCCCATCTTCTGATGTCCACTCCACACTTTCTGTCTGCCTCCCCACACTTTCTTCCATGCTTGACCTATTTTCTCCTTTTTCTGATCAGGGGCACGATACAGGGAAAGCCTGAGCCCAGAGCAATCACATCTTGATCCTGGGTAGAAACATAGCCTATCAGAAAAGCTTCCCCCTTCTAAGCTAACACTTGGTTCTCCATGATAATTCTGCCTTCAGACCATCAGAGATCTGAAATCTTCTCCTCTTCAAATTTTAACCAATAAAACTTTCTCTACCCAAATAAGATGTCCCCAGTTGTTGGTACCCACATCTGCAGATGACTGTTTCAGTGGCAACCAGGGCTAAGACAAAGGGACGCTCCTGTGTGGTGGTCTGCACACTGCAGGCTCTTAGGCACATCCCCTGGGACAGCAGGCCAGCCTGCTGCTTCCTGTCTGTCTACCTGGTGGCTGCCCCGGCTGTCAGATCATCTTCCCATGAATGATACAAAAGACTGAGCTCTCTAAGATTAGATATTTGTAGTTGGGGGTTTGAACCCAAAGCCAGACCATCTCCCCTAGCCCCCTCCTCACTGTCCTTTTCTCTACCTCCCTTCCCTCTCTTTCTCCAACACACAGGTTGGGGTCTGTCCGTGGGCCAATGCTGACATAGCTCAGCTCTCTTCATGTAAAAACCATTCATTAGGATTCCAGCTTCTTAATTCTTCTCCAGGAGAGTGCAAACCGCTTCCCAAATGACTAGGAGTTGGTCTTCACCAGTAGGGGGAGTGACTGATTCCTCCCAGGGCTGAGAATGAGAAGCACTTTTTTTTTCCTGCCACACATCTCAACTTCCCCTACTTGCCCCTTCCCAATACATACAGACACACACAAAAGAACACACACACACACACACACACATACAGACATGCACAGACACATACATACACATGGAAACACATTCACACACACATATGCAAAGACACACACACACACACACACACACACACACACACACACACACATACACACACTGCTTTGCCACCCAGCTTGAGAGAGCTCACAAACTCTGTTATGGTTTAGACTTCAGGTGTCCCCAATATCTCTTGGGTGAGACAATACAAGGTTTAGAGGTGAAATGATTGGGTTACTAGAGTCTTAACATAATCAGTGCCTTTATCCCCTGAGAAGGATTAACTGGGTGGTAGCTATAGGCAGGTGGGGTGCAGCTGGAAGAGGTGGGTCCCTGGGGGTCCCGGGTGGGTGCCTTTAGGGTTCATATTTTGTCCTTATTGAACAGAGCGCCCTCTCTCTCTCTCTCTCTCTCTCTCTCTCTCTCTCCCCCAGCTGCTTTCCTCTGCCACACACTTCTGCCCTGATGTTCTGCCTTCCCTCAGGCCCCAATGAATGGAGTAGGAAAGTGAATCCCAAAACAAACTTCTCCTTCTCAGGACCTGGGCGGGTTGGTCTCAGGTGTTTTGGACAAAGCAATGAAAAAGCTGATGAAATAAATTCCTTGGGCAGAGGCGCTGTCCCTTTTAGTCCCTGAATCCCCAGCAAAGTCCCTGGCACCTAGTACATGCTCAATAAATGTCTGTTGAACAGGACAGAGCCACAGAGGAGCCAACCCAGCAGTCTTTTAGAACAGCAATGAACAAAATGAGTCCTGTCTATAGTCCCTGCTGATTAAATCCTGAATATAAAGTTCCTACTGGAAGATTTTACATGGTAAAACTATTTCCAAGAGCTACCTCCCTTCCTTTCCCACAGAGCCCAGACCCCATCTTGAGCCCCAGTGATGTGCCCGCCCCCCCCCTGTTGGCTGTGGCCTTGTTGTAAAGGACAATTCTTAAGGAGCTTTCTGGCATTTTTTTTTTGGCCTGATTTGTGCTCCCAGGAAAGCTGGGACCTGGGGAACCCCATCATCAGACAGTGTCTGCCTTCTGGAGACTGTTTCCATCTGAGGTTTCTTGGGCAACACTGGAACCCAGGTTGGCCGGACTCTGGATCCTGTGCTTGAAACCGCTGTGTGTATCTCCAGGACCATTAGCAAGGAGAGTTCTCCAGATGTGACTAAAACGGCAGATGTAGGAGCTACAGCAGAAAGTGTGCAGGAGGAGCCAAGCCTAGTGTCCAGAGGGGGCATGATGATTGTCAGCGACACCTCAGAGGCTGAGTGACTGTACAGAAGGGCATTTGCTTATTCATTCCTAAAAAAGAGGAGTTACAGAATACAAAGTGAAGGTTCTAGAATCAGATGGAACCAGGTTTCTACCTGGCCTCTACCACCAGAAAGCTAGGTTACCTTGGGCAAGGCACCTGAGCTTCTTGCTCTCACTCAACTATAAATTTCAGAATAATTATAAACCTATTTCAAGGATTGTTGTGGAGATTAAATGAGATCACACACACAATGCAGTTAGCTAACCCTCACAAAAGTCTTACGGGCTATCTATTATCTCCATTTTACAGATGAGGAAACCGAGGCACTGAGAAGGGAAGGAAGTTTTCCAAGTTTTCATAGTTCGTCACTGGCAAAAGTGGGGTGCAGAAAACAATTCTGTCTGACCCACTAGTCTCTGCTCTTTCTCAGGATGTGTGGCGTCCCCTGTGGTTTGGGCCCTGATCACCATGGCCTAGACAAACCAGTCTCATTGCCCTTAGAATCTGACCTGTATGATTCCCTTTCCCAAGGTCCTTTGCAGCACTAAAATCTGCCTCTTCTATGCTCTGGTTCTTTGCTAGGTTTGGGGAGAACAAAACCCCACAGTTTGCCAGCAATATGTCCACTCATAAAGGCTGCCTTGTTCCTTATCTGCAGCGGAAGAAGGTACTGCCTCCAGGCCCCCAAAACTGACCTGCACAGCTCTCCACTACCTCAGAAGCCACTGCTTCTGGTACAAGGCTGGTACAGGGGCTGTCCTTTGCTTCTAGGGATCTTGGCCACCTCCCCTTCCCTCTCCATCCCACTCAGCTCAGGACCTGGGCGGGTTGGTCTCAGAGCCCTCCTTTCCCCTTATCCAGAGGGCAAGGCCCCCTCCCCACCCAAGTCTGGGAGTAGCCATCTCAACACCATGAGCAAAAAGTAGGCCTTTATGACCCTAACAGATGGCCAAAACATGAAGATCAGCCTGGGTGGTTGTTTTAAATTATCCCCCTGCAACAGATCTCGGTCAGGACGAGGTGAGGCCCAAGACACTGCCATGCAAACTCGGGGAACACCTGACGCTGGCCCTGGAGGCTGTGCTGCTCTAATGCCCCTGACTCGAGGTCTTGGGGCAGAGCACCAGTCATTAACACTCAGTCAGGACCCCCAAGGTGAAACTGACAAAGAGCAGGTTTCTGTGTCAGACACACCTGGGTCACATCCCAGCCACACTGCCTTCTAGGCATGCAGTTGGGGGTCTAATGACTTCCCATCTGTGAGCCTCAATTACCCTGTCTCTGGGCTCCCCTCCCTTGTGCCTATTTTTAGAGTGATCGTGAGGATTATGTGAGGTATTATTCATCCACTGAATGGTCCAGAGCAGGGAGAAATTGGACTCCCTCGTTTCTACATCCATCTCTACCAGGGGATCTCACACCAGTGTCCCCAGCTCAGCATTTGTTGTAATACTGCAATGCATTGAGAAAATATCTCTCTTTCTCTCTCTCTCTCTTTCTCCCCCTCCCTCCCTCCCTCCCTCCCTCCCTCTCTCGGTCTCCCCCCTCCCTCTCTTCTTCCCTTCTAGGTATGGGCTCCATTAGACAGGTAATCCTGCTTTTTATTTCCAGGGCCTACTGCAGGGCCCAACACTTAATAGGTTCTCTGTGAGTGGTGGAGCTAATGAAATGAAGAAAGCAGACCCTCCACCCTGGGCCCTCCGCCAGTTCATGCCCGAGTAACAAAACCTGTAGTGTTTACTGAAGAACTACTTAGTACCAGGTCCTGTGCTCAGGGCTTTTTTTTTGTTTGTTTGTTTGTTTTGTTTTGTTTTCTGTGTTTGGGGTTGTTTTTATCTCTTTCTTTCTTTCTTTTTAACTTAGGAGGTGGCCGAGGTTCAGAAAGATGAAGTATCTTGCCAAAGGTCATGCAGCTAAAGGATGTCAGAGTCAGGACAGGAAGCCAAGCCCATATCCCCGAAGCCTACCCTTATGGCTGCAGCTATAGTCTCTTCTCCATAACCAAGAACCACCCCCTTCCCTGTGGCTCCTCTCCCCATGCCCAGAATTCCTGGAGGTCAAGGCAAGGGACACAAAAGGAGCCAAGTGCATCTCAGGGGCCACAGCATGGCTTCAAGCCCATTGGATACGTATTCATCCAATACTCTCCAGACTGAAGCCGTAAAATCACGGCCTTATTTAGTGTCTCTCCCAGGCTATGTCATAGGCAGCTCCGCCACTCTTGGCTAGGAATATTATTTCAAATAACTCATGCAGACAGCTGTGTAACCAAGAGAAAAGATAGATGGGTCCCGAAATGCCCCTTTGCTGTAGATCACAAACCCCACTCCCCTCCCCTCCCCTCCCCCAAGCTACCCGGACAGAAAGAGGTCAGTGATTAATTATGCTAAGATAAACAGAGTTAATTTTCTTCCTGGATAAAACTAATTACAACTGTGTTTGTTTTGGTAGGACACGGAATTACTGTCCCCGGTGACAAATCTTCCTAATTGAAAAGAGTGTTTATTTTAAAGGGGTGGGGGTGGGGGTCACTAAACAACAGTTAGCTAGTGTTTTCCCCATTTTTCATTT
The DNA here is from genome assembly GCF_047511675.1 of Marmota flaviventris. Classification (NCBI taxonomy): domain Eukaryota; kingdom Metazoa; phylum Chordata; class Mammalia; order Rodentia; family Sciuridae; genus Marmota; species Marmota flaviventris. Next base: position 37,318,276 of record NC_092507.1, on the reverse strand, counting down.
GAAGAGGGACTGTGATTAGGTGTTAGCCTCAAAGAGCATACAAACTCTCTCTCCCTGGGCCGGCCTCCCTCCAGCCTGCTGGTCAGCCCAGGACAAGAGCATGAGGGAGAAGCTTTGGCAGTTTAGAGGCGATTTCCTAGAAGAATCCATGCCCCGTGGCTGATTAGCCTTTAGTGGTTGGTGAGTTCAGGTGAGCACTCTCTTTAGCAGCCCAGTGTGACTGGCCTGAGATAGTAGAGTACATTGAGGCAAGGGATGGAGGATGAGGCTGGAGAGTTGGCATTTGGATCGTGACAGTTGTGTTTACTAGGGCTGCCATAACAAATTACCACAAACTGCCATTTAGAAATACCATTTCTGCCACAGAAATGCATTGTCTCCGTTTGTAGAGGCTGCAGTTCAAAATCAAAGTATTGGCAGGGGCGTGCTCCCTCCAAAGGCTCTAGGAAAGGACACTTCTTTGCCTCTTTCAGCTTCTGCTTCAGCCCCAGGCCTTCCCAGGATTGTGGCAGCATGTCTCCCACCTCTGCCTCTGCTTCTGAGGACCATCCTCCCTCTATGCCTATGTGTGTGTCCAAGCTTCCTTCTTCTTATATGGGTCCCATTTGTATTGGATCAGGGGTCCACTATACCCCAGCATGACCTCATCTTGACGAATTGCATTCCAACAGCTCCATTCCCAAATAATGTCACATTCTGAGATACCAGGGGTTGGACTTCAACATGCCTATCAGGGGACGTGGTTCAATTCATGACACAGATTACAGAGACCACTCTTAAGAGTGTGGAATGAGCAGAGGGAAGACAGTGAAAGGCTGTAAATGATGAAGTATTTTTGCTTTTGTTTTGTTTTAAGAAGAGTTCTCTGGGTCTCATGTGGAGGATTTTCTGGCAGGTAGGGACCCAAAGTAGGAAAACCAGTTAGGTAAAAACTTGTTAGATTTGGGCTGGGGATGTGGCTCAAGCGGTAGCGCGCTTGCCTGGCATGCGCGCGGCCCGGGTTCGATCCTCAGCACCACATACAAACAAAGATGTTGTGTCTGCCGAAAAACTAAAAAAAATAAATAAATATTAAAATTCTCTCTCCAAAAAAAAAAAAGTTGCTAGGATAATGATGTGAGTCTTCATCTTACCTGAACTTGGACAGTGATAGAAAAGGTCCATTCAAGAGAATTTGTGGTGAGAATGTTAAGAGCCCCAAGATTTGATGATCAGAGAACAAGGCGACTACTGGGATGCCGGGGGAGGAGTTAAGGAGAGGGAGGATCCTAGAACAACTTAGGGCTTTCCGACTAAGCCACTGAGCTCCAGAGGAAAAACAGGTTGGAGAGGAAATTAGCTCAGTTTGGGGTAGGAGCATTTGAGCTTTCTGATCAGAGAGGTTTCCGGTAGATAGATGTAAGGGATCCAAAATTAATGGGAACACATTGCTCTGGACATACAGATTTAGAAGCCATCAAGAAACAGAAGAATCATGGAATCAGCATAAAGACTACAGAGACTGAGAAATAAAGGTACGAGAGAGAAGCCTGAGGAGTCCATCAAATAATAGAACCAAAGAGAAAAGAGGAGCCAAGGGACTGGACTGAGAAAATGCAGTCTCAGAGTGGGCAGAAAAACAGAAGCATCAGCCAAGGTCTGACTTCTCAGGCTTCTCAACCCAGTGCAAACTAACCTCTGGCCCCAAAGGCATACACAGCACTACTGACCCTACCATGGCTTCTCCTAGATGGATGCCTAGATGCTGATTATCCACCACAGGGTGCATGTGTGTGCATGTGAATGTGTGTGTTGCCAAACTCTAGCAAGCCCTCCAGGGCATCATGGAGTATGCACTGTCTGCTTCTCTTGAGTCCCTTTCAGCCTCCCTGAATAAGGTTCAGCACAAAGCAGCTGCTCATTGGTAATATGTAAATAAATGTAAATAAGTAAACCACCATCAATCACTCATTTAGTACCAGTTATAGTTAAGGTTCTCTATCAGAAACCTAACATAGGGACCCAAATAAGATAGGTGCTACTAAATGTTGACCAAAGGAAAGGGGGAAGAGAGGAGACCGGCAACGGCTGTCAGGAATACTTAGAACGATACTAGCAAGAGTCTCCACAGGAGAGGCTGCTGGGAGTGAGATGTAGAAGAAAGAATAGGGACTGAAAGTCAGGCACCCGGACCCTGCTCCTCTCTCACAGGAACGCCCTGTGGAGATCATTTAGCTTTCAGATCCCAGTTTGCCCATCTACAAAGCCAGGGGCCTAGGTTCTAAGATTTTTCCAAGATACCTGGGCTTGGAAATGTGGAGCCCCGTTAATTCCTTCTACCAGTATAAATAGAAACTTCATAAATTTTCTCCTGTAATTTTTTTATTTGTTCTTTTTAAATATACATGAAAGTAGAGTGTATTTTGACGTATTATACATACATTGAGTATAACTTTTTCTGATTAGGATCCCATTCTTGTGGTTGTACACGACATGGAGTTTCACTGGTGGTGTCTTCATATGTGAACATAGGTGAGTTACGTCTGATTCATTCTACTGTCTTTCCTCTTCTCATCCCCTCTTCCCTTCATTCCCCTTCATCTAATCCAATGATTTCTATTCTCACCCCCCACACACATTATTGTGTGTTAATATCCACTGAGAGAACATTTGGCCTTTTGTTTTCTAGGACTGACTTATTTCACTTAGCCTGATAGTCTCCGATCCATTCATTTATCAGCAAATGTCATAATTTCATTCTTCTTTAAGGCTGAGTAATATTCCATGGTGTGTGTGTGTGTGTGTGTGTGTGTGTGTATCACATCTTCTTTATCCATTCATCTGTAAAGGGAACCTAGTTTGGTTCCATAACTTTGCTATTTTGCATTGAGCTGCTATAAACATTGATGTGGCTGGATCATTCTAATTTTAGTCCTTTGGTATATACTGAGGAGTGGGATAACTGGGTCAAATGGTGGTTCCATTCCAAGTTTTCTGAGGAATCTCCATATTGCTTTCCAGGGTGGTTGCACCAATTTGCAGTGCCACCAGCAATGTATGAGTGTGCCTTTGTCCCCACATCCTTGGTAGCATTTATTGCTGCTTGTATTTTTGATAATTGCTATTCTGACTGGAGTGAGATGGAATATCATATTCCTATCCCATTGACAAAGATTCTTAGTTTGGTCAAACTTTTGTTAGGCTTCTCCTAGGCCCATGTGTACACTTCCTTTTTAAACCTGTTTTAGCAAATAACACTGCCAAGGCAATTTACCTAGGATTTCTCACCCTCACAAGAGATATGGATATATCTGATCATCATCAATATATGATCAAAATTCATCACTCCCCACTCTTCGTATCTGATCATCCTGAACTGCCTGCCTTCAACAGAATTCTAGTTGGTTGGTTCAGTCAGAAATCCCCCCAGACCTGATGTCTCCTCTTAGCATTTTTCCATCCTCCAATCCTCTGCATCTTGGCTGTAAACCTCCATTTATTCCTGGTGCATTCAAAATGGGCCTAAATTCCATATTAGGGCTGCTCTCCTCCTATTACAATAGCCCTGAGTAAAACTTGTCTTATCACCTTAACTTTTGTCCAGCTCTGACTCTCCTTGATGCCTCAGACACTGAGGCTCAAAGAAGTTTTAATTTGCCCCAAAACTTGGAGAAACGGGAGTGGGGTCTACAGGACTGCAAAATTGCTGGGAGGCATGGGAGAACATTCTGGTGGCAGTGGTAAGATGGCAAGCAGACAGCATTGCAGGGCGACTGAGAGACAACAGGGTCTCTGGAGACAGGTCACTAAAGTATGAATCCTGATTCAGAAAAAAAAAAATCCACACAGTTTTGATTATCTGGGGACTCTAAACATTAAAAAATCACTCATTCTGAATTGCAAAAGCTCAGTCTAGGGATCTGGCCTGTGCTGCTTCAGTGTTACACACTTCATGCTTATGTGTGGCCGCTGCTCTTTGGAATACTCTAAAGCTGGAATACTTCCAAACACAGACCCTTACAACAAGCTGAATCAAAGATACTTGCAAAGCTTTTTAAAAATATACATGCCTGGGTTGTGCACCAAACTCACTGCATTAGAATCTCAGGGCAGAGCTTGCACATTTGTGTTCTGAGAAATCTCCCAGCTCAGAGGCACTGGCAGGACCCTGATGTGCAGCTGGTGCACCTCATTTCCCAATCAGCACCTGCCGCCTGGTGCACACGGAAGGTACTGCAGGGATCCTACCTATCCAAGCAGTTGCCTGCAAAGGGTGGAGGAGGATTCTGGCATTTCTCATCTGGGCTCAAATCCTCACTCTGACCCTGTCCGGCAAGGGAACCAGAGGTGCACTTAGAAAAGCTGGATAGAAATCTAGTGTCAGATGTTGGCTGTCTCCAGGGAGAGGAAGGAAAGGTTCCCTTTTTCTCTTGTGAATAGGGAAAGTGGGTTTTTCTTTGCAAAGATATTGTTATTGGAGTGGTGATGGAGATGGAGTAATGATGGAGGGGCAGTGAAGATATGGAGGAAAAAATAAAGCATGTGTGTGGGTTCACTTGGGCTCTTGCAGTTGTGGTGATGAGGGTAGACAATAATAAAAAAAAAAAAAAACAGCTGATCCTTGGATAGAGCTGACCACGTGCCAGAAACGATCCAGGGATGTTGCCAGTATTAACACTTTGTTCCTTACATAGCCCAGTGAAATAGGCACTCCTGCTAGGCCCACTTTATAGACAAAGGAACTAAAATACAAGATCAGTGGTTTATTTGATATCTTTCAGCTGGACATGGTTCTGTGAGCTCTGATCCAACATTTCATCCACATAAGTGACGTGTTTTCCTAACATGCCCTTTTCCTCGACCACCTCCATTCCACCAGGTAAGCTGTCTTTGCCCCATTAGGAAATGGACCCACAGAAAATAGCGGAGGGAAATGAAAAACACTTGGAACATGAGCAAAAATGTTTGGACAAACACTGAGTGTGAGATGAGTTAAATTAAAGAGAATGAGGGGCTTTTTTAATATAGTTTTTTAGTTGTCAATGGACTTTATTTATTTATATGTGGTGCTGAGACTAGAACCCAGTGCCTCACAAATGCTAGGCAAGTGCTCTACCACTGAGCCACAACCCCAGCCCAGGAGAATGGGCTTTTTGTGGAGTGGAGAGGTACATGTGAATTCTCTGTATTCCACAATTAGTCAGGTCAGTCATGCCTCAGTTTCTCTTATCTGTAATATAGAGGAAGTAAATTACTGCCTATCTTCTAGGTTGCAAAGAGCAATTAAGATAATGTATGTTCAGCACTGGGCACAGTGCCTATGTCAATGTTCAGCAACCAATGTTAGCAGACTAGCTATAACCAGTTTATTGAAAAGACTTAATTTATTGGAGTCTAAGAATAAATCTCACTCAATTTATGATCTCCGGTCACTGCAGTTAACTATGATCTATCCAATCTCTCAGTCTCATCTCCTAAAAATATCTCCAGGCAGATCCTATGGCTTTCCTATCGATATCAGTTACTAAAACCCCAGTCCAGTCTAGTTCCCAACTCCAATCTCATATCTAATTTCAATAGAATTTCCTCTCCTCCCTTCAAAGTTTGCCAGACTTATAACTCAAGTTACAGGAATGGGAAGGGAGTGCAGTCTTATCTTTTACTCGTCTTTCTTCTCTGGGTCTAAGCCTTTCTTGTTGAGAGGTAAGAAAGAAAAGTAAGAGGATTAGTGGAGGTCACCTTTAAAAAGAGGCTGATTGTTGTCGATGGGAAGAGGTCCCTTCTCTTGCACGGTGGCCCTCTATTGCTGGTGCCCTCTGCCAAACGTGTTGGTCTCTATTATGGTTTGGATACAAGTTGTCCCCCAAAAGCTCCTGATTTGATGCAGAAATCTTCAGAGGTAAAGTGATTGGTCTCTGGAGCTAAAACCTAATTTGGATGGACTGGCTGAGTGGTAACTGTAGGCAGGTGGGGCATGACTGGAAGGAGCACGCCTTCGAAGGTTTCATCTTCACTATGACTCCTTTCCCTGTCTCTCTCTTCTGCTTCCTGCAGCCATGCCCTTCCACCATGATGTTTTGCCTTGCCTCAGGCCCAGACCAAGAGAACTGGCCAACCATACTAAACTTCTGAAACTGTGAGCCAAAATAAACTTTCCCTCCTCTAAATTGTTCCTGTCAGGTATTTTGGTCACAGTCAAAAAAAAAAAAAGCTGACTAACACAGTCTCCTGGTAGACAATGTGAACTATGAGTTTTTGGAGGCAGAGGTTTATCTTTATGCCAGCTTCCTCAATCCCTGAGGACCCCACGGGGGGGGGGGGTGGGGGGTGGGGGGGGGTAGCCAGGTCTCCCTTTGTTCTATTCCACAGTCTATGCTTCCTCCCTGGCTGGATGTCACCTTATCTAGTCCAAAACTATCAGGGCTTCCACTGTCTCCTCTGCTTTCTGTCCTTTCCTTATAACAGAACATGGAAGCCTTCTTCTACACTCTCCAAAGGCCAGGGGGAAGTTGGGGAGGCAGGCACAAAACAGACCATCTTCTTCCCTGGAAAATTCCACAAGAGTGCCTGCTGTCCCTTCAGAAGTGGGTCACCCCACCAGGCTCCAAGACAGCAGAGATCTTTTGATGCTGAAACATTTGAACTTTTTCCCAAAAAGGGGTCTTGCTCAGTAGTGGGGAATAATTCCACTAGACTGCTCAGATATGCCAAGCGAATTAAAAAAAAAAAAAAAAAAGCAAGACTTGATAAGATCAAACTGTTTCTAAGTAATTTAATACATCTCAGGGGGAAAAAAAAGTTCAAGAAGATTTATGAGAATAAAAAAGATCCACCACCCAACAAGATAAGTCAAAATTTCTGTATCTAATCAAATATTACCAGACTTGCAAAGAAGCAAGCACACAGGAGGATCATTGATAAATCAAAACAGTTCAAGAACGGAGAAAGATTTGAAATCAGCAGGCTAGGATGTCAAAATTACTATAACTGTAGTCTATACATTCAGAGTAAAGTAGAAACATGGGAGATGTCAAAAATACTCAAAAAGTCCCTAAAGATGTAAAATACAATGTTCTAGATAAAGAAAGGCTCTGGATAAGATTAAGGGTACATTAAACTCAGCAGAAAAAAAAGATTAGGTAACTTGAAGACATAGTAATAAGAAAGAGCAAATTAAACATAAAGAAGAAACAAAATAGTAAAGTTCGATATAGAAATCAGTAAAATAGAAAATGGTACAATAGAAAAAAATCAACAAAATTAAGAGCTGATTCCTTAAGAGCAACAATAACTAATCAGCCACTCATTGGGTTAAAGGAAGAAGATACAAATTACGAAATTAGGAATGGATGGGTGAAGTCACTGAAGATTCTACAAATGTAACAAATTAATAACAGAATAGCATGAGCAATTTTATACCTGTAAATTTAACAACTCAATCGAAATGCACCAATTCCTTAAAATACACAAATCTGCTATGGCTCAGCCAAAACGAAATAGATACCATTGATATTGATGAAATGAAATTCGTAGTTTAGAACTTTTTCACAAAGAAAACTCTAGTTTCTTCACTACTGAACTCTGCCAAACACTTAAGGGGAAACAATACTAATTCTACATAAACTTTTTCTGAAAATCGAAGGAGAAAGGCTTCCCCGCTCATTACCTGTTGCCAGCATTGCCCTGATACTGAAACCAGATAATGACATTACCAGAAAAGAAAATGACAAACCAATAGCTTTCAAACACAGATGAAAAATTCAAAGCAAAATTTTAGGAAATCAAAGCCATATTAAAATTTCACAAATCAAATCCAATATATGAAAAAGGTAATAAAACATGGTCAAGTGAAGTTTTTCCAAAGAATGCAGATGAGTTTAAGTATTCAAAAGTAAATGCAAGTTCTGCAGATCTGTTACACAACAGTGTGAATATAATTAACAATATTGAACTATACACTTAAAACTAGTTCAGATGACAAACCTTACAGTTTTACCACAATTAAAATTTTCTTTAAAAAATACAATTCACTATATTAATAAGACAAAAAAGTTCGTGTGAACAATAGAAACCAAAAATTATTTTAATAAAATCCAACATCCTCATAAAATCTGATTACTCCTGAAAAAAATAGTAATCAAAAATAATTTCTTCAACTTGAAAAGGGATATATACCAAAAGAAAAAGCTAACATTTTAATGGTAAAAACTAAATATTTTTCCTCTAATATTAGGAATAAAAAGGGACACCTACTTTGACTTTTTCAACATTTTTCTACATATTAGTGACAGAGCAATCAGGAAGTAAAAGAATAAAAGGAACCCAAATTGAAGATGATTCTAAAATTTGTGTGGCAAGACAGAGGACCTATAATAACAAAAACAATTTTAAAAGAAAAGTGTTGATGTAATAACTCTACCTGATTTAACATTGGAAAAGAATGAATAGCTCTTCTTATTCCCAGGCAATATAATTGTCTATGTAGAAAATAATAATATCTTTGAAAAAGGACCTAGAATCAATAAGTAAATTGAGCAAGATTGTAAAATATAAAATCAATATACAAGAATCAATTACATTCCCATATACTAGCAAAAATGCTAGAAGGAATATATTTTTAAAGTATATTTACAACAGTGTCCACCAAAAACATGCTAAATAATTAGGGATAAATCTGATGAAGACCTGTACACTGAGAACTACAAAGTAACACTGAAAGGAAGATATAAAAACATAAAAGACATACCTTGCTTAGGGGTCATAAAAGTCAACATGGTTAAGATGTCAGTGCTTTCCAAATTAATCTATAGATTCATTCAACCCCAACTAAAATCCCAGAAGGCTTTTTGCACACACTGACAAGCTGATCCTAAAATCCATGTGGCAATGTAAAGTATCTAGAATAACTAAAACAATTTTGAAGAAGGATAAATGGGATAACTAGTTGATTTCAAGAATTATTATAAAACCACTGTAATCAAAAGTATGACATTGGACCCAAAACAGATAAATAGATAAAAGAAACTGAATGCAGAACCCAGAAATAGACCCACATATATCCGGACCACTGATTTTTGATAAAGATGTAAAGGCAATTCAGGAAAGAAATGAAAATCTTTTCAACAAACGTTAGAACAATTAAAGATGCACAGGCAACACAAAAGAAAGAAGGAAAGAGAGAAAAAGAAAGAAAGAAAGAAAGAAAGAAAGAAAGAAAGAAAGAAAGAGTGAGTTCAATCCATAACTCACACCATATATAAAAGAAACTAACTCAAATGGTCATAGGCCTCAGTGTAAATCATAAGTGTATAACACTTTTTAGAAAAAAATACAGAAGAAAATCTTTGTGATCCTAAGATATGCAAAAGTGTTAGCACACACATCAAAGTAAGATTCATAAAAAATTTTTGATAAATTAGACTGTCAAAATTTCTTCATGTCAAAAGACACTCAAGGGAATAAAAATACCAGCTACATACTGGATGAAAATATTTACAGAGTTGCATTTAATAATGGACTTGTATCCAGAATCTGTAAAGAACTTTCAGACCCAATAAAAAGAAAAGAAACAACTTAATGAAACATGAACAGTGTTTGAACAGACATTTCACCAAAAATACATGTGGGGGGCAAATAAGCATATAAAAAGTTGTTTGTTATTATTACTAATTTTACAATCATGATGGAAAAACAATACACACTTACATAAATGAGTATAATTAAAAAGTCCAATCACACTGATGTTGGCAAGTATATGGAGAAACTGAACTCTTGTACATTGCTGATAGGAATGTAAAATGGCAGAAGTGCTTTGGAAAATAATTTGGCAGTTTTTTTTTAAATGTACACCTACAATATGATCTAACTATTCCACTGAAGACATATTAATACATATATTCACAAAAAGACTTCCACATGAACAATTGTAGGCAACTTTATTAACTCCAATCTGGAATTAATCAAAAAGTCCACCAACAGGTGAATGAATAAATTATTGTATATACATACCATGAAATGCTACTTAACAATAAAAAAGAAGGAACTATTGGTATAGCAGCAATAGGGATGGATTTCAAAATGTTTATGCTGAGTGAAAGAATTCAGACCAAAAATAGTATTTACCATATGATTCTATTTATATAAAAGTCTAGAAAATGCAAACTGATCAATTACAGCAGAAAGTAGATCAATAGTTGCCTGGGAAGAGTGGGTAGGGGGATGAAATGGGGAAGTAATAACTAAAGGGCAAACTTCTACAAAAGAAAACCGAGGGTGATGGATCTAGTCACTATCTTTTTTGTGGTGATGGCTACAGGGGTGTATATAAATGTCAATACTTATAAAATCGTTCATTTTAAATATGTATCATGTCAACTACATCCCAATGAAGTTTTTGTTGTTGTTGTTGTTGTTTGTTTGTATTTTCAGAAGCAACAGCAAAAGATGGCAGTCTCTACTTTGTGTGCCCTCAAATTCCAATGAACAGAGGCCAAACTCTAACTAGAACTTCCCAGAGTTCTGGTGTGCTATAGTTGCAGGTCTAGATGGGTCTGCAGGTTCACATCAGCAAGCATCTGACAGGGAACGAAAGTCTCTTGACCCCTTTCCTGTAGGCACTCCCAACATCCAGAGGTCTATCTCTGAGAAACTCCTCTCTTACTTGGAGACCTAAGAAGAAGAGGTATCCTTTTCTAGAAACTGCACTCCCCTGGGGGCTATGACGTATTTCTCTACTGATCTGTCTGTTATACAGGCCGGGGGGTTGTGGGGTTCTTGACAGCTGCAGGTGAGATTAGGTATAGCTGGGGTGTTTATAAAAGAGGTATTTGCTCCCAGTTGCTAGCAGTTACAGTGAAACCTCTTGTTCAGATAGAAGAGTCAAGAGGCCCACAGGAGGGAGGGAGTCTTGCTGAGGCTCAGACCTTGCCTGGAGGAGAAGGTTTCAGATGTGGGGTGTGGGTAGGAGCAGCCATAGGCCCAGAAAGCTTCAAGCTGCATATTGAGCTAAGTCAACAAATCTTTAATGAGTTCTGTCCTGGGGGAATCAAGGGTTGGATCAGCCAGATCTTGAAATCAGCAGAGTTTTGTCCCAGGCTCTTCCCCCACATTCTTCCTCCCTCTTTTGTTCCTCCTTTCAGCAATCACTGTTGCTGAACAAAGAGACGCACAATTCTCTTAGGTCTAATATTTTCCTACTATGAATACCATTTTTAACACACAATTGTTTCGTCTCAACCAAAAAAATAATTTGAATATTGGTGTTAGCCAGCTGTTTGTCCCTGTGACCAAAATACCTGACAAAAACAAATTAAAAGAGGAAACATTTGTTTGGGGCTCATGGTTTCAGAGGCCCCCTTCATGGTTGGCTGCCTCTATTGCTCTGGGCCCAGGGAGGCAGAACATCATGGCATAAGGACATAGCACAGGAAAGCTGGTCAGTTCATGGCAGAGGTGAGAGGAAGCCCGAGGGACAAGGTATAATTTCCAAGGCTAAACCCGCAGTGACCTATCTCCTCCAGCCATGCCCCACCTGCCTACAATTCCACCTAGTACAGCAGTAATCCATCAAGTGGATTAAACCACTGATGAAGTTTACAGATCCCATAAGCCAATCATTTCACCTCCTTCATTAACGAAGGACCTTTGGGGAGATGCCTCATACCCAAACCATATAACAATATTCGACTCATGAACATGTCATGCTGATTCAAGCAGGTTTTAATGTTGCCTGCTGTATGCTGATCCCTATTCTGGATATTTTGAGCAAGACAGAAAAAAAGAGGAATAAATCCTTGAAAGGATTCCATTGGAAACTCTACAAGGTCCTCTCTCTGAACTGTTATATAGAGCCCTTTCTTCATTCTTCGTCCCCACAGACTTTCCTTTCACTTCTCACCCAGAGGGAAATGCTTGCTCTTGCCTCAGGGACTCTTGAGCAAGGCTTTCAGGGAAGTCTGACACCCTGGTTTGGCTCCCAGTCAGGCTGGATTGACATGAATCTTTATAAGCTGATCTGCAATGAGCCTTCTTCTGGGCTCCCATTGCTGCCAAATGGGTCACATCAATCACTGTTCAAACTTCCTTCTGACGACGTGAGGATAAGGGCCTAGTTATTTATGACAACCTCCTGAGGACTCCCCTCTGCCAACGGAATTCCACAGGAGGAGAGAAGGTCATTAAACCAACCACCTGCAAGATCCCATTCTTTAAGTGTATGTTGATGCCAGAAAAGGGATCTGCATAGAGGGGGAGAGGGACCAAGATAGGGAAATAAAGCAGCAGATAAGCTTATACATTGACACTTAGAGCCACTTTACCCATTTTGTAACAATGGCCCTTAGATTCAGAGAGAGAATGTGGCCAGAGTTGCACACATCCATGGAGGGGCAGAACTGAAACTTGATGTATACTGCCCCACCTCTCAACCAGCGGCCCTTTCTGCAGCCATTCTCAATTCTCATAGGAAATTTTTAAGTAGCTGAGAGAGTTGCCAGAACCCCACCCACTTTCAGTGTTAAAACTTCTTGCAAACTTTTTCCTTTTCCTTTCTTAGAAGAACCAAGTTGTGATTAGGATGAACTTTTATTTTCTGGAATGGGGTACCTCAAAGTCTTACTCTGGTTGGAAGGGGAGGGATCACTTTTCAGAATGTAGGAATAGAGGGCAGAGAAACCCTCACAAGTCCTGTGAGGTCAAAGTTATTAACTGTGTAGAACAGTGAACAGAGGAAAGAGGGAAAGCCCTTTGTCCTATTCCGTACTTGAGTCCATGGCTGATTAAATCTGAATCCTTGAAGAAATAAAAGAGAATATAGAAGCCAAAACTGTACCTTTATAGATTAGAATTGGAGGCAAATGGGTCTTGTGGCAGAGACTGGAGAGATGCCCATCCTCTAACCATCGTCTAGACTCTATCTCCCAACCTTACTCCCTAGTTCTAGCCAGTTAGATGTGGACCAAAATGCTATATACACCAGTTCTCTGAAAACCGGTAACATCCTAATGAATTTCATTCTCTATTCCTTTCTTTTACTTCATTTGCTGATTGAATGACCCAGAAGACCCAAAAATAAGATTTTTTCAACCTCAGCACTATTGGCAGGTTGGGACAGACAATTCTTTGTTGGAGGCTGACACACACATTGTAGGATGTTTAACAGCATTCCTGCTCTCTATTAGACACTAATAGCATCCTCACTCCTCACAGCAGAGACAACCAAAATATGTCCAGACACTTCCAAATGTCCCCGGGAAGGCAGAGTCATCCCTGATTGAGAAATACTGTTGTAGAAGATTCCAAAGCCACACACAGAAGGAACCTGAATCCTGAATGAATGCATGGATTAGAGTACTCTTCACACATTTGGTAGTGATTTGTGCAAGAAATTAATTTTTATTGTATTTTGAGAGCTATTTGTAAAAGTTAGTATGTGCTGACTGACACAGCATGCCTAGGTCTTCCCCCACAAGTAGACAGTCTTAACCAACTAAGCAGAGCAGCTCTATACCAGGCTCACCTTTATCTACAAGGACAAGAGCCAGGAGTTACAGCAGAACGTGTGCTTCCTGTTGGCAGATAGCTCTTAAGGTGAAGAAAGAGAGCTAGTTCTATACACTAAGAAATTCCACCCAAACTTACCAATCAGGTAAGTTGCTTCTCATCTATGGTGACCTAGAAATCTTAAATGCACTTCTTAGAAATCCCTTCCTCATGCAGTCAGGGGTATTCCAGATCCCAGTGTTCTTTCCCTATGCCAGAAGATTTGTCTCAGTATAGGAAATGGCCTGTCTTCTTCTCAGCAGACAGTATGGCCTGCTTTTCCTCTTTCCTCTGCTGTATCTTGTTTTGTAATTAAAGTCAAGGCTCAGTCTTTGGCCAAGGTCAAGGGTTGGCCTGTGACTACATGGAAGCCTTGCTTTGTGACCAAAGTCCAGGTTCAGCACATGAAGGACAGGACTTGGTCCATGACAGAAAAGCAGAATCGGGCTCCAATAAGGATAAAACCCTCTGCCTCACTGTGAATTTTGTGCAGAGCTCTCATCACATAATCCATTTCCTTTCTTTATTGTCCTTTATATTTCCATTTAAGTGATATACTAACTGCTTCCCATAAAGCTGTCAAGAGAATGAAATGAGAGACCTCAGTCGAGGAGAGGCAGACCAGTGGAAGGGAAATAACTGGCTAGAAGTCAAGCATCATGGATCTCTGTCCAGATCTGATCTGTCACTAACTGATTGTTTCAAACTGGACAAATCACTTTCCTTCTCCAGACTTCCATTTCCTCAACATAAAGTAGTGTTTTGATTTCAACGTGTACCCCAAAGTCCACGTATTGGAAATGTAATCCCCAATGCAACCATGTTGGAAGGTGGGCCTCATAAGAGGTGCCTAGGTCATGAAGCCTCTGCTCTGATGAATAAATTAATGCCCATATCATGAGAGTGAGTTAGTTATCATGAGAGTTGGTTTGTTACAAAAGTGTTTTCAGCTCTTGCCTTCTTATACTCGCCCTCTCTTGGCCATCTGCCACCTCCACGGGATTATGCAGCACAAAGGCCTTTGCCAGATGTCAGCATCATGCTTTTGGATTTCTCAAACTCCAGAACCATATAAGCAAATAAATTTCTGTTCATTTGAAATTATCTAGTCTCAGGTATTTTGTTACAGCAGCAGAAACAGACGAAGACAAGTAGAAACACTAGGTTGGACATCTCTTGTCACTGAATGTTAACTGCATTGAGAAGTATTAAGCCAAGATCCTCTTTATACATCTATTGCAAAAAGCAACCACGTGCTGCTGCTTTCCTTCCCTCATTTCTTGCTATGTCCAGTTAGAGCTTTGGATGTTAAAATATACCATGAAAGTTGCAATTACCTCCAACAGATCTTCTTGAACCCAGACTCTCCCCAAACCCTAACCTATTCCACTATAAGAAGACTGAAATACATACATTTACAGGCCCCTTAAGTTATGATATCTTAGAATTCTCTGATATTATAATTCTGATAATCTACGTTTTTAAGATTCCAGATATAATTCTATATTGAATCTCCCTGATAACCTAAAATTCCAGGGGCCTTAAATTAAATTCTAAAGCCATTGGAGTCCAGAATTCTAAGTCTGACTTGAATTAAGGTTACATAATAGTGATAATTCAAATTTTCACTGTCTTCTGCCCCAAGATCCCGAATTCCCAACAGGTATCTTTGACTTCTCTTGAACACATCTGGCCAGCTAGAGGGCAGCACTTTCTGCTCCTCTCTGCAGTTTCTGCCCTTCCCTTCTCCTGCCAGGTCTACTGTCCACTGCCAAGCACCACTTGGCCACTCCCCACCCCCACCAAATAACTAGACATGTTCAGCCTTCTCTGAACCTCAATAGTAGACAGAGACCTAGACTCAAGCCAAACTCCTCATTTCCTGATATCCTCATTTCATATCTTAGTACTCCTTATTGCAAAGTTTCAGATTGTTCAGAATTCCAAGTTTCTCACAATCTACAATCTGAATATTCTTGGACTTTAATCATGTAGGCTTCTGAGATCTTTAGATTCTGAAATACTGTGATTCTAAGATAGTGGGAGATGCCAGAGTATCTGCTACCAGGTCTTGAAGGTTCTAGAATGTAGGAAGCTGGAGGCTGGTTGTGAGCAAGGCTGCAGGAGGGACTATATGGAAGGAGCATTGTGGACCCAGGATGGACAAAGTGCAATCAAGCTTTTTTGTATATGCCCAGAGCGTTCACACCCAGTGGTTTTCCCAGACCCTTGGCAAGTGAAGACCAATTTAACAGTCTCCAATCAAAAATGTGTTATTGATTTTACAAGTAACTATAAATAGCAAACTAAAACTGAGAGTTTATGCCAATGAGGTAGCTCCAAGTTATTAAAGCTGTCCATGGTTGTACATTTGGGCACTTCTCTTGGGCTGAGGGTGGACCCGGAACCTCTTGCAGGCCTGATTCTAGCAACACACATCCCAGAGTTTGGAGTTCTGGAGGCTTGACCCTTCCCAACTTGGCAACAGACACCTCTGGCTGTGGTGAGTGGTGAGAAGGCACAGTAGACTTCAGAGCAGTGGAAGTGATTTAGGCCTGTGTCAGGAAACGGGGGCCCAGCCCAAATCTCAGATTTCATAAGAAGCCCAGAAGGCTGGCAGAAATTCTGAGCCCAACACATCCCAGAGCCAGGAGCACCATGTGTAGCCAGAAGCAGCAAAGTCCCAGCCTGAAGGAAATTGAGGGCAGAAAGAGAAGTTTTTCTGTTATAACAGGGCTGGGCCTTCAACAAAAATGTCTCCAATAAACTCTCTGGTGCTATAGAGAAGTTTTGACATGTACCTTTATCAGCCAATCAGCTGACTTTATTAAATCCCTACTAAGTGACAGTCAACATAGAGTACAGCAAGATTTCCTTCTTGAAGATCTCACCCAAACGACTGCCTCAAATACAGCCATCATCAGCCTGGTCTTCAAGTCTTTGACAACCTGACTGGCATCCCTCTCCAATCTCACATTCGAGCTCTTTCCTTTGGGAGCCCCCCTGGCTCCCCTAGTATCCCATATCTCCCCAGCACATTCCTCTCTGTTCCCTTAACTGGAATGTCCAGTCTTACTTGTGGTGGTCACACACTCAACCTTCGAGCAGAGGTCAAATGTCTCCAAATTCTTCTCCAAACCTCCAGATGCTGGAGATGTATTTCTTTTTTCTACTTAACACACCAACTTAGAGTCTTCTATTGAAATGTCAACCTCCCTTTTCCTAAATCTGCATGCTTAGCCCCTCACTCGGGGCCTAGAACAGTATTTCATTTAGGATATCTGCAGACATCATGGAGTGGGAAGCAAGTCTGAATAAAGTAGAAAGATCTGCTCAGCTCAGTGAAAGCAAGGTAACATCTAAAACAGCAGCAGGAGAAAAGCTGAAGTGAGATGTGAGAAGAGACGGTGATGGGCTTTGTCCCGCTGGTTTCTCCCTCACTCACGGGTGATCACAGGCCGATTATTCAACCTCATTTTCCTCCTCTGTGAAATGAAGATGGCTGTGAGCGGTAACCACATTCACACCCGTGAAATACTTAGCACGGAGCCTAGCACACAATATACATTTGAAAGATAATGACAGTTGTGATTAAGAGAGATATTAAAAAGAGTAGTGAGGGTCTCAACAGCATCACTGTGCAGGTATGAGGAAGGCAGTCTTGCTATCCAGATTGAGTTAGGCAACATAGGTTGGCTTCAAGTAGACATTGAGGCTTCCCCATTCACACCAATATTACTCCATCCTGACACCTACATAGATAAAGGTCAAGTGCACTGTTGAGCCCCAGAAAGTGGGGAAGAGTTCTCAGAGAGCTGGAGAAAAGTTGGGGCTGTCCATCCAGTCTGTTTGGGATTTAATTCCTTCTCGGTCTGAGTCCTGAGTGTCTGTCTCTGTGTCTATCTATCTGCCTCTTTATCTCTGGACCTGAGCAGAAAGATTTCATTCCCTTAGCTCTCCTTTTCTTATATTTGTCTTTTTGTTAATTCTCCATCTCGCTCTTCTGTCTTGATGACATGGCTAACAGCAGAGTGTAGGGCAAAGGACATCACATGGGGCAGGGGAAGGCCTGGTTCCAGACCAGGATCTGCTGTGACTTCTGGTGTGATTCTGGTGTCACTTACCCCTCATGAATCTATGTCCCTTCCTCTTAACAGTGAAGACATGAGCCTGTGTTTTGCTCGTCAGCTCTTCTGATTCTGTACAACTCTGTGGAAATGTTCTCTCCTTCGTATGCAGAGAACTTGGATCCATTCATCCCTCAGTCACTCTTCACTGAGCAGAGATCAGATGTTAGGCATTTTATACTAGAACCGAGCATCCATCCGGGGGGCAACAAGCCCAAGTGCCGGCCTCCAAGGAGCTCACATTCAAGAGAGTCTTAAGGAGGATTAGATGACAAATCCATGACTTCCCAGTCACAGATGGCTGAAGGGAGGAGAAAGCCCTGTGTACTGAATGCCTCACAGGGCCAGACAGTGTACTAGACACAGTGGCCTACATCCTCCTGACTGGTCCTGTCAATCAACTTATGAAGAAGTATCATTGTTTCCATTAAGAAGAGGAAAATGAGGCTCATAGCCATTTGAACCTGGTCATTATCACCCAGCTAGATGTGATAGAAATGAGTCTTATACTATGCCCAGTGTCCTCATCACATGAGCACACTCCCCATTTTCTCTTGACTCTGAATCTAGAAGTTCAGGTAAACCAAGAGAACAAATTCCAGACCCCACTTTTTCTGGAAGAGCCTCCACGGCAATGCCTCTGGCCTTGGCTCAGATTCTTGGGGCATATGTGCTTCAATTTATTCCAGCTCCCTCCTTCTGTCCCACCGGCTCTGCAGGGAGAGCGGTGAGATTTGTAGCTGGATTCTGCCCTTCTGACCCACAGTCCTATAAAATAACAAGCAGGAAAGAAAGGGGGGCACAAAACTAAAAACTAAACACTGATGAAGATTAGAAATGACTAGGGAGTCTTGGGGATTTATGTCTCATGAAGTGAGATGGCCAAGGAGGCCAGACAGGGAGCAGCAGCCCTGACGCCTCTGCCTTATGGATAATTTATTCCAGAGCGTAGAGGCCTCTGTTTGAGACTCACACACAGGCCAGGGTGGTTCCCTGGGTCCCCCATCCCAGTGTCTGAGGAGAACCAGGCTGAGTCACAAGTTTTGTTTTCCCAGACCAAACCCACACGTTTGACACTTCGACACTCCTTCCCACATCCTTGATCCCGTGGAGATTCATCTTACACTCCCCGTGAGGCTGGCAGGATGGGACCCTCATTCTTGCTGGTCAGATGAGAAAAATTGAGGCTGACAGAAGGTGACTCATGCTGGATTGCCCGGGGAATGGGGACTCTGAAGTGTGGCTGACTGATGTTATTGCCCCCACAGATGCCTATTTCTCTCCTCATTCTCCTTCCTCGGCTCCTAACCAGCCCCCAAATTAATGTTGTTCAGCCAAGGTATGAATCCAACAAACCTTCAATATTTACTAAGAACTACTGCAAACAAAGAGAACCAAATAAAGACAGATGAGTCAACAAATGAACATTTTTTTAAAAATGTGTTATTGGTGCTGACAAGGGGTCATGTCAATCAAGGGTCTCTCTCCAATACAATAATCAGCAAGATTTTAAAAAGCAGGGGGAAAAAATTAAATAAAAGCTTTGGAAAAATACTAGGAGGGGAACTCGTGATGTGGTCAAGCACAAGACAGACTATTTGCTAGGTTCTTCCAAAGCCATTCACCAGGCATGGTGAAGGCTTTTGCCCTAAATGACATCCCATTGAAAGAGGTGTGGATAGGAACAGGCTTGAAGATTAATAAGTAGCTGACAGTCACACCCGAATTTGACAGAGAAGTTCAAGCTGTCTGTGTGGTAGGCACTCAAACATCAGGCTATCCACCAACCACAGAGGGAAAACCTCAGTCTTTATGGTAAGATAAGAAAAACTCGGGTTTTAGAATCCTATTAATGCAATCTTCAATTCCAACTAGTTGTATGCTTACAGTTACTTGCTTAGCCTCAGACTAGTTTTCTCATCCATTAAATGAAGATAGTAATATCTACCTCGAAGGTTTGCCTTGGGGAGAAAAACAGCACACAAAGCCAATCTCAAAATTTAACTACATTAGTCCAGATATCATGTGAGGTCCCCAGATAATGGATAACACACCCCAAGTGCAATGCAAGACCACCCTGTGAGGACAGCAAAGGTGGTGCTAAAAACTGCTCTCGTGGTTCCTTGCTGACCACCCACCTCCGGCATATTAAAGAGGTGGGAGAGGCCAAGGACTAAGTGGGGGATTAGATATGGGATTTCTGGAAAGAGCTGTAAGTACATGGTGCCTCTCTGTCCACTTCCTCCCTTAACTCAAGCCTGGGAAAAGTGGCGGTAATGGAATCGTTGGATAGCTTGATGTTTTCCCTGTATTTGGGAGATACGATGGACTGGAATCTGACTCCCACTGCTAAATATAAAGGGTTAGAGGGGAGCTGGCCAGCTGTTCTAGCAGCAGAGTAAAGGGAGGTTGCTGCAAAGGGGAAACCTGCATCCTCAGAGTTGATCAAGGCAGAAAATGCAGAAGCATTTTTTGGAAACCAGATCTGGACCCCACAAAGAAGAAAATGGCCTAGGCCATGCCTGTCCCAAGACAATCTAGAGGGACCAAAGACCCCAGCACTCAGTAGAACAAGGCTGGTGGTATTAGCCAATGTCTGGGGGCTAGGAAAGAGTCTGATAAAGCCAGGGAGAATAGAAATGCTTTTACCCCTCTGAAGGGATCACCTGCATGGGCCAAGGGCAGGGCGTGAAGTTCTCTGAAACACCCATAAAAACACCCAACGAAGGAAAAGTTAAATGCCTGCCAAGCTCAGAGAGAACCTGAACCTTCAAGTCTACCTTAGTCTAGTAGGAACTCTCCTGCCCCTTCCCCATCTCTGACAATGGAGAAATAAAAAAAAAATGATTATCAAATATAGGAGAATTAGATGCTTTTGATAGAAAAAGAAAGGAGACACTGATCCTCTTTCTCACTGCAGGAGACTGGCCAGCAGTTCCAAGCAGATAGTGAGGAAAAATACTGCCTTTAAATGAAGTTTGAAGTTTATTACCACTATTATGGCTAATGGCAGTGATATACTCTGACTGCGTCCCCCAAAAGCGAGTGTTGGAAACTTAGCTTGTAATGCCACAGTGTCAGGAGGTAGGACCTAATAAGAGATGATTAGTTCTTGAGGTCTCCACCTCATGAACGGATTAATATGGATTGTAAAATGTCTTGGGGCTATGCGTTCAATCTCCTGCCCTCTCTTTGCACTTCTGCCATGCAAGGATGCAGAAAGAAGACTGTCACCAGATGCCATCCCCTTGATCTTAAATGTCCCAGCTTCTAGAACCATGAGCAATAAATTTCTGTTCTTTATAAATGACTCAGTCTCAGACATTCTGTAATAGCAGCAGAAAATGAACTCACAATAATAGTAGGATCCTAGACAAGATGTTAATTATTGAGGAGAAACAATGTTTTATGATTTTTTTAATGAATAGGGAATTTCATGATGTAAGGGAAAACAGAAGAGTTGTGGAACAAGAACCCAGTTTTTACCGAAGAGAGTCAGCCCTGCAGAGTGATGGATGGATGGAAGGTGTTTCTTGATTATATCCCCATGCTTCTAATGTATTCAATGTAACAGTTACCTTAAATTTCATGAGTCATCCCTTGTACACAACTAGGCATGAGAGCATCTCAATTAACCATTGCTGCTCTGGGCTTGGATGATCAGTGGTGGGCGGGGCCAATCAGCTAAGGTATCTTTGAGCAGCTACTGTATATCTGATCTATGTTCCTGTCCAGAGGCAGAAACAGGAGAAGATCCAGTTTTAACCCTTGACCAACACACAGTCTACAGGTTTGGATAGCCCCTTGGAGATATTCTGATAGATGACAAAGACCTAGAGAAGAGCAATTTCCATTATAGAGCCAGAAATGGAGCCTGGCTCTCTTTATTGCCTCTTCTGTGTCTCATTATCCCTCATAAGCTTCTCCTAGAAATGTAGGACAGAGTAGAATCAAATGCTAGGTTAGCTAATCTGATGCTATCTACTGTTCATTGATCTCCCTGTTTCCTTACATATGCTAATCTTAATCTAACAATAGCTTGCCAATACAGGGTTATAAATTTTTTTTTTTTTTTTTTTTTTTTTTTTTTTTTTTTTTTTGCAGATGAGAAAACCGAGACCTGTGACCTGTTTGGGTGACTTGCCTATAGTCATATGATCATTATCGGGCAGAAATGAGATTCAAACCAGTCTGACTCCAAAGATAGTGGTCTTTTTTTCACTACTCTACCATCTCTCCCAAAACCTGCTAGAGCCAGGAAGAGTGCCACTATCACATCTTCAGTCCCAGAGGGAGTCCCTACCCTTGCCACAGTGCTATCTTTGTGGGAAAGAACCAGTTAGACTGACCCACACACTAGCCAGCCATCCCAAAGCCCTGGCAACCAGCATAGGCTTGCATGTTACAGATTCCTTCCAGGAAACAAAAAGTGACGCAACTTTTTAAAATCATAAAACAGTGCAAATAATTTTTTAATTAGTTGGCAAATTATATGGCCAGAGGGGCCTTAATCTGTTCTCTGAAGTAGATATATTAACTCTATTAAGTTTTTTTTTTTTTTTCTTTTGCAAGTTAAGCTGGTTCTTTGTGAAGGTGGGTGTGTGCGAACGAGTGAAGTTCTCATTTCATTTGGCAGGAATCTTGGCTGGGGTTTCCAAAGAAAAGTTACTTTTAGATTTTCCTTCTGACGGTGAACTTGGCTTCCCTCACTCCCTCTTGAAACCCTACTCTTTGCAGGCGGAAACAGGGGACTAAAAAAAAAAGATAAAGAAAGAAATAAATTAGAGGGAGAAAACAACTGAAGAATAAATAATCATCTTAAAACAGTCACTGGGAGAGGCAAAAGAGAGAGTGGGGAGGGAAGGGGAGAGAGGGTTCTGCTTAGGCAACTCACTTGCTCGCTGGTTTTGTGACCTTGGACAGATGGCCTAAGCTCCCCAGGTCCCTGTTACCCTGGCTGCAACACGAGAGGACAGCTAACCACTGCTAGGAGTCTCCATTCAGGCCAGCTGAGAAGACCAAGTGGAATATCATGTGATAAAGTGATTTGACTTTTACAGAGCACTATCCGAATATAAAGCTGTGGAGTTATCCCCAACACCTGGACCAAGGTCTGTGAGTGTCCCTGAGCCAAACCTGACAAGGGGACCTTCAGGGTGGCATTGGGAAAAGACTTCCCTTAGCTCTCAGCTCTTGAAGGAGATCTGAGACACCGGGATGTGGGTGGGAATCAGAGTGTTGGGCATATCTAATGTGTGTCGGCGCATCCACACCCTTGAGTGTGTGCAGCTCATAGTTGCATATTACGGATATAACATGTATAAATGCCTGCATCATTGGGAGGAGGGAGAGCATTCATTATTCATTCCACAAATGTGTTCTGAGGACTTTTTCTGCTCTGGATGCTAGGGATTCAGTGGAATAAAACAGACTTAGTTTTCATATATATGTGAGGATGTTTAGAAAAGAGAAAAGCATGAGTCCTTATGAAGCAATATTTGCACGTGTACATAAGAATGTGTGCATGAAAATACTTGTTTGAACATACAGGAAGTATGTACTTGTGCAAAATTTGCATATGAGTGCTTGGGTATCTGCATATTTGTGTATATGTGTGAATGTGATGAGAGAGAAAAAGAGAAAGAATTCCCAGTCACCCAGGAGGGCATCAAATTTTGTTAAAATGCCTGAGAGCTGAAAGGCCCTGCCTTAATCTAGTTGTGCTGCTATAAGAAAATGCCACAGACTGGTAATTTATAAAGAAGAAAATTTTGTTTCTTATGGTTCTGGAAGCTGGAGAGTAAAACATGAAGCCAACACTGGAGTCTAGTGAGGGCTGCTCTCTGCTTCCAAGATGGCACCTTGTTGTTGTGTTTTCACGTGGCAGAAGGCAGGACAAGACAGCGGTCCCTTCCACCTTGAGCCCTTTTATAAGGGCACTAATCCTCTTCATGAGGACAGACCTCTCCTGACTTAATCACTCATTTCCCAAAGCCCACACCTCTTAACACTATTACATTGAAAATTAAGTCCAACATGAACTTTTGTTTTGTCTTGTGTGGGGGATTGAACCCAGGGCCTTGCATGAGCTAGGCAAGCACTCTACCACCGAGCTACACCCCCAACCCTCAAGAGGAATTTTGGAGGAAATGCCATCATTCAGACCACAGCAGGCCCTGAGAGATCATCTAGTTCAATCCTAGACATCCCAGATAGGGAACCCAAAGCCCAGAGAAAGGGCCAGAAGATGGCCCAACAGACAAAGGAGTCCCATATAACTATTCATCAGCTGATTGGAACCCAGGGACCTTTTTCTGATGCACATGCAAATGCAAACGTACATGTAAATTAAGGGGCTTCAGGGAAGAATCTAGAAGATAGAGTGGGAAGGCTGGCCTGGCTGAACTCTGGAACCTCCTGAAGACCACCACAACAGGAGGATTTGAATAGGAGAGTGGAGGGGTCAGCTTTTTGTTTATGTGTGTCCTTTTGTGGTGGGGAAAATCAACTGGAGCAAGAGATACTGCAGGAGAGAGATCTAAGGGGAGGGGGTCCATTTGAGAGGGGGTAAGGCCTGAATTAGGGAGGGGTAAAGAAAGGAAGGGATGGACAGGAGAACTCTTCTACCCTCACATCAGAGTCTTTCACATCTATTAGGATGTAGAGGGTGAATTCACAGTTTTTTAATCCTTTATAAAATGAGAATTTCCCCTAAACCTAGGAATAAGTACAAGCCCGAGAATTGTAACAAGCATCCCATTAAAACCTCACAACAGCCTGTGAAGTGGACAATATTTTCCCCCTGTTAGTGATGAGGGTGGCTTCCACTGTGGCACAGAGTGGGAGGTAAC
The DNA here is from genome assembly GCF_047511675.1 of Marmota flaviventris. NCBI lineage: Eukaryota > Metazoa > Chordata > Mammalia > Rodentia > Sciuridae > Marmota > Marmota flaviventris. The sequence continues at coordinate 37,293,780 of NC_092507.1, read as the reverse complement.
TTCCCAAAGACACACAGCCTGACTCAGACAGATCTAAGATAAGTCCTAGATCTCATTTCCTTCAAGCTGAATAATAAGTCAGTGATCACTTATTGATTATCTAGGTTTTGCCAGGAACCGTGCTTCCCACTTTATGCATGTTACTTTGTTTCAGTCTTTCAGTGATCATTTCTCCATTCCTCAGATGAGAAAAATGAGATTTGGCTAAGCGTACACAGCTCGTTCAATTTGTACCTGAATCCGGTTCATCTGATTTCAATGCCCATACTCTTTCCATGATTCTGTTTCCTTCCAAATCAGGAGAAATGAGTTTACAACACAGCCTAGGAGGAAATGAATTTAGGAGCTCCCATCCCTGGAGAGTGTACAACACTTACAGGCTGGTTCAAAAAGATTTTGTCAAATGCCTAGGTGACAAGCCCATGGTGGGAATTAAAGGGTCCCGTTCCTAATCCTCAAAAGCCACATAAAGGAGGTCAGATTGGGCCTCTTTCAGGAAACAAGGCTGGAAGTCAAGACACATCAGACACCCTATCATCGCCATTGTGAGGCTCAGACAGGACCCCATTGGTACTGGTCCTCTGAGCTCCAGCCCTCTGGGTCCAGTGCTTTTCCTTCAGTTCCAGACTTGTTCCCCTTATGCTGGACAAAGGCAGGTACTAAGGCCTTCATACTTCACTACCAGCCTCAGTCAGATGCTCTGGGTGAGGTGTCAGAATGAACGGGGTTGACACCACTACCCTCTGAGCTTTTAGCTCCAAGATTGGCCACTTTGATAGCCTGAGGCCATGCCAGCTCCAATGATATTCTTCTCTTCCCCAGCAGCTTATCTGCCAAGACCCAAACATGCCTTTGATCAAGTTTACCCAATTTACCATACTTGAGCTCATTTCTTCTGACTTGTGGGTCCCAGAGTCTCTACCTTCATCCCACCCTAATCCCTGAAACTAATTCCTGGCCCCACTTGAAAGGCCTTTCAGACTGAGTAACAGTAATCATCTACCCCAAATGCGTTGACATCAAGACCCCACGGGCAATTCTTTCCTGACCAGGAATTACCATCAGAGAGTCCCATAAGGACTCTGTTCACTGCCTCATCAAGGTCTCTCTAAAGTCCACTCCAAAAAACACAGTCATCCGAGAACACACCCAAGAAAGTGGTCAGGAAGCAACCAGTCTTCTGAATTATTTACTGTCCTATGGAAGCCAGCCAGCAGATGCCGGCCATGCAGATTCTGGGAAAATATTTATGTGGGTCCTGATGGATGTTTGGCCAGGAAAGAGTGCTTGCTGTCATCTTTTCTTCCTGCTGATAAGGCAGAGCTACACATGTCAGACAGCTCTTAGAAGCGCCCAGCAGCTGAGGCCTGGCATCCGATCAGAGCCGGGTACATGGCTGCCGCCTTTGGTTCCAGTCCTGTCTCTGCTACCAGCTGGTTCTACCCCTCCCAGGGTCTCAGCTTCTCCATCTGTACCATCACAGAATAGACTGGATGACTTTAAGGTTTCTGTGATCTTATGATATTGTGATTCAGACAGTCAAATGCATTTTCCAGATCTGCCATCACGATGCCATTGGTTCATCACAGAGTTATTTTTCTTGGCATTCTGGAAACGTTTTTGAAATTCCAGCATCCTAGGATTTCTCTTTCCACTGATTCAGTTTCTGTAACCAGATGGGAGAAATCCATCTGAGGGAGAAAAAGTCTGTGCTTAAAATAAAAGGGCAATATAGAATAGGGGAAATTGAGTTCAAGCAGTGTTTATCATGCACCAAATATTTGCAAAGCTTGATGCTGAGTCTAAAGGGGATAGAGAAGAGCCTCGTGTCCTGTCCTCTAAGAGCTCACAATGAGGCAGTGTTGAGGGTGGCCCACAAGGCTCCCCTTATTCCCAAATTGTTTCTTGTGTTTACTCCTTCTTGTAAACCCCAGCAGCTCTTCCTACCACCCTCCTCAACTCTGAAGAAGAAATTCTGTCCTTGTCCATGATCATCCCGGGCTCCTTTCTGAAACAAGTTTGGGCTGCCCCAGCTCCTCAGCTTCTATAGACAGATCCTTCTCAATTTTGGAGTTTATAGCTAGTCCCTTTGAAGACCCACCTGAAATTACACTCATGGATATGGACATAGGACGAAGGTGCCAAAACTCCCCCAGAGTCCTGCTGTATATTGTCTCAGGGATTTCTGACACCTTCTCAAAAGCTGAGGGTCACCTCAGGACCTCTACCTACCTCAGTTCCCCTGAGCAGGGAGCTCCCCTGGCCTCCATCTCTCCTAAGACCTGATCTTCTCTAGGAAGCTTCCATATATCAATTTGAAGGGGTGATCTTGTTGTAGTGTCCACAGAGAAATCGGAATTTGAGAGTCTTCTGGGCTGGTGAGTCCATTCAATGGATATTTCCCCAAGAAAGGAAGAAGAATAAGCCTGATTAAGCCAGGCATCCTCTCAGTTAATCCAGTCTGAAGAAATATTCTGTGGACAACCTTCTTCTCCATTCAACAGATACTCAACACCTATTCTGGGCTGAACACTGTACAAGGCACCATTGAGGCATTATATAAAGATAGACAAAGCCCTGCCCTCTCCACCTGCCCCAGGTGCCTGGGATCCTCAAACCATGGCCTAGAACCTGACCAGCCAGGCTGATGGCCCCTTCCATCTTGTTTCCTCATCACAACATTCTCCCAGTCACCTGCCTCCCCCATGGAATCATGGCATCACAGGAGATCAGAGCCAGAAGGGCCCTTAGGAACCAGACAAGGTATGGAATCAATGAGAATGGAGTTGTGAGATATAGGTAAAGCATGGCCTCCATTGAAGGCCCCACCTGGAATGCCATGCCCTGCATGGTCAAACCACATGGCCAGAGATCACAGCTTGAAAAACTCTGATAGTACCATCGTGTCTTTTTATAGCCAGGATATAGAATTATATTCAGATTGGTTTAATTCTAGAGTAAATTTGTCCAGCACCTAGGTACTCAGTTGTTAAAAAAAAAAAAAAAAGTCATGTCAAGGAACCAATGACTGATATTGTTATATTGTTGTTGTGATTAGCTATAACAAGTAATCATCTAGTTCCTCCACCACCACCAGGGAAGTTACATTTTAATATTCCTTTTTCATCCAAGAAGAAAAATAGCTTAAACGCCAATGATATGCTATTGTTCTAGGGTAATAAAAACCATGGCATTCCATGAGAACCAGAAGAAGCAACACCTGATTTCACCAGTGGGTTGTAGTAGGGAATTGGAAAGGCTTTTCAGGAGATGGACTTGAAAGACAGGTGGAAATGCACCCAAAGTAAAGGGAGCGGAGCCCCAGTGTGCCAAGCTAATGGGGCTATCAAAGTCAACTTGTGTGTGTGAAAGGCAGTTGATGGGTGGGGAGAAGCAGGAGATGCAGCTGAGAAAGGAGGGGACGCTACAGAGTGAAGGGCCTTGAGCATGAGGAAAGGGGTCCTTACTTTCTACTTCAGGCCCAGGGATCATCAAAGTTTGCCAACAGAGAGGCAACACCTTACCCAAGATGACTCTGAGCATAAAGAAATGACTGTATCCCAGGGACTCCTTGTGATGTTAGGAATGACAATAACTCCTCCCATATGACCGTCCTTCTTATTAATTTCAAAATAAAAATCCTTCAGGCAAATTAATCTATTCCTAAACATCAGTCTGGTGAGCTAGATAACCTTATCCCTCTTTTACAGAAGAGGAAGGCAAGGCTCAAACTCACATATATCTGTCCACTCCACGCCCAGGGCTGTTCCTCAAGAACACCTCTCCAGAGACTGAGCATCCAGTGCACAGTGGAGCCTGGATTCCTGCTGTGGCTGGGAGTCTGGACCAGCTACTCTCTGAGTCTCATCTAACATTGAGAATGTAAACTTCTGCAAGTCAGCGGCAGGGCTAATGGTGGGAGCCGTGGGTGGTCAGGAATGTTTCAGGACTTCCTGGGCCCAGTGTTCCAGGTCAGAGTGCCTGGATTAATGATCCATCTCCAGGCAGAGTGAGCCAAGGCCCTGACGCCAGGCACTGGGCATCGATTAGACTTTACACTCTGAGTTTGCTTTCATCTAAGGCTCTCCAGGTGGGCTGCAACCTAATAATTAACATTCTCTGAGCCCCACAATATAAGTGAGCTGGAAGAGGGGAGAGTCTCTGATGGTAGGAGAGGAGCCCCCCAAAGCCTAGCCGTGGCCTGGGCAGACAAGGCTGTTGTCCACCAACATGCTCGTGCTGCCTGGAGTTTGTAGTGAGTGGATCTGAGTCTTTATCTTTGAGATTCAAAACATTTCTATGGAGAAGTAGCACAAGGATTATTACCCTCAATGAACGAGATTGGGAAACTAACATCTGGAGCAGGGCAGAGGACTATCCAAGGGCAGAAGGCAGGGATAGAACAGCCCTCCACATCCTCCCAGTGCAGACAGCTGTGCCGACACTCCTAGAGGTGAGAGGACGTAGTGGTGTGATCTGATTTTTATTTGACAAGAGAAATCATTACAGAGGTGATCTGCTATTCACACAATGGTTTAACAAATGCTTACTGAATACATACTAGTATGTTCCAGCTGCTGTGCTCTGTGCTGGGGGATAGCCAAACAAGGTCCCTGACACCATGAGATTATAGTCAGGGAGGAAGGGAATGTGGTAGGGGAGAGACAGATATGCGAATGCTCTGTTCAGTGAGATGTCATTGCACTTTAAACAGTGATCAAGGACAGTGTGTCTGATAGCAAGTGAATTTAATTGTGCCGAGTACTTTGGGCACAGGGTGTCAAGGAGGAAATGAGTAAGTCTATTTAGAGGAGAAAGATGCTGGTGGGAGTGGGGATGTGACTGGAAAAGTCTTCACAGGGAAGATGTCTTCAAGATGGAAATTTAAAAGAAGGATGGGAATACATCTGACAAGTGGGAGGTGGAGAGTAGGATGGGATAGTCCAAGGAAAATGCTGATGTAAGCAAAGAGAGAAAGGAATGGAGGCCCAAGGTTAACTGAAAGCCATTGAACAGGCTGCAGAGTAGGATATGAGGACCGTGGAAGATGAGGCTGGAGAAATGAGCCAGGAACAGAACACAAAGCACCCCCAAGCCAGAGTGAGGATCCTGAACTTTATCCTGAAGCAATCCAGTCAACATTGCACTGTAGGAAGCTCCCTCCTGCTGTCACTGAAATAGGGAGATGCTGAAGCAGACTCCATGTGGGAGGTAAAAACTGGCAATGACCTGCTTTGATCGATTTTAGCCACAAGACACACACACGCACAAAAAAAAAAATTCATCTGTTCTGGAAAAGTCCATGTCTTAGGAATTTCCCTATTATAAGAAAGTGGCTCTCAACTTATGCCACGTTCCTTGGATCTGGACCCATTCCACCTTCCTCAAGTTTGAGAAGAAATCACAGTATTCTTATCTCTTTTTAAAAATATATATATTTATTTTTTAGTTGTAGGTGGACATCATACCTTTACTTTATTTTTATGTGGTGCTGAGGATCGAACTCAGTGCCCCATGCATGCCAAGTGAGAGTGCTACCTCTGAGCCACAACCTCAGCCCTTCTTATCTCTCTTTATATTATAGAATTTCTCCTGCCACTTCGTCTGCTTCTGCAGGAATGTATTTCCCTACAGTAGGCTTCCCGCTGCCATCAGCACATGGTGGCAAAGCCCCACACCTTCAAGCCTTCTACCTCAAAACTCAAATGACTCCATATTATACGACCTGCCCTTTTATTTTTTCTGTGAACTGGGAATTGAACCCAAGGTCACCCTACCACGGAGTCACATCCTTTATCCTTTTTATTTTTAACTGAGGCAATGTCTTGTTAAATTGCCCAGGTTGGCCTCAAACTTGTGATCTGATTCTCTTGTTTCAGCCTCCCAAAGCAGTGGGATTATATGCATATGCCATTGGGCCCAGCAAAAGAAAGGTTACCCAAGAGGAGAGCAGAGCTGCCCTTTGCATTCAAAATCATCTGCTATGTTTCAAGCATTGCAAGGTCTTGTGGATTTGGCCTCTACCTTTACTTCATTAACCACTGGTTCAAGTCCAAAGTCTTGGCCCAGCATTTCAGAACATTAGATGGACCTCAGCCAACCTCCATGACCTTCTATTCTTTTCTCCCTCAACACTGTATTTGTCACATTGAGACATTTGTTGTTCCCTAAAATTCAAAATAGAAGTATCTTTTTATTAAAATGCCAGTACATATACATTCTAATTCACACAATACCAAAAGTAGAATAGGAAGTAAAATTTCTCCTCCATCCCTCCCTCCCATTACCCTTCAAACCCCATTCCCCAGAAATGAGCATTATTAACATTTGGGTAAATATCTTTTCAGATTCCTTAAAAAGTTTTCTCTGTCTTCACACAGCACCTTTTACAAACTCTTACCTATCCTTCAAGATTCATTATGGTGCTGGACTTTTTCTGTGTTTCTACAGAGGCTGATCCTTACAGAAACTTAGCATTTGCCACTCTGTATTGAAATCACCTATTATCACATGCCGTGCCTCCATCAGGCTGTGTGTCAGACTGTGACCTAAGAAGATAATCTCTGTGAAGACAAGGCGGCAACAGCCTTGGTCACAGCTATTCATAGTGCCTAGCATGCAATAGAGACCCTCAGTAAGTATCTTTGGACTGCATGGATGGATGGATGGATGGATGGATGGCAGCACTCCTGTGGAATTTTCAGCAGGATATACAAAGGAAACAGTGTTGGCATTGAGTAGTGGGAAGGACCTCAGCAAGGGGTTAAGGACCTGGACTCCTGTGCTGGCTCTACCTCCTACTTGCTGTGTTGCCTCATGCAAGTTACTCACCCTCTCGAACATTCCATTTCTCTACCTGCAACTGAATAGTGGGACTGGGTAGTTCCCTAAAACCCTCCCCAGCGGATGCTCCAGAATGCTCAGCTGGCCTTGGCCCAGCACCCCTATTTCACACCTCTGTAATTACCCACCTGCATGCCTTTTATTATAGAGATTGGGGAGGGGGCGGGGCTCGTTAAATAAAGGGCAAAAGGAAATTGCTGGCTTGCCAAAATGACATTGCTGGCATTAACTAGATTAACTTCTGAAATGAAAAGCCCACAAAAGCAAAACCAAAACAGAGAAGGAGCCATAGCTTCCGCTGGTGGCTTCAAGATGGCCTGCTTCAGCCTGCCTGACCTCCAACCCAATCCATCCTCACTGGGGAGGTCATGAAAACCACTCTCCTTCCTCCCCAGGACTTCAGCTCAGCTCAATCTCAAGAAAATGGTCCTGACTCTGGCCCAGAGATCAGGACCTAGGAATGGCTCATAGAGCTTCCAGTCTGTAAGAGAGATGGGCAGGGTAATAGACAACATGCAGAGCTATGGAAGCTGTTACAGGGAAGCTAAGGACTGGCTGTCCTCTGGGTCTAGAGATCCAGGGCAGTGGGCCCTGGCTTGAGTGATGAGCTTTTCTCTAGACAAAGTTCTGGGCAGGGCACTCCAGGCATAGGGGAAGAAGAGGAAGACCTGAGATATGACAGGGGACAGCAAGTCCAGGCAACCATGGTCAGTCCCACGTGGTTAGAGCAGGAAAGGGCTAACTCTATCCCATTTGTGTGACTCCTCCTGGCTGTGGCCCTTGAGGCAAAGGGTACAACATTGCATCAGCCTAGAAGGAGAATTGAACCACTGCATGTCCACCCCAAGCCAGGGATGCCAACCCAGAAGAGCATCCATTAGGCAGCAGTAGGAGGGAATTGCTGCCGGTGCCAGCGGATGCTGACACAAAACAGAGGCAGGAGACTGTGACGGACTCCACCGGAGACACTTGCTCAGCTCACAATGTTTGCAATCATGAGAAGAGGCAGGAAACTGGAGGCGGATTCAGCTTTGCTCAAGGTTCCAACTGACTTCAGAAGCAGAAAAGAGGTAACCCCGTGGCCTGGCTAACTACCCATCTCATGGAGAGAGAATCCATCCTTGTAAGAATCCAGAATCAGAGAGCAAAATTCTCCACCCCGTGTAAACCAGGGATCTCCTCTACCTCCCCACACAGGGCAGGCTACACCCCTGAGAAGGAAGAAAAATGGGGGAAGAAGCCCTCTCTAGTTCATGCCTCTGTAGGAGATCAGATAATTTACTTACACTTTCTCATTTCACCCTCAGAAGTATCTAGAGAGAGAGCTTATTATCTCCACTTGGTAGAATAAGAAACTATGGCTCAGAGAAGCATTTCCAAGTCCTCAAAGCTAGTGACCCTCAGAACTAGACTTTGCACCAAGGTCTCCCCAGCTCCAAATCTGTGTCCTCGCCACACACATCCCTGCCATCCCCAATTCTGGCACACAGGACACATAAACATCTGGTTTGTCATCAGCTTGCTAACCTTCAACTAAAAATCCTAACTCTGATCATGACTCTGATCTTCTGGACACCAGAGCTGTCAGATCAAGAGCCCAAGGAGTATTCTAAACACAATTTATATTGCTAGCTCCCTTGACCAGGGGCATTTTTAATGTCCTTCTTTGGAAGAGTAGCAATTCTAATGACACAATTCCAAGCAGAGGAAAGAAGAGATGCCTTGAGATAGAAGGCCATTCCTGCACCCTTTAAGCCTTGCCCATCTGCATATGAGGCACACCTGAACCTGGAGGCCACCTACACTTGCATGGGTCAGCCCTGGTCAGGATCACTAATGCCAGACGGGTGACCAAGTATTAATCATTGCCAAAGGAACAGTTAAACTGAAAACCAGTTCATTAAAAATTAAGCTTCATCTCTATAGCCCTCAGGGACAGGGAGCTTTGGGTAGAGAGCCAGGTCCTGCTCTGAGAGGTCACAGGCTATGAAAGAAATCTTCCCAGAGAGCCTGAAGTAAGGAGCCAAGTGACCTGGGTTCCAGTCCTGGCTCCGCTCTCAACCCACTGGGTGACCTTAGGCTGGGCAATTTCCCACCTGAGCTCCTACTTTCCCTAAGATAGTTGGAGAAATCTCCACCGGGCTTGTTGCAGTGCTCTAGCATACATTGCCCTGAGAGGAGTCTGTGCGTGTTTACCTTTCTAAATCCAGAGTCACACTGAAGCCCCAAGCTGTCCAGCGCAAGTTTTGCTTACTGTTCACAATCTTTGGGGTAATGAAAAGTTGGCAGCAAATCACAACTCTACCCCGGGACTGGAGTGCAAGGACTCAGACCTTTCCTCCTTGCTCCCCATATGAGACAGATAGTATTGCTGACCCCAGACATGTCCTCTTTTCTCTCTGAGAAGTAGCACAAGACAAATCAGGAGCAAGGTCCTCTGAGCTCCTTCATCCACAAGAATCAAAATTGTTCTATTCCTGGCACCACCCTTTGGATCATTCCATCCCAATGGGATTTGGTAAACTGAAGCTTTGCAAACCTAGTGAAGATATGAAACATTCACAAGTTTTGATCCAATACCAAGGCAATGATGTAATACATAATGAACCAATCTATGAATGGAGAGCGAATCGTCCTGTAACCCCTGACACGCGCTGTGAATGTCAGTGCTCTGGGGGTGAGCCCAAATGGAAATGTCACCACATGCATCCTGGTTTGCAACCAGCAATTTCTATTAAGGTGGGATAGCTGAAGACAACAGTGGTTAATAACGATAAGTTTTAAAATATTGAGGCAGTAAGGTGAGGGAGGGAGGGAGGCATTTGAAATTGGCAACTGAATCTCGCCTCTCTCTTTCTCTTTTTTTTTTTTTTTTCGTTTTTTTGTTTGTTTGTTTTTTTGTTTTCTGTTATTCTTTAAGCAAGCTCTTCATGAAATGAATCTAATCCATTAACGAATCTGTCTGTAGGTGGCAGCACTGGCCCCTTTCACTCCCCAAGGGGGACTCGATTTTCACTGGAGAACAAGTGCTCCTCTGGAGAGCGATGTACCATGTGCTGATGGAATGAGACAAACTAGCTTCAGAACAAATATCCCCACACATTGAAGTTGTGACACATCTGGTGAATTCACAGAACTCCTAAAGCCACACTCCATCCAGAAAATAGACCTTTCTAGTATCTGGCAAGATAGAACAAATCACCATCACTTTCTAATGAGCCAGTGCAAAGTGTCCATGAAATGTGCAGGATGCAAAGAACCCAGCTTTGAAACCCCTGAGCAGGAAAAAAGGCAGACAGGTCCCCCAAAAGACATCAAATTCCTCCCCCAACCTGGGCTGCTTTCCCAGATGTCACCCCAACCTTGTGTTTGTGGTCAGCTCTCTCTGTGCTAAACTGGCTAAGTTCATCATGTCATCTACTTGTCAAGTACTTCTGCCCCCTCACTTTACCAAGAGGAAATAGTGGATCCAAGAGGTTAATTTCCCAGAATAGCCAACTATTACCTTGAATAAATGGGCAAACTGAAGAGGGTGGAGATGCTTGTTCAATGTCACCTGCAAATCACTGAGAGAACAGGGCTCTGAGCCCAGTTTGCTGTCCATTGAGTGAAGAGTTTATAGAAGCAGCATAACAATGCAGGGCTTGGGGGAGCAGGACAAAAATGGGGTTCTAGGCTCCCACCCAACAATGCCTTTGGATAGTTTTACCCCACTCTCTAAAAAATTTGGGGGACAGAGTGAGGAACATCCTGCATCTAGTGCCAGTACTGCCCTGAAGAGGCTGTGCAGTCTCAGGCAAATTCCTTCACCCTTCAGAGCACTGCACCCTCCCCCAAGTGGGTGGAGAGTATCTAATGAGATCCTGCCAGGAAAAAAGGCTTTTAAAAGTATAAAAGCACTCTTGGAGGTATTATTATTAATTATTATTATTATCATCATCGTCACCATCTTTCATGGTTATTAATGACCTGTTACCTGCTGGGGATCTGTCAACTAGGAATTTCTTTAAGCCTTTCTTGAACCTGTTTATATTCCCAGTCAGCAGCACCTCCCTTACTTTGATTCCCAACCCCCAGTTCAGGGGGCTGCAGGCAGACTCCTCCACCCAGAGGTCTGGGTTTCAATGGCTTTGTTCAGTCTCTTTTGTGGGTTCCTTCAAGGCCAACCGAGCTCAGTGCAATACAGCCTCATTTCCTCTCCTCCATCGCCCCAGTCTGTGTTAGGGATCGCAGGAGGAAGAAGAGGAAGATATAGGCTTTGCTCCCCCATGTCCCCTGAGCCCAGAAGCCCTGGGTGGGATAAGGACAATAAGACCCCTCCTAACTGCCTGTGCTAAGGCTGAGAACAGGGCCCAGAGCCCACTGCCCCAGGGAACACCCAAGGTCCCTAGTGTTCTCCAAGTCCAGAGTCCTGTTCACAGGTCAGGGGGAAAGACCAAGAGCCCATTCTCAAATGTGCTATAAAAGCCAGAGGCATAAACTGAATGCAGCTAACTCTGACACCTGCTGTGGCCTGTGCTCTGCAGGTTTCAAGTCAAATTAGACACAATGTGAGCCCTGCCTTCAAGAAGTTCATGTGCAATAGGTGAGGACATGACATAAACACCCTGCAAGGTGGGGTTAGCTAAAGATTTGAACAGAGGATTCATTTAGGGGAAGCCCTAACCACTATTCCTGTCTGGGAAAATATGGAAAGAATTCATAAAGAAGGGACTAAAACGTGGAAAGGAATTTGGTAGGCAGAGAAGAGGGTGAACAGAAGAATTTCTGGAAAAGCCAGACCATGAACAAATTTTGATGGCTATATGGTGTTCAGGGAATAGAGGTGGAGTGGTCAGAGGACACAGAAAACCAGCCAGAGTCCACCAACAAGAGAGAACTTCTGGGTGCACTGCTCTGCCCATCACAGAGGCTGATAAACACCCCTATATCCTGCTTTTCAAAAAGGAACATGTTGACAATTGAAGGTTGGGCCTCATAAGAGAACTCTCTGGCTTCCCTGAGGCAAAGAGACATGTATATGTGACTCTGTCTGTGTTGCTGCTTCCTCTCAAAGGGAACCAGGTGAGAAGATGACAATCCCTTTGGATTTCTCTTGTTGTGGAGAATGCAGAAGACTCTGGGCACAAATATATTTTCATCTTCAGGATAGTGTTGACTATTCATTAACTCTGTGGATCTCAGGCTCCCAGCTAAAATGGGCTCCTCAAATATATCCATCTCTTTCCCTTAACTACCCTTTCGGTGCAGGTGAAGGAACCAGAGATAGAACCCTTTCCTCGCCTGCGAGTCAGCAGCAGGGTAGGAGTGAAACCCAGGCCTACTCCTTCCCCTCCCCTTTGCTCAAGTAATGGGGTAAAGCCCACCCAGTCCAGCTGGAGGAGAGCGCCAGACAAATTCAAGATAATTGTAACAGTAGCATTTGCAGGCAAATTATACTCCATGAGCTAATTAGGAAGGGATTGAGGCCCTCAACTTTAATTAATATCCATTCTTTAACAACCTAATCCTGGGTGAAATCATAGTGGGGATCTCACCCCAATGCTGAAATTCTTTCCTCCAAAAAATCACCTAGATAAATACATATAGCTTAAGAGCAGCAATTAGAAAGTTCTCTGCCAACTTATGGGGCTGTTTAACATTCCTGGATCGAAGCCACTGTTTTTTCCTAGGTCTTCTCTGTCCCCACAACCGAGGCCTAATGAATAGCCACTCTTGCGGCTCTGCGTGCCATGTAACCAATATCTCCTACCCATCGGGTCTTCACAGCGACTTAATAAGCAGTCGGGGAGGACTGCCTGAGGAGGTCCACAAACCTAATTGTTAACTTGGAGGCCTAATCAGCATCTGCTTCCCACCCAGAGTCCCCCACAGCTACCCAGCCTGGTCCCCCCCCAGTAATGGATGGAAAATCGGTGATTTCCTGACAGTTTAGCAACCAATTTTCCACCAATTAGGAGAGATGGTGGTCTCTGGAGGAAACGACGAACGGCTCTACCACAAGGAGCTGGGAGTGGAAGAGAGCTGATCCTACGAGGCCCAGGGAACCAAAACCTGGGGGAGTGGCCAGGGCTGCTGGACCCCTCCCCAACCTGGGGCTTCCTCCTCCAGGTCAGCCTTGCATAGCATCTGTGGGAGGAAACAGAGTCTGCCCTGGGACCTCCATGGGCCCTCCTCTCCGTGGTCCTGTTAGGTGACAAACCTTTCCCCCTCCTTCTCTCCTCCGGGGCCAGTCTGACAGGGTCTTCTGCTGACTCTCTCCCCAGTACCCAGGACAGTCAGGAAATTCCTCCAAGACTGTTTATGTGGTGATCTAATTACAGCATAAGCTTTAGAGTTGGATAATCATGTTTTAAAAATCCTGAATTTGTCTTTTTCTAGTTGTGGGGGATCTTGGGCAAAATGCCTAACTTCTCTGGGCCTCAGTTTCCTCGTTTGTAAAATGAAGTTAGTAAAGGTTACAGGGATTAAATGAAATAATGTAGGTGAAGAACATGATACCCTACACTGCAATGCTCAATAGGTGATAACTACTATTATTCTCACTATGATTATTTTTCATAATGAATAATATTAATGATCAATAGTAATAGCAGATGTGTGTCCAGCCTTGTGCTAAGCTCTATGAGGACCACTACCTGTGGCTATCCCCTGGTTCAGTGTCACGACCCTCATTACCTCCCACCTCGCCTTGACATCTGGCCTCACATCCTTCCAGCTCCTCCACTGGAGACCCTTGCCCAGGAGACCTTTCTGAAATACATATGTGACTCTGCCCATGCTGCTGCTTCCTCTCAAAGGGAACCAGTTGAGAAGATGACAAGACAATGAGGAACTGCAGATGTTCTGCAGACCTGTTGAGAGATAGGTAAGGTGGACTTTGTCTGTGTTGCATATGCTACCACCTCAGTGGGTGCCCCTCATGATGAGGGCTGATCCCATCTTCCACTGAGAGCGCATCAGCCACTTCTCTTCCTTTCTTGTCCCTCTTTAATCTTGGTTTTCTTAACTTCTGAAATCCAGCCCCAAAGCTCCCTTCCCAACCTTATACACAAAGGTGCACACACACAGTCACATACACAGGGACACACACACACACACACACACACACACACACTTACTACTGGAACCACTTGCTGCCAATGGTCTCGAGAACTTGAGAACCAGAGAAGCTCACTTGCCAGGAGAACATGGTCCTTGGCACATAAATATATGAAGGGTAATAGAAATCCCTCTGAACCCTGCCAATCAGACATACCAGGTCGCCACTCTGGGGCATTAGTAGGAAGGCCAAATGAGGCAATATGCTCTGGTGGCTCAGATAGAACTAGGACCAAGGGAGGCATACATGGGCTCAGTTTTCAAGAACTTTTCAGAAACAACATAAGAGAAGCTGACTCCTGTGACCCAGCAACTCAGGAGACTGAGATAGAAGAATTGCAAGTTTAAGGCCAGCCTCAGCAACTTAGCGAGACCCTGTCTCAAAATAAAATAGAAAAGGGATGAGGATGTTGCTCAGTGTTAGAACACACATGCATAAGGCCCTCAGTTAAAAAAAAAAAAAAAAAAGAAAGAAAGAAAGAAAGGAAACAAACAACCTAGGAGGTATTGTCAAAGAGATCTGAGACAGATACCCAACAGCCAGTGTTGTACTGACCTTTAAGACCTTAAGATGTGACTATCATTTGTTTTGTTTCAGTGTAGGATTCTGTGAATCTTAAGATTCCATACTGCTAAGTAATATTTTAATTCATTGCTTTATGGTCTTAAGACATTTTCAATTCAGTGGCTCAAAAATGCTAAGATTTTTTTTCATCCCTTGACTCAGAATCTGAGTTACTTAGAACTTTAAAATGATCTGAAGCAAGGTCATCTGTGTGTATTTCTTTTAAAGATGTGCTGAGCCCATGCTTTGCATGAGGTACTTTACATATTTCTCTCATGTGCTCCTCACAGTGTACCTGTAAGTTGCTTACTATAATTATTCCTATTTTTTCAATTGAAGAATCTAAGGCACCGAGAGATGATGTGACTTTCTTGAGATCATTCAAGTAGTGTGTAGTGGTCCCTTAATCAAAACCTCCCTGTGCTGGAAGGAATTATGCCCTGGAGGGCAGAGATGCCCTGGCCAGCCCAGAGCTGGACTATGGAGCCCTCTGAGATTCTTCTCAGCCAACTCCCCTGCCAGGCCCCGCTGAGTCCCAGCCCCAAGGTGGGGAGCTGTGACTCCCTTTTCCTTCCCACCTTTCCAAGCCGTGTTCCCTCCCTAGCCTAGGGTCCCGAATTCCCCAGGCAAAGCCAGCCACATTCTTCGGGCTGGAGTCCAAGTTTATTTAAGAAGAGGAAAATGTTATTATGGAGATTACAACAGCTTCATGAAACAGAGCATCGCTGTATCAATGCTGGACCACAAGAATGCTCATCAACTTCAGGGCTTCCTGTTGGGAGCCTTTTAAGCTATGCCTGAAGCTGGCAGGCACTGGGGTGCAGGAGTCAGGCCAAGCCACTGGGTGACATGGCCCGGCCTCTGCTCCCTGCTCTCAGAGCCCATGGAGGGGACCAGAGGGGACTCCTCTCCTATGCCCTGCAGTCCTAACAAGTCAGGCTTCTCAGTTTCTCATTCTCAGAAACGAAGCTGTGGGTGGCTGGTGTGTGTGTGTGTGTGTGTGTGTTTGTGTGTGTGTGTGTTCGTGCACACACATACACACATTGTGTCTAGGAATGGTGAGCAGAGCAGAGGAGACTGGGCTTCTCCAGCTGTCTCCCCAGGAAGATTTAGGTCCCTGATGAAAAGAGGGCAGAAAGGGACTTAGGAAAGGGACTGCTTTCTTTACTTCCTAAGGCTGAGAAGAGAGGAGGCCATGTCCTTAGTTCTTTTTATCTCCCTTTTTTAAAAATTATTTTTTAATGAAGAAGAAAAGAAAACCTTTAAAGTGAAATACCTGGGACCAGGAACAGCCAGGAGTCTGGCTCCTCCCAGGTAATTATCTGGCTTTTAGCACCCCTCTTCCCAGCACTTGTAATTAGCAGGGAAATTAAGATGCTGTCATCCCACCTCCCAGCTTCTCTCTACTTCCCAGAGGCCTGGGGAGAGGCCCCGCAAGAGGGACAGGATCTGTGCAGCAAGTGGAATGGGGACTAGATATCAAAATGGACTTGAGCCCAGGACAGAAGAGCAGCAGAGTGTCCTTTGGGGAGTACTTCCTACCATGTCCAGCCACACTGTCACTCCTCCCTGAGTCCCTGAAGTCTGTGCAGTCTGGGTCATGCCTCTCCCCAGGAGAGGCTAACCTGGCTTTGATTGACAGTGTGTTCCAGTGGAGCTCATTGTCTTTGCTACATTATCACAAGTGCCTCCTTTCTACCTGCCTCTGTGCGGGACCCAAAGGACAGAGATGAGGCAGACCCACTGGAATTGCCACTGCCCCCAGGGAAACGATAAGAAATCTGAGAGGACAAATATAAGGTCAAAAGTGACAAGAGTTGTGGGTGGCAGGGCCAGCTGCATATTTGGGTGATGGCTAGTAAAAAATAAAAATAAAAATTAGGAGCCATTGTTCAAAAATTATTAGTAATTTTTGGGCTAGGGATGTAGGTTCAATCCCCAACACTGCAAAATAAAATCGTTAATAATTTTAAGACAGCAAGAACAGAGCATTAAGCCAAGAGCTGGGCCTTGTGCAACTGTATAGCCCTCTGGAAGGAGGGCAGTGTGGGCCTTGCCATTAAGGAAGAGTTTTTGGAGGGAGTAGCATTTGAATTGGTATAGTTCAAGTGGTTAATATTGTTTAACAGTTAGGGTCTCCTTTGCCCATCTGGCCAGTTTTCTCTTCCTTCAAGACCCAGCCCTATGTTCTCTCATCCAGGAACACTTCCCTACCAACTCCAGGCTGGGTTGGTGTCCTGTGGGTTCACAGCCCACTCCCTACCTCTCCATCCTTGCCTCCAGGATACCTGTTTACTCCATTATAAAGCAACTTTTCATGATTCTGCCTCTCCTACTAGCCCATGTGCTCCCTGAGGACAAGGTCTATGTCTTACCCATCTGTATATACCCTAAAGAGCCTGGGCAAGGGAGGTGCCCCGGAAGGATCACCTGCTTGCAGGAACATACTCCCAGGAAGCAGCTTGGGCTAAGGTGTCCTTTGGCACGTAGGACACTTGAAGGTGAATCTTCATCTATAAGACCAGAAAGTTAAGTTGAAATCCAATCACAAATGACAGGCCCAGGGAAGGAAGGGTTACTCTCTAGGAAAGCTTGAGCTTTTCAAGATCATTTTAGCTGCTATGTGGAGGATGGATTGCAGTGGATGGATGGTGGGGATGATGGGGGAGGGGAGAGGTAAGCCTAGCAGAGCAATGGAACGCTGTAACCACAATCCAAGCAGAAGGTTAGGGTGGTCTGGACCAGATAACACTCATGGGAATGAAGAGAGATGTGAGCTTTGAAGGCTCCACCACCCTAGTGGCAGCAATACCGGGTCACCAGCCGGCTATTCCAATTATTCATAGAAATCAATTTCATTCCATGGAGACCCAGATAAAACTCGCGTTGCCAGCAGACAGTAATGGATGGCAAGCTTAGAGCAAAGAGATAAGAGGGGCCCAGAGTGTGGGTGATCAGGTGGGGCTTTGCAGGATGGGGGAGGAGCTGTAAGAGGTTATCAAAACATCCCTCCAAATAGCAAAGGCTCCGAGCCAGCCTGCTCAGCTGTGGACTATGGAGGGACAAGCAGGCTCATCCTCAGTCCCTGGAACTGTGAGACCCAGACCTGGTTGTCCTTGGGCATTCTTCCCAGAAGCAGGGGAAACTGGATCAGTCTTGCTGCCCTGAGAACTATACAGAGGTCTGGTGCTTTTAACTGGGGGTGGGAATGCAAGGGGCAAGGGCATGAAACAGACAGGGGTACCCTCAGAGGTCCCCTGTCAACGCTGATTTTGTAGGATCCTAAGTCCATGAATCACCATAGTGACTTTTTTTTTTTTTTTCCTGTAGGACTGGGAAAAGAACGGTCCTTTCTCCAGCACTGGGAAGACAGTGTGGGAGACAGAGAGCTGCCTGTCTTGTCTCATCTGAGCAGGACCAGAAAGTCTGTGTCCTTATCACACACGTGGGAAGGTATCCACAGAGTAGCCCCCGTCCTGAGACACAGGACAGGAGGCCAGTGTGACAGAGGAGGTTTGAAAGACACTGGGGCTTCCCTGAGCAAGGAAGGAAAGGAGAGGGAGGTTGGTGATCACAGGTCAGCGATCAGAGAGTGAATCAGAGACTCAGTAGTAAGTAACGGGTTCCTACAGAGATCTTGTCACCATGCCAGGCACCATCCTGGCTGCTTCATATGGATTCACCACTGCCTGCCTCTCCAAACCCTCATTTACAGAGGAAGAGACCCAGGCACTGAATTGAGTGAACTTTCCCAGATTTACACAGCTCAGGAGGGCAGGCTAGCATTTGAATCAGGCAGTCTGATTTCATTTTATCATGAGATGGAGGTCACCCACTTGCAAAGAGCTTGCTGGCTGGGGTAGACCATGCCTCTCTTAGCTCCTTACACTCTTGACTTGGGGTTCCTTGCCTGCTGGCAGGCTATGCTAAATAGCTGTGCTGGTGCATCCCCAAGGGAGGAAAGAATGGAGGGGCCACCTACCCCAACAGCTTTTCCTCACAACTGCCGGTAGAGGCAGCTGGAGGTTGGCCCAGGAGGCCCCATCTCCCGACACTCAAGGCTGAGAGGAGATAGCGCTTTTTATCTCTGCAGAGAGTTCAAGAGTTTATTCCCACCCAGGGTAGTGGGGAGCCCGGTGCCCATTCTTGGAGGGTGTGCAGTGACAGGACAGATGGGGGTACTTCCTCCCCTGCCCCTCCAGCACGTGGTTCTCTCCACACCCTACTGTCACCAGAGGCCAGCAGGAAACATCTTGGACAGAGCCCTCCTACACAGGCGCTGGGTCTAGTGGAAAATACCCAGCCAGCTCCAGCTCAGTGCTCCAAACAACTGAGCAGTCAGCATGGTCACTGGGAAGATCACAGCTCTGGAGTGGTGACCCCAGTGAGGTTGCTGTCCTGGCTCCCCCACCTTCTAACAGTGTGACCTCAGACTCCGTGCATCACCCTCTGAGCCTCAGTCTAGACTGAAGTAGGATTCCTATATTGAAAAATGAGGCATTCAGTCACGTGGCTCACAATCTGGCCTCTAGCTGGGGGTCTGAAATGACCCCTCCTTTCCCATCTGTCACATGAATTTGACTCCATGGGTGAAACAAAGTCTGCTCCAGCCCCCCAAAATAAAGCAAGTGAGCTGCCCACACTTTAGCATTCCCCAGTGCTCCCCACACCTTGCAGAAGATAAAGCACACCTCTAAATCTGGTATTGAGGGCCTCCTAGGTACCCAGCTCCAGGCCCCCAGGTGACTCAGGCCCCCCTGAAAAAAAGTAGGCCCTATCTTCAACCCCTGGGTACATCCTTCAAGGCCCAGATCATCCTCTGCTTCCTCTCTGAAGCCGCCCCCAGATACCCAAGGGAGGATGAATCACTCCTTCCACTGGGCTCCCACAACTCTGAGCTCATTCTGCTTTGTGTTACGGGTATAGGTTCAGTTATCTGCCTCCCCAGCAGACCACGTGCTCCTGCTGGGCAGTGTTGGAAACCCCATCTTCTTATAAAATGCCTGGCACAAACTTATAAATGTTGATTGATTAATACATTAATTAATTCAATGGAGTATTCTGGAATGGCAGCGCTAGAAAATCCCAGAGCTAGAAAATCCTTACTGTTCACCTAATCCAAATACCTTATTTTAGAGATAGAGAGTAGGGAGGGTCTCAGGGGAAGCTGGGACAGCAGGTAGAGAAAGACAGGTCCAGGGTTGCATGATGACATGGCAGAAGAGCAGGGGCTAGAATTCATGCCTTCACCACAGAATAAAGCTGAGAGTTGTCGTTTCTGCTATACAGTTGGATAGATCAAAACCCACCAGGGCTCTCTGTTGCTCTCTAGATAAAGTTCAAATTGATTATCCCTAAGTCCCTTTGTGATGTGGTCCTTATCAGCCTGTCCAACCTCATGTCTTGGTACTCCTCCCTCCAGCCACCCCAGGACACAGACCAGGCTAGGCCCCTCTGCTTCCCAGCCTTTCTCTCTGCCCAGAACTAACTCCTCTCTGCACAGGACATTCACCGTTTCTTCTCCTCACCAAATCTGTTCATCATAAGGTATAATTTTAGATGCCACTTCTCCTGAAAATACTCCCTTTCCCCTCTTCGTTGTCCCCACAGCCCTGCCTGGTTCTATCTGCCAACCTAGGCTGTGGTTTCTGTTTCTCCAGTGACACTAAGAGTTCACCATGTCAGAGACTGTTACCTTTGTGTCCTTCATGCCCAGCACAAGGCCCAAAAGGAATGACAGTGAATGAATGAGTGAAATGTAAGGACAGGAACGGCTCGCCAGAGGCAGAGATATTATTGATCCCAAACTAAGTCCAAGCCCCGTGCCAGCACAAGGCCTGTGTTGGGAGGAGGCCGAGGGAAGGGCATGTGTTAGGACAGCCAACAGAGCAGAGCTGAGAGAACGTTGGCAGGAAGGAAAGTGTTCCATGTGACCAGGGAAACAATACCCAGTTTATTTACCTGAGCCTCCTTGCTTTTTCTGGGTCCTGTGACCTTTGTTATTTCTGGCAAATCTCTGAATCACAGAGGAAGCATTTGGGAGGAAGAAAACCCTTGGAAAAATGTCAGCTGACACTTGGGCCGGAGTCAGCCTTCACCATCCCACACTCCTGGGCTCTGCCAGCCCCCAAGAGGGCTGCTCTTGAAGCCAGGTTTGAAGGACAGCCTGGAGGTGCCAGATAGAGAAGCAGGGGCCATGGGAGGCAGGAGGGATTCCACATGCAAAATCTGGAGGCTGGAGAGGCTGTGGCTTGTTCAGATGGCAGAGGAGGGTTCAGGGACAGGAAGAGATGAGTGAGTGAGAGTTTGATGGTAAAAGACTTAGAATTCCACATGGAAACCTCACGCAAGCTCACACAATTGTGACTCCTGCCACGTGCCAGGCTCAGGAGCACCTCAGAGAGCCACAGGCCAGCAAGGAGAGAAGGTAGGAGCCACTCAGCACCCACCATAGTGAAGAGTGGGACAATGAAGGGCAGAAGGTCCTCTACCTGCCTGTCCTGTCACGGAGGATTCTCCTGGGACAGGGGCCGGGGCAGCAGCTAGAAACTGAAAACATCTAGAAAAGAAAAAGTGCCTCTTTCTTTTTCCTTCTTCTCCTTACTTTCTTTATCCCTTTCTTTCTTTCTTTTGTCCAACCTTCTCTCCTCTTTTCCTTCGTTTTTTTCTTCCCTTTTTCTTTCCTCACTCATTCTTTCCTTCAATTAAATAAGTCATTACTAACGAGCTCCTGCCCAGCAAACACACAAAATATGAAGTGAGTGAGCCATATGCAGTCCCTCCCCCAGCCCCCTACATAAATGGTGTGCTCTACTCAAGAAAGAGACGTACGACATTCGATGGCATCATGTACACGTGTATGCACAACCCACAAACCTGTGAAGGACTATCAAAAATGCAAAAGAGAGAGGGAAACGTTAAACATAGGCACTGTGAAAAGACAGACCTGGATCTGGTCAGGCAGAGTATGCAGGGCAGCATTTAGGAGGAAGGAAGAGTCCATGTTTAAGGCCCCAAAGTGGGAGGAGCCTCAGGTGTTCAAGCAAAGCAACCAACCAATAAAGGAACAGAGCAAGAGGACACTCATACTTTGCTGGTAGGACTGCAAATTGGTGCAATCACCTTGGAAAGCACTATGGAGGTTCCTCAAAATACTGGGAATGGGGAATAAAGGAAAGGGAGGGGGGATGGGAATAGGAAAGACAGTAGAATGAATCAAACATAATTTTTCTATGTTCACATATGAATGCACCACAGTAAATCACAACACCATGCACAACCACATGACTGGGATCCTAATTAGAATAAAATATACTCCATGTTCGTGCAGATATGTCAAAATATATTCTATTGTCATGTTTAACTAAAAATAACAAAGAAAAAAGAAAAAAGGAAGAAGGAGGAGGGCAGATCAGCTGCGTGCATGCATGAGCATCCTGCTGTGGGGGGGTAGCTCAAGAGAGAGACAGAGTCTCAGGGTTCAAGCAGAGAAGAACAGCTGCTAGGAATGATGGGAATAATAAGGAGCTTATTACAGGGATGTGACCTATAAAGGTGAGGGGGTTGGTTAACACTCCATCTGAGGTTGCTGTCTCTGGGTTGGATGCTGGGGCCAGAAGTCTATAGGGCAGGCAGTCAGAGAGAAATGATGGGTGTGAAGATGGAATCCTCAAGGTCACACAACTTCCAGGCTCCAACTTCTCCTATGCAAGTGGCTGCAGGAGGAATAGAGGCCTTTCATCGTGCTGGATATGTCCTGTGCCAGGAGGAGAAACCCAGGGAGAATATACAGCAGGAGATGGAGCAATTGTAGGCCTGGCCACTGCCTCACGCCTGTGTAGAAGAACAGGGCTGCTGTGGCAATTCTCTCTTCCAAAGTTCTTGTAAGGGTCTCAGGCACCTCTTGCACACTTCAAACTTTGCAGTGAAGGGAATTCCAGGAGAAATATTTCTAACATAACTAACTTGACATGCTACAGGTCACAGGGGCTAGATCATCCTGGGCCTTGCTGGCTATAGATGCTATTTTAACAGCACCCAGGCTGGTGTTATCCAACAAGATTTGGGGTCTGAAGATCAGGATTACATCATGAATGCAAGATGCATTTCACTTTAAATAGCATGTAGGGGTTTATCTGTGGATGTGCTGGGGTCAACTGAGGGAGAGAAACCCTGGCACTACCAAGGAACTATAAGGCATATCTGATTTTCATTTTAAGAAAGATCTTTTTGACAGTGGTGTCAACAGTCATCTAGAGGGTGATACCAGAAACAGAGAAACCAAAGACATGGGCTTGCCACCAACTACAACCTTTAGGCAACTAAAACATTAAGTGTCTCTTCAATATATAGTAATTATATTGACCAAATGGGGCAAAATTATTCAACCAGTAATTCTGATTACTGCGATGACATGATGGGTGGTGAGTGAGTAAAACCCATTTCCAAAAGCTTCGTGTCAGGCAGCTAAGATACCTGATATAAACCCCTTGGGTTCCATACTAGTGCCTTTATGACTATTTTTTAATGGATGCAATAATTTTAATTGCTTAAAAGATGCAGTTCATCATTCAGAATGTAGTGTCCACAGGAAACTAAGATCCTGCTGATTCCACCTCCTCCAAATCTTACAAATCCATCAGTTTCCCCAGTCCATCCCTCATCATCCTTCATCTGGTTCCTTGAGGCGGTTTCTCACCCCACTCCAAGCTGTCTCCCTCCAGGCATCGTTTCCCAGCCTCACAGCAGCCATCTTCTCTGAGAATCTTAAAATTCTTCAATTTTAAATCAATTAAAATTCTTTAATTCAACTGCCCCCAGGACCCTTCCTTCACAAGGCTCCAGACCCATCCTGGTCCTGGCTCCACTGTCTGTATCCATCACACACCTTGCTCACCTCCCAGCTCTTCCTGCCCTTTGTTCTTCACCAGCCATTCACACTCGGGATCACACTCGAGAGACAGCACCTCCAACCTCAGAATGGGCTTTGCTCCCTTCCCACTTCAGGCTTCTGCCCTTGTTTCTCCTTCTCTCTGGAACCCCATGTACCATCTTTCCATTCCCCTGGCTTAGCAAAACCCTACTCAGCCTTCACAGTCCTTGTCTGCCCCTCTTCAACCCTCTGTGGGTTCCTGTCATGGACTGTACCACTCTATCCTCTCATTGCCTTGTTTCTTTGTCTCTTTCTCCCTCAATAAGACAAAGGCTGGGTCTTTCTTATTTACTGCTATGAGTTGGTGCCCAGCACAAAACCTAGCACGTGGTAGATGCTAAAAAATATGTTTACTCATAATTGCAGGTGTTCTTGAAGACTGCTATGGGTTGCATATGGTTTGTGTTCCCCAAAAAGTTCTTGTGCTAGAATTTTGGCACAGGAGTGGCCCCTGGAGTGGCAATGTTGAGGTAGTGAGACCTTTAAAAAGTGGGGCCTAGTGTAAGGTAATTAGATCATGGGATCATTCTCAGAAGAAATTAATATAGTTCTCCTGGGGCTCTAGTTAGTTCGCATGAGGGCACGCTGTTATTAAGTAGCCACCCTAAACACTTGATCCCTTCTGCCCACAACCATGTCTCTACCATGTCATGATGCTGCCAGGGCTCCCTTGCTAGGATGCCAGCACCATGATATTTGGACTCACCAGAACCAGAATTGTGAACCAAACAAAACTCTTCACCTTATAAAGTACCCAACTTCCAGTATTTTGTCATAACAACACAAAACAGAATAATACAGAGATCTTGGACAAGATTTTTTGAAACTTTGGACCAGTCTCAGTGATAGAGAGAGCCCTGATTTTTTATGAAGTCTGTATTACAACAGGAAGGCTCCATCTATATCCCAGGCCCATCCCAACAGCAGGTCTTTCCACCTCTTTCTTGCAGGAAGAGGACTGATAGTTTGCTTCTCCCAAGTACTGCAGAGATGCAGGATATGTTCTCCCTAGAACCTGGTGCAGAGGCCACACTGCTGGGTACTGCTGTCCACCTTCACCACCCAGTCACTCAGTTCAGAACAATCTGCAAGGCCGGGAAGGCTAACCCTACCTGTCTGGGCCCACTCTACACAGGATGTCAAGGGCCTGCTTCACTTGCTCTGGAGGAGGGTCTGGGGCTAGCTCCCCTCTCCCCAAAGCTCCCTCCCCATCTGCTGCAGCCAGACAGAGCCCCAGCCAGGCCTGGAGCCAGAGAGATAAGAAGATCCAGTCACTCACTTTCAATTTCCCACAAACTTGACATCCAGTTCCTGTGGCAGGAAAAAAAAAAAATCACCTTCCACTCTTGAGATACCAGAAAATCACAGTGTCTCAGGTCTAAGGGAAACTAAAGAGAGCCCCAATCAGACTTTCCTGTCCTCTGCTCCCACAAGTTGAGTAACTGGGGAAACTGAGGCACTGACACAGGTAGAAATTTGATCAAGCTCACAATGAAAGCCAATAAAAGAGCTGGGGCCATGAACGCAGTTCTGCTTCCTAACTTCATACACTTCCTAAGCCCCGAGCTGAATAAATACCTGAGAATTCACATCTGCCAGCTGGGGGAGGTAGGTCTTCTGCAACCTTGCTCTGCTGGCATATCTAGAAGCTCAGTCCCTCTAGGCAACCTGGACAGTTCTTGGTGTTAGAAAGGGCTTCACTACCCTGAGTCTGAACCTTCCTCACTGCCCTCTGCAAATTCAACCAGAATTCACAGGCCTGAAATCCTCCTGGAGAGATTAATGTGAAAGAAAAAAAAAAAAAACCAGAATATTCTATTCCTCAGAATTTTCTGGGACGGAGGGAAGCAAACCATCAGTCTTCTTCCTGCAAAAAGAGCCATGAATTGGAGGGGGAGAGAAGCTAGTGGGTATTCTTAGAAGGCTGTGGAGAAGGCCACAGGTCAGGAGCTTGGAGTGGGGGAGGTTGGAAGGTCTTTTATGGTGCAGCTTCTAAAGTTGGCAGAACCTGGAATCCCTCCTCTACGACACCTCAAATTTTCAGTAAAGTAACAAAGCCCAGAAAAAAAATCCCCAGTGCAGTTAAAATTTTAAGGGTAAAAGGAAAAGAGCAAAGTTTTGCATCTGAGTCTGATGATTTGACATGTCAAGGAGGAGCTATAGACCCCCATGAGCAGGGACAGGGACATATGACAAGCAACTATGGAACAACTGAGCTGTCTCTGCCTCAGACCAAATTTTACAAACTCTCCCCTAGGAGCATGGAAGTCCCAAGGAGAACATGGATGACACACAAAGATTGTCTGTGGCACTTGTTCTTATTCCCTCATGGGACAGAAATTCATGAATGCCTACTATGTATGTAAGGCACTGGGAGTGCTATTGTGAATAGATAAGAGTTGCTATCTTACATGCTCTGCCCTATATATTAGTTAATATCTCATAAATGAGCATCCCATCACCCCCCAAAGAGTTTGCAAGTTCATTGGAGGCTGGAGCGTATATCTGCCTCCTTCCTAATCCCCAACACCTGTCCCCCGTTCTGCCCCACAATGAACACATACCCTTCACATTGAGTCTCTAGAGATCTGCTTAGGGATGCACTGGTAGGTACAACTTATGGGCCACATTGACCACTCAGTCATTCAGTTTAGAACAATTATGGCCCAATTCTTATGTGCTCTCAACCCCGTGGAATTTGATAGACTCAGAAGGATCAGCCTGAGTTCATCAGGTTCATTCCTCTGCCTCTAGACCAGCCAGTATCCTAAGCTAGATCAATGTGAAGGGCTGACTCAAAGTAGGAACAAAAGTCTGAGAGTCAGGAAACCTGGATTGGACTAGATTCCACCACTAACAACTATGTGATAAAGAATAATAGTTAATGACCAGCCAGGCACAGTGATGCGGACCTGTGATCCCAGTGGCCTGGGAGGCTGAGGCAGGAGGATTGCAAGTTCAAAGCCAGCCTTAGCAACTTAGTGAGGCCCTAAGCAACTCAGTGAGACCCTGTCTCTAAATTAAAAAAAAAAAAGTGATCTAGGGATGTAGCTCAGTGGTTAATTGGCCCTAGGTTCGAAACTGGGTACCAAAAAAATAAAAAATAAAAAAAATAGTAACAACCACTGGCAGCAATTTAAAAATTCTTTCTATCATTTGATCCTCTCAATAACCTGTGAATCAGGCAAGGTGGTTTCTGTGACTCCCATTTCACAGAGGATAGCCCTGAGGCTTGGAGAAGTCAAGTGGTGTGCCCAACTTTAACAAGTGTGTGAGGGTGCCAGGATTTGAGACCAGGTCTCTCTGGGTCCAAAGGCCTCCTTCTCCTGTACAATGTCCCTGAGGCGTACACTCCAGACTCTGCCGTGTTATGTCCAACTGACACAACACCAGATCTGAGCTGATTCATGAACTGATGGCTGGAGCCTCCCTGTATCCTCAGCCTGATGGATTAGCTGGCTCTTCCCACCGCCAGCACCACTGGCTAGCAACCAAGAAGAGGACAAGAAGACCAGATGGAGGTTGGGGGTGGGCAGCAGAAACAGAGCAGAGGCAGATGAGAAGGTCTCAGAGCATCCATCACCAGGCCCATTCGCCCTGGGATCTCGGCCGCTGTCTGATCTACCCATGAACTAAGTTCCCATCTGAAAGCTCATTCTCCCTGACAACCTGTCAGTCACTCCCCAGGGTGAGCTCTTTCCCAGACTCTCCAGGCTGTGGGGACTGGTGGGCCCCAAGCAAATGGGCCAGCTTGTCTCTGGACTCTGACAGGAAAGAGAAGCAGCCACTCAGACACCGACGACAGACAGACCCACATCTAAACTGGAGAAATTAGCCAGGTCTGCTCCGGCTTTTTGAGCTAATTCTTGAATCCCTGTGTTCCAACCCTAAATTCCAGGCTCCTCTTGAAGCCTTCATGTGGTACTGGGTCTGTAAGATATGACTGCTGGTGGGCATCTCTCCCTCCCCTGACTCTCATGCTCACCTCAGTGTGAGTCAGGATCTCCTGCCCTCACCTCCTAGCTTGGCCTAGTTGGCTGGACCTGGGTAGGCCACACATTCTGCCCTGTCACATCCTGTTGGCTCAAGAGCACTCGGGACCTAGAAGAAAGAAGGAAGGGAGGGAGTCCAACAGGGGTGGGGTCATGCTGCAGAGGTCAAATTCAAGAGAAGGGAAACTGCTGCAATTGATCTGCCCCCTGGCTCCCCTGGTGGGGGGGGGGGGAGCTGTCATGTGGTGTGGTGGTACCAGATCCATTTCAGCTTTCATTGATGCCCTCTCAGTGCCAGACCCTATGCTGGGCTGCTGGGCTGCTGGGCTGCTGGACTGCTGGACTGCTAGTCATAGACACAAATGAAATATGGTCCCAGCTCCTGAAGGGCTTCTTGAGAGTGGGAACAACAAGTCAATAATCAAATAATCAGAACCCACGGTGATAAATTGGGTTGAGGAAGTCCAAGGAAGAAAAAGACCTAAAGAAGGGGCAACTCAGCCTGGTAGAAAGAGCTGGACCTGGACCCAGAGCTGGATTCAGATCACACCCTGCCACTGTTCTCTAGACCTGTACAAGTCTGAGAGTTGTCACTGTAGGGACTTACTGGCATACCTTGTGGGGACCCACTTGGAATCTCCTTGAGGGGCAGTGCTATAGGAAGGATGCAGCTGCCCACTGCTCAGGCAGCTGGAGGGCATCTGACCACTAGGGAGATGAGCTGAGGGGACTCTAGCAGGGTCCAGGCAACACGTCTCCTGAGCAGCCTCTCTAGAGCCCACTTACCCTATGGACTGTTCTCGTCTGTCTCTGCCAGGAATCTCTGTTCCTGAAGTCTGAGTCCCAATTCTTTCACCATGGCATCCACAGTGCCTGTGGCCCATGGCACTCGCTGAATATACATAGGAATGATTAACATATGGCAAAAAAAAAAAACAGGAGAAATGGACTAGAAGGAGAAGAAACAGAGGGAAATGATAATCATATCCCCGCAGTACATCAGGCATTAGTCTCAGTTACTCACATGTATAATCAGGTTTAGTTCCCCCCAGAGACTGCCGCATACAGTACTCTCTCCATTTTACAGACAAGGAAAGGGAGGCTCATGAAGGGTCCACGACTTGCCAGAGATTAGGCAACAGGAAGGTAGCAGCTTGTGATTCCTTGATTCCAAAATTGGACATCCCATTTGTGGATCTGCAAGGCCCTTTTCATCATTCTGGGGCCCTTCCAATTGGCCTAAGGATATTTGGCCAGAGCCTCAGGACCCAGAGGGCAGCCCCTCCCCAACGACTCAGCTACCCCCAGGCCAGCTGTGCAAACAAACTCCAGCTGGGAGGTTCCAAAGAGGATGGGGGGAGGGTCTGGCAGGTCAGGGTGAGCTGAGCCTCCCTGAGAATAGCTCCCACCCCAAGGTGGTTTAAGGTACATTTTTCGCAGGATCAGGAGAGGGCTGAGCCCCTGGCTGTGATCTCAACCAGCAATTTGACTCTAAAAATAAGCCCACCCTCTCTTCCTACCCCCATCCTGTGCAGCAGGGCCCCTACCTGGTCAGCTCTGCATTGACCTGACTTAACACAAATCCAGGTGTCTAACAGCAAGTCTCAGACGTGAGTGACATCAGAGGTCAGGCACCTCCTACTGCAGGCACCATGTCCTTGGGTGGCACTGGCAGGCTTAAATGCCTGGAAACCCCACTGGCATGACCCCTCTGCCTGGCTGCACCCTCTCTTTCTATCCTGTCTATGGCCCAGAGTCCTACCTTCCACACCACTAACTTCATCGCCCTCTTTCCTCCCTTCAGGGCCAAATGCAAGGCCAGAGCCTCTACAGATGTTGTTACCTTAAAGGGTCCTGTCACCAGTTCTGCAGAAATCCCAAGCAAGGAGAGGGTGCTAGAGAAAAGACCACCCTTTGAAGAGTATGATGCCATATGCGCACTACCCAACACCCCTAATCAATACTTCCCAGCTTGGGTTTCATTAATTGAGTGATTTTTCTTTCCTGAAGGACCAGATAATCCCCACCTAGGAGGAAATGGGCATAAAGTCTGATGCAGTCACATGAGCGCACACACACACACACACACACACACACACACACACACACGCTACCCACCCACCTAGCAACATGAGGCACATTCACTCCTCATCCACATTTGGCTCTTCCACACAGTCTTGCACAAACCACCCAGAGAGTCAGGGATCCACCCTGCCCAAGATGTGACACTAGCATAAAGGGAAGCGTAACCTTTATGTCAGGGGGTACCCACTCCCTCCCAGGAAGCTGCTTGGAAACTGTCCACTAGATCAGGCCCTAGGAATCAGGGAAGTTCATATGTGAGCAGGAAGGGACTTCCCAGCTCAGGAAAACCCACCCCATCCCTCCTAGGGCTGAGATGGGAGAGGCAGCCAGTCCAAAGCAGACCCTGGAATTCACAACGATCTCATCAAACACTTTGCAGATATTTAATGCTCATCAGCTGTATGTAAAACCTTTGGGATGAAGCAAGGGATGGTAAAGGAACCAAAGTCTGGGGTCAGAAAACTCTGGAACTTGACGCTTCCTTCCTCATGTCAGATGAAGATTCCACAAACATTTCTCACACATCAATGGTGTGACTGTGCTCACAGCAAATACTTCATTTAGTTCAATTCTCTGGTGTTATAGATACAAAAACTGGGACCCAGAGATCATTTGTCATTTGTCCAAGGTACACAATGGCTGCCTCCATTTGCTTATATGAAAAATGGGTTCACAGCAGCCCCTACCTTATAGGGTTAGTGTGTGGATAAATGAGTTGATTCATGTAAAACTCTCTAAACAGTTCCTGGCACAAAATAAGTAGTTAATAAATGTTTACAAATAGTTGAAGCTTTTGTTACTAAATCTGATTACAGAAAAAAGAGCAGAAACTGAATTCAAATAACTTGAATATCATGTTTCCCTTATAACACCAAGCTTCTTTGGCTTTTTTTTTTTTTTTTTGGCATATAATATTTCTATAAAACAGCTACTGGTGTCAACTGTATCCTAGGAGCACAAGGAAATGTGAGCAGTTCTGGATCCGGTGTTCAAAGCCCCCCATAAACAGGCCCTGTCTTCCTTCCTTTCTTCATCTATCTCCCTTTCCCCCCCTTAAGCAAACACTCTCCTCAGTCACAAGAAACAATAACCACTTCCCCACCAAGCTCACCCCTGGTCCTCCTGCCTCCGGGTCTTTGTTCAGACTCAAAGCTTTTAATCTCTGTTTCTGTGGGCTCTGGAATTCCAGCAGTAGTACCCAGGGGTCCTTCTGCTGAGACAGGTCTCTAGATCTGTGAGATATAATAGAGATCAGGTGGCTTTCGAGTCAGAGCCATGGCACCAGATCCCAGCTCTCCCACTTAGGCTATGTGACCTGGAACAAATTTTGTAATTCCCTGAACTCAAGTGTACATATATGAAAGCCTGCATAATAATCCTCACATAGATTATATTAAATGAAAGACTGTACAAAAAGTACACTTCCCTTTCCAGCTTTGATTCACATACAGCACTGAATACATTAAGATGGTATGATTTTCTTAACTTTTAATTTTCTGCGTTAAGCTTTTCATGAATTTTTAGGCTTACTGGATCTTAAGAATACCGAAACCCCTGTTGAAAGGCAAAAATCAACCAAAACGTTTGGTCATTTGAATTTCATCTCAAAGTGGTTCAAGAAATGTTCAGAGCATCTCAAATCCCAGAAAAATCACTTCTGAACATACTTTGAGACTTCAGCTCAATCTTGTCTTCAGTCTGTAGCCACATCTTTTCCATCTGTCAAGGCCCACTCCCACGTTCAAGTTGAATTGCAACTATGGTATCACAAACTGCTTACAGTGAGCTCTTTGGGGACAGGCTGGCCCTGCCTTGTTGCATCTCTGATCAGTCTTTGAATGGACCGCCATCCATTGCAGTCATTCACCTTTCCATCCATCTAACCATCCACTCATCATGTGCAAATTAAGGTCTCTGTACAGGGAATTTCCCTTCAAAGGTGAGAACCTCTGCTCATTTATCTTCTTGTATTCTTTCCTCTCCCAAAATCATTCCAGCCAACTCTGCAGCCCTTGCTGGGATCCTCTGCCTCCGGGCAGCATCTTCCTATCCAAGCAAGGTCTCACGCCTCTGTGCAGATAGAAGTTGGGTCTGGCACCTCAGAAGGAACAAGGTCCTGTGGTCCACAGCTAGAGGACTTTAAGGACATCTGGATGGACAATGGATTCTCTCCCTCTGCCTTTCAAGTTCCAGGGTGCCAAATCTGAGCTTAGGCAGATAAGGAAGCTAGATTTTCATGTGTACAATTGGTGTGGGGGATAGGGGAAGGCCAACGAGGGCATGATCTCACTCAGCCCAGAAAGCCCTTCTTATCTACAAGTCCTTTGAAGTGGGGGAGCTCTCAGAGACTGGCAGCCAGAAGGGAGCCTTTTCTCTACACTCAAGTCTCCACCATCATTCCTCAGTTGGAGAGGCTAGGCCCAGTCCAGGAGTAATTCTGGGATCTCAGAAGCTCACAAATCATTCATTCACTCAGAGGAAACACTTGCTAGATTTAGTCAACTAGGCTCTAGAGATGAATCAGCCCCACAAAAGCTCTCAAATTGCTGCCGCCCAAGAAGGGGTACAGACATGGAAATGGACACAGTGCAATGAAGTGTCTGTGATCTTAGGTCCTGGTTTGGAATCTGACACCTGGATTTGATGCCCAAACACCTTCTACAATATCTACGTAAGCAAAAGGATCTCAGGCCCCTGCTCACGGGGAATCTACCACACAGTCCCTCTCCTCTACCCCGGAGCAGCCTGTTACAACACTGGACCTTCAGGCTGTAGATTGTGTCCCCTACGTCAGAGCTGAAATCTTCCACTTGCTTTCCTTCCACTAGTCCTTAGACTGACAGAAACTGACAGTGCTTATTCCAAACCAACCCTGAAGAGAAGTGGAGGCAATGTCGGTTTCCCATAAAACTCGATTCCACAAGATAATTTTTCTTCAGAAAGGCCACTATAGCAGCTGTGAGCAGGAGGTATGGGACAGCATGGGCTGGAGGTGAGATGGAAGGGCACCTCCGTAGCTCCCCACTATTACCACCGCAAGGCTCTTTCTGAGTCCTGAGAATCAAACAAGGAACGTATCCAACTGTGAGGAGCCCAGCAGTGTTCCAGGTAAAATATGGTGGCTTGAGTCAGGTAAGAGCTGGGCTGGACAAGCTAGAGAGAGTCACTCAATGGGAGGTCATGCTGGGTGTTGGAAGAGGAGAGGCTGACTCAGAGGGTCAGTCAGAGAGACTCACAGACTAATGAGGGAGCCTTAATCCCTCTCTTGGGGTTAGAGGGGAGATAAGACCAATAAAAATGAAAAAACAGAAAACAGGAGCAGATTTCCAACTCCCAGTTCCCTTTCCAGCCAGATGTGCTCCCCATCCCCCAGCTCCTCCCTCCTAAAGCATCTATTCTCAGGTTGCTAAAACTCCCCTTCTCAATAGCTCAAGGTCAAGGGTGGCACTTGGCTCATTTCTGTCTCTTCCCAGCAACACCATCTCTGTGTCTGATTCACAACCTGCATACAGCAAAGACTTGGTAAATGAGCAGTGAATATCTGCATGTGGCCTTGTTTATTGTACTGGTTTATGCTGGTTGTGGCTGGTGTAGAAGCTGCATTGTCAAAAGTAGGGAAGTTCGCCCACTTTATGGTTGGGAAACCCAAGTCTTAGCCCTGGCTCTGCCATTAACTTTATTTGTTCCAAGGTGGTCCTGATCCAGTCTTTTTTCCTCCGTGGGATTCAGTTTCTCCATGTAAGAAGAACACACAAGAGAACTCTGAAGCCTACCAAGTCATAAAATGCCTGATGGTGGTCAAGGAGGACCCTTTAAGTATATTAGGCACATCTTATGTCCTTGTAGGGAATGCCTAAGACTATTATCTCATTTTTCCCAAGGCACCTCCAATGCCCCCCAGGATCACCACCACCAGACTATTTCTGAGTCCTTGTAACCAAATGAGGAATGTGTCCAACTGTAAGTTTGACCAAGTTAAGCCAAGTCACCTTGGCTATTTAAAAGCTCTCTCTGCAGTCTGTGGAGGCTGGAAAGAGTCTCAAATCCTTATCCACTTAGAAAGCTGGGGTTGAAGATATAGCTTAGCTAGAAATCTATCTTGCAGTGACTAAATTCCCCAGGAATAAAGCTTCCCACTGTTCTTTCCTCTAAATTCTCCCCTGAGGCCATCTGGGGCTGAGTTGAGATGTTCAGTCCCCCACCCTCACCATAATAGCCTGGTTAGAGCAGCACTATCTCTGGGGATGCTCATCTGGATATCCTGTTTCCCTGGATGTTGACAGTCCCTGGTCTAGTCATTTGCATAGGGCCTGAGTTTCTCAGCACAGAAGGCCCAGATCCCCAGACTGTGAGTAGCCAAGAATGAACTTGGCCAAGACCAGAGCTAACAGAGGATGAATTGTGGATCTAGTTTGAGTCCTAGCTTATTTAAGATGGAGAGAACTTCAGGATTATTTTGTGCAAATTGGAAAGTGAGGCTCGGAGAGGACAATAGAACTTTAGCCAAACATCACTTACCCTGGTGCCAAGTTGGAGGTGGGAGAAAAATATATATACTAGGTAATCCAGATCACTGAGAGGTCCTGGGTGGGCAGTGGAGTTCTTGAGGGCTTCAGTATCACACACAGCTGGAGAGATGGCCACAGAGACAAGCTTGTCACTAGCAGCTTGACCTTTGCTCCTAGTGGCAACTTTTAGAAAACATCATCCACTTTGTCTTCAAGGTAAATTGTGCCCCTGGGATTGTGCACTATGGCAGCAACCCAGCCTCACCAGCATAAGCAAATGCCAGCCAGGTGAGTGCCTCAGCCACTTAATCCGGGCTGCTGTTCTCCTGGAAGAGGACTCAGCCCAGAACGAAGGCTGTGCCAGCCCCAGAAGTAATGCGCCCCAGCTGCGGCTGCAACCCCCACCAGATCGGTACCTGCACTAAGGGCAGCCCGTGGGTCATATGTCTAGACAGTCAGACTGAGAAGGGCTCAGCATCTTGGAAGACGTTTCCTGAATTCCTCCTACCTTCGGGAATGGAAATTGAGCTAATAGGAAATTCGTTCTAATTATAGGGAAATAAGGAGAATTGAACAAGAGTTCCTCAAGGCTGAGTTCTTCCATAGGTTTCTCCAGCACTCTCCCTTTTTTCATCTTTTCAGTGAGAAACCACAAAGTGACTCTGCACCAGCCCCTGGCTGGGTATCAGGGCCTTAGAGAGTGAGATCGGGACCCTGCCCACCAGCAGCGCCTGCCTGGTGGGGCAGTAGACACACAAGCCCAGCCCACAATGTTACAGGTACTGTCAACAAGAAAGTTTGGGGTTGGAGATGCGCAAAGGGACACAGGCTCCTCTAAGCCGAGGCTGCAGGTCTGCAAGACTGTGGGCACCAAGCAGAGTGAGCTCTCTTTCCTCTCCCCTCCCCACTCTACAGGGCCTGACTGCAATGTCACCTCCTTCAGAAAAACTGACCTCTTCAGGACACCAGTGGCTGTTGAGTACTTGTCCTCTCAACAATCTCAACTGAGGACTCGGAGTGTGTAAGATACAAGCTGCCCACTTCTGAAGTTTATGGTCTCACCTTTTAAGAAGTCTGCACACATTTTACCCGTCAATCAGGCTGTGTGTATGTGTGTGTGTGTCTGTGTGTGCAAATGCACATGTGTGTTTCTCTTGTTCTTAAGCATTTCCCAAGTATCTTTCAGGAAGCAGCTAGCTATAACAACGAAAAACTTAAGTCTGTGTGATTGGACATTCACAGTTGCGTCCTGAGCCATAACCACATAATTTTAAGGAAGCTTCTTAACCTCAGTTTTATTCATCAAATGGGTACAAGGACAGTTACTTGAGAAGGCTGTGTGGGTTAAATAAAGTAATCCAGGTACATAGTTAGTGCTTGACTCTTAGTGTCATTATGAACAGGGCATTTTCTACTGCTAGATGGCACACAGTATGTAAGAAAGTCCCTGTACTTAGCAGGTACCTTATAAATGCCTGGTACTTGACTGATTTTTGGCAGGGGGTGGAGGGTAGATGTGTTTTTAGTGTTTTTGTTGAAATAAATATAAATAATGTGAAAATACCATTTTAACCATTTATAACAGTATAATTCAGTGGCCTTATATATATTCATAATGTCACCATTATGTTACCTGATATCCATCTCCAGAACTTTTCATCATCCTAAACAGAAACTCAACTCCCTGATCAATAATATGTACCTACCTACCTCTGCCCCCTGCTCCTGGTAACCACTCTTCTACTTTCTGTCTCTATAACTTTGCCTATCTTGGGTGTTTCATACAAGTGTACTCAGTGATGTTTATCCTTTTGCCTCTGGCTTACCACACTTAGCATTACTATTTGCATAGTCCATTGTGGGAACATACTGTATGGTTTGTTCCTTCATCCAAGGCCCTTTGAGTTTTTTCTTCCTTCTGTTATTGTAAATAATGCTGCACTAAGCATTGGTGGGACACGTGTCTGAGTGCTTGATTTCAATTCTTTAGGCTACACACTGAAAAATGGAATTGTTGGGTCTGTTTAATTTGGGAGTACCCTCCATCCTGTTTTCCATAGCACTGAACCATTTCACATTTTCACCTGTCATGTGATATGTATGATCTTGAAGTAGGATTCAGATAGAGCATTAATCTCCAGAATACAAAAAGAACTCAAAAACTTAACACCAAAAGAACAAAGAACCCAATCAATAAATGGGCCAAGGAACTGAACAGACACTTTGCAGAAGATATACAATTGGTCAACAAATATAGGTTCACTGGATTGGACAGGGCAGAGGGGGAGGAGAGGAAGGAAAATGAAAATAGAAAAGACAGTAGAATGAATCAGATATAACTCTCTTATGTTACAATCAGTGTAACTCCACATCATGTACAACCACAAAAATGGGAAGTTATGCTCCATGTATGTGTGATATGTCAAAATACATTGTACTGTCATGTATAACTAAAAAGAACAAATAAAAATTTTTAAAAAAGAGTGTGTGATGAACTCTGAAGTCACCTGTCACTCTTTTGTGAAGACGCTTCCCAGGGAAATGGGAGCAGAGTGGGAACAAACTGGGGCAAGATGGGAGGAGGTGTTCAGTGTGGAGAGCACTCTGGAAGCAACACTGTGGAGAAAGAGTAGAAGTGCCCAGAGTATAGTGTCTGACCAGGAGACCCTAGAGGATGTAATGCCTGCTTTAGTGTGTCCCCCAGGGGCAGAGTGGGCAGTCCCAGAATTGGAGTGAAGTCCCAGAAGAGGAATTCCAAGGAGACTTGATCCATCTTAGTATTAAGAAAGGGAGACTCTCTGAGCAGCGTGACTATCTAGCCGTACGGTTGGGAAGCTCTCTGCCACTGGAGGTGTGCAAGGAGCAGCTGACATCCTCTAGAACAGAGGCTGAAGAGCATCGGGGGTTGGAAGTTAGTTCTGGAGGTGGTTCAAGGTCCATTTGAAGATAAGGATGGCATAACTGCCACTCATGGGCACAGACATTGCTCAGTCCTAGCTGGGGTGAGAATCATTTTCATTTACTGATGAGGATAGTATGTGCCTCTAAGTTCCTATGGCCCCCATCTCTTTTCAATTGGAAATAATAAGATGTACATGCAAAGGAAGTCTGCTGGGAATGGACTTGGAAGCAGTACAAAGCCGGGGATAGGGAGAGCTCTCTGACCTGGTCTTCAAGGACCTCCAGAGTTGGCCTCCTCACCTAGAGTGGAGTATCCCCCACTCCAGCCTTTTGCCAAGGCACAGAGGTAACCTTAGCTCCATCTCTGTTCAGCACCCAGACTCCCTGCTCCAGCCATTCTGCACCTTTTTTCTCTTTCCATCCAGTCAACCTATGATCCTGGTGTTTTCCTAGGATACCTCTTGGAGTCTCTCCGCTTACACAAATCCTACCCACCTTCTTAGAGCTCATCCAGAAAGCCCACAAAGGTCTCCTTCTTCCACAGGGCATTGTCTCTTGGGATGCTGCTTAATGCAGTCATTCATAGATATTTATTTATCAAGTACTCACTCCACACAGAGGACTGTTCTAGGCGCTGGGGATACCTCAGTAAAGACAGGCAACACCTCTTCCATCCTTGAGCTTATATTGTAGCCAGAGACACAGAAACTAAACATAGAAACAAATACATAAAAATCACTTGATGTAGGGATGATTGCTGCAAAAATAATCAAACAGGGACTACAACAGGGGCTGCTCTGTGGAATGGACGGGGAGGACCTCTCCCAGAAGTGATATTTGAGCCAAGTCCTGAATTATGACAAGAGCCAGCTATGGAAGGATGTGGGGGAAAGCCCTCTAGGCAAGTATCAAGGCAAAAGTCCCAGAATAAGCGTGGTTTGTTTGAGGAACAAGAAAATGGCCCCTGTGGCTGGAACACAGAGGACAAGGCAGTGTGAATGATGTGACAAGAGGGAGACAGGCAGAGGAGATGATGGAAACCATGGAAAGGATTGCAATGGGAAGCTATTTGAGGGTTTCAAGCTCAGAGTGATATGATCTGATTTGTGATATAAAGAAAAAAGAAAAATTGTTTGGCTGCTGCATGGAGAATAGCTTGTTCTGGGGAAAAGTGGAAAGCAGGGGACCAGGTAGGAGCCCACATCGATGCAGCAGGTAAGAGGGGACAGTGACTCGGGCCTGGGAGGTAGCAATGCAGAGAGTGAAAGAGTCAGATGTGGGATATATTTTGGAGGTACCAGAGACGAGGGATCGAAGGCAGACCTGGCAGAGAAGGTGACACACTTCATGGATTGTTGGGTTACAGAGGATAAGTAGTCCTCCAGATAGAGGAGGGTTTGTTTTTGTTTCGTTTGGGGGTTTTATTAAGATCCAGAAGTGCTTTGGGCACGATGATCATGAATGGCACGTACAGATCAGTTCTCAGAGAGGATAAGTGAAAGGTAGGTCAGATAAGTATGTAAAGGTCTTGAGCGTTATGGGAAGAACTTGGCTTCTATTTCTTAGGGTTATAGGGAGCCATTGAAGGTGCTAGAACATGGGTATTTATAAGAAGACCCATAGGAGTCTCCATATGAAGATGTGGAAGATGCCTTCACAAGTATTTCATGGGTTCTTGTAAAAGGCACCTGATATTTAGCAATGGTACGTTCTCCTTTCCCTGTGCCAAAGGCAATGTGGTGCCCAGGCTGAGTTCTGTTCTGGGATGTGTTCTGCTATGAGTTCTCTGGACATCCAGATCCCTGGGGACAGAGCCAGGTGGCCAGAGGTGAAAACACAACCAGCCTCCACTGCCTTAGACACCTTCCCAAGCGCTGCCCAGCTTTACCCATGAATGGGGTAAGCCAGTCGCATATGCCTCTGGTAGTCTGACCAGCCAGTCAGCTGGGCTTGATTCCTCGTGGACATCTATCACTCAAGTTCTTCCAAGGCCTGACAGAGATACTGATGTGTTCCCTCTCACCGTGGCTCCATCTACAAGAAGCTCTTTGACTCTGGCAGACATCTTGCTCGAGCCTTGGTTTTTCTGTATGAAAAGGGAAAAGACTGGACTTAGTGACCCCAAGAGTCTTCCAGCCACGGAGCTGTCTGGCTTCTAGACCCGCCCTGTTTCTACTCAGAACCCCTTTGTACATCTGCTCTTCGTGGAGGGAACAAAGCCACAGTGTTAGCTTGGAGCGAATTCTGCCAGCGGCCTCAGTTCCGCAGTCTGAGAGGCCCACTGGGATCCACTGAAGGGAGAAGTGGAATCCCGCTGGGTCTTCTCTGCCCCGTGGATTCTGGAAAGCACTTGCAAAGCCTGAATTCCCAGCCCACACGCTGGAGCTAGCCATCCTCCCTTTGAAACCTAAGAAAGTAGCAGGAACAGCCATTTACCTGTCACATGGTTTTCATAATTTCCCTGGCACCTTCGCTAATCATTGAAGTGGGTTTTGGCGGGCGGTAGTGCAAGCTCCAGGTCTGACAGGAACGTGCTGGACCGCAGCTCCTTCGGAGGGAGAGAATTGGAGCCGAGATCTTACGGTGCCCCTCCTGAGTGTGTCCAGCCGCAGGGGTTTGCTCATGAATATTTGGGGGCCCCGATGAAATTCAGGAAGGGAGCTGGGTCGCAGGAGGGTAAAACAGATGACGCCCAGCCCCAGCCCTGGGTGGGAAACAACCCTGAGTGGTGTAAGTGGAAGGTGAAGAACTACAGAGTGCTGAGAAGACACAGAGCCACTCGGGATGGGGGAGGCGAAGCCCATGACCTGTCCATTCCGTGTAGTCTCAAAAGTTCTTCTTTGTTCCTTTGTCACTGAGTGTGGTGCTGGGCACTGGGGTTACAGTGGTAGGACCTTGGCCCAGTCCTTTTCTTCCCAGAAATCCAAACTAAAGAGAGCTGAGCATTGTGGTTCCAACTCAGAAAGGAGGTCAGCATGGCCTCGGGTGAGGGCTGTCTGGAAGAGGAGTCAGGAAGGACTCAAAGAGAAAGAAAGGTCTCCAGAGCACCAGTGGGACTTTGGACCAAACAGGTGTGGTTTCCAGCTGTCTCTGAATCTTTGTTCTCTCATCTGTAAAAAGAATGCTAGTTCTAGGGATGTGACAGATATTAGATGAATTCAGGACAAAATGAGCCTGATTCAAAGTGAGGTCCCCTGAAATGACTGGCGGGGGGAGGGGGGACGGGTGAATGGCGCAAGGTGACACAGAATCTGGGGAAGGGAATCTACAAGTGCTGTCTGCTCCCTCCCAGCCCTCGGGGTCAGGGTTGGGGTGCTAGGGCCCAGGCCAGCACCACAGACTGCTTGGGCCCCAGTGGCCTGTTTGCCCCACACTTCCTGCGGGCATCAGCACGGCATGCTTCTGTGGGCAGTCAGGGAGGCAGGGCCCAGTGAATTTCCACAAGCCAGGAGGGCCCCACTCTGAGGCTCACACCTAGGGGAACTTGAGATGTTGGCCAAGTTCAGGCGGTGGGAGGGGACGGCAAGTGCTGCGTCGGCTGGATTTGGTGGGGAAATGGGCCTCCAGGGTGGAAAAGGAAAATAAAGAGAAAGATTCTTGCTCTAGCTTGCTCAGGGAGAGATGCAGTTCCCAAGGCCTTCCCTCCCCCACCACAGGCCCTTGCTGGAGAACTAAGCTTCAAAATCTGGCCTAGCAGAGACCTACCTCCTCCAGGAAGCCTGTTTGGGTGACTGATTCCTTGGAACTGTCACTCCTCCAGGCTTTGTCCTTGTGAATGACCCTCATTTGCTGAGTCCTTGAACATGGCCTGTCTAGTATGGTTCATATTTTAAGCATAATATGAGCTTCTGCCAGAAAAGGCAAAAGGGGGAAGAGAAAATCACATTTATTGAGCCCCTACTGGATACCTCACCCTGGGATGAGCTCTTCTCATATTTCATAGCTCTCCTATAATCCTAGCAACAGCTCTCTAAGGTAAGGAACACTCTGTTGGACATATAATGAGTGGCTCAAGGAGGTGTAAGTTCCAGATTTAGAACCCAAGTCTGCCAGTCTGAGCTTTTCTAAAGTCATCCATCCTTCAAGGCCCATATCTTCTACCTAAAATCACGGTCCTCTGTGGGAAGGGTTCTTTCTATGCGCTGCAGTGAAAT
Source organism: Marmota flaviventris (assembly GCF_047511675.1). NCBI lineage: Eukaryota > Metazoa > Chordata > Mammalia > Rodentia > Sciuridae > Marmota > Marmota flaviventris. The sequence goes on along the minus strand of NC_092507.1, from coordinate 37,252,699 downwards.
TAAGTTGGGGAATGCTGTTGGTTCACCATCCTCCTGGAGCCTCCCAATCTGCAGTAGCATACCCAAAGCTCTGAGAAATCCTGCAGAGGAGACACCTGACTTTCTGTACTAAGCCCAGCACTCCTGGGAGAAGCACTTCTGTCGCATGACAGAGTCTAACATCTCCCAAGGCCCCTAGATATACACTTAGAGATCCAATGTCTATAAAGCAAATCTCTCCAAACTGGTAGTTTTCAGGAACAAGCTCCCTCAGAAATTTAAGGTGGGTTATGAAGCCTGAATTGGATGTAGATCAGAGGGCAGGGGAAGGAAGGTATATTGGGCAGTGGAACAGAGTAAGGAAGGGCACAGAGGTGGGAGTGAACATGAGGAATCAGACAAGGAGGCAACAGTCCCAGCTGAAACCCATTGTCTGTTGTACATGAACTGTTAACATCTTTTTTGACCACAAAAGCTTGTCTCTAGGGCCAGAAGCACATTGTGACTATGAGTCATGCTGCCGGGAGTTACAAGCAGGAGGCAGTAGCTGAAAAGTTTGTGAATTTGTGTTCCCGTGGCCTAAGGAAACAGACAGAGTGCAGCAGGAGGGACTTTAATTAGACTTTTGGTTAAGCCATCAGTAGAAGATCCACAGGCATTATCCTATAATGCTTCTTTTGTCCCCACACTGGAATGTCCTTCTTTCTGCACATTCTCATCTTTCCAACCTCCACTGGTCAACTCATTTTTCAAGAAGACTTCTGAAGACCTAATGCTCTGTTTCCTCTGCAACCAGGTAGTCCCCATCCACTTCCCCTTCCAAAGAGGATGCTGAAGTCCTATGCAGACATCAGGACTTGGAATCTTGGTAGCAACATTAGGCAAAGAAGTGGACCTGTCAACATCTGCCTAGGGCTGAGCCTGGAATACTAGACACTGGGGGACACTAAGCAGTGACAAACATGGGTATATACAAGTATTGGTCACCCAGGTGGGAAGTTCTTGGAACTGTCCTATGAGACACAGGTGAAGGAAAGGGTGAGGTGGGATGGGACATTTATAGATGGGAATACAATTAAAATCTTCAAGTAATAGCTCATATTTGTACAAACCCTTCTGTGGTCTGGAGTGGTGATTCTCAAAGTGTGGTCCCTGAGCCAACAGGTTACCTGAGAACAAGGTAGAAATGCACGATCCTTGCACTGTGCCACTCCCAGAACAACTGAGTCAGAGACTCAAGGTGGAGCCCAGCCGAGAATTTTAATAAGGCCTTGGGGTGATTCTGAAGCATGTTAAATTTGGAGAACCACTGACTTACATTCCTGTTATCATAATTACTTCTCATGAGAAATAGGCTTATTGTCCCTCACTGTGGAAAACCTCTCAGAGAAGACTTTTGCGCAGCCCTAGGACCTGGAGCAGAAAAGCTACAGAGCTGGAGGCCAACCCAGCTGGGACTCTGCATCCCAGTCATTCTGTTCCCAAGGACACCAGATTCCATCTTGTAGGGGGAGGAGCTTCCCAGTGGCAGGACTGAGTGGTCTGCCCAAGTACTAAGAGAGCTGTGTGCCTTGGCCTAGAGACAGCCTTAATTGGCTCATTAATAGCTGTGATTAGCAAGAATGGAGAAGCCTTTATCTTTGAAGTCCCTGGGCTGTGCTAGAAGCTCATGCAGGGGGCTTGCTGTGGCTAATTAAAGCTCAGCTGCGTTTCCTGTTAAGGGCCCAGCGTGTTAATGGCTTCAAGCGAGAAAAATTAAGCTTCAATTTCCATTCATAGGTAATGGATAAAACCAGCAGAATGAAGATGAGAAGGGGCCTTTTTAAAGGGGCAGAGCCCCTGGGCTGGAAGAGGAGCTCTGGGTCTTTTCTGAAGTCAGTAGCCCAGGAGGTGCTGCTGACTTGGGGACAGCATGGGATGGGAGATGGGCTCAGATTCCCACAATGACAGATCCTAGGGCTGATGTCTTCATTCTCACTGTTAGTATGATTTTGAGCACTTCTGCTTCTGGCCCCTGATTAAACCTGCTCAGGTGGGTGTGGATAGAAAGTGGTGAGTGTGAACTGGGGGACAGGCCTGGTGGTAATAGGATCTCTGAACGTCCAATGGTCTATTACTGTTCATTTATCAGCTGCCTTTCCTTAAGTATTTACTAAGTGCCAGACCCAGGGCTGAGCGCTTTATATGATCTCTCTAATGGTCTCCATAATCTACAGAAAATACGTAAGGCACAGATGTGCTAGCTAGTTGATCTGCATCTGAGCCATGGACTGGACCCAGCTCTTTCTCATTCAAAACCCCTTGTTCTTAGCCAGCGATATGGCCAAGCCTCCATGATCCTTGAAACTTTTCTGGGGCCAGGGTCATTTCAAACCAAGAATGTCAACTCCAGCAGCCCTCTACCTGGTGAGGGGACCTGGGACTTCTTATCATTTCTTATCTTTCTCCCTCCACCATCCCCTACCCCATGTGAGGGGAGGTGACCAAGAAGAAACCTTTTCCTGAGAACATGCTCTGGTTAAACAAAGGATTCAAACTAGACCCCAGCTACGTGGATAGAAACATATAGATGATATTTCAGAATCAGAAATCAGGACATGTGGTCTGAAAACTGGTCTATCTTTATTTAATCAATTTATTCCTCTGAAAAATGCGATCAAAGAAATCAAATTGTAGAAAGATTGAGAAATTTCAAAAATTGGCCAATAATTGGTATGTACATTCAAATAAGACCTAGATAGTTAAGAAAACTATACCCAAAAACCCTGCACAAGGTACATGTGGATCCCTGGGAGCCCTTCTTTGTAGCTGAGACAGTCAAAGGTTTTCCCTTCCTCAAGACTTGAGCCATAGGCCTCCTCCTCCAGGGAGGAGCCCCACTGCCCCCACTCTAGCCTTCGTTTCTCTCTAAGTGGCTTTGACCCCCAATTGTCTACCATTGTCTTTTCAATGGCTTATTTCAGAGTTGAACATGGCCCTGCCCCCTGCCTAGTGGGTTCTGAGATTCTCAAATGGTCAGAGTCATCTCTAACTCCCAGGGACCCAGGCACACAGAGGACAGCAGACTCAGTGGGTTTTAGCTGAATGAATGAATGAATGAATGAACGAATGGCCATTCTGAGCTATATTCATCTCTGCTGGCTCTGGGGCTTTGTGTCTTCTTCACAGTCCTTCAGCATGGCTAGTGATTGTGGGTCTTCTCTTCTGCCTCCCATTACTGGTGAGCATATCCAGGGGTAGGTAAGCACATCCAGGGATAGGTCTAATTGTCCCTTTGTCCACCTAGGGAACAGTGTCAAAGAGACTCAGGGAAGAGCTTACTGAAAGAACAGAGAACTTGCATCTCACCAAATTGCCTTAGAATTTTTTTCCCTTGGCAGAGAAAGAGTTAACCTGTATGTGTGAGCCTATCCCCACCCAGCCCAGCTCCCTCCACAGAGACCCAAATCAAATTAGAAGGAAGACCCCGCCCATTGGGTTGGTTATTCCAGGTCAGGCAGAGCAAACAAAGCTGAGGATAGGTGTGGGGTAGCCAGGATGGAAACACTGGCAGGGCAGAGGGGGCAGGGCCAAATGACCACTGTCACCTAGGTTTCCTCCATGTGAACTGGGAGGGGGTTGCTTTTTCAGCTCCAGGACCTACTAAGAAACTCATAGCTCCCCTTGCTATGCCAAGTCTTGGCCATGAAGGTCAACAAGGTGAAGAGGAAAAAGCACACCGAGAAGCTCTGACTCCCTCAGTGACCACGGTGACTCTTCATAAACTCTCTCCTTCACCCATGAGACAGGGCAACAGTAAAAACGCCACCTTCAAAGGATAGTTGAGATCAGAAGCACAATAGCCAATAGAGTAAAGCTTTGTGAATAGTTACCATGGACTGTTGGGTGCCACCTTGCCATGTGACTCCCAGAAAATCAGAAAATGTGTTGTCTCTGGAGGGAAAAACAGAACAGACCAAACTGTCCTTGGGGTGAGGTGAAACTCAATTCCCAGGGAACACACTCCATGCCAAGCCCTAGGTTGGTAGACACATAACTCTGCATTACAGACTTCATTAATCTCCACAGCCAATATTTGGAGATGGGATTAACCCCTGGAAAAGATGGGGAAATTGAAAATAGAGAGACTCAAAGAGGTAAAGCCATGTGCCACCCATTAGTCTCAAATGTCAAAACCAAGTCAGGCCAAAACCTAGGACGTTCCAACCCCATACTCGCTCGCGCTGCCTCCCCAACACAGACACCTGTCTGGGCTCCATTTCTGCTTTGCATTGATTGTTTCCTCCAGCATGTCCTTCCTGCTGTGCCTTCCATGTCCTTCCCACCCTCGAAGGAGCCACTCAGTGCCATCTGCTTCAGCATGTTCCCACCTCTCTTCCTAACTACCTACCGCACACTGCAACCCCACATGTACCCTGTTGGAACCAGCACAGTACCATGTGTTCCAGGTGCCTCCTGTGGAGAAGGGTGACGGCAGCCTGTGCCTCTCCCTTCAGATTGGCATCCCCAAGGAGACAGAGCCTGTGCTCTCCTCATTCTATCTCCTCAGCCACAACTGGGTACAGAGCCTTGTTGCAAGCGGGGGCTCAGAGAAGATGAAGCTATTGAATCTCCTTTCTCCAGGCCTGTGTCCTGGAGTTGGGCTAAATGAGTGACCTGGAAGGGCCAGGCCTAAGTTCTATACAACCAGTCTACCCATCACCTCCCTGACCTGGTCTCCGCTGCTCCAGCAATGCTGGCCCCTTGTACTTCCTTTAGAACGCCAGATGCTGCTGCTCAGGACCTTCACAATTGCTCCTTCCTCCACCTGAAGACACCTCCCCACAGCTCCTTTCTTTGGGTCTTCTTTTCCTGACCACACTCTTTAAATTGTCCCAACATTCTCTGTCTCCCTCCTCTGTTTTATTTCTCTCCATTGCGTTCATCAGCATCTTACATTTAAAAAAAAAAAAAAAATACTAGGCTGTTAGCCACTCCACCTCCGAATTGCCTGGGGAGTTTGCTTTAAGACACGGATTCCTGGCCCCCACCACACCCAGGATCTCAGGGGTGAAGACTGGTTATTTGTGTTTTATAAATGCTCTCCAGATGATTCTGATGCACGGGGAGGATTGGAAATTATTTTTAAAAAAATCACTGGACAAACTAAGGTCCCTCTCAGATGGAATATTATTTGAATAGACCAAACTTCAGCCTCAATTCTCATCTTTACTCGCCACCCCCTGATCCCCACTCCGTGCTGCCCATGCTCCTCCCTCAGGCCGTGTAGAACTCTGCTGCTCTGATGGCAGCAACCCTGTTGGGTCTCTTCTGCTTTTGCTCATGCTCCTGCTTCTACTCTAACATCCCTTCCAGTCCTCTCCACTTATTTCCGAAAACACTGCTGAGAATGCCACCTTGTGTGAGAGGCCTGACTCCTGTACCCGACCCAAGTCAGTCTCTGACTTCTTCCTCTGAATTCAGGGGGTCTTGCATGTACCTATGGTACAGAGTTGATCCCACTATCTTATCATTTCGTTCTCAGGAGCTCATTCTTCTCAGCACATGACGACTCCTTGTTCTTCCTTCAGAGCATCAGTCGGAGCTGCTCAGCACCTTTGCCTCTGCTGTCCCCATCACCTGTAGACACCTCTATTCAGCTGCCTTCTTTACTTCTCCAGGTCTTCCTTTATAAGGCATCAACTGAGTCACATTCATCAATATTTCCAGAGCCTAGCATAGTACTTGGCACACAGCTGAAGCTTCCTAAGCGCTAAGATGTGAATGATCCAATTTCATCTGGCTATTGTCTCCAGTTCAAACCTGCTCTTAAGACAAGATAGACCCTCCTGTCAGCATCCCTCCTACTGTCTGTCCATCAGTGACCTAGCCATCAGCCTTCCCCTATTTCAGGACCTTGCTGTCTCCAGGGAATCCAAGCCTTCTTCTACAAAGGTTCTAGGCCTCACTGCAGCCCTGGGGCAGTTCTTTGTTAGGGGGAGGGCACTATCTCTTACCTCCCTTTTTTGGATGGCACTTGACTCACTATGTCTCAGAATGCAGTGAGACCAATCCCTGATGGTGCTCCAGGCAGAAAGGAAAATAACACAACACACACATGCAAACATAACAGGGTAGCTCTAGAGTCTGGCTCAAACCATCAGAGATCTCTGGGCACAGCTTCTTCACTCCTCAGAGGGCCAGAGCCATCTGGACACTTGCATAAGGTCAGTGGGCCCTTGCAGGAATCAGCCCCTTTCAGTAAGTGGCTCTTCCCCTTCCCCACCTCTCACCCTTTGCCTGCCAGGGAACTGCTGGACTTCCTCTTAATGAGAACCATGATTTATATTGGCTGGGCCCAATTAGCGCCAAGCTCTCTGGGGCCGCCAAGTGCCCCGCCGGCCAGCAGCTGAGGCCTGTCTGGCAGGACATATTTGGATGATGAAGCCATGCTGCATGCTAAACTCAGCCCAAGAAAGAGCAACTTGACTTGGATGCCCACCAAAGGCTGCCAAGCTTGGCTCCTGCCCATGAGTTGGGCAACAAGGCCGTCTGGCAGGGGCTGGGGCCGTGCTTCCCTGGCAAGAGGGGAGAGACTGGTCCAGGAGAGCAACACCCCAGGGCAGCAGGCCCTCCCTGGGCTTGGCTGGGCCCAGCAAGTTTAGGCAGTGAGAGAACCCTGAGTTGAGAGCCAGGAAATCTGGACTCAGACCCAGCTCCACCACCAACTCCTTATGTGTGACCCCAGCACGTGGTTTATGTCCCTCTCTGCATCTCAACTTCTCACCTATAAAGTGAGAAGGATTTCCTTGCTAGCTTCAGAAAACATATAAGGAACATAAAAAAGGGTCTACTCCCTTTAAGCCTCAGTTTCTTCAATCGTTAAACAGGACGAGCATGGCATTTCCCTCCCACAGCTGCCATGAGGAGTTTGTGTAGATTCATACAGAGTGCCTGGCATGGAAAGAGGGCTAAGCAGCCATTTCCTCTCCCCTTCAGCTGATTAGCATTACAATGGCGGCGGGGGGTGGGGTGGGGGGTGGGGTGGGGGTGAGGAGGCGTTCCACTTCTCTTACTCTTAGTTTTCTCAGATGCCTTCTTCATATGGATTGGTGTGAAAATCAAGTTTGGAAATTGAGACTCCAAAACTAGCTTATTGTGTACACTGGTACAACTGAGAATTAGTAGATCTGGGTTTTAAACTTAGGTCTGTCCGACCCCAAAGTCCATGTTCTGTCTATGACACAATATCCACTCCCCAACACCCGCTGGCTTTCAAGCCTTGCTGTTAGTGGTAGGGGGGGAGCACAGAGCTTGCCTGGGGAGACCCAACCCACCCACAGACACAGCCGCACAGTTGCCACCCCAGATCAGTCCTTTATGTTGATGGCAGAACTTCTGAAAAGCTCAAGCTTCTGGGAGAAAGCTTCCAGGAGAAGTTCAAGCTTCTAGGACAGAAAGCAAGAGAGGATTGTCCTGAGTCCCCAGGGAGTCACATGAAGGCTCTAAAGAGAAGACAGGGGTTGGGGTTGTAGCTCAGTGGTAGAGTGCTTGCCTGGCATGTATGAGGCACTGGGTTTGATCCTCAGCACCACATAAAAATAAACAAATAAAAATAAAGGTATTGTGTCCATTTACAAAAGAAGGAGGAGGAGGAGGAGGAAGAGGAGGAGGAGGAGGAGGAGGAGGAGGAGGAGGCTCAATCTTGCTGGGCCACACAGCCTCCTTTCTGTGACCCTACATCCTCCCTGCTCTTTAGGGTGGAGGCTCAGAGTCAGAGAAAGAGAGCATGAATTTTAGTCCCCATCCTGTCACTGTCTTCTTACAAGGCTTTGGACAAGCACTCTAGACTTCTGGAAAATGGAAGTGGCACACAAACTCCCTGATGTAGGGATCTTTTCATAACAGGAATATTTGCTCCTATAAACTTTCAGTGGGACTCCTCTTGGCTTTGTTTCTTCTTTCTGTTTCTTCAACATCTCTTAACAAAAAGAAAAAGCAAACAATCCCCCTTTCATTTAATAATGTCTCTGGGACATTCAGCTGGGGTATAAAGAATGCAAGGAAGATGGCTGTGGAGCCCAGATAAATCTGCAGCTCTTCATCCCCCCTTGGAGAAGGACACATTAAGGCCCTCGCCAAGCCCTGTGAACACGAGAGCCTGCAACTCCCAGAGAAATAAACATGCTTCAGAGCAAAGGGGAGCCAACGGAAGTCAATAAGCTTGGAGGGACTTGAGAGGTTTTGGATGTTTAAGGCAGAGCATTAATTCATTTGGGGGAATTATAGCCTGCTATACCAAATCTGGACTAGAGAAATAAAAGACCATGAAAATGCGTTACGTTTTTACCCCAAACCTGCCACCATCCCATGCTCTCTTCTTTCCTTCTGAGGAACTGGACATTTTATTCTCTTTTGACATTTTATTCTACTATAAACCCCCTTCACCCTAGTGCTAAATATGCAGGAGGTACCCAATAGAAGTTCCATATGTGATCTCACCAATCGGGGGCCCCCATGTAGACCATAAAGATGGGATCATCTGAAGCCAACCCTGTTGTAAGGAGGTGGCAGGTGTCCACTTTGGCTAAACTCACATATGTTGCAGCCCATGGATTCCAGGAAGGATGGTCAGCTCATATGTGATTCATCCCAGCCACAGAGGCTCCGGGTGTGACCTTAGATAAGTGAGCATGTGGTGGAATGTATGAACATTCAGAAAAGGACATCAAGAGACACCCTGATCCAATCAACTCAGAATGGAATACATATCTGTTTACTGATCAGCAGATGGTATCTTTCTGATCTCCCAACTGCTGGGTGTGGGGAGCCCAGAGGAATTGGAACAGAAGGAAGAGACAGATATGTGAAAATGGAATGAACATTAGTTTACAATTAAGTTACTGAATGGAGAATAAAGGCCAAGATAGGAATTTAACCCTTGGTATTATCATAAAGAATAACACTATGGTTTTCTAATTGCTTTCCCAGAATCTAGATTCACTCTCACTAAAGTTTTTATCATTATGTCTATTTTAGAGGCAACCAAGAGAATATTGGTGTCTTCCTCTAAGAATTTATTAGTAAAAGCATCGAATGTCCATGCCACGGTTTTGAAATCACAGATCACCAATTAGCCAGTCCCCCCCACCCCCACAAAGGAAGACTGACATACAAAGAATTCTAAAAGATTGCGAGTCATTAATTAAACTTCTTCCAAAATGACTGCATAGGAGATTAAAAGCCTTTTGCCCTATGTCACACTATACCTGGGGCAGGTTTCTTATGAAAGAGGTGTTCCCTTCTCTTACTTCACTTTAAATGGCTCAGTTTCCCAGATTCTATGCTTAATTCTCCTCTTTTGTTTTATAAACACTGTCCTTAGTGCACTCATTCACATCAGTCTCACAGCTGTACATCTCCAGCTTGGATTCTTCTTTTAAGATTCGCAGCTGCGTTTTCTACTGTGGGCATTTTGGCCTGAGCATCCCAACAGCACTTAAAACTAGACCCAGCCGTTCTGTTCCGTTCCCTCTCTCTGGTAATACTGTTCTTTCCTTCACACTCAATTATAGAAGAAGGAAAGGAGAGAGAAAGGGAGAAAAAGAAAGGAGAGAGAGAGAGAGAGAGAGAGAGAGAGAGAGAGAGAGAGAGAGAAAAGGAACAAAGGAAGGGAGGGAGAGAGAGAAAGAAGATGAATGGTGCTGAAGAGCCATAAAAGTTGGACTAGAGGGTCCAGTCCAACCCTTCCTTCTAAAGATGAACAAACTGGCCTGATGAATCAGAACTGGGGCTGGAAATGCTGTCTCATGACATCTGGCTGGGATCTTTGTAAGAGCCAAAACATAGAGCACTAAGGAATGACACAGGGAAGGCAGAGGGCCAGGGAGGAAACCTGGACCTTTGATTCAGAACACTCATCCCAATGTGTGGTCATGGATTTGTCTCTTTACAAGGGTGATGTCTGTTTCTGTGGGGTCAATTCTGTGAGACCAGGGACCACGTCACATTCACTACAAAACCCATATCACCCAGCGCAGGGTGCACACATAGAAGGTAATTGCTAAATATTTGCACCATTCCTAGTAGCCACAACATAGGAAGAATCTAGAGATTAATTTAACCAAGCATACAAGGGACCTCTATGTAGAAGAGTATGACCCTAATAGGGAACACGGAAGAAAATGTGAATAAATAGAGAGACATCCTTGCTCACAAATGGGTTGACTTAATTTTTAAAATATATTCCTTCTCCAAAATCAATATAAATATTTACTATAAGGCCAATAAAAGTTCCAGTTGAGTTTTGAAGAACTGAATACACTTTAAAATGCACATGGAGAAATATAAATGGAGTTAATCTAAAAACTTTAAACTTTAGAAGAAGAGGGGAGAACTCAACCTTCCCGATATTGACATGCTGCAAGACCACAGAATAAGCACATGGTAGCACTGACACAAGAACAGACAGACACTTCTATCGCAGAGCAGAGGTGCACATGGGTACTCTCTGCTCCTCCAGATCCCTTCTCTACCCTGGTCTGCTCTGCCTTGCTGCCAGAGGCCAGCCTCCTGCAATCCATTAACCATACTCGCACTTTAAAGCTCTGTTGAGTTTCCACCAAGAGACACTGGAAGAAAGTTGGAGGGAAATGAAGAAAGAGGGTAGTTATTCTCTACCTCTCTTCCTGCCAGGCTGCAGGTGGGGCCCAGCTGCTACCCATTCTGAAGAGCAAAACGCCATCTCCAGCTTTCTCTTAGTTTTGATAGCTGCTCTTTCAAGACCCTTGCTCATTCATGCCTGATAGATGGGTGCTTCAGGGCACCCCCTGTTGCTGCTGAGTGCCCCCCCTCCTTGTTTGTGTTCTTAACCTGGTAATTCTTTAATCAAGCTTTCCTTGGATAGTCCATTTGGGCTTGTATTTTGTTTTCTATTAGAGCCCTCACAGATACATATATAAAAGGACTTAAAATACAGTGAAAGTAATGTGACAAATCAATTTAATATTGGGACTGGGGATGTGGCTCAAGCAGTAGTGCGCTTGCCTGGCATGTGCAGGGCGCTGGGTTCTAACCTCAGCACCACATAAAAAAATTAAAATAAAGATGTTGTGTCCACCGAAAACTAAAAAAAAATAAATAAATAAATATAAAAAAAATTTAATATTGACAGATTGAGGAAATCTAGCTCATTATAAGCCAAAGGGTAAAACTTGATTTCTTACTGAATATCATATGCAAATGTGGGTATTACATAGATTAAAAGAATAAAGGTGGAAAAAGAATAATCTGATTCTGTGCCATAATTTTAAATAAATTTAAAAGGATTGAAATCATACAAAGTATGTTCTCAGACTACAAGAGAATTGAATTAGAAATCAATAACCGAAAGGTATCTCAACAATAGCCAATAATTTGGAAACTAAATAACAGTTATAAATATGATTCAAAGAACAAATCACAGAAATATTTTAATTGAATGGAGACGAAAATATATCCAAAATTGTGAAGTGAAGATAAAATATATAGAATTAAATGTTTATATTATAAAAAAATAAAAAGTTTAAAATCAATGAACTGAGTTATATCTTAAGGAGTAAGAACAGGGATAGGGTATGTAGCTCAGTGGTATAGCACATACTTAGCATGTGTGAGACCCTGGGTTCAATCCCTAGCACTGTTAAATAAAAAATAAATAAATAAATAAGGAAATGAAAGGAAGAAAGAAAGAAGGAGGAGGAGGAAGAGGAGGAGGAGGAGGAGGAGAAGGAGGAGGAGGAGGACAAGGAGGAGGGAAAACTAAAACCTAAGAAGAAACACAGTCATAAAATAAAATAGAAAAACAGAGAACATTGATGAAACCTGAAGCTAGTTATTTAAGAAGATCCATAAAAACAATTAACCTTGGACCACTCTATTAGGAAGAGAAGAAAGAAAAAGACTAAATTACTATTAACCAAAAGGAGAATGGGAAGGCCATCAGTAGATGTAGAAAATGAAAGGCTTCAGGAAACAAGAACAATATACAAGATTCATATATACTTTCAAGGAACAATCATAAACTTGAAATGCTATCTGCAAGAACATCACAAAATGTAAAATACTTCAGGAAAATCTTTACAAAAGATCTGCAGATGTGTATATGAAAGTATTGCTGAAAGAAATTAAAGAAAACCTTACGAGTAAACTGTGTTTATGGATTCAAGTGTTATCAAGTGTTATTCTAGTATTATCAAGATATAAATTCTTCCCTGATTGATCTAGAGATTCCTTGAAATTTCAATCAAAATCCCAGGAGACATTTTTTTGCAGGAATTAATAGACTGATTCCAAAATTTGTATGAAAATGCAAATGATTTGATAGCCAAATGTATTTGAAAATGAAAAACAAAATTAGAAGACTTACACTACTTAAATTCATGACTAAGTATAAAGCTATAGTAATAAAGACGATGTGGTATTGCCTTAAATATAGATATGCATATCAGTGGGGCAGAACATATTTTTGAAAATATACCCACACATAAATTTCAAAGGTACATCCACATATAAATGACCAAGTGATCTCTGATAGAGGTGCCATGGTAATTCTATATAGAAAAGATATCTTTCAACAGATGGTATTGGAACAATAGATATCCATTTGCAAAAAGATGAAGATGGGCTGTGTGTGGAGGCACATGGCTGTAATCCCAGTGGGCTCAGGAGGCTGAGGCAGGAGGATCACAAGTTTCAGGCCAGCCTTAGCAGTTTAGCAAGGCCCTTAGCAACTAAATGAGACCCTGTCTCAAAATAAAAAATAAAAGGGCTGGGGATGTGGCTCAGTGGTAAAACATCCCTGAGTTGTATTCCCAACAACCGAAAAAAAAACCAAAACAACAACAACAACAAAAACCCACTATACACACACACCCAAAAGATGTTCAACATCATTTATCACAAGAGAAGTGTAAATCACAGTGAGATACCACTTCATCCTCACTAGGATGGCTGCAAGTACAATAACTTGCAAGACCAAAGCCTAGTGAGGTGTGAAAGACTGGAAATCCATACATTGCTCAAAGCCTATTGAATAATAAGTGCCTCAAAATACTATCTGTCAGTCATAGCAGTGAGTGGCCACAACTGTTATGAACAGGAGCTATGCACAGTACAGAATGGAAAACCCTCAAATGGTCTTCACCCCCATGAAGCTTGTCTAAACACACATTCCCCTGTGTATTTGTGACAATTCTTTGAATTTGATCTCTTGAGGATTTCTGTTTCTGTAGCCCTGGGCTAATGCTTTATGGTGTAGCTAGAAGTGATTATTTCAGCTGCAGCATTACTGGAAACCCTAATGGAAAAGGGATCGACTGGGGCGAAAAATCTGACATTAAATAGATGAGAATGTCAGCTGCTAATTTGAGAGGGGAAGACAGATGGGAGGGCTAAGCACTCTAGACTGATAAGGAAAAAGCTCAGAGGCAAAACAAAGACATACACATATGCACACACACACACACACACACACACACACATGTGTGCGCGCACACTGCAAAACTTTGTGATAAAAGTTGGGGAGACAGCAAAAGCTTCTGCTACTGTAGAGGTGCTTGGTTTCCAAAGTCAGAGCTTCTCTGTGAAGGCCATGCTGGCACAGAGAACAGGGTGGATCTAGTTAAAGACAAGTTGAGTAGCTGAAGACTCTTAACAACTCTCTTCATTCCTCTTAGCCTTAGATCCTGGACGTGTAGATATTGGGTGAATGAATTGACGTTATCAATGAATGAAAAAAATCGTAAAATGCTGGTATCATTTCTAGACATAAGGGATTTCAAAAGGGAGGAAAAAGAAGCAAAAACCTTTCCAGCAAGGAAAGGAAGAGCCAGCAGTAACATCCAGGATAACCTCATCCTCGTGCCTGGATCTATGAATGGCTGTCATAGAGAAAATGAGGATTTGTCCTACATGGTCTCAAGATCAGGAACCAGGGACTGGTGGCCGTAAGCTACAGGTAGACAGGTACAGGCTCGATATAAAGACATTTCTAAATACTAATACTAATTGCTGCTTAAAAGTGGAATTAGCTGGGACTGGGGTTGTGGCTCAGAGGTAGAGCTCTCACCTAGCATGCGTGAGGCACTGGGTTTGATCCTCAGCACCACATAAAAATAAAGATATTGTGTTCACTTATAACTTAAAAAAAATTAAAAAGTAAAATTAGCTATCTTCAGTTAGTGACCGAACTTCTTGTCACTAAATATTTCAAGCAGTGTTTAGACAACTACTTGAGAAGACTGATGGAAAGGGGTTTCGAAGATAAAATGAGTGTCCAGAATCCAGTCCCAATTCCGAACCAAGAAAAAGTGAGTGTGAATTTGGACACAATGAGGTTGGTGGGAAAGCAGAGGAGACACCACGCTGCAGATACAGATTGGAGCATCGTCATGAAAAGCCAGTAGCTGAACCCAGACAGCCACCCAATTCCCCAGGATTGGATTTGGTCAATAAAAGCCAGATAAACAAACCTAAAAACATAAGAAAGCATTCCAGTGGGACCAGAGCCACGGCTAGCCTATATGGTGCCTGGTGAAATCAGATGTGGTTACAGTCCCTTGCCAGAGCACACAGTTTGGCAAGGGGAGTGCTAGATGGATTTCGCTGCAGCTCCTCTGCAGAGCACCCCCGACAAGGTGTATCTTGCCCAACTGCTCAGTGTAATGGCCCTGGGTACCACCACAGCACACACCCTCTACGATATTTCCCATAAAGAGTCCATGCTGCAGATGGGCTCACCCTTTCGTAACTTCAGAGCATGAAAGTATTTTTCCTAGGGTAGGAGACACTTTCGAGCATCTTCATCTTCTTTTTCTTTTTTGGCAGGGAGGGTACCAGGGATTCAATTTAGGGACACTTGACCACTGAGCCACATCCCCAGCCCTATTTTGTATTTTATTTAGAGACAGGGTCTCACTGAATTACTTAGGGCCTCACTAAATTGCTGAGGCTGGCTTTGAACTCGTGATTCTCCTGCCTCAACCTCCTGAGTCACTGGGATTACAGGTATGTGCCACCAAGCGTGGCTTATCTTCTTAATATTATTAATAATGATCATGAAAGCCACATTCATGGCCCTTTGTACTACATGGGGTGTTTTCACATTATCTGACTTGATCCCCACAGCAAACCTGTGAGCCACACCCTTCTACTGCTCTGACTTTAAAAATGAGGAATTTGAGGTGTGGAGGGAGTTGCAAGGGCTTTTCCTACACAGCAGGTATTATAAACTCCTAATCACCATATATATGTATAAATCTACTTGTATAGACAACATTGGTTCTGCAAGGGTCAGTCCATATTAAAGGAAAAGAATCTGAAGAGCACTCAGTAGTCTTAGATTCAGCTGAACCACGGATTACCCCACCCAACACACTCACACTCCTTCAGTTGTGCTTGCTTGTCCTTATTGCCAGTTGCAGTGATTTGTCCATTTCTGCCCTGGCTGGGGCCTTTCATCCTAATGAATCCCAACTTTTGGTCCATTTCAATAGCCTCTTATTCTTGGATCTCTCCTATTCGGACACTCCCCACAAATGGTTTTACTCTTACTGACCCATCTGCTGACAAGTCCTAGGACCTCCCTTTCTTGACACTGTCTTGAAAATAGCGCTCAGTGGTGGAGCATCTGGGTGCTGCTCAGCCTCAATGCTCTTCTCCTGCTGTGGAGACGGCTATATTGAGCCATGAACACTCTTTATAGGGTCTCCCTTAGCAACAGAAAGAGGTGAGTGGACACAATTTGACCTTCACATCTTCAGTGCATGGGGCTGAACTCAGTCTGCGGCCAGGAGGAAAGCTCAGTCTGTATCAGGGTGTTGGGATCAGGGTTGGGGATGGACCAGTGGTCCAGATCAGGGCTCAGATCTTTCTATATGTGCAAGTGGAAGTAGCTGCTTTATCTTCCCACTTGACTACTTATATCACTCACATACTTGCTATCTTCTCCCCTGTAAAAATAGATTAAATGACCTCTAGCAAGGAGTAGCCCTCCATTGTCTCTGGATCTTTCTTTCTCTAACACTCCTCAAGGATTTGTCCAGTAAACACCCTCCCTCTCTTTGGGATCAATGTTCCTGTCTCCATGCTAGATCCATCACATCAGCCTGCAAAAACACTTCAGGATTCGTATTTTTAAAAGTCTCTTCATTGACCCATGTCCTTAGGCCACTCCATTTCTTAACTCTTCATCACAAATCTTCTAGAAAGGCTTTCCCATAGTGACCATTGTCATTTCTTCAACTCTCTCTTTGTCTTCAATCCATTGCACTTGTGCTTCCATCCCTAAGCAGTGCTGTCAACCTGTTTGAGATCCCATCTAAGGGTGGCTTCCCTGCCCTGCTCTGTTAGATGTCATTATCTCTCTCCCCTGGTTTTTCTTCTACTTCTGATCGTTTTGGCAGATACTTCTCCTCAAACTTGAAATGAATGAGTACCTGGGATTTAGATTTGGGCCTTATTCAATTCTTTCTTTCTATTATATGTCTGTCTGTCTGTCTGTCTATCTATCATCTATCTGTCTAATGCCTAGTAGGAACTTGGCTGTACATTTAATCTCTGAGCAATGGATCGTAAATATATCTTTCCAGCCCTGCCTGCTCCCTCTTATAAGCTGCTACTTTGACACCTAACGTGGATCTTAGTGGGCAGTTCATATGACCTCAAACCACACCTTTCCATTTCCTCAAAACTCTGTTCCCTTTTAAAATTATTATTATTATTATTATTATTATTATTATTATTATTATTATTTTACTTTTTTGGCAGTACCAGGGATTGAACCCAGGGCCTTGTACATGTTAGGCAAAGCTCTACTGCTGAGCCACATCCTCAGCCCAATCTGTTCCTTCCTCAGCCTTACCCATCTCAGTTAAAAAGCCAAACGTTTTGCACGGTGCTTCATTCCTCTCTTCTCTCACCTCCACATCATCTCCATCACAAAATGGTAGCTATTGGCTCCAACTCTTCATGAACCAAATCTTCTTACTTCTTCCAGTTCCACCACAACCACCTGGACTGAGAACCCATTATTCCCACATGACTATGGCACAGTGTCCTTATTGGGTTCCTTGAATTTCTCTCTTGCCACCTCATCATCCTGCACACCAAAGTTTGAATGGTCTTTTAAAACTCTAAATCAGGTCGTGTTTAACTTCTTTAAAATCCTCCTATAGCTTCTCAGTAAAGCTGGAATTAAAACTTAACCTTGATCTTTAAAGTCTTGCTTTACTCCAACTCCCTGTTGGCTCTTAGAATTTTCTCCTTCATGACCTAAATTCAACTTCATTAGACTTCTCTGTTTTGTTGTTTTTTTTTTTTTTTTTTAACATACTAAGGTACCTCCTTACCTTGTTATGATTTGAATACAAGGTGTCACCCCAAAGCTCCTGTGCTAAGGCATTAATGTTTGGAGATGAAATGATTGGATGGTTAGAGCTGTAACCTAATCAGTCCATCCTTGTTTGAATGGACTGGGTGATAATGGCAGGCAGGAGGAGCATGGCTGGAGGAGGTGGGTCACTTGGAGGAATGCAATGGAACGGTTCATTTTCTCTGCAGTCTCTTCCCCGCCTTCTCTCTGCTTCCTGACCCCATGAATGGAGTAGGGCTCTTCCGCCACATCCTTCCACCATGATGTTCTGCCTTGTCTTAGGCCCAGAGCTATGGAGTAGCCCCCAGGGACTAAACCTTCAAAACCATGAGCCAAAATAAACTTTTCATCTAAGTTTTCTTGTCAGGGATTTTGATCACAGAAGCTGACTAACACAGGGTCTTTGCCCAGGCTATTCTCTTTGCTGATAATGGCCTTCCCTCAGATCTTCTCTTGGTGGATTCCTCATCATTTGCCAGACACTCTCTACCTCTTACACTCTCTATATTTTTATTTAATGACCTGCTTATTATTTTTCTTCATCAACTAGAAAGTAAGTTAAGTGTGAGCAAGGACCTTGCCTATAGCATTCACCAAGTCCTTAGCACCATGCACCAAATCTCTCAATGCACATGTGGCATGTATAAATGAATAAATCTTTACAAAGGTCACTGTCACTGCCACGCACCAAGCACCAGGCAGTAGGTACTGAAACATGCAGTTGTCAAGGAAGCCACACCCTTGGTTCAAACCCTTACTCAGTGTGTGATTTTGGTCAGGTTTTCTCCCAGTGTCTCAGTTTTCTTATCTATAGAATGAGGAGTTCCCTCACAGATTTTGTATGAACAGGTCAGAGATAATACATCTAAATAAAGTGATAAAGTAATACAATAAATGCCCAATAAGAATTAGAAATGATATATCATGACACAGCAATCCTGTGAGGCAGGATTTCTCAATCTGGCCAGAATTGGCATTTGAGGTGGAACAACCCATTACTGCAGAAGAGGATGTCAGGTGCATCGTGAGATTTTTAGCAGCACCCTGGCCTCTATTGCCAGATGCCAGCAGCCCCAACCCAGTTATGACACCCAAAAGATGTCTTTAAAAGTCCTCAAATATCCCTGGGGTTTGGGAGGAGGGCAAAACCACTGCTGTAAGACATGTACTATCACCTCCTTGGACAGATAAAAAATTGAAAGTTTACAGAGTCTCAATAATTTGCCCAAGGTCAAAGGGCACAGAGTAGTGGAGCAGAGATTCAAACCCCTGTCTTCCTGTTCCCTGGGCATGATATTTCCTCCACAGCTCACCATGCTCAAGCCAAGCCCAAGCCCCCCCCCCACCCCCCCCCCCCCCCCCCCCCGCGGCCGCCTCACACTCTCACAGATCCGTGCTAATTACACAGCAACGTAAAACTTTATATGTGGTTTGTTATTTTATATCCAGGAACATGGTCCACAGCCTTCATTACATAAAGCAGCTGTGTGTACAGTTGGGGTCTAAGTGCCATTTAGTGGTCAGCTTGATGGGGTATTTTGTTTCAAGCATCACATTTCTTCTTTCCCTTTCCATACTTTGATTGAATTCTAAATAGAGGAATGAAGCATCGCACAGCTTGGGCTAACGTGAAAGGCAAATTCTAAATGACTCTCACCCCACTGTCCTAATTAGATGGGAAGATAAATCCCAGAATTGCTCCATGCAGTTTGAGTGTGTCCTCCATGATTGTGTGAGTGTGTGTGTGCGCGTGCGCGCGCTCACAAGCCACATCCACTGTGGCCTGTGCTACCTGTGTTCCCTTCCCATTCATGTCTTGAAGGAAGCAAGGACGTCAGTGGAAAGGTCTAGAGAGTCAGGCCTTCTGACTATCAGCTGCCTGTCATGAATCTGTCATGCCTACCCTCTGAGACTCAGTTTCCTCATATATAAAATAGGGGTTAAAATATCTGTCTTACAATGTCGCTGAGATCCTTTGGATAAAGGGCCTGGCGCATGTTGGTATGCAATAACCCCAAGCTCCTTTCCCTCCTTCACTTGCTTTATGGCCCCATGCCACTCTAGCCCTACCCCAGTCCACTCTCACTGCCACCCCTTCCTCTTCAGCCAGAATGCTCTTCTCCCTGTCCTGGCTCACTCAGCCCCTTCACTCTCATCATTCCCCTTACCTGGGGTACAAACAAAGCTTTTTCCAGTATTGAAATTCTCTTTTCCTTCAGACTAATTCAAATGTTACCTCTTCCAGGAAGATGTCCCTGACCCCTCACTTCTCACTGACAGTGCCTGGATTGTCAGGCATATTGATATATATATATATATATATATATATATATATATATATATATATATATATTCTTTATGTCTTTTTTTCCTTTATTTAAAAATATTTCTTTGGCGAATATTGAATATCTGTATGGTGTGCAACATGAGGATTTAGTAACATACATGGTGTGAGGATGATTACAGTCAAATTAGTTACCACATGAATCACCACCCATGCTGTAGATGAGATCCCCAGAACTCATTTATCTTACATCTGAAAGTTCATACTTTTGACCAACTTTGCTCTCTGTTTGGTGGGAATGTAAGCTGATGCAACCATTATGGAAAAGTGTACAGAGGTTCTTCAAAAAAATTACAATCTGCAATCTCACTTCTGAGTATATGTCCAAAAGAAATGAAATCAGTATCTCAAGGAGACATCTACTTCCAAGTTCATTGCAGCCATATTCATTCACATGCATTTTAAATTTGCCACCTACATATTTTTTTTTGCCTTGTTCAGAGTTGCAATTAACCAGAGGGCAGATCTTCTATTCATTTGTGGTAATATACTACAGTACGTATGGGGACTCCATAAATATGGGTGAATTAATATAGGCAATGCATATCATTGCTGTTATATCCCTGAAGGCTGCACACATCTACACATCTGGCAGTGTACACATCCCATCTGGAAACTGTCATGCTAGCCACCCTCAACCAGCACCCACAATGTATGCGGACCAAGCTAGCTCCTCTGAAGATCAGGCAGAGACATTTCTGGTGCAGTCTTATTTCTGACCATCCCCAATGGTTCTCCTACATTCTAGTTCTTTGATTGCAGTTCCCTAAATAGATCAAATACTTAGTCTTTCATACCTTTGCACATGCTGTTCCCACTGCCCGGAATGACCTCTCTTTTCTCATCCTCCATGTCCAACTCCTACTCATCCTTAAAGATTAACTACATCACTTTCTTGGCAAAGGCCTTTGCCTATCTCCTCTCTCCTAAGGCTGACTTAGTTGTTCTCCCCCCCACCCCCTATGTTTTCCAAGATGTTTGTTTGCATCTTTGTCCTCTCAACTGGATTACAAATCCTCTGAGGACAAAATCCTGGGCTGATCGCTACCCTCCACTCTTCCACGGCGCTGGGCCACTGTGAGAGTTTTGTTTTTAATGAATGCCATCTTACATAGGTAACTCTAATTCCTGTTTGCACCTCTGTAACCAAGTGTATATTTCCTGGCTCCCGGGAGGAATGCCCTTTTCTGAATCATCTCAGTGTCTACACTTTTTTCTGGAGCTCTCCCTCACTCTGGACTGAAAAAAAAGCACTGCTGACCTCTGCCTGGCCTTGGAGTTAGCTTCCTTTCTCCCCTCTCCCCAAGGCAATTGTGTCCTTCAATCATCAAGAATCAATTTCCAACCAAGGATAGGGAAGACAGCCTGGGGCTGCGTGGGAGGAGGCAAGACTGGGATAGGAGTCAGAGCTGGAAGTTGGACCACACCCACTTGAAAATGCCAGAGTTATCAATGGTCCCAGTACAATGGTCCCACAAGAGGGTAGCCCTCAGGCAAAGCTTCTCCCTCAGGCCATCACAAGTAGAAGAGTCCTTCATCTCCCTCTCTGCAAGTGATGCCCTTCAGCAGCATGGGCTCCAGAATCTGTTCAGGAGGCAGACTTTGTTGGTTTAGTTACGCTACAAGGCTTCTGCCCCTGCCCTGGCTGTTATAGCTTACAGATTCCTGGTACCAATCTGATTGAACAATGCAATTAAAATGCAATAAAAGGAAAAGTAGGCCAGATGTGCCCCAGGGAAAAGAGTCAGGAATCTGAGTCCACAGGCCCCTCTTGAGCCCAGGCTTTTCACATCCTGTCTAAAGCCCTTAGCTACTGAACTTGGAGCGCTAGGGTTGGGTTTGAGGCCCTTAAAGGTTATCTACCCCACAAGCTTGTTCACACTGATGATAAAGTGTCTCAGCTCACACTCAGGTCCAGAGGGGACAGAATGACCCATGCTGCCCAGTCTCCAGGACTTAGGACTTGTCATCATTCAGGGCTTTTGACACTAACAGGTGGGAGGAAGCTTGTTTGAAAACACTAAGATTCATGGTCCTGAAAGAGCAGTCTCTTGGGGCATCAAGATTGTTTGGTCTTTTTTTTTTTTAAATACTAATTTATGGAAACATAATTGACATACCATACAACTTACTATATAAAGTTTGGTTGTTGTTGTTTATTCAGAATTGTGCAATCATCACCATTTTAGAAATATTTTCACTACTCAAAAAGAAACCCAATGCCCTTAATCTATGCTCTTCAATCTCCCCATTCCTCCTAGCTCACTCTAGGCAATCAGTAATCTACTTTCTGCCTCTATATATTTGCCTATTCTGGACATTTCATAGAAATGGACTCATGTGATATATATCCTCTTGTGACTGGCTTATTTAGCATAGTGTTTTTGAGATTGACCCATGTAACAGCATGTATCAGGACACCCTTTCATTTTATAGCCTAATAATATTCCATCATACATATCTACCTCATTAAATATTGTATATATTTGAAGTGTACAATACGATGTCTTGATATATCACATTTGGTTTTTCCATACATCAGTTGATGGACACATGGGTCCTTTCTATCCTTTGCCTATTGGGAATAGTGCTGCTAGGAACATTTATGTTCAGGAGTTTGTATGAATGGATGTTTTCAACTTTCTCAGATTAAAAAACTCACTTGTTCTTTCATCTCATTGATAACATCAATATCCATACTGATGAAGAGCCTAAAAGCATGTATGCATTGACTCTAGAAAAATCGTGGAGGATAAGAAGCTGGCTGCAGAAAGAAAGGCACAGAGATGTTAATTGTTCTACCTCTGGTCAGAGCCACTAACTACGTGAGGTCATGGAGGAGGGAGTTACATCTAGCACTCATGATAATCTGCCACCACAATGTTTATAACTTTAGGGAAAAAAAAGATGCCAGGGAACTTTTGTTTAAAATAAGTAGAATTTTAAAATGCCAACATGTATTCACACACCACCACTTTTAACTTGATCAGGTTCTTGCTTATTCACCCTCTGCCTTGTGTCTTCTAATTCTCCAGTGAAGACCATGGCTTCCCTTTTGGTTGAATTAAGTCCTCCCTTCCCCCCAAATTCACCTTGTCCTTACGGAAGGGGACTGATGACTTTGTAGGGAGTTTTAGAGTTTTTTCAAGGACTTCTCTTGTGTTGCAGCTGCAGCTCACAGAGTGCTGTGTATGGGAAACATGTATCTGTCCAGTGCTGTGGTACCATACTGTCTGGGCACTCTGGTCTGCTCACTATCTGTCACCAAGTATGTGTGTGGCTAAGATGCTGAGAGGCAGAGGTTGCTCCGGGCACCTAGTAAGTCGAACCATATGAAATTGCCAACATTAATCAGTTTCTGGACTATAAGAGTGGTGATTTCATATGGCTCATGTGATTTAACCTGCCAGTCTGAAGTGCCCTCTTCCTTTCCTTCTGGTGTTCCTCTCAGTGGCACAGATCCTGTGCTCTATGAAACCTTTCTGTCCATCCAGCCCAGCAGGTTTTCTCACCCAATCTTCTACCATGGCCATTCTCCAGATGCTCAATCTGGTGCCCAGAGACATGAGTGGAGAAAGGGGAGAGTACTGAGCTGGGAGTCAGGACGCACAAGCTCAGGCCCTGGCTTCTCACTCTCTGCCTTCTTCCTCACCCAGCTCCTGGCCCCCATCCTGCTCCCTCCAATCGCAAGCCCCTGTAAGTACAGAAGTGCTCCACTACGCTTGACTTCAAATCTGTTCCATTACCTTGTACATACAAAGGGTGGATCTTTTGAGTCCTGACTGGAAGATACAGCCTCATCTGCCACTGCTTCTGCTCCAGCCTCACCTAGCTGTTAGCAGTGCCTTGCATGCACCTGTGCACTCACACCAGGACACCCTGTCACCTGCTCCTCCTCTACTTGGAAGATTTAGTGCACCTCTTTCTCTCAGCTACCTCTGACTATCTTTTAAGACTCTCATCTTTGGGTCTCTGGGCTGTCATTGTGCAATCATCACCATTTTGGAAATGTGCTTCTGGTTGTCTGGCACCATTATCTGCATTTTAATTGCCTCCTTGCATATCTGTCCCTGTCTTCCTTTCTCAGCAGTTGGCTTGCAACAATATCATCAGATACATTCTTTAACCTATGATGACAGGATAGAAGAGTCAGTAAACTCTTGTGTTAATAGAACTAAGTAGTGTGCTGTGACTCAGTTTCCTCATTTTGTAGAAATGGTCCAGAAATTTTGGTTTTACCCCGTGGCCTTCTCTAAGCCCTCATTTTCTTCCTGAGAAGCCAGAGGGAGTTGGTTTTGAAGGCTCTTTGAATTCCTAGAGGAATGCCTGAGAACCTGGGATACAGAGCCTTTCCCTTTCAGAACCTCACACAAGGATCTCTGAGACGCAGGGAAATAGATGGGAGATAATTGCCTAAATGGAAGCTTCCAAGAAATTTGGAGGATGATTTTGTTCTGTTCCTCTTATAAATTTCATTGTAATTCAGTTAGTGTTTGCGGGGCAACTAGGAAGCATGTGCCAGTGTTAGGCACAGCGTCATGATAAAAAGTTGTATACCTCGTCTTCTGGATTTCCTGTGACTGCTACATTTTAAGTTAGTCTACAAGGGCTCGTCCAACTGCTGCCCCTCTGGCCGTCCACTCCCGCCAGAATCAGCGAACACGTTGGGAGAGACTGGCCCATGTCCCATCCACAAATTTGTAGCCACTCTCCTACTGGGTCTGTGTCCACCACTGAGCTTGCGAGGTTGGCCAAACAGGACCTCGGCCCGGGCGCCCTCTGGCGGCGGCGCACGGAAGCTCCGGCCCGGCAGGGAGATGGCAAGGGGAAGGAGGAGGGAGGAGGGAGGAGGAGGCGCGGGCTGGGGAGGAGAGGAAAAAGTTTCGCTGGGAAGTTTGGAAAGTTGGGAAGTGGCTGCTGCGGGCTTCGCCTCCCTCCGCGCGTGTGTGAGGGAGCGAGCGCGGCAGCGAGAGGGGAGCTAGCGAGCGCCTGCCATGCCCATCAGACCCCGCCTCGCCGCGCACGGGCGCAGAGCTCGCCCCGACTCCTTGCGGCCCGGCCCGGCCCGGCTCGGCCCGGCGCTGCCCCGGCCCCCCGCCCCCCGCGCCGGGTCCTCCCCTCCCCCCGCCCGGCGGCCCCAGCCCCCCGCCCGGCCCGTCTCCGCGCCGCTCTCCCGCCCTCCTCTCTCCCTCCCTCCCGGCCGCGGAGCAGCATGGCGGAGCCCGGGCAGCGGCCGCGCGGCCGCCCGCCGCCCCTCTGAGCCGGGCTTGGGGCAGCGGGCGCCCCAGACCCGACCCCCGCCCTGCCGCGCCCTCCGCCGCACTTGTCCCACTGCGCGCCCCCTGGAGCGCCGCGCACCCCTGGGACCTTTGCGTTCTCCGGGTGCCCAGCATAACCCGAGAGCCTTGCGCACCCCGGGATTCGGTACTGCCCCGGAACCCTGCGTGCCCCTGGACCCCTACGCAGCTCGGGGACCCCCGCGCGCCCTCAGAACCCCCGGGCTCGGCCAACAGGGCTGCGCGCCCTAGTGAGGGGGGCCCCGCCCCAGAGGGTCCCCCTCTTCCAACAGTCGGAGCCCCGCCCCAGAGGGACCCCCAGGTCTGATAGGGACATCCAGCCACGCCCCAGAGGGCTTCCAGCATCCCGCGTCTGGAGCCCCGCGCTCCAGAGGCTCCTCAGTGCCCAGCTGGGGGCTCTCCGCCCTGCTCAGGGGGTGCTGCCTAGGAGGGTTCCCCGCGGGCCCCGGCAGGATGCACGCCGCCCTAGCGGGTCCGCTGCTCGCCGCCCTCCTCACCACCGTTCGCGCCCGCCCGCAGCCCCCGGACGGAGGACAGTGCCGGCCGCCAGGATCGGTGAGCGAGCGCCTGCCCCGCCACTCTCCCGCCCGCCCGGGCACTCCAGCCTTTGGGGCGACTGTTTGAGTCCTGCCTTCCTCACCCATCTCAGCCAGCTCGCTCTACCTCTGCCCGCTGGGCGCAGTCTTGGGCGCCCTTCCTGGCTTTTGCCTGTCCTGGCTCTAGCTCCGAACCCAGCCGGAGCTGAGATGGGGCGCTCCCTCTCTCCCATTCCTTCTCTACTCCCTGACACTCTCGGGCTCTCCTCTAGACTTTAGGTCCTGTTTGGACGTTTCCTCTCCGTGTGCCGCCCCCCCCCCCCCCCCCGGACTCTCTTTTTTTCTGACTTTTATTCTGGCCTTATCCTTCCTTATTCTTGCTGCCCATTTCTGACTGTCTTCTCAGATTCCTTCCAAACCCCTTCGCGCTTACATTCACACACTCTGTGCCTCTTCCCCGGCTTCCGTCCCTCTCCCTGCCCTCCTATTCTAACCTAAGGCAAACTTTCTCCTGGTACTGGATCCTACTTCTCTCTTCCTCTGCAGTCCAGGCCCCAGCACCTACTGTCCCAAGTGCCTCAGTTTGGCGAAAAGGGGGAAGAGTCCAGAGGAGAGGAAAAGTAAATGCCAGGACACGCTGGCCTAATATTTCTTTGGGGGGTGGAAAAAGTTACTGGTTCTCCTAACTTTCTTTCCAAAATGAAGAATCTCTTGATTTTCTTTAAGGGTTAATTAATTCATTGGCAGTAACCCTGAATTGGAGGCCAGGAGATCAAGAAATTGTGTTGTATGGTCTTCCTTCACTGCCCTGTTAGCAGGGAATTCATTGACCTTGGGCAAGGTGCACCTCCAACAGACTGACTTGTACAGAAACAGGGAGCACATTAGCTGGCTGGGCACTCCGTCTATTTCCAGTAAGCTGGGATTTACAATTTTTGCTTATTAGTAAAGTAAGGTTCTATTCCTCTACCTGCCCAACACATACTTTTCATTTGTGCCAGATCATTCAGCACTTCAGGGATTTTTTCTGGATGGAAGAATGGCGTTGCCTGAGAGAAAATGATAGTCCCCTTTACATTCCCATGCCCACTGACCCTAATCTGAATCTGGAGAACTGGCCCTGGTCTGTGTGCCCCTGCACACACACACAACCCTAATGGGAGCTTAGGTCATAGAAGATGACAGAATTGGGGATAAAGACCAGGTATACATTTTTGATGCAGGAGCCTGGAAAGCATCCAGAATGTGTACATTTCTTGGGATT
The DNA here is from genome assembly GCF_047511675.1 of Marmota flaviventris. Taxonomy (NCBI): domain Eukaryota; kingdom Metazoa; phylum Chordata; class Mammalia; order Rodentia; family Sciuridae; genus Marmota; species Marmota flaviventris. The sequence continues at coordinate 37,225,890 of NC_092507.1, read as the reverse complement.
AATTCTATGGAATCCTCTCTTCTCAAACCAGAAATTGAGACTTGACTTGGCTTTGCGAGGTTTTAAAGCACTTTCTCATCTATGGTCTCAGCTATTGGAGCAAAGTAGCTAACACCCCAGACCTGCCCTCCAAGAAGAAAACTGTATCCACCCTGGTGAATGGGAAGTAGCTGTTGAAATAGGTGTGCTATTTTTAATAGGTGTTCTGCTTTCAAAATGCTCTTGGCATAAGTCTTCTAATGGTTGGATTTAAAAGTTATATGACTTCCTCCCTTCTTGCCAGAGCAGGACTCTTGGTCCCCCTCTCCCCACCTTCCACATGAAACACCAGGAAGGTTTGCCTTGGCCCAGTATGAATGTTCTCAGGTGGTGTGGCAGTGCTTGGCTCTCACAGTGAAAGCTGGTCATAATGAGAGCTTCCCTTCATTGCGCACTTCCTCTGTGCCAGGCACTGCTCAGAGGACGTCATTACATATATTGTATCTTTCAATCCTCCCAACAGCCCCTGCTCTCACTCCCATTTTACAGATGAGGAACTGAGTCTGTGGGAAGAGAAATGATTCGCTCCAGATCATGCATCTAAGATAGGGCAAAGCCGGGATTCCAGTATGGGTCTTTCCGCTTCCAAAGCTCTTGCTCTTTGCCACAGCCCAAGTGAGTCTTTGCCTTCTGTCCCACCTCCCCTCCCACTCCTCTGTGCCAAGCCTGGCTCTCCTCTGCTGCCTTCAGCCTCACTGCCTCTCCTCTCCTCTCCTGCAGCAGAGGGACCTGAATTCTTTCCTGTGGACTATTCGGCGTCACCCCCCAGCCTACCTGTTTGGCACCATCCATGTCCCCTACACCCGCGTTTGGGATTTCATCCCTGACAACTCCAAGGCGGCCTTCCAGGCCAGTGCCCGCGTCTACTTCGAGCTGGACCTGACAGACCCCTATACTATCTCTGCACTGGCCAGCTGCCAGCTGTTGCCGCACGGAGAGAACCTGCAGGATGTGCTGCCCCGAGAGCTCTACTGGCGCCTGAAGCGCCACCTGGACTATGTGAAGCTGATGATGCCATCATGGATGACTCCTGCTCAGCGGGGCAAGGGGCTCTACGCGGACTACCTGTTCAACGCCATTGCAGGCAACTGGGAGCGCAAGAGGCCTGTGTGGGTGATGCTCATGGTGAACTCTCTCACGGAGACGGACGTGCGCTCTCGTGGTGTGCCCGTGCTGGACCTCTACCTGGCCCAGCAGGCCGAGAAGATGAAGAAGAGCACAGGGGCTGTGGAGCGGGTGGAGGAGCAGTGCCATCCACTCAATGGGCTCAACTTCTCCCAGGTAGGCACGCTCACTAGCTTGGAGCTGGCAGCCAGAGCCAGGTCTTTCCCCTAAGGAAGAGCTTCTTTCTGGCTCTGGGGCTGCTTTGGTGGGATGAGGAAAGGGTGCATGCCAGAGTTTGGGGTAAGAGAGTGTTTGCTTGTATTTCAGGGTTACCTGTTGGGGATATCCACTTCGTACTTGCTGTGCTTGCCTGAGCAGAAAGAATTTCCCTGGGAGCATCAGAGTGATGGAAAACAAAAAGAGGGGGTTGCCAGTTTGTGTCAGGCTTTGCCAAAGCCATGGTGTCTGGAGAGCAAGAGGCTGTTGTGAGGCTCTTGTGTGGACAAATACCTGGAGCGGTGGTGTTGTACAGAGGAGGACATGGTGCCTGGGCTGGGCTGGCAGGGGACGTGTCCTGGACCTGCCCTTTACAAGCACTGGTTTGCTGTTTCAGATTAAGCACTACAGAATTTCCTGGGCCTTTACTAAACTCTGAGACTGCTTCCTTAAGACTGGGAGAAAGTCAGCAAAGAGACTTTGGGGGTTAATAATTTCAGAGACATGTGTTTGCTTAAAGGTTGACAGTTCTGATTTCTGAACCTCATGAGTGGGGGCAGAGAAAAGGGAGGGGCTTAACAGGTTTAAAGTCTCTGACTGCCAGAGACCTGAGCCAGCAAAATGTCATTAAAGGCCTTCTCTATGGGCAGAGGTCACTCGCAACTCACTGGCCCCAAACTCAACTCTGAGGCCCTGGGAACAATGAGTTCACATCTGTGCCCTGAGAAAGGGGCTGTCGTTCCCAGGATGGGGACTCCTAGGCTGGTGGCTCCTGCAAGGAGGCCTCAAGAGGGGGTTCAGGCCAAAGTCCCCAGAGCGGTGAGGCCCTGAAAGGTGCATGCTCCTCATTAAGGAGACAGCACCATAAGATGATGGGACCAGGAACGATCTACCACTGGGATCAGACCTGCCCGCTGATCCTCAGATGTTGCAAGCTCTTCACCAGGGAAACCATGGCAGAAACCGATCCCCCTTTCCGAGATCTCTGGCCTTTGTTTTTCCAGGGGAAATGCAATATTGTCCCCAGGGAGGTAAGAAGCCAGATTGATTTGCCGGCCAAATGAAAGGCGGGTTTGTCGGTTCTCCTGCTGGCTCTCCCATAATTGTGGAGTCCTTACCCAGAGGGGCCCGGTGGCAGGAATATTGGGGCAGTTAGTCACGCCCCGCAGGGTTCTGACTACGCCTGACTCCTTCTCCACGGGGGAAAATCCTGCGTATTCTCTGGCCCAGTGTTGATTCCTCTGAACATAGCGGCTCTCTCCCTCTGAAGTGACTTTTCCCTTGCCAGCCTCGGGAGCTGATATTATCTGTGTTGGGGCCCCCCAGCGCTCACCGCCCATCTCATTTTGGAGGCAGGTTTGTGGGGGGCCTCTCTGCTCAGAGGCCTCATGTCTGGCCTTATATCTTTTTTAGGCTGGGGAGGCGGGGGATCCACCATCATTCTCAACACCCTCTTTGTACCAACCACAGAGGAATCCAGCGAGGGCTGAGGGGAGCCCTCCAGTGCTCTGCTTAAACAGCCCCTGGCTTTAATCTGTCTCTCTTAAAACAACAAAACTATCTTTTCTTTGGGGTCTGGAAATGCTGCTGTACAACCAAATGACGGCTCTGCTAGGTTGAAAACATTTGCTGGGAAGTGTGTAAGGTTATGTTTTAGGAAAAGTTCCTGAGAGCCATTCATCGGCCGGCAAGGAGCCCGCTGACAGTCTCCAAAGCCCATGTTTGAAGATCAAACAGACTCCAATTTCTATTTCAAAAACGTACCCATCCCATCTCCAGCCTAGGCCGGCTCTTCAAATTGTTCTGGGGGTCCAGCCTCTCACTAGGGCTGCAGAAAGCAAGTTCCAAACAAAAGAAACCAGGTCTCCTCTTGGCTCCCTAATCTACACACCCTTCACCACCTGCCAGAGTGCCTGACTGGCCAATTTGTTCTGTTATCAGTTTGGACCGAGGTGATGAAATCTCTCCTCCAACCCCTTGGGCAGACGTGGGCTAACTGGAAAAGGTGGGATTAAGAACCTGGGCAGATGGGGTCATTAAGGATCCCCAAACTCAAAGTTAGAAATGCAACAGCCTACTCAGTAAAATTGCATGCGTGCATGCACAGTTTGATATGAACATCTGTGATGCATTATTGTACCGAAATATCTGTTAAGTGCATCAGATTTTTATTTTTTCTTTCCTCGAAGCATTACTGTTATTGCAAAATATTTGGTTTTGGGGGGGCAGTGAGAGAGGAAGGCTAGAAAAAGGCTTAAAAGAGTCACTTTCTGTTAAGGTCTGAGATTTTAGTTTTAATTTTGGTGTTACAAAAAATTTTTATAGACATATTTTTTTCTGGGAAGAAGCAGTTTTGCTTCTTAAGCAGAGAAAGAAAGATTTAGTTTGGGGACTTCAGGGCCTGGAGGAACCCCTGAAAAACTGGAAGGCTGGTAACTGATCTTGCCTAGCTTGGAAGGTCAGGTCTGTTGGTAGGTTTTGATCTTTCATTTCAAAATAAACTGAAAGTGCCAGACCTAGCATCACCATGACTTTGCCATGTGACCTTGGACAAGTCAGTTCCTCTCTCTGGGCCCTGTTTTCTCTGTCTCTGAAATGAGACACCAGGATTAGGTCATCTTTCAAGCCCCTTCCAGCCCTGACATTCCATAGGATGATTCTAATCAATTCCACGTGCCAGGCACCCTGCAGGAAGCTCCACATGCGTTTCCATTTCATTGAATTCCCACAGCAACCCTATAGCTTTCTAAGGTGGGCACCCAGAAAGGTTGATGACTTGCCCAAGGTCACGTGGCTAATAAGGAGCAGAGCCCGTCTGCCTGCCTCTATATGAAGGATGTGCTCTTCTTGACATTGGTACTGTTTCTTTAGACTTCTGTCTAGGTATCTGTTATTCTGCTGTATACTTCCTTTAGGGCTTAAAATTTTATTTCTTGGTGATTTTGTACTTGTAGAGACATTATTTCCTTTGGTTGTGAGGCTGGAGAGGGGATGGTGAAGGCTGATCCTCTGAAGAGTGTGGCTTCCTCGTGTGTTGTAGGCAGCTCAGCCTGGTGGGAGACTTGTATATATAAGCTTGGGCGAGACTTGGTATCCCCATCTAACCTATCCAATGGGATGGTAGCTGCCAGTCTTTTAGAGTGGAGCTGGTTTTATGAGTATGTGAGAAGACACTCCCTGTAGAAGGTTGTTGAGAAAGTAAATGACTTCCTGCATGATGGTTCTGAGCTTGGCAAAGAGTAACTAGCCCTGGGGAAGAGGAAGGCTACATGGGAAGCCACCATGTATTTCTTCCAGCAGCTGTATCCACTGTCCAACCTTTGCTGAGCAAACTGAAACTGGAATATTGAGAGGTAGTGATGAGGCCCTGCCTTTGGGGGCCTGGGATACCTGAGCTTGGAGCCCAGATCTTATGACAATCTTGAGACCTGTAGATTCCTATCAGTTCTGCCTGCTGCCTCAAGTGACTGATGCTGGCTGTCACTACTCCCTCTGGGAATCTCCAGTCCTCCCCGACCATACCCCTGTAAGTGGGGGCACTGGATGAGAAGACCTTTTAAGTTATATGGTGCTCCAAGATATAATAAGAAAACAAGGATACTGCCATGCTGTGCCTTAGCCAGTCTGCTGGTGCCACCCATCCAGTGTGTGTAGAGCCTGAGCTCTGGGACAGGCCTGCCAAACATGTCCAAAATGTTTGTAAAACTAGAGCTAGAAACCACAAAATTACCTGCTGAACTTTGTCTCTGTGCTGGGTGCTACATTAGATCTCATATGTATGTGATGTCTAATCCTCATGGCAATGCTGCAGGGTCAATTGTCATATCTGTTTTAAAGACAATAAATTAAAACTTGAAAAGGTTGGGTCATTTGGCTGTGATTACATAGACAGGCTAGGTAGACTCCAGGGTCAGATTCAGGTGTGTCCATTGCTAAAGCCTGTGCTTTCCAAGCATCTCAGAGATGAATTGATTATTGTTTTTAATAGTCAAGCAGCTTTATCTGGTGGATTTGTATGTGTATGTGGTGTGTGTGTGTGTGTGTGTGTTTGTGTGTAAGTGTATGGGGGGGGGAGATTTTCATTTCTTGCTAAAAAAAGCAAAATAGAGAAAGAGAAATAATTGAAAAGTGCTGAAACTGATTTTCTCCCTGGTTTATAAATTGGATCTGAAGGTAATTCTAAAATAGGAGTTTCCAAAGACATTCTGGGCACCAGCTGCCTCCTTGGAATGCATCTCCAGCTTTCCAAGGGACCACTGCGAAGGCGGCCGCCCTAATACAAGCTAAGACTGAACAGTTGAATAAAGAAAGATCTCCTCGGTTTATAGTCAAGGTTCCCATATCTACACCCTGGGGGGCCAGCAGGTATTAGTAAATATTTGCAGAATGAAGGAATTAACACCAAATGGTCAGAACCCATGATATGACCTTCCCTAATTCCCTTTTACCATCCAGCACTGCTGAATGAATGAATGTGTGAAGAAAGAAGCATAGGGCACAGTGAGGAGCACCTTTCTTGGACTTCAATCACTCCGTGCCTTACATAAAGGACACAAAATACCAAAGTCATCCAATGGGTTGTCTTAGCCTATCGGAGATACTATAAGAAAATCCCTTACACTGGGTGATTTATGAACAGTGTTAATTTATTGCTCACAGTTCTGGAGGCTGAGAAGTCCAAGACCAAGGTGCCAGCAGATTCAGTGTCTATAGAGGCCTGTTCTTCATAGATGGGTCTCCTCTGTGCCTTCACGTGGCAGAAGGGGAAAAGGGAGTAACAAGCCTCTTTATTAGGGCATTAGTCAATATTCAAATAGATACTTATCTTTACCCAATTACTACCTTGACTATGACTTTGGGATAGACCTTTCCCTCTGTAGGTCTAAGTTGTCCCCTTGTCCCATGAGAGGTCGGCTAGGTTATTTCCAGTGCCCACCCAATTCTGCCATCTGTGGTGCTCATCCTTTGCCTTTGTTTCTTAGAGAGATTAAACTAACCCCCATTGAGCCTGAGTTTTCTATCATTGGCCACTTGTCTTTGGTGGGCTGCTGCTGATACCTACTTGTCCTGGGACCTGTTAGTTCTGGTGGGTGATTCTGCTGCTGGTCTGCAGAGCAGAGGGTACCCAGCCTGTTGCGGCATAGCCTCTGGTCACTGCCCAGGCTTGATTCTCTCTTTACTCTATGGCTCTTCTCCCTCCCTCAGTTCCTCAGTCATTCAGCCAGAACACTTCAGTGCAGGATCTGGGAGCAGAGACCTGGGAATGGCATAGTTTTTGCCTGTGGAGAGCTCATCACCTGAAATGTGAGCATGACTAGCACTCTGTTACAGCTGTGTGACTGAGGCACGCAGCGTCTGATATTATCTGTACTATGTCCTGGCTCTTCATTCTTCATCAAGAGACCATGTTCTTCCTTTATCTTCCTTTCAAAAATCAATCTCTGATTTCCCATCTCCAAGAATGACCATTCTTGAGTGCTCCAGCCCTCTCTGAGCCTCCACAGCAGCCCTCAAATCCACAGCATTAGGCCCTACCATCGGGCCTCCTGTGGGATCTATATGCTTTCCACAGAATGAAGGGCGCACACACCTCCCCCAAGGCAGCTGGGTACCCCTGGAGGACCTCAAACCATGGCTTCAGCATGGTCTATTTCAGAAGTCATCCTGAGTGCGAGAGCCCCTAAGTCAGGGTTGGAGTAAATATAGGCTGGCCTGGGCTGCACCTTGAGAGTACAGAACCTGAACTGGAAAGCAGGCTTCCTCTCCCCCGACCTGAGCTTCTGCAGCCATCACATCTACTATGCCTCCCGCACAGCACCCTCTGGCTGGGAGCTATTCAGCAAATGTCTGTCACATGGTGTGGAAGTCCCTTGGGTGACCCCTGAACATGCATATACTCAGATTCTTTGCAAACAGGGGGCTAATGGCCAGCAGGCTCTGTACATCCCCTCTCTGTGACCTGGTTGATTCAGACCTTAACATCTAATGTCTCATCTGAACTTAGAGGGGGACAAACTCAGAGGCAGGAGAATAGGATGACTTAAGAATTTCTGTCAAAGGAACATGAGGCCCTAAAGTCAGAGGTGACCAAGAGGTCATGAAATCTTCTAGCATTAAATCAGAAACTCACAGTAAGAGACTTCCAGGCTCAGAGAATCTCCATCCCTAAGCCCCAAACTTTGAGGCTCCAGGAACCAAAGAATGGTGAAATCTTAGAACGTTAGGCTCAGAGACATTGGGGGACTGGAAGAATCTTCATGTCATGAAATCCTAGCCTCTTAGCTTTGAAGAATTTTCAGCTCATTGACACAGACTTCTAACATCTTAGAGTTGGAAGGGGCCAGTTCTCCAGAATTCCAAGAAGCCCATCTGCACACACATTGTCTGATCTCCTTTCCCCAACTTGCTCTCCAATCCCTGGCCAGAGAGAGAAAGCCATACCGGCAAAGCACTTTCTGATAGAGATAAAAATGGGAGCATGCCTTTGTTAATAGTTCCCATTTGGACATCTCTCAAAGCCAGGACGAGGTCGCCTGGTAATGCAGCTTTCCTAGGGAGGAAACTAAAGAATGCCGGCAACACAGCAGCCTGCCAGCCGGACTGCTGACGTTCTTTTCCCCTTGAGTTTGCTTCTAAATATTATCCACTTCACTCCCTTTTATCTCCCATCACTGGCTCTCTGTCCGCCCACTTAATCCACAGGCAGCCGGTGGCCCAGCCTTCAGTTCTGCTTAGCGGCTGCCAAGCCGTCTCGCCAGGCCGCCCCTCCAGGATCCTCAGGCTTTTAAATCTGTGCAGTATATCCGTTGGAATACAAGACTGTTGCCCCAAGCTTGGAAACGCCTTGCTTCTGCTAGGCCCCCTCCTTCTCCAGGAATTTCCTCCTTTTCTCTTCTAACATCTGAATCCAGAGATTTTCAAGGCTTAGCTCAAAACTGTACCTCCTCCAGGAAGTCTTCCTAGAATGCTCCCAGGTCTAATCTGCTCCAGAAGACTTGAACCAAAGCTTTCCTTAATTCCCTCCATGGAGTTCCTTTATGGCATTTTATGATGTTCTTTCAGCACGCCTGTATTTTACTTTATAATTTTTACTTGGGCAGTCTTTCTTTCCTGATCCGAATGTACTCATAATTGATTCCAAAATCGGGCTGAATAGGCTCCAGTTCTGAAGTCGGGCTTTGTGGTGTATTCTGTGGTTGGGAACTTGGCAGCTGTGGATGCTGAAAAGGGAGGACATCTTGGCCTCTGTGTCACATAAGCCTGCAGACTCCCCACATGAGACATGTCCAGTACTTTGGTTCTGTCACTGGGTCACTTGGTGAGGACTTTGTAGCATCCATGAGTCTGTTGGATTTGTCACTCTCCATGTGGGATATTTTATTGTTTTCTTTACCTGTGACTTGTGAACAAAGGCCTCTTTTTTCCTCTTCTTTAGTACCTGGGACACTTGAGCCTCTCCAGGCTCACTCCATCCTCCATTTATTTTCATTTTAAAGTGTTTATCTTCCTCTCACTTTCATAGTTAGGGGGCTCCAGTGATGGTGGGCCACGGGGTTCCATGGAGTCCCCTCCCTCCCTCTCACATGCAGTACTTGGTCATGCCTCTGTGCATTCGCTTGTGCTGTTCCCTCTATTTGAGAATCGCTTCCAGTTTTTATTGTCTGGCTAACTTCTACTCCTCTGAATTGTTGAAGGTTCCTGGTGGCTGCCCTCATTAAAATCCTGGGCTCTTCAAACAAATGCTGATTTATAGCAAGACTTTTATTCCTGGTCACCAGATTGGACTTCGTCCTGTGGCCTGATGCCACCTGATACAACTCAGTAGTTTGAGTTTAGGTGCAACAATGGGATTGGCTTTCAGGACTGTGTTTTGAAAGGATTGGTGAGTGAGTTGTACTGAGCCACACTGAATGCCTAGCTACCTAGGAGATCATCAGACTAGACTATAAAAGTCAGGGCCCTGGGGCCATCTCTGAAGGAGAGCCTAGGGCCTTGGAACATGTGGGTCTTTACATCTGCATCCTTGCTAGATTCTGTGTCTTCCCCTGACTCAGGCAAGGTGGCTTGTGGGGGAACCTGCCAGCCTTTGGACCAGCATGTGACCACCCTCCATCTCTTGCAGGCAGTACACAGATCTCCCTGCCTGGAGGCCCCAGACCTTGTCACCTTTTACTCCTGGGATTCTCTCTGTTTTCTTTCCATTGAGTCAAGGAGAGCAGGAGGAAGCATTTGAATTTACTCTTAACTTGCTCTGATCCCTTGAACATGTGTTCTCTGCACAAAGCTCCCTCCCCACCTCCCTTATTCACAGCAACATTCTGATCTGATTCTACCTTTAGAAGCCAAAATCAGTCTTTTTTATAAATTCTCACATCATGGGCAGACTCAGCTCAGTAGCCCCCTCCACTGGAAAGTCTCTAGGCATTGGCCCACCATATCCCAGTGCTCCTTCAGTATCCAGAATTGATGCACTTAGCAGTGTAAGTACCCTCGGGCAATTTCAATTTCTGTCTTTGCCTCCGTTTCCTTAACTATCAATTTCATAGAATTGCTGTGAGGATTAAGTAGTGTAAAGCACTGTAGTAAGTGCAGACCCGTAAGTACTCAGCAGATACTAGCTCATTGTAATTTTTTCATTTAAAAAATTATCATCATTGCAATTGTTCCAGAAATGTTTTTTAGTTTCTACTCTGTGCCAGATACAGGATATGTGCAGGAGGTAGAGTAATGAGCAAGAGTAGCCATTCTGTTGCCCAGGTGCATCCTTTCTGGGTAGTGGGGCTGGCAGTCAGACAGGCCTTTTGCTGCAGCAGATGAGGTCAGGTAAGATTGTGGGAGCACAGGAGATGCAGTTTCCCCAGCCCTGGGAAGACCCAGGAAGGCTTCCTACAGGCTTCCTGATGTCGGTGGCCTGGGGAAGCCAGATGGGAAGGAATCAAAAATTAGCCAGGTGAAGGACACTGGCGGGGATCTAAGCTCCGGAAACTGGGGGTGCCTAAGGCAGCTGCAAGAGCACCAGGAGCGGTGCGTCTTGGGGTTTACTGAAGATCGGCCGCTCTGCATGTGTTGCAGCTAGAGTCCAGGCTAAATGAAATCTCCAGCCTGGTGCCTCTTCGCAACGCCGTTTGGAACAGCAGGCAGGGCAATGTCCAACTCCGTCTGGGGAGCCCTTGGACGCAAAGGAGCGCTACCTCGGTGCGCGGTTCCGGGTTCCCGCGGGGCTTGGCCGGGCGGCCGCGCCGCCGCGCCGCTTTCCTGCACCGGCTTCTGCGAGCGAGCGCAAGTGCACGTTTTCTAAGACAGCTGCGGGCTGGCGGCTCAGGGCCGCAATGCGCACGTCCCCAGCTACGCCTTGGCCACGCAGCGGTGGCGACAAGGGCGGGGCCCGGAGGGCTGGCACCTCGAGGCAAGCCACAGCCGCGTTCCGCTGGGAGGCGGAGGCGGAGGCGGCGGAGGCAGGGGCGCACGACCAGCCCTGCTGGCCAAGCCAGGGTGCGAAGATAAAGGCCAGGCCTCCCCACTATCCCCTTAGTCCTCTGCTGTTTAAGGGATTTACCGCCTTCCTCCCTATTAGGGTTATTTAAAGTTTCCTGGCCAGTGTTATCTCCCAGGGACTTAATGGGCCTGGGAGGCCCTTAGTAATTTAAGCCTTGGGTCCCATTTAAAAACCCCTTTGAGCATGATACAAGCAGAGAAAGCCTTCTGGAAATCTCCCCCTCCCTCATCTTCTAGTATGCAAGGTTTCCCTTTCTGGCTGTTTGGCCTTGAGTCTGAGACAAAAGCCCCCTTGGCAATGATAATTTCTACCCTCTTTTGCCTGGTTGCAGTCTCCAGAGGGTTTTGCATGCCCCAAGGTGTTTTCTTTCTGCCCTCCTCTACTCTGCTTTCTCGTGGATCCCCTTTTTTGTTGTTGTTGTTGTTTGTTTGTTTGTTTGCCAGTGCTGCTCCTGAGCTCAGAAGCCGCACCAGGTTTGTTTCTGGTCACTGGTTCCTCCGGTACTGGGACTCTCAGTAGTCTCCCAGATCTCCAGTTGGGTGGCTGTGGCAGTCACTTGATTATGGACATGTTTGAGCACTGGGCTCTGTATTGGGGCTGAGATGCAGCTTGAAGAGCTGTGGATCTGTCATGGGATGGGTACACTGAGGTGCTTTGGATCCTCCCTGGGAACAACACTTGGTCATTTGGCTTGGGATGTTTAGTTCATTCAGCATGTAGAACCCCCATGTCCTGCTGAGGAGGGTGGTGAGAAAGGAATGCAGGTTTCCTGATGGAGGTGGGCTTAAGGGAGACTGCAGGTGGAATAGGATTTGGGCTCTGGAGCTGGGAGTGGAGAGGGCCATTCTGGGAGGAAGAAGATTCTTAAGCAAAGCCTTCAATCTTGGGGATGGGAAAGTGTGTGGGGGTGGGGGGGCTTTCTACCCCTCCTTCAGTTGGCTTTGTGGCTTTGTCCTTTCCCTTCTCTACCCAGCCCTCAAGAGAGCGATTGTTATTTAGTGTATATTATGTGCTAGGCCTCAAGTTTATCACTTTAAATTCCTAAAACAATGCTGAAAGTAAGTATTATTTTCCCCATTTTGAGGAAATTGAGGATAAGTACTTTGTGCAAAATGATGGATCTGGGATTTCTGCTTAGATCTTTTGATGCCTTAAGCAAGAAACTGGGCTGCAGTTGGAATTCCATCTCCCCCACTTTGGCTGGATGGCTGAGATCTGTTTCTGCATCTGAAAAAAGTGAGGCTCACAATAGCATTTGCCCCCTGGGGTTGTTGTGAGGAATTAGTGAGATGAGGCCTGTCAGCCCCACAGCTGAGCGCTGGGCACAGAGTAAGAGGTAATGATTGTTAACTGTAGTTAAATAGTGGTCATTATAGTTGTTGTTAGTATTGGCCTGTTTTCAGGCTGTATGTTGAGGTGAAGCCCATCCTATACAAAAGATGGTTCTCGATCTCTTGGTCTTGCTTACTGAGCATCATCCAGGACAGGGATGGGCAGCTGGGTGGCCTGATGGGAACTGTGTGGTCAGACCACCCAGAGCATGGTCGTTTTTTTCCTGTCTGGAGTAATCATTCTGGCTTGGCTTCCCCATGGTCTCCTACTTTTTCTGGAGTGGAGACACAAAAAGGAGGGATTGAAAAGTTGGGCTGAGACCCCCAGCTCTAGCCTTAGCTTTTCCATGGATTAGATCCCATGACCTGGGGCTCTTCCCTGTTTGTGCATTGCTCAGAGAGGCGCCTGTTAAGAGCAGTAGCTGAGTTACTGGAAGAATCAGGTGGTATACAGCCCAGGGAGGACTACGAGCAAGTGCTCTGTGCTCTTAGCTCTAGTATGCATGCATTTCTCCTCTTTATCCTGAAGAGAAATATTTAGTGATCTGAATTAGATATTAGTAAATGGTCCACCCAGTCACTATTCTTTTGCTCATTTTGTTTATTTATTCATTTTGTTCACTTCCAAGAACCTCACTGTGCCATGCTGGGTTCCATATTCTGAGGGTTTAGAGATGAATGTGGAGATAGAGGGAAGGGAAGGGATTGATGTGACCTGAGGGAGAGGTCCACTGTGGCAGAATGCACTATCCCACCTCATCCTCATGACAGGCTCTCAGGTGGATTCAGCCCCATTTAATGGGCGAGGAAACTGAGGCCCAGAGATTTAATCCACTTGCCTGGGGTCACACAGAAAATGTGTGGAAGATCTGGAGTTTAAACCTAGCAAGTTTGACTATAGAACCTATACTTGAAACTCTTCTGCCTCTAGTGAAAAGGGGGGGGGGTGGTGATCCAGAGAAGGAGGATGTTTAAATCAGCTTTTCCATACCTGTGACTAAAAGACCTGATGAGAACAATTTTTAGAGGAAGAAAAATTTATTTGGGGGAACACAGTTTCAGGGGTTGTAGTCCATAGATAGCTGGCTTCATTCCTTAGGGCTTGAGGTGAGGCAGGACATCATGGTGGAAGAGTGTAATGGAGGGAGGTGGCTTAAGATATCACACTATGAAGCGGAGAGAGATTCCACTCATTAGATAAAAATATGTACCCCAAAGGCATGGCCCCCATGCCTGCCTCCTCCAGACACTCCATGTCTGCCTTCAGTTACCACGACTCCATTGCGTCACCTCTAAACCTTTCTGCATTGTCTTATACATGAGCTTTTGGGGAACACCTAATATCTTAACCATAACAGAGGAGGAACTGGAATTTGAGAATGGGGGCAGCTCTTCTGAGACTGGAGGTATGACAGGTTAGTGGTAACAGGGATGGGGAGTTGAGAGATTTCTGAACTTCCTCCTGAGGAAGGCTGTGGCTCTGGAAAGGAGAGAGCAAGGGAGTCCTCTTGCAGGAGCTGGGGTGAGGCGGGTGATAGGATGTAAAGAGAGAGGCTGTGATTAGAATTAACAGTAGCAGCTGACCTTGACAGGTGAAGGGATGATGGCAGAGTGGCTGAGGCCCCAACAGATATTGAGGCAGCAAATTCATAACAGCACCCAGTGTGGATGGCTGGCTTGGTTCTCTGTAGGCTCTTTGGGTGCAGGAATGGGGAAATGTGACAAATGGCCACCCCTAGCCCTGAAGAATCCCTGGTAGAATGATCAGAGTGGCTGGACAGAATGTCAGGTCCCACCTATCCATCATGCAATACCCAGTGTCACTGTTGAGTACCACCCCCAGGATGACTGGGGCTTTTCAGGGGCTCAGATTATTTGGAGATCCTATGTGTGCTAGCAAAAGGAATGGGCCTGCATCCTTGCTGTCCAGGAGCCAGCCATCTCTGTGATTGTAGATGCTGGAGTGTATATAGTAGACAGGTTTCCCTACCTTTTGAATACCTGGCCTGGCTTTACTACCTGAGTACAGTTCCAGTGGACCAGTGGTATTCCCTGGCTTCAGGAGGAACCCAGATATGGGGCAGGGTGTGGTGTTAATATTATCCAGATAGAATGTTGTAACTCTCCCTGGAAAACACAGATTCACAGGGAGATTGTCCCCCGTTGGCTATAGAAACACATAAGGCCACATCATGGAATCTTTGTAACCTTTTGAAGAAGTTTGGGCTTGGTCCTGGGTGCATTATGGGGGCACAAGAGTGTCCCCACACCTATGTTCTGCAGTTCTTTGGTCATTAATGACTCATTTGGTTCATGTTGACTCATTCATTCATTGCCAAACTGAAGCCCCTCAGCCAGGCTTGCCTGTGAGTCTTTTTTTCATGTGTCAGATACAGGGTATACCCACTGCTGGCCCAGAGGAGAAGAGGTTCTCAGTTTCTGGAACAGGAACTCAGGGGGGTCTTTGCTCTTCGATGGTAAAGTGGGCAGACTGTTGAATGAGACCAGCCATAGTTACATATTGTAGGGCCTTTTGGAAAGGAGCCTGAGATCCCAACAATCATTTCTAGCATAGCTTCTGTAGGACCTCATGTTCCTGTATTTCGTGTGAACTATTTGATGGCAGGTTTAGGGATTCCACCTGTTCAAAGTGGGGGTAGGTGGAGGCAGGAGATTCCTGAATGTTCTGGAGCAGAAGTGGGAGGTGAGAGGATTTGCAGTCCATAAATTGTGAGAACTCTGGGTTGGGAGCCCAGCAGCATGCACCAGGCAGGCCCTCCCCTGGCTGAGCCCCCTTATTGGTGTGAGATTGTTTGGTAAACCAGAAACCGCACCCCTGCTGCTGCAAAGCCACTTTCTAAGCCTGCTCTGATCTCACTGGAAAACGACACTTTACATTTTATTGTCTGTTATATACTTACGCTCTGTCTCTCCATTAGACTGAAGTTCTTTGAGGACAGGATCCTCATGTAATTCCCCAGGGGCTGGTTTCAAGTACACACTCAGGGATTCTGTGTGCAGTTGTAAAATTATTGGTCATATCTATCTAATCATTGTCTGAGTATCAGGTAGAAAATAGAAAGTCCCAAACTTTCCTCCCCATTGTACCCCCATTTCCAGGTGTTTGGTTCCCAGAGGCCAAACATCTCAGCAGGCTCCTGCGTGTCCCACTGTAGCACTGAGTATTGCGGCTTTGGGTGGCTTTGACCGATGAGCACCCTCTCACTCTGGTGTGTTCTGACCATCTCCTGGTAGAGCCATGGTCCTGATATCTCACTGATTGTTTAACCCCTGAGTGCCCCTCGGGCTTTGAATGGACCACCCCATGTTGGGAGATGCTTCTCATTGGTTGGATGGGTCTTCCCAGCCCTCCCCCAGAACCTCCTTCCTCACACTTCTGTATTTTTTCCAGGACATGGATCAGAGCTTCTGTTTGCTGGTCATTCCGTGATCCTCACACAATATAAATGAAAGCTGCTAAAACCAATAAATTCAAACCATGTGTGGGGCACTGGGAGGAGCCAGGACGTCAGAGGGCCGCAGTGTGAGGTGGCGTCAGCTCTGACGGCACCCGAGCTGATTTGTATATGAGAAAAGTAAATATCCAAAGCCATAAACAGCCCTGGGTCTCCCTCCTTGCTGTGATTCAAAGGCATTTAATAGGAACACACACTCTCTGTTTCTTGTAAACAGAGGGAGATTTTTCTGTGTGTGCTGACCTAAATTCTACATTTTCATCTCTGGGGAAGACAGCCAGCCATCCTGGTCAGAGACTCTAGACAGTCTGGGCAGTCGGGTTGGGTTCCTTGCTTCTGGTTTTGGCAGTTGGCCTAGCACTTTTGCTTTGCATAGAGCTACCTTGCTATCTCTCCTTGGCCTCAGAGCAATCCTGGGTGGTTCTCTTAGTCAGTTTGTACTGCTGTAATAAAATATCATAGACTGAGTAGCTTATTTACAAACAACAGAAATTTATTTCACACAATTCCTGAGGCTAGGGTGTCCAAGATCAAAGTGCCAGTAGACTCAGTGTCTGGTGAGGCCTGGCTTCCTGGTTCATAGAAGGCCAGACATGTGGTGGAAGGGGACAATTCTGGTCTCTTTAGTCCCTTTAAGGGCACTAATGCCATCCAGGAGAACTCCACTCTCATGACCTAATCCCTTCCCCAAAGCCCTGCCTCCTACTATCATCACACTAGAGATTAGGCTTCAACCTAAGAATTTCAAGAGGTTGCAAACATTCAGATGATAGTAGTGGCTGGATGGGGTAGTGCCGATGAGCTACATGAAGCCCGGGGATGTAAAGATTGCACATGAAATCAGCGCTGAACCAGGGTATCTCCTTTCCCTTCTCCTTTAGATCCTCTTTCATTTCCTTTCCGTGGATGGTGCTTCTCTTCTCCCTGACTCTGTGTCCGCAGAGCACCATTGAACTCCTCCCTCATTTCAACCTTGTCTTTCCTCTTCACCTCCAGTTCCTCTGTTGTTTGTTTTTCAATCCAGGGCATTCTTGTCGTCAGGAAAGAGCCCCAGAAAGACAGCTACACATTCATGGGTTTGGGTTCTAGGGATTCTTCCTGCCAATGATGGGACTTTCAATAGTTTCCTTCTCTGAATTTTCCAATGTGTAATATGGGGATCAGAATACCTACCTTCTTATGATGGTTGCATGGGTAAACAGAACTCATGCATGCTGGATAATTGGGGGTTTGCTTCACCCCCCTTTTCTTCAGCCCTGGACTCTTCAAGTGACCTCCTACTTTACACATTAAAAATGAATTAACCCCATGGGCTGGGGTTGGGGCTCAGTGGTAGAGTGCTTGCCTTGCATGTGTGAGGCACTGCGTTCAATTCTCAATACCACATTTAGATAAATAAAATAAAGGCCCATCAACAACTAAAAAATATATTTTAAAAAATGAATTAACCCTTACAATTGCATAAAATTGAATACACCAGGCACACACATAAGAAAAGTCAGTGCACATAGAACTGATGAAACCTAACACATCAGTGGATTGTATCCTGGGTTTGGTATTATACTATAGTTGTATAAAATGTGTCATTGGGGGAAATGATATTCCTTTTTCTTACAACTACATTTGAATTTTCAATCATCTCAAAAATAAAGTTTAATTAAAATAATGGATTAATCTTGCCAACGGCCTCATTTACACACTTATGCATTCTTCTGTGCCTACAGCATGCTAGCTACTGTGTCACTGAACACAAACAATCCTTGTCCCCACGTTTTGCAGGTGGTTTCAGTGGACCACACTATTTAAATAGCAAGCCACTCCTTTAAGTTTACTATCTTCCTTCCCTGCCTTTTTCCTCCGAAGCACTTGTCACCCATTGGCTTTCTATATATTTTGCTCACTTATTGCTGTCCTCATTAGAATGGCAGCTCCATGACACTAAGGTTTTTGTTCGTGTTGTCTGTGTGCTTAGCACTCGGAACGCACCTGGCACATAGCAGGTAACCAGTTAATGTTTGTCGAATGACTGAGAAGTGACAGGCAGGAAACAAGTACATAAATGATGAGTGAGAAGTCGGGGAGGGGTAGATGCTGGAGGAAAACAGCAGGGAGGGGCTGGGGAGATAGGGGAGGAAGTGTCATTTTGATGGTGGTTTTTGGACAAACCTTGCAGGCATCCCCACTGTTAAGGGGTAAAGTCCCTTGGATCATAATCAACTCATTAATTCCCTCTCTTGCTCATTCACTAGGTGTTGCTTTGAGCCATTATTCTGTGCAGGTCCCTATAGCACAGGCAGAGATGGGGCAGAAAGGATCTTGCCTCAGGAGGCTGTCAGGTGAGTAGGAGATAGGCAACCAAGCAAGCAACACATGGAAAGGAAGAATGTAGCAGAAGCATTTACAATCAGATGGTATGGAAGGCTTTTTCTGGTCTGGTCTCAGCTCAATTTACTAATAACTTCCTCTTCCATTGCCCCTAGGGAACCTCGCAGCTCTAATCAGACCACTCCCTGCTTCTGGACTCCCTGGGCCCTGTATGCCTCTTCTCCTTCCTCTTATCTCCCCATAAGCAGTTTCCTATTCCAGGTCTAGCCTGGCCCTTCCTGTGGGAAGTCTTCCTTGAGTGGTCCAGCTCCCACCACCTGCCTTCTCTGAACATCTCTGCCATTCGTTGTTTGTGCTGCACCATTTGACCACGTGGAAAAGAGTTTTGTGTTTGACCAGCTTTGGGTGTGTCAGTCTAGCACAGGAGCTGGCTCATAAGCCAAGCCAGGCTCGGCACACAGTAGGCCCTCAGGGGCACTTTCAGCGGCTGGAAGGGCTTGAGAGTAGCAGGAAATTGTGATTCATCCTCTGCTGAGAGGGCAGGCTGTGTTATTTCTGTCATTGACCCAAACTCTCCTCATTTAGAACCACTGGCGGTTCAGTTAGGGTGGGCTGCTGTCTGCCTTTATAGTGCTTCGAGTGTGTTGTTAACGAAGTAATGATGCAAACAGTCTGCCCCAGACAATGCTTACCAGACTTTGGCAACTGCACTGCTTCCTGATGTCCTGCTGCAGCCGGAGCTCAGTACATTCTTATAAAAGACCAGAAAATATCTGTGCAGCATTTATTGCTGTACATTTGTTCACGGAACAAATGTGTTTTTGAAATAAACTTTTTATTTCAGAACAGTTTTGATTTCTAGTATTATTAAGAGGATAGTGCAGAGAGTTGTCCATACCCAGTTCCCCTATTATTAGCATCTTACGTTAATGGGATACATTTGTCATAATTAATGATCCAAATTTGATACATTATGATTAACTAAAGTTCATCCTTTATTCAGAATTTTTCTAATGTCCTTTTTCTGTTCCGGGATGACACCCAGGGTACCATAGCACATACAGTTGTCATCTCTTCTTAAACTCCTCTTGGCTGTGATGGTTTCTCATACTTTCCTTGACAGTTACATATGACCTTGGTAGTTCTGAGTACTGATCAGACCTTTTTCCCTCTAGTGGGATTCATCTGATGTTTTCCCCTCATGATTCGACTGGAATTTTGTGTTTCAGGGAAGAAGATCACAGAGGTAAAATGGCATTTTTATCACATAAAAGCAAGGGTACATGACCAATCCCTGTTGATACTGACCTCAATCACCTGGATGAGGTGGAGTTTGTCAGGTTTCTCCATCCCCACCACCATCGTTCCATACTGTACACTTTGGAAAGAAGTTGCTGTGTGCTGCCCATACCTAAGGGGTGGGGAGTTATGTTCCTCATTGGAAGATGTGCTTTGAGTGCTTCCTGTGTGCTGGGTACGGCGAGAATTGGAGTAGGGAACAAGAGATTCTTTTCCTGCATAGAACTTTCATTCTAGAGATGACTTAACAATGAATGAATGAATAAATAATTTTAGGTTGTGAACAGCCAAAGCCAAAGCTCTGAGGCCTGTTTAAGGGACAGAAACAATGTGACTAGAGCCATGTATACACAGGACAGTGTCAGAACATGGAGCAGAAGGAGGTGGGGTGAGATCTCATTGGGCTTGCAGACCATGGGAAAGCATCTGGATTTTATTCCAACAGCAGAAACCATTGGTTTGAAGCAGGGTGAGACTAATTTACTTCTCTATATAAAAGATACCGTTGGCTATGATATGCCAAATGGTTCTCAGGGGCCAGAGTAAGGAAGTGAGGAACCAGTGGGACACTGCTGGAATAGTCCAGGTGGGGGAGGGATGGTGGTGGCACGGACCTGGGGGAACAGGTGAGGTGGGTTTGACTTCTTGTTGGAGTTGGAGCTGTCAATGCACCTGATGGGTGGCTTGTGGAGAGATTGAGATACCAATGTGGTGCTGCACATTTTGGTCTGTGGTAATACCAATAACTGAAATTAGGGAAGGTTGGAGGAGGAGTGAGTTTAGAAGGCACAAGTACAAATCCTGTGTGGTTCCTTAGAGAAGTTCCACTGGAATCCCATTTGTGAGCAGCACCTTTGAGTTGCTAACACTATTGAAGCATGAGATGCAAATGTCAAATATCAACGAGGGTCATCCTGCATCCTGATAAAGAACATGCCAGTTACCAAGCGCCTGGCTGCTGGCCCTGCATCCTGCTGGACTCAAACCTATGTGCCAGGCACTGAGCAGAATACCTCCTTGAAGCTTCTGCTAGTGGCCATCCCACAGGAATCCATTTTAAGTAAACATAGATAGGTTTGGGTTGATGTATGTCCACAGTAAAGTCCATCAACAAGTATTTATTGGTCACCAGATGCTGAGTCATGTTCTCTGAGTCTTGAGTCCTGTCTAGATGAAAGATAAAGCATAGAGGTGAGGGGCAGACAAGCATGTGGAACACATTCAGAGTGAATGCACAGCTGTAAAAGTATGGTTGGCCACCAGTGGGAAAGCACATGTCCTCAGAGTCACTGCTTCTAGGTGGAGGTGGAAACTGAACTGCCAACTCAAAGGGCATTGAACAGACTGGGTCATGTGGCCATGGTTTCTGTTAGAGAATGGGAGAGAAGGAGTTGGAGAGGTCAAATGGTGGCTTATCCACCACAACAAGGGTCTAAAAAGGTACTTGTGTTACTTTGTGCTGCTGTTAAAAATTAAAGGTTGCTTGGCTTAAAAACAGCAAGCATTTATTTCTTACAGTTTTGGAGGCTAGAAGTCTTGAGATCAAGGAAGCAGAATGGTCCAGTTCTGGTGAGGACCCTCTTCCAGCTGTAGGCTGCTGTCTTCTCATATCCTTATGTGGTAGAAAGCAGCATGAGTTAGTTCTCTGGGGTCTCTTTTATAAGGGCACCAATATATTCACCAGGACTCCACCCTCATGACCTAATCACCTCCCAGAGGACTCACTTCCTAATACCATTATATTGAGAATTAGGATTTCAACAAATGAATTTGAGGGGGAAACAAACATCTTAGTACATAAGTGTGCTGAAAAACTAGTTGTTGAATGAGTGAGTGACTGGAAAGTAGATTTTCACCAGAGCCTGCAGGGCCCTGCCATACTGGGATTGGAGTTCAGTGGCTCCCTGGCTGGGGAGACCCACCACTGGATATAAACAATGTGCAAGAAGACTGGAGGAAACCAGATCCTAAAGAAAGACTTTTGAATTTCTAGCTAGTGTTTAATTTATTATAATAATAATGATACTGCTAATAATAACAATAATTTTTATAACTACTTAATTAGCGTTATTTTTGCCGGAAAGACCCAGTTACTTGCATGCTTGGCCCGTCTGTGTGTGATTAGGGGTTATTGACTTATCTTGAGGTTTTGTTTTCTTCCCTCATTGGTCTCTACTGATAGTCCATCTCTCTGTTGGCTCTTGAATCTGTGCTCCACCAGATACCACAAAAGCACAATCTTTGACAAGGTAAATATGCCAAATCCTTATTATAACATTTAATCACTTCAGGAGGTTTTGCTCTGGGGTGGGGGTGGGAGGGGTGGTGGAAATGGAAAGAAAAATCCAGATTGCTTTGATTAGTTGCATTTTTCTCTCTGGGTGACTGGGAAGGCTTTAGTGGAGAGCTCAGTGTTGAGGCTGTTTCCAGGAAAGAGTGAGGAAAATGGTTGCAGAGGTTCTAGAGTCTTGGTCCGTGGTATATATTGAGCACCTATTGTGAAGTATCCCTGGGCTGCATGCAACAGCAAAGCCAGGAAGAGCACACCTGTCTTCTTGCTAGAAAGCAGTGTCTGTGAGGCAGAGAGTTTGGACTGGGCAGGCTTACCTGGGACAAGATGAACCCCATACATTCTCACTGGTCGGATGAACCTTGTTATGGTGCTTCATTGTTTTAAGGATACGGATTGGTGAGAGCTCACTTCCAAGGAGATATCATAACTATGCTCAAGGCCAGCTTCCCAGGGGAAGCTGCTAGTTTTTTTTTTTTTTTTTTTTTTGGACAAGGGAGCTGACACTCTGAGTTTCATTGGTAACACCTGGAGAGGTTGCGGGACACATCTGTGTGGGTCACCAAGCTCAGGATCTGGAATGCCATTTCCACACATAGTAGATTCTGTGTGTGTGTGTGTGTGTGTGTGTGCACGCGCGTGAAGTATTTTTGGAGTGGACTGTGTAGGGGCCTCTCAGAAGGTAGGATGTACAGTCATGATACCAACTCAGACTTTCCACTTCTAAGACTACCTTCTTCTTTTACCATTACTACCCAGTCTCGTTAGGTAGAGATGGTTTGTTGATTCGATTATCGTTTACAATAATCCTGGTCTCTCCTTTTCCCTAGCCTCCAAAGATGCAAGCTTTGACCATGAGCTGACTTTGTCTGCATGGTGGGGAAAATGTATGTTCTTCCTCATTCACTTTGGGCTCTGTCATGTGACCCACTTTGGCAGACATGAAATGAGCAGAGTCTTAGATGCATGTGCTCATCACCCCCTTCTGCCCATGCCATGAGAAGAGATTCCCCATGTAGTTTCTGTCCCCTCTACTCCAGCCTAGGTCCCAGAATGAACACAGATGACCTGAGCCCAATCCCCTTAGAAGAGCCAAAGCCACATGGACACACGATTTGACCCAGCCAAGCCCCAGCTGACCCACAGACATGCAAGTGAGAATAAATGACTTTTTGTTTCAACTGATCTTGGGTGGTTTGTAACCATAGTTGACTAATGCAGATGAGAAAGGCATCTCAGGCAGGGGCCGGACCACAAGATGCACAAGGAGGGAAAAGAAAGAGAGCCAGACAGGAGATGAGGCTGGGAGTATAGGTGTTTAAAGGTCTTCACTGTTAGGGTAAGGAGTTCAGTCGTTTTTCAGTAAGCTGTGGGAAGGAAGCATTGGAAATCATTCAGCACAGAAAAATTAAGTCCAAATCCAGCTAGAGAGGGTAAGTTTGAAAGTAAGTGCAGAATGGTCGACCAGTCTATTCTGGTGCCAATACCATGCCGTTTTTGCTGCTATACCTCTGTAGTATAATTCGGTATTGTGATGCCTCCTGCTTTGGAGAGCTTTCCAAAAGACCTAGTAGGAAGCAGTTAGTTTTTGCTCTCTTCCCTATCCCTGAACCTAGCACTCTGACCCGTATGTGGTAGGTACTTGAGAAACACTTGCTAATTGAATGAATGTGTAATGAAATTGAGAATGGGCACTTAGACCATAGGTGTCTCTGGTAATTCACGTCTTTGTTTATTCACTCCCCAGTGTTCACTTCATGCTTCAGTTAGAGAGTGCTTGAGTCTGGGCTCTAGGCTGGACAGAACCTGCAGAGATCTACAGCATCCTTCCCCATATTTTCTAGAAAGGGGTTCAGGCCATCCAGGAGGGAAGACTGGAATGTGAGAGTGAGGAACAGTGGGAGAAGTGAAGTCAGGCACCAGGGAGAGGGACTCCCTTCTCCTGGTCACATGGACATGGTGGGAGCCTCATCTTTGCTGGCTTCACCTGAGACAGGGGCAATGCCACTCTTACTCCCACTGAACCCCGAGGCTAGTTCTGCAGAGGCCACTAGGTTTGTGACTTCTGATTACATCTGTCCTTTCCTTTTAGTCTAATTTCCTAACACCAAGTTGTCCCATCTCTTTAGGCTGGGTGTCCATATCTGCGTTCCATAATCTGCTCTGGGACAGGTTCCTGGCTGGGTGTGGGGAAACATGGATGTCTAAGAAGGGGACCCTTGTCTAAAGGAGGACACAGCCCTGTGGTTCCAAAGTCCTGAAAGAATGACTTCTGTCACATCTTGGACCTCTCCCAGTCTGTGTCCTTTTCTGTAAAATGGCCACTGACAGGCCTGGGTTCAAATCCCAGCTCTGCCCCTTGCTGGCTGTGTGACCTTGAGCAGATCACTGCCCGACTAAGCTCCTTTGCAAGGTGGTCTAATATTCTCTGTAAGTGTGACAATCCTGGGACAACATGTCAAAGAGAGGCAGAGTGTAACTTTAGAGAATGTCAGCTCATTAAAAAGTACACAAGGCTGGGTGAAATGAGGATAAAGCCCCAAGTTCACACCCTGTTGGTCAGGGCTACCCCAGAGTAGCAAATATCCTGGTCCTTGCTGAGGTCACAAACCCAGTGAGCATTTCTTGTACCAGCCCCAGGTCAGGAGACATTAAATCCCTGCCTGTGGACCACTTGGAATAGAAACACAAATTGGCAAACGAAACCTCCAGGCTTCAGTGAGGATAGTCTGGGCTAGGGATGGTAAGCAGAGCTCATTTCCTATGTTAACTGGGAAGCTAATGGCGGTGCCTACCCTAGATCTTGAGAATAATTCAGAGACTCCATTGGAACTTAACTAAGACACAGGGCTACAATAAATCAGTGAAGGGCACAGGAGAAACCGGTGTGACACATGTGCCAAGTGCTTGCCAGGCCAGTGTATTTCTTCAGCTTATGGGATCACTCACTCATTCATTCAGCAAACTATTCTGAGCACACCTGCCCTGTGTCCAGGAACACCCTGGGTGTGATGCTGCAACTATAAGACAAAACGAGCTCACACTAAAGAGATGGGCTGCAAATAATAAACAAGAAGTAAATGAAACAGTAGATTGGGAGGTGTTATCTACTATGAAGATAGGAACAGGGCAGGGTAATGGGGCTTGGAAGTACCACCTCTCCTCCACCCCTGAAGCTACTTTTGTCTGATGCAGTCAGAGCAACCTATGGCCCCTCACTTGCTGGAGCTTCCACCCCAAGGACTTGTACGTGTTCAGCGGTTCAGGTGTTTCCACAGGGTGTGTGGTCTTGGAGTGTGTGTATGTGTGTACATGTGCACCCTGGTGTGATGCTATGTTCCCGAACCCGAGACGAATGACTTGGTATTAACCATTGTTTGGCATTGACTTCCTCTAGATGCCCAGGAAACCAAGAGTTCTTGTCCTTTCATGACTGCCCATGCCTGATATCATGACCTTCTGGCAGCTCGTTTGGGAACTTGGGGACTTGGGTTATGGAGGGAATAAAACTGCAATTATTGCCATGGGAGCAGTGTACAGTTTACCTTCTTGGGATCTTTAGGAAAAGGAATCGCTGAGCTAATTAAAATGGCAAATACATATTCATGAAGAAATGTGCATCTGGGTCATGCACACAGAATTGTCACAAGACAGGGATGTTTTGAATCAAATATGAATATGCTAATTTCAATAGTTCTTATCTCTGTGGACCAGGTAATGGAATAGCATCTTCAGTAGGTGATACTTTCTTGCCTCACTCCTGTTACCATGGGGATCAGTCAACCAGGATGGTACCCACCACATGCCCATCTCTGCACTTAGAGTCACAGTCATCAGTTCTATTTGTTGTTGAACAGTGTGCTGTTCACAGTGAGATAGCTCACAGTGACATCTCATTTAGGCAACATCAGCATAGAGTGAGCTCTTCCACTGAAAATGAATGTTCTAGAAAATAAAGTCACAACTCTTGGGCTTCATGCTGTTACTCTGACATGAGTATATAGGATGGAAAGCTTCTTAAAAGATGTTTGTCACATGCTGCAGCTGACTTTCTCTTAAAGACTCAGGGCCACCTACAGTTGCCCTGAACATCATACAATGAGATGACTCTAGGCTACTATTATTTTCTAGTTCCTGGAAGTCTTTCTGACTACACATCCTCCCCCTCAGAGTCAACTGAACATTCTGACTTCTTAGTGCAGCGAGCATCCTTTGCAATTCATTGGTTGCTTTTCATCGTTCGTAAGCCAGGAAGCCAGAGGACCAGACTTTGGAAAAGTGAATCCAAAATGAAACTAAACAAATTCAGATGAAGACGCTAAGGCTCTGCTAGGAGTCGAGTGCATGAGTGCTGGTGGTGTTGATTTTGTTGTTAGAACATGCCTTCAGGATGTGGGAAGTTGCGGGATTGAGACTTCAGGTTAAGTATTCCACATGTGTGTGTGTGTTCATGTTTGTTTACATACACTCATGATACACGCAGGGTGGAGGGTGATTCAGCTAATTTGGCTTCTGAAGGGCTCTCCCTAGGCACAGGGACTCAACCCATTCTTTATATGCCTGCTTAGGGTAAAAGCCTCTAGGAGCCCACTATCAGCTCACTAAATGAAGAATTGACTAATAGCTATCTTACAATAGCTGCCCTGAGGGCCTGGAGTTCCTGCCATGGGTGCCATGCCAGCAAAGGACAGGTAACTAGTCATCTAAGCACATGATCGAGAGGATTTAAATACTTGTCAAGTGATTGAAATATCTTTGTAATTAAGAAAGTTTTCCACTTTGTTATAGTCAAAGTACACTCAACTGTATATTTGAATGGTTGGCCTGATTGATTTCTAGAACCCTCTTCTTGAAATTAGGCAAAGCTATGCTGTCTAAATAGAAACCTGCACATCAAGCGTCCATACGCAGTTCAGGTTAGTGATCCTCTTCCCGGAGGGGTCTGCGTGACTGGGGTCTGTCATGTATTCACCAGGCACTCTGGTAAGCACTTCCTGGGTCATTTCATAGGAAGCTGGCTGGAAATTTGTCCCTTCTCGCCTGAGCTTCATGCTGTACAAGTAGAAATGGATGACATTTCCTTTGGAGCTGGCTGATAGCCAGACAAGTCAGGCCATAAATACTAAGGAGGGTGCTGGGCCACTTTCTGGCAGGTGTGTTGAAGGCTATGAGCTGTGTGGGTCAGTGCTGGGGAGCAGCCACCAGGTTCTTATGGCCTGGCCACAGCCCCTCTGTCCTGCTGCTCCCAGATGTCATCTCACACACAGTCCTGCCACCTCCCTATTCTTTGTGCCTGAGTCACTATTGGGACTCAAACCCTTTGAGACCTTGTGCTGATGTTCAAAGGCCTTAACAGGCTTCTTTGTAAACAGTTCCAAAGAGTTCTTCAAGTGACACGTATGGCTTTATGTGGCCTCGACACTGGGTGTGCCCGGGGCTTTGGTTTGTTTGGGTTCTTTCCTCCCTTTGTAAACAATGAGGAGAGTCTGCTGCAAAATATTTTTCTGGAGGGGGGGAACAAGGGAAGAGAGGTCATTCTTCCTTCCCTTCTCTGTCCCTTGTGGCTTGAAGGCAGCCTCAAATTTCCAAAAGTCCTTTTTGAGTACCCTGGCTCTGTATGATCTCTAATGCTAAGGGGTCAGAACTGGGAGGAACTCAGGGTTGACTCTTGACTCCAGGTTAGCCCTATTTCCTCACACAGACGAGGCAAGAGAGGTGTGACTTCCACATTTAGATAATCAGCACCATTCAGAGGCCTGGCAGAAACAGATTTCCTCCACATCCACTGGAGTTGGGGTTCAGGGAGGAGCCAGGGTCTGTTAGGCAGCTATTTCCAGGACAAGGGGAGGGAGAAGACACTCTCAGTTGTTGCTAAAGCTGGTCAAAGGCATTGAGCTTGCTGACCTTCTGCCCCCAGGTTTCTCCACAGGAGTTCACTTGCATCTCTGGCCCCAAAGGGGATTTTGTTTTGCAGGAAGGGGGATGCTTAATTGTGAGTCCAGGTCTGTGACTTGGTTTTGACCTTGCCACATACCCCATCACTTTGTAATGCAGAGATGCAGCCCCAAGTTCCCAGAAAAGTCAGGGCTTCTGATAGAATTGAAACTCCTTCCTCTCTCTCATTTAGAATAGTCCCTCTTCTCCAGGGACTTTGAGTTGAAACTACAACCTGGTCTTGAAGCTTGAGTTGAACCTACTTGATCAAGTCCTGGAAGAAAAATCAAAGGCTACTGAGGAAGAATCATGTGCAATGCCCAAAGTCCCTGAACAAAAAGGACTTAGTCTTTGAAGATTGGGTCAGATGGCTCAGTGCCCTGCAGGGAGAGAAAAAGGCTCTATGGAGTTAGGTAAAACCCTGGGGAAGAGAAGAAATGGTGTCTGCCTGGGGTGGACGTGAGGGCAGCACCCTCCTGGGCAGGGCTTTTGAGGGCTGCTGACCCTGGCAGTGCCTGGTGGAGGCAGCGTCTCCTCTCCCTGGGCTTCCACTGCCTCATGGGCCACGTGAGAGAAACTGGATGAAGTGCCTGCTCCCAGCCTGGGCCCCTAAGCTCCCTAGCCCTGGAAGAAAGTAATGGCTGAAATCCCAAGGCTGCTCAATATTAAAAATAAATAAATAAACAAAAAAACCCGCCAAAAAACTGTTGGAAGCAAAACTGTAAAGATAATTCAAATTTTGAGTTTTTAACCCCTGCCCCCATTGTATCAATATACAGGGCTCCAACACTGTTTATCTTTTTCCTAATCAGAAGCCTGGACTGGCATTTTGACAAAATCATTTGGGACAGAGATGCAGTTTGTTTAAATATTTCAAATATGGCACTCAGTAGACTAGGAGTGGGTGGGGCGGGGGGTGTATTTTTCAGTAAAAAGTTTGAAAACCGTATTTTTGGCACTTAGAACTCTTCATGAATTTCGTGCCCATCCCTCAAAAAGCCTATGGGTGATGGTTGCAGACTCTCCCCCTCCTAAAATTGCAGACTGGCCAAGGTTTTTGGTCTGGAATGTGCTAAGCCCTCTCACAGGAAACTCTAAGGGACCTCCTTGGCCCCCTGCACTTGCTCAGGTAGTGATTCTGTGTGTAATGTGACCATAAGGCTCTCTTTTCATCTCAGTTAATTTCCAAATTGGCTCATTAAATCTATACATTCCAGAGACTCGGTCCAACATTCCAGGGAACCTTTCCATGGACAATCAGAGCAAGAGTTCTTTTCACCAGAGTTTGCTTAAACAGAGGGTTTGTGAAAAAAAAAAAAAATCCCCAGGAAAAATTGTCTTCATTTCTGCAAAGGGGAACCTCAGATTCCGGTCTCTCTTTCGCTTTGCAAAGGATCTCAGTCGGTCCAGCCTTTGGGCCTGGCCCCGGTCCACTTCCTCGCTTGTTTGTGGAGCTCCTATTGCAGACTAGATACTGCTCACTAGCGGTCCTGCCAGAGTCTGTGCAATAAACTTATCCAGGGTGTCCTTTTCCTGTTTCCTTTCTGTGTTGTTGTTGTGGGGATACAAACACGTAAGTGTGTTTGAAACTTCAGAGGGCAGTTGCCAGGGGAGGTGTCAGTCTTGCTGCCAGATGGGTACATAATGTACCACACATGTGAGCAAGGCACTGGGGAATTTTAGCTGGAATTAACAACTGCACAAGAACTAGAAGCAAATAAATAAATAACCCAAGTGTTCAAAGGCCGTTTATCAGCTCAGTTTATCTCCACTGCTGAATGCTCACTTTTTCCTTGACTTACCTTTTCCATTCCTCTGACCTTCAGAATTCTTCCCACATTTGGGATTAATTGAGGTTGCTCTCACGTTTCTTCGGTTCCTTCATGCCCTGTTATGGGGAATGGCTTGCTCTTTTTCTCTGGAGTGCTTTGGTCCATAAGAGGCAGCTGCAGGCAATGGGAACATGCTGTGGCCTGTGTGTCAGAAGGAATGGATTCTGGGCCCCAGCCTTTCTGACTTTAGTATCACCTGTAATACAGGGATGGAGGTAGTCATCTTATCCAAATGCCACTGCCTTTGAGCACCCACTGAGTGCATGTTGCAAGAGACCTATTTATGAGATGGTCTGTGCTCTCAGGAACCTGTTAATTCCCACTGGGAAAAGACCCATCAGATAAATGCATACATGTGTCAAAGTCAGTTTGTCCACACTGCCCTGGGACAGAGTTAGTACCTAACAATGGCAGGTGTACAACCCATATGTTGTGAATAAATGACTGAGTGAATGGACAACAGAATTACAGAGATTCGGTCCCAGCTCAAAGTTCTGTCAGATTTACTTTGTTTCACAGCAGGGCAGCAAACCTACTAGTGTGAAACCTTTGTGTGACATACAAGTAGCCACCTCTTTCCCTGAGTGGCTGCAGCCCCAGCTATGGAGAAAGTAAAAGCTGAAATCCCAAGTTTGTTCGGTGTTCCTAAAAATGAGAAAGCCCCAAAACTGTTGGAAGCAAAACTGCAAAAATAACTCACAGTGGATTCATGCCTTATCCTCACCAGGAACTCTTGGGCAGGGGTGGAAATTGTATTTCTGTGTGTGGTGGCCCTAAGAGAGGATGGGATCTGAAGACAGAGAGGTAATAATCCCAGATTGGTGGGTTCACGTGTGAATTTACCATGTGTACCAGTGCCTTGATTCCCTCATCTCTAAAATGAAGATATGATAGTACCTGCTTCAGTGAGTTACTGTGAAACCTAAAGGAATCAATCAAGAGGGGTCAAGTACTTAGAGCAGTGCCTGGATATGGTCAGGACAAAGAAGTATTAGGTTATTTTCATGCTGTTTTGGTTGAGGAGGGAGAGGCAGGGGTCAGAATGGGGGACTGAGCAAACTGTGTAGGAAAGCTCCATCTCTAAATGATTGAAAGGATGGGAGCTACAGTGGAAATATCTTGCTTGGTAGGGTATGAGGAAATGGGAGTTGGATTTTTGAATCTGTAACTCTCTTTGACCTTCAGGTTTTTTCTGATGGGTGGTCTTCTACAGTAGTAGAGACAGAGTAGCAAACACCCCTGATCCCAACACACACGTTCTCTCCTCCCCTAGCCCCGCCCCATCTCTCTAACTCAGTTGCAGGGAGTTTGGCAAACAGCACCCAGGAAACTGGCAAGATCTGGCAGGGTGGTCAGGAGCTAACAAGGTAGGTCAAGTTTCAAGGATTCATCTAAGTGCAGGGAAACTGAGCCCTAGTAGATATATTTTGCCCAGAATTCTAGGCAGGTATGAATGACTAGAGTCAAGTCCATGGGAGCCAGACCTGCTCCTGGGATGGCTCATTAGTAGACTTGTGACCTGGTGGGCTTGGTCTAAGGACCACATAAGCAGAATCCATAGCAACTACATAGATAGGTGGGGAGTCTGGAGACATCTGAGGCCAATGAATTGGGGGTGAGAGTGGCTTCATGAGGGCCTTAGAGTTGAAATGGGGTCCCGGTGGATGGTCAGGACTCAGATGGCCAAGACCAAGGGATTCCAGGCAGAGGGAAGGAGTGAAGATTCTGGTGTGCTTGGACCCACCAGAAATATGAGTACAGTGCCTGGAACAGAGTGATGGCCTGTCTCGCAGGGGAGGAGCTGAGGAAACAAGGCCAGGGCAGGGAGCTTTGAAGGCAAGGCTAGCGGTGAAGAGCCAATGGCTGAGTTTTGACCAGACAGTTATGTGCAGAGTTGAATATTACAACGATGAATCGGAGGGTGGCATAGTGTCCGTATTGTTCTCTCTGTCTGTACTGTAGAAACTTGAATCGTAATGGAGAGGCAGGATTCTGGAGAGTGGTGGGGGGAGAAAGGCACTGGGGAGGAAGTGACCGGAGGCAGCTGGAGCAGGTTCTTAATAGTCCTGATCAACAGCCTGGAACGTGAAAGGCCTGGGCAGAGGCAGAGGGAGTGGCGAGGAGGGGAGAGGTGGGAGAATCTTGAAGGGAAAGCCCTAGAGCCTAGAGGCAGATGAGCTGCAGAGGATGTGTGTTTAGGGGGGCCGGGGCCTGTTGAGGGGAGGCCGGCTGCAGATAGAAATGCATTCCGTTTCCATCCTATAGGGCTCCAGGTGACCACGAAGGGCCCAAGGGGACAGGCTGTCAGGCATTTGGACCTTAAGAACTGAGGTTTGGGCTGGAGATGAAGATGTGAGAGACCTCTGAGCAGAGATGAAACCAGAAGTGCAGAGGGATGGAGAAAGAGAGAGAGGAGACCAATGACAGAAGTTGGGACAACAGCCATCGTTGGGGCCAAGAGGAAGGAGAGCAGATGGAGCAGCCTCAGAAAGAGGGGTCACAGGGGCCGGAGACTAGGAGGCAAAGGGAGAGTGCAACTCCCTGTTGTGTCCAGCAACCACGGGCTTCTACCACTTTGCCAGGCTGACCTCTCTGCTGGTCCACGCTCCCCAAAGTGTGTGCACATATGGCACGCGCATGCATGAGCGCGTGCACACATGTGCTCCCCAGCTCAATCCTACAACTTTATTCAAGGCTCAGCTCTGGTGTTATCTTCCCTGGGAGGCTCTCGGTAGCTCCCTGCTCCAAGTGCAGTTTAGATGTCTGCCTTGTGTGCCCACAGCTCCTCCCTGACCTCGCCATGGCATCTATCAGACTGCACTGCAACTCCTCGCTCTAGAAAGGATCCTTCCATCAGACCGTGAGCCTTGCAGGTCTGAACCTGCTCTGTGGTGCCACAGATAGAGATAGATCTGCTGCAGATGGGAGCCCTGAATGGGTGGCAGCTGATTGAGGAGAGAATTTCCAGAAGGGAGATGGAGCAAACAGAGACCCCTAAAAAGCCCATAAGTGTTCAGCTGTGGCCTTTGAGGCTGCAGTTAGAGTAGAAGATGGTGAGTGGGGAAGTCCATTAAGAACAGAGCCCATCGTCCGAGTTACCAGGAGTCGCTCACTCATCTCCTAGGTACGCGTCCCTATCCTTCCATCTATGTCATGATTTGAATCTGCTGTGATCTTCACTGGCTTTTCCCTGTTATGTGGTGTCTCTGGTCAGTACAGTCCTTTAAACCTGTAATTAGAACTTGTCTTGTACCTAGGCACATAGTAGGACCTCAGAAAATATTTGTTTGAGAGGAATTGCATCTGTCCGTAAAACGGGAGCTGTTATAAGAGGAGAAACTGACCACCACTCCCAGGGAGAAAGGGGCTCGAATGGTCTGATTCTCAAGTCGCTGGAACACTTGTGAAGGAGCCTGAGCCATTTACTGGAAAGGGTGCTGGAGTGAAAGCAGGCGTCCTGGGTGGACTCTGCCCTTCTCAGCACCAATTCCCACCCTGGACACACACATTTTCTGGAACCAAGCATAATAAAGCTCAGTATGTGTTTCGTTTTATGAATGTTCACAGCAATCTGAGGATATTGGTTCATGTACTAGAAAGGGCTGATGTAGCTCAATGGGAGAGCACTTGCCTAGCATGCTCAAGGCCCTGAGTTCCATCTCCAGCACTGAGGAAGAAGGAAGGAAAGAAGGAAGGAGGGAAAGAAGGAAGAACATAGGGAGACTCAAAGAGGTAAAGTGTTAAGACACAGGTTGCTGAATCATGTCTCCGACACTGATGCCCTCTCTCCTAAGTCCAGAGCTGCACTGGACATCTGTCTAGCCATCCCCAGGGACTAGGAGGAGCCTATAATTAGGAGAGGCACTTGTCTGAGAAGGGGCAAAGGTGAGCCCTCAGGAAGGGACAGGGGAAGGGAGCTTTCCATGTCCAGTTGAACCATGTGACTCTTAAGAGCAAAGAACCCTGTGACTTGAACTTAGTATTTAGGGCCAAACTCTGTCTTGGATGCCTGGAAATATTTGACATGATGTCATGAAAAGCTATGAAAGTGTCTCTCTGTAGCTCCAAGGAAGGAATTAGTCTTTTGCACGTACGTATGTGTTCAATTTTCGGCTGTCCTGATTTCTTTCAAAAAGTCCGTGGTTCTTCCTCAGAGCTTATCCAGGCCCGTCTGTGCCTCATCTGCACTGGGGCAAGTCCTGCATGCCTGGCTCCTTTGGCCCCATTTTTCTGGCTGACTGGGTGGCACTCTGTGACATTTTTCAATCACACACTGTCAAGAGCTAAGAGAACTAAAATAAGACAAACCTTTCCCTAACCCCAAATGATAAGGGGGGATAACTGAGTTGCCCCTGGATTTGGATGGAACCTGGGCTGTAGGTGGGGCTGGGCAGAGCTCCTCCTCTGCCGAAGGAGGCAGTCAGGGGAGACCCAGGCCTTTCTTGTGGGAACTCACAGTCGAGAAGACCCAGAGAGGAAAAAAATCTAGACATGGCCTTGGGGAAGTCATGATCCCCAGACAGTGTGTCACGTGGGGGAGCAAATATGGAATGAGTGGAGAAGGCACAAATCACAGGAGCCTGGGGTGGCCTCACTGTCTGGTGGGAGAGACCGGTGTGCACATGTGAGTTCAGAATGGGTGGTGGGTGCTGAGATTACAGGAGTGTACCCAAGGGACTTGGGTGTTAGGAAAGACTCCTAGAGGAGGAGGAAAAGAAAGACAAAGTGTCTTAGGGTATAGCGGCCAGTGGGCAGGACTAGAGGCCTAAAGTAGCCCAGCATGCTCCCAGTTTGGGGCTAGCATAGGTTTGGCTGCCCTTTGCACCCTAGGGCCTGCCAGATGCCTTTCCCTAGGTCTCAGCAGACAGGAGGCACAGCAGAGACTATCAAGAGGATTAGATCAGTGGAGGCAGGAGGGAGCAGGATAGGCTTCCTGGAAGGGGACATGGGCCTGGGGCCTCAGTAAGGGAAAGGGTCTGGACAAGTAGGAAGGAGAGCAGGGTAGGAGCTCAACAGAAGCCAAGAGCCAGAGGCCCAGTGGCAGCCTGGCATGGTGGGTCCTCAAACTGTAGGGTGCCTTGTGGTGGGACACAGCACAGTGCTGGGCACCTGCTGATGAAGCTATAGCTTTCTCTTCTCTGAGTGGCAGTGAGGCTGGGAGGAATCGTGGGGTCAGGAGAGGCTCTGCAAAAGGAGTAGCTGCTCCCTACTCAGGGCACTGAGAGAGTCGGGCCTAGACAACCAGCTCCTGGGCATCCAGCAGATTTTGACCACTGCACACCTCTGACCACCTTGAAAGCAAGGATGTGAGAGGAGACCTCTGACCTTCTGGGAGTAAGGACATCGCTCCTGGGACATTTATAAAGTGAAGAGAAGGATGCCCTGCTGCTCTGTCACCTCACTACGCATTTGGGAGGACGGCGTAGATGGTGCCAGAGAGATCATTCCAGAGGAAGCCTACGGACAAGGCAGGGATTCAGGGGATGCCAGGCCCACTGGGCACTGCTCTCCTGAGGTCGGGCCCGTCCTCCTCCTCAGAGGCACTACCCCCCACACCCTGCCACTTGTTCCCTTGGGTTTGGGGACGGCACAGCCCCCGGCCAGCTCCACCCCACATCTGGAGGGACTTCCTCAGGCCGCCGGGCTGGAGCCTGGCCCCTTCTGCAGACTCGCCCACGCTCCTGGCAGCAGGAACACAGGCAGGCCCACCTGGTCTAGCAACCTCCCTCGTGGGGAGGATGGCGTCCAGTCTGCTCCCGGCCCGGGGTTCTGGCTCCACACTCAGAGCTCAGGGAGTTTATTTATTTATCATTTGTTTGGGGTGAAATGGGAGAGAATCTAATCCAATGGGCTGTTTTAGCAGCAGTTGGTGGAAAGAAAGGCCTGTCTGTTTTTCCCCCAAAGAATCCCCCGCATTGTGGCCCCGGCCCTTTGGTTGGGTTTCGGCAGACAATGCTCTCCTTTCTCCCTATGCCCGAAGGCTCGCCCCCCTGCCTGCCTGCCTGCCTGCCTGTCTGCCCTTGGTCCAGTGGGCCTGCCACTGCCCACTTGGCTTACTTACTGGGAAGGGAGAGAGAGGAGAGGCCTGAGGCCTTGGCCCATCCAGCCAGCCCAGTTCACTAGGCCCTGCAGGACTTCTGAGGCCGCCACACCCCTGGGACTCCCTGATCTTTCTGTTTGGAGCCCATTGGTCCATAAAAATGCCAGCACTGTGCCCCCACACATGAAGCCAGCACCCTCCCTCACTGCCATCTGAGGTCCATTGACATTTTGCAGATGGAGACTCTAAGGGGTTGGTGGGTTTTCACGTTCTCACAGTGAGGTATGGGTGGTTGAGATTTGGGTTGCGTCTTTCTGTTACTCTAGGTAGAGGCAAAGATGAGTGGATCCACAGAGGCTGGGGACAACTGAGGTAGTCCCTGCTTGCTTGTCTGCAGCCCTTCTTCTCCCTCTCTTGTAACATGGCTGAATATACTCATCACAGACTAGAACCCAAAACCATGCCCTGGCCTGTGATCTGCTGTGTCTGCCTCTCCAGCTTCTGCATAATACTTTTGTTTTGTTTTCCTCACTCGAGTCCCATTCCATTTTTGTTCTTTCTTAAGCTCCTTAAACTCATTTCTTTCTCAGGGCCTTTGCACATGAGCTCATCTGCCAGGAGTTCTCTCCCTTCATCATAGAGTGACAAAAATACTGTACTGCCTTTAACAATTTCTTTGAGGAGCAAACAAGTCACTGTATGAAAGACACTTGGAACATTAGCCCATAGTAAGTATATTATTAGCATTAATTACAGTTATTATTATGTATTAGCATTTTTTTACTAGTAATAGCCATAGTTAAATTATTATTCAAACTCAGTTCCAACATTTATAACCCGTGTGTCTTTATATTAGTCATGTAATCTCCCTGAACCTTGGTTTCCTCATTTAGAAAGTGTGGTTAATGATAGTATTCTAGCTGCATGGATTTGTCATGAGGATATAATGAAACAGTGCATACCAAGTGATCTGCCACGGCCTGGGAGCTGATGACCATGGACAGAAGGAGGGAGGGAGGCTCAGGGTGAAAGAAGGGTGGTGTGGAGGCTGGAGGTAGGTGGGGCCAGCCAAGATTTGGTGAACGAGAGGCAGAGAAGTGGGGAATAGAAGTAGCTGAGAGGGCTGGTGCTGTGGTGTACGCCTGTAATCCCAGCAGCTCAGGAGGCTGAAGCAGGAGGATCACGAGTCCAAAGCCAGCCTCAGCAAAAGTGAGGTGCTAAGCAACTCAGTGAGACCCTGTCTCTAAATAAAATACAAAATGGGGCTGGGTATGTGGCTTAGTGGTCAAGTGCCCCTGAGTTCAATCCCTGGTACTCATTCTCCCCCCACCCCAGCCCCCCAGGAAAAAAAGGAGTAGCTGAGAGGAAGGGAAACATCTTTTAATTTTAAAAGAGGAATACAGATTAAGGAGAGAGAAAGGCCATCTAATTTTGGCTCATTGGAGGGTTTTGGAAGCTTATAGAGGGGTAAGAAGTTGGCATTCCTCTTCCCAGCATGGCAAGTGCCAAGAAAGGAACTTGGGCTAAGGTCTTGGAGCAGGATTTCCTCTTTCTCACTCTCCTGAAAATGAAAATATGGCCTTGATTTTTAAAAGCCCAGGGGTGGAGAGAGGCAGGGAGGTCTAGGCATTTGGTTTTCAATCTGAGGACTGCACTCCATCCTCGACTCCTGACTTCGGGCCCTTTTGCCAGGGACGTTGGGAAGCAGGAAGTTAATGGCCTGAGAGAGGTATATTTAACATCACCAGGTGCTCCAGGTACTGCAGGTTGCTGGGGTTACAGGTCTGACCTGGTTGTCCAGCTTAATGTTTGACTAGAGCTCTTTTACCTTTCACAAAGCCATTTTGTTTACTGGCCTTTAGCTGGTCTGTCTGCTCCCCCTAAAGGACATCCTTGGCAAGCCATCACCCAGGAAATGCCCGTAGGATGACAACACCTTTGTCCCTCTTGCCTGAGTTTTTGTCCC
This sequence comes from Marmota flaviventris, assembly GCF_047511675.1. NCBI lineage: Eukaryota > Metazoa > Chordata > Mammalia > Rodentia > Sciuridae > Marmota > Marmota flaviventris. The sequence goes on along the minus strand of NC_092507.1, from coordinate 37,188,542 downwards.
CACTCTCCTAGAGCTCATCTCCACCATTTCTTGGTCTCTGATTCCAAGATTTTATGGCCTGTGGCATCAGGATTTCAGAACTTTCAACCTCAAGATGCCAAAGCCCATGGCACCCAAACTTCAGAATTTTTGTTGGTGTGGTTTTAAGAGCCCCTGTCACCACAGCCTTTTGGACTGCCAGTCTGATTTCAGAGGCATGACAGTTAGTCTGCTCCTCGCTTGCCTTCTGCCTGAGGAGTGCCAGACTGAGATTCAGACCTGCGCCTGGGGCTTCTGATCCATTGAGCATAGTCACCAGCAAGTGACCTCCTGCCTGAGCTTCATTTCCTCACCTATCAAATGTGAGCACAAGCAACCTCACAGGGTGGTTGTGGGGATGGAGAAGACAATGTGTTGGAGTGCTCTTCAGATGTGAGCTATTTCTATTCCAGTGCCTGTCAGCCCTGCTCAGCATCAGCATCATGACACTGGAAAATCCAACTTCGTGCCCTGCTTATTTTGGCTTTCATTTGGTGTATGGGCCGCATCCGCCCTTTGCTGTTTACCAAAGACTTTTCACTCAGTTGGTTCTCCAGCTCTCTCCCCTGGTTTCCCTTCTCCATAGTTCCCACGTCACAATCCCTGCATTTCCACCCCCTGTTTATGCCTCTGTTATAGCCCTCTGCAAAGCAGCTCTGCATAGGAATTACATACATATGTGTTAACTATGTCATTATTTAAGAGAACTCCTGCCCCATCATTTCTGGGTGTTTGGTATCTAACAGCATTAACTGCCCTTAGGTAAGGTCCTTGGCCTTTTTTGAGTCTTAATTTCCTCATTGTTAGTACAGGGAAAGTAGCACATACCTCCTATAGCTATAGTCCTGACCCTTGACCAGAAATAAAGCGTTAAAAATAGCTGGTACTCAGTAGTTGCTCATCAACATTAGCAAAGATGCCAAAATAAAGTAGAAAGAATATAAGCTCTGATTCTCAGTTCATACCTCCTTGTGAGTTATATGGCCTCAGGCAGGTTGCTCACCTCTTTTAAGCCTCAACTTTCTTGTCTTTAAAAATCTTCAACACTGGTACAGGAGGGTTGTAATAAGGGTTTGGTGTTAATAGTAATGCATGGAAAAGACCAGATGCTGCATCAGTTGTACCTGTTATTATTGTCTCTGTACGAGGAATCATCTAGACCTAAAATCTTTTGGCATCTCCAATGGCTGTTATATGCCGTTTCTGAAGAGAATTGAATTAGCAACACGGATAGCCCTGGTGGAAAAGACTACACAGAAAAGTGAAAAGAAAAGAAAATAGAGAAAGCTTTGAGAGATTAAAAGTGGGAACATTTCCCAACTTTATGAGGCTAGCGTTGCCCTGATATCAAAACCAAAGACATCACAAGACAACCATGTACCAAAAGGTCCTGTGTCATGAACATGGATGCAAAAATTCTCAACAAAATATTAGTCACTCCAATTAATCAAAATATGGAGAAGATGATACCACATGACCAAGTAGGCATTATCTTGGGGGGGGAATACAAAGTTTATTAATGTTCAAAAATCAATCACTGGAATTCATTACATCAACCGACTAAAGGAAATAAACCCATATGATCATCTGAATAGATTGCAGAAAAATTATTTGAAGGAACTAAACACCATTCATGATAAAAACTCTTGGTAAACTAGGACTACTGATTTGATAAAAGACATTTACAAAAAACCCTACAATTGTAATCCTATATAATGGTGAAAATTGAATACTTGCCCCACAGACCAGGAAGAAGGCTAATTACATATATGATAAAGAACTTGCATCCATAACACGTAAAGAATTCTTAAAACACAATAATAAGAGAGCCAAAGATTTAACACTTCTCAAAAGAAGATATACCGGGCTGGGGATATGGCTTAAGCGGTAGCGTGCTCACCTGGCATGCTAGGGGCACTGGGTTCGATCCTCAGCACCAAATAAAAATAAAATAAAGATGTTGTGTCCACCGAAAACTAAAAAATAAATATTAAAAAAATTTCTCTCTCTGTCTCTCTCTAAAAAAAAAAGAAGAAGAAGAAGAAGATATACCGATGGCAATTAAGCATGTAAAAGACGGTTAACATCTTTCGTCATTAGGAAAATATTGTGGATGAATCTCAGATGCATGATGCTAAATGAAAGAAATCGGATTTCAAAGGCAGCATACTGTATGATTCATTTATGTGACATTCTGGGAACAGTAAAATATAGAGAGATAGAAAACAGTAGTTGCCAGAGGGTGGGTGTGGGGTGGGGTTTACTACAAAGGCCATGGGAATTCTTTCGGGTATTGGAATTCTTTTATATCTCGATTTGGGTGACTACTTGACCCTATGTGTTTGTTAAAACTCACAGAACTGTACACCAAAATGGGCACACCGAAAAAAATGCAAGTTCTGTGGAGGTTAGTGAAGTTTTAAGGCAAAGGGCTTGCAAGGGTTTGTTGGACCCGGTAAGATCTTTCCCGAAGTTCCTTCCTCAGGCTGATTTCAGAGTGTCCAACCCAACATGTCCTCTGGAGGCTCACGGCCCTGAGGCTCAAGGCCTCAACAGCCTTCTCCTTGCTCCACCTGCCCTCCTGCCTGGTCCCCAGACTCCTGGGCTGCCGCAGAAGTGCACAGGCAGCCCCTCCTTCTGGAGTCACCACTGCTTATGCTGTGAAGTCTGAGTCTTTCCACAGTCCAGATGGCCCTCTGTGATGTATTCCCACTCCACCCAGCCCCGATTTCCCCAGCCCCTCCTGAGCCGCAGGAGCACTGACCTTGGTATTGCGGTACCAAGCAGGATTAGTCCCACATTGGGCCTTTGGCGGCTGTTCTCTATTCCCAGAGTCTCAGCCCCCTTCCTGGGAGTTTCTTCTCAGATGCTTCCTCCTGGGACATCTTGTCTTTCAGGACAGAGTTGGATGCTTCCTCCCTTGCATTCCTGAGACTGCTTGCTGCTCACATCCCCGACTGTGGCCCCCATAGCCCTGCCCTGCTCACAGCTCCCTTTAGGGACAGCCCGCTGCCAGGGAGCACTGAGAATTGGCACCTCCAAGCTAACAGCCCAGCTCAGTGTATGGAGGGCCTGGTCATTTCTTCCCAAACTCCTCTAGGGGCTGTCTTTGTGCTGGAGGTTCTCACTGGGTCCTGCCATACCATCTCTTATCCCCAGGTGGTTTCCTATTTTAAGGTCTTGTACAAATCTAGGAAGCCTTCCTTGGTGGAACCTGACCCCGGTGATTGCTCAGTCATGACAATACCTAGCATGTATTAGATTGCAGAAAATATTTAGTTGAGTGTCCTACTGACTCTCACATAACTGTCGTCAGGACTGATTACAAGATATAGTATCTACCAAGAAGTAAGCCCAGGGCCTGTGGGCCGATAGACATGGGAGATGCTCGTGACTGATTTCTAGCAAATTTCATCTGATAGCATATCTCATAAATCGGAGCTAATTTCTTTCCTCCTATCATATTCTGTCTTCTTTTCCTCAATGCATCCTACATATAGTGGGAAAAGAGAGGGATAGTGAAGTTGTGTTATTTTTTCTTTAGACATAGGATGCAAATGTGCTTGTCTCATGAGGTGGTCATGCACAGGGCTGTAGTTAGGAGACTTAAGTTCTAGCCTGGGGGTCTGCCAATAGCTTGATATGTGGCTCTGTCCCTCTCTGGGCCTCCATTTCCCTATCTACAATAGCAATTTGACTCTGATTTCCTGGACCCTTACAGAAGTAAGATCCTGTGATATGGATGGCTCCTTCTCCATGAAGGTTCAGAGTTTATCATATTTTCTTGTAATACTACGAAATATACCTATGTTTTGCTTCATAATGATATTAATTACATCTTACAATTTACCAGTGGGGAAACATAGATATTTTTCACGCATAGGTAAAATTTCCCAAAAATGGATGAAGAAAATTAACATTTATGAAAATGTATTAAACACTCACCATATTCCATGTTCTCAGGTTCTTGTTGAATCTCCAGAACCGCATTCTGTTACTCCCATTTTTTTAAATCAGAAAACTGAGGCTCAAAAAGAGGAAGAAACTCTCCTCAAGGTTCAGAGCCACCAAATGATTGGATTTTGAGCCAGCTCTTCATGTTTCTAATCCCTGTGCACTTTTTTCTGTGCCTTGGCCAAAAAGAAAACTAAAATCCAATAACTACTTGAAAACATTATAAATGACAAGTCGGTGGATTGTTAAGTCTAGAATATATGGGACATGAACTCTCAAGTAGCCAGCCCTGTCCCAATCCAGCTGGGCTCCCTGCTGTCCTTGTGGTCTTGAGCAAGTGTTTCAACAGCCTCTGCTTCCATTTCATACCCCATCCCATGGGGGTTGTTATAAGTATTAAACAAGTTAATATGGACAGAGAGCTTAAAACAGTGCCCGCCTGGCACCTAGTAAATAAGCAATAAGGGTTAGCATGATAATGTTGTTGTTGTCATCATTGTCATTTGATCCAAGCCTGAGATCATGGGATATCTGTTCTGGAGGGCACTAGGTGTGTGGTGAGGCATGTCCTCCGGGAGTGTTATCATGGATGCAGCCCCAGCCCATTTGACTCAGGCAGAGGACCAGCACAGCACCTGAGCTTGCCTGGCCTAGAAGACAGTTGTTTGCTGGATCAGCAAGTGGGTATCTCTGTCTCCCCTGTGTGGCCCCACACTCTGCCTGCATCTTCCAGCCCTGACCTTGATATTAAGTGTTTAAGTGCCCTGGGTCAAGGAGCTGCCCTAGTTATAATCCAAAGAGCACAAAAGGCTTTTGCTCATTCACAGGTGGGAACAGAACAACCTTAACAAGATTCTGGGGCTCTTGGCCTCCCTTGTGAATCAGGAAGTCTGAAAATTAAAGGGGAGAGAAGGCGTTTCAGACCAGTTCTCAGTAACAGGTGGGGGTGAGTCAATAGGATCGTATCCCCGTCCGGCCCCATAGAGTTTGTCCATTCATTGTAGAAACACGTGCTTTGCACCAGGCAAAACAAAGCTAACAGGTATTAATTTGACAACGGCAATTCTGTTGACTCAACATTTATTAGAAAGATAATAGTCTAGACATTATCCAAAGAACTTCACAACCTTGAATTCATTTAACTGTTACCCTAAAACCTGGTGGGTCAATTCTGTGATTCTCCCTATTTTGCAGATGAGGCAACTGAGGCAGAGAAGGGAAGTCACTTGCCCGGGGTCAGAGAGATGGTGTGTGGCAGAGAAGGGACTGAAATCCAAGTAGCTGGGCCTCAGAGCTGCCTAGCCATCAGCCTTTTAGTTCACCAGCACCTTTGGGGCTTCTTTCCTTTGAGCCTCACCATGGGCAGAGGAGGTAGGCAAGGATTCTCAGCCTGGTTAGTCAATGGGGGAACTGGAGCTGTGTCGTGGCTCAGCCAGGTTCACACACCTGGTGAATGGCCAGTCAAGTTTCCTGGCTCAGGATGTAGTTCGGCTTTTCCTACATCAGCTGCATTTGTGTGAGTCAGTGCGGGCACACCTGTGTTTATGTGTGTGCATATATATGTATGTGTGTGCAGGTGTCTCCCTGTGTGTTTGTGCTGGCACGCACGTATCTGTGTGCACCCGTGTGTGTGTGTATGTATGTCGATGTGTCTGTGTACACTCATGAGCATGTTAATTTGGAAGGGGTCGGGTGGGTTGGGGAGGGGAATGAGACCACGTGGCTGGTGAGAGTACTGAGGGACTTCTACTCTAGAGACTTAGATGTTCATCCTGGCTCTGCCACTGGGGTTCTGGGATCTTGAATAGGTCTCCTGTCCTCTTCTCAGTCTCTCTTGAGTTAGAATGAGGGAAGGGCGAGGTGAGAGTCTCAGGGTCCTGCCCTGCTGTAGCATTCTCTGCTGCCCAGGGGCTGCCGGGAGCAGGGAGTGGGGTGGATCTGGGAAGGTGCACGGAGCACAAGATAACTGGGACAGAGACAACCAGTCGGGAGTGGGTAAGTGCGGGCAGAGAGTGTCATTCGTTCGCCCTGGCTGCTCTTCTGGGCTGGAGTCCAGGAATAGCTGTGGTGAGAACTACATTTTTAAAGTGGGTCTTAATGTTTTTCACTGCTGGAAAATATGCCATTATGGGCTTCCCCCCTCCCCAGATTCCTGCCCTGCCAGGCCTCCCCCTGAAGTTCCCTCCCACATTGCTCACTTTCTTTTCTCTTCCTGACTGAAGCCTGTCTGCTTTTATTTCTGCATCCCATCTTGATCCCTTGCCACTGCCCAAAGGACCTGGGCTTTGTTTTGGCTGTCTCTGTTGGGCCTTGGGAGATGTAGGCAAGTGCCAGTCCTAGACTGGTCCTTTCCAGGGTATGCAAACCTGAAGAGCTTCCTCTATCTATTTCTCTGTATCTGTTTTCTCAAATGTACAATGAGATCATAGTAGTGCCTGTCCAAAGTGCCTTTCATACCTCCCTTCACCAAATTCTGTCATTCTTCTTATCCTCACTGCCAACAGGCACAATCATTTGTCTCTAGTCTCTCATGATCTTATGGGGATATAGTGAACATCCAGTTCCCCGTGAGACAAGGTGCGGGTGATCCTGCTGTACTGGAGTCCTACAAGGAGCTGGGTACTGGTGGGCATCCTCCATGTGATCTGGGAGCCAGGAGGGGCGTGACAAGGTTGCATCTTGAAGAGTCAGAGTTGTAGGACAGAGCAGAGGCCTAAGGGCATTGTAAACCAGGAGTCAGCATCGTGAGCAGAGGCCCCCGTGGGACACTGCATGGCAGCTGGGGCCAAGAAGAAGCCTGATGTTTCTGAAATAAAAGTCTTTCAGGGATGGTGTGGGACAAGAGGCTGGTTGAGGTCTGATGGTGACAGGCTCTCCATGGCGGAGTTTGCTGGAGTTTGGTAACCCTGCAGGGTTTCTAACTTTGCTTGGACTTCAGAAGGACCATTCAGGGTGCAGTATGGGAGATGGGCCAGAGAGGGTGGCCAATGAGGAGGATACACACAAGAGTTTGGAAGGCAGGATCACCAGATTGAGCTAGGGCAAGCCTTGGTGCCTAGGAAGCCCTGAGTGAATGTTTGAGTGGATGAGTTGGAAAGGAGGAGATGAGCTCATGATACAATTTTGAGTAAGTCACCTCCTACAGCTCCAGGTTTTCTGATACTGAAATAGTCTCATGGCTAATATCACAAGTAGACTTTCAGGCCAGCTTCTCACTGACTGGGTGATTTGGGGCAAATAACTTAACCTCTCAAGGCTACTGATTTTTAAATGTACAAGGGATAGCCGTAGCCCCTGTTTCATAGGATTGAAAAAGAGAATCCAGACAGAGCACAGAGCACAGAGCACAGTGCCTGGAAAGTAACCATTCTTCATAAGCGCTCACTGTCGTTTATTTCTCTCATTCGTGATTATTGTTACTATCAATTAAAATCTTTTCTTACAATTCCATGTTCATGCAATAGAACTTCTCCAAGTTAAATCACAGCACCTGGCCTTGCACCCTCCTCCAGATGCAGCCAGCTGATCTGTGGGTGTCCTCTCTTCATCCTCATTGTGGCTCTTGTTGGACTTGAATGCCACAAACTCTCCAGACTTGCTTTCTTGCTCTTTCAGTCCCATCCTCTGACCACAGACCCTATCCAAAGTAGAGCTTATTAATTGATAAAGGGAGAAACCAGGGGGGATATTAAGAATTCAAGGCTCCTTTCCCCATGGGTCTTGGTGATCCTTGTTCTTTTGCTCACGACTGTTATTGCCCCAGGAATCTCAGGCTGGAAAGCTCTTTCCTGCCCCCAGACCTTCCCCCAGGCTGCTTCTTCCTCCTAACACCACATGTCTGTCTGCACACAAACACACACTTTTCTATCTATGGAATTCTGAATACATTAAAATCAACCCCTTATCTCACCTCTTCCAAGAAGCCACTTCAGATCCCTACTTCTAAAAAGGACATATCACCCCCCTACCCCGCTCCCAGGGCTCAGCCCTTTCTCTGATTGCACATATCACTCCACCACACAGGTCTCAAAGACTGTGTGCTTTGTGCTTGAGTTGAACTGAGTCCAGCCCAACAGCATCATTTACAGACAGGGATATAGGATTCCAGTGAAGGGAAAGTGGGGAACACCTCTGCTCCCTTCCCCAACCTCAATTCTAGAAAGCAGACTTCCTCTGGGATCCCCCAGCTGGGTTAGTAAGTTAAAGTCAAGGAATAGACACTATTTCTCAAAGCAGGTGAGAGAAGTGTTTTTTCCAACACCTAGTGATTCCAGAAAGAAGAAAGATTGAGGTGTGTGCCTTTCTCCCTCCTCCTGACCTCGTTACATTTAGCCCAAGGTATGAGACAGAAGGGACCATAGTTTCCATAAACAGGCAAAAAGAGCAAGTGAAGAGGTCCGTAGAAAGCCATATTCCAGAAAGGGAGAGAATTGGGACTAAAATAACCAGAGGGTTTCTGACTCTTGAATCCTACGTTCTGTCTTGATGGACCCCTCTTTTCCCTCCGCCACCTGCCCTGCTCTCTGGTTAGCTTCATTAGGATAAAAACACTCTAAAGAGAAAAGGGTCCTGAAAATGGACCACATATGCCTTTCTGTTTGTTTTCTAGGCTTTTCCAGGACTGAGGTCCCTTTGGCCTTGTTCTATGTGCCTGTGCCCAAGGTTTGGTGGCTATGATATGTAATTTAGGCCCCATTTGCGGCTGGCAAAATATATAATGGTGGTAGAACTGGAGAATGATAATATTGTTGGAGACCGCTGTGGGATTGGGGTGGGGAGATGGGGGTTTTCCTGTTTCCTCTTGGAACAAGGAAGTCATGATGGATGTATGTCACCCTGCAACCGCTCACCAGGCATAGACATTAGATTCCTCTCCCCCAGGTATCTGGGTATAGCATGCTGCCCTCTTTCATCCACGGCAGATGGTGAGATCCTAGCTGAAGCACAATTGGCACCAACAAGGCAGAAAGATTGAACTTGAAAGAAGATACCTTTATGTAAACACTGAGCGGCCCAGTCTCCATCACCCCTGCTTCCTTACCAGGGATCTCCTACCATTTATGACCAGAAGCTTTTTTTTTTTTTTAAATCCAGTGAATGTTAGAGAAGTAAAAGTGTTAGAACCTGCCTCCAACTCTCTGGGTCATCCTAGACAAATCCCTTCCCTCTTCATGGTCTCAGGTTTTTCATCTGTAATAATGACGATAATGGTGATGATGAAGGTAGTGATGGTGATGATGGTGGTGGTGGTGATGGTGATTGTGGTGGTGGTGATAGTGCTGGTGGTGAAGGTGATGGTGGTGGTAATGGTGGTGATGGTGTGATGGTGATGGTGATGGTGATGATGGAAATGAATGGTGATGATGAGGGTGGTGATGGTAATGATGGTGGTGGTGGTGGTGATGTGGTGGTGGTGATTGTGGTGGTGGTGATGGTGCTGGTGGTGAAGGTGATGGTAATGGTTGTAATGATGGTGATGGTGATGGTGGTGGTGAAGGTAATGGTAATGGTGTTAATGATGGTGATGGTGGTAATGATGGTGGTGGTGGTGGTGGTGATGTGGTGGTGGTGATGGTGACTGTCGTGGTGGTGAAGGTGATGGGGTGGTGGTGATGATGGAAATGATGGTGTGATAGTGGTGGTTGATTACGGTGATGATTATGATGACTGATCAATATGTTGTAAATGGTTTCTAAATACTTATTCCTTAGAACATTTCAGGGTGCTAGGTGCTGTTATCATCTGTGTTCTACAGATGAGAAAACTGTAAGTACTGACTGATTAACTTGGCCAAGATCACACAGCTTTGTAAGCGGGGGATGCAAGATACCTTTGACCACAAGAAGAGTTCAGTAGATTTTTAAAGCTCTCTTTCAAGGTTATATGTAATAGTCATCTAATTTTTTATGTTTCTTGTCTTTTTTCATGCCTTCTCCTTTGTCACATGAGCCACTCTGTAACTAAAGATACCCTCCCATTCAGTTCCACCCGTTCCTTAACGCTCAGCTCTTCCACAGGTTTTCCCTGAGTCTTCATCGTCTTCTGTTCTTTGCTCTGACACCTGCCAGGTCTTCTCCTGTCATGTTGTTTCTCCACTCCAGCACACAGTGAGCCCCTGGCTGGGAGCAGGATTTTACCCATCTTTCTCCCTCTGCCCTAGTGTAGGGCTGCTCTTAGATTAGCCTATTATTTGATCCACACTTTTTATGATTATCTCAGCGATGAAGCTTTCAATCCATGATCTCAGCCACAGGTAAGCAATCTTTTCTCTCTGATCCTTGGTCCACCAGAGCTTTGTGCCTTCTGCATTCAGCCGAATCTGTTGGTAAGAGTGACTCTCAGACAGTGGAATGAATGAGACACAACTTTCTTATGTGCAAATACGAATACACCATAGTGAATCTCACTATCCTTCACATCCATAAGACTGGGGTCCTAATTAGAGTAGGATATATTCCATGCTTGTATAATTACATCAATATGGACTCTACTGTCATGTATAATTAAAAACCAATAAACTGTTTTGTTGTGTTTTTTTTTTTTTTTAATGACTCTCTTCCCTGATCTCAGCTGAGAGGAACAGAGAGACCTCATAGTTCCTGAGCCCTTCCTGTGGGACAGGTGTCCTCCTGGGTGTGTTCCCATTTGTTCTCCTATTTGCTACTCCTAACAGCCCTGCGAGCAGCACCTCTCATCCCATTTTTACATTTGAAGCTCAGAGAAAGGAAATAATTTGTCCAAGATTGCACAGCTAATGAGTGGCAAAATTGGAATGGGAGCTTGTGTCTGCCTGCCTCTAAGGTTGATGATCTTTTTTTTTTTTTTCTTTTCTTCGAGTGGCTTTATTTCCTGAATCCCCACTTGAAAGACATAGTGTGACCTTTGATATGCCTCCTCCTGGGCATGATGTATCATTTAGGAGGTGCCGTTTAGACATCTAAATATTGGGATTTCTAGGCCATGCCGGTGATAGAAGAGGCTAATGAGATATGGTATTTAAAATTAGGACTAACCCAGAAAACTCAGGTCTTTTAGTCCCTGTTGAGATGTGGCCTTTGTTTCTACAATTATATCCTACTCATTCAAGCCTTTGCCCACCGCTTTTTTGAGTCCACTTAACTATCTTGCCAGTAATAAGTGACTGTCCTAATTTTATTACCTGCTTTGTGCAGTAGGACTTTCTTCACACGAAGTTCACTCAGCAGTCATTTCCTGAGCACCCACCTCGTTGAGGTCAAACCTATTTCCTGCCCCTGGGAACTGTTCCAATGAAGTGGAGATGAAATGGCCTATCATGGTCCAGTAATGACAGGTGTGAACACTCAGGGTATGATGCTTAAGTTTTGCATTGGAATTGTCTGAATTCAAGTCCGACTCCATTATTGGACTGCTATCTAACTTTAGGCAAGTCACTGAACCCCTCTGAGCTTTTTTTCCCTGATGGGTAAATGTGGGTAATGATAGTGTCTCTATGGGGTGAAGAAATGAGTTAAGTTACATGGTGCATAGCAAAGAGGAGACCCTCAGTAAATAATAGAAGCAATTGTTATTATCATGTGCAGGGTTAGAAGAGATTTATAGGAAGCAGGGAATACCTAGCTGCCTACTGGTGGGCATGCGGGAGTCAGAGAAGGCTGCTTGTGGGAGTGACCACAGCGCCTCCTCAAGGTTGGGTGGAGATTTGCCAGCTGGGTAAAGAGAACCTTGTGAGCAGGGTGGGCTGCATGTCTGGAGGCCCCTTCTGTTCTTTGCCCTGACACCTGCATCATCTGACATGGATGCAGACTTGCCCTTGGATTTTGAGGTAGAGGAGCAGGCTGATTCTAGTGGCACCTCAGAGGTTCTTCAGGACTTACGAGATGGCTTGTTGGGATTCTTACTGGAGTTCCAGACTGCCAGATTTCTCCTCTTACATCCCCACACTGAGCCCTGTGTCTGGCCCTGGACCCTCCTCCCTTGGAAACGTGGCCGATGACGAAACAGAGACATGAGTCCCGGTTTGTGGCTCCATCAACTTTGGAAGCAGATCATGGGAATTTTCTGAGTCTGGGCCCCCAGCCAGAAGGCATTTATAATCAGACATGGAGCAATCATTAGAGCAGAAACAATAAATTACAACAGCGCCGAGAGAACTCCCCAGAGCTGTGCACGCGAGGGGGACCCTCGGCCGCCTGCCCCTCCTGCCAGCAGCTCGAGGCCTCCTGCCCCACCACACCCAGGCTGGGACCAGAGGTCTACAAACAGCTGCTGCAGCGCTGCCTGAAAAATGTGCCTTCCCAACTAGGACAGTCACGGGCCTGGCTCTGATCTATTGCAGGGACTGTGGGAGGGGGCACGCAGGCAAGGAGCAGCCCCACAAGAGCACCTCCAGGCCCAGGCCCTGGAACAGGGTGGAGTCAGTGAGTGTGATGAGCAGAACCAGAGATCTGGGAACCAAAGAGCTGCTGTGCAGCCTTTAAACTGAGAGACCAGGGCATCACTGCTCTGAGACTCAAATTTCCTTATCTGTACAATGGGATTAATAGTATTTCCTATCTCACAGGACCACTGTAAAGATTAATATGTAACTCAATACCCTCTCCCTGTGCCATCCAGGGAGTCATTAGCCATCTGGACTAGTTAAACTTGATTTAAATTAAAAATTCAGTTTCTCCATTGCAGTAGCATATTTCAGAGGTCCAGCACATGCATGTATTAAGTGGTCACCGTTTTGGATAGTACAGGCACATCCCTGCCACTGTAGAAAGTGCTGTTGGGCAGTGCTGCCTAACCCCTGATGCATGGGAAAAGTTTGGCTCAGCCATTACTCATGGGCCAGGCTCTGGGGATACAGAGATGATTGGAACTCTGTTCTGTTCCTCCAAGGGCACATGGTAGACTAATAGAGAGCTATGCACAGGATGCTAGGCTCAGAGGAAGGGTACCTGAGTGGGACCAGAGGGAGTCAGGGTAGGTTCTCTGGAGGGGGAACGCCTGAGCTGGTATTTATAAGACGTAAAGTGGAGAATGACATTCCAGGTAGAGTGACAGGGATGCCAGCATTTCCAGACATACCAAACTGGTTGACATGTGCAGGGTTAGAAGAGATTTATAGGAAGCAGAGAATACCTAGCTGCCTACTGGTGGGCATGCGAGATGTGTGCTTATGCCCACAGGAGACTGCCAGAAACTCATCATTATTAGATCGTAAACTGCTGGGTGAGCAATGGCAGGAGACAGGCTGCTCTCCCTGCATGCCCAGGAGGTGGGAGCCGGGCTCAGTACTGCAGGTCTGCTAATTCCCACCTGTCCTCCCGTCCCCCCTGCTGGTGCTGAACCACAAAGCTCAGCTCAGGTTTGCACATGATATAAGCCCAAGTTCTGGGATCACAGGCCCCCATATTAACTGTTTCTAGAGCCACCTGTCCTCGATCTAGTCACTTGACGGGTGTTCACTTGTGTGATTCCTCCAGCAGCCCTGAGAGATGAAGAGAGTCCACTCCCATGTCCGAGGAAGCAGTGACTTGCTCACGGTTAGCCCACCTTAAGTGGTGGGGCTGGAACTGGTCACCTGTGGTCTTACCTCTGAGCCTCCAGGGTTCTGCTGTGTCACAGCTGTGACCATGATAAATTACCCCTGCTCGGCTGCAGCTGCTTGACCACAGTTTCCTTCTCCCATCATGGGTGTTCGTCCCATGCTTGCCCCTTCTCCTCCCTGCAGCCATGTGTGGGTGCAGAATGACCGGAAATATGGGGAAATTAAGGCAGGGCTGAGAAGGGGCAACCCAGGGACAGGACGCATGACAGGAGACAGAACCCTTCTGGAGGCAACTGCCTTGACCCACCCTCCCTCCCCAGCCTCTCTGGTTCATCTGTCTGCGTCCCTGGATAGCTCAGCTCCTCTAGTCCCCTGGGTCCTCACTCTCCCCTTCCTCACTTCCCGTCCTCTTCTCAGCCTGATCCTGGCACTATTTCGCCTTCCCTGCTGTGCAGAGACCACTTTTCTTAAATCCAGTCGTAGCCATTTGGTGCTGGGCTTGATGGGCCTTATCTGTCTACACTGCAGCCATTCCCATCCAATGGCAGGGCCCTGACTACCTTGTCAACACTCCACCTGTGTCATTCCTTCATATCCTGGACACTATAGGGGTCTTAGAATTGGGACCAGGATTTGCAAGGACTTGATAAGTATGAGCTGTCTGGCAACATGCTGATTCCTTCTAAATTTATATCTCTAGCCTCAAGACGTCCGTCGGGCACCTCAAATTTAACATGAAAATAAACAAACTCTTGATTTTAAGTCTCCCTCAAGCACCACCCAGCTTGCTCCTCCTTAAGACTGAATTTCAGTGAGTGGCTCAGGCCAAAAGCCCAAGAACCTTTTTTTTTTGGTACCAGGGATTGGACTCAGAGGCACTTGACCACTGAGCCACCTCCCCAGCCCTATTTTGTGTTTTATTTAGAGACAGTGTCTCACTGAGTTGCTTAGTGCCTCACTTTTGCTGAAGCTGGCTTTGACCTCATAATCCTCCTGCCTCAGCCTCCTGAGCTGCTGGGATTACAGGTGTGTGCCACTGTTCCTGGCCCAGGAGCCATTTTTGATTCTCCCTTTTCTTCTCTGTCCCCAGACCCCCAAAGCATCAGAAAGTCCTCACTGTTCTCCTTCACTCTGTATTCTGAATCATGCCCTTTGCCACCCTCTCCATTGCCACTGCCTCATGCAGGACACATGCATTGGTTGTGGTAGTTCCCAGTGGATGAGCTTGCTGTGGTGCTTGTCCCCCCACAGTTTGTCCTGCAGAAGCCACACGGGTCCTTCATCCAGGTCATAAGCTCTCCTCCTGAATCCATCTATGGCTTCCTCCCTTCACACTCAGAATGAAGTTTGAAGCCTGCACTGGGTTCCCAGAGCCTCCTGGGATCTCGCTGTGCAGGATCTATCTCTCAGTGCATTTTGGACCCCGGTAACCTGCCTCCAGCTCTCTGGCTGCTCTGCTGTTCCTTGAAGGAGCCAGGCTCCTGCCAGTCTAAGTCCCTTGTCTCACTGGATGATCCCAGAGCCCAGGTGCCTGGCTCTTACCCTTTGTGAAGGCCTCTAATCAAATGCCATGTTCTCAGGCACATTCTCAAGAAGCCACTCTCCTGTTGCTCTGTGGGGTCTTGTCAATACTGGATCGTCGGGGTTATCTCTCATCCCATAACAAACCATCTCAGACTTAATGGCTTAACAGCCTTTCTGTCATGCTCCTGGTCTGTGGGCCAGGGATTCTGACAGGGAGCAGCTGGGCCCTTCTGCTCCACGAGGCCTCCTGGGAGATCAGTGCAGGTATTCGGCCACAGCCGTGCTAATGTGCAAAGTTCAAGAAGGTTTCCATCTGGAAGGCAGGTAGGCTGGAGACAGCTCAGCTGGGATGCCGCCCTCTCCATGTAGTCTCAGGGGCTCTCCACACGGTGTCTCTGGACTCCTCATGTGGCAGCTTGGGAATCCAAGAGTGAGAGTTCCACCAGAGTCAGGAAGTAGAAACTGTCAGGCTTCTTGAGTCCTGGGCCAGAAAACTGGCATAGCGTTGCTCCTTGCCTATGTCCTAGTCAAAATAGTCACAGAATCCCTAAGATTGAAGGAGTGGGGACAAAGACCCCACCTCTCAATGGGAATAATGCCAAAGGCTAGATGCCATGGCCTCCTTCAGTCCACGGCTCTGGCGTCCCAGCATGTGGTCACCCACTCCTCTTGTAGTCTCACCTGGCTCTCCAGGATGTAGGCATGTGGGGGCTGCAGCCTCTTTTTGTTCACCCTGTTACGTTACCCCCAGTCCATAAAACAGTGCACAGGATGCATCAGAACAAATTGACAAATGTTTGAATACACGAACGAATGGTTAAATGGAGAATAAGCCACTTGTCATGTGCAGGCTTTAGATTCCTTTGAAATTTTTACTGGAAAAATTAGAGTTGATTAATCTTTCTTTGCCTTATGTTGTGGAGTCCTGGAATGTTCCAGAGTAGGAAGAACTTTAGAGAGCCTCTTAGCTCCATGAAGGTGTAGTCAGAGCTTTCTGTTTTCCCCACCAGCAGCTATACCCTCCTTATGTTTCCTCACCTGGACAGATGAGCCGAGAAGACTCATGGGTGTCCTCTTGAGGAGCACCGCAGTGGGAATTTGGAATGGGGTCTGGTGCCAGCTCTGCTTATAAGCCACCAGTACAATCCTGGCTTAATCCCTTCTCCTCTCTGGGTCTCAGCCTTCCTAAGGGAAGACTTGACCACATTCTCATCACCTTGAGCCCTGGAGGTGAAGGCCCCAAGGAAGGCAGCCGACTCCTGTGATTTGCAGCCTTGAGATATCCTTCCTCAGGTCAAAGGGTGCGTGGAGGGTGAATGGGCTAGGCTCCATCTGTGTGATGCCAACATATAAGCCAAGATATAGGCATGTCCTCTGTCATACAGCTGGATCTGAGTCTCCTGCTGTCCTCAGAGGGGCAGTAGGGAGGATGTCGGGGGATGAAGCAGGCCTGAGACCATGGCTTCCTCCCTGTCCCCTGTGTCCCCAAACTGCCTATCCCTGGTGTTGTCCCAGGATGCAGGACTGGGGAATTGCCAGAGTTAGCCAGGAATTGAGCACTGAGGATGAAGGTGCAGGCACTGGGAGACGTACCTACCCACGCAGGAAGGACCTGCATGCTCTGCTTCTGTCCACAGGTCTTTGGGGGCTGCAACTTAGTGTAAGCCCAGACTTCCCTCATAAATCACTGGCCTCCTGGTCTTTCTCTTCTTTGGCATCTTCTGTCAGGTACCAAAATGTATTTGGGAAATTAGACTCTAAACCTGGTGTCATTTCAGGAAACCACATTCCAAGTTTTGTGGTTTGGCCTGGCCGCCACCTTGCACCTGAGCACCTACCTGGCTGGGTGCTAGGGACTTGAAGGTAGGGGAGCATTAGTCCCCCAGTGCATCCAGGCTGATCAAAGTGGTATATGTGTGGAGAGAGGGGAAATGGGAGTCAGGCCCACACAATAACCCGCTCTTTTCCTACCAGGGCTGTGCAGTGGGGTGGCAGGAGAGGGCGTTTGATTTAGGGTAGCTTCGGGAAAAGAAGCAACTAGACAATGCAGAGTAGCAGGAAGAGCATGCAAGTAGAGGGAACCGCATGTGCAAAAGCCCAGAGGTGAAAGAGAAGTGCCAGGGGAGGCTCCTTGGAAAAGAAAGTGCCTCTGGGAGTCTCAAAGAGAAGCCTGGGAGAGGCTGTTACAGCCAGAGAGGTTCATGTGAGCAAGGGGCACCAAGGTGAGAAATGCCACAGAGGATGTGTGACAGAGAGAGGTAGAGGCAGAGACAAAGAAGTGGGGTAGGTGGGAGAACAAAGGCCAGGCTGCTCAGGGTTGGCATCCAGAGGTGAGGCAGCCTGGTGGCAGCGGGCCTCATGGGGGTCCTGGGATGCCTTTCTTGAGGAGTTTGGGCTCCAAAACGTAGAATTTTGTTGAAAACAGCATCAGGGAGCTGGAGACAGCAAAGGTGTTTCCAACAGGCCCATGTGGCTGGACGGGAGGTGGCCTGGAGGGACTGCCTTGGAGGAGAGGACACTGTCGGAGTAGTCCAGGCCAAGTCCAGTCCTAGCTTCTCATAGTTCTGGAGCTCCATCCTCACAGTGTCCTTCCGAGGGCCCTGCCTTGCAAATAAATATGTGGAGCCCCCACTCTTCATCAAGCCCTGTGCTGGGTACTGGGCATGTGGAGGGGAGGGCTGGTCCCAGGGAGTACAGGGCAGCCAATGAGGACAGTTTTGTGGAGTGGAAGGCAGGAGATGCTGGTGACTTCAGTGGGGTTTGACAGAACCAAAGAGTGGATATGAAACATTAAGCAAGGGGTGGTTTGATGCCTGTCCTGTGCCCGGCTCTGGCAATGAAGTGGGGAGTGAGATAAAAGTGGTCCTGGCTCAGGAGCTTTCAGTCCAGAGGGAGAGACTGAGAAGCACTCAGCTTAGCACAGTCCTCTTCTGGAAGGATGTGACGAGGGACTGACACAATGCAGGGACCCAGATGGCAGGAATGCAGAGAAAGAGCTAGAGGACCAGGAAGAGCCAAGGGAGGCACCTAGGACTCTAACTGTGAGACAAATTGAAGCAGACATCAGTCTCCTCCCCACCCCTGAGTCACTCACAGGCAGAGCCGGCACCTGAGAGCCAGGGCATCCTTCAGTTCTGTGCTGCAGGCCTCACTTGCCTCACCCTAGCCCTGGCTCTGCAAGAAAAGTTTATTTCTCAATTAACATGTAGACCGAGTCACAAATGTTCAAGAGGAGGTTTGGGCAAGAGCCTTGCAGACAAAGGGATCCGCAAGCACAAAGACCTCGAGGCATGGGGTGCCTGGGCCCTGGGACCTGCAAGTCATCTGGCCTAGCTAAAGAGGGTCGCAATATGTGACTAGGAGAATTCAGCCTTGTGGGTTCTGGTAATGCAGTTAGAAATTTCTTGGAAATCAGTTGCAACAGGGAGATCAGTAATGGATTTTTTGGAGGAGTCGGGTTTTGAATGGAGCCTTGAAGGGTGACCAGAATCCAGACCCACAAAAATGGGAACATGAGGCTACATGAGCTCAGGGTGAAGGCCCACACTGAAAACTTATTGAGCATGGGCTATGTACCACACTAAGGCACCGTACTAATAATGATGTTTGCAGATTGACTTTCTGCTAGAGGACTTGATTGGGGACTTTTCAGAATGCAGAGAGTTAGGCAGTCTAGACTTAAAGAGCCTAGCTGTCCACTGCCTGTTCTTTACCCCCGTTTTTCAGCTCAGCAACTGAGTCTGCATTCTTGGAGTCAGGAAAGCAGTCTTCTCACAGATTCCTGGGACCAGTAGTCATGGGGTGTGGAACTTAGAGGCTGTGGGGTGTATAGAAGGCAAAACTTGTCAACACTGAGTATGAAGCACATACTGTGCAAGGCGTCCAATATGTCATCCATTTAATGCTCACCTTAATCCTTAAAGGTAGCTGTGTTTACACCCATTTTTACATATGCCAAAACCAAATCTCAGAAAATTAGCTAACTTCCTTCCCAGGCCACCCAGCACGTTAAGACAGAGGCAGGGTTCAAGCCTAGCTTGCTCTGATTGCACGGCTAGGATCCTCCTTTGTAACTCAGTGCACCTTGGGACCCTATGCACCACTGATTAACTATGTGGCCTCCTGCAAGGGAACTACTCCCAGTGGACCTGAGTAATAGAAAGGGGACTAGTCCATTTGATGGACTAGAAAAATACTTTCTGATCTTGACTGTGCCCATGAATCACCTGGGCATCTTGTTAAAATGCAGATATCAATACAGAAGATCAGAGGTGGGTCCTGAGAGTCAGGACAAGCTCCCAGTGGCATTGGTGCTTGTGGTCCATAGACCACACTTAGAGTCCTAAAGACTGGACCATCTAACTGGGGCCTGCTTGCCCATGAACACTGACTCTGGTAGGGCAAACAGACAGACCTAGTCTTGCTCAGACCAAGATCATTCCTGAAATTCCTTTCCGTTCTATGCAGCTTCTATGCAAAGGTCAGGCCAGGAGAACATCTCCCCTCCTTATAGATGAGCAACCGAGGCTCAGAAAGGGAACAGGGATTACCTGGGTCTGGGGTGGCCTGGTCCAGCACTCTCCCCTATACCTCCCACTGTTCCTCCTCTCTGTCTCTTTCCCTTTAGCAGCCTCCTCTTCTCGGCCTCCCAGGGGTCAGCATCTTCACTTCAGTAGGCACCTCCCATTACAGATGCCTCCATACTTTTCCTAATAGGCAGGTCCCTCCTGACACAGATGAAGCATCGTTTATGACTTAGGTGTTTTTCTGCTGCAGGTGACCATTGGGGCATCACCTTGCAGTCTGCCTTGACTGAGAAGGGCATGGCTCCCTGGTGGGAGGCACCCAGAAGCAGGAGCCAGCTTCCACCTGGGAAGGCTGCTCTCTGTCTGTAGGCGGCTCACGGGGCTTGGCACCGCCATGCTCACGCTCCATGGAACGACTTGGGGCTTGTTGATTTTAGGAGGGAGCAGGTGCCGGAAGAGTGGATGTTTGCAAATGGATTTACAGTCTTCGTATTTACCATATTGTCAGGGCAACAGGGCTGTGGAACTGAGTCACCCAGAGCAGGAAGACTGTACCTGGCACGTGTGGTGGTCTCAGCTCTTCACCTGTGCCAGACCAAAAGGCCTACTCAGCCTCCGTCCTCCAGCTCCAGTTGGACCCCTGTCAGGGATGCCTTACTTTCTTGCCATTCTCCATATTGGTTCCTCCAGGCTTTCCGAGACCCTCCGAGGGAGCTTTCCCGCTCGCCTCTGTCAGTTCTGCTGTGAACCTGCCCTGAGATGTATGTCACAGTCCAGCCCTTGCCTGCTGCTCTGCCTGTATGTGTTGCATGGGCTTGTTTGTGGATGGCTCTTGTTTTTCACCCACTTCTTAAACCTAGGAGCCAGGACTGATACTCAGCTACACTCCTCAGCTGAGCCCACAGCGAGCACTTAGCAATGGCTGTTGGGTGAGCTCTCTGGAGCAGAAGGAGGGAGGGAACAGGGCCAAGAAGCGGTACCAGCCCGTGAGGCTTCCTTCTGTAAAAATGACTGGATGTGGTGCTTCACTCTCCACCCTCCCATCCCCGCAACCCTCAACACCCATGGCTACTGGGTCACAGTGGTCGTACCTCTTAACAGAAAAGGGCCTGTTGCTCAGCCCTTGTCCACAGTCAACAGCCTCATGGCAGGATCCAGAGGTGGTCTGAGTGGTTTGCCAGGGGAGGGGCTGTGGAAAGACAGGCCTGGCCTGGGGATTCCTGCCACGTGGGAGAGACCCCTGGCACACCAAGTCAGGTCCAGACAACAAGCTTTCCTAACTCTGAGCCAAAGCCTCTGGGTGGAAGCCCTGAGCCCTCTCCAGATGCTGGGAACACTTCCTCTTGGCCTCAAAAGCCTCAAGGAGCTGTGACTTGGCTGGGGAAGATTTGCAGAAGAAGGGGCAACGCACTCTTGGAGCAGCACCATCCATCATGTGGCATGAGCAGCTCCTTCCCCAGTCCTGTCCACGGGCCTTGATGCCTTTTCCTCTGGAACACAGTAAGAAGCCCGGGGACAGGGACCCAGCCACTTCTTTTAGTTTTTCTTTTATTGAGAAGGAATAATCCCAGTTTTATTATTCACAGGTAAATATATGGTTTGCCTAAAATATCCAAAGCAGTACACTGACAGATTATGCTAATAAACAGGTGAATTTGGCAGTCACTTGCTATTATGTCCGCATATAAAATCAACTGTATTACTATGCATCAGAAATGGATGGAGCATGAAATTTAAATGATTGTGATATTTATAGGAACTTATAGGAACTACATAGGGAAGACTTGAGCAAAAGATGTGTAACTGTTCTGCCCGGAAACTTATAAAAGGTGTTGAAGGTGACGAGGATATAGATTCATGTCAGTATGTGACAGCCCCTTCTTGACTCCCTCCTCTGCGGTACCACAGGGGCTCAGAGGTGGGAGCATTTGTTTCTTGTGTCTGTAAGAATGGATGATTCTTGTCTTTTAAGCTGATCTGAGACTTAGACAAAACAATGCTCCTAAACTGCTTAGCATGTGCTTGGCATGTAGTAGGTGCTCAAGGAAAGGTGAGACCCAGCTCTCAAACCCCCGGAAAGCACTATAGAACAAAGTACATGACTCTGAGGTGCACTGTGTCCTCTGAGGTCTGGGGTCTTCCTAACTCACACAGGGGCAGGAAGCACTGTGTAAAGTGGAGATGATGGGAACTGTGTCAGGGCTGTTCTCTGAGGACTAAAGCCTAGAATGTACCGAGGACAAAACGGGGTGAGTTATTAGTTCTCAGTAAATGTCATTGGCTGCCACTGCTGCTATTAGGGGACTAAGGTTTACTGCTCACTGCAAAGTCAGTTCTTAAATCTCACGATGTACACTGCTAGCTGGAATTCTTCTCAATATAAAAGGCAAGAATTCCTCTTTCTGATCCTTGGTCATTCCCCTCTTTCTTCAAATTAATTCCTTGATACTTTTTCAGGGTCTTCATTTACAAGGATAGACATCTGTGAGATGCGCCGGTGTCCTTAAAGTCTATTTTCCATCCCATCATAATGTGTGAGGAGACCAGGGCTGGAACAGGGGGGCTTTGAGGGAAGATAACAAGAAGGAACCATTTGTAAGACTAGTGGAACTGGGATCAGGAACAGTTTCTCTCCTGTGTTGGAAGGTTGAGAAGAAAGATCTCCTGATGGGGTTTCAAACAGACTCGGTTTGCTGGGAATGTAAGGGAGAAGATTAAGCTGCTTTCAGAGCTGGTGACTTCTTGGGAGTCAAGCCATCCGGGTCACAACCTAATGCTTGATGCTGGCCCTGCACTCACCATGGTTGGTCTGTGTGGTGAGGACTGGGCCCAGAGCTTCCAGCTGTGGCTGGACTTTTCAGTTCACAGTGTTCTGCTGGGTCAGCTGCTTCCAGTTGCTTGTGATCTTATATCATGCCTCAGGAGGGTTGAGAAGCAGGAAACCTTGTCTCTTGAGTCCTGTTTCTGGATGTATCCAGGACTCTTGATAGGGCAGGCTTCAATGGGACCTCCTTTCTAACCAGAGCCACCTAGACAAGGCTCTGGTGCAGGGAAAGGCCACATACGTATTCAGTGGCAAAGTCATGATTGTACTGTGAGTCCTCAGACCCCAGGCTCTGCAGCTGCTCCTTGAGACAGAGCTGAAGACTAAAGTCCAGAAACATTCTAGACATAAATCCCAGGTACCACCTGTATTAAGTCTGGGTTCTCCAGAGAAAAAGAACTGACAGGGTGGAGAGGGAGAGGGAGAGAGGGAGAGGAAGAGGCGGGGGGTAGTATGTGTGAGGCAGAGAGTTCGTTTAAGAAATTGGTTCATGAGATTGCAGAGGTAAAAGTCCAAAATCTGCAGATTAGGCTGGTGGACCAGAAATCCAGGGGAGAGTCCACAGCTATCTGCAGGCAGAATTCCCTCTCTCTCCAGGGAGGTCATTCGTTTTTATTAATGTCTTCAACTGACTGAATGAGGCCCATCCACATTATGGGGGGAATCTGATTTACTCAAAGCCTACTGATTTAAATGTTATTCTCATTTTAAAAGATGCATTTATGGAAATATCGGAAAATTTTTGACCACATATCTGGGTACTGGGGCCCGTCCAAGTCAATAAATAAAATTAACCATTATACCACTTCACATCCTAAGAACCAGTTATATGAAGAAACCCCTTTCCAGCCCTCCTTTCTCACAATTCTCCAACAGCCTTGTGGAGGAGTCAGGGATGGCCAGGATTCATCAATGGCCAGTTGGCTCGACACATTGAGCCTCAACTTTGCACCAGGCACTAGGGTAGGTACTGAAGATATTGTATGTAATGAATCATGAAATTTCTTTCCCTTTTGACAATCCAGTTAGGAAAACTGATCTTGAAGGGTTAATAGCCCAAATGTGGTTATATTAAATAATACCAGGGCAGCGTTTCCTACCAGAAGTAGGAGAGAGCAAGTGCAGGTGACAGACCCGAGACCGGGCCTAGGACCAGGGTCCAAGAGGGCTCCTCTGAGAAGCTGATGCTCAGACTGAGACCTGAAGGTGGCAGGTGGGCTGAGCAAGGCTGTGGAGAAGGGGATTTCAGGCCAAGGAACCACACATATGAAGACCTGAGATGGGAAAGCCTCTGGCACATTTGACACTTGGGAGTCTGGCAGTGGACATGGGTTGTATAGTATGGAAGGGAGGGAGGGAGGGCCTGTTTAAGGCTGGGAGAAAGTCGGAGGCCAGATGGGCGCTCAGTAAGCCCACTCAGGACCTTTAACATTAGGCTAAGGGCACTAGGAGCCCCTGAAGGGCTTTAAACAAGGGACTCCCAGGAGCAGGTTGGCTCTTTTGAAAGAGTCACTAATAATGGACTGCAGAGAAGAGGATCAGAGGAGGCCAGAGTGGATATGGGGAGAACTTGGGATGAGGTTGCCGATTTCCAGGGGAGAGACAGTGGTGGCTTAAACAAAGGAGGTACCGTGGAGATGAAGAGAGTTGAGGTGCATCCCGTCTGTGGAACCGGCAGAACCTCATGATGGATTGAATCAGAGAGGTGAGGCAGAGGGAGAGGTCAAAGGTGCATGTAATTATCCCATTTTATAGATAGGAAATGAGTCTCAGACAGACCCAGTAATTTGCCCAAACTTACGCAACCCGTAACACGTACAGCAGGATGTAGTCTAGACCACTGGACACCATCCCTGGCACATTGCTGGCTGCTTTTCTCCAATTCAGCCAGATTCTGTCTGGTGCTCATAAAGCACAAGATTTAGGCCCTGTGATCTACCTTGTCCGTTCTGAGTTTGTAACCACAACTCCCAGCCTTGACCTTGGGAGTAAGCCCTGGCCAAGGCCAAAGTCTGTGTGACTCCTACCTGGCCCCCAGACGCGGCTCTGACCCTGGTCACCACCTCAGTCTTCCTCTTGGCTTCTGGTAGAGCCCTGACCAAGGCCTGTTGATTCTATCATCCTCTATGGATTCTATCACCACGGCTCTGGCCAGCTCACACATTGTTTATCCAGGAAACAAATAAGAGCCTTGATAAGAATCATCCCACTGGCTAAATAGAGGCCTTGAAGACTGTGGCAACACAAACAGCAAAAAGGACATGGGCTTCCCATGGATAGCCCTGGTTCTGCAACCTACTTTGCCCCTAATTAGCTGTGCGGCCATGGGCCACTTACTTTCCGTCTCTGAATTTGTTTCCTTACCTGTCAACTGAGGATCACAGGACCTACTTTTCTAGTTGAGGTAAGGATTCACAATATTATTTGTGTGGATTCTAACACATTATGAAGTACTCAGTACATATTGACTCCCTTAATTTCCTTTACAGAAATTTGTTAAATAACTACTATTGTTATGGGATCCTTTACCAGATACTAGGGAGACAAGGGTAACAAGTGATATAAGAGTCTCCTGACATTGAATCAGAATTTCTAGCACATTCTATCCCGCATAGTAGATGCTTTGCAAATAAAAGGTCATAGAGCCAAAGAGGGTTTCAGAGATGGTTGACTTCTCGGGGCCCCCTGTTTTCAGGTTCTAGGAAGCATCTTTGCACGTACAACAGAAATCCAAATGACCACTTCCCAAATGGTGCAGAGACCCTGCTGAGTGGGAAGAGAGACGGCTGGGATGTCTGGAGGGGACAGTGACTTTAACTTTTCTCTCAAGTCATGAACATTATACGTGTCCCAATCCAGAGACCCCTCAGAAACCTGAGAAGTCTTGGGAAGAACCCAGAAAGGGCTCAGCCCACCATCCTGTCCCAGGATTTGTCTTCCCAGACTGCTGGCTGAGGCAGCCAAGATCGTGTCTTTGTAGATTACCATCTCTAGCCTGGGAATGTCTTTACTGCCAGAAATTCCCAGGTCATCCCAACCCTCAGCCAGTCCACCCTGACTTGTCCAAACTGGGGAGTCTGAAGGCAGGAGAGAGACCACCCAGGGCAGGGCGTGGCAGATAGAGGTCTTGGGGGGCTCCAAGCACCAATGAAGTTCTGGGGTCCAGTTCAGCAAACAATGTGCATCTGGGCCCAGTGCAGTGCAGTATTCTGAGAACGCGAACCTCGAAGGCTTTTCTGAATTCCTTTAATAAAACTAGTAGTCTCCATAGTCAAGGCGGGTTGTGCGGTGGAAGGAGAGCCCAGGAGGACGGGTTGCAGGTCTGGATGCACCACTGTCTCTGTGTGTCCTTGGGAAAGCCTCTTCCCCTTGCTGGGCTGTCAAATATGAGATTGGTTAGGTGTGGCCTCAGAGGTCCTCCAGATCTCCCAAGTGTCATTCATTCCCTAGCACCTGTTACAGGCAGCTCTGTGCTCAGCACCTGCAGAAACAGATAAGAAAACAAGAGTCCCTGTCCCACAGGGAGTTACAACCCAGCACAGGGACAGGCACTGCCAGAGACCTCTGTAATGTGGCTAAATCTCTATTTATGTCTGAGATTTGACTACATGAGTGTTGGCTGTTTCTAGAAACCTTACTCAGAAGACCAAGGTTTCCCAGTAAGAGCCATCCTGAAGAGTATTTCTCAACCTTCAGAGTGTCCTCCAGTCTCAGAGCAGAGTAGGTGTGGCAGCTCCCTGGGGGGAAGCACCCCTCTAGGGCTGCTGCCCTGAATGCAGAAGTGCTCTTGTATGCGGACGCTCTGGCTCAGTCCCATGGCTTAGACCACGCTGCATTCTGAGGACTGGGAGTCTACTGTCTTCAATATGTAGCACTGGGGTTATTTTTAAATTTATTTATTTATTTTAATTAGGTATATATGACAGCAGAATGCATTTTGATTCATTGTACCCAATTTCAGCCTAACTTTTCATTTCTCTGATTGTACGTGATGTAGTGTTGCACCTTATGTGCAGCTATACACGTACCTAGGGTAATGATGTCCATCTCATTCCACCATCTTTTCTGCCCCCATACACCCTCCCCTCTCCACGCTTTGCCCAATCAAAATTCCTCCTGTTTTTCCCATGCCCCCCCAATTATGGATCAGCATCTACTTATCAGAGAGAACATTCAGCCTTTGGTTTTGGGGGATTGGTTTACTTCGCTTAGGATGATATTCTCCAACTCCGCCCATTTACCTGCAAATGCCATAATTTTATTCTCTTTTAATGCTGAGTAACATTCCATTGTGTATATATGCCACAGTTTCTTTATCCATTCATCTATTGAAGGGCATCTAGGTTGCTTCACAGTTTAGCTGTTGTGAAAAGAGCTGCTGTAAACATTGATGTGGCTGCATCACTGTAGTATGCTGATTTTAATCCTTTGGGTATAGACCAAGGAGTGGGATAGCTGAGTCAAATGGTGGTTCCATTCTAAGTTTTCTGAGGAATCTCCATACTGCTTTCCAGAGTGGTTGCACCAATTTGCAGTCCCACCATCAATGTATGAGTGTGCCTTTCCCCCCACATCCTTGCCAACATTTATTGTTGTTTGTATTCTTGATAATTGACATTCTGACTGGTGTGAATGAAATCTTAGAGTAGTTTTGATTTGCATTTCTCTAATTACTAGAGAAGTTGCATATTTTTTCATATATTTCTTGATTAATTGTATATCTTCTTCTGATAAGTGTCTGTTCAGTTTCCATTTATTGATTGGG
This sequence comes from Marmota flaviventris, assembly GCF_047511675.1. Lineage (NCBI taxonomy): Eukaryota > Metazoa > Chordata > Mammalia > Rodentia > Sciuridae > Marmota > Marmota flaviventris. Next base: position 37,161,414 of record NC_092507.1, on the reverse strand, counting down.
TTGTTTGGGGGTTTTTTTGGTGTGATTTTTTTGTTTGTTTGTTTTTGATACAGAAAGGTAACAGCACCTGCCTCCTGGCCTCATAGAGACTCTGGGCTCCTGCTGCTTGCCAGGCAAAAGCACGTATTACATTACCTAATCCTCAAGAAAACCCTGTGACCAAGGCACCATGATTGGCACCTGAAAAAATGCCAGTCACACATTCAGCTGGAAGTAGCAGCCCTGTGTCTCAAAGCTATTTGAGCTTTCTGTGAGAAGGCTGTTGAAGCTGAAGCCTGCCTATTCCTAGCCTCCTCTCCATCTTGTCATGCTGGTACCAAGGGCTCATGCTGCCTTGGGCATTGCTGTAACTCTCCGCCCCGTCCACCTGTTCACATGTGCCCCACCTCCTGGCCCAGTGCCAGCACCCCTTCCCCCAGGAAGCCCTCTCAATACACTGTTCTGAGCTCCTGGCACACAGCAAGCCAAGCTCTCTTCCCTTAGGTGCCCACCTCCCTAGAACTAGAAGTTCCTTGTGCACTGTGAGTCTGCCCATCCTTTTATTTTGCAGATGAGAAAACTGAGGCCTATAGAGAGCTTATCCTGCAGGTAATGGTGGGTGCTGCCAGCCAGCAGCTGGGCTGTGTTCCTCACTTCCCTGGAGGGACTCAAGGGCAGGAGCTCTCCTGCGTGCACCCCTCCAGGCTAGGACTGCAGCCTCAGGCAGCCTCAGGGTGGACACGGCTGCCTGGCTCACCTTACATCTCCAGAGCTCCCTGTGGCAAAGGGCTTGTGCAGTCTCCTGGGTTAAACCAAGCACTCCCTCCCCTCCCTGGCTGGGCCAGCCAGCTGCCACTCAGCCATTCACTCACTCTTTCATCCTGCATTCACCTATTACCAAATTACTTCCTTCTTCTTTTGTTCATTTTGTTGTTTATTCATTCACTTACTCACTGACCCCCTTGTTTGTTTACTGACCCATTCATTTAAGAAACAGATGCAGAGCAGGCTGCCTGTGCTAATTGGGGAACCCCATAATAAGCAGACTCCAGCACAAAAAGACTGCCTGGTGGGCAGCCTGGGGGGGGCCACAGGAGCTCCATCGAGAGCCAGAGAGTGACCCGGGGTAGGGAGGAGCAAACCCAGGGGAGACACTCTAGAGGAGGGGTCTCCAGGAGGAGCAAGAGAACTCCAGGTGAAGAGGGGAGGAATGCGAGTCCTCAGCTCCTGAAGCAGCCCAGCTCCCTCTGTGCCCGTCAGCCTGGGCTGAAGGAACCACAGCTAAAACTGTGGCTCAGCTCAAGTTCCTGGGTTTGTGTACCTCTAGGCCTGACTCTGCGGCCTTGGTCCCTTGGTTTCTCCAGTCTGCAGGGCGCTGTGGAGGGGGCGGTCTGGTTGGGCGTGAAGAGATGGTCTACTTTTCTTTCCAGCTCATTTTGGCTCATGGCCAGCCCTCCAGATTATTATCTGTCTGTGCACTTCCACCTGGCCCCTTTACTGCTGCTTGCCTGCCTCGGAGGAAGGGGAGGGAGGACGGGGGATTAGTAAAGTCAACAAAAATTTCCTCATGCAGAAGACACAAGTTAAGGCCACTGAGTTGGGACTCAGACAGACCTGGATTCAGATTCTGTTCTACTTATGAGCTTGGTGGCCTGGGACAGACCCCTCGAGACCGTCTTCTTTGTAAAAAACGTGACTTAAAGGCTAGGCTCTAAATGGCAGGGTTGATCACCTTTCTTATGTCCTCATTGTCAGCAGACAGTAGGTCCTCCAGATATGGTGGCTAGTGCTTCCTTATTTATCCACCATCTATACAACTGCCAAGCACTTGCTGTATATGGGACTGCCAGCCATCCACACATTCAAAGCATTCACAGCCCAGGCACAGAGATGGACTCATGAATCTATGCTGTCTAAGCAGCATGGTATAGCTGATGGTCCAGGGAGCCATTGACGACTGTAGAGAGGTGACATTCTGACTTCCTAGAAAGCTGAGTATATAGGTGGCATTTTTTGCCTGAGGCTAAGCATCATCTCTACTTTGCTCCTTTATTTTGACCCTGAGTTCTTCTGCCCATAAAATGGAAATAATACCTGTTGTGAGAACGACACAGAATACTGTGTGCAACAGAATTTGCAACAGAAAAGACGAACTCTTCACAAGACAAATGGAACCCAACCCAGGCATCCCGACTAGAGCTCTTCTTTAGAGCATGCATGTCTTAGGTTGCAGCAGGAATTCAGGACTTGCCAGGAAAAGACAAAAGGGAGGTAGTATCCCAAGTTTCTCACCCCTGAGAGCTTGGGAAGAATGCTCTGAGTGACAGAAGAGCATCTCTTCCAGAGCTGCCCTGATGCCCACCACCCCACACGAGGGAATGAACTCTGCAGAATCTCTGAGGAACCTCCTAGATATAAGCATCTGGTGCACAGTCACCCCTGCTCGTTGGTCCTGGAATTCCAGGGCCCCTGGAACTCTGTTCTCACCACGTTGACCCAGGATCTTCCAGGGGAGTCTTTGGGGTTGGTCCCCCTTGTGCTGCACTCAGTCTGTGGCACCTGTCAGGGGCTCTTGGTTCACAGACTCACCCCCTGACTGCTCTGCTAGAGCTGCAGGTGATCTTGGCCATGACTTCGCCTCTTGGACCTGTCTCCTTGCCTATAAGATGGGAAGATTGCACCTGTTCATAGCCCAGATTTAAGTACAAACATTAAACTATGTACAGTTCTTTGGCCAGGGCTGGAGACAGCAGGAGCTTTTCGCATGTGCCTCTTAGCATGTCAGCTTAGAACGGCAACAGGAGGGTGTTGAAGGGAGAATGGGAAGAATAGGGAAAAGAAGAAAACAGGGAAGTGGGTTAGAACAGGGAACAAGGCCAGGAATGAAGGCATTCAAAGGGGGGCAAAGAGCTCCCGTCTGACCCTGTCCTGCCGGCCTGTGTCCTGTGCTTTCCCATACTCTCTTCTCCAACCATATGGGATTTCTTGCCATTCAGCCAACATGCAGTTTGAGCCTTCCTTTCGCTCGTCCTGTGCGAGATGGCATTTCCTCCTCTTCCACCCGCCCTTGACCTCCAAGACTCCATGAAGTGCCCCCTCCTCCTGGAGGCCCTCCTTGATTGACCTCGTTCCTGGTAGCCAGCTCCTCTCGACCTGACCTGTGATACCTCTCCCAGCCTTTGCTGTTTCCTGTTTAGACTGGGAGCCCCTGACACCAGCGGCATGTTTGATTCATCTTTGTGATTTCGGGCTCCCAACAGTAATGGGCTCTTTACAAATGTGAGTGACCACTGGAATGTCCAATGAATGAACAAAGGAATGACGGCATGGGGAGTAGGTGAGGCAGGGAGGCTTCTTTAAAGGCCAGTTCCCAGGCTGATTCCTCTCCCTCCACTGCTTACACATCCCTCCCCCCAAGTCTGCATCCCTCCACAAGCGAGGAGCAAGGAGCAGCCACCAGCCCAGGGTCTGCTGCTACTCTGGGGATGGCCTCCCAGCTCTGTTTCCTTCAGGGCCATCTGTGGCCTCCTCAGCAACCCCTGGAGAAACAGCTTTCCTCTCCTGCCCACATCTCCCCAGAAAACAAACACAGCCACTACCAGAGAGCCACAGGGGCCTGCAATGAAAAACAGGTGTCTTCCAGCGACCTGTCCACCTTGGCTGCGTGGCAGCCTGGGGTCACCGCTTTGGGGCACGGCAGGGCTCACCCTGTGCATTCGCTCCCAGGGCCCAGCACAGGCACGACAGCTGCCTCATGCCCTGTTGTAAGAGACTGACCACACACCCCTCCACCAGCCAGAGCAGCCAGGGCACTGGGCACAGATGAAGCCCTGGCCCCTGTTCCTGTCCCACTGTCTCAGACGTCAGCTCTGTTCCAAATGAGTGAAAGAGCACTGTGTGTCCTAAATCACCTGGCTTTCAATCCCCCTTAACCCCTTGTAAATACTTTTTTTTTCCTCTTGGAGTCTAACTGTACTCATCTGCAAAATGGGTGAGGAAGACTCTCCAGACCTGCTGTGGGGTGAAGTGGGTGAGGCAGCTTCTACATGCAGGAATGGAATGACCTCATGCAGGCCTGAGTATAACATGCATGTATTCAATGTAAGCCTCAGGCCTTGTCCCCAGAACCCATCCCTGCAAACCACGTGAACCTGCTTCCACTTTCAGGAACCTGCACCCCACTTCTTTGACCTCCTGAGGCTAAGTTCCAGGTAGTTAATTCTAGTTTTCTGCCCAGGTCACCCCCTCTTTTGTATCTCTCAACTTCTATGCATAATGTTCCATCTGTCTGAAATGTCAACAATTGTCTCACTCCTTACAGTAACAAGATATGCTCACTGAGCACCTACTATGTGCCAAGCACTGTCCCAAGTACTTGGAATGCACTAATGAACAAGCCCTGCCTGTCTTCCTCCCCACCACCCATCCTTTGCTATATACATCTGCCCTATGGTGTTTATCTCTCTGTCCTGAAGCAGTCTGTTTGAGTACCTGGAGGCAAGGACTAGCTAGGTCTGTACCCAGAGCACAGAGGACAGTGTCTGCTTCACTACTGACTCCCCAGCATTCATCCTAAAGCCTGGTAAGGTTCAGGCCCAGCCAGTGATGAATGGGATGAATGAATGAATGTTCAGGCAGGTCTGCTTACCCGCTGGCCAGTGCAAGACAGGCAATTCTGTCTCCATGCCCCTAGCAGGGCCCCATGCAGATTCTGCTGACTCTGGCCTCCTTAACAGTGCCAACGGACTGGCTCTTTCTATGGAGGTGCGAGGCCCAGACACCCTGGAAGATTTGACCTTGGAGGGAGAGAACCCTGGTGGGTACCCAAAAAGATGTCTCTGTGTTGGAGCCGGCTCCTTGTGCACCAGCGCTCTGCCCTGACTTCAATTAACCAGTTGCACACGGCCACTCAAACTGCCCACGGGCCAAGGGGCTGGCTCCGGGCTGCCTCCATGAATTCCCACATTCCTTCACCTTGTGCCCAGCTCCCTGGCCCTCCTTCTCCTCCCCCAGCAGCCACAGCCAGGTCACCAGGTCAGAGGGGAGCCTGAGAGAAGAGATGGGGGGGGGGGGAGTCAATAAGAAAAACATTTGTGTTTGTGGGAGTTTTCAGGTCAGCCCCCTTCTTCCTGCTGCTGTTGTCTGTCTCTCTTTTGTCTCTTGGGGCTGTTCTGGCCTTCAGAGCTCTGGGATGGGGTCCTTTTAACAAAGTGCCTGAGATGAAGGAGTTTGTGATCTCAGGCCCTACAGTCAGCGACACAGGCCAGGGTGGGCTCCCGGCTTCTTCACCTGTCAGGTGCCAGAATTTCTTTCAAAGCTGGATGCTTTGCCCCATTTCCAGTTATCCAGGCCCTGCCCTCTGGTGTGTCTGGAAACACTGGAAGACTACAAAGAGCCTGGAAATGGAGAGAGAGTGGCAGCTGCAGCACTTACCCGAGGCAGACAGCCACACAGTGGAATGACACAGGGTGAGGATCAGGCCGTCCAGTTCCAGCCCGGCGCGGCCGTTTCCTCAGTTGCTGAATGTGGGCAGGTTCTTGACCTCATTTTCCTCATCTATAAGATGCCGTTAGAACGACACCTCGTTAGAGTTGACATGAAGATTAGCAGAGTTGCTATTCGCCTGGGAAGGCTCATAGAAGGCTCTTTCCCCTCATCTCAAGTTCCTTTATTTTCCAGCGTATTACCTTTTTCCTGATGTTTCTAATCAGGAATGATGTGTCTGCTCTTCTCCTGGAGTCAGGTAATGGACCAGTAGGGTGGGAAGGCAAAGCAGAAGTAGAAACTCCACACTACTTTGATAGGGGTCATGTTCATGGGTTCCTGTCCTGGGTCTGTTCTGGGCCCTCAAAGGACATAAAAGCAGCCACTTAGAGTGCTATCTGTAAAAGTCAAGTGGGGATAGGTAGGCAACTGATCTAAGGACACAGGGCAGAGTAGTTGCCAGGAGAGCCATGAGCTCGATTTGCCTGAATCAATTGCATGTCTCTCCAGCATTAGAAATGGTATCCTGCTTAGGTCTCTCTACGGTGTCCCACTTCCAGTGGGACCACCAATGGAAACCATATTGGACTCTCCTGCTCAATCCTGTTCCCAGCTCCAGGGTGGTTTGGAGAGAAGGCTGAGCCCTCTGCACTGCTCACTGTGCTCAGGAGAGAAGGGGTCTCATCCAGAGGATGCTGGTGGGAGCAAACCCAGGGAGCTACAAGGAACTGTGAGGACTGGGGCCCAGCTTGGAGAGAACAAGCTTGGGGAGGATGAAGTCACTGTCCCCTAATGTCTGCAGGGCTGTCCTAGAAAAGAAGGGAAGGACAGGGCCATAGAAGTTGAAGCTGGACGTCGTAGGGACAAAACTAGTGATGTAAGGAAGTGCTTTCTTACCATGGAGAGCTGTCCAGACACTCAGAATTGGTCAGCAACCCAGCTCAGGACACAGGTGTGTGAGTAGGAAGTAGTGCGACCTCTGCTGGGAGGGTAGGGGGGTTCTGGGATTGGGAGTGCTGTGGGGCTCCTGCGCTGCCACCTAGCTTCGCTGCCACAGACAAACGAGCCTCAATCTTCCTTTGTCCTGTAGGGATGGAAACGGCTAGGGAGTGTGAGGTGCTTCCTTGCCAGCTCCTGGTACGTGGTGAACCTAAGAGAGGCATTTCCACTGCCATATAGGGTTGGGCATACACACGGGCCGTCTCAGAGGAACCCCAGTCTACAGTGACCCAGACGAGGCCCAGCGTTGTCCCAGCCTTTGAGCTGCCCTCTCCAAGCCCTCCGACATATGGTAAATACCCTCCCAATGAGTTGGAACTCCACTGCTCCAGGAAATGTTGTTACAAATTGTTTTTCCACCAGAGTGCATATGGGATTTTCCATGCCACCTCCAGCGTATTTTCGGGAAATCCCAGGTGGTGGTGACAGAGGCCGAGACCCTCCAGAAAGGCCAAGTCCCCGGCAAACCAAAAGGCGGCTGGGTTTTATTTAACCATAAGTACATATACATCTCAACCTTTGAGTACTGGGAAGGAAAAAAAAAATGCCCAGCAAACCAAAAAAACACACACATCGCTTTGCTTTGGAGGGTAATTACTCTGAATTCAGTTAAACCAACTTGCTCTAGCTAACTAGATTAGTTTACATCTTGTGGTAGAGAAAGAAATACAAATTACTTAGATTGCAATAAACCATGTTTTTCTAACTAAATAGATTAGTTTATATCTTGTGGCAAGAAACAAGGAGAACAGCCCAGCAATACCTAGTGCTCACTCCTGCCCACTCACTCATTCAGGGAAGCTTGTTTTCTGGGTGACCTCTAGCCTCTGACCTCTGTGCCTCCCCGAGTCCCCTCCTCTAAGAGATGTTAAGAATTGGGCCTGGGAAAAAGAAAAACAAAACCACATCCAGCCCAAACTGCTTTTGATGGTAAAGCCAAAGCACTGGGGGTTTGCGTTCCATGCCGATTCCATTCACTCCAGCAAACGTTTGCCCCACGACTGCCTACTGAGTGCAGTGAAGCCCGAGGCATCGGGCAGGCAGGGTGGCTTCAGGGGCGTGAGACCCATGTGCCACGCAAGGCCCCGTGCTTATTTTTATGCTTGTTGTCACCATTTTCAAATTCTTAATAATTTATCAATGAGGGGCTCCTCTTCTCTGTTTTGCTGTGGGCCCTGAAAATTGTGTCACTGATCCTGGTGGAGAGACGAGGATAAAGACAAGACAGAGATAGAGGAGGTGGGGCCTGCCCTGGAGAGCTGTGGCTTTGTCTAGGACTCAAGGTGCTCACAAGAGCCCAGAATCTCCTTCTGGGACAGGGACAGGCCTCATCTAGTTGTGGATGGTGTTTGCAAAATGGGTATTTGTTCATAGAATGGCCAGGGCATTGTCCGGAGTGAGTATAACAGTTTCGGTGAATCAGGAATTCTTTGGCTTGTGTGTTTTCTATGAAAAAGAGACCCTCACTGCCTCCAATCCATGTCTTTCTTTCATTTCCATCACGTGTCATCCTTACACCATAGGAAAGGTCTGGGGAAAAGTTGTAATGGGACCTGGCAGTTTCTGAGGAGACTCTTCTTGGTGGGCATGGCATCTCCCCCAGGTCTGTGCAGACCCTCCAAGGGTCGCTCCAGTGGAGAAAATTAATTTAACCATCAGAGGGCCACCCATCTATTATACCCCTGTACATGCATTGTCTCATTTAATTGTCTAATAAATCTGTTAGAAGGAATATAGATTTGACCTAAGAGTAGAGCGACTTTAAGACAGATGCTTATATTTTCCCTCAAGTAGGAAATCCTGGATGGGGCTGCTGTTCTGCTACAGGAAGCTGTGAAGGGATCAGGGTCCTTTCTCTCCCTCTCCACCATGGCCAGGCATTATCTGCAGCCCACAGGGGCTCCACATCCTGCCACCAGCATTCTAGACCTGGGAAAAGAGAAGGGCAGAGTGTGCAAATAGTTCTGTCCACGTTGCACTGGTTGCAGGCTTCGCCGTGAGGGAGACTAGGAAATGGGATCTCTTCAGGTATCCACGTGCCTGGCTGGAAAATGTTTTGTTTTGTTTTTTTCCCCCAACTATTGAAAAGGAGAGAATGGATATGATGGTAAAAAAAAAAAAAACACAATTTATTCCATAGGTCCTATTCAGTATTTTTGCCTCTGTTTTAGGGATAAGGTGACAGGGTCAGAGAGAAATGACTTGGCTCAGGTCACACAGCATCACCTCTGGGTTTTTTCTAACTACTACACTATTTTGCTGCTCAGAGTTTTGGGCTTCAAGAAGTCCCCTGAGGGGAAAGTCTGCCCAACCATGTGCAGAACCACTGCAAGGCTTCGTAATTGAGGGTCACTAACTCATTCTTGCACACTTTGAATGACAGGATGCTCACTACTTCTTGGCCATCCAAGAACTTTGTCCGTTTTCAGTTCAGTAAATAACGGCCAGAGCACCCTGGACAAGAGTTGTGGTGGCTGAGGTGAGGTCCTGATCCAGGCTGGAGAGTCAGGAAGTGCCTCCCAAGGGGGCCATGTTTTGGGGAAATCAATCCTAGAGGATAGTCTGGACTTATTTTCTAGCCCTTTGACTGTGGCATGTGACTTAACCTTTCTACACCTCAGTCTCCTCACCTGGAAAATGCGGGTAGTAAGAGTTTCTTCTTCAGGGCTGTGGCTGGGGCTCAGTGGTAGGGCTCCTGCCTTGCACATGTGAGACATTGGGTTTGATTCTCAGCACCACATATAAATAAATAAATTACGTCCATCTGCAACTAAAAAATATTTTAAAAAAAACAGAGTCCATTCTTCATACAGTCAGAGCAAAGATGATGACATGTATGCCTAAGTATTTCACAGATGCCATCGTTAGGACCTCTATGAGGTTGATGCTGGCTAGTGGGCATTTAGGGTGTGGGGAACAGAAGATAAGGCAAAAGAACTTAGAAAGGCCTTCCTTATGCTCAGCTTCTCTCTCCTGAGCTAGATTTGTGCACTGCAGCTAGAAAAAGTAGACCTGCTTCATCTCATGGAAGCTGCAGTCCAGTCAGGGCTGTCCAAGGGATGGCCTCCTTAGGGAGCTGGGCATGGTCAGGGTTGCAAGGGGCAGCTGTTTCAAAATGCTGATGGCCTTCGCCCAGAACTGTCTCCATTAGCAAATAAAGGATCCTGGGACCCTGGCAGGGTCTGCTGCTGCTTCACTGGGACATTCCTGGGGCTTATGCCTGAGTGGGGCTGGCTCCTTAGTCACTGTAGGTAGAAGACGAGTCCAGAGAGGGTTGGAGGAGAAAGACTGCAGTGAGAATAAGGAGGGAAAGGGGATGGAAGAGGTGGGAGAGACAGAAAATGAGAGGAAGGGGTAGGCTTGGGAGGCTGAGAATAGGAGCCAGTACAGATTCAGGTGGCCCTGGGCCACAGGCCCTTCCATGTGACCTACCCAGCCTTGCACCAACTCTAGAGGTGAGGCGGGAGCGCTGTTTTACAGATGAGGCAGCTGAGGCTCAGAGGACTTTGTGATTTGCCTGAATTCACCCAATCAGTGTCCCAATTGCAAAGATATTTATTTTTCTCCTCTTTAAATATAAACCATACTAGTATGTATTATTATATGGTATGTAATCATTATAAAAGGCATAAACAAAAAATTATAAAATTCCACCATCTGGTGGGATAACCACTGTTAACATTTGATGTATATGCTTCTAGACATTTCCCCATGTGAATCTGTGTCTCCCTATATATGTGCATATAGATGAATACATATTTATAAAACTGGGATCATTATTGTACATACTATTCAGAAACCCCCTGTATTCAATTCACTGTGTATCATGAACATCTTTCCGCTCCAGTAAATACATACCCATGGTATCATTTCTAGTGGCCACAAAGCACATTTAGATCATTCCCCAGTTTCCACAGTTTTGTGGAAGAGAACAGTTATCAGGTTACTTTTTAATGGCAAAGGAAAAGAATTCCAGATAATTTGGGGAAAAAGAAGGGGCAAAAGCTCTGGTCTGTTTTTTCTCATCCCCTGCACAACCAGGTAACCCTATTGACTTGCCAGGTGACTGTAAGACATTATGCCTTCCATGAATCCTGCAGCAATTTAACTTTATTTTAGAAGGACCCTGGAAGCTCATCTCTTTCAATCAATTATGACACAGAAGGAAATCAGGTCAAAGGCAGCATCACCACTGACTTAGTTTCTGGAACAAGGAGTCCTTCCTCTGCCTTTCTCTTGGTTTCCAGGGACCTGGGATCCTCCTCTGCCTTGTGGAGTGTGAGTGAGAATAAGCCTGACTGCACTGGGGGATGGCTTTTCCACCAGGTCTGACCGTCAGACCAGTTTGAAATCCCAGTTCCCTACATATCCCAGGGCAACTCTGAGCCTCAGTTATATGGGAGGAAAAGAGAGACTGTGAAAGGTACCTAGTGGGTGCCTGAAACGGAACAGTTGATTAACAATAATTTTTATATTACGGGTTGATCATACCTAATCCCAAAATTAGAACTCTGAAATGCCTCCACATCTGAAGTTTTTTGATCACTGATATTAGTCCACAAGTGGAAAATTCCACACCATGAAACTTTGTTTTATGCACAAAATGGTTTAAAATATTGTATCAAATTACCTACAGGGTATGTGTACAATAAATGAAATTACTTTTTAGATTTGGATCCAATCCCCAAGATACCTCATTATAGTATATACGTCAATATTCCAAAAATCTGAAAAACTCCAAATCTCAAACACTTATGGTCCCAAATATTTCAGATAAGGAATACTCAATCTGTATATTACCTGTTAGCCCCTCTTTTCAGTGGCTTGAAGAATCGAATCTGGTGACCATAAGTGTCCCTTGTAAAAAAAAAGAAAAAAAAAGCCATGTTGGTAGCCCCACCCAAATAATGAACAAATCCCCAGCCCTGAAGAAAGTGTTTCTAATAAGCTCAGAAGTATTTGCCAGGGGAACCTGGGCCTGCAGCTCCAGCAGCTGGACGTTACAGTATCCCGCCTGAACAGCCGTACTTTTGTGCCTGAACATGTGCATTATTGGAGCCAGACTCCCCCTCCTCCTGCCGGCACCCAGCTGGTGCTCACATGGTAGCCCGTCATGAGCAGGCGGGAGACTTCTAAGCCTGTTCCAGGGGCTGAGCCATAATTGTCCATGGAAGGGGCTGAAACTGGGCAAGCCCTGTGCTTTCCTAGGGCACATCATGCCTGTTGCCAGAGGGGGACAGACAGCACAAGGGATTGGCGTTGGCAGTTTCCCCACCCCCCTGCTAAGCTCCTGGCTGCCCTCAAGAGCCAGGCCAAGGGACTTGTGTTTTCTTTGCTGCGTTATTAAGCTGTCTTTTGCTTTTAAGGTTCCCGGACCTGTCATAATACAGGCCATCTTAGCCAAGTTCTGGGCCCCTGTTTCTTTGAACTGCTGGGGCAGCTGTGCAGAAATCCTACTTTTCCTGTGGTGTGGCTGACAGCCGGCTGACAGCTCCCAGCCAGGCTGCTACCAGTTGGGGCTATAGCATAGCTGGTCCAGGCTTGGGGAATCAGTCTGTCCCCAAAGGGAGGTTTGATGGAGCCCTGCCTCACTCAGACCCCATCAGGAAAGAATAGAGATGAGACATAGAAAAGAAAGGTAAGCTTGACACTGGGATCAGAGTTCCTGGGTTCTCAGACAGGCACTATCCTACCTCAGAGATTGTGCTGGACATCTTAGGTTGAATCTAGCAACCTAATATATATTAGGTATATATGTATATAAGCTATATATCATTATATATATATATATGCTGTTGACTGTTAGCAAGTTCCTTAATCTCTCTAAGCCTAGGTTTCCTCACCCATGAAGTGGAAATAATAGCATCCATCTCATAGGGTCTTCATTAAAGTTAATGGGGTCTATGTTTCTTCCATGAGTCTTTCAAAGTACTGAGCCCAGTGTCTGGTTCACATTAGGTACCGTGTGATGCAGCCATTACTGTTCTGCTTCCATGTAGCCCTAGTTGGTGCTACAGGAGGGGTATGGGAGTGGGGAACACTGCCCTGGAGCTGGGTATAAAGGAAGTGAAATGTAGGTTTTCCTTCTGAGCTAGAGGCACAGCCACCAGAAATTGGGGCTGGGTGATTGGAGAACCACATGGATGCAGGACACAGATGCTGCTTGGAGTAGGTGGGTGGTCATAACTTCCTCCACCAGGACCTTAGCTGGAACAGGCCCAAAGATGGAGGTGAGTTGGGGGATCTTCAGACACCTCCCCATTCAGTTGTCTTGCTACCATCTCCTTTCCCGCCCCCAGCTGCCAGTCCACACTGGCCTGCTGCTCTGAAAGTTGGTTCCCTTTGCTCCTCGCACGCCTACCCCCCATCATGGGTCCTTTGAGAAAAGTGAGGGAGTAGAAAACCTAGCAACATTTCTTGAGAAACTGCTGCCTCCAGGAGTGAGCAAGACACGCACATTGCCCCAGTCAGTGTGTCTTTTCAAGCACCCTTACTCCATGAGTCACATTTGGCACTCATGATCCTCCCTAGTTCCAGTTATTTGTACACTGATCCCCTTTCTTCCCCTTGACTGTGAGCTCCTTGAGGGCAGGCTCAGCCGTTTGTCTACTTTTGTTGATGTCCTCCACAGCCCCGAGCTACATGCTCAGCCTGTTGACAGGTTTCTGTTGAATTATAGTAAAATTAAATCTGATCAATTTGAAGGAAGGTTACTGGATTTATGTGACTTGCAGCACTAGGAGTCAGCTGTGTTGGGAGAGAGGAAGGAGGGAATTGTATTTTGAAAGCAGAGTGTAGTGTGTGGAGGGCAGCGCTTTGCTCTAGTGCCGGGACTTCAGCACGCAGGTGAGTGTGATGGGGAGGAGTTGGGGGCACACTGGCAGAGGTGAGGGCAGGGATAAGTACTGAAAGCGAGTCCTCAACTGGGGCGGGGATCCGATGGCTTTCTAGGCTCTCCCCCTCTCCTGTGCAGGAGGAGAGGAGACATATGGTCTCTTCCTTACTGAGCCTGGTTGAAGAGCAAAACCCCAAGCCCCTGGGCACTTTGATAGAGGCTCTTGTGCCAGCTTTGTGTTCTGCTCTGCTACTGTGAGTCAGGAGCATGGTTTCTGGCAGAGAGTGGGGGATTTGCTCCAATGAGAGGTGGCCAGCAATGGGAAAGGACTACTCCTATAGGTAGTCTTCACCCATAGAGACAAATCTCAACTCTGCGTTTCTCCTGCCTGCTTCCAGCCCCTGGTGCACCCCCAACCCAGCCTTTGCTCACCCTATTCCCCTCTGTTTTAGTGGTCTCCCAGACCCCAACCTTTTTTTCTCCACTGTAAACACCAGCCCGCTCTCTGGTGCCTGATTACAACTCCTTCTGCAGGACTCGTGTTCATGCTAAAGGTGGGTTGGGGGAGAACATGCCCCCAGAGAGGAAGGAGAGTCCCATGCATCACGCAGGGCCTGACCCAGAGGATGTGCTTGGTGGGCATCTGTCCCACTCATCTGCAGGAGGCAGGCAGATCCTGCAGCCTTGGAGTGGCGGAGCCTCTGGCACTCTGGGGGTTAATCAGGGTTACATGTGATCAATAAATGTTTACTGGGTGTTAAGTTTTTCGCCTAATGCAGGACTTAGCAGTCATTCTTATTTATGGTAATAAGAGGCATGTGCGGCCCTAGGGGATTGGGGGACAGGCACTCCCTCTTCCTTTCTGCAGACCATTCAGGCCCCACCCTGGCCAGAATGCTCCAGAAAGCCTCATGGAAGGGGCGCTTCACCATAGAACACCCTGAAAATTATCCAAGTCCTGACTCCACCCCTGGCAGTTTCCCATGCCTCCTTCCCTGCTTCTCACAGAAGCTTCACCCCATGCCTGTGCCAGGCTCTGTGCTAGGTACTGGGGACACAGACCCGATACAAACATAGCTCCTTCCTTCCAAGGAGCCCGTGTCCTGATAAATGGTTCTAAATCTTCTTCCTGCCCACTCTTTCACATTTGAGGCACCAGGACCCTGAGGCTCAACCAAGGAGGAGGAGAGGCACAGCTAGATTTCTAGGAAAGGCAGGGAATAGAGGTGTGCAGAACCCCCCAGGGATGGGGATGCCCAGAAGCCCCCGGTGTAGGGGTGTGTAGAAATACCCAGGGGATTTGGTGTACACCCTCCAAGACTGCTCTCCCACAGATACTGCTGACCTAGAACCTGAGACAGACACAGATAGGCAACAGTAGCCATGGCAGGTGCTGGGACCAGAAGTCCGAGGGCAGAGGGAGACGGGAGGAGGCACCACACTCAGCTTGGGGCAGGCTCTGCATGGAGGTGGATCTCCAGCTGCAGTGTGAGAGCAGACAGATGGTATATTCCAAGGTGAATGACATGAAAACATTGGTCAGGTTTGAGACCAGGATGAATTTATGGGTGGTCCTGTGCTGTCTGCTATGGGAGCCACCTGCTGCGTGCCATTTAAATGTAAAATTTAAAAGATTAACAATCTGATCCTCAGTCTCACTAGCCACCTTTCAGGTGTACAATAGCCACAAGTATCAGGTACACTCTAGAATTTCCCCCATCCCAGGAAGTGGTATTGTCCAGCCCTTCAAGTATGGTATAGCATCTGGGGATGCAAAGGGCCTCAAATGACCTACCAAGGGCTCTGGGGCACCTTGCTGGGGAGGGAGGGCTGCTTACTGTTTTTACTGGAGTGGAAACCTAATACCTCTCCTCACGGCCCCTTCCGCCCAGTAAGGGAAGATGCTTACTGTTTTTCCCCAGGCCTCTGTTTGCCCTCTGTGTGGTGGTGGTCACCTGGGGCACGCAGGCTATCACTCCTTCCACCATTCTCTCATTCTGTGCTCCACAGCCCTGTTTTACAAGACAGATACCCACTTGAGAGCCTGGCTTCTGGAGAAGGATTAGAAGCCTCCTCAGAAATCTCAGTGCTGTGAGAGTCCAAGAGTCCAAGGAGAAAGCATCAAGTGCAGCACCTGTGCCCAGTAAACTCTCTGCAAAGGCTGGTCAGGGCCAACATGGGAAGGTGCTGCTAGGGGAGGCTTGGTTGAAGTTGTCAGCACTTCATGAGCAACAACCAGCAGAGCAGCCATGGGGAACTGGCCAGGGGACAGTCATGCTGAGGAGTGGGCAGTGGAGTGGGTGGAGGGATGGGGAAGAGGATGCTTACTGGGGAGAGTAGCTGCCCGTTCCTAGGGCACACTGCCTCCTTGCTGTGCAGAGAGTTTCTCCCTCTTCCGTGCCCAGTTCCAGGGTCACCTCCTCTTTGCAGCTTTCCCAGGTCAAGGAACCCCAATGACCCCTTATGTGGGTTTCACAAGACACTTGTGCCACAGACTGCTGCCATGTATGTCTCCCTAACTTGAGTGCAGACCTACCTGATTAAATGTGTCCATTCATTGGCCTGAATCACTCTTTCATAGCCTCTATGGAGGCTGAGGCCTTTGGGCAGACAGAATCAGGAGAGGGCCTGGGCAGGGCAGGGAGCTGAGCGGAGGCTAACCAGGTGGCACTGACCAGCCTCCTTGCTGCTAAACCAACTCAGTTAAACAAGATCTCTCCTCCAGTCCTACCCAAGCAGAATCCTCCAAAAAAGGAGACCCCTGTCTGCTCCTCAGGCTCTCCATATTTCCTCCAGGAGATGGGCTCTTCTCCCGGCTGATTGCCGCAGAAAGGATAATGGCAGATCCCTTTATATGTTGGGCCAGCCTCCAGGCAGAAGGACTTGTTCAAAGTGCCACTTGGTGACTCTTGCAAATTGCTCCTGACAGCCCCGCAGAAGGCCAGGCCATCTGCCTTGCCCTCTCTCAGGGCGGAAGGGGCTGTGAGGAGAGGTATTAGGTTTCCACTCCAGTCAACACTTTGATGTTCAAAGCTGTTTAATATTCATTAAGCCAGTCCTTCAGTTGTAATTGCAGTCATTACCCTCCCTTTTATGATCATCGGTAAATGTTATGGGACAGACGGGCACAGCTTTCCTAATGATGGAGGGTTTGATGATGGATAAAAGGTTGAATAGAACCCTCTGAATCCATCTCCTTGCTCCTTGGCACCCATTCCCACCCCCTTCTGCTTTCTTTCTCTCTGAAAAGGTGGTGTTTAGATTCAGAGAGCAGGATGGCTCCACTGGGGTCACGGGTAGTTAATTTTACCAGGACAAAAATGCCTTCCTATGGTCTCAAGACTGAACTTGAGCTCATTCACCTGGGCCTCAGGCCGGGGGCTGGCGGTGACAGCCGCCTCTGGGCGCAGACTGTGCTCTGACCTGCCCTGTGCTCAGCCAGCAGCAAAAGATGAAAACTAAGTTTTCACTTTCCATTTAGAGAACATGGATTTTTTTGAACAGCAGAGGCCCCCAGGATCACAGGGCTTTTATCCTGTGGAGGGATGCGGCCAGCGTGCGGGAAATACAAGGTTGCGTATTTGGAATCAGACTCACATTCAAATCCAGGCACTGGCATTTCCTAGATGCATCATCTGGGCCATTGTGGTGGCGCCGTTCAGTGTCTTCATCGAGGAGGAGCAAGGAGAGGTGATTCCTGCAGGCAGAGTCATAAAGATCCCACCAGTGACAGGAGTACAGTCCTGAGAGAGCGTCTGCGCTCACACCAGCCGCCCCTCCCCCGAGCTCTCATGACAGCAGATTTGAAGGGCAGGGAGACTTTGCCTGCCTCTCTGGCCTTCTTTTCCAATAGTCTGCTCACACATCCTCTTGTGAGCTCTCCCAGTGCCACAGCTGTATTCTTGGGAAAGCAGAGGAGGTAGTATCGTGTGCTTGTTTCTTGGGGAGGCCCTGAGAAGTGGAGGAGAAAGCAAGCTCTTTCTCCTGGGGATAGTGGCTGGGCTTTTGTGCACATGCCTTGATCCAGCACCGGATGTGGACCTCGATGACCGTGGGTCACTTCTGGAGGTGGCGACTCCGCAACTGAAGCCGTCCCTGAAGGACTGACAGCTGAAGGTGCATTTTGACTGCACTGCTCACAGCTGGGGCAATGCATCTTTCCTTGACTTTGACTCAGGGGCTGCCTCGCTCTGTCCACCACAGCCAGGATGCATCATTTGGGCCAGCGCTTCCCTTGGAATGCTGCATCCACACACACAGCACCACTGCACAAACACAAGGCTAATCAAAATCCTCTTCTTTCTTCAAATGCTCTAACATTATCTCCTCCAGAAAGCCTCCCCTGGTTTCTCCCCTTATCACATCTTTCACAGCTCCCAAGAATCATGAGCAGACTTCTAGAAAGGCAGACATGCTCTTATTGGATAGCAGTTTTCTGTCACTGGCATGGTGTGTAATGGAGTAGATCCAGGTGGCCTTGGCAGGGCCTTCTTGCCCTTCTGGTCTGCAGTTCCCCCAGATCCCACTCAGGGTGACTTGCTGCTCTGGGTATGCATGTGCACTTTAGAGAGCAGGGCCTGGGACTTCCCTATGTCTATGGGAGATTCTTGAGGACACTCTCTTTGCTGAGACCTACACACATACCAAGCTCTTTTGGGCAAGCAGAAGATTCTGCCCTGGACCCAGTTTCCAGGCTCTCTCCTTCTGACCTAGAGCAGAAGTCAGGTGGAAAGAGAGGACCATAGAGTCCAGTGGACAAGTACAGTGAACGAGGGGTGTGCAAGACAAGCCCTTCTGGGCCGGGTTCAGTCTCCCATCCAGCAAGACTCATTGGCCACTAGCCAGTGAAAAAGAAGATGACCAGGCCTTCCCTACAACAGAAGGGCAAGTGGAGGTGGTGAAGGCAGGTCCATCAACAACTAAAAAATAATATTAAAAAAAAAAACAAAACGAGCATTCACTAAAAGGGGGATAGATTCAGCCTACACATAGCTGTGTGTCTCTTCAGGTCTGTGGTTCTTCAGAGCGGTTTGGATTTCAGAATTGTGGATTAAGGAGATGGGAGCCTGTGTGACCCATAAGGTCCTTTCTGGCTTCCCAGTCCCTTGCAGAGTACCTCACTCCCTCCTGCCTGTGCCTCCCAGCCTTCCCTGGCTTCCCTGCTGAGCCTCAGCTGGGCCTCAGCTCCCAGGTCTCTCTTCTCCATATCTTGTATGTCCTTCTTTCTCTGCCTCCAGTGCAGACCTCGGCCATCCTGAGGTCAGTCAAATGGGAGTCTCAGATCAGGTCTAATCACACCTCATTAGCGTCCTAATGGCACCTAACTGAGAGGGTGGTGACCTTATCAGAGGGAGGGCCAGAGCCTTGGGCTCAAGATCCCAGCTCCACCTGGAATATGGGAAGCTGCTTCAGCACTGTCACAGTCCCAGCGATGAGAGGCCTCCCCGCCTTCACCACCATGACTGCCTGTGGGAGGTGGAGGACTGCACACTTTCACGTGTGGATTCTTTGCTCCCTTCATTCACTCATTCATTCCTTCATTCAACAGAAATACTCTGGGCCCGTACTGTGTGCCAACTGAACTATGTGTTGATGGATGGGTGAGCTGAGACCCAGGGAACTGGGACAATATAGATAGCGAAGGAAAACTCTTCTAGGATAAAAGCAAATTTCAGTTCTTTTTTTCCTGTAGCGGGTGTGGGGTGCCATGGTTTGTGAGGCATTTTTGCGAGTGTTACTTCAGTTCTCACTAGAAAGCAGCCCTGGGAAGAAGCTATGGTCTCAAGAATTCAAAGGGATAGAGTGTGTTGACTGCAGTAGCCAGGGTGTGTGTGAGTGTGTGTGTGTGTGTGAGAGAGAGAGAGAGAGAGAGCACAAAGGGCAGTGAGGGAGTGAGCTACAATAAGGGCCGACGTGTACTTGGGAAGAAAAGTCATATGTCCAGGGCTTCAGTTGGCGGGCCTGCCTTGTCTAATTTTCCTCAGATGCAATTCACATTTTACCGGCTTCTATCAGAATTCCTTTTACCAGCTTCTATCAGAAACCTTACATCTTGTCAGCCACCCTCCAGGGCCCTGAAAGGCCTGTCTTCTGGACACATCTCTGGGCCTTCCAACTCCATGCTCAGTGAACTCCTCAACCATCAAGAGCCAGTCTGCCGCTCACTCCCTCCATGATAACCCAAGGAATAGCTACACATGGAGGCCCCAAATGAGCAGCTGACCCCCAACTCTCGTCCTCTCCGATCACCTCCTACCTCCACCTCAGCCACTCTGGCTGGCCTGCTGGGCCTTAGACATGCTGGCATGGTCTTCCTAAGGCCTTCACTCCGACTGCTCCCTGTGCCTTGAATGTACTTCTGTCAAAAGGTGGCATGGCCAACTCCCTTATCTCCTGCATGTCTTTATTTAAATATCACCTTCTTGGTGACCACTCAGTGACCACCTGCAGCCCCAGTATTCCAGTCCCCTGTTCCTGCTCCTCCTTTTCCTTTCCCCATAGCACTTCCCACCAACATGCTATGTAAATTTACTACGTCTTCTGCTTATTGTCTCTCCCACCCCAGCTCGTGTGAGATCCAAGAGTGTAGGGATTTGGGTCTGCGGCATGCTGAATAATCTAAGGTCCTGGAACAGTGTCCAGCACATAGTTGCAGCTCAGTAAGCATTGTTTTTGATTTTGTTCTGATGGTCTCAGGAACCTTACTAAATATCCCTACCTCCTCTGTGTTTGTAGTTACACACACACACACACAGAAACACCACTCAAGAATGTCTTTCCAACCTTGTTAATTAGACTGGGAGTTCTGGGAATGAAATATCTCTACTTATTTAAAAGCCCAGATACATGGTAGAGTGTTAACTAGCATTGAGGGCCTAATTATGTGCCTGCTATTACTGGGGCCATACTGATCTTACTTTTCAGATGAGGAAACTGATTCCAAAGGAGACAGAATTTATGCCAGGAAGAAGCCGTTCCAGGGTCTCTACCTGATCTGAGTCTAGACCACATTCCCCAGACTCAGAGATGGAGGCATCTCCAAGAGGGTGAACCCAGCCAGTGGGCAAGATGTGGACAGTCTGACAAGCCCAGTTTCCCTAAGCCTGCCTGAGATCAGTGATCCCATTGGCTGGGCCTCTGTGCCCACTCTTGCTACAGCATCTTTGGGAAGCATATCCTGACATTGGAGATGTCTTCTGCCCTTATCTCCCAGCCACAGTCCCTGTTTTCATTCTAGAGTGAGGTTTGGGCAATGCTGCCAGCTATGGCAAGAGGGACCAGGCCAGAAAGAGCCACACCCATGGTCACCATTGGAGGTAGCCCTGGGTTGCCCTGTTGGTGCAGAGTGGGTCACACTGCTTGGTCAAACCCAGTTTCTTTGTTAGCCTTGAACTTCCACAGCCCCTATCACTGCCCCCTGTAACCCACCCTTCTGTCTATAACCCCAGAACCCTGAGCTCTGATCCTCTCTTCCCTCTGGGCCCCTGGCCAAGCCTCCACCGGCTTCCCTCTGCCAGCCTGTGAATGTTTCTTTGTGCAGCGGCCGTGACGTGAGGTCCTTCCTGGGGAGGTGTTATTTTAATATATGAAGGGCAGTCATTGCATTTCATAAGGATAGCTTGTTTGGAGGGGCCAGTGGGGGCCCAGGAGAGATCGCACTTGACAGATGCGGGGACAGCCTGTGGTTTGGGGTCTATAGATCACAGTATATGCCTGTGCAGCCCAACGCTGGGCACCATGCCCCTAACAGCCATGGCTGGAATGAGGCCTTCCGTCTGGGGCCAAGGCACACAGGAGCTTTCCCCCTTTACTGGTAGGACAAACCCCAGTGATGGGGAATGTGAGCAGGCCTAGGGGTGGCAAATGCTGGCATAGGAGGAAGACCAGGAAGCTTGCAGGGGTAGGAGGGACACAGGATCTACACTGGCTCCATCCTTGTCCTTCCCTCCCCTGCAGTAGGACCTGAAGAGGTCTCTGCTCCACAGGTCTCTGGAAGTCCTGAGGATCACCCAAGGCCTGTCTGGCACTGTCATTCCATAAGACTTACTCCAGCCTCCCCAGAGGGGAAATTTTGAAAATAAATGAGGAGTGAACTCTGTCTCCTGCCACCCTGGGCCCTGCAGCCAAGCTAGGGTGATGGACGGGGTGACAGAGTCTGGGCAGGGTTGGTTCCAGGACAGCTCTGGTTTGCTGCCGAGCAAAACACCTGGTCCTTGGGGAAGTGAGACGTGGAGGTGGCCTTACCAGCTCCTCTGCTCAACAAGGAGCCTTTCTGTAACTGTGGTGGGAGGGGGCAGTGGGATCCAGGGCTGGGCAGTCCCAGGGCACCCACTGCCAGGCATAGAGGTTGTTGAACTTGGAAGGTTGTGAGCTTCCCTTTGCTCAGCGGAGCGGCCCACAGCTCACTCAGTGCTCACACGGAGTGATCAGATATCGGCTGTGCTTCATGGAAGCTGCAATGAGGGTCTGGGCTTCCCCGTGCCGGGCAGGATGGGGGACAAGTAGTCCAAAGAGATCATCCACATTTCTGGGCTCATCCTCCATGTCTGCTGTGGGGCTCAGGCTGGGAAATGCAAGTCTTCTTCCCT
This sequence comes from Marmota flaviventris, assembly GCF_047511675.1. NCBI lineage: Eukaryota > Metazoa > Chordata > Mammalia > Rodentia > Sciuridae > Marmota > Marmota flaviventris. The sequence continues at coordinate 37,139,529 of NC_092507.1, read as the reverse complement.
TGTGACCCTCTCCTGGGGCATTCCCTCAGCAAGTATCCTATTGACATCCTGGGCAGAAGGGCTCCAGGAACTATTTTCTGTCTTGAGGCCTCTGAGTATCTCCCAGCCTCTTTGAGGTGCTCTTTGAGAACCTTGTGATGCAGGAACCAGAGCTGGAATGAGGTGGTGAGTGGGCAGCAGGAGGCAGCAGCCTCTGTCCTGTCCCGCATTGGCAGGCCTCCTTCCCCTGAGTTTTCTCCTACCTGATGCCCTGTTTGTCTGTGATCGTGCCTGACCATTCCTCTGAGGGCAGGTGTGTCATCTGAACCACACCTGTGTCTTCAGCATGTGTTGCAGAGCATGCCTCCACCAGGTACCCCAAGTTATTTGCAGAATGAGTGACACATCATGCCGCCTCCACGTGCACATGCTTTGCTTCTAGCTTGCACATCCTTCTACTGGACACCCCCCTCCCTCAGTGTCCCTCACAGCTGGAATTCTCACAGCTGGCTGAATGCAAATGGACTTCTTCATATTTCTTATGTATGTTATACATCAATAAAATGGTTTATAAAGAGACAGATTTAAAAGAGAATCCACAAAACAAATAAATGGAAGTTGAATTTGCCCTTACCCTGAAATGAAGCTAGGTTACTAAAATGCAGTTGATTTCCACAGTCAATCTCTAGCACTGGCTTTATTTCATTGTATTATATAACTTGCAGAAATTGTTGGCTCCTTGAGGACATAGTGTGGATGATCTGGGTGTACTGCCCTGTCCCTCACCTCTCTGCATGTTCTAGCCTGAAGTCCAGCTGCATTTCTTTGCTTGAGAGCTTTCTCTGTCTGCTGGAGCTGGCTTTGCTGCTCTGGCTTCAGATGCTGGGGAAATAAAGGCCCCAGAGCACAGCCTTCAAGCAACAGTGGAGGGCATTGGTGAGCCAGTTCTCCAGCTCTCTGGCCCCGTAGCCTGAGATGACTCCGAGAGTTCCCAGGGGGACCACACTCCTGCTCCCCAAGTGGGTAGTTGCTTCCTAATGGGTTTCTATCAGCTCTCTTAATTCTTCCCTGGCATTCCTGCTTTTCCCCCAAATTAACTCCTTGGGCTTGAATCCTTATCCCAGGGTCTATTCAGAGAATCCAGAGGAAGACAGTGGTCTTCTCCTAGCAGGTGTCAGGAAGTATTTGATGACCCATTACAAAAACATGGCCTCTCCTCTGACTCTTCACCTCCTACCTTTCCTTTCTGTGGAAGCTGCTTGCCTGAGAAGGAGCCTGCACATCTCAGAGCTCCCTCTGCATGTGCATGGTACTCCTGGTCTGCCCTGTGTAAAGCCAGCATGATGCAGAACCTCATCTGCTCCCATTGTCAGAGCCATCTGAAGCCTAATTCCTAAGTAAGGGACTATCCCACCTATCACAAGCACTGTGCCATGTTGGTACAGCCATGAGACCCCGGCATCCCATGTAAAAAGGAGCAGCCCTTCTAACCCTGGGGTTGCCAATTATCTTCAAATGATAAACTTCTTCTGCAATAATAGTAGCCACTAATGTGAGGTTCATGGTAGGTAGCTCACAGAGGAGCCCTTTCCCACACTTTTCTCTGCTAATCTTTGTGGCAGCCCTACGAGCCCACATTACAGAGGCTGGTTCCAGGAGGGGCCAGTGGGGGCCCAGGAGAGATCACACTTGACAGATGGGGGGACAGCTTGTGGTTTGGGGATTCAGACTCAGCGATAAGGCCTGCCCAAGGACACATAGCCAGCCAATGATAGCACTGGATCTGGATCTAGGATCTCTGAACCCTGGGGTTGCCAATTATCTTCAAATGATAATTGAAGGAACTTTGCCATGTTCAATACCTGTAACAAACTCTAAAAGGCAACTGGCCTGTCTCCTGAGCTCCTTGACTGGGAAGCTCTGCATGGTCTGGCTTACCCCAGACCTTTTCTGTCATCTGAGCTTGCCAGTTGACGTGGTGACAGGCAGCCAGGAAGGCCCCTTCCCATCATTTCATCCTATCCCAGGAGCTGCTGAGTAGACTAAGAAGCATCAGCAGCATGGCTTTCCTGGAGTCCCCCAGTTGTGTTTAAGAGTCACTTAGTACAGACTCCTAGGGCCACCCCAGAGGTCACAGAAGCAGAGTCCACACACTGCCAGGACACAAGCCCCTGACTTCACAAAATCAAGGCCAAGCAGAAGCTCCAGCACCAGACCCTCTACCTGTGTCCTGCCCTGCTCTGCCCAAGACTCCACCCTTTCACAGTTGGCAAGCAATGAAAGCAGGGGTGGAGAAGTGTAGGGAGTCCAGGGTGAGACAGGAATAATGGACAGTCCCTCAATCCCACCCATTTGCACCAGTGCTCCACAGAGTGTGTGAAAAGGAGTGTAGAGGAAAGAAAGGGAAGGCGGACTTCCCCTGGGCACTGTTCACTTGCTTTCCCCTCTGCTAGGATCACTGGTTCCCCTGATGGCCACACAACTCATCCCCCTATGGTTAGAAAATCACTAGGTACCCTGCTCAGATCTCACCTCCTCAGAGAAGCCTTTCTGACCAGCATATCTCAAGTAGCAATTCTGGTCACATTCTATTCCTTTATCCTGCTATATGGTCCTTTGTGGCATTTTTGGCTGAATGTAATCCCTGTGAGGACAGGAACTTTGCCATATTCACAAGAATAGCCAGAACTTACGGAGCACATGCCATGTGTCAGGCACTGTTCAAAGCACTTTGTGATTAACTTATTGAAACCCAGTGACCATGTACCATTATATTTCCATTATGGAGATATAGAAATTGAGGCACAGAGGCACAATTTAGTAACTTGCCCCAGGTCACACTACTAAGCGTCAGAGCCATGGCAGTTTGGCTCTTGATTCTAGAGTCCTGAAGATTCTTACTCTTGTGTCCACACACTTACTTTCCCCAGCACACAGAACAAAGCCCCACATTTTCTAAGCATTCAGTAATACTATTTGAATTATTGATTAAAAAAAGATAGGAATGACTGAATGAATACATGAATGTTGGCTGAGAGTGTAAGCGATGTTAAGGTGGAGCGCAATTAATTCTCAGAGGTGGGTGCATAGCAGTTTATTTGGGAAGATAGGGGTTTGAGGGACCTGTCCTCCACTACACAGATAATAACAGACCTGAGAGATCACAGCTTCACAAAATAATCTTGTGAAGACTCCACAAGTAAAGCAAAGGTCCTAGAGCAGCCAGAGAAGTTAGGGACTTAGAGAATCCAGGTTGTCCACAGACATGACAGAGCCCTGCTCTGTCCAGCTGTAGACAGGGAATTTTCCCATATCTTTTCTCCTTTCATCCCTGGAACAACCCTATGAAGATAGTGACTGGACATTTATTCAACAACTCTGTGTCCTGGGGCTTCTTTGTGCAGTGTGAGCTTTGCCAATCAAACGCAGGCGCTTCCTCAGGGAGCTTGTGGTTAACCAAGAACAGCTCCCCAGCATGCGCCAGGAGCAAGGCTGTGAAGGGAACCCAGCCACCTGGGGTGAGCTGGGCTTTCCTGAAAAGACCTCCATGAAGCCAGGGCTCCGTGAGCTGGGGCCACTTGTCCAACATCACCCAGGTGGCAAGGGATGGAGTGGGGTCTGTTCTCAAGCCTCGTGTCAAAAGGTGTTCTTTCCATAAGTTACCTGTCCCTCCCCTGGAGGTCCAGGAAAGCGCTCTGTTCCTTGCAAAGCTAGAATCAGGGTGAAAATGACCACTCCCAGAAAGCAAGTTGTTTTATCAGATATTGAAAGCTGTATGTAATGAACTGAATGGAAATGTGGAAGAAAGCAATAAAGGAGTCAGTAATTTTATCCACTCCTTTTGGCAACCCCGGGGAGGTGAGACATGTCTACCTGCTAAGGAACCATCGGGCCAGGTGACTTTACATCTGGCTTCAGTAGAGCCTCCCCACTGCTGACTTCAAGATGGCTTTTGCAGGGTGCCCGGACCCCTCCGCACTGCCTGTGTGCATGCATAGCTCGTATAAATCAGTCCCCACCAACGTACCTTTTCCCCTTCCTGTGCCTCTGGACGCTCTCATAAAATGTTAAAAGCTTTTCATGTCAGACGGCACTTCCCAAGGCCCTCAAACTGGAGACTGGGTTCATACCTGCTGGTTCATTGCTGGCCTCCGGGAGCCTCGGGGGTGACTATGTGCCATGAGAGCTTCCGTTTCTTCTGGATCGCGGGTGCCTCCTGCGGCTGTCAGCGCCTGCTCTTCCTCCCAGTGCGTTCTCCGCGGTGGATCCAGCCTTCATCTTTCAGTCCTTCCTCAGCCTATCAGCACACCCTCCATCCAGAAACACTCCCTCCCCTGACTTTCCAGGGAGGCCACCTCTCTCCACGTCCCTGCCATCTCACCTGCCTCTATTCTCAGTTTTCTTGCTGGTTCGTCCTCATCTCCCTGACCTACGCGCTGTGGAGGGTGCCAGGGCTCAATAGCAGCCTCTTCTCTTTTTGCACTTCCCCATCTTAATCCTTACCCCAAGGACACCTATGTCTATCATTAGCCCCAATTTTCCCTTTGTATGAGCTCTTCAGACTCATTATCAGACCATGATAGAAATCTCCACTTAGATGACAAACACCCACCTCAAACTCAACTACTTCAGAACCCAAGGGCTGGCTCCTTCTCGTCCTCAGTGTTCCCCAGTCCTGATTCTCAGAGGGGCCCTTCAGCTCAGCCAACAGCAGCTGCAGCGGGCTAGTTGTTCTTAGAGCTATCCTTGAATGCAGCCTGTCTTTCACACAACACACAAACCAATCTCCACCTTCTACACACGCAGAATTGCCCTGCCCTCCCCCGCTTGGTCCACGGCCCAGGCCACTGTCATGGGTTGTGTGTGGTAAGTAGCTTCCTAACTGGTCTCCCTGCTATTGCCCTTCCTTGCTCCCACAGTCTGCACGTCTTAAGGCATATGAGGCCATCCTTCGAAGTAGTACTTCTGATCAATTCACACTCCTTTGTTCAAAACCCTCTACCAGCTTCTGATTTTACTCCTGGTAAAGCCCAGTCCTTACTCTAGACTAGGAGACCCTGGTAGTCAGATCCCAGTTTCCCCACTGACTTCACCTGCCCCCACCCCCCTTCACTCCACGCCAGCCACACTGTCCCCTTGCCCTTCCTTGAACTCACAAAACATATTCCTGCCTTTGTCTGGAACCCTTTTGACCCACGTGGTCACAGCTTATACCTCACTTCACCCAGGCATGAGTTGAATGTCACATGCTCAGGGAAGCCCTCCCTCCCTAAATGGTGGCCTTCCTCATTCTCTGTCTCTGCACCCTGCTTCATTGCTTATAGCACCTTTTCCTGCCTGACATGTATTTATCACATGTTTCCCTGCTAAAATGTAAGCTCCACAAGAGCTGGGACTTTGGCTCCTTGCTATGTGACCAATGCCTAACATGGCCTCCAGCACATTCTTATAGCTAATGCTCCCATAGCATTACTGCATGGACTAAGTAGCATTCTAAACACTGCACCTATAGTAACAATTCATTTAATCCTCTAAACAAACCTCTGACGCAGTTGAAGACAGAGATTAAGCACCTTGCCCCAGGTCCTACTAAGCCAGGGTTGGGATCTGGCAGTGGCTCTTTACCGTTACACTCTATGCCTTCCCATGAGCAGCTCAAAAATATCTGCTGAGTGAAGGGGATGCAGCTAGGTGTGTGGCTGCTGGGCACCAGCAGACCCCATGCAGGGAGGTGAGGGTGGGAGCAGCCCTGGTGCTGACAGCCTGGTAAGCATCCCTCACACAGCAGCCCCTCCCCTGCAACGAAGATGCACGTAGCATTCCTCCCGAGCTGTAGCGTCATTTGTTCTTGCCCAGGACCGTTGGTAGGCTACCAGTGAATGTTTATTGAATGAGTGTTAGGGACAGTGGAGGAAAGAAAACCTAATGTTGCCTGAGGGGATTCTTGAAGGCTTCTAGAGTAGGTCCCATTTGAGTGACCATTGCCGAGGCCTGGAGTGCCAGGCAGTGATCCTTTGGCCCGCTTCTCCGTGCACCGTCACCTGTGGACTCCTACTGGAAACCCTTTCACTGCCTGGAATGCCATAGAACATGGACGTCCGGGCAGGGCTGCAGCCCTGTCAGCACCACTCAGGACAGACGGCTGCATGGGGCCCCTAATAGAAAAGGGTCCCCTAAAGCTTGAGCATGGTGACTGTCACCTCCTTTATATCAAGTAGGTCACTGCTGCCACTCTGACTGTAGCTGCTAACTCCATGACCATGCCAGCCACTGCTGTTGCCACATCTGGGGACATGTTAGGCATCGATCACCTTCACTGCAGTTATGTCCATCACAACAGCTGCTGCTGCCACCACCGACTTTTGAGACTGTAACCAGACTCTGATATAGTTACTGCTATCATTTTCAACCACAGCTACTGACATTATTATTACAACTACTAATATCTGTTATTATTATTGACAACACATAAGAGCCTGCTCTACAGCCTCGCTTAAAGCAGAGTGACAACCGTACTTGCTTTGACAATCACAGCAGGCTGGTCAGGCAGGCAGGGACGATTGTACAGATGGGAAAAGAGAGGCTTAGCCTGACACATTCAGCATCAATGCCAGGTAATCAAAAGCTCAGAAAACAAAGGAAGCTAATCATCTAACTTGTGGGAAACTCCTCTAGGTCAAGTACAGGGCTAGGCATGTTCACAAACTTTAACCTATTTAATCTACACAACAACCTTAAGATGTGAATACTGTCTTCCTCATTTACAAAATGGGAAAGGTGATGCTCAGTAATGGTAAGGATTGTGCCCAGGATTACCCTGTTGGTCCATGTCAGGGTACTGCCTGGCTCCAGAGCCCATGCCTCAGGGGAAATGTCTAGCCCAGGATCCCAGAGGCCTGGAAAATAGTCTCCCACTGAACCCTCACTCACCAAGTCTCAGTAGCTGTGAATCTTTCACCTAGTAACTAAACCTCTCTGTGTCTTATTTTTACCATCTTCCCATAACATCATCCTTACCTTCTTCACAGTTTGTTTTGGGGAGACCCAACACTGGGTTTCTAAGAAGCAGTCCACCTCTGACATCCAGGTACTTGTCACTGATGTGACATTAGCCCCCACAAGCCACACACTATGCTTGACCATTCTACAGACTCTCTGTCCTTAATTTCCTGAAAACCTGTTGAAGTGAGAATATTCTTTGTGCCAGCTGACAAGCAAGGAAAACCAAAGCTTAGAGAAGTGGCCTGAATGACCACAGGTGCTTGGCGTCTGTGGTGGGGCAGGGCTGGGATTTAAACCAGGAAGGGAGGAATGGCAGGTGATTTGATCAGGGGGCCTCAGACCAGCCACTCTCCAGGCAGTACCCAGCTCTGTGTTGGCAGAATGGCCTGGGCCCCCGCTTCCTGCCCTCCTGGGGTCCCAAGGGCTCTGCACCTGCAGATGAAAACCCACCTTCTGAGCCAGTGGGTGGGGCTTCCCTTCCCCAGGCAGAGCCCTGCTCTGCTCTCAGCCTGTGCAAGGAAGTCCTGTGGGTTCCTGAGAGCCCAGATGGTCCTCTCCAAGGTTAGTTCCTTTGCCGCTGGTTTTTCTGGCCCGTCAGCCTAAGATTTTAACCCGAGATTTAAAAGGACCAGAGATCAAAAGCAGATGCTCCTGGAAGACACTTCAGCCTTCCCAGCCGTCTGGGGACAGGGCTATGGAGGAGAAGGCAATTCATCATGGAACCATGCAAGCCCCCGTTCAATAATAAACAGATGTATTATGGGGAAAGAAAGGGATGGGTGTCAGCCCCGTGATTCATTTGTCTCCCTCGTGAAGTCACCTTCATCCCGGGCTCCAGAGGGCAGGCGCGGGTGCTTTGAAGCAGAGACATCATGTCAGGGAAATGGAAACATTTCACGTTGTAAATCCTTGGGTTGTCAGAGAGAACCTAATGAGAGAGGAGGCTGGTGGGGGGGTGGGAGCACCCAGGACTGCTTGGTGGGAGTGGGGGAATGAGCCTAAAGGAAATTCAGGGAGACTAGAGCCTGGCCCCTGCCCCCTCCCCATGTACACCTTTCCTTCATTGCTCCCCAGCGCTGATAGGAAGCAGGCCCAGCTCCCCAGGGGACATACTGCTTGTCACCAGTGCCCATGGCAGGATTCACATGCATTGGTCAAGTTAAGCCCCTGAGGCTTTCACACCTTTCATGTATGGTAAAGAACCTGGAAATATTTTGACAAGTCAGAAATTTAAGTGTGATTAACCTCCCCAGACAGGATGTCTCCTGTTCCCTACTTAGGGGAAAGGAGTCATGACTCCCAAACCCTACTCCACTCAAAGAACCGTGAACCATAATAAGTGGATCCTCCTCCTCCTCCTCCTCCACCACTACCACACATGCGTGCGCGCGCGCGCACGCACACACACACACACACACACACACACACACACAGAGCTAGTAGGATGTCAAGGTCAAGGTCAGGGGCTCTGCAGTCAGTCAGTCCTGGGGATGGAAGTCCAGTTCTACACTTATAAGTGTTGATCTTGGGCAACCTACTTAACCTCTCTGAGCCTCAGCTTCCTGGTTGCAGAATGGAAGCTGCTGCCTGCCCCATCCTTGAGAGGAATGGGTGGATACATGTAATGGGCTCAGCCTCTTCAGAAATGGTTCCTATTTCTACTTTCAGCTCTGCCTCCAGGGTAGATCCACATTTAAGGTGGAGATTATTAGCCCACTTGAACTTTGGGGGTGGGGAGAACCAGGCTTTAAAGATGGAAAGATTCATCCTAGTTCCCAAAGACAGCTAGAGCTCAGCCCTCCTGACCCCTAGCTCAGAGCTGCCTGCCCTGCTCCAACATCCACATTCTCAAAGGTACTCACCAGGTGTGATGGGGATGGGGGGTGGACAGGGCTGCAGGTAAGAGGCAGAGAATTAGGTAGGGGCCTGTGAGAGGTGAAGAGGCTCCAGGCCAAGGATGTGCCCATTTTTATGGGTTTACAGGAGACAAACCATTTGAACAACTAGGTAGAAGGTAAAAATTCCATGACCATTTTTGGCTCATCCACCACATTTGCCCCAGCTTCTATCATAAGGCCTGGTAGTGAGTCAGCATAGAACACCGTGCATTTTGTTGTTGTCATTATTGTTGAATGAATGAAAAAAAAATGAATGGATGGATGGATGGATGGAAGAATAAATAAATTAATGAATGAGTGAACATCGAACAATGAAAAGAGGCAAAAGGAAGACTCATGGACACTTCCAGGTGTCTGGTTTGGTCTGTTCACTGAGATAGAGAGCACAGGGAGAGGAACAGAATTTAAGGAGTGATTTACAGAAGATTCAGATAGCTTTTGGATTTCCTCTGTGTGCAAGGTCCAGAGGCTATAAATTCAAGTTCTTTCACTAACTCCAGCAAGGGATTCAGCCACAAGGAGAGGAAGGAACAAAAAGCAGAACCTGCCTGCCCGAGGGGAGCCCACAGTCCTGTGGAATGGCCAGGACTTCCTGGGGTAAAGTTCTGGTGCATGAGCCCTGGGTGGTGGCAGAGAGCAAGGAGAGGCTGGGTTAGTCATGGAGGGCTCCCTGAAGGAGGAGGCTGGGTGATGACTCAGGTCTGGGTGAGGATGGAGGTTGGACTTGAGGATGAGTTCTGAATGTGAAGATACTAATTTGCATCCACCCTGACATCTCTGAAGCCTGCCAGAGGACCTGGCATGGAGCAGTCAGCAATGCACTTCAAAGTATCTTTATCTTACTTTCCATATTCGTGTCCAGTAGCTACAAAACAAAGATCCTCTTCGGCCTTATGCCTGAAGATTGAAGGCATTCCAGACCCATAAATATTATTTCCAAAACCAACTGATGCATAAAACTAGACTTTGATTAAATATTACAACCAGCATTTGGTAATGGAGCATGAGACTGTCATTTATCAGTGAGAAATGTGGACATAATAATTCATTAAGCTCCTTTGAGCTCTATCTCAGCTCAGCTCTTAGGATAGAGAGGGCCTGGAGAGGTTATGTTTTGTTTGGGCTGTTTGCAGGACTCCCTTCCAAACTGCTCCTGAAAACCATTAGCTCCCCAGGAGGCCCCAGGCTGCTGCCCTCCAAGTGTCCCAGCCACTGAGCCACTTGAAAGGCCTCCATTTATCACCACAAACTCCCTGCTTTCCCCTTCAAGCCAGAGATTTGGGGGAGGGCACATATAGAAGCTGCCCACCTTCATTAAACCACTGCCCCTCCCACTGTGAGAGGACCTGTGCATGCCCCTCCCACTGTGAGAGGACCTGTGCATGAGGGACCCACTATCCACTCACTCAGCAGTGCTCAGCACTGTGTCCGTCATGGGCACTGGAGTTCCTAAGTGGGAAAAAAAAAAAAAAAAGCCGTTGCTCTCAAGGAGTCCACAACTTGAAAGGGGAGCAGTAAGTCAACCAACACCACGCAGAGACCCAAACTATAAGAGTGGAGGCACGAAGAGGGCACCTTACCTGGCCTGAGAGTCAGGGAGGGAATTCTGGAGGAGACGGGGTATGCTGAGAACCAAAGGATGTGCAGACAGACAAGAGTATCTTAGGTATAGGGAAGAGCATGTCTGGAGGTGAGAGAAAGCATGGCACCTTTGAATGACTGAAATAATTTTGTGCTTGAGTCTTATCGTCTGTGGTTTTGAGTGACTGGCATGGATGTTGCTGGGATCAAGTTTGTGGCTTAAAAGAAAATGGCCCCACTGCTGTGTGGACAATGTAGGGCAGAAGCTGGACATCATCAGAAGTGTTGGGTTAAACCAGATGCCTTTCACACTGTGTCTGTGGAGACAACCGGCAGGTGTGTGGGTTGTGAGAGGTGATGGTCAAGATTGCTGGGGTGTGCTGCTGGGACGGCAACCCTAAAACTCTTCAAATGACAAAGGTCTGCTTCTTGCCTATACTATAGGAAAGCTGCAAATTGGCTGGGGGCCTCAGGGAAGCCACTATCCAGAACTGGAGCAGGAAAGAGGACAGGCAGATTTCACCCCAGCACATTGGTTTCACACCACTGTTCAGAGTGACAGGCACCATTTCCATCCACTTCTCATTGTCCAAACCAAATCCTATTGCCTCTTCCATTTTTAAGCAGGTACCAAAGAGCCGCCTCTAGGACTCTGAGAATTGGAGGGCCAGGCAGTTTATGCACCGCCCTATTGACCAGCACCATGTGGCTGGAGGCTCTGCACCTGCCCACACATAACGATCACAAATGGTGGTCCAGGGCTTTCAGAACTTGTGACCATGTGCCTAGCCACATTCCATCCTCCCACCATCCCTGGGGTGGGGGTGGCAGCCCCAGTCATCTTTTGCAAGCCTTGTCTCAAGCTTCCTGAAATCCCCATGGAGAGAGAATTAATAGCTCAGGAACTTCTGAGCTTCTGGGAAATTTGAATGGGTATGGACCTCCCAAATGGTTTATGCCTATTTTTTTACTTTCACTAAAATGAGCAATAAAAGCAACTTGCTAAATAAAGATTAAGCCAACGGCATTTACACATCTAAGTGAGACATCATGGAGACCGATCAGTGGGTTTGCATTTGCCATCCCTGTAAGCATCTGCCTCCCTGTAGTTGGAACAAGAAGATTGTAAATGTGTTTTGCTTTGGTGCAGACGCTGTATATGCCCTGGGGCATTTGTTTATTCTGGGTCTGATTAGTCATCCAGATGTCCTGATTATGTGAAGGTGGAGGGCTTCAGGCTCCTGGTCCCTCCAGGATCTCAGAGAAGCAGCCCCAAGATGCAGCCTTCCTCACTTTTAGGCCCCCAGATCTAGGGCCACACTAACCTCCATTAGGAGTCTCTTCCAACTGTGCCTTTTGTCTGCCTTCCTTTTTTGACTCCATACCCCCTTGTTATGTCTCTGACTTGTGGTTGCCAATAGATATGAATTTCAGTGGAGTTAAAATGACTGAAAACGAACTTGAACACCAAGCCCAGAATACCTGTACTCTGAGCTAGAGAGCGGAGATAAAGTCAAGAGCAAGGGTTCTGGGAGAAGCCCAACTTGGGGTGGATCCTGACCCTGCCACTTCACTTCACATCTCTGAACCTCCATTTTCTTGGCTACAACCTGGGAGATGTGGAGGCAGAGCTGTGAGATGCTGAGAAGACTGAGTGAGGTAGGACAGACCAGGCCCCTGGCACAGCATCTTAAGCCATGAGAACTATGAAAGTGCTAGTCATCGTTTATAAGCTTTTAAAGGGAAGCTCGCACTTGGAGAAAGTTTGCTTGTTGTCAAGGGATTTTCCCAAAGTTGTACTGTCAGCACGTTTTGCTGAATGTCCTGGGAATGGCAGCTTCTCCAAGACTCTACTCTCAACCCCTTCAGGTGCTGGGTCCCTCTAAAAGACTTTACCTGCCTCTTCCTGATGCACACCTTCCCCCTCCTCATTGCCCAAAAGAGAGTATTCCCCACAAAATACCCACTTCAAGCCATTTCCCAGATGTAATTTATAGGTCTCAGTGACCCCTGCTACCCTTTACAAGGGCATGTATGTTAGCTTTCCTCCAGCTGGTTGTGAGTGGAGCTGGCGCCTGAGCCCAGGGCCCCTGAGCTAGGGTGGCTGGCTGCTTCTGCACACATGGGTGCCCTGTGCTGTGCATAAGGTGGCTGCTGCACACACAAGCACATGTGCACGGCAGAGTCAAGAGACTCTGGACCTGCATTTGGGTCGCTTCTCCTTCACCCTGTAAGGGGGGGTGAGTCCAGTTGGTGGAGAGAGCTGAGAACAGAGACACCAGCTCCGGAGACTTCCTCCGTTGAAGTTGGTGAGGCCTGAGCCCAGGAGGTGGGGAAGGGTGGAGAAGAGGGATTGAGGAGGCATCCCCCTGGAATGGAGGAGATCATGGGGGCGGGCGCTCAGGCACACACATGTGGTTACCAGGGGGAAGTCCCCATGCAGTGGCAGTGCGGGGGGCACAAGGCGGGATGTGCTTCTGCCTTTGGAGCCCTGTTTTTGCTGGTGTTTACATAGGGAGTGGAATTAATTAAATGCTGCAGGGCCTCCTCGGCTGCTGAAAATAAACCCAGCCAGGCCCCCAGCAGTGTGGCCCGCCTGCCTGCTTGCTGCAGAGCGGGCGTCTGCGGGACTTCTCCAGGCTTCAGAGGGCGGGAAACACACTGGGCTCCCACTGCAAGGATTAGTGTGGCAGCCACCTTCTCCCCACAGGCAGCGTGTCAGAGCCAGATGTGGCTCCGAGCCCTGCCTGACTCCCCATGGGGGTATGCAGAGGCATGGCCACATACAGGCAGCCAGAGAGTCACAGACACATGAACATGTCGACTCACGCCAGTAAGCACAGGGCCACCGGGATACTTGGTTATTCATGGACACATGGACACAAAGACAGATGCCCAGAGCACTTGCAGACACATGGGTGCTTGTGAACTCAGAGTGAAACAGGGGTGGCCTGGGCACACGTTCAGATAAACCTGGCTCACAGACCATTCAGGACCCATGAGAACAGTCACCCAGGCACGTGGTCACAAAGCCACAGACTCACCAGGACACATGTGGACACAGTTTCAGACTCAGGAAGCCTCCATCAGCTTCCATCTGCCTTTTGCTAAAAGCATGATCTTGGGATTGTTTCTTGACCTCTTTGTGCCTCAGTTTCCTGACCCTCAAGTGGGGTGTCCACAGTGCCAATCTCATGGTGACACCAGGATAAAAATGAGAAATTGAACAGTTCTAGCAGAGCTCCTGCTGCAGACTGAGCACTCTATAGACACTAATGATATGATTCTTAACACCCTCAGCAGGCATGGGTTCGGGTGGAAACACAGGACATTCATTAAGGCACACATGGGCCTAGTGACCTGCAGAGTCTAGGGAGAAAGCAGATCCACACACCGGGGCCAAGCCTGCATAGACCTGCCCCCTGCAGGCCTGTGCTCACACACGTTCCTACTGCCACCACCACCGCCAACAAAAGTTATCACGGGCATGTGACCAAAGCCTGCAGAGTTGAGGAAAACCAAAGGCATTCTTGGCCAAGGAGGCACATGCCGTGTGGTGCAGCTTCTAGCCACTAAAACACACAGACTCTTCTGTGGCTCCCCATGGCCCGTGAGCCAGGATCCAGCCTCCTCGGCCTGAATTATGGGCGTCCATGCTGAGATTGCTCCCACACACTCCCAGGAGGCCCCCAACAAACAGTGCCCCTCTAGTTCTAAACAGTTGAGAAATAAAAGGCATTATGGCGGGTGGGGCCCCTGGAAGTTCCTTAGATCACTGGGAATGTGCTCTTGAAGGCGATTGTGGGACCCCAGCTCCTTCTCTCTGCCCCACTCCGATCTCTCTCTTCTTCCTGTCTCAGGGTGAGCAGTTTGCTCGCCACTCACTCCCTGCCGTTGCCATCTGGCACACCCACTAGAGTCACAAAGAATATGGGTCCACCCCATCTTGGACTTGAATCCCCAAACTTCTTCTCTTTATAAACTATTTATCTCAAGTATTTCATTATACTGATGGAAAACTGACCAACACAAGTAGAATGGTATGTTAACAACTCTTACTCTGGGCAAGGAATTGCCCTGAGTGCCTAAAATGGGAGGTAGAAGGTGTGAGAGAGGAGTTCAGCCTGGAGCTGGGGCTCCCCAGTTCTCCATGCTCGCCTCAGGCACAACAGCACAGCCTCCACCCCTACACCCACCTGCTGAGCTGGCAGGTCCTCCCACTACACCTCTGGCCCTTCTGACCTCCCTGAGAAGTTATAGATGGCATTTGAATTAGCCATCTCTTTTTTTTTTCGGGGGGGGGGCAGGGTACCAGGGATTGAACTCAGGAGCACTCGACCGCCGAGCCACATCCCCAGCTCTATTTTGTATTTTATTTAAAGACAGAGTCTCACTGAGTTGCTTAGCACCTTGCTTTTCCTGAGGCTGGCTTTGAACTCACAGTCCTCCTATTTCAGCCTCCCAAGCCACTGGGATTACAGGCATGCACCACCACACCCGACTAGCCAACTCTTCTTAAAACAATTTTTTCCCTAGTTGTAAAACATATTTTTTTTGTAGAAGTAGAAAAGTATAAATAATATTAAAATAAGTCTGGAATCATTATCACTATTTCAGTGTATTGCTTTCTTATCTATTTTTGATGCAGTACTCTTATATGCCTGTGTTTTTTTCAATGAAATGCAAACCAAGCCACATATCATTGGATATTTTTTATTATAATGTTTTTTTTCCTGCTACATGCTGTGCTGTTATCTCTGGTCTATGCATAACTTTATTATGATTTCATTTACTTGCTCATTTTATTTTTAAATAACATAATAAACAACTGTGAACATACTACTCAATCAAAGAGCTAAAAATCTCACCAGAAACTCACGTCTATCTTTGTGCTCCCTGTCTGTCCTGGACTTTGCCTCTCCAGAGATGCCAATGCCCTAAATTTTGCATTTCTCATTCCTTTCATTTTTAAAAATAAAAGCTGTGTCAGACACGAGTTGGCTGCATTTGTTGAGTCCACCCTGGTGTACTCCTTTCTATCTAAGTGCATCGCAGAGGTCCACTGTGACCTGCCTACTGAAAACAGTTTGCAACCTTGTTTTTAGTAGTGATGTAATATACTAGTTATAGCAGACTGTCTTTTTTATCAGTTCTCTATTTTTTACTTTTAGATTATTTGTCATTTTATAAATGGTCCTACCACAGACGGCCCTTCAAGGAATTCTGGCATGCCTGCAAAGTGTGGAACTACTGTTCAGAAAGGATGCACTTTTTTTTTAGGTTCTTTTAAAAATATCCTTATTAGTTGTTAATGAAATTTTTTATTTTATTTTTTCATATGTGGTGCTGAGAGTGGAACCCAGTGCCTCACACATGCTAGGCAACACTCTACTCCTGAACCACAACCCCAGCCCAAGGATGCATATTTTTTTTAAAGTTTTTGATAAGGAAAACAACATACCCTCTGGGAAATTTCCATGAATCTGTTTTTACAACACCTTCTAATATAAGGGAATCATTTATAAAAGAGAAAGGGGAGAGGAGAGGGAAGGAAGGAAGGAAGGAAGGGAGAGAGGAAAGAAAGAAAGGAGGAGGCAAAGGAAGGAGGAGGAAAGGAGGGAGGACAGAACACAAAGAGGAAGAAAGGGAAGAAGGAGAAGATGACACCAGTGTATTTGTCTTTTTCAAGGGCTCCAAAGTCTTTGTCATTTGAAGTTGGACGTGCTGTTGGAGTGGTGTATTGACCCCAGATCCCTGAGCCCTGCTTGGCCACTGTACCCCTGCCCTCCCTGTTTTGGCCCTGCTGGACCCTGAGAGTGTTCTGACCATGCACCACGCTCTGCCGCCAAGCGGCCCTGCCATGCTGTTTGCTCTGGCTAGAAGCACTCCTGCCCACCTGCATGACCACCATGTGCTTGTGGCTGCATGCTTCTGCTCCTTTGGGACTTCACTTATATTTCACCATTTCAGAGTCCTGTTCTGAAGCTCTGCCAATTTGGAGCCTCTTTCCTGGCTCCTATGTTATATTCTCCAGCCTACTTTGATCCCTTCCCAATCAATGCTCAGCTCAATTTGCAACGTGCATTTCTCTGCCTCTCCCCTGACCAACTGTAAGCTTACTGTAAACAGGCCCACGCGCATCTTGTCCACTGCTGGATCTGCAGTGCCTGGCAGTGCCTGGCACACAAAGAACTCAACAAACATAACCGTCTGTCTTAGATTCTTTCACATATTCATTCTGTAAATCCATACTGAGTGTCCATGCAGAACGAGGTCAGAAGGACTCAACAAACACTGTTGTTGCAGGAATGACAAATGAACTTGCGGGTAGCCCAGTGCCCAGCACATGGTGGGTGCCCATCATGTGCACACTTAATAAGCAGAAAAACGAGTGAGTGTTGTTGCTGTCACCACTCTCTGGGTGGGGTAGCATCCACAGACATCCCCACCCCGGAATACCTCCAGGCCTACTGGACTCTGAGGGCTGACTCTGGGCCAGGAATGTTTCTAGAATGCTAACAGGTGGGCTTCTAGGGAACAGAGCTGTGGCTTCCTGCTGCATACACCTGTAGTTTCTTCTCCAGAATGCTCTGAATCTTGGGAGTTCGTGGATGTCCTAGCCCTTTACCACCGCCCTCTTCCACGCACATATACACTGCTTCATGCACCCAGCCCAGCTTCCAGACACAGGCTTCGCCCTTTGACTTAAGGATTCCGTGCTCCAAAATGGGACCAGCTGGTTAAACCAGAGTCTGTGCCCTCAGCCAGCACTCAGTTACAGTTTCAAGGTTGCCAAGGCTCACACGTCCCCCTGCTGGGTCTCTCCTTCATTCTCTCCTAATCACAGCAACGATGACATCACATAGTTCTATGTTAGAGTTTACACAGCTCTTTCCCATGAGTCATTTTATTTGATTTTTCCCAGCAGCCCTATGATCTGAGGCTTATTCTCCCTATTGGAGTTGACAGAACTCAAGTTTAGAGTAGGGCAACCTGCCTGTCCAAGGTCACACAGCTACTCAGTGACAGATCAGTCTTGTCTGACTCCAGAGTCTTCATTACTGTCATTGTAGGAATAGTGAGGTGGACCTCCCAGGGGGCTGGGGCCCCAGTGAGGCCAGAGGGAACACCATTTCCCCCTAGTTTTTGTTAAGTCTTGGTTCCCTGTTGGGGAGAAGCCTAGCCGTCTGTCTTAGATTCTTTCACATATTCATTCTGTCAATACATACTGAGTGTCCATGCAGAACAAGGTCAACGGAGGACTCAGTGGAAACCACCAGAATTAAGAGATGAAAGCGTACCCAGAAGCTAGGGCAGTGGCCAGAGTCAGTACAAGTCTGTGGTGCAGGTCAGGGTCAGAACTCTCAGGGGGGCTTGGGATATTGAGAAAGTTGAATGACCTCTCTGGGGGAGGAATGAGTCACTGTGTTCTAACTGAAGAGAAAGTTTGTTGGCCCCTAAGTTTTATAAGCAACATATCCAGAGCCATTGTGGTGTGTGTGTGTGTGTGTGTGTGTGTGTGTGAGAGAGAGAGAGAGAGAGAGAGAGAGAGGAGGGGGAGGGAGAGGGAGAGGGAGAGAGAAGATGGGGAGGAAGAGAAGAAAACAGTACCAAAAAACCCCAGCCCCCATGAAGTAGGAAATTCTCAGGCCTCCCCTGGACTCAGGAAGAGTCCATGAGTGCTAACAGGCTTTTAACACCTCGGAACAGAGACCATTTCCTATCTGGGAGGGGCTGATCTCCTTTTAACACCTCAGGTTCAGCCTGCCCTAGAGATATCCCAGGCCTCTCAGTCTGAGCTTGAGCCCTGTAGCACCAATCCTGACTCAGTGTTCAGAGCCCAGGTGAAAGTACTGAAGCCATCACCAAACTCCACCAGGACCTAGAAACTATGTGAGCCAAAATGTGAGGAGCTCCTGGATGGGAAGCAATGAGTGAGGACGCAACAGTAATGCCCCAGTCTTCTCATCTCTAAAATGGGAGGGCAAGGAAGGGGATCTCAAAGGTAACTGAAAATTACTCCTTGACTGTCCCCATTCTTTTTTTTGGGGGGGGGGCGGGGATAACAGGGGTTGAACTCAGGGGCATGAACCACCGAGCCACATCCCTAGCCCTATTTTGCATTTCATTTAGACACAGGTCTTACTGAGTAGCTTCCACCTTGCTGTGGCTGGCTTTGAACTCCCAATCCTCCTGCCTTAACCTCCTGAAACACTGGGATTACAGGCGTGTGCCACCATTTTTGATGTTTGTATCTACTCTCTTTTTATTTCTGTGAAAGGCTCTGTGAACTGCGTTTATTGTTAGGGCGTAAGGGACAGAACATTGATTCCCATTTTGTGGTTATGAAAGCTGAGGTCAGTTCTGTGCTCATCCTTGTAGCTTCTTGACAAATAGCTAGGCGTGATGCCAGGCTCTGACCGTCACCGCCCTCCATGCTGTGCCAGGCTGCCTGGTGCCAGTATGGAGCATCCAGGAGGCAGGCTCCTGTTGAGAGAATTTGCAGTTTTGTCTTGATCCGGCTGAGCAGTAAGCCTGGTAGTGCTGTCATTCAAGTGCATACCAATTGCAAACCGTTCAGGCTTTGCCTAGGGCCATGCTGCCCCAGAACAGAAGCCAAACCAGGTCCTCCGGTAACCTCCAGCCTCCCTCCTCTTTGCGGGGGGGCATTCCAGCCACCTTTGCAATGGCTCTCTCCTGTCCGGTCAGTACAGTTGCTAATCCATCCTTCAGTTCTACTGTGCCCTCTCTTCTACCTCGTGTCTGCTGGAAGACCCCTGTTGTCTTTAAAGTCCAGCTTGAACTCCTGTTTCCTCTGACCTTCTTTGGACAAATGAGTTGCAGAGCTGCTCACTTATCAGCCTGCTTGGCTTATTAAGAATTCAGCCCCTTTTCCCTGCCTGGCTCTGAACAAGGGTTCGATTTGCAAGTTCCCAATTTATACGTTGTGCACTCTGTCCTGACCCCTGTTAGGCAGGCAGTCTTCTTTCTAAGATAAGATCACAGCCTGGCTGTGGTCTGCTCCAAGGCATGTGACAGCACATTTTCTAATCCTGTGTTTTCCTTCTACCCTCAGCGTCCTCTCATAACCCATGTCATTATGTAAAAATCTGGAGTTTTATCTTAAAAAGCAAAGACCAACTTCACTTCGTATCCAATTAGTTCCCAAGCCCACTGCTAGGGTTAACTTTTACATGGGTTCAAGCAGGTTCTGACATAGTAAAACAACAATCTGGAATTTAATCCCCAAGGCCTGGCCTACAATAAATGGTCAGAGTGTCGCTCTCTCAGGTTCCACAGAGCCACTGAGGCTGGACATTGTTAGAAATGTGTTCAGACCTTCTCCACTGTGAGCAGGAAATCAGTTGTGTGGTCTAGACAGGAAAATCTGGTGGTGTAGACACATCTGGAAGACAGTGCAGAATCTAGTGGTGTAGACACATCTGGAAGACGGTGCCGTGTTTTGAAGCATAGCTGACACTCTACTTCCCTTGTTGTCCTGGCCCTGTCAGCTTGCTCTGTGCCACCCGGTCCCTCCCCACAGCCACACACCATCTGCCACCCATGCTCCTTTTGGTTATAAGGAGTGTGTGTTTGGAGCTCTTGAGACTGTGAGCCAGAAATAGATGCATCCACCCAGTAAATCTGGTAGAGAGTGGCAAATAAAGATCATGTGCCGCTGTCATCATTGAGGACACGTTGGGAACACTCCACACATCCCACCCTGGGTCCTAGGCTCTAAGCAGGATGGTGCTGTGGTCTGAATGTTTGTGTCCCTCCAAATCCATATGTTGAACTCCTAACCCCAAGGTGGTGGCGTTAGAAGGTGGGGCTCTGGGAGGTGGTTAGGTCCTAAGAGCTCTGCTCCTGCGAAAGATATTAGTGCCCCTAAAAAGGAGACCCCAGGAGTAGCTCACTGCTAACACCAGAGCACATAGCAAGACAAGCCTTCCATGAATAGGAAATAAACATTCACCAAATATTGAATCTGCTGACACCTTGGAAATTTCCCAGCCTCCAGAACTGTTGGAAATAAGTTTCTGTTGTCTGTAATCCATCCAGTTTATGGCTTCTTATTAGAGCAGCCCAAGAGGACTAAGATAGCAAGCAGCAGCATCTGTCAGGAGGGTTCCCACAGGCAGCAGCCACTCCCAGGTGGGAAGCCATAAGCACCTAACCCCCCACCCACCTCCTTAGACCTTCCCCGCAGAGTTCAAGCTGCTCAAAGTCCCTTCAGTGAGCCGGATTCTCTCCAATCCGTGTCTCTTCCTTGGAGAGAAAGTAAACACCATGAAAGAGTGGCTCCCAGGGGACCCTCCAAACCCTGAACAGCACCTTCACCCTCCACCAAGCTTTGGCAGCTCTCTTTCCCCTGAAGAAGTTGCTTATGTTTCAGAGCCTCAGTTCCGTCCTGTGTAAGACGACATATGTCCTCCCCACCTGTGAAGCTGTTGAAAGCAAATGGAGTGACAGGTACAAATGTCTACAGGATTTCAGAGCAAGTGCTGGAGGGTGCAGAGTCTGGGCACCTGGGCACCCACACAGCCACGGAGGGATGGTGGCAAAGCAAGCGGCACCCCTGAGACCAGCCAGTAGGGAAAGCTCCTGGGGAAGGCAAGGCCAGGCTGCGGGGTGGGACCTGCTTGGCGCATAGGATAACAGCCTTGGGCTGAGGTCTCTATTCACCCCTTTGGTGACACCGCTTGATGGTCAGCTTTGTATAGTTAATGGGTGTCCATCCTTCTAATCTATAGCACCATATAACAGTTCTGTCTTAAGCACTTTAAAATATATCAGCACACTTAACCTCATAAGAAATCGGTAACACTGGCAGCGATAGCATCCCCAATTTACAAATGGAGAAACAGAGGCAGGGCCTGCTCAAGGATTCTGGTCCTTGGACCCTGTTCCAACGCCTCTCCTTACCCCATTCACCCATTTCCTCCTGGCCCCCTGGGAGTCACCAGCTCCCTCTTCCAGCAAGTCATGGATCTTGGTACAAAGACCACGTGGCCTCAGCAGTGATCAGGGCTTCTCTGAGGAGGAGAAAGGGCCATGAGGGTAACATTTTTCTGACAAAGAGGTCAAGTAACTTGTGGGCCACCAGTTAGTGAGTGAATCTGGGCAGGCTGGCTTCTGAGGCACATACCAACAGCCTGTCTGGATGGTTTTTCCAAGAAGGTATTTGATACCTTGGTCCTTCTGCCACTCTCCCTCTGCTTCTCCCTTGGCCTTCCCCCTCCCTCACCTGTCTCCCCTTCTCTCACCCATTCACACCAACTCCTCACCCTCATAACTCAGCTGCCTCCCACAGCACGATCAGGGACTGCAGCAAGAGGGGGAGCACATGTGGGGCCTGGGCTGGGCAGGACACCTGGGCTCCAGCTCTGCTGCTGCCCCACTTCCATGGGGCCTTGGGCCTAGCATTGACCCATTCATTCATTCCTCCATGAGTTTATACTTTCCATATCTCCTGAGGGTGGCAGGAGGGTGGCATCCAGAGAGGTCTATAAGGCCAAAAGATATAGCAACCTGCTCAAGATCATCTGAAACCATAATGGCCTAACCAGACAGCCTGAGCTGTAGTCCAAAAGCACTGGGACTTCATCCTGGGAGGCAGAACACAGATCCAGGGGGACTGGAGCCAGTTAGGTAGTAAATGACAAAATAGACATGAGGTGATAAAGATAGGATCCCCAGAGAGGATAGAAATAGCACTGCCATGACCCAGGTAAGCTGTTGTCCTCCAGATGGTGACTGGGGCACTCAAGTCCCATGACTCCTGTAGACTGTTGTCCTCCAGGTGGTAACTACAGCATTCAAGTATCTTTAGCTGACACACCACCTACTGGACCAACCTGAACACAGAGTCACCTGCCTTCCAGGGTGACTGTCTGATCGGATCATAAGTGCACACTTGTTCCCCAGGGACAGACAGGGAGTGACTCAAACCCCACGTATCTCTGTGCCACAGTACACGGGGCGCAGACACATGTCGGCCCTTGTGACTCTTCTCCCTCCTTGTAGAAGCCCCCATCACTGCCGAAGTCACGTGACCTTTGTACCAGGATCCATGACTTGCTTGTACAGAGAGCTAATGACCCTTCCCAGGAGGCCAGGAGGAAATGGGTGAATGAAGTAAGGAAAGCATTGGAATGGAGGCCCAGGGACCAGGATCCTGGAGAAGACCCTGCCTCTGACCTGTTCCATTACCTTCTCCAGGCCTTGCCTTCCCCACCTGTGAAGCCAGGGGCATGACCAGCTACCTTGAACACTTCTTCCCACCTGTGCTGACCATCTCCCCTCTGGGTGTCTGGATAGCAAATTGAGCCTGTCAGGAACCAGCACATCAGGTGTGAACAGACCCGACCCTCTGGCAGCTGCCAGTTCTTTCGGGGCTCCCAATGTTGTACTCCACAAAAGTGGGAGGGGGTCTTCTCTTGTTTTCAAACAATGTAATTTTCTTGGAAATGAGTGCATTTTCTTGTTGGCTGATTCCTATCAAATTTCAATCCCTGACCCAGGTCTGGTCCTAATTAGTGCAAGGACATAGGGCAAGGGTAAGTCTGGTAGGGGACATTGGGCAGCAAGTATATGAGGCTTCCTGGGACATTGGAGCTTCACCCTGTCCCATTCCCCTGTTCCTGCCCACCTCTTTAGCTTCTGCCCTAATAACCCCCTTCTACTTGTGGGTCCTTGGGTAAACAACTGTGCCTCAGTTGTTTCACATGCGTCTCTGAGAATTAAGAAGGGTTAGCGCATGTAAACCACTTAGAACACCATCTGGCAAACAGAAAATAAGATATGAAATATCTTAAGTGTTGCTGTCATTATTACTATGATTATGATTATTTGAATGCTGTGGCCCTAACCCTAAGGCACTTCTCCCTGCAGCCCTGACACTTTTCAGTGCCTCCACATTTTTCACATGTTGCTCTCTCTGCCTAAATGCCCTTCTTTGTCTGATCCATCTAGAAAATTCCCACTCGTCCTTCCAGATCAGCTGGAGCCCACCCTCTCTCTTCCTGACACACTGAGTGGAAGATCCATCATACCCCATTGTACTTCCTGCCGCTCTTTGTTCACATTTAGCATATGTCATGCTATCTCCTAATTTATCTCCTGTCTCCACGCTAGATCATGAGCTCTGACTCATCTCCATCTGACTTAAGTACAAGGCCCAGGACAGGCTGTAAGCATGGCTGGAAGACAGGAGGGGGACATGTGCATGAAGAACTGTGATGCATGATGAGAACCACCATAGTGGAGGGGCAGACTGACGTGGGTACCTAGGAAAGGGTCATTCTCACTGGGGTTGGGAGGTATTGAGGAAGTCAAGGTAAGGGTGGGGACTTGGGCTCTTTATAAAAGTGCTTCACAGGTGGAAACTGCCCTGTAGACACCAGTGTGAGATCCCCATCTCATACTCATTCCCATTTCACACTGGTCTCTGTGCAATCCAAAACCTTGTCATGCTGTGTAGTTTTTTGTCATCAAAGCTGGACTCAGGTCTGCAGCTCTGATGGAAGAGTGCTCCACCCCGGATTCCTAAGCTCCAGCCCTAATCCCTATGTCTACCCTAGAGGAAGCTGATTCTCCCTTTTAGCTGCAGGTGGAATGGGAGTACAAGAGATACCAGCCAGCACATTGGAGGCTGAAATGTTCAATGTTTAGCTGCAGCTTTCCTGACCAGTTAGGCAAAGGCATCATTATTTAAGAGAATAAATAGGGATCTTGGCCCAGCTCTTGGGACACCAGATGTACCAGTTACCACTTGCTTAAATTACTGCATGTTTTCTGTCTCCTGCTTGGACCCTGACTGATACCCTAGGGTTCTCACTTTCTCATTGGTCTAATATGTTAGGTCTACAGAGAATCTGCCCCTCCAAGCCCATGAACCCCTTTCCTACCAGGTTGCTGGGACCCAGCTCCATCTGCCTCTGTGGCCTCCAAGTTTCTTTGGTTGTCATTGGCCTTGATTTCTCAAACTGTGTGTGATTGGCAGGGAGTGTGTGCCATGTGTTTCTGATTCAGCTCTCCCATGCTCAAAGCCAGTGTGATTCTGAGTGATATCTGATGGCCTTTGAGCCTCAGAAATATGTTCTCCAAGCCTTCTTTCCCTGCCCTCTCCCTCCATGAAGAGGAAGTGGTTGTGGCCAAGAATTGGTCAACTCCAAGACTTGGCAAACCAGCCCTTCTTGATAGATCTTTGAGCCTAGGAGGCTTCAGAGAGCCAGGATAGAGACAAGGCAATCTTTGGGACAGGTGCACCCCATCTTAGCATCACCTTCCTTTGGGTACCACAGGACACACATCTGCTCAGTTCATCACACCTGTCTCCGCTCATTGATTTGGTAGTTTCAGTGTGTTTCCCTTCTAGTGGATGATATGCCTATCCAAAATCAGAAGGCATTTTGATTTGTTTTATGTTCAGCAATTCTTGAGATTTTTCCTCTTCTTTCTCTACTAATCACAGAAACATCTGTACATTCATTTGGTAAAATTTTATGCAACTCTGTGATCAGAATAGTTATAAGATAGTTCCTATGTAGGTGGAAGAGGTGGACTCTGAAAGAGAAAATTCCATGGAGTTCTTAATAGGAGAAGCAGCCATAAAGGACAAGCCCAATTCATGGATGGAGGGGGAGGGGGACCAGACAGGGGACTCTCCCAGAACCGTCAAACCTTTCTCTGACCACTGTGTGATGCTCATGAGCAAGGTCAAGAGAGAGGCCCCAGGAGGAAGGGATAGCTGGGCTGAAAGACATCTCAATTTTTACAAAAAAATGACATCTGCCAATCTGAGGAAGCTGAACTTTCACAGTTCAAAATCCTCACCTGTCTCTAGGCTCATTGCACCTGCCATCTGACCGTAATTTAGAGTCATAGAGTCCCACTCAGGATCCCAGTGAGACAGCCTCTCTTCCTTCCCCTTTCCTTGTCCTAGGGTTTACTGCACAGCAGCTGTATGCCAGGTGTTGTGCTGGGCTCTGGGAACAGTGGATGTACAAGGCAAGCCACACAGGCCTTGGCTTCATAAAATGTCTTTAGAAATTAAAATTATTTTCAATTAAAGAGCAATACTATCACCTCCAAATTCCAAATGCCAACAGTGCTTCAGGACAGCTGAGTTTCTCCATGTTGATGTTTTCTATAAAATAGTTTCCTTTTCCCTGTTTCACATCGGGAAGGGATTCAAGAGAAAAGAACAAGGAGCTGGTGTTTGCTCAGTAAATACCTCCCGCTCCTTCCGACAACAGCGTCCCCTCTTCCTGCCCCTGAGGTACAAAAGGAAGTCCAAACCCCATTTCAGGCCTCCAGAGTTGGAGCTTCTCAAGCATTTTACCCCTGATAAAGCATGGATTTCAATGGTTCATCTCCAAAAGTTTTGTTATTGATTCCAGCCACATTTTGCAACACTTGGTTGGTTGCTAGTGTTTAAAAGCAGCACATTTCACTTTTTTTTTTAGCCCATTTTTTTTTGTTGTTGATTCCCACATATTTCCAGTGAATGAAGAGATTAGTGAGTGCATCTTTGTTCTTTTTTCCATAAAGGACAAAAGTTAAACATCCTGTTCTGACTGTAGAGAAACTTTTAAGGTTTCTGGAATCCATTAAAACCCAAAATGTCACAGGAAAGTTATTCTGGAGCCTGCAAAAACACAATTTTACACTTCTGATGTCCATCGGGCATGTTTGCCGGTCCTTGGAAGGGATCACCACTTCTTTCTTCACTCCTTTTGTCCTTCTCTCCTTCCTTCCAGAAAAATGGAAGGAAGCCAGTGCATGTAATGCTAAGCATTTTACAAACATTATCTTATTTAATCCTCCCCGCAGCCCCTTCTGAAGCTGGGAGAAGCTGACTAGCTTGGCCCAGGTCACCCAGCCACAGAGCCCTGCCAGCCGTCTCAGCTTGCTGCATCTTGACCGCTCACTCCCTCCTTCCAAGGGCAACTGCCAGGTTCACACCTTGGCTGGTAAACACAGCCAAGGGCTTCCTCTGCCTTATCCTTCACCATGTGCCATTCTTTATCCCACTTTGTAAATAGGTGTAGATATGGAAGCCAGAAAAAGGCTAACATCTCAGCTAAAGACCCTATTTCTCCTTTGTAAGAGGAGGCGCCACTGCAAGCCTCACAGCCAAGAATGATTTCAGAGCATCCGGGTGCAGGATCCAGGGCAGCTCTGTAAACACACTTGCTGTTACACATTTTACTTCCTTGCAGGAGACAGGCAGTGGCTCTGAAGTCTGACAGTATGGGTGGGTGCAGGGAAACCTCTGACTGGTTAATAAGGGCTGGATTGGCTGTGACAGGGCCTGAGAATGAGGGTCTAGTTGGCTGTGGCTTTGCAGTCAAAGCTGGGCTTTTGAAAGCCACTAATAGCCCATTCCTGGACATCGAGGCCCCCCTGAGGCCTTCCAGCCTGCCTTCATTTGGGCACTTGTTAGAAAGCTGGGGAGTAACAGCCTTCGATGGGATGGGTGGGGAGGAGAGGGGCCCCGGGGAGACAACCATTAAATTGAATCACTCGCACAGCCAAGTTCTAAAACACAGAAGGAACACAGCCAAGGGCCTCCTCTGCCTTACCCTTCACCTTCGTTCCAGTGTGTGTCTGGGGAATTCCCCAGGCCTCTGCCGGAATGGGAAGGGTTTGGGAGGTCTGTGCTGATGATGACGGGGCTGGTGAACAAGGTGCACCGCCTGGCCAGGGCAGGCACTGGCTCAGAAGCACCGAGGAAACTTCCCTCCTGAAGCCCGAGCTCTCATCTTTGGGAAGCAGATGGGATGGACTTCCTCTTGGTTTCAGAGTGCTCCCCACTATCCCAGAGGAAGAGAGGACGTAAGAGACATTCAGGATATCAAATCATGTCTCTTGAGCCTTCTTTGATCTCCTAGGAATTAAAAGTTCCCCTGCAGGATTTGGAAATGTGTTCTCTTTGCTCTTGGCAATCTTCACCAGCCCTATGCTGAGGGGTCTGGCTGCTTTGGCTTCTCTGGGACTTTGCCTTGTGACTTCTGTAGTACGAAAAGTTTGTCATGAGAATTAGTTGACCAGGTAAACCAAGAATACCCGGCAGGCCCTGTATCTCAGCCTTGAGGTAGAGAAGTTAGGTCCTATAAATCCACACCTCGAGGAGGGAGGTGTGGAGGTCAGCTTGTAGAAAAAGGAGCCAGCAAAGGCAGGCTGGCAGGGTGTGAGACCACCAGTGAGGAGGAAACTGGGCCTCATCTCCTGCTCCTGGCTTGCTGGTCCCAGTTGCAGGCCAAGGGGATGACCACCCGCAGAGGCTGCCTGGGCCCAGCTATGATGCTGAGGGTTGAAACAGACAACAGCCTCACAGGAGTGCTGCTCAAGAGAGGGAGCAGATGGCTAGGCCTTATGCCCAGTTCTTGGGGGGGCACCCCTTGGCCCCCTCTCCCCCCAGCAGTAGGGTCTTCCTGAAGACTCCACCTGCCTCCCTGGAAGATTCCTCACCCACCCACCCCCACACCCCACCAGGGATCTGGGAGTCACAGAGGCCAAGGGATCTGAGTGGTCTGCCCGAGACAGAGACAGCTAGGACTTGATCCACCCAGGATTCAGGAGTGGCTATTCGACAGAGGAGGGGTAACATGGGGGCTGTTGGGTTAACTGAACCTTAATCCTCCATCCAGTCCATGGAGGGGAGGAGAAGGAAGGGCTCCAGGGGGAAGGCGCAGCCATTTTCCTCCTGCATGCAGCAGCGTGCCCCGCTCTGTGCCACCTTGGGACAAGTGCCTCTGTCCTGTGCCTCTGGCATCCTCTATCCTGGAATTGGCAGACCTGCTGCTGCGGGACAAGGTAGCAAGGTGGGAAGGGTGTCTTCCTTTGAAATACAGCTCTAGCTCTATGTGACCCTGGGAATATTTCTTTCTCTCTGAGTCTCAGTTTCCTTATTCATGAAAGGGAAACAAAAATACCCACCCACCTTCCAGCATCATTAGAAGGAATAATGAAATAAGGCAGGTGTGTAGCTCAAAGGAACGCTCCTGCTGCTGCCCCTAATATTAGCTAAATGATGCCTGGCTGTGGTCACTATCCTGACTTCTTGGGTGTCTGTGTTCAAGACCTTCCTGATGTGAAAAGGCAGCCTCATTTCTGATCACTGGGAAAGGTCCCTGGTTCTGCACATTGGTATAGTTTCTGTAACAAAGGCCCCTAATAGGATCATGTGAGGGTCAAAAAAGAGAGCAGAAGAAAGGTTTTTCATTGCACAGTGAAGCCTGCATCCCTTCAGTTGGTGTCTTTACTCATGTCTGCCCTGGGCATTTGTCCAGCCTACTCTGTGCCGTGGCCTCTTAGATAGTTATGGTCTGGGGACGGTGGCCAGAGAGGCCTGACAGCAACCACAATATCGAAGCCTAGTGCTTCAAGGTGAGCAGGAAATTGAAGGTGAGAGAGCAGGGACAGGTGGTCTAGGTAAAGGGGGCTGCCTGGTGTGGAGACCCCAGTACAGGAGGGAGTTGCCAGGATGGGCAGGATGGCCGCATCCGTGGGCATCTTAGTGCACAGCCCTGAAAGCCAGGGTGTGAAGGGCAGATCCACCAATCCAAGAATAGCCCAAGGACTTTATCCTTCAGGCACTGAGGGACTGGCTAGCAAAGCCTCTTGAGCAGGGTTAGAGCTGGGTTCCAAAAAGACCAGTCTGCCATCCAGATGGCCTAATTACATGGGGGTGGGTAGAGGCTGGGACCAGTGGTATAGGCCTGCATAGGACAGTAATATTGGGACAAGAGAGAACAACCCCACAGAAACTTCCAGAAAAAATAATCCTGAGAACTTGCTCTGAAAAACTGGCCAGAGAATGGGAATGGACAGGAGAAAGGTAGAGGTAGAGCCTGGGTTTCTACCTTTTGCAAACTCTTTGCTTAAGTCCAAACTGCAGTGAGTGATGTAAGCACCCAGACAGTGTGGGGTGAGGAGAGGAGATGGTGATGGAGGTCAGTGACTCCTATCAGCTCTGCTCTGTGTCGGTCCCACTCAGGTGCTCAGCTGACCTTCACAATAACCCCAAGAGGTAGTCATCATCACCCTCAACTTGCAGACGAGGACACTTAGGTTCACAGAAGCTAATGGTTCACTCAGGGACATACAGCTAGCATTGTGAAAGCAAAGATTTCAAGGTAGGTCTAGAGCTTCTCACTTCTTGAGATCCTTGGGGTCCCCAAGTGGGACCAGAATCTTAGGGCCAGGTAGAACTGGGGTTTGGGTAGTGGGGTCCCCCCTTCCACTAATGCCATGGCCAGGACCTTTATCTGCCTTGGTCACCTCAGCATATGGGCAGGAGACCTCTCCTCAGAGTTACATGGATTTTGAAGAACCTCTCAGGAGGCCTGATGCAGGGGAAGGAAAGTCAGCCCAAGAAGAAAACCTAGTGAGGCACCATCAGTTCCTGGCAAGCAAACTGGGGCTGCTTCCAAACACTCTGGGAAAAGGAGGAAATTTTGAGAGAATTATGATATTCCTTAGTATGGCTCAGGGTTTCGGAACCTCGGCACCACTGAAAATTCAAAGACTTTTTTCTGTTTTTATGTTTTTTATTGGTGCATTATAATTACACGTAACAGTGGAAGTCACTGGTACATATTTGTATGTACCAGTTATATGTATGTACCAATTATGTGCGTAACATAATTTGATCAATCTCATTTCCTCATACCTCCTCTTTCCCTCCCCCTGTCTCTAGTCCATTGGTATCCCTACTATTTTCATGGGATTCCCCACTCCAATTTTTCCCTTTTGCTCTCTAGCACCCACATATGAGAGAAAACATATGATCCTTGACTTTCTGAGTCTAGCTTATTTCACTTAACATAATGCTCTCAAGGTTCACTCATTTTTCTGCAAATAATATAATTTCATTTTTATTTAGGGCTGAATAAAAATGTACACCACATTTTCTTTATTTATTCATCTGTTGATGGACACCTAGTCTGATTCCATAATTTGGCTATTATGAATTGTTCTGCTACAAACATGGACGTACAGTATTAGTATAGTATACTGACTAATTATTTAGGATAAATACTGAAGAGTGGTATAATCTGGATCATATGATGATTCTATTCTTAGTCAATAAAGACTGTTTTTTAGAACAGTGTTAGGTTTCACAGCAAAACAGAAAGTACAGAGATGCCCCATATACCTCATGCCCCCCCACATGCATAGCCTGCAGACATTGTCAACATCCCCCACCAGAGTGAAATATTTGTTACAATTGATGCACCTACAATGACACAAAATTATCACCCAAACTCCATAATTTACATAGGCATAATTTTGGTGTTGTATGGCTTTGGACCAGTGTATAATGATGTGCATCCATAATGATAGTGTCATACAGAGTATTTTTACTGCCCTAAAAGTCATCTGTAGTCCACTTGTTCAGCCTTCCCTCCCTGATAACCCCTGATAACAACTGATATTTTTTACTGTCTTCATAATTTTGCCCTTTCCAGAATGTCATATAGTTGGAATCATACAGTATGCAGCCTATTCAGATGGACTTCTTTGACTTAGCAATATACATTTAATTTTCCTTTATGTCTTCATGACTTGTTTTCATTTCTTTTTAGAGCTGAGCAGTACTCCATTATCTGGATATACTACAATTTACCCATTCACCTACCTAAGGACATCTTGGTTGCTTCGAAGTTTTTTCAATTATGAATAAAGCTGTTATAAACATCTGTGTACAGTTTTTGATGTACACATAACTCCTTTGGATGACTATTAAGGAATACAATTGCTAGTTCATATGGTAAGAGGGTGTTTCATTTTATAAGAAATTGCCAAACCATCTTCCAAAGTGACTGAGTCATTTTGCATTCCCACCAGTGATAAATGAGAGCCCCTGTTCCTCCATATCCTCTCCAGCATTGATGCTGTCAGCCTTCTGAACTTCGATCCTTCTGATGGGTGTGTAGTGGTATCTCATTATCATTTTAATTTGCATTTCCCTGATAACATATGATGTGGAGCACTGTTTTATAAACTTATTTGCCATCTATAGATCTTTTTTGCTGAGGTGTCTGTCTGTTTAGGTCTTTGGCCTGCTTTCTAATTGGATTGTTCATTTTCTTATTGTTGAGTTTTTAAAGCTTTTTGTACATATTAGGAAACTGCCCTTTATCACTATGTCTTTTGTGAATATTTATTCCCAATCTGTGGTTTGTCTTTCCATTATTTTGACAGTGTCTTTCACAGAACAGAAAATCTTAATTTTAATGAAATCCAGTAAATCGTTCTTTCTTTATTGATTGTGACTTTGGTGTCCTATATAAAAAGGTCTAGAAATGACTAGACCTTTTCTTTTTTTTTTTTAATTTTTTATTGGTTGTTAAAAACATTATAAAGCTCTTGACATATCATATTTCATACATTGGATTCAAGTTGGTTATGAACTCCCAATTTTACCCCAAATACAGATTGCAGAATCACATCGGTTACACATCCACATTTTTACATAATGCCCTATTAGTAACTGTTGTATTCTGCTACCTTTCCTATCCTCTACCATCCCCCCTCCCTCCCCTCCCATCTTCTCTCTCTACCCCATCCACTGTAATTCATATCTCTCCTTGTTTATTTTCCCATTCCCCTCACAACCTCTTATATGTAATTTTGTATAACAATGAGGGTCTCCCTCCATTACCATGCAAATTCCCTTTTCTCTCCCTTTCCATCCCACCTCATCTATCTGTTTAATGTTAATCTTTTCTTCCTGCTCTTCCTCCCTGCTCTGTTCTTAGTTGCTCTCATTATATCAAAGAAGACATTTGGTATTTGTTTTTTAGGGATTGGCTAGCTTCACTAAGCATAATCTGCTCTAGTGCCATCCATTTCCCTGCAAATTCTATGATTTTGTCATTTTTTAGTGCTGCGTAATACTCCATGGTGTATAAATGCCACATTTTTTTTATCCATTCATCTATTGAAGGGCATCTGGGTTGGTTCCACAGTCTAGCAATTGTGAATTGTGCTGCTATGAACATCGATGTAGCAGTATCCCTGTAGTACGCTCTTTTAAGGTCTTCAGGGAAAAGTCCAAGAAGGGCAATAGCTGGGTCAAATGGTGGTTCCATTCCCAGCTTTCCCAGGAATCTCCATACTGCTTTCCAGATTGGCCACACCAGTTTGCAGTCCCACCAGCAATGTACAAGAGTACCCTTTTCCCCACATCCTCTCCAGCACTTGTTGTTGTTTGACTTCATAGTGGCTGCCAATCTTACTGGAGTGAGATGGTATCTTAGGGTGGTTTTGATTTGCATTTCTCTGACTGCTAGAGATGGTGAGCATTTTTTCATGTACTTGTTGATACTAGACCTTTTCTTTTATTATTTTCTAAGAGTTTATATTGTGTGTGTTACATTTAGGTCTGTGTTTTATTTTGACTAAATTTTTGTGAAGTGTTAATTTTTGTGTCTTGATTCTTTTTATCTTTTTTTTGCAGTTAGGTGTTTATTTGTTTTAGCACTATTTATTAAAAAGATAGTATTTGCTTTATTTTATTGCCTTTGTTTCTTTGTCAAAGATCACTTGACTATATTTTTGTGAGTCTATTTCTAGGCACAGTGTTCAGTTTTATTTGATCTGTCTGTCTATTATTTCCCCCAATACTACACTGTCTTAATTGCTATAGTTTTGTGATGTATCTTGAAGTTGGGGTAGTTTCATTCCTCCAACTTTGTTCTTCTCTTTCAATGTTGTGTTCACTATTCTGAGAAATTTTTTTTTTGTTGTTGTTGTTGGTTTTTTGTTTTTTTTGCTTCTGCATATGCATTTTAGAATCAGTTTGTCAATACTAAAAAAATTACTTGCTCAGATTTTGTTTGGGATTGCATTAAATCTGTAGATCTAAGTTGGGAAGAACCGACATCTTAACAATATTGAGTCTTCTTATCCATGAATATGGAATCTCTCTCCATTAATTTTGTTCCTCTTTGATTTCTTTCACAAGAATTTTGTAGTTTTTCTCATATGTATCTTTTATCTATTTTGTTAGACTCACATGGAAGTATTTGATATTTTTTGGTGTAAATGTGCTGTTAATTTCAAATTTTACTTATCATTACTTGTATACAGAAAGACAACTGACTTTTGTATGTTAAGTGGTTTTTTTGTTTGTTTGAGTTTGGGGTTTTGTGGGGCTTTTTTTGTTGTAGTTGTTATTTTGTTTTGTTTTTGGCAATTATTTCAGATTATCTGCATAGATTATTATGACATCTGTGAACAAAGACTGTTTCATTTCTTCCTGCCCTTTATTTTCCTTTCTTTTTTAATCACATTAGCTAGTTCTTAAGCTGAGCCTTTGGGGAATTTCCAACAGGGTTTTAGGCAAAAGAAGCAGCAAGAATAAAGAAATGGACGTAGTGATTTCAGTCTATTCTGATCAATCAGTATTGAACTGTCCGGGTCATTATGTTGAAAATGAGTGAGAGGGGACATACTGGCCTTGCTCCTGATTTTAGTTGGAAAGCTCCTTGCTTCTTGGCACAAAATATAAAGGTAGCTATAGATCTTTTTTGTAGGTATTCTTTATCAACCTAAAGAAGTTCCCTCTGAGTTTACCAAGACTTTTTATCATGAATGTATTAGATTTTGTCAAATACTTTTTCTGCATCTATCTGATCATGTAATCTTTTTCCTTTAGATTAATGATGTGATGAATTACATTAATTGATGTTTTGGGGAGCCCGCCCCACCTCCATTTATAACAATCATACCTCTCATACATTACTAAATGTTTCTTAAGGGAGGAAGGGTGACAAAAACCAAGCTGGCATACTTGAAACAAATCACATTTGGTTGTGGTACTTCATTCTCTTTATACATTATTAGATTCAGTTGCTAACATTTCATTGAGTACTTTTTAATCTATGTTCATGGATAATATTCATTTTGTAATCCTTGTAATATCTTTGGGTTGAGCATTAGAACAAGACTAACATCATGCAATGAATTAGACAGTATTTTCTCTGCTTCTATGTTCTAAAAGAAATTGGAGAATTGGTATGATTTCTTCATTAAACATTTAACAGAATTCACCAGTGGACCCATGTAGGCCTGATAATTTCTGTTTTGGAAAGTATTAATTAATAACCCAATTTCCTTAATAGACATATGCTATTCTGATTATATATTTCTTCTTGTGCAAGTTTTGGAAGAATGTGTCTTTCTAAGAACTGATCCATTTCATCTATTATAAAATCTGTGGGCATAGAGTTGTTTATTGTATCCCATTACTATCTCTTTAATGTTCATAGGATCTGTAGTGATGCCCCCTCCTTCATTTCTGCAGTTGGCAATCTTTGCCCTCTCACTGTTAACCTTTTAGATTTGAGTCTTCATTGTTTGGGGATGGGGGCTGTTTTGTGCATTGTAGGATGTTTCACAGCTCCCCTGGTCTCCACCAACTAGAGGCCAGCAGCAAAACCTTCCCCTCCATTTTTTTGACAGCTAAAATTGCCTCCCAGAGATTGATGAATGTCTTCTGGGTTAGGGCATGGCAAAATTCACCCCCAGGTTGAGAGTCATTGCTGGAGATAATCAAATAATTTAAACAAGGAAGGGATTACTAAAAACATTAAAACCTGGCCAGGGATATTCCTGGTTCTCCTGGGAACCAGAGGACATCTCAAGGCCATGTTTCCTCTCCTAAAGGGTTGGAGGAGATGATCAGCAAGACTAACATCCCATCAATTTCTTCATTTTACTAATAAGATGCTCAGGACCAGAGAAGAAAAGCGAGATGCCTACTGTCACTCAGGAATCCAGATTTATACAGGTCTCTATGTCATTCATAAAATATTAGACAGTTGGGACCATTTCCCAAATCAACTCAAACTCCTAGCTGGTTTGTAAGGTATATTTTTGAGTGCCCATCCTGTGCCAGGAAGCACTCATTAAGAGACAAGAGCAAGGAGGGCACAAGGATGTTCCAGTCAATCAAGCTCATCTAGGTTACAGTAATGTCCATGCCTGCACATCATCCATAAGCTTGCCCAGCTGTGGTGTCTAGAAGGCAGGCAAGGGTCTGACACTGGTAGAAAAAAAAACTTCTTTGAGAAAGCAAACTTAAGCTGAGCCTTTGGGAATTTCCAGCAGGGTTTTAGGCGAGAGAAGCAGCAAGAATAAAGAAGTGGATGTAGTGATTTCAGTCCATTCTGATCAATCAGTATTGAACTGTCCAGGTCGTAGAGGACCAGTGCCTGCACTGCCCACCATCACAGCCCTGGTACCCATCCCTGGACCTGGTGGCTGGCAGATTCACATTTTGAGTGCACTGACTGCATCCCCGGTTGGATATGCTTAGACAAGATATTTCACATCCCTGAGCATTATTTCACATCTGCCAATTCCCCAGGTGGGTAGTGGTCAGGACTAAGTGAGCTCAGGAGCATCTGAGGGTTTAGTTAACCACAGAGAGTTGCCCTAGGTGAGAAGTGATCATCATCATACCCAGTGGGATGAGATCAGACCAACAAGCTGGGAAGGTGCTGAGGACTTCACACCCTGAGGGTAAAGCCTTGTCAGCTTGGTCTGATCAGGGCAGGTGGAGATGGGAGGGAAAGGGGGCCACTCTGGGCCAGAGGGTGTGATTCCTGGTGAGCAGCCCCTAAGGCGGGCCTTGGCCTGGGCTCTGCCCACATGCCTGCTGGTGTATGCAGAAGCCTCCTCCAACCCCAGAGCTAGGCCAGAAAGGGGCTGCTGCAGATAGACTTCTGAATTCTGGGGCTAGAGGTTCACAAGTCAAAACGAAGGCATGTAATGACAGAAGTACAAAAGCCTATTCTTAGACACAGTTGGTGAGAAGAGGTACCAAAGGAGAGAGGGGCAGAGAGGGCTGTGAGGCTGATTCTAGATTCAGGGCGGGAGTCTGCCCGGATGGATCCAGTGAGCTCATCCATTTTCCATTTGGGCTGCAGCTGGCTCTGGATAACCACACAGCATTGAGAATGGGAGGGCAGAGGTAGGAGGAGCAGGCCACGTGGGCTAGAAAGAGCAAAAGAAAAAAATAAATAAAGGAAGGAAGCAGTGTTTGTGTGGCGGGGTGGACACAAGTGTCAGGCCTGCAAAGCTGGATCTGCTAGAATAAAGCATCATGGCAGCATCAGGAGGGACAGCTTTGTGTCTGGAGAAAATGGTGACCTCCCAGTAGGTCCCCTCTGCTCCTTGCCTGGTGAGCAGAGGCCCCAGCTAAGTGACTGCAGAGATTGCCTCACCGTGGACTCCAGGACAAAGTGTGTGAGTGGCCATGTGTACGTGGTTGGGATGAGGTAACTGTGACTGGATTTGGTATAGAGGGAGCAGACGGGACCTGACCAAGCCACCACAGTCCCCAAGCCCCTGTAGCCCTTCTCAGGGTGTCTGCAGGCTCAGCTGCTCCAGGCCTCTTGCTGCCTGACGGGCTTCTGGAAGAAGCTGCGGCACTCACTGTCCACTGCTCAGCTTGAGGCAGAGGGAAAGCAGCAGGGCTTGGGGCCAGGCGGTCATGCTTGGATCTGGACTCACCAGCTCTGTAGATGGGAGCCGCCTGTCTTTGCGGAGGCCTAGACTTACCCACACAGGCAGTAATAAGCCCACAGGGTGGGACCGTAAAGAGTACTGAATGAGATATAAAGTGCCTAGCGTACAGAAATTTTCAGCAGTAGTTTTGCTCATTGAGCATACACTGTGCGTCAAAATGACACTAAGAGAAATAAGGGACAGTGGCCATGTCCAGGGAGCTGATAGGATCCCAGGGAGTTTCTCCTTCCCTCACTCCTTCTTATTCTTGGAGGCGTTCTTTTTGCTGGGCCTTGGGATGTTGATGTGGCTCAGAGTGATGTCCCAGGAGATCATCTGAAGGGACAGACAGGTGATTAGCCAGGCCTTGGGCAGAGTGGTCAGGACACACAGAAGTAGGCACCTGGTCCAGCTGATCTGGGAAGGCTTCCCCAGCAGGGATCTGTGGCTCAGAAGAATGAATAGGAGGTTGCCAGGTGCGCACACAGTGGGACAGGGCCAAAGCAGCACCTGCGGCCTGGCCCTCAGCTCCTCCTGCCCCAGCAAGGGTGCCTGCCCAGTTTGCAGGTGAAAACAAAGCAACAAGCTCTGCTTCGGGGAAGAGATGGCTTAGGACACCAGGGGCTCCCCCATTAGGGAGCACCTGCTTAGAGCCCAGGACTGAGAGAAGGGAGGCCCTTTCAGGAAAATCCTTGCCATGCACCAGTGTCACCCACTTAAATGCAGAAAGTCTCCTCATAATAGTCTAGTCCAAAGCACAGAGCTGAGCAGAGGCCACAGCTTGTCTGGTTCCAACAGCTGCCTCCTAGCAAGCTCAAGGACAGTGCTACTGTGGTCACCTACCAAGTTATGGAAATTTTGTTAGAATTATCTAAAAATCTCCTATCCAGGTAGGATCTTCCAGCCACATCCGAGCTCTGAGTGATAGCCCCTCCTACACATCCATGGCAGGCAGCCTCTGGTACTTTCTGCTTTTCCTTCTTCTTTCTGGGCTTACACCCACCCCCTCTGCCCACAGGGCCTCAGCCTCATCATTAATCAAGATAAAATCCATCAAATTCTCTGGGCAGGAGGAGGATGAAAAGAACTTGAGGGAGCAATAAATCTCCTTTACCATAGGTGGTGAGCAAGGAATTCATCCCAGACTGTGCTCCTGAAAAATGAGAGGCTGTGTGCAGACATAATGTAGCCAGAATATGGGGGTGGGGTGTGCAGAAAGAGTGAAATGGTCCACTCAGAACCTCAGATGTTCCAACTGGAAAGACTCAGAGACTCTCTGATCACCGTTGGCAGAGCTGGGCCTAGAACCAAGCACCAGGACTCTCAGCTGGTCCCATGCTGCCTTCCCTGGGTAGAGGGAGATGGTTTTCTAAACTTTAACTTATTCTGAATACAAGAACTAACTGCATTCGTCTACTTAGTTCTTTCATGACTCACACATTCGTTCTTCCCTCACTCGCTTATACATTCACTCACTGCTGTTTCCTGAGCACTAACTATATACCCAGCACTGTGCCCACAGCAGGACTGCAGAGGACAGAGCAGGGTCCAGGGTTCTGCCCATTGTCCTCTCACCTCCCCTGCTCACAAAGTGGGAAGCACTTGGGCTGTCTCAGTGCTATACATCAAGACTGAATGGCATGGCAGGGCCTTGCTCGAGTCCAGCCTTACATTCAGAAAGAGGCTTGTCTGTCACCCCAGGGTGAGTGGCTTCTGTCCCCCATGCCCCTCTCCTTCATGGTAGCACAGTGAAGCATGCTCCGGCAGGGTTGGGGGAGCCTTGGGCACTTTCCATCAATTGGTGTGTGTGTCTACTCGGACTGCTGCAACCAGGTGACCTAAATAACAGACAATTACTTCTCAGTGTTCTGGATGCTGCAAAGTTCAAGATCAGAGTGCCAGCATAGTCGGGTTCTGGCAAGGGCCCGCTTCCTGGTTTGCAGATGGCCATCTTCTCGCCGTGTCTTCACATGGTAGTAGAGAGAAGAGGAGGCAAGCTGCCTTGGGTCTCTTCTTATAAGGCACTAACCCTATTATGAGGGCTGCACCCTAGGACCTGGTGACCTCCCCAAGGCCCCGTGTCCAGGAACCATCACTTCGGGAATTAGAGTCTGTACATATGGATCTGAGGGCACAAATGTGCAGTCCATAATGATACAAAAAAAAGGGTAAATCAATCATACCATTCCCACAATGGAAGTCAGCAGCTAGATTTGCGATTTGCGCGATTTGCCTTTTTAACTTATCAAGCTGAAAGACAAATCATAGGACAATATTGGCAGTCTTCCACTTCTACCCAATGAAACATGGACAGTATTTCACATTGTTTATGTTCACACATGCACATAACAAAAGGAAAAATGGGCCCCCTCCCACCCTCAGAGGCGATCACCCTTGGAGGGGAAGGGAGGAGATTGGAATCACAGAGGGCAGGAGACTTCTGATTCTATACTTTGTATTCCTTTTACAAAATATCTGAAATCAACAGTAGAAGATCATTGTGTGTTAAAGCACCATGGTAAATGCATCGATGTTTGTTAGACTTCTCTGTATTTTTCTTTGTTTGTTTGAAATTTTCATTTTAAATAAAGATGTTTAAACAAAATCCAGACATTCCAGCTTGAAAACCTATATGAACTGCAAGTCTAAGGGCCTGAAGTACCAGCACTTTGCAAGGTTTTCCTCGAAATATTTGTGCATGAGTCTTCAATCATCCCAAGAAGGCTGACTGCCTTCATAATGAGCAAGTAGACACAGAGGGGGTAAGCAACTTGCCCAACATCGCACAGCTACTAAATGGAAGGTGTGAGCTTCACACTCTGATATACGTCGCCAAAGCCACCTTCTGTCCCTCACCTCTGGCCCTCTACATGAGCTGCCTTAATAAAATGCAAACTCAAACAATCACCAAATGGAATCAAACTAGCTCAAGGTGAGAGGCTGGAGCCTGACGTTGAATTCCACCTGTTACCACCTGTGACCCTCAGACGGCTGCTGTCCCTTTCCAAGCTGCGCTTGCTTTAATTGCAAAATGCAAATTGTGTTCTCGCTTCTCTGGACCCAAAACAGTTTATCAGTGTCATTATGGCCTGTGGTGTCCTACACTCAGATTTGAGACCCTCACCATCACGTTGTAGAGGACTATATGATTTATTCCAAGCAATAAGTGATTTGATCTGCTTCACTGACTAGATGAAACATTTCTGCCTCAGTTGTATCTAGATTTAACACCTCAGAGGAAGGACTTCTTAGTTCAGACACCCAAAGCACCACCCCCTCCCCCGCCATTCTTCCCCTTCCTTCCAGTATTTCTGGAGTGGTGGGGTCAAAAGAAGGAAGAAAAGAGGGTCTATGAAAGTATCTTAAGAGACAACAAGGGGGCTGGGGATGTGGCTCAAGCGGTAGCGCGCTCGCCTGGCATGCATGCGGCCCGGGTTCGATCCTCAGCACCACATACAAACAAAGATGTTGTGTCCGCCGAGAACTGAAAAATACATATTAAAAAAATTCTCTCTCTTTCTCTCTCTCTCTCTCTTTAAAAAACAAAAAGAGTGAGAGAGAGAGACAACAAGGATGACTAGGCTTCCAGATACCTCCGAATGGCCCCTTTCCCGGTCTCATGGTTGTCACATGACCAACCCCACCAACTCTAGGCAGTAAGCATCATGCTAACGCTCTGACCTCCATTTCCCTAATTTCATGCCCAAGAGTTCATCCTCATTTTGCAGAACTCAGAAATTCAACTGGCCCAAGATGACATAACTAGTAAGTGGCAGTGTTTAAACCCATGTCTTCATGATTCCAAAGTTCTGCTTATAGCTGTCACAGCATGTGAACTGTGGGGGAGAAGTCAGAAGGAGGCCAGAGGGAGAAGGAAGCAATCATGAGATGGTTAAGGTCTCCTATAAGCCATCTAAGGTGTGGGGCTCAGTCCTGCAGGCCGTGGGTCCTTGAGGGTTTAAGCAGGGTAAAGAATACTATTTGTGAGAGTCTGCACAGGCTGCAACTTAGAGAATAAATTGCAGGATGAGAGATAGGAAGCAGGGAACCCAGTCAGGAGGCTGTTGATATTGTTTAAACAAGTGGGACTAAGGCTTGGGCATCACCAGGGGTAAAGAAAAACAAGACAGAGCTAAAGAGCTACTTAAAACTTATTAAGTAGTGGATACATGGATGGATGGATGGATGGATGGATGGATGGAGATTGGGTCTGGAAGGAGAGAAGAAGGATCATAGATGACTCCTCCCAAGATACCCCATATTAATCAACATGACTCTAACCAGGCCCTGAGCTGAGCCCCCAGATCCCTTTAGACTCTTCCTTGCATGACTTTCCTGGCTCTGAAATATGTGAAAAGTTTCAAGGTCATACACTATGAGAAATCCCACCAGAGTTATCCCCAACCCCCGACCTCCAAGTCCAGTGTCTGCCATCCTGTGGACCCATAGTGCCTTTGGAAAGAGATTCAGGGTGGTGGGAGGCAGGGCTGTCCAAACACAGATGCTGCTCGAGGTGGGACCCAGTGTGTACCAGCAAATATTGATCCTGCCCCTGGGCCAGCTCAGGCCACTGCCGGACAATGCAGGGACCCATTGATGGGTTTGAACCCCAGGCTGCAGGCCAAGGAATGTGGATGTCCAGGGATCTGTGTTTGCTCACCCCCCAGAGTTTGACATTCCTCAGCATGACCACTCTCCCGTGAGTGGCCCTCAGCCCCAGCAAGTCTCCATTCAGGGTATTTGTAGAGGCCGCTCTGCTTCACCAACATTCATTAGAAAAGGCTTTTCTCCGCGAGGCATTGTTTCCAGGGGGTGAGGGAGGCTCCCTCGACCCCTTTACCTGCCCCACCAGCCCTGGCTGCCTTTGGGAAGCCATGGAAGCAAAACTCTTAAACATCAAAGAAAATACGAGAACACAGCCAGGCCTTCCAGGAGGTATCAGTCACCATCACCTCCATTTTAAAAATAACCAAGAAAAATATACTTTGGAATGTGCAGCTCTGGGGCAGGTGTTATGGTTAAGAGCTTTGGAGACTAAGACACTTGGGAAGATGAAGTTGGACAAATGAATTAACCTCAACACCCCCACCACCCCCAGGCCCATCTCTTCATCTGCAGATTGGAGATAATAATAACACCTCCACCTCCAAGATCCAGTGAAATAATTTATAACTACTGCCTGGAACAGGCAGAAATGGATAGGCTCC
This sequence comes from Marmota flaviventris, assembly GCF_047511675.1. Taxonomy (NCBI): domain Eukaryota; kingdom Metazoa; phylum Chordata; class Mammalia; order Rodentia; family Sciuridae; genus Marmota; species Marmota flaviventris. The sequence continues at coordinate 37,097,333 of NC_092507.1, read as the reverse complement.
GAGGGAGCGGGGCACTCACAGTGTGCTTTGAGAGTCTGCTGATACTGCTGAGAGCTCTGGCCAGACATGACCAGCAAGGGTGGCCCTACTGGGCTGCTGGGAAGGCTCAGATTCTTGGCACTGTGTAGCCACATGGGACCTGTTTTCAGCTCTCTGAAACAGGCTTACACCATTCAAAGGGGATCGTGAAAAAGAACCCGTAGTGGGTTGGGCAGTGGGGGAGGCAGAAGTCAGTTCTGTTCATGCTCAGTTGGATTGCTTTGGTGTGGAATTCTTAGTCTCCTACAGCAACAAAGGCAGCCTTAGAATCCTGTGAGTGAGGCTCCCTGGGGCAGGGAGCACCTCACAGCTCTGCCCTGAACCCCCTTCCCAGCCTCTTCTGTCTCAGCCACAGTCGAAGCCCAGCTGCAGTTCCACAGCCCCCACCCCCCGCCCCGAGGTTTCTTGGAAACACAGCCCACCAGGGGCCACAGCTGTGGCTTGTGGGTGTTTGGGTTTGGGGTTATTCTTTGGACATTTTCTATCTTTATGTTTTGCTTTCCCAGCCTAGACTGGAGCAGAGAGCTCTGAAATGACTCTTGACAGCTTCCTCTGCTTTTGCTTGCATTGCCTTCTGGTTGTTCTTTTGTCATTTCTAGGACACTTGTCAAGGGTCCATTGTGTTATTCACATTGATTAAGAACACAGAATCTGGAGCCAAGTGGCCTGGGTTCAAGTCCCACAGCCAGCGTCTAATAGCTGAGCTGACCGGGGCTATTCCTTCAACTTCTCTGACCTTCCGCTTCCTCATCCACAGTCCCTGCCTCATAGGGCCGAGAGAAAGTTTCAGTAGAGTGCTGCACGTGAAGAAAGGTCCTCATGTCCTGTGTCATTGTCCCCCAATTTGGCAGGGTATGGGTTCCAGGATCCTCTGTAGATACCAAAATCCTGGGATGCCCAAGCATCTTATATAAAAATTCCACTGTGTTTGCATATAGCTTTTGCACATCATCCCAAATACTTTAGATTGTCTCTAGATTAATAATACCCAAAACAATGTAAACAGTTGTTATGCTACATTGTTTAGAGAATAATGACAAGAAGAAAAGTGAACCTTCAACACAGACACAGTTTTTTTTTCCAAATATTTTCAATCCACAGTTGGTTGAATCTGTGGAAGCAGATCCCAAGGATACAGAGGGCCAGCTGTGAATTAACATCTGTAAGATACATACACATACAAACTCGTCTCACTCAATCTCACAGTGGCCCTGTGAATGGGGTTATCACTCCCATTATGCCTCAGCAAGTGACAGAGAAGGACTCTAACAGAGGCCTCAGACTATAAAAAAATGATCTGATATTTCTGTAGCTCAAGTACAACTGCAAAGAATATCTACATTTCTTGCAGAGCATAGTGACAAAAGCCTCTCTCTCTCTCTCTTTCTCTCTCTCTCTCTCTCTCTCTCTCTTTCCCTCCCTCCCTCCCTCCCTCTCTCTCCCCTCTTCTACACATGATGCACCACTCTGACTCAAAACTCTGCACTTGCCACTCCATAGGTTTAGATACATTCTTGTGAGTCTCCTTCAGTCCCAAGAGGCCTCATATTTCAGAGAGCAGGTACCCATTTTGATGATTTATCCATACATTATATTTTAGGTGCTGATAAGTTACTTCAGTTATGAGGACTGGGGTCGGTGGTGGAGCATGACATGGAAAGAAGAATAAGAATTCAGGCCAACCTGAGACAAAGAGGTGGCCAGGGAAGCCTTCCCAGAGGAGGGATAGGGAAGCTGGGTGGAGATTTGCATCAATATGGACCAGAAATATGTGGACCAAGAAAAAGGAAAGGGATATGCCTGGGCAGTGGGAGGGCTGGCCCTTTGGGTGATGGACAGCCTGCCTCTTCATGGTTTGGCTGACAAGGAAGCCACACTGGGTCCATGTCTGGTACACTGGCCCGTTAGGTTCAGTCATCCCCACGCTGTCATCCAAGCTCATGCCCTTGTCCACCTGAGGATTCCCTTCCCTTCTTGGAAGAGCTAGTGTAAGAATCTCTTTCTCTTCTGGAGAGCCAACTCTGGCCCCAGCCTTCCACCCTCCTTTATGGAGGGGGATTAGGATATCTTTCATTTGTCTTAGATGGTGGTCTCCATTCTCCAAGAAGTAGACTTGGAGGGAAGGATATGAAGACAAATAGTTTGAGGAGGACTTGAACCCAGCGGGAGATGGAAACAAACCACTAAAGGGCGTGACACAAAGCCAGTTGTCACTTGGGTGGAAGAGCTCAATCTGTTCTGGAAATGGTAGAGAGCACATGTCTCCTATTCATCCATCTCAGTGGTGAGGAAGCCGAGGTATTCATACTGCAATTTCCATCAGGGAGTGGTCCAGAGAAGAGCATTCATTCCTCAATGCTGGCCTGCTCAAGCAGAGAGAGACCTGTGGGCTAGAGCAAGACTTGGGTCAAGAAGCATGGGTCCTTTGGCAGTCAGCCAGGAGCATTTCAGGGTGAAGGGCCATGAGCATGGCATGGACAGCATGTCCTGTACTTCCATCTGTCACCATGTACATGGTGCTGGACTATCATCCTCTTTGTGTCTCTGCACACTCCTTCTGGGCAGAGTCTCACTCATCACAACACAAGCCTCATAGGTACTTGGTGAATGTTCAATGAATGAATAAATCTAGATTCTTGGACTTCTGCTCTTTCAAGGCTAGAAGAGGCCCTTTGGGTCATTTTGGCCAGACTTTCATACGATGCTTGGGACCTGGCCTCAATTTCCAACAGTAGCATGCATACCAGCCCTGCTGGCAGCTCCACACTGCCAGGGACAGCCTACTACCTCGCCAGACAACTGACTGTGAGAAAGTTCTCCATCAGCTGTCATCTGAGTTGCTGACTCTGTGTCCAGGCCTGTGTCCCTGTCCTGGGTGAGAAGGGTTGGGCAGCTATGTCCTGCAGAAAGTCTGCAGCATCCTCTGAAGATGACTGTGACTAGAAGAAGATTCCCCTAGAAGCCACACCTCCTGTTCCGTGACCCAGTGACACAGTTGTCTGTGGTCCAGCCACCTCCCAGCTGAGGGTGGGAAATAGATTTTCTTCAGTGTAAACAAGTAGCTCAAAGACCCAAGACAAGGGAATTTGATCTGGGGTGAATGCCTCGGGTTTTGCAATTCTCTTGTGAGTCTGTGGGCCAAAGCTGGCTGGGTCTACAGCTTCTTCTGGAAGGAATGGGCCTGTGAAACCCCAGGTTGAGCCAAATGGCCCATCAGGGGATTCTACTTTTGGCTGCAGGGGGTGGGGACTGAGCAAAAAGGCAGTTGTGTAAGGCCGGGTGCTGACCACAGCTGTAACCAAAGCAAAAGCACTGGGTAGGGGCCAAGCTTGCCTTCAGAAGCCAGAGTCAACCTGCCCTCCCTGCTCCTCAACTCCTAGAGCTGCCCTGTTCATCCCCTCACCCAGCAAAACAACAAAGACTAACAACACCCAGCGCCAAAGGGAGAGCTGGAGTTTACAACCTCTGTCATCTCAGAACTCATATACTCTGAGGCTTTTCTCCTGGTCTTGCAGTCTTCAGCTATCCTGTGCCTCTTTCCATGGTCATCCTGTTGTACAGGGCCCTGGAGTCTGTGCACTCTAATCTCCTTTTATATAGGCAACAGTGGCATGGGGTTAGGGCCCGCCCAAAGGCCTCGCATTAACATAATTATCACTTTAGGCCCCATTTCCAAATACAATCACAGCCTGAAATACTGGAAGTACAATTTGGACACAATTCATGTAACGACCACTTAACTGCTCTGGTCCTCAATGATTTTCTCACCTGTAACCAGGACCAAGGGATGCTCTAGGGTTCAAATCAGGGAACGCACACAAAACCTGTCATGGCCATACATAGATAGGAAGGATGGCAAATTGGGGACCCAAAGGGATGAAAGCCACTGTTGCATTTCAGGAAGCCCTAGCCACAGGAGAGATATTAAGGAGATGTGACTGTCTGAGAAGACAGACCAACCTTCCCCTTCCTTGTCTCTTGGGGACATAACGTCAAGAAGATCCAGGCATTATGACCAGAGGGCCAGACTTTGATGGCCATGATTTACCCTCGTGGCTTAGCATGGGAAGAAGTGAGGTCCACTAAGAAATTGTGTCAGGCTGAGAGTTAAGTCACCTGGTCATGCTTACCCTAATCTTCCAGTCACTACCCCAGCATTTGCAGAATATCTGTGGGCCCTCAATTTTTTTTTTTATTTGCATGATGGGCAAAGATAGAATTTAAACTAGATTTCTAAGCTGTGTAACGCTGGGTGCTGACCGCAGCTGTAACAAAGGCAAACTCTGGGCTAAAGCCAAGTTTACCTTCAGGGGCCAGGCTCTGTTGACTATTCTCTGTTATGACTATGACTCTGTATTCTTGAATTTCCTGTGGGCCTGTGACCAGAATTCAGTTCTACCCACTTAGTATAGCCTGAGCCTGACCCTGGTTCCAGCCTTAACCCCTATCTCAACTATAGACTGAGCTCTGTTGCTGAGCAGACTGAGTCTTAATCCTAGTCACAACCTGAGCCTTGATCCTAGTCATAGCCTGAACTCTGATCCTGCTCACAGACTGGCTATGAAGGATGCGGATGATATAATGCACACCACTCCCATTACATAAATCACACCTAAAATTTGAAGCAATAGTACATGAATCCCCTTCTCTCGATCCTTCACCTCCTATTAAGCTGAATTATTAAATATTTCAGGCCTGGCCCTCATCAGAGAAAAAAGAGTCCTCTATCCCCCTGTACCTCCTTTGTGTTTCTGTGCTCTGCAGGCTGGGAACCTGGGCAGCAGGAGGCCACCCTCTTCTTCTTCCCTTGGGCGCAGTAGAATACAACAGGGGTTAGGCATCACAGCTTGGGAGATAACTCTCTCAAAAGCATCTGTCCAAAGCCCCAGGCCCTCAGGTAGCTGGAATTTATGGCACCAGCCCCACCCTCTGTCATTAATAAAGGAAAATTAGCTCTCTCTGGGTGAGGACATTTTTCACTGGAGTCTGAGGGCTGTAATGAGGCGCTATCAAAGCCCCAACGTGCCATATGAATTTTATATGCCCTGTTTCCTACAAGTTCTGAACAGCTTGGCCGATTTATAAGGTAATGATTTTTCCATCCATAATTTCTTTCGTATGATTTTTGTAATGTGGACATTTCCCCTCCTGACTGGGCTGTGCACAGCCTAGTGGAGTGGATTAAGTCAGAATGGGAGCGGGGGGCTTTCTTCTGAAGCCAAGACCCGTGTGCAAGAGCTGCAGAGCACTGGCAGGGTGCAAGGGAATGCAGCTCAGCCCCACATCTGGGCCAACTCCTGCAGCTACCTGGGACAAGTGACTGCTCCCAGTAGGGGCCTCAGTTTCCCCATCTGTCCAATGAAAGGGCATGATTTAGAATCAGTCTACATAATAATGTCAGAAACTCTTCAATGAATGGGTGACCCTACCCCTTATGTCATGCATGTCTACCCATGGCAGGTACTCTGCTGGGCACTGGGGACACAAGGGCAAAGTCAATATGGGCTCTCCCTCCAAGAGGGTAGAACTTTATGAAAGCAGGTGCCTATTTTGAGAACACAGAGGAGACGGGTCCTGGGGGTGGTGGTGCTTGCACAGAGCACCATGAAGGGTGAATTCAGTGAGCCCGGCCAAGAAGGATCCCTTGCAGACTTTTTCAGTTGAGAACTTGTCCCCTTTACCAGCTGGGGCCTGGGCAGTGGGCACCAGCAGTCCTGAGTGCAGAACTACCTCCAAGGTAGTTCTGGTTCCAAGAAAAGCCCTTTTTCTCTCTCCCTTCCCAAAGCCAATGCTTCCTCCCCAGATGCTCCAGTGGGGAGCGGGTGGTAACAGAAACACCTGGGAGGAGCCCCTGCACACCAATAAATCTGCCCCCTCCCCGCTTTGATCTGGACACTCCTCTCTCTCCAGGATCAGTGCCTGGGAAGCAACTGGTGAGCTGAGGGTCAGAGGGCACCCAGACCTCTCTTATGAGTGAGAATGGGGAGGGGGAGGGGTGATGTGCTTTAACTTACCCTGGCCTGTACTTGGTTAAGCCGGAATCTTATAAGATGTGAACTGTTCCCAGTCTGGTGGCCACTGCAGCCCCATATGGTCGGTCACCCATTATCCATGTATCTGCTCAACAGGGTTCAAACTATAAAAGACCAGTGAGTCCCCAGACATTTAGTCTATGGGAAGGACTGTTTCCCCTTTGTTTCTGGAATTGACCAGGTGCATTAGCACCCCTGAGACCCCACCTCCACATTTCTGAACTTGACGATCTCCCTCCATTTCCCAGGCACTATTAAAGATGGGGTGGAATCCGTCCCTTCACTAGGTGGGGACTGGAGCCCAGAACAGTCGCTTCCCCTGCTGTGGCCATGCAGCAAATTGGAGGAACAGGATGAGATCCCAGGCCTTCTGATTCCTAGATCAGCACACACGTTCCTCCTCATGTTGGCTCCTTCTCGCTGCCCAGGAGTGACCCGAGCCATTTCAGGGATGAGCTGGATGGGCGCAGGGCACGTGTCAGCAGGCCTGGAGGAGAGCAGGATGGAAATGGCCACAGGGCAGCTCTTGGCATCCCTTTCCCACTTCTCAGAAGTTGGTGCGTTTCCCTTGGAAAGAAAAGCCACTTCGATTTTCCTGTAATAAAGTTTTCTAATTAACTGGAGGGGGAAGCGTGCTGAATGCATTAACCACATCTTAGCCATATATTGCTCTTTCATTTTTTTTTAAGCTCCTGCACTGAGAGGCTTTAGGAGTCTTTACACAGCAGCTGTTTAAGTATTACCATAAAGCAAGACATGGGCAGCTCCTGGGCCCAGCCAGGCACCCAGATCCCCTCAGCAAATGGACTAGCACCTTTGACTTGCCCAGTTGTGGGTCAGCTTGGAGAGAGGAAGCCAGTATGTAGGTCCAGAAAGAGTCTCGGTTCACTCAGTAGGCATCTACCCACTACCTACCATGCGCTGGGCATTGTTTGGGGATTTCGAATAGAATAAAATGTGTTCATTTCCCTTAAAAGCTCACAGTTTAATGAGGACTAAACACATTAGGAGCAATTACTCAGATTATAAAAATATATTCCTCACTACATAGAAATAACAAATTTTTAGCCACACTGCCTCTGGCCATATACTAGCATACTTTATATCCAAAGTCTCCAAATACAGACTTTAAACATCCACTTGTATAATGAATCTGCTGTGCATATGCCTGAGGAGTGATTGTATAATATTATTATTATCTCTGTTGTTGTTAATAGAAGGATCCAGAATCAGACTTCCTTGGGCCATCTCCCAGTACCACCATTTACTAGTTGGGTGACTGTGGGCAAGTGGTCTCATCTCTGTGTACCTCAGTCTGCTCAGATGAAAGAGACTAACATGCCCATACCATGGATTGTTTTGAGGTTTAGCAGAGATTATTCCTGTGAAGCTCTTAACCCAGTGCCAGACACTTAACTAAGTGCAAAATAATTGCTCAGCATTGTGGTTGTCCTTATCCTAAGGATGAAGAAGAGGAAATTATGGGTTAGGGAGATAAAATATGGCAGGTAGGGTCAGACCCAGGACCATGCTCCTGAGATCCTAGCCAGTTGTCAATCACTACTACACCACTGAACCCAGCACTTTCTCTGACACATGGCAGAGAAGCCAGCTCTGGTAGGATGGTAAGTTTTGCTGGTGGGTGGACAGAGTAGGGCTGAGTCTTTGGACCACAGTAGGGAAAGGCTGGTCACAAGCATGCACCTGGCTGGCATCCAGAGATTGATGGATGGGGTCAAAGATTCTGAGCCATTGCCTGTGCAGTGACAATGCACAGGAATCCTGGTCTGTGTCTCCACCCATCTTGGAAAGTGCCACCTGTCAGTGACTAGTGCAGGGCTGTCCTGCCCTGGGGGAAGGAACTGACCAGGTGTGCTTCTGTCTTTCTCAAAAAGGTTCAATTTTTGCATTCCAAGGTCTCACCAGTCTGTGACTCAAGCAACTGGAAAGTCCATAGATTCTGAGGATGTAAATCAAGGGATCTCAACCTCTAAATGTCCAGCTGGAGAACACACCCAGCCCATAAGGCCTTTGCTCATCTTCCTGCCTTGCCTGGGATTCCCATACTCCAAGTCCTCTCTGTTGAGATCTTACCTGGTAGGCCCAGCAGATGTTCCCAAATTGTCCTCCCTTCCTCAGTGCTCCCCAGCACATACTTTATTCTGCCTTGCCCCTGGAGCAGAGTTGCTGCCTTTCTCTTGCATTTGAGTGGAGGGTGAGCCCATCCTTGACACACCTGAGTTCTGAGCACTCAGCTAAGAGCCTGGCCAGATAGATGTTTGTAGAACGGATACAGATTTGAGTTAGAGGGCAGTGGGTGAAACATGGTACAATGACATAAGCAAAGGACACAGACAAGATGGGTCTCTCCCACCTCCCAGCTGGGCTGCCTGCCAGCCCTGGCCTGGTCCCAAGTCATATGGACCTTGTCTAAGAAGGGCCCCGCAAGAGCCACCCTCCCTCCTCACCATGGAGCAGGCGTGGACACACACGACTTTTGTGGGCTCTCGGAGAAAGAGGCCCATTCAAAGGGTGGCCTATAAAACCTTTTAGCTCACACTCAGAGGCTTATATCACTCTTAAAAGTGTGGTCAGCACGATGTTATTACACTGGGGCTGCAGGGGACGGTGACATGATTTACTCGAGTAATTAACTGGTCGCTGCACCCAAACTCTAAGCAAACACAGTGCACTTGGCTGAAATTACCTGCTTCCGAGCTCCAGCTTTTTCTTGTGGGGTTCAAAGACATTCCAGGAATTAGGACTAAATTCAGCTTCTACAGGGACTTTCTTCCCCAAATTAGAGACGGAGGCCAGGTACCCATCGAGGGAGATCCAACAGCCCTGGCCATTCTACTTCCAAAGAGACCCATTCCAAGTTGGCCTGGTGGGAAAGACATTAAACTGCCTTATCTGGCTTCCTCTCCTTTGCGGGTTCCATGCGCACCTCTGCCTCTGGTTTCTCCTCTGTCTCTGATCTCTCAAAGCTGAGTGCTCCGGGGCTGCCTCCCCAAAGCTCTCTCTCCTCTGTCTTCCCTCATCTTCAAAGTCATGTCCCAAATTCGTAGCTGTGTCATGAAGTTCCCTCCAGGACACTAGACTCTTATACCCAGAAGCCTTATCCATCCAGTTATCTAGATGAGCATATTCCCAACCAAACTGACTTTGCCCCTTCCCCCACCCCCAAGCTGCTATTCCCATGCTCTTCTCCAACTCAGGATATGGGGTTCCCTGCCCACAGTTGCTCAGGCCCACACAACCAGGTTCATTCTTGATCCCTTTGTCTCTCACATCCTACACCCAATTTGTCAACAAATTCCATTGATTCTATCTTCTAGGAATATCAGGAACATCCACTGCTCATGATCTCTCCCTCCACCTCCCAGCTCTAAGCCCGTTCGCTACCTCACCTGGGATCAGCGCAGTAGACACTCACCTGGGCTCCCCACTTCTGCCCTTGTCTCTTGTGTTCTTCCTTCAAATGGCAAGCAGAGGTAGCTTTTAAGATGCAGGCTGGGAAGGTGGCTCAGGGGTAGGGACCTTGTCCAGCATGCATGAGGCTATGGGTTTGCTCCCCAGTATTGCAAATAATAAAGTACACGTTAGGTTTTATCACCCCTGGCCTAAACGCCTCCAATGGCTTGTTCCTTGCACTAAGGAAAAATCCATGTCTTCAGAGATCTAAAGTCTTCCATGATAATCAGAACCTTAAGCACCATCTCCAGTCCCCACATTGCTACCACTCTGGCCTCATCCCAAGCCTCCTCCCCAATTCTTTCCACAGCACACAGACACACTGGCATCCAGCTCTTCCTCACATCGGCTTGCTATGCTTCTCCTCATGGCACTCCCTTGGTCTAGAATGTTCTTGAGACACTCCTTAGTCCCCTCATATCTCTGATTCATGGTCCCAGTCTCCGTAAAGCCCTCCTGCCCATATTAGATAAAGCAGCACCCCACCTGCCCTCCAGGCTCCCAGCCTGCTGTCTCCCCACCGTGGTTCTCGCCACCCAACAGGCAACGTGTTTACTGGTTGGTTAATTCCCACCTCTCCCTCTAGAATGAAATCTCAACACATTGGAGTTTGTTCTGTTCACTGCCATATGCCTGGAATCTAAAACAGTTTATGAATGAAGTAGACACATTCATAAGAGTGAATCATCCATTTAGCCATCCAGTAAGCACTGTTGAGAAGGCAAGTGAAACACAGAGAAGCCACCAATTGCCCACGGTGGCAGAGTTAGCGTGTGGCCACCCTGGGGACTAAATCCAGGTCTGGCTGTACACTTGTCCTGTCACAGAACACAACTTTTCTTTCCTGGAGGGTGGACTTCCAAACTGTGTCACCTTTCCACAGGGGCTGGTGCTGAGAGGGACAGCAGGGGAGATGTCTGTGGGAGTAGTCTCCTCCCCCCGTAGGGGACCAGGAAGAGTGAGAAAAGCAAGGCAGGAGATGAGCAGATGCAACTTTTAGAGGCAGCCAAGGGAAAGTTGGAGCCCCAAACCATGGCCAAAGGAACGGCTTCCCCACAGTGTGAGGCAAAATATGGGCCCCTGAGCCCTTGGATGGTGGAGAGAAGGCTGAAGTGGCCACAGACTCTGGATTGGGGACTTCAGGTTATGACAGTCTCTACCTTTTCTCCCAGTCTTCCCTGTCACTGTTCATTTTTTCATGTGAATCCAGATGCAGAAAGGTTTAGAAAGGGAGCCTAATACCAAACAGCTGCATCGGACCAGGTACTTCCTACAAGCTTTTATTTAAATTTTCACATCAGCCAGGCTTGCTAACAAACGAGGAGAGGGTTGGTCAGGCCCAACCTTCTGTCCAGGGAGACCTGGCCCAGCTCACGGGTGCAGGCTCTGGGAGCTTCCCCTCCCTCCGCCTGCCTCTTCCCAAGCTGAGCTCATGAACCTGGCCCTCTGTCCACGCTTCCCACTGGACCATGTTTCTCTAGGCGGGAGTCACAGCTTGCACAGCCCCCCATCCACCACTGCTCCCTGCCTGCTCAGAGAGCCTGGAGACATGATGAGAGAGTGAAGCCATGACTGAGGGACAGTTCCAGGATTCAGACTCTGGCCTCATCTCAAGCTTCCTCCCCAACCCCTTCCTCAGCACACAGCCACACTGGCGTCCTGCTCTTCCTCGCCCAGGCTTGCCATGCTTCACCTCATGGCGCTCCCTTGGTCTAGAATGTTCCTGAGACACCCCTCAGTCCCTTCAGATCTCTGATACATTGTCCCTCTCTCAGTTAAGCCTTCCCTGCCCACACTAGGTAAAGCAGCACCCCACCTGCCCTCCAGATCTGGGGGCCCCTGCAGGCTGAGGAGCAGATGAGGGCCTTGTATCCAGGGAAGCGGGACGTCTTGTCTTATGGCTGTGGCATCTGGGGTATGTGCTGGGTTGAGGAGGGGTTTGGCCTATCTTGACAGATGAGCTGGGTGAGGCAGACTGGGTGTGGGATTCTAGCAAGAGAGCTCAAAACCATGTGTCAAACCTCACATGGGTCTGGAACAGTTTTACTGTCATGTGGGTCCAGCAGCCCAGCATTCAGAAGGTCCAGGAAAACTTTCTGGAGGTGGGGAGACAGGACGGGAAAGCTATCCATAGCTATAGAGCTGGAGGACCATCCCCATCTTTATACTTCAGCAATGATTTTTTTTTTCTCTGCTTCCTAATCCCTGAGAAATGTCATCACACCCCCAAGTGAATTCCTCCTTCTTGGGCCCCAATTCAGGGCAGAAGCTCAGTTTTGCCAACTGGGAGTTTAGAGCTTGTAACTCAACCATGGGCAAGGCCTGGGGGGGGCCTGATTCCAATTAAAGATGTCAAATGTATTTATGGATTACGCAATCAACAGGTATGCAGCAGCCTCAGTAGCAAACTGGGCCACCCTCAAGATAGGCCTGTAATTAATTAATCCCAGTGGGGCTGCCAAATTCTCTTCCCAAACATGAGTGCTCTGAGGGGTGCTAGGGACCATGGCTGGTGCCTGATTCAGATCCTGCCTTTCCTCAGGGAGGGACAAGGAACTGGGCCTAGAGAGTCTATGTGAGCAGAAAAAAAAAATGTCAGACTCAGAGAGTGGGTTTGAATCATGGTGGCACCACTGATATGACCTTGAAGGAGTTTCAGAAGCTCTTAGAGGCTCAGTCTCTGCTTCTGAAAATGGATGGGATGACACACACCTCTGGAGGCCTAGGTAAGGACTATTGGATATGATATATGTGAAAAGGTCCTGCACATGGTGACTCCCTTTAATGTTGACAGAGTGGCCCTTGCTTCACCTCCTCATTCCCTACGTGACAGCCTGGAGAGAATCTATAGGGCTCTATGAGAAGCATGTGCCCTTCCTCTCTGAGCCTGCCTTTCCTCATCCTGCCCTCTCCTCTCTTTCTGCACCTTGAGCTCTTACAACCTGACAGAGTCTCAAACAAGGGGCTCAGATTGTTCATTCAGCACACCTGAGCTGTACCCAGGGCAGGTACATATTCTCAGTCTCCCAGTCTGCAGAGCAGATGTCCACACCAACCTGGGCTCATAGACAAGGTGACAGCAGGGATATCAACAAGCTCAGCTATCACCCTGCCAGATACCACACTCCACACGGCCTGGGTGCCAGCTTCTCAACCTCCCCCTTGTTCTGCCAGGTAGATGAGGTCTCCTCTTTATGGCTGAGGAAGGTCTCAGAGATGACGCAGCCCAGCAGATGTTGAGCACATGGCCCTGGGCCTTTGCTGGAAGCTGTGGTGACAATGGCAGTGATGATGCAGACACTGTTAGGCATGCCCAGTCACCACTCACCCGGCACAGAAGCTGAGTTACTGTAGAGTCGCTGGGTTGGAATATCCTTAGACCAGTAAGGCAGGCGGTGTCAGCGTGGTAAAGAGAAGGCTATGGCCCCAGATATTCAAGAGACCTTCTCAGCTGGCAGCCAGGATACTGGTCTGATGCCAGCGTGTGCATGGTGGGAACCAGTGGGAGGGATGACGGGAGGCGGGGCTTTGAGCATGTGCAGTAGGGGCACAGTACAGAGCCTGTCCCCTGACACCCCCTCTGGTCCTGGTTGTGTCTGTCATAGCTTGCCCTCTACCCAGCAGGTTCTTGAGGACAACTGGGGTTGTAGTGGGTTGTGGCCTGTCAGGTGACCCTTCCCCCTGTGTCGCAGGTCATCAGAGTGCTCTGCATCCATGATCTCCCTAAGGCCCAGCCCCCTGGCCTATAAGCTGGATCCTCTCCATACCACAGGGCTTGAAGCAAAGGGAGTAGTTTACACCAGGGACAGTGAGCCAGAACTGACGGTTTCCCTGCCCACCTAGTGCCCACACCACATACACAGACACCGCAGAGTAATGCCAGCAGGAACTGCCCCAGGGGGGGTTGAGCATCTCCTATATCCTCCCAGGAGAACTTAGGGGTCAGCTTTGACCTTCTGATTGAGCTGCCCATTCCTCCATCTTCTCTTATCCTGAATAGGGCCCCGACATGCTGGATCTGTTTTGTGGCCCTCCGTCTGTCCCTAACTCCTCTGGGCCTTTGTCTTCAGCTGTGTGGTGGCACCATTTGATGGCCAAGTCCCCTCTAGCATTGATCATTTGTGATTTATACTACCTCTCTTAAGAAGTGCCACCAAAGGTTTAGTCTTCTCCAGGGATAACTTGGGGGTGGAGACCTAAATCTGCCAGCTAGAGACCATTGTTCCACACTCATGTGTTGCTGATCAGGAAACAGAAGATGCAGAGCAGTTAATGAAGTGTCCAAGGATACCCAGCAAGCAGCCAATAGAATCAGAAACCCCACACATGACCTGCAGCCTCTTTGCTTGGGGTGTAGACTCTGCTGACCCTCTTCCAGAGATGGGGTGCTCGCCTCCTCCTTGGAAAACCCATTCTGTATGAGCACTGATTCCCTCAAAAGCCTCAGGCTTTCCCACCCCCCTCTTCCAAGCATTTTCTTTCTTACTTGGTTACCTCTCCAGGTCCCTGGGAGAATGATTTCTAGAAAGGTTAGCCTGGCTCAGAAGCCAGCCACAGATGTGTGATAAAATAAACCAGTGTCCCTGGCAAGGGGTGTGGTGAGAGGAGAGGACAATGGCTAAGTCTGATTGCCAACAAATCATATTGTCTCCTCTCTCTCTGCCTCCTCCTGGTGTTCTGTGAATCAGCACTAACTTAAACAAAGGCCGGACGCTGCAGCCTCCTCGCCTGCTCAGTGGAAACTTACCTTGAGTTGTGTGGACTGTGGCAAAGCACACGGGCTTTGCCCCGAGAATACCTGGGTGCCAGTCCTGGCCCCATACCCTCACTCTGAGCATATTATTGTGTCTCTCTATGCCTCAGTTTACTGATAGGATGAAACAGGGATCATAATAGTATCTGCCACCTAGGGTCTCTGTGTTGGATGAGGGGACCCAGGGACAAAGCCTGCTCACAGTTAGCACCCTCAGTCCTCCTTTCCTGCTCATTCACCCCTCTGTGCCAGCCTGGTGCAGTATTGCCCCTGGAATTATTTTCAACCCATCACTCTTTGAACTTTCAGGAGGCTTGGAAGATGCATTCTCTAGAAGCTGGTTCCCCTGTCTACAAACTCTGCACCTAGAGGGACAGGTGATACAGCCAGACAGGAGTTGAGTCCAAGACTCTGGATTGGATTCAGTCTCCAGGAGACTCTTGGAGACCTTGGCAAGAACAGAAATAGGAGAGGGTCTGGGTAAAAATCAGGTTCAAGTGGGTAAGAGATGGGAGGTGGCAAGTGGGAACTGTCAAGGTCAGCTGTGAAGGAGAGGAGGACATCACTGGGCAGAGGCAGGATGTGCTGGTTCCTTTAAGAGATTTTAAATGGTCCTGGTCAGCCTCAAATCCCAAATATCTTTCAGGGCCAGGAACCCATTCTTAGCAAGATGTCCTAATGTGGGAAAAACGCAAATCTGCTCCTCTGGGTGCTGAGGTTATGACATTTCCTGCTAAGGAGTCCACTGCACTGCTGGGCCTGGCTGTGGACTCCAAAGCCCAGCAGGGGAAAGAAATGGATCCCACAGTGACTTTTCTCTCCTGATTTCAACTCTGGCCTCCTGAGCCCCAGTCCTCTCCTCTGGGAACGAACTTTCACAGGCTCTCCGACTTCTATCTAGATGACAAAAGGGACAGTGAACTTCAGTTCAACAAACACCCCATCTATGGGGAAGCTCCTCTATGCCACGCTCTGGGAACCCAGAGATGATTAAGAGGGTGTCCTAGTCAGTCTGGGTTTCTGTAAGAGGATGCCATAGACTGGGTGGCTTATATACAAGAGAAGCCTATTTTTCACACTCTGGAGATCGGAAAGTCCAAGGTCATGACACCAGCAGATTATGTGTCTAGCTTCCTTTCTGGTCCATAGATGGCTGTCTTCTTCCTGGATCCTCATATGATAGACAAGAGGGACAAAGGAGTTCTCTGGGGTCTTTTTTAATAAGATCTCATTCATGAAGTCTTCATCCTCATGACCTCATTGCCACCGAAGGTTCCAACTCCAAATACGGTCACACTGAGCATTATGTTTTAACATACAAATTTTGAGATAACACTAACATTTGGTTTCTGGCGCAGGGCATCTGTGCCCTTGAGTTGTTTGCGGTTAAGAATAATCACCAGCACTTATCACGTACCTACTCTATGCCAAGTGCTTTGCTGAATAAGGACAGCATACAGGACCCTCGGTAACATCCTGATTAGGGACTATTGTTTCCCCCATTGTACGGGAAGTTGAGCTCTGAGAGGTTGAATGATGGCCCAAGGCTACACAGCCAAGGTTAGGCTTCCCACAGTCCAGTGGAGTCCAGTCTCTTCTGCTTAGCGTCCACAGCACATTCACTACCTTATTGGGGATATAGATAAACCTGTCAATTACACAGAATTACGGCCATTTGACAGAAGAGGAAAATATGGAAAAAAAATTGGAAGTGGGCTAGGGTTGTAATTCAGGAATATAGCACTTGCCTAGCATACATGCACAAGGCTCTGGGTTTGATCCTTAGCACCACACATTTAAAAAAAAATGGAAAGAGGGAAGAAGAAAGGAAGGGATGGAGGGAAGAAGGAAGGAAAGGAAGGAGGGAGGGAGGGAGAAAGGGAGGAAATGGGAAGTAACGTGCCCAAGATCATCTAGAATGAAATCACACTTCTATCATGTGAACCTAGGGCTATGACTATTAGTTATTTTTTAGTGGTTGCCCTGGGATACTCAGATAATATTAACTTAACGGCAATAGCATACAGAAACTCTCCCTATACTGCTCTTTCCCTCCTCTCTCCTTTGTGCTATTATTTTTATACAAGTTATATCCAAATGCATTGTAAAGCCTATCAGTACAGATCTATAACTGCTTCATGCAGTCGTCTTTTAAATTTCATAGTAGAAAAAGAGCTACAAATCAAAAAGTTCGTTTATACTATCTTTTATAGTTATCTATATTGTTATCTTTATCATTGCTCTTTGTTTCTTGTGAACTTGAGTTACTGTCTAGTGCCCTTTCATTTTAGCCTAAAGGATTTCTAGCTCTTTAGTACTTCTTGTACGGGAGGTCTGCTTCTGGTGACAAATGTGGTTTCCTCTTTATGAGAATGTCTTTTGTAATCATTTCAGCATCTTAATATGTCATAACATGGCCTCCATGATTTCTTTTTCTTTCCCCCCCCCAATACTGGGAATTAAACCCAGAGGTGCTCTACCTCTGAGCTACATCCTCAGCCATTTTTATTTTTTATTTTGAGACAGGGTTTTACCAAATTGCTTAAGGCCCTTCGTAGTTGCTGAGGTTGGCCTCAAATTTGTGATCCTCCTGCCTCTGTGTCCTGAGTTGCTGGAATTATAGGCATGCACCTCCACACCCACCTCAATTCCATGGTTTCTAATGACAATTTTTTTTCAATATTGGGGTTACTCTTTTTAGCTATATGATGAGTCACTTCTCTCTTACTGCTTTTAAGCTTTGCTGTTGAACTCTAGCTTTTGACAGTTTGATATATCTGAGTGTAGACCTCTTTGAATTTATCCTACTAGGAGTTCATTGAGTTTCTTAGCTGTATTGATTAAAGTTTTTTTTTTTTTGTAATATAATCTAGAAAGTGTTGGGTCATTATTTGTTCAACATTCCATCCCTTTTCTTGAACTTTCAGTATACATATGTTGGTACCCTTTAGATGTCCCATTTTTGTTCATTCTTTTGTCTTTCTGTTCCTTAGGCTGAATAATCTCTATTGACCTATCTTCAAGTTTGCTGATTCTACTGCAAGTTCAAATAGGTTGAACCTCTCTAGTGAATTTTTTATTTCAGTAATTGTGCTTTTCAACTGTATAGTATGTGTTTATTTGTGTGTGTGTGTGTGTGTGTGAGAGAGAGAGAGAGAGAGAGAGAGAGAGAGAGAGAGAGAGAGAGAGAGATTGCTGTATGTTCATGGTTTGTTAGGCATCATTCTCATATTTTAATTTTTAAGATATAGTTTCTTTAGTTCTTTAATCATATTTAAAACAACAAATCTAAAGTCTGTCTCTTAAGTCCAGCTTCTGGACTTCTTCAAGGATATTCTCTGTTAACTACTTTCTTCCCTATTTATGAGCCACCCTATTTTTGTTTCTATGCATGTCTAGTAATTTTTTTGTTGAAAACTAGACATCTAAAATAACATAATTGCTGGAAATCAGATTCTTTTTCCTCTTCAGAGTTTTTTATTGTTGTTGCTGTTTGTTGTCAATACTGTTTAATTAGTGACTTGCCTGAACTATTTCTGTAAAGTCTTTTCTTTTTTATGTGTGGTCTTTGAAATCCCTGCTCCATTAGCTGAGTGATCAGACAATGATTGGACAGAGATTTTCTTAAATGTATATAACCCATAAGTTTCCCAGTCTTTGCTGGAGACCCAGTGCCTGTGTGGGGCACTCCTCCTTCTGTGTGGAGCTCTCCTTCCGTAGCCATCCTTGCAGTTTACAACTTTGCCTTTGTCTTGTTTTCAGAGACTCAAGATTGGTCAGAAGTGAGAGTTTGGCTCATTTCAGGTCTTTTCTGGGCATTCACACAGCCCTACTCAGGCAAGCTGATTTCTAGATTCCCAAGAATATGTTGGAGTGTTTCAACTGCCTCTCTGGGCATCTAATTTGCCAAGTTTCTTTTTTTAAACTTTTTTATTGTCCTACTGTTTGCCCCATCTACTATCCAATGCCTCAAACAGCTATGATACCAAACACTTGCCTCTGGTTGTTTTCAACAAACAGCCCTGGTGGAGAAAGGCTGTGGGCACTAAGCAGGCTCTGATTTAGATCAAATACAGACAACCTCAAGAGTGGAATCTTCCGGAGAACCATCAGCCAGGTCAATAGTGATAGTTCACTGGAGCTTCAAAGGAGCTCACCTTGCTCTGCCCCTCCAGTGACGGCTGGGCTGGTTTTCACTGTGATTGCAAGAGTTGGTTTTCAGGGCTATTGCTGAGGAGGTATGGGAAATGGGGGCAAGTTGAAATGACACAACGCTTGCTTGCTGTTCTTACCAAGATCTAGCTAAATTTATTTTTATCAAATGTCCTCCAAAATCCTAAAAGCTTTTGGTTCATTTCTGGAGTTCTGAAAAGGTCGATTCTGATCATTTTGACCAATGTTCTATTGCTTTTGTTAAAAGGATTATTTTCAGAGGTCGTTACCTTGCCAAACGATTCAATGATGTCCAACTCCTCCCTTTTATCTGGAGGCAGGATATCTGAACATGAAAGGAGAAACTGAGTGTAGGAAAGCACACAAGCCAACATCTCGAAGCTACTAAGTGCCAAAAGTCATGGCTATGATAAAAATGGCCACAGGAATCCTCAGAAGAATATGGCCTAGACAGACTGAGATAGAGGTAAATGTCATTAGAGGAGGTGAGATATTCAGTTACCATGGCTGCCATGAGGGAGGGTCTGAAGAGACCTCCATCCATCCAGTTCTTCTGTCTCTTCACAGCCTCTTCTTCCAGTGGTCATCACCTGGCCAGACCACTGACCAAGTGTTGATTATCTCAGTTCAATCAAAGGCCACTGCTCCATTCTGGGGAGCCATTTTCAGGTCTTTAATTTTGGCCTGCCTTCAAGGATGTACCTTTGGACCTGCTCAGTTAGGTTGAACCTGAGACTTTAATCTTCAATTCAGCATCATCTTGTTCTCACCTGTGATTTACCTTTCCCCCCATGGACCTAAGCTCAGGACCAGGTAAATGGAGACTCAGAATTCTTTGGCAAATCAGGACTCAGATCAGACCTCCCTGGATTAGAACCTCCCGCCTACCACCCCCGGAGTATGCTAAATCATTGTCACGTTCAAGCATCTTTATTTAAATAAGTTCAGATTTTCTGAAATGCAAGTTCCAAGGGGAACCTAGCCTGGGACCCAAACTTGGTAGATTCTGCCACTTTCTAAGTGTGCCACAGGAAACGATTTACATGGCCCTGATTTCTATACCTGTAAAATAAGAGGGAGGGTCTTATTAAATACAATAAGGACCATCTGAGGTTTGGAGCCTGAGACTGTGACTTCTGGGTGAAGGTCCCTTTCTTAGGAGACACAAAGTCTTTGGAGCTCCTCAAACCAAAGTTAGATGCCTCTCAGACCTCACACAAGCTCCAGTGCTTCTCTCTGTCCCACAACAGGAACCCTACATAGTTAGTAATAGTTTAGAGTTGGGTATCCTCAACCACACTAAATGTAAAAAGGACAAGGAAACTTGCAGATTCATCCCCTTGTATCAGGACTTGTATACAGCTGGTGCTCAAGTAATGTCAGGCCCCACTATTGAATTCTTGGAACTTACGAGGGTTTCCTGATAGTCCCACTGTAGCCCTTCAACATGAAACCTTAACATATGTGCAGAACACTATGACAGGGTAGGGAGGAAGGAAGAATTAACAGCCCTTTAAAGTTTTCAAATGGTTTTATACCTATTAATATTTATTAAACCTTTACTAGTGCCATACATTTCATCATTTGGGAAAAAAAAGGCAAGGAAGGGGAGTTGTTATTGTTGTCCTCATTGTGCAGATTAGACAACCAAGGACCTGAGATAAGATGTACCTCTCCTACCATTATGGTAAATGTCAGTCTGTCAAGACTAAGACCCCGAGCTCCCTGTCGCCACCTCTCACTTCCAGCTCCTTGACCCCAAGCCAGGTGGACACCAATGATCATGAACTTCAAAGAACAGGGGTTTTCAGCTCTGTCCCAGTGCCTGGTACACAGTAGTGTTCAATAAAGGCTCATCTAGTTGAATGAAGGAATCTTCTAAAGTGCAGGTATAGAATGAGCGGTGGAAGCCTTGGAAGAGGCCAGGCATGAGGAGAAAGAACCACGTGCTCGCTCACTGTGCCAGCCCCCCATAGCCACCCCGGCAGGTGGGAACTACCCATAGAAGCCAAGGGGAACACACAACTCACCCAAACTCACCCAGCCAGTCAGGTGGCCTGCTGGGGATCTGAACCTAGATTCCAGTGGGGGCAGGAGCCGGAATCCATCAGGATCAGCTAATCTACTCCCCTTGCTTCCTAGAGAGAGTGGGTGACTGGCCAGTCCACAGCAACTCAGCAGCTAGGCTGCCATTCTTGGCACTTACAAGTTGCCTAGAGCACACACCCTGTGAGTGTGAAATCTCCAGCAGGCTCCCTGGGAGATGACAAATGTCCCTAGAACCCATAAGTGGACACACGCTCAGGAACACACAAAGACATTCATGGGGCGCCCACTGTGGCAGGGGAGCCCCAGGCCCCTGGGAGTGTATTTGAAACCCACTCTGACTCCCCAGAAAGTCTGTTTTTGTTATTCACGCTGACCTTTTAAACTCCATGCAGTCCTGCATTTTTCCCGAGGCCTGGATAGGTAGGACCTATTAATAATTGCACTCTCCCACCGAGGCTCAGGCCACTGCTGGCTTTCTTATGCTGTAAAAGCCGGTCCCCCAGCTGCTGGCCCGATCACCCCCTCTCCAGATGATTAGAGGGAAAGCACCGGCGCCCCCAGCCGTGGGCAGAGGAGGCTGCCTGCGCTCTTCAAAGGTGAGGACAGGTGGTCCAGTGGAGACCGTGGACAGAATCAGGCCACGCGGGGCTGGGGGCATGTGGCTGAGTTGGGCCCCCTGCCTCCGCCGCTTTCTCCTCTCTCTGAGCAAACATCTCTGCAAATAAATCTCCCTTTCTTCCTTTCTCTCTCTCTCTGCTGGGTAACTGCTTCAGTTTCATTAGAGATGCTGGAAACATTCTTCAGGCTCAGCCGAGATATATAATACGGAGAACAGAGATTTACTTCATAACCCACAAACTATTAAAAATATTAGTGTCCCCCAGAGAGTCTCTCTTAAAGATTCCTTCTCCCTCTCTGCCTCCCTCTCCCCCTGGCTCAGAGTGCCAACAATAATGCCGGCGGCCGGGTCGGAGCCATTTCCTTGAAAGAAAAGAAAGACGAGATAACAGGCCTCGGAGAAACCTCTCTTTGTGCCTGAATAATATCTGTCATCCTATATGTCTAGCGAGGGCTTTGTGCTCCTCAAAGCCCCCTTTCAACGCTATTATCTTGTCTGATCCTCAAAGACGTGCCAAGCAAGGTCACGTCCCTTTTGAAAAGGAGGGGAAACCGAGGCCCTGAGGAGCAGAGATTGATTTGGTTTTGAGGCAGAGCTGGAACTGGAACCCAGGTCCTTCTGATTCCCAGTCTGGGGGGGTTTCTTCTTTTCTTTGCTTTCATTTAAACATTAAGAAATATTATTGTTTTTATTACTTAAACAAAAGCTGATGCAAAATTGAAAACTGTAAGCTAGCCACTAAATGATTTTGAAATATATTTTTAATTTGACACACAGTGATTGTACATACCTATGGGGGACAGTGTGAGTGATTTCAATAAATGTACACAATGTGTAGAGATCAGATCAGGGTAACTGGCTTATCTACCAACTCAGACACCATTTGTTTGTGTTGGGAACATTCAAAATTCACTCTACTAGCTGTTTAGAGTACTCAATAAATTGCTGTCAACAATAATCATCCGACGGTGCTACAGAACTTCCCAAGTGATTCCTCCTATCCAACTTCCTCCTGCACCCGTGAACCAGCCTCTCTCCCTCTCTATCCCCCCTCCCACACTCTCCCCTGGCTCTGGCAGCACTACTCTATTCTTTTTTCTATGAGATCAGTTTTTTAGCTTCCGCAGAGAATATGCAGTCTTTGTCTTTCTGTGTCTGACTTATGTCACTTAACGTAATGTCCTCCAGTTCCATCCACATTGCTACAAATGACAGCATTACATTGTTTTTATGGCTGAGTAATATTCCATTGTGCATACCTAGAACACTTCTTGATCCATTTATCAGCTGATGGGCACTTAGGTTGCTTCCGTATCCAAGGATATACAGGAGTCAGGCAGAGGGGCACAGAAAGGGCTAGGGCAGAAGAGAGAAGCAAGTTCAAGGCCGGAGGAGGAGGAGGGTCGGACAGTTTGGAAGATCTACCAAGAAGCTCAGTATGGTTTGGGCATAACCATGGGGTGAGCAGTGATGAGAGATGAGGAGGGAAAGGTTGTGAGGACCAGTGGCCCTGACACTCAGTGTCAACATTGACTTTGTCCTAAAAATAATGGGATGTAGCCGGGTGCAGTGGCGCACGTTTGTAACCCAGCAGCTCGGGAGGCTGAGGCAGGAGGATTGTGATTTCAAAGCCAGCCTCTGCAAAAGCAAGGCTTGCTAAGCAACTCAGTAAGAACCTGTCTCTAAATAAAATACACAATAGGGCTGGGGATATGACTCAGTGGTTGAGTGTCCCTGAGTTCAATCTCCAATAACCCGCCCCCCAAAAAAATGATGTAGCAGGGAATGTTTTGTGGTTGGGAATCTTTTTAGAGTCTTATGTGTCACGCATGAATTTATTAATGAGATGTTGGTTGAACATGCTATGGATGCTCGCTTCTGACTTGGGTCTTAGAACTGGAGAATGAGGTCAAGGAGACCAGGATGAGGAAGGGGGGAGCAGGAAGGTGCCATGGACAGGGGAGTAGGTCAGAGAGCAGTAGTGGATTTAAGAGTTGGGAGGAAAGCTTTGGTGCATTTGGTGGAGTCAAAGCTGTCCCCAAAGCTGCTCCTGTAGGTGAATTTGGATTATGAACCCTCTTATAGTATGGAGGTCAAATGTCCACCAAAGGCCCTGTGTTAAAGGCTTGGTTCCCCAGGTTGCACTACAGGGAGGTGTGGAATTGTGTGAAGTGG
The DNA here is from genome assembly GCF_047511675.1 of Marmota flaviventris. NCBI lineage: Eukaryota > Metazoa > Chordata > Mammalia > Rodentia > Sciuridae > Marmota > Marmota flaviventris. Next base: position 37,074,019 of record NC_092507.1, on the reverse strand, counting down.
GGCCTACAGGGAGGAAGTTAAGTCATTGGGTGTGTGCCTTCTAAGGGCACACTGTGAGACCCAAGGCTCTGCCTCTTCTTCTTTTGCTTCCTGACCATGCAGTGAGCAGCTTGTCCCACCACAACGCTCCACTCCTTGCCATCCAGCAACCACAGCAGAAACCTAAAAGCATGAGTCCATCTGGTCATGGACCGGAACCCCTAAATCCATAAGCTAAAATGTATGTTATATCTTTATAAATGAATGAGCACAGGTATATTGTTATACGGATAGAAAGTTGAATAACACAAGCCCCGTTGAGAGTGGCACAAAGTGACATGCCAGCAGTCCCTGCTAGTCAATGCAGGAGCTGAGTTTCAAACTCATGTCCCTGAAGTTCTAGCTTCTGAGCTCTCCTCAGAGCCTGCCCAAGATGAGCCCCACTCCCAGGGGAGGGGGAGATGATGGAGGCTTCTCCTGGGGACCCAGTGGGGCTCTGTAGGCAGCCTCAAAGTCCAGTCCGAAGCCAGCACATTCCTGCGACTTTTCTTTGGAATATTTAAAATTAGCTTCTTGTGACCGCTGGAAAAGCCTGGGTCCCAATGTCCCAGCCTAAGGAATAAGGCAGACACGGGTCCTTTCTGGGTTACCTCGGGCCAGTCATTCTCCCCTCTGAGCCTCAGTCCCCTCTTCCATCACAAACCGTCCCACCCTGCACACGTCCCAGGCTCAGGAGACATCCACTGAGAACACTGTCTTTCAGTCACGATCTGCATCTTCACCGCGGTCGCCCTCACTGTGGGTTGTTGACAGGGACATGCAGCAGGCACCAGGCCAGAGAGGCAGCCTGTTGTAGCTGAGGGACCACAGGAAGAGGACTGGGTCCTGGGCCTGCCTCTGTTGCCTGTTTGCCGTGAGGACCACACTAGGCTTCCCCTGGCGGGTGAGAGTCTGAATTTACTTTTTTAAGAGCCCTAATTTTTAGGATGTGGGTGCTTGATGTTGCGGCTCAGTTTGTCATTGGGTCAAAGTCAGTCTATCTAGAATAGAAAAAGGCCCTAACAAAAAGGGCTCACAACTTTGGCCTCTGGGCACCGGGGCCACAAAAGGGACCCACTTGCTAACACCTCCTCGAACTCCCTGTGAGGCTACAGTAGCTGCCAATCAGGCAGCTGACCTGTGCTGCCACTCACAGTGGCCCTCTAGCACAGGAGGGAATAAGAGGGCAGGAGGGACACATGATTTGGATGCCCTTCACCCCTCCTGGCTGTACTGTCCCTCTATGCCATGGGGCCAAATTACAGTTCATGAACCCTCCACCATTGACCTCTAAGTGACAATGAGACTGTGAGACACTTTGAAGATTTTCGATTCAGGGGTCTGTTTGTGAGGAAGGAGAAGAGTCTGGAAGCCTCATCATAACTCTGGGGTCAGCCAGTGAGTGGGAAAATGCTGTCCTGTTGGTATGGGGGTGCACCTGAACCTTAGAGCCTTAGAGAGAATGAGGGACAAGCTGCCATTTAGGTCGTACCTACGGTGTGGCCCTGTGCTGAGCCCTGAAGTGCCCATTTAGGTTAACGCCTCAGACAAGCCTACAAGGAAGGGCTCATTGTCCCTGAGTTAACACAGGAAACGGAGGCTTCCAGCCCGAGGTCACTGGGATGGAGAGTGGCAGAGCCTGTCTGGTCTTGCTGGGACTCCCTCCTCCTTAAACCGTGGCATCCCACTCACTCGACTGAACCTTGAAGTGGCTGACCCAAGAGGTGATGGGTGGCACAGTGTGACAAAAGCACTTTTAGAACCCCTCCTACTTAAAAGGGCCAGGAGGCAGGATTCATTATGGTCAAAAATGTTGGTGGCCGTCCCTCGCCAGCCCCTCCCACTGTCAGAGCAGTGGTGAGCGGGTGTTCTGACGGTGTTTTCCTAGTGGCCCTTTGTCTTCTCCAGGCTGTGAGACCTTGACCTCAGCACAGGCAGGACAAGCCAAAGGCCTCGAGAATCTACTGGGAGGGAAATGCTTCTGTTAAGCTTCTGGATCCTTCAGGAGCCCCTTTAACCATCTCTGCTCCAAATGTTTCACAGCTCAACAATCTAAGGGCCCCCTATGCAGGACAGAGAGACTGAGAGACTTGTCACGGGTCCCACAGAGATGGTGACTTGGGCACTTGAACCCAGGTGGTCCCAGTGTAGAGCACATGCAGATGCTGAGAAGGCACCTCTTGGTTTGAGAGCTTCTTCAGAGCTGTCTACAGACTTCTCGGACCCATTCATGTTTTCAGAGTCCTGAGCTGGTGGCCTGGGAATTTGCTGGTTGCCTCCTCCATCCCAGAGCCCCACCGGCAACAGGCTACCTTTAGGGAACTTGCTGGGATGGATGGGTGTTAAAGGGACAGGGACATCTGGGTGGCATCCTGAGCAGCCCCAGCAGGGGGCCCTGGAGCAGGCTCCTCCTCCCTACCTGGCTTTATGTGGCACTTGGACCCACTGACAGAGTGGAATGTTGAGGCCTCAGGGTTTCCCCAGCTTTACCCAAGTTCTCACAGCATGTGATATTCACTGCAGAAACAGAGCTCAGGGGCTCTGCCTAAGTACTTTCTGGTGGCTTCTCAAATATTACCTTCCGTAAGAATGGTTCACTAGAGGCGTCTCTTCAACCAAAGCTGTTACACAGCTCCTTGTATTTTGAACACCATGGCTGCTTCTAACTCATCGTGAACACTGCAGACTCTTTTATTCATTCTACATACACGTATCTACAGATGTAAAAGCATTACGTATCACAAGTTACATACAGAGAGAATGAGGGAGACATGTCCCTCATACGTCATACATCATGAGTTAAACCAGAACCAAACTCAGAGGTAAAATTAGAAATGTCCTTTCATCTAAACAGACAGGTATGACTCCTTGGACCACAGTTAAGTCTCTTGTTCCAGCTCCAGCCCAGCCCTTCTGTCCTGGCCTGTGCCATGATGGATGGAGCCTACCACAGGCCACTTCAAGCCAGCTGGGCTGCTTAACTTCAAACTACACATGACCTCTGAGCACAGCTCCAGCAAGTCCGACACCTTACCCACCCCACTGAGAACCTCTAACTGCCAGTGAGTTAGTAAATGTTCATTGAGCATCTACCATCTGTGGGTACCGAGGGCATATGTTGGTAAGCAAACAGACCTGGTCTCCATTCTGTGGGAGACTCTGACCTCTCTCTGTTGAACAGATGAGGAAACCAAGACCAGCGAGGGGTAGGGACTCACCCAGTGCCACATAGCACGTCAGTAGTAGAGGGAGAACCTGAATCCAGGACCCTGACTCCTAGTCTAAAGCCCAGCACACTGTTGCAACCTCAAGAGAGTAAATTTCCCTTAAAGGGGTAGTGCTACATACCAGGAACTCAGCAGTTTCCCCCCCCAACTTAGTGCCCACCCTAAGTGGTAGGGGTAGAGGGGGTGTCTCCTACAAGTATGGACAGTGGTCCCTGAAGTGAGAGTCTCTCTGGGAAGGTTCCGTCTTAAGAGTTGTGCTCAGGAACCCTGTGTTCCTGCCCTTGTAGGGCTTGGCATGCAATCCCAGGGAGCCATGAATTCCTCCAGTGCAAACCTGTAAAGCAAGGATGCTCAATCCAAGGGGGTGTCAGCCAGGTGGAGCCATGACAGGAAAATCATTCAGACAAAGCATAGTTTCCACAGAAGTGTGGAGGCATGAAACAGAATGGCGTCTTGGGGGACTTACGAGTAATAAGTAGATATTTCAGAACCCTGGTGTGGGTGGGGGGAAGGTGACTCTAAAGAAGATATTGGGCTGTGAAGGAGAGGAGGCAGTTGGGAGCCACAGTGGGCTTCACAGCAAGACAGTGAGGTCAGCATTTTACCATAGCAGGTCATCCCAGCAGTATGCTGGTGACAGTTTTCCCCCACCTTAGTGCCCACCCTGAGTGGTAGGGGTAGAGGGGGGTTCCTTCTTCTGATCCCCATGTTCTGTATTTATGAGATGGCTACTGTAAGAACTGGAGATCCAGATTTGTAAGAGTCTTGGGAACTACCAGTGGGTCAGGCTTTCTCCCTGCTCATGTTGTTCTATGCAAAAAAGACATCTAGTCCCTGTTCTTCCCATAGCCCACCATGAAAAAGTCATCGTGTCTCTGAGCCTGAGATCTTGGGTGGCTGTGAATCTTCCTCCAGGGACTTGTGACCAGGAAGAAGACACAGCAAGTCAGGGCCTGTGGGAGCCAGGCTGGCCTCCTCCAGTGGACAGCCGTGCAAATGTGCGTGTGCTGGGTGGTGGGGGCAGGGGTCTGCCCGACTCCAGGAGGGTGTGAGCTGGACTCCCTGGGTCTTTTACAGACTGTTTATGATGTGCCACTGTGGTAACTGCCCATGATTAGCCCATGATTAGCTGCTTCTTGGGCAGCTCGGGGCCTGGGGACAATGGAAGAAAATGGACCAAAAGAAACTATTTAGAGGTCCAGGAACCTTAAACGTCACCCTAAATAATTCATCCTGCACCTGCAACTTAGCCTCTTGATTGTGAGGACATCTTAGTACTCATAGTACTTAGTACATATAGTACTCTGCGTGGGTCCTCTGCTTCCAAACAAATTTGAGATGCGGAATGAATAGGATATGGGCTTGGGATCAGACAGACATGGGTTTGAATTCCACTTCCTCCACCTACCAGGTGAGCTGTGTGTCTGGACACATTGCTGCTATACTGGGCCTCAATTTCCTTATCTGTGAAGTGGGCATGGTGACCCTCTCCACCCACAGGATTGTGTGACGCCAATTAGATTACAGGGCGAAGAGCTCATATGTCACAGTAGTTCAGGATTTAATTTGCAGAACATTGAGCAGAGGCTGAAAATTCTTGTTGCTGAAGGAGTCCCCTCCAGTCCTATCTCTGCAGAATTGGCAGGAATTGGGTTTATGCATCTGTTTTCTAAGATGGAGGACCAGCCAGACATTGTGCTCTCGAAAAAGAGGAGTGAGTGATGTGGGGCTATGGCCTGCCAGGACTCTGGAGCCCCTTCTCTCAGTTGCAACAAACTTTCCAGGGGCTGCCCCCACCCCCTCCACGTAGTCCTTGATTGTATCCGAAGCCTGGGGGATCCTCACCTAAGTCCTCTGTGCCTGGCTCTGTGCCAGGTGATTTCCCTGTGTGTCACTGACTCTCAAATTGACCCTGTGGGGTAGGTATAAGCCACTAGGAGGAAATCCAGGCTCAAGAAGGATAATACAGTCACCATCTTCCCTCCCAGAGCCAGCTTAGGGCCTGGGCCTCTAGACTAAGGACAAACCATTCCTCCAGGCAGAAACCCCTGAAGCTGCCCGCATTAGCAGATTCCTGCGACCCTCCCAGCAGAAAGGAAGTAATGTTCTGCTTCAGTCCTTCAGGGAGCCCTCGCAGGTTGGGGGGACTCCTGGAGACTCAAAAGTCTCATCCCCTACATGGCTTCCCACAGAAGGGGTTCTGAAATCTTCAGAGCTGAAAGAATTGGCAGACTTCGATGTTGGACCTTGGCTCCACCTTGTGAAGACCCAGAGGGTGTGGCTAGAAGGACCTCACGGGTCTCTGCAGTCTGGTCCAACCCGGCTGAAGGCCTCTTGTCTGTCTACAACAAAGCTGTTCTTGTCTTTCTCCTAGAACTCCAGCTCCCCGTGCTCCATCTGCCCCAGCAAATGCACACACCCATCCTCCAGAACCAGGCACATCTACTGAGAAAGGACTTCCCTGAAGCCCAGGGCTAGTAGCTCCCCATCTCCAGGGCAATGCAACAGGGGCCCATGCTCTGGGGCAGGGAGGCCAGGAGGGGCCTGCCTCTGCAGAACTACATCTGGCAGAGCTCTGAGGTCTGCTCCTATGCCCCGAAGGCTTCAGCCCTAGTCAGTGACCCGGGCACGACCCTGCCGGGGTAGCGAGGCCCTCGTTCTCACTTGGAAGTGAAGTCGGAGGACGCACTTTCAGTGCTTTGCTCCAAGAATGTGCTGACACTGCAGCAACTTGGCAGACTTCCCCCCACCCCCTGCTTCTCCTGTGCAGCTACAGAACCTCCCTCTGCCTTCCCAGCCTGCACCAGGTCACCAGATGAGAACCTGTGGCGTGTCAGGGGATGCCTGAGCAAGACCTCGTCACACGGATGGTTCCATTGGTCTGGCCTACGTCTCACTCTGGCTCCCAGAGAAGGAGTCCAGTCCTGGAATGAGGGAACTTCAGGGCAGATGACACCAGGGAGAGTCTCGGAGGGTCTGGATCTAAGGATGTGGCCTCAATGGCTCTCTCTCCATAGGACACTGCGGATGGGGCCACAGCCTTCTCCTGCAAGACCACCTGCACGGGAGATCACTAAGGCACACAAGGGTCTCACCACTGGTCTCCTGACCCTCAGTTGCTGGAAGCAATATGGAGCCATCTTGGGAGAGGAAAAGGCTACAAAGGATATCATAGCTATGTATTACTATTCAACCTTGTGCCTGTTCCCTTGAATTTAAGCTGGGGATCACAGTAGTGTTGTAGGATTAAAAGAGTAAAAAACTGAAAAGTTATAACTTTCATAGCCTGAAAGAAAGACATCCCCATTTTTACGGAGGAAAAAATACCCTCAGAAAGGCCCAGAGTCTAGCCCAAAGCCACCGAGGGAAGGAGGGGGCCAGTGGCAAAGCCGGGATTTGATTCCGCAGCCTGATTTGGCCCCACCTCCCACGGCCTGTGATGAGGAAGCTCAGAGCTCAGTGGGAGGTTGTCTGAAAAGGGGGCCTGAGAGAGCTGAGGTGGTATCTGCACTCCTACAGAACCCCAAAACCAAAGGGGGGCCCAGCTTCTGGGATTCACAGATGCCTGGGCAGAGCAGGGGTGGACAGCATGCTCCCGGAGCCGGCCCACAGGCATGTGGGAGGAAGAGCACCCAGAACCCAGGCAGATTGGTCAGGTGTGTGGGGGGGTGCGGGGGAGAGAAATTGTGTGGGAGAGGAATTATGAATGTGTGTGTGAGTTAGTGAGAAAGTGTGTGCGTGACAGTGTGTGTGCACAACACCTGGGGTCTGCATGCATCTAGGCATGCAGGAGACTGAAACCCAGGGTCTCAGTGGTGAGCACTGGAGTCTGAATGTGACCAGGAGTGTGCTTGATACATGCGCTCCCACGTATCAAGAGAGCGCATGCGCATTGCCCAGTGCTCGGGAGTGGGCAGTGAGGTTAATTACATTTTCCGGTCCACCGAGAATTAATCAGCAGTGCCTCATTGTTCCAACCCTTGTCGAGGGTTTTTCTTCCTCAAATGTCTGCAACCGCTGCTTTTGAAGAGGGATGATGACAGCCTGAAGGGTGTACAAAGAGGGTGAGGAGGCTTGGGGTGGAGGCTGGGGGGCTGGAGGACTGACTGGCACGGGGTGGCTGCTGCCCCCAGTCTCTATAGGCCTTTGCAGATCATAAAGCACAGTTTAGTTTTGGGGACCACTGGCTGATCTCAGACAATTGGGCAGGCTCCTGCTCATGTAAAAAGCACTTTCTAGAAGCTGGAGTAGTCCAGAGATGACGCAGGCTGCTGTGGGAGCACAGAGGTGTGGCACGGCCCTGAGTGCCTGCCTGACAGGGACATTGCCATGGCAACCCCCGCCCTGAGGACAAAGGCAGGTACCTTCCAATCCTGAGGCCTGGGGCCCTTGATTCCTGCTCCCCCAGCCCAGTCCTGGAGCCAAGTCAGGTTCCTACAGGCTCCCACCATGCCTCAAGGAGCCCCAGGCTTTCTGATACCCATTTTTCAGATGAGGACATGCAAAAGTTGAACAGATTTGCCATCAGTGCATCACTGGGCTCTAACCCAGCCCCCTGATAGTGCATGTGATTCTCTGTCCACCTCACCAGTCCCCATCGCACAGAGTCTGGAGCAGAACAGCCACTGGGTGGGCAACTGCTGTCAGGCTTGTTCTCTGCCTAGCACCTTCCTGTAGAAATGACATCCTGAGCACTGCTGGGAGAGCCGAAAGCCCCTGTCAGCCCAGAGCTAAGAACCTGTGTGACTGAGCATCAGGGAGGCTTTCTACCAGAAAGGAACAATGAGGAGGGGAACAAACACCAGGCTAAGGCACCCTTTCCACACACATGCCCTGAGGAGATAAGGACAGGGAGTGTCCAAAGATCCAGGAGGAAGGAAAGAACTGAGGTCAGAACTCCTTGCCACTACCTGTGTGACCTTGGCGATTTGTTCAACCTCTCTGTGCCTTAGTTTTATTATCTCTAAAACTAAAATAATTTCTTTACAGTATTTGGTATGATTAAATAAGATTGTGGGTCTGTGTGTGTGTGTGTGTGTGTGTGTGTATTTTCTCGGTATTTACGAAATGGTATCTGTGAACTTAACATTGTTTTTCCTTCCTGCTGAGGGGTGAGGAGGTTTGAGACTAACAGGATACAATGGCACATGATTCAGAGGACTCAGGGTATGGGGAGCAATGAGGCCAGGCTGGCTGGAGAGGCAGGGAAGATTGGAACAGGGAAACCCAGCAGCCAGGGTGCAGGACCCACCACCCTGCCACTAGCCTGAGAGCTTCATCCACCTCCCCTTTGGGCTTTCTTTCCTGGTACTCAGCTGAGCCTAGGGTGGGCCAAATTCTCACTGACCAACCAGGGAGCAGACAGTTCCCCAGGCATATCCCAAGATCTGTCTAAAAGTATGCTCCCACACTGCATGAACCTGGACACCTCCCTGGCCCTCTCTGAGCTTTGTAAAGTAGGCAGCTGGACTTTGTGGCATGAGCCCCCTGCTGCTAGAAGCATGGAGGGAATGGACTTGCCTAGGAGAATCTGGGGATGGCAATTGGTGATAAAATGCCATAAGTTCATTCAATTGTTCATAAGACACTTATTGATCACATTTTATGTGCTAGGGCTGGAGATATTAGTGAACAAAAATATCCCTGCCCTTCTCCCTCATGCAAGGTCTTACCTTCTAAGACAGAGGATGGGATCAACAATAAATATGATAAACCAGTCACTAACATAGTGTGGGAAAGTGATTAGTGCTGTGGAGAAAGAAAGGCCGAGTACCTGGAGATGGGAGTGCCTGGGGTGGGGGGAGTACCATTTCACATCAGACGTCCAACTGTTCATTACGGGCACCATGTCCTCACCAGGACCAGAATTCCATCTGCCATCAAATTCCAGGATTAGAAATAGTCAGATTGTCCCTCAGCATTGAGAAGGTGAGTTTGGCAAGTAGGGCAGATTTCTCTGCTGTAGCTTCATGGAGAAGTTACCAACCACACAAATTCTCTCCTATAAGAATGTATCCTGGTGTCTGGTCTGCATCCTGGAGGACAGTAACCATGTCCCTGAGTCCTAGAGCAGGGCTAAGCCTGCATAGCCACTCAGAATCCTGTATCTAAAGGTTTGGTCCACATTGTTCTCAAGCAGTGGCCTTGAACCTGAGATGGGGGCAGGAGCCCTTGTCCCCCCAAGTGGGAAATTCTTCCTGGCACCACCTGCCCACAGAAGGAATATCAACCAGCCAGCATCAGACCCTTCATGGACAAACCAAGGGGCGACAGACCCTGCTGTGTTCATCCACAGAGCACCGTGTCCACACACCAGGCCTAGAATTCCATCTGCCGCCAAATTCCAGGGCTGGAAATAATGAGGCAAATTGTCCCTCACCACTGATTAACTTTCAAGTTGCTCTGCTAAACTGGGTGCAGTTGAAGTTTTTAGCAAGTCTCCCGGGGACCCCAGGCGTCTTCAGTTTCAGCCTTGTAAAGAACTGTTAAGATCCAATCAAAATAAATAAAATCAGATCCAGGAAAGTGATGTGTTTGTGACTGCAGACCAAACACTCAGGATATTCATGCAGAAGCCCAGCACCCCACTTTTCGCAGAGATTTCTTATACTAGATTGGCACAGGCCCATGATCTCACAGGCCTCTCCAAAGGCCTAGAAATGTCCTTGTGAGCCTCCTGCCCCTGCAGCAACTGGAGGGGAAATTCAGCCCCATCCCCATGGCTGGCAGGGGGGAGAATCTCATCCATGCACCTAGCCCTGTCACAGCATCTAGAACAGAAAATGCAGGCCCTAGAAACATGATGTAACCGTGAAATTGAACTCCAAAGAAGGCGATGCCAAAGTCAAGGACTGTGAGTGACAAACTGTGTACCCTCATAGCGTCAGAGGCATTAGAACCCCAGCAGGTCAAGTCCGAGGATGTTAAATCCCAACTGAACATCCAACTGGATGACCCAAGGGGTGTCTTTCATCCCACCATCCTGCCACCTTGTGATTCTGGACACACAGAAGAAACCAGTGATGACCAGGACACTTCCTGCCGAGCCAGCCACCCCTCCTCCTGACCTTAAAGACCATTTGATGCTTCCACTGCAATTTTTTAAATGTTTTTTTTTTTTAGTTGTCAATGGACCTTTTTATTTATTTATATGAGGTGCTGAGATTCGAACCCTGTGCCTCACACATGCTAGGCAAGCGCTCTGCCACTGAGCCTCCTCCACTGCAATTTTTAATCAAACCCTGGAAGAAAATCAAAGATACATGAGAGAAAAATCCCATGCAATATGAAGAACCGTGTCCTGGATGCTAAGGTTCAGAGCAGCCCGCAGGGAAGCCCCTGAGAGCTGGGGGCAGCCCCTAGAGAAGGTTGTGGACAGCCCTGGGGTTGGAGAGAAGAGTCCAGGCTGCTGGGAGTGAGGGCTGGAGGCGGGCTGGGAAGCCGGCAGCCGCCCGCTCCACTGGCCTGGCCGCTCTTCCTGGAGCCGTCTTGGTCTGCGGCTGGCTGGCGCCATGTTTCCCTTCGCAGGTTTCCCCAGAGCCCCCACCAGGGTGAGGCCAGCCTCCCTGGCCTGTCCTGCCATGCGGCCGAGGCTGGCCCCGGCCACCACCCCACGCGCCGCCCTGAAAGGCCCCTTGTGCTGCCGCACAGCGCGGTTCTCTTACCTCATAAACGGCTAATTTGTTACATATTTTCTGACGCTGTAAATGGGAGAACAAAGACCTTTTCTCTCTCATATTTTCGTTAAATTATGTTTGTGGGGGAACCTGATCCCCTTCAAAGGGGGGCCGAGGAGCTGGGGTGGAAGCCTCGCTGGCTTGCTGACCTCCCAGGCCTGCTCAGTCCCCAAGGTGGCTGAGGCTGCAGGGCCTGGGTGCTCCTGGCACCCCGAGGGAGGCAGCCAAGGGCCAGGGGTCGGCCCTCAGCTCAGCACAGCAGATGCAGTCTCAGAAGCAGGTGGAGGAGGTGGGCTCCTTCAGGGATCTCACTGTACAGTCAACCCCTGTCCCTGCATCTAGATGTGTATGAAATATGCCAGGAGCGAGGAGGTGGGGACAAGAAGTCTCACAACTGAGAATCCAGTGGGAACAGCTCCATTTCAGAGACCCCTGTAACCCTGAGGTTCTGATCCATGTCTGGGCTTTGCCCGGCTCTCCTCCACATCTGGGCTCCCAATACACCCCTGCCACCCTCTTATACAAAAGCATATTCATTAGATTTGACCCAGGGGATAGGTAGGACATGGCCTCCAGAGGTGCTCCACTAGGGCTGGCTGCTCAAGGGTGTCTACTGGGCATGCAATCCTCTCCTACCCTCCTTCCCATATTTCCTTCCTCCATTCCTTTCTTCCTTCTGGTGAGTGGCTGCAAGTGGCAGGCCCTGCACCAGATACCATGAGTAAAGTAGACACGGTCCCCACCCTTGTCATATCTGCACAGAAGGTGGTGAGAGATTGGTACATGACTAAAATTACCAGTATGTCTTCAGGCACCCACCACTTACCTGCTGGGTGACCTCAGGCCATTCATTTCACCACTCTGGCTGTGCCGCCTTTGCCTCATTGGTAAAAATGGGGATTAAATGGGAACTACCTCACAGTGTTGTCAAGGCTTAAATGAAACAATACTTGTGATGAACTGTTCATAGTGCCTGGCATAGAACCATGATCCGTGGTAGTTAATGTTCTTACTAAAATGAGCAGACATTAAACAAATATTAACTACATGCATGTATGAAGATAAACTTATGATTACTTGAAATGAAGAAGACAGGATAAAGGAGAGCCTTGAAGGATTCACCTGAGCTGATCTGGGGGCCACAGAAGGAGTTTCCAGGAGGTGAGATGGGAGGAGAGGCTGGGAGAGGCATAGCTGGCAGGAGGACTAGTGTGTGCAGAGACCCTGAGGCAGGAGAAAAATAGCACGTAAAAAAAAAATGTAAAGCAGCATGTGAAGGTAATAAAAAATGCAGAGTAGGGAGAACAGGAGCAGGATGAGTCCAAGGAGAGAGGCAGGGGATGCTGGGAGCCATGTAGAAGAAGTTCATTGTTATTCCTGGAGCAGAGGAGAGCCATGAAGGATATAAGCTGGGGAGTGTCATGGTTTTACTTATGATTTTTAAAGATTGAACCCACATAGCATCCTCCTTCTCTGTTCAGCACAGAACTGGTGGGCCCTACGCCAGCTCAGGGCTAATCAGGATCTGAGATGCAGCCTCAGGGCCTGAGGTCAGGTGTACAGTGCTTCTAGCAGCAAAGAAAAATACAAGCAAAAGGGAGAGGGGGGAGCGAGGTGAAGTTGTAGACACAGACCCAGCAGGGGCCAGATCACAGGGCCTGGCCAGCCAGTGGAGAGTGATCCATGGGGCTCGTTGGTGTTGGGAAGCAGGAAACTGGGTGGCATTAACCCTGGTCCCTCCCAGAGCCTTACAGAGGATCTGGCGGGCATAAGCACAGGTTAGCCACACATGTGAATGTGAGTTGTGGTTAGGCCCTTCTGTGGCTGCAGGGACACACAGCACAGTCTGCGTTCCTGTCCTGAACCTATCTCTGTGTCTCTTGCACGCGTTATGTACACACATGTTCCTGCTCAGCCCTCAGTCACTTAGAGTCCTGGATATCCCTGGACGGATAGAAGCTCTGTTCTGTGGCTGTGCTTCCCTGTCACAGGAGCCCAGGGAAAGGGAAGACACACGCAGGCTGGAGCTGGGGAACGGGGAGGTTCCAGGTAGAGCAAGGGGGATGCTATGGACAGGTTGGGGCCAGTAAGGATGCCAGGTCTCAGTGGCAGGCTCAGACAGGGCAGTGGAAGGCCAACGTGCACCCAAGGCCTCACGAGAAGATCTGCGTAGGAAGCCAAGAGGCTGGGGCAGCCCTCCCCTCTAACCATGGAGGGTCCTGGAAGCAGATTGGATCCTTTAACCAGCAGCTTCAGGGGTCCTTGGCCTTGCACTCATCCTGCCCTCTCAGGGCGGACCTGCACAGCAAGGCAGCCTTGGATAGCACCGAGGATTCCCATTTGCAGTGTAAGCAGATCTTCCTTCATCCAAAATGTGTCGACTCCTCTGTGTTCTTTTCCCAAGACTAAGGCTCAGATTTCAGTTTCACATTCTTTTGCCTTGGGTCTAAAAACATTTCCCCTTTCTGTGGTAGGGGGAAGGAGGGGGCCAAGGCACAGGAGACACTAGCTGACCAAGTGGAGCAGACAGATACCTCACTGCTGCCTTAGTCTGCATCTGCTGGCTTGCTGTGTGGCCTTGGACACCTTCCTTTCCTCTCTCAGACTCAATGTCCTCTCTGCACCGTGAGGAACCCCATGTAGGATCTGAGGACCTGCCTTCCCCTGAGAATTTCTTGGTAGTGCCAGTCTCCAATGCTCCCATCTGCCAGGAAGTGTCTCCTGTGGCTTCAAACAGGCAAAAAATAGAAGTTGGAACTGCACTCTAGTTTTTTCTGTAAGGCCAAGTTCCACGCAGCTGTCTCCTTTGATACACCCTAGTGAGTGTGTCTGCTCCCCGGTCTGGCAGCACATGGGGTCTCCGACTGTGCCATGAGCCTTCTCTCCTTCCTGCCTCCCTGGTTCTCCTTCTTTGTTCATCCGCTCCCCTGAGAGGGCCCAAGGATTTCTGAAGAGGAGGAGGAGAAAGTGAGACTCATCCTCGAACACTGGGGAAGGAGCAAGGGGCAGTGATGGGCAGTGGGAGAGCCTCAGTTCCCAGAGTTGGGACGTGGAAAACATCCAAGCCAGGAAAGATTCGGATCCTTCCTGCCCCTAAGTTGCTCACACATCCCCCGAGGCTGGCCAGGGCAGGGCTTCCTCACCTCTCCTGGCCCTTTTAATCCTTTTCCACACAGCAGCCAGAGGGCAGCTTCGAAGTCCAAAGCCCAGCTGGTCATTCCCTGTGTGATAACTTCAGTGGCTTCCCATTGTCCAGCAGATAAAATCTGAGCCCTGGATCTGCCACTGCCCCTGCACCAGTTCCAGCCCATGTGCTGCACTCCAGTCAGGGGGAAATCATTGCCATGCCCGTGAACTTGCCAGTTTCACCCAGTCTCCCCTCCTTCCTGCAATTCCTTTTATCTTCTGCGTGGCAAATGTATGCTCCCACAAGGCATCCCTGGAGTTATCTCCCTTGGAAGTCCTATTTGTGGTCCCTCTTAATTCTGCTGAGCTCCAATAGCACCTTGTCCTTCCCCTTGGTCCCAGCCTTTAACAAAGAGCTGCACCTTTGCAGCAAGTCTTCCCTGAAGACCCCCCTCCCTTGCTCTGCCCCACACCTGACCCGAGTCCTCAAGGATAGAAGAGGTACTGATTTGGTGCCTGTCCCCAGAACCAGCACAGGGCCTGAAAACTGAGGATTGACTACATATCCAGTCTACACATGCTGAACTCTGGCCCCTCTTTGGAACATGTGCAGCAGAGCCTTCCAGAAACCACAGAACACTTAGGAAACAGAAGTGTGTATATGTATATATGTGTGTGGGGCGGGGGTGTGGTATGTGTGTGTTTGTGTTTGGTGTGTGTGTGTGTTCATCCCAAGGAGGGATGATAAATGCTTTATGAGGTTTGCAGAATGTTAATCTCAAGCAGGCAGGACAAATACTATTCTCCCCACTTGACATATGAGTAAGCTGAGGTCCAGGGAGGAGCAAGGCCCTTCTCATGTTCCCACAGCACATCACTGAAAAAGCCAGAGCAAGAACATCATACAGCTTATGTATAGCAGTGTCAGGTTTGGAGCTGGGTCAGATTCCTGCCCTTTCTGCTGTCATTTGTCCCTGGAGTACTTGGTCATTGTGGCTTAGCAAACAAATGCAGAGGTATATTACCATTCGTCTCAGCAATACTTAGTGCTCACAAAGTCACCTCCTCTCACCCTCGGCCATCCGAAGGTGCCCACGCCAATCAGGTCTTGCTTGGCCTCTGCCCAGGACCAAGGCATAGCAGAGGACCCTCCTCCCACACCCCCTCCTCCCCTCTGCAAATTGGTAATTGCTGTGTGGTCAGACCAGAGGAATTAGGCAGGCCCTCTAGGAATTTCATACTGATTTTGCACATGAAAATGGAGACTTGCCTTTTGAAGTCTAGGCAGCTGTGTCAGCAATGCAGGAAAAATAAAAATAGCATGTTTCAAGCCAATGGAAGCAGCAGTTTAATAACAATAATGATGATGATGTCGTGGCTACTATTGACAGATGGCCTCCCATGTAGACCAGTCCCTTCCTAGGTCTCAATCAGATCATCTCTGTTTCCCCATCTATTTCAGCTCCCACAGGTGATTTATGCGTCATCTGAAGAGCAGGTAGAGAAGGGCTGTGTGTGCTGGGTAGGTCGAGACTTATGAGGCTGAAAACCCTTCACTATGATCCCCTCCAGGCCTGACCTAAGACGCATCCTTAAACACACCTTGCACATCTGCACCCCTCTCCCATGAACACCCCTCTACACCTCATTAATCTGCCTCAGTTTAGCTTGAAGCCTCTATTTTTTCAACAATGCCTAGGCTGGATCAGAACCCCCACTTACCCACCAGAGGCCTCCAAGCCCTGTTTTGCTTCTATTGCCAGCCTATCGCTTCTCATTATAATTACCTGTTCTTTTCCTCTCCTCCTTGAATTTGCTCCAAGCTTTATAACTGAGAATAGGTTGGTCTAGATGCCTCTCTGGGACTTTCCAATACATGTTGTACCCTTTTCCCTGTGTGCAGAGTGTATTCAGTTTAAGAGGTCAGGGGTGGTTACTGGAGAACAGCAGGAACAGAAGCAAGGAGAGCATGATGGTTAGGTGGGCAGAGCCATGGCCCCGGGCAAGAAGCCCAACCATGGGGAAGTGTGGGATGTCGCTTACTTCCCTGAGCCTTGGACTCCTTTCCTGGAAAATGGGGCAAATATTACCCACCTCACAGGGCCGCCATAAAAATAATTATCAAGTCTCCATGTACAAAGTGCCTAGAACCATAGACCATTTAAGCCCTAAGAGGGGCAAGACTTCCAGAGCTGAGAGGCTCTCCCACATCTCATTTCTCAAAAGGACCTTGTCCCAGAGAAGGTCCCCAAGCTCATCTAGGTCTCAGGTCTCCCTTGGACCTATCTGTGCTGAAAGTTGAAAACCTGGGGACCCCTTCTTCTCCAGTAGGGCAGTCTTGGTGTGCACTCCTTTCCTGGAGACCCCTGGCCTCCAGGACAGCCCCAGCCATCAGCCTCTCTGCCCAGCAGAATGCTACTCTCATCATGTGGGTGGCTCTGGATTTATGAGCATTTCCTGGCAAGACTTGAAGGACAGAGAGGAACACTGGAATCTTTAAGGGTGGTCTCTGGATGGAGCAACCAGGCATCCAGAGAAAAGGAAAGAAAGCTCCGTGAGTCAGTCCTCCCGATGCCGCCCAGGAAAGCACCGGGCCTCCCAGCCCCACCACAGGCTGGAGAAGGATGTGGCCAGCTCCACTGTGTCCCCCTGGTGGATTCCACGGCGCAGAGGGTGTCTGTGCTGAAAGCTAAGGCAGTGGCTCTTTGGTAGTGGCTGGTAGCTGGGAATGTTGGGGGGAGGGAGACAGTCTCCCAGCTTCGCCCCTGCCCCCTGGATTCCAGCACGCCTCAGCTTACACTCCCATCACTTCCCATCTGACAGGGGAAGCCCTGGGGTCCTACACACCCACCCCCACCACCCGCCTCACCATAACCGCCAGGCCTTGTGCTGGGACTTCAGTGCTTGCCTCTGTGGAGCCACCCCCCCACACTGGCCTCCTGCCCTGGGCTGAGCCAACATCACTGGGCTCCCCCTTATCCAGAGTTCACAGGAAGGCACTGGCAGACCAGTGGGCAGGAGGGAAAGAAAGTTGGGATATGTCTTGTGCCCACCCACGCCCTGCTCCCCTCCTGGGTGAGCGGGTGAGCACTGCGAGCCAGGCCTGGGCCTCATAGCAGCCTTGGTTCTGGCTGCTCTCGGGTCCCTGCTCTCTCCTCTTCCCCTAAAGGTTTAGGAGCCTCCTGCTGTAGAGCCTCCTGCTGCTGCTGCTGCTTCTCTGCCTGCACCTTTGTGACTATTCCCATCCCTCGGCGCCCTCCATTCGCTCCTTGCATTTCCTAATCTTCAGACCCATCAGGCCTGTTCTGCTTCAGGGCCTTTGAACCCACAGTTCCCTCTGCCCAGCTGCTCTTCTCTCAGGTCTCCACAGGCCTTTCCTCATGGAGGCCTTACCTGGACATCTAATGTAAAATGTCAACTCCCAACACACACACACACACACACACACACACACACACACATCTGTCCCACCCCTACTCTCTCCCCAGCCTCATTTCCTCCTTAGCAACCATCCTTCTCTAACCTACTAGTTTGGTTGTTGTGCTGATTGTCAGTTCTCTCCTAATGAGATGAAGTCTCCCTAAGGGCAGGGATCTTGATGTGTTGTCTTTTCTGCTGTAGCTCTAGTTCCCATAACAGCACCTGATAGCTTAGTGCTCAATAAATATTTACTCAATGAATGTGTAAATGGGTCCTTTGAAAGTAGGTGAATCAAGGCCCCAGGAAGGGAAATGACTTACCCAGGGCTTCATAGTGAAGAGTCAGTTGTGGGCTACATGTCTGGTCCCCGTCCCACCTAGAGGCAGGCCCTGAGTCCAGGAAACTTTGTGTTTATTTGGATGCCTGCTGCTCAGTAGCCTAGTGTACAGAGATAGGAGTCTATGCCGGAAGCCTGGAAGTCTCAGGACTCTGAGCAGGAAGCCGGGAGCAGTCGGCATTGCTTTGGTGCTGTCAATGGGGCACGGAGAATAAATAAATAAATTGTAGCCACAGCCCCAGTAAGTGTCCCCCAAGCCAGAGAAGGCTTCCTGTGAGGCGGAACTGCCCTCTACCCCCTACCCAGGGTGCTGACAGATTAGTCTGGCCCAGAGTTCAGGGCTGAGCTCTGCTCAGCTCTGTGCCATGAGACACACTCAGTCCTGATGGGGAACTGCTCAGGTGAGGGTCTGGGAGGGTCTGGGAGGGTCCTGGAGTGGGTGACTCACCCAGCTTTTCAGTCATTTGTTTACTTATGCACTGGTCCTACAAGTGTCTTTCCAGCATCATTTTGTTTGTGTCTGGCACTGTGTCCCCTCCGAGGGAATGGTCAAGACCAAGGCTGATGATGTGCCTGACTTCGGAGCACGCAAGGCAGCAAGAAACAGTACCAAGATGGGGGTACTGTAACCTGGCAAGGGTCAGGCACTTGGGATCCCAGTCCAGGGCTCTGGGAAGACCTCTAATCCAAGGGGAGTGCAGGCTGGTGGGGAGAGGGACGGCTCCAGGCAGAGAGGACCATACAGGAAGTCCTGGATCTGGGACAGAGTAAAAACAACAGCGAGGCCACGCACCAGGTGGGGCTTGGCAAGGGTGCCCTCTTTGCCCTCCTCGTGTGTCAGCTCAGGCAGTACCCCAGGCTCTAACACCCTGCCCCGCTTCCCGTCTGACCATTCAAGACCTGGGCCTCACAGACAGGCCCCTACATGTCTGTTCCTGCCTGTCCTTCCCACCAGTGGTAGTGTAGAGAGGCTTGGCAGGTTGGACTCAGAGAGAGCAGAGGGAGCCCAGGACCTGCCAGCTGCCCCTGGCTTTGATTCCCAGTTCTAGTTCTTCAGGGTGAGACCTTTAGCAAGTGGCTTCACCACCCTCAAAGGCCTCCATTTCCTGGCTTGTTGTATAGGGATAACAGTCCTTATCTAGGATTGTGGTGGGAGATGGTTTCTCAATGTCTCTGCAGTGGCCTGTGTAGTCTGGTGGTCACTTCTAACCTCATCCCCATCACTCGACCTGTGTACTCAGCTCCAGCTACTGTAGCCTCTGCTTCTCCTCACATTAGCCCAAGATCTTTACACCTGTTGGTCCCCCTTCTCTCACCAGTCCCTGCCCCCTTTCCTGCTTGATTTTATTTCAATGACACCTTCTATATTAATTCTCCTAATAAATGAAACCAGTGGGATGTGCATATGCACGTACCTCTCTGTGCGACTGTATGTACCATCATCATGTATCACTTAAAGAACATGTTCTGAGAAATAAGGGATTTCATCAGTGTGCCTCCAGCACAGTGTAGACCTGCACAGACCTGGACGGCATGGCCTACTACACACCTAGGTAAATGGTAAAGCCTATTACGCCCAGGCTACAAAGCTTCTTTGAAGGAGGTCATACTTTTTCTTCTAAGACCATCAAGTGATTGGCTGAGTCCCACCTACATTATGGAGAATAATCTGCTCTCCTCAAAGTCTACTGATTTATATGTCAGTCTCATCTAAAAAAATACTTGCATGGAAACATCCAGAAAATTGATGGAAGAAAATCTGGGACTATGACTCAGCCAAGCTGAAACATAAAAGGAACCATCACATCTGCCCCCTCGTGAACTTGGTACCCATCCAGGTCTCCTTGAACCATACCTAATCTTAAATAACAAGTTTGCACTTCTGCCTCACAGGACGTGGCTGTTTTGTATGTGTACAACCAAAAATGCACAACCCCTCCCCAGAAGAGGGTACAAAATACTGGCACACATTTATCCTTCTCCTTGATATCCCATAAATTAAATACTCTGACAATACATATGATGTAAAGTTAACATTACGGAAACATTGTGGCATAAATTCAATATGTATGTTCACGATAAGGGGATAAGAGGGAAGGGAAGAAAGCAAAGATATTTGAGAGTGGTATACACACACAATACACACATGATGACCTTCTGGTCAACTGTGGACTGCAAATATGAGCATGGCCTCATAAGATTGCAATGGATGCCTGGCAGGTATGAGGCCCTGGGTTCAATTCTCAGTATAAGGAAAAAAACAAAAAGATTATAATGGAATCAAATTTCCCGTTTTCACCATACCTTTCCTATGCTCAGATAACAAATACTTACATTGTGTTGCAATTGCCCACAGATTCACTACAGTAATGCTATACAGCTTCATAGCCTGGGTGTAATAGGCTTTACCATTCACCTAGGTGTGTAGTAGGCTTTGCTGTCCAGGTATGTTCAGGTCTACACTGTGCTTACACTCACACATGTACACAAATATATTCATAACAAATTAAGGACGGATCCTCATGAGAGTTACAGTCCCCGTTTCTGGACCTGATCACCCATGGCAATAGCTAATGTTCACAGCCACCTTCGTCTTCAACTACTTATACACTCCCTACCCCCTTTGTTCTGAAGCTCCCTTCCTGGAAGGTCTGGGCCAGGACTGGGGTATTGAATCTAATTGCAGGGCATGGTGGTGCTGACGGCCTGAAGCTCACCTGTATTTCAGATACTCTGCTTTGCTCCACATGGAGGAGAGGACCTGTGCTCCTTGGGGTTCAGGATCCACACCCCAGCCAGCTCCATCACTCTCCTCCTGGTCTATGGACCCAGAGGCATGAGATCCAGGAGGCCACCTTAATCCTCTGCTCAGGGTAGTCATCTCTGTGTCTCTAACAGGCTGTATTTTAAGATGTTACTGGTAATGGTTCTTATTCTGTTCACCAGCCCTGTGTCCAGCAGGGAAGCTCTGGGAGAGCAGGCCTTTCTGTCAACTTTGTCGCTGGCTAACTCCCAGGCACCTAAATCTGCCTGGCTCAGGAGAGCTGCTTAGTGAGTGTGGCTGAGGGGCTGGGGGCTTGTTCTGGGATCCTCCGGTGCCCCAGCAAGGGTTAGCAGTGTTCTCAGCCCACCTGAGACCCCTAGCCTGAGAGCCAGGTCTTTCCCAGGGCCCAGGGTCCAAACCTCCTTCCTAACAAAGTAAGTCCTGCCACTTTCTTCTCAGATAACATTGCTGGGCCATCAAGTCAGCATAGGCCTTGGGCCCACCATTCCAGATCACCCAGAACTGTTTACAGGACGACTCTGGAAGAATAAACCTGTCCCACCCTCCTGGCGCCTGCCGCACTCTTTCCGAGGCCCGCACTTGAAGACATATTTAAATTCCAGGCCTACACAGCAAATGCCGTGGGCCACCTTAAACCCAGCGAGCCCTGGCAAGGGAGGGGGCTGTGGGGATGAACCAGGGCTCTTGGAGGCCAGGGATCTTGGTGGCTGGGCCTCCGCACAGCCTTCCAGTGGGAGTGAGGCAGCTCTGGCCCAGTGTTTGTTATTCCATGTCAAAACCTTATCATAAACATTATCCTCAAGTGGGCCACCGAGGCTCTGGGTGAGGAAGGTTTGTTATTCTAAGGTGGCCAAGAGCAGAAAGTATGGAAGCTTGCAAATCTGAGCAGCGCCAGGCTGAGGAATTCAGGGTGACTGGGAAGGAGGCAGAAGTTAGGCTGGCACTTCATCCTAAAGCTTGTACCTGTATCACCCTTACCATGATTGCCAGAGGCCTGTCTGCCCTCAAAAAGAGCTCCATGTGGTCAGAGACCCAGCCCACTTTGTCCCCCAAACTCAGATTCCAAATGGAAGGAGCTGAAAGCCAATGTTTGTTGAAGGAATGAATAAGTGCAGCTTCTCTCTGTTAGAAGCACCAAGAGTGCTCATGGAGGAAGACTTGGTGCTTTGAAGTCCTGGTTGTGGGAACCTGGTGTGGAAACAGAGAAGTGTAATTTGAAACCCAGTTTTCCTCTACAACTGTGTGTCCTTGGACCTGTCACTCCCATCTGCTTCTTTCATTTCCCATCTGTCAATAGGGACACCATTCCTGATGGCTTCCTGCACCAGCACCCGACCCCAAATCAGCAGAGAGAGGCCCCAGTGGGCAGTGGTTAACTAAGAGGACAGGTTCCAGGCTGACCTGAACACCCGCCTCACCTCTCTCCAAATCTGTCTCCTTGGCAAAGTGCTTAACATCTCTTTGCTGCAGTTCTTTTTATTTTTATTTTTAAATTCTTACCTCTGAGTTCCTGTAAAGATTAAATAATTAGTTAGCTTAGGAAGTTCCTCACTTGTAGTAAGTGATCAATAAACCTAGGGAATCCTAGTAATGAATGGATGAAGATTTCTTTATAAATCATAAAAGCAGAGTGGGAGGAGCAATGCCCCAGGAGCAGCATTCTTCTGGTGTCCCCTCAGTGTTTGCCATGGGTGACCTGGAGATTCAGAGTCAACAGACAGGCAGGAAAAGGGATAATTCAGTGGGACATGTGCCACTGCAAGAGTCTGTGGACAGGAATCTGTGAGAGGCACCAAATCCCACCAAGGTGGCAGAGTTGGGGATGTCAAAGCTCCCCCGCCCTCCAACTGCGATACCATAGGGACACATCTTAAATCCCCCAGCCTTGGCTTTTCCATTTCTAACCCAGCAATAACAAATATTACTGGTTATTTCACAAGGATTCAGAAAGAAATGAGTATTGCTGGACAGAAACTGTGCCAGTGGACGTCTGGAACTCCTGCCTCAGTCACATGGTCCAGGGCACTACAAAGAGTCCTAGGTTAGGAGTCAGGGTGCACAGGGTTGAGCCCACTGGGCCCCAGCTCACTTGTGACCTTGAGAAAGCCCCATCCTACCTCTTCCAGGACGCTGTCTCCTCTCCTCTTTTAAATGATGAGGGCATAGGATAAGATTCTCAAACTTGACTTCCAGGTACCTGGGGGAGTCCCTGCTTTGTGGGGGCATTGAGCTGGCAGGACTTCAGGCTCTGCTCTGCCTCTCTTACATCAGCCATCAAAGTTTCCATTTTTATCTACTCTACATTTGGAGTTCCAAGGAAGGTTCATTTTGGAAAACAACAAAAAAAGGATTCCATGGCTAAAAAAGGTTTGAAAACCCTCTGGACCAGATGACCTCTTGGGACCCTCCCAGCTCCAAGCTGGGAAGGCTTGAGTTGAACTATTTTCTTCTAAGTTTTATTTAACAAACACATATTCAGCACTTACTCCGTGCCAGGGCTGTTCTTAACACCCTGCAGATTGTAATACACTTAATCCACTAGAACACCTCCCAGCTGCATGAGGGCCACATACATGATTACAGAAGGGACTCCGTGAGACAAGCAGGGGCCAAGGGAGCCATTTCCCCTCCAGCCGGGTCTTCTGGCGCCTAGGCCGATGACCTCACCGCAGGTCAGGTGGCGCCTTGGCTGGGCTGTTCTGAGCAGCAGCAGGCAGGTGTGTGCAGCGGCTGGGTGTGGTCACAGGAAGTCTGTGTGTCCCAGGCCCTCAGAGGAGGGGAGCGGATCAGCTCGACACGGACACTTTCATCCAAGGCATGTGACCTGTGGGAGGAAGTGCCTGTTGCCTTAGCAATGTCCACAGTAACAAGGCCACTGCCTCCTGTAATCTATCCCCAGCCACCATGCTGCCATCGACACCCTGTACCAGATGGCTGCAGATCAGATTTCAGTGGTGGCAGCCCGAGCCTAGGGACCTGAAGAGGGCCTGGAGGTAGGGGAGTCTGACCTCATCTCCAGCCAGCTCATTAGGGGGAGCAGCCTGGGCTGCTGCTTCTCACACCGTCCAGCTCTCCTGCCCAGCCATTAGCAAAACTGGGAGGGGACCGGTGAAGGTGATCTCATGAGCACAGGCCTGGCCCTGCTGCCTGTGTCAGCACTTTGGCCAGGCCACAGGTACCTATTTCAGCAGCTTTTCTTGCTCAGATTATGTGTCTTGGTGAGAACTTGCAGCATGTGGTAGAGTGATAGAGGCCTCCAGGTTGTTCTTAAGGCCTTAGCTGGCATCCTTGCACTACCATAAGAGGTGTCAAGATACTAAAGAAAAAAGGGGTGACATCCTTCCTTTACTAGGCACAGTGCTGAGCACTGAGATTCAAAGATGAATGAGATGCAATCGCTTTGAGATGCAATCGCTATCTTCAAGAAGTTTGTGGCCTACTGAGAGGATCTGGCAGTTAAACACAATGGCAATCTGATGTCCACACCAAGGGGGAAGGAAGCATGGCATATCAAACATCATCACCACAGTTATGCCTAGAAACAATGGCATTTCCTGTTCATGTGGCTGAGTCAGTTGAGGCTGTGCTCTGCTGATCTTGCTGGGCTCTCCTGTCTGGGATTCGGCTGATTTAGGGTGGCCTGGCTGGACCACTCTGCCCTATGTGTCTCTCATCCCTCATTGTACTGGCCTGGGCTGCTCTCAGGGTGATGACAGAGGGACAGGAGCAGTAGCAGCAGCAGAAGCACTCTAGTGCTTTGCTTTGGTACTTCATTTGTAGCGGTTACTGGCGTGCATTGGCCGGAGAGAGTCCAGAGTCAGAAAGGGAGGGGGCTACAAAGTTCCATGGAGAAGGGCATGGACATTGGAAGGGGTCAAGATCTGGGGCCATTAATCCTTCAGTTTACTACTCACAGAGACGATGGGAGCCAAAGGTCCAGATTACTACCTTGGAAACTACTGAAGAGCTAGCCCTTGAACCTGAGGGCAGGAAAGCTTTCAGCAAAAAAGAGAAGGAAGGAGGCCATCAGAATTTAGCTTTTAACAAAAATAAAAGAAAAGGAAAGAAAGAAAACAAACAAAACAAATAAGAAAAACCATGGGATGGACTGGGAGGGGAGGGAACTGCTGGAAGAGGCTATTGCAATAGACCCAGTGAGAGATGCTGGGGCCTGAATGGGTGTGGGCCAAGAGCCCGGGGTCTTGTCATCTAAAGCATTGTGCAGAACAGAATGAGCTGGCCATGGGGACGGAACACACAGCCTGAGGCTTGGAGAGCAGTGGGGACAGGAGATCTGAGATCACCTCTTGATATTTGCTTGGGAATTGCAATGAGTTTTTCTCTTCATCTTTCCTAAATAACCGAATAATAATCAGGCGTCTCCCACCCATTGATCAAAGGAGTGTGGGATACGTAGTCCAGTGATGCTGGCTCCAGCTCCAGCCATGTGAGGAAGAGCCCTCCCCTCCCTGGGTCTTAGTGTCCCTGCCTAAAATGATGGCACCAAACTAGACAATCTATCAAGGACCTTTGCACCCCAGTATTCATGTTCCATGAGAGCCCTGATCCACAGATGCCACAGGCAGTGGGACTACTCAGGAAGTGCCCAGGGACACTGTTCAAAACACAAAGATTCTGATTCCAGAGGGCCTGACCTGGGTATCTGATTTTTGCATAGCATTCCAAGTGACACTGATAACTGGCAGGTCTGGCTGGGCATAACTGTGGCCCCAGGGATAGGCATGTTGGCCTAGAGGACAGCAGCTCTTGTGAACATGCCTGCTGCTATGAGTGTGGACCAGATTTTGAGGACCGAGTTCCTGGGGCCTCCCCTGGATGAGTTACACTTCCAAAGAAGGTGGTCATCCTGTTGGGTTTTGACATCTTAACAGACGTATTTGTTTTGCTTTGTTTGGATGGTCTTAGTTACAAAATGTGCTAGAACACTTCTAAGGACAGGAACACAAAAGGAATTCAGAGATAAACTCACCTAAAATTCCAAACCCAGGCAAGCACAGTCTTCATCCTGCCCTGTCATCAAATAAGATATTGAAACCTAGAGCAGGAGGGGACGGGTGTGAGCAGAGAGCTAGAGATGAGCAGGCTGACCATGCTCAGAGCAGCGGGCGGGAAGCAGGAGGTATGGAAATATCTCCTGAGCCCCCTGGTGCTAGGTGCACACACCTGTTTCAGGCACGTTGCCCTGAAATCCAGAGAGAGGAGGACCATCCTAGAGGCCAGCCAGTCCTCAGCACAGCCCTGATGCCCCTCTCTTTCCTCGGCCAGGTGCTGTTTGCCCTGAACCAGACCCTGCTGCAGCACGAGAGCGTGCGGGCTGGGAGCCTGCAGGTGCCCTACACCACAGAGGACCTCATCAAGCACTACAACTGCGGGGACCTCAACGCCGTCATCTTCAACCACGACACGTCCCAGGTGAGGCTGCTTCCTCTGCCCTAGCTCCACGGTCCCTATGTCTTCAGCTCAAAAGACCTCGAGTCAGGCCCATAGAAACCCATCTGGCATTTATTAGACACCCATTGTGTACCAGGCATGGGCCATCTCCTCTCCAACCTTGATATGCGGGGGCTGTCATCCCCTTTACAGATGGGGAAACTGAGGCTCAGAAAACGGAAAAGCCTTGCCCAAGGTCACACAGCCTATAGTTGTTGAATTATCAATTTATCAAGAGCAGTGATTTGTGCCAGGTCTGTGTGGCTGTGGGGCCTAGGACCTTGAAGCTTAGCCTATAACACCATGGAGTCCTCAGAGAGATTCAGTTCAACATCTAGGGAGACCAAGGCCCAGGGAAGAGAAAGCCCATGGTTAACAATGAACTTGAACTCCACTCCAGCCCAGGACATTCTGCCTCCATTTAAGTTCTAGAGGAAAGATTACCATTAGGCCATAGTGAATAGGGTTCTGAGAGGGCTGAGCATGGGTTTGTCCCTTCCCAGATTCCACCATCTTCCTCATTGCTCCCAGGGTCAATTCCTAGATACACTTTTCCTGGCATTCAAAGCCCTCCAGAATCTGTCCTCTGCTGGTCTTGTCAGCTTAGCTCCCCACCCAATCACCTTGCTTGTTCTGGAGGCCTATATCTCTTCTCCTAAGGGAGCCTGTCCTTTTATACCTCTGTGCCTTTGGTCAGGGCCCCTCCACCCCTCTGAATTCCTCCACCTTGGCCATGGTCAACTCCTCTGAGAAACCTTTT
Organism: Marmota flaviventris; assembly: GCF_047511675.1. Lineage (NCBI taxonomy): Eukaryota > Metazoa > Chordata > Mammalia > Rodentia > Sciuridae > Marmota > Marmota flaviventris. Next base: position 37,047,219 of record NC_092507.1, on the reverse strand, counting down.
CTGGTTCCCTGGATGAAGTAAAGATATTCCCCCAGGTACCTCTGTGGTCCTCCTGTGCTTCCTCTGTCATGGGACTCAGATATCCATTCATCAAAGATGCAGTAGGATTAGGCAGAAGAGGCCACTTCCCTGCTCAGGACACCCACCATCTGGGCCTTCCATTTTCCTCAGAGTCTCCACAACGGCCTGTGTGCCACACTTTCTGCCCTGCTCCCAGCCCCTCCCCCTCTGGCTATCTCCTTTACATATACTCCAGCCTTGCAGGCTCTTTGCTGTCCATGAACCCACCTCACTCACTCCTACCTTCATGCTGGCTGCTCCCTCTGCCTGGAGTGCTCTTCCCAGGCATCCCCGTGGCCCACTCCTCTCCACCTTCAATACTTACGGAGTCATCATCAGCTTAGTGAGGATGGAACCATCCACCAAGTGCAACCTAACCCCCCACTCCCACGCTTTTACATCCTTTATTATGCTTCACTTTTTCCCTGGCCTCAAAGATCCTCCAATGCAATATATGCTTGATGTGCTCATTAGTGACTATTATGTGGTCCTTTCCCTGGGAACACAAGCTCTATGAGGGCAGAAGTTGGGTCTGTTTTATTTTTGATATATCCCAACTTCTAGAGCAGTCCCTGGCCCACAGCAGGACTCAGTAACTATTTGCTGAATGAATGAATGAATGAAATCCTTTGTAAATGCCAGGTACTATGCATACAAAGGAACATGGTGGGGAGCCAGAGAAAATAGCCTCTGTAGAGCTTACCCCCTCACTGGGGAGATTCAAGAAGCCATTGCTCTGTGGGGAGCAGTGTGGCTGGAGTCCATCACAGAAACAGCTAATCTAGTCAGGGCTGGGAAAAGCAGGAGAGATTCTTGCAAGGTGAGAAGCCACCGAAACTGAGTTGGACACAGACAGAAGAAGGAATGTTCCAGTAGAAAAAGTTCATGTGAACTAACCAGAGACAGAGAGTAGAAGGTGGAGTTAGAGTTCAGGCCAGAGATGTGCCAGGGCCAAGCTGTGGTGTTCTGTCTATGTCTGCTGGGTACCCTCCAGACATGGGCTCCCTGAGGGCACAGATAATGCTGTTCATCTCTTAGTTCCTGCTGCCAAGAGGACCCCTCAGAGCCTGGCACAGAGCATGTGCCAGTAAGCAACCTTCAAACAAGCAAATGTAGGCATATTATGTGCTTGGAGCAGCTTAAAAGGTAAAAAAAGAAGGAACCACAGACCCCGCTGTAGGAGGCTTGAGATTCTGAGGGCTGTGACTAGGTGGAAGAGAAGTGAAGGGGAGAACCCGGACACCACAAGGCTGGTAGAAATCTCATTAGTGACAGCATTATGGCAAGGCCTTGACCTGAATCACCCTCTGGGAGAGAGGTGGAGGGAGCTCTGGGCAGAGAGCCTGGCCTGGCTGTGATGTGGCCAACCTGCAAAAGGGTATGTAGGACAAGGTCCTGGCCAGGCTATGGCTGACCAAGCTGAAAGAGGAAGGTGCAAGATGACCTCAGGGGATGGTGAGCTCACATTTTCTTTGGTCTGTGTTCAGAAGCACTGATTTGTCTCTGGTAGTAGAGAACTGCCTCAGGGGTCCTCCAGCAGTACCCATACTGAAGTGGGACAGAGGGTGAGAGGACTGGTCCACCCATAGTACCATAGCCACCCAGGATGCACACCAGAATGCTCAGGCAGAACCTACCCTTGAGGAGGACTAGGCAACTCTGCCCCAGAAACAGAAAGTCTTGTGTCAGGGTAGCAAGGCTGAACCCAGGGCTTACATGGTCTGGCTGTGGTGGAGCTGCATCTGCAGTCTGTGGAGGCTGAGGATATAGAGGATGTAGGGCTAGTCACTCTGCCTGCAGCCACAGAAGGCTTCAGGGGGAGGGTGAATGGGAATGAGGCTCAAGAGTGGAGTTCACAGGGGAGAATGGAGGGAGGGGCTGGCAGGCAGAGCAGGCTGGTTGGTGGGGCATGGGGATGTGGGCCCACCTGAAGGCATGATTTTGCAGAGCAGGGGGCAGATCATGCAGGGGCAAAAACTCCTGCTGATGGTGAGAGCCTGGAGAGTCTGAGCCCAAGGGTGATGTGATCAGAAAGATGCCTCAGGCTGCAGCGCGGGGGAGGATAAAGCAGCCTCTGGAGGCCAGGCCAAGACAGGTACAGAGCCCAAGTAGACAGTGCTAAGGAAAGGGACTGGGTGCACCTCCCACTTGGTTCCTGCTTCCCTACTGCACTGTCCCCACCTTCAGAATTGACCGTGCCTCGGCTTCTGCAGCCCCCAGGTCACTGGCACTGTCACTGCCCCAACATGGACTGGGCCATCCCGAGGTCCTCCCCCAGGAAGACTTGCCTGTGCCCCCAGCCTACCTGAGGTGTAGGGCAGTTACATATGTGTCTTGTCCAAATGCAGACTCCTTTGAGAATGAATTACAGTTCAGAGTCAAAATGATTGACAGGTGTGGAATATCTCCTCCAACCATAAACCTGCACTGTCCTGGCCAAACCAAGACATGTGGCCCCACCATCTGCTGCTTCCAATGTGCTCCTTTTGGCCCTCTTCAAGCATACATCACACAGCACTCTTGGGGGTATGTGCGACTCCACTACCAGGCTATGAGCCCCAACTGGGGCAGCAGACCCAGTCTGAGGGTGCTCTAGGGCCCCTACCCTGACACAGGGCTGGACCTGTGGAGGATCGCAGAAGGTCCTGCCAGATGGAAGGGTTTGTTGAGATCAATGTCATCAGCAGACCTGAGCACTTGACCATCAGACCTGACCAGCATGAGCCATCTCTCACAGCCCCACCAGCCCTGCCCACCCCCCAACCCAGACTGAGCTCTGGACCCTGGGGACTTTACATGTCCTCTTTGAAATGCTATCATGCATCCTGTACTTAAACTTGTCATGGGAGATTTAAGGCCCCTGACTAGTCTAATGACATCATTAATTTGCTCCCATTTCAGCCCTGGCCCAGACCCAGGCCCCATCCTTGGCACAGAGTCAAGGCCCATCAGCATGAAAATGCAGAGAATGTCAGCCAGCAGCTGGACAGCCTGGGGAACCTGAATGTCCCCCTGATTTCTTCATGGCTTTGAAATTTAATTTTTTTGCTCTTGATCTTGTTAATTTTTTTAAACTCCCTAAGGAATAAGTGGAATTGCATTTTGTACCAGTATACAGTTATGGTCAGGAACCTAGGAGGAGGGGTCACATGATCACGGGTCCCAGAGACCCTTGGAAGAGGGAAGGGAAGTACAGCGTTGCCTTCATGGATCTCATGGTTCTGATGACCCTCGACTTGTCCTCTCCGTCTCTACCCGCAACCCAAGGCCTCCCTTCACAGGCTGCCTGCGTCCTTACACAAGAGGTGATGAAGCCAGCGCCAGCCCCCAAGCTAAGTGTGTAATAGATGACGTTCATTGAGACTTCCTTTGTGCCATGCACTGTGTTAAGCACTTTCCAAAACATGTAATCCCTACAATAATGTATCCCCTGCTCCCCACCTTATTTCCAGTTTGGAAACTGATTCTCCCAGAGGCCAAGACACCTTCCAGTTAGAGTAAGGCCACCCAGCTAGTAAGCTGCAAAAGAGGGATTCCAACCCAAGGTGTCCACTCACCCACTCACACTGATTGAGCAAATGTTTATGTGTTGGTACAATGTGGTCTCACATTCTGCAAGCAGGGAGAGAAGTGGAAGTTGGGGAAATGAAAGACCAGGTGAAAAGGATTCTGCAAGCAAAAGTCTGGAGATGACAGTGACACTGATGGGTTGTGGGGAAGGAGAGGCTGTGCTGTGACTCACTGCCTCCATTTCTTCCTTGGCCCCATGCATACATTCAAGGAGATGGTGCTAGCTGGCTAGGCCTGCGATCCACGCTGGAAAGATGAAACCCTGGGCATCAAAGAACACAGGAGAAGCAACTAAAGTCAGGAAAGGTCAACATCAACGTATGTTCAAGTTTTAGGACCTCTCAGAGGGAACTTTGTCCAGGTACCAAGAACCCAGAATGACAAAGATTCTGTTTTTGAACTCAGACAGCTCTCTGCATAGTTTAAGAGCACATTAGCAGTGTCATTGCCAGTCCCTGTGACTGGCGATGGAGGGCAAGATAATAAAGAGCCCAGGGCTGAGAAACCTTCGCGATTCCAAGACAGGTTTTGAAACAAGTGTCGAATGGGAGAAGCTGTGGTCCTGGGGTTGAAATTTTCAAGAAGGGACCAAAAGTGTAAGAGGGGCGGGGGGCAATGCTGCAGTTGTGGCTCAGTAGAGCACTTGCCTAGTGTGTATGAGACACTGGGTTTAATCCTCAGCACCACATAAAAATAAGGGAGGGAGAGAGAGAGAGAGAGAGAGAGAGAGACACCAAAGGGTTTGTGTTATGTCCTGAGAAGTTGGGGAGCCAGGGGTGGGTAGATGGTGGCTTAGACATTGGAAGAACTGAAGGTGATGCTACCCCCTCTCTTCTCTGTAGAGTGGGGTGAGCCAAATGCAGTTCAAGGCAGCATCCCATTTAACCCCATGAAAACATCAGTCCTGTCCTATAAATTAGAAAAACTGGGGATCAAAAATGTTAAGTAACTTTCCCAGCACCACACAGTGTCAGACAGGGTTGAGAAAGCTCATGTCAACCTAATTCCATACCTTGTGGTCTTCCTGACACACCAAGCAGATAGATTGACCCCCACACCCTCTTGCTGAACAGAATTCATTGCATGTGGCAGTGCTAGGCTCAGCACTAAAGGGAGAGATGAGTATGGTCCCAGCATACTCATACTCAGTGTCTAGGAGCTGAGGTTCACCAGGGCAGATCAGGAGGCAGGATGGCACACGTACCATTGCAGTAGCCAGGATTCTCAGGATAGCTCTGTCACTTCACTAGCTGAGTGACTTTGCACATATCTCAGGATATTTTCTGCTCTTGTTTGCTTCATCTGTAAACAATACGTATTTCAGAGGGCATTGGAATTGATGACAGGCATGCACGAGGCATGTAGCCCACTGTCCAGCCTCATAAAGGTAAGTTGCCCAGCCCTGCCTGTGCCGCGTGTGTATCTGATATGCACCCTGCTCTGTCAAGAATGGAAGGCAGCCTCTATCTTGCCTTTGCAGCTACCCAATTTTATCAACACTACCCTCCCACCGCATGAGCAAGTGACAGCCCAGGAGATTGACAGCTACTTCCGCCAGGAGCTCATCTACAAGAGGAATGAACGCATGGGGAAGAGGGTCATGGCGCTTCTGCAGGAGAATGAAGACAAGATCTGCTTCTTCGCCTTTGGAGCAGGTTTGGAGCCCTGACCTCTACTTCATGAAGGGAAAAGTCAAGGCCCAGAGTGGGGCAGGAAAGCAATAGAGCTGGGACCTAAACTGTCCTTCTGCTATGGACAAGGGTCCTTCCATAACAGACCTTGTGGGCTAGGGAAGTGACCCTGCCAAGTCAAGGTTAATTTCCCAGGCTCTTTCCTGCCCCAGGGGCCATACTGAGAGCTTCCACTGTCCATCCCAATCTCAGGCCCACCCAACAGAGCCAGAGTTGAGGCTGTGAGGGCTTTGTGGCCCCAGGGAGGTGCTGGGCTCTGGCAATCGACAGTCCTGTCTCTAGGTCCCACTCTACCTGAGTCACCTTAGCTATTACCTTCTCAAAGTCTCAATTCCCTCTTCCATAAATGGGAGTGATAACCATAAGTATTTGATGAATTTCCAATGTCTGCCTTTAGAGTGGTTGTAAGAATTAGTGACAGCATTTAAATAACCTGTCACATAATAAGAACTCAAAATGGCAGCCAAGATGACCATCAGCACTATAACACATATAATCATAATATGGATCCATGAACTTGATGCTCTCTGTTGGGGGATCAGCCTCTTCATGTAGAAGTTCATGCAGATGTTCAGGTGCAGGGCTTGCTGAGCGTCTCTCTTCTCCTTCACTCTTCCTTCTTTTTCCTGTGGATGTCTCTGCCGGTGACAGCAATATTTATCTTGGGACCAGGATATGATATGTCTTCAGTAACTTTGCTCAATAGCTTATAGCAACATTTTTTTTCCTACTAGAATTACCTGCAATTTGGGTTGACAGAATTTACTTCCTGTTTCTTGAGAATTAAAGGCGATGTTTACAAGCATATTCACCATGCCTGGTGCCAGGCTCATCACTGCTGTCCCCTGCCCTCCCTTTCCCTGGCCCATCCTCAGACACATTTCCCTCCAAGTTCAGCACTCAGTCTAACCCACAGGGGACCCTATGGATGCCCTGACTTTGTGATAGGGTATGTCCAGTGTTTGAGGTCTGCCCCCCCACACCACCCGTTCAACTCCAAATACTTCAAGGGCAAGAGCCAAGGGTACATCTGTCTGGGCTTCTCTTTCCTCCTCTGCATCCCCTGGCACAGTTCAGGGACAAAGAAGGGGCTCGGGCACTGGCACAGGCCCTCAGAGACAGTCCCACAGCAGCTAGACAGAAAGAGATCTGAGCTCATGTTGGAGCCCTTCCATGGCCCACTGTGGCCTTCAGCAAGACTAGTCCCTTCTCCCAGCCTTAGTTTATTCATTTGAACAGAAAGAGCCAGGACTGGCCTGGGCCTTCTAGGATTCTAGGAGCTGTTCAGACACAGGTGTCAGGGAAAGTAGAGGTCTCACAGAGGGTCTGGAGGAGCCTGCAGGAGCAGAACATTGACTGGTCTCATGGAGAGGGCAGGGCCACTCTCCTGCTGCAGGACACCTATCAAAGGCTTGGTGTGAGTCAGGACAACTTGGAGGACCCATGCAGAGAAGTGGTCCTCAAGCACCCTCTCCCCGTCCTTCACCACCCAGAGGCCACCCAACCCCTACCACCACCCTGTGGTCCTCTGAGCAGTGCATCCTGCACTGGAACAGCCTCAGAGACTCCAACGGGCAGCCAGTGTGTGTCAGCTCACCTCCAGCCTCCCCCTTAGCCCCGGGAGGAGCCCCAGAGAGTGAGTCTGAGACAGGCCAGTGACAGCCAGCTGCCCCACTTGAATAGATGGTTCCCACCTGCCTGCCCCAGGACCCAGGACCAGAGTCACCCAGCACCTGGGTGCTCTGAAGCTCTCTTCTGTGGCAGAGGAAACTGTGTCTAAAGAGGAAAAGCACAGCAGTGTGGGCAGCCCTAGATGCTGACCTCCTCTCCTGAAATTCCAGATCCATGGAGGCATGATGTCCACTCAATACCAGGCCAGCACACAAGTGTCATGCCCAGCTCCACTCTCCCATCTCCAGAAATCTGTCAGCCCTGGTCAGTTCTACAGACAGACAACCAGAAAGATCCTGGGTGGTGAAGGAGGGGGAGAGGGTGCTTGAGGACCACTTCTCTGTATGGGTCCTCCAACTTGTCCTGACTCACACCAAACTCATCCACTCTGTCCCTCCCCCCACTGCTAGCCCAGTCCAAGCCTTCACAGCTCCCACTTCCTTGCCTTCTCCCGCCTCTAGACTGCTCCCCACATTATAACTGGTGGATGGGGTTGCGTCTGTCTCCCACCCTCACCTTGAGCTCTGGAAGGGTAGGTACCACTTAATCATCTCTGTGTCTTTGATGGTGAATTAAGGAATGAACATTGACCAGAGCTCCCATCCTGGTCTCCCCTGGTCTGGTGAGCTTCTTAGGCTAAGCCAGCAGTAAAGTGGGGTAAAGCAGTCCCACCTTGCTCTCATGGACCCTCCATGCAAAACAACAGGTCTGGAGCCACACACAGCCTGCGGGTGGCCGCCACTTCTGGCTCAGCCATGCCTACAACAAATGGCCAACTCTGCACAGCAAATCTCTCAACCCAGGAATTCTGCAGCCTTCCAGCCTCAACTAGCCATGGGCAAACTGAGGGCCACCAGGGCAGGGGCATGAGCAAAGTTCACTGAGCTGGGGACAGAGCCAGTCAGGACACCAGTCAGGAAGCTGTGATCCAAGAGCTCTGTACAGTGAGCAGGGCAGGCAGCCAACAGAGTGGGCTTGTAGCAGGCAGAGTACTGGCCCAGAATGTGTTCACACAAAACTGGTGACAAGAGCCCACTCTGCTCTTTAGGTTCCAGTGGGCACATCATTCCCAAGTCCCACACCAGAGGACAGGCTGAAGGATTTATGCCCAGTATCCCAGTGGCACACTCCCTCAGTACAGTGCCTGAGACTGAGAAGGGGGACCTGAGGCTCAGCTGGCCTCCTGTTGCCAATCCTTGCTGGGTCCTCAAGGAAAGCAGAGGAACCCCAAGGCTGCGGGAATGAGGGGGCCCACACCACCAGAGAGACACTTAGCCACCCCAGGCATGTGTCTGCTCACTCCAGAGACTCTCTGAGCCAGATTCCATGGGTGTTTCCAGAGAATATCTTAGGAAATAGCCTCACCAGGTGTGGGACCAGGCACTGCCAAGGTCCTGCCCTTCCAGGCTGAGGTCCTGCCATAACAAAGTAGGTCACCTTTGGAATCCAGCCCAGGAAAAGAAGGTGAGAGATTGAGCCTCCAACTGCCTGGACCCTCCAGCACTTATGAAGGCCCTTCCCTCCCAGCTCCATAACCCTGCCCTGTGAGCCCAGCAGGACGGGCAGGGATGCTTACTCCTTGGGGCAGTCTGGTCCTCTTCTGTGCTGCTCTCCAGGGGCTTCAAAGGCTGAGATCTTGTCAGGAGGCCTGGATGTGAAACCTGGCTCTACCACTGTCAGCTAGGAGACCCTAGGAAAGCCATTCCACCTCCAAGGGCCTCAATCTCTCGTCTATAAAAATGGGGATAATGCAGTTGCCTCATTAGATTATGCTAGATACATTCATTCGGCTCTGTTAGAGGAATTATTTTAATAAAAATGCCTAGTAAGTGCCAGCCACCATGCCAGGTTCTCCAATTATGTTACTTCTGATCTTTACAATAACGCCATGAGATGGGTTTAATTATAGATTCCTCATTTTGCACATGAAAACTAAAGTGCAGATGAGTGGCTTTCTCCAGGCCCACAGATAAATCTTCAACTTGTGCCCTGGCCTTCAATGTACAATGTGCAGTCTTAGCCCTTTCCTGCACATTATACCCCTGCTGGATGTGTTCAGAACTGTTGGTAGTTGCCTGCAAAGGGGTGTTTGTTTAGCTGACACATCTCACAGATGTACGTGTGTACTGGTGTCTGAGATGTTTCAGCAATGTGGCACAACTTGACCTCTCCCAGAGGTTATGCAGCAGGCTCACAGACAGTAGAGTCCAGACATGCAAGAGAAAAACATCTGGCCACCTGCTATTTGTCAGGGTCCTGGGTCCTGGGTAATAGACCCATGCCTGGGTAATATTTGGAGGCTCAGATGGAAACCCTGCCTCACTGGGAGTTGACTGTGGCCAGTGTGGAACACACCATGTGAACACTGCCATGGGTGATGTATGCCAGCCCATGGGGAGAGGAGGCCCATTCTTAACTACCAGGCTCATGCATGTGCACAAGAGCCTCTGAGATCTCCTAGTCCATTCACTTGTAGAAGTGGATTCTTGGATTTTTTTTTTTTCTAATTGGCAAGTAACTGAAGAAAAGGAGTATGATGGTAAACTCTTTATTAGCTAAATTTCTTCAATTTGCAGGTTTATCTAGTGTTCTGGAATTATCTTGTTAACATTATTTGAAATTAAAACATCCATTACTTTAAAAAATTGTGATGATAGAAGACAGAAAGGGGTTTCAAGGTCCTTCCTGAGCAAAATGAAAGCTGGAGAAAGTATTTATAAAACCTGGTAACTATGTTTCCCCCAATTCACCCACCTGTTATTGAAGATAGGAAAACGTTCAGCATGCTCAAGACACAATGGAAGAATGCCCTAGAATGGCTGAGGCTGCACAAACAGAGAAAAAGAGGTTCCAGAGCCAGGAAAGGAGGGAGCAGAGATCAGGTAGAGGAGGAAACCTCTTTACCTGAAACCGGAGAAAGGGACAGAGAGGGTCCGCAGGCAGGTAGCTTGGTGCTTCAAAGGTGAGTGAGTCCTCTACTGATGGCTTCTAATCAGATCTCCATTCTCTAAGTGGAAGGTGCAGTCATCTGCAGGGAAAGAGGAGGAAGGTGGGAAGATTCTTGATTTGAAGAGAGGAGAATATTTGACATAAATGCAAGAGAGATTGGCTATAAGACCCACCAGTACAGGAAGTTAATAGATTTAACACCTGGGCCAACTGTGATTGATTGGTAATAGCTACCTGGAATGTGATGCTGTACAGGGAGATCAAATCACATCAGAGTCCAACAGAGAAAAGTCCTGCTTGATCTGTGATTGTGCTGTGGACTGTAATGCCAGCACATGCCTGAAACGTACCTACTTTATCTGCTAGGAACAAGGACCCATGACACTAACAAGTAGCAATTTTTAATATTTTCTCTGGCAACACTAAACAGCTAGAGTGCGAAGGCAGATGCTGTCTCCCAGTTCTTGCTCCTGACTTTACCCTAGCACCGCCTCCTCAGTGACCACCCCATTACATGTAAACTACTCCAGGACAGGGCCCACTCACCTCAGAGTTGTCAACACCTAGTAGACGTTCTAGAAAGACACGCTGGATCAAATCATGTAGACACCCATTCATTCCATTTAGTCACATGGTATCTCCTGGTATCCCCAGGCCTCATGGTGGTGGTGGGTGTGTGGAAGATGTCTCAGTCCTGGGCACTAGAAGAGAATGACAATTTTAGTACTAATTACAAGGAAAAAGCTTTTCTCAAGATATTTAGTCATTACCTATGAGTCCTCCAGCCATTTTTTTTCATGTAGGAACTAGAAGAACTGGGCTTGAAACATGAACCAGATTCAGAGGTGAGCCAGGTACTCTCGAGGGCCCATTCATTTCCCATTCACTGGCTCTGACAGCCAGTGGTTGTCACACAATCTATATCCCTAGCACTCTATGGTGTGAATAGAATGCTAACTTCTGACATTCCAAAATCCTTCCTCCCCAATATTCTTCTAAGATTGCCTGGTTCTAATATACTAACATTCTAGCAGCATAGCACTCTCACATTCTAGTACAATTTGCTTCAACTACTCTTGGAGTCTTCGGGAGGCTAAGAGCCTTCCAGGACCTGGAGATCCCTCCTGGTAGGGCTGGTATCACCTGCCACACAGGAAGCAAAAGTCCAAACAGAAAGCAGGATTTGAAGGGTTCTAAAGCAGTTCTGTGAACATTATAGACAGAGCTACCATCTCTGAGCGTCCACATATCCATCACATTCAGCCACCAAGTTCCTGTCTTTTTCCTACACTGCTAAAGTGCAACAAACCCATAATCAGAACCATTCAATCATGCTTCTGGGGGTGGAGCATGAACAGATTAGCAGTGAAGACCCCAAGTTGAGAGCAAAGAGAGATATAAGCTCCAAACATATTTTTATTAATGGCAACAACAATTTCTCCCTGGAGAATGGGCACCATCCTACTTGAAGAGCACCCATATCCATCAATTCATATGACCCCACATCCTCAGTTTCTCCTGGAGGGAGACAAGATGGTATTTCTCATTCCATTTGCCAAATAGGCACACCAAGTGCAGATGGGATTTCCAAGAGTCTGAGAACTAAAGTGAAATGCTGCTAGTCCTCTCAGTGATTCTTGCTAATGACCAACTGCCCTAAGAAAACCATTTAGCTAGTTCTTAGACCTTCTGTTCTGCTAAGAATGTCCTTCCCCTCTTCTACTGGGCTCCCTCCAAGTCCCAAGGTTTCCCTCCCACAGCTTTGCTCATGCTGAGCATATTTGTCTTAGTTCAGTCCAGGCTGCCCACTGCCCACTCCCTGCATACTGAGAAGGTGTTCACCCCCTACTTGTTGAATGAATGACTGCACCAACCCCGAGGTTTAGAAGCAGAAGTGCCCCTGCCCCTGCATCACCCCATTGCAAAACAAGGTCTAGAACTGAGTCTTCTGCCCCATGTTAGGAAGCTATGGGGTCCAGCAACATCATAGCTGCCCTTTGGAAGGTGAGACAAAGAAAGGTATTGACAAATAAAAAAGACCTAAGAGGAAGAGTCCCAGGTCCTGTTGACTAAACATGCAGGCAGAGGCCGAGGAAGTGGTTCAGTGTTAAGCAGGAGGGTTTTTATGGAGAGGAGGCAGCGAGATGGTTAGGAAGAGAACAGCAAAAAGGGAAAGAAAGGACAAGGGGGAGTGTTAGGTAAAGGCCATGAAAGCAGAAAGGGAAACAGCCAGGTGTCCTGCAAATGTCTTGCTTTCTGAGACCTTGTGTGTGACTTCCCCCTACCCACCTGCACAGTAAGGTGCTTAGACAAAGTGAGGTATCAACCTCTTCTAGCCTCAGCACCCAGCAGTTACATGCTTGCTAGCAAAGGCTTCAGCACCTGGCACTGAAGGAGGCAAGCTATGTCAGAGAAGGCTTCCTGGAGGAGGGGTGAGCCCGTGGAAATGTCCCCTGCACAGGTCCCCTTTGTGCCCAGAGTCCTCAGACTAAGACCCATACCCACCTCCTTCCCAGCTGGGTTTTCCACTCATGAGTGGGCTTAGGAACTGAAGACCCTCAGAGCTTGAGACTGGTCCTAGAATAGCAGCCATGGTCCTTCTAGGGCCCTTAAACCTTAGAAAGTAGAGAGAGCACACGCCCAGCCCAGCTGCTCTCTCCTCTCCCAGGCAAGCATCCCCTGGCCTGCCACACAGCCTCTGGAAGTGTTTCAGAATTTCCAAGGATGGTGCTTCAAAGGATCCCTGCCGCCCACCACAGATACATCTGGCTGCTGGCACATCTGCTATGGGCTGTGATCCTTGGCCAGAGGCGCCGTTCCTAGTTCAGCCCAAAGCACCCAGCCGGCCAGAGCAGCATCCCCTCCTGACTCCTCCATAGCTTTCCTGCTCTGGAACAGGGGGAGTCAAGAGGAATGGAGAGTGATATCCCAGCCTGTGTCCCTGGGCTGCTCTTTGAAGGAGCAGTTATGGGTCTCAGCTAGAGGCTTGGCACTCTTGCTAGATGGAGAGTGTGGGGAAGGTGAGAGGAGAGGAAGGGGTCATAGGTTTAGAGCAGGCGCTTTGAAGCCAGACTGTGTCACCTAGAAATTCATGGCCTCTCTCATGAGAACTAGCCTTGGGCAGATCAGTTGCTCTCCCCATCCTCAGAGGCCTCCTCTGTGATAAGCCTGAGAGTCAGTGGCTGGCCCTTGTGCACTCAGGGCCTGGCATGGCCCTCTCATTCCATCAGTGTGACCTGGTCCCTCAGAGCCTGAAGTCCTCTAGGGACAGAACTCCTACACCAAGAAAGGAGGACAGGGCAGAGGGAATGAAATATTCTGTGGCAGTACAAGGAAATCCCTAGAGCTGGGGTCAACTCCAAGTGACAATGAGGCCCAGCAAGTGGTAAACCTCTATCCCTGCCCAGGTTGCTAGCCAACAGGGAGTCCTGGGGCCCTGAGATGTTGTAATTCAGGAAAGGGGTCTGCAGAGTTGCAATGGGTGATTACCAGGGCTGAGCACTGACCCTTGCAGTCCACAGAACCCATCACAAGCCACCTCCTGTGCTGGCCTGGGATCACCCTGCACAGTCTGCCTGGATTTGAAATGGTCTTGCTTAGGAGGAAAGGGGACCATCTCTGAATCATCACAGGGTCCCCAGGGCCTGGCATATGTCTCACATGTAGTAAGCCCCAGTAAAGTCTTGTGGAGAAAGTACTGTGGGCTCCAAGCCCTCAGGGCCCAGACTTAGGTCAAAACACCCAGGGCTTATGTCCTTACCCCTGGGACACAGCATTCACAAAGAGGAGGCTTCCTGGTCTCTAACCAAATGTTAATTTTAAAAGGATCTTACCCAAATAAAATGAAAGATTCAAACCTTGAGGATTTTAGAAGAACCAAAAGCAATGGGGGACACCTTCTAATAGAAAGTTCACACCTAGGGGAGGTCCTGAGTGGGACCCAGTCTGGACAACTGTCAGACATGTGGCGCAAGCCCCAGAGCAGATCCTGCTCCAGAGGAAGCCTTCTCTGTCTCCAGAGCCTCAGCATCCACAGCCGCCTCCACCGTCCCTTGACACAGTTACACCCCATGCCGTGCTTGGGCTTAGACCCAGCTCTGCTCCAGCTCTGCCCCTTTCTGCCTGCGTGACACTGGGCAAGTTGTGTTCGCCTCAGCAGGACTCTCATGAAGCTGAATGGGTAAATGAATCCAAAGCATTTTGGCACATTCCTAGTGCTGGAGCAATGATAGGCGGGTTGCTCCTCTTAGTATTTGTATCTGCCTTTGCAATACTGAGGGCAGAGCCATGCTGGCCAGTGATGTCCCGGGGCTCTTTCATTTCTGACATCCTACATTCCAGCACCACCCATAGCAGAGCAGGAATTAAAGCCTGCTAAGGTGGCAAGATGTGCTGGTTCCACACAGACATCACCAACTCTCTGTAGGGTGCCAGTGTCCCCCTTGGCACAGGCCTGACCAGCACTTATCAGCCTTACACATCCCCAAGGATGGAGCACCACTTCCCTTACCATTGGGCAGAGAATTCTTTGATCGAAGCCAAAAATCTGCCCCTTCACCTTGTCCTGAAGCCATCAGAATCCTATGACTGGTCCCTTTGCCCCAAACCTCACTGAAGCCCACCTGGCCTTTCCCTGTGTATTCCAATTGCAGATCCTGCTGGTGCAGACCCACTCGGCTGCTCTCCTCTGCGCCTGTCCTTGCGCTGCCCTCTGCCTTTCTTGGAACACCCTCCCACCTCTCCCTCTGGGTCCCACACCTTCCTCTTCAGCCCCATCCTCCCTGGCATCCGTCCATCACTTCATGGCTCATGCTGGCCTGTGTTTGTTAGCCAGTCTCCCCCTCCACACTGTGACCTCCTCAGGGGTAGGGACTCTGAGCCTCGGCTTCTGGTCTGTAGCTGGGTACAGAGAAGATGTCATTCTAGTCCTCACTGATCTGAGAAGACCCAGCCCTGCCTGGGCCAGCTACAGAAGAGGAGGCTCATGTCTGCCTGCTCACTGCCACACATTCCTTGGCAGACTGGAAGCTCTCGGTGCCCCCAGTTGTCCATCCCTCTGCTGGCCCACCCATCCAGTCCTCCTGTCACACTTCCTCAAAAAAACAAACACTACTGTAGCTTGATATCCTGCTGGAGGCCCTGGCAATGAGATTCTCATTTGAAAGTTTCCCTTGCATTAATTTCAGACGGAACATAAATACGGGCTTGGGATTCCTCCTCCAGGAGGAGAAAGCTAGAGCCCCGGCGTACTCACTGGAGAGAAAACATGTGTGCTGGCCCACGTTACTTTGAGGCCTGTGCAGGAACATCTGGTTCTCCCCCCCTCCTCCTCTGCGCAGCCCCCAATGTGATCTTGGAACTGCCCTGCTAATTGGTGTGTTGTTCTCACTGAGCATTCCTACACTTCTCTCTCCAATCTGCTGAACCTCGGAAGGTGCACAAGTTTCTGACAATTTCCTGCCCCCAAACGTGAACTTGGGATCCCTCGCAGCCGCCCGTTCTTTACGGTGGGGGTACCGGAACAGGCAGCGAACTGGAACATCTCTGAGTTGAAGCCCAAGCTTTGCCTCTTACCACGTGTATGACCTTGGGCAAGTCCCATCCCCTCGCTGAGCCTCAGTTTCTTATCTGTACACTGGGGACCTCCCAGGGGCTGCTCGTGAGGATGGAATGAAACAGTTCAGAAGCATCACGTACCTGGGAGCTTCGTGAAGTATGAGTGTGTGTTCAGGTCACCTGTAATGGGAGCACAGGGGTGGGAGGACTCAGGAGACCCTGGGACTCTATGTGAGAAAACGGCCCCAGGAATGGAGAGGAAACTTCCCAAGGTCCCACGGTCAGTTGATGAGCTGGGCTTTCTGTTAGGCCCTGTCCTACCAGTCTTTCTGCATCGGTGGAGCATTTGAGACTGTCCGGCTGATCAGCTAGATCTGGCCTGTGTTCTGCTCCCCCAGCCTGTGCCCCACTAGCCAAGCTGAACCACCCTGTATGGACTCCTTTCCACAGAGTGCACAGCCCCACTTGCACGCAGAAGAAAGGGAGCCTTTTTCTCTGCTCTGAAACATCACAGGGCTGGTCCCTCTGAGCAGTGTACCTTGTCCTGTTGTGTATAAATATTCTTTAAGTGGGGCCCTGGCTTATTTCAGGGAAGGCAAGCGCCCACCAACCCCCATCAATTTGAAGACCTGTGGTCTCCCTCCAGGCCTTCGGCTTCTGGATTCTCTTTCTGGTCTCTTCCCTTTTTCCCTTGTTCTCCTTCTCTGGCTTCTCTGTATTCCAGATCTCATTATCTAGTCCTTGTCTCCATCTCTTTCTCTCTTTGTCTTGGTGTCTCTCCCTTTCTCTCTCCCTACATGGTCTCTGTCTCTTACTGTCTGTCTCTCCACTTCTCCTCTTTGTCCTTCTATCTGTTCCCACAGGTCTTGGAGCTCTCCTCCTCTTGCATGCCCCTCTCTGAGACTCTCTCTTCTCTCTACCTCCTTCTCTTTGTCGCCGCAGGTCTGTGTGCCCCACCCACCCCGACCCTCCCTCCCTCCTTCTCTGCTCACCCATGCCTCTGCAGATGATATGGAGGAGGCTTCCTGCAGAGAGCTGGCCAGAGGACAGCTGGAAGCCAGTGCTGAAGGGCTAAGCTGCTGAGCAGCAGCCAGGAGACCCAGGGAGCGCAGGCCAGGCAGGCCGAATCCAAACTCCATGAGGCTCTTTTGGAAACTTTCCACAACCTTCCCTGCAGGTTCCAGAATGGGTGTGGTACATTTTTCAGGATTTCTGACCCAAGAGACAAGCTTCAGCCCTGTCTGCCAGCCCCTGGGGACAACACATGCTGAACCCTGGCTCAAGGGTTGGTGCAGAGGGCGAAGCTCCCGAGGTTGGCGGAATGTGGAGAAGTATCACCAAGAGACAAGGCAGGGGATGAATGGAGGGGACTCGGGTCTCGTGGGGTAGGATGAGATCACAGAAAGGATGTGGAGTAACAGGTTT
The DNA here is from genome assembly GCF_047511675.1 of Marmota flaviventris. Taxonomy (NCBI): domain Eukaryota; kingdom Metazoa; phylum Chordata; class Mammalia; order Rodentia; family Sciuridae; genus Marmota; species Marmota flaviventris. The sequence goes on along the minus strand of NC_092507.1, from coordinate 37,030,297 downwards.
TGTCACTCATTCACTCACAAATGTTCACGGAGTCACTGCCGTGCATCAGACTTGGGCTTGGCTCTGGGAACAAAGATGGGTCAGAAATGGCCTCACTCTAGAAGAGTTTGGAGTCCCCCCTTCAGGTGGCTCTTTGGGAGCCGTTGTTCTGACAGTCAGCTCTGGGGTATGGGAAGGTCAGTGTAGCAGCGGTAGGGAGAGGGGACTAAGGAGAACAGGATGGTTTCTGCAGAGGCTCAGGCAGCAGGTGGTAGTGGCAGGGGCAGTCCCATGTGTTTGAGAGGAAACATCAGAGGTCATTGGTGACTGAAGGAGGATGAGGAGGGAAAGGAATCCACACAGGGTGGTTCAGCTTGGCTGGGGAGGACTTTTCTGGAAAGCAGGGCAAGCTTGGTTGGTAGGTGCTGAGGAGCATTAGGTGAGCTGTCCACAGGTGGCTGGACAGATGAGTCTGGGCCAAGGGGACAATTCCAGAGTCATCAGCATTGTGTGGTAATTGAACCTGGCAGGGTGGATGACTTGTCCCTGGAGTGAGGAACACAGCCAGAGCCATGCGGGGTAGTGAGGAATGCACAGGGCAGGAGAAGGTCCAGGAACCTGGAGAGTGCAGCTTTCATCAATCCAGCTGTAGGGTCTGTGAGGTCAAGCCCCAGAGAGGGAGGGATGGTGGGAGCACAGGCTGGGTGTGCGTGACCATGCAGACCACAGGGCGTGGCGCACCTTATACAAGGAGCAGAGGGAGGACACCATTCTTCAGCCCCAGAGCAAGGGAGGGGCAGATGTGGCTTGCAGCAGGAGAGGATGAGAATTTCAAAAGATCAGGATCTCCCCTGATTGCTGCCATGTTCTCCAGATATCGCAAGTCTTCTGTTCAGAGCAGCAGTGGTCTGACACCCTTGAGTTGAGGGAACACAGGGAAGCACCAACCAGATCCGGGAAACACTGCCACACAGTGCTCAGGATCCAGTGGTGTCCTGAGAGGCCCTTGTGGTCAGGGCTGTGTTGGGGCCATGCCGGGGCCTAGGCCCCTCTGAATGCCTCCTCCGCCCATCCCCAAGCCTCCAGCAGTCAGCAGATACTTGCTGCTGCTGCTCCACTGCAGCCTGACGCATGCTGCCCTCCCTGGCTACTCTTGAAATCCTCTGGGTAGACACAGAGACCAGTGTTGGACCATGAGGCCCTTATCTTTAAACTCAGATCTCCATGGAGGCAGAGGGATTCCCTCTTTTGCCAGGAACAGAGTCCAGGGGCTTCTGGCAGAGGTGTGCAGCCAGGACACTGCAGGCCACCACTGTCTGTGCCCTTCTAGACCACCCATGCAACAGAGCAAGCCAGAAGATGGATGCTTCTGGACTAGCCAGAACTGTCAGCTCATCCATCATTCATGAGAGCTCTGGCCTTTCCAAAAGATGTCCACTCCTACCTCATTAGAGCTTTATCACTTTCCCCAGGGAGCCAAAGTGCTATGGATTCATCTGATATATGGGAAAATGGAGGCTGGTGGCAGAGAAGCCACTTGTCCAGGACCATGGACTAAGGAGGAGACTCAGAGCTTGGCAAGAGCATAGGTCTTCTGTTCTCAACAGCATAAGTCAGGGCCAGAGCTCCAAAAGGGCCTGTTCATGTCTGTGCTCTCCAGGTCTCTTTTGTAGTTAGCTTCCCCCACACACCCCACTCCCATCCTAGCCTCTGCACATGCCATCCCCTTTCTCAAGTACCACTCCACTCCCATACTCACCTTGTTGCCTAAGCTACCCCCCAGAAGTCCCCCCTACCCCCAAGCTGGCTTGGATGTTTCCCGTGTGCCCACACCAGCTGTCATGTGTCTATCTGCATCATGCTTAGTACTCCAATCACAAGAGCCCCATTTTCAAGAAAAACTACCTGGAATGGCCCCTGCCTAGACACCACTGTCCAGCGCAAGATAGCATTTAGTGTTGGCTAAGCAAATGGAATAAATTGGTAGGGAGTGGGAGGAATGGGAATGTCTTTCCATAACGGTCTCAAGTCAAACAAAAACCTTTGTACAGACTGAGCTAGAGGAGCCCTGGACACCATGCAGTATAAACTCTCCCCGCCTGAGGGATGGGAGGGTACTGGATGTGCCCAGGGTTTCAACGGAGGGGATGCTGGTCCATAACATCTGGCCTTCCTAGTCCAGTGGTCTTTCCCATGATCCCCAGGTGGGACTGCAGGGACTGTGGGTGATGGGCAACCTGGGAGAGGAGAGGAGTCTGGCAGGCCACAGGGCTGTAGGACAGGCCCCTCTGCTCCAGCTGTTGCACAGGCCCAGCCAGGCTTCATCTGCGCCGGAAGCCTGTCCATTCCTGCCGGCTTGTCCATCCTCTGTCCTCCTCCACCTCCCTGGGGCTGTCAGCATGCTGACCTTCCTGCTTCCCACCTGTCACCACCCATCACAGGCAATCAGAGTCAGAGGGCAGAGATATCCCCCCAGGTCTGGGATGAAAGGTGAGCAGGAGCGGGGAGTGCTGCTCAGGGGAGTGGCCTCACAAGACTGACTCACAGTGGGAGGGGCCAGGGCCCTGGGCAAGCACCCAGCCAATGCTCACATTGAGTAGGAGGGAATCTGAGGACCAGGAAACAGAGGGGCATTGCAGTATGCTGACTCCCAGCAGCCCCTGCTTTCACAGTCACTTGGCCTTTTGAGGATTGTCCCTAACCTGAACCTGGGAAAGGCTTCCCCTGAGTTCTCAGACTTCATGCCTGCATTAAAAAAAAAAAAAAAAAAAAAACATTTCCCCTCTCTCTTCTGCAGATTTACACTAAGTTCTCCATTTGTATATTCACAGTGCCTGGTACAGAGCAGGTCACAGGGTAAGGGCATCATAAATGTTTGCTGAACAAATGAATAGTGGAGGGGGTGTTTAAGAAGACAGCTCCCCTCCCCACCACACACACTTCTGACACCACCTCTGGAGGGATCATTCTGTGTTCGTACCTCCTCTAGGCCACTGTCTGTGTCTGCTGGACCCTGCAATCAGCAGGGCTTCACTGGACTTCCCCACAGGGTTCTGAGACCTCAATGGCCATCCCAGGATATTAGCCACTGTGTGTGCTCCAGAAATGTTGGGTAGATGATGAACAAATGAATCTATGATGTTCAAACCCTACCAGTGTGTGTTGAGTTGGCACTAGGCAATGGTGACGTAGTCTCTGTCCTTAGGGACGTGTCCAGGAGACCCACAAGGATACAAAGTTTCCTACCCCCATGCTGTAGGAGGAGGCACAAGTTAGAACTTACAAAAATGAGCTGTAGGCCTGCTGGGGCTGGAGAGTTTCTTGGAGCTGGGTTTACGTGACTGCTGAAGGGTTCCCCAGCCTGGACAGTCAGTGGCTGGGGTCGACTTAATGGCAGGAAGCACAATAATGCAACTGGAAGCTCTTGGAGCCCTTACTATGTGCCTGCCATTGCTCTCTATAATCTTCATGACCAACATTCCAATCATTCCCACTTTACAGATGAGGAAACTGGGGATTTAATCATAGCTGTGAGCAGCAGAGCCAGAATAGGAACCCAGATAGGGTGGCAGCAGGACCACATCTTACCCAGGGAGCCATATTGCCTTTTGGAGTCTAGGGCCTTGACTGGTGCAGCTCACTGGTCCAAACACAAATGCTGGGGATGTCCCAAGCCTGTCTCCACTGACAGGCAACCTGACATGTGACTGAGCCTGCTTTGTGTCTTATGTTTTAGGTCACTTTCTAGGGAACAACACTGTCATTGATGTCCTGCGGCAGGCAGGGCTGGAGGTGGACCATACTCCTGCGGGGCAGGCCATCCACAGGTAAGCAACAGGGGCCTAGAGCATCTTGGGACTGGCTGGCCTGCAGCTGCCTGTCACAGGCCATGCCTGAACACGTGCTTCATGGCTGGCTACCCCTGCCTTCCTGCTCAGGCTTGAGGGTAGAGTTTTGGAAAAAAAATAATAATATTGTAATGGGGCCTCCTGGGGACCAACTGGACCAGGCACCTACAACTGGAGGCAGGACTGCAGGTAGGAAAGCAGAAAGGGGGCTGGTATCCAATCTTGATGGCAGGTCACAGTGGGACCAGATGAGGCAGTGGGATTTTGCAAATCCCACTAGGGAATTTTAGTGGGTAGCACTAGGGTTTGCCAGAGGCTTGGAATTAAAACACTGGTGAATTGGATGGGGATTGGAGGATTTAGTGGATGCCCCAGCCCTAAATCTCCATGATGCTGTGGGAGGACAAGCCACAGCCTGGCCTCTTCCCTGCATTTAGCCCCATTCCTTGGCAGCTCTGCTGTCATGCCCTCACCTGGTCCACACCTTCCTGCCTGCACCCTCTCCATGGCTGCCTCTGGCTTTCCTGCCAGGACACACCCACCCCTCACCCCTGACTTTTGTGCCAGGCACACCCACTCTGTTCCCCATCTTCTCTTCCTAACCCCTGTTTCCTGCCCTATCCCCAACACCAAGTTCAGGAGCTGCCCAAGGACAAGGACCAGCTCAGTCTGTCTATGGGTCCATAGCACCAGCACCAGGAAAGAGCCAGGATTTAGATCACATGCAGTCCCAGAGGTCAATGTCAGGATGCTCAAACTCAGGGTTCAGTGAAGCCCACTCTCTATTCATTACACAAAAACCTTCTTCACCAACCTGCAAGGGGGGACCATAGCATGACTTCAACCCCTGTCCTTAAGGTTATAGGGCCCAGGGACCGAAAAAAAGCTTGAATAGTCACAGCAGGTCACTAATGTCTGCTTACTCTGTACCAAACTCTAAGGGCTCCTTCTAACTCCTAACTTGTTATCTTCACAACAACCTCGCAGTGGAGGAACTGTGTGTCCCCATCTTGATAAGTGAAAGAACCCAGAGAGGTGAAGGTATTTACAGTAGGAAACTCAGCTCATGTAAGTGACAGCCTGGCTCTGGGCCTCCTGAGCTCCTAACTTCTCTTTATACCAACTCTGGAGGTTGGAGTGGGGGTTCTGGAAGGACTGAGACCTTGATCTTCAGAGACACGAGCTGCTGATCTCCTAGCTGCAGGCCATACTTCCCTGGCTCCATGGCACTCCTAGAGGAACTTTTAAACACTGGCACTGAGCCTCCTCCCCAGTGCATCTTCTGCATTAACCTGAAAGACCGCTCTTCCCGCAGGAACCATTTGAACCCAGCACAAAGCAGTTTGCATGGGGGAGGGAGGCCAGCAGTCTTGCTTAAGAGGTGGAGAATCCAAGGTAGTTTCAGGGTCAAGACATTCCTCAAGTTCCCTCCTCTCCCCTTGCCTCCCCCTCCCGGCACATCCCTGAAGGTCTTTCCTAAAAGCTCATTGTGTGTGGCCTGTCCAGGGCAGAGAAGGCTGGCAGGCTCTGAGGCTGGGGAGCCTCCTATTCATCTTGGAAATCAGGCCTTAATGGAGGAGTCCGCCACTGCACCCCCACGGGCTCTGCTCTGCAGGTTCTCAGCCTCGTCTCCTGCACAGGGAGCAAGTGGGGGTGGGGACGCTGAGTAGGCTCCAACAATAAAAACCATCCTCAGCCACAGGTGCTTCCTGGATCTATCTTTTTGTCTGACTGTTTTGAATTATCTCCCCAACAGCTGCGACATCTCCTAGCAGCCTGGACCCTGGGAATCTGGGGTTGCCATGGGGGCTGGGAGAGGACAGGCTGAGCTGATGGCCTTTTTTCCATCAAAGCAAGAGATGCCCCTCACCCATTGTGCTGGGAGAATGAAGTGGGGGGACAGGCTGCAGGACTGTAAGAGGCCTTGGGTACCACCTACCTTTGCAAGCTGCCTGCTCAGAAACCACTCCCAACCTTCTCCCAGGGTTGGATGTCCCCAAAAGGAATTCCGCTGAGGCTACTGAGTAGAGAGAATAAAAGTGGGGAGAGCGGAGGATGTTCCCAGCCTGGGGCCTATGTGTGTACCCCTCCCTGTATGGCCATGAATTCCACAGACATGCCTACATGACACTTCAGTGCCTGCCCAACAGGAAGGTCCTTTTGCTGATGGACAACATCAGAGACAGGTACATTAGGAGACAGGCCCTATTCTAAGTGCTGTGCCCATCTTCACCTACATCATCCTCCCGCCCTGTGAGGCACAGGCTGTCATAGCCCCGTTTTTAAGGAAGCACACTGAAGATAGATAACTTGCCTACCGTCCCTCAACCAGATCTGTGGATGTGTGAGACCCTGACCTTGACCAAGATCAGACATGCCCATAGACCGTCCAGACCTGCTCCCTCACTGCCTCCTAGTCTAGGCTCACATGTCACCCTTTGATCCCTGACCAGCACCCTCTCTCCCTTGGGTTCTTATCTGTCTCTATTTTCTTCTCAGCAGTTGTGGCCATCTGATGTCCTATATGTTCGACTCTGTCTTCTGCTCCAAAATAGAAGTTCTAAGAGGGCAGGGACAGTATCTGTTTTGGTCTGTGCTGATATTTAATTCCTAGAAGAGTGCCTGGTACCAAGTAGGACCTTAATATATATTTATTGACTACATAGGTGAAAGGCGGAATCGGTGTCCCATCTCTCACACCAGATGACGGTGTTCCTGGGCTTTTTCTCACAGGGCCGGGCAGGGTGTCTTTGCATTTTTTATCCTCCCCAGTGACTTTCCCACAGAATTGCTTTCCCTATCACATATGCATGACACACTCCTGTGATGTTCCCCTTTCCAGCCCTGCTGCTGGGAGCCCAGTGCCCCCTCCTGAGGGGACCTCAGCCAGCCCTGCCCCAGCTACCCCAGCTGCCGCTGTCCCTGCAGCACCCTCAGTGACCCCCACCACCCCGCCTGAGGAGGATGACCCAGCCCTGTCCCCGCACCTCCTGCTCCCTGACAGCCTCAACCAGCTGGAGGAGTTTGGACGGCAAAAAAAGTGGCACAAGAGGCAGAATAAACACCAGCGACCGCGGCAATTCAATGACCTCTGGGTCCGCATCGAGGACAGGTGAGGAGGACAGGGGTGGGTGGCCCAGGAGTTGGATATGGACACTCCCTCCCATGCCCCCAAGGTGGGGTGCACGGTCACCAGGCGAGCTTTGCTCTGAGCAAGTGAGGCTGTCTCTTCCCTCTACACAAAGGATTCCTTCAGGGTTTTTAGAGCACATCCACATCTGACTTTGCAGTTTTAGTCTCAAGACAAGAACAAGAACAATTCTCTGCTCTTTTATAAGTGAAGCTCCGGTGCAATGGAGTCTGCTTTACACTTAGCCTCCTTGGGCCACCTGAGGTGTGCCAAGCAGTTTCTAGTTGTCCAATGGTCAGGAGGAGCACCTAGTAACAAACAGGACATGCTTGCTAGGCCAAAAGCTCCTTGTGCCTGGAAAGTCTAAGTGGTGACATCGGGCATGGAGGCTGCTGAGGGGACTCCACTTTGAGAGAGATGAGACAGACAATGGCTGTCTAATGCTGGGGACTCCATCTCAGAAGCAGTCCTAGTAAACCTTGTGTAAATGGTCAGGTACAGATCGTCCTAAAATACTGAGATCCCCCTGTCCTCTTTCTGTGTGTTCCTCCTGCCACCAGAACCATCCCCTCTGTCTATCACCTGAACTCCTGCTGTCACAAGACTCTCTCTGCTGTCCTCTGCCTGCAGTCTCTATAGAGCAGTCTTCCTATATTCCCGTTTAGCAGAAATCTCCATATACAGAGAAGAGTTTCCCTAGAATACCAGGGAAGTCCCAGGGAGGGACTGTCAGTACACCCCAAATCCTGTGCCCCCAGCAGTGGGACCTTGGAATCCAGAGTCCAATCTGTACCCTAAAGATATCATCCAGAATTTTCCTCAGCAACCTGGACAGAATCACCTTGGGTACTTGTTAAATAAACAAATCCCCAGGCCCCACCACAGACATAATGAATCAGGATCTTCGGGGCAGAGGCCTGGGAAGCCCCTTGTGAATGTGCACCTGGAGATTCTTCCCAGTGTCTTTGGGAAACACTTGCTCAGCTCTGCACTTATGGAGGATAAACCAAGGGGGAGGCTCTGTCTAGGGCCACCCAGGGAAGCAGGGGCTGCTCCCTACACTTGCCACTACATGGTTCTTCCATAGCCTGATCACTGAGCCTTTGACAAAAAAGTTGATGTATCAGCCCCCTGCCATAAAGCGGAGGGTGTGCACTATCTTAAAAAAAAAAAAAAAAAAATCCTGGAACAAAAATGAGTTGAGCTTTGTAGCCTTTGGGCGTGGGTTTCAAAGCATCTGGCTTGGTGCACTGGAAATGTACTCCTACCGAGCTCTCCCTGGCCCTACCTATCTGAGGTAGAGGCATCGCTGTAACTATATTTATTGCAACATATGAGCCACCCCTGTCTAATCAGGAGCCAGGGCAGAGAGCTGCAGGGAGTGCCTTTCTTCGGTGGTGGGCAGGGTTTTGTATGCTGCCAACAAGGCAGGGGCAAGAGAAAGAGCTGGCAGCCATTAAGAGTTCCAATTAGGCTGGGCATTCATGTCCACCATCCACGGTGACCAGGAGTCCCGCCAGAGGTGGGTCCAACCCATGAGGTGACAGAGGGCTGGGCTGTCAGCTCCAGCCATGGGCCCCCAGCCCCTAACCACGTCTGAAAGGTAAATGTGGGCAAATGACTCCAAACGGTTTCCTTTTCACAACATGTCAATCTGAAACACAGAGCCTGGTTTCACAAGAAAAATAGCTTTTCTTTGGCAAGAGGGAGCCCCTTCTCTATCCCAACAGGTAAATTGTGGTTGGCCAACTTTCCTCCATCTGGTCAGGTTGGAGAAGGAAGTTTCCACCAAAGGGCAGCCTGTTTGTTAAATTTCTCACTGCTTCTTGGGGTAAGCGGGGCCTGAGCTCCCCAAGAGGCCCAGTGCAGGGCACAGGCTCCATACCTTCCAGGGATCCCCAAATTTCCAAGAAGAAGCAGAGAAGAGCTCTCTGAGAGATGATCTGAAACACACTTGTAGCCCTTTGAACAAATCATTTTCTTTGGAGCTTTAATTTATTCAGTTTTCTCATTTTCTTTCCCCCAAATGTTCTCTGTCAACTCTCCCTGCTCATCTTCCTCCTAGGATCCTGCCGCAGGGTCCTAATGGGTCCCCTGGCACCAGGCCTCGCCCTCCTGCATTGTTCTTGCTCCATTGGAGCTCCTGCAGGGTTCCCACTGCCAGGAAAACTTGCCCAGTTATAGGAGCCTCGCCTTTCCTGCCTCCCCAGCTGCCTCTCTTCCCCCAGGTACTGTCAGGTCCAACCCCCGTGGGCCATGCACAGGCCCCAGTGCGCCAGGCCCAGCCCTGCACCCTGTTGTACTTGCTCCTCTCTTTCCTCCTGGTGAGGTGCAAGTGGCCTTTGTCGAGCTCCCACTCTGCCAGGTGCTGATATCCATCATGGCCTGCTTCTGCCAAGAGTCACAGAAGGCAAGCCAGTTTCACAAGCAAGAAACAGATGTAGCCGATCAGGGAACTTCCTGAAGACCATACAGAAAGTCACAGAGAGGCAGAACCCGAATCCGGGTCTGTCCAACACTAAGGGTCACATTCATCACCCACTGCCATGGAGTGTCCTTCCCATCCTTGCCTGGCTGAGCTCGCCCTTCCTCCCCCAGCACCCTTGTGGCAGCTCTTGTCCTGGTACCATTGCCACAGGTTCCTTACTTGTATTTCTAGGCCAGGGGGCCCTGGGGACCAGATCTGGTTTGGACGGCTCTGGGTCACCTGAGGCCTTGCTGGGTGTTTGCTGAATGTACTCATGAGCACGAGGAGCCAGGGGTGTGGGCTGTAAGTGCCTGGCCGGATCGCCACCTGGAGCAAGCTAGCTTCCCCTCGCCCCTCATTACCCAAGATGTAAACACAGTAGAGGAAGTTTAGAGAAGCAGCAGCCCCGTGGCAGGATGATTTATGGGTATTCATGGAAAGGGCCAAGAGTGTGTCCGCAGATGGCTGCATGGCAACAGAGCTTTCTCTGGGATCCTCGGCCTCTGAGAGCCAGAGGTGGGCAGCAGGGTGGGGTGTGACCAGGGCAAGCCAAGGTAGAGGCCATTCCCAAGTCATGTGAGCCCTGTGGAAACCCTCCCACGTCTTCTTCTATGCAGTTAGGGCCTTGGCTGGTCTTTGGAGGCCATGCCAGCTCTGTTCTCCAAGTCTGCGCATCTCCAAGCACACAGATACCTATGCACACATAGGAGCATATATCAGGGTGGAGGATTGCATCAATAAGGGAACAGAGTGGCTGACCCACTCTGTAGAGAAGAGGACACCTTCTGAGCGCTGGGCAGGACCACGGCAAGACTGCCCAAAGGGAGCATCAGTAAGTGATGGATGCAGAGCCTTGGCGAGTGCCATCAAGCAAGTGCAGAGGGTGCAGGACACATAGGAGCCAGGCCCATTGCCCTCTGGGCATCAGTTTCCCCTGAAGTTTGAGCAGATGGACAAAGCCCTCAAAGAGAAGGAAGCACAGTGTTCCTATCCTGGGGGGCTCTGCACACCTCCTGTTGGCCTGCCCCTCCTGCCCAAGTTCTCAGGCTCTGGTTTTTCCTAACACAAGCAGGTCTTTTTCTGGGATGGTCCGAGTCTCCATGTGAGCCTAAGATCCTATGTAATTTAGAGGCGGAAGATGCCCCATGAGACGTGAGAAACAGAATCACTAAATGAATAAAAGTACAAATTCATCCCCACCCTGCATTTGCTCTGGGGTTTAGACATCAAGTGAGATGATGCCCGTAGGCACTGAGCTGACCTCAGACCAGCAATAACCATCAGTGCCACTGGGCCAGCTGCCTCTAATGTTGATCCTTTGACTTACGAGTCTCTGGTCCAGGATCCCCGGCTCTCCCCAGTTGCTGCCTGAAATGCTGTAGCATGTCTTAGACTAAAAGCTTTAATTAAATGAGCCATCAAGAGAGTGCTGTGAACCCCCCCCCCCCCAGGCTCTCAGGGACATTTTCGGCACATACTGGTTGCCAAGTCTTGTGGTTAGTGCTGCTGGAGGTCAGGGACAGATGGCTCCTCAGTATGGTATCACTGAAAGAGACCTTGAGCCCCAGCTCCTAAGTAAACCTCTTTTCTCTGAGCCCCAGTTTTTCATCTCAGGGATGGACAGGCCCTTCCAGCTATGGTCTGCTATGAAGCTGTTTGAAAACATGCCAGTCCACAGGCTAAGGGAGGAATGAAGGTGTTCCCAGCATTAGAGACTATGCAGAAAAGGTGTGAGGCTGGCAGGACCCAGATAACAGGAAGTGGAGCTGCAGGCACACTGGACACATTGGGTCTCTGCCTAGGTCTTCCTGCTTGGCCAGAGAGGCAGAAGCCCAAACCAGAATCACAATGGGGTCTCCTCCTCAGGTGGCAGGGCTCCCATCACCCAGGCCCTGTATGCCCCAAAGCTGGTTTTCCTTACATCTCCATGAAGCTTTGTAAAGAGCTCCCCAGGCATAGGCACCAGGCCCTTGTATTAGCAAGGAATCCAAGGCAAGAGTTGCCCAGCACCTAACCCCCGGTGGCTCTCAGAGACCTTTAGTGCTGAAGTTTGGTTCTGCTCCAGGAACCCCTTTGGAGGGGACTCAGGTCAACAGCCGACACTGGCTCTGCTTTTCTGGGCTCCCACCCTGAGCTTCTGCCTAAGGTCATCCTTCTGGTTTTTATCATTGGAAAATTTTAAAGATCCTGGGTTTCTGCTCCTTCATTGTATAGACAGGAAGGCTGAGCCTGAGGACAGCGCCTGCCCAAGTCACACAGCAAGACAAGAACACAGCCCAGGCCAGCGCAGGGCTTCTACCTTCCACCCTGGCCGAGGGACACTTTCCCATCCAGGGGCCCTGTCTACCCAGAGCAGACTGCCCTTGGTGCCAGGCATCTGTGGAGCCTGGGAATGCTCAGAGTGTTTGCTTTGGCCCCAAGGCCACTTTGCCATGAGAGACTTTTCCCCAGCATGAGCCTGGGGGGTGGCGGGCAGGGATCTGGACGGGGTGGGTGGGGGGACGGACTGAGTTTTGTGAACACAGTGGGCTGGGGAGGTGAGGTAGGGGCATTTGGAGGGGCTCATCCCCCTCCCCAGTCCCACCTCATTTCCCTGGGACTCCTTCCAAGCAATAAAAACCCCACTCAGGCTCCAAGGGGGAGTTTTCAAAGTGTGAAAGAAAATGCCTTCAGGCGCCTTGTGAGACTAGTTCTCATAACTCCTACTTGGTTTTGCCTTCCGTCTGGGGCCAGCCTGGGTCCCAGCTCCAACTGCCTCACAGGGCACACCAGCCCGCTGCCCAGAGCCAGCTCGCTGAGCCTCCCCGCTGTTCAGGCTGGAACGACAGGGCAGCAGCTAGGAAGGAATTTTTATGGACTCTGTGCTGTGTTTTTTGGTTTTAGTTTTTCTTTTCATTGGAAAAGAAAGGGAGGCAAGGGGCTGAGTTAATGGCCCTGCCAGGCACAGACACTGGTCCCTCCAGGAGCTGAGGCCTTACAGGGCCTTGGTCAACCCTGGCAGCCTCCACCCAGGCCTGGGCGAGATCTCAGCAAGAAGACAGCATTTCCCCAGGCTGTGCATCGTGTGCTTGCTCACACCTCAGGCAGGGACAGTGCCTTGGCAGCTTGGGCTGGAGGGGACAGACGGCCCCTGCACATCCTATCTCTTGCAGGAAGCCTCATCTCCTTCGAGCTCAGTTTCCTCATCCTGGAAGTGGGAATTTAAAAGAACATGATGCAGGTGGTCGCTTCGAGCACACCGTCTGCCAGCACATAGCGTGGCTCATCAATAAGAGATGTCATTGGTGGTGGAGACACAGGCACAAATATAACACTGCCCTTAAACTAGCCCCCACCATCTGCCGCTGCCTGGCTACCAGGCATTATCCTAAGACACATCAAAACCCATTCAAACCTCAGATAATATGTCTCTACCACTCACTGAGGTCAATGGGAGATGCGCAAGGTTTTGTGGAGCCTTAACTCTGCCAGATGGCATTGAGGGATACAGGACAGATCAAAGAAGTCCTCCAGGGAAGAGGCAGGCCTTTGAAGGTGAATGGAACAATGACAGTAAGGCAGAGAGTGTGACTGAAGAGGCACTGTGTAGGGAAACTGTGAAAGGTGAAGTCACCCCCATGGGAACAGATCGTGATGGGTCTCTGGTGGCGTGAAGCCAGCACCCACAGGAGGTGAGGCACACTGGATTCCGTGAGTTAAAAGGAGCATTAGAAGCCATTGGCCCACCCAATTCCACAGGCACACTTTGCAGGAACGCTGTGCCTCTGTCCTCTGGGTGGGACAAGGTTTTGCTCTCTCCTCTCACGATAGCTCCTCTGGGACTTTCCAAAGACCAAGGTTCTGGTACATCACATCTGTAGGCTCCAGGTTGGAAAGAGACCTTGAGCAAGATTGAGCATGAGGGCAGCATGGGGAGGGAGAGCCAGGGAGGGTAAGGACCCTTTCCTGTCCTGAGATCCAGAAGGCCTGGACTGGTACCCAAAAGCCATTGGATTCCCACTCTCAAGCTGAGGTGTCATCCTGAACCTATATGGAGACAGGGGAGTGCTTGCTGACCCCTAGGTTCCCTGCAGACCCACCCAGGTGGAGGCTGGGTCTGAGCTGTGTGGGAGGCTAACAGTCAGGCTGGGACGGGGACTAGGCTCTGCTGGGGATTATTCCAGGGCTTGCCATGGTGATTATGGCCAGCTGTCAGGACTTAATGAACCAGCCCAAAGAACGTAGGCCAGGGCTACCCCTAGATGACCTGGGGAGTAAGCAGCCTGTCAGGGATGGAGGCAGACATCAGGAAGAAGGCAGTGACCCACATGGAAGAGGCTACCCAGGCAGAACCTGTGCAAACTGCCCTGCCTCACATCTACCAGCCTGCCCCATAGGCTGCCCAGGGAGGGGTAAGCCTCCTAGCTGCCCACCTTCTAATAACTGCCTAAGTACACAGGGTAACGGTGGCCCCTACCTCCTAGTGCCATCCTGAGTACCAAAGGTTAAGATAAGGCCAGTGCTTCACACAGGAGCAGGGCCCTGTGGGTTCTTGCCTCAACTACTAGGTGTGCCCTCCCTATGGGCAAACCTTCCTGGCTGCAGTGTCCCCACTCCCTCAAGACCTTCCTGGTCCTGTGTTGAAACAGAGCCTCTCTGTGTTCCTGCTGCACACAGGCCCTGCCTTCCCCTCTGGGTGTGATGGGGTTCGTGGGTTCCTTTGTTCTCATCTTCATCCAGCTCCCTGTAAGCAGGCTTGATCATTGTTTGGGGCCCGTTCCTTCATCGCAGTGCCTGCTCCTCTTCTCCACTGATCTATGAGACTTCTCCCCTGTGGTCTCTCTTTGTCACCCTCTGTCATTGCCTCCTCTCCTCCCCATCCCTACCTTTCCCATCTGTCTCTTTCCTGGTCCTGAGCTCCAGTGGGCCCTGCCTTCCCCCTCCAGCTTCCCAAGGCCCCATGGGCTGGGCTCAGCCTGCAGAGTCCTCCTGCCTGTCTCCCCTTGTTTCCCTGTCTCCCTCCCTGTTTCCCTCCTCCTCTGTCACATTCTTGAGGCGAGAATCTCACTGGTTACCTCTGAAAATGGTCTCTGTTTTCATAAGTTCATGGAGGATGGCACCTGTCACTCTGTGCTGTGCAAAGTGAGCTGGGCCTAGTGCCCCATGGTCATGCCACCCCACTTTCCCCTGTGGCTTGGCCATCAGGTAGTTTCTCTGAGCCCCAGTTTCCTAAAGTTATGAAAAGGAGACCCATTTTGAAGGTTTGCTTGGAGAACCAGAAACATGACTTTTAAAGTGCCTGGCTAAGGGGTGTTTGACAGATGGTGGTGTAGTGATGAGCACAATAAAAACGGTAGCGTGCTTCATTTTCTGTCTCTCAGCAGCTGGGAGGGGAAGCAGCAGGAGGCAGGGGCACCTATGGCCTGGTGTGAGGGCTCAGTACTCCAGGCACCCCCAGAACTGTCTCCTTCCTAGCACTGTACCTCTTTCTGCCTGGGACCTAGTCCTGTGAACGGTGATAGGTGATCTGGCCTGACACCCGGCACAGGAGAGTGTGACCTCCAGAGTTTACCTGGGCTCTCATCTTCCCTATCCACGCCCCTGTTTCCTTCCCCTTTTAATGAGAAAACGCATCTGATAGAATCCAGTCCAAGCCCCAGGGCGAGGCTCTGATGGTCACTCTACTGTGTGTTTCCTCCCTTCCAGCACCACCGCCTCGTCACCCCTGCTGCCCCTCCAGCCCACCCCCAGCTCTGGGACTGCCAAGACCCCCTTCCAGCTCTCGGACCAGCCCCAACAGCAGGACCCAGCAGGGCCCGCCAGCAGCTCAGCGCCCACCCTGGGTCTCCTCCCCATCCTCACCGCCACCGTTGTGGCCCCCTTCCTGCTGCACAATCTGGGGCCCTCCTGACTTCCGCCACCCCGTGCAGAAGCCAGAGAAACAAGGGTCCTCGGCCACACCCCACCGCTCTGGGGCATGTCCAACCCCTCTGGGGCAGTCCAGTCGGGACCCATTAGAACACTAGAGCTTTATTTTACCCAAGTTACATCTTCTTTTTTGTAGAAGGTCTTAATTTCCCATAGTGCTATGGGGCTCTTTTGTAAAATATGTGTCCATATTAAAAGAGAAAAATGTATTTATTCTACCGATAAAACTATTTTTATGTGGCCTATGTTATAACTCCTGAATTAGCCCCAACATCATCAACTCAGGGGTGGGGATCCCCGGTTGTCAAGACATCTATGACCTCATGTGGACCGTGGCTTTCAACCGGCTTGCTCCTGGATGGCAGAAGCCTCCTGACTCTAGCTTGGCTTCTCCCACTGCAGGAGCTCTGAGGGTGGGGCAAGCAAACAGGCTTAGCTTTTGTGAAGCTGGATTTTGGGAGCCGGAAGTGTGAACGCTGGCCATCCTTTCCTCCCCTGGATGCATCCCGGGGCCTGGAAGACACATTGAGAAAAAGAATGCTGCTATTTTAAAACCCCTGAGCGTCTGTGAACTGGCCCTCCAGACCTCTCGGTGAGTATTTCAACCAAAGTGCAGGGGTGCGGAGGGAGGCGTTCCCAGTGCCACAGAGCAGATGCTACAACGAGATCCAAAGAGAGCCAGTTGGGGCTGCCCAAGGTCGGGATGCCAATGGGAGAACAAAACACGGGTCTCCGGGCCTTGTCTGGCACTGTTGTTCCAACTTGGGTTAAATAAGGGCTGTTGTTGAAGACACGGCTAAGTAAAGCCAACTGGGCTTAAAGACAGAAATGGGTATAGAAGGCAATTTCAGGGACAGGGCTCTAGGGGTCACCTGTTATGATAATAACAATGGTGATGAGAGCTGCCATTTGTCCAAATCCTACAGCATGGTGGGCACTTGGCACATTCACTTCATCATGGATCCTCATGCCAGTGCTAGATACGATGATTTCCATTTCACAGATGAGAAAACTGAGCCCCACCCCCAAAGAGGTGAAGGAACTTGTGCAAGGTCACCCAACTCTAGATCTGTGTGACACAAAAGTGATTCTTGTCTTGTGGTCCATGTTCTCTCTGCTCAGGGAAGCTCTAAAGGAGGCAGAGCCCACCAAACTGGGACATGCCCAAGCTTCAACCCTTCCCATGCCGGCCGAGTGACCATTTGACTAGTTATTCCTATTGGTCTCTATGACCTAAGAGCTTCGGCAACAGCAGGTGCTACGTGTCCTATGCCCCGACTTGTCAAATCTTGGAGCCAAGGAGAGACTTTCCTGCCAAATCAGAGACTGGAAGTGGGGTACAACCAGGAGGGCCCTGGAAGACAGAGCAGCGATGTGGGGACAGGCAGGCAGATGAGACTAAGACAGACTTAGCCAACCCCTCTCTCCCCAAGGTGGTGGCTCAAGAGACAGAGAACCCAGGTAGGCTGACTCTGAGCCCTGACCTCTCAGCTGATCTGGGGCTCACTAATTATATTCAGAGCCCTAGATCCTGCAAAAGGGGGAAGAAAAAACAACTCTCACTTGATAAATCATAATAATAGTAAGAGCAATAATGAGGCCCAGAGGAGGGAGACACTTTTCCAAGGCAACACAGCTAGGCAGGCCTACTGACTCCAGCCCCATGCTGCCCAGCTTCTCTATACATAGGTTTCCTGGCAGACTTGGAGGTATCTGATTGACCCCAGTGCCATCGGGCCCAGTTTGGCATCTGTCTCTGTTCTGAGGCAGCAAAATTTGGGGCCACTTGTTGGATGGCCAGAGGTTTTGCTGACATCCTGGCAGGCAACTGAATTCTTTCTAGCTCAGTCCCAGCGGACGAGTTTGAGCCTGAGACCTGGCAGGAGCTAGGATCTCTGCTTCAGAGAGTCGATCCCAGCCCCATGGGCACCACGTTCTAAACTGAACTTGACCTCAGCCAGGACTGGAGTCAGTTTATGCTTGGCAAAAAAAAAATGTGACTTCCTATTTCTGAGCAGGAAAGGGCTTAGCTGACTTATAAAGCAGGCTCAGAAGTTGGACATCAAACGGATCGTGCAGAGCGCTATTGGGATGAGATAAGTGTAAAGGAATTAGAAACACACAGGCCAGATTCCCCTCTGTTTGGGGCAGAGAATGGCATGAGATGATGGAGATTGAGCTTGAAGTTAATTAAAGATGAAACATTTGGGGAAACAGTCCAGGCACCTGACTGTGCCCAGATCTGTGCCAGGAATAGGGCCAAAAAGGTGAATTAACGCAGCATGTAATTACAGAGCACATGCAGGGCCCGGCTCACAGCACTTGGGGCTGACTGTAACCACCCTTCCTCGTCTGCAGAAACTCACTATCAAGATGGGAAGGGCAGCCCCATCCAGCTGGTGCTCTGCTGGCCCCTGACTTCAGGTCCATTCAGCCCTCATCTTTCCAGATCCTTCCACTGGACCAGAGGGAGATTTCAAATTCTCCCTCAACCAGTCATGTGTTTATAAAAAGGTGAATGTAGCCTACAGATTAGGTAGACATGTGCCAGAGGAGAGCCAGGGCTAATGTGGGTCAGACATCCAGAGTTAGAGTTCACGGGTCCCCAAGGCCACCAAACCGAACCTGATGACTATGTCACCTGAGACCTGGAGCTCATAAACAGGAATCTGCATGGCTGGGGCACTTGAATTCTCTCATCCTGTGCCACAGAACTACTATTCTATAAGCAGCCACCTTTGGAACGTTCTATTCCCCTAGCCTATAAAATGTCCTGTTCCTCTGAGATCTTTGTGTGTATTTCTTGGGAACCTTGAAGCAAGCAGGAAAGATGAAGGCCTGAGATCCAGAAGATTGAGGGTAGGCAGGGTAGGCAGCATGCTAGTGGTGTCCCCTATCTCTCAAGGATGATGATGGAATGGCCAGGAGCTCTCTGGAGCAGGTCACAAGGCCATTTCTTCTGGTCATCCTCTGGTGGCTGGTCTGATGCACCAAGAACCAGGTGAAGACAGGAAGAACCCCATCATCCACAGTGGATATGTAAGAATCAGACTGCCAGGGAGTGGCAAAGGGCGGCCCAGGGACACTCCAACCCCAAGGGTCAAAGATCTGGAGTCTATAATGAGTGGAACCCTGTGCGCCTGTGGGCACATTTACCCTTACAATGAAAGACCCAGAGCATATTTTCCTCACATGGAATTCTGGCCTCTATCACCTGACCTCATCTTGACATGGACAAACCTGGGATCTCAGGCCCCTTGTCCTAAAGGCCCAGGCTCCAGCCCCGTGCCACTGTCACAAAAGATCCCAAAGTGGAGGTAAAAGTTTCCTTTACCAAAAGGCAAGTCTATTTAAAGCACAATGAAGGAGAAGAGTTCCACCCAGGGATTAAATCTTTGGGGGCATCCTTTGTGACTGAGAACAGAATCGGGGCTGGTGATAGTTTTTGAAGTGACTATGAGGTAAGAGCCAGAGTCCTCCATCTGTTATTCTAGACCCTCCATGATCTGGTCCTGCTGACCTTGTTGGCCACCTCTCATGTCTCCCATTATGGAATCTCTCATCTCTCACCTCTCATCTCTCCCAGATGGAATTGTATTTGTCACTTCTAGAATAAACAGGATGTTTTACATCTGCTACTCCCTAGACCTGGAAACTCCCTTCTCTTCCCCCTAACAGCTCATCCTGTGAGGATCAACCCAGGTAGTACCTCCTCCAGGAAGCCCCCTCTGATGGCTTTGTGCTTTCACAGCATCTGTCACAATACCCACTTCCATGTATTGTGACTGTCATTGTGAATTGGTTCCTCTATGAGACTGAAAGTGACTAGCAGGCAGGGGTCCCATGAATTTGTCTTTGTATCCTCCTCTGGCACAAAGGTGGTTCTCAGTAGATGCAGAGAGAGGCAAAGAGAGAGGGGAGGAAGCAGAGAGAAATGAATGAAGGTAGGAAAGAAGGAGAAAGACTTAGCTCTGCCGGTGGGAGAACTTCCACCAAGCCCAAGCTGGTGGAGGATGGTGCCCTGAGGGGGCAGTTTCCTGTCAGTGGAGGTGTTCGGTCCCCACTGACCGGAGACGTGGTAGGCGAATTAAAGTCTTGGCACAGGACTGGTGTAGATGACATGGAGGGTGCCTCTTGGCTCAGTAAGGCTCAGGTTCTTTGAACAGTGTTATTTTTACAAAAATTCATCTCTGCAGCCAAAAATAGCACTCCAGCTGGCTGTCTAAACCAGTAGGGTTCAGGACTCAGTCCAGCCTCCCCCTCACCCCAATCCCATTCTACAACTGCCCGGCCAGGTCCGCATGAACTGGCAAGGTTGCCTGTTGCCCTGGCATGGGAACCTCTGGAAGGAGTGGGGGGCAGGACTGGAACCCAGGCCCTCAGGCCCAACCCAGAGCTCCTTCTCTTCCTGCCCGCAACCCTGGAAGAGAAGAGAAGGTTCACAAGAACTTACTGGTCCCTACCTGACCCTTTCCAAGGAGTATCAGCTCTCCACAGCCTTTCTTCAAAGGCAAGCTGGGCTTTTCCTCCCCAGAGGTACTCTGGGTACCCCTTTGACTTGCTGGTGACCTTGGGCAAGTCCCTGCCCCTCCCTGAGCCTCCATTTCCTCATCTGTCACATGGAGATCTTGCTTTCTGGGACTGGAATGGGGATCCATGAAAGTGAAGCTCAGCTCCTTCAGGCTCAAGGCTGAGCTGTCTCCCAGGAACCATGACTCCCACACAGGGGCAGGGCATGTAGCAGACAGGAAAGACCACGGAGTAGCAGACCCTTTCCACCCCAAGTCTTGCTGTAGGGAAAGTGGGTTTTGAACAGGATCCAAGTCTAAGGTGTCTCCCATGAGCGGCCAGAGACAAATAGCTCTCAGACTCCTTGGGTCCCTGGTGGCTGGGGTGGGCAGGGGCCACCTCTTGGTCAAAGGTGGCTATAGCCCCAAAGAGGAGAGGCCGGAGCCCCTGCCCCTTCCTGAGCCCACAGAGACTGCCGATGGCCTCCCAGTTTGCCTCGCCATGCCCTGCGGGCTTCAGTCCTTGATGTATTTGGAAGGTGCTCACAATGTTCTTTGACCACCTCTTCCCTCGCCGCTGTGAATTGTCATGGAGAGTTCTTTAAGAGTATAATAGAAGACAAAGAAAGATGCTATTAATGTTATTTTGCCAAAAAAATATTTTTGTAGCATAATATATTAATAAAAGACATTATGAACTCAACGGCTTGGAGTTTCTGTGTGCTGAGGGCTCCCTCCCTCCTCCTGTCAGGCACCTTTGGACAATTGCTTTGCAACAGGGCCTGAGGCACCATGTGGAAGACTACAGTGAGCTCACTTTCCACACAGGCTCTAGCAGGAGCTCAGAGGGTGGTCTGAGCAGGGCCCTGTGAATTGAGAGGCTCGTGTCAAGGAGACGCAGGTAATACTGTGGCCGAAGGGAGTTACCCACAGGTGCGGAGCAGGAGGCACTGGGTGTGTTAAGCACAGATGGAACCTGCTGGTCACAGGTCACCATGAGGTTCCCTTATACCAGCTCCCTCACGCACCAAGACTTGTGACTGTTCCTTACCAATCCTGCCTACCTCTTTCCATCCCATGGCTCCACCCTGGCCCAGGCCCTCATCAGGACTATTGCCACCTACATCTCTGTCCCCTCCACTCCACTCTCTTCCCTGGAGCCACAGTGAGCTCTACAACCCACAAAAATAGCCACTTCTCTCCCTGCCTTGGAAATGTTTCAATGTCTCCCTGGTTATTTTTGATAAAGGTCAACAATACTGTTGACAAAGGCCTTTGGGATCAGGTCCCTGACCGTGTCTCCAACATGGAAATCACCTCTCAACAGTTCCTCTCCCAGTGCTTTCCAAGTTCATCCCGTCCTCCCCACCACCTGGCTTGGCGCATGCTGCTCCCTACAGGTCCCACACACTCGGTTTCAGTGATACCCGCTCCGCTCAGCTCCGTGCAGCCTCCCTCTGTCCCCCTGCTGAGTTGGCGCTCCTCCAGTGTCCCCACAGCACCCTGCCCTTGCAGATTGTTTGAGAGTCTCTGCCCCTGTTTGCCTTCCTCTTGGCTCCCTGGGCTAGGACCATGGCTGGACATCTCTGTGTAAGTCAGCCCTGAGCACACCGGTTTATATCTTCCATGGAGATACTGTATGCAGTGGGTGCTCATAGAAGAATGATGGAGTCAGTGCAGAAGGAAAGTTAGAAGAGAAGGGAAGGTTTCAGATAAGATACATGGTGCCCTTTATATCACAGACCAGCACAGCTTACCATGGAGGGTCAGCTGGCTGGGATAGGTGACCAGCTGCAGTTCTACCAGGGAGAAAAGTTTAAAGTGGAACAAGTCTCCCTGTTTCCAAAACCCCAGACGACTTTACCAGAGGCCATTCGTGGGACATGGTCACTGAGTTCTGCCAGCTCCTATTAAAAGCAATAGGGACTGCATGCGGTGGCCCCGTTTCTAGAAAAAGTATTAATAATGCAAGTGGAATCTAACATTTGTTTAGTATTTACTATGTATCAAAGTTCTGAGCATTTAATGCCAGAATAATTTAAATCTCAAAGCTGCTATTCCTTATCTTCATTTTACAGATGAAATAGCTGCATTCAGAGAGTTTAAGTCAAAACTATGATCACATAGCTCGTAAACGCTGGAGCCAGGACAGGAACCCCACTTGTCAAGGTCCAAGCAGATTCTTCACTTTTATCCAGCTATTTTGAGCCACTGTTCGTGAGCTGTAGCTATGGCATGGAAGGCATCAGCACCCACATTTCACAGGCCAGTGGGTGAATTAGGATGCAGCTGAGGCCCAACATAGTGAGCTATGCCCAGGTCCCACCCAGCTATTGGATGGAGCTCCAGAAAAAAAATCCCTGCCCTGCTCCCCATGACCCTTGAAGGTCTTCAGGGGTGACATCCATGGGGAGGATGCCTGATGTGGCCAGAACCCTAATGCACTGCCCCTCCACACCAGCTGCTCCCCCCATGGAAGCTCCTGCCATCACCTGCCAGGAGCTCAGTGCAGAAGCCACCTCCCAACCTTCCTTGGGAACCATAATCCTCAGTTCAAGAACTACTTGGAGAAGAAGCCATGGGGTCTTGGACCCCATTCGGGCAATGAAATGGGTGACTGAAGGGACAAGGGACTCCCCGAAGCCTCTGATATATGGCTTTCCACATGGCAACAGGTGACAAGAAGGGCTACCCCAGTGTTTGTGCCTATTACCCTAGAGGGCTTGCCCCTCTACCCAGGAAGTCCTGCCCTCTGACTCTGAGGTCACTAGAGTTGGGGGGCTGCCTTCATCAAGGCTTGAGGTCAGAAGGAAAACCAGTCTCCCAACTCCAAGCAGGTGGAGGGAAGATACTGTATCTGACTTGTAAGAGGAATTCTAGTATTTCATTCCTGAAAAGGAGAGCAGGAGAAATGGAATCAACAGACAGAAGAAAGAGAGGTTTTTTTAAATTATTCCAAATACCTGAGATAAGTCAATTTATAAAGAGAAAAGGTTGATTTTGGCTTAAATTTTGGGAGATTTCAGTCCATGCTGATTGCCTTGGGCCTATGCCTTTGATCCATTCCACAGCTTTGGGCCTGCAGCAGGACAACACAGCATAGTAGAAGCATATGGCAGAGCAGAACTGCTCACCTTATGGCTGGAAATCAAAAAAGAAAGGAAGAAACTCTGGCCCACATCCCTTTGGTGGCCCACTGCCAGGGACCTGACCATCTCCCACCAGCCACGTCTTCAAGTTTCTACCACCTCCCATAGCACTATGCTGGGGACTAAGATTTTAACAATGGGTTTTGAAGGACACACCACAAACCAAAGCAAAAGGTGAGGAGCTGGGAAGGTGGAGAGAAACCAAGGGAGGCAGCACTACCTCTCCTCGGTGAAGAGGAAAACTGCAAATAGCTGTGTCCACCACTGCCACCAGAATCCTAACCCCAAATGCCAGCCAGTCTGCAGCAGGCCTCCATTGATGGTGAAGAATTGAAACAGGGGACCACAGACAGGGCCTAGATCACATCCAAGTGGGCATGGGGAGGCTGAGGCAGCAAGCTCAGTGTCACAGAGTGTTGGGCCCCAGCTGAGGAGTTGGGTGTCTAGGACAACCTTGACCAGGTACTTTGGAGTCAGAATGCCCTGGCCATATCTGGGCTGTGGGTGGATAGAATATGCTTGGACCTACCAGCCTGGCTCCGTGAGCTGAGGGAGGTAGGAGCCCCAAGGATCTGTGAGCCAGGCAACAAACTCTCTACCTCCTCACACCTCCCAGGGCTGACATTGCAGGACAGAAATCAGGCTGCATGGGGCTGGGCTAGGCACAGACTATGGCTTCAGGTGCTGCTCACCCAGCCAGGGAGCCAGGCGATCACCACTGGGCTGGCCGCCATTAATGGCATTGTAAAATAAAATTATTTTCAGAAATTTTTCATAAAATCACTTTTTATGTTGGTTGGTTCTGGACTTTAAAAACAGTTCCTGTGTTGTTGTTTTTTTTTTTTTCTTATTTTCCATTTCTTTCTTCAGTGACCAAAAAAAAAGAGGGATCAAATTTCTAACCTGAAGATTCAAGTTCCCAGGAAGGAAGGGCTGGGGGTTCAAGGGCTTCCCAGATGCCTCTTCCTGGTTTTCATTCACATCCTCTCCACTGGGACTCAGGGAGGATGGAAACAGGCCAAGCAGAATGGTGACAAAGGGGTGGGAGAAGAGAAATGCAGGAAGAGAAAGGAAGGAAAATACATGGCAAGATGAATGGAGCGAGTAAGGACAGAGAAGAAAGACGCAGAGCAGAGACAGTCCAGAGAGGAGGGGGTGTAGGTGGAAGGGGCCCGGGTGGGAAAGACAGAAAAACACAGCTGAGAGAAAGTCTGAGCAGAGACAGGACTGACTGGAGTCTCAGCAGGAGCCAGGAGAGCTGGCCTCAGATTCACAGAGCAGGTTGGACCAGGGACGCGGGCCCCAGGTAGTGGGCCACTGGAGACCGCTCCTTCCAGAGGGCAGCCGCCTCCTCCAAGGGAGACCTGAAAACACAGATGGCTCCCAGGACTGGCCAGGCTGCCCCCATTCAGGAGGGCAGCTCCTCCTTCTCCATCCCTACCCAAAGGTCCTCCAGGTTTGGTCAAGACCTCAGGTTGGCTGGCAGGAGCCCAGGGGCCTGGGCTTGGGCTTGTCCCCAGGTCATCTCTTTCCCTTTCTCAGCCTCATTTTCCTCACCACTACAGGGGAGATAATAAAAAACACTTCTGGCACAGGAGGAGGAAGGGGAGGAGGAAGGAGGTTTTAGTGAGATAATCAATGTAAAGGGGCCTTGGAAACCAAGGGCTGCAGCATGGGTTAGCCATTGTCACAGCTGCCCCTGAAGGCAACAGAGACCAAGAACGCTGGCAGAGGGTCATGAGGCAGCCAGGGGAGCTGGAGGCTTCCACGTGTTTCTCACGCAGGGGGCAGGGCTCCCAGGGGCAGCTGAGGGGATATAATAGAGCAGGGCTGCACTCAGGAGCCAGGGGGCAAGGCTCTGGGATTGCCCTGTAGGCAGAGTGGAACCACAGACAGGTTTAGGACAGAAGAGTGGCATGATGTAGAGTAAAACCTGATTCCCTGGGGCCAATCATGTCCTCCCACTGAGCCTCAGTTTTCCCACCAATAAAATGGGAAGGAAACCCGGCCACACAGAGTTACCATGAGGACTTAGAGTAAAGTAGATGTGCCTCATAGAGCCCGAGTACTTGGAGTCCTTTGCTGCTGCTGGTGGTGAGGAGGAGGAAGGGGAGGAGGGAGGATTGGGTTTACTGAGGCTCCATGTCCCAGACCTGATCCATGAATGACCCATGAAATCACATGATCCCAGGGGCTCTCATGGGCTGTGAGAAATAGAAAGTTCAGTGGTCCATTTTCAGCATATAGTATTCAGCATATAGCCATAGTTGGGATATAAGGTCCAATCATAGCCACGTGTGAAGATCCAATTGTAACCATTTTAACTATAGTGATTCCCTTCGCCCTCCCCAATTTTAAAATTAGCAGATCCCAGTAGACTGTAACCCCAAGCTCCTCCTATCAGAGTAAGGGGCAGTGTGGTGTTAGGGATAAAAACAGACAGACTGCACACACACACACACACACACACACACCCGCCCCAAGCTGCTTGCTTGCCAGGTTGGGTAGTAAGCCCTTCTGAGAAGCCAAGAGTGCCTTGCTGAGCTACTTCCCAGCGGCACCTCGGGATTTCTAACAGGGGTGTGGGACTGGCAGACGATTGGCCACACTCCTGGGAGCCCCTAAGAGGAATGGACCAAGTCCCCTCCCCTCCAAGTCTGGAGCCCACCTTAGCCACACCCACGGATAGAGAAGCTAGAAACCTCCCTAGAAGCCTCCCTGGCCACAGCAGGAATTTGGACCTAGAAGATGGTACTGATTTTCCTGCCATCTGAAGCTGCCACCAGGGGGCAGCGCTGCTCAGACCATGATTTCCGGTTCTAAACAGGTGACCTGAAAGGAGGAGGGGCTAGAATGTTGCAGGTAGGGGAGGGCATGACACAGCCTTGACTGACCCTGCTTTTTGCAGTGAAAGGGTCCCCCAAGAGGCCAGCTCAACCAAGGCCTCTTGGAGGGGGAGGCAGAGCCCATTTTCCCGACTCCCAGGCTCCTCTACTGGCCTCAAAGCACCATGGCTCACCCAGCTACAGAGCACTGGACCCAACAGAACAGTGCACCTTATCTTCAAAACCTTCAGCTCAGTCCCTGCTGTCCCTTCTATAGCTACTTGCCCATCCCCCCATTCTCACCTGAAATTTTTCTTCCCATTCTTCAAGGCCTAGTTTAATTTGTACCTCCTCCAGAGGCTGCCCTGGTCCCCCAAGCCTCACACTTCACACTTCTTCTGAAAGGCCAGGCTTTGTATCCATCCAGTCTTAGATTATGACATCTGTATGTCTTATTACTGTTTTTTTAAAGGTGAAGCCCATGGTGTAGGCAGAGCCCAAGTCTTGCTCATTTTTTCATGGCCTAAGTAAATGGTCTTTAGAGTACAGGACGTGTGATTCATGTTTGTTTCATCGATTTTAACTCTGAAGATGAAGCACCATTAAGGTTAGTATTAAATCATGTTCATCAAAAGCAAAACTGAAAGAAATGCAAACCTCTAGGTACAACGCAAGCCCGAGCTTTCCCTCCTCTATGCACAGCCTTTAGGAGGAAAGGTCCAAATCAGTGTATTTCACCAGGGTAGCGTCACCACCCACAAGTGGGAGGATTTTGGATATTCATGCAGTTGTTTGGGCGGCAGGGGCTGAGGCCTTGAGCCAGGGGATACTTGGTGACCTTCAAAAAGTCCCACATAAAGAACTATCCTCCATCTTGCACAATTTTCGCATGTCCTGCCAAACATTCTGAGAGTAGGAAGATCCATCTGTAATTATCTGAGCTGAGAACTTAAATCCATTTTATATAAACACAAAGTATTTGTTTGCAAAGTTTCAATATACTCGGACTCCTACAGGAATGCAATCACCCTGTA
The DNA here is from genome assembly GCF_047511675.1 of Marmota flaviventris. Taxonomy (NCBI): domain Eukaryota; kingdom Metazoa; phylum Chordata; class Mammalia; order Rodentia; family Sciuridae; genus Marmota; species Marmota flaviventris. Next base: position 37,003,450 of record NC_092507.1, on the reverse strand, counting down.
TAACTTTCACCAAGAGCAGCTCAGCATTTCTGGACCCACCTTACTGACAACACTACCTGTGGATCTGAGATATAAAAGCAACACACACCGGTACCCCTGGCAGGTTAGCTGTCACTTTGACAATGATTCAATAGACAGGTACAAGTTTTGACTACCTCATGTGTCTGCAAGTGGTATTGGGCACAGTGCTGAAACACTACTCATTATTTTATTTTAAGCTAACTTTCCTTTTATTTCTTTGTCCTTATAGTTAAGGCATTAAATTAATTTTTTAAATTCATTATGTAAGGTGTGTTAAATTATTGATACATTTTATTTCCGTATGGAAAGGAGCATTCTAAAATATTTGTACTAATATGGGACATTGGGTCTGAAAGAGTGGAAAGTCATTGTTTTGTCTATTTCTCTCAGCTGTGAGAAATGAGAAGTTCTGAGCTGTGGTCCAGTCCCTGGGACCTGGAATGAAAGTACATTTGCCCTGTTTCTAGCCCAGCCTTTGCTGCATGGTTTTCCTAAAGAGGGTAACCATTTTTGAAGGAGAGGGAGGTAGCCTGATACCCTGCAAAGGGCCACAGCCTCGGCCCAAGATCTGCTTTGACTACTTGCTGGAGATTTTTCCTTGAGCATGTCACCTGACCCTCAGTCCTAGTGGCTTCATCTGGGAAATGGGGACAGAGGTGATTGCATTTATAGAGTTGGAATGGCCATCAGCTCAGACAGCTGAACTGGAATGCTTCATATTTGTTAAATCATCATCAACAAGTGTCATCAGGTTCTTGAAAGAGGCAAGAAGCATGTGGCCTAAATCTCCACAATCCCGACCTTCACCCAGGGGCCTAAGTGGGTAAGTGCAAGGTTATGGTTCATTCAAACATGGTCCCAGTCCTGTTCCATCTGATTTCACAAGTATTATCAGATGAATGTCAATCTCTTACTGAGACTCGGTTTCTCCACTGGAAAAATGCAGGAGTTGGAGCAGATCATCTCTAGTCTTGACTGGCTGGAATTTCAAGATCTTTTTCCACTTTCCAACCTCTTAGTTCAACTCTCAAGCTTTGGGGCCATCTCCTCTTTAAAAAAAAAAAAAAAAGTCAAATGCTGAAGCCCACCAACCAGCATCCAACTCTGACAACTTGGCTCTGTTCAAGGGACCACTTCCATCCTTCAGGACAAGGCAAGAAGCCCCATGATGTTATAGGTGCTCCAAATACTCCCCCTCAGGCAGAAGAGGAGGCTCCCCCATGGTAAGTGTTGACTATATTGCAGAGAGCAGGCCTCAGGGGAGATGATTGCAATGAATCAGAAAAGCAGACATGGACGTGTAGGGTTTAGACAGGATGGGTAATTGGGAGCCACCCAAGAGAACCCCAAACAAGTGGGTGGGTATACTCTGGTGGACGTGTGAATGACAGGGGAGGGGTGGAGAGATGTGCTAGAGGAAGTGTCTGGGGCCTGGCAAAGTATGTTAGGGAGTTGCCTTAGGTACATGGCACTGAGGGAAGGAGTGGGTCCAGCAGACCAGACTGTGAATCTTGGATTTAATCAATGACTGGCATTTTATTCAGAGGATGGAAAAGTCTTGTCTCTCTGGGACACCGAGGCTCCTAAGGAATGCAGGGGGTGGCAGCAGAGCCAGAGAATTGAGGAGGCCTGGAGGGCTGAGCCAACTCTCCCAGCGGGTCCAGGCCCGCCTGCCAGAACAGGGAAAAGAAACAAACACAAGCTGAATGGAGCAGGATCAGGCACGAAGGCCCCGCTAAAGGACCCTGCTTCTCCACACTTGGCCACGCACCCTCGTGGGCTGCCGTGAAGTTCCTCCCTGACTCGCCACCCCCACCCCCTGCCAGCATGCCTGGTCCCACATTTCACGGGGACTCAGGCCAGCAAGAAGAGGTGCTCTGCCTGCAGAGGTTTATGCTCCATGAGGCCGCTCCCTCCTGCCCAGAGAAAACTGCTCAGCCTGCTGCTTTGGCTCCCATATCACACTTCCCTTTCAGCTTTTGAATTTCAAAGCAAACCTGAGGCTGACTGCAAACAGATGGATGGGGTCATAAAAATCCCCAAGCAGGGAGCAGAGAGGCTCGTGGCTATTAAAGAGAGCTGCTTGGAAGAATGCATCCTTGCGCCCATGCTGGGTTCTTGTCTCTCTGGCCCCTGCTAGCTCTTTGCAAAGCGAATGCACCCCCGTGGGCCTTTCTCCTCTTCCCCTCTCCAAATTCTACCAGGCCTTCAAGGCTCAGTCCTTGCCCAGAATTTTCCAGGAAGCTTTTTGTGACTTCCTTTCCCAGAGCATAAACTCTCTCTCCTTGGAGCTGCTAAAGTATTAACTTCCTGTACCCCTTCGTGGGTGTTGATCACATATGTATTGCTTTTGTGGGAGAAGCAGGTGTTTTACATGTCTTACCTCTCAAGATAGATTCTAGGCTTAAGATCAGAAAACACCTTTCCTTTTTGACAAATCAGTGCTGGATACCAAGTCGATGTTGAATCAATGCCATAATGCTAACTAGATGATTTTCATGAAAAATGAAACCGTAGGTACAGGACATGGAGGTACACACCTCGGTACTCAGGAGGCTGAGGCAGAGGGATGAAAAGTTCAAGGCCAGCCTCAGCAATGTAGGGAGACCCTGTCTCAAAATTTAAAACTAAGAAGGGCTGGAAATGTAGCTCAGTGGTAGAACACCCCTAGGTTCAATCCCCAGAACCATAGATAGATAGATAAAACTTTCTGTAGCTTCACTAACAGTAGATGGAAAGTGGACAGAATGAGTGTGACCTCTACAAGCTGCTGTGGGGTTTGTGGTGATGCCACCCAGCAGGTGTCATTCATGGGAGTGGGAGGGATTTCCAGAGGGCTTGGGTATTTCCAAACAGGAAGTGACTTTATTATGGCCACAGAGTGCAGAGGAGTTGCTCTTGGCAAGCTGATTAAGGGGGTAAACTGAATGGTTGAGTAGGCACAGGTTTTAGAATCAGACAGACTTGGGGTCCAATCTTAGTTCCACTATTTAGAGAGGTTTTTGACCCTGTGCAATGTGACTCAGCCTCCCTGAGTCTCAGTTTTATCATCCACAAATGAAAATAACAATAATGTCGATGACTCTGCAAGGTTGTTGGGTGTAGATAAGATAATGTGGTCAAGATGTACTGTCATTATCAAAGAGAGTCCTGCAGGCCAGGGAAATATCAGGAGGGAGCCAGGCCTGGCCTAGCAAGAACTGACATCCAGGATAGGTTGGAGAAACTGAGGTCTCAGAAATGCACAAGCAAGTGCTTTTGTTTACCACGGACTCGCTATGTGCCACCTGATATCTAAAGAACAAGCCGACCTTCATAGCATACTTGAGAGTGAAGAACATTGTCACTGAATTACAGATGAGGAAACCACAAGACTCTAAGAGGTTAGATGATTTGTCCAGGGTCACTCAGAGGATGTCAAACTCCAGAACCTGCAGTCTCAACCACGCTTCTAGACTTAAAAGTTAGGCATTTGAGGAAAAAGATCTAATGTCTTCTAAAACAGGATGTTACTTGGAACTTTTCCTGGTATCCACGAGTCACAACTAAAACCCTAAAGGTGAAGAAGTGCATCTCCATGCCGAAGAAGGGGGCCCCTCCACCCTGCAGGACTTGCAGAGAGATAACAAAACTAGTTCAGAACTTCATATACAAGCCCCATGTCCACTGCTAACAGATGATAGGCTGACTTCCTGAGCCCAGGGAGTCTCAGGGATATGTGACAACGAGGAGTGGACTGTCAGAGCAGAAGCTGCTGGGGATGGGGTTGAAGGAGACTAAGAGGAACAGGGTTTTGATCACATCAAGGAAGAACAGATGGCTCGAAATAAACCCAGGCTGGCTTCCTCCTTCCCTTCCATCTCACTTCCCCTCCCATCCTGTAGGAGCCAAAAGGCACCCCCAATGAGGAGACAAAACGTGTGGACTTAGAGCTGGGGGAAAACACACCCTTTGGATTTGGTGAAAATTTTGATGAATTGTAATCAGATGAGAATTTTTAATAAGTGAAAAGGAGACTCTTCCAATACCTAATAGTGATGGGAGTCCTATTGGAGTTATATGAGGGGTCCACCAGGCATGTCTGCAGCCCATTGAAGGGATGGTTGGGGGGAAAATTAAAGTTGTTTCCTCTCTGTACCCGACCAGGTCCAACCAGATCAATGAACAGGTTACATTTGGAAATCGGGCCACTGGAGAGGGCCACACCAGGAGTACCAGGAAGGGCAAGGTAAAGAATCCAAAAGAATTACTGGGTTCTGCCCTCAGCTACCTGGGCAATCATTCTTTCCAGTTAACATGGAAGAGGGCACAGGAGATATGTCTCAGAACCCACTGTTGTGGCACTTCAGAATGATTAAATATAATTATTATTGTGGTAACTACACAGTAAGCCGAGTACAAATGTTATTCCAAGATATGACTCAAACACTCCCAAACTGAGAGTCTGAGTTATTTTAAAAAAAAAAAAAACTTGCAGATTTTGTTGTGTGGACACATCCTGAGTGGGTGGACCATTAAGTCCAGATTTTGGAGTCCAGAAAGAGCCAACCTAGCTGCCAGCACCACGGGACTTTGTCAAAGGACTCTACATAAGAAACCCTTAAAAATGGCTTCCTCTGGCTTAACATAAGATCTTAATTCATAAACTTGGCACTCAAGTTCATGCCTCACATGGAGATGCCAGTATCAAACCACCAGCGACACCCACGATCTTGGCCCCTCATTTTCCCAGTGTTCCCACTGGGGCTCTGTGCAGAAATGACCCTGAGAAGTTAGTGCTACTGACCCTGTATTGACATGGATGCTGAGGGTTTGAAAGATGAGGACCTTTCCCCAGACTTCAGAGCTTGGGAGTAATTAAGACCCTTAATATGCCAGGCATGGTGGCTCATACCTGTGATCCCAGCCACTTAGAAGACTAAGGCAGGAGGATTGCAAGTTCAAGGCCAGCCTCCAGAACTTTGTGAGACCCTGCATCAAAAGATAAAGGGGCCAGGGTGTAGATCAATGGTAGAGTTCCTGGGGTTTAATCACCAGCACTACAAAAACCAAACACGCAAAAAAAAAAAAAATCACACCCCCAAATTCCCATAACTACGCTGGCCCAGCCTCAGCATCTGCCTTTTGATGCCTAAATCTTTGCCCTACACAGATCTTGCTCACCCTTGGCCCCCAGATAACTCCAACATTCAGAGAAGCGTCCCCTGACTCTGAACCACCTATCACACTACACTTGCTAGTCTCCTCACAGCACATGTCCGTCTGACTGCTGCAATGGCATTCAATGACATTACAGTAGGTCCATCCAGGACCTCTCCTCTGTCCACACCCACTCTCTTCGTGACCTTAGCCAGTTCTGTGAGTCTAAACACTCTGCTGAGCCCCAAACCTACACTCCAACCCAGCCCACCTCTCCCTGATATCCTACTGCTACTGGGACCTCTGCAATTGGAGGTCAGAGAGCGTCTCCAAATTAACAAATTCAAAACTAAATTTACAATATCTATCCCAGACCTCCAGCCTGCCACCTCAGTGAAAGGTGACACCTAATCCTCCAAACTAGGCACTGCGGAGTCAGCCTTGACCACGATCCCCTCAACCTCTACCTGCTTTGCATCCTGTTGCTCTGCTAGCCTAAGACATGCAGAAATGGACCACTTCCCACCCCCACGGCCATCACTCTGAGCCACCCTCAGCCCTCCAGCCTCTCCGTCACCATTGTTGCCACCAACTCCAGGCTACACTCCGTGAGGTCATGTCAGCCTTGAAAATATAAATTAAAGCACGTCCTCCCCTGCTCAGAGTCCCCATTGCTTTCCCATCCGATTTTGAATGGAATCACCATTGCTCAAGCCTCGTAGGCCCTCCCTGATCCAGCCTCATTCAGGGACTGACCCAGAACATTCTCATTTTACAGGTGGGAAAACTAAGTCCCTGGCAGGAGGGCAGGGTCACAGGAAGGAAGCACACAAGCTCCTTGCAGGAGGAAAGGAAGGGGCTTGCTTAGTATGAGGGCCAAAGGAGAATCAAAGTAAGGAGAAGGAGGAGACCCGCAACAGGGGGACAGGGCAGGGGAAGGCAGCAAAGCAGCCTTGCCCAGTTTCCATCATCTGGCCCAGGTCTGCCTGCAGGAAGGGGAACATGCCATGTCTGCATGCCCATCCAGTGTAGCAGGCCCAGGACGGGCTAATATCAGGGACCTTCTTGGGCTAGGGATATAAAGCTGGAGGATGCTGCAAAGCTTGGGAAGAGCATCAGCAGGAGGAAAAACACAGGGGCCACCCAGCTTGGGAAGAAGAGTGGATACACAAGACAGCAATCAGGGAAGACTTCCTAGGGGAGGCACTGCAGGAGCTGAGCCACAAAGATGCATTCCTGGAAGATAAAGGCGCCAACTGAACAGACAGGGTTTTAGCAACTCCGTCGGCCTCATCAGGACCAGCCCTGCCAACATCACCAAGACTGCCTCTGCCAGCCCCTGGTCCCTTCCCATTCTGCTGCCACTCCCTTTCTTGTTCTTTCCCACATCTGTGGCCCTCACTCACAAGGGAAGGTCTTTGCATCCTACTTCATTGAGGCTTTGATTTGAATTTCATCCATTCTCTGCCCTGCTCCAGCACCCATCGGCCAGACAAACCAACCACTTCCACACAACACCCTGCCTGTCTCAGCCAATGGAGGAGCCCTCCTCCTTCACAGGTGGCCCCTCCACTCACGGCTAGGACCCTGACCCTCTCCTTGCACCTGCTCCAGCATCTTGAGCCTTTGGTCACCCCTCTCTCCTTCACCCTTGGCCTCTCCTCCTTCCTGGGTTCCTTCTGCCAGTGGAAAGCTCCCATAGATTCCACCCCTCAATGCCAAGTTAACTTATTAAAGACAACTCAACCACAGATTGAGAACCTGGACATGTACCTTCTGAGTTCTCTGAAGATTGTCTGTTTCCAAAGCCAGGCTGACTTCCTTACAGATTCCTACTAAGAGAGGAAAAAAAACAGTAAAGTTACTATTATTGTATTTGAATAAAATCAGCCATAGGGGCTGCCTTGTTAAAGTGCACCACCATCAGGGAGCAGACGCCTGGAGGCAAAGCATCCTGGGTGGCATCCTGAGGCATCTCACTCCAAAGGAGGGACATGCAGCAGCAGCCCGCTTGCAGGTGCTCATTCATGGACCCCAGGATCCAGGGGATTCAGTCTGCACCAGGAACTTCTATTTGGTTGAAGTCTGCTTCAAGCACTTTGCAAACTAACACGTTTTCATGAACATCATTAGTATGCACTGAGGAGAAAAGAAATAAGATGGTGAAATTATTATTAACATGCATGTTTTTATACCACTCAGATAAAGAATCAAGTTCACCTCTTTCATTAAACCAGTTGCTGATATTTGTCTTGACCTCATTTAATGCACTATTTGGTGACTTCATTTAATAAAGCTACCTTCCCTGTTCAGCTGCCCCTTTTGATCACAAATTAGATTCTATCATGTGCAGACTACTGAAGAGAGTCAGCAAGTCTTTTTTTTTTTTTTTTTCATTTGTCAGCTTCATTTTCTAAAGACAATCTAAGGTTGCCCTTAATAAATGTGTTGAGCAAATGTATATTTGCCTCTTAGATTTAGAGTGAATTTTAGAAATCAGAATTTGATTTAAAAACCAATCTCAAATGATGCCATTCCTACCTCCACTAGACTGTGAGCTCCTGAGAAGAGCGAGATCATCTGTAACCCACATCTGCACTTAGCAGAGAACCCGTCCTGTATCAGTCAGTAACCACCATAACCATGCTGCATAACAAACCACCCCAAAATCAGCAGTTCACAATAATAGGCATTCATTCTGCTCCATGAGTTGCTTTCAGGTCATTTTCATCTTGAGTGTTCTGGTCTGGATTCCACTGTGGGGCTGGGGAGGCGTGTGTCAGTGTCCACACTGTGGGACAGCTGGCTCTGGTCCATGAGTGTTCCTTCTTGGACAGGCTGGAAGAGTAGTGAGTTTCTAGAGCATGTCCTGTGGCAATCACCAAAACACAAGCTCCTTTAAGTCCACAGACTCTCTATTGGCCAAACCAAGTCATATGGCCAAACCCAGCATCGGTGGAAGAAGCAGTGAAAGTGGCAGAGTGTGGCTGTGTTGTCCTTTTATAATGGAGTAAAAAAATTGGATCAGAAATTTAAATTATCCCAAAAGCCCATAAATATTAATAACATTAGGGAATGTGTGAAATCCCTGCTCCACCTGTTCCCAACCACATGGATTTAGGCTCCCTGCTTAGCATCTCTGAGACTCAGTCTCCACCTCTACAAAACGGAGAAAATCATGTTTCTCTGGCACTTAGGTGCTTGTCCAGATTCCTGTTGCAAGTCACAGGCAGACACACGACTTGAATGCAGACCTGCGTCCATTCGATCCAGAGTGATAAGGGAGTCTTGGAAAGAGCCCTGGGCTGGAGATCATACAGACCTGAGGGCTACCATGAGCTTGCCGTGTGACCTTGACAGTGTCCCTTACCCTGTTTGTACTTCAGGTGTTTCCTCTACACCACAGGAGGCTGCACCAGACCAGAGCTGGGTTCCAATGTCCCATATCCTCTCTAAACTCTCACATCCATTCAACAAATATTTAACCAGCCACAGGCAAGTCTTCGAGTTAGATCCTGGGGACAGGGCAAGGATTTGGACCACAGCCACCTAACTCCTTGAAAAATCTTCCATTCGCTCAGCCCTTTCTCCAGGCCTGCCTCTGAGGACTAAGCTCCTGCAGGAGGAGTTAGAATGGGGCAGTGGGGACTATGCTATGTTGTCGTCATTACCCTCAACTGGGCTCTCAGTGCTGCCCAGAATTCCCACTGCTTGATCCACTCACTGCCCCTTCCCCACTCCAGTGGCCATTGCAGTTTCCCCCATCCCCAAATCTCTGACACCCTGCCTCCTCCCTCAGTCTGGGTAGGAAACCTGGCCTCCTGCATCAAAGCTAAAGTTGAAGCTCTCAAACAAAAGCTCTCCTTCCTCCACACGTGCCTGCCTGCCCCTCCCAAGGTATTCCTACCACCTGGGCTTGGAGAGAGGGCGCTCCCTTCCCACCTTGGCAGGGATTCACACGATCCATCTCCCCGTTTCTCAACTGCTCCCTCTCAACTAGGTCACGAGCATCCGTATTTAAACACATTCAAGTCTTTTACATCTTAAAAATGAAATCCTCTCCTTGACCCAACAACCCCTTTCAGCTGCCAGCAAATCAGCAAATCTCTCCTCTTCCCTTCTGTTGCCGTCAGATTTCTTAGCTACAAGTAACAGAAGCCAGCTCATGCCGATCTAGGCAAAAATGGAACTGATTAAAAAGATGTTGAAACACATGTCCAAAAAAAAAAAAAAAAAAACTTGCACACAAATGTTCTTAGCCTCACCTCCATGAAGGAATGAAGCAAGATACAATGAAAGTGACTGAGTTTATATAAAACTCAGACAGAACTCATGATATATGAGAAATAAGGAGTTCTCTGGGGCCAGGGGGTTGGGAGAAAAATTGTCTGCAAAGTGCACAAGGTAACTTTTGGGGGTGCCGGACGTGGTCCGTATTTTGATGAGAGTAGTGGTCACACAGGCCACACATTTTTGTTTTTCCCTAAGGACACCAGCTTGGGTCAGCTTCTCTCACTTCTGCTGCCACCACTCCCCTTTCTGTTGGTGCTGCCGAATGTTCTGTCACATCACTGGTGCCTGCTCTGCTGCCAGCTAGCCCAGGGACCACGGCTGTCACAGACTGCATTGCTCTAGAAAGCATTCCTCCAGTCCCTTCCACTTGCACTACAATAGCTTTGATTTTCAGGTCAGGGGTGACACTTCTGATGGACGAGCTCTGTCCTCTGCCCACCCCAGCCCAAGGCCAGCCAGGAAGACAAGTATGTGGCACCTTCCTCGTGTGTGGTGGGAGGCAGCCTCTGCTCCAGCCAGAAAGGATCATGGGCAGGGAATTCTCCAAACACAGGAAGGCAATGTGGACGGGCAATCAAGAGGAATGGCCGGTGCCCGCCTACCCCCCCAGAGAGAATGTCCAAGCAGCTGTCCACACCAGCTGCCTCTGTCCCACACCCTGCACCCTGTCTCCCACCACCATCTGGCTTACAAGCAGCCCCTACTTCCCTCCCGAACAGGGACTGCGAAGGTCACCAATGGCTTCCCTGTCACCTAAGCTAACAGACACGTGGCCCATCCTCCTTGAACTCCCTCTTCTACAGGCTTCACAGCTGCCACCCCATCCCGACTTCCCTCTGCCCCTCCTGCTTGGTCTACCTTGCCAGACCATCTTCCTCTCCCCGCCCTTAAATGCTGGCGTTCTTCAAAGCCCTTTCCTCTCCCTCCTGCGTCCGTCTCTTCACTGGTGACTCACGTTGCTCTCCCTGGCCCACACGTCTCCGCCGAGCTTCAGACCCACTTGACATCCGCACTTTGATGTCTCCAAGGCAACAAGTCACACTCCTCTCTTTCATCCTGAACCAAAGGACAGAAAAACAAGTGAATCATCCTCCAGGAGAGGAGAAAACTCTGGGCTTTAGCACCAGCGAATCTGGACTGCGAAAACTGCTCGGGTGCATGGCCACCATTCTGCTTCCTAAAACTTGCCCCCATGTAAGTCATCGGGATTGTGAGCCCAGGTGACATGTGTGTCAGGAGATCAAGCATCATCCTGTAGAATCCCATCTCTATGCCTTTGAGCCACACTGAGCTCCAGAAAAGCTCGACAAGACAGACAGGACCCGGCCCCAGAGCGCTCGCCACATGAAAGAGGAAACAGAGCAGAGCATGCCGTCCTGAGGTGGCAGGGGAACGAGAAGGTGGCAAGGCCACACCTGCCCATTGGAGGAAGCTCGCCTTCCTTAAGTGGGCATACCTATTCTATGAGCCAAAGAAGGACAGCAGAATGAGAAAGTGGTTGTCCCTACAAAGGTGTCCAAAAACAAAGGCATGGTCTTCCACCCCAAACTTGGTCATCTTCCAGGATTCACCATATCAGGGCTGGCACCAGTATCCCTCCAAGGGCCAATGTCAGGAGTCCATCCATGAGGATCACCAGTGCTCACCAGTCACACTTTGTCAGCCTCCCTCTCATCCCTGGCCAACCATTCCCACACTCGGTCAGCTGACGCAACTCCATTCTGCCTACTGCAGAGTCTCCCAACCAGTCAGTCCCCAACCCATTGCCACATTTTGACCAAAGCAAATCTTCTCCTAAACCACCTGTGTGTGTGTCACATATTTTGCATAAAACCCTCATCCCCTTGCCATGCACCTCGGATGAAGACCCCAGCTCTGGTGTGGTAAGGCACTGCATGAACTGCCCTGTTCTGTCCCCTCCTCTGCCCCTCTCTTGCTTTGGCTGCAGTTCTCCTATCCATTCCTCCCACATGCCTGGCACAGATCTTTGCCTGTGCAGTTCTGTCTGCTCAGAAGTCTCTCTTTTCTCTCTCCTCTTGTTCGCTCTTGGCTACCTTCAAATCTTACCTCAAGTACCACTGGGCAACCATCTCTGGAAGTCCTCCCTCTCTCTAAAACCAGGTCACCCTCATCCTAATCCTTCAGGGTTCATCTCGAGTATGCCACTGTTTACTTACCTGGGGGTGAATTGGTGTTAGTCACTCTTACTTTTCATAAACCACATGATTGTCCAAGATGTGGTTGCTCACCCCATCTTTCAGAGACAGACCAAAGTGGACCTTAAATGCTTACTGAATGAATGAATGAATGAGCCCTCAGCCATTTCTTCTAGTAGCATCTTCTCCCCAACTCCGGTCAATGTGTGCATGCCTCCTTCCCTCCCGTCCTCTTTCTTTTCTTCTCTCCCCTTCCTTTCTCCCTCCCAAAGATTCCTAACAGCTTTGCCAAAATTCTTCAGCCCAAAACTTTTGCTGCCACAGCGCCACCTAGAGTTCATCTGAGAGGATAGTTCATTGCCAGAGCAGTTGACCGCTGTCCAGCCCAGTGGAACCCAACTCTGCCTTGGCCCGCTCTGCCCTGTGTTCTGAGCACATCTCTGAATCTTCACACCTCATTTTCCTGGCTTTGAGACACCATCATTTCCATAATCCCCAAAGTGCTTAATGGAGACGTTGAAGCCAAACTGAAATGAGACAAGGAAGGTCTGGACATGGCTCACAGTAGCATCTTCCTCTAGAACCTGATCAGCCTGCCTTTCCCTGTTCCTCTCCAGTTCTGCTTTTCTCTACTCACCTTTAGCTAATAATTTCAGTTGATGTTACAAGGCAGCAAGTATTTAATGAGAAACAAGATTAAAGTCCCCATGCAAGGTGTTAAAAGCAACTTGTATTTATTGAGGAAGACCTGCAAAAGGGAACAAGCGCTCTGGTCCTGAGCTGCCACTTATCCTCTAAAAACACAGGCTTAATATGCAGTTTGGACCAGGTGCCTTAAAAATCAGTCTAGCAATCCCACTGTGTGGACAGAGGTCTGTGGTAAGAATGCTCAGTGCATGGTAGCACACAGTGGCAAATGTGTAGAAGATGAGACAAGTAAATTGTGGGATTTAAATACTATGTCATCACTAAAAATAATTCACATAAATGCTTTTTTAATTGTCAATATACCTTTATTTTATTTATATGTGGTTCTGAGAATGGAACCTAGTGCCTCACACATGATAGGCAAGCGCTCTGCCACTGAGCCACAGCCCCAGCCTTCACATAGATGTTTTATCATAATGTAAGGACTCACTTGCAAGCTAATTGGCAGTATAGAAACAGTGTATGATATATGCACAAAGTGTTACCTCATCTATGTAAAATAACAATACAGTGTGGAAAGAGTGTGTGTAAGATGATACTCTCAAATATTCTCTATGGTTGTTCTGGAGGATTCCTTCTTTTCTATTTTCTTTTTCTCCATGTCCTAAAATCTTTGTAATGAGTTTGTCATTTATTTGTAATGAAATAGTAACAAATCTCAGATTACTGAAATAATCTGAAAGAAGAAAATTGTGAAAAATATAGAATAAATCTAGATTAAAATGGTTTTCTGAATAGTCTATATAAAACTCCTCATCAGAGACTGGGAAGTCTCTGGACTAATTATTTTCCACAGAGAGGGTTCTGAGACTCACCAGATAGATTAAGGTCAAGAATGGGCAATAGTCTGCCTTTTGCCAGGGTCTCAGCAAGCGTCTCCTGGTGCTTAACAAAGTGGTTGGACCCCAGTGGTGGGGAGCTCATCTCAGTCACTGTGCCTGCCACATAGCATCCCGGTCAAAGAAAGCAAAGCAAACCAGAGACCATAGCGTGAAAGCTGTTATCTCAGACCTGACTGCTAGCTCCTTGCTCCCACCACTGTGGGACTCACCGCAGTTACCCCTGTGTTGGGCTTGTGTGATTACAGAGGATCAGGGGCTGGGCAAGGGGACCTCTACATGCCCTGCATGCAGAACCAGGCTTTGTTTGATGATCATTAAATGTCAGCTGCATCTGGATCCTTCCATGCTGGGTGCTTACACATTCTGCCTCATTCAATCTTCACAGCACCACTTGAGAAGAGAGCATTATTACACCCATTTTACAGAGAAGGAAAGGAATTGAATGGCAAGTGTTAAAGTGCTTCTGCTCAAGGACCCACTTCTAGAAAATGTCAGAGCTGAAACATGGTCTCTGGACCCATCCGCTCCAAGCTCTTCATTTCACTGTTTCAATCGTGGCTACATGAAGGAGTGAGCAGACAAAACAGGAATTTGAGTTTACATTTGACCTGACCTTGAGTCAAGTATCTTATTAATTGATTGTTGGCTTTGGGCAAGAAAGCCCTTTGAACCCTACTTTTCTCGTCTCTATCAGGAAGACAATAATAATGCTCAAATTGTAGCACTATTGTGAATATTAAACAGATCTTTTAATTCCACTCATCAGACACACGTGCTGCCTCACACATGCTAGGTTCTGCCTTGGACACCAGAAAGAATGAGGTGAGTCAGACAAGCTGTGCCCTCGGGGAATTTCCTGTCTGATGGGGAGCAAATTGTAAATACTCTGTTTCACACAAGGGGTGACAGACCAGAGGGAACCAGAGCGTCACAGTGTCCAGAGCATCAGAGAAGATTCACAGAGGAAATGACCTACGAGCTAGATCCTAAGACACGAACCCAGGAGGTCGCCAGGCAGGGGAATCGAGGAGGGCTTTCCAGGCAGGGCGCCAGTGCTTGTTAGGAGTCCTAGAGAGGTCACTAGTGATCTTTGCAAGAGGAGTTTACTTTGGTTTGAGAAGGAAAAAAAAAAAAAGACAGATTGTCAGGGGTTGAAATTTACTGAGAAGGAGATAGAGGGAGGACATCAGTAACAGGGGAACTGCTCAAGTTTGCTTTTGTGGGTTTCTCTGTTTGTAAGGGTGGGAGACAAGGGAGTCTATTTTTAATACTGGTGTGAAGGAGCCAGGAGAGAGGTTGAGGGAGAGTGGATGGTGAATGCTATTTGGTTCCTAAGCAGGCAGGTGGGGTGGGTGGAGGACAAAAGAAATATAGGGTACACAGGAGGGACACCCTTGCACTGTCAGAGAAAGTGGGAAATATGAAGGTAGATTTGATGTCAGGAACCTCCACCTCCTGCCCCCCAAGCTGAAACCTGAGCCTCTAGACTAGATGCTCAATTCCCAGAACAAGGAAAGCTTCCATTTTAAACTACATTTGCATTTACCACCACCCTTCTCTGTCATAACTTGGGATATCACATTCAAATTACTTATTTCCCTTGGGGGCAGAAATAATATCTGGTTTATCTATGGATCCACAGAACTCAACACAAAGCCACAAGATATATTAGCATTGTGAGTGCCCTGGAGGATGTTGAGAGAAGATTATTCAAAATGTGGATAATGTAGAACTGTTATATAAAAGCTTACACTAGAAACAAAATGTCAAAGACAGGTACCTGACTCTCCTCCCTGCACCTCAATTCCCTCTTCTCTCTCTGTCTTACACACACACACACACACCAAGAAGAAGTTGGTCCAACATTTTCTGAACTGTTTAGGAACAGGGGAAAATCTTTAAAATATTTTAAAGGAGATCACGACAATTTTTTTTAAATGTTGCACAAACAGAAACGAAACATAAGACTATGGCACTTTAAGATTTAGATGCAAAATCCTTAGTAAAATATTAACAAACAGGATCCAGAAGAATATTAAAAGACTACTACTATTTCCAAGTGGATTTTGTTTTCCAGACTGAAAAGATAGGTCAATAGTAAGTATCCTCTAAGTCAGGCATGATGGTGCATGTTTATAGTCCCAGCTACAGAGGAGGCTGAGATAGGAAGATTGCACAAGCCCAGGAACTGAAGGCCAGCAGGAGAATGCAGCAAGACTCAGGAGAGAGATAAGAAGAAAACTCAGATGATGGTGCCCATGGACAATGATAACACATTTGATAGAATTCAACAAACATTCTTGATGAAAAAGAAATAAAATAAGGAAGAGAATGGAAACAGAGACTCCTGAGCATATCTTTCTTGCATTATCTTTAAGGTAGCAGAAGCACTATCACTGCAGTCCAGGAGACAGATAGAGAAGGCCAACTGCTGCCACTATCACTTGTCCTTGTTCTGGTGATACCTCTTGCCAGAGGCAGAGTGCAGGACTATTTTTTTCTCCACTTTGGATGTTTCCTTCCTCTTTGAGAGAGCCTAGTTAGAATAACATATCTGGCCTCCCTCGTTCATTTCACTCCAGGGAAAACTGGTGAGTTTTGGAAACTTCCTCTTGGGAGGACCTACATCCATACCTGCATCCTACAGGAGCAGCTGCTGCCGACCTCACCACGTGAGCCTGACCACCCCCATCCCCATGTTGCCCATGACCGGATGAGTGCATCAGTATTAGAAAAACCCCTTCTCCCACAGATAGGAGCCACATTCTCCAATAACCAGCCCTCATCAGTAAAACTGGTGAGTGTTGACCCTCTTCTACTTCAAAGACTTGTCTCCATTGGTTCAGAACTTGAACAGAAAGGAAATTGCTGTTGACATCTGTGAAGTTCCAGCAGAACTAGCCAATGCACTGAGGTGTTTTAATCAGGTTTTCTTTGTTGGTTTGTTTTTCCTGCTGTGACTAAAATATCTGACCAGAATGAATCTAGAGGAAGAAAAGTTTATTTGAGGGCTCATGGTTTCGGAGGTCTTAGCTCATACAAGACAGGTTCCATTCCTCAGGGCTGGAGGTGAGGCAGAATATCATGGCCACAAAGGGTGGTGAAGGGAAGCAGCTCACATAGTGGCCATCAGGAAGCAGAGAGAGAGACTTCACTCCAGATACAAATATATATGCCAAAGCCACGCCCTAATTCCCATGTCCCCCCAGTCACACCCTCCCACTTCAGTTACCACCTAGTTAATCCCTATCAGGGGATTAATTCACCAATTGGGTTAACTCTCACAACTCAATCATTTTCCCTCTGAATCCTCTTATGTTGTCTCATATGTGAGTTTTGGGGGGACACCTCACATCCAACCCATAACATAAAGCAAGACCAAAGAAAAGGAAAGAAAAACCCAAGCCATAGAAAAATTGAAAAGGAAGTGGTAAAAACCAAAAGAGAATCGACTGGAAGGCTAAAGGAGTTCAGGAATTCCACTGGATGCAAAATAAATAGCTCTAAGATATACAAATAGCATTCGATTAGAAGGCACAGCGTAATGGGAGAAAAAAATTATAATGTCGACAATAACAATAAAATAAGGATAAACTCAACTAGAAATGTGACAGATCTATGTAATGAAAATACTCTTGAGAGACATAAAAACACACTAGAACAAAGGGAAAGGCAGACCACATTCCTAACTGGGAAGACCCAACGTCATAAAGATGACAAGTCCCCCTGGGTTTTATAAAATGAACTGTCATCCCAATGGAAAGATTAACAATATCCTTTGAACTGAATGAGTCAATCCTAAAGTTTTTATGGTAAAATAAGTGTACAGTATTATTCTAGAAAGGTCTATAAAGGAAGAGCAATGAAGGGTGACTAACCTTACAGCTGAAACAATATTTATTAATGCACACATTTAAACAATATGGCACTGGCAGGCAGGTCAACAGAGCAGAATAAAAAGTCCAGAGAAGGACCAAAGTGGATACTGGAATTTAGTGTACTGTGAACCTGGCATCTCATATCAGCAGGGAAAGGATGAACTATTCAATAAATGGTATAGAAATGACTAAGTAGTCCTTTGGGATAAACTAAGGTTGGGTGTAACCTCACACCTTATCCAAGATAAATTCCAAATGGTTCCAAGAGCCGAATATAAAAAGTAAGAGTTCAGAAGAAGTATGAGAAAATGACTATAATTTCAGAGCAAGGATGACCTTTCTAAATATGACAAAATCAAGAAGCCACTAGTAAAAAAAAAAAAAAAAAAGAGCTGATGAATTTGGCTATAAAAAAACTATAAAGTTTCTTCGATGGTAAAAACACTCAATAAAAGTATCAAGAGAATTTTTTTAGAACTTCACCAACTCTTTCTAAAGTTCATATGGAAAAGTAAATGTGAAAACTATCCATAAGGAATAATGAAGTGGAACAAGCACTTTCAGCTTATATCACAGGCAAAAGTCAATTTCCTTTTAAATGTAAGCTCTGAAAATCAATTTAAAAGATCAACACTTTACCCCACCTCCAAAAACAGGCAAAGAATATAAAACACACAATTTGAAGAAAAGAAAATACAAATGGTCCTTAAATATATAGAGAGATGCTCACAGATATAATAAAAGAAATGTAAATCAACACTTCACTAAGATCTATTTTATGCTAACCAGACTGACTATGATCAAAAAGTTCAATAACATACTCTGTTGGAAGATTTATGGACACCAACAGTCTCAGGTCAGTGGGGGGTGTCTACTAGTCTGTTCCTTTTAATGGCAACTTTGCAACCTCAGTGTACAGAAGAAGGAATCCATGACCAGCAACTCCAGCTCTAGGAACTTATCCTAGAGATACAGTGAGACACATGCAAAGTAACATTCGTGTAAACAGAGTTATTTATAGAATTGTTTGTAATAGTGAAAAATAGACAGCAATCTCATTAGTGGGTGGATACAAATATTAAGGTACATTCATCAAAGCCATTCTCTGCAACTATGGAAAAAGAACCACACTCTTTATGAGGTGGTACAGAACAACCTGCAAGATCCATTGTTCAGTGGAAAAAGTGAGATGCAGAATACAATGTATGTGTATTTTTTTAAGCAGTAGGGGAAGACCATATGTGCACATTCATTTTAAATGCATAAAATATCTCTGGAAAGGGGCATAAGAAACTGGTGGCATTGGATCCTCTGGAGAGCAGTGGCTACATAGCTGGAGACAGGATGGGGTGGGGGAAACTTCTCACTTGATGTTGTACAATTGCTATAGTTAGAGACATTTGAATATACTCCATCTCTAAAATATTTTGTTTTAGAAAACAAAAATCTACATGTGATTTCTGTCCTTAGGGCAGAATACCCATTTGTTTTAAGAAAACATAAGAACTAGCCATTAAATTGCATCTTACAAAGCAAACACACAACTCCCACACTGCATTCCATTTTGGGGAATGTCTACATAACTTGAATGTCTACATAACTTTTTATTCTAATTTGTTATATATGACAGCAGGATGTATTACAATTCATAGTACACACATAGAGCAAAATATTTCATGTCTCTGTTTGTACACAAAGTAGAGTCCCACCACTCATGTCTTCATACATGTACTTAGGGTAATGATGTCCATCTCATCCCACCATCTTTCCTACCCCCATGCCCCCTTCCTTCCCTTGTCCCCTTTGCCTTATCTAGAGTTCACCTAATCCTCTCATGCCCCACCTCCAACCACATTATGAAATCAGCATCCTTAAATCAGAAAAAACATTTGGCATTTGGTTTTTGGGGACTGGATAACTTCACTTAGCATTATATTCTCCAACTCCATCCATTTACCTGCAAATACAATTTTATTCTCTTTTAATGCTGAATAATATTCCATTGTGTATATATACCACATTTTCTTTATCCATTCGTCTACTGAAGAGCATCTGTTGGTTCCACAGTTTAGCTATTGTGAATTGTGTTGCTATAAACATTGATGTGGCTGTGTCCCTATAGTATGCTGATTTTAAATCCTTTGGGTATAGACCAAGGAGTGAGATAGCTGGGTCAAATGGTGGTTCCATTCCCAGTTTTCCAAGGAATCTTCATACTGTTTTCCATATTGGCTGCACCAATTTGCAGTCCCACCAGCAATGTATGAGTGTGCAGTTTTTCCCATATCCCCACCAACACTTATTGTTGTTTGTATTTTTAATAAAATTTGTATTCATTCTGACTGAAGTGGGATGAAATCTTAGAGTGGTTTTGATTTGCATTTCTCCAATTGCTAGAAATGTTGAACATTTTTTCACATATTTGTTAATTGATTGTATAGTTTCTTCTGAGAAGTGTCTCAAAAATTTTGACATAGATATTTAGATGTGATATTTCTTTGTTCTATATGAGTTAGACTTCATCATGCTTTGTGTGTGAGAGTTCTTATTTAATAACTCTTCACCACAGAGTCTAAGCTTAGAATTAGAAAGATGTCTAGTCACCCTACCTGCAGAGCCAGTATTCACAATTAACAGGTTGGACAAAGCTCAAACTGACTTTGATCATTGATGTTCTCCACCATTTATTTAAGCTTAAAATGGCTTGGACTTATTAATGTTCACTTATTGCCTTTTGAGCTGATTGTCTTGGGTGCTTAGGACAAGGCTTCATCCTTGAGAGTGAGAAAATGAACATTTCTATGGTCAACCATCCAGAACTGCCAGCCATCTGGACATTGGGAAGAATGGGCCAGTGTCCACCACACTGGGCATGGGAGGAAACTTCTCATCAAGGCTTGTGATGGTTGACTTTGAAATCCTAATATAGCCTGGAGCTGGGGCACACACCTATAATCCCAGTGACTCAGGAGGCTGTGGCAGGAGAATCACAAGTTCACAGCCAGCCTCAGTAATTTAGGAAGGCCCTCAGCAACTTAGTAAGACCCTATCTCAAAGTAAAAAATAAAAAGGGCTGGGGATGTGGCTCAGTGGTTAAGCACCCCTGGGTTCAATTCCAGATTTAAAAAAAAAAAAAATCCCTGATGTAGATACCCTCCTTGGAATTGCAGCTGGAGTAAGGATGGGAGGGTGTGACCCAGCCTCTCTTCTAGAGATACAGACTGGGAGTCAGGCTGGGAATGCTTGGAAAGTGATCTTAGAATGGATTTTGCTTTCGGGCTGCAAGACTTGTGCTCTTCTCTGCTGAATACCATGTCTTTTGTGAACCCTCCCATTAAAAGATATACTACCTCCACTCTTCTATGAAAAATGCAGGGAACCAGCCGACAGAATGATAGAGGGGAGAGCTGTACCTGTTGCTTCACAAGGTCAAGAGTGGTAAGAACAGGACATCCCAATTGATCACCAAGAGTATGAAGCCCGACCACCTTTGTCCTGTGTGGCAGCATGACAGGGGACCTGAGCAAAAAAGCTGAGGTCACAGCATCAAGGATGCATTTGACAGCACAGTGCCCAAGTCCTGGACTCTGATACCGCTGTCCACTACAGATAACTTAGACTTTTGGCGGGCAGGTGGCTGTATGCCCTGGAGAGAGAGTTAAACATAAGGATGGATTTGGAGCATCTTGCTGTTTCCAACAAACAAGATAGCTTTAAAGAAAATCAGTGTTGTGCGCGTGTTCTTTTTTTTTTTTTTTTTTTTAAGGAGTCCAGCTTAAACTGCCTTCCACGGGCAAATTTGTGATCGTCTGAACAGCCAAAAGAAGGA
The DNA here is from genome assembly GCF_047511675.1 of Marmota flaviventris. Lineage (NCBI taxonomy): Eukaryota > Metazoa > Chordata > Mammalia > Rodentia > Sciuridae > Marmota > Marmota flaviventris. Next base: position 36,982,584 of record NC_092507.1, on the reverse strand, counting down.
CAGCAAGGAGGAGAGAAAAACATAGGGCTCGTTAGAACAAAATCAGTTCATGAAAAGCCGTGAATTCATGACACCACCAAAAAAAGTTAATGCAAAACATAACAAAAGGGTGGCTTTAACTAAAAGGTAAACATAATAAGATACACTCGTTTTTGTTATTTCAATAAATTGGGGAGTGTTTACCTATGGACCTCTTATTTTTCTAGTAAATGTCTGTCTTCATAAAGGCTTGCCATGTATCAGGAAATAGGAAGAAAAATCACAGGGAATCACCACGAGTAAGTCAGTAAATCATGGCAAAAGGTAAAAACCACGTTAAGAAACGAAAGGAGTGGGCAGCGGGCTGGTCTCATGACCATCAGTGGAAGAAGAGCCGGGTGGGCCAGCCCCACAGGCCCCGGGCCCGCAGCCAGCCAGGGCACTCATTCCACCAGGTGTTTACAGTGATGAATGGGCTGGAGGTCCCAGGGAGAAGAAAAGCAGGCAGACCCAGTCCCTCTTCTCCCATGAAACCTCCAGATGACCCCACTAATTATAAGATAATAAAAGGATCTAGCAGTCTTAAATAATGCTCACAGACTAGATCCATATGTCACAGTGACGGGACAATGGGTTATGTAACCGGGGCCACGTGAGACTCCCTGTGTTAAAAGTTTGGAGACACCAGGTTGTAATAAAACTGGAGACTGTGTGAAAAGCCCAGACTTACAAATTTTACTAATGTTACAAGTGAAGATTAAGGAGAGAAAAAAAAAAAAACAGTGCAGCCCAGCCTGTGTGGACCAGCGGCACTTCTTTGAAACCCTTGGGACTTGAGACCTCATTCCATGCCCCATCGTGAATCAGATGGCTGGCAATTCAGATCCTGGTATGAGTCAGCATTAATTTTTTTCTTTTTTCTTTTTTTCTTTTGGTACCAAGATTGAACCCAGGGGCTCTCCACCACTGAGCCACATCCCCAGCCCCTTTCTTATATTTTATTTAGAGATAGGGTCTCACTAGATTGCTTAGGGGCTCCCTAAGTTGCTGAGGCTGGCTTTGAACTCACAATCCTCCTTCCTCAGGCTCCTGAGCCACTGGAATTACAGGTGTGCGCCACCATGCCCAAACTCAATATTACTTTTCAATCTGAAAAGTTACTCACCCTAACTAGGAATCAAAATAAGTACCTAAAAATTTTAAAGTGTATAACATTAAGTACAATAATGATAAGGACATAGAATTAAGCCACAGAACTGATGCTTTTAGAATAAATACAAATGTTAACACAGTGAGAAGTTTTAATAATTTGGTTTTCTATATGTTTTATCTGTTTGCTTCATGAGTTTGGAAGAGTCAAAAGTTTATTATAAAATTTTGTAATTGTAGTTCACACGATGCAAAACAATGTGCTTATTTAAGTTTACAACTTGTGGTTTGGTACAGGAAGGTTATAGTTAGAAATTGATGATGATAGTTAACCCTGAGGATATTATTGAGTTTTTACTAGGTGCAAAGCAATGCTATGAGTACTTTACATTGTTCTGTGATTTAAGCTGCAGTGCCTCTATGAAGGTTCCTATTATTATCCCCAGTGTATGGTTTAACAGGCTGAGTAACTTGATCTTATGGCCCAAGGTAGTAGCGCTAGAATTCAAATCCAGGACCATGCCCTGTATCCAAAAGAGCCCAAAACACATTGGTAGGCAGGGATAAAATAGGAGAGAGGGAAGGCCAGGAGACCTGAGGAGACTCATGCTCTGCGAGAGATGAGGCCTGAGACTGAGGACATGTGAGGTGGGGAGGGTGTGCGGCAATAAAGAAGGAGGCAGGCGATGGGGGAGAGAGTGGAGTCCTGAGCAACCTCAGCAGCAGGAGTCCCCACAGTTACATTCTGGTCCTGTTGTAGACCCTGATGGGGACATGGATTGCAAATCTCTTCCCTCACACATTCTCCTTTCAAGGTACAGCAAGGCCCTTGCCTGGGCTCTCATGGACTTTTGGGGGACTTAGGAGATTTGGGAGTTGGTGAGTAAGAGAGGAGACAGCAGGAAGCATCCTCTAGTGAGGAGGTGTGGAGGGCCATGTCCCCCTGAGAGGTAGCTCCAGGGAGCCTGGACTGACTAGGATAGTTCAGCCAGGCCCAGCCCTAGACAGTCTACGAATGAAGCTGAATTCTGGGTCTCCAGGGCTAGCAGAAGACTTCTGCTATTTATTTATTTATTTTTGTTACCAGGTATTGAACCCAGAGGCACTTAAACATTGAGCTACATCCCAGCCCATTTTTTTAATTATTGTTTTTATTTTGAGACAGGGTCTCACTAAGTTGCTTAGGGCCTCACTAAGTTGTTGAAGTTGGCTTTGAACTTGGGATCTTCCTGCCTCAGCCTCCTGAGCCTTTGGGATTATAAGGCATGCACCACTGTGCTTGGCAAGCCCTGTCTTCTTGATCATTTTAGAGCCACTGAAGCTCAGGATGAGTTCAGAGCAGGCAGGGTGAGCTGGAACGGAGAAGTAGTCTTCTGGCTGAGCTCACCTTCTTCCTGCCCTCTAACCCTGCACACGGCAGACCCTGTGTGGCCTCCATTCATAAGCCACTGTAGTCAGTAAAGGCCCAATTCCAAAGCAGTGTGGTGTGACACAGTGGTTAAAAGCAAAATCTTTGAAATCAGTAGGTTCAAAGTATAGCTCTGGAATCACCATCTATGTAGCTATGGGTAAACCACTAATCTCCCTCAGCCTGCGTGTGCCCACTCAACCACATAGAATTATGTGAGAATGCTGTGTGACAAGGTACATCAGTGCTTAGTACGGGGTCCAGGGTGTAGCTGTTAGTTAACAATTAGTAGCAAAAACAAAACCAAGCCCGGCCTGGTGGCACCTGCCTGTAATCCCAGCCATCGAAGCTAGAGGATCAAGAGTTCAAAGCCAGCCTCAGCAAAAGCAAGGTGCTAAGCAACTCAGTGAGACCCTGTCTCTAAATAAAACACAAAATAGGGCTAAGGGTGTGGCTCAGTGGTCGAGTGCCCCTGAGTTCAATCCCTGGTACCAAAAAAGAAAAAGAAAAAAAAACCCGCCCCCTCTGCTTTCACGCTTTTACAGCCCACAGGGGCTCCCCCCATCTCCCCCACCTTGTTGTGTAGCTGACCATGCAATGACATCTCCCATGACATTTCTGTCTCTTGGATTGACTCTGCATCTGTGCACTCCTCTCCAAAAGAGTTAAGTAGCTCACAGGGGCTGAGGTTTATGCTGGCCCTTCCTCTCTTCGGGGCCCAGGCTTGTACTGGTCAGGTACTCTATAGGAGCACAATAAAGGCTGATTGGGCTAAATGGCCAATTTATGACTTCTCTTTGAACAGGCCTTAGATGATTACCTTTTATGAGGCTTACACTTTAGACTTAAGATGTAAAACAGAAGCTTGGGTTAAGAGGCAAATAATGGGATATTTTATGTGCTGTTCTGGAGCAAAAGTCCACAGCTTTATTGCAGTGGCTATAAAAACGCATGATTGGCGAAGCCTTGATTGAGAAACCCACAGTAGAAAGAACCCTGGGTCAGAAGAGAGAAGGCCTGGATTTCCCATCACATACTGCTCCATCCAGCCTGGTGCCTTCTCTGTCTGACCTCATGTGCAAAACCAAAGATGCCCAAGGACCCTCCTAGTTCTAGCTGTGCACGGTCCCCAAGTCTGCAAGCCCAAGATGCCCTCTTCCTAGGATTCCAAGATTCCAAAATTTTAAGATGCCCCAGCTTTAAGACGCTAATACAACACATCTAGGACATTGAGCTCTGGAAGTTTCAGGCTGCATGGTCTTCAGGTTCTAGAGTAAATGTGGCCGCCAGCATAGGCCTGGGGGTGGGAGGTCTGGGTTCACATTTCCATCTAGTGCTTACTGAAGTGTAATTTGGGACAAATTCCTTAATGAGAAGCTGAGTTTTCTCACCTATATGATGGAGATAAAGGTAGTGTCCATGGGACAGCGTTGCAGAGGGGATTAAAAGAAACATTGCCATAAAACACTCTGTCATCTCCAGCACAGAGAAATCACTCAGAGATTGGCAGGTACCGTTACTGTTCTAAGCTTCTGTGAGCATGATGTTTTGACAGTCTAAAATCCCCCCATCCAAAAGGAAGGCAAGCCTGTGAATCTAAGGGTCTTGACTCTTCTGTGGCTCTAAGTTCCTGGGGACAAGGACCACGTTCTGGGAAGAGGGCTGTCATCATAACCATGGCCACCAGATGGCAGGCTAGGGTTGCCAGTCTCTCCCCAACCAGGTGGGCCAAGGAGCTTGCTCTGGGACCAGCCCCCAAGACTTCCCTCTTGCTCCCATCTAAGTTTTTGTCTCTAATAGGAACAGAGTGAAGGCCAGGGAGGAGAAGCTTCAATTACTATGGGGTTTTTGTTTGGTTGGTTGGTTGGCTGGCTGTTTTTTGTTTTGTTTTTTTTTCCAATCCAAAGATCTGCAGAGCAAGAATGAAAGGGGACCCAAGAAAGGAGGTGGTTTTATTATGAAATGAGCGCAACACGTGCCATTTCAATACTTGGTACTGGCTGCAGCCTGGAAAGGCCTAGGCCTCTGCATGGGCACACTGGGGGCTTCTCACAGTGGTACCCACTGCCATGCTGCTTAGGAACAGTGTGGTTCTGCATGTAAAGATGAGGCCAGGATTCAGGTGGAGAAACTTCCAGTCTGTGCTGTGTCCCTGATAAGCGAATACAGGCAGCAAGTAACTCAGCAGTATCATGAAGAAGGGAACTGAGTAGGACTCAGGGAAGAGGGACAGCCCTGAGGGCTCAGAGAGAGGGAGGGGCCTGCCCAGAGTTATACAGAGATGGGGTCTGGAGTCCTGCCTAGGAGTGTCCCAGGGCAAATCCACTCCCTCTTCCCTGCGCTGCCCCTGCGTGGATACAACCCCAGGCACCAAGGAGGCCCCAGGTCTTTTGGCGACTTTGGCTGAGTCCTGCTGGTGCCTGACCCTTAAACTCCTCTTCAGGGCCAGGGCCGATTGGGACCCCGGGACAAGGCCCTGGCGGCCCAGATTCGACCCTGGACTGGGGCGGCCAGCGGGGCTCCCGGGCGCGCCCGGGCGGCGGGCGGCGCTGCGGCCAATATTGACTTTGGTAAACACCATTTTGCACAGAGCGCAGGGCGAGGGCGGGGGCGTCCTGACCCGCGGGGCGGAGGCAGCGGCTCCGCATTTAGACGAGGCCATTAGCGGCGATCGATGGCTGCGCCGCGCGCTCCGGCCGCTGGGCGCTCCCAAATGAAGGTTAAGTTTGCTCTGCGCCCCGGCGCGGCCGGCCATGCGCCCGCATAATGGCCCAGCCCCAGGTTAAGAGCAGGCCGAGGGGCCGCCCTGGTCGGCCGGGTAGGGCGGCTTGGCCTGCAGACCCAGGCAGGGGACGGCCGGGTGGTATGTTTGGACCTCAGTGCCATGGGTGCCCTGGTCTGGTTCGTTCCTGGTCAACCTGCAGGGGTCCTGTGGCTCCTGGTGGGGCTGGGCGGGCTGTGCTGGGTTTCTGCCTTGGCTCCCAGCGCCCGTGTGGATGCGGGCTCTGTGACACTGTGAGTGTGCCTGGTGTGCACTCTCACCCCGGTCCATCTGAAACGGAACGGGGACCGGCCAGCCTGGGAAGCAGGAGCCCTGGGTGCTGTCTGGTTCTGCTATTGCCCTGTCTCAATCTGAAAGTCCCTTTGCCCTCTAGGTCTGTGTCATCTCCTGAAGCAGGTGGGACTGGGAGCCTGGCCCTGGACAGGCAGGGATGGGTTCAAGGGTAGCCAGGTTGTGTGAGTGCGGGTGACCTGTGTGAATGAACAGGGGTGTGGCAGTGCACCAGAAACCCAGCTCTGACTGTGACAGACCAGGTGCTGCAGGTACCTCTGAGCAGGTCTGAGCGGCTTCTTGCTGAGAAGCCCTCTGGGGCCTGCTGGCCCTCTACAGTCCAGGCAGCCTTGGGCCACATTCTATGGCCAGGTGTCCTGCTCTCCTGGCCATTTCATCCGTCAGCCCCACTTCGCAATGAGGTCTGTTGTGACACTGCTGCGCATTTAATGAACGCCTGAAGCCCCCAGCACTGCCGTGACCTCACATGACTCTCAAACCTATTCTTTTCTCCACTTTTTACAAAAGAGGAAACTGAGGCTCAGAGAGAGGAGACAACCTGCCAGGATGGCGAAACTCAGCAGATGGAGGAAGTGGGATTTCAATCCCTGCCCTGCCTACTGCACTTTGCTGTGCTGCTACCGGTAACTCTGGGGACAGGTGACTTGAAACACCAGCTCCTTTCAGGTAGAAGGTGAGGAGAGTGCTGTGTGCACCTACCTGGGTGGTGAGACAACGTCTTTTGGTCTCTTGTGGGCTCCCATTTATCCCTATATTCCAGCCTAGCAAACTTAGGCTCAGAGAGGGAAAGGAAGCTGCCTTAGCTCACACAGCAAGTTAGCATCTGAGCAGGGATTAAGCTTCTGACAACCTGGACCCCAGCAGCCTGGTGCTGGCTGGTGGTGGTGTGTGCTACAGGAAGGGGCCCAAGTTCTAGAAGACAGTCATCAGGCTGTGACAGAGTCAGAGAGGAAAGAGACCCAGTCCTTGTCCCCACTAGGAAATGAGTGACTTGCATGCCACTTGGATAAGACCCTGGCCCTCTGGTGTCCCAGTCCCCCATCAACACATAGAGGTGAATGGACTCAAATATAAGGAAGATGGCAGGTGGGCTAGCGGGTGTGCAGACCCTCCCACGGGGCATGAGGAATGCTGGGGCTGTTTTGTCACAGTGGTTGGCCCAGGGATGCTAATGTCCTGCACAGCAGAACTGTCTGCCCCAAACCCTGTCTGCCAGTGAGGTCTGTGGTCCAGAAGCAGGTGGTCCCAGGAAGGGACTGGTTGCCTTCCCTCCCTTTGTCTCCTCAGCCCCCAGCAGCCACTTCCTTGATCCTTTCTGATTAGATAAGATCCTGCCTGTGCCCTGGTAAATGAGTGGCCTGCAGAGGAAAGGACCTGGCCCCAAGCCCTGTAGGGTTATCAGTGGAAGGTCATGCCACCGGAGGGCCCTCCACATCCTCTGGGAGCCAAGAGACCACCATCAATGCTCCTCCACCTTGATACCAACTCTGCCTGATTGTTAGCTCTTCTCCCATCAGGCAGACGAGGACCTTGGGGCCAGAGAAGCAGGGTCACTTGCCCAGGTCACACTGAGCCACTGACTCTCAGCCAGACACTCTGTCCCTGCACCTGCCCTTGGCCACAGCCAGCCCTGCCTCACCCACCATATCTTCCTGAGCACCAACCTCAGGTGGCTGGCTCAGGGGCCAGCTCTGCATCCACTGCCTAGCTGTGTGCTGTGGGGTGACAACTCCCCCTTTCTGGGCCTCAGTTGACCCCACTATAAAAATAAAGATAATAAATTGGATCCCCAAAATGAAGGATGAAGGCACATCCCCAGTAGTGCTCACTTCTCCGTTGTCGCCACCCACCCTGGATGAACACAACATGTACCTTGTTCCCTGGTCTAAAGTGACCCTGGAGATGTCTGGGTTGCTCCCTGGAGATGAGAACTAGCAGCCTCGGGGAAGTTCAGGATGGAGGGTGAGGCTGTGGTTGCCCTTCTGTGTGCAGCAAGAACAGGAAAAGAAGATCCAAGGACCCCGAGCTCCACATCTTCTTCCACAGCCTGAGAACCATCCTCCCCTCTCCAGGGACCTGTATAGATGGGGCCTCAATACTCCAGACCTCTTTCCAGGATCAAAGAATTTATCAGTTTGGAATCTTAGACTGAGCCACAAGGTCATGCGTTCAATCTCCTGAGTATTTTAAAACCCAGAGAAGTGCAGGATCTTGGCCAGTTCACACAGCAAGCAAGCAGTGAAATGAGCTCCTCTGCTCTTCAGGATGTGAAGCGTTGGTCGCAGATACAGGGTGCTCCCCAGATGCCCTTCAGCACTTCCCTGGGCAACCTGAGCCTCAGCTGCACAAGACTACCACCAGCAAACCCTGCCAGATCCTGGTAGACTTCCCTAGCTGGCACTGGGGGGCCTAGGCTGGACTGGGCAATGTGCTGGGCACTGTGGGGGCATAGAGGTATAAACCAGGCCTGGACCCTGCCCTGGAGGAGCTTCCAGCCTGATGGATAAGAGAACAGGACAAAAAGAAAAAGGGACATCCTTGAAGCAATCGAATATGCTAGGAGTTCAATACTGTGCCCAGAAACACATGGTCCTGCTCTCACAGAGAAAGTGTCCTTTTTAACCCAATATGCAATTACCCGTGGTCAAGTGCTATGAAGGAAAATCTCAGGAGACAACGAGGCCCCTCAAAGGTGAGGCTCATCGATACCGAATATGGAGGGAAGTTATCCTAACGAGAGAATTTGAGGTGGTCGCTAACAGGTGCAGAGAAATTAACTAGGCCTGGGTTTGTCTGGGCCAAGAGTGACAGTAACAGTGCAATCTGGGCTTTTGCAGACTCAGGTAGGAGTCAGCATGGAGACCACTGTGGCTGGTGTGATAGTTCCATGGATAAGTGCAGAAAAGTAAAGCTGAAGTAAATCAGCAGGCCTGGGTCACACAGGTCCCTGGAACCACAGAAGGAATTGGAATCTTATCCTAAAAGCAGTAGCCGGCTGTGGGTGTAAGAAGCAGCAGAAGGTAATGTGCTTCCAGGAGATGACACTGGCAACGGTGTTGAGGTGGGCTGGACTGCGGGCAGGAGTGGAGAGGCAGCTGGAGAGGGGGCTGTTGCACAGTGAAAGCCTGGGATGACAGAGAAGGGACCACGGGTGCAGGGGGAAGTAGACAATGTGGATAGACTGAGTCCACAGGCCTTGACAATGGTCAGCTGGGGAGGTGAGGGAGGAGCAGGTGTCAGGCTGACTATCCGTGGGGTGGGCGACTGACTGGATGCTGGTACCTGGCAGGGCCAGCAGCCTTAGAACAGGCGTTCTGTCTGGGGTCTTTGGCATGTCAAGTCCCTTTAAGACATGGAGTTGAAGAGGGCCTTAGGCAGTGGGGTGTGTTGTTCTTAGCTTAGAGGAGAGAGATGTCATTGGCACAGACACGGCTGCTGAAGCCACAGGCATGGCTCAGTTCACATGGGGAAAGAGGATCCACCAGATAGATGCAAAATAAAAGGGAAAGGCCTGGGAGAAGAGGGGAGACAGAAGAGGATGCAGACAGAACCCCAAAGTGGGCACCAAAGAGAGGACTGGCATTAAGCTCCTGGATCTTTGCACGACCTCATCTCTGTCTGCAAACCACCCCTCCACCAAGCCAGCTGGGCAGTGCCTGCTCCTTCAAGGCACACCACAGGTACAGTCTGCTCTTGGAAGCATCCCCACAATTTCCCAGGCTGGCCAGAGCCCCCGGGGCCAGGAGCAGGTGGTAGAAAGAGCAAGGCTATGGAGATGACAGGCTGGCTCCTTGCCATGTGACATGGGCATGCTGCCCTGGGAAAAAAATCTCACTGTCCTCCACTATCACATGGAATAACAGCTACTGTGCAGGCATTATATTCCTTGTGATCAAACTATATCATGCATCTAACCCTCCAGGCTCATATAAGCTCTTAATAAACAGAGGCTACCATTGCTCCTGGGGTTGACAGTTTCCCTCACTGAGCCCAGAAGCTCTTTCTTACAGCAGGGTTCTATCCACCTCAGCATCACCAGCACCTGGTATACAGTAGGTGCTCAGTGGAATGGGGAATAAAGAGCTTGATGGGGGCAAGAATGTTCAGGGGACCTCCTGCAGGAGGAGAGCCCAGAGCCAGGCTCTCTGAGTCCCACAGTAATCCCACCCTGCCAAGCAGTGCGGGGAGGGACAGGGCAGGGGAAAGGCGGGCGCACAGCTTGAACACATTTTTCCCAGCTGAAGGGGCCAGGGAATGACTTCTGTACTGAACTTCGACCTGGGAGCCACATACCGTCTTTGAACTGTCAGACAGCCCCCCAGCCCTGTCACTCCCCATCTGAGCTGGAGGAAAAGTGAAACCCAGCCCTTCTCTGGAACAGTTCCCAGTGAGCCCCAGACCCGGGCCCACACCTGGGTTTATGTGTATGGTACTAGTGGAGGCTCCCAGCAGAGATTCTCTGCACCTCCACACCCCAGCCCTGCCCGCTGCCTGCAGTCGGCCTGGGTCTCCTTCACCTGAGGTCCGCAGTAGCTTCTCTTCCATCCTGGGCCAGTGCCCCCTGCAGTGAGCCAAGTCACAGTGAGGAGCTGGGCTGGCATCCTGTCCCCCACCTTATGCAGTGAGGGGATTTAGGAAAGTCTCTTCACAGAACTGTCTGGACCTCTGTTTATCTGAAAAATAGGGCACCTGCCAGGTAAATTGCTGCGAGAATTAACTTCTTGTGTAATTCTTATGGAGCTTAGGAAATGTTAGTTTCCTTCTCTTACCTCAGACTGTGGCCCGGAGGAAGGAGAAAGTCTAAGCTGATGGTCTGAAAGCTCAGCTGTGGGGCGGAGGCCAGCACTGCCCCTCACACACACTCAAGCTTTGAAGCAGGGAGGGTGTTTCACCCAGATTTTACTTGTGAGGAAACAGCTCCAAGAACAACTGATGTGGCTTATAAATAGAGGAGCCAGGGTTCAAATACAGACCGTCTAACCCAGGGGTCAGAGTAGCAGCTCCGCAGCAGGAGCAAAACCACACCTGGAAGTTGGGCATTTCGGCTTCTCAAGCTGACATCACCCATCCCACCAGCAAGCCCCAGGCTCATGGCTGCTCTGAGCCTATTTCCTCACCAGAAGACCCCAGACTCCAGGGCTGTGCACCTGCTAAACACAGAACTCATTCCTGACGTAAGTAGCTTCACATCTAGCCAGGGTCTGGCACCAGGAGGTGCTCAATAAATATTTGTTGAGTGACTAAATGAATTCCCAATTCTTTCTAGAATACCTATGAAGGTGATTGTGAGATAAGTACATGAAAGTAAATGTGAACAATTCATTTAGTAATTAATCTAAAGAATTTCTCTTCCTTCTTTTCCTATACAAATATATTCTGCCATGGACCAGGACTGGGATGTGCTGTTCAGACATAAGGGTGATCATATTTAACACTTATTTAGCACTTTCTATGTGACTGATACACCTAAGCATTTTTCATGGACTTTCTTGCTTAATACTCAGAATAATCCTAAGAAGTAGAAAACCATTATTATTACCCCTATTCTACTGTTCAAGAAACAGAGACCAAGAAATTAAGTAACTTTGTCAAAGATACTTAGAAAGTGGTGGAACCCAGGGTTATAGGTTCAGAACCAAAGGGAAAGAAATTTATCAGCCTCGGATAGCTCACTGGCTGATGGAATAAGGTATGTGTGTGTGTGTGTGTGCGCGCGTGCGTGCACTCGCGTGCGTACAAGTGTGTGTTTGAAGCACGATGGGAAGCTTATCAGTGTACTTAGCTCATACACAGATATTTCCAGTGACCATTTTGAGCAATATTTTTATTGTTAAAGCATTATTATGAAAACAGTGATTTTGAATTAGCACCTCCTCTCTTTCCTTGGGTATCTAATGTGCTTTTTAAGAAGGAAAAAAAATGTAAATCAATGGATATGTAACTGATGTGATTCTGCAATCTGTATATGGGGTAAAAATGGGAGCTCATAACCCACTTGAATCAAATTGTGAAATATGATATATCAAGAACTATGTAATGTTTTGAACAGCCAACAATAAAAAATTAAAAAAAAAAAAAAGAAGGAAAAAAAAAAAAGGCCTTAGAGGGCAGCTTAGGTCTTGACTGAGAGGGAAACTGAGGCCCAGAGAGGGTCCCTCCCCTGGGCCACCGAGACTAGAGGTTTTGTAAACGTTGCTCCAGCTCTCCACGGGTAGAGCCCAGTGAGGAGCTTTTGCCAGTTTGCATCCTGTCACCATGACAGATTTCAAGCTACCAAAGTGAGGTTGCCAAATAGTGAAATTGGACAGAAATCCTTCCCAAAGAGCTTCAGCACACCACTGTGGAGAACCCAGCCTTCCCAGGAACCTGGAGATCTGTACAGGATACCACCAAACCCAAAAGCCCCAGGGGACGGCTGGGTGTGGGGCTGAGGCCATGTGTCCAGGAAGAAAGGGTAGACAAAATGCTGAGCCCCGACAGCCCTCAGAGTCTGAGCAGGGCCTGTTTCCCCTCCACGGGCTGCGATCAGTCCTGTGCCAGCACCCAGGGCTTGGCATTCTCTGGAGCAAAAACTGCTCATTCTCTGCACCAAGTATAGAGGTGCTGGGAGAAGAAGGGAACTGGCTGATTCCTGACAAGCAGCTTGCTAATGAGCAAGCTGCCCTGTCACCCACACAGGTCCCAGAGGGAAGAAGCCAGGGCTGGGCTCCGAAGTTCCTGTGGTCCGGACCACAGACCAGGTGGGCTCATCTCCAGGTGCCGCACTGATTTATCTCTTTAGCCTCGGGCCATTTTCACTGCTCAGTTCCTTCCTCCTGCAGCCTGGGCTCCTAGCGTTTCCAGTTGACGGATCCAAGACCTCATCCAGGCAGGTAAGGGGTGCCTGGCTGGGGGATCTGAAGAGCACCCTCCTCCGCAGAGTGCCCTCAGTGCCTTCAGGAGCTCATCCTCTGCATTAAGTCGGGGATGTGCTACTAGAAACACCCAACAGTTAGAGAGTAAGAATCATCCTGGCTACCAGAGTCTGGGAAGGGGTGCGGGGTGGGGGATGGAGGCAGGATGGTTAGTGGGTGCTGGGGTACATGGATAATGTTCTACAGCTTGGCAGGATAATTGTGGTGGACCACCGTCAATTGAATATTTCAAAACAGCTAGTAGAGAGGAAGTTGAATGTTCCTAACACAAAGAAATATCTGAGGTATTAGATATGCAAATGACCCTGACCTGATCATTACATATTACAGACATATTGAAATGCCATGCTGTACCCCATAAATATGTACAGCTATGTGTCCACTAAAATATACATATTAATAAAAGTTGTCCTGATGTGAATAGTGGTAGTGAAATACATAGTACCACTTTCTGTAGTATCTTTGAACTGGTTACTTGTTATTATTTAATTATGATAGCAAACAAATAAAATACCATTTAAGTCCTTACTGTGGTCAGGCACCCAATGTGTGCTACAGTTAATCTTCTAAGCAAATGGAACAGGAAACTTATTATCTTTATATTTTACTGATGAAAAAAAAAAAAAAAGCTCTGCTTAGAAAGATTATTTAACTTGACTGAAGTCACCTGGATAGTAGGTGACTGAGCCAGGATAGAACCCAGGTGTATCTGCCCAATACTGACCTTGCCCCATTCTATAATAATTAATCCTTCAGGTTGATTGGGGGGAAATTGAGTTAATTCTGAGAGAGTGGACACAGATGAGGCATTTTTGTTTTATTGCTACTTAACAAATCACCATGAAGTCAGCAGTTTATAGAAACATTCATTTATTATCTCACAGTTCTGTAGCCCAGAAATCCAGATGGGCTATCCGAGTCCTCTGCTCAGGGTCTTACAGACCCAGTCAAGGTGCTGGCTGGAGTCTTCTGGGGCGGTGCTGGGAAGAAGGCACTTCCAATCTCGTAGAGAGGGTGGGCAAAATCCAGCTCCTTGCAGCTGTAGATCTGCGTTCCCTGATTCTTGCTGACTGACGGTTTCTCGGGGCCACACACATGCCTTCTCACATGTTGCCTCCATTTTCAAAGCCAGCAACCGTGTGGCAAGTCATTGTCACATTTCAAGTACCTCTAAGTTTCCCTCTGTGTGTCTCTGACTTTCTGCTCTGCTGGCAGCTGGAGAAAACTTGCTGCATTTTAAGGGCTGGTGTGATTACTCTGGGACCACCCAGATAATCCCGGATAATATCCCTGACTTACAGTGAAGTGTACCATATAACACAATCACAGGAGCCATGTCTCAGTATCTTCAGGAGTTCCAGAGGTCAGGGCAGAACATCTTTAGATTCTGATTAGAGAAATCCCACCTGCTAACGAATAGGCTGTGTAGAGCAGAGGTCCGGGGGCAGTCTCTAGGCAGGCAGAGCTGGGACAGTGTGGAGCATGTCCCTGGGTGTCTTGAAATCAGAAATCATTGTAGGGACACTGGGTAGCCAAAGGGAAAGTTCATAAGCAAGGAGGCAGGGTCTATGGTGTGGAAAGAAATGGGAAAAAGGAAACAGAAAGGAAAGGAGGAGACGCTAAGCAGAGATTGCAGCCTTACCTCTGTAGAGAAGTTCAAGTTCTCATTGCTCTGTGCAGTGGCTTCCAAAAGAGATCTGGTATCTATGAAGTTGCTTGGGCTGTGCTACATGGAATGAGTTGGGTTGAGATTCATTGGGTAGGTTGAGTTGGAGGGGATCATATAGATGGGGTTGGAAATAAAATGTGTTGTTTTTTTTTAGGTTAAGAGTTGGTATGGGCTGGTTTGGGATGAGTTGATTGAGTTCAGATGGGCTGGCTGGAAGAGGGTGAGTCAGGGCTGGGTTGGTTGGGGCTGGTTTGTTGAGCTAGACTTGAACCTTGACTTGGATTCCACAGGCCTGGAGGTTGGAATGAAGGGTTGAAGTTGGACCAGTTTGAAGCAGGGTTAAACCGAGTGAAGGACAGCGTAGGTTGGGGCTTCCTTAGCTTCTAACTGCAGAGACAGAATTTTTTCTGGATAATTTAAACACAAATGGTATTGAATGACTTACAGAAATATTTGGAAAGCTGAAGAAACAGATTCTAGGCTGCATCTTCAGGACCAGCTCCCAAAGCTGACTGCAGAACTGGACCACCAAGGCGGCCTCTTCTTTTGCAAACCATCAGGAAGCCATCTGCCAAATCAGGAAGCCGCCGTTCCAGAGCCAGGCTCATCACATGTCCACACCAGCTGAACGCACACCTCGGTGTGGAGGCCAAAAACATGTGGTGAGGAAATTCTTTGGATAGATCATACAAAATTGGGGAAATGGTCATAACTGGGAAGCAGGGTTGGGGGGACATAGAGGTATATTTGTTTCTATAAATACTGTTTTAAATGGATACCTCCTTCCCCCCCTCTCTGCACACCCCGCCCCCCCACACACACACACACACACTTGGTTCACTTCTGCATGAATAGACAGCACTTGGCGGAATCCACATCAGATCCCTAGCTCTCTTGATAGGCCAGTCTGGCTTTTTAGTGAGACACAAAGACACTCTAGAAAGAGGGAAGAGAAGAGGCCCAAATCTACAACATCTGTCCCCACAAGCCAAGCAGAAAGGGAGGGATGGGTCGGGAGGGTGAGGCTGGCCTGGGTGGGACTGGCTGTGCTCAGGGGTGTTGAGATTGGTTGCACCAGGTGACATTGGAGAGTCTGAGACCCGGGTGGTTGAGCTGACTGGTGGAGTGGGGCTGGGCAGCATTGGCAGGGGTTGGATTTGGAGGGTGCTTTGCACTGGGGGCCACTGTGAGGCCAGTGCTTGAACTCCAGCACTTTGAGTCCAGGGGGGTGTTTCCCTGGGTGGCACTAGGAGGGCAGGCCCAGGAGGATGACATCACTGATGACAGCAGTGGCCTGTCAGTCCTCCATCATCGGGCTCTCTCTCCCCAATGTGGGCCAGGCCCAGGTGCTCTTCACTCAAGCCAGACCTGTGCCCAGGCTGAAGACATTCCCAGCCTCCTCTGCCCTCCTTGAGATGAAATCTGTTCCAGCCTGAGGCTTGGAAAATAAGTTCCAAGCAGAGAAACTTGCAGGATGTATTGTCTCGGGGCAAAACCAAACCCAGTCAGGATATAAGAGCCATATGGTTTCCTCCCCACATTTCTGGTGGGAGGAGTTGTGGATTTGATGGAATTTGGGACCAGTTCCGGAGTCCCACAGGTGCTGGGCTCCTAGAGCCAAGGAAAACGGGTGCTGGCAAGCACACATGTTTATACACTCCCAAAGGAAAGTGCACGAGCACAGGGCCTTCCAGTTGGCAAGACATCTTCAGTTCACGTCCATTCTCTCAGAAGAGCACCATAGGCAGGAGCCATTCTATAACATCCCAAAGAGCCATTCATGGTCAGAGAGGCCAAGTGGCTTGCCTGAAGACACACAGCAGAGCTACAAACCATTTGTTGCTGTTGTTACTTACACAAATAGTCTTGTCTCCTTGACTAAAATCCAGTCTCCATGAGGTAATCAGTTTTGCTCACTTGTTCATGGTGTTAGCTCAAGCATCTAGAACAGTCCTGGCACACAGTAAGCCCTTAAATAAATATATTGACTCAATATACATTTACTAAATAAATAAGAAAATAAATCCAGGCTCAGAAATCCATGTTCATTCTCTCTCTCACACACACACGCACACACACCAGCCATTCTACCTTCTCTCCCTCTGGGGTTGCCTGAACCAGGTCACCCAGGTTCTTCCCGCCCACCAGCTCACAGTCAAGGGAAGAGACCTCTGGATCCAGACCTCTGAGCATGGCTAGACAGTCCTGGTGCGGTAGGTGCACAATGAATTGCCCACCCCCCTTCACCATCACCCCCATGGAGACCTTCTTTGGGGGCGTGGAGCAGAGGACATTCTAGGCCATTCCATTTGGAAATCGAGGCTGCCCTTCCAAGAGAGGAGGAAGCCACTGCAGGCTGGGGTCAAGTGGTGTGCCTGTGCCCAGGTCCTCCACACTGCAAGCCCCCAGTTCTCAGAATGTGATCTCGGTAAGTCTTCACAGACAACCTGGAAGAGAAAGGTCATGTACCCCTTTTGCACATAAAGAAACTGAGATTCCCAAAGAGCTGAGCTGCCCTTAGTTACGTACTCAGAAAGTACAAAGCCCAGATCAGAATCCTCGACTGTGGAACTCTGAGATCCAAGGGCGTCATGGCCGACAGCCCCCAGGGCCCCCGAGGGAGCACATCTCCCTTTCGCCCTTGGGCTGTGAGGGGTGGACCGTGTCCTCTCTTCCTTCCATCCAGCCTCTCTCTCAGCCGCAGTCGGTCGGCACAGGTGGGGTGAGGGGGACATTTCTCGCTGCCTCCGACTGATATTGATGGATGGAGTGACTATTGTAAATGCTACCGTGTTGTGTAATCAGTAGGAAAATGTGACTCTGTCCCCAGAGATGCCAATGGCATTTTGGAGAAAATCCTATCCTTGATTCTAGGCCTGTTCAGTTGAAATGTCTAGGTGACAGGGACAGGCTGGGGCCCTGGATACACAGCCTGGGCAGGACACTTGCTGCTCCAACCCCTGCCTAGGAAAGGAGGGATTGGAAAAGCAGAGGGGTATTGGGGCAGGGGCATTTCTGGGTGTGGGCACACCTGGGAACAGGTGACCATTGTAGGGGGCTCTGGACTCCCACTATGGGCTCCATCTCATCTCTCTCCCTCCCCTCCCACATACCTCTCTCTCCCTCTCCCTCCCTCCCTCTCTCTGTCTCTCTCTGGAATTTCTTTTTCTATAAAGTGGGGGGGGGGAGGGAGCAGGGAGAAAGCACCCAGCTCATGATGAGGGTGGTTACAAGGTTTCAGTCAGGCAGCTGGCACTTGGCACAAGGTCTGGCCTTCACCGCGGCATAGGAAATATTTGTTAAGTGAAGGGACGAATGAGCAGATGATCCAAGTAGCATGTTCCAGAAGCAAAAGGGATATAGCCTTTGAGTCAAGAGACCCAAATTGGAGCTATTTCTGTCACCTACTAGCTGAGTGACCTTAGGCAAGTCACTTAACCTTGCTGAGCCTCAGTTAATAATAGCAATAATCCCTGCCTCTCGGGTCATTGTGAGGATTAAGCGAAAAGTGCCGGGTGGAAGCCCATGGTTAGCGGCAGGGCACTGTGCAAATATTAGTTCTAATTATTCCCTGCAATTATGAGTGCTCGGCGGGAGGCATGTGGGAGGGAGGGTCCGGAGGCTGTGCGTGAGGGTGGGTCTGTGACCAGGCTGTGTGTGTGCGTGTGTATTGTGTGTGGGTGTGTTTGGAGAACCAGGGGCCATTAGAAAAACCATCATCCCTCTAAGTTGTTCTTTCTTTTGCTAAACTCAACCTGCCAGGCTGACATCGGAAACAGGAATTAGTGGCAAGTCTGGGGGGACGGGATTAGTGGCTGAACTTTCTATTCCTGGAGACCCTCTTTTCTCAGGAGGTCAAAGCAATTTCCATATATTATCCTGCTGGCAGCCTGGGAAGGTCAGGGGAACTGCCAGACACACTCGGCAAGTTCCTTGGATGGAGAAGTCAAGGTGGGAAGGACCGCTGCTGAGGCCAGTCCACCCTGCTCTAGTGTGAGCCACTCTCTGATGGGGCAGCCACGGGGCCTGTCCTGCTCACACCAGGCCCTCTCCTGACTGGCACCAGTTCATTCCTTTGAGTGAGTATTGCAGTCTCCCTTCCGGATGTCCTCCGCCCTGGGCTGTGTGTGTCTCGGGAGGGGTTGAGCAGGACCCACAGTCGTTGAAGTGCACACACGCAGCTCTTAGAGGATCTTACAGTGGCTCTGTCTGCACTGTTCAGCCTCTAGCAGGGCTGTCCCCAACTCCCTCCTGCCCCTCTGCTCTAGTGGCTGCAAAATCAGTCTTCTCTGAGCCTTTGGAGGGAGGGGGACAGGAGGGAGGGACTTGGAGGTCCATTCACACTGCACCTGCCCATGCAGTGGGCAAGGCTAGGAATTGCTCTTTGCAACTGGTCAGAACGAGAGCCACCCTGAAAGATGGACAGTGAATGTGCAGCTGGTAATCTGAGGAGCCTTGGGGGAAGTTCTCTGAAGGGTTAGAGCAGTGATTCTCCAAGTGGGATCCCCAGACCCAGAGCATCATCATCATCTGGGAACTTGTAAGAAATGCCAGCTCTGCCCACCCACCCAGACCTACTCATCGGATCAGGGCAAGGGCTTCAGCAAGTGCTGAGCAAGCCAACAGGTGACTCAGAAGTTTGAGAGCCACTGGGCTCAAATTGCACCCCCTCCCTGCACCTGCAGTTGGGCACCTGTCTTCCCCAAAGCCTCTCCTTCCCCACACTGGTGGCTCATCTAAGAAGAATCTCTGTCCCAGACTCCCAGGCTGGCAGAGGGACAGGGGTTATAATTCCAAACTTCTCTCAGTTCTTCTCACTGGGCCCCCAAATGTGTCTCCTAGCCCCTCCATTGTGTCACCTCAAGGTGCCCTGGAGACCCTTCGCATTACAATCCTCTTGGATCAGTTCTCCAAAGAACAGAACCCTACCTGCCACCACCTCTTTTGCTGGCCCTCATTCCCGGTGCCCTCCAAGTTCCCTTGTGTGGCTTTAGGAAAGTGGCCGCTGTCTCAGGGCCTGTGAATCCCCACTAGTAAAGAGTGGGAGGCCTCCCAGAACTTGCCCAAGACCCTCCAGAAGGTGGCTGGATTGAGAGGCCAGCAACCAGCACTGCTACTCAAGGTTCAGGGTCTAGGGTGGCCCCCCGCAGGGATGTGAGCCTCCATCCCACCCCCTCCAGCCTGGGTAGTCACAGCAACTGCCATCCTTCCTGATAAAGCATCCACAGTGCAGGTGCCCTCTGGCTGGGACAGACCCACCCGCAGCAATCCCGAGGAGCACCACCATCCCAGTTTTGAAGATTCAGAACTGAAGCCCAGAAAGATCCTCCCAGGGTTCCAGTTTGCCTGAGATCTCACCGCCAGTTTGCCAGGCCCCCTTAGCCCCTCCCCCACTCCAAGTCAGTCTGACGCCAGAGTCCTTTTCCTTAACCTGGGCAGCAGCCAGAACCCAGCACCTGGCCAGGTACAACATGGAGAGGGACAGCAGACCCCACCTGAGCGCTGGCTCCACTACTCGCAGTGAGCGGCCTTGAGCTGCCTCGCTTGCCCCAAGCGTACGGTGGGAATCCTAGCTGCCCCCCTGCCGGCCTCACTGAACTCCAGGAAAATCAAGGACGGAGGAGGAAGCTTGGGGGAAACTGCGGTGGTGTCCAAACGCTGTGACCGAGTGCGCACCGGGCTTTACAGTATACAAAGCCCATCTTCATGTCACCCTCTGCGCAGCTACCAAGCTCCCCTGCACAACAGCAAACTGAGGCTGAGGTGTTAGATGCCTGGTCCCAAGTCTAGCAGACCCGCGGAGGCCCAGCCAACCCCAGAGCCGGCGCGCCTCCGGTCGCGAGCGCAAGAGGGCGCCATGGGCCCGCAGCGAGCCCTGGCGGCCCCTTTCCCCCGACCGAGACCGCTCTCCGAGCTCTGCTCCCGCCGGCAGTTTCCAGGCTTCGCGGAGCGCCAAGATGTGCCCGGGGTCCAGGGCCGTTCGGGAGGGGTGGAGAAGGTGTCCAGGGTCTGGATTAAAATTTTAAAATCCGAAAAACCACTTGCCTCTCCTTGCTGTGTGACCTCTAGGGAGACGTTTGACCTCTCTGAGCTTTATCTGTGATTATGGAACTATAATTCCCTCCCCTGCCGCCACTGCTAAACCCACAGAATGAGATTTTTGATTCAGGCTCGAAGGGCAAACTGGAAAGCCTTGTTCATACTTGAATTAGACTAAAGCCCTTTTTCTTTGCCCCTGGGCTCCATCTGAGGCCCCTCTGACGAGGCATGCTTGGCCTCGCATACTTCCAATTAGAAGGTTCGCAGAAGTTGCTTTTTCGATGGTCGAATGGGCCTGTCCAAGCATAGCCGGGCTGCTCCAGGTCCGTCCCTTCCTGGTTCCGCGGCCTCCGCTACAGCCTGCAGCGCGGGGTGCTGGACAGTCCACCTCGGATCTTCTGCAGAGTCCGGGATGCTCAGGAAGCCAAAGCAATCGGAAGAGCCGCAGGGCCCGAATGCCCGGGCCGACCCGTCCCGACCCGCTCGGTGCGAAGGCCAGCGGTGTCGGTCCCGGGTTCCGACCCCAGCCTCGGGCCCCACAGCGGACTGCGGTCCCGGGACACCTGGGCAGCAGCAGAGCGTGCGCCCCGGCCGCACTGGGGGGGCTGCGGCGCCCGGCTCGGGGTCTCCGGGCTCCCCGCGCGCCCTGGTCGGCCCGAGCCGCGCCCGCAGAGCCCGGGGGATCGCCGGGGCAGGGGAGGGCGGCGGCGGCTGTTTGCACACAGTCATTAGCTCTCATTAGCCCGGGCTTTCAGCGCGACTCCCACCAGGGAGCGCCCGGCCCCCGGGCGGCCGCAGCCCTCCGCCCCGGGCCCGGCCAGAGTCCCCAGGACCTTGCGCGTCTCCGCGTTCCCCGCGTCTCCGCCACCACCACGTGCTGGCTGCCCGCGCCTGGCGAGTCCGCCGCCGGGCGTTTGCAGACGCCGCGGGGGAAGGGTCGCGGGCGCCGGGCGCGCGGACCCCGGGAGGAGGGGTCGCGGGAGGGGGAGGGGACGGGCTGTTCTCGGCGGAGAAGGAGGACCGCGCCGCAGCCCGCGCTCCAGCTCCGCCGCCAGCCGGCTGAACACGAGCCCGGGGCGGCGACCCGGCCGAGATGCCCCGGTCACCGCCGAGCCGAGCCAAGGCGTCGTCGACCGGTCCCTCTTTCCCCGGTCTCGGAGCCGTTTCCTTCCTGCTGGAATGGGCCACCCGCTCTCCGGTCGCACAAGTGGCATAGCCCCGGGCTCAGAGAGGTTGGGGAACTCTTCCCAGGCGGCGCAGCAGGCCCAGGGCTCCACTCCTGGCGGCCACAGTCAGCTCGGAAACAGAGGGTCCGCCGGGGAGGAAGCGGGCGCCTCCGCCTCCAGGGCCTCTCTCCCCGCGCTCAGGTTCGATCCCTAGGCCTCGCCGACCCTGGTCCTGCGTACTGAGTCCGTTCCCACCGCATCCCTCCAGCCCTCTCCCTGGGACAGAGCTGCGTCGTCTACACGGCCTGCCGACAGGAACCAGGGAGCCGGAGGAAAGCAAGCTCAATCCCAGGGACCTTAGTCGAGGTGGGGGCGTCGGCCGCGGTTCCCCAGCACTTCGCTGTCCCCAGCCTCGTCCGACCCTGCCCCCGGGACCTTCGCCGGCCGGGCTCCTCGGCCTCTCTCGCGCGGCCACGGCACCTCCCTCTCCCAGTCTGTTCCTTTCTTCCTCTCTGACCCTGATTGCGCGTTTCCCACTGTCTCCCCCTGTCTCGCTGCGCCTTTGTCTCTGTCTCTGCCATTCCTTGGTCTCTCCTCCGATCTCTGCCGGCGAAGCTACCTCCGCCCCCGCCCCTGCAAAGGAACACACACCAGCAGAATCCGCCTTTTCAATAAAAAACGACAACTTGGAAACAGAGTGAATTAAAAAGCATTAACTTAAAAACAATCCATGTGTCTGCAAATGCGTTCCAAATGGCAACCTTGGAGGCGGGGGTGTCGGCCACATGTTCTGGAGCCCCAGACACAAAGTGTAGGGGGCTTGGGGCGGGCGATGGACCCCACCCGCTAACCACCTGGGACCACGGGGTTTCGGAAAAGGGAGTTCCATGTCTACCACACTATTGGGGACCCCCACCAGGTTCCCGGATTCCTCCTGGAATTCTGACATCGGCTAGTCTTTCCCAGTCTTCCAAAGTCCCCAAACACTGACACCATGCGCCAGCCCTCCCCACCCTCACCCACACAGCCCCACTCCCTCTCTCAATCCTTCCTCCACCCGAGGCCTGCCCTGCCCCGCCCCCATTCTGTCCTTCTGCCCCTAGACCACCCAGCAGCCCTGGCTTAGGGAGAAGTGGTTAGAATCAGAGTTTGCTTGGCCTGAAGAGATTCCGGGGAGCAGTCAGCAGAAAGAGCTCAGCAGCCCCACTACCCCACTACCTGCAGCTGTTGTGATCGACCTGACCCTGCAGACGGGAAAGTTGTGTTCATAAGACCAGCAGGAGGTTGCTGTCCTTCGAAGCCTCTGAGCAGAGAGGACTTTCCCATAAAGATCATCATGCTGCCACCCTTACCATTGTCAATAACACTCCTTTGACTTTTTCCTGAAAGTGGGAAGATTGGCATTCTTCAGTTAGATCTTAGGAGAAGACAGGAGGACTGGGTGCGGGACCCAGACATTTACTAACCCCTGAGTGTTTTCTCAACTGAGAAGGAAAGCCCAAGTTCCCACATCAGGTGAGGAGGAAGGATTTCTGCATTCTTAGCCTTGCCTGACTAATGATAATGACTTTCGATTGTAATGACCATGGAAATTATATAGCTGCTAACACTTATTGAGCACTTACTGTGTGCTCTACATACATTAACTCACAGAAGTGGTAAATAGTTATATGACTTCAATCGGGAGCTTATCCAACTTGGACCTTGGTTTCCAGGTCTATAGCAAGAAGATAAGGGACTAGAAACATATGTAGTTGCATCAAAATCTCCTGGGCAAGTTGTATCCATTGTCACCATTCCAATCTGTTTAAAAAAAAAAAAAAAATCAATCAGGAAAATTTTGGTTCCAAGTTATTCTGTTCCTGAAACAATAAAATATCATTTTTAAACATCTCTTAAATTAAAATTCCTGACAGTACTTACCAACTCAAATGTTCTTCCTCTTAATCAGAGATGGTCATTTAATTTTATTTCTAATGATAAAAATGTTCTGTGTTCATTATATGGGGGAGCCTTTCAAAATTCTCTATATCTTACTCAATGACTTGTCAGATTCTGGAGGGTCACAGGATTTTATACAAAACTCCCCACTAATTCTGCTACAAGAATTCTAATTCTCATATAATTTGTGAATCTGGCATCAGATATCTGGTAGCTCATCTGATGTGTCATTCTTATATAACCTCATCTCTGATGCTGACATGAGATTTGATTGAGAATCCTAATGCAGGTTTCTGAGAATTTTTGTTTTTATAAATTCATTTAAGAAGTTTCTCTGTCCCCAGTTGTGTGGCATTACATGTGTGTTTCTAGGCACCTGAAAGGGTGCATCTGCCATACACACATAGGAGTATATGTATACATGCATGTGTGTGGGTGTGTTTTTTGTTGTTGTTTTGGTACCAGGGATTGAACCTAGGGGTGCTTAACCACTGGGCCACATTCCCAGCCCTTTTTATTTTCTATTTTGAGATAAGGCCTCACTAAGTTTCTTAGGCCTCCTTAAATTGCTGAGGCTGGCTTCGAGTTTGTGATCTTCCTGTCTCAGCCTCCCAAGTTGCTGGGATTACAGGCATGTGCCACTACACCCAGCAGGGAACGTGAGTGCAGATCTCAGGTATGTCTGAATGTTTGTGTGCAGTCGGTGTGCTCTGTGGGTGGGTGCTAAACTGTGCTAAACCGAGATTTGAACCTAAGCCTGGGTGAATTTGTGTGTCTGTGCCTTTGTCGTGTTTATGGAAGTGAGGTGACATCTGTGCCTGCACTGACCGACTTCCCACTTTCCAAAGCCTCCAACAGGGAAGGGGTTCTGTGCAGAGGAGCTGGTCCAGGCCTGGAAGGGCAATCTAACAGTGTCAGCTTCAGCTCACAGAGATCCTCTCCTGCTGGAGAAGACTCTGGATTTTGAGCGTCAACACAGATTTCTGTGCGGAGCATTCTAATTCTGCAAGTCAAGTAGAGAGCCCAGGCAGCTGCCTGCTAATTAGCTACCCTGGGGGAAAAAATTGCCGGTGCTGGAGTGGATAATGTGTTTGCCTGTTTCTGTGGGATCCTTGACCAACCAAATGCCCACCCCCTCCCTCAGACCTTCTCCCATGGGCCTGGCCCCCCCAGCACCCCAGCTCAGAAGGACGGTGAGGCGTTTGCATGCCTGGGCTCTAGCACATCAGCTTTTCAAACAGGCCAATTGCTAAGCAAATGTCACTTGAGCTGGAGCTCTGAAGGCGATCTGTGAGACAAATGATCCATCTGGATAGATGAAAATGGGTCCCACGCTGGATGGAGATGAGCTAATAAAGTCCCCACAACATCAAGGACAGACTCCATGTCCTTCCTCCAGGAAAACTGTGCTCTCAGGGCCAAGGGTTCTTACACAGCATAAAATAAATCATTGGGCATCTGCAGCCAGATTTCAGACTCAACAGGTCCCCAGTCCCTCTGAGTCCCTCTTCTGGGTCCCCTCAGTAACTGCCCTAGACTGGTGGGAGCAGGAGACTTGCCATATGGGGCTTATAAATACACACAGGTACACAGGTGACACACTGACTCACGCCTGTAGTCTGAGCCTGTGACTTAACCTTTGCTACACTCTCATGGATGCAGCGGCCTGAACATAGGTTACACACATGGCTATAAGCCCCAGGCCCTCATTGTTCTTTATTTTTTAACTTGTAATATGTAACTAGACATAAATGCCTACTCAGCACACAGATTCAAAAGCAGTTGCAGGTATGAACGATACAGATCTCACACCCATATGTTGTTAGGGACCAAATGTGTTCCCCTAAAATTTATGTCGAAGTCCCATGCCCAAGGTGATGCTATTTGTAGGGAAGGCCTTTGGAAAGTGATTAGGTTTAGACAGATTCTTGAAGGTGGGTCCCTGATGATGGGATTAGTGTTCATATAAGAAGAGGAGTTTATATAAGAGACCAGAGTTCAGGCCCTCCGCCATGTGCAGAGAGAGCCAGAAAGCCAGGAGGAGGGCCCTCACCAGGCACCCAACCTTGGACATCCCAGTCTCCAGAGCAGCAAGAAATAAATGGCTATTTATTCAAGCCACCTGTGTCCTTAGTATTTTTGTTATAGCAGCCTGGGTCCACTATCAGATATGAACTAGCAATCATACTAACGCGCCTTTGTACCTGTTCATTTACATATAAATAAAAAGGACCAAGGCGCTCCTAGAGAGAGGCTGCAACCCCAGGCCTGAGACTCCTCCTTTATTGCCACTTCCCCAGCTCTCACTGAGCTGCAGGTTTCACATACTTACTTCACTTTCCTCCAGGCAGCTCCAAGAGGGAGACATTTAGCAGCTCCGTCTCAAGGTAGGAGAGACTAAAACTTGACTAGGTCCCACCACTGCTAAGCAACTGTGCTAAATCGAGATTTGAACCCAGGCCTTCTGACTCGGATGTGCACCACCATTGGATGACAGGCAATCTTCATTTGGAGTTGGGGGTGGAAATCTTACTGGGGTCCAAGGAGAACAATCCTGCCCCTCTGAGGACAAACCCTCCCTTCCCTGGGCTCACTTGGCTTGTTCAGCCTCACACCTTATAACTCAGTGTCATTGGATACAGCTGTCTCTCAAGATGCAGATTCACAGGCACCCCTGAAACTGCTAAAGAATTGACTTTCGAGTTTTGATCAAAGTAATAACCACCCTAAAAGTAATGATATAAACTGTTTTTAATATATGCCTAGTTAAGATGACAGACTCAGCTCCAATGTTGACATTTCTGACAGTGCAAAGTTATTTTCTTCTAACTCAGCACAAAGTTGCTTCTCTAACTAACCCACGCTTTCTGTCCACCTGACTCTGAGGGCAGCCCCACTCCTACACGTAGATCCGTCATTTACTGTCTAATAGATGCCAGGGCATGTTCTGGTTTCTGGTATCCTGACTCCCCTGCACTCCCCATGCACAGCTCTCCTGAAGCCACCACCCCTGTTCCCATCCAGAGTTGCCCTGAGGACATTCAAGGGGCATCAACCCTGGGGCTGCTGCAAGGCCTGGAGTGGCCCCACAGACTTGTCACACTCCCTGAGCCCTGGACTTGCACCAAAGCTGGTTCCCTCTGAAGAAAAATGAAGGTCCTCTGACAAGCAAGGATAAATATTTTCTTTCCCAGCCTGATTCAGATGGGGATCTTTGCTGTTAATAAAGTGGCAGCTGGCTATCTGGGAGTGTCTCAAATGTGGCCTTCTCTGGCAGGGAGGGCGTCATCCATCTCCGTCTGCACCCTGGCAGATGACAAGGCCTCGCCTGGCCTGCTCCTTTTGGAATGTGCCTCAGATGGCAGAAAGCAGGCCCAGAGTGTTTGCCAAACACCAGTTTCATCTCTCTCTGGAGGGCAGGGAGGAACCGCCTGAGTTTGCTGCCCTTGACGAGCTGGCCTATCAGGAGTGTGACCATCGGTACCCAAGCAAGGCTGTTTATTTAAGCTCCGAGACTTTATTTACGGGGGCAGAAGGGAGTGTTGAAGCAGCCCAGGTCTTCCCCCTTTGAAAGGTGCTCAGACCAGAAAGGGCAACACGACGACGTAATGGGAAATGGTGCTTTGCTTTGAGGCATGTGGGCTGGAAATGGAGCCGCAAGGCCCGGAAAGGGTTTGAAATAACATTTCAGGTTTGGAGGCCTCCCTGCCCCCACCTGGAAATAGGTGTCAGGATGGAAAACAGGGCACCTCTCCTCACCACTCGTCACCAGCCAGGGCTGTTTGAAATGAAAACAAAAAATTCTTCCTTAAAAGAACATGTGTTTTCCAAAGTACCATGACTTCTCTTCTTGACTCCCAAGTCCAGAAAAGGCTATGTGAAGGCCCCATTCACTGCCTGGGTCAGGGAGGAGGCTGAGGGCCTGGGAGGAAGCTAGAGGTGAGGGTGAAGGCTGAGAGTCCGGGAGGAAGCTGGAGGTTAAGATAGGAGGCTGAGAATAAGGGAAGAGATTAGGGTCTGGGAGGAGGCTGGGTCAGGGTGGAGCTGAGTTTAGGGGAAGACTTTTCCAGCATCCAGGCAAGAATAGATGGTAACAGTAGCTTGTGTGTGGGGAGGAGAGGCTGAGTTGGAGTCTTTGCTTCATTTGCTCACTTAATACATATTTAGTGGCACCTACTGTATGGCAGCTGGAACACAATAGTGAACAAAGCAGCACAAATCCCGGTCCTCCTGGGTGGGCATCCTCATAGGAGAAACAGTAAACCAAATAAGAAAACTGCACAGTACCTTAAATAAGGATAAATGCTCTGTAAACAATTCAAAGCCAAAGAAAGGTTTAAATAAGGAAGGGATATACGACCAAATAAATGTATAATGGCCCCAGAAGGCCCTGCATTCATAGGGTAACTTTTGGGGAAAAAACCGAAGGAAGTGAGGTAAGCCCCAGGGTCTGGGGAGAGATCCCAGAATGAGAATCAGGGGCACAAAGGCTCTAAGACAGGAGCAGGCCTGGCATGTGCCAGGGGAGGGAGGAAGCTGCAGGGGAGGCGATCAGAAAAGGAGCTCAGAGGCAGAGGGCTGGTCCACAAAGGGCGTGGTTAGTTCCAGCAGAGTCCTCTTAGCGCCCCTTAAGGTCAGGTCACTGGTGGTGCTGCGCTTCCCCTTCCCAAGACTACTGGCTTGATATAGAGGGTCCCTTGCTGCTGGATAGGGTGGTGAAAGCTTGCAGTTCCTCCCCTGCAAGGAGCAAAATTCAGCCCCCAGAGGCCCAGGAATCTGTGCATTCAATTCTTCATTCCAAATGGCCACTCTTTCTGGCCCAGAGATGCTAAGGCAGTGGCAGAGGTGCCTACCTGAGGATGCAGAGAGCCCCGCATGTGCCCTGGGAGCCTCCCCCTGCCCAGCCTGCCCACCTCTCTCCCAAGAGGGGCTGACTTCGGCCAACGTTGGCCTCTAGTCCTTGTGTCCACAAACACTACATCCCGTGGCATGGATTTTTTTCCCTTCATAATGACCCTCATCCATCCCCTCCTTTATCTTCCCCTCTATCCACTTATTCACATATGCCTTTTCTCCCTCACTCTGTTTGCTCATTCCCCTTCTTCGCAATTCCTCATTCACTTACTGACTTATTCATATTCCCTCCCCGTGACATTTATCCCAAAAAGTCACCAAATGGGTAATGTGGCTCTCTGTGTAAACCTTACTCAGCTGAACGGTGAGGGCAGCAGGGCAGGAAGCAGTGTGATTCTCAGCTGCCACGTCAGCCTCTGCACTGTGCCTGCCCCATAGACCCTGCTGTATAAATGGATTCCTACAGCCATTCTTCAGGCATTCATCAAACTTCTGCATATGCCAAAACCCCACCTGACACATTTTAGGAAAAAAGGGATGTGTAGGGTAACTTGTGCCAACCTATCATCCATCATTTTACCCATCCTTTTATCTCCCCCGCCCCAACTACTGGGGAATAGAACCCAGGGGTGCTCTACCACTGACCTATATTCCCAGCTCTTTTTATTTTTTATTTTTTTACTTCAAGGCAGTGTCTCACTAAGTTGCCCAGATTGGCCTCGAACTTTCCTGCCTCAGCCTCCTGAGTAGTTGGGATTACAGGTGTGCCCCACTGTGCCCAGCTCCATTCATTCATTAATTCTGTAGTAAACCTTCACTGATGTCACACAGTACTGAATCCTGAGCTGTCAATCACTTCACCTGGAATGATCAGGAGAAGGTTGTGCTGAGTTGCAACTGGGCCTCAAAGAACAAGGAAGATTTCAGGAATGGTGAGGAAGAAATTCAGTCAGGTAGCAGAATGGCATAAACAGAGGTGTCCACAAACATTACTTCATAGCCGGACAGACTAATTCCCTGCCCAGTGGTGGGGTTGGGCAGGGGGATGCTACCAGGAGGGCTTGGGGCAAATCAAAAAGGGAAGCAATGGCCAAGCATTGCTCCAAGGGAGACTGAGGGACTTCTCATTTCCAATTGCCAGGAGGCTGGCGGTGCAGACCTGGCACAGTATGAATTCCTGTTTACCCTGGGAGAAGGAAAAGATCTTCAAAAAGTGATAAAGACACCCTGTAGGGTTCTACAACACAAATGTCTCTGACAAGGTTTTGTGACAGTTTTCATGCAAATAAAACAAAAGTATATGGACTGAATTTTCCTCCCCAAAATGCAGGAGCTGGTGGAAATTGAAAGGAAGCTAGTTTAGAGGTAGGGGCCTGGGTATGTAGGCACCCACCTGAGCCTCTTTGCTCCTCTCAAGCAGAGTCTGGGAATTTCTGTGGGACCACAATGATCAGAGCCCAAGCCTGGGCACTCAAGTGTCTGCCTGGACTCACCTGTGACACACTGGAGCTGGTTAACCGCCAGCGCCAAAGTCTGGCCAATAGACTCAGACCTATATAAGGCTAATGAGGTCTCCGTTATCTAACCCAGCAGCTCCCCAAGTCTTATGGGGTCTGGGGACCCTGGCCAAGCTCTTGGGCCTCCTCTTGTCCATTTTTAACCTATAAAATTTGCTCTAAGGTCCTAAGTTGCCAGAGGACACCAGATCTTTCTGGTTAGCCAGAAGCAAATTTGGTTAGCAAATAACAACATAAACAATAGGTACAACTTCAACACTCACTCATCTATACTAAAGCACATCTAGCTAGCAAAGCATCTTCATAATCTCAATTGGCCCTCAAGAAGCCAAGGGATTAGGCTGGGGGCAGGGTGGATGACAACCCCCACTTTGCAGATAAGAAAACTTGAATCCAGAGAGGTAAAGTGATTTTTCTGACAGTCACATCTTTGCTAAAGTGTTCTGATGGGCCATTATGTCAAACTTCCAAACTGGTAAGGGCACAGCATCCTTTATCAGTAAAAATGGTGTCCTGGATGCCAACAGCAGTGAGTGGTTTTGTAGTAAGATGGGCCATTGGAAGCTGTGATATTGTGGCTACCTCGACACTGACCTGGGATTAGAAAGGCTACTGTAATGAAGGCTACAGTCTGAAGCTAGGCTCAGGGCTTTTGTGTATGACCAGGGTCTGGACCCAACCAAGGCTAGAACCAGGGTTGAGGTCTCCTGACTGCAGCCCAGTGTTATTTCCGTTCTCCCCATTTTTGCAGCCTCCCCATCTGTGGTGAAAGTGTGAGAGAGAGGACTTTTAAGGTCCCTTCTGGAGTCCAGTCTGTTGCTGGAATCAGATCTGAGCTCAGGATGTGAAGGTAGAGAGAGAACAGGAAGTCCCAGGGCTCCAGGGGGGTGGGGCAGGCCCTGTCAGGGGAGGCAAAGGGCTCCGAAGCCACCCTTGACCCACTTCCCAGGCCAGGCCCACTCTCACGTCCCCACCTCCTCCCCTTCTGCCTGAGGGTCCCCTCCACTTCCACATCTTGTTGACTTTTGAATTTACAAGGTGTGCAGTTTGCCAAGGCCCTGAAATGATTGCACCCCCGGACCCACCTTGGGAAAGCATCCTCCTCACCCAGGTCATCGCAGCTGGCGGAAGAAGGCAGGGGACACAAGCTGGGGTCTCCCACGTGCTGTGAAGAAACCAAAGAGGAAAATCATTAAAAAGCACACAACAGAGAGAAATCAAAGTAAGTTCCATTCTTTTTTCTGTTCTGGAAAGGAAAGGGGAGGAGCCATATTTAACTTTATGGTCAGGCTCTTATATCCTTGAATCTGGACCCAGCTGACTCTGACCATCAGGAAAGCTCAGACGGGTGAGGAGCTTTATGGTGTTTGCTTGGTTTATTGGCTCTAGGGAAGAGGATATGAGGGCCCAAGCTGTTCTCTGAAGATAGGACCCCTCAAAGAAAAGCCAAGATTTATGGTTTCCGGAAACCCTCAAGGTTACTTGGGCTGGGCAGAGTCAACTTTTCTTGGCTCTGGGGATTTAAGAGAAGGGTCTAGAGGTAAAGAAATCCCAGAGTCCATTCCCCTAAACCTGTATTTCTATCATCTTCATATAATTCTCAGCAACAACTTCTCTAGGGTGTTGGTCCTGAGATTTCCAAACTCAGTTTCACGACATAGGAGGAGGGGGGTTTGGGGACCGAGGCTGGGAGAGCCCAGGTCCTACAGAATCAGTGTCAAATCCAGCTCTCCTGGTTTCCACACTGAGGCCCTCTCTCTCTGGGCTGTTGCCACTAGAGTGACCGTTGAGGCACAATCGGGAAATACCTGAGTCACCTGACTAAAAGAAAAACAATCTTGCCAGGGCTGTGGCCTGCAGTTACCCTGAGTCACCCCATGCAGTTCTGGAACAATAGCCACCCGCCACTGCTCGGCAAGGTGGCCCAGGCAGCCCCTTGCACCTGCACGTGACCACACCAAGGGTGCTTGACCTGTTGGGAAATGCCCACCCTGCCACTCCTCTGGACACTGGCCCTGACCAAGTGGCTCTGGAAACAAATGTTTCATTGACAATCTACTTCACAGGCACAAGAGGCTGGTTCCTGACATGGCCTCCCAGTCTTCCGTGGCCCCTGTTAGCAGGATAGATTTCTTTTTTCCCTGGGTTTAATTAGGGGACAGGCCATAAATATTCATGCAGCAAAATGAGCCCTGGCTCACAAGTGCAGCTGCTTCCCGCTTGGGGAAAATTAACATTGTTTTCCAGCCCAGAGTAATGAGGCTGCACTGCTGGAGAGAGGAGCCTTTTCAACAGCCTCTCTAGGACAGAAAGGGACAGCCACACTCAGAAGCCCCCACACCCCGAGGAGCCGCCCAGGCCAAAGCAGGCCTCTCTGCATCTCCAAATGGAAGCTGGGGACAAGGGGAGGCCTATCTGAGCTCCTATGGGGCTCAATCCTGAAGGAGCCCCCACTGAGGTGCTCAGCAGAGTAGAAGATGTCCGAGGAGCCTGGAGAATAGAGCTCAGCATACTACAGCTCAAGGGCCAAATGCACCTGCCACCCACTTTTGTAAATAAAGTTTTATTGGAAGCAGTCATGCTCACTTGTTTAGTTATCAGCCCCAACAATGAAGGGAGACCTGCAGCCCATAAAGCCTGAAATATTTACCACCTGGCTCTTTAGAGAAAAAGTTTGCTGACCCCTGTTCTAGAACAATCTCATCCTGAATGTTTGTTATTAATAATAAAAGCCCCTCAGTCTCCAACTCTCTGAAATGTTAGGAACACGGAGTGGTTTTGAAATCTGGGGTCTTAGAATCTTATGTGCATAAGACATTGGAACCAGAGTCTAGCCTCAGCTCTACCGTTTCCTTGGCTGTGAGACTGTGGGCAAGTTATTTAACTTCCTGCCTCGGTTTGTTCATCTATAAATTGGGGGTAACAGTAGTAAGCTATCTCACAGGGTTGTTGTGAAGATTAAGTGAGTTAACTTTTATCAAGCCCCTAGAAAGTATCCTGTATAGGATAAGTATTAAATTAATGTCTGTCTTCTGTAATTTCAGAATCCTCAAAGTTATGGATCTTAACCCCCTATAAAATGAAACCTGCCAGATCTTAGAACCTCAGCCATGACCGGGGGATCTTCCTTCAACTTTCTAACCCTGAACTAAATGCTTTACAAGCATTCTTTCATTTAATCCCCAAAACAAGTCTTTGAAGTGGAGATTACTGACTATATCCATGAGGAAAGTGGGACTTTACAAAGGTTAGGAGACTAATCCAGGGTCACTCAAGTGTGGATTATAAAGCCAGCACTGGAGCTCCCAGGGTGCCTGACTCCAAAGTCTATCTCTCAGATATTTCCCTTCCCATCCAGTGCCCTGCCTCATCAGTATCTGTCACAGGTCCTCAGCCTCTACTGGATACCTCCTGTCACAGGGACATCATGGCCTCTGGAGACAGCTCAGTTGCCACTGCCACATGTTCAGGAAAGGATCTGCTCTGCCATGCACAGCCCCCTTGATCCTAGTTTGGCTTGTCTTTCCCAGCTCTGAAAAGCCCAGGCAGGAGAACATAGACCCTCTGGGGCCATCTCTCCACTGGCTGGGTGTGTTGCATTTGCAGCTTACTAGACCTGGGTGGAAACTGAGCTCCCTGGCTTTGGACAGACAGCTCCTTCAGGAAACCCACAGACAACAGGGACCACTAGTGCCTCTTTCTCCTCAAGGCTCCCAACTTTCCTGCTTGAACTGTCATTCAATGAGACAAGACTTATAATAATCCCAGGACTCTCTAATCCCTGCATTCTTCCCCCTTGCTTCCCAAGTACCTGGAGTCTAGCCTCTCCTGTGATTCTGTGGTGTAGCAAGGTCATCGAGTGCTGCTGGCAGGGGTTGGTCCTCACAGCATTCTTAACCCAGTGGGTCAAGAGCCCACCACTGTTTGCATTTGTAAGACCAAGTGCCTGGGCCCCGTGAGGAAGAACCAAGAGGGTGACCAAAGGAAAAAATTTCTGCAGGAGAACCTTTTGAGCACCAGACCCCAGGCCAGGCCCTTTGTCTCCCTTCATCCTCACACATGTGGGCGCTCACCCCTCTTGACAGAGAGCACCATGGCTCCTGAAGGCACTCAACTTGTTCTAGGTGACAGAAAAGGAGGAGGACAGTGACCGTCCCTCCCACACGCTGCCTTCTACAGGCACACGGCTCATTCCACGTCAGACACACAACTTGCCCCCCACGCAGGTCCTTTTCTTCCTGTCACCAGATGTGTAAACCAGGGCTCAGAGCCGGTGGCTGTCCCCGGGAGCAGGCGGGACCCCAGCCCTCTTGTCCAATCCTGGCAGTCCTTCGAGGCTCCTTTCAGGGAGTGGAAAAGGAAACACTGGGTCCTTTTACAGGGTTTCATGGCATGACGAGTAGCCCCTGAGGATGGTCCATTCGCTGTGGTTGGAAGGACCGTTTATTTTCCTGCGGGCCACTCCAGAGCCTTTCAAAGGTGTGAAGTCCCATGCTGCAAATGTGATGTGACTGGACATCCAGATTGCGCCCTGCCTGGCTGGGCCTCAGCCCCTGAGGCTCCGGCCTCTTCTCATGCACAGCCAGTGGGAACTCCCTCCGGCCTACCTGGTCTCTCCTGCCATGAAAGGCTGGAGAGTGACAGGCCAGAAACTTGACTCTTGTGTTTATTCACCAAACACAGAGAGGGCCCTCCAGGTTCTCCTTTGCCATCCGGACCCTCTGAACGTCAGGGGAGGAGGGGTCACTGGCCTATTCCCAGGCTCCACATACCTGGACACTCACCTCTGGAGATTGGCCACTAGGAGGAGCATCTGGGCTGGTCCGGCAGCAAGAGAGAGTCTGGTAAGACACAAGGAAGAACTCTCTGACACTGAGGGATGTTCAACACGCAGAGAGAAGAAAAACTGCTGGAAATCCTGTGGCATCTTGGTGAGATCCCTGGGCTCCTCCATCTGAACTTCCTTCCACACCCCTGCAATGAGGAAGGGTGAAGCTTGGGTGTGTGATTCCCAAGCCCTGCTTTCCACCAGTTCTAACAGGATTGGAATTCCACACCATTCCACAGCAGGAGACAGAGAGTCAGGCTGGACCAAAAGGACGGTTTCTAAATGTTTTCACCCCCGAGTCTGTCATGTGGTTGATTACTGGGTAATTGTGTCCTTGAACTGATTGGTTGTTTCCTTATATAATAACCCAGGAAGTTGCATGGTTATTTTTTAAAAATTGAACTGATGTTATTGCTGTTTTTCTGTTGTCCTTCCCACCCCCCCACCCCCGTCATTTTTATAACTGAACAGACTGTTGCGGTTGGACAGATGTGCTGTGTGTCTAAACTGACCCCTTGTTGGGCTGACCCGGTGGGTCGTTTGTCTGCAGTGATCAGCTGTGGGACCGGGGAGGTTGTCCTGCAGGGGTCCTGACAGGATGTTTTGTCTGAATGGACTGGTCTGTCATCACACCAGCTCCATGCCCCAGCTCCCATTCAACCCTGATGTTTCCAGAAAGATCCAGTCCCCAGTGGTTTGGGGTATAAATTCCATCCTGATCCATCATGAAACAATCTACACTATTGTCATCATTTTAAAATGAGGTTCCAGATTGAGGACCTGGCCAACCACCTGGCACCTGTCGCCCCATCCTTGCGGCAGAACTGCCTGCCTGGATGTCCACGTTGGCTGGGCTGAGCCCTCTGGGTCCTGCCCTCTTCCCCCAGCCACCAGCTCAGCCCCCCATTGGCTTCTCACTCACTCTCTGTCATTGCTGACAGGTCCACCCACTTTCAATGGGGTTGTGACAAGAGGGCCCTCACCCCCCCCACACTCACCCTGCTCACCCCCTGAGTGGCCTTTCAGAGTCACAGTGAAAGGGACTTGTCCACAAATGGGGGATTTGTCATTGTCCCCTTTGTAAAGGCTCTCTGTTTCCCTGGCCCCACCCCTCCCTTCACCAGAATCAGCAGGGTGGCCCTAAGGGGCTTTGGATGTGAGAGCTTGATGTCCCCAATGCCCTTGCTCAGAATCAGGGCTCAGGACTTAGCTTCAGAGCCAGAAGACAACGTTGAGGTGTTTCCTGCCTCCACCCCCTCCCCATTTTACAGACAGGGAAACTAAGAGTCAGACCGTGAGGCCTCTCACTGCCCTGTTCGCTCATCCCCACTCTCCTTTGCTTTCAGAATGGAGGAGGCAACGGTGGCCTTTGGCGTTGGTCTCAGAATGATGTGCTGCACCTCGGGGAATGATTCCCCATCGCTGCCACCAGTCCTGGAGGACGCGTGGGCAGTGGTTTTGTTGTTTAGCACCAGAAATCAAAAGCTCCAGCCATGAAAGTGGCAGTTCTTGGTTGAACTGCCTCTGAAATAAATAGATACACTGGCCTGACTAATTTAAAATTCAATTCACAAAAGGAAACAAAGCCAAATTGTTCTTTTCCTGTTTCTATTACTTTTGTTCCCACATTTAGACTATTTAATCCAACTTCCTATTTGTGGGTGGGCCTATTGGGGACCAGAGGAGTGGTCACTTGCCCAGCAGGCTAGGCTGTGTGTACCTGCAGCCGCTGATGCTCCGTCTTTCCTGGCCAGCATTTCAGTTTTGGAAAAATCTCGGCTCCATCGAAATGGTATTCTGAGAACTGTCTGGGCACTGCAGTAGGGTTCGATCTGGGGATTTGCACTTTCTAAACTAAATGGATTTTTAAGAAAAGGATTTGAAACTGGCAAAAGGGATTGCCTTCAGTGTTTTATCTGTGGGGAAATTGCCCTCATCTCTTCGCATTTCTAAACCCTGATCTGGTCCCTCTCTAAGAAGGTGCTTTAGGTGAACCTAGGGCTGGCAAATTCTGCTGGATATTGAGCTGGAGAAAAGATCACACAAGGAAGACAGCCTCGTGCTTAGGCGGCCACCACACAGACCCTGTCTTTACGCTACCTGAATGGAAAGCTAGAGGTTCATATGTAAATCATTTATCTTTGGCTGGTCCTTTTACGGAGTTTGAGATGAATTCACTAGGAAGTCCATGTTTTCTAAAGTACCGGCGTGACTCCGAAGCTGGCTTTGTTTTGCTTTTGGTTTACTCCTCAGTGTGGTAATAGTATCCTGAGTGTTGCTCTCCAGCTGATATCTAACCACCCTCTTCCACCGGGCAGTCCCCCGCGGGGATTTACAGCAGGGCGATGAACCGCCTGGTCTCTCTCTGAACACGATGAGGATGTGGATAACATCAACAGTTCATCCCTGAGCCATCCTCATCAACCGACTTTAATCGCCCCCAAGACTGATAACCATCAAAGGCTGTTCATTCCCCGCAAATTATCTAATCCACATGTTGTCCTATTTGTGTAAACCCCAGCCTGCGAGGATCATAAAATAAATAAGCATGAAATGGTTGATAGTTCCCAATCTCCTCTCACCTAGACAGGCCAGGCTGCTCATCTCAGCCACTGCTGTGACCCCAGCCTCCCTCCAAGAAGGAATGGGGAGCGTGGCTTCCTTTGGAGACCTATTTGCTGCTGTTTCTGGGACTCTCTCCACAAGTACTTCTGCCCCATCCTTTCTGCCCCCTCTCCCCTCTCATGCCCCGAAGAAGCCAAAGCTTCATTTCACCAATATGTGAATCATTAAATTCATCTACAAGGAAGAGGCACAGTGAATTAAGACACTGGATAATTTGCGAGAAGTAAGCTGTCCACTGCAAAACAGGGCTGGTAAGAATTTGTAGTGATGCAGGACAGGCAGGGCATGGAAAAAGGAGGCCAGCAGCTCTAGGGGTGCAGGAATGGGAACATTAGAGTATGTTGTCCAGACACAAGCTCAAGGTTGTCCAAGGTGTGCTTGCCTGTGTGTGTATGTGTGTGTGTGGACCCCAGTGGGACTGGACCCGGAGTGGAGCTCAGTGACCTTCAAATCCCTTTTTGCCTCTGAGATTTCTTCAAGGCTACATCTAAAATCCTGTAATTCCTAAATTCTGTAATTCGTAGATCTTGTACTTCTCTAACAAAACAGACACTCTGACTCTAATGTTCTGTGATTCTAAGAGTCTATAATGCAATGAATCTGTAATTATGAACTATGATCTTCTAATTCATGGACTGCCATTCCATGGTGCTAATACTCTGCAATTCTAAGATTCTGCTATTCAGTGTTGCTTTAATTTAATATTCTAACACTCCACCATTCTCAAGTTCTGTGATGGTAGGAGACCATGCTTCTGCATTTCAGTAAATTCTGTATTTCAGTAAATTTTTATTCCTCTATATTTTGAATGCTCTACAATTCTAGTATTCTAGAAGTCTTATCCCATAGTTCTAAAATTCCTTTAGCCTAGCCTTTTATGCTGCTAAGATTTAAAATCGTTTTAGCAGCATTTTTAGCAGTTTTAAAACACTCTGACTCTATAAATTAATTTTCCAAGAATTCTAACAGTATGATTCCAATATTCTGGGTTTCTCAGACCCTACAGGGCAAAGTTATTTTTTATTCCACATTCTTTATTTTGAAGACTTCTAAGATACTTAGTTCTGTGATTTTTTTAATACTGGAGGTTATCATAATTCCAACATTTCTCATGCCTTTACATTTCAAAATACAGAATCATTTTATCTGCAAAGTAAAGGAATTAAGCTGCAAATGACAGAGTCAAGGGACCACCACAGCTGTTCCTGAGCAGGGATCTTTCCGCAGCTTCGAAGTGACCTGCAGAGGGCTGGTGTACCCAGCCTGGACTCCAGGAACTGCCACGGAGACAAAGGCCTGGGAAGGTGGGGCCAGCCCAGGGTCAGGCAAGGAGTCAGCCCCTCTGCCCCTCGGAGGCCCTCCTCAACAGCCAGGTTGCCAAACATCTGCCAGCGTTTGGGTCCCAATTGCTGTCCTTTAAAAGTATCCCTCTCCCTTTCTTGTTCTCCATCAAGGGCTCCCATGACAATCATTTCAAGCAGCTAATGAGTTTCAGATGGGCTCCAGGAGCCAGGGACCTAGGGACACTCAGGAGGCGGGTTCTTTGGCCGAGTGTTGTGGGGCTGGGGGAGGGGGTCAGAAAGAAGAATCTTTTGTAGCTGACATGTTATGGGGCCACCCGCCCCTCCCCTCTCAGGCCTGGGGCCAGAACCTGGAAAGTTGCTGGGAGCCCCGTGGTCACTCTGCTCCCAGGGTGTCTGCGCCCCATGCTGGCTCTCCCCCTACAGCTCTGGGCTCTCCACTCTCAATAAGCAGACCCACATGTCCATCACTGTTCTGAACTTGAACATAATAAAGTCCCAGAAGTTCCATATGAAAGCATCAAGGCTTTCTTGAGGCCAAAATGTCCTTACTCACCTGCTAATACAAGCGTCTTTGCAAAAGACAGAAATACTCCTTGTTGAAATGTCATCTTCTATGAAATGGTTACTTTCCAGATGCACCCAGGTAATGCCCGGAAGCTCGCTGCCTGGCCCAGAATAGGGTTGGCTGTGGGATCCAGGAGGTACCGAACCCCCATGCCCACTGGCACTGCGTGGGGGGCAGCTCAGCCACCCTGTGACTTCATCCAGATGGCTGCTCACTCCCTTGGAGATCTCCCTCTGCCCCTACAGTTGCCCTGGGACCTTCCATGGGCTCACTGTGTCCCCAGAGGGCTTTCTCCCTCC
Organism: Marmota flaviventris; assembly: GCF_047511675.1. Taxonomy (NCBI): domain Eukaryota; kingdom Metazoa; phylum Chordata; class Mammalia; order Rodentia; family Sciuridae; genus Marmota; species Marmota flaviventris. The sequence goes on along the minus strand of NC_092507.1, from coordinate 36,943,254 downwards.
TGTATGGAGGTGGGCAGGAGACCAGGAGCTCAGGAGGGGGCGTCTCAGCCTTCATTTCCAAGGCACTAGCAGAGCCCGGACCTGGCTGGGATTTCACAGCGGGTTCTGCGGCGCTCACACTCCCTGGCTGCCGGGCAACTTCCGCTGCTTTCAAGGTCTAATTTAGGCATCCACCTAAATGAGCAGAACATTGAGAGAGACACACCAATGCATTTCAGAGGAGCTCAGTCCCGGGCCCACCGAGGCCGTTCCCCAGCAGGAATGTAGGGGGTGGGGGGAGTTCTGCAACAGGATGTGTATAGTTTAGGGTTCAGAGGGGGTCTCTCCTGGCAAGAGAGACCAAACCTTATAATTAAGTAACTCTCCGTTTCCTTTAAGATATCAACAACAACAACCATGTTCTCCCCATTGCCTAAACAGGACAAATCCCCGGTTAAGCAGTTCCTGGTGGTCTGCGCTCACACATGTGCAGGAGAAAAAATCCGCCTGGAAGCTGGCCTCCCCTGCCTGCCTCGCAGCAGCCGCTGCCCCTCCCTGCCCCGCCGAGGCCCCCCTCCCCCATTCGCAATTAGGGCTAATCTTTTGTTGCCTGGAAAGTGTAAAAATCACCGGCTTTTCTTTTTGCATGCATAATATCCATTTCCCCTCCAAGTGCGTTATTTGGTTTGGGAATTACATCTATTTACAAGAGTAGATGTTGCACAAAGGTTGTGTTTATGTGGAAAATTATATCGGTGACACGGGCTGATTGGCATGTGGAGGCTGGGAGAGCAGGCCGAGGAGGCCGTCTCATCAGCTTGGAATAACAAAATGATTGTATTTTCAGCAAAGCTAATTGATCACATACCTCGCTGGGCTATCTGTTTACTCAAAGGCCATCCAGGCCCTGGGAAGGTGCAGAGGAGAGAGCCGCGGGCGGTGGTCACTGCCAGGCCCAGTCTGGCCAAGGCACTGGGGGTGTGGGGTGGAGACAAGAGGATGGGAGGGGTCATGGGGTTGTGCAGTTTGACAGAGAGACAGGAGGACTCTGTTCTCCTTAGGAAACCAGACCCAGAACCCAATACAGTGACTGCGTCCTTTCTTAGGACCCAGGAATTCAGTGTGGTCACCGCAGGCGTGGGGAAGGGCTAGCCAGAGTAGGATCAGGAGAGAGAATTCATTCCCTTCCTCTATTCTGTTTGAAAAGCGCCCCCACAACAGGCTTTTTGAGGGGTGCTTGGCTGCTGCTCTGAGCCACGATGGGAGCAAGAGCTCTGCAATCGTGGCTCTGTGACTCTCAGTGCAGCCCAGGACCAGGGAGGCTGGACGGGCAATCCCCCAGTGGTGGGGTGGACAGTGCCCACGGGAACAGCAGCAGCCCCACCCGACCCACTGACTCCCAGCCTGTGGGAACAAAGCCCCTGTTTCTGGAGGAAGAAGGCTGCTATTTTCTGGTTTATTGGGCTGTATTCCTGTGCCCCAGTTGACCAAGTGGGTGAGAGGTCTCCCAGAGAAAGATGAGCTCCTCCAAACTGACCCACACAATCAGGCCTCCTGGGCCCAACAGCTCAAGCTACCTAAAAAGCCAGTCAGGACTGTATTTCCTCCCTGGAGTCAAAACTCCAGTGGTGTGGGGGCAGAAAACAAAACAGTTGGCTATAGTTAAACAAGTACTTGAATTGAAAATGACCAGTTTTTCTAAAAATAACTGGTTGGGAATTAGCAGAGGGACTGATTAATTTACCAGTCACTTTGCAAACATGAAGTTCCTTTGAGAGCCACTGATTAAAAATAATCTGACCATGCCTGTTCCCCATGTTATATCATGAGGATGGTTGGTTATTTTGCAAACTCATTTGGACTCAGTCACACTACTAGTTACTTCATGTCGGGGGTGGGGGGGGGTGGTTGCTGGGGATCGAACTCAGGGCCTCACATATGCTAGGAAATTGCTCTATTGCTGAGCTCCACTCCCAACCCTACTAATCACTCTTTTAAAACAATTAGGCATAAGCCCAGGAAACTGGTGCAGTGGTGCATGCCTGTAATCCCAATGGTTAAGGAGGCTGAGGCAGAAGGACCTCGAGTTCAAAGCCAGCCTCAGAAAAAGCAAGGCGCTAAGCAACTCAGTGAGATCCTGTCTCTAAATAAAATACAAAATAGGGCTGGGGATATGGCTCAGTGGTCGAGCGCCCCTCGGTTCAATCCCCAATACCCACCCACCCTAAAAAACAAACAAACAAACAAAAAACAATTAGGCACGAGTTCCTGCCTCAGTTTGACAGGTTCTAGCCATGATTTGGTCTCTTTTCATGGCTGATCAACTTCAGATTTAGTTAATATTTCCTAAAGCACAGATTGAAAAAACTTGAGAACAATCAATAAACATCCTTACTGATTTCCTGGAGTAATTCTGAAATCCTTAGAGAGCTTTGAAACCACCCACCTTGCTTTATAAATGTGGAAACTGAGGCCTGGAATATTCTAGTCTTTGCCTATCCCTGCTGGTGACATGTGAGCGAGGTTGTGTATTATTTGGGGTCCTTGGATCAGGTGACACTGAATAAACTTCAGGTGCTTTTCCTCCAAACTCAGTCATGAGGTTTTTCCTCCTCCCTCCAGGTCCCAGCCATGTGAGTCCAGTTTGGAATATTCTAGATATTGCTGTATCAACCTCCTGGTAGCACTGTGTACATGTGTATTCGTCCACCACAGCATTTCAAAATCTCTGGCCCTTCTGAAGACAAGCCGTTTATTAATGTGGTGCTCTTCAAATTGTTTTTTAATTGGAAACATTTTGCAATGAAAGAACATTAATAAAACCTGAATCCAAATCAAACTTCTCTGTGTATGTTATTTTTACTCTGCAGTCAAATGCTTTTATTAGATTTAAAACTTTCACTATGCTTTTTATCTCTGGCTATATAATGTTCTACAATAAAAAAAAATTGCCCAATGACTCTGAAGTCTGGCAAAATAATATACTTTCTTGGATGTCTCTGTGTGTTGCCAATTAGCTTTGCTGTGAACGCAGGGCCCCATCCATCACCCGCCTCTGGGTGGCTGTAACGGAGACCTAATTTGGTAACGGAGACCTAATTTGTTTCATATGCCCCGTGCTCTGAACCATTCCCCAGCGCGTCCAACCTGCTGAGGAGCGGCCTGGCCTGGCCGGAGAGGAGATGAATGACAAGAAAAAAACCCCAGACAAGCCAACGGGACCCTTTATCAGAAATTGCCTGCTCTCCTGGCCCAGTGGGGAAACCCAGGCCCTCTGTGCCTCCTTCCACCCAGCTCCCCCGACATGGTTCTCTCTCCTCCACCTCTTCTCCCCTTCCTTGACCCAAAAGACCCAGCACTCACAGGCCAGGCGAGGCCTTGAGTGGAGAATGGAAAACTTTGCCTTTTCTTCCAACTTCCCAGGCCTGGCTGCTGTCCTCGCCCCCTCCCTGCCGGGTTCCCACCCCCTCCCACCTACTCCTTTTACAAGCCCCACTTTTAAACCTCCAGTTCCCTAGGAATTTTATGAATGCTCAGCACCAGCCAAAATAAACTCGTAAAGAAAAAGTTTCTAAAGAAGGTCAGAGACCCGTACAGCAAGTGCTAAGCGGTAAATACAAAAGTTCTTTGGGTTCCTGGGAGCAGTGCTCTGGGTGGTGGAAGGTTGGGGTCAACGGAGGGAAAGAGAGGACAAGGGGAAGAAGGAATGAAGACTGTTAAGGAGAGAAGTCTCCAAGCCCTCGACCAAACAGTGTTTACTATTTAAAAAGAAAAGCTCTATAGTTTGAACCCTCATTTTATTGATGGTATAGCCCAGAGAGGTGGGAGGGATTCATCCAAAGTCACACAGCAAGCTGGCCTGTCCAATGAGGGAAATAAAGGAAGGAGCCTCAGGGTGGTAGAACTGAGTCCTGACCAACAGAACTTTCTGCGATGATGGAAATGTTCCATGTCTGTGCCATCCAGTCTGCTGGGCACTCACCCACATACTGCCACTAAATTCCCTTGGAAACTCAGTCTCACAGTCCACAATTCAAGGCCAAGGTCTTGGACAGCACAGAGATGATACAGTTCCACTGCCGTGACTGCTGTAAAGGCAGCAATCCTCAGCCCTGGGAGAGGTGCTGGGGACACAGACGCGGGACCGGGGCCACTCCACCACACACTTGCCACCGAGTCGTGAAGCACAGTGTCCTCTGTTTGCCCATCTGTGAAAGAGCACCCAGGGGCCTGCGGCTGCCCTCTCCTCTCCTCTCACTCCCAGGGCGTCCAGCACGAGACAGGTTCTCCACGATAACAGAAGTCTCAGACCCTTAGAGCTGGAAAAAGGCTTTAAAGGAACTTAACGGGCCCACTCCCAGGACAGCAATGGGCCCCGTGGCCTCCCGGAGGGTGGCCCGTCCACACATTATTTGCACACTCCAGAGGGGAGACCTCACACCTCACTCTCCCCAGGTCAGGGAGTCCCTTTCTAAACAGTGGGGATGATTAGACTATCCTCTAAAATCTACCTTCAATCCCTTCACTTGTAAGTCCCCACCCTGGCTCTGCTCCTCAGAGTTTCGCAATATTAATTTTGCTTTTTTTCTTCAACGTAATGTTCCAAGAGTCCAATAGAATCCATTCCCTCCCTGTCCCTCTTTAAACATGGAGCTCCTCGCGGAATGCCTGATTCTACACGTGAACAACCCAGCAAAGAACTGCAGCCCTCCCTTGATCTAGAGACTGTTCTTCTGTCAATGCCACCTACACTTTTAGCGACTCTATTACTCCCTAGGCTCAAGCCAGTTTGAGACTGAGTCAACCACTTGGGTCACATGCATGTCTCTGACTAAGTTTGCCCAGTGGTAAAGAGGGTGAATATCCCTCTGCTTTACTCTTTGACCTAGGCAAGTGAGGCCCCTCCTCTTGTGCCACTTTGGAGCATCCCCCTCTAACTTTTCTAAATCTCTCTCCAATGCCTGAGGCTGGCAGTGCCACATAGGTGGGGCAGTCTGAGCCCAGACTGAGGCAGGCACAGGCCCTGGTCGGTTTCTCTCCACACACCTCTCGTTCCACTACTTCATGCATGGGGTCAACCAGGCGTCCCAAGGAGATCTAGGATTCACTTTTGTGGCTTCATCTGGGGGTTCCATGGCTAGACCCTGGTCCCAGTACAGTATCCTGGCAAATAGATCACTTCCACAGGCCAATGTGGGAGTTCTTCTGTCGGTACCTATGAAAGTAGATCTCTAGAATAGTGGGGTGTGGGGATTTTAGGTGACTCAATTGTTTCTAGATCCTAGAGGCAATCCTGGTTCCGGTGCTCACAATTCATCCCTCCTCCACGGGGATGGAAAGAAGCAGACGGTGACATCCGAATGGGTTTCAGGAATAAGTCAGGGAGGAGAGGAGAGAGTTCCAGACTGGGAGAAGTGTGTACAGAAAGGTGTCTAAGGGAGATGTGGCTTGGGCAGGTCTTAGCTATTTGGAACCCGGGTTTCCTTGTTTATAAGACTGAAGACAGAATCAGCTCACAGGGTCAGGACTTCACACAGTCAGCCCTGTGCAGGTGCCAGAGACATTCGCAGGAGGAGGCAAATGCCACTCTTAAGGAACCCAGATGAGGCAGAGCAGCTACACAGGGCTGTTCCAGGGAGTGGCCCCTCCACACAGAAGCCTACAAAGGGTTTGGCTGACTCAAGCTGGGGCAGCAGAGACGGCTCACTGACTCGTGGCCCTTGGGCTCAGTCTGGAAGGAAGCATCAGTAAGAGATGTTGGGCTGAGGAGTTGGGAAGGGCCTTCCAGTGAGCAGAGGGAACAGCAGAGGTATAAGAGGTCTCGGCAGCTGAGATGTCAGGGCCTGGGGAGGGGTTGCCAGTAGGGGACAGTACATGCCTGCTGTGGCTGCAGATGAGGCTGGAATTGGAGGCCAGAGGCTGAGCAGCCTTGAGTGAACTTGATCACCAGGTAGCATTGCACTTTGAAGGTTTTAAGCCAGAAAGTCATGTGGTCAGACTTTCAGTTTAAAGTTTCTCTGGAAGCCAGTGAGGAGGCTGGACTGATGAGTGAAGGGCTGGGAAATCCAGGGGAGGCCAGTAGGATACTCAGGGGAGATGATGAGACCACGACCTCATCATGGAGGGGATGGGGGCGTGGCCGGACCCTCAGAATCCACAGGGACCTGGTGATCAGTGAGGGTGTGCGGTAAGGAAGAGGTGGGGTCAGAATGACTCAGGTCGGCGGTGCGATTGTTTTCCAGAAGGAAAACCCACGATGGATGGTGGTGATATGAGCTAGAGTTGATTGAGCCCTTGCTATGTGCTGGGCAATATGCTAGGCGTTTTGTACGCATAACCTCATCTAATCTTCTCAGCAGTTCTCTAACAAGGTGGCTCTCCATGTTATCCTCTACTTTGAAGATGAGGAAACTGGCTCAGAAAGGTCAGCAACTTGCGCAGCGTCACACAGCAGGCCCAGGGCTGGCATTCGGGGCAGCCCTCTGCACCTCCACCCGCCCTTCCTCTTGCTTTTCTCCCCAGTCGGGCTCAGCCGCTGGGTTCCTGCCAGGCCATCCACACCCTGCCTGGCCACCCAGGCACTCAGGCGTGGGTGTGGCCCCTCCCCCAGTGTTCTCCCACCCAGGAGCTCGGCCTCCTGAACCTCCGCGAGCCCCACACCCGCTCAGCTCTCCGCTTATCCAAGCACCTGTGACGTATTTGGCCCGTTCTGTGACAGGCCTGTGGGGACTGGAGAGGTGGGGAGGACAGATTTGACCCTTGCCTGTGTCCTCGGCCCTAGACAGGTCTCTGCAGAGACTCCCGCCCAGCTGCCCAGTCCCAAGGTACCACTTCCGTCTTTCCTATTCTCCAGGTCTTTCCTGTGTGTTCTTGGCCCTGTCCTGGTGGAACCTGTTGTATTTCCGTTTGCTGTGGGCATCTGCCCCATCAGAGGCAGCTCCCTGTTACAGACTGAAGCGTGTCCCCCTAAATGTATATGTTGAAGTCCTAACTCCCAGTGCCTCAAAATGCAGCTGTGTTTGGAGATGGGGTCTTTAAAGGGTCATCAATTCAGGCCTAATCCAATAGACCTGTTGTCTGAAAGAAGAGGAGATTAAAACACAGACAGGTCCAGGGGGAGGACCCTGAAAAGACACAGGGAGCAGATGGTCAATGACAGGCCAAGAAGGAAGGATCTGGAAGAAACTAACACTGCCTCCACCTTGACCTCTGACTTCCATCCTTCAGAACCCTGAGACAATACATTTCTGCTATTTAAGCCACCCAGCATGTGGCATTTTGTTACAGCAGGCCTGGCTGACTAGTGCACTCTCTGAGGGACACTCTGGCTAGTTTACCCAGCATCGTTCCTCACCCACGATCAGCCTCTCAGTACGGGTTTGGTGGTGGTTGTATGTGGGTGTGATTAATGCTGATATATGTCTTGTGTGCAAGGACTAGGAAGTAGCAGGATGTGTGTGCCGGGGACATGTGTTCCAGTGCGAACAGGTGTGGTGGGTGTAGAGTCTAAGCGTTGATGGTGCTGTGTGTATGTGTGAGCTTTCCATGCAAGTGTGCCTCTGAGCACATCCAGACAAGTGTGTGTGCCTGTTTCTGGGCATCTGAGAGTGTCAGGGATGGCATCTGGGGACCCAGGTCTTGATCTCTGTGTGCCTAAGTGTGTCCTTGACTTGCATATGTCCTTCTCACTTTTTGGGGGGATATCCCAGCGATGGGGTCTCTGCCTCAGCTGAGGACTGGGGAGATGTGGTGGCTGCCAGCTCTCCATGGGGTGGACTTGCTCAGACAATAAGATCATGAAGTGGGAGGGGCAGGTGGACACATCAGCTCTCATGGGCTGGGCCATGAGGGGCCAAGGGCCTGGCCAGGGGAAATCTGAGCCAGCAGTAGACCTTGGACCTATCCCTGTTCTCCCTCACACAAAAGGGGTTGCTCCCCTCCCTGCCCCCCTGCACAGACCCTGCACCCTTCAGTCCTCAGACCTTGGTTTATGTGGCCTGCCCCTCCTCCGCAGTGCCTCCCACACCACGCCAAGTTCACTGCCTCTGATTGAGATGAGGATGCATCAAGATAAGGCCAGCTCCCTTCCTCCCCCTGCTGTTTCTCCTTGCCCTCCCCCCAGGGGAGGTGAGGGGCTGGGCACAAAAAAATGTGGTCAGCAAGAGTTCTAGTTTTTCTTTGCAAAAGCCTAGTCCCAGCACTTCTGTGAAGCTCTGCAGAGGGCGGGGAGAGCAGGGCTTCTCTTCTGAAGCTGAAACCCAGGAGAGAGACACTGGGGAGGGGGCGGGGTTCCTGAGGCTGTGCAGAGGAACTGAGCGATATCTGTGGGTCCCCTCTCCCAGCAGGAAGGACAGCCTCTTGGGAGGGAGAATGCCTGTATGGGAGGCGTGTCTACACAGATACACCCAATACCCTACCAGCGCCTTCTAGGGGCTAGGGATTAAGTCCAGCCTTCCTTCCTTGGCCTCCAGAGACCAAGGGTTAGGGTTAGGGTTAGGGGCCTCCCTTGGGGCCCCTGATTTCTGGATTTGTCCTCCTTTCAAGCTTCTACACCTCCAGGTCACACTGCCTGCTCCAGCTGCCTGTGACACCCTTCCCCAAGCGCAGCTCAGAGACCACTTCTTCCTGGAAGCCATCCAAACTGCCTCCTCCCAGCTGGAAGGGGTCTCCAGGTGTCCCCAGGGTTTTTTTTTAAGATTCCATACAGTTCTATTCACTGTTTACCACGAGTATGCCAACCCGCAGACGGTGAGCTACTTAAAGGCAGAAAACACACGAGGTGCATCCTGTGGCCCTGAGCAGAGTGCTGTGTGGACACCTAGTAAGCGTTCGGTGAATGAGTGATGTGGCTCCCTCTTCAGGGCCACACTAACGTCTTTCTCCTCCAGGCATCTTCTCTGACCACACAGAGGGGCCGGGAGGGGAAGGGGGGATGGGATTTTAAACCAGACATTTATTAATCTTCATGGATCTCCCTAAAATAAGGCTAAGAAGCCCCCTTGGTTTGAGAACAGAAGAAGGGCTGGCCACAAACACACTTTGTTGACCACAAAGTCCCCAGCAGCCCCTGAGCATGGCCCAGCTTCCTTTGGCCAGCCCACCCTCCCTCGTCTGCGGGGGAGTCTCAACCCACTGTGGTCCAGCAGGAGGACCTCAACCTGGGGACAGTGAGGCCCTGCAGAAGGCCAAGCTGGCAGCTCACTGTGTGTGGAACCCACCCGCTCCTGACACGTGATCTGTCAAGGCGGCATTTCCTTGGAGAGCCGCTCCTGGTGGGACCCTCTTCCTGTTACCGCTGTTGACCGGTGACGAGTTCTTGCTTCCCCAATGTTGAAGAATAACACCAAAGAAGCACGCCGAGGCAAGGTCAGAGTAGAAATTAGAAGTTTATTAAAGGACAGCAGAAAAGACTTCTCCCGGAGGAAGAAGGGGACCCAAGAGGTGGAATCCGTGGAAGGGATGTTGTCTCCCCTTTTTATAGTTCTTTCAGTGATGGAATGTAGGTGGGAAGGACCGAGGGGTGGGACACAGGTGGGCCAAAGAAGTAATCTGGTCAGGAAGGACTTCTGAGTCAGCACCTTTTTGCTGGGGGCTGTTCATTAACCTTTCTTTGAGGTGGACTTTGGCCTAGGGCCTTTTCAGGACTTCATTAACATTCCATGAGTTGTCCTGTGTTTTCCCTGAGTCATTCTCCGCACGGCCTCCATTTTAGATTTCACTGATATTAGACCCATATTAGACCCGATTTACCTAACTACACTGACTACCTAACTTTAAATCTGGCTTCATTCCCAGCAAGGAGCTCTCCTCAGGTGCAGCAGGGTTCATCAGCAGGTGATGGGGAAGCAGAGGCCCCCTGGGAAGGTTCACTTCCACCAGAAATGACTAATGGATGTCCTCAGCTCCAGGACTCGGCCCAAGCACATTCCAGTGGGCAGAACAGCAGGTGCAGGTTGAGGGGCTGGGAGCTCAGAGGACAGGAGGGACCCTGGTCCCGCTCACCTCTCACTCCACCCAGCCCTCCGAGTCCCTGAGGCTGTGGAGCAGCTGAGAGACTTGGAGAAAGCCAGAGCCAGACATCTAGGGGTGCAGAGACGGAGGAGAGACGGGCAGAGAGATGAAGTCACAGGCGCAGAGAGATGGGGAATCAGAGAGCCAGACAGAGGGCAGAGAAAGCCACCCAAAGACAGAAACTGTGACAAACGGGATGAAGGACACACTCAAGAGCAAAAACAGGGACGAGGAAGATGAGATGATCAGAGGAGGGAGCAGTGCAAACCAACCCCAGGAAGACCCCAGGGTGGGGTGGGGGACCATAGAGCAAAAAGAAAGGGGGAGGGAGAGGGAGAGGGATCAAAACAGAAAGATAGTCAGAGGAAGATGGAGGGAGGGCCTGGGACCAGTGGAGGAACAAGGTCAGGGGAGAGAGGGGCACAGGGACTCTGAGGAGAGGAAACCACATCTCTGTGATCCCGTGTGAAAGATGCGGGTTTGTTCCTCGTTGGTTTAGAACAACACAGGGACCATTCAGACCCCAGGACTGTCAGGCAAACCTGCTTGCCCTCTCTCCCCTTCCTGGCCAGCAGCAGGTCTGGGACCTGCAGCTAGTGGGTGGGAGGGCTGGTCAGAGGGGACCCCATGGGATGGGGCGCTGGGTAGATGGCTTGGAGCTTGGTAGGCACGAGACAGGTCCTGGGAGGTGGAGGAAAGGGCCCTTGAATGCAAAGAATGGACAGTGAGGAGAGAGAAGCTTCCAGAATCCTGTCTGGACGGAGTAAGAAGAAGGTCACTACATTTTTCATAAACTTGGACTTGAGATGGAAAGCCAGGCGGTCCAGCCTCCTGTAGGTGAGGAACTCACTGACTATGGACTGAACCTCCATAAAGTGCCAGGCAGTCTACCTGACCCACAGGGAACAGGAGACTAGACACAAAATAGAGCGTGCAGTGGCTGGCATTTCAGGTGCAGGCAAAACTGAATGACCACCGCAGGGGAGGAGGCTGGGCCTTCTCTATGGGGGGTTTGGCATCCCCAGCAGAGACTTCCGTCAAGAGGCGAAGGAGAGAGCCAACTGGAAGAGTGTGTGGAGGAACCATGCCTGGGATGTCTGTGTCACGTCAGGGAGAGGGCAGGTAGGGTGGGCACAGAGGCAGGCAGGAGACAGAGCAGGGCAGCAGAGGCCCTAGAGGCCTGTGCAGGTGTTGGCTCTGACTCTCAAGAGATGGAGAGCAAGGGGAGCCTCTGAGCAGAACGACAATAACAGAATACTACACAACCATCAAAATGGCTAAATTTTTAAACAAAGCAGAACTAGCAATAATGAGTATCAGAGAGAATTTGAAGCAATTAAAACTCATGCACTGTTTGTGGAAGTGCTAACTGGCAAAAACAGTTTGGGACACTGTTTGGGATGATCTATTAAACATGAGAAGATACATACCCTGTGACTCAGAAATTTCACTCATCTATCCATCCAGAAATGTGTACATATAGGAAGCAAATGGCCTGGACAAGAATATTCATAGCAACAGTATTTGTAATAATTCAAAACCAATAAAAACTTAAATGTCCAGTGACAATAACATGGATATATAAGTTGTAGTGCATGCATATAGAAATGAAAATAATAAATGGCAGTTGTGTGTGATAACATGGATGAATCTCCCAACCCATGTTGAGTAAAAGAAGCAACGGATGAAAAAGTAAATATCACATGTTTTTCTATTTACATTAAGCTTTAAAATGGGCAGTAAATTTCCGGTGTTAAAAGTCAGTCTGGTGGTGACCCCCAGGGAGAGGGCAGAGGCAGGTGAGTGGGGCAGCCTGAAGGAGGCTTCTGTGGAGCTGGTGCCCAGACCTTGTGACAATCAGTGAACACTTTCCTTTAGTCGGTTATATCTAAATAAAAGTTGCAACAAAAAGGAATTTATTTTCTTCCTACATGCCAGTAGTAGTCTCCACTTTCCAGGATTCCTTCTCTTAAAGCCAAGCCTTTGTTACTTAACACAATGTCCTCCAGTTCCGTCTGTTATAGTTTGGATCTGGAATGTCCTCCAAAGCCTCATGCATTGAAGATTCAGTCCCCAGTTCAGCAATGTCCAGACCTGTGGCTTCAGGGAAGTGATTGGGTCATGAGGGCCCTGATCTCATCAGTGGATTCATGGATTAGTTAACAGATGGGTTTGTAACTGAATGGACTATTGGGACATGGTCTAAACTATAAACGCAGGGTGGTGGCTAGTTGGAAAGAGTAGGTCACTGGGGGTGTCCCCTAGAAGGGCATATCTTGTCTCTCCCACACTCTCTCTGCTTCCAAGGCTGCCATGAGGTGAGTAGGTCTGTCCACCATGTGCTCCCCACCATGATAGTCTACCTCACCACACAGGCCCAGATCAGCGAAGCCAAGTGGCCGTGGACTGACTTCTGGCAAACCTTGAGCCAAAACAAATCCTTCTTCCTTCCTCTAAGTTGATTTCCTTGGTACTTTGTCACAGCAATCGAAAGATGACTAACAGACCATCCCTTTTCTATAATGATAAGATACCCTGAAAGACAAACACTGCATGTTCTCTCATGCCTGGATGCTAGAAAAAGTCTATCTGAATGTAGAACGGCGATTTCTAGAGTCTGGGAAGAATGGGGAGAGAGGGGAATAGAGATTGCATAACAGATTCCAAAATACAGTTAGAAGTAATAAGTTTTGGCATTCTTCAGAACTGTGGGATGCCTGGAGGTCATAATAACCTGTTGTATATTTTGTGAATAACTTGGAAAGAGAAGCTCAAGGATTCCAAACACAAAATAATGACAAGGAGATAGAAATGTTAATTACCCTGATTTAATCATATTGTATACATGAATTGAAATATCACACTGTACCTCATAAACATGTAAAATTATTATGTGCTAATGAAATTTTCAAACATTTAACCACTCTGATTTGTCATTACAATTGTATATATGTATTATCACCGTGTGCCCCATAACTTATGTATAATATATGTATTATCACCGTGTGCCCCGTAACTTATGTATAATTAAAATAATAATAGAAAACACAAATTATACCACAGCCAACCCCCTTTTCCACACTCCATTCATTTTTCTATCAAGACTCTCCTCTGCTCCCTCTCTGGGCCAACCGTGGGCTACGTAGTAGAGGGTCAAAGGTGGGTACTATGGTCCTCACCCTCAAGGAGTTTGATCTAAAGGGACAGCAAGGAAACAATGACAAGATGACTCTTTGCAAAAGCCAAGATGTGAGCATGTTGGGGTCCCAATTATCACTGAAAGAACTGGTACTGGGCAAAAAGTAGAACCCAGGATGCCTTCAGCAGACTTGGGGCCACGCCCTAGCTCTACCACACCCCAGCTGTGACCTTGGGTAATTCCCTAAAACTCCTTATCCTCACATCTTTCATCAGAGATATGGGTCTTTCAAGGACTAAATAAGATAACAGGTAAATGCCTGACCCATAGTGGATGTTCAGGAAGACTCAGCTCCTTTCACTTCCTTCCTTAGCAAAGGATTCCCTGAGGTAGGTCTGTGCTGAGCTTTGAAGGATGAGAGGAGGTCCCCAAGTGAGGTTCACTTCCAGGGACCTCCCTTCAACTCCCTCTTTTCTTATCTCCCCCATGACCCTAGCACAAGGCTGAGCACCCAGGTCTTCAGATCTTCATTCAAAATTCGTTGATTGTGTGACACCCTCCCTTCAAGAGAAGTGATCTGCCTCAGAGCAGAAATCCAGAGCAGGCTGGTGTTGGTCAGAGATATGCAAGAATGAGACATGCCCAGTGTTTGGCTTTGGACTTATCTCTGTGACTTTGGGTAAGTCCCTTTGTCTCCAAATCTCAGTATCCTCCTACAGACAATGGTACTTTAAATTCTCCCTCACATGGGTACGGTTAGGAGCCCTTTAAGGAAATGCAACATGCTGTATGGATGCCAATAAGTATAACAATAGTAAAAAGAATGTATTGAGTACTTCTGTGTGTCAGAGCACCTGATAGGCATTATCTCATTAAGTCCTTTCACAACTAGGAAGTAGTTACAATTATCAGCTCCATTTTATATGTGATGGAACTGAAGCTTTGAGAAGGGTAAATGGTGTGCGCAGGGTCACTCAGCCAGGAATGCTGGAGTCTACTCTGGAGAGAATCAACGTCGGAGCCATCTTGTACTGCCTCCACCATGGCTCAAGCAGAACTCAGCCTGAGGGTTTCTAGGCCTTCTCCTCCAGGTAGGTGCTGGGTAATCCCTTGGGGAGCAAAAAGGAGTTTTCAAATGAGGAACAGGACTTTGGGGTTATTACCATAGATGCCAGGATCCCACTTATTTGTGCCTCTGTCCAATTCCACGCTGGATGCTCTCAGGGCAGATGCATATTAACCTCACGAGGCAGATGGGAAGTTAGTCTCCACAGAGGGACAGCTGTTCAACCAAGGCCCTCGGCAGGCCAGGGACAAGCCCGGAGCCCAGCCCGTGAACGCCATCCAGGGCTCCTTCAGTGTTACACTGACTCAGAAATGAGAACCCAGGGGCCAAGAGAGGCCATGTACTAGGTTTCACTGGTGTGGTTCCTGTTTGGATTGCAGTCTCCTGGGATCCACTGCACTGGCTTAGTCCCATTCAGTGGGGCTTCACCCTTCACCATCTCAAGCTCCCCTGGCTGGTTTCCTCCAGGCCTGGGCACACTCCATGCAGCACTCCCAGTTGTCATTGTCAGAAACTCGCTTAAACTGGTTAAGCTGAAAAGAGAATGGATTGACTCACCTTTATTAGAAAGTCCGCATCTCATCACAATCTCTAAGGACCCAAAGGTGCATGTGCCTGCTTCCACTCTTGCTCTCTTGGTGATCTTAGTCATTGTTTTCTGCTCTAGGTGTGGTCCTATCCCTAAGCCACTGTCCTCCATGACTTGAGCGGGGAGGGGAGGATGAATGGGGAGGGGAGGGTGAATGGGCAGGGGAGGGTGGGGGGGGATGACCTAGGCTTACTTTTGCTGAGTCCCACCTTGGTAACACAAGACTTTCTCTCTCCTGGTGTCCATATACCACACTCCAAGGAAAGATGCAAAATATAGACTGGCTTTAATCATGTGCCTGTCCCCAAGCCTATCGCTATATCTAAGAGAGTGGGTATTATAAAGGACCCCTGGAAAAGGGACAGAATACTCTGACGGGTGATAAGTCTCTCAGAGATGGGAGAAGAGCAGTTTTCCTGCAGAAAGAGGAGGAGTCTTTCCTAGATGAAGGAAGGAAGGAAGGAAGGGATGTCAGGCAGACCCCCACAGAGGTAGCTTTCATTTCCAGAGACTGGTTTTGCAGGAACTGACCTGTCCTGCCAGGGGTTAGATCATTTTCTCTGAGCGCTTCTCTACCCTGACCCTTAGGGGGAGCAGTGGACCAGGCAGGGGCTTCACGATTGTCTTACTGACCTCAAAACAACCCCCAAATGTTGTTGAGTATAGGGCTGAATCCCATGAAGTAGCAGAAAACCATGGACAAGCCCCCACCTCTCATTGGGCCTCAGCTGAGGGCCACCCAGCAGAAGGAAGGCAGTGAAGGTAGAACAGGACCTGGGCTTCAACCTTGAGCCGGCCCAAGGGGCAGCTCAGGTCATAGAAACTGAGCTGCAGGTGTAAACTGTGAATTAATTAATTCACCACTGTCTGCTCTAACGACTGGGGTGCCGGGCAGTATTCTAGCACTGATAGACCAGCAAATCCAAGACCTCAGTCCAATGGCACTAGCATGCAAGAGCCAGGAGACATAACAAAAGGCAAATATAATGCATAGTTAGTAACTAATGTAGATTAGATTATAAGTATGAAGCAAAAAAAGAAGTAAGGCAGGAATGGGGGGTGATAGTATGAGGGAATAGACTAGAGTCTTGAGCAGGAACCTCAAGGTAGGGATTTTCACTCAGGGCCATGAACAGAATTCTGGAGACCAGTGAGCATCTAAAGTGGTATGGATATGTGTGTTTGTGCATGAAGATGGGCTCTTTAAACCTCAGCCTTTGAAGGGCACTTGGAGAAAGTTCCATCCATCCCAACCTCCCAGTTGCTGCAGAAGTCTGAGGTCAGGGAGGGAGAGCAAGCTAGCTGCTGAGCTGGGCCAGGAACTCACATCGCCCAGTTCCTGGCCCAGGACTCAGTAGCTGGCTGCCTCATAAGCAGGAAGCCAGGCCATCCCATAGCACCATCCTGGAGCCACTTTGTCATCACCCATCCCTCTGTCTCCAGCTCTGCCTCGGGCGTGTCTCTGGCCTAGATTGTGGGCCACAGGCCATGTCAAGAACAAGGGCAGGACTATAGGGCAGGCACAGCCCTGTTAGCAAGAGGATTCTTCCACTTGCCCGCCCAAATCAAAGATTGTCTTTGGACATGTCAGGGGCTCTTACCACAATTTCAAAATCACAGGGGACCAATCCAGCAAACTAGCATTTGGGCTGTGCCTTTGCTGTCAGAGTAGACACAGATCCAATGCATCTCCCTCCAGACAACCCAGCCTGGGACAGTTCCTTAACCCAAAGCATACCCTAGCAAAGGCCTCTGTTTTCTGGGTCCTGCAAAGTGCCTTGCTTCTCCTCAACACCCAGGGCTTTTGAAGAAGCTAAGCTAGGAGGCTTCTCTTAGCTTCCAATCCAAGAGATTTCAAAGCAGGAGGCAGAAAGGTTCATTTGCATTCATTTCCATTTAATTAAGCAAACAGCTAGTGATTACCTCCCATGGGTCAGGGCCTGCCTTTTGCCAAGCATCACACTGATAAATAAGATGCTGTCCCTCCCTGCAGGTAGATTGCAAAAAAAGCTACAAATTCTTCTCATCCCTGTTCAACTGCATCTTTCCATTGAATTCCATCTGCTTCTCAACCCGTCAACTCTGGATTGCCCATGACTTTGTGATGAAAAAATATCAATACATACAGTTTGAAAGCACAGGGCTGGAAACGTAGTTGCACATTGAGACCTGCCCTCTTGCTGCTCTTGGGAAGCCACCACTGCCACCTGAAGAACCCCAGGTTCCTCTGTTGGATGATGAGACTAGAGCTACCTAATTACCCCCTGTCAATAGCCAGCGGGACCATTGTGACTGAAGGAGCCCAGGTAATAACTAGCAGAGGGACCAATCAGATGAGCCCAGAATCTAAAGGCTGACTCATGGAATTGTGAGCTAGATAAAGGGTTGTTGTTTTAAGAGACTTAGTTTTTTGAGGTTGTTGTGCAGGAAAAGATAACTAGGACTGGGGTTGTGGTTCAGTGGTAGAGCACTTGCCTGGCATGCTTGAAGCCCTGGGTTTGAACCCCAGCATGGGAAAGGGGACAGGGGACAAAACAAAACAAAAACACTAAAGCATTGCTCATAAAGACCTGTCTGCCCCAGAAGCAGGCCAATAAGTAACACTAGCCAAAACTCAGGATCAGATCTCTTAGGGTTTAAATGTTGATAATTTAATCATCTTTAACTGGCATTTCCTAGGCATCTCTGCAGGCCTAATCCAGCCCATTTCAATCCCTGGTACCAAAGAATGGGCTCTTTAGCTTGCAACTCTAGCTAGATGGGAGAAAGGGATTGCTTTAAACAAAACAACCACAAGGATAATAATGATAATAATAACAACTTTAAAAGGAGGAATGAAGTTCAAGGGGAATCAAGCCCCAGGATGACAGGAGCTGAGGAGACAGGAGAGCTCCCTACAGCAGGTGACAGGGGCTTGACTCCTGAAGAGTGCAGCAGTGTAAGCCAGGTGAGACAGCTCCTGCTGCTGAGGGATGGAACAGCCCATCCAAAGAGTGGAAGTGGCAATGCTGGCATTGGGAGGGTGGCAGCCCTGTGACATAAAGAGAAGCATCCGGGTGCGGTGGCACACACCTGTAATCCCAGTGGCTTAGGAGGCTGAGGCAGGAGGATCGCGAGTTCAAAGCCAGCCTCAGCAAAAGCGAGGCACTAAGCAACTCAGTGAGGCCCTGTCTCTAAATAAAATTCAAAATAGGGCTGGGGATGTGGCTCAGTGGTCGAGTGCCCCTGGGTTCAATCCCTGGTACCAAAAAGAAAAGAAAAGAACAAGGAGAAGCTGCAGTCAGGGAGGCTGGAGTGAGACTGGAAGGGTGAACAGCAGATTGAACTTCATGGAGGAAGGAGCGGCATGGGATGGAAGCAGTCCAGAGAGCAGCTGTTTTGTGCCTCAGTTTCCTCATCTAGGAAAGGGTTTAGTAACCACCGGGTCCAACTTGGGGTTGTCGAGAGTTAAATCCTGATCACATTTATTCATGAAGAGGCATTGAAGGGGGTCGGTTGTATGCTTTCTTTATTTAGTGTTCATTTTTCCCCTCCCTCCCCTTTGATAAACGCAAAGCATGGTCCTTACAGAAAATTCATAAAATACAGGGAAGTCGGAAGAATGTTTAAAAGTCACCCACCATTCTACCCTTGGGACAGCCGTGGCTGAAGTTTCACATTTTCCCACTCTCCTTAACCTGTGCAAATGTGGTTTGTTTGTTGTTTATTCTTATAAATTTGAAATCCTACCAGATATAGAATTTTGCATTTTTTCTCTTAATATCATATCATCAGAATTTTCTTTCCCAGGTCTTTAAAAATTCTTCAAAGACATATTTTTTAAAAACTGTTGTGAAAAAATACACACGTGTAGGATGTCATCTATTTGCTTTATTACACAGAGAATTAAACTAGAACTCTAGTACTAGTGGTTATTACCATTTGTTGCTATGTTCTAGGTATTTCTGTATTTAAACCCATTTCACTCCCAGGAGACATGTCATTTGCTTTATCCCCATGTACTGGGACACTCTCTTCCCCTCTTCTCCCTGCCCCAGGCCTCTTGCCTATGGATAGACTGTCTCCCAGAGCCCTTTGACCTCTGGCAGTTGGCTGGGTATCACCAGTGGAAGGCATGGCAGAAGGGAGGTGGAATTTTTAACCCCAGGGTTCCCTCCCCTCTGGGGCTGCTGCCTGCTGGCCTCCTCGCCCCACCCAAAGCCACAGCCCCTTTTAGAGGCCTTCCTCATATAGATCTCTCTCCAGCTTCACTAACCACAGCCTCCCTCAGGCCTGCAGACCTGGAGGTGCTAACAGCTCCCTGCAGTCACTAATCTTAGGGAGCTGGCCCTAAACCCTGCCTACACTTCACTAAAACGTTATTTTGTCACATTACCCAGATTGACTGTGCCATCTATTTCCTGTTGGACCTGAGTGATACAAATGTGCATGAATAAAAATGTACGTGCACTGATAATTATTTCAAAAGTCATACAATGAAAATTAGATTTCTTTCCTTTCCAAGCTTCCAGATCCACTGCCTAAAAGCAGCCCTCAAAAGATTTTTTTAAATAATAATCATAGCTGACAAATATAGTATTTTGTAGATGAAGAAACTGAAGCACAGAGAGGTTAAATGAATTGCCTGCAGACTCATAGCTCCTAAGCAGTAGATGCTGAGATTTAAACCCAACTAGCCTGGCTATGAAATCTGTGCTTCCCACACACACACCTTGGGTTGCTGGGGATCAAACCCAGAGCCTTGTGCATGCTAAACAAGCACTCTACCATGGAGCTACACCCCCAACCCCAGAATCTATGCTCTTATCCTTATGCATACTGCCTCAGAAAATCCCCTATTAACATTTATATCTATATCTTTACCTAAATTTGTATAAAATCCCTCCCTGCTGAGGCTACTGCCAACTGGCTCCTTCATCCTACCCAAAGCCACAGCCCCTGTCAGAAGGCTTTCTCCACTAGGTCTCTCTCTAGCTGGCTAACCACAGTGTCTCTCAGCTCTGCAGGCCTAGAGGTGCTAACAGCTCCCTGCAGTTGCTAGTCTTATGGAGCTGGCCCTAAACCCTGCCCACACTTTACTAAAAAGTCCTTTTGTCAAATTAGCAGAGTTTTTGTTTTGTTTTGTTTTTTAATTTTATTTTATTTTTGCTGGTTTTACACAAATTGAAGCATATTACATGTACTGATCATGATACCCACTCAAGAATTCTTCCTTTACACCTCGTTTTGATTCACAGTACCTTGACATGCTTTCCTTACATACAACTAAGGTTTGCATCATTCTTTTTTCAGTCTACTGTTGTTCTGCATTTCAACTGTTTTCATTTTTTTGCTCTTATAAATAATGCCACAATAATAACACTGTGCTTACATCTGAGCATATAAATGGAGTCATATCTGTGGATCATATTCATAGGGGTTTAATTTCTAGGTTAAAAAGTATGTGAGTTTTTAAAATTTGATTGCTTTGGCTAAATTGTCATTGATGATGAATGTCCCAACACTACATTTAAATTCCTGTTTTCCTGTGCTGTGTTTTATCAAATGTTTGTATTCGTTTTTGTGTTTGTAGGTAAGAATAGTGTCTTATCCTAACCTTAATTTCTTCCATTGTGAGAGGAATTAAGCATTATCTTCTCAAATAAAAACAACATTTTGGGACTTCTTACTACTCCATCCTGTGCCATAATTTTCTGAGCCCAGAATAGCAGTGTGATGTCTATCTTGTCTATAAATATTTGTTGTATCTCTTAGTATTTCCTGGGAAAGATTTCTAGCAGTGGAATCACTGGGAGTGAAGGTATAGGCTGGGCTAGACTCTCGCCATATGCTGCAAATAGTCACAGAAAGATTTATAGTCCCCTCCCACCCACCTCCCAGCACTTTTCTTTTTTTTTAATATTTATTTTTTAGCTGTAGTTGGACACAATACCTTTATTTATTTTTATGTGATGCTGAGGATCGAACCCAGGGCCTCGCATATTCTAGGCACGCGCTCTACCACTGAGCCGCAACCCCAGCCCCACTTTTCTAATTTTAGATGACAGCCTATGAGTGAGGAAAATGGGAGGTCTCAATTTAATTTACATTTCTTTGATTTCTACTAAGCCAGATTAAACATTTTTTTCAAAATTCTTGACTATTTAAAAAATGACTATTTCTTTGAATTCTATCTCTGATTTGTATTTCCATTGGGGTCCTCGTGTTTCTCTTATGATGGCCGAGCACAGGATGTTTTTAAGCAGGTCATATCAACATATCACTTATTAAATTCCCACTGTGTAGACAGTACTGAGCTAGGTGTTTGGAGAGATATAAATGGTAGGCGATCATTATTCTTACAGATCTTGTGATTTCGCCAAGCAGAGAAGTCCATACACAGAGAAGGCAATTAGAGGGCAAGCCAGACAGTCTGTAATCAAGTGCTAAATGGGCAGCTCCAGGACTACGTGCTGTGAGAGCCCAAGGAGGAGCCGCAGACAGAGCTGATGCGGCCAGGGAAAGCTCTGTGTAGGAGGAGCCCCAGGCCAGAGCTGTGCCATTTAATATGTGACTGTTATTCGGTGACACATACTTCTCTTTCCTTCAGCAAGGAGGATGACACCTCAGAGCTTCCCTTAGTACTTTTGGAAGAAATTAGTCTTAAAGAGATGAAGTTGCTGACCGCTGCCCTAGCCTAACCTGGCCAGCACCATTTGGCCATTGTCGTCATTGCCATGGTAATGACAATGACAACTACTGGCATTCATCTGACTCTGACCACGTGCCAAACATAGTGTGCTAAGTGCTTTATATTCATGATCTCATTTAGGGTCCTGGCAAGCCTGGGAAGTAGATACTATTGTTACTTCTTTTACTGATGTGGAAACTGAGATTCAATGAGTCACTCAAAGGCGTCAATGAGTGTGTCGGAGCCTGCTCTCTGACCCTTGCTTGTCCAGCTCCAAGGAGCATATTCAGTGTCCAGGCTTGCTGCAACAGCTGTAGCCAGAGCCTTCCCTGCCCACCAATTCATTCACTCTTCCTCCAGCTGGAGCCTGGAGAAGCATTGTGGAGCTTCCTTTGGCATGATTGACAAAGAAGCCACACCCACTTTCAAAAGGTAAGTTTTCCTGGAAGTTCAGCAAAGGCTGCCTGAGCAGGTGCTGGGTGCAGTGTGGGCACTAAGTTCCCACCTGGAGGGGAATGTCAAAGGAGCACACAGTAGGACTGGAGTGGGAATTGCAGCTGGCAGGGAGGATCACAAGGAGCAAGGGCCCCTGAAACCAGGTTAGGTGGGGAGGGTGGGAGGCCTTCACGGTAGCTGGTACCATGTCAGGGCTGGAGGACGTAGGACCTCCCTAGCAAGAGGAGACAGGCTTGGCAACAGCCCAAGGGGAAGTCTAGTAGGGTTGGAAGGCATGCTCTTCATCACAGCTCTGACCTGTATTGCCCTCCTCTCCAACAGGCTCCCAGAGGCCAGCATGGGAATCAGATTAACCTAGGTGCAAATCCCACTTCTCCCCTGGGGCCTTACAAACAGCATAAGGCCTGGCACCCTATGGCAATATACATCTGTGAATGAAGGAGGTGATGTCCAAATGGGTGGGAGGTGATGTCCAAATGGGTGGGATGTGTGCACCAAAGCAGACGGTGTCCCTTTTAGAGCAGGGACATCTCCTTCTCCCTCATGTGTCTCTCAATACCATTATACAGGAACAAGCCTGTGCACAGTCATCATAATAATAACTGTATTGGAGCAAACACTTAGCCATAACCTCAGGCTGTACACTACCTGCCCTCTTTTTTTTTTTTAAATAGGTAAGTACACTATCCTTATTTTATTATTATGTGGTGCTGAGGATCGAACCCAGTGCCTCACACATGCCAGGGAGCACTCTACCACTGAGCCATGGCCCCAGCCTGACCTGCCCTCTTGTTAAATCTAAAAAAACCCAAACAAACAAACCTCCACCAAGCCCATTTTACAGAATCCTGAGCCACTGATTTGTCCAAGGCCACTGAGACTAAAAACAGAATTTCAGAGCAAAGGCATAAGATCAAAGGCCTAGGATTAACCTAGGTTCCCGTTTTTGCTGTACCACTTAGTTCCTATGGGATCATTATTTTAATTCTCTAGCCTCCATTTCTCCATTTGTAAAATGGCAATAATAATAATAATACCAACTGCTCAGGGTGCTGGAGAGGAGCAAATGATATAAATGTAAATCACCTCACTCAGTGCTTAACTCACAGTAGGTACTCAGGAACTGGAAGCCATCTTTTTTGCCCCCCAAGTCCAGAAAGCTGTCTTTTCAGGGAAGCTGGGCCACATGACCTCATTCTTCTCCTGGTCTCCCTTCTCCTCAGACACGGCCTCCTCCCACCACCTACAAGCCACTCGCAGGGGGACATGTGAATCAGACCCCCTTCCACTCGGCAATCAGCAAACTTCTTCCATATAGAGCAATCTTTTCCATTGCTCCCAGCTGCCAGCAGAGACCGACATTAGAGAGCGTCTTGGCTCCCATTGGAAGAAAAACAAACTTTGCAGAAAAATAAACACTTTTTCAAAAAGTCCTGTGGTTTTACATTGAAGACCTAATAGTTTTTCCTTTCTTTTTCTTTCTTTCTTCTCCCTCACCCCCCATACCGCAAATCTTCTGGTAGAGGGAGAGAAAAGGAAAAGCCACCAGGAAGGGACTTCTAGATGGTTCTTCCATACAAAGATGACCAAGATGGCTGCATCCAAGGAGCAGGGTGCCTGTGCTGCAGGGAGAACCACAGCAGCATCCCTTGGACACTAGAGTTCTCTATTCACTAGAGCCCAATCTCGGAGTCACCCTTTCTCCTACACCACGACTTCAGAGGTTGAGTCTGAGCCACTCTTCTCTCCTGTAGCTCCAGCACCATTATGACAGAGACATGGACGTGTTATCAGGGAGGCTCACATGAAGGTTCTTGTGTGATAGGCCTGGGACATTTTTCTCCAAAATACAGTTGCCTCCCTGCTGTGAGGCTGGCTGGCCAGAGGCCATCCTATTCTAGTGACAAGTCTAAAATAGGAAACTGTTTCTTGGAGAAACACAAAACCATCATCTTTGTGAACTTAGAGAAACTCAGCAAGAAGAACCAGCCTTCTAGTGTGGAGGGCAATTTCCTGGCAGCCTCCACCACACGCATTCCTTGATGAGGCAGGGAAGAGAATGCCAGAGTGCCCTGAGCGGTGGCCAGATGCTCTGTGGGGGCCATCCCTCATACGTGCAGAGTCGGCTCATCCCAAGCTTTGGGTCTGTGTGAGCCTGTGAAGGGCAGCCAGGAAGGTCACTGGGTGTGATGACTTAGAGGTGATAAGGCAACCCACCTTGTTACCTGACACATACCAGGGGCTCTGTTTATCTCTGTTCCCTTAGATGGGACCTCTTACACCCAGATCCATGGCTTCCAAAGGTCTGGAAACATCCTGAGTGATACAGGATATTTTGTGTCCCATTGCCCAAGGGGTCAAAGATCCCCAAAGGCAAAGGGCCATTGGCTTTTAATTTAAATTCATCTCCGTGGAGGCAAGGATCTATCTGATTTATTGGTCTTGGTATCATCACAGCCTAGGAAAAGTCATGGCGTTTTGAACACCCAATGGAATAATGAATGTATGAATGAATGAGTGAGGGAGGGAGTGAATAAGCAAATGACAAATGGGTTTATTCCTTCAAGGCTTATTCCAGAGCTTGGTAGAGGAGCTACACAAACCATCAATATAATACAAGGCAGAAAAAGCATAAGTCAAAAGAAGTGGAAAAATAAAGAGCTTGGGTTTCTGTGGACGTTAAGTTTCCCTGGAAGAGCTGGGAGGCGGGAGGCCTGGTGGGAGAGAGGGGAAGGGAGGCTCAGTAGATAAAGTTGGGAGAGAGCTGGGAAGTCATTCAGGAAACATGGTGAAAAAAAGAATCACACACTTTATAGACACATGACCTTAAAAAAAAAAATTGTGGTTTTGCATCCAGGGCCTAATGGTTTTTCCTTTCTTTTCCCCTACAAGCCGTCCAGTTTGGCTAGAGGGGAAGATACATTCAAGGGTGGGAAAGAGGTTTGGAAACAGAGGTTGGGGCCCAGTCCTGGGGGTCTTCATGCCAGTCTCCACTATCCCTACCCTGAAGCCCCAGAGGCAGAGTGTTCTCATGGGGAGGAGGGGTTGAAAGGACAGTGGACCAACCCACCCCGGCTCGTGAGTGGCCTCAGGGCTCCAGGTGAGGGATGCTGAGGCGGGCAAGGTCAGGCAGTCTGGATGGAAAGCAACCAACTACAGAAAGGAACTCAAGCACCTGGCAGCAACTTCAGTGGGGGGTGGGGAGAGAAGCTCAGCATCCCAACTCCGCAGCCTCAGGTAGGGCTCTTCTTCATATTCAAATAAAAGCAAAATTTAAATGACTACATGAAACTCAGTTATAACAACATGTAAAGCAAGCTTTTAAAAATGAGTGCAAGACTGTAAAATATAATAGGCACAAGCTGATGTGTTTTCTCCTGTCTCATCTCTGCTTAGTAATTGCTTCCCAAATCTTTGGTTTTCTCCCAGTCCTTTACCCTACTGCCACGAGGCATTTGATCAGAAAACTTTGCCTTGAAGCCCCGTCCCCTCCCTCTCTAACTACTTGCAGGGTGAAGCAGCCTTCCTCTCCCGTGGCAGTGGTGCCAACACGATGCTCCATCTCCCTGAAGGCTGCCAGCCAAAGGTCCTCATGGTCATAGGTCATAGATCCCAAATGCAAACCTCCCAGGCCACTCTGGGCCTCCTCTGTGACAGGCAACCCTCTGAACAAGGCATTTCACGTCTATTATTCCATTTAATTCCCACACTATAAGCCTCACGGGGGAAACTGAGGTAGGGACCGGCCTTGCCTAGGAAACAGAGAAACCAAGATTCAAAGCCAGGATGTCTGCCTCTCAAGTCCTTGATCCTCACCCCTGCTCTTGACCCTGTCATTTGAGACCAGGCTCTTTTCCTCACACATTCATGGATGTGCTTAAGCACTCAGAGGACTTCCATGCACGGAAAGGGGTTAGCGGGTGGTTGCTCTCTGCTCGCCACATTCCCATGAAGACATGTTCTTTAAAGATGCTGCAGTGCCCGCCTACAATCCCAGCGGCTCAGTTGGCTGAGGCAGGAGGATTCCAAGTTCAAAGCTGAGTGAGGCCCTAAGCAACTTAGTGAGACCCTATCTCAAAATAAAATATATTTTTAAAAGGGGCTAGGGATGGTTAAGCACCTCTGGGTTCAATCTGGTACAAAAACAAGCAAACAAATAAAAATCCTGGAGAGTTGTTTGACGCTGTGCCTTTGAGGGGGACAGACAAATAACAGCTCCCATGGCCTGTCCTGTCCCCTATACTCCACAGTGACCTGGAGGGACCAGCCCCTGAAATGCTCTCTGTTTCCACAAGTCAATCTGCAAAACCAGCTTGCAAAGGGGAAATTAGCCTCAGTGCACAGACTCACAACAGGAACACAAGTTCCTCTCAAAGAGCAGCGGCAGAATCTTGCCTCTGAGGCAAATAAGATCTTTTCGAGTGAGAAGTCATAGGCCTTTCAGAGCCACCAAGAGACCTTGAATTTTAGCAGAAGGGAGAGGCAGGGTAATGGAGAAAAGCTGGCTAGGCGTGGAATGGCGTGGGTTTCCGTGCTGACTTGACCCCTTCCTAGCTGTGTGGCCACAAAATGAGGTCTACCTTCTAAGCTGCAGTTGATCCCTCAAGTCAGTGTGAATTGTCCCAGCTGTCTGTCCATGACTTTGCTCCTTATATTTCTTCTCTCAAGTTTTCCACTAGTTGAACTTCTACTCAGTCCTCAAAGCCCCATGTATATCCTGCTCCCCCAAAGCCCCAAGGTAGGATGGGTGTCTCTTTGTCTTGGTACATGGAACACTCATTTCTCACTCACTGGACTTCCATGTTTTGCTGCCTTATATTTTATGTATTTGTTGAATCATTTAAGAAAGTATCAGCTTATTTGATATAATCTCCTGAGCACCTACTACTTGACAAGGGTTGTGCTAGAGGCTGGGTACACAGTGACGAGAAAGAGATTGTTACAGGACGAATCGTGTCCCCAAAAGAAAGAAGCTGACATTCTAACTCCAAGTACCTCAAATATGATGTTATTTGGAAATAGAATTGTTGGGGTACATGATGATAAGGTCATGCAGGAGTCAATGGGTCCCAGTCCAATCTGACTGGAGTCCTTACAAGAAGAGACACGGTGACGTGCATAGCCAGAGAGGAGATTGGCGTTCTGCTGCCACAATCCAGTGAACTCCTGAGGCCACCAGAAGCTGGAAGAGGCAAGGAAGGATCTTCTCCCAAAAACCTCAGAGGAAGCGCGGCCCTGCCAATCTTCATCCCAGACTTCCAAAACCCAGAACTGGGACAGGAAAAGTTTCTGTTGTCTAAGTCACTCAGTTTGCGGTACTTTGCTACAGTTTCCTAAGGAAACTAATAGAGAAATGTTCTCCAATTTCAGAGAATAATACACAAATACAGATAATCACAAAATAGAGAAAGAGCAATTTATGGCCAAAGGAAGTATAGAAATGCAGCAAAGAGAAGACCTCCTTTGTGCAAAGAGAGAGGACATAATAAGTAACTCAGCCTTGCAAGGAAGATCAGGAAAAGCATGAACGAAGCTGGGTTTTGAAGGATGAGTAGGAGTTCCCTGGAAGAAGGTAGCTAGAGACAGAGCACTGTAGGCAGAAGGGACAGCAGCCCCCACCTGTGTGTCTTCTGAGTCTCTCCAGCTTGACAATGCTCCCTGGGGCCCTGAGGACAGGGCTCTTCCCATGACAAATGCTCAGCAGGTATCTCTTGAAAGCAGAAGAGAGGAACAGAGGATGAAGTGTGGCGGCTGCCATCTAGAGACAGGAAAGGCTGGAATCTGCGACTCCTTCCAATAAAGAACAGATGGAGGGCAGCAGCAGAGGCCAGAGAAATGAAGTAACCCACGCAGGGCTGGCTTTTAAAAGAAAACAAAAAACAAAACTGTGCTGTTCTCTAGGGCTCCAACTCAGCTGGGAAGGAGAGCAATTTATGGCCAAAGGAAGTAGCTTGACAGTAAACAAAAATACAGTGACCCTGAGTTCCCACTGGACAGAAGATAGATGGTGCCGTCGTAAAAATGAGATTAATTTTAATAAGGGCTTTCACCAAGCAGCAGACCCTGGTGGCCAGAGGCCTGTCGGAGCACCGATGACAGGCAGCACTGCTGATGGATGGGGCTGACCCCGGAGAGCTGAAGACATGGGGAGCAGTCGGAAGCTTGGGACTGGCCCCGGGCTGTGACTTGGGCAGCTGTATCTGTGCAGATTCTTGTCATGCATGTGAATTTCATCCCCTGCCAGGCCCCTGTTCCCTCCTCTTGGGGGAGATACGAGGGCGGTGCTTGCACACCTCTGGCAATGAGAAGCTCACTACCTGCCAAAACTGGGAAAAAATTTCTGCAAAGACTGTGATCACTCTTGATTCAAATCATCAGCAATCGAGTTAATAAACATCTGATAACTCATTGTGCAAAGGATTCTGAGAAGAGAAATGGTTAGGAAGTGGTTCCTGCATCCATGAGTTTTCAGAAAAGGAAGCAGAGAGTACCCTGATCCTGGCTATTGACTGAGTCCTGAGCACAGCCTGAGTCCTGATTCTCTTACAGACTCAGCCCTAATCTGAGGCAGCAAAACGAGTCCTGCAACTAAACACTAGGCCCAACTCAAACCGGGCCCAGTGCAGTCTGAAACTTATATAGACTGAGTCCTGATCCTTGTCATATCTGAGTCTGACTCTGATTCATGGCCTCACAAATAGGTGCTTCTTTTTAAAGGACAAGGGAGATGCAAATGAGCATGCAAATGGCTCAGTGCAGCATACCCTATACCTGGAACCATGTCCAAATCCTTGATGCAGAGGCAAGACTGTGTACCCTTGGAAGTGCATTGAGACCCCCCCGCAAGCTTTCACTTGGTCCCTGTGTCACGCATGTCCATGTGTGTACCCCAGCCCATCCAACTGGCCTCTGCTCTCCTTGAGGATGGGGGCTGTGTTCATTGGCTTATGGGTTAGACTTCTGTTACTGACCCTTCCTTCTGAACTATGTGCTGGGCCCTGGCCTACTCGTGGTTATGGCCCGACACAGATGCCAGCAAGGGCCCTATTAGATCTGTAATAGTTTGCCTAATCAACAAGCCTACGAAAATGATCACCTTGTAGAGAGATGATATCCTGTGGGGTTTCATGAACTAAACACGTGCCAACCACGGATTTCACATAGAAAACTGGCTCTCAAGATTCTCCAGCACTCAAACCCCCGGCGTCAGACAGCCTGTGTCTTGCCATCCATTCCCAATCATGTATCAATAGATGTCACACAATCGAGTCCCAGATCCCAAGAGAGTGTTTGAAAAGTCAGAGATGTTTGTCTAATGCAAACCGATGTCATGTCGGGAATTAGTTTGACTAATAGGCCTTTAATGAGATCCTTGTGAGGTCTGGGCCCCAAGCAGAGGCTTCCCAAAGTTTTCCTGTAGAAGATAAACTACCCCCTCCCAGACTGCCACGTAAATCTCCCTGCCAGGAGCACTCAGCCTGGCAGGGCAGTGTGTGGATCCAGGTCTTGTGCCAATCTCCTAAAAAGGTGGAGTACCTGGAGTCCCCTGGCAGCCTGGGTCCCCTCACTGAAGGAGCTGGGGGAGGTGCCTGGCCTGGTGCCACTTGCCCCTCAGACCAGAGCTTCTGCCCAGGGCCACGGAGCCCTTTCTACAATAGCAACAGGAAATGTTCATTTGTTGACCTGAATTACCTCTGAAGGGCCAATTCTAGAGCAGAAAATAAAACAGAGTCATCCTCCGGGCATGGAAGGAACATGGAAACGGAGAGAAGGCTGTAGAATGAAATCATCGTGCCACCCAGGCAGGCTGAAGGGGTTTCACCTGGGATAATGTATGTAGCCCACCAGGCACTGAGCAGGTGCTTAATACAGAATAACACTGTGATTCATGCTGATTCATTCTTCTGTCTTGAACTTGCCCAAGAAATACTTGAGTACACACAGCCCAGGTCAGCCTCACTTCAAGTGTGCCCAGGGCGCTGCACCCGCTGGCCCCTGACCATTTTGGTTAACAGTTTGTGAGGAGGTTGCAGTAATTGAAAGAAAGTGATTAGAAATATTTATAGAGGGTCAGCGTTGTCCCATTGATCATATTTCTCAAAATCATTACTGGACAGCAAAAGATTGAAAATGAAATAGTCTTTCACCACAAACAGTTTGAGAAGGGGGAGCCACTGAAGCTTTGTGGCAGAGGGGGGCCTTACTGTTACCATTTTTACAGGAGAAACGGAGGCTCAGAATGATTCACTTGTCCAAGTCCATGCACCCACGTGGTTGAGGTGGTCCTTGAGCCTAGGCCTTCCTGTTCTAAAGGTTGGTTATTGATGACCATTTTATTCCAGAGGCCAAGAAAGTCACAAATGTGAACTAACATGTTAATAATTTAGAAACTAACACTTACCTGAAACGAAGTCTTGGGCATCTTGTCTCTGCAATGGACAGTGAGTCCTTTCCTCCTTGGCACCCCAGTTTCCCCATATGCACACACATGAGGGAAGTTGGCTCCTTCTTTCTCTGGCATCCTGAATTTTATGACCCCCTCCTTCAACAAAAAGGGGCCTCTGTGAAGGCATGTGGCCATCCTCCCTTCCAAAGCAGACTGAGCCTGGGACTCCTGAGGCCTATTGTCCTTGACATTGGATAGCTCTAGTTTTCAGGCTGGAATATCCCCACCCCAGGGCCTCTGCCATGGATATTGGGCACAGTTCCTTTGTTGTCACTGGGATGCCAAACCCATCACTCTTACTCCTAGGGGATAACTCCCCAGAGATAGAGCCTCGTGTACATTTCCTCCACTCTCAGATGCTCATCCTCAAACCAAACCAGACACATCTTGCACCTTGCAAGGAAATGCCTTCCTCCTGGGCAGGCTCCCCGCTGGAGCGTAAGAACAAAAAGACAACCTAGAAGTCACTTGTATTGAATCCCTGGGGAAAGCACTGAAAGTCCCTCTATCCTCAAATTCCCAAGGATTCCATCCGCGAGGGATTGGAGATCCTGAAGTCTCCCATCTGCTTTGACAAGAGTCCTAAGAAGGCACAGGAAAGACTTAGAGACTATCCCAAGTTCTGTCCTGGCTCCAGCTGTGATTCGTTGGAGCTTCTCGCCGTGGGAGCCCTGCTCTGTGCCAGGACAGTGCATCTGTGTGTGAGGCCATGTGTGCTGATCCCCTCTGCATCCCAACAGGCACATCCTACCAGATACCTGAGCTTGCCTCAGTGAAAGCTGACCCCAAACTGCATAGAGGAAATGAACTGGAAAGGAAAGTGGGCACTCCACCCACCACCCTACACTGCCCCACTGCAACCTCTCTTAAGTTTCTTCTCTCCTTCATCAGTGAGGGACAAAATGATCAAATATAGAAATAGAGAGCTCTGAACACCTGGAAATGCATAGAACTTCAGTGTCATCCAGTTAGAGAATGATATAGGCAAACACCTATTGACTATACACAAGGTGACAGACCCTGGGTTGGACCCTGCAGACTTGCAAGAACAGGACAGTCTAGGGTCTGAGAATCTTACAAGTGTCATGTCACAAACTCTCGGGGTCTTGGAATTCTGAAGTCTCGATAATAGAATTACAAGATATTAGACTAATAAAATCTAGAATCACAGGACCTTGGAAACCCAGAGCCTTGCACAGGACCAACAGGGGTTGTTGGAGGTGTCTACCTCTCATGAAC
Organism: Marmota flaviventris; assembly: GCF_047511675.1. Taxonomy (NCBI): domain Eukaryota; kingdom Metazoa; phylum Chordata; class Mammalia; order Rodentia; family Sciuridae; genus Marmota; species Marmota flaviventris. The sequence goes on along the minus strand of NC_092507.1, from coordinate 36,911,659 downwards.
TCTGCACACTCTGACTTCAAGTTCAGAGAAAAGCAGTTTCTGGGGCAAGGTAGTGGCCAGAAAATGTGCCGGGAGAAGGAACTGGCCTGAAGAATGAGAACAAAGGCAAAGAAGAGAAGCACTGGAGAAGCCTGACATGAAGACCCAGGGCAGAGGGAGCTCTTAAAGATATGGAAAGGCACAGCTAGAGGCAGATCTTCTTGTTGGGCCCCATTTCCTTCTAATATAGGATTTCTAGGGCCCTGAATGAAGCTGAGGCAAGTTACCAAGGCAGCTCTAATGGGAAGGGTTTGGAGCTGAAATCAACCATCCAATCCTGTCCTGGTCTTGTTCCCTGCAAAATGACAGATGATAGGAGAGGGCTCAGGGAATGGACTGTGTCTCTCCACAGCTCTGTGGCATGTGGCATGGTCTATGGCACCACAGAGGCCTGGAGTCAGCTGATTGCCTGGTCCCCTGTTGGGTCCTGGGCAGGGACCTCTTATTCTCCCTGTAGCAGATCTGTGGGATGCCCTTTCCCTGCCCCTGGGTGGCTCAATGAGGCCCTGGAGGAACCATGTGGTGGGCTCAAGGTGTAATGTGCAGGCTTAAGTGTCTCTAAAACAACTAGTAAAAACCCTGACCAAATCCAAACCAGATGCCCCAGGGCGTGCAGGGTTGAGAGCTGTCAGCACCTCTGCATTTTCACCTGCTCATGTGGGTTGCACCTGTAGGCGGCAGGAACGAGGCAGAACTTCAGGCTGCCCACCAAGTCCAGCCTTCACTGGCCTACCCAGCCTGGAGGTGCTCAGGGGCTATAGGGTAAGGCCACAGACCTCTCTTGGCCCAGTCTCCTCTAGTGATTATTTCCCCTTCCCCCGAGTTCCCAGTACAGACCCTCAAGATTTATTAATGACTGAGCTGGGTGCATTTGCACATGACTGTATTCCCAGCATCTTGGGAGGCTGAGGCAGGAGGATTACAAGTTTGAGGTCAGCCTCAGTAACTGAGTAAGGCCTCAAGCAATGTAGTGAGACCCAGTCTCAAAATAAAAAGGGCTTGGAAGATAGCTCAGTGATAACATGATAAAGCCCTCCTGGGTCAAATCCCCAGTACCCCAAAGGAAAAATAAAAAGATTTACTAATGCCTGAACTATACTGCCCAGCTTCAGTTTTCCTACAAGCCATATGAACACATTGATAATGGCCTTCAATTTCACTAGATAGTTCATTTATCTGGTTGTACAAATATTTATTATGCATTTATTGTGAGTCAAGCATTGAAGTAGTTACTGAAAATATGATGGAGAACAAAAGACAAGGCCCTTGACTTCACATAATTTATCATTTATACAGACAGATAAGCAAAAAATAAATCTAACACAAAAATAAATAAACAATTTATAAATTGGGTGAAGGTTTTGAAAAGGAGATGTTAGGTGTACATGCATGCCAGGAAATGTGTGGAGGGGCGTGGGGTGAAGGAGCCTCTCTGAAGGAACTATACCTAAGCTGAGGCCTACATACCGTGTAAGAGCAAGCTAGAGGAAGGGTTTGGGCACAGAGCTCCATGCAAAAGAATAGCAGGCGACAAGACCCTGAGGTAGGGGGGCCCTCAACTCATTTCCTCCTTGGGAGCAGAGAGGAAGGAGCAGCATGAGTTGAGCAGGAGGGGCAGACAGAGAAGCTCAGCAATTTCATGGGGCAGGCAACAGAAAGCCCCTCAAAATACCTTCATTCGGAGCTCTAACATGATGCTAGATTAACAGCTTTAAAAGCTCCAATGGAGAACTGAGATCGTGGGCTGAACGTCCTCACTTCTGGCCTCCAAGAACTTCCAGGATCTGGGATTGGTCCAAAGTCATATGGCCAGTAAGTGCCAGAGTCCTTCTCTGACTCTGGGCTGCCCCTAAGAGTTATAATATGCCTGTCACCATCTGTGGCCTCATTTGGTCCTTCCAACCCTTGGGGACAGAGGCAGATAGAAAGGGGTTAAGGAAGTCACACCAGTGAGTTAAGTGGTATCAATAGGCCTCCTGCAGCAGGTGGGTGGGACTAGGCCCCAGTCCTCTGACCCAAAATGAGATCAGATCATTCCCAAGAAAGACTGACCATGGCGCTGTAGGAACAGTCTCAAAGATCAAGATCAAATTTGGAGGTGGGGGAGAAAGATTTCAGAGGCAGAAGTCACACCAAAGGAGCATAGACATGGGATCCAAGGTGCCAAAATTCATCCAATGGACAGAGGGTCTGGGAGTGAAGTGGAACGAAACCGAATGGCACATCTGGGAACAGGCCAACAATTGACCACTGCACAAACCCCAGTGGAAACAGAGATGATGGTCCCTCCCTAGGGGCCACATTCCCACAGTATATTGCTCTTAGCTCCAGAGCTTGCTTGCTGAGTGTCACCCATGCCTGAGCAGCTCCTGGCACAACTATCCAACGCCTGCCACCCTCCTTGCCAGGATGGAGCCCCTGGCTTCTCTCCACCTCCACTGGAGTGTGTCCTTTCCAGCAAGGGCCACAGAGCCCACCTGGTGTAATCTGAGCACCTTGGAATCCATAGGTGGTGAGCTTCTTGCTTCTCTGACGACAGCTCTGTGGTGCAGGCTGGACTCAGCTCCTCCAACAGCCTGGCTGTCCTCAGGCACTCTCCCTGGCCCCTTGACAATGCGGCAGCACCAGCCGGATCTGTCCCCTCTGACCAAAGCACTGCCCCAGCCTCTCTCTGGGTGAACTCCTACCACCCCGAAGGCTCAGCTCAGCCATGGCTTCCCTTCCAGAGCTCAGAGTAGGCTCCAGTACCGCCCCCCCAGGCCTCCTCCACCTCAGGGAGGTGCTCTCCTGTGGGACCCTGTGGAAGAGTTAGAGTAGGGTTGTTTATATCCTCCAGTGTCTAATAGAGTCCTCCTCACTCCAGGGTTGCAGCTGCCCCAGGCCCCTGATGTTCATATGGTCACCCAGATGATCTGATGGGGGGTCATTCATCTCCCACCCCCAGGTCCACGAGCTCCCAGACTCCCTTCTCATTTTCCCACCTCTCCCTCTTGGCCAGTGCATTAGATGGCTGCTTCAAGTTGAACCTCATCTCTTTCACCAGGGTTCCTGGGTGGGACACATGACAGGAAGCTGCTCTGCAAAAGGCCCATGGAAAATGTCCTTCCCTTTTCCTGCCTTCTCTCCCTATATGAATTATTTTTCTCCTTCAAAGCCTGGAGCTAATCCTTGTCACTCAGGAAGCCTTCCCTCCCTGCAGCCCCAACCTTTGCTGAGCCTGAAGATAGGCGGCCTCCTGCTCCCTCGTGGGCTCCTCTCCCCGGGTCCCCTAATCGGAGCGCTGCGGGGCAGGACGGAGCCGCCTCTAAGCCTGGATAAAGGTGAAATCCAACAGTTGGGAGAGGTTATTTTTGGACCTGATACAAGTGCTAAATGAAGAGCCCCCAGCCTTCCAAGCAATCTTTGCTTTGTGCTCCAAGGCCCAAAACTAACATTTTCATAATAATTTTCCAGTATCAAAGTGATAGTTTTGATTCAAGCCAGCTGAAGCCTGCAAAACTGTGTGGCGGCCTCTCCCACCCTCGAGCCAAACATGTGCCTCAGTCTCTATTTTAACACCTTTGATAATCATCGAAAAATGCACGGCCCAAGCAGTTTTCTCAACTTTCTGACCAGAAGAGCGGCTTGTGGAAGGAGTGCGTTGGAAGTCTGTTTTTCCTTCTGCGTTACCCTGAGCTGGGGGCTTAGCTCTCTCGCTCGCCTGGCCTCCCAGCCTCCCTCTCTACATTCCATTAGTGATGTCTGATTAAGGAATTGGCCTTTCTGGTGCTATTAAAAAGGGGGGGAGCCCAAGAAATACAGTAACACAATATCATGGAAAACTGATATAATCTTTTCAAAACTATAAAGATTGCTCACCCGAAGGAACATCTGCACGGAAAAAGAAAAAGGATTTAAACAAACTGGAAAGGGGTCGGATAACTTGTAAAGGCCGGAGTGTTGAGGAGACCGCTGGCTCATTGGCGGCCGGCTGTCACTCTGCAGGGGGATGGCCATCCTCGGAGGAGCCAGTTCCCTCACCGAGAGCTCCCACCATCTGGAATTCATTGCACCATGGAACACTGGCGTTTGTAAAAAGAAACTCGCCCTTATGGTAATTGTTCCTTAAATCATTAATATGGCCCGAGTACCAGCTGGAGAGTCCAGTCTGAGGACAGCAGAGCCAGGCGGGGCCCACCCCCACTGCCCTCTCCCTTGCAGTCTCTGGCCACCTCCTCCCCGAAAACAGCCTCAGGTCAGAGTCTAGCCTTTTCCTGCAGCCAGGCTTTGGCTGCCCTGGAGAAGACACCCCTGCAAAACAGTTATTTGCAAACCTCCTATTGGTTCCTGGAGGAGCCTTCTGGATTTGAGCCGTGCAGAGGCTGAAGCTGAGATAGCAAAGTCCCTGCGAGAGGCCTGGCTCTCCAAATACCTCCATCTTCAGAGATCTCGCGGCACCTTCAGTGATGAGGCAGCACAGACAGCATCTGCCATGCTCGGGAACCTGCCAAGCCCTGAGCTCACACACGTGGGCCACGTATGCTCAGGACAGAGCCAGCCCAGGCAAGGGTGAAACGGGGTGACTCAGTCTATTCGACCACCAGAGCGCTGACATGGAAGAGGTTAGTGTGGGCCTGGTCACGGGGCCTTAGAATAACAGGATCTGAAGATCTGAGCATCTGACTGTCTGGGAGCTCTGGAAACCTAAGGCTCTGCCTGTTCCCTCTTTGGTAAGGAGAATCCCAAGTGCTGGCCTCATATTCACCCCTTGATACACTGACTTGCTAAAGAGGTGGTCGTTAGTCCTGAGGGATGAGTGAAATCCACACAGGTCCCTGAGCTTCCAGGAATTGTGAGAGCTCTCAGAGCAGCCAGGAAGCCCCCAACCCCTAGACAAGGAGTGCCTCTGGGTGAGGATCCCTGCCCCAGAGTGCTGGAAGGATTAGAAGGGGCCCTGTGGAATCTGACTCCACTTTCTGCTCTCCCTGTGCTTCTCTTTGGGGGTATCTAGTGTCTCTCTGTGTTCCTCACCCCCCAGAACTAACATAGGCCCCTGCTCTGTGCTTCTGACCCCCTGACCCTAGAAAACCTCTCTATCCTCAGGCGAGACCCATATATCCAACTGCCTACCAGATACCTTGTCTTTGGCATCTCACATCTCACAGACCCAACGTGGCTCCTCCTCAGTGTTCCCCATCTCAGCACCACCATCCACCAGGTGCCCCACCCCAAAACCAGGGGCTGTCTCTGACACTTCTCTTGCCCTTCCCCATGTTCAGCTGCCCAGACCTGAAACTCGGTCAGATCTTCCTTCCACAGATTTCTTAATCTGTTCACATCCTTCCATCCCCACTATCATATCCTAGGTCAGGCCTCACCATTGCATGCCTGGGTCACTGTGCCGTGTTCCTGAGTGATGTCTAAACCTCCCACCACCTACCCCTTCATCCTCCCCTTAGCAGCCAGGGCCATCTTTCTAAAACACAAATATTGCCTGGTCTCTCTCTCTCTCTCTGCTTAAAACTGTCTAATAAATTATCTATAGGAAATACTCCCAGCTCTTTCACGGTACTAGTCCAGACGGTTTAGGTCGAACTATGGTTATTCACATCTCAGAAATCTCAGGAGCTTAAAATATCACTTTTTCTCACTCTCGCCACTTGGTCATCGAGGGTTGGCTCTGCTTGTCCTGCTCACTCAGGTTATGGGCCTTGGAGCAACCAATATCTTGAAAGTCGTCAGTCATTGTGTCAGAGGGAAAGACTATTGTGGAGGGCTCCGAGTTGGCAAGTAGATGCATAAGCCTGGAAATGGCATATGTCACTTCTTCCCACATGTCATTGGCTGGCTGGTCCCACAGAACCATCCAGCCACAGGGGGCCAGAAAGGGCAGTCCTCCAGGTTCTCGGAGAGGAGAGCCAGAAAACACTGCTGCCTCTCCAGCAGTCATGTTCTTCCTTCAGCACTCTCAATGCCACATTTGCCCTTACCGCTGGGTCTTTTCTGGGGCCATTCTCTCTGCCTCGTGTAGATAATGTCTACCCACCCTCAGCCTGGACACCACTTGTCCTGAGAAGCTGACTCTGAATTCCCAATCCTGCTGTGACCCCCCTCTGGGCTCCTAGCTTTGATCTCACTCTATTTATTGCCCACACTTGCTTGGGCTGAATTCTGTGAAAACAGAGGCTTGAAGACACTATTGTCCTATCTCCATTGCCTCCTCGAGTGCCCATTGGGGAAGGTCATCAGAACTTGTTGAAGGAACAAGTGAGTGTGTAAATAACAAAATGGATTAGGATCCCAGTGGCAGGGCTGTCAGAAGTGGCCATGAGCTTGAAGGTTTCAGGGATGAAGTCAACAGTCCATGTCAGTGAGTTCCAGAAGGTGAACTTTATAGGCTGGGGGAGCAGAGGGGAAAGAGGTCTCTGGAAGGGCCAAAAGGAAGAAGCATGGGCCCCCTGGAGAATGACAACTCACAGCTAAACCCTAGCAGGCAGCCATCGGTCCAGACCCCCCACCCCCCGCATTGAGTCATCAAAGGTTCGGGGGGTGCTGTCCATGTCCCAGCAGATAGAAGCAAAGCACCTGTGCAGAGCCAGAGCCAGGGCTGTTCCTGACTGTTTTGAGCCGTCCTCTGGCCTCTTCATCTACTCTGAGCTGCATACTCTGAGCGCCTTCAATACACGTTAATTATCAAAGCGAGGTGCTCCCAAGGGCAGAGATGTATGTGTCTCTGGCTCCCTTAGTGACTAGCACAGTGTTTAACACATAGTAATAGTTCAACTAATGCTTGTGGAATCTGACTCCAATCCACTTTCTGCTCTCCAAGGCTTAGGAGAGCTTAGCCTGGCTACCGTCTGCTGTCCCCCTAATAGCCAAAACACAGGGCTCTGCCACCACCCCTGTTCCACACACCCCATGCTGACTCCCTAGAAGAAGTAAGGATGTGGACGCTGAGGGTCTAGGCTTCACCCTTCAAGCTTCTGTGTAAAACACTCTGGTGTATAAAATCTGAGCAGCCTCCAGGGCCTCCCCTCTGAAGCCTCCAGGGCCAGGCAAGACCCAAGGATGTTCTGTGGAAATGACACTAAGGGCTTAAGCTGAGAGCCCCAGGGACAATACCTAGGCACTCAGTGAGACTCTCTGTGGTCTCTGATCAGAGCCCAATGATGATCTCCCCCTCCTCCCTCTCAATGCCATCCCATCCTATCAGTCACCAGATCTTCCCCCTAAATGACCCTGGAATCTGTCCGTCCATGTCAATCACCACAGCAGCCTACTCTGCACACTGCAGCTCAGCTGTCTTTCTAAAGCCCTGGTGACCTCAGGGCTGCGGCTGCTGAGCCTTCCACTCTGGAGTCCAGATTAAAGCAAGCAAGACTCCCCACGTCCTGGCCCTGGCTGAATCATCGGCCCCCCAGGCTCCTCCTCTGACACCTCCCCCGACACTCCGTGTTCCAGCCACATGCGCCTCTGATGGTGCAGTATTTCTTGTACCTTCCAGGTTTGTACATGCTGTTCCTTCTACCCAGAATGCTTCTCTCCTAGAAAGTGTCCTCCCCTGTCTAAGACAGCTGAGTTATCACTTCCTCTTGGAAGTTCTCCCCAGCCCTGCCCCATGGTGGGTCAGATGCATTTGTTCATTCATTCATTCACAGTCTCCAGCATTGAGCTGGCCAACATGTCTGGAGGGATGAGAGGGAGGAAGGGCAGGAGGCAGGAAGGGTAGATACCTAAATTCATTGGAGATAAAACTGTGGGGGGCTGGGGCTATAGCTCAGTTGGCAGTGTGCTTGCCTGGCATGCACAAGGCCCTGGGTTCAATCCCCAGCACCACCCCAAAAAAAGATAAAACAGTGGGTCAGACAGGAAGCTGGACATCGAGGGAGGAATCTCTGGATGTTGAGTGATTTGAGGCCCCCCTAGAGGAGGAATGGCAGGATCCAAGTCTGGGAGGAAAAGAAGGACTTGGTTAAGTGGCTGGGCCAATTTCAGGTGGGAGAAAGGGACGCCCTGGGAGTCGATTCAGAACCCCAAACACCAGGCTACTTGGTTTGGCCTCAGTTCTGAGGTCAGCAGGGAGGTGGGGAGGGCTTCAGGCCGGGTGGTTATAATTCAGCCATGATTAAATAAATCTCCATGCTGGAAGGTTCTCCCCAGCTGAGATGCAGAGACCATCGAGACTCTATAAGTCTGGAGCAGAGGGAATGGAGACCAAGGGAAGGATGCAAGGCCTGCCTGGGAGGTGGAGTGGGCAGGACATGGGGACCAACTGACTGGATGCTGGAGTGGAAAACAGAGTCAACGCCTCTGAGCTGCCCGCCTTGGGTGGGGCGGGGGGGGCAGTACAATGCCAAGCATGGTGGTTCTTTGGGGACACATTACACATGTAAGCTGGCACATGAGAGTGAAGGTGGCCATTAGACGGTTGCTCGTCCTGACACTTAGCCAGGGCCAGAGCACAGGTTAAGCTGTGCAGTTCAGCTAAGTCAACTTCAAGAGGTGATTAGTCTCCTTATCTCAACAGAGAAGATGCGTCCACCACTCCTGGAGGCCAGCTCACCTGAGAGCAGATGGGCCTGGAAGCTAAGCTGGGAGGAGGACTGACCTAAGCTGAGGCCTAGAGGTGGGCATGCCCATAGCAGGTGGGGCTGGCCCTGGTCAGAGGCAAGAGTGGCCAAGCTGCCTTCTGGAGGACCCAGGCTCCGCCCTGTGGTGGAGTACTGGGTGCGTTCCTAGTTCACCAAGAAAGAAAGGGCCTGGTGGCCCTCACAGACAGACAGCAGGAAGGGCTGGGACGGTGTTACTGGTGCCCTGAGGCCACTCAGTGACCTGCCTGTGCATCTCAGGCTGCAGCTTCCCAAGAAAGTCAGATAAGAACAGAGAACTCAGCAAGCCTCAGCCAGATGCCCACTAGAGCCAGCCCAAGAGGTCAGGGATTCCACGTTGGGAGAGACCCAAGTCCAAGGCCAGGTACACTGGAGGTTCTCAGCATCTCGGCACAGTCTTTCCCACCTGCCCAGCCCCAGACTCCCGGTCTCCAGGGCAGAGAGAAGCAGAGACACCACCAGTTATGGTTTGAATGTGTCCCCTCCAAAATTCAGGTGTTGCCAGTGTGACAGGGTCAAGAGGTGGGGCATCTAAGGATAACAAGGCCCTGGGGGCTCTGTCCTGTGACTGGGGACTTTGATGGTGGGAGTTGTTCCTTGCTGGCCCTTCGGGCAATAAGAAAGTCCTCACCAGATGTTGGTGCCTTGATCTTAGACAAGCGTCGGGAACTGTAAGTAGTAAACCTCTGGTGGTTGTAAATGACCCCGAATCGTGTACGCAGATCCAGCAGTGTGAGGGGATTAAGTCACCGCCTCCGTCTGGTGCCAAGCTCCTGCTGCCCGCCAGGCCTCACCTCCCACCCTCAGCCCCAGGCAACAGCCAGCCACTTTCCTGGGCCGTCTGTTCCTTTCCTTCCTCTCGACTTTTGTTCAGGGGTTCTCTCTCTAGGAACATGCTTGTCCTCTCCTCCCGCTTTGTCCAGCTTAGAGATCACCTCCTCTGGGAGCCCTCCCTGAGGACCCAAGGCCAAGGTCCTCTGTGTTCACATAGCCCTCTGCCTCCAGCTCTCCTAAGCCACCACCCCTTGTCAAAATGGTGCCCTTCTTCTTTATAACCCAGACACCGTACCCACAGGCCTCCAGCTTCCTGGCTCTTCCGCAAGCCATGCTGCACTCTCCTGCCATTTCTTCCTCCGCTTTGGAAGCCCACTCCTCCCCTCACCTCCTCAGAGGTTGTCCTTGACCCCCAACTCATATTGGGTTGGGGCCCTACAATAAGCTCCCTTAACCCTTGGACGGCACCCCCAGCCACCCCACCCCACCCCTGCCACCCCCCTGCCACCCTGGCTGCTGTAGTCCTTTTTCTCTGTCATTCCCATTTTTGAATGTGGCAGTGAGGCCCAGCAGTGCAGGGTGGGGTTGGGGGAGACAGAGTGCCTGGGTCCCATCCCAACCCTGTCGTTTACCAGCTGTGTCCTTGGGATGCTCCCTCAACCTCTTTACACCCCAGTTTCCTCATCAGTAAAATGGGGATAATAAAATTACCCCTACCCGAGGGTCGTGGTGATGCTTACATTTGTGATGGACAAGAAGCCCCCTGGTAGTCACTGGGGCTGCACACGGACCTCCTGGTTCTCCCCCTTTGGACAACCGGTGACTAACCTTCCTGCAGCCTTTGAAGTCAAGCGGGGGTCATGCAGCTTGATTTGGCCAAGGAAATGGGAGCTGAGTCATATTTATCACTTCCAGGCAGAAGCTTAAGAGACATTTTGCAATTTGCCATGTCCCCTTGCCCTGTGTTCCCCTCAGCCTTGTCCCTGACCGAGTGGGACGTGCCTTATACTCCTGTTGACCCCTATAGACAGACATCAGCCATGAACCAGAAACAAGCGTTTGTGTTTTGAAGTCACTGAGGAGGGGACGTCTTTGTTTCTGCAGCATTCCTCTCCCATCCTGACAGACACAAGCATTTGGAATAGGACCTGGCAAAAAGCCAGCACTGTGTCAGGTGGCCATTATCATTGTCTACACTATCTAGACTCTGAGAGCAGGTCCAGTTTTGTACCACTCCCTGAGGTAGCCCCAGTTCCTAGCTACCACTGGGCTGAGCACATAACAATTGCTCAATAAAACATGGCTGACTGACCAGCTGAGGGTCAGACAGGAGCTCTGCTGAGCACACACGCTCCATTCACTTGGCCAGGCCCCAGCCTGTGGGTGTTGGGGACCCAGCCTCACCCAGAACCACCCCTCTGCACTGCCATAAATCCCAATGGCCTAGTTTTTATTGACTGGATCCCAGAGCTCCTCCATCCTAGCAACGCCTGTCAGTTGTGTTGGAAGAATCTGGTCTTGCCAAGGCTGTGGTCTGCCGTGCCTCCCTCATGGCCATTCCTCCTGGCCTGGCATGATGGACACCCTTTCATCTGGCTGTTATTTGCCAAGCAGTTCCAGGTGGTTTTATTCCAGTGTAAACCTAAAACTCAGTGACTGAGAGAATTCTAGGCTCTGATAGAAGGAATACGGAGGCATCTTGTCCAGTCTCTTCCCAACATCCCAGGAGGCACCAGCCCTGCTTGCCCTTCTGCTGACAGGGACCTCACTACCCTGAAGGGCATCAGCTCCACTGTGGAGTGGCCCTGACCACTGAGCACCTCCTTAGGCAGGACTGGGACCTGCCTGCCTGGAACCCACTTGGTCACAGCTCCCAGGGACAGGGTGGGCTATAGATCGTGCACATTTCTGGCCTGGGACAACTCGACAAAGTGGGGGGACCATTTCTCTCCCACCCTCACCCCTCACTTTCTTCTCCAAACCATTCTCCTTTATTATTTTTTTTTCATGAAGAAACTTATTAAATATTGTAGGATTTTGGTTAAGGTTTATCATTAATCAAGTCCTTATCTTTGACCCCAAAACATCCAGGGTAGAATGGCAAGTGACCTAAAAGCCTAGAGTTGACTGATTTCATGAGGAGGAGATAGGCACAGAGAGGGTGAGTGACTTGGTTGCAGGGGGAGTCCGTGGAAAAGACAGGACGGGACCTGGGGCTGGAGGGGAAATTGACCACGGAGAAGTGTGACTGAATGAATCTGGTGGCAACAGTAACATGCCCATTACTGGGGACCCTGGAGGTAGTGAGGGCGCTGAGCAGTGCCATTCAGGAGAAAGAAAGGCTGGGCTGGGACGGGGTCAGCAGAGCTCAGGGCTGCACTGCAGCCACTGCCCAGAGGGTGGGGGACTAGTGACAAAACCTCAGGACACGGGTGCCTCCCATGGCCTCTTCCTGTGCCAGAAATATCCATCAACTTAACTCCAGCATGGAGATCACTTGGTGCAAGGTATCAACAGGTGTTCCTTTAGGGAAAGGACTCAAGAAATGTCTCCAGGAGGATTTCCACTCATGGGAGCCGCTCAAGACACAGCCCTGATGTTAGCTTGGAATGTTCCTACATTAGAACCATCATTGCTTAGGACTTGGGTTTCCCTGTGTCCTCACAATAAGGAAGTTGTTCTTCTTAATCTCTAAGGGTCCTCCTGGCTCTATCAACCACTCACATCTTTGTATGAATTACTATCTCAGCTCAGTACCAGCAGTGGACAGGTCTCCAAATGGACCATTCGTGGGTCTTAGCTGCAAGTAACAGAAAACAGTTTTGGATAACTTGAAAAAGGAGCAAGAGGAGGAAGGAGGGGAACTAGGAGAAAAGGGAAAGAATTCAATAATGACCACAGGGGCCAGGGGCCATCATGCATGCCTGTAATCCTAGCAGCACAGGAGGCTGAGGCAGGAGGATCACACGTTCAAAGCCAGCCTCAGCAAGTTAGCGAGGCCCTAAGCAACTCAGCGAGACTCTGTCTCTAAATAAAAAAATAAAAAGGGCTGGGGATGTGGCTCAGTGATCAAGCACCCCTGGAATCAATCCCTTGTACCAAAAAAATAAAAGTAAAAATAAAAATCACAGGGAAGGTGGAAAAGAGGGAGAGAGGGAGGCAGAAGAGGAAAAGACGAGGAGGAGAGGAGAAGGAAAAAAGGGATTGATTTGAAAGCTTTCCAGTGGCTCACAGAGCAAGACTGGAGAACCAAAGTAGCAGGACCAGGGGAAGTGAAGAGGTAGAATCGCGGCCAAAGCTGTCCCCAGAAACAGCAGGTGAGGACAGCCTGCCTGGGTGGCATGTGTAGTGACCACACCAACTGTCATTTTCTGCTTTGCCCTTTGCTTCTCCATTGTCAGCGTCACATCCTTCTCTTTCCTATCTCCAAGGGCGGGAACACTATTCCCACCCAGACACTTAACTCCCCATGCCACCTCCTCCTGGAGGTCTTCCTGGCACTCTCGTACACCTCTCCCCTCTGCCTTCCTCTAGTCTGGCCTAGTTCCCACTACAGCTGGGTGAGCAGGGTGGGCCTCTCAGAGGCTCCAAACAGGAGGGGACAGTGGGTAATGCAGACACCCCTAAATTCTACTTGGATCTTTGCCAGATGTCACTGTGTCACTTTGGGCAAATCCTAACACTGTCTGAGCCTCAGTGTATCCATCTGTAAACTGACAGCAATCAAGCTACCACTTCACAGAGTGGTTAAGAAGAATGTGGGAGAACAGGTGAAAAGGACAAGGACCTGGGAGCCCTGGATTCAGGCAAGCAGCCCCTGTGAGCAGGCATCGTCTCCTGCCTTAAGAATTGAGGTACTGAGTTGGTCCCTCAGTGAGTAGTGAGGGTGGGGTCCGCAAGAGTTCCTCCTGCCTCCAGGTCTTTAGCTTGGTGTGCAGAGAATAAGAAGGAAGCAATGTTTCCTGAGCATTCACGATGCCCTGGGCGCTGCCCTAAGGGCTTGTGTTCCTCTTGCTGTCCTTACAATACTGGGCTGTAGTTTCAGAAGCTGGGTGATATTGGGGGAAGTGCCCCAGGGTCCATCACTGGTGAAGGCTGGAGCCGCAGCCTGCATCTGGGCAGCTAACTGAGCTCTTAACTACTGTTTTTGATGACAACCTGTTGTGTCTGACCAGAGGCCAAGAACTGAGCCGCCCCTTCCCCTGCCTTGGAGCAGGTTCAAACCCACCCCCCACCATCCTCACTCCATTTTGACCTCTCTCTCACAGCCCTTCGCAAACCCCCTCCCAGCCCACTCACTGCACCGCCCACCCCAGTCCACTCACACCCTGTCCATCAGCTCCCAGGTGCCAGTACTCACCAATGCCACCACAGATGCCCGTGTCAATGCGCTCCCAGCACCAATTTCGGTGCTGGTCTTGCAGCGACTTCTGCTGCATGTGACCCTGTTAGTCACTCCCTCTTCTCCCTCCTTCTTGAAACTCTCTTTCTCTTGGCTTCTGGGCACTGGTCACTCCAGTTCTCCTGCTGTGCTCTTCATACGCCATTTCCTCTTCTGACTTCCCAGGGTTTGTCCTTGGCTCTGACCAGCACCTGCTGTCATCGGCAGCCAGAGCAGATGCCTCCTGTGTCCTCTGGCTGGGACCACGGCCTTTGCTATTGTCCACTTGGAAAAGTGGATTCTGCTTTCTGAGCTCCATCTCTTAGCATCAAACCTGGGGACTGACCCCCTTGTGAAATGTGTGACAGCCTGGGACAGATGTGCAGGGACCTCCTGCCTTGCCACCTCTCTGTATGCATGTGCTCTGATGGGGGCTGGGTGAGAGCGGGGCCTGACCAGTCTCTTCCGGTCATCTCCTCCCTATGTGCAATTTTACAGCCAGGACACAGAGCGGACCCCCACAGACCAGCCAGCCTTCAGCCCCCATTTTTGTAGGGGCGCCTCTGAGTGTGTTGGGGGGTCTTACTGTTACTGTCCTCTGTGTATTTTAGCTGAGCCCCTTCCTGGTGACTGCTATAGGTGGGGCAAGACATCCCAAGTCCTGTCTATACTCTTCTCTCCCTGGGGCCCCCTGGGTCTCCTGCCCTTCATGAAGGCCACTCGCACCATCACCAAGCCCAGGGCACATTTTCCCAGCGGGGGAGGCAGGCCTTTTGGGTGGGTTTCAAAGGGCCTCTGGCTTTATCCCTTTCCCCTTCTCATCCTGGAGGGCCCACCCCATGCCACCCCTGTTCAGGGGGAAATTATACCAGGTCCTAATGGGGGGTTGAAGGGAAAGCGTCCCCGCTATTCATCTCAGCGACTGAACGGGGCCTCTTGAGCATCCATTGTGCCCGTCCGGCCGCCTCGGCCTCAATTGCGATCAGGTGGTCTCTGCAGCCCCCTCCCCCTGGCCTGGGACAGGAATGGGCTCAGGCAATGGGCTAGCCCATAGAGTTCTCTGTCCATCCTCTCAAGGGGCTTTTGTTGAATAAAATAGCACCCGCCACTCGGCCACTTTAAACCGAGGCCAGGCACTTGAATGTGAAAACGGGGCCCAGGAGCTGGGATGGCAGGAACAATGACCACCCTCAATTAGCTCACTGAGGTGCCCCAAATGGACTTGAGGAGGGGCTGCGACCACAACCCATTCATGCATATTTATCACAAGCTGCTGCTTCTTGGCTTGCATGGTTCCCATGGCAGCCGGAAGGAGGGTGGGGAAGGGGCGAGGGGATCCCTGGGCCCTGCAGGGGTTGTGGTCCAGGCGTGCCCTGGGCTTCACCCCAGCGGACTGGAAAACTGCCCCCAGCCTTGTGTCCCCTTGTCTTTAGTTGGTCCGGAGGCTCATGGCCAGCGCTACCTGGAGATCTTGGACTATCAGGTCCAAGGGGCTGGGGAGGGTGCTAGGCACACCCACTGGACAGGTGGGGAAGTGGAGGCCCAGAGCCAAGCTGAGAAGTCAAGAAGACAAGCTTTTTCCTTACTTCAAGGACATCTGGGATGAGAGGAGGTCAGTAAAAACAAAAGCATTTATTCAAAGTGTACAAAGTGACAGGATCTGTGTTAAATGTCTAATCAGTGCAATAAGGTAAATGCTGGATTATCTTAAGAAAACTCAGGAGAAAGTGGGTGACTTTTGCAAATCTTGAGGTTGATGTAGGAGGAAGAGCTGAGTTACTCACCCTGATTGTGGTTCTCCATAGCCTGGGGCCTGCCCTTCCTCCAGGCTGTGGTTAAGAATGGGTAGGAGGCTCTGCACTTTCTCACCAGATGCTGGGTGCCAGGCACTGTGCTTGGTGCCAAGTTCAAATTACCTCCTTAGATATTGATAACAACACGGGAGAGCTTCATTTAACAGGTGTAGAGACTAAGGTCCAGAGAGGCCAAGTGCCTTGCCCTGCACAGATCTAACAAGTAGCAGAAGCAGTGCACGGGGGAGTGGGGGTTCCCCAACTTGTGCTAGGGTGTCTGTGCCTTTCCTTTCTGGAGCTCCTTAAAAAGGAAGGCAATGGAGACTCCTAAATTCTGCTGCACCATGCAGCACCTCTGTTCCCCTGACAGTGCCTAGTGGGAGGGAGCTGCGCTAGACCTCCTCACCATGTCCTCCTCAAGGGACACCAGAGGCCTCAGGGAGTGCTGCGGCTGCTCTGTAGCTCTCTGGCAGAGCTCCCAGGGTCCCCTCTCTAGAGAGTTGAGTTCTTCTGGGGGAACTCACAGTATCAGCTGGGAGGTAGCAAGGTAGGGAAGGTAGACAAAGATGTCTCTCCAGCACAGCAAGGCAGCGTGGTAGTAAGACCCCCATGACCCTCCCAACCTACACCTTCTTGGTGATTCCTCTTCTAATGTGCTATTCTAGCCAGGCTGACCCCACTCACTGCATTCCACACCCGTGGCCTTTCGAGCAAATGCTCCTGCCACCAAATCCTTACTCGTGTTATTTCTCCTGCTTGGAATTGAGTTGTGATGAGTAGAGATAGTTGAGTAAAATCTGACCAACTGGTTTAGGTTGAGTTCTGTTCCATGCATTTGGTTTGGGTTGAACTGAGCTGGTTGAGTTTGATTAGGGGCAGGTTGAAAGGAGATGAGTCGAGAACCATTACATTGAGGTACGCTGAGTTGAGCTAAGGTAAGTTGAGCTGAGTGGAGGGGAAAGAGCTGAAGAAGCAATTCCCCAGCCCAAGTCTTCTACTAACTTGCTCTGTAACTATGGTCAAACCTCCAACTGCTAAGATCCAAGTCTCCCACCTGAAAAACGAGGATTCCAAGAAGCAAGAGCTCCCAAATCAGGGTGGCTTCTCTTTCCATTCTGTCCCTCATTTGCTGTCGGACGTGAGTCTTCCTTGGGCTGGAAAGTGGATATAGGCTTTGGGGCAGTTTCCTGATTTTTTTCAGTATCCCCCTTCAAGGTCAGAGGAGCAAATTATCATGATGTCTGGAGAGTATAGATCCACGGAGTCAAGAGACTTCCTGTCTCCAGGTCTGATATTCTCCCCACCCCCAGAACTCCTCCATATCCCCCGACAGAGGGGCCACCAGCCTCTTCTTGGGTCCCAGAGGCAGGGAGACAGCCCCTCCAGGATTGCAGTTCCATCTAGTGGTAGCAGAAGTCTAAGGCATCAGCACTTAGACTCTGGCTCATAGATAGGCCTGTCACCTGGACCAATCAGGCTCCCTTTCTAAGATGTCTGTGAGGGGAGGGGCTTTGTGAGGACGAATAAGACAAAACGTGCAGAGCAGGTAACACCATCCTCCATATAAAGTGAGGCCTTCTAAAGGTGGCTTTTCTTACCAGCACAACTCCTAGTGCCACGACGTGTCACTTGTCACTGTTGTCACTGCCCACGCTGGTCACGGTTGAGTGGACTAATTCCAGAAATGCATCTTCCACTTCCTGAGCAGACCCTGGGGTAACTGGGAAAAGAGGTCAAGTTTATCACAGCTCCACCCTCATTCTTTCACCCTCTCCGCTTCCTAGCTGCACTCAGACGCAGGGACTTCAGACGCTCTCTGCCCAGGATGGTCCTGGTTCCAGCTGAACAATGCTTTTCTAGGAACTGAGGACACCCCTTCTCTTCTTGGGCCTCAGTTTGTACAGCTATGGAGTGGAGGATGGGGCTAAATTGTCTTTGAGATGGTCCAGACTCAGGCACTCCCTGCCCTGTGTCTAAGCCCTATTCCCTCGCACCTGCAACTCTTCTACTCTAGAAATCTCTATACTGGTCCCTGCCTTTTGTGGTCCGTCCCAAGGACCTCCCCAGCCACGGTGATCTGCATCAATATTCCAAATCTTTCACCTGTTCCGTTCCCACAGGAAAGGAGACAGACCCAGGTGCCACCTGCACACCCATGCAGTCCGGCACCAAAAGCTAGAATCAAAGTCACCGCTTACTTCATGGGGAGCTGGTGTCCCCAGGCCGGTAAAGGATCTCTCCCAGGGCCACCGCACGGATTAAAGGCAAAAATCAGATCTAAAATTTGAGTTTCCTGACATCCAATCCAATGTCTCCATTTCTGTCAAGAGTCTCCCCAGTCAAAACACAATAATTGAGCATCAACTGTATACCAGGCCTTGCTAGGCACTGGGAATATCAAGGTGAGAGGAATTTGGCCCACACCACTGAGACATTTCAAGTTCCTAGAAAGAGACTGAGTCATTTTTTTCATTCAACAAACACATAAGCGCCTACTTTGACCAGGTCAAAAGACCAGCTCAGCTCCAAAAGCTGGTTCCACTCCTCCCATGGCACGGATCCTGTGGTGGGGATGAGGCCTGGTGGTTGGGCAGGCCACCCACCTCCTTCCGAAGGGACCAGCAGGCATGAGCTCATGTCTGCGGAGCCCTATAGCTCTCAGAGCAGGCTCTGAACACAAGGCCTCCTTGTGATTCCGAGCGATGCAGTGGGGGCCGCTGGCCCTGAAGCCCTGGGCGCTCTGGGCCTGTCAGCAGACATTCCCACAGCCCAGGGTGCTAGGCTTTGATATGGCATTAATGCGCTAATATCTTAATCCGGCCACCACCCACCAGCTGCCTGGCCACACAGCGGGGCCCTGGGGACAGGGTTTCCAAATTACATTATTGAATGTTTACCTAGTGAGCAATCCAAAGAGTGTTTAACACCGGCTGAGGGCTGTGCATGTGCCCAGGGTGGCCCCACACCCACAGCCCGCACGCACACCACACACTCACACTGTGCAGAGGCGCAGACACGCGCATGCACAGAGCCGTGCATATGGCATAGCCCTGAGAAACACATGTGCGTGCACACACGCGCCCCACACGTCACTGACACAGACAGAGCCCCCTCAGACCCACACCTCATCCTCACATGTCCATTCCACATGCATTCACCTAACCCTCGCGGCTGCCTCACCAGGGCGCCTGCCTTTCTCACAGCACGCTGTCACCCTGGAGGAGATGCCTGATAGCTAATCCTGGGAATGGGTGGTGGCAGGACTTTGTCCCTGAACATGGCTTGGAAAGTCACTGATGCAAAGGGCCTTGGAACTAAGAATCTGGCCTCACCAAGCTCCCTGTCCCAATTTCCAAATTCAAAGACTCGTCCAGCCCCAGCTGATGGTGCTATTAATACGACCATGAAGATGAGACTGGATGCCTGGTCCTGTTTTCCCTCTGGGGTCCCTACCCACTGCACCTGTTCCCCCGCCTAAGCGTTCTCCCTTTTCCAAGTCACTGTACCTGCTGTTCTTGCTGCTTGGAATGCCCTCCTCCCACACATCCAAAAGTCCAAATTACTCAGTCTTCAAGGTGAGCTCCCTGCTCCTCTGTGGGAAGCTCTCCTTTCTCTGCCAGCAGAGGGGAGGCTGCTGTCCTCCAGGGTTCCCCACTCAGAGCCCTGACTTAGGGCACAGAGCAGGCACTGCCTGACACAGGATGGGAATAACACCTACCTCATGAGGCCGTGATGAGAACTCATTAAGTCAAAGGTATTCACTCAGTGAAAGCTATTCCTTGTGTTCGTTATTAGATAATGATGACATTGATGACGGTAATGACAATGACCATGCTTCCCAACTCCTGTGTCTGATCTCAGCTATGGTCTACAAGCAACAAGAAGCATGCCCAATATCCCCCTCCAGCCATCAGTGGGAACTCTGTGTTGGTTGAGTGAGTTACTGCCTGTTTGGCACTTTTGTAACCAATGAATTTTTTCCAGAAATACCCCATTGAGGGGGAAGTCTGAAAAATTCACTGAACTAAGCAGAAGTGTCCCTCGGTCTACCTACTCGTGGCTCTACCACAATACTCTGACGTCAGTAGGGCCATTACTTTTTCTGGGGCTGTTTGCTCATTTGTCATATGAAGAGGTTGATCCGTGGGATCTCTAGTCTCTTCCAGCTCTGAAGTTCTGGAAAAGCACAAGCCATGACCTGACTAGAACTATCATTTGACTGAAAAACAGGAGAACTCAGCAGAAGTGGTTGGAACTTTCTGAGAAGGAGAGGAGTAGAGAGAATAGGGGCGGGCATCCGCTGTGGCCAGCAAAGGCTGGATCTCATATGGATAACTCAGGCAGCAGTGAGCAGACTGATTTAGGTGGAACAGAGGATTGGAACAAGGAGCGTGATGGACAGATACGACGAGGCAAGTAAGCAGGGGCTGCTATATTATAGCCCTGTGTGCTAAGCTGATGGTGTATCTTGTAGATCAGCACATTCTTTAACTTAATGATCAGCAGGGTCACCTATGGCAATTGCTAAAAATTCAGTTTTCTAAATTCTCTCCTGGCTATGGTTTAGATCAGGTGTCCCCCAAAAGCTCATGTGTAACACAATGCAGAAGGTTTAGAGGTGAAATGATTGGGTTATGAGACCCTTAACCCAATGAGTAAATTAATTCCCTGATAGAGATTAACTGAGTGGTTACTATAGGCATATGGGATGTAGCTGGAGGAGATGGGTCCCTGGGGACATGCCTTGTGGGGGGTATATATTTTGCCTTGTTGAGCACAGCCCTCTCTGTCTCTCTGGTGTGATATTAAACAGATTCCTTCCACCACACTCTTCTGCCATGATGTTCTGCCTGACCTCAAACCCTCAGGAATGGAAGTGGCTGTCTGTGGACTGGGACCTCTGAGGCCATATACCCCCAAATAAACTTTTCCTCCTCTAATTGTTCTTGTCAAGTCTTTTGGCCACAGCAGCGAAAAAGCTGAGTCAAACACCTCCCCAGCCCTATTGAGACAGAGCCTCGAGGAATCTATATTTCTATTAAGGGCTCTAGGTGATTCTTTTGAATCAGGCAAGTTTAGAAAACATTATCGGGTGAATTGCCAGGTCACTGACAGTATTGTACATGGGTGCGACACTTCTGTGTGCTCATCACAGGAAGCAGACAAGGGCCATGGGGAAGGGCAGGGGCTCAGCTTCAGGTTGCCTGGGTTTGAGTCCTGCCTTCTTCACTTCTGAGCCTTGGGGCCTTGGCAAGTAACCCAACCTTTCTTCATCTCCCCATCTGCAAAATGGGAATCATCCCAGTGCCTCCCTTAAAGGTTGGCCATGTAGATTGAACAAGCTAATGAGAGCATGACCCGGATGAGGAATGGGGAGGTGGATATGCCACTAACCCAGGTATTTGGGAGTAGAGGATTTGCCTTTGAGCAGAGAGACCAGCCAGGGATAACCCTAGGAAGAAGGTAACTGGCCAAGGGAAGAGCTCACCATTGGCCTTTGGCTTCCACAGACTGGCCTTCATGGTCCAAGGTTTCATGCTTCTCCACTCATTCCCCCAGTGAGTTGGCTGCATACCTACCATGTGCTGGGGGTGCTCAGTGCTGGAGATTCAGATCAGAACCAGACAGACATCATCCTTCTCTTTACAGATTTTACATTCTGGAGACAAAGGTTTAAAATAATGGGCAAAGAAACTAAAATATTTTTAAGTTCTAACAAGTGATATAAAGGAAACCAACAGAAGAAATGTGGGCAAGTGCTATTCTCTGGAAGTGGCATTGCTCAGGGAGTTAGCCTCAGGAAGAATGAGAGACAGCTGTGGCAGACAGAAGGCAGAGTGTGCAATACCCCCCACCCCTGGAGGAAAGTCGCTTGGCTTCCTACAGGTGCTGAAAAGGGACCTGTCTAGCTGGGGTAGGTGAGTGAGGGGGAAAATGGCCAAGATGATGGTGGCAAGGTTGACAGGAGCCAGGTCACACAGGATCTTCTAGGCCATGGTCAGAAATCTGGATTTTATTTAAGTGCAATGAAGAGATTTTAAGCTGAAGAGTGACATGATTTGATTTATATGCTAAGAAAATCCGCCCAGCAGCTGTGTGGGGAACGGATGGCAGGGGGTGAGAGGGGAAGCAGGAGACCCGACTAGAAAGCTATTAATCCAGGAGGGTGGCAGCAGGGGAGGCAAGGAGAAGGGGACAGGTTCAAGAGGCTTTCTGGTGCAGAACTGACCAGACTTGTAGATTGATCGGCTGCCGGAGAACAAAGAAATGGGGGGTTGGGGATCCAGCTAGGTTTCTGGCTCTCAACACTGGGTGCGTGGCAGTGCCAGTTCAGAGTCGGGGAGCCGGGGAAGGCTGCATGGTGCCCTGCTCTTTGCTCGCACATGACCTATGAGATCCCCCAGGACAGAGAAAGACTTATACAAGGCTTGCACTGGCACTCGGAGTCGTGCCCCCTCTTGCACAGGTCTGGGTTTCTCAGACCTCCCTGCTAAGAGCTGATCTCAGGAAAGAACAGGATAGTAATTATGTGCCCCTTTATTACAAGAAATTCCCCCAGGGAATTTGCATAGGGTCCAGGTTTAAGAACAAGATGTCCAAAGCCAGATTACCTGGGTTCAAATCCCAGCTCTGCCACTTCCGTGCTGTGTGAGCCCAGCAAGTTATTTACCCTGTGCCTCTGTTTCCCCATAAACATGGGATGGAATGGTGCTATCACCTCCTTCCTAGAGCTGATGCCATGCTCTGCTTATAAAGTCCTTAGAGTAGCACCTGGACCAAAAGAGGTGTTAAGAAATGTGGGCAAGTGCTATTAAGTGATGCCAAATCTGTTTGTGGCTACCAGTTGCCTTCCTGGCATCCATTTGCTGGGTCCAGTGGCCAAGATTCTGACCTTTGCAAGTCTGGGTCCCAGACCTGCCTCTCCCACTTAGTAGATGCATGGCTTTGAGTGAGTTATCACTCAAAGGTTTAAGTTATCTCTGCTCTGTCTGCATCCAAGGCTTGGGGAGAGATTCTGTGCCTGTTGGTTCCACACATGGGAGCACAGGTCAGTAACCTGTCCTGGACAGAATCTGTAGGACAGGGCCTTAGAGGAAGGAGCCTACTAGGAGCTGTCACTGATGGGAATAGGCTCTCTCTGTTGCAATTCTTTCCAGGCCCACGACCAAGCATGACTGTCCTTTGGGAATAATGACAATGAGGTTGCAAATGCTTCCCTTCCTTTGTTAGACCTTTGAAGAATGCTATGACATCCCATGATCTCCAGGGATAAGGACACTGTGGTTTAGAGATGCCCACAGTGCCACACTGCTGGTAGTGGGACCTAGACCCCATATTCTAACAGGCTGGTCTCCACCACTGGGCTCACCTCCTGGCTATGGCTGGTTGTTTGCACTAACCCCAACACCATAGCCCTGTTGGAATCTCCCTTCTCAGCTCTCCTCTTTGCTTTCTCCTTGCCTTCTCCCAAATCTTCTTTTTCTTGGACACTCGGAGATGCTTCTGGGTCTGCAGACCTAGAAAAGACTCCTCTTCTGTGGGTGCCCCACCCGGAAGGGCCTGCCTGGTTGTGCCCACTCCCCACTGCTTTCCACAATGGGCCATCACTGACATTCATTTCTCAGGCGTTTTCCAGGCTCCAGACAATTCCAATTTAGCTCTCAGAAGAGAAATGGAAAAAAAATAAAAACATTCTCCTTCCACCAACCACACATTTTCAAACCCACTCCCCAGCCATAAATGACTTAATTTGGACTCTTTTACAAGCAACTTGTCCTTAAAATGGATTGGAGAAGATAAGATGCAAAAGGGTCCCTTGAGAGACTGATCAAATCCCAAGAAGTAGGACAGGGATCACTGGCCACTGTTCTCTTCTGCCTCTCCCTGCCTAGGGCACTCGGGCTCAGGGGCAGGGCACAGCTAGGCAGAGTCCTGGCCAGGGAGTCAGCAGACCCATGCTCCAGTCCTGAATCTGCCCTTTGTGTCTCAGTTTCTCCATCTATAAAGTGGTTTGTACTAGATGATGCGTAAGGTCTTGTCCTATTCTAGAGGACATGCTGTCTAGGGTTAGGACACAGGCCATGTGGAAGTGGGAAGGAATAAAAGTCCATGATGGGTACTGGACTGGCATGAAACATGCAGAGGAAACTGCATATGGTCCTCTGGTCAGATTAGCCCTATAGGGAAAGGAAATGGCAAATCAACTTTCCCTGGTCTACTTAAAACCCTTCAATGGCTCCCCATTGTTGTCTGGCAAAATAAGAGCAAACTCTTTTCCATAGCTTCCCAAGCTACGGTGATCCAGCACTAAAGCACCCTCCAGCACCCTGCACCCTGCTCTCCATGGTACACTTCATGGTCCTGTGAACACCAAAGTTCACAGTTTCATGTGTGTATGGGTTCCCCTCTGCCCTCTGGCCTCGCTGCCTTCCAGCATCTCCTCCTGGGAACAATTGCCTGGGGGAAGCCCTCTGATCCCCAGGCTGGTCTCCACCACTGGGCTCACCTCCTGGCTGTGGCTGGTTGTTTGCAATTCGTTTTTCTCCCTTCCTCAACCATAGCCTTTCCCATTTGGATCCAGGATGGGGATTTTTCCATGGCCTGGGACAGAGCAGGTGCTCAGTGAACCTTTATGGGAATGAGAAGAAGTGGAGACCCAGGAGGGAGGAGGAAAAGCTATCCAGATAAAGTTATCTGCAAGGGGAGAGAGAACCAGGAGTTGAAAAAGTAGAGCAAGGTGAAGCAGAAAAGTTCCTCCACCCTCACCTTGTCCCCCTTTATAGATGTTGGAGCTAAATAACCTTACCAGTGTTACACTGCTAGGAAAGTTTGAGAACCCCAATGCTAGCTCCAAAAATCCTTCTCTTTCTTCTTCCCTAAAGGATAAAAAGGTGGGAATCAAAAACCTCAGAGTTCTAGGATATTCTAGCAAAAAGCATTCTCTCTTTAACCCAAGCAGATCTGCACTGGACGACAGGGAGGGAGAGAGATAGCCCCATACCGTGGATGAGGAGGTGGAAGCCCAGGAAAGTTAAGCTACTTGCCCCTGATCTCACTGCACACAAGGGCAAAGGGCAGCATTTAAAGGAGGAGGAATGCTTTAAAATAATACTGGCATCTAAAAATAGTGCTCAGCCTGACCTGGCTGACTCAAAGGGGTCATGTTTTATGACTGCCCCCCCATCTGCTTTTCTGGGACGGTGCGGCTCAGCCTGCTCTGGTTATAGATTTTCCATGAGCTCGGCTCAGATTTCCCTGTCCCACTGGTGAGCCCGTGGGTCAGTGTCTAATTTTCCAACATTTATCTTTCCCACTTGCAGTTTCCATGTAAAGGCCCATGCATTCAGCCTATGCTGGATTTCTGACTCTGGGCCTGGAATTAGGGGTAACCAGGCAAGCATCACTTCCATACGTCCCAGAAAACCAAGGAGCCATTCATTTGTATTTAGGATTACAGATTAAGTACATTTGATCTGTTTAATTTGTTAATTTGGAGACTCCAATGGAGATGTCCGCTCTGCAGCTGGGATGTGAGGATTTGGGACCCAAAGGAAGGGTCAGGACTGATGTGCCCATCCACACCAATCAGTCTACTGTTTACCCCAAAGCCTGACCACAGAAAGTACCCAGGTTCCACAGTCCACACTGGGTTCCATCCTTTCTTGGATCTTGGATCTCGTGTGATGGTCTCATCTCCCCATAGCTCTTTGTCAGATCTGTCCAGAGGCAGTACAGTTACAATAGAATCACTAGCTGTGTCTCTCTGGCCAACTCCTCTGCTTCCCCAGGTAAAAAGGCAAAGGAGTGAAAAAAATGTAATGCCAGGATTGCAGGTTCTGCTCCTGGACCATTGCTCTGTAAACAACTGCTCCCTAAGACAGGGAGGCATTGACCAATCCTGGGTCAGTTCTTTTTCCCAAACTTGGCAAGAGATGCATGCTTCTGTCCCAACCCTCCTCTTCCACCAAGAGTGGGCACATAAGTTGGAGATCACTGTGCAATAGAGATCATAGAGTGTCCCAAGGAGACCACTCAAGGATGATTTGCAGTTGGGTGGGATCTACAATGAGCATGGTTAACTGAAATCTTGAGATGTTTGATTTTGAACTAGAACATCAAATTATCTGAAATTTCTTGTTTCCTTCAAAATACCCCCAAAGTAACAGTGCAGTCCCTCGTGCTAGTAGTATTATTTCCACAATCACTAACTCATGCCATTCTTTAAAGAGCCCTCTTGTTCCATTGTACAGATGAATAAACTGAAGCTCAGTGAAGAACACTCAATTTAAAAAAGAAGAAAAAAAAATAAAAGAAACAGCAGAGCTGAAACCAAACACCAATCTCCTCCCTAGAAGCCACAGTTTCTCCAGATTGCCCTGGAAGATCCACCCGAGGCTGGAATTCAGACTTTGTAGTTTGAAAGAGAACCTAGCCTGACTCATGGATACGACTCAGAATTGGCTCATTTTCCTTTTTTCTCCCATTATGGTTGAAGTGATCCCAGCCTGTCTCGTGGCTCCAAAATACAAATCCACAGCCATAGACTCCAAATGAATCAACTTATGCACCTCTCTGTCATCTTCCACTGTCCTGTCCAACCTGATTTACCCTCAAATCCCACTGCTCCCCAATCTTCTGGCATCTCAGTAAACAGCTCCAGATTTCACTAAGAATCACCTTTGATTCCTCTGTCCCTCACGACCTTCATCTTGTCCATCAAAAAGCATTGTTCCTCGGAAAGGTATTCCAAATTCGTCTACCTCTCCTGATCTCTACAGCCAACATATTAGTCCAGTGAACACCATCTTTCTCCTGGATTCTGCCATGCTTTCTGATAGGGTGCTCTGCTTCCACATGGCCCCACTTCCTCCCCACTCTGTAGCCAGAGAAATTCTTATGAATGTAGTTCAGATCAAGCCACACACCTGCTTAAGACCTTCAGTTGGCTCCCCACATCAATGAAAATATAATCCAACCTCTTTTTACTGGTCTATAAGACTCTACTTAATCCGGGCACCAGCCCCCTGGACTTTAACTCCTGGCCTGTGCCCTCATTCCCATGCACCACCCATCCTTGCCTTCTTTCTGATCTTCAAACCCATTAAGCTTGGTCCAGCCCCAGGACACTTGAAGTAGCTTCCCCTCTGCTTGAAATGCTCCCCTGGAGAATATCACATGATCAGTTCTTTCTTATCTTTGTGAATGTCTCTCATCACTCAAATCTATCTTCCCAAATAGTCATTTCCCAGTCAATCAGAGATCTCCTGGCATCTGAATTCAGGATATATCACACGTCCCTGGTGGCAAGCAGAGACCTGGTCTGTCTTGTTCTCTGCTCTGACTTCCTGTAATCAAAAGTCCCTGGAACCAGAAACAAGGCTGGACCCAGGGCAGGTGCCAAGAGAAGAAATGGCTGAATGAATGAAGCTACTCACACCTCATAGTGTGAGACCTAAATGCAACCTTCCAAAGAAACAGTCCCCATTCCTACCTCCCTGCCGCATGTATGTGTGCATAATGTATGTACTACCCACAAGGAAACAAGGACTTGGGAATCAGACACATTTTTACTAGTGACACAACTTTGGAGGATCTTTTTAATCCCTCTGAATTCCTCTCTTGCTTATTTAAAAAATGGAAATAATGATACTTATCTCATTGAAATAGTGCAAGGATTTCATATCTGTACATCATAACTGTACTGTCATCAAGCTTGGGGTTTGTTCACTAGGTGACATCTGTCACATTTATCATCATTGCAGCCTCTCAGGTCTGTTACCTGATTGAACAGGGGAAGTGACTTGCTCTCACCCTGTGGTCTTGTTTCTCAACTAATCTCCCACTCTGCATTGCTAGGAATTGAAGCTTTGAAGTGAGAAAGGACCAACATGAACCCCTGATTCTACGTTTTATTGCTCTCTGATCTCAGGCAAGCCTCAGGTCCCCTCTGAGCTCCAGTGTCTATTTTAAAATGGCGCCTATGACAGCACTTACCTCCTAGAGGTGTCACAAAGACTAAATGAAGCCACTTGGGAAAGTGTCTAGCACCTGGTAATGTACAATGTCCGTGTTTGAAAAGTGACCATGGTGACTACCCCACCTGCACATACTCACACAGGTGCACCTACAAACACACACACATGATCCCCTCTCTTGGCTGGGTCCGAGAGCTACCAATTTGAACTCTAGGGATGGAATCAATTAGAATTATTTTTAAAACCTCATCTGTTTTGATTTAACAGGAAGCTTCTGTTCAATGAGAGGCAGCATTAGTCAATGAAAAATCAAAGGCTCTGTATTTTGGGTCTCAGCTGTCAATGAAGGCTGAACAGAGGTTCCCAGACCCCCACAGACCTCCCAGGCCTAGCTCCCATGTACATAGGCCCCTCTCCCTACAACAGCCTTGTGCTACTCTGGGAGGGAAGGAGCTTGTCTGTCCCAGGCCAGAGGTCCCTCTCTGCTGGCCCTCAGCCAGGCCTCTCTGAGCACTGGACACCCCTCCCTGGGGATGTAATTACTACATATGCTTTTCTTTCTCCTGATCCTGCCCAAATTGAGGACAATATGACATCTAAATCATATTGAGGACAATATGATTTAAATCTCTGACTCCAGTGTCCAACCCAGGACATGGTGCAAAAAAGGAATTAGATTAAAAAAATTTATGGAAATAAATGACTGATGATTGAATAGATGAGTAAAGGATTTAGTCACACTAACAAGTAATATTTACTGTGCCACTTATCATGAGCCAGGCACCATTTTAAGCTGAGCACTGACTTATTAAATCTTCATAAGAATGCCACAAAATAGACTCTTATATTCAGCCTTCCAGTTTACAGATGAGAACACTGAGGCACAGGAAAATGAATAGCTTGCTCACAGGCACACACAGTAAGCACAGTAACTGGAATTCCAACCCAGGCAGCAGGACCCAGAGCCAGCAATTCTAACCCAGGCATCCTGTCATTCATCAATCACTGGTCACGAGCTTTGTGCCCAGCCCTTGGCTGGGCTCTAAAAACACCCTGATGGATTAGACCCCTTTCCATAAAGAACCCACAGTCTAGGGAAGGAATGAGAGACAGAGAAATACATCACTAGGTAGATGTGGCAGAGACAGGGTGAACGTGGAAGATGCCACTGCAGAGGTTGGCATTGCCGACCCACTCTGGTCAGGTCAGGGGAGCTTTCTGGAAGAGTGGCTCTTGGAGTTGCAGGCTGGACATGAGAGAGGGAAAGGATACTGCAGACAGAGGAACAGTGTGTGCAAAAGCATGGAGGGAAATAAGCCTGGTGGATTCTGAGAATGAAAAGCATCTGGCGAGATGGAATAGAATGGCCACCATTATAAATGGCAAGAGAGGACACCAAGAGACCATCAGGGCCCCATCAGGGAGGGCCAATGTGGTCTAGAGAGGAGTTTGGACATTATCCCAGAGGCATGGGTTCCATGGAGGAGCTTATGGCTCTCCCTAACAGATTACATAACTTAGTGAAATAATGCAAGAGGCTGAGAAAGAGCGAAGGTACTTACACAGCCCAAATCAACTACACACACCTACCATGGACACTTGCACACACTCGGTGGCACCAGAGTCAGGAATGTAGGTATGGAAATTAAAGACTGGAGGTGGGGCTTTCACAGACTCCATCTGGCTCCCTTCAGTCTGATCCCTTTCAATCAGGGGCTGTGCCAGCAGCCTAGAGGCATGTCCCTAAAACACTCCCAGCTCCACCTGCTGAGATTGCCCTTCTTCACAGGGGGAGTTCCACCAGCAAACATGCCTGAGCTTAGGCTCAGCAACCATGCCTGGCCAAGACCCCACCCCAAAAGGTGATGATGGTTGGGATGCGGGGGACACGGGCTTAGATCTGAAAATGAGATTTCCCAGAGAGCTCGGTGAGCCATGAGCTTGAGCATTCACAATCTGGAAGGGGAACTTGTAGATGAGGCCAGATGACCCCATGTCCTGAGATGGTAGCCTCAAGGCCAGGACCTGGACCAGACTGAGACTACTTTCTTTTTTTTTTTTTAATATTTATTTTTCAGTTCTCGGCGGACACAACATCTTTGTTTGTATGTGGTGCTGAGGATCGAACCCCGGGCTGCATGCATGCCAGGCGAGCGCGCTACGGCTTGAGCCACATCCCCAGCCCAAGACTACTTTCTTGAGGGTCCCTCCTATGCAAGTCTATAGGGTTTGGTTGGTCCATTCTGTCTTTCTGACTCCAACCTCCTCCCCCAAATTCTGAACTCCTCTTCTCCAGAAAATAATTCTAATGCTGTTTTCTGCCATGTGATTTCAATTTGAGGCATCATGGGATTTAGCAGAAAGAGCTACAGGAGATATCTCTCGGTTCCAATCTTGACTCTATCACCATGAGCTAGCTCCAAACACTCCGTAAGTTTCCCTAATGTGTTATCAGTTTCCTCTCCTGTGAGCCTCAGTTCCCTCTTCTATGAACTAGACCAGTAATGCCCACCTCATAGTCATTGTGAAGACTAAACAATACAGAATCCAGGGCACTAAAGGGAGCAGTACCCTTCACTACTCTCTGGTGTGCCCTCCTGTCCCCGCAGAGAGGCTGTCCCCAGTGTGTTGGGAGATGTTGTCTCTTCCCCATCTGTGATTCTGTTCCCCCAACAGGGATGGCTTATTTTCACCAAGGAGCCTCCAACCTTATCCAAGGAGCTGCCCTCACTTCCTGTGTGTGTGAATGTGACTGGTCCTCTAAATAGGGCAGGAGAAATGGCGGTATGGAGTGCCTGCTACAGAAGGCCGAGAGCCCTTCCACGGATCCTGAGATCATTCGTTAGCATCTTGGCATCTGTTCACCCTTCTCACCCCCCATTCTCAATATTTTATTACCCCATCTGCCTTCAGCCCAAAATCCCTGTCACCCCTGATGCTTTCTCTTGGTAATTTTCCATCTTATGACCCTGCCCCCTTCCTTGGTCTTGACAGATATATTCAGAATTGAACCCAATCTCCCCCACACACTGCAAAACCCCCACTGCGATAGTCCCACTTCTTTACCATCTTCAACAAGTGTCATGAACGATCTTTCTTTAGCAGAAATTCCTAGGAACTGACATTGTACTTTAGACTATGTAGGGTCTTGTGATTTTCTCTGAGAAGGCTGAGAAGTGTGGTCAGAGCAGGCCAAAGACCCCACTGCATTGGGAGATAAACAGCTCCGTGAAGACTGACAAGTAAATTCCCCCAGAAGAGGTGCCTGGGTCCTCAGCTATGAGGGAGAGCAGGCACCACTCCCATCATGAGCCAGGTAGCAGATGGAGGCAAGGGCCTGTCATGGCCCCTGTATACCACCATGCCTTCCCTTCCCTCTTTATTCCCTAACAACAGTCCCTTTCACGACCTCCCCCTTCTCTCCTTCTCAGCCCAACCCCAGGTTCTAGTCTTAGCTCAGCCACTGACCTGTTCTGACTTTAAGGAAAACACTTTCTACATCCCTTGTTTCCCTTGGTAAACTGAAAACCATAGCCCCTCACACGCTTGCTTCACACACCCGCACACCCTTGATGAGTGCGTGGCTTATTGTTTACTCCACTAACCCTGACCTTTGAGAAGTCCCCTACAAAGTCAAAGTGCAAGAGACCACATCGTGGCAGAGTAGATTAAACCATTCTGCAATCCCACGTCATCAGCCGTCACTGTGGGAGACCCTGCGCTCAGTGCTTCTGAGACCTTAGTCCACAAAACAGAAGACATCAACTGTTCTTATCAAAGAACAGGGGGAGAGGGAGAGGAAAGGGACATGTTATTTGATACTACCTTGAGTTTATACATTAATTTGGGGAGAATTAACAGTTATGCAAGTCTATTGTTTTATTAAGATCTTCTTTTATGGACTTTTACAAAAGTTTTCTATTTTTCCTTATAAAGTTCTTATACATTATGTTTGTGCAGTGGGGATGCTGGGGATTAAGTCCAAGGCCTGGCACATGCTAGTAAGCCCTCTACCACTGAGCTCCACCCCAGCTTCCTCACATTCTTAATAAGTTATTCCTAGATACTTTCTGTTTCTATTGTAGAAAAAAAAAAAAGAATAGCATAGGGGCTGGGGTTGTAGCTCAGTGGTAGAGCGCTCGCCTAACACATGCGAGGCCCTGGGTTTGAGCCTCAGCGCCACATAAAAATAAAATAAATAAAATAAAGTTATTAAAAAGAATAGCATAATCTATTTTCTAGTTATCTATTTTGGTAGTAAAAGAACATGGTCTTTTGAAATTATAAAATATATTTGAGAACCAGAGGTATAGACATTAAGAAAATGAACATCCACATGCTCACCACTCTGATTAGGTAAAAAGAAATTATATGAGAGAAAGATGAGTAGATATAGATAGAAATGTATATGCATATCTATAAATACTATCAATACATATAAATAGATGATAGATAGATAGATAGATTTGAAGACCTCTCAAGACCTTTGCATTTTTAAATTATATGAACATTACATAGAGAGAGATGTAATTTTACCTGCCTTTCAACTTCATACAAATGTTATCATGCTGTATATCCTTCTGCAATTTTCTTTTCAAAAATTTAGTTTTGGCTTTGTTCAATACTTTCTGGGCGATTCCCTATCATTGATTTATGTAAATTTGTTTGGGACTTTTTTTGCTGACATTTATAGTACTTTCCAATGTAGAGTTACACCACTGTTTATTCGTTAATTCTGCTCTCTTCAGGTTGCTTTTATTTCTTCTTTCAAAAGAATGTTGTAGGGAATATTCCTGAATGTGCAACCTTGTATGAAAATCAATAAAAATGTAAAGTTGTGTGTGCGCGCACGTGTGCATCCTCAGATATTACAAACTTGCTCTTCAATGTGGTTTTGCATATTTACATTCCATCTGGAGAGTTTCAGAGCTTCCATTGCTCTATAAGTCTCTTCTTTTTTTAATTAATTCTTTTTTATTGGTGCATTATAAGTATACATAATAGTGGGATTCATTATGTCAGATTTGTACACGCACATAATTGGCTCAATCTCCTTCCCCATTCATTACACAGTCTCTTCAATGCATAAAATTGTCAGACTTTCACATTTTTATATGTTCTAATTATACAAGACAGTTATACGTGACAGAATGCATTTTGACACATAAATGGAGTGTAACTTCTCATTCTTGTGGTTGTACATAATGTAGAATCACACCAGTCATGTAATCATATACATACATAGGGTAATGATGTCCCATTCATTCTACTATTCTTCCCTTGACCTGCCCCTGCCTAATCCAAACACTTTTACAAATGCGATATGTGTATAATTAATCACAGTGTGATTTTAATTTTATTTTTATTAACTTGTATTGCAACTAAACACTGTTTCAAATAAGTTTCAGACTTTTGTCTTTTATGAGTTGGCTCTTGGTACACTTTGACCTTTTTTTTTCTATAGGGTTCTTTATCTAATTGATTTACTGGTCTTTTTAATATTTTCTAGATACTAATCACTTTTTTGGTTACATGTGTTGCCAGTATCCTCTCCTAATCTGTAATTTCTTTTCCTAGTGTCTCTAGTGTTTTGTTGGAGCATAGAAATGTTGACATTTTAAAATAGTCAAATCTATCCATCTTTCTCCATCCATGTGTGCATGCCCATGATTTTTAAGAAATGTTTTATACCCTGAAGTCATAAAGACATTCTCTTATGTTTTCCTCTAAAAGTGTTAAGTTTTGTTTCCGACAGTTTTTTTGTTTTGTTTCTAGAATTATTTTTGTGAAAAGTGAGTTGGTCCAATTTTACTTTTTCCATATAGATAAGAATTCTCCCAGATGACTATCTGATTTGTCATTTTGTCACTGGTTTAGAAAGTCACCTCTGTCATTTTAGGTTTCCATACAAGTAGGGTTCTGTTCCTAGGCTCTTTATTCTATTTATCTAAAAATACAAGTGTTATTGGGGCTGGGGATGTGGCTCAAGCGGTGGCGCGCTCACCTGGCATGCGTGCGGCCCGGGTTCGATCCTCAGCACCACATACAAACAAAGATGTTGTGTCCGCCAAAAACTAAAAAATAAATATT
Organism: Marmota flaviventris; assembly: GCF_047511675.1. Taxonomy (NCBI): domain Eukaryota; kingdom Metazoa; phylum Chordata; class Mammalia; order Rodentia; family Sciuridae; genus Marmota; species Marmota flaviventris. The sequence continues at coordinate 36,878,019 of NC_092507.1, read as the reverse complement.
AAAAAATTCTCTCTCTCTCTCTCTCTTTAAAAAAAAGTGTTGTTTTTTTTCAATTAGGAAATTTAAAAAATTTTTATTAAAATAATTATTTGAACAAGCAGTTTACTCATATAAGGCAAAATAAAAGGTATAAAATAAAAAGTTTCCCTCCCATATCCATTTCCCCATCCTACTTCTGAACAAATAAACACAAGATATTTTTTATGTATATTCAAGCAAATATAAAGATATATTCTTCTTTCCATCATTTTACATAAATGGTGATATTCCATTTTCAATAGATTTCTTCTTTTAGTTGTAGATGGACACAATACTTTGCTATATTTATTTATTTCTATGTGGTGCTGAGGATCAAACCCAGTGCCTCACACATGCTAGGCGAGTGCTCTACCACTGAGCCACAACCCCAGCCCCAAGAGCTTCCTCATTCTCTTGTACAGATTTGTGGTTTTCCTTTGTGTGGCAATCATATAGGTAACATAGTTTATCTAACCATTCCCCTGTTGATGGACATAACAACTGTTTCCAATCTTAGCTGATACAAAGAATTCTGCGTATGTCACTTCTATTATGTACAGGTCTATCTTAAAGCAAGTTCTTCGAGTGGAATTGTTAGCTCAGAGAATACATATATTTGTAATTTGAATAGGTTTTTCCATACTGCCTTCTATGGGGACTGTATTTATTTATACCCTATCTAAAGAAGACAGAATCAATGAGTAAATTATGGTATACATCAAAAGGTAGTATAATTGTCAGTGAATTTTTTTTTAAGTACTACAAACTGGGCACTGTATTGCAGACCTGTAATTCCAGTGGCTCAGGAAGCTGAGGCAGGAGGATTGCAAGTTTAAAGCCAGTCTCAGCAACTTAGCAAGATCCTGTCTCAAAATAAAATATTAAAAGGTCTGGGGATGTGGCTTAGTGGTTAAAGACCCCTGGGTTCAACCCTTGCTACAAAAAGAAAAAGAAAAGCTCTATGCTGCAAACATCAATGAAGGGAAGTCTCACATTGTCTTTCTCTGCCTTGTCACAGGGTGTGTTTTCAAACTCTGATAGGTGAAAAATGGTATCTTGATGTAGTATTAATCTGCATTTCTATTGTGTGTGTGGTACCAGAAATTGAACCCAGGAGCTCACACATGCTACATTGAGCTACATCCTCAGCCTATGTGCTTCTATTCTGAGTGAGGTAGAACCTTCTGTGAGCCGCTTGCTCATCTGTCCTTTGCTTATGTTTCTATTGAGTTCTTGGTGCTTTATCTTGTTCCTTTCTGGAACTACATTTTAAATTAGGGAAATTGACTTTATGATGAAATACGAGCAACAAATATTATATCCCAATTAGTTATCTTTTGACTTTGTATTTTGACATAAACATTTCTTTTATGTAGTTTAGTTTTTTTCTCTGATTAATATTAATATTAATCTATTTAATGTCTTCTCTATTTTAAGGCATAATATGAAGATCTTGCCTATTTCAAGATTATAGAAGGATTTTCTCATGTTTTCTTCTATCATATTTCTGGTATTATTTTTGCTCTTGAATCTTTGATCCATTTGGGATTTATCCTGGTAAACCGTGCTAGGTATAAACCCAACTTTATCTTTTTTCCACATGGTCAACCAGTGACCTCAACCGCATTTATTGAACAGTTAATCATTTCCCCCACTGATTTTAGAGATGTTTTTTTTCATGTACTTAACTCCCATATGTGTATTCATTTCTATTTCTGGACTTTCTATTATGGTTGATTGGGCTGTCTTGCTGCTCACGCATCAATGCCTCACTGTTTCAATTATCAAGACTTTTAATACATTTTAATATCTGTTTGACCTCATCCCTTGGTATCTTTTCGGGCTTTTTCTGAATGTTTTTCTTTATTTTTTCACATGAACTTTAGAATCAGCTTGTCTGGCTTTAAAAAAAAATGTTGGTATTTTATTGGGATCACATTAAATTTAGAAACGTACTTAAGGAGAATTGACATCTTTATGGTGTTGAGTCTTCCTGGCCAAAAACTTGGTCTTTCCATTTCTTCAATTCTTCTTTTGTGTCCTTTAGAAGTGTTTCAACATTTTCTTTGTTTGGGTCTTGCTGCTACATTTAATTCTGTTGTAAGGTAGTTTATTTTGTAGGTTGTTGTTATTGCTCTTGTGAGTTCTCTTCTTTCATTATATCTTCCAAATAGCAATGTGCATACATGAAGATAATTAACACTTGCTTATTAACTTTATATATCTATCTTACTAAATTCTCTTACTGTTGGCAATAGTTTTTGCTGTAGGTTTTTTTGTTTTGTTTTGTTTTGTTTTTAGGTTTTCCAGGAACATAATCATCCTCAAATAGTGAAGACTTTATGTCCTTCTTGCCTGCTTTTATCCCTCTGGTATTTTCCTTTTGTCTCATTGCATCATCTAGTAGTTTTGGAGCAGCCCAACAAGTAACACAGCTATTGAACCAGATTCTGAGCTCACTGAGAGCAAGATAGGTGGGGACCAAAATATTACTATATTGCTGATAAAGGTTAGTTATTAGAAAGCACTGTCTCTCGACTCACCCATTCGTTGAAAAGCGACTCAGCTTAGAAGCATTGCTTCAGTCAGACCATGGGCCCCTAACAGGTAGTGTTTTCTTTACAATTAAGTTTCTAAATATTTGGCAGCCTTGGTTTATATTTCCTCTCTGACCCAAAGCTGCTATTATTTCTTAATTTTCATTTGTTTGTTTAGGAGGCCTTTTTGGTTTCTGATCTTAGTATTAATTTCTAATTTAAATTTGCTGTAATAAGAGAATATTATTATACTACTTTCATTTTTTTCTGATTTATCAATTACATATTAGATATTTTCTAATTCATATGACCTAATGTTAATTTTCATGAACATATTATAGGCAATCGAATTTTAAAAGGTGAACTATTTTTAGAATATAGATTTCAACATGATATTTGCCCTTTTCTACCACAACTATTTCTCACCCACTTTCCTTGAGGTATACTAAGATTGCTGAATTAAGTCTCCATTTCCTGTGTATTCATGATTTATTTCCCCTTATAGCTCCTATAGTTTTAATTTTATGAATGTTTATGCTATATCATTTTGTGTGTAGGTACTTGTAACTGTGATGTGCAATGATTCCTGATTCCAGGTGCTCACCACTTGGGCAACCCCTCCCACATTGGTCTTTATATCCAGTAGACTAGGAAAGGTGGATTTATCACTTCAAGATTGGTGATGAGAGTTATCATAATGTTCATCTTGGGGTCTCCGTCTCTTTCTTTTCCCCTCTTCTTCCCCTCCCAGCCTGATGTGTGAGCTTGGAAATGAATCTGCCAGTCACAATCTCCAGGAAGCCTTAGCTGACTGTAGCCCTGGGTCAGCAGCTGCACAACTTCCTAGAAACCCTGAGCCAGCCACATCCATCCAGCTAAGCTGCCCCAGGACTCCTGATCCGCAGACACGGCAGGAGATGACAAATGTTTATTGTTCCAACTGCTAAGTTTGAGGGCGATTTGACAGGAAGCATGAGATAACTAATAAATAAGTCTTCTGTAAATTGCAAACTTTACATGATTCTGTGCCTGGCTTTGACTCGTCTCATGCTTTTTGACAGGATAATGATCTCTACTTTCTTTGTGTCTGCCTTTCACTGATACACTCTTGCCAATAGCCCTCGGTTATTTTCAACCTTTCTAGCTGTCTTTACTGTCTCGTTTAGTACTGCATAGAATGCTTTTGTTTTCTTTTAATAGGTGATTTTAGTCTTTCACATTTGTTGATATGACTAATATGTTTGGTTGTGGTTTCTGCATAGTTTTCAGTTATTTTCTCAAGTTCTTTTCTAGGCCCTCTCTTTACTCAGCTTTGTTATTTTTGTGAAGTTATTTTTATAATTAGAAAAACTGTACTTTTGTTTTAGTGGTTATATTTATAATTATAATTTCATGTAACTTTGTTAGACAGCATCTGATAGTTCTCTTATCTTAACTATGTTAAAATGATGTCTCCTTTCCCTTCTTTATCTCCACTCTCAATTTCTGTTAGTAATATTACATTTTTAGCATATACCTTTCTACCATATACTGCTTAATAGGCATTATCTTTCTAGCATATGCTGTTAAATAGGTACATACTTCAATTACTTAATTTTCCAGCTTCAAAATGTATGCATTTATTCTGTGATAAACTTTGGGGCAAATAGTACTTCACCTCCAAATTTCTTCATCCTGTGCCCATCACAGTTTATATTAGTCATAATATTTCTATATTTTTAAAGCATTACTTATTTTCTGTCCTTTAACCTAATCTTCACAGTGTTTTTAATTTTTTTAGTCTTTTGCTGGAATTTTTCTATGCATATTTACAATTGCTGTCTACAGTCTTTATAATGAAGGACTGTTGATTGAAGGGCAGTTGGGTTGGATATATTAAAAAATCCCTGTTCTCACTCTTTCCATTAGGACCTTGTGAAAGGTTATTTTACTGTCTAAAACCTTAAAAGTTAATTTGAATAATGTCTAATGTCTTTTTTCTTTTCATACATGACCTAATATACCTGAATTATCAAGAAGTTCTCTTTACCTTTGAGGTAGAATAAATTTACTAGGCTGGGTTTTGGCATAATCATGAATAAATATATAGAGTCTAGTCTACTTTGTTTCATAAGAGTCTTTGTGAATTAAGTCTTTAAATGTTTATTCAGTGCTATTATTTTTTTCAACTAAAACTTGCCCTTTTATTTTTTTTTCATTGTACACAATTGTAGCACAACTTTTCATTTCTCTAGTTGTACATGATGCAGCGTCACACCATATTGTTCAGTCATACATGTACCTAGGGTAATGATGTCCATCTCATTCTACCATCTTTCCTGCCCCCATGCATCTTCCCTCCCCACCCTCCCCTTTGCTCAATCAAAGTTTCTCCATTTTTCCCATGCCTCCCCCCTCCCTGTTATGGATCAGCATCCAATTATCAGAGAAAACATTTGGCATTTGGTTTTTTGGCTTACTTTGTTTAGAATGATATTCTCCAACTCCATCCATTTACCTGAAAATTCCATAATTTTATTCTTTTAATGCTGAGTAATATTCCATTGTGTATATATACCACAGTTTCTTTATCCATTCATCTATTGAAGGGCATCTAGGTTGATTCCACAGATTAGCTGTTGTGAACCAAGCTGCTATAACATTGATGTGGCTATGTCACTATAGTATGCTGATTTTAAGTCCTTTGGGGATAGACCAAGGAGTGGGATAGCTGGGTCAAATGGTGGTTCCATTTCCAGATTTCCAAGGAATCTCCATACTGCTTTCCATAGTAGTTGCACCAATTTGCAGTGCCACCAGCAATGTATGAGTGTACCTTTACCCCCCACATCCTTGCCAACATTTATTGTTGTCTGTATTCTTGAAAACTGCCATTCTGACTGGCATGAGATGAAATCTTAGTTTTGATTTGCATTTCTCTAAATGCTAGAGATATTGAACATTTTTTCATATATTTGTTGGTTAATTGTATTTCTTCTTCTGAAAAGTGTCTGTTCAGCTCCTTATTCACCTCATTGATTGTTTCTTTTGCTGAGAAGAGGCTTTTTAGTTGGAGTCCATATCATTTATTAATTATTGATTTTATTTCTTGCACTTTAGGAGTCTTGTTAAGGAAGTCGGGCCTAATCTGATATGATGAAGATTTGGGCCTACTTTTTCCTCTGTTATGTTCAGATTCTCTGGACTAATTCCTAGGTCCTTGATCCACTTTGAGTTGAGTTAGTGCATGGTGAGAGATAGGGATTTATTTTCATTTTGCTGCATATGGATTTCCAGTTCTCCCAGCACCATTTGTTGAAGAGGCCACCTTTTCTCCATTGTATGTTCAACATAGTTCTTAAAACTCAAGCCAGAGCAATTAGACAGATGAAAGAAATTAAATGGACATGGATAGGAAAAGAACTCAAACTGTCATTATTTACTGATGATATGATTCTGTACTTAGAGGGTCCAAAAAACTCCACCAGAAAACTTGTAGAATTAATTCATTAATTCAGCAAAATAGCAGGATATAAAATTAATACCCCTAAATCAAACACATGTCTATACATCAGTGATGAATCCTCTGAAAGAGAAATTAGGAAAACTACCCATTCACAATAGCCTCAAAAAAAATACTTGGGAATAAACAAAAGAGGTGAAAGACCTCTACAATGAAAACTACAGAACACTAAAGAAAGAAATTGAAGAAGACCTTAGAAAATAGAATGATCTCCCATGCTCTTGGATAGGCAAAATTACTATTGTCAAAATGGTCATACTACCCAAAGCGCTATACAGATTCAATGTGATTCCAATTAAAATACCAATGTCATTCCTTATAGAAATAGAAAAAGCAAACCTGAAACTCATTTGGAAAAAATAAGAGATCCAGAATAGCCAAAGCAATCCTTAGCAAGAAGGGTGAATCGGGAGGCTTCACAATACCAGACCTTAAACTATACTACAAAACGGCATGCTATTGGCAACAAAATAAACTTGTAGACCAATGGTACCCAATAAAAGACAGAGATAAATCCACATAAATATATTCTGTACTATTATTTTGGTTAACTGCTTTGGGGGCTCCAAAAGTGGATCTTCATTGTTCATTTTCTATATTAATCACTTCCACTTAAATCCTTTTTAAAAATATTATTCTTTTTCATTTTGCTCACTTGTCTCATTTCTCTTCCCTAGATGACTTCCTGGGTTCTCAGTGTCTATTCTCCTTTGTGCTCTTTCTAATGGCTTCATCTCTGGATGATTTTCTTTTCTTCTAATCTTTTATTGAATTTTGGCAGCTCCTGTACTTTTTCCTCTTGTTTTCTTGCCCTTTCTTCTCTGGGTTCTTTTATCTTTGCCTTATTTCATCAAAGCAATTGCTTTGTGAAGATTTATTAAATTCATGATAAAACGTTTGGTCCCAATTTCTTCTGTTCTGTGGAAACTTTTCTCTTGGGAGAAATCTTCGTCCACTTAATAAAACTCTGAATATTTTCCTCCCTCTTTCCTATCCTGGTATACAAAAGTGTCTCTGTATTGATGTGTTTCTTGTAGTAACATTGATTGATGCTGTTTTCATCAGCTTTTTCGCTGCTGATCAAAAGATTTGACAAGAACAATTATAGAGGAGGAAAAGTTTATTTGGCGGCTCTTGGTTTGAGAGGTCTCAGTCCATAGATAGCCAACTCCCTTCTGCAGGGCACAAAGTAAGGCAGGACATCATGGCAGAAAATGTGGCAGAGGAAAGCATCTCAGATGTAGCAGTATGGAGGCAGAGAGAGAGTTCCTCTCACCATGTACAAAATATTAACCTTAAGGGTACCCCTAGTGCCCCACCTCCTCCAGCCATACCCTGTGTGCCTATAGTTATGATTCAGTTAATCCCTATCAGTGAATTAATGCACCAATTAGGTTAAGCCTGTCACAACCCAATCATTTCATTTCTAAACTCTTTTGAATTGTCTCACATATGAGATTTGGGAGACACCTAATCTCTGACCTATAGCAGATGCTTTGTTAGGTCCTTGTTATTACTCCTTGTAGTATCACTAACACTCCTTGCCTGCCCTGAATGCATAGGGTTCTGTTTTCTTGGACTTTTCATTGACAGACTGAAGGATGCTTTGGCTGGGGAAAGGTAGAATCCCACATTTGTTGTTTGTTTGTTTGTTTTATAAGCAGGGTCTCTTCTCTGCTGCCACAGAAACAAATTGCTTCTGCAAAGGGGTTCTTCCTTATGATTCTTTGTGCAGCCCTGCCTCCTCAGCTTTTCCTCAACCAAATCTAGGAAGGCTTATTCTCTTTAGCACACTTTGTTCTAGTTATTGCACATGCTTTTAAAAATAGTAACTACGGTTTTTGCATCTCTGGATTTGCCTTTTTTCTTTGGGAAGGATAGTTTTGCCTGGCTATCTCATCAAAGAAATCTCTCTCTCTCTCTCTGAGCTTCTTTTTCTTCATTTCCTCCTACTTGTTTTCTTCCTACTTTTGGTTTCTTTAGACTGCCCTTACACATATTTGGGAAGCTTGGATAAAACCTATCTTCAAGTTTTGCCAAAAATAAAATTATTTTTTTCATTCCTTCTGTGGCTTTTGGATGATTTCTATGACAAAGAGAAATATGCTGATTTTGTACAACCACATCTATTCCAGATGTACATGACCTCTTAATTACACTGATTTTTAAATAAGTCTTACCTTTACTAGTAAAAAAATCTCACCACCTTGTTCTTTTTTTCTCAATTGTTTCCTAACTATTTACTGAAACTTAACTCTTCCATATACATATATATAAGATTTTTAAAAATTTACTGAAACTTAACTCTTCCATATACATATATATAAGATTTTTAAAAATTTTACACACACACATATAAATAACACATACACACACAGAATTTCAATTTTAATTCCAATAGATTTATTATTAATCTAGAGAAAATGAACACCTGTTTAGCACTGACTCTTCCTATTCCTTAATATGATATCCCTCCATCCATATGGATCATCTTTAATATCTTAAAATAAAATTTAATCCTTTTCTTCTGAAAGTTCTTACATATTTTGTTATATTTATATCTAGTGTTGTAAATACATTAGGATTTATTTTTAGTATAAATATTTTCTTTTTAATACTTTTGTGGTATACAGAAAATTCATTGATTTTTGTATATTGATAGAATTTATATGCAGAAAATTTGCTGAGCTTTAATTCATTTTAACTGTTTGTAGATGCTCTTAAATGTCTACATAGATTGTTATGTCCTATGATAATTGATCATAATCTGGTTTATTTCTTTACCTTGTCTTCTTATTCTGGTGAGGAACTTCAGTACAATGTTGACTTGAAGCAGCGATATCAGAACTCTTCATCTATTCTTGATTTTATTTTAGTGTGTGTCGGTGGGGGGTGGGATACTGGGGATTGAATGGAGGAGCATTCTAAAACTGAGCTACATCTCCAGCCCTTTTCACTGTTTATTTTGAGACACGATCTCACTAAGTTTCCCAGCTGTGCTCAAACTTGTGATTCTCCTGCCTCAGCCTCCCAAGTACCTGGGATTATAGGTGTATACCACTATACCCAACCTAATGCTTGATATTAAAGAAAGTATTTAAATATTTGCCTATCAGATATTGCACTTGCTATATTCTTTTGGTAGAAACCCCTTCTTAGCATAAGGAATCTCTTACATTATTGGTCTACCAATGTGTTACAAATGAATATGGAATTTTAACAAGTGTTTTTTTCTGAATCTACTGAATATTTTTTCTTTTAACTTGTTAATATTTGGGACTGAGTTAATAGATTTCAATATGGAACACCACCTCTGTGTGAGCAGAGATAAATACAACTAGTCATAAGGTGTTATTAGTAAACATTGTTGGACTTGGCAATTCAGAAATAGTTTATCCATCTTATCCTCTCAATATCTTTTTCAAACTTTTTATTTTTAAGTTATTCAAGTCCTTATGTTTTAATATTCCTTGGGTAAACAGTGTCGCCAGGGTAGAAACAGAGAATTACTTGTTCATTTTTACCCAATATGAGAATCCTTATCTTTTAACTAGAGATTTTATTCACTTACATTTACTGGGGTATATCTATTTGAATTTATAGCTACTATCTTATTTTATGTTTTCTTTTTACTCTGCTTCTCCTCTTCTTTTTTAAGTTTTATTTCTTTGAAAAAAACACTTGTTAAAATTCCATATTCATTCTTTCCCTCCTCCCCAAAGACAAAGGTTTTGGCATGCATCAAATTAAATCACTCTTCTTCTCATTTTACACATTATTCTCCAGTATCTCAGTTCTACCTTGCTTTTTGACTCTCTAGGGAGTCCTCATTCTCAATGTTCTATGACTGTTGTTTGATAGTGTTTGTTTAAATGTCGCCTCTTATTTACTTTTCTTCACTCAGCATTTTTTTCATCACAGCCCTTCTTTCTGGGTTCAATAATATTCTTCTCAATCACAGCCTTTAGAAGTTCCTGCAGTGTAGGTTTAATTTAAGTTCTTCCTGGTCTGCTATCTCCCTCGGGTGCAGTTTCCTAGTCTCAGGTGAGGACTGGTGGGGAATGGGGAGGTGGAATGCTCGGAGCTGACCTTCCTCCTCATGTGGTATTATCACTGTCACTGGTGTTTGCCCTGTGGTGGTCACAGGATGGGGGGTAACCCATGGAGGGCAAGGTGGGGGAGATTCTAGGGTGCTGCATCTTCCACACACACACACACACACACACACACCCTCACCTCTGCCAGTTTCCATGAGTGCCTTTGTGCTCCAGGCTCCTTCGGGAGGGAGGGACATCTTTTCTGTGAAAGTTGGGACTTTCACGTTAATTTCACTGTCATTTGGGGCTGGTTTCTTTTTAAAAGCAAAAAATGGAACAGAGGGTTGAGGTGGTGGCTCAGTGGTGGAGCGCTTGCCTAGCACACGTGGGGCCCTGGGTTCCATCCTCAGCACCATAAATACATAAATAAATAAATAAATAATTTTGGGGAAAAAAAAAGTGGCTCAGAAATGGTCTCATTTAATGGCCTATTTTCCCAACTGCTGCTTTTTTCTTTTTTTAATAAACCCAAACCTCAGCTCTAGGGTGATTTAGAAGATCATATGTTTCTTGTATTTATTTGGTGTCCTAATCAGGTTCCAGTCAGCTTTGCTACCCAGTCCCAATGCACATCACAGCCCTCCACAAACCCACAACAAAACCCCCCAAAGAGCCCCGTGACACACACAAAGCTCCAAGAGTTTCAAAGTCCCCTACCCCACACAGGCTCCTCTTCGTAAGCAGGGATTGGAAAGCTGGTTATATCAGAGTGGGTTGAGGCTCAAAGGAGATTCTCATATTGCATGGGATATGTAGTAAAGGCTCAGAAAGTGAACTCCAAGCAAACTCAGACACAAAGCACCAAACTCCCATGCCTTTGTGCCACCCCACACACACCTAGGCACAGAGCCAGATGCATCCAGATGCTCCCATGCACTCTACATGCCACCTACATCACCCACGTTATATGTGCACACATGGCACACCCATGCTGACACTTGTAGACTCACAATCTGATGCCCAGACACACAGTCCACACACACTTTTGCACATATCCACCTCAGCCAAAGCCGAAGACCCTGGTGCACAAACCTGAGCCAAATCCGAACTCCCCAAAGCCCTGAGTATCAAGGCCAGCCTCCCTCACTATTTCCTAGACTCCAGGGCATAGTCTTCGCTGCTTTGCTCTGGGTGACCCCATCTCCAACAGCGATTGGAAAGCTGGTTATGTCAAGGGGGGGTTGAGTTTCAAATGAGGTGTTCGTATTGCACCAGGCATGTAGTAAGGGCTCAGAAAGTGAACACACACACATTTAACAGTAACTTTAAAAGTCTTTCATCATAGACATTTTGTTGTCATGTTTTTCTGAACAAAAATGTGGCTTGTTTTCCAAATTCTAAATACACACATGCAGGGATTTCATAGATGCACAGAATAAAAGTGAATCATGGACAAAAGTGCCCCTGTGGCCCACATAGGGTCAGGGGCATTTTCAGCTGGGGCCATGAAGCTTTCCTAAATCACCATGGTTAGGGTACTTCCCACTGTGCATCATGGATGGGGTCTTTAAGATCATGGTCCAGCATTTATTTGAGGAAAGGAAGGAGTCCCTGAGAGGGATGCTGCTGTCCAAGGTCACCAGGACCCTTTGTTAGGCAAACTGTCAGATGTGGAATGTGGGATCCTGAGATGTACAGAGGCTCCATGTTTGGAGAGGTGAGCTCCAGAGACTGCTCTGGGTGACCCCATCTGCAACAGGGGTTGGAAAGCTGGTTATGTCAAGGGTGGGTTGAGGCTCAAATGAGATGTTCCTATTGCATCAGGCATGTAGTAAGGGCTCAGAAAGTGAACACACACAGCACTGCGACAAACACCAGCCTCCCATGTCTTCGTGACACACCTGGTATGGCTACTGAGTTCTCCAGCCGAGCAAAACACTGCCATCACCACCATCCTGGGAACATAGTGGGAAAGGACGCATCCCAGAAGTTCCCTAGTCCCGACCCCCGGTCCACAAAGAACTGGCTGTGTGACTTCAGACAAGTCCCCTCACTCTGTGACCATGGTCAAGTCATTTGATGTTTAGGTTTCAGGGGTAAAAACACCATATGCTCAGAGGTCTGTTTCAGAACTAAAGAGTGCCACATGGCCAGCCCTCGGTGACACAGGACCACCGTGACTTTTTAGTTTGAGAATTAAAGAGGCCACTAAAATGCCTTAAGAGCAGGGATTTGAAATATGACCTTCCGCTAGGTGAGTACAGAGCCCAGGCAGAACCTCAGGGAGTGCTCTGGGAGGACGTCACAGGCCCGCCCTGGTCACTCCTTCCAGGCCAAACCATACACAGGCCTGGCTCCCCTGCACCTCTTCTGGAACCAAACTGCCAATATGCCTGTCCATCTTGAGGCCTTGTAGATGGCTATCAGGTTTATGATGACTTGACCTTGACAAGCAAGGGTGCTGGGTCTGCCACTGGGAGAATGTTACTGCCCAGAGTCTAGCCCCGTGATGAGGGCCCACTCAGAGGGAAAGAAACAACCAAGGGCTCTGTCCAAAAGAGGGCAGCCAGGTGAGAGCATTTGACATGACACAGATATCAGCAATGAGTGCCAGCCCTCATTTCTGTTATCTGTGCCATTCAGGGCTTGACATACTCTGTGGACCAGCAGCACCAGCCATCACTCAGGAGTGTATTGGGAAGGCATATTCACACACCCCCAAATCAGAATTTGGGTGCCCCAGAAGTCTGCTAATAAGCCCTCCAGGGGGTACACTCTGAAGTTCAGCAAACACTGTTCTATGCTGTCTGCCTCATCCGGTTTTCCAGAAGCAGCTGAGTTCCAAACCAGGAAAAGACTGGCCCAAGGCTTTAAAGCAAGGAAGCAACAGAAGCAAAACAAATCCAGATCCATGGCCTAAACATGAGCAAGTGGGAGCATGGAGGGGAATCCTGCTGAGGTGGCCACCCAGTGGCCTCAGCATCTGGTCTGTAACTTGGAGTTTAAACACTAAGGCTGAACCCAGAAACTCTACTATGATGAACTGAAAACCGAGGAAGACTTGGAGGAGGCACACTGGGGAGAGCAGAGGTGGCCAGTGCCAGATCTTGGAGTGTGACTCCTGCCAGCAGTCCTGCTCTTCCTATCCCTGGCAGACCACCTGCTCCTGCCCAGAAGCCAGGGCTAAAGCCCACCCACTCCCACCAATCCACCAGAGTGGAGCTACCCAAATGCAGGGCTGCTCTGGCTCCAGTGCCTCTCTTAGGACCTGACACCATACTGGCTCTCTGTGAAGCTGCATGGTCAAGTGACACAATCAACAGATGACCCCCATCTGTCTGAGCGACTATTGATGGCCTCCGGCAAGGCCTTGCAGAACTTAAATTATATAAGTATGCGGACAAATGGGAGGTGTTAGGAAAGGTGTCTCAGTGACAGTTACAACTCAAATAAAGGCATGGCATCGAGAAGTTGGGGTGTGTTGTTTCAGCTTTTCTCGGGGTTTGTGAAGTAAGAACTTGACAGGAAGATTTGGCAGCCATCACAAAGGGCTTATGCTGCCAATAGAGGGGGTTGGGAGCTTATTCTAGAGGTGCTGGGGAGTCATGGAAGGCATTTAGGATCCCACGGAGTCTTGGACTGAAGGGGGATGGAATCCTGTTCTGCAGCAAGCACTGGGCCCGCTGCTCACCAGGACCACCTCAGTGAGAGCTGAGGCTCAGGGTCTGCTCCAGGGAGCACAGCCAGGAAGCAGTGACGCAGGACTTGTGCCAGGTCTGTCTGACTCCAGGGCAGAGGCTCTGGCTCCTCCACTCTTCCCTGATTCCTGTCTGAACAGTCTCTAGGGCTTGGGACCTGGGCAGCAGCAGGGCTTCCAGACCACAAGGAACTAGAGGTTACTGCATTAGTCAGTGCTGGGCCCCTTCCCCTAGTGAGGACCCCCTAGCTAGGAACCTGCCAGGGAAGGAATCAGGTGGAAGAGATGCCCAGGAGAGGAGAGTGTTGGCACGGAGGACAGGCTGTCTGCGAGGTGAAGCTGTTCCCAGGGCCCTTGACCGGCCTTCCACTGGCCCCTACAGTCCTGAGGCTGAGCGCGGAGTCCTGGGCTCCATGAGCTGCCTCCTGCACCAGCGAGAGTAGTGCGAGTGTCCTCTGCAGATGAGCTCCAGAACCCAGTGTGTCCCCATTTTGGAGGAATCAGCGACTTTCATAATGTCCTTGTCCCAAAAGTTTTTTATTTTTTTTTATTTTTATTTTTTTTTTTAAGTCAGGAAGAGAGAAAGACAAACGGAGCCCCACCGAGGCGTGCCTGAGCTGGAGGCATGGAGCGCGCTCCCCGGTGCCGGGTCCCGCCGCCTCGCTGCCTCCGCGCAGCCCACCGCGTCCAGCCAGCCAGGGCGGCAAACTGGAAACAGCTGCGGAGGTTTTGGGTTTCCGCCCGGCCTCCCCCTGGCCCCTGGCTGGGCCCACCCGAGCAGTTCCCCTTAATCCCCCTCTCTCGGGGAGCTGCGCGGTGGCAGTCCTCCACCCTGCTCCGCTAGGTCAGCCCCGGGCGGGCGGCGATCGCGGGGCCGCAGTGCGCGGCAGAGGCTCGCGGGGAGGCTCCAAGGCCCTGCCGCTCTGCAGACGGGGCTCCTGCGAAGGGCCTGCTCAGGTAACATCCTGGGCGGGAGGAGGAGGCCTGCCTGGCACCTGGCAGGTGCTCCGAATCCTCACTGGTCCTATTCCTGGGATGCGCCATCCATCAGAGGCCGTTTCTGTTCACACAAAGGTGCCCTAAGAAATAGTGGAGCTCTGCCTCTCCTGTCTCCTAACTCAGTCCCCTGGAGCACGGGCCCACGGGCCTTTCCCCAGAGGGATTCATCAAATACTTCCTGAGCCACTACCAGTACCAGACCTCTGTTGGGTCCCGCTCAGCCTCTGCCTTCAGAAACCCAGAAGTAACATCTTGCCCAACTGGATCCCAGGACTTGGAGATAGATAAGACCTCTTTGGCCCCTGGGATGTTGAGATGAAGAAGCATCCAGGAAAATTCATCCAGCACTCAGAGAGAGCAAGGGGCTTACTCAAGGTCACACAGCAGCTCTAGGACAGAGCTGGACCTTTGGGCCATGTTTCCCACCCTCTCATGTAGGTTTCATTTGGTGTGGAGCACAGCCTCTCTCCTCCATTAAAAGAGCCCGAACGAAATTTAAGTGGCTACCCCTAGCAGACAACCAGAGACATGGCCAGCTCTGAATGTTGCTCACCTAGTCAAGGCATTCCTGGCCCCTTTGACTTCAGCCCTGGGCTCAGCTTCTCGGTGGGTGCAGCACAGGTCAGGGGCTGCAGGCACAGTGGGCCGGGGCCTGGCCAGGAGGTAGCGCTGCAGGCCTGTCAGCCCCTGAAGGCATTGCCAGGAGACTGAGCACCAGTCCAGAAGGGAGGATCTTGGGGACCTCTGCAGCCCTGGGGTCAGAGCTTCTGGCCTCAGAGCTGGCCCCTCACTGCCAGCCCTCAGGCTGTCTATCTTTCTGCCATCCACTGCAAATGAAGCAAACCACTTGATATGGGCATCTGGGGTCACTAGAAAGCTGGTATGTTCCTCTAGACCTCCCTGCCTTTGCATTGCTCTTGGGTATGCACACACATCACAGAAGCGCACACACAACACAGAAGCTCACACCCACACACAGTTGCACACACACACCCACCCACAATCACTAACATGCAGTTTCATGCTTTTGCACATGTGGTCTTGCACAATCACACTCAGTGTCACGGGCATTTCTGGGCATGTCCTCTTATTCACACTTGTCTGACTCATACACATGACCTACCCATAATGCTCCTGGGGAATCATGGCCAGCATGCTCAGGGGTGGCCCTGGTGCCTCCCTGACCTCCCACCTTTGTTCCCAGCAGCACACACAGCCCAGCCCGGCCTTGCCTTCCCTGTTCCCCAGTGGGCCGGTCCTCATGGACAGCTCCAATGGAAATTATTACAGGAGAATGTGTTGCTGAGCAGCCCATTCCCAGGCCAGATGCTGGCAGCTGCTTTAAAATTCCCAAAATCCAAGCTCATTGTTCTTCCTTAGGCCAAAGACCAATACATTCTTATAGACCTCACTCCCATCATCTGCCCCTCAGCCCATTCTGCCCTGCCCAGCAGCCTGCCAGCTACCCACCCAACAGAAGAAAGAAACCAACCTTATATCTTCCACTGTGCCTCAGATTCACCCTCACAAACACCAGAGGGGCTAAACACGCCCCCCCCCCCAAGCATGTCACCCAGAGCAGACACCTTCCATGGCTCCCCTTCTGTTGCTGGGCAAACTCTAACCCCCTACCCTGGCACCCACCACCCCACATGCCTGACCCGGCCTCACCCACCAACTTCAGCTAATGCTGAAACCTCCTCATTTATACCCAAAAGCATATTCAACAGGAAGTTAATGAAGCCTAAGTTTTGGGACTTCCTGTTACACAGCCCCTTGAGGTGATCTTCTCCATGCACACGGGATGGAATAAGAGGTGGGGAGTTCAACTTCTCTCTTGGAACATTGGAGATAGCCAGTCACGCATGGCCACCCTTATGGCACTGGCACAAGGACATACTGGTGGACTTGGGGAACTGTAAAGGACTATGCATGTGGAGACATCACTTAGGATCATTAGTGGCTACCACCAAGAACTTGTCCCTTGGACTACCCCTCCTCTGAGCCCTGGGCCAGGCAAGGACCCCAGCTCAGACCTCAGGTCTGCTATCCCCACACCAAGAGGCTTCAGGCAGTCTCCTTCCTCCTTCTCTCTCCCTGGACCTCACTTTCCCCAATGGTAGAAGAGCAGGGTGGTCTAAACCATCTGTTCTGTTCCTTCATTTTCTACCTTCGTGGGGTTCACAGTCCGTGTTGTAGATGAAGTTCAGGGGCTCATGCACATTCATTCCCAAATTCACCTACACTCACCTCACACACTCTCCCATCTGTTCAGGCACAGGCAGCAAACGCCATCTTGTCCCCATTCCACATAGCAGGCTGAGGACCCAGCACAAAGTTGGAACCAGTGAGCATGGCAGACACCATTCCTGCCCAGGAGAGCCCACAGTCTATCAGGGAAGAAAAGAAACTGAAGAAGATGATTACAAACGCTGAGTTTTATGAAAAATAAATGGAAGCTGCCCGAGTCTGTAACAGGAAGACCTCTCTGGTGACCCGCAGGAGAGGGGTACAGGGAAGCCCCCACTACCTTGCCGCAGTCTGGCTGGGCACAATTCAGAGCCACTTGTCAAGCAGAAAGGAACTTTATTTTTAGAACACACACACCACCACAGGAGCTCTTTAGGAATTCCCTCAGAGCCCAACTGCCACCACCGGCTTCCAGCGAGCCTCTCAACCCCCACTCCTCCCGCTCTTGAGGCTGATTGGCTGGGTCGCGTGGGTGGAGCCAAAAGAGTCCCCCAATGAGCAGCTCCATGGTCTGAAAGAGCGGAGAAACAGCCCAATGAACATCACAGCAGAGGAGCTAATCAGCTGGCAGCTGGAAGTTTGCTGGGGCCGCTGTGAGCCAATCAGCTGGAAGTTTGCTGGGGCCCCTTGGCTGTGGCTCTCAACATCACCTTCCCTTCTGCCTGGGAGAAGTCATCCTCAATGAGACCTGAATGGTGAATAGATGCGTTGTATGGGGGCCATGCGGGGATCAAAATCCAGAGAATGCAGACAGGGGCTCTGTGGCTGGGAACAGGGAGAAGGCGTGATGGTGGGGGTGGTGTTGGTGGCAGGAAACTGAGGGGGAAACCCCACTGTCCTCCCTTGTGCTTCTCCAGGAATAGGGAATCAGGCATCCTCTGGTTGGAGATGGGATGGAAGGGTGGGGTGGAGCTCTCAGGGAATGGAAGAGAACTTGAATAGTCTACAGAAGGGAGGCAGACTATGTTTGAATCCATCAAGTTGGTAACCATGATGGAGAACGAGCCATTACACCCTTTTTGTTCCTGTTGTCTCGCAGGCCCTGTGCTGAGCTCTAAGTTACTATGGAAAGGAATTCTCTAAAGGCCTCTATTTCCTCATATACTTGATTTTATAGGAGCATGAATAGATGTCTGGCCCCTCCAGAAACCCAAGGTAGTAAAACAGTCCACCATGTACAGTTACACAGGTTGTTCACCGCCAAGACACCCTGCCCAGAACGTGGGTGAGAGAGAATTCATCTCTTGTTCTGCTCCCCAAACTCTATGTACTGCCACAAGGCCATGTCTTCTAAAACAAAGGGCTTCTCTTTCTAGTTTGCATGAAGATACCCTCTACTGTCCACCAGCCTGACCCTCAGCATTCTGGGCAGCACATGCAAGGGGCACATCTTTCTAATATTCATGGGTGTGTGGGCACCACAGGCTCTAAGAGTGAGTCAGAAAGGGAGACATGCACTTTCTTTTCTAAGATACTAAGAAATGAGAGGGTTACATGCAAGGGCAGTATATTGTCCCTAGGAGGGAGATGTGAGTGTTGACCTAAGGCTCGTTTTTTTTTTTTTTTTTTTTTTTTTGAAAGAAAGCTCTTTGATACCCAGCACAAGGATCAAGAACTCTTGCAGTTCAGAGCCCTTGCTGTTAAAGCTGGGATGGATAACGGGGCCATCTCATTCTGTCCCTTCAGTTTTTAGGTGACACAGCAGAGGACCAGAAACTTCATGTGGCTTCCCTGAAGTTGCCCATGGAGTTCAGGACTCCCAGCACAGTCTCTCCACCGCTGTTTCATCTGGCCCATCCAGGGAACCTCATTTGAACCCCTGAGGGCAGAGGTCAGGCCTGTCCCAGGCCCTCAATGCAGGCACACCTGTGCATGCACTTATAAGTGTGTACACACACAAACACAAACACACACACACACACACAGAGGCACCATGATGCTGGTGCCCTGGTGGCTGCCTTCAGCACAGGACAGGGGCAGTCTCCCTGTTCATCAGACTATAAGACGTGGAACCACTGAGCAGGCTCTGGAAGCTTCCCACATCCCTCCCAAGGGATGTCAACTTGATTTTGCTTTTATCTAAATGTCTCCATCTCTTATCCCACAAGAAACTGATCATCACCTCTCCCAGGAGGTTGGGAGGCCCAGGGGCCAGGCAGAGCTTCCAAGGCCCACCCTGCGGGGCAGTGGCAGACCAGGGGATGAGGAGGATGAACTGGCCTGGGACTCCCACAGGCACCCATCTCCCCGCCACCTCCACTTTTCCCCAGTCTGGGTCAAACCAGTTCTCCTTCAGCAAGGGGCTCCTTAGGAAGAGGCACATTCCTGTAATTGCTGTTTCTGGCATTTTTAAGCAGCGATTTTTCTCCAGTTTCTTTCTCTCTCCATCTTGACATTGCAGAGTGTCTGGGACGCTAGAAGAAAAACACCACTTCTAGTCAGAGGCACCTAACTCAGCCTGATAGAGGGCTTGAGGGGTCACACCAAAACACTGCAACTGAACTTACTCTTTTTAACCTTTTGTCGTAAAATAACAGAAAGCCACACAAAGCAAACACACAGTTTAATGAATCATTGTAAGGTGACTACCCTTGTAATCTTTGCCAAGGTCAAGAACTAGAGTTGCAGCAGTCATCCCACAAGCCCCTCTTGGACCTTAATCCCAATCATAACCCTTCCTATACCCCCAAAAGAACCACAAACCCTAACTTCAATAAATTATTACTTTGGGAGGGAGGGGCTGGGGTTGTGGCTCAGGGGTAGAGCGCTCACCTAGCATGCGAGAGGCGCTGGGTTCGATCCTCAGCACCACATAAAAATAAATAAAATGAAAGCATTGTGTCCAACTACAACTAAATATATATATAAATATATATAATAATTGTTACTTTCTTCCTTTTCTTTATACTTTTATCATCCAAGTGTACATCTCTAGATATCATCTTCAGTCTCAGAAGGGGGTGCTATCTAGGGACTCCTCCCCTAGAAGTCTTCCCAGCCCCCTTCTTCCTCTTAACTAAGTGTACATCCCCAGATATTATTGCTTAGTTGTGTCAGTTTCTATTTTTGATACAACTTTCAGGTCTCTTCATCCCGTTTCCCACTCCCATCCCTTGATTTCCCTGATTGCTAATCTGTGGATGGACTTCAGCCTCTGGTCTCTGGAGTGTCCACATAAATGGCTTTGCTGACTGCCTATTCACTGGACCTGGTGTATCCTGGTTTCCTCCAAGTTGGTGGTTGGACACAGAAAGTGGATCAAACCCCTTTGGTGCGACAACACACGGGTTGTGCTCTTCCATGAGAAGCCTACGGTGTCTGGCCGTCTTCCTCTGGGATTGTGAGCAGCCCTTGGTGCTCAAAGCCTAGCACCATTCATTCTTTGGATATTACAAAATGGCAGTTAATACCAAATTCTGTCCTTTTTTTCATTCATTAGTTGGAACATTTTATTATGACCACATATTGATGCCTTTTCATCATTCAAGGCCATGGGTCTGGGTCCTATGGGGAGGAGGGTGTCTCAGGATTGGAAGAGAGGCCATGATATGACTTGTCTCATCGCTGACATTTCTTAGCAGCGTGGGATGAGTCCTGAAAGCACCTTGAAGGTGAGGTCCACTCAGCCCCTGGCGGCCGCCCCACTAGGTGGCTATTCCACCCCAGCTTGCAGCCTTTTCAGGCCAGGGAACTCACTGCTGTGAAAGCTCACCCGCTCCATCCTTGGAAATATCTAACTGTGCAGGGTCCTTGCTGGTGCTCTAGAGCCACTCCCTGGGTTTCTCACTCCACCAGGAAGAACCCTTCCAAGACTCCTCCTCAGAATACTTCCAGCAACTCCTCTCAACTTCTGACTGCAATTTGACATCAGCTCCATAGCTGTGGAGCTGTGGCTGATGCTTGCTCAATATTCCAGCGCAGGCATTAACTATAATTTTCTGCAAGCAGACAATCATTTGGAGGTGACCAGGTCCAAGCGTCAAACTCTAATGCTTCAGCTGGCATCCCAGTCTCGCCGCAGCCCTCACTGACCGCAGCCAATGCGAGCCCGTGGGTGGGTCTCCCATGCAGCCCCGTCTCACGTCTGTACCAAGAAGCCACATTTCACAGACACCTAGATGTAAGACAGCAGAGATGGATGAGGTAGGCAGTCACCCTCTTCTCCTGGCTCTTGGCAAAAGCAGACAACATGAATCAAAACTAAAATCGACACAATGCAAAAAATGTGGGTCAAATTGTAATTGAAAGTGGCTTTTGAGAGGGAGGGCTTGAAGCCATCATCTTTCCTTCTCTGTTTGAAACCTCCCATGTCCCCCTTGGTTAATGACATCACCTTCCACCCAGACTCCCCAGACTCCCCAGCTCATAACCTCAGTCTTCCCAGAGCTGGCCTCCCCTCAGGCCCACGGGCAGTTAGTTATTCACCAAGCCCAGCCCTTAGGCCTCAGCAGCACTAATGCAAACACAGTCTATCTTTTCCTCTTGCTTTGTACCAGTGGTCCCACCACCTGGAATGTTCCACCCATCAGGCACCCACATGTCAACATCAACAGCAGCTCAGCCTTCAAAGCTCAGTCCTCAGGCCCCCATCTCAAACACCTGTCCTGGATCCTGGCTTCCTTCAAAAGCATGTCGGTCCCCAGCAGACTTGCAGAGCTGTATTTGTTGTATAACAAATTTTCCTAAGCATTTCTTAAGCCCCATTCTATGCCAGACACTGTTCTAGGCACTGAGGACCTATTAATAAAAGAAATTTGTTGCTGTGACAGGTTTTGTCTTTGAAATTTCTTAGTGGCTTAAGCTGAGTCGAGAAAGCACCTCAGAGGTGAAGTCCACTCCACCTCCCACCCAGAAAGGAAGACTCTCTGCAAATTCCTGACTGTTAAATGTGGCAGAGTCAGACAGTGAATACAACAAAAAGTAAATCAGAGAGTACACTAGAAAGGTGGTGGAGAAAAACGAAACAGGACAAGGGCTTTTGCAGTGGTGAGGGACGGAGTGAGGACCTCATTACCACTGTGACATTGGAGAAAAGCCTGAGAGAGGTAAGAGTCTGCACGGGTGTCAGGGAAATGGATGAAGGAGGAGGTGGTGAGCGAATGAGCAAAACAATTCAACACAGTGATGAATGAAGGAGGGAGTCGTCTGATGTGTAGCTGAGAAGGAAGGAATTGCCTCTAGTTTGTTGGTTATGGTGAATCGCATCAGTCAAACTGCACTGACTGAAAATAAACCACCAGCCATTTCTGTAAGTTCCAGGAGTTACTTGGGCCTTGAAAATGTGACCACTGGCCTTGGAAAGTGGTTCCAAGGGCTTTCTTACTTTTACATGTGCCCTTCTCCAAGGGCTGTGCAGAGGGCAATCAACTCCCCCATGCCGCAGGGATCTAGCTGGGCTGGCAACATGAGAACAGTGGGCACCTTCCTGGAGAAGTGTGTGGGCGCATCTGCAGAGCAAGGCCCTGTTGGGCTCCAGGGTCACCATGCTTATCTGTGAACTACTTCTCAAAAGGGGAAGGTATGCTCCCCATGTCTGGGGACCATGCTATGGGATAGTACAAGAGCAGGAAAGGGAAAGTGCTATGACAATGGTTTCTTAGTCCCCAGAGGAGGTGCCAGGTACCAAGACACAATGCATTCAAGTAGGGCTCCCAACTGGCTGCATAGTCTTGAAGGATTATTCCTAAGGTCAGACAGGGGCTAGAGCAAAATATGAAGGATTCTGCCTCCATCCCTGGCCTGGTGAGGATTTTCTCAGCAAAGACGTAGGGGACAGGCTGGGAAAACTCAGGAAAGCCCAGAGTTTAGAAGGGGAAACAGGGATGTGAGAGGGAAGAATCATGGACCCAGAACAGGGCCTGGGACGCTGGAAAATGCTTGGCTCAACAGCAGCTGCACAGAGGCAGAAAGGACAGGCCGAGTGGCACTGCCCTCAGGAATGACAGTCACCAAGAAGCAAAGCACAGAGCTCAAAATCAAGGCCTCTGAAGGCAGAAAAACATGGTTTTTAAATCTAAGCTCTGCAGCCTTGAGTCAGCTACTCAAACTCTCTGAACCCCAGCCTTCCCTAAAATGGGTGCAATCATAACTCCCTTATTTAAAACCAAATGAAACAATGTTTACAGGGGACTTTGTAAAATGCAGGCACTTAGTAAGCGCTCCAAGATGTTAGTCATCATCATTAATCCTAATATAGTGTCTTAATATATTATCAATAATATTATTGGTGATGTCAGTATATTATAACAAATAATGCATGATTTATCTTATATTGCTAACAAGATTCATGAGCTTAATCTGAGCAAACAATATGTTGGGATTAATTTAAAAAAATAGCTAACATGAGCTCAGGCTAAATTAACAAGAGTCAAGGGTTCAGAAGAAAAGAAGGAATGGAGCTGGTTGGGGACTATCCGATCCTGGGCCTGCCCCTGGGCAGGAGGATCACTGAATGGATGCCAGAGAGCTCTCCTTCATGTCAATAAGACCTATCCCTGGTGACTAGTTCTATAGGGAGGTAGTTCCCAATCATTAAACTGTATCAAAACAGACTGGACCAGCTCTGTCATACCAAGACAGGGTCCTCCCCAGCTCTATCATACCAAGAGAGGGTCCTCCCATCAATACCTAGCCCTTCTCTCCTCTGACACTCAGCATCTCTAACTCATGGCACATTTGCCCTCATTGGAGCCTTGGGGGTATACATGTTACTCATCCATCATCCAAATGTCCATCCATCCATCCAACCCTCTATCCCTCTGCTGCTCTGATTGGTGCCAAGGACACAGAAAACATGAACTCTTCCTTCTTAGGATTTACAATAGAATACAGTGGCTCTCACATTGTACATACATCGCTGGAGGAGGGAGAGCTGAATAGTCATAAGCCAAAGAAAGAAGTTGAACTCTGACTTCACACCAGTTACAAAGATTAACTCAGAATGGCCATTGACCTAAAGATAAGAGCCAAAATTATAAAACTGTTGGAAGAAAAGATATGGGCAAATATCTAAGACCTTGAATTAATTTGTCAACAGATTCTCAGGTATGACCCCAAAAGCACAAGCAACAACAACAACAAAAGATAAATATGACTTTATCAAAATGTTAAACTTCTGTGCTTCTAATGATACTGCCAAAAAAGTGAAGACAATCAGAAAATACAAATAAGAGTACAAAAAAGAAAAATATATATAAATTATATATCTGATAAAGGACTTGTAGATAAACCATATAAAGAATTCTTAAAACTCAAAAACAAATAAATAAATAAGCTAAATTTCAAATGGATGAAGGATCTGAAAAGAGATTTATCCAAATAAGACATGAAAACGACCAATAAGCACTTAAAAGAGCTCCACACAATCAGTCATTAGGGAAATGCAAATCAAAGCCATAATGACAAGCCACTTCACACTTAGTAGGATGGCTATAATCAAGAAGTCAGATAATAACAAGGATGTGGAAAAATCAGAACCCTCATACTGTGCTGGTGGGAATGCAAAATGATGCAGACACTTTGCAGGGGAAAAAGTCTAGCATTTCCTGAAAAAAGTTTTAAACGTAGCATTACTATTTGACCCAGCCATTCCAATCCTAAGTATATGCCCAAGAGACCTGAAAGCTTATGTCCACACAAGAACTTGTATACAAATTTCATAGCAGCATCATTCATGAGACCCATAAGATGAATAACCCAAATGGCCATTATTAACAGATAAGTGTATAAACAGATTGTGATTTTTTTCAGCATAAAAGGGAATGAAATACTGATGCTTGCTACCACACAGATAAAGCTTTGAAAACTTTAAGCTACATCAGAGAAACTAATCACAAAAGACCACATTTATTCAATTTATGTAAAATTGATTGTGGAGATAGGCACACCACTCTCACAGCTACAAGCCATAAAGTTGTACATTGTGTATGAATATGGATGTTATGTGAATATGTCTCAGTGAAGCGCGCGCACACACACACACACACACACACACACACGGAGTCACCCAAGAGGCACTTGGAAACATCCCTGCCAGGCCACAGGCCCACAGTTCCAGATTGAACACTGCTAGGAGTGGGGTCTGAGGACCTGAGGTTTTTAAAGCTCCTGGGTGTTTCCCATGGTAGGAAAGGTTGAGAACCACTGGTCTGGAGGATCCAGGGCCTCCCAGTCTCTGAAAATCTGCAAGCCACCTTACAGTCAACCCTACAGCAGAGACATTACAGGTCCACAGTCTTCTGACCTAGAGGCCAAAATCCAAGATATAAAATAGAGAATTTCCCCAGGAATTTGCAGCAAAATTTTTTGGTGTCAAGAAAACCTGATCTGAGCCTCCACGAGGCTCCGAAGGATTTTTTTTTTTTTTAACTAAAAAAAAAAAAAAATAAAGGACAGCAGAAGGCATTACATTTCTTATTACATGTATACAGCACAATTTTTCATATCTCTGGTTGTATATAAAGTATGTATATAAAGACACCAATTCATGTCTTCATACATGTACTTTAGATAATAATGTCTACCAAGGATCTTTACTAGTCTTATGCAATTCAGTGTTCATATATCTTACTGCAGAAATCAGACTGCTCCCTGCTCCCTTACACAGTTGCAGGTCTTTTATAAAATATGGCATAGACAACATTACTTTCTAAAACTCTGGAAAATTCTGACTGTCAAACATGTCTGACCTATCATGTTGGCTAAGGGGCTGTGCACCCATGTTTGTTCCCATTTTAAAGATAGAGGAAACTGAGTCTGAGAGAGGCAAAAGGACTTGCCTGAAGCCCCAGAGTCCTGATCCTATAGCCTCTCTAGATCCAGGAAGCCCCTCTGCACCTTGCCTGCATCCTTCTCTGCCATGCTTGCTGGCCCAGGGGAACACAGGGTTGCCCATTGGTGGGTGCCTGCTGCCCTGGGCCCACTGGGGCCTGCTCCTTGGCAGTGCCTGGCCCACCATGAGGGTGGGAGCCAGAGCTGGAGCCTGCTTTGTTATTCCTCTCCAGCCCGCCCTCCTTGCCTTTCTCCCAGCTGCAAACGGAAAATGCCAGAAGGTGGTCTGCTTTTCTGGCAGATGTCAGCTGCAGGCGGCCGGGATGGTGCGGCTCTGCATGGAAAGGCCGACTGCGGAGGCTGGCAGAGGGGCTGCTGAGAGGCAGGAGGCACATTTGGTGGAATTAGCAGAGGGCAAGAATGTTAATTCTGGAACACCAAGACTCCTACAAAATATCTTGTCAGCAAGAAAAAAAAAAAAACACAAAGAAGATGGCACTGAAGACCGCTCCTTCCGTGCTCCACGCCTGCTGGTGGCGCTTGTTAATATAATTAATAGCAATAATAGCAGCTACTATTTAATGAGTCCCAGCTCGGGGCCAGTGGTTAGACTCAGCACTTAGCACTCCTGCTGTCTCCTGGGGTATAAAGTAGCATTCTCCCATTTCTCAGAACCAAAACCGAGACTCCAAAAGATGTGACTAGGACACAACTGAGCGGGGCTGGGGCCAGCTCCTTGCTGACTCTGAAGACCAGCTTTCCCCGCATCTCCACACGAAGGGGCATTTCACCCAAAGACCCACAAAGGAACTGATCTATTCCTTTCCTCAAGTCAAGGGCAAGCAATACAGACGTCTGCATTCAGTTTGCTTCCTTTTCCTCCACTGTTGGATTGAAAATGCCCCCCCCCCCCAAACTGAGTAGCCCTCAGTAACTTTCCTCCCAAGAAGCTTTGACAATGAGTTACTTATGTAGCCCGTTTCACAGATGAAGACACTGAGGCCCGCAGAGAGCAAGTAGCTGTATCAGACCACAAACCCAGGTGTCCCTTCTCCTCCCCTGTGTGGCTCTCAGCTAGATGCCAGTTTTCTGCAGCTCTACAGTGGGAGACACTTGGGCTGGGAAAAATCATGAGCCTGTTCTTCAGAGGAGAGAAAGACCACCTAAGACTTCAGGAGTCAAGGAAGGTCCTGCTGTGTTTGGTGTTTGGGTCTTCCCTTCACTAGTGCATTCATTAAAAAACTACACACACACACACACACACACAGCACACGGCTCCCCTGAGCTCCTGCTGGGTACTAAGGACAGAGCAAAGGATCAAACACTCCTGACTCCTAGGAGGTCAAAGTCTAGGCAATCAAGTTGCAAGCCCACAATCCGACCCAAGACAATGCAAGTTAGGGGTAAGTAGGGTCCCACCTGATCCAGGGGGCACACAGAAGGAGCCCCTCAGCTGCTAGGAGGGATCAGGAAAAACCTCGTGGAGAAGGAAATACTTGAGCTGAGAGCTGAAGGAGGAGTGGGTTTGGTCAGGCAGACAAGTTGGAGGAGGGTGCCCCAGACCCAGCACACAGCATGTGCCATGGCCCAGGGGAAAAAAGACAATGGGGACTCTAAGCAGATCAGGGTGCCTGGAACTCAGAGCAGCATCTGAACCCAGACCCTCCAGGGTCTCCGTTCCATCTCCTAAGGACGCTGACATCCTCCCTAAACGTTTCCACCAAGAAGACCCTACCCTGAGCCCTGAAGTCCAGCAGCCTCTGTGGCTTAGGACCATGCAGTGACGACGTCTCTCAGCCATTAATCGTAGCATGTGCTAATGTTTGATAAATTGCCCAACAGTTGCATTAGCTAATAACTCCCCGAACAAAACCAGAGAGTTCATCTGTTTTTATAAGACGCCCAAGAGCATCCTGGGAACAGGCACGGTGGTCGTGAATAAAAGAGAAACATTCATTTATGGTAATTGGTTTCAGCTCCTCACTTGGCTGCCTGTCCTGACCTAAATGTATCCAGTTGTTCCTTCTGCCTGGCTCTGGTTTGGGGGTCACTCCTAATGGTTTAATTCAACAAAAAATGTCTGCCATTTCCTGTAACCTCTGTCTTTTTTCACCCTCCTTCCAAACGGTTTTCTTGCAAGCAGCTTCACTGCAAGTCCCTCCCGGAGCTGTTTCCTTCTCAGGGAACAAAGTCAAGATTGTTGACAGAGAAAAAGGGTCTTAACTCCAGGCCAAGAAAAAAGTTGGGGGGGAGGGGACAAACGAAGGTAATAATCATTTGTTTGTCTTCCTCCCGGACTTCACAAAGCAGGTTTTGTCCGAGGCTGGTGGTCAGGGACTCTGACACAGAACATGGCCCTGGTGACCAAGGGCAATTTATGGGGAGGGAACGAACACAAATCCTCATTCATGGAGCCGCAGTGGAGGAAGTGACTGGGAGGAACATTTGTGCCTGGCCAGCCCGGGCCCTCCCTCAGTCCCTCCCACGGGTCTGAGGCTGTGGAGGGTTGGGGGAGAGGCTCGCTGGGTGCTGTGAGTTTTGGCTAAACCTCAAAACCCAAGTGTGGCCCTGCGTCTCCTCTGGATGGCTTTCTTTCCCAGTCATGGG
Source organism: Marmota flaviventris (assembly GCF_047511675.1). Taxonomy (NCBI): domain Eukaryota; kingdom Metazoa; phylum Chordata; class Mammalia; order Rodentia; family Sciuridae; genus Marmota; species Marmota flaviventris. Next base: position 36,849,603 of record NC_092507.1, on the reverse strand, counting down.
CACACATAACCTCCCCACAGGGCAGTGCCCAGAGAGGGCAGGGCAGGGCAGGTCCCTGGCTGCCAGCTGGGCTCACCCATCCTCAGGTGGATCTGTGAGCCTCTGCTGGCATTGGGCCTCGGACCAAGGAGTGGGGCGCAGGGGGCCGGCCCGGGCAGGGAGAGGGTCTGGAATACATTGCGCAGTCCGCGGGGACAGCTTGTAAACTTTGTTGGGATGCATCTGGTAGAAAGGCGTTGTATAAATATTAGATCATTATCGGCGTATTGTGTTTCCCTGCTCTGGCGGAGGAGGGGCTGGCGGGCCCAGATGCCTTTCGTCAAGTAGACAGGGATGGCTTCGAGGAGTCCTTGGAAGGTCGATGCTTGCCCAAGAGCAGTCCTGGGGGCAGGGTAGGGCCCAGAACCTGGGGAGGACAGAGGGGACACCAGCCTGACCCTGGAGCTCCCATTTGAGGACTGTTCACCAGGCTGATGAGAGACCCTGGCCCAACGGGTAGAATAGAGACCAAGGGTTGCAGATGGGCAGAAGCATTTTTGTCTTGCCGTGTGACCCTGTTCCTTTTTGAATATCCCTTTCTCCATACAGATGGATCTGACCTCATGCTAGTCATGAATACCTAGCCGCCGGTGCCACCTGGTGCTGGGCACTGGAGACAGAGGGAGATGCAGCCCAACTGGGCCACCTCAGGGCCTTTCCAGGAGGGAATGCAGTGGGGGAGGAGAGATTCCCGACCTCAGAGCTCTCCCTGCCTGCCTAGAGCAGCGGGCAGCTGCGTGCCTCAACAGAGTCTGTGCACCTCCAACCTAAGGGAATATTGCAAGCCTATACAAACAGCACCCTTTGGAGGGTGGAGCCAGGATGGTGCACCCAAGACAACAGATCACTTTCACTCATCTTCATCATCATCACCACCATCGATAAACCCCTACTGTAGGGTCCTTTCTGGCTGTGACTCTCCACAGCCACGTGGTGAAGAGATAGAACTGAGACCCTACTGGATCTGGGGCTCAGGATTCTGCTCTGCACTCCAGGCACCCTGATCTACTTAGGATCCTCACTGTCTTTCCCCCAACCCTGGCCCATGGCACATGCTGTGTGCTTGGTCTGGTGCACCTTCCCCCGACATGTCCACCTGACCAAAGTCCACTCCTCCTTCAACCCTCTGCTCAAGTATTTCCTTCTCCACAGGTTTCCCCTGATCCCTCCTGGCAGCCCACAGGCTCCTTCTATGTACCTCTGGATCTGATGGAACCCCTCTCCCCTTTAACTTGGGTTGGAACTGTGGGCTCACAGTTTGGCCACCAGAAGCCAGGAGTGTTTGATCCCTTGCTATGTCCCTAGTGCCCAGCAGGAGCTCAGGGTGTGGGGAGGGTTTCTGAATATATGAATGAATGTCATCATCACCATCGTGATCATTACAGCAATGACCACACACAAACATTAAGCCACTTTGCATTCATAGCTGTCCATGAGGTTGACTCTCTCAGTGCCCATGTCACAGTTGAGAAAATAAAAATGTGAAGAGTGACTTGCCCAAGGTCATACAGCCAGTACAGTTTTCAGACCCCAGACTGATGACTCCTCTTGATCTCAGAAAGCTGTTCTGCAGCAGGAATCACAGGGCACAGGGCACCTAGGAGGAGGAGCCTGCTCTGCTGGGGCTCAGGAAGGACTTCCAGAGATGGCCCCTTTGAACTAAGAACTGTGGGATGAGAAGGAACCTGACAAGGAGAGCCTCTGTGGGGGAAGCCTTGCCAACTGCACAGCCTCCGCCCCCTGCCTTAGTGCCTGCACTGCCCTCCTCTGCAGCCTTCCTGCTCAGACTCTGGTCCCTGCCCCGTGGGATTCCATCCAATCCCGTCAGCAACTCCATAAGGAAGTCATTAGAATGTACCAATAGGAATACTAAAGCACAGAGATGTGGCATAACTTTCTCCAAACCACACAGCCAATAAATGGAAAGACTCAAACTGCAGCCACAACGGTGATGATGGAGCCCTGCAGGATTTGAGAGTATCCTATGTACAGGACTGGACCCTGAGACACCTGGATTCAAAAGCTGGTTCTGTTGCAATTTCATCTATGGCCTTGAGCAGTTCCTAAGAGAGTCACGGCAAGGGAACTTCTGTTATTTCTGAGGTGCTTGTGAGTTGATGCTCTCTTGCCACTACCCAGCTGAGTAAGGTCAGAGTGCCAAGCATTAGCATTTTTATTTTATTGGCAGATGGGGAAACTGAGGCACAGGGGGCATACATGAGCAGAGCTTTAGAGCATGTCCAGAAGAGGTGTGGGCTGGACCCATGAACAGATCAAGGGACAGTAAGATGCTGAAGCTGGTTAGCCTACAGCAGAGCAGGAGGTCTGCCTCTGATCTGAGCTGGCATACCCAGGCAGAGAGCAGGTGGACTGATGTCCACATGGACACAGGACCAGACTTGGGGTCCAGAGTTTATCAGCTAGTGTAAGCCTTAGGTGGTTTGTCTTGAATACCTCCAGTGACTGAAAACTCACTACCTATCATTGCAGCCGTGGTTGGACTGTTCCTGACTTTAGTCACAGGAAGCTTTTTTTTTTTTTTTTTTTAATGAAGAAGCCACAGCAAGAATCGAGGAGAAGAGCCTGGCAGTTATGGGAAAGCACTGAAAGCCTTGAACCTCATCAGAGAGCTTATATTTGTCCCAGATATCCAGATCCTGTCATGAAATCTGCCTTCCCAGGGTGCTTTTCCTATTTCCAGTGACAAGACTTGTGCAGCACTTCACAGTTTACATGTGTCCAAGTTCATCTCCTGGCCACCCTGCCAGACAGCCAGGGCAAGGCCAGAGAAGGCAGCCTTCTCTGCTCAGGTCTCTCAACCAGAGAGACAATGCACCAGGAACAGAGCCCAGACCTTCTCTGCCCCTGTGGGGCTGCCGTGTTCCTGCCCAAGTCATCAAAAGCCACCCACATAGGGTGCCTGCTACAGAGAATACTAGGGACCACTTCAAAATTCAGAATGGGCACCCATGAGCCCCTTGGAATTCCAGGCACCACTATTTTTAGGTTGATCAGCTGTTCCGCCCCTGCTGTCCTCCTCCCTCCCTCCCCGCCCCAGGCTCCCACACAGATTTCCCAATCAAATCCATGTGTCCCAGTTCCAGTCTTGGTGCTGGACAAGGTGAGCCACAGATACTCACAGTGCCCCCAAGGTGATGCACACCCCGCCCAGCCCAGGACCATCTCTCTCTCTCCCCAGTGGTCTAGATTCCAGCCTGGTTCCTGCCTCACTTTCATTCCTCAAAGTCCTTCCACACCTCCCAGGAAGCTGCAGAGGCCAGAGGGCAGAGGGAAACCAGCCCATTTGACAGAGGACCAGGGAAGGGTCTGGGTGTGCTCTGAGGCCCCGCCCACATCCCTTCCTACCACACAAAACCCCATTTCTGCTGTCTGAGTGAGGCTGGGGAGGATGGGTTGTGGCTCCTACTCTTTCCTGCCTCCCACGAAGTGTCTCAGTGCTGAGAATGACAGCCTCACAGAAGCCTGGGACCGAATCCCTGCTCTGCCACTTATAACCATGAGAATTTGAGCCAGGGTCCCCATCCCACCAACTATTCCCTTATCTCTAAAATGCAATAATAATAGGAACCCCTCTGCAGTATGCTGGGGAGGTCTTAATGAGAGCAGGCATGGAGAAGGCTTCACACAGGAGCCAGCACAAGACCTAGCAGCAGCCAGCATACTATACAAATTTAGCTTCTATTACTTCTATTACTTAGCTATCTATTACTTGTTAATGACATAAAGAAAATGATATTAAAGGCCTAGAGGCCTTGTCACATCATCACAAAAAAGAAAGGGAGGAAGCAAGGCTATTCCTGGAGTTTTGCGGGGATAGACATTTAACTAATCTTCCCCCAACACCACCCTTGGGATTCTGGTCTAGAGCCTCCTACCAAGGGGCTCTGGCTACACCCACTCCTGTAGTCTGGATGACCAGACCAATGCTGCAGGCACAGGAGCCCCCAGCTGGGTGGCACTCACTGTCTCCCTAGACCCATACTCCCCATTCGGTGAGGTAGGGTAGCCCCACCTGCCCACACTCCTGCAGGAGCAGGTATGTGACAGGCGCTTGAGAGCTGGAACACTGGATTCCCAGAAGGACACAGAGAAGCTGAAAGAGCATGGGGCTCTGTAGCATGAGAAAACTGGCTTCTGTCCGCACGTGCATTAGCCTCTCCAAGATTCTGTCTCCTTATCTGTGAAATGGGCCTGAGAACACCAGCTATGCAGGATGGTGGTGAAGGTGGAGAGCAGGCGTGAGGTACTTCTTAAACAGTGAAGATCTGAGTCCCAGGGGCTCGCCTCAGTGGCCCTTTGCCGCTACAGAAGCCCCAGCAAGAGACAGAGTCCTGGAGAGGGAAGAGCTGCCACTGACCCAGAGCCCTAGATCTGGGCCCCAGACTGCGCCCTGTTAACATGTGATGAGCAGAAAAAAGAAAAAACACTGGCCCAGAAAGGTCCCTGACGCCAGGGTAGGAGAAAGGCTCTCTGGGCAGACCCTGCCCAGAGCCCCCAGGACAGCGTCACAGAGCCAGGACCCACTTCCCGCAGCCAGCACACACACGCTGCGCCAATGTGGTAGGACTTATGCACGGTCCCCGCCATGGGAGCCAGCCACCTCCCTCTGCCAGCCGCCCCCTAATTCTTCCAATGTGGCTGAGAGCTATGGGGCCAGGGAGGAAGGAGGGGAGGGAGGGGCGAGACCACCTCCGCTGACAGCTCCTCTGGAGCCGCACATCCAGTGCACCCTGTGGGGACAGCCCCTGGGACACAGAAGCAGGGGGAAGGGGAGAGCAGCTCACAGCTACCAATGACACATTTCAGACACTAGGGGAGGTCTGACCTCTGTCACTCTGACTGGCCCTGGGGACCGCCACAGCTAGCCAGAACCAGGAAAGCCCCGGTGAGCCCAGCCAGCCAGCGGAGGCCTGGCAGCTCTGGAGCAGCCTGAGCCCGAAAATAACAAATTCATTGCCTTCCAGTCCCCACCCAGCCCCAGTGTCTTGCCAGGACAGCCAGAGGGCCTTGGTATGGCAAGGCTGCCTGGGCAGTCTAGGGATGGAAAGATGGAGAGGGAGGGTGGTGATTCAGAGCTGCCTCCCCTCCTGGTGGCCCATGTGGCAGGTCTCCAAAGGCAGCTCCCAGGGTGACACCATGAGGATTGCTCACTAGTCCAAGGAGACTGGGCTTCTATTCCAAGTCTGCCCATGGGCTCGCTGTGTAACCCTGGGCTGGAATCAACCTCTCTGATCTCTGAAATAAGGCAATGAGAATGCTCTCTCTACAGACAATAACACCAAAAAGAAGAGAGCAATCTGAGGCAAAAGTTCATTATTTGGATCCAAACTCTCCTGGAAAGCCCAGGGGGATTAGGACTTGGGTTGGAACAGGCTATGAACTCAGAGGACATTCATTCAAGCTTATGTGGTGCTGAACAGTGCTGAAGGCGCTAAGCTGAATCAGCCTTAGTCCTTGCCCTTCAGGACCTCGCAGGCTGGTTAAGGACTAATTGTGTCAAAAGCCACCTGGTTGTGCATGACACTGTAGGGACAGATATTGTCAAGAATGTAGGGGTGGTGTATTGGTCAGGGTTTTCAGGAGGAAGAACCAATGGCATATCTATCTATCTATATCTATCTATCTATCTATCTATATACAACTATGATTATTAAAAAGGGATTTACTAGGCTGGCTTACAGGATCAGAAGCTGGATAGTCCCACGGGAGGCCACCTGCAGTCTGGAGAACTGAAGGAACCAATAACTGCTCAGTGCAAGAAACTAGAGCTTCAAAAGAAGGACCAATGATGTAGCCCCAGTCCAAGAGGATAGGCCTGGAAACTCCCTGGAGAATCACTGGTCAGAGTCTTCTCTGGAAGACTGAAGAAGCTGGAGTCCAGCAATTGAAGCAGCAGCAATCCAAGCTCCCTGTCCATAACAATGGAGTTTGCTCTGCATTGGCTTCCTCCTTCTTCCATCTTTTTGTTCCATCCAACCCTCCAGCCTATCAGAACGTGCCATTTACATGTAGGGTGGGTCTCTCCATCAGTTTGCTGTCCCACATGCCAATAATTCCTGGAAATACCTTTTATCTACACACCCAGAAGCCTCTTAATCTTAGGCATTTCTTAATCCAATCAAGTTGATTATCCAGATTGACCATCACACATAGGCCATCAGTCTCCTCCACAAGGGAACCCAGAAGAGATGGAAAGTGAGGCAGACCTTGAATGATGTGGCCCATCTCTTGTTGTGCATGGCACAGAGCAGGGGACTCAAGGAGTGGGGGGAATGCATGAATGGATACATGAGTAGATGGATAGATGGAAAGCAGCATGGGAGAGTGGATGAATGCATCCATGTATGCATAATGGGATGGGTGAGTAGATGGTGGGAGGAATGGAGGATGGGGAGGCAGATGGATAGATGGAGGAGTAAATGGATAGATGGATGGATGGATGGATGTGCCGCAGTCTGGCTGGGCACAAATCACGAGCCACTGAAGCAGGAACAAACTTTATTTCTGAACTCCATCAGCACGCTTCACACACACTCCCCGGGAATTCTCCCGAATGCCACGCGGCTCATCCAGGAACCAGCAACCAGAAAATATCCCTCCTCCGGCATTTCCCCAACCAATCGGAACTCTCTGGGAATCCCCGCGAGAGCTCAACTGAAACTCAACGGGAAGTCCGCGAGAACTCGCTGGCATCACCTCTCAACCACTACTTCTGGCAAAAATGCCATGCGTCATCCCGACTCAGCTGTGGCCCTCAACATGGATGGATAAAAAACAAAAGAATATTTTGTTGAATTGATTTTTACATCCATTTGGACAAGGAAAAGAGTGGAAGTGACTTCTCCCTTCTCCAAGTTATTAATACAAACACCTGGAGCTAAAAGAGAGAAAATGACTTGTTTAAGGTCACATCATCAATTAACGGCAAATTAAGAACCAGAATTCAAAGCTTCTGACCTCTGTCTACTCTTTCTACTTCATAAAACCTGCCTGCTTCATTCTCTTGTTTCCCTCCAAGAAAGAAAAGGAAAAGGTGAGGGAAGAGCAGGAGGTTGGGGGACTCCATCCAATTTTGTGGTCAGGATCCTGGTTTCTGGTCCCTGATCACAAACAAGTCATTGCACGTGTCTTAGCCTTTTTCTCCATCAGTAAAAATGTGTTTTTCTCCCAGACAGGAAAGGCATGAAAACCTCTACAGATGGGAGGAGGGAGAAGAGTCATTTTTGTCTGGCTCCCCACTTACTGAGTGATATCCCTTGGCTCCCAGATAGAAATGAACCCAAGGGCTGGACCACCCTATGGACTCTGTGCCCGGGATCCTACACCAGCTTGGAGGCTGGGAGGCTGGGTGTAGGGTGGGGCACTGCAGGGGAGATGAACACCGCAACACTGGGCCACAGGCTCTGCACCCTGGGGAGGAGGAAAAGGCAGAGTTGAGCAGACACTGCCAATGTTCAGTGGCCCATGTCAACACATGGGGCAGGAGCAAGAAGAGTTCAAGGGCAGCAGGCAAGCCTGATGCATGTCTAGCTACTTCTGCACACAATCATGGGCTCACTCGCTGGAATACTGTGGTCAAGTTCATGTAGGGAGCAGGTGCGGAGCAGGCCTGGTGCTGCATGCTTAATGAAGGTGTCCATTCAGGTCTTACTGCACAGGAGTGCACAGAAGGTGGCACCTTTGGGCACTGGTGACTAAAGAGAAGCTCCAGCCTCTGGGTCCAGGATCTCAGCTCCCAGTTGCTGTCCGAGAGACCACCTGGTCCTCTATCCACCCTGTGGTCTCTGTTCCTTCTCCAGGGAATTGAGAATAATGCCTCCTCTTTCAGCTTTGAAAGGCAGTTGTCACCAGAAGCTGAAAGAGGAGGCTAGACTGCGGTCCCCATGGAGAAGGTGCCTACTGCCCTGAGTTGGGGTTGAAGCTACTGTTCTCCACCTATATGGACCTGGAGGGAGCAGGAAGGGAACAGAGTATCACCTTCCTCTGCTTGTTTGTGTTGTGTTTGTCCCAGGGCTCTGACCTCCACCCCCACAGCCCCTCTCCTTCTGTAATAGCATGGAGTTTTTAGCATGGATGCCAGAGCCAAGTGCTCAGGTTAAAATTCATGTTTGACCCTTTCTTAGCTGTGTGTCATTAAGCAAGTCACCTGATCTCTCTGTGCCTCAATTTCCTAATGTGTAAAATGGGGATAACAACAGTACCTGCCTCATAGAGTTGTTGCAAAGTTTCAAGGACTTAGCACATCTAAAGGGCTTAGAAGAGCAGCCTACACATAACCAGTGTTAGCTATTAATAATAGCATCACCTGGAGCTCACTCATGGTGCTGGAGCCTCTGAGAGGCTTCCCTGACTCCACAGGCCTCGTTACCCTCCTCCTCTTAGCTCCACAGGCTGCTGTATATGCCGCCCTCTAACAGGGTTTTTATCTTGCTATAGTGAAGTCCTTTTGTTTTCCTTCTGGGTACTGGGGATTGAACCAAAAGTTCTTTACCACTGAGCTACATCCCCAGCCCTTTGTATTTTTCATTTTGAGACATGGTCTTGCAAGTTGCTGAGGATCTCACTAATTTGCTAAAATTGAAATCCTCCTGTCTCAGTCTCCAGAGTCCCTGGGATTACAGGTGTGAGTCCCTACACCTGCCTTAAGTCCTATTCTCCAGCCCACTTCATAGAAGGGAAAACTGAGGCCCATGGAGGTTAAATGACTCGCCTCCCTGTCCAGATCTTCTATCCTTGGCTCACACATCTCCAATGGCAGGAAACCCACTCCCTCCCAGATGCCCTCCTAGCCTGGGGAGGTGGCACCATCTGAGTTTTGCAGAGGTGACCAGAACAAAGTGGGGCACAGGTTAGGAGCTGTTCCAGGAAAAGCGCGGCATGGTGAGGCCTCTGAGGTGAGAATCTCCCCCGCCAGGTAAGAACCTCCAGCGGTTTGGTGGTTTAGAGCACAAAGAGAGGCAGGGGGCTGGCAGGGGATGAGGAGATGGGCTCCACATCACCGTGGCCTTGAATTCCAGTCCAGAAAGCTGACAAGACACTGCAGCAACAGGAAAGACCCTGAACCATTTTCAGCAGAACATGGAACTGGCCAGTTTTCTCTCCGGGTCCCTCCATGAGCCATAAACACTGTGCAGAGCTAGCTATTATGGCTAATAATGGTTTGCCACTCTGCGCCATAATTGCCATCTACACTTGCATCTCCCATGAAACCCAGAAAGGCATGGGCATCTTGTCCATCCCTACGTCCCTGTGCTAGGCACAGAGCAGGCACTCAGAAGATGACCTGTTGCCACATTAGTTGCCATATTAGTTAATCAAGAGTAAAGCACATGTCACCAACTGTGATGACCTGTTTTGCAGGAGAAGAATCCTGAAGGCAGACAGCCCTCAGCCCAAACCCTGAAGTCCCCTTCACTGAGAAATGACGTGAGTGAGTCACATGACCATATCTCTGGCATCTGTCTCAGCCTCCTCCTCCTCCTTCTCCTCCTCCAAATGAGTTTAATAATCATTGCCCACATTTGGGATAGTGGTGAGTTCTCAGCCCAGTAGGCCCTCAATAAATAGCAGCTAAAAGAACAACAGGAGCTCCTCAGGCATGAAGTCACACAGCCACTGCCTGGCTCCGATGTCAGCAAGCAGGAGGGGATGATTTTAGATCAGAGACACCTGAATTTGAACACTGGCCCTGCTCTTTCCCACCTGTGCAACCTTAGAGAAGTCAATTAACTTCCCTGGTTTCCCTCATCTGTTCAGTTCAGTCTTAGCTACACTACTGATCTCAAAGCCCTGCTGCATGGACTCCAGGAGATAACAGATGTGGAAGTACTTAGTGTATACAAATGCGGGTGATGATTATTACTATCATGACAGCTCATAAAAGCCGGGTGGAGCTTCCTGTTGTAAACAAGTCTCCCCCGTCCCACCCCACCCGCAGTCCAGGGGCTGGCCGGTGCTTTGTTCCCAGGAGGGCATAGCTGGAGGGGCCGGCTGCGCTGGGGCAGAGGCCAGGGCTGGCTCCTGACTGCCACCATCTGCAGCCCAGGGTTGGCCCATCTGTCCAGCAGTGGGCACACATGTGGTCTCCTCCGAGGGCACAGGGTCATCAGGGTCAAGCAGGAGAAAATTGGGGGCAGCTGAGGGGAAGATTCCAGATTATTTTTAGAAAAGGGAAAAGAACAGGAAGACAGGAAGGCCCTTGTTCACCACTCTTCCACCATGTGGATGGCAGGCGGGAGGGTGGGCAGGCAGTCAGGCCCGGATGGACACTGCCCCCAGGATGGCCATCTCAGGGCGCAGTCCCAAGCCTGCACCCCACCCTGAGGGGCTCCCTCTCCTCCCAAACCATTATTAGAATGGCAAATCAATTACATTTTAATTAATTTGTTTTTAAAGCATAAAGATAATCTAGAATTAAGATTAAGAATCCCATCCTTTGAACATGCACTAAGCACCTACTATGTGCAGTTTCTGTGCCAAACAGTGAGAACAAAATTAATAAACTTAATGAGCTCCCATGGACAGAAGAACCCCTGATTCCAGGACAAGGAAAGACTGGGGCTCCCACCAAAGTACAGCTGTCACAGGGCAGAGCTGGGTAACACGCATGGCGTGGGATCAGTTGCAACTGTCTGGTCGGAGTGCTGTCCGTGGAGGTGGCACAGACCAGTAATAGGGCCTGGGGAGAGAGGCCACCAGCAGCAGAATGATCCAGGTGGGCTTCCCAGAGGGGGCGGCAGTTTGAAGGCTGGGAAGAGGTGACAAAGAGCACACAGCCTGAGCATAATATAGGAGGCGGGAAAGTTCAAGCCATGCATGGGACATGCCAGGGGAAGAAGGGGACACGAAGTGGACATGAAGTAGGAGAGAACACATTTAGGAACTGTGTCTCCCTTTGCACATTTGACCTCAGAGGGCCGCAGGGCCCAGCCTGCTGGTGCCACACTCGCACCCACAGCCTGGCTGCACCCACAGCCTGGCTGCACCCAGTGGGACGTCTTAGAGGAGACGGTGCCCGTCAGTGGTGCTGAGCAGCAGGACGACCCCTGGTGGAGTGTGGACAAGGGCTTGTGGGCTGAAATCTGGTGGCAGGGAGGTCAACGGGCCCTCCCAGTACCGTAGAGCCTGACACACAGTAGGCCCACAAGAGTTCAACTTCCCCTCCTCCTGGTCCTCCTGCACTTCTGACTCAATCTTCCCTGTGTCCCAGGGGCAGCAGAGTGGAGTGCTTAAAATGGTGACTCTGAAGCCAGCTAGCTAGGATGCAAATGCCGGCTCTTCTACTTCCTGGCTGTGTGGTATGGGGTCAGTTGCATTACTTCTCTGTGCCTCTGTCTCCTTGTCTGAATCAGTGTACACCAAGCACTTGGAATGGAGCCAAGCACTCAGCAAGCATTCAGGGTGAGCTGCTGTCTGTCCACCTTCCGAGCATCTGTGCAGTTGGGGCAGCCTATAAGGGGAGGAGTGAGCTGAGCATGCCCAGCACTCAGGACCAGGATGAGACTACCAGAGTGCGGTGGGCTTGGTGTGAGTGAACAAGACCAACAGGGACAGAAAGCGGGGGGATGCCAAGGCTGGACATTGGAGGGCCCCACTGGGCTCCTGTGGACATCTTTGGAAAAAGCTAAAAAATGACAGGCATTTTCCAAATCCCCTATTTTTCCATTCTCAGGGCCCATGGCCCCCACCCTCAGATAGGATTGTTGAATGGAACTTTGAAATGTGTCAAAAGACCCCAGAAAGGACTGTCCACTAGGCACACCAGGCAGAGCTGCCCGTGGGGCAGGGTGTGGGTGTGCACGCATGTGCCTGAGCAGATGCCCGTGTAGCTGAGCAAGTCATTGGGAACACTGGACGTGTTAACACTGGACGTGTTAACCTCTGTGTGTCGTGTCCTTGCACATGTGCAGTCTCGTGCCCGGGTCAGTGTACATGGACCTGCATCCACCTTGGGATCAGCAGCTGACTGGCAAGAGGCACAAGAGGTGGCAAATATGCACTGAAGAGTCTGACACATAATAGATGCTCTCAGCTGGGATCCCTGCACACGTTCACCTAAGCGTGTAAATGCAGTGAACACAACTATGTGTGTTTTGGCTGTGACTCCCACGTGGGTCCAAAGAAGCCCTGTCCAGAGGCAGCTGGAGACTAAGGGGCAGAATCCCAACTGCCACACAAGGGTCTTTCTTCTCCAGATCACCCAGGGAAGGTCTGGAGCCCTGTCCTGGGACACCAGAGACCAACCTTCTAGCTGTAGTCTTGGAACAGTTTAGTCAACGAGTGTCCCCCTCTGGGCTTCAGTTTCTCCACCAGCATCAGAAGAGGTAGACTCGGGGAGCTCTGAGGGGCTCCCCACTCAGAGGACCCCTGGCTCCACAGAGGAAGGTAATTGGGAGCAGCTGCCCCTGGAGCGAGTGTGGGGGCCTCAGGGAGGGGATCGCCCAGCTTCCCCCACCGCTGGACACTGCTCCGTGGTTTATGTCAAATTGTCAGTCCCAATCCTGCTTTCCTCCTGGGCAGAGCTGCCTTCAATGGACCTCAGGAGAGATGGCCTGTCCAGCCGCTGTGTTTACAGTGCTCAGACGCCGCCGGGAACCTGATCCAGGCAGGCCAGGGTGGGCAGCCCCACTGGGCCCACACCGTGTCCACACTCATTTCCCGGAGACTGAACACGGCCGGCCGCCCACCTTGTGGAGTCCAGCTGCCGGCCACCCTCGGACAGAGGGTCCAGAGTCTTACAGGCAGGCACCTTGGGAGGCTGCAGATGGCGCCAGGGCCCAGGGAGCCAGTGCAGGGCTGGGTGGGGCGGGGGGGGGGGTGCAGAGGGAACAGGGAGGGGACGTCCTCTCTGCAGGCGTCCTATGGATCTCCAGGAACGCTGCCCTCCCGCCTTGCTGACTCCTCAGTGGATCATCTAAGTCAGCAAAGGAGACGGCCACCACCCGTGAGCTGAGGTTGCATCTTACATTTTTTAATATAAGAAGAAGAAGATTTGAGGCACGTGAATATCATAAGAAATTTAAATTTCAGTATCCATAAATAAAGGTTTATTGGAACCCAGGTGTGCGCATTCATAATCATGTGTCATCTCTGGCTATTTCCACAGGACTGTGCGAGAGTTTGACAGCTGCAACAGAGATGGTGGGGCCTGCAGAGCCTTGACACAAAACATTTGCCAACCTCTCATCTAACTCATTCCTGAGTGGCATGTACAACCCTCAGGTCTCAATCTTAGGAACTCAGATAGGAACAAGAAGATGCAAGAAATGCTACTTCCTTTGTTTCCTAAAACTTAACTTCTTTCCCCAGATTTCTGGAGTCACCACATCTCTGGAATTGTCATGATGTCAAGAAGGGAGTGCAGCGGGAATGGGGTGGACAGGGCACAACACTCTGTCCCTGAGCACCTGCCCACACGGATCACCCCTGAGGTGCTCCGCAGGACCCTGCAGGTCTGGCCTCCTCGGCCAGTTCCACGGCTCCATCCTCTGGGTGCCCACACAGCTCTCCTTCCTGGGTCTCTTGTGGCCTTCCCAGTGAAGCCAGCAGCCTGGGATGCAGACAGCAGGCCCTGCCTCTCCTCTCCCCCCTCCCCTTCACATTTCTTCAAGACACTCTGTTTATCCTTCTCGCTTTACTTCCTCTGCAAACACTCTCAATGCTGAATGCTCAGACATTTGGAGAACAAAGGCCAGAAAGGCTTGTGGCCTCCTGGGTTCTGCCTTGTCACCTACCTCCCCTATGGCAATGAGCACAAGGCAGGGGACTAGGGGCAGGAGGAGGTCCTGGAGGGAAGGACAAACAGACACAGACCAGAACGCAAAACCCAGCCAGACACACATTCATCCACTCTCACAAGTTCCGGCACACATTCCCCTCTCCCTCCTTCTGTCTGTCCTGTGGAACACCCAAGGACCCTACCAGACACTATAGGGAGAAAGACATGGGCAGGGCACAACACCCCAGCACTCACACCGTTGCCAAGGCAACAGCTGGTAGCATGCATTTAACAACTGGTTCTCCAAGAGGAAAGCAGTTCTTATTTGTAGCATTTGCTAATTTCTGCAATGTGCATACCCTTACCTGGCCACTTTTTTTCAATGCCACTGAATTGAGAATCAGAAAGTGTGCTGACCATCAACTCTGCTACCTGCTAGAAGCCAACCCCAGCTCTCCACTGCTCCCAGGAACTAGGACATCAACAGGCATGGTGCCGTGTTCAGTGGGTTGAAACAAGAAAAGCAAAGGAAGAGAGGGAGCACCTGGGAAGGGGGACCACCAGAAAAGAGTGTGCCCAGTCTTGGGGGGTCCACCTCACAAGGCTGTTCTTAGAGGAAGTGGCATTAGAATTGACCCTAGAGGAAGAGGAGGAGTTTGCTAGGCAAAGGATGGAAAGAAGGGTCTTCTTGACCAGCCCACCCCAGCTGCGCCTCCTTTCTCTGCACCCCTCTGTCTGTACCTGCAGCCTGAGCCACACTTGGACATTCAATTGGAGAATCTTTCTTCTCCAGAGATGCCTCAGACTGTTCTTAAAGTTAGAAAGCATGTGAATGGGTCAAGCCAGGTTGGTGGGGGGCAGGGTCAGCTCAAAGGTCATTGCTCCTGATTATTCACTGCCCCTTCCCAGGAAGAGGATTCTGCATCCCCCACCATTGCCTGGTAGCTTGTGGTGCCTCCATGGGCAACATTTACATTGTATACAGCCATGTGTCTTGCTTTGGCCAGTGAAACTTGAGTATCAGGGACATGAAGAGCAACTGTGTGGTTTAGCCATTTCTCTTTTACTCTCTGCCCATGACTATGTGATGAAACAGAGCCACAGCCACCCACCAAGCACCAAAGATGAAATGTAATTGGGTGAAAGCAAATATTTGTGACTGTAAAGCCCCTGCTTGGGGCATGACATGATGTATCTGTCACTGCAACATAACCTAGAGGAAAATGACACAGCCCAGCCCCACCCATGATGGGGGCACATGCCCCAATGTCCCCTTTGTGTGCCCCCAAGGACACATCAAGTCTCCGAGCCTCCCTCAGTCTTGAACAAAGTCTATACAACTCACACTGAGGCAAACCTGGGGTCCCTCGAATGTCCAGAATTCTCTATAGTTCTCAGCTCGCCCTGTGGTCCTGGGCAAGGTAAACAGAGCTGCTTGGTAGTGGCTTCTCCTGTTCAATTCTCCCCATCTGACAGCAGCTATTTGTAAATGTCTCTTGGCACCCAAGAAACTACTGTCAATCTCAACCCCAAGTCACTCCAGACACTGAAAACGATCTTCTTGGAAAAACAAGCCAAACGCAAGAACTCTCTGTGCAAGAGAGAAGTCAGGGAGAGGTGGACAAGAGGTGGGCTCTGAGTTGGTCTGTGCTTGGGACCAGAGAGAGTCCAAACCAGCCCTCATCCTTGGGAGCTCCCCAGCTAGTGAGGCCCACAGGCACAGGCTCGAGCATGCGCATTAGAAGATGGCACCCACTGTGTTACACAGCACTGTGGGGTGGCAGGAGGGATGGTGAAGGACTCTACCTGTTCAGCTAGAAATTCTCTGGAACAAGTTAAGGCAGGAAGAGGTGGTTGATGGATGGTGCATAATGGGTGGGCAAGGAGGGAAGGGCAAACTAAAGTACTGCCCCTGAAAGAGTCCGAGGACCTTTCCCAAGACCTCTGAACCAGACCTGAAAAGTGAGACTGTCACCAGGTAAAGAAAAGAAACAGAAGACATGGTGGTCCAGACAAGAGGGCAGCCCCAGGGAGTCTGGGAAGGAATGGAGGCTCACTGCATCTAGGGAAGTAGGCAGGCAGGAAACACAAAGAGCCACCAAGGCATGCCGGGAAGAGAAGTGACAGGGAGTCAGCAAACAGACTGAGTTCTGATCCCAGTATCACCATTTTCTGGCTGTTACTCAGGGCAGGTGGTTTAACCTCTCCGGTCTGTGCTACTTACAAACTCAACTGCAACATGTAAGGCATAACCTCTATTGCAAGGAGATTGGGGCATTTTGACAAGTTGATATGAGCAAAGTTCCTGGTAACCTGTCATTGTGTCATGAATGATGGCTCCCTCTTGCTTTCTCCAGGATCGTGTCTCCCAAGCTCCAGGCTCTGCAGTGGCGGGGCTCTGCCTCCTGGCTGGAGATGCCAGACAGGCCCAGGTTTGCCCTTTCACCTCACCTCTCCTGCACCACAGTGTCCCTGCTGCTGTTGCCAGTCCCGGGCCACTTTCCCATTCCAACTCCCCCCAGGGCAACTCTCCCCGTGGGGACATGAAGAAGCCACACAGCAATTAGCTAAATTTAGAAACAAATTCTTATTATAAATGTTTGGGCACTCAGGCCAGGGCCCAGGAAGGGGAGTGATCCGGGGTTTGGGGATGATGTTCAAGGCCTTTCACCTAGCCTGGGGTTCAGCAGATGACAAACATTTTCAAGAGGATGCAGGCCTGTCCCTGTGCAGTTCTCCTCTTGCTCACATGGTCCCCGCTGCAGTCCACAGAGCTACCTCCTGCAGCCGGGCCTTTGCTCTTGCCGTCCCTTACCTGGAGCATGCAGCCCTCCCCCTGCCCCTTCTTTGCTGAACTCTGCCTCATGCTTCAGCATTCAGTCAGACATCACCTTTCCCAGGTGGTCTCCCCTCCACTCCCAAGGCTTCTCCGCCACCTGAGTCACGGGGCTCACCTACCACGCAGGCAGCATCTGTGCAGTCCCCACACGCTTTGGCCCATTTTGGCGAGTTCCTCCAAGGGCAGGGATGGGGTCCCTAGCACTCAGCAAGGAGCCTGGCTTAGAGGCAGGGCTCAGTGAGTATGTGGTGAATGTTTCCAGTCAGATAATCCCAGGAGCTGGGTACTGAAGGAGGAAACAGGAAGCAAGTCAAGAGCAGCAGTAACCCTCCAGGCCAGCAGGGGAGTCCGATGGAGTTCAGCAGGAGTGATGCTAAATACCTCCCTCTCCCCCTGGTGGTCAGAGCCAGTTACTGCAGCTTTCCCTTGCCTCACCCACCCCCAAGGAACAGCTGAGTCTGGGAGGATCTGTGCTGAATTCTGAGACCACAGAATCCTGGAATGCTGGTATCTTGGAAGGGATTTTACATCTTACAGAGCCTGAGTAGCATGCCTGTCCCACTTATCAGATGGAAAAACTGAGGTCCAGAGAGAGGACACAGATTACCAAAAGAACTAGAACCCAGATCTCCTGAGGAATATGAAAAAGATTTTGAGGGTAGGAACGTCCAAAGCGATAGGGCTTTCTAGCCTGCATTGCTGCCTAATGGTCCCTGGGTCCTATTTTATCTCTTGTCCAGTTATGCGCCAGAGCTGGGCACACACTGTTACTTGTTCGATACTTGCTAATCGATTTATTCTGTCTTCTCTTTTACCCCATTGTCTGCCCTGGAAGATGGGTTCTAGATCTGTCTGTACCTGACTGTTGTTTCCCTACAGGCTGCCCCATTGCCTCTATGCTCTTGGTTTCCTCAGTTGCAACTAGAAAGTGGGCTAGACCCAGGGAGGCACGTAAGCTTCCTTTCAGTGTCACCTTTGATTGATTAGCATTATCAGTCAAGGACTTTTTTGGTAGGGGGTCTCGTTGCTTGAGAAGGTCTTAAGGGAGGGGTGCTGTGGCTGATTAGCAGTGCCTGTCACAGGGCCAGGAGGCAGATTTGCAGACTTGGGGTCCCTGGATCTATAAACCTGACTTAGGCTCCTGAGGCCCCAGAGTGCTTTCCAGCTCTAACCATCTAGATTTCCTGTTTCTCCTATCTCTACTATGACCGTCCAAAATGGTGTCAACCTCTCTGCTGGGTCTGAATGTTTAAAAAGATAACCAAAGACCGCTTCTCTTCCTTGAGAGGCTCACAATTGGCTAATAGACATGTCCAAATTCACACACGAACAAGTGCACAGTCTGAGGGAGACTGAGCACTGCGAGAGGAAAAGACCTTTTGGGTCAGGGGTCTGATGTGTCAGCATCTGCAGGAACCCTCCTGACCAGCCACCTCATCACTCACTCCCTGTCCCCTCACAGGCATCTTACACTGTGACCCTAGCCTCACACACCATGTGGGGTCACAATAACAGTCCTGGATCCTGGGTTCATTCGTAGGCTCTGCCATTTCCCAAAAGTGTGGCCACAGACAAGTTATTTCCCCTCTCTGCTTCTCCATTTCCTCAGCTGTCACCTGGCCTGATAGAGTGCTCCTGAGGAGCCAAGAAGCCCAGGTCCATCCACCTGGTGTGTAGCAGCCTTCATCAGGGGAGCTGGCACTATAACTTGATGTCCACCTCTTATCACTTTCCTGCTGTGAGATGCAGAGACATCTGCATCCACTGCTCTGAACAGAAGCAGATATGCCAGCAGGGCCTACTGGGCCTTCCCTCCTCCAGGCTGACCCCTCCACCTGCTGCCCCTATAGACACTTACTGGCCAGGACAGGCTGACTCCAAAGCCAGGGCTCTGGGCCAGCCCCTTTAAGGAGGATCCACATTCCCTGAGAAAGGAGGACAAGACTGGTGTTCCCAGGGGTCCCACACCCTCAGCCCCAGCTGCACCCACACTCACGGAGGCCTGGCCGGGGAGCCATCCTATCTCTCCTCGGAGAGCCTGCCTCTGCCCCCACCTCTCCCATAACCATTAAACACGCTGCAGTGGAAACGTAGCTGTCACGTGGCCCATGCAGCCCGCCAACCTTGGCACTTCTCCTCCCATCCCGTTTGTTTTTCTAATATAAAACTAATATGACATAATGTATAATCTAATTTGGAAATTACCATTTGCTTGGCTGGCGCACACTGCCAGCCAATACCAACAGCAAGAGAAATTATTTAAGAATGTTTCTTTTCCTTGGGAACATGGCTGATAATTTATTTTTCCGTCAGAAGATTACTTTTCTCTTTACGACATTTCCTGCCCGTGTGATTTGCGTTAGCGTTCAATAAAATGCTCTGTGCCTAATGCGGGAGGTGAGTCAACTCAACTTCCCTTGAATGGAGGGAGGGTGTCAATCATGGTCAATGGTGGGCTGGGACCTGCTGCCCAGGTACAGGAGGCAGGTGCCTGGGGCCCAGGGGACTATTGTGATGAGAATTGAGCAAGTCTCTAAGTCACTAGCCCCTGTCCCATGAAACAGCCTTCTGAGTCCAGGGCAGCCCAGGACCTGCTGGCCTCTGGGAATCAGTGATGCTCATTTGGCATGGCTGGGCCAGAGGGCTTAGCACCAGGGCAGACTGTAAGTCGAGATGGTGATTGACTGCAGTTCAGGCTTCCAACCTGTCTACACCTGAGTCTCCACTGGAATGAAGTATCTCCTCTTCTGCAGCCACCACACACACACACACACACATACACACACACACACACACCTCACAATGCAGTTCAGGTCACTTGGCACAATGCAGTCAGGTCAATTCATTCCTTCATTCTTTCTTTCAATAGGATTGCAAAGCCTCAGCCTGCTTCTCAAGTTAGAGCTGGTTCCAAATCCTAGCCCTGCCAATACCCTCGTGACCCTAGTCAATTTTCTTCTCCTCTCTGAGCCTCTGTGAACCTCTTCTGTAAAATGGGAATGATAACCAAGACCAGCATCACTGGGTTTTACAAACCGTAATGATGCAAGGGGCTCCTTACCCCAGTGCCGAGCACATGGCAAGAGCTCATTACTGTCATCGTTAGGCTCTAAAGAGTGATCTGGGGCTGGGGTTGTGGCTCAGTGGTAGAGCGCTTGCCTAGCATTTGTGCACTGCGTTGGATCCACAGCACCACATAAAAATAAACAAATAAAATAAAGGCATTCTGTCCATCTACAACTACAAAAATATAAAGAGTGATCTGATAGTGACCAGAGCTCCTGGAGACTCGAGAGAGTTCTGGTCCCAGTGACCTGCTTGCACCCTGGAAACCAGGATGACACTGACAATTAAGTGTCTCAACACTCTGGGCCACAGCTCACCACCAAGTCACTGCAGGTGCCGAGCAGCTCACCCCTCACAGTTGTAGTCATTGGGGAAAAGTACCCCTGAGCCAAGTACTGGGCAACCAGGAACTCTGAAGGGGACTTCTTCCCTCCCCGCTGCAGTCTGGGGAGAAGGGGCTGGAACAGCTTTCTCAGATTTTTCTCCCCCTCCACCACAACCACTCTGTCCTGACCTGAGACACTCATTCTCCCCATTAGAGAGTTTATTTACCCAAATGAGTGACAGACTGCACGTCTTCCTGGAAGCTGTGAGACTGGGCGGGGGACATTCTGGTGACGGACGAAGAAGTGAACCATTCTCTTGGCTGTACTGACCACCCGACTTCAGAAGATGCTTGCCCAGAGGCGAAGCTGGACAGGGCAGGGGGTGCCTCCCTAAGCACACGGCCTTGTTAATGCGACCAAGTTAAGTGGTTGTTTTGGTTTCACGGTTTCGAGGCAACTGGCTCTTCACGAAATTGACTGAATGTTTAGACACGGGCTCTCCTGCTTGAGAGCTTGTTTGACAGAACGGAGTGGGTGTTTTGTTACTGCCTGGTGACCAGCGTGACCTGCTGCCTTTGCATTCTTTGATTGGGTTGACTGCTTGTTTGGCTGTGGTGATTGGTGGTTTCACCAGGTTGACTGGTGGCTTGGTCGCGGTTAGAGCCTCTGCTGTTTAGGTTGGATAGGTGTTTTGGCATTCACTGACTGCGTTGACTGGGTTTGACTGAACTGACTGGATGCTTGAGTGAATTAATCCAAATATTTGGACATTGTTTGAAGCCGTCGATTGGCTGTTTACAAGAGCCCTGGTGTGTTGCTATTAGGCGACCTGACTGACCCATTGTTCTGGCATTGTTTGACCTACAGGCTCGTTATTGAATCGGTTTGGTGTTTTGGTTTTGTTTAACTCTGAAGACAGGCCGTCTGAGAGTCATTTGATCAAGCGGATTGGTTGCTCAATGGAGTGGAACAATTCTCCGGCATCATTTGATCACATTATTCAAATGGAGCTGGTGTTCGGCTAGTCTGGCCCTCTGTGTTGAAGGTATCCATTCTTGGTTTTAAGATCCTGCACTGATGGGTGGCTGGGGCACTGCTTGGACAGGCCTACGATGTTTAACCAGGTTGACTGGTAGTTAGGGCTCCCTTGCCCATTTCAGCCGCTGTTTGGACAACTCGACCTGATGTCTGTCATTGCATTTCGGCTGACCTGCACTTGCCGATCAGCCTCCCCCCGCCCCCCCCACCCGCCAGGGAGGCTCAACATGTGGGAGTGGGAAGGAAGGAGGCTGGGGGTCCCCCAGCCTGCAGGCTGCTTGGGGCAGGTGAGAACAGAAAGACCGTCAGCGATTCACTGCTGGGCTGCAGAAGGCTGAGCGCCGCTCTCCTCTCCTGAGCGCCACGGAGACGAATGCATTTGGCAGAACACTGCAAAAATGCAACCTCTGGGTTAAGTGGTTGAAATTAGGCCCAACGGGGCTGTTTCCCTGAGAATTTACAGTCGCTGTAGAACTCAGCCCTGATCAAGGGAGTGTCCCTCTTGCCAAGATGGAGAGCAGCTCCCCAGCAGGCGGGCTGCACCCACACCAAAGGCCTCCCACCTTGGACGAGCCAGATCAAACAGGCGCCTCCACTGGTGACCACAGAGGCTAATGTCTGTCCTCCCCGCAGGGGGCAGCCTCTCCCTGGAGTCCAGGGGAGGTGGAGGACCCTTTTTCCCATGGCTTCCTGGCAGACTCAAGGCCGTCTACACCAAGTGGGTTGTGAGTGGCACCGCGGGATCCTCCGTCCCCTTGCAGGTCGTGGGAACAGAAATGCCCACCTCGTGCATCCAGCACCAGACCTCAGGGTTGGAGGAATCCTCCAGAGGTGTAGACCAACCCCCCACTTTACACATGGGGAAACTGAGTCCCAGGACAAGAAAGGAACTTTCTGAGCTGGGCTTTAGGACACTCTACATTATTAACCCTTTTCAGTTAAAGGCAGGTTGAAGTAGGAAAGCCCTGATCAGGGAGCAGGGAAGGGGTCAGAGCTGGTACAGCCACAGCCACACAGCTCTCTAATTCACTGTGGGGCTTACGGCAAGCCCCTTCAGGAGAGCAAGAGTGAGCCATGGCTGAAGAAACATCCAGGGTTAAAAACTCCGGTCACAGAAACTCAGGCATTCACAGTACCTGGATCTGCCACCTCTGGCTGCATTAATAGTAGTAATATCATCAGAGCAAGGGAGGTGAGGGCCTCTCCAAGCTCCACATGAAGTTCCAGATAAGGGTTAATGGCCACATAATAAAGTGAGTCACAACCATGAAGAAAAGGTTCTGTAAGCCGTGTCCTAGCACAAACAGATGAAGGAGCAAGGACTGTCCTCCCTAGAGAAGAAAAAAAGGGGGTCACTGTCTGGAAAATGCAGACTTTGGGAGGACAGGTGAGCAGACAAGTTTGAGGAACATCAGAAAACAGAGGCAGAACCAGTGTGGCACCCAGGAGGTACTTGGAAGACATTTTAATTCAATTACAAGGGGGCAAAATACTAGAAAAGAACTTTCTGACAGACAGATCCACTTTGACCCTGAAAGAACTCCTGGCCCCAGAGGCTGGTGGGCAGAATTCCTGTGTTGGGTGAACAGACAGTCAGATGAGTCAAAGACAAACACCTGCTGTTTCCTGGACGTGGTACCTTTCCTGGTGCACCACCATTAATGCAGCCTTGATTATGCTTCCTCGTTCTGTCTGGCCAGCCTGTACTGAACTTGGTGCACTACCACCTCCAGATTCTGGTCATATGAAGCCCTGGGAAACGGGCCCCGCCAAACCTCACTCATGCCGTCACTTTCCCTTCTTTCATTTTTTTGGGAGGGAGGGGGATACCAAGGATTGAACCCAGGGGTGCTTTACCACTGAGCCACACTTCCAGCCTGTTTAATTTTTTATTTTGAGACAGGGTCTTGCTAAGGGCCTGAGAGCCTCCCTAAGTTTCTGAGGCTGGCTTTGAGCTTGTGATCCTTCTGCCTCAGCCTCCCAAGCTGCTGGGATTATAGGCGTGCATCACCGGGCTCAGCACGCCATCGCTTTTCAAACCCACATTTCAAACACTAAACCTTTGTGAGCCCCAGATCCACCAACCAACATCTCTCTCTGCTCTCTTCCAGCTCCTTTTGAGCTCCAGGTGGGAGCAGTCAGGCAGCTGTGGCTGAGGCAGAGCCTCGGAACACCTTGCTGGAGACCAGCCTCAGATAGTCTTTCAGACAAGGAAAGGCAGGGAGTCAGGGAGGCACTTTGCAAGAATCCGACAACTGCAAAATTCTTGGTGTTAAGATCCTGCTGTTCATCTGGTGTCGGGCAGCCTGAGTCCCTGGCCTGACTCTCAGAAGGCACAGGAGGCACACGAGAAGGGAGGTCAGAAAAACCCAGAGCACCAGCCTCCCATCAGAGACCTGAGAAAATACTATGCTCAGCCTCGATGGTCCCTAGGAGCCCTGGCCAAAGATGTATCGTGCCGCTGCCCGTGGAGTCCGAGGGCTGCCGGCCACCCAGCCTCTGCCTTCCACCCAGGCAGCCAGTGTGGGAACCCACAGACCCCAGCAGCCTTCCTCACACACCCTCTCTCAGGAGCCGCCTCTCTACACAGTCAGGGCCTATCAGACCCACACAGGGCCACCCAGGGCTGAGAACAGAGGATTCAAGGAGGTCAGGCTGCCAGGGACACTGCTGGGAGGCACCAAGGGTAAAGAGCAATCACCGTGCCCTTGGGGGGAGCTGCACGCACCCTGCTTCCCGACAACCTCCTGGGTGACCTGGGTGGGTCCTCCTGACCCCACTGGGCCTCCTCCTCCTCCCAGCTCCCGGGTAGGCCACAGAAATCTTGGCATCCCACCCCGTCCATTCAGAGGCAAGAAGACTGAGCCGGGGAGTGGTTGGACCTGGGACTGGAGCTCAGCCTGGTGCAGCCCGGGCCCTCTGTTCCCACCACATGAGCTGCCTCTCCAAACCTGCACTAGCTGCTCACGGCCACCTCAGCCCCAGGAGCCTGCAGCCCACAGGGAATGCATCATCTGCTGGGGCCGCCACAGCAAGTCCTGCAAACTGGGTGGCTTAGAGAACAGAAATTTATCATCTCACAGTTCTAGAGGCCAGAAATCTAAGATCAAGGTGTCAGTGGGCCGGTTCCATCTGAGGGATGTAAGACTGTTCCGAGCCTCTCCTCCGGGTGCTGGGAGGTTGCTGGCAATCTGAGTTCCTTGGCTTGGAGAGGGACCACCCTATGGTGGCTTTCATCTTCACCTGGCCTTCTCCCCATGTGTGTGTCCTGAGTGTCAGTACCCAGACCTCTCCTTTTCAGAAGGACACAGTCAGACTGGGGCAGGGCCACCCTGCTGACCGCATTGTCACTGTAGTACCTCTGTAGAGCCCCCATCTCCAGATGAGCTCACATTCTCAGGTACTGA
Organism: Marmota flaviventris; assembly: GCF_047511675.1. Classification (NCBI taxonomy): domain Eukaryota; kingdom Metazoa; phylum Chordata; class Mammalia; order Rodentia; family Sciuridae; genus Marmota; species Marmota flaviventris. The sequence continues at coordinate 36,825,150 of NC_092507.1, read as the reverse complement.
GGGTTAGGAGGTCAATGCACATCTTTGGGGAGGTCACAGTTCAACCCATCAAAGAAGGGTTCCGGACTCCTCTGCGGATGTCTCCAGGCACATGCACACACGTTAGAAAGAGCATTAAGGGCCGCTACCCCAGTAAAGGATGCTCAGGGTTGGGGGGTTGGACTGTATCCAGCTGAGGGAGCATAGGGTAGAGGCCAAGATTCATGGTCACTGACACCAACTGGCTGTGAGGCCTCGGGCAAGGAGGACAGCCTCGCTGAGCCTTGTTTCTCATCTGCAAAATGAGGGTGCTAATTCTGGGGCCCATGCCTCAGACCTGGTAAAACCAAAAAGAAAAGACTTTGGAGGCTGTGGAAGGAACAGACTTGAGGTTCTCCATTTTATCCCGAGGGTATAGCTAGGGTTTATTTCCCAGCCTCCCTTGTAGTTAAATGTGGCACTCAGGAGGTTCAAGTAAATGGAATGTGGGTGAGCCAGAATGTGTGCCAGCCCCAGTCCCCCTTGTGACCCGCCATGCCCCACCACCATCCACCATTTGAGTGCAGAGGACCAATACCCTCAGGAATGGCAAGGCCACCTGGATCCCTGAGTCACCATGGACTAGGAACACTTGCATTAACAGGAAGTCCACAGCTGGGCTAATCCACAGAAATCATGGAGTCACATGGTCACAGCAGCTCTGTGGCCTACACTGACCTGGAGCCTGGAGGGCTGTCCCAACGTCAGGAATGTGAGTGCACTGGGGCGGGGAGGACTTGGTCAGAGGGGAAGCAGGCACCCAGCTATCTGGGGACACAGGAAGGGAGTGTGGGTTCTATTGCAATTAGAAAGTCCACCCCACCACCTAGCTGGCTGCCCACAGCAGCCCAATAAGTTGACTCAGCACCAAGTCTCCATCCCTGCCGGAGGAACGCAGGCGCCAGCCTCAGTCTCCCTGGGGTGGCAGTGGGAGAGGCGGGAACAAGGGGCCCATCTAGGGACATGCTCCCAGGGCGACCTGCCAGGAGGAGGCACTGCCCACAGGGCAAGGATGAGAGTCGCTTAGGACAAAATCAGAGGTCATCCCATGGTCCTGATCCCCTGCCCCAGCCCACAGCAGAGGTGACTCGAATAGTCAGGCACCCATGGATTGTCCCCATGAAGGAACCTCTAGGCCACCTGGCTTTCAATTCATAGCTGTCCTATGCTCTGAACAGAGGCCCCCAAAAGAACCCAAGAGTATCGGTCAGGCTCACAGAAGGTCAACCTGCAGGGATCCTCCACACAAACCTCTGCCCACATCCCTGCCCACCCCCGCCACCTCCAAAGCCAGCCTGGGCCTCGGCTGGTGCCCAGCATGGCCACCTCACCTGCCCTGCCTAGGGCCAAGGCTGCAACCCCTGCTCTTCCTTCTTGGGTAGTAAGTTGCCAACTGCTCATGGGGGTCATTCTACCCGGGGTTCCTCCAGAAAGCTGTTGCGGCCCTCTGCCTGCTCGAAACTCCACCAGTGCTGACCTGCAAACCTGGACTCATCCCTCCCACCTTTAGCACAAAGGGCAGTGCTGGATGACCTTCAAAATCCACCAACTCTGCTCCCCCACCCCCGCCTGCATCCACTAATAAGCCCCTGAGCACCCACTGTGAGCCTGGCCCAGGTGACAGGGATTTGGGGACACCATGGGCTGATGTCTGAGAAGTGTCATAAGGGACACGAGGAAGCAGCATTGTCAGATTAAAGACTGCTTAGGAAATCAGAAAAGGCTTCTCAAGGGAGGGCACATTCAGACAGGACCTTAGACGATGAGTAGGAGTATCCCCAAATCATAGGAAAAAATGGAAAATTTTCTATAGCACTTTATTTGTTCACTTCTAGAATCCCTTCTGACCTTCCAGATTCGGGTCTCAGCAAGTTGGGACTTAGAATATGCAGATGTTTAGCTCTCACAGTCTCTTTAGACATTAACACTATTTTCTGATTGAGATGACTGAGGCCCAGAAAGGGAAAGGGACTTCCCAAGGTCACACAGCAGGGAGTTAGTAAACAGATCCTGAAATCTGAGTGTGCCGACTTCCAGTCTAATGATCCCACCACAATAACTCATTCACCTCCTTTTCCTTTTCCATCCACCATCTGGCCTGACCAACTGCCCCTTCCCTCCCAGCCAGACTCAGGATAAGTTTTATAGGGAGGTAACTGATGGGGGTGAGGGGTAGAGAGTAGAAGAAAGAGTTTAACCCACCATGTTTTCATACTTGGGATCTGAAAACACGATTTCCCCCAGCAAAGCAGCTTAGCGTTAAGCGGAAAATCGGCTTGGAAGGATGTGATATCATTTATAACAGTACATTAAATGCAAGCTGAGAACCTGATATATTTTAGGAACATTCAGCACACTCTAGACTAATAAACATTTTACAATATTATTGCACATGTTCATTTCACTTTGTACAAATAATCATTCCCTTCACATCTAATAAGTCTGTTTGACACATAAGTGGTCCTCGGCACACACCTCGAAGGGCCTTGTTTTTCTGTGCATTGATCATTTATTTGTGTAGCCCACTGGGACAGTGACTAATGATTTTGAAAGTTTAAATGTCCTCCAACATCGTCTTTTGTCTCCCTGCCTGTTATCGTATAAATGTAAAATAATTTCATCTTGGCCCCAGAATGTATTGTTTTTCATGTATGAAAAATGCCTGTCCCCTCTCTACTTGGCGTGGCATCAATCAGTTTAAAACAATATTTGGAGGAGCCCTGGTCTGCGGGTCCTCCAGCAAGCTCCCAAGGTCCCCAGGAGACAGGCCCCAAACACCACTTACTGGGGAATTTCCAAACAAACCTGCCGCCACCACTGCATCAACTCAGAAGCCCGGAGACCCGCCCCTCCCCGGCCCAGAAAGCAGAGACTTGCTGCTCGTCCCCTTCTTTTTCCAACCCCAAGAACATCCCTGGAGGCCTCTGGGGCCTGGCACTGCTGTGCTAGGAGCTGGGCGAACAGGGATGGACCCAACGAGGTCCTGGCTTGAGGAACTTAGAGTCAGGGCAGGGCCACCACTAGCTCAAAGAATTTGTGTGTGGGAAACAGAAAAAGTCCCCCCCTCTGGGTGGGCTCCACCAGTTGAGCATATCACTGTAGAGCAGGTGCCTTTGTAGGAATTAGAAACATCTCTCTTCCCTCTGGGAGGAGGCAGTTCCCCCATAGGGGCACATTCCTCAGCTGGATATCCTTGGGCAGTGTGTGACCTAAGCAACTGAACAAAGAGGACACCCTGGTGGAGTTGGGGTGGAGGTCAGTGGGCAACAGACACAGAAATAATGTTCTGATATATATGCCCCCTAAAGAAACAAGCCATCAGGAGTGGAAGCCCAGAGGGAAGATAGTTAATAAGGCTTTATAAGTGAACTTTGAGTTTGGCCTTGAAGAAAAAGTAGATGAGTCTAGGAATTAGACCAGAAACTATCAACTCCTAGAAGAAAACATAGAGTCAACACCCCAAAGGCACAAGGAATGAGTTTCTCAATAGGACATTTGAAGCTCAGAATAATGTCAAGAGTTAATAAGTGGGGAGACATCATTTAAAAGCTTCTGCACAGCAAAGAAAACAATTAGGAATGTGAAGAAAGAATCTATAGAATGGGGAAGATCTTTGCTAGCTACTCTTTTAACAGAAAAATAATATCTAGAATGTACAAAGCATTCAAAAAGCTTAACAACGAAAAAAACCAATTAATAAATGGGAAAATGAACTAAACAGTTACTTCAATACAAATGGCCAACAATATACAAAAAAAAAAAAAAAAACATTGTTCAGCATCATAAGCAATAAGGGAAGTACAAATCAAAACTACACTGAGATGTCATCTCACTACAGTCAGAGTGGCAGCCATCAAGAATACAAACAATAATAAATCCTGGAGAGGATGTGGAGGGAAATGAACACTTTTACACTATTGGCGGGATTCTAAATTAGTACAGCCTCTATGGAAATCAGTGTGAAGGTTCCTCAAAAGATCAGGCATAGAACCCCGATATGACCCAGCTATACCAGTCTTCGGTATTTATCCTGAAGAATTAAAGTCATCGTACTATAGTGACACACACATAGCCATGTTTATAGCAGCACAATTCACCATAGTCAAACTCTGAACACAGCCTAGGTGCCCATCGACAGATGAATGGATACAGAAAATGTGGTGTGTATGCACAATGGAGTTTTATTCAATCATAAAGAAAATGAAATGATTGTCACTTGAGAACATCATGTTAAGCAAAATAAGCCAAACTCAGAAAGTCAAGGGTCGTCTGTGATCTCTCACATGTTTGAACTAGAGAAGAAAAGGGGGGGGGGGGGAGGTGGGAGGGAATCTCATGAAAATCAAAGGGAGATCAGTGGAGTAGAGGAAAGGGCGGGGGGGGCGGAGGGGAGGGTAAAGGGAAACCCTGGGGCATGATATTTGGCCAGATCATATTGTTATGTCATGTGCATGTATGAATATATAACAGTGAATCCCACCATTATGTTCAACTATCAAACACCAACAAAAAATGTGCGGGCAAAGTAGGTGAGTGATAGGCAAAGGAAGAGTGCCGCAGCCTCTATCCTACCCACCAAGCAGAAGGCTGCTCCCAGCCACTAGGTGAGAGAGAGCTGGTACTTAGAGAGACTAACCAAAGGAGGAAGAAGAGAAGTAAAAGAGGATGAGGTAAGAAAGGGACGTGTTGAGTGAACAAGTGACTGAATGGAGGGACAGAAGGGCAGACAGGTAGGTAGGTGAATGGATAGACAGGAAGCAGAGACTATATTCAAGTTTGGGAGTTTTCTATATCTTATTAAGAAATGAGTGCCTTTTCCCCACAATCAGTAAGTGGTGAATTCAGAACCGTATGTTAGATGACCTCCCTGCCTACAATGAACTGGAAAAAGTCAATCTGGGCACAGAGGGGCATCTCCCTGGCGCTCAGCTAGAGTGAACCTTGGAGTCATCCCATTAGGAAAAGGGAAGGAAGGAAAGCAACGTTGACTGAGCAATGGCAGCCCTATCTGGCAAATGTGTGTCTTCAACTGGGCCCTGGGAAACAGGCTCAGAAAAGTGCTTTGCCTAAAGTTCCCTGCCTGTTCAGAGCCAAGAGTCTGCCCGGCTCCACAGTTGGTGCTCAGACCACTCATGCACAACTGATCCATGAGATGGCCTGAAATTGAGCCTCCTCGGCCCTTTTGCCGAGGATCAAGAGTTCAAAGCCAGCCTCGGCAAAAGCGAGGCACTAAGTAACTCAGTGAGACCAAATACAATACAAAATAGGGCTGGGGGTGTGGCTCAGTGATCAAGTGCCCCTGAGTTCAATCCCTAGTACCAAAGAAAAAAAAAAAAAAAGAAGAAGAAGAAGATGAAAGGAGGGAGGGAGGGGATACACAAATCGACTCACTTTAAGGACACTTCCTGGCAGTTTCACATATATCTTCAGTTAATTGACTAGAACCTACCTGCCACCCAGAGCTGCAAGGCAAGCTGGGAAATGATCTTTATTCTAGATATCCACATGCTCAACTAAGATCTGAGGTTCTATTACTCTGAAACAGGGATAAAATGGTTGCTGTGAGTCAACCCTCCGTCTCTACCTCGGGTGTTATACCATAGGATCAATATCTCAGAGTCTGGAGTTAAACAACCCTGAATTCCCTTCCTAATTCTGTCACTTTCTAGCTGTGTGATGTTGAACAAAGCAATTACCTTCTCTGAGCTTTTGTTTCTCTAAGCACTGGAAAGTATCATCATTACATGGCAGGCACCATTATAAGAACTTTACACGGTCTGCTCTTCTTAATTTGCACAATGAATATGAGCTGGGTAGTATTATTAATATTATTATCCCATTTTAGAGTTGAGAAAGCTGAGGCTCGGAGAACTGAGATGACTTTCCCTAGGTTATGCTCATTCAGAAACACGTGTAAGGAATGCCTGCTCAGTGCCACACCTGGTGACAGGCTCTGAAGACACAGAGAAAAGGCAGATGCCGTCCCAGCCCTTCCTGAGCGCCCCAGTGGGAGAGGTAGATCTGGGCTCTTCCTCCCACTCCACCAGGATGACCCCCATAGCATATGTAAGGGTGTGGGGGCTCAGTCCAGGGAAGAGAGAGCAAAATGTTTCTTAATTTTCCAGGAGCAACCAGCCTGTACCCATAATCACTGTCCCAGAGCATGGTCCCAGCCCAAACTCAGTGCAAAGTGCTCACAAAGGTGTTTAAGATGAGGAGCAGCAGTCAGTCCGTCAGGTAGTCAACCAACAGCAGCTGCTGGCCAGTCCAAGAAGACCCAGCAGTGACAGCAACCCTGACATACACCTGAGGGGACCTGGCGGTCACAGAGCACCTGCACATCTACTACTGCATTAGGTCCCTTTGTAGATGAGGATGTGGAACTTCAAGAGGTTAAGTCACCTGCCCAAAATGACACAGGAAGTATCGAGGCAGACGTCCCCAGGAATATTCCAGAGGATAAAGACAGAGGTGCGGCATTGCCTAGCTGGTGTAAGGACTGACACGTGGCTCAGGCAGCCTTGGCATTGACTGGGACAGGCATGAAGGCAGTTAAAGAGTTTGGTGCCTTCTGGTGGCAGAAGATCCAGGTAAGGCCCAGCAGGTACCCTGCAGAGAGGCTGCACATGAAGGGGGCTTTGGGGAAAATCAGTCAAAATGTTTGACCCCCACTTTTTAGCACCTCAGGGGACTGGCTTGAGCTCTCCAGTCATTGGCCTCCATTTGCCCATCTGTGATCAGACGACCCCTCAGTGACTGTGAAAAGCAGGGCAAGAATGCCACTGTCTGGGCCTCAGTCTCCCCTGCTGCGAGGTCTTCTCTCACACAAGGGAGGCCACAGCACAAGGGCACTTGCACGGCCTTGTTCTGGACCGGGCTTTCCAACAAGCGTGGTGACAGTTCTTTGATGGGGAGATCAGGAGACAGGAAGGAAGAGCCAGACAGACCTTGGGTTCCAGTGCTGTCCCTGGACCTGTAGAAAGGGACAGGAGCAAGTGCCACCTGGGGGAAATGTGCCAAGTAAAGGAGCCAGCCTCCACACAGTGCTAAGCACACCGCCAGCCACTCGGAACACCCTCCATAACTTTGGGTCTTCCTCTCCCTCTTGCTTTGCCCAAGTCCCAGACAGGCGTTGTTCACAGCAGATGGCTCCAGGCTGGAGAGCAGCCCAGATGGTTGAGGCCAGAGAGGAGAAGGAACTCTTCCGGGCTTACCAAGCATGATGCAGACCCAGCCAGGCACAGCACTTAGGGCTTGGAGACACTCCATGATGCCGCAGGTGTTGCAGCACCTTAGCACTTGGTGTTGAGACCTGCAAATTGACAGCCAGGTTCTCACTCCATCCTGGACCAGTATTCAAGAAACCCAGCCCAGCGGAGCAGAGCCACGTCCACATCACACCTCCACTTCTCCCGACCATTGCTTTGAGGAGCAACCCCGTGTTATTTGTGATTTCTGACATTCGCCCCCTTGCAAGCCCCTCCCCCCTTTCCTGTTTGGCCTGCGAATTGGAAAGGGCTATAAACAGGCAGGCGGGCTCCTCGCCCCAGGGCGAGCCTGTCAGCCTGCCAGGGGAAAGGTAGGACCCAGGGGACCCCGCCCCCACCCGCCCCACGCAGCCCAGCTGAAGAACTTGTAAAGACAGGATTTGTTTGTTTTTTTGGATCTGGCTCAGGATCTGGCTGAGGCCAGGCCCTTTGGGGAAAAGCAACTTTTAAATAAATGCTTCAAGATTGTGCAAACATTTCAGTAGTATTGGAGGCCTGGCGTTCTGGGTCAGGGAGGGAAAAAAATACCTGTCAATCATTCTAGAGATGAAAACCTGATAGCAGAGTGGTTGGCGAGGACTAGGGCTTGGGTTGCAAATCTCAGTTGTGGCTGGCTGAAACCAACTACACTTCAGCCCTCTCTCAAAAAATCATTTGCATGTTAATCAATAGAGCAGCCCTGTTTGACAGGCACAGAGAGCACAAGGCGCTGGCAACCAGAGCCATGCATGTGTGCAGAAAGGACGCAACTCAGGCAGACAGAACTACATTTTAGCCTTGGCTTTGCCACCGATTAGCTCTGCAGTCTTGGGTGAGTTATTTAGCATCATTTAGGTCAATTTTCTCTTTGGTAAAATGAGGTTGCAATATCCATCTTATAAGGATGTTTTGAGACATAAATAAAAAACAGATTACAACATAAAACCCAGCCCATTTCAAAAGCATAGCAATAAACAATGGCAATGTTATTAGCTGTCACTTATTGGGCAGTTTCTCTGAGAAGGGACTTGCTATGTTTTCACTGATCCTCAAAATCAGCCCTATTCAGCCTGGCAGTCACAATGATGTCCTCTGCACCTTTTCTGTGCTGACCTCAGGGCTAGTGATCTGCAGAAGGAAGCCCCATGCTGGGCCAGAGAAGTGTACACGGTGTGAAGCCAGGGGAGAGAGAGTTCTGTGCCTCTGTGAGAGGGGAGGTCTGGACTGAGTCCTGAAGAATGAGGGAGAGGTGCACAGGGGAGGAGCACTCCAGATAGAGGGAGGGCTTTAAGCAAAGGCTCCAGAGCAAGCCCCCAGAGCAGTGGGGATGCAGGGAAGGGGTCATCTGGGTGACAAAGGTGGCAGAGTTAGACTGGAGTCAGGGAGCACAGTCCTGCACTGCAAAAGTCCAACTGGGTTCTCTGGGCCAGTGCAGGGTCTCCTCCTTTCCACTCCCCCTGCAGTCCTCCTCCAGCAGCTGCATGACTACTGGTGATAGCCCAACTTTGCTGTCTGTAGATCTCTGCCTATCCTGCCTCAAAGGGTTCCTGGAGATCAGAGAATTTTGAGGTTAAAGTGCTCCACCAATTCTGGGTGCCATTATTCTACAAATATACACAAACATATGCATATACGCATGAACATGTGCATATAACACACACACAGGCTCAGGAATCAGGATGACCTGGTTTCCCATCCCAGACTCACCATTTACTGCTCTGTTCTCCAGAGATTCATGTCTATAATGCATAGAAAGTGCCAGCATGTTGCCTGGCATATGCAGGCACACATGTATTCTCATTCAAACACTGGCAAACTCAAACTACCCGTTTCTCCTTCAAAAAGAAACCACCACCGACCCAGATCAATTTATGAGACTTTGCAGCCCAGACATCAGCCCCCAAACCCTTTCTTGTACATGTGGGGAAACTGAGGTTCAGGGAAGGAAGAGAGTATATTCAGCTCAGAAGCAAAGGAGAGCATGGAAAGGAGCCTTCCAGGAATGTGCAGGCATCAAACTGAGCCTTGAAGAGTGAGCAGGCCTCCAAAGGCAGGTCAGAAGGGCATTTCAAGGTGAGGGAACAGCATGAGCAAGCACCCAGAGATGTCACTGGTGAACCTGGGAAACAAGAGTCATCCAGTTCGGAGGTCAGTGGTGAGGGGTGCTAGAGAAGAAGCTGGGGAAATCCTTGAATCCAGGCAGGAAGAGCCCTTGGGGTAAGCTTGGAAGACTGGATATTCTTGGGAGCCACGGGGAGCCCAAGACGGAAGGCAGTGGCATGGAGTCAGTATTTGAGAAAGATTTCTACACTGGATGCAAAACCAGAAAGGCTTGGCCCGGGCTAGGAGGGAGGAAGGCAAGCGGATGAAATAGACAGATGGAAGACCTCTCAAAGAAGGCTTATTTTCCAAAGGAGGAAAGAGAGATGGAGACAAGTGGGCATAGAGGGGCAGATACTTGATGGTGACCCACAAAGAGCCATCTTCAACTCAAAGGACTGCAGATATGGGGTTTAGAACAGAGGAGATTCTGAGAACAGAAGGCTTCCTGACACCCAGCCTCGGACTCTTCTACAAAGCCCTGCACCACATCCCACCCTCTCCCCCATTCCAGTAAGGAAGGCAAAGGGCTCAGGGCCCAATGAGGAGGCCCACAGGACAGGGTGGAGAAACCCCAGCTCCTGCCAAGGGGGCAGGGGCAGGGGGCAGACAAATCAGCCAACAGTGAACCAGCGTTTCCTCCAACTTTATCTCCTTCCCTCTTTCCTTCTGGCTTCATCTGGCTCTAGGCCCAGAGCCGCCCTTATCCTCTTACTGTGTGCCATGGAGTTAGCGCTTTGGTCTCTCTGACCCTCTGCCTCCTCCTCTGTAAAGGGTAGGTAGCAATACTAATAAACTGTGATCATCCAGCCACGTGTGATGCTGTCCTTTTTCAGCGCACAAACCCCTTTCTCTTGCCTCTGCGCCACCCCACTCCACGGGCCACCGGGCAGGCAAACAGCTTTCTCACGGGGACAGTTAGAGGCTGTCGCAGGCTTCGAACCCAGGCCCCTAAGACTCGCCAGGCAGCCTGGACCCCCACCTCTCCTCCTCCTCCCTCCTCCCTCCTCCTCCTCCGCCGCGCCCTCCCCCCTCCTCTCCGCGCGTCCCCCTCCTCCTCCTCCTCCTCCTCCGGCGCCGCCCCCTCCTCCTCCTCGTCCTCGGAGCCCAAATACGCGACACCTGGAGCAATCGCAGCCGCCCGGCGGCCTGGGCCTCATTACGGCCGGCCCTTATCGCGGCGTGCATCACATTATTTCATTTCAAAGAATCCACAGAGAAGCCCGTCCCGGCCGACAACAGAAAGTAAAAACACAGCTGACTCCCATTAGGGCCCTCTCACAGGCTCCGCGTGAGGTAATGAAATATGGAAGCGGTGAGATATGTAATGCTTTATTAAGCGGTCTCAGCTACAACGGCGTGCATGCCAATTACGCCTGCAGGCTACCGCCCGCCCCCGGCCGCGGACCACCCAGCGCGCGCCCGGCCCGCGCCCCGGACGGGAGGGGGGAGGGGGGAGGGGGGAGGGGGGAGGGGGGAGGGCCGCGGGGGGGGGAGGGGAGGAGGGAGAAGGGCGAGGGCGGAGGGGAATAGGAAGGAAGGACACCGGGAGGAAGGGGAGGGACAGCAGAGGTGCCCGGTGCCATCCCTGGGTCATGGCAAGTAGCAAAGGCATCGTGGGGCCTGGGAATCTGGGAGGGAAGGTGGGGGTGGGGGGACTCCCAGGGATTCCTAGAAGACAGGAAGTCCAGGGGCAGAAATAAGGCTCAGAGAGGGAAACACACTTACCGAGGTCCCCCAGATGAACCCTGAGCCAGGAGGGAGGGAAGTCAGGCCGCCTGTTTCCTAAGCCGCTTTCCTTTTCTACCCAAACTGCCACTTCTGTTTCCTTTAATGATGCCTAAACAACAAAGTTCCCGCATCTGTGTGTGAGTGACAGACTTAGGCTCTCTAACATCTGACTTTCTGACCCCTGAAATCCTCGGTGCTCCTTCCCTGCCCTTCCTGAACCCACCACTCCTGTTGATCCTAGGTTTGCCCAGGAAGGCTTCATTCATTCAGTGGACATGAGCTGAGCTCCTACCTGGCCAGGTACTGAAAACACAAGAGCAAAGTACTCATCCCCCCCCCCCCCCCACACACACACACCCTGCAGCCAGGCAGGGGGAAATGTCACTTATCAATGACCAGAGGGAGCTTAAGGCCATATGGGAGTGCCTGTAACTGAGAGAGTGGGACAGACCTACCCAGAAGGTGAGCAGAGTCTTGTGGGGTGCATAGGACTCACCTTAGAGGAAGAAGTCCTGAGAAGCCAGTCTGGGAAGACTTTGGAGCATCAAATATCTGCGACTCCTCCAAGGAACTGCTGGTTCCTGATAGGGCACACTGAGAGGAGGAGCATAGCGACAGGGAGCAGCAGAGGTTCTACGGAAAACTATTCAAATTGGTGGAAGTCAAGGTACTGATTCATCTCTTAGGTTTCTTTTAGCCTTGCTCCCAGTAGGCCATTCATACAGTCTTAAAATAGAAAGGACCTCTGTTTTCATCATACCCAGGTCATCACCCCTATTTCATAATTTCATAAATGAACTCTGAGAAGTCATTTGTGCCACATGGAAATATATATATGACTTTCATCCATTGTGACCTTAGTGTGTGGCAGGTACTACATTAAGCACTTTCTATATATTTATTATCTCACTTGATTCTCAAAACAACCTTTTGAGAAAGCTTCCTAAAATGTTCTAACATCTTTCATTCTTCCTCTCTTTGACTTGCTGTTCCATCAGCACTACAAGCCTTCCTCTTTCTTACCCGATGTATTATTTAGGCTTCCAACTAAATAACAGGCTTCAGACAAGGGTCCACAACACAGTGGTTCAAGTAGGCTAGAAGTTCCAGCCACCATCAGACCGTGGTTTGGAGGAAACAAACATGATCCACAGGCAGGGGGATGGCTGTGCTCAACAAGGTCGTCTATTGGCCCAGGTTCTTTCTATTTTGTTACTCCTCCATCCCCTCCTAGCTAAAACTCTTTCCCTACCACTAGCATGTCCATACTCCAGCCTTGGGAAATTGCCTGGCAATTTTATTTCCACACACAGTTATTGTAGAAATAGCCCCACAGCTTCGCCTAGCTGCAAGGGACAGTGATAATTATAATCAGTAGCTGGATGACCATATGTCCTGCTACATATGTCCTGCTAAATTTGGAACATTTTTATTAAAAAGAGAAGAAATGGGAAAACAAGCAACATATTCTATCCCCCCCCACACACACACACATCCATACATTTATCCTTTATGATTCCATTTGACTGTTGCCTCCTCCATGCAGCCTTCCTGGATACTTCCCCAAGAGGTCAATTAATTGCCCCTCTGTTCTGTGCTTTTACTGCCCCTTGTACTTTGCTGCTCTACACTTCTCAGTTCATGGGTCTCTCTCCCCAGCTGGCCCTTTGAGCTGCTGTTTCCTCATCTGCAAATAATAAATCCTGTAGATAGTAAGCACCTGATATGTCTCAGGCACTGGGCAAAGGAAGTTTTATGGGTGAACTCATACCCTTATGGATTTGCTTCTCTGTACTCTTGGGGGTTTCCCAAACCCTGGGGATTTTCTCCTCTGTAAAATGGACATAATAATGATACAATCTTCATAAAGTTGCTGTGAGGATTAAAAGAACTGGTATTGAGAGGGGCACTGAGTACATGCTCAATAAATAGTCACTACCACTACTTTATGAACATAGATCAGAAATGTAGCAAGTATAGAGTGAGACCAGTTATAAACTATGCTCCATACTGCTGACACTTGAGCTGTGAACATTAATCCCATTCCAAGATGTGTAGGCATGAGGTCAGAAGGCTCGTGGTGAGATGAAAACAGTTCTTCTACCAATACAAAATACCACTGTCTTGGAAGCATTTTTGTTATCCCCCATCCCTTGGGTAACAAAGCTTACCCAAGCTAGCGAGAACCATACTTACACTACCCTGAGAACTATACTACATTGCCTCCAGAAATGCTGCTTAATACATATTCTTATTTTATTGGGTGTTGAGGGGGTAGTAACTGGTGAGATACATGTATAATTTTCTGACACTTGGTATATAAAGACCATGGTTCAAGCACTTAGGCTGTTCAAGATATTACTGCTACCTGGTGGCAACCAGGAGTATTGCAGGCATAGAATCATTTTCAAATGAGGAAAAAGTATACCAGGTATCAACTTTGAATTATTTTAACATATTAGATATAATCAGGACCTTTATAAAACATTTATTTCCCTCTCTCATCAAATTACGGCAAGCTATTTTCATTGTTATTAGTCATGATCTATTCTTCACACTTTAGATTTTCTGAATTTAAAACATGGATCACAGGATGGGGCTGGGGATGTGGCTCAAGTGGTGGCGCACTCACCTGGCATACGCGGGTCGCTGGGTTCAATCCTCAGCACCACATAAAAATAAAATAAAGATGTTGTGACGACCGAAAACTAAAAAATAAATATTAAAAAATTCATTCTCTCTCTCTCTCTCTCTCTCTCTCTCTCTCTCTCTGTGTGTGTGTGTGTGTGTGTGTGTGTGTGTGTCTGTCTCTCTATTTCTATTTCTCTCTCTTTAAAAAAAAAAAATGGATCACAAGAATGTCAGCCTCCAACAGGAGGAGTAAGTGCCCAGACATTTGCTGTGTAGCACTGTTACTTCAGTCATGTGATCTACAGTGATAGGAACAAGAAAGATGACTACTATATTTGGATCCCTAATTATTGCTTTAAATATCCTCAAAAAAATATTTCATCTGATGTAAAAATAAAGTTACTATTTATTCAGGAGATGGCCTGTCACCCTCCTGTCAGTGCAATTGTTTGTAGTACAAAAACAGTCAATCTCTCCAAATAGACCAGAGAATACTCTGAAGTGGGTTTGACAATGAATGGATCCATCAAGTCCTGTAACCTAGGAGCCAAACAAAGCCTTCAGCAGCTGGTACAGTGGCACACACCTATAATACAGGTACCTGGGAGACTGAGGCAGAAGGATCACAAGTTCAAGGCCTTCACAATTTAGCAAGACCCTTTCTCAAATAAGAGTTGGGAATGTAGCTCAGTGATAAAGAATCCCTGGGTTCAGTCTCCACAACTGGAAGGAAGGAAGGAAGGGAGGGAAGGAAGGGGTGATGGAGGGAGGAAGAAGGAAGGAAGGAAAGGGAGGGAAGGCAAAAAAAAAAAAAGCTAACTTTCGAAAAAGTTATTTAACTTCCTGAAATATGTAATACAGTTATACACAGAAATGCATGCAAATCACTTGTTAGAGTCTGTAAACAAGTCAGGATGGCGCCTGGCATTTTGCCAGGGGGAGTGGTTTGTGAGGTGGTGCCAGTGAGCCATTAAGTGTGGAGATGCCTAATTGGTTGACTGCTGTATCTAGTTTATGTTAATTAAGATAAGCTGTGTGTAATGTATATATACCCCTCCTGTCCTACAATAAACGGCTCCCACTCCTGCTGTATCAACGTACACAAGTTGTTCGTCACCCCCCGGTTATTTTGCTGCAGCCGGACTGCGGCAATCACTAATATCCTTCTGCATATCTTGAGATTATACTGTTTTTAGTTTTTTGTTTTTTGCATTGCTGGGAATTGAACTCAGGACTTCACACATGCTAGGCAATTTTTGCTCTAACACTGAGCTATACCCTATTTCTATAATGTTGATTTTAAAGAAACAAAATTAATGATCTTGACCAAATTATTTTGTTATATTCTTTGCCTGTATGCATACATAACAATGAATCCTGCTATTAGGTACAATTTGGCAGGGGAAGGAGGTACTGGGGACTGAACTCAGGGGCACTTAACCACTGAGCCACGTCCCCAGCCCTGTTATGTATTTTATTTAAAGACAGGGTCTTGCCAAGTTGCTTAGGGCCTTGCTAAGTTGCTGAGGCTGACTCGAGATCCTCCTGTCTTAGCCTCCCAAGCTGCTGGGCTTACAGACATACACCACTGCATCTGGCCATTAGGTATAATTATAATGCACCAATTAAAACTATGTAAAAATAAAAGAAAAAGTTCACATACCTGATACACAAAAACACTGCCACTCCCATGATATTCCAGATTTATAGATGGCCTAAAGAGATTCAACAAGTATAGATGCTCTGATGTACACTTGAACATTGATGACCCTGAAAAAAATGAAATGAGCAATTATAGAAACAACTATATGTTATCAGTTATTATTTTTTTTGTAAGTATGTGCCTTTGGCCAGGCATGGTGGTGCACACCTGAAATCCTAGTGATTCTAGAGGCAGAGGCCGGAGGATCAAAAAGTTCAAAGCCAGCCTTGGCAACTTAGCAAGACACTAAGCAATTTAGTGAAACCCTGTCTAAAAATAAAAATAAAAAGAACTGGGGTTGAAGCTCAGTGGTAAAGCACCTCTGGGTTTAATTCATTTCTCAACTATGAAGTGGGTCACCTTTCAGGGGCTGCCATTAGGTACTGATTGAGGCCATGACTATGACAACACCTGCCATATAACAGTTGCTCAATAAGCATTTGTTATTCAGATGCAGAGTCTAGCAAAAGGGAGGATGTTCAAGAATGAAGAAATAGAGAAGGAAGAGTATTGAGGGTGATGGGAGCTGATACATGAACCCTGTTTCTGTCATTGGAAAAGTGGCCACAAATTCTTCCTCCTCCATCAAGAAATGGATCTATTTGTTCACCCCTCAAATCTGGGCTGGCCATGTAATTGGCTTTGACCAATGGGTCACTAGCAAAGATAACACAAGCAAGGGATTAAAAAGTACTTAAGCATTTCTGTGCTGCCTTTGGAAGCCTGTGACTGCAAGTATGTGAAGAATCCCAGGTTAGCTTACTGGATTATCAGAGAAGGTCCCTTGTCACCCCAGCAATCAGCCAGCCAACTGCCAGAAGTGTGAATAAGGTCATCACTGTCATCTGATCATAAATGCATGAGCATTTTAGTTATTCACCCCCAAAACAAATTACTCCCAGAAAAATTACCTCCAAACCTGCTCAAGATGTTTCTTCCTCCACACGGTTTCTGAAGGTTGGGAAACTAGCCGCAGTTTAGCTACATGATTCTGGATTAAAATATCTCCAGGTCTCAGGAAAATTGATCATCTCAAGGTTAAACAGGGGCAGGTACATCTGCTCTCAAACTCAGTTGCCTCATTGTTGTCTGGCCTGAGTGCTCCTCTGGCCACTGGGCAGGGGCTCTGGCTCTTTCCCATGTGGGTCTCTCCATAGGACTGCTCACATTGTGACAGCTGACTTCCTCCAGAATAAGTGATTTGAGAGAACAGGAGCACATGAAGGAGCCCAACACAGCAGGAGCAGTCTTTTATAGCCCCATCTCAGAATCAACATGCCATCCATCACTAGTATTTATTGCTAGTGGTCACAGGGACCAACCATGACACAGTGTGGGAGAGGACCACACAAGGATGTGAATATGAATAGACAGGGATCAGAAAGGTTCATCTTGGAGGCTGGCTGCCACAACGCAAAAGCCTGGCTGAGACTAGCAGAAGAACCAACTGGCTGAGCCCCGTCCTGTTTGCCCACCCACAGATTTGTAAATGGCGGTAGTGCCACTGATTTGAGGGTGGTTAGTTGAAGAGCAATAGATGGCTGATGCAAATAGCATAGGCCTCAGCACCATCTTCTCATTTACCACTTATTAGTCTAACAGAGATACTCTGGTCACCAGCAGCATGGACTATGGCTTGAGCTCCATGGCTCTGCAAAGTCTGCAGAGGACTCTGGCTTCCCCAGCCCAAGGAAGCCGAGGATGGTCCAGGTTCCTTCTTCTTCTTGCTATTGCTCTTCTAAAGACTCCCTCCTCCACACCATCCAGCTCTCCTTCTCTGGAACGATTTCTTCCTCTGAGTCTGGATAAGTAGAGTCTTTAAAAGGGAAGTACATTGAGACTAAAGGAGTCTGGGCTGGCAAAAGCAGGAAAAAAACAATCAACACTCACCACATCCAACTTTACTATGGAGTCCCAAATCACAGCCATGGCTCAACACCTGTGCAAACCTGCACCAGAGATCTGAACATCAGAACCTGAGGGTCCTCAGCAGTAAGTCTCTCCAGCTCCTTGTTAAACAGATGGGGAACCATGCCCACAGTCACACCACAAACCTGCAGCAGCAAGAAGACTGAACCCAGCACTCCTGCTCACCACCTGAGCTTGTTTCTTTGTAATATATAAAGAGCATTTTGCAAGTCAGTGACATTTCTGTTCAGAACAGAATGTGTCTTAAAATATTGCCCATCTGGATCTCAGAGAATAGTCCAGGGCAACAAGAAAGAACAGGGAGGGGAGAGGTGAGCTCATTGCCTGAGTACTTCTCACTGGTGTGCCACTCTGGCACATTTTCCACACCCATTGTACCCCAGGACTCCTACCTTCTCATATAACTAGGTATCACTGAGGTACCCACCCAAACCTATACAGTAGTCCCCATTATCTGCAGTTTCACTTTCCACAGTTTCAGTTATATGACGACAACCTGGGTCTGAAAGTATCAAATAGAAAAAAAATCCCACAAGTTAAAAATCCATAAGTTTTAAATTGGGTTTCATTCTGAGTAGCATGAAAAAATTTCACTTTGTCAAAATTGAAGAAGACCTCAGAAAATGGAAAGATCTCCCATGCTCCTGGATAGGCCCAATTAATATTATCAAAATGGTCATACTACCAAAAGCATTTAATGCAATTCCTATTAGAATCCCAATGACATTCTTCATAGAAATAGAAAAAGCAATCATGAAATTCATTTGGAAAAATGAGAATAACCAAATAACCAAAGCAATTCTTAGCAAGAAAAGTGAAACAGGAAGCATCACAATACCGGAACTTAAACTATTCTACAGAGCTATAGTAACAAAAATAGCATGGTATTGGCACCAAAACAGACACATAGACCAATGGTATAGAATAGAGGACACAGAGACTAACCCACACAAATATAGTTATCTTATACTAGACAAAGGTACCAAAAACATTCACTGGAGAAAAGATAGACTATTTAACAAGGTGGTGCTGGGGAAAAATGGAAAGCCACATGTAGCAAAATGAAATTAAACCTCTATATCTCACCCTGCATGAAACTCAACTCAAAGTGGATCAAAGACTTAGGCACTAGAAAAGAGACCCTGCACCTACTAGAAGAAAAAGTAGGCCCAAATCTTCACCATGTCAGCCTAGGATCTGACTTCCTTAACAAGACCCCTAAAGCTCAAGAAGTAAAATCAAGAATCAATAAATGGGATGGGTTCAACTAAAAACTTCTTCTCAACAAAAGAAACAATCACTAATGTAAAGAGAGAGCCTACAGATTAGGAGAAAATCTTTACCACATGCACTGCAGATAAACCATTAATCTCTATGATATATAAAAATCATAATCAAAAAGCTTACCACCAAAAAAATAAAATAACCCAATCAATACATGGGCTAAAGAACTGAACAGACACCTCACAGAAGAAGAAATTCAATTGATCAACAAATATATGATAGTAGTTTTGATTTGCATTTCTCTAGCAATTAGAGAAATGCAAATCAAAACTACACTGAGATTCCATCTCATTCCAGTTAGAATGGCAATCATCAAGAATACAGGCAACAATAAATGTGGGTGAAGATGTGGGGGGAAAGGTACACTCATACATTGCTGGTGGGACTGCAAATTTGTGCAACCCCTATAGAAAGCAGTATGGAGATTCCTCAGAAAACTTGGGATGGAACCACCATTTGACCCTGTTATCCAACTCCTCGGTTTATACTCAAAGGACTTAATATCAGCATTCTACAGTGACACAGCCACATCAATGTTTATAGCAGCTCAATTCACAATAGCTAAACTATGGAACCAACTTAGATGCCATTCAATAGATGAATGGATAAAGAAAATGTGATATATATATATTTGAAGAAATATTACTCAGCTTTAAAGAAGAATGAAATTCTTGCCGGTATATGGATGGAGTTGAAGAATATCTGCTAAATGAAATAAACCAATCCCCAAAAAACAAAGGCCAAATGTTTTCACTGATATGCAAATGTGAATTCATAATAAGGAGGTGAGGAGCATTAGAGAAGAATAGACTTACTTTAGATAGAGGGGAGTAAAGGGAGGGGAAGGGGTATGGGAATACAAAGGACAGTAGAATGAAACAGACATTATTACCTTATGTACATATATGACTGCATGACTGATGTGATTCTACAACATGTACAACCAGAAAAATGAGAAATTATACTCTATGTATGATATATCAAAGTGCATAAATGCATTCTGCATTCTACTGACATGTATAACTAATTAAAACAAATAACAAAATTTATATAAAAAAAAGAAAGAAATTTCACTTTGTCCAGCTCTGTCCCAATCTGGATGTGAATCATCCCTTTTTCCAGAGTGTCCCCATTGTATGCCCCATCCACCCATTAGTCACTTAATAGCCATCTTGGTTATCAGATCAACCACCACAATATCCCAGAGCCTGTGTTCAATTTACCCTTATTTTTACTTATTAATGGCCCCAAAGTACAAGAGTAGTGATGCTGGCAATTCAGATATGCCAAAGAGAAGCCATAAAGTGCTTCCTTTAAATAAAAAGATAAGTGTTCTTGACTTGATGAGGAAAGAGAAAAATCTCATGATGATGTTGCTAAGATCTAGGTAAGAATGGATCTTCTATCCATGAAATTGTGAAGACGAAAAAAGAAATTTGTGCATTTTACTGTCCCATCTCAACAGAAAAAGTGACAACCACAATACATGTTTAACTAAGATAGAAAAGGCATTCAATTTGGGTTTGTGTGTATACAAAGAAATACAGTAAATATTCAGGGTTTGGTGGTACACACCTATAATCCCAGCTACTCAGGAGACTGAGGCAGGAGGATCACAAGTTCTAGGCCAGCCTCAGCAATTTAGGGAGACCCTGTCTCAAAAATTTAAGTAAATAAATAAAAAGAGCCAGGGATGTAGCTCAGTGGTAGAGCACCCCTGGGTTCAACTTCCAGTGCCAAAAAGAGAAAGAAAAAGAGGGAGGGAGGGAAGAATGGAAAAAAAGAAGAGAGGAAGGAGAAAGAAAGGGAAGGGAAAGAAGGAAGGAAGGAACAAGCAAGGGGGAGGGGGAGGGGTTAGGGAGGAAAGAAGGAAGAATATAGAGGGTTCAGTGCTCCCTAGTTTCAGGCATCTACAGGAAGTCTTGGAACATACCCCCATGGATAAGGGGGGACTCCCAGTTCCTAAGAGGCACATGTCAATAAGACGATATTGGAAGACCAACCAAGAGTTCTGGATCTTAGCATCTCAGAGCAGGAAGGAAGCTTCTTCTGGATTTGACTCTCTCCATGACAAGTGACCATTCAACCTCTTACACAAACTTCCAGGGACCAGGAACTCATCACCTCACAGGTTGGTTGGAAAGAACTTTGGAGACTAATCTGCCTCAGTTTAAATCCTAGCTCTAGGATAGACTGCTGGCTGACCCTGGATGAGACCTTTGACCTCTTTCCTCCTGCTTGAAACAGGAATAGTAACTCCAGAATAGGGCTGGGTGATAATTAAGTTTGCAAATGTGTGTAAAACTCCCAGAATGCAATGGGTACACAACAGTTGTTATTCCATGGGCACAAAGTAAGAACTGGGTGGGCCAGGGATCCTGTCCCTTAGCAGTCAGTGCCTGCTTCCCACCAGAGCACCCTACACGGGGGCTGCTAGAGATTTTGTATGCCCTGAAGTCTTTCCACACACATATAGGAAGTTAAGAACCATCCATCTCAGGGATGCATGAAGGGAACCCAAAAGTGAAAAAGAGGGGGGTGCTCAGAGGGACAGGCTGGGCTTCAAATATCCAAGGAGAAAGGGAAAGAGAGACTATGAGCTACGAAGCCAGGTCCCAAGTGTTCATGAGGGTCGAGGAAGTATCTCCCAACTCTGCTCTGAAGGCTAAATATCTGCCACTCACCTCTTGTCTCCAGCATGCGATCTGCTCTGTACCTCGGGAAGGAGGGGCATGAGGCAGGCAGAGGTCAGCAACTCCCAAGTGTGAAATCAGAGAGGGGTGGGGCTGTTTTGATGGAGAATCCAACACAGGGGAGTAGGGAGCACCTCTCAGAATGCATATCACCTGCCAGCCAAACAGAAATTTGCAAGCAAATCATTGAGTGTGAGAAGTTGCTAGGAAGCAGGGGACAGGAAACAGAGATTCATTGTACCTTCCCATTGTTGGTCACGTGCAATGTACAAACTGCCACAAGAGCCTTTAATTTATTCACTGCCTCTGTGGTTTTTTTTAGTGTAATCAAACTGCTCAGAAGCCTTCCGCGGCTTGCTGTGATCTCCCTGTCTTCCCTTGCCCCTCCTTAGCCACCCTCTGCCTGTCTCCTCTCTTCTGTGCTTGCGAGGACCTCATCAGTGGGAAAAGGGAGACCTTGAGCTGTCCAAGGGAGAAGGGTAAGAGGGGATTTATCCCTTCCACCCTGCTGGCTCACCAGGAGTTGGCCTTATACCCCTAATAGTAAAGGGCTGCCTTAAGGTGGCTCCCCAAGCTTCAGTCACCCCACCTGACCTCTCATCATGCCTAGGGCTGGTAACTGCTTCCTATGTTACCAGCCCCAGGACCTTGCTCCACCCTTTGCTGCTTTTCCTAAACCTTGTCCACACTTTTGTAAGTAAGCCCCTTAAAATGCTTTCCTCCATACCTAGCACAGGCCCAGTCATAGGGACAGCAAGTGGGGCAACGGTTAGCAAGGGCAAACAGGAAGGGGATTGGGGGAGTAGTGTTTAATGGCAGAGTTTCAGTTGGGGGAGATGAGAAAGTTCTGGAGATAATAGGCTGTGGAGTTGCACCACAGTGTGAATTTACTTAGTGTTGCTGCACTATACACTCATAAGTGGTTAAAATGGTCATTTTTAAGTTAAATAGATTTTATCACCACTTAAAAAGGAAAAAAGAAACTCACCTCCATTAACCAATCAGAGTGTATCATTTGTTTCTTTCTGTGACCCTGCCTGATACTGTCACCCAGCAGTTTTCCTCAGGAGGTCCAAATTTCCTAAACTGTGGACCATGGTGGTTTCAGGAAAATGACCCTCAAAGTCAGGCAGGGCTACTGAATTCCATGACTGAACACCACTGAATTGTAGAAAAACTGAGCTTCCTATGTTATGAACTGAATGTTTGTGTCCCCCAAAATTTGTGTGTTGAAACTTTAATCCCCAGAGTGAGAATATTTGGCAGTGAAGCCTTTGAGAATTAATTAGGATTAGATTAGGTTATAAGGTAGGGCTACGATGACAGAATTTATGAATGCCCTATTAAAGAGGAAGACATGTGATCTTTTGTCTCCCTCCCTCTTTCCCTCCCTCTCTTTCTCTCCCCCAGATGAGGACTGAACAAAAAGGCAGCCATCTGTAGCCAGGGAGAGAACCCCACCAGAACTTAACCCTGCTGACAGCCAGCGACTTCATCTTAGACTTCGACTCTCCACAATGAGTGAAAATCACCAGAGATGACCAGGACAGCTTGGAATGGTGCTTGCCTCTGGGGTCCGACATGCACCTAGACAGGCTGGTCACACATGAGGACCCTATTGGCCTGGGATACCTCTGTAAACTTGGTTCTAGACCAGGGTTTCCTAGCTCTAATTGTTTCACATACTGGTTGCAGTTCCGTGTACAACTCGGGATAAAGAGGCATATCCTAACTCTACAAATATTTATGTAACCCAGATCAAGTCTATCCCATCTCAGAGCCTCAGTTTCCCATTTTGTACAATAAGAGAGTTAACCAGTGATATTCAAACATTTCTTTTAACTAGCAGAGTTAAAACCCCAAAGCGAAAGCAAAATAAAATCAAGGCTGCTTAGACTTGAGGATGGGGTGGGGGGCCCAGAGCATCACTCCTTCTCTCTATCCCCCAGGCTGATTCCTAGTCAGCTTCATACTGAGGAACCCTAGGGTTCCAGGGCACACGGTTTGACTATCACTGTTCTAGATGATGTTCAAAAAGCCCTCCAGGCCCTAGCAGTGGGAAAAGTGACGAGCAGGTGAATTCTCAGTGTAAATGGTAAATGAATGACAGGGGAACCCGGAAGGATGCCCTCCTCCCTCTGCCTCATTTCTCTCTCTCAGTACTAAGCAGAGGAAACTGGAGCCCAAGCCTGCAATTCACCAAAGCCAGGCTCCTAACCACGTGAGACCCACTCCTGCCTCGCCCTGCACACCCTGGTGGACAAGGAACTGCTGAGCCCTGGCGCCTGTCTCCCCTTGATGGGGAACTTGCAGTCCCCTGGCCCGGGCAGCCTATTACCTCTGAACACAAGCAGAGGGGCCAGGCCAGGGCCAAGAACAATATTTTGTCAGTGAGTCTATTAGGGAAATAATGGAATAAAAGAAGCCACCCTCAATAAGTGATGTGCAAGCTTTCCTTCCATTTGCCACAGCCTGACAAGGGCTGAGACGGCCCTCCCAGGACGGGCATGCAGCCAAGAGCTTTAAATAATCATTAAAAATATGTTCATGATTTATCACTGGGGACAGGCGGCCGCTCCTGCAGCACCTCACCACTGTGCTCACAGCCTGGCCCCTTTCCTCCTCAGCTCTGGCATGGCCACGCGCCCCTCCCAGCTGACCCCTAGCCAGGAGAAGCAAATCCTGGTCACGTCTTAACATTTCCTGAGTGTTGACGGCTCTGTTCCAGGCACTTTACATACATTACCTCATTTAGTCCTCTTCACAACAAAAAGTGTGAAGTACTAACATGGTGATGTCCCTTGTAGGAGAGAAAGCAGAGGCACAGAGATGAAAGGAACTTGCTCACTAGAGGTGATAAAATGGGGATTAGAACTTCATGTGCTTGGCCCCAGAGTGTCCTCAACAGGGACTATCTGTTGCCTCCCAAAGGAGGGGAAGGCAGAGCAAGCCCTCCCTCCGGGCCTCCTTCCAGGATTCCCAATCACTACCCTCCTTGATACCCAAAGGCCTCTATGCAAAGGTGACCCCTCTAAGCCTCCCATGGCCTCCAACTCTGTTTATCATTTATACCCTGTGAACAGGAGCCACTGAAACTGAGTCTTCCCTCTACAAGACCTCACCTTAGAGTTCCTTCCTCAGTCTGCTAAGGTTTAAATATGCTCAGGCAAGCAAGCCCCTCCTGGGGTTCTGGGCAAAGAGGGCTGGTAGGGAGTCAGGAAATGGGCATGCTCCTCCCAGCTCTGCCCTGGGTCTGTTCATGACCTTGGGCAAGCCAACCCCCCTCCCTAGGCTTCAGTTTCTTCTTTTGAGAAATGATCATGAAAATCCTATTTTACTTACTGTGGCTTTTAAGGAAACTTAAATGGGAAATTTGTTAAACAGGAAGACTTTGCAAGCTGTAGGGTACTGGGACCATGGAAGGCATTGTTGTTGTTATTATCATTCTTATTCTCCAGGTGCTAATGAACTTCTCACTACATGAACTACTGCCAGGTTGGGCAAGATTAGCATCAAATCCCAGACCGTGCAGTATGAGTGGGGCTACAGCTCTGAGTAGCCTGTCATCAAAGACCGGGATCCTGGTCCTGATTCCACACACACCATCTCTGAGTACACTATCCCCTTATTATCCTTTTCTACTTACATATCAGTTTTTACCAGCAGATGCAGAGATTCTGAAAGACACAGGGACAGAGTCTTATTTATAATCTAATACCCTGTGGCCATGAAGCTGAGACTTTACACAAGCGCTGTGCTGAGTGGGGCTGACCCTAATGTGGATGATCCCTATTCATCTTCACAGCAACACTAAGAGACAGGCCAGGGTTTTTCTCCACTTTACAGATATGGGATCTAAAGTGCAGAGAGATTAGATAAGTTGTCAATGTGAGACTCTTGTCAGGGGAACACCTAGTCGCTGCTGCTAAGTCTGTGCTGTATACCTCCCTTTAATGTTCCAGCACCAGCCATGGTGCCAGAGTGTGAGCTGCATGAATGGATGGATGCCTTTTTGAGTGAGTGAATGCATGGATGTGTGAGTGAATGCATGGATATGTGCCTGAATGAATGTATGGACATGTGAGTGAATGAGTGGGTGGATGTGTGACTGAATGAATGTATAGCATAGGTGTGTGGCTCAATGAATGGGTGGATGTGTGAGTGAATGGATGGAGGGATGGTTGCCCCACCAATCCCAGGAGGCCTGAAGATAGCTCTGCTCTCTCAGGCCCTTTAAAGGTACTCATTCCATACCTTCTCACTGACTTGGGGAAAAAGTGATAGCACCCAGACCATCCGCGTCTCAGGCCATTGGAGCTCCTAAAGCAAAATGCCTCAGACTGACTAGTTTATAGACAACAGAAGTTTATTGCTCACAGTTCTGGGGTCTGGGGAGTCCACCATCAAGGCACCAGCAGGATTGGGTGTGGGGAGGGTGGCTCTCTGCTCCAATGATGGTACCTCACATAGTGAAGAGGCAAACAAGCTCCCCGGAATCTCATTTAAAAGGGCACTAGTTTCATTTCTGAGGGTTCAGTCACCTCTCAAAATCCCCACCTCATGATGCCACCCCCTTGGGCTTAGGCTTCAACATATGAATGGGGAGTCACATACATTCAGACCACAGCAATCTGGGTCTCAGGAGGCGACATCCAAACAGAAGGAGTAAGACATAGCTGGGTGGAAAGTGAGGGGACAGTGTTGTAGGCAGAAGTGCCAGTGGAGCACAGGCTGGGAGGCAGCAGAGCAGGCAGAGCCGCGCAGAGGGGACTGTGGGCTGCTCTGAGTCACTGGAGTAGATGGGAGGGGCAGAGGAGGGAAGGCTGGACAACAACCCCAGAGCCTGCAGGCCTGCCATCAGAGAATCTGGCAGCTGAAGGAGCTGCCCCAGGCTTCTGGTCCCAAATCCTGGAGCCACTGACCAAGAGGCAGTCTCATAGGCAGTCTGCAGCTCCAGAAAGATCTAGAGGCTGATAGAAGATTAAGGTACATAGGCTGTACCAGGGGCTTGTTTGGAGCTGTGAGGACCTGAGATCCCCAAATGAAAAGATAAGACCCTAAAACTGGGATGAGGAGGAGATGCCAGGTAAGGGAGGTCATCATCTTCTGAGCACTACTGTGGATAAACTGTCTACACACACCCCCCAAAATGGGCCTTTCTGCCCATTCGACATATAAGAAAACTGAGGTCTGAAGAGATTAAGTCATGTGTGAAAAGGCACCAGACTAGAATTTGACCTCTGCCTGTCTGCTTCCAAAGCTTGCACCAACCTGTGTACACATTGCACATTTAAATAAACTTTGAAACCATAAACCAGGTACCTACCGCTGGTCAGATTGCAGCACAGTTCCTGGGACTGTGCTCTGCACACCCAGTACCCAGCCAGTAAGCATCGAGGAACTAAAGCTCTCCTTCATATCCAGAACAACTTCCCCAATGTTCCTCCAACCTATGTCTACACTTGTGTCTCTCCAGATGCCTCTGCACCAGGATTTTTTCCAGGTAATGGCATAGGAACCTATGCATACGATCACCCTCTAGTGATTACCACAGGGTCACCAGAAGCCGAGGCAAGAGCCATAGGAGAGGTCTGGAGAGATGTCTAGTAAAGTTGCTCCCAGAGTTACCCTGGGAATCTCCAGCACTGTGCCACCCAAGAACCCACCATGGATCCCCACCACATCTCCCACCAGTCCCCAGTACCATTCCAGCTGTGACCCATGGCACCAGATTTTCAGCATCACGGGGCTCCACTTCAGCTGACCTCTCCATGGCTCCTACAGAGGCTGTCTCTAACTTCTCTCATCCCATTTTTCAGGGCCTAGCTCAGCTACCATCTTTCAGGAAGCAGTCTCCAGAGAAAACAGAGACCAGAACCTTCCAGGAAACTTTCAGAATACACCACCTGGTAAAGCCTCAGAGTTTCTCAGAGTTTATCATTAACCTCACTTTCACTGAGCACTTTTGGGTCAGAGCTCGGGACAGCTCTCCAAGGAGAGCAGAAGCTCTGCCTTAAAGAACCGATGACTGAGGGCAAGTGGGTAGGACACAAATAAGAAGGCAGCATGAACAAGAGCCATGAAGATGAGTGACCCTTAGGGAGGTGGGAATCCAGGGGCTTGGGTCCAGGCATGGGAGCTCGTCAGACCCAGGTGTGAATCTGTCTGGAACTTTCTGTTGTGTGATATCACACATATTACTTAACTTCTCAGGACTTCAATTCCCCTATATATCAAAAGGACTCTTGCGAGAGTTAAATGGGGAATGAGTGTAAATCACCTCTCACCTTTAGGATCTGAACAAAGACAGCAGTAATCAGTATGACTCTCGAGGAGAAAGCGAGCAGAGGGCAAAAAAGAGCAGATGAAATCCTCTTGGTGCTCAGAGAAGGGGTTTCAAGGACACCAGAGAAGAGGACCAGTTAAGGTGAAGGAAGGCTTCCTGGAGGAGGCAGCATTAGAACTGTGACGGGTATTTCACAGGCAAGGAAGGGAGTGGAAAGGCCTTCTGGGTGGAGCATCTGACATGAGCAAAGGCCCTGGGCCTGGGAGAAAAGCACCAGCCAGTACAACTGAAGTACAGGGTGGGACTGTGTTGGGGACACTCCAGAGGTTTCACTGAACTCTGTGCAACAACTCTCTTTCCCTCAGTTTCACCATCTGTAGAATGAGGCGACTGGAGTCAGTAAGCCCTGGGCCCCAGCCCTCCAGGACAGTTCATCCTGCAGTGCCCAGTCTCCCAGGCTCCTAAACGCTTCCACATGTCAACCCTGACCTGACTCCTCATCTTTGCCTGCACAACGTGGCCAGCCAGCCCTGCTTCCGGGCCTTGGGCGGCCTCCCTGGGGTCCTGGAGCACACAACTATTCTAGGGCCACCAGCCAGCCATGTGGCCCCAGCTCCTACAGAAACACCACAGGCAGGATGATGGGTCCCAGGGAAACACCAGCCTTTCCCCACCATCTCTCTCTTCCCTCCTCAGGCCCCAGCCACGCCCGAGAACAACATGGATTTATTCGGGGTCTGCGGGACGTAGGGAATGTTATCATTCTCAGGGAACTCGGTGTCCTGGTCTCACTGCTTATTCTGGCCCCTCTCCGCGGATGCTGCAGGCGTTGTAGGGCAAGGTCTCCCTCCCGCTCTCATACCACCCTGGGCTCCCACTTCCAAAGGGGTTTCAGGTTTCAGAGGAATGAACCAAGTGCCTAAAGGGGCAGCGGCAGCCTCTTTAACTCCAAGAGCAGAGGGCCAAGCAGGGCTAAGGGTTCAAGCTGTGTCACCCCCCCCCCAAGTCCCCTGACCCCCCCACCTCTGCAGATGGCAGGCATTTGTTTTTTCAAACTGGAATCTGAGAATTCAAGAATCTTAGGATCTGAGAATTCAAGGATCTTCAAGGTGAGAGAATTTTCGTCTACCAGAACCTTAAGGATTGTTGAAACTTAAACTTCTGGAACCATGATGCTAGAATCTCAGACTTCTTGTGTCCAAGGAAGAGACAGGTTCCACCATTTACTAGCTGTGTGGCTTTTAAGTAAGTTATTTAACATCTCTGTGCCTCCATTTCCTCATCTGTAAAATGGAGTAATAATAGTACCTGATTTCTAGGGTTATGTGTGGATTGGAGTTAATGTATACAAAGCACTTAACAATAGCATCTGGAACATGGACTTCAATCCCGTAACTACAAAGAATTGAATTCTGCCAACAACCTTTAATGAGCTTGGCTGAGGACCCTGAGGCCCAGGTGAGATCACAGCCTCAGCCAACACCTAGATTTCAGCCTGGTAAGCCCCTGAGCAAGAGCGTAGCCACACCAGGCCAAGATTTACAGAACCATGAGCTTAGAAAGTATGTGTTACTTTTAGCCTCTCGGTGTATAGTAATTTGTTACATAGCAATAGGACACCTTCCAGCCAGAACTGGCAGAGTATTGCCTCTGCGACATTCTGTTGGTTGAAAGAGTCACAGGCCAACCTGAATTTGGGTTGTGTGGGGAATTTACAAGGTCACAATATCAGGAGGCATGGTTCATTATGGACCACCATCTCTGGCTGTGAGCACCCTGAGGCCTAGATCTCACCTGGCCCCTGTGTCTGGCTGCCAAGTTTCTAAAAGGCAAAATATACTTACTCCCATGATATGAAAACTGTTCTGCTGAGCATTGCATGTGAGGGCTAACCTGACCCCCTCTTGCTGAAATCTTCACCTATTTTATAACAATTCAAACCAAATATGTTCCAACTCAAAAGATTCACAGGAGTCATCTGATTTAAGAAGCTAATTCACAGTGAGGAAAGCTGAGCTCTTTGGAGATTTTTCCAAGGTTCCAACAGTGGCAAAAGATTCAGGTTAGAGGCAAGATGTCTGAACTTCCAGCCTAGGGCTACTTCCCCTCAGCTCTTGGCTTTATGTTCAGAGAAGAAAAGCTCTCTGCACTGTCACCAAAGTCAAGGCACTCATTTCCACCTAGAGCCTCAGCTTCTCTGGATCTCTCCCTGTCCTGGTTGAGAGATCTGCAGCTCACCTTTTTACTTTTCTGGGTCTGAGAGTTTTGTTGTTGTTGTTGTTTTGTTTTTTGATACCAGAGATTGAACCTAGGGGTTCTTAACTGGTGAGCCACAACCTCAACCCTTTGCATTTTTCATTTTAAGACAAGGTCTTGGATAACTTGCTGAGGCTGGTTTTGAACTTATAATCTTTCTGCCTCAGCCTCCTGAGCTACTGCAATTACAGGTGTGTGCCACCTCTCCCAGAGAGTCTGGGAGATTAAAAACAGAAAGAAGGAGTCTCTGTGTTTGGGATCCCACTCTTCTTTCACCTCCAGAAGAGAACTGGCAGATTTGGGGGCCTCCCCTACACAGCTCACCAAAGACCCAGAACTTTCGAAGACAGGTGCACACCAAGAGTCACGTTCCATGCTTGTCCTGGAGTGATGCCTGATCCCTGAGTACTCTTGGAGCCAGGCAAATCGTACCCTGTCTCTGTTCCTCACCATAAATGAGGACAATGCCCTGACAGGCTAGGTAAACCAGGTGGGTGCCCTGTTTCAACCACAAAGGGTTGATTTCTCACCAATGTTTCCCAGGGAACTCTCAGCTCTTGCTTCCTGACTTATCATTCCTCTCTTCAAAAGCCACCATCATCCCTGTCCCCTGGACAAGTGGAAATTTCCAGAGAACCCTGCCTAATCTTCCTGTCTAAAACAGCATCTTCCTCCCTGCTCTGTACTCTTCTCCTGCTCTTTTTTAATATAATATTTTAGAATGTATTTCCCACACCAGACGATAAGCTCTACAAGGGCAAGGATCTGTCTATGATATTTGTCACCATATCCCAAGTATCCAACATGTAATGCTCAAAAAAGTATTTGTGGAACAAACTATTGAATTAATGGGATTGACACTAAGCCCAGCATGAAATTTAATTTAATTTAATTTTTTTTTAGTTGTTGATGGACCTTTATTTTATGTATGTTTATGTGGTGCTGAGGATCAAACCCAGTGCCTCACACATGCTAGGCAAGTGCTCTACCACTGCGCTACAACCCAGCCCTGGATTTTTTTTTAATTCAAAATGCATAATATTTCATCTTCCATGAGCAGTGTGATTTAGAACTTATTCTTTTTCCATATTTTTATTGATACATTATAGTTGTACATATTGTGGGATTCATTGTTACATATTCAAATATGCACAAATATAACAATAGAATCTGGTCAATATCATGCCCTAGGGTTCCCCCATCTTCCCTCCTTCTGGTCCTTTCCTTCTACTCTACTGATCTCCCTTCAATTTTTGTGAGATTCCATCCTCACCTCCCTTTCCCACCCCAACCCCCTCTAGCTTCCACATATGTAAGAAAACCTATGACCCTTGACTTTCTGAGTTTGCTTATTTCACTTAACAAAATGTTCTCAAATGACAATAATTTCATTCTTCTTTATGGCTGAGTAAAATTCCATGGTGTATATATATACCACATTTTCTATACTCATTCATCCAGTGATGGACACCTAGGCCGGTTCCACAGTTTGGCTATCATGAATTGTGCTGCTGTAAACACAGGCATGCATGTATCCCTGTAGCACTATGATGACTTGACTTCTTCAGGATTAACACCAGTGGTCTAGCTGGGTCATATGGCGGTTCCACTCCTCATCTTTTCAGGAACCTCCATACTGATGTCCGTAGTGGTTGTACTAATTCACAATCCCACCAACAGTGTAAAAGTGTTCCTTTTTCTCCACATCCTCTCCAGTATTTATTATTGTTTGTATTCTTTTTTAATTTTAGTTGTTGATGGACCTTTATTTTGTTCATTTATTTATATGTGGCGCTGAGAATCAAACCCAGTGCCTCACACATGCTAGGCAAGCGCTCTACCACTGAGCCACACCCCCAGCCCCTTGTTTGTATTCCTGATGGCTGCCATTCTGGCTGGAGTGAGATGAAATCTCAGTGTAGTTTTGATTTGCATTTCCTAACTACTAAAGATGTTAAACATTTTTTTCATATACCTGTTGGCCATTTGCATTTCTTCTTTTGAGAAGTGTCTGTTTGGTTCTTTTGCCCATTTATTAATTGGGTTATTTGTGGCTTCGGGGGTGTTAAGTTTTTTGGGTTCTTTATATGTTCCGCATATTAATCCTTCATCAGAAAGTAGCTTGAAAAGATTTTCTCCCTTTCTCTAGGTCCCCTCTTCACATTATTACCGAAGCTTTTAAATTTGACCGGCATAGATCTGTAATGTTGGTCCAGGGAAGGTTTGCATCCGGGACACCACTTTGTAAAGAGGAAAGTGCACGGGAAGCCTGCCCTCAGCAGCCAACCTCACCCTAGCCCCTCTCTGTTCTGGATTCTGATTGCACATAGAGCTGGAATCCCTCACTGGACACTCATTTATAAATTTCTGAGAAACTTCCTATATGGCTGACATTTTGGAATGAGTAAGCTCTGTAGCTGTAAGTCTAGTTTCTCTCCCTCCCTCCTTCTCTCCCTCTCCCTCCCCCTCTCCTCTTTCTCCAAGCTTCTGAGGGCATATTCATATTTCCCTCCCAGCATGCCCCATAAGTGCCATTTGAGTTATTGTTCCTTATAAATTAATAAGTATGTGTAGGTGTGTAAATGGGTGCATATCGGATGGATGGATGGATGAAAAGGTGGGGATAAAAAGGAGGGAAGAGTGGATGTATTGATGGATGTACTGATGGACAGATGGATGGATGGATAAGTAACTATTGAGAGAATGAACAGATGGATGGGTGGAGAGATAGATAGGTATATGATTAATGGATGATGGAGTGATAGATGGATGAGGAATGGATGGATGATGGGTGGATGGATGGAAGGGAGAGGGTATAAAGGATGCTGGATGGATGGCTAGTGAGGAAGTAAGTAGACATATTTGATTTACTATGTCAAGATCTCCAAAGTCATAGAGCAGATAAAGCAGATGTACTCTGAGGCCCTCTAGAACAAAGCTGGGATCACTAAGTCAAAGCTACAAGAAAGTAGATTTTAGCTCTTTTAAGGTAAAAACTTGTTGGTGGGAAAATAAAGACTCCCACCCACAAGGGGCCTGGGAAAGGAGAGAATCTAGATCCTGGTTGAGAGGTTGCACCTACAATAACTTTTCCCTTCCCACTCAGAAATTGTAGGATTCCAGAAGAATTAGAAGTGAAGTGCCCATGGTCAAGGTTTGGTGAAGGTTGGTCCCTAATCCTCTACCTCAAGTCTTGGGGATTCTTTACCCTGGTCCCTTTCCTAGAGTTCAGGACAGAGTCAGTAACAATTGAGCGAACAGAGTGAGAATCAGTAGGCACACTCCTGACGACAGTCCATGAGGTTGGGATTGCTTCTCACCCCCAAATCTGCTTTTCCCACTTTATCTTATTGCTTTATTTAAAAAATGCTAGTATTATGCAGGGATCAATTGTGTAGGCTTAAACAAGTTATTACCTACTCTGATCTTCAATGGCATCATGTGTAAAAGAAGTGAGCAGTGCCTTGTTGGGAGAATTATATAACATGCCCCGTGCAGAGCTGAGCAGGTTGAAAGCCCTCAATAAATGATAATGGCGAAAGTGGCACTGGTTTTAGCATTGCTGTCAGGATGCAGGTCCACATCTATATTTGTATTTGTATTAGAAATATTAGCAGTGTACCATAATATTACATGTATGACTGTATACTCATAAATCTCAAACCATAGGCTTATAGATACTTGAAATAACAGATTACTTAAAACTAAGCATCTCAGAAATTTAAAGCTTTAGAATTGTCAAGCCTCAGAGCCATGGAGGGTTCAATTTGGCTACTTGCACAGCAGGCAGGACCTCTGAGGTCCTGAGTCCAGTCAGCCCAACCCAGGGCAGATGCCTTTCTCCAATGTTCTTCACCCCACATCTCCAGGCCAAAACATCCCCTGAGGCCACCTTGGGGGGCCTTGCTGGGTCCCTTAGGCTCATGCTCCTCTTCTCAGACAACCTAGAATCCCAGGAATTTGTGGCCACAGTGAGTGGGGGCCTCCGATTGGGCCTGGGGGATGATGAAATATGGAAGCTCCCAGAGTTGGGCCTGGTGGGGAAGGCCACATTTTCTGTGTCATGTTCTATTGCACGCCAATCAATTACAGTGCGCCCTATATAAACACATCATGAGGGCTTTGACAGGGGGCCGGGGTGAAGTTGGGTGTCAGGGTAAAACAGGGGATAATAAAATCACTGGAGATTTATTTCTCTAAATTGGAAACTTCATGCTTACACCTGACTAAATCATCAGGCTGAAATCGGAGCCGACTCCCACGGAAAACACGTGTAACCTTATCCCATCTTTGTTTAACGGCAACCCATCAGGCCGCTGATGGATTCTGCAGATGCAGTCAGCGTCCTCCTTTGGCTCCCTGAGTTCTAGGGGTCTCAATCAGACCTGTCTTCACTGTGCCCACCCTGCTCTCTGGTGGCTTTTCCAGGGCTAGCCAAAGAGGCCTTTCCTACAGCTAGGTGTGCAGGTGGGGCCCCTCCCCTAGGCCGCTCTCCTTGGTTCCCAGGCCTGCACACAGGCCACGGTTGTACCTAAGATCTCTCTTTTTCACAAAACCATTCCCCCTGAGAAAGAGAGCGATGTTGAATAACCCTGAGAGGCAGCTGTGACATCAAGAAATGAGCTCTGGGCTAGAAACTGTCCATTGTTCAAATCACAGTTCTGTAATAACATCCCCTCTGGGGGGGGGGTGATTTTGCTACTTCTTTTTAGCTGCTTTGCTCATAGAACTTGTATGAGGATTTGATAATCTGATAGGTTAAAGTGTCTTCTAATTTATAAAGTTATGGTATATATATTAGGATGTCATTTTCCACTTAAATGATGAAACACTGTATGTAGTCCCAGGAGGCTGTGCAAAGTCATTTTCCCATAGTGTTAAGGAGTTTCCCTTTTAACAGTTTCCCTGTGTGACCAGCCTGCATTGAGAGGAAGAATCTGGAGAGAATCTAATCAGTAAGCTCCATCTGTGTGCCAGGCCCTGGGCTGGTGGCACACAAACAATCTCTCGTGTGATCCCCACATTATAGGTAAGAATTACACTCATTCCAGTGATAAGTCAGGGATCAGAGAGTTTATGTAACTTTCCTAAATCACACAGCCGATATGGTAATCAGGATGTCAATTCACATTTGTTTGGTCCCAAAGTTCATTAAAGAGCTCTGTGGGGACTGGGAGAAAAACCCGATGAGCAGTATGCTTGAGACTCAGTGTGGGCTCTGCCCTTCTCCTAGCCCCTCCCTGCAGGTCCATAAATTCTTATACACACAAACATACTCACCCCGGTGTACACCGCAGGTGGTCAGTGGCAGGGAGGCTGCGGGCTCAGACTCCTCCCTCAGAAAAGGACTCACACCTCAACCACCCATTGCCCTTTTGGTGCAGGGAGGTGGGGGGAAGGGCAGGAGAAGCCCCTGTGTGTCATTTTCGGCAGCAGTCAGCAGAGCCTTGCAAAGTGCAAGATGGCTTTTTTAGCCCAGCATAAGGATCTAGTTAAAAACCAATAAATCAGCAGTGAAATGTGCATAGCAGCCTTCTCCGTAAAATCAACATGGCTTGTGCCTCTGCAGGGAGCCTTCTGACTGCCGGCTGGAGCCTGGGGCTCAGGCAGAACCCTCCTCTGTCCCCTAGGGATCTGTGGGGAGAGAGGTCTCTTCTGTCCCTGGAGAAGAGGAGATCCAGGCCACTGCAGCCCTGCTGAGGGAGGAGGTGCCCACGCTGGAGACCTCGGGTTTCTAGATGTAGAGATGCCAAGAAGTGTGTGAGCAGGCCCGGGAGCGTCTGCCCGGGTCTCATCCCCGGGCCCCCACACAGAAAATGGAATTAGGAGATGAACAGGCTGGGGAGGGCGTGGGTGAGAAGGGAGCGCCCCGGGCGTCTCCCCAGCACCCAATAACACCAGGCCATCCTCAGAAGGGGGCTCGGAATCCAGGGTGCAGGGCTTGGCGCGCCCGCTGACCCCTGGTGGTTTGGGCAGCCCGGGGCCTCGGGGTGCCCTGCCCGGCCCCCGGCGGGGGTGCCAAGTGAGGAGCCCCCGCTCACCCTGGGCTCGGTATTTAATATCTGTAAAACTGCCACTCGGGCAGCCAAGGTAAACAGCGTCCCTGGCCGTTCAAAGGTGAGCGGGTTTCAGCGTTTCCCCTAGGCCTGAAAGGAATCCGCGCGGGGCCGTGGCCGGCGGCCGGGGAGGGCGGCCCCCCGCGCGCCAGCCCGCCGCATCTGTGCGCACAGAGGCCGCGTCTCCCACACAAATACACAAAATTTCTCATTAAAACTTATGACTGTGTCAACAGCGCAGCCTGGCCCCTAATCTGGAAAAGCCATTTCGCCCCCGCCCCGCCTCCCGGGCCGCGATCGCGGGCAGCCGCTGTCCCCCGCCAGGCCGCCGCCTCCTCGCCGCTCCTCCTCCCGCTGTCCCCCGCCAGGCCGCAGCCTCCTCGCCGCTCCTCCTCCGCGGCCAGCGCGACCCGGGGCGCCGGTGGGCGCGGCCAGGGCGGTGCACCCGCGCTGCCCGACCCCGGGGCCCGGCCAGGTGACAGCGCCTCCCCGAGCCCGCTTGCCCCCCACCCCGCCTCCCGGTGGGCTCAGTGGGCTCAACGACCACGCCTCCCTCCGCGCCCGCAAACTTGTTGGTTTCCCAGGGTGCGTTTCTGGGAGCCCCAGTCCCCCTCCGCCGCAGACCCATCCCCTGGGGAGGCCGCAAGGCCCTCGGCCAGGGAGGAGTGGAAGTCCCTGAGCGCTCCCGGTTCCCCGGGGGACAGAGCAAGGGCCGCTCCGAAGAAGCGGTCAGCTCCGCTTGCATTAGGTCTAGGCAGAGTCTAGGGCAAGAGGGAAATCAGAGACACCCCTGGCAATAGAAAGGTTGCACCCCGCGTTCAAATCCCAACGCGGACACTCAGGACGCTTCAGGTTTATTCTATAAACTGAGACAATAATAGAAAGGGGATAGCTGTGCCCGCTCACTCCAGTTCCCGGCCCACGGTAAGTACTCCTTACACAGTAGCTATTCTTTCATCAACCTACAGATTTTTATAAGGCCCTCCTATGTAGAGCCAGGAACAAAACAGCTGGCAGCCTAGGGGAGAACAAGCAAGCAATTAAAAGAAGAGGCTGAGTGTCATGAAAGGGAAAGGAAGAGGGTGCTGAGTGGGTACTACAGGAAGGGATCTCAAAGGAAGGAAGAGAGAAGACTGTTGACTGAAAGATGAAGGGGCAAAGACAGCAAGAGAAAGACATTCTAGGAGAGGGAACAAACTGTGCAAAGGGCCTGAGGCACTCAAGAGCAGTGATCACTGGCAAAGGCACGGAGACAGAAATGAGGATGATGTGGAGCAGGGAAAACAAGAATGTTTATGTTATGCAACTCAACAGCACTTTTAGGTTTGATTCTTTGAGGGGGGGAGCCTGTAGGCTTACTTGTACATATGCTAGTATACATTTAATGAATGGTTGTACCTTGGAATATGACTAAAGATGTGTACCTACAAGCATACATGTTTAAAATGTATGAATATGAAAATATTTGTGTGTGTCATATGGATATGCAACTGTATGGGTTCAGATGAAGACTCGTGCATTTATATCTGCCCAAACATCTATACTACTGATGTGTCTGTGTGCACTTTTGTGCCCACATTCTTGAATACTGAGTTCCCACTCCCCACACTCTCTCTAGTATCTGTGGAATGGGAGCTGGGGCAGCTGACATTCCAAACACGCCCTTACCTTTCATCTACAACAAGCCACAGCTGGAACTCTGACCTTCTTCCTTACTACTCTGATGACCAAGGGGATCCCTCCCCTGATAGGAAGCCAGCTTTACCTCAGGGTGCACTCCAGAGAGCTCACCAAACCCACTCTCCTCTCTGTTCGGATCCCCTACTTCTACCTGGGAGGTGTTTCAAAGTCCCCACTATGAACACTCTAGGTCACACCTTCAGTCTGGGGTATGGTGGCCAGCAGTTTCAAAAAGTAAAATAGGAGAGATAGGAACAGAGTGTGTCCCACAGGTAAAGGTGGGTGTACGTGATGACAGGTTTGTTCAGGTATGTGTCTGTGAGTGCAGGTGTCCCAGAGCTGGAAGGAAATGTGGGTGCAACCGTGAGCTATGGAAGATGCTCTTCCACCCGCCCACCCTCCAGCCTCCTGCCCATCAGTGTTAGACTCCATGAGGATCTCTCACTTAAGCCCACGCTCCCCTTCAGCTACCACCCCCCCCAATCTCTCTAATTTTTTTAAAAATTTCTTTAGTTGTAGATGGACACAATATCTTTATTTATTTATTTTTATGTGGTTCTGAGGATCGAACCCAGGGCCTCACGCATGCGAGGCAAGCGCTCTACCACTGAGCTACAACCTCAGTACCCCCAATCTCTTCACAACCAACTTTCTTTAGAGAGTTGTCTACACTCAGTACCTGTGTGTCCTCCCTGCCCATTCCCTGGCACAGCTGTGCAGCCTGAACCACTAGGCATGAGGCGAGGAGCTACTTGACCCCTGGCATGGCCTCCCCACTGGTCCTGTGAGGCTCAGGACACACTGCTTTCTTGGCTCCCCACCTCACCTTCCCTGTTTCCTCTTAAATCT
Organism: Marmota flaviventris; assembly: GCF_047511675.1. Classification (NCBI taxonomy): domain Eukaryota; kingdom Metazoa; phylum Chordata; class Mammalia; order Rodentia; family Sciuridae; genus Marmota; species Marmota flaviventris. The sequence goes on along the minus strand of NC_092507.1, from coordinate 36,786,688 downwards.
GTGGCCTGCCTTCTCAATCTCCGCTGGGGTTTTTCTGCTCCTGCTCAATTCTAAGTGTAGACACTCCTTAGGACTCACTCCTGGGTCCTTTTCTCCTCTCCCCTCAGTCATGGTGGCCCAAAGGGCACAGGCTGATAATGCTCACCTCCACATCTCCACCTTGGCTCTCTTCTCTGACCCCAGGATCCCATCTGCCTGCTGGCATCTCTGCAGACCGCCCCACAGGCCCCTCCCCTACTCCCCACCACTGCACCTCCCTGCTCTGGCTTCTCTCCTCTGCCCTTCACCCCGCTGAAGCAGAACCGGAATCCTCTGCCTGAACTACTTCCAGAGTCTTCTAACTAAGAGCACTTAAGCCTTCTTCCCAAGAGCACCGTGTGCCCTCTGTTCCGAGCCCTTGGCTGTCTCTCCTGGGCAGCTGGAAGAAGGTGCAGACTTGGCGCGTGCTCTGTAAGAAGCGTGGCTGGGCCTCCATCTCCAGCCCATCGGACTTTGTGCTCCCTCCCTGACGGGGCTTCTGGGCTGGGTGGCCCGTGACCGGCTGGCTCCTCGGCTTGCTTGGCTTCCCTAAATGTGCTCATTCTCAGGTTCCTCTGGCCAAGGCTGGGCTGACCTAGGGTACCCCGAGCTCACGTTCAAAGTCTCAGACCAGACCCAGCTGCTCAGCTCCATAAATGAGGATTAGGCACCCCCCTTTGAGGCGGCCGGGTGGGCTGTGAGAAGAGTTGGTTTGGTATAGATTTTATGGCAGGATCACATTTCGTCATCAGACCCCCCTCTGAAGCCAGCCAAGGGCAGGTCAGGGGCAGGGGAGTGGGAACCTGAGCTGCTCACTCTGTCAGCCCAGGGCACAGGGTTGCTGGCACAGGAGGGAGCAGGGCTGGGAATAGGGGCCTGAGTTCCAGCCTCCCCCCTGACACCCACTGTGTGGACTGGGGCACACCCTTTCATTCTTTGGTCTGTGAAATGGGAGCTCGAGACTAACTGGCCTCTCAGGCTAGTTCCATTTCCAGGCCCCCCCAAGCCCTCTCCTCATCACCTTTCCCAGGGGCTGCCAAGCTATCATACGCTAACAGACTCATGGATTAGGGTGGCCTCAGAAAGGCAGGCTTCCCAGTTAAATTTAACTTAAATAAATAATTTTCAGTATAAATATGTCCCAAGTATTATGTGGACATACTTACATTAAAAACCATTTCTTGATTATGTGAAATTCAAATTTATTTGGATGTCCTGTCTTTTCACTTGCTAAAATCTGGCCCTCCCTACCTTGCATGCTCTGGAGTTCACAGGGCCATAGCCTCATGATCCTTCCAAGCAAAATAGATCAAGTGCGGAAGTGTCTTGGTAAAACCATCAAGTTGGGCATAGATCTGTGAGCAAACAACAGTGGAAGTGTGTTCTGAGGAAAAGGAACAGCACAGACAGAGGCCTAGAGGCAGATTAGTGTTGGGCATGTTCCAACAGAGGCTGGGGACCACTGTGTGGGATACAGGCCAAAAGTGGCAGGAAATACAGATGGAAAGATTAGCTGCAGTCAGATCATGCTATATCCGATCTATGCTGCTGCTGATATTAAGGGAAGGGACCTACAGGAGAGTCTGTTGAAGCAGAACCCCAGCCAGAGACCTGGGGTACAGGAAGCAGAATCCAGCTGCCCAAAGATTAGAGGAAGGAAAACTGGTCTGGTCTCACTGGAGGGAGCTCCAGGGTCTGTCTGGGGAATTTGGGCTCAGATATGTCCTATGCATGGAGTAAACAATAAATAGTAGTCGGTAAATGATAGCTGTGGGGTTGCCATTATTATCAGGTGCTCAGTAAATGCTATGGTTTGGTGCCAACTGACATCATCCTCCCCCTCCCTGCTCCCCACCCACCCACCAGACCATCCACATGGCTTTTCTTAGGGTTTGCACAGGATCTTCAATAATTTATTCCTTGATTCAGCAAATATTTACGGGGCTCTTCCAAAGTGCTGGGATACATCAGTGAACCAAATTAATAGTCCCTACCTATAAGGAGCTTAGCAGAGGAGACAAATCACAAAAAAGATAAAATAAAACAACTTAATAATGTCTGATGTGACAGCTAGATATATGATAATAATATCAGGTGTTATGAAAAATACATAATATTGATAATGAAAACACAACATAAAAATATGTAGCATGTAGTTAAAGCAGTGCTTAGAGGAACTTTTATAACTTCAAATTTTTATATTAAAAAGAAGAAAAAAGCTGGGCATGGTACTCCCAGAAACCCAGGAGGCTGAGGCAGAAGTACTAAAAGTTTGAGGCCAGCCTCAGCAACTTCACAAGGTCCTAAGCAACTTAGCAAGATCCTGTTTCAAATAAAAAAATAAAAAGGATTGAAGATGTAGCTCAGTGGTAAAGCACCCCTGGCCTCAATGCCCAATACAAAAGAAAAAAAAATTAAATAAGAATGATGTAAAATCATTATGTAAGTTGTCACTTCAGGAATCTAAAAAAAAAAAAAAAGAGAGGAACAAAGTAAATGAAAGAATTATTGTTTTTTTTTTAAAGAGAGAGCGAGAGAGATAGAGAGAATTTTTAATATTTATTTTTTAGTTTTCGGTGGACACAACATCTTTGTTTGTATGTGGTGCTGAGGATCGAACCCGGGCCGGACGCATGCCAGGCGAGCACGCTACCGCTTGAACCATATCCCCAGCCCGATGGAAAGAATTATTAAAGGTAAGAGTGGAACTAACTGAAATAGAAAATAAGCAATAAAAAAAACAATAAAACCAAAAGCTGATTCTCTGAAGAGATTAATGAAATTTATGGACATCTAACTAGATTGATCAAGAATAAAGATAAAAGAAGAAACAAATTACCAATATCAGAAGTTTTTTAAAATTTATTTTGTAGTTGTAGATGGACAGCATGTGTTTATTTTTACATGTTGCCGAGGATCAAACCCAGTGCCTCACACATGCTAGGCAAGTTCTCTGCTACTGAGCGAAAGCTCCAGCCCCCCAGTATCAGAATATTTTTTAAAACGTATCACAATAGACCCTGCAGACTCTAAAATGACATAAAGGAATACTAGGAACAATTTTATGCTCATTGATTAACAATTTAGGTGAAAATAAACAAAAGCCTTGAAAGTTGTAAACTTTCAAGTTAAAAAATTAGAGAAGTCCTAAAGAAATAGAGAGATTCACCATTTTCATGTCAGTTGGCACCAAATGAACTGATATGTTCAATATAATCCTAATCAAGATGACAATAGCCTTTTTTGAAGAATTTATATGGAAATACACCTAGAATAACCTCACAATTTTGTAAAAGAGCAAAATTAGAAGCTTTTTATGAACACTTGATTTTAAGAGTTACAAAATAGCCAGTATAGACACAAGAAGAAATAGAAAAATCTAAATATTCCTAAGTCTTTAAAGAAGTTACATTAATAGCTTTTCAGAATTCCACAAACAAAATTCTAGGATCAGATATTTTCAGCAATGTATGCATTGAAGCATTAATTAAAATATAGTACAAAACTTACATAAACTCTTTCAGAAAATAGAGGAAAGAGAACACTTCTCAACTTACTATATGATACTAGTATAATTCTGATCTCCAAATCAGATAATGCTATTATAAGAAAAGAAAATTACACACATCAATATTCCTCAGAAAACAGACCTAAAAATTTTTACAAAATTATTGTAAAATTCAAACATATAGAAAGATATATAGATAGATAGATCAATTAATAGATAATGATCAAGTGAGGTTTACCTCAGGAAGGCAAGTTTGTCTTCTTCAACTCTCCAAATTAATACAATAAAGGAGAAAATCAGATGATCTTTTTTTTATTTTTATGTATTCTTTTTTTTAATTAGTTACACATAACAGTACATTGACCTTGACATATCATATATTGGAATCAGATGGGATATAATTTCTCATTATTCTGAATGTACAGGCTGCAGAATCACATTGGTCATGCAGTCACATATATACACACAGCAATAATAATGTCTATTTCATTCTACTATCCTTCCTTTCCCCCCTTCCCCTCCCCTCCCCTTCCATAAATGATCTTCTTAATAGATACTTAAAATCCATGTGATAAAATTCAACATCCATCACAACAAAAGCTCTCAGCAATCTAGGAAAAGAAGATCACTTTCTCATTCTGAAATAAAATGATACAACTAGCATCATACTTAATGAAGCATTAGTCCTTTTTCATCTAAGATCAGGAACAAGGGAAGAATGCCGCTCTCAACATTTCTGTTCATATTGCATTGGTGATCCCAGCCAGTGCAACAAGACAAGAAAAAGAAATAAAAGGTGTAAAAAATTGCAAAGGTAGAAATGCAGTTGTCTTTATTCACAGACAAAATGATTTGAATATAGAAAGCTCTACAGTCTATAAAAAAATGCTGAGAGCCATAGCCAAGTAGGAATGACGCATGGCAATTTCCTTGTCTGCCTACCCAATGTTGCTTACAGGGAGGACTCTCCATTGTGGAAATGGGCTTGCCTTGGACCCAGGTCATTTGTAGTGACATTGCATGAATGTTTGAGAAAGGTGACCCTGCTCAAGGACCAGGGTGGATCCGGGTTTAGGGTGGATCTGGGTTTAGGGTCGATCCTGCTGGGAATAGGGCGGTTCCAGGTTTAGGGTGGATCCTGCTGGGAATAGGGCGTATCCTGCTGCCTCAGGCGCCCGCTCCTTGAGTTCCCATTGAGTTCTCACGGGATTCAGAGAGTATTTGGTATGCAGAGCCCGGTGGAGTGTGTGGATTTTCCCAGAACGTGCGTGTAGAGTGCCGGTGACAGTTCGAGAATAAAGAGTTGCTGTTTGAATCTACAAGGTGTGTGGTGGCTCGGTTATTTTGTGCCCAGCCAGACTGTGGCATTTGGTGGCCCGTACGGGGAACGTCGGAAGCTTGGAGGTAAGTGAAATTGCTCGTCCCTGAGGAAGAGCAAAAGAATGGGTGACCAGTTCAAAAAACAATGTGTTCTTGTTTTGATTTATTTTGTTTTTATTTCAAGTTGCCTGTCCCTAGAATTTTCTCAGGCAAACTGGGGAAAATGGTTGACTCAAGGTTTGAAGTTGTTCGCCTCCAAGGAAGAGAAATTGTTAGAGGAAGGAGGAACCCCAGTAAGACCAAGAACAGTTAGGACATATGTTGATACAATACAAAAATGTAGCCCATGGCTTTTTAAAGACGAGTTATTAAGTATATCAATGGGATCATCATGGTATCCTGTAGAAGGATTTTTCTTCAACAAGAAAGAGATGGCTAGTTTTTAAACCCACAAAATAGGAAACAAAAGAAAACTAGGAGGAAAAAAAGCAACTAAGGGTGAATGTACAAACCTTAAAAAAAAACTAGAAGATAGAAATAAGATAGAAAATGGTTGAAAATGTCAAGTAAAGGTATTTCAGATAGAAAATGCAAAAAGCTAAGACAACTATTAGATACAGACATTCAAGATAGAAAAAGGTAGAAGAGAGATGTTTAAAGTCAAATATTGGATAAAATAGAAGAACAAGGAGATTATTAGTAATTTTTTCAAAAAGCCCATCAACTTTAATTTCTAGTGGTGCAGATATTAGAAGTCTCAGATGAAGGTGTTAAAATTTACAGACAAGAGCCAATTTAGAAAACATTAAACTAGAAGGAAATTGGTTTAAAACCACATCAAAAAATTAAAAGGACTAAAGTAATTCTAAAAACTAAGGCAAAATGCTTTTGGAAGACTTAAATTTAAAAGGATCTTTAAATTTCCAAAGGATGCATATAGGATATTTTGGAACATCATCCCTGAAAAAAAATCAGTTAATGTTTTACTTAACAGGAATCCCATATAATCCACAGGGACAAAGCATAGTTGAAAGAGCTCATCAAACTATTAAAATGTGCTTATTAAAGCAAAAATAGGGAATTTGGAAGGGGTATATATCCCCCAAAGATAAACTTAAAATAACTCTTTTTACCCTAAACTTTTTAAATTTGGATTCATCAGGACTTAGTTCTGCGGAAAGACATATGTATCCAAAAAATGTACATATGCCTAAGGTACTTTGGAAAGATATTCTAACAGGACAATAGAAAGGTCCTGACCCAGTGATTGTCTGGAGTCGGGGTTCTGTTTGTGTGTTTCCACAGGGAGAACAGCAGCCGATTTGGATTCCAGAGAGACTAACCAAAGCAATTTCTACAGACCAAAAAGAAGATGATTTGACTCAAATCCATAACAGCTGATATCCAGAGCTCCAGCTTGGCTATTCTTACATCTGCGACAGTGATTAACCAGGATGCTTTTTTCAATATCTATTTTATTGCCTTTTCCCACATCATAAAGTTCTATTTTAGTTTTTGAGCTCATACAGACCTAGGTTAATATTTTTCTGATCAGTTTTATTTTTTGACTGTGGAGTTTTTAAACATTGCAATGGAGATTTCACCTAGGTAAAGCTACAAGGCCTTTACTATTGTCTTATGTGTTGTATGTTATGTGTGCACACTTCTGTTTTGTGTTGTATGTCTGTGTGTGAGTATGTCCATATATCATATATGAGGAGTGCTCATGAAATAATGATTGTTTTTAAAGGAGGTTAACAGATCTGTTTGTTTACTTTCACCTTTCCTTTTCATTATATTTAATAATTCTGTTCAGGATAATGTCTCTTTAGCATCATTGCCAGAATTCCTATCTTCATCCCAGTGCCGGTGAAGACAAAGATAAAACCAAACTACAGCTTCTATGATAGCTATCACAGTAAACTGTATAAACTGATACATCAATGAATATAACTCAACAAGTAATGCTCAATCAAGGAGTCGACTTACTTTGGGAGGAAATGGACATATTGATAGACTCCTCTGCTTTGAACTGCTTGCAGAACTTGCCTGGACTATGTATCACTTGTATACATTGTGAACTATTGTTTGGTGCAGCGAATTGTGGTAGTGCTGGCATATCTTTGCTGATGGTGTCACCAGTGAAACAATTTTTCCAAAGGAGCCATCAATTGGCTTGGTGTCCTGGCATTTCTGTATCCTCCTCCCTTCTGCTAGTGATGGTCTAAAATTTGGGGGCCAACAGAGGTGAGGCAAAGAACCTCACCCCCCCACTGGCACCAAGGCCAAATTTGGGGGCCAACAGAGGTGAGGCAAAGAACCTCACCCCCCCACTGGTGCATAGGCCTATCCACAAGTATGGCTGTATGCTGGACCGGTAGTCAGTGACGGGTATGATCCAATTGCAGTGGTACCAACCTAAGACAGGAGGCTGACGCCTAGAGGTAAGATCATCCAATGACGGGTAAGGACCATATGTTAAATTGCACAACCTAACAGGCACAGTCCCTAAGCCACATTGCTTATTGTTTAATTAATCAGAAGGGGGAAGACGCTGAGAGCCATAGCCAAGTAGGAATGACGCATGGCAATTTCTTTGTCAGCCTACCCAATGTTGCTTACAGGGAGGACTCTCCATTGTGGAAATGGGCTTGCCTGGGACCCAGGTCATTTGCAGTGACATTGCATGAATGTTTGAGAAAGGTGACCCTGCTCAAGGACCAGGGTGGATCCGGGTTTAGGGTGGATCTGGGTTTAGGGTCGATCCTGCTGGGAATAGGGCGGTTCCAGGTTTAAGGTGGATCCTGCTGGGAATAGGGCGTATCCTGCTGCCTCAGGTGCCCGCTCCTTGAGTTCCCGTTGAGTTCTCGCGGGATTCAGAGAGTATTTGGTATGCAGAGCCCGGTGGAGTGTGTGGGTTTTCCCAGAACGTGTGTGTAGAGTGCCGGTGACAGTTCGAGAATAAAGAGTTGCTGTTTGAATCTACAAGGTGTGTGGTGGCTCGGTTATTTTGTGCCCAGCCAGACTGCGGCACATAGACTAATAAATGAATTTAGCAAGATATATATAGATCAAGTATATATGTATCTACATGTATGCAATAACAATTAAGTGAATTTTTTAAATGTAACTTCAAATGGCCTAAAAATATAATAATTTAGGAGTGAGTTTAGCAAAATATGTGCAAGACTTCTAACTAAAATACATTACTGAAAAAAATTAGAGAAGACCTAAAGAAATAGAGAGATTCACCATTTTCATGTCAGTTGGCACCAAATGAACTGATATGTTCAATATAATCCTAATCAAAAATGACAGTAGCCTTTTTTGAAGAATTTATATGAAATGCACCTAGAATAACCTCACGATTTTGTAAAAGAGCAAAGTTAAAAGCTTTTTATGACCACTTGATTTTAAGAGTTACAAAATAGTCAGGCACAGACAGTCCTGGAGTGCTGAACGTGGACATATTCTGACACATAGCTCAAGCCTACTCAAGGATACTATACTAATCAAGAAATGCTGGAACTGGCATAAAGGTAGAAAAATGCTGGAACAAATAGAGTCCAGAATATATCCACACACATATTATCAACTGATTTTTTAACTAAGTCAATTTAATAGGAAAAGGGAAAGGAAAGCATCTTCAACAAATTGCACTAGAATCATATGAGGAAATCTAAATCTCAACCAACATCTCACTTCAGACCAAAACCTAATAATAATTAACTCAAAATTAATTATAAACCAAAACTTAAAAGCAAAAACTATAAAACATCTGGAAGACAGCATAAGAGAATATATTTAAGACTTCAGGCAAAAATTTCTCACCACACAAAAACTACTAATCATAAAGTTAAAAAATTGATCAGTTGGAATTGATCAAATTCATCAATAGATATTAAGAAATCAAGAAAATCAGGGCTGGGGTTGTGGCTCAGCAGTAGAGTGCTTACCTGGCACAGGTGGGGCCCTGGGTTCAATTCTCAGCATGAAATAAATAAATAAATAAAATAAAGGTATTGTGTCCAGCTATAACTACATATACATTTATTCCTAGTCATTTACCCAAGATAAATGAAAACATATCTACATTTCTCTTGTACTAGAGATTATCTATAACCACTTTATTATTATAGTTCAAAACTATAAACAACCCAAATAAATGAATAAACAAAATGCACTGTATCCATGTTAGTCAACTTTTCATCACTGACCAAAATACTCAACAAGAATAACTTAGAGGAGGAAAAGTATATTTGGGGTTCATGATTTCAGAGGTTCAGTATACATAGTGGAATGACTCCATTTCTCTGGGCCTGCAGTGGGGCAGAGCATCATGGCAGAAGCGCAAGGCAGAAGAAAGCTTTCATTTCTTGGCAGCCAGGAAGCAGAGAGAAAAGTAGGAGCCAGGGACAAACAAAATTGTCATGAGCCATCCATGGGCTATGTGTGTGTGTTATGCACATTTGATCATATGAGGGGACTGGTCTGGCGTTACATGATGTTTGGGCTGTGTGACACATGTGTGCCTTTTCTCTCACTCTTCCTATGATCCCACACAGCACCTCAGATGGGTGTGGCTTCCCAAGATGTCAATCAACCTGCTGACCACAAGACATCACCAAGCAAGACTCCACCCTTCGAAACCCAATCTTTTGCCTTATTTGGGTGGAATATTCTATGTATGGCTTTTCCCCATAAATAGAGGGGTTTCAGGTATGCTCTTTCTCTTGCCTCTTGCCTCCTGCCTCCCTCGCTCCCTTTGCCTTCCAGCATGGGAGCTGACACCTGAGGTCTCAGAGCCGTCCCTGAGCACCGCCCAAAAATTATTTCTGTGTTTGTGTGTTTTTTTAGTTGCCAGCCTAACCAGCTGGTGACACAAAATGTAATCCAAGGGTACATCCCCAGTGACCTACTTTCTTTTGCAATGCCTCACCTGTCTATAGTTACCACCCAGTAATCCATCAAAATTATTAATCCATCAAATGAATTAATCCACTAATGAGGTTATAGCTCTCACAATCTATTCATTTCACTCCTGAATATTCCAGCATTGCCTAACATGAGCTTTACAGGGAACACCTCATATCCAAACCATACCAGTCTATGTGGAATACAGTCCAGCCTTCACGATGAACAAAACCATAGCTCCACCAACAACACAGATGCTCAAAGCATTCTGATCAAAGGAAACCCGACATGGAGTTTGACTCTACATATATGAAGTTCAAGAACAAGTAAAAAACTAATTTCTACTGTTAGAAGTTACACAATGGCAGTGGAGGTGGAATTGATTGAGAAAGGTCATGAGGGAGCTTTCTGGGGTGATGGAAATGTTCTGGCTTTATTGGAGTGCTGGTTGTGTCAATTCATGTATTTGTAAAAACTCATCAAACTGCATTTAAGATCCATAGATTTCACTATATGAAAAATAGGTCTTAATAAAAAAAAGTTTTAAAATTTTTGATGAGGTCCATGAAAAGGGGAGAAAAGGAGCACTGGAGGCTCTATGGAAAGGTGTGGCCAAGGGTTTTAGTCAGCTTTTCACCACGTGATCAAAAGGCCTGACCAGAACAATTTTAGAGGAGAGAAAATTATTTGGTGTTCACAGTTTCAGAGATCTCAGTTCATAGATGGCCAACTCCATTGCTATGTGCCCCAGGGGAGGCAAAATCATGGCAGAAGGGTGTGGTGGAGGAAAGCAGCTCAGGACATGACAACAGGAAGCAGAGACAGCCGGCTCCACTCACCAGGGACAAAATATATACCTCAAAAGCCAACCCCCAATCACCTACGTCCTCCAGCCACACCCTACGTGCCCACAGTTACCACTCAACTAACCCATTCTACTGGATGTATACATTGATCCATTTAAGGCTCTCATAACTCAGTCATTTCACCTCTAAACTTTCTTGCATTTTCTCACACATGAGCTTTTGGGGGACAACTCACATCTAAACCATAACACTAGGAAAGTGTACAGTGTGGGGGGTGCCATTTGCTCTGAGCCTCCAAGAATGGGCAGGATCTGGTGGGGGTGCTGTGAGAATCAGAGATGTCAGATGTGCAGGAACTTAGGAAATTGCTAAACATAAGGGATCACTCTGCTGAACACTGATGCCTCCTCAAAGCAAAAGCGAAAAAGCAGAATCAGCCTTTGAGGAGGGAGTTGGGAGTGATCACATGGGGCTCAGTGTGGGAGGGAGATAGGTGAAGGTGAGGTCCTAAAAACAGGTCTATGTACCCTTGGGATACGGAGCAATAGTCCAGGGACAGACTTGGTACCTAGCCAACTGGTGGGCACATGGAAAATATTTGATAAATGTGTTATCAAATAAATGAAATATAAATAAGAGGTCTGTGCCTAAGCAATGGCTTGGAGTCCCAGAGAGACCCTGGGGCTGGCTCTGGCTTACCCTGTAGAGAAGCACAGTCCTGGAGTGCTGACGTTGGACACATTCTATCACGCAGCTCAAGCCACCCTGGGGGCACCATATAAATTTATTGTAAGCTCATGCAATAACACAGGCAATGGAATAACAATGTAAAGTTGGCTTTAATTAAAATGAAGGGTGTTTGCCTCTCCCTCCTTTTCCTCTTAAGCCAGGGCAGCCTGCTGAGCTGCACCAAGCAATCAGAGAAATGTTTCCAAAGCAGGAGGCAGCCCCCCACCCCCTAATGAGGTTCACTGACATTCGGGCGGTCCCTCCCATTCTCCAGCCTTCCACACACTCTCTTCTCATACCATCCACATGGCAGAAGGGCATGAAGAAGGAAAATAGGAGTGGCAACGCCTTCAAAGAGGCACCAGGAAAGGAGGACAAATGTTGCCAGCCTGGGGAACAGGAAGGCGTTCAGCCAGAGTGCTCATCCACGTGGCCATCCACCCGTGCTTCCAGCACTAGTATCTACCAGAGCCTGTGCTGGGGACTGGGCCTGTCCTCAAAGAACTTTCATCTGGTAGGAAATCATCACTACAGGAAGCATCCACCAAGGAAACCGTGAAAATTTCATGAATCCAGGGCTCATCTATGTGTCCTGACATCTGGAACAGAAAGCTGAGCCTAAGATTTTATTAACTAGGGAGAAGAATCACCTGTGAAAGAATCGAGAGAAATGACACAGTGCTGGGCACTTCCCATACTTCACTCCCTGTGCCAGCCTGTGATGCTGATAAAGGTTTAAGCATAGGCAGTTGCCATTTCTAGGGAGAAGGGAACTGTGATTTGTAGTGTTGGCCAATCCCCTTGGTGTAAATTCTCTCACAGTTGCTGATTTCAAGCTACCAAGGTGATATTAACCAGCTCATAAAAATTCCTTAAGAATTAACAATTGGCTCTTTAGGTTGGTTCCAGCCCCTGTGTTGACCCTGGCTGTTTGAGGTACTCTGGGCTGGCCAAGAGGAATTCTGAACATTAACATCTCAGCCCAGGGTTTCTGCTCAGCAAATACTCAAAGAACTCCTTCATACTAAACTTTGTGCCAAAAGGTCTCAAATCTACTATTAATAAGATAATAAAAATTATAACTATCGAAATGTATACCAAATTAGAACAAGCATAAGTTTCTTAAAAAATTATAGCTAGCATCTATTGATGTATTATAGGTCAGGTTTCCCTTCTAAAGGTTTTTTCCCTCCACTAATCAGCACATTTAATTGTCACAATTCTATGAAACAGATACTGTTGTTCCCATTTTTGCAGATGAGAAAACTAAGGCTCAGTAGAGACAGGTTTCTTACCATCATACAGCTAGTAAAAAGCAGTGGCAAACAGTGGTTGCCATTGAGCACCCTCCCAACATGCATAATAAGTCCAACATCTAATAGGTAGAAGCCAGAGAAGTCCTATTCATCCTCAGACCCCTTTGTGGCTCGGGTTCAGACACATGACCCAGGTGCTGTCAATCATTCAGGTGAAGAAGGCAGCCAGGTGGAGGAATACAAATTAGTATTCTCGACTCCAAAACTTTTTCCGTGTCCACTGCCTTTGCTTTCTCACAATTGAACTTGTTCATGGTATATTGTAAGAAGCTGCCCTTGGGTGGTAAAAGGTGGGGAGGGGAGGTAGAGAAAGGTCTGTCCTCCAGAAGAACCAGGAGAAATGGAGTCAGCAGGCTGGGATTGCAGTCTGATTCCATACATCTTTACTTGCTTCTCCTTGAGCACAGCTCCAAGCGCACCATTTCGGGGGAGGGCTTTGTTCCTGACCAAGTGGAGATTGGTCAAAGGTTCTGGTATGGGCTGGATTAAAGGAGGCCGAGCTCAGGAGGTGAGACCCTCAGCCTGTTAGAATGCCAAGGGAAGGCCTCCTGCAGGCGTGAGGCCAGAGTGGAGGCCCAAGGACTGGTAATTGTGGATGAGTGGAGAGAAGTGGCAGGGCATCAAGCAGTGGGAACAGCAGGCGTAAAGGCACAGAGTCTGGAACAAGTATGGCTACGTGAAGGGAAATGAGGAACGCAGCTTCAGCAAAGCACATGGGGGATGTAAAGGAGAACAGTAAGAACTAAGTGAGAAGAAAGGTTGAGAATGGCTCACTCATCAGCATTTCCCAAGCACCGCCTCTGTATGGTCGAGACACAGCTGTGAGCTCCCAGACCTAGGTCCTGCCTTCCTGGGCTTCAGAACCTAGCGGGGAACCCACGAACTTCACAAATAAGGGCTCAGATAATCTATTAGTTGCAGTTTAGCCATGTTTTTCTCAGCATAAATTTCTGGGAGCCATGCAGCATCTAACAGAGTGATGAGATCCAAAAAAGAAGTCAAAGAAGGCTTCCCTGAGGAAGTGACCTTTAAGCAGAATCCTAAAGAGTAGCAGTAAACTAAGCAACGGAGGAGCAGTCCAAACCCAGGACATGGCACATGGCAGGGCCCAGAGGAGCTTGTCACGTTTAAGGAACTGAAAGACATTCAGTGACATTGGTGTGCACTGAATGACACAGGGCTAGGAAACTCAGAGGACAAACCAGGAGGGGACCCGGGGACCAGGCTGCGCATGGTTTTTATCCCAAGAACCATGAGAAGGGACAGAATCAGCTCTGTATTTTCCTCGGGGAGGCTCAGGCTGCTCTGGGGGGAACAGATGAGAGGAAACAGGAGTGGAGGCCTGATAGGAAACTACCAGAACGATGAAGAGCAGCAGGATGGCAGCCTGAGGGGGTCGTGGCAGGAAAGAAGGGCTGGCTGTGGAGTGTACCTGGTGGAGTCCAGGCTCGCTGGCTCGGTGAAGACCACAGAGCAAGTGTTACATGATGGAACCTCCCCCTTCCTTAGCTTCCTCCTCTGCAAAATAGGGCTGTCACAGGACCTTCCCCAGGAGGCTACTGCAGACAGTGAAGTGAGTTGACACACTCGGAAGCGTGTGAAATGGTGGAAGTTAACTATGATGGCGGACCCAGGCAGATTAGGAGAGGATGGGAGTCCCGATGTGGATGCATTGAGGTAAAAAGAGAGGCTCACAGGTCATCAGGTGAAGACGTCAGGAGACTGTTGAACCTCAGGATTGCAGTCTAGAAAAAGTGTGAGGGCTACTGGCGTGCAGATGGTACCCAACACCATGGCAAAGGAATGTCCCAGGGAAAGAGTGCAGAGCGAGACACACTAGACCTGAGGCCTTGTCAACTCTGTGTGTCAGGCTGGGGTGCTGGGCCTTGCTCTTACATACTGGGAAGAAGCTTGGGAACAACAGTGGCTTTGGCAGTGCCGCTGGAGACAGGGAGCAGTCCTCCTGACTGACCGGAGGGGTCTCAGCTGGTGGCTTTTCTCTGATTCCCCAGGGAGCCAGGCCTGAGTCAGCTCCTCTGGGCCCTGAACCTGTCTGAGCCTTCAGACCCAGGCTTAGGCCGCTAAGCCCCAGCTCGTGCTGACAAATCCCTTCTAATGGGGAGATCAACCTTTCAATACTGCCACTGCTGCTCACATCCCAGGGCAGCAGGCAGCAGGCTGGGCACAGGCCCACAGAGGCCAGGGGAGAGCAGGCATCCCAGCACCGTGGGCTTTCACGGGCCTCTCTGGCTTGTCACTACCAGCTCCAGCCATGGCAGGAACCCCTAGTGCCCTGATTTAGCAAAGCCACACGCTTAAGTCCCAAGGGGAGATGCAGAGAGCAGATGAGGAAATAATCTGGTACCTGCATTGCTGAGCTGACCAGAATTGAATCAGAAGGACTCCATGGACCTTGGAAAGTACAGTGGCTTCTGCTCCTTTCTCAGGTCTTTGAACTTGTTCTTCCCTCTGTCTGGAACATTCTTCCCCTGATGTTGTCAAGGCTTACTCCATCATCTCCTTCAATTCTTTATCCAAAAGTCATCGTCTGAGGGAGGCAGCCCCTACTAGTCCATTTAAAGTTGCTCACTCTCCTCCTTCCCAGCTTTATTTTTATCCTTAACATGGTCACCCATCTGCCACACTACATTTCACTTTTCATTTGTAATTGTTCATTTCCCCCTACCCCAACTAAAGAGAGGTTCCATGAGATTCCGCCTCTGTCATTCACAGATGAACTCCCCCAAAGTCTAGAACAGAGTCTGGCTAATTCCAGTCAATAATATTTGTTTATTGATTGATTGATCAATTGATTGATTGATTTAAAAATTGCCTGACGGGCTGGGAATGTGGCCCAAGCGGTAATGCACTCGCCTGGCATGCGCGGGGCGCTGGGTTCGATCCTCAGCACCACATAAAATAAAAATGTTGTGTCCACTGAAAACTGAAAAATAAATATTAAAAAATTCTCTCTTTATTAAAAAAAATTGCCTGGTATCTCAGACAGTTCACCAAACCCAGAATCGGAGTGCAGAGTTTGTATTCTAATTCTCCCTGCGTCCTTTGCCAGAACACTCCCCCTCTCAAAACCTTGATATCCACATCCATAGATGGGGATTGAGACACCTGCCTAGACTTTGAAAACTGTGGCCAAATGTGGGGAGTAAGAACAGAGAGCAAAGGCAAGCAGGAGCCAGGACCAGAGACTGTGAAGTCAGAGTGTGGAGGTGGGGGCTCAGAGAGAGTTGACAACTGTCAGTCAGGGGAGTCACCAGCCTGTGAGGCTAAATCTGGAAGGGCTGAGCTGGGAGTTCCTGGAGGACTCATCTGACTCTTTCTCAGTCCCAGTGTGCACCACTGGAGAGGCTCCTTCCTGGGCCAGAGGCTGCTCAGCCCAGTGTGCTCAAACCAAGCTGAGGCGGTCATCCTCCAAGCAGGGCCCCCTGTTTTCCTGAAGGGAGTACTTCCTAGGGAGCTGGGAGAACCAAGAGGTCACATCCAGTTGTCCCCAAGCACCTTGTAGAAGAGGAGTGTTTGGGGGTGAGTGAGCATTCTGAGCACAGGACAGAGTGGCCAGCTCCCTACACTGAGGTAGCTGAGGGGTGAAGCATCCACCTTCCTCTAGACCTGCCCACTCCTCCCACCTTCCACCTGGAAACACCCCCTGATCTTTAAGACTCATCTCCAGCGCCACCTTCCCTGGGAAGCCTTCCTCAATAGCTCTTCCCCAACTCAGTGCACCCCAAGTAAAAACCAACCACTTCCTCATTTGGCATCCTATGCCCTGTTTGGTCATTTATTCCCTGAAAAACCTATTTAGGGAGTGTTTACTATGTGCCAGGCACTACCCAAGCACTGGAGATACAGCCACAAAGAGACACAAAGGGAAGATGAATGCAACGGCACACTCTCTAGGACCATACAACCTTCCAGAATGCTCCTCCAGGCTCTCTGGTCCATGTCAGCCTCTTCCACTGCCCTCTAAACTAGTCAAGGCCAGAAAGTCTGCACCTGTGCCTTGTGCTATTACATAACTAGTACAAAATATTGACAGGCTTTGTTCCTGGGCCTCCCTACTACCCCCGAACCACCGGGCCACCCACACTTTCCCCTGAGACTTCCAGACCTGCCGCCATCCATCACTAAAACACTAATGCTTCAGGGAATACCATAACTGGTCCTCTGAGGGTCTGATCAGTGCTATGTCTTACTCTGGTTAAGTAATTTTTAACGTCACTCATTCCTGCACTTAGAACCAAATCTAGCCCATAGCATATACTTGATTGGTGTTGAAGGAAGGAAGATAAAAGAAAAGAAAGGGGGAAAAAATCTGACACCGACACCATTGATCTACGCCTTCTTAGATTCATCACTTAACCTTCTGAGCTCAAGTATTTGGAGTTCTTTATACTCATCACTTTGGTGTGGTCCATGGACCTGTCATGTCAGCTTTGTCTGGGATTTCGTTAGAAATGCAGAAACCCGGGCCAACTCCAGGCCTCCTGAATCCAGATCTGTAGTTGAGCAAAACCCCAGGTGCAACACACGCGCCCGAATGTTTGAGGAACACAGTTCTGAGCTCCGAGGGAGATAATGCCAGGCCTGCTGACCTCCCAGGAGAGTGAAGAGCGTCAAATGAGATGACTAATGTGAAAATGTTTTGAATACTGGAACATGCTGGGCAGATGAGATAGATTGCTATGATTATTCTTACGATTAATAATAGTCCTTGCAGAAAAACCACTTTATAGTTCTGTTTTTAAAACCTCATTAAATTCTGTTCAAATGTGCTATTAAAAGTTACGTTCTAGTCCAGTGAGTTTTGTAAACCCCCCAGCCTTTTCAACAGATTGGAGCCTGGGCTTGGGGACGGGAACATGGGCCCTGCTTATGATGGTCACCATGGGCCTGATTGAATGCAAATTTGTTTCCCACAACACCCTGCCAACCGATTGATCCTGGGGAAGAAGGAGATGTTGGGAACCCGGTTCCCCAGAGAAAGGAAAAACTAAGTAGAGGCAGAGGGTGGAAAAAGACAAGCCTGGGGTTTCACGCTGGTTGGCGGGGTTGTGTGCATGCCTGTGATCTTCTGCCTTTCAGCCTCTGCCAAGCCTTGTGGAAGGAAAAGAGGGAGCAAAAGAGAAGGGAGCAGACGCTGGTGGGAATTACCTCCGCCGCAGGCTGGGCAGTGGGCCGCCACCGAGACAACCCTTGGGGGAGCAACCACAGAGGCAGCTGGGAGCCACTGTGAAGGCTTTTGATGCTAGACTGGCTAAAGCCCAAGGCCAGGCCAATGGCCCCCATCAGCTTTTGGCCCCAAGATAAAGGCTGAGAGTGGGTTAGGAAGATGCATCTTGGACTTGAGTTTAGGGCAGGGGGCAAGAGAAAGTGAGAACCACGATTAAAATAAGGTGGAGACTGATAACAGACAGACTGCTGAGAAAAGCAATAAATACCAAGGGTCCCAGGTGGCCAGGCTTCTCCCTGCTCCTAGTTAGTTCTCTGTGCTGAACCAGACGGGCCACCCCAGGGTTGGCTCCTCCAACCAGAGACAACAAACAAAAGTCCCCAAGTGGCAGGGACTCTTCCACTGGGTTTCAAGCCTGGGCTCGGCCTACAAACTCCAAGTCTAACTTCATGGTCTCCTCCTCTTCCCCCCTGTCCTTTCCAGTGCAAGTCTCTCAGCCCTCTGCCTGGCTCACACTGCCCCCTGCCAGCGTGACCCCTCAACCCTCCCAAACCGCAACACTGAATCTGACTCGGGATCTGTCACTCTCTCACTTATTGTTCATTTTCCAAGTCAGACAGTCACTCGCCAAATGCTCCCTGCACTTCCACTGGGCCAGGAACTGTGCAGAGCCTGTCCAGACACGGGGTGAGGAATTAGTCCCGAAAGACCTAGAGTCTAGAGCGGGAGACCACCAACTGCAACGTGATGGGCTAAGTTCCACCACCACTGAGGGTGCAGGGGCTCCAGAGAACACAGCCAGGGAGGGGCGCAGGGGAAGGTGCACCTGCCCTGAGACCTGAAGCACCAGCAGGGCTCCACTCAGGCAGAGAGGCAGCCAAAGGGGCACACGGGTCCATGACTGGCCCTCAACCTCGCTGGTAATCAGAGATATGCAAGTCAGCATGATGAGATGCCGCTCTACACCCACCAGACTGTGAAGGTCAAACCTGAATAACACAAATGCCAAAAGACTCAGGGAAGCCTGGCCCTGTGTGCACCGCGGGGGCACCATCGAGAAGGGCTAAGGGAAATTAAACCCTGGCATGTCTGTGAACCCTCAGAGCAACCCTCCACGTGGGTGTGCACAACAAAGAAACGCATGCCCTGACTCCTGAGGAGAAAGGTTCCAGCCTGTTCACTGGGGCACTATGTGGGGAGGAAAACTGCAGTGCGTGCGTTCAGCAGAGGGAGGCGAGAACCAGATTCAAGAGGGACATCCGATGATATGGATGGATCTGAAAAACATGTGTCAAGTGAGCAAAAATCAGAAACAGAAGGTGCTCTGAAGCAAAATGCCAGTTATGTAAATTAAAAACACACATAAAGAAAACAACACCCTACATTTTTCAAAGAAACGTGCATTTCCAAGGTCATACACAAAACACATTAGAGTGGGGACCAATAGGGAAGAGGAAAACAGGAGGAGGAATTGGGAATGAGGGGGTAGGAAAATCAGAGACTACAACAAAACAAGAGCAAAGCCTTGCAGGAAAGAGGGTTCTAAATGATGGATTGCCATAAGGAGCAAGGCAGTTAACTGAACTTTCTGCACCTACCCACGGTTAAAAAGAAAAAAAAAAGAAGGAAGGAATTGGAGTCTAGGCAGAGAGAACCAGAAGTGTAGAGACCCAGAAGCAGTAGAGTTCTGCAGAAGCAGACAGAATTGCAGCCCTTCAGCCAGTGCAGGGTTGGGGCACAGAGAGCAGGGGAGTGAGTGGGGACAGAGCGGGCTGCAGTGGACAGTGACGTCTGAAAAATAAGCACTTCCTTTACCATGGTGAGGACTTGAACTTTGTCTTAGGTCCCTGAACACCCCAGGAGGGTTTTTAACTGGGGAGGGACTTGCTCAGGTTTGGGTCTTAGAGACCCCGCTAGAACTACAGATTTGTGGAATGTCATGAACAGACCATGCCCTCCTTCCCCTGCACTCACGCTTCTCCCAGGACAGAAAGGTTACCCAGACTTCATTATCTACAAAGTCTTTCACATTAGAATCTTACCCGATCCCCACACCATCCACAAAAGAGGTGAGGCAGATGTTACCATTTTATAGAGGAGACCACTGAGGCTTGGAAAAGGTAAGGAACTTTATACTCTTCAGCTCATAGAACTGCAGCCTTCTTTTCATAGGTTAAAAGACCCAAAAGTCTTGTCAAAGTTGAGCTGAATTAACGTGTCAAGTTTAATTAAGTTTAAATCAATTTGCATTATGTTCAGTTGAATTCATTCCTTCATTGAGAAGATAATTTTTAAGTGCCTACTGCATGTCAGCATGTGCCAGATGTGGGGAATACAGCTGTGTGCAAGACAGTCCCAACCCTCTCAAAGCTAACAGACTAGGAGGAGGGACCAACCTCCCATATGTCACTTGGATTTCACACCTTTCCAGTCACACTGGTATTCCTGTCCTTTGAACACACCTGCCTGATTGTTGCCTCAGGCCTTTGCACTTTGTTTTTCTGTGCCTGATGACAAGAGAGTGCACTCCTTCCTTCTGTTCAGGTCTCTGCTCAAGCATCAACTTCTCAGGGAAGCTTTCTGTGGCTCCCAGAATCTTGGGATATCTCTTAATGGCCTCCAGCACCTGTACAGCACCCCTCATTGTTCTCTGCCCCCTTAATCCTGCTGGATTGTCTACACTGCCCAACATTAAGTACATATGTATAATTACTTGTGTATTGTTATTGCTGTTGTTTTATTTCTGTCCCTAGGTAGTATAATAAGTTCAAGCAGGATAGAGACTATCAAACTTTCATTGCAATACTCCCGGAACCAGAATTCCTAGCACATAGTTGAATACATAGATGAACTTTTACAGGTCAGATGGCTGATATATAAGAAAATACAGAATTTGGTCAAACTAAGACTGATAAGTTGAGTTAGAGTTGGGTTAGGTTAAGCCAAGAAAGGTTCAACAGTGCACTTAAGAAATGTTTATGGAGTATCTATGAATCAGGCCCTCTCTTATACATTTGGGATATAAGAGGGGTTAAAACAAAATCTCTGCCCTCACAGAGTCCATAGTCTAAAGAGAGTTACTGATGGGCTGAGATAAATTAATCAACACGAGAAAACTTTAGTTGAGTCTGAGTCAAACTGGGTTGATTCAAGTTGGACTGAATTTTGGTAGGCTTGTCTGAAATAAGCAGCAAATATAAGGCTAGACTTGGCCCAGATGCCTTGAACTAGGCCAATGAACTCAGCCACGCTGGCTTAGGGTAATGGAGTTGTGCTGGCTGAACTGCGTTGCGTAGTCTTGGTTGAAGTTAGGCTGAGTTGAGCAAAGGAGTGAGCTGAATCCAGTTGAAAGTGTCATTTTTGCTCTAAAGGGTGTTTTGCTCTGAACTGAATTGAATAGATATGGGGTGGGCTCAGCCAAGTTGGATTCAATTGGATTGAGTGAGGTGGATTAGGACAGATCAACCTGAGCAAGGTCTAATTAAACAGCACTGCACTGAGCTGGGTCAAAGGACAGAATTGCACTGTGTCATTTGGGTCATACTGAGCCAAGTTCCCTGAGCAGAGCCTGGTGGAGTTCGGATTAGAGGAAGGATGTGCACTGGACTAAGCTGAGCCAATCTACTGAGCTGGATCTGTGGAGAGTTAGGGGCTCAAACCAGCAAGGATCTGAAATAATACAGCTACCAGGAAAGCACAGACTCAGGCAGCATGGAAGAAGAGCCACCATCCTCTCCACACCTCAAGCTCTGGAACCCGCCCAGCCCTCAGACACCGGCTGTCTTCCCACCAGGCTGTGGGGGGCCAACATCTTCTGGCTCCCTCATCCTCAAAACATCTGACTACTTTTTCAGACATTCACTCCAAATCCTTTGGAGGTCTCGAAGCCCAGATGCCTGCATCATCCCTTCTCTGGGTCTTCCCTCTTCATAGCCTTCGGCAGAGGCCACAGATTTGGGGCACAGGCCTCCTCTTTCCCTTCAGCCTTGATGAATGAGCCTCCTAACAGTTGTTTGCTTAAAGACCAAAGCAATAGGACTTTCAGCTGCATGGGGTGTGCTCAGCCTTCTTAGCCACGTACAGGAGCACCATGGGGCTTTGGGCAGCAACCCCCAGTCCCTTGCAGCCATCAGAGACTTACTAGAGCAGCTTAACCTGTGTCCAGCCCCAGGGCACCAGCAGCAGTCAGCCTAAGACAATGTCCTACTCCCCTCCCAGTTGGGCCCTCAGCAAAATCAGAGCCATGCTTGGCCAAGGGGGACATGGAGGTTAGGAGGGCCTCTGCTGCCCTCCTTCTCACTATACCATCTAAGCCAGAGCAGGCCTAGGGCTGGGCTCTCCACCCCCAGCCTCCTGACTGTGACCACCACCTCTTCCTGTCTGCTACTCAACCACCCCCAGCCCTTACTAGGTTCCCCACCAGCTCTAGCCCTCAGCAGGTTTCCCTTGCAGAGACCCTGACTTCACGGAAACCATACAGATTCCCCTCATCTTTTTCCAAGGTGGGAGGGGAGGGTCACCCGTGAGATGAGGCAGTTTGGGATTACCCACAATGTCTTTCTGAAATTTAAAACAAACAAACAAAACCCTTAGTTTTCTAGAGGGGAAAAAAAACCTCTCATTTTTCCCCCCAACAGTAATAGGAAGAAGGAAACAAGAACCAGAAGGAGACTAAGAAATAAGAAAATTCTAACCAAAAGCCATTGTGAGAAGGGGCAACAGGAACCAGGACCCCAGTTTCAAGAAAGATCTTGATTGGACTTTAAAGACATAAAAGGATTTCCCCAGCTTCCTGCCCTTCTCACTCACTGGGGCCTCAGAGAACAGAGGAGAGGAAGATGGTATGAGTAGCCATCTACCCTGAGAAGCACTTCCTTGCAGTAAATGAGATGAGGAGGTCAAGGCGCTCATCTGGCAGAGCCGTGAAGATCATTTGTGCTCTCCCTGCCCCAGGATCTTTGTACATACAGCATCCTCTGTCTAGAGTACTTCCTAGCTCTTACAGACACCTCCCTTCCTTCCCTTTGCATAACCAATTCCTGCATATCCCTCAGCCCTCACTTAGGTGTCAGGAACACCGTCCCTGACTCCCGCACATCCCCTCAGAGCAACCGGCACCTCTCCACTGCAGCACCCAGCACAGATCTGATGGCTCTTAGAAGCTACACTGGACAAGGGTTAGAACCTTGTCCCTAGTGCTCATCACTGCCCCCCACCTCACACACAGTGGATGCTCGGCTCACACTGATGAGTGCAAATCCAATACATACACAATTACGGATGAGTGAGGAAGGCTAGGAGGCAGGGAGAGACACTGGTTCACACACACAGTCAGTGCTTAGGCCAGGACTAGAACTCAGGCACACACACACCCCCACTCAACTGCTGAGCTATATGGGCCGATTCCTCTTCCACATCTGGACAAGCCATAGTGGTCTCTAAGCATGGAGTGGGGTGAGCACCAAAGCAGAGGCTGGTGTGAATTAGGGCCCCCACCTCCCAGATCCCTCAACTCTGAAAGCCTCTCCTCTCCAAAGTCACTGCCAACAGCCAGGCCTGGAAACTCCTCCCAGCCCTAATCCACTACATCCGTCATCAAAGCCCCTCTTGATTACCCACTACAGAGGGACAGGCCTGCAGCAGAGTGGAAGGAGCCTTCTGTGTATCGGAAACAACTGCCTGGCAATTCGCTTCTGAACCTTGAGCCGCAGTAGGGCTGTTCAGCGTCCCAGCCCTGAGAACCCTCCCTCCTCTCCTCGTGCCACTCAGCAACATCCACTGGTTATGTGCCAGGCCTTTGAGGGCATTTTGTCTTCACAAGACTGTCTGGAGGTAGTTACTATTATTAACCCCACTGCACAAATCAGGAAACTGAGGCTTAGAAATGTCAAGTAACTCTCCCAGAATCATGAGACAGCAATGGGAAGGCCTCTTGGATGGCAAAGCCAGTATGCTGTGCCGCTGCCATACCCCACCCTCCATCCTTCTCCTAGAGCTAGCAGCAGGCCTTGCACGAAGGCAATCTCACAGATGTTTGTAGGATTTGGCATCCTTGAACCAGTAGGTCCCGACGGCTCTATGAAAATCTCCAAGGGACACTCTGGAACAGGGAAGAAACCTGTGCAGCCTGAGTTTTGAGAACTCAGGCCCAAGAACAAACTTGCATGTGAACCCTCATATGCATGCACACGTGCATGCTCACGTACATCCTTTGATGAGAGCAGAGCTTTGCCGTGTAGGATGGGTCTGAGCAGAAGACTCTGCTGCTGAAAACCCATCTGAGCGCACTATTGCCCCCTCCCCACAGCCTCTCCAAATAAAGGGCCCAGCTGCTTGAAACTTCCCAGTGGGTAGGCATTCCAGCCCTGTGGTGCCAGAGCAGGATTCTTGCCGAACCAAGAGGTGGGGTTCAGGCCAGATCTGGTGAGGTCCAGTGGAAGCATGGGCCAATGCATGGATGGAATGATCTGGAGGGAGAGAGAGGCTGGAGACAGAGGGAGATCATCCCCCCCCCAAAATGGTAAACCTGAATCTACTCAGGAGGAAACCCTCACACAAATCCAAATCAAGAGTCATTTTGCTAAAGAATGAGCTAGGCTCCTCAAAAATGTCAATGTATAAAACATTAAAGGATGTTGGGGACCTGTTCCAGATTAAAGGAGGCTAAAGAGGTAGGAAAATTCAAATAAACGGTTCTAGAAGGTAATAGTTGGAAAACTGAGACAGTTTGAATGTGGTCTATGTATTAGATAATAAATAGCATCAGAGTTAAATTTTTAGGGCAATCATTGCATCGAGGTTGGATAGGAGAATGTCCCTTTTTTAAGAGACACATACTGAAATTGGAGAAATGAGGTTTCCTAAAGGGTCTGAGAGAAAGAGAGACATGGGGAAGACCAAGGAAGGGAAGGAAGGAAGGACAAGAAAGTATATCAAGGACTGGTGACTCCAAAGAGCATAGGAGTGTTTGTTGTATACTTCTTCTAACTTTTCTGTTCTTTAGATTTTTTCAAAATAAAAGGCAGGGGGGAGGGTGATTTGGGTAGGTTGAGAAAATAGGGAAAAGATATCCCAAAGCAGGGGTAGGAATGGCTGTTTCGTTGGCCAGGGAACAAGGGAGCCAGCCTCCACTGAGGGGAGGGGAGGTATAAGGGAGTCTCCGAAGCCAGATCACAAAGGGCTTTCAAACCCAGGAGGGAGGTTAGCTCTGGTCCCACAGAGCTAATGGGCAAAAGAGAAGAGGAGGACACATGGAGCATCAGTGTGGGTGGCATGATCCCAAGGGAGAAAGAGGGAGAGAGAGAGAGAGAGAGAGAGAGAGAGAGAGGGAGGGAGGGAGGGAGGGAGAGGACAAATGAAGGAATCTACAGAGGCGGAAAGGCTTGGCCATGTGCCTTGGACAAAATCCACCAGGATGAGTCTGAGAGCTCACTCAGGCCGGGCCTGGGCACAGGTGGGGAGGCCAGCAGGTGAAGGGTTTGTGAAGGCTGTGGGCTTGGACACTAGCTCACTCTGACCCCTGACTCTAGGGCACATGCAGATGGGAAGCAGCATGGCAGTGCAGACTCGGGGCAGCAGGTCAGGACCCACCCCTACCCCACCACTCTGCCTCACCTCAGTTTCTTCATCCAAGAAAGATGAATAACAGCCATGTCCACTCTATGTGTTCATTGTTGCAAGCATTTGGTTAGCTAGAGTGGGAAGTATCCAGAAATGTGGGACAAACATTAGCTATTTTGCTAATAACCCAGCTAACTCTCACCTATGAAGCAGGAGGCACACGGGCCAGCTCTAGGTACCCATGAGGCAGCCATGAATAAAACAGATAAAACAGCTGTGCCCTGGGGGAGAGACAGACAATGAACACAAGACGTGATCCATACACAGTGGAGAAAGTTAAAGCAGGAGGGAATGAGGGGGGTAGGGTGGCAGAGGCAAACCCTAGGCAGGGTTTCCACCAGACACTTGCTGTCCAGGAAAGGCCTCAGTGGAAAAGCCACATTTGGGCAAAAACATTTTACAAGGAGGTGAGGGAGGGGGTCACCCATACCAGGCAGGTGTCTCAGCCTGAGGCTTTTGCAGGTGGGAGAGGGACAAACATGGTGAGGAGCAACCAGGAGGTCGGGGGGCATCTGACCAAATTTTGGCATCACCTTGGCTTCCAAGTTGACCACAGACTGAAGGGAACAAGGGTGGAATTTGGGAAGTTCATTTAATAATCCAGATGCGGGGTGGTGCTATCTGGGCCCCAGATGGCAGCAGTGGAAGTGGAGACGGGGTTGGATGTCATTTTTTAAAATAATTTTTTGAGATAAGGTCTCACTCTGCTGCCCAGGCTGGCCACAAACACCTGGGCTCAAGCGACCTTGCTGCCGACTAGGGCGGTGCCACTGAGCCCACCGTGATGACGAATGGTTTTTGAAGGTAGAATCAGCAGGGTTTCCTGACACAGGCCAATATGACTTTCCTGCCTGGTTTGGGTAAAGTCTAAGAAATGTGTATGAAGGGTCTCAGGGTTTATGCCATGGGCCACAGGGCCTGATCCCCAGGAGTAGATGCTCAATAAAGGGGGCTCTGAGGACCCACCTGGATGGTATGGAAAGCTGCACACTTCCATGAAAGGCTGTATGCTGCAGCCAAGCAAGAGAGGGGTCTCCCCAGAGCCTGCGGGCCCCTCCCCACCACTCCCTGCCCGGATGGGCCCGCAGAGGCCACAGGTTACTGAGAGGGAGCTCACACCCTGGCAAAGATTGATGCCTTTTAAACAGACCCAGAGCGAGAAGGACAGAGAAAGTCAATATTTGTCCGAGCAAGCCAAACAGGCAGGCTCGCCCAGGAATGTAAGGGAGGGAGGGAGGCCCAGCGCCCAGAGAACATTATTTCAACAGACAGATATTTGGAAACCGTCGCTGTCCTGGGGGCGGGAGGGTGGGGAGGGGGCAGTTCATCCAGCCCTCGTTCCTGTCCAGGGATGAATGCCACCAGGCCAGGCCACAAGAGGAGGCTTGGGAGAGAGAAAGCAGATTCTCACTGTCACACACAGAAGAGCTGACCCACCACTTCCCTTGACTGAAAATAAATAGAGGATCAGAGAAGAGAAGAGATTTGACCCAGGACAAGCAAGTCCAATCCTCCAGTGGCTCTTCCCATCTTTCAAGATTGAATTGCACACAGTGCAGCCCACCCTGTGCGGCTCTCCATGATCCCTACCCTGCCTACCCAGCCAGTCTCACTCCAGCACCAGCCAATTTGAGCAATTTATGGCCCCGAATACAGCAGGTGCCGAGCTAGTTTTCACAACCATTCTTTTTACACACGTTGTTCCTCTAGTGACACGCCTTTTTTTAACTCCAACTCATTCTTCAAAACCTGGTTCAAGGTTCACCTGCAGCCTTCTTGCTTTAAGTTTAAACATTTGAGGGCTGAGACCAGGCAGTGGTAGATTCACCGTTATTGGCTGTATGACTTTAGGCCAAGTCCTTACTCTTCATAAACCTAGTTCAGTGAGGTGGTGTGGTAGCTTAATAGGCTCCCCACCCTCAAGATGTCTGTATCCTCCCCTCCAGAGCCTGTGGATATTACTTTGCATGGTCAAAGACCCTTTGGAAATTTGAGTTAAGGGGAGAAATGGGGAGATTATCCTGGATTATCTGTGTGGGTCCAATGTCATCACAAGGGTCCCAAAAGAGAGAGGCAGAAGGTCACAGTGAGAGTAGAAGTTATGATGATAGAGCAGAGATTGGAGTATACAATGACCATGAGCAGAGAAATGCAGAAAAGAGAGTGGATTGTCCCCTCTGAACTTCCAGAGGCGCAGCCTAGCCGATATCATGACCCTAGACCAGTAGACTTGTTCTGGACTCTGACCTCCAAAACTGTAAATTGATCAACTTGGGTTGTTTTAAGCCACCAATTTAGTTACATTCTACATTCATGCCTCCAGGGTTCTTGTAAGAACTGAATGACAACCACACCCAAAGAACACTTCACATCACACCTGAGCTAGAGAAAGGGTTTAGGGGATTGGGTGTTCCTATTAATACTAACACAGCCCCATCCCTTCCCAATCCCTGACAACTTTACTTATTCACATCTCTGCCCATCCCTCTAGATTGTAAGCAATCTGAAGTCAGGTACAAGTTTCACACTAATCTTGTACTGCCAACTCCAGCCTATTAGCAAATGCTTAATAAATGTTGAATGAATGAATGCTGGTATTTGTCCAATAAACAATGTGGCTTTAATCACTCAGTCAGTGCAGTAGAATCCCAGAAACAGAGGAACAAAATTCTAGACTCCATGCTACCAAACCTTAAAATCCAAACCCAGAAGAAATGCTTGGAAATGACTGAGTACTACAGGACAGAAAGATGGATGTCCATCTGTCAGATGGTCTTCTCTGCACTGTAGATTTCCAGGTGATGTTTCCTTGCTGACATTGAGAGAGGCTGAGGTTCCTGGGCAGTGCGCAGAGAGACAATATACTACCTCTGAATGCAGGTTTTCACATCCTGGCCCTGCCTCTGGGTCAGAGGTAAAGGCAGAACATGTGGTTACCAGCTCAGGCATGGTCATGCGCATGGTAAAATAGATGTTCACTTCCCATGGCCCCTAGTGTGCCAGATATGGTATAAAATGCTATACATCTTCCGTATTTTATTCTGTGCTCAAATGTCAGTTATTTGCATTTACCAGGGAAAAAATCGAAGTTCAGATAGATTGTGTGATTTGTACAAAGCCACACAGTTCACCAGTAGTGGGTTAAGATTCAAACCCCCACCCATTTGCCTGAGAACCTGTTCTGATTATAATAACCACTCCACACAGGCTGCCTAATCAAGTTACCATGTGCTCAGATTTGTGTCTTCTCTCTTATGGAACCTGGATGGGACCTCAGCACAGACAGTCCAGCATATTTTTCTGTGCCCCTTTTTCACTTGACAAACATTGTCAAACCTCCTCTAAGTCAGGACTTGCTCTGTGCTTGGGGACAGAGAGGTGACGCAGCTCACTGAGGAGACAGACCCTGAACAATCACAGCACAATGGGAAGGGCTAGGATGGTGGAACATAGGAGACCAGGAGGACCCAGGAGTGAGCGTCAAATCTGATGGGCTTCAGAAATAGAGGTCTCTGGTGGGCAGGTGAAGGGGCCCTTTAGAAGGGAGAATTCCAAGGCAAGGAACAGCATATTCAAAGGCCAGAGGCAAGAATAGGATGCATTCAGGACAACACAGAACCCAGCATAGGGCAGAGCAAAGAGAGTTCCAGGAATTCTGGACCAGATTGCCCAGCAATTAGGCCTGACTTAAGGAAGAGGAATCCTGATCTCCAAGCTTCTCTGGGCACAAGGTCAACCACATGCAGCTCTGCCTCCCTTGGACCCTGGCCCTCATTCTGCTGATGTTTAGAAACCCCCTCTCATCAGCACCCACCCACCCACAGTGCTGCTGTGAGCTCTGGGGCACTGCCTTATCATCTCCCCACATTTCTCTGGGGTTTCTCCCAGCACTGATTTTCTGGAAGGCCTTTCCGCTTTGCTGCAGATCTTATCTCCCCGTGTGTTTCCCATTAGCAAAGCGATTAGTACTCATCCATTTGCATAAGCACAGAGGCCCCCCAGACCCAAGCCAGACATGGTCTGTGCTTGACTGAGAAGGGGATGTAAAACCCACTCCAATGGCTTCTCAGAAACCACTTGTTCTCACTGTGTGCCTCAGTTCCCCCATTTTAAGATGAGGATGACGATATCACATGCCCCACAGAGCCATTTTGAGGATCATATGTGATGATACATATAAACACAGTGTTATTGGACCCATGCAGGAGCCAAGGAGAAGGTTAGTCCCAGGACTGCTCTGCCCACCAGCAGACCCAAGCTGACCCCAGCCCAGGCCTAGGACCACACTGCCCACCAGCAGACCCACCTCAGAACCCAGCCCCAAGCCTAGGACTGCCTCACCAACCCATGCAGCAGCCAAGTCCCAGGACCACCCAGCTGACCTACAGACAAGAAGCTGGAACCCAGACCCTGGCCCAGAACCACCCCCACCCTCCAGCAGAATCACCATGGAACCCAGGCCTAACCTACCTCCATCTTCAGACACTGCAGCCATCTCCATAGCCCTCCCCATGCAGTAGCCTCCACCTTGGGACAATAGATAGGGCCTGGAACCAGCTGCATCTCCAAACAGACAAGCCACCCTTTCAGCCCTATCTCTGAAAGTGGTTGCATCCATCTTGGGACACCCTCACTGCTATCTTGAGTTATCTCCACTATTGCCACCATGACCTTTAGTTGTAGTAGCATTTATCATGGGACACCAGCTGGGGTCTAGAAGCCCAACACCAAAGTGAGATACAGGTAATCTTCAGGGACACTATATGATTATAGGGTAGAAACTGTAATACCTCCGATCCACACTGCAAGAATGGAAGACACATAGACAACATGAAAAAACAAGGGAGGAAATTGCCCCAAACAAACCAAAATACTACAATAATAGAATCCATGGACAGCACAGTTGACAAATGTCAGAGAAGGAGTTCAGAATGAAGGAAACAATAAACAAAATAAAAAAAACTCAATAGAAAACATCACCAATAGACTAGATCACTTGGAAGACAGAAAGTCAGATAATGAAGACAAAATATAATATTGAAAATAAAGTTGACCACACAGTGAAGATGGTAAGAAACCATGAACAGAACATCCAAGAATTATGGGAAAACATCAAAAGACCAAATCTAAAATTTACTGGGATAGAGGAAGGCACAGAGTTTCAAACCAAGGGAATGCACAATCTCTTCAATGAAATAACATCATAAAATTTCTCAGACATGAAGAATAAATTGTAAAATCAAATACAAGAGGCTTATAGGACACAAAATTACAACAAATCTACACCAAGGCACATTATAATGAAAAAGCCTAACATACAGAATAAGGATAGAATCTTAAAAACCACAAGAGAAAGGATTCAGATTACATATAGGGGGGAACCAATTGGGATTTCAACAGAGTTTTCAACCCAGACCCTGAAAACTAGAAGATCCTGGAATAAAACATACTAAGCTCTGAAAGAAAATGAATGCCAACCAAAAATCTTACATCCAGCAAAATTAAGCTTTAAATTTGACGATGAAGTAAAAACCTTCCATGATGAACAAAAGAATTTACAACTTGAAAGCCTGAATTATACAACATCCTCAGCAAAATATTCCATGAGGAGGAAATGAAAAATAACAATGAAAATCAGCAAAGGGAGGTATTACACTAAAGGAAAAACCAATCAAAAGCGGAAACCAAGTCAAGTTAAATACCAAAAATAAACAAAAATGACTGGGAATTCAAATCATGTCCCAATATTAACCCTAAATGTTATATGCCTAAACTCACCAATCAAAAGACAAAGACAAAGACTGGGGCTGGGGATGTGGCTCAAGTGGTAGCGCGCTCACCTGGCATGCGTGCGGCCCGGGTTCGATCCTCAGCACCACATACAAACAAAGATGTTGTGTCCGCCGAGAACTAAAAAATAAATATTAAAAAATTCTCTCTCTCTCTCTCTCTCTCTCTCTCTCTCTCTCTCTCTCTCTCCCACTCTTTAAAAAAGAAAATAGCTTTAAAAAAAAAAAAAAGACAAAGACTGGCAGATTGGATTTTTTAAAAAGACCCAACAGCATGCTGCCTTCAAGAGACTCATCTCATAGGAAAAGACATCCACAGACTTGTTAGAGTCTATAAACAAGTCAAAATAACACCTGGCATTTTGCCAGGGGAATGTTAGAGTTCCTAAACAAGTCTGGATGGTGCCTGGCAAAATGCCAGAGGGAGTGGTTTGAGAAGTAACAAAAGCTAGCCATTAAGTGTGGAGATTCCTTATTGGTTGACTGATGTATCTAGTTTATGCTAATTAGATAAGCTGTGTGGAATGTATAAATACTGCTCCTGTCCTACAATAAACGGCTCCCACTCCTGCTGTATCAACGTACACAAGTTCTTCGTCACCCCCCTGATTATTCTGCTGCAGCCGGACTGCGGCACAGACTGAAGGTGAAAGGTTGGGAAAAAACATACCACTCACGTAGACTGCAGAAGTAAGCAAGGGAAAAAACATACCACTCACATAGACTGCAGAAGTAAGCAAGGGTTTCCATCATCATATCAAATAAAGTAGACTTCAAGCCAAAGTTAATTAAAAAAGGATAAAGAAGGACATTTCATACTGCTTAAGGGAAACATACATCAACAAGACATAACAATTATAAATATATGTGCCCCAAACAACAGAGCGTCTATGTTCATCAAACTCTTCTCAAGCTCAAGAGTCAAATAGACCATAACATAATAATTCTGGGTGACTTAAACATACCTCTTTCACCACTGAATAGATCACCCAAACAAAAGCTAAACAAAGAAACTGTAGAACTCAATAATACAATCAATATCTTAGACTTAACATGTGTATATAAAATATTTCATCCATCAACGAGCGAATGCACTTTCTTCTCAGCAGCACATGGGTCCTTCTCTAAAATAGACCATATATCATGCCACAAAGAAACTCTTAGCAAATACAAAAAAAAAAAAAAAAAAAATAGAGATACTACCCTGCATTCTATCAGGTCATAATGGAACAAAATTAGAAATCAATGATAAAAAATAAATAGAAGCTACTCCAACACCTGGACACTAAATAATATACTATTGAATGAACAATGATTTGCAAAAGACATCAAAGAGGAGATTTAAAAATTCTAGAGGTAAATGAGAACACTGATACAACATATTGAAATCTCTAGGACACTATGAAAGCAGTACTAAAAGGAAAGTTCATTGCATGGAGTTCATTCCTTAAAAGAAGAAAAAGTCAACAAATAAATGACCTAACATTACATCTCAAAGCCCTAGAAAAAGAAGAACAAATCAACACCAAAAGCAGTTGAAGACAGGAAATAATTAAAATTATGGCTGAAATCAATGAAATTAAAACCAAAAAAAAACAATTCAAAAAATTGACAAAACAGAAAGTTGGTTCTTTGAAAAAATAAATAAAATTGATAAACCCTTAGCCATGCTAATGAAGAGAAGGAGAGAGAAAACTCAAATTACTAACATCCGTGATGAAAAAGGAAATATCACAATGGACACTACAGAAATACAGAAGACAATTAAATATTATTTTGAAAATTTGTACCCCAATAAAATAGAAAATATCAAAGGCATTGACAAATTTCTAGAGTCCTATAATTTGCACAAACTGAATCAGAATGATATATACAAGTTAAACAGATCAGTTTCAAGCAATGAAATAGAAGATGCCATCAGAAACCTACCAACCAAGAAAAGCCCAGGACCAGATGGATACACAGCTGAGTTCTACTAGAACTTCAGAGAAGAACTAATACTAATACTCCTCAAATTATTTCATGAAATAGAAAAAGAGAGTACACTTCTAAACTCATTCTATGAGGCCAATATCACTCTGATTCCAAAACCAGGCAAAGACACATCAAAGAAAGAAAACTTCAGACCAATAGCTCTAATGAACATAGATGCAAATATTCTCAATAAAACTCTGGCAAATCAAATACAAAAGCATATCAAAAAGATAGTGTACCACAATCAAGTGGGGTTCATCCCAGAAATGCAAGTTTGGTTCAACATATGGAAATCAATAAATGTAATTCATCACATCGATAGACTTAAAGATAAAAATTATATAATCATCTCAATAGATGCAGAAAAAGCATTCGACAAAATACAGCATCACTTCGTGCTCAAAACACTAGAAAAACTAGGGATAACAGGAACATATATCAACATTGTAAAAGCTCTCTATGCTAAGCCCCAGGCCAACATCATTCTAAATGAAGAAAAATTGAAAGCATTCCCTCTAAAAACTGGAAGATGACAGGGATGCCCTCTTTCACCACTTCTATTTAACATAGTTCTTGAAACTCTAGCCAGAGCAATCAGACAGATGAAAGAAATTAAAGGGATATGGATAGAAAAAGAAGAACTCAAACCATCACTATTTGCTGACGATATGATTCTATGCATAGAAGATCCAAAAAATTCCACCAGAAAACTTCTAGAACTAATAAATGAATTTGGCAAGGTAGGATATAAAATCAACACCCATAAATCAAAGGCATTTCTGTACATCAGTGACAAATCCTCTAAAAGAGAAACTAGAAAAACTACTACACTTACAATAGCCTCAAAAAAAAAAAAAACCTTGGGAATCAACCTAACGAAAGAGGTGAAAGATCTATACAATGAAAACTATAGAATGCTAAAAAAAAAAATTAAAGAAGACCTTAGAAGATGGAAAGATCTCCCTTGGTCTTGGATAAGCAGAATTAATATTGTCAAAATGATCATGCTACCCAAAGCTCTATACACATTTAATGCAATTCCAATCAAAATCCCAATGAAATTTCTCATAGAAATAGAAAAAGCAGTCATGAAATTCATCTGAAAAAATAAGAGACCCAGAATACCCAAAACAATCCTTAGCAAGAAGAGTGAAGCAGGAGTCATCACAATACCAGACTTTAAACTTACAGAGCAATAGTAACAAAATGGCATAGTATTGACACCAAAAAAACTTCTAGACCAATAGTACAGAATAGAGGACACAGAGACAAACCCACATAAACACAGTTATCTCATACTAGACAAAGGTGCCAAAAACATATTGGAGAAAAGATAGCCTCTTCAGCAAATGGTGCTGGGAAAACCAGAAATTCACGTGCAACAAAATGAAATTAAGCTCCTATCTTTCACCATGCACAAAACTCAAAAGTAGATCAAGGACCTAGGAAATAAACCAGAGACCCTGCACTTAATAGAAAAAAAAAGTAGGCCCAAATCTTCATCATGTCAGATTAGGTTCCAACTTCCTTAATAAGACTCTTATAGCACTAGAAATAAAATCATGAATCAACAAATGGATGGATTCAAACTGAAAACTCAGCAAAAGAAATAGTGAGGTGAGTAGAGAGCCTACAGAATGGGAGGAAATTTTTACCACACTCACATCAGATAGACCACTAATCTCTGGGATATGTAAAGAACTCAAAAATCTTAACATCAAAGAAACAAATAACCCAATCAATAAATGGGAAAAGGAACTGAACAGATACTTCTCAGAAGATGATATACAATCCATCAACAAACATATGAAAAAATTTTCAACATCTCTAGCAATTAGAGAAATGCAAATCAAAACTACTCTAAGATTTCATCTCACTCCAGTCTAAGAATACAAACAACAATAAGTGTTGGCGAAGATGTGGGGGAAAAGGTACACTCATACATTGCTGGTGGGACTGCAAATTGGTGCAGCCAATATGGAAAGCAGTATGGAGATTCCTTGAAAAACTTGAAATTGCACCACCATTTGACCCAGCTATCCCTCTCCTCTGACTATACCCAAAGGACTTAAAAACAGCATACTACAGGGACACAGCCACATCAATGTTTATAGCAGCACAATTCACAATAGCTAAACTGTGGAACCAAACTAGATGCCCATCAGTAGATAAATGGATAAAGAAACTGTGGTATATTTACACAATGGAATATTACTCAGCAATAAAAGAGAATAAAATCATGGCATTTGCAGGTAAATGGATGGAGTTGGAGAAGATAATGCTAAATAAAGTAAGCTAATCCCCCCAGAAAACAAAGGCTGAATGTTTTCTGTAATATGTGGATGCTGATCCATAATACGGATATCGGGGAGTGAGCAGGGAGGAATGGAGGAACTTTAGACAGGGCAAAAGGGTGGGAGGGGAAGGGAGGGAGCAGGGGGACAGGAAAGATGATGGAATGAGCTGGACATCATTACCCTAAGTACATGTGTGAAGACACAATGATGTGACTCTACTTTGTGTATAGTCAGAGACATGAAAAACTGTGCTCTATATGTGTACTATGAATTGAAATGCATTCTGCTGTTATGTATAACAAATTACAATCAATAAATAAATTTTAAAGAAATAAGTAAACACAGTGTTATCAACATAGTACTGTACACGGGAATGACAACTATCTCAGGTGTTACTACTGCCATCCACACTTCATCGTAGATAAAGAAAAAACACCCACTTCTCCAATTCCATCATAGCTATTATTTATTTAAGAGATTAATAACATTGTTATGTACATTAACGGGGGAAATGTGTGTTTTAAAAATATATATACAAGGCCAGGGTTGTGGCTCAGTGGTAGAGAACTCACCTAGCATGTATGAGGTACTGGGTTCGTTCCCCAACATCACATAAAAATAAATAAATAAAATATAGGTATTGTGTCCAACTACAACTAAAAAGTAAATATTAAAAAAACACATATATGTTGTAGCCTGGTATGGTGGCATACACCTGTACTCTCAGCAATTCAGGAGGTCGAGACCGGAGGATCGCAAGTTTGAGGCTAGCCTCATCAACTAAATGAGGCTCCCAGCAACCTAGTGAGACCCTGTCTCAAAATAAAAGAAAGATCTGTGGATGTGGCTCAATGGTAAAGTGCCTCGGTTCAATTTCTGAGACAAAAAAATAAAAGGCATACATTGTGAAATGATTAACACACTCAAGTTAATTAGAATATCCATCCCTCACATAATTACCATTTGTGTGAGAACAGTTAAGATCTCTGCTCTTAGCAAACTTCAAGTGTAGATATATTATTAACTAGCTAGGGGCTGGGGTTGTGGCTCAGTGGTGAGACCCTGGGTTTGATCCTCAGCACCACATAAAAATAAATAAGTGAAATAAAGGTATTGTGTTGAACTACAACTAAAAAATAAATAATTTTTTTAATAAGAGAGAGAATTTTAATACTTATTTATTTTTTTTAGTTTTCGGCGCACACAACATCTTTGTTTGTATGTGGTGCTGAGGATTGAACCCGGGCCACACGCATGCCAGGCGAGCGCGCTACCACTTGAGCCACATCCCCAGCCGGAAAAAAATAAATAAATATTTTTTAAAAAATATTATTAACTAGCTAAAGTCACCACGCTGTGTGTTAGATCTAATTTGTCCAGTATAACTGAAATTGAGTACCCTTTGACCAATACCTCCTTCAAGCCTCATCACCCTCACTGTACCTCTGCTTCTGAGTCCAAATCTCCTAGATTCCACACACGTGTGTTCTCTCCCTGGCTTCCTATATGGCCTTAGGGCAGGACATCCCTCCCTGGACCCCTATAAAATATGGGGTTGGCCTCTGCATCCACCTAGAACTGACCATGCAGAGGTCAAGGGCTCCCGTCCACTATAGCTCTGACCTTATCAGCTCCAGATTCTTGGAGAAGCACCACTAATAACCAGATGTCATCATAGAAAGTGCCCCCCTCCTCACCTCACCACATCCCATTTCTGTTTGCCCTCATCTTGTCCTTTTTGGTAAGAAAATGCAAAAAGTTCTGACCCTATGGTAGGCCAAGAAGATTTAAAGGACATCTTGGATCCTCCAGGGGGTGGACCTGTTGGCTAGAAGCCCCCACCTCTTAAGCCAAGCAATTGTCCCCTTAAAGACACAACATGGGGGCTGGGGATGTGGCTCAAGCGGTAGTGCGCTCGCCTGGCATGCGTGCGGCCCGGGTTCGATCCTCAGCACCACATACAAACAAAGATGTTGTGTCTGCCAAAAACTAAAAAATAAATAAATAAATATTTAAAAAAAAAAAAAAGACACAACATGGGGGCTGGGGATGTGGCTCAAGCGGTAGCGCGCTCGCCTGGCATGCGTGCGGCCCGGGTTCGATCCTCAGAACCACATACAAACAAAGATGTTGTGCCCGCCGATAACTAAAATAAATAAATAAATATTTAAAAAAAAAAAAAAGACACAACATGGAAAATGGAGGGAGCCAGTGGAGACTGACTCATTTAAACTTAGGTCATGAACCAGGCTCTGCTAAGGAGTCTGCTTTCTGGCCCAGAGGAGGAAGTAGCCCTTTTTATGGAAATGTCTTTTCAGGAAAATAAGGAAAAGATACAAGCCAGCCCCATCCCTAAGGAGGGGTGTTGGGCATTTCTCACTGCAAGAGACAGCCCAGGATAGCTGCCATCACAAATAGAAAGTTTATATGCTGAATCCAGAAATGTCCAATGAGCTCTTTGTGACAGACTCTGTGCACTATCTGTTACTTTAATGTTATTACAGGTTGGTGACAAAATGGCATCTAACACTTAGCATAGTGCCTGATACAGACTAAGTATTCAAAAAGAACTTGAATAAATAAATGAATGAAGTACTAGAGGAAAACTCCAGCTGCCTTTACCCCATGAATCACAAACTAGCCAGGAGTGACCAACTTTTTAATCTGTATACGAAGTCATGACTGCAAACTCCACTGACCTCTGTTCCTCCTCATAATAACTTATTCTCCTAACACGAAAGACAGCCTTTCTGTGTAACCGGAGTCCCTCCTGCCCTCTTGGATGTTCAATGCGCCTAGGGACAGGGCTACCCCTCCCCACCCAGCCCCTGCCCCGACGCCTGCCCAC
This sequence comes from Marmota flaviventris, assembly GCF_047511675.1. NCBI lineage: Eukaryota > Metazoa > Chordata > Mammalia > Rodentia > Sciuridae > Marmota > Marmota flaviventris. The sequence goes on along the minus strand of NC_092507.1, from coordinate 36,748,361 downwards.
TCCACGCAGCTGGATTTATTTGGCCCTGCTGAAAAGACCTCCATCCTTCCTGGCCTGAAACTGATCTTGCTGAGATAGCACTGAGAAGAACTGCTGCCACCTCTTCCTATATGCACTCCACAGGGACATGATGGGCCTAAGTCAGCTTTCCTGACCCGGCTTTCTCTCAGGGAGCCCCCAGGATGACAGGGCGATACAAGCCAACCCCATCCCTAAGGAGGGGTGTTGGGCATTTCTCACTGCAAGAGACAGCCCAGGATAGCTGCCATCACAAATAGAAATGATGGGCATGCAGGAGGAGGGAGGGCTAGCTGGGGGGAGGAGGACCCCTGATCATTGCGTTCCCAGTGACCCTGGCCCAGGGCCCCTCCCACTGTACGAAGCAATCAGGAGAACCACATGTGTATTTGCATTATATTTGCATTCAATTTGTTTCTGATTTACATAAGTCCCCTAGCCTGGGCCCACTCTCTTGGGCAGTTCTCTAGATGAACATGTACCTCCTGTCCTAGAAAATGCCAGCTTTATCTCAGTGCTTCAGGAGACTCCTCTCAACCTGCCTAGGGCATCTGGGGCATGGACTGGGGGCTGGATTCCCAAGAATCAAGCATGCCAGGATGGCCAGAGTCCTGCCTAAGGACACACAACCACAACAAAGCCCAGAGAAAGGTAGGAGCAGAGGAAAGGGGCTTGTCAGTTTCTACATGCTACCTGGCCCTGCCCCCTCCCCACTGTCTCCCCTTCAACAAAGTACTGGAACCGTTAGCACACAAATTCCCACCAGGGTAAAGAAATCAAGGAATATTTTTAGGAAGAAAGCACTTGAGTAAAACTTTCAAGGAGGAGTGGGATGTGGTTAAGTGAATGGGGACATAGTGGTGAGGAACAGATGATTTAATTATTCATTGCTAAGATTAGATAGATAATAGATGAAAAATGATTGACAGACAACAGATACATCAATCACACTGATAGATGATAGCTTATTGGTAGATAAGGAATGATAATAGATGGATACATAATAGATACATGGATTAAATAGATGACAGGTGATAAATGATAGATGACAGACAGGTAGACAGGCAGACGGATGTCCAGCTCTGAGCCCAGAGCCAAAGATGCAATGTTGGTTTCAGCATGCTACCTCCAGCCAGTGAGACAGACAAGCAAGCAATTAATTAAAATTCAACATAGTGAGAGCCATGCTAGAGAGATACACAAAGTGTTTGGGGAGCTCAGAGGAAGAGACTATTAATTCAGTTGGGAAAGGAGATAGGAAAAGATGTGGCAAAGAGTATTATGGGAGTGACATTTGAACTGAGTGTCCTAAAGAATAAAAGGAAGGTCACCACGGGGTACAGGGATGATCAGTTCAGGAAAAGGAAATGGTCTGAGGCCGGTGTAAGGATATGCACAAGCACAGTGGTGTGCACCTGTAATCCCAAAGCCTCAGGAGGCTGAGGCAGGAGGATCACAAGTTCAAAACCAGCCTCAGCAAATGCAAGGCACTAAGCAACTCAGTGAGACCCTGTCTCTAAGCAAAATACAAAATAAAATAGGGCTGAGGATGTGGCTCAGTGGTTGAATGCCCCTGAGTTCAATCCCTAGTACAAAAAAAAAAAAAAAAAAAAAAAAAATGGAAGAAATACAAAAGGGCCAAGTAGAGAGAGAGAATTCCAGAAAGAGACAAGAAGACTACAGCAAGCCAGGCAAAGGAGGTTCCTAGTAGAGAGAAAACTTCAGGGTCTGTAAAAAACCCTCTGAGCTAGAAAAGAAATGACAGATGCTTTGTAAAAAGTTCCTAGTTTCAACCAGATGCATGTAATTCCAGTGGCTCTGGAGGCTGAATCAGGAGGACTGCAAGTTTGAGGCCAGCTTCAGCAACTTAGGGAGGCCCTAAGAAACTTAGCAAGACTGTCTCAAAATATAAATAAATAAATAGAAAGAGCTGGGAGGGGGTAGCTCACTGGTAAAACACCCCGATAACAACAACAATAAGAACAAGCTCCTAATTTCAAAGAGGCATTCCTAAATTGCAAGGCTGGAAGACTGGGAAAGCCATTCAGAGAAATTGGGTAATTGAGTGAAGAAATGACATGGAAAGGAAAGGGCAAAGGATAGAAGGAAGGGAAGAAAGAAGGAAGGTGGCCAGCTGATGGAAGACTTGAATGCAGCTGAATGAGTGATCCTAGAGCAGGAGAGGAGCCCATTCATCCCCAGGAGATCTGGGAAAACAGAGGCCTCACATAGGGATAGAGAAGGGAACTTCTCCCCTGTCTCCCCTGAGGGAGATGTAGAGGCCTCCTGAATAACAGTAATGGTGCTGGTCAAAGTTTATATCAAGGATAACTCCAACTTACAAACAACAACTACGTATTTGTTTCACTTCACCGAAACTTCCAGGATGTGAAGTTAGGTTCAACATCCATCGCTACCTCAGCTAGAACTTACAGTGTCATGACAGATTCTCCTGACATTTCAGCACACCTGGCTAACTCCCGCTGTAGGGGACAGTGACAACAGAATGGAGCCTAGGACACAGGGATTAGCCTAAAGAATCTGGGAGCCAGGGTGGGTGAGTGTGTCTCCAGTCCCCCACCACAATGACAGCAGACCTCTGACCCCCAGGCCCCCACTGAGCCCTGAGGCTGGTGGGAGGGGGAAGCCAGGTGAGCCAGGAAAGGACAAGAGGGAGGGGCATGCTCACAACCCAAGGCTGTGCCAGGGCACTGGTCCAGGTGAGCCCGACATGACCAGAGCCTGCCTGAGGGGACTGGAGAGGCTTCCTACAGGAAGAAACACCCCAGCTTAGGAGCAGGATGGAGTCCTTGCTGGCAAGGACACCAGGGGAGGAGCCAACATGGCTGTGGGAAGTTGCACTTTCCATTAATCCCCTTCTTTCCATCCACCCCATCTATCCAAAAATCCTCCCATCCTTGGAGGTCTCCAAGACCAAGAAGGAACTGGTCAGGGGCAACCAGCGACCAAACCCAAGCTCAGCCCACCTGGCTCCCACTGAGCTCAAATATCTCTCTGTCCACCTTGGGCCAGCTCGGCCGCCTTCCCCTCTCCTCTCCTGCCACACTCCCAGCTCTCCTGGCCTAATTGGAAAGGATTCCTGTCTCCTTCATCCAGAAGAAACAAGGTTAGCTGTGTAACCTTAGTTAAATCAGAAACATCTCTAAACCTAATTTCTTTGCCTTATAAAACAAATTTAATAATTCCAGGGCTTTCATTAGACTGAAATGAAATGCAAACTATCACTCATTTGTATATCTGTTAAAGGTAAACACAATTATGTTAAGCAGATATTTTATTTTCTTCTTTTTTCTCATGGCAAAACATTCAATAATTATATATAGCCAAGCACAGTGTAGTCCCAGCTATTTAGGAGGCAGAGGCAGGAAGATAACTTAAATCCAGGAGTTCGAGGCCAGCCTGGGCAACATAGCAAGACCCTGACTCAAAAAAAAAAGTAATGCTATGCACGTCAAAAGGTTTTAGGAACAGAAGGTGTAGGTCAGTGGTAGAATGCTTGCTTAGCAGGCAAGGTCCTGGGTTCAATCCCAGCAATGCCCCTCTCAAAAATGAATGTTTTTACAGTGAATAAGAATCATTTGTTTAATAAGATAGGAAAGCAAAAATAAATAAATAAATAAATATATATAAATATATATATATATATATATATATATATATATATATGTTATACTTAGTGAGAAAAGTTAGTTTTTTAAATCATAAGAACTTTATCTGCATTGCTATTTTCATTACAAGGATTTTCCTTTTAGATATTAGTATCATATTAATTATGGAATATTATGCTCATCTTACAGATGAAGAAACTGAGGCTCAGGAAATTTAAGTAACTTTCCCAAACACTCAGAACCAATAACAGGTGGATCCAGCACTAAAATCTGTCTGCAAGACTAATACCCTTGGGGCTGGGGCTGGGGCTGGGGCTGGGGCTCAGTGGGAGAGTGCTTGCCTCTCACACATGAGGCACTGGGTTCGATCCTCAGCACCACATAAAAATAAATAAACAAAGATTTTGTGTCCATGTATAACTAAAAAAAATTTTTAAAAAAGGCTAATGCCCTTGACATTATAGAACACACTTTTATATAAAATCTTCCTTATGTTGACAGTCCTTACATTCAAGTTTTTATTTTATTTTATTTGGTTTTTGTGCTAGGGACCAAACCCAGGTCCTCGCACATACTAGGCAGGTTCTCTACCACCACACCCCAGATCCATGCATTCAATTTTTAATTATTATGTGTGTCCAATTTTCACATATAAACTTCAGCTATTGAGAATCTTTGATTAGTGTATTATCAGTCCAAATACCTGAGCTTTTGGACAGCCATGGACTTAAGTATCAACTTTAATCATTCTTTTTACTAACTTCTTAATCAGGATACACAGAAAATAATATAACCACTTCATAAAGCCCACAGGCAGTACTTCTTGTCCTGAGTGTGTGTATCTCATCATCTCCACTCTCTCCCACCTCCATTTGCTCAATAATAATGACTAATATTTATTGCACAATTATCATGTGCATTATTCCAAAAAGGCATTAACTCATGAAATCACCGTAACCCTGTCAGGTGGACGCTGTGACTCCTGTTTGGTAAACAGAGAGGCAGGGGAGGTAAAATGATATGCCCAAGGTCACAGAATCGGCAGGCCACTGATAGGTCACACAGCCCACCTGGTCAGGATTGGAACCCAGGCAGTGGCTCTCTGGCCTTGGAACCAGGGGCTTCCAGCTGCCTGGCATGCAGGCCTTATCTTCCAAGCCCACAGATGCCTCTCCAGTGCGGCAGAGGCTCTGGAGAGAGAAGTCACACTCTTCCAGAACTCCCCAGAGCCCACCTAAGACCCTGAGACTTCCCCAACATTCTGTTTCCTTTGTTCCCAGTTCCCAAGGGTGGCCACTTACAGAACTCAAAGATCCCCAGCCCTTCCCCTGTCAGCCTCCAGCTCTGCCAGTTCTGAACTTTATACCTTCAGCTGTTTCCTGGCTCTTGACAAGTGGAAAAAGTATTCTTAGGATTAGTGTGTGTGTGTGTGTGTGTGTGTGTGTGTGTGTGTGTGTGGTTTCCTTGCCCATAGAAATAAAATAGCCTGTCTAGTTCTTCCCACTACTCCCAGTTGCATAACTCCAAAAGAGACAAGGAGCTGGACAGAAACACGAGGGGGTAGCCACAGCCTCCTGCCCACCCACCCCCACCCTGCCATGGGCCACACAGCAAACCCCTCTGCGGCCCAATCTTTTCCCCTTCCTTCTGCAGGGAATTACTGTTGTGGCTTCAAACCCAACCTGGAAAATGCAGCATTCCTGCCCACCTTCCAACCTCATTGCCCGCAACTCCCTGGCACAAACTCTTTTTTCCAGACAAACCAGGCTCCTCATTGATCTCAACACATGTTTCATGCTTTCCTACCTCTGTGCCTTTGCCCACACGTCTTCTCCTCCAGGAATGCCTGCTCTTCTTCACTCCCTTTACCCAAACCCTACCATCCTTCAAGGTCCTGCTGAAGATAAGTACCTGGCTGAGAACCTAGCACGTGGTTCTAGGTACCAGGGATACAGTGAGTAAGCCAGGTCGGGTCTCTGCTCTGAAAACAATCATTAAAAAGTAATTACACCAATGCAAATGGTGAAAAGCCTTCCTCATTGACCCTCTGCTCAGATTTCCCCTGCCTATGGCACCACCCTCATCAATCTCCACCAAGGGAAATTCTCTTAAGCTATTTTTTTTTTTTTTTTTTTTTGGTATGAGGATTGAACCCAGAGGTGCTTAAACACTGAGCCACATCACCAACTCCTTCTTCTATTTTATTTAGACACAGGGTCTCCCCGAATTACTTAGGGCTTCACTAAGTTGCTGAGGCTGGCTTTGAACTTGCGATCCTCCTGCATCAGCCTCCCAATCCACTAGGATTACAGGCATGCACCAATTCACCCGGCATAACTCTCTTAAACTTTGAAGGCTTTCAAGCAACACCCACTTTCTCCAGGGAACCTTGCACTACCCCTATCCTCTAAACTTAGGGCTTGCTAGGATAGTTGGACTTCTCCAGGGTGGCCCTATGCTGAATCTCATGGAGTCACCACACAGACCCTGCAACCTGGAACCCTCTAACCTGCAGCCTCCTTCACTTGCCCCAGTGTGCCATATAGAGGCCATTGTGTCACATCACAGCAAGGCTGTGGAAAATGATTGCAAGATGCTTCTAGGTCTTATGACCGTGTGGTACTATGGTGTGGATCTAGACTGCTCCCCAAGACTTATGCATTAAAAACTGTGACATTTATGGGGCACATCTCACACTGCAGTGTGCCACTGATTGAGCCTGAAATGTCTCCATGTTTACCACAGAGATCTAGAAATTTGTGTTGAGCAGTGTTAGTTCTGTGGCTAAAGTCAGATCATTTTTAACTTTTAAGTTTGGCTCAAACTTATTATCTTGGGTGATGTTGATATATTTTTAGTAGCTTGTATGTGAGCTGCTTGACAAATAAAACACAGTTTAGACAGACACAGCTTCAACCAGCAAAAATCATCTCTAGGAGGATGGGATATAGCTCAATGGTAGAGTATTTGCCTATACAGTATGCACATTGCTCTGAGTTCAGTATCCAGAAAAAAATCATTCTCATACTGGGGGAGAATGGTACAGCACAGTGGTACAGCTAGCATTTATGAGGCTCTGGGTCCAATGTCCAGCACCACACACACACATGTGAAAAAATGTGTGGTGTTTTGTTGTTGTTGTTGTTTTGTTTTTCCGCTTCTCTATTCACTGCCCCCAAAATTGTTCAGGAATTGAGACAACAGGAATTTTTCATTCATTAATATTAGTCAAAAATAATCTGTAAAGACAAAAAAAAAGCTCAATGGGGAAAGGGCCAAATCAGTATAAGCCACTGATTTGTAAGCCACTTCATACTGGACATTCAGAAAGAAGGTGAAATTACTTTCAGGCTCTGAACTTCAACACACACTGAGGGAGGGACAGTATCTCCCAAAGATAATGAAAAGCAAGTCAGAGATGCAATCAAGTCTCAAATTTTTAGACAAATGTTTCTGATTTCCTGGGGGTCCTAGAATGTTGGCTCCCCAGAGGAGCATAATGCTTGACCTGTTTTAAAAAGGGAAGTAAGACACATTTTGCTCCTGAATGAAGGGGTGGCATAGTTCACAGATGGAATAGGCTCTTACTCTAGCCCCACCCTTCATACTTTTCTATGAAGATCCCACCAGATGACCCCAGGCAGCTGCAGAGTGGTGCTTCCTGTGTATGGGCAGCCACCTGACACACTGAAGATGATATGCTCCACTCAGTCAGTTGCTTTAAAAGCCACTGTGATGGGTGCAGAGCATTAAGTGCCACCTCAGAGGGGCAGGTGTCACGGTGCGAGGACTTCCTACCTTCTGTAGACTTGTGCTTGGAACACTCCCAAGTGCTTGGAACATATCCACATGCGGGAATGCTAAAGAGCCATCCAGCAGACCTGAGACCAATGATCCAGATAGGAGTAGAACACACCTGGAAGCCAGGGTACTCTAAAATGGAAAAACTCCCTCTGTTGCTTCTAGCCAAGTACCTGTCCAAGGTGCGATCACTACAGGCAACACCTACCTGAGTAAATTCCATATCCAAAGACCCTTTTATGGTTTAGATTAGGTATCTACTAAAAGTTCTTGGGGAGACAATGCAGCAAGAAGGTTAGGGTGAAAAGATCGGATTATGAGATCCTTAACCTAATTAGTGAATTAATCCCCTGGTAGCGATTAACTGAATGGTAACGGAGCAGGTTGTGTATGGCTGGAGAAGGTGGGTCCCTGGGGCATGACTTTGGGGTATATATTTTGCTCTTGTTGAGGATCTCTCTCTCTCTCTCTCTCTCTCTCTCTCTCTCTCTCTCTCTCTCTCTCTCTCTCTCTCTCTCTCTCTCTCTCTCTCTCTCTCTCTCCTTCCTGGTGCCAAGTTCCCAACTGCTTTCCTCCTCCATATCCTTCCACCATGATGTTGTGCCTCACCTCAAGCCCTGAGGAATGGAGTTGGCCATCTATGGACTGAGACCTCTGAAACCACAAGCCCCACAATTAACCTTTCCTCTTCTAATTGTTCTTAGGTTTTGTGGTCACAGTGGTGAAAAAAAAATTGTCAAAAATTAAAATTTAAAAAAGTAAAACAGTATCATAATTGGAAGAGAAGAAGGACTGCTCCCAATAGCATTAAGAAATAGGTCATGTATAGGGCTGTGGCTGTGGCTCAGTGGTAGAGCATCCGCCTTGCACATGTGAGGTACTGGGTTCGATCCTCAGCACCACATAAAAATAAATAAAGATATTGTGTTCAAGTACAACTAAAAATATATTTTTTAAAAAAGAAAAGAAATAAGTCACATATACTCCGGTGACCACCAAATGATTCAAGCCTGGGGAATGGGACTGCTGGAAAATTTGACCTCTTCAAACTTACTAGTGTGACCTCCTTCTTTGAGTGGGTCTGAACAGGAAATGTTGAACATGATGCAGAAGGGAGCCAGCAACAAAAGCAATGTATCAGTCAATTTTCTGTTACTATAACAAAAATCTGAGGTAATCAACTTATTAAAGAGAAAAATGTTGTTTTGGCTTATGGTTTCAGGGGTTCTAGTCCACAGTTGACCCTGTTAGTTTGGGCCTGTCAGGAGTAGCACACCATGGTGGGGAGCGCATGGTGGAGGAAGCTGTTGTGCTTATGGCCAGGGAGTAAAATAGGAAGAGGAAGGAACAGGACTCCCACTATCCCCTTCAAGGGCACAGCCACAATGATCAGAAGATCTTCCCACCTCCTAAAGCTTCTGCCACATCCCAATTGTGCCAAGTTGAAGACTAGCTTTTAACACATAAGCCTTGGGGAACATTCTAGATCCGTACCACACAGTCACAAGACCTAGAAGCATCTTGCAATTATTTTCCATAGAAATAGAAATGTAGGAAAAGACATTTGTTCTTATATGACCATGTACCCAGTTTTTCTGAATAAAAGCCAACATCCCCATGGGTAGAGTTCACTGGGTAATCAGAATGCTGGTATAAAGGATGCATCTAACCCTCTCACCAAATTAAACAGAATCCCAGAAAAGTGGAGGATAGATAAAACAAACTCTTGACAATCAAAGACGTAGATATATAGGGAGTTGTGTGTGTCTGAAAATGTTCATATGAAATAATTTTTAACAAGTGGTCTCAAAACTTCAGAGGTAACTGCTCCCACTTTTTAAACACTGTTAAGTCTTTGAGGTTTAGGTAACTGGATTACACTAGTCTTAAAGCTACCCTCTTTGTAGTATATGCAAAAGAAGATTATGTGATTGCAGAAAATAGGAAGGAAGTAGAAGAGACAGGGGAGAGGAGGAGAAAGCAGGAAGGGCACAGCAGGAAGACAATGAGCTTGCTCACAAGCTGGACCAGACCATCATTATTCCAGTGGTAAGATGTGGGAGATTGTGTGCTGCTCTTCTGAATTAGAATGCTGCCCTCCCTCAGCTTGTTGTGGGGCTATAATTAAATAATAGATGTTGAATACTTGGCACATAGTAGGCATTCAAGAAATTCTGACTCTACTTCATAAATATCTGTACTTTACAAAATAGATACACTCAGGAGATACCTTGCTTTACAAAAGAATTCACCACGGGGACCCTTTAAGCCCTCTGCCCTGCAAGTGCATTTTAAATGGGATTGGGTTTGCAGAAATCCATTTACACATGACTTTTCAAAAAACGCAGCCAAGGCGCTAATGAAGGCAGCTCCCCGGGCATGCTCTCTCTGTCTCAGATCCTGTGCAGCAGGATTCTCTGAAAGATTGGAGACTAAAACCATCTTCTCTGAAAATCCACAAAGACCCACTGGCTGCCCTCTGGGAAGTCTTTTTTCCACGCATATTTGGAAGAGCTGAGGTGTCTCCAGCTACGGGTCCAGGCTTACAAGGACAATAGCAATGGCAATTGCCTAACGACATTAGGTATCATTTATCGGAGCTTCCTATGTGAGAGGCACTGTGTTAATTCCCATTCATTACAAAGCAACAGAAGCTAACATCTGTATAACCACAAGGTCTTGCAGATTAAAAAGCTCCCATAATTCCTCACAAAAATCCCACAGGCTATTATCTCTGTTATTGTAGTTTTTTCAGATAGAAAAACTAAGGTACAGAGTAGGTAAGTCATTTGCTTAAGGTTGCCCAGCTGCAAATGATGGGTTATTTAGAACAGTTCTTGCTCTGAAGCCTACCTTATTACAGACCTGCTACCCTCCATCCTGTTTCCCCTCCCCACCAGCACCAGCAGCAGAGACAGGACTGCACAGTGGAGGGTCCCTGCGGGAGGCGCTGCCCCTCCCTCTGCCCCCTCCCCATCTCACTTAGCCCTCCACAAGCTGTTGTCAATTGCACTAAAGTATTTACAGCAACCAGCGACCACTGACACCTCTGCCCACGTGGGCTATAATTTGATGCTCAAGTTGTTAAACAGCCGCTTTCAAGCTCCAAGCTCTTCATACATGAGTGTCTCCCCCAAGAGCCAAGCTGGCTGTCTCTCCACTGCTCCTGATGTCTATATGCCTCTCCTGCTGGCCCCAGGCGTGTACACATGTGTACATGCCAAGTACACCATCACCATAGATGCTGCCACACACACAGTCACCATCACAGAAAACAATTCTGGTTCTCTGTCAACTCCCCTCCCAAAGCACATGTAATCACACACAGCATATATCACCTATCACAGACTCCCACCCTCGCCCCTTCATACACCTCCATCATCAACACACAAAAGACACCGAAAAGAGAATGGCTGAGAATGCCTTGGGTAAAGTAGTATTCACAGGGAAGTGACAGCTCAGAATGCCTATCCCAAATATACCCTCTGGAAATAACTCTCTTCTAGGTAATAATTTATTGGAAAATTACCCACATGCTCAACTCGAGTCACCAGATAAATACTCTACTTATTTTTTCATGTGCTTGGGTTAAATGCAGATGTCACTTGGATGTGACTCTATCTGCATGTGCTTCCATGCTGCTGCGTCTACATAAACCCCTGACTTTGAAATCTAAGCAGCAGGGCCCATGTGTGTCAGGGGGTGGGGTGTACGTGTGCTCACACACTAGCGGGTCCTCTGTTTGAATAGAGTAGACCCAATTCTTTGACTCCATTGCCCGCCCTCTCTCTAGGGAGTCTTTTCAGAGTCTGGGCTGCCTATTGCATAACAATTCAAGAGCAAACACATCCCTACATCCCAGAAAACACATCCCTTGCCACCTCCATTAGTGTAACAATGGTATAAGAGAAATTCAGAAAGAGTAGAAGGGGCAAAGGATAAGGGAGGGCAAGGAGCAGGGACAAGGGCCATATAGGCAAAAGAAAAAGCTGCTGTGGCCCATCAACCCAGGAGAGAACAGATTCAGGGACAGGTAAGCTTACCTGTTAAGGGTCTGGAGAAGGTGCAGATTTCTAGCCTTCCTGGGGTCCCTGATCTGTGAAGACAGGGACCAGCCTTAGCCCCTTCTTGAGGTGTTGGGGGAAGGATGTGGAAGACTCCCATGGGGTGCAGGGAGCAGAATGAGCCTAGCCAACAAGGAGACCTGCAGAGAGGCCTTCCTGGGAGGTCTGGGCCTGCTGCAAACAAAGAGATTCAGACTAGGCAAAGCGATGGGCCAGAAAGATAACCTGTAAAGAAAGGGGAGAATAGGAAGACTGCAGCCCTAGGAGACCCAGGGCTGCCACAGACAGGAAGGAGATTACAGTCAGAGATGTCAGTGAAAAGACTCAGGACGGGGGTGGAGATGGGCGTCTCTCCTGCAACTTTAGCAAAACACTGATGGAAAGGTCCTGCCCTGTACCCCTCTAAATGGCTCCTCCAGTCCTTGAGGAAATGCTCCTGGGGCCTAGACTAGCAGAACAAGGAAAAGTCTGAGTATACCCTCCAGGAAGACCCGGACAAAGTGCCAGACTAGAGGCTCTGGGACAGCAGGAAGCCAGAGAGAGAATAAAAAGCAAACCTGAGAGTGGGGGTAGGAGGGGGCAACTGGACCCTGAGTTCAAGTGCAAATGCTCCTATTGCTGATGCAAACCTGAAGCAGCCACAGAGTTTCACCACATGTGATCTGTAAAGCAGTTAGCTGCAAGTGTTCATGTCAAGGCACCAGATGAGTCAATGGGGTGGAAATGCTTTTTAATGACTACTGAGCCTCCTTGTTGATCAAGACGCTCAGTGGGAAAAAATCATAAGCACAGGGTGGAAAGGACAGTGAGCAGTTACCTACCAACATGGAGCTCTTACTATCTTTATTCCTTGTGTGTGCTCATGTGTCCTGCCTCATTCCACACAGGATCTGAGTTGGTTGAGAGAGAAAGACCACTGACAGGCAGATGGATGGTCAGAAGAGTAAGGACAAAGGCAATAAGAGGGCAAGAGACCTCCAGGGCAGCAAGGTTATTCATTCAGATGTTCGATTTGACACTCATTCAGTGAGCACCTACTATGTGTTGGGTACTGTTGGGTTTAATTATAGTTATGATCAGTGAATGTAGACAACTTTACCCAGGACAGAGCAATGGCAAAAGTGAGTTTATTCACTGGGTGCAGTGATACACATTTGTAATCCCAGCAGCTTGGGAGACCGAGAAAGGAGTTCAAAGCCAGCCTCAGCAACAGTGAGGTGCTAAACAACTCAGTGAGACCCTGTCTCTTAAAATTCAAAAAGTAGGGTTGGGGATGTGGCTCAGTGGCCTAGTGCCCCGGAGTTCAATCCCTGGTATCAAAAAAAAAAAAAAAAGTAAGTTTATTCCTTTGCCTTCTGCACAGGCTCCTGGGAGCCTCTTCTATGCACGTGTGTCCCATTCCTAAAGAAGAAGTGTTCCCAATGGGATCTGGTAAAGAGAAAGAGGGACAGATACAAGAGTGTTGGTCCATGGGACCGGCCACTATCTGACGATCCCATGGCCTACTGGGAGCCAAGGCTGCTCTGAGTGACCCCTCTGCAGGGGGTAGGACATGGCGATAGGTGAAGGACTAAAAGAGGGGACAGGGTACTTGGTTTTGGAGCAATTCAGTGCAGATTGGAGCATAGACCTCTCTGTGCCTCCAGCTGGACTTAGAATAAAGGAATATTTCTGTTTTCCTCTGTCTTCTTTCCAAGATACGGGCATGATGCCCTTTGTGTTGTTCACCAAAGCTAGGCATACTCCAGTCACTCAAATGGATCCTTAGATACTGAATGGAACAGAAGATTCCAGAAAACTTTGCACAGCACACAAGACTGTGTGTCATGGGGCCCCATTACCCTTTCCTCCTGCACACACAGCCAGAATATAGTTCCCAATCTCCCCTGTGGTCAGGAGGAGCATGACTACGATTGGATTCTGGCCAAGGAATGTGGTCAAAGTGATACCTGCCACCTGCAGACCTGGCCTTTAAAAAGCATCTCCTCCAGAATCCTCTATTTATTCTATGTATGTATGTATCTATCTATCTATCTCTATCTCTCTATCTCTCCCCCTTCCTCCTTTTTTTCTCCCTCCCCCCTCCCCTCAGCTAACAGAGTTTAGAAGACTAAATAGAGTATGTGAAGGACCTAGAGCTGGGGTCCACAATCTCCAGGGGACCCATGAAAAGAATTTATTGGCTGAGAGCTCCATAAATTTGAATGGAAAAATTTTTTTGTCTTTATTCTCACAAACCTCTAAATGAAGACTCGGCATTTTATTCAATTATAAAGAGAAGTAACAAACCACAGCAGTATTCCTGGTACTTATAATTTTGCCACCCATAAAAATTATTGGTGTTTATTATGTGGCATGCTTCATTGTTGCAAAAATATCAGAAGCTCATTTAGGTTGTATGAACATTGAAATTGCACTGTTAATCCCATGCTAGAGTTTATTTAACTTGTTTTATTATTATCATTATTGTTATATCAGCAATTATTCAATTATCACAAATATTATATCAGAGAACTTTTTAAATATTTGGTACTTGAACCTCAACTGATCTTTTTTTGTAGTCCTGTGAATTCAATGTCAAGAATTTAGAAATCTTTTTTTTTTTTTTTTTTTTTTTTTTGTGGTGCTGGGAATTGAAACCAGGGCCTTATCATGTGAGGCAAGCACTCTACCAACTGAGCTATATCCCCAGCACTAGAAATCTTTGTTCTTTTAAAAAAAATTGTTTATTTATGTATCTTTAGTTTTAAGTGGATACATTAGTTTGTTTTTATGTGGTGCCGAGGATCAAACTAAGTGCCTCTTGCATGCTAGGCGAGCACTCTACTACTGAGCCACCACCCTAGCCCTAGAAATCTTTATTCTTAAATGTGAGAAGAGGCTTAACTAGACTGCCCAACAGGGTCCATGCACCAGAAAACAAAACAAACAAAAACAGAACTCCTCCACAGAATTGTGATGCCCCTAGATGGAAGGCCCAGGTCTTGAATGGCTGCATGGAACAAAGTACCTCCCACTATCACCACCACGGGGCCAACATCTGGACTCTGAGATGACTGAAAAATAATCTTTATTTGTTCAATGACTGAGACTTTGAAAAGCCATTATAATAAGAAAATCTGCAAGACATGGAGAATGCTAGGCAGACCTCTCAGCTTAAGCTAATTTTGGACTCACTCCTAGCTCTCCTAAATGCCCTTGCTCACAGGGTGGAATGTCTTAGATGCCCTCCCCTTTCACCCAAACTTCTACTGTTCCAATTTACCCCAACCTTCAAAGCACAATTCAAATTCTACTTCCTCTAGGAAGCCATCTGTGCCTCCTCCCCATTCATGAAACTGATTATCCCCAACTCTACACGCCAAGAGCCGTCAGCATCATAGTCTGAGCCTCCCCAGGGAAAGAAGTTGGCGCAATTCCCTGCCTATCCCCCCAGCCTACACTCACCCCTACAGTGGGCCTAGTCCAGGGATGCCGAGACTTAGTAGGACCATTTGCTGCATGGAGGCGAGTGGGTGGCTGAGAAACTGTCTGTTTGATTCAGTTCTGTCCTTTGACAGCCTGGCCCAGATCCACACAGAATATGTATGTTTAAGGAAAATGTATGATTCAAGTGGAAAAAAAATATACCAGTGCTTTCCCACACTGAGGCCTCAATTTCCCTTCCCTGAAACTATTTCTGACCAGTCTGGATTTCAGACTAATATATATTGTCCTCTAGGTCTCTGTACAGCAGTCTCTCCTTATCCTTTGTTTTGCTTTCCACAGTGTCAGTTACCAGTAGTCAACTCGATCCAAAAATATTAAATGGAAAGTTCCAGAAATAAACAATTCATAAGTTTTAAATAACTTTTATTACAGTATATTGTTGTAATTATTCTATTTTATTATTAATTTATTGTTGTTACACTCTTACTGTGCCTAGTTTATAAATTAAATTTCACCACAAGTATGTATATAGAGGAAAAAAACAGCACATATAGGATCTGGTACTATCCCAGGTTTCAGGCATCCACTGGGGGTGTTGGAACCTATCCCTGTGGATAAGGGGTGGGGGGAACCACTGTGGTTTTAGTAGCCAAACCACACTAAAAGTCAGGAAGGGGTTAAAAATAAGATGGGTCCTCTTCAATTCTGGTGAATGATATCTCCTCCAGGGTCCCAAGGCTGAGTCAGCCTCTTTGTCCTACACCCTTCAAAGCCACTCCCTCTGCCCACCCCCTTTCTTCTTTTCCTGCTCCACCCCTCCCCCAATAGGCACTGGAGCCCCTGCCCTTGGGCAGGAGCACTCATCCTCTCCTCAAGCTCTGGAGAGCCCAGGCCTACTCCACAGACAGCAGCTGCACCAGGCCATGAGGATGGCAGAGAGGCTGCTCTCTGGCCTGCTCCTTCACAGGGCCACTCCACCAAGCTCCTTTTGTCTCCAGGATGAAGATGCACAGAGTCTGAATAAAGGACCCCTCTCTCTCCCCTCAGGTTATCATGCAACATGGGGGCTCAGGGTCCCGGTCCCCGCCCTGGATGCTGCTGTTCCCACTCCCTCTCCCCTAACACACAGAGAACCAGAAATCATTATTATTCTGTGAAGGGTCATACTTCTGAGTAACATTAACTCCACTCATCTTTAGGCAATGCAACACATCTTTGGAGGCCTTGCAGTGTGTGACTGGTACAGAGTGATGCATCAGATTCAGCTCCTGCCCTCAGGAGCACCCAGTCTAATGAAAGAGGTGGAGCAATAGGCAAAATAATAATAATGCTTCACAATTAAGCAGGAAAAGTTGCCAGGTGTGGTGATGCACACCTGTAAACCCAGCAACTCTGGAGGTTGAGATAGGAGGGTTGTATGTTTGAGGCCAGCCTCAGCAATCTAGTGAGACCATCAGCAACTTAGGGAGATAGTCTCAAAATGGAAAAACAAAAAACAATTAAAATGGCTGGGGGTGTATCTCAGTGGTAGAGCACCCCTAGGTTCAATCCCTAATACAAGGGTGGGAGGGGAAGAGTTCTGGGGACAAGCTCTAACTCCAGGCTTGGGGACAAGGATGGTAGAGAAGGTTGAGAGGAGGTGACAACTGAACAGGGTGAGAACCAGGCAGAAAGGAGGAAAAGGAATAATCAGACCATGAACCATAGAATCATTGGCTCTTGGGCTCACTAAAAGGTAGACTCACAGGCTCCTAGAATCATTCTTTCAATCAACAACTATTTATCATGCCAAATGCCAGGCTGGATAAAGAGGTCTCAGAACTGAAGGGATCTCATATCCCAAAGTTGTCCTGGCTTTCATACCCTGCTCCTAAGGGACATCTGTCAGTTCTAACACCAAGGTCCTAGGCAGAAGAAAAGGGGTCTGAAGATGTTCTAGGAGTCAGAATGAAGGCTGGATCCTTCCTCACTATGTTCAAAGAGGGCTATTCAGTTAGGAGTTCTCTGGAATGGACACTGGCACTCTGAGAGGGGACCTTGGCTCCGTGTAGATTCAGGAACTGATAAAATCAAACAGGATGGATTGGAAGTGATGGCCTTTCCCTATGACAGATTTCAGCTCACCAAAGTTGGGGTGGGGGTGGAATCCTGCCCTAAATTACACCCATCAGCTATTCTTTCTCAAAGCCCAACGTATTCTTTCTTCAGAGCCTAATCATACCGTTAATTAGATACGCATTTGTACATATCTTTCTCTCCTCCACTAGATTGTCACCATACTGAGGACAGGAACCTCATGTGTTTTGTTCATAAAACTTGTATACTAAGCTTAGGACAGAGGACCAGGCACAAAGTAGGTCACAAAAGACTGTGAAAATGAATCAGGACTGATGGGTGACTATGGAAGGACATTCCAGCAGATGAGGACAGCCTGGCAATGAGCTCATTTCATTTTAAAGAGGAAACTGGACCCGAGAAAGGAGAGAGTGGTACAAAACTAAAGCTGCCACCTCTGTGGGGAAGGCAGGGTGTGGCAAGGCTGGCACTAGAGGCAGAAAAGACAGAGACGGGCACTCACAGTGCTGGCCCCCAAGATGCATCTCCTGGAGAGAATCCATCCCCTTGAAGATACCCCAGGGGATCCCCCTCTGCATGCTCTTCTTGAGGTTTTTAACCCCTTTGTCCCAGAGCTGTAGGGTGTGCCTGGCCATGGCAGCCTTCTCTTTGGCCAGAATTGCCTGACAGGGGATTCCTCTCCCCAGGGGAGAGGAGTGGCCTAGTTGGGAGATAGGGTGGGGCAGCCTTGCTTGGGTGCTCGACCCACAGGACAGTCCTCCCACCTAATCTGAGCAAGGCAAGCCTTGAGAACCAGAGCACAGGAAGGTTCAGGTAGCCCAAGCACATCCCCATTTAGTCCGGGATCTGCCCTGGTCAGGTCAGGGTCATTCCTGTTAGCATGGGGTCAGGCCCATTCAAAGTAGGGTCACCCTTGTTGGCCAGGGGTCATCCCTTTTTAGCACCAGGTCTCCACTTTGGCGCAAGGTCACCCTGTCTTGCAGAGTCAGCCCCTAACGGAGGGTCATCCTGGAGTGGGGTAGGGTCACCTGGGTTAGCATAGGGTCATCTCTATTAGCGTAGGGTAAGTCCTGATCTGCACAGAGCAAGCTCCTGGGACTTTGGGGCCGGCGGCGCCCTCAGGTGGCTGAGCCCGGGCCTGCGATCGGGATCCAGTGCCCGGGAGGGTTTCAGGAACCTCGTCCCTGAGCTCTCCACCCTCGCTTCTCTCACACTCAAGCGGGGAACCTCGCCCACTCGGCCCGAGCCTCGCCCTTCAGGAATTGCATCCGTTTCCGAATATTCTTTGCATGCATCTTTGGAACTCTTCGGCTCACAGAATGCAATGTATTGCGTAAGCGCATCTGAGACCAAGAATCCGAGATGTAGGCGGAGAGACGGTTCATCCGCAAACTCCAGCCCCGCTCCAGGGAAGCTACCGCAGCTCTTTGCTTTGCTTTTGGCTCCTCCCCACTCCCCCGGGTCTCAGAGCCCACACCCCTCTGTCGACTTGCCTCTGAGAGCGCCGTCAAGTTTTCAGGTTTGCTCCTAAAGGTGACATCTGCGGAGAAAGCGGAGCCACAGTCGTTTTCCCATTCAGGCTTTAGAAAGGCTCCGTTCTCCTCACCCTCCCCGCTCGGGTTCCAGTCTCCCAACTCCCATGGGGTGTTTGGACTTTCTGCACACCCCAACATTCTAGTCCTGACAGGGCTTCCAGAAAGAAGGTCCACAAGGGTCTGAAGTAAAAGGGAGTCAGGGTAAAGGCACCCTTTCGTTTCTTGTGCCACCCCATCCCAGCACCGTCACAGTCATAATCGCTAGGCCTGAGAGCTCCGCCAGAAGTGAGGTGTCCACTCACCTTCATACTCATCCGCATGCCCCTCCTCCATGAACTGGGCAGAACTGGGGAATGATGGCCTTTCCCTATGACAGATTTCAGCTCACCAAACAGAGAAGGTCACTCACAGTGCTGCCCCCCCCCCCCCTTCTAGGGCCCTGCCAGGGGAGGAGAAAATCCAGGATCCTAAGTGAATCCAAAAGGAAGGGAGCCACTCATCCCGGGCAGGTATGGGAGTGGGAGCCCCAAGAAATGTGTCTGTAGAGTTCAGCACAGTCCCATCCAGCACTTTCACTGAGAGAAAGAACGGGGCTGGAGAAAAGTTCCTCAGCAGAGGGGTGGCAGGGAGGCCAGGACCTGAAGATGAATCCAGGCAAACTTATTTCTCTGAAGTCCAAAGAGGAGGGGAAGTACTACCCCAAGGTCACAGTTAGCATTCTGGAGAGATCCAGTAATCTTTCCTCCTCCTTCTCTATCCCATCATCTTCACAATAGGTGCTAGGATGCAGAGCCAGGATGGAGAAAGAGAAACGAAAGCCTGGCAACTTCTAAGGATGTGTAGAAGTCAAAATCCTTAATACTGAATTTGTGTACACACACACTTACCTACACCCACACATACCCCAACACCCCCCTCCCACCCCTCCAGTTCTGAACCTCTAGCAAACATCCCTCCCAGGAAGAAATGGCTCCAGCTAGGGCTGCCTAGGGTCTGGACCAGATTTTCTCCCTTTAGATTTTAGATTTTCTCACTTTGTTAAAGGCCTGAGCACAGGAAATAAGGCTCGGATTGGTCGACAGATTCTCAATCAGACTTGCAGAAATGATTTACTGACTACTATCTCTTCCTTGCCTCCAAGCAGGTTGCTGGTGCCAGAATTTTGGTGCTGCCTGGGGCCAGGGGTAGGACTTAATCACCTCCCCCAACTCCCACTTCTGCCCTGAAACAGGCAAAGAGGAGTGACACATGCTCTTGCTAGTCTACACACCTCCCTTCTGCCACTAGCACCTCACTCATCTAAAGACAATCTAGTTCATGTCTTGAATTACCTGGATAATTGTCTTCTGTACAGCATCTCGATCTCAATTTTCCTCCCATCCTGCCACTGGGAAGAAAAGGAAATTCAGAAGTCCAGTGACACTTAGGATTTTCCTAGAATGTAAGGGGAGATGCTGGTTTTTAAGTCTCCTCAAAATAACTGGATATGTGCCTTAACTATCTATGCTGGTGTATAGGGGTTATAGGGTACAACTGCATGCCCCAGAACCTACTGAGCAATTTTGGTAAAGCTCCACCCCTCACTCCTTTCTAGACCTGTTTCCCCATCCATACATTGTTAGCCTTGGCTGCTCGGCAAGCTCTGCTGTTACAGGCTCTACAGTCTGCACCTGCACCTTTGATTTGTTATGGAAAAGAAAGTTTCCTTAGAATGGAAGGGAAGGCTCCAAAGCCACCTAGGAACTGCTAGTCAAGCCCTCTGTGCAACCTGGAGGGGAGGAAGCTAGCAGCACCAGGCCAGAAAGCAGGCAGGGGCCAGACAATGAAGCCTCTTGGATAATTTGAAACAACCCAAATTCTGAACCCAGGCAGGCTCAGGGGGTGGACATGATGGAAAAGAGAAGAAGCAGGAGCCTGGGGTAGGCCGTCAGCCTACTCCCCTGCCAATTGTGTCATTGCACTCTTCAGCAGATTTGCTTCAGGCTCCATGTTCCCAGTCTTGTCTACAGTGGGGGGAGCTGAGGACAGGTCCCAGTCTTTGCTAAAAAATAAAGAGGCCAGAAACTCAAATCCCTTCTTTCTCATTTATGAAGGGATCCATTCCTAATTCTTCCACTCCAATCCTCTCCACCCACATCTTCCAGCCTCTGCCAGAGCCACTCAAGGAGACTCACCACACTCACAGACTCACACAGATATAGTCACAAATACACATGCTAGCACACACATAATCACTTTACAAATATTCACCCCTAGGGACTGGGGGTGTAGTTAAGTGCTAGAGGGCTTGCTTACAAGCACAAGGCCCTGGGTTCAATCCTCAGCATCACCAAATAAAATAAATAAAAATTAAAATATTCACTTCTAAGCACAGTTGCCAGAGCACAGTGATATATACCTATCCCCTCTGGCACACACAAACATAAACACAATCACAGACCCCAAATACCAAAAAGCACAGACACACTTAAAGGCTGTGATATCATCATAAAGTAGAAATCTACATTCTTAACCCTTAAAGCACCAAACGTTCTTTTTTACCTCAAATATCGGATAATCATTTGTTTTGCCTTTGTTTCAGTTTTCAACTTCCCAATTAGACTGCCTGCAATGATAGGAGGCAGATGTTCACTCTGTACCTCCAGGACACAATAGGTGAGCAATAAGTACAGGAGCCGGGTAAGGGAGACAGGGAAGGAAGGAAGGAAGGAAGGAAGGAATATCGGTAGGTAGGTGTGAGCCAGACAGGAAAGAGATCTCCAGGCTTGGGTGAATTAACTCGCCTGTGTTTGTTAATTCACCCCTAATTGATGCTTATCAGCTAACTTCTCAGAAAAACTGCTCCTGATTCTGGCCCCATACTTTTCAGCTAGCGGAGGGATCTTGAGACCGAGGTGAGGGGTGCTCCCATCCGAGGCCAGAGAGGCCGCCAAAGGAACCCGGAAGCAGCTTTGCAGTCCGACTGCCCTTGCTTTGCACACTTAAGACCCGTGGGTTTGCAAATGTACACTCGGAATGACCTTCAAACCTCCCACCTGTCAGGGGCTTCACACAGCCAGGCTGGCAGGGACAGCTTGACAGGGTAACCCGGCGCAAAGTCGGCCCACCAGTGTCGCGGGCCCTTGGCTTCTCTCCATAGCTGCGTAAATGACCGGCTGAGTCACCTCGGCCTGGTCCTTTCCGTTTGAAAAGGGTAAGGTGGAACCTCTGGTCCTCAGGACCCTCTTTTTTCCCCCGCAGTCTGTGTTCTAGACTAATTTAAGTGATAGCCTCCTTAGTTGCCCTCTTAGACTGAAATGACTCAAAGTGGGGAAGCGAGACCTATCCCCAAAAAAGACTGGACATTTGCATACAACTAGTAGTTGAGACGCGAACCCGTAAGGCCCAGGAGAAGCAGCCAGGAGGGAAGTTCGGGAGGAAAGCTCGGGCTAGGGTGAGAGTGAAGCAAGGTGGACTCCCCACCCTAGCCACGATCCAGCATATTTACATCTGAATGGGATGGGGCAACTTAGCTCAGGAGTCCTAAGACACCTGCTTGGGTGGAGAGCACGGGGCGCAAAAAAAAAAAAAAAAAAAAAAGTTGGGGGGTGTCCTCTGTAAGCGATGGCGAATTAACAATAAAGCCCACTCCTGTACCCTCACCGCTTCCCGGTTATACCGCCGCACACACTCTGACCGTGTCTACACAGATAACTTCAAATGCACTTTTCAGGTCCTCATTGATTTTAGGATGAATTTAAAATTTTTGTTGCCCCATCAATTTTTTTCCAGTCCTAGGATCCGTGAGCCCTAATCCCAAAGAAACTTCTGCCTGAAAGAGAAAATGCCCCAGACGTGAAACCAGCCTTGGACATTTTTCCGACTTCTAGGAAAACTGAGCACAGACCTCCAAGGTGCCGGCTTCCAGTGGTGAACTGCCCAGGACTCCAGTAGCGGTGACTTGAGCGCATCCTCCTGAGGCGCCCGCGCTAGCGAATTTTGACCGCACTCCTTGGGAGTCGACTGTCTCGGAATCACTGAGCGGAAGTAGAGGGGTGGTGAAGACTAGGAACCTTTCCATCCCCTCTGTGACGACGAAATTTCCGCGAGGAGACTAAAGAGCCTGGAGGAAGATACCTGGCGGAGACCCTTGCTGCATTGAGAAACGCAAAGTCGCTACTGCGAGAGATTTCCTCTGGGAGTCCGCTTGCAGCGAAAACACAGCGATCTGCAGGGACCCCAACTCAAAACAGGGGGCCCAGCCAGGGTCGGAAACAACCCTGAGGATGTCAGCGCTGAGTCAAGAAGCGGGGCGCAAGGGAGGAAACAGACTTCCTTCCCCAGCAGACCGAAGCCTCCAGGTCCCCCGAGCGACTGCAGCTTCGGACTGCAGCGCTTGCTCTGCTAGGGAAGGAGGCGGTGCCGACTAGGCTCCGCACCAGCCGCGCCCACCAGCCCGCGAAATATTTTGTTCTCAAAGCCACAACTGGGACCCTCGGTCCTCCCTACGTATCTCTCCGTTGGTACAATACGTATCTACGCCGACCTTTAAAAAGCAGAATAATTCTCAACCCCCACCCCCCAAATCTAACCAGCGTTTACTCTCAAATACCCTGACAGGCGAAAGACTTGGGAGGTTGAATTCTCCTGTCCGGCCACTGCCCACCTTTAGTTTTCTTTCAGCGTGTCTCTAGAAATCTCGTAACCCCAGCCCCAGGGACAAACGTACGCTGGGTCTTATCATGTTGGTTGGCTACCCTAGACCCAGCTACACAACCTTTTAAATCACGTATCGGAATAGTTTAGGCGCAAACCCAAACTCGCCTCTTTTCTCTTCAACCGGGAGCCCAGGGTTCGAAGTAAACGCCGAATTCGGTCCGTAAAGACCGCAGGCGAGCTGCCTCCTCCCACCCCTCACTAAGCTCCAAACCATACTAGGCACACTCCGCACTCAGAATCTTTTCTCCCTTTCTCTTGCAAGGTTCCTCGTTTAAACAGTGTCGGCGCCTTTATTCGCCTGACTCTGCGCGCAGGAAAACCCGCCCGGTCGGTCATTGTCTGGTCTGCCACCGCCCCCGCCCCCGCCCCAATCAGTGTCACAAAACGCCCCTTTCAACAGATTCCAAACCCTCTTCACCCGGGCGCACCGAGCCTTCAACTTCATTAAGTGAGCGCTAAGGCGACGCGGGAGGAGGCGAAGTTTAAATAAACCCGAGCGGAGAGGGAGGAGGGGTGGGCCTGGGGAGGTTTGCTAGTTGAAGGGGGGAGATAGAAGTGTTTTTGAAAAGGGGAAAAAAGTCATCAGGGGAAAAGCGCTTTGTAACCACGAAGACGCGCCCGCTGTGGCGAGAACAAATTGGATATGGAGGGGAAGTGTCCGCTCCCCCCCCACCCGCCCCAACTCCGGCTCCTGGGTGGTCTGGGGAGCCCCTGGAGAAAGGGGGGGGGGAAAGATGGGGAGGAATAGGCGGTGAAAAGAATTAACCGCTTTAATTGGGCTGCAAGAGAGAAGTGCGGGGAGGCTTGCGGATGGACCTCGATCACCCAAGCCAAATACTCTTCGATAAAATAGAATGTCAGCCCTTAGCGGTGGCTGAAAAACGCATGTCAAAGTTGGAGAATCAAGGTTGTTCTTCACAACCATAGTAAGTAAGTCTGCAAGATGGGGAAAATCCTGCCCGGAAAGACCCCCTCCCCCTCCTTCTCCTTGTGGCCTTGGGCCTCTCGGCGCCGGATGAAAAGGAATGAAATTGAACGAAATTGAACGAAATGAAGTGAAATTGACCAGTGAAATTCGCCAATTTTCTTCCCCTTTAAACTTCCCGCTCTCAGCAGCACTCACTGAACCCTAGGCGGATTTCTTATCATTTTTTTTCTCACCTCGGAGAGATGAAGGTGTGCCCTGGATATTTTCTTATTATTGTCACCAATTGCTGAGGCCTGTACACGACAGAACCTCACGTGCCTCCACCCAGGCAAGGAGGGAACCCACTGGAACTGTTCCCTAACGGATGGCCAGTTTCTCCTCCCAGGAGGCTGAGCTCCTAAGTGAGACAACACCCACCTTATGCAGCCACAGATTAGAAGGGAGTCACCAACTGAGCCCCCTCCACAGTCTGGAAGCAGCGGAAAGCCTAGAGGTTTCTACCATATAAATCCTGTAACTCATTCATCCTTCCTGCACTCCAGGTCCCAACTCACATGTTAACCACAAAACAATCTAAAATGGTCCAGAATTCCAAATACCTTCCCTCCACCCTGCCTTCAGCATGTGGAACCTTGTGGGCTCTCTTAGTAATTCTCTTCTGGGTAGTTTTCATGGCCAGTTGGGCATTAGTGGTTTCTCTCTGGCCCCCAACCTCAACTATAATTGTAATCTGGCCCAGGCCTGACCTTTCTGACCCTCTATAAAAGGAGGGTCTGAGTCCTGGGTCTGGGAGTCCCTCATGCACCACACTCCTTCAATTCCTGTATTTCTGCCTTTTCCTGACAGGAACCTTCTACACATAGAGACATCAAGCAATAGCCTCAAAAAAAAAAAAAAAAAAAAAAAAAGATTCCCTCCGACTACCTCTCCCCCACTCTCTTACACACATATGCTGGAGTGTACACACACACACACACACACATACTTGACAAAGACACATCAAAAATCTGCTGCTTCTCCTGTAAACAGCACTTACGGAAGTGTTTCATCTATCTATCCACCATCAGATATGAATTCTGCCTGACTTAATTTCTCTTTTCTAGAAAGGAAAAACCAACTGAGAAGTCTTTTACTTAAAACCCCCCAAATTAATATCTGGGCGTGACCTTTTCATGATCAATGAGATCACATAGCTGCAAAGGGCTTTATTGAGAGCAAACACACTGGGTGGGCATGCATGCACACACATACAGTCACATGTACCCTTCCTCAAATAAAAAGAAATGAAAACAAACTTAGAGCAGTAGAAGTCAACAAAGCAGCCAGAGACCATTATCCCAGTATTAGCAGACATTTCCCAGTTTTTACCATTGAAACTAAGCTTACTTTGCCTTATCATTTGATAAAATGGTAGAAAGGTGGCCCACTGTATTCAACTCCCCCTACCATCACCACTACTCCCTTAGACTCTCAGCAAGATGGAGAGAGGGGTTCTGTCTCACCTCTGGCAGAGAACTTGCATTTATCACCTATACCTACAGACTTGTCTCTCCTCCCTTGTGAAGAGGATGAGAGACTTAGGAATCCCAACAACCCTTCCCAAACTCTGATATTCTCCCCAGCCCTATCCTGATTCACACCTTATTCTGATTCTATAGCAGCCTCTGCCCTCTAATATCTTCTTCCTTCCTACTATTGCCAGTTGCTGGGATCCTAGCTGAAGAAGCCTTCATACTTCTCTCTGCCCACACCCTCAAGTTCTCTGCATCTGGGTCTCTGACCCTGTTTCTTCCTTTTCAGTCACTTGTCTCCTAACCCTTGCCCTCAAAATTGTGTGTATGTGTGTGTGTGTGTGTGTGTGTTTTATGAAGGCTGAACTGTCTCTTCGTGTATTTCCATAGTTCTTCTCTCCTAAGATCTCAGTGGAACACACAGAGAAAAAAGCGCAACAACTATCTCTGCTTCTTCCAAAGCATCACCTTACCCAAAGCATTTGCAAATCTGACTACAGGTAGTACCAAACACATGTAAAGAGCTGAGGGCTCGGTAAGCTGTGGGAGACTCCAATCAGACCAATGGATTTGCACTCAGGTAGTAGCTTCCAGCTATGAGCGTGGTTCAAGGGACCAGGAGTTTTGCCCTAGCAGACAGACCCCATTAACTCTCCTTTATCTCACAGTACACCTCTAGCCCTCTCAGGTGGGAAGAGAGTGAGGTTTCAGTCTCTAATTTCATAACTCCCATTCTGTTACCTATGTCAAGAGGGGCCAATTCCTAAAGGCCCTACAATGGCCAAAGAGAAACCTCTCTCCTCTCAGAGAGTGTAACCGAGTCAACACACACCCAGAGACAAATGTTCACGGACAAATGTAGAAATAAAAATACATATATTCTGAAAAAATAATATACACACACAAACCCAAACACAAAACAATCCAAGCTCCATAAAAGCCCCTGCACACATCTATACGGAGGCACACAGAATGTGCATCAAGAGACTTAACTCGCCCTGTACTCAGTGGATACAGTGTTCAAGAGCACTTAGCACCCAGATCTACCCAGGCCATGCTAAAACTAAACAAGAAGGAGGTAAGACTCCTCAGGTGCATTTGAAACAGAATCCATGTGCCCAATTCCATGGTGAAAACCTTCCTAGTACCGGAGTGAAAATGAAAGTGCTGGAGGGGTCACTGGCTTCCCAGAGACCTGGCCCCATTAGCAGCTGAAGGCAAACGTCACAGTGCCCCCAGTATCTGATAAGCCCAAACCCTCCTCTGCCTGCCTGACCCTTCCTCACTCCCCCTCTGCTGGGGAGCTTGGGGTCTTCTAGGTGAGCCCCCAACAAGGACAAGGGAGTGCAGGCAAGCAGACGGAGCTGGTGACTGCTGAAGTTCGCATATATTTATTCAATTGACACCAGTGGGAAGGGAGGAAAGAGACAGATTTTTCTTTTCTTCCACACAAACCATCAGACAATTTCACAGAGTCTTCCCTAAGCAGAGGTTTCTAAATCAATGCACACCAGTGGACAGAGAACAGAGAGCAGCCTGCTGTACAGATATTTACACATAATTACAGGACCCCCTGACACAGCTTGGTGCCCTTGCCCACCCCACCCCCACCTTTCCAGTCCCTGACCCAGACCCTCCTCTCCCACCCGACCTCATTGCCTTTAACTACAATAAATACCCCAGGGCCTGGGGCTGAGCTGGAGACTGAGAGGGTTGCTGGCCCTGGATGGCTGGCCCCAGCCGGCTAGGGGAAAGGGAAGAAGTTCCTTGAAAAGCACCCAAACATGAAAGAGAAAGGATTTTCCTCATGGAGTGGGATCTGGGGTTTCTGCAAAGATTGTGGAGATCCGCTGCTTCACCTCTCGGTTCAGCTTCGCCTGTGTAGATACTGAGCTAGGCTTCAGAGGGAACGAACTTCCTTGGAGAACAGGAAAAAAAAAAACTTTGAATTTTTCTTTTAAGCACAAGCGGATAATAGATGTTGTTAAATTATAATATTGGACAAGCAGGGTCGCAAAGTTGAGGAAGGAAGAAAGGGAGACCTCTCAGCGCCCTTGGTGTTTCTGGTGGGATCCGCAGGGCCTGGGCAGTGCACGTCTCCGGGAAGGCATTCTTCCGGGGTTGCGGAGCGGACTCAGGCAGGGAAAAACCGAAGGTTCCCCACTCCCTCGTTTGCTGCTCAAACAGGAATGGGATCTTGGCTTGGGACCACTTAGCTTAAACCCAGGCCTCGCCCTGAGCGATGGAGCCCGCTTCGTCCCAACTCTCGGCGAGATTCTGAGCGTGGAACCTGAAGTGCCAAGTCACGCGCGCCGGCCCAGGTTGGAGACTCTTCATAAATAGACTCCCTGAGTTCCGCTGGGACTGCAGGAGCTCCCGGGAGAAGCTGAGTGCGGGCCTAACTGACCCTGAGCCCGCTGTGGTCAGAAGTGGCAGCCACTGAGGCCGGCGACTTTGCCGGCAAACGGCGGCCCTGTAGACAGGAGCGCGTCCCCAGGGTGCGAGAGGCGGATGTGACCGGCCACCGGAGCCAGGGCCGGGGCAGTCAGCATGGCCAAGACCTGGGCTTGACTCCCAGGTCCCGCAGCTGCCGTGAACGGCGATCCCGGGGACCCCTCGCCGCTGCCTGGGGGTGCTCCCCCGCCACCACCATGGCCCATGATGTGGTCTATAGAGAAGGAAGGCCTCTGCCCAGCGCCTGCGCCCCCGCCGCCCGCACCACCTCCCGCGTCAGTCTTAAGGCCCTGGCGCAGGAGTGCGGTGGACAGACCGGCCGCTGTGCCAGCTGCGGGAGGGCTCAGGGACGCGGGGTAGAAAGCTTTGGTGCAGCTCAACTCCGCGCCTAGGAAGGCGGGCAGGCCGGAGGGGCCCGGGCCCGACCCTGGGGCAGGCGCAGGGGCCGGAGCCGAGGCTGCGCCAGCGAACACCGAGGCCGTCGGAGGTCCGGGTGGAGGCGCAGCGGCGCGGCCTGGGGGAACCGACAGCTGGCAAGGCGCTGCTGCGGCAGCGGCAGCGAAAGCGAAGGCGTGCGGGTGTGGATGCGGGTGCGGGGCCGGCCCCGGTGGGGGTGCGCCATAGGCCGGGAGTGCCAGCCCGTAGCCATAGCCGTAGGCGCCGTAAGCGGCGAAGCCGGGCAGGAAGGCGCCGGGATCCCCGGCCGCTGCAGCCCCGCCACGCAACAGCAGCTCTGGGTGAGGGTGCGGGTGTGGATGTGGTGGCGGTAACGGCTGCCGCTTGAAGCGCTTGCGGCGCCGCAGGAAGCTGCCGTTGTCGAACATGTCGGCCGACTCCGGGTCAAGCGTCCAATAGTTGCCCTTGCCCGGGTTGCCCGGTTCGCGGGGGATCTTGACGAAGCAGTCGTTGAGCGAAAGGTTGTGGCGGATGCTGTTCTGCCAGGCGGGGAACTTCTCCCGGTAGTAGGGGAAGCGGCCGCTGATGAACTCGCAGATCTCGCTCAGCGTCAGGCGCTTCTTGGGGCTCTGCAGGATGGCCATGGTGATGAGCGCGATGTATGAATAGGGTGGCTTTACCAAAGGGCTCCGCGTCGCCGCGCCCCCCGACGGTGGTCCGGGCCCCGGCCCCGCCGCGCCCCGGGCCGCGGCCGCGCCTGGCCCTGGGCTTCCCGCTGAGGCCGCCGCCCCCCGGGGCGCTAGAGCGCGAGGCTCGCCGTCAGAGCTGCCACCCGACTCCTCCTCGTCTTCTGCTACGTCTGCCTCGGCTTCCTCCGGAGGAGGCTCGTGGCCGTGAGGGAGCACGTCCCGGGGGGCGCGGGGCCCGGAGCGGGCTGGGAGCTCCCCCCCACCGCTGCCGCCGCCCACCACGTCTATGTCTGCGTCGGCCTCAGACAGTGCGGCCGGGGAGCTCTCGGAGGACATGATCTCGCAGCAGCAGCTGCCCAGGGTCATGGTGCCGCCGCCACCGCCGCCGCGATCTCGGGCTCCGCTCCGGCCGCGGCTCCGGCTCGGCCGCGCTGCCTCTGGGGCGAGTGTGTTTTGCGCGCGGGCGGGGAGGGGGCGGACTGAAGCGGACAGGGAGGGGTGTCCCCCAGCTTCGCAGCGCCCCCTGGTGGCCTAACTCAGCCGGTCTCATCCTGCAGGACGCACCCAACTGGCCGCTCCCTCTGCTGCCCCGGGAGCCGGAACCGGGACCTACACCCACCGCGCAGGCGGAAGGAGCTGAGCCACCCCTCACCTTGGCGGGCGTCCGTCCCTACTCCCCCAGGGGTGGAAGTCGGGGTTCTCCTAAGCCGCTGCCTAAGGCGGAAGAGCCGCGGGCTTGGGGCGGAGCTCTCTGGGTGGGGCGGGGCGGGAGGGGACCCGCGGAGTGCCTTCAAGCAGGGGCCCGGCGGGAACATACCGCCGCCGCGGCGGGAGCTGGGTTCGCGTGGCTGGAGGCGGGTCCTCCCCTTCCCACAGTTCCCGCAAGTCCTCGGCTCCCGGGAACCTCTGCCTTCAGGGCGCTCAGTTCTTGGAAGTCAAGGCGGGCTCCAGCCAGAGCTGGTAGAAGTGGTGGCAGCCCCCGCCCATCATCTCCCCAAAGCAGCGTCCGGAGCCACCAGGGCCGAAACGCCGTTGGAACGCGAGCGGGAGCCTGAGACGTCCAGACCAGCGGAGCCTTGCAGGGCCTGCGGAGCCCAAGCGGCTTCCGGCCCAAGGGGGTGAGTGATCTCGAGGAGGAAACCGGGCGTTCGCATCCTCGCGCCTCCGAGAGGTGAGAAATTCTGTCTGCTCCCCTTTCCTTCCCCTTCCCTTCAAGGCCTTCGCGGGGAGACCCAGGGAGTGCGCCGCCTGTTCGTGATCCCTCCCTAAAATTTCTCTGCTGTGGCCGTATTTCTGGGGCTCCGACGGTCTAGGACTCCGGGTTTGCCTGTACTATGACTGCTTTCGGTCTTAGCTTCCGTTAGTCTCTGTCCCTCTTCCTCGGTCAATCTCTCACCGTTTCCTATGGAAGCTGCATTTGTCTGAGTGTCTGTGGGTCTGGAAATCCCTCTCAGCTCCCCTCTCCCTTACCCGCAGTCACACTGAGGGCTACCTCCCCACTGCCCCTATGACCACTGGACAGGTAGCAGGGCCCCCTTGGAGACCTCCCTCAGCGAATTCTGACCTCATCCCCGGCACGTGTTGCCTTTCTCTCTAGGGATCTGGTGCACCTAAGGTTGGTTTAGCAGCTTTTTCAGCTATCTGGATTCCTGCCTATCCCATTAGGCCTCTTTCTCTTCTAGCCTCTCTCCAGGATCCAGAAAAAAAGTCCGCTCCAGCTCCGATTGGGCTCATTTCAACCTCTGGGCGGTAGAAGGGGAATGGGCGCCGGACGTGGGCAAGAGCTGACCGCTGCCCTCACAGCGCCGCACAGTGGCCAAAGGTTGAGCATTGGCGGCCTGAGTCCCAGCTGCTAGCCGCTATTAAAAGCCGGTGTGTCCCTTTTTGGGTAATTTCCTCTTCTGAGCCTAAATTTCCTGGTCTGCATAGCAGACCTTAGAATGAGGCTGTTGGGGGCTCCAGTTGTGGCTTCACTACTTAGCGGCTTCACTTACAAAAGTTTCTTAAACTATTTAATTGTCTCCTCCTCTGTGAAAATTAAATTAAAAATACCTACTTCATGACTGGTATGTAAAAGTAACCATATTCCGGACTATTTATGGGGAGGGTAATGAAAGCATGTTACAGAATCATGGGACTCTGTTCTTTGGGAGATAAAGGGGTTAGGGGTAATGTAGTCTCTCACCTGGATCCCTAGCCCTGGCCCATCCCCAGACTGCTTATTGGTACCATCTCCAGTCACTGTGCTGAATTCAGTCCTCTGTAGCTAAGGTAGGAGCAGGGTGTGAGGGATTTTGCAGTCTAGTGGGCTGGTTCTTAGGAGGGTGGATGTGAGGGTGGACGAATTATCTCCTATTGAACAGCAGCATCCAATGACTGGAAGGGTTTAGTGTAAACCCAACTCCCTCATTCCACAGATGGGGCTACAGAGGCCCAGAGAAGGGTGAGAGGATTTGCCCAGGCTTCTGCAATAAGATAGAGCAGGACTGGTTTGCAATCCCTATCATGGAACCCTCACAGTAGAACTTTTGAGCTTCCTAAGCTAAGAGCAGAAGACAGTGGGAGACAGAGCTGCTTATATCCGGTGAGAATAAGTCATCTGGGACCTCTGACCAAAGAGATGCACTTGTTGTGCTGGGTCTACATAAACTGAACATTCTTGGAGAAAGAAGAGGTCCAATCCTCAAGTCAGGGAAGTAAGTTGGACAAGGACTAGTGGCCCCAGAATTTGAATTTCCTGGGTGGTCCAGCCGTACAAACAAACAAGCAAACAAAAGGAGTTTTGAAGAGACATTTCTTAACATAAGCCTAGATAAATTCACATAGCTAGGGTTGCTGGATTTAGCAGATTTATTTTATCTGGCAACCCTGCACATACTTCAGACTTGCTCTCTACTACACGGAGATTGATATCTCTCTCTCTCCCTCCCCCGTGTACACTCCCCCCATCCCTCTTCCAGGATCCTACCCACAGATACTCCACACCATCAGCCACACACTAACTCCAACACAGCTCAGCTCTGCTGATGTCTAAATAAATGGATAAAAAAGAAACCCCACAGCATGACCTTATCCTACTCCATTTCACCTTCTGAATGTCTTCATTTCAAAAATTGGAAATCAGAATAGCTTCTTGTCTTGCCAGGACTCTCCTCATTCCCTAGGCTGTCAAGTTTCAGGGTAGAACTGGTTGAGGCATTTGCTGCCCACATCCCCTGATTCTAATGCTTCAAATAAGATGCCACCAGCCAGAATCATGGGACCCTGTTCTTTGGGAGATAAAGGGGTTAGGGGGTAATGTAGTCTCTCTGCCTCTGCTGGGCTCTGCTGCACATTAGCTACTACTGAGATCCACTTTGGAAAAAGGGAGTATAAAAACCCCAGCCTTTGTTCTGTAGGATGGGGCACGACCTTAAGGAATCATTCAGACTCTTCACACACACTTTTACAGTAGTGGAAACTGAGGCCCAGGAGAATATGTTATTTGTCAGGCTTCTGAGGGACCCTAAGTTGGGATGGACCCAGATGAATAGACTGCCAGCCCAGAACTCATGGATTTATCCAAATAACTGCTTCCCTGAAAGAGTACTGCTCTTGCTTGAGGAGGGGGTTTCTGGTAGCTTCATATGCCTTCGAACTGGGCCAGTTTGTTTAAAACAATGCTTAGAGTAGGTGCACGGGGGTCAGGGAGAAGGGCCACTCAGAGGGCAACCCAGGGATTCAGGATTCGTTTTGTTTTCTTCCCTTCTCAGTGGTCCCTGCCTTTTCTGCCTATGCATTTAGCGTCTTCCACATCTGGCAGTGTATCTACAGCCTCGTTTGAGTTGGTTGTGCCCTCGCAAAAACCCGAACACCTTCACCTTCACTTACGGGTACCCTAAGGCAGCCCAGAGGCTCTGCAATTATTGGTTACAATGTGTAGGTGGGTGGTTGGGTCCGTTTTCAGCCTCCTCCTTCATCTACCTCATACTGCCTATCTTCCTTCCTTGAGCAATCCAGAAAGTTAAGAGAAAGCTTTCTGGGGAGAAGTTGTTGCCTATTGATTGCAGAGTATGTGTTATTTTCAATGGCTCCCGGGCCATTTGTCCCTTCCTTTCATAGGGGTTTTGCAAACTGGCCATTCTCCTCCGATCAGGGAAAGTAAAGCCTTCCAGCGATTACAAGGATAGAATTAAGTTGCACTGCTGGAGGAATTTGTCCAGAGACTCAGGCTGAACTATGGCAGGCGGCCCTTGGGTGAGAGCTTGCATACCACCCACCTGCCCAGGGCCTGCTCATGTGCACCGTGGGAGGGCCCATGGAGGCCTCAGTTGGACCTAGCATGACACCCACACAGTTCTCCAATTTCGTTCAACAATTTTCGTCCAGCCTCAGGGAAAGCAGGGAGGCGGAGGCTAGCCCCTTCCCGGCTCCCTACAGGGTTGCAGCTCTGGAAGAAGGCATTGTTGGCCACAGCTGGTCTCCCAATCCCTTTCTCCATCTGGATCTAAACCTGCTCTAAAAAGTTTGGCTCCCTTGGCTCTGGTTGGAGACTAGACACTCCAGATCATGTGACCCACAGGGGTGGAACTCAGGCAGCCAGCACTGGGGTGTCCCCCACCCCAGCCCATCTGCTCACCCCCAGGCACCTCTGTAGCCCTGCAACTCAGCATGACAAAGTTCAGAGAGTACGAATTTCTGAATTTCTGTCTTCCTCTCCTTCCATTACTTCTGGCCACTGTCTGTACCCTGCTAGCCCCATCTGGACTACGTGGTTGGGGGCTTGCTCTAGCAACTTGTGGCCCCAGTGCTGTGAGGCTAAACTCCCGTTTGTGGGAAGAGGGTTGCCAGCTCAGGAGGGGTTGAAAATAGTGCTGTTCCTGTACTGTGGTGAGCACCCGCTCAGCAGATTCTCAGAGTTAGTGGAGAGCACATGGTTTCACATGCTGGAGAGCAGAGTTGTGATGGGCCAGGGGAATGGGGGACCTTCCAAGTTTGTTGGAGTGGGAGCTCCAGTTCCTAGAATGCTCTGGTAGGTTCCTAGGTCCCTGGATCCAGGTGTCAGTCCTGTATGTATGCCTTCTCTTAGGAAGATGGTGGATCTGTGGCTGAGTGCCCCTAAATGAGGGTCCCCTATTGATCTCATGCTCTGTGTCTGCAGGGCCAGAGTGATCCAGGACCTCCCTGGAAGGTTGAGCATCCACCAAAGTGCAAGGTAGTGAGACCTGGTCCAAGAATGCAAGCCCACTTCAAACCAGCAGCAGGACCCTTGCAGGGAAGGAGGGTGTGCCAAGATGCTGGTCTGAGAAGGGATCTATGTTTAGGAGAGGTAGAAAGAAGTTCATAAAAGGATGGCGCTACTTGACAGCCAAGAAATCTGGCACCTGGCCTTCTTCCCACCAAATTACAGGCTACCTGCCAGTGGCACTTCAGAACTGATGCTCTTCGGAGGATCCTGAATTGGGACAGGGCAAGAGGGAGGGTGCCTAGCCATAAGGACCTGGTTCCTCTGAGTGGCACCATCACATTTAACCTTTCAGAATCCCAGAGTGACTGGTAAGACCATACTTCCCTGCATAGGAGGGAAGATACAGTTCCCGTGTCCCGTGGGGTAAATGCAGAGCCACATCACCCTGGCAGAATCTGAGCCTAGATGGGGTGGTGCACCAGCCAGAGCCGCTGCCTAGCTAGTGGTGGATTCCTGGGGAACAGCGACCTCTGGAGGAACCTTGCATCCACATAAAGTCAGGAACTTCATAAGATTTGAAACCAAAGCACCACTTTGCCAGCTCACCTCCATCTATCCCTTTAGCAAAGTCATCCTGAGATTCAATCTTTGGACTCTACTCATTGCTCATTTGTTTCCTTTTCCAGTTCGTACCCAGGCTTCAAATTCCTGCTAAAATTCTGCCTCGTCTTTTGAAAGAAACCTCCATAACCCAGCCTGTCCCCACCTCTTCGTGCTCTGAGCTCCTCAAAAAATCGAATGCCTATACCCTCCATGCAGGCTTGCTCAGCACTGTCTAGCCCACCTGCTTCCTGCTTCGCCATTCTCCAAAGACACCGTTAATCCACTCCACCCACCCCTTGGTAGCAAGCTGGGTATGCTGTTTTCTCTTTCCCCACACATACTAGTAAATAAAGATTGAAGTCATTTGTCCCAAAATTGGACTGAAGCTTTTTCAAAACTCATTTCTCAGAGAGGGAAATTGAGATCCAGAGAAAAAGGGGACTTGTCTGAGGCCACAAATTGGTAGTAGAGGTGGAAGTGGAACCCCAATATCCAGTTTCCCAGCCCAGAGTTCTCTTCATCTCTTCTAGATGGAGAGCTAGCAATGTGGAGGAGGACTCCTTTGGACTGAGGAGGACTGGGTGGGGGAGTTTGGACATAGGAGGCGGGAGTGAAAGGGGGAGTTTGGAGGAGGGGTCACTGCTCCAGGAGTAGGTAGTGAAGAAAGCAGGAAGCACAGTTGTGCTGGGAGATCAGACCTCTCCTTCCTCAACCCCTGACCAGATTAAGCTATATTGAAGGGCTCCAGTTTTCAGAGGTTGGCTGAATATCTTATATAAGCAGGTAGGTGGGGACCTGAGCTAGGAACAGTCTCAACTCAGGCAAATACCACCCTTCCCCATCAAACACTGATGGAGAGGCTGAGATCTCTTCTAATATACATCTAGAGATCATGGCTGAGACCTCAGATCAATAGGAGGAGGCTTTCTGGTACAGAAATGGGGAGGGTTCTTTGCAGATAACTTACCTGAGGACCCAGAGATACCTGCCCAGAAGCCGGAATCATTTGCAGGACTGCTTCACTTTTGGGGACAGTGGTTGTCTGCACAGTGTACCTGGCAGCCTGGTCTTGCTCACTTATCCAGCTTTACCTCCATCCCCTGCAATCCACTCACACCTGATTTGATGTTATGTATTCACTTTTGGCCTCATTCCTCTTAATCCTTCTTGGGACTTTTCAAATGTTAAGCTTTATTAGCCACTTTTCCTGACAATACCAGACTATGAGGGGCTCCCACCCTGGGCTCCCAGAGCGCTGTTTAAGAGTGACTATTGTCAGGAAGTGACTTCCAGTCCATCCCTTGCTATGGACTGTGAGCTCTTAGAAAACAAGGATTATATTGTGTTCATCCTCATCCTTCCTTTGCTATAAAATGTGGATAATAATTGTACCTACTTCATTGAATTTTTGTGAGGATTAAGTAAGATAGTATATATAAACCGCTTAGCCCAGTGCCTGAAACTCTAAAAGAGCTCAGTAAGTGTTTTGCACCATCACTATTAATCACTGTACCTCCTGCCAGGCACAAAGCCTGACGTGTAGTAAGAGCTTAATTGGTGTTAGGTATGTGGGCACTTGAATGAAAGAAAGAGTGAGTGAATGGTGTGACTTCTCCCTTTCTCAGGGAGCAAATTTGGACATGTCAATAGAGGTATATGTTCTCTGAGAACAGAGGTGGTTTCTCCCTCATCCCTGAGAGGAGGCGAACACGTCTCTAGTTTCAGAACTAGAACCCCTGATTCTATATCAGTGACTAAGCAAGATTGATAGTTATGGCTTTTTCACATCTGCGCAGACAATTCAGGACGACAGTTCAATGATCTCAGAGACCCAGGGTCGTCTTCTCCTGTGGCTCTGTTCTTTGTGAAAGCCAACTCAACTAGCAGAAATTCAACAGAAGGAAATAGCGTAGAGAAAGACAGTGCACACATGTGGGTGTGTTATGAGGGAATTAAAACCTAGGGGTGCTCTACCACTGAGCTACATCCCCAGACCTTTTGATTTTTTATTTTTAGACGGAGTCTCACCAAGTTACCCAGGCCAGCCTTGAACTTGTTATCATCCTTCCTCGACCTCCCAAGTAGCTGATATCACAGGCAGGAACCACTATTCCCAGCTGAAACAGAGCCTTAAAAACAGTCTTTGATTCCCTGGATTCAGCTCTGACTGAAACTAGAACCCTTGTCCATGACAGTCCCTAACCCCACCAAGTCCTTGAGTTTCTCTCTGTGTTCTTTGCCTCACTTTCTGTCTTTTAAAATGGTTATAACAGGGTCTGGGGCTATATATAGCTCAGTGGCAGAGCACTTGCCTAGCATGCGTGAGGCACTGGGTTCGATCCTTAGCACCACATATAAATAAATAAAATAAAGTTATGCTGTCCATCTACAATTAAAATAAAATAAAATAGTTATCATGAATCAAATCATCTACCAGACTGAACCCTGTCAAAATCTCTCAGGAGCCCCCCATTGCCTGTAATATAAAAGTCACTCTCCTTTGTGTAATGAGTTAAATGGATATACAGATTTGGGGTGTCCCAAATCTCCGTGTTGAAGGAAACCTCTCCTGCAGCACTCCATGTGATCCAATGGGGCTGTCCAGTCTCTGTCTACCTCCCAGATACCCCAAGAGCAGACAGGCAACCTGGCTGGATCAGCATTGCTAAGGCAGGACCCAGTGATTGGTCTAAGCAGTAATAAGTGGCGTAAGCCGAACAAATTACTCTTTCTCCATAATTTGACACATACTGCTGGGACT
Source organism: Marmota flaviventris (assembly GCF_047511675.1). Taxonomy (NCBI): domain Eukaryota; kingdom Metazoa; phylum Chordata; class Mammalia; order Rodentia; family Sciuridae; genus Marmota; species Marmota flaviventris. The sequence continues at coordinate 36,710,602 of NC_092507.1, read as the reverse complement.
TGGGGGCATATATAGAGACTATGGGATTCTGGGTTACGTGAAGTTTGAGATCTGGGAAGGGGACTTCTCCTTTTGGATTGGAAGACAAGCATGCAAACTCTGCTGCCAGAACCCATCTTTACTGCCATGTAGAGAATGCTGTCTGACATGGAAGCCCACACACAGAGAGAAACAGCCTACACCGAGAGATGGAGTCTTAATAACAGTGTTTGAATCCCTAAACCCAGCTCTGCCTGAAACTAGAACCCAGAGACTTGAAAGAACTAAGTCTTCCCTTTTGCTAAGCTAAGTCGAGTTGAATTTCACAAATAGCAGAGCCACAGGAGCGGAAGAGCCTGGGTTCCCAAGACCACTGAACTGCCACACCACCCTGAACTGCCTATAGACTTTATGTGAAAAGGACATAAATGTCAATCTTGTTTAAGCCATTAATGTAGCATGGGGGGAGAGGGGAATCTGTCACTGACAACTAAACCTAACCCTAAATAATACAGGAAGGGATGGCAAAATGTCCTGTAGATATAAAGGAAAGGTCGGGGGTTGTTAGCCTGGATATAAACAGTGGGTACAATCACCATCTCCAAATCCCTACAGGGCTGACCTGAGCCAAAGAAACCAAAGCAAATGAAAGCCAGAAGGCTGTGGTGAGACTTACTTTCTGTGACTCCATGCAAGAAAAACACTCTAACAGGGCTGTGCCTCAGAGATGCAATAGGTTACCCTGTTGGTCAGGAGCTCCCCATCACCAGGAGTGCTTGAGTAGAGGCCAGATCATCACTGAGTAGAAATCTTAGAGGCATCGGGTAGAGCAGAAAGAGTTCAGGTATTAGAGTTGGATTCAAATTGTGCTTTTATCACTTATTAGTCTCAGACAGGAATGTCTCTAAGCCTCTCTCTCTTTGTTTGTAAAGTGTTCAGATATCTGTTTTGGAGACTAGGACCAAGGAAATTTCTTAGCCCACTCTTGAGACCTAGCAATCTAGCCAGAGCCAACCATGAGTCAGGATGTCTCAGCAAGGCTCCCCACCCTCCCCTCCAACCTTGATATGTCTGGGATGTCTGTTCTATCCTGCTGGGAGAATGTACCTCCCTGTGAGGCCTGAATCAAAAAGTTTGGGCTCTACTCCCAGCCTTGCCTCTCTTTATCTTCCTGAGTGACCTTAGGCATGCCCCATCTCTCCCAGGGCCTCAGTTTCCTTATCAGACAAATGAGAAGAGCATCCCTTCCTACATTTCTGAATGTGAGCAGTTACCATTCACAGCAATAATAGTGATGTTGCTGTAAGGCATTGCCCTTCCCAGTCTCCTTGGAGCTGCCAGAACAGGTGCCTCCTCATGCCTGGTCTACATCAGCCCCAAATGGCACTGACTGCTACATGAGCTGACATCACAGCCAACCCAGAGGTTTCTAGGCTGCTAAGGGCCTTGTTTCCAGCCATGGAGTTTGGCTCCCTGCTTATCCCATGCATGCCTTCACAGGGGTCTCTGATCTTCCCTTATCCACTTCCTCCATCAAACCTGAGGCCACTCATATTTGAGGGGATCAGAGGCAATGAAATGGGAAATCTAAGGCAGATCTTAGAACATGATCCTGCAGTCAGAAGACAAGAGTCACAACCAGAGTCCAAATGGGGTAAGAGCGGCTTGTACCAGAAAGCCTGGAGACCTGAAAGGCGGAGGTCTAACAGCTGCTTCTCCAGACTGGGGTTGTGACTCAGTGGTAGCATGCTTGCCTAGCATGTGTGAGACACTGAGTTCGATCCCCAGCACCACATAAAAATAAACAAAAAAAATAAAAGTATTTTTTTTAAAAAAGCTGCTTCTCAGCCGAGCACAGTGGTACACGCCTGTAATCCCAGTGGCACGGGAGGTTGAGATGGGAGGATTGCAAGTTCAAAGGCGGCCTAGCAACTCAGTGAGACCCTGTCTCTAAATAAAATTTGAAATAGGGCTGGGAAGGTGGATCAGGGGTTGAGCATCCCTGAGTTCAATCCCCTGTAACCCCTCCTCCCGCAAAAAAAAAAAAAAAAATCCAAAATGCTGCTTCTCCACACCTGCCACTGATGCCTAGGGCTGGGGCTAGAAGAAGCCATCACACTGGACAGCTTGATAGTTAGGAAACAGGTTCCAGGATGGGAAAGGCAAGTACCCAGGTTTCCATGATCAGAAGCCAAAATACCTGATGAGGGGACCTGATGAAGGCCCCTGGAAGGATGGCAGAGGAGTTGGAGAAGATAAAATTTGACCATGGTCACCAAGGGCCCCTTTGAGAAATAAAGGTGGATAGCTATTGAAAGAGCCAGTACACAGGGTGCTTGGTACCTTTACAAGGGCTACATGGAAATCTACTTCTAGAGATTTCTCCTGAAGAAATGCCTGCACACATACGGTATGGAACACACACAAGCTCTCTTTGCAGCACTGTTTGTAATTCTAAGAGGTTAGACATGATGTAAATGCCCTTCAATAAGGGGATGGCTAAGCAAAGAACAGCACTTCCATAGCATAGATAGTATGCTATGTAAAATGAATAAAGAAAACAGTCTAAAGTATGTTGTAGAGTGAAAAAAAAATTAAGATATGGAGCAATGTAAACATCTATGCTTCTGATTGTTGGGGATTCTTTTTTTTTTGAAAAATCATTATTTATTTGATGGATAACTTCTGAATTAATATAAAGAAATGACAATAACTTGTATATACATTCATTTAAAATATTTTCATTAAGCACCAAGTAGAACAGTTTCTGATCTTTTCACCAAAAACATTTTTATCATTGAAAGACTGCCTCAAACTTAGTTTATTTTGGGGGGGTGCGGCGGGGCAGGGATACCAGGGATTGAACTCAGGGGCATTCAACCACTGAGCCACATCCCCAGCTCTATTTTGTATTTTATTTAGAGACAGGATCTCACTGAGTTGCTTAGCACCTGGCTTTTGCTGAGGCTGGCTTTGAACTTGCAATCCTTTTGCCTCAGCCTCCCGAGCCACTGGGATTACAGGTATGTGCCATTATGCTGGGCATTTATTTGGGTTTTTAATCAAGAAAACTAAAGCTGCCAATCAGAGCTTCTAACTGGCATGAGATGACCAGGTTAAAACCCTTATGAGTAAAAAATAACTTTTAAGTTTTGACCTATACATTCCAACCAAGGGGAGATACACTGGCCTCAGGCTAGTCATCTCAGGTCATAGGTCCACAAGCCAAGTATCATCCTCACAGCTCACAAACAAAATGGGTAATACGTATACACAAAGTGAGTACAAAATACATGTTTCTGTATATTCCAGGGGAGTAATGCCTATTTCCCATGAGCATACAATGCAGCAAGGGGCACAAAAAAAAGACACCATTCACTACCCACAAGACAGTAGAAAGAATAAAAGTCCTGTGCCCTGGGATGCCCTGGAATGGAGTGGAGGCTTTGTGGACCAGGTGGCATCCAGGCCACACCAGGAACATGAGTGGATATCGAGACGCATGGGGAGGGATCTTCAGGGTTGGAAAGGACAAAATGAACCAAGACACAGCCACAGATCCACTGACTATTCAGAGGACAGAGAAGTGTTTGTACTGGCTGAGGGATATAATATATGAGTTGCATAAAACAGAGAAAAGAAAACCTCTTCTGACAAGAGGGCAAAATACCTTCCCCACAGAGGATTCACATGCTCTCTGTGGAGGTGAAGGAACTGGGGATCACTCTGCAGGTCACCTCCACTGTTGGGGATTCTTTCTCTGAGGAGAAAATCATGTCATATTTGTATTGCTTTATATATATGCAACAAAAATGTCTAGAAGGATGAATAAAAATGAATAATTGATTATCTGCTAGGGCAAATAGGGAACAAGAATGGAAGGGAATTTTCATGGGATACTTTATAAAATTACTTATTTCTTGGTACTAGGGATTAAACGCAAGAGTGTTTTACCCCAGCCCTTTTTGCTTTTTGTTTTGAGACAGGGCCTTGCCAAGTTGCTGAGGCTGGCCTTGAAATTGCCACCCTCTTGCCTCAGCCTCCAGTTGCTGGGATGAAAAGTGTACGCCACCACACCTAACATTCATAGAATACTTTTAAAACCAAGTGAATATATTACCTATTCAACAATTAATTAAATGCTTTAAAAGAAACAATTGAATTATTCCAATAAAGACTAAATGCAGAACATACAATAATATAAACCATTGCTATAGCAACACTAAAATAATTGCTATGGGCAACAATAAATACACTTCCCATGGACTCCAACCTGAGAAGATAGTTGGTGGATGTGAATATTGAAGGCAGGTGGATGTGAAAGCCAGATTTAGTGGTACCTGTAAGTGTCCATCACTGGCCCCCAGGAGGGAAGTAGGCAGGTCTGCTCACTAGGACCCCAGATCTGCCATCCTTCCCTCCTGTTCTGCTCCCTTTCCTCTGTCTTCGGCTGCCTCCCTCTTTGTTCCACCTAAATTGCTTTGAAAGTAGTCAGTTTTTTCAGTTGGCGAGGTTGGGCAGAGATTAGGATGAAGGGAGGCAGAGGGATTTTCACAGAAATCGGAATAGCAGCTCCTTTCCTTTCCTTCAACCCAACCCAGAACCAAGTTCCTCTAGGAAGCCTTGCCTTTGCGAGCCCACAAGGCCCCAGCTGCACTCCCCAACCCCATCAAGTCGTGGAGACAAATGCCCAGGCTGTAGCCTGTGTCTTCTCCAAGCAGGGTTCAGAACCCCTATCTCTAATTCTCTCCCTCAACCACCTGCAACCCAAGTCCAGCCTCCAGACAAGGACAGCCCAGGCCAAAACCCCAGACTGCCCAGTGAGGGAGACAGTTGAGGAAAGAAAACAGGCCCTATCTGGAAACCCACATTCAGGCAGAGTAGAAAAATCTTTCCTGCTGATTACAAAGACCACCCCCACCCAGACATAGACATCAGAACACATTCTGTCTTCAGAGGACACTAAGGCTGAGGGCAGGGCAGAGGCTCAAACTGGTGAGTGACCAGGTGACCTACAGTTCCCTCCTCTTTTGAAGCACTCTACACACTATATTGTCATATCCACCAATATTGACTTCTCTAAGCTGGGACAGTATCTGCTGCATCTCTGCAGTTGGGGAGAACAGGGCCTGGCAGAGTTCAGAAGCTTGGGAGAGTTAGGAATTGCTGCGAGGAACAGAAAAAGGAAAGGACTTGTCTAAATGTTTGGCCTGGGACTAGACCTCAGGTTTTCTGTCCTCAGCCCAGCATCCTTTCCTCAATTTCCCTCTTACAGAATAGATCAATTCTCTGCACCTAGGACACCCATCCACCCCTATTCCAAGACCTTCTGCAGTAGGGCAGCTACCAAGGGCTGCCAAGAGGAATGTGGAAGATCTGGGAGGGCTTCTCAGAGGAGGTGTTAACTGCAGCCAATTTTCCTCTTCCATGCCAAACAACTGGGTTTCCCCCTAGAGCAAGTGCCTTTCAGCCATCAGAACCTCCCCTCCCCACCAGCCCCAGAGAGTATCCAAGTGGATCCGGCTTCATTCCAATGATTTCCTACTCAAGTCTGGTACATATGAGGTGGCCAATAGGTGGCGCATTTGTCCCCACAAAATTGATCAGGGAGAGAAAGGAGGATGGAGTATAAGAAAAGGAGAGGGAGAAGGGCAGCATGGAGCTAGGGAGGGAGTTGAGAACAGAGTGGAGGAAATAGGAAACCAAAGACCTGTCCCCTGGCTTGGAAAGATCCCTTTCAAGATAAGGACTGTGGGTGTGTGTGGGGAGGATGTTGGGGTAAACTGAGAAAAGTTATTAATGCCCGGGGTTTTTCCATCCGAGTTTCCACCTCCATTCACTTCTCTGAGAAAGGAGAATGACTTTGGAGTCAGACAGACCTGGAGTCCAGTCCTGAATGTCACTTGGCAGTTTGACTTGGGTAATTCACTTGACTTATGAACTCCAGTTGCATCATTTATAAATGTGATGATCTGCACAGCTTATATAAAGGGGTGATAATAATAATCTTAATAATGCCATTTTTGTATTCTGGGGATAAACAGCACTTGATGGTATACTTTTTATATTGCATTCCTGGATTCAGTTTGCTGGGAAAATTTCCATCTTCTTTCATATGTGATATTAGACTATCTATGGTGGGCTCACCCCTTCTTTACCAGGTTTTGATAACATAAATAGGTAGATTGACTTAGGATGATTTCCATTTTTGTTTTTTTTTCTGTATCAATTTATATAATTAGCAAAATAGTTTCTGATAACTTAACAGACAACACAGTCCACCCTAGGTGCCCTCCCGTGGAAGCAATGAGAAGAACTGCTCTGACAGTGTTTTCTTTTTTTTCTGTGCTCAGAGGTCTGAAATTAGTTACTCCTTAAATTAGTCAACCCAGACCAGGAGTCCCTAAGCTTTCAGAGTCAGCATGAAGCTGTGGTTAAATGGGAAACTTTGTGGTCTTGCTAAATTAGGATTTCAGTTAATGGTTGACTGTTTTCACGTATTTGTATGTCTGCTTTTCTCCATCTCCTCCAAGCTACCCTCCTGTTCTAGCTGGATACTGCAGTAGCCTTTTAACTGGTCTCCCTACCCCACCCCAGTTCTCTCTAACACCATCTCCATAGCATACTTGGGAGCTATGAAATTTCCTCTGAACACAAGTTTGGCTATATCCTAAGGATTTTTTTTTCCCAGTGCTAGAGATCAAACCACACACATGCTAGGCAAGTACTCTACTACTAAGCTATATTCTCAGTCCCATTCTTTGGATTTTAATATGAACTGTTCTACTTTATTGATTTATGAATAATCTCTAATATTAGCTTTCTTCTAACGAAAGTTATTTATTTAAATAAACATTTTTAAATTTTCATTTGCTTCACTTGAGGTATGACCCAATAATATATTCTTATACATGTAGAAAATAGAGAATCTTGAAATGTTTTTTCATTGCAATGGTAATATTAAATACATTAATATTTAAGCATAATTGGGGTCAAGGTCCTCCTTAAAAAAGAAACCTGATATTTAAAGTCTTCATTTGCACTTATTATGAAGTGATATGGGGCAATACATGTAGATTTTATAAATAAATGTTGCATTTGGGCCAGGTGATGGAAGGAATAGTTCCAGTTCGTTGAAAAGAAAAAAAAAATGGTGGATGAATTTAGTCAAGACATTCCAACCCCAAAAGATCTGCTATAGAGAAATCAACACCACATTTAGAGTGCAAGTGATTTAGTTTCAGCAAAACAGTATCTTTTTTTACATTTGAGTAATGCTGTGAACTTGAATTTTTATTCTGTTGCTCTGTTTGAATTTAATTGATAATAATGTTTAACAGTTACATAAAAAGTAGAAACTTAAGGAATTTATACCTACACATACTAAGTGACATTATAATAAAATTTAAAGTCAATACTAGAGGTCCACATTTTTTTCCTTTAAAGTAGACCCTATTAACCTCCTTTATCTTACCTCTGTCCCCATACTTCCAGGAACTCTCATAGAGTTACTTCACATGGGCTTGAAACAACCCAGTTACTACAATGGAGGGCTCTCCACATTACTCATTATTCTTTCCCAGGTAATTGCCTGCATTCCCAGGTGCCCAGAGGTCTGAAAAATGCCTGAAGGAGCCTTTCTGTTGTCATCATTGTCAGTGTCCCTACCAAAGGTGTCATTTTCCAATATACTCATGCTTCCATGTGCCAAGGTGATGTTGCCTTCTTTCATGTGCTGGACTCAGAAGGTCCTCAAACAAACTCAGCATCATCTTGGGCCCAAAGGTAGCATCCAATGGTACAATTACCTGAAGTTAGGTCACAGCCTTCTCTCAGGGCTTTTCTTGTCAGCTCTCCTTCTATAAGGAGTTCTCAAAGCATCCCCCCCTTCATCCTCCTACCCACTTACCTTAACACTGAGCTACCTTCCCAGCTTCCTTGGAGGAAGTGCATACTAAGCTGAGAAAATACTTCCAATTCTCCTGTTCCCCAGTCTCCTCCATAAAAGTCTACAGAAACACAGTTTTGACTCAATTATTTCGAAGTCAAAATGCATGCTTTGCTTCTCATGCTAAAACAATCATCTTATTTCAGATGTGCAGTTTCCAAAACAATTTACCTCTGCTGGAACAAGGAAATAAACCAAGAAAAAGGAAGATATGGGATCCAGGAAGCAGAAGATTCAATACAGAACAGAGATGGAGGGAATTCCAGGTCCACATCTGTGCAGCAGACATGGAAAGCTGTCAGTACAGACTGGAACTGGAGGATGGAGGGATCTGGGAGAGATGTCTCCAGGAAGGCAAAAGCATGCAACTAAAAGGAGTGATGAATTTCATAATAAGTTTGACTCACAAAAAAAAGTGTACCACCGTGCTATCAGAAGGTATGAGAAGATTTAGCAGTAAGTATAAAGGAAGCTGAGCAAATAAAAAATCCCAAGGCATTATTAATTCCAGGAAAAATAAAAAGTTGCATCCCCAAAGAAAGGAGTTGTGATCATGGTCCACTAGTAACTTACCAAAGAATAATATTTATACAGTAGTAATAATGTAAGTACTAAGAACTGAATTAACCAAAAGTTGGTGATATAGGTAGAAATGGGAAGAGAGAGACATTTTAGAGGTAAATATTCTCTATCATAATAGAAAGTTAAATCATTACTGTTTCAAGAGAGAGGAGTATAAGCATGGAGATATGGAAGTATATTCCATAAGAAACAAATACGAATTGAAAGTAGATATATAGGGGAAGATGCAGGTTTCCTATGAGTGGGGGGAAATGCAGGTTTCCTAAGAGTGGGGTAAGACACCACTGTAAGCCTTTGATTATTATTTGACTTGTTAGATTATGGGCTTCTTTAAATTTAATAAAAATTAAAGTTAAGCATTTAAAATGTGTCTTTAGAATAAAATGACTTAAAGGTTTCTATAAGAATGAAGAGGCAAGGATCTATTAAACAATTCTGAAGTTTTCATTTAGACTATTTTTTCACCCAAAAGGAGAAAGAATGTTGAAATCTCACTAATAGACAAAAAATGGTGACTTTAAAGAAAGAGTTTGGTTAAGTTTTGTTTTTTATTTTTTTCACATGTGCCAAATGACATATAGCTTTCCAACTATGAACTCTCTGAGAACATAAAGAGTCTCTTATTTGTATTTCTATTGGCTTCACAAATGGACACAGAGCCTGGCATACAGTCAGCCCTTGATGTTGGTGAATAAAGAAAAATTCAGGAGGCATTTTAAAATAAAAAAGTTTCTGACTTTCCAGTTCAGCAGTTGCCTTTCTAGAATGTCCCTACAAATATTGTCTCCTTGTCCTCTGAGTGGTCAAAGATCCTGGAACTAAGACCATGAAGTGATGACAATAATGGAATTCAGAGATCAGGAAGCACTCTCCAACTTCAGGACAGTGAGAAGGTCCTTCCCTTCCCTGGGAATTTCTTGAATTCGGGAGAAATTTATCAACAAACAGGTCCTCTGAGGTAGGAAGAGGGACTGAAATATCATTTGAAGCAGAAAGTTTGCATTTTGATCTCTGTGGATCTCTGTTTAGAAAACGCAAGACTGGATTTTCTGCTGCATACTGAGCCCAGGGAGGTGCAGTCTCCTCAACTGACAAGTGAGGAAATTGCCTCTTCTTCCACCTCTGTCTCCTCTTTTTGACTTTTACACAAGTCACTGTGGGGACTGTAAGTAACAATGGACAAAAGAAAAAAAAAAGTGTCAATCTGTATACAGCCCACTTAGTCATTGTTTGGTAAGTTGGGCACAGTATTAGACCCTAGGAATTCATTTGTTCAGTCAACCATTCAACAAATATTAAGTGAAAGGCTGCTCTACATCAGGCAAATTGGATCTAACCCTTGCTCAAAGCAGTTAACAGTTGGGGGAAAGGGTGTGTAACAGGGCACTTTCTACTGCACTGGGCATACCTACTGCCCTACCTCCAAAGAGAGCCTTCCTCCTTCCTAGATTCCCTGTACCTTTCCCCTTTATGAGCTGCTCACTGTTCGCTCTCACCCTCCACCACCACCCCACAGCTTCTAACAGTGGTATTTAGAAGAGGTGCATCAGGCACATCCAACAAACAAATCATATTTACCCTGGGTTCAAGACAAACCATCCTCTATTCTCCCTATCCCTAATCCAGGCTCTACTAGACCAGGAGCCCTGGACAGAAAGCTTGGCAAAGCCTGCTGCTTACCATTTGGGTAAGCACCAAAGAGCAGAACAGGGTCAAAGGCCAGCTCCCTCTCTCAAACTTTAACCTCTGAGTATCCTGCTCCATACTGCCCTGTCCTTGGTGCTGGGTCAGTCATGAATCAGCTCAGATCAATGCTGCTGCACCTCAATTCAGCAGAAGAGGTAAAATAGTAGGCACAGCCTACAATGCATGCCCTGCTCCAGAAGTGAGGTTCAGAAGGGTGGTGTGGTCTGTGAAGTCTCACTCTTCTTAAATCTTTTAAACTGAGCATTCAGCCTGAGACTGGTGCCTTTCCTCTAGCTTAGTGCACATACTAATCATCTGGGAATTTTGTTAAAATGCAACATCTGATGATTCCATGGGTTGGTCTGAGGTGGTGCCTGAAATCCTGATTTTCTAAGAAGCTTCCAGGTGATGTTGTTGGTCCATAGACACACTTTAAACACAAGGCTCTAGAGCACTTATCTCATTTCTCACAGCAGTGATAATTAATGTCTTTTCCCCCATTAATCTACACAGTTTTTGAGGCAGTTTTTGCCCATTCGTTCAGTGATGTATCCACAGTGCCTAGCACAGTGCTTAACACATTATTAAAGATTCACTTGGAGGAGTGAATGAAGGTCAATGCTCCCTTATCTATGGGCGGATGCCAAAGAGCAGGCCACCCTGTTGCCCAAATGCACTCATATAAGCATGCAAACACCCATGCAACCCCATCTCACCTCTACTAGGCTGAGACGTAGATGATGAAGACTAGGCAGATGTGCACAGCTAGGGCACCTCCTTTCTGCACTTCATGAACCTCTGATGATTCACAAGAGGGTTCACCCCCTGTGGCATCCCAAGGTGTGAAACTCACCCACTGTCCTCCCCAAACATTCCAGCCAGCACACCAAGTCACCACCAACACACCAAGCCCAGTGAAAGGGTTCTTCTTACTTTTTAATTAAACCAGCTTTAATTAAAAAATAATAACCTGATAAATCCTATGCTTTCCAGTGGGTAGGACAGACATAAAGGCCCACTAATTCCCCTTTCAGTCAGGAGCCCCTGGTGCTGCTTGACTCAGAAATTTCCAAGAACTGTCCTCAGGGCTTGGAATAGGCCGTCAGGTATGTCTGTCTGGAAAGGGGAGTTGAGAAACAGAGGACAAATAGGTAATTGGTGGTGAGTAAGGGACAAGTAACGAACCCAGCAGTCTGACCTCTAATGTACTGACAAAACATGAAAGGAGGATGACCAGGTAGAGTCAGTTGAGGCAGCTTGAGACCAAAGGTTCCTGTGGCTTGGAACTCACCAAGACACCTGGGGCACCTCGCTGGTGGGAGTCCAGCTCCCTGGGACCCACAGCGCTGTGGGGATGCAAAGATGGGAGTTCATAAGTGGAGGGAAAAGATATGAAGGGCTCACAAGTTGGAGGGGACATTCAGTCCAGTGTCGAGATGGAGGGAGTCTCCCCGGGGGTGGAGGACAGCGAAGGATTCTGCAGATGTGTTCAATTCAGAAGGCAAAGATGGGGCCTTAGAGGTGCGCCCCAAGCGGGAGGGTGGTGGGGACCGCGACGCGGCCGCCCACAAGGCACACTCTAGTCCGGAGGGAGGGTGACTACAGGAGCTCTTGCTCTGGGAGAGGCTCACAGGTAGCGCTCCAGCCCCGGCGGCGCGAAGCCCGGCTGCCTCAGGTAGGCCTCCCCGGGGCTCAGCGGGCCGAGGGCACCGGCCGGTCCGGCCAAGGCCAGAAGGGGCTCAGCGGGCAGCGGGCCAGGACCGGGGCGCGTCGCGGGCAGCCCCAGGCGGTCGGGAGCTTGCGAGTAGAGCGGCGGCGAGGCAGCGGCCGCGCAGGGCGCGAAGGCGGCGGCGTCCGGCGCGGCGCAGCAGGGCGGCTCGGGGGCGCCCAGCCCCGCCAGCTCGGGCTGCAGGCTCACCAGGCTGTCGACGCTGAAGAGGCGCGCGGGCGGTGCGGGCCCAGGCGCGGCGGGTGGCGGGGCGAGCAGCCCGGGGCCCGCGGGCGCGTAGGGCGCGTAGGGGAAGGGCAGCGGGGGCCCCGGCGGCGCAGCCGCATGCGCGGGCAGCTCGGCGCGCTTGAAGCGCTTGCGGCGCCGCAGGAAGCTGCCGTTGTCGAACATGTCGGCGGCTGCGGGATCGAGCGTCCAGTAGTTGCCTTTGCCCGGGTTGCCCGGCTCTCGGGGCACCTTGACGAAGCAGTCGTTGAGCGTGAGGTTGTGGCGGATGCTGTTCTGCCACTTGCGCGGACTGTCGCGGTAGAAGGCGAAGCGCTCGGTGATGAAGCGGTAGATGGCGGCCAGTGTGAGGCGGCGGCCCGGGGCGTGCGCCAGCGCCATGGCGATGAGCGCGATGTACGAGTAGGGCGGCTTCCCGCGCTGCAGGGGCCGCCGCCGCCGCCGCCCCGGGCCCGGCGCGGGCGTGGGATCCGCTTCCCCGCCGCCCGCCGCCGCTTCCTCGGGCTCCCGCCCGGGCTCGGCTCCGGCCAGCGGCGACGGCGGCGGCCCCGACGGCGCGACGGAGGGTAGGGCTGGGAAGCCCGAGAAAGCGGCAGGCGAATCCATGTTGCTGCGCCCGGTCATCAGGATGTGGCAGACCCTGCCCGCGTTGGGGAGAGCAGGGGCCGCAGACCTGCCTTATATGGACAGAGCCCCCTCCCCACCAGGGGAGAGGGCTCGGACCTTCCCTGTTGGCCTGAGCCTCCCCTCTAATTTGCTTTCCCAGCCCCCTTACTGTGCTCCCAGCCCCCTTACTGTGCTCACAGCCCCCTCAATTTCGCCCCTCCTTCAGTCTCATCCCTTGGGGTCAGTTTTTCCCAGACCCTGCCTCATCCCTTCCCTGTCTCCATTGGGTCAGCATCGAGGCCCTAGCCCCAACCCATGGTATTTGATCAGCCCCTTCCCTTACCACCCCTCCCTCTACCCCCTCCCCTTTGGGTCAATCCCAATCACAAATCCACCCATTCAGCGCACTCTCCTGGCCCTCTCCCCATTTTGCTCCTCCCTCCCCACAGTCAGATCCCCTCCATGCTCAGGTCCTTCCATCCCTAGCTGAATCTGGGATAAAAGAAGTCTTGCCAGCCCACAGTGCCCTGTGTGGCTGCTCAGGGAGGCCTCAGGCCATGGTTGGACAGTAGGGAACCAGGGCAAAGGTCACAGAAAAGGGCTCTGGGAAGAATATCTTAAGACCCCAGATCAGGGTCACCATCTCCTCTCTCTGCTCCCTCCCCCACATACTCCCTATTCTGTCCTTGCTGCAGGCCTTGTGAGCCTTCTTTGAAAAAATAGTAAAAAATGATCCAACTGTTTTAAATCAAGAGCTCCTCAAACCCCACAGTTGGTGCGGGGGCTAGGGTTGTGGCTCAGAGGTAGAACTAGCATGCCTAGCATGCTTGAGGCACTGGGTTCAATTCTCAGCACCACATAAAGTAAAATAAAGACATTGTGTCCACCTATAACTAAAAAATTAAAAAATTTTTTAAAAATCACACAGTTGGAGATGCCCTTTGGACTACAGATCTCCACACCTCTCCTGTTCAAGGAAACTGTTCCCCTTCTCTTCCCCACCCCACCCCACCCCCAGCACCTACACAGAAAGCCACAAACAGCTCTGCAAAGCTTCCAGAGCTCCAAAAAACAGTTACCAGTTGGGAGACAGACCCCCACCAAGAGCTTCTATTAGATTGAAGATCTGAGAGGCTTTCTGATCCTGAGACATCACACTCTTGACTCATTGTGGGATAGGGAGTTTAGGCAGTTTTGTTAAAAATTCAGTCTGGGCAATACCACCCACCACTATCATTTAGAGAGAACCAAAGAGTGAAGGAGCCCTGTCCTAAATCACTTTGTCGACAGACAAGATCAAGGAACTTGGAGGGCTGAGTGTACAATGAGGCGCCTATAGCGCTAAGTTTAAGGAGCACTCACTCTCAAGGTCTTGCAAATGCAGGATCAGCTCTTGAAAGCCAGGGCCTACTGCCATCTGGGGACTCATTTGCCCCACCCTAATTCAGTTCCCATGTAGTGTGCCTTACCTTTCTACAGATGACCATAGCTAGCTTCAGGTTGCCTGTGGCTCAAAGTGTCAAAATCCAAACAAGGCTGGAGCTCAAAGGGCCTCTCATTTCAGTAGCAGTAAAAACCCAGATACCATTACTGAGCATTTTGTATTTAGTAAACACTTTAAATACATTATTATTTCATTTACATTTGAGCATACCTGTGAGGTGTTATTATTTTGTTATTATGTGAATGAGAAAACTGAGAGGTTAACCTCACATAATAACTAGTAATGGCAGAAGTCAGAGCACTGGTGCCACCACTCTCCTAGCACCATCCTTTAAAGCAGAAACTTTAGAAATAAATTTAGTAATTTATTTAGTAATTCCTTCAGCTCCCCACCCCCACTGCAGCTGCAAGTTGGTTCACTGACCTGGTCAGCATATCTAGGTGCCCATTAGACATCACTACATGGATGTCTCAAGGCATCTGAATCCCGGTTTCCTAAATGAAATGCTTCTCTCAGTAAATTAGAACACCCTCCAATCCCAGCCTACTCTTCTGCCAGCATCATTCCAGATCTCAACACATGGACACCTCCTTTGCCTCCTGCCTCGGTCTCTATATCCAGGCCACTGCCAAGTCCTATCTGTGCCACATGGATCCCAAGACTATCCCTCCTTCAGTTCTCATAGGCTCAGGCCAGCCTGCATCATTCACTGAGTACTTCTGAGCCAGGTCCTTTAGACCTTGAGAGCTTGTTTGGAGGTTCTAGCAGGGAAATAGCTATTCCTACACCCTTGTTGGAAGACCTGTCCTCTATCAGTGGTCTTCCCTTATCAGAAGGTCATCCTCTTTGACCAATCATGCAGCTTTGGGAGGGATGCATGTGGAGTGAAGAGGGAGGAAGGAGACACCCACCTAGCCAGCCAGATCAACTGAATCAACCCTAGTGATCAATTGGGGTGCTAGAGGTCACAGATAGATCGCCTTTACATTCTGGGCCAGGCTGTTTGGGAATGCTCAGGGCAAGACAGAGATGATGTGACTTATAACCTAGTGGAGACATGGACAATTACCAGCTGGGAGAGGGGTGGGCTGGGAACTGGAGAAGCAGAGAGGAAGGAGATGACATTTACTCCACTCACCACAATGGTGCTCCAACAGGTCCTTCTCCAGTACCCTCCCCACACTGCATTCTGCTGCCTGAGCACAGGCCTTATCAAACTCAGGGAAACTCCGTCATACCAAACAGATCCCCAGAGAAGAGGCAAAATAAGCAACTGCAGCAGCAGGGAGTCTAGCTCCAAGGGCAGAGTGACTTAGAGCCAGTTTTCATTTGAGCCTCAGTTTCCTTACTTGCCAAATAAAAGTGATAATGTCTCTTCTCAGTTTTGTTATGAGACTGTGTTAAAAAATGCCTGGCCCATATGGAAAGAAATTCTTATTCTACTACACAACTGGCATTTCCAGTAAGCAGGAGCACAGGAAGAAAAGCAGGGCATCTTTTCAGTCAGGTGCAGCATATCCCTGCAGCTAGACTCGGTGAAGAGAGCCAGGGCCGATGCTTCCTTTCCTACTCTCCCTAAGGATGAATCCCCTGTCTCATACCTTCAGAAAGTGAAGGGTCATGGGGGAAAGTGAATTTTATTACCTCCCATAGCCAACTGTAATTTTCTTATACTTTCAATTTTCCACCCATGACAGGCTGAGACATAGTATATGTTCAATAAATGATATTGAATGTGCCATTGACTAAACTAATCCTGAGGAGGGTGGGGGCAGGGAGCAGGGCCAAAGGGATGAGAACCCAGACTCTTCCAGTTCTTTGTGACTGTCTGGCCCCCTCCATTGGGCCTGCTTCCCAGAGCCAAGCAGTCCAGTGTCAGGGGGCGGCCCAAGGGCTAATCCGCGTTTTCAGCGTGGCTGGGCCCTCTTTTCACAGGCCCTGGGCCGGACGTGATGCGGCTGAGCATCCGGGCATAAGATGGCCAGTGAAGGCGGCCCCTTTCTCATGGGCCTGGATTCCAGGCGGCCCAACGTCTGAGTGGAGCCCCTGGGGCGGGAGGAACACAGTGGCTGGGCTGGGCCGTCCTTTGTCTGACCACACTGGGTGGATATTCGGGCTGGCAGGAGGGATTAATGGCCAGGGATTGGCCCTGGGGCCGGCCTTCCCACTGCCCTTTGGAGGCCAAAGGCCCAGGTCAGGGCACATAGTGTTGATGGCTCTCTAGATAGGAGTGGAAATTCCCACCCTTGTCCAAAGCTGTTTGCACTATCCCCCAAGACCCTCCATCCCCAGCCCCAGCTCTGCAGAGTCACCACTAGCCCAGACTTTGAGGCAAGGAGCAGAGGGTGGGGCCAGAGCTTCCAAGTAGTCTGCCTAGGAGAAAGGTGCTCTGCCTATGGAGAGAAGGAATGTGTTAACCCAGTGAGAGTCCAAGGGGCTGGCCTGAGCTGTTACCAGAACCTTTAAGGCTTTCTGGAATATTCCCATCCCACAGTTACTAGTTTGAGACCATCCCAGAGTTACTTATTTCTAAAACCCTCCATCACGGTGTCTAGGGATCCAGAAGTCCAGAGGTGAGAAAAGGGGCTTGGAACTGCAGGAATTCCTAGACTACCCCAATACCTTCTTTGGCTACCCAAGAGCCCTGAGGGCTCTTGCAGGGCTTTCTCTCTCTGCCTCCCTAAACTAGAGCTGCCCAGGATACTGCTCATTCCTCAGGATCCTGAGGCAGGCAGTCCAAGCTGACTGGGGGTGGGGGGCATCTGGGAACCCACTGTGGCAAGGCCCCTTCTGCTCCTGAAATAAGGATGAAAGGAGCAGCCCAGCCTTGCCCACAGGGCCCAGCTCCAACGGGGCCTGAGCCAATCTCAGAAAGAAAGCATATGCAGGGCAGAATCTGGGGGAGCATCAGGAAGTAATCCAGGAAGAGGGTACTTTGACTTCTTCACTCCTCAAGCTCTTTCATTCCCCCAGTCCTGAGGATGTGTGTGGGGGGGTCGTTTGAGCACTGGATCCTAGGCAAGAGTCAAATTGTTCTCTGCCTTTATGTGCTCAAGAGGAGGCAGACAGGCAGACTCTCCCCCTCCAGTGGGTCAGTGCAGGATGTAGGGACATGAAAGAGCCTGACCAAATCAAGAAGAAGGTGTAAAGCTCCAGAGGACCAGGAGGGGAAGAGCCCAGGCTAGATTTGGGTCTCATTCTCTGTCACTGCACTTATTTACCTTGTGTCATCATCGTCCTTTCATGTGTCTGTCTCCCTAACTAGACGCTGCATGCACTGAGGGCACACATCTCATACATCTTTGGATCCCTGGCACTTAGTGAAATTTCTGGCAAAAGTTGATGAGAATAGCTGGGCGCAGTGACACACACCTGTAATCCCAGCAGCTCTGGGGGCTGAGGCAGGAGAATGGTGAGTTCAAAGCCAGCCTCAGCAACTTGGCGAGGCCCTAAGTAACTCAGTGAGACCCTATCTCTAAATAAAATATGAAAAAGAGCTGGGGATGTGGCTCAGTGGTTAAGTGCCCCTGGGTACAATACCCAGTACCAAAATAAAGTTGATGACAGTAGATGTATTGAATAGTTGGAAGGATGGCTGGATACCAGCTTGAGAAAACTGGGTGCAAAGTTCTGAAAGCAAGAACATGTGGGAAATGCAAGATCTCAGTGTGAGTTACCTGAGCTAATAAATATGTATAAAGTGCTTAGAGTACTGCATGCACATTCTGGTGCTGGGTAACTACTGGTTGTCATTGTTCCTGTTATTTGGCCAGGCTGGTGAGGTCCCTCTTCCATGTTCTCAGTCCTGTAGAGGGTTACAGGACTGAGAAGGGAGGCAAATGGTGTTAGACTGTAGCTGACTTAATTTGCCAGGCTAAGGGACTGGCAATAGGGACCTTCAAAAGTTTCCAGCTGGTGAGAGACCCAAGTAGATCACCCATTCAGATTCCTCAGCCCCCCAGAGGATGGGATAGAGAGGGAAGAGGTAAGGGGCTAAGAGGCCAGGTAAGAGGTGCCCACTAAGGCTATGGCTCTCAGGAAGCAGTAGACACACCATCCCAGTCACTCCAGACAGAATAGAGAACTTACAGGTGTCCATCTCTCATGGTGGCCTAAGTGTGGTCACATAGTCCAGAAACCAGTCATCATCCTCTCCCCTTTCTCTCCCTGTCCATTCACCTCTAGTCACTGAGACCTGTCACTTCTCAGAAATTTCTCTCAAATCCATTTTCTTGTCCTTTGCTCTCAGTCCTTGTTCAGCCTAGTACCTGTTCTTCCGCTGCTGGTGACAGTGACCTCTGGCTGCTCTCCCTGCCTCCTCATCAAATTCCTTCTCTTTCTAGAGCCAGATCTCATCTATGACTGTTGCTTAAACACCTGCAGGGGTTCCTCACCTCTCTCAGGAGTCATACCAACTCCGTAGCTAGATGATTGATGCTGCAGGACTTCCCTGTGTTCCCCAGCTGCCTGCCACATTCCCTCCCACCCCCATCTCTGTGACACACATTCTACAAAGAGCTAAAAGGACCTACTTTCAGCCCAAGTTCCAGGTTCCTCCCACTCTGAGCCTTTGCTAATCAAAATCAGGACAATGCAATTTGCCAGCTTAGATACAAATTCACTCATCTATTTCCCCCCAAAGCATC
The DNA here is from genome assembly GCF_047511675.1 of Marmota flaviventris. Taxonomy (NCBI): domain Eukaryota; kingdom Metazoa; phylum Chordata; class Mammalia; order Rodentia; family Sciuridae; genus Marmota; species Marmota flaviventris. Next base: position 36,691,757 of record NC_092507.1, on the reverse strand, counting down.
CCCTCATCTCCTAAGACCTCTATTGCAACAAGTTTCATGTTTCCCTCTGAAAAGCTCCACCTCCAAATTGTCAAACAAAAAACAGACAAATAAGCACACAAAACCCTGAGGGCTTTCCCATCCAAAGGCAAAGAGGAACAAATTGTCTCTTCCACTGCTCCCCTGACTGGAGGCCTTTCCTCCCTGACCTGCTTGGTACATTCTAACTTGTCCCCTGCAAGCTGCTCTCAGAAGATAACCATTTTTTCTCCTAGGCAACATTTCCCAATTTCTCCTCTCTTTCTCCTTCCTCAGACAAAAGGCCTGTAACACCTCTCTCCTGACTGTACCCAGAGGGACTTCAGCACACACTCATGCCTGCCTTTCCCAAGAAGAAGGGGGGCAGCTATGGAGTCAGGGTGAGCCTAGTCATCCTGGAACCCTGTGACAGGCTGTGAGCATTGTGTGTGTGTGTGCCCAACTGACCACCTCACTGAATGACCACCTCACTGAATGAATGAATGAATGAACAAGTGAACACACATCTGCAAAAAAAGCAAAAAGTCCCTGAGCCTGATTTCCAGTTAGGAATCAGCCTCCTGCCCTCACCTCTCTGCACCATGGCTCAGGGCTGAGACCCCCCATGTGGTCTTTGCCTTAGCAGGGTTCAGGCTCAGCTCAGGCTCAGACAATGTTGGCTCAGCCCCAGGGATGTAATTCCAGCCACTCCTAAACCACACATGAGGCATCTGAAGTATGTATGCTCCATAACATTTTGGGTTTGGGGTCTTCAGCGTTCTGACATCTGCCTCGACTGGGCACTCTGGGATGGCTCTGGGCCTCAGGCCTCCCTGGTTCTCCTTTCTGGGGAAGCTGAAGGGGAGTGGTGCTTCCTGGTTGAGCCCCAGGAGCCCCAGCTGCAGGAGTGACTTTAACCGCCTCCCCCACTTCTTTGCTGTAGGCCCTGTGCAAGTTGCACACCCCCACGTCCCACGTTAGACACAAAAGCTCCTAGAGCCTGAGGACTCCGCAATGATCTAGGCCAGTGATTCCCAACCACTGGGCCCCTCACTAAAGGCATCTGGAAGCCACGTGGCACCCAGTGCTGTCTGCAAACTGAATGCATAGTGTGTCTCACACACACAAGCACAAATGCTCCTCAAATGGATATAGATGCTGTTGTGATGGATAAATACAACCACATTTAAAAGCTTTGCAGTTGTTTTTATTTTCGTCATGATTTTTAATCCATCCATGGATATTAAAAGCACAACTACTATCATATGGGTAGCCAGGAGGTGTTTTTTTAAATCCCCATTCTTAATCTACTGCTAGAGTGCAATGTGTCTCTTTTATAGTTTTAATTATTGAGGTCCAGAAAAGGGAGAGGCTTGCCTGAAGTCCCAAAGCAAGTCAGTGCAAAGCCCAAAATTGAGCCTCGGCTTCTGACCCCTGGCTCCTTCTTCTCTGCATATATTCAACAGTCTTCGTGCAGCCCTGCATTGGTGGCAGACTATGCAGGGCCCCAACGGTCCTTCCTACCTTATGCTTAGGAGCTGACATTTGGGGGAGGGTGGATGATTATGAAGGGAGAGAGACTTTGAACAAAGACTTTGTTCTAAATGCTAAAAGAAGTCATTGAAGGACTTGAATAGGAAAGTGCTGTATACAATAACCCCTGCATTTGTGGTGTGGAAGATGCACAGGAAGTGTTTATCACTTTGGATGTTTTTAATGTCAAGTAATAGAAAACTCAAACCAGTTCCAGTGGGAGGGAAATATGTATTCTCCCTGACAAGAAGGTCAGAGGCAGGGCTCTGGTTTCACTTTTCCCCGATGCCCTGGGCTTGACTAGCCCTCATGAGTTGGCTTCATCTTCAGGCTGCTGCAAGGTAATGCCAACAACCAGATCTACGGCACATGATTCCAGTTGTCCAGTAGAAGGGAGGGTGTCTCTTTCTGTGCGTATCCCTTAGGAGAGGAAAACTCCCAACCCCCATCTCCAGATTTCTACGTATCTCTCATTGGCCAGAAATGGATAACTTCCCTACTGCTAGACAATCACTGACAAGCAGGAAGGACTGGTTTTCCCAGGACCTACCTACTCCTGTAACTGGGGATGGGTCACATGCCCATGAAGCAGGTTGCTATGTGGAAAAGGATAGACAATGGGGAGGGGGTGGGCAGGTACCATTAGGAAGGAGAAAGAGGAGCCCTCCACATTTGTCTGCTGCCAAGGGAGAAGAGAGGAGGCTGGAAAGCCACACTGGAGTCACCCCAACAGGGCAACCTCTATGGCCGACTCTGCCTTTCCACCTTTCATGAGCTGCTCACATATCCTGCTCCCCCACTTGAGCGGAGGGCCTGGGACACCTCCCCTTATAGATCTAGGACAGATCCCTAAAGAGGAAAAAAAGTGGATAGAAAAGATGATACTTTTTCACATCTGAGACACATCCACACAGGAACCAGGTAATAATACTGTGAAAGACCATCTGTCTGAGCAATCTGGAGCAGTCAGCTTGACTATCGTGAACCTCAGTTTCTCCTTTAGAGAAATGGCAAAGGTCATTTCCTAATTCTCCGATAAGGTTTATCTCTCACAAAATATTAAGTCTCTATCCTCTTTGAAGGACTTCAGGGTGGAATATGAACAAGGAGGGAATAAGAGGAGAGAGACTTGGGTCCGTAGACAGACAAGAAATGAGTCAAGCACAATGGTGCACACCTGTAATCCCAGCAACTCCAGAGGCTGAGGCAGAAAGAGCAAAAGTTCAAGGCCAGCCTGGGTAACTTAAGAAGACCCTGTCTCAAAATAAAAATAGGGCTGGGGATATAACTCAATGGGGATGTAACTCAGTGACCCTCGGTTCAATACTCCATACTAAAAAGAAAAAGATGAGAACTAGTATGCTCCAGCCAGTTCTAACTAGCTGGTTAGAGTGTGTATCCCATCCCAGCTCTGCTCTTGGTGACCTCATGTTAGCATTTTTAAATAAGCCACATGGGAGCATTTACGCCACAGAAATTGGCAAACACTACAAATCTGGGTGCCCCCCCACCAGCTAATATCCAGCTGTTAAACATTCACCAGCCTACCAGTTGGCAAGACTCCAACAGTTAGAAAACTCAAGATCAGATGAGACTGAGGCTTTCCCATCCGGTTCAGTAGGAGGCTCTAGGAAGGGAAGGGCAGGCCTGTGGGTGGGGGTGGGAGGGTCGATGGGGAGAAGGAGAGTAGACACTTCCTTGCCTTACTTGTCTTCTCTCTGGAACCCTTAGGCTCATACTCATGGAGCTCCAGTTCTGTGCCCAGCACTAGGCTAAAGCCTTACGTAATATCTCAAATCCTTTCAGTGGCTCTTTGAGGCAAGCCTGACCCTCTGTTTCATCTGTGACTTGATTCCATAATTACCCCTTCTGAGAATTCATCCCGGGGCATATGCTTAATGGTGCATGTTCAAGGATGGTCATCACTATTATTTATTGTAGAGGAAAAATTGAACCTAATATCATGCAATCAGGTTGGATCTGTTCTTTGGAACATTAGGCAAACATCAAAAGAACTATTTTTGAGAAATTTTTAATGACATGAGGAAATGCTCAAGTTAAGATGGTAAATATAAAAAAGCAGGCTATAAAAGTTATACAGCATGGTTTCAATGTTTGAAAAAAAAACAGGAAGAAAATGTGCCAAAATATCAACAGTTTTATCTTCAGGTGACTCCACTTTTTATTTTTTTTAAAGAAATTAAAATCAAGAACACTATTCACCCAGTTGTGTCCTTTTGATATACGCATTTCATTGTATATGTGTTAATACTCAACAAAAAGTTTTTAAAAATTATAGATATTTAATATGCCAGATACCAATAATAATTGCTACCTCTGGGAGAGAGATCTGTAGTTATGTAAGTTATATGTCCTGGCCACAATGTTACAATCCAGTCATCCCAGCTACTTGGGAGGCTGAGATAGGAGGATCACTTCAGACCATGAGTTTGAGACCATCCTGAGCAACATAGAAAGACCCTATCTCAAAAACAAACAAAAAAAGCCACCAACAACAAGAAACAGGAGTTTCTTGTGCTACAGTATTTGCATATTCTGAATTTGGAATCATGTTGAGTGTATAACCTATTCAAAAATCACTTGACTGAATTTTCAAAAAGCATGCCTGAATTCATCAACTAGAAAAAATGTTGATTTCAAAAACTATCCTGAATTTACAAATGAGAGAATGGAGTTTCACAGAGTTAGAACTGCCCAGTTAACCAGTTTCAAATTCCAGAGCACATCCAGGGGTAGCAATCCCTGTTTGGGGCTTTGAGTTTGAAATCACTGCTTCTCCACAGACTCACCATTTGATAGATGCAGAAAGTGAAAACACCCAAGTTTAGAGCACAGTTTCCTCTGCCCCAACTCATAGCCCTGGCTCCAGGCTCCCTGCCCTTGAACCTCTTCTTTCACCACACTGCCAGTCCAATAACCAGGCCAATAGACATCATCCCTACCATAGGTCCCTTAAGGCAAAGATCCCTTAAGCTTCCCCCCCACAAGAGGCCCAGAGAGACCAGTCATTCACCCCAGGACCCCCAGCAGAGCATGCATCTCCTAAGACTAGAACCCCAGAAATGGTGCAGAAGCTTGGGTGGCAGGAGGGAGGGCTCTGCGGAGGCAGGAAGCAGCATCTGGAACAGTTGTGCCCTAAGAGCAGGCGTGCAGTCATTAACAGGGCTTTGGCACGTTTGGAGGCAATAACTGCATGTTGTCTCCAGGGTGCATTGTGAGTTGCCTTTGCTCAGAATGTAATGAGTATGTTTCTTACAAGGGAGGGGTATGTTCACGCTCCTCCCGGGCCTGCCTGCCTGGGCTGCTCTTCGTCTGGTTGTCATTAGGCTCACATGCCTTCCTATTTTTAGACGTGTCCCACAGCCCTAGGATGAGACACTGGGTGCGACTGTGAGCATGGCTTCCCTGATGGGGCTGAGGACCAACAGAGCAGCCTGATTGGGAAAGAATCGCTCACTCCAGGGATTCACTGTGGACAAGACTCACTTCTTTCATCTACACTTGAAGACTCCACCCAGGGATTTTCAGAAGCTCCATAGATGAAGAATACACATAAATTCGGGAAGAGTAGAGAATTTGTGATCATATCTCTTGTGTCCCTTCTGCTCCTGCTCCAGGCTTCAGTCTTCTCTCATCTCCTTTGGCCTTTTACAAAAGTCAGTTCTTGGACTGGGCTTGTGGCTCAGTGGTACAGTGCTTGCCTAGCATGTGTGAGGCACTGGGTTCGATTCTCAGCACCACATATAAATAAATTAATAAACAAAATAAAGGTCCATTGTCAATTTAAAAAACATTTTTTTTTTTTAAAAAAAGTCAGTTATTCTACATTTCCTCTTCTTTCTGTCCCCATCTGAAAAGCTCAGCCCATACCTCCTGGGAGTCTGCCAGACAGGGGTAAGTCTCCTTCTCTGACTTCCCCACAGCACCTGCACCTCCGTTTATCATAGCCAGTCAGAGGAGGTATTGAATGCTCATTTCACTCCCTCTGCCACCTGTGTGTGTTTTGTGGATTATTCCTCAAGCAAGATTCCCGGTATCCAGCAAAGGGCCAGGTACAGAACAGATGAGCAGTGAATGCTAACAGACTGATTCGTCCAATGAACAAATGGATGAATATAGTAATAGAGCATTGGAGATGAAAAGGGATTGGATATGGTCTCATCATTTCATAGGTAAGGAAACCGAGGCTCAGGGAGGGAAAGCAGAAGGTATTATCAGCAGTCACTGGTTGCAAGTGACTGACACCAAATCAGACTACTTAAGAAAAATAAGGTAGGAGGGTGTATTGGGCAGAAACCATTGTAAAGATGAACTTGGACTTAGGCCTCTCTGGAACCAAACATTCATGAGTCCTCTTTATGTTCACTTCACTCTCACAGACCACTTTCTCCACAGTGGGGCCCTGGCTGTTGGTTACCCTGTATGCCTATCATTACAGTCCTGCAAATGGGGATAAAAGTAAAAGAGCTATGGTTGGGAAAAGCCCCTGAGAAGTCTGAGTGGTCCAGTTTGGGGCCCATGCCCTCTGATAGAGTATTGAAGAGGATGGCAGCTCTCAGCCAGAGGAGGAACAATTTGTGGAAACACAAGGGGGACATTGCAGCCACAGCCCTTGGGGAAGCCACCCTGATTTACATCTACTGGAGTCCCTAGCATTTCTTGAGCAATTCCATACAAGGAGAATCACAAGTTCAAGGCCAGCCTGGGCAAATTAGCAAGACCTTGTCCCAAAACAAAATATAAATAAAAAGGGCTGGAGATGGACCTCAGATAGAACACTTACCTAGTACATGCAAGCCCTGGGTTCATACTCATTGTTCTGACCCTGGCCCTTTGCTGGGTTCATACTGACCCAATGCCTCTCCCTCTCCCCACCCCTCTCTTTCTCACACACACATACACACACACACACACACACACAGACATACACACACACACAAAGAATAGATCATGGTCTAATGAACATTAGGGATTTAATAGTTTTGAATGAATGAAGTATAAGAGGAGAGAATGAAAAGAATCACTATGAAGGGGAGAAGCTGGAGAGGCAAACCCAGAGGACAGTTCTAACTTGGATGCCAGTGGTTCTGAATTCAATTATGAGACAGTGAAAAGGAGCCAATTTCTGTTGAGCAGAGTGTGAACCTTCTTGCTGTCATTGTGACTTAGTGGTTGAAATTCCTTGTCATGGGAGATGTGCAAGCCAGGACTGGATGGCTCAGGAAAACCTATGAGCTTTGTCTTTCCATGTCAAGCCTCAGCCTGTGTCCCCTGACCTCTCCTCCTGTCCTGTATCTCAGATGTTGCAAGCAGTCTCAGAGGTCTTCTTCTGTCCTTCTGGCCTTCAGGGATGTTGGGGCTTCTTGGTGTATTTGGTCTTTCTTAGGCAATATGAATGACAGACTGGGGCCCAGGAACAGATTTGCAAGCTAACATTGACTGCAGAGGGTTTGGAGTAATGTTTGGCTGGGACCAGGGTGGCAGCAGGCACTTTGTGGGCAGAGCCCTGGATTCCAGGGAACAGAGGCCAAGACAGGCCATGAATTCCTTGCCCTCATTTTTTGCCTCTAAATTCTTCCCAGAAACCAGCCGTGTTCATCTTCAAACTCCAGGGTTTTTATGAGGTAATTATGGTGACTTCTATAAATCTCCCATGTGTTGTTTTCAAAGGGGCAATTAAGGAGAGGAACGAGTCACCATTTTAATTTCCCATTAAGTGATTAGGGTTTGTTTGGCAAATCCTGACACCCGTGGCTAGAGGCAGGTTTTACTGAGCTGGACTTGGGCAATTCACAGCCTCTGCACGGTTAAGCACCAGTTCTTCCCTTTGGCCCTGGCTTCATGGCCTGAAAGAATTGGAAGGATGGGGCTGGGGACGTGGCTCAAGCGGTAGCGCGCTCGCCTGGCATGTGTGCAGCCTGGGTTCGATTCTCAGCACCACATACAAACAAAGATGTTGTGTCCGCCAAAAACTATAAAATAAATATTAAAATTCTCTCTCTCTCACTCTCTCTTTTAAAAAAAAAAGAATTGGAAGGAATCCTTTCATTGTATAGATGAGGAAACAAAGACACAGAATGGAAACTGAATTTTCAGTCTTACACTGCAGTGAAGCCAAGTTCTGCCTCCCAGGACAGGATTCTGATCATCATACAGTGGCTGCTATCTAAATAGGCAGCTCTCAACACATTTGTTACCACAAAGGCACTTTTACTTCTGGGATGAGCAGTGAAGTCCCCTTCCTTAGCCTTGGGTCATTTTTCCACCCGACTCTTCTTTCTCCTAGACTCACATCAATTAGAGCAGACACCATTGGTTGCCCACACAGCTGTTATTCCTTCAACTTTGCCTGTCTCCTACTACAGAGGCTGTCCTCAGCCTCCCTCATGGTTAGGAGAGGTTATATGAACCAGTTCTGGTAATCAGAGACAAGGGTTAATGCAGTGATAGGGAAGAGGTGGGAGCGAGGCTGATGAGAGGGGTCTAATTGGAACCCTGGGAAATTAGCTTAGAGTAGTAAGTGCCAAAATTCCTATGTACCAAAACCTTCCTCTATGGAAAGCACATGGCGCTGGAGGGGAGAGAGTAGAAGAGGTGTCTTCCGCAGTAGGGTGACCAACTCGTTTTGTGTTCCGAGAACTTTCCAGTTTTGCCACTAAAAAACTCACATCTGGGGACCTCCTCCATCCTGGGCCAACCAGATTGGTTGGTCAGATCCTACCTACAAAGGATCCTCCAGGTGGAGCCCTTCAGGACTCAGGGAGGCCTGGTATCCCAGTCTTGGGGATGTCACCCAGGCCCAGTGTCCATCACAAGAAGGCCCGGGATGCAAAACTACCTCCAATGTGACCAAACTTTGCAGTGTCACAGGTCAGGGAAAAAAGTAACTCCTGGGCAATCACAGGCTTCACATCCAGACCTGGGGAGACGGAAGGCAGTGCCAAGAAGCAGCACCCTCTCTTCAGCCTCAGCCAGTCTTTCTCAGTTCTTTGGCAGTTAGCCTTGTGTTATTATCTACCATTCATTTGTTAGGTTGGAATGCATGGGGTCTGTGTTCCTAGCAACTTTCAGCTGATGGCCAGCCTCGGGGTACTGTCCTTTCCTGAAGAGAAGAGAACCTGGAAAGGTGAAGGAGAGGTACCTGGGGTTAGCAGAGAGGGGGCAGGCATGGGAGCCCTGAGCCACACTTTGAGGAACTCCCATTGGTCCAGTGTGGTAATAAGAAGGACAGAAGAGTGAACTTGGGCTGATGGGTTACTGGGGATGACAAATTGCTGGTTTTATCCCCCTTTCTCTTGACAGTTTTCTAAAATGACTATAGAGGAATAAGGAGGATATAAACTCACAACAATAAAGATTTGGGTTAAGTAGCCCCATAAGATATTATAACAAGTTTTAGAACAGTAGTCAGCCAAGGGAAGCATGACTAAGGCAGAAGGGCAGACCCAGCCTTTGTCTGGAGAGCGAAGAGTGAAAGACACAGCCCAGGAAGGAGGCCAGCAGCCCTGAGAGAACCACCAAGTCTCAGAGCTTCACATGGATTGTCCAGCTACACTGGGCAGCCTCTCTCTTCCCCTGGGGCAGAGCACTAAGAGATCTGGTGTCTGCTCTGCAAATAGAAGATCAGGGGGCTTCTGGAGAAACTTAACATCCTCAGAAGACCTTCCGTGTTCTGCCATTGGGGTGGGATTACAGGGAGGGAGTCTATAGTGACTGACTGCCCAGTCAACCCAGGGCATGCCAGCCAGCAGTGAGCTTTAACATTTCATTCTCAAATGAATGAACAAAATTACTGCACATTTGTGGAAAGCCTCAACACCTAGAGTAAGACAAACACATAAAATGACATCAGGAAGCAGAAATAAAGCAAGGAACAGAAAAGAACTTTAAAAAAAATGTAGACTCTTTTAATATCCTTACAGAGATTCCACAAGGTACCCTGTTCATCAAATAAAAACTGGGTGGTAGGTAAAGAAAAAAGAAACAGGATAGGAGAAAGCTTTTGAGAATTGTAAATGTAACAGAATGTTTTAAAGTTAAGAAAATTTCTCAGACAGTGAAATAAAAAGATAAGGAGGGAGGAAATATGAGAAAGAAATATGAGACATTAAGAATCAGTTCAGGGCTGGGGCTATAGTTCTGTAGTACCTGCCTCACATGTGTGAGGCACTGGGTTCGATCCTCAGCACCATATAAAAATAAATAAATAAAGATATTGTGTCCATCTACAGCTAAAAAAAATATATTAAAAAAAATCAGTTCAGGGCCTTGGGGCATAGCTCAGTGGTAGAGTGCTTGTCTAGCATGTGAGAGGCCCTGGGTTCCAGCACTGCCTTCCCCCCACCCTGCAAAAAAAAAAAAAAAATACTATGAAGTTCACGAAGTTTCATTTTAAAAGAATGATGTTCCTAAAAATGAATGAAAAAAGTTATCTGCACTCAGGTATAACATCCTGACATTTTTGAACAGATAATGAAATTTATAAAAGCTTTCCGTGGGGAGAAATAAGAAAATAAAGAGAAAAGGTAACAAAAGATAAGAATCAGAATGACTTCAGAATTCTTTTTTTTTTTTTTTTTTTTTTGAGAGAGAGAGAGAGAGAAACAAAGAGTTTTTTAATGTTTTTGTGGACACAACATCTTTATTTTGTTTTTTATGTGGTGCTGAGGATCGAACCCAGTGCCCTGCACATGCCAGGCGAGCACGCTACCGCTTGAGCCACATCCCCAAACTGACTTCAGAATTCTTAGCAGCAACCATGGATGCTAGAAGACAGTGGAGAAATGCTTCAAAAAATGTTCCAAAATGGTGAGCAAACTTAGCTAGAATTCTATGCAGGCCAAACAATAAATTATAAGAGATAATAAAGCAAAAAAAAAAAAAAAGAGAGAGAGAGATAGAGATAGATAATAAAGGCCTATAAAGACATAAGAAGTCTGAATATTTACATCCTATGCACTCTTCCTTAGGTAAGTCCTTGGAAGTTGTGCTCCAGAAAAAGAAGGGAATAAACCAGGAAAAAGAGAAACAGGAATTTCATAAAAGAGTAGTAAGCCTTGTGTAGAAAACTATAAAAGGAAGTCAGAGTTGGAAGGACACATAACCAGCAGTCTTGGGAACTAGCAGACCAACCTGGAGTAGGAGAACATAGGGTCTTGAAAAGAGACTGCAGGAAGGAGCAGAAGGGGGGAAAGAGAGACTGCAGAAGGGAAAGTTAAGGCCATTAGAAAGAGGAGAAGTGGTGTTAAGCAAGGAAACGCAGTCTAGTAATGGCAGCCCTGCAGTAAATGGCAATAACACAATTACACAAAAATCACAGTTTATTTGTCTAAGCTCCAGGATGTGTCTATGATCAAAGTGAAGAAGACTTAGTTTTGGTTGAAGAAGAGAATTTAAATATCTTTAACCTTAACAATGTAAAAGTAAAAGCTACCCGTGACAAAAGATGGGAGAGGCAAAGAAAGCTATATTATTCATTCTAGGTGATTCCTTGCAGCATCGTGTACAACAACAAGAGGCTGAAAACAAGCCACATGTTTATCAGGAGGGGATTGATTAAATAATAGGGTATACAATATATCCAGTAAGGAGAGTGAGGCAGAGGTATGATCATAATCTGTAAAAAAAAAAAAAAAAAGCCTGAAAGAGAGTGCATGAAGCTAGGTGCAGTGACCCACACCTGTAATCCTAGCAGTGACTCAGGAGGTGGGGGCAGGAGGATCACAAGTTCAGCAACTTAACAAGAAAGACCCTGTCTCAAAATGAAAAACAAAGATAAAGGTCTGGGGATGTAGCTCAGGAGTAGAGCATTTGCCTTGCAATGTCTGGATTACTAGGATTGATCCCCAGTAATGCAAAATAAGAAAAACCAAAACAATGTATTATGTTTCTCAGTGTAATGATAGAGACATATGTGCAAATATATACATATATATGCAATATGCTTATGCTTATTTATTCATTGAATATTTTGGAGAAAACAGACTGAAAACCAGTACCTGGTATTACTTTGGTGGGGGCCTGTAGAAATAGAGACTTGGATCAGACAGAGACATAATTTTCACTAGTTGAAATCTTTACCATGTTATTTTGCCTAAATTAAAAAGAAAAAAGTACCAGGCATAGTGGCACATACCTGTGACCCCAATGGCTTGGGAGACTGAGAAAGAAGGTTTGTAAGTTTAAAGCTACCCTGGGCAACTTAGCAAGACCCTGTCTCAAGATAAAAAGGGCTGGAGATGTAGCTCAATGGTAGAAGAGCCTCTGGGTTTAAACTCCCAGTACCACAAAATAAAATAAAATTGAAAGACAAGAAAAGAAAAAAGAGCAAAGACTATTATTTTAATATATGGAGGCAAGTCTAGAATCAGAGTCTCAAATCTTTCACCTCACAGAAGATGGGGCAGGGGGTAGCAGCTGCTGCTTTTAACCACATTATGCATCACTTTGATGAACTTTGCAATTGTTTTATTGTGGTAATATATATAAACCAAAATTCAGCATTTTAACCATTTTTAATTATGCAGTTCAGTGGCAGTATGTACATTCACTTTCCATGTAACCACCACCATCTTTCGTCTCCAGAATGGCCACATCTTCATCAGCTGAAACTCAGCACCCATTAAACAGCAACTTCCTGCTTCCCAGCAAGCACCATCTACTTTCTGCCTCTGTGAATTTAATTACTCCTATAAGTGGAGTCATTCTGTACTTGTCTTTTTGTAACTGGCTTATTTTACTTAACATAATTTCTTCCAGGTTTATCTATGTCGTAGTATGTGTCAGAATCAGCCTTTTGCTGTTGTTGTTGTTTGCTTTGTTTGCAGTACTGAGGATTGAATCCAGTGCTAAGCATGCACTCTACCACTGAGCTACATTCACAGCCCCTTTCTAAAATTTTATTTTGAGTCAGGGTCTTGCTAACTTTCCCAGGCTGGTCTTGAACTTGCAATCCTCCTGCCTCAACCTCCCAAGTCACTGAGATTACAGGTGTGCGCCACTACACCCAGCAAAACTATGTTTTAAACAGAGGAGGAGGAGGAGGAGTAAAGGAAAAAGATGTAGGTAGATGATCAGAGCTCACCGTGGTCTGGTGAATGCAGTGCTATTTGACTGGCATATTAGCTTTCTATTGCTTTATAAAAAATTACCACAAACTTGGCAGCTTAAAACAGCGCCTCTTTATTACCTTACTTCTGCAGGCCAAAAGTTCTATGGGCTCAACTAGGTCCTCTGCTCCTGGTATTACAAGGCTAGAACTAATATGCAGTCTGGACACAGCTTTTATCTGGAGGCTCAGGTAAGAGTCCACCTCCAAGTTCATTCAATCGCGGGCAGAATTCAGTTACTTATAGAACTGAGGTCCCCATTTCCTTGCTGACTGCCATCTGGGTGTCGCTACCAGCTCCTACAAGCCTTTTTCCTTTCCTGGCACCTGTCCACCTCTATTTTCAAAGCAAACAATCACAAAGCAATTATTTCATGTGTCTCAAATCTCTGATTTCTTCTCTCCTACCAGCCGGAGAAAACTCACTTTTTATGGGCTCATGTGACTTGACTGAGTATACCCAGATAATCCACCTTTCGCCATATAACATAATCACATGTTCAGTTCATAAAGGGAAAGGAACTATGCAATGTGAATGAAGGTCACTGGGCAGTCAGAATTCTATCATGGCCCCCAAATATCCTCACCTTTGGATAACTCCCTCCTCTATGAATATGTTACATTACATGCAAAAGGGATTTTGCAGATGCAATTAAGGTACTAACCAGTTGACTTAAAATTGGGAGATTGCCCAAGAGGGCCTAATATTATTACATGAGCCCTTGATATTAAGGCAGAGCCTTGTCCAGTTGGTGACAGAAGTCATAGATTCAAAGAATGAGGAAATTCTTTCTGCCTTTACTCTCTTGAAAATGGCAGGCGCACATGCAAAGGATCTGAGAGCAGGAGCCAAGAGTACCCCATGGCTATCAGTCAGCGAGGAAATGGGAACCTCAGCCCTACAATCACAAAGAACCACATGAATGCCAACCACATGAATGAGGTTGGAGGTGGACTGTTTCTTGAGAGTCTTCAGGTAAAATCCTGGTCCAGCTAACATCTTGATTTCAGGCTTGAGGTATGGGCTGTGAATTTAGTCAACTTTGCTCAGACTTCTGACCTACAGAACCATGAAGTAATAAGCAGTGTTGTTTTAAGACACCAAGTGTGTGGATTTTTTAATGCAATGATAGAAAACACACACTGGCATGCCCTTTACCTGTCTGTCCCAAACTCTTGTTTGTGTTATGGGAGACATTCTGGACCAGTAGTTATGCTCTCAAACTGCAGACAGGCAGACCTTGTTGGAATTTTTTTCTGTGAGGATTAGCGGTTGTGAGCGCAGTAGACATTCACTAGACAGCAACAGTGATGCCTGTCTGTACTCATTCTGTGAGTCTCTGATCAGCGCTCTGTGAGCTTTCCCACTCCTCTGGAAAGTTCATCACAGCCTCCTCTGTACTTTGCACTTACTCTACTAGTGCACGCTTCACTCTGCTGGCTAATTCCCTCAGCAGAGCATTAACTCTTGGAAGGCAGAAACCTTGTCTTTTCAGAGCTTGCCCTAGACTCTGTCATGAAGGACTCTGAGGATGTCCATGGAGGAGGAGCCTTGAAGAAGAATTCTGAGCTACCCAGTGAGGAGGGTTGCTCAGGGAGGGGCGTTTTTTCATACTAGATAGCTACCTGTCAGGGATGAAGAAAGGAATGGACTTCATGACATTTTGGGTCTTTCTGCTGCTACCTTGTGTTTCAAAGCTGGCATTTTTATCATTGAAGCACAAAGAGCCAGGAGGTAAGTGTTGAAGGGTGAGAGATCACCCCAGCCGTGGTGAATAGGGAAGGCAAAGTCAGTATTTGGACTGGGTATTAACTCATTCACTCAATTTTACTTTAAGATGTTGAAGCTGGAGTCCTCTGCTGGAAGATGCTGAAATGAACTGAAAACAGGTAGGATTTTGACAGATGCTCCTGATAAGGAAGCTCTAGGTAGGAATCATGTGATGATCAATGCCTGACAGATCCAGTTATCCAAGGAGCCCATTACAGGAGCAGCCTGGAGCTCCAAAGCAGGCAGTCTGCTAGAATGGCAAGGATCTTTTTCAGTAGTGTGAGGCAGAAGAAAATGAGAATAAGTACAGTGGATCCTAAAGGGTTGGGGCTGGAAGCTCGGAACTTTGTGCAGGGAACCAGAACAGGGAGGCGCAGCCTTCTGTGTGCAGAACAATTGACCAGCTGACAGTGAAAAGGTGAAGGCAAGATGGATACTGGGCGCCCCCTGGTGGCCACACTGAAAACTACACCTAATACCACCCAGACTCAGCCAGCACCCCGCAGATTGAGTGCTTATTTGTTGAGTAGGAGGACCCACTCACTAACCCAGGAGAATCTCTCATTGTAGTAAAAATGAGTTGTGTGAATGCGTCTGCATCTGGGGTTGTGTTCTCCTGTTGCCCAAATGTGTAGGTGTATACAATGTGTTTGTGTGTATGAGCATGCCATTTTGTAAGTGCCTTGGGAGTGTCTGTATTTGTGCTGGTAATTGGGCTCATGTGAGTTGTGTGTGCTAGTGTGCAAGCATGCCTTTTGTGCACCTTTGCCAAAACATGGGACTATATGTTTGTATGTTGTATATATCTGGTGGTATGATCACTGTGTGCTTGCGTCTGAGTGCATGTGTTAATACAACTTCTTGGAGCTTGGCTTTCTTTTCTGTTACACATTGAAATAGTTAAGCTTCATAATCTTATTGTTTGTTTAAAGTTTGCTCTTGGATGCAGGCCTGTTCCAGAATAACTAGCAGATGCAAAAAGTATCCATTATGTATTTTTGCAATTAGCCAAAAACCCAGAAACTTTTCTTAAATAACAGACACAATTCTGTGGGTTACTTATTGCTGAGACCTATCTCCTCTCCCCGGTTTGCCCTGGGCCCAGCCCCAACCCAGAGAGATCCCTAGTGAGATGGAAAAACCATTAAGGGTTTCAGAATAGAACTCAAGGGAGCTTATAGTGAGGAGGAAGAGGAGAAAAGCAAGAGAGTAGCCTCCACAATCTAAATGCCTTTGTGGAACTGACTCATCCAGCTTAACAGTTACCCAGTCTTCAACCACAAAACAGAACCCACATTCCTTCACCTGTCACTAAGTCTTTCCTTTGTACATCCTCATCTCATCTTTGCACACTCCTATTGCCCATTAGTTGGTACAGGGACCCTCACCACCTCCACCTAGGTGAGTCTCCTCCATCCCTCACTGCTATCTCCTTGCTAGTGCTGCCTCTCTCCTCCACTACAATCCAGTCACCTCCTGGCCACCAGCAATACTTCCACCAGCAAACTTGGTTGGGCGGTTGCCCCAAGCACTGAGAAAGGCACCTAGGAAGCAGGAACAGAGGCTTAAGAGAATTTCTCAGTATTTGGGTTCTGAGAAGACACAGACCCTCATGATGCCCTTCCTCCTTCCCTCCCCACTTCTATGGAGGGTGTTATGGTTTGGATGTGATGTGTCCCACAAATGCTCATGTGTGAAACAATGCAAGGAGGTTTAGAGAATGATTGGTTTCTGAGAACCTTAACCCAATCAGTGAATTAATACCCTGATAGAGATTAACTGAGTGGTACCTGAAGGTGGGTAGGGTGTGGCTGGAAGAGATGGGTCATTGGAGGCATACCTTTGGGGCATATATTTGGTGAGCTGAGCTTAGTCTCTGCTTCCTGATCATCACATGAGCCGCTTCCCTCTGCCATGATATTCAGCCTCACCTGGAGCCCCAAGGAATGGAGCCAGCTTACCACAGACTGAGACCTCTGAAACTGTGAGCCCTCAAATAAAATTTTCCTCCTTTACAATTGTTCTAGTTGGGTCTTTTAGTCACAGCAGCAAAAACGCTGACTAAAACAAGGGGGAACTCCTTCCTCTGTGTCCTGGGTTTCAAAAGGGCCTACAGAATGTGCCTCAAGTTCCAGGGGGTGGTAGATAGCTATGATTTGAATAGGATTGTCCCTGAAAATCAGGGCTAGAAAGCTTCAGTGCCCAGGCTCTGCTTGCACATTTCCAGTTATGGGAAATTCATCGTGTCCTCAGGAGTCCAATTTACTCCTGGGCAGTTTTAACAGAAGGCCTTGCCTCCTCAGCCCTAGCTCTGCCTTCAAGCCACACTGAACATATGGACTCCATCCTTTTCGGAGGTTGGAGACAGTAACGGTAGTCCCTTGAGCTCTTTGTACCTTTTCAGAGAGTGGCAGCTCACATGTCAGTATCCATTTGACAATTCCCTGTGAGAGAACATTTGGGACCCTCTTACAGTATTCACCCCCCTCAACCCATGAACTTCAGGGATGGCAAGATGAGGCAACTATTTAATATGTAAGCTTTCATTAAGGTTATCACCAGTTGTCAATTCTCCAAACACTAAGTACCTACTCTGTGCTAGGCACTGTGGATACGAAGACCAAAAAGATGTGGTCCCTTGCCCAGCAAACTGCAAGGCTGTTTCCATTATCTGTTCTGTTCACTTTGTGTAATACACTGGTTCTCAAAGTATCAATATCAGTGTCACCTGAAACTCTATAAGAAATGCAAATTCTTGACCACACTGTAGATTTACTGGGCAGGGGGCCAACAGTGTGGGTTTAACAAGCCCTCTAAGTGATTTTGATACACTCCAACATCTGAGAGCCACTGATTTAGTTTAGATCACCTTCTCCCAGGAGACTTAAACCTAACTTTAATTCCTGGAGGTGAGGCCTGAGGCATTGGTTTTTGTCTTAAATATGGTTTAAAATACAAAAATTCAATAAATGCTTGGCTACTAAATGAAGTCCTGTCACACAGTAACTGGCTCTAGAGCATCACAAGATACTATTTTGCCTGTCCAAGTCCTTGATGGGAATGACAGCAGTGAAACCATGCTGATGCTGGAGCCAGAGCAGGGAGAAAGGACCACAGGTTCTAGGCCAGCTTCTGCTCCAGACTGTCTGGAGGGCACTAAGGAGGTCACTTTCCTTCTTCCACTATACAAAAGTTTACTAAGAATCTACCCTATGCTGGGTCATTAAGAGTTAGAGCCAGGCATGGTGGTGCACACCTGGAATTTATTAGCTAATCAGGAAGCTGAGGCAGGAGGATCACAAGTTTGAAGTCAGCCTCCACAACTCAGCAAGACCCTGTCTCAAAATAAAATACAAAAACAGGGCTAGGGATGTAGTTCAGTGGTAAAACAGCCCTGGATTCAATCCCCAGTATTGTGTGGGGGGAAAAAAAATCTACCAACAGAGATTGAATATAGATTGGTGGGAGGGGAAGGTTTTTACCAAATCTTTGTTTTCTGGTCATGGCCCTCCTTTTTTCCAAGATAGTTACATTTTAAGTCATTCTCAGTTTTGTACTGAAAAGAGAGGGAAGCTGATGATGTCCAAAATCCAACTCCCTTCCTACCCCTAGTACTTTATAACTATCAGCTCACAATCTTCAAGAGGAATGAAAATAGAATCCCAAAGGTATCACAAGCAGACCCTACTGAGACCCAAAGTTCAGTGATGGCTGCTGTCCAAAATACTTTTTTCAGTTTATTTTTTCAACAAATACTAATTGAGTGTCTACTGTTCCGGCACTGGTTTAGGATCTGGGAAGTAGGGATAAGAAAAAAAAAAAATTAATGTTTTTTCCTCTCCTCACACTTAAAATCTAGAAGGGAGATCAGCAACAAGCAAAGTAACTTCACAAGATGATAAATACAATAAAGAAAATAAAAATTTTCTTAGGCTAGTGCCCAAGAAAGGCTGGTAGAGGACATACTGCCTGATTATAGGTAGGCAGACTGGGTGAGGCTCAGAGATCTGGATTCCAGTTCCAAATCCCACAACTATCTAATGGCTATAGACATTTAACTTGGACTCTTTGGGTCTCAATTTAATCATTCATGAAAAAGTAAAATCACTATTCCAACCTGACTCAGAATTGTTGGGACAACAAACATGAGATCACAGAGGTAAAAAAAAAAACTGCCAGCTTCAAAGCACTAGGCTGAAACACAATAATTAAGAAACCACTGGATTTATCTAATGAGTTTGCTAAGGGCAATGGTCATATATTAATTGATTGTTGTATTCCTAATATCTCCAACATATTTTGTATCAGGGCCAATTTTTTTAAACTATTTTGTTACAATAGTTATTATTTTGCTATTGTAATTCTTTGGTCTGCTGACAGACACAATGCCCAAAGATGTAACCTACCTGCAACCAACTCTGATCCCAGTTACAGGAGTCAGCATCTCTGAAAACTGGTTTGCTAGTGAAAAGCTAGCTAACATTAAGACAACAGACCCTTGCATGAACATGATTACAGACTGAGATAACGCCTCCTATATGTATCTTGCCATTATTTCACCAATTAGCCATAAACTGTATGGTCCATAAAATGAATTTGCTGATGGTAATAAATACTTTCTAAAATCAAATATGCAAACTAAACTCAGAAATATCCATAAAAATTACTCAAAACACAAACTAAAGATAAATGAAGATAGATGGTATTAAGGGGAGTCACATTCCTAAAACACATTTTCTTCAACAAAACACTCGTTAAGAGGAAGGAAATGGGATTATGAAAACTTCTGAACAGATTAAGAAATGGTGTTTGTTTGGGGTTGTGGCTCAGTGGTATGGATGAGGCTCTGGGTTCGATCCTTAGCACCACAAAAATAAACAAACAAACAAATAAATAAATAAAACAGTTTTGATTTGGCATGGTGGTATATGCCCAATCCCAGCTACTTGGGAGGCTAAGGCAGGATGATCATAAATTCACAGCCAGCCTTAGCAACTTAGACAGAAATTGAGTACCTGCCTAACTCAAATTTTAAAAAAGAAAGAAAATGATACTGTTAGGAGTGACAATCTGTAGAATAAGTCAGCCTCCACAAGAGCCATCATGTATGGTACAGAACCTGCAAAATCCTAATTCTCTAAATAACGGGTGTTACTCTCCCTGCCTCAGCCCATCACCTGAATTTTGGAACTTTGAATTAGTACACACAGTAGCAGCCTCAAATCCAATTGTTACCTTCTTTCCCCAAGTAGCTCTTATACCTAAAAAAGGCCCTAAATAGAGAAAGGGATATAAATTACAGCCTCTGCCCAATCATGTTTGATAGTATATGACATGAACATCTGTCACAGTTGTTTTGAGACCAGAGGAATTCTAATATAGCTGGGTTTTTTCTTTTGTTTTGAGAAGGAGGTCTCACTATGTTGCCCAGGCTGCCCTTGAACTCAGGCTCAAGCAATACTCCCGACCCAACTCTCCCAAGAAGCTAACTAAGCCACGTGACACGATACCCAGCTGACACAGGTGTTTTAACTTGACTGTTTCAATGTGGGAATAAATTCATCCAATATAAAAGCCAATTAAACGTTAGCATCTCCCCCCTTCAAATAATTTGTCCATCTTGACCATTATCCCAGTTGAGGATAGGACATAGTGCCTACTGAGCACCAAGTAATAAGAGGAAAAAAAGCCTGACATCATGAGGTCATTTTGATACAGTCTCATCATGATCAGATACTCAGCTGGCCAATTTTTGGCAGCTGCTTTGGAGCCACTTGTAAAAATGTTTTTTTATAAAACCAATAAACAAGTCAGGGTGAGCCAAACACACAATTTTGTGTAAGTACTGATTGCTGAACTTACTCAGTGTTCTCCCAGCACTGGAAGCTTTTGGGACCAGGGCATGAGAAAGTTCAACCCAGAATCCTCAGAAAACTTGAAGAGCTTAGAAATTTGCAACGAAAAACTTAATATCTCAAACGTATTTTGTATCAACAGACAAGTTTAAAACTATTTTGTTATAATAATTATTATTTTGCTATTGTCATTCTTCGGTCTGCTGACAAACACAATGCCCAAAGATGTAACCTACCTGTAACCAACTCTGAATACCAGTCACAGGGATCAGCATCTCTGAAAACTGGTTTGCTGTGAAAAGATACATATATATATGCTCAGTAGCATACTCTTTCCAGGAAGATTTCAAGAAATTAGTACAGGAACATTTCCAAAGTTTGCAATGTGGCTTTAAATTCTTTTTTTTTTTTTTTTTTAACTTTCTTCCTAAATGTGGTTATTCACCCAAATGAGGACACATAAGCTAATTACATGTATATTGCTTAATGGCTTTTGATTCTACTGTGTAGAAGACAACCTGTAGAGTATATCTGTAACCACACTAAGTGTGGTGTGTTACCAGATTCCAGGCCAGAGGCCTGATGGGAAGGGCCCCAAAAATTAGGTCTAGCCATTTGCCCCAAAAACCAAATGAAAAAAGGAATGGTGAAAAGCAAAAAGGAACTTTAATCAATATGGCCCTACAGGGTATAGGTGATCAGTGTCTCAGCCCTGTCTTTGGGAGAACTGACATGAACCAAAGTGTGCAGTCAAGCAATCTTGGTCATAGGGTGGTTTGGCTGATGATTATCTCAGGATTGGTCAGGCAGCCTTGTAGGCTGCAGTAAGAAAGTGGTTGTTGCCTTGGAGGTAGTTTCCATTCATCGTTAAGATGCTTATTGATGAAACCTATTGTTCCTGGAATCCAAGGTGACTGACTCAGAACAAAGGGACAGATGCAAAACAAAGGCAGAGATACCAAGATTTTTATTCTGCTTTGAGCTAACCACTGGGCACTTACAGGCCCAAGTGAGGAGCCAAAGTCCTTGTTACTGGTGGGTGTGAAGTGGTAATGGCAACTTGCCTCTGAAGATGGTTTCCTCTAATTGGTTAGGCTGTCAAGGTCAATGTTTAGAATGTATAGTTACTTCAAAATATATCATAAGTAAAATAATAATTCTCTGTCTGAAACAACTTCATACAAACAGAAATTTTCTGACTTATTACCTCCCTGTCTCCCCTAAATAAATAAGTAAAATCTCTTCTTAGAATTGGGATTTAGGAAGGCAAGCCCACGAAAGAAAAACCTCCTTGAAGATGGACCTGAGAGAAGCAGGTTCTGCTCTGAAGAGCAGACACAGCAGGACTCCATAAAGGTCTGAGCCTAAGGGATGCTGGAGCTAGTATGGTTAGCCATGACCTTAAATTCAATTTCTTTCTTCAGCTCTCCCAACAGAAAGATGGTGGCCTTCAGGGATTAATGAATTCCCATATGAATATCACCCATCCCAAGCACACCTGGATCCAAGCAAATACTTATACTGGCCTCAGGGAAGAGGAAATAAAGGAATAGGTCATTAGGACCATTGTTTGCCTTTCTTCAGTGAAAGAAAAAAAATAGAAAGAAAGATGGTTAGAATTAAGGAGTACTTAATTTAGGTGAAGATGCAGGTAGATTGGGGAGAACTGAAATAAGAATATGTAAGAATGCCTGAGACATCTGAAAATCTATGCATATCAGAGTTTTTTTAGACAGAAAACTCCTGGAATATTTGAGCACTACGGTTTGTGCGATTAGTACCCGTTTGAAGATGAAGACCCAAAACTCCAGGGAAGAGATGCTAACCAGTTTGGCCTATTTCTTCAATTGCTATTATCTTCAAGAACCACTGGAATATTTGACAACCACTATAATCACAAGGACAAAGCCATAAATCCACAAAAGCCCTTCTGAGACCCATTGCCTGCTATCAATTTCCCTCTCAAAGGCAAACAAATGATGCTTCCCACAGTAAGAAACAGGCTGCATGTGACTGAATCCAGATTACTACAACAACTACTTTTTTTTTTTTTTAAACATACTACAAATTGAACCCAAGGGTACATTACCACTGAGCTATATTCCCAGTTGTTTTTTTATTTTGAGACTGGGTCTCACTAAGTTGCTGAGGTTGACCTTAAATATTCAATCCCCCTGCCTTAGTTTCCAAATTGCTGGGATTACAGGGACGCACCACTGTGCCTGGCCCAAATTACTTCTTGAAGAAATGGGATAAAGGCATGCTTCCCACCTAAGTCAAGATGCCCAAACATAATACACAGGGCAGAAAATTCTCCCAGATCTGAATTCTGCTTTTGCCTTTTGAGAACCCACATGTTAAATATGATACTTCTTGATCTTTAATATGCTTAAGAGAACAAAAATCTGAGCCAGCAAATACAAAAGGCCTTAGCACAAAATTTATTGGGATTATTTTACTAAATAACTTATACACATTCAACATCACAGAATGGAAATAATTTAAAGAAACACAGCAACACAGTAAGGCTCAAATTAGGGACTTTCCAGAAACTGAAGAATGTCTTAGTGACTATATCTTTAACAAATGGAATGACCAAACTAGTGAAATCAGATGTATCTCAATCAACTACAAAATTCAATCTTGCCAACATATTTTTCTACTTAAAAGCAAACAAAAAACAAAGCTTCATAATTTAGTAATTACCATATTTCTTGGTTTCTATTCTCAAATGCCAAAGAAAGATACCTGATGAAAGGAGGCAAAACACCTAGTCTCAGCAGTCTTCAAAACTGTATGGATGCTCTCACAGTTGTTGGTATAAATATTTAGATTCCCACCTGACAGATTTATTTACTTGTGTGACTAGGAATGCTCTCAAAACCTTAGTCTTTACTTTTGCTTCACACTACAGTGGTATGATGAAACCATTAATAAAGGTCCTCTGTATTGGATGGATTAAAGTTTTAGAAAAAACTACAATCTCTTCCAAGTAACCAAGATTAATATCAATATAAATTTTGGTGGCCAATATATTATAGTACTAAGGGATACTTTGTTTTCTAATGGCAAATATATTGAAAAATTTCTCATTAGTAAGTCAGTTTCATAATGTGCCTAGAAATAAATGATTCTATTATAAGAATAGCCATTAACTCGTTCTCACTATTCCCAATAACTTTAAATATAAAACTTAATTATTAAAAAATTCCATGCCTTATTTAACCATGTATACCAAGTAATTTAAGTCTTGAAAATGAAAAACATTTAAGAACTCTCTATTAAGAACTTAGGAGCCAGGCATGGTGCCACACACCTGTAACCTCAGCTACTAAGGAGGCTGCCGCAGGAGGACTGCAAATCAAGGCCAGCCAGGGCACCAACTGTGTCTCAAAACAAAACAAAAAAAAAAAAAACACAAAGGGCTGGGATGTAGCTCAGTGGTAGAGTACCCCTGGGTTTAATCCCAAGTTGTACCACCACCAAAAAGAAAGAGAGAGAGAGACACCATGGTTACTACTTAGCATTAGTGAGAGAAGGAGAAAAAAATTTCTCAGAGATTTTAAAGGAAGAATGGACTCGAGCCTTTTTAAAATTTTGTGCCTTTCAATGCTTCAATGTGATGCCCCCCCACCCCCAATTTACTAAACAAAAGTAGCCAGGAAGGGAATCAAACATTTGTAAGATAAATTTATTATTTTTTCTGACCAAAGTGCAATGATTTTTAAAATCTTTTAAAACAAGTAACTATGAAAAAAGTATTTCAGAAAATAAAATGCAAATGGGAACTTTAATCATTAGGTTGTTTTACAATTTATCTTATCCCTATATTTAGTCTCAAAAAAACAAAAAAAGACTTGGAAGCATTGCTAAAATGAGAACTGAATCATTTTAGTATAAATCTAGCACATGCATTTCAAGGTTCCACTGCTAGGAATTGTGTTAAGATCAGTTTACTAAATGAATAGCACTATACAATTGAGCATAAGGAACATAAGAAATTAGATGTGATCCTTGCTCCATATCCTCAGATTATGTCAGAATAAAACTGACAATTCCTCCAGGCTCTGAACCCCTCGTGCCCCCAACCCAAACCCTGGAAGCTCTGACATACAACTTTGTGCAAGTTGAAGTAAATCAAAGCCTAAGTTTTCCCATCTTACTATAGGAAATGGTCAGTTATTTCATAAATACTAAAACACTGTTTGAATCCATTTTATGAGTTTGTTTACCAAACACCTCGCACAAGAACTGACTACACAAAATAATTCCTTTGAAATTTGGTCCACAAATTCAATTAAGAGGTTAGAAATTTAAAACCTGCAAGAAAAGAAGTGGGAATCCCTAATTCTAACATGTTGTAATTACTAAAGGGATGTACATGCATACTAAAAAATTTTGCTCACAGAAGGCACAAACTATAAAAAGGACAGTCGTTAATAAAATCAAAGAACTAGCTGATACCCTTCTTTGTTTTGTGAGCACCATAATAACTAAGAAGTAATTAAACCTGAATTCACTGTCTACTCCTGTGACCAAAAACAAATCAAAAAGAAAAAAACACCATAAAAATTTACTTTGTCTTGTCTTACTATGTATTTTCTAGTCATTAATTGAGATGTAATTTTGAAGATTAAAATTGCCTTTAAAAGGGGTTGTAATAGCAGCTATCAAAGCAATATTCAAGCATGATTTCAAGGATGCTTTCAGGTTTAGAGTTAGCCTTCTTTGTCAAAAATCTTCACAACTTCATCAAAAACCTGTGAAGAAAAAAGAATAATTTTAAAACCAGACAGTGAAACACCATATAACATATGCAAGGCCATGGATTCAGTTCACAGCATGGAGATGGCATGGGATGAAGAGTGGGCAAAACGGGGGACAAAAAAAAAAAAAAACCCTATCATACAGATAAATTGTTATTAAAACCAATATTATATTAATTTTTAAAATGGATCTATTTTTTAAAATCACATAATTTCTTAGGTTCATCTATTTCACTTTAGACATCATAAACATAAAATTACGAACATGTGCATTCAATTTTATTGATGCTTTTAGGATAAAACATAATTTTTTGTTTGTTTTGCCATACTGGGTATAGAACCGAGGGCACTCCATGAATAAGCCACATCCCCAGATAGGTTTTTTTTTGAGACAGGTCTCACTAAGCTGCCCAGGCTAGCCTCAGTCTCCAAAGTCATAAGATTACAGGCATGTATCACCTCAACCAACTCAAAACATACTTCTTGACAGGCTATCAATACTTTAGTAAAAATGTAAACTGAAGTGGCTTATTTCCTTAGTTCTAATTCTAAAAAATGAAGTTTTCTTATGTATTACCTCTACAGAAAGTGGTAACAGATTTTAAAAAAGATTCACTGAATATTCTTCTTCTGGACCTTTCTATCTTATGAATATAAAAGAAAGGCGAGTCAAAAAAATAAGGGAAAGAGCAATTAGTGAACTAAGAAACACTAGAAAATGTGCAGACACTATAGGTTCAAATCACAATTTAGAGATCATTGATTTATGAAGGCAGAGATGAGTTGTGGAAACACTGCACCTTTGGAACTATGTGTTCTGTGATGAAAAAGGAGAAAGCACTGTGGAGCTCTTGCATTAAATGACTTGCCAGTCATACTATAGATTTTTTTAAAAAAATTAAATGATCCAAATCACAGCGATCAAAATACCAATGTTCCAGTGTTTAGGAAAAGAGATTTAGAATGAATAAACCACCCACTTCTCATGAAGAACAAATCTGAAGTTGTAAAACCTATTTTAGACCTGATATTCAAAAGAGAGAAAAACCTATTTTCTCGTTGATTCTCAAGTGTCTTGAAAAGCAAACAAACTAATCTGTCGTTAGTTTTTATTTTACTCCTGCCTACTTCTGAAGAAACAATCACATTTTCACTTGACTCTTTCTCAAAAACAGGCCAGGGACACTCACTTCATCAACAGACTTAGAAGCGTCTATTTTCTTGACTTTCCCCATTTCTTCATATAAGTCAATAATTGGCTTTGTTGACTGAAGGTAAGTCTGAATTCTGTAAAAGAAGCAAATATCATAAGATTCTAGGTATCTTCTTCCATGTTACAGAATGGCTCAGAGGACATTAGGCCCAACCCAAATGCCTCAGCATCCTCTCCTTACATAAGCCACTGCACCTGTATCAGCAGAACCTTTTAATTTAGTTTTCTACACTAAAACAGGACAGGAATTTAATATGTCACTCAAGGTCCACACTGGGATTGAGATGATTAAATGTAAAAACTGAAAAGTACCTCTTTTCCAAGCTCTCTCTGTTGTCATCACTCCTACCACTACTCTTTCCCCTCTCAAGACATCGTTCGATACAGATCTAAAAAGAGATATTTAAGTAAAAACGTTATTTAAAAAACAGAAAGATATGAGCTTGCCATTCTTTTAGCCTGAAAAGTTTGAAAAAACTACCAAAAATATCCTGCATTAAACCCAATGTGTCTAATTCATTAATCAACATGCAACTCTTTTTAAAATTAAACATGTGGTTCAATTTATATAAACTAGGTTAAATAAGTACAGAACATAATAAGAATTCATTCATGACTCAGTTTTTCCTGTGTATATTTTTTTCAAACCGCAATAAAAAGAAGATCTGTATGTGTATGGTTCCATCTCGGATATATTATTAACTTATTAGGTATGAATTACATGCCTCAAACTTTGTTTCATTTTTGCTTACTTTACAATAATTCCATAAATATCCAAATATTTAAGAGTCAACATATTTGAAAAAAGCATTTATTGTTAATTGTGAATAAACATTTTTTAGTTATAAAGCTGTGGTAACATTCTAAAGTTAACTTTGAAGGATAAGTGAAAACACATTTTTGGGGGTTAGAAGAAGAGTTACATTTAAAATAACTCAAAGGCTGCAGCAAGACTCTACCAAAGGCACATCTGTAACTCAACCTAAGAATAGCCAACTTCCTTTAAGGCAGTACTTTAGATTCTTATT
This sequence comes from Marmota flaviventris, assembly GCF_047511675.1. NCBI lineage: Eukaryota > Metazoa > Chordata > Mammalia > Rodentia > Sciuridae > Marmota > Marmota flaviventris. Next base: position 36,664,466 of record NC_092507.1, on the reverse strand, counting down.
CTTTCAGGCTGTTGGCATTAATTTAATGAAATTTATATCACAGCAGTTGTCAGACAGTCAGGCCTTTTAGTTAAATAAGAAATTCATTTAGTTATTTAAAGGTATGTCTGGGCATGTTATTAGAAAAAGTGGGGGAGGAAAAAAAAGAACTCTTTCCTGCTTTTTTCAAGACCATTTCATTCTTAGAAGTGAACTGGGCTACACTGCAGGTTTCTTTTAAAAAGAAAGCCTCCCTAACTTTCCAGAAAAGTTTTTTCCCCCCTAGTAAACAATACACTCTCTGAGAACACTGCATATTTTAAAAAGTAGTAGTTCAGTTTCATTACATAACATTATGGTGCATGTCAATTCCCCCCCCCCCCTTTTCTATTGCAGTACTAGGATTGAACATAGGGATACTCTACCACTGAGTTACACCTCTAGCCTTTTTTGTTTTTGTTTAAGTTTTATTATGAGACAGGGCCTCAGTTGCTCAGTCTGGCCTTGAACTGATGCCTCCATAGCAGAAATTACAAGTGTGTGCCACTGTACCTAGCCATGCATGGCAATTCTTAAATTTAAAAGAACTGATTCTTGTTATTGTGAAATTAAAGCAAATTTTAGGTTCACCAAACTGCTGATGTCAAGCAGCTGTTAGTACTCCAACAGCAAGATAGTCCTGTTCTGTTCACCCAGTCTACCAACTGGAAAAATACTGATTTAAAAAAAAAAATGCAAATAGAAATAAAATCACTTAGTTTTTCTCTTAATAGGTGACAATCAGTTGCTTAAAGCTGATTGTCTTACCTCATTATTACAGTCAAAAAACAGAACAAAAGATACTTCTGCCTTCCCATCCATGGTCTTGTTCCAACCTTGAAGATTGTCTTGATTTCTTGGAAATCCATCAATCAAGAACTTATTCTTCTCAGCATTGGCAGCCATTGTTTGATCCATTTCCTAAAGAAAAAAGATTTAAGTTTTAGTACTACATTAACAAATTTCTTAAGCAGAATAGTGGATCTGTGGTGTTTTGTTATTGTTTTCTTTTCATTTCCAGTTTTATATCCTCAAAACTTTTATTCAGGAGAGAAAATTCAGTAGTTGTTGCTGTTCAAGTCTCAAGTTTTCAGTTTTGCAGATATCCCAATGAAACTGACATGGGGGCATTAAAATAGACTGTAAATAATCATCTAGAGCTTATATATTATTATGTTTATTAATATTATAATCACTATATTATAACTGTCTTCTATTATATAATTATATATTATGTGCTATATAATTGTATTACATATTATATACTATATTTAAGTTTTTATAGGGGTTCCACATCTGGGACAATGGGACAAAATGGGTTAGTAAAGGCTATCCTGCCTTCCTTTAGCAACAGCTCTGTGAGTGCCAGAAAGCCCTGCTCTTTCATCAGAGCTGAGCAAGAGAGTGGCAGCTATCTTTATCCTCAATATTATATTTTCATTTCTTCTTTGTTTCTCTATTCTCCTCTTCTCTATTTAATTATTTTTCTGTGCATTGATGCAGACATCAGCTTAAATATTTGGTCCAAGTGAAACAAGCATAATGGGGAAAAAAAAAATCCTGCGTTCAGCCTCTACCAGAAAATTAAGAGTGGGGTGAAATGAATCAGAAATGGACACATCAAAGGAATTGACAGACTTCTAAGGAAGAAAGAATATATACCAGGAAACAAGGATGTATCGGGGACTAAAGACTCAAACTTCTCCAGATCTCAAGTTTATTTTGGTTCATGGTTTCAGGGGTCTCAGTCCATGGTCAATTGACTTCATCTCTCTGGTACTGAGGGGAGGCAGAGCATCATGACAGAAGGCCAGGATGAAGGAAGGTTTCTCACCTCAGGGTAAATGTTTTGTCATTCTTGCAACTGTAGATGTCATAGCAGGAACTATCTGCTTAATGCTGTATGTTGTTTGCATTACTTATCATTATTATTTGTCTCCCCCTAAACATTCAGGGACCCTGTTAAGTCCACAGTGTAGAAACTCTACTACTTCAGATCCATACAATTAGATGGGTAAACACACGAACAGCATGAAAAAGCAAGGGAACAAATCACCCCAAACAAAACAAAATACTTGCATAACAGAATCCATTGATACCACAGTGGAAGAAATGTCAGAGAAGGAGTTCAGAATGTTCATAGTTAAACTGATCTGCAAGGGAAAGGGTAATATAAGGAGTGAAATCAGAGAAAGTACAGGAAGTGAAAGATCATTTAAATAAAGAAAAAATTTTTAAAAAAAGATAAATCAAGAAGAAATTCTCAAAATGAGACTCAATAAACAATTTAAAAATTCATATCATAGCAGACTAGACCACTTGGAAAACAGAGTTTCAGGCAATGAGGACAAAATATATAATCTTGAAAATAAAGTTGACCATGTAAAAAAGATGTTAAAAGAACATGAATAGAACTTGCAAGAAATATGGGATAACATGAAAAGACCAAATATAAGATTTATTAGGATAGATGAAGGCTCAGAAATATAAACCAAAGGAATACACAATCTTTTCAAATACATAATATCTGAAAATTTTACAAATCATAAGAATGAAATGGAAAAATCAAATAAAGGAGGATTACAACAGACCCACACCAAGGCACATTATTATGAAAATGCTTAATATACAGAGTAATGATAGAATTTTAAAGTTGCCAGAGAAAAAAACAACAGGTCACATTTAGAAGGAAACCAATCCAGATCTCAGCTGATTTCTCAACTCAGACCCTCAAAGCTAGGAGGTATTGAGATAATACATACCAAGCTCTGAAAGAAAATAAATGCCAGCCAAGAATACTATACCCAACAAAATTAACTTCAGATTTGATGATTAAATAAAAATCTTCCATGACAAACAAAAGTTAAAAGAATTCACAACTAGAAAGCCCACAGTACAAAACATACTCAATAAAATTTTTCATGAAGAAGAAATGAAAAATAAAAGTGAAAACAAGCAAAAGGAGGAACTATACTAGAAGAAAAGTCAATCAAAAGAGAAACTAATACAAATTAAAAACCACAAATCAATAAAAATGACAGGGAATAAAAATCATTTCTCAATAATAACATTGAATGTAAATGGCCTAAGCGCATTAATCAAAGGACATCGACTGGCAGATTGGATTAAAAAACAAGACTCAACAATATGCTGTCTCCTCCAAAAAACTCATCTCATAGGCAAAGTCATCCACACACCGAAGGTAAAAGGATGGGAAAAAAACATCATTCTCATCTATCTCGTAAACAAGCAGGGGGTTTCTAACCTTTTATCAGATAAAGTGGACTTCAAGCCAAAGCTAATCAGAAGGAAAAAAGAAGGTCATTTCATGCTGTTTAAGGAAAATATTCATCAATAAGACATAACAATTGTAAATATTTATGCCACAAACAATGGAGCATCTACATACATCAAACCATTTTCAATTTCAAGAAGCAAACAGATCACAACATGTCCGAGACCAGCTCCAACAGGGGGTCTCAGGAGACAAACGGATGGTGAGGAGTCGGCGAAAGCAAGGTGGAGAAACAACACAGACACTAAAGTGAAGGTGTTGATCCCAATCTTTACTTGTGAAGTTAATCGTATATACTTTTCATTTTGGCAGGCTCACAGTACTTTGTGGTTACAAAACAGGAATCATTATTCAAAGAAACAAAATATTACATAGCTACAATTAGAATAGAAGAATGTATCTTGGCTTATGCATAAGCAAGCATTTGTACTTTCAGTTCACATTTTGCTTTGAGCTGTTTCTGCTTAGTTAACTTTTAATAATAGTTACAAATGTCCCAAACTATTGGCCTATACCTTGACTATTCTTTCTTGACTTACTGACTGGAACCGGTGCCATGGTTACAGCAAGTGGTTGACTTGTTATTAATTTTAATCAAAAAAGAGTAAGAGCACAAACCATTGTGCACAGGAACAAGAACAAGTTGCCCAGTACTAAGCACTAATCTGTCTTCTTAACATTAATTTTTCTTCTCTAGATTTTAATTTAATTTCTCAAAAACTTCCTTGACAGGAATACAGGGAGTTTTTCATTAGACATTAACAATTTATGCTCCACAGCTGAATCACTGCATTTAGAGCAAACAGATCCATTCTTTAGAAGTAGTTGCATTAATTGGAAAAGTCATGTTTTTTCCTTCATACTTAATGGTCATATGAGAAGTCATAACTATACTTATTAACGGAATACAAAAACAAACCAGCCCATTCCCAGAAATATACTGTGCTCCTCCAGAGGATGGACGCCTTGCGCCATCCACCTCAGTAGGGCCTTGCCATTGCCTGAATCAGGGGAGGGGCGCAGCAACAACACAATAATACTGAGTGACTTTAATGCAGCTCTCACCACTAGATAGTCTCCAAACAAAAACTAAATGAAGAAGATATACAACTAAAAAATACAAATAATTTAATAGACATGTATAGAATATTTCATCCATCAATGACTGAATATACTTTCTTCACAGCAGCACATGAATCCTTCTTTAAAATAGACCATATCTTAAGCCACAAAGCAACTTTAGGCAAATACAAAAAGAGAGAGAGAAATATCATACCTTGCATTCTATCAGATCATAATGGAATGAAATTAGTAATCAACGATAAAATAAAAAATGAAATACACTAACACCTGGACTCTAAATAATACATTATTTAATGACTAATGGATAGCAGAAGAAACCAGCAATGAATTAAAAAAATAGAAAGTCACCAAATAACTAATTTAACATTACATCTCAAAGCCCTAGAAAAAGAACTGCTGAGGGCCATTGCTAAGTAAGAATGACGCATGGCATGACCCAGGTCATTTGCAGTGTCATTGCATGTAAGGTGACCTTGCTCAAGGACCAGGGCGGATCCCGGTTTAGGGCGGTTCCAGGTTTAAGGTGTACCCTGCTGGGAATAGGGCGTATCCTGCTCCTCAGGCACGCCTGCTCTTTGAGTTCCCCGCCTGCTCTTTGAGTTCCCGTGGAGTTCTCCTTGAGTTCTCCTGGGATTCAGAGAGTATTTTGGGATTTTGCCCAGAACGTGATTTGGGCCCAGAACGTGAATTCCCCCAGAACGTGTTTGTAGAGTGACAGTTTGAGAATAAAGAGTTGCTGTTTGAATCTACAAGGCTGTGAGTGGCTCGTGATTTTGTGCCCAGCCAGACTGCGGCATTTGGTGGCCTGTACGCGGAACGTCTGAAACTTGGAGGTAAGTGAAATTGCTCACCCCTGAGGGAAGGCGAGAGAATGGGTGACCATTTCAAAAAACAATGTGTTCTTGTTTTGATTTATTTTGTTTTTGTTTCAAGCTGCCTATCCCTAGAAATTTCTCAGGCAAACTGGGAAAAATGGTTGGCTAAAGGTTTGAAGTTTGTAGGCCCTGAGGAAGAGAAATTTTTTATTCCATTTTTGTTTCATTCAGTTTCGGTTTTGTTTTGTGTTATCTTATTGGGTTGCGTTATCTTTATAGTAGATTAGAAATTAGTAAAAAACAAATGGAAAAGGTGTTAAGTAAATTGTTAGAGGTTCAGACCATGGAGAAAGACATTTTAGATCAAGCAAAAGAGAAGGTCTCTCGAGCTAGTCAGACAGGGGAAGATAATTTAAAGGAAAAGGGATTATTAGGAAAAAGACCACAACAGGAGGCTATTACTAACTCCGTTTTATCACCAGAGGGCATAATTCAACCAACAGCCCCACCTATGGAGACAGCTGAGTGGCCCTCAAACCCCGTAGTTGATAAATGGGATCCTGAGACAGGACCTTAAAGATTAGCATGCCCTGTACTTGAACAGGTAGGAGGGCAGCGAATTCACCGGGCTTTAGATTTTAAAACAGTGAAGCAGTTAAAGGAGGCTGTAACAACCTATGGTCCCCAAGCACCCTTTACGGTAAGCATGGTCGAGTCCATTACTAACTTGGACATGATGCCAGCAGATTGGGCTAGCATGTGTAAATCTGTGCTAAATGGAGGACAATATTTGTTATGGAAGGTTGCCAATGAGGAATTTTGCACGGAGACAGCTAGGCGAAATGCAGCAGCCAATTACCCTCAAAGAAATCTAGATATGTTGTTAGGAAAAGGACCTTATGAGGGTCAACGGCAACAAATTGAATATGATCCTGCTATATATGCACAAATTGCTGCAGACGCAGTTAGGGCATGGAAGACTTTACAAGATCAGCTATCTAAGGTAATACAGAGAACTAATGAACCTTACGCTGAATTTGTAGACAGGCTTCTTCAAACAGCTTCCAGAATTTTTGGGGATACAGAACAGGCAATGCCATTAATAAAACAACTGGCTTTTGACCAAGCAAATCGTTGCTGCAGAGAGGTCATTAGACCATGGAGACATGAAGATTTAAACACATATATTAAATTATGTAGAGACATTAATGAACAAGGGCAAGTCTTGGCAGCTGCAGTACAACAGGCTTTAGATGCCAGGCCAAAAACATGCTACAATTGTGAACAAACAGGACATTTTAAAAGGAATTGCCCCATAGGAGGAGGGTTTAACAAAAGTAGGTATCAAAGGAATAGAATACCGGGTATTTGCCCACGATGCCGTAGAGGGAGACATTGGGCTAATGAATGCCGTTCTCAAACCACCATAGAGGGTACTCCCTTATCAAAAAACGGATATCGTGGAGAAAGGCATCAGGCTCCATTGCCAAAAAACGGACTGGGGGGCCCAATGCTCCGGGGCCCACAACCACAAATATACGGGGCAGTGGAGGAACCCAGCAACACCATCAGGGTAGTGCCCAGGACACATTGTCCATTAAATCCCTCATCAGACAAACCCGAGGGAGCGCAGGGTTGGACATCTGCGCCTCTGCCAGAGCAGTACTAACTCCAGAGATAGGAGTTCAAATCATTCCCACAGGAGTAAAAGGACCTCTTCCCCAAGGAACAGTAGGCTTATTATTGGGATGTAGTTCATCTACATTAAAAGGACTTATGATAAGTCCTAGGGTAATTGATCCCGATTATGTAGGTGAAATAAAAATTATAGCTAGTTCTCCAAGAGGTATATCAGTAATTTCACCAGGAGATAGAATAGCACAGTTGTTAATAATACCCAGCCTACATGATAAATTCTCCAGCCGTAGTGTAGAAAGAGGTTCCAGGGGATTAGGCTAAAAAGGTGTAGATTGGGCTATGCTGTCTTTAAATTTAGATTCTCGCCCAATGCTAAAACTAAATATTCAAGGACATGAGTTTAATGGGCTACTGGACACAGGTGCTGACCTTAGCATCATATCTCGTCAAGAATGGCCAAAACATTGGCCATTACAACAAGCCACTCAAACGCTTCGAGGCCTAGGAGTGGCGACTAATCCCCATAGAAGTTCAATGATATTAGATTGGAAGGATCCTGAAGGATGTGAAGGAACTATACAGCCATATGTATTGGATCATCTTCCTATAAATTTATGGGGACGAGATGTCCTAGATCAATTAGGTTTGACGTTAACAAATAACATCAATCCTAATGCGCCCACTACTAGGGCTAGACAAGGTTTTAGGAAAGAAAAAAGATTAGGAGAACAAGAACAAGGTATAGTAGCACCAATACAAATAGATCAAGGAACAGACAGACATGGGTTGGATTTTCAGAAAGGGCCACTGAGACAATCAAAATTACTTGGAAATCAGAAAGACCAGTGTGGGTTCCTCAGTGGCCCCTGACTAAAGAAAAGATTCAAGTAGCCCATGATCTGGTAAAACAACAATTAGCAGAAGGACATATACAACCTTCCGTATCTCCCCATAATACTCCCATTTTTGTCATCAAAAAGAAATCTGGTAAATGGAGATTATTGCAAGATTTAAGAGCCATTAATAATGAGATGGTTATTATGGGACCTGCTCAATCAGGGATTCCTCAATTGTCTGCTTTGCCAAAAACCTGGTATGTTTTAGTTATAGATATTAAAGATTGTTTTTTTTCAATTCCAATTCATCCTGAGGATAGTCCACGTTTTGCATTTACTATCCCTGCACTGAATCATGAAGGTCCTGATCAGAGATATGAATGGAAAGTACTCCCTCAAGGGATGGCTAACAGCCCAACTATGTGTCAAATTTATGTTAACAAAGTAATCCAGCCACTTAGAAATCAAAATCCTGAACTACAAATATTTCACTATATGGATGATGTATTATTAGCACACAAAGCTAAAAACACATTGCTAGAATGTTATGCCACACTTACAAACTTATTAAAAAATTATAATCTAGAGATAGCAATAGATAAAGTACAATTAAATTTTCCAATTAATTATTTAGGAGTTCTATTATCCTCAACCATGGTCCGTCCACCAAAAATTCAAATACGAGTAGATCAACTCAAATCACTTAACGACTTTCAAAAGTTATTAGGAGACATAAATTGGATAAGGCCTTATTTAGGTATACCAACAGGAGAGTTGGGACCTTTATTTGATATCCTAAAAGGTCCATCAGATCCAAATTCACCCCGCATGTTAACGCCTGAAGCAAGAAAGGCATTAAAAATCATTGAAACATATATGGAAAATATGCATTTGGATAGAATTGATATAAGTTTGCCTTTATTATTTATTGTACTACCAACAAAAAATATTCCTACAGGAGTATTTTGGCAAGAAGGTCCATTATTATGGATACATTTATCTTATTCTCCTAACACTATTCTTACTAGGTATCCTGAGGCTGTAGGACAATTAATACTCAAAGGAATAAAAGCAGCAAAGGGAGTGTTTGGAATTTCTCCCAATAAAATTATTACTCCATATACTATGAATCAAATTGATGAGTTAGCTAATGAGTTAAATACTTGGGCAATAATCATGTGCAAATCTAATGTTTCATTTGATAACCACTTACCATCTAATCCTTTATTGTCCTTTTGGTCATCGCATCCTGTAATTTTTCCAAAAATGACAAGAAAAACACCTATCATGAATGCTCCAAATATATTCACTGATGGATCAAATAATGGTACATCAGCAATAGTTACACCTGATCAAACTTTTACATTTTTAGTACACAAACAATCAGCTCAAAAGGTAGAGCTTAATGCAGTATTACAAGCTTTTGTGATGTTTAAAGATTCTGTATTTAATTTATTTTCCGATAGTCAGTATATAGTTAACGCTATAGTATCCCTTGAAGATGCTGGTAGGATTTCCCCTTCCTCTACTGTTTTCTACTTGCTTTCCACTATACAAAGTCTAATCTGGGACAGAAAAGATCCATTCTTTATAGGACATATCAGGGCACATACAGGATTGCCTGGAGCCCTTAGTTTGGGCAATGATTTAGCAGATAAAACTACACATGACATATATATTTTTTCTACACTAGAAGAAGCTACAAATTTTCATAAAAGGTTTCATGTTAATATTAATACTTTACAAAAGCATTTTAAAATAACTAAGGAACAAGCCAGACATATAATAAAACAATGTCAAAATTGTGTGACATTTTTACCACAAGTTAATCTTGGAGTCAATCCTAGAGGACTGATACCTAACCATATTTGGTAGATGGACGTCACACACTTGCCAGAATTTGGAAAATTAAAATATTTACATGTTACAGTTGATACTTCTTCCGGATTTTTGATGGGCTCCCTTCATGCCGGAGAAAAAACTAATGATGTTATAGCTCATTGCTTACAAAATTTTGCCACTGTGGGCGTTCCTAAACAGTTAAAAACAGATAATGGTCCTGGTTATACTTCTACCTCTTTTAAACAATTTTGCTCATCATTTGGCATTACTCATATAACAGGAATCCCATACAATCCACAGGGACAAGGCATAGTTGAAAGAGCTCATCAAACTATTAAAACGTACTTATTAAAGCAAAAAGAGGGAATTGGAAAGGGATATATATCCCCCAAAGATAAACTTAAAATAACGCTTTTTACTCTAAACTTTCTAAATTTGGATTCATCAGGACTTAGTGCTGCGGAAAGGCATATGTATCCAAAAAATGTACATAAGCCTAAAGTACTTTGGAAAGATATTCTAACAGGACAATGGAAAGGTCCTGACCCAGTGATTGTCTGGAGTCGGGGTTCTGTTTGTGTTTTTCCACAGGGAGAACAGCAGCCGATTTGGATTCCAGAGAGATTAACTAAAGCAATTTCTACAGACCAAAAAGAAGATGCTTTGACTCAAATCCATAACAGCTGATATCCAGGGCTCCAGCTTGGCTATTCTTACATCTGCGACAGTGATTAACCAGGGTGCTTTTTTTCAATATCTATTTTATTATTGCTTTATCCCACATCATAAAGTTCTATTTTATTTTTTGAGCTCATACAAACCTAGGTTAATGTTTTTCTGATCAGTTTTATTTTTTGACTGTGGAGTTTTTAAACATTGCAATGGAGATTTCACCTAGGTAAAGCTACAAGGCCTTTACTATTGTCTTATGTGTTGTACGTTTGTGTGCGCATTTGTGTTTTGTGTTGTATGTCTGTGTGTGTGTATGTCCATAGATCTTATATGAGGAGCGCTCATGAAAAAATGGATCCGAATTATTTTTTTTTTATTCACATGATTTATATGGCTTAATTTAAATTAGGTAAACAGCTGTTAAGGATTGTTTTTAAACATGGTTAACAGATCTGTTTGTTTACTTTCACCTTTCCTTTTCATTATATTTAATAATTCTGTTCAGGATAATGTCTCTTTAGCATCATTGCCAGAATTCCTATCTCCATCCCAGTGCCGGTGAAGACAAAGATAAAACCAGACTACAGCTTCTATGATAGCTATCACAGTAAACTGTATAAACTGATGCATCAATGAATATAACTCAACAAGTAATGCTCAATCAAGGAGTCGATTTACTTTGGGAGGAAATGGACATATTGATAGACTCCTCCGCTTTGAACTGCCTGCAGAACTTGCCTGGACTATATATCACTTGTATGCATTGTGAACTATCGTTTGGTGCAGCGAATTGTGGTAGTGCTGGCATATCTTTGCTGATGGTGTCACCAGTGATGCAATTTTTCCAAAGGAGCCGTCAATTTGCTTGGTGTCGTGGCATTTCTGTATCCTCCTCCCTTCTGCTAGTGATGGTCTAAAATTTGGGGGCCAACAGAGGTGAGGCAAAGAACCTCACCCCCCCACTGGCACCAAGGGCAAAATTGGGGGCCAACAGAGGTGAGGCAAGAACCTCACCCCCCCACTGGTGCATAGGCCATTCCACAAGTATGGCTGTATGCTGGACCGTAGTCAGTGACGGGTATGATCCAATTGCAGTGGTATCAACCTAAGACAGGAGGCTGACGCCTAGAGGTCAGTTTTTCCCATGACGGGTAAGAACCATATGTTGAATTGGACAACCTACCAGGCACGGTCCTTAAGCCACATTGCTTGTTGTTTAATTAATCAGAAGGGGGGAGATGCTGAGGGCCATTGCTAAGTAAGAATGACGCATGGCATGACCCAGGTCATTTGCAGTGTCATTGCATGTAAGGTAACCTTGCTCAAGGACCAGGGCAGATCCGGGTTTAGGGCGGATCGGGGTTTAGGACAATCCGGGTTTAGGGCGGTTCCAGGTTTAAGGTGTACCCTGCTGGGAATAGGGCGTATCCTGCTGCCTCAGGCGCGCCTGCTCGTTGAGTTCTTGTGGGATTCAGAGAGTATTTTGGGATTTTGCCCAGAACGTGATTTGGGCCCAGAACGTGAATTCCCCCAGAACGTGTTTGTAGAGTGACAGTTTGAGAATAAAGAGTTGCTGTTTGAATCTACAAGGCTGTGAGTGGCTCGTGATTTTGTGCCCAGCCAGACTGCGGCAAAGAACAAATCAACACTAAAAGCAGAAGTGAGGAAATAATTAAAATCAGAGCCAATATCAATGAAACAATCAAAAAATTCAGAAAAATCAACAAAACAAAAGCTAACCAAGAGAAAGAAGGAAAAAACTCAAATTACTAAACTTCATGATGAAAAAGGAAATATCACTATGGACACTGAAATATAAATGATAATCAGAAATGTAAATGATAATCAGAAACTATTTTGAAAATTTATACTCCAATAAAATAGAAAATCTTGAAGACATCAACAAATTTCTGGAGATATATGTATATATAACCTATCCAAATTGAGTCAGGAGGACACAGAAAATTTAAACAGATCAATTTCAAGCAATGACATTGAAGATGCCATCAAAAGCCTACCAACAAAGAAAAGTCCAGGACCAGACAGATTCTCAGCCGAGTTCTACCAAACCTTCAAAGAAGAACTAACACCAATCTTCCTCAAATTATTCCATGAAAAAGAAAAGGAGGGAACCCTTCCAAACTCATTCTATGAAGCTAGCATCACTCTGATGCCAAAACAAGACAAAGACACATCAAGGAAAGAAAACTTTAAACCCATATCCCTGGTAAACAAAGAGGAAAAAATTCTTAATAAAATACTACAAATTGCATACAAAAACATGTTAAAAATATAGTGCACGATGATCAAGTGGGGTTCATTAAGGGGTGCAAGGTTGGCTCAACATACAGAAATCAATAAACAATTCAACACATCAGTAGACTTAAAGACAATAATCATATAATCATCTCAATAGGTGCTGAAAAAGCACTTGACAAAAAACAGCATCCATTCATGTTCAAACACTAGGAAAACTAGGGAACATACATTACAATTGTAAAAGCTATATATGTTAAACCCAAGGCCAACATTCTAAATGGAGAAAAATTGAAAACATTTCCTCTAAAAACTGGAACAAGACAGGAACGCCCTCTTTCACCATTTCTGTTCAACATAAAAATTAAAAGGATACAAATAGGAAAAGAGCTCCAACTATCCTTATTTGCCGACAACATGGTTCCATATTTAGAAGACCCAAAAACCTTCACCAGGAAATTTCTAGAACTCATAAACAAATTCAGCAAAGTAGTAGGATATAAAATTAAGACCCATAAGTCAATTGTGTTCCTATACACCAATGATGATCAGCTGAAAGAGAAATTAGGAAAACCATCCCATTCACAATAGCCTCAAAATAAATAAATAAATGAATAAATAAAATACCTGGGAATCAATCTAACAAAAAGGTGAAAGACCTCTACAATGAAAACTACAGAAAACTAAAGAAAGAAACTGAGGACGATGTGAGAAGATGGAAAGATCTCCCATGTTTGTGGATAGGCAGAATTAATATTGTCAAAATAGCCACACTACCAAAAGTACTATGCAGATTTAATGCAATTCCTATTAAAATTCCATTGACATTCTTCATAGAAATAGAAAAAGCAGTCATGAAAATCAATTGGAAAAATAAGAGGCCCAGAATAGTCAAAGCAATCCTTGATAAGAAAAGTGATGCAGGGGCTGGGGTTGTGGCTCAGCGGTAGAGCACTCACCAAGCACCTGCAAGGCCCTGGTTTCAATCATCAGCACCATATAAAAATAAATAAATAAAATGAAAGTATTGTGTCCAACTACAACTAAAAAATAAATATTAAAAAAAAAAAAAAAAAGAGAAGTGATGCAGGAAGCATCACAATACCAGACCTTAAATTATACTACAGAGCTATTGGCACAAAAACAGACATGAATACCAATGGAAGAGAATAGAAGACACAGAGACAAACCCACATAAATACAGTTATCTCATACTAGACAAAGGCACCATAAACATACATTGGAGAAAAGATAGCTTCTTCAACAAATGGTGCTAGGAAAACTGGAAATACATATGTAGTAGAAGGAAATTAAACCCCATCTCTCACCTTGCACAAAACTCAACTCTAAGTGGATCAAGGACCTAAGCATTAGATCAGACACCCTGAGCCCACTAAAAGAAAAACTAGGCCCAACTCTCCATCATGTCTTCTTAGGAACCGACTTTCTCAAGACTCCCAAATCACAAGAAATAAAATCGAGAATCAGTAAACAGGATGGTATCAAACTAAAAAGCTTCACAGCAAAGGAAACAATCAAGAATGTGAACAGAGAGCCTACAGAATGGGAGAAAATCTTTACCACCTGAACCTCAGAGCATTAACCTTCAGGATAAATAAAGAACTCAAAAAACTTATCCCCCCCAAAAAAAATAATCCCATCAATAAATAAGTAAAGGAACTAAACAGGCACTTCACAGAAGAAGAAATATGAATGGTCAACAAATATAGCAATTAGAGAAATGAGAATTAAAACTATACTGAGATTCCATCTAATTCCATTCAGAATGGCAATTATCAAGAATATAAGTAACGATAAATGTTGGCGAGCATGTGGGGGAAAAGGTACACTCATACATTGCTGGTGGGACTGCAAACTGTGGCAACCACTATGGAAAGCAGTATGGAGATTCATCAGAAAACTTGGAATGGAACCACCATTTGACCCCATTTTCCTGCTCCTCAATTTATACCCAAAGGACTTAAAATCAGTATACTACAGTAATACAGCCACAACAATGTTTATAGCAGCTCAATTCACCATAGCTAAGCTATGGAACCAAGCTAGGTACCTTCAACAGATGAATGGATAAATATATGTGATATACATATACATACACAATGAAATATTACTCAGCCATAAAAAGAATTACTTTCTGACTTTTTCTGGTAAATGGATGGAGCTGGAGACTATCATACTAAGTGAAATAAGCCAATCCCAAAATACTCCCAAAGAAGGTCATTAGATAAGATAAAAAAAAAAAAAAAAGAAGGTCATTAGATGAGACAAGGGGAATGAAGCAATGGGAGGGGGGTTGGGAATAAGAAAGACAGTAGAGTGAAACATACATAATTTTCCTATGTTAATATATAAATATATACCACTAGTGAAACTCCACCTCGTGTACAACACAAGAATGGGCTCCTAAATAGAGTAAATTATAGTCCATGTATGTATAATATGTTATCATACACTCTACTCTCATGTATATCTAAAAAGAATAAATTAAGAAATGGTGTCACAAAGAACAAAAGAGGAATGAGTTTCAAATGGTGATAAAAGTTAAATGCTACAAAAAAAATAATAAATACTCCCTGGACTTGGTAGAGAAGATCAGTAACATGCAAAAACAGTTTCCATGGAGATGGAAACAGCATTTGGCTGGAAAGGGTTGAAAAGCGGAAAGTGAATAAGTAAAAAATAAACTACTTTTTCATGACGCTTAGCTATAAACTAGAGGAAGGGCACTCAGTTCAAAGAATAAGGAAACAGGATTTATCTACTCTGAAATGGAAGTATGTTATTCTAATTCTGAGATAATAGAGTGTATATTGAGTCACTCCTCATCCTTAAGTGTCCTTATCCTTGTTCCTTCCTGATACTTATATATATATTTTAGGGAAAAAGAAGAGATAAAGGTTTAAAAAAAAAAAAAAAACAAAGTGGCAAGGGGTAAGAAAAGAGAAGAGGGAAAAGAAGAAAGAGAAATGGAAAAGAGAACAAATGTTTGTATGTTGCAAAGTAAAGGCTCAAGTATGTACACACGGATTATTAAGTTGAGGTATACAGCTGTTCAATTTCTTCCCAAGGGAAAGCAGAGTTTCCAGTTCTGCCATTCTCAAACATCATGACTACCTTCTACATGCAAGGAATTCAACACTCCTATTGCTCCACTACTCCAAAAAGGGTGGATTTAATTTGCTTCCTTGCTGCCCTGAACTAGTTGGCATTTGTGCTCCTTACCCTCTTTAATAAACTGATGGTTATCTCAACTGGCACAATCTTTCCATCTTTAATGTACTTTTCAATGAGTTCACCATACTGTGAATCTGGGTTCTTCCTTTCATCACGAAGAAGTTCTCCTGCAGAGAGGTGTGTGTAGCCATATTTCTAAAGAAAAAACATAAAGGAAAAAACTCAAAATTCATTCAAACCCAGTAGTAGGACTATACATTTTTTATTTCATGTTAATTTTCTATATTCTATCTTTCAACAATAAATAAGTTTTGCTTGTATATTAATAAAAAAATTTTTGAGATTTCATATACTCCAGTGGGATTACTAATAAGTATCCTTACCCTTCATAAACATGTGTGTGAACATAAAATCATTCCCAAATTTTTCTTAAATGTTCAAGGCATTAGCACCTCATTATACTCCTGCACAAACACAACCCAAGCTTAAGTACTATAAATACTGTTCAAAGAAAAGTCTAACAAAAATTTATATGAATCAAGACAAAACATCAAAAATCTTACCAGACTTTGCTACACCTACCTTCTATAAAAATTTCTGCTTTCTTAAACTTGAAATGTCTAAATTGGGGGCGGGGAGTGTGGCTCAGTGATCAAGCACCCTAGCACATATAAAGCCCTTGGGTTCCATCCCTAGTATACACTGCCCCCCAAAAGCTTAAATTAAACATCACTATTTATAAACCTCATTCCATTTGGTTTTCCTTTAATAATAAATAGCATAAGATCTACCTTCCCCACAAAATCACCTTTCCTGACCACTCTGGAGAGTGCTCACATAATCAAAATGTGCCTGAAAGTATCAATTTCTCTCTACCTAGACCACTCCTATCATGCCCCAAAGTCCATTTTCTACCTTTCTACTTGTGATAAGAAGTCTCATTTGTAAAGTGGGAATACAGAAACCTACTTTTCAAGTTTGTAGGTATAATTAAATGCGATAATGCACATAAATTGCCTACTACTATTTGGACATAAAAGCCATTCAATTACATTCTTGTTATCATGAAGATACTTACCTTATCTTTTCATATAATACACAGTCATGCACTGCATAACAATGTTTCTTTCAATGATGAATCACCATATATGATGGTACAAAGGATTATAATGGAGTCAAAAATTTTTATTGCTTAGTGACACCGTAGCTGACAAGTTGTAGCACAATGTATTACTCACATAACATTGGCAATGCTGGCGTAAAAAAACCCCAAAGTGTTGTCACTCATATAAAAGTATAGTACAAAAAAAAAAAGTATAGTACATGCAATTATGTATAGTACATATTACTTGATAATAATAAACAATATTACTGGTTTATGTATTTACTATACTTTTTATAATTAGAGTGCATTCCTTCTATTTATCGAAAAAATTTCACTATAAAACTGTTTATGCATTGGTGCACACCCATAATCCCAGTGGCATGGGAAGCTAAGGCAAGAGGATCATGAGTTCAAAGCCAGCCTCACAAAAGCAAGGCGCTAAGCAACTCAGTGAGACCCGGTCTCTAAATAAAATACAAAATAGGACTGGGAATGTGGCTCAGTGTTTGAGCACCCTGAGTTTAATCCCAGTATCCACCCTCCCCCCCCCCCAAAAAAAAACCTGTTTATGACATGTTCCCAGCATCAGCCTCAAACATCTCATGCTTTCTGTGTCTACTGACTGCATCAAGAGGCCATATTGAGTAACTACCCCAAATCATGTAGGTATGTGAAAGTGCACTCACAACAACAAAATGCCTAATGGCTCATTTCTCAGACCTTATTCCTATCACTAAGGAATGTATGACTTAATGACAAAGATACTTCTGAGAAATGTGTCATCAGATGATTTTGTTGTTGTGTGAACATCAGTGTATACTTACACAAACGAAGACAGCTACAAAGCCTTACTTTAGTGATATATCTTATGGCACCAAATCATACATGTAGCCTGTGGTTGACTGAAGTGTTTTTATACAATGCACATAAGTTTTATATAGAGAGAAAGAGAGAGAGACAGACAGACACACACATACTTTAGGGGGTTTTGACAAAAAAACTAGAGGAGCTTAAGTGAGACAACAGATATGAATATCTTCTAAAAGGTCAACAGTACGGTATTATTATTATGGCATTGATCTTTATTATTCAGGACTCAGAAATCATATATTAGGTCAGGGTATAGGATGACAGTTAAGCTAAGTCCCTTAAGATGCTATATTATATTGCCATTTCCCCTTGGGTAAAATGAGAAAACAATACAGTGTAAGAAATAATTCTGAGTAATGAAAAATAAAGACGTTGTGTCCACCTATAACTAAGAAATTAAAAAAAAAAAAAAGAACTATACAAGCCACTTTAAAAATGTTCTTTTCTCTCAAATATTAGAAGACATTCAATGCTTGGTTGCACCAACCAACATCCTAAATTCTTTAAGATTTCCTCTATAGATTTTTATCTTATCTATGATAAATACTTGGATAATTTAAATGTTATATTAAATTTCCATGTGAAGATTTGAGATAGCCCACACTACCATCCATCTTTTAAACTGTTTGCTTTCTCATTTTATAAAAAACAGCTCTTTTGATTATCCAGGACATGGTGAGCTTTGTATTGTTTAAGATATTTAAAAATTTTTTTTTTGTTTTAACAGTTCTGGAAATCAAACACAAGGACTCATGAACACCAAGAAGGTGCTTTACCATGGAGCTATATCCCCAGCCCAAGGGTCATTTTATTTATTTATTTTTTGGATGGCAGAAGCCATATTGTTTACCTTTTTCCCACTTTCCAAAATTCTTGGTTAAGCTTGTTCTTGCTTACTAAATAGTAAGCTAGCAGTACGGTGGTCAATAAAGGAAAACAAACTCTGAACAGATTATTTGCTGACTTAACTTGGGTAGGAAGCTAAATGAGAACAAACAAAAACCTTAATATCATCCCTGTCTCTTAGTCATATAGGTCCTTCCACTAGAAGAAATGACCAAAAAGTGATATCTAATTACTACAATTAGTATTTTTATTGAAAAACCACATTTACATGAAATAGAAATACAAAGTTGTTTAATTATTTAAACTTATTTTTAAATTATTTCACATCATTTATAAATGCCTATTTGGATTAGTGAGTATAGGCAAACTTCTGAAAGCTGTTTAAAGAAAAGGACTTTATTTAAAAAATGAGGCATGACCTACTTTCCCACCTACTATGTACAATTTTCAAAGAGCACTGTGTAACTGCTGTCCACAAAGTTTATAGCAGCTTCATTTCCCACTGTTTATTTTGGCTACTACTTGGCAGTCTCCTCTTGCTGGATACTCACTCTGATCTAGTGATTACAGCATATGGTAATATTGAATAAATGCAGAGACAAACAGTACCAAACAATGGCAAACACTCAGTGAAAACATCAATGATACAGATTGCTTTATAATCTCTGCTGTGTGAAAAACATGTACATTTAGAAGCCTAGTTAGTAATTTAGAAATTAGTATACTGTTTGTTTCCTGACACAGGAGAGCCCAAATCTGCAAGCTTTATATTGCATTAAAATGGGGTTTGGCATTATAACACTATTTTTTAAAAAAACAGAAACCAGTAAACTATAGATATATATAAATGATATAATAAAAGAGAATTTTATGGTTTATCAAAGAGAAAATAACCTGACCTGCAAGGTAATTTAAACAAATACAACTATGTTAAACCTATACATGTGTCTTTCAACTTTTCATCCACATTCCATTTTTAAAAATTCTCTTACCAGATACCTTTTCATACTATATTCTTCTTAAGGATTTTATTGAAGTTATCCTCTTACCACAGAGTTGCAACAGCAACAAAAAAGGAATGATCACTTACATACTAGTTATTATGGCATTTTAATAACAGCTAGACTCTTGCGGGTATATTTTCAAAACATTCTGTTGTTACTAAGTAATCACTGATGGCAATTTTTAGGAAAGCAAGAATGAACATTTTCCAACCTTTACCAAAACTTTTTTACATCCTGAGACTTTCTAGCAATCAAAACCTAGTGGGTCACTAACTACAGTCTTAAGGGTAACATTCACAGCCACAGCACCTTATAAATACTATAACGGACAATAACTACAATTACCAGCTACTAGTCAATTGAAAAGTAGTAGTTTTCTAGTGACAAATACATAAACTTAGAAATCATATATTAGGTCAGGGAATAGGATGACAGTTAAGCTAAGTCCCTTAAGATGCTATATTATATTGCCATTTCCCCTTGGGTAAAATGAGAAAATAATACAGTGTAATAAATAATTTATTTAGTGTAACTGTCTATATTTTTTATTTTCATTTTTTCCTTAAAGAAGTTGAAAAACTTCTCATGATATAGCTCAGTTGGTAGAGTGCTTGCCTCGCATGCACAAGGCCCTGGGTTTGACCCTCAGCATCACAAAAACAAAACAAAAGCAACTAATGAAGAAGCTGAAAAACTCAACCACTTTCATGAATCTCACACTAAGATCTGAAGGGAGCAAAAGGAACCATGTTCAACAAGTACAAAAACATCATTCTATTTTACAGCAACTAAGCAAATGCTGCCAATCTTATAGCTTCAAATATCAAACCATCTTTTGTGGGTTTTTTGTTTTTGGTACTAAGGAATGAACCCAGGGGCACTTAACCACTAAGCCACATTCACAGTCCCTTTTATATGTTTTAATTTTGAGACAGAGTCTAAGTTGCTTAGGCCCTCCCTAAGTTGCTGAAACTAGCTTTGAACTTGCAATCCTCCTGCTTCAGCCTACTGAGCCACTGGGATTACAGGCATGCACACCGTGCCTGGCTCAAACGACTTGATTAATCTGGAGACCAATGTAGCTCAGTAGTAGAGCATTTCCCGAGCATGAACAGGGCCCTGGGTTTGATCCCCAACACCACATACAAAAATTATTATGGGCTGGGTTGTGGCTCAGTGGTAGAGCGCCCACCTAGCACCTGTGAGGCCCTGGGTTCAACCCTTAGCACCACATAAAAATAAATAAATAAAATAAAGGTATTGTCACCAACTACAACTAAAAAATAAATATTTTTTAAAAAATCAGATTATGTAGTTCTATGTGAACAATAAAAACAAAAATGTTCAACATACAAATGATGCATAAATAGCAAGTTTCTAAATGTAGAAAGAGATCCAGATGTCAGGCACCTCCTATTAATGTGGCAATTAGAAAGGACCACAGATAGTGCTACTGAACCTTCTACATTACACAGAAGGAAGGAAGCAGAAATACTAGATACAAATATATTTTTAAAGCAACGGAGTAAAATGTTTTAATTTTGTTTTACAACCACATTTAAAAACTTTATTAACTAGTATTAACTAGTTTCAACAAGAAAACAAGTGAATATATCTACAAACATGAACTGCATTCCCCCAACAGCAGGTGGGGTAGAGTTAAGCTTAGGGTATTCCATTAGGGAACTGGAAAAGCTGAATGAAGGAACAGCAAACAGTGACCCAAGTGTATCACTTCAGCTTAAGCATGAGGCCTCACATACTGGAGATCATACTAACAGGTTCATGTAGTCCAGTATCAAGTCATCCAAAGCCAGGTTATGCTCGCTCAGCAGGGGTTTGTCCATCAGCACTCTGTGGAGCTCCATGCATATGAGACATTGTGGACATAGCAAATCAAAACTACTATGTGTCTTTTAAATGAACATCTATGAAGTATTTAAGACCAAGTTTACTTTGTATTCTCTATAAGATTAGTGAACCTTAAAATCCATATGTTGGGGCTTCCAGGATCCCCAGACCCGCAAGCCAATAGTGGACAGATAGATGGTCCTATTGCTCCTGATCTTAAGGTCCATCTCTTCCTCTCATTTTTGCTTTTCTACTCAGATTCTGCCTGCCTCAACTCTTGGTAGGAGCAGGCTTAGGTGAAGACAAAGGTTAAGAGGCAACATCAAGGGCTGGTGTTGTAGCTCCTGCCTAGCAGGTGTGAGGCACTGGGTTCAAGTCTCAGAACTGCACATAAATAAATATAATAAAGGTCCATCAACAACTAAAAAAATAATTTAAAAAAAAAAAGAGGCAATGTCAAAGCCCAGATGAAGCTCTGAACTCCATCAGAGTTCCTCAAACCCCTCAAAGCCTATCTTGAATGGCCTTACCTCGCTGGGGATACCTATTATTATAAGTGTTGTCAGACAGGAAGATGAGCACAATGGAGATTTTTTAAAAAATATTTATTTTTCTTAGCTGTAGTTGGACACAATACCTTTGTTTTGTTTATTTTTATGTGGTGCTGAGGACTGACCACAGGGCCTCATACGTGTTAAGCGAGCACTCAATTGAGCACTCAACCACAAACCCAGCCCCCACAATGGAGATTGAGAGTTTTGTTTGAAAAGCTCTTTATCAAGTCACTCCCTGGCCTGAAACCTTTTAGTAACTCTCCTTTGCTACTACATAAAATCCAAAGTCTGGTCTTTCCAGAGCCAGACTATGTTCAAATCTTGAACTTTCCACTCATTAGCCATGTGATCTTAGAAAGGATCTGTGATCACTATCCTTATTTCCCCTTCTGGAAAATGGGAAAGATAGTACTGGCCTATACTGGACATGTTATATGTATGGCACCAGTTTTTTGGCTTTTGTTTTTTGGAGGTTTGGGGGTTTTTGTTTTGTTTTGTTTTCTGCTACCAGGGACTGAACCCCTAGGTGCTTAACCACTGAGCCACATCTCCAGCCCTTTTTATTTTTATTTTTACTTTTGAGACACGTTCTAAGTTACTTAGGGTCTTGCTAAATTGCTGAGGCTAGCTTTGAACCTGCAATCCTCCTGCTTCAGCCTCCCAAGCCGCTGGGATTACAGGCATGTGCCACCACACCCAGCTATATAAGATTATCTTTGTCACTCATGATCCACATGCTCAGAGTTTATCTCTTCCAGACTCATAGAATGTCCCACCATAGGGCATGGAGTTTGGCATCCCATGTAGCCACAGCAACCTTGAAGTGTGGGGCAATTAATACTCACAGAGGAAAATTTTGACTAATGGGAAATGGGAGGTAGGAGAAAGCCATGCGGATGAATTCTGCCTTCTCTCCCTTCCATGAATTGCTATAAGGCATTATTTCTCCCATACAGCCAAGCCTCTGGGGAGATTCCCAAGTAGGCAGGGCATATGCATGCTGGGCCTCTTCAAGGCTTGTCATGAAGCAGTGTCCAGCTTGAAACAATCACTGCATTACCTACCGTTCACCCCTGCCTTGCTTCCATTTTCTCACCACTAATGCTTTGGTTTGTACCTCCAAAATAAAATATCAGCATTTTTAAAAAAAATCTATATGATGGCTGTCGACAATTCACCTTCCAAAGAACATTCAAGAAATGCTGTGGGTGCTATGAAGAGTCATCTATACCCACCAGTCTGGTACCTGTTGCAAACAATTGTTTTACAGCCTACAACATGCCAGGACACTTTTGTGAGGTTTTCATTTGTTTCAAAGGCAAAGCTAATAGAATTTCCCCAATTAATCTAAACAATGTCATAAAGATATTCCATGAATATACTTGCCAGTCCTGGAAAATTTACTTTTCTTTGACTGTAAGATCACAGTGCCTGGAGAAATATTGGGGAATTCAATCTACCAAATTATGCTATGTCCACGTATGAAAGAATATACACAATGAATCCTGTTTTTATTAGTTGTAACACATTAATAATAATAATAATAATAAGGAGGAGGAGGAGGAGGAAGAGATCAGTAGAGTCGAGCAAGGGGACTGAAGGAGGGTGAAGGGGAAGGAAAAACTGGAGAATAAGATTGATCAAATTTCATTATGTACATGTACAAATATAGCAAAACGAGTCCCTCTATTATATACAATTATATTGCACCAATTTAAAAAAAGAATGTATATTCTTATGTTATGGCCTGTAGCAGTCTGTAAATGTCAAGAAAACGAATGTAGTTGATAGTGTTGAAAATATTAATAATAATCATAACAGTGCCCAGGTACTTATTTGCCAACTTTCTAGGGTTCCTTCCAGTCCATCCACAGAGGATTAAAAAACAATTTTTCCTACTATAATTACCATTAAGAAAAAGCATTGTTAAGAAAAAGCCTCTGGGAGGAATAGATGAACTCTAGATAAGGCAGAGGGGTTGGAGGGGAAGGAAGGGGGCTTGGGGTTATTAATGATGGTGGAATGTGATGATCATTATTATCCAAAGTACATGTATGAAGACACAAATTGGTGAGAATATACTTTGTATATACCAGAGATACGAAAAATTGTGTTGTATATGTGTAATAAGAATTGTAATGCATTCCACTGTCATTCATAAATAAATAAATAGACAGATAGATAGATAAATAAAGAACCTATGGGGCTGGGGTTGTGGCTCAGTGCCTGGCATGTGTGGGGCACTGGCTTCCAGTTTCAGCACTGCATATAAATAGGTGAATTAAAAAAAAGGTCCATCAACAACTAAAATATATATTAAAAAAAAAAAAAAACAAGAAGAAAAATCCTAGGGCTTGGGGCTATAGCTCAGTAACACAGTGCTTGCCTATCATGTGCAAGACCTGGATATCCCTCCAACATTTTGCAAGTCCCAGCACTATGGGGAAAACATAAAAAACAAAGAAAGGAGTTGGAGTCGTAGTTCAGTGGTAGAGCACTTGCCTTGCATGTGTGAGGCACTGGGTTCGATCCTCAGCACCACATAAAAATAAATAAAATAAAGGCATTGTGTCCATCCTCAATTAAAAATAATTTTTAAAAAAATAGAAAGAAAAAGTCTAGATCCAGTGAGAGAAAAGCTGAATGTAATATCTGACTTAAACTGCTAGTTGATTTCCAATCTCATTTTCAGTTGGTGCTCACTGAATTTCTAAATATGAGCATTGCATTTAATGATACCTATTTAATTATGAATCCACATTAACTATAAAGTATAGAATTTATAAATTAAGTTAAAACTTTTAAGCAAGAAGCATTAACAGACATACTTCAAATTAACATGTAGCATATTTTCCTATGATTAGAGAATGATATTTAAAGCTTACAATCCTGTAAAGGAGAAAAGAGGAAGGAGATAATCTATTCAAATGCAGACAATTACAGCCCCATTTCATTTTTCTCAATGTTTTGATCTTCATGTAAAAAAATCTTAATTCAAGCAACATTTTGAACTTATTTTAAATCTACAAATATTTATTAAACGTTTACAAAGTGCTGGGCAGTAAGCTGATTCAGAAGAGATAAAGAGTTTGTATTTACAAAAGATGTAATAGTGAGGGCTGGGGTTGTAGCTCAATGGTAGAGGGGGTCCCTCACTGTGTGAGGCACTGGGTTCGATCCTCAGCACATAAAAAATTAAAAAAAAAAAAAAAGATATTATGTCCATGTACAACTTAAAAAATATTTTTTATGTTTATTTTTTAGTTTTAGGTGGACACAATATCTTTATTTTATTTTTATGTGGTTCTGAGGATCGAACCCAGTGCCACACGCATGCCAGGCGAGCGCGCTACCACTTGAGCCACACTCCGAGCCCCTTTAAAAATATTTTTTAAAAAGACATAATAGTGACTTGAATTTCTAAAATGACTTGAATTCTACTACTAAAAATAAAGGAAATTCTTCATATTTCCACAACTTTACTAGTCTATATCAACTGTGTCTGCTTGGGAAAAAGTAGATTGTTCAGAAGGCAGAATAATAGACTTGAAGAAAAAGTGAGTTAGGAGTCACCAGGTTTTTAAGACCTGGATATCCCTCCAACATTTTGCAGAAAGCTTCTCACATAATTGAGGATTATGGTATTTTACTTACATACCAAATGGTCCTTATAGCAACTGTGAATTGAAATTTTCACACTCCTTTTCATTCATAGTTGGTTAATTCCAGTACTTGTATTTCTTTTAACTCATCTCCATCATTCTGAATGAATTTGCATTTCCTACATTGGAAGCAAATGGAAAAAGGATCAAAGAGGAAGACCAAGCAGAAAGTGGTGGCACAAGCTTGGAATCCCAGGGACTAAGGATGCTGAGGGAGAAGACCAAATTCAAGGCCAGCCTCAGCAACTTAGCAAGACTTTGTATCAAAATAAAAAATTCAAGAGGACTAGGGATATAGCTCAGGAGTAAAGACCCCTGGGTTCAATCCCCAGCGCCAAAAAAAAAAGACCACCAGGACCAGAAACCCCCCAAAGAAATCAGGAGTTCGTAGATGATCATGTGAAAACTTTCAGCATTAATGAATAGACAGAGAGGTCTTATTACTCTTAGAAAACACCCACAGTTTTGTTAATTAAATAATCAATTTTTATTATCACTAAAAAGCCTACAATCTACATACTTATCTTATTTCTAGGCAAAAGCAGTATCTTAAGAAGTCCCTCCCATATCACTACAACCCAAACAGGCAGGTGGCCTAAGACTAGAATTCAGTTAATTCCATTCCTATGAAAGCACTTCAAGAAGGTCTACAGCAATGGTAAAACTGGTCTTTATATACTGATGAAGCCCTAATAAAACTGAGGTTTCTCAACAACCACTAAGCTGGCCAAATTGTACTTGTTTCTTATTTTAAAAGGACTAATAAAATTAAAATGAGAATGGAATTCACCCTGGGAAAAATCAAAAACAAAAAAGTCAGCCTAAGAGATGCAACTCCTTGAGAATGCTGCTTATAAAGAGACTCATCACAATCCTATAAAGGAGAAAAGAGGAAGGAGAAATGATAGCATTTTAATAGCTCAAATTCTCTTTAAGAAAAAAAATTTAGATTTAAGAATCAACACTTGACAAAAATATACAAAGATAAAACTCTGAATGACAATAATATGCAAACAAAATATCTAAGCACTGGCAAAATGACCAAACAAATGGGGAAATACAATTAAAGAAACACAGAATTCATCTAAGAACATGAAAAGGGTGAATAAAGTAAAAATACTTAGTATGCTGAACAAGCGTGTTCATGGTTTTATAACTAAAACTAAAAGCTTTATAACTAAACGCCACCACAGCCCAGTGTGACACTGGGAAATTTAATCTTTCTTGGTCTTTTGTTTTGGGGGGTTGATGGGGACAGGCAACATGTTACTACCTTGCTCAGGCTGGTCTCTAGATTGTGATCCTCCCACTAAAGTCTCCCCAAGTAGCTGGGATTACAGGGATGTATTACCATGCCCAGTTTCTCAAGTCTTTATTTTTTAAACAGAAATACTATCTATACTATCAGAAATAACATGTACACTATACTACCAGCCACAACAAAATATCATTCCTAGTTCTAACAATCAGAAGAATCTTCTGAAACACATTCTCCTAAAATCATGGACTATTCACTATCAGATTCAAGCCTACTATGAGAACACTCCAATCAGAAAAGAGAAAAACATACCTTTTACTCATAATCAGTTTATTTTGGAGCAAAGTCCAAAATAACTAGTGGATAAATTACAAATTACACACCAATAAAGGAACAGAACTACCAAACCAGCTCAACATAAAATAAAATGTATTCAAAAAAGGAGCAAACTTAGAAGTACAACAATACAATAAATATTGTAGAATATGAAAATCCAGTTCATTATGTAAATAGCCTTAAACAGAGGTTCTAAAAATCAGCATCAGGGATATATTGGAGGATATTAAAAAGCTTATGAGAACCAACAAAAATTTATCTTGCTTACTTCTTTTGTTTTTATTTTCTGTTTTCATCCCTCCCCAACCCCTCAGTACTGGGGATTGAACCTAGGGGTGCTCTACCATTGAACTATACTCCCAGCCCTTTTAATTTTTTAATTTTGAGACAGGTCTTGCTAAGTTGTTGAGGCTAGCTAGCCTCAAACTTGCTATTCTCCTGCCTTAGCCTCCTTAGTTGCTGGAATTACATGTGTGAGCCACCACATCTGGCTCTGCTTACTATCTTTTTATAAGCAAATAGATCAACAGCTTTTCAACCTACTAGCAGTGACTAATTAAAGAAAACACATTTAAAATATTCTATTAAAAATGTCAATAAAAACAAATTTAGGAATAAACCTAAAATTAAATGTGTAAGAATTATATTAAGAAACTAAAAACACCTTACTATAGGACATAAATAAAACCAAAGCCCTGGGTCTGATCCCTAGCCCTGCTCCAAAGAATCTCAATATAAAAAAACACCATCAAGGAAATAAAAAAAGGAAAACAACTTTCATAATTAAAAATTTATTTAAACTATAAAACTAAATCATTGTAGAAAATAGCCTTTCTACATGCCTGTAATCTCTGTTACTTAAGAGGCCATGACAGGAGGACTCCAAGTTCAAAGCCAGCTTTGGCAATTTAGTGAGGTTCTGTCTCAAAAATTAAAAAAGAGCAAAGGATGTATCTTGTAGTAGAAGGCCCCTCAGTTCAACCCCCAGTATCTACCTCCTCACACATAAAGAAAATAGCAGCTTTAATGATAAGATATCGGGGAATTGCTCTAAAACCAAAAATCAATTCAAATGTTTAGATAAAAATTTCTCTGGAAAGTGATCCACCCCTTAAACAAAGGAAAAACAAAAGTATAATATAGCAACACAGAAACACTCTGCATGGGCATGAAGTCAGGAGTTGTAGAATGAGACAGAAAACAGTCCAGTTTCATAGACTAGAAACAGATGGCAATTTAGAGACATACTCAGTTGAGAGAATCCAAAAGGCATAGCAGAAAAGGTTAAGAAAAAAATGTATTCGATGAAGCCCTACTTTAGACACCGGAGTTCAAAATTACAAACAGGATGTTCTGGAAATGCCATTTCTATGGCACAGAAAATATACCCACACTATTGGTCTCCAGAATAAACTGTTGGAGCACTTTCAGAAGTTTATTATGCCAAGCAACTTTCTCATTCACTTTAAAGAATATGTATCACTGCTTAGACATTAAAGAATCACCTGCATTTTTAGTTTAACAATCTGTGTTAATTGAAGAAAGTGTGAGGAAAAAGTAGTACATGTTTTTTAAATTTTAGTATAAAATTTACCTTTATGAATACATTTTGTTCAATCTAAAATTAAAGTCAATGTAGGAATATACATTTTGATGATATAGCAATCAAATCTTAACCCAGCCTAGGATTTAATGCTGATAGCTGTGCCATTTTTATATGACAGGGTAGAATATAAGGGGTTGCTACTAATTCTTGATTAGAAACTAATTTTATCAAGTAAAATGCCCTCTGAAGTGGTAAGCTTCATGGGAAAATTTTGTATAACATTTTCCTTCCTGCCATTACAACACAATAGGAAGACATCTGAAAAACCATTTGTAAATGAACACCTTCTCCTAAGCTACTAATATGACTTAATTAACTAGAACCCACTATATCCCGAAATCAAAGTAATGAGACCGTTTCTGTCCCACCTTCTTACTTTTCATCTATCACTATCCCCTCTATTTTCCACTCCCATGTCCCAAGCAAAATATACACATTTATCAATTATACCTCTTTTTTAGTTTCGGGCTAACTTATCAGTCTTTTCATCTCTGTACCACAAGAGAGAACTGTAAATTCTAATGTGCAAGATGTAAGACCTCAACAATATTAACTTTTTAATTTCATGGACACATAAGCTTCATAATTCAATAAGAAGATATATAACAATAAAAAATGAGCAAAGATAACTTTTAAGATACAGTATTCTGAAAATAATACTACTTCACAACTACTAGATGGTCATAATTTTAAAAATAATAACAAGAAAACAATCCTTGTTTTGGTGAAGAAGAGAATCCTTGTACATTGTTCCTAGGAATGTAAAATAGTGCAGCTGCCTTGGAAAACAGTTTGGTGGTTCCTCAACAAGTTAAACACAAAATTACCATATGAACTAAAAAAATTCCACTACTAGATATATATATTCCAAAGAACTGAAAACAGGGACTCAAACAAATGTTTGTACAATAATGTAGACTAAAGCATTATTCATAATAGGGAAAGGAGGAAATGACTCAAGCGTTTCATCAACAGATGAATGTATAAGCAAAATATGGTACATACATACAATGGAATATTATTCAGTTACAAAAAGAAATGAAGTTCTAACTCATGCCAGCACAGATGAACATTTATAATATTAAGTGAAATAAGGCAGACACAAATTGACAAGTATGATTCCACTTACATGAGGTACTTAGAACAAGCAAGTTCAGAGAGACAAAAAATAGATTAGAAATTAATAGGGGCTGGGAAAAAGGAAAACAAAGTTTCTGCTAATAGTTAGCTTTTGTTTGGGTGACAAAAAATTTTTAGAAATATATAGTGACAATAGTTATACATTCACATTGCAGAGGCAATTAATGCTGAACTGCACACTTAAATAGCAAAATTTCATGTTATATTTTACAGTTTAAAAAACTAACACGAATCCCCAGCACCATTACAAAAAAAAAAAAAAACTAACATGATAAGATATACAGTTTAGTAACTTATGATACTTATATTACTATGAGGTCATTAGTCCCATTTACTAACTATTATGAATATAAATAGCCTTACACCTTAAACTTTTCCTTAAATCCATTTATCTTTTCTAAAATGCAAAAATCTAATTCAAAACACAAAGTAGAAAAATTTTTTTTCTTATTCAATAGACCCTAAAATACCATACAGATTTTTAAAAATCTGTTAACTGATTAGTGTATCATTAGTAAACAATGGAGATATCATTCTCCCCATAACTACTTTTGTACAAATTACTTTTTAATCTCTCTTTCCTATAAGTATTTTCTAAAATAATAACAGTCACTATTTACACACTGCCATGTACTGTATAAGCATTACCTTTATAACAACCCAGATGACATTGTTTTCAAATGAAGACACAGAATCAAAAAAAAAAAAAAAAAAAAATCAATATAGCCACAGATGCTAGACAGAGATCCAAACCAATATCTGACTTCAAAGTCTACATTCTTTCTAAACCTTTGTTATACTATAAGAAGTTAGCCCTAATATCCTTTTAAAATATTTTAGGGGCTGGGGTTGTGGCTCAGCGTTAGAGCACTGGCCTAACACGTGTGAGGCCGTGGGTTCAATCCTCAGCACCACATAAAAATAAATAAATAAAATAAAGGTATTGTGTCCAACTACAACTAAAAAATGAATATTTAATATATATATACATATATTTTATAAACACACACATAAAATTGTTACATTTCAAAAACTATTTCTTTTCTCAAAGTTTCAGGATCCTTGGTACCACTCTAAAGTTGTACGAAAACACAAAATACAGAAGGGAATCTATTAAATTTATTGGTACTCCCATTCATACAGTATAGAACAGGAAAGGCACACACACTCAGGGTAACTGGGTAATTTGCCTTTTGGCTAGACTGGGTTGCATGCTAACACTGAAGTCTTGAGATACAAATCTGTTTTAGGACTGGCAACACCACCTACCCCCTTTTGTAAAAGGCTCCATTTTACAAAAGAGGAAACAGATATGCTGGCTTGTCAGTGGAAAGCTGGCACTTGAACCCAGGTCTCCTGACTCTTAGTGACTATTATTCTTCAGTGGGCCTGTAAGGTAACCCCTCAGTGACCCATGTAGAGATGCAAAGACTTTCACCTCTAAGCTACCATAATCTTTGAATACCAGAGTCTAGTGGTGAATATCTGGGGGGGAAAAAGAGAGAGAGAGAGAGAGAGAGAGAGAGAGAGAGAGAGAGAGAGAGAGAGAGAGACCCAAAGTTGCTGGACTTCTAATAAATCCTGGCATACAGAAGTGATCAGTGGCATACAGAAGT
Source organism: Marmota flaviventris (assembly GCF_047511675.1). NCBI lineage: Eukaryota > Metazoa > Chordata > Mammalia > Rodentia > Sciuridae > Marmota > Marmota flaviventris. The sequence continues at coordinate 36,632,968 of NC_092507.1, read as the reverse complement.
GATCAGGAACTTACTGAATCCACACATAAAAATCCAGGTATATTTGACCCGCCTTGATTCAGTCTGATTTTGACTATCCTTGCTTCATCCTAACAGGCAAAAAAAATTTCCCACTATCTGAAAACTTACATTAGGCATCAAGTCAGTTCCAATTACATAATCAAAGTATCTACTACGCTTTCTTTGTATTCTTAGTAGACACCAAGAAAATGAAAATTCATGTTATTATCTATGTAAACAATACATAATTAAAAGGTAAATCCCATGGCTTAAATTAAACACATAATACTCTTCAATAGCAAATATCAATGACTAATACATTCTGAAAGTTCTATACAGAAAATGGGAAGGGAAGCAATCTTTTGTGTAGTCCTAAATTTAGGCATATTTAACTACTTGTTGGTATGGGCTATATGGCTAGTGGTAAATGGAACCAACTTTCAAGTCTTTTGGAAAAGACTGATGAAAACCAGGCATGAAATGTGTTTCATGGATCCAGTCCCCTCAAAGTAAAAATTTCTGAGTAATAAGTTAAAAAAAAAAAAAAAAATGATGTTTTGTTAACTTTACTCACCAGGCAGGATAAAACTGTCAGCAAGCACTATGTCAATGACACCTGTTCTCTATTAAGTTCAAAATGTTCTTATCACATGTTTAGTCTGTAAAAATGTTCTTGATTTACGAGTTAAAGCAACTAAAATGCCAGAGCAAATGCACAATGGCAATTGGGCTATACTATAAGTAGCTTTAAGATAACCAGAGTCAGTATGACCAGGGCAACATGAACCAAAGAGTAAGACAGTTATTCTCTCTCCCCATTCTCATTCTCAAATCTGGTCAAAAAGTCCTCCTAGTAGAGCAACTTGCCTGAAGTGCTTTGAGTTTCAGTTCAGAAGGCCGATTGTTAAATGCCTGTACTCCCGTGTGACTTTGGACTAGAGATCTTTTAGTGACTAGAGATCTCTTTCATTAGCATCTTAACTGGAACTTGGTATTTAGGTAACCAATTATTGTCAATGAAACTTTAATCTAAAGGGTGTAAATCAAGGATATTTCACAAATAATAAAGATAATGGAAAAAAGTAATACTGAAGTGGGGCTTTGAGTTAGGGCAGAGGCCTTAACACAAAGAGATGATATCTAATTATGATTGGGGTTAAAAAATTACACATTTTTTTCCAGAGAAACCCCTCCTGAGCCCATCACAACACATGCATATCAGTAATTTTTTTTTAAATGCATGATTGAGTTGGCAGAAAAGTAAAGAAACAACTCAGATATCAGATAAGAAAGCACAAATCTGGAGTGAGTGCCAGCATTGTGTCTGCCCTGGGGACTCCCCATCCCTAAATCACTGATGGCTTAGAGTCTCAGATTTAATGGAGGAGGGAGGCTATACACCACCACAACAAAGACCTGAGGCCTAAATAAGGTAGAGGCTTGGAGGTAGGATCAGAGCTCCACATAAAGTCAGAACCCCTGAAGAATGATGCCTTCAGTGGTTGAACTAGGAAGAAAGAACTCACCACACAGGGAAAATAGCAAAAATCCCCAGCCACAAGTTTATACTGATTAAAGAAACTCCAAAGGATATACTTTAAAAAGAAAAACAACCTCAGAAAGGAGATGTGAGGCACAAAAAGAAATGGTGAATTAAAAAAAAATGGTACAAATGCATGGGAGATATTCTAAACAAACATTACATCTTTGCTATAAAACATTAACATAAATTTTGTGTAGAACAGTCAACATAAAATTAAAATTCTGGAAAACAGAACAGAATAGAATATAGAGCTAAGTGTCCTAAGGTGTTTGTGTTGTTTGAAGAAAAGTAAAGATATTAATTATTAGACTTTAAATGTGTGCTTAAAATTTCTAGGGTAACCACTTAAAAAAAAGGAATAGGCTTTACAGCTTCCAAAGTAGGAAAGAATAAATCTGAGGGCCAAATCAAAAGTCACGGAAGGGATAATGACAGGTAAAAGAAACAGAACAGCCAAATTGATAACAGCAATAATAGCTAACATATAGGACCTGGCATATACCAGGCATTGCTCCAAGCCCTTTACATATTAGTTCATTTAATGCCCAATGACATAGATACTATGTGTATTGTTACCATTTTACAGATAAGGAAACTGAAGCAGAAAAGTTAGACTAAGGTGATACACATAGTAGATGGGAAAGTGAACTTCAACCCAGGCGATCTGATCAGAACTCCACAAATTGCCTCTCTAATAAACAATATGTAGATATGGCACTTGTGAAATGTGCCTCCCTTTAATCAATGTTTTGTCAATGTAATGAAAAAATGCCTAACAAAGAATAAGTACACTGCTAAAAACATTTCCTTCATTGACTATTTATCGATAAGCAAAGAAAGAGAGGTATGTTGACATATATGAATTCATTCTATTATATGGTTCCCTTGGTAATCCTCATGATCTCTATTTAAGTAGATTAATATTCCCAGTTTTCAGTGTTGGAAACTAAAAAGCCAAAAATTTTAAAAACTCACAAAGGAACAGGAGCCCAGGTCTGATTGACTTTCAAACCTACTCACATATTCATGGAACATCAATTTATGCCAAGACTTTGTGCTAGATATTAAAGATACAATTGTATGTTTTAAAATCCAGGATTTTTAGAGCTTAAAATGGAGGAGTCAAATAATCAAAAGATGAAGACAAATAACAAACTAATAAATGTTATAAAGTGTCCTGAGGGTATATGAGAAACCTGACCTAATCTAAAAATGTCAGGATGAGTTTCACTAAGGAAATATCACTTAAGCCATGGTTCCCAAACTGTAAGCCAAGATGCCCTGGAACACTACAGCAAATTCGCAAAAGAGCCCTGTGTTTAAGTTTTCAAAAGAAACACAGCAATCCTAGATATGTTAGATACCATGTGAACTACCAGTTCAAAGTAGCTCAGTTTCAACATGAGATCATGGTACAGTCCTTTCAATGACATCATATCTTTGTGATTGTTTTTTTGTTTGTTTGTTTTGGTGGGCAGTTGCTATAATAAAAACAAATACCACATGAAAATTAATGTGAAAAAGGAAAAGAAGGTGGAAATGTCTAATTTGATTCCAAGACATGAGAAACTGCTTCAGAAGGGCCAAGGATTCTGTGGACCATTTCTTTTTCTGAAAAGTCAAAATTTCATAAAAAAAAACAAAAACAAAACCCAATACTCCACCAAGAGCAAAAAGTCCCATTTTTAAATACTGAACATTAATATCCAATGAATTTTTTTTTCTAACTACCTTCTTTTGAGTGCTAATCTGTTTGGGGGATTTATAATTAGGAACTTGAAAATCTGCTCAGCATACCATTAATTCACTGAGCATAAACACAAGTGTCACATGAGAAATCCAAGGAAGACAAAGGTTGGTTTCATTCACACTTCTGGTCCAAAAATTGAAAGCACTAACTACTACTTGAGCGCCCCCTGGGGACCAATTTTTTTAAAATTCATACATCTTCAGAGGATTCACACATCTTCTATTAATATTCATCCAACAATTACTTATTAAGTACATACTATGTGCCAGACAAAATTTTCCACAATAGAGACACAAAAATGAATAAAATCAAGTTTCTGCTTTCTGTATGCTTAAAATCAATAGCATCACAAACTTTTTCTAGGTATATTATGTAGGATGGCAATGCAAAATACGAGTTATACATAGAGGTCATGAGGAAGTTATGACACAGATGACAAATATACTTTTTGGGTGCGACAGAATACAATTTGGCATGGATATAAACCTTAGTCATAATTTGTTTATGAAAGTAAAATGTTCACACTGTGTAAGACAGCAGGTTTAAATATTTCTTCCACAAACACATATAAATAATTTTATATGTGTTTGTTGGAAGAAATTATGGTTGCTATTTTAAAAACTAAGTTTAGATTATAGTCCCACAATTTCTCTTAGTTCATAAAAACAAATGTAAATAAAGCTTATTTATAAAGATTCAAAAATAATACAGCAACCCCATAATTTTTTTTATAAACAAGTCATTACAAAATAATTCCATTCTGGGCACTTAATTAGTAAAGTATTTCACTGCTTGACTGACTGACTGATTATTTATTGGTACCAGGAATTGAACCTAGGGGTGCTTTACCACTGAGCTACATCCCCAGCCCTTTTTATATTTTATTTTGAGACAGGGTCTAAGTTGCTGAGGCTAGCCTCAAACTTATGATCCTCCTGCCTTAGCTTCCAAATTGCTGGATTGCAGGCATGTGCCATTGCTCCTGGCTTGCACTGATTTTTAAAATGTTAATTTTCAAAAATAAACTTAGTACAAAAGGTCAGAGATTTAGAAATAATTAGTTAGGGAAAAAAAAAAAAAACTGGAAAAAGACCAGTATGAATAAACAGGCAAAGTTAATCTCAAAACTTCCTCACATGTTTTCTTCTCAGTTGGGAACATTTTCAGAAGGATATCCTATCAAATTGCCTTTCCCTTCTTATGAAGCAAATAGCAGAATAGAATGCAGCCTCCAGAGGAAAAAATATGTACCAGCTTTCCTACAACCACACTCCTTTTCCTTAGCTGCAATGTTCCAGGGTCTTAGACATCCTCAGGTTCTGTGGAAAGGACTCAGATGTACTTACAGTAGCTAGGGCTGGAAATCAACATAATTTTCCCAAAGAAAATTCTATTTCAGCTACATTTCAGGTACCCTATGAACTAAATTAGCTTGAACATGATAGCTGCAGAATTTAACACTGATGCAGATATCTTTTTCCCTACCAAAAAAAATAATTTAGTTCAAAACAATATTATCTTTTGGAATTCAGTTTATGAATCCTATTTAAAAAGAATACTGAGCCAGGCTGGGTACAATGGTGTACATCTATAATTCAGTGACTCAGGAGGCTGAGGTAGGAGGAATCCAAAGTAGAGACCAGCAGCAACTTAGCAAGGCCCTCAACAACTCAGAAAGACTCTGTCTCAAAAAGAAAAAGCCCTAGGGATGTGGCCCAGTGATAATAAAGCGCCCCTAGGTTCAATTCCTTTTGTAACAAACAAACAAACAAAATACTGAACCAAAATACAATAGACTCACAAAAGGAAGTCTTAATAATATAATACATTATAGGTATATCTCAGGTATATCTCACATAGAATTCAATTGGTAAGAATATTCTTTGTTCAGTAATAGCTGATTATACTTTTAAGCCTGTTAACTTCTTTACTTTGTTCAGTAATAGCTGCAAATATTTTAAACCTCTTAATTACCAATTATTGGATTCTAGTAATATGGGTAGAATTAATTTGTGTGTGGACATTTAATGACACCTCATCATTCAGAAAGAAAATACTTAAATGTACTCAAATAAAATAGTCATTAACCAATTTTTAAAAGGTAATACTACTTCAAATTAAAAAGAAAACTATAAGAACATCACGAAGTTTAAAGTACGGAAAAAAAAATCATTTGCATCTGTGTTCAAGATATCTTGCCTCATTTAATATTCACCAATACCATAAAGGATAGGTATTTCTATTTTCTTCCTTTTTACAAAGCTCAAAGTAACCTCTCTGGTGTTAGGGAAACAGTAACTGCAATCACAGTTTGAATACATATTTGATTGACTCAAATCTTTGCTCCTCCCCCTACCATGCTATTTATGTGAATTATTCCATATATAAAACAAAAACATGAAATCATCCACTTCTCACTTATCTTTTAAAAAGTGCAAACCCAACAAAATTAAAATGAGAAAAATAGTATGTATTTTTGGCTTAACTAGTTCCTAAAAATAATTGATAATTATAAATACAACGGTAAAACAATGACTTCATAACACATCTTACTTTTTCTGGTCTCTACAGAATAAAATATAGGACATGAGCTGATTTATGAACAAAGAGAAGTAAAAGCCCAAAGCAAATATAGGCCATATCCTGGAAAAGGAGGAAATCATTTTACAAGTTCTAAGTCAAAAACTTTTGTTGGTCACTGAGTTTCACAGTGATTTTTTGAGTGTTTTACGCCACCACAGATCACCTCTTCCGTTTCTAGATATTTTGGTTTTGTTTGTTTTTTAAAATATATTTTTAGTTGTTGATAGACCTTTATTTTGTTTATTTATTTATATGTGGTACTGAGAACCCAGTGCCTCACACATGCTAGGCAAGCGCTCTATCACTGAGCCACAATCCCAGGCCTAGATATTTTATTTTTTTAATCTCCCGAACTGTCCATTAATCCTTCTTAACGGTATCACTGCAGATAACCACGCTTCTTTCAATTTTAACTGGTAAAGTTATTGCACCTTACAGCAAAAGAAAGAAAACAGAAACGTAAACTTTGCGTTACGAAGTGTTTGATATTTTCAGTCAATCTGGGTGCAGAGCCTCTTACTTTATTAGGTGGGACAGGTGAGGCTCCAGGAAAGGAAGTGACTTGCCCAAGGACAAAGCGTGAGCTGACGACAGGGCCAGAGGCTGAGCTTAAGCTCGATACAGCGCTCCGTCACCCTTCCCAACCACAGGGCAGGATCTAGCCTCCGGCTTGGCACTGCCCCGAAGCCAGCAGTGGACTGGGCCCAAAGTGCACTCACAGTTCACTGGGCGCGCTGCCACGCAAGGCTTCTTTATAGGGTAAGGGCTGGAAGTTTGAACGGCCTGCAGAAAAGCGCGGAAAGCAAAACCCCATCTCCCTCTTTAGAAAGCCGCGCACGGCCTCGAGCCCAAATCCGCGCTCCCCATCCTCACCCTCCACACACACCCACGGCACACTGACCTCCACGCCGGACCTTCTCCCCGCCCACTTGTGAGACGCATCTGGTCCCCCAAACGCAAGGAAAAGGGGGCGCAGGAATAAGCTCCCCCGGCGGCCCCCGTGGCAGGACCGCGCACCACGCGCCGGCGCCCCTCGCAGCTGCCACGCGGGCGGCGCGGTGGCCGCCGGGACGCGTAGTCCGCGGACGCGACCGGGGGGCGCGGACCGCGTCGCCGCAATCCCCGGGAGCCCGCCGCTGCCCGGGCCTCACCTCGACGATGCGGGCGCACTGGGTCCCCTTGCCGGCGCCGGGACCGCCGAGGACGAACACGACCAGAGGCTTCATGAGGCTCCGAGGGCAGAGAAGTGGCAGGCGGGTCAGCAGCGGGGAGCTTGGGCCCAGGACGTGCAGCAACCGGACGCAGCAGCGCCTCAGCATACACCGAGTCTCTGACAGCGCCCGGCGCGGCGCGGGCGGGGCGGAACGAGGCGGGGCGGGAGCCGGTGAAGAAAGGGGCGGGCCGAGTGGGCGCCGCGGCCCCGCCGCGGTAGCTGCCCGGGCGTCCGCCGCGGCCGGAAGGGGCGGGGCCTGCGCAGTGCGTGGGCGGTACCGCCGCGTGGCATCCGGCGGGGCCGCACCCCCTTCTTTCTCATCCCGGGCTGGAGCCGGCGCTTAGGGCCCTCGGGTTGCGGTTATTTCGTCCTGGACTTCGGAGTGTGTAGATCTGTTCCGGGGCTGGCGCGTGGTACTCGGTAGCGCCAACCCACTGTCTCGGCTCACAATATGGGGGTAGTCGAACTGAATAAATGCCCGAACAACTAAGTACAAACAACTGTATGATTTTGAATGAAATAAAGGAAGGAAAAGCAAAGATATGATTTGATTAGGGTAGAGAAGGCTTCTGAAGAGGTGACGTTTAACCTAAGACAAAAAGTAAGGTAAACTCAAAAACAGACGACTCCTGTGATAGCATGTCCCACAAAGGGAGGAAAACACGGAGATCCGTGAGACCAGGTCTCCGTGGAATGAAGGGAGAATGGAAGAAGAGGTAAGGTCATCTTTTAGTTATGGAAAGGAACTTGGATTATAGTCTGATTACAGTGGGAAATCCTAAACTATAACTCCATTTCACTGCGTCGTTTAGTAGTGGAAAATCTTAACGGAGAAGAGTTAAGAGTCCCATAACAGGTTGGTGAACACAAACCTTTAAAAGTTGGAGAGAGGAGGAGGACATTGAAAAGATCTAGAGAGGTAGAATGGAAACCAGGAGAATATACTCCCAAAGACAGGAGAATATTTGGAATGGGATTGTGGTGGTGTTGTGGCCAACAATGTATTAAAAGCAGATGTACAGATAAATTAGATTTGGCAACAAGGAGACACTGATGATGTTGCCCAAAGACATGACAATAGAATGCACTTTGACACATCATACATAAATGGAGTATAATTTCTCACTTTTCTGGTTGTACATGATGTAGAATCACACAGGTGGTGTAATCATATATGTACATAGGATAATAATGTCTGATTCATTCTACTATCCTTCCTACCCTCAAACCCTCTCCCTTCCCTTCATTTCACTCCCCTCTACCTAATCCAAAGTAACTCTATTCTTTTCTACTCCCCCTTATTGTGAATTAGCATCTGCATATCAGAGAAAACATTTAACCTTTGGTTTTGGGGGATGGCTTATTTCACTTAGCATGATATTCTCTAGCTCCATCCATTTAACCTGCCAATGCCATAATTTCATACTTCTTTGAGGCTGAGTAATATTCCGTTGTGTATATATACCATTTTTTTTTTGTACTGGGGATTCTTTATCCATTCATCTGTTGAAGGGCACTTAGGTTGATTCCGTAGTTTAGCTATTATGAGTTGAGCTGCTATAAACATTGATGTGGCCGCATCACTGTAGCATGCTGATTTTAAGTCCTTTGGGTAGAAACTGAGGAGTGGGATAGCTGGGTCAAATGGTGGTTCCATTCCAAGTTTTCTGAGGAATCTCCATACTGCTCTCCATAATGGTTGCAACAATCTGCAGTCCCACCAGCAATGTATGAATGTACCTTTTTCCCCACATCCTTGCCAACTTTTAAAATTGCTTATGTGTTTTTGTTTTTGTTTTTTTTTTTTTTTGGAGGGGGTTGTTTTTGTTTTGTTTTGTTTTGTTTTTGTTGTTGTTGTTGTTGTTTTGGTACTGGGGATTGAACTCCGGGCCACTGAGCCACATCCCTGGTTCTTTTTTGTATTTTATTTAGAGACAGGGTCTCACTGAAGTTGCTTAGGGCCTGGCTAAGTTGCTGAGTCTGGTTTTGAACCTGTGGTCTTCCTGCCTCAGCCTCCTGAGAATTTTCATTCTGACTGAATTGAGATGAAATCTAGAGTAGTTTTGATTTGCATTTCTCTAATTGCTAGAGATGTTGAACATTTTTTCCATATATTTGTTGGTCAATTGTATTTCTTCTGTGAAGTGTCTGTTCAATTCCTTAGCCCATTTATTGATTATTTGGTTTTTTGGTTTTAACGGGTTTTTTTTAGTTCTTTATATCCTGGAGATTAATCCTCTATCTGAAATGACATAAAATTCTTAAAGAGGAAAATGTCCACTTCTGATAGTTGCAAGAAAATTACAATTGTGGCAAGGTTTGAAGATTGATGAGAGTAGGAAGATGATGAGAGGGGTTCTATCTAATGTTTGTTTTCTCAGAAAAGAAAATGCAGTATCAGCTTAGAGTAAGGAGAAAGAGTAGGATGATTGAGGAAAGAAAAAGAATGAAATAAATACCTTTGAGAGTAAATAAGTGGTTTTCTAAAGAAAGCTAATTGGTAGGACTTCTGGGTAATTTAAAATAATTGAAGATGTTCTGCTGTTCAGGTGAAGGCAGAAAAGACAGATAGTTGAATTCATTCAGGGTTGGGTTTTCCTGGCAAGTACAAGAGAGCTTAAAGCCAAGAGAGCTGAGGATGTTTGCATGACAATATTTATGGTGATATAGAGATAAAACTATACAGAAGGGTACTACCAGAGAAATGAAAAGCTATGCTCCATTTGTGTGCAATGAACTGAAATGCATTCTGCTGTCATGTATAACTAATTAGAACAAATAAAAAAATATATACAGGAGTGGCTAGGGTTGTGGCTCAGTGGTAGAGCTCTTGCCTAGCACACGTGAGGCACTAGGTTCAATTCTCAGCACCACATTAAAAAAATATATAGTGTGTCCACCTGCAACTAAAAATATTTTTTTAAAACTGTACAGGAAAGTAAATAATGGTATGTGAGGTCTGATATTCAAGAGTGGTGGGGAAAGGGACTAAGGTATTAGAACACTGACTGGAGAATGGTTGCAGTGGGTAATTTAAGAAAGTGAACTGGCAGTACAGATGCGGTGGTCAATGTGGGATGTTTGAAATTGACATTTTAGAGATTGTGAGTTTTTCATCATGCCTAGGTCCAGGTTGAACTCATGTGGGGCAAGACTCCAAGAATGGAAAGCTAAAGAAGAATGCATGTTGTTAAAACTGAGAGACCAGGGTATTAGATTTATCATCCAGGTAGAAACTAAAGTCAAATATTATTCCAGTGAAGAGAGACTATGAGGAAGAAACTCAGTTGCTGAGGGCAGAGTGATCAGGAAATTGGTAAATGATAGCAAACAGGAGAGGAAAATGGTGGTTTGGCTCTCTCTCAGACTATTCTTATTATTTTCCTTCCACTATCTGTTTTCTCTTTGCTTACCCTGTTCAGGACCATACAGCGTCTATGGCTTCAAAATCTGCATTTTACTATACAAATGCTGACTCCATAAAAGTTCTATACTCAAAAAATTCCTCGAAGTGTTACATTACAGGCAAGAAAAGTGATTGCAGAAGGATATATGGCAAAAGCTATCCTTGGAACTCACCCCTACCCATATTTGTTTAGTTATTATTAAGCACATTAGGTCTTTTGACATGTATTCAGTGCATGAGTAGTATTCCCAAGGTATAGCTATGTTCCTAGTACAGTCTCTAGAGATTTAAGAAATAGGGCCTTGTTGCCACTCATCTGTCCTAGTTATAAAAATTGCCCTTTAGAATTAGCTTATCTGTCCCATATTGTCATTCCCTTTGGTTATGTTTTGTTCATTGTTTCAGGATTGAGCTCTAGGAAGTTTTCTCTGAATTGCCAAGACTGGGTTAGGTGCATCCTTTTGTACTTCTATCAACTCTCTGATTACTTCTGTTGGAACACTGTGTTGTACTGGGTTTCTTCCCCAGCCAGCTGAACAATCTAGCTCTACTTTTAGAGTTCCTTGAAAGGATTGTGTCTGATTACTCTTTGTACAGTATTGAACTAAGTAAATGATGATATCATTATTACAACATGATTCACTTTCTTATGTATGTTGGTTGCATGCTTTGTATTCAGGCTTTCATTACCATCTGTTGTATTGTCATCTATTTCCTACTGTGTTGCTTACCTCTTTGCATAACCTGATGCTTAATGGAATTGTTGGTTTGTTGTTATTGGTTTTTCTTTCTTTCTTTCTTTTTTTTTTTTTTTTTAATGAAGGCCCCTATTACATCTGCCTGGTCATTGCTGCAAGACTTTGTCAAGATTCTGAGAATATTAATTAAGAGAAACATCATCTTTAAAAATCTGATGTGCTAAGTCTGGCAACAAACAATATGCTTACACTCTTGGGAATGACTTTGTCAGATGAGCTTAGTCAGTTCTATATTATAGAACTGCAGGTAGGCCAATGAAGGGAGATTGTCTTAAGCTGATATTATAGCATCTTTGCATCTTTGCTCATTAAACTTTGCAAGTTTAGGTAGGTTGGTATAGCTACAGTTTTCTTGTCTGCAGAGTAAGAATAATGGTACATTAACTCGGTTTAGCAGTTTTGTTTTGTTTTGTTTTATACCATGGATTGAACTAGGGATGCTTAACCACTGAGCCATATCCCCAGCCTTTTTATTTTTTATTTTGAGACAGGGCCTTGTTAAGTTGCTGAGGCTGGCTTTGAACTTATGATCCTCCTGCCTCAGCTTCTCTGAGCCACTGGGATTACAGGTGTGTACCATGTCCCTGGCAGCAAATACTTTTAAAGAAGTTACCAGCATGTGATAAATATGAAAGAAATTTCACATAAATTGACAGATTGGCAATCCCCTTAAAATTTAATTCCTTAAAAAGCAAAGTTATACTTGTTTTTAGAAAGCAATCATACAACTTAGCTCAGAAGTATAAATTGAGAAAGGGATAGTTGAGTATTTGGAGAAACTTAATACAGTAAATAAGTAATCAAACAAGGGAAGAAGAGAACTGATTCCAACTTCCCTGTTCTTGATGGTAAGACTAGGTCTTTAATCCTCACAAACAGCTTGTTAGCAAGCAAATCATGGTTTATGACACTAAGCATTTACCTAGTCTAATTGTAAAGACCATGTCACACGGATATTGAAAGGAAAAACAGTGCATTAGTGTATTGTAATTATAACAAGTATTATAATATTATAATAAGTAATTACATTAATTAATGTAATAGAATTACTGTATCTGGTCAGGGCCTGCCTTCCATTTCATAAAAAGCCATGTTCCTGTGACTTCACATGGGGAGAAGGACAAGGGAGCATGCTGGGGGATTTCTTTTATAAGGACACTAATCCCAACATCAGGGCTCTACCTTCATGAACTAATTATCTGACAAGGGCCTCGCTTCCTACCATCACATTGCAGGTTAGGATCTTGACATGCAAATTTTGAGTAAGACACTGACATTCAGTCTACAGCAGTTGGGGTGTAGAATTGTGGATGAATTCTTCCCTTTACATTTTTTTTCTTTTTGTAACATTGTATAACAAATACAAATACGTACTTTTTTTAAAAAGTGTGAACCACTGAAAAAGGTTTTCTGTGAAGTAAAGAACTTGGAATGGTAGCTCTTCTCCACAGCAATTCCACAATGTCTTGAAATGCTGCACAAATATGTACAAACAAGGACCAAAGAATATCATAGTATATATTCAGTCTACTTAAATGGGTGTGCAATCTAACAACAATTTATATTTGCTTTGGATAATTATCTCTTATTATCTAGCCTATAAAATTGTGCCTTCCTTGTTCTGTGCTTATAAAGCCCTTTCAATTCCCCCATACTGTCTAGCACAAAGTTTAGTGTGCAATAGGTCCTCGGTACAATATTTATAGAGTTTTCTTCATTAAACTTGCTCTTACAAATTTAACAAATCAGTTCCCTTTAAATCTCTTTGAATGTAGGGCAGTGTCTTTCTCATTTATTAAAAATGTCAATTTCAGTACATCTAGACTAATAATAATATCTGGACAGCTTTCAAGTAATTTTCAATTAACTTTCACATCCCTTATGCATTAATTTTTTCATGAAACTGTACAATATGCAAGTTATATCATAATTCAAAAATATTTTAAATATCTAGAGGGATACAAGGTTTTTTGTTTGTTCATTTCTTTGGTACTAAGGATTGAACCCAGGGGTGCTTACCCACTGAGCTATATCCCCAGTCCTTTTTTTTTTGAGACAGGGTCTCCTAAATTGCTTAGGGCCTCACTAAGTTGCTGAAGCTGGCTTTGAACTGGCAATCCTTGTGCTTTAGCCTCCCCAGCCACTGGGATTATAGGCATGAGCCACCATGCTCAGCTGAGACACAAGCTTTTTAGTCACCTCCAAGCTCTTCTAACTATAAAGCTATCATTTCAGTCCCAAAGTGAAGTTGAAATGAAGTTTTTTATTCTGATAAAAGTGTTTACTTAATGCATCACATTAAGTATATACATCCTTTGTAAAAGCCCAGTAATAATAAAGTGTTCAACTGAAATCTTTCTGGTATTTGAGTTATTAAGCAAAAACAAAGACGTGTTATTTTAGTTATTAAAAGAATTAGTATCTATATTGTTCAGAAATAGTGGCCAGCCTCAGCAATTTAGTGAGAACTTGTCTCAAAAACAATAAAAAAATAAAACTAAAAAACAAGTACTGGGGATGTAGCTCAGTGGTAAAGCACCTAGGTTCAATCACCCACCCCACCCCACCCAAAAAAAAGCTTAGTATAAGCTAATAGGTTTTATTTTAAAAAACAGCTTGAATTTTTGTTGGATACTGTGGATTGAATCCAGAGAGGCTTTACCACTGAACTACATCTCCAGCCCTTTTTACTTTGAGACAGGGCTTTGTTAAGTTGCTGAGGCTGGCCTGAAACTTGCAATCCTCCTGCCTCAACCTTCCAAGTTGCTGGGATTATAAGCATGCACCACCATGCTGGCTAGAACAGCTTAATTTTTAATATTTATTTATTTACTCATTTATTTTTTATTTTGTAGTGCTAGGGATTAAACCCAGGTCCTCATGCATGCTAGGCAAATGCTGTACCACTGTTTAAGCCCCCCCAGAACCATTGTGGATTTTTAGAAAAACTGAGACTATAGTACAAAGTTCTGATACCCTACACTTGACTTTCTGTCTCTTTTAACATCTTATATTAGTATGTACATTTCTTACAATTAATAAGCCAATATTGATACATTACTACTAACTTAAGTCAATAATTTATTTGGACTGTTTTAATTTTTACTTTGCATCCTTTTTTTAAATTTCATGATCCCGTCCATGATACCACATTAAATTTAGTTGTCATATCTTTTTTAGGCTTCTCTTAACTTTCCCTGGGTTTGATGAAGTTAACTTTTTTTTTTAAGATATAGGCTTTACTTTCAATATTACCCAGGCTGGCAAGTGATATTATCAGTTCAGTCTCCCAAGTAGCTGGAACTTCAAATGCACAACACCATGCCTGACAAGTTTAATTGTTTTGAAGAGTCCAGGTTACATATTTTTTAAAAAATTATATTTTTAGTTATAGATGAACACAATACGTTTATTTATTTATTTTTATGTGGTACTGAAGATCGAACCCAGTGCCTTACATGTACTAGGCAAGTGTTCTACCACTGAGCCACAATCCCAGCCCAGGTCAGCTATTTTTATAGGATTGCTCATTATTGGAATTTGTCTGATGCGTGTCTTGTGATAAGACAGAGCTATAGATAGAACTATAGGGTATTGGGAAGAAGATCATATAGGAAGTGCCATTTAAAATCACAATTCCTGGGCTGGGGTTGTGGCTCAGTGGTAAAGCGCTGGGTTCGATCCTCAGCACCACATAAAAACAAATAAATAAAGGTATTGTGTCCAACTACAACTAAAAAAAAATAAATATTTTTTAAAAAATCACAATTCACAATAGCTAAACTGTGGAACCAACATAGATGCTATTCAATAGATGAATGGATAAAAAAAAAAGTGGCGTATATACACAATGGAATATTACTCAGCAATAAAAGAGAATAAAATCATGGCATTTGCAGGTAAATGGATGGAGTTAGAGAAGATAATGCTAAGTGAAGTTAGCCAATCCCCAAAACCAAATGCCGAATGTTTTCTCTGATATAAGGAGGCTGATTCATAGTGGGGTAGGGAGGAGGAGCATGGGAGGAATGGAGGGGAAGGGAGGGGGCATGGGGTTAATGGTGATGGAATGTGATGGGCATTATTATCCAAAATACATGTATGAATACATGAGTTGGTATGACTATACTTTGTATACAACCAGAGATATGAAAAATTGTGCTCTATATGTGTAATAAAAATTGTAATCCATTTTGCTGTCATACAAATTTAAAAAAGAATTTAAAAAAAGAATTTGAAAAAAATAAATAAAATCACATCATATTAAGCATACATACTACCAACATGACTTAGGACTATTGATTAACTGGAGAAAGGAGTGTTAGGTTTCTTCATTGTAAAGTTACCTTTATACCCTTCCCACCCACTTTTCACCTTCTCCCTTTCCATATTGTACACTTTGAGAGAATGTCTTTATATGCAGCCAACACCTAAGGAATGGAGAATTATATGTTATGCTTATCCTTTTCTTTTTTAAAATATTTATTTTTCAGTTTTCAGTGGACACAACATCTTTATTTTATTTATTTTTTTTTTAATATTTTGTTGTTGTTGTTGGGGTTCTTTTTTTTGTCTTTTTTGGAACTGGGGGTCGAACCCAGGGCTTTGCGAATGCAAGGCAGACGCTTTGCCACTGAGCTACATCCCAGCCCTTTATTTTATTTTTTATGTGGTGCTGAGGATCGAACCCAGTGCCCCGCGCATGCCAGGTGAGCGTGTTACCTCTTGAGCCACATCCCCAGCCCATTATCCTTTCCTTTTTATATAATCCATATCATTCTTGCATTTCTTTTCCACATACCTTAAAATAGCTTTAAAAAATTAAGTAGCATAAATCATGAGAGGCCTGCACAGAGTTCTTGTCTTCTACATCCTAAATTCAATCTGTAATCAAACCCTACTGAGTCTGTCTTCAAAATAGAATCCCAACAACTTTTCCCCCTCTCTGTTGCTACCATTCTGGTTCAAGCCATCATCAATCTCTCTCCTAGGGTATTGTAGCAACTTTCTAACTGGTTTCCTTGCTTCTGCCCTCATCTAGATTATTTTCAATGTAGCAACTAATGATCCTTTTAAAACCTAAAATCAGTTCATTTCAGTCCCCTATTTACATTCTCCAATGGCCATACTTAGGAGTACAGGCAAGTCCTCATCATGGTCTATAGAGCTATTTGTAGTCTGTCAACCCTACTAATCACCTCCATCTCAACTCTTTCTTTTTTTTTTTTTTTTTTTTTTGGTACTGGGGATTGAACCCAGGGCACTTAACCACTGAGACAATCCCCAGCGTTTTTAAAATATTTTATTTTGAGACAGTGTCTTGCTAAATTGCTTAGGCCTTGATAAATTGCTGAGGCTGGGTTTGAACTCATGATCCTCCTGCCTCAGTGTTGGAATAACTTTCAGTTCACAGCTAGTAGCTATGAGCAGCTCAGAGTGCAAGGAAAACCTACACTTGTACAGGCCCGACAGGAACACCTGCAGGACAGGGCACTCTGCTCTAGCGAGCCATCTGTGAAACCACATCCTCAGCACTTGTGGTCAGCGTTGCCAAGCTACCAGACTACCAGGTCAGGAAACCTGAGAGTCAAATGCTTCAGGGCATGTAACCCCACCAACTCATAAACCCCCTCCCTTAGGGACAAAGACCCTTCCAGACTGCCTTCCATCATGACAGCAATATTTAGTGCTTCCTCATAGTGCAGTTACATTAGGCATAAGATGATTGGCTTATAGATGCTAAGGTGCTTATGTGTGATTGGTGGGCACGCCCTCCCTGAACCCTATAACAGCTGTACGCATTCCAAAAATAAACGAGCTTGCTTGGAGGTGGACTGAGGTTGTCACCTGCCAGCTCTCACCAGCTCCTGGTGTCCATGTGTTGCTTTGACACCTTACCCCCGCGACTGAGGTAGCCGAGTGACCACTGACCACCAGGGACATAGGAACACATACATCTCAGCCTCCCCAGCCGCCTGACCCATCTCAATTCTTTTTTTTTTTTTTTTTTATTGTAGATAGACACAATGCCTTTTATTTTATTTATTTATTTTTAAAAAAATACTTATTCTTAAGTTTTAGGTGAACACATTATCTTTATTTTACATTTATGTGGTGCTGAGGCTCAAACCCAGTGCCTAGTGCATGCTAGACAAGCGCTCTACTACTAAGCCACAATCCCAGCCCCTGTTTAATTTTTTTAATGTGGTGCCTGGGATCGAACCCAGTGCCTCACTCATGCTAGGTAAGCACTCTACCACTGAGCCACAACCCTGGCCCTCCACCTCAGTTCTTTTTTTTAAATTTTTTTTTAGTTGTAGATGGATTCAATATCTTTATTTTATTTGTATGTGGTGCCTGGAATTGAACTCAGTGCCTCACACATGCTAGACAAGTGCTCTACCACTGAACTACAACCCTGGCCCCCACTTCAGTTCTTAATACACTTTTCCTCACTTGCTTTGCTCAAGATATACTGGGCTCCTGCTTTTTCTTGAAGATGCCTGGACGCTCCTACCTCAGGACCTTTGCACTTCATATACCCATGGCATAACACTGAGATGTGTACATAAGATCTCTCTCTAAAAAGAACTTGCTGATCAGTTGCAAAACAGGAAGTTGGGCGATAGCCTCTTGCTTGTTGCCTTTGGGATTTGCCTTATCTTTAGTGTTTGTTCTTTTTGGGAAGCTACACATGGTCATCCAGAACATCAAGAGTTTGGGGCCGCCAGGCGCAATGAAGTATGCCTGTAATCCCGGTGGCTCTGGAGGATTGCGAGTTCAAAGCCAGCCTCAGTAATTTAGCCCTAAGCAACTCAGTGAGACCCTGTCTCTAAATAAAAGATAAAAAAGGGCTGGGGCTGGGGCTCAGTGGTTAAGTGACCCTGGGTTCAATCCCCAGTACCAAAAAAAAAAAATGGGGGGCCTAGCCAATTCTGCCTATTACAGGATTCCTCAAACGGGCAGTTCTTGTTCTGGAGATCATCACTGGTTTGGCCAACAGTTTGTCAGATATACACTGATGTCTGACAAAAAAATTCATAAGGCTCTTTCTGCTGTCACAACAAAAAAGAACACACTTATGTTTTCCCTAGTTTTCAGGAACTTTTCCAGGAAAGCAGAGAATGATACTTTATAAAGCATATATTTCTTGGCTGGCTTGATGCATTTTCTAGGTGAGTGTTCTTGCAAAAGGGTGGATGTTTATTCCACACAGCATAGCATACAGATGTAGCTCAGACTTGAAGACATACCCATGTTATTCAGGAAACTAAGAAAAGTAGAGTTTTGGACTGGGAGTGTAGCTCAGTGGTAGAGTGCTTGCTTAGAATACTCAAGGCCCTGGATTTGATCCCCAGTACTGCCAAACAAAAAAAAACTTAAGTCAGCAAAGTATGTGGCATTTATACTTCTGACTCTGTACTAACAGATTAATGGATCTTTAATGTTTTGTCCCTTGTTGAATACATTTGTCTACTTTGTCTGTTAGGAAATCATGTACTGCTAGCCCTTGGTATTCACAGGTTCCACATGCATAAGTTCAAACAACTAATGATTGAAAATATTCTGAAGACAAAATTGCATGTACTGACCATGTTCAACTTTTGTCATTAATTCCAAACAATACAGTATAACAACTTACATAGAATTTACATTGTACTAGGTATTATATTTAATTTAGAGATGATTTAAAGCATATATACAGGATGTGCATAGACTATATGCAAACACTACACCATTTTGTGTAAGGGACTTTGTGCATAGACTATATGCAAACACTACACCATTTTGTATAAGGGACTTGTGCATCTTCAGATTTTGGAATGGGGGAAAGGGTTTGGGAACCAATCCCTCACCATACTAGCGAGGGCACAATTATCACATTAGTAATCTGGCTGAGTGACACAGGTCTATAGTCTGTGCTGTTGGAGAGACTGAAGCGGGTGGACCACTTGAGCCTTGGAAACCCAAACCAGCTTGGATAATTTAAAGAACCAGTCTCACACACGCACACAAAAGGAAAGAAAGAAAGAGAAGGAAGGAAGGATGGAAGGAAGGAAGGGAGGGAGGGAGAGAGAGAAAGAAAGAAAAAAGAAAACCGACATTAGCTTTGGAAACAATTATAAATAACCCTACCACTATAATACTACCTATAACATGAAAGGTCAGTACTATATATAATAACGATATTAGTTGTTCAGGCAAGTATAAATGGCTTATAAATTTATCACTTTCTTTTCTGCTCAATGGGAAAATTTTTTTAAATCTGCTATAGAGAGGAGAGGATCTTTTAAAAAGAAACTGGAAGAAATCCAATTTCCCCTTTCTTTTCTCCATTCAAGTAAAAGTTGTGGGATCCGTTTTTAGGTTACAGGGCTACGACCTTCCGGGTGACGATCCGGCTGGCGAACACTTCCGGCTTTCTCGCCTCACAGCCAGCCTGCAGGGTTTTTGATTGCGCGTGCGCAACCACTCCCGCCCCCCCCCCCCCCCAACCTAACCGTTCACAAAATGAAGGTTTAAAATCTTCGGAGTACTCTTCCTGGAGCGCCGGTGGCGCCCTCGGTACTCCAAAGAGCCTTGGGATTGGTGGAGCGCGGAACAGTTTCTGGGCTCTGATTGGGTGGCATACCAGCACGTCGCGACGACTTTGCGTGACGCCTCCAGCACCGCCCCTGCTCCCTGACTGGCCGGACTTCTGACCAGTCAGTAGGCGCAGCGCGCCCTTTGGTTTCGCGAGCTAGTGTTTGCCGCCTCAGTTCCCGCGACCCCAACGTCCCAGAGGCGGGGCCCGGAATCAGCGGAGGCTCTCCTTGGAGTAGCCTCGGTTCTGGCCCAACAAACACACCTCAGTTTTGCAGAGATTGCGGTGAGTGGGGTTTCGTGCTCCTGGTTCCATTCGTGCAGCGGGGAGGGACGGTGGGTAATGTTCCGGGCCCTGTAGTGGGTGGTTTCTGTTCTTGAGGAGCCTGGGGCAGATGACGAAAAGAAATAGGGGGAGAAATTAAATGGACTAGGAATTCTGAGTTCTCGCTCTTGCATTCTTTGCAATATCCGGCCGAGACTCTGATACATATAATAAGGGATCAGTTAATGTTCGAAGTTCGTGGTCTACTGGAAATACTTTGTCAACAGCAAGGTGTAAACCATGCTATGTGTGTGAGAGGACACCGTGGTGTCCAGAAGATTTCGCAGAGATATTCGAGTTGGATGATGAAGGGTGACGCGTTTACCAGTGCATTCCAAATAAAGGGGCAGACTGCGGAAACTGGAGGGCTGCAAGTAGTTCTGTTTGGGATGCAGAATGAGTGGATGGGAATGTGGTTGTAATAATATGATAGAGTCCCATTGCGAAGGTCCTTTATTCTGTATATAAAGAAGAGCCATGAACTCCTCCCCCCACATGTTTTTATTGGTGCATTCTAGTTGTACATATTGATGGGATTTATTGTTATATACTCGTAGAAGCACACAATACAACAATATCATATGGCCAGTATCCCTCCCCAGCACTTCTCCCTTCTCTCCGCACCTCCCACTCCTTGGTCCCTTTCCTCTACTGATCTTCCTCGATTTTTAAGAGATCTACTCCCACTTTTGTTTGCCTTTTTCCTCTCTAGCTTCCATATATGAGAGAAGGATACGACTCTTAACCCTCTGAGTTTAACTTATTTCCTTTAACATAATTGTCTCTAGTTCCATCGTTTTTTTCTGCAGATGCCATAATTTCATTATTATTTAGAGCCATAGACTTTTTAAGCATGAAAATAACTTGATCTGATTTATTCAGATAAACTTCTAACAACAATGGGAAACTTTTCAGTAAATCTAGTGAAAGCTGATGAAGGGTGGTATGGAAAAGTAATTTATATGGGAGAAGACATGAGGATGACTTGATGGTTCTCTTTGATACATGATGGTGCCATTACCAGGGAAGAATATGTTTTGCTAGGAATAGGTGTTTGTGGTTTTAGTTTCAATTTCTTATGTAATACTGTTGGAATAAACTACCTTATGTATGTTTTTTAGAATTTTTTTTTTAGTGGTATATGGGCACAATACCTCTATTTTATTTATTTTTATGTGGTGCTGAGGATTGAATCCAGTGCCTCACATTGTGCTAGGCAAGTGCTAAATCACTGAGCTATAACCCCAGCCACTGTTTTTTGTTTTAAAATGAGAATTGGATCAATAATTTCCATCTCTTCACCCTCATGCACAAAGGAAGAAGAAACAAATATGGAATTTTAAAACACTTCTGTTTAATGAAGGAAATAGAAGCTATTTTGTATACTTTAGAGAGGTATTTTTATTACTCTATATACTGTTATCCATGACAACCAACTGCTATAGAAGGGTTGTGGTGGGGGGAATATTATAAATATGGTGGGAAGGTCAGTAAAGTATGAGGAGATTTTGAGGGGGAGAGAGGAGGGACAAGAAAGGAGAGGAAATAGGGACTAAACTGGACAAAATTATGCTATGTGCATGTATAACTATACTATAGTGAATTCCACCTTTATGTATACCTATAAAACACTAATAAATAAATAAGTGGAAGATAAATCAGTAGTGTAGAGAAAGGAGAAGAAGAGAGGCGGGGAGGGAGAATGAGGAACTGGGGACTGAAATGGAATCAATTAAATTCTATGCATGTATGATTATGTCAAAATAAACCCAACTATTAATATGCAACTATAATGCACTAATAAAAGAAAAAAAACATTAAAAATTTTTAAAATAAGGGCTGTGGAATTAAAATCTTGCATTCCATAGATGTTGCAGATATCTCTAATAGGGACTTTTTAGCCAACCTTACAAGGGCCAATAGGATTTTATTCTTATATTTCCAGCCTCAGATTTTATTAAAAAAGGAAAAAAAAAAGTCTTTTCTAAATGGTTTTTGCACTTACATTAGTAACCCTTCCCTACCTTATCTTGCTTCAGACAATTCCTTTGTGTGGAATTGGAACAATGCACAAAACCTAAAAAACTGTAAGACTTAAAAATATATGGAAAATACTGAACTATAAAGAAAGGGCTATGAGGTCTGTA
This sequence comes from Marmota flaviventris, assembly GCF_047511675.1. Taxonomy (NCBI): domain Eukaryota; kingdom Metazoa; phylum Chordata; class Mammalia; order Rodentia; family Sciuridae; genus Marmota; species Marmota flaviventris. The sequence goes on along the minus strand of NC_092507.1, from coordinate 36,610,660 downwards.
TTTTACTTCAGAAATATTTATTTATTTATTTAAATTTTTTTGGTTCTAGGAATTGAATCCAGTGGCAATTAACAACTGAGCCACATCCCCAGCCCTTTAAAAAAATATTTTATTTAGAGATAGGGCCTCACTAAGTTGCTGAGACTGGCTTTGAACTTGTGATACTCCTGAGCTGCTGGGATTACAGGTGTGCACCTCCACGCCCTGCGCATACTTCAGAAATATTTAGAAGAAGCTATTCAGTGAGCAATTAGAAATGTAGGTTTGAAACTCAGGAAAGAAGTGGAAGCTGAAGGTTTGCACACATGGGAGTGAATTAGAATACTGAGAGGGGGCATGCATATGGATCCAAAAAAAGAACACTGATTTTTTTTTCAGAGGTATAAGTCAGTTTCTGGGGATACAATATTTATCTTTTATTGCCACAGGACTGAAGGTTCCTTGATGACTTTGTTATAGGCTTGTAAGTTTTCCTCTCTGTGGTAGACTAATAAAGTTTTTGCTAAAAATTTCTTGTATTAAATACTACTTATCCTGTCCAGCTCAAAGCTGGAGTTGATAAAAGATTTTGTGGCAAAATGTGTGCTTTCCTTAGTGAATAGATAGATTTTGTTGCCTAAAATAAATATTAACAGATTTTGTTGCCTAAAATAAATATTAACACTAATTTATAGGCAGAATGTCTCCAAAGAATGAAAATGATCAGCAGAATCTACAAGCATTTAATTTTATAACTACATAGTTATACTTAATATAAATAACCTAATTTTGCCTGCAATTTTGTTAAAGTATGGTTAAATCATATTTCTTATTTCTTTAGGATACTGAAGATTTGAAGTTAAGTACATCATTTACAAATGTTATGGAGCCTACATATCTTCTTGCAAGACCCCAGATGAATACCAGGTATAGAAATATTTTTACAAAATGTTTTTTCTTAACTGCTTACATTAACTTAAGAAGGTAAACTGCAAGAGAAGAAAGAATATAATCCTTATCATAAAAATCTGGGCATATAATCCCAGCTCTACCACTTATTAAGTGACTGACCCAAGTTCATTAATTTAAGCCTCTGTTTCTCATTTGTAAAATGGGGATGATAATTGCAAAACAAGAATATTGAGAAGGGATAAATAAGATTACTAAAAGCATCTGGCACATAGTAGGTACTCGGTAAATTATTAGTTACACTCTCTCCATTTATTTCAGTTCCATAAGATATCTCTTATTGATAGGAAATAGTACTTGAACTCCTGAGGCTTAAAATTATATTGGTGTTTGTTTATATCTAAACAAATGGGAAAGTGGTTGGGTTCTTTTCCTTTTCTAAACACTAATTCCTTGTTTGGAATTATTTTACATTGAATATTCCAGGTTTCCTCAAACTTCTCTATGCCTTTACTAGTAATGTATAGTGAGAAGGAGGAGCTTGCCACCTGTCTTCTGATTTTCTCAATCTGTCATTACTTTGGGGGTTCAGGCAAATTGGCTTATATTTTCTGGCTCTTTGAATCATTTATTGCTCTTTTTCCCCTAGGGAAGAATAATTAATGCTGACATGTGAATTTTTTTTCTTTCAAACTACACTTATACCCATGGGGTACCTTTATTCTCTGTATTATCTTCCTTTGTGCCAGATTTTCTTGAAAGACAATGGGAAATATGACCCAAGAAAGCTATCAGATTTCTTTTGCCTTAATTTTGGCCCTTCTGTTCTATCCCACTGCCACCTCTTATTCTTTGAATGTTTGTCAACTGCTATTCTTTGAAAGGTACAGTTGTGTAACAAGGGTCAAATTCATTCCTTACATTCTATATAAGATATTTAATCATATGATTTAAACTCGCTAGTTCTTAACTCTAATTTCTTTTATTTATTTACGGACCTCTGGTTTTCTATGATCTCTGGAATTTAGAGCGGCAGTTCTAATTTGTATATGTGTTTAGGAGGGGAGTTAGAGCCCCTTTTTGAGTTTTGATAAAAGCCATGTATCTTTATTTCCTAAGAAAAAGTAGTTCATACATACATGCAAATGTTTGCACCCAGTTTCAGGCTGCAAGGTTCAGTTTGTGTCTCTCCTCCCTCCAAAGACTACATACAGACTCCAGAGTAAGAAAAAGACTAATAACAACATTTATTGAAGTCTTACTATGTATCTGGTGCCATGCTAAGCGCTTTGCATGCATTATTCTTTTTTTGGAGGGGGGCAGTACTGGGAATTGAACCCAGGGGCGCCCTTCCACTGAGCTACTTCCCCGGCCCTTTTTATTTTATTTTGAAACAGTACCTTGCTAAGTTCAGGCTAGCCTTGAACTTGCAATCCTCCAGCCTTAGCCTCCTGAGTGGCTGGCTTTATAGGAATGTGCTGCCAAGTCCAGTGCATGTATTATTCTTTAATCTTCACAAGAAAACTATGAGATGAGTGTCATTATTACCCATACTTTTCCCCCCCCTTAAATGAGAAAATTTTGTGGCATAGAGAAACTAGTCAACCCAAAGTCATACAGTTAGTAAGTAATATAGTTAAATCCTGAGATTTAAACCTGACTTCACTTCTTCCCTATGCTCTGAAGTAAGTAAACCTGAATATCATAGGTTGGGCTTTAAAGGTATTGTGGACTCCTAAAAGTGAAAAAGAAAGAGCTAACGCTGAGAGTACTTACAATAAAATAAGAATTATTTTAAGCACTTTATATATATTGACTTATTTAATATTTAGTGTAATGGTAAAGAAGCATTGATACCCCAGTTTAACAAATGAGGAAATTGAGTCAAAGAGAGGTAATTAACTTGAGCAAGGTCACATAGCTTGCAAATTTAGACTCCAAGAAATTAGTTGGTAGACTTCTTGTTTTTTTTTCCTCCTCCTTTATTCCCTTACCTTCCTTTCCCAACCAGCCTCCATTTTATGTATTTATTTAGTTTTTTAGCTTTATTTTATTTTTAATTGATATATAATAACTGTACATGTTTATGGGATACAATGTGATGTTTTGAATAATATATATATATTTTGTGTGATTATAAAATCACAGTATTTAGCATATCCATTACCTCAAACATCTTTTCTTTTTGGTGAGAGCATTAAAAATCCTCTCCTAGTTATTTTGAAATATATGCTACAATATTGTTGATAAGTTACGCAGCTGTGCTGTAGAACCCCAGAATTTACTCCAACTAACTGTAATTTTGTACTCATTGAATAATCTCTTCCTAGTCATCTCTTTCCTCCTACCTTTTCCAGCCTCTGATAATCATTATTCTACCAGGTAATTCTGTGAGATTGGCTTTTTCCATTCCACAAATGAGTAAGATCATGCAGTCTTTGTTTTTCTGTCTGGCTTATTTCACTTAAACATAGTGTTCTGCAGTTTCATCCATTTTAGGACAAATGACAGGATTTCTTTTCTTTTTTTTTAAACAGTTAAGTAGTGTTGCACACCACATTTTCTATATCTGTTGATGAATACTTAATTTGATTACAAATTTTAGTTATTGTGAATAGTACTGCAGTAAGCATAGGAATACAGATAATCTCTTTGACAAACTGATTTCATTTTCTTTGGATAGTATCCAATAGATTGCTGGATCTTTTTAAATTTAATATATATATATTTTAGTTGTAGTTAGTTGGAGACAATATTTTTATTTTATTTATTTATTTTATGTGGTGCTGAGGATCAGACCCAGCACCTCGCACGTGCTAGGCGAGCATTCTACCACCGCTCAGCCCCAGCCTCAGCCCCAGATTGCTGGATCTTATGGTAGCTTTATTTTTAATATTTTGAGGAACTCCCCAGGTGTGGTGGCGAATGCCTGTAATCCCAGTGGCTCTGGAGGCTAAAACAGGAGATCTGCAATTCAAAGCCAAGCTCTAAGCAACTCAGTGAGACCCTATCTCTAAATAAAATACAAAATAGGGTTGGGGATGTGCTCAATAGTTGAGAGCCTCTGAGTTCAGTCCCTGGTACCAACATAAAAATTTTTTTTGAGGAACTCCATGCTGTTTTCCATAGTGGCCATACCAATTTACATTCCCAACAACTGTCTGTAGGAGTTCCTACTTCTCCATAACCATCATAACCATGCCAGCATTTATTTTTTGTATTATTCAGCACCTTTATCCTTTTTTTTTTTTTTTTTTGATTGCCTCAAGCTCCTGGGCTCATCTTCCTGTTCCTGTAAGAGATGAATAACTGTTCTTTATAAAATTTCTACCAAGTTTGCTTTTCCTTGTGGTTTAATTATAAATTATTTTTTTGAAAAGGTTTCCTTCAAGCAAGATAGTTCCTTTCCACTTTCCTCCATCAAAGTATGCACTTTGGAACCCAATGCCAATTGGAGATTTCATCTACTTACATCTCAATCACTACAGGTATAAGATGTTTCTCTTTTCAAATCAAACTAGTATAAACATGAGTCATAAAAGGATATGCAAGGAAAGTTGATTATTATGACCAGTTGTAGGTTGAGTGTCCCTAATCCCCAAATCCAAAGTTCTGAATGCTCCAAAATTTCCATGAGTGCCAACATGGAAAATTCCACATCTAACTCAAATGTGCCTTGTCACAATCAAAATGAAGACATACAACACAGTTGTATAAAATTGCCTTTATACTATGTGTATGAGACGTGTATGAGATGTATATGAAACAAATGAATTTCATGTTTAGACTTGGATCTCATCCTCAGGATATCTCATCTATATGCAAATGGCTCAAAATCTGAAACACTCTGGTCCCAGACATTTTGGATAAGGGACACTCAATCTGTATTCATTTTTCTTTACTTTTCCACTAAAAGCTCTTCACGGACAAAAATTTCATCTTTTTGAGGAGTAATCTTAATCTCATAGTTAAAATATTCTGAAAATTTAAAGTTCTGAGTATTGTTGGAGTTAAAAAAATGTGAAATATGATAAAAACTAAAAGTGTTTTTCCTCATACTTCAGCATGTTGTCTTTGGAGGATATTGAGAAGACTGAACTGATTTTAAGTAGATCACATTAGAAGGAATAAATATAAAATATGGTGGTTTTGTTCAGGACCTTAAACAAAAGACATAGAAGTTTATACTTAAAGTAATTGAAAATTGGTTCATTGATATTTTATACATAAGCACCTACTTATTTAAAGCAGTAGTCTAAGAAGGATGGCTTATATTGGGGAGAGCCTAGAGTCAGCTTAGCCATGAGATGGTTTTATATAATCATAGATTTATGCCATAGTGGTTTAAGGTATTATAACTGGAATCATACTGCCTTTAGTCTGAAATCCTGATTCTACAACTGATTTATGTGACCTCAGTATATTAAGTATCAAGAATTGGGGCTGGGGATGTGGCTCAAGCGGTAGCGCGTTCGCCTGGCATGTATGCGGCCTGGGTTCATCCTCAGCACCACATACAAAGATGATTTGTCCGCCGAAAACTAAAAAATAAATATTAAAAAATTCTCTCTCTCTCTCTATTAAAAAAAAAAAGTATCAAGAATTTAGTTTCCTTATAAAATGGCTATAATACCTATTTCATAGTACCTTTGTTTTTTGTGATGGGTATTAAACCCAGGCTTCACACATGCTAGACAAGTGCTCTACCACTCAGCTATACCTCCAGCCCCCCTCATAGTTCTCTTATAAAGAATAAATAAGACAGGTTTTGTAAAGCAGCTGACACTGTGCCTACAATAGAAAGTATTCAATAAATGGTATCTGTGAATAGTGTAGTAGTATTCAGATCAAAAGGAAAGAACAAAATAAGATGTTTTGAAAAGATTTTATGGCATTTGATGATTGACTGAATAGAGTGACTGAAGGAGAGATAAAAGTAAAAAAAAAGTATTTAGGTTCTAAACTAGTTGGTAGAGAATAGTGGTACCATTGAAAAAAATGGGGAGAATCTTGTAGAAGTTTAATTAAATATTTGTTAGACCTGTTCATCCTTTTCTCCATGTTTCTTAACCTGTCTTTTTTCCCCCATCTGTGCTATGTTTTGAGTAATTTGTTTCTCAACTGTATTAATGTTTTCTTTTTTTTTTTTTAAGATGTTGATGAACCTTTATTTTATTCATTTATTTATATGTGGTGCTAAGAATTGAACCCAGTGCCTCACAAATGCTAGGCAAGCTCTCTACCAGTAGCCACAATCCCAGCCCTACTAATGTTTTCTTTAGCTGTGCTTAGCTGCCATCTAACCTGTTTATTTAGGGTTTAGTTTTTTGTTTTTGCTTTTGTTTTTGTAGAACTGGGGATCAAACCCTGAGCCTCATATGTGCCAGACAAACACTCTACCACTGAGCTATACATTAGCCCATTTAGGTTTTTTAAATGTAGAAGTACATACCATATATGTGAGAGAATGTTTATAATATATATAAACAACATTTTTATATATATCAGAATAACAACAAACAACTATGAATGGTAGGGTAGCACATGCCTGTAATCCCAGCAACTTGGGAGACAGAGGCTTCTAGGAGGATTGCAAGTTCGAGGCAGCCTCAGCAACTTAGTGAGAACCTGTCTCAAAATAAAAATAAGGGCTGGGGCTGGGGCTCAGTGGCAGAATGCTTGCCTAGCGTGTGTGAGCCATTGGGTTTTATTCTTAGCACCACTTACAAAAAAATAAATAAAATAAAGGTATGCTGTCTATCTATAACTCCAAAAAAATCAAAACAAAACAAAAATAAATAGAAAATAAAAAGGGCTCAGATGTGACTTAGTGGCAAAGCACCCTGGGTTCAATTCCCAGTATCAAAACAAATAAACATTCATGTATCTATACCCAGTTGATTATATAATCCATTGAAATTTTTTAAAATTTTATTTATTTATTATTTTATTTATTTATTATTTTTATGTGGTGCAGAAGATCAAACCCAGTGCCTCACACTTGCTAGGCAAGCATTCTACCACTGAGCTTCAGCCCAAGCCCTAATCCATTTAGGTTTTAAGTGAATATATTTTTTACTTCTGCAAATTCTATATACTTCCTTTTCATCTGATCTTTTTTCATAATTTCTTGTTCCTGAATCATATTTTGGTTTCCCTCTTGTATTTCTTTAAATATTTTAATCATTTTATTTTGTATTCAATAATGCTATTATCTGTAGTTCATAGATAATACTATTGTAAACAAATGGGTATGACTGTTTCAATCAAACTTTATTTTGTTTACAATAGTATTGTAAGCAATGAGTATAACTTTCCATCAAAAAAATTGGCCTCATAGTTTGTCAGTTTGTGCTCTGGTTCATAAAGTTAACCAAATTCCTAAAGGACAAATACCTTGTGTATCAGGTTATTATTATTTTAGTTTCCAGGTGGCCCTTTCTACTCTTTGCCTTTGTCCTTGGGATTTCCTGACAATGATCTTTCTGTACATTTTAAAAATTGTGCTTTATGTTTTAGGCAGTATTTCACAATGAGGGTTATTTAAGGATATCAAATCTACTATTCATAAAAGACTTGTTATTTTTCAGAAATCTAAAGCTTGTGGTGACTGAAAAGACCCTTCGACTTGCTTACCGTCATGCTAAACAGAATAAAAAAAATGTGCCATGCTTTTTACTTGGTTCTCTCACAGTAGATGAAGGTAATATACTTTAGAAAATTATTTGATGCCTATAGTAGAATTTACATTTATTGATTCAGACAGCTATTGCATATGCTTTGTGTGTGTGTTTTTTTTTTTTTTCCTGTATACCAAGGATATGAAGAAAACTGCTCTTCACAGTCTTTACAATCTAGTTGGGTACAATATATAAACAAGTCATTTTTATATAAAATGATAATATGCTACTGGATGAGCAAAGTGCTTTGCTATAATTAGCAAAGTAGCCTTGCTAAAGTGATTTATGTGTTTAATTAGCATGCTGTAAATAATTATTTTTTTTCTTCAGATGAAGAAGGTGTTACATTGACAGTAGATCGCTTTGACCCTGGTCGAGAAGTACCTGAATGCTTAGAAAGAACCCCTACTGCTTCTCTTCCTGGAGACTTTGTGATCCCCTGCAAAGTTCATACTCAAGGATGTTGTTCAAGAGAAATGATTGTTCATGATGTAGATGACTTCAGTTCAACTTTTAAGGTGATATTGATAACTTTATTATTCTTAATTTAATGAGAATCACACTATATATAGTATGTAGTATTTTAATAAACCCATTAAAATATATTTCTGATTAAATTATTGTGGAGCTGGGCATGGTGGCACACACCTGTAATCCCAGTGACTTGGGAAGCTGATGCAGGAGGGATCACAAGTTCATGGCCAGCCTCAGCAATTTAATGAGATCCTTAGGAAATTGCCTTGTCTCAAAATAAGAAGGACTGGGGATGTAGTTCAGTAGTAAAGTGACCCTAGGTTAAAACCCTAATACTAAAAAATTTAAAAATTAAAAAATAAACTATTGTGGAGCTAAAATCCAATTAAATATGGGTTTCTGAGGGCAGGAGTCCTAGGTAGACGATATGGATAGCATTCTGGAAGAGGAAGCAGCGGGACCAAGATAAAGTTTAGAATGTGCCCAGGCTAATAGTAAGGGTATAGATTTTTTTTTTTTTAATGCCTTTATTTTATTTGTTTATTTATTTTTTTTATGTGGTGCTGAGGATCGAACCCAGTGCCTCATGCATGCAAGGCAAGCACCCTACCACTGAGCTACAGCCCCAGCCCAAGGGTGTAGATTTTTGCTGAATTTGTGGGCAATCAAACTAGAGTATTAATTTGGAAAGATTATAAAGAGCCTTGATGGTCATGTTAAGGAATTTAAACTTTGTCATATGGGCCATGTAGCCTTTGAAGGTTTCTGAAAAGAGGAAATACTGTACAATCGGGAACTGATTTAACCTGACAGGGCAAACTGACTGAAGTCAGAGAGAATAGTTAAACGGCCATTTCAGTTGCCAGATTTATATTAGAGAGGGATCCATTATCGTATAATAAAGCGGTAGCATTAAGACTAGAAAAGAACACAGTAGGCTTCAGCAAATACAGAGGAAGAACTGACTTGATAATTGGGATTACAAGAAAGGAATTGAAAAGAAATCATCTTGCGATTCTGTAAGGCTGAATCAGAACTAATTTGCATCCATTTTTTTCCATTCAGTAAATATATATTGGGGGTAACATTCCCCATCAAGATTTTGAAGTGCTGCTAGGATATATAAGTTGGAAATCCATGATGAGCTTGGAACAGAAGTCTTATTTGCTTTGATATAGTTATTCACTTTATCTTTTTTTTGGTACCAGTATTAAACCCAGGGGTGCTTATCACTGAGCAACATTGCCAGCCCTTTATTGTTTTATTTTGAGACAGGATCTTGCTAAGTTGCTTAAGGCCTTGCTAAATTGATGAGGCTGGTTTTGAATTCAGGATCCTGCTCAGCCTCCTGAGCCACTGGGATTACAGGTGTGTGCCATTGCACCCAACTCACTTTTTCTTTTGATTGCTTAGAAGAAATGAGAATTGAAATGTTGCAAATCAAAACTAATTTTGTTAATGCAAGACCATTTTTTTTTATTGGTTGTTCAAAACATTACAAAGCTCTTGACATATCATATTTCATGCATTAGATTCAAGTTGGTTATGAACTCCCAATTTTACCCCAAATACAGATTGCAGAATCACATCGGTTACACATCCACATTTTTACATAATGCCCTATTAGTAACTGTTGTATTCTGCTACCTTTCCTATCCTCAACTATCCCCCCTCCCCTCCCCTCCCATCTTCTCTCTCTACCCCATCTACTGTAATTCATTTCTCTCCTTGTTTATTTTCCCATTCCCCTCACAACCTCTTATATGTAATTTTGTATAACAATGAGGGTCTCCCTCCATTACCATGCAATTTCCCTTTTCTCTCCCTTTGCCTCCCACCTCATGTCTTTGTTTAATGTTAATCTTTTCTTCCTGCTCTTCCTCCCTGCTCTGTTCTTAGTTGCTCTCATTATATCAAAGAAGACATTTGGTATTTGTTTTTTAGGGATTGGCTAGCTTCACTAAGCATAATCTGCTCTAGTGCCATCCATTTCCCTGCAAATTCCATGATTTTGTCATTTTTTAGTGCTGCGTAATGCTCCATGGTGTATAAATGCCACATTTTTTTTATCCATTCATCTATTGAAGGGCATCTGGGTTGGTTCCACAGTCTAGCAATTGTGAATTGTGCTGCTATGAACATCGATGTGGCAGTATCCCTGTAGTACGCTCTTTTAAGGAATGCAAGACCATTTTTTTCTTCTTTTTTATATGTGTATATGCACCAGTGTAAGATAAACTTTAAAAATATAAACACAAGGGGCTGGGGCTCAGTGTTAGAGCTCCTGCCTCGAATGTGTGAGGCCCTGGGTTCGATCCTCAGCACCCCATATAAATAAATAAATAAAAATAAAGTCCATCAACAACTAAAAATAAACAAGTAAAAAAACAAACACAATTCAGAATTTTTAAATAATTGTATAATATTGATTTTTTTTAGGCTCTACAGCACCATGTATGTAGCAAAGATTCCTTGGACTGTGGTAAGCTGCTTTTCCTAAGAGCTCATATTACTTCCAGGGAGAATTTGGACAATGTGGATTTTGACTTGCACTGGACAGCTGTAACTCTAGCAAATAACTTTAAATGTGCACCTGTGAAGCCCATCCCCATTATTCCAACAGCTCTGGCAAGAAATTTGAGCAGTAACTGGAATATTTCTCAAGTTCAAGGGACATATAAATATGGGTAAGTAAAAGATATATTATTCTAAAAATTTACATATTGATTGTATTAGTATTTTTTAATTGGTTTTATTTTCTAAATACATGACAGCAGAATTAATGACAATTCTTATTACACATATAGAACAATTTTTCATATCTGTTTGTATATAAAGTATGTTCACACCAATTCATGTCTTCATATATGTACTTTGGATAATGATGTCCATCACATTCCTCCATCGTTGCTAAACCTATATTAGTATTTTTTGAGGATCTCCACATACACAATATATGCGTAGTCAGGTAGAGTCTGTTAAAATGAAGTTGTTAATTGGTTGGTTTTGGGGGAGGGGTTGTTTTGTTTTTTAGAGTGGGGGGATTGAATCTAGGGCCTCACAAATACTAATAAGCACATGCTTTACTACCAAACTACAACCCCAACCAATTAAGTTTTGCTGAATATAATAAAGCTTTCTTTCAGAGTTGTGCCCACTATTCTACAAAAATTAGTAGTAAAAATCATATTAAAATTAGTTGTGGATCTGGGGATATGGCTCTGGTAGAATCACTTGCCTAACATTATTGTCTGAATTATTTTATTTCAACTATAATCTGACTATGAACCTAACAGAGTCTGGTGAATTTATTTGTAATATGCAGTCTTAACTATGAATAACAAGCAATGCAAGTTTAGAAAGAAGCAATTAAATAAAAATTTGTAGTACTCTGGCTTACCAAAATGTCAACTTCTTGAGGGTGGAGTTCCTTCACAAAACTGGAGCAGAAACCTCTCCAGCTTCCTATTCCTTAGTGTCTTGGAAAATGCAAGCCAAAACACAAGCAGAGCTGCTTCCCTGAATCCTCATTTCTTTTATTTATTGTCTACTGAACTAGGTTAGACAATGTAGGCACCCTGTGCTTTAAAGTTTGACCAGAGGTAGTTTGAAGGATTATATTTCTCGCTTCCTTTCCCACTACTCCACCCTAGTTCCTGTTAGGTCTATGGAGGCAAGAAAGTTTGCCAAGGTATACTCAACTCCAAGTCTTATCCTCTAAAAATTCTGCTTCAAAAAAGGATGAAAAAAAAATTGTTGTTATCTCTCAACAATTCTGTCTCTCAACAATTCTCAACAAAGTCCCTGAAGTAGCAAGAAAGGCCCCATTTTGACTCCCATATTCTTTCCAGAGTGTGCTTGCTGATTGGAGTGGCATAAGTGTTACTGCATTACAAAGTCTTGGAATGATCAAATCGTAATGATCAAAAAATGTTACATTTAATTTCTTTGGAATAATGAAGTGCTTCTCTTTTTGAATTATTCATACAGGATCCTTTAGCATGCTATTCAATTGCCTTTTCCCCTTGCCATCTCCTGTTGAGAATTGTCTATTAAATTTGTGACATTTGTCCTTTTTTCCAACCATATTCATTTTTTCACTCTACTATTTATATTAGAATCTATTATAGAATAGGTATTTGTGTAGGAACTAAAAATAGATTTTTACTTGTACATTAAATGTATTGACTTTTAAACACCATGTGCTATATATAATAGAGGTTTATGAACAGTGCTAGGAAGGCAGTAAGGTATGTCTGAATTGCCTGGGAAAATCATAGAAAATTTAAATTAATTCTTTTAATAGGAATTGGAATTTATCAGGTGGACAAGGTAGGGGAGAATTTTTAAAGCACATGTGTCATTGTTGGTACATAAGTTTAAACCAATTCCAACTTAATCATCATTGTTGATTAATTTATTATATTTGTATTTTAGGGTTATTGTAGGAATAAAATATATTATCCCCAGATCCCTCCCCCCAAAAAATATATATATATATATAAAAAATCTGTGGTACTATTAAGATTTAATATCATTAATGCCATTGTTTTTATTTCTGTGATATAAAGCCATAATAGTAATGTTATCACTCAACAATTCTCAACAATATAGAGATTGGAGATTGAACACAGGGTATTTTACCGCTGAACTATATCTCCAGGCCTTATTTTATTTTGAATACTGGGGATTGAACTTGGCACTCAATCACTGAGCCACATTGCCATCCCTGTTTTGTGTTTTATTTAGAGACAGACTCACTGAGTTGCTTAGCACCTCACTATTGCTGAGACTGGCTTGGAACTCGTGATCCTCCTGCCTCAGCTTCCTAAGCCACTGGGATTTGCGTGTGCCATAGTAGTGGCTATAAGTTTTAAGTTACTAAATTTTCTTAATCTTTCCATCTTACCAGAGTCTTTTTTAGGTTGAGTTTAACACTTAGAACTGTTTGTGTTTATATATGTGTAAGAGGCAGTTGTCATTTGAATTGTGTCCCCTATCTAAAATATGTTTCATAACTTGAATTGTTCTTTTTAGGTGAAAAATACATACTTTTAATTATTTTTACATTAATGTCTTCTGTTTAGATATCTTACCATGGATGAAACACGCAAATTGTTACTTTTATTGGAATCTGATCCCAAGGTTTGTTCTCTACCATTAGTGGGAATGTAAGTAATTTACATTTATGAAAATCTTTTCAGCCAAATATGTGTCTAAAATGTATATGATAAGCATGTCAATCAAGTTGTACTGTGAGTATTTAGATCATCTTACAAAATCACAAAGGCCAGTGGTTTTTTTGGGGTTTTTTTTTTTTTTTTTTTTTTTGGTATTTAAGTTCACTTAACCACTGAGCTACAACCCCAGTTCTTTAGTCCTTTTTATTTTTTGTATTTTGAGATGAGGTCTCACTAAGTTGCTGAGGCTGGCCTTGAACTCTGATCCTCCTGCCTTAGCCTTCTGAGCTGCTGGGATTACAGACATGTTCCACTGGGCACTCAAGCCAGTGGAAGTTCTCTTGTTTGTACGTTTAGCTAAAATAAGATTTTTCCTAGTCTTAGGAAGAATTTCATATATAAAACATGTAAAATTGAATTCTTCTGGTTGAAGTTGAAGACCTAGAAGCCCTATTTCTTCAACCTTCTCTTACTACTCATTGTCCTTAAGGTTACTTGAAGAACCCAGGGATCAAAATAACACTACTTAAAATTCACTGCCAGGCAGTTTTGCAGAAATTCCCTTTAGTGTTAATGACTCTTTCATTAGAGTTAGTGGTTAATGACATTTAGACAGATTATTCAAAAAGTTATATTCATTCATTATTTATTGAAAACTTTCCTTATTCATAGCATTATGTTTGCTACTGTGTTGTAGTTTAAAGCTCCTTCTTAAGTACTTTATAATTAAAGGGAGGTGGTGAAATAGTCAAATATTCACACATAGAAAAATAATGATGTATATGATTTATTGTGAATTCAGTAATACAGACAATGAATACCTATTAGTATTTGTAAGAGAAATGATGGGGGAGATTTTCTTACAAAAGGTAAATTCATGTTGGAATTTTACTTGTTTGGATAGTAGAAGAGAGGATTAGTAGGAAAGAGCATCCATGTGAAGGAATGGCATGTGCAAAGTTAATGAGAATACACATATGTCTCTGGACCATGAAACCTACTTACAGTCTGTTTGCTACAGTTCTGGTATAGGCTTTGGGTTATTGATGCCTGAGTACATATTTATTAAGAGCCTTCTATATTTTAAGGCTACCTATATGTGTTACAGCACTTGATTCTCTCAACAAAGTTTTCAGTTACAAATGTTGGTCTCCTCTAATTCAGCCCATTCTTTCCAATCTATACTAATTCATTCTTCCCTCCTCCTCACCTCTATGAACCCTTTTCTCTCTCACATCTCAGGTGGAAGAGGACAGAGAGAAAGAAACATGTGCTTGTTTTTCTCTTTTTCTCTACATTTGTAGATACATTGCTACAGATATCTATATATTCTCTCTCTAAGTTGTCAGTATTAATTATGAAAACTTTAATGTATTGCTCGTAAATGTCAAGGGCTCTGCCAATTACCTTGAGAAGGATGTAATCTAAAGTATGTTAATTTGTAAATGACTATAGTTTTAATTTCTTTATTTTTTTCAGTTGGTTGGCTGGAATTATACATATCTACAGTCCTCAGGTTTGGGCTTGCTGCTTGCGATACATGTTCAGTTCTTCTATTCAAGAAAGGCAAGTGATAATTTATTCTGTCGTATTTTACTTTGATCTTATCTTTGATTATAATTTTATTGGTTTCACTTAAAATTCATGTACTTGCTTTAATCACTTATAATACTTCTAAATAAGTACCTAAGGAAAACATACTTTATATTAAATGGGAATAAAGCTGAGCAAAAAAGATGAGGTGGCATTATACCTGGGAATTATGAGCAATTTTCTTGCCTCACCACAGAAGATACCATTTTTAGGGTGGGAAAACACCTAGAGATCATCTGTTATAGCATTCTACTTTACAAATAAAGACATTGACTTTCAGTTAGATGAAATGATTTCAGTTAGTTGATTAGAAATGATTTTGGATTTGTTCCTTTACAAGTGTTTTATTTAAGTTACACTATGCTACTACTAGTACACTAAGAAAAAATACTTGAGATATTTAATTTTCTTCCTAGAACTTAAAGCATAAGTATTAGAATTAACAGGGAAACTTTATGTCTAAATCAACTTCTCTTTAATTTATTTTGTACGTGATGCCACTATTTGCTTCTTAGTGTCTTTATCTTTTAATTGAGTCCGTTTGTTATTGTCTGTCTGTTAATAGACACTTTTTTCTTGGTACTGGTGATTGAACCCAGAGGCACATTATCACTGAGCTGTATTCCCATTCTTTTTTTATATTTTGAGACAGGATCTTGCTAAGTTGCTTAAGGCCTTGCTAAGTTCCAGAAGCTGGCCTTGAACCTGAAATCCTCCTTCCTCAGCCTTATGAGTCCTGTTTGTGCCACCATGCCTGGCTGAAATAGACTTTTTTAAAAATAACTTTTCATTGAAAAGTCAATCCAAGTACATGGCAATGAATTAGATGAATATAAAGATATACAGTAAAAGGAAATCTCCCCCAGACCTCATTTTCAGGGGCAATTATTGTTAAATGGTATCTTGACTTCCTTCCTGAAATATTTAACATGTAGACAAGTGTCACTTTCCCTCAGTCTATAAAAATTAAATCACAATTGAGAGTATTCCATTCTTCCTTTTCTGTATGTTGCTTTTTTTCCCCTATATCTTGGAGATCATTATATCTTAGCATATACAGACTTAATACACATATTTTAACAACTGAATGGTATAAAATATATGTTACGCTTCAAAAAACTGGTCCTTTTGCTTTTACAATAGAAGACTGAACACATTACTCATATCTTTTTGTTTGTTTGTTTTTTGGGATTAAACCCAGAGGCTCTTAATCACTGGACCACATCCCCAGTCCTTTTCATTTTTTATTTTGAGTTAGGGTCTTGCTAAGTTGCTTAGGGCCTCACTAAGTTGCTAAGGCTGGCCTTGAACTTTTAGTCCTTATGCCTCAGCCTCCCAAGTTGCTGGGATTATAGGTATGCACAACCACACCCAGCACTCATACATCTTTGTATGCATATAATAATATATCTGTAGGATAAATTCCTAAAAGTGTTTCTCTGGGCCAAAGAAGATTTTGATATATTTTAAAATTATTGGTAGATATTGTCAAATTCCCTTCTAAAAGACTCTCAATTTATAATTCTTCCAATGGTATATGAGAATGCTTTTTTTGCCACACAAATGTAGATATTTATTCAGTACCAACATTGTTCATGGTATTGGGGATAGCAGTAAACAAAATAAAGATCTTGCAGAAATAGGCACTAAACAAAATAAGTAAAACACATTTTTAAAGGTGGTGAGTGCTTTGAAGGAAAATAAAGCCAGAAAAGAGGAAGGATGTGTATATGAATAAAGGTGGCAGGTTGAGTTGCAGTTTGTTGTTGCTAGAGAGATGAGATGAGGGCAGGAGATGAGCTCAGAGATAAGCAGAGGCCATTGTTAAACTTTGATCTTTGCTAATCTAATAGATGGAAATGGTTTTTCCCAGTGTTTTATTACCTCTTATGGGAACTGACTATTCTTGTCTTGGAATTTTTCTTGTAGATTGTTCATTTTTTTAATATCGCTTTGTAAGATTGAACTTTTGCTCTTATTTTTCTCTTATTCAAACATTCTGCACTTGCTCCCATGCACACATGTGTGTGCTCTCTATATACATATTAGATATGCTATATATTATATGTATGTGTATGTGCATAAAATATATATAGCAAAAATTTTTCTCAGATTGTCATTTTTTAAAAAAAATATTTTTTTTAGTTGTAGATGGACACAATACATTTATCTTATTTATTTATTTTTATGTATTGCTGAGGATCGAACCCAGTGCTTCATACATTCAAGGCAAGCACTGTACCATGAGCTAAAACCCCACCCCAGATTGTCATTACATTCATTTTGGTTAACAGTATTTTGTCCCAGACTTTTGATTTTGTTCCTGAGAGCATACTTCTCAAATGCTCTACCACTTAGCTTCACCCTCAGTGTCAGACTTTAAGTCAAATTTTTTTTGGTGGTGCTGGGGAATGAACCCAGGCCTTGTGCATGCAAGGCAAGCACTCTACCAGCTGAGCTATATCCCCAGCCTTAAGTCAAATTTATCAGTCTTCCATCTTTTGTAGAAAGGATTTGCCCTCACTAAGAGTATTATTGAAATAAAAAATCTTTCCCATTTTTTTTAGATGATTTTATAGTTTCTACTTTTATTTCACCTTTGCAAAAGAATTAGTTCTGTTTGCAGTAAAACAAATGTTTTCAATTTTTTGTTATGATTTAGTATAGCTAAATTTATTATCAATTACTGATCTTACTTTAAATTCATATTAATAGTAAATGCTCAGTAAAATTAATTTTGAATCTCTTTTTTTGTGTTTAGTCTAAAGCATTGGGCGATTTTTTTATATCAGAACTCTTAATTACTGCTACAATTTAATTTATAATTTTACAACATTCTGAATAGTGATTTTAACTGGCCTCAGAATAAGGAACTAAGCAGTACAGGCATTCTGAATGCCTCTCTGTCCTCTGCATTATTTTGTTGGTAGTATAACATCCCCAAGTTATTTTTTTTAATTTTTTTAATAATTGTTTTTTAGTTATAGGTGGACACTATATATAGTGTTCACCTATATATTTATTTATTTATTTTAGTTGTAGTTGGACACAATATTTTATTTTTATGTGGTGCTGAGAATTAAACCCAGGGCCTTGCACATGCTAGGTGAGCGCTCCACTGCTGAGCCACAACACCCCCCCCCCCCCCCCACAATATCTTTATTTTTATGTGGTGCTGGGAATTGAACCCAGTGCCTCACTCATGGTAGGTGAGCGTCCTGCCTCTAAGCCACAACCCTAGCCCCCAAGTTATTTCTTATTTATTATTTTACAAAGTAGAGATAACTAATAAATACAGTTTAGATGCTTTGGTTTAGTGTATATTTTAAGAACCCTTGAGGACTTAACATACATTCATTGAATCATTTAGTGTGACTAATAAAATTAATGTCCATTTTATCAGGGTTTATAATAGTGGAATATGGTAAACAAATATCCATTTTTAAATGTCTAGGTGAATTAATAATGGCATATCTATAAAATGTAATACTGGGCAATCACTGAAAAAATAAGGTCTGAGGTATAATGTAGAATAGTGGCATAGAAAGAGGTACAAAATAGATTGTTTTTTAAAAATAGCATTTGCAATAGTTAGGCCTCATTTTTGTTAATTTATGTAAAATGTTTGTGAATGCCTAAGGTAAAATTCTGGGTGCTTTTTTTTTTTTTGAGATAGGGTCTCACTATGTTGCTTAGATGGGTCTCTAACTCCTAGGCTCAAGTGATCCTCCTACCTCAGCCTCCTGAGTAGCTGGCAGTACAGATGTTCACTGCACCCAAATTCAAAATGTATATGCATTAA
Organism: Marmota flaviventris; assembly: GCF_047511675.1. Classification (NCBI taxonomy): domain Eukaryota; kingdom Metazoa; phylum Chordata; class Mammalia; order Rodentia; family Sciuridae; genus Marmota; species Marmota flaviventris. Next base: position 36,592,043 of record NC_092507.1, on the reverse strand, counting down.
ATTGAGTTCTGAAAGTTTGCACACCAAATTGGAGAATGGCAAGGAGGAGTTTTCATTTTATTCATTTGTTTTGTTTGATGTTTTTATAAGATATAGTTATTTCATAATATATCTTAAATTAAAAATTGATAATATTGGGGTTGGGGCTGTGGCTCAGTGGCAGAGCACTTGCCTGGCATGTGTGAGGCACTGGGTTCAATCCTTAGCAACAAATACAAAAATAGGCAAATAAAATAAAGGCATGCTGTCCATCTACAACTACAAGAAAATAATAATAATAAGTAAAAAAATTGATAATATTAAAATGGGCATAAGTTTGTTTCCCAGTTCTCTTTAAAAAATTGGACTCCAGGGCTGGGGATGTGGCTCAAGCAGTAGCATGCTCGCCTGGCATGAGCAGGGCGCTGGGTTCAATCCTCAGCACCACATAAAAATAAAATAAAGATGTTATGTCCACCGAAAACTAAAAAATAAATACTAAAAAATTCTCTCTCTCTCTCTCTCTCTCTCTCTCTCTCTCTCTCTCTCTTAAAAAAAAAAAAAACTACTAAAAAACTTGGACTCTCTTCTTAATCTAATAATTAGATTGGGAGACTTACTTCAGAGTTCTTTGAATATAATCTTACTATCATTATTAAATTTTAACTAAATGGTGGTTTTTTTTGTTGTTGTTGTTTTGTCCAGGGTTTTTTCACAATCTGGAAATTTCATCATAGTTCTTTATTCTTTGACACATAAGGAACCTGAGTTTTATGAATGCCTCCCTTGTGATGACAAAGTACCTGAGCTTCGATTTCATTTACTGACCAGCAAGGAAACATTACATCTTTTCAATGTAAGTGATTTGATTACTCACCTACATTGATGACTGTTTCCAATTGCATTTTGGCGGTTTAAGCCCAATGGTCTTACACTTTAAAATAATAATTTCATCAATCATTGAATATTAACTTTTCATTTATGGTTAATTTTTGTTCAGTAAATCTTAGACCGTATGTCTAGAACCAAATTATAATAGAAGATAAAAGATTATCCACAGATACCTAGCCTGGGTTTTTCTAAAATTTTTGAGGAATATGTCAATAATTTTTATATGTTGTATCGTTTTGTACTGGTGAGAATTAATTTTGTGATTTTAGTATTTTCTTTGCCTTGACTATTATTTTAAAAATATGTATATAACTAATACATAAAGTTTTCACACTTAAAAGTCAGTGTTTATATAATCCAAGAAGTTGTATCTATTAAAATATATAGAAAAAAATAAAATACATAGAAATTCATTAAGGATGATCAAAGAAAAAGAAGATTTTTTTTAAAGTACAGGTGTCATATAAAATTAAATTTAGCCAGCATGGTGGCACATTCCTGTAATCCCAATGACTTGAGAGACTGAGGCAAGAGGATTGCATATTTAAAGCCAGCCTCAATAATTTATCTAGGCCCTAACAATAGTGAGACCTTGTCTCAAAATAAAAAAATAAAAAGGACTGGGGATATGGTACAGTGGTAATGTGTCCCTGGGCTCAATCTCCAGTACCAAATTTTAAAAACTGATTTTCTTTTTCTTTTTTGAAACAAAGGTCTTGCTTCTGGGTCTGTAGCCAAGTACCACCACACCCACCTAAAGACCACTTTTTTTTGTTTGTTTGTTTGGCTGTACTGGTGATTGGACATGGTACCACTGAGCTATGTCCTGGTCTCACCACCCCCACCGTCCACCCCTGACTCCGCACATCTTTTTTTTTTTTGAGATAGTTCCTTGCTAAGTTGTTGAGGCAGTCTCAAACTTGTGATACGCCTGCCTCAGTCTCCCAAATCACTGGGATTACAGGTGTGCACCACTGTACACCTTGTTTAAAAATCATTTTTTAATGAAATTCTTTTTATTAGATCAATAATAAATAAATTTATATTAGATCAATAATAAATAAAAATATTCTTTATTTTATTAAAAAAAGTTGAATAACTCTAAATAACCATGTATATCCATTCTGATCTTTTGAGTTCATTTATAGGTTATAGCAGTTCTCATATTGTAGTTATTATTATCTTAAATGATCTCTGATAATTTGTTTCTACTTTAGAGACATGTCATTTATCATTTTTCTTTAGATGTCATCCTCAGTTTATAGTTATTTTATATTCATTAAAGTCCTGGTTACTGAGTTAATTACATAATACAGGTGATTGAGTTTTAACTTTCACTTACAGATCTGGGAAATGGACATTTTACAAAAGAAGGTTAGAGTTACAGAAATCAGAAGTTTCCCCACCAATTTACCCAGTATTTCAGAGCTACTTTTTATCTAAATTGAATTCTCTGGTGTTTTTATTTAAGTCACATCTCAAAGTATGACCTACTTCATTTCAGAATGTTGAACCTTCTGACAAAAATCAAATCCATTTTGAACTGAGTGCTGAAAGCCAAGATACAGAAACAGAATTTTTCAGCAAGTTTTCAAAGAGTCTTTCAACTAAGAGGTAAGAGATAACTTTTTATTGTCATATATACTTTATTATATTTATTATTTTTTGGTAATTAAAATAACTAATTATTTTTGATAAAACTGTCTTTGCTTTAAATGTATTCTTTCATAGTCTCTAGAAAGCTGGCTGATAATTTTAATAAAAAGACAACTCTAATATAATTTTCTTTTGACTTGATGTATTATGTAGGAAACAAAAAAGGCATTTGTCAAGAAATTATCTTGCCTAAGAAGTAGCATTCTATTTCTTTCCCCACATTTTTTTATTGGTGTGTTATAGTTATACATACTGATGGGATTTGTTGTTACATATTTGTACATGCACACAGTACACAATATAACAATATAGTTTGGCCAATATCACTCAATGTATTCTATTTTTAATGTCTTTTGTTTGTTCTTCCCTGCCTTATAATTTTAAACCTGGCTCTGTCAGATAAAATACTATTAAAATAACTCCTCTACCTAAAAAATAAATGGTTTGTTTAAAAATTTTCAAAGCAAATACACTTGGAGAATATTAAATAAGGGCTTGTGACTCTTTGTGTCATTGTATCCTACTTTTGTGGTAAAGAGGATACACCCTTGTATTAATGAGGGTTCTCCAGAGAACAGAAACAGTAGGATGTATATATGTAGAGTGAGATCTTTATATTAAAGAATTGGCTGCTGTAATTATGGAATTTTGGCAAGTCCAAAATCTGCTGGGTAGGCTGGTAAACTGAGATTCAGGGAAGAGTTGTAATTTGATTCCAAAGGCTATCAGCTGGCAGAATTCCCTCTCCTGGGAGATTAGTCTTTCTGTTAAGGTGTTCAGTTGATTGGAGGATGCCCACCCATATTATGGAGAGTAAAATAACATCCACAGAAACATCTAGAACAATGTTTGAGCAAATAGCTGGGTATTCTGGCCTAACCAAATTGACAAATAAAATTAACCATTACATCCCTAACCCAGCTTTATCATTTATTCTACCTATGTGCCAGGTGATGTGATAAGGGTTAGGGACATGATGTTATTAGTTTATTCTTTGATTCCTTAGTTTAGAAACAATTGTTATTTTTAATGCATCATAGCAATTGACTTTTCTGTTAGTCAACTTTTTTACTATAACTCAGATCTATCTTTGGACCTTTAGTGCTATCTGTTTATAATATTAGCATGATAAACAAACAAACAAAAAATCTTTCTACTGAGTTATAGAAACCAAATTTCAGTCAAATCAAGGCCTTTTCATCCCTTTTCCTCTTTTTTTTTAATTTTTTTTTTTTTTTTAGTTGTAGATGGATGCAATAACTTTATTTTATTTATTATATGTTTGAGGATCAAACCCACTGCTTTACACATGTGAGATGAGCACTTTACCACTGAGCCACAACCCCAGCCCTTTGGGTTTTGTGTAAAGGATTGTAATGGTGTACCAATACTTGGAATAAGAGTTGACATAATTCTCATCCATCTCTACTGCTGTATATTGAGATGTTATCATTAGCAGCTGATCTTAAGCAGACTTGTGCACATTCCTGCAGTGAAACTCCTATGACCTTATTCTGGTTCCTGGCTCTCTCTGTCATGTCTGTGCTATTCTGAGCACTTGGGATATCATTCTGTATTTCACTTGTCCTTTGACTTGATGGGAGAGCTTTGTGGCTTGGTATAGAACCATCTGCTTAAACACACTATGCAGATATTCTTGTTGCTTCATTGCAGTACCTTGCAGAGAAAGATCTTTGTGTCTCTCTCTCCAGACTATCAGTTTGGGGGAAGTTCTCGTCTGCTATTAGAATTTCAAGTCTGCTTTGGAGTTACTTGTTCTATTATCTTCTACAAGAAAGAATTCAACTTGTATAAAACAGGATGCAGGGTCCTTTCTTTCTTTTAACCTTTATTTATTTATTTTTGTTTGCTCTTTTTAGATATAGAATGTATTTTGACTTGTTATAAAGGGAGTGTATAACAAGTGTATTTTGACTTGTTATACGTAAAGAGAGTATAACTTATTCTAGTTAAGATCCCATTTTTGTGGTTGTACGTGATATGGTGTTATATGCATATATGAACATATAGGAAAGTTATGTTCGATTTATTCTACTCTTTCCTATTTCCACTACTCCCTTCCCTTCATTTCCCTTTGTCTAATCCAGTGAACTTCTATTCTTCCCTCCCCACCCCTTATTGTGTGTTAGTATTCACATATCAGAGAGAATATTTGGCATTTAGTTTTTTGGGGGATTGGCTTATTTTGCTTAGCATGATAGTGCCATCCATTTACTAATAAATGCCAGGATTTCATTCTTCTTTATGTCTGAGTAATATTCCATTGCACATAACATTCCACATTTTCTTTATCCATTCATCTCATCTGTTGGAGGGCACCTAGGTTGGTTCCATAGCTTAGCTATTGTGAATTGAGCTGCTATAAACATTAATGTGGCCACATCACTATAGTATGCTGATTTTAAGTCCTTTGAGTATATACTAAGGAGTGGAAGAACTAGGTCAAATGGTGGTTCCAGGACTGGGATGTAGCTCAGCAGCAAAGTGTTTGCCTTACATTCATAAAGCCCTGGGTTTGATCCCTAGTTCCAGTTAAGAAAAAGAAAAAGAAAAAGTGGTTCCATTCCAGGTTTTCTGCGGAATTTCCATATTGCTTTACAGAGTGATTGCACGAGTTTGCAGTCCCACCAGCAGTGTATGAATGTACCTTTTCCCTTACATCCTCGCCAATATTTACTGTTACTTGTATTCTTGCTAATTGCCATTCTGATTGGAGTGAGGTGAATTCTCAGTGTAGTCTTCATTCAACTTTCTATAATTGCTACAAATGTTGAACATTCTTTCATATATTTGTTGACCATGCCTATTTCTTCTTCTGTTCAGTTCCTTTGCCCATTTATTGATTGGAGTTTTTTTGTTGTTTGTTTGGTGTTATGTTTTTTGTTAAGTTTTTTGGAGTTCTTCATATACAGGATCCTTTCTTAAGAGCCTCTTTAGTTCTAAGCTCTCTTTTAGCTTCCTTTTTGTTGGTTCTTTTTTTGGTACTGGGAAATGAACCTGGGGGACTTAACCACTGAGCCCCATCCTCAGCCCTTTTTTATTTTGAAATAGGGTCTCACTAAGTTGCTAAGAGGCTGACTTTGAACTTGTGATTCTCCTGCCTCAGCCTCCTGAGTTGTTGGGATTATAGGTGTGTGCCACTACACCCTGCTCTTAGCTTCCTTTTGACTTTACTTTCCCCTAAAGCATTCTATTGAAACTTTATCTAGTTTAGACAAAAACATGATACATATAGTATTTCAAATCTTTAGTCTTAAACCCTAATTTCAGCTTTTGAAACTTAGTACTAATACTCAAAATTGTTCTATATTCTGCAGAAGTATGCCATCTGTGATACAATAACCATAGCTGACTAAATGAGAGGTGATACCTAAATGTATTTTCCCATCACAGATATAACTTCATAGGAATATGTAATTCTTTAATTATTTTCCTTTTTAGCATAGTGTTTGTGTCAATGTGCATGCCTTATCAACAGATTATAATTTTTATATTAAGTATACTTGTAGACTCCTTGCATAATCAATCAGAAGGTGCTCAGTTACTATTGATTTATTGTAATGTTAATAACATAGGGATAAACCTGCCATGATCAGGTAAACAAGGTAATCAATTAAATAAGAACTTGAATAGATCAGCTTTCCTGGTCAACTAATATTGATCTGAAAAAAAAATCTATAGTGTTAGATACTAAATTAAATGATCCAAATACTACTTTTTAAGGTCTTATTCACTCAGTTTAAGCTAGAATAAAGTATACTAGGTTGCTAAAATTTTTTCTTGTCTCCTTTTCTATGCCTTAGTTCTTCCCAGAAGTTATCTCTTGGAAAAATACCAGTAAATGATCATGACTCTGGTGTTGAAGATGAAGATTTTTCTCCAAGACCAATTCCTAGTCCTCATCCAGTGAGTCAGAAGGTATCCCTGATCTTAGTATGAATTCACCTTTGTGATTAGAGATCAAAAAGCCTCTTTTTAAAGCATTAAATAGGACCTAAAATTTATTTATTATTCTAGCTATATATCTCTATATGATTTTACACATATAAACACACACACCCTCAAAGTACATATAATTATTGTTAAAAGTAATAATGCATATACACATTCTTTATACTCTTTACATATATGTAATTATATATATAATGATTACATATAATTGTTATTCTCAGAGAAAAGTGAGGCATAGATTGGTTAAGTTACCTGTCCAAGATCACACAGTGAGTAGTAAGGCTGGGATTGTTAATTCAGGAGGTTTGGTTTTAGAATCTGATAGAGATTTGTTTTGGGTTTTGTTTTGTTTTCTAAGACAGGGTCTTGTTAAATTTCCCAGGCTGTCCTTGAACTTGTGATTCTCCTGCTTCAGCCTCCCTAGTAGTTAAGATTATAGGCATGTGCCACCACATTCAGCCCAGAATCTGGTGCTTTAAACAACCATATAGCCAGGATTACTCAGGCCCATAATCCCAGTGGCTCAGGAGGCTAAGGGAGGCAAGAGAATCATATGTTTGAAGCCAGCCTTAACAATTTAGTGAGACCCTGAGAAACTTAGAAAGACCCTGACTTTAAAAAAAGAAGAAAAGAAAGAAAGAAAATCTAAAAAGGACTGGGGATGTCGCTAGTGGTTAAAGGCCCCTGGGTTTAATTCCTGGTACCAAAACAAAACAAAACAAATACAGCCATATAGACTCAACATTCTATACTATCAGCAAAGCTTGATTTTTTTGTTTTTTGTTACCATATTCTGAAAAAACATCTCCTTTGCAATCAGAGGTTAATTTTCTGATTCCATCATAATTTTTTGTGCTGCCAACCAGTGGGTTCTTTTAGAATTGTTGTATACCTCACATGGATTTGTTACTTATTTTATTTATTTATTTTTTTATTGATAGTGGGATTGAGCCCAGGGGTGCTGTGTCACTGAGCTACATCCCCCAGCCCTTTTTAGTTTTTTGTTTTGTTACTTATGTTAGAAGAGAAAGGTATGGGAAAGATTTTTTAAATGAATATCAAGGTATAACCAAATTCTCCACAAGGAGCATTTTGTTTAGTCTTCCCTGCTCTTTTTCCAGCCCTTTTAGCTGACATCAGTAAAAGGAATAACAGAATAACATAATTTAGTGGAAAAATATTTTGAAATATTTATTGGAAAATCCCTTGTTATTTGAGATACATAAACATTTGCTACTAGGTCTCTTGAAACATTCTACCTGTGATAACTTCTTTACAGAGTGAAGATGTAAAACTAGTGTATAAAAGTTTCTCATATCCTATGATCTAAGCAACATTAATTAGTGGTCCAATAAAAGAAGTTCCATTATTAAATAAGTCTGGGAGATGCTTAGCTATGTTCTTTCAGAACAAAGACCTTGTTTATTTTGCTTACAATTATATTCATACTGCCTACATTCAAGATATCCAGAAAATATTTATTGATGGTATAGATTATGAATAATATTTAAATGGCTAATATTAGAGAAATACTAATCTAAGGAAAGTAATGCATATATCTTTTCCTAAGAATTTCTTTTTTCTTTTCCATTTGTAGATTTCCAAGATCCAACCATTAGTTCCTGAACTTTCACTTGTTTTAGATGGCAATTTTATAGAATCAAATCATATGTTGAATCCATTAGAAACGGTGAACACTGAAAATTCTCCTTTGTTGATTCAGCACTCTGAACACTTGAAGGCAATGAAACCTGAGCTTTATGATGAGAAACACAGCCCAGAAGCTGAACCTGGAGAGTCTTCCTTAAAAGGGATATCAAGTCAGTTTAATCAGGACAGTGCTCCTTTGAGGAGCAAGAGCAAGACAGACAGCAAAGTAAGACAGCCATCTACCTGTAACATAGGGAACCCTCATTTTAGGAATAAGAGTGTTCAGCCATCTTCTTTTAATGTTCCACCTCCTGATATAACTGAGAAACTTCAAGCAGTTTCTGCTGGAAATGTACAGAAAGAAGAGTATCCTCTAAGAACCTCCTCATTTAATTCTAGACAGTCTTCTCTTGCTCCACAGTCCCATCCACACAATTTTGTTTTTTCACCTCATAATTCAGGAAGACCAATAGAAGTTCAGGTACCTGCTCCCCCACTACCAACTTATTATTCCACAAATGTCTGCAGCTGTTATCAGCATCATGGCCATATTCAATGTAGTCCAATAAGTTCTTGGCAAGGAGTAAATACGGTTGGATCCATTCAAGACCTCCAGTCTGAAGCCCTTCAGAAACATTCATTGATTCATCCAAGTGGATGTCCAGCTCTATGTCATAAAGCATTCTATTCTTCAAGTAGCCCTGTAGCCTTGAGACCTCAGGGAGGCATGGATAGTTGTTCTCCCCACAACAATGTAGAACCATCGCCTGTGGCAAGACCTTCACATATAGACTCTTGTAACCCACATCCTTGTGCAGTGTGTATGCACACAACCAAGACTGAGTCAGATAATGGAATGATGGGACTGTCTCCAGATGCTTATCGGTTCGTCACAGAGCAAGACAGACAGCTGAGGCTACTTCAGGCACAGGTTTGCTTGAAGATTTCTTAGTTTTGTTCAATTCTTTGTATTGATATGGTTTCTTAAAAACTGGTTTTATTACTCTTCAGTAATTACGTTTTTATGAATAGAGTTGTCAGAATTAAAAGAAACCTTCAAAACTGAATTCTAGTACCTCTCATTTTATAGATAAGCTGAAGTGAGGATTAGAGAGAATAATTTAACCCAGTTCCTCATTCCTAGTTAATGGTAGAACCAGAAAAGAAAGCAAGCCTTCTTTCACACTATCTTGTGATATCCTAACCTACAAGACTATTGCATTTTTCTTTGCTTTTTTGCTCCTATAAAAAAAGATTGTATAATTCTTCTAAACATTTATATACAACTAAACGTTGACACATCTTTACTTTTTTAATCATTTATTATGTATACCGACCTTTAGCCAGTGTACCTTCAGAGAATAGACTAAAACTTGACTTGTTCCACTCAGTTTGTTCTGAAATGTTCTGTTCCTTAAGGGATTTTATTACAGAGTTCTTTTTTATTTTTTGTGGTGCCAGGGATCAAATCCAGGACCTCACATATGCCACATCTCCAGCCCTTAAGCTTTATTGCAGTGCATAGTTTAGTTTATAAGTATTATGTCTTTATTCATTGATATCCTTCCTGCATATACCCACCCCATACCAATTGTTCCTCATTTTCATGTTTTTTCCATAAAGCTATATGGAATATATAATATATAATATGTATTTATGTGTGTATGTATATAGTATGCATAAATACATGTGCTTTATAAAATTGGAGGCATCTTGTTTGCAGTTTGGAAAAAAAAGCAATTTGAAATTGTGCTTAAAAATGCTTTGGATAGGAGCACCTGGGAAAAATTCAGCTTTGCTCTTTCTTTCTTTTTCTTTTTTTTTTCTTCTTTTTTGTTATTTTTATTTTGAGACAGGGTCTTGCCAAGTTGCTGAGGCTGGCTTCGAACTTGGAGCCCTCCTGTCTCAGCCTCCCAAGTCTCTGAGATTACAGGTGTGTGCTAATACACCTGGCCAGGTTTGCTTTTTTTGTTTGTTTTTAATATTTTTAGCTGTAGATTAACACAATACCTTTATTTTTAAAGTTTCATTTTTATGTAGGGTTGAGAGTTAAACCCAGTGCTTCACACATGCTAGGTGAGCACTCCTACCATTGAGCTATAATCCCAGCCCCAGCTTTGCTGTTTTTTTAAACCTAGGTAAATTCTTTGAAATTATAAAATATACATTGGATTTTAACAAATTGTGATAAATATGTAGCAGAAATTTTAATTTAGTTAAATATTTCTATAATGAAAATAATTCTTTTTTGTCTTGTTCAAAAAAATAATAATAGAGGCTAAAAGGATTCTTTAAGCTGTTGAGAAATCTTAGTAACTTGGGACAGGCGCTATAACACATGCCTGTTATCAGCAGCTTGGAAGGCTGAAACAGAAGGAATGTGAGTTCAAAGCCAGCCTCAGCCTAAGCAACTCAGTGACACCCTGTCTCTAAATGAAATATAAAATAGGGCTGGGGATGTGGCTCAGTGGTCGAGTGCCCCTGAGTTCAATCCCCAGTAACCATCCCCCCCAAAATATATGATACAGGAAATCTGTGGTTAAATATAGTATTCTCCTCGTACATGAAATTCTTTTTCTTTTTTAGCTTTTTGTAGGTTCTTTTTTTTTTTTTTAATACTTTAGGCATTTTCCTTGTAAGTACATATAGAACTCTCATACTCTACATAGGAATTTGTTCTGCTGTACACAGAGTTTTCTAATTGTTCTACTGATTATATCAACAGTTTGAAGTACCTATTATTGCAAAAAAATGAAGCAGTGAGCATCCTTGTATTTGCACCTAACTGCATATGTGTCAGTATCTGTGTACTATAGATTCTTAGAAGTAAAAGTGTGAAATTAAGTTATATGACTTTGGACAAATAATCTTACTTCTGTGAATTCAGTTTTTTGTCTTTATGCTGTTGTTGTTTTTGAGTTTTTTTGTTGTGGTGGTTGGGATTGAACTTAGGGGCTTATATGTGTATTAGGCAAGTTTTCAACCCTGAGCCATACCCCTAACCCTGAATTCAATTTTCTCTTATACAAAATAGGGATATACGTGAGTTGTATGGAGTTCTAAGGATTGAATGAGTTACTAAGTAAGGGCTTAGATTCATGCCTAGTATGAAGTTAATGCTCAATAAATGTTAACTGTTACTATTATTTTTATTATCATTATTGTCTCAGTTAATGACATCATCTGTCATCCAGGCACTCTGGCCAAATTTAAAAAACAAAAAACACCTCGGCTCTTGGATCTGGGGATATAGCCATGATAGAGCACCTGCCTAGCATGCATGAGGCCCTGGGTTCAATCCCCAGCACTACAAAAAATAAAAACAAAAAACTTAGGCTCTACTTTATAGATGCATCCTAAATTTAACTACTCTGTACTGTCTTTCCTGCTATACCCCAAGTCAAACCATTCTTTAATCATGCCCAGTACTGTTCCATATTTCCTGCCCTTGAAAACTCCACAAAAATCTTTTAAAGCACAGATCAGATCATGGCCTTCTTCCTTAAAGCCCTCCAGAGATTTTCCATTACAACTAGAATAAATCCACATTCTTTACTTTGGCTCTCAAAGACCTTTGTGATTCTGTGTCTGTCTCTCTCTTCCAAATCATCTCTTAACACTCTCTTCTATGTTCACTACATTTCAGCCACAGTGTTATGCTTTTTGTTCTTCAAACATGCCACAACATGCTTATATTTAATTCTTAAATTTGCGTCTCCCTTTGACTGAAATATGCCTCCTTTGGTTCTTATAATGGCTAGTTCCTTTACGTCATTCACGCCTTAATTATATGTTGGTGTTTTTTTTTTTTTGGTCTGAGATATAAAGTAGCTCTAAGGAGGCAGCTACTTACCATCACTGTTTTAGCACCTTTATTAGTACTTGACTTGTAATTGTTGCTTAATACATGTTTTGTTACTTGAATGAGTGAAAGTGACTGCCAGAGAGGTTATACCAGTGTTTTTTTTCTCTCTCTCTCTCTTTAAATAAGGAGTAGGAGGGAGTCTTTTCCCTTGTCTTTAATAAAAAGAATTAAACCTCTTTATATTATTTATTTATTATTGTAGTATTGGGAATTGAACCCATGGCCTCACATGATAGGTAAGCACTCTACCACTGAGCTATACCCTCAGCCCAGGTTATACCAGTTTAATACCCTGTATCTGCAATGTTAGCCATATCAAACTCTAAAATTATCAGGTTTATAATTAGAAACTTTTAATTTGCATTATATTATTATAAGTAACATGAATTATTATGGCCATTTGTATTCCTTTGGTTAAAAATCTGTTATTTAAGTATTCTCTACTAAGTCCTTTTCTAACTAATTTATAAGAGATTATATATTAAGAAAATTTATTCTTTATCACACATGAAATCTTTTACAGTTTGTCTTAAGTGTTTTGCATTTTGGCCATTTGTTTCATGCATAATAATCTAGCTTATCTAAAGTTAAATATTACTCATTGTCTTTCTGAGTTGTATATTATGTTTAGAAAAGTCTTCTTCCCTTCAAGATTATAAAAAATTTACTCTCCATCCCTCCCCTGTGGGATTGTTGCTTTTATTTTATTTTGTTTGGATGTGGAGGTAAGATTTTTTTTTTAATCAGATAACTAGCCCCACATATTTATTGAATAATATATCTTTGTGTGTGTGTGTGTGTGTGTGTGTGTGTAGTATGGTATTTAACTGGGGGGCACTCCACCACTGAACCACTTCCCCAGCTGTATTTTGTTTTTATTTAGAAACAGGGTCTCACTGAGTTGCTTAGCACCTTACCTTTGCTTAGGGTGGCTTTGAACTGGTGATCCTCCTGCCTCAGCCTCCTAAGCCACTGGTATGTACCACCAAGCCCAGTGTAAAATTTTATTTTGAGACAGGTTTTCTCACTAAGTTGCCCAGGATGGCCTGGAACTTGTGATCCTCCTACTTCAGCCCGCGACTCTAAATATTTGAGATTATAGGTATGCACCTCTGCATCTGCTGAGAAAGCACATTGTTAAAGCATACTTTCTGATTAACTTTAGGCCCTGAATATGTATAAAAAGTCTCTTATTGAGTGTTTCCTATGTGTTCTTTCTAAATCTCACTTTTCTCATTGAAAAATAGGAGAGATGATTGGTATTATCTGTAGATTTGAAGGTTAAATATGTTTATTATAAAATACTTTAGTGTAGGACCTGGCTGTGATGAGCATTCAACAAGTTAAACTATTTTATTCGTCTCTTTTAATATTCACAACAACCTTAGTTTTGGGTGATATTGAAGCTTATAATATCCCAAAGGTAGCAGAGTATAATTTAAACTTATGTCTTCATGATACTAAAGCCCATGCTCAAAACCACTATAAATACATATGCCATTTTATGTTGACTCAGCCTTTATTTCTACTGATCTTAATAATTTGTTGATAATATTTATACTAATAATGTTAATCCACTAAAATTAATGAGATTAGTTAAATACAGTGTACCATTTGTAGGAAATAGAAAAATCACAGTATTTAAAAAAAAAAAAAAATCACAGTATTTAAAATCACAGCCCAGGGTTGGGCTGGGGATATGATTCAGTTGAAGGGTTTTTGCCTAGCACCTGTGAGGCCCTGGGTTTGATTTCCAGTACCTCCAGAAAATAAAGGGAAGCTCTTCTGGTATACCCAAAAGAAATGAAAAAAATATTTCCATACAAAAACCTACATATAAATGTTCAAAGCAATATTATTAATGATAGCTTAAACAAATAATCCAATTGTCCACTAGCTAATGAATGGATAAACAGGGTTTGACATATATTCATAAAATGGAATATTCAGCAATAAAAACTATTAGTAAATGCTATAATATTGTTGAACCTTGAAAAAATGAAAGAAGTCAGACACAAGGCTATATACTGTGTGGTTCTGTTTTTACAAAATGACCGGAGTAGGCAAATTCATAAAGATAGAAAGTATTTTAGTGGTTGCCAAGGGTTGGGGTAACTGTTAATGGTATGGAGTCTATTTGAGTTTAATAAAAATGTTCTGGAATTAGGTAATAGTGATGGCTGCAAACTTTGTGAATATACTAAAACTAATGAATTTTTTAAAGTGGTAAATTCTGTGGTATGTGCATTATATCTCAGTTTTTTATAACTGTTTTTTAATTTTTTTTTTTTAATGTGATGCTGAGGATCGAACCCAGGACCTTGTGCAAGGAGAGTGCTCTACCTCTGAGCCATAACCTCAGCACCTATATCTCAATTTTTAAAGGAGGAGGAGGAGGGGCTATTTGTCTTTAAGCCTCAGTTTTGCTACTTGTTAGTTATGTGATCTGGGCAAGAAACTTAAAATTTCAATGCCTTATGTTTTCTTGTCGGTAAAGTGTATTTTATAGTAGTATATTCTTTATGGGGTTTTTATAAAAATCATTCATAAAAATTTATGGTATCTTGTCTTGCAAACAAGAAACACCCAAAAGGTGATGGCCATTATTTATTACCATTTCCAGTTTCAGCATGGCCAAATGTGGGCAACTCTGATTAACATTATTAAGAAAATTTTGTGTAAAATGTTCCATATTTGGTACATGGATTCACAGTATACCATTCTTCCTTGATTTATTAGTGAAGTAGGAATAAAATGTTGAAGTATTAACCATTCAGACTTTTCTATATGAGTGTCAGTTTACAAATGCTAATCTAAACACTTTTATGTTTCACTTTTAAATTTTTACTTAGCTTAAAGTGTTCTTAATAACTAATGATAATGACTCTACACAGAGTTTCATGGTATGTTCTAATTGGAATGTGAGAAAATATAGTTAAAAGTCAGCTCTTTATAACTGGGACACTTTGTAATTCATTATTAAACTCTCCTGCCAATTTTGTTGATAACTTCACTGTCAATTTAAAGTATGTTTTTAATTGATACAGATTCAGCGTTTGCTGGAAGCACAGTCTCTGAAGCCTGGTTCCCCTAAGACAACTATTGTTGAAGACACTGTGCAAGCTACAAAGCAAATGGAGCTGGTTTCCATGGAAGCACAGTCTTCCCCTGGCTCGCACATGAAAAAAAGTGTAAGCATTGCTGTGAGCACAGGTAATTTCATTTTTTTTTTTTAATTGTAAGAAATTTTTAAGAAATGCTTTTTTATATCTGGCTTTTGGATTTTTATACTAAAATTGGTGCAGAGTACAATAGAATAAAACCAAGGTGATGAAAATATAACTTAAGTCTGTTATTTTACTCTTTTTTTAGAAATGTATATACATATATTTTAGTTGTAGGTAGACACAGTACTTTTATTTATTTTTTTTTTTATGTGGTGCCTCATGCGTGCCAGGGGAGTGTTCTACCACTGAGCCACAGCCCCAGCCCCTGTTATTTTACTCTTTATGAAAGAAAGATGCACCGAAGAACACATAAGAAATTACATAACATGATACATTGTTTGGTTTTACTACTTTTCTAGGTTGGACCTAATTCTTTAATTCTTTTTGTTTGCTTTGGTTTGTTTGTTTTAAGGTCCTAGGGATTGAACCCAGGGCCCTCATGCATGCTAAGGCCTGGCTACATCCCCAGCCTTTTTTTTTTTTTAAACTCTGGAGTGCTCTACCACTGAATTGTATCCCCAGTCCTTTTTTTATTTTGAGACAGGGTCTCAATAAGTAGCTCAGGCTATCCTCGAACTTGGCAATTCTCTTGTCTCAGTCTCCCAAATAGCTAAAGTTAGACGCAGTTCTAATAAGATAAATCATCAGTGCTTTGAGGGATCAGGGTAAGGTTTTATCTATGCATTGTAATTGAGTGTGGGCATTAGAAGTTATGCAACATTTCAGTAAGTAGAGTTGAGAAATGGCAGAACAAACTGGGTAAGAAAAATAGTATGGACTCTATGAGAAAACATGGGGCTCTGAATTGTATTTCTGGTGATTAAGAATGAGCAGGAGGGGCTAGGGATGTGGCTCAAGTGGTAGCGTGCTCGCCTAGCACGCGTGAGGCACTAGATTCAATTCTCGGCACCACATAAAAATAAAGATATTGTGTCCACCTAAAACTAAAAAATAAATATCTTAAAAAAGAAAGAAAAGGAGCTTGTGGGTATTACGAACCAATAAATGTACCAAAGTGCAGTCTTCTATGTTCTCTTGTAAAATTCTGTGTTTACGATATTCCAGTTGCTTAACATCTATATCTATCACTAGACTGTAAGCTTTTGAGATCTGGACCACTGAAACAATGTCTATTGAGTAAATAAACTGACAATTGAATGAAGTCATTCACATATTCAAAGTGATTATGAAATTGAGACATGTTTTCAGACATAATGTATGAATTCAAATATATTAAAACATCATAGATTCATATTTAGTTATTATTTATCTACATAAAATGAATTATTAATAGTCTTTTTAACCAAATGACTTTTCAAAGCACATTTATTCTACATGTACTTAATTCCCTAAAGGTATATATTGATACATAGAGTAAGCAGGACCTTTTTATCTTTTTCAAAATTGTCTTTAATAAAATAATGAATTCTAAGTTACCTCTTGCTTTTTTATTCGTTTATTTTATTTTTATTTATTTTTATGTGGTGCCAAGGATCAAACCCAGGGCCTCACACATGCAAGGCAAGCGCTCTACCACTGAGCTACAGCCCCAGCCCTTATTCATTTATTTTCATAACACCTAAGTAGAAACCATTTCAACTTGGATTCACTTTTTGGTTTTAATCATATTTTTTAAATCATTATTTATAGCAGTGTTTCCCAAATTGTAGAATGCAGATCACTGATGATACAAAAGAAGATTTGGGGTAATGAATATTTTACATTTTACAATGTATTTTTTCTTTTTTTTTTAAGTTTTAAAAATTATTTATTTTTATTTGTTCTTTTTAATTATATACAACAGTAGAATGTATTTTTACATATAATACATAACTTCCCATTCTTGGGATTGTACATGATATGGAGTTATCACGGATCATGTATTCATATATGAACATAGGCAAGTTATATCCAATTCATTCTACTGTCTCCCGAATTCCCATCCCCGCTTCTTTCCCCATTCCTCTCTGTCCAGTTTGGTGAATCTTCACACACACACACACTCCCCCACATTTTGTTTGGGGGGGATTGGCTTATTTCACTTAGTGTGATAGCCTCCAGTTCCATCCAGTAAATGTATTTATTGTTATGAGTATTAGAAGAGCTATAACTAGCACAGCAAATGTACAACTTCACAGAAACGATGACACTAGGCAAAGGTAAAGTGGGTTAGCCAGTCATGGTAATGCATGCTTGTAATCCCAGTGACTTGAGAGGCTGAGACAGGAGGATCGAGGCCAGCCTGGGCAACCTACTAAGACTCTATCTCAAAATAAAAAGGGCTAGAAATGTAGCTTAGCAGTAGAGCAGAGTTTAAGTAGGGTTTAATTCCCGGTAATAAAAAATTAAAAAGTAGTTAATTTAACAAAAAGTATAAGCAAATATGCAAAAAGCTCTGAAAATATATGCAGATGGTCCATAAATATTGGGGAGCATTTGATTTTTACATATATGTCTGATGCCTCTCTAATATAGTTTCTTAAATATTCTATTTAAGGATGAAAACCAGAGATCCTAGGGTTTTGTATTTTATGTATTTTCTCCTGCTATTTAGAGCAGCAGTTTTCAACACACAAAGACACCCTACAGTTAATATTCAGAACCTTAATATGTAAAACAGAGTCATTCCTTTAAAAGAGGCAGAACCCAGGATGTCCCCTTTCCCTTTGTCCCAGTTTTCTTCTTTCTACCTTTCACCTAACTTTTTGTGGCATTTCTGAGGAAATATAATCTGAAAACAGTTGTAGATAATTGTGTTAAAATAATATAGCTAATCATAACAAGCTTTTATTTTCATTATTTTTGTAATTGAATATTTATTTCAGTGTCTGTTAAATCACTTTACCTCCAGGTGCCAGCCTGTTTTGGAATGCACCAGGCGATGATCAAGATTCTCAACTGAAGCAAGATGACACCAAGATTTCTAGTGAGGACATGAATTTTTCTGTCGATATTAATAATGAAGTCACAAGTCCTCCAGGTAGTGCATCTTCATTAAGAGAAGTTGATATTCCCAGTTTTGAAGAAAGCAACATTGCTGTGGAAGAATTTAATCAGCCAGTTAATGAATCCAAGTAAGGTTTCCTTTATTCGTGTTTCATCCTATTTTTGTCTTTTTCTTTTTTCTTTTGTTTTCACATTTTATCTTTAATTGACAATTTTGTGGGATACATTTAGATGTTTACATTGTAGACTGAGCAAATCAGGCTGTTCAACATATCTATCATGTCACATAGTTACCATTTTTTTGGTATGATGCAAACATTTAAAATACACTCTTAGCAATTTTGAAATATATCATGCATTGTTATTTACTATTATCACCATTCTGTGCAATTTTTTTTTTTTTTTTTGTACCGGGGATTGAACTCGGGGACACTCAACCACCTAGCCACATCCCCAGCCCTATTTTGTATTTTATTTAGAGACAGGGTCTCACTGAGTTGCTTAGTGCCTCGCTGTTGCTGAGGCTGGCTTTGAACTAGCAATCCTTCTGCCTCAGTCTCCTGAGCCACTGTGATTACAGGCGTGTGCCACTGCGCCTGGCTCTGTGCAATTCTTATTTAATCTTTTTTTTTTTTTTTTTTAAAGGGGGTGTACTGGGGATGTGACTCAGGGTTAAGTGCCACTGGGTTCAATCCCTAGTACCCGCACCCCCCCACCAAAAAAAAAAAAACTTATATTTTTTGTTACTCTAACATAAAACTATTTTCTACATGGTATTTTCATTGATATATTTCCATAATATGGTGTCTGCATAACTGTCATTTTTGAGCTTTCTTGAACCATTCCCAGATGTCAGTCACTGGATGTGTTAACAGCCTGAATAACTCAGAATAACTGAAGAAAACTTCAAATTACATACACTCACTCCTCACCTTTGAGATTCTTATAATACTAGGTTCTAGATGGAGATGGGGCTCAGAATCATAAAATTTTTTTACGATTCCCTATTAAAATTACACACAAAAAAGAATATTTTTGAAAGATAACAACCTGAATACTTATCTGAGATTTGCTTCAGAATTATCTAATGGAAGACGAAATAGCTAAGAGTTTAAATGAAATAAAATTGTCTTGTAATTGATAAGTTTTGAAACAGATGGTATGTGGTAGTTTATTATATAATCTCTTGTTTGAAACTTTTCATTGTGAAATTTTCTATTAAAAAAATTCCAAAGTAGGGGCTGGGGATGTGGCTCAAGTGGTATAGCACGCTTGCCTAGCATGCGTGAGGCGCACGGGGTTCGATTCTCAGCACCATATAAAAATAAAATAAAGATATTGTGTCCACCTTAAAAAAAAAAAAAATCCAAAGTAACTCAGATCCTCAGCACATTTGGTAATAAATTCAGCAAATTTTCTTTGAACTTGTGGTATGTGCTCCCACAGAACTTGGCACTAGAGATCAAGCAGTAGGTTAGACAAAACTCCTAATTTTATGAAATATATCCTCATAAGCAACAAAATAATATAATATCATATGGTGACAGCTACTATGAAGAAAATGAACAGAGTGATCAAGTGCGGTGTAACTTGGATGGTAGCATGAGAATGAAGTGTGATATGTTAAATAGGGTGGGAAAGGAAGCCTCTTTGAGAGGTGACATTTGAGCAGTGATTTGAATAATGAGAAGGAACCAGTCATGACAGGATCTTTGGGAAGAGTGTTGTGGTTAGAAGAAATACCAAGTGTTAAGACTTTGAGTTGTGCATGAGCTTGACAGATCTAGAAGCAAGCAGGAAAGGCAATATGACTGGATACAGTGACTGATAAGGAAGAGTGTAAAAAATGAAGGCAGAGATCAAGGCAGGAGCCAAAGCATATAGGGCTTTGTAGGATGTAGAAAGGAGTTTTGGAGGGGCTGGGGATGTGGCTCAAGCGGTAGCGCGCTCGCCTGCCATGCGTGCGGCCCGGGTTGGATCCTCAGCACCACATACAAAGAAAGATGTTGTGTCCGCCGAAAACTAAAAAAAAATAAATAAATATTAAAAAAATTCTCTCTCTCTCTCTTTAAAAAAAAAAAAAAAAAAGAAAGAAAGAAAGGAGTTTTGGAGTTATTCCCTATTCATTAAAGCCAGGGGAGGATTTCAGACAATGGTGTGGTATGATCTGATTTTCTTGTTCTTTTTTTTTATATTTTTAGTTGTTGATGGACCTTTATTTTATATATTTATATGTGGTGCTGAGAATCAAACCCAGTGCCTCACACATGCTATACAAGCACTCTACCGCTGAGCTACAACCCAGCCCCTGATTTTCTTTCTTTTTAATATTTTTTTTAGTTGTAGATGGACATAATACCTTTATTTTATTTATTTGTATGTGGTGCTGGGGATCGAACCCAGTGCCTCATATATTCTAGGCAAGTGATCCACCACTGAGCCACAACCCCAGCCCCCTGATTTTCATTTTTTTGAAGACCCTTTTTGTTGTTTTTTGAACAAATGAAAGAGATTTAAGAGAGGAAATTGGGAGACTGGTTAGTGGACTTAATAAGCAAGTAAGATGAGGATGGCTTGGACCTGTGGAAATCATGGAAAATATCAAATGTAGGATAAGTTTTGAAGGTAAAAGAATAATGTAGATATAAAATACCTCAGGTAAAAGAGGTGAACTTGCTGGTAAGGTGACATGGGGCAGATAGAAAGTGGATGACCTATTTTTATCCTAAATCTTGTGATAATATTTGACATTTTAAATTGTTCTAATTACAGTGGTGGTTAAAACAATAAACATGCCCCTCCAGAAAACAACAGAGAACCACAGATCTCCTCATTTTAGTACACAGTGTTTTAATCTTATAAATCAATTAGGGACTCATTGATGTACCACAGTATATTGAAAAGATCTTTTGTGTATATCACCATGGCCAGATTGAGTTCCTACAGGGTCATGATCATATTAATTTCTGTAATTTTTTCTGTAGATCCACATTTTATTTGGAATATTTACAGAAACTGAGGAGGACAAGGAATGAACTATGGTTATCTCTGTTTATTCTCCTTGACTTAGTTCTGTAAACTGAAGAATATTTTCAAGGATTATGGGAGTTTTCAAGTTAAAACTTTAAATATCTCTAATCCTTTGGTGGTTTTTAACTTTAGAAACAGATCTGAGTTAACTGATAGAAAGAACTTAATTGCTTTTTTAGAGCAATTAATCACCTTCATTGATTCTAACATATAACTAGATGTAAATCTAGTCTTTTGTTCAGGAAATGTATTGAGTTGGATTAAATACTATCTCCATTGTTGTCTATGGAGGTTCTGGTGCTTCTCTGGACTCCTCCCAAACATCTGGTCTGACCTACGCTGTAGTTCCCCTTGCTGAGTATTCATACATGTCCCTCAGCTACCTGGGCTCTCAGTCTCCCTTGGATGCCTTTCTGGATCAGTCTTTCTGATGTTGAAATAGTCTGTTAAAGATAAGTTTATTTGCCTTGCAGCTTAATTGGTTATTGATTGCTTATTCCCCATGGAGAATAATGGTATGTGGTATTATAAAGACTTTCTTTTAATATGATTATTTTTTCAGGAGCCACCCTTTGGGTATACCTAATATTCTTTGGCATATAAGAGTCATCTTTTAAGGTTTTGTTTTAATCTTAAATCTTTTGAGAGATCTTTGTAATGTTTTGGTTCTTTTTTAGCTTTTGTTTTTTGCTTGCTAAGTTAGACATCAGGACATATATTTTCAAGTCCTTGAACATACAGTGTAACAGTGAATTAGAGCATGGTCTCTGGTGTTAGACTGCCAGATTTGAATCACAGCAGTATGATTATGGACAGGTCTTTTGATCTCTTGGGACTCTGTTTTCTCATTTATGAAGTGGGAATAATAAAAGTACCTGTTTCATAAGATTGTTATGGGAATTAAATGAGTTCATATATGTAAAATAATTAGAACAGTGCCTTAGCACCTAATTATTGTTAAGTTCTGGTGTTTTCATTAAAGTGAAATTGGTCAACATGGTTGAAGATAAAGGCTCAATCTGATGTTTGCGGCACAGGGAGAAGGCAGTAGTAGTTGAACTAATAATTACGGATCACCCATTATGTACATCTGGTACTGTGCTAGGTTCTCTGAATCTCCATTAATTTTATCACAGTTTTTCAACCCAGGAAAGGAAACTGAGGTTCATCGAGATAAAGAAATTTGCCCAAGGCATTATAAACACACAGATAGTTATAATATAAATAAACACAAATGCAACTTAAAACATAAAAAGAAGGTGCTAATGGGAGTTAAAAGAAGCAAGAGAACATATCCAATTAGGGTGCTTCAATTTCTTTGTCTGTTAAATGGAGATGATATATAATATCTATCTCATAGACTTTTTTGGTAAGGTTTACATAAGATGATGCACTTGAGGGCTGGGGTTGTGGCTCAGTGGAAGAGCACTTGCCTTGCACACATGAGGCCCTGGGTTTGATCTTCAGCACCACATAAAAATAAATAAATAAAAATAAAGATATTGTGTCCATCTACAGCTTAAAAAAAATGTTAAAAAGAAAAAAAGATGATGCACTTTAAACTATGCCTGGACTAATAATAATGCTGCTTCTACTAGCTAACATTATTGCTTTCCTTCATTTTCTATAATCCACAGATTACTGTTCTAATAAGAATATACTACTTCCGGCTGGGGTTGTGGCTCAGCAGTAGAGCACCTGCCTAGCACATGAGAGGCCCTGGGTTTGATCCTCAGCACCACATAAAAATAAATAAATTAAATAAAGATATTGTGTCCAACTACAACTAAAAAATAAATATTAAAAAAATAAAAAATAGGGCTGGTTTTGTGGCTCAGTGACAGAGCACTTGCCTGGCACATGTGAGGCACTGAGTTTGATCCTCAGCACTACATATAAATAAATAAAAAATAAAGGGTACATCAACAACTAAAAAATATTTTTAAATAATAATAATAATAATAAACAGAAATATACTACTACTTTCCCTAGTTACTTAAAATGTTTCATATTTTTTACTTTGAAAGTATAAATTGTTACTGTATAAAATTGGAAAAAAATACACAAAAGCATAAAGAAAAGAAATACCATCAACTATATGACTATCGATGGCAACTTAGGAACTTTCATTTGACAAGGATTTTGACAATTATTTTAAAACTCAAAGTGAGCAAATTATATATTTTAAATTTTTATTGCATCAGGTTTAGAAGAAATTAACAGGTTGTTTTTCAACTTTCAAAGAAAGTTGTCTGAAATCATTACACATAACATAACTTTAAAAGGTGTTATTGGACAAGCCAGGCACATTGGTATACACTTGTAGCCTCAGCAACTTAGCAAGACTTTGTTTCAAAATAGCAAATAAAAAGGGGATGTAGATTAGTGGTAGAGTGCCCTTGGGTTCAATACCCAGTACTACCAAAAAAAGAAAAGCTATTATGTTCCAGTTTATATGTAGCTTGTCAATATGGTTTATTTATATATACCACCAGCTGAAAATACAAACCAGATGCTGCTTGAGTCTTACCCTTTTCTTCCAAAGTTACTACATTTCAAATATACAGTTAAAGGTACCTTGATACTAAGATACTAACATTTACTTAAATGTCCTATCATGCAGCTCTTCTTCAGATGTGAGAAAAGAACCCGATGTGCCGATATTCTTTCCAAATGCCTTGCTGGCAGAGAGCATGAACATGTGCTTACAGACCGGGCCAACAGAGGGTGCCAATACCAATATTGAAATGTCTGAGAAACCAAAAATTGAGCAAGTAATGCAACCTTTGTCTCATCAGCCATCAGATAACCAGAACATCTACCAGGATTTATTGGTAAGAACATGGGGAGCATTTCATCTTTTGTGAGATGGTTTTTAATACAAGTAATATTAATTAAACTTTCCCTAGATTTAAACTAATAGGGAATTTGAAATAAAAATATTTTTACCTAATGAAGAGTATATCATGTATTTCTTTTAGCTTTTTATAAATTATGATAACTTAAATGTAAATATGCCAGTTATCAGATACTCAGCAAAAAAAAAAAAGCTTATTTTTTAAATGTAAGTGTAAGTATTGATATTGTGCTAAATTCATACTAAAGTTAGTAACAACAACAACAAAAAAGCAAAGAGTTTGTAAAAAGCTTGAAAATTGAAAAGTTAGTGGAGTATTTACGGTAATACTTATTGACTTCAGGTAAGCAGATATTTATTCAATTTTTAGCTTAGTCTAAGAAAGGGGATTAAGAAAAGTGGATATATAAAGATAATTACGAGAACATAGGAGAAATAACAATACAAGAACACAAGCAACCACTCTGTGACAAGTTGAAAAGTGGTGTAAAGCAAAAGGAGCACTGAATCAGTAGGGATAGCTTTAGTTGGAGTACCTCATTTTCTTAGAAAACTTAGAACATGAACTGGGACGTAAGATGACCCTGCCTATTAATTCGATCCAAAATTTTTGACCTAGGAACATTTGATTTCTCTATTTATAATTGACAGCTAATTAAACATACTTCACTAGGACTCCATGTATTCATCAGTGAACACATATTTTTTATTTGCCTGCTAGGTCCTAGATTGGTGTTAACCCTGTATGCTTTAATGCCAAGAAAGCAGAGATAGTATCACAGGGCATTTTCATTTTTAGAAAGTGAAAAAAAAAAAAAAAAGTAATTCTGAAAATAACATAAAAGTTTAATTTACAACCCTAAACATATTGATTACTATTTTGTAAATGAAAGCATGGTTTAAAACTTGTTTATACAGAATTTATTATAGATCCTTAAAAACACTTGGAATATTACTCAATATATTTTTAAAATGTTGGTTTAAAAAATGAATATTTTGTTTTTCAAACAGAACAACTATTCTCTTTCCTGTACGGACTGACAAATAATGAAGGTGGACTTCTTTTGTAAAAAACCCCCTAATACTTGCAGATATACTAAATATTTTATAGAATTTGATAAGATAATGTAAATTTGCCTTCCCCTGGCCTTCCTTGTGGTATTATTTAGGATCTTATCTAAGATTGTTAATAGTAATTTTTAAATATGTAATTTTTCTTTTTATCAGGGTCAAGTGAACCATCTATTAAGTAACTCCTCCAAAGAAACTGAACAGTCATCTACTAAAGCAGTACTTATCAGCCATGAATGTACCAGAACCCAAAATGTTTACCATACAAAGAAAAAAAAACACAGTTCAGGACTGGTGGACAAAGATTGTGTTCTGAATGCAACTCTTAAGCAACTAAGAAGCCTGGGAGTAAAAATTGATTCTCCCACTAAAGTGAAGAAAAATTCACATAAAGTGGATCAGGCCAGGTAACCTTTTAAAATTTGTTCTAAAAGATGAATAAATTTTAGGTATATTGTAGCAGTCTCATGGGAGAAGATATAAATTTGTACCTTAATTGATTCATCATTTGTTCAGGGCCAGCTTACCTAGAATGAATGAGATCATCTTTATATTTTAGGTTTTTTTCATTTTTAGGAGGAGAGGTTACATACATAACATATAACATCTGTTATATACATATATAAGAGATATGTATATACTTTGGAGAAGAGAAATGAGATTTATTGACAGAGTCTAAACGTTCTTCTGGAGGTGGCAAGGCAATATGCTAGCTAGTAGATGTATGGTTACATAGTTGTGTCATCTAAAAAGCAAAAACATTCCTTTTTCTAGGAGTGTATCCAACTTACATACCCTGTTCAGATCCCTTTTTATTAAAAATAACCTCAAAGTTGGGCATGGTGTTATATGCCTGTAATCCTAGTGACTTGGGTGACTGAAGCAGGAGAATCATAAGTTTTAAGACCAGTCTCAGCAATTTAGCGAGGACTTAAGCAACTTTGCAAGATCCTATCTCAAAATAAAAAAATTTTTAAAAAGGGCTTGGGGATGTTGCTCAGCACATACAGTCCCTGGTACCCCAAAAAATGAAATAAAATAATACCTGGAACAACTAAGAAAAAAATTTTTTTAAAAAGTTTATGTGTGTATTTGTAAGGCTCTATCCAAAGACCAATTGATGATTTTATTTATTGCAAATGGAAATCTCTTCTACTATGAGCAATTTAATTTTCTGAGCTACTTACCAAAGCTTGTACTGTCAAATCATCAGATGTGTTTTGTGATTCATTTTACTTTACATTGAATATTAGCTGTTTAGGGTTAATGGTTGAAAATTAAATGACACAGCAGTATTGAATAACTTTTACATTTAGAGCCTTGTATTTGTTCTTAAAACCATGACTGATGTACATATTTAAGAAAATCAGAGATTGAGGATGTAGCTCAGTGGGAGAGCAATTAATTGTCTGGTATGCCCAAGGCCCTGGGTTTGATCTTTGGCACCAGAGTAAGTGAACAAACAAATTTTTCCAAATTTAGGAAAATCAATTTGTATTCCACTTTCAGTCTGTAAATCATGAATTTTACTTTCTAGGTTATCGTATTTATCCCTTGAATGGGCAGATAGGTCATGGAAACTTAAATGTCCGAGTAGTCAGATAAAAAGCACCATGCACTTAAAGCTGAAATCTTTTGTTACTTTCATATTCAGGAACGCATTTAGATGAAACTCTATTACTCAAAATGATGACTTATTATTTTGTGTCTTTCAGTGTGTTGGCATGCATCAGCCCAGAAGCAGTGATCTCTGGATTAAACTACATGTCTTTTGCTAATGTTGGCATGAGTGGTTTAAGCCCCACTGGTGTGGATTTGAGCATGGAGGCAAATGCTATAGCGCTGAAATATTTAAATGAAAATCAGCTGTCACAACTGTCTCTCACTCGATCAAACCAAAATAATTGTGACTCATCTTTTAGCCTTCTACATATTAATACAGACAAAAACACAGTGGGACTTAGCTTAATTTCACCAAGCAACATGTCATTTGCAACCAAAAAATACTTGAAGAGATATGGACTCATACAAAGCAGTGATAATAGTGGAGATGAAGAGGATCCTCCTACCTCTGCAGATAGTATGAGTTCAAATTCATTGAATCAAACCCCTACTTCCATAGCTGCACAAGTTGGTCATCAGAAAGAACCTTTGAGGAATACCTATGAAACAACTAATTGCTATAACTGTGAATCCATGGACACTAACACAGATGTACCAGTATTGAGAAATATCACAAATGAAGTTGTGCAGCCTAAAGTAACTCAGCAATTGAAGGAAAACCCAGCTTTCTTATTAAAGAACCTCAGGCCTGGTCCTGCAGTAAACCTCCGGCCTGGAAAAGCCGAGTTTACTCAACATCCTGAGAAAGAAAATGAAAGGGATGTCCCAATTTTTCCTGAAAGTTTACAACCTTCTGAAACTTTAAAGCAAATGAATAGCATGAACTCAGTAGGTACCTTTTTAGATGTAAAACGTCTCAGACAGTTGCCAAAATTATTTTAAACCTTTAACTCTTTCTTTTCTGATACAAGAACTGGTATCTTCTGAAGGTACTTGGAGAAACCAGAGCCTTTGAGTAGTTTTGGATTCCTAATCACTGTAGGAGACAATCTCTTTATTGGTAACAGCTGATTACAAAGAGCTGAACAAATGACTTGATTGTCTGTGAGATAACAGGCTAATGAGGAGGCCAGATTCTTATTCAGCATCACTGAAACCTTTTAAAAAAGAAAAAACTCCTAACAGTTATTTCAACAAATTTAGATAAATAGATGCTCTTCAACTCTCTCAACTGCTGTTTTATGTTGTGTGTTTTAAAAAGTCCATTTTCCTAGCATGTTGCATTTAGGCATCTACCCAGTATCAGTAAAAAACCATAAACTTACCCTGACCCTGGCTGAATTAGCAAAATCAGCCCTTCTTGAGTTTAAGGGGAAAGTTACTTTTTAAAATATTTTAAGATATTTCATATAAGGTATGTATTTCCTCTTAAGTATATTAGTTAAACTCTGCAAGTAAAACTTGAGATCTGGTGGGTTGATGTTCAACATACAGCATTAGTTATTATTAAATAAGAAAAGTATTGGGTATGAGTGTGTTTTATAAACTTTGTGATTTTTTTCAAATGTCTTAATATTTTTAAATACAACAATAAAAATGTCTAAATTGACTGTTTTCCTTTGTCTTCTGCTATAGTTTTTCCTTTCCCACTTTTGTTTTTCAACTCCTGCAAGATACAAAAATTATACAGAGGCCAAATGCACACATGCAATCCAAGTGACTTCGGGGGTGAGGTGGGATTATCACAAGTTCCAGGTCAGCTTCAGCAACTCAGTGAGACCCTGTCTCAAGTTTTTTAAAAAATTAGTCAAGTCATGCTGGATTCAATCCCTAGTATAAATAAATAAATAAAAATCACAGAATTCAGGAGTACCCTTTACTAGTGTCCCCCATGATAACATCTTACAGAATCATAGTAAACTATCAAAACCAAGAAATT
The DNA here is from genome assembly GCF_047511675.1 of Marmota flaviventris. Classification (NCBI taxonomy): domain Eukaryota; kingdom Metazoa; phylum Chordata; class Mammalia; order Rodentia; family Sciuridae; genus Marmota; species Marmota flaviventris. The sequence goes on along the minus strand of NC_092507.1, from coordinate 36,563,397 downwards.
GACAATTGGTTCATTATTAATAAATAAACCTCAGACCTTTTGAATCTCCTTTTTTGTTTTGTGGGGTAGGGGGCTGGTAATCAAACTCAGGACTTCAAGCATGCAACTATTTCTACCCTTTTGAAACATACTCCACCTCCAGCCTTTATCCTTCATCTGTTTTACTAGAATTTTATAATTTTAAGAATGTCCTATAAACAGAATCATAGTGTATAATATTTTGAAATTAGCTGTTTTCACTCAGCATAATGTCTTGAGATCCATCCAAGTGTTATCAGTAATTATTGCCAACTTCCACCTGTTTAAAAATTAAGTTTTAAATTGTTATTTCTGAATATAAATGAGAAAGCCCTCACTCATTTCATAGATAATAAACCTTATTGAACTTAAGATGTGATTGCTTTATATTAAAGTTTGATATGTAAACTGAAAGAAATAGACTTTGGATCTCTAAATTTCCAATCCAACTAAATCCAGGGATGCTCTACTACTGAGCTACATCCCTAGCCCTTTTATTTTGAGACAGGGTCTTGCTGAATTGCTGAGCTGGCTTCTAACTTGCAATGCTCTTATCCTGGCCTTCCAAGGCACTGGAATTTCAGATGTATGCCACCATGCCTGGCCAGCTCTGGCTTTCTGGGACAATAGCATGGTAAAACAATTTAAAGTTTGCAAGCCCATATATAGTAACATGGTAATTCCCCACTGGAACCAGGTACTAGTTAGTGGATCTTTCTCTACATTGTTGTTTTTTCAAGTTAAAATTACGATTCATAAAAGGTAATGTCTTTCCCTTTGGTTTCATGTGCATCATTCAGAGCTTTAATCATTTGAATAGTAGCAAAAAAAATCCACTTGCATGTTTCTTTGGAGTAAATTTAAGTAATATCACTTTCAGATGTGCTTTGTTTTAACTTTAGCACTCAGTGTTTCATCCAAGAAGTGAATGTGGGAACCATTTGTTTTGCACACTATTGAAAAAACAGTGTTACTGAATTAACTGACAGCCTTATCATTTGTCTTACCTTTATTTCTGGGAACCCTGTAATTTTTATACTACATAAGAAGCTCTCACTGTACAACACAAACTGAGCCTGAGACTTAGGCAAAATTCAGTTTGATCACTTATTACCACATCTAACTTAAGACCTCTGATAAAATATTTAACCAGTTTTGGAGACTGAATTTAGACTGCAGATTAATCCAACAAAACACATCTTTTATTGTACATGCCAAGAAAAGAGATGATCAAAAAAGGCTACTCTAAGAAGAGTGTTTGCTATGGAAAATTAACTGCTGTGATGGTCTTTAGGTATCTTTGGAAAACCCATCAGTACTGGGAAAATTGGATTAAAAACTGAGGTATACTTCTCAAGTGATGTTTCTCTGCATTTCTGTCATCCAGTCCTGCAGCATCATAAGGTACATGAGTGCTTCTTCAAATGAAATAGGAAAACGATTGAGCTTCTCTTACCCAACTTCTGAGAAATAAACCCATTAGTCTGGTTTTGGCCAGTTGTCAACCTACCCCTTCCCCACTTCAGATGTCCCTTACTCTTCTGGTCAATTGAAATTAACAATACTCCATGTTAATGTGCTGTTCCTTCCCTTGCCCTGTGCTAAGCCCCCACATAAGTGAATGTAAACATTAGATAAGCCTTGTGAAGGCTCTGGACCTTCTAGGGGAAAATTGCAACAGTTATGAGAGTGTAGAATAAAAAGCCAATTGTGTGATATTTTAAGAAGCCTCAACAGAGTAATTGTGACAGCTTCCATCTTTTTAGAGGTTTATATGTGCTCACAAGGGCACTGTACAGATCATTCCATGTGCAGTAGTTAATTTAAGCTTCCTGGCTGACCACAGCTGGTAACATCTCCTTAAGGATAAGGGAATACCCTAGGGGAAAGAACTTACCCAAGTAGATTGACTCAAGCTCATGTATAACTCCAGAACCCAAGAGTCTCTGAAGCCCCAAGTATTCAGGAAGAACTTCCTGCAAGAAATGGATCTGGAGCTGAATGAATGATTTCAAATACTATAGACAGTGTTCTTTTTCATTCCTGCACAGTCCTATAAACTGCCTCACATTCTTTTCCTTCAGCAAGGAGCCTCTTGCCCCATAACCTCAAGACAAAACTAGTTATTTACTTCTATGTCCTGAAGGAGGTAACTGCAGCTCTTTTAATGATCAAGGGTTCACTTAAATGACTAATGGAACGTTAGTACTGAGTCTGTACCATGAGGGCTCCTGGAAATTAGAGGAACAAAATCTGTTCTTTGCCCTTGTTTTCAAGGCATGGCTCACATGGGCAGAACTTTCTATAGCCTCCCAAATTAACTAAGAGGTCTTTCTACCTGTAATATAAATTTCACAGTAACATCTCGCATTTGCACTTTTCCAAGTGCTATCCCACATATTTTCTCATATAGTCCTAACAACAAAAACCCTACTGAAATATGTATGGCAGGCATAATTAACTCCTCTTTACAGATGATGAAACTGATACAATGTATAAACTGGGCCTAAGTCAGACAGTTGGAGTTAACCAGGCCACCAACCTACTGTTCATCCACAGCTTCTAGCCCAGTAGCAACCACTCCCTCCATCTTTCCTCTTCATTCTGGCACCTTTCTTATACCTCAGTAATATCACATTGATCTTGCTGGGCACTACGCTAAATGCTGAGCAAGACAACCTTACCTTCTGCTACTGAACCTAACGAGGGAGAAGCATGCAAACACTAGCAATAGTCAGATAAGTACTTGAAATAAAACTGCATAAGATGGAAGGCTATGGTAAGAGAAACGAGGAAAGTTATTCTGAGAACGTTCTGCAAGGATGGTGACTTTTTTTTTTTTTTTACAGAATCAGGAACAATAGGAAAAGGGGGAAGAATGGATATTTGTGATAGAGGGAGAAGGCTTGTGCAAAAGCATGGAGATGTGAATAGTTATAAGTGCTGGAGGAGGGGTCTTTGGACAGGGAGCCAATGATAGGAAAGAAAAGATACAAGTAAAAAAAAAAAAAAAAAGAATAGCATTACCCTAGATTAAGTAGAGAAAAGTGATGGGAGGGGAGGGGAGGGGTTGGGGAGATAGGAAGGATAGTAGAATGAAATAGACATTATTATTACTGTGTGTATATATGTGAATGCATGACCAATGTGATTCTGCAACCTGTATACTCAGAAAAATGAGAAATTATATCCCATCTGATTCAAATGTATGATATTTCAAGGTCATTGTACTGTCATGTGTAACTAATTAAAACAAACAAACAAAAAAAAAAGAAAACTCATGGACATTTCATCTCAAGATACCCCTTACTTTTTATATTTATGGAGGCTGTAGGCAACTATTATCAACTGTTTTTCTTTACAAAGTTTTTGGTAAAATAGGGGAAAAAATTTAAAAAATAAAAAATAGGATATAAATAAAGAAAATATAATAAAATGATAAAGGAAAAATAAAAAAGGGTTTCATTGTAAAAAAAAAAAAGAAAAGAAAAGAAAGAAAGAAAAAGAAAGAAAGATCACCAAATTAGGAGTCAGCAAAAACTGAGTTCCTATCATCACTCTCATCCAAACTCAGACACTGGGCAAATTATGGACTTTAGTTTTCCAGTTGTTGAAATTAAATGTTACCACTGTGATCTCTGACATGCTGTGACTGCATGAAATGATGTTTCCAGAAATAGGGCTGAACAGTAGTTTTAAAGACCAGAGAAAGGAAAATCTTGCTACCAGAGAGAGAAAGCTTTGTAAGTAGGCCCCGAGAAAGATCTTGAAGGATTTCTACAAGCAGAGGTGAGGAAAAGATTTTCCTACTTTTTAAATTATGTTTAACGTACTTCATAATTGAAAAGGAAAAAGGGACTTCTGTTCTCTCTACTGAGAGACTGAGCAATCATTTCTGTCTGAAGGGATACTGGCATGGCTTTCTCCAGTTCTGAATTATACCTTCCCTGTTTTTAAGGAGCTCAAGTCTGAGTGAAAAGAAAAGAAAAGAAAAAAATCATAAAACATAACCCCCCCCTGAAAAGGTGCTTTAGTATTTGGAGGCATGGGGGATGCTCCCTATCTCTTCCTCCCCACTTCTGTAACCGGAACTGTCTGGGTCACAAAGAACATCCTCAGAGGAAATCCTGTTTTCCCACTTCCTGGTCGGGGGCTGAACTCCAGGAAAAGGATGGATTTTGTGTCCTGCTTCTTCATGGGAGGTCTGGGGCCTCCAGTGCAAGGGGCATTAATTGAAAACATAACAGAAAAGATGATATCAGGTATTCAGAGGTGTAAGAGCTGCAGGCCCCTCAGAAGACCACTTGGCCCTCATGGCACATGTGAGGACACAGGCCAAAGGAGAGAAGGGACTTGCTCCACTGCACAGAGCTGGGACTTAATTCAGGATTCCAGCCAGCCTCCCAGAGCGCACTATTGCCTGCCATGGAATCTGAGTCAGCAAGTTAGAAATGGAGCAATAAAACCCAGGCCCTCTCTGATCCCTGTACATACCACAGAGGAAAGGAAAGTCAGTCCACACATACCTACGCAGTTCCCAGCCTTCCTGCCTTGATTGGTATTGTTTCTTTGGCCTCCAAACTCTCCACAGGTTCAAAGCTCTTCAAAACCAAGCTTAAATGCTCCCTCCCCAACTCCTGCATTGTTTCCTCACCTGGAGCAAACCTTCTGGAATCTTCATGTGGAAGGGATATTTTTCTTCTTTGAAACTCCATAACCCAGGCTGGGGTTGTGGCTCAGCGGTACAGCGCTCGCCTAACATGCTCAAGGCCCTGAGTTCGATCCTCAACACCACATAAAAATAAATAAACAAAATAAATAAAAATAAACAAACAAAATTTAAAAAAATGTTTGTTTCTAACAAAAAGATAAATATTAAAAAAAAAGAAAAAGAAAGAAACTCCATAACCTTTTCTCCGGTCCTCTTCTTGACCTCTTGAAGAATTCAATACAGATTGTACGTTACTTATGTGTACCCAGGACTGGGAACTCCAAGGGCAGGAACCATGCACAGTCACAACCCCTTTATCCAATGAAAAGCAACATGAAAAAGGTCTGCTTCACCCTCCTGCTATGCTAGGGGCCTTGCACTAGACTCTGGGGAGCACAATGAAGAATGAAAAGACACCACCACACTCTGCCTTTACCGGTGTGCATTTAGTGCTCACTCCTGTATGTGCAGAATTATATTAATCTATCACTGAGCAGAGTCCTACTCAGTACATCATTCAGACTTCACAGCCCTCCAAAGTACACAAGTATTCAGCTTCACATGCAGATATAGAAGTGCACAAAATTACAGAGAACTGGGACAAAAGCAGGCAAAAAGACTTGCAACAAGTAAAAGCGCCCTGGCTTAGGACAGTGGAATGAAGTTGAGTTTGGGGGGAAGATGATGAAATTATTTTTAGAGGCCAGAAACTGCTCGCTAGGGGGCCCATTCTGTTTGCTTGCTGCATTGTGGCTCCTAAGGAAAATACTATTTCATATATTCTCTCATCTAATTAGCATAACAACTCAATGTTATGATAATAAGTTACACACAACGGCTCTATGAGGTAGATATTATTATTGTTCCCAGTTTTATAGGGTGGAAAATAGAAGCAGGGATATTAAGTAAATTGCCCCAAGGTCCCACAGCCAATATAAGAAGCCAGGATTCAATCCCAGTCGTCTGGCTCCAGAGCCCATGCTCGTAATCTCAGCAGCAGGTCAGGATTATTCCTGGGATGCAATAGAGTCTCAGGTACGAAGGTGATTCCTACCCCTGCCCCCACCACTAGGTCACACAGGTAAAGTAAATGGTCAAGTCAGAAGTTGAACTCAGGACTGTTGAACTTCAGAGCCCACGTAGGCTGCTTCTCCTTTTTCTCCTTCTCCTTCTTGTGGGTGGGGCAGAGAGACAGCTGAGGTAGGCATGTGCTTGGGTTCCCTAAAGCCCATGTCCTTCCTTGATAGGTGACATCAGGTCTTGGCCTTGGATGGAAGGCAGGGTGTACCACAGCTGAGTGGCTTCTGATGAGTGCTCCAGACTCCTAATCAGGCTCTGTAACTCTACTGGCTCTGCTTGTCATCCCCTTCCTGCCCAGTGCAGAGACTATCAGCGGAGATAGAGTCTACCTCTCACCTCCAGGGAAGGGCTGCCCCAGCGCCAGTAATCATGGAACCATTGATCTCTCCTCCCGGGTCATACAGGATGCACTTTCACACTTCTCTGTGGCTGGTTCTAGGACTCAGAGGGCTAGCTAATTCTACTTTCTCCAAGTCAAAGCCCAGGTTCTCTCTCAATTTCTCTCAGCAGCTCCATCTCTGTCCCTCCAATTTCTTCAACATACATCTGTGGTGCTCCTACTGCATCTGGGAATATGCTGGGGCAAATTCAAACCATAGACACGGTCCCTTTCTGGGAGGGTTTTGGCAAATAACGCAGACACTCAAGTGTGGGTCAGCACCATGTTGGGGGGATGCTTAAGGGATACAGGAGTTTCTGCTCTGCCCCAAATACATGGGCAACCAAACTCCTTGGCTCTCTCTGCTCCAGGACTTCACTTGGTCTTCACTCCTCTCCCTCCTGCCACCCAGTTCAGCAAGGCCCTATTCCCCCAAGATTCTGAGGAAGCAAGATAATGATGAGACTAACCTGGGAGAAACAAAACGTCCATCCATGTGCCACCAGAGGCCTGAGCGCATGCATGCAATTACATTCAATTCATTTTTATTCTCCTAGGCCTGTAGTGGGCTCCGGGTCCTCCCATATCCCCAGTAGGCAGCATGGGGCTCAGCGCTGCTGCTCAGAATGTGTTTGTTTAAAAAGGACCAGTAAGCAGGGGCTGTGTCCACTGAGCAAATGAGGAAACCAGGTTCTAGAGAGGATAAGGGACTGTCCTCCCTCTCAGGTTTTAGTACCAGAGTTGGAAAAAAACCCCTCAGATTTGTTAACCTAGCACAGGGCATGCATTCCAAGGCAGGGAGCACAGATATTCATCTCTGATATCCAGGCACAGAGGATATTATCCAGCACAAACTAGATCCTTAATAAATGTGGAATAAAATGAATGGGTGAAGCTGGGTATGGTAAGCTGAGTATGCTTACCCCTGGTCTACACTCTCACCTCACCTAACCAGAGCCGCTTCATACAGCTATTGAGCCTCAGCCTCACTGAGCTTCTCGCAGTCTCCACATGGGCCCTCCACTCCCACCACTGGGCTTTTGCACTTGCTATATTGTTCTTTCTTACTATCTCCTCTTGCTACTCACAGTCTAAGGCAAATGATACCAGTTTCACAAAATCTTGTCTGTTCCTCCCCTCCGAAAATACACAGACACACACACACAGACACACCCACCACCTCTCTTGGACTCCAAAGCACTCTGCACACCCTTCTTTAGTAGAACAAATATTAAGCTGTACTGTGATTCTTTGCCTGTGCCTCTGTCTCCTCCATCTTGCTATCCCTAGGCCTGAATACAATGGGGCTTGGGATTGGGGGTGGGAGCAGAGGTTTATAATAAAAATTAATAACTTCTACATATTAAATATTGCTGGGCACTGTGCTAAGCTCTTTGAATGTGTCTCATAACCTTTCCAAAAACCCTGTGGTTTTTTTTAACCCCTATTTTAGATATGAGGAAACTGAGACAGAGAAATGGTTTGGGGGGGCGGTGCTGCTGGTGCTCCTCATGCTTTCTTCAACCATGTTATGAGGCTTTGTCCTACACAGCAGGTCCTGGGCTGCACACCCAGGACCTGGGCCATGTGGAAGAGAGGCTATTTGCTCTCTCTTTTCCCAGTGACCCATAGCTACGTGGCAGAGTCCTCTTGGCCCAATGCCTGTGGGTCTCCTTAAAGATGCTTTGGAAAATCTCCCCCCACCCTTTCTATCCTCACTTTCATTTCCCGTTCTCCCCCACCCCACAGAGCCGACGACCAGCTGAGAGAAAGGTGACAAGGAGACCTGAAGGCTTGTTTCCGCAGGGTGCCTCTGCGGAACTGGAGTTCTCCCTGAGAGCCTGAACAGAAGGCAGAAAGGAAGAGGGAGGCAAAGATGAGAGATTACAGACAGAGACAGAGAGGCAGGGCCAGGGGCAGGAAAGAGGAGAAGATTCAGCACCAGAGAGAACTCGTTCAAACTTAAGATAGAGACAGCAGAGATGAGAGGCAGAGTGAAGAGATGATAAGAGATAAAAAGGGTCCCCCACCTCATCCCTGGGACAGATAGGGAAACTGAGGGTCAGAGGAAGAAGGGACTCTACTTCCTGGAGGAAGTCCCTGTCACTCTTCTGAATACCATCAGTTCAGTTCCTTTCTTATTCCCAGCTCTTACCTCATGTCTCTTACCTCATGTCTGTGTGCCTGGCTCTGAGCAGCGCGAGCAGACGGAAGGGGCAGATTCAGGGCATGTGAATCAGGAAAGAGAGAGAGAGAGAGAGAGAGAGGGAGGATGGGAGAGAAAGGTGTCAATGCAGGCTAGGGCAGGGCAGGCTGATCAGGGAAGTTTTCCTGGAGGAGGTGGGGTTGGAACAAGGCCACAAAGAAGGTTTGCAGGCAACTTTACTGAGACATGATTTATATATATATATATATATGTCATGTACCATATATATGTAATGCACTCATTTTAATGTTCAGTTTGCTGATTTTTTGTTTTAATGTGGTGCTGAGGATTGAACCCAGGGCCTTGCACATGCTAGGCGAATGCTCTACCGCTGAGCCACAACCCCAGCCCCAAGTTTGCTGAGTTTTGACAAATGTATATCCTGCAGAATCACCATCACAATCAAGATAGAATATTTCCTTTGCCCAGAAAGTTCCCTTATGTCTCTTTGAAATCAATCCCCTCCACCATTGCCCCTGATCTGAACTCTGCCATTATAGATTCATTTTGCCTTTTCTAGAGTTTCATATAAATGGAATCAGACACTCTATATAATGACTTCTTTCACTGAGCATAATGTTTTTGAGATCATTCTGTATTTTTGAATGTATCAGTAATTTGTTTCATTTTTACTGCTGAGTAGTATTGCATGAATGTACCACAATTTGTTTATCCATTTACATGTTGATAAACGTTTGAAGTATCTCTAGGTTTTTGGTATTATGAATAGAGCTTCTGTGACAATTTATGTCCAAGTGTCCTTGTGGACACACATTTCTTAATCTTCTCAATAAGCGTATATATAAACTGTATGTATGTAAGGAACTACCAGAGTTCTCCAAGGCAGTTGAAAGATTTTTGCATTTCCTTCAACAGTGCATGAGAATTCCAGTTGATCTACATCCTCCTCAATTCTTAATATTGACTGTCTTTTAAATATTACCATTGTATCCGGGTATGATGGCGCATACATATAATCCCAGCAATTTAAGAGGCTGATGCAGGAGGTTTACAAGTTTGAGGCCAGCCTCAGCAACTTAGCAAGACCCTGTCTCAAAGCAAAACCAAAAACAGCTAGGGATGAAGCTCAGTGGCAGAACACCCTGGCTTCAATCCTTAGGATTAAAAAACAACAACAACAAAACAAAACAAAAACCCACAACCATTTTAATGGGTGTGTCATGATAGCTCATTGTGGTTTTAACAATTTGCATTTCTCTAATGTAAGTTTGAGCATCTTTTCATGAAACTTGGCTATTTGTCTTTCTTTAAGGATCACAGGGTCTTCAGCCAGAATCTATCACGATACTATACAAAGAGTTCAAGATTTTGAAGTAGTTCACCCAAAGTAACAAACACTTCCTTATAGCCAACAGGAGTCGAGGAGACATTGGCCAAGCAGGCTTGGGTGTATACCAACTTAGTGACTCTAGGTAAATGAGTCTGTTTCTTTATCTTCAAAGGGGGATCATACCAGCAGCCCTGAGTCCAGAATTCCAAGTGTGAGAGTCATCTCTATGCTTCCAAAGCCCAGCAGGATCTGTGCGGGATCAGATGACAAAAGTAGAGCAGAATAGGTGCTCACCAGGTACAGTCCCCTTCAGGGCTCATGGGTTCCTTTTACTGTCTTGATGTGTACATGTGGGCCATGGCCCTACCTTAGTGACCATTAACAAGTATTTGTGAGCTAGAGAGTTAATGGCTGCACACATTTTGTGACTCTCTTCGCAGCTCTGAGAGGAAAACCATTGGCGCAGAGCTGTCTGAGCTCTCTGTTCCTGAGGACAGACAAGTTGAGGTGGTATTCCTTTCACAAGTTGAGGATGCAGCTTTGGTCTTCTGGACACTTCTGAAAGAAGCATGAGCTGGAGAAAGGGAAAGAGCTCTGAAACATCAGAAAGCGTAGTGCTTTCTTTCTTTTTCTTTTTCTTTGGAGCAAGGGGATACTGGGGATTGAACTCAGGGGCACTCGACCACTGAGCCACATCCCAAGCCCTATTGTGTATTTTATTCAGAGACAATGTCTCACTGAGTTGCTTGCTGGCTTTGAACTCCTGATCTTCCTGTCTTAGCCTCCTGGGATGCTGGGATTACAGGCATGCACCACCTTGCCTGGCACATATTGCTTTCTTCATATCCTCATTTACCTTACTTTAGCCTTTGTTACACATGGGGTTGTACACTAGAGCAGTGTTTCTCAAATTTTGTGTGGATCAGGGATCACCTGGAATTCTGGTTAAAAGCAGATTGCTAGCCAGGCACAGTGGCATATGCCTGTAATCCCAGTGATTTTGGAGGCTGAGGCAGGAGGATTACAAGTTCAAAGCCAGCCACAGCAACTTAGTGAGGCTCTAAGCAGTTTAGTGAGATCCTGTCTCAAAATTAAAGTGTAGGGGGACTGGGGATGTAACTCAGTGGTTAAGTCCCTGGGTTCAATCCCTGGTACTAAACAAATAAAAATTGGATTGCTGGCTTCTTTCTCATAGTCTCTGATTTAATAGGCCTGGAGTAGGGTCCATGAACTGACTTTTCTAACAAGATAAAGAGCATTCTGACTGTCCTCCTTGATAATCAGGAATTAGAATAAGGTCTTTCCATCCCTGAAACTTCTGGTGGCCCGGCTGGGATTTGGAAGTAGAAAGATGACTCTCATGCTTGGAATTCTGGGTTCAGGCCTGCTAACTGGTAGGGTAAGGGTTCTTCCTGGGTAAGAGAACAAAAATGGAGAGAACGGTCACATGCAAGTGAAAGGAAGAAATAATGACATCTCCTTAGATTGAAGTTTTCACCATTAACAATAATCCTTATAAACCCCAGAATGCTGTGTGGACAATTATCACCTCCTTTCTACAGACAAGGAAAGTGAAACTCAGATTAACTTGCTTTGAATCCTACAGCTGGCCAGTGGGGAGAAGGACAGACGCTCAGGTGGGCCTGCCTATTGGATTGCTGCCTTGGAAGCACCACGGCTGAAGCAAGACTAACCTAGATATGAATTCTCCTCCACTACTTACTAGCTGGGCATTCTCTGCAAGATGCTCAGCCTCTCTGTGCTACTACAAAATGGAGGTCCTAGGAGTCCCTAACTCATTGGGTTGCTGTCACGATTAACTGAAATGAAACTCTGATGTGCTTAGGAGCAGTACCTGGCACATAGAAAGGCAATGTAAAATTTTGGTTTATTTAACCTTATCGGCCATCAGACTGCACACACTGAGCGGAGAAAGTTCAGAGAGAGTCCAGTACCCAGTGACAGGGTAGGCAGAAACACTTGAAACTATAAGAGCCTCGGGTGGAGGGAACCTTGGCTTCGTCGGTGGTGAGGGAATGGCCTCATTTAAAAGCCTGATTAAGTGCTCTGCCCGCTCGCTGGGTCTTAACTCCAGGACCAGACTTCAGACTTACCAGTGCGGGTCCCAAACCTCTCTCCCCACCGTCACTACCCCCACCCAGGCGCTCCGGGTTTCCTGCCCGTCTGAGGCCCCTGAATGTGGCGGGTGGAGGAGGGGTGGCATTTCCTGGCCAGGCCGAGGGCCGCGTCACCCTCTCATGGACGCTCGGACAACTAGCTGACCGACAGGCACCAGATGCTATTTCGGGCGGCGCCTGGCTAAGCGCTCAGTTTCCGTTTTTCCACCCACTGTCGGAAACTGGGGAGGGGAGGGGTGTAGACATCACGAGCCCCCAGCCCCAGGCAGCCCCAGGTGGGGGCTTGGGGACTTGGTCAGGGACAGCTGGCAGTCTGATAGAGGAGAGCGCGTTTGTGTGGAGGAGGGGGATGGCGAACGCCCCGCTCCCAGCCCTGGAGACAGACCCCTGGACACACCCTCTGCGGTAGGGTTGACCAGCCTTTCCACCTGTCTCCACTTCTTCAAGACAGCTCTTGAAGGTGTAGGGCAGGGTTCTTGCATGCCCTGTAAAATAACCCGACAGTCTGCAGGTGCCTCAAAGGCATCAGGGAGTTCAAAACAAAAAGCAGAATCCCACCCCCTGCTCTCTGGTCTCCAGAACTCTCCCCACCTCTCAAGGAGGACTCACCTATCTCCAATATGACAGCCACATTCCTGGATTCCTTCCTCCTTCTTGCCTGCCAAGCCCAATTCCTTCAAACCCAGTTTTACATCCTACATAAATGCCATCTTCTGCCAGCACCTAGAACAAGCTCTAATTCTCCCTCCCCAGACCACTACACTGGCCCCAGAACTGGTCTTCCAGAATCCTTCCCGTCCCAACTCCACGCTGCAGCCAAACAGTCTTCTAGAAAAGCAAATGTGATCCTATATAGGACACTGGACACTGGACAAAAGGTTCCAAACAATCCTTGAATTGTCCATAGGCTTGCTCCATTCCTACTGAATTCTTTTCTGTTCCTTTCATGAACTTATGGTCCTTTTGCTTCAGCCCTTGGCCCAGGCCTCATTTTCTTAGGGAAGCAGTCCCCAGCTGGACTCTCCGATATGGGATTGGCAAATCTCTTTTTGCAGGGGCTTGCATACATGAAATGACTTACCCAAGAGTCCCACAGCCCAAGAATGACAGATCTGGGTTTCTAACTCACTCTATTAAGTGTCACAGACAGGAAAGGTGTGTGTGTGTGTGTGGGGGGGTGTGTTTAGACTTTCTCGGGTCACAGGTGGCCTTCCACTGTGGGGTTCTGTGAAAGTTCCCTTTATCCACACAGCAGCTGACTTTCATCAGAGAACACAGGAAGAGGAGACAGGCTGCACTGAAGTAACCACACCTTCTCAGGGAGTCATCCACATGACCTTGGAGGGGCCAGAACTCAGAGAGGGGTACAATTGGGGATCAGTCCTTGACTGGAACTCAACCTATGACTGGACAGATGAGGAGCTTTTCCCAGTTCTCACACTCCAAAAAGAGCCCAAACTGGAGACAGAAGAGAGACAAGCAGCCTGGCACAATGAGAAAAATTGGACAAAGAGCTTGGTTGTTGGCTTTTCTTCTGGGTCACTAAGTTTGGGCCAATTCACATCTCTTTTTGCCTTATTTTTCTTCTCCATGATGGTATCCAGATCTCCTATGCAAGTGCATACGATGTTTTCATGGGCTGTAGGTTGGTTGAAGTATATAGACTTATCACCCACCACTGCCACCTTTTAAAGGTCATTGTATTTATTCTCACAACTTTGTGAGGTAAAAGTTATCTCCCTGTATTACGGAGGAAGAAAATGAGGTTTGGAGCTAAATGGCTAAAATTTGAGCCTGTACTCCTTCCACTCCGACATGAAAGAATAAATTCATATATTCTCCATAGGTTGAGCCCCAGTTACCCAGTTGGCACTGTACTCCACTTCCTGCTATACATTATAGATCTTGTCTGGAGTACTCCACCACTGAGCCACATTCCCAGCCCTATTTTGTATTTTATTTAGAGACAGGGTCTCACTGAGTTGCTTAATGCCTGCTATTGCTGAGGCTGGCTTTGATCCTCCTGCCTCAGCCTCTGGAACTGCTGGGATTACAGGCATGCAACACCATGCCCAGCCCAAACTAAGTTCTTAAAGCCCCATTTTAGCTGAGACTCCGGGGCCAAATTTCCTTCAAACCCAGGCTCCACCACTCACTAGAAATGTAACATTGGGAAACATTAGATTTTACTCTGTGCCTCGGTTTCCTCATCTGTAAACTGAGAATAACAAAAGCACCCACTCCTCAGGACTGGTTATGAAAATTAAAAATATTTGTAGAGTACTTAGTACTTAGGTTAAAGTGTTTGTTAAAAATATTATGGGGGAGTGGTGATTGTGGGCACTGGGCTAAGCCTGAAATCAAGCAGAATGAATATTTTAATTCCCTATTGACATCAGTCACTCCAACCCTCTTAGAGCCCCCTTGAGTTTGTGCTACTGGCTCCATTTTAGAGTAGAAAGGGGTGGAAGGCCAGAGAGGAGTTGGGGGGCTTTCTGAGATAAGAGGAACTGTCCACTGAAATCCGGGTGTCTTGGACACTGGAGAAAAAATGAAGGGAGAAGAGTCAGGAGGTGATGGTTTGGGAGGTCTTGGTGGTCTTCAGAGGCACAGAGTGTTGGGATGAGAGTCGCTGAAGAAAGGTATCTGGAAGGCCGAAGGAATGGGTGAGGTTGTAGGGAGCCAGGATTCGTGAGAGGTCCCCGGGATGAGAAATGGGGCTGAACCCGCCCGGTCGCAGACAGCGCGCTCAGTTCTCTCGGTGGCGCATTCCGGAGCCGGTCCCAGCGCCGCGCAACCAGTCCCCACTCCCTCCGGTGAAATTGCCAAATTAAAATGAATCATTTGGCCCATAATGGCCGAGGCGCTTATCGGGGGCGGGCGGACCCGCGGCAGTGCCTTATCTCCGCGGCGCACACGGCCCCGGCGCGCCTCGGCCCATGCTAACGAGGCCGGGAACGTGAGCGGGATTAGAGCGCGGTGGGGCAGGAGCCGGGCGCGGGCGGGCGGGGGAGCGGACTGCGGAGGGGCCGGGCCTCCATAGCCAAGGAGCAGGCCTCAAAATGGCCACACGCGTCCCCCCGTACGGAAAAACGTGAGCATTCTGGCCTTTTTGTTGGGGAGAAGCGACCTCCCGCCTCCCACGGAATTCCTCGTCAGTTTCCTCCCCTCGCTCCCCACACCCGCAGAAGATGCCTGCGCTCCCTTTCCTTCGGTTTCTTTAGACGGGGGGCATTTTCCACGGACACCCCCGCCCTCGCCGTCCCCCTCCCGCCTCTGAGACTCTCTTCCTTCCTTCCCCTTTTTCCTTACGCAATATACAGAAATGCGCGAGGCGGTGGTTGGTTTTCATTTCTTCTTCGTGGTTGTGTGCATGCGGTGGGATTGTGAGAGTGCGTGTGTGTGAGCTGTGGGCGATGTTGGCTGTTTCCGAATGTGGTCTTTTGGGCGATAGGTTGCGTGTCCCCGTGCAATGGTGCCTGCACTGTTTGGGTGTGTAGATTTGGACCCCTCGAGGCCCTACTGCCGTTTATTCGTTGTGTGTGTAATTACGCCCGTTTCCTTTCTCAACTGGGGTCGGGTTCTGCATGTTGGGTTTGTGTGGTCTTGGCGATGGTGTTTGGGTGGCTTCGTTGTTAGGTCGCGCCTGTGTGATCCTGTGTCGGGTTGTGTGTCCGTGAGTGACTGTGTTTAACTGATTTCGTTGTGTCATGTTGGGAAGCCTGCGGGTCTGACCATGTCGGCTTGTGGGGCAGTGTTTGGTTGTGTTTATTTGCTTCCCTCCTATGAGGCTGGACCTTGTGTGGCCCTGTCCACACCGAGCTGTGTGCGTGTATGCCTGTGTCCTTTAGAGGTGCATTTGCAAATCGCTGGGGGCGGGAGTGGGGGAGGGTGAGCGAGAGATCCAGGCGCTAGTGGGGACGTCGGCATGGGGGCGGGGAGCGGGATTTCACATTTTATTCCAAATTATGATGTATTCGGGAGCCAGTGTTGGCTTGGATGGGCGGACAGAGCCCAGTCGGCTGCTGCTCTGTCCGGAGGTCAATCTGCGCCTCGGTGTTTGAAGGGTTCGTTGGTGAGTGGGAGGCTCTTCCAAGCTCGAAGCTGAGCAGCGCTTGCAGAGGCCCGCGCCTTCAAGCCGGTAGCCGCCGGCTTGGGTTCGCGCCGCACTCCGGCTTCTCCCATTTCTGGTCAGTTTCGCGGGTGCGGCCGGCAGCGGTGGTCTAGGAGGGAGGCCCGGTAAGGACAATGGATGCATTTTCCCAAGGCCTCGCGCCACGGGTGGGGGCCCTCGGGATCACCTCCGGGGGACATTTTCCTACCCTTTTCTTCATAAGCGACATTACCGTGAGGGTCAGATGCCTGTCGCATGGGTGACCACAGCCAAATTCATTCGGGCTTCTTGGAAGAACGGGGTCAGTGCTGCCCTGGCTGGAGAAGAAAGGATTTTGTTTTGCCAGTTGTTGTGATTGCCAATGTCATCATCATTATGATCATCATCATTAGCATCCTATTTTAATTAAAAATAATCGTCCCAAAGCGCGGCAGCAAGTCCCTTTAGCTTCTTTGGAAGGAGAACAAAGCAGCGCAGTCCTGTTACCCCCCGCCCTCCAGTTTTGTTTTCAAGTTGTTGGGTTTGGGGTAGGGAGAGAAAATGGAGGGGTCAGACAGAGATTCAGTCATAAAGCAAACACAACCCCGAAATAACACACCGGGGATGGGTGGGTTCCCCTTTTTCTTTCTTTCTCCATTTGGATTAGGAGAGGAGAAAGAAAATCGCCCGCATTGGATCAAAATTCGAGGAAGAATTATTCCTGTATTTCCACCAGAGCGCGGCAAAAGGAAGGAAGCCTTTGCAATTAATCCAAGACTTCGATGTGATCATAAACTGGACAATTTAGGCAAAACAAATTAAACAAAACCCACAGGGGGAAAAATAAAAGCAAACTAAATCTGGCTACACCCTTGGAAGCAGTATCCGGTTGGTTTTTAACCCTCCTTCCCTTTTGCCTTATTTATTACTGCAACAAATTACTAGAATTCCCCCTATTCTGCCTGTCTAGACCCCGAAAAATCAAAAACCATTTTGTAGGGCTGGTGGAGGGAAAGGTGAAGAATTTACCCCCTCTATTTCTCTCTCCCTTACTCTCTTTACTTACCCTAACTTACTTACTTACTTTAGTTTTTTCTTTTATTCTTTCTGTTAGAAGGGAGGGGGAAAAAAGGACCTGAATTTATCAGACACCTACCCACCCCCAATTCGGACTCCATTCCTTAAGGGAAGTAGAGCCCTTGGAATCTGGTTCTGGTTTCGCTTTGGGCTGGAGGTGGGTAGATCGGGGTCAGGAGAGTTCCTGGAGGAGGGGGTTGGACTTGGTGTTCTGCCCCACAGATCAGGGCCTGGAGAGACTGACTATTCACCTTCCCGGACACATACCCCCCACCCATCCACGTCTGGCCGGGGAGACCCTTATGCGCTGTGGCCAGGGCCTGGCTCCGGTTGCAGAGTAAACTGCGTAGACACGTCCATGCTTAGAAAACAAATTTGACCATACCGAACCAGTTCGATCCCGTTTGGAGGGTATGAAAATGTTCTGGGCAGCCTGCCGGGAGGGGTTGTTGTTGTTGGACTAAATAGTTATTCCTGATTGGTTAGGCGTAGTGTTCATTTTTAAGGGGAGTGGGGGAGGCTCCAAACACCTGCAGGTTGGGGGCCGGAAAGCAGTTCGTGATTCTATGGGCTGGTTGGTGGGGGACATGAGGTAACTCCCAGCCATTGACCCCCATTTCTCTCTCGCCCTCCCTTTTTCTCTCCACCCCCATCGTTCCTGGAAACTCGCATTGGGCGCGGCAGACCGGCCAGGACCACGCCGCAGTCCAACTAACTGCTAGTCTTTCTGCGAGAGAGGGGGAAAGCAAAGACCCCTGGCCACAACCTTGACCCCTCTCCTCCTGCGGAGGAGTGAAGGTCCTGTTCAGAGGGGCCAGTCTCTCTAAATATGCCCCAGGTGAGTTTTTGGGGGGTGAGGTGGGGTGAGGGTGAGTGTTAGAGGAAAGAGTATCCAGGAAGGCCTTGGGATTCCTGCTTGAGGGGGGGAAAGCTCAGGAAGAGAAGATCCCAGTCTTAGATTGGGACTGGACAGGACCAACACAAGGTTGGGAAATTCAGCTGCCTCTGGCATCCAGCAGGGCCCTTCCCTTTTTCCGGTCTCCAGTAAAACCAGCTGGTGGAATAAGTCCTCCTGGCAGCTCTCATCCTTCTGGGTTCTGTGGACATTTCACAAGGCCGGTGACTTTGTAGAGGCTATATCCGGGTGGTTTAGACTATGCCTGGAGCTCCTGCAGGAAGAAGGCCCAAGCCATCCTGGCTGCTCTTGTGAGCCTTGACACAGGGCCTGAGGCCTAGGGCCTATAGTGCTGAACACCCCTCCACTTGGTAGCAGCAGATACTGGTGGATTTGGATCTGATGTGGACTTTGGGCTCCTCCAGAGTGTCCTGCTGGTGCCGATGCAGTAGGAGGGATTGGAGGCCAGTGTATGATAGTGGCTCTAGCCCCGGCCCCCCCCCCCTTTTTTTTTAATCTAAGAAAGTCTCCATGCCAGGGAATGGAGGGTTGGGATCTGCTGGAGATGGGGTATCTCCTTGTTCAGGCACACACTGAAAGGCCCTGCTGTTTGGCAACTGGAGTGTGAGGATTTGGTGTTAAGGGCTGCAAGCTGGATTTCTACTGCACAAAGAGAAGAATTGTAATGGTAGAATAGTCTAGTGCCATTCAGTCCTAACCCTCCCTATTTCTGCATCCTCTCCAAATAAAAATCACTCAGGCTTTCCTTTCAGTAATCTTAACTGAAGCCAAGTGATGCAGTTTTGTCCTCAATGACTATAGGCGTTTGTGTCATCTGGTGGCTTTCTTCTGGGTATGGACCCCTGGCTGGGGTGATCCTGGGCTCAGAAGAACTAGCTGGGTTTTTCTGAGGTCCAGGAGAGGGGGCAAGGAGAGGCCAATCTATGTCACTCACAGGAAAATTTGGATATATGGATATTTATAGGCATCTGGAGAGGACCTCTGGGGCCAGGGTCAACTCATCTGGAATATTTGCTCCTTTTGCCTCTCAGGAACTTGCTTCTACTGCTTCAGGGCAGAATTAATCAGAGTATACATGTGTCATAAGAGAGTTTGAGCTCAATTAGTGATTGGAGTGCACACTATATGTCATTCAGAAGCACATGTCATAGGGTATACACTGATGGTGGTGACTTTGAAGTAGGGAGCTAGCACCTCTGGGCTTGTATATTTCACCAAGGACTATATTTCTGTACTTCAGCAGGGGTGGGGTAGGGAAGCTAGGATGCCTGTTTTTTGCTTTTGGTTCATTTCCAGTGGCCTGAGTGTGTCTCGGTTGTGGCATTCTGTGGATACAAACCTTTATTTCCATTGTAATCAAAAGTTCACTTTCAATGAAGCATTGCAGATGCACTGCCATTGCTGCTTGTGTACACAAAATCTTGGGGAATTTTGTCATTTCCAGGCTAAGTGGGGGACTGGCAGACCCAGCACAGGCATGCAGTCTGAATCTCAGTTCTCTGCCAGCTAGTGTCTGTGGTGGTAATTAAGCTGAATTCTGTAGGAAGTTTCAGTCTCCCTTCTAGGGTGGGAGGAATGGTTCCCAGATGACTCTGTCCAGAATATTGCAATGGCAGAATGGAGGAGTTTGATGGCTACCACAAATATTAGATGGACTTTGAGCTGAATTGGATTTTGATATATTTCTGTTCTGCTTTAAAATACCCCAATTACATAATTCTGAGAGCAGAAAACCTATTTTAGACAATTTATTAAGTCCGTTGAATATAGTTTTATTAAAACAATGCACAAACATGCCCAAACTCTGGATTCTGAGTCTCATGGTTTTTTTTGTTTAGGTTCTTGTTGGGGTCTGTTTCTATCTGGGTGAAGCTGGGTGATGAAAGATCTTAGCATATTCATGGGAAATAGAGTGGCTGTGGTCATCTTGGAGTGTGGTTATGCAGAATAGAGGGGGTTTCTGGGCTCCAGTGTATATATGGGAGAGAAACACAAAGTGAAATCAGAGTTCTATTTCTCAGGAACACCAAGATGGAGTGGGGACTGGAAGCATTCAAAGGCTGTCTTGATATCTCAACCGGATTTAAAAAAAAATTTTTTTTTTAGTTGTAGATGGGCACAGTATCTTTATTTATTTATTTATTTTTATATGGTGCTGAGGATGAACCCAGGGTCTCACACTTGTGAACCAAGTGCTCTACCACTTAGCCCCAGCCCCAGCCCTCTCATCCTGATTTTGGAGGGGAACCCAGACCCTAAAGGCCTCAGGAGCACTCTTTAAATTTCTGGGCTTCATGCGGGTCTCAGCCAGTCTTCCCTTACAGACCTGACCTTACTGCTGAGTCTCACTGAACTGAATAGGATGAAGCATACAGGGCTGTGATGCCAGAATCATCTTAATCCCAGCACCATCTTTGTCTCTTGGTGACCTCTCTTCTCTGTATCTGGGTAGGAGCAACACAGTAGTGCACTGAATGCAAGGTGGATTTTCTTAGTACAGCCAGGAGAGAGAGAGAGAGAGAGAGAGAGAGAGAGGGGGGGGGCAGTGGAAAAGACATCTTTGGATTTTTATTTTTTTTTTAAACTAGCATTGTAGGAGAGAACCCCAGTCCCTGTAGCTTTCATTCCCTACTTCCACCTGTACCAGGTTTCTGGGTGTACGTGTGAAGTGTGTGTGTGTGTCCTTCCACACACTGAGGGAGGGTGTTGCTGAGAGGTGAAGGATTACTCCAAAAGCACCCCAACCCTGCATGACAGATTCCCCGCCAAAACCAAAAGTGGGGCGGGAAGAACACGGGTCGGGGATTTGTTCCCTCCTCTTCCCTTGCGGCTTGAGAAGGGGCACGGGGTGCTCTTTCACTCCTCTTTGTACATTTCCTTCCTCCTTTTATTCCCTTCGGTTTTCTTTGCCGTCTGTATTCCTTTTCTTCCAATGTATCTGCCGTCTTTCTCCATTTCTGTCCTTTTGGCCCACAGTCTTTGTGCCTCCCAGACACTCCCCCTCCTCCCAGTCCGGAGAAACCCTTCTTCTTGGGCCGGAGGCGCGCCTGGACTTCAGGTCCCCAGGGCTGAGGACTGGGGTGCGTGTCCTCTTGGCGCTAAGTTTGCTTCTCAGGTCTCAGTGCGCGAGTTCCTCTCTCTGCCTCTCAGCCCTCTGCGGCCGGGCCGGGGGCTGTTGTCAGAGCGGGCGTCCGCTTGTCTGTCTGTCTGCCCGCAGGATGACCGAGCGGCCGCCGAGCGAGGCGGCACGCAGTGACCCCCCGCTAGAGGGACGGGAAGCGGCCGAGGCCCGCATGGCCCCCCCGCACCTGGTCCTGCTGAACGGCGTCGCCAAGGAGACCAGCCGCGCGGCCCCAGCCGAGCCCCCGGTCATCGATCTGGGTGCTCGCGGCGGCCCGGGGGGCGGCCCTGCCGGTGGGGGCGGCGCCACAAGAGACTTAAAGGGCCGAGACGCGGCGGCGGCCGAAGCGCGCCATCGGGTGCCCACCACCGAGCTGTGCAGACCTCCCGGTCCCGCCCCGGCCCCCGCGCCCACCTCGGCCCCAGCGGAGCTGCCAGGCGACGGCCGCATGGTGCAGCTGAGCCCGCCCGCGCTGGCGGCCCCGGGCGGCCCCGGCCGCGCTCTGCTCTACAGCCTCAGCCAGCCGCTGGCTTCGCTCGGCAGGTGAGCAGCCCGCGGGAGGGCGGGGAGAGCGGCCGCGCAGCCAGGCTCCCCTTCGGCACGTGGGAGGGACCCCTCTCCTGCCTGTGGATCGCGGGAAGGGAGCGTGTGGTTGGAAACCTCTGGGCGTAGGAGCCGGAAGCTGGAGCCGGTGTGCGAAAGTGGGAAAGGAGCTCGGGAGCCTGAGTGACTGTGGAGACAGACGTGACCTGCGGCGTGCGGGTGTGTGGAAGCCGAGGGGAGGAGTGCGCGCATTCGAGGGTGCAGGCTTGAGGCTGTGTGAGAGTGACTTAATTGTGTGCTGGGTGGTGGTGGGGTGGATAGGGGGGTGTCCTCTGTGTGTGAGTCCCTGGCAAATGTGCTGGATGAGCTCCTGTGTGAGAGAGGAGGTGTTTGCTTTTAAGTTATGAAATTCTGGAAGGTGTAGCCCTAGGTGGACAGGTAAGAGAGAAGGATATGGAGTGGTTGTAGAGGGTACCCTTTTATGAGTCCTTGCTGGAGTCCACCCTGGCCCCTCTCCCCGCTGGCTGGGTCTGTACAGTGGGTGTAAGGGAACAGCCTTCCCTGCTGGGTTACTGTGAAGTTGCACGGAGGATGCAGGGTCGGGATGGGGAGGGGAAGAGGAGGCGGGGTAGAGTGCAGGGCAGGCAGCTAGGAGAGAACCGCGAGTGGGTGATGGGGGAGAGCCACCGGTCGGGGAGCTTGTTGGAGGCGATGAGTCAGGGTTTCCTGTGCGTGGTTGAGCATCATCGGAGGGTCGGTCGGAGGAGGGAGCACGAGTGAAGGTGGGGTGAGTTTGGTGGGAGGGGACAGCATGCCTCTTTGTGGTGCTGGAGTTGCATATCATCAACTGTGAAGGCCATAACTGCCTGTGTAGGCACCTGTTTGGGAGCGTCTGTGTGGTTTGTGTGCTTTCTAGGAGAGGAGAGTATATTTCCTTGGTGTGTGTTGTGCGTTCATTTTTCGTGTTTGCTCTGTGAATTTACCTCTGTGTGCTTGTGTGTGTGATTCATCTTCTATCAAATTCAAGTGTGAAAGGAGCTCCAGGACAGGTGGGGAAAATCCCTAAGGAGCCTTTTTCTCTCATCCACACAATGTGTGATCTTGTTTGTAATCTGCTTGCTTCCTCCACAGTGGGTTCTTTGGGGAGCCTGATGCCTTCCCCATGTTCACCACCAACAATCGAGTGAAGAGGAGACCCTCTCCCTACGAGATGGAGATTACAGATGGTGAGTCTCCCCTGCCCCCACCTCCATAACCACCCCTCTTGCTCGACCTGTGGAGGAGGAAACCCTGGGACTATATAGGTGTCCCACATAGGTGGGACAAGCCACCTTGGAACCCCGAACCAGCAAAGCCCTTTTCCCTGGAACAGAGTTGGAGTGAAGCCATGGGTAAAGCTGGGAGGGTCCCACTCATAGTCCTAGAAAGAGGGCTTATAGGAGAGGGACTTACTGTGGTGCTCATCCCAAAGCTACAGAGTCAGTTCTAGACCCCACTCCAGGCTCCATTCCTACCTCTGGGAAGGATCCTGGGGAGGGCAGGAAGAATCTGCTATAACTCCTGACCTCTCAGGGAGCCCCTGCCCCTTCCCTCAATGCCTCTGTGGAGTCTGGAGTCTGCTCCTGCCTGAAATTGCACCTTCAAGGGCCTGCTGCCAAGTCCCTACATTGTGTCCCATCACTATCTATCTCTTGTTCCACATTCTGGGCTGAGACCTGGTGTTCCCTGCCATCACGGATTCTATTCTGGTCCAGAGAGGCCTCAACAACACTTCTGTGAACTACCTGAGTATTCTTTGGCCCTAAACTTGAGTGGTAGATTTGGAGGACCTTTTTCCTCCTTCCAAGGTTGACCTGATGTAACTGGATCCCAGCACCAGGGTAGAAGAGTGGCCTCTTCAGAGCTTAGGGACTTTGAGCAAGTCACTGGAGTTTGCAAGGCTTCAGCCTGGCTGGGGCTCCTGGGAGAAGGGCACTAGGGCCTCAGGAGACCTGGGACTTATGCTGGGAGCTGGCAGATGGTGTGTGTGTGTGTGTGTGTGTGTGTAGAGCACTTGAGCTTCATGGGTAGAGCACTCTGTGGGGTTCTGGAGAGGAGGGGGCCAGAACCTCAGAAGTCCAAGCCTTCCTGGGTCAAGGGCATGTGGGACCAAGAGGGAAGGGTGATGGGGCGCTGCTGGATTAGAGAGGGTTCTCCAGCCTGGGAGAACTGGGGGTACCAAATAGGAAGTAGCAAGACCAACTCTGAAGTTCCTCAGGGAAGAGGCAGAAGAACCAGGTGAGAGGGTTTTTAGGGAACTGCAGGCGTGTAGGAAAGTCATTATCCATGAATGTTACCAGTGTATACTAAGCACCTACTCAGTGTCAGGCCAGAGAGAGACAGAAGATGCTAGAAGGATGGACAGACTAAGGAAACAGGAAGAAGTGTATATATATATTTGTGTGTGTATGTCTCAGGGAAGGAGTAGTTAGACATGTAGGTGAAGGGGAGGGTGTGGGGTGTGGGAGTGTAGGACATGTAGAAATCAGAGACTGAACCAAGAGTCCATAGAAGTGGAACCAGTATAAGCTCTAGAGTCAGGACTTGTGGATTCTTATTCTGTATGTTTCTGAGCCACAGTTCCTTGTAAATGGAGTGAATAATAGTTGCCTTCCAGATTATTCAGAGAGTGTGATGGAGAAAAGTGTTTTTAGGGCCTGGTTCAGAGCAAGTGCTGAGGACATGTGAGGGCTCACCCCTCCCCTCCCTTCCTTTGCTGGTCAGGAAAATTGTGGAGGGATTTCAGGGACAGTAAGCCCCCTCCATTGAAACTGGGACTGCCTAACACAAGGCAGACTTGAATATGGAGCACAGTGCTTTGCATATTGTAAGTGTTCCATATGTGCCCTGTGGCTGCTTCTGCTCTGCAAGCCTTGGTACCAGGATGCTAATGACTCTTGGGTTAAGCTTTAAGCAGTGCATTGTAGACAGGGAGACTGAGGCAGTCCTTTAAAGCCTGTCTGAAGCCTAAGACCATGACTGTGCATGGCTGTCTCTCCTCACCTCTTCTCGGGGAAGAAGCCCACAGGTTAATTCCTTTCCTTTCTGGTCTCTGCTCTACTTTCATCCCCCAGCCCCCTGATATCTCAATGCTTAGTCACTCAGGAAACATGTACTAAAGCCCCTACTCTGTGCTTTCCATCACTCCTAAAATAAAATCCTCTTACATTTTACCACGGGGTCCTGCCTACTCCGACCCTGTGCCCACTATTCCAGCCATTCTAGCTTCAGCCCTTTCCCACTTCGGGGACTATGAACTTGATATCCCCTCTGCGTGGTCACTCTTCTTCCTTTCCATGCCTATGCCTGGCTGGCTTTGTTTCAGCCTTAAGTTTTTTACCTTATAAATGTCATCACCTCAGGAGACCTTCGCCCCCTACCTTAGCAAAGAGTACTAGCTCTTTTTGTCTTTTACTTATCACTTGACCCCCTACTTTTCTTTTTAACTACTTTTTCATTGCCTCTCATACCCTCTAAATGTAAGCTACACGAGGGCAGGAGTATATTTGTTCACCATTATTCCTTCGTGCCTAGCACAGTACCTGGGTTGTTAGTAAAAAACTGATGAACGGCTAGCAATAACTAACAGTGTGAATGTTTAAACTGAGACAGGCATTGTGTTAAGTACATCGCCTGTGTGAGGCATCAGACCCATGTAATGATCTTATGAATTTTCTTACCAGTATTCTCTCCATTTTATGGATGAAGAAGCTAAGGCACAGAGAGTTTAAGGGCCTTGCCCAGAGGGACTTGTCTAGGTTCAATTCAGGAATTGAACCTAAAGGTTCTGGCTCTAGTCTGTCTTGCTACATCATGGTCTTGGCACAAGTGAGACTGAATGATGTATGGTTCTTATCCTCAAATTCTGCACAGCCCAGAGAGGGAGCCAAGCCCAGAAACATATATATAACAATCAAGAGTGATGGGGACAAAAGAGCAATAGGGTCATAGGGGTTGGTTAGATGGGTCTGGAGGGTTGAAGGAAGATCTCAGAGGAGGTGACAGGACCTGAACTTGGAACGAGTCTCCTGAGTAACAGCAACAACAAAGTGTTCTGGGTCTCTCAAGCCTTCCAGTAAATGGAGAGCCCTTTGGGAGGAATCTCAGCTTATTCTCCTAACGCGTTGTCCTCCTACCCTCCAGGTCCCCACACCAAAGTAGTGCGGCGGATATTCACCAACAGCCGGGAGCGATGGCGGCAGCAGAACGTGAATGGGGCATTTGCTGAGCTCCGCAAGCTGATCCCCACACATCCCCCGGACAAGAAGCTCAGCAAGAATGAGATCCTCCGCCTGGCTATGAAGTACATCAACTTCCTGGCCAAGCTGCTTAATGACCAGGAGGAGGAGGGCACCCAGCGGGCCAAGCCTGGCAAGGACCCCGTCGTGGGGGCGGGCGGAGGCGGGGGTGGGACAGGGGTTGGTGCTCCTCCAGATGACCTTCTGCAGGACGTGCTTTCTCCTAACTCCAGCTGCGGCAGCTCCCTGGACGGGGCAGCCAGCCCGGACAGCTACACGGAGGAGCCGGCACCCAAGCACACGGCCCGCAGCCTCCATTCTGCCCTGCTGCCCGCCAGTGATGGGGCCGGCCCCCGGTGATGGGTCTGGGGCCACCCAGGACCAGCCGGGAGAGGACCCCTAGGCCACTGGGATGGTGGGCTTTAGGGCAAGTGGGATGAGAAACAGGGCAATGGACTTTATGAAATCCCCTTGCGCTCTGAACTTTGGGAAGCCCCAAGGCTGGCTTTTCTGTTTCCTGCCTCAGTAGAACAGGAAAATGGAGCAAAGTGGTAGGTACTTTTTTTCCGAAGATGGCACGGTCTTCCCCCTCCCCAAAACCCTAAGACTTCCTAAGAGAGAGGCTCAAGTGTCACTGCTTTTGGCCTGGAGTTTGGAGCCCTGTCTTGGTTGACACCTGAAGTTGTCTGCTGTGTCATCTGGGGTATCCAGCAGTCTCTGCCTTGCCATTAGCCCCTCCCAAGCTGGCTGGATGGCTTTTGTGGCTGCTTCTGTCCAAATATATAGGTACCCAGTGGCTGCCCATTTTTTGAGCCCTGTCTTCACCCAGGCCCATGTTGATCCATCCAGCTTGCCAGCTGCTGCGGAGAGTCACAAGCCTTGAGGTGCCTTCTTCATGGCCTGGTTGAAGAAGTTGGCCATTGAACAGCCTGCTCCTGACTAGCTGGGCCAGAGGGTCAGGAAACCCAATAGCCCTTACTTCTTGCCCTGGGGATCAAAGTTCTTTCTCTCCATTGAGACTTGCCTTCCTATCCTGTGGCTGTGGAGATGGAGTCTACAGCCTTGAGCATGCCCTGTTGGGCCTTGTGTGAAGGCAGAGAAAGGGAAAATGAGAGTGAAAATGAGCAAGAGATTTTGGGCATGTGGGCTTCAGCTCCTGCACGTTACTGTTTGAGCAAATGCCAGTGTGCTGATGGGCACCTGTTGGTGCTGAAAGGGGAAGTGCAGCCCCATGCACATTCTCCTAGATGCTTAGAGGGTGTTCCCTGCTGCAAGATGTCTGCTAAATGATCTGGTCTTTCTTCTGAATGAATTGAGCACAAACTGTCCTATGAATTATTTGTATTTAAGATTTTTTTCTTGATTCAGTTATTGGTGAAATCTTTAGGTCTGGATATGACCCAGGACACAGCCCGACTTCTAGGGCATGGGAAATCCAATCAGACACCAGGCCCTGGCTAAACATATGCATATTCATCTAGCAGAACTTTAAATACCGTGTGATTGTGCAGCTTTTAGTCATTAAAGGTGTGCAGGGGAGGCTGGTTTAATACAATACGAGTGTCCCCTCCAAAAGTTGTACATGACATTTTTGTAAATCAAATCCTTATTCTTCATCTTTTAAAGAAATAACTACTGCAAGTTCTTTTGTAAAGTGAAGAATCCTTTTGTAGTGTGAACGACTGCCCCTTTGTTTATCCCTGTGTCCATCCAGGTGGTGGGACATGGTTTTCTGCCTGTGATACATTTCTAAGGCCATGAAACAAACTGCACAGAAGTCCTCTGTATTTGTTATTGTACTTTAAGTCACCCCAGCCCTCTAACACCAGGTTCTGCCTTTGAGGTCAGAGAAAATATCCTGTCATGTAAGAACCCATCAGTCTGGCTGTTGGAAATCGCCTTTCCTGTTCTGAGTTTCAGCCCAGCAGCTTGCCCCGTGCTGTGATGAGGCCCTATGCAGGAAAAAAAAAAATGATCCTGGCTCCCCTCCCTTCCTTTTAAGTTGTGAGGTCCAGTTCTTGGGCATGGGAACAGTATGGTCAATCATTGAAGCACTCTGACTCTCTGTGTCATTCCAAACACCCCAAATCATATTTTGATGAACATTAGGGTTGGTTCCTTACCAATGCTTAGAAGTTTCTGTGAGGAGTCTCACCCATGTAAAAATGGAGCAACTGTCCTGGGCTCTAAGACTGTGTTTGCTTCTCCGTGGATTAACTTGACGTGGGAATGAAAAGTGGTCATGTGTGGTTGAATGATTGGGTTTTGTGAGATGGTTCACACATTCTATCGGGAACTCAAGATTCCAGTTCCCCTTTCTCTTAGACTTGCAGTGTGACTGGGATAAGGTACCCACGTGTCACTTTCTCATTAATACCCTGGCTTGGTCTGTCCTAGGACAGCTGTGTGGATCGAATGCAGTTGTGAAACTGGAAGAGTTTTGAGACCACAAAGAGCTCTGTTGCCAGCTGGGGGTGTAGCTCAGTGGTAGAGCACTTGCTTAGCATGCTCAGGGTCCTGGGTTCCATCCCCAGAACTGGGGAAAAAAAACATCTCTGTTGCCCTCAGTACCAATCCTTCTGTGGGGTTCCCAGCCTGAGTCTAGGCCTGGGCATGAACAAGTAGGTCATTTAAATTATACTTTACTTTTGCTTGAGTTATCCAGACCCTCTTCATTTCTCCAGATTGTCTGAATTTCTGTCTCATTCCAAGGAAAGGGACAGGAGTGAGAGCAGAAAAGAGATTTGGGAGCATGGGCAGACTATGTAAAAATCTGACGGGGCTGCCCAAAGAGGCCTGGACAGGGGAGAGCATGGCTTTAGGTCTTTGTAAGAACTAAAGAAGACCTATGTTTTCTATTTCCATCTTCTGTTCTCCAGGCCCTTCTTTTTCTTTGCCTCCTTCTTGCCCATGAAGAAATAGCACACTCCAAGAATAATATCTGTATGAAAAGGAAAAAAATGTAAAGGTCAACATTTTGAGAACAAAGATGAATGTAACTAGAGGGAATCCCATCTGTTAAGAACTCATACTGTTTTATTTGTAGTGGCAAATGACAAGATGGTACAACCTTTATCCTTTTCTAAAAATAAAGCGAAGGGCACAACATCTGTAGTCAGCCCACAGCTGTATTGGCTGTTTGGGTGGGTCTCTCCGTACTTGTGATTTCAGTGGTACGTGACCCTCTGCCGCGGCTTGCCCCTGCCCGTGTACATAGCGCAGTGTTTCTGTGGGCGGGCCCAGCACTTTTGGTCAATGTTGTACTGTATGTGATGAATTTCGTTGGTCTCTGCATTTTTCTGCAGAAGAGGAGTAACCACTCCGGGTACCTTGACCTTTTTGTACAGTCCAGAGGCCAACACTGTGGGTGTGTGAGTAGCAAAAAAAAAAACAAAAAAACCCTTGTGGTGATGATGACGTGTGTACATATATAAGGTTATATGGGGAAGATTTCTAAATAAAAGTTTTACAAAGGGGCTGGACTTTTTGCTTGCACTTTGCACCTCTAGGCCTGAGAATGGGGATATTAAGTGGAAAGGCATGGCAAGAAAGTGCTTCTTCTGAAATGGGGGAGCTTTCAGGACTCAGCTGTCCTCTTAGGAAGTGGGAGGCAGGGGCAGGACTAGTGGGGAGGAGGGAGGCTCCCCACTGAGTATTTCCATTCTTCTCCTCCTGCCTAGGTTTAGCAGAGGAGCATCTTACACCTATGTTGGAAGTACTGGGCAGCTCTGAAGATAGCCCCTCTGTTGGCTCAGCTTCCATAGCTGGGGCAGTAGCTTCCAGCATAGGTTCAGGACAAATTAAGGTGTTGCCATGGGAGGGCCCCAGTTTCCTGGTGACTGATAGGAAACTGCAGCTCTTACTCTTGGCTCTTGAGGACTGGGGTCTCAGGGATAGAGGCCAAAGACTTTGGAAGCCTCAAGTGAAGGCCCTGTGGTGGCATTCATATCACCTGGGAGGGCTGTCCTGGAGGCTTAGGAATGGGAATGTGGTTGGAGGCAGGGATTCTGAGTCTGGAGGAGATCACTGCATGTGGACTGTTCCATCCTTGAAGACTTCAGTAGGTGGGCTCATTCAACTAAATGTTCATTCTTCCTTCTCTCATTTGCTTTTTTTTTTAAGTTATAGATGGACACAATGCTTTTATTTAATTTATTTATTTTCATGTGGTGCTGAGGATTGAACTCAGTGCCTCACCCATGCTAGGCAAGTGCTCTACCACTGAGCTACAACAATAGCCCCTCTCATTTGATTTTGAAAAAGCATGTATTTATTTATTTACATTGGTTAGTGAACTCAGGGATATTCGTTATATCTCTGAGTTATATCCCCACCTCTTTTTATTTTTAATTAAATATTTATTTTTTTTGTACTGGGGATTGAACCAAATCGGTGGCACTTTACCACCGATTTACATCCTCAGCTCTTTTTTAAGTTTTTATTTTGAGACAGGATCTCACTAAGTTGCTTAGGGTCTCACTAAGTTGCTGAGGCTGACTTTGAACTTGCAATCTTCCTGCCTTAGCCTCCGGAGCCACTGGGATTACAGGCATGTGCCATTGTGCCCAACTATTTTTTATTTTGAGACAAGGTCTTGCTAAGTTATCCAGGTTGGATTGAAGCTTGCCACAGCCTTTTAAGTAGCTGGGATTATAGATGTGTTCCACTGTGCCTGACCAGAAAGCATTTATTGATCACTTGCCATATTCCAGGGGTTAGGAACCCAACACTGAGCAAAACAAAGATTCCTATTTTGTGGAGCTTAAATTCTAGAAGAAGAGACAGTGAACACAGACATACACACAACTATAATGATAGGTTGGTTATATAATAAGTGAGAACAAGTAATCAGTACAAATGCAAAAGGCTGTGCTAACAAGGGAATTGAGGCCTTCACAGGTAACTCTGGTTCCTTTGCAGTGAGCCTCATTTATCTTGCTAGACTTTGGTCTTAGCTGCCCCTGCCCTCAGGGAGCTTCTAATCATTGCTAGGAAAGCAAAGACAGGATTGGACTTGGGATCTGGCCTGTAGGGAAGCTCCTCAGTTTTTGAAAGTCTCTCTGTGCTTCTCCCTGACTCAGGTGTGGAGGTTCCTGGGTAGATGAGATGGTGAGATTTGGCCCTTGGGTGGTAACTGGCTATGGATTTTGGGTTTATAGGCTTGAGAAGCAGCAGGATGGAGGGACCTTCCATGATGGGAGGGAGAAAGTAGTGTTCAAGACTAGTGTTCAGGGTGGAGGAAGTGGTGAGTCAAGTCCTCACCATTTGCAGTTGAGTGGTCATGCAAAGTTCTGAACATGTTGATTGAGTTTAGTGACATGAAGGATACTGATGCCTGGAGTATCCCATATCCAGCACCACGTATCCCATAATGACAGGTAGGGCAGGACCAGCCCACCTGCCTCCCAGGACAGTGCCATTCCTGAGGCACTGGGGGCCTGTATCCCACAGGGAAAGGGCCACACCTGGGGCCTGCCCGAAGTAGCCTGCTGGTCTACCCAGCCTCTTTCTCACCACTCCCTTGTTCTCTTGGCTGCTGCTCTGCAATCCTTCCTTCTCTTCCAGACCATATTATTTTATTGTTTTATGACCTTCCATTTTGCACCTTTTGTTTCATTTCTTGTTTTATGACCTTCCATTTTGCACCTTTTGTTTCATTTCCCTAGAACGGCTCACCTGTCCTCTCTTCCCACTCACCTTTCATTTGGTTGACTTGTTCTCAACATCTGGGAAGCTGTCCTGATTCCATGGGGCCAGTGGCCTCCTTACCCCGTGGTCCCTGTTTTACCATAGTCCTGTATTTGTACAAAAGTCTACTTTTCTGCTTTCCCCCTGAAATATGAGCCTTTTGAAAGCAAGACCAGGTCTGATTTATCCCTTTGCCCTCAGAGCCTCAGGGTATACCTGGAATAGGTTCCTTTCAATATTTGCCTGGTGAAGAGCTTCCCAGCTCCGTTCTGAGGTCAGCAGGGAAGCGATTGGAGATGTGTGGGAAGTGAGCCGTTCCTATACAGAAACCACGCCACTGGGCTGGTCAGGGCCAGGCTACAGCTCTGCCCTGGGCAGGCAGAAATGTATGGGCTGCCTCTTCTGTTGGAGGGGGAGCTTTCTGGGGCTGGGCTGCAGCAGTCTGGTTATCATAGGCCTGGTGCAGGAGGTATGGAGGGATGAAGATGGGGGTATGGTGCTTATCTGATCCGCTCACAGCAGCAGCCCTGCCTTCTCTTGTTTTCCATGTTTGCAAAACAACTAACTGTTCCCCAGCAGCCAGCACTGCCCCTCCCACTGTACTGCTCCTGGGAGCCAGGCAACTTGGGGACACAGGTTCTGGTGCCTGGCAGTGTCCAGCAACAGAGGCTTGGCAATCATGAATCCAAGTAAGGAAAGAGATATTTCAGGATCATCTGGGTTTTGTGTGTGTGTGTGTGTGTGGTGGCAGGAGGACATGAGGTCTAGAGAGGGAAAGGGGCTTGACCAAGGTGACCTGGGATGGAATTCTGGTCTGTGTCCAGAGCCAGTGCTCCAGAACCTTCAGGAAGGAAGAAGAGACAACGAGTATAGTTGGTGTTCTTAGAACAGATGGGTCAAGGCTTTGAAAGAGATGGCAGCTCAGCTTGTCCCAGCAGTCTGCTCAGGAGAAATCCAGGTGGACAATGGAGAACTTGCCTGCAGAGACTGACAGGATAGGATCAGAGGTGGAGGACAGTTGATGTGGAACCAGTTCATGAAGGGTGGGGTCGGCACGGATGGGAGGGAGCAGGAAAGGCAGCTGGACCACAGGATGAGTCTGCTCTTTGGGATCAGAATCACCTGGGTTTAAGTTCCATCACTGCTACTTAATGTACTGGCTGTGTGACTTAAGTGAGTCACTTGACCTTTCTTTCCATTTCTTCACCTGTTAAATGATGATACGAATACTCATCATCCAGGACTGTCATGGGATTTCAAAATGGTATTTGTCAAGTGCTGTATTTTATAGAAAGCAGCCATGATTATTCCTGGAAATGGGGTTGGGATAGAGCTGTCCTTGGGAATGCCAGAAGAGAGAGAAGGAAGAGAGGACAGGATGCAGGAACATTAGTCATCCCCAGCAGCAGAACTTCCTCTGGGCCTGCCCCATGCTCAGTAATGCTGGGGATCCAGCAAGGGACCATCCTGCCCCTGTCCTCAGGGGCTCACAGGCTGGATAGAAGTGGGGTGTAGGGGAATGGACATAGAATATTAGAACTCTTGGAGTCAAGTACTGGGAGAGAGAGAGTGGCTGGGGGAGACAGCTGCGGCAGCGGAGGCCTTAAGTCAACGTTTGCTGAACTGAAAGGGCCTGAGGAGTAGGCGGTGGAAGGCTTCCTAGAGGAGTTGCCACCACCTGTCCTGAGTTCCAGCATCTCCCAATGGTAGAGGCCAGCTGCTCCAAGGATGACATCTTCTTTCCTGGATCCCATACTCCTGCCCAGGCCACCTGGAATCAGGCGGGGCTGGGCTTCTGGAACTAATGATGGCACTCTGACGTTGCTTCTGAATCCTGCTTTCTCCCTCCACTTGCTTGGTCCGAGCCCTGCCTCCCTCCCCAGCTCCTGGCCTCTTCTGTCCACACAATAACAGGATGTGATCCGTTCGAAGAGAGGAAGTGGGGAGGACGGGCAGTGCTGATAGCGCCGTTCTGACTCTCCACTCTTCCCCTCCCCTGCGGACCAGCCCCTGGAGCTGCCTCCTCCTGCAGGCCTTGTCGGGCTTCCCCGTGGGTCCAGCAGGGGTAAGTGTGAGCTCTTCAGGACCAAGCAGGCTTGTTGAAGCCTACAGGGAGATATACACTGACTACACCCTCTGCAGGGCCTGCCTCACTGGACAAGTATTTTTGGAGCTTCTGGAACCTGAGGGTGTGCAGACAAATCCCTCAGCTTTCACGTTAGCAGGGCTCCACCTGCCCTGCAGCTTCTCCAGGTTCACATGGGCCTGATCCAAATCAGTGGATGATAGAATCCATCAAAAGGCTCTTGTCAAAGGCTGGGGAGTCTTGCACAGCACATGGGGGCAATCTGCACAGGGGAGGAAACTGAGGCTCAGAGAGGCAAGGGACTTGTCTAAACTCAGTGTGGACTGGGAGCTAGGCAGGAGCTAGAATCTAGGTCTCCTGGTGCTCCATCACCCTCTATAGGCCATTGCTGTCTGTAAGAACTTTCTGGGATGATGGCTAATATGGTAGCCACTAGCCACCTGTAGCATTTGAGTACTTGAAGTATGACTAGTGTAACTGAGTACTGAGCTTTTAATTTTGTTGAATTTGAATTAATGTAAGTGCAAAAGGCCATATATGGCTAGTGGACAGCACAGCTTTAGACTCTGATTCATTAAGTCATGTTCATTTCTTGTCACCTTTGCTGAACTGGGCAGCACTAGGGACACAGATCAGCTGGGTAGCTGCAGCCATGTATTAAGTACTTCCCTTGAAGTCGACCAGGGGGGAATCTGACTCACCTAGGGGTCATGGAGCCTTCCCATAGGAAGCTGGTTTTGAAGTCTGTGAAGGAATTGATCAGATGTGCAGAGAGCAATGGCATTTGGGTAGCAAGAGTAGCATGAACAGAGGCATAGCACTGGGAAGAGCGGGGTATGCTCCGAGGCTGCCAGCTGTGTGGCTGATGAGATGTGTGTGGTGGAAGCATTGGAGCTGGACAGGCCTTGGGGCCAGGTCACTGGAGGCCTTGACTGCCATGAAGGTGATGGGGATCCACTGAGTGTTGCGAGCAGGTAGGAGGATGGTCAGATCTATGTTTCTGAGACCTTGGGGATAAAGCCATTGGGGCCAGAGTGGAGTCAGGAAGACCAATGAGGAGTCAGAGAGCCATACTCACCACAGTGTGGCAAGAGGCTGGGAAGAGCTTCCTGCTGCTGCCAAGCCATAGAGACTGGACACACTTATTACCAGGACATAAAGGCAAGGGGCTCAGGAGAGCTTGAAATTGTACTAGAACCAAGCCCCAATCAGCTCTTGCTTTTCCCAGCCCACTTTCCCAACCTGTCTTCCCATTCCTGTGAAAACCCACTAGTGCCCTAGGGGGGATAGAAGCCCAGGCGCTGGTGGGTCAGAAGAGATTTTATATGGATCTTTGATGAAGAGCAGGTTTTGGGAGAGTGGTGTTGAGGGCTCCTAGGTCCCAGACGTGGGAGGCTCAGACAGAGGACATGAGTCCCTAAGGGGGAGCCTATCCTGCACTCTGAATTGCAGTTTATGTCAAAGACTGACTCTTCCCAAGAACCCAGGACAGAGGACAGTACTTTCACTTTACAGATGAAGAACACTGAGGTCTTAGAGATTGAGTGATTTGTTCAAGATCAAATGTCTAAATGAGAATCCTAGCTAGAATTCTACCCCTGGCTGTTTGGGGAGCCAGTTCCTTACTCTTACAGCAGGTGAACCCCTGAATACTATTGAGGTCACTACTGGCACAGCCCAGCCCCAGTCATTAGGTTGGGACTCCTCTGAGGGCAAAACAGAGAATGACCCTCATGTACTAGGGGAGGATAGGTTTGTCGATATGTTATTTAATGAGTTTCCTGATCTCAGGGAGACTCAATGTCTCTGACTCTGTCTCAGTCAAACAGATGATGATCTGACCATAACATCACCTCTCTCTGCATGGCCCCCACCCCCTTGCCATCCCATGACAAAGTCCCACAAGACCCATGACTTTCTGAGACCCAGTGGAGCTATGAGACTGAGTTGGAAAACCCTTTCCCACCCTATGTCTGGGGATAGCATAGCCAGCTGAGCCCCAGGGCTCAGGGTCCTCAGTCAGTCCTTCCCAGCTCCCCTGCTGCAGCTTGAGACCTGTGGTGCTCCTGGGTCCCAGGCTCTCTGGGCTGGGCCTTCTGCCCTCTGGCTGTTCTCACACAGCCTGGCGGAGGCTCCTCTCTCAGAGCTCCCGCCCCTCTCTCCAGCAATCCTCTGGGAGCTGCACGCTCAATGGGCTATCAGGCTTGCCCATCACTCTCACGCCCCCCTCCACTACCCCTGAATAGGTGGGATCCAGACAGATACAGGCACTCCCAGCCCCAAGTCCCCAGCCAATCTCTCCCAGGACCGCCTGGGACCTCCCAGCTCTGACGTGCTACCTGCCTTACCAGCTCAGGACCTGCAGGTTTTGGTCACACTGACAGCCTGCCCTTCTATTGTCTGGCAATGCAGTCTAACCCAGGTACCAACGTGCTAGGATTGCCTGGTCCATGCTGCTAGGATTCTGCTCTGTGAGTCCAGCCACAGGTGAAGGTTAAGCTCCCTAAGACCCACAGTGGGAGTGGATTTCGGTGACTGTGTGCTTCTCCCCCTCCCTTCGGCTTGGGTAACTGCAGCAGTTTCTTGTGAAAATGCAAGGAGAGGCCTGGGGAGGGCAGGACAAGCTGGTGGTTGCCTGGCTTGTTTTTTTTTTTTTTTTTTGGCAGGGGATGGGGGGCTGGCCATAGGCCCCTTCAGGGTCCACATCTGCTGGGTTGGGGCTCCGCCAAAGACGGCTGACTGGTTTAGTTGCCCGGCTGCCGCGGGCAGGGAGCTGGCTGGCAGGCTTTCTGCAGGATGCTAATGAGGGCAGTCACAGGCGAGGGGGGGGAGGCGCGCTTTTGTCCTGCACTTGTCCTTGGTGGAGGGTCCTCAGAGGGAGACAAGGGGCCCTCCTCAGACCCAAGTGTCCGTGATTAGCCTGCCATCACTCACTTTGATGGATCCCAGGGCTCTGGGGGGTGTGGACAGAGATGGGGAGGGACAGGGAGCAAGCCAATTCTGTGCCGCCATCCCGTGATTCCCAGTGAGTGTCCTTACAGAATCGCTGCTTAATCCTGTCTCCTCCACCCTCTTCCTTTCCCACTGTGAGCCTTTGCTGTACCTGTGATGTCCTCTCCAGGCTCACATTGCCAGGAGTGGATCTCTGGATGAGGTCATCTTAGAGCCTGCTTCTGCAGGAGTTTCTCCTCTTTCCAAACTCACAGAGCCATGTCTGGGTTTTCATCTGCTGCTTTTCATCTGCCCATATTTTGGTCCTGGTGGTCTCTTCCTATTTGTCTGTGAATTGCTTAGTGCTGGCATGGTGTGTCACTGATCACTAGTGGCTTCATCCTGCCCAGGATGGGGACCCGCACCTAGGAAGTGCTCAGTAGATATTCACTGAATGATCTCAGGGTGGTGGAACACAAATGGATCTCAAGCTTCATTTTGCAGATGGGGAAGGATGTGTGACTTGTGCAAGGTCACACAGAGCAATGAGTGACTCAGTCTCCCAGCCCCACTCAGGCCTCCTTGAGAGCAGGGCTTCTCAAATTTTGGTTCAGGGACACCCAAGGAAAGAGGAGAGGATTCAGGTAGGACATAAACATGAATGGGGAAAAATAAGCCCTCTGTATTGCCACAACCTCTGACAGAAACTGAGCCTCTCATCCTTTGCTGATGTAGGCACATCACAGCACCCTGTGGCTGAGCCGTGTCTGGCTTTTGTTACCAGTGGAAATTGTGTCCTAGCTATGGTAGGGTAACCTTAGGTATCATTTATGACTATTCCCAATCTGTATGGTAGGTATTAAATTTGTTGCTAGATCTTGTTATTTAATCCATTAATAAAGGGGCACACATGGTCATTATGTTGTAAAATCTTAAGACACTTTGACAATTATATTTCAGTACCATTGATTTTCCCTATGCTTTTATGTATTTGGGAAATTTATTTTACTTTATTTGTGATGCTGGGGACTAAACCCAGGGCCTCTCACATACCAGGCAAGTGCTCTACCCTTGAGCCACACCTCCAATACTAAGGTATTCATTTTGAAAGGGATCACAGACTTTACCACTCTGCCCAAGAGGTCCATGGCATACAAAAGCTTAAAACCCCTGCACAAAGGAACATCCCTGGTTGACTCTTCAGCCCAGAGACTGTGTCTTTGATCCATCTTTTGCAAAGAAGGTTGGAGGAGATGTAGACACCTGCTAGTGTGATTGGAAGAGGCTCGGGGTAGGGGTCAGTCCTCCAGCACCACCCCCTTGTCCTGTCACTTTTTAAACGTAGCTGCTATTTACTGAGTACCACACACATGCCCATCACTGTTCTTAATACTGGGAATAGAGCTCTGAACCAAACTTTCCTTTACAGAGGGTATGTTCTTGATGGAGAGGTAGAGAATAAACAACATAAATAAGTTAAATAAATAGTGGATTAGATGGGGGTAAATGACAAGGAGAAAAATGAGACTAGTAAAGGGAGTTGGGAGTATGGGAGGGAGGGATTTGCAATTTTAGATTAGATAAACAGAAGGGCCTCAGCAATGAGGTAACACTGGAGCCAAGACCTGAAGGTGATGAGGCAGCAAGCCACATAGTGTGGGGAAAGAGTATAATAGAGGAGAAACCAGCTAGTGCAAAGGCCCTGTGGCCCAAGTGTATCTGGCATGGATAGGAACTGGCCAGGAGGCAAATGTGACTGGAGTAAGAGAGGAGTGGAAGATGGGTCTAAGAGGTACCATGTAGGCACTCTGAGACATTGAGAGGACTTGGGCTTTTACTTTTCCACTGGAGGAGTTGGAGTAGGCCAGAGACATGCACTGACTTAAATTTCTGGCTGCCATATTGAGAGCAGACTGAATAGGGGCATAGGCAGAAGTGGGGAGACCAGTGAGGGGGTTGTTGCAATAAGCCTGGTAGCAGATGAGGGGGCTTGGAGAGAGCACAGCAATGGAGGTGGTGAGACCTGTTAGAAGTCGGGGTGTATTTAGAAATGCCAGGAGCATTTACTGAGCGTTTACATCCAGCTTTTGGGGGTGTATCCGAGGGGAGGGCAGAGCCAACTCTGAAGTCTTTGTGTGAAGAGCTGAAGGAGGGGGTGCTGCACAGGAATGGGAGGCCCAGGAGCAGTTTTAGCATCTTAGTTTTGAGGTGCCTGTCAGGGGAGTGGTCTGGGCTGGAAGTGTAGCCTCGGGAGGTATTAGTGTCGGGATGTCGCGTGTCATGTGAGATGGGCTTGGTCATGGGCCTTTCAGTGGACTCTAAAAGCGCTGGACCCTGTACTGTGTCACCTTGCCCTCCCACAAACCCGGAGGAAGTGCTAGAATCACCCCCATTATACAGAAAGGAACACTGAAACCCACAAGGGCCAGGGCCACACTGCACAAACACTGGCAGGAAAGAGCAGATTTGGGATGCCCACTTACATCTGTCTTATTTAACCCTCGAGCTTTTAACCCACACCACACTATTGCAACTTCTTTTAAGCCTCATGGTTTTTCCTCCTTCCTCCTTCCTTCATTCTTTCCTTTCTTTTTTATCTTCAAGATTCTTACTTTTGGCTTTCAGGTAAAAGCTTTGGGAGAGGTCTAACTGTAGTTGGAATTAACACTTGACCTTTAAAAAATTCTTAAATTTTTGGGGGGCTGGGCATATGGCTCAAGCGGTAACGTGCTCTCCTGGCATGCACAGGTCACAGGGTTCAATCCTCAGCACCACATAAAAATAAAATAAAGATGTTGTGTCCACCGAAAACTAAAAAAAAATATTAAAAAATTCTCTCTCTCTCTCTTTCTATCTTAAAAAATTCTTAAATTTTTTATTATGCACATTTTTATATATGTGAAGAGTGGATAGTATGATAAATGATACCAATCCATCACCTCATTGTTTTTGTAGTAAAATGGGGATGCAATACCCACTTCATACTGGGAGGAATGAGTAGGAAGTCCAGAGTTGTCCAGTGTCCACAAGTGTCAGCATGTGGGAGATCATCTTTCTTATCTACCTCTACCTCCCCACACTCCTTGTCCCCACAACGGATCGTTATGAAACAAATCTCAAACATCATTGCTACTTCATCTTTAAATTCAGTTAATATCTTTATTACTTGACTTAATTAAAAATCATTACTCTGTCAGGTTGTGTGCTGTTTTTTTTTTTTTAATTGGTTGTTCAGTGTGCTATGTTCTAGTAAATTCCTACTCATCTTGCAGAGCTCAGTTCAAATCTTACCTCTTCCTGGAAGTCCTCCAGGATCCTTTTTCCCCCCAGGAGTTCAATGGCTCCTTACTTGGGGTTCAGATTGTATATCTCCCTCACAGCACTCACTTTTTTAAAACTTGATTTCTTTTCATTTCCTTTTCTTTCTCTTTCTTTCTTTACTTTCCTTCTCCTCCCTCCCTGCCTTCCTCCCTCCCTTCCTCCCTTCCTCCCTTCCTTCCTCCCTCTCTCCCTCCCTCCTTCCCTCTTTTCTCCCTTTCCTTCCCTTC
Source organism: Marmota flaviventris (assembly GCF_047511675.1). Taxonomy (NCBI): domain Eukaryota; kingdom Metazoa; phylum Chordata; class Mammalia; order Rodentia; family Sciuridae; genus Marmota; species Marmota flaviventris. Next base: position 36,523,294 of record NC_092507.1, on the reverse strand, counting down.
CCTCCCTTCCTCCCTCCTTTCTTTCTTCTTTCTTTTTTTCTTTTTTGGTAGCAGAGATTGAACCTAGGGAAGCTTAACCACTGAGTCATATTCCTAGTTCTTTTTATTTTGAGGTCTCGCTAAGTTGCTTAGGGCCTCACTAAGTTGCTAAGGCTGGCTTTGAACTTGTGACCCTCCTGCCTCAGTCTCCCAAGTTGTGGGGATTATAGGTGTGCACCAACATGCCCAGCTGATTTCTTTTATTTTATATGAAGAGAAAGTATAATACAATGCTCAAGAGCTTCCAGATCAAATTAACTTGGATTAAAATTCTGGATCCACTTACATCCTGAGTTTAATTTCTTGGGATCTCATTGTTTTTGTAGTAAAATGGGGATGCAATACCCACTTCATACTGGGAGGAATGAGTAATAAGCCCAGAGTTCTTTGCACACGACACATCAGGCACATAGTAAGTATTCCTTCTAGAAGTTACATGTCGCACTCACCATGCTGAGCCGGAGGGCAGGGCAAAGACCACTTTCTATGTGTGTCCTGGTACCTGGGAGTCCTGGACAGAATGGTATGGAGGGTGGCCTCCAACTGGCCAGCAACCAGGCAGGCTGGACCCCATGGCCCTACCTGGTAGAGAAGGTTCTCTGGTGAAGAGATGCTCTGGTTTTACTCTTGAGCTAATTAAGTACAGTAAAAAGCTTATAAGTGACTCGATTTTGTCTTTTAATGTATACTTATTTTATTCATTTTTAAGCTACAAGTTTATCCCTCCCTCCCCCATCATCAAACATTCCTCATTACAGAAACTCTGGAAAGAATATAAAGAGAAGGAAAAAAAAATCACAAGGGCCTGGGGTTGTGGCTCAGTGGTAGAGCGCTTGCCTAGCATGCGTGAGGCACTGGGTTCAATTCTCATCACGGCATATAGATAGATAAAAATAAAGGTCCATTAACAAATAAAAAATATTTTACAAAATCATGAATTCAGCACAGGTGGCCAATTAATATTTTAGTGTATTTTTATGTTTTTTTCTCATCTGTGAAATTTTAATTGCATTTTGTTTAATTTTTAAATCTGTCTTCAGCTTTTTAAGGTCATTTTAAAGTTTAAATTCTGAGGGGCTTGGGGTATATCTCAGATAAGAGTGCTTGCCTATCATGGGCAAAGCCCTGGGTTTAATCCCCAACACTGCAAAAAAAGAAAAAAAAAACATTTAAAAATGTAAGTAAATAAATAAAAACAAATAAATAAAGGACTGGGTGTGGCTTCTAGACTGATCCAGAGTGGTCAACATGTAGCTTGGCCCACACCCTGTTACACCTCTCACTGCCCGCTGGGGCTTCTGTCATGAGAAAGGACTGGCTGGGGACAGGGCAGTGTGGCTCAAACGCTTGATACCCTGTTTAGGTTTGGGTGTTTCTTGCATTTACCAAGTATTCACTGCTGTGAGGCCTTCAGATGCATTATCCTCTGCTGATCTGGTGGACTTTACTGGGAAACAGTAAAGTGGGGTGGGAACTTTGATCCCAGCTCCCTTCCTGGACCTCAGGGGCTCCATCAGTGAGTCCATTCACCCCTCCTCTGGCCCTTGTCCTGCTTTACCTCCTTCTGCAAGCTCACAGCTCCTACTTGCATACCTCCAGTGGCAGGGAGCTCGCTACCTTTCAGAGTCATCTCAGCCATCACTAGACAGCCATGGGAGACATCTTTGTCTCACTGAACACAATCCAGCTTCCCTGTGACTTTTCTTATCATCTCCATGTGCACAAGTTTTCTCTCTAATCTGAAAAAGCTCCAAAGATATATAGATAGAGATTCCCCCGAGGCTGCTCCTCTTCAGACTGAAAAATCTCAGCTCTTTCAAATATTGAATAGATTAATGACAAAATTAACAGCAAGTGAAGACAAGAGTTTTAGTTAGGATGAAAAAAAAAAATCAGTTCCACGACTCTGGTGCCCTGAAGTGAGAAGCAGCAACTCTGGGGGTTCTATTAGGAGAGGTATGAACTCTGTTATTTCTTCATTTTCCCTTCAGTTGAGATGGACTCAGTCCCCACCCACTTGAGGGTGAGTCCTGACCCAACTTCGCCCTTCCCTCTCCTGGGCTGTGTCATCTTTGCCCAAAGCCTTAATCTCTGTCCATAATGGTTGAATTCTAAGCCTCTATTTCCAGTTCAGATCTATCTCTCCCCTAAATGCCCGGTGGAAACACCAAGCTTTGTCCTGAGATGTCCCCAGGCTGCCCCTGGACCCAGCATCCTTGCCCCTTTGCTCCCTGCTTGTCTCCCTCACCAAGTCACGCATCTCCCCAGAGCAGGGCTGTAGAGCTGTGCCTGGCATCGAGCAGAAGGAGAGAGGTTTGCTAAACACATGAACACCTGATGGATTCTCACCTGGGCCCCACGGGCCATTCTTCTAGTTTTCTTCAGTTGAAAAACCAGTAGAGACATCCAGGTGCTGCCTGTCAGAGGACCAGGAGCCGTTTTGACTCTGGACCTCTGAATCCCCTACTTCTTGTGTGATCTGGAATATGAGGGAGAAGCCAAGGGGAACTCAGGGACTTAAGTTTGCTCAGCTAGATGAGCTTGTTGCTTGTCCTGATTGTGCCCCTTGCATGGTCTTTTCGTCCTTTTCTAGTTATCTCCATGCATGCTTTTAATCCCAGGCGCCACCACCCCTCTCTTGGATTCCTTCCAGAGCCTGCTCCCTGCTTTCCAGGCTATTCCCCAAGCTGTGCATGGAGACACCTTGCTGAAACGCATGGCTGCCCATGTCATGCCCTTGCCTACAACCTTACCGTAACCTTGCATTATCTGTAAGGTGACGATCACACCACCCCTCTCCGGCATCCCTTCTAGGGTCCATTCACTGCAAGATCCTCAGACCTCTTCTGCTCTCTGCTCCCCAGTGGGGTTGTTCCCCATCATTGACAGCAGCCTTGCTGTCTGCTCCCCCCAGGCTGCTCTTCCCACCCTTCTTCCACCATGGAAGCTCTTCTCTCCCCAGGTCCCTCCCAAATCCACATCTTAGCCCGGGTCTGACCTCCAGACTCACCACCTCCAAACCAAACTAGGAATCCTGCCCCTCCTGCTCAGAAAAGCCTCCTCCTGCAGTTCCCCCACCTCATCTAGCTGAGCAGACTTAAGTCCTTGAGTCCCTCCTTGGCTTCTCTCTCATATTCCAGATCATATTGATTTTATCCTCAAAATAGGGCTAGACTCACCCACACATCCCCAGCTCCATAGCTCCTCCCTGACCTGAGCTGCTGCCGTCTCTGGCTGAAGCTTGCATGAACCTCTTCCAGACAGGGGCCTCCCTGTCCTGCTCTCCTTGCTCCTCGTAATCCCTTCTCAACCCAGCAGCCCAATTATGTTTCTTGTGATCAAAACTCTCCAGTGGCTTCCTGGTCTCCATTGGATTAGAAGCTAAAGTCCTTACAGTCACCCACAGAGTCCCAAAGGAGTGGACCTCCTGCAGCCTTCCCAACCCCACTCCCCACCTCCCTGCAGTCACTTCCCCGAGCCACACTGACACTCCCTCCATGATCCTTTCTCAGGGCCTTTGCACTTGCTGTTTTCCTTGCCTGGAATCCTTTCCCCTCCAAGAGCTGAACACCTTCCTCACCCTCAGCTCTGTTCAGAGGAGCCATCCCCGTGAATTTACATATGTCAGCAAGCCCTTCCTTGAGGACTCTCTGCTCCTGCTCCTGTCTGGGCTTTTCTGTACTGCCATTAGACCTGCTTCATCTACTTATTGTTTGTTTCCTGGCTCTAGAATTTGATTGCTCTAGAATTTCGGCCCATGGGGACAGGGGTTTCATTGTGCTGTTCCCTAGCATACTGAACAGCGCCTGGTCCTCAGGAGACTCAGTAAATACCTGTTGAATGAGTCGTAGACTTACCACTACCTTCTCCTGACCTCCCAGACTAGATGGTGTCCTCATTGATATATTCTTGGTGGCCATACACCTGTTTTGAAACATTTGGCACAACTGCAATTACATAGCTGTATGAGGTGAGCTTTACCTTACATCACTACTGGACTTCCAGTCCTCTAGTGGACACTAAATAGGTGTTGTATGAATGAATGAATTAAAGTAAGTCAGAGTGTTATTGGAGAAACTGCTCAATAAGCAGGTGCTCCAGTCTCAGGCTGGTTGTAGGGATGGCCCTGTCCCTCCTCATTTACTGTGTGGCCTTCAGGTGGTCCCTTCACAGTTTCCCCAGGTGAAAAATAAGTATCAAGATCACACTATTCAGGATGAGCTTTTAGGCCAGAAAAGACTGATTCTGGAAGCCAGCTTGGTTCTGCTGCTGGCCTGGAGCCCTGGATGGGGGAGCAGGGGTGTGCTGGAATCACTGGGCAAAGATTTGGCCTTGGGACCTCTGCTGGCAGGCTGACTCCTGGCCAGGGGCCAGCCCTTTAGTTTCTTGGCTGGGTGAGTAGGTAATGGGAGGGGTTGATTGATCTTCTCCCACTGGGGGGTCCTGGCCATAAATCTCCCTGGCCCAGTGGGGTCGCCTAGGACCCAGGAGCCACAGCCAGTACATTCCTTGGCTTGGCTGGCTCCAGGCTGGTACTTTCTGCCCCTTCCAGCTCTTACCACTGGGGCTCTCTGTGGGGGTAAATACCCATCCAGTCATCCAGAGGGTAGAGAGAGACAAGGAGACAACTAGAGCTAACATGTCTGATTCATTCAACGACCAGCCTCTGAGCACTGCTGTCTACCAGACCAGAGGGAGGCACTGCATATACTGAGATCTAATTTCACAAAATATTTGTTGAGTGTGTATGTAGTCACTGTGCTCAGTGCTAGGGGTGAGATGGGAGCTATTAATAGAGTAAATATATAAGTCAGGAAGGAATTGCAATTCGTGACTATGTCTGTGAAGAGATGAGCAGAGAAGACTCAGAGGTGGGTGAAGGGAAGCCAAAGGAGTCTTCTTGGAAAAGTGACCTTTAAAGCAAGACAAGGAGGATTAGCTTACTGGGTAGTTAGGAGGGGAAGAGTGCTCCAGGCAGAGGGCAGAGCAAGTGGGGAGCTGGCCCAGATGCAGGAGGTACTGGGGCCAGATGAGGTGGAGAGAAGGGGAAGGGCAGATTGTCCCACTCCTCAGGACCAGGTCAAGAAGTCCGGACATTATTTTAAGGGCCACTGGAAGCTATTAAAGTGTCTAAGCAGAATCTGTTTGAATGAGTACAGTGTCCAGGAGCTCTCAGGCTTGCAAGCAAAGACAGTAATGAGGTGAGGCATTGTAAGAAGGAGTGAAGGAAGCTTCTATCTGTGCTCTGAGCACCCTGCTTTTACTCAGTCTGAGCTCTCTGCCTGGATCGCTTTCCCCACTCTGTCTTTCTGCCTAATCCAACATTCAATCAACTTTTCCCTTAGCATCACCTCTTCCAGGATGCCTTCCTTGACTTTTAGTGGTCATATGCAGATCTCCACTGCAGCCCTGGCTTGCCATGTGCATTGTCCAGCATCAAGGACTGCATCCACATCCACCTTCTCTTCTTCCAGATCACCCCATGAGAGGGTGAAAGTAGGGGGCAGGAGGGGAAGGAAGTTGGGGACTCCTCAGCTCTGTGCTGGTCCCCTACCTTCCCAACCAGTCTGGGATTGGTGCTAGATACTGCCACCTGCTGGTAACAAATGGAATTAGTCCCGGTCCATTCAGGCTTTTCTAACGAGTAATCACATAAGCTCTAGCTAGATGCAGGGCTTGTCTAAGGGGCCTGATGATTTCAGGAGGCAGAGCTGGCCTGGGAGTAGGTGGGAGGGATTAAGCATGGATAGAACAGCTGCTCTAAGGTGAGGACTCAGGGTCCAACCCTGGTGGCTGCTGAGGCCTGAGTCCAGACCCTGGGCCTAAGCCAGAGCACACTTACCACTTTGTTACCTCAGGGATCAGTAATGTCCACATAGCTGGGAAGATGACCTCCTCTCCTCTGTGAGGACCTCCAGGGAGCAGGGACCAGCCTCAAAGCCAAGTGTCCACCCACACCCCCCTTTTCCGGGACAACTTGCTTTGCTTTAAAGCCTGGGACTTTGACCTGGGAGCTGGGCTTTCCGCCTGTTGGTCACCTGCTGTCTTTCCTGCTCATCCTCCCCCTCCACTGCCCCCAAAGCATGGCTCAGAGAGTCCTTGCCTTGCCTTTATCCAGCGAGTTTAGTGAGAAAAGGCAGAAACTGTGTCTTGCTTGCTGATGGCAGAAGCTGGGCAGCTGCACTGTCTGGTGGGGCTGGGTGACGTCCTTGTCCACCTCCCCTTAAATCTCTCCACCCTTGGCTCCTCGGATATTCAATTTTTCTGGGATTTCATCCTCTTGCTCCATCCTGCCTCCTCTTCTTTTGAGACACTTGTGTGCTGGGGTTGCATCCTGGTCCCTGAAAACTCTCTCTCTCTCTCTCTCTCTCTGAAGGTCTTGCACTCCCATCCTGAATTACCATCACTGTTCACAAGTGTCCCTCAGATCTAACTCTCTTCTCCAGACCCAGGGATCCTGCTGCCTTCTAGATGCCTCCCTCTGGAGGGTCCGCAGGTACCACACACAGTACATCTAAGGCACCTGAGACACCACTATCCACTCAGCTATCCAAGTCAGAAACCTAACCAAGAGTCACCTCCTTCCTCACCCTGTCCAGCTAGTCACTGTTCTAGAAACCATGCCCAGGCTTTTCTACCAGGGCTCAGACCCACCCCCACTGCCACACCCCTGCTGCAGGCTAACACTGACTGTGTGGCTCCTTTGTGGCCTCTCTAGATCTCCCTTTTCCATTTCTGATGCCCATTTCATTTTCTCAAATGCACCTCTGACCATGTGACTCCCCTGCTTAAAACCCTTGCTGCATGTTTGTTAAATTCAACTTCATTCCTTACATTTCAACCAGTGATTCTCTGGCTGTTCATTACCACTCTCCAGACTGTGCCCACAGATTCTGACCCCAAGTTGTTGTGGGAGGGGGAGCAGCACATACATGGACAGGAGGCATCACTCAACTTTACCCAAAGTTCTCCTAGAGCACTTTGAGGATACCCAGTTTTAGTTTTATTTTATTTTTAAAATTTTCTTTGCTCTTTTTAGTTATACATGGCAATAGAATGTATTTTGACATATCATACATATATGAACTATAACTTCCTATTCTTGTGGTTGTACATGATGTGGAGGTACACCGGTCGTGTATTCATATATGATCATAGGAAAGTTATGTCCGATTCATTCTATTGTCTTTCCCATTCCCAATCCCCCCCCTTTCCCTCCATTCTCCCGTCTAATCTGGTGGAACGCCCCCACCCCTACCACCACCATTGTGAGTCAGCATCTGCATATCAGACAGAACATTCAGTCTTTGGTTTTTTGGGATTGATTTATTTCACTTAGCATGATAGTCTCCAGTTTTATCCATTTACTGGCTAATGCCATAATTTCATTCTTCTTTATGGTTGAGTAATATTCCATGTGTATATATACCACATTTTCTTTACCCATTCATCTATTGAAGATCACCTAGGTTGGTTCCATAAATTAGCTATTGTGAATTGAGCTGCTGTGAACATTGATGTGGCTGTGTCACTCTAGTATGCTAATTTTAAATCCTTTGGGTATGTACTGAGGAGCAGGATAACTGGGTCAAATGGTGGTTCTGTTTCAAGTTTTCTGAGGAGTCTCCATACTGCTTTGTAGAGTGGTTGAACCAGTTTGCAGTCCCACCAGTGATGTCTGAGTGTACCTTTTTCCCCACAGAAGATACCCAAGTTTTGGATGGTAATGGGCCCACTGTACTTGCATGCATGAGCGTGCGTGCGCGCACACACACACACACCAGGGACAAAACATGATTCTGAGTGCTCCCAACTGGCAGAACCATTTTGACATGGAAAAGGGTACCCAGTGGGTCCTCTGAACAGCAGTTTGACTTCCTCTGGGCAGAGAGGCTATGAAGGAGACTCCCTAGGGACTTTGCTCCTGGTCCGCCAGCTTTGCCTAGCCTTTCCTTTCTTTATGGGCAAGAAGTAAGATTTATTGGTGAATGTGAGGAAGGATGTGGTAACACGGTGGAAAACCTCACCAGTACAGGGTTTGCCATTTGTCCAGGAAACTATGGGATGTATTTGACAGCTGCCCACTTCTCTGCTACCATGTCTTCAAATCCATTCACATCAAACTCTGTAAAGCCCCACTGTTCTTAGGAAAGTTATGAACAGATATGGATTTTCTGGTGGCCAGGGAACTGAACTTAGCCCCATGTAGGGCCTCAATCACACACTTCTTGTTCTGTACCCATGTGCAGATGGACACTATGACTTGGTCAATATGAACCCTAGCCACTGTGCCCTGGGACTTTCCAAAGGCAATTTGAAAATCTGTCTGGGACCCAGATCAAGGACATGAAGAGCTCAGAGACATGTACATCCTTTGGGAAGCACCGTCTCCAAGGTCATACAAGGTCATACAAGCAACAGCGTGCACACTGCTGTACACTGCGTTCAGCCATTGCATACCAGGTTCCCATGAGGAGCTCCCAGCACCTAAGCTTCCCATAGTCCTGCTGTGGCTTGGGGCAAGGAAGACTAGCATGATCCCTGGCCTTGATAGGAACTTGGGTTATGCTTAGTCCCTGAGCTGGAGGGTAGACTGGATGCCATGTGATTCTAGAGGGATGTTTCGCCTCTTATGAGGAGTTTGGCTCCAGGATCAGGTGATAGCTGATAGGTGTCCTCGATGGTAGGTGAACCTTCCTCAGATTGCTCCTGGGTATAGCTTGGACCTCGGCACCTGGGGGTACCTTCTCTTCTCCCTCCACAGCAGCCTCTTCATACCTACTTCTGCCTCCAAGGACTGCTGGAGCCAGACCTGAGGGTAGGTGCTGAGGCCTTTGATCTAGCTCAGATCTTGTCTGAGGGAGACCTGCCACATCTCCAGGGACCACATGGGGCCAGGAGGAGGAGGTGAACTGGGTCCAGGTCAGTTGGGCTGGGAAAGACGGGGACTGGGACCTCAGCCCCTCTGTTGTGATTTGTGGGAGGGAGTGGTTTTAGGGAGCTACTGGGCTGGGCCAGGGGGTGGGGGAGCACTGAAACTGGGCTGTATTCCCCAGAGGGGAGCCCCAGGGTCTTGCTTGGTAAGGCAGGGACAGGTGAGGGGGAGAACAGAGAACAGGCCAGGCTCTGGAGAAAGTGGGCGGCTGTGAGCCTCCCTGCGCCTCTGGGGTTTTCCCTAGGCCCTGAGCCAGCCGCAGATTTCTTAATTCCATTGTATCCTTCCAAGAAGCTCCACCCACTGGACTCATTCAGTGCAGAAGAGACAATGTGTCACTCTTCCCCAGAGCCCAGCCCCACTGCCAGGAATGTGGAGCCCAGGCAGGGACTGTGGGGGCAGTATGGGGCTCCAGGTGTCTGGGGCTCTCCCCACACCTCCCAGGTCCTCAGATTCACCTCCTCAGCTGGTCTCTGAAGGAGGACCTCAAATGCCAGCTCAATGGGCTGGGCACGGCCAGGGAAACCAGTCCAGGGAAGCCAGTCCAGCCAGCTCATTTCCATGGGAGGGAGGGCAGTTTCTCTCCCCCGCCTGTCCTTCCCCCTCCTTCTCCCTCTCTGGCCCTCTTCCTCACTCGCTCCTCTCCTCCCCTCCAGGATCCGACTGTGCTCAGTGGATCTCAGGCAAACACCACCAACACCCCCAGCAGCTCCAGAAGCTCAGTCAGCAGCCGCGGAGGGAAGGCCCAGGAGCTACCTGCAGCCATGTCAGCCTTCAACCTGGTCATTCTGGGCCTGCTCACCTCAGTGCCACCTGCCAGCTGTCAACAAGGTAGCACAGGACAGGGGACAGCCTGGTGGCTGCAGAGAGGAGAGGGCTGGGCTGGGCACTGGTGATCCAGGGGTGGGTGGGATGGTGTCCTGGCTTTACCCACCCCCCTCAGCAGGTACCAGATTAGCCAGAGGAAACTCCAAAGGCACAGTTTTCTGAATCAGGTCCCTGTGATTTGTTTTCCACCTGTGAGAAGAGGTGACAAGACAGGGAAATGGTGGGTCTAGGATTTGTGGGAGGAAGAGCGGTTAGACCTGAGCAGGAACTGCCCTAGTGACGGCTGCATTCTGAGGGCTGGGGGCCAGGGGCTCTGGGGAAGGTAGGAGTGGGGCTCACACCTCCTCAGGGCAGGCTTGCTCTAGGCGAGGGGCCGTGCTGTCAGGGGTTTGCCCAAGACTTTGACCTGGTCCTCATCTTCTCAGCTTCCTGGGCTTGGGTAGAGAACAGTGCCCCTGTCCAGCTGTCTTTTTTGCTGTGTGGCCTTGATGAAATCACTGCTCCTCTCTGAAACTTAGTTTTCTCACTCATATAAGATGAGGATGGAAAACCTCACTCTGCCCACCTTCCAGGGCTGCTGCCAGGTCAGGGATGTGGGATAGCTTTGTACCCACTGAAGCATAACATCCCGAAGTCTGGGGTCCACCCGGCACTCTTAGGGTGCATCTGTGGCCAAAATCTGGTGACTTTGCAGTGGCCCTTGGATCTAGTGGGAACTGACAAAGATGATTCCAAGCTCTCCTGAACTCTCGTGTGTGTGTGTGTGTGTGTGCGCGCGCACGTGCACGCGCGCGTGTGCGCGTGTGCACGCACTCCAGCTCTGTCTCCCAGGTCCTGGAGGCCCTCTAGGGAACTGAAGAGACCCGAGGCTGAGTAACTTACATGGGTTGTAGAGCAGGGCAAGAAGGGACAGGATCCAGGCCATCCTTCTCCTGCCCCAGGTTCTGTCCCTTACTCTTTGTGCTTGCTCCAGAGTCGCAGGGGAGGAGGAACCAGAGGATTGTAGTCCCTCTTGTGTCTGAAGGGAGTTGGCTACAAGGTCTAGAGAAAGCAGGGAGGGGCCTCCCAGGGCTGCTCCCAATGCGTGAGCAATTATTTATTTATCTGAGAGAGCAATGTGCTTGTTTCTCTTGGGAGGAACAACAAATTAAAAAATGCTCATCTTTGTAGGATAACCACACTGTGTATCTTCTGCTATCCATGGAGCTAAGCAAGGTCTGACCTAGCCATAGGCCAAAGAGTTCCACAATCCTCCCTCCTTCCCAACACCTGCTAGGTTCAGAAAGAGTTCAAAGAAGAGGTGAAGCCTTCACTGCAGCAGGAGAGCTTTAGGGTAGACTCAAGGGAGGTCTTTTGAGTGACAGTAAGGTAGAAGGAATGTCATTGATGCCCAGTCTGGTCATAATATAGAATGGCTCTCAGAATATAAAATGGCTGAAGGATACAGACCCCCCACCCAGAAACCCCCTGTTGACTTCTGTTCCCTCCTAGGACCTTTACCTACTAAGTATCTCTCCTCTGCAGGGCTGAGCTCCCTCTGGTTCATGTCGCACAGTGATGCCAAGGAAAGAGAGGGGAGCTCTTTGGGGCTCCCTGTGGCCTAAGGGTGGAGATTTCTGGGACATCTTGAGGGTAGGAGTTGTTGTTAACAGTCAAAAAGCATAGAACAGGGGCTGGGATCGTAGCTCGGTGGTAGGGCACTTGCCTTGCACATGTGAGGCACTGGGTTTGATCCTCGGCACCACGTTAAAAACAACAACAACAAAATAAAGGTATTGTGTCCATCTACAACTAAAAAAAAAAAAAAAAAAGTGCATAGAACAGCATGGTTGGAGCATTGACCTGGTCTCTGGCCCTACTCCCCTTGAACACCACCCAGCTGGAGGAATCCAAAGGGGCTCAGGGTTGGAAGCTTCCTTCCTGGTCCCCCTCATCTCAACTCTGTCACCGCTCTGTGCGCCCCGACCTGAGCAGCTCGGCTGGCGGGATCTCACACCCTTGCAGCTCCTCCCAGCCTCTTGCCACGGAGCAGGATCTTCCAGATGCCCGCCCTTCTCTGGCAGTTTGGGGCCAGTTTCCAGCCTGATGGCAGTTGCAAAGGAGGAGGGGCCACTCCTAGCTGGCAGGGCCTGGGCCAGCTGTCCAGGGGAACTGCCCTTTGGTCCCTGGGGCCCAGCACTCCCTGGGGGGCCTGCACGTGACCCCTGGGGGAGGGGACGAGGCGCAGGGATCCAGATCTCAGAAACAGCACTCTGAGCCCCACGGCCTTGTGGGCTGCCGTGGTCAGGCATCTGTCTCTCCCTGGGCCTCTGCCCTTCTTTCCAACCACATCTCATGCTCAGTGGGGTCAGATGGGCCCTCATTGCCAGTCCTCTTACCCAGAATGTCCTTCGTGTTTCTGAAGCGGCCGGTGGCCCCCCACACAAGCACCAGCCCTTGCAGTGGGAGGCGCCTTCTGCCCCTGCTCTGCACTCAAAATCCCCCTTCCCTCTTCAGGTTTGGGGAACCTGCAGCCCTGGATGCAGGGCCTCATCGCAGTGGCCGTGTACTTGGTTCTCGTTGCAATTGCTTTTGCCGTTAACCACTTCTGGTGCCAGGAAGAGCCGTAAGTGCTGCCTGAGGGCCCTGGGGCTGGGGTCCTGAACAGGTAGGGTGGCCTCGGGACCACTGCTCTTGCTCTAGTAGTGGGGAGAAGGGCCTCAAAACTCTGGGTCAGGTCCTCTCACGGTGTGGAAGGGAAACTGAGGCTCGAGGTCACAGGGTGAGTTGGTGACTGTGGGAACTAGCCTCAGGCTTGCTGGCTCCCAGATGTGGGCTCTATTGGCCAGCTCTGGTGGTCCCTCCCTGTGAGTTTTGGGAAAATATCTTCTCTCCTTGGAGTCTTGAGGTTTCCTTTGTAGAGTTGGGATAGCAGCCTGGTCTTCCTACTGGAAAGGAAGTTCCCATCCTTTTCCAGGGTCAGCTGTGGAGCTCTTGGGTTGCAGACTGGACAGCAAACACAAGTGCACGTGCTGATGAAGGAGACTGTACAGTGCGCTGCCCTGGTCTGGGGGTGGTCAGGGAAGGCCTCCCTGATGGCATATGCATCCTCGAGCCTGGGGGAGGCAGTTACAGGACAGGGGGAGTACTCCTGGATGGCCCTGAGTTAGAGGCCTGGCACCAGGGCCACTGGGTATGAATGCACAAAGATCAAGAGTGCACTCTCATTTATCAGGTCAGGGCCTTGGGGCGAGGGCACATCTTTCCCAGGGCACTGTTTCCCATGCTCACAAAGGTGGCCCGGTGGCCAGGATGCCAGCCGTAGCCCTGCACAGCCTCAGAGGAAACACTAGTTGCTTAGTGGAGAGGGGACAGGGGAGGCCCAAGACGAGGCAGGCAAGGTGAGCAGGACCCAGGCCAAGAGAGCCCTTGTGCCTGAACTTTGAGCTTCATCTTGGTGCAGAGGAATTTTTAAAGCATGTTTTAAAGCCTGGGACACAGCCTTAGCAGTCACTCTGGCTGCCACTTGGCAGCTACACGGTGGATGGGGGCAGTCTGCAGGCCTGGGGAGCAATGAGGAGCCGGGGCATGAGGTTGGGATGATCTGGACTAGACGTGGCAGGTGTGATACTGAAAAGGGATTGAGTCTAAGAGCAGTCCAGGAGGTGGGCCCTTGGAGGCTGGTGGACAGAGACAGTAGTGGACCCAGGGGGATGAAGATCAAGGAAAATATCTGGGAACCTCACTGAGGCATAGGACATAAGCGGATGAACAGATCTGGAGGCAATTGATGAGTTTATTGGGGCCATGTTGAATCTGATTTATGTGGGATGTCCAAGGAAAGACGAGCAGGTGTAAGGGTCCCTGTGACCCTCACGAGAGCAGTTTTGGGGGTGAGGTGGAGCCCACACTGCTGTGAGTTTATGCTTGAATAAGAGGCTTTCTGTGGAGATGCTTCATTCCTCCACCGGCCAGCTCTCCTTCAGGGGCCGCTGATGGACCACGGATCTGCTCCTGATTCTGGGCAGACACTGAGTCTGGCTGTTCTGCTCTGAGGCCTGAGCTGAGGGTGGCTGGGAGGCAGTGGAGAGAGGCCTTGGACTCAGGGCAAATCTTGCAGATCTCTGGCCCCTACTGTGGAGCAGGAAGAAGAGTGTGAGTTTCCCTAGACAGGCCGATGGCAGGGCCTGCTAGACAGAGATGCTTGTCCTGCGCTTGTGAGAACCAGCATCCAGAATAGGATCTGCTCGGATAGGGTGAGGTGGGGGGCTATCAGTGGATGCTACTAATGAGCCTTGTCCCCAGGGAGCCTGGAAACGTGGTCATGACTGTTGGGAACAAGGCAGATGGGATCCTGGTGGGAATGGATGGAAGGTACTCCTCCACGGTGGCCAGCTTCAGGTGAGGTGCTGGTACAGGGCTGCTTGCCCTAGGCTCCAGGGCCCAAAGGGAACCTCAGGAGGAGGTGCTGCTGGAGGTGGGGAAAGAGGGTGGGGACTCCCGTGGGGAAGGGCTAATGAGGTGTCGGGGACTTTGTGGGGATCACCAGGCTCCATGGGCAGGTGAAGCCTCAGTTTGGTAAGAAGGCTAAGTTGGGGGAAGGCTACTTGAAAGGGGGTTCAGTGGGTGGATGGGGACTCACAGGCAGTGGGTGCTGTGGAGGAAAGGGGTTCAACAAAGGAAGGGATACCATGAAGGGATGACCCTGAGGGGAGAGGGCTCAGCGGGGAGGGAGTTCAGCACGGGGAGATGGGTGACCAGTGGAGGAGGATCCCAGGGAGGAGGACAATGGGATTCAGGGAGGTGGTGCTGAGAGGCTTCCTGTCTACATGCCCCAGCCCAGGTGTGGTCAGGAGAAGCCCCTCCTGGGAGTCAAAAGTTTATTCTACAAGATACCACTCTCGCCAGCACAGGGTGGGCAGGGAGAAGCGATGCGAGGCCTGCTGACCACCAGGCCCTGCCTCTTCTTTCAGGTCCAGTGAGCACAAAAATGCCTATGAGAATGCCCTGGAGGAGGAGGAGAGCAAGGTCCGCAGCACCGCCATGTGACCTGGCTCACGGTGGCCCCCAGCCCTGAGATTGAGGTGAATACCACCACCTGGCCACTGCCTTCTCTGTGCAGGAATCTACAGTCAAGGACTGACTGCCCAGCAGTTCTAGCCAGTCAAGGTTGGGGCTCAGACCATGTCCAGGTTGGGGTGCCGGTATGGCCCTCGCGTCTTCCTGGATGCCTCCCACCCAATTCAGAAGAGTGGATGGAAGACGCAGTCAGTTTAGCCTCCCGGGCTGCCTCCCTTTCTCCCCTATAACCATGGAAAGGACCCTTATTTCTGTGAAATAAAGACTTTTTGTACTTCTGGGGCTGAGGCTCAGAAACAGCCCCTCTGGCTTCCAGGGAGACCCTGTCTTGCTTTCTGAGTCATGATAATCACCTTCTGAAACCACTGTCATGATGGCCTTGGAGGATTACCCAGGAAGTCTCTGGGGCCACAGGGCGGCTGGGGCCAAGGGGGCCAGGCCAGGAGAGGTGAGGGCCATGTTGTGAGCTTATGTCTATGTCCTGGTGACCAGGCAGAGTGCCCTCCAGGAATGTCAGATGAACGCCCTTGTGTGGGAGAGTTTGGGCTCATTCTGACCAGAGGATGGGCCTTGCTCCCTGGGGTTAAACCCTTCCCCAAACCCTCCCCTGGGCAGGAGCAGTCAGGAGAGCTTCCCAGGCGGGGCAGGCCCTGGTGCAAACAGGGTACCCCAGCCTTGTCAGTTTCAAGGTGTGTCCTAGGTTCTTTCCTGTACAAAAGGCAGAAAGAGGGGATCAGAGAGCTAAGGGCCAGGGAACCCACCCACTCTACCTTGTTCCAGGGAGAGCCCCTCCTTCAAGTCTCACCCGCAACCCATCCTTCCTCATGCAGCACCCCACCCTGTCTCCATGATGCCTGGCATTGTGATGGGTTCATTCTTCTCTCATCCATCCAGCTCTACCTGCTTTCTCATTGCCCCTGTGTGCTGTGCGTCAGGCAAGGAAGTGCCAGGAGAGTCCAGGAAGAACTCAAGGAAGCTCAGATTTGAGTTCTTGGCCCCCTGACAACTTGCTCTGTGACCTCAGGAGAGTGGCTGACTCCTCTGAGCTCAGTTTCTTCTCTGTGGAAGATTTGGCCAGTCTCATCGCAGAGCTGGGGTAGAACTCAGTCCTCACCAAGGCCTGATTCCCAGTCCTGAAGTGGGTTGGGGGTCAGGTGATGGGTATGAGGCCGAGGAGGGAGGAGGCATGACTCAGGGCCTGGCTGACCCTGGGCCCTTGCCTCTGTGACTGCCCAGGGAACGGCTTCTGGCTCTTTCTCTCTGGGGTAACAACCCAAGACAGACTCACCCAGGAGCATTCTCAGATCCAAGGTAGTGGGGCTAACAGTGTACTTTGTCCTAATGTCTCCCCTGCCACCCATCTCATCCTGTCACAGCCATTCCTTTGCTGTTCCAAGGCTCACCCAAATACCCCAGGGAAGACTCATCTTAAACCAGAATTAACCTTGTCATCTCACTGGGGTTTAGGATGTGGCCTGCAGCAGAGGGAGTGGGGTGCAGCCACTTTGTTCCAGGCCCACTTCTGCTTTGCTGTGCAACCTGAGCCAAGTTATGTCCTCTCAGGGCTTTAGCTGTATGAATTGTGGCTGTTGTTCCCATGATTCCTACTCTAGGCTTTTGCTCATGTGGCCTCTGCTAGTTTAAACTCTGCCTGTTTTTTTTTTTTTTAATTTTTATTTATTTATTTTTAAATTTTTTTTTCTTTTTTTTTTTATTGGTTGTTCAAAACATTACAAAGCTCATGACATATCATCTTCCATACATTTGATTCAAGTGGGTTATGAACTCCCATTTTTTGCCCCAAATACAAGTTGCAGAATCACATCGGTGCCTGTTTTTGTTTTTCCTGGTGGAGGCTCCTCCCGCTCTGGGCAGGGTTCCTTAGCAACCAGCCCAGCTTCTCACTCACTGAAGGAGAGACAGGTTCCTAGAGGCTTAGTCTCTGCTAAGGCACAAACACCTTCTTTTTCCTTTTCAGCCTTCTGGTGGGGACCTTCTGATGGCCTGGATGTGATTCTCCTTGCATGGGGTCATATTTCCTCCCTCCTCTGATCCCAGCTGTCCCTGGGAGGTGAAGGTGGGTCAGGTCTGGTTCTCTTCCTCGGAAGGCAGAGCCACCTGTGAGGCATTGCCAGGAGGGGCCAGTTTCTGCCTGAACTCACCTTGCTTCCATCAGCCTAAGGGGACAGAAGGGGCATTCTGCTCTAAGAGCCTCCTTCCCCCCTTTCCTATTCTGTCTCTCTCAATTTGAGCAGGACCAGGATGATGGGAACCCTGGGGACCCCCAAGGGGACTGGACTGGAACTGACCTTACAGCCCCCACCCCCACTCCATGCTCTGACCAGAACGGCCAAGACCCCCAGTCCTTATCGCTTGTTCCCACCTGCCAGCCTGGCCTGATCATGGAGGGAAAGGAGGCTGGGCCGGGGCCAGGGCGGCTGCTTAATGACCCTCCCGGGGCCTAATCTCAGACTGGCAGCCGCTGAGTGGCTCAGGCTCGTTCCTGGAGGAGGCTGATAACGCACCAGCTGGACCCCCCACCATCTACTGGGCGGTACAACCAGTCCCCGGGGGCGGCCTCTGAGGGCCTGGGGCGGGGCTGGAGGCGCGCTGCCCACCCCTGACCCTGGGGGAGGGGATTAGGAGCTGCGGGAGTGACAGGCAAGGGAGGGACCGCTCCGAGCCCTGGGCCGCCTCCCGGGCTGTGCTCCGCCCGTCTTGCCGGCTCTCTCCGTCCTTTCTCTTCCCTGTAGGCCCTCTCCCGCCGTCCTGTCCCCTCTTTGTCTCTGTCAGTCTCACGACCTCTTGTTTTCATTTCCACCTTCCTCTCTTAGTCCCGTCTCCGGTCTCCCTCCCTGGCCTCTCCCCACTTGAATTTCTTCTGTTTCCAGCTGTTTTCCCCAGCTGTCCCTCTCACCAGCTTTTCCCAAACCCCAAGATTCCTGGAGGTCACCCCTTTGCCTGCAGGTCCCATGACTCACTGTTGGCGTCTCTAGCGGATCCCTTCCACCAACTCGCTGCCAGAACAAGCAGGTCTCCCAAACCTCGCTCTGGAACCAAGATGTTCTCATACTGTTGATGGCATTATCGCTTTTTCTGCTTCCGGGAATAGGGCTTGCATCTTTCTTTCCTCTGTCTTATCCCCAAAGTGTGACATTCATAGGGTGACATTATAGGTCATACCCAAGTTCAGGCAGGAAAAGAAAGCCTCCACCAGCAACCCGCACAGGTAGAGGGAGATTACAGAATTGGGACTGAAACTTCAAGAGGAACTTCCAATCTGGACTTTTTTTTTTTTTTTTTTTAATGTTTTTAGTTGTAGATGGACACAATACCTTAGTCTAATTATTTTTTATGTGATGCTGAGGATTGAACCCAGTTCCTCATACGTGCAACACAAGGGCTTTACCACTGAGCTATAGCCCTGATCCTCTGGACTTGGCTTTGACAAAGGCTTTTTGGAGTTCTACCTCCAGAGCTTCCCCCATTGTGGGGCAAGCTTCCCCCATTGTGAGGTGGTCAAGAAGCTTCAGGACTACTTCCCTTGTGCTCAGGGTAACTTGCAGAGATACTACTTTCAGGAGCCATCAGATCAGGGCTATGGGTGGGTAGCACCTCTTTCCTTTACCCAGGGGGACTGGTGGATGCAGAGGGTACAGACATGGGCTGGAGCCTGAGTCAAATGGTTCCCTGTCCAGGACCAACCTCACAAGTAAGTCAGACTGGGGGAGCCATCTGGGACTAGTGTGGGGGCACCTGCTCCCTACCCAGATCTGGCTGGGCGTCTGGATTCCCCAGCTCGACTTTCCTCCCAGATTTCAGCCCCTGGCAGTGTGCACAGTGGCCAAAAGCAAGAATCTGGGAGTCATACAGACTCTGGATCAAATTCCAGGTCTGCATCTCACTACCTGTGAGACCTCCAAGACTTGCCAGTAAAATTGGATTGGTAATAGCTTCCTGCAGGGCTGCTGGGAGGAAAGAGAAATAACATATGTGTTATAATTACATCAGAGAGTTGCCAGAAAGCAAATAACCTATGGTCAGCTTTGGAGTCCAGCCCCTGCACTCCCCTTTATCTGGCACCTGTGCCACGCCCCTCCCCCACTGCACTGTCTACTTGTTGGTGCCCACCTCTAGCTCCAGGTCTGGGAGCCCCTCAAAAGCAGGAATGGAGTCACAGCCCTCCGAGTCACTAGCATCCAGGATAGGGCTGAACAGGGGAAGGGAAGCCCAAAGAGGGGGGAAGTGACACAAAGGAAGGAGGCTAAACTAGTAGTCTGGCTGTATGTCTGTCCATACCCCTCCATGCCATACAGGTGCACACACATAAGCACCTGTACACCCGCATGCATATACCTACGCTTGCTCTCTCCCTGGTTGAAGGTTCTGGGGTTAGTGATAGACTTTCCTGATCACCTCTGCCCCATCTGGCCTGGAGTGGCTCTTGTTGTGTGCCTGTGGCCTCCGCTGCCACCTGGTGGCTGCACACTCCTTAGGAAGGGCAGATTCAGCAGAGCCTTTGAACTTGAGCTGGGGTAAGGGAGCAGAAGTGCTGGGGCCAGAGACCATCTCCTGGCACTGTCCCAGCACTCCCTCAGGTGATTCAAACATTCACTGGGTCTTCCTATGGGCCTCCTGGGCAGCTGGGCTCCTGGCCCCAGTGACTGAATCCGTGAATGCCACAGGCTCCATCTGTACTGGTCAACCAAGCTTTTAGAGGCTTAGTCATCTTGGTTCTGCCTCCCCCCACCACACACACAAATTGTCTAAAGCATAGTAGCCTGTGCCCCTTTTTCAAAGTGAGTGAGGGATGACATCATTTCTTGGACTTTGTTTGTATGGAATGACCCTGATCTCCTAGAAAAGCAGAATAATGATAGTTCAATGAGAGAGAAAGAAAGTGTGTGTGTGGCAGGGGATCCGAGGGTACAGAGGTGAGCTGGAGCCTGAGTCACATGGTTCCTGAGCATCTGTCCTGAGCAAGTTGGAAGACTGTGGGACCAGGGACACTGTACTGAATGATGCAGATGATTCCTCCACTGACCAGGTCCTGCAGCCTGATTTGGGCCCGAGTCACCTGGAAGGAGGGGGTGCCTTTTTTTTGGCACCATAGAGGACAGGGAATGGCACTGAAAATGGCAGATGCCAGGGGACAAGCAGAAGTGTGTGTTTATGGTAATTTGCATTTATGGTAATTTGGGGTTTAGGAGCTTGTGGGACAAGGATACAGGAAGCCTTGGAGGGACATTTGGAAATACATTTGAGGTCTGACGCTCAGTTGAGCCATAGATTTTGCCCTACAGTCAGACAGTCCCCGAGCAGCTAAACGCCCAGGTCTGAGTCAGGCAGCCTGGGGGTAGTACTTAATACTGTGTGACCCTAGACAAATTACCTTCACTGTGCTCTAAATTGGGTGTCTATATAATAATAAATAAATAAATGGTGTCTATGTAATGAGGGACATTGTGAATATCAAAAGGAACAATGTGCATAAAACACACGGAATAGTACCTAGCACACAGCTAGTGCACGATTTTAAGTTAATATTATTATTACAGAATGAGCTGAATTAGATGCAAGATAGAACTAGCAGGATCCTTAGAATCATTTAGTCCAATGTACTAATATTATACTAAGGAATCCAAGCCCAAGGAAGGGACAGTACCTGCCTAAGCTTCCATAATGAGGTGGGTGAGAAGCAGTCTGGAGGCCCCGTGAGGCTGGTGGGTACAGAACATTCCAGGCCCATCTGTTCTCCTGTGTCTCTCGAGGTATCAGCATACTAGAGCTGGCGAGGCCCATTTGTTCCACATCACTGAGGCCCATGTAGTTCTCTGTGGTCTTTGTAAATGAATAACTGGACCTTTGGCCAGGTCCAGCTGTGGGCTTGGGGTATGGGGTGGGGGTGGTGCAGACATAAGCTGGCATATGGGGTAAAGGTCAGGAGGAGGGAGGATGTTTCAGGCACCCAGGGATAGTGAGCTGGAGCAAGAGGCTGGAAAGGGACTGTCCTCAAATCCAAGCCCAATGATGGTGGCAGTGATGTTTTTTTCAAGGAAGCTGAGGGTTCCTATGTGGTGTGTAGGGTGTTTTCTGATTGGAGCCTCATAGTGATCCTTCTGGGTGGTTGTAACTAAGGTTGTTTTTTAGAGGCAAGAATACAGACTCAGAGAGAGGGAGGTACTTGCTCAGGGTTATATAGCCAGTTAGTGACATCGAACTTGGTCTTTTGACTAATCCTACCCCAGTATAGGGATCTCTGGTGTGTGTGTGTGTGTGTGTGTGTGTGTGTGTGTGTATGAAATGAGTAGCCACAGTGTGCGCTGAACTTTCAGTCCTTTTGGAAAGTTGACTTTCCAAAAGGGTCCCTTCAAGAATCTAAGAGTAGCTGTCAACATTTGCTGTTTTCACCTCCATCTGTCACACCTATCCCTCAATGTCTGAGCCTTCTTTCCACCTGTACATTCCACCAAGACTGCTCTCATGGGGCTAGGGTTTTAGTTCAGTGGTAGAGCGCTTGCCTGTCACGTATGAGGCCCTGGGTTTGATCCTCAGCACCACATAAAAATAAATAAATAAAATAAAGGTATTGTGTCCATCTACAATTATAAAAATACTAAAAAAAAGACTGCTTTCACCAGTTCCACCCCTTGTTGGAAGATGCAATGATCTCTCAGATTCTTCTAAGTTTACTGTATTAGATAGTACCCCATTTTCTCCAGGAAGATGTTCCTGAAAACCTGCTCTTGGCTTCTCAAGCTCTTCCTGGCCCATTGATGGTGCTCTCCCTGGACACATTGTGAATTTGGAGACAGAGTTATCTGAGCACAGGCCACATCCACTTGTTTATCATAATGTCCTAAGTGTTCAGCAAAGGCTTGATATAGTAAGTATTTGTTGAATGATTGACATGGGGACCTTCACTCCATTCTGTTACATTACTTCCTGTGAAGTACAAACAGAAAAGCAGCACCTTCAGCCCCTTCCCTCCTGTAAAACTTCATAGGCACTTCAGGTTCCAAGTAGAATTCTTTTTATGGGGGGTGGGGTACTGGGGATTGAACTCAGGGGCACTCAACCACTGAGCCACACCCCCAGCCATATTTGGGTCTCACTGAGTTGCTAAGTGCCTCGCTTTTGCTGAGGCTGGGTTTGAACTTGCAATCCTCCTGCCTCAGCCTCCCAAGCTGCTGGGATTACAGGCATATGCCACCACGCCCCACTCCAAGTGGAATTCTTAATCTTTCCCCAACTCCAGCCCCCAGTTCCTGTAAATGGCACCCATCCACCCAGACCAGAGACAGGAGAGACACCTGAAGTGACCCCACCTCAGCTTCACCTAGTTTTGACTTTCTAACAAATCATCCTCCCGTGCCTGCGGGCTCCCTGCTTCAGGTCACTGTCTTGCCTGGATGTTTGCAGCAGTCTCCTCCCTCTTTTCCTTGTATGTATTCTTCCTTTATCCTGCCACAGTTCGGAAGTTTAGAGAGACCTCTGTAAAACGCAAATCCAACCAGGATTCAGCTCTTTGCACCTGCAGGGTGAATCTTATGTTTTTTGAGGCAGGTATAGCCTTGGCTATGTGCATAGACTTGAAGCCCAACTTCCCTAGGCTAATTTTATATTAGCATGATGTTTGGTAAGTTATTAGCAATGTACATAAGCGCCTGAATATGCAATTAGGAATAAAGCTATGTCCATCTGATAAGATCGTGGTGAGGAGTAAATGAGTTAATACATCTGCGGAACGCCTATGGTCATTACTCGTGGAACATTTACCTGTCTTGCCTGCAATATCTGAATCAGCCACTAGATGGCCATACTGCAACTCTGCCTCCTTCCTCCCCAGCCTTTGTTTTTCCATTCTTTGCCACACACCTCACAGCAGAAGTTCTTCTACCTCCCCTCCCAGACCAAGCTGTTCTACTTCTCAGTACCTCTGTTGTTCATATTCAGGGTTTATGTTTTTCATTCAGTCAGCTTTAACTTCATGTTTGGAACTTCTAGCAGAGGGACCGCAGCTACTCATATACCCTTGACAGAAGAACGGTGGTACTCTACCGCGGCAGGTTGATCTCTTACACTGGGTGCACAACTTCGGGAGAGAAGCACGCTGATGGGGAGGGAGGTAGGGGACATCTGTCTAGACAGCCAGACCAGCTGAGTCATCCCTGGTGATCAGTGAGGTGACAGACCTTACAATCAGATCACCCTCACATCTCAGTCTCACCTTCTTCTGGAAGGCTCTCCAACACCTCTTTGCACCCCACTATCACCATCTGGTCTATATTCTGGGTCTGTGAGCTCCTGGAGGGCGGGCCGTCTCCAGAAACACTGGCAGGACACCTGCCTAGAGCACTTGCTAATGCAATGTGTGTTAGCCAGTTTCTGCTCAGCCCTGTTTCCTGGCCCCACCAGGTGAAGAGTCCTTCTTTATTAGGGGTGGGACACAGCTGGGTCAGCTGAGCTAGGGGGCTCCTTAGCCTGGAAAGCATAGACTCAGTCTCCTCTTTCCTTAAGGCAGTAAACCTCCTGGATTACTGGGTGCTGAGGCCTCTTTTAGTCTACCCCAAGTAGGGCTGAAGGCTGGTTTCTGGCCACTCCCTGTGGAGCTCTGTGCCTCTGTCTGGATGAACCTGATCATTGTACATATTACAGTGAAGCCCTGGAGCAATGGCCGTGGCTAAGGACTAACTCCCAGGAACAGAGCCACTCCATCAAAGAACATGGGCTAAGGCTCTTGCCAAATGAACGCTTTCATTTGGGTTGAATCCATTTACACTTAATAAACCTGCAGTGTAAGCAGCATGTTTGTGTGTGATTTAAATCTGTGTTGAGGCCAAATATTTTTCAAAAGGTTGTTCACAAAGTATGTGCTTTTTCTATGTGAAATGTTTCTTTTCTATGTATTGACTGCAGTATTTTGAATAGCCACCAGATGGCAGAGAGTACACAGTCCCTGGGAAGATGAACCAGCAACTCCACTTTACCTGTGCAAAAGGGGGAGTCTGCCCAGGCTAGAGGATCTGAAGGAAGTGGCCATTGATAGGATTGCTGGGGAGACATGGGGGTGACCTTAATAGATAGAGTCCTGGTTGGAAATCAGGCATTTGGGATTCTAGAACTGGCCCTACCCTGCCTCAAGTCTAGCTTTCATTTATTTGTTGAGTAAGAAATAATGAGGACACCTCATGACTGTAAGCACATTTCAGCCATCATTAGGAAATGTGTTCAAAGGATTTAAGATATGAGTCTGGGTAGTGATCCTCTCCCTTTTGTCTTGGAAAGAGATGTGAGATGACATCATATAAAATGCTCATCTGTATCTATCTGCCTCTTCCCTACATGTCCCTTACCTTCTGACATTTATGGGCACCTTTTTGAAAAGCTTCTTTGGGTTACGAAGTGGGGAGAAATGATATAAAATAAATGTTCAGTATAATTGCAGCTGCCGTAAAACAAAGCAATCTGCAAGTCCTGAAAGAATGCTGCGTCTGATTTGCCTACCTCCATCAACCACATCACGAGGCTGTGCCAGTGTTTATGTGGCTGCCAGAAGATATTTTAATCCTCTTTAGCTGAAGATAATGGCAAGCAGAGCCTCTACAACACATCATACACAATGTTCAGCATTCAATAAGAACTCAGTAGGCATGCCAAGAAGCAGTCCAAATGACCCCAAGAAAGCAAAAGAAAAAGAAGGAAAGAGAAAGAGAGAAAAGACAGCAGAAATAGTCCCACAGGAGATTCAGCTATGGAGTAGCTAGACAGAAATGTTCAAACTATGATTAACGTGCTTGGGAAAATAATAGGAAAGAGAATCTCATAAAAATTTAATACATACAAATGAGTGAAATGGAGATTCTGGAATTATTTAGCAATGTTTTGTAGTTTGGTTTATAGGCTTTGAACATATTTTGTCACTTATTCTCACAAATTTTATAATTTTGGTTGCTATTCTAAATGAAATTATGTTTTAAATTTTATTTTACAACTGTTTGTCACTAGTATAGATGCTCCTTGATTTGGGTTATGTCCTGATAAACCCATCCTAGGATTAAAAAAAAAAATCCTAAACTCAACCATCTCAAGTCAGGACCAACTGTATATACAGATAGATTGATTTTTGTATATTTATGTTATGGTTTGCACCCAAAATGTCCCCCAAAGGCTCGTGTGTTGAAGGCTTGGTCCTCAATGCAGCAATGTTCAAAGGTGGGGCTTTGAGAAATGATTGGATCATATCCTTTTTCTGTTCCAAGATCCCGTATTACATTTTGTTGTCATGTATCTTAGGCTCCTCTTGGTGGTGGCAGTTTCTCAGATTGTCCTTGTTGATGACCTTGGCAGTTTTGAGGAGTCCTGCTTTGGTATTTTGTAGGATGTTCCTTGGAATTGGATGCTCTTTTCTCCCTAAGACTGGGGTTATAGATTATTGGAAAGTTGACTGCAGAAGTAAGGTGGTGTTTCATTATATCATATCAATCCTACTTTCTGTTTCTATGAACTGGACTACTTTAGATACCGCAAATAAATGTAATCATATAGGATTTGTCTTTTTGTGACTGGCTAATTTTACTTATATTCAAGATTCATCCGTGCTGTGGCATGTAACAGGATTTTATTCCTTTTTAAGATGGAATATTAGTTTGTCTGTATACACCACGTTTTGTTTATCCATTCAGTCAATGGGCATTGGGTTGCCTCCACTTCTTGACTATCATGAATAATGCTGCTAAGAACATGGATGTGCAAAGAATTCTTCAAGATTATGCTTTAAATCTTTTGGATATATGTCCAGAAGTGGGATTTCTTGGTGGTAATTCTATTTTTAATTTTTTGAGGAGCCACGATACAGTTTTATATAGGGGTCACATTATTTTACATTCCTGTCAACAGTGCATAAGTTTCCAATTTCTCTGCATCCTCACCAACACTAGGTATTCCCTGTTTTGTTGCTGTTGTTTATTTTGAGAGTAGCCACCCTAATGGGTGTGAGGAACACTTAGGATTTTTAAATGAATATTTTCTGTGTGAAAAAGAGATTTAACTCTGGGGATGTGGTTCAGTGGTGGAACACTTACCTAGGATGCAGAAGGCCCTGGATTCAAT
Organism: Marmota flaviventris; assembly: GCF_047511675.1. Taxonomy (NCBI): domain Eukaryota; kingdom Metazoa; phylum Chordata; class Mammalia; order Rodentia; family Sciuridae; genus Marmota; species Marmota flaviventris. Next base: position 36,497,322 of record NC_092507.1, on the reverse strand, counting down.
CCCCAGCACCACACATACACACACATAAAGACTTATGTATTCCTTATTCATCATATATCTTTTCTTGCATTTTTTTGCAACAGTTAGAACTTCCAATACAACATTGCCAGGAAGTGATGAGAGAGGATATCATATTCTTAATCTTAGGGAGAAAGTATCTAGAATCTGTACCACTCAGTTGAATATTAGCTGTGGGTTTTTAAGATTGTAATAACACATATTAAGCTTACAAATTGATGGGATCTGCTGTGGTATTTCCATACATATACATTGTGTGTTGTTCATTCCCATCCTCCTTTTACCCTCAACCCATCTCTCTTCCCAGCTCCATTCCCACTCCTAATCCTTCTGGTCATTTTATTTTTAAGTTTCCAAATAGGAGAAGGAAATATATGCAATATTTGTTTTTCTGAGCCTGGCTTATTTTGCTTTATATGATTTCCTCCAATTCCATCCATTTTACTGAAAATTACCAAATCTTATTCTTCTTTATGGTGGAATAACAATACTCTACTGTGTAGGTATACTGTGTTTTCTTTACCCATTTGTCTGGTGATGGGCACCTAGGTTGATTCCATATCTTAGGAATTGTTTTAGTCAGTTTTTGCATCACTGTGACCAAAAGGCCAGACAGAACAGCGTAGAGGAGGAAAACTTCATTTTGGTTCACAGTTTCAGAAGTTCATTTCATCGTCAGCTGACTTCATAGCTCTGGGCCCAAGATGGGGCAGGACGTCATGGCAGAAGGGTATCATGGAGGAACACAGTTCAGGACTTGGCAACAAGGAAGCAGAGAGAACTTGTTCCTTTATTCTGTTGAGGCATTAGATTATTCTATATCTAATTTGTTCAGGGCTTCGTCTTGAAAACATGCGGAATCAAATGCGTTTTCTGCATTTATTGAGATGATAATGTGATTTTTTTCCTTTAATTTATTTGTCAATTTGCATATGTTGAACCACGTTTCCATTTCTGGAATGAAACCAACTTAATTATGGCATAGGATCATTTTGATGTGCTGTTGGATTCAATTTGTTAGTATTTTGTTGAAGATTTTTGCATCTATGTTCATCAGGGATGTTGGTGTATAGTTTTTGTTATTGTTGCTATTGTGACCTTGTTAGATTTTGGTGGTAGGGTAATGTTGGTCTCATAATTCCCTTCCTTTCAATTATATGGACTAGTTTGAGAAGCCTTGGCATAGTGCTTATTTAAAAGTTGGTACAATTCCGCAGTGAAGCCATCTGTTCCTAGGGTTTTCTTTGTTGGGAGACTTTTCATTACTGATTTAGTCTCATTAGCTGTTATTGGTCTATTGAGTTTTTTCTTTATAGTCTCTTGGTTCAGTTTTGGTAGGGCATATGTACCCAGAAGTTTGTCATTTTCTTATTTGTTAGCATAGTTTAAAATAATCCCTACTGAGCCTTTGAATTTTTGTAATATCAGTTGTAATGTCTCACTTTCATCTCAAATTTTATCGATTTGGGTCTTTGCTCTCTTTCTTTGGTTAGTCAAAAATTAGCTAAAGGTTTGTCGATTTTGTTTATCTTTTCAAGGAACAAACTGTGCTTCACTGATCCTTTGAATTACTCTTTAAATGCTACTTCACTTATTTTTGTTCTGATGTTTACATTCCTTTCCTTTTGCTAATTTGGGGTATGGTCTGATTTTGCTTTTCTAAGATCTTGAGAGGCATCACTAGGTTGGTTACTTGAAATCTTCCTTTTTTTTTTAGGTTGGGAGAATATATTTGCAATATCTGAGACTGATTAGAGAACAATGCTGGAACATATGAGCAACTCTTGGGAATCAACAATGAGAAACATGATGGAAAACTTGATACATGATATAAACAGGACATTTCCAAACAAGGAAAATTATGTAGACATAATTTAAAATTATGAAAAAATTAAAATTTGAAAATTATGTAGACACTTCAACTACTAGAAAGTAGAAAAATGTATAGTATATTAAAATACTAAGATATTGGTTTAAAAAAAATTAAAAATTTGTGAAATCTTCCTCTTTTTTTAATGCAGACATGTATGGCCACAAGTTTCCCTCTTAGCCCTGCTTTTGCCACATCTCACAGGTTTTGATATGTTGTGTTTCCATTTTCATTTGCTTCAGTGAATTTTTAAATTTTCATTATGAGTTCTTCAATATCTCACTTCCATTCAAAAGTGTGTTTTTCAGTCTTAACTGTTTGTATAATTTCTGTAGTTTCCTCTTCCTACTGATTTGTAGTTTCATTCCATTATGATCAGAAAGGATACAGAATATGATTTCATTCTGAAAAAACTTAAAACTTACTTATTTTGTGGCCTTATATATGATCTGTTTTTGAGACAATTCAACATGATGATGAAAAGAATACATATCTGGCAGATGTTTAGAAATATACAGATAAATTTGGGGAACTTTCTATTTTGTTGAGGTCTTCAATCTCCAAGGAGCCTTAGGGTAATAAGAAAATAGAATACACAACTTATGCATTCTGCCCTCTCTGATTGCCACGTGGAAAATCTACAAAAACACCTCAATGACTGACTCAACTTCAGTAGACTTCCTGAAAAAAGGAAAAGATTAATAATTGTCTTCAACTGCTCTGACTGTACATTCTTACCTTCTCTATAACTCTCTTCCCATCTCCAACTGTTGTGTTCCAAAAATCTAAGTAATTCTGAGCAAGGGTCAAAATATTGCTTAATAAGTCAGTGAAAAAAGATTATACACCATCCAGAAAAAAAGTGATAACTCTCTATGGAATCTCTATATTTTGGGGGTCACAGTCTGTCAATAGAAGGAACATCCTTTACTTTCTGCCAAAATAAGGATTCTTTAATTGTACCCAAGGCTCTAAAGAAGAGTTAAAATAAAAGTTTTAACCTTTAAAGATAAAATAAAGTTTTTAGTATGGTCTCTTTGTTATAGGTGATGGGTGGATACTTTCCCTAAAACAGCTCAGCTTTCCTAAATTTATGAAGACCATGATTCCTGCACTTCTTCCAATGGGACTCAAATGTAGAGCCACCTTCTCTTCCCTGTTTCCCTGTGAGCACACCCTTTTTGATCTGGTAATTCCTCCTCCTCCTTTGTTTGGCAGCCCAATCTCACCTCCTTTCTTATTTTCACAAGTTTGTTGAAATCTCTTTTTGTTGATTTGTTTGTTAAGTGTTTTCCCTCCATTCTTTTCATTTTTACAGGATTATTTCTTTTTGCATTTTAGTATATGCATATAAGTAGGATTTTAGGGTAGATCAATGGCCAACACAATCAGTCAGGTGGCCTTCTTGTACTGGGGTTTAGAATTTACCCAGGATTGTGATTTTTCTCTTTTATAGGTAGATTGGTTGGTACATAGCTAAGTACAGAAATAAAAAAGTAGTTAGGGGACTCTGGTAGCATACAGTGAAAAAGGCAATAATAAATCATGAAAGCAAGGTTGTTGAGGTGAAAAAAGCTGAAATTCTAGGATGTGGATACCGTCTGGGTCAGAAAGAGGTGTTTAGGATGGTGATATAGGTGTTTAGGATGACTTCTAGTTTTCTGACTTAAAATCACACAGGGATGGTGGTTCTATCTATTGATATAGGAATCCAGGAGAACAAACAGGTTTAGGGGCAGAAAGTGGATGATGAATTCCATTTTGGAACTTTTGTTCACCAAAATATGCTCAGAACAAAGGAAAGTACCTGGAGTAGACACTCAGTGGACAATTGCTAGACAAAGGAATAAAGAGAAGGGTACATATAATAGGTTTCCTGCCAAGAGTCAATGGGTATGTAGCTCAGTGGCAGGCATTTGCTTAGCATGTACAAGGTGCTGGGTTGATCTCCAGTACTGAAAAAAAAATGTGAATTGGGGTATGGTGCAGTATCAGCCAGAGAGTGATGAAAACATGTGGCCAACATTGTGAGTGATGGGATAAAAAGCAGACATCATAAACATGTTCTGTGTTTTCTTTGAGAAATGATCTTAACTTCTAATGAGGAAGAAACAGGATTTCCGGGTAATATAAAGAAAGAGGTGGGTCATGCTTTGATGTCCTATAGTCACATTCAATGGCCCATTAGCAGGGCAGAGAAAATACCTAGAATAATTAAACACTTGTTGAATTATTAATGAGTGAGAACAGCGAAACAGGAAATATTCAGGGGAGTTGAAGGAATTGCTAAGAGCAAAGTTAAAGTGATGGGTCCAGGTATTCAATTTAGAGGGAGAAGAAAGTGGAGTTTTGGAGTGTTTATGAGGAGCGGGCATGGTGTGGGCAGAATGGCTCCCGTGATGCTCCTGGCTCTGAGTGTGAGGGAGGGGAGGAGGCAGGCTGCCTGCTGCTTCGTGTCTGCTCTTCTCTCTGCATGCCATGATACCTCTCTCACCTTTGTAAGGATGCAAATCTCCCGGATGTCCAAGCTCTAATGCTGAAACCATGATGCTTGATTAAGTCCCCTAGCCTCCTTAAAGTTGAGTAAGGATTCTACATCTTTTCACCTTGAAAATCCTGTGCCTGTATTGATGGTCCTGAGAGCTCTCTCTTCTTTCCTTCTGGAATTTCACGGTCCTGGGTTCCACAGATTCTAAGGAAAAATGATGGTTGGAGACACAGTGTGCAAAGAAGTTTCAAGACCTGCAGGTAAAGAAGGTCCATCTGAAAAGTAATGAGTTTGTTGAATAACCAGGACAAGTTTGCTCCTGGTAGGTAGAGGCAGGCACTGTGTGATACACGGGATTCTGTAAGGTGCCTGGCTCAGGTGCTCCCTGGGTGAACACAGAAGGGAAGAGAAGTAACCCCCTACCCTGACAGGTGAAGCTGGGGGCCTCTCTAAGGCAGGCTAACTAAATCTTTATGTGTACATTTCCCGCCATCGGTCTCACTTCCTTGTTGCTGTCTCTTCTTCCTGCTTTCTCTCCTTTAAAAGTTCTGCTCAATTATGGCATTTGCAGATAAATGGATGGAGCTGGAAAATAACAATCTAAGCAAAGTAAGCCAAATCCAAAAAACCAAAGGCCAAATGTTTTCTCTGATAAGTGGTTGCTAATCCATAATTGGGGGTGTGTGTGCAAAGAATGAAGGAATTTTGGATTGTGCAGAGGGGAGTGAGGGGAGGGGAGGGGGTGTGGGGATAGGAAGGAGGGTGGAATGAGATGGACATTATTCCTCTATACACATGTAAGATTACAACTGGTGTGACTCTGCACCATGTTCAGCCAGAGGAAGGAGAAGTTGTGCTCCATTTGTGTACAATGTGTCAAAATGCATTGTACTGTCAGGCATAACTAATTAGAACAATTAGCTCACTGCTTGTAAGGATGGTGGCGGACCACACTCACCCCTGGGCTTGGACTGCAAAGAAATGCATCCTGGAAATTAGTATATAGAAGGCAGAATAAATGCAAAGAATAAGAAGAAAAAAGAGTGAAGTTAAGAGTAGCAACCTAGGAGATAGGAAAAAGCATAAACAACAAGGGCAGCAGTGCTACACTGGGATTCATTGAAAAGATTAATAGATTTTTTTAAAAGAGAGAGTGAGAGAATTTTAATATTTATTTATTTTTTTTAGTTTTCGGCAGACAACATCTTTGTTTGTATGTGGTGCTGAGGATCGAACCCCGGCCGCACGCATGCCAGGCGAGCGTGATACCACTTGAGCCACATCCCCAGCCCAGAGATGGATGTGAGGGGAAAGGGGGGGAAACAAGGGAGAGAATTGAACAACAGCAGATGAGGTAGAGAGGGATGATGGGAGGGGAGGGGAGGGGAGGGGAGGGGGGATAGTAGGGGAAAGGAAAGGTAGCAGAATACAACAGTCACTAATATGCCATTATGTAAAAATGTGAGAGTGTAACCAATGTGATTCTGCAATTTGTATTTGGGGTAAAAATGGGAGTTCATAACCCAATTGAGTCAAATGTATGAAAGATGATATATCATGAGCTTCGTAATGTTTTGAACAACCAATAAAAAAAAAAAAAGAGAATTGATAAACCTCCGGTGAGAATGTTAAGAAAAGCAAACAAGCATAAATATCCAGAATTAGAAAAAAAGAGTAACTTAGAATTTTGTTTCTGGTAATGATGTACTAAATATGACAACCAAAGAATCTGGAATACATACACATGTGTGCATGCACATGCTTGTATACACACACACACATACACACACACACACACTGCAATCTACTTGAACACATTAGAGAGCTAATAATACAGTGAAGAGATGTTGGTCTTGGGGGTGGGGAGGGGGATGGAGATTCAGGAATTTGATCCAGGGATTCAGAGATGTTTTTCTGCTGGGGGCCTTGCCAATTCCAGAAGTGCTTTGGGTAGTTTGTGGCTCCAGGGACTAGAATCAGATTCCAAGGCTCTCCAGGGAAAGGTGCCTGTAGAATTCATTTACTTTGAATTGGAAGCTCAAAGTTAACTTCCTACTAAAAAGAGTAAACTGGGGGGGGGGGGGGAGGGGAAGACAGTTACCAGAGCAACGGCTCAGCTTTTAATTATCCAAATTCCCTACATTTGGATTAGGGGATTCTGAATTGGGTGATTATTGGTACCTGGCATAAACAAATGTAAATCTTCTCTGGAAGAAGCTCACATCAGCCCAAGCCTACAAGCAACTGGGCCAAAAATCTGGTGCACAGTACAAAGGAGGCAGGTACAAAATAAGCCCAGATGACATGGTGGGAACCCGCCCCCCTCCCCGCCCCCAGCAGAAACAGTACAGCATAAAATCAGATTCATAAGAGTTCCAGATATTGGGATTATGAGACTTAGTTTTAAAATAATTTTTTCTTACTAAGTACATGGAGATAAAACCCATGATTGAAAATTTCAGAAGGCAATCCCAAGTTATAAAAGATGAAATAAAACTTCTACAACTTAAATTATTGATACCAAAAAAAAGAAAATCCTTGTGGGTACATGGACTTCAGATTTCACAAATTGAAGAAAATTAACAGATAGCATGTATATTACATTAAGATATTCTGATTAAGGCACAGAGAGACAAAAGATAGGAAATACAGGAAAAAGTGTAAGAGACATTGTGATAATGTGGAGAGGTCTAGTACCTGTGCAATTGGAGTCCCAGAATTAGAGAAAAAAAAAAAAACTGAATCAAAGTAATGTCTAAAGAGATAATATTTGAGAAATTTCCCCAAACCAATGAGAGATAAAGCCATAACTTCATTGTATCCTGCAAGCAATAAAATAGAATATATCTACAAATTCTTTGACAGTCTTCTTTTTCAAATATGGGGCTCAATTCCCTAACCCTGTTCAACTTTCCCAGTCTCCCTAGGCTTAGTGACTGTCTTCTAACAAGAATAAAGCAGAAGTGACAGTGTGTGAGACTTCGTAGGTCATAAGAGGCATTTTGGCTTCCTACTTTCTCTTCAGTCTCTCCTGGATCACTTGTTTCCATGGAAGCCAATCAACATGTTGTAAGGATGCTCAAGCAGTTTATGGAGAGACCCAGATGGTAAGGAACTGAGGTCTCCTACCAACAGCTGTGTGAGTGAGACATTTGGAAGTGGGTATGTTAGCCCTTGATGAAATCCTGACCAGACTTCATGAAGGACTTAGTCAGAAGCACCCAGTTAAGTTTCTCATGAATTCCTGACCCTCAGAAACTGTGAGAAATAGACAATTGCATTAACGGGCAAATCTTGGGATAGTTTGGTATAGGATGTACATAATTAATGTAATCTGATAAGGAACTTCTATAAAAAAAAAACCCAAAGCAACATTATACATATTTTAATCAGTTTTTGTTCCACTATCACCAGAAGACCTGACAAGAACAATTTTAGAAGAGGAAAGTTTATTTGGTGCTCATGGTTTTAGAGGTCTCAGTCCTTAGACAGCCTACTCTATTGCTCTGGGTCCAAGATGAGGCAGACTATCATGGCAGAAGGGCATGGCTGAGGAAAGCAGCTCAGGACATGACAATCAGGAAGCAGAAAGAGCTCTGCTCATCAGAAACAAAATATAAACCCCAAAGGCACACCCCCAGTGACTTATCTCCTCCAGCCACGCCCTACCTACCCTATAGTTACCACCCAGTTAATCCATACCAGTGGATTAATGCATTGATTAGATTAAGGCTCTCATAACCCAATCATTTCACCTCTAAAGTTTCTTGCATTGACTCATACATGAGCTTTTTCATTTCTAAACCATAATGATATTTAATGGTGAAATACTGAAAGATTCCCGTGAGATCAGGAGTTAGACAAAGATAGCCACTACTCTATCTACTTTCATTTAATATGCTGTATTTCCTAGGAAATACAGAAATGCAAAAAAAAAAAAAATCCTCATACAAAAGCTGCATACAAATACATGTGCACAGCATAAGGACTGAAAAGAAAGGAATAAAACATTATTTTGGGATGATGTGGAATAATCAGGTAGAAGATCTAGAGAAATAGATAAGTAGCTTAACCAGATTGTTGGCTATATCATCTACAAACAGAATTAATTGTGTTTTGTACTTCAACACATTCTCAGAAATTAAACAAGCATATAATTTATTTATTTTTCACTAAAAATGTCAAATATCCATGAATAAACCTAACAAAATGCATATGGTTTCTTCATAAAAGCTATCAAATGTAATTGAGACAAACTTAGGAACACCAAAACAGGTGGAGGGATATTCCATCACTATGCATTGCAAGAGTCAATTTGGTGAAAATATCAGTTTCTTCTCACATGTCTATAAATTCATGAAACTCCCAATCAAAATAGGAACTACGATACTGTAGAATTTGGAAAAATTGATTCTATTCTTTATAAGAAAGTATTAAGTGAGAATATCAAGAATACTCTTAAAAAGTGATGAGAGAAGATATCTCATCAGCTATCAAGTTTTTATAAATGTATGGTACTCAATTAATGTGGTATTAGCACGAGGATGTACTAATAAGAATTTAGAATAGAAAGCACAGAATCAGGCCTAATATGTATGGAATCTTGATTCAGAAAAATAGGGCCCTGGGAAGCACTGGGAAATAAATAGCTTATTCAATAAATGGGGCTGGGTTCGTTGATTATCCAGATGAAACAAATATTGAAATGTAATTCCTACCTCACAGTATTTAGACAAATCAGTTCCAGGTGACTTCTAAATCTGTAAGTGAAGGCCAAAAAATAATACAACCACCTCCCGCCAGGGTTTATAAAAGATCAGGAAGTAGAAGGACTTCTCAAATGGATTTAAAAAAACATTAGCTATAAAAATTTTTATAAATTTGGATATATGAGATTTAAGAACATATGTTAATGAAAGGATGCTGTTTGTACATGACAAGGTATTCCACACAGTGAAAGGAGGTAATTGCAAGATATTACTAACAAATGGGTCAAGGTCAGACTGTATAACAAATGCCTAGACACCCATGTGAAGAGAAAAAACTCAATGGAAAATGGGCAGAGCCTAACAAGGGCATTGCAAAGAGGATTGCCAATCGACCTAACACATGTGAAAATGTTCAACTTCATTAGCCACCAGGGAAATAAAAAATCTAACCGTAAAGAGATACACTGTCACCAAATTAAGTTAAAAAAGTCAGGAGCACCAAGTGGCAATGGTGGGATTTTTGTGGATCAGTAAGGAACTTTCATACATTATTGGAAAAATTGTAAACATATTATATACTATGTTTGAATATATAATTATGTTATACCCTATCAATCCCACTGTTAAGGGTATGTGTGTTTGTGTACTAAGATACATGTAATGAGGTTGCTTTATAGAAGCATTATTTATACTATCAAAAGCTGAACCAAACCTGGGAATAGCCTAAATGTTCATCAAGACTGGAAGGGATATATGAATTGTGGTGAATACATAATGGAATTCTATACTGCAATGAAAATGACTAAAGAACAGCTACTCTTAAAAAAGGTGTGACATGGATATAAAACAAGCCAAATTAAAATTATGATTTTATTCATGTGTACTTCAAAAGCAAGAAAAACTAAACTCCAGTATTTGAAGTTGCATACTTAAGCATTAAAACTATACTCTAAAACAAAGGAAGGTATCACAGAAGTCAGGAAATCTTGACCTCTTGGGGAACAGGAAGGGTTTTTGGAATTGGAGGAATATATTAATTTAGGTGAAGGTCAACTGGTAACAGAGACCAAAACCCAGAGCTCCGAAAGACATGATTATTTATTTCTCACGTCATCAATCATCTGGACAGTCCAGGCTGGTGGAGAAGCTATGGTCCATGAAGTTTTCAGGAACCCACCTTTCTTCCATGTCTATCTACCTTCCCCTAAAATATCAATCTCACTTCTAAGTCAAGACTGAGGTTTTGCCTTTCCAGCCCTTGGGAAGGTGCTGCTGTTTGGGGTGTTCTCCAGAAGGTGTGTGTTGGAACTTAAATCACTCAAATCACCTGTTAATGATATTTAGAGGTGAGACCTTTTGAAGGTAGTGAGAATTAGATGAGGTTATAAGAGTGGAACCTCTAAGATGCAATTAGTGGCTTTTTCAGAAGAAGAAGAGAAACCCAAGCTATCAAATTTGCTCTATCTACCATGTGATGTCCTGTGCTGCCTTGGGACTCTGCAGAATTGCTTTCAAAAAGGAGTCCCTCATCAGATGCAGCCCCTTGACCTTGGGATTTCCAGCCTCAGGACTATAAGAAATAAATTTATTTTTTAAATAAATTACTTAGTCTCTGATAGTCAGTTATAGCAATGGAAAACAGACTAAGACAGAAAAGGAGAAAAAAAATTCAGGATGAGCAGCCAAGTTGCACACATCAAATTTATTTATATCCATTGGTCCAAACTTGGTGACACAGTCATGTATAGCAAGAGCATCTGGAAAATATAGTTTAATAGGATAGAGTTGGGAGTTTTCACTGCAATTTCTCGGCTCTATCATGTATATTGGGCAAAGGGTGAATATACCCTGCCTTTTGTTCATAGGCCCCTGGAACACAAAGAGTCACATCCAGGCCTGATGAAGAGAAATGTGCATAAGTTAGAGATATTGGTCCTTTAGCTAGCTAGACATTTTGTTAGCCTCCTTGAGGAAGGGGTAAATGTCTTATATTTGGGAAGAAAATAAACCCAGACATTTGGTGGCCCAAGGAATGAGCTGGGGCAGAGAGAGGTAATATTGTAGTCTTAAGGAGGTGGGTGGCCCAGAGGTAGGAAGGTGGTTCTACAGGGTCCTGCAGTCATGAGGCTCCTTCTATCTAGTTCTGCATCTTGAACACAAAGCCTCCAGCTAATGGTCTGAGCTAGTGGTTCTACTCTATTCCCCTGGCAAAATGCCAGGTGTTATTTTGACTTGTTTACAGACTCTAACACTCCTGTCACCACATCTGCCTTCAGTAAAGTAGGAAGGCAGTAGAGGGGGAAGGGAGATCATGGACCTTTTATTTTTAAGATATTAGCTGGAAGTTGTGCATATCACTTCTGCTTACAGCTCTGCCCCAAATCTAGTTTCAGCAGGCATCTAATTGAAAAGGAGATTAGACAATACAATCTGTAGCTGGCAGCTTTGCATTCAGCTAGACCTTCTATTTCTGTAGGAGTGAACAAAGCACATGGAAGGAATGTTGCTAAGTCATCTCTGCCACAATCAACTGGCCATTGAAGAAGGGACTGAGATGGGGCTTTTAAAATAGAAATAGAAATAGTATCTGGAACAGGGTTCACCATATTCACAACATTTAGAGTTCAGTAATCAGTAATCATCCAGATTTCCAACAGACATACACATTAATTTATAAAGGAAATCTCCATCCAGGTCCATCACAATATGATGACTGCTGTAAGTTCCAGAATGCTTTAAGCACTCATGACGACAGCCACTGTGATCACATAAGCTCCTCTGTTGTCCTTGGCACTTGGCACGGCACTGAAGCACTGTGCATAGATTACCAATTAAACCAGTGAAGTTGGTAGTTGAGGGTCTTTTACAATCATACAAATGGATACAGAGGAGACAAAAAGAAAGTAGAAACTATGTCAGAATTATGTGAACCTGCTAGATATTTTTTTAGGAGGCATTTGGAATCACTATATTTGAGGGCAAAATCCTATCAATATCCTCATACATCTTTGGCGGTATACGGATTTCATTAAATCCAAGATGGTGGATTTTCCATGTGGCTAAGGGAATTCTTGATCCCATAAGTTACTCTCTCCTCACACTAAACTTTTGTTCTTATTACAGCCCTCAGGTCTGATATCCTTCACTACAGGATTTCCCTATATTCAAAATGTCAACAAGGCAAAGCACTGATAGATGTCTGGTGATCACGAGTGTTATCGAAAGTGTTTCTATGGTTGGATGTGACAGTCTTGTAACCAAGGCTTCACAAATCTTGGGTTATCTCCCTTTACTGATTCTCTACTTTCAACCAATTAACAAATTCTATCTACTCTACCAAACACCATCAAAATCCTTCTCACATCCATTTACCTTCAACTTCACTGCCACCATCCTTGTCAGGCAGCATCATCTCTTACCTGTACGATCATAATACCTTTTTGACTGGCCCTTTTCTTTCTGTTTCCACTCTTGCTCCTCCATATAACAAATGCACACTTTTCTAACTCCAAGTCCTACCTATGGTGCAAAACTTTTAAAGGGCTTCCCTAACCCTTAAAAATAAGTCTAGATTTCCGATTAGGCTTCAATGAGTGATGGATCTGGAAATTATTAAGAAATTCCCCCATTCAGGCTTCACAGGAATGGCTAGCACCAGAAAAATATGTGGAATATTTTTGTAATATTAAAAATGAAGGCTTTCTTATTCAAGAATCAAAACTCAGAAAACATAAGGAAAAACTTGTATATGTCTTGGGTCATGAAAATGAAAATGTTTTGCATGGTAAAAGACATTATACATGCAATTTAAAATAAATTAAAAGAATACAAAAAGTTATAATCAAGGATTATTATCCACAATATATAAAGAACATATATGAGTAAATACGAGAAATACAACATCATAGGAAAACAAACATAGATTATGTACAGGCAAATCACAGAGAACAAATCAAAGATGAATGGCCAATAGGCACATAAATGACCAATAGGCACATTTAAAAAATTATAATAACTTATATATCTGCCGCAGCCCGGCTGGCTGGGCAAAATAACCGGGGGGTGACGAACGACTTGTGTTGATTGATACAGCAGGAGTAGGAGCCGTTTATTGCAGGACAGGAGCAGTATTTATACATTCCACACAGCTTATCTAATTAGCATAAACTAGATACATCAGTCAACCAATAAGGAATCTCTACACTTAATGGCTCTCTTTTGTTACTTCTCAAACCACTCCCTCTGGCATTTTGCCAGGCACCATCCAGACTTGTTTACGAACTCTAACATTCCCCTGGCAAAATGCCAGGTGTTATTTTTGACTTGTTTACAGACTCTAACATATATCTACTGAGGAAAATAGTTAAATAAGTAATAGAATATTCATATTACAGAAAACCATAAGTCCTTGGAATAAGATGGACTTTTATTAAGTGAGAAAAGCAAGAACAATATTGATATGAACCCATTGGTAAGAATACATTCCTATGTGTATATACGTGAAATATATAGGAAAAAATATGAAAGAATACACACCAAATTATTCTTTTTTTTAAAGGTGATAGGATTGATCAGGGCATTCAGTATGGGCTAGGTAAAATGAAATTTTTAATTTATTCTACATGCTTTTCTAATGTTGAATTTCTTTTACAGCAAATATTTATATATCCACCTATCAAGTCATTCTAAAAACTTTAAAAAAAAACAACAGAATATGTTTGGAAGTCACTTAGCAAAGTGCTTGGTATATAGTGTTAATGATAGTTGGAACCACACAAACAAACAGTGTTAGGAGTTACCTGGAAATGTCCTTAGGGAATGTGCAGCTCTACAGATATCCCTTAATCCATCTATCTCCAACCCTCTTACTGCATGTTGATTCCTCTCTATTTGCTTGAACCATTAGCTGTAAATGTAACTTAAAAACAAAGTATATTTAGTCATTGTACTTGTGGATCTAGCACTTGGGGAATTTCTTCAGGTGCAAATGAATTCCATGCTTGGGTTTGAGGATAATGTGGTTTGAGAAGACAGGAGGCCTGGTGAGGTCTGGAGTCACTTTGAAGTGGAGCAGAATCAAGGCAATGGCCACCTTTAACTCCAGCATGGCAAACTGCTCCCCGATGCAGTTCCTGAAGACACAGGGGAAGAGAAAGTGATGCTTGGAGCAATAATATTCCACCTGACTCTAATAATTAATTTCTAGAATCACAAGTCTAAAGTTTATAGTAAAGTAACTTTTTCACATTAAATGCCACTGAAACTTTTGGACTCTAGCCTTATGTTGTTCCCTGTAAGAAGATGAATGGGAGGCTCCAACATGATGTCCTCCCTACATAAGACGGCAGTTGGAATTACCTACAGAATTGTTTCTTCTGCATTGATGATGGAATCTTTGGAGTCCATGAGCAATAGTTTACATTGTATGATCTCTTTCTGAGGCATGTGAAGATAATCGTGTTATCCTTTGTGAAACTAACTGATCTTTTCAGAGGTTTTTTGTAAAAACCAATATCTGCCTCATGAGACAATGAGGTTCCATGGAAGAATTTATAGCGCTGAGGGTCTAAAAGGAAGTGACTCCTAACTGAACATTTTTGTATATTTTCAGCAACTTCATGTTGTCCTCACCTTGGTCCAGATGAGAATGGTAAGAAGGCATAAGGGTGTCTCTGATCAGAATTCTCCTTTGTAAATCTCAATGGGTCAAAGATCTGCAATAAGAAGACAACCCCACAACCATCCCCAAAACAATATTAACATATTTCTTAAAGTTACTACATACTGCTCAACAGAAACAATGGAAACCACATAGGCAATTTAAAATGCCTTGGTAGGCACCTTTTAAAAAGATGAAATTACTCTTTATAGTAGAATTTATTTAACCCCCCAATTCTATTGTTCCAAAATATAATTAGTATAAATAATTATTAAGGAAATACTTCACATTGTTTTGGTACTACGTCTTTAAAGTACATATCTCAATCCTGATTAGCCACGTTCAAGTGTGCAGTAGCTCAGTGTAGGCTAGTAGCTGCTTCACTCACAATGCACCTCTAGACCTGCAGACTTTGGCTACCAATTGACTTGTCTGCTAGTCAGAGTAAAGGGGAAGCAAAAATATGACAAGTGGCATTATTTTTACTTTGGAAGTGAGAGTGCCACATAAATCCATAGTTATTAATTACCAGGACAGGTAGACTAGGTTAGAGCTGAAACCCTACTGGCATATGTAAAGACAGCACTGGTACTTGAGTACTTGAGTTTCAAAAATATTGAATTAAGGAACTCAATGCTGCAACACATCTCCTCTTTGCCTGTCTAGATCCTCTCTCTATTTCCCAGACTATTCTGGGCCCCAGGAAGCTGTCACACGTGGTTTTCCATTGGGTTTGGACAATAATAGACACTGATAAGGGCTCTGGAGAGTGGGAGGATAGAGTTCCCTGTATTTACTCCCTGGCTCCTCTCTGCCTGCTGCCTCCGCTTGGCTGCATCTCTACCACAGCTCCTATCTGATGGCCTTTCCCCTTGAAGTTCATTCTCTCCAGGTTCTGTAACCCTCCCTCCTGGGTATCATCAGGCCTAGAAGAGATAAACACTTCTGGCAGATGTCTGTTCTAATTTGCTTTTCCTAAACCCTGCCCACATCCTCATAATAGTTCCTTACAACACATTCAAATCACCCAACTTGAGTGTGTCATTGATTTTCTGCTAGGATCTCTATTGTTCCATCCTGCAAAAGAGAGACTGAGTTTCCTAAATAACTCTATTGTCAGGCCTCAGTCTTGGAGATATCTAAGTAAATGCTGGGTAGAGCTTTACAGGGAAATGGCTGAAATAGAAACTGCGGCAATTTAGAGGAGATTGTGGGACATTATGTCAATCTGTTCATTCAAAGCAAAGGTAAAGCAGGAGTGGGGAAAGAGGGTAAGTTCCCATTAGTGGTCAAGTTCTATTCATTTTGGAGTTTTATGCCTATTTTTTGATTGCTTTCAGCTATTTGCTTAAACTGTAGAGCCATGTTCATGCTCAGCTGCCCCAAATAAATTGGGTAGCGTTTGTACTCTGAAGTGTGTCTGTTGGAAGAGAATCATACCTTTGGGCTTTTCCAGACAGCAGGGTTGTGATGAAGACCCCAAATACTGAGAACCACGGTGATTCCTGAGGCAGGAGGGAAATAAAGAAGAATACAGGAGAAAGAATAAATTGGACTACTGCTATACTGTTCCTCTGAAAGGCTTATTCTGGAAGGAGAGCTAGCTCCTGGCAGAGCTGTGTGGCAGAGCTGATGCCACCAGAGAGGGATACAGGGAAAGAGGAGACTTAGATTTATACCCTAGTTTTCAGAGCAATGATTTACTTAATTCGTGATTTTATTCTAGGGAGCTCTTGGTGTCATATCGAAATGCTAAACTATGCTTATGTTTTTTCCACATTTGGAAATTACTTAAATGTCTGTAAATGGAATATAAAGCACCCACTAGCAACAACTTGGGTATGTTAAGAACAGAACTATAATTGTATCATGCAGATCCAGTGGCCAATTTTTGTTGATGCAGTTCAGACATGGAAAATGGGGAATTTTGGCAAATATTCATATAGTTTGGGGATAAAAAAGACAAAGGAGAGAGAATTTGAGATTTATTTTGTTACTAGAAATAATTCTGGTAAATTAATTCTGGATCTATCAACCAAGTTACAGGAAGGTTGTAGGTGTTTTCCACAAGCAATCCCGTTGACTAGCTTCCTAAGGCAGTTAGTGGGGCACTAAAGCAGACAGTGAGAGTGTCTTGTGTGATCCCACTGCATCTTACATGCCCAGCCCAGAAACCTAAGCTTGGAGTATGGGGAGTCTGCATGAATTTTAGCTTTGCTTATATCAATTAACCTCATCTGTACATTGGGGTTCTCCCAGGTTATTGGTGACATCAAAAGTATTTAAAATTTTTTTTTAAACTGTAAAACACTGTAGAAGTCAAATTCCAAGGGGTGAAAATGAGAAAATGTTTGAAGGCCCTATGTATATTAAATGTTTCAAACTTAGGGTGATATTATGATGATGAGGCAAAAAAATAAATCCCTCTGGGCCTCTCAGAATAAGATAATGATGCTCATCTCCCATGAAGTCTCATCTGGGTCTCAAAATCAGCCTAACAAATATTATCTTAGAAAAATACCTTACAATGGGAGAAAGCCTGGGCTGGATTCTAGAAATGTAGGTTATGAGCTTAGCTTTGCAGTAACTGGCTACGTGCCTTGGGAAAGTCACTGAAACTGAAATCTGATCAAGGAATTATCCTCTGAGCTATTGATAGATGCCTAAACATAAGCCATAGGCCCTGAGGGTAGAAACCCACCAATCATTGTCATTGTGGTCCCCAAGATCCCATGGTCTCTAGGAACTGCTTAGGAAAAGAATACAAAGACCTGCAGGCAAGGAGCGTCCATCTGAGAAGGTAAGGGGCTTGCTGAGTTCTCTGGAAATGGACGTGACTGGAGGAATCAATCGGAACATCTCCTTGATGCACATTGTGGTGTATGACATCTCACCCAGCTGGTCCCTGTGAGGACGAGGGAGGGAGGGAAGGGTCTCAGACTTCATATCTGGTTGTAAATAATGATAGTTTCCTACCTTTTGTTTGTTCCTAATAAACACTACTCTCAGGTTAAAGCTATTTTGTCATGGGTTTATGTATAAGATCGTTAAAATGGGACTTTCCACCTCAGGATCAGGTGAGGTCCCAGAGGTAGAGGAAAAAAAAAGAGGGGCCACATACCCTCATTATATAATGAGGCGTTCATCTAACAGCAAAAGGCTTGCCAAGGAGATTTTTGAAAACCAATTTTGCAACCCTTAGCTCATCATATTGGCCATTTGGTAATGTGAAATTCTAGTTTTAGTTTTGAACATTTTCCTTATGCTTAGGATAAAAAAAAAAAAGAGTAATTCTTCTTACCCTGGCAAGACTGTATAAGGAATAATTAAGGATTGAGGAGAAAAGACTAGAGAAGTTTAAGAGAGAAAAAAACATCCTTTAAAGAGATTTGTTGGAATACTGGAGTGCCATGGAGAATGGAAGGGGGTGCTGGCCCACCTCCAACACACAAAGGGAAGCTTCACTAGGGCAACTCAGATGGTCTGATGAGTGCTCCCTGGAGTTTGGGGAGCACAGGACTGATACGAGAGGCTCAGAATGGACAGAGAGGCAGGGGAGAGCAGCTGCACAGTAGAAATGTGCCAATGTGTCCTATGACCAACAAACCGACCAGAGGGAGGGAGGGAGAGCTCCAGATTCAGCTGGAGAAAGGCTCTGCCCAGGACCAGAATTCCCTGGGAATCATGGAGTTTCCAAGAGACCCACAGATGCGAGAGAAAGGGAAGCATTAAATATCCACCAACCCCCCTGAACAGGATCACGGTAGTTACAGACCTTTTCCCCTTCTTTTCTCCCCAGCCCCAATCATTCCTGGAAGAGTCAGAAAGAGCAGCTTCCAGGTAGAGGAGGAGCTGATCAGTAAGGACAAGACAGCAAAAAAGTCCTCACTCTCTATTGGCTTCCAGGCCCAAAGAAGTGCCAAACTGGGATGGAGGGAGATGCTCCAAGGGGATGAGTATTTGAAGGTCTCACTATTATATGGGGCTGGACAGTTTAATCATGGACGTGAGACTACTCTTGTGATTTAAATGGATGAGACCTCTATGCGATCTCAGGATTCTGTTCTGGAGATGAAAGAACTTGCTCCATAGAGCAAGTTTGAAGTGTCAGCAGAAGAATAAAGTTGTATTTTTAATTTGCATTCTAGTTAATCAGTTTGGTTCAAAAGTAATAACTTCGTATATTTAGTCTAGTCACTTTTTTGTATTTGTATTTTCTTTTCTTTTTTTAAGTATATTTTTAGTTGTCAATGGATCTTTATTTTATTTATTTATATATACGGTGCTTAAAATCAAACCCCGTGCCTCACACATGCTAAGCAAGCACTCTGCTACTGAGCTACAACCCCAGCCCATATTTTCTTTTCTTATTACTTACTGTGAATGCAGAATTTGTCCATTTGGTAATATGAAATTTTAGTTTTGAACTCTTTCCTTAAGCTAAAGATAAAAAAAAATAATTCTTACACTGGCATTTTGTATAATTAAGAATAAAAAATTTGCCCACCTCAATCATGGTGCAAAAAAAAAAAAAAAAACTAGGAAAGAATTTTAATCCAACATAGAAATGGTCTGACAAGGAGCCAAATGGAAAAACTTGGACAACTATCCAGCTTTCCCATAAATTGCTTTTTGCAGAATGATTGCAGCACCTGTCTAGAGGAATTGTAAATTCTCAGAATACCACATCCCAATGTCATTACTATAAATACATGTGACAGTAAAAAAAGACATTTTGTTCTTTGTAATATTTTTGCCCTTTGTCTCATTAAAATAAATGACAATTAACAGATCATCTAGACTTTGTTTTCTCAGCCAGCAGAGAGTTACTTACTCTTTTCCCATTTAGGCCAAACAAGAATGAGAAAGGGTGATATTTTAGTTGTGTAGGTATTTACCCTAGTGAAGGTTAAAATATCTAAGGCATGTTGGAAAGTGATATTCACTGTTAACACATCAATGAATAAATAAAGAATGATCACTCAGCAGGATAAGAGAATAGGAAGTTCCCACAGACATTCACAGGCAAAAGTGCTTTGTGAAAAGCACTACCTTATCTGATGACCACCATAAAGTTTACTAATCAAAACAGCATGGCACATTATCAAAAACCAACAGAACAGGTTAAAGAGCCCAGAAATATATCCACATATTTATGGACAATTATTCTTCAGCAAAGATGCCAGGAACACACGGTGGAGAAATGGCAGAAATGGATTGAGAAAACCAGATGTGCACATGCAGAAGAATAAAATTAGAACTTTATCTCACCCCATATAAAAAAATCAACTCAAAATGGATTAAAGACTTAAATTTAAAACCTGAAACTATAAGACTACTAAAAAACAAAAGGGAGAAGCTTCTTGACATGTCTTGACAACATTTTTTTTTTACATATGGTTTTCTAAACACAGACAACAAAAGCAAAATCAGACAAATGAGTTTGCATCAACCAAAAAGCTTATGCATAACAATCGACAAGGTGAAGAGACAGCCTAAAAAATGGGAGACAAGATTTACAAACCATATATATGATAAAGGAATAATATCCAAAATGTATAATAACTGACACAATTCAGTATCAAGAAAACAAATAATCCAATTAAAAAATGGGCAAAGAACCTGAATACACTATTTCTCAAAGACATACAAATGGCCACAGGCATACAAAAAACATGTTCAACATCACTAATCATCAGAGAAATGCAAATTAAAACCACAATGAGATATCACCTAACCATGTTAGAATGGCTATCATAAAATAAAAAAGAAAGATAAACATTGGTGGGGATGTGGAGAAAAGGGAACATTTGTACACTATCGGTGGCAATGAAAATTAATGCAGTCCTATAGGAAGAAGTACGAAAGTTCCATTAAAGATTGCAAATAGAATGACCATATTATCCAAAAATATCATTTCCAGATATATATCAAAAGGAAGCAAAATCAGTATGTCAAAGAGACATTTGCATTCCCATCTTCATTGCAGCATTATTCACAATAACCCAGATATGGAATCAACCTAAGTGTCCATCATCAGATGAATGGATAAAGAAAATATGGCAAACATACACAATAGGAAACCATCTAACTCTTAAAAAGAAAGAAATCTTGGGCTGGGGTTGTAGCTCAGTGGTAGAGTGCTTGCCTTGCATGTGGAAGGCACTGGGTTCAATCCTTAGCACCACATGAAAATTAAGTAAAGGTATTGTGTCATCTACAACTAAAAGTATATTAAAAAAAGAAGGAAATCTTATCATTTGCAAAAACATGGAAAAACTTGGAGGACATTATGCTAAGTGAAATAAAACAGGCACAGAAAGACAAAGACCATATGATCTCAATCACGTGAGGAATCTGAAGAAGTTGAATTCCTAGAAGCAGAGAGTAGAATGGTGCTTCAGGGGTCTAAGGACAAGGAGATACTAGTCAAAGGATACAAAACTTTGGTTAGATAGGAGAAATAAATTCAGGAGATACATTGCACATCATGCAATTCTATGGTAGCATTGCAAGTACAACATACAATTTGTGGTATACTTGAAAACTGCTAACAGGTTTGAAATGTCTCATCACCAAAAATAAGTATGTAAGTTAATAGATATGCCCACTGATTGATTTAGTTATCCCACAAGTTATACAAGTATCAAAACATCACGTGCATATTTGTCAGTTAAAAATAAAAATGAGCTGGATGAGGTAGTGCATGTCTGTAATCCCGGTAGCTTGGGAGGCTGAGCCAGGAGGATGGTGAGTTCAAAGCCAGCTTCAGCAAAAGTGAGGCACTAAGCAACTCAGTGAGACCTTGTCTCTCTCTCTTTTTTTTTTTTCCAGCGGACACAACATTGTTGTTGTTGTTTTTTTTTTTTTGTATGTGGTGCTGAGGATCGAACCTGGGCGGCACGCATGCCAGGCGAGCGCGCTACCGCTTGAGCCACATCCCCAGCCCGAGACCCTGTCTCTTAATAAGACACAAAAAATAAGGCTGGGGATGTGCTCAGAGGTTGAGTGCCCATGAGTTCAATCCCTAGTACCACCCCCCACCCCACCCCACCCCACCCCTGGCAAAAAATAAAAATGACTGTCCAATTTTGTATTTTATGCTATATAAATTAAGCCTTTAATTTGTGTTAAGAAATCATTATAATTCCTTATAAAATGATAGCTCTACTATACCTTTATAACTTCAAATTTTGCTTTACAAATATTTCAATTGAGCTAATCCTCTCATATGAAATACGATGTTTGTTTTCCTAGTCATGTGGCTCAGTGACCCTTAGAATTTCTATCTTTCTGCTCCTTTTTACCAGGCAGGATGAAGGGTGTGATTTATGTCAGAAACATGTTGTTTCTTTCCAAACAGCATATTTGAGGAGCAAATCCATAAACTGGATTTTATTAATAACAAGATACACTTAAACCTAGCAAAGTAGAGTTGAAGTTTTCCATGTGGTTAACTTCTACTAATTCTAAGGAAATCACTTTGAGCCCCCATGCCAGGCTAGGTGCCTGTCTTCTAAGTCTCTCTGGTGGCTAGCACATATCTCTATCATTGTCCTTATCACGCTATATTTCAATTTGTTCTATGGAGCTCTGTGTCCGCATTAGACTGTGAGCTCACTGAGGGCAGAACCCACATTAAATCTTCCTACTGAATACCATGTTCAAAGTCCAAAGTCACCTGGAGGAATGAAATTGATGACAAGGGGATGGTTTAGAGTGTCCACAATGAGCCTTAAATGATGCAGCTGTTCATTCAGTTCTCTCAGGAGTCCCACTTGGGCCCAACCATTCAAACTCTAAATGCTAGCCTCCGGTCAGGTCCTCATTTCCAATGTGCCAGAGATTGGGTGAAAGAAAGAAATGGGTCATTTTATACACCACTGAGTAGAAAAGCAATGACAATTTCTGGATGAATGAATTTTTGCAAAAGACAAGGCACTAACTTGGGGCTTTCTTGAGAAAGAATAGAGAAATAGCCTACCTCTTCTGCTTCCACATACACATATCACGAGTCACTGTCATTATCAAGGAACCAGGGCAAAAAATACAGCAGAATCCCAGGGGGAGAACTAGAATGAAATGATTAGGGAGGTAGATCTTACCAGGTGATGGAAGATCCGTCCCCTAGGATGCTCCTGATCTCTTCCCGGCATCTCTCCTGATGCTCAGGGTTCAGAGCCAGGCAGTAGAGGAGCCAGGAGAGGCTCACGGCCGAGGTGTCATGCCCAGCCAACATGAACGTGTTCACCTCGGACCGCAGGTCAGCATTGGAGAAGCTGTCTTCATTTTCAGCCTAGAATGTACAGTAGAGATGTTTTAATGAAATGCGAGTTTACAGATCTTTGGAGACCCAATTAAAATTAATGGCTCCAGGGGAAGACTTAGAGATTTAAAAAAAAGTTTCAATTTTTATTCAGTTCAACAAATATATTCTATGAGTGATACCTCACTCAGAGCATAAAGGAGAACCAACATTAGACAGGAAAAGCAGACTGCAAAGTGCTTTCCACTCATCAGGCCCAAGGAATTCTCTTCAGACTCCCAGATCTATCCAGATTTTCCAGTGCCAACTCCTTCTCTTTTTACATGCTTACTCATGTGACCCATTTTCCTTTGATTCCCTAAATTCTATGTATCTGTATAATCCCCAATCCTGTCAAATACATAATTTAGTCTTCAATGACTATGTCTAGTGACAGGTGCAGAATTCTATCCTTACCCCAACCTTCATGGAGCCAACCTCTCAATTAAAAGTACTGTTAAATTTATTGGATCAGCTTTGCTTTTTTCTCCACCGCATCCCCTCTTATCCACCTACACACATAGTTAACTGGATGATTAATTAGTCTAAGATATTTGGAAGATTTACCTGGGCAGAAAGGATAATATCCAGGAAATCCTGGTACTTTTTCTTTTGAGTGTTATCCTGCTTCATTCCAGCCTTGAGGGGTTTTTTTCTGTCCTGGATTACCTTTTCTGGGTAGAATAATATCTCTCCATTACCAAAGTGGCAGCAAAGTCAATCAAAGTCAAGTAAATTATAAAGTAAGTCAGGACCCATGAATAACTTCAGATTTTGCTGGCTTTTCAGAGACCAGACTGGGTACATTACATTTAAGTTGATTTAATTTTCACAGATGACTTATTTTTCCATCAAATGGACAACTTTTGATCAAAGTTCCAAAATAAAATACAACAAACCAAAGATATAGTTTATATAAGTAGGCAAGCAATATAATTAAGATAATTTCAAATTTAGATTCAAATGATCAATCATTCTTTTTTTCCTCTGAAATATCATCTTCATGAAAATTATCAGGTGAAATAGAAGATAGGCAAAACAATGGAAAAATGACCAAGAATAAACAAATAACCCCCCACCTCCAACACATGCTTGTTTGAAGGGACCAAAAGGAAAACCCCAAAAACATATGGAACAGAGCTATAGTTAAAAACCATAATCCAAGAAAAATTTCTAGAAATAAAAAATTGAAATCTATATATTAAAGGACCTAGTCTCTGCCTGGAAAAATTGGAACAGAATGACCAATTGTGATATATATCTAGTAAAAATATTTGACATTAAAGACAGAGGAAAAAAATCCTCAGAGACTTCTGACAAAAAGATTAAATGAGTTTTAGGGAAGAGAAAATTGGGCTAGCTCAAACTTGAGACAAACAGTAAAGAAATCAAGACAATAGTAGAACATTTCCAAGAAACTCAAGGAAATGAAGTATGAGATAAATATTTTATATGTAGACAAACTGTCCTTCCAGTATCAAGGCTATAGAAAAAAACTTGTTTTAAACATGGAAGAACTCAGGGAATGTTGTGCTCATGAACCCATTCTGAGAAATCTGCAGAGATGACTACTTCATTAAAAGTGCAGTTGGTTGCTCAACTATGTCTATATACTTGAAGTCACTGAAGTGTACACTTGCAAAAGGTTAAGATGGCAAATGCTAAATTATATACATTTTACCACAATACAAAAACTGGCAAGCTAGACCTCTTAGAACAGTAAAAGGTTAAATAAAGAAAAGTAGGAGACTAAGGATTCTACAAAGGAAATAAATACTATGGTAGCCTCAGAACAAAAACATAAACATCTTTATACTCCATGTATGTATAATATGTCAAAATACACTCTTCTGTCATGGGTATCTAAAAAGAACAAATAAAAAAATTAAAAAATATAAACAACTTAAATATCAAAGGCAGTATATATAAAAAGACCAAAGATTACATGCTGTATAAAGAAACTATATAGTGGATTCAATAATGTCTCCCCAAAATTCATATCTACTAAGAGCTGTGAAGGAGGCCTTATTTCAAAAATATAGTCTTTGTGGAAGCAATCAAGTTATGATAAAGTTGTATTGGATTAGAGTAGGACCTACCTCACTGACTTGTATTCTTAAAAGAAGAGAGGAATTTGGAAGCAGAGAGAAATCAACGATTTGAAGACAGGCAGAAATAATAGTGACGCATTTGCAAGCTGAGGAATGCCAAGGATCATTAGCAGACACTAGGAGGCAGAAAGAGAAGGCAAGAGCCTTCTCTAGAGCCTTCCCAAGGAAACATGGCCCTGCCAATACTTTGTAGTTCTAGCCTCCAGAACTGTGATAGAGAAGAAGTCTATTCTAAACATCGGTTCTAGTTTGTGATCACTTGTTATGACAACTTTAATAAATAAATACAGTAATTATACCATAATACACACAGTAATGATAACGTAGCTATATGACAGCATTGTGACCATGTATAACAGTCATTTCAATGAATGAGAATGAGAATAATATGCTTATTGAAATAAAAAGATTTTAAAACTGGCTCATAAAATAAAATCCAACTATGTGCTGCATAGAAGAAACATACCTAAAACAAAGTAATTCTGAATGGCTAAACATAAAAGGATAGGTGAGATTATATCAGACAATCATACATGACAAGGAAGCAGGGTTGTAATCTTGATATTGGACAAAGTAGAATTTGAACAAAACTTATTGAACAAGATTCAGTTTTTAGTACTAAAAGTCATGATATCACAAGACAATCGCTAAGAAGATATATACTTCAAGTAACAGACCATTTTACCTTGGGCTTGCAGGGTTGGGTTCACCTCCCTCAGCTGGGGAGTGAGGGCTGAGGTTGTAAAATGCTTTGTACTTTACTCAGAGTTGCCTTTCCTCTGTTTCTATGCATTTTAGGCTTTCTGTAACTCATTTATTGATTCCTGGAGTTTCTCTTCTTTCTCTCCTTGGAATAGTTTCCCCTTTGTGGCCTTGACTCTTGTGACTTGCCAAATTCCTCAAAGAGTTCTTCTACTAGGCCATTTTGTCTCACGCCCATCAGAACCAACTCTTTTATTACCTAAATAATCTATAATTACAACTCCCATCAGGCAGCACAAAAGTAAATCTGCCTGCATATGTTTAAGTCAAAGGCCTCCAGCGTAATAGGAAAATAACTTTGATGTGCAGAAATATTTTTGAGTTACAATTGACTATTTCCTGCTACTCACGTATATTTTAAAACTTAAATAAAATGGAAATTAAATGTAACAAAATAGACTGAAATAGAAACAGAAAAAACAATTTACTTTCATAGAAGAAATGGATAAAAATATGAAGGTGCTACCTACCTCTACACACACACACACACACACACACACACACACACACACGGAGAAGGAGGAAAGAAACAGAAATATTTGAAGCCATAAATGACTGAGAACTTTCCAAAATTAATAACACCAATCCACAGATCCAAGGAGCTCAGAGTATGCCATATAGGATGATATAAAAAAAATACACATATGCACAGCATATTCAAACTGCACAAAACAAACAGGAAATCATTAAAGAAAACACAGGAAAAACACCTTATTTATAGAGGATCAAGCATGAGAATCACATTGGACTTCTTGTTAGAAGCCATGCAAGCAAAAAGAAAGTGTAGTGAAATGTTTGAAGTGTTGAAAGAAAAAAAAATCCCATTGTCTAAAATTTTGTACCCAGAGAAATCATCTTTAAAAATTAAAGAGAACTTTCTAAGGCATATAAAATTGAGTAAATTTGTTACAGTAGAAATATTTTGTAAGGGCTGGGGATGTGGCTCAAGCAGTAGCGTGCTTGCCTGGCATGCGTGCGGCCCGGGTTCGATCCTCAGCACCACATACAAACAAAGATGTTGTGTCCCAAAAAAACTGAAAAAAATGGGTAAATGTTAAGATTCTCTCTCTCTAAAAAAATATTAAAAAAATATTTTGTAAGAAATGTTAAGAAGAAGTTCTTCAGCAATAAGGAAAATGATACAGACCAGAAGTTCAGATCTGCCCAAAGAAAGGAGTGTTAGGGGATAAGTGAAGGTAAAATGTAGGTCTTTTGATTTTCCTATTTTTAACTGAGCTAACAGATTACAGTTTGTCTCAAGTAATTTCAGCAACAATATATTTAATGATTATAGTTTCCAGATAAGTGGAATAAATGGCAAGTAATGCTATAGGGGACAGGAGGGAGAAATCGGGAATACTCCGCCAGAAGGTGCTTGCACTACCAGTGAAGTAGTGTAGTGTTACTGGAAAGTAGACTTGGATTAACTGTGGATATGTATGGCCACTGACAAAAGCAAGATGTATGATTGATAAGCTGACAGAGTAGAAAAAAATTGAGTCATAGAAAACACTGAATTAAAAACTACAGAAGGAGGGCTGGGGTTGTGGCTCAGTGGTAGAGAGCTTACTTGGCATGTGTGAGGCACTGGGTTTGATCCTCAGCACCACATTAAAAAAATAAATAAATGTAAAAAAAAGAACTTTATTAAAAACCCACAGAAGGTAGGAAAAGAATGGAAGACCAAAGAACAAAGAACAAAAACAAAGAGTAGAAAGCAGTAATAAATCTGGTAGCTACTAATTCAACTATATATATCATTTATCTTTTTTAAGCACCAGTGATCTAAATGTACCAATTGAAAGACGGATTGTCAGAGTACATAAAAAATGAGACACAGCTATATGTTGCCTATAAGAAACTTACCTTAAATATAAAGATACATACAGATTAAAAGTAAAGGAAAGAAGAAAGGTAAACCATAATAAATAAGCAAACGAAGGCTGGAGTATTTATATTCATTCCAGGCAGAATAAACTTCAGAGCAAGGAAAGGTACCCAATAAAGAAGGTATTTTATAATGATAACGAGGTTAATTCTCTAAGAGCACATCAAAAATCCTTAATGTGTTTGCATAACAACAAGCATCCAAATACGAGAGGCAAAAACTGATAGAATATTTGGATACTTCACTGTCTCTCTATTATAAATCCAGTGTAGAAAAATCAGGAAGCACACAGTTAAAACCAACAACATCATCTATCAACTGAATCTAATTGACATATGTGGAATACTTCACCCAATAAAGAAAAAACCCAGATGAAATGGACCAAATCCTTGAAAGATAAAATCTTCAAAAAACTCACATGAGAGACAGATTAAAATAGGTCTATATCCACTAAAGAAACTAAATCAATAATTAAGAACCTTCCAGAACAGGAAAAAAAAAAAAAAAAAAACAGGCCCAGATAATCTCACTAGTGAACTCTACCATACATTTAAGGAAGAAATCAAATGAATTCTATACAGTGTCTTCCATAAAATAGAAGTAGAATACTTTAACTCATTTTATGAAGCCAGCATTACCTTCATACCTAAATAAGATAGAGATATTACAAGAAAACCACAGACTGATATCTCTCATGAACATAGATGCAAAAATTCAACAAAAGTGGTATTTACTCCAGGTGGGCAAGGCTGGTTCAATATTTGAAAATCAATCAATGTAACTTATTAATTAACAGCGTAAAGAAGAAAGAGTACGATTAATCAGTAAATACAGAAAAGCCATTTGTCAAAATCTAACACTTATTCATGTTTAAAAGAAATCCCAGCAAATTGGGAACAGAAGGAAAACTTCCTCACCTTGACAAAGAATATCTACAAAACCCCTAAGTGTATATCATAGATGATGAGAAACTTGATATTTTCAATGAAGTCAGGAATAAAAAAATGATGTCTCCTCTCACCACTCCTATTCAACATCTTACTGGAAATCCTTGCTGATACAATAAGACAAAATAATATAAAGTATACAGATTAGGAAAGAATAAACAGAACTATGTTTATCCACAGATGATATGATAGTAGAAAAATCTCAAAGATTCAACAAAAAACACCTGAAACTAGTAAGTAATTATGACAAGGTTGTAGGATATGAAGTTAATAAATAGAAGTGATTTTTTATATACTATCAACAAACAATTGACATTTGAATTAAAAATAGAATATTATGTACATTAGTTCTGAAAAACATAATACTTAATATAAATGTAACAAAGGATGTGCAAATCTATTATGAGGAATGCTTTAAAAACCTGAAGAAAAAAATAAAATTTATCTAGATAAATGAAAAAATATTCCGTGTATGTATATAGATAGGAAGATTCAATATTGTCAAGATGTCACTTCTTCTTCCCTACTTGATTTTTTAGATTCAACACACTCACAATGAAAATCCCCAGCAGGTTATTTAAAAAAATTTTTTTTTGGGGGTACCAGGGATTGAACTCAGGGG
This sequence comes from Marmota flaviventris, assembly GCF_047511675.1. Taxonomy (NCBI): domain Eukaryota; kingdom Metazoa; phylum Chordata; class Mammalia; order Rodentia; family Sciuridae; genus Marmota; species Marmota flaviventris. The sequence continues at coordinate 36,467,943 of NC_092507.1, read as the reverse complement.
CACTCAACCACTAAGCCATACCCCCAGCCCTATTTTGTATTTATTTAGAGACAGGGTCTCACAGAGTGCTCAGCACCTCGATAAATTGCTGAGACTGCCTTGAACTTGCAATCCTCTTGCGTCAGCATCCCAAGTTACTGGGACTATGGCATGCATCACCATACACAACTGAAAATGTTTTGTTTTTAAAGTTTTCAGCAACCTGGACACTTAATATTTTCTCTAATAATTTTGATTTTGTTCTTTCATCATAATTATACATAATGAAAATGTAAAGAATCATCTAAGTCATATGTAGCTGCCCTCAAATCCACTCCTATTTACTCCAATAACCATATAAAAGTTAATATTTTCTGTGATCCATGATGCAAAAATATTTGAGGACTATTGCTATAAAGATGTAATGCCCACTTGTATCTTAAATTGTTTCTAACCTGCTTCACTGAATGTTCTCCTTATAGTATCTATATGTATATGTAAGTGTGAATATGCATGTATTGGTGAGTCTTGAAAGTTTCCTGGGGGCAAAGATATTTGATATAGTAACTATACTTTATATTTAATATTTATCCAATGCCAGGTACCATCCCAAGTCTTTTACATTTATTAGCACACTCATCATCACCAGAAACCTATGAGATAGGTTTATTTTTAAATCACCATTTTTCAGATGACTTTGAAACAAAGCAGTAACTGTCCAAAGTCAGGCTGCTAGTTAATGATGGAGTCCATGAGGGATAGACCTCTGGGTGAGTTTTCTCTATTATGATACTTATGAAAAGTAATGTTGAATTGCTTAAAAAATTTATTCTAATTTTTGAGTTTACACTTTGCTAACATAAACATATTTTTGAATTAAGCTTCTTTTGTGTGCATTTCCATGTCTACTCTTTCTCCCATCCATTCCTACATTGCATGAGTACTTTTAACTTATAATTATTACTGTAATAACTGCACAAAAGCTATATGTTATATATGTTTTTAAATCTTAAGTGTCCACTTATTATGTTTGTATTAATAACTGCACATAATAAAAACTGCATAACATAAGGAGAAGTCCTGAGAAGACTAATTACTACAATGGATGTAGCAAACTCTTCTAAAGGACTCAAACTCTATTTCATTTGAGCAGTGTCCTTATAAAAGCTCCATTAAGAACAATAATTTTTTTCTGTTCACACTGAGGCTTATCCCTCTTGATAGCCACAATACAATTAATGATGATATATGGACTTGGGCAAATCAAATCCAAGAAATACCCATGTATTTACCTGTGTGTTGATGTAGCACTTTGCTTAACTCTTGGAAGAGGTGGCCATTAGGGCTGAACTTGAAAATTATGTCATGGTGGTGCCAGAAATTGTACATGCGATAAAATATAATTTTGCGGAGTTCAACCGTTGCTTTTACATAAGGATCAAGGGAGCTAGAAAATAAAGTTAGGACACTGTGTCAATAATTGACTTAGATAATGATGAACAAATATCTGTTTTGCTCTCCTGTCACTGACCCATTTATCTGGCAGTTGGTCTCCCGGCTGAAAGCACATTTCATGATTATGTCCAGGGCCATCAAGTTGATGTGTTCAAAAACCTCCACGGCTGTGTCCTGAGTGCTGCAAATCTTCTCCCACTTATCCTGGCAGAGGATGTCAAGATCAACATCATCACTATCATCAAAATGCCTTCATTTGCAGTCTCCTCCCTGACCTTGCCCTTATAACATAAGAGACACAATTTTGACCCCTCAGGAACCAAAGTTAAGAAAGCAAATGAGCCATGTGCTTATTTTGGGCTTGAAGAAGAAAAATATGCATCTAGCTGAGTGATAAAAAACATGTAATAAATTGCATATCTGGTAAATGGTCCTTCAAGTGTTACTATTTCCACATAGATCAGAGTTCTGTAGAATAGGCATTGCTAGTGCAGGCCCCATAAGTACAAAGGGTTTCCTTCCTTCACTTTCAGTCCCCAACTTGCTAGACACCCTGCCACTACTCTCAGCCACAGTAACGGTACTTAAAAGATACTTGCAACATTTTCAAAAACATTTTATATTCAGAAACTGGGCTAGAGAGAAGCTGGGCAGTGGAATAGTTGCAGGGAGCTGGCTCCCAGCCAGGTGCAACCCGTGCCCACCTGAATTCCCCCCACAAAGAGACCTATTCACACGGCTTGAAATGCTTTGCCTGACTTTCCCAAACTGGCACAGAGTCCCCAGTTGTAAATGTAATTGTCAATATAAATATTCTTTGTGTAAAAATGCAAATAAATGGAAATGTTTAAGCTCAAGTCAACCTGCATTTGTTGAGCATCTACAAGTGCTAAGCTAGTTCCCAAGGACTAGGAGTCTGAATAAAATGTAGAGTTTGAAAACCTTATACCAAAGTGTCAATTGTTTAGTCAGGTAGCTTGCATCTGAATTAGCTACTTTAAAAAATATTTTAATTAATTTCCATTAGTTGAATCTATTAATGGGGCTCAATGTGATATTTCAACACATGTATACAGTGTGCACAATGAGCACAAATGTTACGTTTAGAAGAGATGAGAGCAAGAGCAGTCTTTGAAGTTCAGTGCACTCTGGAACTGTTCTGCAGGGGGAGGAAGTATGAGAGGAACTCATGGAAATGGACTGAGAAACAGGAAAGGCAGAAATAGCTCCTAGAAATGGAGGTTGAAATTGTGTTGGTCGCTGAGCAGCACCAGAATTGGAAGAGGGTGCCCTCTTCCCTCTCTAACTCTGTACCTGGTAGTCTTTGGGTCTTTGCCTCAAGGCCTCACCAATGACTTCACCACCATCCAGGCAGGGGTTAAATGGGATTCTGTGAACTTGGCTGAGAAGCCAGTAGAGGAACTGGAAACAGTGATTCCTTGGGAACAGAAATGATTTTGGAGATGATGGTGAAGGGAATTTGGCTTTTTGGTATTTGAAGTATTTACGATGAAACTGTATTAATGAATTATTCATCCAATTAAAAGAAATACAATTTAAAAATTAAAAGCTTTTTAAAAGTAGAGCTTGGGCACAGCTAACTATAAATCAGAAACGATCCCAGGAATGCTCCTCTGCAAAGACCTCCTTCTCCTTTGGGGTGTAGATCACCTCATAGTGATCCTTCACTATCTACAAGGGGAACTTCATATCCGGATTTCAATGAAGACATTTAATCCTCTGCTTAGTTCTTTATGGCCCTCATACAAATCCATTCCAACCTACAAATCTTTGTTCATGCTGACCAGCTCCATCTAGAACTCTCTCAATCATATTATCTACATATACACACATCTAATTTATATTTCATGGTAAATTTTAGTCTCTCTGGAATCAGAAGCTGCCATAGCTGGTCTTGGCTTTCTTACTTGTCACCTACAGCACTTACTGCATGAATATCAATATATATTCTGAGATTCTATAGCAATTCACCAAGTCAGAAGACTAGATCTTTTCATTATTATTTTAATCACCCAAAGAAACAGCAAAAGCTTACACAAACATCTATTTTTCAGTGGGTACTTATACATGGATTAATTTCAGAAATTGACTTTTGATTTTCACTATCCATGAAATGTATGCCTAATACAGTTCCAGTTAGAAGCCCCTTGCAATGCAACAGAGCTTCACTTCCCCACCCTACTTACCAACATCGTATTCACAGAATGGGCCATCATATCGACATATGTTTTCAGGATATCACAATGGAATCCAGGAGTCAGTAGTCGACGATGCTGGAACCACTTGGGCCCATCTAGATTCAAGAGTCCTTTTCCTTGAGAAATAAAAGACATAAATCCATGCCACTTATTAGATCAGAGAAAAAGGAAAGATAAAGAATAGCATGGAGTGAAATAGTATAATATCAAAGAAGGGCTCATAGGTTAAGATGGTAGCGAGTTTTGTTGCTTATATCTGGGATGGATGAATTTAACATCCTGAGTTTCAAAGTCTGATAAGTTTCAAAGTCTGATGAAATGAGAGTGGTAATACTAAAATCACTATGTAGTAATTGAGGAAGTTGATTAAACTTTCTGAGGCTTATTTTTTTTCAATAATAAATTTTGATAATAAATACCAATCTTACTGTGTCATGCAGATTCTATGGAGATGTATAATAAGATACAAAACCTAGTCCTGCCCTAGCTCACAGTAGAAACACAACAAATATCCATCTCCTCTCCACTGTAAACCAATTCATAAATGAGTGAAATACAAATTCACTAGGAACTGTATTTCCAGATACCACCCTCTTGAGCCCTGGTCTATGAATGACACACATGTAAACACTTATCAAGGCTAATACCTCACCATAATCTATTGCCAGAGTGTTCATTAAGGATTTATTTTTAAAAGGACCTGAAAGTCTGAATGACACTATTCATTGAGTGCTTAAAATATGCCAAGCTCATGATGCATAGTCTGGCTCTGGTACAATGTTGGGCATTACATAAAGTGCTAGAAATACACATTAATTTGTCTCATAACAGCTATAACAGTGATTCTTATCCTCATTTTCAAAGATGAGGAAACTAAGGCATAGAGAGATTAAATCACTTCCTTAAAATCACATTCAATTAGTCTACTGGTATGGGGGGCAGGATTCAAATCTAAGGGGATCTGGATCCAAAGCCTAGATTCTTTCATTTAATTCTTTCCTGGTCTAGCACACACATTGATTATATGACTAAAGAGCTTAATTTATCTGCTCATAGAATATTGCCAAACTGTACTTCAGAATAAAATTCATTGATTTGCATATGAAAATAAGAGAACTACAAAAAAAAAAAAAAAGAAAGAAAAAAAAATCCAAGGAAACAAGAGAGACCAAAGGAGTCTCTCAGAGTAGGAATGGTGAAGCTACAATTTTAAGGAAAGAGAAGGTAATGTAGGTTAGATACACAAAAACAAAATATAGATATTCTGATTTAGTTTAAATTTATGTCTTGTTTGGAATATATTATATCATTTTCAGTTGCTTCATTCATATTGGCAATGTCATGGATTAAAAAAAAGCTTTATTAATATAAAGTGCTTAAAACAGTTCTTGGAATGCACATAGTCAATGAATGTTGGCTAAAACAAACAATAAAAATGTGATGTCTCTATTAAAACAAAAAAGAAATTGAGGAGACAGTTTCATCCCTATGATGCCTTGAAAATGGGACTTTGAGGAGAGAAATGGATGAGAAGGCTTTCCAGGAAGTTCTGAGTTGACCTTCAAGCTCCCCTGTGACCTTCCCCTAGATAACTCCCAGTATATATCAACCTCACTCTTGATACTTTTGAGGTCAGATTTGAGTCTCTGAAGTGCTCTACCATGCAAAGGGGACTTAGTGGGAAAGCAGGTTACAAGTTGGCACATACATACCAAGACACGGAGTCATGAACCTGTATGGGTACTGGGACTTGGGGTCTGCAGAGTCAAGCAGAGGAAACAAACAAAAGACAGCATTAGAGGGAGCACTCATTACCAGTCAGTGAAGGTTTTTTTTTTTTTTTTTTTTTTTTTTTTATCATTTGCTCATGTTCACCACAAACAGGGAGCAAATGGGAGCCCTGGGAGGTGGGGGAAACACAGGTCTTGGTTCAGTACCAGAGAACAGCAAGTCCGGGGAGACACACAGATACCCAAACCCAGATTCTTCCCTCATTTTCTCTTCCACCAACAGAAACAGTGGTTGCCAGAGGATTGCCACATTTCCAGAACAGGAGTAGCACAACATATATCCTTTGTGAAAGGTATATTAAATATGAGACACACCAGCAGTCACCATAGAGTGAGATACGAACGCCTCCTGTTGCTCTTGTGACTCTGACATGGAGTTTCTTAAGAGTTGAACTTGAGACAAATCAGAGGAGGGGGATGGGAAACCTGGAGACTTTCAGGGAAAGGCTCTTTTCTTTTATAAGGTTTTACTAAGGATGAGGAATATGAAGAACAGTTAGAATATGAGACACTTGTTTTGCAAAGTTGACAGAGCAAACACTGGCCATGTTAGTTCTGTGCTATGCATAATTCACGGTGGAGGCCTTGAAAAGGGGTGGGTAGAGGAGGCAACTGATTCATGGCCCCCAAAAGAACATAGTTGAGTAACATACATAAAGGTTAAAAAAAAAACTGGATCATAATCAAGAGGTTGGGCTGGTATTGGAAAGATATACATCCAGAATTATGTATTGAGCCTACAGGGGCGGGGATACTTCTGATTTCCCCTGGAGGCTTATGTTCTGGACAGATGGGAGTCGGGAGTATTGATGAAAGGGAAGTCACAAAAATGAGAGGGGCAAAGGCCAGTCTGGTAATGACAGCTCAGCTTTAAAGGACTCTGGAGTTGGGAACTAGACTAGGGACTGAGAAGGACATAAGGAGTTCACTTGGTCAGAGTCCTGTCCCCTCTCCACACTTGCTCCAGGGTATCATAAAGACCCAGTACTCCCTTTCCTCTGAATGGAGCCTCCACTGCCATGGCTAATATCCAAAGCCTTCGCAGTATACTGGGCCCATAGGCCCTGGATTGGCCTATTTTGATCCCCAGCAAGCAGCAGAAGGAGGAGCTAGAAGCACACTTCCTGAAGGACCCCTTTCCATCCCTGGGTGCCCTGGTGCCCCTGGCCTCCCACCTCGGCCTAGAGGAGCAACACATGAAGAACTGGTTTAGGGTGCAGCAGTGTTCATACTGGTACTGGGAACCAGGCTGTCACCACTTTGAATTCCACCCCTACCGGCCCTCGCAGCCCTCGTGTTCATGCTGGGCACACTCAACCTGGGCAAGCCCAACCTGGGCAAGCCCCCCCTGGTCTGGCTTGTCTTGTACATGCCCATCTGCCAAAGACGCCCACTTCCCCAGCCCAAGAAGCCCCAGAAGCTTCTCCATTCAGGGCCAGGCCTGTGGGAACCTTCCAGAGAGTACCCAGGAGAGTGTCCCAGCAGCAGCCTTTCCTGGGGAGCCCCATGGCTGGGGCCTCGGGGTATATGGCAAGCAACTAGAAGCCGCCTTGAAGACACTTGCACATGACCTTCAAGACATCCTTGAAGACGAAGACAAATGGGGTCCAAGAGATTTCTGAATGGATAGGGGTTCTGTACCTGCCACATTCCACAGGTCTCACAGGTCCTCATTCTGGCCACTATTCCATCTAATTGTTGTCCCCACCTGTCATTTGAGTCACTTGGGAGTGTGTCTGGGTCTCTAGGAGTGGAATGGGGTTTCTGGGTGTATTCCCTTCGTGCTTCCCCCCACCCTGCAGGTGGACACTCAGTATTATGAGGCTGTGACCACCTGCTGGCTTGTGTCCTAACCACAGTTTTCCCTCATGAATAAAACCCCTCGTTTTTTGTTTTTTTAAAAGACCCAGTACTAATCTCTGCTTCAGTTCCTGCTTGTGGGTCATGTCCATCTCACTCCTAGGAGGATTTGCCCCTTGTCTTACCTGTTCTGCTCAGAAATGTCTTTGCATAGTCTGGGTCATAGATAAAGAAAAATGCCTGAAAGGGCCCAACCCAACAAGGGAAGGCACAAGGATACTTTTCAACAGTCTCCTCAAGCTTCTCCATTTTATCTTCCTGAAGAAACTGCAGGGAAGAAAAGAAGAAAAAGAAAAAATAAAGGAAATTAGAGAACTGGCTGGACTTGTCCTGTCTCAATAACTTCCTTAACAGGACTGCAAAACTCAGGAAATAATACCAAGGACTAACAAATGTTATGGCATCAAACTGAAAAGAAGAAATAAGTGTGTCAAGAGAGAAACTACAGAATGGGAGAAAATCTTTGTCAGTTACTCTTCTGACAGGGGATAAATATCTAGAATATACAAAGAATTCAAAAAAAAAAAAAAAAAAAAAAAAAAAACTAACACCTCCTGAAAAAAACCAAGTAACCCAATTAGTAGATAGACAAATGAATGAAACATATTCCTCAAAAATCAGAAATAACAATGGACAAGAAATATCAGAAAAAATGCTTGACATCTTTAGCCATCAGGGAAATACAAATCAAAACTTTATTGTAATTCCATCTCACTTCCATTAGAACTGCAATCATCAAGAATACCAATAATAATAATTGCTGGTGAGGAAGTGGCAAAAAAGAACACTTACATTTTGTTGGTGGGATTGTAAATTAATATGTCCACTAAGAAAATTATTATGGAGGCTCCATAATAATTTATTTCTAGTCAAAAGACTAGAAATAGAACCACCATATGGCCCAGCTATTTCACTGCTTGATATTTATCCAAAATAATTAAAGTAGCATACTATAGCTATACATAGAAAGAAGTGCATATATATGTCATATATATATATATATATGTAAAGAAATAAGTGCATATATATATATACCATATATATGTATACTATTTTTAGCATTATAGTTATACATAGTAGTTGTGTTCATTTTGACAAAATCATACAAGCATGATATTTGATTTATTCCATTTCAATCCTTATTTCCCCCACTTTCCCTTCCATCCTCCCTTTCTCTATTTTCCTTCCTTTACTAATCGTCCTTTGCTTGTTTATTTATTTTTTATTGTTTGCTTTCTATATAATTTATAGAAAGTCTATATATATATATATATACTTTCTATATATATATACTTTCTATAAATACTATACATACTATACTTGAAATTCACTGTGGTATATTTATACATGCACAGAGCATGACTTTGTTAAGTTTATTTTGCTTTTCCTCTCCTTTCCAGTCCTTCCTCCCTCCATCTCAATTTCCTTCTTCTTCTCCACTGATCTTCCCCATATCCTTATGATAGCTGATCCTTCCTTTTTTCCCCTTATTGTGTTCTAACTTCCCTATGTGAAAGAAAACATTTGACCTTTGATTTTTCTGAATCTGGCTTATTTCACTTAGCATGATGTTCTCTAGTTCTATATATTTACTGGCAAATGCCATGATTTCATTCTTTTTTTATGGCTGAGTAAAACGTGTGTGTATCACATTTTTTTAATCCATTCGTCTATTGACAGCATCTGGTCAGGTTCCATAATTTGGCTATTGTGAACTGTGTAGCTATAAACATTTATGTGGCTGTATCATATAGTATGCTGATTTTAGTTCTTTTGGATAAATACTAAGAATTGGGATAGCTGGGTTCCTTTCCTAGTTTTTTGAGGGGTCTCCATACTGCTTTTCAGCGTGGTTGTATTAATTTTCAGTCCTACCAACAATTGCATATTTACGTTTATAGCATTGCAATTCACAACAGCCAAGTTAGGGAAGCAGCCTTAGTGTCCATCAATGGACAAGTGAATAAAGAACATGATATAGATACACATGGAGTTACTCAGCCATGAGGTAAGATAAAATCATATCACTTATAAGAAGGAACTAGAAAACATTATGTGAAGTAAAATAAGCCATACTCAGGAAGTCAAGGGCCATATGTTTTTTTTCTCACATGTGGAAGCTAGAGAGAGAGGAAAAAAAAAGGTGAGGAGGGGTGGGGTTGGAGTGGAGAGGAAATCTTATAAAAATAGGAGGAAGACCCTTAGGGTAGAAGAAAAGGATCAGGAAGAGGGAGGTACTGTGGAATGAAATTTATCAAATTTTGTGCATGTATAAATATAACACTATGAATCCCACTATTGGGCTGGGGATGTGGCTCAAGCGGTATCTCGCTCGCCTGGCATGCGTGCGGCCCGGGTTCGATCCTCAGCACCACATACAAACAAAGATGTTGTGTCCACCGAAAACTAAAATAAATAAATAAATATTAAAATTCTCTCTCTCTCTATTTAAAAAAATGAATCCCACTATTACATATGATTATAATGCAATAATAAAAAACTAAAGGAAAATAAAAAGGAGTTGGGAGGGGATAGAAGAGGAAGAAAAGGAGAGAAGGTGACTATATGAGATGATGGAAATGCTAATTTGTTTGACTATATTAATCTCCTTACTATTCTTATGCCTATCAAGATACATATATTAAAACATCATTTTATTAACCTTAAACATATACATTAAAACCTGAAACAAAATAATCAGAAAATTATCAGCATTTTCAATAGTCATCTTGAAAGGTAGAGACAATGAAATAACGCCTTCAAAATTCTGAGAATAAACAATTTTTTTCTTTTTTTCTTCTGGTACCAAGGATTGAACCCAGGGGGCTAAGCCACATCCCCAGCCCTTTTCTATATTTTATTTAGAGACAGGGTCTTGTTGATTGCTTAGGACCTTGCTAAGTTGCTAAGGTTGGCTTTGAACTCATGATCCTTCTGCCTCATCCTCTGCAGCTGCTGGGATTACAGGTATGAGCCACCTCCCCTGGCTTGGGCATAACCAATTTCTTTTTTTTTTTTTAAGTTGTAGATAGACACAATGCCTTTATTTTACTTTTATGTGGTCTGTGGATAGAACCCAGTGCCTCACACATGCTAGGCATGCGCTCTGCCACTGAGCCACAATGCCAGCCTTGAGAGTAAATAATTTCTAAAGAATTCTATACCTAGCCAAACTTAATTCCATTCATGTTTGAAATTAGAATGTTAATAGCCATTTAACAGCTCAAAAAAAAAAATCCTTCACTCATTCCCAAGAATCAAACCATAAAAATGATGAAATAAATAGGAAACAAAAGAAGCCATACTGACCAGGAGACATGAGATGTGACACAGGACAGCATCAATAGGAGGTCCTGGAACAACAGCTATGTACCAGGCCTAACTGGATTGGAGCGGGAGGAGAGGGCTGTGGGAGAAATGCCTCCAGAAAAGCATCTGGCCTGATAGATTACTTGGTATATTTTAATATTTGAAAATACTGAGATGTGTGTGATAGCCCTATTAAAGCTATTTCCATAAAAAGCATAACAGATATTGAAAATCTAAGCACATGGGAAACTGAGGAAGTTAGCCATACTATAGGGGAGGGAGCTGTAGTAGAAAAGGGTCAAAATCAGCCTGGACCATTTAGATCAGCAGTAAATAGGATTCACACAACCAAAATAATATAGAACACCAAAGAAAGAAACTGAAGAAGACATTAGAAGATGAAAACCTACATGCCCCACCCGTCCTTTTAAGATTCTGCACAGCCCTTCACAGACATTCTTTCCTCTCCTAGGAATTCTCCAAGACTCTATGAGCCTCCATTGAAGCACTTTCTACTTTGTATTTTCATTTCTTTTGGTGGCCTAAGTCTGTACCTGACTTGGGCCCCTTGAAGGTAGGGGCCCATTTTGTTTTTTGTAATTCTAGTATCTATCACACAAATGCCACTCAAAATTGGTTGAATTAAAAACAAAATCAGGACTGGGAGCAGATTTAGAGAACAGGAGAGACCCAAAAGCAACAGTCTCCCTCTTTATTTGATAAATTTCAATCAATCATATTTCTTGAGAGGTTGGCTGGGATAGCTCCCTGCTTCACAAGAATCTTTGGAAAAGAAAGTTAATTTTCTTTGGTTAGAATGGACTAAAGGGTGCCAACAATTGTGTTTAATGTTGCACATTTTATGCAATTAATAAGTATTGTTTATAATAACATACTATTTTAAACAATATATGTGGAAGGCATTTTACAATGTAGTACATATATACATGGAAGAGATGGGTGAAGCAATTGGCGGTTACCCCTCGCTTTTTCAATAGCTCCCTCCCGATCCCCCACTGTTTCTTCTCTAATGACCTTTCCCTGTGGGGCTGCTGAAAAGGTGCTGAGAGTCACAGGCTGAGCTGGGGCTCCGTGCAGGACCGAGGGTCTGGAGATAGGAAAAGCAGCAGACGCCTCGCCATCCGCAGGCTGTCTCTGGCACCCACCTAAGACCCCTTCCCTTCCAACTACCTTCTGGTGCCCGTAGAACCAGTGGGTGGGAGGCGCCGGGAAGGGGCGGAGGTCCCGCAGCAGTCGCTGCCTTCGTAGGTAGAGTTTGATGGCCTGCAGGAGTCCCAGGGCTAGGCAGAACACGAACGCCAGGTATAAAGGCCGCGCCCATCGCGTTTCCAGCCAGGAGGCCTCCATCGCTCTGCGCACGCCAGGCTCACTAGCAGGCTCCAGGGACCGGGAGGGAGGTCGTGCGCTTTCACCAGCCCAGAGCTGGCGAGCATCACTCAGGCTGTCGCCTCTCAGCCCTGCATTTCCCGGGGAAGGAGAAAGGACGGTGGGAGGGGCGGCTCAGGCCAGGGAGAGGAGGCAGGAGCGCGTTCTTGATTCCTAACCCTTTATCCACTGATGCGCATCTTGCTTTAGGCGAATTTCTTTCACTGTTCTGCGGTGTAGTATTTCAATCATGGAAGATCCGAATTTAGATTTTGAAATAACGCCTAGGCTGAGCTAATTGTTTTTTTTTTTTTTCTATTTGTCATCAATAAATAATAAGCTGCTATGCAAAAAGACCTTCCTTCCCACTCTGGAATCCTATCTAAAGCTATAGGCGCTGGAGAGGGGGAAGGGAGGTGTATGATGATTTTATGTATGTCATGTGGGCTTATAGAGAGTGTGCTGATGAATGTTTTACAATTGCTTCTCACGCCGATTTGTGACTAGTACCAGCGTCTACAATGTTTCATACTGTGGATATGAGGGCACTGAATCCTGAATTGGAAAGAGACACAAAACAATACATCATCATATAGTATTTCCACCATTCAGATATAATCAGGGCTTACTACATAATTTGTGGCTCTCAGTTCAAAATAAACGTAGGATCAAAGTTTTATAATTTTCAGATAACAGAAAAACTTTAAACCAAGCAAATGCCCTTCAAAGTTTAGGGTCCTGGGTACTGTTCAGGTCGCAGTCCATGAAGTTGCCAGCCCTGGATGCAACAAACAACCTCAAGAGCACAGAAAATAGTAAACTGTTAAATACAGTCAGCCCTTCATAGAATGTGGCTTGTTGTACAATAATTAAAGAAACAGTCAATGACTTTTAGAATGCTTTAACCAACTACCAGATATTCTCACCCCTTCTCAGTACTCTAGAGAATGTCTTGTGTTCTCTTCATTCTTTTTTATGTGAAATTTTTATATTTTAAGTTTTAGTTACAGAAGACATTAGAGTCCATTTTGATAAAATTATACATGCATGGAATTTATCTTATTCTAATTAAAGCCCAAATCTTGTGGATCAAGGGTTTTAAACATAGTTTGTTGAAAGCCTATTCATTCAACAAATATCGATCACTTATAACACATGAATCAGTGTTCTCAAAGCTGGAGATAAAGCAGTGAGTAAAATACCATCTTTGCTGTCACAGTGCTTCTGTTTTTCTGTCCTTTGTACCTGGATCCTAAGCTATGAGCTGATGGGTGCAGAATTATTCAGGGTCCAACTGCAGCTGTAACCAATGCTGAAACCAGTTTCTACAAGCAAGAGTCTGCTGATACATGTCAAATATATGATATAATATATGTACAGTAAATCCTCTGTGGATTGAAAATATTTTTAAAAAATTGCATCAGTACTGAACATGTACAGACTTTTTCTCTTGTCATTATTCCCTAAGCAGTACAACAATTATATACATAGCATTTACATTGTATTAGGCATTACAAGTGCCCTAGAGATCATTCAAAATATTCAGGAGGACGTGGTTAGGTTATATGCAAATACTATGCCAGAGACTTGAACACCTGTAAATTTTGGTATCCTTCCGGGGGAGTTGGTCCTGGAACCAATCCCCCATGAATACTGAGAGAAGACTGTAATTACAAAGTGTGAGTTTTTAGAATTTATTTCCTATTAGATGGTGAACAAGGATTTTACAGGCCCCAGTTTCTGTCCCTCCTCTCAGCCTTCTTTGTAGGTGTTGCCCATCATCTATTCATTTGTTCATTTACTTATGCGAAGGCAGGCATGATTCAGATGTTGGATTTACAGCCCTGAACAATAAACCCAATTTCCTCTACAGCTTCCTATTCTCTTCTCTGTCAGTACCCACCCCATCCAACTCTCCTCCCAGTCTTTGGGATTTTATTTGGCAGGTACATGGTTAAAACAGTCTCTAAGGCTGGCAACTTCATCCTGGACCAAGTTCTGGCCTCTTGCATATTCCATTATACCATATCAGTAAATGTTCCAGCTTCCCCAGACCTTTCCACCTCCTGCCCACCTCCATCCCTCAATTGGATATTGATTATAGTTGTTTTTAAATATATATTTTTTGTTAGACATGGACACAATATCTTTATTTTTATTTATTTTTTATATGGTGCTGAGGATTGAACCCAGTGTCTCACATGTGCAAAGCAAGTGCTCTGCCACTGAGCCACAATCCCAGCCCTGGACATTGATATTTGAGAGTGTCTGTGAATCTTCTGGTTTAGTTTCTTCTGGGTAACTCAAGACACCTTAGTATCCTGCTTCTTGCCCAAACCATGATGGGTATATGGTGACCTTCATGTGACCACATGGTGATCCTGGGCTAAAGACCTTAGATCATTGTTCTACCTCAGGGTCCTGATATTTAGCCTTGTCTGGTCCTTGTGTCCCTTGTGCTGACTGGCTAATACAGGGTGTGACTGGTGAACTTCTAGTTAGTCCTCAGGGTCAGAGCTGGTCCCACCCAGGCTCTTGCTGGTGGTATGAATTCCTCTGAGGTCTTAGCAGTTGATGAAGTAACCCCTCTGCTCCAGGGTCAATTTCTCCCACCCAGAATCACTCCCATTGTTCTTTTGGAGGTAACAAAGTTACTTTGTGACTTTTTGCAGTATACACAAGTAGCCTATGAGAAGCTTGAAGGTGTTAGCTCAGGTCTTCTCTCTTCTTCACTCCATTGTCACTCTGGTTCCTTCCCAGAGGAAGCAAGTCAAAAATCTATGCTTTTAACTTTTCCTTCTATCTATCTTCTATAGTTTGGATGTTTAATGTTCCCAAAAGGCAGTGAGCTGTGGGGTGAGAGTCCCTGAAAGCAGTCCCCAACAAGGCCACGTGTAATGGAGCCATAGAAACAAAGCCAAAGCTGTAATGGAGAACCAAGGAAGGAGGTGGTACCAGGGTGTGTGGCACTTGTAAAGGGAATCTATGGGCAGTGTGCAAAGCCAGCCTGAGAATGTGGCCATGTGGGTTGGAACTAGCAAGGCTGCAGGGCTGTTCAAGCCTTTGGGAGCCCACCTTCTGTCACAGTGTACCATGGATGTCAGACAGGGAGCTTTAGGATTTCATGTTTGCCCTGCTAGATTTCAATCTTGTTTGAGTCTGATCTGTCCTTACTGTTTTCCTATTCTTTTTTTTTTTTTTTTTTGAGAGAGAGAGAGAGAGAGAGAGAGAGAGAGAGAGAGAGAGAATAGATAGATAGATAGAGAGAGAGAACCTTTTTTTTTTTTTTGTAAATGGATGCAACACAATGCCTTTATTTTTTATGTGGTGCTGAGAATCGAACCCAGGTTCCACCCATGCTAGGCGAGCGCTCTCTACCGTTGAGCCACAATCCCAGCCCTGTTTTACTATTCTTTGTTAATATTTACTTTGTGCCTGTGTGGGACAGGCATTGCCTTTTGGAATTATATAAAATGTTTCTTTTTTATTTATATAGGAGCTCATAGCTGACTTTGCCTTAGGTCTCAGAGGAGACTTTAGACAGACTTTTAAAAATATTTATTTATTTTTAGTTGTAGGTGGACACACAATATCTTTATTTCATTTTTATGTGGTGCTGGGGATCGAACCCAGTGCCCCACATGTGCTAGGCAAGCACTCTACCACTGAGCCACACACAACCCCAGTCCTAGACAGACTTTTGGACGTTGCTGTAATAGTTTAGATTTTAGGGACTCTTGGGTTAGAGAGCACATTTTGCATTGTGTAAAGGTGTGGTCAAGGAGGGTGCAGTTGCTAGTATTGATATAAAGAAGCCAAGATAGATATGAACCCCAAAATATATATGAAACTTTAGAGACATTGAGAGGAATGATATGGCTTGGAAGTTGAATGTCCTACAAAGATCTGTGTGTTAAAGACTTAGTCTCCAAGGCTGTAATATTGGGAGATGCTGTGAACCTTTAGTAGGTGGGGCCTAGTAGAAGGTCTTTAGGTCACTGGGTGAATGCCTTGAAGAGATTGTAGAACTCTGTCTCTTCTTCTTTTTCTTTGCTTTCTGGTTCATAGGTGAGCAGTTTGTTCTTCCATGTATTTCTTTTTAAAAAAATATTTATTTTTTAGTTGTTGGGCACAATACCTTTATTTTATTCATTTATTTTTATGTGGTCCTGAGGTTCTAACCCAGGGCCTCACACATGCTAGGTGAGCGCTCTACCACTGAGCCACAACCCCAGCCAATGTTCTTCCATGTATTTCAACCATGATGTGCCAACTCACCAGAGGCCCAAAGAATTGGGGCTACCTGATCTTGGCCCAGAAACTAAAGAACTGTAAGTCAATAGTCCTTTTCTCTTTATAAGTTACTTGACTCAGGAATTTCATTATAGTAACTGAAAGCTGATATAATATACTGTCCAAACCTCCATTTGTAGGATTTTAGTCTCTATGGGAAAAAGAAACCCTCCTATCTCTAAATACCTGACCTCTGCCTCTCCTTACCTTACTGCAAGAGGTGTACTTTTTCCTTCCATCTTCATTTCATGTGATAGGAAATGTACTTTTTCTACGTGTTCACTCTGTCTCTTATTGAGAATGAAGATCTATAAGCTACTCCAACAGGGCATGCTAATGGAAGATAAATAAATTTTGAAAATTATTTATTCTTGACAAACACCAGCTTTCAATATTTACCACAACTCAAAATCCTATTCTGAACACCAAAAGCTGAGCAGTGACTCCTTACTGCTCTTGGCACTGAATTGAATTACCACTAAATTGAATTGCCTTGCCTACAGTACAGGGGACTGGGAATTATGAAAAGTCCCAGAAATATAGATAACGAGCCGCGTCCTTTGATGAAAACAATGCCCTGAGATTGCCAGAAGGAGTCCTTCAACCTCTTCCAATGTGCATCTTATGGCTTCTACCATGTGACAAACAAGAGACAGGAAGTTAGTGGCATCAGGGAACTACCTCAATACTGTACAAAATCTGCAGAAAATTATACATTTATCTACAAATATGGCAGTGCAAGGTAACAAGCTTTTGACCAAAGTTATAACTCAGCACAGAAACACATAATTTTGATCCATTAAAACGTGGAAATATTATTATTTCTCAATAATAAGTAAGTTTTTAGAGATAAACTCTTTTTGGAACATGGAACCATGGGATAAAAATCTAGACATTTGTGGTGCTGGTTCCCAGGACAGCATTGCTACCTACCAATGTGGGATTCCAGAGATTCACTCATTTGCTCAGTTAGTAGACGTGTAGGATGTTCACTGTGTCTTAGACCCCATACATCTACATGCTGGGAACTCAGGGTAGTGGGGAGATGAGGACTGCTTATGTACTCTTAAGGTAGTCATCATATAAATGGTACTGATATTCAAGGTAGGCAAAGGAGAATCCAAACTGTCTAACAAGGCAAAAGGATGCAGGAGAGAATGCAGGAAAGTTTCATAGCTAAGGAGATGTTTTCATCTGTGTATTTATAGATATTCACTGAGCAATTACTCCCTCATCCATTGCCCTTACCACTGAGTAAAATAGACAAGATTCTGCCCTCATGTGGCTTAAAGTCTAGTGGGGATATGCCTTAAAATGCCACAGGTATCCCATAGGTGGACAAAATGGGAAAAGGTGTTCCACATGGCAGAAAAAAAATGTGTGAACAGAGCATGAAGCAGTCCAAGCCAACTAGCTTGTTTAGCATGGCTGGATTTTCAAGTCTCAGTAAGTAGCATAGGTGTTAAGACTACATATAGGGCAAAAGTCAGACTGCAGTAACTTGGGAGGCCCATTTAAGGAGTTTGAACCTTATTTAAGGCAATGGGAATCCACTATAGGATTTATAATGGGAAATGACATGGTTAGATAGTAGATCAGCTAAATATTTTTATTGTGTACTTACTATGTAAAAAATCACTATTCTAAAGTAAATTATATCTAGTAACTTATTTAATCTTCATAAGAAATATTTGAGGTAGGTATTACTATTGTCCCATTTTGCATATATGAAAACAGAGACACAGAGAAATTGTGGAACTTGCCCTGAGGATATCAGAGGGTAAGAAATGGGGCCAGTATTTGACTTCAAGCTGTCTAACTCCAGGTCCTGAGACCTTAACATTTATGAGAATAAATTGGAGGGTAGTGGCACAAATGGACCTCGGGAGACCAGTCCCAATGCTATTGCAGTATTCTGATAAGACATGATGGTGGCCTGGACTAGGGTGTGCAGAGGGACAAAAAGCCAGAATGTGTGGGAGAGATATTGGGGTATGTTTTTCATGGGAGTTGGTGAAGTCCAGATTTCCCTGGACTTTTTCCCTGTCACACCCTTGTGTGACACCCACGTGTGACAGGGAAGAAGCCCAGGGAAATCTGTCTCTATTCACTGAGATAGGAAGAGCAAAAAGAGCCAGTCTTCCCTAACCCCTACCACATCCCCACCACCTGCCCTCGTGTGGCTTCTGCATTTCTCCGAGTAATCCTCAAGACTTACCTTTTCCTCAAACACTTCCCTAACCACCCAGCCCATGGGAATCTATCTTGTGGACAATTAAAGCATGTACTTTGATGCCTTTCATTTGGCACTTCATTCACTCATGTTCTCATTTATTTGTTATTCTTTCCACATTCAGCAATCCAATGCAGACTTACAATACATTTCTTTGTATATTCATTTTATTCTTTTCTTTTTTGTATTCCTTTTTTTTTGTAGTATCAGGAATCAAACCCAGGGCCTCACACACACTAGGCAAGGTGTGATTATTTGCTGAGCTTCTTATTTTCCAAGGTACAATCTTTTTTTCTAATTTTTTTGTTCTTTTTAGTTATATGTCACCATCTATCCAAGCTGGCAACCTAAACTGGGTTCATAAAATCGGACTATTCCAAAAACTTAAGAAAATGGTAAAGAAAGCACTCAAACACACAGAAGTACCTTTTCAAAATCCAGGGATGGCTCTGTGACCTTAGAGGTCTGTGGAAAGAGAGTGAGCCATTCAGTGGGTATACCACTGAGCTATACATACCCACAGCTTTTTTGAAAAAAAAAATCACTGAAAGAGGGTCTCACTAAGCTGCCCAGGATAGTCTCAAACTTGCTATCCTCCTGCCCCAGGCTTTGGAGAAGCTGAGATTATAGGTGTGCACCACTGTGCTAGGCTTCCACTTATTTTTCTAATCAGGTTTTAAAACTGTATGGCAGCTCAAATGCTGTTTTTCCCCATTTATTGGATTTTCTCAGAGCCCATGTTTGTGGTAGGCACACAGAAGCTATTTCATGAAGTTGTTTAATTCACTTGACTGAGGGAGACATACTGGATCTAGGGAAGATATAAGAAAGAGCAGGTGAGAAACATAAATCAGGAATCTACAGAACAAGTGGGCAATTAATAAATGGAGGTGTTTCAGACCAAGAAGTTTGTCTGTTAAGGGGATAAGTATAAGGCAGCAGGTGGGAACATAGGTGAAGAGAGAATAAAAGTAAAATGATAGTTATTGTAAAGACAAGAAATTTGGTGCTTGCTCTGAAGGAAAATGACAAGAGAAAGACTTTCAGGTTCTAAGAGAGGGTCAGTAAGAGAGAAAGTATAAGGCCAGGGAATCCTTCAGGAGGTGAATAAGGCATCAGGTAGAATGGATGAATAGGATGGGGCACAGGAATTTCATTGTGAGTTCTAAGCACTTTTATGAAAGTATCAAGGGTGGGAAGTGATCACTTTGTTCTGCTCTTAATCAACACAGAAGTAGTTTTGAAGTGATCCAAGTTGGGAAAAGCAACACATTAGAAGCATAAGAGGAATAATGGGAGGAGAGATGGACTGATGAGATTACTGAGGCCAGTGGATCTCAAGGCATCTTCTTCCCAGGCAGAAGATTGGGTGCCCTAGCAGAGGAGAAATTTGGAACAGTCGCTAGATATCATCATCCCATTGTGTTGCTTCAGTAGTTCTTAAAATTTTAATATGGAGAAGGATACTGTGCTAAAATACAAAGATGGAAATTGTCAAAATAAATTCAATTAAGAATGTACTTTGGAATGAAGGGAAGGCGGAGATGGGTATTGAAATGACAATAGATGAATGGGACATAGCTCTCCTGTGTCCATGTATGAATATATGACCTGAGTGACTCCACATCATGTACAACCACAAGAAAGGGAAGTCACACTCCATGTATGTATGATATGTCGAAATACATTCCACTACCATGTATGACTGTCAGGAGCTGCTCTCGACAAAAGCTATGTGCACACCTGTAAGTCCTGAGTAAAGGGGTGCTGAACAGTTAGTGCACCCTGCAATACATTGGGCTTTACCTCCTCTTAGATAAGGAAGGTGTGGCTCCAGGAGTGGGTGTCACCCGATGGGGTTGAATTACACCCACCTGTTCCTTTGTAATCCTACCTCTTTGCCCTTTTTTTTGGGATAGAATGTTCCATGGAACCTCCCCTTGTGTGTCCCCTATAAAAGAATAAAGAATTCCAGTGGTTTGCTCTCTTTCCACGGACCTCTAAGGTCACAGAGTCATCCCCGGATTTAGAAAAGGTACTTCTGTGTGTTTGAGTGCTTTCTTTATCATTTTCTTAAGTTTTTGGAATAGTCCAATTTTGTGAACCCAGCATAGGTCACCAGCTTGGAGAGATGGTGATATATAACTAAAAAGAACAAAAAATTTAGAAAAAAGATTGTACCTTGGAAATCTTACATGTGTATTGTGTTTATAATAATCTCAGAAAATTTGCAGAAGTATTACTTTTTCAATTTCTTTTTTAATGATTTTATTCAAAGTGTTAATTACTTTGGTAATAGTTCTGATGGGTCACTTGTTTTTTCTTGCCATCTCCCCATTTTTAACAATAGGTTTTAATTCACTTGAAATAATTAGGTTAGAGGAAGAAATGCAGGTGTGTTTAGTTGCATAGAGTGCATTAGAGTTTAATTCTAGAAATATTCTAATTTTATAATATCATAATTATAATTTTAAATAATCAATTATCAATTACATAAAAAACAATGCTTTATAATTCATTTGATTAAAAATTTCCTCAGAAATATGATATATCAAGAACTATGTAATGTTTTGAACAACCAACAAT
Organism: Marmota flaviventris; assembly: GCF_047511675.1. NCBI lineage: Eukaryota > Metazoa > Chordata > Mammalia > Rodentia > Sciuridae > Marmota > Marmota flaviventris. The sequence goes on along the minus strand of NC_092507.1, from coordinate 36,446,833 downwards.
AAAAATTAAAAAAATAAATAAAATTAAAAAAAAATTTCCTCAGAGTTGGGATCACATGATCTAAACCTTAGTCATTAGGAAAACAAAAAGATGGAAAGGAATTTGCTTTCCCTTCTTGTCTGCCCTACATTAAGCTTTCCTTGTGGCAAGAAAGTTAGAGAGAGTATCCTTAAATGGGAAAGAGAAATTGGAGTATTGTACTGCCTTGTGTTCAATTTGTTTATAGATCAAAGGCTGCTGATCTATTGTTTGCAAGTGTGTCACATCTGTGACTAGAACATAACCCTTGGACTCATGTGGTGCTTGGGCAAGTAGCAACCTCTCTAAGCCTCAGTCACCCCTGTGAAAAATGGTATACTGTCCACAGCCCTGTTGTGCTAGGGCAGTGGGAGAGGTTGCTGAGAGATCACCAGAAATGGGATGTGAGGCATAAGGTTTATTGAAAAATACTTACAGAGAAAATCCAGTGGCAACAGGTTGGATAAGTGTTTTTAACCAGAAAGTCTAGGGGAAATATGCTGGACAAGTACTTCACCAGAAGGTCTAGGGGCAGTAGAAAGAACAGTACTTCATCAGAAAATTGTGCTTCCATTCCCCCATGATTCTTTGTCCAGTGGCAACTGGCTGAACAAGGACTTCCTTATGCATGGTGCTTTTGCAACAGGGAGCAAGGTTTTTGTAGGTTAAGTTACTAGGTTACAGAGGTAGTGACATCATTAACTTAGTTTGCTTTGCTCCATTGTGCAACCAGCATCCCAGGGAACTTGACATGCATGCAAGAAAACAGCTTTCTTCAGAGAGCACTGTTATGGTTTGTGAAAGAACGATCAAGGCTTGCCGCCGGAGAAAATGCCCATTTAGTGAGGAACAGCTCTGCATATTTATAGAGCCGGGGGTGGTTTGAAAGTTATAACAGTTTAATGGTTGAAGGGTTTGACAGTTGGCATGGGGTGCTTTTTGATTGGTGGGTAAGGATCATGTGAGCCAGCAGGGCTCACCATTGGACAGCTCTTCTTGGGGGATGGGGAAGTTAGTCTTTGGAGCCGGGGTGACTTCCAACAGTTTGGATGTCAGGTGTCCCCCCAAAACTCATGTGTGAAATAATGCAAAAAGGTTTAGAGGAGAAATGATTCAGTTATGAAGACCTTAACCCAATCAGTGAATTAATCCCATGATAAGATTAACTGAGTGGTAACTGAAGGCAGGTAGGATGTGGCTGGAGGAGGTGGGCATTGTGGGGTGCCTTTGGGGTGTATATTTTGTGTCTGGTGAGTGCAGTCTCTTTCTGTTTTCTGATTATCATGTGAGCTGCTTCCCTCCACCACACTCTTCCTCCATGATTTTCAGCCTCCCCTTAAGCCCTGAGGGATGGAGCCAGCTGCCTATGGAATGAGACTTCTGAAACCCTGAGCTCTCAAATAAACTTTTCCTGCTCTGCAATTGTTCTGGTCAGGTCTTAGTCATAGCAGTGAAAAAGCTGACTAAACCAGCACTAATGTGCCTTACTTCCAGCATACATAAGAGCAAGTCAGTGCCCTTCAAAATAATATTTATCTGGACATTCCATCCCAGACTTGCTCTCACTGTAACTTTTCTAGGTTTTTGGGAATGGAGAGGGGGCACTTTAGGGACATGGGTCTTATTGTACTCCTTTTTTCCAATAATGACATACAGTGGTAGCTAGCATATACAAATTCATAGAGTTAAAAGTATGTTTGATCTTGAGGTTTATTTGTTCAATATTTACCTTAAGTTGCTCAAATACTGCTATATTGAACTTTAAGAAGAAAAGTATAGTGGAAATTACCAGGGAGTAGAGGAGTTCAGCTTCACCTTGAGGTGGCAGTGAGGAGTTTTTGCTTAATGGTTATAAATTTCCTAGTTGAGTTATTAAAAAGTTTTTAAAATAAGCAGCAATGATTACACAAAATTGTGAATATAATTTGTGCCACTGAATTGTACTCTGGTTAAAGTTTAAAATCTTTATTACATGTATTCAACAATAAAAACGAATTACATAATATGTCCAAACCGTTGAATGTTAAATAGGTGAATTTTATGGTGTTATGGTTTAGATATGAGGTGTCTTATGAAAGCTTCTGTATGAGATGATGCAAGAATTTTTGGAGGTGAATCACAAGAAATAAAACCAACAATCAACAAGTGGGATGCCATTAAACTAGGAAGCCTCTGCACAGTTAAGGAAATTATTAAGAGTGTGAAGAGAAAGCCTACAAAATGGGAGAAAATCTTGACCAGCAACTCCTCATTATACAAGTTAGCAAGTAGTTTTTGATCAGCATCAATAGGCACAGCTACTTCTCCATGCTATGGGAAACATAAAGACATATTACAACCTTCCAGGGGTCTTTGGTGGAGGTGTCTGGGTACCAGAAAGGTGGGAAGATGTTTATTTGTTAATAAGTCTTGACAATAGCAAGCACAATTTCCCCAAGGTTTTAGCTCATACTCTACATAAAGTTCTATATTATTTGTTATTTTTAAATAAATTATACCCATATCCTTCCAAATTCTCTGTAAACATCATTTTCAATGGGTATGTGCACCTAGTCACCTAGTTTGTCATACATCTTCTCTAGGAGACTCCCTTGATAGTGAAGCTTTCATTTGTGCCAATATGTGGTGTAGATAATCTGTTACATCTTCCTGCTACTCAGAAAAGTTGGATGAAACATAAAAAACAAGAAATACTCTCTGGAAAATTTGTTGCTGCCATATGGAATAGAGGTTCAATCTAATCATTTCCTCTATTACATTATATTTTTTGTGGAGTGTTGGTCATCGAACCCAGGGCTTTGCAAATGCTAAGCACATGCTCTAAAACTGAGCTACATACCTGGCCTACATCAATGTTTAACAGTAAATTCTCTAGAGCCAGATTGCCTGGGTTGGAATCTTGGCTGTACTTTTTACTGGCTGGGTGGTCTTGGGTGAGCATCTGACCTCTTTCTACTTTGGATTTCCCATCTATACCATGAGAGTAAAAGAGACAATCAAATAATTTTGTATGGTTGTTGTGAGAGAAAGAATGTAAAGTTCTTTATTCTGTGCCCTGTACATAGTAACAGCTCACTAAATATTAACTATCACCATATTATGAGCCCCCAAAATGGTAAGAACAAACCCAGGATTCAGAGAGAGAAGAAAACAGCCACAATTAAACACTAGGTTCTGACTCCAGACTTTTCCCCATTATAGTCCTGCATGTTGTGGGTGAAAAACTGAGATAAGGCAAGTAGACCAGAGTGATGGCCCAAGAGTCCCTGAGGACAGAAAATATCCACAAAACAGGGGAAAGTTTAGGTGGGATGGTATATAGGTGGTTGAATTCCACTGCTCAGCAGTGCCCAGGATTTAGGGGAGAAAGAAAAGAATTCTTGCCACCTGGGTTGTATAATAAATAACCTGTCATTAGATAAGGCAAAGGAGGTTAAGAGTTTACCTGGGTGACGGAACCAGTCAGGAGGAAACTCATGGCCCTGGGAGAGTGATATACTAGGAATTCATCTTGAAAGATCTTTAAAGTTTTACTTATTGAATTCTGGGCATTTGATTAGATCTTGGGGGAGATAATCATGAAAAAAGTGAGGATGAGAATGATATAAGCATGTTAACTGCTGCTCTTTTATGATCTCTGTGTCCTTTCCCTACCCAGCATTCCTCACTTGATAAACACCTATTAATCTTTTGAGACTCTATTTCTTTGAAGATTTCTCTTTTCTTGGTGAACATTGCATTTGTCCAGTACAGCTGTACACTATTTTTTTGTACTGATGTACCTTTCTAATTTTAGCTACTAGACTGTGAGGTCAGGAAATATTAGTTGAATGAGAAGTCCTATGGGATATTTGGGGAAAGGATTGTTATTTCATCTTGCAAAAGAAGACACTGAGGAAAGACCCATCCCAGGACCCAGCCCCAGGGCTTGGACCAGACGCCAACCAGCAGACCCACCCTGGAGTCTCCCATTGGGTTAGCAAGTACTATACACCACCTCCAGGACCCACACCCCCAAGACCAAACCTTCCACTCTAATAACCTTCACCATCCTCAGGGAGGAGATAGCAGCAAGTAACTGACAACCCCACCTATTGGATGAGAAGGGAAGCTGGAAAGATACTGATCTCCAACAAAAGCTATCCTTGTATTTTTCTTCAAGATTTTTTTCTCTCTCTCTTCTCCCGCCCTCACACCCCCAACATTTGTGAAACCAAGTACTTTTCAATAATTGGGCTACTGAGGACTGGGCTGTCTGAATAATATATTACAGTGGTGCTCTATATTCTTTTATCTCCTATTTTTACTTTTCATAATATTCATGTTTGTTTTTTTACTCTACTGTCTGGCCACTTACTTGTCTCTCCAAAATTACTTTCTCTCTCTTCTCCTGCTACTAACCAATTTCTTAGATTCTATTTCACACTTTCTAAGATCTAATTACTCTATATCCTCACCTCCTACCCCCTTAACATCTCATCCTATACCTCACCCCTGGTTCTTTGTTCACCATCAGAAACTGTAGACCCTTTTGCAAACCTACTGTTTATATTGTAGATAATAATTGAATTCATCATTTCTGTATATTGTGACAAAACTGTAAACACCTTAATAAGCAGCTATTTGGTTTAAAGTTGTACATTGTTTGTATTGGAATCTGTTCACATTGTTCTCCCCCTTAAAGGAGAGGTATTAGAAACCTTCAGGGACATACAAGCATATAGGGTAAAAACAATAATGCCTCAGATCCACAGTGCTAGAAGGGAAGACATAAAAGAATATGAAAAAACAAAGGAAGAAAGTGCCCTCCCCAACAATCCCAGATATTACATTATTAAAATACATGGCCAGCACAAAAGAAGAAATGACAGAGAAGGAGTTCAGGATGTATATAATTAAAATGTTCTGTGAGTTAAAGGATGATATAAGAGAGCAAATATAGGCAGCAAAATATTATTTCAATAAAGAGCTACATAAGCAAATAAGGAAGCAAAAGATTACTTCAATAAGGAAATAGAAGTTCTGAAAAAATACCAAACAGAAATCCTTGAAATGAAAGAAACAATAAGCTAAATTAAAAGCTCAATAGAAAGCATCACCAAAAGATTAGATCACTTGGAAGACAGGACCTCAGACAATAAAGACAAAATATATAATCATGAAAAGAATGCAGACCACACACTGAGGATGATAAGAAACCATAAGTGGAATACTTAGAATTATGGGATAACATAAAAAGACCAAATTTAAGAGTTATTGGGATAGAGGAAAGCATAGAGTTCCAAACCAAAGGAATGAACAATTTATTCAATGAAATGATATCATAAAGTTTTCCAAACATGAAGAATGAAATGGAAAATCCAATACAAGAGGCTTACAGGACACCAAATGTACAAAATCACAACAGATCCACACCAACGAACATTATAATAAAAATGTCTAACATACAGAATATGGAGAGAATTTTAAAAGCCACAAGAGAAAGAAATCAGATTACATATAGGGGGAAACCAATTAGGATATCTGCAGATTTTTCAACCCAGACCCTGAAAGCTAGAAGATCCTGGAACAACATATACCAAGCTCTGCAAGAAAATGGATGCCAACCAAGAATCTTATATCCAGCAAAATTGAGCTTTAGTTTTGATGATGAAATAAAAACCTTCCATGATAAACAAAAGTTAAAAGAATTTACAACTAGAAATCCTGCACTACAGAACATCTTGGCAAAATATTTCATGAGGAGGAAATGAAAAACAACAATGAAAATCAGTGAAGGGAGGTATTACAATAAAGGAGAAACCAATCAAAAGAGAAACCAAGTCAAGTTAAATACCAAAAATAAACAAAAATGACTGGGAATATAATCATGTCTTAATAATAACCTTGAATGTTAATGGCCTAAACTCACCAATCAAAAGACATAGACTGGCAGATTGGATTTTTAAAAAAGACCCAATAATATTCTGCCTTCAAGAGACTCATCTCATAGGAAAAGACATCCACAGACTGAAGGTGGGAAAAATCAGACCACTCACATGGACTCCATAAACAAGCAGAGATTTCCATCCTCATATCAAATAAAGTAGATTTCAAGCCAAAGTTAATCAAAGGGGATAAAGAAGGACATTTCATACTGCTCAAGGGAACCATACACCATCAGGACTTAACAATTATAAATATATACACTCCCCTAATTGGAGCATCTACATTCATCAAACTCTTCTCAAGTTCAAGAGTCAAATAGACCACAACACAATAATTCTGGGTGACTTTAACACTCTTCATTCACCACCGAATGCATCTTCCAAACAAAAGCTAAACAAAGAAACTATAGAACTCAATAATACAATCAATAATTTAGACTTAACCGACGAACATAGAATATTTCATCCTTCAATGAGCAAATACACTTTCTTCTCAACAGCACATGATCCTTCTCTAAAATAGACCATATATTATGCCACAAAGCAACATTTAGCAAATACAAAGAAATAGAGATAATACCCTACATTCTATCAGATTACAACAGAATAAAATTAGAAATCAATGATAAAATAAAAAATTGAAGCTACTCCAATACCTGGAGACTAAATAATATATATTGAATGAAAAATCAGTTGCAAAAGACATCAAAGAAGAGACTAAAAATTCTTAGAGGTAAATGAGAACATTGATACAACATATCAAAATCTCTGGGACACCATGAAAGCAGTTCTAAGAGGAAAGTTCATTGCATGGAGATAATTCCTTAAAAGAAGAAAAAGTCATGTTTATACAAACAGCCATACTAGTGTCTGTTGTATTCTGTATAAACGTGGCTGTATAACCAAAGTGATACTGCAATCTGTGCATATGGAAAAATAAGAATTCATTCTTCATTTGAATCAAATGTATGATATGTCAAGATCATTGTAATGTTTTGAGCAACGAATAAAAAAATTAAAAAAAGAAACCCCCCCAAAGAAGAAAAAGTCAACAAATAAATGACCTAACATTACATCTCAAAGCCCTAGAAAAAGAAAAAACAAATCAACACCAAAACAGTAGAAGACAGAAAATAATTAAAATCAGAGCTGAAATCAATGACATTGAAACAAAAGAAACAATTCAAAAAATTGACAAAACAAAAAGTTGGTTCTTTGAAGAAAATAAATAAAACTGATAAACCCTTAGCCATGCTAATGAAGAGAGGGAGAGAGAAAGCTCAAATTACTAACATCTGTGATGAAAAAGGAAATATCATGCTGGACACTACAGAAATACAGAAGATAATTAGAAATTATTTTGAAAATGTTTACTCCAATAAAACAGAGAATATTGAAGGCACTGAAAAATTTCTTGAGTCATATTATTTGCCCAAACTCAATCAGGATGATACACAATTTAAACAGATCAATTTCAAGCAATGAAATAGAAGATGCCATTAGAAGCCTACCAACCAAGAAAAGCCCAGGACAAGATGGATACACAACTGAGTTCTATAAGACCTCCAAAGAAGAATCAATATCAATACGCCTGAAATTATTTCATGAGATAGAAAAAGAAGGAGCACTTCCAAACTCACTCTATGAGGCCAATGTCACTCTGATTCCAAAATCAGGCAAAGACACATCAAAGAAAGAAAACTTCAGATCAATAGCTCTAATGAACATAGATGCAAAAATTCTCAATAAAATTCTGGCAAATCAAATACAAAAACATATCAAAAAGATGGTGTACCATGATCAAGTGGGGTTCATCCCAGGGATGCAAGGTTGGTTCAACATATGAAAATCAATAAATGTAATTCATCACATCAATAAGCTTAAAGATAAGAGCCATATGATCATCTCAATACATGCAGAAAAAAGCATTTGGCAAAATACAGCACCTCTTAATGTTTGAAACAATAGAAAAACTAGAGATAATGGAAACATATTTCAACATCATAAAAGCTATCTGTGCTAAGCCCCAGGTCAATATCATTCTAAATGGAGAAAAATTAAAAGCATTCCTTCTAAAAAAACAGGAACAAGACAGGGATGTCCTCTTTCACCACTTTTATTTAACATAATTCTTGAAACACTAGCCAGAGCAATTAGACAAATGAAAGAAATTAAAGAGATATGAATAGAAAAATAACTCAAATTAGCACTATTTCCCTACAATATGATTCAATACTTAGAAGACCCCCCCAGAATTCCACCAGAACACTTCTAGAATTAATAAATGAATTTGGCAAAGTAGCAGGATATAAAAACAACACTCATAAATCAAAGGCATTTCTGTACATCAGTGACAAATCTTCAGAAAGAGAAACTAGGAAAACTATCCCATTTACAATAGCCTCAAAAAATTGAAAATATTTGGGAATCAACTTAATGAAAGAGGTGAAAGACCTCTGCAATGAAAACTACAGAATACTCAAGAAAGAAATTAAAGAAGATCTTAGAAGATGGAAAGATCTCCCTTGTTCTTGGATAGGCAGAATTAATATTGTCAAAATGACTATACTACCAAAGCACTATACAGATTCAATGAAGTCCCAATCAAAATCCCAATGATATTCCTCATAGAAATAGAAAAAACAGTCATGAAATTCATCTGGAAAAATAAGAGACCCAGAATAGCTAAAGCAATCCTTAGCAAGAAGAGTGAAGCAGGTAACATCACTATACCAGACTTTAAACTATACTACTGAGCAATAGTAACAAAGACAGCATGGTATTGGCACCAAAATAGACTGGTAGACCAATGGTACAGAGTAGAGCACACAGAGACTAACCCACGTAATTACAATTATCTTATATTAGACAAAGGTGCCAAAAACATATATTGGAGAAAGGATAGTCTCTTCTACAAACAGTGCTGGGAAAACTGGACATCCATATGCAACAAAATGAAATTAAGCCCCTATCTCTCACCATACGCAAAACTCAACTCAAGTTGGATCAAGGACCTAGGAATTAAATGAGAGACCCTGTGCCTAATAAAAGAAAAAGTAGGCCCAAATCTTCACCATGTTGGATTAGGCCCTGACATTCTTAATAAGACTATAGAGCAAGAATTAAAATCAAGAATCAATAGATGGGGTGGATTCAAACTAAAATACTTTCTCTCAGCCAAAGAGGTGAATAGAGAGCCTACAGAATGGGAACAAATTTTTACCATACAAATATCAGATAGAGAACTAATCTCTAGAATATAGAAAGAACTCAAAAATCTTAACACCAAAAATCAAATAACACAATCAATAAATGGGCCAATGAACTGAACAGACAGTTCTCAGAAGAGGATATCCAATCAATAAAAAAAAAGTTTAACATCTCTAGCAATTAGAGAAATACAAATCCAAACTATTCTATGATTTTATCTCACTCCAGTCACAATGGCAGCTACTGAGAATACAAACAACAATAAGTGTTGGAGAGGATGTGGGGAGAAAGGCACACTCATACATTGCTGTTGGGACTGTAAATTGGTGCAACCAATCTGGAAAGCAGTATGGAGATTTCTTGGAAAATTTGGAATGGAATTACCTTTTGACCCAGCTATCCCAGTCCTCGTTCTATACCCAAAGGACTTAAAGACAGCATACTGTAGTAACACATCCACATAATGTTTACCGCAGCACAATTCACAATATCTAAGTTGTGGAACCAATCTAGATGCCCTTCAGTAAATGGATGGATAAATAAACTGTGGTATATATACACAATGGAATACTATTCAGCATTAAAAGAGAATAAAATCATGGCATTTGCAGGTAAATGGATGAAGTTGGAGAATATGATGCTAAGTGAAGTAAGCCAATCCCCAAAAATCAAAGGCTGAATGTTTTCTCTGATATTGGTTTGCTGATCCATAATGGGGATGTGGGGAAAGAATGGGCGGAATGGAAGAACTTTAGATCCGTCAAAAGAGAGAGAGAGAAAGGGAGGAGGTAGTAGGCTAGGACAGACAGTGGAATGAGATGGACATCATTACCCCAAGTACATGTATGAAGACATGAGTGGTGGGACTCTACTTTGTGTACAACCAGAGACATGAAAAATTGTGCTCTATGTGTGTACTATGAATTGAAATGCATTCTGCTGTCATGTATAACAAATTAGAATAAATAAGTAAATAAAATTTAAAAAAAAAGACAGTGAGGCTCAGAGAGGATAAGCTCCTGGCTACAAATGAGTAGATATGAAAAGACCCAGGGGACATTTTGGAAGCAGGTGGAGCAGGGATTTTGGGAGTCCAACAAAGAAGGGTTCTAACATCATCTTGGACTCTCAGTGCCTCATTTCCCTTGACCACATCATTTACCTCTGTCTAATCAGTTTCTCATCACTGAAATCATGGTACTGGTATAAGCGGTCACACCCACAGAACATTTGGTAATCTGGATTAAGATTTCCTTGAAGTTGGGGCTTTTGTTTGTTTTTCTTGGAGGTTCGCCCCATCACTTAGCCTCCTGCTTGGCACATAATAGGTACTCACTAAATATTTGTGAACAATATAGAGAAGGTGAAGTGTGTGTGTGTGTGTGCGCATGTGTGTATGCACGTGGGTATGTGCACGCATTACCACTGTCAGCTGCTAAAGCTTTGCTCTCACTGACTCCCAAGGTGGATCAAGAAGGTTAATCAACTCTGGACTTTGAGGTTGAGCTTGGTCCTTACCCTTCTTATCCCACAGATAGGTAGGACAATCACCCCAAATCATTAGCAGTGGGGGTCAGAAGTCAGTGACACTGGGGTACAGTGAGTAACACAGAAGCTGCTGCTCCATGAGCATCTCTGCATTGAGCCCTTCCAAATTCATGAACATCATCTCTGGGCTCCTTGCTTGGCCTGCTTCTGCTGCTGTTCAAAGCAGCCCATCACTAATTGCATAGGTGGGGCCGCTCAAAGCCCGCCAGCACTTCCTATTTGGCCCCACCCACTGGCTCTTTGAGCATAACTGGCTCTTTGAGCATAGGAAGGTGGGTAAGGGGAGTAGAAGGATTGGGGCTCTTAAAGCCTGGGCAGCAAGTCCACAGGACAGACTTTGGCATGAGGAGCACATAACCTCCAAGGAGTATCCACCTTACCTCTCAGGTGAGGCTTTTCCATCATGCTGTTACTCAGCTCTGTCATACACTCCTTCCTCAAGAAGACCTGACTTCACCTATGAAGGGCTGGGATTGGTTCTTTCCAAGTCTCTTTCTTTCCAGGCTGAGCACCTCTAGTTCTCTCAGCTGTTCTCAAAGAACCAGGCTTTCCGGTGTTTCCTGCCCCAGTCTCTCAACGATATCCTCTGTGCCTAGTCCTGTGCTTCCCTGGGTGCGCAGATATCAGTGTGATGGAATTCCCTTCCCTGTGGGATATGTTGTATGTGGTGACAATGGACATGAATTGTAGGAGGTGTCAGAACACAGGAAAAGAGCTTGTTCTGCCAGGGTGGGTGGGTGATGTTGAGGCAGGAGAAAGGGTTAAAATGAAGAGGGAGGAAACTTGAACTCCTTCAAAATCCCAGCAGAGCTGAGAAACTGTAGACACAAGATAGGCCACATCAAGGTCAGGCTGACTCCTGCATAAGCAGGAAAAAAATGGTAGTGAGACATCTGCCATCCAGTTCCTGGAGCCCCATCAAAAAAGAGGGCCATGATAACCTGATTGAACCAAGAACATGTGAAGAACTTGTGGTTGCTGAGCACCTTACCCAGAATTTGGTAGGGGCTAGCTCCCTTAACTCTGTAGATTCATATAAACTCCTAGAAAATGGCCACTCAGAATATCCCTCTCTTAGGGCCCCTCTGCTTTTGGGAGATCTGCTTGCTTTCTTAATATTACTCTAATAAATCCTATTACTTTGCCCTTGTGTCTGTGGATTTCATTCTTTGAATTTGGGAGACAAAGAACCCAACCCCAGGCTCTGTGATAAAAATGTCGAGTAGACTTCCACCATGCGACCAGCACACTGGTTTCATTAAAGAGGTTCTTGGCATAAAAGTTAACTAGTGAGATCGAAATAAACACACAGACTCAGTTACCTTTTTCTATGACCAGGTCCGAGACGGCTCTCTCTCACACCTCGAACCACCCGGTAGGGCAGCAGGGATTACTCAGGGCTAGCAGGAGAGAGAGAGAGAGCACGCCAGGGAGTAGCCTTTTATTGGGGAACAAGAAATTCAGGGGAGAATTCCATCCAATGAAGGTTGAGGGGGGCAGCACTCCAAGGTCAGGGTCAGTGATTGGCCCCAGGGTCAGTGGTCAAGTCACACCCCCACACGGACAGGCTCTCACACCAGGAGAGGGTCGGGAAAGCTCCGACACAGTTTACCCAGAGCGCCTCACATCCAAACCGGGAGTTGCCCAGTCACATGTGAGAATGGCTCCCCACAGTGACCAACTAGCTGGGTTAGCCCAAGGCTGAAGGAATTTACAAAATGGGTGATTTTGAAACAATAAAGGTCCTGGACACACATGAGGGGAATTGTGGCACAATGTCCTGCAGGTGAGGGGAACTGATGTTAGAGTAGCCTCATAAAAGAGATAGGTTTAGCTCTCTTCCCACATAATGTGCATGGTGAGCTCCTTGAACTCAAGTGCACTGACCCCTTCCTGAACCTCAGTGCCCAGAACAGAGCTGGGCATGATGTGTGGAGTTAGAGGAAGAAGAGGAAAAAGCAGCCTGAGAGCAGCAGAGGGACAGGGTCAACTCCCTGTTCTGCCAGCCCTGACGTGGTCACAGAGCTCAGTAAGGGGCAGCAGGGAGAGAAGCTCTGTAAGGGGTTGTGTGCTGACCACACTTAAGAGGAGGTAGAGGATATGAAGCTCATGCAGAGAGCTGAGGCTCTGACCCCCACAGCTCAGCAGAAACAGCTCCAAGTCCCTCACTTCTGCTGAAAGATCCAGAAATATGTCCCTGTGGTCATTTTACTCTCTAATCTCAAACCTTGAAATAAAAGATGATTTTTAAAGATTTGTCTTTCCACTGATATCAAGTCCAAGAGAACCAGGAGTTGCAATACATTCTGATATGGTACCTAATTTCTGTTCTTAAGACTAAAAGGCTCAGGGGTCACTCCAGTTAAACTGGGCTAACTGGGCTGCACGAAATAGCCACACAAGAGACACAAATTCCTTTTTCTTTGGGGTTGCTGTGACAGCTTCTCTGACCTTAAGGGTCTGCGGAAAGAGAGAGAGCGAGAGCACGCGCTGACCCCTTTTATTGAGGAGAGGTTATTTAAATGAGGCAAGGGGTCAGGTTTCAGGGGGCTGAGTCTATCTTCATGATGTCCACTGTCAGCAGGTTGACTGACACCTGGGTAGCCCACACCCAAGGGCACAGTAAGAGAAGGGGACACACACAAGGCACTTCCATGGAAGATTCTATTCTAAATAGGGCAAGGGGTTATATTACAAAGGAACAGGTGAGCATAGCTTCACCCATGGGGCTATAGCAAGACACACCCATGCACGAGACACCGACCCTCGCACCCAAGAAGGGTGGGGAAAGCTCTGCCACATTTCTGTGACTGAGAGCCTCAGCACCCAGCAGGGGAGTGTAACTCAGTCACATGTAAGGTTGGCCTCCCACAATATGGGTAGATGGGTTCCCAAGTGCCTGCCCACTGTGGTTCCTGGGGAGCTTCCTGACTACCTGAGGGTGATTCTGGGGAGATCAGGTGAGAGTGAAACCCCATCTCAGCAGTTTTCATCTCTTCCCTTTGGAGAACCTGTCCTGGGTCTGTGAAAGTCTTGAAAAAAAGTGGCAATTCATTAATCAATATCTAAAAAAATCTATTTGTCATTCTCCCTGGATACAACCTAGCATATACCAATAATATTTACTGGACATGTAAAACAGCTGAGTGAGCTGGATTTTTTTTTTTTTTTGCCTTTTTCCCACTTTTTTAGAAAAACAGTATGAGGTAATCTGTTAGGTACATTGTCCTGTAACTGAAAAACAAACTTCATATCCATGTGGACTTTGGTTTGAAACCTCTAAGGATGTAGGGAAAAGGGTACAGGATGTGGGGAAAAGGGTACTCTTGTACATTGCTGGTGGGACTGGTGCAGCCAATTTGGAAAGCAGTATGGAGATTCCTGGGAAAGCTGGGAATGGAACCACCATGTGACCCAGCTATTGCCCTTCTCGAACTATTCCCTGAAGACCTTAAAAGAGCATACTACAGGGATACTGCCACATCTTTGTTCATAGCAGCACAATTCACAATAGCTAGACTGTGGAACCAACCCAGATGCCCTTCAATAGATGAATGGATAAAAAAAAATGTGGCATTTATACACCATGGAGTATTATGCAGCACTAAAAAATGACAAAATCATGGAATTTGCAGGGAAATGGATGGCATTAGAGCAGATTATGCTAAGTGAAGCTAGTCAATCCCTAAAAAACAAATGCCAAATGTCTTCTTTGATATAATGAGGGCAACTAAGAACAGAGCAGGGAGGAAGAGCAGGAGGAAAAGATTAACATTAAACAGAGACATGAGGTGGGAGGGAAAGGGAGAGAAAAGGGAAATTGCATGGAAATGGAAGGAGACCCTCATTGTTATACAAAATTACATATAAGAGGTTGTGAGGGGAATGGGAAAAAAAAACAAGGAGAGAAATGAATTACAGTAGATGGGGTAGAGAGAGAAGATGGGAGGGGAGGGGAGGGGGGATAGTAGAGGATAGGAAAGGTAGCAGAATACAACAGTCACTAATAGGGCATTATGTAAAAATGTGGATGTGTAACCGATGTGATTCTGCAATCTGTATTTGGGGTAAAAATGGGAGTTCATAACCCACTTGAATCTAATGTATGATATATGATATGTCAAGAGCTTTGTAATGTTTTGAACAACCAATAAAAAAAAAGAAACTTCTAATTTTTCCCTGTTTACGTAATGAAATAACTAAGCCATCATTCATTATATATATATATATATATACCCACAAGGATCTGTGACAAAAGTGAGATTTTGACCCACGCCTTAAGTCAAGCTCTAATTTCTGACCAGATCCACCCTGTCCCAGCCGCAGATCCCTGATCCCTAACATGGATGAAAGCCTGGCTGCTATGTCATTCTTTTTTTTTTTATTTATTTTTTTAATTTTTATTTTTTTTAAAGAGAGAGTGAGAGAGGGGAGAGAGAGAGAGAATTTTAATATTTATTTTTTTAGTTATCGGCGGATACAACATGTTTGTTTTGTATGTGGTGCTGAGGATCGAACCCGGGCCGCACGCATGCCAGGCGAGCGCGCTACCACTTGAGCCACATCCCCAGCCCTGCTATGTCATTCTTTAAAGGCCTGCAGGTCACAGGAGCTGTAAGACAGAAGTTTTAGTGAATCTTCACCCAGAACCCATAATGCCTCCCAGTTAGACCTTCCCATTTCTAGTATGTTCTGCCTCCCTTCTTGGACTTAATTGGCCTTTCCCATGTAAGGAATGCCTTTTATGGTAATGAGAGGATCTATAAACTGACCTCCAATGGCCTATGAGCACACAGCTTTTGTCCCCTCCTTCTGTTTTCTCTCCTTTAACAGACTCAGCTAAAATGAGCTGGCCACGACCCCTCAGGCAGAGCCGGCCCCCCTGTGTGTGCAGGGGCTGGGTATACTCATTTGGCATAATTCCCTAGTTGACTGTCTGTGAGTCCAGATTATAGGGTGTCAGGTGCTATATAGGGGATTACTTGTGCCATTGTATTGGGGGTGTTGAATAAGGTCCATCCCAGCACATTCAACAGCAGCTCCATGAATTGTGCTCCTGAGTGGAGGTCTCACATGCATCAGATGGTGTTGGATTCCCACCCTGCCCACATCCCTACCCCCACCAGCATCTTGAGCTCTATAGGGCACTCAGATTATGACAGTGGCTACATGCACCTATTGGCGGTTTGCTGTCTGCTCTGCTTGGTAACTGCTGTCCTGGGACAGAGCAAGTGATCAGGCAGAGGCTCAGCAGGACAAGGGAGAGCTGGAGGAAGAGATGGTTGGATTTCCAGGACATCCTCCTTCTGGCCAAAGTGAGTGTGTAAGAAAGAAGCCTGAGGCTTTGCCCAGGAGCAATGGGAGGGATAGACCCTGCCTTCTCAGCCATGGCCTCCCCAGATGGAGAATGGGAGCAGCCTGTCTGATGAGGACCTGCGTGCCGAGGTGGACACCTTCATGTTTGAGGGCCATGACACCACAGCCAGTGGTATCTCCTGGATCTTCTATGCTCTGGCCACACACCCTGAGCATCAGAAGAAGTGCAGGGAGGAGGTCCAGAGCCTCCTGGGGGATGGAGACTCCATCACCTGGTGAGTGAGAGCTCAAGAGGTGGGAGAGCCCTGCCTCTGGTAGGGACAAGGTGCTGGTCTGCCCAGGCCCTCAGGATGGCCTTCACCTCAGTGACTACCTGGACCAGATGCCCTACACCACCATGTGCATCAAAGAGGCCCTGAGGATCCATCCATCAGTACCAGCTCTGAGCAGAGAACTCAGCAAAACCTGTCACCTTCCCTGGTGAGTGTTCCTTACCCAAAAATATGCACTTCCCAGACTCACTCACCTAGACTCTCCCAAGGGACCAAGGAGGATTAGAATGTGTTTTACCAGTTCTGAAACTTGCTGGGTCTCCCTTTATTGATATGGCAAAGGAGTCTCACTTTGAAATTAGGATGCATCTTATGAAATACTGAGCTTTACTTCAGCAAAAGCTCAGTAAATGAATGTTTACCTATGTATCTGTCCCTAAAACTTTATCCTAAAATTTCATTCCCTAAGATGTGGAGGATAAAGAGAGAAACAAGCAAAGGCAGAAAGAGAAGTGGGCTTTTCTTATGGTGTCAAGTGAAATGAGGGAGATCAAGAAATCCTGTGTCATGAGTCAGATGTAGTACAGTCTCTGAAGAGCCCTAAGGTTGATGGAATAAAGCAACTGATGACCAGAGATGACACCCCAGCTGTGGGAGGAAGCCACCAGTTGAAACATTCACCATTGCGTATGTTCTCAGTCCTGCCACATTCTAGCTATGGAAACTTACACAGAATAATTAATTTTGTGAGACTCAAGGATCTCATTTGAAAAGTGAGAATAAATAATGTCTTCCTTGGAGGGTGCTTCTGAGTATTGGGTAAGTTAATGTACATCCTCCAAAAGCTCTTGGAAGGCATTTAATGAATGTGCATTGTCTTTTTAATTAGTAAAGACCATAAGACTCTGATAATTGCTTCCTTTTCATTCCTGAGTTGGTAGTTTTCTGTTCCTTTTCCATTCCAAGGTATTTTGCCAAACCCAGCTTGTCTCCCTCTAACAGGACCACCTTGATCAAAATGATGATGATTTATGGTCCCAGGCTCTTTCTGTGTGCAGGTCTCCTGCTGGCTGAGAGGCTAGGGCCTCTCTGGCAAAATCAGTCTCTCACTGTCTCCTATCTGCTTCACAAGTATCACAGTCACACTCTTCACTTACACCCTTCACCACAACCCAAAGGTATGGCCAAAGCCAGAGATAAGAGGACCCTGGGAAGAAGGTAGGAGAGGAATTCTCTGGGACCAACACTTCCTCCTTCTCCCACCTCTGGGCATTCTGTGCCCTCATGGGTTGAAACCAGGGACTTGACCCCTACCTGTCCTGGCCTTGGTTCTCTCCCTGCAGATGTTTAACCCTTACCCTTTTGTATATCTGGTTCTGCTAGACCCAGCCCCTCTTTCCCATCTTCTCAGGAGGATTAAGGTGAGGTGTCCTCCATGTGGTCATGCAGGATGAGATGGAGAACCAGGGAGTCTATGGTCACATCCCTCTATAATTCCTTATGTTTCTTTGTGACATCTTCAGGTATGCCACTATTGTTGGTGTTTGCTGGAAGCAGGCATCATGTGGGGGTCTCTGAGTACCAAAGTAGCATTCCAGGGCATATCATGGAGAGTTTGTTCCACCCACCCTTTCCAATGGTCATCCAAAATCAATGTCAGTGAACATTTCAAATTTCAGGATATTTTGGTGTTTTCCTCACTGCTGGAGTATGGATTTTCAGAATGAGTTTTTATCATGTAAACTAACCTTCCTGTGTTTCTTTTTATCAATTTACAGATGTCATAAAGGATGGATTTCTCTCTTTTCCCACTTTGTCAATGGAGCCCACCACCTTTTCTGTTTAATTCCCTAGTTGGCCACTACAATTTATCATTGAAATATTTCCATATATTTAGAAGAATCATACAGGCCTTTCTGGTCCTATTACTGAAGCCATGCATGTGAGAGTTTTCAGCCCATTGTAGAAGGCTGAACACCAGTGAATGTTGTCTCACAGTTTTAGCTTCTGGCTCAAAAAATATTTCACTGCATGTTACTCATTACATATATCTACTTTCCCAGTCAGCAAAATTCTGCATGTGGAGAAGGATCTCTACACCATAGTGTCATGGCCCACCTAGTCAAACACTGGCAAGAATGAGGATGCTAAACACAGAGCACATGTCATGTGTACTCCCAAATACACCTGAAATAGCTGTTGAGCTGGATAGGACCAGTTCAAAAGAGCTGCTGAGAAAACCCACCAAGGCTGCAAGAATCAGCCTGAGAAATACACATTGCCATGAACCTACTAAATAATTAATAGAAGTCAATAATTCTGTGAATTCTACAATTTCAAGCCAACTTTCACAGAACCAGTATTAAATGGTTTATCTTTATCCTAGAGAATCCATCTCTCTAGGATAAAGTTTTTCCTGGAGTTGAGAACTCCCTCTTAGACATTAACTATAAATCATGGTGCTACCATTTGAGGGCAGGAGAATATTAGATAGCTCAATTACTAGCTGGAAATACTTATCCTTCATTTTTTCCACTGCATTTCAATTTATTTTTGAAGTTCTACTAAATTAATTCAAACACAAAAGAAGTTAAGTGTATGTTTTTCTATGCTATATTGTGCTCAAAGATAGAAACACAGAGATATAGGATTCTATCCAAGTTCAGCAACAAAAGTAGAGGGGTGTTGTACAGGATGAGACACCAACATTTGAGACAGATATGATTCCTTTCTTCATTTTTTTTCTAGTCTCCATTCACTCACTGAGAAGCATATGGAAGGTTTTATGTCTCTGGCACTGTTGGAAGCCCTGGACTGTGGTGTGTCTATTTTAGTCACCTTTTTGCTGCTGTGACTAAAAGACCTGACAAGAAAAGAGTTTACTTTGGGGCTTGCGATTTCAAGGTCTAATCCATAGATAGCTGGCTCCATTCCTTGGGGTTGGGAGGAGGCTGAACATCATGGCTGAAGAGTACGGTGAGGGAAGTGGCTCACATGATGATCAGGAAACAGAGAGAGACTCCACTCACCAGATACAAACATATACCCCAAAGGCATGCTCTCAATGCCCACCTCCTCCAGCCACATCCTACCTGCCTTCAGTTACCACTCAGTTAATCCTGTCATGGGATTAATTCACTGATTGGGTTAAGGCTCTCAAAACCCAATCATTTCTCCTCTAAATCTTCTTGCATTGTCTCACACACACACACACATGAGCTTCTGGGGGATATCTCATATCCAAAACATAATGGTGTCCTTGAATAAAGCAGGGATGGCAGCTTAGGGGCCTGGGAGGGAGAAGGACTCCAGCAGAGGGTGAGAGCCAGCTGGTCACTGGTCTGAATGGTGAGGAGGGCAATTTCAGTGATTCCAATAGCAGGAGCTAAGCTAGGAAGGGCGACTGGAGAGACAAGGCGTGGTTGAGGCAGCAGTGCACAGCAGATGTGGAGGGAGCTGAGCCATTTGGACACTCTCCTACCTGTTGAAGGGAATGGTGTATGAGCGTTTGGGGAGGGGAGTCAGGGAGACCCCAGAAGTGCAGGTGAAGGGGACTGAAGGTTGACAAAAAATTCCTCTTTCCCACCAATTTGGAGGATTGAGATGGAGAATTTGGGTCCCTGTGTGTCCCACTACATGGTGATCCCTGGGAATGTGGTACCCTCCCCCAACCCATGTGACTCTACAAATGTTTTTCACACTGGCAAACTAGAAACTTAGTGGAGCAGTGAATTATTCAATAATTAACTCTCGATGACTCGTATGATTGGACACTGTCCCTCTGAGTTCGATGGTGTGCTCACAGAGATTTTATGCCCATCAGAGCAGAAATAGCATCAGGGTTAGCACAAAAAAGTGTGGGAGGCCTTGTCAAAGGTCTGGAGATTGCGAACAATGGTCTGAAGTAGAGGTTTGAGTAGCCTGTAAAGAAGGTGTTAGCTAGGCCCCATAAAGCAGCCCCTGCATGACCAGCTCCGGGCTATGACTTAGGGGCCAATGCCTGTCCAGATCAGAATGGGGCCTGAGGCCACTTCTCTTTCACTGTCCCTGCCTGACCTAGGCACTGCATTGGAAGCAATTTTGCATGAATGAGATGAATGAAGGTGGCTGTGGCCCTGACCCTGCTCCATTCTGAGCTGCTGCCAGATTCCACCAGGTTCCTTTCCCCTTGGCACACTTTGTGCTGAAGCCCATGAGTGGGATCCACCTGCATCTCAAGAAGTTCCAATAATACTGGTGAGGCCAAGGGCGAGCTCTGAGGGCCTCCTGCTGCTACCTGTCACCTGCTCTGGTCCCTGACTGTTGCCCCAACATCTTGCTTTCTATCTTTTTTTTATGTAGATGACATACTTTTCTTTTTTTATTATTATTATTGGTTGCTCAAAACATTACAAAACTTTCTATCTTTTTACCTGCCCCTCTCCCACCTGCCTGCTCTCCTGCCCCCTGTCCTCCTGTCTGTTGGCCCTCTGTCTCTCACTTAACTCCAGGCTCTCTACCTGCTTCTCTTTATAACTTTCACCCTCCTGCCTGTATCTTTATCTCCTGGTCACCTGCCTGCCTACCACCCTGTCTGTCCTTTACCAATCATTTTCCCTTGTGCTGTTTGTTTGTCTATCTATGAGTTTCTTACTGCTGCTATAAAAAATGACAACAAGGGGCTGGGGATGTGGCTCAAGTGGTAGCGCACTTGCCTGGCATGCGTGCGGCCCGGGTTCGATCCTCAGCACCACATACAAACAAAGATGTTGTGTCCGCCAAAAACTAAAAAATAAATATTAAAAATTCTCTCTCTCTCTCTTAAAACAATATTTTAAAAAATGACAACAACCTCAGTGACTTTGCATGACAGAAATCTAGTTCCTTATGGTTCTGAAGATCAAAGTTCTATCATGGGTTTCCTTGAGATGCAACCAAAGTAATTGTGCTGTTTCTACATATCCAGGGCAGTAGTGTGCCTCTTCCTTTTGTCATTTCCATTACTTAGAGCTGCATTGCTGGGCTTCAGGACCCATGGTCAATATTCAAATCCTGCAACACCTTTAAATCTCTCTACTTCTGTCCTCACATCAAATCTCTAGTACAAGGACCTTTGTGATTACAATGTGTCCACTATGATAATACAGGACATAATAATCATTCTCCCTGGTCAAGGATGTGTACATTGTGTGAGCCATATTCAGCCTAACACATTCCTTCCTGTCACCCAATTTTTGTATCTGTGTCTCTCCTGTACATCTCTTACCCAAATCTCTTAATTTCCCTCCTTCCTGCAACAACATTCATGAGGTTGAAAAAAAAACATTCACATTTGGGATTGGCTAACTTCACTTAGCATTAATAATATTAGCACTAATATTATTATTATTAGTTGGATGAAGTGCCTATCTTCCCTTGGAAGAAGATGGAGGGAAAAGATGGACGGTTGGGAAAAGAGAAGAGACAGGTCACTACAGAGGAAGGAGGAGGAGATGAGATCTGCTTTGTGGTGCCAGGACCCTGCCTCACCAGATGCAGCCCACCCACTCCAGGTCACCTTGTTCATAGGATCCCTGATGTCCCACACCTGCCCACTGGTTGAGGGCTCTATGTAGCCTCAGCTTTTTGACAAGGTCTCTTCCATAGAAATTCAGAAGGAGAAGTTCATACTTGTTAGGGAAAGAAAGCAGAATTCAAACAACAATAAGTGTTGGCGAGGATGTGGGGAAAAAGGCACACCCATGCATTGTTGGTGGGACTGCAAATTGGTGCAGCCAATATGGAAAGCAGTATGGAGATTCCTTGGAAAACTGGGAATGGAACCACCTTTTGACCCAGCTATTCCTCTCCTCGGTCTATACCCAAAGGACTTAAAAACAGCACACCACAGGGACATAGCCACATCCATGTTTATAGCAGCACAATTCACAATAGCTACAATATGGAACCAACCTAGATGCCCTTCAGTAGATGAATGGATTAAAAATGTGGCATATATACACAATGGAATATTACTCAGCAATAAAAGAGAATAAAATCATGACATTTGCAGGTAAATGGGTGACGTTGGAGAAGTTAATGCTAAGTGAAGTTAGCCAATCCCCAAAAAACAACTGCCAACTGTTTTCTCTAATATAAGGGGACTGACTCACAGTGGGGTAGGGAGGGGGAGCATGGGAGGAATAGAAGAACTCTAGATAGGGCAGAGGGATGGGAGGGGAAGGGAGGGGACATGGGGTTAGAAATGATGGTGGAATGTTATAGACATCATTATCCAAAGTACATGTATGAAGACATGAATTGGTGTGAACATACTTTGTATACAAACAGATATGAAAAATTGTGCTCCATATGTGTAATAAGAATTGCAATGCATTCCACTGTCATTTATTTAAAAAATAAAATCAATTAAAAAAATTCTATTCAAGGACTAGTGTTCCTCACACTAGATTTTTTTCTAAATCATATTAAGTTAGAGACTTGAGCTGAGAAGGAGGGCCAGTGGAGGTAACTGAAACCTGAGTGGCCATACTGAGGGAGGAAGGCTTCACTGACCATGCTTACATCTGGTGATTGCCTGGGTGCTAAGGCTTCTTACTTGGGTTCTACTTCTTGTATCTGTTCCCTATATTCTTCCCGGACTTCCCATGTCCCTGCACTAAGAAGGAACCAGAGAGGGCAGACTGAACATGAACTGCCTGATTCAAGTATGAATGAAGCAAGGAGAGTGAGATGGGAGGGTCCTGGACAGGCTGAATGGCAGTCTTCTGGCATCAGGTGGGACGGGGTGGGGGGCTCATGCTGGCCATGCTCAGAGAGCAGAGGACAAAGGGGAGCTAATTACCATTATGACACTCAGTCCTGTGGAAGCAAAGGAGGAGCTGCACATGAGGGCAAGTGTCAATGTCTGAGTCCCAGAGGTGGAGACCTGACCCTGACCCAAGAGCAGGAGAAGGTGGGCAAGAGGGAGAAATCTGAATGTCCACATGTAATGAGCAACTTCGGTACTTACCACTTCCATACACATAAAATAACCAAAATGGATTGGAGAGTTAAGAGAGCCCACAGAAGGGCAGAACATGTTTTTAAATCAAATGAAGATATATGAAAAACCCCAATTTAACAACAAAAACACAATCATCCCATGAAAACAAATAGGCACAGAACTTCAATAGATACTTCCTCTGAATAATATGGGCATATGGCCATTAGAAGGACAGGATGCTCAACATCACTTGTTGTTAAACTAATGATGTAAATCAAACCCATAATAAGACACCCCTTAGGGTGCATTAAATTAATTTTTAAGGAGAATAAGAAATTTTGGACAGAATGTGCACAACTCTTATGGAACTCTTACCCATTACAGGTAAAGGTGAGCTTTAGGAAACAAGATAGAAACAATTAGGAAGAAAGAAAGTTATAAAAAGAATTAGTGTAGGTTTCAGCAATTCCACTACCAGGTATTTATCCTAAATAATTGAAAATGGGCACTAAAATAGATATTGGTAAGTCAGTGTTCATAGCAGCATTGTTCATAAGAGTCATAAGGTGGAGTACACCTGAGTGTCTATCAAAAAATGAATGGATACCAAACATACAGCCTATACATACAATAAGATATTATTGAGTTATAAAAAGGAATGAAATCTGATGTATGGTGTAGCACGAATGGCCTTGATAAGAGTCTGCTCAGCGAAATGAGCCAGCCACAAAAGGACAAATATTATAAGCTTCCACTCACAGCTATAGAATGGGAAATTTTATAAAGCCAAAAATAAAACTAGAAAAAGTAGATTAAAGATTGCAAAGGAGCCAGAAGTGGTGGTACATGCCGTTAATCCCAGTGTCTTGGGAGGAGAATCACAAGTTCAAAGCCAGCCTCAGCAACTTAATGAGGCCCTAGTGAGACCCTGCCTCAAAAAAAAAAAAATTAAAAGGGATTGGGATGTGGCTCAGTGTTTAAGCATCCTTAGGTTCAATCCTGGTCCCAAAACATATTAAAAAAAAAAAAAAAAAGCAAAGAAGAAAGAAAGAAAGAAAGGCAGGGGGTGGATGGATGAGGTGGTGGTGGAGAGAATGGGATTTATAGAGTTCTGCATAATTTCATAGTTATTTTGATCTTCATGCCTAATTTTAAATTTCTGTGAGCACCCTTATTTTGTTTTCATTTTGGTTGCTCACATGTGTGGATAATGAGTAAGTTTAGGCACACGTGGACGGCCTCCCTTTGGGGAGTCCAGCCAGTTATTGTGGTTTTTTCTTGTGAAAAAATACACTAAAGATAATTTATGACTTTTAGGGATCATTCTAACTCCCCAGACCTCTTCTTGGGACTTAAAAATTGCCTCTCTGCACACACTGTCTCAAGCCTTGGCTGAAATGTTCCCATCCTCCAGTTAGCCGTCACTGAGCAGACTTCTCGACCCCACATCGCTCCTCACTGACTAACCTGATTCTGAGACAGGCAAGCTAGGTTTCAGTCTGCTGAGTTGAACAGACATAACAGAAAATTAGGAGTCAAAAAGTGGACCCAGTCTTCAGGGCTATGGAATGAAGCAATCTCCAGGAGATGGGAGGCTGGGAAGTCAGCTCAGCCTCCTGAGGCAGAAGGAACAAGGACGGCAAAATCAAACCCAGAATGACAGTCTGCCCTGTTCTGAAAATGAATTTGGTGCCTTCCCAGATGGTGGTGAGGGGGCAACACCTGTGTAGCATACTCGCTAAAGTAACCTAAAGTTATCTTCACCTTATTAGCATGATAAAAACCACACCCCAAGAGGAGACTAAGACGCAATGAGGCAGGCATTCCTTGAAGAGGCTTGATGAAGACAAACATGGGTGCAACTAAACCACCCCCTCCATGGGATAAAATCAAGGGAATGGGTTCCTGCCTACCTTCCAGATGCCATCTAACCTGAACACCATTGTCCTTTGAGCCAGCCTGACACTCTTGGTCAACACTACATCTCCCTCTTGCTTCTGCAGAAGCCCCCAGTGAAGAGCCTTGGTCCTGTTATACTGTCCATGTGCCTGATTATTCTGGAAGAGAGCACAAGAACCCATCATGCCCGGAATACTTTGGTGTCCAACACCCACCCCTCTTCAGAGATCCCAATGGTGAGCTCCAATGGCAGAGATAGTTGACCCGGACCTACCTTCAACTGACCAACCTTCAGCATTTAATCGAATAAGTGAGCAATTCAGCCTTGCTAGGGTGAATCATAAACATCACATTCCACCCTTGGCAAGTTGTCATTTATATACATCTCCATAAACTTACTAAATTTGAAAATAAAGATTTGCTGTATAACCTAACAACTCTGAATGGTGCCTTTATTAAAAAATGGTTATACAAGACAGTAGAATTCATTTTGATATATTTATATAAGTATGGAATAGATCTTATTTTAACAGGACCCCATTCTTGTGGGTGTACACAATGGTGGGATTCACTATGTTGTATTCATAAATGGACATAGGAAAATTATTTCAGATGTATTCCACTGTCTTTCCTTTTCCTATTCTCCTGCCCTTCCCTTCATTGTCTTTGTCTAATCTACTTGAACTTCCATTCTTCTCCAACCCCCCTAACTGTAGGTTAGCTTCCACATATCAGTGAAAACATTTGACTTTTGGCTTTTGGGGACTGGCTTATTTCACTTAGCATGATAGGCTCCAGACTCATCCATTTACTGGCAAATGTCATTAAATCATTCTTCTTAATGGCTAAGTGATACTTCATTTGTGTGTGTGTGTGTGTGTGTGTGTGTGTATCTCACAGTTTTTTTTTATCCATTCATCTGTTGAAGGGCAAGGGCACCTAGGTTGGTTCCATAGCTTAGCTTTTTGTGAATCGTGCTACTATAAACATTGATGTGGCTACATCACTGTAGTATGCTGATTTTAAATCTTTTGGATATATACTCCATACCATTCTCTAGGGTGGTTGCACTAATTAGCAGTCCCACCAAAAATGTATAAGTACACCTTTTCCCCCACATTCTTGCCAACATTTATTATTAGTCTTGATAATTGCCATTCTGAATGGAATGAGATGAAATCTCAATGTAATTTAGATTTAATTTCCCTGATTGCTAGAGATATAAAACATTTTTTCCATGTATTTATTGACAATTTGTATTTCTTCATTTGAGAAATGTCTCTAGTTCTTTTACCCACGTATTAATTGGGTTATTTGGTATTTTGGTGTT
This sequence comes from Marmota flaviventris, assembly GCF_047511675.1. Classification (NCBI taxonomy): domain Eukaryota; kingdom Metazoa; phylum Chordata; class Mammalia; order Rodentia; family Sciuridae; genus Marmota; species Marmota flaviventris. The sequence continues at coordinate 36,420,349 of NC_092507.1, read as the reverse complement.
AAGTTTTTTAGTTGTATATTCTCAATATTAATGCCCTATCTGAGGAGCAGGTGGCAAAGATATTCCATTATGTGGGATCTCTCTTCACAGTCTTGATTCCTTTTCGGGGCACAAGTTTTTTAATTTGATGTCATTCCACTTATTAATTTTTATTTTATTTCTTGTACTTGAGGAGTCTCATTAAGGAAGTTGGCTCCTGTGTCAACATGTCAGAATGGTGGGCCTACATTTTGTTTTAGCAGGTGCAGGGTTTCTGGTCTAATTCCTAGGTCTTTGATCCACTTTGAGTTGAGTTTTGTGAAGGGTGAGGGATGGGGTTAAATTTCAGTCTACTACATATGAATTTCCAGTTTCCCCAGCATCATTTGTTAGAAAGTGTATGTTTTCTCCAATGTATGTTTTTGGCACCCTTTTCTAGTATGAGATAACTGGATTTGTGTGGGTTTGCCTCTGTGTCTCCTATTGTGTTCCATTGGTCTCAATGCCTGTTTTGGTGTCAATACCATCTCTAATATATCTATGTAGTATAATATGAGGTCTGGTTTTGAAGCCTCCTGCTTTACTGTTTTTTTTTTTTTTTGCTAAGGATTGCTTTGGCTATTCTGGGTCTCTTATGTTTCCAAATGAATTTTATACGGCTTTTTCTAGTTCTGTGAAGAATGTCATTGGTATTTTCATGGGTTTACATTGATTCCATATAGTGCTTTTGGTGGTATGGGCATTTTTAGAAATTTAGTTTTTTTAAAAGTTTATAACAAAATGAGAAAATACATGCTGGAGACTTTAATCTTAAAACTCTGTTATATTTAAATTTTATATTAGATGTGTGCTCATATTATTACATTTATATCAATAGACAATAATATGTTAAGAAGAGGTACTGTCGGGCATGGTGGGGCATGCCTGTAATCACAACAGCTCCAGAGGCTGAGGCAGGAGGATTGCGAGTTGAAAGCCAGCCTCAGCAAAATCGAGGTGCTAAATGAAATCCAAAATAGGGCTGGGGATGTGGCTGAGTGGCTGGGTGCTCCTGACTTCAATCCCTGGTACCCTCTGCCCCCCAGAAAAAGAACAGATACTAGTAGAGTTGAGGAGGAGGATGGGGCAGGGAGGAGTAGGACTGAAAAACAAAACAAATAAAGAATATATTAAGAAAATAACACTTATTTGAATAGCATTTATTCCCAGTGTACATCAATTTAAGTGCTAAATTAAGCACTTAAAAACTAGTAAATTGGCAATCTCCTTGACAGATAAGGAACCCTGCTCTTAGAGAGGTTAGATAACTTGCTTAGGGCCATATGGCTTGTAAGTAGAAAGGCCATGAGGATTGGCCCTATGGCAACCTTGTTCCCTCAGGCCATATTTTATAATTACTTGTTAGCACATTGTTTCTCAGAACATGTTTAATCCCGTGATAGAAGCAGGCCCACAGCCTATCAGGAACCAGGCAACTTATACAACCCAGTTCACTTACATATGTTCCAATTCACTTTTTATCTTGCTCCCATGTATATCCTGAGCTCCAACTATGCCAAGAAAGCGCTGAGTAAAACACGGATCACAGAACATTAATACACAAAGCTTGTCTCATCATCTGCCTTTGACAATATTAATTCTGCTTATCCAAGAACATGGGAGGTCTTCCAATCTTCCAAGGTCTTCTTCAATTTCTTTCTTCTGAATTTCACAGATTTCATTGAAGAGATCCTCCGCCTATTTTCCCCAGAAGATAAGGCAAAGCCAGTGGATGATGTTCACTCCTCCCTTTGATATTCTATGACCTTCATAGTGTGAAAACCTACCTGTGCAGAGCTTAGGTGTAGCCATTTCAGAGGGACAAGAAAGATGAGGTCCTTCCCTTTAATTTTAGGCCGAAGAGGGAAAATAGGCAAGTAGACAGTTAAGTGTAATTTTCACAGACAGCAGAAAGTGCAGAAAGGAAATAAAGATGCTGTCACCAGAGAGGACCTGCTTGAACAGGGCAATATGGGAAGGCTTCTAGTTGGAGAGGATGTTTAAGGTGAACCTGGAAGGATGATACGGTCTGAGGGGGTGAAGAGTCATGGAAGAGCACTCTGGGGCAGGGAAGCCAGCACAAAGGCTCTGGGGTGGGAAGGCTCTTGATGTCTTTTAGGAGCTGCCCATGAGGAGACAATCATCTGAGAACAGGTTGGAAAGACCAAAGGGGGGTCTGCAGGACAGATGCTAAACTAAATAAATAAACTCAAGTAGTAGAAAATGAGGAGTTAGATTTGATATGATGCCCTTGACTCTGACACTTCTTTTGTGACTTTGAGAAAATCAATTAGCGTCTGTGTGCACTAGTTCTCTTGTCTGTAAAATAACATTAGCAACACCTGGTAAACTGAGGCACAGGTATGCTTTGCAAAGTCTAAGCACTGTACAGATATTTGTGAAGCTTCTCTGTGTGCCAGCACTGCGCAGGGTGCTGAGGTGAAGGAACCTCACTTTCTCAGACTAGCTGTGTCTGTCATGCCAGGGAGAAGAGGAGGTACAGAACGTCCCCAGCTGATAAAAACAGAAACAAAAACAAAAACATGAGAGTTCTTTTCGTGCCTTTCATCAGTTGAGAAAAGTAGCAAACATTTAGTTTTCAAAAATGTTTGGCTGGAATATTCAGCCTTCGTATATGAATAATTGTGAGAAATGTAAAATGGCATCACCATCAAACTCAACTTTATGAGAATTCTGAAAGTAGGAAGGGCCTGGGGTAAACTATGCACAAGAGTACCTGTTCCAAGCTGCCACCTCAGGATCCATGGCCTCTTCCTCTGCTTACCTTCACTTTTAAACTGAAACCAGGAAGCACCCAGAAACATTAAGAAATATCAACTTATATTTTAAAATGTGGCATCCAAACATTAAATTTGTTGAAAGACTGAAAGAATAAGAAGGATGATGAGCTAACCAGTCCTAAGTTACTCCCTCTCTCACTCATCAAATCAGAAAGTATTAACTGGGCATCATCAGTATGTGCGGGTCTCTTCCTCATGCTATGGGGAAAATCAGGAAATACAATGTCTAGTTACAACCCTCTAGGAGTCTTTGGTTGGGGTGTACATAAAGAAAAAAGATTGCAAAAATATTTACTGGTGAGAAATCTTCACATGCCAAACACAGTTTGACTGACACCTCAGATCACACCGCACATGTAGCTCTGTATTCTGCTCTTGTCACTTATTTTGTAATCATTGTTCATATCCTGCTAAATTCTCCATCAGAATCATTTTCAGTGACAAGGATCTAGCCTCATGGTTGGCCCTGTACCTTCTCACAAAGGGTCCTTGTGTAGAGAATCTTGCATTTGTGCCAATATGTGGAGTAGATCATCTGCCATGTGTTTGTGCTACATGGAAACACTGAATGAACATGGTGGACAAGAAATACTCCCTGCAATGTTGGGGCATGCCCTAGAACTGTCCCTCCAGCTAATTATTAAATTCACTTTAAGGGTCAACAGCAATGTCTTTGGGTCTCAATGGCCTGGGATAGAATCCTGGCTGTGCTTTGGACCAGCTGGTTGAACCTGGGCAAGAAGCTAAGCCCTTTCTTCCTTAGGTTTCCCATCTGTACTATGAGATGTTTTGTTTTTAAAAACTGTTTTTAGGCTTGTTGGGAAAGAAAGCAGGTAAAGATTTGATCATTACCCTGAACACCAAGTGCTCACTACTCTAAGACCTAAGAATGGAAAGGAATGAGGGAAATGAGGAAAAAGTTGAGAGAAATGTGGTGTGAATAGTTACATGCTCCTCTGCCCTTGGGTGCTGAGAGGACACAGGATCAGAGGACAAAGAGAAGAACTGTGCCTCTTCTTAATTAATGAATCACCCATCATGATGTCAGGCAATGAAGGAGGTGGTGGAAAAAAACATGTGGATGAGTGAAGGGGTCAGGCCAGAAGGAACCTTGCAGCTGCTGGGAGAGCCAGCTTCCCCCGGATTCTTCCTGAAGTATCTTGTGCTTTACTCTCTGAATCCTGCATGTTTGGTTTGATCTTGGAGAATTATGAGAAGTGAGAGTAAGGGTCTTCAAGATGTGAACCTTCCCTAATTCCCCATGGTGTGTTGGAGACTGATCTTCCAGAGGCCACCCACCCTCAGGTGGTCTCCTATTCCTTCCCCGACACCCTGTTCTTCTTAGTGTTTTCCTCACCTGGTGGACATTTCATTGCTCCACTATAGCTTTATCCCATTTTCCTATACTGATGTCATTTTCTTCATTTACTCACAAGACAGCGAGGCTGAGAAATTTTCTTGAAATTGTTGAAAGACTGAAAGAATGAGTTGCACTCAAGTGTAATTGGGAAAAAGGATTAATAGCCTTCTTACAAGGAAGACACTGAACTCAGAGAGGATAAGTTGCCAGGCCTCAGTCTCCGGAGTCCCTCTGCAGTGCTCCACTCAGAGCGTGGTCACTCTCTATACAGTGGATAAGGAGAGACTCGGGGAATATTTCTGAAGCAGCTGGGACTCACACACTGGAGTTGAACAGTTGGGCTCAGATTTGGTTGCCAATAAGAAAGGATTCTAATCCCACCACCCACTTTCTTTGATCATTTTCCTCTGAACACCTCATGTTACGTCTTTGGAATAATAATTTTTTCATCAAACTGAATGTTTGATGGATTAGGCTAGGAATTTCTTCAAGTGTGAGTTATTGTGTCTTCTTTACATAGCTTGACCCACTAACTACTTCCTATCCCATAGTTGGTACTCAAAACATATTTGTGTGCAATAAGGAGTAGGGAAAGTGAGTCTGTGCATGGCCTTTGCCTCTATCAACTGATAAGACTTTGACCTCACTGTTTCCCAAGGTGGATCTTTCAGGTTAATCAGTTCTAGAGTCAGGTCAATTTCTGTCTCACCCTGCTCCCTCCCACCTGTGGGTAGAGCAATCATCCCAGACTTAGGCAGGGCTGGTCAGGGTATCTTAGTGACTGTGAGGAACAGTGAGTGATATAGAAGCTTCTGCACCATGAGTGTGTTAGCACTGAACCCCATCATTTGTTTTGAAGGCTCTTTTCCTCTGAGCATTCAAAGCAGGTGATGGGGGTCAGTGCTAAGCCTTCCATTTACCTCTCTGTAATAATAAACTTTTCATTATTAAATAATGGCAACAGCACAACACAGCCACACCTACTAAATGTTAGATTAGTTACCTCTGAAATTCTCAAAGTCTGGGTTCAGGTCTGTTCTTTAAGCAGCTCTGGAATGCAACTAGCATGCAGCCTAACACATAGTTGGTGCCCAACAAGAATATGTCATCAGTATGGAGAAGGGGAAATGGGTGTGTGCATGGCTATTGCCTCTGTCCACTGATAAGGTTTTGACCTCACTGTTTCCCAAGGTGAAACTTTCAGGTTAATTAATTCTGTACACTGAGATCAAGCCCTGCCCACACAGTTCACTCTACCACAAGTGGGTGGGACGTTCCTTCCAGACTTAATCAGTGACAAAGGGACAGTGAGTAATACAGAAGCTTCTGCACCATGAGCATGTCTTCACTGAGCCTCACCAGATTCCCGGGCAGCATCTCTGGGCTCCTCCAAGTGGCCTCGCTGCTCAGCTTGCTTCTGCTGCTGTTCAAGGCAGCCCAGTTCCTCCTGCGCAGGCAATGGCTGCTCAAAGCCCTTCAGCAGTTTCCATCTCCACCATCCCACTGGTTCTTTGGCCACAAGGTAGGAAGAAATGGGAAGGGGAGTAGGAGGGAAGGGAGACTGCAGCCCAAAGACTGGCCAGGAAGTGCACAGGACAAAGCCTGTTGCAGGCAGGACAAAGCCTGTTGCATGCTCTAGGCATCTGAGGAACACCCAGATTACCTCTCAGGCTTGGCCCCTTCCAGCACCAGGAGCTCACTCCTTTAAAAGAAGCCTGTCTTGCTGTTACTCACCTCTGTCACTCACTCTATCACCATGCAGATCTGACATCTGTCCTTGCAGCCTGGCACCTTAGAGGACTGTTGTTTGTTCTTCCTGAGTCTTTTCTTCTCAAGGCCAAGCACACCTAGACTCCTCAAAGATCCTCCATCTCAGAACCAGCCTTCTACAGTCTTTCCTGCCCCATTCACAGACTAGGATACTCTTTGTCTGGTCCTGAGTTTGCTCTGAAACACAGATATCAGTGTGATGGAGTCACTATCCTGAGGAGATCATTCTGGGATAACAAAGGGCAAGAATATCAGGACGTGTCAGGACACAGGGAATCAGCTACCTCTGCTCAGGTGGAGGGACCAAATGGATAGGTTTGCCCCCAACTGAGGATGTCTCTAGAATGTGTGTTTTGAGGGGCAAATATATGTCATGGGTATAGGAGACAGGAATGGCAGCACATTTTTTTTTTTTTTTTTTTTTTTTTTTGCTGGTGAGGGTGACTGGTTTTAGTGTTAACCTCCAAACAAGATTTGTTTATCTCTCCTTCAAAGCACCTTGAATGTGAGGTCGTTGGGATTTGGGCACACCAACACTGTCTTGTACCCCAGTGCCCAGAGCAAAGCCTTGCACCTTGTGTAGAGTCAGAGGAAGGAGAGAAAGGAAGAGCCTGAGGGCAGTGGAGGGAGGGGGTCAACTTCCTGCACTTCCAGCCCTGAGGGAGCACACAGAGCATGATAAAGGGCAGCAGGGAGAGAAGCTCTGCTAGGGATTGTGCTCTGAACACACTCAAGAGGAGGTGGAGGATGTCCACACAGACAGCTGAGGCTCTGACCCCCACAGCTCTGCTGAGGCACACAGCTCTATTCTCCAGGGCCACAGGATCCAGCTTAGGGCAGCACACGTAGGTCAGCAGAAACAGTTCCAAAATCCTGAGTTCTGCTGAAAGATCCAGAAATATGTCCTGATGGTTATGCTGCCCTTCACTACAGTCCCTAAGCCAGAAATAAAAGATGATTTTTAAAACATTGTCTTTCCCCTAATATCAGATCCCAAAGGACCAGGAGCTACAATACGTTCTGAAGTGGGTTAACGAGTTCCCGTGCGCCTTCCCACAATGGCTGTGGGGCAGCAAAGTGCGCGTCCTCCTCTATGATCCTGAATACATGAAGGCCATTCTGGGGAGATCAGGTGAGAGTGAACCCCCTCTCAGCAGGTTCAGTTTTTCTCTTTTGAGATCATATCTGGGTCTCTGAAAGTCCAGGCAAATTGGGAATTCATAAGTCGATGTGAATAATCTACCTACTGCTTTCCCTGGATACACCTACTACATGGGCAATAGTACTTACTTCATAGTGGACATTAAAATAGCTTGTGGCACTATTTTTTTGTCTTTTTCCTGTCTTTTTTAAAAACAAATTGAGATAATCAGTGAGGTATATGAGTTGTATCTATTGAGGTGATTTGTTAGGTATATTGACTGTATCTGAGAATCAAACTTCATATCCAAGTGACCTTGGTTTGAAACCTCCAATTTCCCCCGTTTAGATAATAAGCTCTCTAAGCCATCACTCATTGTTAAAACACCCCAAGGCTCAATCATATTCTGTGGCATTGAGAACAGCTTCTTATTGTAGTCGTGCTGGTCCAAGGAGCCTGTCTTCCTGAGCCATTTTACTGTCTCAACAGAGACAGAATGGGATGGGAGGCAGTGGGAGGTGACATGGGACAAAATGCCAATTGATAGTCATCAGTCACTTATGACAGCCCATGGCCTCAATCACAATTGCCCTGGGTCTGTATTATTTGTTTGCTGTTTGTAACTAATCCCATTACTTAATTTTCAGATCCAAAAGCTCGGAGTATATACAGACTTGTGGCTCCCTGGATTGGTATGTACATCTAAGAGTGGGCACTCTGAAATTAAGGTTGGCAAAATCTCTCTCTCTGATTCACAGAGGACAAGAGTTGATGAGCCACTACTGTGATTGTCCCTAAATGAAGCTTCATTTCTTTTAATCTATCCAGAACCCCATCCCTTCTGCAAGCTCTTGTGAGTCCTCCTGAGGCTCACTCCTTCCATGTCTCCTTCTAGATACCTCCAAACAGTCTCAGCCTGACATGGACTTGGGTACCTCTTTTTCCTGCCCACAAATCCTTTCTGCTTCTTCTTTGCAGCTGTCATAATCACATCAGATACACCAGCCCAACTGGGAAATTCATATTCCCAAAAAGTTCCAGTCATTACTGTCTTTGTCCAAAGAAATTCTGCCCTCTGGGTTCTCTCCCCCAAGAGTTCCACTATTTGTCTATCTTAAATTGTCCCCACTCTCCATCTCTCATTGCCCACTGACTGATGCACACAACCATATATGACCCAGGGTACGGTTTGCTCCTGTTGAATGGGGAGACATGGTTCCAGCACCGCCGGATGTTGACCCCAGCCTTCCACTATGACATCCTGAAGCCCTACGTGGGAATCACAGCTGACTCTGTCAGAGTGATGCTGGTGAGTCTCTCTCTTTCATTCCCATTCACTCACTCAAGGCCCACACTCAGATTCCACAGCCTAACAGCCATCAAAAACAGTCACATGGAACAACAATCTCAGGCCATTACTGTGAGAGTCAGTTCTTCAAAAGTTGAAGGAGCAGAGTGGACCCGAAAGCAGGATATAGTCACTTCCTTATGGTCCAAGGCAGACAGCATCATGGTGGATATAGACTCCTCTTCATACTTCCAAGTTTTCAGCACAGTGAACTGCAGGAGGAGTTGATCCAGCTTAGCACTGCCGATCCCGGGGTAGGATTCTCTCAGGGTGGAGTTGAGGGCTTCCATGTGGACTTGAGTGACCCATGTATTGATATGGACACCAGGTCCACATCTCACAGTGAACCTGCCCCTCCATCACATCCATCTGAACTCAGATGAATGATCTGACAGTGCTCAGCAACTTTTCTTTTTTTTATTGGTTGTTCAAAACATTACAATGCTCTTGACATATCATATTTCATACATTTGATTCAAGAGGGTTATGAACTCCCATTTTTACCACGTATACAGATTGTAGATTCACATTGGTTACACATCCACGTTTATACATACTGCCATACTAGTGTCTGTTGTATTTTGTTGCCTTTCCTATCCCCTTCCTATACCCCCTCCCCTCCCCTCCCCTCCCATCTTCTCTCTCTACCCCATCTACTGTAATTCATTTCTCTCTCTTGTTTTTTTCCCTTTCCCCTCACATCCTCTTATATGTAATTTTGTATAACAATGAGGGTCTCCTTCCATTTCCATGCAATTCCCCTTCTCTTTCCCTTTCCCAACCACCTTCATCCCTTTTTAAAGGTAATCTTCTTCTCATGCTCTTCCTCCCTGTTCTGTTTTGAGTTGCCATCCTTATATCAAAGAAGACATTTGGCATTTGTTTTTTAGGGATTGGCTAGCTTCACTTAGCATAATCTGCTCTAATGCCATCCATTTCCCTGCAAATGCCATGATTTTGTTATTTTTTAATGCTGAGTAATATTCCATTGTGTATAAATGCCACATTTTTTTTTATCCATTCATCTATTGAAGGGCATCTAGGTTGGTTCCACAGTCTAGCTATTGTGAATTGTGCTGCTATGAACATTGATGTAGCTGTATCCCTATAGTACGCTCTTTTTAGGTCTTTGGGGAATAGTCCGAGAAGGGGAATAGCAGGGTCGAATGGTGGTTCCATTCCCAGCTTTCCAAGGAATCTCCATACTGCTTTTCACATTGGCTGCACCAATTTGCAGTCCCACCAGCAATGTATAAGTGTACCCTTTTCCCCACATCCTCGCCAGCACTTGTTGTTGTTTGACTTCCTAATGGCTGCCATTCTTACTGGAGTGAGATGGTATCTTAGCATGGTTTTAATTTGCATTTCTCTGATTTCAGCAACTTTTCTTGAAGGATAATGAAAAGAATTATTTTCAATATGTGGCTCGTGAGTCCCAGAGGTTCAATTTGCTTAACATTATCTTGTCCTCATATTTGGTATTCTGTTAGTTTTTAAGTTTAGGTCATGAATTTGAAACCTAAAAAGTGTCTCAGGGGCTTTCATCAATCGAATGGTCAGAAGTGATTGCCTAAAATTCTAAATTTAATAATCTATTATGTAAATGTTTGTTTCATTTTGTAATACAAATTTCTGAGAAAGAGGCAGCAGAATACAAATATTTGCTTGAACTCTTCATTTGCGAAAATTCATGTGACCCTGAGATTCAGGAAAGAATACTTGGAGATGCAGGGAAAGAGAGTAACCTAGTTAGCACAGGCCTTCTGAGGAACTGAATAGGGTAATGACCTTCTTCCTCCCCAGGACAAATGGGAGCAGCTTATTGGACAGGACTCCCTAGAGATTTTTCAGCATGTCTCCCTGATGACCCTGGACACCATCATGAAGTGTGCCTTCAGCCATCAGGGCAGTATCCAGCTGGAGAGGTCAGTGCCAAACTGACCTCTTGTTCTAACTAACTGGTATAAATTTACCCCAGAGTCAGTGATGCCTCTTGAATGCTCATAAATAAAATGGGAGATTCTTATCCTGCTCCTAGGCCAAGCCCTGATCCCTGACCAGACCCAAACACGCCCCAGCCATAGGTCCTTGGTTCCTGCATGGGGTAGAAGTCTGGTTATCATGCCATCTTCTAAAGTCCCAAAGCTCATAAGAGATGTAACACAGATACAAGGTGTACCTCAGTGTTGTCTGTCCACAGCATTAAAGGAATCTCCCAATAGAAGCCACACTACTTCCAGTCATGTGGCTCCACAATCCAATCTGTTCTGCAATCTCTCCATCAGGAATTCCAAGTCCTACATTCAGGCTGTTGGGGATCTGAACTACCTGTTTTTTTCTCGTATGAGGAATGTCTTTCACCAGAACGACACCATCTACAGACAGACCTCTGATGGCCGCTTGTTCCACCATGCCTGCCAGCTTGCCCATGAGCACACAGGTTCTGTCTCTAATCCTGTCTACTTTCCTTTACCAGGTTCAGTCTAAGAGGTAGGGCCATGGCCCCTGAGACAGAGGCAGTGCACCTGCTAACCATGGAAAGAAACTAGGACACCCTTATGTTGGCACTATCCTACTGCAAGTGTTAGGAGCTGAGATGTTAGTGTGTCAGGTACAGCACAATGCCAGTATCATCACTTAAGCAGTGTTGAATGAGACCTATCCCACCAGCATTCAACAGGGACTCCCATGGAAGGTCGGCCTGCATCAGATGGTGCTAGACTCCCACACACCCACTCACCTGTGCATCCTGAGCTCCACAGGACACCCAGATTGTCATAGGGGTAAAATGGCTTATTAGGGGTTGTTGTAACTGTGTATTTGCCTGGTAACTCCTATCCTGGGACAGATCAAGTGATCGGGCAAAGGAAGGCTCAGCTGCAGAATGAGGGAGAGCTGGAGAAGATCAGGCAGAAGAGGCACTTGGATTTCTTGGACATCCTTCTGTGTGCCAAAGTGAGTATGTGGTGGGTGGAAAAACCAGAGGCTTTGCCTAGGAGAGGGAGGGACAAACCCTGCTCTCTCATCCATGGCCTCCCCAGATGGAGAATGGGAGCAGCCTGTCTGATGAGGACCTGCGTGCCGAGGTGGACACCTTCATGTTTGAGGGCCATGACACCACAGCCAGTGGTATCTCCTGGATCTTCTATGCTCTGGCCGCACACCCTGAGCATCAGAAGAAGTGCAGGGAGGAGGTCCAGAGCCTCCTGGGGGACGGAGCCTCCATCACCTGGTGAGTGAGAGCTCAAGAGGTGGGAGAGCCCTGCCTCTGGTAGGGAGAAGGTGCTGGTCTTCCTGGGCCCTGCCTGCCTCTCAGGATGGCCTTCACCTCAGGGACCACATGGACCAGATGCCCTACACCACCATGTGCATCAAGGAGGCCCTGAGGCTCTATCCACCAGTACCAAGTGTGAGCAGAGATCTCAGTAAACCTATCACTTTCCCTGATGGACGCTCCCTACCCAAAGGTATGACCTTTCTATACTTACCCATTCACTCTCTAAGGAAACAATGGATGAGAGATCCACCTGATTTTTAGTTTTTATTAACTTTTCTCAGTCTCCCTTTCCTCCTCTATAGAAAGCATAGTTACTCTGAAATTTTGATGAGTCTTACGAAATGCGGGATTTGGAGCTTGAAATCAGAAAAAAATGTCAACCTCTAGATTAATATCAGCCTCCAGATATTATCCTTGTGATTATCAGTACTTGAGAAGAGCAGGGTAGAGAAAGAATCATACAGAGTTGAGAAGATATATATATATAAATGCCTCAAGGCAAATGAAAGAGATCATGAAAGCCCATGTTACAAGTCAATGTGGTCCTTGGAATGTAAGGATTGGTCAGGATCATAGAAGGGAGAAGCTGATATTCCTGCCCTGTTAGGAAGCCACCCATTGGCTCACCCACCATTGTGTCTGACCATTGCTCTGGCACATGCCAGCTATGTGAATATGAGAAAGATAACCTCACTGAGACTCCAGTATCTCATATGAAAATGGGTGTAGACCAGTGTATTCTGAAGGGCACTCATGAGGGTTGGTTGAGAGCATGTCTACTCTCCACAGTTTCATGGAAGGTATTGGATGGCTGTGTGTTGTCACTTCATTTGGTGTAAGCAGTGAGTCTCCAATATTTTCTTGTTCTTATTCCTAGGCTCACAGTTTTCTTTCCTTACTGTCACTCAGATGCTTTGTAAAATCATTCTACTCAAAGTGACGATTTCGGGACCCATGCAACTTATGTGTGCATGTTTTCTGCTGTTTGAGAGACCAGACCTATAGCCCAGTAGGGTAATTAGTCATCTGTCTCCTAACTGTCCCACAGGTTTCATGGTCACACTCTCCATTTATGGCCTTCATCACAATCCGAAGGTGTGGCCAAACCCAGAGGTAGGAGGCCTTGTGGGGAGGGAAGGGGATGATTTGTCATGACCAAACCCTCTTCTTGCTCCCACATCTGTGGATCATGTCCCACCATGATTGGAAAGCAGGGACTTGATCCCAACTTGTCCTGGCCCTGCTGCTCTCTCTGCAGGTGTTTGATCCTTCTCGATTTGCACCTGGATCTTCTCGACACAGCCACTCCTTCCTGCCCTTCTCAGGAGGATCAAGGTGAGATGTCCCCTGAGTGCCAGTGGGGTGGGGAGAACGGAGAGTCTCTGTTCAAGACCCAATATATTGATTCCCTAGTGTTTTTTAGGCTTCTTCACGTAGGCCCTTGTTTGTTGGCTTTTGTGGGTATAAGTTGTTGTGTGTTTGTGCCTGTGCCCCAAAGACAGGACACACTGTGGAGAGTTTGACCCACTGCCCTACCCAAAGGCCAACCATCTGGTGAGTTAAACACCAAAATAATAGAAGTTTGGACCACAAGTTTCATTGTGTCTTGGTGTTTTATTCGTTTGGATTATGAATTTTCAGAATTAGATTTGCATATACAATTTACATTTCAGGTGCTTGGTTTCCTCAATTCTCAAGTATCTTAAGAGGTAGATTTCTCTTTCTTCCACATTTTCTATGAACTCATCCCTTTTCTGCTTAATTCCTCAGTGGGCACTTGATGAATCATTGAAATATTCCCATATATTTAGAATTACACCTTGTCGTTCTTACTGTAAAGCTGTCCGTATAGAGTTTGCAGTCTGTTGTACAGGGGTGGACACCAATGAGTGTGATTTCAAGAAGTTTTGGCTTCTGCCCTCCAATTTTTGGTCTCATATTAATATTCACAATGGGTGTTCATGTTCCCAGTCAGCAAAATTCTACATTTGGAGAGGGATCTCTACACAAAATCCATGGTATAGGATGAGGAAGCTAAATGCCTCAGAGAAAACTCACTATTCAGGCAACACAGAGCACATACTGTCGTACACTCAAAAACACACCTGAAGTTGCAGTTGAGCTGGACAGGCCATGCCAAAGGGGCTGTTATGAAAGCCCGGCAAGGCTACAGGAATCAGCCTGTGAAATACACATTACCATAAACCTACTAAATTGATTAGTAGGATGATGTTGCTGAGTCAAATATCTGTGAATTTTACAATGCTGAATCAAATTTCATAGAACAGGCATAAAATAAAATTGTCCATGGAGAAATCATGTATCTTAGATAAAATTTATTCTGGAATTGATAACTTCCTATTAGATACTGGCTACAAATTATGGCACTTACATTGGAGGACAGGAGACTATAAGGTAGCTCAGTTACTAGGTAGGAATTCTCTGAGTGTCCAAATGCATTTCATTTTTACAGTTCAATTAATCTAAGTTATATGAAAGTATTAAAAAATTGTGTGTCTCTGTGCCAAGTCCTGTGCTCTGAGGCAAGTGTCTGCTCTCTGTTCAGTGAGAACAGAAAGGTGTTGTTCAGAATCAGACAACTGCAATTGAGACAAATATCACTCTTTCCATAACTTTTTCACTTTCTCATCACTCATTGAACATGATGCAAGTTTCTTTGTCCCTGGCACTGTTGGAGGCCATTGGTTGTGGTGGCTACTTGAATAAAACACTGATGGTAGCTTGGGAGAGAGAGGGACAGCCAGCAGAGGGTTAAGGGTCATCTGGCCATTGTCCTGAGCCTCGAGGATGTTCAGGCAGAGTAGAAGGAGGACATCCTCAGCAACCTCAAGAATATGAGTGGAAGCAGGAAGTGGGGCTGGACAGGTGAGAGGTGGGTGAGGCAGTAGCCCACAGAGGGTGTACAGGGAGGTGAGGCCTTGGATACTGCCCTTACTGGTGGAGGGCATGGGAGTAAGGAGGGAGGGGAGTCAGGGAGACCAGTGAAGCCAGGAAGAAGAGACTGAAGATGGCAAGAGGGATATTTCTGGAGTACAAGTCTAGAGATGCTGGTGGATGCAGGCTGGAGCCTGACCACTGGGTGGGAGGCAGATGGAATCAGAGCAAACAGATCCCCAGCACAATGTCCTAATAAGATGATTCTGACATCTGATTCTGCCATCAGAATCCTTTGACGCCAGAGATATGATCCCGGGGAGTGTGGTCCACACATTCCCATGCAGTCCAGACCAGTGATAACCACGCTGATGAACCAGAAACCATCAGTAGAGAGACTCAACTAGCCAATGACTTATTCTTAAAATGGAAAGTGTTATTAGAGTTGATTGTTCAGTGTGCTAGCCTTACCTTACCTTAGCAGAGATTTCATGTCTATGAATGTAGAAGTGGGGTCAGAGCTTTCCATAGATGAGTAGGGCCTTGTCAAAGGGCAGGAGAGTGTGAATCCAGGCTAGAAGCAGAGGTGTTTGCCACCTCTAATTAAAGGAGGTTTCTGAATCTTTGCTCTTATCAGGAGCACAGGGTTCAAGGCCTCCCTAGCTCAGAGTGGGGCCTGAGACCACTTTCTTTGTCTCTGCCTGGTTCAGGAACTGCATTGGGAAACAATTTGCCATGAATGAGCTGAAAGTGGCCGTGGCCCTGACTCTACTTCGTTTTGAGCTACTACCAGATCCCACCAGGGTCCCTGTACCCATGTTACTCCCTGTGATGAAGTCCAAGAATGGAATCCACCTGCATCTCAGGAAGCTCCAATAATTCTGGTGGAAGAGAGGACATGTCTGCAGGCCAGCTGCTTGACATTTTGTGTTTCTGTCACCTGTTCTTGTACACCTTCCATTGCCCCCAAACTGCTTTCAATCTTTTAATCTGCCCTTCTCCCACATGCCCGCTCTCCTGCCTCCTGTCCTATCTGTTGGCCCTCTGTCTCTCACCTAACCCCAGGCTCCCTACCTGCTTCTTTTTCTATCTGTCTCTCACCTGCCTGTATCTCTGTCCCCTGGTCACCTGCCTGCCCACCACCCTGTCTGTCCTTTACCAATCATTTTCCCTTGTGCTGCTTGTCTGTCCATCTGAGTTTACTACTGTTCTATAAAAAATGACAACAACCTCAGTTGGCTTTGTATGACAGAAATGTAGTTCCTTTTGGTTCTGAAGATCAGAGTTCTAACATGGATCCATTGTGGTGTACCCAAGGTCATTGGAGTACCACAGCACATCCAGGGCCATTGGTGTGCCTCTTCCTTTTGTCATTTCCATTACTTGGAGCTGCATTGCTGGGCTTCAGGACCCATGGTCAATATTCAAATCCTGCAATACCTTTAAATCTCTCTACTTCTGTCTTCACATCAAATCTTTATCATAAGGACCTTTTTGATAACAATGTGCCTACTGTGTTATTAAGACATGATCATAGTTCTCCCAGGGAGTTGAGGATGTGTACATAAATGAGCCATTATTCATCCTAGCATACTTCCTTCCTGATTGTCACCCAATCTGTCCATGTATATCTCTCCTGAAAATCTATTATATAAACCTTTTCTTCTCTCCCTCCTGCCATAAAGTTCACAAATTTTTATGAAGTGTCTGCCTTCCCTTGAAAGGAAATGGAGAGAAAAGAGATGGATGAATGGGAAAAAAGAAGAAACAGGTACCTTCTGATGAAGTGGCACCCCCTTTCTCCACAGAAAAGCCCTCTTCACCATGGCTGATATTAGGAGTGTCAGCAAACAAATCTCTGCAAAAGAGTCCAATGTAGATAAACTTCCTATTTTCGTGTCGCCCTGTTTTACTTGGCCACTGGCTGGGAAGATACCAGCACTCCAGGTGCTGGACACCCCCTTACTAGTTTTTCACAAACAAATCCAGTATAGTACTTTGTAGAACTGTGCAAACAAGACCTCTGGCCTTGATCTGGGCTTCACAGAGATGTCTATATTTTTAAGAGAAGTTACCAATTGGGCTCCATGGTAACAGCTGGAAGGGGGAGGAAAGAAAGGGGAGAAGCTCTCCCCTTCTCAGGTGTTGAAGGGTTAACTTGCCCA
This sequence comes from Marmota flaviventris, assembly GCF_047511675.1. Classification (NCBI taxonomy): domain Eukaryota; kingdom Metazoa; phylum Chordata; class Mammalia; order Rodentia; family Sciuridae; genus Marmota; species Marmota flaviventris. Next base: position 36,403,574 of record NC_092507.1, on the reverse strand, counting down.
GAACAGTGAAAAAAAAAGCTGCTTTTATGTGAACTTCTGCAGACTGTGAACTTCTGAGCCCCTCCCCTTACATGCTGGGTATAAAACTCTGAAACTCCCTGAACTCGGGGTTCAGGGGATTGATTGATTACAGCAAAAGCTGTGCTCTCTGAAACCTGGCTGCAGCCAAATAAAACTGTTTCCTGTTATCTTTGGTGCCCTGCCTCATTTGTCCCTACAACACTGAGGAAGGAGAAGATGACATCTGCCTGGCCAGATGCATGCCCACGTACTCCAGGTGGCCTTGTTCCTGGGACCCCCTGATGTCCCTTAACTGCCCATGGGTTCTGTGCAGCTGATCTTAGAACTCCCTTGTAGTATACAGAAGCTCACATCTGTTGGGGTAAGAAAACAGGCCTACATTTTATCCAAGAGTTACTACTCCTCAGGTCTTCTAAATATCACCAAGATAGACCCTGAACTGAGCAGCAATGCCACATGGTGGTGCCCTGCACCCTGAATGGCCATCCCCAAACCAATCCTAGCCTATTGACTGGAAACCATAGACTGAGGTCTGTTTGTAGTGTGACACCACCTTCTGTTCTCTAAATAGGCTTCTCCCCGGGTGGGGTGGGGTGGCCAGCAGCCAGGGTCCTCCTCTCAGGTTCCTGGTTGCCCTGGACAAATTCAGCCCTGCACTAAGAGGAACCAGAGAAGGCAGGCTGGACATGAAATGCCTGTTCCAAGGATGAAGGAAGGAGAGAGATGGGAGTGTCCTGAACAGGCTGAATGGCAGTCTTCTGGCATCAGGTGGGACAGGAGGGCTCATGCTGGCCATGCTCAAGTACAGATTTGATCATTACCCTAAACACCGAGTGCTCCCTACTCTAAAGAAGACAGAAGAATGGAAAGGAATGAGGAAAAAGTTGAGAGAAATGTGGTGTAAATAGTTACATGCTCCTCTGCCCTTAGGTGCTGAGAGGACACAGGATCAGAGGACAAAGAGAAGAACTCTGCCCCTTCTTGATTAATGAATCACCCGTCATGATGTCAGGCAATGAAGGAGGTGGTGGAAAAAAAAACATGTGGATGAGTGAAGGGGTCAGGCCAGAAGGAACCTTGTAGCTGCTGGGAGAGCCAGCTTCCCCCAGATTCTTCCTGAAGTATCCTGTGCTTTACTCTCTGAATCCTGCATGTTTGGTTTGATCTTGGAGAATTATGAGAAGTGAGAGTAAGGGTCTTCAAGATGTGAACCTTCCCTAATTCCCCATGGTGTGTTGGAGACTGATCTTCCAGAGGCCACCCACCCTCAGGTGGTCTCCTATTCCTTCCTTCTCACCTGGTGGACATTATAGCTTTATCCCATTTTCCTATACTGATGTCATTTTCTTCATTTACTCACAAGACAGTGAGGCTGAGAAATTTTCTTGAAATTGTTGAAAGACTGAAAGAATGAGCTGCACTCAAGAGTAATTGGGAAAAAGGATTAATGGCCTTCTTACAAGGAAGACACTGAACTCAGAGAGGATAAGTTGCCAGATCCTCCATCTCAGAACCAGCCTTCAACAGTCTTTCCTGCCCCGCTCACAGACTAGGATACTCTCCTGAGTCCCACTCCAGTGCTCCACTCAGAGCGTGGTCACCTGGATCATATAACAGCACGGAGCATATGGAGAGTCTCAAGGAATATTTCTGAAGCAGCTGGGACTCACACACTGGAGTTGAACAGTTGGGCTCAGATTTGGTTGCCAATAAGAAAGGATTCTAATCCCACCACCCACTTTCTTTGACCATTTTCCTCTGAGCACCTCACATTATGACTTTGGAATAATAATTTTTTCATCAAACTGAATGTTTGATGGATTAGGCTAGGAATTTCTTCAAGTGTGAGTTCGTGTGTGTTCTTTACATAGCTTGACCCACTACCTACTTCCTAGCTCATAATTGGTACTCAAAACATATTTGTGTGCAGTAAGAGTAGGGAAAGTGAGTCTGTGCATGGCCTTTGCCTCTGTCAGTTTATAAGAGTTAGACCTCACTGTTTCCCAAGGTGGATCTTTCAGGTTAATCAATTCTAGAGTCAGGTCAATTTCTGTCTCACCCTGCTCCCTCCCACCTGTGGGTGGAGCAATCATCCCAGACTTAGGCAGGGCTGGTCAGGGTATCTTAGTGACTATGAGGGAGAGCAAGTGATCTGGAAATTTCTGCACCATAAGTCTTCAAACCAGGTGATGAGGTCAGCGCTAAGCCTTCAATTTACCTCTTTGTAACAATGAACTTTTCATTATTAAATAATGGCAATAGGTTCTCACAACACAGCCACACCTACAGAATGTTTGATTAATTACCTCTGCAATTCTGGGTTCAGGTCCGTTCTGCTACACCAAATAGAATGTAGCCTAGCACATAGTTGGTGCCCAACAAGAATATGTAATCAGTATGGAAAAGGGGAAATGGGTGTTGAAAGGAAAGTGACCACAACACTCAGAGCAATCAAAAGATCTTTATTGCAGCAGTGCAACAAAGAGAAAGGAAAGAAGGAAAAAGAGGGAGAGAAAAGAGAAGAGATGAACAGGGAGAGAGCAAGAGCAAGAGAGAGACAGAGAGCGTGCTTAAGAAAGATAAAGAGCAAGAGAGAGAGAGCAAGAGAGAGGGGGGCCTGGCAGGAGGGAGTTTTTATAGCCCAAATCTAATGGGGCCTCTGGGTCTGCAAGCTGCCTTGTTGGCCCAAGGAGGGTTGAGTGTTCAGCCTTGAGCAGGGTTGAATGTTCAGACTTGAGGCAAACAGGTGATAAAGGACCAGATAGAGGGGGGTTTGAGTGCGTGGGCTATCTTGCAGCCAACATCTGTTCAGCCTGCCCTGCAGACAACACAGTTCAGCCTGCTCTGCACCCAACAGGTGTGTGCATGGCTATTGCCTCTGTCCACCGATAAGGTTTTGACCTCACTGTTTCCCAAGGTGAAACTTTCAGGTTAATTAATTCTGTACACTGAGATCAAGCCCTGCCCACACAGTTCACTCTACCACAAGTGGGTGGGACGTTCCTTCCAGACTTAATCAGTGACAAAGGGACAGTGAGTAATACAGAAGCTTCTGCACCATGAGCATGTCTTCACTGAGCCTCACCAGATTCCCGGGCAGCATCTCTGGGCTCCTCCAAGTGGCCTCCCTGCTCAGCTTGCTTCTGCTGCTGTTCAAGGCAGCCCAGTTCCTCCTGCGCAGGCAATGGCTGCTCAAAGCCCTTCAGCAGTTTCCATCTCCACCATCCCACTGGTTCTTTGGCCACAAGGTAGGAAGAAATGGGAAGGGGAGTAGGAGGGAAGGGAGACTGCAGCCCAAAGACTGGCCAGGAAGTGCACAGGACAAAGCCTGTTGCAGGCAGGACAAAGCCTGTTGCAAGCTCTAGGCATCTGAGGAACACCCAGATTACCTCTCAGGCTTGGCCCTTTCCAGCACCAGGAGCTCACTCCTTTAAAAGAAGCCTGTCTTGCTGTTACTCACCACTGTCACTCACTCTATCACCATGCAGATCTGACATCTGTCCTTGCAGCCTGGCACCTTAGAGGACTGTTATTTGTTCTTCCTGAGTCTTTTCTTCTCAAGGCCAAGAACACCTAGACTCCTCAAAGATCCTCCATCTCAGAACCAGCCTTCTACAATCATTCGTGCCCCACTCACAGACTAGGATACTCTTTGTCTGGTCCTGAGTTTGCTCTGAAACACAGATATCAGTGTGATGGAGTCACTATCCGGAGGAGATCATTCTGGGATAACAAAGGGCAAGAATATCAGGACGTGTCAGGACACAGGGAATCAGCTACCTCTGCTCAGGTGGAGGGACCAAATGGATAGGTTTGCCCCCAACTGAGGATGTTTCTAGAATGTGTGTTTTGAGGGGCAAATATGTCATGGGTATAGGAAACAGGAATGGCAGCACATTTTTTTTTTTTTTTGCTGGTGAGGATGACTGGTTTTAGTGTTAACCTCCAAACAAGATTTGTTTATCTCTCCTTCAACGCACCTTGCATGTGAGGTCATTGGGATTTGGGCACACCAACTCTGTTTTGTACCCCAGTGCCCAGAGCAGAGCCTGGCACCTTGTGTAGAGTCAGAGGAAGGAGAGAAAGGAAGAGCCTGAGGGCAGTGGAGGGAGGGGGTCAACTTTCTGCACTTCCAGCCCTGAGGGAGCACACAGAGCATGATAAGGGGCAGCAGGGAGAGAAGCTCTGCTAGGGATTGTGCATTGAACACACTCAAGAGGAGGTGGAGGATGTCCACACAGACAGCTGAGGCTCTGACCCCCACAGCTCTGCTGAGGCACACAGCTCTATTCTCCAGGGCCACAGGATCCAGCTTGGGCACAGCAAAGGTCTTGAAGACAGCACACATAGGTCAGCAGAAACAGCTCCAAAATCCTGAGTTCTGCTGAAAGATCCAGAAATATGTCCTGATGGTTATGCTGCCCTTCACTACAGTCCCTAAGCCAGAAATAAAAGATGATTTTTAAAGCATTGTCTTTCCCCTGATATCAGATCCCAAAGGACCAGGAGCTACAATACATTCTGAAGTGGGTTAATGAGTTCCCAAGTGCCTTCCCACAATGGCTGTGGGGCAGCAAAGTGCGCGTCCTCGTCTATGATCCTGAATACATGAAGGCGATTCTGGGGAGATCAGGTGAGAGTGAACTCCCTCTCAGCAGGTTCAGTTTTTCTCTTTTGAGATCATACCTGTGTCTGTGGAAGTCCATAAAAAAAGTGGCCATTTATAAATAAATGTCTGAATTATCTACTTACTATTCTCCCTGGATACACCTAGCATATGGGCAATAATACTTTATAGTGGACATTTAGAACAGTTTGGGGTAATGATTTCTATTTATTTATTTTATTTTCTTTAATTTATTCTGATTTGTTATATATGACAGCAGAATGCATTACAATTCATATTATACATGTAGAGGCCAATTTTTCATATCTCTAGTTGTTCACAAGGAAGTCACCATGCCTGTCTTCATACATGGGCTTACGATAATGATGTCCATCTTATTTCAGTGTCTTTCCTACCCCCATGTCCCTCCCATTCTCTCCCAATTCTTTGCCCTATCTAGAGTTAATCTAATCCTCCCATGTTCCCCGCCAACCCCATTATGAATCTGCATCCTTATGTCAGAGAAAACATTCGGCATTTGTTTTTTTGGAATTCGCTAACTTCATTTGGTATTATATTCTCCAACTCCATCCATTTACCTGAAAATGCCATGATTTTATTCTCTTTTATTGCTGAGTAATATTCCACTGCATACACACACACACACACACACACACACACACACTCACACACACACACACACCACAGTTTCTTATCCATTCATCTAATGAAGGGCATCTAGGTTGGTTTCACAGTTTGGCTATTGTGAATTGTGCAGCTATTCATATTGATGTGGCTGTGTCCCTGTAGTATGCTGTTTTTATGTCCTTTGGGTATAGACCAAGGAGTGGGATAGCTGGGTCAAATGGTGTTTCCATTCCCAGTTTTCCAAAAAGAATCTCCATATGACCCTGAATACATGAAGGTGATTCTGGGGAGATTAGGGGTGAGAGTGATCTATTTTCCATATTGGCTGCAGCAATTTTCAGTTCCACCAGCAATGTATGAGTGTGCCTTTTCCCCCACATCCTCGCCAACACTTATTGTTGTTTATATTCTTAATAGCTGCCATTTTGACTGGAGTGAGATGAAATCTCAGTGTAGTTTTGATTTGCATTTCTCTAATTGCTAGAGATGTTGACCATTTATTCATATATTTGTTGATTGATATACATATCATCTTCTGAGAAGTGTCTGTTTGGTCCCTTGACCCATTTATTCATTGAGTTATTTGGTTGTTTTTTTTTTGGTGTTAAGATTTTTGAGTTCTTTATATGTCCTAGAGATTAGTGCTCTATCTGATGTACGTAGAACTTGTAGTAAAATTTGCTCCCATTCTGTAGGCTCTCTATTCACCTCACTGATTGTTTCTTTTGCTGAGAAGAAGCTTTTCAGTTGAATTCATTCCATTTATTGATTCTTGATTTTAACTTTTGCTCTATAAGAGTCTTATTAAGGAATTCAGGGCCTAATCTCACCTGATGGAGATTTGGGCCTACTTTTTCTTCTATTAGGTGCAGGGTCTCTGTTTAATTCCAAGGTTCTTGATCCACTCTGAGTTGAGTTTTGTGTGTGGTGAGAGATAGGGGCTTAATTTTATTTTGTTGCATATGGATTTCCAGTTTTTCCAGCACCATTTGTTGAAGAGACTATTTTTTCTCCGATGTATTTTTTGATTCTTGATTTTAACTTTTGCTCTATAAGAGTCTTATTAAGAACGTCAGGGCCTATTCCAACATGATGAAGATTTGAGCCTACTTTTTCTTTTATTAGGCACAGGGTCTCTCATTTAATTCCTAGGTCCTTGATCCAACTTGAGTTGAGTTTTGCGCATGGTGAGAGATAGGGGCTTAATTTCATTTTGTTGCATATGGATGTCCAGTTTTCCCAGCACTGTTTGTAGAAGAGACTATCCTTTCTCCAATATATGTTTTTGGCACCTTTGTCTAATATAAGATAATTGTAATTACGGGGGTTAGTCTCTGTGTCCTCTACTCTGTACCATTGGTCTACCAGTCTATTTTGGTGCCAATACCATGCTGTCTTTGTTACTATTGCTCAGTAGTATAGTTTAAAGTCTGGTATAGTGATGTTACCTGCTTCACTCTTCTTGCTAAGGATTGCTTTAGCTATTCTGGGTCTCTTATTTTTCCAGATGAATTTCATGACTGTTTTTTCTATTTCTATGAGGAATATCATTGGGATTTTGATTGGGACTTCATTGAATCTGTATAGTGCTTTGGTAGTATAGTCATTTTGACAATATTAATTCTGCCTATCCAAGAACAAGGGAGATCTTTCCATCTTCTAAGATCTTCTTTAATTTCTTTCTTGAGTATTCTGTAGTTTTCATTGCAGAGGTCTTTCACCTCTTTCATTAAGTTGATTCCCAAATATTTTCAATTTTTTGAGGCTATTGTAAATGGGATAGTTTTCCTAGTTTCTCTTTCTGAAGATTTGTCACTGATGTACAGAAATGCCTTTGATTTATGAGTGTTGTTTTTATATCCTGCTACTTTGCCAAATTCATTTATTAGTTCTAGAAGTGTTCTGGTGGAATTTTGGGGGGTCTTCTAAGTATCAAATCATATTGTAGGTAAATAGTGCTAATTTGAGTTATTTTCCTATTCGTATCCCTCTAATTTCTTTCATCTGTCTAATTGCTCTGGCTAGTGTTTCAAGAATTATGTTAAATAGAAATGGTGAAAGAGGACATCCCTGTCTTGTTCCTGTTTTTTTTTAGAAGGAATGCTTTTAATTTTTCTCCATTTAGAATGATATTGACCTGGGGCTTAGCATAGATAGCTTTTATGATGTTGAGATATGTTTCCATTATCCCTAGTTTTTCTATTGTTTCAAACATTAAGGGGTGCTGTATTTTTTCAAATGCTTTTTCCTTCATCTATTGAGATAATCATATGGTTCTTATCTTTAAGCCTATTGATGTGATGAATTACATTTATTGATTTTTGTATGTTGAACCAAACTTGCATCTCTGGGATGAACCCCACTTGATCATGGTACACTATCTTTTTGATATGTTTTTGTATTTGATTTGCAAGAATTTTATTGAGAACTTTTGCATCTATGTTCATTAGAGATATTGATTTGAATTTTTCTTTCTTTGATGTATCTTTGCCTGGTTTTGGAATCAGGGTGACATTGGCCTCATAGAATGAGTTTGGAAGTGCTCCCTCTTTTTCTATCTCATTAAATAATTTTGGGAGTATTGATATTGATTCTTCTTTGGAGGTCTTATAGAAATCAACTGTGTATCCATCTTGTCCTGGGCTTTTCTTGGTTGGTAGGCTTCTGATGGCATCTTCTATTTCATTGCTTGAAATTGATCTGTTTAAATTGTGTATATCATCCTGATTCAGTTTGGGCAAATAATATGACTCAAGAAATTTGTCAGTGCCTTCAATATTCTCTATTTTATTGGAGTACAAATTTTCAAAATAATTTCTAATTATCTTCTGTATTTCTATAGTGTCCAGCATGATATTTCCTTTTTCATCACAGATGTTAGTAATTTGAGTTTTCTCTCTCCCTCTCTTCGTTTGCATGGCTAAGGGTTTATCAATTTTATTTATTCTTTCAAAGAACAAAACTTTTTGTTTTGTCAATTTTTTGAATTGCTTCTTTTGTTTCAATGTCATTGATTTCAGCTCTGATTTTAATTATTTCCTGTCTTCTACTGCTTTTGGTGTTGATTTGTTCTTCTTTTTCTAGGGCTTTGAGATGTAATGTTATGTCATTTATTTGTTGACTTTTTCTTCTTTTAAGGAATGAGCTCCATGCAATGAACTTTCCTCTTTACTGCTTTCATAGTGTCCCAGAGATTTTGATATGTTGTATCAATGTTCTCATTTACCTCTAAGAATTTTTAATCTCTTCTTTGATGTCTTTTGCAACCGACTTTTCATTCAATAGCATATTATTTAATCTCCAGGTATTGGAGTAGCTTCTATTTTTTATTTTATCATTGATTTTTAATTTTATTCCTTTGTAATCTGATAGAATGCAGGGTATTATCTCTATTTCTTTGTATTTGCTAAGTGTTGCTTTGTGGCATAATATATAGTCTATTTTAGAGAAGGATTCATGTGCTGTTGAGAAGAAAGTGTATTTGCTCATTGAAGGATAAAATATTCTGTTTGTCAGTTAAGTCTAAGTTATTGATTGTATTATTGAGTTCTATAGTTTCTTTGTTTAGCTTTTGTTTGGAAGATGCATCCAGAGGTGAACGAGGAGCGTTAAAGTTACCCAGAATTATTGTGTTGTGGTATATTTGACTCTTGAACTTGAGAAGAGTTTGTTTGATGAATGTAGATGCTCCAATTTGGGGAGCATATATATTTATAACTGTTATGTCTTGTTGGTGTATGGTTTCCTTGAGCAGTTTAAAATGTCTTTCTTTATCCCTTTTTATTAACTTTGGCTTGAAGTCTACTTTATTTGATGGGAGGTTGGAAACCCTTGTTTGTTTCTGCAGTCCATGTGAGTGGTCTGATTTTTCCCAACTTTTCAGTCTGTGGATGTCTTTTCCTATGAGATGAGTCTCTTGAAGGCAGAATATTGTTGGGTCTTTTTTTTTTTTTAAATCTAATATGCTAGTCTATTTTTTTTCTTACCATGACTCAAAGTGGTGTAGGGAGGGAGAGCATGGGAGAAAGATTACCTCTAGATACGGAAAAGGGGTGGGAGGGAAAGGGAGGGGAAGGGGAATAGCAAGGATGGTGGAAGGTGATAGTCTATGTTTTTTTATTGGTGAGTTTAGGCCATTAACATTCAGGGTTATTACTGAGACATGATTTATATTCCCAGCCTTTTTTGTTTGTTTTTAGTATTTAACTTGACTTGGTTTCTCATTTGATTAGTTTTTCCTTTAGTGTAAGACCTCCCTCTGCTGATTTTCATTGTTGTTTTTCATTTTTTTTTCATGTAATATTTTGCCTAGGATGTTTCATAGTGCAGGCTTTCTAGTTGTAAATTCTTTTAACTTTTGTTTATTATGCAAGTTTTTTTATTTCATCATTAAATTTTAAGCATAATTTTGCTGGATATAAGATTCTTGGTTGGCATCCATTTTCTTTCATAGCTTGGTATATGTTGTTCCAGGATCTTCTAGCTTTCAGAGTCTGGGTTGAAAAATCTTCTCAAAATCTAATTTGTTTCCTCCTATATGTATTCTGATTCATTTCCCTCATGGCTTTTAAAATTCTCTCCTTATTCTGTATGCTAAGCATTTTCATTATAATGTTCCTTGGTGTGGATCTGTTGTGATTTTGTACATTTGGTGTCCTGTAAGCCTCTTGTATTTGATTTTACAATTCATTCTTCATGTTTGGAAAATCTTCTGATATTATTTCATTGAATAGATAGTTCATTTCTTTGGTTTGGAACTCTATTTCTTTCTCTATCCCAATAACTCTTAAATTTGGTGTTTATATGCTATCCCATATTTCTTGAATGTTCTGTTCATGGTTTCTTACCATCTTCATTGTGTGGTCTACATTCTTTTCAAGATTATATATTTTGTCTTCATTATCTGAGGTCCTATCTTCCAAGTGGTCTAATCTCTTGGTGATGCTTTCAACTGATCTTTTAATTTGATTTATTATTTCTTTCATTTTAATTATTTCTGATTGTTCTTTTAGAACCTCTATCTCCCTATTGAAGTAATTTTTTGCTTCCCATATTTGTTTATGTAACTCTTTATTGAAATGATTTTTTGCTGTCTGCATTTGCTTTCTTATATCATCCTTTAATTCACAGAACATTTTAATTATATACATTCTGAACTCCTTCTCTGTAATTTCTTCTGCTGTGCTGTCCATGGATTCTTATAATGTAGTATCTTGATTTGTTTGGGGGCACTTCCTTCCCTTATTTTTTCATATTGTTTGGGTGTCTTCCCTTCTAACAATGCAGATGTGAGGAATTTCCATTTTACCCTATAGGCTTATAGTGCCCCTACAGGGTTCCAATACCTCTCCTTCCAGGGGAAGGACAATGGTAAAGATCTCAATACAAACAATATACAACCTTAAACCAAACAGTTGCTATTAAGAGGTTTACAGTTTGGTTACAACATACAAAGTATTGTATATTGTAACTGATATACAATATACAGAAGTTCAGTTATTTTCTGCAATATGAACACTAGGTTTGCAAAAGTATTTACAGTTTTTGATGGTGGACAAAGAACTGGGGGTGAAATTTAGGATGATATGCTGAGGAGGCAGGAGGTGAGGATATGGAATTATTGTATCTTAGAAAGTGTGAGAGAGGAATCTAAAGAAGGTTAGTAGCAGGAGAAGAGAGAGGAAGTAATTTTGGGTGGAGAAGTAAGTGGGAAGACAGTAGAGTACATAAAACAAACAGACATAAATATTAAGAAAAATAAAAAATGTAAAAATAGAAGAAAAAAAGAATACACAACACAACTGTAATATACTATTCATACATCCCAGTTCTCAGTATCCTAATTCATGCAAAGTACTTGGTTTCACACATGTTGGGGACGTGAGGGCGGGAGAATAGAAGGAGGAAGAGATAATGTGCTGCTGGCGGCCACATTAGCTGCTCCTCTGTTGGCGGGGAAGGGACCCCAGGGGCAGCTCGGAGCAGGGCTGGTGCTCGGGTGGCAGAGGGAGGAAGTAGGAAGGGAGGCAGCAAGTGAGTGGCATCTATTGGGGAAGGAGAGGGAGGGACAGAGAGGGAGGGAGAGAGAGGGAGGGAGGGTGGGGGATGATTTTTATGTCATTTTTTTTTCTGTCTCTTTTAAAACTATTGAGGTGATCACTTAGGTATATCAGCTTGTATCTTTTGAGGTGATTTCTTAGGTATATTGGCCTGATCCGTTAGGTGTATTGGTTTATCTCCAAAAAGCATTCTTCATCTCCACATTAACTTTGGTTTGAAACCTCTAATCTCCTCCTATTTAATAATGGGCTAACTAAGCCATCACTCATTGTGAGAACACTCCAAGGCTCAGTCATATTGTTTGTCATTGAGAACATGTTCTATGTTCCTTGCCAGCTTCTCATTGCAGTCCTTCTGGTCCATGTCTTCCTGAGCCCTTTAGCTGTTGTAGCAGAGACAGAATGGGATGAGAGGAAGTAGGAGTTGATATGGAATCAAATGCCAACTGACAGTCATCAGGCATTCATGACAGTGCATGGCCTCAATCACAGTGGCCCTGGGTCTTCATTATTTGTCTCCTTCTTGTAATTAATCCCATTACTTACTTTTCAGATCCAAAGGCTCATAATACATACAGAATTGTGGCTCCCTGGATTGGTATGTACATCTGAAAGTGGGCACTTGAAATTAGGGTTGGTAAAATCTCTCTCTGACTCACACAGAACAAGATTTGATGGGTCACTACCATGATTGCCACTAAATGAAGTCTCATTTCTTTTTTAATTAGTGTTTTAAAAATCTATATGACAGCAAAATGCATTACAATTCATATTGCACATATAGAACACAATTTTTCATATCTCTGGTTGTATATAAAGTACTTTCACACCAATTCCTGTCTTCATACATGTATCTTTGGATAATGATAATCACATTCCACCATCAATTCTAACCCTATGCCCCCTTCCTTTCCCTCCCGTCCCTCTGCCCTATCTAGAGTTCATCTATTCCTATATGCTCCCCCTCCCTACCCCACTATGAGTCAGCCTCCTTATATTAGAGAAAATATTTGGCATTTGTTTTTTTGGGATTGGCTAACTTTACTTAGCATTATCTTCTCCAACACCATCCATTTACCTGCAAATGCCATGATTTTATTCTATTTTATTGCTGATTACTTTCCACTGTGTACAAATGCCACATTTTTTTAACCACTCATCTACTGAAGGACATCTAGTCTGGTTCCACAGTTTAGCTATTGCTGTGCTGCTATAAACATTGATGTGGCTGTGTCTCTGTAGTATGCTGTTTTTAAGTCCTTTGGATATAAACTGAGGAATATGATAGCTGGGTCAAATGGTGGTTCCATTCCCAATTTTCCAAGAAATCTTCATACTGCTTTCCATATTGGCTGTAGCAATTTGAAGTCCCACCAGCAATGTATGAATGTGCCTTTTTTTTCCCACATCCTCACCAACACTTACTGTTGTTTGTCTTCGTAATAGCTGCCATTCTGACTGGAGTGACATGAAATCTTAGAGTAGTTTTGATTTGCATTTCTCTAATGGCTGAGAAGTGTCTTTCAATCTAAACAGAACCCCACCCCTCCTGCAAGCTGTTGTGAGCCCTCCTGAGGCTCACTGCTTCCACCTCTCCTTCTAGGTAACTCCAAACAGCCTCAGCCTGACATGGACTTGGGTACCTCTTTCTCTGGCCCACAACCCCTTTCTACATCTCCTTTGCAGCTGTCATAATCACAACAGATATACCAGCCCAACTGGGAAACTCATATTCCTGAAAAGTGCCAGTCATTTCTGTCTTTGTCTAAAGATGTTCTGCCCTCTGGGTCTCTTACCCGAGTCCCACCATCAGTCTCTCCCACATTGTCCCCAGACTTCCTCTCCTCCCATTGTCCACTCACTCATGTACACAACCATGTATGGCCCAGGGTACGGTTTGCTCCTGTTGAATGGGGAGACATGGTTCCAGCACCGCCGGATGTTGACCCCAGCCTTCCACTATGACATCCTGAAGCCCTACGTGGGAATCATGGCTGACTCTGTCAGAGTGATGCTGGTGAGTCTCTCTCTTTCATTCTCATTCACTCACTCAAAGCCCACACTCAGATTCCACAGCCTAACAGCCACCAAAGACAGTCACATAGAACAACAATCTCAGGCCATTACTGTGAGAGCCAGTTCTTCAAAAGTTGAAGGGGCAGATTGGACCCAGGCAGCAGGATATGGTCACTTCCTTATGGTCTAAGGCAGACAGCATCATGGTGGATATAGACTCCCCTTCCTACTTCCAAGTCTTTAGCACAGTGGACTACAGGGGAAGTTGATCCAGCTTGACAGCAGGCCTGTGCAATGGCATCTTCAGTAGCACTGCAGATCCTGGGTAGGATTCTCTCAGGGTGGAGTTGAGGGCTTTCATGTGGACTTGAGTGACCCATGAATTGATATGGACACCAGATCCACATCTCACAGTGAACCTGCCCCTCCATCATACCCATTAGAACTCAGATGAATGATCTAACAGTGCTCAGCAACTTTTTTTTGAAGGATAATGAAAAGACTTATTTTCAATATGTGGCTCATGAGTCCTAGAGGTTCTATTTGCTTGAAATTTTCTTGTCCTCATATTTGGTATTCTGCCAGTTTTTTAAGTCTAGCTCATGAATTTAAAATTTAAATGGTGGACTATGAGCTTTTTTAGTAATTGAATGGTCATAAATGATTGTCCAAAATTCTAAATTAATAATATATTATGTAAATATTTGTTTCATTTTATTATAAAAATTTCTGAGAAAACATCGGAGTACAAATATTTGCTTCATAATCTTAATTTGCAAAAATGCATGTGACTCTGAGATTCAGGAAAGAATACCTGGAGATGCAGAGAAAGAGGTTAGCCCTACAAGCATACGTCTTTTGGAGAACTGAATAGGATAATGACCTTCTCCCTCCCCAGGACAAATGGGAGCAGCTTATTGGACAGAACTCCCTGGAGATTTTTCAGCATGTCTCTCTGATGACCCTGGACACCATCATGAAGTGTGCCTTCAGCCACCAGGGCAGTGTCCAGCAGGAGAGGTCAGTGCCAAACCCATGAGGTAAGGGATACTTGTTCTAATCAACTGGTGTAAGTTTACCCAAGATTTGAGTGATGCATCTTGGACATTTACCACATTAAAATGAGAGATTCTTATTCTGGTCCCAGACCAAGCCCTGATTCCTGAGCAGACCCAAACATGCCCATCCACAGGTCCCTGATTCCTGAATGGGGTAGAAGTCTGATTGCTTGTGTCATCTTCTTAAGTCCCAATGCTTGCCACAGTCTGGCTGGGCACAAATCCCAAGCCACTCAAGCAGGAAAAAACTTTATTTTCCGAACTCCCGCGAACGCCACCCACACGGCCCTCCTAGGCACCACACATCAACCAGAACTCCCTCCACCAGAACTTCGCCAACCAACGCTGAACTCCCCAGGCATCCCTGCGAGAAGTCCAAAGTAGCGGGCACTTGAGGCGGACAGCAGGGGTCTATATACAATTGAATATATAACCTGTTTCAATCCAGCATCATCTTAATGGCTTGCCTCTCAATCATTACTTCTGGCAAAATGCCAGGGGCCATTCCGACTCGGCTGTGGCTCTCAACAAATACTCATAAGGGATGTAACACAGATATAAGGTGTCAGTGTTGTCTGTCCCAATCATTCAGTAATCTCCATATAGAACCCACACTGCTTCCAGGTCATGTGGCCCCATAGTATGATGTGTGCTGCAATCTCTCCATCAGGAATTCCAAGTCCTACATTCAGGCTGTTGGGGATATGAACTACCTATTTTTATCTCGTGCGAGGAATGTCTTTCACCAGAACGACACCATCTACAGACTGACCTCTGATGGCCGCTTGTTCCACCATGCCTGCCAGCTTGCCCATGAGCACACAGGTTCTGTCTCTAATCCTGTCTACTTTCCTTTACCAGGTTCAGTCTAAGAGGTAGGGCCATGGCCCCTGAGACAGAGGCAGGACATCTGCTAACAATGGAAAGAAACTAGGACACCCTCATGCTGGACACTATCTTTCTGAAAGTGTTAGGAGCTGAGATGTTAGTGTGTCAGGTACAGCACAATACCAGTATCATCACTTAAGCAGTGTTGAATGAGACCTATCCCACCAGCATTCAACAGGGACTCCCATGGCTATGTTCTGGAGGGAGGCCTGGCCTGCATCAGATGGTGCTAGTCTCCCACACACCCACTCACCTGTGCATCCTGAGCTCCACAGGACACCCAGATTGTCATGGGGTAAAATGGCTTATTAGGGGTTGCTGTAGCTGTGTTTTCTACCTGGTAACTCCTATCCTGGGACAGATCAAGTGATCAGGCAAAGGAAGGCTCAGCTGCAGAATGAGGGAGAGCTGGAGAAGATCAGGCAGAAGAGGCACTTGGATTTCTTGGACATCCTTCTGTGTGCCAAAGTGAGTATGTGGTGGGTGGAAAAACCAGAGGCTTTGCCTAGGCGAGGGAGGGACAAACCCTGCTCTCTCATCCATGGACTCCCCAGATGGAGAATGGGAGCAGCCTGTCTGATGAGGACCTTCGTGCCGAGGTGGACACCTTCATGTTTGAGGGCCATGACACCACAGCCAGTGGTATCTCCTGGATCTTCTATGCTCTGGCTGCACACCCTGAGCATCAGAAGAAGTGCAGGGAGGAGGTACAGAGCCTCCTGGGGGATGGAGCCTCCATCACCTGGTGAGTGAGAGCTCAAGAGGTGGGAGAGCCCTGCCTCTGGTAGGGACAAGGTGCTGGTCTTCCTGGGCCCTGCATGCCCCTCAGGATGGCCTTCACCTCAGGGACCACCTGGACCAGATGCCCTACACCACCATGTGCATCAAGGAGGCCCTGAGGATCTATCCACCAGTATCAGGTGTGAGCAGAGATCTCAGCAAACCTATCACCTTTCCTGATGGACGTTCCTTACCCAAAGGTATGACCTTTCTATACTTACCTAATCTCTCCCTAGGGAAAGGTGGACCAAAGATCCACATGTTCTTTAGATCTTATGAGCCTCTCTCAGCCTCCCTTTCTTCCTTTGTAGAAAAGATAGTTACTCTGAAATTTGTATGACTCTTATGAAATGCTGGACAGAGAGCTTGAAATCAGAAAAATCTCAACTAAAAAATGCCAACTTATGGATTCAATATTAACCTACAGATATTATACTTGTGATTATCAGTACTAGAGAAGAGCAGGGTAGAGAGATAATCATACAGGGCCAATGAGTTGTGGTTTTTATTTTTTTTAATGCCTCAAGGCAAATGAAGGAGATCATGAAAACCCATGTTACAAGTCAATGTGGCCCAGAATCTAAGGATTTTCAGGTTGATAGAAAGGAGAAGCTGATATTTCTACCCGGTTATGAAGCCACCCATTGGCTCACCCAGCATTGAGTCTGATCCTTGCTCTGCTACATGCCAGCTATGTGAATATAAAAAAGATAAGCAACCTCACTGAAACACCAGTATCTCATAAGAAAATGGGTGTAAACCTGTGTATTCTGAAGGGTGCTTGTGAGGGTCGGGTGAGTTCATGTATCCTTTCCGCTGTTTCATGGAAGGTACTAGATGGATAGTATTCATTTCGTGTAAGCAGTGAGTCTCCGATATTTTCTTGGTCTTATTCCTAGGCTCACAGTTTTCCGTTCCTCACCTTCACTCAGATGCTTTGCCATGCCAACGCTACCTTCCTGTGGTAAAATCATCCTGCTCAAAGTGATGATATCTGGGACGCATACAACTAGTGTGTGCAGGTGTCCTGCTGTTTCAGAGACAGAGTTCCAGGCCACTGGCATAAATAATCTTTTTTCTGTCTCCTAACTGTCCCACAGGTTTCATGGTCACACTCTCCTTTTATGGCCTTCACCATAACCCAAAGGTGTGGCCAAACCCAGAGGTATGAGGCCTTGTGGGGGTGGAGAAGGGGATGATCTGTTAAGACCAACACATCCTCCTTCTTCCACCTCTGTGGATCCTGTCCCCTCCATGGCTGGAAAGCAGGGACTTGATTCCAATTTGTCCTGGCCCTGCTGCTCTCTCTGCAGGTGTTTGATCCTTCTCGATTTGCACCTGGATCTTCTCGACACAGCCACTCCTTCCTGCCCTTCTCAGGAGGATCAAGGTGAGATGTCCTCTAAGTGGTAATGGGGTGGGGAGATCAGGAATTCTCTGACACATACCCAATGTTTGTGATCCCCTCATTTTCTATGTGGCTTCTTCATGGAGGCCCTTGTTGGTTGGTTTTTGTGGGTAGAAGGTGTTGTGTGTCTGTGTCTGTGCCCCAAAGACAGGACACACTGTGGAGAGTTTGACCCACTGCTCTTTCCAATGGCCCACCACCAAAATACACAGAAGTTTTCCCAAGTGTCATTTTATCTTGGTGTTTTATTCATTTTGGAGAATGAATTTTTAGAATCAGATTTTCATAGGCAAACTATCCTTTGGGTGTTTGTTTTCCTCAATTGTAAGGTTTTAAGAGGTGGATTTCTTTTTCTTCTCACATTTGAATGAGATCATCCCATTTTCTGCTTAATTCTTCAGTGGCCACTGAAGAATTTTGAAATATTTCCAAATATTTAGAATTATAAAAACCTCGTTGTTCTTACTGTAAAACCATCTGTGTAAAGTTTGCAGCCTGTTGGAGAAGGGTGGATAACAGTGATTGTGATTTCACGCAGTTTTGGGTCTGACCTCCAATTTTTGGTCTCATATTAATTGTCACATTCAGTTTCTATCTGGCCAGTCATCAAAATTCTACATGTGGAGGATGATCTCTACTCATAGTTCATGGTATAGGATGAGGAAGCTAAATGCCTCTGAGAGAAAACTCACTACTAACTTGACACAAAGCACATACTGTCATGTACACTCACAAACTCACCTGAAGTAGCTGTTGAGCTGGATAGTCCCACACCACAGGGGCTGCGGTGAAAACCCAGCAATGTTATGGGAATCAGCCTTTGACATAAACCTACTAAATAATTAGTAGAAAGGTTTTTCTGGGTCAAAAATTCTGTGAATGTTACAAGTGTAGTCAAGTTTTGAAGAACAGGCATTAAGATTGTCCATGGAGAAATCATATTTCTCAGATAAAATTTATCCTGGAATTGAAAACTAGCTTCAAATCATGACACTGACGTTGTAGGGCAGAACAGCATAAGTAGCTCAATTTTTAGGTAGAAATGTTTACATTCTGTGTTCCATTGCATTTCATTTTATTTTTGTAGTTCAACATATCTGAGTCAACTACAAATGTATTGAAAAATATGTTTCTCTGTGTCAAGTGCTGTGCTCTGAGGCAGGTTGCTGCTCTTGGTTCAGACACCTACAATTGAGATAGACATCACTCTTTCCATAATTTTTTCACTTTCTCATCACTCATTGAACATTGATGCAAGTTTCTTTGTCCCTGGTACTGTTGGAGGCCATAGGTTGTGGTGGCTACTTGAATAAAAACTCTAATGGTAGCTTGGAAGAGAGAAGGACAACCAGCAGAGGGTTAAGGGTCAGCTGGCCATTGTCCTGAGCCTTGAGGATGTTCAGGCAGAGTGGAAGGAGGACATCCTCAGCAACCTCAAGAATATGAGCTGAAGCAGGAAGTGGGGCTGGACAGGTGAGAGGTGGGTGAGGCAGTAGCCCACAGAGGGTGTACAGGGAGGTGAGGCCTTGGATACTGCCCTTACTGGTGGAGGGCATGGGAGTAAGGAGGGAGGGGAATCAGGGAGATCAGTGAAGCCTGGAAGAAGAGACTGAAGATGGCAAGAGGGATATTTCTGGAGTAGAAACCTAGAGATGCTGGTGGACCAAGGGTGTGAGGGGAGGCTGGAGCCTGACCACTGGGTGGGAGGCAGATGGGGATCAAAGCTTATAGATCCCCAGCACAATGTCCTAATAAGATGACTATGACATCTGATTCTGCCATCAGAATCCTTTGACACCAGAGATATGATCCCGGGGAGTGTGGTCCACACATTCTCATGCAGTCCAGACCAGTGATAACCACGCTGATGAACCAGAAACCATCAGTAGAGAGACTCAACTAGCCAATGACTTATTCTTAAAATGGAAAGTGTTATTAGACTTGATTGTTCAGTGTGCTAGCCTTACCTTACCTTAGCAGAGATTTCATGTCCATGAATATAGAAGTGGGGCCAGAGCTTTCCATAGATGAATAGGGCCTTATCAAAGGGCAGGAGAGTGTGAATCCAGGCTAGAAACAGAGGTGTATGCCACCTCTAATTAAAGGAGGTTTCTGAATCTTTGTTCTTATCAGGAGCTCAGGGCTCAAGGCCTCCCCAGCTCCGAGTGGGGCCTGAGACCACTTTCTTTGTCTCTGCCTGGTTCAGGAACTGCATTGGGAAACAATTTGCCATGAATGAGCTGAAAGTGGCCGTGGCCCTGACTCTACTTCGTTTTGAGCTACTGCCAGATCCCACCAGGATTCCTGTACCCATGGCACTAATTGTGTTGAAGTCCAAGAATGGAATCCACCTGCATCTCAGGAAGCTCCAATAATTCTGGTGGAAGAGAAGAAGTCTTTGGGCCAGCTGCTTGAAATTTTGAGTTTCTGTCACCTGTTCCTGTGCACCTTCCATTGTCCCAAAAATGCTTTCCATCTTTCCACCTGCCCTTCTTCCCACCTGCCTGCTCTCCTGCCTCTTTGTCTCATCTAACTCTAGGCTCCCTACCTGCTTTTTTTCTATGTGTCTCCCACCTGCCTATATCTTTGTCCCCTGATAACCTGCATGTCCATTTCCTTGTCTGTTCCTTTACCTTACTTGTGCTGCTTGTCTGTCCATCTATGAGTTTCTTACTGCTGCTATAAAAAGTGAGAACAACCTCAATGGCTTTGTATGACAGAAATCTAGTTACTTATGGTCCTGAATAACAGAGTTCTAACATGGGTTGCCTTGAGTTGCAACCAAGATAATGGTGCTGTCACTGCACATCCACGGCCATTGGTGTGCCTCACCCTTTTGTCATTTCCATTATCTAGAGCTGCATTGCTGGGCTTCATGATCTATGGTCAATATTCAAATCCTGCAACACCTTTGACTCTCTCTACTTCTGTCTTTATATCCAATCTCTATCATAAGGACCTTTGTGATAACAATGTGCCCATGTGATAATAGAGAATATCATCATAGTTCTCCCAGGTCAAGGATGTGTACATTGGTTGAGCCATTATTCAGCCTAGCATACTTCCTTCCTGTCACCCAATCTATCCATGTATATCTCTCCTAATATCTATTATCTAAGCCTCTTTGTCTTTTCTCCCTTCTGCATAAAGTTCACAAAGTTGGATATAGTGTCTGTCTTTCCTTAAAAGGTGATGGAGGGATGGGAAAAGAAAAGAAAAAGGTCCCTTCTGAGGTAGAAGATGATATCTGCCTGGCCAGATGCAGCCCACCCACTCCAAGTGGCTTTATTCATGGGACCTCCTCATGTCACACAATTGCCCATTGGTTCCATGTAACTGATCTTAGAACTCCCTGGTAGTTCATTAAGAGAAATTCACATCTTTGGGGTAAAAGAATAGGCCTACATTCTATCCAAGGGTTAATACTCCTCTTAATTGAATCTTCTAAATATCAAGACAGAGCCTGAAATGAGCAGCAGTGCCACATGGTGGTGCCTTGCACCCTGAATGGCCATCCCCCAGCCATTCCTAGCCTATGGACTCAAACCATAGACTGAGGTCTGTTTGTAGTGTGACATCACCTTCTATTCTCTACATGGGCTTCTCCGCCAGTGGTGCCAGCAGCCAGGGTCTTCCTCCCAGGTTCCTGGCTGCCCAGGTCCCTGGACAAATTCAGCCCTGAACTAAGAAGGAACCAGAGAAGGCAGGCTGGACATGAAGTGTCTGGTTCAATATGAAGGAGGAAGAGTGAGGTGGGAATGTCCTGGAGAGGCTGAATGGCAGTCTTCTGGCATCAGGTGGGACAGGAGGGTTCATGCTAGCCATGCTCAGAGATCAGAGGTCAAGGGGAGCTAACTACCATCATGACACTCAGTCCTGTGAAAGCAAAGGAGAAGCTGTACATGAGAGCAAGTGTCAATGTCTGAGTCCAAGAAGTCGAGACCTGACCCTGACCCAAGAGCAGGAGAAGGTTAGAAGAGGGAGAAATCTGAATGTCCACATGTAATGAGTGACTTGGGTACTTATCACTTCCATACACATAAAATAGCCAAAATCGCTTGGAGAGTTGAAAGAGCCCACAGAAAGGCAGAAAATGTTTCAAGTTAAATGAAGATATCAGAAGAACTCCTGTATTCAACAACAAAAATACAACCATCACATGCAAAAAAAATAGGCACGGAATTTCAATAGACACTTCTTTCCTCTGAAGAATATGGGTATGTGGCCAAGAGAAGGACATAAAGATATGATCAACATCATTTGTTGTTAAAATAGTTATGTAAATTAACACCAGAATTAGACACTCCTTGAGGTGTGCTTTAAATTAAATTATTATATAAGGAGAACAAGAAATGTTGAATAGAATGTGCACAACTTTGGAAGTCTTATGCATCACAAGTAAAGGTGAGTTGGTACAGTCAACTAGGAAACAAGATAGAAAAAAATCAGGAAAAAAAGAAAGCTTGAAATAGAATTAGTATAGGATTCAGGAGTTTCACTACCAGGTGTTTACCTCAATAAAAGTGGCTACTAAAATAGATACTGGTAAGTTTATTGCAGTATTGTTCACAAGAACCTTATGCACACCCAATGTCCATTAAAAAATAAATGGATACCAATAAAATATTGCCTATGCAGTTAAATATTATTCAGTTTTGGAAATCTATATAGTCTGATACCTGGTATAGCATGAAGGGTCTTGACAAGACTATGCTCAGTGAAATAAGCAGTACACAAAATGACAAATCTTCTAGGCTTCCAGTCATCTCTAGTAGAATAGGTGATTTCATGAAGCCCCAAAGAAAGTTAGAAAATGTAGATTAGAGATTATGAAGGATTGGGGAAAGGGAGAATGGGTTGTTAATGCTTAATGATTACAATATTTCTGTTTGAGGTGATGAAAAAGCTTTTGAAATAGAGGTTATGGCTGTAAAACATAATGAATGCAATTAATGTCAGTGAATTTTAGAATACAAATTGACCAAATTATCAAAATTTCATTCTGTATATTTTACTATTAAAAAATTAATGCCAGAAATTATGGTTAACCTATAAAAAGAGAAAAAAACAAATATTTAAAATTAATGATGAAAAAGGAGACATCACAACAGAGCCACAGACGTATAAAGGATATTTAAGGTCTATCACAAACTGTTCTTGGGAAAAAATGGAAAATCTAGAATAAATGATTACATTTCTGAACACACAGACCAAATTGATTGTTGAGGACACAGAAATCCTGAACAGATCAATAAAAATTCAAAAGATGGAATCAATAATAAAATGTTTCTCTAAAAGGAAAAGACTTTGGATGTTCTCACTGATGAATTTCATCAAACTTTTAAGAATAACTAATGCAGTTCTTCTCAAATTTATTCCAAAGTATTTAAAAAGAGGAATCCTCCCTTCTAATTTCATTCTAAGAGGAAGAATTACTGATACCAAAATCAGATACATACTTGACCAAAAAAAAAAGAAAGAAAAATACACACCAATATCACTGATGTATATAGATCCAAAAATATTTTCTACAAAATACTAGAAAACCAAATTCAACAGCACGTAAAAATATTATATATTGTGAGGAAATGGGCTTTATTCCATGGGTACAAGAATGTTTCAAATCAATGTATGTAATGCATCGACAAAATAAATATGATTCATATAATTGTGTAAATAAATGGAGAAAAAACATTCAAAAAAGTTCAACTTCCCTTCATGACAAAAACATCAAGTAAATAGGGAAGGAATGTGTCTCAGTACAATAAGGACTATATATTATAAACCAATAGCCGAGATCAAACTGAGTGGGGGAAAAGCTACAATTATTTCCTCTCAGATTAGAAACGAGATACAGATGTTCACTTTCACCACTGTTATTCAATGTGCTACTGGAAGTCTTGGCAAGAGCAAAAGACAAGAAAAAGAAATAAAGAGCATTGTAGTCAAATTATCCCTGCTTGCAGATGATACAACTTTATATGTAAAAAAATATAAAGTCTCTACCCCTACACTGTCAGAACCAACAAATGGATTTGGGAAGGTTATAGGATACAAAATCAAAATAGAAAAAATCAGTACCTTTTTTAATACACCAATTATAATCTTCCTGATAGAGAAATCTAGGAAGAAATCAGATTCACATTAGATACTAATATTAATACTAATAAATACAAGAAGGAAATTTAATCAATGAAGTGATTTCTATAGTGAAAAATGCAAGTCATTGTTTAAAGAAATTGAAAGAGAGGGGATCCAAGATGGCGGAATAGAGGAAGTACTGTTTCTGGCTGCTCTGTGGAATTAAACCAAGAAAGCAGTTGGGTGGCGTCTGCACAAGGTCTCACCTAGATGGAATACAACATCTCAGAGTGTGTGATAGGACCCCTATACAGTGGATTTTCACAGGAACCATCAGCGCTCCGACCACCTGCACAGAAATCAGAGCCTCTGTGTTCCAGTAAGACTTCTGACTCCCAGACCCAAAGCCCACAGTTCTAGTTTACACACGGCTCTCAAGCCACGTAGCACAACCACCTATACAGATTGCAGAATCACATCGGTTACACATCCACGTTTTTACATATTGCCATACTAGTGTCTGTTGTATTCTGCTATCTTTCCTATCCTCTACTATCCCCCCTCCCCTCCCCACCCCTCCCATCTTCTCTCTCTACCCCATCTACTGTAATTCATATCTCCCCCTTGTTTTTCCCCCTTCCCCCTCACTTCCTCTTATATGTAAATTTGTATAACAATGAGGGTCTCCTTCCATTTCCATGCAATTTCCCTTCTCTCTCCCTTTCCCTCCCACCTCTTGTCCCTGCTTAATGGTAATCATCTTCTCATGCTCTTCCTCCCTGTTCTGTTTTGAGTTGCCCTCCTTATATCAAAGAAGACATTTGGCATTTGTTTTTTAGGGATTGGCTAGCTTCACTTAGCATAATCTGCTCTAATGCCATCCATTTCCCTGCAAATGCCATGATTTTGTTATTTTTTAATGCTGAGTAATATTCCACTGTGTATCAATGCCACATTTTTTTTTTATCCATTCATCTATTGAAGGGCATCTAGGTTGGTTCCACAGTCTAGCTATTGTGAATTGTGCTGCTATGAACATAGATGTAGCTGTATCCCTATAGTACGCTCTTTTAAAGTCTTTGGGGAATAGTCTGAGAAGGGGAATAGCCAGGTCAAATGGTGGTTCCGTTTCCAGCTTTCCAAGGAATCTCCATACTGCTTTCCAAATTGGCCGCACCAATTTGCAGTCCCACCAGCAATGTACAAGTGTACACTTTTCCCCACATCCTCGCCAGCACTTGTTGTTGTTTGACTTCATAATGGCTGCAATTCTTACTGGAGTGAGATGGTATCTTAGGGTGGTTTTAATTTACATTTCTCTGACTGCTAGAGATGGTGAGCATTTTTTCGTGTACTTGTTGATTGCTTGTATGTCTTCCTCTGAGAAGTGTCTGTTCAGGTCCTTGGACCATTTGCTGATTGGGTTATTTGTTTTTCTTATTGTTTAATTTTTTGAGTTCTTTGTATACTCTGGATATTAGGGCTCTATCTGAAGTGTGAGGAGTAAAAATTTGTTCCCAGGATGTAGGCTCCCTATTTACCTCTCATATTGTTTCTCTTGCTGAGAAAAAAAAACTTTTTAGTTTGAATATGTCCCATTTGTTGATTCTTGTTTTTAACTCTTGTGCTATGGGTATTCTATTAAGGAATTTGGAGCCCGACCCCACAATATGTAGATTAGAGCCAACTTTTTCTTCTATCAGACGCAGAGTCTCTGTTTTGATATCAAGCTCCTTGATCCATTTTGAGTTAACTTTTGTGCATGGCAAGAGAAAGGGATTCAGATTCATTTTGTTGCATATGGATTTCCAGTTTTCCCAGCACCATTTGTTGAAGATGCTATCCTTTCTCCATTGCATGCTTTTAGCACCTTTGTCAAATATAAGATAGTTGTAATTTTGTGGATTGGTCTCTGTGTCCTCTATTCTGTACCATTGGTCCACCCGCCTGTTTTGGTACCAGTACCTTGCTGTTTTTGTTACTATTGCTCTGTAGTATAGTTTGAAGTCTGGTATCGCTATACCACCTGTTTCACTCTTCCTGCTTAGAATTGCTTTTGCTATTCTAGGTCTTTTATTTTTCCAGACGAATTTCATGATTGCTTTCTCTATTTCTACAAGAAATGCCTTTGGGATTTTGATTGGCATTGCATGAAACCTATAGAGAACTTTTGGTAATATCGCCATTTTGATGATGTTAGTTCTGCCTATCCATGAACAGGTTATATTTTTTCATCTTCTAAGATATTTTTCTATTTCTCTCTTTAGGGTTCTGTAGTTTTCATTGTATAAATCTTTCACCTCTTTTGTTAGGTTGATTCCCAAGTATTTTATTTTTTTTGAGGATATTGTGAATGGGGTGGTTGTCTTCATTTCCATTTCAGAAGATTTGTCACTTATATACAGGAATGCCTTTGATTTATGCTTGTTGATTTTATATCCTGCCACTTTGCTGAATTCATTTATTAGCTCTAATAGTTTCTTTGTAGAACCTTTTGGGTCTGCTAGGTATAGAATCATGTCACCTGCAAATAGTGATAATTTAAATTCTTCTTTTCCTATCTTTATGCCTTTAATTTCTCTCATCTGTCTAATTGCTCTGGCCAGTATTTCGAGAACTATATTGAATAGTGAGAGAGGGTGAGAGAGGGCATCCCTGTCTTGTTCCAGATTTTAGAGGGAATGCCTTCCATTTTTCTCCATTTAGAATGATGCTAGCCTGAGGCTTAGCATAGATAGCTTTTACAATGTTGAGGTAAGTTCCTGTTATCCCTAGTTTTTCTAGTGTTTTGAACATAAAGGGATGCTGTACTTTGTCGAATGCTTTTTCTGCATCTATTGAGATGATCATATGGTTCTTATCTTTAAGTCTATTGATGTGGTGAATAACATTTATTGATTTCCGTATATTGAACCAGTCTTGCATCCCAGGAATGAATTCTACTTGATCATGGTGCACAATTTTTTTGATATGTTTTTGTATTTGATTTGCCAGAATTTTATTGAGGATTTTTGCATCTAGGTTCATTAAATATATTGGTCTGTAGTTTTCTTTCTTTGAAGTGTCTTTGTCTTGTTTTGGAATCAGGGTGATGTTGGCCTCATAGAATGAATTTGGAAGAGCTCCCTCTTTTTCTATTTCCTGAAATAACTTGAAAAGTATTGGCATTAATTCTTCTTTAAAGGTTTTGTAAACTCTGCTGTATACCCATCTGGTCCTGGGCTTTTCTTGGTTGGTAGTCTTTTGATGGCTTCTTCTATTTCCTCCATTGATATTGGTCTGTTTAGATTGTGTGTATCCTCCTGACTCAATCTGGGCAAATCATATGACTTAAGAAACTTATCGATGTCTTCACTGTCTTCTATTTTATTGGAATATAGGGTTTCAAAATAATTTCTAATTATCTTCTGTATTTCTGTAGTGTCTGTTGTGATATTGCCTTTTTCATCCCGTATGTTAGTAATTTGAATTCTCTCTCTTCTTCTCTTCATTAGCATGGCTAAGGGTCTATGATCTTATTTATTTTTTCGAAGAAGCAACTTTTGGTTTTGTCATTTTTTTCCATAATTTCTTTTGTTTCAATTTTGTTGATTTCTGCTCTGATTTTAATTATTCCTTGCCTTCTGCTACATTTTCTGTTGTTTTGCTTTTCCTTTTCTAGGGTTTTGAGATGAAGTGTGAACTCATTTATTTGTTGTTTTTTTATTTTTTTGAGGAATGAACTCCAAGCAATGAATTTCCCTCTTAAAACTGCTTTCATTGTGTCCCATAGATTCCGATATTTTGTGTCTGTATTTTCATTTATCTCTAGAATTTTTTGATTTCCTCCTTTATGTCTTCTGTAACCCATTGATTATTTAGTAACATATTGTTCATTTTCCAAGTGATGTAGGATTTTTCCTTCCTTCTTTTATCGTTGATTTCCAGTTTCATTCCATTATGATCAGATAAGATGCATGGTATTATCTCCACACCTTTATATTTACTAAGGGTTGCCCTATGGCATAATATATGGTCTATTTTTGAGAAGGATCCATGTGCTGCTGATAAAAAAGTATATCTGCTTGATGATGGTTGATATATTCTATATATGTCGGTTAAGTCTAGGTTATTGATTGTGTTATTGAGTTCTATAGTTTCTTTATTCAACTTTTGTTTGGAGGATCTGTCCAATGGTGAGAGAGGTGTGTTGAAGTCACCCATAATTATTGTGTTGTGGTCTATTTGATTCTTGAACTTGAGGAGAGTTTGTTTTATTAACATTGCAGCACCATTATTTGGTGCATAAATATTGAAAATTGTTATGTCTTGTTGGTGAATAGTTCCTTTTAACAGTATATAATGTCCTTCCTTATCTCTTTTGATTAACTTAGTCTTTAAGTCGATTTTATTTGATATGAGGATGGCCACCCCTGCTTGCTTCCGAGGACCGTGTGTGGGGTATGATTTTTCCCAACCTTTCACTTTCAGCCTGTGTATGTCTTTTCCAATCAGATGTGTCTCCTGAAGGCAGCATATTGTTGGATCTGTTTTTTAAATCCAGGTTACTAGCCTATGTCGCTTTATTGGTGAGTTTCAGCTATTAACGTTTAGGGTTACTATTGATATATGGTTTGTACTTCCAGTCATGTTTGATTATTTATCTTTGTTTTTAAAATTTGGTTTGTTTCTCCATGATTAGCTTTTTCCCCTCCCTCACTCTCACTTTACTGAGGCACTTCCCACTGTTGGCTTTGGTTGTTGTTTTTCATTTCTTCCTCGTGTAGTGTTTTGCTCAAGATGCTTTGCAATGCGGGTTTTCTGGCTGCGAATTCTTTTAACTTTTGTTTATCGTGAAAGATTTTTATTTCGTTGACATACCTGAAGCTTAATTTTGCTGGATACAAAATTCTTGGTTGGCATCCATTGTCTTTCAGTGTTTGAAATACGTTGTTCCAGGATCTTCTTGCTTTTAGCATCTGTGATAAAAAATCAGCCATTAACCTTATTGGTTTACCCCTGAATGTAATCTGCCTCCTTTCTCTGGTAGCTTTTAATATTTTCTCTTTGTTCTGTATATTGGATATCTTCATAACAATGTGTCTTGATGTTGGTCTACTGTGATTTTGTACGCTCAGTGTCCTGTATGCATCTAGAATTTGTACATCCATTTCCTTTTATATATCTGGAGAGTTTTCTAAAATTATTTCATTCAACAGATTGCTCATTACTTTGGATTGGACCTCTATACCTTCCTCTATCCTGATGACTCTTAAGTTTTTTTTTTTTTAATGTTATCCCATATCTCTTGGATGTTTTTCTCATGGTTTCTTACCAGCCTTTCTGAGTTGGCTAGACTCTTTTCAAGATGATATATTTTGTCTTCATTGTCTGACTTTCTGACTTCTACTTGCTCCACTCTGCTAGTGATACTCTCGTTTGAGTTTTTAATTTGGTTTATAATTTTCTTCATTTCTAGGATCATTGTTTGATTTTTTAAAAATAATCTCTATCTCCTGGTAAAGTTGCTTATTTGCTTCTTGAATCTGTTTATGTAATTCATTTTCAATGTGTTCTTTCATTGTTTGAATTTGCTGTCTCATGTCCTCTTTAAGATTCCATTCCATCTGTATAAGGTATTCCTTGAGTTCTTTATTTGACTATTTTTCTGATGCCTCTAGGTTCTCCTGTAGATTTAGGCTGTCCTGCATTGTTTGTGCTCCTTTTCTTCCTTGCTTTTTCATGCTGCTCATGTTACTTCCAGTTCTGTTTGACTGCTGAGTTACTGTTTACTCCTATAAATTTATTTTGGTTTTGTGTATCTCTGGGGTCTCTCCTTTGTGATGGGAGACTATGGACTAGAGATGATGAATTTTATTGCACTTTAAAGCAGATTCATTCATTTCATAAAATGTGTACGGATTCTGATGGCATATAGCGATCTCCGGTTTGGTCTTGGGACTTATGTTTATGTCGAGTGATGTGATGGTGTAGAGGTTGGTATTTCTTGGCAACCTTGGAAGATTGCTCTACTGACGAGGGATATTAACAGGAGAATGGTCCAGAGTATTTGGAGGTAGCTAGGGAATTGGTAGCACTATATAACGCCTTGGAACATTTACCTATACACATTTAGTAAATTACACATAAACAGCGTCGTAATGCTTGGGAGGAAAGATATTAGAAGTGGAGGGAAGAAGTCGCTAAAGAGAATGAGAGTAAATAGGTAGAATTCAAGAAAAGGGGAATAAGGAAATTGAAAAGAAATGAAAAGACAAAATAAAATAAAAAATAAAAATAAGAAAAAATTTAAAAAATGCAGTCTTAGAGTTCGATTAACTTCTCTTCCAGTAGGTGGAGCTGTGCCCACCGGGCCAAGCTTCTCCCCTCGATAGGCAGGAACCAAACCCTGTGAGGGGGCTCCTCCTCCCCCACTGGGCGGCTCTGCAATCACTCACGGGAAGGCGTGGGGGTCCCTTGAGATTTCCCCGCTGTGTGGAGAGGAGGGGCCCGGGGGTCACACACCTGCAGTCGCTGGTTTCGATGAAGCTATCCCCTCCACCGAATTCTGGTGACGTCAGTTCTCTGCCATGATGGTGTCTAATGCGAAGGGCAGCGTTCGTTCTCTTTGCTGGGTGTCCAATGCGAAGGGTGGGTCTGGTCTGACTCTTCCAGGTCCCATCTCAATTCTGGGCCCGCTGCCTATGAAGGCTCAGTTGGTATCACCTCAAAAGGTTCACGGAGTAACCTAAGAGTTGTTTCTCTATTCCGCAGGAGTGTCTGTAGCACTGAGTCACGGCAGTTTGGTGGCAAGACGCAATCAGCCAGAAACTGCATACGGGGAGCCTGAATTCACCCGCTCTGGGCTCGGTGTGGGCTCTGAGGGGCACAAACTGCTCACCTTAGGTCCACCTCAGCCCAGCATTACCAAGTGATCCTGAGCAAATAGCATTCAGTCGGTTTAAGACTCCCTTTGCCCATGCAGCTGAAGAGGTCACAGAACTGATTTCTCAGCGCCCGCTGCCATGTTGGATCTCGCCTGGCGATGATTCTCCTGGCCCTGCTCCCTGCTCCCTGCGTTGTCCATGCTCAGAGGGCACAGGACAAGGTGAACTCATTCCCATTATGAACCCCTAGTCCTGTGAAAAGAGGAAGCTGAACCAAGTAAAGTGTATTAGTCTGCTTGGGATTCTATAACCAAATGCCATAGAGTGGCTACTTACAAACAGAAATTTTATTTCTCACAGTTGTGGAGGCTGGAAAATTCAAGATGAAGTCACCAGCTTCTTGGCTCATTATTAGTGTCTTCTTGTTGTGTCCTTATGTAAGAACAAGGGAACTGGTGTCTCTTTTGTGAGGACATGACTCCCTTTCATGTCCTCAGTTTCTATTTGCCTCTCATAGATTCTAATTCCCACTATTATCAGATTAGTGATTACATTTCAATGATGAATTTTGGAGTGACATAGACATTCAGACTATCAAGCTAAGATACAGAAAGAGATTCTGGAAACAATGACATGTACTGATGATAGCAGACCATTGTGATGAGAATTTGCAAGCAGTAGTAAACTATGTGCATATTCCCTTTGCAATAATGCACTGTTCCCAAATAAATATCATTATTATTTGGAGAATTTCTCTCTGTATATATTTTAAGTTGACATATATGATGTCCAGAAATGGGACCAGAAGCAAGAGCACTCTTGGAGGGAATCAGCAACTCTAAGACCCAGCATAGTACTTATTTTGAACCTACCTTTTTTGCTTTGGTGAGCCTTCTCTCAGGTTGAGTCCCTGCTGGTAGAGTGAGATTATATGGGATCTGGTTTAGATAAGGCTGCACTGCACAAAGGACCTGGCATCAGTTTGTGGGATTATAAAAGAATTTTGTCTTTTTTCAGAAAACCCTTTGTGGTATATAAGGACACACTCCTGGGTTGACTACTTAGATTTCACAGAACTGCCTGGTATTCTTTGACAATCTCACAGGTTTCTAGGTGCATAGTTCATAGTTGTTTTGATTTTTGTAGTCAGCTTTCTCGCTGCTGTGAGTACAGGATCTGACCAGAACAAATGCAAGGAGGAAAAGTTTATTTGAGGGCTCACAGTTTCAGAGGTCTTAGTCCATAGAAGGCCAGCTCCATTCCTTGGGGCTCAAGGTGAGGCTGAACATCATGGTGGGAGAGTGTGGCCGAGGGAAAGCAGTTCACATCAGGAAGAAAGAGAGCAACTCCACTCTCCAGATACAAATATATACCCAAAGCCACGCCCCAATTCACACCCCTCCAGCCATACCCTTTCACTTCAGTTAATTCCATCGGGATTGACTCACTAAGAAGGCTAAGGCTATAACTCAATCATTTTTCCTCCAAACTTTCTTTCATTGTTTCATATATGAGCTTTTGGGGGACACCTCACATCCAAACCATAACAATCTCCATGCCTAATTTTAAATTCCGTTAGCACCTTTATTTTGGTGTCTTAGATGTATTGATACAGTTTCTATACGCCAGAACAACCTCTCTTTGAGGGTCCAGTCAGCTGTTATGGTCCATTCTTGTGTACATTTTTAGTGAGAAAATTATACTAAAGATAATTTAAGACCATTTTAGTGATCATTCCAACACCTCAAGCCTTTTCTAAGAACTTAAAAATTGCCTCTCTGTACACACTGTCTCAAAGCTTAGCTGAAATGTTCCCATTCTCCAGTTACCCTACTCCGAGCAGACTTCTCCACCCCACAATGCTGCTCAGTGGCTAACCTAATTTTATGATGGACATGCTAGCTCTCAGTCTGCTGATATGAACAGAGTTAAAAAGGGGACCAGTCTTTAGGGCTATGGGATGAAGCAACACTCTAGGAGAGGTGGGGCTGGGAAGTCAGCTCAGCCTCCTAAAGCTACGTGGTCAACAGAAATACCAAGAAGCCAGAGGCAGAAGGTCAAGGCATAAAACATCAAACTCAGAATGATAGTCTGCCCTCTTCTGAAAATGATAGACTTTATTTTATTAGCGTATTAAAATTCCACACCCTAAGTGGAGACTAAGATGGTAAAGAGGCAGGCATTGCTTGAAGAGGCTTGATAAAGAAGAACAAGGGTGCAACTAACCACCCCCACTTCCATGTGATGAAATCAAGGGACTGGGTTCCTGCCTACCCTCCAGATGCCATCCAAGCTGAACACCTTTGTCCTTTGAGCCAGTCTGATGCTCTTGGTCAACACTACATCTCCCTCTTGCTTCTGCAGAAGCCCCCAGTGAAGAGCCTTGGTCCTGTTACACTGTGCATGTGCCTGATTATTCTAGAAGAAAGCACAAGAACCCATCATGCCTGGAATACTTTGGTGTCCAACACCCACTCCTGCTTCAGAGACCCCAAAGGTGAGTCCCAATGGCAGATATAGTTGACCTGGATCTACCTTCAACTGTTTGAACAAACACCCAAACTTGTTTCTGCGTCCTAGCTTTGGTGGGTGTAGACCCCCAGCTATTCTGTCAATGAGGTCATCCCACAAGAAAACACTCCCTCCCCTGCCTTTGTCCTTTTTTCTCTCCTCCTTTCTATTGATCTCTTTTCAGCAACAGGGGATAATTTTCACCCACCCATTTGAGCTATAGCTCATCTCTTTGGAGGGTGACTGGGAGACTCCAGAACCACGTGCATCTAAGAGACCAGTGGGCAAATCCTACCCAGGATTTGATGGAGACCCAGATCCCCAGTGATATGCAGGAGCCTATTTGGTCTTTCCTTTCACTTAATTTTTGCTGTCTCTTCCCTTTTTTCTCTCCTTTCTTTCTGGAAAGGGAAACAGAGCATCTGATGGGTTATTCTCGCCACCCATCCTGTGACTTGGGTGTTACAGGTAGCAGGGGAATGAACTAGTCCAGCTTTGAGTCTCTTGCCTGGATGAGCCTTACTTTTCCAGTAATTTCACAGAATCAAAGTCCTCAAAGAATTTATGGGGTTGAAGTCTTTAAACCTCCCTGGGATTGAAGCCCCTACTGGAATTATCAAATGAACATCTTGCATGCTCTGAGTCTTCAGTTATAACTACAGTCTGAGGTTATCAATGTTGGAAACCCCAGAGGTGAGGTCTTAATTTGCAGGTGAAGGGTTGGAGGTCCCCATCTCTTTCTGGACAGCCAGATGTCCTTTTGATTCAGTATCTTTTTCTTTCTAATCATGTTCTTTCTTCCTAATGTTTCTCCTTGTCTTATTCTGTATCTTCCTATGACCTGTCTCATCCCCAGGGAGTTCATAGTCTTGAAACCTTCATAAGCTTGAGCTCAACATCTTCTCTGGGTTTGTGAGCTATTCTCTTCTTTGGTTTCTCTTTTCTACCTAGTATTTAAAGGATTTTGAGAGATTTGTTTCAAATGATGGGTTGGAATTTTTCTCACTGAGTATAAGGCTTGTACCCATCCCTGGGACACTGAAGTGAGGCCACCACCCCTATGGGCAGAGACAACATCTGACATGATAAAGGGTAAGTCTTGGGTACAACATAATACATTAACTGTCGTTTTATAAATACCCTGTCTTGTGATCAGAATTTTAGCATAAAGCTCTACCTTTTTCTGAGAAAGCCTTCCCTTCCTTTGAGGTCCTAAGAGCTTATAGCTACCTCATCACATGACTTCCCAAGTCTCTTCCACATGCCCTTTATGTACAGTATGGTGAGCCCAAATAGATTTCAAATCCCCTCTTCTGGGAGCATTTGGAGACCTCTTTTACCTCCCCTTCTATTGCTCTTGCCCCAATCAAGATGTTAATGCTACTATCAGAACTTCACCTCCTTTAAGGCATTCTGGGAACCTATTCTTTCTTCTTCCCATTAGGAATCTATAGCTATCCTATATAGTTTAATCATACTTTCCCTTCTTCAATGAGTGATATCCCCTATCTCTTGGTCCTTTAAAAGTCACTGGGGGTGGTGGTGGTTAGTGAACACCCAATGGTTACCACACCACTCTTCCCCCAATCCCTTGAAGAGCCCCGTAAAAAATCTCTATAAAATCAGAGGCTTTGAGAGGCATTAGACTTGCAAACATTTCTTGGGTTTGGTTTAATCAAGGACAAGCCCCTCTGTGCAATCAATGCTTTAATTGAAAGGGAGCTCCCTTGTCTATGGCCATACTACCCTGAACACACCCAATCTTATCTGAAAGAGAGCTCCCATCTGACACTATGGCTTTTTATTCCAATGGGCTATATTGATAACTGCTTAATATGTTTTGGTTGTCTCTTGTGAATCCTTTGAGATGGTTCTTATACCTCAATTCAGGGTTAACTGTAGAGGCTTACTTGCTCTGTGACCCTCTACCTTATATTTTTCTCTTTCTTAAATTGTCTTTACCAAGATAATTTGTTATTCAGCATCATTTTGAGTGTCTCTTATATCTTAACTAACATTGACTAAAACATAACATCTGCAAGTTAACTCTTAGATTCACTTGAGGACAAAGGGAGGGGAGGTCAAGTGCCTTTTTAAAATCCCAGCTGCTGTAGAGATGCTTAAACAGGTGGCCTTAAATTATTCCATTTTTGTCATGAATATTATTTGGATTCAACTCTCTTTTTTATA
Organism: Marmota flaviventris; assembly: GCF_047511675.1. Lineage (NCBI taxonomy): Eukaryota > Metazoa > Chordata > Mammalia > Rodentia > Sciuridae > Marmota > Marmota flaviventris. The sequence continues at coordinate 36,368,442 of NC_092507.1, read as the reverse complement.
AACTGAATTTGTTTTACTATCTTACCCTGTCTTGTGACCAGAATTTTAGCATAAAAGTTAGATAAACTTCATTCGTGTATGTATGTGTTTTGGGTACATGTTCTATGATGTGTTTACATAATAAAACCTTCCAAGATGTTCTATTCAGATTGGCTTACAGATAAGTGAGGGCTCACATACATTAACACTGTAAAATTGATTCAGCAGAATTTTAGTTCACACACTATAAATCAACTTTTGACAAATGGGTTAATTTAAATTTGTTGGTAAAATACAGAAAAGAAGATATCTTCAGAATTGTCAACATTCATTTTTGCCTGTTGCTTGTCGGCCAGGATTGTGTTGTCTTTGTTAGATGTTTAATATGTAATGCCTGTTGCTTTCTATATATTTCAAGTACAGTAAATTTTGGGGTTTCTTTGACAAAGGAACAACTAAAAATAATGTTGTCTTATCTGATATCTTTGTTTTCACAGGTAATCTAAATTTAACTGTTAAAAACAAATCAAGTAAATGTTTATAAGAATCCTTTTTAATATAAAGTCTAAAGTTATATGATAGAGATAAAACATCTGAATTATTATAAGTAAGTTGAAATACTAAAGCATCAATGACTAAATACAAATCAATGCACTCTTATCTTGTTAAAATCTCCAAAATGATGATATATTTGGGACTGTTCAATGTGTTTTCATAAATTGTTGATATATGTAAAAACAATTCAAGACTGCTTTCTTCCTAGATGTTTACTGAAAAGTAAAGTTACCAAGAGTTAAAATTTTAGTTAGCATTCATAATCCTATATACAAAAGGAAATTAAGCTGTGTTTTTATATAGTATAAAATAGCATAAAGTATTTTATCTTATTGAGTAAAAGCATGATTTATCTGAATTCAGAAATTTTGTGAGAATTGTTTCAAAATGTAAATTTAGGGAATCAATAAGTAGGAGAGAAGGAAATATGAAGAAAGTTGTAGGTAGGAGGACAGATTTGTGGTAAGGAAGGTTAAAGAGAAAAGAATATTCTTTGGATAAGAAAGGATAAGAAAAGATTTTATCCTAAAACAGAATGTCAAAATGTAAAAATGAAGATAAGGTCAAAACCCCAGAGGTTAAAGCAAGTCACCAGGGGTCTGAGCACATCAAGAATGTTTATGGGGCCTGACATTTAGGAAAGGATATTTTTATGTATGATAAAGTTGGCTCTCATTTTAAAGGTTATGTAAGGAGTTTTCTACAAATCATTTTTGATGCATAGATATAAAAACAAAAGAGAATTTTCTATGTTTAATATAATTAAGATTTTCTTAAAATATATTGACCTATTCTTAGATGCATTTACAAAGACCTGGCTTGAAGTACAAAGATTATGTTTTATTGAGATCAATAAATATTGTGTCTTCTGCTATTGTTAGGCTTTAATTACTTAGGGAAAAGAATGTTAGCAAAATCACTGTTTACTTAGATACCTGGGTTTTTTTTAAGTTAATTTTATTAATACATTAGAGTTATACATAAATGAGGGATTCATTTTGACATATTCATAAATGTATATAAAATAATTTACTCCATTTCAAACCCCAAGACTATTTCCTTCCTTCCACTACTCCTTTCCCTGGTCACCTTCCTCTACTCTGTTGATCTTCCTTTTATTAATTTTTAAATTGTTACATTATAAGTTATACATAAAAGTGAAATTCATTGTGATATATTTATACATGCACATAGCATAGTTTGGTCAATTCTTTTTTTAAGACAAATTTAAAACATACATGTAACTTTATTCACCATTATTATTTAAAGCTTGATTTATAAACTATTTAAAATGTGTAAAGAGTTCTGTATTACAAGAATTAAATAGTACAATTAACCATTGCATCATGGGTTCAAGTTATATATATATTGAGACCAAACAATGATCATTTTTCCATGTGGGAAATATATAATAAATGTCAAAGGACCAAATAAAGCAGTTTTTCATTACTTTCAGGATCTAAACAAAGATTCTGAATGTCCAGAGCTCTTTTGCTGTATTATTTTATATTCAAATATCTCTCTATCTATATTCTGAGTCAAGTACCTTGACCAAAACATTTAGAATAATTAGCTTTGTAGCAAAAGATTTTCCATCCATCTACATTATTATGTTCAGAGGAATTCTTGTTGCAACACTGACAAAATCTGCTGGCTTCTCTGGAACGACATTCAGTGTACTCACTAATTAACCCTATGGCAGGTAACACAGGTACAAACATGAAATAGTTGTGCACAGTTCATCCAGGACGCTGCTGGCTCCCCAGCTAAAACTACCCAATGAAATACAACACATCTACTGCGGTTGACATGATTTTAGGAAAAGCACATTTGAGAATTATCAGACATTATCTTCTTCATCTCACCCTCAGTCACTGACAGGAGTTTTGTGGGCCACCATGCTGTTTACTTTGTGGATTGTGGTAGTAAATGAGCAGGGACTTCCTCAGAATTGGTAATGAACTGTGGTCCCGACTCTTCCCATTTTTCAGGTACAACCAGATCTTTGTATAAATCTGTAGATCAAATGAACAAGAAACTTCCCACAATGGTAGAAATGTCACTGTCACTGTGATCAATTCTTAAATGACATGTTGTAAATATGGTTTATAGTATGGTTAAGTGGACAACTATTAATTTAGATTACTATGATGTATCTGATCATTGAGCGAATTTCATCCTGAATAGCTTTCTGAGACTTCTCTCTGGGAGTACTGTTGTCTTTTGCAGATTTGTCACACTCCATGTCAAATTGCCACCTTTCGAGGACCTCCCCATTTTGAATTAACCAGATGACCACCAACAGCTTCTGAACTGAGCACTTGTACAGCCAATCTTTCAGCTGTTCCAAATCACTGTTGAGGTACTTTATGAGCTCAGGGTCAGTAGTTACCAGCAGGGTTAGACCATACTTCTGCACTCTAGTGAAGGTTTCAGAGGGATACATGCCACATTAATATAGAATAAAAAGAACTTGGCCAGGGTGATGCCTTGCTTCTGGGACAGCTGCTATGCCATGGTGAGGCTCCTACCACAATGAGCTCTCAGTTTGATCAATTATTTTTTTTAAATATTTTATTGGTTTTTTTAAAATACATGTCAGCAGTGGAATGTATTACAATTCTTATTACACATTTAGAGCACAATTTTCCATATCTCTGTATAAAAAGTGGGTTCATGCCAATTCATGCCTTTATACATTTACCTTGTTTTTTTGTATTACAATTCTTAATATACATATATACCACAATTTTTCATGTCTCTGTTTGTATATAAAGTGTGTTGACACCCAATTCAAGTCTTCATACATGTACTTTGGATAATGATGTCCATCACATTCCACCATCCTTGCTAATCCCCTGCCCCCTCCCTTTCCCTCCCACCCCTCTTCCCTATCTAGAATTCATCTAATCTCCCATGCTCTCCCTCCCTACCCCACTCAGTTTGATCAATTCTTAAACGACATGTTCTAAATCTGGTTTATAATATGGTTAAATGGACAACTATTAATTTAGGTTACTATGATGTATTTGATACCTTACCATATCTCTGACTAAAAGGTTTACATATTTGAGGACTAAATATGCTATATATTTGGACTTTGTATAATTATTATGCAAAAGTTTGTGGAGTTAAAGCTATATAGGTATAATGCATGAAAAATGACTAATGGATGCTCTTTTATGTAATGTGGATTGTACCTGTATCTTAAATACATAAAATGGTCAACAAGACTTTTGGCATTTCTACCATTTGTATTCAGGACCCTCAGATGGAAGGGAAAAGCCCTGCTGTTTAAAACCTGGTTTGTATCTGTTTGCTTAGATTGAATAAGCATTTTGTTATTGTGTATATATGAGAGGCGCTTGTATATCCTAATTAGCCTATTTATGATCATGAGCACTATTTCTTAAACTTATAAGAGGTCTAAAGCTATCCTTCGATTTTCTTTCGTGCTGCAACCCTGTGTAGACCTGCTGGAGGCAGAACCACGTAATTGCAGGTATCTTTCTGAGCCATGAATTTTGCTTCCAAAGTAAAAGCTAAGTTAGTATATATATAAAGGACTTTTGTGTAGCTGTGATGCTAAATATACTGGCTTCTTTGTATGCCAAATGTATTCCCAAAGTGTACAAGCCTTCTAAAATACAAAGCTTAGAAGAATACTTCTAAATACAATTTGTCCTCTAATCACAAATTGTCTTTTTCCAGGTTTATGTTTGTGTATTCCTAATTATATTATGACCATAATCTGAGCAAAGATTAATTAGACTTCCTAAATATTTTGCATTCTAAGGAATGCCACCCTGATAATTAAAAGATTGGACAGTATTTATCTAGGGAATCATCTATTAATAAGAACATTCTACTTCATTTTTAAAAAGTTTCATTTATCCTTGAAAAACAAGTTCAAATGGGAATGTATTTATGTCACTTAACGTTTTGTAATTGGGTAAAAGTGGCCTGTTGTTGATAGGTTATATGTGGAGGATTGTGTTATTTTTTGACTAGAATGAAGATTTGGATATATTTCTGGAGAGATAATAAGGAAAGTCTAATGGTTCTGGAATAATACTATCAGTCATGATTGTTATCTAAAAGTGCTGTGTACAATGAAAATAACTAAATTTTCTTACCATTTGCTAAACTTTCCTCAAAATTCTAACTGTGACTGTACTGTTTGTTTTCATCTTCCACAGTTTTTTACAGTTTCTTTTTTATTGGTTATATTTAGTTATACATGACAGAGTATATTTTGATACATTTATACAAACGTGCAGTATATCTTATTCTAATTAGGATTTCAGTCTTGATATTCACTGTGGCATATTCATATATGTACCTAGGAAAGTTATGTCCAATTTATTCTACTCTTTTTCCTATTCCTTTCCCCCTCCCTTCCCTTCATTCCCCTTTGTCTAATCCAATGAGCCTCTATCTCCTCTCCCTCCAACCTTTGTTGTGTGTTAGCATTCACATATCAGAGAGAATATTTGACCTTTGGTGTTTGGAGATTGGCTTATTTCACTTAGCATGAATTCTTTTTATGGCTGAGTAATACTCCATGGTGTATACATATCACATTTTCTTTATTCCTTCTTCTGTTGAAGGGCACCTAGGTTGGTTCCATAGCTTAACTACTGTGAATCAAGACACTATAAACATTGATGTGGCTGCATCACTGTAGTATGCTGATTTTAACTCCTTTGGATATATACCGAGGAGTGGGATAACTGGATCAAATGGTGGTTTCATTCCAAGTTTTAAAGAATCTCCATAATTCCTTCCAGAATGATTTCATCAATTTGCAGTCCCACCAGCAATGTATGAATGTACTCTTTTCCCCACATCCTTGCCAACATTTTATGTTACTTTTATTCTTCTAATTGTCATTCTGACTGGAGTAAGAGCAAATCTCAGAGTAGTTTTAATGTGCATTTCTCTAATTCTAGAGATATTGAACATTTTTTCACATATTTGCTGTTTGTATTTCTTCTTCTGTGAAGTGTCTATTCAGTTTTGTGCCCATTTATTGATTGGGTTCATTGTTTTGGTGTTAATTGTTTGAGTTCTTTGTATATCCTGGAGATTAATGCTCTCTCTGAGGTGCAGGTGGTAAGGATTTTCTCCCATTATGTACATTTTCTCTTAACTTTCTTGATTGTTTCCTTTGCTGTGAAGACACTTTAGTTTGTTAAAATCCCACTTATTGATTCTTGAGTTTACTTCTTGTGCTTTAGGAGTCCTGTTGAGAAAGTCGATTCCTAAGCCAACATGATGGAATGTTGGGCCTACATTTTCTTCTACTAGGCACAGGGTTTCTGATCTGAGGCCTGAGTCTTGATCCACTTTGAATTGAATTTTGTGCAGGGTAAGAGATAGGGGTTAAATTTCATTCTGCTACATGTGGATCTCCAGTTTTCCCACTTCTTGAAGAGGCCCTCTTTTCTCTAAATGTATGTTTATGGTGCCTTTTGTCTAGTATGAGATAACTGAATTCATGTGGGTTTGTCTCTGTATCTTCTATTCTGTTCCATTGGTCTTCATGTCTCTTTTGGTACCTATACCATGCTATTTTTGTTTCTATAGCTCTGTAGTATAATTTAAGCCTGGGATAGTGATGCCTTCTACTTCGCTTTTCTTACTAAGGATTGCTTTGGTTATTCTAGGCTTCTTATTTTTCCAAATAAGAATTGTGTGATAGATTTTTCTATTTCTATGGGAACATCATTGGAGTTTTTTTATGGGAATTGCATTAATTCTGTATAGCATGTTTGGTAGTATGGCAATTATATTAATAATGTTAGATATTAGAATAATGTTAGAATTAGATAATATTAATTCTGCCTATCCATAAACATGCGAGGTCTTTCCATCTTCTAAGGACTTCTTCAATTTCTTTCTTTACTGGTTTGTATTTTTCATTGTAGCGGTCTTTCACCTCTTTTGTTGAATAGATTCCCAAGTATTTTATTTTTTAAGGCTATTGTGAATACGGATAGTCTTCCTAGTTTCTCTTTCGTCTGATCCATCATTGGTGTACAGGAATGTAATTGATTTGTGGGTGTTAATTTTATATACTGTTACTTTACTGAATTTGTTTATGAGTTCTAGAAGTTTTCTGGTGGAATTTTTTTTTGTCTTCTAAATATAGAATCATGTCATCAGCAAACAGGGATAGTTTGAGCTCTTTTTTACCTCTTCTTTAAATGATTTCTTCTGTCTCATTGCTCTGGCCAGAGTTTCAAGGACTGTGTAGAACAGAAGTGATGAAAGAGAGCATCCCTGTCTTGTTCCAGTTTTTAAAAGGAAGGTGTTCAGATTTTCTCCATTCAGATTAATGCCTTGGGCTAAATATATATAGCTTTTAAAATGTTGAGGTATGTTCCTACTATCCCTAGTTTTTGTAGTGTTTTGAACATGAAGAGGCAATGCTTTTTCTGTACCTATTGAGATAATGTAATTTTCTTTAATTCTGTTGATGTGGTGAATGATGTTTATTGATTTCTGTATGTTGAACCAACTTTGCATCCTTGGGGTGAAACTCACCTGATCACAGTGTAGTATTTTTAACTTTGTTTTTGTATGTGATTTGCCAGTATTTAGAATTTTTGCATTTATGTTTATCAGGAATATTGGTCTGAATTTTGAAGTTTTCTTTCCTTAACATGTCTTTGGTTTTGGTATCAGGGTGATACTATCTTCATAGAAGGAGTTTGGATGGTTCCTTCCTTTTCTATTTCATGGAATAATTTGAGGAAGATTCACACTAGTTCTTCTTTGAGGATCTGGTAGAACTTGAATGAGAATCCATCCAGTCCTGGGCTTCTATGATGGTAGGATTTTGATGGCATCTTCAATTTCCTTTCTTGAAATTGATCTGTTTGAGTCTTCTACATATTTTTGGTTCCGCTTGGGTGGTGAATGTGCCTCTAGAAATTTGCTGATGGCTTCAACATTTTCTATTTTATTGTAGTATAAATTTTCAGAATAATTTCTGATTATTGTTTGTATTTCAGTGGTGTCCCTGGTGATATTTCCTTTTCCATCACAAATTTTAGTAAAAAAAAATTTGAGTTTTTTCCTCTTCCTTGGTTAGTGTGGCTAAGTATTTATAAATCTGATTTATTTTTTTCAAAGAACATAATACTTGTTCCATTGATTTTTTTGAAGAATCTTTTGTTATTGTTTTAATTTCATTGATTTCGGCTCTGATTATAATCATTTCCTGTCTTCCACTGCTTTTAGTGTTGATTTGTTCTTCTTTTTCTAGGGCCTTGAGATGTAATTTTAGGTTATTTATTTGTGGCTTTCTATTCCTTTAATGAATGAGTTCCATGCTACCAACTAAGAATGGAAACTCCTCTTTCTTAAAGCTCTTTAAGCTGAAGATGAACAATTTGATATAAATTTCAAGGAACAAGCCTCATGTCTGATAAGTGAGCCCCAAAGAAAACTCATCAAACTGCCTGATACTATAGCCAGAGACATTTAAACTGCAGGATGAGAAACTGATATCAAAACAAGACTCCATGTCTCAGTGAGATTCTTGCTCCTTTCAATTTTTCCTTGTCCTTTTTTCCCCCTCATTTGGCAGGATAATAGTGTAGTTAAAATTTCACAATATAGATTTTTGAACAAAAATGGCAGATTAGAGGAAGGCTGCACTCTCATGTTTTCCTGAGAATTGAAGCAGTGAGAAAACTGTTTCTGTGTGAGGTGGGCGACTAAGGGAATACCCTGAAAGTCAATAGTGAACACTCAGAGACTCAGACCTATAATTTCTGGTGCTTCCAACAGAGGACAAGAAAGAATACATGAGAGTCAAGCCTGTGGCATAGTGTTGCTGAGTCACCACAGAAATGAGAGGTCACATGAAGGGAAAGAGAGAAGCATCGCAGAAAAATTTGGCACAGGACCCCTGTAGACCAGAATAGCTTTGTGACCTTAGCTGATACAAAGTCGGCTTGGTGAGCTGGTGGTTGAAAATTGCTCCATCCAATCAGTGTCATTCAAGAACCAAGCTCAACCACCAGTAGCACTCTGAGGGGAGGGAGTAAATGCCAGCTACAGTGGTAACTTAGCAACAAACTATAATCATCTATGTTTTAAAAAATGATTATTCATGATCTCTAAACTCTCTTAACCAATGAGAAAAGTGGGTGAGAAGTAATAGGGAATAGACTAAAACTGAAGGCGTTAATGATAGCATACTCAATACTAACTTGTATTGGAAGAAGAGGGAAAGTGAAGAAAAACAGAAAAATGGGTGAGGAAGGGAAGGGAAACAGAAGGTGAAAGGTTAATAAAATAGGTACTTGTCACTCCGTTTTTCTGTATGCTTAACAAAACACTGTTGAAATCCTGAGAACTGTTTGCTAATCTTGTTCCCAGAATGTGCTGTCCCCAACTGCCAAACTGCAGAATGCACTCCCTCACTCGGTTGCAGGCAAACTGCCCACTCGCCCTGACCCGTCAATGAACTTCCCTCCCTGCCCTTTCCAAGAAAAGTATATAAGCTCTGCTTAAGCTGTTCCCAGGGCTCTATCTCTCTTGGCTCTAGTGAGCTCTGAGCCCCAGCATGCTGGAAATAAACCCTTTTGCTGTTGCATGAGACAGTCTCTTGGTGGTCTCTTCCTCTGACGTTTTGCCGGTCCCTTACAAAGGAAAGCAGAGAGAGGGAAGGATAAAAGAGAATGGAGTTGAGAAAGAAGAAAAAGAGATTGAGGAAAAAATCCAATTAATTGAAAAAAACCATAAAATTAGATAAAAATCATGAAAAAACAAATAATGAGAAAGACATTACAAAACACTTTACACAAAATGACTAATATAACAGCAATCATAGAAAGATTCAATTTCTCCACTGTGGATTTTACAGTGGGGCAACTTTTTTCTAGGTTTGCAATTTTAGAATCTTCAGATTTGAGAATGTTTGTGAGATATAATTTTCATACTATTTGCTGGTTCTCAGCTCTTACCCAAACTAGCCAAACTTAGTAGGGGAGTCTGTGTGCTGGGCTCTACCTGTTGCTTGCCTGCCTGCATTTATTGGGAAAGTGTTGTCCCTTTACAGGAAAATTCACCCTCAATATGACTGGGCTTTTCCATCAAGAGTTGGGAGTGTAACTTTAGCAGGAGCTGTTGGCCAATCCTCTCACTGAGAGTCTGTGGTCAATCTTGATTGCATTGCAATCCTCATTTCAAAAACCTCAGACTATATACTAGGGACAGTGTGTTGAAGGAGCCCAGGTAATGTCAGCAGAGTTTACAGTTACTTCTGGCCATGGGAGAGGTGACAAGACCTGCAGTAGTATGCTGCAGGTAAAACTTTCTACCCAACTCACACCTGACACACTTCTACACTCTGTCAGTCCTGATCTTGGAAAGTTCAGAACATCAGTTTCAAACGAATGCACCCTTTACTTCTCTTCACTCTGAGACCTGACAACTCATAGTCCCTGGTTCTGTCCCTTTTGCATTAGCTACCCCTGTACTTGGACTTCACTGGAAACCCTCCTGTCCCCAACCTTCTTTTATTCCTTTTTCTTTTTTTTAACATTAGACCAAGATTATATCTGATTCCAGCAACAAGAATTTCAACAAAGATTCATTCTTCCACATGAACTGATTCCTTCATGTACTTATTAATTTCTGTAAAAATAAGGCATGATTACTGTGAGCCACACTGTAAGCTGGTCTCTAAGAACATGTAGATGACAGATAATGAAGCCAAGTTGCCAGCACAGGGCCAAGGATTAAAACATTGAATTGAGATATCATAGTACAGAGATATTGGGAGGAATGAGACCCCAGGGAAAGAACATTCTGGGTCAGCATGCTCAGGTTTAATTCAATCACATAGGCAGATCTTCTAGCATTGGTTTCCTCATTCTTTAGTAAAACAGGATAAACTAACAATCCCTTCTTGACTACAGAATTGCCTTGAGAAACATTCTTGTAGCTATTTCACTGTTGCAATGCTTGGGGATTCCTGTGGCACCCAGGAAGCCCATTGTTCAAAGTATCTACCAAGAAGTTTACAGCACTGGTGAAACATTGTTGTTATCTTGCTGTGCTCAAAATCCTCTATTCCTAGGAGCTGGTGTTTGAACTCAAAGCTATGAGTTAAAGACTTCTATTGCAAGCACAGGATGCTCCCTCTTAACAGGGGTCACCTTCAACTGGGCAGTTTTCAATCAGTGGCTTCCTGAGGAGAAATTCCCAGGAGCGGTGTGTCACCTCTGTCCAAATTTTGATTCGTGACTCAAAAATTAAGCACACACATTGACTTCTGTCTTCACTTTCATGTTTTTTTTAAAACATTCTTTATATTTGATAGAATGTGTAGGTAATTCCATTGTGATACATGAAAGAGGACATACACATCAGTTAACACCATCATGACTCAATCCTCAGAACCTTTTCCACATGGATATTCCCAGTCTTGGGCTATGGTTTCAGGACTTGAGCCCTAAAATTCTCATTCCTTGAGAAGTGGAGGATTGGAGAAAGAATCAGACAGTGACAGAGGGAGACATGGTTCTTTCCTTGGGGCAAAGCAAATGAGTAAAATCAGGAATCTCATGTCATAAGTCAGATATAGTCTCATCTCTGAGGAGCCTTCAGGTGGTTGGTAGAGACAAGCTGATGGCTACATCTGAGTCCCCTCTCATAGTAGAAAGACACTTTTGCCTCAACTACCATTGGGTCTGACCTCTGCCCTGACCCACCCTAGCTGAGTGATCATAGAAATGTCACTCAGCATCTCCAACTCTATGGTCCCTCCTCTTAAAGATGAAGATGTAAAACAGCTTTCCTTTGCAGGCATTTGTATTGAGTGAATTAATTTATGTTCTCCAAAGATTCATGGAAAGTATTTGATGAATGTCAGTGGTCAGTTGAGTTATTATAAACTGTGAGTCTCCAATATTCTCTTGTCTATCATTCCTGAATGGTAGTCTTCTGCCTCTAACCTTATTTACTTTGCCAAGCCCTCTCCAATTCCCTGAAACAGTATTGTTCTGCTCAAAGTCATGATTTATGGCCCCAGACTTTTAGGGCATGTTGCCCTCCTGCTGGCTGAGGGACCAGAGAGTTACTCCATGTGCATGATCAGTCTTTCTGTCTCCAACCTGGGCCACAGGAATCATGCTCACCCTCTTCATTTATGCCCTTCACCAGAACCTGAAGATGTGGCCAAACCCAGAGGTATGGCATTCAGAAGGGAATGGGATAGTCTCTGGGATAACCCCTCATTCCATTCCCACCTCAGGGCCATGTCCCCTCATGGCTTGGAAGCAAGGGATTGATCCCGACTTGTCCTGACACTGCTCCTTTCTCTGCAGGTGCTTGATCCTTCCTGATTTGCACCTAGTTCTGCTCAACACAGCCCCTTCTTCCTGTTCTTCTCAGTAGAATTGTATATGAGGCGTCCCACGTTGGTAATGGGGTAGGAGAAAGAGAAGGAGTCTCTGGGAACAAACTTGATGATTGTCACCCCCTAGGTTTCCTTGAGGCTTCTTTTAGATGGTGGTTGTGGAAAAGAAGCCGTGGGTGGGTGTATTTGTGCCACCCAAAAGGTGACATTTCAAATTATGCCAAGGAGTCATTGGCCCACTGCCCTTTCTAAGGGCCAGACAAATTTCAGATCAGTGGGTGTTCCATACTTCAGTGTGTCCTGGTGTTTTCCTCACTTCAGGTGCATAATGTCATGAAGAAGAAATTCTCTTATATATTTATCTTCAGGTATCAGGCCCTTTGGTTGCCAGGATTCTTACAGTTCTTCTCTCCACATATTCTTAACCCCACCCACTGCCCTTTAAGTTAAGTTGCTAATCCTCAGATCAGGGAAGCAAGGGATTAGTTGACTTGGATTTGTTTTCAAAAGCTTGGCATGTGCCAACTGTTCAGATACCTTAAAGGTTACCGTTGCCCTTTGAAGACAGTTTATAGCGATGGGCATTCTCTCCACATTTGCAGTCTCTCCCAACATGATTTTTGACTGCATGTGAGTGTTCATGTTCCTCTTTTCACTTTCCAAGTTGTAAAAACTTGAAAAACCAAGTAAGAACTCACCTTAAAATTACACTTAGAGACTATATAGTCTAATTTCAGACAAAAAGAATGAAAATTAGGACAATAAACTGCCTTTAAAGGAAAAAATCTACTACTATGTACTCTGACACATTGCTTGCAAGGTTCCCAGAGAGTATAATATAAAACCCACCTGAAGCAGCTGCAGAGCTGGACAGGTGGGTTTTATGTTATAAAAAGGCCTACTGTGCTTATCCATAATGACTCATGTTCACGTTCAGTGTATTCTAATGAGTGATTTCAATTTAATTAAGACAATTCAAATAAGAAGATTGAAAAGGCATATTTCCCTGTACCAAGTGCTATGCTAAGACATGGAAACTCAGATGTAGAATAATCACTCCTGGTCCAGGGAGAAGCACAGAAATACAGAATCAGCTACCTATACCTGTAATGGACATCATACTTTCCTTCATTTTTTCCCTTACTTGTCACTCATCTAGTAGTTTGTAGAATATTTCATATCCCTGGCACCATAGGAGACCCTGAACTGTGGTGAGTCCTAAAATAATGACACCTTGGGGAAATGGGAGGGAGAGGAACAGCCAGCAGAGTGGTGAAGGTCAGCTGGTCATTGACATGAGCCTAGAGGATGTGCAGGCAAAGATAGAGAGAGGCCTCATCACTAACCTTAGAAACACGAGCTTAGCTTGGAAGTGGGGTGGCACAGAAAAGAGGTGGGCAAAGCATTAGCATATAGAGTGTCTGCAGGGAGGTGAGGCATTGTAACACTATCCTAACTGCTTGAAGAGCATGATAGTAACTTCAATGTGGAGGAGGGGAGGCAGGAACACAAGAGAAGTCCAGGAGAGAAGGCTGAGTGCTGGCAACTAGGGACAAACCAGAGTAGAATTATAAACGTTATGTTCACTCAACAACTCCAAATGGCCAGCCTGCTTCTAACTGATACTTGACACCAACCACCTCTCTGCATTGCATCCAGGGAGAAGTTCCTTCTCATCATGGAAAGGTTTTCCATAACAACAATAATATTTGCTTATTGTGAAACAGAAACCATCTAGATCCTCCCATTTGTGTTGTTCAGTACGTGTTTAATAAAAACCTAAAAAAAGCAAAGCTCAAGTTTAACCATCTTGAGGGGGAGGAGGATGAGAAAGACCAGGTCCTTCCATTTCATTTTATGTGAAAAGGGAAAATAGACAGGTAGATAATTAAGTGTAATTGTCACAGACAGCAGGAAGCTCAAGAAGAAAATAAAGATGCTTTCACCAGAGAGGACCTCCTTGAGCAGGGCAATCTGGAAGGCTTCTTGATGAAGAGGATGTTTAAGGTGAACCTGGAAGATGATAAGGTCTGACTGGGTGAAGAATAAGGAGAGGGCATTCTGAGAGAGGGAAGCAAGCACAGAGGCTCTGGGGTGGGAAGGTTCTTGAAGTCTTTTAGGGGCTGCCCATGAGGAGACTCTCATCTGAGAACAGGTTGGAAAGACCAAAGGGGGGTCTCCATGACAGGGCATCACTAAGGTGAAAGGAGATGAGATAGAAAAGCCGTCATCTGCTGCCCAGAACATAGATAGTATTGCACAAATAAATGACAGTGCATTTATCACAGAAAATAGGAAGTTCAGGAAGGAAATAAAGAAGGTGTTACCAGAGAGGCCAATAGGGAAGACCTGCTTGGGAGGCCACCTGGGGAAGGCTTCTTGTTGGAGAGGGCATTTGACATGAGCCTGGAAGGAGGATAAGTATCTGGCTGTGTGAAGAGTATGGCACATACATTGTGGGGAGAGGGACAACAAGTTCAAAGGCTCTAAAGTGGCACAAACCATGGTATCTCAAAAAGCAGCTCCATGATGAGACAGACACCTGAGATGAGGTTGTGAGGTCAGGGCAGGGTGGGTGTGCTCCATGACAGGATATCAGCAGAATGAAGAAGGAAAATATATGACAGTTCTTGTCTCCATGCTCTGCATGCTGCTGGTGCTAAACTAAATAAATAAACTCAGGTAGTAGAAAATGAGGAGTTAGATTTGAGATGATGCCCTTGACTCTGACACTCAATTCTTTTGTGACTTGGAGAAAATCAATTAGCATTTTGGAGCATGAGTTCCCTTGTCTATAAAACAAAATTAACAACACCTGGTAAACTGAGGCACGGATATGTTTTGCAAAGTCTAAGCACTATGCAAATATAAAGGAGATATTTTTGAAGCTTCTCTGTGTGCCAGCACTGTGCAGGGTCCTGAGGTAAAGGAACCTCACTTTCTCAGACTCACCTCTGTCTCTCATGCCAAGGAGAAGCAGAGGTAAAGGATGTCCCCGCAAAAAAAGAAAAAGAAAAGAAAAACAAAACCACAGAGTTCTGTGCCTTCCTTCAGTCAGGAAAAGCAGCAACCATTTAGGTTTCAAAGGAGAATGTCTAGAACATTCAGCCTTAGCAGATGAAAAAATGTAAGTGAAAAATGTAAAATGGTATCAGTATCAAACTCAACTTTATGAAAATTCTGAAAGTAAGAAGGACCTGGGGTAAACTTTGCACAGGAGTACCTGTTCCAAGCTGCCACCTCAGGATCCATGGCCTCTTCTCTAATTTCCCTGCACTTATAAACTGAAACAGAAAGCACCAAGAAATATTAAGTAATATTTTAAATATTTAAATATTTTAAATGTTAAGAAATATTTAAAAAGTGGCATCCAAGCCTGATGTGGTCTGAGGATGATGATCTAACCAGTACCAAGTTACTCACTCCCTCTTTCACTCATCAAATCAGTAAATATTAATTGGGCATCATCAGTAGATACAGTTCTCTGCCTCATGCTATGGGGAAAATTAGGAAACGCAATGTCTAGCAACCCTCCAGGAGTCTTTGGTTGGGGGTGTACATATACAAAAGCTTGGAAATAATATTTACTGGTAAGAAATCTTGACATGCCAAACTCAGTTCGACTAAACCATCAGCTCACACCACACACACAGCTCTGTATTCTGCTCTTGTCACTGTTTTGGTAAGCATTTCTCATATCCTGCTAAGTTCTCCAAAAGAATCGTTTCCATTGACTATAAGGATCTAGCCACAGGGTTGGCCCTGTGTATACCAAAAGGAGCTTCCCTGGGTTTCATTTGTGCCAATATGTGGAGTAGATCATCTTCATGTCTTCCTGCTACTTGGAAACAGTGGATAAAACATGGTGGACAAGAAATGCTCCCTGTGATGTTGGGACATGCCATAGAACTGCACCTCCAGCTAATCATTAATTCACATTAGTGGTCAACAGCAATGTTTCTGGGTCTAGATGGCCTGAGTTAGAATCTTGGCTATGCTTCAGACCAGCTGGTTGAACCTGAGCAAGCAGCTAAACCCTTTCTTCCTTAGGTTTCTCATCTATATTAAAGATGTTTTGCTTTAAAAAACTGTTTTGAGGGTAAAAGCAGGTAAAAGATTTGAGCATTGCCCTGAAAGAAAGCAGGTAAAGATTTGAGCATTGCCCTGAATATAGAGTACTCACTACTCTAAAGAAGATCCAGGAATGGAAATTAACCTCAGAATGAAGAAAAAGTTGAGAGAAATGTGGAGTAAATAGTTACATGCTCCTCTGCCCTTGGGTTCTGAGAGGACACAGGATCAGAGGAGAATGAGAAGAACTCTGGCCCCTTCTTGATTAATGAATCACCCGTCATGGTGTCTGGCAATGAAGGAGGTGGTGGAAAAAACCATGTGGATGAGTGAAGGGGTCAGGCCAGAAGGAAACTTGCAGCCCCAGGAGAGCCAGATTCCACAGAATTCTTTCTGAAGTATCTTTTGTGTTTTACTCTCTGAATTCTGCATGTTTGGTTTGATCTTGGAGAATTAAGTGAAGTGAGAGCGAGGATCTTCAAGATGAACAATCCCTTCTCTTATTCTCCATTGTGTATTGGAGACTGACCTTTCATAGATCACCCTCACCTCAGGTGGTCTCCTATTCCTTCCCCACATCCCATTCTTCTTAGTGTTTTCCTCACCTGGTGGACATTTCATTGCTCCACGGCAGCTTTATCCCATTTTCCTATACTGATGTCATTTTATACATTTACTCACAAGACAGCAAAGCTGAGAAATTTTCTTGAATTTGTTGAAAGATTGAAAGAATGAGCTGCACTCAAGGATAATTGAGAAAAGGATTAATAGCCACCTTACAAAGAAGACACTGAACTCAGAGAGGATAAGTTGCTGGCTACATAAGTAATTAGGCGGCTCTAGGGTTTCAGTGTCCTGAGTCCCACTCCAGTGCTCCATACAGAGCATGGTCACCCTGGATCATCAGAGCACAATGGACAGGGTGTGCCCAGGGAATATTTCTGGGGCCACTGGGACTCAGACATTGGAGTCCAACAATTGGGCTCAGATTTGGAGGCCAATAGGAAAGGATTCCAATCCCACCACCCACTTTCCCTGGACATTTTCCTCTGAATACCTCAATTTACCTCTTTGGATTAAAAAAATTTCATCACTAACATCATGGTAGTAGTTCATACAATCACACTTACTGAATGTTTAATGAACTAGCTATGAATTTTTTGAAGTCTGAGTTCATGTGTGTTCTTCAAGCAGTTCTGCCCCACTAACTAGAGTATTGCCTATTGCAAGTTAGTGCCCAACAAATATATGTAATCAATATGGAGAAGGGAAAATGGGTGTGTTCATGGCCATTGCCTTTGTCCGCTGATGAAGTTTTGACTTTACTGTTTCCCAAGGTGAAACTTTCAGGTTAATCAATTCTGTACTCTGAGATCAAGCCCTGCTCTCATACCTCACGCTCCTCCATGTGGGTCGGGCAGTCCTCTCAGACTTAGGCAGGGCTGGCTAGGTGCCTTTAGTGGCAGTGAGGGGAGAATGAGTAACCCAGAAGTTTCTGCAGCATAAGCATCTCTGCACGGGGCTCCAGTAAATTCCTTGGCAGCAAATATGGACTCCTCCAAGTGTCCAACCTGTTTGGCTTCCTTCTGCTGTTGTTCAATGCAGCCCAGTTCCTCCCGCGCAGGCAATGGCTGCTCAAAGCCCTCTAGCAGTTTCCATCCCCACCCTCTCATGGGTTCTTTGGCCACAAGGTAGGCAGTAATGGAAAGGGGAGTAGGAGGGAGGGAGGCCCTAGCCCAAAGAGTGGCCAGGTAGTCCACAGGACAAAGCCTATTGCATGCACTAGCCATCTGAGGACTCCCACATTACCTTTCACTCCTTCAAAAGAAGCCTGTCCTGCTGTTACCTCTGTTGATCACTCTATCACCATGCAGATCTGACATCTGTCCTGACAACCAGACATTGAAGAGGACTATTGTTTGTTTTTCCTGAGTCTTCTCCATTCAATGCTAAGCCCACCTAGACCCCTCCACTTCAGAACCAGCCTTCTACATGCTTCCCTGCTCCAGTCACTGAATGTGATACTCTGTCTGGTCCTGAGTTTGCTCTGAAACACAGATATCAGTGTGATGGAGTCACTACCCTGAGGAGACCATGCTGGGTGGCAACAAGAGACATGAGTATCAGGATGTGTCAGGACACAGTAAATCAGCTACCTCTACTCAGGTGGAGGGACCAAATGTCTAGATTTGTCCCAAACTGAGGATGTTTACGGAATGTGTGTCATGGTATCAGAGAGGGAAATAGCAGCACATTTTCTGCCACTGAGGGTGACTGATTTAGAGTCACTCCATAAACAAAATGTTTGGCTCGTTGTCAAAAAACCTTACACTATGAGGTCTTTGAGGTTGGGCACACCAATACTTTCTTGTACCTCAGTGCCCATAGCAGAGCCTGGCACCTTGTATAGAGTCAGAGGAAGGAGGGAAAGGAACAGCCTGAGGGCATGGAGGGAGGGGGTCAACTTCCTGCACTTCCAGCCCAGAGGTGGGGCACAGAGCAGGTTAAGGGGCAGTGGGAAGGGAGCTCTGCAAAGGATTGTGTTTTGAACACACTTAAAAGGAGGTGGGGGATGTGAAGCTCATGCAGAGAGCTGAGGCTCTGAACCCCACAGCTCTGCTGAGGCACACAGCTCTATTCTCCAGGGCCACAGGATCCAGCTTAGGGAAAGTTCTGGGAGACAGCAAAAGTTTGGTTCTAGAAAAACACAGACAGGTTCTAGAAATAGTCCAAATCCCTCAGTTCTGCTGAAAGGTCCAGAAATATGGACCCTGTGGATATGCTGCCCTTCACTGCAAGTCCCTAAACCAGAAATAAATGATGGTTTTTAAAGATGTGTCTTTCCCCTGATATCAGATCCCAAAGGATCAGAAAGAGCAACACATTCTGACATGGGTTAATGAGTCCCCAAGTTGCTGCTCACTGTGACTATGGTGCAGCAAAGGGCACTTCCTTGTCTATAACCCTGACTACATGAAGGTGATTCTGGGACGAGTGAAACTCCATCTCAGAACTTTTAGTTCTTCTCTTCTAAGAACATGCCCTCTGACTGTGAAAGTTCAGGAAAAAAAGGCAATTCATTAATAAATGTCTAAATAAACTAGTGTGCTGTTCCCTTCGCATATGGGCATCAGCACTTACTTCATAGAGGACATTTACAACAGCTTGTGGGTCTGATTTTTTTTTCTTTTTGGTCTTTTCTCCCCCTCTCTCTTATCTATACTCAGTGGAGGAGATCTGTTAGGTACACTGGCCTGTATCCATGGAGGTGATCCGTTAGATATATTAGCCTGTATCTGAAAAGCAAATTTCATATCCAGTGACTTTTATTTGAAACCTCTAATTTCTCCCTGTTTAGGTAATGGGCTAACTAAGCCACCACTCATTGTGAAAACACACCAAGGCTCAGTCATATTCTTTGGCGTTGAGAATGTGGCCTATGTTCCTTGCCACCTCCTCACTGCAGTCTTGCTATTCCAGGAGCCTGTCTTTCTGAGCCCTTTGACTGTCCCAGAAGAGACAGAATGGGATGGGAGACTGTGGGAGATGACATAGGACAAAATGCCAACTGACAGTCATCAGGCACTCATGACATTCCATGGCCTCAACCACAGTGGCCCTGGGTCTTCATTATTTGTCTCCTTCTTGCAACTAATCCCATTACTTACTTTTCAGGTCCAAAAGCTCATAGTATGTACAGACTGTGGCTCCCTGGATTGGTATGTACATCTGAAAGTAGGCACTCTGAAATTAGGGTTGGCAAAATCTTTCTCTGGGGGCTGGGGTGGTGGCTCAGTGGTAGAGTGCTTGCCTACCATGTGTGAGGCACTAGGTTCAATTCTCAGCACCACATATAAATAAATAAAATAAAGGTCCATTGACAATTAAAAAATATTTTTTTAAAAAAAATCTCTCTCTGACTCACAGAGAACAAGATTTGATGGGTCACTACTGTGACTGCCCCTAAATGAAGGCTCATTTCCTACCTTCTATCTAGAACCCCACCCCTTCTGCAAGCTGTTGTGAGCCCTCCTGAGGCTCATTCCTTCCACCTCTCCTTCTAGATACCTCCAAACAGTCTCAGCCTGACATGGACTTGGGTACCTCTTTCTCCTGCCCACAAATCCTTTCTACATCTCCTTTGCAGCTGTCACAATCATATCCGATATACCAGCCCAACTGGGAAATCCATATTCCTGAAAAGAGCCAGTCATTACTGTCTTTGTCCAAAGACGTTCTGCCCTCTAGGTTCTCTCCCCCAAGAGTTCCACTACTTGTCTGTCTTAAATTGTGCCCACTTTCCATCTCTCATTGCTTATGTACACAACCATGCATGACCCAGGGTACAGTTTGCTCCTGTTGAATAGGCAGATGTGGTTCCAGCACCGGCAGATGTTGACCCCAGCCTTCCACTATGACATCCTGAAGCCCTACGTGGGAATCATGGCTGACTCTGTCAGAGTGATGCTGGAGAGTCTCTCTCTCTTTCATTTCACTGTGTTAGTCAGTTTTTTTTCTTTTTTCTACTGCAACTAGCAGACCCAACCAGCACAATTATAGAGATGGAAAAGTTTATTTAGGGGCTCACAATTTCAGAGGTCTCAGTACATAGACATCAGGCTCCATTCCTTGGAGCTAAAGGTGAGACAGGACATCATGGGAAGAGTGTGCCAGAGGGAAGCAGCTCACATGATGATCAGAAAGTAGAGGCTTCACTCTCTACATACAAAGTATACATACCCCAAAGCCCCAAAGCCATACCCCGATGACTCATCTCCTTCAGTCATATCCTACCTGCCTTCAGTTTCCTCTCAGTTAAACCCTCAGGGGATTAATTCATTGACTGGTTAAGACTTTCATCATCCAATCATTACTCCTCTGAACCTTCTTGCATTGTCTTACATGTGAGCTTTTGGGGGACACCTTATATCCAAACCATAATACTCACTCAAGGCTCACATTCAGTTCCCACTCTCTAACAGCTATCAGAAATAGTCACATGGAATAACAATCTCAGGCCATTACTGGAAGAATCCGTTCCTCAAATGTAGATGGGACAGAGTCGACCAAGGCATCAGAATAGAGTCACACACTGCTTATGGTCCAGGCATCATTATGAATACAGGACCCACCTCCCATTTTCCAAGTTGTCAGCACAGTAGACTTGGGGAATAGTTGAATAGGCCAGGCAGCAGGAGTATCTGACCCTGAGTGGCCTAGGCAATGGCATCTTCATAGGAGGTGCACCTCCCAATATATAATTCATTCAGGGTGAAGTCCAGGGCTTCTACATGGACTTGAGTGACCCATGTATTGATATGGACACCAGATCCAAATCTCACAGTAAAAGTGCCATCATCTCATCAGAACTTAAATTGATGACCTTACAGCACTCAACTTTTCATGAGGGATAATGAATTGATGTGTTTTAACTCTGTGACTAATGTACCCTGTATGCTCATTTTGCTTGACAGCATCTTGTCCTCATATTTTGTACTCTACCAGTTTTTCAAGTCTAGCTCATGTGTTAGAAACCTGAAAGGTGGCCCAGCAGCTTTTTCATAAACTGAATTGTCATAACTGATTCCCTAAAATTCTAAATTTAAGAAGTTATTAGGTAAAAATATTTAATTTTATAATAAAAATTTCTGAGTAATAGCCATCAGAATACAAACATTTGCTTCCTGTTCTTAATTTGCCAAAATGCATGTGACCCACAGGCCTCATGGAGGAACCAAGAAGGGCAGTGTTTCTCCCCTCCTCAGGACAAATGGGAGCAGCTTATTGGGCAGAACTCCACTCCGGAGATCTTTGAGCATGTCTCCCTAATGGCCCTGGAAACCATTATGAAGTGTGCCTTGGAGAGGTCAGTGCCAAACATTCAATGATGAGGTCATTATTCTTAATAACTGATGTATTTTACCCGAGAGGTGGGTGGAGCATCTTGGATGCTCATTAGTACACAAAGAAATTCTAACTCTGGTCCCAGGCCAAACTCTAATTCCTGACCAGACCCAACCATGCCAAGATGCAGATGCCTCTCACAGGGTAGAAGCCTGGTTGCTCATGCTATCTTCTTAAGGCCCAATGCTCACAAGAAATGTAACACAGACATAAAATGTACCTCAGGGTTGATATCCCCATCACCAAGGGAGTCTCTACATAGAACCACTATACTTCTAGCTTATGTGTTTTCATAGCTCAGTCTGTTCTGCAATCTCCCCATCAGGAATTCCCTTCCTACATTCAGACTATTGCAGATCTGAACTACATTGTTTTTTTTTCTTGTGTGAGGAATGTCTTCCACCAGAATGACACTGACCTCTGATGATCACTTGTTCCACCATGCCTGCCAGCTTGCTTATGACCATACAGGTTTTGTCTCTAATCCTGTTTCCCTTCCTATACCAGGCTCAATCTAAAAGATAGGGCCATGGCCCCCTGAGACAGAGGCAGGGCACCTGCTAACAATGGAAAGAAACTAGAACACCCTCATGCTGGACACTATCTTACTGCAAGTGTTAGGAGCTGAGATGTTAGTGTGTCAGGTACAGCACAATACCAGTATCATCACATTAGCAGTGTTGAATGAGACCCATCCCACCAGCATTCAACAGGGACTCCAGTGACCAGACTCCCACACACCCTCTCACCTGTGCATCCTGAGCTCTACAGGGCACCCAGATTGTCACAGGGGTACAATGGCTTATTATGGGTTGCTGTAGCTGTGTGTTCTGCCTGGTAACTCCTGTCCTGGGACAGATCAAGTGATCAGGCAGAGGAAGACTCAACTGAGGGATGAGGGAGAGCTGGAGAAGATCAAGAAGAAGAGGCACTTGGATTTCCTGGACATTCTCCTGTTTGCCAAAGTAAATGTGTGGGAAAGAAACTTGGGGCTTTGCCCAGGAGCAGATGGAGGGACAAACCCTGCTCTCTCATCCATGGCCTCCCCAGATGGAGAATGGGAGCAGCCTGTCTGATAAGGACCTTCGTGCCGAGGTGGACACCTTCATGTTTGAGGGCCATGACACCACAGCCAGTGCTATCTCCTGGATCTTCTATGCTCTGGCTGCACACCCTGAGCATCAGAAGAAGTGCAGGGAGGAGGTCCAGAGCCTCCTGGGGGACGGAGCCTCCATCACCTGGTGAGTGAGAGCTCAAGAGGTGGGAGAGCCCTGCCTCTGGTAGGGACAAGGTGCTGGTCTTCCTGGGGCCCTGCCTGCCCCTCAGGATGGGCTTCACTTCTGGGACCACCTGGACCAGATGCCCTACACCACCATGTGCATCAAGGAGGCCCTGAGGCTCTATCCACCAGTACCAAATGTGAGCAGAGATCTCAGTAAACCTATGACTTTCCCTGATGGACGCTCCTTACCCAAAGGTATGACCTTTCTATACTTACCTAATCACTTCCCAGGGAAATGGCAGTTCAGAAATTCACCTGTTTTAGCTTTTATGAACTTCTCTCAGTCTCCCTTTCCTCCTCTATAGAAAGGAGAGTTACTCTGAAATTTAGATGAGTCTTATGAAATGCTGGACATGGGGCTTGAAATCAGAAAAAAATCTCAATTTAAAAAATGCCAACTTCTAGATTAAATGTCAGCCTCCAAATATTATCCTTGTGATTATTAATACTTGAGAAGAGCTGGGTAGAGAGAGAGAATCATACAGAGTTTTAGAGGTGTGTTTGTGTATGCGTATTGGCATATGCATGTTTTTAATGTCAATTCAATGAAGGGGATCTTGAAGACCCACATTACAGGTCAGAAGTTGTTCAGAATCTAAAGAACATTCAGGGTAATAGAGGATAGAAGCTGTATTCTACCCTGTGAGGAAGCCACCCATTGGCTCACCCAGCATTGAGTCTGATCCTTGCTCTGCCACATGCCAGCAGTGTGAATGTGGAAAAGATAATCAACCTCACTGAAACCCCAGTATGTCTTATGAAAATGGGTGTAGACCAGTGTATTCTGTAGGGTGCTCATGAGGGTTGGGTGAGATCATGTCTACTCTCCACTGTTTCATGGAAGGTATTGGATGGCTGTGTGTTATCACTTCATTTAGTGTAAGCAGTGAGTCTTCCATATTTTCTTGCTCTCATTCCTAGGCTCACAGTTTTCTGTTTCTCACCTTCGCTCAGGTGCTTTACCATGGCAACACTACCTTCATGCACTAAAATCATCCTGCTCAAAATGATGGCTCCTGGGACCCAGGAAACTAGTTCATGCATGTTTCCTGGTGTTTGAGGGACCCGAGCTCTAGCCCACTGTCATAATTTTTCTTTCCTCTTAACTGTCCCACAGTGATTATGGTCACACTCTCCATTTATTGTCTTCACAACAACCTGTAGGTGTGGCCAAACCCAGAGGTATGAGTCCCTGTGGGGAGGGAAGGGGAACATCTCTCAGGACCAACACCTCCTCCTGTTTCCCCCTCTGCAGATCCTGTTCCCCTACGGCTGGCAGGCGGGGGGCTTAAGCCTGACTTTTCCTGGCCCTGCTGCTCTCTCTGTAGGTGTTTGATCCTTCTCGATTTGCACCTGGAACTTCTCGACACAGCCACTCCTTCTTGCCCTTTTCAGGAGGATCAAGGTGAGATGTCCTCTGAGTAGCAATAGGGTGTGGAGAAAAGGGAATCTCTGTCACACACTCAATATTTGTGATCCCCTAGTTTTCTATGTGGCTTCTTCATGGAGGCCCTTGTTTGTTGGTTTTTGTGGGTAGAAGGTGTTGTGCGTCTGTGTCTGTGCCCCAAAGACAGGACACACTGTGGAGTGTTTGACCCACTGCACCTTTTCAGTAGCCAGTCTTTGGTGAATAAAACACCAAAATATATGGAAGTTTGAAACACAAGTATCATCATTTCTTGGTCTTTATTCATTTTGGAGTATGAATTTTTAGATTTTTGTACACAAACTACCCTTCAGGTGTTTTTCTCAATTCTCAGGTGTTTTAAGAGGTGGATTCCTCTTTCTTCCACATTTTCAATGAACTCATCACCTTTTGTACTTAATTCCTCAGTGGCCACTGTGATGAATCTTGAAATGTTTTCATATATTTAAAATTACTCCTTGTTGTTCTTACTGTAAAGCTGTCCGTGTAGAGTTTGCAGCCTGTTGTACAGGGGTGGATACCAGTGAGTGTGATTTCATGCAATTTTGGCTTCTGCCCTCCGATTTTTGGTCTCATTTTAACATTCACAATGGGTGTCCATATTCCCAGTCTGCAAAATTCTGTATTTGGAGAGAGATCTCTACCCATAGTTCCATGGTATAGGATGAAGAAGCTAAATGCCTCAGAGAAAATTCACTATTAAGTTGACACAGGGCACACACTGTCTTATACACTCACAAACTCACCTGAAGTAGCTGTGGAGCTGGAGAGCCCCACACCATAGGGGCTGCTGTGAAAGCCCAGCAAGGCTACAGGAATTGGCCTGTGAAATACACATTGACATAAACCTACTAAATGATTAGTAGGAAGGTTTTTCTGAGTCAAAAAATCTGTGAATTTTACAATGCTAAGTCAACTTTAACACACTGGCATTAAATAAAATTATCCATGGAGAAATCATATTTTTCAGATTAAATTTATCCTGGAATTGATATCTTCCATTAGATACTAGCTACAAATCTTGGCACTGACATTGTAGGGCAGGACAATATTAAGTAGCTCAATCTTTAGGTAGAAAAGCTTACATTCTGTGTTCCATTGCATTTCATTTTATTTTTGTAGTTCAACATATCTAAGTCAAATACAAAAGTATTAAAAAAATATGTTTCTCTGTGCCAAGTCCTGTGCTCTGAGGCAAGTTGCTGATCTTGATTCAGTGAGAACTGAAAGGTGTTTTTCAGAATCAGACACCTACGAGTAAGACAGACATCTTTCTTTTCTTCATTTTTTCACTCTCTCCTCACTCATTGAACAACTGATGCAATGTTCTATGTCCCTGGCCCTACATTGTGGTGGCTACTTGAATAAAACACTGCTAGTAGCTTGGGGGTTTGGAAGAGAGAGGGAAAGCCATCAGTGGGTTGAGAGTCAGCTGGCCATTGTCCTGAGCCTTGAGAATGTTTAGGTAGAGGTAGAGGGAGGACATCCTCAGCAACCTCAAGAATATGAGCAGAAGCAGGAAGTGGGGCTGGACAGGTGAGAGGTGGGTGAGGCAGTAGCCCACAGAGGGTGTACAGGGAGGTGAGGCCTTGGATACTGCCCTTACTGGTGGAGGGCATGGGAGTAAGGAGGGAGGGGAGTCAGGGAGACCAGTGAAGCCAGGAAGAAGAGACTGAAGATGGCAAGAGGGATATTTCTGGAGTAGAAACCTAGAGATGCTGGTGGACCAAGGGTGTGAGGGGAGGCTGGAGCCTGACCACTGGGTGGGAGGCAGCTGGGGCCATAGCTTACAGATCCCCAGCACAATGTCCTAATCAGGAGATGACCCTGACATCTGATTCTGCCATTAGAATACTTTGTTGCTGTAGATGTGATCCCAGGGAGTGTGGTCCACACATTCCCATGTGACCCAGACCAATTATAGCCACATCAATGAGTCAGAAACCGTTACTAGAGAGACTAAACTAGCCAATGATTATTCTTTTTTTTTTTTATTGGTTGTTGAAAACATTACAATGCTCTTGACATATCATATTTCATACATTTGAATCAAGTGGGTTATGAGCTCCCATTTTTACCACGTATACAGATTGCAGATTCACATTAGTTATACATCCACGTTTATACATACTGCCATACCAATGTCTGTTGTATTTTGCTGCCTTTCCTCCCCTTCCTATACCCCCTCCCCTCCCCTCCCCTCCCATCTTCTCTCTCTACCCCTCTACTATAATTCATTTCTCTCTCTTGTTTTTTTCCCTTTCCCCTCACATCCTCTTATATGTGATTTTGTATAACAATGAGGGTCTCCTTCCATTTCCATGCAATTCCCCTTCTCTCTCCCTTTCCCTTCCACCTCTTGTCCCTGTTTAATGGTAATCTTCTTCTCATGCTCTTCCTCCCTGTTCTGTTTTGAGTTGCTCTCCTTATATCAAAGAAGACATTCGGCATTTGTTTTTTTAGGGATTGGCTAGCTTCACTTAGCATAATCTGCTCTAATGCCATCCATTTCCCTGCAAATTCTGTGATTTTGTTATTTTTTAGTGCTGAGTAATATTCTATTGTGTATCAATGCCACATTTTTTTATCCATTCATCTATTGAAGGGCATCTAGGTTGGTTCCACAGACTAGCTATTGTGAATTGTGCTGCTATGAATATCGATGTAGCTGTATCCCTATAGTATGCTCTTTTTAGGTCTTTTGGGAATAGTGCAAGAAGGGGAATAGCTGGGTCGAATGGTGGTTCCATTCCCAGCTTTCCAAGGAATCTCCATACTGCTTTCCAGATTGGCTACACCAATTTGCAGTCGCACCAGCAATGTATAAGTGTACCCTTTTCCCCACATCCTCACCAGCACTTGTTGTTGTTTGACTTCATAATGGCTGCAATTCTTACTGGAGTGAGATGGTACCTTAGCATGGTTTTAATTTGCATTTCTCTGATTGCTAGAGATGGTGAGCATTTTTTCGTGTATTTGTTGATTAATTGTATATCCTTCTCTGAGAAGTGTCTGTTCAGGTCCTTTGCCCATTTGTTGATTGGGTTAATTGTTTTCTTATTGTTTAATTTTTTTGAGTTCTTTGTATACTCTGGATGTTAGGGCTCTATCTGAAGTGTGAGGAGTAAAAATTTGTTCCCAGGATGTAGGCTCCCTATTTACCTCTCGTATTGTTTCTCTTGCTGAGAAAAAACTTTTTAGTTTGTGTATGTCCCATTTGTTGATTCTTGATTTTAACTCTTGTGCTATGGGTGTCCTATTAAGGAATTTGGAGCCCGAACCCACGAGATGGAGATTAGAGCCAACTTTTTCTTCTATCAGACGCAGAGTTTCTGGTTTGATACAAGCTCCTTGATCCATTTTGAGTTAACTTTTGTGCATGGCGAGAGAAAGGGATTCAGATTCATTATGTTGCATATGGATTTCTAGTTTTCCCAGCACCATTTGTTGAAGATGCTATCCTTTCTCCATTGCATGCTTTTAGCACCTTTGTCAAATATAAGGTAGTTGTAATTTTGTGGATTGGTCTCTGTGTCCTCTATTCTGTACCATTGGTCCACCCGCCTGTTTTGGTACCAGTACCATGCTGTTTTTGTTACTATTGCTCTGTAGTATAGTTTAAAGTCTGGTATCGCTATACAGCCTATTTCACTCTTCCTGCTTAGAATTGCTTTTGCTATTCTGGGTCTTTTATTTTTCCAGATGAATTTCATGGTTGCTTTATCTATTTCTACAAGAAATGCCGTTGGGATTTTGATTGGCATTGCATTAAACCTATAGAGTACTTTTGGTAATATCGCCATTTTGATGATGTTAGTTTTGCCTATCTATGAACAGTGTATATTTTTCCATCTTCTAAGATCTTCTTCTATTTCTCTCTTTAGGGTTCTGTAGTTTCATGATTATTCTTAAAATGAAAAGTGTAACTAGACCTGATTGTATAGTGTGCTAGCCTTATCTTAGCAGAGATTTCATGTCTATAAATGTAGAAGCAGAATAATAGCTTCCCATGGAAGAGTGGGGGCCTTGTCAAAGGGCAGGAGAGTGTGAATCCAGGCTAGAAGCAGAGCTATATGCCACCACTAATTAAAGGAGGTTTCTGAATACTTCGTTCTTATCAGGAGCTCAGGGCTCAAAGCCTCCCCAGCTCAGAGTGGGGCCTGAGACCACTTTCTTCATCCCTGCCTGGTTCAGGAACTGCATTGGGAAACAATTTGTCATGAATGAGCTGAAAATGGCCGTGGCCCTGACTCTACTTCATTTTGAGCTACTGCCAAATCCCATCAGGATTCCTGTACCCATGGCACTCGCTGTGATGAAGTCCAAGAATGGAATCCACCTGCATCTCAGGAAGCTCCAATAATTCTGGTGGAAGAGAGGACATGTCTGCGGGCCAGCTGCTTGACATTTTGTGTTTCTGTCACCTGTTCTAGTATACCTTCCATTACCCCCAAACTGCTTTCAATCTTTCCACCTGCCCTCCTTCCCACCTGCCTGCTCTAAGAAGAATCTACAGAGGTCAGGCTGAACATGAAGTGCCTGGTCCAAGGATGAAGCAAGGAGAGTGAGATGGGAGTGTCCTGGACAGGCTGAATGGCAGTCTTCTGGCATCAAGTGGGACAGGAGGGCTCATGCTGGCCATGCTCAGAGAGCAGGGGACAAAGGGGAGCTAACTGCCATTATGACACTCAGTCCTGTGGAAGCAAAGGAGGAGCTGCATATGAGGGCAAGTGTCAATGTGTGAGTCCCAGAAGTGGAGACCTGACCCTGACCCAAGAGCAGGAGAAGGTGGGCAAGAGGGAGAAATATGAATGTCCACATGTAATGAGTGACTTGGGTTCCTACCTCTTCCATACACATAAAATAACCAAAATGGATTGGAGAGTTAAGAGAGCCCACCAGAAAGGAAAAAAAAAATGTTTTCAAAACAAGTGACCACATATATATGTAATGTATATGTATATATGTTTTCTTTATATTCTATATATATATGGATATATATTCTTTATGTATAAAGAATTCAATTATTCAACAACAAAAATACAACCATCTTATGCAAAAATAGGCACAAAACTTCAGCTGACTCCTCCCTAAAGGACATGAACATATATTCAACATTATTAGTTGTTAGACTAATGATCCAATCAAACCCACGATGAGATACTCCTTAGGGTGTCTTAAATTATTTTTGAAGGAAAACAAGAAATGTTGGAGATAATGTGGTCAAATTGGAACTTTTATGCATTATAGGTGAAGGTAAGTTGTTATAGTCAATTAGGATAATAAGGGGATGGTTCCTCATAAAACTAGAAATAGTATTAGTATAGGATCCAACCATTCCACTACCATGTGCTTATCCCAAACATCTGAAAACTGGTACCTGAACAGATGTATTTATTTTCATTTCAGCATCATTTGTAAGAGATATTAGAACACACCCAGTTGTCCATCAACAAATGAATGTATATCCAAAAATGTGGGCTATACATATAGTCAAATATTATTCCATTATAGAAAGCAATTTGGAATTGCCATTTGGGATTGTAAATTGGTGCAACTACTCTGGAAAGTAAAATGGAGAAATCTGAATGTCCACATGTAACAAGCAACTTGGGTTCCTACCTCTTCCCTATACATAAAATGACCAAAATGGATTGGAAAGTTAAGAGAGCCACAGAATGGCAGAAAATGTTTTCAAATTAAGTGACTACATATATATGTAACATGTATATTCTTTATATTCAATATATATTTTTGCATAGAAACAGAACTAGAAAAAGTAGATTAGAGATTATGAAGAATTGGAAAAGGGGTAATGGGGGTATTGTTTCATGGTTACAATATTTCTGTTTGAGATGATGAAAAGGTTTTGAAATAGTGGTGATGGCTACAAAACATGATGTAATTAGTGCCTGTAAATTATAGAATTGGAATTGATCAAATTGTCCAATTTATGTTCTATATACTTTACTTTTAGCTTGTTTATGATGGAAAGTTTTTACTTCATCTTCAATTCTGAAGCTTAATTTTTCTGGGTATATTATTCTTGGTTGTCATCCTTTACATACACATACATATTATATATGCGTATATATAATATATACATAAAGGATTAATAATATATATAAAAGCTAGAAGTTTTTTGGAATATATATTATTCCAAGCCCTTCTAGCTTTTATGGTTGAGAAATCAGCTAAAATCCAGATTGGTTTACCTCTAAATATGAACAAGTCATTTTTCTCTTGCTTTAAGAATTCTATCCTTATTCTGTATGTTAGGCATTTTCATAATAATGTATCTTGGAGTGGATTTGTCGTGACTTTATATTTGGAAACTTATATGTCTCCTGTATTTGAATTTTCATTTTTTTCCCTAAGATTTGAAAATTTTTCTAATATTTTTAATGCAATGTATGGTGCATTTCTTTAGTTTGTATTTCAGAGCTTTCATATAAAATAAATCAAATAAAATGAATATTTATTTATTTATTATTAAAGCATTATTGTTGTACATAGTTCATCTCAAAAACTCATACATTCATGGAAATCAATTTCAGTTCATGATTCCTTTCCCCCATCCTCCTTCCCCTCTCCCATTGTCCTTTCTCTAATCTACCAAACTTTCTTTCTCTCATCTATTAATTTGTATTTGATTGGTTCTTTATGTAATCTTAGCCTTCCTTTCCCCTTTCCTTTATTTTACTAGTTTCCATGTATGAGACAAAACACTTGGTCTTTGAGTTTCTGAGTTGGACTAATTTCACTTAATATGATATCCTCCATTTCTATCCATTTACCAGCAAATGCCATGACTGCATTCTTTTTAATAGCTGAGTAAAACACCATTTTATATATATATATATATATATATATATATATATATATATATATATATACATATACATATATATATCTTATAAAGTTATATAATATATGTGACATATATAACTATATATATTGTTATATATGTTATATATTGTTATATATAATTTAGCTATTGAGCTGCCATAAATATTAATGTGGCTGTGTCACCGTAGGATGTTGATTTTAGATATTTTGGGGAAAATACCCAGGAGTGAAGTAGCTGGGTCGAATGATGGTTACCATTCCTAATGATTTGAGAAATATACAGACTGCTTTCCAGAGTGATTGTACTAGTCTGCAGTCCCACCAACAATGTACAAGTGTTTCTTTCTCCACACAACTTTGCCAGCTTTTATTGTTGTTCATGTTCTTGATCATTGCCATTCTGACTAAAGTGAGATTAAATTTTAGTGTAGTTTTGATTTGTATTTCTCTGATTTCTAGAAATATTGAACATTTTTTCACATATTTATTGGTCTTTTGTATTTCTTATTTTGAGAAGTTTCTGTTTAATTATTTTGCCCACTTATTGTTTGGGTTATTTGAGGGGTTTTTTTGGTGCTAAGATTTTTGAGTTCTTTGTATATTCTGGATATTAATCCCCTATCAGAGGAGTAACTGGCCAATATTTTCTCCCATTCTGTAGGCTTTCTTTTCACATTCTTGATCATTTCTTAATTGTGCAGAAGCTTTCTGGTTTAATGGCATCCCACTTATTGATTCTTGGTTTTATTTCTCTAGTTTTGGGGTTTTCTTATTAGTTGTTCAAAACATTACAAAGCTCTTGACATATCATATTTCTTACATTTGATTCAAGTGGGTTATGAACTCCCATTTTTCCCCCGTATACAGATTGCAGAATCACATTGGTTACACATACACATTTTTACATACTGCCATACTAGTGTCTGTTGTATTCTGCTGTCTTTCCTGACAAAATAACATATTTTGGGGTTTTGTTAATAAAATCAGTGTCAACACTTATATGATAGAATGTTAATTCTATTTTCTTCTAGAAGTTGTGTGGTTAGTGGCCTAGTTTCTAGTTGATCCATTTTGATTTGAGTTTTGGACAGGATGAAAGATAGGGATCTAGTTTCATTTATATATATATAGCTATTCAGTTTTCCCAGTATCATTAGTTTAAAAGACTGTTTTTTCTCCAACATATATTTTTGTCACCTTTGTCAAATATCAGACAGCTACAGATTTCTGGATTTATTTCTATGCCTTTTATTCTATTCCATTGGCCATCATGCCTATTTCGATGCCAATACCTTGCTGTTTTTTGTTACTACAGCTAAATAGAATAAGTTAAAAAAATTTAAAAAAAAGAATAAGTTCACATCAGATATCATGATGCCTTCTGCTTCAATTTTCTTGCTTCATATTGCTTTGGCTATTCTGGGTCTCTTATTCTTCTAAATTAATTTTAGGACTATTTTTTCTAGTCAGTTGAACAATGTCATTAATATTTTGATTGGAATTTCATATATTGAATCTATATATTGTTTTTGGTAATATGGCTGTTTTAACAATATTATTTCTACCTATACAAGCACATGGGCTGTCTTTCCATATTTTAAAGTCTTCAATTTCTTTCTTTACTGTTTTAGAACTTTCATTTAGAGCCCTTTAACCACCTTGGTTAGATTAATTCTCAAGTATATTTTTGAGGTTATTATGAATGAGATGGTTTCTCATTCTTGATTTCTTCCTTGGCTGAATCACTGCTTCAATATAGAAAAGCTATTGATTTATGGGTATTGCTCTTGTATCCTGCTACTTTGCTAAATTCACTTTTAAGCTCTAGAAATCTTCTGGTGGGATTTTTGGATCTTCTATATATAGGATTATTTTGTCAGGAAACAGTAATGGTTTAAATTTATCTTTTCCTATTTGTATCCCTTTGATTTCCTTTCCTTGCTTGATTGCTCTGGCTAATGTTTTGAGGCTACATTTGAATAGGGGTGGTGAGAGTAGAGTCTTTTCCAGAATTTAGTGGAGATGGTTTTGGTGTTTCTTCAATTAGTATGATGTTGGCTTTATGTTTGCCATGAATGGCCTTTATGATCCTGAGGTAAGTTCCTTCTATTCCTATTTTCTCCAGTGTTTTTAACATGAATGAGTGTTAGATTTTACCAAAGGCCTTTTTTTCTTTTGCATTTATTTGGATGATCATGTGATTTTTGTCCCTAATTCTGTTTAAGTGATGAATCAAACTTATTGATTTGCATTTATTTACATTTATTGAACCAGCATTGCATTCCTGGAATAAAAGGAACTTGAGCATTGTGTATTATCTTCTATGTGTTTTTGAATGCAGTTTGCTAATATTTTATTTAGGATTTTTGTATCTGTGTTCATCAGGGATATTGGTCTGTAGTTTTCTTTTTTTGATGTGTTTTTGTCTCATTATACTAGCTTCATAAAAAGAATTTGGAAGTGTTTCCTTGCATCAATTTCATGGAATAATTTGAGAAAGACTTCTGTTAGTTCTTCTGTAATGGTCTGGTAGAATTCAGCTGAGAATCCATGAGGTCCAGGTTTTTTTTTTATTTTTTGGAATGCTTTTAATTGCTGTTTCAATTTTATTACTTAATATTGGTCTGTTTAGGTTTTCTATATCTTCCTGTTTCAACTTAGGCAGTTCATATTGTGCTTTTCCTTTGCTACCTCCTTTCAATGTTATGAGGATATCAGGAGTTGATACCTAGCTCACATCTGCCATCTTCATCTCCATCATATTTTACTTTTTTAAAAAATAATTAATGCCAGGAATGAGAGAATAATAACAGTGTACATTTTAGGGTAAGTAAATTGGGTATCAATGAAAATGCTAATCTTAACCAAGAAAAAGAGAGAAATCAAATAATTAAAACCAGAGATAAAAAGGGAGATATCATATCAGAACCACAGACATGCAAAGGATCTTTTGGGACTATGACAAACAACTCTAGGAAACAATGGAAAATCTAGAATAAATGCATAAATTTCTGGACATATAAAACTGAACAAAATTGATTTTTGAGAACACAGAACACTTGAACAGGTCAATAAAAATTAACAAGATTGAGTCAATAATTAAAAAGTCTCCCCAAATGAAAAGACAATGACTGGTTGTTCTCAGTGGTGAATTTTACCAAACTTTTAAAGAAGAACTAATGCCAGTTCTTCTCAAATTATTCCAAAGTATTGAAAGCAGGGGAACCAGGCTGAGGTTGTAGCACAGTGGAAGAGTGTTTTCCTAGCATGTGTGAAGCACTGGGTTCAAACCTCAGCACCATATAAAAATAAATTTTAAAAAATTAAGGTTCATCAACAATTTAAAAAAAAAATAAAGGGAAGAAACCCTTATAATTTCATTCTAAGAGGCCAGATTTACCTATACCAAGATCAGACAAAGACATTACAAAAGAGGAAGAGAGAGAGAGAAAACAGACAATATCAATGAGGAACATAGATACAAAAACTCGACACTTATCATGAAAATCCTGAAGCTGAGGATCTTGAAGATTAACATGTTCCTGTCCTTGTCCTCCATAAATTTGTCGATGCCCCCTTTGCCTCACCCTCTCTGCCCAGTGAACTTCCATTCATCCTTCCAGACCCTGTTGTTCTATTTCAGTTTTATTGCCTAAGAAATAATGGCTTATCCTGTGGAATGTGGAATGTTGCAATTCTGATAAAAAGAATGTGTATTCTGGAGCTGTTGGAAGTTCTGTAGATTATCCATTTATCTGGATATTCTAGCCCTGCAAGATCTTGGGGGTGTTGACATTCCCAACTATTTTTGTATTGTAGTCTCTCTCTTTCAATCTAACGATGTTTGTATTACACAGTTAGGTGCTCTGGTTGTTGAGTGATAAATAATTGCAATTGTTATTTCTTCTTGTTCAATTTACCCCTCTTCATTACATAGTGAAATTCTTGGTCACTTTTTACAGGTTTAACTTAACATAATTTTATCTTGTTTGTTGCTGGTTTCTGGGATATCTTCTCTCCTCTTTTGATTTTTAGCCTGTTTCTTGGTAAATGAGTTTTTTATAGGAAGCATATTGATGTGTCGTGTTTTTTAAATTCATAGGTCAATCTGAATCATTTACTTGGGGAATTTAATCTGGATAATTCAAATACATCATTTTTATTTTTAGTGCACTGTGGTTAAACATAATAGTGGGGTTCATTTTGACATATTTATAAATGCATATAACAGTTTTCTCCATTTCAATCCCCAGTACTATCCCTTTCTCTTCCCTCCTCTCTCTCCCTGATACCCCTCCTTTACCCTTTTGGTCTGGCATTTATTTGTTTGTTTGTTTGTTTTTAAATTGGTGAAATATAGTTATGCATAAAATTTAAATGTATTATAATATATTTACATATGCACACAGCATAATTTGACCAAAATTATTCCCCAGTTCTTCTCCTTTTCTTACCTTCCTCTTGGTCTTCTGCTTCTATGCTACTGCTTTCCCTTCTATTTTCACAAGATCCCATTTTTTAATTTCTTTTTTCTATCTACTTCCACATATGAGAGAAAACATTTGACCCTTAGCTTTCTGAGTTTGGCTATTTCACTTAGCATGAAGTTCTTCAGATCCATCCATTTTACCAGCAAATACCAAAATATTATTCCTCTTGATGACTAATTAGAACACTATTGCGCACATAGACCACATTTTCTTTATCCATTCATCTTCTGATGGGCACCTAGGCTGGTTCCATAACTTGGGTATCATGAATGGCAGTGCTATCAAATTGATGTGCCTATATCACTATAGTATGTTGATTTTAGTTTTTTAGATAAATAACAAAGAGTGAGATAGCTGAGTCACATGGCAGTTCTGTTCCTAGTCTCTTGAGGACTCTCCATACTGCCTTCCAAACTGGTTGTACTTATAAGTGTTCAATTCCCTCCACATTCTTACCAGTAGCTATTATTATTTGTATTCTTGATGGTAACCATTATGACTGGGGTGAGGTAAAATCTTAGTATAATCTTGATTTGCATCTCCTTAATCACAAAGGATGTTGAACATTATTTTTTTTCATATATTTGTTTGCTATTTGTACTCCTTTATTGGGGAAATGTTTCTTTAGATCTTTTATCCACTTGTTGAGTGAATTATTAGTTTTTTGATGTTAAGTTTTTTGAGTTCTTTATATATTCTATATATCAATCCCTGTAAAAAGAGTAGCTGGAAAAGATTTTCTCCAATTCTGTAGGCTCCCTCTTCATGCTCTTAATTGTTTCTTTTGCCATGCAAAAGAGTTTTAATTTGGTGCTGTTCCATTTATTGATTCTTGATTTTATTTCTTGAGCTTTAGGAATCTTATTAAGGAAATCAGTGTCTGCACCAATACATTAAATTGTTGACCATATGTTTTCTTTTACAAATTTTAGTGTTTCTTGTCAAAGTCCTAGGTCTTTGAATTCCCTGTGAGTTGATTTTTGTCCAGGATGAGAGATAGAGATATAGTTTCCTTCTTGTACATATATATATATATCCAGATTTCCTAGCATCATTTGTTAAAAAGGCTGTCTTTTCTGGAGCATATGTTTTGGACACCTGTGTTGCATACCAGATGATGGGATTTATGTGGATTTTTCTCTGTGTCATTTAGTCTACTCCATTAGTCTTCTTATCTGCTTTTATGCTAAGACTGTACTTTCATCCTTACCATAGCTCTGTGGTATTATGTGAGATCCAGTAATATTATGTCTCCAGCTAGTATTGCTTAGAATAACTATGGCTATTCTGGGCCTTTTGTTCTTCCATATGAATTTTAGGACTGTTTTTCTTGTTCTGTGAAGAATGCTATTGGTATTTTGATGGGAATTCCATTAAATCTATAAATAGGTTTTGATAATATGACCATTTTGACAATATTAATTCTGCCTCTCCAAGAACATGGTAGGTTTTTCCATCTTCTAAAATCTTCTTCAATTTCTTTCCTCAGTGTTCTGTAGTTTTCACTGTAGATTTGTGCCTCATTAGTTAGATTTATTCCCAATTATTTTTAGTCTGTTGTGAATGAAATTGTCTCTTGAATCTTTCTCAGGAGATTCATTATTGGGGAACAGTAAAACTATTGAATTTTGTGTGTTGATCTTGTATCCTGCTTCTTTGCTGAATTTTATCTTTGAGGTTGGATTCTGTTTAACGCTACACATTACAATTGCCTTTGAAGAAGACAATCAATGTGTCTTTGTAAATCATTTCTTCCATCCCTGAAATCATAATAGTACCGCCAGCCACACCTATTGAATATCTGATAAACTAGACTATTAGTCTCTGAATATTGAGTTTAATGTCTATTCTTTTTGTAGCTGTCCCTACCACCTAGGATATTCTCTAGCACATAATAGGTACTCAGTAAATATTTTTGAGCAATATGGAGAGGAAAAGTAGGTGTTATGATTTGAGTGTGAGGTGTCCCCCCAAAGTTTCAGAAAATGATGTATCCATGTTCAGAGGTAAAATGATTAGATTATGAGAGCTACAACCTAATGAATCAATTAATCTATTTGATGGATTAATAATTTGAATGTGCTACTGTACTGGATGATAACTGTAAGCAGGTAGGGTGTAGATGGAAGAAGGAGGTCACTGGAGGCATGCCTTTGGGGTTTATATTTGCCCCAACACCTTGCTTGTTCTCTTCCCAGTTTCCCTGAAGCGAACAGCTTTCCTCCTCCATGTCCTTCTGCCAAGATGTTCTGCATCACTTCAGATCAGGGCAGTAAAGTTTGCTATGCACTAGAACTCTGAAACCTTGAGCCAAAATAAACTTCTCAAGTTGTTCTTATTAGGTATTTTGATCCCAGCAATGGAAAGTTAACTAACACAGTGGTTGTGTGTGGCCATTACCACTGTCAGCTGATATAGCTCTGTTCTGTTTCCCAAGGTGGAGAGTTCAGGTAAATCGACTCTGGACTCTGAGACCAAGCTCTCTCTTGATCCTTCTCTCTCCCACAAGTGGGTGAGACAATACCACCAGGAGTTAGGCAGGGGTAGTCAGAGAGTTCAGTGACAGGGAGTTATGGATCTACAAGCCACTGCGCTATGTGTTTCTGCATTCAGCCGGATCAGATTCCTAAGCTGTATCTCAGCTCCTCCAAGTGGCTTCCTGCTCTGCCTGCTTATGCTGCTTTTTGCAGCAGAACAGCTCTACCTGCACAGGCAGTGACTCATGAA
Source organism: Marmota flaviventris (assembly GCF_047511675.1). Classification (NCBI taxonomy): domain Eukaryota; kingdom Metazoa; phylum Chordata; class Mammalia; order Rodentia; family Sciuridae; genus Marmota; species Marmota flaviventris. Next base: position 36,329,779 of record NC_092507.1, on the reverse strand, counting down.
AACCCATAGCAATTCCCATCCTTACCTTCCCTCTCACCTTTTAGACACCACTTCAAGGTAGGAAGAAGAGAGAAGGGCAGTTGAAGGGTAGGAGAGACAGGCTTAGACTGGTAAGCAAATCCACAGGACAAAAGCCACTGTGTGATAAGTATATGGCTTCTGAGGAACACTCAGCTTATCTCTCAGGCTAGGCTCATCCCAGCAACAGAGAGCTCACGCCTTCACAAGGAGCCCATCCTGATGTTACTTATCTCTGTCACACACTTCCTCCTTATGCAGATCTGTCCTGGTAATCCTGCACTTAGTGCACCCTGGCAGATCCTTCCTGAGTCTTCTTTTCTCTGGCCTAAGCTCTCCTATTTCTTTCAGCTGTTTTTAAATGACCTGTTTTCCACATGGTTCCTGCATCAGTCACTGAATACTATTCTTTCTCAAGCCCAGAGTTTTTGTGTGAACACAGACATCAGTGTGATGGAATTCCTGCCATATGAGCTTCATTGTGTTTTGTGACAATAGACACAAATCTCAGGAGGTATCAATAAACATTTAAACATCTAACTTCACAGCTGGGTACAGTGGCCCATGCATGTAATCTCAGCAGCTTCAGAGGCTGAGACAGGAGAATCTTGAGTCCAAAGCCAGCCTCAGCAAAAAGGAAGTGCTAAGCAACTCAATGAGTCCCTGTCTCTAAATAAAATATAAAACAGGCCTGGGGCTGTGGCTCACTAGTTGAGTGCCCCTGAGTTCAATTTCCAGTACAAAAAAAAGATCTAACTTCAGTTAGAAGGATGGATAATGTCAGGTAGAAGGACCAATAGGCTAGGTTTACCCAAGACCCAAGAGAATCTCCAGAATGATGATCTGGGGGACTGATCCTGAAGGTAATAAGCACACATGAGTGGAAGCAAGATGCCTTCTAGGTGAGGGGGACTGATGTTAGAGTTGCCCCATAAACAAGACCTGTTTAGCTCCCAGCCCTCCTACCTGCCAAACAGCCTGGACTATGAGGTCCTTAGAGTCAAGCACAGCATCCCCCGCCCCCGCACCTCAGAGCCCAGAGCAGAGCCTGGCACACTGTGTGGAATCACAAAGGAAGAAAGGAAAAGAGCAGAGAATCATCACTGACCCCTGAATCCCTGAGATGGGGCACAGAGCAAGGTAAAGGGCAGTGGGAAGAGAGCTCTGCAAGGGATGGTGTGCTAAACACACTTAAGAGGAGATGGTGGATGTGAAGTTCATGCAGAGAGCTGAGCCTCTGACTTTCTCAGCTCCTCTGAGGCACACAGCTCCATCCTACAGGGCCATAGGATCCAGCTTAGGGCAAGTTCTAGGGTACAAGTTCTGGAAAACATCATATTTAGGTCTGCAGAAACAGCTCCAAATCCCTAAGTTCTGCTGAAAGATCCAAAACTATGTCCTTGCTCTCCACTGCAAAACCTTGAAATAAAAGATGATTTTTAAATTCATCTTTCCCCTGATATTAGATCCAAAAGTACCAGGAGCTGGAACACATTCTGCTGTGAGTAGACGAGCTACCTGCCCAAGGTTGCTCCTGGGGAGTAAAGTGCACTTCCTTGTCTATGGCTCTGACTACATGAAAGTGATTCTGAGGAGATGAGGGGAGAGTGAAACTCCATTCCAAAAGCAGCAGGTCTTCCTTCCTGGCTATGTGCCCTGAATCTGTAAAATTTCAGAAAAAAAAAAGTGGCAATTCAGCTATCAATGCCAAAACAATCTACCTGCCATTCTCCTTGGGCAACAGGACTTACTTCACAGTGGACGTTTAAAACATCTGTGTGGAACTGAATTTCTTTGTCTTTTCTCAATTTCTGAAACAAACTTGAAAAGATCTATTATGCAAGTTGCCTCACATCCGAAACACAAACTTCAGATCCACACTGACTTGGGTTTGAAACCTCTAATTGTTGACTGTCCTGGATTTTAGGATGACTACGCCATTGCCCATTGTAGGAAAAACCAGAAATATGTGCTTTTTCTTATTCTGTGGCCTTGAGGACATGGTCTGTTTCTCACCAACTCCTCATCATAGTCCTGAGGGTGCTCTGCTGCTGGTCTATGGAGCCTACCTCCCTGAGTCCAACTGACTGTCAAAACAGAAGGGGATGGGAGACAGTGGGAGGTGACAAGGGACAAATTGCCAACTGAGAGTATCAAGAATGAATGGCAGCCCCAGATCAGAACAATAGCTTGCTCAAGAATGCCTGATTTGGTCTCCTTACATATCTTTCAGATGCAAAGGATCTTGGAACTTACAGTTTCCTGGCTCCCTGGATAAGTATGTATGTCTAAATCAGGATTGTGATGCACCTCTCCCCCAGTTATATTTTCTCAGCCCTATCTCTTCAGTTTATAGAGAAGAACAGGTGACTAGCCAATCACACCATTCCTAAATCAAGTCTCATTTCTCTTTCTCTAGTCAGAGCCTCATTCCTTCCCAATAATGGCATGGGCCCTCGTGAAACTCAGCTTGGGTCACATCACTTCTCCAAACGTTCCCAGGTTGACACTCATTTATGCCCCTGCTTGACCTGCACCCAACACTTTTCAATCTTTGTCTCACAAACACCAATAGTCACAGCAGATGTATCAGCCCAAGTCACACCAAAAGTCACAGCAGATGTATCAGCCCAGCTCACATTCCTGAAATATGTACCTCGTCCTTGCTGCCTTTGTACAAGAAATTCCACCTTCTTTAGAATTTTCTTCCCTAGTTTCATCCATAATTCATCCCAAATTATTCCAGTGATTTCTCTGAGTCCATCTACCCCAGACAGGTACACACAACCATCTTGGGCCTAGGATACAGTTTGCTCCTTCAACAGGAGCAGACATGGGCAGACATGGTTTCAGAACCAGCAGATGTTGAGCCCAGCCTTCCACTATGACATCCTGAAGCATGTAAAATTCTTTTCTTAGTGCCCTAAACGTAGTAACTGTTCAGTAAAAGTTAGCTATCATCACATCATGAGCCCAACTTAATGAAGAACTAGGATTCACAGAGAGAAATACACAATCACAGCCACAATACAAAGCTAAACTCTGACTCCACAGATCTTCCCACTATTGTCCCTTGTGCTGAGGGGAAAAAGTGAGTGCTGAGCCAGGTAGGGCAAGAGTCAAGGTCTAAAAGTCCCAGGTGAAGGAGAATGGATAGAACAACATTCCCTTTCCTAAATATCTCATGGACTTCTCGCTATTTCATTCATTCATTCATTATTTTTTCAACAAGTATTTGGCCATGAAAAGTAACCTAGAGAACATTTCAGAGGCAGCTGGAGTAGACAGTTTTGTAGTCCAATAGAAAAGGGTTCTAATCCTTCCATGGACCTTCAATGTCTCTTTTCCTCTACCAGGCGGCAATTAGTATCCTACTGCTGAAATTGAAATAATATTGCAGCCAGCCACACCTAATGGACATTTGACAAACCACACAATGAATCCCTTAAATCTGGATTATGTCTTTATTCTTTGTATACTGACTGGAGCATAGTAATAACTCATTAAATATTAGTGAGTAATAGAAGGAAAGAAGTGCATGTGTCCATTACAATGGTCAGATGATAGAACTTTTTCCTTTGTTTCTCAAGGAAAGTGCTACAGGTTAATCACCTATGGACTGCCCAAGCTCTGCCCTTACTCCTCTACTCTTTATGGCAGGGGAAGGGAGGGACCAATTGGACATCCAATGTTTGACTGAAAATCACAGTACTTTTTACAATAGGCACAAGTTAGAATACAACTTAATGTCCTTTGTAGCTAGATGGGTACACAAAATGTGTATATATATATATATATATATATATATATATATATATATACACACAATGGAATAGTATTCAGCTATAAAAAGGAATGAAGGTCTGATATAGCATAACTAGCTTGACAAAGTTTGCTAAGTGAAATAAGCCAGATATAAAAGGAAAATATTGTATTATTCTGCTTATAGGCAGTAGAATAGAAAAGTTATAGAGCCAGAAAGTAAATTACAGAAAGCAGATCAGAGATTACCATGGACCGGAGGAGGAAAGAATGGAGGGTTATTTCCTAATGGGTAAAAAGTTTCTGTTTGGGTAGTGAAAAAGTTTTATGCATAGTGATGATGGTTGTACAACATTGTAATTGTAATTAATGCCATCAGAATATACAATAAAAATTGGTCAAATTGTCCAGTTTTATGTTCTACTATTCCATTATTTTTTAAAAATTAATATATACCAGAAATTATTCAATGATAAATACATGTTAACATATGCATTATATCTGAAATAGCTATTTGTATAAAAAGACTTGCACCTGAGACATTCAGCCTTTGTATAGGATTAGAAGTAAACAATATGTGTAAAATTACATCATCATCAAACTGGCTTAAAAAAAAAAGCAAGAATCTGGAGCAATCTACCCAGAGGAATAACTACTTCAAGATCCTTATGAACCAACCCAGGAAATTTCCAGGTATAAATACATTAATCTCATTTTTTTAAACTATGGTCCCCAGTATGGAACTTAGTTTGTTCAGGATGAAGATGCAACCACTTCAAAGTCTTATTCATTCCCTCTCTCCATCATTTATCAAATTAGTCAGACTTTACTGAGGCATTATCAGTAGGCACAGCCTCTTCCCCTTTATGGGAAACATAAAGACATACACTGTCTAGTTACAACCTGCCAGAATCACTGATTGAGTTGTCTAAATAGCAAATGAGTGGGGAAAACATCCCCTGGTGAATAAACCTTGATGATGACAAACACATTTTTTCTAAGACTTAAGATACTTCTCTACATAAAGTTTAATATTGTGTTTTTATTGTTTATTATAAGCCTTCCTCATAACCTTAAAAATTCTCAACAAATAAATCTCATTTTCAATGGCTATGTACATCTAGCCACATGCCCTGCTATACACCTTTTCAAAGGAGCTTCCTGGAGAGTGAGACTTGCATTTATGCAGAGATGTGGAGTTGGTAACCTGTCACATTTTTCTGCTACTTGGAAGCCCTGGATGAAACACAGCAAATAAGGAATGCTCCCTGGAAATTTTGGGGACTGTCATTTTAACAGTAAAATTTTTAAAAAACAGTATAATCAACTTATTCACCACCTCCTTTGCATTAATTGTTAACAGTGAAGACTCTGGAGCAAGATTCACTGGAGTAGAATCCTGGCTATCCCTCTTACCAGCTTGTAAAGAATATCTGTGTAGAAAACCTACACAGGTAGGTTCATCTCTGATAAGAGATGAACAAAAGGACAGACACAGACACACAGGTACAAGCAGGCAGGCAAAGGTGGCAGACAAAAGGGGTGGCTGCTCCTCTCTGCTGCCACATTTATTAAACCTCCCAAAAATTACATATTACCCATCACCATGACTACACTCTTGCTAGTATTCCTTTAACCCTAAGTGCTAGCTGAGATAAGGTCCAGGTTAATACAAACCCAGAGCCTCTCTCCACCAAGGACATTACTATGGAAATCAGGTAGTGCACCCGCATAGTTATCTTAATAGCCTCAGGGGGAATCAGGGCCCCATTTACCCCCCAGGAGTTTGTTCATGGGGAATGCTTCCCTGTCTATTTCCACGGCCAGAATACCTATACCAGCTGGATGATCTAAAGCAAGCAACTAACCTCTTTCTACCTCAGATTTCCCCTATATATTATGGATAAATTTTTTAAACTGTGTTTTTTTAACTTTACATGGAATCGTGCAAAGTTCTTTCTTCAGTGCTCTAAGCATACTAAATACTAATTAATGCTCACTAAATGTTAGCTATTACCACATTATGCAACTACTTTATCAAACAACTCAGGAATCAGGGAGGGAAAGAAATAGTCAAAACCCAATTCAAATCCTGGTTCTGAGAACAAAGCTCTTTCCAGTAATGCCTCTCAGGCTGTGAGTGAAAAACAGGTGCTGAGCCAGGTAGGGCAGAGTTCTGGTCCAAGAGTCCCAGATGGGGAAAGAGGAACACAAAGTAGGGATAGAAAGTAACCAAATACTGGGGGAAAGTTCAGTGGAATAGGATGTAAATTATTACACATGTCTTTACTTCGATTTTTTTAAAATATTTATTTATTTATTTTTAGTTGTAGTTGGACACAATATCTTTATTTAATTAATTTATTTATTTGTTGTTATGTGGTGCTGAAGATCGAACCCAGGGCCTCTCACGTGCTAGGCAAACACTCTACTGCTGAGCCACAACCCCAGCCCCTTTACTTTGATTTTTGACAGGGCCCAGGATTCAGGAGAGAAAAACCAAAAAGACCTCTGGCCTCAAGGATTGTGTAAGGAATCCCTTGTTTTTAGGAAAGACAAAGGTGAAGGCTGTTGGGAGTATTTTGTAAGCTGCTGAGGGAGGCAGGTTTATAGTCCAACAGAGAAGGAGTCCGGTCCCACCATGGATCCTCAATGAATGTGTGCCTCTTAAAAACACCGCTTTGCCTCTCTGTCATCTGTTTATATCACAGAAATAAGAGCAACGGCACAACCAACCACATCGGTTGAACATTTGGTAAACTAGACGGTGCATTCTTCTTTATGTCTGTTTTCACTGCTATTGTGCCTACCACCTGCCAACCTGCCTGGTACACAGGAAGGGCCCAGTGGAATGTCATTAGCAAGATGCCCGACTAGAGGGACCTGATGCATTCTCTCTATGAACAAGGACCAAATCAAAGAAAAAATTATTATTATATTGGAGTGTTTGAGGGAGAGTACCAAAACAGTAGGGCAGTAATATAGAGCACAGACACCCAGGAAGGCTTTCTCAAAAATGGTACTAAGCACAAAGCATCCACCATCACATCTTCCCAAAGGAGATAAAACCTAAGCTTCATGCAGTGGGAATGAGTAAGTAGGAGGCCCCAGCAAAAACAAACCCACAGACACCTGAAGTACTTGCTACTGAAGAAGCTGAAAACCTCACTGGCCCTGAGGCCAGTTTACCAAGGTACCAGGGCATCCAAACTGCTTCATTAACTCAAAGAAAGAGCCCAGCCCATGTTGTGCCCTCCATCACCCAAGCTTCTGCTGGACAGCCTCATCTTGAGGCCCACCCTCTGTAGTTCCCTAATGCAGTCAGTCAGCCCAACCAAAATCCCATCTAAGAAGCAGCTACGGGGCCTGACCTGAGCAACTCAGCCCACCGCGGCCACAGGTGCCAGCTGAGTGGCTCCTGTCATCCATTCACAGTCCTAGGAAGCAACTCGGCAGTCCACTCTGAGAAACTCAGTGAGCTAAGTTCCCATGAAAGCTAACTGTAAAGGTCAGGCGAGCGTCGGAGGAAGAGACCACCAAGAGACTGTCTCATGCAACAGCAAAGGGTTTATTGGGGGTCCAGCATGCTGGGGCTCAGAGCTCCCTTGAATAGAGCAGAGAGAGAGAGCCCCGGGAACAGCTTAAGCAGAGCTTATATACTTTCCTTGGAGAGGGCAGGGACTTCACATACAGCATAGCCAATCATTGCACGGTTTCTGGGAGGGGTTGTTTTCGTAGAGCAACCAGATGATCAGTGGGCATTTCCGGGAGTTGTTTTCAACTTCTACATGAGTTTCAGGTTCCAGGAAAACAGAACTTAATTCTTACATTCTTAACCTTTTCACTAACGTGCCGCCAATGGACTTTGGCGGGCACCCCATCCAGGCTGACCAGTGTGTCTCAGCCCCTTCATGGCTTCTACAAAGCCCTCAGACACTGACAGGCACCCTACATTCACTATTGGGCACACAACATTGTACCTTCTGGGACCCACTAGGGTAGGCCTGCCCCCTTGAAACCCTCAGAAACAGACCAGCACCCTCCCTCCACTTTGGTGCCAGCCATATCTTACCTACCTTGACCCATCAATCAGCCCCGCCTGAGGCAACCTACACAAACTAACAGATGCTCTGCACATGCAATAGCATGCACTGCTTCCACAGCTGCAAGTGTACCTGTCCTCCTAAGAGAGCTGCATCCAACTGTCAGAGAAATCCCACAAATCCCTGCAGCCTGGGCCATTGACATACCACAGGCATCACAAAAGTTGGTACCACTGAAGAAGCTACATGGAGATTTCACTATTGTTCCATCCTGGAACCAAATCCAGTGTAACCTGTCCAACTGAAACCCTAGGACACATATCCAGAATAAAGTCATTTACCACAGAACTACCCTGAAAAAGTGGTAGAGAAAACTAATATACCCATATACACAAATGTCAACAAAGAGCCACGGGGGGTGGGGGGGGAGAGCAAGGTAATATTTCACCTCCAAAGGAATATGCTATCTCTCCAGCAGGAGCCCTGAAGAAAAGTAAACTGATAAATAGCCTGAAAAAAATTCAAAACATTGATTTTTAAGAAAATCAACTAGATACAAAAGAATACAGCCTATTGATTTTTAAAAATTAGCAAAACAATTTATGATCTTAATGAAAAATTCAGCAAAGAGATATAGATCATGAAAATAAACCAAACACAAATCATGTAGTTGAAAAACTCAATTAAATGAGATGAAAATATAGTCAAGAGTTTAATAACAGGCTAGATTAAGAGGAAGAAACAATTTTCAACCTTGAAGACAGGTCCTTTGAAGCTATCCAGTCAGACAAAAGGAAATGAGATGATAGGAAAAACAAAGCCAAAAACTTATGACAATGAATCCACATATCGACAGTAACATAAGACAGCTTTTTTTTTTCTATGACCAAAACAACTTAGAGGAAGAAAGGTTTGTTTTGGTTCATGGTTTCAGCAGTTGGTCAACCCCATTGCTCTGGGCCTGAGGTTGAGGCAAAACATCATGGTAGAAAGGCATGGTGGAAGAAAGCTACTCAGTTTATGACAGCTGGGAAGCAGAGAGAGTGTGCACAGAAGGAGATGGGTAAAATATATAATCCTCAAGGCATGTCCCCAGGGACCCACCTCCTCCAGCAACACTCCACCCATCTACCTATAGTTACCACCCAGTCATACACTCAAATTACTAAAACATCAAATGAATTAATCCAGATTAGTTTGTGGCTTTCATAATCTAATCATTTCACCACCTGCATTAACATAGGAGGTTTGAGGGAGTACCTCATTTCCAAATCATAACAACCTCCAACTCATCTTCAGCCAAGGTGCCAGAAACATACATTAGAGAAAGGACAAGCCTCTTCAATAAATCAGTTTAGGAAAACTGGATATCCATAATCATAAGAATGAAATTAAATCCTTATCTCTTACCAGTTACAAAAAAAAATCAACTCAAAATGGACCAAGGGTCCAAGTGTAAGACCTGGAACTATAATAAAACTACTGCAGAGATTGCTGCTGCCTCTGATTCCACTGCTGCCAGCCTGAGATCACCTGGAGGTCTTCTTTCTGGGTGCTGCTGCAACAGAAGAAATTGCTGCCCCAGATGCAACTGAAGCCAACACTGCTGCTGACCCCAGAGATCACCTGGAGATGCTGCCCCCACAGCTGCAGTTGTAGCTGCCACTGCAGCGGCTGCTACTGCTGACCCGCTGCCTGCCGCCAACAACCACCACCACTACTGCTGCCACAGCCCAGAGGACTGCTTCAGAGTAGACTCCAGGTTTGGTTGCATGTGGCTGCACCTATTTTGGGACACCAGCCAGGGCCTGGGGCCCAGGTGCCAGCAGGTTTACCACCATAAGATCCTCTGTCTGGGGACTTCAGCTGGGGCCTGCAGGTCCAATGTGGGGGTGCCTGTGGGTTTGGAAGAGCCTGGGGTCTTCCTGCTGAGAGGGCTGGTGGCCCTTGTCTTGCTGCTGCATCTCGGGGTTGCTCCTTTGCATAAGTATATCCCTGGTGGTCTCTCTCCAAGTAGGAGCAGCAATGAGATCTTGGGACTATAGCGTGGCCAAGCCTGAGGTATCTGAAGCCCAGATTGGTGGGATAGAGACTGGGTTTGTGAGGGCTGATCTGGGTTTGATGAGATGTCAGAGACAGGGCTGAGAAACTGTTGAACACTGACAGAGACAATTCAACTTTCCAGCAAGATTTATTTTATTTTATTTTTTGATTCACTAATCTCTCTACCATATTTGTAACAGGATTTTTTATGCATTAGTGTGTGGAGGACAATGATATATGAATGGTGTTTGCATTTTTGTTGTATTCTTATGTCTTTAATTTTTTTTCTGTTTGTATTCTTCTTCTCTCTGGTCTATTTTCTTGGATTTTCTTTCCAATTTTCCTCCAACCAACAGCCAATCTCTGTTGGCTCCTCCTCCACTTTTCCTGTGAAATTTTATTTCTAGCTTCTCTCTTCCTCCCTCGTGAATATCACATACTACTCTACCTCTGTTCTCTCACCCACCATTTGAAATTGTAAACCATTTTAACAAATCTTCTGTTTGTACTATAGATAGTTATTGAACTCATCATTTTGGTTTAATGCGAGAAACCAGTAGATGCCTTAGTGGGAGCTATTAGGTTTAAGGCTATATATTGTGTACACTGGGTGCTGTTGATATTGGTCTCACCAGTAAAGGCAAAGCACTGGAAACCTTCAAGGACACTATAGGTCTACAGGGTAGAATTTATCCTGCCTTATATCCATACTTTCAGATGGGAAAACACACTAACAACATGAAAAAACAAGGGAATAGGGCACCCAAAAAAAACCAAGGTGCTTCAACAACAGAAGCCACTGATAACACAGTAGAAGAAATGTCCAAGAATGAGTTCAGTTTGTATATAGTTAAATTGATATGTGAAGTAAAAGATAGTATAAGGAGTGAAATCAAAGAAAAAATGAAGGAAATGAAAGAGCACAGTGGAATTAAATTAGAAATTTCTGGGACAAAATGAAATTAGAAATTAACAATAACATAAAAAAGAGAAGACACTATTGAATGACGAATGGATAGTAGAAGAAATCAAGGGTGAAATAAAAAAAATTATTAGAGGTAAATGAGAACACTGATACAACATATCAAAATCTCTGGTACAATATGAAGGCAGTACTAAGAGGAAAGTTTATTGCATTGAGTGCATTTATTAAAAGAATAAAAAGTCAACAAATAAATGACCTAATAATACATCTCAAAGCCCTAGAAAAAGAAAAACAAATCAACACCAAAAGCAATAGAAAACTGGAAACAATTAAAATCAGAGCTAAAATTAATGAAACCAAGTCAAAAGAAACAATTTTAAAAATTGACAAAACAAAAAGTTGGATCTTTGAAAAAAATAAATAAAATAGATAAACCCCTGGCTGTGCTAATAAGGAGAAATTACTAAAATACAAGATGAAGAAGAAAATATCACAATGGACACATTTGAAATATGAAAGATAATTAGAAAACTATTTTAAAAATTTATACTCTAAGAAACTATTGAAGACATCGACAAATTTCTAGAGAATATGACCTACCCAAACTGAATGAGGAGGTCATACATGATTTAAACAGATCAGTGTCAAGTAATGAAATAGAAAACACCATCAAAAGCCTACCAACCAAGAAAAGCCCAGGACCAGATGGATTCCCAGCCAAGTTCTACAAGACTTTTAAAGAAGAATTAACACCAATACTCCTCAAAGTATTCCATGAAATAGAAAAGGAGGGAACCCTTCCAAACTTATTCTGTGAGGCTAATATCATCCTGATTCCAAAACCAGACAAAGACACAACAAGGAAAGAAAACTTCAGACCAATATCCCCGATGAACATAGATGTAAAAATTCTCAATAAAATTCTGGCAAATTGTATACAAAAACATATTTAAAAGATAGTGCACCACAATCAAGAGGGATTCGTTCCAGGGATGCAGGGTTGGTTCAACATATGGAAATCAATAAATGTAATTCATCATATTAATAGACTTAAAAACAAGAATCATCTGATCATCTCAATAGATGCAGAAAAAGCATTTGACAAAATACAGCACACGTTCATGTTCAAAACACTAGAAAAACTAGGGATAGTAGGAACATACCTAAACATTATAAAAGCTGTATGTGCTAAACCCAAGACCAGCATAATTCTAAATGGAGAAAAATTGAAAGCATTCCTGCTAAAAACTGGAACAAAACAAGGATGTTCTCTTTCACCATTTTTATTCAACATCATTCTTGAAACTCTAGCCAGAGTAATTAAACAAAAGAAATTAAAGGGATACACATAGGTAAAGGAGAACTCAAACCGGCAACGTTTGCTTATAATATGATTCTATAACTAGAAGATCCAAAAAATTCCACCAGAAAACTTCTATAACTAATAAATGAATTCAGCAAAGTAGCAAGATAGAAAATCAACACCCATAAATCAAACGTATGCCTATACATCAGTGATGAATCCACTGAAAGAAAAATTAGGGAAACTACTCCATTCATAATAGCCTAAAAAAAAACTTGGAAATCAATCTAACAAAAGGGGTGAAAGACCTCTATAGTGAAAACTACAGAACACTAAAGAAAGAAATTGAAGAAAATCTCAGAAGATGGAAAGATCTCTTATGCTTTTGGATAGGTGAAATTAATATTGTCAAAATGGCCATATTACCAAAAGCATTATACAGATTTAATGAAATTCCTATTAAAATACCAATGACATTCTTCTTAGAAATAGAAAAAGCAATCTTGAGGGCTGGGACTGTAGCTCAGTGGCAGAGCACTTGCCTAGCATGCATGAGGCACTGGGTTCGATCCTCAGCAACACATAAAAATAAACAAATAAAATAAAGGCAAACTGTCCATCTACAACTATAAAACTTTTTTTAAAAAAAGCAATCATGAGGGCTGGGGATGTGGCTCAAGCGGTAGCATGCTTGCCTACCATGTGTGAGGCACTGGGTTTGATTCTCAGCACCACATAAAAATGAAATAAAGATAAAGCAATCATGAAATTTATTTGGAAAAATAAGAGACCCAGAATAGATAAAGCAATCCTTAGCAAGAAAAGTGAAGCAGGAGGCATCACAATACCAGACCTTAAACTATACAACAGAGCTATAATAACAAAAATATCATGGTATTGGCACCAAAATAGACTTATAGACCAATGGTACAGAATAGAAGACACAGAGACAAACCCACATAAATAATGTTATCTCATACTTGACAAGGGTGCCAAAAACATTCACTGGAGAAAAGTTAGCCTATTCAACAAATGGTGCTGGCAAAACTGGAAGTCCATATGTAGCAAAATGAAATTAAACCTCTATCTCTCATCCTGCACAAAAATCAACTCAAAGTGGATCAAAGACTTAGGCACTAAAACATAGACCCTGCACCTAATAGAAGAAAAAATAGGCCCAGGTCTTCACCACGTCAGCCTAGGATCTGACTTCCTCAACAAGACTCCTAAAGCACAAGAGGTAAAATCAAGTATCAATAAATGGGATGTATTCAAATTAAAAAGCTCCTTCTCAGCAAAGAAAGCAATTAATAACTTGAAGGGAGAGCCTACAGATTGGGAGAAAATTTCTACCACATGCACCTCCGATAAATCATTAATATCTAGGATATATTAAGAACTCAAAAAACTTAACACCCCCCAAAATAATATAATAACCCAATCAATAAATGAGCTAAAGAACTGAACAAACATTTCACAGGGAAGAAATACAGTTGATCAACAAATATATGAAAAAGTGTTCAACATCTCTAGCAATTAGAGAAATTCAAATCAAAACTACTCTTAAGATTTCATCTCACTCCTGTGAGAATGGCAATCATCAAGAATACAGGCAACAATAAATGTCGACGAGGATGTGGTGAAAAAGGCACACTCATACATTGCTGGTGGGACTGCAAATTGGTGCAACCAATCTAGAAAGAAGTATGTAGATTCCTCAGAAAACTGGGAATGGAACCACCATTTGACCCAGCTATCCCACTCTGTGGTTTACACCCAAAGGATTTAAAATCAGCATATTATAGTGACACAGCCACATCAATGTTCATAGTAGATCAATTCACAATAGCTACGATTGGTCTACAAGTGTATTTTGGTGCCAATACCATGATATTTTTGTTACTATAGCTCTGTTGTATAGTTTAAGGTCTGATATTGTGATGATGCCTCCTGCTTCACTTTTCTTGCTAAGGATTGCTTTATCTATTTCTTATTTTTCCAAATAAATTTCATGATTGCTTTTTAACCTAGGTGTTCCTCAGTAGATGAATGGATAAAGAAAATGTGGTATATCTACCCAGTGGAATATTATTCAGCTTTTAAGAGTGAAATTATGGCATTTGCCAGTAAATGGTTGGAGTTGGAGAATATCATACTAAGGGAAATAAGCCAATCCCACAAAACCAAAAGCTGAATGTTTTCTCTAATATGCGGATGCTAATTCACAATAAGGCAGGGGGTACTAGGGAAGAATAGCATTACCTTAGATTAGGTAGAGGGAAGTGTTGGGAGGAGAGGGGAGAGGAGGGAACTTGTATGCCAAATAACATTAGCCACCACAGAGATGCAAATCAAAATCACAATGATATCATTTCACCCCAATTAGAATGTCTATAATCAAAAAGACAAAGAATGACAAATGGTGACAAGGAAGCTGGAAAAATGGAACTCTGATACACGGTCGTGGGAGTGTAAATTAGTGCAGCCATTACAGAAAACAGTGGGAGATTTCTCAAAAAGATAAAAATTGAACTACCATGTGATCCCTCTTTCCTACTACTAAACATTTATCCAAAAGAAATGAAATCAGCATAACAAAGAGATACTTGCACTCCCAAGTTTATTGCTGTGCTATGAACAATAGCCAAGATATGGACTCAAACAAGGTGTCTCTCAACAGAAGAATGGATAAAGGAAATATGGTATCTACACAATGGAATATTATTCAGCCACAAGAAGAATAAAATCCTGGCATTTGCAGCAACTGGCATGGAACTGGAGGGCACTGAATTAAGTGAAATCAATCAGTCACAGAAATACGAATTCCATGTTTTCTCTTTTTAAAATTTTTGTTCTTTTTAGTTATTCGTGACAATAGGGTATATTTTAACATATTTAGGCCAATATGGAGTACACTCTTATTCTAATTAGGATCCCAGTCTTGTGATTATACCTGAGATTCACTGTTGTGTATTTGTATATGTATATAGGAAATTTAAGTCAGATACTTTCCATTGTCTTTCCTAATCCTGTTCCCCCCTTCCTCTTCATTCCCCTTTGTCTAATCTATTGAAATTCTATGCTTCTTCATCCCCCGTTTTTAGTGTGTTCGCATCTACATATCAGAAAGAACATTTGACCTGTGGTTTTGGGGGATTGGAATATTTCACTTAGCATAATAGTTTCCAGATCCATCCATTTACCTGAAAATGTCATGAAGTCATTCTTTTTATGACTGAGTGATATTCCATTGTGTATATAGACCACATTTTCTTTATCCATTCACCTGTTGAAGGGCACCTAGGTTGATTCCAAAGCTTAGCTCAATTGTGAATTGAACCACTATAAATATAGATGTGGCTACATCACTGTAGTATGCTGATTTTAAGTCCTTTAGGTATATACCCAGGAGTCGGATAACTGGGCCAAATGGTGGTTTCATTCCAAGTTTTTTGAGGGATCTCCATATTGCTTTCCAGAGTAGCTGCACCCATTTGCAGTCCCACCAGCAATGTATGAGTGTGCCTTTTCTCCCACACCCTTGCCAACATTTATTGTTATTGTGTTACTTGTGTTACATTGTTGCCCTTCTGACTAGAGTGAGATGAAATCTCAGTGTAGTTTTGATTTGCATTTCTCTAGTTGCTAGTGATGTTGAACATTTTTTCATATATTTGTTGATCGACAGAATTTCTTCTTCTGTGCAGTGTCTGATCAGTTCTTTAGTCCATTTATTGATTACAGCTAAGATGTTGGTTTCATAGAAGTAGAGTGTAAAACAGTAGTCACTACAGGCTAGGAAGGATAGGGGGACGAGGGAAACTGAGGATGTCCCCAGGTCACAGCTGAGAAGGCTTCTGTGATCTGTTCCAACACCCCCCCTTGGTACCAAGACAAAAGGAAAGGAGTGTGAGGTCAGAGAGTGGTCAAGCGTCCTCGCTTGCAGTACATGAAGAACATGACCAAAAAGGCTCCTGCAGCAGAGGGGTTAAAAACCAGTGGGAGGTGTGTAAAGGCGGAAGGAAACCCTACCTGCTCCAGAAAAGTAAAGATAGCATGGGATGGAGAACAGTCACGCTCAGTTCAAAGGAGGGGCACCAAAGAATTCATTGATAATGTGCCAAGGAAGGGAGAAGCTACAGGAAAAGGCTTGTGAGCTGAAGCTAAGACTTCTCCCATCAGAGGCAGTAGGAGCTGGCAAATGTGCCCAAAGCCCACATGGGCATGCTCAGCCCCCTCCAGAAGTGGCTGAATGCTTCACGGAGCAATGCAAGACACTCATTCACCACAGCCCTGGACACCAGGCAGCACTAGCTACCCACGAGATAGATACTTTAGGTGCTCTGCAGTCTCATTGAGGGTCACTCACCATCTACTAAGAGAACTTGTCATTGGTGATTCTAAAGCACATACGCAGGTGCCGAATTTCTTGAGTGAACTCCAGGAACTCTCTGCCGGGGAAGTAGAGCAGCAGTCAAAGCCATGACATTTGGGAAGAGGCCCAGGGCACGGAGACCCCCACTTTAGACAGTGCTTTAGCAGAATAGCTATTTTTGAATGATAATCTTGTTTGATATTTTAAAAATAAAACTTTGTCAACGGAAAAGAGAAAGAAAAGATCAATGTTAAAGGAGATGGGAATGACAAGTACCCTTATAGAATCAGTACACGCTGTATCCGTGTGCTGAAATATCACACTGTACTGTTACTGTGTACAAATAAAAAATAAACTCGCTTTCAAATTAAAAAAAAAAAAGAAAAAAAACAGGGAAAGTGGTCAACAGATAAATGAGTAAATAAATATTTATGAGTGAAAGGAAGAGGAGGAAAATAGTATACATATGACCCTTATCACTATCAGCTGACCAAAATTCCTGTCCTCCACGGTGGATCTTTCATATTAACCAACTCTGGACTCTGAGGTCAAGCTCTGCCCTCTATTTTCTCCCTCCCACAGGTAGGAGGGATATATTTCCAGGCAGAGGCAAGTAGGTCAGGTGGGTGTTCAGTGACACTAAGAAACAGCAAATAATCTAGAAGCTGCTGCACCATGAGCGTCTCTGCACTGAGCTTCTTCAGACTCCAGGGCGGCATCTTTGGGTTCCTCCAGCTGGCCTCCCTGCTCTGCCTGCTTCTGCTGCTGTTCAAGGCAGCCCAGTTCTACCTGCGCAGGCAATGGCTGCTCAAAGCCATCCAGCAGTTCCCATCCCCGCCCTCCCACTGGTTCTTTGGGCACAAGGTAGGAACAAGGAGGAAGGGGAGTAGGAGGGCAGGGAGGCCAGAGCTCTCAGAGCCTAGTCAACAAGTCCACAGAGCAAAGCCTCTTGTGTGACCAGCAGACATGGCCTCCAGGGAACACCTAGCTCACCTCTCAGGTGAGCTCATCCCTCACAAGAATCTTGTAATGCTGTTAACTCAGCTCTGTCACATGCTCCTTCCCTATGCAGATCTGCCATCTATCCTAGAAACTCTGTGGTTCCTTTCTGAGTCTCCTCTTCAGATTGAGCACCCTTAGTTCTCTCAACTATTCTCAAAGAATAAGGCTTCCCTGCCCCGGCCACTCAATGCTGTCCTCTGTACCTGGCCTGAGGTTGCCCAGGATCACAGACATTAGTGTTATGGAATCCCTGTCCTGTGGAGTTCTTGGTGTATGGTGACAATGGACATGAATCTCAGAATGTGTCTGTCCACAAGAAAGTAGTCATTCTTCTGTGATGGGTGAGTGATATCCAGAGGAGGGACAAACTGATTTGGTTTGCCTAAAACTAAGGAATTTTCCAGAATGGGTGATTTAGAGCTGAAACCCTAACAGTGGTATGAATGAATGAGGGAGACAGGATGACCGGCAATTGAGTGGTACTAATTTTTTACTTATTCATTAAACATGACCTGTTAACCTCTCCAGTCTCCTCCCACACACCCTGACTGTGATATCCTTAGAACCAAGTCAATCATCCCCTCCCTGTACTACAAAGCCCTTCATAGCCTAGTATAGGTATGGAGTCACTAGGAGGAGAGAAAGGAGCAACTACTGGCAACCTTGGAGGTGAGGTACACAGAGCTAGCCACTTTCTATGAGGATGCCAAATAATTATCAGCATATGGAGAACCAAATATAGGAACTATTAGAATTGGCCATAGAGAAATACTCAGTTTGATTATGCAAATTGCTATACTAATAACTTCTAGATTATTTGTTAATTTTGAAACATTGTGAACTTTAGTTTGATGTAGGTGTCATCAACTGAATGATGTTTTTTTTTTTTTTCAGAACTAGCTGCTGATATGATGACCCATTAACGACTTCTCCAGGGAAATTTCCATTACACTGATATACGTTAGATTATTTGTAGACTTGACAAATAGATAACATCATTTACATAAATAATATTACAGTACTGAGTTACCTTTCAACTTGCGTTAGCTAATAACAGTTATAGAAAAATATTTCTAGTCTTACAGAGATTGTCATTTATTAACTAGCTCTGCTACCTAAGTTAGGAACTTGAATGCTATGTGTAGTTAGGTTTAACCAATGACAATACCCAGAGCAGCATTAGCATGCACAGACTACCTTGGGTACCAAGCAATCCAAATGAATGCATAACAGTGCTGAACAGAGTCCCCCAGGTCCCTGCAGGGGACACAGCCATATAGCTGGAGGGTAAGGGCTCTCACTAACCAGGCTCTGAACTAGATTAAAGGACAAAAGAAGCTTCTATAAGGAAATGACAGGAGAATATAGAGTAGCCTTCTTCAGGAATTTAAGCAGGACAATTCTCAGTTCAAGTCAGGATTGACTGTCCCAGACTTATTCCACTAGAACATAAGCTACATGATAGCAGAAACTGTATTTGTTCACTGATTATCCCTAGCTCCAAGAAGGCAATTCATGCAAAGTAAGTTCTCATCAAGTAGTTATCCAATAAAAAAATGAGTGAATCCATTCTTCCTTCTACTTGTTCATATACTCACTTATTGACTGTAGAAAAAACATTTGCACACCTCTACCTATCTTCTACCTATCTTCCCCTTCTATTCCCCCAGTAGGTGAATCCTAAGAGCTTTCTGCAATGCTAGCCACACTTGAGAGGACTAGGTGGACCCTGTGGCTATATCATCACAATCAGATTTTCAGAAGAGGACTCAGCACACCACACAGACGTGACCTGTGGTAACATGGAGATTTGTCAGCACAGGAAGGGTAGCCCTGGTAACCATGTGAACCTCAGATGCACAAAAGCAAGGAATATTTCTGTTGGTTCATGGCTTTATCACGAGCTTCTAGAAAAGTCATGGAACACAGCAGGGCCTCAACAAATATTTGCCAGATGAATGAATGCAAGAGACTCAGAGGACTGGCAGCTTACAGTCCCTAGTTCCATCCCTTCTCCGTGCTGGTTGTCCTGGTACTTGGACTTCACTCAGTACCTCAATGCCCCAACCTTCTTTTTTTTTTTTCACGTGAGCATTTTTTTTATTGGTTGTTTAAAACATTACAAAGCTCTTGACATATCATATTTCATACATTAGATTCAAGTTGGTTATGAACTCCCAATTTTACCCCAAATACAGATTGCAGAATCACATCGGTTACACATCCACATTTTTACATAATGCCCTATTAGTAACTGTTGTATTCTGCTACCTTTCCTATCCTCTACTATCCCCCCTCCGCTCCCCTCCCATTTTCTCTCTCTACCCCATCTACTGTAATTCATTTCTCTCCTTGATTATTTTCCCATTCCCCTCACAACCTCTTATATGTAATTTTGTATAACAATGAGGGTCTCCCTCCATTACCATGCAATTTCCCTTTTCTCTCCCTTTCCCTCCCACCTCATGTCTCTGTTTAATGTTAATCTTTTCTTCCTGCTCTTCCTCCCTGCTCTTCCTCCCTGCTCTGTTCTTAGTTGCTCTCATTATATCAAAGAAGACATTTGGTATTTGTTTTTTAGGGATTGGCTAGCTTCACTAAGCATAATCTGCTCTAGTGCCATCCATTTCCCTGCAAATTCCATGATTTTGTCATTTTTTAGTGCTGTGTAATACTCCATGGTGTATAAATGCCACATTTTTTAATCCATTCATCTATTGAAGGGCATCTGGGTTGGTTCCACAGTCTAGCAATTGTGAATTGTGCTGCTATGAACATCGATGTGGCAGTATCCCTGTAGTAGCTCTTTTAAGGTCTTCAGGGAATAGTCCGAGAAGGGCAATAGCTGGGTCAAATGGTGGTTCCATTCCCAGCTTTCCCAGGAATCTCCATACTGCTTTCCAAATTGGCCGCACCAGTTTGCAGTCCCACCAGCAATGTGCAAGAGTACCCTTTTCCCCACATCCTCGCCAGCACTTGTTGTTGTTTGACTTCATAATGGCTGCCAATCTTACTGGAATGAGATGGTATCTAAGAGTTAATAGCAAGAATCAACAAATGGGACTTACTTAAACTGAAAAGTTTTTTTCTCAGCAAGAGAAACAATAAGAGAGGTAAATAGGGGAGCCTACATCATGGGAACAAATTTTTACTCCTCACACTTCAGATAGAGCCCTAATATCCAGAGTATACAAAGAACTCAAAAAATTAGACAATAAGATAACAAATAACCCAATCAACAAATGGGCCAAGGACCTGAACATACACTTCTCAGAGGAGGACATACAATCAATCAACAAGTACATGAAAAAATGCTCACCATCTCTAGCAGCCAACCTTCTTTTTTTTTTTCCTTTTTCTTTTTAGCCCAAGATTATACCTATCCCTGGTAACAAGAATTCTAATGAAGACTCACCCATTCATTCTTCCATATGAACTCACTGATTCCTTCATGCACTTATTCATTTCTTCAAAAATAAGACATAATTACCACGAGCCATGCTGTATGCTGGTCTCTGAAAACATGGAGATGACAGATATTGAAGCCAAATTTGTCAGCACAGGGCCTCGGATTAAAAGATTGAATTGAAATATGATAATAAATCGACACCCAAGAACTGTGGGAACACAGGGAAAGGACACTCTGGGGTCAGCAGGTTTGGTTTTAATGCAATCACGTGGGCATATCATCTAATTTTAGTTTCCTCATTCTTGAGAATAAACTTAATATTCCTTCCCTGACCTCAGGAATGCCTTAAATGTTATATAATTGTCCCAGATTGGTAGGGCTCTATTACAAAGAACCACAGACTGAGAACACATACAACAGAAATGTATTATCCCCAGTTCACGGTGTTGACAAGGCTGTTTCCTTCATGGGCTCTGAAGGAGGTACTTGTTGCTGACCTGAGTCTTTGGCCATCTTCTCCCTATTTCCCTTCACATTGTCTTCTCTCTGCACATACTGCTGTATCCCAAATTCCTCTTTTTATAAGGACCACAGACATGCTGAATGAGGGCCCACCCCAATAAACTCACTTCACTTTGATTACCTCTATAAAAATCCTACATTCAACTAGCATCACTTTTTGAGGTATTAAGGGTTAGCACTTTAATGTATGAAATTGTGAAGAACACAATCAAACTATAATGAGAATGTGTGAAGGAGTTTTGTGCACCTTGGAGTCCATCCCTGAATATTATTTATCAAGTATTTACTGTATGTAAGGTTCTAAGGGAAGTCCCCTGAATGAGGGCCTATAGATAGGGAAACAGCAAGGGTCTGGACTAGAACACAGGTCCTCACAAATAGTCTGACTCTGATCTATCGAGCCCAACCTTCCCATAGCTGTTAAACCTTTCATTCCTACTCCAAAAACTGAATTTTAAGGAAAACATATTGATTTTATTTCACTTGATGACAGATCCAAATGGACCAGGAACTGCAACTGCTGCTGAAATGGGTAGAGAAATTCCCAAGTGCCTGTCCTCGCTGGGTATGGGGAAGTAGGATCTTCTTCATGGTTTATGATCCTGACTACATGAAGATGATTCTGGGGAGATCAGGTGAGAATGAAATCCCATCCCGGCAGCAGCAGCTCTTTTCTCCTGGGTACATACACTGTGTCTATAAAGTTCCAGAAAAAAAGTGGCAATTTAAATGTGTGAACCCTCTTCCAGCCCTTTACCCATGCCACAACCCAGACCAAAGGCAGCAATTATATATTATTCTGACTGCTGAATGTTTAATAAAACAGCTATGCAGCACTACATTGTTTTTTCTTTTATTCCTTTTCAATTTTGTAAACCAAATTGACCTGATCTATAACACAAATTGCCCCAGATGTTAAAAATGAGCCTTATATCCACACTGACTATATCCCTCCCTGTCCTGTGCCATAGAAAGACTGACTACCCATTGTAGAAAAACCACAAGGCTCTGCTGTCTTCCTCCTTGTCAATAAGGTCATGTTCTACACTTCAAATCTTCATTACAGGGCAGGGGGTATTCAGTGACTAGTCTCCAGAGCCTACCTTCCTGAGCCCAACTGACTATCAGGGCAGAGACTGAAGGCTTTGGACCCAGTGGGAAGTGATCAACACACTGCTAACTGAAAGTCACCAAGAACTCATGGCAGACCATGCCTCAATCACACTTGCCTATAGGCTACCTTATTTGGTCACTGATACTTTTCTGAAAAGTCTTTCCTTTGCTTTCAGACCCCAAAGCTAAAACTACTTACAGATTCCTGTCTCCCTGGATTGGTATGTATATCTAAACCTAGTTCCTCCCCAGTCACTCTCAGCAAGATCTCTCTCTCTCTCTCTCTCTCTCTCTCTCTCTCTCTCTCTCTCTCTCTCTCTCTCATTCACAGAGAATAAGAGTTGATATAATATGATGACCCCTCCCTAAATCAAGCCTCATTTCTTTTCTTCCAACTAGAACCTCACCACTTCCTCATGCAGCTGAAAGCCCTCCTGAGGCTCAGCTCTTTTTACATTGCCTTCTAATTATCTCCAAATGTTTTCAGTCTGATATTTATCTATGCCCCTCCTCACCCTGTTCTCAACTCCTTTAACAATTACCTCACAGCTGTCATAATCACATCAGATACACCAGCCCAATTGGGAAATTCATATTTCTGAAAAGTGCCAATCATTACTGTCTTTGTTCAAAGAAGTTCTGCAATCTGGATCTTCTTCTCCCACCATCTGTTTCTCTCAAATTGTCCCAGTATCCCTCTGATCCTATTGACCACTCACTCATGCACACAACCATGTATGGCCCAGGGTATGGTTTGCTCCTGTTGAATGGGGAGACATGGTTCCAGCACCGCCGGATGTTGACCCCAGCCTTCCACTATGACATCCTGAAGCCCTACCTGGGACTCATGGCTGACTCTGTCAGAGTGATGCTGGTGAGTCTCTCTCTCTCTCTCTCTCTCTCTCTCTCTCTCTCTCTCATTTCCATTCATCCACTCACAGTACATATTCAAATTCCACAGCCATCAGTCACATGGAGAAATTCTCTGAGACCATTATTGTGAGAAGAGTTCCTCAAAAGTAGTTCACAGAGGACCCATGTATCAGTATAGAGTCACACTTTGCTTATGGTGCAAGGCAGAGAGCATCATGGCGGATATAGACTCCACCTCCCATTTCTAAGCCTTCAGCACAGTAGGTTAGAGGAGTAGTCAGTTGTATCAGACAGCAGGACTACCTATCCCTGGCTGGCCTGGGCAATGGCATCTTCAGTGGCAGGTGCACTTCCCAGGATACAATTCAGTCATGCTCTGGCCTGAGTGCCTAGGGCTTCTGTTTGGCCTTTGCATGGACTTGCATAATGCATGCACTGAAATGGACACCAGCTCCCACATCTCACAACCACCCTATTATGTCATCACCTTTCACCAAAGCTGATGTTTTTATTACCTATATATGCTCAGCAGAAGTTTCTCAAAGGAAAAGGAATTAAAGTTCCTGAAGTCACATCCTGGCTCTTTAGGATTCATAATGCTGCAAACTTTTATACCTTCAAATGGGATCTTCTTACTTGGCCCTCTGGACTAGCTCAAGTCTCAGAAAAGCAGGGTACTCCTCCCCTTTATTCTCCAAAAAAAAAATGTTTTCTGACTTAGCAAAAGACAATTTCATAATAATTTCTTCCTTAAATTCAAACCAAAGCAATACCATTATGAGAATATATATTTAACTTTATAATAAAAGTTTGTGATAAAATACAAATACTTGCTTTAGAGCCTGAACTTGCTTTCATACATCTGCTTCATGACATGAAGAAATTCCATCAGAATACTTAGACACCCAGAGGGCTGAGCCTTACAGCACATGCATTCTGAGAGGACTGAGATCAGTGTACCTTTGCCACCTCAGAACAAGTGGGAGAAGCTTACCAACCAGGACTCATTTGAGATCTCTCAAGACATCTCTTTGATGACTCTGGACTCCATCATGAAGTGCGCCTTCACTTATCAAGACAGTGTTCAGCTGGACAGGTCAGTGACAAGCTTTCAGCTATAGGGTCCTTGTTCTTACCAAGTGGTGGGGACTCACCTGAGAGGCAGGTAGAAAGACTTGGAAGCTTACCTTCACAAAAAGACAGATTCTGACCCCAGCCCCAGGCCAAATTCTAATTCCTGAGCAAACTCAACCCTGTACCAGTCACAGAACCCTGATCCCAACACAGGTGGAAGTCTGACTGCTCCTGCCACCTTCTAAAGTCCCGTGTCTCGGTGTTGCCTGTCTCCACCACATAGTAAATCTCATCTCAGAGTCCTTTCTACCTCTAGGTCAGACCTCCCTATCATCAGTCTGTTGTGCATGCTCTCCCTCAGGAATTCCCAGTCCTACATCAAGGCTATTAGTGACCTGAGCTACTTGATACCTTCTCGTGTGCGGAATGCCTTTCATCAGAATGACATCATCTATAGACTGACCTCTGCTGGTCGCTGGACCAACCATGCCTGCCAGATTGCCCATAAGCACACAGGTTTTGTTTTCTCCTACTGTTTCTCCTCCTTTACCAGGCTTAGCCCAAAGGAGCTGGGAATAACCCCTCAGGCACAGCCAGGTCTCCTGGTGCCCCTGAAGGACTTGGAACACATTCATGTTGGGTACTTCCCTAGTGCAAGTGTTGGGAGCCAAAATGTTAGGGGGTAAGGCAGCGTGGAAGTGGTTGCCAATGCCCTCACATTGGTAATGTGAAATGAGACCCATTCCAGGAGCTCATGCAGAGTCTCCACGTGCTGTGCTCCTGAAAGCAGTGCTGGCCTGCATCAAATGGTGCTAAACTCCCACTACTGGCCTACACACCTGCTCCCAAATGCATCCTGTGCTCCATAGGGCACCCAGATTGGGGAAGGTGGCACACATGGCTCCTGGTAGTTGCTATAGCCCTTGATTTTGTCTGGCAATTATTAACCTGAGACAGACCAAGTGATCAGGCAGAGGAAAGCTCAACTGAGGGATGAGGGAGAGCTGGAGAAGATCAAGAAGAAGAGGCACTTGGATTTCCTGGACATCCTCCTGTTTGCCAAAGTAAATGTGTGGGAAGAAGGCTGAGGGTTTGCCCAGGAGCAGAGGGAGGGACAAACCCTGCCTTCTCATCCATGGCCTCCCCAGATGGAGAATGGGAGCAGCCTGTCTGATGAGGACCTTCGTGCCGAGGTGGACACCTTCATGTTTGAGGGCCATGACACCACAGCCAGTGGTATCTGCTGGATCTTCTATGCTCTGGCCACACACCCTGAGCATCAGAAGAAGTGCAGGGAGGAGGTCCAGAGCCTCCTGGGGGATGGAGCCTCCATCACCTGGTGAGTGAGAGCTCAAGAGGTGGGAGAGCCCTGCCTCTGGTAGGGACAAGGTGCTGGTCTTCCTGGGCCCTGCCTGCCCCTCAGGATGGCCTTCACCTCAGGGACCACCTGGACCAGATGCCCTACACCACCATGTGCATCAAGGAGGCCCTGAGGATCTATCCACCAGTACCAGTTATAGGCAGAAAACTCAGCAAACCTATCACCTTTCCTGATGGACGTTCCTTACCCAAAGGTATGAGCATCTCAGACTCAATTCTGCCGCAGCCCGGCTGGCTGGGCAAACTAACCAGGGAGTGACAAGCAACTTGCGTAGATTGATACAGCAGGAGTGGGAGCCATTTATTGTAGGACAGGAGGGGTATATATACATTCCACACAGCTTATCTTAATTAACATAAACTAGATACAGCAGTCAACCAATAAGGAATCTCCACACTTAATGGCTCGCTGGCGTTACTTCTCAAACCACTCCCTCTGGCAAAATGCCAGGGGCCATCCTGACTTGTTTACAGACCTTAACAAATTCACCTAAGCTCTCCCCAGGGACAAGGGAGAATCTAAATCCCCGTGTGCTTCAGCAGTTCTGAACCTATTTGTGTCTTTCTTTCCTTATAGTAATCATTTCTCATTTTTTAGTTAGAATGATGCATATAAAGTGGTGGCACCTACCTGGGCCACAAGAAAATTTAATAAAAATTAATTCCCCTTCAACACCAAAAGAACTTTTTATATCTAGGACATTGGCTTAAACCATCCCTAAGATTCCTTTCAATTTCCTTTTATTTTCACTGGAATAGAATCATGAGCTTCTTTTATTCTCCAGGGCTATCTATCACTCAATCACCTTTAGAGTCTATGGTCTCATGACTATAGTTAACTCCATTTGGATTACACTAATATTTTTTATTCCAACACTCCAGGTTTTGGTTCTTTTTTTTTTTAATTTTTGCTCTAATTAGTTGTACATGACAGTAGAATGCATCTTGACACATTGCACACAAATGGAGCACAACTTTTCATTCCTCTGCCTATACAGGTTTTGATTCTTGATTCAACAATTACAGTGCACATGTACAATTTCTTTCTTCACTTTCACATTTTTTTGGAAATATCCTTTATATTTGATAGAATGTATAGATAACTCTACTGTGCTACATGCAAAAGGGCGCACATATCAGTTAACACAATGATAACTCAACCCTCTGAACCTTCTCCACGTAGATATTCACAGCCTCTGGGTGTGGTTTCTGGACTTCAGCCCTAAAATTCTCATTTCATGAGAAGTGGGTGGGCGGGGGCGGGAAGAATATGACAGGGACAGAGGGACACATGGATCTTTCCTTGGGGCAAGGCAAATGAGTAAAATCAGGAATCTCATGTCAGGAGTCAGATATAGTTTCGTCTTTGAGGAGCCCTTAGGTAGATGGCAGAGACCAGCTGATGGCTACATCTGAGTCCCCTCTCATGGCAGAAGGACACCATTATCTCAACTACCATTGGGTCTGACCTCTTCTCTGACCCACTTTAGCTGAGTGATCATAGAAATGTCACTTAGCCTCTCGTGCCTCATCTGAAAAATGAAGATAAAATCTCCCTGTCATTTGCATTTCACTGCTGCTCAGAGACTGTGAAATTGCCTCCAACTGGTAGGTGTTTGTGAATATCAAATGAATTAGTTTATATTCTCCAAAGACTGATGGAAGGCATTTGATGAAGTGAGTGGTCACTTGAGTTACTACAAACTGTGAGCCTCCAATGTTTTCTTGCTTCTCTTTCCTGAATTGTAGTTTTCTGCTCCTCACCTGTGCTCAGGGACTTTGCCAAGCCCTCCCCCAACTCCTTGTACTTGAGTCATACTACTCAAAGACATGATTTATGGCACCAGGCCTTTTGGGTCTGCAGGTCCCCTGCTGGCCAAGGGACCATAGCCCTACTTCATGGATACAGTAAGTCTTCTCTTTATCTCCTACCTGCCTACAGGTATCCTTGTCTCACTATCCATTTATGGCCTTCATCACAACCCGAAGGTGTGGCCAAACCCAGAGGTATGGAGGTTCTGAGGGAAGGAAAGGGTATAATCTCTGAAGATATCTCCTCCTGCTCCCATTTCTGGGCACTCTGTCCCCTCATGGGTGGAAAGCAGGGCTTGACCCTCACCTATTCTGTTCTCTCCACAGGAGTTTGATCCTTTCCGATTTGCACCCGGTTCTACTCGACACAGCCATTCATTCCTGCCTTTTTCAGGAGGATCTAGGTGAGCTGTCCTGTCTTGGTGGTGGGATAAGGAAAGAGAAGTCTCTGGGCACAAACCTGACGTTTGTGATCCCTTCACTGCCATGTAGCAGCTCTAGATATGCCCTTTTAGATGGTGGATGAAACAAAGAAGACTTGGGTGGGTATATCTGTGCCCAAAAGCAGGTTGCATTTCAAGTTATGCCACAGAGACATTGGCCCACTGTCCTTCCTAAGGGCCAGACAAATTTCAGCATCAGTGTGTTTTGGTGTTTTCCACACATTAGGGGTATGATTATGAATTAGGAAAGCTCATGTAAATTTAAATTCAATTTTATGCCCCTTAGTTTTGGTCCTTATTATATAGAGTCCTCTCCCCCCACACAGTCTCAACTCTGCCCACCACCCTTTTTGTTCAAGTCACTAATCCTTGGATCACTGAAGCAAATGATGAGTGGATTTGGGTTTGTTTTCTGTAAGCTTGGCATATGCCAACTGTGCAGATACCTTAAAGGTTACTGTTGCCCTTTGAAGACAGTTTACAGCGATGGGCATTCTCTCCACATTTGCAGTCTCTCCCAACGTGATTTTTGACTGCATGTGAGTGTTCATGTTCCTCTAGTAGCTTTCCAAGTTGTAAAAACCTGAAAAACCAAGTAAGAACTTACCTTAAAATTATACTTAAAGCACATATAGTCCAACTTCAGACAAAAAGGATAAAAATGAGGACAATAAATTGCCTTGGAGGAAAAATCCACCATTTTGTATATGGCATATTGCTTGAAAGTCACCTGATATGTACAATATAGAACCTTGAAGGAACCATGAAGCTGGGTAAGCATACTCCAAAGGGCTGCTGTGGCCATCCACAAACACTCAGGAATTGTCTTCTGCAATATACTTTGCCATACACCTTGTAAATATTACTAGAAACAAAGATTTTTTTCTGATTCATGATTATGTGAGTTCTTCAAATGCTTATCAGCTTTAGAACACGCTTGCAGCAAATTGATAATTCACTTTGGTTTTTCCAAATTTTGATTTTTTGGGGCTACTTCTTTCTTCCTAGACGTTGGCTACAAATAATGTTGCTGACACAAAGGGATAGGAAAGTCTAGATATATCATTTTCTAGGTAGAACTAACATTTATTTTCAGTGTCATCTACTGAGTGCTTTTCAATTTCTTTAACTTAATTCACACATAAAGATTGAAAAGATATATTTCCCTGCACCAAGTCCTATGCTTAGAGATGGAAACAGAGATATAGAATACCACTGCTGGTTCAGGACAAAAGCAGAAACCAGTGGTACAGAATCAGATACCTATACCCAAGATGGACATCTTTCCCTCCTTCCATTTTTTCACTCACTCACCACTCACTGAACAACTGTGGAATGTCCTTGAAACTGTCAAAGGCCCTGGAGGGTGGTGTGTCCTTGAATAAAACACTAGGGTGACTTGCAGAGAGAGAGGGGTGAAGGCCAACTAGTCATTGGCCTAAGCCTAGAAGATGTGTAGGCAGAGTTGGAGGGAGGACATCCTGAAGAACATGAGCTGAGCTTGGAATGGGGCTGGACAGACAAGAAGCAG
This sequence comes from Marmota flaviventris, assembly GCF_047511675.1. Lineage (NCBI taxonomy): Eukaryota > Metazoa > Chordata > Mammalia > Rodentia > Sciuridae > Marmota > Marmota flaviventris. The sequence goes on along the minus strand of NC_092507.1, from coordinate 36,300,151 downwards.
ACAAGACTAGTAGTCATATCTGTATCTGCTTTCCTGGGCCTGTGTTGTGCCCTGGCTCCTCTCCCTCTATAGTGAAGCAACAACCCAACACTTCCAGAATAGAATTAAAAGGCAACCAACACTGGTAGAATGAGGGGTATGAGAGAGGTAGGAGCCTGACCACTGAGATGGACACGGATATGGCTGCAGCTTAAGGATCCTAAACCTGATGAATCTTCCAGGATTTTCTCCATTGATACATGTCTCCCCTTTCAGGAATAGGTACTCTTTTCCCCATAGATGGTGAACCCTGAGAGTGTGGCCCACTGTTCCCCATGCAGCCCTGACTAGTGGTATCCACAACTGGGGAACCAGAAACTCTTAGTGAAGGGAGTGAACTAACCGATGACTAACTGTTTAAAAGAATCATATGTGATGACACTCTGCCTTAGAGTTCTGTCACCTAACAGATTTCATGTCAGTGAGAGCAGAAGTAGGGTCGGGGATGGTTCCGAAACAGTGGTAGGCTATGTCAAGGTCAAGAGAGTGTAAGCCAGGCTGGGGGAAGATGCATTAGGGGCCTATAAGGAAAACCACTGGTATGGGCCCATGAGAGAAGGCCCTGCTTTGGGCTGGGGCTCAAGGGCCAATGCCTTGCCAGCTCAGGATGGAACCTGAGGCCACTTTTTATGCCTTGTCCCTGCCTGGCCCAGGAACTGCATCGGGAAGCAATTTGCCATGAATGAAATGAAGGTGGCCGTGGCTCTTACTCTGCTTCGCTTTGAGCTGCTGCCGGATTCTACCAAAGTCCCCTTCCCCGTGCAACGTATTGTGTTAAAGTCCAAGAATGGGTTCCACCTGCATCTCAGGAAGCTCCACTAATGCTGGTAGGGACAAGGCCCGATCTTTGCACCTACTGCCTGCCATTCTATCTTCTTGTTAACTGATTTTGCCCTCCCGTATGTCTACCTTTCTGTATCACACCTGCCTGCAGTCTCTCTATCTGCTTCTTTGTCTACCTGTCTCCTATCTCATCTCTGTGCACCTAACCTCTGGCCACCTGCTGGCCCTCTTTTATCTCTTCCCTTTGTGCTGCCTGTCTGTACCTGTGCTATCTTCCTATTTTGTTATAATGAACTATCACCACTATAATGACTTAAAACAACCCATGTTTATAATCTTACAGCTCTGGAAATCAAATGTCTGAAATGGATTTCCCTGGACAAAAACCAAGCTGTTGCAGGATTTCTCAGGGACAACTCCTGTTCTCCTAATGGATGGATAGGTCCATCTCCCAGGGATCATCTCCTGTACTTAAAATTGACTAATTGTACATGTTAACCCTAACTAAAACATTTTTTCACAGTTACATCTGGACTAGCATTTAATTGAATAAGTGAGTAATTCAGCCTTGTCAAGTTGAATCATAGGCATCACATTTTATTCTGGCAAGTTGTCATTGAAATACATCCCCATAAACTTATTTAATCAGAAAATAAAGATTTGCTATGTAACCAAATCCCTCTAAGAGTGTTTATAGCCCTCAGGGATATAACAAAGTCATACTTCTGCCAACTACCCAGCATAGTATTAAAAATACACTATCATTCCCCACTCCAAGTACAATAATAAAAAGTCAGAATTGTCCCAGGGCTGGAATCCCTGAGGGCAGCCCCTGCAACGGGGAAGTGTAGAAATGTGAGAAGGAAGTAAAGCTGCAGTGGAGACCCCAGGGATTAAGAAATGCCAGAAATGTGAGACATTGTCCCACCAAAGTTGCAAGAATCCAGCAGAGTCAAGCCAACAGAGAAGCCATGTGGGTTGCAACCAGCAAAGACACCGGGGCAGAGCTACACAAGCCTTTTAGAGAGAACATCACAATGCCATGTGCTCCAGATGCCGGATGTGAAACTACAAGACTTGTTTATCCAGCTGGATTTTAGTCTTGCTTTGGTCCCATCCTTCTTTCTATACCCCTATTTTTCTGAATGGGACTGTTGACTCTGTACCTTTATTTTTATTTTTTTTTATTTGTTCTTTTTTGATATATATGAGAGTAGAGTATATTTTGACATATTATCTATACATAGAGTATAACTTATTCTAATTAGGATCCCATTCTTGTGGTTGTAGGTGATGTGGAGTTTCACTGTGGTGTATTCATATATGAACATAGGAAAGCTGTGTCAAATTCATTCCACTGTCTTTCCTCCATACCTTTCTTTCTGAAATATTTTTGGTGTTTTACTCTGAATTCTGTACTTTGGATTTGACCTTTGGGCATCATAAAGAAATGAGAGTGAGGATGTTAAGATGAAAATGGCTCCATCCCTTGCTCTCCATGATTTTGCTGGTGATTTGACCCTGAATGTTTCTAAGACATCAGCTCACACTTCACATGTAATTCTATCTTCTGCTTTTTTCACTATCTTGTAAGCATGGGTCATATAATGCTATGTTCTCCATAAAGATTATTTTAAATGACTATGTTCATCTAGCCACATGGCTGGCCCTCACAGGAGCTTCCCTGGGTACAGAGTCTTGCCTTTGTGCCAATATGTGGAGAAGATGATCTGTTGTGTCTTCCCGCTACTTGGAAACACTGGATGAAACAGGATAGGCCAGAAATGCTCCCTGCAAAGTTGGGGCATCCTGTAGCTAATCATTGCCTCGTTCACATTAAGGTCAACAGTAAAATCTCTGGATTCAGACTGCCTGGGTTAGAATCCTGGCTGCACCTCTGACCAGATGGTTGATTCTGGACAAGCAGCTAACCCCTTTCTTCCTTAGATTTCCTGTCTATGATATGAGATGGTTTGAGGTTTGTTTGTTTGTTTGTTTTGTTGTTGTTGTTTTGTTTTGCTTTTCTATTCTTATGATTGCTGTGAAAGATATCTGATAAAGATCTGATCATTGCCCTAAACATAGAATGCTCACTACTCTAAGAACGGTGGGATGAAAAAATAATCTCAAAATTAGGGCAAAACTGAGTGGATTGGAATATAAATAGTTACATGCTCCTCTGCCCTTGGTTTCTGACAGAGTTCAGGATTCAGATAAGAAATAAAAGAGCTCTGGCCTCAGGGGTTGACTAATGTATCACCTGTCACAATAAAAGACAATGAAGGAGGGTGTTGGAAAAAGCATTTGGGTGGGTAAGGGGTCAGGCCAGGAAAAAACTTGCAGCCCCTGTTTATTGCCTGAAATATCTTTTGTGTTTTACTTTCTGAATTCTGCCTGATGGATTTGACCTTAAAGAATCATGAAATTATGAGAGTGAGATTCTTGAAGATGAGCATGTCCCCATCTGTTGTTCTTGCTTTGCTGGTGACTGACCTTCCCTAACGCACTTCCTCCCAGATAAACTATTCCTCCTTTACCATCCCTTTGTATTTTCATTTTCTTCTTCCCTGGTGGCCATCTCATTCCTCCAGCATAGCCTCATCATATTTTACTGTACTAATGTCATTCCCTGCCTTTGCCCACTAGACTGAGAGGTCAGGAAATATTTGTTGAATTTGTTGAGAGAAAGAATGAGATGTTCTATGGGGTAAGTCAAAAGGGATTATTATCCAACTCTGCAAAAGAAATCACAGTACTCAGAGAAGGTTAGTGGCTGGCTACATATAAAATGAGGTTGATGTGGGCCTGGAGCCTCCTGAATCAAAGCCCAGTGCTCCACAGTCAGCCTGGGTCACAGTGTGTAGTGGATAGGGCAACCCCCAGCAGGGGCAGGCAGTTTGGGAGTCCAGTAGGAAATAATTCTAATCTTACCACCCACTGTTCAGATATTTTCCTCTGAACACTTCAATGTATCTCTTTAGAATAATTTTTTCATCACTAAAATCATGTCAGTAGTACAAGCAATCATGGACTGAACAGTTGATGAATTACACTATGAATTTCTTGAAGTCTGGGTTCATGTTTCTTCTCTTAGTATCCCTGCTCCACCACTAGGATATTGCCTAGCACATAATCGGTGCCTAACAAATATTTGTAAGTAATATGGAGACGGGTAAGTGAGTGTTCATGGTCATTGCTTCTGTCAGCTGATAAGACTTTGACTTCACTGTTTTCCCAAGGTAAATCTTTCAGAGGAATCAACTCTGGATTCAGATCAAGCTCTGTCCTGACCCTTCTCTCTCCTACTGGTGGTAAAGGTAATCCTCCCAGGACTTAGGTGGGGTTACTTAGAGGGTTCAGTGATACTGAGGGATCGTCAGTTGTCTAAAAGCTGTTGCTTCACAAGCATCTCTGCACTGAGCCTCACCAAACTCTCAAGATGTATCTCTGGATTCCTCCAAGTGGCCTTTATGCTGGGCCTACTTCTTCTGCTGTACAAGGCAGCCCAGCAGTACATGTTGCAGGCAGTGGCTGCTCATAACCCTCAAGCAGTTCCCATTCCTGCCCTCTTTGGGCACAAGGTAGGAAGCAGGAGGAAGTGGAGTAGAAGGGCAGGCAGGTTCAGCCCACAGAGACTGGCCAGCAAGTCCACAGGACAAAGCCTCTGTGGAACACAGCGTAAAGCTTCTGAGAAACACCCAGATATCCTCTCAGGCTAGGCTCATCCCTGTGAAAGGAAGCTCATTCCCTCACAAGAATCCTATCCTGCTGTTATTCAGCTTTATTACTGTTACCTGCCCAGGCAGCCTTGTGCTGGGAGACTATGGTTGGTCTTTCCTGAGTCTGCTGTTTATGCTGAGCATCCCTAGCTCCCTCAGCTTTCACATGTGTGGCTTCAAGAGTAGAACAAGCAAATCTTTTATAATTCTAAATATCTGTAGTATTCAGGTTTTTGTTGCTGTGACAAAATAACTGAGAAAATCAGCTTAAAGGGGAAAATATTTATTTGGACATATGGTTTCAGAGATTTCAGTCCATAATCACTTGATCCCATACTTTAGGCCTTTAGTGAGACAAAACATTATTGCATATGAAATCCTATGCTAAGTGTATAAATAGATAAAAGATACTGTCCCTGCCTCCAAGAGCTTAGAATCACAAAGTAGGGTGTGCAGAATCAGATACCTACCTTTAGACAGACATCATTCCTTCATTCTTTCACTGGCTCAATAGTTTTGATAACCAGTTTGTGGAATATTCTATGTCTCTGGCACTGTTCAAGGCCCTGGACTACAGTATGTCTTGAATAAAACACCCATGGGGACTTTGAGGCCTGGAAGATAGAGCCAGCAGGCCACTGATATTGGCCTGATCCTTGAAAATACAAAGGCAGAAGTGAAGGGAAGACATCCTCAGTGACCTCAACAGCTTGAGCTGAGCTTGGAAGTGGATTTCAGGTAAGAGGTAGTCAAGGCAGCAGCCCACAGAGGGTATGCAGGGAGCTAAGGCATTTAGACACTGTCCTACCTGATGAAGGGCAGGGCAGGTTTAGTGTGGAGGTGGGGAGTCAGGGATACCAAAGAAGTCCAGGCGAGGGGACTGAAGTTGGCAAGGATGGACATTTCTGGAGTAGAATTAGAAGATTACAGATGCTAATGAACTGAGTAGGCCAAAGGAGCAACTGAAAGGTGAGAGAAGGTGGCTTCTAGGATCCCTCCCAGTTTCAGAGTCTTAATCCATAGAAGGCTGGCTCCATTCCTTGGCCCTCAAGATGAGGCAGAACATCACGGTAGAAGAGGAGTGTGACAGGGAAGCAGCTCACATGATGATCAGAAAGCAAAGAGAGAGATATCTTCACTTGCCATATACAAATATATACCCCAAAGTCATGTGGTCCAATGTCCCACCTGCCATCAGTTACCACCCAGTTAATCCCTTCAGGTGATTAATTCACTGACTGGGCTAAGGTTCTCACAACCGAATCATTCCCCCGCTGAACCCTCTCACATTGTCTTACATGTGAGCTCTTGGGAGACACCTCACATCCAAAACATAACACTACCCTTCCATCCACAAAGTTTCCCCATGCCCTTCTAATGTCCCTTTCTTACCCACCTTATCCTATTTCTGATAATCTGAGTCCTTCTGTGTCCTTCTAATGGTGATCTGGGAGTGTGGGCCACCCTCTTCAGGGCTCTAATCAATGGCCTCCACATCGAGGAACCAGAAACTGTGAGTGAAGGGAGTGAATGAACCAAGGACTAACTCTAAAGGTTCATGTCATTGGACTCTGTCCTTTAGAATTCTGATACTATCCTGACAATTTCATTCCTCCAAGAGCAGAATTAGGGCCAGGGCTTGTCCTGAAACAATGATAGTTTTTGTCAAAGGTCAGGAGAGTGTGAGCTAAGGTTTGGGTTAGATATATGTGTGACCTATAAGGAAGAGGAAGACAGGCCCCAACAAGGAGGGCCCTGAATGTCCAGCTCTGGGCTGGGGGGCTCAGGAGCCAATCAGTGCCTGTCTGAATAAGGTCTGAATAAGGTAATATCTCAGAATAAGGTCTGAGGTCACTTACCATGTCATTGTCCCTTCCTGGCCTAGGAACTGCATTGGGAAACAACTTGACATTAATGAGCTTAAGATGGTTGTGGCCCTGACCTTGCTCCACTTTTGAGTTGCTGCCAGATCCTACCAGAGTCACCTTCCCCATCTTTTGAGTTGCATTGAGGTCCAAGAATGGGATCCACCTGCATCTGAGGAAGCTCCAATAATCCTTTTGAGTACAAAGACAGCTCTTTGGGCCTGCTGCCAGCAACTCTATCTTGTCACCTGCTTCCATTACCAACCTGTCTGCCCACATCTTGCCTTCTCTCTGCTCACCTGCCCTTCTTCCCCCCTTCAGGCTATCCTTCCTCCTTCCTCCTGTCTATCTGTTCTTCTGTCTTTCACCTTCCTCCAGGCTCCCTACCTGCTTTTTTAACTACCTGTCTCCTACTTCTTATCTCTGACTGTCCACCTAACCCCTGATCACCTGTTGCTCTCCAGCCTGATTGCACCTCTCTTTATGTAATTGCAGAGTTGAGACCGTTTACACTGTTATTTCAGATAGATGTTTATTATTTACTGTCACTTTTATTTATTTATAATGTTAAATGTGATCCTAATTATCATTTGCTTAACTACTCTGCTAATTAAACTCATTATTCCAAGTCCTTCTGGACTTTAGGGTTTCTGTTAAGAAGTAATATGTTACTCTGATTACCTTTTAAATGTGACCTGACCTTTTTCTCTTGAAGCTTTTAAAATCCTATCCTCATTCTTTATATTTAGCAATTTAATTACAATGTGTTATGGAGTAATTCTTTTTTTTGATGTCGTCTCTTTGGCCACCTTTTCTTCAGGGTCTGAGATTCTGAATTCTACTTTAAAAGATTGGTGAGACTTTAATTTGAATTTTTATTTGATTTACAGAGTCTTTTATTTCCAGGACTTCAGTTTGTTTCTTTCTCAGACTCTCTCTTTATTGAAATGCTTTACCTCATCTTGTATTTTCTCCAAATGCTGCCTATATTAGGATGTTCATCTCATTCCCAAGGTTTGGAAACTACTAAAAGATTAGCAATGCCTGTATTTCTGTTCCTTCCATTTCATCAATGATTCTTAAGGTTTTTCCTCTCAACATTGTCTGAGTTCTTCCATATTCTGATAATAGTTTCTCATTTTTTTTCTTCAATACTGTCTGTTTTAAGTCAGCTTTTCCACTGTTGTGACCAAAGGACCTGTCAAAAACAATTTTAGAGGACGAAAAGTTTCTCTAAGGGTCATGGTTTCAGAGGTCTCAGTCCATACATAGATGGTTGACTCCATTCTTCAGGGCCCAAAACAGGCAAACATGGTAGAAGTGTGTGGCAGAGGAAAGCAGCTGGGGACATGGCACCAGGAAGGAGAGAGAGAGAGAGAGAGAGAGAGAGAGAGAGAGAGATCCCCTCACAGATAAAATCACAGATAAAATATAAACCCTAAGGACATGCTCCCACTGACCCACCTCCTCCAATCTCACCCCACCCACCCACAGTCACTATTGAGTTGATCCCTATCAGGGGATTAAATCACTAATTGAGTTAATGCCCCAATGACTCAATAATTTTACCTTTAAACTTCCTGCATTGTCTCACACATGACCTTTTGAGGGATGCCTAATATCTAAACCATAACACTGCCTGAATATTCAAAACTGGCCACCTTTTCTTCAGGGTCTGAGGTCACTTTGAATATTCAAAACTGGCCACCTTTTCTTCAGGGTCTGAGATTCTGAATTCTACTTTAATCGATTGGTGAGACTTTAATTCGAATTTTTATTTGATTTACAGAGTCTTTTATTTCCAGGACTTCTGTTTGTTTCTTTCTCAGAATCTCTCTTTATTGAAATGCTTTACCTCATCTTGTATTTTCTCCTTTTATTCATTTCTTATATCTTTTAATTTATTAATCATTTTATTTTTTTAATTTTTTTTATTTTTTATTGTTGGTTATTCAAAACATTACATAGTTCTTGATATATCATATTTCACCCTTTGATTCAAGTGGGTTATGAGCTCCCATTTTTACCCCATATACAGATTGCAGAATCACATCAGTTACACATCCATTGATTTACATATTGCCATACTAGAGTCTATTGTGCTCTGCTGCCTTTCCTATCCTCTACTATCCCCCCTCCCCTCCCCTCCCCTCCCCTCTTCTCTCTCTACCCCCTCTACTGTCATTCATTTGTCCCCCTTGTATTATTTTTCCCTTTCCCCTCACTTCCTCTTGTATGTACTTTTGTATAACCCTGAGGGTCTCCTTCCATTTCCATGCAATTTCCCTTCTCTCTCCCTTTCCCTCCCACCTCTCATCCCTGTTTAATGTTAATCTTCTTCTCATGCTCTTCAACCCTACTCTGTTCTTAGTTACTCTCCTTATATCAAAGAAGACATTTGGCATTTGTTTTTTAGGGATTGGCTAGCTTCACTTAGCATAATCTGCTCTAATGCCATCCATTTCCCTGCAAATTCTATGATTTTGTCATTTTTTAATGCAGAGTAATACTCCATTGTGTATAAATGCCACATTTTTTTTATCCATTCATCCATTGAAGGGCATCTAGGTTGGTTCCACAGTCTAGCTATTGTGAATTGTGCTGCTATGAACATCGATGTAGCAGTGTCCCTGTAGCATGCTCTTTTTAGGTCTTTAGGGAATAGACCGAGAAGGGGAATAGCTGGGTCAAATGGTGGCTCCATTCCCAGCTTTCCAAGAAATCTCCATACTGCTTTCCAAATTGGCTGCACCAATTTGCAGTCCCACCAGCAATGTACAAGTGTACCCTTTTCCCCACATCCTCGCCAGCACTTGTTGTTGTTTGACTTCATAATGGCTGCCAATCTTACTGGAGTGAGATGGTATCTTAGGGTGGTTTTGATTTGCATTTCTCTGACTGCTAGAGATGGTGAGCATTTTTTCATGTACTTGTTGATTGATTGTATGTCCTCCTCTGAGAAGTGTCTGTTCAGGTCCTTGGCCCATTTGTTGATTGGGTTGTTTGTTATTTTATTGTCTAATTTTTGGAGTTCTTTGTATACTCTGGATATTAGGGCTCTCTCTGAAGTGTGAGGAGTAAAGATTTGTTCCCATGATGTAGGCTCCCTATTTACCTCTCTTATTGTTTCTTTTGCTGAGAAAAAACTTTTTAGTTTGAGTAAGTCCCATTTGTTGATTCTAGTTATTAACTTTTGTGCTATGGGTGTCCTATTGAGGAATTTGGAACCCGACCCCACAGTATGTAGATCGTAGCCAACTTTTTCTTCTATCAGACGCAGAGTCTCTGATTTGATATCAAGCTCATTGATCCATTTTGAATTAACTTTTGTGCATGGTGAGAGAAAGGGATTCAGTTTCATTTTGTTGCATATGGATTTCCAGTTTTCCCAGCACCATTTGTTGAAGATGCTATCCTTCCTCCATTGCATGCTTTTAGCCCCTTTATCAAATATAAGATAGTTGTAACTTTGTGGATTAGTCTCTGTGTCCTCTATTCTGTACCATTGGTCCACCCGCCTGTTTTGGTACCAGTACCATGCTGTTTTTGTTACTATTGCTCTGTAGTATAGTTTGAAGTCTGGTATCGCTATACCGCCTGATTCACACTTCCTGCTTAGCATTGTTTTTGCTATTCTGGGTCTTTTATTTTTCCATATGAATTTCATGATTGCTTTCTCTATTTCTACAAGAAATGCCGTTGGGATTTTGATTGGCATTGCATTAAACCTATAGAGAACTTTTGGTAATATCGCCATTTTGATGATGTTAGTTCTGCCTATCCATGAACAGGGTATATTTTTCCATCTTCTAAGATCTTCTTCTATTTCTCTCTTTAGGGTTCTGTAGTTTTCATTGTATAAGTCTTTCACCTCTTTTGTTAGGTTGATTCCCAAGTATTTTATTTTTTTTTTTGAAGATATTGTGAATGGAGTGGTTGTCCTCATTTCCATTTCAGAGGATTTGTCGCTGATATACAGGAATGCCTTTGATTTATGCGTGTTGTTATTAATCATTTTAGCAATAAATTTTTAAAACTCTTTTTCCAGGATTTCATCTACTTCATTGTCTATGGAGTCAGTTATTGGAGGGTTATAAATTTTTGGAGACATCTAGTTGGCATGTTTCATCATGTTTTCTGAGGTCCTGTATTTGTACATCTGTTGAGATGGATTCTTCTATCTGTTTTATGTGACGGTTGTTTAGTAAATAGTTATCTCTGGGCTAGAGACATAGCCTAGCCTCACCACATCTGAATAATAAAAATTATTAAGTTCAACCAATAGTACCACATTGAGAGGAAAGAATAACAGCCAGAAAAAAATAGTTATTAAAGAGCAAACTGTATATCAGTATTTGCTTAAAAATTATTACCAATGATCTCTATGACTCTATTAACAAAAAGAGAAAAATGTGTGAGAAATAAGATAGAATAGGTTGAGAATATTAAGCACTAATGATAATACACTAAGTTGAATTGGAAGAAAGGATTAAAATGAGGAAAGGAGAAAGGAAAAAGAAAAGGCTGGGGAAGGGAAGAGAGAAGATAAAAAGAGAAAAAAGAAGAATGAAAGAGAAAGAAGAAAAAATCCAATTAATTGATAAAACTAGGTAGAATTCTGGAAAAACTCAGAGTATGGGATGTTGCTGGAAATCAGTTTACATCAAGCTGCTAATACAATGCCAGTCATAAAGAGATTCCATTTTCTTGATGAGATTTTTTAAAATGTTGACATTTCTTTCCAGGATTTCAGTTCTAGAATCTCCTAGCTATGAGGAAATTTGTGTGACACAGATTTGCTCTTTGTTTTTTCTCATCTTAGACCCAAATCAGACAAACTAGTTAGCGGGGTTTGTATGCTGAGCTCTTCCACCTCCTTGCCTCACAGCATCTATTGGTGGAGCATTACCCATTCCAGAGCAGACTTTATCTTCAAAATTGTTATGTTATTTTGACCTGGGGTAGAGTGTCAATCTGGGCAGCATTATTAGTCACCCTTCTCACCATCACAACCTGTTAATTGATCCAGATTACATGACTACCCTTGTTCTGAACCTCCATCCGTGTGCAGCAGGAGTATGTGGGACACTGTCTGTCTATCTTCCAGACCTCTCTGGGCATGGGGATGGTTGTGTTGGGTCTGCAGTAGGATATTTCAGGGTCACTGACTTTCACCAAACCCTGATCTGTCCCAGATCCACCCCTGTCAGCCCCATTCCTTAGCCCACAGCTCAGGCTGTCAATTCAAATGAAAGTGCCCTTTGTTCTTCTCCACTCTGCAGGCTCCTAGACTGGCAACCGTGGTCCCCATCACTCAGACCTCCCCACAAGTCTGTTTTACAGTTTCACCCCTATTCCCAGACTGACTCACATCTTGGTCACCTACCTACCCAGTGAAAAGTAAAATGTAAGTGGCTGTTTGGTCTTGGGTATTCAAAAAGCAAGCCTACCAAGAACAAGAAAAAAAATTTTTTGATAGGAAAAAAATGAAAAATAAAAGGAAATTCTAGTCTCCCACTCAGGAAATCCAAGAGTCTTGGTAAGCTATTATTGCTTCCCCACTTTCACTAAAGAACTAACTTCACTAACTTTCACTAACTTCACTAAAGGGATGGGATTTTTCCTGAACCACCATAGCTCAGCATATCTGAGCCTATTTTCTGCTCAGATTGCAGATTGATTGGATGGCTGCACCTGTTATTCTTAAATTTGGGGGGGAGAATGTCTTTTAGCTTGTTGGAGGGGGACTTCCTGCCACTGAGCAAATGGGCACCCTGCACTGCCACAGTCTATTCCTCTTATTATCTTCCTCTTCTAGAAACCAGTATTTTTGGTTTTCACAGTTTCAGGCTGGTTGCCTACCAGCATTTTCTCACAGCCTTCCTACCTCAACATGCTGCTGCAGAACTCTTGTTTTTATTTAGTCTCTGGGAGCTACTATGATACTGTTCATTCCTCTAATCCACCATTTTCCTCCTCCATATGAATTTTAGGATTGTTTTTTCTAGTTATGTGAAGAATATATTAGTATTTTCATGGGGGTTCATTGAATCTATATATCACTTTGGAAAGTATGAACATTTTAACAATATTCATTCTTCCCATCCGTGAACATGGAAGGTCTTTGAATCTTTTGTCTTCTTCGATTTCTTTATTCAGTATTTAATAATTTTTGGTTGTAGAATCCTTTCACATCCTTTGTTAAGTTTATTCCTAGTATTTTAATTATTTTATTGTGAATGGCATTGCTTTCGTGATTTCTTTCTCAGAAAAATTGGTATGTAGAAAGACTACTGGTTTTTATACATTGGTTTTGCTGCTACCTTACTGAATTTTTATTAACAGTTGTAATAGTCTTTGGGTAGAGTCTTTAGATTTTTCTATATAGAGAATCATATTATCTGCAAACAGGGATAGTTTAACTTCTTCCCTTTCAATTATGTCTTTTCTCTCTTTCTCTTGCCTAATTGTTCTAGCTAAAACTTCTAGTACTATATTGAATAAGTGCAGTGACAGTAGATACCCTGTATATTTTCTGATCTTAGAGGAAATGCTTTCAGTTTTCCCCTGTTCAGTATGGAAGTAGCTGTGTGTTTGTCATATAGAGCTGAGGTTATGTTATGTTATGTTATGTTATGTTGAGGTGTGATTCTTCTGTAAATAATTTGTTCAGAGATTTCATCATGAAGGAATGCTGAATTTTATAGAATGCTTTTCCTGCATCTGTATTCATATGATTTTTGTCCTTCATTCTGTGAATGTGGTATATTATGTTTATTAAGTTGTATATGGAGAACCATATTTTTATGTCCCCATGTTTCAATTTTGTTAGGTCATATTTGCCAAATTTTGTTCTTTTCTTCTAGGTTTTCTGATTTATTAGCATATCATTTTTAAAAATTATCCCAAATAGTCACATTTTCCTTATCCATTCATCCATTCATCCTTTGTATTTTTGTGGCTTCTGTTGTTAACGGCTCCTTTTCCATTTCTTTTTTTTACTTATTTGAGTCATCTTCTTTTTCTTGGGCAGTCTTGCTAAAGGTTTGTTGATTTCATTTACTTTTTCAAAGAACCAACTCTTTGTTTCATTGATCTTTTGTATCTCGTATTGTTTTCTTCTTTACTTTGTTTGCTTGTACTCTGATCTTTGTTATTTCCTTCCCTCTGTTAATTTAGGGCCTGGTTTTTTCCTGATTTTCTAAGTCCTTAAGATGCATCATTAAGTTGTTTATTTGAAATCTTTCTATTTTTTATGTAGGCATTAATCACATCAAACTACCCTCTTAGTACTGGTTTTGCAGCATCCCACAAGTGTTGATATGTTGCGTTTCCATTAACATTTGTTTCAGGAAAATTTTTAATTTTCCTTATGACTTCCTCAATGGCCCAATTTTTGTTGAATGATGTGTTGTTCAGTCTCCGTGCATTTGTATAATTTCTGAAATGTCTTCTGTTGTTGACATCTAGTTTTATTCCAGTGTGATCAAAGAGATACAGGATATAATTTAAATTTTTAAAAATTATTAAGAGTTATTTCTCTCTCTCTCTCTCTCTCTCTCTCTCTCTCTCTCTCTCTCTCTCTCTGTGTGTGTGTGTGTGTGTCCTAATATATGGTCAATTCTAGAGAAAGTTACATTCTCTGGTGAAAAGAATATGTATTCTGTGTCTGATGGATAGATGTTCTGTAAATATCTGTTAAGGATACTTAACCTTAGACTTCCTATCTATACTATGAGAAATTTTTTTTTCATTTTTAAAGAAACATCAGAACTAAATAATACTATAAATCAAATGTACTTAAGAGATAATTACAGAACATTTCATTCAACAGCTGAAGAATATACATTATTCTCAACAGCGAATGGAACTTTTTCTACTAGACCATACATTAGGTTACCCACACACACAAAAAAATGTCCTTAACAAATTTTTGAAACTTAAATCCTATGTAGTTATGATTTCTGTATATGTTTGAGAGGGAAATATATATACAAATATATGTGTGTATATATTTATAGTTGTTTTCTCAGTGTGTTGAACAATTAACTGCTCACTAAATGGTAGCAATTGCCCTCATTATAAGCCAAACTAAAAGGAACTCAGGATTCAGAGATTTTTAAAAAGAGCCATAAACACAAGTGAAAGTCAGACTCTCTGACTCCACAGAACATTCCACTACTGTCCCCAGTGCAGTAAGTGAAAAGCAGTTTCAGAGCCAAGTAGAGCGAGAGTAGATATTCAAGAGCCCCTGACAGAGGAGGGTGGGCATGAAAATTTCCCTTTCCTAAATATCTTATATTTCATTATTTCATTCATGCAACAAATATTTGGGGATGGAAAGGTAACCTCAGAACAGGGCAAAGTTGAGCAGAATGAAGTGTAAATAGTTGCATGCCCCTTTGCCCTCTGGTCTTGAAAGGGCTCAGGATTCAGGGGAAAAAACAGAATTCCAGCCCCCTGGATTGAGTAATGAATCACCTCTCATGAAATAAGGCAAAAATGGAGGGTGATGAGAAAAAGAATTCATATGGGGAAAGGATTGAGTAAGAGCAAATCTGGTACCTGAGAGATCTGGCTTTCAAGGGATTCTTCCTGAAACACCTTTTCTGTTTTACTCACTGAATTCTGCATATTGGATTTGACATTTGGGGGTGACAATCAGAAAAAAAAAGTGATGGTGAGGAGCTTAAAGATTAACATGACCCTATCCTTCCTCTCCATGACTTTGTTGTTGACTGTTCCTCCATGTATCACCCCCCACTTGGTGAATACCTATTCATCTTTCAAGACCCTATTCTAAGGGTTGGAGTTGTAGCTCAGTTGGTAGAGCATTTACCTAGCATGTGTGAGGCACTGGGTTTGATTCTCAGCACCACATATAAATAAATAAAATACAAGTCCATCAACAATTGAAAAAAAAAAAGACCCTATTCTAATTTAGTCTTTTCTATATCTGGTGAACATTTCATTATCCCAGTGCAGGCTTACCATGTCTAATTGTACAATTATTTTGTTTTTTAGCTTTTGATTTTTGCCTTTATCCACCAGACCATAAGATCAAACATCTGTTTGTTAAAGCAGTAAGTTATTGAAAACTGAACTATCTTCTAGGGTATTTGGGAAAAGGATTATTACCCCATGTCATAAAAGCAGACACTGCGGTGCAGAGAGGATAACTTGCTGGCTGTATGAACTAAGAAGCTGACCTGGGCCTTGAGCCACCTGAATCCAAGTGTTCCATCCACCTCCAGTTGCCCTGGGACATAACTGGAAAGTGGATAGGACAACCCCAGGGAATATTTCTGAGGCAACTAAGGCAGGCAGTTATAGAGTCCAACAGAGAAGATTTCTAATGTGACCTTGGACTGACTACCAATGGTGATTTTCCTTTGAACACTTCTCTTTACTTCACTCTAATTAGTTTTCATCACTGAATTGGGATAATATTTCAATCAGGTACACCTAAGGAACACTTGATAACAAGACAATGAATACCTTGAAATCCAGTCTGTGCTTGTATTCCTTGCCATTGTGCCCCATGAACTAGAATACTTCCTGGTACATGGTAGGCTCTCACTAAATATTGTGAATAATATGGGGAAGGAAGAAGGGTATAAACATGGCCATCTTCTCTGTCAACTGGTAAAGCTTTTCCATTAATTCTCAAGTCAGATCCCTCAGGTTAATCACATATGGATGCTGAGGTCCAAGCTCTTCCCTCACTCTTGTATTCCTCAACCATGGAATTATAAAGAAAGGGAACAACTGGATACTCAATGTTGACTGGAGGTTTGGGGCAGGAGAGTGAAACAGAAGATCCTGGACAGGATATTTGGCAGCTCTGTGGCTTCAGTTGGAGCAGCAAGGAGTCATGCTGGCCAGGCTCAGGGAATATAGGACATTGGAAGCTTACTCCCATTACTACCCCTAGTCCTATGAGCAAAAAGAGGGAGCTCAAATTCAATCTCATAAGCAAAAGTGTCAATGTTCAGGTCCGAGAGACATAAGAAATCAAATTTGGCTTAAAAAAAAAACACAAAACAAGTAAATCCTGGAGTGATTGCCCCAAAGCAATACCTGCTTCAAGATATCTCATCAGAATCCACAGCCTCTCCTCTGCTTTTCTTTGCTTATAAACTCAACCAGAAAGCTTGTGGGAGGAAAAATGTTGATTTCATTTTTACTATAAACTATGGCACCCAAAAACTGAGCTTGCTGTAGTCAAGATGGAAATCCAGCCACTCCAGAGTTTTACCCATTCCCTCTCTCCCTCATTCACCAAATTAGTCAGTATTTATTAGTCACCATCAGTAGGCACAGGCTTCTGTTCCATGCAGTGGGAAGCATAAGGATATACAATGCCCAGTAACAACTTTCCAGAAGTCTTGGTTGAAGTGTCTGAATACCAAATAAATGGACAAGGTATTTACTTATTAATAAATATTAATGATGCAAAGCAAAATTTGTGTAAGAGTTAAACTTATAGAGAATATAGATACAGTTCTATATTCTCTTTTTATCACTTTCTTATAAGCTTTACTTATGTCCTTCAAAATTCTTCATATGACTATGCACGTTTAATCACATGTTTTTCCATACATCTTCTCATAGGGGCTACCTTGGATATTGAGGCTTGAATTTGTGCTTATATGTGGAGTAGATAATCTGTCACATCTCCTGCTACTTAGAACCACTGGATAAAATATAGCAAACATAAAATACCTCCTAGAACATTTGAGACCTTCAATGTAAGATATGTGCCCAGTGGAGTGTCATGAGGCTCAACCTAGTCCTCATCTCCTTTGTGCTAATGTATAACAGCTAAGTCTTTGGATCAAGACTGACAGGTAGAATCCTGGAAGCACCTCTTATCAACTGGGTAAGGCTGAGAAAGCAACTAACCTGTCCTGCCTCATATTTCCATCTATAGTATGAGTTGTTTTGTTGTTGTTGTTGTTGTTTATCTGTTCTGTTGTGATGAGGAGCAGGTAAAGTCCTTTGCTCTGTGCCCAGCATATACTTACTAAATGTTAGCTTTTACCATACTATGAGCCCCACTAAAAAGAAGAATTCAGGATTTAGAGAGGGCCAGAAAAACTCACAACCACATTTCAAAGCCAGAGTCCGACTCCACATATCTTCCCACTACTGTCTCTTATCTATAGATGAAAAGTTGGTGCTGAGCCAAGTAAGGTAAGAGTCAAGGTCCAAGAGTCCCAGGTCAGGGAAGAAGAGTAAAGTTAATGATGAAAAATAACCACAGAATTAGAGGAAAGTTCCGTGGAATGGGATGTAAATAGCTGCATGCCCTTTCCCCTGGCTTTTTGTAGGATAAAGAAGGGCGGGGGGAGCTAGTCCCATGGTTTATGTAATGGATTACTTGTTATTAGGAAAGGTAAAGGTGAAGGTTGTTGGAAACATTTCAGAAGTTGTCAGGGGAGGCAGTTTTATAGTCCAATAGGGAAAAATTCTAATCCTACCACAGACTATCAATGGTCATCTTTCTTTTCAAAAAAACATCACTTTGCCACTCTGCCATCAATTTCTTATCACTAAAATAAGAATAATAGTTCAACCAATCGTACTTACTGAACATTTGGTAAACTAGATTATGAATTCTTTTAAGTCAGGATTCATGTCTATTTTTATTGCTTTGTGCCTACTACCTACCATCCTGCCTGGTTCCCAGGAAGTACCCAGTGGATTGTCATTAGCAGGATGCCAGATTAGAGCTACCAAGCACATTCCCTCCACAACCAAGGATTAAATCAAAGAAAACAAAACTACCATCTCACTGGAGTGTTTGAAGAAAGTGTAGGAGTACAGGGTCATGATGGAGGCCACACAGCCTACATATCCAGGATGGCTTTCTAAAGAATGTACCTACCATCACATCTCTCCAAGCAAGGTAAAACCTAAATTTCACACAGTAAATATGAGGCCCACAGCAGTCCCCAGTAAACCCTCCAATACCTGAAGAATTTGCTACTGGATAAGCCTGCAACCTTCACAGGGTGTTCAGAGCTGCCAGAGAATCTACACTGATTCAGTACCCCCAAAGGAAGAGTCCTGCCCATTTTCTGCCCTCCACTACACATGCTTCTACTGAGCAACAGCAAACTCACTCAAGTGTAGTCCTATGATGCAGCAAGTCCACCAAGACTACAGAAAGAACCTCAGGGACCTCTTCCACCCACCAGCAGCCCTGGTAAACAGCTGGGCAGCCCCCTCTGAGTAAACCATTGGGCTAACTCCCCATGAAGGAACCTGTGCAGCCCTTAGAAATTGGCTGACACCAAACCCGGGCCCACGGATGCATCTCACTGGTGATAGATATTTTCAGGACACAGCTGAGGAGTGCCCACTCCTCCTGCTGTGAATGCTCCATTCATCTAGGCCTGCCAGCGGGGCCTGACTCTAACATTTTCTCACTCAAATGTGAAAGCTAAGAAGTTGGTTTTATAGAAGTAGAATGTAAAACAGTGGCCACTACAGACTAGGAAGGGTGGGGGGAAGAGGGATAGAGGGAGTTTGGATCAGGGATACCAAACTACATTTAGGAGAGAGGTTTAGGTACCACCACAGCACAGGGGGATAACTACAGTTCAAAAAAATTTATTATATATCTTATAAAGACATAGAAGAGTTCAAAGGTTCCCAGAAGAGAGAAACAATAGCCTGAAAAGCCAGCCTTCTAGTGGAAGAGGGGAAACTGAGGATGTCCTCAGGTCACAGCTAAGCAGCCTCCTGTAATCTGTTCCAACACCCCCATTGGCACCAAGACAAAAGGAAAAGAGTGTGAGGTCAGAGAGTGGTCAAGCGTCCTCGCTTACAGTACATGAAGAACATGACCAAAAAGGCTCCTGCAGCAGAGGGGTTAAAAACCAGTGGGAGGTGTGTAAAGGCGGAAGGAAACCCTACCTGCTCCAGAAAAGTAAAGATAGCATGGGATGGAGAACAGTCACGCTCAGTTCAAAGGAGGGGCACCTAAGAATTCATTGATAATGTGCCAAGGAAGGGAGAAGCTACAGGAAAAGGCTTGTGAGCTGAAGCTAAGACTTCTCCCATCAGAGGCAGTAGGAGCTGGCAAATGTGCCCAAAGCCCACATGGGCATGCTCAGCCCCCTCCAGAAGTGGCTGAATGCTTCACGAAGCAATGCAAGACACTCATTCACCACAGCCCTGGACACCAGGCAGCAACAGCTGCCCATGTGATGGATACACCTAGTGGGAGACTGGCAGCTGTGGTACTTAGATGCTCTAAATTGATGAGCACTCACCTCCTACCAGGAGAACTTGGCATGGGCAATTCCGATGTAAATATGCAGGTGTTGGACTTCCTGAGTGAACTCAAGGAACTCTCTGCTGAGACCAGGAAAGTGGCAGCCTTAATAAACCATGAAGTCTGGGGAAAAGCCCAGGGCATGGCGACCCTCACTTCAGACACGTTTTAGCAGAATAGCTATTTTTGTGTGATAATCTTGTTAGATAGTTAAAAAAATAAATAAAATAAAACTTTTGCAGTAGAAAAAAAAGAAATGATAAATATGTAAGAAGAAAGAAATGATAATTACCCTGATTTGATCAGAACATACTATATTCATGTACTGAAATATCACACTGTACCCCATAAGTGTGTACAAAAAAATAATACAGAGAGGGGAAAGTGGGTGTGTGCATGACCGTTACCACAGTCAGCTGACTAAAACTTTCTGCCTCCCAAGGAGAATCGTGTGGATGTTTCAGGTTAATCGACTCTGGACTCAGGTCAAGCTCTGCCCTCATTTTCCAGGTGGGCGGGGAAATCCTCCCAGAGCATAAGTACTGGAAGTCAAGGGTGATAGCAACAGACAGTGATCCAGAAGCTGCTGCACCATGAATGTCTCTGCACTGAGCCTCACCAGACTCCCAGGGAGCATCTCTGGGTTCCTCCAGCTGGCCTCCCTGCTCGGCTTGCTTCTGTTCCTGTTCAAGGCAGCCCAGCTCTACCTGCGCAGGCAGTGGCTGCTCAAAGCCTTCCAGCAGTTTCCATCCGCACCCTCCCATTGGCTCTTTGGCCACAAGGTAGGAACCAATGGAAAGGGGAGTAGGAGGGAGGGAGGCTGTAGCCCGGAGACTGGCCAGGAAGTCCACGGACAAAGCCTGTTGCATGCACTGAGGAAACCCAGATTATCTCTTAGGTTTGGCCCATCCCAGCACCAGGAGCTCACTCCCTCAAAAGAAGCCTGTCCTGCTGTTACTCAGCTCTGTCACTCAGCTCTGTCACTCACTGCATCACCAGGCAGATCTGACATCTGTCCTGGCAGCCCTGCATTTGGAGGACTGTGGTTGGTCCTTTCTGAGTCTCCTCCTCTCCAAGCTGAGCACTGCTATCTTCCTCGGCTCTTCTCAAAGAACCAGCCTCCTAGATGCTCACCTGTCCCAGTCACTGAATGCCATCAGTACCTGATCTGGAGCTTGCCTCGATTTTTATGGAACCTCATAAAAATTACCTTGAGGAATTATGCTGTGTGGTGACAATTTTAAAGACCCTCAAAAGACTTCAAACCACAGTAAAAGAGTTTACTTTGCTGGAGTGGGTGGGGAATGTCAAGTAGAGGGACCAACCAGCTAGGTTTACTGAAGATCAAGGGAATTTTCACAATAGGTGATTTTAGGGACTGAAACCCTGATGATCATAGGCCCATGTGAGTGGGACAGAAGCACTGTACCTTCCAGGTAAGGGAGACTGATGTTTGAGTTACCCTATTAGACAAGATCTGTTTAGCTCCAACTCACCCTACACTGTGAGGTTCTTTGCTGTAACTCAATGCCCAGCACAGAGCCTGGCACAGGTGTGTAGAGTCACAGAAAAAGGAAGGAAAGACGAAGCCAAAGGGCTGGGGAGGTGCAGTACCAACCCCCTATCCTGACAGCTCTGGGGAAGGAAGGCACAAAGCAATGTAAGGAGCACAGAGAGGGGCTCAGCAAGGGATTGTGCATTGAACACACTTAAGAGGAGGAGGAAGATATGGAGCTTATGTCACGAACGAGGCTCTGATGCCAACAGCTCCATCCTACAGGGCCAAAGGATCCCAGCTTTGAGCAAGTGCTGGGAGACACCAAAGTTCTGGAAGTCAGCACAGATAGGTCAGCAAAAACAGCTCCAAATCTCTAACATCTCTTGAAAGATCCATAACTATGTCCCTGTGGTCACCCTGATCATCACTCTATTGCAAGGACTAGACCTAAACAAAAGATTTTATTCATTTGTCTTTCCTTTGATGACAGATCCAAAAGGATCAGGAGCTGCAACAGATTCTGTCATGGGTAGAGAAGTTCCCCAGTGCCTTTCCTCGCTGGCTCTGGGGCAGCAAAGCTCACATGGTTATCTATGACCCTGACTACATGAAGGTGATTCTGGGGAGATCAGGTGAGAGAGAAACCTCATTCTGGCAAGAGAAGCTCCTCCCTCTTTAGTATATGCCCCTGGTCTGTCATATTCCAGAGCAGAGTGATGCTTTAGCCATCAACCCTAACCACTACCAACCATTTACCCAGGCCACAACCCAGCATATGGCCCAAATACTGGAGATATAACACAGCTGTGTGGAGGGAAACTTTTTTAATGTTTTTATCTTTCTTTTTAAATCAAATCTTGAGGCAATCTGTTATGCAAATTGCCCCAGATCCAAAAAAAAAACACCAAACTTCATATCCACACTGGCTTGTATTCGAAACCTCTAATTGTCACCTGTCTTGGGTCACAGGATGACTAAGCCACCATCCATTATAGAAAAACAATGAAGCTCTGTCCTGTTCTTTGGCACTGATGACATGGCCTGTTTCTCTTCATCATAGTCCTGGGGGTGTTCAGCTTCTGGTCTATGGAGCTGCCTTCCTGAGCCCAGCTGACTATCAGGACAGAGAAGGGATGGGAGGGAACGAATTGCCAACTGATAGTCATCAAGAACTCGTGGCAGCACATGGTCTACACCACAGCTACCTTGGGACTGCACTGTTTGGTCCCCAGTTTCCTGTTAAACCTTTACTTTAAACCTTTCAGATCCAAAGGCCTCTGGTACCTACAGATTCCTGGCTCCCTGGATTGGTATGTATGTCTCTAGTTAGGTTTCCAGTGTTATTCTCTGGTTCACAGGATCAACAGGTGACAGGCCAAGGAATGTCCCATCCCCAAATCAAGTCTCATTTCTTCTAACCATACCCTCCTTCCTTCCTGTGCTGGTATGAGACCTCCTAGTCTTCTGCCATCTCTCTACTCCAAACATCCCAGGCTAACATTTAGTTATGGCCTTTTTTTTCCTGCCCACAATACTTTTTCAGCCTTTATCTCACAGTTTTCATGATTGTAGCCGGATATACCAGCCCATTTAGGAAATTCACATTCCTGAAATGCACCATGTCCCTCCTTCCTTTGTCCAAGAAATTCCACCTTCTTCAATGTTATCTTCCCCATCTCTACCCCCATAGTACCTCCCTAATTATCCCAGGGGTATCTCTGATTCTGTATCCTCAATCCACATACACTTATCCATCTCTGGTCCAGGATATGGTTTGCTCCTGATAAACGAACAGACGTGGTTCCAGCACCGGCGGATGTTGACCCCAGCCTTCCACTACGACATCCTGAAGCCCTACGTGGGAATCGTGGCTGACTCTGTCCGAGTGATGTTGGTGAGTCTCTCTCTTTCATTTCCACTCACCCACTCAAGAGCCCCTCTCAGATTCCCCTGTCTAACACAGACAGCCATCAAACAGAGTCAGATGAAATAACACTCTCAGGACGGTACTTCCTAAAAATTAGAGGGGACAGAGAGGACCCAGGCATCAGGATAGAGCCACACTTCACTTATGGTGCAAGTCAGAAAGCATCAAGGTGGATACAGACCCTGGATCCCACTTCCAAGTCTTCAGAACAGTCAACTGGAGGAGTAGTCAATCATGCCAGACAGCAGGACTGGCTGACCTGGGCAATGGCAGCTTCAAAGGCAGGCTAGAACTAACAGGATGTCACTCAGTCAGGCTCTGACCTAAGGCCCAGGGCTTTTGCATGGACTTGAGTAACATATGCAATGAAAAGGATACCAGGTCTGCATTCTCACTGCCACTCTGCCATGCCATCAATTGCAACATAAACTCTAATTTATTTTTATTAGTGCACTTTTATTAGTGCTTATAGTTATACACAATTGTTGGATTCATTCTGGCAAAATCATATAGCAAAAAATTTAATTTTCTCCAGTTCAGTCACTGGTGCCCCTTCCTGTTCCTCCCCTCCTCCCTCCCCCTATTCTTCTTCCTCTTCTCTACTGGTCTTCCTTTCGCTCATTTATTTACTTATTTTTCGATCAGTGCTTTATAGATACACATAAAAGTGAAATTCACTGTGGTATATTTATACATGCACATAGCATAATTTTGTCAAATTTATTCCTAATTTCCTCTCCTTTCCTAACCCTCCCCTTCCCTCTCAACCCTGTCTTCTACATCACTGATCTTCTCTATATTTTTATGATATCTGACATCCCTTCCCCTTTTTCCTTATTTTGCTTTACCTTCCGCATATTACAAAAAAACATTCAACCTTGATTTTCTGAGTCTGGCTTATTTCACTTAGCATGATGTTCTCCAGTCCCATTCATTTACCAGCAAATGCCATAATTCTACTCCTCTTTGTAGCTCCATAAAACTCCATTATGTATATATACACCACATTTTTTTTTATCCATTTAACTGTTAACAGGCATCTGGGCTGGTTTTATGTCTTGGTTGTGCTGCTATAAACTATGAAGTGGCCATATCACTATAGTATACTGATTTTAGACCTTTTGGATAAATACCAAGGAGCTGGATCATATGGTGGGTCCATTCCTAGTTTTTTGAGGAACCCCCATACTGTTTTCCAGAGTAGTTATATTAATTTACAGTCCCACCAACAATGTATGAGTGTACTTTTCCCCCACATCCTCACCAGGTTTTATTGTCATTTACATTCTTGATAATTGCCATTATTACAGGATTCAGATAAAACCTTAGTATAGTCAAAAGTCTGATTTATGACCCAACTGTTCTCAGTAAACTTTTGTTGAATAAACAGAAATCAAAGTCCCTGGTGGCCCACTAGAAGTCCCAATAGCGGCAACTTAGATTTTAGGTTTTCTTTTGCCTCCAGACATTTGTCCCCTAAAATTAGAGTCCTACCAGTCCCTCAGATGGAGCTCAGCTCTATATTTTGCTGGTCAAACAAAACATTATAACTGACTTTCAAAATTCAAAATTTATTATAGAATACTATGCTTAATTTTTAAATAATTTGTGAAAATATAGGCACCATTTAACAAACATTTGTTTCAGCAGTTTTTAGTGCATCTGCTCTCTAAAGTGAGGGACATGGAATGGGATATCTGGAGATGCATAAGCCTTCTAGGGAAAATGAGAAGATCATTGCCCCTATCCCAAAACAGGACAAATGGGAAAAACTCATTGACAAGGACTCCTCTGTGGAGGTCTTCCAGCACATCTCCATGATGACCCTGGACTCCATCATGAAGTGCGCCTTCAGTTACCAAGGCAATGTCCAGTTGGACAGGTCAGTGACAACCCTTCAGCTACAGAGTCCTTGTTCTTAACCAATTGGTGTAGACTCACCTGAGAGGCAGAAAGATCAGTATGGATGATCACCCCCACAAAAAGAGAGATTCTGACCCCAGCCCCAGACTAAGCCCTAATTCCCTACCAAAATCAACCCTGTCCCAGCCACAGAACCCTGATCCCCAATACAAGGTCTGTAAGGCAGAAGTAATGTGTGTCTTAGTGTTGTCTGTCCCCACAATTCAGGAAAACTCCACAACAGAGCCCACTCTGCCTGCAGGTCCTCTCTCTTCACAGTCCAAAATGTTCTGCATCCTTTCCCTCAGGCATTCCCAGTCCTACGTCAAAGCCATTGGGGACCTGAACAACCTGTTTTTTGACCGTGTAAGAAATGCCTTTCACCAGAACGACACCATATATGGTCTGTCCTCTAATGGCCGTTTGTTCCACCGTGCCTGCCAACTTGCCCATGAGCACACAGGTTCTGTCTCCTCCTTGCCTCCTCTCCTTTACCAGGGGAAGTCTAATAGAGCTGGTCATGACCCCTCAGGCACAGCCAGGTCCTCTGGTATTCCAGCAGGACTTGGGACACACAAACACTGAGTACTTCCCTACTGCAAGGGTTGGGAGCTGAAATGTTAAGGTGCAAGACGGTGTGCAAGGGATTACTTGTGCCATCTCATTGGTAATATTGATGAGACCCATCCCGAAAGCTTATACAAATACTTTATGTGCTGTACTCTAGACGGGAGGTTTGACCTGCATTTGATTGTTCTGGGCCCCCTGACTCACACACCACACACATCCTGAGTTCTACGAGGCACCCAAATTGGTGCAGGGAGGCACATGGGGCTTCTGGGGGTTTCTGTGGCTCTCAGCCCTGCCTGGTAACTGCTGTTCTGGGACAGACCAAGTGATCAAAGAAAGGAAGGCTCAGCTGCAGAATGAGAGAGAGTTGGAGAAGATCAGGAGGAAGAGGCGCTTGGATTTCCTGGACATCCTCTTATTTGCCAAAGTGAGTATGTGGGAAAGAAACCTGGGGCTTTGCCCAGGGGAGGGAGTTTACAAACCCTGCTCTCTTATCTATGGCCTCCCCAGATGGAGAATGGGAGCAGCCTGTCTGATGAGGACCTGCGTGCCGAGGTGGACACCTTCATGTTTGAGGGCCATGACACCACAGCCAGTGCTATCTCCTGGATCTTCTATGCTCTGGCTGCACACCCTGAGCATCAGAAGAAGTGCAGGGAGGAGGTCCAGAGCCTCCTGGGGGACGGAGCCTCCATCACCTGGTGAGTGAGAGCTCAAGAGGTGGGAGAGCCCTGCCTCTGGTAGGGACAAGGTGCTGGTCTTCCCAGGTCCTGCCTTCTGCTCAAGATGGCCTCACTTCAGGGACCACATGGACCAGATGCCCTACACCACCATGTGCATCAAGGAGGCCCTGAGGATCTACCCACCAGTACCAGTTGTTGTCAGAGAGCTCAAAACACCTGTCACCTTCCCTGATGGACGCTCTTTACCCAAAGGTATGATCTTCCCAGACTCATTCACATAAGATCTCCCCAGAGATAAGAAGGATCAGAAATCCCCACGTGCTTCAGCAGTTCTGAACCTGTCTATGCCTCCCTGTGTATTTTCCAGTACATATGCCCAAATGACCTATAAATTTCCTTCCAATTCTAATAGTCCACATAACTAGCATCCTAAACTTATCTTGTTCTTTAGCAAACATTCCTTCTTCTTTAGAATCTTTGGTCTTATGGTGCTATAGTTAATTTTAGTCTGTTGGCACTGATGTTCTTTGATTCTAGTTCAACATTGTAGGAATCATGGGCATCCATGATGTTCATATGTCCTCATTGTCATATCATTTTTATCATCCTCTATATTTGTGAAGAAATATAGAGGATGTATAATGTGCAGAAAAATTGGTGAAATGAAAATAATTATGTGCACATATCTATAAATGTGATGCATCTCAATCCCTGGAAACTTCTCTACAGAGATGTCAGCCTCTGGATGTAATATCTCATGACTTTAGCTCTAAAATTCTATTTCCTGAGATATGGAAGGTAGACAGGGGCTAGGGAGAAGTGGTTCTTTCGTTCAGTCAAGGAAAATAAAAGAAATCAGCAAATTTCATGGCATGGGTCAGATGTGGTCCAGTCCCTCAGGAGCCTCAGGTTGATGACAGAGAGCAGCTTATGACTGGATATGAGATCCCTGCCATGGTAGCCAACCATCTGTTGGCTCATACCTCCTTAGGTCTGAATCCCAGCCCTGCCACATCCTACCTATGTGATCATAGGCAATTCCTCTCTGAAATTTAATTGCCTCATCTGAAAAATAGGGATCCCGCCATCTTCCCTGGTGGGTTGTTGTAAGGACTAAATGAATTAGTGTGTACTCCTCAGTGGAAATTTTTCAAAAACATAAGCTCCCACTAGATTTATTCCCAAAAGTAAGGTACGATGCTTTCTTGCTTCGCTCTTGGATTTGTGGTTTTCTACTCCTTGCCAGGGCTCAGGTGTTTTGTCAAATCCACACACGTTCTGCTCAGAGTCATGCTTTATAGGAACAGCCTTCTGTGCATGCATGTCCCCTGCTGGCTGGAGGATCATGGCCTCACCCCATGGGCATCATCGATCTTCTCTCTGCCCCACAGGCATCATAGTCACACTGTCCTTTTATGGCCTTCACCACAACTCAAAAGCGTGGCCAAACCCAGAGGTATGGAGGTCCGGAGGGGATGGGAGGAAATGATCTCTGAGGATACCACCTCCCTCTACACCCACCTCTGGATAGTCTGTCCCCAAGTGGATCAGAATCAGAAGCTTGACCTCTGTCTATCCTGGTCCTGCTGCTCTCTCTCTGCAGGTATATGATCCTTTCCGGTTTGCACCAGATTCTTCCCGACACAGTCACTCATTCCTGCCTTTCTCAGGAGGAGCCAGGTGAGGGGTCCTGTCTTGGTCATGGGATGGGGGAAAGAGGAGTCATCTCTGGGCATATACCCAAAGTTTGTGATCCCTTAAGTTGCTGTACAGCATCTTCAGGGATGGTGTTGTTTGTTGGTGTTTGTGGGAAAGAAACCTCATGTGGGCATGTCGTGCATGAAAGAACCATGGCACTGCAGGGCACACCACGGACATGCTGGTCCTCTGCCCTTCCCAAGGTCAGACAAATTTCACTGTCAGAGGGTGTCCCACACATCAGCATGTTCTGGTGTTTTTCTCACTTTAAGGATATAACTTTGTGAATTAGAAATTCAGTTGCCGGGATTCTTACCAGGTGGAGCCCTCTCTTCCCGCACATTCTAAATCCAGCCCACCACCCTTTCTGTTCAAGTCACCAATCCTCAGATCACTGAAGGAAGTGACGACTTTGCTAGTGTTTGTTTTCCCAAGGCCTGGAATGTGCCAACTGTTCAGTTAGAGACTGAAAGGTGAGCTATTTGAAGAAAGTGTCCCACCAGTGTATATGGCCCCTTAGCCTCCACGTTTGCAGTCTCTCCCAACATGATGTTTGACTATATGTTAATGTTCACATTCCCCGTACAACATTCCTAGTTGTCAAAATTTGACAGATGAAGTAAGGTCTACATACCTTGAAATCACACTTACAGTCCAGCTTCAGACAAAAAGCATTAAAATGAGGACAGTAAACTGCCTTTGAGAGAAAGCCACTCTATTTGGTATGTGGCACATAACATTTGAAAGCTTCCTCCAAAAGGGTTCACTCCAAAAGGGCTGCTGCCTTCATCCACAAAAGCTGCTGAAATCATCCAGTGAGACAAAACATCATATAAATTTTACTAAAAGCTAATAGAAGTAGGCTTTTTTCTCAGCCCATATGCCTATGAATCCTTCAAATGGTAAGTCAGCTTCCATAGAAGAGGCTTTAAGCAAATTGTTTTTCCAGAAATTGGTTTTCTAGGATTTGTTTAATTCCGGGACTACTTCTTCCTACGATGGCTGCAAATCATGTTGCTGCCACTAGGGGTCAGGAGAGTATTAGATAGTTTAGGTCAAAACCAATATGGCCTTTTGTGGTATTCCATTCTGTTTTACATTCCATTACTAAATTTAAGTGAACCGAATTTTTAAAATCAAGTGACATTAATTAACTTATTTAGTGTAAGATAAATTATTAAGCCAGCCTCTCTGTGCCAGGTCCTATATAGGCTAGGTGACAGGAACATAGAGATGAAAGATATTATCACTGACTCCAAGAATTCAAAGTCGAGGAAAAAAAGTGCATTCTCTAGAGACAAATACCTAAGCTTAAGACACATTGTTCCCTTCTTTATTCTTTCATTCACTCATCTGAGCAGTTTGTAGAGTATTCCACATCCCTAGCACTGTGCAGACTGGCCCTGGACTATGATGTGTCCTTAAATAAAGCTTGGACGGCACCTTTAAGGCCTGGGAGGGGGAAGGAGAGTCAGCTAGCATGGGGTGAGGACCAACTGATCACTGATCTGAGATTTTAAGATATGTAGGCAGAGATGGAAGGGAACATTCTCTATGATCCCCACAGCCTGAGCTGAGCTAGGAAGTGAGACTGGACAAGCAGGAGGTGGGTAAGGCAGCAATCCAGAGAGATGTGGAGGGAGCTTGGGCATTTGGACATGGAGAGCATGATGGAAGGCATGGGAATGTCTGAGTTGGGCTGTGGCTTGGTGTGTAGGGAGAGGGACGCAGGAACACCAGAGGAGTCCAGGAGAGGATTCAATCTTCAGCTAAAGATGGCAAATAGGGACAGTTCTGGAGTATAAGTAGAAGGCTACAGATACTAGTGGAATGAGGGGGTTAGAGAGTGGCAGGAGCCTAATCACCCTGTGGGTGGCAGATGGGGCTGCAGCTCAAGGATCCCCAACCCATCTCCTACTCTAGGAGCTTCTTCATTGATATCTGGCTTCCCTATGAGGAATTCAGTCCCTAGATCCTCTTAGATGGAATGTACAATCAAAAATTAATTATTTAAGTTATTCATGTGATTGGACTCTGTCCCTTAGAGTACTGGTGCGGTCCTAATAGAAATTTCCTGCTTCTGAAAGTAAAAGTAGCATCAGGGCCAGTCTTCAAACAGTCATAGACCTTGTCAAAGATCAGGAGAGTGTGAACCAAGGCTTGGAGATAGAGGAATGTGTGATCTGTAAGTAAAGGTGTCAGGCAGGCCCCATGAAAGAGGACCCTGAATGCCCAGCTCTGGGCTGGTGCTCAGGGACCACTGCCTGCCCAGCCTAGAACAGGCCTAAGACCAAT
Organism: Marmota flaviventris; assembly: GCF_047511675.1. Taxonomy (NCBI): domain Eukaryota; kingdom Metazoa; phylum Chordata; class Mammalia; order Rodentia; family Sciuridae; genus Marmota; species Marmota flaviventris. The sequence goes on along the minus strand of NC_092507.1, from coordinate 36,269,887 downwards.
GCTTACTTCACTGTCCCTGCCTGGCCCAGGAACTGCATCGGGAAACAGTTTGCCATGAATGAGCTGAAGGTGGCTGTGGCCCTGACCCTGCTCCGCTTTGAGCTGCTGCCAGATCCCACCAGGATCCCCTTTCCCATTCCGCGACTTGTATTAAAGTCCAAGAATGGGATCCACCTGCGTCTCAGAAAACTCCACTAACACTGGTAGGTCAAGTGCAGGCTCTGAAGGCCTCCTAGCTGTGTTGTCACCTGCTCCCGTCCCCAGCCTATCTGCCCACATCCTGCTTTCCCGTCTGCCTACCTGCCTTTCTTCCCATCTGCCTGTTCCCTGTCCTCCTGTCTGTCCTCTCACCTGCCTCCAGGCTCCCTACCTGTTTGTCTATCTCCCTGTCTCCCACCTGCCTACATCTCTGACTATGCACATAACCCAGCCTGCCTGCCCCTCTACCTGTCTTTTCCCTTTCCTCCTACATGTTTTTCTCTCTCTGAGTTTCCTAACACTGCTGTATTAACCACAACCTTAGTGGTTTTAAATGATGGGAATTATTATTCTTTTACAGTTCTGGAATCAGAAATCCAAAGAGGGTATCACTGAGAGAAGACCAAATTGAGAATGTAAACAGCCTTCCTCTGCAGGGTTTAGAGAGAATCTTGACCCTTGACTTCTCAAACTCAAGCTGCATTCCTTGCTTTCCTCCATACTGGCTCCCTTGTACTTCTTTGAAGCCAGCATCTTTTCAAACTTCTTTCTCTTACTGTCTTCACATTTCCTTCCTGTTTGTAAGGAACCTTATAATTACATCAAGTCCATCCAGGTGATCCAAGATTATTTCCCCATCTCAAGATCCTTTACTTAATTAAAACTTGAGTTCCTTTTGACATATGAGGTAACACATTCATGGGCTCTAAAGTTTAGGATTTGAGCAACATTAGAAGCCAATAATGAGCCCAACAGAATCCCTCCCCAAATGGCACCTCATCTGTCTATCTGAACCTCTCCTACATGGTTTCTGTCTACCTGATTGTCTTTCACATAAACCTCTCCATCTCCCTCCTCCCTGAAATAAAGTTCCTAATATCACATGTAGTGCCTGTCTTCCCTTGGGAGGAGATAGAGGGAAAGGGAGACAGGCGGGGAGACAAGTCTTTTCTGAGGAAGGAGCAGGAGATGACATTTGCCCTGTAGTACCAGGACTGACTCCTGCCTGGTCCACCTCTCCAGACATCTCACCCATATGAACCCTGATGCCCCATAGCTGATGAGGGTCCCATGTAGTGGCTGTGTTTAGAAAAAAATCTCTTGTCTGGGAACTCAGAGGGAGAGGCTTACACCTTTTGGGGAAAAAAAAGACCAGGCCTCCATTCTATTCAAGGAATGTTTCTCATGCTAGATTTTTTTCAGAATAGGTCCCAGCTAGAGCCCTTCTTGAGTTGAGCTGAGCAGGAAAGACTTGCGGTCCTGGTCTGGCATGAGACCTGGGGGACCTTTTTATTTCTTCTTTTTTTCTTTTTGATGTACTGGGGATTGAACTCAGAAGCACTTTACCACTAAGCTACATACCCACCTCTTTTTATTTATTTTATGTTGCAAGAGTCTAAGTTGCTGAGACTGGCCTTGAACTTGCAATCTTCCTGCCTCAGCCTCTAGAGTAGTTGGGATTATAAGCATGCACCACCACACCTGGCTGAGGACCCTGCTTGTCACAGACCCAGTGAGATGCAAGAAGAGAGCCCAGCCTGGCCATGTCATCAGACACCTGATAACCCACGAGTCCCAGCCTCCTCAGGAGGTTCAGGAGTGGATAGTTTTCCAGTAAAGGCTGGAAGGAACCCAGATGAGCAAATGCCTGGCCACTCTGAGGAGGGGCTTCATTGACCTTGCTCACATCTGGTAACTGCCTGGACGCTAGTGCTCCTTGCCCTGGGATGACCCCTGTGTGCCATCCAAGCACAACTGCATCTGCTTCCCTTATCTCTGGGTCTTCAGCACCCATGTCCCTCAGTACTCCCACCAGGCTCCCTGGGCTGGTGTCTGTACTTCAATCATCCTCTCTCAAACCACACCCTGCTTGTCTTGCTGGATCTGAACACAGGTTCCCTTATTTCCTTGAACCGTTCGTAGTTCAGGATGCCATAGACAGACTTCCCTGGAGTCCTTCGCCTTCCCCAGTATCCTATGCTCTGCTTCGCGGAAAGGGTTTCTCCCCAAGTTGCCTGAGCCAGGACCTCCTTCCTTGTTTCCTGACCTCCTAGGTCACTAAGCTGTTCAGTCCTGATCTGAAGAGGGGCAGGAAAGGGCTGGACATTTGGTGCTTGACCAAGGGGAGAGGAGAGAGTTGGGGCAGGAGAATGAGCAGGGAATGCTACAGGAGGAGGTTTAGTAGGTCCCCGGGTACCAGATGATACATAAGGGTTCATGCTGGCCATACTCATAGAGAACAGGAAAATAGGAGCTCAGAATTCTGGGTTGCCAACCATGGGCAGGTGTTCTAACCACAAGATTCCAAAAAAAGTGTGTTGCCAAAAATTTGACCCTGTTGCCTGCAAGTAACAGGCAAGAGCCAGGCTGATTCACATTCATATACCCGCCTCCCATGACTCAAGCACAGAGATACTCGTGTAAACCACTCCTACACACCCATTGCCCACTCCACACTCTATCCACACACACATGTGCACATAGATGCCCAGGATTACAGGAGACAGAGGGTTATGTTTAGAGAACTAGATGGATTAACAAGAACTTAACTGTGCTGCCCAACAGTCCCAGCCTCCCTCTGCCCTCCCGGAGGTAGCCTCCCCTCCCCTCCGGCGCCAGAGCTCTCAGGTCAATCTTTCACAGACACATACTGTCAGGGAGATTGGCAGTACTAGTAATGGAGTCTTGGTCAACATATGCCTGAGTTAGGAGGCCCCAGCTAGTTCCTTCTAGATAAGCATCACAGGTTCCTCCCCTTAATATTGAAATGGGATCACAGACTCCTCCCATCAGGAGGGTCATCAACCCTGCTGACACCAGGTAACTGTCTGAGGGCTAAATATCCAGAGATAAGGGAAGCAAATTGAGTTAAGCTTGGGTGCCACCCAGGGGTCATCATGTGGTTCCCAGTTTGAGGCCCTCCCCAAAAGCCCTTTGCAGCTTCATACCTCACCCATAACTCAACACCTGATTCAAGAAGGACTTTCTTTCTCCCAGCAAGTCCCCCTCTAATGCCACTTTGCCACCTTCCCCAGCCTAACCCTGAATGCCTAGAGCACTGTGAGATATCACTGCTGAGAATGGCAGGGATGCCACAGCGATCCATCTCAGGAGGGACAGAGACACCCTGGAGAAACCATCTTCCAATTCCTCAGTGTTCATGGGGTGCAGGGGAGGGGGGGTGTGCTTTAGAATTATCCATAATTTTTTTCAGTTTTTGTTTATGTGAATTTCTGTTATGTCTGTTATATTCCAAACCACACACACACACACACACACACACACACACACACACGGTTAAAAAAAGAAACACATCTCAATGAAGGGACAATGCCCTGAGCCGTCCCTCCATCATGAATCCAGAGGCAGAGCTTCCAATGCAGTCACTGAGGCTGGAATGTATGTTTTGTTACATTTTAGAACAATTGTCAATTATGGGACATAAATTTTCTCTAAGCAAGTAGGTGCTCACTAAGTGTTTGTTGAATGACTGAATCAGCTCTAGAATACATGCATAACAAGCATTTATACATACATGTTGATGTGGCACTCTCCTCTAGGAAGCTGTCTATGTTAGTGCCTATTCCCCTTCCAAATTACAAGCCTCCAGAAGCCAGAGAGCCTCAACCACTCCACATCCAACCCAGAAGGCAGTGTCCGGGGAGAGCCCACTGCCAGGGTTATCTGGTTCCTGGTTCTCTATAGAGCTACTTCCCAGGCCCACGGCCCAGAGACTTCAGGTGGAGATGGATACCATTCTTGGAGCGCAAGATCAGCTGGGGCATCTTGATGGGCACCCGCGAGGGATCCAGAGAGAACTCAAAGCGGTGCAAACAGAGGGCCGTGACCACCTTCATCTCATTCATGGCAAACTGCTGTCCGATGCAATTCCTACAGTGAACAGCACAAAGAGATGTTGCTCCCTGGAGTGTTGAGATTGGTGAAATTCAGGACTCTTAGTAGCCAACAGAAATCGATAACTATTTTTGGTTGTGAAACTGGCTGGTGGATTTATTGATTTGGACTTAAGAAACAGATCTTGGGAGAATGATGAGGAGCCCAGGCTGAGTAGCTTTACACTGGGGATTCTGGTTTGAGGTCTCTCCTGGATGACTCACCCATCCCACCCGCTTCCCTAGGACAGGAATACAATAGTAAGAAAGTTCCCTGGAGTTTACCCTGCATGACGGTACCCACAGACCCAGCATGGTCCCCCTCATCATGAAGCACTCCATAATGATGCCTCCCCCATGATGTCCTGCACCCCCCTCCACAGCCTTGAGAGCCTGAAGATGCTGGGTTTCTTCCTACCTGGGCCCAGCTGAGAAGGGCATGAAGGCGAAGGGGTGGCGTCCAGACATATTTTCAGGGGAAAAGCGCAGGGGATCAAAAACCTAAGGGATCATGCTTTGTTTAAATATCCACCAGGTCCTGGCATAGTATAAGCCCCATACCCTCCCCCACCCAGTCTGACTCCAGGCCCAGAGATGGAGTACCTCAGGGTCAGGCCACACTGCGCTGTTCCTATGGAGGGCATAGATGTGCAGAGAGATCAGGCTGCCTGTAGGTGGAACAGAGGCCTGGTGACAAGGTGTTCCTGGAGCAGCTAGGTCCCCTCCATATAAAGGCTAAATCCTCTACTATCCACTGCCAGTGACAGACAACTTATGTTCACACTCATCAAAGTAGCTTGATCATCATCATGACTGGTTTCTATAGACCCAGCACTGGGCATGGTCCTGACACAGACATTGTGGAAAGAAATAAAGGAGAAATGAACCCACCCTACCATAAAGTAGGACAGACAGGGTCTTAATATCCTTGCTGCTTTCAATGAACTCTCAGTAAGTTTATTATTCATAAGATTATGTTATTAATAGTAACAGCTACCAATCACTGGTATGTCCTATGTGTTGGGTTGGGTGGAGGTCTGCACACTCTTTACATCATGTATTGCTGTGTATGTTGTACACTGCACAACATCATAGTCTATCTATAGTGAATCTTGCCCCCTGAAGTTGTCTAGAACTCAACCTGGGTATGCACGGTGGTATTGGAGAGCCCTGATGAACATTGTCTCTTAAATCCTGACAACAACTTGAAAAGTAGCTATTCTCCTCACCCCTATTTTACATAAGAAGAAATGGAAGCTTAGAGGTGGAGGAATTAATTAATATGTTGTGAAGCTGGTTTGACCCAGGGCTCTGAATGCAAAGCCTGAGCTCTTTCCCTTTGGTGCAAAGATTTGACCAATAATCTAGGAGGTTTCAGAAGAGGATCCAGAGGACTCTGATTCTACTCCCACAAACCCACCCCATCCCACCTGCAGGCAGTGAGCGACCATCCACAAAGTTGACAGGCTTGCTAAGCTGGCGGTACACCTGGGGCACAGGTGGGTAGAGACGGAAGCTCTCCTTGATGCACATAGTCAGGTAGGTCATCTTGCCCAGATCATCCCTGCCAGCAACAGAGGACACTTGGGAATGGGGGGTAGTAGAATCCTGGAAGAAAATAGACCCCAGCCCCAGCTTCCCACCTCACCACCATCATCCATCCAAGAGTCAGAGGGGGCACAAAAGCTCCAAGTGCCCAGCCAGATCAGACACAGTGTGGCCACTCAGCCCCAGCAATCTGGCTCCACTATCTCCCATCCCCTCCTCATCTTTGCTGCTAGGAGAGGAAGGCACAATACCCTAGAAATGTATGCATCCAGCCATCAAAGACAAGGACAGATCTATGTACGTATCTCAGGACCCCATCAAAGCCCCACAAGGGACAATTCTGTAGGTTCTGCTAGTTTCCCCTGCAGACTTGAAACAGAAAGGACAGGAGTGTATGTTGATTTAATTAACCAACCTATATTCATGAATTGTTCAAGGGGTACAGAATGATAAACTGATAAATATACACACATACACACACACACACACACACACACACTCGCACACTACACACGCACACTTGGTCACCAGGAAGCCCAGACTCAAATGTGAGGTCCAACTATAACTACTGTGAAATATCTTATTACAGAGAGCCCCAAACTCCCAAGTTATTTTCCCTCTTGTCCCGATTTTTCATTTGTTGTATTGTTTTATTGAATATGTGTCCTCTAAGTTGCTTCAAGTTCTAAACAGGATGAAGGGAAAGCAGAATGTTTGAACTACCTGCCTCAGGGTATGTTCACATTGTTGCCCAACTGAAATCCTCTTTATAAAGTCAAGGTGAGCCCCACACCTTCTGATGCCTCTGTCCTCAATATCCAGGCCTCTCAACCTTATTCCTCCCTCTGTTTTTCTCTAACTTTTCAGTTATGTGAATTTGTCTCTAAAAACTTCCCAAGAATAGCAACTTGGCTTCTCCTCCTCTTCCCATTTGCCCCACATATACTACCTGTCACCCGGCTGGATACCCTGGAAGGTTCCTACATCCAAACAATAAAAATGAATAACAGAGATTCTTCCAGGTCTCAGATCCTAGACTTACATATAGGTCAGACCCTTCTAGTGAACCCAAAGTTCCTCCATTGACTGGACACTTTATGTACCTCTGCTATGTGTCTTGTCTGTCCTAGAGGCAGTTCAGGAGCCCATAAAGTTGAGGTGCCTGGCAGGACACAAAGGCCTGAGGGGAGGAGGCAGTTGGGGGAGAGGAGGCTGTGAGAGATTCCTAGAGATCACACTGCAAAAAGAGTTTGGGGCCAATCAGGTGCCGTGTTCAGGACTTCAGTATTGAGCCAAGAAACAAGGCGGAACATTTGGAAGTTTTTAAGAGATGGAGTTTGGGAAAAAGTTCTTTGTCCTTCACCAGAGGGAAAAGATGTAGGAGTCCAGAGGCTGTGTACTACCACCCAAAGGCAGGTGACAAAGGCTGGCTCTCCCTACCGCCTTAGCAACTTCCTCCTCTTTCTCTCCCAGCCCTCCCTGCTCTGTCCAGGAACCCAGAAGGGTATTCATGTTCTACCAGCATAGAAATTCAATTCATAAATATCAGCCTCTTATTGAAAACTTTCTCTATGTGACAATGAAAAGGCTCCATTTGGGAGAAGTGGGCTACAGGGTACATACACGCTCAGCCACCCACAAAAGCCATAGCACCAGAAGAAACAGGTCAGTCACCTCACCTCATCTCCAGGCACAGGACAGGATGGCACAGGACAGAATGGGCACAGCCTCTCCCTGGGTTGAGCACAACAGACTGGGCTCACTCTCAACCTTACTCACCACTGGAAGGAGTCCTTGTCCCCTAGGATCTCACGGACCTCCTCTCTACAGCGCTGCTGATGCTCAGGGTATAGAGCCATGCAGTAGAGAAACCAGGAGATGCCACTGGTGGTGGTGTCATGGCCTTCAAACATGAATGTGTCCACTTCAGCCCGGATGTCTGTGTCTGATAGCCTGAGCCCATTTTCATCCTGGGTTAAGGGGTAATGAGACAGCTCAAAGCACTTGAAGTAGATATTAAACAGAAATTGAAACAGGAGTTATCAAATGCAGATATGGAGGAGAAAGTGAAAGCTGCTTTGCAGACTGGGAGTATGAACTTCCCATCTTCCAAGCCCAGCCTGGATGCCTCCTACTCCAAGAAGCAATCTCCGATCTCTCTGACCAAATGACCTGTGACCTTACCCTACCCCAACTGTCAACTCTGCTCACTTGACACACAGAATGCCACCTGGCAGGTGAAGATATCTTTGTCAACATCCACCAACTATTCCCTCTACTAGACTGTAAGAACCTGGAAGGCAGGGCCAGGTCTTTCCCATCTCTATACCCTAGTGCAAAAACAGATTCCATGCAGGTACTCAGTGAGTTTATAGAACAGAAAAATAAAGGACCAAATGAATAAAGCCTAAATTCTAAGATTCTACAATGCCAAGATTCTTGGGGCTTTTAGAAGTCTGGAAATATCTTCAGGCTTCTACCATGTAACCCAAGCTCTCAGATCTCTGATGCCACAGCCCAGCCAGACACACCCTGAGTATCTGCAGCTTTGTTGATATGTGTCATGGGACAAGGAGCAAGTTATATTTACCAGGTAAAAAGGTAAGGAGTACTTAACAGCCTCTTCTGCTGGACAGCTGGCCCTAGGCAGAGATCCCTCTGTGACCAGCTCTCAGTGGGATTGGGCAACTACATACTCACCCGTGCTTCCAAGAGAATATCCAGGAAGTCCAGGTGTTTCCTTTTCTGAATCTTCTCCTGCTCCTTCTCATCCTTCAGGACTTCCTTCCGCTTCCTGATGACCTGGTCTGGGCCAGGAGCACAGGTTGTGCTGTGCCTGGGAACCCATCCTCTGCCCAAAAGGGAACTGAGGTCCTATAATAGGAAGCATGCAGAGGAGCTGGGAGGAAGAACCCAGGTTTCCTAGGAGTGGGCCCTGCAGGGAAGACCCACCTGTATGGTCATGGGCCATCTTGCAGGCCCGCAGGAAGCGGCGGCCATGTGGGGTGAGCCAGTAAATGAAGTCGTTGTGGTACTGGAAGGACTCGATGCGCTGCTGCATCAGTAGTGTGAGGTCACTAACTGCCAAGTAGTAGTTGTTGTCCCTGCACAGCAGAGGGTGCACGGAGGGCAGAGCCCTGAGCAGCTCCCTTCCAAGCATCTGGCCCAAGCACAGCACCTCCTGCTCTTCCCCTCCTTTACCCTTAACCCTCCTCTCTAAAGCAAGCACCAGCAAGGCCTGGCTCATCCCAACAGGGCAATAGGACAGGACACAATCTGTTCTTCAATCTGGGCCCAGGAGCCCTGCCAACTCTCCTCTGAGCTGGCCTGGGATAGGAATTAGGGGGCCAACCCCAAAGTGTCTGCTGACCTTTGGCACAGGCCTTTCTCTCCTTTACCAAAGGTGCATTTCATGAGTGTATCCAGTGCCATGTGGCCCACATCACAGAAGATGTCAAAGCTCTTATCCTCAAGAGCCTTTTTCTCCCATTTGTCCTAGAACCCAGAAATGGGAGACAATGTGGTGGTCAGCTGGGATGGATGCCCCTCTCTCCCCTTCAGGACCCATAACCTCCCTTCTGCCACCAAGCTCCCCTCTATGTGTACTCCCAGTCCCTGCCCTGCCCTGCATGCTGCTGGATTATGGGGTTTGGCAACCTCTGGGCATCAGGTCCATAATGCAGGACCAGGAGGCAGATCTTGCAGAGTGTACAGAGACGTTCTCCCAGTCAGAGCAGCCAATGAGGGAACAGGTATGCCAAGAGGTGGCGAGCTCCCCAGCACACCTGCAGCACACCTGTGCACATCAGGCCTGCAGTAATGCTGGAGGAGTTTCCTACAAAGGAAAAGACTAGCCCTGGTAGCCTCTAGGAATTCTCCAGCCCTGAGACCCTAAGCTGACTTGATATCCCTCTTAGAGATAAGTTGTAGCCACATCAGGGATAGGAACTGTGATGAGCAGAGAATGAAAAGGAGACACTTTAGATGTGAAGGACTTTCCTGATACTCTCAAATACAGGCAGCCCTCAAATCTGCTCCAATAAGGCTTTTATTGATGCCTCCAAGAGCCTTTTGGTCTGACAAGAAAGAGGGCTGGACCTCCTGATGGAGACAAAACCAGGGCTACCTGGACCCTGGGGGTTTTAGCACCTAGCCAGCAGTGTCATGCAACAGGAGGGCAGCAGAGCAGGGCATTGGTATTGCAGGCAGAAGGTAGACTCAGGGACTTAGGGGATCTCCCAGCTACAGAGCACCACCTTCCCTCCCCCAGGGCAAAATGAGGGTACAGAGGGCTAGCCCATCAGCCCACAGCTCCAGGAGCCTGCCACAGGGAGCTCACCAGCATGGCATGTGTGCATTCAGCAAACACAGCCACGTAAGGCTTCAGCACATCATAATGGAAGCCAGGTGTGAGCAGCTTGCGGTGCTGGAACCACTTGGGCCCATGAAGAACCAGCAGGCCTTCCCCTGAGAGGAGATTAAAGATGGAAGGCTGGTGAATTCAGATAATCCTGCTCCAAACCTAGCACCCTGGGATGAAGCACTCCCCATTTCCCATCCCCAGCCTGAAACCCTCTAGGGTGGGCCACTAAATTACACTCTGTACCCCCACCAACTAGGCACACAGAGGCAGAAGAAGTTCTTGACTGAGAAAGCTTCTTCTTCAGGGCAAGATGGCACAGCTTCTGCCCCTCAGCAGCACTTACAAAACCAGGACTCATAGAACACCGAGCTCACACTAAGGAGATTTGGCCCCCTAGGGACAGACAGGCAGGAGGGAAGCCAGCTGGGCCTTGGCTCTTAGCTGCTGGGACTGTGGCCACAGCTTCAAGACCTAGGGGACAAGCTGCCATGTCTGTGTTTTGTGGCCTCAGGTGGAACCCTATCCTCCTTCCCCCCGCCCCCCACCACACACACATACCCAGCCATGGAAATGCATTCCTATCTTCAAAACTGCATCTCATTTTCCTAAGCCTTTTGTCCTTTCTTTTTATCCTCCCTTTGACAGTTAAAAATAGAGTAATAATCACTGAAATCCGCAAAAAATAAAAGACTTCCCTGTGTTTCTCTGTGAGTCGATAGTGTTGAGACTGTTTTCTTCCTCTTGCCCTGCTCTTCTCAGCTCCAGGAAGGTGCTGATCGTAAGTAAAAAGACTTTGGAGAAGCATATGGCCTTGGTTCAAAAACACTCAATGTCTCCCACCTAATCTCAACATCAACCCACAGTCCTCATGCTGATAACAAAGGTAACCAATCCTCCCTGCCGAGCCTCATCTCCGAATTGAGGTCTGCTTTCCAGTCACCCAGAGCTCTTAGTCTCTGGTGACACCAGCCATGGTCCTACTAGTATAACTTTCCTCTGAACCTTGCCCCAGAGAGCACTATCTACTAAAATGTCCTATAGAGCAACTCTAGAGCCACTTTCGTCATGCCCACACATATCTCAGAGCCCTACCCCTGCCTGGAAAGGAAGCAATATGGCAGGCCCAATAAAGGAGGTCCTGGCCCCACTTCCCTGCCAGCCAAGAGCTTTCCTGCTCCTCCCACTGAGCTGCTGAGCCAGAACAGACACATTGGGGGCTGGCCTGTTCAACTGATAGGATCAATGACTCAGTGAGGCAGACAGGACCAGATCCTGGCCACCCAGCACAAAGGGTGAGAAAGGAAAAGAAGGGAAGGCAGGTGCTCACTTACCAATCCACTGGAGAAAGAAATCGTACACATCCGGGGCCTTAGGGTCTGCAGTAGAAGTAGAAGTCGGTCAAGCAGGGATGGGGGTTCCCAGAGGAGGCTCACTGATGAATGGGGTTGGGACCTTCACCATCCTCTTCCCAGACTTAGGACAGATGCCCAGGCTCTGAGCCCTCTGCTTTCAGAAAGCCCCACCTTCTCCTTGAGGTACCTTACCCCCACGGCTGTACACAGCTTTGGCATAGTCAGGTTCATAGATGTTCAGGAAGCCAAGGAACTGTCCAAACCAGAGTTGGTGGGCATAAGGGAACTGGTGGGCCCAGGATACCACCCTTTCCAGGAAGTCTGTCTGCTTAGCCTGAAATAGTAATAGAAGGTCAGGAACCCAGCGTCACTAGCCAGGCCCTAGGTCGCTAGGCAGAGAAGAGAGGAGGCAGCCCACGCAGCTGGGGGCTCTCTCCCCACTCCTCTGCACACTCTCTCCTCAACAGCTGGATGCAGCGCCTCCTCCAGCCCCTCAGCCACTGCCTTAAGTCCAGGGAACCTTGTCTGATCCAAGTCACCACCTCCACAGATCCTGAGGATTGGGCCTATTTTGGTCACCAGCCATCAGCTGTGCCTTCTCTGGGGTTCCTCTCCTCCCATGCCCCCTGAAGTTTGGTGTATTCTCCCCCAGAGTTTCATCCCTCAGGATCCTGAGTTCAACCCAAGATGGTTGTAAGAGTTCTCATCACCCTCGAGCACACGTTGCCAAAAAGCACAAAGTGAGGGAAAGGTGAGCTACTGGAGACCTAAATTGACCAAATTGTGTGCATGTACAAATACATAACAATGAGTCATCCCACTATTATATATAATACAATGCCAATAAAAATATTTTGTATATATATTATATATACGTATATAATATATATTCAATCAAATAAAACCCCACAAAGTGATAAAAATCATCTTTACCTACAATTAAGAGGGAAAATTCTAGTTTGCCTTTCAAGCTCTTATTCCTAGAAGTACTCCTTTTCCTCATGTCTCTTATTTTTCCATCCACCCTCCTAGGTTTTCCTTATCAACTTTCTGATCACCAGGGCCACTTCCTTTTTCCCCATTCTCCCAGGTCCAGGAAGCCAAATTGGATGTGGCAGATAAAGGCTTAAGTCACAGAAAAGCCAGACTCATAGTATCCCAGCACTGAAAAGAGCCTATGGCTGATCTGGTTCATCTGCACCCCATTTCCCTCCTTATCAACCATGCTTGTGTCCTTCAGCATCCCTGCCATAGACAGGAGACCCTGACCTCATGCTGACCCTGACTTCAAGTCACAGTCAACTTGCCGTAGACTCCCTGTGCCACCGATTGCCCCAGGAACCTAGGTCGAGTGAGGACAGCTCCCAGCATTTTCCCCCAAACCTGCATCTGCAGCCCCTCCAAGAGTTCTGGGATGTCTTCCTTCTGGGACACATATGGCTGCTGGCCATTTCTTCTCGGTTATACAACAGGTTGCATCAGACTTGTCCTCAGATTCCCTGAGCTAAGACATTTACTCGTAACTCTGGGACAGTTTGTTTTTCTCCATAAGGAAGGAAGCAGGGGGAAATCAGGATATGGAGATAATTCACTGAACCTAGCTCCCCAGCCCCACCCACCTCATCCTCTAATTTGCACTCCTTGTTAACCCTACTAGGAATAAACAATAGCAGGGACTGGGAAAAGCGAGCATTAGTTATCCCTCCCTGCTCTACTCCCCAAGAGTCTGAATAGGTTTTGCTCCAAGAATCAGATCAGAAGAGGACATCAATATTGCCTAGTCAAACTATGACCTCTTTTTATAGGTGGGAACAGCCCAAAGTCCAAAGGGAATTGATGTGGGAACGGTCCCACATAAGTCAGAGTCAAACAAGAATCATGACTGAGGCTCTTCCTGCTGTCTTTCTTGTTAATAAGACTTCTTAGGCCACCAGACAGTTGTCCTGAAGCTTAGCTGGCCAGTGTCCAAAGAAAAAACTACCTGCTTCTCCAATCTACTGTAGCCACAGCGCTCCCAGTTTCTCTCTTGAGAACCAAAATTAATCTGTTCACAAAATGGTAAGGACATTAAAAAAAAAAAAACAGTTCGGAGGGGAGAAAACAGAGATTTCCTCTTCCCTAGCAAGTTGCAACCTTCTGAGTACAGGTCATGTTGATCTCAGTCTCTAAATATCACAAGTTGCCTGGCCTCAGACCTCCACCCTCCGAGTATCTCTACGTGTGAGACCTCAGACACCTTTAGCGACAGGAAACTTACTGCTTTTCAATGCAACCATATTCGGGACTGTAAAAATTCTTAACAAGACTTCTTAGTCACTGGACTGAAAGTCACCCGCCTGGAGCCTTTCCCGTGCATCTCTGCTCTACTCTCTGGAACTACTTAGATCCATGTTTTGGATGAATGAATAAAACCCTTGGTGACTTAATTTGGGGGAGCAAAGCCATTCACACACAGGCTAAGCAGCAATGGCAGCATCCCCTTGGGACTATTAAGCAGCTCTTGGGTCCCTTGATATCCTGTTGTCTTAGGCGGGTTTTTTGTTTGTCTGTTTGTTTGGTGGTGCTGGAAACTGAACCCAGGGCCTTAGGCATTGGAGGCAGGCACTCTACCAACTGAGCTATATCCCCAGCCCATCTTAGGTGTATGGAAGTCTCTACATGATATCCTCCAGGTCCCTCAAACCCAGCATTTTGAAACAAGTGCACACATAAGTTTATACATATCATGTTTTCCTCCAAAATCTGTACCTAGCCCCATCCCATAGAATGGAACCACCACCCATCTCAATGCTAGCTAGGAATATGAAATATGATTTCTTTCCATGGTTGATAGTGACAGCAAGGTCCCTGCTATCCTGTGTGGAATCTGGCTCTCCTCACTGCAGGCTCTACAAGTGAATTTTACAGTGGAATTGGCAAAACAGAGATAATAAAACCAGATGTAGCAGCTCCAGGGAGGAGTCTCCCACCATGAAACTCTACAAATCCAGTACCCAAGGGTCCCACACCCTAACAATGATATGTGCTGCCAGCCCTGAGCCTCTTCTTCCTGGGCCTCAGATCCATGCATATTTGAATTTGACAGAAATTCATTGCTCTGTTTACAGTCCTCCAAATCCCATCCATGTGGCTCAACGGATCCTTTTCTCTCTAACTAATATTGCCAAATCCCACTGTGATTGAGATGGATGGATACCTCAATTTAATAAAGCTCCAAGGGCAATCTTTGTCCCCTTTTCCTAGTGGTAAAGGGGACTTCACTGATACCTTCACATCTGTGGCAGAGGCCTTAATACCCCTCTCCTTTGCCCACCGTGCCCAGACCTGGACTATTCTACCCCTCATTCTGCTCCATTCCACTAACTGCCTCCTCAGCATCTGTCTAGATTATCTCCACCTAACCTTCCTGGCTCCCAATTTGCCCTGCACCTGACCTTCCTATCCACCATTTTCCCACCACCCTGGCCCCTCGCCTCCTATTTGCCTTCCACCCTGGCCTCTCGGCCTCCTGTTTGGTCTCTGTCAATCTATGCACCACAAGCTTTGTAATTTTTCTCAAACACAAGTCCAACCTCGGTCATTCCCTTGCTTCAATGGCTCTAACGTTGTTCTTGGGGGAAAAAAACATAGCCTCTTGGCCTGACCACAAGTATGTACACGACCTGCCTCTGCCCCCACTTGCCTCATCCTCTCTATTATGTCCTTGTTCTCACCTTCCAGAAATGCTGAGCTACTGACACAGGCACATACTACAACTCAAAAATTAAATTAATAATCCCAGTGATTCAGTAGGCTGAGGCAGGATCACAAGTTCAAAACTAACCTCAGCAACTTAGTGAGAACTTATTTCAAAATAAAAAAATTAAAAGGGCTGTGAATGTGGCTTAGTTGTTGAAAGCCTCTGGGTTCAATCCCCAGTACAAAAAAAAAAATCAAATTAACGTCCTAAACACACAGTGCTCTTTCCAGCATCTATGCCTGTACCCAGGTAGCCTCTTCTGTCTTTCCTTCTGCATTTCCATGAACTTCTGCCTCCAGACCTTATAAGAGTCACCTCAATATCACCTCCCGGGAACTATTCTGACTCCCAAGCTGAGAGGTCCCTTCTCTCAGCCCTAGGATCCATAAAAATGTGCTGTGTTATCCATCTCTCCCTCAGATCTAGGTCCTTTAGTCTTCACCCTCCGATCTCAGCATAGGATCAGACATGGAGTTGTTGGTCAAATGTTTGTTGTCCGGGAAAAGAAAGACCAAAGACTGGATTTATTTGGAAGGAAATAGGAGAACAAAGGAAGCAAATATCTTGGGGTGTTTTGCATCAAAAATCCCTCTACAACGATTTAACAGTAGACATCTATCTGCTATCTTAGCAGCTTGCTAAGACTCCATACTGTATTCCTTTTGATATTCTTCTAACTCCAACACAGCAAGTTGAAGGTGATATCTCTATTTTATCAAGAAGAAAATGGAAGCATAGAGAGGGGAGTGATTTACCCAATAGGGCACAGCAAAGGCCCATTGTCAATGTTTGCTGAATAAAATGAGCCAGTGTCTTCACTAACCCATCCAGGGTCTATTCCAGGGACTATTCCAGTGATGGGCAGGGCCAGGGGCAAGGTCTCAGGGAACTCAGGGGATTACCTGCCCTTGGACTGGAAACAGGCATGCTCCCCTCCACACATGCACACATTTGATTTGTCAGCTCCTCCCAGAAACCCCAACCCTAGATCCACAATTAACACCTAATATGTGCAAAGTCTTCCTTAAGCCCCAGAGCAGAATAAGAGGCACTCTACAATAGGAACTGACCTATCCCAACAAGACACATTCTAAGAATTGAGTAGGATAAAAGGTAGACACTCAGGGCCTCATGATTGGAGACCAAAAAGGGAGAAGCCCATCCTGATGGACAACTCCATATCCAACACCCTTCAACCACCAATCCTCTTCCTTCCCTTCCCACTCGCATCTGCACCAAGTCTAGGAATCAAACTTGCAGTTACTTTTTATGGATCAATCATGTCCTGATTTAAAATGCAGGAGTCCAGGGCCCAGCCTTAACTCAATTTCTGAGCTATTGTATGGATTTAGGCAAATATTTTTCCCCCTCTGAATCTCAACTTCCTCATCTTTACACTAGGGAAACTAATCCTCCCCCCTCCCTACCCTCCCTATTTCTCAGGTTCAGGTGTGGATCCAAACAACATCAGAGGTGCCAAGCACTGAAGGCACACAGTGGTTCTATGCCTTCCATGGTTCCCCAGGAAACTTTTCTAGTGTTTAGGAGCAACCACCCATTTGATCTTTACATGCCCATGTTCCTAGTGTCAAGCAAAAGCCCTTTAGGTGGTTGTTTTGGAGATGAGAAGCCAGGCCTGGACTCTTTTCCAGACTTCCTCACACTCCCAAGTTTCAGGAGAGGGGGAGGTTAGGAGAGAAGAGGACAGTCAGCTCTGGCACAGAGTTGTGAAGAGGACAAGATCTCTGTCCTGGGGAAGCCCACTATGAGAGCAAACCTAATTCTGATGGAAGCAGGTAGAATTGGGGATGGAAGGGGAATTGAAAGTCTCCCTAAATGTCTCTCATATTCACTTCATGAGGGTTAGACTTCAACCTTCTCATGACCCTCCTTCCATACTTGGCAAAGATTCTACCAAGCCCTCCTGACCCCTCCATGTATCATCTCTATCACTCTCTCTCTCCCCTCTTCAAATACTCCTCACTACTTTCCAATATTCCCTATTGGTTCATTTGATGATGGCTGGTCTGTGCCAGGCATTGTGCTGAACCTTGAGATCCCAGGGATGAATCAGAACAGATCTCTATCCTCCAGAGGTCACAGACTGGAGGGAAAGATGGGAAATTACTGAAGCAAAAAGAATGGACCTAATGTGGAATACTGGGGAGGCACTTCACCCAGGGCTCCGGTGTCTGCTTTCCCCTCTAGATAGTAATTTCCATGAGAGCCTGGGCAGGGTCTGGTTTTCTCCCCAACCCACATTTATTTTTTCCTAGTTGTCCCCAGGATGCACATAAGTTACTAGGCTATCTCCAAAAGATTATCTAGAGGCAAGAATAAGCCTTGAGGTCAAGCTCATTTCTGGAGTCAATAGTAGAAGAGAGGCAATTCCCTAGATAGAAGATGAGGAAAGAGGATTTAAGAGGTAAAAGGAAAAAATATGTCCCTGAGCCCTAATCTCTGGCATCTACACCTGGGCTCCCAAACTTGGCTGCAGATTAAATCACTTCTGGAGGTTTTAAAACTCAGATTCCTGGTCCCGATCTGACAAATTAGAATCTCCAGGTGCTGGAAAACCCACAAATCTGCTTCTCCCAGTGATTCTACTTCCCTACCTTGTGTTTAGAAATGTCTGATCTAGATGCTCATGACAGAAGACATTCCTAAAAGTGGGTACTATGATGGTCCCCACCACACCGCAATAATGAGAGGATGAGCCAGGATCTAAACCCATGAAGATGCCATGCCTCCTCTGTGTCCCATCACCAAAATTTAGACCCTCTGGGAGGTCTCTCATGGCATTGCTTATCTCTGCCTCTTTCATTTTCTGCCTTAGAAATGGAAATCTTTACGCTGCATAGAGCAAAGAGGATAACGATGACACTCTAAACCTGACAGCCTAGTTCTA
Source organism: Marmota flaviventris (assembly GCF_047511675.1). Classification (NCBI taxonomy): domain Eukaryota; kingdom Metazoa; phylum Chordata; class Mammalia; order Rodentia; family Sciuridae; genus Marmota; species Marmota flaviventris. The sequence continues at coordinate 36,251,886 of NC_092507.1, read as the reverse complement.
GGGCACTGTCAGGGGCTTTGGTTCCTTTCCTATGCCATCGTCGAACCTTGAGCCTCACAATGATGGAAGGAGTCTGTAACCTGAGATGTTCCCAATGTGAAGTGCTCACTCCTTCTGAAGCCACCTTCAAAGGCATGAATGAGGAAGCAGTGCCAGTAGGAAAGCTGAACAGAAATCACTCCCCTTGCCTAAGCTGAAGGTCTCCCACCCCAGCCCCCTAGGGGATTAGGCCTGATTCTCTGAAGAAAGGGAGCTGCCTCCTTTCTCTACCCCTCCCCACATACCTGAAGAGCATGCCCAAAGAGCCAGTGGGTGGGGGGCCCTGAGAAGCTTTCCATAGCCCTGGCCAACTTCTGTCTCCGCAGCAGCAGGCGAAGGAGCTTGAGGAAGCCGATGACCAAGATCACTCCAGACACCCATAGGCTCAGTCGGGAGAAGCTCGGGGACAGAAAGCTGGGCACCATGATTACAGTTGCAGCACCCAGGTCCAGCCTGCCTCCAGTTGCTTCTGGGTTCTCTTTTATTCTGGATCCAGGCATCCAGCCAGTCCCCACCCCCAGCCACACCCTGCAGCCAACAGTAGTCCAGATTGGGCTGAGTGCCAAAGGGTGGAGACAACAATCTCAAAAGTCGTGAACAACAGAAGAGAATACCTAGCTGACTTCTCCCAAAACTTGACTGAAGAGAAACTAGGTAGTAGGCTCAAAAAAAAAAAAAAAAAACAGGCAATGGTCATCCCACCTTGCAAGAGCAAACAGAAAGTGAATCATGCATAACATTGGCATAAAAACTCCCTTTTCCCACAAGCACCTTGTATGTTTCCAGGACTTTGTACACACTGTTCTCAATTCACCCAGAAAACAAGGAGATTGTAGGTGCTTGCTCTTTATACCGATTTCCCAGATAATGAAATCAAGACTCAGCTTGCCTGTGCTCTCTTATAAGAAAGTTTCCACTATCTCCTTCAACGTGGACCCTAGACAGACTTGTACTTTTGTCAGGCCCATAATGCTTTGGGTCCTTTTTTGTGAGGCAACTTTATGGATAATGTTCTACCCACAGAAGAGAGATCCTGAGACAGAAAAGAGCCAGTTGTACCCCCCAAAAACCATAGAATAAATGTGACATTTAAGAACATAGCATATCATCCTTTCAGGATGATTAAGGGAGTTCATCAAATGCAATCCCTCTTGGATGGATAGAGCTACTTAGGCCCAGAAATGGGTAGGGAAATATCCAAAGTTGCACAGCAAGGCAGTGGCCATCCCCCAATGTCCTAGTCCAGGTTTCTGTTGAAGAACAAGCGTGGCCCAAGCACCTCTTGCTTCTTCCTCCAATGTTGGCTTGTATCAATCAGTGCCCCAGCAGCACGCAGAATTCACTGCGGATGTTTTAGATGAAGAGTAGGCAGAGTTAAGGCATCAAACAAGATATGCTGTAGCATCCTGAGACTAGCAACAGCAGGAAATCCGTCCACTCTCCCAGGCTGGAGGAACAGTGTTTCCAGAGCCTGGTGGAAGCTGGATTTATGAGGAAAAAAGTATTATCAGAGAAGTGATGCTGGAACTGGAAAGAAAGAGAGAAAAAAATGTTCCAAACCCTTTCCTCTGCCACCTTCCAGGCTTTCCCAAACAGAAATGAGATGATAAGGGATCCTGGGGAAGTCAGTCTGTGGAAGTCAGATTGCCAGCAGGGACAGAAGAGCAAAGACTGAGTGGGGCAGGGAGGTTTCAAGGGGCAAATGAGAACACAGGTGGACTTGGAACTCAAGAACTCAGTGCACAGACGGCGGGTACCGACCTAGAGGAGAGTGAGGTGTCAACATGGCCTCCTCATCCCTTCTGGCAGAGAAGATCAAGCCTACTCCCAGTTTGGAAGAGTGTACCCAGAGCGTACCCACAGGCAGAAAAGGCAAAAAGAGACTACAATGAATGGAAATCCAAAAGTGTATTCTCCATTAATCTGCCACACTTCCACAAATTCCACAGTTGTTCTTCAATTTATTGGACTAAAACAATAAAACACTCATTTTAAATGAGTGCCCCATTTAAAATGCAAGTCATCCAGGTCAGAGAATAAGGGTACATGATAAGCTAACTGCAGACTTTCATGCTTTATAGTAAATTAATTTATCAGCCTGGCAGTGTAATAAAAGAAGTATTGGGGGGAAAGGTTTCTAAGAAAGCTCCAATCTGATAAAGGAGCCATGCCTACTGGCAGCAAGTATATGAGATTCACCTAAAAGTAAATAAGGCTAGGCTAGAAGTTATTAGATGGGTAGTGTAGATATTGGTTGAATGACTTTCCAACATCTATTTCATGATTATCCCTTCTACACAGTACCACAAATTCACTGCCTTTGGAATGCACTGGAATTGCCCTCACCCTCAACTCCAGTATGGACCTGTATTTATGTAATATTTATAGTCTATCTGTCATACACTGCTGATCACTCCCTGGCTATAACCTGGTAGGGCAAAAGGCAAGTCAGCAAACAACTAGAGTCACAAGCTGGACAGCAGCCAACTCTCAGATCCTAGTCCTACTAGATACCCACCTGACCATCCTGATAGTATAGTACAGATTGTATTCATCTTGCCCATAGTGATTAATTATTTCCAAGATAAGCACGTGATCTAGAACTCCTAGATAAAGTTTCACCTAAACCTAAGATTACCTTTGAAAGGTTTAAGTGAGCAAATAAATTCTCTTTGTTGTATAAATTCTATTTGAGTTGGATTTTCTTTCACTTGAAATGAAGGATTCCTACATGACGTACTTAGGAAAGCCCAGAAAGGTGGGAAAGGTTTGGTTAAGTAGGGCTGAGATGTATTTAGGGTGTTAGCCTGGGACAAACTGACTGGAATTAACCTGAAACAGCACAAGGAGGATCAACCTGGTATATTTTGAGCAGTGGGACTAGCCTGGGAAGTACTGAGGGAGTTCATAGAGGAGCCCTAAGTGAAATTAGCCAGAGTAAGGTCCATAAGAGGGGACTGAGCAATGATCTGGGTATGAAGAACGTGAGCAAGATGGATACCACTCATGGCCTCTGAAGTCCTGCAAAACTTCTACTGCCAGAAACATGACCAGTGCTTGTAGTCTATTTATCAGACACACCCACTCTCCACTTCCTTGTTAGTCTGGCAGTCATCCATACATCTAAGTCAAAAGTCAAGTAACCACATGATCAGAATCAAAGGTTGAGTACCAGCCAACTCCCTAGTTCTTTCCCACTAGCTACCCACATCCAGCCACCTTAGAAGAATAATTCTTAGAAGCCCAAATGTACCTCTCTGAAGTTTCCACCCACTAGTCTTAGTTTGGTTCTGAACGACCTGATAGAAAACTTCTACTAACAAAACAAATGGCAAATATATATATATTTTTTAAATGTTCGACATATGAAAATGCAAATCAAAATTATAATGATATTTTATCTCACTCCAGACAGAATGGCAATTATCAAAAATACAAATAATAACAAAAGCTGGCAAGGGAGTGAAGGAAAGGAACCCTCATATATTGTTGGTAGGACTACAATTTATTACAACCACTCTGGAAAGTAGTATGGAGATTCCTCAAAAACATATGAATGGGACCACCATATGACCCAGCTATCCTACTCATTGGTATGTATCCAAAAGATTTAAAATCAGCATACTATACGGATGCAGCCACATCAATGTTTAAAGCAGTACAATTCACAATAGTCAAGTTATGAAACCAGCCTGGAAGCCCATCAACAGATGAGTGGATAAATACAATGTGATATATATATACACAATGGAGTTCTACTCAGCCATAAAGAAGAATGAAATTATGGCATTTGATGGAAAATGGATAGAACTAAAGAATATCAGGCTAAGTGAAACAAGCCAGATCCAGAAAGTTAAGGGTCAAGTGTTTTCTCTCATATGCAGAAACTAGACCAAAAGAAAAAAAAAAAGATCTTTTAAAATGGGTGGGAGGACTGGGGTTGTAGCTCAATGGTACAGTGCTTACCTTGCATGTGGAAGGCACTGAGTTCAATCCTCAGCACCACATAAAAATAAGATAAAGGTATTGCGTCCACCTACAACTAAAAAAATTCTTTTAAAAAGTGAGGGGTGGGAGGGAATCCCATGAAAATAGAAGAGAGATTAGTGTAGTAGATGAGGGGAAAAGAAGAAGGATGTCAAAAGGGAGGAACAGGGCTGGGGCTGTAGCTCTGCGGCAGAGCACTTGCCTAGCATGTGTGAGTCACTGAGTTTGATCCTCAGCACCACATAAAAATAAACAAATAAAATAAAGGCGTTCTGTCCATCTACAACTACAAATTTTTTTTAAAAAAGGGAGGATCAGTGGAATGAAAGTGATCAAATCATTCTATGTACATATATGAATATAGCACTATGAAATCAGTATATATATATATATATATATATATATATATATATATATTGCACTAATTTAAAAATAAATAAATAAACTGAAGAAAGACTAATTGAATAGAGGAAAGGGAACAGGAGAGGGAGAGTGAGAGGGTAAGGAGAAGTACTGGGGACTGGACTAGAGCAAATTCTATTCTATGCTTACATAATTATGTCAAAACGAGCAGTGTTATATATAACTATACTGTACTAATAAAAAATTTACACATAAATAAATAAAATGGAAAAAAGAAAACTACTGTAAAGAGGCTTAGAGATAACAATACAGTAGTGTTCTAGAAAGAGTTGGCACTGGCCCTCAAGAGCAGATTATGAGCATTACTTCCAACTTTAGAGTTCAGTGACATCATACTGGTAGCTTGCAATTGGCCATCGTGTGATTATTTACACCACAGAAATTGGCAAATGCCACAAATCAAGGCTTCCTCCCCCCAGGAAGCTAGGTGTTAAACATTTTCCAACATACCATTCCCCCAAACCCCCAGCTGCAGAGTAAGTGACCCTCCTTAAGTGGTACTTGCCTAAGAGACCATCATTATGCAGTCTTGTAGGACAAGGCTGGAAGGCACCTTTTCAAACTCCTGGGAAAAGAAAAGTAACGGTCTTTAACCCCCTTAGCCTGTGGCTAAGGGAATATGGAAGGAAAGGTGGTTGAGGAGATGGAGAGGAGATAGACTGACTTTATCCAAATCCTTCCCAGTAAATCTTCTCCTCCAGAAGACTTCCTCCATACCCTTCTGTTGTGCAGGGGCTCTGACCCAGGAAACAAAGTTAAGGACTCAGCAGGTAGAAGATGAGGCATGACGTAGTTAGGATAATAGAGGTGGCAACAGCCTCCAGCTTTGACTTCAGCCCTCAGCCAGTTTTATTTTTGCCGCCATTTCACCCCAGAGTCTTTCCCATAAGCCCTTTTTATATGCAGGCCAAAGAAAGAAGGCACACAGATTACATAAGTGGGCCCATGCTCACAAGAAAATATTTATGACCTCAAGCACAATGAATCACAGTGTTTCTGGCCTTGACTAACCATAACATAGTCAGTTCCCAGCCCTGGCTATTCATTAAAAAACATAACATAGTCTGCCAGAAGTCTTGGCAAGGGAGCCAAACTATAGCCATTTGGGGCCTGATCCAAGAATCCAACCCTTTAGGATTTCTCACCATACAATCCACCTGTCTTGCATCTTCTTCCACCTGCAAAACCCTGAACTTTGTTTCCTGCATCAGAGGCCCCACACGACATCTTCCTTTCCAGAAACACCAATTAAAGTCAGTCTTTGAAATCTGCCAAGTTTCTCTACAACTCTTCTGGGTGGGTTTATTTTGTTCCTTCATTGCCATCATTTGAGTGCTTGTCCCATCTCAAACCCTTCCATAAGTCCCATCTCAAACCCTTCCACTCTGCTGCAAGTGGGAGACCACGCTGGTATTTCCCTTGTTTTGCATGGGATAGATAAGACACAAGCATTCAGTAAACCCATGAGCAGGTGCACGAATTAAGGGTATTACAGGCACTGAGTGATGTGGGAGTGGAGAAAACAGGATGATGGGCATCCACAACACAGCACAGCTCTCACCCCCAGCTCCATAAATCTTCAAGGGACATTCAGGGCTTTCTCCACTTACCAGCACACAATAGATACTTAACCAATAACTGACAAGTGGATGTTGAAGGGACTGGCTATTACAGACTGGCTGGGGATGTGGGGAGAAGACAGTGAGGAAAGGTTTACTATCCAATACAAACTATATTGGAAATTATATATATATGAAATGCTCTGTACTGATGCTCTTCTGGGGATGCATTTGGCACCTCTGTGGCTAGGTCCCAGAATCCCTTCTCCCCCAGGCCCCCCACCCTTCTGCCTAAGATGGTGGATGATGCTCCTTACTGAAGCTTCTAGCAATCCAAGCCAGCCAGTATGATTGATGAAGAGGTTAGGGGTGAGAGGATAGGTCAGACATAAATGGGAAGTAACCTGAACACCAGGTTAAGAGTTTGGCCTTTTCCTGTTTATACCAGTCAGGACCCTGAGAGGGAAAACTATTGAAATCTTATGAATGGGAGATGTTAATGGGGAAGGGATAGACAAGGCACAGGGGATAACTGTAAGAGTCATTATGGTTTGGATATGAGGTGTCCCCCTAAACCTTATGTGTGAGACAATGCAAGATTTAAAGGAAAATGATTGGGTTATGATACCCTTAACCCAATCAGTGAATTAATCCCTGATAGGAATGAACTGAGCAATAACTGTAGGTGGGTAGGGTGTGGCTGGAGGAGATGGACCATAGAGGTGTAACTTTAGGGTATATATTTTGTTTCCTGATCATCATGTGAGCTGCTTCCCTTGGCCACTGTCTTCCACCATGATTTTCTGCCTCATTCAAGCCCTGAGGAATGGAGCTAGCTGTCAGTGGTCTGAAACCATGAGCCCCCAAATAAACTTTTCCTCCTTAAACTTATTCTGGTCAGGTCATTTAGTCACAGAAGTGAAAAAAACAGAGTCCACAGACAGGAGCCATCCTCATAGGAACATGCCCTCTTTGCCTGGATTCCTCAAGAAGGGAGCAGAAACCCTGTCTGCCAGAGGTCATGCTACCAACACATCTAGCTGTCCCCCAGGAAGAGCCAGTCAGGAAAACTGATGAGTCATGGTCCCTAGGAAGGGAGGAAAAGGAAAAAAAGGAAAGAAGAGAAGGAAGAAGGGAAGGGGAGGGAGATGAGGAAATAGCTCCTTTTGAGATGCCAGAAAGAGTTTTCTCTGATGTGCCAAACATCCTCCTTCTCCCTGCGGGTCTGAAGCAACTGTGTAATTCCCATATCTCTTTCCTCAGTTTATGGGACACTGAATATTCATGTGGGGGTTCCCAAGCTCCAAGATTCAATAGACAGCTCTTAGAGCTCTCCCTTCCTGGCCTGGCTAGTTCTTCATCAGACACACTAGCTGCGTGGGACTTCCAGGAGCTTCAGCTAAGACCATCATCTTGGATTTCTGTCTAACCTCAGATGCAAGCACAGCACTGGGCAGGTTTCTTAACCTCTGTAAATCTCAGGTTCCTAATCTATAGACTGGAGACTATAATAGTATCTACCTTGTAAGGTGTTTGGCAGGTCAAAGAAGATAATGAGTGTGAAGTACCAGCCCCCACATTAAGAATAGCTTAACAGGGCTGGGGTTGTGGCTCAGAGGTAGAGCACTCACCTACCATGTGTGAGGCACTGGGTTTGATCCTCAGCACCACATAAAAATAAAAAAATAAAGATATTGTGTCCATCTATAACTAAAAAGGAAAAAAAGGATAGCTTAACAGTCTTATAGTCGTTTGGGGATGGGAGGTTATCAGTAAAAGGAGAATGGCTGAGACAACATTGAGTCTGGACTCAGGCTTCTTTACCTTCTCAACAGCTTCTCCCACTGAAGTAGACTTGCTTCAGAGTAACCCCAGCTACACTGGTGTCTGAAACTGAGTATGTATGAAATGGATTGGGGAGGGAGAGGGCTATGGAATATGGGTCAGGCAGGCAGAATCAGGAGGCCCAGAAGCTACTGTATTACATTCAGGTATGATCTCAGTAAGATAAGTCTGGGTCCTTCTTCCAGAGTGACCAGAGGGCTATGGATAAGAATCCAGGGACAGGTCCCCAAATTAATATGTTGGGGTATGCTGGGTTGCATACTGTGTTGAAGAGCTGAATTCCAGACCATGAACCTCTATATGATCCTGGGCAAGTAGTTTCCTTCTCAGGTCCTCAGTCTGCTCATCTGTTCAGTGGGAGGGTTGATCAAGGCCCCATCTTGATCTAAGATAACGTTTTGGAAAGGATCTGATGCCCGAGAAGGACAGCAGTTACCCACAAAGTTGTAAGTGGGTCTGGAGGCAGTTGGGAGAGAAGTATTACTGACTTTTTCTCTTTTAATTCCCAACCTCTGTCTATCTAATTTCCTATGTTCTATACTCAATGCACTTCCTCCAGGAAGCCCTTCCCAAGCCCAAGTTCATCAGCACACTGCTGAGTTTGGCTGTTTTTGATTCCAGGCTGCATTTAGCCTGTCATCCACGAACCTCACTCCCCTCATTTTCCAACCCTTAAGGCCATCCAAGAACCCTATTCCTCCTCAAAGGCAAGAACTTCACCATTTCAACTCTTCAGGGACCATGGCTCAGCCTGGAACCATAGACCAACCACCCCAGTATGCCTAGGACTGAAAGTTTCCCAGAACATGGAATTTTTAGTGATAAAATCAGGACAGTCAGGCACACGGGGGCGGGGGGGGGGGGGGGTGCTCGTCACCAGCTGATGCATAGTTGGGTCAGAAAGTGCTTAATTATGTTAAGAAGAGGGGGGAAATGCATGGGAAACTTGTTAGCAAAAGGTGTGACTCATTTCTAATGATTCTTTTTTTAATCTCAGAAAGATAGGAACCAGAAATTGGTTGGTCCTAATAATGTGCCAAGGCTACAACAAACATGTCCAGAATCACAGACTTTGGAAAGCATTTTCTTCAGCATAAGCTCCATGGATTCTCACAAAACCCTGTGAGCTCATTAAAGAAGGAAATCTAATCCCCATCTCACAAGTCACTGAGGTGCATAGAGATTAATGCATGGGGAAATATACCAAATCCACAAAGGAGAAGATTCAGAATCACAAAGATGGCCCTTCTTCCTAATCTGTAACTTCAATGCCATTCCAAAAAAAAAAAAATCTCAACAGGAATTTTCATGGGACTTATTAAGCTAATCCTCAAATTCTTAAAGAATAATAAAGGGCAAAGTATAGCCAAAGGTAGAGGGGGTAGAGAGAGAAGAGGGGAGGGGAGGGGAGGGGAGGGGGGATAGTAGAGGATAGGAAAGGCAGCAGAACACAACAGACACTAGTATGGCAATATGTAAATCAATGGATGTGTAACTGATGCGATTCTGCAATCTGTATATGGGGTAAAAATGGGAGTTCATAACCCACTTGAATCAAAGTGTGAAATATGATATATCAAGAACTATGTAATGTTTTGAACAACCAACAATAAAAAATTTAAAAAAAAATTTTAAAAGATTAAGAGTGGACCGGCCTCCATAGAGATATCAAGACTTATTTTAAAGCTGTTATAATATTGAAAAGTGTGGTAATGGCACAACTGGAACAGAAATACTAATAATGACACAAAAATTTCATGTGACAAAAGTACCATTACAAATCAGTAAGCATAAATGAAATCTTTAATAGATGGTGCTGTGACAATTGACTGTTCACATGGAAATGGGGAAAATTAGATCTCTGACTTAAATAATACGCAAAAATTCTAAATAAAAAGACCTGAACATTAAAATTTTTAAAGTTTTAAAACTTTTAGGGGAATATAAACTATAAAAGAAAAATTGGTGCATTTGATTGCATAATAAAATTGATAAATTTGACCACATTAAAATTTTGAAATTTGTGAATAAAAAAAGGTTATATAATAAACAAAATAAAAAGCCAAGTCAGAAGGAATTGGGTATTTACAAAGCATGTAACTAACAATGAATTAGTATCCAAAATAGATGAAGACCTACAAATAATAAGCAAATGACAAACATACCAATGGAAAAATGGGCAAAAGATATGAAAAGGTAATTCATAGAAGAAACAGAAGAAAATAGAAAGTGGCCAAATTTCATAGAAGTGGCCAAAAACATGGAGAAATATTCAACCTCACTAGAAATCAAGGAAATGGAAATTTAATCCACAGTGAAAATCTATGTCTCATCCAATAACTGGGAGCAAAAATCTTTAAGGTTGACAATACCAAATGTTGGTGTGGACCAATGAAAACCCTTACCTGTTTCTATTCAGAGTGTAAGCTGGACAGCAATGCTTTCAATGCTTGGAAAACTACAGAAGCACAAACCTCACCACCCAGCAATTCTTGTTTTAACCACAGATTCAATTCCCACACTTGTACCCAAAGACCATATCAGGGTACTGGGTGTTCCTTGTGGCTGTGCTTATAATGGTTAATAAAATAAGTAGAAGTAGAAACTTTCCAATTTTCCCTCAGAGTACAAAAGTGTATATATAAACTGAATAATCTGTACAATGGAATATCATAAGGCGATTAAAATGAATCAATCAGTTTACACATATCAATGTGAATATCAAAAATAAAGATGAGTGGGGTGGGGGAGAAAGTTGCAAAAGCATATAACCATTTATGTAAAAAAGAAAAAATTGGGGGAACCAGCTAATGGCCTAAACTTACCAATCAAAAGACATGGACTGGCAAACTGGATTTAAAAAAAGAGTACTGACTCCTCTCCGGAGTTTCTCTCTCTTTCTCTTCTCTTCTCCTCTCTTCTCCTCCCCTCCCCTCCCCTCCCCTCCCCTCCCCTCCTCTCTTCTCTTCTCTTCTCTTCTTTCTCTCTCTCTCTCTCTCTCTCTCTCTCTCTCTCTCTCTCTCTCTGTTTAATTTAAATAAAATTTACTGCCTTCTCTTGCCTGGGTGTTTCTAAGATGTTTAATATTCAACACTGGGGCAAGAAGGATCCAATTCTAATTTTTCAAGACTGGTATCATAACTTGGTTACAATCTACACCACACTAGATCCTAGATGGCAGGCTAGAGGGCGGCAGCATTCTGTGTCACTCTGTGACTTGGGATTCAAGTAGTGGGAATATTGCTTCTCTTCGAGTGATAGCGAACACCCCCACAGCTGCTCCTGTGCAGGAATCACGGACTGCTGTGCCCACATAGGGCTCCAGGCCTCAGCATAACAGCAGGACTCCCAAGCAGGTGCCCAAGCAGGTCCACTGGCATCAGCACCCACACAGGACTACTGGTCACCCACCTGCACTCCGCTCCCAGGCAGGACACCCAGCTGCTACCCACGCGCAGGAACTCTGGCAGCCAATCCCATGTGGATCCCCATCTAACAACATGGGGCTCACCTGGTTGTCTCCATCTTGGGATTCTGCAGCCACTGCCATGGTCCCCTACATGGAGTAGCGTGCCTGCACCTGGGGACATTGCACAGACTCTGAAGACAGCCAACAGCCACAACATTGCACGCCACAGAGCTGCATCTCTGAATACATAGCCTAATGCCATCGCCCAGGCCCCCCCACCCAACGCCCCATCTCTGAAAATAGCCGCCTCCATCTTGGGTCACCTTCCTCACCATCTTTAGATGGGGCAACTCCCAATTTGGATCACAGCTGGGCAGGAGAGATATTGTAACCCTACAGTGGCACTAAAAGCCTATAGGGTAAAAATAGTAATGCCTCAGATCCACAGTGCTAGAAAGGAAGACACACAAACAATATGAAAAAACAAGGGAAGGAAGTGCCCCAAACAAATCAAGATACTACATTATTAGAATCCATGGTCAGCACAACAGAAGAAATTTCAAAGAAGGAGTTCAGGAAGTACATAATTAAAATGTTCTGTGAATTAAAGGATGATATAAGAGAGCAAATACAGGCAGCAATAGATCATTTTGATAAAGAGCTACATACGCAAATCAGGGAGCAAAAGATTACTTCAATAGGGAGAAAGAGGTTCTGAAAAAAAAAACAAATTAAATCCTTGAAATGAAAGAAACAATAAACCAAATTAAAAGCTCAATTGAAAGCATCACCAACAGATTAGATCACTTGGAAGACAGGACCTCAGACAATGAAGACAAAATATATAATCTTGAAAAGAATGTAGACCACACAGTGAAGATGGTAAGAAACCATGAGCAGAACATTCAAGAAATATGGGATAGCATGAAAAGATCAAATCTAAAATTGAAATAGAGGAAGGCATAGAGTTCCAAACCAAAGGAATGAACAATCTATTCAATAAAATAATATCAGAAAAAATTTCAAACATGAAGAATGAATTGAGAGATCAAATACAAGAGGCTTACAGGATGCCAAATGTACAAAATGAAAACACCTGGAGACTAAAAACTATGCTATTAAATGAACAATGAGTAGCAAAAAACATCAAAGAGGAGATTAAAAAATTCTTAGAGGTTAGTGAGAACATTGACCAAGTCACATCATAATGAAAATGCCTAGCATACAGAAAAAGGAGAGAATTTTAAAAGCCACAAGAGAAAGGAATCAGATTACATATAGCGGGAAACCAATTAGGGTATCTGCAGATTTTTCAACCCAGACCCTGAAAGCTAGAAGATCCTGGGACATATACCAAGCTCTGAAAGAAAGTAGATGCCAACCAAGAATCTTATATCCAGGAAAATTAAGCTTTAGATTTGATGATGAAATAAAAACCTTCTATGATAAACAAAAGTTAAAAGAATTTACAACTAGACAGCCTGCACTACAGAACATCCTCAGCAAAATATTCCATGAGGAGGAAATGAAAAACAACAATGAAAATCAGCAGAGGGAAGTATTACACTAAAAGAAATACTAATCAAAGGAGAAACCAAGTCAAGTTAAATGCCAAAAATAAACAAAAATGGCTGGGAATACAAATCAGTTCTCAATAATAACCCTGAATGTTAATTGCCTAAACTTACCAATCAAAATACATAGACTGGCAGATTGGATTTTTAAAAAGACCCAATAATATGCTGCCTCCAAGAAACTCATCGCATAGGAAAAGATATCCACAGACTGAAGGTGAAAGTTTGGGAAAAATTAGACCACACACATGGACTGCAGAAACAAACAGGGGTTTCCATCCTCCTATCAAATAAAGTAGACTTCAAGCCAAAGTTAATCAAAAGGGATAAAAAAAGACATTTCATACTGCTCAAGGGAACCATACACCAACAAGACATAACAATTATAAATATATATATACTCCCCAAGTTGGAACATCTACATTCATCAAACAAACTCTTCTCAAGTTCAAGAGTCAAATAGACCACAATACAATAATTCTGGGTGACTTTAACACTCCTCATTCACCAGTGGATAGATCTTCCAAACAAAAGCTGAACAAAGAAACTAGAACTCAATAATACAATAATAATAACTTAATAACTTATACTTAACTGACATATATAGAATATTTCATCCATCAATGAGTGAATACACTTTCTTCTCAGCAGCATATGGATCCTCCTCTAAAATAGACCATATATTATGCCATAAAGTAACTCTTAGCAAATACAAAAAAATTGAGATAATATTCTACATTCTATCAGATCATAATGGGATAAAATTATAAATCAATTATAAAATAAAAAATAAAAGCAACTCCAACACCTGGAGACTAAAAAATATGCTATTAAATGAACAATGAGTTGCAAAAGACATCAAAGAGGAGATTTAAAAATTCTTAGAGGTGAGTGAGAACATTGACCAACATATAGAAATCTCTGGGACACTATAAAGGCAGTACTAAGAAGAAAGTTTATTGCATGGAGTTCATTCCTTAAAACAAGAAAAAGTCAATAAATAAATGACCTAACATTATATCTCAAAGCCTTGGAAAAAGAGGAACAAATCAACACCAAAAGCAGTAGAAGACAGGAAATAATTAAAATTGATTTCAGAGCTGAAATTGATGACATTGAAACAAAAGAAACAATTCAAAAAATTGATAAAACAAAAAGTTGGTTCTTTTAAAAACTAAATGAAATTGATAAATCCTTAGCTATGCTCAAGAAGAGAAGGAGAGAGAAAACTCAAATTACTAACATACGTGATGAAAAAGGAAATATCAAAACAGATACACAGAAATACAAAGAATACTAGAAATTATTTTGAAAATTTCTACTCCAATAAAATAGAAAATATAGAAGGCACTGGCAAATTTCTACAGTCATATGGTTTGCCCAAATTGAATCAGGTTGATGTACACAATTTAAACAGATCAATTTCAAACAATAGATAGAAGAAGCCATCAGAAGCCTACCAATCAAGAAAAGCCCAAAACTGGATGAATACATAGCTGAATTCTATAATATCTTTAAGGAAGAACTAATACCAATACTCTTCAAATTATTTCCTGAAGTAGAAAAGAAGGGAACCCTTCCAAACTCATTCTCTGAGGCCAATATCACTCTTTTTCCAAAACCAGGCAAAGATACATCAAAGAAAGAAAACTTCAGATCAATATCTCTAATGCATATAGATGCAAAAATTCTCAATAAAATTCTGACAAATTTAATTAAAAAACATATCAAAAAGATAGTGCACCATGATCAAGTGGGGTTCATCTCAGAGATGCAAGGTTGGTTCAACATACGGAAATCAATAAATGTAATTCATCACATCAATAGACTTTTAAAGATAAGAATCATATGATCATCTCAATAGCTGCAGAAAAAGCTTCAACAAAATACAGCACCACTTCATGTTAAAAACACTAGAAAAACTAGGGATAACAGGAACATATCTCAACATTGTAAAAGCTCTCTATGCTAAGCCCCAGGCCAACATCATCTAAATAGAGAAAAATCGAAAGCATTCCCTCTAAGAACTGGAACAAGACAGGGATGCCCTCTTTCACCACTTTTAATTAACATAGTTCTTAAAACACTAGCCAGATCAATTAGACAGACAAAAAAAATTAAAGGATACTGATAGGAAAAGAAGAACTCAAATTAGCACTATTAGCTGATGATATGATTATATACCTAGAAAACCCAAAAAAAAAATTCCACCAGAAAACTTCTAGAACTAAAAAATGAATTCAGCAAAGTAGCAGGATATAAAATCAACACCCATGAATAAAAGGCATTTCTGTATATTAGTGACAAATCCTCTGAAAGAGAAATGAGGAGAGGTACCCCATTTACAATAACCTCAAAAAAATATAAATACTTGGGAATCAACTAAACAAAAGAGGTGAAAGACCTCTACAATGAAAACTACAGGGGCTAGGCTATAGCTCAGTGGCAGAGCACTTGCCTAATCTATGTGAGGCACTGGGTTCAATCCTCAGGACCACATTAAAATAAATAAATAAAATAAAGTCAGGCTGTCCATTTACAACTATTAAAAAAATTAAAAACTAAAGAAAGAAATTAAAGAAGACCTTAGAAAATGGAAAAATCTCCCTTGTTCTTGGATAGGCAGAATTAATATTGTCAAAATGACCATACTATCAAAAAGCTCTATACAAATTTAATGAAATTCCAATAAAAATCCCAATGACATTCCACATTGAAATAGAAAGCAGTCATGAAATTCATCTGGAAAAATAAGAGACCCAGAATAGCTAAAGCAATCCTTAGCAAGAAGAGTGAAGCAGGTAGGATCACAATATCAGACCTTATATACTACAGAGCAATAGCAACAAAAACAGCATGGTATTGGCACCAAAATAGACTTGTAGAACAATGGTACAGAATAGAGGACACAGAGACAAACCCACATCATTACAGTTATCTTATACTAGACAAAAGCACCAAAAACAAATATTGGAGAAAGGATAGCCTCTTCAACAAGTGCTGGGAAATGGGAAATCCATATCAAACAAAATCAAATTAAAACCCTATCTCACACCATGCTCAAAACTCAACTCAAAGTGGATCAAGGACCTAGGAATTAAACCAGAGACTCTGCGTCTTACTAGAAGAAAAAGTAGACCAAAATCTCCATCAGGTCAGATTAGGCCCCAACTTCCTTAATAAATTCTATAGCACAAGAATTAAAATCAAGAATCAACAAATAGGTTGAATTCAAACTATAAAGCTTCTTCTCAGCCAAAGAAATAATCAGTGAGGTGAATAGAGAGCCTACAGAATGGAAGCAAATTTTTATCACATGTACATCAGATAGAGCACTAATCTCTAGGGTATATAAAGAACTCAAAAATCTTAACACCAAAAAAAATAAATAACCCAATCAATAAATGGGCCAAGGAACTGAACAGACACTTCTCAGAAAATGATATATAATCAATCAACAAATACATGAAAAAATGTTCAACATCTCTGGCAATGAGAAAAATGCAAATCAAAACTACTCTTAAGATTTCATCTCACTCCAGTCAGAATGGCAGCTATTAAGAATACAAATAACAATAATAAGTGTTGGTGAGGATGTAGGGAAAAAGGTACACTCATACATTGCTGGTGGGACTGCAAATTGGTGCAACCAATATGGAAAGCAATATGGAGATTCCTTGGAAAACATGGAATGGAACCACCATTTGACTCAGCTATCCCATTCCTCAGTCTATACCCAAAGGACTTTAAAAACAGCATACTACGAGGACACAGCCACATCAATGTTTATAGCAGCACAATTCACAATAGCTAAATTGTGGAATCAACATAGGTGACCTTCAGTAGATGAATGGATAAAAAAATGTGGCATATGTACACAATGGAATATTACTTAGCAATAAAAGAGAATAAAATCATGGCATTTGCAGGTAAATGGATGGAGTTAGAGAAGATAATGCTAAGTGAAGTTAGCCAATCCCAAAACACCAAATGCCGAATGTCTTCTATGATATAAGGATGCTGATTCATAATGGGGATGGGAGGAGCATGGGAGGAATAGATGAACTCTAGATAGGGCAAAGGGGAGGGAGAGAAAGGGAGGGGGTATGGGGGTAGGAAAGATGGTGGAACAAGATGGACATTATTATTCTAAGTACATGTATGAAGACACAATACATGTATGAAGACATAAATGGTGTGACTCTACATTGTGTACAACCAGAGATATGAAAATTTGTGCTCTATATGTGTAATATGAATTGAAATGCATTCTGCTATCATATATAACAAATTAGAGTCATTTTTAAAAGAAGAAAACATTTTTAAAAAAAGAAAAAAATATTTAAGATAGGTCTCACTATATTGCCCAGCCTAGCCTGGAACTCCTGGGCTCAAGCAATTCTAGCTGAGACTATAGCACATGTATGCAACTAGGTATAAAATTTTTAAGACACAAAGAAACAATATTATGTATGGTATACAGATAAACTTACACACACACATACACCATACGTGGAAAAATATAAAAATAAAAATAATACATGCTAATTTCTCATTAGACTTTTGTGGAGGGAGAGAAAAAGAAAAGGAAAAATAGATGATCAGGGTACAGTTTTAGCTATATCTAGCATTTAGTTGCTTTCAAAAGAAAGGGGGCTGAGGATATAACTCATGGTAGAGCCCCTGTCTAGCATGTTCTGGATTTGATATCCAATACCACAAAAAAACAATAGAGTAACATCAGAAAGAACTATAGCAAAATATTCACATCTGTTAAATCTGGGAGCTAGGTTCATCAGGTTTTTTTCTAGTTTTTTTCTGTATTTTCAATTTGTTTAGCATCTTGTCTCGAAATTTAAAACTTCACATTGGTAGAAGTGATATGTTAAGTGACTCTGTGGCAGGACCTAGAGCAATGCGACAGGAGCAACCGCAGACAGGACATGACTCAGTTCAGGCAATAGCAGTGACAGCAAGGTAGTGGTCCATTGAGTTTCTGGGGACAGTTATAGTGTCCTCCTGGCTCTAAGCAAACATAACCATAACTGGTCTTTTGACCCCAGCAAGCACCTGTGGATTTTCCTGAGATGGTCACCATATCAGGAACCCCAGAGAGGAACACCAGGCAGAACTAGAAGTAGAATTCAGAGTCTGACTCCCAGCAGATCCACAGCTGCCATCTTAGCAAACTCTCAGAATCTCACAGTCCCGAGGGTCAGGGAAGGTTCCAGTTTGGCAGTGTGGTAGGATTGTTGCCTAGAGTTGCAACAGTGCTATGGAATGGCAACAGCTCTCTTTGCCTTGAAGTCCCTGAAGCCTCCTTCAGAATCTGAGATCCTCCCCTCAAATTTGCTGTGTCTCCAGGTGCACACAAGATCCCCATCCTCATCTCTTAGTTCTGTGGCCTCTAGTCAGTTCATTGACTTTCTACCCCCAGAATGACAGAACTCAGAGCTGAGAACCTTAGCAATACATCTTTTAGTCTATGGATGAGTCCTACAGAGGAGAAGAACGGGGCTAGCAAGTCAATGAAAGAGCTGGGAAAACAACTTCGGTCTCTACATGTGCATAGTCATTGAGGCTGAAAACTCCCTGGAAGAGCCAGAAGACACAGGGAACAATTACACAGAGAAGAGAAGAGAAGAGAGACTCTAAGCCATAGGGTGATGGAGCTCAGAGTGGGGACAAAATACATGGCATGGAGTCCCTGGCAATTGGGAGTAGCCAGAGGGTCCTGAACTCTATAACCCAGAAGACAGGATCCAAAGGACAAATTCCTAGGCTTTCACTAATTCTGTAGTTCTGCCCAGAGGATTCAGCGTGGAGCCAAAGGGCAAAGCAACTCCCAGCTCCAATAAAGCAATGGAAAGGTGAGGATAGCGGGAGGTAAAGACAGTGTCTGAACCAGCAGGAATTCATAAAGCTGACAGGAGGCTGTCACAGCAGAATCTGGAAGGGCTGGTTGAAATGTCTGGCCACCCCCACTCAGCTTTATCTTTCTCTCCAGTTCTACCCATATTACCCTGATGTAATGGAGAAGATGCAACCTGTAATAGTCAGGGTTCTCCAAAGAAACAGCACTAATAAGATGAATCTAGAGGGCTGGGGCTGCAGCTCAGTAGCAGAGTACTTGACTAGCATGTGTGAGTCACTGGGTTCGATCCTCAGCACATATAAAAATAAACAAATAAAGGTGTGTTGTCCATCTACAACTGCAAAAAAAATTTTTAAGATGACTATAGAGAAGGAGGAAGAGTTTTCTTAAAAGGAATTGACTCAGAAGGGCATGGTGGCACATGCCTGTAATCCCAGTAGCACGGGAAACAGAGGCAAGAGGATCTCAAGTTGAAAGCCAGCCTCAGTAATTTATCAAGGCCTTCATCAATTTAGCAAATCCCTGTCTCAAAATAAAAAAATAAAAAGGGCTGGGGACATGACTCACATTGTTAAGCACTACTGGTTTCAACCACTGGTACTAAATAAATAAGGAGTTGACTTAGGCAGTTATGGAGACTGACAAGTCTCCTCAGGGAATACAAGCATTCCCTTTAGTCACTCCCAAACATTTCCAAATATGAACACACACACACACACACACACACACACACACTCATCCCATTTTCAGAGCATTTGTACCTACATTGCTTTGCCCCAATATCACACTAATTGAGGAAGGCATAGCTACTTGAGGGAGGCCCAGCACTTACAGCCCAGCACTTTATGAGAAGACGGATTATTCCCTCTAGGTCTCAAGCAATCAAGGGAAGAGATGTAGTTAGAGGCTTCTGCCACCAGCCATTTCCTCTTCCTTTCTGCTTTGGAGTTATTTCTGAAAGATTAACAACTGGATTAGGGGAACTCGCAACCAGACACATTATATCTCAGCTCAGGCAGGATTTACAAGGCAGCACTCTGTGTAAAACAACCCAGATGGGTAGGGAAGATGGGAGACAGGAGATCACAAGATTGTCACGCCTGGTAGTGTTGTTTCCCATGAGTTTGGATTTCAGACACCAAAGCGCTGGGCTAAAAATCAAAAAGATTTTTCTTTAAATGCTGCACCTGGCTGGATTCTGCCTTGACTTGTGCTGAGCTAAGCCTGCCTCAACCTTGTTCATGGGTGTTGTTAATAATTCATGTCTCTTCATCCCTTAATACCTAAAGGTGAACCTTTGAACCAAGCTTCTGTCCATCCCTTTTTATTTCCTCTTACATCTTATTCTTCCTCCAGGACATAGCAATAAAAATACTTCCTCCTGCCGCACTGCCCAGACCTCCCTTCTCAGACCATTGAATTGGAACCATGCAATTGCTAAATTATCATGAAACACAGAAATAGAGTTTTGAATAAATGTCTTATTTACATATATGGATGATACATTTCTAATTTTTATTTATAAAACATTCAAATATATATTTCAGATGAAAGTGCAAATTCAAGAATTTAGAAGTGAATGCAATTTACCTTCAAAGTATTCAGAAAAAATATATGTGTGTAGGAGATATATATATATATATATATATATATATATATACACACATACATATAGATTACACATGTGTATGTATGTAGTGTGTGTGTATATATGTATACATATATATCGTGTGTACATAATGGAATCAAAATGGGACTCTGTCACTTGTGGCAACTTGAATAAAATAAATTAACAAACAAAGCTGGGAGGTTATGAAGGAAGAGTTCAAGTGCACAATTACTTGATAGTAACTATCACAAAAGACTCGGCCAGGACCACAACCATACATTTAAACATATGAGGAGTCACCCCAAAAGCTCATGTGTGAGACAACACAAGATGATTCAGAGGAAAAATGATTGGGTTGTGAGAGCCTTAACCCAATCAGTGAATTAATAGGGATTAACTGAGTAGTAACTGAAGTGGTAGGGTGTGGCTGGAGGAAGTGGTATTTAGGACGTGGCTTTGGTATATATATTTGTGTCTGGCAAGTGGAGTCTCTCTCTGCTTCCTGATCATAGATGTGAGCTGCTTCCCTCTGCCACAGGCTTCCACTATGAGGTTCTACCTCGCCTCGAGCCCCAAGGAATGCAGCCAGCTGCCTATGGACTGAGACATCTGAAACTGTGAGCCCTCAAATAAACTCTTCCTCCTCTACAGTTGTGCTGGTCAAGCCATTTAATCATAGCAGCAAAAAATCTGGCTAAAACATCACCCTTATTATTAATCCCTGTGGCCAAGGACTTTTTTTTTTTTCAAAATAGCTCATGGATGGTTATGGGAGTCATTATGGCTTGCACTGATTTCAAAGGAAAGCCTGGGAAGCCAGGCAGTGTGCCTGTAGCACTGGTCCGGCCCGGGGTCCTTCTCACTGTGGGGGGGGGGGGGGGGGGGGGCGGGGGGGGTTAAAGTTTTTTCAGAATAAGTACTCTTGAAAGTCTTCTGCATTTTGGGAGAACTATTTCAGAGTAGTTTTAAGACTTTGAACAATAAGGTCAATACATGGCTATTTTTACTCTTTAGAAATATGTATGATTAAGAGATGTAACAACTGCTGTTTTAACAGAATTTACTGGATTGATCTAAACAAGAAAAAAGAACAAAAGCATTAACTAGAGCTGTGTTCTCAGTTACCAATGTATAGGCCTTATCATTGCCAGAGTTATGAAAATTGATTACCAAGAGGTTGAAATTATAGCCTTCTGGTTTTAATTTCACTGTGTTGCCTTTCATAACAAGTTGTTTTCAATTTCCTTGCACTGAAAAATTTGAGATGTCACCTTTTTCTTACTGTTGGTACTATAGGAGTGACTTGTGTTTAGCTTTGAGGACCAGAGCTCTGGCAAAGAAAGGTATAGTAGAAGTAGAGCAACTGGGAGAGGGAATGGGGTTCTGACTATGAAAACAAGATTCTCACTTTTTTTCCTTACACCTTTCAGTTGCTTGAATGTTGAGTGCAAGATAGATATGACCAAAACCTTTCTTCCTCTTCTGTGCTTCTTAATGGGTTATACTTAAACGTTTTCCTCACTACTGCTTTAATAAAACAAGAAGAGGGGCCACTGTCATGAAGATAGACCTGACTTTTAAGCCCTTATTCATTCTTTAAAATCATGGTCTTTGCTAAAAGATTTGTAAAGGGTCTAACCCTTTACCTAAAACTTCTTGGAAATGCCTGAATACCTTGGCTTCAGGTTAATTTTCCAGAAGGAATAGTGCCTTCTCTTAGTCACAAAGAAGCACAGCATGATTCGGGTTTGTTGGTCTTGCCAAAAAAAATGGAACCTGAGAACGTAGAATGTAGGTGGAATGGGTGTGTGGCCCATTGTAAGTGTGCCTGTGGCTCACTGGCTTGTGGATAGAGGTAGGGTTCATCATAGGACAGCCAGAGGAATGTAAAGTACTGCAGCAAAACATCAGTGAATTAATGGGACTTCAGAATGAGCATCATTTAATCCAAGGCTGTATTTTATATAAGAAGAATCTGAGGCTGTGGGGTTTTTCTTAATTGCTTATTGGTTTCATTTTATTAAAGAGGACTTTAGATCTTAAAAAATCAAAAAGAAAGAAACATGATTTAACCACTTTTAAATGTGCAGATGGAAAATGGGTTGAGAAAAATATTCACTCAATAAAAAATGCCGCAGTCTGGCTGGGCACAAAATCACGAGCCACTCAAACAGGAACAAACTTTATTTTGAAACTCCCGCCAATGCCCTGTATGCTCCCGGGAAATCTGCCGACCCACACACACGGTGTTCTCCCGGACACACACCAACAGGAAATCCCTCCTCCGGAATTCCCTCCTACCGCACTTCCCCAACCAATGGGAACTCTCCAGGAGTCCGTAGCAGGCCGAGGTGGACAGCAGGGGTCTAATATCCATTTGAATGCAGATCTTAACATAATCATATTATCTCAATGGCTTGCTGGCGTCACCTTTCAACCAAAAATGCCGTGCATCATTACTACTTGGCTATGGCTCTTAGCAAAAAAATATATATAAAATATGGGGCACACCTTCCAAGTAGAATTCACAAAGGGCACTGTAGAACCAGATGCATTGCAGTGTCTGGCTTCAATCTGGCCCTGGGAGTTCATTGAGCAAGTCACTCTAGAATAAATTTTAGTTGGGCGAACCTTGTGTTCCACCATAGTTCCAACTGGTGAACAAGCCAACTAAGAGCCATTCCAACTGGCTCTGGGCCAACACCACTCCTGCTGGTTGCGTGGCAGTCAGGACAAAAGAAGTAAGGGTGAATGAATAGCCCCAGCCTTTGCTCTACAAAGAGGTGCATAGCCTAAGACATGGGGGAAAAAAGCTGAGAGGTACAAGTAAAAAACATCTACTCTTGCCTGTACCATCAACCACCTCAGCAGAGACAATTGACAGATCATCCAGACCAAAAAAATCAACAAAGAAACATCAAAGTTAAAATGCACTATTGATCAAATGGACCTAACAGACATCTACAGAACATTCCATTCAATGGCTGCAAAATACATTCCTTTCATCAGCACATGGAACTTTCTCCAAAAAGATCACATTGAGGTCATAAAGCAGATCTTAACAAATACAAAGAAAAGAAAAGAAAGAAGAATTTTAAACTAGAAATTAATAGCAAAAGAAACAACAGAAATTATACAAACACATAGAGATTAAACAATGCACTTTTGAAAAAGCAGTGAGTTGTTGAAGAAACTGGGAGGAAGGGGGATTTAAAAATTCCTAGAATCAAATGAAAATGGAAACATAACCTACAAGAACTTGTGGGACACAGAAAAATTTTATAGCTATTAGTGCCTACTTTAGATAAAAAGAAAATTTAAAAAAAATACCTAAAGATGCATCCAAAAATCTTAGAAAAACAAACAAAAAAATTAGTAGAAGGAAAGAAATAATAAATATCAGAGTAGAAATAAATGAAAAAAAAGACTAAACAAATACAAAAGATCAATTAAATAAAGTTGTTCATCTTTGAAAAGATAAACAAAATTCACAAACCCTCAGCCAAACTAACCAAAAGAAAAAGAAGACCCGAGTAAATAAAATTAGAGTTAGAAAGGGGACTATTACAAGAGATACAACTGAAATCCAAAGTATCATTAGGAAATATTTTGAAGAAAAAATATTAAAAACATGCCATTATATGCCAATAAATTGAAAATACAGCAGAAATAGAAATTTTTCTAGAGATATAGAACATGTCAAAATTGAACCAAGTAGATATAAAAACCTAAATTTATCAATAAAATGTGACAAGATTAATTGAAGCAATAATAAAAATTCTCCCAGGATTGATGTATTCACTGCTGAATTTTTACCAGACTTTTAAAGAAGAACTATATTAATGCTCCTTAGACTATTCCATAAAATAAAAAAGAAATGAACTCTTCCAAACTCATTCTATTAAGCCAGTATTATCCTGCTATCAAAACCCCATAAGAACACAACAAAACAAAGAAAACTTAGACAAATATCCTTGATGAACATAGACACAAGAATCCTAGATAAGGGCTGGGGTTGGGGCTCAGTGGTAAAGCGCTTGCCTAGCACATATGAGGCACTGGATTCAATTCTCAGCACCACATAAATAAATAAATAAACAAACAAAGTAAAGTTTAACACTATTCCTTGATAAAATGTTTGCGAATCTAATTCAACAGCACATTAAAAAGATCATACACTATTATTGAGTTGGTTTCATTCCAGTGATGCAAAGTTTTACAAAAAATTCAGAATGGATCAAAGACCTCAATTAAGTCCTGAAGATTTGAAATACTAGAGAAAGACAAAGGGAACACTTCAAGATATTGGTACAGTCAACAACTTCCAATAGGACTCCAACAACTCAGGAAATGATAACAAGAACTGACAAATGAGTTTACATCAACTTAAAAAGCTCTACACACAAAGGAAACAACAGGGTGAAGGGACGGCTTATAGAATGGGAAGAGATCTGTGCCACCTTCATCTGACAAAGCATTAATATCCAGTATATATAAGTAACTCAAAAAAACTTAACACCAAAAGAACAAATAATCTGATTGATAAATGGACAGCTGAGCTGGACACTTTTCAAAAGAAGGAGCACAAGTGGCCAATAAATATATGAAAAATGTTCAACATAGTTGACCATCAAGCAAGTGCAATTTAAAACCACACTGAGAGTCCATCTCATCCCAGGCAGAAGAGCTATTATAGAATAGGAAAAAACTGGTGAGAAAATGCTGTGGTGAGGATAAAAGGAATTCCTATGCATTGTTGGTGTGAATGTAGATTAGTAGAATGTAGATTTCCTCCTTAAGGAAATCGGTAAGGAGGTTCCTCAAAACACTAAAAACAGAACTACTACACAACGCTCCTGGGAATATACCCAGAGGAATTAAAATCAGCATACAAAAAAAAGCATACTATAGAGAAGCTTGTATACCCATGTTTATTATGTATCATAGCATTCATCAAAATAGCCAAGTAATGGGGCTGGGGTTGTGGCTCAGGAGTACAGCCCTTGCCTAATACGTGTGGGGCACTGGATTTGATCCTCAACACTACATTAAAAAAATAAAGTTATTGTGTCCATCTACAACTAAAAATATTTTTTAAATAGCCAAATATCCATCATTGACTGAGTAATATATATATATATATATATATATATATATATATATATATATATGTATATAATGCATATTATATATATTTATATATATCTGAGCTATGAGATACTAGCTAACCATCACTGGAAGTAAGCAAGCAGAGACTAGGGTTCCCATCCATGAGGAACTAAGTCAATCACCTCTGAGACTCCTTCTTCCCTAGTTCAAATAGTAGGACTCCACATTAGCAAAACAGGCCAAATGGTGGATGATAGCCCAATTTTTAAAAGCAGTGAGAGATAGGAACCCAGTTTCAATCTTCCACAGGTGGACATCTAGTCTTTTAGCACCATTTATCTTTCTTTCTCCCTCTCCCCATACACACACACACATAAGTATGTATGCATATATATATATATATATATATATATATATATATATATATTAAATATTATATATATTTAATATATATGCATACATATATGTGTGTGTGTGTATACGAAAGTCAGGATCCATCCTAGTTCAGTGTTCAGACACTACCCAATATGCAGGCATGTTATAACCACCCCAAGACCCAGAGGCCACTAGGCAAAGCACAAGCCCTAACGATAGTGACGAAGAGGGTGGTGCTAATTTTCCTGCCACCCATGGAAACAGATTCCAAGTAATTCTGTTTAAGTGCCAAAGGGCAGAGTGACCTCAGAAGCCGGAGAACTTCTGAGAACATACACACACACACACACACACACACACACATATCTCCTGTCACATTATCACATTATTCTTTGTGAAATTTAGAAAAAAAATAAATTTAACTTTTAAAAAACAAAATAGAGAGGAGCCTATTCAGGAGGAGGAAGGAGGAATAAGGGTGGTAGGGAGACTGGACATAAAATAAGAAGGACTAGGGGGAAAATGTCCAACATCTCTAGCAATTAGAGGAATGCAAATTAAAACTACACTGAGATTTCATCTCACTCCAGTCAGAATGGCAACAATCAAGAATACAAGTAACAAAATGGGTTATAGAAGACATCAAGGAGGAAATTAAAAAATTCTTAGAGATAAATGAAAACACAGACACAACATATCGGAATCTATGGGACACATTGAAAGCAGTTCTAAGAGGAAAATTCATTGCTTGGAGTTCATTCCTTAAAAAAAGAAAAAACCAACAAATAAATGATCTCATACTTCATCTCAAAATCCTAGAAAAAGAAGAGCAAAACAACAGCAAAAGAAGTAGAAGGCAAGAAATAATTAAAATCAGAGCTGAAATTAATGAAATCGAAACAAAAGAAACAATTGAAAAAATTGACAAAACTAAAAGTTGGTTCTTTGAAAAAATAAACAAAATCGACAGACCCTTAGCCATGCTGGCGAAGAGAAGAGAGAGAGAACTCAAATTACTAGCATACGGGATGAAAAAGGCAATATCACAACAGACACTTCAGAAATACAGAAGATAATCAAAAACTATTTTGAATCCTTATACTCCAATAAATTAGAAGATAGTGAAGGCATAGATACATTTCTTAAGTCATATGATCTGCCCAGATTGAGTCAGGAGGATATAGACAACCTAAACAGACCAATATCAATTGAGGAAATAGAAGAAACCATCAAAAGACTACCAACTAAGAAAAGCCCAGGACCGGATGGGTATACAGCAGAGTTTTACAAAACCTTTAAAGAGGAACTAATACCAATACTTTTCAAGCTATTTCAGGAAATAGAAAAAGAGGGAGAACTTCCAAATTCATTCTAAGAGGCCAACATCACCCTGATACCTAAACCAGACAAAGACACTTCAAAGAAAGAAAACTACAGACCAATATCTCTAATGAACCTAGATGCAAAAATCCTCAATAAAATTCTGGTGACTCGGATACAAAAACATATCAAAAAAATTGTGCACCATGATCAAGTAGGATTCATCCCTGGGATGCAAGGCTGGTTCAATATACGGAAATCAATAAATGTTATTCACCACATCAATAGACTTAAAAATAAGAACCATATGATCATCTCGATAGATGCGAAAAAAGCATTCGACAAAGTACAGCATCCCTTTATGTTCAAAACTCTAGAAAAACTAGGGATAACAGGAACATACCTCAATATTGTAAAAGCAATCTATGCTAAGCCTCAGGCTAGCATCATTCTTAATGGAGAAAAATTGAAGGCATTCCCTCTAAAATCTGGAACAAGACAGGGATGCCCTCTCTCACCACTTCTGTTCAACATAGTTCTCGAAACACTGGCCAGAGCAATTAGACAGACGAAAGAAATTAAAGGCATAAAAATAGGAAAAGAAGAACTTAAATTATCACTATTTGCAGATGACATGATTCTATACCTAGCAGACCCAAAAGGGTCTACAAAGAAACTATTAGAGCTAATAAATGAATTCAGCAAAGTGGCAGGATATAAAATCAACACGCATAAATCAAAGGCATTCCTGTATATCAGCGACAAATCCTCTGAAATGGAAATGAGGACAACCACTCCATTCACAATATCTTCAAAAAAAATAAAATACTTGGGAATCAACCTAACAAAAGAGGTGAAAGACTTATACAATGAAACTTATACAGAAACCTAAAGAGAGAAATAGAAGAAGATCTTAGAAGATGGAAAAATATACCCTGTTCATGGATAGGCAGAACTAACATCATCAAAATGGCGATATTACCAAAAGTTCTCTATAGGTTTAATGCAATGCCAATCAAAATCCCAACGGCATTTCTTGTAGAAATAGAGAAAGCAATCATGAAATTCATATGGAAAAATAAAAGACCCAGAATAGCAAAAACAATGCTAAGCAGGAAGTGTGAATCAGGCGGTATAGCGATACCAGACTTCAAACTATACTACAGAGCAATAGTAACAAAAACAGCATGGTACTGGTACCAAAACAGGCGGGTGGACCAATGGTACAGAATAGAGGACACAGAAACCAATCCACAAAACTACAACTACCTTATATTTGATAAAGGGGCTAAAAGCATGCAATGGAGGAAGGATAGCATCTTCAACAAATGGTGCTGGGAAAACTGGAAATCCATATGCAACAAAATGAAACTGAATCCCTTTCTCTCGCCAAGCACAAAAGTTAATTCAAAATGGATCAAGGAGCTGGATATCAAATCAGAGACACGCCGTCTGATAGAAGAAAAAGTTGGCTACGATCTACATATTGTGGGGTCGGGCTCCAAATTCCTCAATAGGACACCCATAGCACAAAAGTTAATAACTAGAATCAACAAATGGGACTTACTCAAACTAAAAAGTTTTTTCTCAGCAAAAGATACAATAAGAGAGGTAAATAGAGAGCCTACATCCTGGGAACAAATCTTTACTCCTCACACTTCAGATAGAGCTCTAATATCCAGAGTATACAAAGAACTCAAAAAATTAGACAATAAGAGAACAACCCAATCAACAAATGGGCCAAGGACCTGAACAGACACTTCTCAGAGGAGGACATACAATCAATCAACAAGTACATGAAAAAATGCTCACCATCTCTAGCTGTCAGAGAAATGCAAATCAAAACCACACTAAGATACCATCTCACTCCAGTAAGATTGGCAGCCATTATGAAGTCAAACAACAACAAGTGCTGGCGAGGATGTGGGGAAAAGGGTACACTTGTACATTGCTGGTGGGACTGCAAATTGGTGCAGCCAATTTGGAAAGCAGTATGGAGATTTCTTGGAAAGCTGGGAATGGAACCACCATTTGACCCAGCTATTCCCCTTCTCGGTCTATTCCCTAAAGACCTAAAAAGAGCATGCTACAGGGACACTGCTACATCGATGTTCATAGCAGCACAATTCACAATAGCTAGACTGTGGAACCAACCTAGATGCCCTTCAATGGATGAATGGATAAAAAAAATGTGGCATTTATACACAATGGAGTATTACTCTGCATTAAAAAATGACAAAATCATAGAATTTACAGGGAAATGGATGGCATTAGAGCAGATTATGCTAAGTGAAGCTAGCCAATCCCTAAAAAACAAATGCCAAATGTCTTCTTTGATATAAGGAGAGTAACTAAGAACAGAGTAGGGTCGAAGAGCATGAGAAGAAGATTAACATTAAACAGGGATGAGAGGTGGGAGGGAAAGGGAGAGAGAAGGGAAAATGCATGGAAATGGAAGGAGACCCTCAGAGTTATACAAAAGTACATCAAGAGGAAGTGAGGGGAAGGGGAAAAATAATACAAGGGGGACAAACGAATGTCAGTAGAGGGGGCAGAGAGAGAAGAGGGGAGGGGAGGGGAGGGGAGGGGGGATAGTAGAGGATAGGAAAGGCAGCAGAATACAACAGACACTAGTATGGCAATATGTAAATCAATGGATGTGTAACTGATGTGATTCTGCAATCTGTATATGGGGTAAAAATGGGAGCTCATAACCCACTTGAATCAAATTGTGAAATATGATATATCAAGAACTATGTAATGTTTTGAACAGCCAACAATAAAAAATTTAAAAAAAAATGGATTTGTTTTAAAAAAAAAAAATCCCAACGGCATTTCTTGTAGAAATAGAGAAAGCAATCATGAAATTCATATGGAAAAATAAAAGACCCAGAATAGCAAAAACAATGCTAAGCAGGAAGTATGAATCAGGCGGTATAGCGATACCAGACTTCAAACTATACTACAGAGCAATAGTAACAAAAACAGCATGGTACTGGTACCAAAACAGGCGGGTGGACCAATGGTACAGAATAGAGGACACAGAAACCAATCCACAAAACTACAACTATCTTATATTTGATAAAGGGGCTAAAAGCATGCAATGGAGGAAGGATAGCATCTTCAACAAATGGTGCTGGGAAAACTGGAAATCCATATGCAACAAAATGAAACTGAATCCCTTTCTCTCGCCATGCACAAAAGTTAATTCAAAATGGATCAAGGAGCTGGATATCAAACCAGAGACACGCTGTCTGATAGAAGAAAAAGTTGGCTACGATCTACATTCGGTGGGGTCGGGCTCCAAATTCCTCAATAGGACACCCATAGCACAAAAGTTAATAACTAGAATCAACAAATGGGACTTACTCAAACTAAAAAGTTTTTTCTCAGCAAAAGAAACAATAAGAGAGGTAAATAGGGAGCCTACACCCTGGGAACAAATCTTTACTCCTCACACTTCAGATAGAGCCCTAATATCCAGAGTATACAAAGAACTCAAAAAATTAGACAATAAGAGAACAAACAACCCAATCAACAAATGGGCCAAGGACCTGAACAGACACTTCTCAGAGGAGGACATACAGTCAATCAACAAGTACATGAAAAATGCTCACCATCTCTAGCTGTCAGAGAAATGCAAATCAAAACCACACTAAGATACCATCTCACTCCAGTAAGATTGGCAGCCATTATGAAGTCAAACAACAACAAGTGCTGGCAAGGATGTGGGGAAAAGGGTACACTTGTACATTGCTGGTGGGACTGCAAATTGGTGCAGCCAATTTGGAAAGCAGTATGGAGATTTCTTGGAAAGCTGGGAATGGAGCCACCATTTGACCCAGCTATTCCCCTTCTTGGTCTATTCCCTAAAGACCTAAAAAGAGCATGCTACAGGGACACTGCTACATCGATGTTCATAGCAGCACAATTCACAATAGCAAGACTGTGGAACCAACCTAGATGCCCTTCAATAGACGAATGGATAAAAAAAATGTGGCATTTATACACAATGGAGTATTACTCTGCATTAAAAAATGACAAAATCATAGAATTTGCAGGGAAATGGATGGCATTAGAGCAGATTATGCTAAGTGAAGCTAGCCAATCCCTAAAAAACAAATGCCGAATGTCTTCTTTGATATAAGGAGAGTAACTAAGAACAGAGTAGGGTTGAAGAGCATGAGAAGAAGATTAACATTAAACAGGGATGAGAGGTGGGAGGGAAAGGGAGAGAGAAGGGAAATTGCATGGAAATGGAAGGAGACCCTCAGGGTTATACAAAAGTACATACAAGAGGAAGTGAGGGGAAAGGGGAAAATAATACAAGGGGGAGAAATGAATGACAGTAGAGGGGGTAGAGAGAGAAGAGGGGAGGGGAGGGGAGGGGAGGGGGGATAGTAGAGGATAGGAAAGGCAGCAGAACACAACAGACACTAGTATGGCAATATGTAAATCAATGGATGTGTAACTGATGTAATTCTGCAATCTGTATATGGGGTAAAAATGGGAGTTCATAACCCACTTGAATCAAAGTGTGAAATATGATATATCAAGAAATTTGTAATGTTTTGAACAACCAACAATAAAAAATTTAAAAAAAATTTAAAAAAAAAGAATACAAGTAACAATAAATGTTGATGAGGATGTTGCTGGTGGGACTACAGTTGGTGCAACAACTCTGGAAAGCAGTATGCAGAGTCCTCAAAAAGCTTGCAATGGTTGGAAGAAAAAAAAATCTTTTGCCTTTTTTGAGGGATACGCTAGTGTGTTCTTGATGCTGGGAAAATTTTATCATATGAGATGAAGCACAGTTATCATCATTGTCTTCATTTCGAGATTGTATTGCTCATGGTTATGGGAGCGGATATCATGTTGTCACATTTATGCTGTTGTTTTCTTTTTTTTAGTGTCAACTTTGACAGGCTGAACTGTAATACACAGACCTGATATGGACAGATAAGACTAGAGAAATGAAAAATATTTTTCTGCAAAAAAAAAAAAGCTTGGAAAAGAAACACCATTCAACCCACCCCTTATACCACTCCTTGGTATATATCCAAAGGAGTTAAAATCAGCATACGACAGTGGCATAGCCACATCAGTGTTTATAGCAGCTCAATTCACAATAGCTAAGCTGTGGAACCAACTTAGGGGCACTTCAACAGATGAATGGGTATAGAAAATGTGGTACATATACACAATGGATAGCTGGATGGATAGATAGATAGATAGATAGATAGATAGATAGATAGATAGATAGATAGATAGATAAATCAATTGATCTCCTTGGTATTAGATCCAGTGAAAACTCTTCAACATGCTGTGCTGCCAGAAAATAGAAGGGACAAGAGCAGGAACACACATTTAATGAGCTCTTACCACAAATGGCCCATTCACAACCAGCCTTCCAGGCAAGTGCCTCTGAACTATGAGATACTGAACTCTCCATCACTGGAAGTGAGCAAGCAGAGGCTAGGACTCCCACCCAGGAGGGAGATGAAGGGAGCTAAGTCAATGCCCTCTGAGACTTCTTCCTCCCTAGTTCAAATGATAGAACTCCACATTAGCAGAACAGGCCAGATGGTGGACGGTGGCCCAGTCTCTAGCAAGGACAACCATGGATCACTCACAGAGGTGCAGGTCAGGGCAAGTGATCAAATTACTAACATAATAAAGGTTAAGAGTAATATCATCCTGTGAGTCCTGCCTCCACCCTTTGGAAGCTTAGGTTTAAGGTGGCTTGTGAGAACTGCCAAAGCTTGCTAAGTACTTTTGTCTTCCTGCTTCACCTCCAGCCCTTCCCTGGGAACAACTACCTGACTCTCATGCCTGGTGATATTTGCTGAGCAGGTTAAAAAATGTCAAGTGGATTAAGCAGGTCGGATAGAATGGTGTTGATAACCTCAGCCAGAGCCATGACCCTGGAGCCAGAAACCAGTACACAGTAGATAGTGGAGGGCGTGGGAGGTGAGGAATGTGCCCAATGAGGGCCAAGAACAAACTCTTCTGAGAATTGCTGTGCAGGGGAGGGCCACTGATGGTCCAGGAAATGTTTCACTACTTTTAGAATGAGGAGATATGAGCATTTTAAATACTGAAAGGGACAAGGTTGAAGGTGCAGGACAGAGTGGAGGAATAAGATGGGTCCAGCTCCCAAATATGGAAGAGGACATGAGAGCTATGATGCAGGACTGGCCATGTCCAGGTAGAGCAGGGCATGAGAGCAGGGTAGACAGGAGAAAGGCAGGTTCTGAGGAGACCAAGGAGGATACTAAATTCTTTTCAGGGCAGAAGGAACTAGGCATTGAGTAGGGGGAAGGTTTCCAGCCATGAGCAGAGAAAGATGGGCAAGAAATGGTGGCCAGCAGAGAAGCCTAAAAACCTCCACAGAGAAGGACATGGAACGAAGCAGGAGCTGGGGCCCAGCGGTACTGAGGGACTGAAAGCCACTTGGAGCAAGACAGCAGAGCCCGTGAGGCTTACAGCAAGCCTGAATGGAAAGGTTGGCCCTGTGACCTATGATGGGGGCTCTGAGGCTCTGCCT
The DNA here is from genome assembly GCF_047511675.1 of Marmota flaviventris. Classification (NCBI taxonomy): domain Eukaryota; kingdom Metazoa; phylum Chordata; class Mammalia; order Rodentia; family Sciuridae; genus Marmota; species Marmota flaviventris. Next base: position 36,218,215 of record NC_092507.1, on the reverse strand, counting down.
ACAGTGCCCCGACAGCTCCTTCTCAGGGGGCTCCTCTTCATCCTCCAAGGCCCAGACTGGGAAGCTTCCTCAGTCCACCTCCACTTCAAGCAGTGTGAATCCCTCCCTCCTGAGAAACCCAGCAGGCCTCTCTTAATATCTGTAAACCCTACGATAGCAAGTTCTTTTGATATGGATGTTGGGGTATTTGGGGGGCAAGAGAGTTTTAACCTTCATAACACACCTTTCATAGTTAGGAATTATTATCCTCATTCTACCAAAGGGGAAGCAGCCTCAGGGAGAAACAGACAGTAGCCCAAAGCAACCCAACCAACATTGGCCCAGATGATTCTGAGCCACAAAGCCTGATCTTCCACAGGAGGGTATTACTCTAACCTTTACCGATGTTAAAACCATCTGAGTGTGAGCTTGCCTCCTGGACTGTGTGCTCCGGGAAACCAGGGGTGAGGTCAACTTCATCTGCGCACCCCAGGCAGCCCCAATGCAGCATTCATGGTAACACTTGTGGAGACCCCAGAGACAGATCATCTGACCCAAACTTTCATGTTACAGATAAAGATATCTATAAGATCTTATGGCTATCATAATAAGAAAACAGAGTCTCAAGAGGAAGGAAGGGGCTTGGGAGGGCCACACAGCAAACCAGCACTGATGCTGAGCTAAGATGCAGGCCATCTGGCTCCGAAACAGGGCTAGCTTCATGGAACTTAGAATGCGGCTTGGTCCCTCCCTGGGTCTATTCACTCACTTGTAGCTGCCTAATTATTTGCCCACTAATCCAGTTATGTCTTAAACACCCCGAGCCCTGAGTCATAAATGGACTTCAGGTACTGGAAGCACTGCCCCAGTTCTACTTGCCTCCCTCTCTGCCAGAGGAAACCACCCCAGGGAGCAGCTCAGCCACCTACCCAGGCAGTTCTGGGCTGGGAGTTGAGCCAAAGCTTAGGCTGGAGTTCTCTTTGGGATAGTAGAGAAGACACAGATCAGAAATATCACCTCTGTGCAGAGACAGACTTAGTTCAACCTAGAGGCCTGGATGTGATTTGAGGAGGTAGATACAGAGATGAGACTGAAAGGAAGAATAAGAGAAACCCAGATAGAGATGGGCAGGAGAAGGGCATTCCCAGTGAGCAGCAGGAGCACAGGCTTGGAGTACAAGAGAGAAAGAAGAAAGTGTTCAGAAGCCTGCAAGTTCAGGGTGCCATAAGAGGCAGGCAGTGGAGGGATAGGAAATAGGGTTCAGGCTGAGCAAAGTCAGAAAACCTTCCCATATAAGGAAGGAAATAGCACTGGGCACTTCAGGTGAGGAGAATGGAATGAGCAAATACCAAGAAAGGGAGCAGAGAGACAACACTTTAAATTATGACACCGCCTCATACTTCTTCCCCTTGGGATTGAAGCCAAACCCTTTGTGTTCCAGACCTGGCACAAATGGTTCCCAAGAGCCAATCTAGAGCCCATTTACACCCTGCAATTCCTCCTCAAATTCTGCTCATCACACCCTGAAATGCTCTCCCCAGCTAAATGCCACTTCCTCTAGGAAGTCTTCTGCGGCCCACTTTCCCTTGTCTCTGTCCCAAGATTCCCAGTGCTGGCCTCCGCCATAGCTCTGATTGCACAGTTTTGTGGTTTTGTTACAGAAAAAGGGCGAATGTCATTTCAAACACTAGATGCTGAGTGTGTGGCTGGGTGTCAGAATGATTGCATAATGGGTGCAAGGTCCTAGGTTCAAGCCATAGAACTGCAAATAATAATAATAATAATAAAATTATATTAGAAGTTATCTTCAATCTGGCCTAAGAAGAAGGTGGAATTGTTCTTAAAAAGATAATGTTCACCGGGCATGGTAGCGCATGCCTGTAATCCCAGTGGTTCGGGAGACTGAGACAGGGGGATCTGGAGTTCAAAGCCAGCCTCAGCAAAAGTAAGGCACTAAGAAACTCAGTGAGACCCTGTCTCTAAATAAAATACAAAATAGGGCTGGGGACGTGGCTCAGTAGTCGAGTGCCCCTGAGTTTAATCCCTGGTACCTCCTACCAAAAAAGGCAGAGAATGTTCTGTTGGTCAGAAAAAGACAATAAGAGGTAAATTTTGGAATGAAATTACCTCAGCCATAGATTAGATGTGAACCAAGTAGACAAATCTCTCTGTGTGATGTTAAGTTCCAAACACTGTCTGCTGTCCATGCATTGTTCTCCCCCTCTCTTCCCAGGCCCCACTTCAACAGGTAGCCCTACAGGTCTTTGCAATCAGAGTTAAATTCTTAATTTTAGGATTCAAAAGCCTAAGTATGATGGATAAATCCTATAACATCAAAAACAAATTTGAAGAAATACATGGACAGTTGGAGCCACTTTCCTATAGTTGAGACCAGAAATGAACTGAATGGGGCAGCAAAGGAAAGAGAGAAGGAGTGAAGACAAGAGGAAGACTGACAAGTCTGTAAGAAAGATCCTTATATGACATCTGCAGGGAACTCAGAGAGTGAAAAAGGACACAGGACAAGCCCTTCCTGGCTCCGGGTAGGTGGAGTCAAGGGGCCTGCACAGTGCTTCTAGGCTGATGGGTCTTAACAGCCTCACAGCAGAGGAGCAAATGTGTGCTCAGTGCACCCAGTTGGGATTCAGATGTAGCTAGAAGGGAGTCGGAACTGGAGAGGCCTTGAGTTTGGCAATGAGGAATATAGAGCATAGCTGTCAACTCAATGAATTAACAACTAAGGATAAGGCAGCACCATGTACAGGTTAGGCACACCCATGAGGACAGACACCCTGAACCCCAGCCTCACCAGTGCCAAGACTCTTAGAGCTTGACACAAGCTTGGTATTATTGTCTGAATGTTTGTGTCCCCTAAATTCACATGTTAAAACCCAATCATCACTGTGATTATATTAAGAAGTGTGGCTTTTGGGGAGGCAGGATCCCTTTTGAAAGTATTGATGCCTTATAATAGGAAGCCAGAGAGTTCCCTGACCCCTTCCGCTGTGTGTGGACACAGCAAAAAGATAACCCTCTATGAACCAAGAAGCAGGTACTCATTAGACACTGAACCTGCCAGTCCTTTGATCCTGGACTTCCCAGCCTCCAGAATGTGTGTTCCACATCGTTGATAGTAAGTCACATAGTCAATAGTACTTTGCTACATCAGCTCAATGTCATGTGGAAAGAAGGAGTGAGGAGACCTTGATGTGACTGTGAGGAGACCCTGATGTGACTGAGATTCAGTTCTGCCATCTATAGGAAAAATGTTAAGAGAACAAGTTTCAATGTGGAGAAATAGCATTTCGTTTCTTGAAGCACTGAGTTTATGGACTCATAATCTGTTGGGTGGCTCTTAATATAAAAATAAGAATGAATGCAACTAAAAAGGGAGAGGAAGGTGGAAAGGGGGGAGGGGAGAAAAAGAATCTGAGGATAATGGCAGAAAGCTGCACCTAAGGGTGGACAAGACCTGTAAGAAATTCTCTGTGGTTGGAATGCCTAGGAATTTTCTCTCACATCAGTCTAATACTCAAGTTGAGTTTTTCATTTGTTCTGGACTTTGCTGGATCCCAACCCCTCTGTGGTCCCAAATCTTCAAAAATCATCAACTGCACACACTTGCCTTGCATTTGTGATGCTTTGCCAGACTGAAGGAGGAAGGAGATGGTGTTCACAGAATCAAAGAGAAAAAAGAATAGCCATTTCAGGCCATAGGGAGATTACAGTCTGATGGTGGCTGGGGTATTGTCCTCTCAAATTTTACTCACATGCTGCTCACATGTCACTTGAGATCTCTGCATTCATTGGCCAGAACACACCTGGTTTTTCCATGCAGCCTGGGCCTCCTCACAACATAGCAGCTAGAATCCAAAAGAGAAAGAATCTGACAGAAGCTCAATCATCTTCATAAAAACCTAGACTCAGCAATCAAGTGGCATTGCCTCTGCCCTTATTTATTAGATGTAAATCACTAAAGCCAACCCACAGAGAGGAGAATTAGACTTGGCTCTAGATAAGATAAGTATCAAAGAATATGCAGGCATGTTATAACCACCCCAAGACCCAGAGGCCACTAGGCAAAGCACAAGCCCTAAAGATAGTGACGAAGAGAGTGGTGCTAATTTTCCTGCCACCCGTGGAAACAGATTCCAAGTGATTCTGTTTAAGTGCCAAAGGGCAGAGTGACCTCAGAAGCCGGAGAACTTTGTGGAATCCCAGGCAAGAATGTCAGTTTGCACTCCACAGATAGTGATCTCACAACCCTCCGCCCTGGACCTGTGACTGTGTTGCTGACTGAGTTACTCAGAGCAACTGGGACTCGGCAGGGTTTCAGTTTCCAAAGGGCACACATACTTGCACTAAATCTAACAAATGCATTAAGATTTCTAATGCTTAAAGAAACATCACTACAAGAGAGGGTACAGCAGTATTAAGACTTAGGAATGTTATCTGGAATTGATTTAGGGACTTGACCAGAACTCTGTAACACATACCCAGAGGTGGATAATGGTTTCTCCAGTGATTAGAACTCCTGAACTAAACAAGGCAGTTAAAAACAGCATAAATGGATAGAAAAATGAATCCCTCCATGACGTGGTTAATGTCTAATAAGAAAACAAACATGTCTGTGAGTAGGAGAGGATAAGACAAGGTCAGAAAACATGGATGAGTTCTCTAAAAGATGACAACAAAATATGGGATTGGATAAGATAACAAATAACCCAATCAACAAATGGGTTTGTCTGAACAGACACTTCTCAGAGGAGAACATACAATCAATCAACAAGTACATGAAAAAATGCTCACCATCTCTAGCTGTCAGAGAAATGCAAATCAAAACCACACTAAGATACCATCTCACTCCAGTAAGATTGGCAGCCATTATGAAGTCAAACAACAACAGTGCTGGTGAGGATGTGGGGAAAAGGGTACACTTGTACATTGCTGGTGGGACTGCAAATTGGTGCAGCCAATTTGGAAAGCAGTATGGAGATTTCTTGGAAAGCTGGGAATGGAACCACCATTTGACCCAGCTATTCCCCTTCTCGGTCTATTCCCTAAAGACCTAAAAAGAGCATGCTACAGGGACACTGCTACATCGATGTTCATAGCAGCACAATTCACAATAGCAAGACTGTGGAACCAACCTAGATGCCCTTCAATAGATGAATGGATAAAAAAAATGTGGCATTTATACACAATGGAGTATTACTCTGCATTAAAAAATGACAAAATCATAGAATTTGCAGGGAAATGGATGGCATTAGAGCAGATTATGCTAAGTGAAGCTAGCCAATCCCTAAAAAACAAATGCCGAATGTCTTCTTTGATATAAGGAGAGTAACTAAGAACAGAGTAGGGACGAAGAGCATGAGAAGAAGATTAACATTAAACAGGGATGAGAGGTGGGAGGGAAAGGGAGAGAGAAGGGAAATTGCATGGAAATGGAAGGAGACCCTCAGGGTTATACAAAATTACATACAAGAGGAAGTGAGGGAAAGGGAAAAATAATACAAGGGGGAGAAATGAATGACAGTAGAGGGGGTAGAGAGAGAAGAGGGGAGGGGAGGGGGGATAGTAGAGGATAGGAAAGGCAGCAGAATACAACAGACACTAATATGGCAATATGTAAATCAATGGATGTATAACTGATGTGATTCTGCAATCTTATACGGGGTAAAAATGGGAGTTCATAACCCACTTGAATCAAAGTGTGAAATATGATATATCAAGAACTATGTAATGTTTTGAACAACCAACAATAAAAATAAAAAATAATAATAATAATAAAAAATATGGGATTGGAGGTTTTGACTACCTGTGCAGACATTCCCTCAAGGAGATGCTGAGGTTCCCCACAGTAAATTACCCATCCATTTCCCAGGCAGCAGGTGCCAAAGAGGAGAAACTGCTTCTGCTTAATCAGTACCTGTCACTTCACTGAAAAAATTAAAAGCCCTGGAACAAAAGGTATTTCTCACCTTACCCTATCTCCCCTTATCCTCTCCCTCTCTCCTGATAAACAACAGCAACGGTGGGTGAGCAATGCAGGTGGCCAGGAGTCATGTCACATTTTATAGAGACTCAAAGCAGACTTTTGGAGAGGGATGTGGTTAGTGGAGAAGAGAGGAAGGAATGTGCCCAAAGCTTGTGCCAAGGAGGAATTCCACTCTTTCTTGATGTAAAAGCAGGACTTTATGGCCCTGATGGAGGTATGCCCTAACTATGCAAGGATGTCTGAAGGAAGGAGGAGTCAGCAGGGAAACTGAGGCTTTTTCTTCATGTGCCTTTGTAAAGTTTTCCCATCACCTAGAAGGAAATTGGAGCAGCAGGAACCTGAAGCCATAGGCCTAAGCCGTGATGCCATCTGAGGTCAAATCAGGCATTCAATCAACACCCACTAAGCCACTCCTGTGTGCTGGGCTTTGTATGAGGGCTCGGGACACAGAGGTGCCTCAGACATGGTCCCTGCCCTGCAGGAGCTCAAAGTGGAAGAGAAAGACAAAATAGATCCACGTAGACAATTGTTTTCAGTGCTGGGACCATGGGGAGAGGAGGGGAAGAATTTGTTCCTGCTGGGGTCGTAGAATCCTTCCCAGGAGATGGGCCACCAGAGCTGATGAACGAATCCAGGGTGGTGCAGACTGAGGGAAGGGGTTGAAGAGGCAGGCCAGGCCCAGGCCACACCTGGTCTTGCAGGCCCCATTAAGGAAATGAAGCTTTTCCAGGCCATGAGGAGTGCTGAAAGATTCTAAAGGAATTGAGGCATGGCCAGTGAGGCCCACCCTGGCCATTCTGTGGGGATTCATGTGGAGAGGTAGCAAGGACCGGAGTTGGGGAAATCAGTGTGGAGGGTTGATGAGGGATGATGGAGGCTTATGCCAGGACAGAGCCATTGAAGAGCACGTGGGTGCAGATCAAGCAGCAGAAAGACCTTGACAAGGGCAGAGACCGAAAGTCAGGCTCCATCCCAGTTCAGTGTTCAGACTCTACCCAAATATTTGGTGCCTGTTCTGGTTTTGGATGGAAAAGAAGTACTGGAGGCAGCTTCAGAAAAAAAGAGAGATAGAGATAGAGATAGAGATAGAGAGAGAGAGAGAGAGAGAGAGAGGAAGCAACATGGAGACATTGGGCAGAACTAGGAGATGGGAGGTAGAAGCAGAGTAATTTCTTCCTTGTGATGAGGATCTGCACTCAGCTGTGTGTGGTATTGACCTGGAGAAGCAGGACATTGAGAAAGAGAAGGAACATTCTCTGACTTCATTCCACAAGTTCATTCAAATAACATTGTCCTGGGCCTACTAAGGGAGAGGCACCAATTCTTGGAAACCAGGCGACCAGATTTAAATCCCAAGCAAAATATTTACCAACTCCATGGCCTCAGGGATTTGATCTCTGATCCATTTCCGTCTGGAAAATGGAGGCAGTCATCCCTGCCATGCAGAGTTGTTTAAAGATTAGAAATAATGCATATGTTAATGATTTAGGCACAGAGTGGGTGTTCAGTAAATGGCTACCATTGTTATGCACCTAAAACTCTGTTGATCTCTAATATATTGAGTGAGAATGAACTTAAAGTCCTAGGCTTTAAAAATTTCTGTGTTTCAGTGCTTCCCTCTGCTGGTCAAAGAGGGTAGCCACCACAGGGGAAAGAATCACAAGATGCCAGCCCAGACACAGCTTCATGCCCTTCTAACCAGACTAGAATCCCCCTACACTGTGGGAGGACAGCAGCTTGGCATGGATCTTTCCAGAGGCACAGATAAAGGGTAGAATATAGACCACCAGCTACTCACCAGCAGTATGAAATTGCATGCAACCCTTCACTTCTCTGAGCCTGTTATCTTAGCTGTGAAATGGGGTGACGATCCTTGCCATGTTTCACAGAGTTGCTGTGAATCCCAACTGAGATTATATCTATGGAACATTTTGAAGAGCCTGAGCTATCTCACCAAATGTAGTGGTCCAGCAATTTTTGATGCTCCTTCCCCACCATCCAAGGTATTAGGGACCCCAAAAAATATAGGAAGCTGCCCTTGACAAGCTCCATTTTCTAAGCTCCAATCAGTCATGCTTCAGGCAAGTATTGGGATGGTACAGAGACTGTGTGTCCTGCTCCAAGAACCCCAGTTTTTCAGCCCTAGAAGGGCAAAGGCAGAAACCAAGTCCAGGAGGACCAATCACATCCTCTTCCAGCATAATCCTTCTTTCTGCTGTTCAAGCCCTTATCTTCCAAGCAGAGAAAAGGGAAATGTAGAAGAGGGTCACCAGAGTCAACCAGCCGAAACCACAGCTGCCTCCAAGTACACACCACCTCATATAAGGTAAGGCTCTCCAGATGCTACTGAACTGAACATTTGCACCAGGTTTCCTGGGCAAATTCCTGATGGGCTTCCCAGCTACTGACATCTCCAAAGCTCTGCTTTTAATTCACCCCACTAAATTTGTTAGCTCACCATAGATGGGTTTCCACCTGGGGAATTTATCCTGCCCCCTACCCACCTATAGAAATTCCTGAGCACATGGATATTGACAAAGATTCATAGGGATAGAGAGAGATTTAGACAGACAGGGACAAATTGGCAGAGAAACAGATATGTGCTTGAAACTTCCTTAGAATTTAGAATCAGGGAAAAAATTATCTGTAGAGAAAAACTATATAACTAAACATTTCCCAAAATAAACTACTCAAAACACTGGTTTCTTGCACGCTGTTAATAAATTTTCCCTTTGGAAGAGGCTTCACAATCAAACTTGAGAAATTCTGAGTAAAAATAAATTTCACTTGAAAGATGTCTCTGAGCCTTCATTATATAATGCCACTAGAAATCTTCAAGTGGGATGTGGAGTGTAATGTATGCAGCATTAATCAGTTCTATTTGACCAAGAAACTGCTTATTTATGGCACACTTATTCACATCTTATGGAACTCAGATTTCATGAAATTGAAGTACTGATATCCATTGTGGTTCCCTTTGTGCCTTGGCTTCCAGGGAACTCAGAGCAAACCACAACGGTCATTTGCAATCACAGGAAGCAAGTAAATTAGGTCTGAGGTATAATTTTCCTTTCCCTAATAATATTTCAGGGCTTCTGGACAACACATAGCTGTCATTCCGTGGCAACACAAGACAGATATTGCTATAGATAGGGAACTTTTCCTCCTACCCCTGACCACCCCTAGGCTCTAGACCAGGCTCACTAATGTGATCCCCTATATCTTAGGGTTGACTATTCCCAGCCCTGCCAACACTGCAAAGTCTAAGGGTAAGAAGCAGCTCAAGATTAGGAGCCAGGGACTGGCCACTAGGGACTTCCCCCTGGGAATTCTCTGGCTGAAGGTTCACTGCCACTGCTGCCAAATCTGTAACTTGCATAGATGGGATCCCATGATCCCTGAGGAATTGAGCTACCTGTCATTCCCTAGACACAGGAAAAAGTCTTAACCCACAACTCAAATTGCCTAAATTTGTAAGGGCTGTGCTAGAATAGCAGCCCCTGTGATGTCCCTGCTATATTATAAGCCCCTAGCATTCTGGAGGAACCCCAGAATGTAAAATGGACTTCACCATGTTGGCAGGGAGACCAGTAGGACTTCCTGAGATAACCAGAGCCAGCAGCCTTGTGCTCAAAGTTCTCCAGGGAAATAGAGTCACCAAGAGAACTTCCTAAACCCCCTAGAAATTGAAGGAAGCACCCCAATCCATCCTCACTCATTAATTCACTGGAAAAGGAGTTTTAAAAAAAATAATTAAGAGAAAAATATTAGGAGTTAAATCTGAGTTCAAATCCAAGCTCTGCCTCTTTCTGGTATGTGGCCTTTGGTAGGTTGTTTAGCATCTCTGAGTCTCTGCTCATTCTAAAAATGACATAGTAATTGTACCCATCTTATAGTGTTTTTAGGAGAATTAAATGAAACTAGTTTTACAAAATCCATAGCACAGTACTCAGTAAATACTTGTTATTATTCCCAAACATTTGCTCTGGGCCAAGACTTATCGTGTCTATCTCCTCAAAGAATTCTTACACTAATAAAAGAGATAGACAAGTGATCAGACAATAATAACACAGTACCATCAATACTATGAGGGAAGTTCGGGAGCTTAGAGAGAACAAAGGAAAAACTTTAGCCCTAATAAGTGAAAAAAAATGTTGAGGCATAAATGAATGGAATGGAAAAAATAAAGCTGTGAATTAGTACACATAATATGATTGTCTGCATAAAATGAAACAAAATAAAAAACCCACAGACCAATGGTTAGAATGATTAAGAGTATAGCAAAGCAATTGGATGTAAGATGGAAACACAAATATCATTGCATTTCTATACATCAACAACAAAAAATTACTATTGAAAACAATATTGAAGTTGGGTGAGTGGCACATACCTGTAATCTTAGTGACTGGAGAGGGTAAAATAAGTGAATAGCAAGTTCAAGGCCACTCTGGATAACAGAAAAACCCTATCTCCAGTGTTATATAGTTCAGTGTTAGGGCACCCCTCAGCTCGATTCCCAAAATTGAAAAAAAAAAAAAAAAAAGCAAGAGAGAAGGAAAGAAGAAAGGAAGGAGGGAAACAATATTTAACATGCCATCTATAATAATACCAAAATTACAGTCATTTTTCAACTTACAATGTGGTGTCAACTCAACCAATAAATCTATCATACATTGAAAATATCATAACTCAAAAATGCATTTAATACACCTAACCTACTGAATGTCACAGCTTAGCAGCACTGTACACTGTAGAGTGTCAGTTATTCACCCTCATGATCACATGGCTAACTGGGAGCTGGGACTGGCTGCCACTGCTTTGCATCAAAAGAGAGTATTGAACTGCCTATCACTAGCTCTAGAAAAGATCAAAATTACAAGTATGATTTCTACTGAATGCCTATCACTTTCCACCATTGGAAAGTCAAAAAATCCTAAGTCAAACCCATCCTAAGTTAGGAATCTTCTATATAGAGTTTTTAAGCATAAATATGACACAAAGTTGTATAAGATCTATATGCAAACAACCATAACACATTACTGAGAGGTAACTCCTCAACCAAATGATCAAATCTAACATCACCAACAATTACTCAGATGACATTGTGTGCCCTCAGATGTGATACCTGAGTCATTGATAAAGCACTCCTGCCCAAGCGCTTAATCTGAAACTATCATGAGAAAACAATTATATAACAATTGCTGTTGGAATTATAAATTGGCCTAACCATTTTACATCCAAATTTTTAAAAATTTTTGCAAAACCTAGCCTTTGCTTTCAAAAATATCATAAAGACCATGAAGCTCTAATTAAATAAATAAATAAATATCATGAAAGATAAAAATCACATAGGTCAATGACACGCTGTAGAATTGCTCTAGATTAAACGAGAAAAAAAAAGAGAGACATGGCAACTAAACACAGTGTGAGATCTTTGATCCCAAAGAATACTAGAGAGACAAGTGGAAATTTTTTAACATGGAGTATATATTAAAGAATAAATAATGTATTGGTGTTAAATTTCCTGAGTGAGATAATTATGTTGTACTCATTCTGAAGAATGTCTTAGGACTTAGGAGTTATATGTAGAAGTATTTGGGAGTAAATTTCATAATTTGAATGTAAGTTAGTCTCAAATATTTTACAATAAAAGAACATAAATACTTATATAAATACAGAGAACTAAAGCAAATATTACAAAGGTATATGGGTGTTGATTTACTACTCTTGTAAATATTCTATAGCCCTGATATTTTTATGAAATAAACAAAACAAAAACTTTATTGAAAGATATTGAAGAGACTAATACACGTATGTTTTTCTAAAGAAGAAGAAGAAGGAGGAGGAGGAGGAGGAGGAGGGGGAGGAGGAGGGAGGGAAGGAAGGAAGGAAAGAAAGAAAGAAAGAAATTTAAGAAGATGAAAATGGCCAGGCTTGGTAGCACATGCCTGTAATCCCACCTGAGCCAAAATGATGGCAAGTTTGAGGCCAGCCTAGGCAATTTAGTGAGACCCTGTCTCAAAAGTAAAATAAAATAGGCTAGAGGTGTAACTCAGTATAGAACACTTCTGCAAGGCCCTGGGTTCAGTCCTCAGTACTGCAAAAAGAAGGAAGAGGAGGAGGGGAAGGAATAAGAAGGGGAGGAGGAGGCAAAATAGATAGAGACAATATTTATCTCATATCCATAAATAGACATATTTAATATGATTTTAAAAGGTTGATTTTACATTGAATGCAACCCCAATTAAAATCTCCACAGGGCTTTTTAAAGAGAAACTTAGCAAGCTTATTGTAAATTAACAATGAATAGGAAGAAGCCAAGAATATCCAAGGTATTTCTGAAGAAGAAAAATAGGGAGGAAAGATTTGTCTTACCAGTTATCAGAATACATTATGAAATAATAGTAACTAAGACAATGTGATGGTACAAATTGGCCAATATGAAATAGTCCCAAAAGAGATTTATCAAATAATATGACAGTAATGAAAAAATGAAATTTTCCCCTATACATACAAAAAGTATCATCTCAGAATAGACTAAGGACTAATGGAAAATATAAAACTTTAAAGCATTTAATAATAAATGCTTTTACAGTTTAATATCTTTATGACTGTGACCTAGGAAATGATTTCTTTTTTAAAAAAAATATTTTATTTTTTAGTTGTAGTTGAACACAATACCTTTATTTTATTTAATTATTTTTATGTGGTGCTAAGGATCCAACCCAGCACTTTGCACGTCCTGGGCAAGGGCTCTACCACTGAGCCACAACCCCAGCCCAGGAAAATGATTTCTTAAACAATTTATCCCCCCAAAAAAGGAGCTAATCATAAAATAAAAGATTCATAAATTTAACTGTTAAAATAATGACTTCTTTGGACAAAAGGCAAAAAAGAAAGAAAAGGTAAATTTACCAGCTGGGGAGAAATCATTACACAGATAACCAGCAAATGATTTATATCAAGAATCTATAAAATGGGGGCTGAGGTCGTGGCTTAGTGGTAGAGCGCTCACCTAACAAACATGGGGCTCTGGGTTCGATCCTCAGCACCACATAAAAATAAAAATAAAGATATTGTGTCCACCTAAAACTAAAAAATAAATATGTTTTTAAAAAGATTCTTCTTAAAAAAAATCTATAAAATGCCTCAAATCATCCAGAGGAAGAAAAATAACAGGAAAAATGAACAGAAGTCATAGACATTTCATAGAAAAGGAAACCATGTCTTCAGTAAGCATTGGCTCCACTTAATTAGTAGGAAGGAAAATGAAAATAAAAGCGTACAATAAAATTAAAATTGGCCCATTCAGTTTACAAAGATCAAGAAGACTGGCAAAAGCAAGTTCTAGAGAGAATGTGAGTCAACAATTCTACTATACACCACTGATGGGCATGTACTTGGCCACAACCATTTTGAAAAACAACTTAGTACTACCTGAGTATTCACATACTGTACAAATCAGAAATTCTACTTCAAATTCCACAAGTATGTACAAGAAAACAAGAGCCAGGATGCATGTATGACAATATTTTTAGCAATACTACAGGTTAATATCTTTATGACTGTGACCTAGGAAATGATTTCTTTTTTAAAAAAAATATTTTATTTTTTAGTTGTAGTTGAACACAAAATAATGGCAGCAACTTCAATGCCTATAGAAAGGAAAATGGATAAATAATTTGTGACATATTTACACAAAATAATATTTTATATAAGCCAGCAAAATTGAGTGAATTATAGCCCATGTAACAATTCGAATGAAATTTCAATGTTATGTTGAAATAAAAAAAAATAAGTCTCAGAAGAGTGCATACAGCATGATACTCTTTATATAAACTTTAGTAACAACTAAAATAAAAACACAAATTAGCTATGCATTTGTGTTTAACAAGAAAATTACAAATACAAATTTCAGGTTAGTGTTTACCAGGGGATGAAGAAAGGGGATAGGAGCTTAAATGTCAATTAATGTTGATATTATTTATTGGATTGGGTTTGGTTGTGAGTTCCTGAGCAGAGTGGGGATGGAGAGAGAGAGGGAAAGAGAGGGAGAGGGATAGGAAGAAAGAGAGTAAAGAAGGAAAAAAGGAAGGATAAAAGGAAACAAGTCTACACAAGGACCTATGAGGACAGTTTTCAGGAGCCAAAACTATAGATAAGTTAATTTTGTGCGTAGTGTCAATTAAGAAGAGGAGGAGGGGGACTGGGGATTTAGCTCAGTGGCAGAATTCTTGCCTAGCTTGTGCAAGGCCCTGAGTTCAGTCCTCAGCCCTGGGGGAAGTGGGAGAGAGAGGAGGAGGAGGAAGAGGAAGAGACACCTAAGCAACCTAGGAGGGGTCAGTGAAGGCTTTCTGAAACTGGTACACCTCACTAGAACATGGAATGGCACTAGGATTATCCATATAAAGGAAGCATAAAGGGACTTTTTAGAAAAAGTTAACATGCAAAGACAAAATGACAGAATGTTTGGGCCTACAGTTTACAGCAGTTAGCTACTGAGCAGAAAGACAACTAGTTCACTATGAGGAACAAAACTAAGGAGCCAGGCAAACCCTGAGCCACCTCCATGGTGTTACTCATAAGGGTGGGGTGGAACCTTGGGAAGTGACTAGGCCAGAGCCCTCCAGTTCCCTAGATAGGAAGACTTTCTCAGTCTGTCTGGTCAAACAACTACAATATGGGGAGATCTATGAAGGTGAAGAGGTGAAGCCAACACACATCCCCAAGCATCTTTTACCAGAACCAAACGCCATACATGGGATGATGCTGGGCTTGTTGATTCTTTGTTAACCCTGAGATCTGAGATGGGAATGTCGGTGCGCCCTCCAGAGGTGGAAATGGGAACTTACACACAAGCACCAGGGACAGAACCCTCAACACCTTCTCTCCCCTCTCCCCTCTCCCCTCTCCCCTCTCCCCTTTCCCCTCTCCCCTCTCCCTTCTCCTCTCCTCCTCTCTCCTCCTTTCTCCTCCTCTCTCCTCTCTCCTCTTCTCTTCATTCAGGCCAAGCCAGGAAGATCAAAATGGAATCTTTGGCAGACAAATCCCTGGAGACTTTGATGCTGCAGGATCCCAGAGACAGAGAAACACCATATCAGGAGATCATTGGCCTGTATCTAGCCTGATACAATGACCTCATTGTTGCTCTTGCCTCCTGCCTGGTTTTCCTGCCCAAGGGCTCTGTCCCACCCTAACCATTTCATTCCCTCAGTTCATTTCATTCCCTCAGTGCTGCCAAGCAACATTTCTAAATTGTGAATCTGAGCCTGGCACGGTGGCACACACCTGTAATCCCAGTGGCTCAGGAGGCTGAAACAGAAGGATCTCAAGTTAAAGGACAGTCTCAACAGCTTAGTGAGGACCAAGCAACTAAGTTAGACCCTGTCTTAAAATTTAAGAAATAATAATAATAAAATAAAAGGGCTGAGGGTGTAGCTCAGTAGTAAAGTGCCTCTGGGTTCAATCCAAAATAAAAAAAAAAAATTGTGAATCTGACCATGATTCTGATTCTTCAGAAACACTTCAGTGATATCCCTACCCTGGTATTTGAGGCCCTTCTTGACCTCCACATCCTTAGTTTTAACATTGTTGATAGTGTCTGTCCCTACACACCTTTGCTGGTGCCCAAGCTACCTACTTCTGATGGTCCCTCCCAAGAACCTAAGCTAGGGATTGGAGGATCCGCAGGACTCAGTCCATGGAACTCATGTCCTTCTATTTCCATTCATCACTTTAGTGATCTAATCTAATCCTAAGGCTTGAAATATATTTGGAACCTAAACCCCTACCCAGAACTTCAGATTCAATATCTTAAACTAATTACTTTACAGATCCATTTGAATGTCCAGTAGGCATCTCAAACTTAATATGTCTGTAACAAAATGGTTGATCTACTCCTCCCAAAATGACTCCTTCCACCATCTTCCCCATCTTCAATACTTAACAACTCTGCCTCCCAGTTACTTGGGCCTTAACACTCACTCACTTCCTTCCTTCCTTCTTTCCTTCCTTTTCTTCTTTCTCCTTCCTTTCTTTCTCTCTTCTCCTCTCTTCTCTTCTCTATCCCATATCTAATTCATCAACAAATTCAGTCAGCTCTACTTTCAAAATGTATCTATAAAATCAATTAAATGGTATCCTCTCCACCTTGATCCACACCACCATCATCTCTGTGTTATTGCAGTAGCCTCTGAAATACTCCCCTGCTTCTGCCCTGGCTCCCTTTTATTTCTTTCTAGAGCTGGCAACCAGAGTGATACTGTGAAAACATTAAAAGCGATCACATAATTCATTTTATCAAAACCCTCTAATGGCGCCCTAATTCACTTAGAATAAAAACCATAATCTTTACAAGGTCTTGCATAGCCCTAAATTACCTTTCTGTTACCTGTCTGACCTCATCTCTGGCTACTCTCTACATCCTTCATTCTGTGTGGCCACATTGGTATCCTCATCGCTCCTCAAACATTCCAGATGTGCCCCCTCCTTGGGCCCTTTGCATTTTCTCTTCTCCCTGCTGGAGGTACTTTCTCCCCAGATTTCCGTGTGATTTGGTCCCTTGCTTCCTTCACATCTCCATTACTGTTATATTCTGTTAAGTCTTGAAATCAAATAATATAAATCTTCCAACTTTTTTCTTCTTTTTCAAAAATTTTTTTTACTATCTTAGTTTCATGCATGTTCATACACAGCAATGTATTTTAATTGACAAGGCTTATATTTTCAATTTCTTTCAAAAAGAAAAGAAAAAAGAAAAAAACCTACTGGCATTTTGCTCAAGACTGCATAGAATCTATAGATCAATTTGGGAATAATTGGTATCTTAATAATATCTTCCAACCTATGACCATAATATACATGTTAATTATTTAGAACCTATGTTAGTCTCTCAGAAATATTTTGTAGTTTCAATGCACAGATTTTTCATAGCTTGTGAAATTTATCCATAAATATTCCATGTTTTTATGCTATTGTAAATTGGGGTATTTTTATTTTATTTTATAATTGCTAGGAGTTGTAATGGTAACTCCATTCCTAGTACATAAAAACACAGTTGACTTTTATACATTGACCTTTTATCCTATGACTTTGCTAAATTAATATTAGTTCTAATAGTTTTATTAAAGACTCCTTAAGATCTTTTACTTGGGCCGGGGTTGTGGCTCAGCAGTAGAGCACTCATCTAGCATATGTGAGGCCCTCGGTTCAATCCTCAGCACCACATAAAAATAATAAATAAAATAAAGGTATTGTGTCTACCTACAACTAAAAAAAAATTTTTTTTAAAAAGAGCCTTTACTTGTATAATCATATCATGTGTAAATAACGTCAGTTTTACTTCTTCATATCCATCTATATGGTTTTGTTTTGGGAGTTTTGTTTTATATTAGAATTTTCGGTTTGTTTTGGTTTTGTTGTTGTTGTTTGCAGAGGGGGGTGTTGTTGTTTATGGCTTATAGAACTTACTGGGACTTTGGTACAACGTTGAATAGAAATGGTGAGAGCAGAGCTGGGTGCAGTGGTGCATATCTATAATCCCAGGAACTCAGAGAAGAAGGCAGGAAGTTTAAGGTCAGCCTCAGCAACTTAGCATGACCTCTCAAAATAAATAAAGGGCACTAGGTGCTATCCTCAGTACTGAAAGTTAAAAAGTAGTGAAAGCAGGATTGCAGCCTCAGCAAAAGCAAGGCACTAAGCAACTCAATGAGTCCGTCTCTAAATAAAATATAAAATAGGGCTGGGGATGTGGCTCAGTGGTTGAGCACCCCTGAGTTCAATCCCTGGTACTAAAAAAAAAAAAAAAAAGAAAAGAAAAGGCATTTTAACCTTCAGCATTAAGTATGATACTTAGCTATAGGCTTTTCATAGATTCCCTTTTTCTCCCTCTATGGAAAAGTTTGTCTAAAGCCATTTTTTTTGCAAATATTGTGATGATTACATTGTTTTCCTCATTTATTTTATCACATTGTAATTATAGTGATTTTTCAAATGCAAAATCAATCTTTCATTCCTAGGATGAAGCCCATTTGGTCACGACATGTTGTATGTTAATAGTTTTGATTTGCTAATTTTCATTAAAAATTTTTACATCTTTTTTCCCTAAGCAAACACAATGTATAGTTTGCTTTCCTTGTAATGTTTTTATCTGGTTTTAATGTCAGGATAATATTAAGCTCGAAAAATAAGTTGATTAATTTCCTTCTTCCCATATTTTTTAACAAATTGTGTTAAGTTAGTATTATTTCTTCCTTTTTTTACTTTTATTTTATGCCTGGTTTTTCTTTTATTTTTATGCAGGGGGATTCTAATTACAGATTTGACTTATTTAATAGATATAAGGTGATTCAGGCCATACTTTTTTTTTCTTGAGTAAGCTTTGGCAGTTTGTGATTTTTAAAGGAATTTGTCCATTTCATCTGAGTTGTCAAACTTATTGGAATAAAGTTTTTTCAAGATGTTACCTCTTGGAGGAAGGAAGATGGCGGCGAGGGGAGTGCATTGCCCCCGTGTGCTGCTTCACTGTGTGGGAGTATGACAAGTCAGGACGGCTAAAGGATATCTTGTTAGGAATTTCCAGCAATAGTGGGGTGCTCCGGAACCTGGAGGAAGGATTTCCATCGCACGAGGATCAGCTACGGGGACTCAAACGCGAGAGGTTTGTCGCACGGAGGGTAACACTGCTTATTCAGCAAATCGCCTCGCGGCTAGAATCTGCAGCGTGCGCTGGGATAGAGACGCAGGGTTACAGCGCTGCAGTTTCTGCCAGCCGCGCAAGCACCGTACTCAGGGCTGAATTCTGGGTTCGAGACGGGGGAAGGAAGTGGTCCATCTCGGTTCTCCACACCGGTCAGACCACAGAGGAGGCCAGCAGCCACCATGTTGGTAAACTGACGTCACCACCCCTGTTTTCGACTGACCGCAGCTCATTCAGCCATAGAACAGGTAATTTCAGGCTGCAATTCGCCTGCGGCTTGCAGACAGATTGCTAGGGCTCAGCACCTGGGTGCTTCCTAGAACCTGATCTTATTGGAGTGAATACCGAGCGCGGGGCGGCCGAGTTCCGGCTCCCGGAACCGCCCTGGCCCAGGGCTGCTGAGCCTGCGGAGGCTGCTTCTTGGACCCTGCGCCTACCAGAGCATACAACAAGCACTAAGCAGCCGAATTACGGCTCCCGGAACTGAGCCCGCGGGGACTGCTTCTTGGAGCTTACATTTATAGGAGCTTACACCGAGCACGGAGAGGCCGAGTTCCGGCTCCCGGAACTTCCCTGGCCCGGGGCTAGGAGCCCACGGAAACTGCTTCTCGGTCCGGGTCCTGCTGAGGGCCGGTCAGGACTCACCCGGTGCTTTGGTTGCCCGGCAAGGGGAACGAAATGCTGCCATTCGCATAGGATACCAACATGGCAGAGATCTGATGTCTGCAGAAAGCGGCGGAGGAGGGAACTTCATCAATACCAGTGGTGACATAAGCAGTTGGTCTCCTGGTGGGGGGGTGAGGCACAGTCACCCGAGTCTCCTCAATTTGTCGTCAAGCCAGAGGGAAGGAGCCGGGCCGCCGCCAGCGCCCGGAGCAGGCCCAGCGGCTCGCCAGCGTGGTGACCGCGTGACCCCAATTGGAGAGGGGGCGGAGCGGAGCCGCCACCCGCAACCGCAAGGTGGGCAGACCCGCGACCCAGTGGTACATGGGCGTGGTAGGAGGGGCAGGGCAGAGCCACGGTTCGCGCTGTGACGAATGAGCGTGCAAGGTAAACAGACCTGTGACAGCCTGGCGGGTCAGGCCCAGTGGCCTGCCAGTGTGGTACACACGTCACCCCAACTGGAGTAGGGGCAGAGCAGATCCTTCTCCCACGCCCGGATCAGGCCCTGCCGGTGTGGTGGTCACGTGACCCCAATTGGAGTGGGGGCGGAGCAGAACCGCCACCCGTGCCCGCAGGGTGAGCAGACCAGTGATCAACCTGCAGATCAGGCCCAGGGGTCCGCAGGCGTGGTAGGAGGGGCAGGGCAGATCTGCCGCCCGTGCCTCCAAGGTAGGCAGACCTACAACAGACCGGCGGATCAGGCCCAGGAGCCTGCCGGCGTGGTACAAACACCACCCTAATTGGAGTAGTGGCAGAGCAGAGTCGCCGCCCGTGCCAGGAACAGGCCCAGCGTCCTGCAGGCGGGGTAGTCACGACACCCCAATTGGAGTAGGGGCAGAGCAGAGCCTCCACCCGTGCCCGAAAGGTGGGCAGATCTGCGACCGACCAGCGGGACAGGCCCAGTGGCCTGCCGGTACGACAGACACGTCACCCCATTTGCAGTAGGGGCAGAGTAGAGACGCCGCCCGCGCCTGCAGGGTAGGCAAACCTGCAACCGACCGGTGGATCAGGCCCGGTGGCCTGCCGGCGTGGTACACTCGTCACCCCAATTGGAGTAGGGGCAGAACAGAGCCGCCGCCAGCTCCCAGAACAGGCCCAGTGACCTGCCGGCGTGGTAGCCACGACACCCCAATTGGAATAAGGAGAGAGCAGAGCCGCCGCCCGCACCTGCAGGAAAGATACGCAAGCAGTATGAAAAGACAAGGAAAGAAAGGACCACAAGCAATGCAGGTCAACGCAACTTTAGAAGAGGTAACAGCTGCAGCAGATGGAATGTCAGATAAAGAATTCAGGATATACATGCTTCAGATGATCTGGAGTATCAAGGAAGACATTAAACAGCAAAATCAGACAATGAAAGATCACTTCGACAACGAATTACGCAAACAAATCCAGGAAGCAAAGGATCAACTGTACAGGGAGATAGAGGTTATAAAAAACAAACAAACAGAAATCCTAGAAATGCAGGAAGCAATAAACCAACTTAAAAACTCAATGGAGAATACTACCAGCAGAGTAGAACACTTAGAAGATAGAACATCAGACAATGAAGACAAAGTATTTCAACTGGAAAAGAACATAGACAGCTCAGCAAGACTGTTAAGAAACCATGAGCAGAACATCCAAGAAATATGGGATAACATTAAGAGACCAAACTTAAGAGTCATTGGGATACAGGAAGGTACAGAGCTCCAAACCAAAGGAATGAGAAGTCTATTCAATGAAATAATACAAGAAAACTTCCCAGACTTGAAGAATGAGACAGAATCCCAAATCCTAGAAGCCTACAGGACGCCGAATGTGCAAAATCATAAGAGATCCACACCTAGACACATTATAATGAAGATGCCCAACATACAGAATAAGGAGAGAATTTTAAAAGCTACAAGAGAAAGGAAGCAGATTACATTTAGGGGTAAGCCAATCAGGATAACAGCTGATCTTTCAACACAGACTCTGAAAGCTAGAAGATCCTGGAATAACATATTTCAAACACTGAAAGAAAATGGGTTCCAACCAAGAATTGTGTATCCAGCGAAATTAAGCTTCAGGATGGAGGATGAAATTAAAACCTTCCACGATAAACAAAAGTTTAAAGAATTCGCAGCTAGAAAACCATCTCTTCAAAACATCCTCGCCAAAGCATTACAGGAAGAGGAAATGGAAAATAACAATGAAAACCAACAGTGGGAGGTAGGACAGTAAAGGGGGGGGGGATAATCAAAGAGGAAAACAAACCATGTTTAGTAACAGAAATAAACAAATATGGCTGGAACAACAACCCATATCTCAATAATAACCCTAAATGTTAATGGCTTAAACTCACCAATTAAGAGACACAGGCTAGTAGAATGGATCACAAAACAAGACCCAACAATATGCTGCCTACAGGAGGCGCATTTGATAGGAAAAGACATACATAGGCTGAAGGTGAAAGGTTGGGAAAAATCATATCACTCATATGGACTTCGGAAACAAGCAGGAGTGTCCATACTCATATCAAATAAAATAGATTTCAAGCCAAAGTTAATCAAAAGAGATAAAGAGGGACACTACATATTGCTTAAGGGAACCATACACCAACAAGACATAACAATCATAAATATTTATGCCCCAAACAATGGTGCAGCTATGTTCGTCAAACAAACTCTTCTCAAGTTCAAGAGTCTAATAGACCACCATACCATAATCATGGGAGACTTCAACACACCTCTCTCGCCACTGGACAGATCTTCCAAACAAAAGTTGAATAAGGAAACTATAGAACTCAATAACACTATTAATAACCAAGACCTAATTGACATATATAGAATATACCACCCAACATCAAGCAGTTACACTTTTTTCTCAGCAGCACATGGATCCTTCTCAAAAATAGATCATATATTATGTCACAGGGCAACTCTTAGACAATATAAAGGAGTAGAGATAATACCATGCATCTTATCTGATCATAATGGAATGAAACTGAAAATCAATGATAAAAGAAGGAAGGAAAAAGCATACATCACTTGGAGAATGAACAATAGGTTACTGAATGATCAATGGGTTATAGAAGACATCAAGAAGGAAATTAAAAAATTCTTAGAGATAAATGAAAACACAGACACAACATATCGGAATCTATGGGACACATTGAAAGCAGTTCTAAGAGGAAAATTCATTGCTTGGAGTTCATTCCTTAAAAAAAGAAAAAACCAACAAATAAATGATCTCATACTTCATCTCAAAATCCTTGAAAAAGAAGAGCAAAACAACAGCAAAAGAAGTAGAAGGCAAGAAATAATTAAAATCAGAGCTGAAATTAATGAAATCGAAACAAAAGAAACAATTGAAAAAATTGACAAAACTAAAAGTTGGTTCTTTGAAAAAATAAACAAAATCGACAGACCCTTAGCGATGCTAGCGAAGAGAAGAAGAGAGAGAACTCAAATTACTAGCATACGGGATAAAAAAGGCAATATCACAACAGACACTTCAGAAATACAGAAGATAATCAAAAACTATTTTGAATCCTTATACTCCAATAAATTAGAAGATAGTGAAGGCATAGATAAATTTCTTAAGTCATATGATCTGCCCAGATTGAGTCAGGAGGATATAGAAAACCTAAACAGACCAATATCAATTGAGGAAATAGAAGAAACCATAAAAAGACTACCAACTAAGAAAAGCCCAGGTCCAGATGGGTATACAGCAGAATTTTACAAAACCTTTAAAGAAGAACTAATACCAATACTTTTCAAGCTACTTCAGGAAATAGAAAAGGAGGGAGAACTTCCAAATTCATTCTATGAGGCCAACATCACCCTGATACCTAAACCAGACAAAGACACTTCAAAGAAAGAAAACTACAGACCAATATCTCTAATGAACCTAGATGCAAAAATCCTCAATAAAATTCTGGCGAATCGGATACAAAAACATATCAAAAAAATTGTACACCATGATCAAGTAGGATTCATCCCTGGGATGCAAGGCTGGTTCAATATACGGAAATCAATAAATGTTATTCACCACATCAATAGACTTAAAAATAAGAACCATATGATCATCTCGATAGATGCGGAAAAAGCATTTGACAAAGTACAGCATCCCTTTATGTTCAAAACTCTAGAAAAACTAGGGATAACAGGAACATACCTCAATATTGTAAAAGCAATCTATGCTAAGCCTCAGGCTAGCATCATTCTGAATGGAGAAAAACTGAAGGCATTCCCTCTAAAATCTGGAACTAGACAGGGATGCCCTCTCTCTCCACTTCTGTTCAACATAGTTCTCGAAACACTGGCCAGAGCAATTAGACAGACGAAAGAAATTAAAGGCATAAAAATAGGAAAAGAAGAACTTAAATTATCACTATTTGCAGATGATATGATTCTATACCTAGCAGACCCAAAAGGCTCTACAAAGAAACTATTAGAGCTAATAAATGAATTCAGCAAAGTGGCAGGATATAAAATCAACACGCATAAATCAAAGGCATTCCTGTATATCAGCGACAAATCCTCTGAAATGGAAATGAGGACAACCACTCCATTCAAAATATCTTCAAAAAAAATAAAATACTTGGGAATCAACCTAACAAAAGAGGTGAAAGACTTATACAATGAAAACTACAGAACCCTAAAGAGAGAAATAGAAGAAGATCTTAGAAGATGGAAAAATATACCCTGTTCATGGATAGGCAGAACTAACATCATCAAAATGGCGATATTACCAAAAGTTCTCTATAGGTTTAATGCAATGCCAATCAAAATCCCAACGGCATTTCTTGTAGAAATAGAGAAAGCAATCATGAAATTCATATGGAAAAATAAAAGACCCAGAATAGCAAAAACAATGCTAAGCAGGAAGTGTGAATCAGGCGGTATAGCGATACCAGACTTCAAACTATACTACAGAGCAATAGTAACAAAAACAGCATGGTACTGGTACCAAAACAGGCAGGTGGACCAATGGTACAGAATAGAGGACACAGAAACCAATCCACAAAACTACAACTATCTTATATTTGATAAAGGGGCTAAAAGCATGCAATGGAGGAAGGATAGCATCTTCAACAAATGGTGCTGGGAAAACTGGAAATCTATATGCAACAAAATGAAACTGAATCCCTTTCTCTCGCCATGCACAAAAGTTAATTCAAAATGGATCAAGGAGCTTGATATCAAATCAGAGACGTGCCGTCTGATAGAAGAAAAAGTTGGCTACGATCTACAGTCGGTGGGGTCGGGCTCCAAATTCCTCAATAGGACACCCATAGCACAAAAGTTAATAACTAGAATCAACAAATGGGACTTACTCAAACTAAAAAGTTTTTTCTCAGCAAAAGAAACAATAAGAGAGGTAAATAGGGAGCCTACACCCTGGGAACAAATCTTTACTCCTCACACTTCAGATAGAGCCCTAATATCCAGAGTATACAAAGAACTCAAAAAATTAGACAATAAGAAAACAAACAACCCAATCAACAAATGGGCCAAGGACCTGAACAGACACTTCTCAGAGGAGGACATACAGTCAATCAACAAGTACATGAAAAAATGCTCACCATCTCTAGCTGACAGAGAAATGCAAATCAAAACCACCCTAAGATACCATCTCACTCCAGTAAGATTGGCAGCCATTAGGAAGTCAAACAACAACAAGTGCTGGCGAGGATGTGGGGAAAAGGGTACACTTGTACATTGCTGGTGGGACTGCAGATTGGTGCAGCCAATTTGGAAAGCAGTATGGAGATTTCTTGGAAAGCTGGGAATGGAGCCACCATTTGACCCAGCTATTCCCCTTCTTGGTCTATTCCCTAAAGACCTAAAAAGAGCATGCTACAGGGACACTGCTACATCGATGTTCATAGCAGCACAGTTCACAATAGCAAGACTGTGGAACCAACCTAGATGCCCTTCAATAGACGAATGGATAAAAAAAATGTGGCATTTATACACAATGGAGTATTACTCTGCATTAAAAAATGACAAAATCATAGAATTTACAGGGAAATGGATGGCATTAGAGCAGATTATGCTAAGTGAAGCTAGCCAATCCCTAAAAAACAAATGCCAAATGTCTTCTTTGATATAAGGAGAGTAACTAAGAACAGTGTAGGGACGAAGAACAGGAGAAGAAGATTAACATTTAACAGGGATGAGAGGTGGGAGGGAAAGGGAGAGAGAAGGGAAATTGCATGGTAATGGAAGGAGACCCTCAGGGTTATACAGTGGAGGAGGTAGAGAGAGAGGAGGGGAGGGGAGGGGAGAGGTGGGGAGGGGGGAGGGGGGAGGATGGGAAAGGCAGTGGAGCACAACAGACACTAGTATGGCAATTTGTAAATCAATGGATGTGTAACTGATGTGATTCTGCAATCTGTGTATGGGGTGAAGGTGGGAGTTCATAACCCACTTGAATCAAAGTGTGGAATATGATATGTCAAGAAATTTGTAATGTTTTGAACAACCCACAATAAAAAATTAAAAAAAAAAAAATACACATCTCCAAAAAAAAAAAAAAAACGTATATGTATAGATAACAATCAATACCCTGTTACAAAACAGCCTCAAATTTCTCTGTACCACTCATTTTTCTTCATCTGTTTCTTGTCTACTCTGTGATAAAGTATAATGAGCTCTATGCAAATGCATTTGTGTAACAGGGAATGAATATATTAAAAATGAAATACCTAAAAAAAAAAAAAAAGATGTTACCTCTTCATACTTTTCAAGTCTGGAGGCTATGTCATGATATTCCCTCTTTCATTCTCATATGGATAATTTGTGACTTCTCTGTTTTCCCTACATTGGTCTAGCAAGAAGTATATCAATTATATTGATATCTTCAGAGAACCAGCCTTTGACTTAATTTTTTGTTTCCAGTTTGATTGATTTCCTCTCAGACAGTCATAATTTCCTTTTGTTTATTTGAGTTTAAACTTCTCTTTTTTGCTAGCATGTTAAGGTAGAAATTAACGTACATGATTTTCAACCTTTCTTCTTTTCTAACATAAGTAATTAAAGCTATAAATCTTTTAGGTAATTTTGGCCACTCCCTGAAATTTTAGTTTGTCTCTTCTTCTTTCCCTGCCATCTTTGGATTGGATTTTTACTATTTTACTTTATTTCTGACATTAGCTTATTAGTCATAAATCTTTAATTTTAGTAGTTTCTCCAGGATTTACAATAAATATTCAATCTATCTTCAAACCAAAGTGTACCCCATCACACATATTGAAGAAAACAATATGCTTCAGTATTCTCCATCCTACCCTGTATTGTCAAATATTTTACTTCTTCATGTTATAAACCCCATAATACATTGTTGTTGTTTGCTTTAGTCGGTTAAAAAAAATTTAAACCAAGAAAAATGACTCTGTATTTAATATTACCAGTACTCTTCATTCCTTTGTATAGATCCAAATTTCTAGCTAGTGTTATTTTACTGCAGTCCAAAGAATTTCTTTTAACATATAATGCAGAGCTATTGACATGAATTCTCTCAACTTTTGTTTGTCTAAAAATGTATTTATTTTGCTTTCACTTTTGAAGAGTATTTTCACTGGATGTATATAATTCTAGTTTGGCTTGGTTTTTTTTGTTTGTTTGTTTCAGTTTTGGTTTGGGGATTTTTTGTTGTTGTTGTTGTTTTGTTTAGTATTTTTGCCCCCCCCCCCAATAGTTTGGATATTTTCTATGATCATGTCTTCAACTTCACTGATCTTTTCTTCAGTATCTGATCTTATGGTAAACTGTACAGTGCATTTTTAGTTCAGATACTATACTGTTAAATTCTAGAAGTTCCATTTGGAAACTTTCACTTTTTTTCTCATTAGGTTCATGTTTTCATTTAAATCTTTTAATATGTAAGTATATATTAAAATAGCTGCTTCAAATCTGTGTCTGCTGATCCCATCATTTGTCATTTTGGCATCTATTTCTATAGAGTGACTTTCCTCCTGATTATAAGTCATATTTTGTGGATTATTTACATTTCTAGTCATTTTATTGGACATTGGACATTGTAAATGTCCTACTGTTGAGGGTCCAAATTTTTGTTCTGTTGGAGTTTGTTTCACTTAGGTAGGCAATTAAGTTATTATGAATCAACCCTTTTCCTTTTGAAACTATTGTTAAGCTTTATTTGAGTGACTCATGGATTTTTACTCTAAGGGTAGTTTAGCCCTACTACCATGACCCTTCTGAGATCTCTACTGAATGTTCCAGGTGTTCATCAAGTTCTCTCCACTCAGCCAATTAGTAGTTGAACGTTTCTCAGCCCTGACTGAATCCCACAAGCTGTTCAGTTTAGAACTTCCCAGTAGTTATTATTTGCTTTCACTCATGAATTTTTACTCTACATATGCATAACTTTTTAGACCGATTCAGGGGAGTCCTTTTTCCAAATAACTCCTTCCTTTCTAGTACTCTTCCCTGCAATTCTAATGCCTCAGTCTTTCCGATGTCAATGTCTCTGTCTTAAACACAGAAAGGCTCCCATTCTCTACTTGGGTTCCCCTCCCTGCTCTGCCAGAAAGTGCCTTCAGGGAGAAAGGTCAATGATCATCAGGCTCAATTTTGTTGGTTTTCTTTCTTTTAGGGATCACAGCCCTGTGCTAACTGTTGTCCCAAGTCTAAACAGTTGTTTCTTATATTCGTCCAGTTTTCTAGTTATCTGTGTGAGACAGAATTACAGGACCAGTATTCAATTATGTTCAGAAGCCAGATTTTCTCTCCCTTGGGTTTTTGTTTGTTGTTGTTGTTGTTGTTTGGGGGTTTTTATTTTCTTGTATTTGGTTGGAAGTTTTTTTGGCACCAGGGATTGAACTCGGGGCACTTGAACACCAAATCACATCCCCAGCCCTATTTTGTATTTTATTTAGAGTCATGGTCTCACTGAGTTGCTTAGTGCCTCACTGTTGCTGAGGCTGGCTTTGAACTCGCAATCCTCCTGCCTCCACCTACTAAGCTGCTGGGATTACAGGTGTGCACCACTGAGCCCAGCTCCCTTGGGTCTTTATTCAAATGTTACTTCAGGAGTTGTGATCATCCCAAAAGTACTCCCTTTCCTCCTTCCCTGCTTAATTTTTCTCCTTCAACACCATATAAACATACTTGTCTTATTTATTGTTTCCCTTCATTAGAATGTAGACTCCAGGCAGGCAAGGATTCTTATGAAATCTCTCCCCTTTTGTAGCTCCAGAACAAATATTAGAGCTTGTAACACATTAAGTAATGAATAAACATGCGGTTAATGAATTAGGTAATCCATGAATTAAAGATCATCACCATTTGAAAACTTATCTTCATACCATTTTTATCTTTTCTGCATCTTGTTTCATGGTGATTATCACAATTTTATTGTACATGTGTGTATGTATGTGTCTACAAACACATATGCACACACAAGCCCTTAAGCAGCAAGAATTTGATCATGTGTATCTGTGGTGGACCTACACAGAGCTGAACATGGGCGGATCTTTGCATGTGAATGGGAAGGAACTCATGTATAAAGTGTTGCTGTTCAGGAAACCAGCAGAGGGCAGCACAAGGCTGCACTTGCCTTTACTGTCTCCCTAGTCTTCTCCAGTGAGAAGGCGGGGGATATCAGTCAGAGCTGTATACTACTGGACCAAAGCTCAGAAGAGAACTCAGGAGGGCCCAGGAAGCCTTTCTTAGGATCCTTCACAGGGCCTTGATGACTCAGAGTCTCCTATTCACTCCATCATCCACAAACATTGAGGCTTGCTGGAAGGAGCAGCATGCACAGAAGGAGCAGCATGCACAGAAGGAGCAAACACCACACACACACACACACACACACACACACACACATCAGGCCCTTCCTTAGTAGAACTCTCTTTTTCTGATCCCAAAATCTCTCCAGACTGTACTAAGTTCCCTGGTTCAAATGGGGTTTCTCCAAGGCTGGCCTCCCAGTACAACTAGTGCACTTAGCAATTCTGTTGAAGCCCTTGAAAGTCTACCACTTAAATGTAATCCTTACCTCAGACACTGCCAGGAGGTGATCATTAGTTCTAATTTACAGATGAGAAGCTGGGCTCAGAGAGGAAAAAGGAGTTTGCCTAAGGTCACACAGCTAGTGAGTTGTAGAGACTGAAACACAAACCCAATGATGGCAGCCCAGGGCTCCTTCCAGGGCCTCTTGAAGCCTCCTCTCCAGCTTAGACCCCAGGGGAAGAAAGCCCAAGGAGGCCAGGGTAGGTAGGCTGGAGGCCATGGTAAGATCCTTTCATTCCAGGATTATTATTCTCATCCTAAAATAAACTTACTCACTCCAGTCTTGCTCTTTTCTATAAGCCTTTCTGCGACATTTACCCTGTGATAGTGGGGATGGGCATTGCCTGCTTCCTTGGAACTTTTGGTGAGTAGAGTCTGAGTATTATTGTACTCCAGGACAGCACACAAGGCCTCAAAAGTAAGTAGGGGCTCTCTTGGGGACAGAAGAATGGATGGATAGAAATCACCAAGAAAAACAATGCCTGGAAACTCTTTGGCTTCATCTACTCCAATAGTTCAAGTCAGCAAACAACCCTTCATTCTCCCCTGCCCGAGGTTCTGTTCTGGACACTAAAAACAGTTTATAGGTGAGGAAACTGAGGCTTCAACAAGCAGTGGCACGAAAATGCTTATAGCAATTCAGAGGAGGCTGTGCCTAGAATAGGAGAATTCCAGCCAGGGGTAGTCCTTACCCCGTCCCACAATAATGCTGGGAACCAGTTGTTGCTTCCGGCTGCTTAGGACCCATGGGGAAAAAAGTCATTGTTCATCTTTGTGCTTGGTCCCTTTCCTACCACCTAATCCTTCCCCTTCCCATTGTCCTCAGACCCTTCGTTGGGGTACAGGATGCAGCTGCTGGTGCAGGAGCAAAGATGGGAAGGGGCTCAGGAAAAACCAATGAGGCCATCCCAGGAGAGATGACAGGCTTCAGCTGGCAGTCCCTTTTCTGGTGAGCTGCAGACAAAGGCACCAGGCAATGGGATCTGCCACATGGTGCTGGACACCAGTGCAGAAATTAGGCTTCAGAGGTGGACTAATCCAGATCCAAGCCACAGCATCTACCACTGATTTATTGTGTGTCCCCGGGCGAAGCCTCTCTCACTTTCGAAACATTAATTTCTTTCTCCATTAGAGCAAGAATAAGATGCTTGCCTAGAAAGGATTAACTTATTGTAGTGAGGATTAACACAAAAATGCCTGATACCTAAGTATTTAAAAATGTTCACTTCTGTTCCTTCCTCACCCTTCAACCATGGCAAAGCATCAAGAAAGATAATGCTAAAGAGGGATCTTCTAGCAAGTATAAGCAGCACTTCCTATTAGGTAAATGGAGATGTATTCCCACAATTGAAACATCATCAAAATCATATGTAATAAATCTATACATCATATTAAATAATTTATAATTGCATTAATGGAACAATTGACATTTACTAGGCATTTACTTACTATGTGTCAGGCATATTACTTCTCTCTGCACACTCTGTGAGCCCAGTACCATTGGGACCAGTTTGACAAGTATGTGACCAGTGCAGCTGCACAGAGTGCATCGTCAGAAGGGTGCTCACAAGTCAGGTTTAATGCTCTGGGGTAGCCCTCTTGAAATTCTTATTCATTGTATCTTCTTTTTTTTTTAAGGTAAAGTAATTTATTACAATTATTTTAATAAATAAAACTTCCATGTCTAGATAAATTTCTTTCTAAGGTGTTGAGAACTCGGAAAAAAATTATAAAATAACCATCAATAAATTTAAAACTATATGAGACACTAGAAAGCAATTTAAATTGGGTTGACCTTGTATAAAGGAAAATAGAGCTTGTTTCCTGATGCTCAATATCAACAGTGAATAGAATTTCCTAGCTAAGCAGGTTTGCTTGTTGTGAACACTTGAAAATAATTAAATGAACAGCATGTTCATTGTATCTTTGTGTTTCAAATGTGAAGTCTGATGGAATAATGGAGCACACACTGGGTATCTGGAGCCTCAGCGCACGTGTGGTCCTGTCTCTTTTCTCCTTCCTACCTCCCCATACCTAAGATGGATTCTTAGCTGTCTGTCCACCCAGCCCCCTGCCAAACTCTACTCCCTGTCATCCCCTGATTCTGTGGGGTCTGGATGCAGGCACAGGAAGAAGATAGGAAGGTGTGCATGCCAAGTTATGGGACAGGGACCTACGCTGCTGTGATGGCCTGCCTGTACTACCAGGCCCAAGGAAGAACATTAGATAGTGAATAATAAACAGCATGACAGGTTAAAAAAAAATCACAGAAAAGAGGACAAAAGCCTTTTTCCAGCTTTTTTTTTTTTTAACAAGAGGCCTCCCCATTTTCATTTGCATTTGTCCACACAAATCATGCAGCCAGTCCTGAGTACTGTTATTACCATCACTTCAAAAAACTGGACAATGAGGTTCAAAGAGGCTCAGTAATTTGTCCAAGGTGACACAGCTGCCAAGTGGCAGCATTCAGAGAATTATATCTCAGGAGTGAGAGAGAACTTTGAGATCATAAAGAACTTTAGCCCAGGAACCAGGAGACTTACATGCAACTTCTGACCACAACTGGGCAAGCTGCCCATTCCACCTCATTTTTCCTAAGTGAAAGCACTCTGTGTAATCTTTGGCAGTACAGGTCTCGGGATTTAGCTTTGCAACTTACATAGGATGTGACTTTTGAGTTACAAGAAAATCATCATTCACCCCACTTCCCCAGAGAGCTGCCATGAGTATTCAGCAGATGACAATCACTCAACCTAATGATACCTGAAGTCATATA
This sequence comes from Marmota flaviventris, assembly GCF_047511675.1. Classification (NCBI taxonomy): domain Eukaryota; kingdom Metazoa; phylum Chordata; class Mammalia; order Rodentia; family Sciuridae; genus Marmota; species Marmota flaviventris. The sequence goes on along the minus strand of NC_092507.1, from coordinate 36,186,089 downwards.
AAGCACTTTCATGCCATTCCCTCCCCCAGACAACACTGAGCAGAAAGGAGTATTATTTTCCTCATCCCATGGACAGGAATGCTAAAGCATCAGAACTGTAAAGTGACTACCCCCAGCTCCTACTGCTTTTCAAGCAAGTTTTGAATAGGTTAACAGGGCTCCCCAGGCACAGTCTCATAATATGAACATCCACAAAAGAAGGGTCACCACTTTGGGCAGTCCTGATGTGGGAAGACAGAATGGACCTCTCAGGACAGGAGCCCCAGATCTGAGGGAATCGGCTCCATCCCAGATCTTGAGGGTCCCAGGTCTGAAGGAGGAGCCCAGAGAGGCACCCAGGAGCTCCTGAGAGAAAAGAAATACCAGGTCAGCAGCATTCACAGAGTGACTCAGATCCTGGAGGATACTTACCCAACATAGGTGGGGCATGATCTACAGAGCATAGACAAACAGACAGAAGGATTGAGGGACAGGTCACAGCATAAGCATCATCCTCTCCACACATGACCAGTTCACTGGCCAGTCCTGGGGAAGGTTTCTGTTGTGAGTTATGCCATTAACATAGACCCAGCATGTTTGTGTCTTTCCACAATGTCAGAATTTATTGAATAACCATAAATTCATAGCTACACCACTTTCAGGAGCGGAAGTTAACTGAATATTAGGGTGATCACCTGATAGACATAAGTCAGGCAATCACAGGTTCTTTTATTCCAATCTTAACTACTAATATTTATAATACTCAAGTCACATAGGGGGATATCTTACAGAAAGGCTAAGAAAGGGTTAAGGCAGCCTCAGAGGTTCAGGAGGCTAAACTAAGGGCAAAGTCTGAGCAGATACAATGCAAAGAATCACTGTAAGTGATCAGATCAAGATTACTTATTCTAAGTGAAGAGCTGTCAAAGTGCAGGAACTTATTCTAGGCCAGGGGTCAGAGGGCAGTTTCAGAGTGTCAGCTTGAGATATCCGTTTGGAGTGAGCTGTGCATGGTCTTCACAGGCAGCAGAAACCAGACTGTGCTGAAGCCCCAGGATAAGAACTGGAGGTTCGTCGTTATGGCGATTTTCCTGGGCAAGGCTCTTGACAAATGACCAAATGACAGGGTTAGTGTGCCACTGTGTCCCATCTTGGGTGCTCCTCCTTTTATAGGCCTCAAGTGGGGGAAGTTGCTTCATTTGGTACTCAAGTATTTTAATAAGCTCATGGGCCTGTTTTTTTCTGATATGAGTTTGATACATCTATGCATCCATGTGTTTCTGATTAATTCAGTAAGTTCACAGGTGATTATTTTTAATACCACAATGAATTTATCAGTTTGTGCTTTATGGTTGTGCTAGACAGATAGTAGTTGTTTACTCATACAAACAAGATGTAGACTCATTCTACCTCAGCACTTAACCTCAAAATGGAGTAAGCTGGGGGACAGGGTTATGGCTCAGTGGTAGAGTGCTTGCCTAGCATGCGTGAGGCATTGGGTTAGATTCCCCACACCACATAAAAATAAAAATCAAATAAATTAAATAAAATAAAGGTATAAAAAATGGAGTAAGTCAGGGCAAACGACTGCTTTTTAAAATGGAGTAACTCTGGGTTAGGCACAATCTGAAAACTACTGTTCTATACATCATGAAGTAACTCAGAGCAGGGCACAGCCTGCTCTGCATAGCCTCCACCTACAGAGAGGGTGAGATCTGGGTGACCAGAAGTCATTCAGCCTAGTGGTATTTCCTTTGTCCTACCCCATACCCCTGGGTTCCTCAGTCCCCAGTTTCCATGGGAAGAACAAAGCATTTACAACACCGGACCCTTCCTCCTGACAACCACCTCTCTTGCCTGGGGCTTCAGATGACCACAAGATGTGACTGTGAAATGGTTCCTGAAATCACCTGTCCATTTCCAGTCTTTCAAAGAAGCACAATACAGAGCAGTCCAATAAACTTTCTGAGATGATGGAATTATAAGATCTATATTTCACTTTAAATAAGTCAAATGTACATTTAAATTGTCAAATGTGGCTAATGGCTACTGTACTTGTACAGCACAGCTTTACAAACAGAGACAATAAAAATGGAAAAAATGCACCATGATTTTGGGCTTCAAAAGCACTGTCACAATCACCTTCTCCTTGTCTGTCCTGCAAAAGAAGTATTTATCCCCATTTTACAGAGGAGGAAAATGGAGCTCAGGAAAGTTAAATGGCTTCCATATGAACAGAGTTAGTTTAAAATGGGATTTAATCTCAGATCTCTGGATTCCAAAATTCTGCCCATACTTCTATGCAACACTTAACGCAGTTATGCAGTCATGACATATTTATGGATCATTATTATTAGGTGTATACCTCTGAGCTAAACGCTTAAAGACAAATCAGGCAGACTTTGGGTGGAAATCTCTGGACAAAGGCAGTATAATTGCCACAAAAGGAATAAGGGTATAAAAATTATTTTGTCTTTCAGATAGCTCAAAGCACTTCATTTTAAGGGTCATTGTGCCTCATGACTCTCCAATTTATATTTCAGGTCCCAACTCTGCCCAGAATTCCCAGTGGATATATCAATATCTAATTGACAAGCTTCTCAAGCTTGTCCCATACTCCCCGCCGCCCCACCTCACCTCAGTAAATGGAAATGCCCTTCTTCCAGATGTTCCACCTCAAGTTTCTAGAGTCACCCATGGGTCATTTTTTTTATGCCTTTCATCTAATCCACCAGCAAATACTGTTGGCTCTGTCTTGAAAAAGCATCCAGAATGCTCACCATCTCCACTGCTGCCACCCTCACCTATCATCATCATCTCTAACTAGGCTGAAGCAAACTGGTCTCTTGAGTCCCTCACTCTTCCTGATCTTTTTTTCCACACAGTAACTAAAGTGATCTTTTCTTTTAAAACTAAAAAGTCAAAATATGTCTCCTGTCAGTTTAAAGCTCCCAATGGTTTCCCAAAGTCCTTTGGTAAGGTCCTAGGGAGTTTAGGAATAGTCAAAAATGCCTCTCCAACCTCATTTCCTACCACTCTCTTTGCTTTCCAGGTCCAGCCATACCAAGTCTTCCTGCTCACTCTTTCCTACGGCTGTTGCCCAGTTCACTCTCTCCCTTTTTCAGGACTTCTGACCAAAGGTTTCCTCACGGCAGAGGCATTCCCCATTACTTTATCATGTTTCCATTTTGTTCATAACATTCATCACCTCCTGACATGAATATGTTTGCTGGTTGTTGATCTTCTCCCACTAGAGTGTGGGCTGCTAGGATAAACATGAAATATACAAGCTGTCCAGTTGGATTTGAATTTCAGATAAGCAATGCATCATTTTTCAGTCCCAGATGTTGATTATAGCAAAAAAAATCCTGTTTATCTGAAATTTAAACTTTACTGGGTGTCCCGTATAATATTACTTGCTAATTCTGGCAACCCTGTTCAGGAAAACAAGGACATTGGTTATTTTGCTCATTGCTGTATCCCCAGCATTAGAATAGCTCTTGAAATGTCGTCCTCAATAAACACTGAATGAATGAATGTGTTCAACCAGATGATTAATCTGAAACACGCCCAAACTTTTAATGAACGGCTTGCGAGTCAGAGGGGTGGATCCTGCAGACTAGGTTAGTCCGGCTGGCTACCGACGGCCTGCACAGCTGACAAACTTTCCAAGCAGGTCTGGCAGCCGGGTGCTCAGCCTATTCCGCCACCACTCCTCGGCAAACAAAACTCCACCCCGCCTCAAAGGAGCTGCGGATCTCCAGCGGCCCTCCTGGGGGCGGGGCCTCCCTAACCTGCAGGCCCGACCCAACCCTCGCCTAGAGCCTGCACCCCTCTAAAGCCCCGCCTCCCTGCCACCATTCGCACCCACTTGCGTGACGTCACCCAGCGGGCAACCAATGGGGCCCCTGCTTACTGGCAGGCGGTGCCGGGGGCCACTGCCAAAGGGGAAGTGAGCTGAGGCTGGAGCGATGGCCCGGGTTTGGTGCCCGCGGCCGCCGCCGCCGTTGCCACCAGCGCGTCGGGAGCAGCCGCGGCCGGAGCCGGAACGGGGGCCGAAGTCGCGGCTGGAGTGGGAGCGGCGTGTGTGAGTAGCTGAAGTCGTCCGTGTCGCAACACCTCAAACTCAGCCGGAGCGCTTCAGGTGGGGGGAGCGACGGTCGCCCCCTGAGTACCGCCCCCCGCCCCCCGGCCCAGACAGCAGGGCTGGGGTCTCCCAGGCACCGGACTAGCTGCTGTCGCGCCAGGCTCTCCGACCCGGACTCCCTTCAAACTCAGGACGGAGGCCAGAGAACGGTGATCATCCCAAACCCCCTCCGCCTTCCCGGCCGGAGCGTTTTTCTCGTCGCCCGGGCAGAGTTCCGGGTTGTAGTGCGGCGGAGCAAACCCCCTCCTGCCGCCACCTCTCCAACCAGCTAGTTCCCACTGTCTTGCTCTGCATCGGCTCTTCTCCACCCTTTTCAAGAACAAGTGCTGTCCCAGACGTTCAAAGTATCTATTCTGGGTGTCCTTCCCCATCTCTTGGAGCACTCTTAGAAATATTGCCTATTTACCAGGGCTGAGAATCTCTCATTCTTGACGTAGCTTTTCTCCCCTTTGGGAGATAAAGGTTGCCCCCTTTCCACTCTCTTACCCGACAGACACTTCATGACCCGGGCTTTAGCCATTTGGATCATCAGCGCCTCGGCCATCTCTATGTGACTTCCCCACCCGTTTGAGTTCCAGTGTCCTCTGGGCTCCATTCTCCAGCCCCCAGCGGATCTGGTCAGTCCCGCCCCTGGGTGGGAGTGACCAGGGGGCTCTGGCCCAGGATTTCCCACCCTGGAAGGTAGTAGCTCCAAAGCAACAAGAGAACTGGGCGTTGGGTACGAACCTGGCAGCTCAGGAGTGGGTGCTCCACCCACCCCACACAAGAAGATGAAAAAGCGCAGAGAGCTTAATGCATTGATCGGTTTGTCTGGGGACAGCCGGAGAAAGAAGCCCAAGAAAGGCTCAAGCAGCCACCGTCTGCTTCGCACTGAGCCTCCTGACTCAGACTCTGATTCCAGCTCAGAGGAGGAAGAGGAATTCGGTGTTGTTGGAAATCGCTCTCGCTTTGTCAAGTGAGTAAATGCAGTGATCAGGGCTGGGAGGGTGAGAGCCATCTCCTTGCACTACCAATGGGACAAATCAGTGGGAAGAAGAAGGAAGTTTATAAGAAGAAAAAAGGTAAACCTTAGAAGGCAAAGAGGGAGAAAAGATGTTCAGATCCTGAATAAAGGATAAGTTGGAGGTCAGTCTTTAGGTATTGAAAGAAGAGCCCCACCTGTAGGGTGAAGGTTGTGGACGTGGGGAATGTACCAAGATCCCTGGGAGATTTAAAGAGGCTAAGAATAGAGGGGCAGAGAAACTTCTGGGATTAGGCCTTTAAAAAAGAATGTAGGAGAGTCCAGACTATCTTCAAACTGCTAATTATTTTTTGTACTCATATATGAGTCTAAATCTTGGTGGGAGAATATGGTGAGGGATGTATTATAGAAAATATGAGACTTAAGAGAAGATGGAGGGTGAAGGACAAAAAGGCAACTTTTCCCCAAACTATTTTTAGTTGGCGCAGTCATTGAACAAGTAGTGAGCTTTGAGCATGTTGGAAATTGGAGCTGAACCTGGTAAAGGGACCCTGTTAGAAGACACACTAAAAGAAAAGCGAATTTTTCTGAGGATTTGAAAGCAAGAGCTAGGCAGAAAGTTGGAGTGCCAGAAGAGATTGGGTCCTTTGTGTTTTTATTTAGAATGTCTACCCTTTTTTGTTGTTGTTGTTTTGTTAAAGAAGAGTATGGTTTCTAGTGACTTTTTCAGATTAGGTACTTAAACTTGTGTTTGGGGTATGAAGGTTTAATGATGGGTTAATTCTAGAATAGTTACCCTACTGGGTTAGTTTAGACCTTGAGGTCTGGATGAGTTTGGTATGAAATCTAGCTTGTTTGTTTCCTTCCTTCTGAGCCAATAAACTAGAGTGCACCAGGTGTCCACTTAACCCTACAGATCCTATTTCTTTCATTCCATTTGCAGTAAAACTTGTTCAAAAGTTTGTGAAGTTTCTATACACTGAAACAAGGTCCCCTGGAGTGAGCAAACTTATATTTGAAAGTGAAAAATAGGTACATTACAGTGCGGTGATAGTTGAAGAGAACCACTGGTTTTATACTTTTCTAATTAAGCTTTTCTCCAAAGACCTCTTGCCTGAATTGATGTTGATGGCATTATTCTTATGATAGGGGAGACTACTTAAGATGCTGCAAGATCTGTTATCCTCTCTGTGCTTTTGTCATCCTCGCGGCCTGTGTCGTGGCCTGTGTTGGCTTGGTGTGGATGCAAGTTGCTCTGAAGGAGGATCTGGATATTCTCAAGGAAAGATTTAGAACAAGTAAGTGGTCACCCTTTTCCGAGTATAATCTGAAACTCTTTTCCAGGTTCAAGGACAAATTGGACCATGCTGAGTTTTGCCCATTCTGATAAAGCAATTGTACATTCTTTTCAGCATGTTTATACTCTTTTCCAGCTGTCAACTTGAATGTTACAACAGTTGTTTTTTGGTTTTGGAGATAGGTACTAGAAATTGAACCCAGGGACTCTTTACCACTGAGCTACATTCCCCATCCTTTTTTATTTTTTATTTTGAAATGGGGTCTTGTTAAGTTGCTAAGACTAGCCTCAAATTTATAATTCTCCTGTCTTAATCTCCCAGTTTGTTGGGATTATAGGGGAGTGCCACTGCTCCTGACCAATTATCTCTTTTTAAACTGATAAACAAAAGACAGTGCTTATCCACCAGTATTTTAGATGCTACTTGTCCACCAGGACATTGCAGTTGACTCTTAGAGTACAGAAAGGAAGAGCAGCCTTGAGCCTTGGTTAACCTCCATGTATGACCTGGACGCCACTAAGTGAAGTGGCGATAGAAGGCTCATTCCTTCTATCTTACAGGAACAGTTGAGAAGGAGGGTAGGTGTGTCTATCAAATTATTTTCTCTTATGAAAAAACATGTAGAAACATAGGAATAAGCAACTACAATAACCAACATTTATGGAATGCCTACTATATGCCATGTCACAAATAAATCATTTTATGATTTTTATGCTCTTAAAATCAAAGAGGCTTAGAAAGATTAAGTAACTTGTTCAGTGATTACGTGTGGCAGACCTGACATTTGTACCAGGTCCTCTTGCCCCTTGCTGCCCAGGTTCATGTGTATAACCACTAGTATATTGAATCACTGTTGCCAATGCTTGTGTAAGTCTATACACATTTCTCCAAATAACCATAGATTTCTTTGATATTAACTTGGGCCAGTAATCTAAGAGAAGTTTAGTAGAAATACCAGATGAGCTGGTTTTCTGCATATTTATCAGCTTTCAAGCATAGAGCAAAAAAAACCCCAGATTTCCCTCTTTTCCTTATCAATGCTTATTTGCTTGTTTGTGGCATTATGTGTTTTAAGGAAGACTTTTTTTAAAGATATAATTTTAAAATTTTAGGAAACCCCTGATTCTTTGAATTAAATTATATATTCATGAAGAGCTTTCAATAACCGAAAGAGTACCTACCTTGAACAATATACAGCTGGGAGAAGTATCTGTCTCATGAAAGAGTGTCAAGGTTAAAGAGACTTTTCAAGATACAAAGCACTATATATTCTAATTGTGAAGTTGTATTTTACACATTCAAATTATTTTTTCTGACAGATTTGTTTGCATGGTAGCTTCCACCACATTTAACCTAAATATCTGGTTGGCAACACTGAAATTTTTGGTTCTAGATTTCATGGGTTAATTTTCTAAACTAAGGAATTAGTTTCAACTTAATCACAAATACATAACCTTGATAGCATTATCACACGGGGAAACTGATCACAGTCTTTCTCAAGGTCACGAAGAAAGCTGGCTTCAGAACTGGAATTAGAGTTCTTACTCCTATTTTAAGCCTGGGAGATCACAACATTTGACCTTTTCTTCACCCCAGCTTCTTCTTGCTGCCTGCAGTTTTCAGGTTCTGAACCTGACCTAAGGATAGCTAACCTTTAGTGTGATAGTCATGTCTCTAGTGATATTGCTTTGGGGAAAAAATTATGAAATGCTCACTTTGGTTTTCTTCAGATTCAGGGATTGCATTGGGTAAACCATAATTTTCTGCCAGAATCATCCTGACTTGTATGATTTATCAGCTGGTTAAATAATATAAGAAAGAATGAGAGTCAAGCTCTGTTTTTTCTCTGGCTTACTGGTTGTCCTTGCAGTATTGCAGAATGTTTCTAAGGCCAGTGTATTCTTCATATGTAAGTAGTAATTATAAATTGAAAACAAGGTTCTCAGAAACAGTGTTTAACCTTAAGTAACCACTGACCACTCCTGTCTGTACAATCATCTCTCCATAATTAGTTGGACTTCATAGGCTTGTGCCACAGCTTGTTTTGATCACACATAGCAATTATATATTTATACATTTCAATACATTACTCAGTGCTGCCCTCTAGACATTCCTTTCTCTAAATGCTCTATGTCTCTGTTTATAAGATACCCAGGTAATTTGTACCTTAGCTGAGCTTTTCAAGGAATTTCTTAGTTTGGAGAATGTAGGACATGTGGTAGGCCTGACAGTAAATTAGTTAACAAATATTTAGTGAGCACTTGTTAATACCAATCTCTGGAAAGAGTGTATTTAGGAGCTGCCAAGGATTATGCCCTGGACCATGGAGCTGGCTTTCTCACACTGAGCAACATTCCCCTGGGATCCTGACTACATTTGTCAGCCAGCTAAATGAAGTAGGTTTGGATTTAGCAATCCACCTCTTTTGATGTCTTTGATTTGCTACAACAGAAATGCCATTACCTCAATATCTGAAAGCAGGACTTCTGAAAGATGATAGAGAAGAGATGGAGCCTGGGGCATTCAGTCCATAGGCTAGACTATTGTGGACTGCTTGTCCAAGAGTTTTTTTGTGAAAACCAATTATCTTGACTAAATGGGGTCACTCTTATGAAGCTTAAATAATCTTTCTTTGAATTATGCTTCTACTTTAAATATGTTTCAATAAGTTAACTTACTTTTTAGTTTTCAAGGACATGGTGGAATTCACTGACTCAAATAAGACCACCATCTTATCAAGATTTAATACTTTTTTGAGAAATTCAGAGCCCCTCTTTCTTTATTTCAGTAAATTTTCCAAGGAGCTTGTGAGGCTAAAATATCTGAAATAGCAAAACAGATAGGCTTGGCATTTTCCTTTGTGATCAAGGAATAACTTGATCCTTGAGTTTAAAGTACTAGCTGGCCTTAAAACTCTTGGCTCAGTGTCCTTTTTCCAGAAGCAGGTACTTTGAAAGATCTCCACAGTTATTCTAAGAAAAATTCTGTTCCAAGTTATCCTCCTTTGTCACTAAAGTGTTAAACATTAGGAAAAGAATTTGGAAGAGAAGGATGGTATTAATATATCAGTCATCTCCTTTTCTGGCTATACAGGCAAAGTAGTGAATTGATATTTAATATATAGAACTTAAAAATATCTTGTGCTAATGAGGGTATTAGGATGTGTGTGAGACCTCTGGAGTATACTCAAAAGAGTACTGACCCTCAGAAAAGAAAATTTGAATCCTGGCTCTAAAATTTAAACAAGTCACTTATTCCTTTTGAGCCTTCATTTTCTCATAAAAATGTATTTGTACCCCCAAGCACTTTGGGCATTCCTCTAACGTTGGTCACACTATATAGTAATCAATGCCTCACTTTTCCTCTAGACTAAGAATTTAGGGTCTTCTGTATACAGTGGTGCCAAATGCAAGACTGGCACATGGTAGAGGTTCAATAATAATTTGTTTAATAATGGTTACATAAATTTTATTGCAAGTTGTAAAGACATTGTATAAATAAATATTGCTATTAGCATATGTTCTGCTCCTAAGGTACAGTGCATAAATTTCCATCTCCTAATCTTTTTTTTTTTTTTTTTTTTTTGGTGGTGGTGCTGGGGATTGAACCCAGGGCCTTGTGAATGCGAGGCAAGCACTCTGCCAACTGAGCTGTATCCCCAACCCCCATCTCCTAATCTTATATATTAAAAAATCAACGAGGTAATTCTTTTGAGAATTAACATATTAAATTTTAAACAAGTTGCTTTCCATATTGAAAGAACATGAATTAGTAATTGTAAGTTATTTGCTACACTTCCTCCCATTTATGTAATAAAAGTATGTCTGCTTAGCTTGTATCTCCTAAAAAGCCTAAATTATATAATGATTACAATCCCCTTTTAATTCATACAGTCCTCAAGATATAGTATTTTCAGGACTTACCATTTTTATGTATTCATTAGTTAATAATTGTAACCTAGGTTACTGTGTTTGTCTTATTTTTCTCTTCCACTTCTAATTCCTACTTAATGCATACTGACTTCAGAAAAGAAAGAAAACTTTCCTTCTTTGGGATTTTCAACCACCTGAATATGAACATTCATGGATGGGTTTTCTTTACAATCTTACTGAAAATGTGTAAGAAATTCAGTAACATGCTTTGAGCTTCTTTAGTTTAGACTAAATGGGAAAATATTTTTATTATATGGGATGGGTATATTCCTGCAACCCATGTGTAAATCAAATGCCACATTAAAGTACTTAAGGAAGTCTATTACTTGAAATGAAATCCTTCAGCAAATATTTTTGAAAGATAAATAAAAATATCTAATTTCATTTTTCTAAATTTTCATATATTGGGCATGTATGAAATACCACCTCAGTTTTAGGGGGGAAGTTTTTGTTGCTAAGCATTTTGAGGAGCTTTCTTTCTTGAAATTTTCTTTGTTAGATTGAAGAGGTAGACACAGTGGAGTGCCTGAAATGTACCAGGTATAATTTTTTTAAAGAGTTGACTCTTTTTTCCTTTTAATGCCTTTATTTCTATTTATTTTTATATGGTGCTGAGGATCAAACCCAATGCCTCACATATGCTAGGCAAGCACTCTACACTGAGCCACAACCGAGCCTGTGCCAGGTATATTCTACACAGATATGAATATGACCCAATCTTGGAGTTTACATTTTAGTAAATTGTTTTTTATTGGTCCTTTGTATCAGTTTTTGGTTTAAAAGAAAGTAAGTAATAACTAATCATGCGGTCCATGACCTAAAAAAAAAAAAAGTAGGTTTTATTCTGAAGGACCAGCCATTATCAATATTTTATTTTCCATTAGAAGGAAAAATGCTTTTTAAAGAAGAGAAAGCACTCTCTCAGGACTCTGCCTTCATGCTGGTAAATCTCTCAACCATTCAGGAGATATTGTTTCCTAAAGAAAAGGCCAAATATCACCCTGTACTTCACCTAGCATGATCCTTTATCTTCTACTTCATCTGGAGCTTTTGGGTTGAAATCGGATTTTAGAAAACACTTTGCTATTTATGAAAAATATTAAAAACCTCAGTCCTCGTAACAGTTTCGAAAAGTGATAAAACCCCTTGCATTTAAAACTATAACTTGTATGATGTCACTTGAGCATTAATGGAGCAAGCTTTATAAATCTTCATTGATTAATTGAAAAACTCCTTATTTGAGCTGGTCAGTACTAAGCATTTATGTATCTCTTCTTGTGTGCTTGGCCAACTGTGTTAAAAACTTTATATCTATTCTCTTATTTAATTCTAACAATCCTGGGAAGTACATCTTATCACTACTGTATTACAAATGAGGAAACTGAGTTCAAAGAATATGAATAATTTGCTCAAAATCAAAATGTTACAGAGTTTCATATCTAACTCCTCTCCATGAATTTTTTATTTTTTAGCTACCTGACTTAAAAAAACTGCAATGCCAGTAGTAAAATAGCTCTAGTTGGTCTAGTTGAAATGAGGGCTTAGTGTTAAATATATGCATTTAGTATATAAAATAACAGTGGAGTTGGTAATATGAATTTGATCATTATCATCCCAGAGTTAACTTTTATTAATTTATCTTCTTTCCAACTGTGTGATTATTTTTTCATCTTGGAATCATGAGGGAAGCTTATTTCTATTTATGATTTTTTTTTTTTTTTCCTTTTAGTGGAATCTAATCAGAAAAGCTCATTCCAGGAAATACCCAAACTTAATGAAGAACTACTCAGTGAACAGAAACAACTTGAGAAGATTGAGTCTGGAGAGCTGGGCTTGAATGATGTCTGGCTCAACATCACAGAAATGAATAAGCAGGTAGCAGTGATTTTATTTCTGTATTAGCTATGAGGGTAGTGCATTTACTTCAGGTTGCTAATTTTTTAAATTGAGGTTTTTGCATACTATGATCCCAATACATTTAAAATATATATTAGTTATGCATTTGCCAAATATTTAAAATTTTAACCCTTCTTTAAATAAACAAAGTTCCTCCAAGTTAGAGCAGTGTAGAGGGAGTTGGAAATTGTTGAGTTGGTGTTTCCTATGAGGCAGTATAGGTATCATAAAAAAGGAGTGTCATCCAACCCCCAAGAAAAATGGATAACCTGTTTTTATTAGATTGTGAGAGCTTTGTTTTATTTAATAGAGTTAATAAACTTACAGTTGCAGCCTTGGGATGTAGCGCTGTATACTATGCTAAACCAAATCTGGAAATCATACCTAGTGGTGGTTATTCTAGAGTAGCTTAGGAGCAGGTGGTAAAGTAAGCTAAATACTTTGGCCAGGCAAAGAAGCCTAGAATATAAACTTTTCCAGTCCCTAAGTTGGCTAGAGTTCAGTAGGCCTTAATTCCTAAAGAGTGAATGTGACAGGGCTGGGGTTGTGGCTCAGCGGTGCAGCACTTGCCTAGCGTGTGTGAGGGGTTTGATCCTCAGCACCACATAAATTAATTAATTAATTAATTAAAGAATGTTGACTATGCATCTCATATATATAAGGAGCTATTGTTGTCATTGGGTCTTGTAGCCTGTGTCTGCAGTTTATTCAGTTTATTTGGGAAAGATGTCATCATTGAAAAGAAAACTCAAGTAACAAATGAATTAAAATAAAAATGAGCAGTTTGGCTAGAGAATACATCAGGTGAAAGCAGACTACACTGAAACTCTGAGAGATAATTAGCATCTCTCCTGAGGTAATCAAATTCCAGTATTTCCCATCTCCTTATAAATCATGGAGTTAACTATTCTGAGTTAAAGATGAGATTGTTTAGCATGAATAGGCAAAATGCCTAAAAATAGGTGTGTCATGTTTGTGGAACTAAGAGGATATTCTTTTCTTCAGAGGGGAGTCACAAAGTTCAGAATGAGCCAAACAGTGGGAGTTTGCTGTGGGAGAGAGCACTGTGCTAGAGGAAGTACTTGTGATTATTTCTGAAGCTACACCTTTCAACAGTTGTTTGTGAGCTGAGTAGTTCAGTACTTAGGACCAAAGATCAATGACCTGGGCACCACATGGCTTCCAAACTTTTGCCTGGAACCCACAGTAAGGAATGTTTTATATAATGACTCAGTAATCACATTCAGACATATGTGTTGTAGTTTGAATGTGTCCCCCAGTAGTTCATGCATTGAAATTTAATCCCCAGATTAATGCTAATGGTATATTAATTGAAACTTAATCTGCCAATGCTAATGGTATATAGAGGTAGACTTTTTTGGAGGTAATTAGAATTAAATGAGGTCATAAAAAATAGGACCTCCAATGATGGTATAATAAGAATGATGGCACACTGTTGTGTCTCATCACGTTCATTTGATGTTCTCTATTATATTACCATGCAGCAAGAAGGCCCTCCCAGATGCTGGTGCCATGCTCTTGGGCTTTCCAGCCTCCAGAACCATGAGCTAAATATAAATAAACCCCTATTCTTTATAAATTACCCAGTCTCTTGTGTTCAGTTATAGCAACAGAAAATGGTCTAAAATGCTATATGTAACTGAGATAAGTTTCTGAAAACAGTGACACACCCTAAATATGTATGATGCCTTATGGCTTGTTATTTCCTATTCAATTCAATTTTGGAGTTTTTAAAAATTATTTATGAAATAATTGATAGGCTATAGTACCTAGTACTGACTAGTTGCCATTTATGCTTGAACTCCGTAACAAAATAGGGACAAGCAGGTATTCACTCCTTTCATGCAAAAAGAATAGGATAAACTGTGGCCTTGCTTACATTCACACAGAAAATGAGCAATTTGGGCAGAGATTATATCAGGTGAAAGTAGACTACACTGAAATTCTTTGAGATAATTAGTCTCTTCTGAGGCAATCTGAGGATTCCAGTAGCTAGTCATGGAGTTAACTATTCTGAGATGAGGATGAGATTGTTTAACAAGAAGAGGCAACATCAGCTATTTCCCATCTCCTTATAAATGGCATTGTATGAAGAATCAAAGGGAAATTGGTTCTTAGTATGAGAAGACAGATTTTTTTTCACATGTTTGGGATATATTTTGATTTCCAAATTCTCTTTAACCAGAAATCTGGACACAAAAGAATCACTTTTATTCCTGGCCTGGCCATTATTTTTAATGCAAAAAGTATCTGGGAAAAGGGCTGGGGCTGTTGTTCACAGTGATAAAGTGCCCACCTCCCACGTGTGAGGCACTGGGTTCAATCCTCAGCACAACATAAAAATAAATAAAGATATTAAAAAAAAAAAGTACCTGGGAAGACAGGTATATCGAGAAGTTTACTTCAGTCCTTGGGTTTTATATATGAAACTGGGAAGATTGAATTGCAACCTTTTCCATTTTAGCTTCAATACACCTTCAGAGATGCTAGGAGTGACTAATGAAGTCAGCCTAACACAGCAATTCTTTACTGGCTTGGGCCCAAACAGTGAATGGATGGTGGTGAAGCAGAGTTTCATGTTGTTTCCAAAGGGAGCGCAGCACTCTTGAGTGTTTTTCTAATGGCATCTCTAATGGCATTTGTCCTAAACCAAAATAGGTATAAAAATAAAATTAATATTTAACTATGTTTCTATATCTAAAGGTAACTGTCCATTAAGATGCTTTTAGTGGCATTTTTAAAAGTAATTCAAAGTGACTTAAACAACAAAAAAATGTATTTCATCACTTAACAAAGCACTGTCCTTACCACAATGTAAGTTGAAGTTAATGCAGTTTTTAAAACAAAAGCTATCAGTTTGGAAAGCATAAAATCGTATTTTCCCTGGAAAATTCTTTAAACTAGTAGTTGAAATGTATTCATAAAAACCTCTAAATTTATATCTATTTCTTCTTGACCATTATAGGGAATCTTCTCCCTTTTCTTTGAAGATTATTAATGCCACAAATGTTTACTAAGCTGCTTTTATGAAACTAAGTCTTGGATTCTGTTTTAGTCCATTCAGGTTACTATAGCAAAATACCTTAAACTAGATAACTTACAAACAACAGCAATTTATTGTTCACAGTTCTAGAGGCTTGGATGTACAGAGTCAAGGCACTAGCAGGCTTGATGTCTAGTGAACATTCATTTCTCTGTTTCATACATCCTGCCTTCTTACTATGTCTTCCCATGTCAGAAGGGGCAAACAAGCTACCTTGGATCTTCTGTGAAGACACTAATTTCATTCATGAGAGTGGAGCCCATATCATGTCTCAGAGGCTCCACCAATTAATGCCACCACATTAGGGATTAAGTATCACCATATAAGTTTTAGGGTGACACAAAATTCATAGCATAATAGATTTAAAACCAAAAAGATATAATTTCTTTCCTTAAGGGTCTTACCAAAAAAGTGGAAGGTTTTTTTTTGTTTGTTTTGTTTTTGTTGTTGTTGTTGTTTTGGTACCGGGGATTGAACTCAGGGGTACTCAAGCACTGAGCCACATCCCCAGCTTTATTTATTTATTTATTTATTTTATTAGAGACAGGGTCTCACTAAGTTACTTAGCACCTCGCTATTGCTGAGGCTTTAAACTCAAGAATCTCCTGTCTGAGCCTCCAGAGCCGCTGGGATTACAGGCATGGATGACTGCGCCCAGCTGAGGTTTTTTTTTTTTTAAGGTATAAATAGTTGTAAACAGCCTAATAAACAATAAGAAACAGGTTCAAATGACTACTGTGAGTACATATTTAAGTATATATTCAACCAAGGCTGGGGTCAGTTGAGATTTCCCAAAGATGTTGAGCTGAGTCCTGAAGGACAAATAGGAGTTGGCCAGGTAAATTTTTGAGAAAGAGAAGAGGGTACTTAGCTTAAAGCATTAGTATAGCCTGTCCTCCTAATTTGTAAATTCCATATTTGCAAATTCACATGCTCAGTAAAATTTATTTGTAACTCCAAAGTCTATATTTGGGAGGCTTTTGTAGTCATTCACTCACTTGTTCACAGAAGTAAAAATTTGAGTCACTCAGTACACATTTACAGCTGAGGTTGAACAATGCAACACACTGCTTTCTTGTTTCAGGTCTTATACTATAAACAAGTGTCTTTTTTATAGTATATTTAATGCCACATTTTTCCTATGTTTATACTTTTTGTTGGTGATTTTACTGTTTCAATGTCGCCAAGGCCTAGAGATAAAGTGCTATGGTGTTCTTAAATGCAAGGAGACGGTGGTATGCCTTATGAAGTAAATATATATATATATATACACTTGCCTCCTTCAAGCATGACTTGAAGTAGTGCTGTTAGTGAGTGAACAATATGCATTAAATAATATTTTTAAACAAAAACATGCATAAAACAAAATTATGTATTAATTGATCAGTTGACAAAATTGTGATTGAAAAAAAGGTCTGGTAGGAACGTAACCCTGCATTTCCCCTAGGAACAGCAGTTTAGTATTCACTAGTTCAATATTTGCTGCAACTTTTCTAGAAGATAACTACCACTACCAATGAAAATGAACTTTATGTGCAAGAGAATAGATGAATAGAAACACAATGTGTTTAGGGAATTTTAGTCATTCATTATAGCTCTAACATAATAGAAAGAGTCCAGAGATCAAATCCCTTAACAAGAACCATTAACAAAAAGAACCTTGAGTGCCCTTCTGTAGTACTCCCTATATCTTTAAGCACTTGGTCCAAATAACGTATGTGATGGTTATTTGCATGTGTATCTAATTGCACTAGAAGGTTATATAATGTATTCTGAACCTTAATCATGATGATGAAAGTGATGATGATGATAGTGGTGGTAGGTTACCAAGTAATGATAATTGCCATTATTGAGTATTCTCTTTGTGTAGGCCACTATTAGATGCACTGCATCTGTGATCGTCTTTGTTTATATAGCCCTATAAAGTAGAAAATGGTATCTCCATTTTATTGGTAAGAAAATTAAGGGTCAAAGAGGTTAAGTAGTTTGCAGAAGGTCACACAGCTGTATAGCAGTGCTAAAATCAAAATACATCTTGAGAGCCTCTTTCCCATTTCCCATTCTGCCTCCCATCCTTATGTCCCTTTCAGGATTCAATAGGTGCTTGGTAGATAAAGTTGAAAGGATAAGATGCTGATGGAAGGTTCCTATTCATTCTCATTTACTCTTGATGAGTGTCTGTTTTAGTAACTTTTTTCCTTACTGTTTAAAGAACACTTAATTTCAACCCCAAAGCAAAAAAATAAAAAGAGCACCATTTTTTACTTTATAGTATAAAGTGATCTATTAAGCAGATGATCTACAGTGGCTATTTTTAATTTTGCTAATGAAAAGTCATGTAATATGCATAAAAGTCATGACTCATCTTTTGGCTGAAATATGAATTTTTTCTTAATGGTTTCTATTTAATAAAACTTTAGATTCTTCAGATTGCAAAATATGACTTAGTGATAAGTTCTGTGATGCTTAAATCAAATCTGACATTCCAGAACGTTTTAGAAGGCAGGGCAGTTTCAGAGATAGTAACGAGAGGGTGCCCCTCATCTCTCCTTTCCAGATACACACATAGCTTTGCTATAGTTTTCTCGAGATTTTTGCATTAAAGTCCCCCAAAGAGAGGAGGGCTGTAAGATGGAATTCAACCTTGTAATTTATAGGACTATAGCTTACTTTTAGAGACTGACCATGTGTGATCCAGGTCTTTTTTTTTTTTTTTTTTTTTAATGTTTTTAGTGGTAGATGGACACAGTACCTTATTTATTTCTATGTGGTGCTGAGGATCAAACCCAGTGCCTCACACATGCCAGGCAAGTGCTCTGCCACTGAGCCACAACCCCATCCCGATCCAGGTCTTTTAAGTTTGTTAGGTAACTGCCAAGTTGATGGTCAGCTCTTCAGAGCATACTCTTCAGTGGTGCAACTGAAACCCTAGGCCTAGAGTGTTTGTGGTATGAGGAGAGGGGAAACAGTACCTCACCTAATTCTACCTACATTGGCTTCTAGCTACTTCTCTGGTTTTGGGTAAAATGACACCTGCTAAATAACCACACTGGCCTTTTGTGAGGCTGAAACCATTCCTGAGCTACTTCTGACTAGTTCTGCCATAACCTCATGATGTCGTGGAATCTGGGACAATAGTTTCTACCTAGCTCACTCTACCCAGAGAAGTTTGTTGTCCCTTTAGAAGGCCAGCTGTCATGGGAAGGAATTTGTTCCTTCTGGTGGCCAAAAGGTAATCACATAATTAATAGGGCATTTGAAGTAACTATGTTCTTACACATCAAATTGGTTTTGAGCCAACTGTATATATACTGTGGGGCACTGAGTAAAACATACTTGGTGAGTGAATTCCTTCCTCCTCTTTATGATTGGATGATCTTAGAAGGTCCAGTATAGGGCATGGAAGGAAGGGGCGGCTGAGGAGAACCATCAAACACCTTCCAAAGTTATGTGGTAACTTTTTCATATATGTGTATTTTTTTCTCATCTCTTGTCTTTTTAAAAATTTCATAAATAATATATGAATATAGTCTTAAGTAAGATTTAAATAATAAAATACATTTTATTGTTATTATTATTTAATAATTTTATTATTTGTTATTTAGTCCCCATCTGTTTGTACCCTGATCTGTCAAACACACACTCACACACACACACACACACACACACATTTGTGTTTCCTTCCCCTGTAGTTGTCTATTATCAATAATATGAGCTGCATCTTTCCATTTGTCTTCCTATGTATTTAGAAAACCATGACAGCTTTTAGTAAGAATTTGCTAATGGATTAGCATGTATGTGTGGAATAAGTGGTATCCTTTAATATGTGTTGTTCTACAACTTATAGAACATGTTTCTTCATTCTTAGTGATAGATATTTAGATGGTTTCTAGTGCTTTGCTATTACACATAAGGAAGACCTTAATATCTTTGTGCATATATCTTTGTATACATGAGCAATAAGGGTAGCTTTCTAGAAATGAAATTGCTGAATAAAAGACAAATACATTTCAAATTTTGAAGGTTGTTCCTAGATAACCTTCTAACACAGCTTTTCCAATTTATAATCCTGTGACCAATGCTTGAGAATGCCTTTTTCCTTATGTCTTTTTCAAATCTTAATATTATTCATATACTCTTAAAGGCCTGAGTGAAAACCTTCTTAATGTAATTGCTACTCTATTTAGAATTTTATAGCTTGCTGAGAATCTACCTTTGTGGGCTAAGGTTTCTCACTTTTTTGTTTTTAGAGTTAGGATGCTGATGAGTGGTCTGAATATTTGGAACACTTATGGAAAATTCCCTAAGTGCTCATTAAATTGTACTACTAAAAAACTGTTGCTTATTTAATGTTTTGTTTGTACCAGGTACTGTGCTTTAGTTACATATGTATTTAATCCTCATAACTTATATTAGTCATCTGTTGCTGATTTACATGTTGTCCTAAAACTTAGTGGCTTAAATCAATAAACACTCAGTATCTCAGAATTTCTGTACTTGGGAACTGGAGAGTAGTTCAGCAGAGTGGTTTTGACTAGCATCTCTAAGCAGCAAAGCCACTGCAGCAAAGATATCAGCAGGCCTTCAACATATGAAGGCCTAACTCGGCAAGAGACCTCAGTTCTTCCCAACGTGTACCTCAACCTAGGGATGTTTGTGTGTCCTCACAATATGGCAGCTAGCATTCCCAGAATGAGTGATCCCAGAGCAGAGAGGAAATCATAATGCCTTTTATGTATGACCTAGTTTCCAAAGCTGCCGATTCCTACATCCATTTTATTCTGTTTACTAAAACAAGTCAGGTTAGTCCAGAACTCACTCAAGGGGAAGGGAAAGGAAGGTAAGACTGTCAAAGAATTTGTAAACATATTTTAGAACCATCACACATCCCTCTGATACGGTTGTTAAACAGTAGTTGTTATGCCTACTATATTGAAAAATAAGTTTACTACTTATCAGCCTTATCTCCTGCCTCCTGGCCTCTCCCCCTATTCTGCTTGGACTACCCATCTCAAGGTTCATCCCAGACAGAGTGTTTATTCTCAGCCATTCATTTATTCAGTAAATGCTTACTAATTACTGTCTTCGTGACAAGCATACTCTGGAAGATACAGCAGAAATGGTCCTTGAGCACATGAAGCTTATAGTCTTGTGGAGGAGAGAAACCTTAATCAAATAATCACACAAATAAATAAGTCATCACCTTGAGAAGTACTATGAAGAAAAAGTACCCCTGAGCTTATTTATGCTGTTTGTTCATTACCCATTCCTCATTGCCACTGTCATCCTTCTAACCTCAAAAGAATGCCTGTTTTATTTTTTTGTTTATAAAAGTTAACTTTTCCATCAGAGTCTGAGTTAGGACAGGCTTCAATAAAGCCTGTCCCTTCCCGCCTAATATTATTTCAGAACTTTATCCAATATCACACTTAATACTTAATCAGTTGTTTAATGTGACCTCTTTCTCAGCTTTTTTTTTTTTTTAATACTTTTATTTATTTATTTATTTATTTTTATGTGGTGCTGAGGATTGAACCCAAGGCCTCACGAGTGCTAGGTGAATGCTCTACCACTGAGCCACACCCCAGCCCCTCAGCTTCTTGAGGTAGTTTTCCTTAATTCCTCTCTCTTCCTCACCTCTTCCCAGCAAATCATGTCAGTCACAACTTCTACCACTAACTCTGCTACCACTGAAGTTCAAACTACCATTGTCTTTTACCTACACTACTCAAATTGCCTCTTTTTCTGGTTTCCATATATCTACAGAGCAGCAACAGTCATCTTCCTACAGGTTATCTTCAGTCATGTAATGATTCTGCTTATACCTCTTCCCATCACAGCTCAAATACAATTCATATCTTTGTTCTGATTTATAAAATCCTGCCTGTTCTGGCCCTTTCCTGTATCTTTGGCTTCACCTCCCACCCCCAAACCCTCCTCACACACATTATTTGGTCCTGCCACCTGACCTTTTTTCTATTCTTTAAATATGTCAAGCTCTTTCCCTAGCAATTTACCCTGAAGTATACGTCATCCAATCTTTGTATGATTAATTTCTTTTTATTATTTAGATTTTAGTTTAACTTTCTTCTATAGAGGCCTTCTCTGAATTTGATCCAAAGTAGCTATTCAGTCACTCTTACCAGGTCAACTTATTTTAATTTTCTTCTAATGCTGTCTACCATCTGATATTTTTCTTATATGAAATTGTTTATCTACTTGCACTGAAACATAAGCATTGTAAGATCCCTGATATCTGTGTTGTTCACCATGGGTATATAATAGAGTTTAATAAATATTTGTTGCATTAAAGTGAATGAAAAATGGGCAAGTCTTTGAACTTACCTGTCCTAAAGGGAAAGAAGGAAATGAGAACTTGAATTCCTGAGTTCCCAAGTTCTTTATTGGATTCCCTTACCCAAACCAAGCTGCTGCTCATTCCAGCAGCTCTGTTAACTTCTTTGCATAGTATTTAGTACTTTCTGATTCTCTTGTTTTTCTGTCACCTTCTGCTGAGATGAAAGCTCCATGAGAGCAGAACCCTGTCATCTTATTTGCCACTGTCTCCTCAGTGCCTGCAGCAGTGCTTGGCACAGAGAAGATGCCAAGCATCTGTTGAAGGAATGATAGGGAATATGGTTCTCTTTTGTCTAATATCCTCCTGGTTCCTGCCACAGTCCTTGGCCTGTGCCTAGAAACACCGAAATGTTTACTCTATGGCCATTCTTAATATCATTGCTTGGTAGATCTGAATTCTTATCCTAGAATTTGAAATAGGAAAGCAGTGTGGATCTGAGAATCTTTGAAGAATGTTTTTTTAATTAATCTATTTATTTATATATGACAGCAGAATGCATTACAATTCTTATTACATATATAGAGCATAATTTTTCATATCTCTGGTTGTATATTCACACCAATTTGTGTCTTCATACATGTACTTTGGATAATAATGTCCATCACATTCCACCATCATTTCTAACTCCATGCCCCCTCCCTTCCCCCTTTGAAGTTTTTTGAGCTACGCTACAAGCCTCCTTAGAATATTATCTCTGCAGCCCGAAATTGAACTTCTCTCCATGCAAGAGAGAAGTTCAGCTATTTAGAATTCTACCCCTAAGTAGCAGAAGGGAAGCCACATTTTATTTTGATTCAACTCCTGTTTTAATACATTCATTGAATCAGTCAATGAGTCAGTGGTATTTATTGAGCCCCTTCAGGGTACAAAGTAGTGCTTTGGCTGAGTTATTGAGTTTGAAATATTAATCACATTATTAAACCAAAACCAAATCCCTAAGTAGTTGAAAGTACTGTTCAAATTGTCAAGGTATAGTTCCTTAGACTATATTTTGTAATATGGGCTTTTATTTTATAAAATATGTTCCCACATGGACTGGAACAAAAGTCAGTTAAATAACTGAGGGTGTTATATTTTACCAAAATGAAACCTTGAAGTGGTCCTTGATCATTAGCTTTCTTCTTGTCTAACTATTGAAGGATTGTATGTAATCACTGCATCTTTTGGGTTATTTAAGATTTTAGACCTTATAACTGCTAGGACTAGGATAAAGAATAATAACCTCTCTTTCCCTCTTTGGCACTAGTTTAAATTGGGCAGGGAAAGAAAGGGTATTATTGCTGCCTCCTGAATCTCAACCCTATCCAAGGTACTTTTAGTTCCTTATTCCTGCAAACTGAAAGTGTACCTTGACTTCATCAGCCTTGTAGTTTGTGAAGGAAACATATCTATGAGTTCTGTTTTCATTGTTTGTTTTTCCTTTTCTTTCCAGATTTCTCTGTTGACTTCTGCAGTAAACCACCTTAAAGCCAATGTTAAGTCAGCTGCAGACTTAATTAGCCTGCCTACCACTGTAGAAGGACTTCAGAAAGTAAGTGCTTTATATAAGTACTGAGACTAACCTACTGCTGGACTTCTAGCTTCAAAGTTTTCTTTGAAAGCCTGGCATCTAAAATCAGCTGCTCAGAGAGGGCAATAATAGAATCTTATCATAGTGTTCTTCAGAGTTCAGAAAACTTTGTTTTGGTCTGGTTAATTAGACCTTTAATTTGCAACATGTTACTTTAATGATGGTTTATAGGGTTCACACATTTTTGTCTATTGCAGTCCTAGATTTACATTGCTGAGACTCGTATGTTAGCTTATGGTCTTGCTTTTCAACACTTGCCTTTTCAGTTTTTCATTCATGTAGTCTTTATGAAAGCAGACTATTTGTACATGAGTGTTACCCTAAATCTCTGCTATTTTCCATGTTTAAAAAGAGTTGGTTTGGGCTGGGATTATAGCTCAGTTGGTAGAATGCTTGCTCGCATGCACAAAGCCATGGGTTCAATCCCAGCACCACAAAAAAAAAAAAAAAGAGTTGGTTTTTGTTTTTGTTTCCAGAGACACAGAGATATGTATTTAGGAAATCAGATACACATCCAAAGGAGAATGAGGGCCATCTCCAGAGGAAAAGATAGCCAAGAGTTGGGTATTTTCCCTTAAAAAAAGATGTAAAGGAAAGTAAAATGTAAGAATTTAAGGAGCAAGTGTTGCTAAGGATGTGAAGCAAACACTCCTGCTGAGAGTTTAAATTGGAAAAAAAATAACTTTGGGAAACAATTTGACATTTTATAAAGGTAAATGTACACATCCTCTGAGCAATTCACTTGTAAATATATGCATAGATTCTAGTTTAGAATTCTAGTTTAGAATTTCTCTTTACGTGATCCGTAGGATTCAGACCTAGAGAAGGAGGCAAGAACCAACCAGATAGATGATACTTAGGAATCCTTAGAACTGGATGGGGGTTGGAAGGGGAAAGAATGTACCTAACTGAACATAAGGAAATATCCCTGCATCAGGAAATGGAAGAAAGGATTCAGGAGTAAGAGAATCTCAAAGAGTGGGTATTGAGTCTAGGATCTTTGGCTTTTTTCAAAGTTCGTGTGTGGTAAGTTTGATTCAGTTATATGCCAGTCTTTATAAAAATTTCAGTTGTTTCAATAACAGAGTGAGAAATTCCTGAGCCATGAATAAAACAAAACTTGCTATTTTATAGACACAACATCATATGTGCTCAGTTGTCAGTTTGCTGTTTGTCTGTTATGGTGATCTGTTTTAAACATTAAAAAAAAAAAAAAGGGTAGAGACATCTTTGATGAAGCCAGATTCTTGCTGTTATTCCCAAGAGCCAAGTAGGGAAAAGGCCTCTGTAGGCATTAGTACAAAAGCAAATCTGGCAGTCTTTCATTAAAAAAGGAAACTAACTTATTCTTACATTCATTAATTCAACAAATATTTGTGCAGCTTCCTCCAGTGTGTACCAGGCTCTTTGCAGTTGGTGGCAATACTAGTTTCAAAGTTTGATTCCAGAGTTTACATGGTTGTGTCAGCTGCTTTCTTTAAAAAAAAAAAAATCTCTAAACAAGAGCTTACTATCTTCGGGCATCCTGCTGGGCTCATACATCCAGCCAGTGAGGATTCTCTAACAGTAGGTGTCTTTGAATGCCTGTAGCTTTTGTAACAACAGAGCTTACATAGCATTCCAACTTAGAGACTTCTACTCTTGTGTCTTTGCAAATCCTTATATTGGTGATGCTAGATACTGCTTTTATTACAACTGGCTCACTTTTGAAGCAGTAAGTCATCTCAAAGACCTGACTTCAATGCGTCTCATGTATTTATTTTCTTTTAGTGTTGAAAATGTTATCTTTTTTTCCTCTTGGATTCTTGTATATCAGTATGATAAAACATTACCTTATTAAAAATACTAATATGGGGGGGGGGGGGGCTGGGGATATAGCTCAGTTGGTAGAGTCCTTGCTTTGTATGCACAAGGCTCTGGGTTCAGTCCCCAGCACCAAAAAACAAAACAAACAATCAAAATACTAATATGACACTATAAATTGTCAGCATGTTTTTATAAAAGGCCAGAACCCACCAAATGGTGACATTCTTTAATGTTCCCTTAAGACAGGGTTTTTTAAAAAGATGGCTTCTGAATCCTGTCCCCAGTACACTTAGGCTCCTTAGGCCTAGTGAAAGCAAAATAAGTTACTCCATGTACTCAGCTCTACCCAATAGTTGCCGACAGGATTCTATAGAAATGGAATTTTTCTTCATCTCTGCAATGCTGGGTTTCTTAGAACCAAAAATTGTTCCTACCCATTTTTGCACAAAAGTCATCATTTGCCTCTGACCCAGTGGCAGTCCACAGTGTTGTACCTAGCCATCTGCCTGCCCACAGCAGGGCTTGACAGAAGCAGTTTGTAGATGAACCTTATCTCTTGGCCCCACATTTATAAACCAATATCTTTTCTTTAGAAAAGATTTTATTTTCCTCTAGAAAAAGTTCTTTAAACTGAGAAAATTTGTTAGTTTTATATATGTAGGAAATTATACGTATTAGAATTCATAGTTTGAATATATTTGAAGTAATTAAAAACACTTATCTACATTTGGTTAGTTGTTTAATGTAAATTAAAATCACAATATGCCATTGTATTTCCATTAGAATGGCTAAAATTGAAAGGACTGATTGTACCAGTTTCAGTGAGGATATGGAGTAATGGGACTTCTCATACACTGCTGGTAAAACTTCAAAATGGCATAACCATTTTAGAAGACGGTTTGGCAGATTTTTATAGAAATTAAAGCATAGATTTGCCATATTATCAGCGACTCGCTTCCTAGCTATTGTGTTGATGAGAAAGCATACGATGAAGGGAAATGAAAACATAAGTCCACATAAAGACTTATAGATGAGTGTTTGTGGCAGCTTTATTTGTAATAGTCAAATAGAAAACAACCTAAATGTCCATCATCAGGTAAGTAGAGAAACTGTGATATGGCCATACAATAAAATGTAGCATCCTGAGTAGCTACAACATGAATGAATCTCAATTATGCTGAGTGAAAGAAGCCACAGTTTAAAAGTTTGTACTCACTCACTGGTTCTACTTATATAAAATTCTAGAAAATGCAACTGATACAGAGTGACAGAAAGGGTATCAGTGGTTGCTTGGAGATAGGATGGGAGGAATTACAGAAAGGTATGAAGAAACTTCTGGGAGTGATAAGTGTTTATTGATTTAATTGTGGTAAAAGTTTTACTGCTATATTTATGTCAAAATAATCAAAGCATTTTGAATATATATGGTTTCTTGCATGTCAGTTATATCTTAATAGAGCTATTAAAAAGGGAAAAAAATTGACATTCTTTCATGTTTCTGTTCAGAGTGTAGCTTCCATTGGCAATACTTTAAACAGTGTCCATCTAGCTATGGAGGCAATACAGAAAACTGTGGATGAACACAAGAAAACCGTGGAATTGCTGCAAAGTGATATGGTAAGGAGATCAGCAGATACTAAAAAAGTCAGCATGCGTCTCACCCTTTTTTGTAAAAGAGTCATGATGCCAACTTTCCACTGATCTGAACAGGCCCTCTACATACTTTTTAAAAATATCTAATAAGCAATATGTGCTGACTGTTCTGCAGTCTGTGAAGTAAGCAGTTAATGAAAATAAAACTGAAAACTGAGTCTTTTGCAAACATGGTGCTGGAGGAGACAGTGAGAAAACACAGTTCCTGAGGATAGAATGGGTAGGGTGGAAAATAGAAAATAAGGAAAAGGATGTGGAAAATTGTCTCAATTTATTGCTATACAACAAACCACCTCAGTTATTATTTCTCATTATTCTGAGCATCAGGAATTTGGGCAGGGCTTTTAAACTCCCAAGCACTGAGAGGCCATCAGAGGATGAAAGGCCATCTTGGATGTTCCAGCTCCAGCCTGGTATCGATGGAATGCAGCTAAATATGTGATCTCAGCCTATACCACATAGAGCAGGACCAGCCCTCCTACCTCAGCTGAGCATAGTCACAGAATCATCAGAATAATTGTTGTTTATTGTTATTTTAAGCCACAAAGTTTGGGGATGATTTGTTATACAGCAACAAATAGTTAAGATGGAAGTAAACCCCTACAGTGCCCAGTAATTGTTTTCAACTGTCTCTGGGTCTCCTAATGCTGCTACATGTGTCTGCAATCATTCAGAGACCTAAATTAATCACTTAGGGGTAACAGCTCCAAAAGGGATTTGTGAAGGGTATAAAAGGATGGCACAGCCCTTGCTGTCTTGCTGAAGAGATGAGTTATATGTGTGAAAGCAGGACTAGTCAAAGCACATACACTAATTTCTAGATCTGACCCACGTGCTCTCTACAAACTTCAGAGATCTGAGTTTTAAATTGGGTAGTTTGTACCAAGGGGACCAGAGCTCTATCAGAGAGCTCAGGAGGGAGGATTTTTCATTTTCTTCAAAAACAAAAATTCTTGTTATTTAGTGGGAGCTAACTCAAAGGGAAAAGCATTGATCTAGGCGTCGAGACAATTGACTTCTAGTTGGATCTGCCACTAAGGAACTCTGACCCATAATAATAAAGACCCCTTTCACTCACCAGTTCTTTTATCTTGAGCATGTTTTCAAGTAATTAATCATTTTCTGAAATACTTTTTCCTAATTAAAAAAAATGTCTGCTTTGCTTTCTAGAACTATTGGTTTTCCTTCCTTTTCTCTTTAGTGTTGCTTTTTTTCTTTCTTATAAAACCAGGGTTGATAAATGCCTACATTGTCAGATTTCAAGGAAAACAGTTTACTTTTACCAATTACATTCTGTTGTAAATAAGTCTGCCTCTTTTTAAACTTCCGTGGCTGCCAATAGTAATCCTCCTGCTGACGTACTTTATACTAAGCCATATTATGGGCTGTGAAGGATTAATCTGTGCAGTTTTTCCCACTGATAGGAACAAATGTATATAAGGTTTAGACTGAGTTGGTCACAGGAATGTTCTGGTGATTTTGTAGTTTCTCTGGGAGTATGGTGATGGGGGAGCAGAGAAATGGTTTGTAGGGAGTTCATTCCATTAAGAGACTGAGAAGCAGACTAGGAGGATCTCAGTTTCTTGGGGCAATCTGGGTGCAACTGCTCCAGCCCATGCTTTGGGCTAGACATCCCCAAAAGTCCATGATGCCTTCAAAGCCTAGCACAAGACTAGTCACACTGTATATTCTTAAGGAATGCCTATAGATTAATCTGTGGGTGCACTCTGGGGGAGGCTAGAATGTTACAGGATCTTCCCAGATAGTTAAGTGTTGCCTACACTAAGCTCTGTTTGTGTTGACAGAATCGGCACTTCTCAAATTGGACCAATGGAAGCAACAAAATCATTCCAACACCCTCAGCTACATCAGAACTTGATAATAAAACCCACAGTGAGAATTTGAAACAGGTACTTTTGATCTGTGGCCCACAACGTGTGATGGAAGCCTGAGGAGTTTGGGCCTAGCTCCATGGTGCCTCGGCAGGCACATCAAACCTCTGTCTACTTGCTGGAGAGCAGAGAGGGATGCATGTTGAAATCTTGGGATCCAGAATCCTGCCCTGTCTTTTCTTTGGCACTCTGCTTTTTCCCCTACATGTCAATCAATGGAGTAAATTCCTTTTCACATCTTG
Source organism: Marmota flaviventris (assembly GCF_047511675.1). Taxonomy (NCBI): domain Eukaryota; kingdom Metazoa; phylum Chordata; class Mammalia; order Rodentia; family Sciuridae; genus Marmota; species Marmota flaviventris. The sequence continues at coordinate 36,157,291 of NC_092507.1, read as the reverse complement.
AAAGACATAGAATAACCAGATTATCCTGAAACTATGAAAAATAGCAATCTAGGCAAGTCAAAGATGGATGGATAGCAGATTAATCCAGAGTGATGGCTATTTTAAACCACAGTAAATTCTAAGAATGTTAGGAAGCATATCCTTGAAAATCGGGATTTTCTAAAGTCTAAAGACGAAAGGCAAGAGAGGAGAAAAAAGAATATTGAGTTCGGAATCACATTAAAGAGAATAAAGGAAATCTTCACTAAGAAGAATTTCTGTCCTGAGTTTAATGCCCTTTAAAACCTATAGTCATCATTCCTTTTTAAGTAGCAATCAGTTCTAGAGGATGTCAATAAAAATAATTGAATCTTGTACTAAATAATGCACTACTTGTTATGGTTTTGTTACAAGCCAATTCAGTAATTGGTATTGTTCCTAAGGTAGTTTTGTACTGACAAATTAGGTTAATGGAACTTTAAGTTAATAACCCAGCAGGTTTTCCTGCCAGCAGGTGAGGTAAACATTGGGAAATTAATTCTCAAATGCTCTGCTTTCTAGGACCAGAGAGTGAATCATGTAGGTAGTCCTCTTTTCCTTCCCCTCCTGTCAAACTGAGATCAAACAATTCCAGAGGGCGAAAACTAGGAACAATTTAGTGTGGAAGAGACAAAGCAGAAACAGACAATTGGTGGTCACAACCAGGAAAAGGTGTTTACTTCAGTAACTTGACATAATAATGGTTATTTGGTGTTGCTCCTCTGCTTTGCCTAATATTCATCTTTAGCTGGATTCTGCAACTTGCTTTATTTCCACTCCAGGATATCCTGTACCTTCATAACTCTTTAGAGGCGGTAAACAGTACCCTAGTAGCATACCAGAGACAGAATGATCTTAAACTCGAGGGGATGAATGAGACACTCAGTAATCTCATTCAGAGAACCAACCTGATAGAAAGCAATGTGGTTTTTGCTCTGGGTGAAATAGAAAACACAACAAACCTGACCTCCAGCATGGTAAGCCTTTTCAGATCTTTTGTGACGTGTTTTGTGTTGCACTGTTTTATTTGTACCTAGATGGCATTCCATCACCTTTGAGAACAGTCTTCTGGCATATTTGAAAGGCTGCACATTTGTAATGTGCTTAGTCCATGACTGTGTTAGTCTTTACACTAGGTCTATGATGTGAATGGCACAGCAGTGCTAGACCAGATTTGGAAAAAGAGATGTGGCAGAATCAGGTTGTTTGTCAAGGCCTCACCACAAGTTGTTGGCAGAGATGACAAGTTATTGTTACCAGTGCCCCAATTGGTAGGGAAGTTCTGTCACATACTTCCAAAGGCAATCTTGTTGATCTTTTGTAGAAGTCATTAAAGCAGGAGCAGAGACAGTGACAGTTATGAAAAATCTTCTATTTCTTTTTTTAGAGGGGGTGGGTTTTACTGGGGAGTGAATCCAGGGGTGCTCAACCACTGAGCCAACATCCCCAACCATTTTTTGTATTTTATTTAGAGACAGGGTCTCCCTGAGTTACTTAGGGCCTCATTAAGTTGCTGAGGCTGACTCTGAACTCGCCATCCTCCTGCCTCAGCCTCCTGAGCCACTGGGATTCCTCCAGGTATGCACCACCACACCTGGCTAGTTCTTTAAGCCTGAATTTGGCTTTCAGAATTATCTTACTTCTCTCTGCATATAATGTCAGGAAATCTATTTAAAATAGATTAGGTCAGATCAACTCAACTTACGAGATGACCGAGTCCAGTACCTCATTTTATATATAAGGAAACCAAGTAACCTACTAAATCACTGATGCCCCCTTACTCTGCAGTTTTCATGTTCTCAATGAATAGAATGTGATTTGTTTTGGTTTTGTTGTTGTTATTGTTGTTTGTTTTGTTTTGTTTTAATTACCTTTTACATACATTGTGTGGGTTCCCTGTAGATTATTTTCTTAACAGCTATAGGCCCTACCCTTAAAAGATTTCATACATATTTTTGTAAAAATATGAAACCAAATACAGGAAACTTACCATAAATTCAAGTAACCACTAAAGCTGGAAGCAAGCCAATACAAAGTCAAACCCTGGCAGATAGCAAGGAGTGTTTGAACTGGCTGTGCCACAGTGGAGCCTTGGCAAGTTGCCTGGATATGGCTTTGAGGGGTAGAATAGGACGACCTGTCCTCCTCCTCCCCTTCCTGCTTTACAGGGGTGTGTAATTTACTACAAAGCTGTGAAGATTAAAGGAGCCCTATTCTTTTAAAGCCCTTTTGAACTCAGCTAATCTAAGTAGGAGCTGAGAACCTTGAATGATTTGATGAATGTTATACCTTGAAGGTTTTCAAGGCTTCTTGTGAAAACTTAACACCCTCAAACTTCCTGAACTGTCTCTGCTTTCCCATTTCATTTTTCTCTAACATAAAAAACTGGTAATAGTATCCATCTGTCTTACTACTTTTTCTAATGGCATCCTACCCAGCCTAGATCTGCATAAAAATTCTGTCACCTTTTATACTTCATAGTTTGTGATTGAAACATCTAGAAGCACCAGTTTCCACTTGGTCTCTCTGTAACCTTCCTCCCTCACTCTTCCCATTCTGCCACTCCTCTGCCATTTCTCTTGAAAGTGTTCAGACTCTTTAAGTGAGTTTGACCATTTTTTTAAAAAAATACTAGATGTCATTCAGATTTTTTAATGTTTATTTATCTTTAATCTTTCCTCTTATTCTTTTTGCCCTCTAAGATGAGTGATAGAGCTGCTATTCTGAAAAGAGAGTCTTTGGATCAAGGGGCCAACAGAACTGATATCATAAAAACCCAAAACATAAAGGTAAATAAGAGGAAGTTTAACCTAAAGTAAAAATAAATGCATCAGCATCTCTCTGCTTGTGACATGCTACTTTCTTCTCAAAAAGAGCACTTTGGTCTCACATGCTAAAACCTCAAGACAAAGCAATTAGTAAATTAGTATATTAGTGAATAAATGAATATCAGGTACGTATCTTGTGTCAAGCTGGGAGGGCCATGGTGAGCAGGATAGACATGTGATCCTTATTCTGGTGAAGCTCAAAGTCCATCAGTCAAAAAATCTGACGCAGAAGTACATAGATAACTAATCATAAGTCTGATGAATGCTATAAAGGAAATATATAGGGTATGTTGAGGGGAATCAGGAAGGCTTCCCTAGGGAAATGACTTAAAACATTTGCTTACTTATGATGGAGGACAAAGGTATAGATCATCTAAAAATGGTGTCCAGCCTCAAAATCATTTCCTGCAGTCTTAATACGGACATTAATTCACTTAAGTGTCAGTCAGTTCCCTTTACCTGTACTTTCTCTTTTTTGTTCTACCCAAACATATTGTAACTATTAGGGTAGCGATAGAAGAGAGAAAAATACATATTGAATAAAAGAAATGTGAGATGAATTGATGTTCTAATACCCATGAGATCAGACCTTTCTATAGTAGCATAAGCAGTTAGAAACTGGCCTTATAGAAGGCAGACTTTTCTCTTTATAATTAAATTTATTTTTATGTGCCAATCTGGATCTTCCTAGGAATAAAACAAAGTGTAGGGTGACAACTTTTTAAAAGATTTAAACAAATAAGACTTTGAATTAAAACTATTACAGCTCCTTTATGTTTCTGACAGTTGTTGCCATCCATTGTCCATCACCATAGGGGAACAGAGGGAAGTATAGAAGAATACTTGTGGTTTGTTTGTGTTCAGCTGTTTTTTGTTATTTTTTCTTATTTGGTTTTGGGGGGTTTTTTAGGGTGGTACCGGCATAAAGCTCTACCTCAAGAGGTCTGGTCACAAGGCAATGTGAGATATTTAGGACAGTTATTTCCTTCGTGTGATATAGCTCCTAAAAAAAAATACCCTCCTCATTTAGGAAATGGGTGTTATACAGGTACCTGAGCAAGGGTACATTTTCTTTCTTGCTGATCATGCATGCCTTCTCCCATCAGCCAAATGTTCACAGCAAATCAGATCATCTGGAGCATAATGTTGCCTTAATGGTCTAGCCTCAAATCCAGCTAGACACACATCAACACTGAACAACAAAGATATCCCTGGTATTTGTTAATTCATTCCTTCAATGCCTTTAGAGGGAACTTTCTCAGGGTCAGGTAAATAGTGGAGACTCAGGTGAGATCTTACTTCTACCTTAAACCTTCTTTGATCTTTGTTTTGAGCAGAAGGAAGATAGTCCAAATTCTCAGGTATCCAAGCTGCGAGAGAAACTGCAGCTGATCAGTGCTCTCACAAACAAACCTGAGAGCAACAGGCCTCCAGAGATTGCAGACGAAGGTGAGCACTGGGCTGGCTTGTGAATATTTCACGCAGGCTTGGGCAACTTGCTCCCACACAGGGAGTGGGAAAGGTGTTTCAGCAGCACTGATCGAACCGAGTGAGTGATGCCTGAGCGCACTGAGATGAAGCTGATGCACTTTGCTTTCATTTAGAAAAAGCCCATTTTGTACATGATTTGTACTCTGGTCTATTAAGGGAAGAATGGGTAATGTTTAGCTGGAAATAGACTTCTCCATGCTGTCTGCATCCAATTATAGGCAAAAATGTTACTGTCATAACATATTAAACCAGCCCTAAATGTTGTTTATGGGATTCTTCATTTCTGTATACAATTTACTTAAAAATAAATTTTAGTCTTTCTGTAAATCATTAACATATAATGGTAGGATTATTGGTTTAGAAGGGTGCTTGACTTTGGGTAGAGACATAACTAATTAATATTAGTAGATGCATTTACCTCCATTATGGACATAACAAAGGCACTAGACTGTGTTGGCTTTGACCCCTCCTCCAACAATTATTATTCAGTTTGAAAAAGCAATATAGCCTCCCTTGAATTCTTTTGGTTGGGAAACAAACTACAATGGGAGGCCTTGTCCTAACATTTGGTGCTGTATAATCTTATGGTGACCCTCTTTTAGCACCAACTTACTTGTAGCATGTATTCCCAGACCAGGCTTATGCACATCTCCCAGGATGTTAAAGATCTTTAATATCCAGCTTCTATGCTGTTGTCACTTGGCTGCTTAAACTCCTACCATCTACATATGTATAATGCTAACTTGTACTATGGTTGGAGTATCTCTTATCCAATGTTTGAGACTGGAATTATTTCAGATTTTCAGATTTTGTAATATATATATTTTGGGATATGGGTAGACAAGTCTCAACATGAAACTTATTTATGTTTCATATACACCTTATATACATAGTCAGATAGTTGTTGTTGGGGGGAACTTTTTTTTCCTATTGTTTTGTTTTTTGCAGTTCTGGGGCTTGAACTGAGGACCTCACACATGCTAGGCAGGCACTGTGCACCGAGTTACATCCCCAGCCCCTGATAGTAATCTTTTTTTTTTTTTTAATTTTTTATTGTTGGTTGTTCAAAACATTACAAATTTCTTGATATATCATATTTCACACTTTGATTCAAGTGGGTTATGAACTCCCATTTTTACCCCATATACAGATTGCAGAATCACATCAGTTACACATCCATTGATTTACATATCCCTGATAGTAATCTTATGCGGTATTTTTATGCACCTTTTTTGGGGGGTTGGGGGGACTGGGGATTGAACCCAAGGGCACTTAACTACTGAGCCACATCCCCAGCCCTTTTATATTTTATTTAGAGATAGAGTCTCACTAAGTTGCTTAGGGCCTCGCTAAATTACTGAGGCTCAAGATCCTCCTGGTTCAGCCTCCTGAACCACTGGAATTACAGGCATGTGCCATGGTGCCCAGCCCACCTTCATTTTGACTGTGACCCATTACAGGATGTCACATGTGGAATTTTCCACTGGTGTCATGTTGGCACTCAAAAAGTTTCAGATTTTGGAGCATTTCAAACTTTTTAATTAGGAATTTTCAACCTGTATCCCATATTCCAGCAGGACTTCTACTTGAAAACTTAATGTAATGTAATCTTGATTCATCTTCACTTGTCCATATACATCTCAATCCAAGTCTTTAACTTCACATATCACTGTGCTTCTTAATTCTCAACTATTTCTCTTAAATTAAGTACATATCAATTGCCCTAAAAGGTGACCTTTAATACTAGTTTAATTGGGTGTTAATTTGATTATATTAAAGCATACATGTTTGTTACAGAACAAGTACAGAGTTTCACATCAAAGCCATCAACATTGCCAAAATTCTCACAATTTCTTGGAGACCAAATTGAGAAAGCTGCCCAACTAAGGCCCGTCTCCCTACCAGGAATTTCTAGCATTGAAGGTAAATTTTTATACTTTGGTATAATTGTGGGAATGTTTAAAGTAATAACTTTTTAATGATTTTTTTAACTTATGAAAAAAATACATCTAATATTTATTGAGTACTTCCTGTGGACATTTGATATGTATCATCTCATATAATCCTGATGTCTCTCCTATGAACATAAGTATTCATGCATTACGCCTATTTTACTGATAGGGAAACTGTCTTAACTCTGAGCAGCAAATAATTGGTTAAGGCAGAATTCAAGCTGAGACTGTATGACACCAAAGCTTGCATTCCTAACCAGTATACCATCGGGTTTCCCTATTAATGTTTCATATGAGCTTCATTCATTCACTAAGTGCCTCATTAGACCACATACTTAGCAGTGAGGATACAGTATAAGATGCAGTCTCACTTTCTTTCCTCAGAGATACTATAGTATAGTGTAGAGGGCAGAAAAGCAAATACAATAATGTGAAAGTAGTAAAATAAAGTAAAAATTGACCCAGTTTTTCAGGGCCCTCCAAAAATGAGGGGACTTTTTCTGAATATAATAAAATAAACAATAGGAAGTATGATTCACATAAAAATATATTTGCATTATTTCCAATAGTGTGTTCTACTCATTGTGATGTTAAGACCTTTTTGCATTTGCTAATTCCCTGGAAAATCACTCATTCCTTCCACCTCCCTTTCTCTTGCTCTTTACTTTAGCTTAGCTGCCATTCCACTGGGAAATATTAACTCCTAGGACTGGAGTAACCTCCTCCTGTATGCTGCTATTTGAATTTGCCCATGTTTAGCACATGTCACTCTTGTGATTTCCTGAGGTCATATAAAATGTAATTTACATGGACAATGTCCATGTCTTATTCACAGTCTTATTCATTCCCTAATCTCTAGCACAATTCCTAGTACACACAAATATGTTAAACAAATTAATATGTTACCTACACACTGCAATTAATACTTAAAGCATAGATAACTTAGATTTAAATCTCCATTTAAATGTTATCACTTTGTTTTTTCCTATCCCTGATTTTTGTCCTATTTTGGTGTGAGAGATGGAGAGTGTGACATTGAAGGGCAACATAAGTTGTATCCCCACTCTCCTATATCAAGAATTGATGAGTATGAATCGGGGAAAGACTGGCTGTTCAATCAGATTAAGGAATAGCAGTCTGAACATTTGTACTTCAGTCTTTAACATAGGCCTGAGACACTTTTGAAATGACACAAAGCAGCAATCATTTTTATTTGAGTTCTGCTACAAAATACATAGCATGTTATATAAACTCATAGTACCAAAAAAAAAAAAAAATTTGTTTTTTCTTCTAGCCACTTGGTGGCAGGCATGAGGAAGAAGTGTTCCACTTGATTTTCTGGTTTTCAGAGAGCTTTTGTGGTTTTACTAGCTGCATTACTGGTCCTATGACAGGAGAATAGGGTCCTGTTTAGAAGTTGTTTACAAGAACTCATTTTTGGACTGGATTTGCACTGCAATGGTTTTCCCTCCCTTTGGGACATTTTCATTCTTTCCAGGTACCAAACAGCAAAAGGCTCGTTGAATGTAAATATAGTCTTAAATAAATGAAGAAAAAAAAAGAATTTAGGAAGATTTTTAAAGAAATATAAGCCATATTGACCTTCTTTAGTGTTAGAAATTAAATCTTCTATTTGACTGTGAGGACAAAATGAAGTCCTTTTGTTAGACTATTGATAGAAATTCTCCAATCCTATTCACTGAAATAGTGTCTTAAGAATTGAATTTAAAAAATGCAGATCATCTGGTGGCATTGCTCTGTTTTTTAGCTACCAGAAAGAAAATTGGGAGTGCGGGGGGCAGTGGAGAAAGACAATGCTTTGAAAAGACACCGTCTTTTGGGATAGGGCTGTAGCTCAGTGGCAGTGCCTAGCATGTGTGAGGCACTGGGTTTGATCCTTAGCACCACATAAAAAATGAAATAAATAAAGGCATACTGTCCATTTACAACTACAGAAAAAACTTTTTTAAGGAAAGATAGTCTTTAAAGACTATATATATAGAGAGAGAGAGGATGGGGGGAGTGTGTATGTGTGTGCATGTGTGCATGTGTGTGTGTCTTCTGGGGTTTTTTGTTGATTAGTGTTTGAATTGTTTCCACATTGGAACTATTGGGAATAATACTATTATGAATATTAGTGTGCAGGGTCTTGTAGATGTTTTTTCATCCCCCTTGAGTATATGCCTAAGAATGGAATTGCTGGTCATTGCTAACTTTTTGAAGAACTGCCAAACTATTTTCCAAAGTATCTGCACCATTTTACATTTTCGTCAGCAATATATAAGGATTTAATTCACTTTTCCATATACTCGCCAACACTTTTTGATGACAACCATCCTAGTGATTGTGAAATGGTATCTCATTGTATTCTTGAGTCCCTGGATCTTAAGCTGCTCAATTTATGGATCCAAAGAGACAGTGTTCCATAGATAGTAAGAAAACTAGTCTATATCTAGCCATGTAAGAGTTATATGACCTTAGGCAAGTTGCTTTCCTTTATGAGCTTTGGTTTTCCTATCAAAACTGAGAGAACTAATTGTAATGCATTCTGCTGTCATATATAAATAAAAAAATTTACATTAAAAAAACAGAGAACTTTGAATTTTTGACATTTTTACTGCTTATGGATATCCAAGACATTCCTCCAGTCCCCACTCAGACATTCAATGAGAAATATTACAATATATCATACTCTGTTTTATAGACTAATTCCTATCTATCAAACAGGCCTCTATTTCTTCAACATAGATTAAAATCTGGGAAATTGAAAGGGAAGGCCATGGACAGAGAGAAAGTCAGGTCATGCATTTCTCCCACTGCTTGTATTTTGTAATATTCCTTTCATTCTTAAAGGATCAAAAATTAGTCTGATTTAGTGAAATCCTAAATGTTACCCTCTGGAAACAAATCTGCAAAGTAGCTTTCTTTTCAATATTGTAAGAGCCTACTTTTAACTGAATTTCTATATAATAGATATATACATTTTTCATAATTCCTTTTTGACAGATCTTCAGGATTTATTCCACAAGACTGGCCAGGATGTGGATGGGAAGCTGACCTACCAGGAAATCTGGAACTCTCTAGGTTCTACCTTGCCAGATCCAGAGAGCTTGAGAGCATTTGATTCCAATGGAGATGGAAGATACTCATTCCTGGAGCTAAGAGTAGCTTTAGGTGTCTAGCCTCAACAGGCGTTATTTTAGGAATGGATGTATACCATGGACTACCTAAAATCTACTTACATAACAAAAACAACCCTTTTATGCATCAGCCCTCTAGTCCTCCAAACTATTGTAGCAAACATATTGCCACCTTCTAACTTGTTTGAAAAGCTATACAAAAGTTATTTTTTTAAAAAAGAAAACCATTTTACTTATAATCTGATGTTCAAAAATCTATAATTTCCTGAAACCAGTGATATCTTACATTTTAAAATTGCCAGGAAAAGAAATAATAAAGCCCTCTTTTTTTCTCCTTCCTTTTTTTTGAGGGGAGGAGACCTTAACTTTTAAAACTGGAAAATGTATATACAGAGAGAATAAGCCACCTTTTATATTTCATATAAATTTGCCTTAATAGCTGCACTTTATAGAGACTCAGAAAATGTCTTGTCTTCAAAAGATAGGCCTTTTCTGTTTGTAAATATTTAAAATGAAAGAAAAATTGTGCATATTGTGTGGAAAGTAGAAAGAATGATTTTGAGCAGGATGTGAACAAATTACTTATTTAAAAAAATCATTTATTTGGGTAACAACTGAAACTATATTCACATATACTTAACTCATCCCTCCTCCAAGGCCAAGGTGCTGCCATGGGGTTTAGATAGGGGCATTGATTCAGGGACTGGATGCTGTGGGAACAGTGCCAGCTCCATACTTAAAAAAGTTGGCTTCTGAGAGTTTATTCCTATTCCCTCAATGAATCCCAACATGTGAACCAGAGAAGTCTTCTTGAGGATTTTTCTCATTTTTAATCCTCTTATAGGGTTTAGGAACACAAAAAGTTATCCAGTGGGGAGGAGCTACATTTTCCCTCAAGTGAGTTAGATTATCTTCCCCTATCCACCTACACAAGTCTATCTAAAGGCTATAGCTGGCTCCTACCTTCAGTAACGTCTCCATTCTGAATGGCAAAACCCAAGTCCCTAGTCACTGTCTCAGACTAGCCACCCAGGGTATTAAAGGAAAAGGGTACATCTACTTTTAAAACAAGAAACTACCCCTTTGAGATTTTTCCTGGGAGCTAACCAAGAACCTGATGGATTTCTTGGTGAGATGACTAGGGCCAAAAATAGTTGTGAAATGAAATGTGTGAAATCATATTGTTTTCTTACAGATATCAGCTCAGAAGTAGATACAGGCTTTCTGTCCAGAGGATGCCAAACTATAGTTGGCACTACAACAGAAGCCTTCATATGATGGTAGCAAGTGCAGTACTTCTCCCTTATGGACCTGGCACAGCAGGTCCCGGAACTGGAAGGAATGGTCTAAGTCACTTGTATGTTGAGTTACACTTGCTGTGTTGTTCCCAAAGGCAATCTTTGGGTAGCACAAAAGGAAAACTTACAAAACTTAACTTTGCTGTAGTCAAGTGAGGGAGAAACTAGAGAAGCTCCCATGGCACCAACTTCTCTAATAGAGTTCATTTTTCATTTAACTTGTCCAAGACCTGTAAGCCAGTGCAGTCCAGTACCCTGAAACATGTAAAGACTGGTTTTTTTCTTTACATTACATTCAGCTTGGTGTTAGCTAACCTTAAATTTTTTTGTAGAAGTATTAAAATTCAGTTAAAGCAGGACAACGTCTCTTCTAATGAATGTGTCTGCTTGTCATTATTGCTTATGTTTCTCCCTTTTAAAATGTTTTTCTTTAACATTTCCCTTACCCATCTATGTTATTTCACTTTCATGGAAAAGTTAAAATTAGCCTGGCACTTTAGGAAACTTGATAATTTTTTGCTCTTCTGGCTGCTTTCCATGCCCTCCTCCTTTTTAATATATACACCCTTACAGATTTTGTAACAACCAAATAAAGTTCTAGCAATAAATTGAATTATACTGCTATGTTTGTATATATTGTACCATAAATAGTATGTCTGTACCTGGAAGGTATTTTTTTGATAACTGATTTATATGAAATATACTTGAGGGTAATGTACCTTGTCCTTTTTAGTTTCAAGTTCTTATTCATAGGCAGATACATTCAGGACACCTTAACTCTTTGTAGTATGTATTTTTCTTTTACATCCAATAGCTATATCCGTGGAAAACTCAAGGTTTCTTTTTTTTTCAATTTCTCTTCTGTTCTTCCTACTTCAAGCTTGTCTGCCAGCATCACCCCTGAGCTGTATATAATGCCAACCCCTCCCCTGCCAAGTCTGCCAGAGGCATCCATGCTGCACTCAGGCCTATGATACCTTTGTCATCCTGCCTGAGTAACTACCATGTCTCCCAGACAGGTAGGTATCTCAACTTCCTTTGTTCAAGTTGAGCAGACTCTCCAGTTTACAAGCCCCAGAAACCTATCACTTAGTGTTAATTTGGGATTTATATCTGTATGCTGTCCCCACTTACCCAGCCTGTGCCTTGTGTTTGGCTATAGTGAAGCCTCACCTGCCACATTTTCAGCTCTGTGAGAAAGCTTGGGAAGTGAATGGTATGAGTTTGACATTCATTGTAAATTCTTTTACCTGTTCCTTCTGGCAGCTCCTACCACTTCTCTCCTTAGTTTCCCAAAGCACAACCTTCTTGACCCTTTTATTCCATTGCCTTATATATATATCGGCATAATGTTTACTTAAATAGCCTCCCCATAAGTCAGAGAGGCAAACAGGTACTGTAGAAAGAGAAGACCCAAAGGAATAAAGTGCCTGGCTTCAAGATGACTGCAGAGTACCTAGCACTCAGGAATGGGTCTGAGGCAACAAAGCTGAGGAATGGACCCTTCCCCTGCTGTTGGCTGTTTTGCATTCTGCTGCAGTTTCCTTTCTTTGCAGTTACTGGACATAACCCCTAGAGCCCCCCTTGCTGGTCTTCTGGTCACAGTTGAGGATTTTGACTATGATGGGCTCATACTCGTAATGGCCTGTTGTTTTTAGTGACAGCTTTTGTTTGCTGCACACCTCATTGGCTTGCTTACCAACACCAACTAGATGTGGTTTCTTTCATAACCAAACCAGAACACATTTGGGTATCCTGAGACTTTATAGAGCGTGTATTGTTTGTTATATGAACCTAACCTACCTTTTTTCACATATTAAGAAATGCAAATCTACTTTGTTCTAGTGGAGCTATTTTGGTAACATATAAGCAATTTTGGTTCTGTTTAGGGAGTGAATTCAAGGTTTTCATGACTCAATTTGAGCTTTATTTCATATCAGTGATACAGCCATTTTAATTTATCTAAATAAAACATTTCTTTTTTTTTCTCTCACTGTGTCTTATTAAAGCCTCCTCCCACTCCTTTGGTTCTTAAGAGAAAGAAAATATGCTTTGATCCCTATGTTTAATGGATTCCTTCCTCCTTTGAAAGCAAGGGCTAACAGAGGTGGGCACAAAGCAAGTGTTCTAGAATCTACCTTCAGAATTAAAATATTGGGCCTAGAGAAGTGAAGACTGTAGGTCTTGGGCTTTAGGCATCTGCAGGGTTGAAGGGGGCAAGGTGAAGAGGGGGCAAGTTGAGGGAGGAGTGAACCTCTGCCCCTGTTCTACCAGAGAAGATCCACTTGGTCCTGTTTTATATTTTGAGATACAATATTAGATCATGTTTACAAAGGGGGGGGGGGTTCCACTTACCTTTAAAAAAAAAAAGTTAAAAAGGCTTAAATCCATTGCTAGAGAGAGGTCATATAGATAGGACTAAGGCTTTACAGTTGCTGGACCTAATCCTTCAGCCCACACACAAGAAAAAAATTAACTACATGTTTACTAAGTTCTGAGAATCACAATCTCTCTCTCTCTCTCTCTCTCTCTCTCTCTCTCTCTCTCTCTCTCTCTCACACACACACACACACACACACACACACACACACCCCACTCCACAAAATAGGCAAAAACTGGCCCTACCTCAGGGCAGTCTACATTTAAAGTTTAGATCAAATATGGTGAGTGGGTTTGCTCATTTCCAAGTAAGTGCAGAAAATTTCTGTGACAGAACCAGGCTTTCATATCTTCAAGTTGGGGTCAAATAGCTCATAATTATCTCTGTGTCTCCTTTTAGGACCATTTCTAGAAAGTATAAAAATTATTAATATTCCCATGTAAATAGAGCAATAAGGGACTCTTAACTTTTGGGCAACCATGGATTTCTTAAGATACAGGATATGGATATTTTTATGTGTATAATTTTAGGAGGTACTCACCAGCCCTTCCTCTAAGCCACTTTGTAGACCAAGTTGATGACACTCTACACACACTAAAGCATTCACCAAGTGTGTTTTAACAAGACATGATTAAGGAAGGGATACCATGGGGTAAGGTGGAAAGACCAAGAACTTTAATGTTAGGCAGATGTAAATTGGGAAACTAGCTCAGCAACAAAAAGAAAAGATAATAATATATGCCCTTGGACCTTGTCTTTTCATCAGTAAGAGAAGAATCATAACAGCCATTTTGCAGTGTTCCTGTATTAGAAAGTGGCATCGCCACTGTGGACTGCCATAGCTGTGTGCCCTCAGCACCTGTCACTCTGTGGCAATTGTACTTCCCATCCTGCAGAACAGCAATGCCTTTGGAGACCTAGCCCGGGGGCTTGCACACAATAAATACTGGATGGAGGGATTTGAGCTCATCTGCAAGTATTGGTTCAATGTGTCTCTTCAAAGCCAACCTCCAATTCTCATTGTATTGGTGAGACTTGTGCCCCCATCAAACAGGGGAAGGATACTGTCCTCCTAAGGCAAATGAGACACAAAAGAGTAACTTTTCAAAAATCTTTAATAATGTAACATCTAAATGGCCTCTGATCTCTGTGTCAATATTACTTTCCTGAGGTTAGCTCCCTTTTCTAATACCCCTGGCACCTAAAGCTCCCACCTTCAGTGAGGAGGCTATACCTCTGAAGCAAAAGGCTTTGCATTGAAACAGTTCACCCCATGGGTCAGTGTGGGAAGGGAATAGAAGTGGACATTACTTTTGATACAGATGGCAAATGAGTAGCAGGCAGAGTGGTTCAGCATTGGAGGTTGATTGCGAAGGGGTGGGGCAAAGGGTATCTCCTAAAACATAATTGGGAATGGAGATCTGGTCCTGTGCTATGCCATCCAGTTAGAAAGAGGCTGCTGTGGGACCACCAGATCAGGTTGCAGGGGAACAGAGGCCTCTGCCTTGGGGCTGCTGCCTCTGTTGGCATAATGCCTGCCTTCAGGGGTGTCTGACCCCCACAGAGAATCTGGAATCTCAACTTTAATCTCAGTTTTGGTAACAGCCCAGGGAGGGCCTGTGTTGATAGCTGCATTCATGCCATATTGGCATCGCTTGTTTATCTAGTACAGGAGTGGGCTGTAAGTGCCCACTGCTGGGCACGCTCCTCCTGCTGGAGGTTCTTCTTCCAGTGCAGAAAGAGAATGCAGCCGCCAGTTATAATAGAGCATAGCCCCAGAAATCCAAAGTACAACGTGACCCACACTGAGGCAGTTAAAAAAGGGGGGGGGGGGGGCAGGGTGACTGACTGCTCTAGCTTGGGACCTGAACTGTTTCTCATTCCTCGCCTTGAATTGGTTCATTCATCCATTTATTCCTTCCCTCCCTCCTCAAAGATATGCCTCATCATTTTCTTATTCAGTCAAAGCTAGATTTGCAGGGAGTCTAAGAGGCCACTTTAGCCTTTTACAGATAAGGAACACTAGGTCTAGAGAGGACATGACCTTCCCAGACTCAGTCAGGCCTTCTGGCACCCAATCCAGGACCCAACCAATCCATCAGATTGAGAACCCTCACTAAGGACAAGGCCCTCGTGGAAGTAAAAGTTCATCACTTGACAAGGACACCAATGTATCTTTTCTAGTTGGGCAGAACATGGTCTCTGCCTTCTAGGAATCCTTACTTTCCTAGAGGAGTCTATCTCTTAACTATTTAGCACTCCATGGAGGCAGCCACCACTCCATTCATGCAAAGGGAAAGTTTGTCCCCCACACTCAAAGGACTGGAGAGGTACTTACTGCCAGCAAGGCCCATATCCTTCTTTTCGTAATCCATAAGGTTGAGTCTTGTTACCAGGCCTATGGCTCTGGAAAGAATGAACTCACCCACTAACCTATCCACCAATGGGAGTCTCAGAAGGCTCAAGCCCCATTGTTCCCTAAAGAAGTCATCACCAGGTTCTGAACACTGGGAATTCCAGGGGTGGTGCTTGTGGAGGGGTTCTGAGTTGATGGGAGGAAGGGATTCCATCTGGTGGCATCTCATGAGCATAGTTGTCTTCCATCAAAGACTGGTCCACCACAGAATTATCTGTTCCCAACTTCTTATGGTGAACTCACAGAACAGCCCCCAGGAAAGGGCCCTCACACGCTCAGGAGCTTATTTTTATGTTGTCAGTTATTAGGGAGCCATTTCTGGATATCTTTTCCAGTGGTGAGTGGGGCAGATAGCACAATGAACATTGGGCAGCCCTGCCCTTAAGAAGTTTCTGACCAAGTTGTCAAAGGAAAAAATAATAATAAAACACTGCTCAGGGGAACCAAGTGGTCCAAACCTCATTGTTTGGCTCTTGTAATCTCTCTTTTGTTTCTTCAACAAGTGCTGGCAAAGTATTTCCTGGGCATCAACTGGGCCTGTGGGAGCTCTGCCCATGTGATCTTGCATCTCTTTCCAGCTTCATCTCCCTCTCCATCTTTCATATACCTCTCCCTTCCAGTCATGCCAGGTTCCTCAAAGACCCTGTTTATTTACCTTGGGAGTTTAGCTCACGTGGCTCCTTCACTCGGGAGTGCCTTTTCCCACATTTCCACTAAACATCTCCTTATCCTCCCAGGTAGTCAACTCCCCTACTCTTGAGGCAAACAGTCCTTTCAGTTTGATTTCCCAGAACCACATCTTCTCCAGTTTGAAGAGACTTGGAGCATTGTCTAATCCAACTTCCATCAGATACTCGAGTACTGAGGACAGAACTTCCCTAACTCAGCAACTAATCCCCCAGAGTTCTTTTGACTCAGGAACTTGCTTACCATCTCCTGAGGCAGCTTGCTTCATTTATGACCAGCTCAGTTAGAAAGCCATTTCCTAATCAAGCCTAGGTCAGCTTCCCAATAGGTTGTTCTGGCTCGGCTCCTTGGCACCATTTAGTTACTTCCAACTTTAACAGTAGCCAGAATGATCCTTTTAAGAATAGATCATGTTACTCTGCTCAAATACACAGTGAATTCCCATCTCACTCAGATTTAAAACCACAATCCTTGACCAAGTCCTCCAAATCCCTGAGCAATCTAACCAACCACTCCCATACCTCCTTAGACTCATTTTTACTGGGGTCCCCTTCACTCATTCACATAGAAAACCTCCTTGTTGTTCCACAAGCAGGGGACATATGCTCCTGCTTCAGGGTATTTGCCCTTGCTATTCCCTCTTCCTGGAAAGCTGTTCTGTCAGATATCCATAGAGATCATTCCCTCCTTTCCTTTGTTTCTGCTTGGGTGTCCCCCTTATCTCCATTTCTCTTAAACTGCTTTGTTTTTCAGCATAGCACATATCATTACCTAACATTTATTTATTGTCTGTCTCACTCCCCTGGAATGTAAGCACCTCAAGTTAATGTAAACAAGAATCTAAGAATTTCAGATGGTGATAACTGCTATGAAGAGAATAAAGTTGGGTAAAATAAGAGGGCAAAATAAGGTTAAAAAAAAAAAGAAGAGAAGATTCATCAATAAAGGTTCCTTTGAGGTGCTGACATGGAAACTAAGCCCTAGATGATAATGAGGCAGCAAGTGTGGATCTATGCAGAGAGAACAAGTGCAATGATCCTGAGCCAGTAACAACATAGTACCTAGATGTACTTACTAATCCTCTACTACATTGCTCCTAGCATACAGCAGGGCGGATCTTCATACATATAGGTTCAACTGAGCAGAGTTTGAGGCTCCATCTCTGCCTCAGGAGAGGTTTCAGTCAGATAAGACCTAGGCAAGACTTCCACACAATGCAAACCAAAGACTGCTTGACAGAGAGTCCATTCATGCTGGGAGCAGGTGAGACAGATTTGGCTGTAACTGTCCCTGACCTTAAGAGTTCACACTTGGTTCCAGAGGTGAAAAAGATAGTGGCATCTGGGTTGAGGAAGAATGCATTCCAGGATCCAAAAAGAGCCTAAAGACTTTTCAAAGTCAATTCCTGATGACTCTGGGAAGTAGTTCAGTTTGGCTGGCGCTGCAATTAGGAAACAAGGCTTTGGAAGCAGCTGTCATATTGAAAAGGTCATCTCTCGGGTAAAACTTGGAGAAGTTAATATTAGACCCTCAGCCTCAGTTTCCTCGTCTGTAAAATGAAAATAATGCCTGCCTCAAAGGATATGAATCAGATAAAGTTTACTACACCTAGAAGCCTTAGTAAAGAGAAGCAGCAGCTGTGAAGAGGATTGGAGAAACAACCTTTGAAGCTTGCTAAAGGAGTGCCAAGTGAATTTTAAAAGGAGCAAGCTCCGTGAGGACCCTAAGGCTCCACCAGCTCCCCAGAGGACGACTGGCGCGCAGAGACTGCTGGTCTCGAAAGGGAGGGCGTGAGTCCTGGTCGGCTCCCGGGAGGAGGCGGGCCGAGGCACACGCAGGGCGGACAGGCAGGGCTGGAGCGGCGAGCCCCCCGTCCCCAACTCTTTACCCTCTTCCCCGTTTCGCCTAGCGTATCTCCTGAACCCGGAACCTGGGGCGCGCGGAACCACCTTGGTGTAGCGCGAGCGCCGCAGACCCGGAGGACGATGGAGGGGACGCGCGGGCCGGGGGCCGACTCTCCTGAAGAGGAGGAGATGGGGTCGGCCATGGCGGCTATGGTGATGGCTGCTGGTGGCGCGGGCCCAGCTGTCCTGCAGGTGGCCGGGCTCTACCGAGGCCTGTGCACGGTGCGGAGCCGCGCCCTGAGCCTTGGGTTCGTTTCACCCTCACAGCTGCGCGCTTTCCCTATGCGCCTCGGCTCAGGCCGGCCTTCTGGGGGCGCGGAGGGCAGTGAGGTCGGGGCCGAGCTCGAGGCCAACCCCTTCTACGACCGCTACCGAGACAAGATTCAGCAGCTGCGCAGGTGCGCCCCGGCCGGCTAGCGAGGGGGGGGGGATGGGGGGTGCTGGTAATTGGCCG
Organism: Marmota flaviventris; assembly: GCF_047511675.1. Classification (NCBI taxonomy): domain Eukaryota; kingdom Metazoa; phylum Chordata; class Mammalia; order Rodentia; family Sciuridae; genus Marmota; species Marmota flaviventris. The sequence goes on along the minus strand of NC_092507.1, from coordinate 36,138,723 downwards.
TGGCCGGAGATTCCGCGCGTGGTGGGCACTAGTGCAGTCCCCACTGTGAAGATAGTGTATCGAGGGTTGGAGAGACTAGAGCACTGGCCTAAGATCTCACAGCTATTTAGTTTCTGAAAAGCCCTGGCTCTTTCCACAGTTGTCTTTATTTTTAGTTGTCAGAACGCTAAGGGGGACTTTTTGACAACCCTGTGAGTCAGATGAGAGAGATCTATTTTCATTGTAGAAATGGGAAAATGAAGCCTTCCAGAGAAGGGACTTTTTTTGCTCAAGGTCACATATTGAGTCAGCAGAGGCCTGGCCCAAAGTTTGGATTCCCAGGCTCCTCATTTAGGGCCCTAAACTGCATGGGAAGGAGGTTATGGGAGGGAGAAGTGCCACAAAGACCAGTGTTGTCACAGTTGTTTCATCTGTCAAACTCTCTCATGTTAAGGAAACTGAAGACCAGAGAGAGGAAGAAACTTACCAAAGGCTACCCAGCTGGTTGGAATTTGACTGAATCCAGGGTTCCCAACACTTTTATAGGGAAGGACCTAGAGATTAGAAGGGATTTGGGAAGCTAAGGAGCACAGAAGAGCCTGAAGAATTTGAAAGAAAGAGCCAGCTGAAAGAGACCAAAGGTGGAAAGACTTAGGAGAGACTTTGGCAGAGTAGTTTCCAACTCAGTCCATCTTGTTATGGCAGCCAAGCCAGGAAGCCTGCCTGGATCCCAGCTACCTGCATTTCACCACCTGCCTGCATAGGAAATAGGCAAACAATAGAAAAAGAAATTTTATGTAGTTTGTTTAAACCAGGGAAAAGTAGCTAGATTGCTTTCCACTGGTTCCACAGAAGCAGTTGCATTTGTAGAAACAAAAGCCTGGTGGTATAATATGTAGATTAATCTGTGCTTAGCCAGAGTATATGTCAGTCTTCCTTAGCCTCTGCCCTCAAGCATGAGGAGATTCAGGATGCAGAAAAGCAATGATCAGGAAGTTGCTTTTAATTTCAAAGGGGGTCTGTTTCGATCTCACTGCTATTATCTTGATCTTTCTCGATTTTTGAAACAACAATGGAATAAATGAATGGAGTGATTTTGCCCTCTGCATTTAGATATTTTCAAGTATTTGTCATTTCAGAAACTTTTCCCTGACCTACATTCCTTTCCAATTTTTTCTTTTATCCCTTAATGCACAAGCATCTGAAGAGTTGTCCACTCACATTCAGATGATACAAGCCTAACATCTCCCATTCATTCTTTTTTTTTTAAGTTTGTTTTTTTTGTTGTCGATGGACCTTTGTTTTATTCATTTATATGTGATGCTAAGAATTGAACCCAGTGCCTCACTCATGCTAGGCAAGCACTCTGACACTGAGCTACAACCCCAGCCCACAGCTCCCACTCATTCTGAACTCATGAACAAATAATGGTTTTGCTCTCCTTCCCTACCAGATCATTCCATCAACATTTACACAGACTGTTATTTCCTGAAGAGTAAGCTTTCCAAGGTGCCACACTGACTTCACACCCTAATATCTGTTGTTCTCTTTAGCCTTATTTATTACCTAAAATTCCTTTGAGTACTATGGTCTAGCACTCATGCATACAATTGGAAGAGAGAAATGAGAAATTCCAGATAAGGGGGAGACTAACATAATCAAAAGTATAGAGCATGAAACCACCTCAGTCATTCAGGGATATTTGAACAAATTTTCATGACAATACCTGTAGCATTCTTATATACTTATTTACATGTCTGTCTCCCCCACTGGATAGTAAGCTCCTTCAGGTAGGGACTCTGTCTTATTTATTTCTCTATCCCTAAGGCCCAGGATGCCTCTCCTCTCTATGGGCTTACCATGACCCAGGTGTCTGTGGCCATTAGTAGGACTGACACAGTCCTTCCAGAGGTAAGGAAGAAGATCTGCCTATCTACATGTCAGTGAAGGGAGTGATATTTGATCTCACCTCCAGAAATGAATTTTATGGGAGAGGGGCTCCATATAATGCCTTGACTGGGAAGGTCTACCGGGGGGTAGCCAAGATGTCCCTGGTTCCTATAGATTTCACCCATAACACTACAGTCCTTACAATCAAGGAGCTAGAGAGTCCCTGGATAATATCTTTGTCAAATATCCCACCATCAGACCCACAGCCTGAAGAATTCTTAACAAGGATGGCAGCCCAAAACTAGACTTCAAGCCTGAAGATCAGCCCCATTTTAACATAAAAGACAATTTCTCATATTCTATATGCAGGTTCTTTGGAAAACAGGTCAGGGAAACCCTCAGATGCTAAATCTTCTGCAAAATAGGATAGTTGAGTTCTTTGAGTTACCCAGATCTGAATAAAACTGATGTTTAACCTGAGGAGATATCAAAGAACTAAATATGTTCAATAAAAGCTTGGACACTACATAGATGTGCTATAGGATTCCTTCCTGCGGAGATGACCCAGTAAAATGACCTCAAAATACACTTTCCATCCTGAGGATTCTTTGTCACTAGAGTGTCAATATCTTAGAGACCAATCCCTGTATTTGCCTGGGAAGTAGCCTGCAGGAGAAAAAAAAAATGTTTTGCTAGCCCCTTAAGGATTAATAATAGTCACGTGGCTGGATTTGTTTTTCTACTTTCTTGACTTTCAGGCCTGTGCCCAGTCCAGACAAATACTTCAGCCTCTCTGAATTCCTGTGTCCTTTCTCTGTTGAGATGGAACACAATGCTTTATTATTTCAAAATCCAGAGCAACCCAGGTGGTTTATGTTGTTTTATCTTTGATCAGGTCTGACCCAGCTGCTTTTGAGTCTCGCTTAGAGAAGCGCGGTGAGTTTCGAAAGCAGCCAGTGGGGCATTCACGACAAGGTGATTTTATCAAGTGTATGGAGAAGGTAAGACCTGCCCCTTTTTATGCTATTGGCTTACCAGTACCCCTCCCTATACCCTACAACCCTTACCCTTGAAGTGGGCTCCTTGATGGGTTAACTAGATAATCTGAACATAGCCTCTCTCTACTCAGTCTTCAACCATATATGTTTAACCTGCTGTTTCAGGGCAACATAGTGTGGTCATGGTGGAGATACAGAGGGATGAAAAAGATAGCTCCCTGCTCCCAGCACGAGCAGGCTAATGGTGAAGGCAAGGTGTAAACAACACTGGACTGAAGGAATCAGGGAAAATTTCTCAGGGAAGGTAGGACTTGATCCAGGATAGGAAGAGTTTGGGTGTGTTAGTCAGCTTTTCATCTCTGATAAAACACCTGAGAAAATCAACATAAAGTAAAAAATGTTTAATTTGATTCGTGGTTTCAGAAGTTTCAGTCCATGGTCTGCTGGCTCCAATGCTTTGGGCCTGAGGTGAGGCAAAATATCATGATGGAAGGGTATAGGAGAGGAAATGGCAGAAAGAAAGGAGCTGGAAACAAGATATAGTCCCCAAGAGCATGCCCCCAAGGTCTCATCTTCTATAGTTTCCACCACTTTGCAATAATGCCATCAGATTATGAATCCATCAATGAATTAATCCATTGATAAGATCAGAGTCCTCATGATCCAATCACTTCCCCAAAGCCCCAACTCTGGACATTACTGCAGTGGGGACCAAGGCTTCAATACGTGAGCCTTTGAAAGACATTTCAGATCCAAACCATAAGGCTAGAGGATTTGAATTAAGCCAAGAGGAGAAAGGGGAACTTTGAAATAGAACGGGGATCATTAAACATTTTCTGTAAAAGACCCAATAGTAAATATTTTAGGCTTGGTAGGCCATATGGTCTCTGTTGCAACTACTCAGTTCTGCTATTATACTACAAAAGCAGACAGTAAGTAAATGAATGAGTGTGTGGTTATGTTCTAGTCGAATTTTATTTATAGGACTGGGGGTGTAACTCAGTAGTAGAGAGCACTTGCCTAGCATGCATAAGACCTATATTCAATTCCCAGTGCCCCCCACCCCACCAAAAAACAAAAATTATTTACTAAAACAGTTGGCAAGCTGGATTTAGATTGCTGATGTCCAACTATTGCCCATTCATACTCCACTCCCACCCCTTGTTAAGGAACTAGGTTAAATAGAGGAAGACTTTTGAAAGTAAAGGATTTTAGGAAATAGTGAAGTATTTTGCCCAAGGTCAGTCCAGCAAGAGCTGTGTATCCAAAGGATGCCCCTAGCCTTGAGCAGAGAGAAATGTAAAGACTAAAGAAATAGGTTAGTCATTAACCTCCAAGTGAGGATTGGGTTTTGGAAGTGGAGATAGACAACTTACTTGGTAAGAGGATGGGCTCTGGAGCCAGATTTCAGGAACTGAATCTTAGCTCTTCTACCTACTATTTGGGTGACTCTCCAAGCAACTTATACAAGTTCTCCATGTCTCAGTTTGCTTCTCTGTGATAAAGGAATAATAACAGTACCTACCTTACAGAGTTGTGAGATATTATGCAAAACTTTTTAGCATAGTCCCTAGCACACAGTAAGTACTTAATATGTAATCACATAAGAAGTATTTAGTACATATTAGCCATTATTATCCTTAAACAAGGAATCAAAGCTGGCTGGAAAATATGAGGAAAGCTGTATATAGGAAAATTAATCTAATGCAGTATTTTTCAACCTCTTTGACCATGACCTATAGTAAGAAATATATTTCCTGTAATAAATGTTTATAGTAGCAAGATTACCAGTCAGAAGCTCTTGGAAATATTACTGTATTGCAAACTTTCAATGTTATATAGGAAACCTCTTTGCACCTTTTTTTGTAAGCATACTTAAAAATTAACTATATAATGATAAGATACAGAATAAGTACTTAATTTTAATTATTGCAACTATTAGGTAAATATTCACTTACTATATATCTTCCTTATCTAGCTAGACAAAGGAAGGCTGATGGTAACCATATAATCAATTAGTATGACAAACAAATTCTTCCCCAGACTCAAAGTATCCATCTCAGGGAAAATGGGTGTTTTGTTTGTTTTGTTTTCATGGTATACCTGGGAATGAGTAGTAAGAACTACTCCTTTTTAGTATGCTTACATATGAAGAAGCAGCTACTTTAGGATGCCACTAATATATGACCAAAAGACAAGACTATATTTTTGTATAATGGATTTTTCTGCATCAGGTTTTTTAAAAAAAAAATATTTCTAGTTATAGATGGACACAATACCTTTATTTTATTTATTTACTTACTTATTTATTTTTATGTGGTACCAAGGATTGATCCCAGGGCCTCACATGTGCTAGGCAAATGCTCTACCACTGAGCCATAATCCTAGCTCCTATACCAGATTTCTCTCTCTTTTGTGGGTCCAGGTTCTATATATATAATTTTTGAAAGGTTTGGATTCATTAAATCATAGAGTGACAAAAGCTAGGTCTTATGCAGAAAAAGTATTTTTTAGCTTCAAAATCCTATGTATAGGCTGTACTCCTTACCTTTGAAAGTCATAGTCTTAAACTTAGAGACTGAATAGAAGATTCAGAACTATCAGCCATCCACCAGCATTCCTATATCAACAACAACTCGAACTAGGATTTCTAGTGTATAGCTTCTGTCAAAGCTAGTAAGCCAGGAGATAAAATAATCACTTTCAGTTGTTTTTTGCCTTTTTGAGAGGGAGTCTAATTTAATGGAAAGACCGTTGAGACTGAGTACTCAACTTGCCTATCATGTATGAGGCCCCCAGGTTCAATTCCTACTACTAAAAAAAAGAAGGGAGAACTTGGGATATAGCTCAGTTGGTAGAGTGCCTGCTTCACATGCACAAGGCCCTGGGTTCAATCCCCAGCACCATGAAAAAGAAAAAGACTGAGTACTCAGAAAGACTCTAGTCTACAAAGGACACCTGCCATCGGAAATGAGAAGCAGTCTTAAAAAAATATCTTTATATTTTCATCTTTTCTGCAGCTCAATGTGAAACAGTTGAAAGAGCCAATCACAGAAAACCCGAGCAGACCAAATTCTGCAAAGGAATCCCTCATATTCATAGTGGCAAGTATAGAATGAACTCTCAGTACTAGCTGATAATGGTTACTGACAAATCTTTTCTCATCTCTGCATCTCAAAGTCTTAGTCAGGGACAAGTTGTTTCATGAACAGGAACTCTTAGAGTAATGTGTACAGTTGTTATAAAGAGTGGAAAGAAGTGAGTTCTTAAGTGCAAAATTATTTAATGAGCTTGTGCACTTCAGCTAAATGGATTTCCTTTTTCCTATGAATAAAGCATAGATTGATATCCTGTCTCATCATGTATTTCAGACAGATACCTTGGGGAAACAGTCTATAAGCAGAGGATTCACTAAGGACAAGGTAGGTTTCTAATTAAATATAAAGATCCAAATCTAAAGTCATAGGAGACATTTTATATCAAGAGGCTAAAAAATTGAACATATTTACTGTGGTTAAGTGATTTTGTATAAGATGATTTTTCACCTAGAGATGAGAAATATTTCTATGAATTTTTGTATCCTTGACCCTAGTTCAAGTATAGGTTCTGGAGAAAATTTGAAGGAAACATAGTAACATCCTTCCTTTCTTTAGGAAGTAGTTTTAATAATCAAATAAAAACATATTTAGTCTGTCACTTAATTTGCACATAAGGAACCATCTCTGGTAAAAGAGCAGTTACATTAAAAATAACAGCCACCTTTCTCCTTTTAACAGCTGCAAAGTTCTATAGAACTCATTGGTGAGAGTGAAGCATGAACATGGTGACCTAATAGATAGCCCCCAGGAAAAGAACTATGAAAAACTGTGTGGGCTGGGGACTCACTGTCTCTGAGCATATATAGATTTTCATATACTTTTTCTATACTTACTGAAGCTCTGTTTCGATGTGCCAATAGGTTGTTTCCTACAAGAATTCCTACAGAATCAAGCTGTGGGGAGGGGGGTTTATTATTATTGTTTTTATTGTAGGAGTTAATTGCTTTTTATTTTCTCTTTCAAGACTCTCAGTTCAATCTTAAACATTGAGATGGTGAAAGACAAAACTGCAGAAGAAATAAAACAGGTAATGAATGAAAATGAATTGGCATACTCCATGAAAATGTGTTCTGTGAACCAAATCTGAGAGTAGAAAGAGCATACATTTTCTGATACCTCTTTTTAGTCAAAATGAAAAAGTAGTTATATGAGGCAAAAGTGATGAATTACATGAACAGTGGCATAAACTTGTCTTTCTTGGTCTTGCTCTCATATAACTAACCAACTTGTATTTTCCCTTTTTCATTCCTGTTGCCTACATCTAATTTAAAACCAAAAATACCCTATACCTGGATTACTATATTATCTTTCCAGTAGGTTTCCTGTTCCCATTTCTCCCCCCTCTACATATCATATTCTCACCAGCTGAGTCCTGCTTGCCTTATAGGGAAGCATAGCATACTGGTTAAAACATAGATTGCCAGTTTTAAGTCCTAGCTTGACCACCTCCTAATTGTCTGACATGGACAAGTTAGTTACCTTTTTGAGTCTTAGTTTCTCTATTTTAAAGTAGAGATAACAGTACATACATTCAAAGAGTTGAGAATTAAATGAATTAATATTTATAAAGTACTTAGAACAATGCCTAGTACTGAGTAAGGGCTATAGTTCTTAAATGAATAAAAATATTATGTTGGGAACCTGCTTACAGATGTTAAGTAACTTCTCATTTCTTTTTGTTTCTTTCTTTTTTCTTTTTTTTTTTTTGACATTCATAATCTTCCATGATTCCAGAACCTTCTGCAAGAAACTTCTTGAACTCCTTCCTTCAAACACTCCTCATCTATCCTGCCTATTTGGTCATTGTATATGCCTTGATTTTCATTGCCAGTTACCTTTTTATGTCTGGTTCTTTTCTAATGAGACTATAGAAAAAGCTATTTTTTGGCATTTCTTGAATTTCATTTTAGGTATATGTACTATTTATCAAAATAATAATAGAAGTAACATATCTGTCAGGTATTATCCCTAGTGCTTCATATGCATTATTTAATTAAATTTTTATGACCACTCTGTGAAGAAGGTGTTGTCAGTCTCAATTTATAGTTGAGGGAGCTGGAACTCAAATCCATGTCTGTTTGACTTTGCGTCATATTCACTTAGAGTTGTAATGCATTTCCTTTGGATGTTATATCATTTATTTTACCAAGCATTTACCAAGGAGTGCAAGTGGAACATGGGATTGGAGCTGGAATCTACATCCATGTCCTCCTGACTCCAGATCCTGTACCAAACAAAATTTCCTATTCTCAATAAGTTTAGTGGAGGGACAAACATAAAAACAAATAAAACCAGCACAAGATTCAGTTTCTGTTAATAGAGACGTATGCAAAGTCTCAGGGGGACATCAGGCTATGACTTTGGGAAGGAGTGCCAGTGGAACTTGGGCACCATACATGTCACTTCGGAGCAAGAAAACCAGGTCTAGGAGGCCTGATCATAGAGTTATCATTTAGACCTATAAATGTAAATACAAATTTGTGTTCATTGAAATAATTTTTGAGTAGTGAAGGCCAGCCAAGTTAGGAAATATCTATTAGTTTAATAAATTTCAGTGTTCATTCATAAACTTTGCTAATATCATAAATTAAATCAAAATGATCAGAATATGCTATCCTTAAATTAAGAAGTCTGGCCTGGGGATATAGCTCAGTTGGTAGAGTGCTTGCCTTACATGCACAAAGCCCTGGGTTCAATCCCAAGCACCAAAAAAAAAAAAAGAGAGAGAGAGAGAGAGAAAGAAGAAAGAAAAGGCAATGTTAGGCTGCATTAGTTGAGTGGTTTGCTTAGGTTCTAGGAAGTAGTGGGGTTTTTTGTGCTCTATATTTTGGTAAGCTAGATCACACTTTGATTAGTATCTTCAGTTGGGACTTGTGTGTGTGTATGTGTTTGTGTGTGTTTATGTGGTGCCAGGGATCAAACCCAGGGCCTTGCACATGCTAGGTAAGTACTTTACCACTGAGCCATCGTTCTGGGGCCATATATTTTATGGGAATATTGACAGAGCAGAGCAATTTTAGGAAAGGATGACCCATTCTTCAACATGTGCTCACTCAGAGGTCTCCTTGGTTCTGATGCCTTTCTTGACTTCTGTGCCCTGGTTAATGTTGTCATTTTGTGTATAGAATGTGTCTGTTATCTCCTCCTGCCTTATTTCATTTCATCTGATTGAAATGACCAAGTGAGACTACGTGGAAAAACGTAGTTGTTCTCAGCTTCAGAGAACAGGAAAGATTGGGGGGTCAGAGATAGAGAGGAAGGCTTTTCCAGTGAGAGCCAATAACATAAAAAATGGAAAACAATAAAAATAATAGTAATGAAAAATATAAACACAGAGCATGTATGTGATATAGAGGGGATTAAAAAAAAACAAGAGACAGTATTGCATATATATTATATCTATTTATATTATAACAGAAAAAATATTCTTAAGATATGCTAGAAACATATATCAAAAATAACAATAGTGATTCTTTTCTGGTAGTAAGACTATGGGCATATTTTTCTTTTCCTTATTTTCTAATTTTGTAATTTCATTATATAAATTTGTATTCCCTACACTTTGGTATTTGCATCATGAGAGTCAGCTTCTGTCTTATCTATACCAAAGTCACCTAGAAAATTTGATCTCTTCCTTATATGAAAGACTTTCAGGAAGTAGGAAGCTGCCTATAACATGGCAAAATTAGCTAATAAAGGCTAGCATTACTTTTAGTGTTTACTTTGTGCCAAGCACAAACCTGTATTAGTTCAGCTAGTCTTCACAACAATCCTGTGAGGTTGATATTATTGCTATTTTATTGATGTTATTTAGGGAGTTTCAGTGATTTACCCAAGGTAGCACAGCTAGTAAATGATTGGAACTGGAATCTACATCCATGTCCTCCTGACTCCAGATCCTGTACTCTGAATGACTGATGTTCTGGCTATCAGTAACAGGCCCACAGTTGTCTGGAGAGATGAGGATTTGGGGAGGAAAGAAAGAAGATACCAAAAAAAAAAAAAAAAAAAAGGATCTCAAAAGAGGATCACAAGGCACATCTTGAAAGGAGTGATTTCAAAGGTCATAGAATCTATTTCTCTGGCAGAATTTGTTAGTAAGAATTAGAATTTAATCATTTAGAGGAGTGTGTGGCATTAAATCATCTTTGTAATTATATATTAGTTATAAAAGCACTATAGTGGGTTTTTCCTCTTTGCTATCAAGTAGAATATTATTCTGAGCAAATGAAAATTATCACCATTTCTTGGCATAGGTTGAAAAGATTACCCACATATCACAAATTTACCCCTTTTTTTCTATACAGATTTGGCAGCAGTATTTTGCAGCAAAAGATACAGTCTATGCAGTTATTCCTGTAAGTAGTTTGGACGGGAAATGAAAGTGTTACAGTATGAAGGTCAGTGCTCTAACCTTAGCCGGCAGTTGCCTTAACTTTTCTTGTGTTTATAGCCTCTTGAGAACTTGGATTTTACAGCTCTGAGGGTTTTTATTATGCCTTAAGCGCCAAAGATTGGAAGCTCCATATGGTATATTTATGGCTTTTGTTTTCCCTCTTTCTGGTTTAGAAATGTCTCTGAGTTAAGTCTCTGACAAGGGAGCATGGTATAAGTTCATGTTGCTGAGTAATTTCCAGATGTCTTTTATTTCTTTTTGATGTTTTCAACCCGGCTGTTGGAATTTAAGACATAGCCTCTAGTATAGCTTTCTTCACTTCTTATCTATAAATAACATACCCAAGCTGACTTGGAGCTTCCTCCTAGTCTTTCTGTGGCGTTTTCCCTTAGCAAATAGCATTTTCTTGGTTTTTTCGCTCTTGAAATTTCTGTCTTAGAGATTGTCACTGGCTTGACCATTAAGGTCTGTGACTGGAAAGGGATGCTGTTGGCTTCTCTAGTTTAATGCCCTTCTGCTGACAGGAAAACATTTTAAATACTGGGTTATCAACTTGTTCTTCAATGTTCTTTTTCTTCTCTGAAGAGGAAGTGGCTTAGATTAAGCTTAATTATATCACGCATAAAATATATACTTGCTTACACGAATAAATGTAAGAATAAGGAAGAAAACAGATAGAAGGATAAAGCCAGACCTTTTGGTTGTTATGTATGAGGGTATCACTATCAGTTTTTGCTTTGTTCTATTTTTTAGCCTCATATACATATATAGCTATACCCTTCATGAGTTCAACAGTCAAAACAATCTGTACTTTTCATTATATTTTAGATTTCTTATACCAAGTTAGTGTTTGAGCAAACCTTCTCAGCTCTCCCTTGGACTGACTTAGTGAGTTCCCTGGAGAGTTGAAGCATTATTTTCACTCTTAATTCTGATAATGAACAGCAAAGCACACATCTGACTTCTCTTGTCTTTCTGTTACAAGAGTGATTTATAAATTATGAAACTTAAAAGATTGTTTTAGTTGTTGATAGTTCTAGAATCCAATCTTGGTGAATTTAATTGTGACTGTGGTCTTTTGTGTTTCCCTGTTTGTGAACTAATTTACTCTTTTCTGACTTACAGAAAGAGAAGTTTGATTTGATCTGGAACCGGGCGCAGTCCTGTCCAACAGTAAGTTTTTGGTGACCACGTAAGGATTGCTTAGCAGTACTGCCAAGAAAGGTGTTTTCCAACCCATTCCATCATATTCCATACTCTCACTTGTTATGGTGTACTGTTTATTTAACAAAGATGCCCACATATTAATTGTACTGATAAGTGATATTTATAGCCTTACAAAATAATGTGGGTTTTACCCAATAAGCCATGGGTTTTTTAGCTCTCTGCCACATATCAGGCCTTTCTGATGTTGGTCTTCATCTATTAGGGTAAGTGCAAGGTACCTGAGACCTTGATCTTTGCAACCTCTCTCAAGTTCCTAATTTACTGGCAATTTTCTTTGTAGTTTTGGCCATGCTATTCTGGTAATATGTGCCTATTTTTGAGGTTGTTGCTAAAATAATGAGCTTTCAGAAGGTTCCAGGGAAAGAGAATGGGTAGCTGACTTTACAGCTGGGCTACTATTGGTAATAATTTCTAGGATTTTTCAATTTTTTTTTCCAAACATTGCTGACAAAAAATAAAGAATTATTTAAAGCTGGAGATATAGCTCAGTTGGTAGAGTGCTTGCCTTAATCCCCAGCACCACACATACACACAAAAAAAATCTAAGTAAAAGGAGAGATATGTCATGTTCTTGGATTGGATGACTCAATATTGTTAAGATGTCAGTTCTCTCCAAATTGATCTCTAGGTTTATACAATTCCAGTCAAAATCTCAATAGGCTTTGGTATAGTACTAAAAACAGTATAGAGCTGGGCATAGTGGCACATGCTTATAATCTCAGTGACTTGGGAGGCTGAGGCAAAATAATTGCAAGTTTGAGACTAGCCTGAACAACTTAGCGAGGCCCTAAGCAACTTAGAACCTGTCTCGAAATAAAAAATTAAAAAGGGCTGGGGATGTGGCTCTGGTAAAACACCACTGGGTTTAATCCTCAGTACCAAAAAAATTGTAGTATTAGCATAAATAGACATAGAAATCAGTGGAACAGGATAGAGTCCAGAAATAGACCAATCTATTTCAGGTTAGTTGTTTTTCAAGAAAAATGCCAGAATAATTAAATAGGAAAAGGATAATGGTTTCAACAAAGGTGCTAAAATGATTGGATAGCCATATGAAAAGAAAATGAACCTCTACTCTTATCTCATACTACATAAAAGTTGATTCAAAATAGGTTGTAGACATAAATAAAAACTAATGGAAGAAAAAATAAAAGAGGAAGTCATAGGTTTAGTTGAGCAAAGATTTCTTAATTATGCCATGAAAAGCACAAACTACAAAAGAAAACAAATCATTAGATTAGGTTTCATCAAAAGTAAAATATTTGTACACTTGTACACTTATATTCTTAACAGCACTTATCAAAATAATAAAATGGTGGAAGCAACCCAAGTTATGTTAAAAACTCTTATTACAATAATAAAGAGGACAGACAATGCAATTAAAAAAATGGACAAGAGATTTGAATAGATGTTTTACCTAAGGAGTGAAGTGACAGATAAGCAGCTGAAAAGATGCTTATTAGTTCTCATTGAATTCTCATTAGTTATTATGAGAATGCAAATTAAAACCTTAATAAGATACCACTAGAATAATTGAAATTAAAAAGACTGATGATGCCAAGTGTTGGTGAAGATATGGAACAACTGGAACTCTCATATACTGCTATTGATTGTATAAAATGGTACAACCATGTTAGAAAATAATTTCTTTAAGTGTAAGCCCACACCTACCATATTAACTAGACATTCTATTCCTAGATATTTTTCCAAAAAAACTAAAAGCAGTCATATACTGACCTATTCATGAATGTTCAAATAGCTCAGTTCATAATAACTAAATAATAGAAATAATCCAAATGTGAGTCACAAGTGCATAGAAATTATGAGGGGGGAGAGAGAAAAAACATACATCTGCACCTATACACACAATAATCTTCAGCAATAAAAATGAATGAATACATAGAACAGCATGGATAGATCACAAAACAATAATGCTGAGTGAAAGAAGCCAACCTTCCCTGATAAAGGACATATTCCATGCTACCATTTATACAAATTCTAAAATATAGACTGATCTAAAGTCACAGAAAGCAAATCAGTGATTGCATAGGGACAGTAGGGGACGGGGAGGTATGAATTACAAAAGGATACAGAAAAACTTTTAGAGACCATAGATATGTTCATTAAGTTGATTATAGTAATGGTTTCACAGTATGCAAGTAATAGAACAAATCAAATTTTAATACAAATATTAAATGTATAATATGTACTTCAAATGTATATAATTTATTATACTTCAAATATGCCTAAATAAAACTCCATAAGCTTATTTCCCCCTAATAAAGAATATCAAATAGCCACCAAGGTTGTCTCAGATATTTAATAGTAATGAATCAGAGCCTGAGTAGTTGCCAGTAAGAAAACAACTCTGTGACTAGTATCTATTGGACTTTATTTTATTCTGGCACCATTCTCTACTGCTCATCTTCAATTCTAAGCATCCTGGGCATAAAACTAATAATTTCTTGGTATTTAATCTAAAGTCATGTGCCAGTATTATTAAATGATTTTATAGCAATTCGAACAAGTTATTTCAATACCATTAGTAAACTTAGAAATTGAAAAAGACCCAAATGTTCATTAAGAAAAAAATAGATGAATAAATCGTGAAAAATGTTTGTAGTAGAATTGCATACAATAGTGAAAAATTAAAGGATTATATTTATCAACATATATTAGTCTCAGAAGCCTAATATGAATTCAAGAAAGGAAGTTATGGGTTGTGGCTCAGTGGTACAGCACTTGCCTAGCATGTGTGAGGCACTGGGTTCAATTCTCAGTATCACATATAAATAAATTAATAAAATAAAGGTCCATCAGTGTCTTATAAAAAAAAAAGCAAGTTATAAGAGGATATATACAGTTTGATAAGATTTAAAGTTTTTGAATGCTCAAATAGTATATTTTGCTTATAGATTTACACATATGTATTAAAAATATAAAAACAGAAGGGAATGATAGATAGATACAGGACTGAATGTAAACTCTAGAATGGGATTGGAATGGCATGCAAAGGGATCCTCAAATTATATCTCTAATGCTTTATTTCTTAAGTGGGCTGAAAAGTGTTATATTGTCATATGAATTTCATAATTCTAAAATGTTTTAAAAAACAAGTATTGATAAAAATGGGGTAATAGATGCAAGTGGATGGACCTAGAGCAAATGGCTTCTTTTATTTAATTGTCTCCTTGTGTATTTTTTTCCCAGTTTCTGTGTGCACTACCAAGAAGGGAAGGTTATGAGTTCTTTGTAGGACAGTGGACAGGTACTGAACTCCACTTCACTGCACTTATAAATATTCAGGTAGGTGGCTTGTGCCCTACCAAGCAAAAGGGTAGGAAGAAAGGCCTGCTCGTTGTTAGGACTAGAAGCCCTTTCTGAGGTTTGGGGCACAGAATATTTATTAACTCCCAGCATTATTTGTTATAGCACTGCTGAACTATCATACTTTGAATGTTGGGCTATTTTTCTAGGCTCCACTTAATGTCAAGAAATTAGAGAAAAGACCTTAGATTACTTTTTCTTACTATATCTGGCTCTCTTTTGTCTCTTCCCCAGACCTCAATAGCTCTTACTGCATGTGCCCCACTTAACAAATATGGCTAAGTTAGGATGTTATCTTTTTAATCCAAGCTATAAGCCCACTGAGGAAGGTTCTGTGTCTTTTGTATTTTGTATTAACCAAGTCAGCACCTTCTGAGGTGCTAGATTAATATTTTCCATTTAATGAATGTCATTTTGTTTGCTTCCTTTTTTTGTTTATTCCCGAACATTAGATTTAAAAAGTTAGATTCAAAGCATTTGAATCTTTTAAACAAAAGTCGATATTTTGCTGAGCAAGGTAGCTCACAGATGCTTCCTCGTGAAATTATGATGTTCTCATACTTTTTCCCTCCTCCCTTCCCTAACCAGATTATATTTTAAAACTGTACACTACAAATCTGGACTATATCTCTAGCTTTTGTTGCAGCTTACTCCATCTTCAGAGCCAGCCAAGGAGAGTAGATTTTAGCTATGAAATGAACTAGTCCATAAAAGTGAGAATTACACAGGCATATTGCTTTCTTTAGAACTTGATTTGGTAGCTGCTTGTGCCATTTTGGTTTTAAATGTATAGTCACAATGAAGGATTCACTGCCTTCTATAAACATTTTCTGGGAAAAAAGCCAAATCTTTTCCAATTGAAGACACAAATAACATCCTGCAAACTGTCAGTTTCACTGTGCCTTTGTAAGTCTGACCTTGCCCCCACATACCAGTCCTCCAACTCACTAGCCACCCAAGGGGCTTTTAAGAACCAGAATTTCCTCCAGACTCTCTATTGCTTTGAAATTGCAGTTTGTTGTGGTGGTACCTTATTGAGCTTGATAAGTATTCTTCTTGCAGACCCGGGGGGACACTGCAGCCAGCCAACTGATTTTATATCACTACCCTGAACTTAAGGAAGAAAAGGGCCTAGTACTGATGACAGCAGAAATGGATTCCACTTTTCTGGTAAGAATCAACATTTACCTCTTTGAATTTACTTAGTGGTTCTGAAGGTGTTACTCTTCTGTGAAAGTTCATGAGAGGTAAAATTCTAGAGACCTAAAGGTAATAGGTACAGATAATGTGGAACTATGGATTATACAACTCCCCACAGAAAACACTCTTAGTATTTCCCTAATTTGTTTCTTATTTACAAAGTTGAAAATAATTTGATCTTGCTCACACTTTTGCTATTTGAAGCTACAACACATCCTCAATCATCTTTTCACAACTCTGAAATCCATAGGCTCTGAAAATAATTTTCCTTTTTTTAAAATATTTATTTTTTAGTGATAGGTGGACACAATATCTTTATTTTATTTTTATGTGGTGCTGAGGATTGAACCTGGTGCTTCACGCATGGTAGGCAAGTGCTCTACCTCTAAGCCACAGCCCCAGCCCCTGAAAATCATTTCCTAATACTCATTTGGTCACAAACCTTACTTGACCTTCCCAGCAGCTTGGGACACTGAGGCAGGAGGGTTGTGAGTTCAAAGCCAGCCTCAGCAACTTAGTGAGGCCCTAAGCAACGTAGCGAGACCTTGTCTCTAAATAAAATATAAATAAGGGCTGGGGATGTGGCTTGGTGGTTAAGTACTCCTTGGGTCAATCCCTGATACCAAAATAAACAAACTATACTCGGCTTAAATTCATTTGGGAGGTAAATGTTCATTTAAACTGAGATGAGGCCATTTATAGTCCTATTAGTCCCACTTGACATAGAATATTACATATTTTATTAGGGAAATACTAAGTGTATTTTCTGTGGGGAGTTGTATAATCCATATTTCCATATTATCTGTACCTATTACCTTTATAAAATAATTCTGAATCCAAGACAAATCTGACCGTAAGAATTTCAGGTAAGAGATATGGTGGACAAATAAATGGCTTCCTAAGTGTAGAGAAGAGCTGAAAGTCTAGAATAGTTCTCTCTTTTATCTTCCTCTACACTTCTCACATATGTAACCTTCATTATATACATGATTTCCTTTTCCACTTGGAATCACCAGGATAGAGCACTGAGTACGTTCATGCTCACAGCTAGTAATGTCCATTGTGTTCTCACTGCACAATACAAGAAGTAGTTTTATGATTACTATACAACTTCTTTGTCTAGTTCTTGCTCATTTCAATCTCATTATCTGACAGAAATAGTTCAGGGTGTCCTCAATATAGTGACACTTTAGAGCCTCTTTACCCTGAGATTCTTCATTACAACATTCACTTATTTTCCCTGTCTCTCTTTCTCTTAGCAGATGCATAGTGAGAAGGACAGTGTTATTCAGCTAATATATCACAGTAGCATTAATTAATTCCCTGATTTTTATTCATAACACTGTCCAGTTCCATTTTTCCCATTCTTCCTTCCTCATAAATCTTCTGCACATCATACTCAACTGGAAGGCACCTAAAATCCTTTCTAGAAATGCAGATTTGCCATTAACTGAGATAGACAAGATTTCAGAAGTAATAGGTTTGGAAGAAAAATCAGGAGCTCACTTCTAGACATGTTGAATCTGAGATACCTATTAGATCTCCAAGTAGTAGGCAGTTAGATATATGAGTATGGTATTCAGGGGAGAGGTTCAGGCTACAGATACAAATATGGGATTGTCAACACACAAATTGTACTTAAAGCCACAAGACTGAATGAAATCACCAAAGAAATAAGTGAAGATAGAGAAGAAGTCTAACAACTTGAGTCCTGGAGAGATGAAGAAGTATTAGCAAAGAAGATTAAGAAGGAACAGTTGTGAGGCAGAAGGAAAATTAAGATGGTAGAATGCTATAAAAGCCAAGAGAAAAATGTTTCAAGCCATAGGGATTGCATAATTGGCCAAATCTCACTTGCTTATAGGACAAATGAGATGAGGACTGAGAATTTATTAGATTTAACAAATATGGAGATTTGGGGGAACATTTATGAGAGCAGTTTCAAAGGGATGGTATAATGATACAAGCATGATTGGAATAGATTTAAGAGAGGATGGGAAGAGAAATTAGAAAGAGAAAACATTAATAACTCTTAAGCGAAGGAAAGAGTGGAGCACTAGCTAGAGGAAGAGAAGTGGGAATGTATTTTGTTCTGAATATGGGATAAATAACATTTATATGCTAATGGAAAACATCCAATAGAGAGGGGAATATTGATAATACAAGGCAAAGAGGGAAAGAGTGATATTTTTGAGTGGACAAGTCTGAGAATGAGGGTTTGATTCTTGCCAGAAGCATATTAACAGAGAGAAGTCAGGGTATAAGGACACAGAGTTAAATGGATAGAGATAATAGTAGCTTATAGAAGTGCTTGCCCCATTGCTCAGAGAAAAGAAAGCCCATCACTGAGAGTAAGCATGGAAAAATAGATGTTAGACATTTGAGTCAAAAAGAGAAAGTATGAAATTGTCTAGGATTGATCAGCAAGTTACAGACTGTGGACTATATCCAACCCACAGGCTGTTTTCATAAGGCCCATGAGTTACTAATGTTTTCTACATCTTTAATTAGGTTAAAGAGAGAGAGAGAGAGAAATTTCATTATATGTGAAAAGCATATGAAATTCAAATTTTAACATCCATAAATAGAAGTTTTATTGCAACATAGCCACGTACATTCGTTTACATACTATCTTTGGCTGCTTTTGTTCTACAGCAGAATAGAATAGTTAAAGATTCTATGATGTACAGAGTCTAAAATATATACTATTCATGGAAGTGTTTGCCTGCCCATGGTATGACAGCATAATAAGAAGAGTGAATTTTTGTATAGGTAGGGCACAGAGAGAAAGTTGAATTTAACTAGGGGTATGGTTTGACCAAGTAGTATAATAAGTGATTGAGGGGTCAGGAAGTTAAAGATAGATGCAAAGGAATGATTATAATTATTGACCAAGGAATGAAAGCTGAGTAAAGGGGAAGTGAATAGATAAGGAAAGTTTGAAACAGTGAGAATTGTGGGGTTATAGATTGTTGGAGTTGGGAGTGAATTAGAAAGATAGGAAATAGTAGACAAAGTGCATATGTTTCACATTGAGATTTGGAGGGAATACAGTTACCTATAATGACAAAGTTTGATTTGACCATGGAAATGTGATAGAGTGTGCTATATTTTCTGGTCTTCAGTAAAAGCACAGCATCTGATTATATTTAAAGAGGATTCTAGAGGTCAGAGGAGGCCTTTTCTGCATTGTTCCTTTTTTCCATTGTTCCATACCACCTCACTCTGGTGGTCTCAAACTGCTACACAGTTCTTATCACCATGAAATTTGTTTCTTGACCTTATAATATTTGACAACATACCAGGAAACATTCATTGCCTTGTATAAATGACTATGAGGCTCCAGTATAGTACAGAACTAGATGCATTAGAATTTATTGTAAAGTTACATGATATAGAGAAGGGAAACCTAGAAATGTAATATGCATGTATGGTCCCATATATACTGGAACATGAAAAGTGCACCTTAGGTACAGCATTTCCAAGTATAGTAAAGCATTAATCTCAGATGAATAGAAATATGTAAAAACTAGAGGTTTCTTCTGAAGTGACCTTCATGCTAAAAAGTTAGTAATATATTTTAAAAACATAACCTTGTTTGACTCCACATCTGTATCATTAGATGATTTTATTGGAATGCAGTTGGTGCTATATAGGGTTCAGAAGTGGGGTCAGGGATGGGGCACTGTGCCTAGCCCAAAGTGAGAAAGCTTCCTAGAGGAGGGACAGGGAAAGGGAGGTGTTACCAACTGAGAAAATAACATAAGTAAATGTTAATATACATATATTATGTATGTATGTATGTATGTATGTATGTATATGTATCCCAAGCCATTTGGGATACATATACATACATAATATGTATATATTTATATATATATATTAAAAAAATACATATTTTTTAAGGAGGTTTGTAGGACTGTATTTAGAAGTTTGGCCTTATCCTAAAGGCATGAAAAGAGTTATTAAAGGGTTTAATATAGAATAACCGATGAAGAGTTAGGTTTTAAGACCACTAACCTTAATTATTTGCTTCCTAAACATTCTGCAGTTCTAGTTGGTCAGTGTGATCATTTAGAAGACATTTGGAATAGTCTGGGCCAGAGATAGTGCAGATCTGAACTAGAGCAGTACTAGTAAAGGTGGAAGAGAGAAAAAGACTGCAGAAATGGAGAGGGAAAAATATGGGCAGGACTTGGTACTTTGATTGTAAATATATATTGTGTTAGTCAGCCTTTTGTTGCTGTGATCAGAATACCTAACAAGGATAATTTAGAGGAGGAAAATTTTATTTTAGCTGACAGTTTCAGAGGATTCAGTCATGTTTAGCCAACTCCATTCCTTTGAGCCTGAAGTAAAGCAGAAGATCATGGCAGTTGGGAAGCAGAAAGAGAGAACAAGGAGCCAGGAACAAGATATAGTCCCCAGAGGCACAACCTTCAATGATCTGCTTCTTCCAGCCACACCCCACCTGACTACATTTACCACCTAGTAGTCCATTGAAATTATTAATCCACCAAATGGATTAATCCACTGATGAGCTTACATCTCTCATAATCCAATCTTTTCATAAAAGCCCTATCTCTGAACCTTACTGCATTGGGAACCAGACTTTCAAAACATGAATTTTTTTAGAAGGACAATTCCAGATCCAAATCATAACAGATACAAAAAAAATTGAAAGAGAAAAAAAATCAAGTCTGTTAATAATACCTTCTTATTGAGCATCACAAGGAGTTAGTATATTTATCTTTGTGGGTGTTGGAAAGGGAAGAAACCAATGTTTTATGTTGAAAATCAAGAGAATAAAAGGCTGAGTGAATAAGGAGTAAGGGATGCTTTCCATAACCCTCCAGGAGAGAAAGAGAGATGTCTACCTCTCTCCCTATAACCTACCTCCCTATACACCATTTAAACTTTTTTTTAAAGTGGTGGGAGGAACCCTTTATCCAAACAAAATCTTATGTAAAATCCCAGGAAATAACAGCTAAAACTGAGAGGAAGGGACCTGAGGCACCTCCACAGAATCCTTAAGATTCTACAGAATATTTTGGATAGCACTGTTCTAGAGTGAACACAGCTAAATTTGCCCCTGCCTTCACCATCCCACCTCAAATAAAAGATTGATATCAGAATTCCTACCACTCTGGGGCTCAGAAAATGGTAGTAACTGCCTCATGTGGCAGCGCATTTACTTTAGGGTTTGCATCTGATGCACGTTTGAATTTAAGAAAGGTAAATTGATGAAGTAAAGTTAGTGGCCTCTATCATAATCTTAATTATCAGAAACGTAGTGGAGTGAAATGTAGGGAAATGTATTGAAATGATATGGAAGGATTATTGCTATTAAGACATAAGAGATTATAGCTCTGTCTTGGATCACTCACCCTTGGGTATTATTCAGTTCTGCCACTGGCCAACTACATGACCTTGGCCTTGTCCCTGAACCCCATCTACTTTGGTTTCCTGGCCTATTAAATGAGAACTGGATGATCTCTGAGGCTCCTTCCAACTTTAAAATTCTATTAATTTTACATAGCTAGGTTTTTGGGAAAAGGATTTTGATTGAAGATCCAGTCTCAGAGATTAATGCCTAATGAGAAATTACCTAAAAGTCCCAGGGAGGGAATAGAGGTGAAGCACAGCCTA
This sequence comes from Marmota flaviventris, assembly GCF_047511675.1. Classification (NCBI taxonomy): domain Eukaryota; kingdom Metazoa; phylum Chordata; class Mammalia; order Rodentia; family Sciuridae; genus Marmota; species Marmota flaviventris. The sequence continues at coordinate 36,116,959 of NC_092507.1, read as the reverse complement.
CAGTATTTATAAACTCATCTTCATCATTCAGTAGCTAGACACATCACACTTTGAACAGTCAGTTTTTATGGGAATTTTCCAGTATCTTTTGGGGCTTGATTTTGGCCGTATGAACATCATGATGATAAATAAGTGCCTCTGGTGAACTAGAACTGCAGAATGTGTAGAAATAAAAGTCAGAATCATTTGAGGTAATTCTTTTGTGAGGTTTTGAGGGTGTGGCCCTTGCCCCACAGCCCCACAGTCCTGTGCTCACTGTGTCCCTGCTCTGCCTTTAGAGAAAATAACCTTTTCTTTTTCTGGGGTTTTGCTGGTAGATTGGTTATAAATGGCTACATAACAAATTACTTCAAAACTTAGTGGCTTAAAACAGCAAACCTTTATTGCCTCATAGTTCTTTAGGGCAGGAATTCAGGAGCAGCTTCGCAGGGTAATTCTGGCTCAAAGTCTCATGAGGTTGCTGTTAGGATGTTGGCTAGGACTGTAGTCATCAAAGGCAGATTGAACTTAAGGATTGATTCACTTCTGGCCCCACTCACATGGCTGTTGGCAGAAACCTTGTTCCTTACCACATTGGGTTCTCCATAGGGCTACTTGAATGTCCTTATGGTATAGTAGCTGGCTTTCCCAAGGGTGAGTGAACCAAGACAGAGCTATAATCTCTTATGTCTTAATAGCAATAATCCTTCCATATCATTTCATCTTAGTCTGTTTGTTAGCAGCAAGTCACTGAGTGCACCCTCCCTTAATGAAATGCTCCACCAAAGGGAGAAGTATCTTACAATTTGTGGACACATTTTATTTGAAACTATCACAACTAGCTTTCGCATTATTTTTCACACTGAGGTGGTATCAGTAACAGATTTTATTCAAGTATAAGTCTGGTTAGTCAAGAACTTAGTACTTACAAAGTAGTTCTCAGACCTGGGTAATCCTTGCTCTTTTTTTCCCTTGTAGATATATTTAACAGTTATTTAGAAATTGAATGTAGAAGGAAATTGTGAACATATGCATTAGTTTATTCAGCAAACATTCACCAGATGTCACTGTGTGCAGAAATATAAAACAAGTCCTGGTCTATATCTTTGAGGAATTTGTATTAGGCAAGACAGAAAGAGCGGGGAAAAGGACAAATATAATACAGTGTGATAAATACTTTTATAGTAATAAACATAGGACGATTTGGTTTTATGGAGTAGGAACACCTAACCAAGGCTTGGGAAATCAGAGTTAGAGCTTTCGGAAGCAATGATTCCTAAGAGCTCCCAACTACCACAAAACTCAGACTCAGAGTTCTGTGGCCCTGTACAAGGAGAGACCTTATAATTCTTTTTACCTTTCAGAATGTTGCTGAGGCACAGTGCATCGCCAACCAAGTCCAGCTCTTCTATGGCACTGATCGGAAAGAGACCTATGGTTTAGTGGAGACCTTTAACCTCAGACCAAATGAATTCAAATATATGTCTGTCATCGCTGAATTGGAGCAAAGTGGACTTGGAGCAGAACTGAAATGTACCCAGAACCAGGATAAGACTTAAGAGTTGTAAAGTTTGACCCTTCATAGAGCAGCTCAGCCCTGGATAATCTAGAGCCCACCCACCCCCTAATCTAATGAGGAGTCTATCTTGAGTTGCTCTATGTGCTTATTGCAAAACGGGATTGTGGAGATGAGCCCTAATACTTGATATTCAGGAACAGAGGTACCCAAATGTTCTGATAATTACCTCAGCACACTTGAGGTTTCCTTTTTAAGTATTTCTGGTCATAAAAAGAGACAGCCAGGAAGCTGCAGAATGGTTGACTTGATTTTACATAGTATTACACTGCAGTTGCTCATTTCTCCCAGTTATGCATCTTTGTGAACTTGTGCCATGATGATAAACTTGAAGATCTGTAGTTAGATATGGGCTTTATATACTTTTTCCATGTGCCAGTCAGCTGGCCAAAAGCACAACCCAAATATCCTGTTAGGCTCTAATATATGTTGTTATATATTCCCATCTAGATGCGCCCACCCCCCCAGAGTTTGCTTTAGTGTAGCTGGTTTGGGGTATCAGCAGATTTCAGGTACAACTGGATAAACAGATATAGTGCCTGTACATTGTTAAACCACAATTTGTGGTACCCATGCCTCTAACTCTTCCTATTAGAAGCTATGCATTTGAAAGGGGTGAATCAGTGCAGTGTAAATAAAACACTTTTTTAAGGAGGAGATCATTCCATATTTGCATGATTTTTTTTAACAACTAAGTATTACATGAAAAAATGGTTAGACACACATGTTCCCAGATTGTGAGAAATTGTAGCAATAATAAAATCTGGCTCACAGTCTGTTATACAAAATAGTGAAATCTAAGCTGTGTGCCGTCTGTCCATGGTATCAGTGCTGTGGGTTGATTTTATCGAAAATCATCTTGGAGCTGGGCATATGGCTAAGTGTTAGAGCACTTGCCTGGCATGAGTGAGGCCCTGGGTTTGATCTCTCAACACCAAAAAACTTCATCTTAGGACTCCGCAATTTCTTGAAACTCCAGAAATAACAAAGTTGTTCTTCAACACTGGGAACTCATGTGTTGTAGTATCATTGTTATGGCTCTAAGCTCAGTGATAGAAGAGAATGGTGGTTACACTCCATCCTTCTGAGCTCAAAGTACCTGGCACCTGCTGTATTATTGTTAATCACCTGTACCATGCCTTCCCTTTTCTTTATCTAATGTGCTCCAATTGTCTACTACCCCTGTGGAAGATCTGGGTGACACTGAATTATGGTGAGTAGACATTTAAGCTGTGTGCTTGCATGTGTGTGTATGTTTTTCATTATGGAAGACTTATTGGACCTGTCCAGAAGCTTTTTAAAAAGGATTGGATTTCCCATTATTTATTCGAGCTGAGTATTTTGTTGTGCTTCTAAGTCAGTGTGTAGAGAGTGTTTATTTTAACTTAAAGGAGTTGCTATCCTTTCTACATTTTCTCTAAATATTGAGCCATTTCCAGCAGACACCTGTAATCCCAGCTACTCAGGAGGTTGAGGCAGGAGGATGGTAATATTGAGCTAATCTTGAGCAATTTAGTAAGACCCTGACTCAATATAAAATATAAAAAGGGCTAGGGGTGTATCTCAGTGGTAGAGTACTTGCCCAGCTTGTGTAGGGCTCTGGGTTCAAGCCCAGTACCACAACAGAAAACAAAAATGTTGAGCTATTTGCAAACTCTGGACCAACCCTTGGTCCTGACAATTCATCTTTTGAGAAACTTGTCTGGTATCAGCCCTGCCACTTTCCTTCAGTGCCCTCCAATATTCTGAATACTTTGTATCCCAAGAATCTTTGAAGTCAGGTGGGATTTCATTCATGGGTATGTGGTTGTTTGCCTTTCCCTCTAGACAGACCCAATTAGTACATATTCTTCCTTACCCCATTCCCCCCACCCCCCAGTACCAGGCACTATATCACTGAGCTACATCCCCAGCTCCCTGATATACACACTTTTTTTTTTTTTTTTGGACAGCATCTCACTGAGTACCCAGGCTGGCCTCAAACTTGCAATTCTCCTTCCTCAGCTTCCCAAATCACTTGGATTATAGGCGTGCAACACCATACCCAGTACTATAGTGCATTTTTCATAACACCTCCACTAGAGGTGAGAAGATGATGAAAAAAAGAAGAAATGGCCATTTGTTTTATGGTTCCTCTCATCTTTGCCCTCAATCCCAACTTGCCAAAGAAGGATGTATCCATGGATAAATTATATTGAGTGTGAATAAACTACCATCTGGCTGTTCTTTATATTTATTTACCTAGAGAGATCTAACAAAGAACTAAAAGAAAATTGTAACATTTAATCAATAAATTTGTCCCCAGTGTCAGTATGGTGTTATAGAAAATTGGCAGACTTTAAGAGAATCTGGGTTCAAATGTCTGTTTGCTTTTCTCTTTACTTTATAATGTTGAATGAATTAAACTCTGTAATTCTTATTTTTTCATCTGCAAAAATAGGGATTATTATACCTACCTCATAGGATTATTCTAAGAATTGTTACCTTATATAGACTGTAATAGAACTTGATAAATGGCAACCCCTTCCTCCTTTCTTTCCCCTGCTCCTCATTAAAAACTAACATAACTTAGTATTTCAGATGTACAGATCATTCCTCATTCCAATTAAAGGACAAACCCTATGTCATGGTTCTCAAATGGATTCCTCAGAATATTTTAAAATACAGATACCCAGGCCCCTGACCTACTTAATCAGAATGTTGGGTGCTGGTAATCTGTATTTTAACAATATATTCCAGATACTTCTGATGTAAGTAATTACTGAGCCACATTTGACAACCATTATTTATTTTTCACAAAAATGTCCATTAGCTGGGTCTTGTCTTTCCTATAGACATTGACCATAGGATTTAAGTTTTTCTGCTCTTTGTCTTCCATTGTGGTCCCCTTTGCATGTTCTAGTTATATTATACTTATTTATTCTTGTGTCTTTTCCCCACTAGACTGTAAGCTCCTTGAGGGTCAGGATTTATCTCTGTTTCCAGCACCAAGAACATGACCTGGACCACAGAAGATAATCAGTTGTCTTTTGACTAAATAAATGACATAGATTTTAGCCAAAATGTTATTTTGTTGGGGTGTGTGTGTGTCTGTCTGTCTATTTAGAGACTGTGGATTTAAGAGAAAATCAATCTCTCTCTCTTTTATTTCTTTATTTTTGTGGTGCTAGGGTAGAAACCTAGGGCCTTGTTCATAGTAGGCAAGCTCTCTACCACTGAACCACATCCCCCAGTCCAAGATAATCTCTTTAACACTCAAAGATTGAGAATTTGTTGAGTAGAAATATTTGTAAATCAAGATACCAAGTTATACACCACCAAGTTTGTATCTTACCTAGTCCCCCAGCATTACCTTGGTGGGCTGTCTACTCAATACAGTTTAACAGTTATTCACAGAGCAACTCTTCCACAGCTATTGTGCTAAGTGCCAAACACAGGAGGATGAGGAAGGTGTGATCCCTGTTCTCAAGCTCTTTTTCAGCCATCTGTTTCTCTCTTGCCTCTGATTCTATGCCACACATCTAGCACCTGGTCATAGTTTGCCTATCTCAAATTATGTTATTGGTAGGATTGTTTGCCTATTTCTCAGACTTATTGGTACTTGCTTGTTCTCCAGTTTAGAAGTTGGATCCATACGTTGATTTTTTTGCATTCTCCACAATGTTGACTTTTGGTTCAGTCTGGAAGAAGATGTATTAATGCCCACTCCTCCAGTCATTTTTTAAAATAAATTTATTTATTTATTTTAATTAGGTATATATGACAGCAGAATGCATTTTGTTTCATTGTTCATAATTGCAGCACACTTTTCATTTCTCTGTACACAATATGTGCCATCATACATGTACCTAGGGTAATAATGTTCATCACATTCCACCATCTTTCCTGCCCCCATGTCCCCACCCCTCCCCTCCTCCCCTTTGCCCAATCAAAGTTCCTCCATTTTTCCCCATGCCCCCCCAATTATGGATCAGCATCCACTATCAGTATATTTGGCCTTTGGTTTTTTGGGATTGGCTTACTTTGCTTAGCATGATATTCTCCAGCTCCATCCATTTACCTGCAAATGCCATAATTATATTCTCTTTTAATGCTGAGTAATATTCCATTGTGTATATATACAGTTTCTTTATCCATTTATCTATTGAAGGGCATCTCGGTTGCTTCCATAGTTTAGCTATTGTGAATTGAGCTTATCTAAACATTGATGTGGCTGTGTTACTATAGTATGCTGATTTTTAAGTCCTTTAGGTATAGACCTGAGGAGTGGGATAGCTGGGTCAAATGGTGGTTCCATTCCAAGTTTTCCAAAGAATCTCCATACTGCTTTCTATAGTGGTTGCACCAATTTGCAGTTCCACCAGCAATGTATAAGCATACCTTTTTCCCCCACATCCTCGCCAACACTTATTGTTGTTTGTATTCTTGATAACTGCCATTCTGACTGGCGTGAGATAAAATCTTAGAGTAGTTTTGATTTGCATTTTTCTAATTATTAGAGATATTGAACTTTTTTCATATATTTGTTGATTGGTTATATATTTCTTCTGAGAAGTGTCTGTTCAGTTCCTTAGCCCATTGATTGATTGGGTTGTTTGGTTTTTTGTTAAGTTTTTTGAGTTCTTTATATATCCTGGAGATTAGTGCTCTGATGTGCATGTGGTCCAGTCATTTTACATAACATTGATTGAGCAGTTATTCATATTTATTGAGCACCTATTTTATGCTAAGCACTATTTAGAAAACTGGAGAATATAGAAATGAACAGGATAAGTAAGACTGCTATTCTCATGTAGCTTATTTTCTTGTGGAAAAGACAAGTAAACCAATAAGATTATTTCAAATACTGGCAGTGCTAATGAAAATAAAATAATGTGAAAGACTGTGGGTGGAGGCAGTAACTTAATGATCAGGAGAGAGTGCCAGGTAAAAAGAATGGCAGGTACTAAGACTTTGGAGCAGGGTTAGGTTAAGCATGCTTGTTTTAAAGGTTTAGTCCCTGCCTTGAGGAGTCCCGCCCACAGTTCAGGCAAGACACTGGTGTGAGTAATTGTGATACAAGGCAAACTGACCACTGCTATCACAGAAGAGAGACAAGGAGGATTACAGAGCCCTACTGGGTACTGTAGAGGATACAGAGCTTGCCTGCCCAGGAAGGTCTTGCAGCTTAACAGGGAATAAACTCTCAAACGATAGGTGTTTTATGCAAGAGATGGAAGGCTCTGTGAGCTCAGAGCTGGTCTCGAAATATATACAGGTTAATGATAGCCACTAACATTTTCTGGGGACTTATCATGTGCTAAGCTCTTTACCTGGATTTTCTCAATCCTACTACTAACCTATGAGGTTGGTAGGAACGTGCTGGATGGTGACATATACTGCCACTCTCCTCCTACCCTCTTGCCCTTCTCAAGCTCCAGCTCAGAAGAGGGAGACCTCCCAGGTACCTCTAACCCCTGCTCCAGTAGCAAATTCAAGATTTAAGAAGACATAGGTGGCAGTGGAACCAGTCCTGAGAATGTCTGCCAATTTTTCTGCTGATAATGAAAGAGCAAAGTCCATGCAATACATTTTTTCTGATTCCTCCAGACTTTACTTGGAAAGACATCATGTTCTAACTAGGGAGGTCTTTTTGGTGTTCTGCGTTTTATGCTCATGGAGCACTTTGGACTTATCATTTCTTCTTCTGTAGCAGCTTAGTGGCACCATTTTTATCCCTGTTCTGCTGAAGAAGAGACTGTGGACACAGAAAGGGAAGAGATGACTTGAAGGTTTCTGCCTGCATCAGGAACCAAGCTCAGAATAGAAATGATTGCCCATGCTCTGAGCCTAATGGTACCATTTGTAATGTCCACTGAGCAGGCTCATATCTCATGTCCATTTGAACAGGACTACTTCTGAGCTCTTCAGGTCTCAGGAACTGAAATGTCTGTAAGGAAAAATTGGTTCCAAAAAGAAAAAAAAAGCACTTGAGTCCTCCCAGGCTCTCCAGAGCATTCAGGACAAAGTCCCTTTGGATCAGCTCACAAGCGCTTCTGGATCTGCTTCCTGATGACTTCTCCAAGCTCATCTCTTTCTGGGGCCCCAGCCACTCTTTAGCTTCAGCCACTCTAGATGACTGGCAATTCCCTGATCACACTGTATTTTTTCTACCTCCATTCTAATTTTCTAAAATATTGTTGCCTGCTTCAAAGGCTCATTCCCCTCTCATCAAGTTAATTCTTTTTTTTAAAAAAATTATTTTTTAGTTATAGTTGGACCCAATACCTTTATTTTATTTATTTGTATGTGGTGCTAAGGATCAAACCCAGGTCCCCACACATGCTAGGCAACCTCTGTACATTGAGCCACAACCCCAGCCCCAAGTTAATTCTTTTAATTTTTTTTTTTTTAGTTGTTGATGGGCCTTCATTTTATTCATTTATTTATAGTGGTGCTGAGAATCAAACCCAGTGCCTCACACATGCTAGGCAAGCGCTCCACCACTGAACCACAGCCCCAGCCCTCAAGTTAATTCTTAATTGTCTTCCAATGTTCCACTAAAGCATCTCTGTCAGAATCTGTCACCAAGCCCTACTCCCCCTACACTACCCTGACTTGACTAACATGCTCTCTGTACTTCCGCAGGATTTTGTGCTGAGCCTTTACAAGGCTGTCTTCCCCACTACACTGGTCACCCCTAGGAGATAAGGGTTGTTTCTTACTGGACATTATATTCCCAGTTTTCAGCATGAAATCTTGCATACAGAGATAAGATATCCTGTGGATCCTGAATGAATTCCTCTTGAGTTCCAAAACTCAAGTCACCTGAGTATACAAGCATCCCTTGCACAATAAGATCCAACCCTGCAAAATACATTGTGATTATGTTTCAGTCCCAGTCAGTGGCCATTTTTCTTGCTCTTACTATAGAGGCTACATATGGAAAACAAAGACAAAGGGCTATCAGAGGAAGCAGTCAGGTTCAGAGTTTGTAAGCAAAAAGACTGAAAGATTGAACTTTTTGAGCAAGATAGTTATTTTAAAATAGCAGTCTGGCATATTCAAGTTCTTGTCTTGGCTTACCAAGACTCAACATTAAAAGGGAACTTATAGACTGTCCAGTTACTGGTTTTCAAACTGCTTCAGGAAATTCCAAAAGTTCCTGAGAAGTGGGACCCTGAGAGTGGTCCTTAACCAACAGCTCAACCAGAGAATTAGTGTTTTATTTTCTGGGTTTCTAATGAACTGTCATTTGAAGAAACAATTTCCAAGAAAGACTGAAAAAAATCCTAATATAGTCTAACCTCCCAATACCACCCAACCTTCTCTACAGCATACCCAAGCCACTGAGCAACAGTCTGAAAACTTCCATGGACCAAGAGCTCTCTACTCTGCTAACTGACCTGTGCCATGGTGAAACAGCTCTGAATGGTGATAAGTTCTTTCCCACTCCAGCTGAAGTCTAGCCTCTCCTCCCCACAACTGCAGCCTCTCAGAAAGTCTCCCCTCTTCCCTTAGCAATGCTTATGTGTGATATGTGAAGACAGCTCTCAAATTGCCTTGAAGTCTTCTCAGCAGATTTAACAATCTTCTATTTCCTCATATAACCCAAAACCCCAGCCCTTCACTCTAGCTCTGAACATACTCTAGCTCACCAGTGTCTGCCTCACAGTTGGGGCCTTAGTTGAGTCTGAGATGGCCTTGTGGGATGACCAGAGATGATTCAGGGTGGCATTCCCATGAGAGTTGGCATGGCATACCACAAAGTCACTTTCCCACATTGCCACTCACTGAGGCCATCTCATTGACCACCCACCCTTTCCCCACTACACTGGTCACCCCTAGGAGATAAGGGTTGTTTCTTACTGGACATTATATTCCTGATCCCTATTCCCACCCTCAGTTGTCTTATATCAAATATGGTTTTTCCTGCCTGGAACTTTTGACTTTTGGGTCTCAGCACTTAGGTGTATTTCAATCTAGTTGGTTTCAGTCCAGTATTCGAATCACATCTTGCCTAGAATCTTTGTTCCTCCAAACCTATGTCCCTGCCAACATATATGATTCTCACTTTTCCTTGGTCTTCTGCATCTGTCATGACAGTAATCATAGGTAAGTGTTGTTCCCTCAAGCTCTTCACTTATTCTCCTCCCCCAAAAATATCCTTGCCATTACTACTGGGTCATACTTGTCCAATGTGATCCCAGATCATTTCTATTATTAATCATACATTTGTAATGTCATGATTCTCTACCTTGAATTCTCGTTTGTTCAACCCACATTCATTCCCCCATTTTGACCTTGTCTCTGGTCAAGAGGGAAGTACAAAGACATCTTACATTTTGACACTGATTTTGCAGCAGAGAAACAGCAAAGAAATGTTTTGCTGAGTCTTACTTGCTTTCTGACTCTCAGCAGACTGATATGTTTGCTTCCACTAAGTTTCTTATCTTTGCAACAATACCATAAGGATACTATTACTACCATTTTACAGATTAGGAGACAGCTTCATAGATGTTGAGTCAGATCTCAATTAGAATCCTTGCTCTGCCTCTTGGCAGACAGCCTCTTGGCTGTCCAACCTTGGACAAGTTAATCACTCTGAGCCTTTGTGTTCTCATCTTAAATAAAAGTTAAGAAAGGATAAAACAATATACATGTAGAGTGCCTAGCACCATGCTTCATACATAATAAAAGTGCAAAATGGCAGCTGTTAGATTAAGTACTTGACCTTTTCAAGGTATACATCTCTGCTTCTGGGACATAAATCTGCTTCTAATATAGTTCTCTACTTTTGGAACACATTTCTGTTCTGCTGTTTGTCTTGCATCATATTGCCATTTTTAGAAATTCTTTTCTAGGAATTTCAAAAAGCTTAAGCAGCAATCATCAGTCTAGAGGGCAGGCATTGGGAATTTGGGAGTCTCAAGGCTGGATTCAGAAGTTGATGGGTAGGAAAAAGGAAGAGAAGGCTGGGTAAGCCCAGGCCAGATCATACAGGTTGGATTAAGCACTATTTATCAGTCTAATCACCAGCTGGCTGGGCCCAGCACCCACACACAAGCAAGAGCAATGTGGGAGTGGGGAAATAAAAAGTAGGCAGGTGGCAGCCCAGAGCTTAGAGGTTGACATCTGGGTCAGGAGCCAAGTAACACCCAGAGTTCTGAGCCAAGGCACAAGCCTGTGTCATTGTTTGTGGATGGCTTATCTGAGATGAAGTTACTTCTGGTTACAAGTCTCTATTTGTTTATTTCCCCATCAGCTCATTAGACATAACTGTTTACAGGTTAAAGAGACCAAATCATCTAATTGACATCTTCCTGCCTGGTTGGACATCAGAAACACCTGAGGAACTTGTTGAAGCTGTTGATTCTTACGCCTTGCCACCAAGATATGGATTCCATTGAATAGGAGTGGGTCCTGAGAAACTAATTTTCTTTCCTTTCTTTCTTTCCTTCTTTCCTTTCTAACACTCCAGGTAATTTTGAAGCTAAGCCTTTTTGGGGAATCCCTCCAATAAGTTAGTGATTCTATATTTCTTTTACAGCTAAGGAAAAAGCCCCCAAACCAGGTGAAGAGATGTCCCCAAGGTCACACAGGGTGTTGATAGCATCATTCCTTCTCTTGGTTTCAAAATTTTCTTTGGACTTTGGTCCCAAGAAACCCAACTGGGAAATGTTTAGGGAAAAAAAGACCAATAATAATTTAAAAAAAAAAAAAAACACCAAGGAATAACTGTCAGCCTCTAGGGAAGATTTCTGGGATGAATTATGTGTTCCCAGCAAATCTTAGGTGAAGAACTCAAAGGGGGAAAAGAGGAAAACAGAGGCCTTTCCAGACTCTCATTATCCAGATATTTTCCTTGTTTGATTTCAAGACATGAGACTTTCACAATCCCTGGAGCCAAATGCTGGATTTGCTGTAGCCCTGGCTTATCTGGGCCTGGCCCCACGGCTATCCAGAGAACTGTGTGTTGCCTGTGCAGGCTGCAGCTTTCCATTCATCCTCTGTGCAGTTGTTCTCTCCTGTTGTGAGTGAGCAGAGAGAGATGATATATGGAGTTAGGCAGGCAGCAGTGGAGGGTGTGAAGGGATTGATGGGAACTCAGCTACAGTCTCTTTGGGAGACTTACACCCCATTGAAGCTGGGGTTGATTGGCTGGAATTTTTTTGCCTTTCTCAGTTGTCTCAAAGCCAGCAGCCTGCAGTGTGTCCTCTGGGCACCCCTGTGGAGAGGGGATGCTCCCAAGGTCAGGGAAGCTCAGTGGTGGTCTACCTCAGGCCTTCTTCCCGGGAGGCAAGCAACTCTCAGATAGCCTTGAGTTTCTTGAACCCTTTTCTCCTCTCTATACTTGGCACCCTTCCTATCTCTCTCTTTTTCTACTCATGGCTCACACTAAATGACTTTCTCCCTTGGTTGCCATCTATAGAATGTATGGAATATGACCTGCCCCAGCACTTGCAAGGGTATCAAAAGAGGCTGGAAATCTTGATGGTGTCAAGGTTACAGAGGATGGTGCATGTACTTAATGCTATTAATTGCTTTAACATGGATCCAGACTCAAACACCTGCATTATCTACACTCTCAGAACATCTTTAGAAAAGTATGTCTATCTCCCTTCCCCAAACTGATTTGTTCTGCTTTCTCTAACTCACTGGAGATAGTTCTTTAAATGGTTTATTTGCTAACTAAGCATTCAGGTGGTGGGAGCAGAAGGGCGAGCCCTGTTGAATGGAGGTAGGAGGCCTGGGTTTGAGTCCCAGCTCTGTCATTGTGGATTGTGCCTCTTAGCCAAATCATTTCACCTTTTGGAGTCAATATTCACCTCCCCAAGTTGTGGAAGGACTCAAAGAAGGACCAGAATTAGGGAAAGCACTCTAAGCCAGAAAGTTCTTACAACTGTCAATTGTTGCTATGGAGTTCCATGGAAGGAGATAAAATAAATACAACCCCATTTTTAAGGGTTTGCCATAGAAAGGGGGAAACAAAATCTCCATGGGCTTAACCAAGGAATGCATCTGCAAAGCACTGAGAACTTTCTGTGTCACTGGCTCCCCCCTGAGGAGGGCTGGTTCCAGGCAGTTGGAGTCACTCCCAGAAGAGAAGAGCACACAATTAGTCCACTCAGCATTGGGCAAAGCAGAGCTCCTCCAATCACTTCTTGAAAAGGCCCCAAATACAGCCCTATGACAAGCTGGATGACAGCTGCAGGGAGTCACGGGTTGTAGTTGTGTGGAATCCAGACTCCTTGGGGCACAGGAAGTCAGCCCCACCCTTGCCTGCAGGCTGTCTGTAGGCAGCAGACACAACTTCTCATCTCCCAAAACTGAAGCCTGGAGAGGACCCAGAGAGCACTGCAAGGCAGGGTTTGGGATCTCATACTAACATGTTCAATCCCGGCTCCCCACTTGGTGGAACTGTCTCTCTTTCCTGCCCCTCCATCCCTGAAGGTACTATTTTAAAGCTCTCAAAAAACAACCTCCTTCTGTTCTTCCCAGGGTTACTGAGAGGAAGAAATGATAATATATATCTCATCATAGGTATATAGAAGGTTCTGTGAATGGTTTTATTTTATGATTTAGCACTGGGCCAATCCTTGTTTCTCCCTGTGCCTCAGTTTCCCCATGTACTTCAAAGAGTTTAAGTGATATCTAAGAACCCTTCCCCTTTAAAACTCACCTCCTCCCTGCTCTGTCACTCACTAATGATCCTTTGCAGCCTCAGTCTTCTGAGCTAGGAAGAGAGACACCTGGACCAGGGGAAGCACCTTCGAAGACTGAGGCCTCTGTCATCACCCACATAACCTGGCCCAGATACAGTGCCTAACACCTAACAGGCCCTCAGAAAACACCTGTCAAATGAATGACAATGCTCTCTCTCTAAGACATTAAAACTATACTAATTTCCTACTCTTAATACCAAAAAGATATCACCCCAGCCCTCTGGGGACTATAAAATCACCCCCATCTCCACTGGTGACTCAGAGACAAGTGTTAGTGAACATACTTGGAGGAAGAAAGTGCCACAGGGTCTGGGGAAATCTGAGGAAGCATCCTGTAGAAGGGCTTTGAACTGGATGCTCTAGGCAGGTAGCCCCAAAGGCTGAATGTGAGAAACCACAACAGCAGAGAAGAAGGTAGGGTGGGACAGAACTTTCTGTACAGCCTTTGTGGTAGGTTCTATGGAAGGCTAAGTCTGGGACACTGGTGAAATCCACTCCCCAACTATCACCTCCACTCTTGGGGTCAACCTCTACTGGGAACAAACCAAGTAGTTGGAGGGACTAATCATCTACCAGGACCATATTGAAGGTCAGGTCTAGGGGAACATGAAATTGCCTTAAGCTACTTTTACACAAACTGGGCTTCTGACACAACCTCCAAAAGTCTCCTTCTGAAGATGGAGGACCTTAAACCTGGACAGCTGGGGGCAATGCCTTCAATTCAAATGATGGATAAGATGCTGGGAGAGTCCAGAGAATCTTGAAGCAGTTCTTGGAGGCAAGGGGGCCCTCCTACACATCAGAAGGACTGAGTCCCTGAACACCTTGTCACAGGGTTGCTTGCACACTTCCCTCCCAAGAAAGAGCACAAGCATCTAGGCTGCATGGTTGGACAATTCTGACCTGCCAGTGTCTCTTCATGTTGTCTGGGTCTCTGCCTCCAGGAGCCTAGAATAAACTCAGTTCCTACTCTACAAAAACACCTGCTGGGTGCTTGAAGGCAGCATCCCTGAAACAGACTAGCCACTGCCTTCTGCTGTTTACAAGGGCTATCATACCCCATCCCTTCTATGGAGCAGATGTTATTTCTGTTTTAGAGAAGAGGAAATAGGCTCAGAGAACAAGTGCTTTGTCTAAGGTAACACTGAATTTTAATGTACATCTTTGTCAACCCTGTCTTCCCCCGCCATATTCCCTTGAACCTTGTCTTCTTCACACCAAAGGGAGTCTCACTTCAATTTCTCTTACTGCCATGCTGTCTCCTCAAAGGGCCAGGATAGGAGATCCAAGATGGAAGATCCTTCCTCCTGGGCAGGAAAGGGCAGAAGCTGAAATAGAAACTCTTAAATGCAAGTGAGGAGAGGGCAGACCTAAAAAGTTATAGTGGATGCGATGTACCTGGTGAGGTACACTGTAGGTATAGTAGCTCATTCTGGGAAGGGGATGGGGATGGAGAACATTTCCTGGCATGGGAGGGCCCATGGAGTCCCCAGGAGAGACCACTCTGTATCCAAGGAGTCACTGGGTGCAGGTCCAGATGGGCAAGGGGCCAGAAGCTTTTTAGGTTTTGATAAGGTACTTGATATTAGGCTGGAAGATGTTTTTGTGGCGCAGATGTGGAAATTGAGGGCCAATGAGGGACAGGGTCTTTCTCAGAAAAAATATAGAGCAGTGGGAGACCCAGGACAGGAGTCCAGATCTCATGACCCTTGGATACCACCAAGCTGTCACTTGGAGCCACTGGCATGGAGGTATGTGCCAAGATTCTGCAGTGGAAGAGAGTATATACTCTCCTAGGTCCTCATTGGCTCCTATCAAGCTGCTAAGATGGGCCTCATTTGAGCCTTCTGAAGCCATTTACACTCAGGACACAGTAGCAGGGAAGAGTGCCTCTCTTGTGTGGGTGCGCAGTACATGCCTCAGAGAAGGCAAGACTAACCCAAGATCACACAGTGAATACATGGTAAAGCCAGGATCTCCAAGATCTGGGCCTTCTCAGCTCCAACAGGCCTCCTGGGAGAACACACAGTCTCTTTAGCCCAAACTGAGAGCAACAGAAAGGGGGCAGGTGTTTGAAGGATCTGGGCTATCTCTGACCCCACTCCTACCTGCCTCCCTTCCCACACACACCCAGAACTGTGCAGATGAATTTGAAACTTCTGAAGTTCCTTCTAAATGGGCCACCTATTTCCCACAGTGTGAGATTCTGTGCTTTTCACTCTTCACCAAATTCCTGCCCATCCTATAAAACCCAACTCAGAGGCACAGAAAATTACCATGTACGAAGCCACAAAAGAAGTCACATCAAATTCCAAAGGATCTCACAGACCATGATCTCTGACCACAATGCAATATAAGTAGAAGTCAACAAGAAAAACATAAACCTCTCATAGGGTGAGAAACTAAAAACACACTTCTAAATCATCCAAGAGTTAAGAGAGAGGAAATTACAATGAAATTTGTGAAATATTTAGAACTGAATGATAAGGAAAGCACAAGGAGTTTCTAAGTCATTTCCTCTGTGAAGTCAGCCCTGACCCCATGTTGACTCTCCAGATCTCCACCCTCCATCCAGTCCTGTGCCCAGGAAACTGACCCCTATTGGCTGTAGCAACAAGTTCCCTTGTCCTTGGCTTCTGGTGAGATTCCACTAATGAGGAACCTGGCCAGAGATGGGAGGGAGTGGGGGAGGGAAGTGAGGTCCCTTATTTTTCCCCAGTCCTTCTCCATTTGATTGCTGTGGACTGATCATGCTCTTCCCCTGTAGGCCCCAATGCCTGTCAATGGCCCCCCACCCATACATCCTAATCTTACCTGTCCTGTGCACCTTCAGCTTAGGGCTGACAGCTACCCACCACCTTTGCTAATCCTTTGGTGTTACATATCCTCATGGTTCTCCCACACCACAACTCTACCTATCAATAGTTCCTTTATTAAACTCATATTGAGAGCTCAAAATGCCCAGTATGCCCCACACGGCGGCGCATGCCTGTAATCTCAGAGGCTCAATAGGCTGAGGCAGGAGGATTGAGAGTTCAAAGCCAGCCTCAGAAAAAGCAAGGCACTAAGCAATTTCAGTGAGACCCTGTCTCTAAATAAAATATAAAATAGGGCTGAGGGTATGGTTCAGTGGTCAAGTGCCCCTAAGTTCAATCTCCAGTACCCCTCCTAAAAAATGCCCAGTTAGGGTGTTCTGCATCTTTCCTTTAGACATCCCCATTCTTACCAAGAATTCAGCCATCAGTGCTCAACCATATTCTCACTTCTGGATGACCTGTGTTATCTGTGGATGTGTTTTCCCCTTGCTGACCTGTCGGCACCTGAAGTCAGTAACTGGATAAACGTCATCATCCAATCCCCTGATCTCTGTGCACAATCATGCTCAATAAAAGGTATTGGTTAGGATACTAAATAAAGGAGTAGATTTGAATTCTCTCCATAGGTAAGTGTTTCTTATTGGGGACTTGGAGCACAATAAGGCCCAGACACAAAAATATAGAGAACTTCAGACACGAGAAAAATAGGTGCTCAATAACAGAATGGATCCTCAGTTCTAAGCTGGAACTCTCATCCCCCAGTACTGGGGATTGAATACAAGGCCTCAACATATACTTGGCAAGCTCTCTACCATTGAACTACTCCCCCAGCCCTCAAATCCCTAAGGATCTGGGGTTTCCATGTCATTGATTAAGCAGGTCCAGACCTAAGAGGAGCCCACTGGGACATCTGTGCCATGGTATGTGCCCATCTATGGCCTCCAGCTCTCCCCTACTTGTACCTGTTCATCTCCCACTTTCCTCCAGAGTGACTTCTGCAGCCCGGCTGTCTGCCTTGGCCCTTCTGGCAAGGAAGACCTCCAATCTTCCTTCCCATCCCAAACAGAGCCAGGTGACTTGTTCCTGGACCTGGATCACAGCATAATTGAACACTAATGTGAGATACTTATCTGTCTCCAAGAGAGAATCCAGGTAGAGGAGTAGGCAGAGCAGATCAGGTCTGGAAGGATTTGGATTTGGTTGGAAGGAAGGAAGGAGCAAAAGAAGGTATTCCAAAGAGGGAACAGGTGTAACAAAGATCTGGAGATGGGAAATGGGTGACTTTAGGTGAGGAGTGAGAATCAGTCCAGCCAGAGGAAGCCACCCTATACCCCATGCCCTGATGGGAAAGGTGAAGTCTGTTGATTTGAGCACTAATTGGGGGTCAGTCCTCTCAGGAGATGTTCACTTCATGGTTCCCAAGACAGACGACATTCATTCATTCATTCATTCATTCATTCATTCATTCACTGAAGTGGATTTTCAGCGCCTGCTCCCTGTGGATAGGGCAGACAGGTTCTCTTATTGAGTTCAGGGACAAGTGAGGCACCAAAGATTCCAGGAAGGCAAGAAAACCACCATTTATCTAGCAGCCCTTTTGTTTGCTCCAAAAAGAAGCTGGACATGTCCACATTACAGTCTAAAGGGCCAAGAAGACCCCCAGAGGACCGACCCCTCAGTTAGTGCCTCGCTCAGCGGGAAGCTGGGAGCCTGATATGGACTTTCCGGAAAAGCGCAAGTGAAGTGTTGTGTATTGGGGTGGGGGAGTCCCTGTCCCCGCCCCTCCCCGCCCCGTGGCCGCGGCGTGGCTGGGCCCGGGGCGGAGCTGGCGTCGCCCTGCGGGCAGGAGGTCGGCCGCAGCGGAGCAGGGCAGGCAGGCAGGCGAGGGGAGCTGCCGAGCAGGAGGACCCACAGGAGGGCGACCCAGCGCGCTGGCATGTGACCGCAGCCCAAGGAAGATTCGAGCTCTCCCGTCTTGGCGGACCCCGTGAGTGAGCGCCCGCGCCCCAGGGTCCCTGCCTTACTTCTACTTTCATTTCTTCCACGGTCCCGGCATGGCACGGTCCGGAGAAGATTCTGGCCTAAAAGCAGGGTGCCCACAGTCAACTCGAGGCCGAAGACTCAAGAGTAGCGAAAGTCCGGGTTGGGGGTGGCGGTGGTTGAGGGGGGCGTGTCCTCGGGAGCGGAAATGTCAGGCTGGCTCCTCTGGGTCCCACAACCTGCTTGCCCTGACAGCTGGTGAGAGGGGAGAGGTTCTTAGAAGGTCCAGGGGAGACTGAGGTGGGCATGGCTGGCCAAGCGCTGCCAGGAGAGTGTGGAGAATTCGACTCCACTTTCTCTTGGATATCTGTCCTGCAGGGGGCCCCGTGCTGGATTCTTAATTCACTCTGGAACTATCCTTTGACTGAGTTCCCTGGCCAGGTCCAAGGAGGGGTGGGTGTGGCCCGGGCAGGGGGCTAAATGTCAGAAAACAGGCAGGGTCACCCTGTGGTCTTTATTTGGGAGTCCAGATGCACAGCCAGGAGTGAGCAAGCCACTGGCCATTTGCCCAGCATTAGGAAATAGCAACTAAGAGGGGGAATGGGTAGTGGTTCAGGGAGAGCAGGGTGGAGAGTAAAGACCTGCCTGCACTGACCCTCAGCTTACATTTTCCTAGTAAAAGTCCAAGGCCTTGAAATTCTACAGCAGGTAGGTGGGACTTTAGCTTCCTAGTCAGGACAACCAAGTTGCCAAGGGTATTGTCAGTGTGTTGGGGGGGAAAGAAGTAGGTTGGTCTGATTAGTGGGGAAGATGTTGCCCCTCTCCCTTCACCCCACTCTCTGTCCTTATCTCCACCAGGCCAGTGACCAGCCAGTGCAGGAAAATGGTCTTTTGCTCCTTGTCATGGGCTGAATCCCTCTTTATCCCAATTCCCAGTTCTGCCTGTAATTTGTTATGTGAATGCAGTGTCCTCAAGTCTCCTTTCTGGACCTCAGTTTCCCTATCTTTACAAGTGGGTTGGACGAGTTGATTTCTCAGGGCTATTTTAATACTAAAACTCCCTTAAAAACTGAGCACCAGTTTTGTGCCTGCCCCTGAATTAGGTTAGGCATGGGGTGGAGAGAGTGGCCAAAGAGACATCTCCATACAAAGAGGAGATCAAGCTCTGTAGAGGAGGCTGCAGGAGGAGGTGGCATTCAACTTGGTGGAGTATGTTCAGGCAGGGTGCAGCTGGAGAAAACACACAGACCGGAGAATGGGAGGTGTGTTCAGAAATCAGGAAGAAGCAAAGTAGTTTGTGTAGGGAAGCGGAAAGTGGGGCTAGAGAGGTAGGGTATGGAGTTGAATGCCAGGATGTCTATAACTCTCAGTAAAAGGGGCCATGTAAAAGCAGAGCACCCAGGAACCCCCACCTAATGGCAGTGTGTGTGAGTGATTCTGGAAGCACCTACCCCAAACAGGTTTAAAACAGAGATGAAAACTAAAGCCTAGATACCTCCTCTTCTTTGCTTCAGGAAGCTCAGGTGCTGGATCAGGGATGTAGTTCAGTGGTAGAATGCTGTCCAGCATGTGCGAGGATCTGTATTCATTTCCTAGTACCTCAAAACGAGATGAGAAAAGAAGCTCAGGTCCTGGCACTTCTTCAGGAAGAAATTAATGGGTCATGATGGATGAGAGGAACTTCCACATGTTCAAGGTTTTTTTCCAGAGGGCAAGATCCTGCTGGGAGGCCTCTCCAAACTGCCTGTAGTAACCATCCTGGCTTGCCTATTATGGGTATAAGGAAGGACCCTAGTTCCAACATCTCCTCCATTAGTCTGAGTTGTTGCCCATATGTGGCATGCCTTTAGCTACAAACAGTTGTCACCTTGTTCCCACCCTCCCTTCCTCAGTCTTGTCCCAACAATTACCAGATATGTGAGAAAGGAAAATGCTCCAATGTCATTCAGTCACTCTGAAGTCAAGACCAGGCTTTGTCTTTGACTGTATTCAAGCTTCATTGTGGGCCTAGAGTTAGGGCTCAGACTGACCAGGGTCAAGGCCAAGTCAGAGTTCAGCCTGGAGCCCAAGCTCACTGCTTAGCTTATACTTGGCCTTAGTGCTAAGTCTGGGGCCAGGGTCAGTGCTCAGTTTGTGGCTAAGTTCCAGTCTCAGCAGGTATCTCGGTCTGCATTTCCCAATAGCTCACACACTCACAGGGGAGATGAGATGATGCCCTCAGATACTCAAAAATCTGGCTGTATCATAGTGACACAGGAATTGAATGGTTTAAATCTATGGTGCTACAGGTGTCACCGAGCAATCCAGTGGTGAACCCAGCACTCCTGCCTTTTTGTCTGGGGCTGATTGCTGCCTCTCTCCCAAGTCTGTTCTGTTTTCTGGGATACTTCCATTGTAGGGGGCAATGGAAAAAAGCATTGCATGTCTGAGTTCTAGATGGGCCCAGCCGGGTAAATCTGACTGCACTCTCCTACCCTCCAGTGTCAGGTGCACAGTAGATGTGGTAGAAATGTTTATAGTGTTTCAGATGCAGGGGGAAGGCCGGAGAAGCTTGATCAGGAGGAGGCTGGCTTGAAAGGAAGAACCTGCAGCCATTGTCAGAGGAAGCAGTGCTTTTATAGGCTGGCCACCCTCCCCCTCCTCCAGTGCCTGTGGCCACACTCAGCGGCCACCCAGCTGGCCACGTAAGGTCCCTTTCCTCTTTCAGAGTAAAGAAAAAGGAAAGGACATTTTTGGTAGAAAAGTCCCTCCTGCTCTCTGGGAATCCCCGGTGGCCGGATAAACTATCCCAGAGGAAGTGGAGGCCAGGGCCCTCCCTCTCCCCACAGCACAATGCAGCTAGGCTCTCCCACATTAAACAGGTGGGGCTCCCAGGGGTCAGTCATCTCTTCCAGGCCCCTGTCTCCTGTTGAGCCTGCAGTAGTCTCTATCTTTGGAGCCCAGACCCAGCCCACTATGAGATGCAGAGGAAACAAAACAAGATAAGAGGTGCATGTGGGTACTAGAAGGAGAACTAAGGTAGCCTGGAAAGGGGTGGGGCCCTAGGCCTGGAGGATGAGGATTTCCATTCCACGTGGAGGGAGCAGATCTC
Source organism: Marmota flaviventris (assembly GCF_047511675.1). Classification (NCBI taxonomy): domain Eukaryota; kingdom Metazoa; phylum Chordata; class Mammalia; order Rodentia; family Sciuridae; genus Marmota; species Marmota flaviventris. The sequence goes on along the minus strand of NC_092507.1, from coordinate 36,095,812 downwards.
AGGCTGAGAGGTGAGACCCAAATGTTGTGTTGAGAAGTCAGAGCCCATTTGATAAGGCCCTGACCACCACCACCCCTGCCCTTGTGCTTGGCAGAGCATCCTCAGATCCCTGCCCCTGGACACCTGGCCCTACCAAGCCTAGCCATGGCTCTCTGCCTGAAGCAGGTGTTTGCCAAGGACAAGACGTTCCGGCCGCGAAAGCGCTTTGAGCCAGGCACACAGCGCTTCGAGCTTTATAAGAAGGCACAGGCATCACTCAAGTCGGGCCTGGACCTGCGCAGTGTGGTGAGGCTGCCACCTGGCGAGAACATCGATGACTGGATCGCTGTGCACGTGGTGGACTTCTTCAACCGCATCAACCTCATCTATGGCACCATGGCTGAGCGCTGCAGTGAGTCCAGCTGCCCGGTCATGGCCGGCGGGCCCCGATACGAATACCGCTGGCAGGACGAGCGCCAGTACCGGCGGCCGGCCAAGCTCTCCGCTCCACGCTATATGGCATTACTCATGGACTGGATCGAGGGCCTCATCAATGATGAGGATGTCTTTCCCACGCGTGTTGGTGAGCACCACCTGGTTGGAGGGTCAGCAGGGCCTGGAAGGGAGGGAGCCCCCAGGAGCCCAATCCATAGCTGAGGCATTTAGTTTGATATAGCAACTCTGAAGGGTAGGTTACTTTCATTCTGCTATCATACAAGAAGAGGTTGAGACAAGGGCAAGTATCTTGCTATTTATCAGCTATTTAACTAGGACTGTCTGATTCCCTTTGGGGGCTCTTGACCCAAGCATGAGTGCCCCACCAGAGACCATTCCAGCAAGACCATGATTCTCAGAACCTTCCAGAACAGGTGCCCCAAGTTATTTGTAACAGGTTTGCCTTCTTGGGCTGATCTTACTCCATCCTCTGGGAGTTCCCTCTGATTCCTGGCCCCAGGAAAGAGAAGAGATTGGAACCTGGATGAACCTAGATGATATCTTTACTGTAGACCAAGGCTCTGAGGGCAGAATTTTCCTTTGTGAGATATTTTCTTATCTCAACTGTGCAGCCTGGGCGGTGAGGGTGGGGAGGGGAGATGAGTGATGTCACCCTGGCCCTGCTTCCTCACCCAGGGGCTGAGCAGGCATGACAGTGTGTGCATCACAGCAGCCCCACCTGTATCCTGGGCTCCCGCTCCCACCCAGCCTCATGCTCATTTCTATTAAGGCTATAAGACTCAGAGATAGGTGTGGCAGGGTGGTCAGGCCCAGAGGGGAGAAGTCTGAATGCTGAGGAAAGCCTGGCACTGAGTCACAATTCAATGCCCACAGCTCCTCCCCAGCCAGTGGCTGCCATTTCCTGTACTATCATGCCCAACAATAGTACCTTCATTTTACATAGGAGGAAACTGAGGCCAAGAGGGAAAGTGCACTGAATTAGGAAAGAGTCAGAACTAGAGTTCACGTCTTGTGTTATGAGACCAGGACCCAATGTGTTGATGGGAAGGATAAGTGTGAGAGGCCTGGGATGGACCTGGAAGGCTTAATCCCACCAAGAGCAATGAGGGAGAAAGGGGACTGTGGGACTGGATGAGCCAGGTATGGACCTGAATCTGGGCTCTGTTCCCTTCTAGCTTTATATCCTTGGGCTTGTGAGATAGCCATACCCCCAGATATCCATACCTTTAACCCTGGATGACTCTGCCACAATGGAGAAGAGGACATAAACCACAAGACCTCTGCCCTGAGCATAAGGGAGCATAGGGGGCTGTGCACAAACTACCTTTTCCACAGGTCCAAGGGCAGGGTCTTTATTATTTACTTCTGAGGGTTGCTGCCATGTAGTATAAAGAGGGCTTGAATCCTGCCTCCAGTCTGTACTAATTAATAATTATGTGGCAATGGGCAAGTGACTTAATCTTTAAGCACCACCTCCATTTTATCATATCTAGAATGGTTATCAGACCCATCAGCCAAACTGTAAGGATTTAGAGGCCAAAGGTTCAAAAGACCCAGCTTAGGGGCAGGCTCACAGATAGAAGGTTCTTTGTGCTATTGCATATTTGAAAAAATGAGGAATATATGAACTGGTTCTAGTAATTAGTAATTTTAATCATTGGGAGTCTGGGACTTGCTGTGTGAATGTTGAAAAGAGGAGGGATTCAAGATGAGGCAGTAGAGAGAGGTCAGGATCAGATCATGAAAGACCTTGTGCAATGCCATGCTGGGAAGTTAGGACTTAGTCCTGAAGGCACAAGATTTTAAAAACAGACCCCAAACTTTTTTTTTTAAATATTTTTTAGTTTTAGGTGGATACGATATTTTATTTTGGTGTGGTGTTGAGGATCGAACCCATTGCCTCACAGGTGCTAGGCAAGCATTCTACCACTTGAGCCACAATCCCAGCCCTGCAGACCCAAATCATCCCTCCTTGGAATTGTATACAAGGGTGTGATGTGAGCATCCCTGCAGATACACACCTTGCTTGGGGAGAGTTTGAGCCATAACTTTCATCATGATCTGAGAAGGGTTGATCAGTCACCGGCAACAAAGTTGCAAAGCCCTGCTTTAGAGGATGGGAAAACTTAGAAGCTGATTTACATTTCAGCAGCAGGGAGGCACAGTCAGATTTGTGCTTCATTAAAAAATATACTATGGGAGAGGCTAGGGATAGAGCTGAGTGGCACAGCACTTGTCTGGAATGGCCTAGCATGCAGAAGGTCCTGGATTCAGTCCCCAGCACTGGGGGGAAAAAAAAAAAACATGGGAGATAACAAAACATGTCTGTCTGGCTGGCTGTCTCTGGCTCACACTCCCTGTCCTCCTCTCTCTTTTTCTCTCTCTCCAGGACAAATGTGCTGAGATATGTACTGGGGAGAAAAAACAAACAAACAGTAAAAGCAATCTGTGTGGGGAGGGGAGGGTTGGCAAAATTTTGTCAGTAGGATGTTGATCCCTCTTTCTGTCCCTCTCTGGCCTCTAGGTGTTCCCTTCCCCAAGAACTTCCAGCAGGTCTGTACCAAGATCCTGACCCGCCTCTTCCGAGTCTTTGTCCATGTCTATATCCACCACTTCGACAGCATCCTCAGCATGGGGGCAGAAGCACACGTCAACACCTGCTACAAGCACTTCTACTACTTCATTCGAGAGTTCAGCCTGGTAGACCAGCGGGAGCTGGAGCCACTGGTGAGGCCAAAACTCCATTGCTTCCCCTGCCAAGGCTAGCTTTTGGGAGTTTTCAGATCCAAAGGCTGCCTACTATACAGAATTCAAATAACCAAGTGAATACGTTAGGGGAAGCAATTCGTTCGACAATGGATTCCATGCTACAGTGAATCCAGTCTGCGGACTACAGTTGGGGTCCAGGGCGGGAGGGGCCAGGCTCAAACAGAAGAATGGTTGGGTCCTATGGTTTGGGAAGTGGCTATCTGGCAAGATGAACTCAGACTGACCCCTCCTCACCTTGTGTCTCTACAGAGGGAAATGACAGAGCGGATTTGTCACTGAGCCTAGTCCTGGACATTGTTGCTCATCAGATGGACCATCTGCAACAGCGTGGCTGGGGGAGGGCATCCTTGGGAGTCTGATGTTAGAGGAATCTGAAGGCCCTAGGACCCCTCCACATACCCAATACCTGTGGACTTCTGGTTCTCAGAAGTCTGCCTACATGTCCTCCTCGCTGCTTGTGAATAGAGAAGGGAGGGCTTCAAGTGGGCAAATGGAAAGAAAGGAGGAGTCAAACCCCCTGGCATGAAGTCTGGGAGAAGGGTGGGCTATCCAGTTTCTTCTCTGACCTTTCCATAGTGGTTCCTATTTGGGGAATGTGGATGTGACTGTGGCTGAGGTGACAGCAAGAGAGTAAGTGGCCTCTATGTAAGTTGGAACACAGATGCCAGTGTGAGTGTGTGTGTGAGATCTTGACTATGAGATGCCTATCTGTGAGAGATAGGCCCTCCCTGGCACATAGTAGGCTCTCCATAGATGTTGGGTGAATGGAGAGATGAATGGATGCATGAAGAGATTGGGACCACTAGACCATGACCACTGTAGGAGTCTTGACAAGTTGTTATCCCCTCTCAGGGTATCTGACCATGTGTACAAGTGTAGATGTACCTTTATGGTGGAAGCTTCCAGGGTACCATCTTCCATTAGTATGAATCCTGGGGACCTGGGTAGAGATTGGAAGGGGGAAGCTTACCCTGAGTTCCTTAATCCTCTGGCCCACCACAGATGTGGGTTCTGATTTGCTCGGTCAGGGATGCCCATGTCTCCAGAAAGCCCTGATAATAGAGTGCCTCCTGGGGTTTGGGAATGATCTCTAATGTTCACAAAGGTCCCCTGGCTTTTAAACCAGGAATCCTGGACTCCATTCTAGCTCCCAGAATATACAAAACTGACTCTTAGGATCTGAAACCCAGCACAAAATAATCCTCCAGTCCAAGGATCCAGTGGATTTGAACTGGGAAATCTGAAGTCCTCTCTCCTAGCCCAGGACACTGAGGATCTTATAGCTGATGGAGAGACGCCATCCTGAAAGTACCTGCCTCCTTCCCACCTATTCCTGAGACATTCCAGATGATTGGATCTCCAAGTACAGCCATCTACAGAGAGACTGGGATGTTCATTCACTGCTCAATAACTTCTTGCCCAGCCCTGTGCCCACACAACACAGGTGGGGAAACTAAGGCAGGAACAGGATTCTGCCCTCCCAAAGCCTCTATAATGGGAGGCCAGGATGGAATACCAGAGGGACCTGAGAATAATCCAGTCTGTCTCTCATTGTACAAAGGAGGATACTAAAGCTGGGAGAAGAGGGGAAAACTGTCTTTCACGGACTTGGATTAAAGACCAGGGGCTTGCCTCCAAAATGAGGACCTGATTGTTACACAGAAATGCACATGGAAAAAGGGTTTTACAAACCCTCTTCAGGACACAGCTGTTCCTGCTCTGAGCAAGAATTTCTAGCCAGAGAGCCCCACCACCCCTTGGGTTGGCTGGGTTGCCTGCTGAGCCAAGCCTCCAAAATTATGCCCTTCTTGACAGCCTAGAACTGCCTGCCCAATGGGGAAACAGATGGGGCTCTTGGGGCCAGCCATCTGGGCCTGGGATTTCTGCCTTTGCTGCCTCCAGAGAAGTTCCCAAGGGAAACATGCTGGCCTGGCAGCTTTGTCTGCGGCTCTGGAGTGAGGGGAGTAGGAGCTTCCCCCCAGAGTGGACTGCAGCTTGCACAGTGGATTCTAGACTGTGGCAAGGGCTGATGGCATAGGGGTCAGGGGGAGGGAAATCTATTTTTGTGAAATAGAAGGGAGACTTTATTGTTGTTATTTTTGGTAAAGTAAAAGAGACCAACTAAAGCATCCACTTGTGGGAAGCTGTGGTCTGGGTGCCACATGGCTCTTGGCAGACCATGGAATGTGCCAGGCCAGAATGGGGCTGGAAGGGCTTTTTGCCCTCAGAACATGGGCCATGTAGTTGGCTGGCTGGTATGATCATGTCTGGTCCAGCTCTCCAGTCCTAAGGTTCTCCCAGGACTCTGAGAATTCTAGACCCTTGGGAAGCAGAGGGCTGGCCCTTGCCTTTGGAGTACTCAAATCTGGTGGTGAAATTTTCTTAGTTTTAGTTCAAGTTACCTGGCATTGGCTATAGTTAAGATCTCACCCCTTCATATGGGGGTTAGGAGAACTAACAAATGAAGGGACAGTGGATATAGAGTCCCAACCTTAATTATAGGAAAGGAAGCCATTTCAGAAGGAAGGTGTTTGTTGTTGGCTGGATCTCAAAGTGGTGGAGGTAGGACATGGGGCTAACTCCTGAGCTTATTCCCCAGAAGACATCTGAATCTTTTGGCTCAGGTCTTGTTATCCCACTGACCTTAACCCACAATCTTTCCAGATAGGAGTTGAAAAACAGCTTGGTACTTTTTGTTGTTGTTAACCATCTTATCCATTTGGCTTGGTTTTTATCAAGTCAGCAAAGGCCCACCTAGAGCTCCCCTTCTACGTGCAACAGTGCCAGCCTGGCTTTGTACAGAAGCTTGGAAGTAGAGACCTGGGTTCCAGTCCCATCCCCCGCCAAAGTTCCATATAAGTACCAACCCTCCTTTAAACCTGTATTCCTCAGCTATTTCACATCAGAAGTAGGAGTGAAGGATTGATTGATCTCTAAGCACCTTCATTAGACAGTCTATGAATCCTTCATAATAATATTAATAATAATAGCTAATGCTTGCTATGTTTCAGGTACAATTGTGAGTGCTTGACATATAATAGCTAGCTAAAGTTTGTCTTTAGCTAGCTGGCTTCTCTTGCAGACTCCAGTATCCCTTCATCCTTTCACTGCTCTAGAATCTGAAAGGCCTACATTCTTCTGTTCCTTCTTCTGGTGCTCCAGAGGAGGTCCTTAGTCCAGCATTCTAAGAGGGTGCTGTTTGCACAAATCCTATGTCAGATTGCTCACTACCTCCGCAATCATTGGACATATCAGGCTGTTAGAAAGTCCATGCGCTGGGTTCATGGTCATTTTGAAATAGAATGAAGATTTATCTCAGAACTGTGTGGCCCAAGGTTTGCACCATACATGGCCTGAGTGACTGTGGACCAACTGGCAATTAAGACAGCAGGAAGCCAACACAAAAATTGCTTTGAGAGATTCAGAGAGGGATGCTTGGAGGAGAGAGAAAGAAAGAGAAAGAACTGGGGCTTAGTGACTTGAGAAAAGAGCCTCTCCTCAGCAATAGGGCAAAACCTAGCAGAACAGAGACTTAAGAGAAGCAAAGCATTAGAGGTAGAGTAACAGGGGCTGGGGTTGTGGCTCAGCAGTAGAGTGCTCCCCTAGCACGTGTGAGACCCTGGGTTTGATCCTCAGTACCACATAAAAATAAATAAGTAAAATAAAGGTGTTGTGTCCAACTACAACTAAAAATTAAAAAAAAAAAAAAAAGAGGTAAAGTAGTAGATTGGTTGGGAAGCCTAGGCTGGACTTTGTTTTCCTGTTGGATCAAGATCCATAATCATCTTGGGAACAGGGAACAAGGGAGTAAGCCATCTTCTTCACCCTGGGACCCAGCATCCCACTGGTGAGGATGCCCCACCAACCTTGGCTCCCATGAACACTACAGCCTCTTTTAAGTGCACTTCTGCCACTCTATGCAGGGAGCTGTTGAATATGTGGTGAAATGAACCCACAAACATGGCTGGAGTTCCAGCTGCCTTGGAGGAGCCCCCTTCCTCAGAGCCCCTCAGCACCCTCATCCAATATTAACTAAACTTGTTTGCCATGTTGGGGCATAGCAACTTTGAGAATATGGATCACAACATAGGCCTGAGCGACTCTGGACCAACTGGCAATTAAGACAGTAAGGAGAACAGGCCAGCAAGACTCTTGAGGACTTAAAGTTTTGATGGTGGGCCTGAAAGGTGATGCGTGGGAGAGGCTGGGATACCCAGGAGCTTTCAGGTTGGACTGAGGGATTCTAGCAGGACCCAATACAGAAGCTTGGGAGAAGATTCTATGTCCCCAGTTTTCACCCAGATTGGAAAATTTAGCAAAATCTTAATGTTCCCCACCTCCTTCCATCATTCAGGTGAGAAAACCTGCCCAAGAAGGGGAAAGGAAACAAATGTTGGGGTGGGGGGCGTGAATGATGGACAGTCCAAGAATTCTTTTTTTTTTTTTTTTTGGTGGTGTTGGGGATTAAACCCAGGGCCTTGTGCATGCAAAGCAAGCACTCTACCAACCAAACTATATCCCGAACCCCCAGGAAGCTCTTTCAGTAGCATTGCTCACCAGACCTTCACTACAAACTGAGTCAGGCAGGGAAGGGATGTTTACTTCCATCTTACAAAGAAGGAAACACTGAGCGTCAGAACCTGAATTAAATCCAAGTAAACACTGTCCTCTCATGGCACCTGCAGCCTAGGGAAGTGTCGTGGCAAGGTTGGTTGCGGCATTAATCCTTTTACAGCTGTTTTTCTATAAGAAACAAACTTTTTAAAATTTTGTTTTTAAAAAATATGCTTTAGTTGTAGATGAACATAATACTTTATTATTTTTTAATGTGATGCTGAGGATCAAATCCAGTGCCTCACATGTACTAGGCAAGTGTTCTACCACTAAGCCACAACCCCAGCTCCCTTGTTTTTTTACTAATGGAGGTAATGTTTTACTCAAACACAGAAGTGAAATTCTAGGCATCCATAGTTTTAAAGAAATTTTACAGAATTAGCCCGTTTTAGAGAAGACTAGCAGCATTTATTCATATATAAAAATAATTTAAAATTCCTTTCAGGCATGCAGAAGAGTTCAGTAAATACTGATTAAACCTGCATCTGCCAGGTCTCGTCCCTCCAGGCCCTTCAGTGGCTTCCGGACGCTAAAACTAGGAAAAGAAGGCGTGGAAAGGAGCTAAGCCCCACCCCTTAGCCAGCGCTCTCCCTGCCCTTCGCATGTCACGCATGCGCAGATACTCAGGTCGCACCCCTCTCTGTGGCCATTAGGGCGCAAGCGCAGCACCGCCCCCTCACGCCCCTCTCTGCTTGGGGCCCTCCCCCCCGGGTCTAGCACCGCCTCTTCCGCGTTCTCGGCGGAGAGACCTGCAGGTGGGGGTGCGCGCCACCGCTCCCGCTGTGGTCAGCTAAGGTAAAAGCGAGACAGCAGGTGTCCCTCCGAGCAACACGGGGCGGGGGTCTGGAGTGAGTCGGTGTTCCTGGGAGGGAGGAGGCAGTCAGGGCCTCAGAGCGGCTAGAGGTCACGACCCGATTCTGCTGCTAAAGGACAGGCGAAGGGGACGCTCTTTTAGGACGGTTTTCAGGGCTCATTTAAGACCTGTCGGGGCTGCGTCTATGCTGAGACCAAGGCTCAGTTTATGTCCCAGTCAGGGCTCAGCCTGTGCCTAGGGTCTGTCGGGGTTTGTGTTGTGACAGGTCGGATCACTGTCGGTGTCAGGTTTAGAGCTCAACCTGTGACCGGTATTAGCCTCAGTCCTAACCAGGGAACAGAACAGAGCAAGCTTATTGCAGGGCTCAGGACTCAGGCAGTCCAACATCATGAATAGTTTTTCATATGAGGAATTTATGAACTGTGCTTACTACATTGTTTGAAATTTAACTGTTTTCATTTGTTTCACAATACAATATTTAAAGCCTTGCCACCTGCAGGTGATTGTCCAGTGGAGAGTGGTCATAGCGTCAGGCCCAGTCTCTTTCCTTAGAGAACTTCCAGGCTACCTGTAGGACACTCAGTGGAAGATCAGAGGCCTTTTGCAGATGACAGAAATGAAGTGCTGTTGAAAGTGCTTGGCTTTGGGATCAGGCAGCCTTGGGTTCAAATTTCACCTTTGCCACTTCCTAGATGTGTGTCCTTGGGCCAGTCATTTCCCTTCTCAGAGCTTGTTTCTCTTCTCTAAAATGGGCATAATAAGGCCACTGTGAAAATTGAATAGGATTATATGTAAGTCATCTAGTATAGCACCTGTCATGCAGTGGGTACTGAATATGTGATTCCTGTAAACTGGGCCATTTTGGTCTGGAGTACTCTGGAGGGGCTCTGAAAGAAGAGTTGATAAGGCCTGAGCCTTGAAGCCTCAGTGGGATTTACAGGTATAACTGACCTTGTGACATGGGGAGGGAACTAATACTTATTGACTGCTGCCCATATGCTAAGTGCCTGTTGGGCAGTTGGTATATAGTGTCTCACTGGATCCTCAGCCATCAGCCAGGTGCCTTCAGCTGGCTATCCTTAGCTTCAGCCCCTCTAAAGAGAGATAGGCTGGGAGTAATGTGAAGAAGAGACTCAGAGTTTTTATGTGGAACTGAGCTAGCTGGAGGATTTGGTACCCTCTCTCTACCTTTCACCCTTCAATCTTCCCACCTCAGCTTTGCTCTTCTATATTGCAGAGAACTAGCTGGGATCTTGACTTTGGGAGTCCTGTTACTCTAGTGCTTTAGCAGATTTTGATGGTTGGGGGGCTCATCAACTCATATTGCATGATGACAAATGATGGGAGAGAGAAGCTTCTCTAACAGGAGCTGTTGGATTGCAGCACATGCTTAGAAAGTGTGTGGCCTCCTATTATGTGGTCCCATAATAATTCAGTAATATAGTTCCTTTTGCATCTTCTTCATGTGTGCCCATATGATCTCCCTGAGACACTGTTCTGATTGTATTGTATCTCTGCTCAGAAACCTTTGTGGACTTCACTGCCACAAAGGCCCAGAGATGGGAAAAGACTTAATAGGGATTACATAAGAAATGCTTTACAGTTTAGACTCTTCAGCCTCGTACACAAGACCCCATAATCTGTTCCCAACCTCTTTTATGCCCTGTTTCTCTTTGTTTCACCCTTTGCCCCAGTCAAAATAAACTAGTCTCTGTTCTTCAAACACTCTCTGCATATTCCTGCTCCAGCCTTTGCTTGCATTCCCTGCTTCTTCTCATCTTTCAAGACCAATATCTCATGTGATCTCCTTGGTGAAGCATCTTATCCTCCTGCGGGATTAGTTGCTCCCCTTCCTAACTTCTGTAGCAGAGGCTGAATTTCTGATTGAGTTCTCATCACAGTCTGCCTTTGGTATGTCACCCCATACAGACAAGGGACTGTCTCTTTCATTCCTCCTCTGCCTGGTTCAGGGCTGGCACACAGTAGGCATCTGCAATGTTGTGGTTAAGTGAGTCAGTGACATTTCCTATTTACTCGCTTTGGTCTTTGTTTTATGAGCTTTCAGGTTCAGAAGAGGACTTTGTGTTTTCCTTCTCTTTGTGGCTAAGGAGGGCCCTAGTTTAGATTAATGATGTCCTAGTTACAGGCATCAAAGGCCTGAAAGTGCAGGGATTCTGCATGAGCCACTGCTGCTGTTTTTTCTGGCTCTTGTCTTGCTTTTGCTGTGAGTTTTGTTGGGAGGGAGGTTATACTCTGTTCAGAGACCCACAGAGTTGTTGCTATAGTTCATGCAGGGGAAAGCTCACAGGTGGCTGACTAATCAGTTGCTCTGCCCTTGGCCTTGGTAAACAGCATTCTGTTTACCAGCAACTACAAATTCCATTTTTCCTTGCCAACAGCCTCAGCATATGGAACCAAAGATTCTTTGTTGATCACAGAAAAATATACATCAGGTAGAAGGAGCTTGGGAACCATCTGGTTCTACCACTTTCATTTTACAGATGGGAAAAGACCCAGAGATGGGGAAAGACTTAAGAAATTACATTACATAAGAAATCAGTCATGGGGTAGAGATAATTGTAGAAGTGAAATGTCCTCTTTTTTTTTTTCCAATTTACTACATTGAGATTTTTAAAAATAATTTTAATGTTTATTTATTTTAGTTTTTTGAGATAAAGTTTCTGTGTTACCCAGGCTGGCCTTGAATTCCTAAATTCAAGTGATCTTCCTGCCTCAGCCTCTTGAGTAGCTAGTATTACAGGCATGTACTACCGTACTCAGCACTACATTATTATTATAATATCTATATTTATTGAGTGCTGTGTGCTGACAATGTTTTTAGTACTTTAAACTATTTTGTAGACTAGGAAACTGAGGCAGATAGAAATCACTCCGATCTGTTTCCTGATCCCACGGATCTGATGTTTAGTGTGGTTTTAATGGCAGTCATCTCCTACCTAGTGGAGTGGAACAGTTCTCCAAAGAACTTGCTCCCAAATCTGCCTTCCTGTGGGAGTAAAAGACATCCTCCCAACAGTGGCTCCATGCATGCTGAAAAATATAACAAGAGGAGTCCTGAGTATGCTGGAAGAATGAAAAAGGCCAGACTTGGTAGCACCTGCCTGTCATCCCATCTTTAGGAGGCTGAAGTAGGAGGATCTAAGTTCAGGGCTAGCCTGGACAACTTATCAAGATCCTAGCTCAAAACAAACAAAAAAGGGGATGCGGATGTAGCTCAATGGTAGAGCACTTATCTAGCATGTGTAAGGTCCTGGGTTCAATTCCCAGTACCATGGGGGTGGGGAAATGGAGAAAGGAATAAAGTAAATCCACATGAGTATTAGTGGATCTTAGTTTAGGCATAGGAATAAATGTCAATGTATAGTATTGAGGCACATGGTAAATACTCAATAAATGAATAAATTTTTAAAATTGCCTGTTTACTTAGTTAGGCAGTAATTATTTTAGGAAAAAACTCAGTCCTGGATTTTTGTATAAAGAATCCCAGTCTTGGGCGGAGAGATCCAATTCAGCAAGAACATATTGTGCTCTTGCCATGTACAAGCCCCTGCTGTTGAGAAATATACACAGAGGACTACAACACATTTCCTGCTCTCTTGTAAGTAATTGTCTTTTCCAAGCCTTCTCCCTGCAGTGTCATTGGGAAGATAGATAAGTACATAAATAACTGAAAGCAGACTGACTGTGGTAAATGTAGTAAGGAATGTAAACAAAGTGGGAGTTTGAGAGAAGGAAAAATCAATCCCATCTTGACCAGAGGATTCCTGAAGGTGGGGAATTTATGCTGGGTGGGAGAAGGAGCAGCTTGAAGGATGGTCTAGAGGCAGAGATGCCCAGCGTGTGTGTAAGTGTGCCAGGGGAAAGAAGGAGAGCTGGTGAGGAGGGGAAATAATGGTGGATTGTGGACAAATGTAGAGAGGGGTGGAAAGAACACTAATATTTATCAGGTGTTTGCTTTGTGGTTTGCAATGTGCCACATGCTTTACACACTATAATTTATTTAATCCTCACAATCCCTGCAATATCTCCCAATTTAAAGATGAAGAAACCAGACCTCAGAAAGATTAAAGTGATTTTCCCAAGGTCAGGTAGCTAGTAAGTGGCATAGCTTGGTTCAGACCCACGAGGGTTAGATTCAAAGGCTGATGATTTTTCCCTCTTGCTGCAGGGTTCTAGGTGCCATGACTGGGGCTGTCTGGAGCAAAGAACCCAGAATAGGGACATCAGTGAGGAGCCTTAAATTGTGAGCCACAGTTTGGAAGGTGCCTGGTCTAAGTTTGCTTGATTGGGTTAATATGTGAGCATTTTGGCAGCTCCTGCAATACCATAAGTCAGTGCACTATCGTCCTTAACTAGTAGAATCTTAAAATGAGTTTAGAGAGGCTATGAGTACCCTTGTAATTCAGGTAAGGGTTCTGATGTGCAATTGGCAGTTTGTTCCAGAAATCTTCTGGGGAAGCAACGAATATGACACATTCTATTGCTTCATTTCCTCACATTTCAACAAGAATCTATAATGGAGGAAAGAGCAATAGGAGATAAGAAATTGGCATTCAAGCCCTGATTTGCTTATCCTCATCTGAGTCCTCAGTCTCAGTTTCCTTCTTTGTAACAGGGGAGATTGAGTTTCACTTCTGAGGCCTTGTCTCCTGCTAACTGTCATGTATTGCTTTGCCCTTCCTGACTTGGGGCAGATTAAGGGAAGGAACCTGAATTCAGAGATCTTAAGGTTCAAGATCCAGCCTCTCTTCCTGTAGGAAGACAATAAGTAAGGTGTAGACTCTAGAGTTAGACTGCCTGGATTTGTGTCCTGCCTCTGTCACTGTGCAGCTGTATGACTTCAGCAAGTTATTTAACCTTGCCTAGTCTGTTTCTTCATCTGTAAAATGGGGGAGGGATATGAATGCTACCTGGCACGTGGTAGGTACTGAATGAATGTTAGCTTTAATTATAATCATTCAAATTATATATTAATGTCAGTTTTTGCACTGTTTTTATAGACAATATATTCATCAGGGCCATTTCTCCCACCATTTCACTCTGATGTCACTGCCTTCACTCTTTCCATTGCCCTATTAGTGAAACTTGGAAATGTTGGATTATTCTGTCACAGGGTTACAAATCATGACACCAGAAAAAGTGCCTGTAGGAAAAGAGTCAATAAAAAGTGTGGCTTGCTGTGTGCAATCTGGAGGCTGAGGCAAAAGTTTTGTCAGTTTCCATCCTTGACCACTTAGTGAGAGCCTGTCTCAAAATAAAAAATTAAAAGGACTGGAATATAGCTCAGTTGTAAAGCACCCCCGGTTCAATCCTCAGTACTGAAAAAAAAAAAAAAAAGTCAGTGGCTTATTAGAAAATCTCACTTGACTTGGGTTTTCTCCCACGTCTCTCCACAGTAAATAGGACCAGACAGCATATTTGTTTCCTTTTGCACAGCTTTCAGCAAAAGTGCTAAGCAAGACTCCTCCAGTTCATTTGCCAAAAACAACAACGACAATGCAGTATCTTTGGAAAAATTGTGCCTAATCTGGTTCTTTTATCCAGGTTAAACCTCCCTGGCCTTATCTTAAGCTAATTCTTATTATTTCCTTTTCCATGAATATGGAAAAGTTTCTTCTGATTATAAAGGGAAGAGGAGATCAAGATTTTTCTCATGAGAACCTTTTCTGTACTTAAACCTAGAATCCAGTTAGGCCTCATCATCTCTTCTCCAGGCTAAACAGCCTGGGCTGCTTTCACCTCACCCGTAAAACCTATTTTCCATCGCTTGGATCACATTGGTTATGCTTCTTTTCTTTCTCTTTGGTTTTTCTACTTCTTGGCAGTGGCCCAGACTGTGCTAGTCTGCTAATAAGAGTCTAAAACAGTTTAACGGGAGAAAACTTCAGAAGTTTGATTCATTCATTAACATTTATTAAATGTTTGCCCCATGCCAGGCTTCTGCTAGGTATAGGGAACCCTGAGCTGACTCGGACATAATCTCCTCCCTGTCCTTAGCTCAGTCTAGGGGAAGATGTGTAATAAAGCTTTTTAAGTACTGTGATTGAATTATGTACAACGGCGGGAGGCTGGAAATTGTTTAGGGTAATAAGAAACAGCCCCTTTGGCTGGACTGCAGGTGGAGACTTCTGGAAGGGAGAGGAAAGCAGAATACAGGAGGGCTGGTCTGGGCAACACTGGGGAAACCACAGTGGAGCTCCTGTATTCCAGAGACAGTGGCACCCTTAGAGGTTTTGAAACAAGGATGAAAATACCTTAAGCCTTAGCCTTTTCTGTGCCACACTGATATTTTCTGTCTTAAAAGTAATGTGATGTCCCTTGTTTGTATACTTTGGGGGTTTGGGCTCTAAAACTCCCATAGCAAGTCTAGTTCTTGAGCTCTGGAGAAAGTCCATTTTCAGTACAGCAGGAAGTTCATGAAGGATGGAGAGAGCACTGGGTGCCCAGCCAGGCACAGCCTATTTAAGACCCAACTACAGGCCAGTCTGTGTGTGTTTGGTCTGAATTTCCCCAGACCAAAAGGAAAAGATGCAGGAATGAAGAAAGGTTTCAGGGCTCACCTAGATATTTGGTGAGCATGCTAAGAGGGGTTAAGCACCGTGCAAGTCAGAAGTTCTTGCTAAGGAGGAAAAGTGGCCCAACAGAATTAGGAATGGTAGCAGAGGAATTCTAAGGGCTAACTGGGCCCTTAGAATCTTCACCATGTGTCTGAAAACAACCAATGTCTGTCTCTCTGGCTTTGTGCTTGGCTATCACTTTGTTCTCTCCTACTGCCCAGTGTGGCTTACAGAGTGGCAGGGTTGCTTCCCAGAGCCACAGATGATCTGCAGAAGCCTTATTACAAGCTAGAATCAACCAATGCCAGGCATTGGTGCCATGAGCTTAATATACACAAACTCGCTTAATTCTCACAACAGGTATATTATTGCTTCTATATTATAGATGATGACATTGAAGTCAAAAGTAGTTAACTATATCCCAGAAAAAAAAATTATGTCCAAGACTACTTTGGTAGTATATTATAGGGCCAGAATTAGCATCCCAGACCTCATACTCGAAAGCCCATGTGTGTTCTACTTCCCCAGCCCCAGGGTGGCTCCAAATGGCAGAATAATACAAAGTTCATAAAGGAGTTCTGAGTTTCATTTTTGTTTCTTTTCTACCGTAGGCCTGTTGTTAGCACATTATGGCCCATTAGTCTGCAGCTGGCTTGCCCCCTGTTTTTGTATGAACTTTAAGCTAAGGATGTTTTTTACATTTTTTTAATGGCTGGGGGTAATAAGTCAATATTTGTGACACAAGGAAAGTATATGAAATTCAAAGTTCAGTATCGATAAAGTTTTATTAGCATATGGCTATAGTCACTTATTTACATACAATATATAATGCTTTTCCTCTGCAAAGATAAGATTGAGCAATTGCTAAAAAGACCACATGATACAAAAAGACCACATGATACATAAAATATTTACTGCCTGTCCCTTTGCAGAAAAAAATTGCCAACCCCTAAGAAAGGCAACGAGAAGTGACCAAATGGCAAGACTAAAAGCAAAGAGAAGTTCAAAGGTGTACAAGGCCTTCAATGGAAGTGCGGTGGTGGCAACAAGAGAGAGAATAACCCATTTCATTTGGTCTAAGAGGTTTGGGAATAAAAAGCACAGTAGGCAGGACTACCCAATGTATTAATGGCTCTAAGGGACAATACGGAGATATTTTGAGGATGACATAGTTTATTCAGATTCACTGAGCCCTTTGGTGCCAGATACTGTGTTAAATGCTGGAAATACAGAGGTAAAAAAGATAACCCCTGCCTTTGAGGAACTTATAGCCCCGTGGGAAGGCCACACATGCTTGTGTATAGCCAGCTGTGTTATAATGGAATTCTGTGTTGTCCATGAAATGCTGAGTGAATTAGAAACAAGGTAAAGGGTGCTTCTGCAACTTACAGGGATGCTTTCTGGAACTGTCCTGGGCCTTGAAAGATGAGTAGGAGTTATTTTTCAAGAAGCTGAATATAAGAGTCAGGGAAAGCCTGACAGTGTTAGCATTTGGAGTTTATGCAGATGGAGAAGAAAAAGATACTGGAAATGACATAAAAGTTCTGTGGCTGGGTAACTGGCAGAATGATGTAATTTGACAGAGCAGAAAGAAATCAGGAGGAAGGAAGCTGTGGGTAGGGGTTAAGGACACATCCAACTGGGGACATGTAGTTCAAGGTAAAATGATGAAACACTTCCAGCTTCAAGTTAGAAAGCCTTTAAAAAGTTTTTGGCACTAAGGCCTAGAATTCAGATTTAAACTGCATTTTCAGAGCTTTTTCCCAGGAAAGGGGGAAGTAAATATTTATTTAATAGAGAGAAGTTGACAAAACAACTCTTAACGTGATAGCTAGAGCCATGGGATTAAAAATAGCAGTGGACATACAGAAAATTTAAGTCATTACATTGGAAACTAGCAAAAATTACACACTTGGCACAAAACCTTGTTTCCATTTGAGTCGCCTGCATCTGCTTTATCTTCTGGTGCTGTTACTTCTTATCTGTGAGACTTGAGCCAGGCTACTAGGAGATGAAGACAGAGTTCACTTGTCTCTAAAAGATAGGCAGCACAGAAGTGTCAGCTTTTACCTTCTGCATAAGACTTCTCAGAGTGGACAGAGGGGTCCATCTCTTCATTCTGGCCCAGTTACATCTTTGGGGACCTAGAATTCTATAGTAGAAACAAAAAATGAAAAATTTTACCCGGAGTCCCATTAAATCTTCCAGTGCTTAGTGTCAGCATTTTCAGATATTCACCTGTTTACTTTTAGAGCTTGGAGATGTCTGTGACTGCCATGTGCCTGTCTACTTCCTGGGGTAACTAGCAGGACTGGGGGACACATGGGTAGATCTCTGTCTTCTCTGGGCCTCTTAGAGAAGTCAGCATTTTGATAATCCTTTCTACTTCTGCTTAAAGATTTTTGTGCCAGATAAGATGAAGCAGGTGGAGAACTGAAGGATAGCTCTGTGCAGAAGCCAGTGAACCCATCCAACGGCAGCATTGTTTCCCTTGGAATTTCATGTTCACTGAAGACCGCTGCTCAAAAGTTGGGAAAACCCATAGGTAAGATTGTGTGGAGGGTTGGGGTTGTGGCTGGGTGGTAGAGTGCTCACCTAGCACGTGTGAGGCACTAGGTTCGATCCTCAGCATCACATAAAAATAAATAAAAAATAAAGGTTTGTGTCCAACTCCAGCTAAAAAATTTATTTAAAAGGAGATTGGGTGGACATTTCACTTATCCTTTGAAATGTCAAATATCAGCATTGAAATTATCTGATATTTCTAGAGGAAGGGGTGGGCCTGAGATCAGCTAAGCCGTTGATGGTTTTCAGTGTTTAGTTGGACAGCTGGACTTAGCCAAGCAGCCCAACATGTCTAAGACAGGCGCTTAGTAAGGAGGAGCACATTTCCTCAGAATAACAGAGGTTCATAAAGAAAACCATGCAGTAAATAAAACATATTTATTACTTTTAAGTACAAAAGAAAAACAAGTACATCATAGTAAACCAGAATCAAATACAGCAGAAATATAAAATGTAAAATTCTTGTACTCAGCCAATCTCATTCCCAGGGAACCATTGCTAATAATTCTGTTGTATCTCTTCTGTTTGTTTTTAAACTAATGTATGACACATAAGATGACATTTTGAAATATTCTTTGTTCTACTCTGACCTGAGGTTTTGTGATGCCTGGAAGGTTATAAAGCATGTCTTATTTATAGATGTGCCAGATGAGAGTTGAGTGAAATGGTTTTAGCCTGGTCTCTGAGTTTCCATAGTCCTTGCAACTTTGTGTCACACATCTGCATCTGAAGCTTCTTGGTGGTACCACTGTCTCCCCCTGCTCCCCATCCCCAGGCTGTGTTCTCCCCTTCTCTGATAGCAATATTCTTCTTATGGTTACCTCATTTTGGTTAAAAAGCATATATTCATAAACATGTGAGGACTCCCTCTGTGCCTGACTGCGTACTAGGCGGTAAGGATAGAGAGGAATTATACACTGTCCCCTCCTTCAAGGAGACTAGTAGCCTTTGCTCCTCTACTGTGTTCAGTCGTTTGGCAGGACACAGACTAGTTCTGCCTCTGTGGTTTCCTTCTGCCAACTGAAACATGCTTTGCCTTTCTCTTAGCTTCTATCCCTACTATCCCTTCCCCAGCTATAGGACTTTTTGGCCTTCTTCTGAGTGGTTGCAGTGGCCTCACTCAGTCTCCTGTCTGTCCCCAGCCTGCAATTTGTTCTACACATCACTGCCAGTGTGATAGCCCTAGGCACATCCTCCATGGTCCCTAGTCCCTCCCCATTGCCTAGAACAGTAGTTCACAAATGTGCTATGCAGAAATGCTTCTAGGGGATCTGCAAAGTCAAGAGGATTTTCATGATAGTGCTAAATAAGATGCTATTTGATGTTGTAGAGTGACAGGAAGCTGTGAGTGCCTTAGCACTAGGCAATGACACTGAACTGTGCTAGTGGCCAACGTATTCTTCACTACTATACACTCACAGTTTTTTAAAGTGCCATTTTCATGTAAGAATGTCCTTGATGGCTGTGTGTGGTGATTCATGCCTGTAATCCTAACTGAGGAGGCTGAGGCAGGAGGATCATAAGTTTGAGGTCAGCCTGGGCAACTTAATGAGACTGTCTCAAAAAGTGGGGAGTAGGGGCTGGGGATGTAGCTCAGTGGTAAAGTGCACTGTGTTAAATTCCCAGTACCCATAATATTGTTTCAACTGCATGCTGAAGGAGCTGCTATTTTCGTTTTCATGTGAAAGGATGACTGTTGATTGTTGAGGGTAGAAAAAAGACAGGGACCAGGTATTAAAGGGCCTTGTAGGCCATATTTATGAGCTTGGTGATCTATAGCAGCCTACGTTTTTCTCTACTTCTCACACAAGTCCAGTTCTGCTTCATTTCCCCACTTCCATGTACTTCTTGACACTCCTTCTGGCACAAAATGCAGTGTGGCTCTGAAGACTGCTGTGATCCCAAAATCAGAACAGAAGGAGAAGATGGGCCTTAATCTAGACCTTTGACCTCTGGAAATCTCAATACCCCAGCCGTGATTAGGCTTGTTGTGACTTGCCACCCAGACCCTGGGCAGACCTCATGCTGGGTTTACCACAACTGAGTGAGATCCCGAAGTGTGCATGAGGCTGTCTAGCCTTCCTGGGCAAAAGGAATAACACTTTAGCTCCACGGAATCTCACTTAACAGATGGTCTTTTGACTGAGCTGATTTTACCTGTGGCTCCTTGCACTAATCATGTTAAATTGATTGGCTTCTGCTTAAATGTGCCCTTTCCTTGGCTCCTACAAAGTAATGATGCCATTAGAAACCACATCAGCCAACCACCAGGTCAGGTAGGAGAATAGTGTGGGCTTGCACCTAATATCCAGACTGCCATGAAATAATGTGGTTGGACTTTGGTTTGTAGCTTATATTCCATATATGACAGAATACAAATATAAAGTTATCTCAGAGCACGACTTTCTTTTACCTTTCTTTCTTTTTTTTTTTTTTTTTTTTTTTTTTGATACCAGGGATTTAATCCAAGGGCACTTTACCACTGACCCATATCCCCACTCCTTTTTATACTAGGGACAGGGTTTCACTAAATTGCTTAGGACCTCACTAAGTTGCTGAGGCTGGTTTCGTACTTGCGATTCTGTTGCCTCAGCCTCATTGGTTGCTGGGATTACAGATATGTGCCACCACACCCAACTAGATTAGCCTTTAGACTAATATAATAAAGAGGATGTGGTAATAAAGCCTTGTATTTATGTAAACTAAAGCAGTGCTGCCCAACTTTTTTTGTGTGTGTGGTGCTGGAGATTTCACGCAGGGCCTTATGCATGCAAGGCAAGCACTCTACCATCTGAGCTATATCCCCAGCACCCCCAGCTTTTTTACATCAGAGCACCTGGGAGAAAATGGTAGTGTTTGGGTGCATGAACTGTGAGCCCAGGGACTAGAGGCCTGATGAGGGATAAGTGTCTTATTCATAGCACATCAGTAGGGAAGCTCTGGGCCAAGGTTTATAAACAACAGCATCCTCATTGATGGCTGACTTTCACTGGCTACCCCTTCTGCCTTTCAGTGTTAATGTTAAAGTACAGTGTAAAGTTGAAAGCTTGACTTCTGAGCCAGACTGTCTAATCTTAAGTCCCAGCTCTGTAACGTGGGCAAATGTGACCAAGGGCAAACCATCCTATCTCTTTGTATCTCAGTTTCTTCATCTGCAAAATGTGGGCAATAATTAGCTTGCCCTATAAAGTTATGAAGATTAAATGAGTGAGTGTATGTAGTATAGAGTCTGTAAAGTGCTTAGACATTGCCTGGCCTGTGGTGACTGTGTACACTGTAAGTCTTACTGATGATAGAGTGCACTGTAACTACTGCTGCCATTTCAAAGTAGTAAATGATCTGGGTCAGTCTCCCCAGCCTGCGTGTTGCCTCTTCCTCTGTCTCGCATGGCTTAGCTGTGGCCTCCTCTCTGAGAGTGTCTGTTCCATTTCCTTTAATTCCTTAGTTTCCTTTATTGTTTGTTTGTTTTCTGTTTGGGGTTTTGGTGCTGGGGATTGAACCCAGGGCCTCATACAAGCTGGGCAAGTGCTCTACCACTAAGCCACAGCTCCAGCCCTCTGTTTCCTTCCACTGTTTCAGCTTGCCATTTGTTTGGGCCCTCAGCTGATTGATGCCTGAGGAGGCAGCCAAGCTCGTGGTTATACTCTTCAGCTTGCTCTCTCTACTCTACCTTCTCTAGAAGGCCCTGTAGCTAAAGGAAATGCTCAGACAGATTGGGACCTTGAAAGAGCTTGAGTGGGTGGGTGGGGAGCAGGAGTTGTTTGCAGACACATGTTAGTCGGACCTGACCTGTTTGTTATCACCCACTTAGATGTGACAGCTGGTGAATTCTGTATAGGCTTTGTGAGAGTATGGAGTGCAGAGCTGGTGGCTTGGGGGAAAGTACAACTGGCTCATCAGGCTTTATAAAGAAATGACCCAGTTGTTTCAGAAGGTGGGCCTTGAGGTGACCTGCTAGGGAGAGAACTTGTTGCTATGTGCCTCCTTCCCACCCCCATGGGACTCCCTATCACTCTAGGAGTTCTCTGGGCCATTACCTGGGCAGATGCCAGTTTAAGTCTTAGATCTGTATCCTTAATACCTGCTGTACTTCCAGTATAATCAGTATTTGTTGGCTAACACATTTCACAAATGAAATACATAATGTATTTATGCATATAAAAACATGCATCCCTGTTTTAACAGAGAAAGCAAGATAAACATGCCTAGGAATGGAAACATTGATTATTATTGATGATGCTGAGACTGCTTATGATCTGATCTCTCATCACTCCACCTGTATGTGCCATGCTTCAGCTGGCCTGAACGACGCACAGTGGCCCTAACCATCCATGGCGCCTCTCCTGTAGACCTTAGGGTGTTTTTCCTGAGTCTGAGACGCTCTGTCCCAGCCCTACCCTGGGCAGTTCCCATTTACCCTTCAGGTGCCAGCTTAGCTGTCTCATCTTTCAGTTGCCCAGCTAGTCAGATTCCTCTCTTCTGCTCTGCAGCACCTGGAACTTCCCTGTCACGGCACTTGTCCTACCATATTGAAATTGTTATATGTGTTACTGCTACCAGGGTAGGTGTGTTCCTCATGTTCTCACTGTCTAGTACTGAAGGATCGGTAGGTGCCCAGGAAATACGGCATTGGTGAGTGAATAATTGGTGTGCTTTGTCTGGTTTCTTATTTGATCCTCACAATAGCCTTAGGGCATGGGCAGCCCACCCTTAATTCTTACCCATTTTGTTCTCTGACTCTCAGAGAAGCTGAACTACTGGCCAGAGTTCAGGCAGGAGTGGGAGCGACAGACAGCTTTTAGGTTCCAATGTTCAGGGCATTTCTTTGTCTGTTTTTTATAAAGTAACTCCTTTAAAAAGTAGTATTTAAAAAAATAAAAGCAGTTTTTATGTTTTCTTGTGATATCAGGGATCTAACCCAGAACCTCAAGCACACTAAGTGAATACTCTGTTACTGAACTTTACTGCCAGCCCCTTCATTTGTTGCTTTTCATAATTATAAAATTAATATATTTGTCAAACCAATAGTTTTTCATCATTGAATGATGAATTTCAATACAGAGAAATCTAGCTGCAATTTTAAAAACCATAGATTCTAAATTCCAATATGTATTAGAGAAAAATCATTATGTATTTCACTAAGAAATAAAACTTGATTTAAAAAATAATAGTTGTGGCTCAGTGGTAGAGCGCTTGCCTAGCATGTGCTATGCACTGGGTTCAATCCTCAGCACCACATAAATGGAAAATAAAGATATTGTGTCTATCTAAAACTTAAGAATAAATATTAAAAAATAATAGCATAAAAATAAAAAATTTAATTGCATAAAATTTATAGAATACTGAAAAATATGAATAAGAAGAAAATAAAAATCACCCCATCACACAGAGTAACTACCACAGATTAGAGATGGCCTGGACTTGAAGGGGCAGCATTGAGTTTGAATCTCAGAGAAACCATTAACTGGATGTTCGGCATCAGTAGGTTACTTAGCCTACCAGCTGTCTACTCTGAGCCTGTTTCCTTACCAGAAATACAGTAAAATATTTATTCTTGGGGATTATTGTAAGAATGAGACAAATATAAAATTCCCAGCACAGTGCCTGGTGCATAATCATACCCTTTAAATGAAGTTGTAGTTAACTGTTTTGTGTATTTCTATCAAGATTTTGAATTCTGTTGTGTGTTCATATGTATGTATACATACTTGTGCATGCACATATGTTTTTTGAAGCACCTTTATATATTTAATTATATCATTGGGTCTTTATAGCAACCGTGTGAGGTGGACAAGGCAGGAGTATTTTTAAATCTATTCTGCAGATGAAGAAATTGAGATTCTAAGAGGCAAAGCCACTTGGCCTAGGTACTGTCTGGTAATATGTGAACCAGGACTTCTACCTTGGTCTCTTGATCCCAGCAGTGTGCTGCTTCTCCTGTTCCACCTCTACCTCCACCAATTACACAAATGTGGGCCTCTGAGCCTGCCCAAGAGGAAGGCAAGGACTGAGAGCCTCCAGACCAGCTGGGTTCTGTCTGAAAACTGAAGAGGGCTCACTTCCTCCTCTAAAATAACAAATTGGTCTTTTGCTAGAAAGCTAAGAACATTTTGTGTCATAGGGGGACTGTGTCAGGGAACTGATTAGAGTACTGACCTGAATTCATAGGCCAGAATAGCCTTCCTCTGCCGCCTTTCTGTCAGAGTGTGCACTCTGTGTGACACACACTGCACTAACAGTATGTGCATCTTTTCATGTCATTTCCATTTCAGGGTGCAGTTTCCAGGGGTTGATATGTGTCTGACACTGTGCCATGCCTTAGAGACAGGGGTACACAGGGGACAATTGTGGCTTTAGAAGCACTGGAGTACTCAAGGCCTAGTGAAATCAGCACCCAACCACAGCCTCTTGCGGTGGGGCTGGCGCACTCATTACTAGTTCTGTGCAGTGATACTGCCCAGTGTTTGCCTAGTGCCTATCTGTGTTTGCACAAACCTTAACTCATCTGGAGTTATCAGGGAGCTGAAGGGGCAAACACTTTTGAGCTAGTTTGATGGTTAAGAATTCCTAGGCCAAGGGCAACAGGAAGGCCAAGGTATAGCTTGACCGTGGGACCTTCCACCTGTGGAAGCATTTAGTGATTGCATGTGTACTGAATTAAGGTCCCACAGACAGACAAATTAAAGAGTGGTCCACTTCCAGATGGGGAACTAGCAACCCCTTGATGAGAGCACAACACCTCTCCCCAACTCCCACCTCCCATCGTGAAAACAGGGAAGTTAAGCGTGTTTCTTTTTCTTCACCATCTTCTTACATTTTTTCTCCCTAGTTTCAAAAACAACTCTCCTTCAACAAGTTGTGTTTGCAAGGAAAGTCTTAACCATTTGTTCCTTCTGGCATACCCTCTTGCGTTGAGATCCATGCAGAATAAACCAGGTACTCCATCTTTGTGTGTGAAGCCATAAAATCTAATATTGAGTGTGCAGTGATGCCCAGAGGTATGCTGCTTCCCAAGAGGCTTGCAGCCTGCTGTGGTAAAGAGCAAGTATAAATTGCCACTAACAGGGTTTTCTAGCTAGAGCCGTAAGTATGTCTGAGCATCCCCTGTGAGTCACAATGCTGCCAGCTCTCTCGCTGCTCCTGCACGCTGCCTGCCTGTTGGCTGTTTTGCTTGTCAGCAGATTCCCCATAGAAGTAGGGAGGGGTGGGGGGAGGTGAAACCAAAATTTGTCCACTCTATACCTGGCTTACAGAGCTGATGAGACAATAGGTGGGACAAGAGTTGACCCTAGAGTGCTTGCAAGGTCAGGGCCATTCCTTGGCCTGTTGCCCCATGGTCAGAGCCCACTCCTTGAGCTCCTGAAGATGAGTGACCCTGCATTTTATTACTATGCCATTTCTCATATATTTTTTCCTTCAAATTTCCCTTGGTGAGGATAGGTGTCCTAGTACCAGTGTTTAATTCTTTGAATTCATACAGCATTATTGTCCCTAGATAAAGCTTGTGCTTGAAGCTATTGATGGAGTAGTATTTTTAGATCCTCTGTGCCACAGTCTGGCTGGGCACAAATGCCGAAGTCT
This sequence comes from Marmota flaviventris, assembly GCF_047511675.1. Classification (NCBI taxonomy): domain Eukaryota; kingdom Metazoa; phylum Chordata; class Mammalia; order Rodentia; family Sciuridae; genus Marmota; species Marmota flaviventris. Next base: position 36,070,456 of record NC_092507.1, on the reverse strand, counting down.
GGCTGGGCACACAATCACGAGCCACCACACAGCTTGTAGATTCAAACAGCAACTCTTTATTCCCGAACTCACACCAGCCGTCTACAATCACGTTCTGGGGAAATCCACGTTCTCTGCCCAAATTCACGTTCTTTGCCCAAATCCACGTTCTCTGGGCTTCTATCTCCAAAATATACTGTCTGAATCCCGTGAGAACTCAAGGGGAACTCAGGCAGCAGGATACGCCCTATTCCCAGCAGGAATAATCTTAAACCTTAAACCTGGAACCTAAACTGGGAACGCCCTAAACACGATTATCTTAAAACCGGGAACACCCTAATCTGCCTTGGTCCTTGAGCAAGGTCACCTACATTCAATGTCGCTGCAACATGTCAGCAACATGGGGTACGCTGGCAAGGAAATTGTCATACCTACTTGGCTAATGGCTCCCAGCACTCTGTATTTGAGATCCCTTTATCTGTGTATTTATCTGTTCTGTATTCTAAAGGTAGAATTTAAAATACGCCGTCATCAGATTCCAAAGATAGAAGGAAGCAAGCACCTAACCCGAGCTGTCAGACACTTGGCTGCTTAACCGTGCTTTCTGGATAACACTGTTGAAAGTGCATTCCGTGTGCCTCTCCTAATGTACTTGCCTCTGAGAACAGCACATAGACGGGCATCAGCACTAATCAATCTTCCAGGCAGACTTGCCATTTCTCTGATTCGTGTTCAGCAGATCCTTGGAGAAGGGAGTAGGCCTTTCCCTTCAGCAGGCAAAAAGCCAGCTTCCATTTTAAAATCTCTGAGAAAAAAAAAAATCCAACAACCCAGGGCCTGTGTTTATTGAAGGCTGGTCTAAAGTCCCTCACACCGTGTGCCCCATCAGCACTGGAGTGCGTCTATTTCAGAAGGATGTAGAGGCTTAATCACCCTGGTGGGGATTTAGACCCAGAGACTTCAGAGAAATCTTATTATTTCTAACTGCAGGCGAAGAGTATTAAGGCTCCACTCTGGATCAGGGGCATGACATGTTCTATAAGTAATTTATCTTTAACAGGGGAAGGCCCCTTACTAGAGTGTCCCAGAGACAGAACTGTGATTGGACACTGGCTCATGGTTCCTTCTTTTCTCTTTCCCTGTCTCAGTCTCCTGCTGCTCCTTTCTGTCCTGACCCTTTCCTGCCCAATCTGTCCAGTTTCTGTGTGCCTCAGTGCATCCTCCCTTTAACATGGGAGCCAGGTGCCTTCCAGGAAGAGAGTAATGGTTTTGCAATAAGTAACCTCATCTAGCAGCATGGTATAGACCTGTCAACTGCAGTTTCTAAGGAGGCCCTTTCTGCACCCTCTCTGAGGAAAGAGCTCGGGATGCTCTGGGCTCCACAGGCACTCAAGTCTGTACTCTTGGACTTGAAAGAATTTGGGGTGTATTCTCAGTCCCCTGCCAGCCCTCTTATTACCTTCCCAAAGTCCCCCAGAATGGCTTTCACCACATCCCTGTGCAAATCCTCTGATTTCATCTGCACCAGCTCCTGCTCCCACCCCCATTCTTGCCTAGTCCTGGTGCTGAGGCCTGAGAATGTCACAGGTGGGGCTCTGCTTGTGGATTCCTTGTTTTGTTGTGGACTATGGTTTGACTGGTAGCAGATCTAAATCCATGTGCTAATGAGCTTGGTTAAAGTAGGCTCCTGCTATCCTCTTCTAATCCAGCCTGTCTACCTGAGTTCCTTTCCACAGTTAATGATCTTTTATAATGGTTTTGCCTTTAGTTTTGCCTCCTGGGTTAAAACAAATCAATAGTCCTCACAGATATTTAAAAACCATCAGCAGTCCCCCCACCCACTACCTTTTTTATCCTTCCAGGTAGCTTGATCAGTACAGTGCTGTTTATCTCACTCCTCCTCTTGTCTCCCAGAGATGGGCAGCAGTGAACCTCTTCCCATCGCAGACAGTGACAAGAGGAAGAAGAAGAAGCGGAAGGCCCGGGCCACTGATTCTCTGCCAGGAAAGTTTGAAGGTTGGTCCCACAGCCCTCCTAGACATGGGCCTGTATTTCCCCAAGCAGGGGATGAGCATCCCAGTTCTTCTAGATGCAGATCTTGGTGCCAACCATGGTCATTTGTGTGATGGGAGAAGACAGGGGTGGGTGGGTTTACACGAAGGGGTGACAGAATGAACAGGGTGGAAAAGCTCTCAGATGATGCACAGTACTCCCCTGAACAGTCCAAGCACCCATCAGCGGGCAGAAAGACCAGTCTATCAGAGCTGTACATGGAGTGAGATTGCATTGTGTGTCCCAGCAGTGTCTCTGCCCCCAGCAGTTCCTGATAGGGCTGCTGAGAGGTAGAACAACCATGTAAGAAGAAGCAAGAATCACCAAGGACCATGGCTGTAGATGACACTGCAGGCTTCTCTAAATGGAGAATTTGACTCCTACAAAGTGTAGCTACCCGGCTAGGTGCAGTGGCTCATGCTTTTAATCCCAGTTGCTCTGGAGGCTGAGGCAGGGGGATCACAAGTTTGAGGCCAACCTCAGCAATTTGAGACCCTGTCTCAAGATAAAAAATGCTGGGGATGTAGCTCAGTGGTAGAGCCTCCCTGGGTTCAGTCTGCAGTACTCCAAGAAAAAAAAAGAGTGTAGCTACCTTTGCTGCATGTGTGTGACTCCCTTTTAAAGAGTACATATTGTGTTTAGGGGACATGATGTTGGGTCATCAGAAATTTGGGGTACTCTATGTGCAAAACACTAGGATCATAGCTGATGCTATTATCCCTGGGCATGGGGGAAGCAGATCACTGCTAAGGACTGAAAGAAAGGATCAGTAGCTGCTCTTCAACTATATTTCTTTCATAGTGAGACCTGAAGTAGCTTCCCCTCATGGGCCCTCTTCCCAGCCTTGCGAACACACCAGCAAGTTGATTGTTTTGTACAATGATTCTGATAACAAGCACTTTGTGAGTCAGGAACATTGAATTCCAACCACCTGACATGCTATCAAATGTAAAGGGCTAATGCTGAAGTGTGCACCATGAGAGAAGCATGTCACCTAAAATACTTACACACAGCAGTGTGCTGTCTGTTCGTACAAAGAAGTACTTAGTACAGGGGTTTGCCTGCCCTTTGCTTCCAGGGTTTTAGAATAGGCCTTTTGCTCTTTCAATAAGCACAGAGAGTTTTTCCTATTATTTAAGGATAGCCTCTGCAGTGACATACTTCTCATGACTAAGAGCGATAAGATCTCCTGTCATGGTTTAAAGTCTTCTGCTCAGTCTTGGTTGCCTCAAGAGAAAAGAGCTGGGGAATAGAGCCAAGGGAGGATGAGATCAGCCAGGCAAGGGCTATGCTGGAGACACAGAGAACTTGTTCTACTTTGTGAGCTTGGGCAGGTCACTAACATTCTTTCAACTCAGCTCTATTACTCTGTTACAACCACTGACTCGATAACTAAAAACTCAAGGCATAATTTGCAACCTCCTACTGTCTCTGATTTCCTGTGGATGACTTCTAAAAATTTCTCAGAAACCTTTAGTGATCTCCATTGTATGTGGTATAAATCGGAACTGTGTTTTATTCCTCTTTGTATCACCAGTGCTTAGCACAGATCTTGGTACATAATAGATGCTCAGCAAATGAGTAAATGCAAGAATTTTATTCATTCAAATCACACCCCTTCTATGAGGATCCCCAGGTTCCCCAAGAAGATCTCCTTCTCCTGTCCCACCCACCCCCCTTTTTTTCTAACTAGTCCCTCTATGTCAGTACTCACAGCACCTGGTTTTGAGGCTGCTTATGTATGTGTCTCTCTCCACTACTGGACTGTGACCCTTAGAGGGGAGGGACTCTATTTTATTCCTCACTCTGCCCTGCTGTGCTGTCTGACACACAGTAGGTGCTCAGGAAGTAGTGCTGAATTGAAACCCTTTCTCTGACCTCATCCCTAAAATGAGGAACAAGATGCCTTGTATGTGGTCTTGTTGAGAAACTGAGCTCAGAAAGCCATGTATCTTTCTTGTCAATGAGTTCTAAAGAGACATGGTGTGCCTGGGTGGTCAGATCCAGAGACCTAGTGATGGAAGATCTTCTTCTCATCTTTGTTTGCAGAGGGTGACTCATCGTGTTATTCCTCTTATTCATTTCACCCCTAGATATGTACAAGCTGACCTCTGAATTGCTTGGAGAGGGAGCCTATGCCAAAGTTCAAGGTGCTGTGAGCCTGCAGACTGGCAAAGAGTATGCTGTCAAAGTGAGTGTCTCATCTGGATGCCAGGCTTTACTTTGCAAATATTCATTCCCAGTTTGTCCTAAACCAAATAAATTTTATATTCTATAATATGGTGGCTCAGTAAGAACTTGAGTTCCAAAGCTAAACTTACTGGATTCAAATCTTGGTTTTTCTACTTACTTGGTTAAATCATCTAACGTTCCTGTCCTCCAGTTTCCCTATCTGTATAATGGGTGTAATAATAGAATATATAGAGAGAATTGTTGTGAGGATTAAATAAGTTAATAAGCGTAAAGTGCTTAGAACAATGAGTGGCTCAAAGTCAGCTTCAAGGAGTGGACAATCAGTTTTAAAATCGCCCTGCCTGACTCTGTTTTGACAAACTATTACTATTTGACATTGGGCAAGTCATAGAATCTTCTTAAGCCTCATTTTCTACATCTCTAAAATGCAGGTGACGATTCCTGCCCTTTCTTTCACATGGGGTGATTATGAAGATAAAAGTTAAAATGAACTGATAGAGGTAGAAACACTTTACAAACTGCTATACAAGTAATATACATTATCATGATGATGAAGATTAAAACTAAAATGACCAGAGCACTCTGCTTTAATTAGCTTCATGACCTTGGAGTGGCTCATTCACTGCTCTGTGCTCTGTACCACTGGCCATTCAGTGTAGAAGAAGAGATGGTGGTAGAACAGTGGTTCTCAAAGTCAGGTCCCTGGGCCAGCAGCATAGTGCACACTGGGGGCTTGTTAGAAATGCACATAATCTGTACCTATCCCACATCTGCTCAATCATAACTAGGGGTGGCCTCAGTAATGTGAATATCAATAAGCCAACCAGGTGATTTGGATCCTCACTGCAGTCTGAGAACCCTGGTGGAGGGCATGTTGAAATTGCATTGTATGTCAGAGCACCGGAGGGCTAACACAGAGAGCCGGGTTTCTCTGTACAGGAGACGGCCTGAGTCTCTTTTCACCAGTTTCCCCAGGTGGTTGTAAGACCCACTGTTGGAGGATCACAAAGCAAGAGAAAAGGTCTTATGAAAGCCAAGGGAGCAATTCAAGCTGATTTCCAGGCAGCCATCTGAGCCACTGTGTCTCAGTGCTGCCCCCTGTCCACAAGCCCTGGCAAACCTACTCCTGAAAGAAAGGCGTTCTGTTTTCACCAACTCTCTGCAGTCCCAAGCTGTGAATTGGGAAGAACACTTCTGCTGAGCCACAGTCCTTCTTGCCGGGGTGTTGTTTCAACCTGGCAGCAAGTGAGCTACCTCCTTTCCTTTTTGGAAATAAATTGGTATAAATTACAAGTAATTTAAAAAATTACGCAGGTGATAAAAACAACAAATGTAAATCGATTTCAAAGGTTTGGTACATCCATGGATGACAGATCTATTTCTTCCAATTTGGGTCACAGAAGAAAAACTCTGCCCTAGCTCCATGTACCCCTGACAACTTTGGACAGCTTAGTAAGTCTTTTCCAGCAGCTCTGTTCATGTCTTATGTCTTTCTACTCTCTAAAAGCTCCTTAGAGATGGGTAACTTCTCCTAACAGAACTCTGCAAGACTTTATTTATGACAACTTTCCTTACAGGCATCCTTCTGATGAACCTCAGAGTCCGAATGGAATGTCCAAATAGTCTGCTTCAAATTTTCTCTAAGACTCCCCAAATAGTTGTCCATGTTTGGCTCCCCATCTCCACAAAGGCCAAAGCCCATTCCCTCCTCCAAGAAAATTATGCTGTTGCTGAAAGCTTGCCTGCTGGAAAGTTCTCCCTGACTTGGACCTAAACTGCTTGGTGAATGAGATTGAATAGCTTGAAGTCAAATAGCTCCTGTTCCCCAGTACTGTACCTCACTGACTGCTCAGAAAATGGACCCACAGTTGGTTTACTGACTGATGTGGGCTTATTTAGAAAATTACAATCGGTCATGGATGTTTGTGCTACAACATATTGGAGACATTTGAAGTGTTGTGCTCAGCAGTGTTAAAGGAAGGAGTAGGACATCATCGTCTTAGCTGTGAGGCAGGGCGAAGCTTTGCAGAAAATTTGCCTGCAGGTTCCTTTTGGGTCCACATAAATCACCTGCTACTCTGTGGGCTGACGAATTGCTGCAGTTGGCATTTGGCAAGTATCTTCAGATAGAGAAGGGAGGAAGCAACCCACAATTTCATAGGTGAGAAGGAGCTCTAGGAGCTGGAAGAAGCTACCTAGGCTAGGAGCAGGTGTGGGGTAGTGAGGGTTTTGGGATCAGCTCTTTGGGATCATCTTCCTACCTTCTGGTATTACTGTAAGGGTTACCCAAGATTAGGTCTATATATCACTTAACACAGGGTCCGCTAAAGAGCAGGTTCTCAGAAGAGAAAGTGCTGACCTCTGCCTGGGGGAATTGCAGTGTGGCATTGAGCAGGCACTAGAGGCTTTAGTTCCTCCTCACCTGTCCTCCTCACCCTCCCCTTCCTCCAGCTCTAGAAGTTTCCTCTGTAGAGGATGTCACTCCTCAAAAAGCAGAAAGCTACCCTTCAGGACAGGGAGCCAAGTAGAGGTAGCTCTGTCTTTCTGGCTGTCTCAGTTTTTGCTGGGCAGCTGGGGGCAGCAGCTTTCCTTGCTATTGTGTATGGCCAGAGTCAAACAGGCTCAGCTGGGCTGGAAGCCCTCAGGCCAGTCTGCTACTCCCGCAGAGCCACAGTGCCCGAGTGGCCTCAGCCTACTCCAGACTTCCACTGGAAACTGAATTTGGACTGTGTTTGGCCTTGCATTCCCCAGGGAGCTCCTACTGAGGGGCTGTTTTGAAGTCAGGTGGGTGTATGTGAGATTTTATTCTTCCCACAGATCATCGAAAAACAAGCAGGGCACAGTCGGAGCCGGGTGTTCCGAGAGGTGGAGACGCTCTACCAGTGTCAAGGAAACAAGTGAGTATTGTGCGGGGGACTCATCGCTTTTCTGGGAGACATTTGGCCACCAAAAAGGAGGTTACTTCACACCATCCCCTGACCCTAGCACTTTGCTCCCACTCCTTCCCCACACTGCAAGTAAAACTCCTTCCATCTTTCTTGGGGAGAGAGGGAAGGAGGGAGGGAGGAGAAGCAGCAGTAACCACCCCCGAAGAAGCCATCTTCTCTTTAGGTGAAATGCTGTAAATCTCGCCTGTTAAGGTAAGTTAGAAGTCTGAACCGGTGTCTAGTTGGGGGTGATGTTTGGAGGGAGATGATGTTTCATTTCTTCCAAGTTCCTGTGGAAGCTAGGCTGCTGAGTGTTGCCTGGTAGAAATCTTTAGGGCTGCCTAAATACCAAGATGAGAACAATGAAGGTGTTAAGAATATTTGCTGCTATTCTCGGTTCCTAGTGAACCACCAACGGCGGGTGCCAGAGCCAGCTCCCAACCTCCTGGCTTGATAACTGGGCCATGGTAACCTCCAGCCCCATCTCAGGCTGCTCCAAATGAGTGGCCCTCCCACTGTGGCTTTAAATCAGGGTCACCTCCAAGACTGGCTTCCCCCTCTCTCCCTCCATGGCAGGGTCAGCAGGGAGCCAGTGGCCTGGTATTGATGGCTTTGTCATTAAGCTTGGAGGACAGGGGCTGCTGTTGATTTAACTCCAGGCACTGCCTCTACAATCTTCTTTCAAATTAGGCCATTTTGGCCATCTTATTTGGACGCCTGCACACTAGTAAAAGCCTCGTGTCTCCCAAAGTGGTCGGCATTTTTTATGAGGGACAGATTTTTATTTTCAGCCCTGCAGCTTCTTAGTTCAGCATTAGAGACTCCACTTGGTTTATTTCATTCTTTCAAAGAAAAAAAACCCCAACACCTCCAATATCCAGGCTGGTGGCTTCCCTACTGAGTTACAAGACGACCTTGTTGGCAGAGCACTGCATACTCAGGCAGACAGAGAGTGCTCACCGGGGAAGGCCACAAGTGCTACAGTGGCCAGGAACGCGGCCGTTTCATTAAGCAGCGCTTAGCAGTTAGGGTCTAGCGGTGCCCACGTTAGGCCCCAAGTCTATTTGACAGATGTTTCCATTTTCTCCAGGCAATGTAAATACTGCCCCGTGATTTATGGGCAAGAGGGAGGGCAAGTAATTATTTGCTGCTTGCCTCCAGGACACACACCTACTATTCAGTGTTATTAGCCGCAATTGCTTCCAGTCGGCTGCAGATTTTATTCAGTTTAATGTGACCGGGACTTTTTTATAACTCTACCTAGTGGGTTTTAGGGTTGGGGTTTGACAGCACAGAGTTGGCGAAAACACCAGAGACTAAACATTATGGAAAGATAAGGTGACCTGAATCTTGCTAACACCGTTGGCTGCTCCTCAAACATGGGTCTTTAATAAGCATTCTGATTTCAAGTTGATTTCTGCCCCACTACAGGGTGTTGTATATGTTTTAATTTGTATTTTGTAAGTGGACTTTAATATGTAATACAACCTCCCCCAATTTTTTCCTATTTAAGGAACATTTTGGAGCTGATTGAGTTCTTCGAAGATGACTCGAGATTTTATTTGGTCTTTGAGAAACTGCAAGGAGGTACTTCCTGTTGAGTATGTGTTTGGACTTCGGATTAAGACCCAGGGTGGTGATCATCCATCATGAATCCCAGAGACTTCTAAAACGAGTCAAGCTAATAAAAAGGATGAAGGACTTAAAAACTGCCCTTGATTTGGGAGAAGGGAAGCCGGAGGGAAGGATGATAATTAGCATTTTGCAGAGCTTAGAATGTCACCTGTGTGGGCATTCTATAAATGCCTTTTCATTATAATAGGAGTCATATATAGATACATTTAGTGATCAATTTATCAATCCCTGTTTTGACATATTCACCATTTAACTAATTTAATTATGGGGCGGAAGCGCTAGCTTACATTGTGAAGTCTGAAAAGGCTAAGCAGAGAGAAGAGGGCCCATTGTTTAGGACACAGAACTGTGACAGAGGGGAGGCCAAGAACGTTCCATTCTTCAGACAGGAGGATGCCATCTTGCCCACACCACACTGCTGTCGCCCACACACATCACTGGGATATGTGTTTAAGTTGCTTTTCTGACATAATGAAGGGAATAGAGAAGCCCTTTCCCTCCCCGTCCCTCACCCCGACCCTAGGACACACTTGCAAGGTGAATGTGGAGCTGAGTGGAGGGACACACGGAGAGCCTTGGTGGTCAAGGGAGCACACTTTAGAAATGAACAAAGCTAAGCTTAAGTCTAGCTCTGTTACTTACCAGGCCTGTGTCCTTGGGCAAGTCCCTTAACCAGTTCTCATCTGTAAAATGGGGATATTGGTAGCACATATCTCAGTAGGTTACCGTGAAGATTAAATGAGATAGTTCATGGGAAACATTTAGCACTGTGCCGGGCAGGCACTAAGGGCACAGTGAATGTTGATTCTCGATATTAAAACAACTGAGCACACTGGGGATGTCTTAGAAATATGGAGAGTATTACTTTCTGCCTTCCATTTTAACAAATTTAGAAATAAGAGACTCACTACAGCACTAGTTTTCTGAAAATATTTTCTAGCATGTTGGGCTCCTTTGACTGGCAGGCGAAAGATCTTTGACAGTTCTTCCCCATTTTTTTCATCCCTTCCCCAAACCAAAAAAAAAAAAAGTAAGCACGGACCATTTTTTTAATTGATTTTATTTTTTAAATACATGCCAGCGGAATGCATTATAATTCTTATTACACATATAGAGAACAATTTTTTATATCTCTGTATATAATGTTGACAGAAATTCATGTCTTCATACTTGTACTTTGGATAATGATGTCTACCACATTTCACCATCATTGCTAATCCCCTGCCCCCTCTCTTCCTCTCCCACCCCTCTGCTCTATCGAGAGTTCATCTATTCCTTTTATGCTCCCCCTCCCTATACCACCATGAGTTAGCCACCTTATATCAGAGAAAACATTTGGCATTTGTCTTTTTGAGATTGGCTAACATCACTTAGCATTATCTTCTCCAACTCCATCCATTTACCTGCAAATGCCATGATTTTATTCTCTTTTATTGCTGAGTAATATTCCATTGTGTATATATGCCACATTTTTTTTTATCCATATCCTCTACTGAAGGGCTTCTAGGTTGGTTTCACAGTTTAGCTATTGTGAATTGTGCTGCTATAAACATGCATGTGGCTGTGTCCCTGTAGTATGCTGTTTTTAAGTCCTTTGGGTATAGACCGAGGAGCAAGATAGCTAGGCCAAATGGTGATTCCATTCCCAGTTTTTCAAGGAATCTCCATACTGCTTTCCATACTGGCTGCACCAATTTTCAGTCCCACTAACAATGTATGAGTGTACCTTTTTCCCCACATCCTCGCCAACACTCATTGTTGTTTATATTCTTATTAGCTGCCATTCTGACTGGAGTGAGATGATATCTTAGAGTAGTTTTGATTTGCATTTCTCTGATTGCTAGAGATGATGAACATTTTTTCATATATTTATCAATTTATTGTATATCCTTTTTTGAGAAGTGTCTGTTCAGGTCCTTGGCCCTTTTATTGGGTTATTTGGGGGTTTTTTGGTGCTTAGCTTTTTTAGTTTTTTATATACCCTAGAGATTAGTGCTCTATCTGATGCTGAGGGGTAAAAATTTGCTCCCAAGATTTAGACTCTCTATTCACCTCACAGACTGTTTCTTTTGCTGAGAAGAAACTTTTTAGTTTGAGTCTATCCCATTTATTGATTTTGGTTTTAATTCTTGCACTATAGGAGTCTTTTTAAGGAAGTTGGGGCCTAGTCCCACATGATGGAGATTAGGGCCTACTTTTTCTTCTATTAGACGCAGAGTCTCTGGTTTAATTCCTAGGTCCTTGATCCACTTTGAGTTGAGTTTTGTGCATGGTGAGAGATAGGGGTTTAATTTCATTTTGTTGCATATGGATTTCCAGTTTCCCCATTTGTTGAAGAGGCTATCTTTTCTCCAATGCATGGTTTTTGGCGCCTTTGTCTAATATAAGATAATTGTAATTTTGTGGGTTAGTTTCAATGTCCTCTATTCTGAACCATTGGTCTACCAGTCTGTTTTGGTGCCAATACCATGCTGTTTTTGTTACTATTGCTCTGTAGTATAGTTTAAGATCTGGTATAGTGATGCCACCTGCTTCACTCTTCCTGCTAAGGATTGCTTTAGCTATTCTGGGTCTTTTATTTTTCGAGATGAATTTCATGATTGCTTTTTCTATTTCTATGAGGAATGTCATTGGGATTTTGATCGGAATTGCATTAAATCTGTATGATGCTTTTGGTAGTATGGTCATTTTGATAATATTAATTCTGCCTATCCAAGAGCAAGGTAGATCTTTCTATCTTCTGAGGTCGTCTTTGATTTCTTTCTTTAGGATTCTGTAGTTTTCATTGTATAGATCTTTCACCTCTTGTTAAGTTGATTCCCAAGTTTTGGTTTTTTTTTTTTTTTTTTTAGGCTATTGTAAATAGGGTAGTTTTCCTCATTTCCCTCTCAGAGGATTTGTCACTGATATACAGAAATGCCTTTTATTTATGAGAAGCACAGACCATTTTTAGGACACAGAAATGATACCTTCAGCTCAGAAGTACTGGCTTCCAGTAATTTGTATAGACCACATGAAACCAAGCTATATGTTCATGCCTGTGTCTGTCCCCATCACACACCAGGACTTGAATTATGTGTATGAAATGCTGGAGGCAGCTGGGCTCCTCTGTAGCCATATCACTTAGATGAACATTCTCCTGAGGCCAGACCTAGAGAGTAAAGAGGGTTTGGTTGGCTCAGGGCAGTCCATCCCCCCCAGGAGTTGGACCTCAAGTCCTGTTAGGGGAAGTCTGCTCTGAATCTAGCTCTGAGGCTCAATTCCTGGGCCTAAATCCTGTCTCCACCACTGACAAGCGTGTGATCTTTGGAAAGTGGCTTAACCATTTTTGGCATCAGGTTCCCCATCTATAAAGTGGGGATAATTATACTACCTATTTAATACAATTGTAATGAAGACGAGATAATTTCTTTTAAGAGCATTATATGGTGCTTGGCACATAGTAACTACTCAATAAATGTTAACCATTGCCAACAAAATGAATAACAACAAAGGGGAAAGTTCAGGAGGTAAAGCAGTTCCTCCCACAAACTTTTCAAGACCTTTACATATGTAGTGAGGTGTGGCACTTCCATTAGAAGAATCGTGCACTTGTTTGGATCTGAGCTCAGATGCAAAGAAGCAAATGTCTCTAAGGCCCTCTCAGCCCCACGTGCATTCATTTGTTTCTTTTGATTCCAGAAGCCAAATTAGCCTCCATGGCATTAATATTTTTTGCCATATAAATGATTGTTCTCTGCACATAGGACTTCCTCACAAACAGGCACAGAAGGTAGCAGTCAAGTTTTGTTCAGCAGATATATTCTTGTCCCTCCCCTGTGCCAGGCACCACATTTGGAGCTGGACATTTAGCAATGAATAAGTCTATGTTCACAAAGCTGTTCTTCTCTTCCCCTCTGCAACCCAGGCTCCATCCTAGCTCACATCCAGAAGCGGAAGCACTTCAATGAGCGAGAAGCCAGCCGAGTGGTTCGGGATGTCGCCGCTGCCCTCGACTTCCTGCATACCAAAGGTGATTCATGTCTTCACCTGGGTGGGCTGGGTGGGCTGGCCAGCTCTGGGTACCAAGGAAGAGGAGACAGGCCTGGCTGGGGGCTTGTCCAGGAGATGGCACAGCTGACTGGCAGCTGGAGATTTGGTCATGCTCACCCTCTGGAAGGGGAGGTGGGGACACTTCAACCTGCTCCGAGGCTTCCACCGTGGGTAGTAGGGAGATGGTGAGGCTGTTAAGCAGGATAGGCCTACAGGAAAAGGAGGGAGGGAAAAGAATGAATCTGACAGTGAACAAGGTGTGCATGCACTTGTGTACGTGTACCGGGTGCTTGGTGCTCCCTTCTTGATGGAGAACATAAAACTCACGTGTGATACCACCATTCTCATACGAAATTTTAGTGTCATTCCTTTCAGTGTTTTAAAGTTTATCTCTGACTTCAAAATTGACATAATAGGACATATGTGGTTGTATGTCTCTTGTTCACAGTAAATTAAAAAATACATTTTGTATTTATATGAAAGTTTGCGATATCTGTCGAACTTTGCAGCGATGACTAATGGGTTGCTATTGTTTGAATTACATTTCACTTGCAATCCTTTTCCTAAGACTGATAATTTAAGTACTTTTGTAGTGAATGAAATCTTTTTGCAAATTAAGCATTTTGACTTTTCCATTAATCTGTTGGACTATTACATACTTTTTAAAAATTTTACCCAAAAGCAGTACCATGGAAAAACCGAGTTCTGGCTTCACCTCTCTTCAGCTGTGTGCTCTCTGTGTCAATGCATGCCACATAGAGTCATGGGAGAATTTGGAGAGATGAGAACATCATCTACAGTAGTTAACACTTAAAAGCTCTTGTTATGTGCTAGGGACTATTCTAAGCCATGTGTGTGTGTGTGTGTGTGTGTGTGTGTGTGTGTATGAATTCCTTTATGCAATTGTGTGCCTTTTCTGTATGTATTGTGTGTTTATAGAATAAAGAGAGCATAGTTCCTGGCACATATTAGTTCTTTCTTAGATGTTGTTCCTTCCACTTTCATCTCCCAACAGGCAAAAAGCACTGTTATTCCTAATATTGATTCCCTTTAAGCATTCTTCCAGGTGGGTTGTGGAGGCGGAGCAAATAACATGTGACTTAGCTCCACTCCCTTCGTGACTGTGACTCCTGGCCAGCCACACTGATAGTGAGTGTTGAGGACCAACTGTAGGCGTGCTGTGCACACATCCCAGGCTGATGTGGCAGGTGTATGAGAGGTTCAGGTTCATTGACTCCACCTGGTTTCCTCCAGTGGCTGAAAGAGATCTGCAAACTGACAGTGTTCACATTGGAGCCTCGCACCTGGGATGAAAATTCCTAGAAGGGGGTGTCTCTACTTTCCACAGCATGATGAATCGCAGCAGTTCTGTTTTTGAAAGCTGGGATGCATGTAGGTAACACCTGCCTGACAAAGATTTACAATTGCTCCCCAAGCTGCCTCTGTAGATTGCGAAACTGGGTCATGCTTTTTATAAGAGCCAAACCTTGGAGGAGGGGTCTAGGCGGTTTTATTTTTTATTTATTTATTTATTTACAAGAATGCACTACCGGGGACGGAGGCTGGTGGTGTCTCAGGAGTTCTGAAGTGCTTGTTAACATCTAGCTGGCCAGCTGCCCATGTGACCAGAAGTTGGAGGGGATGAAAAACGATTTCCAGCTGAACTTGGCTGTTTTCTAAATAACTTCACGCTGGGAAGATGAATTGGGCAAGAATGGGTAGCCCTGAAACAAGTTCTATACTTTTAAATACTGGACACACTGCAGCTTAACCTCTGGGAAATGAACTGGAGCAGCTCTATGGCTGGTGCGCTCACACAGGCAGGCCCATTATGACAGCCTGGCTCTCTGCATTCTCAGGCCGGGGGACGAGTGGGCCATGGGTACCTATTTGGAAACTAAGGCTCTGTGTGCGGCTCATGATCCTTCTGTGGGAGCACTTGCTGTAATGGAAAATATCCTTCACTTTTAGTGCAGTGAGCAGTAGCCCGACTCAATTTGTGCAGGCTGGGCTGAGTTGCTCTGGGTTCTCATTCAATTAGGTGACTGATGAAGTTACTTAGCTTGCTGGAACTCTGCTTTTTCTTCTTAGTGAAGTGCCTCAGGTGGGCTGGGCCTTTGCCTATAGTAGGAAGTGGGAAGGCTGCCCACGCAGCTGATCATTGCTGGTGACTAAGGCAAGGTCTGCTTTTCTGCTTTCTCCACCACCTCAAGATCCTCCGCTGCTCTCCAGGACTTAGAAGTAGACTTTTGCTCAACTTTTCAGACCTGTCCCTGTGCTGTGGGTGCTGCAGAACGAAGGAGGAGGGGCAGGTTTCTCTGTCCTCCGCCAGGACACCCCAGACCAATTTGTCAGTGCTTTGTCCTTCCTTCCTTCCTTCCTTCCTTCCTTCCTTCCTTCCTTCCTTCCCTCCCTCCATTTCTCCCCTTCTCCCTCCCTCCCTTTCTTCCTTCTTCCCTCCTTCACTTCCTCCCTTCTTCCCTCCTTCACTTCCCCCCTTCCTTCCTCCCTTCTCCCAGGTGCCTTCTTGGCCAGGTCAGCAGCTTGTTTGTTTGTTTGTTTGTTTGTTTGTTTTGGGGGTGGTGTTTGCTGGAGATTAAACCTAGGGGCCCTTAACCACTGAGCTACATCCCTAGCCCTTTATTTTTTATTTTGAAACAGGATCTTTTAAGCTGCTTAGGGCTTTGCTAAGTCGTTGAGGCTGGCCTCGAATTTGTAATCCTTCTGCCTCAGCCTCCCAAGTTGCTGGGATTATAAGCATGTGCCACCATGCCTGGCAGGGCAGCAGCTTCCCTCAAGGGGTAAGCTCCTACTTGAAGCCCTCTGCAGATCTGGCCAAAATGCAGGGTGTCGTCTCTGAAGTACAGCACCCTGTGGCCAAAACTGTCCTTGAAGAGTAGGTGAGAAGAAAGTTAGACAGAATTGGGGTTATCTAACACTTGGTCCTCCGAACATTCAGGGAATCATGTTGAAGGAATCTTTTTTTAAATCAGCTACACAAGAAGAAATGAGGTAGAGCAGTCTAAGCCTCCTGAGATGTTCTTAAACAAGGCACTAATTATTTCTGCATTGCTGTTCCAAGCACTGCCGTCTGCAGAGCTCTCTGCTCTGCTTTGTGTTAGGCTGCACAATAAGAATTCCTGGTTGTCACTGCAGTGCTGAAAGGTAGGCTGGCTGGGATTCATTTAGCTCTTCTTATCCCTGCCAGACTTCTAAAGCCACTGCTTCAAAAGAACTTGCAGAATCAACTGTGCTTTTGGTTTGTGTCTCTGGTTACTTCTGCCTCCTGCAGCTCGTTGGTTTTTTAATGTACCATAATTGGGAATTAATCTGCGAACAACAGCATTTGGAAAAAATTAATTGTGTGTGGAATGTTTGATAATTATGTGCATATGTTAACTATTTCCTTGCTGCTTGTCATTTCAGGCATTGCTCACCGCGATCTGAAGCCAGAAAATATATTGTGTGAATCTCCAGAAAAGGTACTTAAGGCCTGATTTGGATGTACAACTTATCCTGGTCAAGCAAGCACCCTGCTCTCCATATAGATTGTTGGTAGTATTCTTGGCCTCAGGTACCAACTTCAGCTGATTGCCATGGACATGTGAGAGTATTGGACCCAGTATGTAATGTTTCAACATTCCAATATAGCCCTTGTTCCTTTTTTCTCTTTGTCATCTATGATTGGCTTAAGCCTACAAACTTGTAAAATATATGAGACCTGCATAAAATTAATGCTTTCTAGTACAACACATCTACTGTTAGAGCAGTTGTGAGTCAGAAATGACTCAATCTTACATGGGTACACCTCTGCCCATACGTGATATTTGTATGTAGGTTAGACTGTATCCACCACTAGAGGCAATAATTACGAAGCAAGTTCTTTAAAAGGGTTTTTATTTCCAAGGTGCCCATTAAAAAGAAAATATTTATTCTTGCTTTTAAACAAATGCAACTAATTTAAACATGGCCTAAATTCCATCTACTAATAAACGAAAGTGTTTGTATTTTTATAAGAACACATACATTTGACAAATTCGACACTTTTTAGGAGAGGTTTAGGCCCCAGTAGTGTTGGCAGCCCACATTCACAGCTTTGTGTGTGTGCATGCATGAGCAAATGCGAGAGCAACGTGCCTTGGTGTGGGTGAAGCTGTGGCTCATCCATAGGAATGGCTGTGAGAGAACGTGCCTTTGACATACAACTCTTGTATCAGCTCTAGTAAGATCTTATGACTTCCTGTCAGTTATTCTGTCCTAGAACTTTTTAATTTATCATTTTTATGGTTGTTAATAATAATTATCAATTAACATTTCTCAAGTGCTTACACTATGCCAGGCACTTTGGCTTATTTAGTATTATAAAGTATCTTGAAGAGATACTTTTATCATATTTATTTTATGGATGAGGAAACTAAAACTCAGAGAGTTAAGAAACTTAAAATTATTCAGATGATACATAGAAGAGCTAGATTAAAATAAGGTACTGATCCCAGCACTCACCGGTGTTCCAAACTATCCGTTATTGCCTCTGACTTACAAGGAACATCTTTTGTTTCATCTGCTCTTCATGGCACAGATTTGCTGCCCTTTTTTGTAATTAGAAAAACTAAAATTAAGAGAAGCTAATTATCAAAGGACATAAGAAAGTGAAAAGACAGCCTACAGAATGGGAGGAAATATTTGCAAATTATACATCTGCTAGGGATTTAATATCCAAAATACATTAGAATTCCTAAAACTCAACAACAAAAAGACAGACAACCCAATTTTAAAATGACCAAAGGATTTGAACAGAGATTTTCCAAAAGAGATACAAATGGCTAATAAGCAATGAAAAGATGTTTAACATCCTTAATCGTTAGGGAATTGCAAATCAAACCACAAGGAGACACTACTGTTGCCAATCTAAGATGACTATAATTTTTGTAATGGAAAAATAACAAAAGGGGGCTGGAGTTGAGGCTCAGTGGTAGAGCACTTGCCTGGCATGCGTGAGGACCTGGGTTCGATCCTCAGCACCGCATATAAATAAATAAAATAAAATAAGATCCATTTAAAGAAAAATAACAGGGGTTGGTGAGGACGTGGAGAAATCACAGAATTCTTGTACATTATTGGTGAAAATGTTAGATGTGGATTTCCTCAATTAGCTGAACATTGAAAGCCATATGAGTCAGGTATGGTGGTGCACACCAGTAATCTCAGCTCCTGGGGGGCTGAGGTGGGAGGATTGCAAGTTCTAGGCCAATCTAAGCAACTAAGACCCTGTCTCAAAATTTTAAATAAGGGCTGAGAAAGTAGCTCAGTGGTACAGCATCCCTGAGGTCAATCTCCAGTGCCAAAAAAAAAAAAAGAAAAGAAAAGAAAAAAATATACCATATGACCCAAGAATTCAAGGCAGAGACTTAAACAGATACTTGTATACTGATATGCATTACAGTGTTATTCACAGTTGCCACAAGGTGAAAACAGCCCATGTATCCATCAACAGATGAATGGATAAACAAAAAGTGGTGTATACATACAGTGGAACATTATTTAGCCTCAAATCAGAGTGAAGTTCTGATACATCCTACTACATGGACAAACCTTGAAAACATTATGCTAATTGGAAGAAGCCAGGCACACAAGGACAGATACTGTATGCTTCCACTTACATGAAATCTCTGAAATAGGGAAGTTAATAAAGGTACAAAGCAGGTTAGAAGTCAGGTGCACACTTTTAATCCCAGCACTTGGGGGGCTGAGGCAGGAAGATCACAAGTTCGAGACCAAACTGGACAACTTGACTCAAAAAAGGGCTGGGGTTGTAACTTGGTGGCAGAGCACCTCTGGGTTCAATCCCTAGTATTGGGGAAAAAAAGAAAAGAATCACTTGGGATTGGGATGAGCAGAAATGGGAAGTTAATGCTAGAGTAGAGTTTCTAGGAAGGTTTTAGAAACAGATGGTGATGGTGACACAACATAGATGTAATTAATGCCACTGAGTTATACGTTTAAGAATGGCTAAAATAACATGTTTTTATTTCACCACAATTTTTTTTAAAAAAGACTAAGTGAAAAAGAAAAGAGAGAATGAAAGAAAGAGGCAGGCAAAAAGGGATGTGAGGAAGGAGAGAAAAAGTTGAGAGCCTTGTGCGGGCTTCTCGGCAGGTGCGTTCACCAGCGATTTCACCTCGCCCCCTGTGCGGTCCTCCTCCTGCACTGCCAGGCCATCTATCGTGTGCTGTAGACACAGGTCACCCTCTTGTCCCAGGTACAGTAAGTATCAGCTTCTGGTGCAGCTGGCTGCTGAGTTGATGCCACCATGGTGACCATGCATCATACTTTTCCCAGGACTTTATGTGCTTAACTGAGAAAGACCACGCAAGCAAGCCAGGACAGGTCAGCCACCCTAAGCCACCTAAGATGGACAAGGGTTTTACTCCAAGCTCTTCTGACCTCCACTGAGTGGGCTTCAAGGGGACTGTCTTTAGAGATACATGAACTTCTCTGGCTTCTCTCCTGCTACCTATGCCATTGTTTGCCAGCAAGAGTTCCTTTTTATTATTCTGAGTTCATGGCCATCTCACATCATAGAGATCATTCATTTTTGGGGGGAAATAAGAAGGGAGCATGGGGAAGAGCACATCTTGGACAAAACCCTAAGGTGACTGACACCTGGTTAACCCAAGCAGAGTAAATATGACCTGGTAGACAGAGCCAAGCTATAGTGCGACAGCTGTACAAGCCATGTGTCCATGTGGTCATGCTGGTCTCCTCATGCCCTCTGGCTTCTTAGATCTGTGATCTCTGGTTTCTTTTTTCCTTTGCAGGTGTCTCCGGTGAAAATCTGTGACTTTGACTTGGGCAGTGGGGTGAAACTGAACAATTCCTGCACACCCATAACCACACCAGAGCTGACCACCCCTGTACGTATGGCCGGGTGCCCTGTTCCCTTCCTGCTGGGCACTGTGCTGGTGGAGTGTGCCTGATTCAAAGTTGTGGCATCCAGAACAGAGAGCTAAAGAAGGAAAATCAAATGTCTGTAGCCTTTCCAGGCCTGATTTGTTAGCTTCCAAGCCTGCCCCCTACACAGTTGTTAATGAAACTGACATTGATTGGAGTTTTAGTTTGGGGTGGGCCCTCTCTATTAAGGTAGAAACAGGTTGTCTCTATAAACACAGGCTCTGACTCTTGTCCCAGGTGAAAACAAACACTATTCGCATGTTGCACATGTAAAGTGAATGGCTCCAAGTTCCATTCTCTCTGCTGAAGTCAGCAAATCCCCCTTGTGGTGGAGGATGGGAGCAGTCTTCCCCTCCCCCCTCACCCCCATGGAAGAAAGCCAATAGCCTTTGTGGCGGGAACTGTGAGGTTCCAGGCCATATGCATGTAGGATTGTTTGGCCGAATTATCCGGTTGCTTCTCCCACTTCACATTTTATGCCCAGATGGAAGCTGCTTCTTCCTAAGACATATCTTGTACATGTTTGATGCACTATAATTAGGATGACTCTTTTGAGACTTGCATGCTTCATAAGTGAATTTTCCTAATAGCCTTTTTTTATAAGACATGCCTTTAAATATGCCTATATCATTCTTATGCTAAGCAACATTATTAGTAATGTTTCTGTATTAGCTTTTAACACACGGGGCTACCTTGTTCTCAAAGTCATTAACGCTAATTGCCAATAACAAAGAAAATATCCTTTCTCAAGTGCACTTACCATCTTCTAATCAAATTAGTTTTGTGGGATGGGAGTGGGGGCTACTTCTCAGTGAGCCTGAAATAACGAAGTGGGGAGCAAAAAGAATGTTTTATTTTTCTCAGCAGTTTCTACGCAAGGGTGGGAGGGAGGAGTCCTGGATCCTGGTCCTGGGTCGGCCACTGCTGAGCTCCTTGACCTATCCTGGGCCTTGCCTTTCCCATCTATAAATGAGAGGGGCAAGGAAATTGAACTTGTCATCAGACTAGCTTTGATGATCTCTTAATTCTAAATCCTTATGCTTCCTTGCTTCCAGTTACCTGGGAAACTGGACAAGAATCACTTTAAGAAATCCTTGCTGGATGGAGCCATAGATCTCCCTTCCTGCATTTAAATGGAGAATTGAGGCAGGGAGAGGCTCCTGGGAGTTTTTGGCCAAGGTCTTTGCCCACTGGAGAGGAACCAAAAAAGATAAGAAGTAGGCTTGGATCTGGTCATGTGGACCACAGGGCAGTGTGGCTCAGTTTAAGCTTCTCTGAATGCCTTGATGATACCAGCTGAGCCTTGACTTTCCTGACAAGCTCCTGCTGTCACTCCATCCTTCCATCCTCTTTTTTTTTTTTTTTTATTGTTTTTAGTTGTCAATGGACCTGTATTTTAAAAATTTATTTATATGTGATGCTGAGATTCGAACCCAGTGCCTCACACATGCTAGGCAAGTGCTCTACCATGGAGCCCAACCCCAGCCCTTCCATCCTCGTACTCAAGTTACGTTCGACATTTTGCCATCCTCTCTCCCTAAAACTCTCTTCTCTGCCATCTCCCTCTCCCCAACCTGGTCCTCACAGTGCGGCTCTGCAGAGTACATGGCCCCTGAGGTGGTGGAGGTC
Organism: Marmota flaviventris; assembly: GCF_047511675.1. NCBI lineage: Eukaryota > Metazoa > Chordata > Mammalia > Rodentia > Sciuridae > Marmota > Marmota flaviventris. The sequence goes on along the minus strand of NC_092507.1, from coordinate 36,049,058 downwards.
TTCAGAGACGAGGCCACTTTCTATGACAAGCGCTGTGACCTATGGAGCCTTGGCGTGGTCCTCTATATCATGCTGAGTGGCTACCCGCCCTTTGTAGGTCACTGCGGGACTGACTGTGGCTGGGACCGGGGAGAAGTGTGCAGGGTTTGCCAGGTGAGTGTAACCAGGGCCACAGCACATGCCCACCTGGGGCTCAGTAGGCTGAGATTGTTCCTGATCTGGAAGGGGTTCATAGTGCCCTTCTGTCAGGGCAGCCAGGGGGTGAAATAGTCAGGCATTCAGCCCAGCTAGGAGTTCGGGGGGGTTGCTGGAGACATCATACCTGAGCAGACTCTGAAAGGACGAGTCTTGCCCATGGGAAGAAGGTCAAGAAATATGAGAAGGAAGACCAGGACAGGCAAAGCCCTGAAGCAGCCACCGGGAGGAGTACGAGGTTAATGAAGGTGGCAGAGGAGACCTGGGAGGTTACCTGGGCCCAGTTCACAGAGCACTCTCTGAAGGGCTGAGAATTGGGGCTTTGTTATACAGGTGATATTCCCCACTCGTCATACCTCTAGCCATCTCAGTGGCTGAGGGCATTCCGTATTGTTTGGTGATTTAGGGGAGAGTGGGGGTCTAGGAAGAGGCCCTGTCTGTGGCATCCCCCAGCCATGAGCAGCAGCTGCCGCTGAGGTCAGTTAGAGCCAAGATGATGGACTCTGTAAGCCACCCATCCTGCCCATGCCCTGGCCCTGTGGCCTCAGGAGGAATCTTCTTTCCTAGAACAAGCTATTTGAGAGCATCCAGGAAGGCAAATATGAGTTTCCTGACAAAGACTGGGCTCACATCTCCAGTGAGGCCAAAGACCTCATCTCCAAGCTTCTGGTTCGAGATGCAAAGCAGAGACTCAGTGCCGCCCAAGTTCTGCAACACCCATGGGTGCAAGGGGTGAGTGACTCCAGGGCAGGGTGGTATGTCACCTCTCCAGGCCATGGCACACAGCAGCTTGGCCATGAAGAAGCTCTCATGCCAGCTAGTGAAGACCCCCAGCCCAAATGATTGCCCCCAGCTGAAATGAGGTAGTATAGCAGCTTCAGTAGCTTCAGTGCACAGTGAACCCACTCCTCCTTACCTGCCAGCCCAGCCCCTAACACAGCATAGACTTGGCTCTAACCTTGGCCATAGACTAAATCCCCATACAGCCCTCTGGGGGAATAGGCCATGCCTCCCACTATTGGCAGGAGCACCTAGACCAGAAGCAACTTGATATTGTTATTCAGGGCCTGCAGTACCATCCTCTTGTACAAAAACACCACTGGCTGAGAAGCAAGACCTTGCTGCCCTGAAGCTTGTGTGGCTGCCCTAAAGACTGTATGCTTCTCCTCATGGCCTGGGGCTCTGGGGGCTGGGGCTGGGAAGGCAAATGGTGTTTTCCCTATGCTCAGGATTCACGTCTTCACTAGAAAGCATTTTTAAAAAATCCTCCTTGGTTAGTCACAATACCTGACTTCCACTCTGAGGAGTCTGTCGAACCCTCTTGCTAGTTACTGTGTCTCATTGATCTACCAGGCCCTAGCTGGCCTCAGTCACCCTGCCAGTGGAAAGAGGCAAGTGTTGCCTGCTCATGTCACAGATGAGGATCAATCCAAGAGTGGCTCAGGGCCTAATTTCCAGCCACCCAAGAGTGAACTCCTACGGGGCTGGGGCTATAGCTCAGTTGGTAGAGTGTCTGCCTTGCATGCACAAGGCCCTGGGTTCGATCCCCAGCCCACACACACACACACAAAAGAGTGAACACCTACCATGTGCTAGAGAGGAGCCCAACCTGTCCTCATGGTCTAGTGGAGAAAGGGACAGTGTGAGGAATACTTGGGAAAAGTGCTAGAGGCACAAAGGGACAAGACCCCACCTCTGCTGGGACTAAGACGGGGAGGTGTTGGGCAACAGGGACTGCTTCAGGGGGGAAATGACCCTTGAGCCAGGTCTCAGAGGGCAGTGAAGACTTTGCCAGGGGAAGAAGGCTGTCCTTGCAGAGGCGGCTGTGACTTCAGAGTGCACCCTTTTGTTCTCTCCTCTGAAGGTCTGGCCCTGCACTTAAGCAGTGACAAGTCCCTGTGCTGGGCTGAGAGCCTGTAGTTACCTGCCCACTCTGTGCTGGCTTGGGTGGGACACCTCTTGGAAAGAGGGAGCAGTGCTTACCCACAATCTGTCCTTCCCATTCTAGCAAGCTCCAGAAAAGGGACTCCCCACGCCGCAAGTCCTCCAGAGGTAAATGCTCCCACACACCCAGTGCCCTTCTCTCCTCCACCTGGACTTTACTTCAAGCCCTCAGCCATGCTGGGATGGAAGTGGGGGATAGGAAACCCATCCCCAGGCTCAGGTGCTCTTCTCAGTCCCCTCCTCTCTCCCTCTCCCTCCATTATAGAGCTGTCTCTCTCTGCACTTCTTTCACCTAGATTGCTTCATTTGTCCCCTAGCACCTTTAAGTCCCTCTTTGCTTTGTTTGCAGGAAAAATCCTGTTCTGCATACCCACTTGAACCTAACCAGAAGTCACTGTTCACAGTCCACAGACAGATCTGATCTGTGGGTTATTTCTACCAGGTGTCCTTTTGCTCTTGATAAAAGTAGCAGAAGTGAGGGGCATTGCAAGGCAGAGGGACCGGCTGTCACATATACTACTAGACAGTAGTGATAATGGCTTCCATGTCAAACAGCCCAGGTCTACCATGCACAGTAACCATGGGCTGTTTGACTGTACAACCTTTGAACAACTAGATATATTCCCAGTGAGCTCTACCCCAGCAGGCAGGGACTAAGCTATGTGGGAAACCCTTCAGGTAGCCACTTTCATGGCCAATTTTTAGGAGTTACACAGGGAGGTATTCCCCTGCATGGGCTCGATTCACTTGCCCCAAGATGCTGTTGCCCAGCTAGGTCCCTCCCTGTTTCTGTGGAGTTGTCTCCAGATGCCTTCAGGTGCTAAACCTCATGAGGGTCCCCTTTAAATGATTTATTCAACAACCCAAAGTGCCCATCACAGGCTCACCCTGAGCTGGGTTGTGGGAAAACACATCAAGAGGCAGTCCCTACTCCAGGAACCCCTGACCTTCCAGGGAGAGGGATGGGTGGCTTTAGTTCACTGTGTGTGGCCCTGCCTCCAGAAGAGCTGTGTGCAGAGAGGCTCAGAGCAGGGAATGTTGAGGGTTGAGGCGTTTGCTCTGACCATCCAGTCCCAGGGCTATTTGAGGCTCAAAGTCCATTCTAGCCTCAGTCAAACCCAGGAGAGAACTGCTCGAGAGAGTCGCCCTGCAGTTCAGAAAAATCTGACAGGAGTACGAAACCCAGTGTGGAGTAGGCATGTTGCAGAGCTGACCTGGCTAACCCCAGGTCCTGTTCCCCTCTTCTCTTTCTCTCCCCCAACCCCACCCCACAGGAACAGCAGCACTATGGACCTGACCCTCTTTGCAGCTGAGGCCATTGCCCTTAACCGCCAGCTGTCTCAGCATGAGGAGAATGAACTGGCCGAAGAGCCAGAGGTGCTGGTGGAGGGCCTCTGCTCCATGAAACTCTCTCCTCCCTCCAAGTCTCGCCTGGCCCGCAGGCGGGCCCTGGCCCATGCTGGCCGCAGTGGAGACACAGGACTGTGCCCAACAACCTGCCCAACAACCACAGGACTCTGAACAGTTCCAGCCACACCTCATAGGCCTTGACCTGCCCAGGTATTGCCCCTGGAAACCCGTGAGGCCAGTGTCTGCAGAGCAGGCAGAGAGGCCTGTTTTGGGGCTCCAATCAGGCTTTTTCCACTTACAAAGGCCCTGCAGGGCCCCCCCCCAATGCCCCCCTCCCCATTTCCCCAGAGTCCTTGAGGAAAAAGCTTTTTCCAAAGGGGTTGTCTTTGAAAAGGAAAGCAATCACTTGTCACTTTGCATAATCGCCTGCAGCTGGGACATCTCTGCTGGACTCCACCTGCTCACAAGCCTGCAGACCCCAGATCCAGCCTGCTCTGTGACTGGGCTGTGCTGCTGGGGCTGCAGCCTGCAGGGAACCAGCTTGGAGAAGGAAGCCGAAGCTCAGTTGACAGAGGCTGCCAACACACTTGACTCTCCCCCTCTGCACTGCCACCCTCCTCTGGCAGTCCTTCACCTTCCTCTGTCCTCCGGACGTCCTCTTTGCCTGTCTTCTCCTTTGGCTGAGCAAAGCCACCCCCTCAATTCAGGAAGGGCAGAGAGAGCCTTCCTCTTTCAGGAGGCCAGATCAGTCTTCCAGTGTGCAGCGCGGAGAAGCACATAATCTTTCTTTGCTGTGACCGAAATGTGTTCCTCATTTATCATCCTCTTCCTTGTTTGTGATTGCTGCTAAAGTCAGTATTATTTCATTTTTTAAAATGGGATTTTTAACCATGCTGTTCCAATCCACATGGAACTTTAAACTCTCACTGCAAGCCCAGGGATTTTCTAGAGTGGGATGTCCGTGGACTTGGGTTTTAATCAGTTGTGTCCTATGGTTCTAACTGGTTTTAAGCTGTTACTAGGATGAGCACCTTAGAGATAGTATCAGTGTCTTCTGCTGCTGTATCCCCCGAGTCATGTATGAAGCATGGCACAGATTTGGGGCAGTTAGACGGAGCTCTGTGCCTAGGTGAGAATGGCAGGCCACCCGCTGCCCTGGTCTGCACCATGTGGTGCCTGATGCCCGGGAGCATGAAGATGCAGCCAGTGTCAGATAAGCTTTTGAGTTACATAAATAGGTTGCATATGTCTACACAACACCACGACTATGACGCTATCACACATTGTGCTTGTTTTAATAAAACTATTTTAAATTTGAGCTGTGGCCCGCTTGGTGGTTCTTTCTTCCCCTGCATCAGTCATGCAGACCTGAGAAGGCAGAGCTTCTGCACTGAGGCTGAGCCCAACCAGATGGGCAGAAGGCGCTCTTGTCAGGACCCCCAAATATAACACTATGTTTGACCTGAAAAATAAGAGGAAGGAGACATTGCTTTCCTTTTCTTTAGATGAGGAAATGAGATTCATCAAATGCCTATCCGTCACTTTGACTGGGACCCAGAGATGAGTCAGAAGCTGTCAGTACTCCTTAGAGCCTCCCCTCAGCGAGGGCGAGGCAGTGTCCACAGCCATCACACTAGCAGATCTCAAAAGGAACTTTAGTAGATGTCCCTGAACCCACCCCACCCACGGGAACAAATTGCCTTAGCATGGCTGAGCCTTTGTTGAGGACCTGTTTGTCCTCGACGGCCTGTCCTGCCAGGGCTGGCAACACAGAAAAACAGTGCCTCCCGCCCACAGTTTTCGTGTACACCATGCAGAGGGCTTTTCATGTAATAATTCCAGGGCCACACTAGGAAAGACTTTGTAGGTCCCCAAGGAGGTGACAAGAGGGAGGTCTGAGTGTCAGGGCAGTAGACTGGATGCTGATGACAGCTCTCTTCCCTCGGGACAGCAAAGAGGGAGAGAGGATTCCCTAGTCTCTCTTCAGGGCCAGGCTACCAGCTGTCCCACACCATCTGCACACAGTTGATGACATACTTTGTGGTTGGTCTTCCCTTTGCAATAACCCTTACCACCCTCATGTCCCTTCTTCATCAACCAGAAGTGAGGCCACCTGGGAAATCAGACCTGCAGAATCTGAGCCTCTTGGCCCGGCAGTTCCCAGCCCCTGGAACCCTGACTCAAGCCCCAGCCAGTCAGTTCTCCAGGTTGACTCAACAAGAAAGTGACTCAAGGGACTTCCAGAGCTGGGCACTCCCACCTGCCTCCCTGCCCTAGTCCACACTGCCCTAGTCCACGCTGCCCTAGTCCACGCCGCCCCGCCTGCCCATGGATCTGCATCATTACTACCATGCCCACTTTGGCTTGCTAACATTATTATGCACTTTCTAAGTTAACAGTGCTTTCTAACAAGTTTAAAAGCATTATTTAATAGTCCTAAGAGGTAGGTACATTATTTTTACCCCACTTAACATGAAAAATCAAGAAAAGGAAGAATAAACTAGTTTTTCCAGGACTGTATAGCAGGAATGGTAGACCCAAAATCCCTTCCAGAAAGGCTTTGGACTCAGGGTCTTGCTGCCAGGGTTCAAATCCCAGCTCAGCTTCTTACTATCTGGGGCCTTGGGCAGTTTCTCAGTTTCTGAGAGTCTGGCTGTTTTCAGCTACAGATGTAGGTCTCAGTGCTTAGTTCATGATGCTGCTGTGGACATTACAAAGTAGTAGTAAGTGTCAACAGAGGTTCTCAATACACACTGTAGGTCCCCCATAAATACCAGTGATGGTTTTAGTTCTTTTTTTTTTACATACATGACAATAGTGGAATGCATTACATTCAACACAAAGATAGAACTACAAATATATGTATGAAGATATAGTTCTATCTTTTTGTGTCTCCTAGAGCAGACATTTCAACCCATGGTCCCAGTGATAGGACCCACTTCCTTCAGCTCAGGGAGCCCTCTTCAGAATGGCTTGTATGTTGTGAAGATCCCTCTGAGGCTTTCAAGATGAGACAAGCCTCTGGCCCCCTATGGGATCCTTCTGCTGATGGTCTTCTCTGCCCCGGGGGCTGAAGTCCCTATCCCGAAGGGGCAGCTATTGGGCCAGGGAAAAACCAATAGAATGCCAAAGGAGCCTGGGAAGTCCTGCTCTGCTGCACTGAGGCAGATATGGCAACTGTAGTAAGGGAGGCTCTGGAGTAGCAGAGCCCCTCCCAGGCATGCTATGGCGGAAACCAATTTCCCTACTCTAGGGCTCACTCTGGGCTGGGCCTTGGAGAAGAGAGCTGGTCCCAGCCTTTTGGAGTGTCTTAGACCTCGGGCCTCTTTCCACAAATCCAGTAAGCGGGCCTTGACTCCAGCCCCAGTCCTGATTCAACTGGACCTTGAGAACTTCTTTCTGAGGGCATCTGCCCATAGGAAAGAACTTCTGTGCCTCCATGTGTCACCTGCCTGAGCTCTGGGGGCCCCTCCTGCCTCCTGGCCCACTGTCCCTTACCAAACCCAGCTCCATAATCAGCAGTGCCTTGGTCCCACGCCAAGTGCTCCAGCTGCTGCAGGTCTGGAGGGGGCTGAGAGTAAGGTCCCCCCAGGGCTGACATGCTTGTTGCCATGGTAGCGGTTGCCTTGGAATCCGCTTCCCATACTTCAGCTTCTGAATGGTCCAGGAAAGCTGCCTGTCCCCCCAGGGACCAGTGAATTAATCACACTCTTTTCCAGGGTTCTCAGCCCTCAAGGAAGATAAACAGAACCAAACCAAGCTGGGGCCTATTTGCCCACTCTTCCTCCCCACCCTCACCCCACACTGGGTCTTGGCGCTTCTGAGAAAGGAAGAGCACAGGCAGACCCCCTCCAGCCCCTGCCTTGCCAGAAGACACAGAGATCTTGAGGTGGAACCTAGCAACATGCCATGGCCTAACCTCACCCTGAGTTCCGTGGCTCCAGGAGGACACATGGGGCTTGGGTTCTGGATGTCCCTGGGCTCTCACCCATCTCAGCATTGCCCCTTGAACTCATTTACCTATTACTACAAGCACATCACCCAGGGACAATTTCCTTTTTCAGGAATTACATAATCCATATTGAGAAAAGAATTGGCAAGGCTCCCCATCTACATTGGTAACTGGTTCAGGAACCCTTAATGATGTTCTCTTGTCGAGGGGAGAATGCATTTCCTGACTGGTTCGTTTGACCACAGTGTCTCCCTCTGATGGAGGGTGCTACGGTTTGGATATTGTTTGAGTGTGTTTTCCAAAGGTTCATGAGTCAAAAGCTTGGTCCTCCATGTGTCAGTGTTAAGAGGTGACAGAACCTTTAAGAAATGTGGCCTGTGCATAGTAATTAGTTCACTGGGGGTGCTGCCCTCAGAAGGGACTGATACTGGTCTTGTGAGAGTGGGTTGTTATAAAAGAGTAAGCCTGGCCTCTCCCTGCTCTCTGGTTTCTTGTCTCACCAGGTGATCTCACACTCTCACACATGTTCCTACCACTGTGATGCCATCCCACATGAGGTCCTCACCATGAATGGGGCCACCCAATCTTGGACTTCCAGCCTCCAGAACTGTGAGCTAAATAAACCACTTTTCTTTATAAATTTGCCAGCCTTGGGTATGAAAATGGACTAATACAATGGGTTTGCTAATTCCTCCTACCTCAAGTAAAACAATATGGAAATTTAGGACTTCTCCACTAAGCAAGAATCTGGGCACACAGGTTCTATTGAGGACTCTGGGGCAACTCTTCTGCCTCACTATGTCTCAGTTTCCCAATTCATTCCATAATGGATCTGGAATGGCTTTATGGTTTGGTGAACCTATAACTGAAAATGGCTTCCTATGTCTTTCCTCCTCCCTTGACTCTTTCTGGGCTATGAGGGATTTAGAATGTCAAAGAACTCTTAAATTTGAATTTGGTTTTCAGTGTTTGAAGGTCAGAATGTTGTGGCATCTGAAACTTGCAATGCCTGGCCCTAGCCTCTGCACCCCCAGATGAGGCCATCCTTCAGTGAATGAGGTGCAGTGGCTGGCCTAGATGCCCAGTGTACGGCAGAAAGCATGGCCTCAGGGGTTCTGTCTTGCTGATGTGGGAGAGCCTCCCTCCTTAGACCACAGAGGGGCCACTGCAGGCCCTGCCTGGCCCAGAGTGGCGCAAACACTTAAGGGGAGTGGGGGCTGGGGCACTGTGGAGGGAGCTCAGATTCCCAGAGCATGGCCTCTTGGGAACATTTTTCATGGACACTTATTTTGGCAGCTCCTCCTGAAACTAGTCAGTGGGGGATCAATACATGTGACAGAGACATGAGCTGTCATTTGTTGCCTAATTAGAGGAATAATCAGACCTCAGCCTGGAAGGAGGCACAGGGGATGTTAGCAGGGCAGCCATGGCTGGTGAACACCTGGCTCAAGGGGCTTCCTCTTTATGGGAGCCTGATGGCCCACCCATGATTTGCAGTCACTCTCCAGCTGCCTGGCAGTGTCACCCACTCCACTCCAAAGAAAGATTGTTGGTAGAGTCGGAGGTTAACTGGCTCTCAGAGTCCTTTTCTCTTGGTAGACCCAAGGTGGTCACATAGGCACAAGCCCTCCCCCTGAACTCTGTCCTATGTCCAGATGCCAAACCCAGGTCCCTCTAGCCATGGCGTTCTGTGGACCTCACTTCTGAGCTTGCCCTTGATGGTTCACCCTGTAGACAGAACAAAGACAGAGAGCAGGCCCCTGAGGTGGGGCTCTGGGACAGTGGTGGGCAGCCCACTGACCAGGTTTGGTCAGCAAGGTTGCACGAAGTGGGGTCAACTGTGCAGGTCCCACTGGACAAGGAGGGGTTTTCCAGACGGCAAAGACCAGGCAGACACTCAGAGCAAGAGAGCAGGACAGGAGTGGGGACGGCGGGGAGTGGGCAGCTGTGGAGGCAGATCTTGAGCATGACCCAGATTGCAGACATGATAGGGAGAGAGGGACAAAAAGAGGCCAATGGGGCTAGTGACAGGACCCTAAGCAGAATGGGTGGGACCCTGGGAACTGCCCATGTGGGGACCAGAGCCAGGCCCTATTCTGGGACGGCAGAGTACCTGAACCATAAAGGGCGACAGAGAATGCAATGAACAAGGAAGGCTGGACCTAGGGCTCAGCTGGATTGGGCTGGTTACTATGCTCATCCTCAGGTGGGTGGACCCTGCAAGGCAGCCAATCAGGCAGTGTGGAGGAGCTGAGGACACCGCCAGGCCCCAGCCTCTGCTCCAGTCCCACTGACATCCAACCCCCCCCCCCTCAATTCATCTTCCCACCCTACCCCATACCCACCACTGCACAGATACCAGCCATTGCTCTTCCCTGTCAGCTCCCAGCTGGGAAGCTGGGGACAGATGACAGGCTCACTCTCTCATCCCACTGGCAACTAAAAAGGGGGTGGGTACCAAGAGTACCAAGGAAAAGGGGATTCTTTAAGGCCAATCCTCAACCCTGCCAAGGAGTCTAGAGGTTTTCAAGAGGGGGGAAGGGAAAGGGTGTAGGGAGGGCAGAGAGTGGACTCGGAGGGCCACCTCCCCCTCTCTTCTTCCATCCCTCTTACAGTTCCTGCCTCTTGAGCCTCCCTCGTCCAACTCTCCCTCCATGTTTCTGTCTCTGGACCTCCAAGCAGAGGCCTCAGGTGCCCCTCCAGGACAAAGGGCAGAGGACAGCAGAATGAGACTTGAGCATGTGTTCAGGGAGTCTCTTCACAGCCCTGGCTTCTGAATCCCATGTGAAGCCACCGGCTCATTCTTCCTGCTCTGGAACCAACAGTGGAATCTGGGCTGACTGCCCACTGGGCCTCTGGGACCCAGGCAGCAGCTCACATTGCAACCTCATGAATAACCCAGCACCTCCCAGCTGCCTACACCTCAGAGGAACCCGTGTCCCCAGGACCAGCCCCCACCCCTGTCTCTCATTGCTTTAAACTTTAATAGGCCCAGGTTGGGTGGCAATTGAGCAGGTGCCAGGGAGCCAGGGGAGGATGTCCTGACGGGGAGAGCTTGGACTGAGCTCTCCCAGGACTCAGATGGAGGCTGGCAGAGGAGGATCCCATGGGTCAGGCCCAACTCACTAGAACTCTGGCAGTTAATGGGGAAAGGTGGCAAGGCAGAAGTCCCAAGAGTGGCCTTCAGTTCATAAGGCCTTTAGTGGAGTAAGAGTAAGTTGGGGTATATAAGTCAACGTGTAGCTAGGGGGCCTCTGACAAGCTGTAGAATAGGGTTGCAGATGAATCTAAGGATTACCAGCCCAGACCCTTACTGCCTTGCAAACTCCCACGCTGTAGGCAGAGCTCCAACCAGTGGACAGCCAAGAGGACAGAGACCCTGCAGGACCAGCCGGAGACAGAGCCCTGGGTAGGCCTACATGGACATCCCCATCAGCAGCAGAGACTTCCACTGCCTGCAGCTGGCCTGTGTGGCCCTGGGTCTGGTGGCTGGCAGCATCATCATCGGAGTCTCTGTGTCCAAGGCTGCGGCTGCCGTGGGCGGCATCTTTCTCGGTGCTGCTGGGCTGGGTGAGCAGGAGCTAGACAGGGGTAGGGGAAAGAAATTCTGTGGGGACCAAGAGTCTGGTCAGGTGATTGAGAAATGGCGGGGAGAGGTGGTGGGGTCAGGGGGAGTTGGTGGGGGGGAATGAGAGCTAGAGGTGTGAGCAAGGCAGCCCTTAGGGGTGTAGGGAGGAGAAGGGGATCGAGGCAGGGCTCGACCTGTTGGCAGTGAGGAGACTGGAATGAAGAGGTTGATTGTCACAATCCCTTCTGGTTGTCCCCAGCTCTGTGGCTCTGGGCCCTACTTCTTGAGTTTGTGGTGGGATTTGTCAGCCTGTTTGTGGTGGGTTGATGGGGGCTGGCAAAACAGTACGGCTCAGTTGAATAGTTTCCTTTTCTTTCCCTGTTTGTCTCAGCAGCAGCTCTGTCCACCTGTCTGTCTGGGGCAGGCCCACTGACATCTCCACAGTGATGTTGAGTACCATCTCTCATCCTCTTACCACCTTGAGCTAAAAACAGAAGCTGGAACCCTAGGCTGGGGGCTCTGGGCATTCATAGCTGCAAATTCAAGCATAGCACTTGTTCTGGGGAGAGAGTGGGAGTGGGCAGGGCAGAATCTGCTCTGCTACTACCCCTCCAGGTCTGGGTGGGGAGGAGCATGCAGAGGAGCCCCCATGGTCACTCCTAGGGGCCCAAGGGAAGGGTGAAGGAGAGTTGGTGGTGTTGGTGTCAGTCGGCCCAGTTCCAGCCAGCTGAGAAGAGAGGAAGGTAACGACTCTTCACCTGGGTACAGTAGAGCCAGAGCCTGTGGCTTTCACAGCCTATGGCCCCTTCACATAGGCACGGCCCCTTCAACCCAGGCAGGGTGTTGGGGAGCAGCCCCACGCGTACTCTCACCAGCTTTCATTTACACACTCATAGTCCCAATACTGTGCACTTGGGCTCCTCCTGCACACACCCAATCACCTTCAAAAACCAGCCCCCAGGCTCACAGCCCACCCACATTTCCCCGCACTTCACACTAGCCAGGCCCCCTCCCCATCCCAGAACACTCTGTGTCTCTCTTCTCAGGGCTCCTCATCTTTGCCTACCCCTTCCTGAAGGCTCGCTTCAACCTGGAGCGCATCCTGCCTACAATAGGTGAGTCCCCTCCCCCCTTCCCTGCAGACCGCTCTGCCAAGGACTGTGGAGACCCTTTGTGTATAAGTCTGTGACCAATGGGGAGGTGGAGCAAGCCCATGTGTAAGACTGCTCCTGACTGTGTTGGAGTTGCTGTGTGTGTTGTACAGGCGTCGCCATGACTACAGTGTAGCAGGCTACAGCCTGCTGCCTGTCGCAAAGGTGTCTGAACCTAGGGAGTCCATCTTCCTTGAGAGGTTTTTCTATTCCCCCAAAGCCTCCAAGATCTCTAGAAAACCCCCTCACACCTGCAAGAACCCTCTGTCTCCCCTCAGGATCTCTGAATAGCCCCCACCGTGTCTCAGCAACTCACATACAGACACCCAACTCCTCAGCCCTGTGGGGCCTTACATAGCTCTGATTCTCCCTAGGACCCCCATCTCCTTAAAAAATCTGACACCTCCTTTAAAAACTCACTTCTTCCACCCTTACCCAAATCAATCCAGATTATGTGAGAGACTAAAGGAATGCAGTGGAGTAGAGAGCAGCAGGGCTGGATATTAGACAGCAGGAAGAACTTTCCTTCGGAACCTGAGCTTGATTTGAAGTGGGAATGGCTAACTAACCAGAGGAACTGGGGTGGTCTTATCCTTTAGAGAGCCTGAGAATCCACCCCAACCCAGGATCAGACCAAGGAGAGGGAAGATCTGGTACCAATGGAAATAAGGAAGGTAAGTTTCTAAAATTCTGGAGTCCATCTTTCATCTTCCCTCTCTGGCCTGGCTTTGGAGCGCAGGGAGAACCTTGAGAGGCATACAGAGGGGCCTCCCCAACCAGGGAGGCAACAGTTAGGTGTTCTTCCACGTGTCCAGTCAACCCCTTCTTGTTCCAAGGTGAGCTGATCTCTTCTTGTTGGTCCTCAGAACTTCTCTGTACTGCCCGGCCTGGACACTGGCACAGAGGACCCCTCACTGCCCCTCCCCCTCCCTAGGTCCCACACCCTAGTTTTCCCACTTTCTTCTCCATGGTGGAATCTGACTCTCAGAGCTGATACCTGAAACCGCATATCTTCCAATTCCCCTTCTCGTCCCTCCCACACTGGAAAATCCCAGGGCAGGAGTGTATCAGAGTGGCCCCAGCCTGCCGTCTATGCCACCAGGGCCAGGATGCCTTGTACTTATTCAGCAGAAGGTCCCATGCCGGATGTTGTCAAAGCAGCCTGCGTGATAACTTGTTTCGTTCTCACAAGAACCTTGTGAGGGAGCTACTCTGTGAGCTTCATTTTATATATGGGACCACTGCGGCACAGAGAGAATAGTGGCATGTCCAGGATCACACAGTCAGGAAGTGATAGAGCCAGAACTCAAGCCAGGTTAGTGCTCCGGAGCCCTGCCTTTCCCACACCAGGCTGCTGTCTTCTTGATGGGTTGTTCTGTCCTCTCTGGGCAAAACGGGGCCTCTCCTCTCTCCCCATCTATACCAGCTCTGCCCTGGGGTCACCAGGCACTCCAATCCCAGGTCCATATGGGTTCCTCCGACCCCAACAGCTCTATGGGGATGTGTTCTCAGGTAGCTCCTGTCCTGGTCTCTCCTCCAGGAGCCCGCAGCAGCCTGTCCACTGTGACCAGGACGCTGGAGAAGCTGAAACCAGGAAGCCGTGGGACGGAGGAGGGCTAGGCAAGGGCCACCCCTGCCCTGCCCCCCACTTCCTGACTATTACCCATCTCAGAGCCCTCCTGGGTCCAACTTAGAAGATCCAAACCAAAAATGAACCAGGCTCTGGAGACGCCAGACCAGCATTTGCCTCGGACCCAGACTCTTTAGAACAGATGCCACTGGTGTCACATTGGCCCCATGGGACTCCCTTGTTTCAGCCACTTAACCTGACATTTCTCTCAGGACTGCAACTCTGCTTTGTTCCCTTTTTGATCTACTGACTGGTTTCTCTAGAATCTGGAGACTGGGTCCCTGACTACACCCAGAGATGCCTCAGGTCCTTGCTTCATCCTGACCACAGAAGCTGACCACAGGAAACACAGATTGGGAGCCCAGCTAAGCCCCTCAGCCTCCGCAGCCCGGGTAGGAGGAATGGACCCAGATTCCTTTCAGAACATCAAGCTCCTGGTCAGTTCCTCAGGGACAGGCTCTGAGCAGCAGTTAGTCAGAGGGGGCCATATCCCCTGGTCCCTAGAGGACACAGACTCACAGAAGGACAGACCCATTGAGGGCCTTGTATACTCTGGCTCTAGATAAGCCTCTAGCTGTCCCTTTTCTCCCCTGTCACTGCTCCCTAAACAGGACCTATGTTTACTTCCAAGCATGGGCTTGTCTCTGGAGTGCTCCTTACTCCTTCTGCCTATGAAAACTCCCCTCCTTTAAAGGCCCAGCTCAGAGAACCAATGCTCTTCTCATCCTCTTCCATCAGCCTGTGTCCTCTCTTGACAGCTCCAGGAAGGCTCAAAGTCTTCTTTTTCACGAAATAACCATTAAGCCTACTGCCCTTTTTCTAGTCCCTAGCACAAGACAGGGCACACAGTAGGTGTTCGACAAATGTTAGTGGCTTAAATTTAATGGAAAACAACTCCCAAGGCTTCCCTGGAGAGCCATGTCAGGGCCCCATCTACCTGGGCAAGGAGACCAAGGTGCACATGGCCAGGTAAAAGATACCATCTTCCCTCCACACCTGCACCTCTAGGCCAACAGCATTCTTTGAACTCATGTGCCCTCTGTTCTTGTTTGGGAAGCAGGAGATAAGCTAGGAACATTCTTAGAAGCCTCCTCTGATGTCCCTGTGCTTCCATAGCACCAAGGTTCCCTCCAGCACAGTGGAGGTTCTGGTTTTCAGTGGTTCTGGGCTGTTTCTCCCCCTTGAAAGTGAGAGCAGAGAGCTAAGAACACAGAAGGCACCCAGTGCATGTTGGAAAACCAAACCAAAGTGGAAGAGCCCATCTCACTACACAGATGGGAAAATTGAGGGCATACAGGAAAAGGGATTTGGGGAGTCCCCCAGGGAAAGTCATGGAGCCAGACTTTGCATCCAGGTCTTCTGTCTCTGCAGCTGAGGCTACATCCTCTATACAGGTGCAGGACTTACTCCCTGACCACACTTGGACAACCTCCATAAAGGGGCTGACTTTCACAAATTCTGGCTAGTTGTGGAGAGTTTGTTCCCCCAGACTGAAGGAAGTCAGCTTCCTCTCTCCTTGAATTTCCCCCCCTCTCCATCTCCCTTCTGCCTGCTCCCTGCATTTCTCCTTTTCTTCAACATTAACAATAACTCAGGTGCCTCCTTGATCAGTGAGAAAACCCTCTCCCTATCAATCTTCAATTCTCACTTCAGTGCCCCAAAGAGATGCCCAAGGGTGGAGATGGTCCAATTAGGGAAGGCAGAGCCTAAACTGCAGGAAGGGTGACCCCACCCCACCAGCTCCTCCCATACAGGATCTCCCCGATGTCAGCTATGGAATCCCTGATTCCTGGCAGGGCCAGGCACAGAGAGGCTCTGGGGATCAGGATGGGATAAATTAAGGAATGAACATATGAAAAGGCAAAAACTGTATTCCAGCACCATGGTGCACTCCTATAATCCCAGCTACTGAAGAAGCTGAGGTAGGAGGATCACAAGTTCAAGAGCATCCTGGGCAATTTAGGGAGACCCTATCTCAAAACTAAAATAAAAAGAGCTGGAGATGTAGCTCAGAGGTAGAATACTGTTGTGGGGATGGGGCAGGGAAGGCAAGGGTTATGTCCACTTGGGAAGAAACTGGTAAAGGTTCAAAGGACCCGTGCATCAGGATGGGGGTTCTCAAGGTCCAGCCTTGGTTCCTCTCTTTCCTCAGTTGTGGGCTTCCTGAAACCTGCTTTCCTGCAGGTGAATGTCCCCAAGTGTGTCTCCACCTGGCGTCTCCCAACCCCATCACTGCAGTGGTTCATGTAAGACACCTGACTTCTCTTCCCTTACACACTTTGAAAAATGGGGAGGTGAGCCAACCCAGCAGGCAGGACTGGTATGGTAGGTAGTATCAGGGGACATGTCTTTCCCATCTGACCAGCAACAGCACCCTCCAATGTTTCAGCATGGGGGCCCTTGCTCTTCCAGCAGTCTGTTCAGTCAAGGAAATTGGTTTTTCCCAACAGCCCTGTTCTGACACTTGGGTTATGGCTGTGCCCTGCCACTGCTGTCCTGGGCTGGGCAGTGAGAACACAGCAGTGAACTAAAGGTAGAGAGTGCTTGGTCCATCGTCTTTGATGGACCAATTTGGAGGAGGAATGTTCCAATTTAGGGAGCAGAGGATGAAAATAAGACTCACGTTTTAGTCGTCTCCCCCATCCTTACCCCACCCCACACCACCCCCATGCCCATGGAGCTGAGCCGGTTTCCTCATCTGCAAATGGAGGAGAGTTGCAGCAGCCCCTCACAGGACCACCACCCTCAGAGAAAGTTTGCCTGGCGCCTCGACACATCAGGTGGGGCTTGGCAGCATAAGCGGATGTGTGAAGGGGAAGGTGGGCAAGATGCCCTCCCAACTGAGCAACTTCAGGACCTGGAAGGTCAGCAGCTCCGACTCCCACCCAGGCCTTGCTGCAATAGTCAGCCTGGAGCTCGGCCCTGTGCCCAGCACACCCTCCCCATGCGTCGTGGGGATAGTGGCATAAATTCCACCAGGATTGGTCCCACGGAAACCTCTGGCCTATTACATTTTGAGAAAAGGGCCACCCTGTAGGGGCTCGTGTGGCAACACCCCTTTCTAGGGGGCAAGTACTGGTGACCGACAAAGGGGTGCTGAAAACAAGCTCCATCCCTGCAAAACTCTCCCCACCCCACAACGCTGGGCCCCCCAGGCAGTTAGAGGCTGAAGGCAGGGCCACCGCCACCGGCATGGGGAGCACTGTACCCCGCCGGGCTCTGGGAAGTGCCCCGCGCCGTGGGGGCGGCGGGAGGTATTTGCCAAGGAGCTTGCAAACCGCGGAACCTGGAGGAGCCAAGCCGAGAAGGACGGCGCCGCGCAAGTGGGGGGGGGGGGTGCTCGGGGGAACGCGGCTCGCCCCTGGGCTGCCGGGCCGAGGTCAGCTGCCCACGCTCTGCGAGGGGCCGCGGGTGGTGGCAGGTGGTTGGGAGCTCCGCTCAGCCGGCTCCGCTCCGCCGCCAGCTCGGCCAGCGCGCCGCTCCTCCCACCTGTCGCCGCGGCGGCTGCTCCGCGGGAGCCGGCTGAGCGGGGCTGCGCGTGTCGCGAGGAGCCCTGGGCCCAGTGTGCCCGCCCACCCGGAGCCCCTCTCCCAGCCTCGCTGCTGGACTCTCACAGCTTGACGGGTGGGGTGGACACCCCGCCTGGCACTCCACCCAGCGCCTCGAAGAAGTCTGCAGGCAGCGCCCCGACTGACCGCAAGCGCTCCCTGGCCGCCCTGCGCTCAGGGGTCAGCCCAATCAGACTACAGGGCAGTGTCCAGACACCGACTCAGGTGAGTGAAGGCTGCAGGAGTTGAGGAAAGCTGGAGGGAGGGCGAGGGGGGGAAAGGGAAGGGGCGGCTTTAAGAAAAGGGGGAAATACTCTGTCCAGTCCTGAACTCCCAGGAGACAGGGGAAGCAGTGCCCAGACAAGGGGTCAGGAACACGTGACCTTGAGAAAACAGATGTGAGAGGGACACAAGAAGAGAAGACACCATGAACTGGCTGCCTTGGACACCCTCTGCGCTATCCTTTTCCCTCCTGCTCTTAACTCTGTAGAATCTGCCTTAGAAGCCCCTTCCATCCCCCACATCCTCCCAAAGACCCAAAGTAGAGAGCAGTGAGCACCCTGCAACTTCAAACCAAGAGACAAGTGAAGCCAGGAAGGCAGAAGATGGACATGGATGGCCTCCCTGAACAATGCCTGCTTTCCCCATGTATTTAACCAGTATTCACTGAGCACCTGGAGAGAGGCAGGCACCTCACTGGGGACACAATGACAAGCAAGGAACACATAATCCTGCTCCTGGGGGAAGCCAGTTGGAGCAAGCATACCTGGACACAGGAGTCACTTCAAGGGCCCTGGAGGGAGTGAAGAATCTGAGAACCATGAGTTGGCAAGTTAGGAAGAGGGAAGGAAGGAAGGAAGGAAGGAAGGAAGGAAGGAAGGAAGGAAGGGAGGGAGGGAGGGAGGGAGGGAGGGAGGACCCCGACTACACTGGAAAGCAGAACTGGGATGGGCCAGCTGAAGATGAAGCCCAGGGCTTAGGCACAGGGGTCTGGGTGTCTACCATACCTGCTGAGTCAAGCTCACCATACCTGGTCAGTTCAGCTCACCAACCCTGGTCAGCTCAGCTCCACCGGAGAAGAATCAAAGAGCCACTTAAAGCTGAGTGTGGTGGCACATGACTGTAATCCCAGTGACTTGGGAAATTG
This sequence comes from Marmota flaviventris, assembly GCF_047511675.1. Classification (NCBI taxonomy): domain Eukaryota; kingdom Metazoa; phylum Chordata; class Mammalia; order Rodentia; family Sciuridae; genus Marmota; species Marmota flaviventris. The sequence continues at coordinate 36,030,573 of NC_092507.1, read as the reverse complement.
AGGCAGGATGATGGCAAGTTCCAGGCCAGCCTGGGAAACTTAGTGAGACCCTGTCTCAAAAATAAAATAAAAAGGTCTGGGGATGTAGCTCAGAGGTAGAGTGCCCTTAGATTTGATCCTCAGTACCCCCCCCCCAAAAAAAAAGCCACCCAGAAGAGTCATGGTTGGAGCAACTGCAGTGTGGGCCCAGGAGGGTCTTATTGTTCGGAAGAGATGGAGATGGTGGGTGAGCAGGTATAGCAGTGAGTCCAGAGAGGAGGGGACGGATTCAGGGATACTTGGTAGGAGGATCTGCAGGATTCTGAGATGGGTTGGAAATGTGTGGAGAGAAGCCTATGGGAGAAGGAGGGGCCAGCACTGGCTGAAGCTGTAGGCTTTGTGGGAGAAGGAACCCGTATCCCAGAGACAGAGTGTTCCCAGGAAGGAAGACTCAGCAGACTGAAGCTAGGGACAGCAGCATATTCAAATGGTGTTCATTGAACTCAGCAGTCTGCTGGTAACCTTGGTGAGCATGGAGTCCAAGAGTAATGGAGCAAAAACCAAATTGGAGTGGATGATGCTTGAGAAGGAAGTGAAGTATGGAGAGTAAGCAGTGCTTTCAAGAGGGGGAGAGAGGCCAGGCAGGCACTGTGGTGCATGACTGTAATTCCAGTTACCTGGGAGGCTGAGGCAAGAGGATCATAAGTTCCATTCTCAGCAACTTAGCAAAACTCTATCTCAAAATAAAAAAGGACTGGGAATGTAGGCCAGTAATAGAGCACCCCTGGGCTAAATCCCCAGTACTGCAAAATAAAAATGAATTTATGTTAGCTGGAGACTATAATGACTTGGAGTTGAAGAAAGGTTTTGTTTTAAGATAGGACAGGCTGAGGTGTTTCCAGGAGGAGGTGTGGTCCAGTGAGGAAGAAGTTGGTGAGCTCAGACTAGGAAGGGAAGGTTTCCTAGAAGCCTTGAGGGCCCAAATGAAGTCAGAGCAGGGATCTACAGAGAGCTTGTGCTATCCACCTGTGGGTTTTTTTTTTTTTTTCTGTCTGACCAGGCCTGGCAGTTTGAACACAGACTTGGAGAGACAGGAAGCTGGACCAAGGCAAGGCTGAGAATTTTCTGGGCAACTTTAACAAAAGGACAAAGTGACATGTTCAGTTGCAAGAGAATAACTGAAATCAGTCAGTGTGGGATCTCAAATGGATTCAGAAAGAAACAGGCAAGAATATAATGGAGAAAATATAGGGTTCCAGGGATTGTGTGTAATCAGAGAACAGTTATAGCAAGAGGCAGTACACAGTCCTGGTGAAGAGCATGGATTTAGGAGACACATGACATAGGTTTGAATCCTGGCTTTACCATGTATTACTACCATATCTGTGGACTTCAGTGAGTAGTTTAACCTCTCTGAGTTTCGGTTTCCCTATATGTTAATATGAATGGCAATAAGCCTACTTCACTCTGTGTAGTGACACATGCTTATAATCCCAGTGGCTCAGGAGGCTGAGGCAGGCAGGAGGATCGTGAGTTCAAAGCCAGCCTCAGCAACTTAGTGAGGCTCTAAGAAACCCAACAAGACCCTGACTCTAAATAAAAAATTTAAAAAGGGCTGGGTATGTGGCTCAGTTGTTGAGTGCCCCTGGGTTCAATCCCCAGTACCAAATAATAATAATAATAATAATAATAATAATAATAATAATAATGCCTACCTCTTAGGATTTGTCATACATTTATGTGAGTTAATCTATATAAAGGTCTTATGTCTTAGTCCATTTTCTGTTGCTATAACAGCATACCTGAGACTGGGTAATTTCTTTTTTCTTTCTTTTCTTTTCTTTTTTTGGTACTGTGATTGACCCCAGGGACATTTAACCAAGCTATATCTCCAGTCCTTTTTACTTTTTACTTTATTTTTTAGTTGTAGTTGGACACAATACCTTTATTTATTTATTTTTATGTGGTTCTGAGAATCAAACCCAGAGCCTCACATGTGCCAGTGAGCACTCTACCCCTGAGCCACAACCCCAAACCCCTTACTTTTTATTTTGAGATGGAGTCTTTCTTGCTAATTTGCATAGAGCCCCACTAAGTTGCTGAGGCTGGCTTTGAACTTGCAATTCTCTTCTCTCAACCTCCTAGTTGCTGGGATTACAGATGTGTGCCACTGTGCCTGGCGAGACTATGTGATTTCTAAAGGAAAGACGTTTGTTTAACTCACCATTTTGGAAGCTGGGAATCCAAAGAGGAAGATGCTGGCATTTGCTTAGTTACTAGTAATGGCTGTGTGCTGCTTCACCTCATGGCAGAAAGCAGAAGGGCAAGCAGGTACATGCAAAAACAGACAAAAGTCAAAGAGCAGACTAACTTTATAACAACCCATTCCCACAGTGACTAATCCAGTCCAGCAAAAGTGAGAACTTGCCCACCTCAAGAATTAACCCAGGCGGGAAAAAAAAAAATTAACCCAGTCCCACAAGAAAAGCATTAACCCCCCTTAATGATCTAATTGCCTCTTGAAGGCCTTATCTCTCAATATCAACACAAATGTCCACATGTGTTTCCCAGGAAACAAAACCATACTCAGGCCATAGCAGCTTAGAATGGTGTTGAGCACAAAGTAGCTGCTGTCCATTTGATTGAATAGTCATAGCAGTGGGGGTAGAGTCAAGAGTAAGATTTCCAGGTTTCTCAGAGGTGGATTGGTTCAGGGTCACAACAGGGTGATAAGGTCCTGGGGCAAGGATAAAGGGGGCTGATGGCCTGGGTGCAATGGAGGAACTGGGCATTGGAGATGAAGAGTCAGGGCAGAGTCAGATGGCTATGTACAAGATGCTGCAGTCCTTGGGGTAGGACTTAACCGGAAGGGAAATAGAGCTTGTCCCAAAGGAAGCAGACAGGAAGAGCAGTTCCACTCCAGCAGTCTGAAATCCTCTCCCATGGCCTCTCCTGCTAGTTCCAGGCAACTGAGTTGCTGAGGGCAGAGGCAGAGGCCCAGACTAAGGCTGAGATTCCAGGCTGGGTGGCCCCAGCAGGTGGCAAGTCTGATTGTCATGAAGGACTGGAAAGAGGGTCAGAAGCCCCCAGAGCAGGAGGATTACCTTCGCCTGAATGGGTGCGGAGGCTGGTCTAATGAACACACAGGGCTTTGGATGCTGCAGAGAGAGCTTCAGAGTCCTGTATCCCTAGGTCCCTCAGCTGTGCTAAAAGAACCTGCAGAGCCTGCAGAGATCTCTAGAGCAAACTCCTACTTTGCTGATAGCACTAATGAAACAGCCCAGTGAGAGGCACAGTGAGTAAGGGCAGTGAATGCTTGCCAGCTACAGGCCTGGAGACCCACTGTAAATAGGAGGGTGCCATTAGAGCAGCTGAACAGAACTCGTACCCCTACACCCCATTGCTAATGCCCAGGGGCTGCTGCTGTTAAGGCAAAAAGTCTCCGGAGATACGTCTGTTAGGCAGCAACCCATCTCCACCAGAAAGGCAGGCAACTGGGAGTGTGTTCACCCGCCTGTTGGCCTATATCTACAACCCTGTGTGTAATGCAGCTGTGCTTGTATTTTTGGAATATGTCTGAACCCTGAGTGTGCATGTGGGATATGTGTATGCATGTGTGCATTTGCACTCACGGATGAGAATGATGGGGCCCAGAAGTCAGTGACAGGGACTGGAAAGCCACACCTTCAGGCTTCATCCTCAGACCTTGTTTCTAGCTTGGGGAATCATCTGTGTGCTTATGTGCATGTGTGCTTGTGTGCACGTGCGCATGTGTGCATGCTCAAATGCTCCTGGGGTGGGGAAGTACCTGTGGATTGGCTGGGGTGGGGTGATAGTGGCTCTTCAGGCTCTGGAGAGACAGAATTCAGTTGGCAGAAGCTGAGAGCTTGCAGGGTAGTGAATAAACCCCATCCAATAATGAGTAATGGTGATGTGGGAGGTTCCCTGAGGATGGGGGTGGAGTTGAGGATAGAAAGAGCATAGGGTGGGGGCACCAGTGGAGAGGACTGGCCCAGAATTCAGGAACTAAGGGGAAACATAGGAATTCTCAGGAGTAAAGCACTCTGACTGGCCAAATGGGTCTCACTTGGAGGACAGAGGGCCCCAGGCCAGTGGCTGTTTTAACTGAAGCCCCAAGCCCCTCACCCAGAGACTCTTGAGCCACTGAAACAGGAATCAGGGGCCAAAGAATCCTGGAAGGTACCCCGGTCAGGCAGCTGCTCTTGTGCAACACTAGTATCCCAGAGCTGTGGACTGGGAACGTGGGGCAGGCTTACCTGAAAGGGCTTCCGGCAGAGATCCCCCTCCCTAGCAGCTCTGGCCTCCACCTACTGAGAACTACCACCCAAGCTTGTTGATGATACCTGGATAATAATAATCAATGATTGCATTCTTTTAGGAGGCAAACATCTCTATACCTTCCCATAAGCAGCAGTTCCAGTATAGGAAAAACAGACTTTCCAATCTGACGGAACTCGTTTAAACCTGAACTTTCCCCATTACAACCAGTGAACCAGGAAACATCCCTTCACCTCTTTGAGCCTCACTGTGATGGGGCAGTCTTGTAACAGCTCACAGGGTTTGTGGTGAAGATTAAAGTAGTTGACTTAGGGAAAGTGCTTAGCACAGAGTCACTGTTCAATGTGTGTGCCCCTCCCCCATAATCAGGACCCCCTCTGAGCAGCAGTGACTTCTCAAGGAAATAACTTAGTCCCAGCTCAAAGCAAAGAATTTGGAACAATGAACAGGGACAGCCATATTACAGATCAGTGTAGCATTTTTATGAGATCCTTTGATATTTTGATAGTAATTTCTGAACAGGTCCCCATTTCTGCCTTCACAAACCTCAGGTAGCTGAGGGTAGGGCAGCAGATTGATGAGAGACTTCCCCTGGGGACAATAACCTGCTTACAGCTCTTCCTTTACATTCAGGCAGCTAGACCTAGAGAGGGACCCCAACCCTTCCAGTTGTCCAACCAGATCAAAATCCAAAATGTTTGTCATCTGAGGTCCAGCTCCAAGTACCTGCCCCTGCTGCAAACAGCTCCTAGACTGAATTCCCAAATAGAGATCACAGGGCCTTCCCAGAGAGACTCAAGAAAAAAAGGAGAGCTAATGGCCAGGGTCATGGGTGCTAATGTCAACGTTCAGAGTCTGACTGGGTGGGAAAAGGGGCAGTCTGTTTTGACTTTGTACTGATTCCATGACCTTCCCCACTCCAAGCCTCCAGTTTCTCCATCTGTAGATGGAAAGCTTGGTCTAGGTTACCTTCACAGGCTCAGCAGCTTGGAGAACTCACTAAAGGGAAGGTCTCTCAATCCTAGCAACTCAAGATTCAGAGCAGTGACTGCTCATCAGGTGCTAGGTTTCAGGGCTGGATTTGAAATGAAATAGAAAGAGCTTGGAAGATTGGAGATAGCAATAGCATCAATTTGGAGGGTCCGGCTTCATAATCCAGGACTCCAACTGGAAGTGACACAAGTCACAGTTCAATGGCCAGAATGAGTTACATAGCAGCCCCACCCAATCACAGATTGGCCAGGAGATGCTATCTTAACATGTGCTCAGAAGGAGGGAGAGCCAGAAGGATTCGGTGAACAGCACCAAGGACATCTCACAACAGTGCCAGCCAGAGTTCCCACAACAAAACAGGGCACCACAGCAGGGCACCCAGAGGGCCACAGTCCGCCAGAGGAATTGGAGGTGGAAATTAAATTGCATGACCTCAATGCCTCACCCCTGCCCATGTCCAGATCTTAATTAGCCAGAGCAGAGACAACTGCAGGCATAAGCCCAGCACCCACATGTCCTTAGCTCTTTCTGGGTCTGAGATGGAAATTCCAGGAGTTGTTTTGTTTATGGAGTTAGCTCTGCCACCTACAAGCAGATAAGAATCACCATTGGGGGGTGGGGATGTGGCTCAAGTGGTAGCGAGCTCGCTTGGCGTGCTGTGCCCAGGGTTCGACCCTCAGCACCACATACAAAGATGTTGTGTCCGCCAAAAACTAAAAAATAAATAAATATTAAAATTCTCTCTCTTTAAAAAAAAAGAATCGCCATTGGCAGTTAGCACTTAGAAGCTCAGCCCCTGGGCAGGAATTTGCTTTCTTTTGAACCAAGTATGCTAACCCAAGGAAGGGGCCAGGACAGTTTACCTTCCTGGGCTGGGGTGTGGCTCAGTGGTAGAGTGCTTATTTAGCACATGTGAAGCTCTGGGCTCAATCCTCAGCACCACATAAAAATTAATTAATTAATTAGTAAGTTAATTAATTAATTAAAGGTATTTAAAAAGAGAGAGAGTTTACCTTCCTTGCAACAGGGAAAACACAGCCTGTCCTCCTCTGCTGTTGACATTTGAGGGATATAATTGCTAATTTCAGGAGTTTATCTACAGGGCCTAGAGGAGAGCCTGTGACATGCCTGGTACTTCAGTCATTCAACAGATATTTAGCAAATCTAAATAAATAAATCTAAATAAATATTTAGCAAATCTAGCAGTTTGCTTGGTTGAGAGCCCAGGCTTTGAATCCTGGCACCACCAGCACTGCCCCCGAGTGGTTTGGGATGAGTTTACTTAATATTTCTGTGCCTTTATTTCCTCATCTATAAAATGGGGAATCTAATGGTAATAATCTTATGTTACAAAAATTAAATTAGATATTACTGTAAAGTGTTCTGTACAGCACCACTGTTCATTATCAATCTGAAAGTGCAAATTTCAGATTATCATTTAGAATTCTGTTTCTGGTTAAGGTAGACTAGCTCTCGTATCAGACCAATTCACCACTGAGAATAACTAAAAAAGCTGGATTTAGTATTTAAGAAATTTATTTAAAGGCACAGGAGAGCTACAGAGACAACAGGGACTTGAGGGAGGCAAGATCTTGGGGAAGAGTTACATCCCTAGCCCTTTTTATTTTTTTTTTATATTTTGAGACAGGGTCTCACAATAGGGACTTGAGGGAGGCAAGATCTTGGGAAGAAAAGAAATAATAACTGAAATTAAGAACTCAATAGACAGCTAGGAGTGGTGGCACATACTTGTAATCTCAGCCATTTAGGAGGCTGAGGCAGGAGAATCACAAGTTCCAGGCCAGACTCTGCAACTTAGTGGGGCCCTGTCTCAAAATAAAAAATAAAAAGGTTTGGGATTTAATCAGTGATAAAGTAACCCTGGATTCAATCCTCCATATCACAGAAAAGGGGAAAAAAAGAACTCAAGAGATGAATTTAACAGTAGGGGAAGACACTTGTGAAGAAAAGGTTAGAGAACTGGTTGATAAATCAGAAGAAAAATATCCAGACAGAAACAGAGGGGATGGGGAAGCCTGGAAAAATACAGAATAGAGTGTGAGAGGCATGTGGAACAAAACTGGATGGTTGAACATATGTGCAACAGGGCCTCAAAAGGAGAGGTGAGAGAAAATTGGGAAAAAGAATGTCTGAAATTTTCTCATACTGGGGGTAGATGTTGACCCACATGTTGTAGAAGTACCAGGAACCCACGAAGGCTAAATTAAACACACACACACACACACACACACACACACACACACACACAGTTTAGCACATCATAGTAAAACTGCTGAAACCCAAAGACAAAAAAATTCCCTAAAAGGGAAAAAAAAATGAGATATTTGGGTCTTTCAGCCACCTCACCAACCAGCTTTCTAGTCTTTCATGAAGTGTGATGAAGGTCCAGACTCTGCCCCCTCTACCAGAGACACACTCAGCCTCAGAGGGAGCCTTCCCCACAGAAAGATCTCACTGTTAGCCGGGCACAACGGCACAGAGGGCGCTGAGGCAGGAGGATCGCGGGTTTATAAGCAACTCAGGGAGACCCTGTATCTAATAATATAAAAAAAGGGCTGGAGATGTGATTCAGTGATTAAGCGTCCCTGAGTTCAAACCTTGGTACCAAAAATAAATAAAATAAAAATAAAAATCCCACCTTTGCCAGATAATGTCAGATATTGATAATTAAAGGGAGTGAGTGTTTTGAAAGGAAAATCTGGAAATCTCACAGCCTCTTCTGAGCATCAGACCTTTGTCTTTAAAATGAAGCAATATTGTGCATAGTGTGGCCCAGATATCTGCTCTCTTACTCTGGTTTTAGGTTGTCTTTTCTTCCTTTTACTCCAACTACCAGAGCCCAATCCTTTCTGAGCCTCAATTTCCTCAGTTGTAAATGTGGTTATTAGTAAGTGTCATGCAGTTGTAGGGATTAAGTGATATCATGGATATAAAAGTTCTTTGCAAACTGTAAACTGCTGTATCCGTTTAGTTGTTGCTATTGCTGCCTGGCAGAACCAGCAGCAGCCGGTTAAAAGAGATGGCTCGTGCATGTGTGACACTTCCCAAGGAATCTATGGTTTACCCATGACTGACCTGAAGGGTCTACATGAGCTTTCTTTGCCAGGATTTTGGGATTTCTGACTTCCTGCCAGCTTGGTGTGGCAGCAAGATGATTCTTGGTTGGAGTGAGTCCCAGTAGAACTGCCACCTGTCAGCATAGTGCCAGGAGGGGGAGCCCTGGAGTCATCAGATCTGGAGGCCTGGAGGTGATCCTCCAAGCCCTCTGACCTGCTTGAGCTGCCCCTTCCTGATACTATCTCTCATTTTCGTTCACCTAGTCATCAAGCTTTTTCCAATCCCAAAGTGTGCGGCTTTGGAGACAGTCAGGAAGACACCTCCAATTGGAAGGCCGACCAACTTTTCTGTTTCCATACATGACATGACCAGCTTCTCAGATCTGAGATGTAATAACTCGCCCTCAAGGGCATGGTTAATGTTTAATCAGCACTGTCCTAAGAACTTTATTTAACTTTATTTAGTTTAAAGCATTTAATTATTACTATACCCTGTAAGGCTGATTCTATTATTATTATTATTATATTATATTTTTTAGTCATTGATGGACCTTTATTTAATTTATTTATTTGTATGTGGTGCTGAGAATTGAACCCAGGGCCTCACACGTGCCAGACAAGCACTCTACCTCTTAGCCACCACCCCAGCCTCTGATCTATTATTAACCCCATGTCACATGTGATAATCCTGAACACAGAACATGGGGCCTCTTGTCCTGGTCACCCTCCCTGTTCCTCACTCTCCATGCTCTGACCCCATTTGTGCTACCATCTGATTACTCCCCTACCTAACCAGGACCCTTCACTGACACTTTTTCTGACATACATAAATAGAGTATAACTTATTTGTCTGATTGTACAAGATGTAGAGTTACACAGGTCATGTAATCATATATGCACCTAGGGTAATAATGTCCAATTAATTCTACTCCTATCATTCCTACCCCCATACCCCCTTTCCCTCCTTCATTACCCTCTGTTTAGTCCGGAAATATAACTATTCTCCCCCTCCCCTTGTGAATTAGCATCCACATATCATTCATAGGCCCTGGATCTTGGATAAAGTACTAGACCTTTCCTGAGCATCAACTGATTGTTTTCTTCCTTCCTTTCTCCTCCTCCTCCTCCTCCTCCTTCTTCTTTGTTTTGTGTTGTGTTTTGTTTTGTTTATTGAACTAGAACCCAGAAGCACTTTACTTTTTTTCAGATTCTCATCTAGAATTCTGTTTCGGGCTAAGGTAGGCTAGCTTGTATCAGACCAACTCACCACTGAGAATAACTAAAAAAACTGGATCTAGTATTTAAGAAATTTATTTAAAGGCACAGGAGAGCTACAGAGACAACAGGGACTTGAGGGAGGCAAGATCTTGGGGAAGAGTTACATCCCCAGCCCTTTTTATTTTATTTTATTATTTTTTTTTTTTTTTTATGTTTTGAGACAGGGTCTCACAATAGGGACTTGAGGGAGGCAAGATCTTGGGGATGAGTTACATTCCCATCCCTTTTTATTTTTTAAATTGCCTCCAGTTTCACTAATATGCTAGGCCGACCTGGAACTTGCATCCTCCTGCTCCAGAGTTGCTGGGATTACAGGCCTGCTCCACTGTGTAGGGCTAAACTTCATTTCCTTCATCTGAGTAAGGAGGGGCTAGATCAAATGATCTCCAGGCAGAGTTGGAGGTGGAGTTGTCAAAAACCCAAGAGCTGTGTCCTCTGACTATAACTATTGAGAGTGATGATAATGATCATTTAATAAGTACCCTGCTGAGGGTTTCACAGCGATTCACTCTCTTAATTTAATTCTCCCAGGAAGGCTTCTTGGAGGCGCTGGGTGGAGAGAGAGCGAATGGCAAAATTAGCGGTGAGGGACTCCAGGAGTTAGGTGGGGGAAACAGGCTGACTATACATATGAGGTGGGTTGTTTCCCAGAGGCAAAAGCAGAGGCAGGGGTCTGCCCAAGATGACCTCTTCACTCCCAGGCACATAATGTAGCCAGGGAACTGAGCTGAGATGCTCCACTGACTCACCCTCTCTGTGTGCTCACAGGATCATCGTGAGCTCGCCCCTGGCTGGAGGGATCTTGATGCGTGCCAGGCGTGCTCAGGCCGATGCCGCCCACAAAGAAAAAGAAGAGCAAGGGACCTGTGGCTCCCGCGCCCGCCGGCCATGCCCAGGGCCGGTTGCCAGGCCTACCGTCACCCGCGCTGTGCTGCGCCTGCGGTCTGTGCGTGCTGCTGGCGGGTGTGAACGTGACGCTAGTGGGAGCGTTCGCCTCCTTCCTGCCAGGGCACAATGTGCCACTGATCGTAGGGCCGGCGCTGCTAGTGCTGGCGCTCGGTTTTTTCGCAACCTGCTGCGTGTGTAGCCGCCGGGGCCCAGCGCTCCGCACGCGCTCCTTGGAAGCGGCGGCCCGGGGCCAGAATGGCGGGCGCGCGGGGCCAGTGGCGCTGGAGATGGAAAGCAGCGAGCGCACAGCGCAGGACACCACGGCCGTACAGCTCAGCCCCGCTGCCTCGGCCGCGTCCTCTGGCCGCTCCAGCCCGGGCCCGGGCCCGGGCCCCGGCCTCTTCAGCCTGGACGCGCCCGCGCCCACAGCAGTTTGTGTGCCGCGGCCCGAAGGGACGCAGCTCAACCTGCCCCGGGAGCTGTCCGCCTCCTAGCGGACCAAGGCCTCTGTCCATTCCCCTGTCTGGGTTCCCTCCATCCTGTGTCACTTAAACAAAAACTAGAAGAGGGGGGCTTTAATTTTTTCTCCATAAGGAACCAGTCCTAGGCACAGGTGGCCTCACCTGTCTCATTTCTGAACTTCTGGAGGGAAGAATGTGGTGATGGTGTCAGGGCTCAAATCCTAAAGAAATGAGCAGCCTTGGCCCCTTAGATAGGGTCTCTGCGCCCTATCTCACCTCACCCCCCCCCCGAGAGACTTGATGAAGCTGGACTCCTGGACCTTGGAAGCTGACCCCACCCACAGTATTTGGGCATGTGGAAAAAGAAGCATCAAGCGGCTCTGGCTACCAGCAAGGCCCCTGTCCCCAAGCGGGGAGAAGGGAGGAACTCAGCCCTAACTTGCTCCATCCCTTCACACTGTGAAAGTCGTCTAGGCCCTCCTCTGCCCCTCCCCTACCTCCTTGTCTCTACCCCAACATGATCTTTGGGATTCATTTGGGAGGAGAGATTCTGACTTCAGCCATGAATGGGTAGAGCCGAACAGAGCACTCCCTGCCATTCTGTCTGACCCCCACAGTGTGAGTCCTGCCAAGGATGAGTGCTGAGGGGGATTCTCCAATCCTGAAGGTCCCAGTGATCTTCACTGCCAACAATGCTGCCACCTTCACTGTGCCACACCTTATGTTCCCACTCCTCAATAAAGCACCTTTGGAGTCAGTCCTCTTTGGTGTGCAAGCAAGCTGGAGGGAGCTTGCTATGGGCCTCTTGTTGTGGGGCCTCTGACTGAGCACTTGGGTTCTGGGCCCCTGCCAGCCAGTGGCCAAACCACCCTTCAGCATCCTAGCACTAGCTCTTCTTGGAGACCTAGAAAGGGGTCCATGGGGAAAGGAGTGTGTGTCTGTGAATGTCTTTGGGAACGGGTGTGTCACACCTGGGGCTGGATGAACGTAGGAGTGCGGCTGTGGGTGCAATTGCCTGGCTCCTGTAGGAGATGAGGAGTGCAGTGTTTGGTAACTGTCAATATCACACATGTTGCGGGAGTATGGGAGGGGTAGATAGTTGAGGGCATGACCACCCAGCATGCATGGGGCGGGGAGAGAGCCACCTATGTAAAGTCTGGACCTTTCTCTGGGGCTGGCTGGGCTTACAGAGTTTGGGTTCAGCCTGTGGTCTGACCTGGCAGGCAAGGGCACCTGGTCGAGGAAGGGGGGCTGCCTTGTAATTAGAACAAGGGAACTGGTGGGAAAATCCTGTGATCCCTTCCCACTTGCAGGGATCCAGGCAAGCAGTGATGGTGGTACACACTGGCCCCCCACCCCTCGGGGAACATGACTCCCTGCCCTTGGCTTCATCAGTTTCCTTTTCCAAGGTGGGCTCTGCTGCCCTCCTGCCATAGCCCGGGTACTTCCCACAGGGAGAGCGCTGTCCTTCGTCTGACACCATCTCAGTCCTCCTGTCCTGCTGTCTCCCTCTCCCACTAAGAGTGTTACAAGTCTGTCAGTAGGTGCTGAGCAGCTCATCTCCATTGGTTCTAATGGGGGGGGGGGGCTAACCTTTGAAGCACCCAGCCCCTGGAGTTGATGGCCTCTTCTCAGCACTTCCCCACCACCACCATTTATGTGTGAGTCCATCTCTTTGGGCTCATCCTCTCATCTGGTTCACTGGTCTGTAGCTGCCTGAGGCCACCCGCTGCCTTAGTAGAACAGACAGTGTAGGGCCACTGCTGATGCTGCCATGGGGTGGTCTGGATCCCCCTTCTCCCACCACCTTCTTAGGAGACTCCCCCAGATTCACCCCCATCCCAGTGCCAGGCTCAGCCCAAGCCCCTCTCCCACCTGCTGGCAGACGCCTGAATTACACTCTCAGGGCACCTTCCTCTTCTACAAGATGACTTTCAGATCTTGCCATGGGAGCTGGCTGCTGGGCAGGAAGAGTGAGCGTCAGATGAGGATCCAGGACATAGGCCACAGATTAACAGATCAACAATGGGAGCAGAATGCAGAGAGAGTGGGGAGAGTCATTGGCTCCCTGCAGTCCCCTCAGCTGCCACCAGCTGAAAGGTCCTTATTTATCTCATCTGGGCTCCTCCCACTTCTTAGGTACACCAGGAGAGAGTCTCTTCACCCAGTGCCACAGGACTCACTTCCCAGTGAGTACCAGCAAAGAGCATCTCTGCCTCTCTCCAGGCTGCCACACTAGGGAGTCCTCCCCCAACACGGCTTCCTCAGGTGAGAGCTGAGGACAGGACCTTCAAGGACAGCACAGCCAGCCCAGTGAGGACCTAGGGCAGCCCCACTCTCCTTCACAAAGTGGGGCTGGAGTATACACTCTGTCTCCACACCCCTGTAGGCCTCTCCTCAGGCAGGCCCACTGAGGGGGCCACTTTGAAGGTGAGGACATGATTCTGACAGTACAGGGACATCCCAGATTGACAATTCCTATAGCAATTATGCAGAGGACCCTTAATAAGGGCTAGGTTCTCCACCAAGGTACCAGGGCCTGTTCTCCGAGGTCCAGGGGCTGCAGTGGAGGACACAAAGCTGGTCTTTTGAAAAGGATGAGTACTCCCCAGGGCTGGGGGAGCTCTGGGATGGTACAGAGAGCTTTGCCTCCACAGGAAACTACTGCTGACCTGGAAGAGGGAGCCTCTTGGGTGGGGTAGGGGGTCTCTTCCCTCTCCACAAGAAGAAATGAGGGAAGCCACTTAAAACCAACTTTTACTAATTAATTCAACGAATCATTCCCGGGCCCTGCTATGTGCCCAGCACTGAGAATACAGTGTGAATGAGGTCTCATGAAGCTCACATTCTACAGTAAAGAATTAAATAAGCACATCTGGGTGTGATGGCACACACCTGTAATTCCAGCCACCTGGAAGTCTGAGGCAGGAGGATTAAAAGTTCAAAATCAACTCTGGGAAGGAAGGAAGGAAGGAAGGAAGGAAGGAAGGAAGGAAGGAAGGAAGGAGGCTAAGGGTGTAGCTTGGTAGTAGAGTGTCCCTAGGCTCAATCCCCTCCTCAAGGAGGAGGAGGAAGAATAAGAAGAGGAGGAGGAGGAGGAGGAAGAGGAGGAGAAGGAGGAGGAGGAAGAGGAGGAAGAGGAGGAGGAGGAGGAGGAGGAAAAGGAAGGCGGTGGCAAACATTAGTTAGGGAACAGTGCTATATGCAGAAAATCACAATAGGAAGGTGTAAGAGGTTAGGAAGTTCTTCTCTGAGAGGTGGCATTTAAGCTCCTAATAATAATAGCCATACCAACAAGGTTCAGAGCAAGAATATTTCAAGCTCAAAAAATGACCAGTGCAAAAACTCCTAAGATAAGCATGAACTTGGCCTCTATGTGTCAGATCAATAAAGAAGGGCCATAGAAACTGGGGTGAGAGATGAAATTAGAGAGGTGGGGAGAGGGGCATGTCCCAGCTCGTGGAAAGCTTAGTAAGCCCGGGTGAGGATTTTATTCTCAGTGAGATGGGAGCCACTGGAGGGTTTTAAGCAGGCAAGTGACATGATCTGATTTATTATTGTAAAAATCACTTGGCCTGCTATGTGGAAAATAGAGTGTCGCCGGCAAGAGGGAAAACAAGGAGGGTTAGGAGGTTACTGCAGTGAGCTGTGCTGGGGACTGGGCCTGGAGTGGTAGCTGTGGAGCAGACAGAGACTGCACCCATTTCCTGGGTAAATAGAATAGGTTGCCCTTATGGATATCCTGGGGGTATCGAAAGAGAAGAATCTGGAAGGAAGTGCTGGAATTTGGTTTGAGCACCTGGGTATATGGTGGATCAAGTTTTAGAGAGAAAACTCATTGGTCTCAATAGCACAAAAAGTCTGTAAGCCCAGGAGAGCTTTCCTGCAGGAATGGAGTCATAGTCCTGAATTCTAGAAAGAGGAGAAGGTCCTGGGGTGAAGGCTGAGGAGCCTCTGGCATGTGAGTGGTGGCTAGCCCTTGAGTTCAGAGGAGGCATCTGAGGATGGGAAGACAGCCCAGAGCCTAGGGTAGGTAGTCTAACCTCTGAATCTAGGGGAAGAAGAGACCCCAAGCTTCCCAGTTCTAAATCCTCTTCAACCTTCTGCCTTTCTGATGAGGGCTGTGGACTAGGAGTTGGGGATTTGAGAGAAGAAAGAGGAATGTGAGCCCCAAGAGTTTAGGGCTTCTGTCTTGTTTATTACTATACCTTGTTTATTTAGTACCTTCCTGAAACAAGGGAGATTCTCTATAATATCTGTCAAATGAATTAACCAAGTAAAAGGTGTGAATTTCATTGCAGGAATGAGACTAAGTTCCGGGGAACAGGGGATAGGGATTGATCAAGATGCCTGACTTAGCAGGAAATGAAAAGATCTCCTCCTGTGTGGGGGAGTTTCCCTGGCTGCTTCCTCAGTTTTCTACTTCTCTGTGGGGAGGTAAAGCTGGCCAGATGGACATGGATGGATGATGGGCTTGAGGGTGAGCCAGATAGGTGGACCAAATCTGAGGAACTCAGCACTGCTAGAGACTGCCACCAGAGGGCACCCTGGGCACATGACAGGGGATGGAAGCCACGCAGCCAAACCAGACGGCAAAATTTTGCCTTTCCCTCTTCTGAAGGCCTACCCCCTGAGGAATGGGAGAAGCAGGCAAGTTGGAGGTGGGGGGAAGTCACCCAAATTTGCTGAGTTAACTAACCCACTGCTGGAACCTGACGTTATAGAGGGAGCCTAAACTTGCACAAATACTTAACCTTTATCAAGGTCACCAATAAATCTTAGGTCTAATCATAGACTAAACCCAACCCTGATCTTTAGACTTATCCCTCACCCCAGCCCATACTGAGTCCTAACCTTGATCACAGACTGAACTTGACCCTATTCATGCTCTGAGACATTTGCTGACTCCTGACCTTAATCACAAACTGAGCACTGACCCCTAACCTTTACTATATATTGAACATTGATCTTGACACAGACTGAATCTTGATCATGGACACACATTACCTCTTATTTTGGTCATAGACTGAGCTCTGGCCCTGAGAACAGATAGCCCTGACCCTGAGCCATACACTGAGCCCTGACTTATAATATCCTGAGCCTGAATCTGGTCATAGCCTGAACTCTGACCCTGGACAAAGACTGAACTTTTATTGTGGTCACAAATGGAGCCTTGATTTCTAAAACTTTCTCTCCATTGATATAAGGGTCTTCCAGAAAAGGCTCCTGTTAGGACAAGCTTCAGCTCTAGAAGGAAGTAACTCTCAGAACCACTGTTGGAAAGAGAAGAAATTCTGGGTCTCTGGAACAGAAATTCCTGGGCTTTGGGATCCCAAGAGACCAGGCAGAGAATGGCCAGTTCTAGATGGTCCAGCACATTGGAAAGGGTGGCTGAACTTCTCAAGGTAGCCTAGGAACTAGGAGGGAGTGGGCGTTCTGCCTGTCTAGCTGGAGAGTCAGCTTGAAGCCTCTTCCATCTGCATCTCCCACTGCCTTGAGACTCTTCAACTCGCTCTGCTCACTGGGCTGTTCCCTTTCAGGGAAAATATAAGGAGGTTACACTCCAGGTGATGAGAGTGACACCAGGTCATGTCGGAGGCCCATGTCCTAACACCTGTGTCCTGACCAGAAGAGAAGCCCCCTTAATCTGAGAGCTCACCTGTCACTCCAAGAAAAAGTGAATGGTGCCCACAGTCACCTCAGATTGGTAGGGGGTGTAACACAAGAAAGAACACAGGGCAGCTAGGAAGTCTCTAAACGTTTTCCCCTTGTGCTGTGTGAGGGCTGGGAGGGCCACAGAGGACAACAGAGCCCCTCCCCTGGGCACAGTGGCCAGTTCCATTTCTGTCCTCTCCAAGGATCAGCCTCGGTGCCTGGCCCCTGCAGGGTCCCCGCTGGCCTCAGCCAGGCCCACCGGCCTCGGGGCTCACCTAGGGAGGCCCAGAGGGCGGGGGTGGGGCCCAGCCAGGCAGGAGCTGGGGCGGGGGAGGGGGCGGCTGGAGTCAAAAACGCTGACGCTGAAGACAATGAGCTCTCGGAGGCTGAGGCAACTCATTTGGTCCCGGCCACGCTTTATTAAATTCTCATAAACCTGTCAGGGGGGACAGGGCTCGCTTCAGTTTACCTCATTAGCCCGACACAATGACAGTGGGGGGGGTGCGGAAGGAGGGGGCGGCATGGGGGGGCCCGGTGCTCAGCGCTGAGAACTGAGCCAGCCGGGAAGATAATTGAATTAAGTGGCTTTTGTTAATGGTTTTTAAGACTCCGAAGTGTAAATAACATTTAGGGGCTTTCTTTTAATGGGGCTGGGGTTTGGGAGACCAGGGGAGCTCAGAGGAGGCTCAGCCTGTTCCCTGCCCCTCTTCCCCAGGCTAGGGGGACTCGGCAGGGAGAACCTTTGGGGCGTGGCCCCAAGAGGTGTGGCAGTTAGTCTGGGGAGAGCTGAGGGACCTTCCCTGAGGACAGGATAGGGAGCCTGGAGCCAAAAAAGGCGAGATGTCTTCCTGGCCTATCTTCACAGAGAGACACAGAGATGAGGATGTGAGCAAAAGAGGGCCTAGCTACAGGGGGCTGACAGGGACCTACCCAGTCCTGAAATGCCACTGTTAGATGTCTCTGGGATGTTATTGGAGTCGTGGCCTGTGAGTGTTCAGGGGACCTGAGCTGGGGTCAGTGTTCATTCCCTATCAGAGCTCAGAGGGAGTTAGAGGATATGTCTTGGTTGCCTAGGAGGTAGTGAGCTCCCCCACACAGGGTGTGGGAAGGCTGTGAATTCGGGGGTTCCAGCCTTCAAGCAAAGCAGTGGATTAGACTAGACCCCAGACTTCTTGAAAGAGACTGGCCTTGGGCTGAGCTATAAGAGGAGCTCAAAGATGGGAGTGGACAGGTCACTTCTTTGGGACTCAGGGGCCAGAGGTAACTGAGTGCCAGAGACAGGAACAGGGACAGAAGTTGTTTTAGAATCCATTCCCTGGATTTTCACAGTCACAGCTTCTCCCTCTCAGCAGGCAGAACCAGGTTGGGAGTTGGCTGAGCCAACTAGGTCCCAAGGGGCTGAGGTGAGATGGGGCGGGGCTGGCCCAGAACCAGTTCACAAAGGGTTAAGGCGCTAATCGCCCTGCATGCGACAAAGGGAAGTGAGTTTTCTGATCCAGAAAGGATCAGTCCCTGGGACGCCCCATCAGGCCCTTCAGCGTGAAATTACACCCCAGCGGGGGTGCTCCCCTCCCCCTACACACACTACCCGCCTAGGCCTGGCACGGGATTAGGGCCTGGAGTCATCAGCTTAATAGATCCTGCCTCCCCTTCCCATCCCCTCCACCCCAGCCTTCAGTCCTGCCTCCAGGCAAGCACCAGCCTCTTTTCCCCCAATCCATCCACCTGGCTGTCCCTCTGTCTGGTCATCTCTGGTCTCAGGTTGGTCTAGGCACTCTATCTCTTCCTCCAGGCTCTAACCTCAAACGTGCCCTGAGCCCTGACTTCATGCTGTTTCAGTTTCTTCATAACTTTTAATCAGCTCCCCAAATGTATATATTTCGTTGCTTGTCTATTTGTTGTTGTTTGTTTCCCCTTTGCATATAAGTGTGTTAGGAGGAAGGAGGAAGTCCTGTTCAACAGTGTCTCCCCAGTGTCTGAGCTGATTGATCCGCTTGGTAAATTACTAGTTGACTGAGCCCCTCCCACCTACCTTGCAAACACTGGGGTGAGACCCCTACACTCTGAACATCGGTGCTCAGGACTGAAAGGTGAAAACTAACCTGTGCCAGGATGGGGCTATGTCCTCAGAAGAGGCTAAGGATGCCATGAGTGAGGCGGGCCAGAAAAGGTAGAGGCCCTGCATGAACAGAAAGGCTCACTCATCTTTGGATGTCATCCCAGGAGACCCTTTCACCCCACCCCTCAGGCATTGCCACATGAGTGCCTTGAAAAATCACCTGCACCCATGGCTGGGAGCACCCAGCATGGGAAGAGGTCCTAGATGGAACAGTTGAGGAAACCAGGGGTGATGATCACACATGGAGGAGAAAACTTGGCAAGACACTCAGAAACCAGGCTGCCCAAGGCAGGAAGGCTATACAGACCACTCTGTCCAAACTCTACCCAGGAAATAGAGACCGAGGAAATAGAGACCAGGGAAAGGCCAGGGCTTGCCCAAGGCCATATGGTGAAGCCAGGGCAAGACTAGACAGGAACCAGGTTCCCTGAAGGCCTTGGCAGAGCTTATCCCTCACCTTATTCTTCCAATTTCATTCAACAAGTTTGGTATTGGTTGAACACCAGCTCTGAGCCAGGCTCTGGGTCGTGCCAAGTCCCACTCAGGGAGCTCTCTCTGGTAGTAGATGAGAACTGTATTTGGTGGCAAAAACAACGTCAAGAGAAAGGGACATCCTCCCTCCCTCAGGGAATCAAGCAAGGCTTCCTGGAGGCACTGGCATGTGGATGGGTCCCGAAGAGCCAATCGGCTGAAGGAGGGGTCAGTAGAAGCAAAGACAGGTGGGCAAGGGCACAGAGTGTATGTGAGGCCCCTCCTGGTGGCACATCCCAGAACAGTGTGCGTGGACATGTTCTGTGGGCCCCTCCCCATCCCAGGCTAAGCCAGACCTGATAAGGAGACTGCTGCATAGTAAACTTCTGCTCAATATGAGAAAGAACTTCCCAACAGAACTGGAGCAGACTGCGTGGAAGGTAGTATGCTCCTCATCCCTTCAGGTGTAGGCTGGGTTGGTGACTCCTGCCCTATGGGGGCTGAACTAGAAACCCCTGAGAACCTGAAGCAGACTCCCCAGACCATGAACAGGCCCAGCCCTCCAGTGGTCAACCCCAGCCTCACCTTGTCCATTCCCCTGGGCTCTGCAGGATGGTGGTGGTAGAGTGGGGGAGAGGGAGGGAGAAGGCAGGCAGAACAACTGAGCATCCAGGTCCAGCTGTACAGGGTTCTGCCTGGATATCTCAGCTTCCTACCAACCCAGCCCAGGGACTTAAGTCAGGGTTAGAAGCTGTCAAAGTCCAAGTCTGACTTAAAACAGGCGCTGAGGCCCAGAAAGGGACTTCCAATAGCTCACAATCTAAGAGGCAGGTCACAGTCTTTCTCTAGGAGTCCAGTAAAGGACAGACTGAAGGGGCTGGGGATGTGGCTCAAGCGGTAGCGTGCTCGCCTGGCATGCGTGAGGCCCGGGTTCGATCCTCAGCACCACATACAAACAAAGATGTTGTGTCCGCCAAAAACTAAAAAAATAAAAATAAAAAAAAAAAAAGGACAGACTGAAGGAGCGCCTGAATAAGGAAAGCCTTTCGGATCATCACGTGGGCCCTCCACACACAGGGCTCTATGTGCTGGGGAGAGGCCCAGGGCTGAGGCATGTCCTGCCCCTTCTAAAAAGAGTGGAAACCCCCTTTCATCTCTTCCCTGTTGCCCAGCGTTCACCTCATAACCTGGATTCTTGCTGAAGCATTGTGGCTCCTGTTTCCTGGGGTTCTTTCCTTCTAGAGAACCTTCTGGTAAAAATGAATGTGTCTGCTCCCTCCAGCACATGCTGTGTGGAGGCCTGGGGATGGATGGGGTGACCTGTGAAGGACCCAGGCTTACAGGTCTATCAGCCTGCTCAGGTGGAGACAGCAACAAAGAGCAGCTTTGTGCACACACGCTCACACTCACACGCACCCAAACACGCCCCACACAAGCTCTTTCCAAGAACAGCTCTTCAAGCCTGGTTGCCAAGATAAAGGAGCCACTGGGCGGTCAGCCTCCTGGAGGAAATACCGCTCCTGTGGCCTTTGTTGTTCAAAGAGCTTTTCGAAATCTCCAGACTCCTCTTGGAAAGGATCCCAGGCTGAGGTGGCAGTGTCCCGCAGCTGGAGACGGGCAGGGGCTGCCCAGCCTCCCTTCTGGGCCTGGAAGGGAGAGGAGACCCTTGGGCCAGGCTTGGAGTCATTAGTGGCAGCAGTGGCTTAACCCCTCATGTTCATTATTATCTCATTCAATTCCCACAAACCTGGGGGTCCGGGAAGGTCTTCCCTTTTTACAGATGATGAAACAGGTTCATGGAAGCTTATTAAACGAACCACTGTGAGTCAGTGCTAGAAATGAAACGGACTTGACAGCAGCCCTGGGAGGAACCCAGTCCTGCCCCAAATTGAGTTCTGCCCTGACCCCATCCTGAGCTCCAAGTCTAGCCTCTAAAAGAGCCGTGACTTGCCCTACATCGATCCCCGATCCTACCTAACCTCAGGCTGCCTCCCCTGTGTGCTGTAATCCCTTTGAGTTCAGAGGCATGTGTGCTCCGCATTCACCCCGCAGCTTTACATTTATGTACAGGCAATTATTCCAGTAATCTCTGTTTTACTTGCTAGACTAAATACAGGACTGAGTCTATTTTTGTTTGCTAGCACTTATAAGAGTGTAATAATAACGCTAATAACAAGCATTTATTGAGCCAGTGTGGTGGCACACACGTGTAATCCCAGGGACTCAGGAGGCTGAGGCAGGAGGGTTGCAAGTTCAAGGCCAACCTCAGCAATTTAGTGAGGCCTTAAGTAACTTAGCAAGACCCTGTCTCAAAATAAAAACTAAAAAAGGACTCAGGATGTAGCTCAGCAGTAAAGTGCCCCTGGGTTCAATCTCCAGTATCAAACCAAACCAAACCAAAATCATTTATTGAGCATTTATTATATGCCAAACTTATGCTGAGTGTTTTACAGATATTATCTCATTTAATGGTCGCAAAGAACTCTGATGTAGGTACTATCATTAGTTCTGTTTCACAGATGAGAATACTGAGCCCCATGGTGACATTAGAAAGTACAGTGTGCTCTTACTGGTTCCCTGAACCATCACACTCAGCTGTCTGGTAAGGGTTGGGCCAGAGAGGGAAGCCCCAGCTAGGAGAGGAAATGATGGCATTGGGGTAGAAAGCCACAGAAAGGCCTAGTGAGTAGCCTGAGGGAGACTGTGATGAAAGAGACTACAATAAGGGAGTGGGACCAGCTATACAATTTGTAAGGCCCAGCACAAAATGAAAATTTGGGGCCCCACAAAAAATGAAAGATTTCAAGATGGCAGCCTCAGAATATTATGAGGCCCTCTGAACCCAGGGCCCTGGGCAAACCTTCATGGGGGCCCATGAAGGTGGCCCCGGCAGGGAACAGACTATGTATGAGGCGTTGGGCTCAGGGCAGCACATCCAGATAGATAAATAGGAATGGCCGTGAGTGTTCAAGTGGCAGCAGGGCTGGCACTGGACCCTTGTCTGGCCAACGGGCCAATATCTTCACAAGTATAGCAGCAATCACTGAGTATCTCTCGGGCCAGAGGTGGCCTGTCTCGAGAGGCCTGTCTAGAAGGGGGAGTCTGAGCCTTTGGTTGGCTGTCTGGAGTGTGAGTAAACCAGGAAGAATGCATGCGTGGGGTGGGGCAGGTATGTGGGGAGTATCCAGGTGGCAGGTGGTGGGCTGCGTGTCTGACATTTGAAGGGTGTGGGCATGAGTGTGAGAGACAGGAAGGCAGATACCCTGGGACTTGTGGTCTAGTGCAGAAGCCAGCATGACCCATGTGTATGAGAGATTATGAGTGTTGTGGGGTGGAGTGGGGTACATGTGTGTAATTAGGAGTGTGTCACTGTGTGGGAGGATGCATGCATATCCCCACCTGCCCTCCTAGGCCATGGCCCCTGCCACCTTCCCTGATGTGAGGGGCTACCAGGCAAAGAGGTCCTGAGCCTGTCCCAGCCCAGGGCCCCCAGGCTTTTGTGGGACAGGTCCTCTTAGAGGCACATTCCTGCCTGTCATAGAGTGGGCAGAGCCACAGAGCCGCCTCCTAGGCTGCTGGGGTGATCCTGGCCAGTGGTGTCAGGTTCCTGGGTGCAGGAGCCCTCCCTCTGCAGTCTCTGAGGGCCTTTGTTGGAAGTTCAGACAAACTTGTCAGGGGGGCGGGCAGGAGGCCTCCTAATCGGCTTTCCCAGAAGCAAAAGGAGAATGAGAGATTAGGGGTGGGGGGCTCCAGCCCAGGGCAGCTCTGTGGGAAAGAGATGGGGAAGGGGTGCCCGCCCTAAAGGGGTCCATCCCCCAGGGCCTTCAGCAGGTGTCCCTAAGGGCCCCCAAGGAACCAGACCCCCAGGTTGAAAGAACATGAGGCCAACGCCTGGTTAAAGGGGGAGAAGCTTTGGAGAGAGCCCTCTTGCCTTTCCCATCTCACCGCCATGGGCTGCCTGGGCACTTACTGCATGCTGGACACATTACTGCTCACCTTCTAGGCCTCCCCCCACAACATCTCCTCTTTATCTTATCTGAGCCTTCCAGGAAGCAAGCAGGCTAGACATGGTTATTTTCCCATTCAACAGAAGAGAAAATTGAGGACAGGAAAGGGGCCCACAGTAAATAGCAAATGGGACTTGGCTTGTCCTGACTCCGTCAGTAAAATGCTCTGCATCACAGCCTGCATTTCCTGACCTCAGGCTTCTCTCTGTGTGATCTCATCTAGTAAAGTGGATTTTTTTGCCATGTCACTATTGACAACCACCAAGTTCAAGAGCGTGGTTTCCAAGGTTAGCCAGGCCCATACTTTGGTTGACCCATTACTAGTTTGTGGTTTGAGCCAAGCTATTTAACCACTCTGTTCCTCTGTTCCCCCCTCCCTTTTTTTTTTGGTTTCCCCATTTGTTAAATGGAGATAATAACAGTGCCTACCTCACAGAGTTGCATGAAGATTAAATGACTTATTTATAAGGTAACAGGCAAAGAGAAAGTGCTACATACGTATTTGTCAAGTTAATACCACGCAGAGGCTCAACATCTTCCCTGGAATAAATCTAAGACTCCTCAAATGCACCAAACAAGACGGACCACCTGAGCTCAGGGGCATTCCCAGACACTCACCCCAGCCCCAACAGTGCAGAGGGCTCCATCTACCTTGTAGCTCAGCCAGAGATTGGGGGAGCACCCTTGACCCCTCCCATCCTTCAGTCACAATGGTGATTTTGCCTCTTAAATCTCTCATCGGTGTGACCCCATCCCTTCCCCCCACCAAGTCCAGAAGATGCCACCTTCCTCACCAGGATGTGAGTGTTCTCCCCTGTTTCACTGTTGCCAGCTCCTTTGCACAAACCACCATGCAACAAAGTCAGGGGTGGGGTGACTGAAACGCAAGTCTGGTCATCGCTTCCAGTGCCCCCCAGGTCCTGGCCCCAGGGCTTGAGTCTAAGTTCCCAGCTTCCCCTTCTGTCCTCTTTTGCTGACACCACCCCCACTGTCCTCCTGCCCTACCAGTCTCCTTGCTCTTCCAGGGCCCAGGGACCCAGTGACTGTCTTGTAGTTTGGATATGATGAGTCTCTCCCAGAACACCCTTCCCTCTAGGACTCGGTCAAAGTCTCCTTCCCAAGAGATCTCCCTGCCCTTCCTAGGCTGAGCTAGGGACCCTCATTTGTGCTCCCACAGTTCCCTGGCTTTTGAACCCTAAATCACCCTGTATTGCAATTGTCAGGGCAGATTCTTCTAACTTGTTTTTATGCCCAGTGCCCAGAACAGGGCCAGGCATGCAGCAGGTCCTCAGCCAATGACAAGTGAATGAGGGATTTTACTAGCCACGTTACCAGGGTACACTCTATGCCAGGGAAGGTGTGTCCCTCAAAGCTGAGGTATGTAGGAGGCAGGAGATGGCTCTGAGCAGAGGGGGGAGGAAGCAGTGGGAGATTTGGGGCAGACATTTGATCCATCAGCCCCTCCCAGGGAGGCGGGGAGGCAGGTGAAGGGGGATGCTCCCAGCCCTAATCCTCAGCCCCACTGGGGAGAGAGGAATGCTCTCCTGGAGTCACAGAGACCTGGGAAGTGGGGAGGTCAGGTCCCGCCCTTGGGAAGTCCAGTAACTGCTCCTTGACTACTACTCAGGCTGGCTGGGGTTCTCCTACCAGGAAAGCCTCAGAGGGGACCTCAACCCCACCAGCCCCAGCATACATCACCATTCTGATAGCAGGGCAGGAAGTGGGGGCACTTGTGCAAACACTGGAGAACTCAGGGGAGGGAGTGGGGCAGGGAAGAGGAGGGCTGAGGGGTGGATATCTCTGGTCTTCTTTCTCTTGAAATGCAGCAGAAGGGATGAAGAGTTCTCCCTCCCCCTAGGATACCCTGAATATTCCCTCCCAGGCATCCCCTGCCCCAGCCTACCATGCCACCTGTGCTTGGGTGAAGCGCAAGCAGCTCAGAGAACACAGAGTTCTCCTCCGTTCTTGCTCCCTTGTGACCCCTCCAGACTGGCACACTAGCTGCAGATTGGTAGGGGCCATGGCGAGAACTGCAAGGCCAGCGTGGGAGTGGTCAGTCATCAGGAGGCAGGCCTGCTGCCCTCCTTACTGGTAGTAGAGAGGCCACTTAAAACACTTGGTACCTCTGCAAGCCACTCTGGGAATGAACATAGATCAAGAGCTGTGCTGCCAGGTTCTTTTATTAGCCAAGTAGGACAAAAAACAGGTCACAACGTCACAGGAAGTAAGACCAACAGACAGACAGATACACGGAACAGAGCATCATGCTGCACTACTCAGGGGACAGGGCAGGGGGAAGGGAATCGTTTGAGTCTTGTTTCTTCAACTAACAGAATAAATAAATACAGTACACACAGTGTTTTCGCCATGGGCTGGCACAACCTCTAAGCACAAATGATCACAAAACAGCTGATTTGGAAAGCAGTCCGTATAGTCTGCCAGCCTTAGAGTTGAGGTGGGGACCCACGTCCCCGGAACACACTCTGGGGGAGTGAGGCAACAGGAAAAGGGAGACCACAAATAGGAGTGAGCAGAGAGGAATTAGGCTTTCCCAGAAGGGACAGTCAGGGATTGAGCCTCAGGCTCTCGCCCGCCCCTCAGGGTGGCCCCACAGGCCTGGGAGAGGCTCCAGCATCAGTGTTAAGGGGTTGAGCCCACCCAAGCTAGTGCCCTCTGACTCCTTGAGGACACACAGGTTTACCAGCTGCCAGGACACCCTCTGCTTGCTCTCCACCTGCTTTTAGTACTTGAGGCTGGTGCCTTAAACTGACTTGAGACCCCACCTGTACCTTCCCTGACTTTTCTGGGCTTGTAGGTTTGGGTCAACTGAATGAGAGAAGTATTAACAAAGAACTGGGATGAGCCTAGGGCGGGTCCAACCTCCTGGAGTCAGAATACGACTCCAGGTGGACTTGCCCCTTATGAGGTCAGGGGAAGCTTCCTGGAAGGGGGTTTTGATGTCTAAGGCTATTGGATTCCAAAGCACATGTCATTAGTTGTACCCAAGAACAGCCCCCATGCCTGGTCCAGATGAGATCTGTGTTTATTTCAGAAACAGAACTTCCTGGAGCTGACCATGGGCACAAACCAAAAACCCTCCCAAACCAAAAACCTCCTCTTGACTCTTCTTTGCCAACCTCCCATTCCTTGGCTTGGTCTGTCCTCCTCTGATACTCCCATGGCTTTGGATCCACTTTCCAAATTCCAGATCCCAGCAAGACACCCCCTGCTCAGAATCCCTCAATTTGCCTACCTTGATACTTGTCACACAGAGGTGGGGCTCTTTAACCCAGATTCCAGTCCCCTTGGGCCCACCTCTCATGAAGCCTTCCTGTGATATGATCCACTTAGTTTCACCTTTCCTGTTTTGTTCAAATGGTTTTCTGGGCCCAACCTACCACTCTTCTCACTTTTTCCTGTCCAAAGCCTTCTCCATCTGCCCCATTCCAGGCTGACCTCCCAAAGATGATGGGCATTGACTGTTCTGCAAACCAATCTTACTAGGGCACCCACTGGAGGCAGGGGAGATAAGCCTTGGAACTTGACAAGTCTTTCAAACTTCTCTAAGCAGGGTTTGGGATTACGACAAGGAATCTGTTTAACCCATCCCCCTCTCCCTGACCATGGGCATGGAAATGGGGTGACCCTACAGGCTAGCACTGGAACTCAAGAAAAGCAGAATTAAATCTAGATCATCCACTGCCATGTCTATCTAAAAAGAACAACAACAACAAAAATCCAGATCACCTGAAATAGAAGGGACCCATTACACTTACTGGGAAACTGAGGCAGTGTTCACAGAGAGGTTTATGTATACTATACTCATTGCTCCACAACAAGACAACAGTAATTTTCTAATTCACTGTGCCTTCTGAGAGCTTTTCTGTGGTTATTGTGGTTGTTATGTTAAATTTAACTAAGAACTTCTGCCAAACAAGGTTGTGAGCACAGAATGCAGAATGTTGGAGCTGGATAGGATCTTCTGGGCCGTCTAATTCAGACAGGGAAATGGTACCAAAGAAGCTTCAGGCTTGGCCAAGCTCACACTGCTACTGTGAGAGGAAGTCAGCTGAGCTGAGTGGCCTGGCCATAAACAGGAACATACCTCACCATGCCAGTGACTAGCCGGGCAGAATTACTTTCATAGTTGGCTCTGGAACAGGCAGTCAACAGAAGCCTGACACTATGTGCTGCTGTGTGGTTTGCATTTCACTGTGACCAGGAGCCCATGTTCAACCTTCCTGGCTCAGATGTACTCCGGGAAGAGCCAGAAACTGCTGAATGTGAAAATTCACTTTGGGACTGCGGGAGAGGAGTACCAGCCCTGTTTTCTCTTAGGCACTCCTCCCCACCACCTCCTTCCAATCAGGAAAAATCTTACCAAAGAGGGTTCCAGAGCCCTGGTCAGACCTGGTGACCATTACTGACCCCAGCCTCGGGCCTTGGAGGATGCACAGGAAGGCATGCTGTCTATTCTACTGCCCACCTAGCCTGCATCCTGCCTCCACTCCCTCCTGGATCTGGGTGGGACCTCCAAACTGAGAAGAGAAAATGGCTCTTGCAGCCTTCCAGATGTCAGACCTGGGGAGGAGGTTTGTGAGGCCAGGGCTACCTCCTGCCCGCCACTCCAGGGTCTCCAATGAGGGCTTTGTTGCCTATTTGGGCATGAAATGGAATTGTTGCCTAGAGAGGGTACAAGTCCGGGAAGGAGACAGGGGCAGGCAGGGAAGAAGTAAGGAGGGAGAAGAGGACGAGAGAGATGGGAAGAAGCAGAATTACTAAAACTAAAAAGACCACAAGACACAGCTTGAGAACTGTGGATACCAACACAGCCAGCACCAGGGGGGACAGACATGAGAGGGAGACCAGAGTGGGCAAGACAGAGGGGCAGGGACAGAGATCAAGGGAGCTTCCAAGGAAGGGAGAGAAGAGGAAGGCTGCAGTGAGTGCAGAAGCTGTAGGTGGAGGCAAGGGTGGCAGTGGAGAAGAGATAGGAGGGGACAGGGGACCTGGGGCAGGCAGTGCCTGAAAATATAGCTTTATATATTTATATTTATATCTCACATTCCACACATCAACTGACTAGGGGGCAGAAGGGGAGGGAAGGGAAGGAGGAGGCCATACTGAGAAGGGGATCTAGCCAGCCTCTCACCACCTCCCCATTTGGCCTCCATGGGGTCCAAGCAGGGCCATGCAGAGGGATGTAGTTTTCACCTGGGGCTCTGAGGAAGGGGACAGGGAGAGACTTCCAGACCCCAGGATTCCTGGGCTCCCAAAATTAACTCCTAGAGAGCCTTCTGGGAATAACCATGGGGCTGGGAAGGAGGCACCCAAGACCCCTGGCTGGGTGGGAGGCCGGACAGTCAGTTGGGCAGCGTATCGAGTCCCAGGGAGGCTGCGTGCTGCTTGGCCCTGAGCCGCAGGTTCTCGATACTTGTGGTTTTACTGTTCAGGGCAGCCGAGGCAGGTGCCAGGCCTGCTGGGGGTGCAGGCAGCAGTGGGGATCCCCACACACCCTGGTGGGCAGCAGCGGCTGCTGACAGGGACTGGTAGTAGGACTGGCAGTGTAGTGAGCCCAGCGGGGCCATGTTGACGCCCAGGTAGGGCACTGCAGCAGCGGCGGCGGCAGCAGCGGCAGGGGCTGGGCCCCCCACTTCAAACGATGAGTAGTGCACCAGGTTGTTAGTGGCCGCCATGTGCTGGCGAAACTGCTCCTGCAGACGGAAGAGGCTCAGCGGGGAGGAGGAGTAGGAGTGGGAGGGGCCAAGAAGGCCACCCCCTGGGGCTGCAGGAGCTATGGCCAGGCTGCCTGGGGAATCTGCAAGCAGAGAACCAAGAACCAAGTACTCAGGACCGGGGACTGGCCTGACAGCAGGGGTTCCCTTGCTTCCTATCCCTTGGCACTAGCGAAACAGGCTTTAGCTGAAACTATATCCATCCCATCTGAACCAGGGCACCCCCAGAAGTGTGGCTCAGAACGCTGAGAGGAAGGAACCTGAGGAATCTCCAGGGTTCCAGCCCAGGCTCCTGTGCCTGAATCCTTGGGGAGCCCCTGGCTCCTCCTTCCCTCCTGTCCTCAGCTCCCATTCCCTCCTACCAGGGCTCAGCTCACAGTCTCTAGGGTTTCCCTGCCTGGGCTTAGAATCTGTGTCTGAGATCTGCCTCAGGCCAGAGCTCTGTTCTGCACAAACATGGTTAGGGATGGGAGGCTTCAGCCCAGGGCAGCTCTGTGGGAAAGAGATGGGAAGGGGTTACCCAGCCCTGGAAAGATCCATCCTATAGATCCTCTCAGCAGGTGTCCCTTCCACAAGGGTCCCTAAGGAACCAGACCTCTGAGCTGAAAATACATGGAGCCAAGGCCCAAGGAAAGAGGGAATCTGGGGAGAAGTCTCTGCTGCATGTGGGAATCCTGGTACCCAGATGGTATTCACCCATCATCTGTCCTAGTTGTTGAAATATTAGAGTACTCCAAATGGTTGATAATTTTTGCCCTGGGCTTCTGACTGCTTCTCCCTGGCTCCCAGCCCCTCCCCCGCAAATCATCTAGACCTTTCCATGACTCAGCGACTAAACGTGAACATCTGGCACAGGCCTGCTATGGTCATGCCCCTGAGTGCTAGTTGTTGACTGTCCTCTACTCTGACACACGTCACATACTCAAGCCCCTGTCAGGCTGCACCTGCCTGTTCTGCCTGAGCCGGGGCCCCAGCATGACAGCAGCATCTCCCAAGCCTCACCTGCCTTGGGGCTGCCCCTCTTGCAGCCCAGCCCCTTGCTCTCAGCCCCAGGGCTCTTCTCAGCTTTGGGATCTTCGGTCCCAGCCCTGGGGTCTTCCTCACGGTCCGGCTGGTCCTCAGGGGCTGACTCACTGGCCGACTGCTCAGACAGGCTCAGGTGAAGCTCAGCAGGGGCATCGCCACCCGGCAGGCTGGAGGGCTGGTCCATCTCCAGCTGGGTGTCTGGGGTTGGGGCCTCTGTCTTGCCTTCCCCCTGGGAGCCCTCAGCCTCCTTCTGCTTCTGGAGCTGTTCTTTCTGCAGGCTGCGCTGCTTCTTGCGAAACTTGGCCCTGCGGTTCTTGAACCACACCTGGGGACAGGCAGAGGAGCAGTCAGAGGCGAGGAGAAAAGAAATGGGGTTGTTGTGGAGCAGGGTGCTCTGGGGAGGATGGAATAACTCTGCCTCCACCTCTAGGAAACTCACCCCCTCCATCCCTTCCAAATCGCCCCTCCTATCAACGAAGCCATCAGCGGAGGTAGCAGCTGCACCTCATCACCCACTGAGCAAATGCTGGCTCCTGGACAACCAGGAGCCAGACAGATGAGCTAGAGCTTATCTGTAAGAACTAGTTTTGGGAGCTGGGCCCTACCTGCACCCGGGCCTCAGGCAGGTTGGTGCACATGGCCAGCCTCTCACGCATCACCACATCTGGGTAATGAGTCTTCTGGAAGGTCTTTTCCAGGGCCTCCAACTGCTGAGCCGTGAACGCTGTGCGGCTGCGTCGCTGTTTGCGGTGCTGGGAGCCATAGCGGGCCTCCAAGATGATGTCTTGAAATGTACAGCCGTTGGAGGGCAAGGAGAGGGGGCCCATTTAATTATGGGAAATAGGTTTTGAATCTTAGCCTTCTCTGACCCACTCCAGCTGCAGTGACACAGGCATCTGTCAGAGCTGGATGCTGGCCCTTTGCCCTTGGAAATCACCCATCCCCTCTCCACTGGCTAAATTTTCAAAATCTCTCCATCCCATTATCTATTATGAGGACCACAGAGATCAACTCAGCTCCAAGAATGGTGTTAGGCATGTGATTGGGCAGGGTCTTTCTTATCTGGCTGGTATTGGGGATGGGTAGATATGTATTGTCCTAAGATTCTTAAAGTCTCAGACTACTATAATATTTTGAAATTACATAATGCTAATAATCTAAGAATCCACACCACAATGGTTCTACTACCCTATGGTCCTTAAATTCTGGATACTGAGGCTTCTGTGGCATCAGAGCATGAGAAGCCAGGCCATGAGCTGGTACTCACCTCAAGGTCTAGTTAAGGAGTCTCACTGGGCAAGAACTCCATTCTCTATCCTCTGCATCAAATCTCATCCTCCAGGGGACCCATTTGTCTCTGACGGCAGGACCAGAGGTTCCTGCTCTTACTTTCCTGAACAGACAGCCTGATCTGGCAGGGCCCTGAGAGTTCGATAAAGGCCTGTTACACCCAGGCTTCACCCCTCTGGCTGCCTCCTCAGGGACAGGAAGACTAAGAGACTGTGCTCCAACATCATATTCTATGGTCCTGCTCACATGTCTGGTTCACAAAAACTACCCAGGATAGTGTCTGCCTGGGGCTGGTGGTGTCCAGCCTCCAGCCTTCTGCTTAACTAGAGCCTCTCCCTACTTACTGTCTCCCATCCTACCAAGGTGGATCCTGCCCTGTCTATGCTGAAGGGAGCCTGAGTTGTCTCTACCTCTGCACAGGGCTGCAGAGTTTCTCCCCTGGGGAGTCATTCACAACATCCTAAGTGGGAATGAGACAACCAAGTGTCCAGGAAGCCCCAGATTTGGGGATGTTACTTCCATTTAAAGGGAGCCCGATCCCTTACAAATCAGCCCTTTCCTAGACTAAGCCCTAAACTCATGCTGGTCACCTTAGGGCAACAGAGGGGTGAGGACTGTTTAGTCACCCCACCCTGGTAAGTGAACAACAGTACAAAGGGTAGGGTGGTCGCAGGGGGGGCCAGGCTTTCTATACCACAGGCAGAACTCCCCACTAGAAGGAGCAGCCCCTACCAACAGACATGAGCCATTCTCCCTGACTCCTTTTCCCTAAGCTCTGGCCCTTGGGTCCCAGAACACTGTCAGGAGCTTAAGTTACCACCAGGTTGAGCAGGGAATTCACTCCAAGCAGCCATAGCAGGGGCAAGACTGCACCCAGCATCCCCACACTGAGCACTGATGCCCCATGATGATCTAGAGAAGGGGTTTCCATTTTATCTTCTGAGTCCTGCCTGAAGGCCTGGCAGGGTCTAAAAAAGTAGGCTGGCCACCACCACATCCTCCCTGCCAGGCTGGCACCCCTACCTGGGCAGGGTTCTCAGACCCCGTCCCATTCTGTGCCTTGGCTCCTGCTGCTCCTCCCTCCTTGCCATGCCATTGTTTGTTTGTTTGTTTTTATTTTTTTGTCAGTGCCAGGGATCAAACTCAGGGACTCCTGCATGCTAGGCAAGTGCTCTACCACTGAGCAACATCCCCACCCACCTTTGCTGTGCTTTTAGAGGCCTGATGCCTGCCCCATGGTCTGCAGAAAGCCCTGACTGCACTGGCAGGTCCTGCAGCTCTGAACTGCCCACCATTCGCTCCTATACTCCTCTATCATGCTGTCTCATGGCCCATGGGCACCTGCTCTCCATAGGAATTCCCTAAAGTCCTTGAGGACTGCCTGGCACAGACCTAGACCCACATGGATTCAACAAAGTTTGGCCTGAGACAGGGTAGGGTGGGTGACATTGCCTTCCAAGAAAACAAGCTCCTCACCTATGTCATTGAATCCTTCCTCTACCCATTGAAAGGCAATCAAGGCAACGATCAATTAAACCAGGAATTGGGGGCAGGTAGGCTGTAGCTCCCTCCTGGTACTTCCCTTGGGTATTAGATACTAAAGACTTCTGAGCATGGCTGAGACTCTGCTGAACACCCTGTATGTGTTATCAATTATCTCTCAGCCATCCTATGGGATGGGCACTGCCACTATCCCAGGGGAAACTGAGTCTCAGAACAGAAATGAACAGGAAGACCCTGCACTGACTGCAAGCTCTCCTTCCACAGCTCTCGTGTTCCAACCCCACTCATGAGTCTGAGTCTGAGTCTCCTTACACACAAAATGAAAATAATAATCTGTCTTCATGGGGATGGAACATTTTGAGAGAGAGAGAGAGAGAGAGAGAGAGAGAGAGAGAGAGAGAGAGAGAAGGAGGAGGACTTCACACAGTAGCTGGCACATACATGGCATTCACACCATGGAGCTATTATTACTTATTACTCCCTATGCCTACAGTTTCCTCCTAGCCCTCTTTCGGCTACTTTCAGCTGCTTTTCAGCTACTCTGGACTAGTCCAGTAGCCGTCTACCTTGGTTTCTTCATCTGCAAGTTAGCTAATGGCTACCTCTTGCACAAGCTTGTCATGGGATTTTCAAGGCACAGACAGCACCAGGGTCCAGCACAGTGTGAGCAAATGGGCTGCACTGCGTATACAGGCACAGATTTTTGTTTAAGTGCTGCCAAAGTGAGAATAACACCCAGATTTTGAATTATCTCTGCCACGTGACCTGGGGCTCTTGGTTTTTGTTTTGTGTGTGGTGGGGGTTGTTTTGTTTTGGCATTGGGGATTGAACCCAGGAGCATTCTATCTCTTAGCTACATCCCCAGCACTGTTTTTCTTTTCAACGTGTTTTTTCAACACAATACTTTTATTTTACTTATTTTTCATGTGATGCTGAAGTTCAAACCCTGTGCCTCACACGTGCTAGACGAGCACTCTACCACTGAGCTACAAACCCAGCCCCTAGCACTTTTTATTTTATTTTGGGAGATAGGGTCTTGCTAAGTTGCTCAGGTTGGCCTCAAATTTGCAATCCTCCTGCCTCAGTCTCCCCAGTAGCTGGGATTACAACCTGAACCACCATGTCGGCTTGTGACCTGGAGCTTTTGAGCCAACCAGAATAGGCTTTCCCAACCCTCCTCTCTTTGTCTTCCAGAGACTCCTCCTCAAGGCCACGGGGGGCCTAACCCCATGGTCCTGTCTCCAGGGCCCTTACCAGCCAGGCGCTCAGCCAGTGTAAGAGCGTGCACCGATGGCCGGTAGTCCGGGGCATGCTGGGCTTGCTGGGCTGCCTGCTGGTGCAGGTTGTACATGGCGCTGAGTGAGTTCATAGCATGCAGCGAGTAGCCGTTCACCCCATAGTGCTGCATAATGACATCCGCCTGCAGACAGGGGAGGAGAGAGGACATGAGGCAGAGCCATTAGATACTACCTTGGGACAGAACCCATCCACAGTCCACAGCCTGGATGCTCATGTCACCCCTAAGAGCTTTTGCCTTCCCATCAGAAAGTGGCCTGTCTTGCCCACACAAGGGGTCCAGCACTTACTCCTTCATTTACCCACTCTTTCAGTGATTCATCCAGCAGGACACCAGAATAGGATTCAACACCCTGGGCTCTAAAATCATTCTGCCTGGGCTGGAGTCTCAAGCCTGCCACTTAGGGACATTGTAACTTTGGGGAAGTCATTTAAGTTCTCTGACCCTCAGTTTACCCATCTGCAAGATGGGATTAACAATAGTACCAATCTTCTGGGGTTCCTGCGAGGATTAAGAGAAGTCTTTTCAACAGGGCCTGTTGTACTGTATGTGCTCAAAAATGTTAGTCTTGGCAGGGCGCAATGGCGCACGCCTGTAATCCCAGCAGCTCAAGAGGCGGAGGCAGGAGGATCATGAATTCAAAGCCAGCCTCAGCAATTTAGCAAGATACTAAGCAACTCAGTAAGGCCCTGTCTCTAAATAAAATAGGCTGGGGATGTGTCTCAGTGACCAAGTGCCTTGAGTTTAATCCCAACTACTCACCCCCCCAAAAATTAGTCTTTGTGATTTCCCAATCCATTTGCTACTTTATGCAACCATCTCTCTGTTCAATTGCTCTTACTCATTTCTACATTCACTGATTCACTCACACACAAATTTATTCAACTGACACCCACGATGGCCCACTGGAGCGAAGTTCAGAGCTGAATTTTCACTGAGGCATTCACTCTAATGAGATAATGGACTAAAACACTAATGTGTGGGGTTAGGGATGTGGCTCGGTGGTAAAGCACTTCCCTAGCATACTCAGGCCCTGGGCTCAATCCCTGATATAGGTGGGGGGGGGGGATCCTTAATGTGCTGCACAGACTTAAGAACACAATTGATATGATTGTTATATATTCATTGTCATTATCTCCTTTCTCCTCACCAAATCCCCAAGAAGTAAGCCTGCCAAGAACAATAAACCCCATTTGCAAGATGAGTCTACTGAGGCTTAGAGAAAGAACAGTGACATGTTAAGATCACAGAGCCAGTCCAAGGACTACCCATCCACATTGAGTCAGACTCATTTTTTTTGTGTGGCCATTGCCCACCCCCCCTCCAAAAAAATCATCCATTCATTGAAGAACACATCCTTCCTGCTGAAATGTCCTGGTGTCCTGGATCAGTACAAGGCCTCCCAGGTCCCATCAGCCCCAGATCCCTCTGAACATTTGTGGTCCTCATCTGAGCACCCACCTGCCCCCACATCATCCTAATATATCATTTTTGGAATGTGATCCTATGTCTGCAGCCACCCAAAAATACATTGGTGTTTCCTATTTCTGGGAGGTAGAAGGAGAAGACTGGGGCAATGGCAGGTCCATTTGATTAGAGAAAGAATCTGTCCAGGTGTCTCAGCTCCCCACCCTCACTGAAGCTGACACAGGTATATATAACCAAACATCCACAGCATGCACACAAACACACCAGTCACAGACGAGCACACACGTTTCCTGCACAAACATGCATATGCAGACATTGTTGGCCATATGTTCACAGAAGTTCTCCTTCTCACTCCCACAAATGTATCATCATTACCCCCATAGTTCCGCATTCTCACCGATGCCTAATCGGGCAGCAGAAACATCTATACACAAACATCACACCACATACATTCACATATACCCCTATTAATTCAGCAAATATTTATTAAGCACCCACCTACCAAGTGCCAAAGTCCCTAACTTCATGGAATTTACATTCCAGGGAAGAAGGATGTATAACAAAGAAAAATATATGTACTGACATCAGACAGGAATAAGTGCTCTGAAATAAATTAAGGCAGGGAAAGAGAATGAGGAGCGGGAAAGGGGAGATTATTTTAGAACAGGTGGTTGGGGAAGGGCTCTCTGATGTTTGAGCAGAAACTTGAAGGAAGCCGTGAGGAGCTCTGGGGGAAAGGCTTTCCAGGCAAAAGGGACAGCGAGGACGAAATCATAAACAAGACTGTGTGTGCAGAACAGTCAGAAACCAGCGCAGCTGGGGCATGGTGAGGGGAGAGAATGGAGCAGATGAGGCTGGAGAGGAGGGCCCCTTGCTGGAGGGCTTGGTGTCCATTTATAAGGAGTTTGGATTTTATCCTGAGTGTGTTGGGAAGCCCACTGGGGGTTCTGAACAGGGGATTAACACATATGATCTGTTTTTAAAAGCACACTTTGGCTACTGTATGAATAGACTGCGGGGAGGAAAGGAGAAAAGTGGAGAGACCAAGCCAGCAGGCTGCTGCAGAAGCCTGGCTAATGACCACACTGCCCTCCCTGCAGTGGAATGAGGTGGTGAGAAAAGGTCAGGTTCCGGACATAGCTTGGAAGTAGCGTAGATGTGATTGCTGGTAAGTTAGTTACACGATATGAAGATGGCAAAAAAGAACAAGTCATGTTTTTGACCAGAGCCACTGTGTGAATTTGGGTCTTTTCCCAAATTAGAAGCATTGAGGAAAAAGCAGGTATGGAAAGGGAAAGAAAGAAAAAAATCAAGGTTTTGAGGGGCTCATGTCAAGTTTGAAATATGAATCCAGCGTTTCAGTATGGGTATGAGTCGGGAACTGACAGATTTAGAGATTTGAGTCAACACCCACACCTGCCACCTTCCAACGACATTCACTTACAGAAGCCCCACTGTATTTACCAAAAACATAATCCAAGAGGCAGAAGGCAAACAAAGCAGATACAAATGGTGATATAAAGCATTTTAACATATGTATAACAGACTGTACTATAAACAAAGCTAAAAGGCAAATCTGAAAAAAAATGTACCACGTCTATGACATAGCAAAACTAATTAAAACCAAAAAAAGAGAGAGAAAGAGAGAGAGGGAGAAGCATAATACCAAGTACAGTGTCACATGCCTGTAGTCCCAGCAGCTCAGGAGTCTGAGGCAGGAGGATCACAAGTTCAAGGACAGCCTAGGCAAGTTAGTAAGACCTTGTCTCAATATAAAAATAAAAAGGGATGGCTCAGAGGTAGAGCACCCCTGGGTTCAATTCTCCATACCACCATAAAAAGAAAAAAAGGAACACAAATAACAACTTAAAAATAATACACGTAAGGGCTGGGGTTGTAGCTCAGTGGAAGGATGCTCGTCTAGCACTTGTGAGGTACTCGTTTAGATCCTCAGCACCGCATAAAAATAAATAATAACATCAAGGTATTGTGTTCATCTACAACTCAAAATATTTTTAAAACTTATTTAAAAAGAATATACTTAATATATGAAGAGCTCTAGTATAGAAATCAAAGATGGTCATCTTAATAAAAGATGGGCTAAGTTAATGAAAAAACAACTCATTAAGGAAAGAAACAAATAGCCAATTGACAAATGACAAAAAGCTCCTCTTTACTTATAACCAAAGAAAGAAGAATAGAAATA
Source organism: Marmota flaviventris (assembly GCF_047511675.1). NCBI lineage: Eukaryota > Metazoa > Chordata > Mammalia > Rodentia > Sciuridae > Marmota > Marmota flaviventris. The sequence continues at coordinate 35,992,861 of NC_092507.1, read as the reverse complement.
GTAAGATTTTTTTTTTCACTAATCAAATTAGTAAATGTGAAGAACACCTATTACCCAAAGTTATCTATGGGAGTGAGAAGAAGTCTTTTTCCTACCTTGCTGATGAAAGAGCTCTTTATTCCCCGAATGAAAGCCTTCAGAGAGTGTATCATCTTTGACTTAACAATTCCACTTCAAGACGTTTATCCCTCAAGCATGCAGAGATATGTGCATAGGAATATTTTTTCACATCACTGCTTACAATGGAAAACAATTGGAAAGCTAACTCTCCATCAAGAGAGGATTAGTTAATAAATGAGGGGACAGTCGTGTCCACGATGGAATATGGTGGTATAGTTGAAAACGATGATATGTATATGCTGATGTTCACAGTATACTGTTGAATCAAAGAGATAGGTAACAAAACCGTATGCATCATGCAATCCCATTTTTGTAATGTGTGAATAAAAATGCATGGGAAAAGTCTGAAAGGTTGTACCCTGAAATGTTAACAGAGGTTATCTCTGGGAGATAACCTATAGAGGTGATTTTCATATCTATATCCTTTCTTTCTTTGCTTTTTTGCAGGGAGGGTAGATGAAGGGTTTTCTGTGTGTTGCAATGAATGTGGGTATGGAGCCAGGCTCCAAAAGGTGTCACAAGCTTCAGGTGAGGAAGGGGAAACAGAATTTAGAAGTAATTTTATCCATCCCCTCCCCTAGCCCTGTGGCTACAATGCCCCTCCCCCACCAAACTCAGGCCTTGTTGCTCTAATGTTAATGTGGTAACATTTTAATTGACTTAATGATTGCTGATCTCACAGTTTTTGACACACAAGACTTCTTTATTAACCAAAGCCAGAGAGAAACCTTGCACAGCCTTATGAGCATCAAGCATCGCAGCACCCTGAAGACCTTCCCAGTCTGGATTCCCCCCAACCTCTCCCTCTGGCCTGAAGCTCTCCCTCTCCCTAGCACCTAGCAATAACAGACTACCTGCCCCTTCTTGTCACCTCCATGCCTTTCTCCTGTTGGGCCCTTGACCTGAGACACTTTTCTCCTTCCTTCCTTCCCTTCACCTCACAAAATCCTCCCTCTTCAGAAGGCCCCTCCTTTAAGGATGTCTCCTCAGAAAAGAGATGCCGGCCCACACCTGTAATCCCAGCAGCTCAGGAGGCTGAAGCAGGAAGATCACGAGTTCAAAACCAGCCTCAACAATTTAGCTAGGCCCCAAGCAACTCAGTGAGACCCTGTCTCTAAATAAAATACAAAAAAGGGCTGGGGGCAGATGGGGTTGTGGCTCAGTGGTACAGTGCTTGCCAAGCCTGTGTGAGGCCCTGGGTTCAATCCTCAGCACCACATAAAATAAATAAATAAAACAAAGGTATTGTGTCCAACTACAACTAAAAAAAAATATTTTAAAAAGTGTGGTGAGGGTGCTGGGGATGTGGCTCAATGGTTAAGTGCCCCTGGGTTTAATCCCTGGTACAAAAAAAAAAAAAGAGGCCCAGGGAGGAGAGAGGATGGGAGAGAAAGGGAAGTTACTGAGGAATGAGATTGATCAAATTACATTATGTGCATGTATGAATGTGGCATAATGAATCCCATATTATTATTATTTTTTTTTTTTTTTTTTTGGTGCTGGGGATTGAACCCATGGCCTTGTACATGCAAGGCAAGCACTCTACCAACTGAGCTATATCCCCAGCCCCCCACATTACATATGATATATGTAATATAATGATTATAATGCACCAATTAAAAAAAGGAAAGAAAATGGGTCTGCCCCAATCACATTTGACAAGCATCTCTCTCTCTTCTCCAGGCTCCAGTTAAGTACTCAGGTCATCGAAATGATGATGACAGTGACAATGATAACAAAGTAACAACAGCTGAACACACTCTGGGCTAGATATCACACTAAGCACCTTACTTGGATTTTCTAAATTTATTTTTTCCCCCAGTGCTGGGGATAGCGGCCAGGGCTTTCACATGCCAGGCAAGTGCTCTCCCACTGAGCCATACCCCTAGTATACATGGCTTTTCTGATCTAGTACCTGGATCACAGTACTGTGAAGACACTTCTGTCTCCCCCATAAGACACAGTCCCTTAAAGGCAGAAGTTGTGCCTCATATATTTCCAGGCACTCCACTCTCAGCATAGATCACAGGGTCTGGCACAGAGGCAGGACTCAGAAAACGAGAATCAGATGAATGAATTAATTAATAATAACCATTTATTAAGTGCCTCTGATAAGGCAGACATCTCCATCAATCCTTCCAGTCCGTAAGAGGTTATCCCCATTTTACAGATGCAGAAATGGGAGGTAAGAACAATTGAATAGTCCACTGAAGGCCATGTAGTCAGGAAGTGGTAGAACAGGTTTCCACAGGTAAATTTCTTCCTAACAACTAGTAATTCCCAATCCCAGGCACACAGGATCTCACCCCAGCATATTCTGTTCCCCCTCTTCTATCATCTTTGTTTGATCCAAGGCAAAAGGAGGACAGCAAAGCAAAAGCACACTCCCCTGGCACACACGCTCATGTACACATGCACATGTGTGCTAGGAGATAGACTCTTGTCTGTAGACGCTACTTCCCAATCAAACATGTGGTACCACACAGTTGAATGTTTGCATGTTCAGTGGACATGTGTGAATGCAGACCTACTGGGATTGGCCACAGGACTGATGTATGTGCATCTGTGTTTGTATGTGTATCTGTGGCTATTTTATATGTCTTCATGGGTGAGCACATCTGCCAGCCCATGTATGCTAATATTTGTGTGTTTCTGTGTATGTGTGTGTGTGTGTGTGTGAGAGAGAGAGAGTGAGTGAGAGAGAGAGAGAGAGAGAGACTGGAGGAATGTACACTAAATGGTACCCTACGAATTCATGCGGCCCCTGTTCTCTGCTGCTGGGCCAGTATATTGCCACTCTTCCGCCTCTGAACAGAGTCTGAGCGAGAACAAGAGGGAAATACAAAGAGAAAGAAAAAAGCAAGAAGATAGAATGATCAACACACAAAAATAAATAAATAGTTTTGTCTTATCCAGTTTTTAAATTTCTGAAACACTTGGCACAGAACCTGGTATGCATTTGATGCTTAGTAGATAATAAATGTTGAATGGATGAGAAAGAATTTTAGAACAGGAGATGATGAGGGAGGCAGGGCCACCTCAGCCCAGTATGGCCCACAGGAGGAATGGAAACTCAGAGTTCCAGTCCCCCCACAGCCTCAGTCCCTGGGACTATAGGCCTAGGTGGGGGGACCCCTGCCCAGTGTGCCCTCTCCCAGCAACAGGGACAGCCTAAACCTGACCTCCCGCCCCTGAGTCTTCAGTCAGGCCCAGCAGCTGAGCCCCATCCATATCCACCTCTGAGTGCTGGTGGGCTCCACAGAGAAGCTGCCCAGGCGGGAGCCCTACAGGGCCTACAGGGGTCTCTAAACAGGGATCCTGCACTCCTGGCCCCAGGCTGAGCCCTGCATGGGCTCAGCCCACTGCACATTCCAAACAGAATCAATTATATATTTAAAAGGTGCCGCCCCGCAATTCCTGGCGAGCCAGGAGAGCCATCCATCATGGCGCGGCCGCGTTTCACAAGCTGTCGAATTGTGCTTACATTGGTTAAAAGAATCTTTATATTTCATTAAGCAAGCAGATCGGCGGATCTCCCGCCACAGGCGCCATATAGATGGCTTTAATTTTCCAAATCTGCAAATGCATCCGTTATGTCCCCGCGTCGCTGCTGGCTGCGGCCTAATGCCCAGCCAATCGAAGAATCAAGCAGAATTTTATTAGGGGACATTTTTTATAAATTAACAGCAGCACTGCCAGGAAACCGCATGCAAGGCATCTTTGATTAAAAGGAAAGTGTACCCTTCCTTCGATCACACCCAGCTCTGTCACCCCACAGGCCAATCCGGTCACCCTCTCCTCTGAACTTTCAGTTCTTCTTCAGTTTCTTCTTGTTCCCACACAGTGGGGGAAAGGCAGAACAACTTTAAGAAAGCAGAGAAGGAAGAAAAGAAACCAACAGTCTCTGGGTGACTCCTCTCCTTGTTTTTCTTCAAACCATGGCGAAATGAACAATGGCTACCTTTCATTGGACATTTGCCATGATCCAAGTCCTTTTCGACTCATTCTATATATCACATTCAATAAGTTTCAGCACAACCCTAGGAGTAAGTAGTATTGTCCCTGTTATATGTGTTAGAAAACGGAGACTCAGACACTGCTTTGCCTAAGGTCCCATAGCTAGTAAGTAGTAGAGGCAGGATGGGAACATGGTCTCTGAGGATCTATCTGGTATTTATTGTCCAGCATGTGGTCAAGAGATAGGGCTCAGTGACGGCAGCCCTGGGTGTCAATGGTGGAAAGAGGGATTGAGGATAGCCTGTTCCTTCCCTGAGAAATACTGCTGCCTTTTTAGCCCTGAATTTTCTACAGTGACCCTCCAGGGGGAAGGATCTCTATAACCCTACCCAATAGTATGGAGTCCAAAAGTACCTTTACTCAAGCAGGAGGAAAAACATGAATACATAAACATCAGGCCAGGGCCCCTGCCCCAATTCCAGGCACCTGTGTGACCCTGGCTAGGGTCCTATTTTCTGTGACTTCCTCTAACATGACATCAACCCATTGGGCTGCCCCTTGAGGGACAGAGACTTTCATCATGAAAAGTGTGTAAGCCAGAGCTGACCAGCCACCCTTGAGAAAGTCAAAAAGGAGGGATTCCTTCATGTGTGTGCATGTGGGTGGGCCCAACTACTTGTGCGTGGTAGATAGCTACACAAGATAACCTAGGTGTCTTCTAGCTCTGAGGTACAGGACTCAAGATTTTAAGAGAAGCCCCATGTCTGGAACATGCCAATCAACTTTAGTAACTTTATTAATATTTTTTCCCATTTTGATAAGAGGAAAAAATATTTAAAATATTGACACTCAAGGAAGGTGAGTCACCTTGACTGGCCTGCTTGGGAACTGAAAAGACTGAGCCTGACTCTAGTAAGTATCCCAACTTCCACATCTGTCCTTACTTCTGAGTTGAAGTAAGCATAAGTGTATGATGTAAGGGACGTGGACACCCCTGCCTTGCCCTTCTCTGCCCAAGGACTCTCAGGCATACTGTCTAGGTGAAGGTTTGACATGAGAACATCTCACTATTCTTTCTCAGATGCTATTTGTCTTACAGGGGTTCTATGAGTCCCAGATCCATTCTTGGGTCACTGCTGAACTCCCCAGATTTCTAATCTATGTTAGGCCTCAATAATGTAGAAAGTCAAGGGATCAGCCTCTTCCTCCCCTTGCCAGGGGCCAGATTCCCCAAGCCAGGTCTCCTCACTTCAGGGAGGGGCAGGGTATCAACAATTCAGTGAGTCAATGAGGCCAGCAAGACCACAGGAAATGGTCAAGCAAACACTCTAGAGAGATGCTTATACAAGCTAATGGATACAAATGTGGTATCACTTGCTTCTGGGTGTCAAAGAGTGGAGAATCTAGGAATATCTACTCATTCCTTAGGGTTACCAACTTTTGTCCCCACTGTTAAACCTGTTTCTATTGCCTTCATTTGAAACAAATGAACTCATCTCTCAGTTATCTCTGGTACCTTCAAAGCCAAATTTTCTTTTTTCTTTTTTTTTTTTTAAGAGAGAGAGAGAAGGGAGAGAGAAAGAAAGAGAGAGAGAGAGAGAGAGAGAGAATTTTTTAATATTTATTTTTCAGTTTTCGGTAGACACAACATCTTTATTTTATTTTATGTGGTGCTGAGGATTGAACCCAGCGCCCCTCGCATACCAGGCAAACGCGTAACTGCTTGAGCCACATCCCTAGCCCATCAAAGCCAAATTTTCTTGAAAGACATAATCTAAATTCTTTATCTCCCTCCTCCCTCCTAATCCACTCACCATCACCCTCCTACCTACCAATGCAGCATGACCTTCTAAAGCCACATGTGCTTCTTCCTTCTCTAGAAATATTGTCCCCACCATCATCATGAGCATCACTTTGAGAAGCCATGATTCTTCACACTAGGATTAAGCAACCCTTTCTCCAGGAAGCTTCTACCTGGTACCCCAGGAAGCCTCAACCTGGTACCCCAGGCTAGGTTAAGTAAATGCTTCAAATTTTTATTACATTATTTCACCAAATTGTAGCCTGCCCTTCACCAGAAATAGAATAATAACTATTTCTACCAACCATTCTTATAAAGATCTGACAAGCAGTACCTCATTTATCTCTCACAACCTCATAATTTTCATTTGACTGATAAGCACACTGAAAGACAGGGAGGCAAAGTCACTTGCCCAAAGCCACACAGCTAAGCAGATGAGCCAGGATGGAATCCAGGGAGTCTAACTACAAAGTATGAACTCAGTGCCCATTAGAGCTTTTAACCCGCAGTCCCTCTAGGGCAGGGTCTGTCTCCCCAGTCAGTAATCAGTACTCAAAATAGGAGCCATTACACATTCTAAAATTAAAGATGGTGCCCCTCCCTGTTGCGTGACAGACTTTGGGATAGTGTCACGAGTTCTGGTTTGAGAGGCTCAGACTAAAGGGGAATTGCAGAGAGTCAAGAGAGTCAGATGTCCTGGTATGGGGAAGACTATTTGTGAGAGATGTGAGCAGCACAGCCCAGAACTAAGTGAGCCAATGACCAGCATCTCCTCTGCACCTTGCCTACCCACCCTACCCCAGCAAAGAAAGCCCAGTGTCTCTACTAGAAACCAACCCACCTTCTGACCATAGCTGTGGCCCCGAACTTGCCACAGACTGAGTCCTGACCTGGTTCCACCATGAGTCCTAGTCACTGCTCTCACCTTGATCATGCCTACCCCCAGTGGCATTTGACATAGGCACTGACACCCACATTGCTACCATTAGCCCCACACTGACCGGTAGTATGAGGGAATGGGCCACTGAGGTAGAAGAATCTGTCATCCTCCTTCAGGCTCAGTTGAAGACCTCCAAAATGATCCTGGAGTTGGAGTCAAGGAGAGTAGGCAGGTGGGCTTGAGGTGTGTGACTTTACCAGGGTCAAACCAAATAGGGTGGTAGACTCAACAGGCACTTGGGGTTGGTAAATTCCTTAAAGGAGATTTTCACCTTCTCTCTTGGCTCTCAGGAATGGAGGAGGGAGCCAGCAGGGAGATCTCCAGGATAGGAATTGAGTCTCAAGACAGATCCCGGTCCGTTCTCGGTGCCCCCTTGAGAAGCCCAGGCGCTTAGCTCCCTACACAAACTGTTATCCATTAACATCCAATTATCCCTCGGTCCGAGCCATTAATTATAAATCAGCCACTAATTGGGGTAATTAGCCCCCTGCAGGCTAATGGGCCGAGACTGAGGGAGCCCTCTGCCTACAGTCCTCGATTTTCTGATGTCCTTAATGTTGGGGTGCAGAGAAATCAGGTAGCTGAAGTTAGTTTAAAGGGGGGGAAAAAGCAGTAAAATGTAGTCAGAGAAAGGAAAGAAGATGGGAGAGATGTTGTTTTCTCAAACCAGGTCACTTGGCTCTTGAAAGAGAGCTGGTGACAAGTGAGGCAGAGGACTCTGGAGGAAGGCTCTGGAAGTAGAGCTGTCGGGGTAATTGCTTGATTCTCCGCTTCCCTTTCAGTAGAGACAGCTAGATAGAGCTCAAGAGAGGAAGACCAAGAGACTTGGATTTAGCTGAGATCAAGCAGGGGTAGGGTTGAGCACAGGGTGTTTTCTATCTCTCCCAGACACACAGGAGGCAGCTCTGCCCACAGGGTTCCCCCTGGTCCGGAGTCCGGCAGGGACCAGCTGGGCGGCTCTGGGCTCGTCCAGACCCTGGCAGGGACGTGGAGGAAAACAACAGAGACTGTACAGTCCCTGTAGAGAAGACGCTCCAGTCCTAAGTCAGGGCCTTCAGGAGGCTGGAGGACCTCGGAGGGAGAGTCTGTGGCTCAGAGGTAGAGAGAGGTCCCAGTACTGTGCGCAGATTTGACAGACGTACGGCTATATGGGAGGACGCAAACAAAAACTGGCGACTGGAATCATGAAGCCTGGAAGGGGCCGCGAGACCCTGTGGGCTCTAGTGACCTTGGGGCACACTTTGAAGCAGCGCCTACAGTGGGCGGCAGAAAGGCGGCAAGATGTGACCCTGTCTGGGAAGGCGCTCTGGCCTGATAATCAAGAATTCAAGGGAATCTTTCCTTTGCTGGCCGAAAACCGGCTAAAGTCCAAATAACAGTTGGAGCCAGACCCACCAGAGCTAGGATTAGGGGTCTATAAGCTGGGATATCCGCCCCTCAGGCAGCAATGGGGCCCAAGTCAAATAAATTGTCCCAAGAGCCAACGGGTTACAAAACGGAGTGACCGCTGGATGGAGAGAGGATCCGACAAGATATGAGAAATCGGTGCTCTTAGGAAGGGGAAATTGAGATTTGCTCAAGGTCAGAGATGAGGGGTACTCAGTGCAGAATGAATGTTCAGGCCAGAACAGACCCGCCCGAAATTCACCCCACAGCACCCCTCCCTACCTCGCCCGTCGGTTCGGTAATGGGCTTTGGCGGGCGGAGGCGGCGTCGCCCCGGGCCTTGATTAGATATTTATTGCTGTCATTTACATGGGCACCGCGGGGCGGCCGAGCGGGTCCGTGAGGAAGGGGCTGAAGGGGGGCGGGGAATGGGAACGCGGGGGAGTTGGAGACTGCCTCAGCCGGGACCCGACACCAAGAGTGAGGCCCGGCGATGGTGGCAAGAATAGGGATCACAGCTGTTTGAGTGAAAGTGTACACGAGTAACCCTGGGTGAGTGGGAAGGCCCAGCTATCGCCTGGGACTAATGAGTGTCCATTTCATTTTAACCTATGTGTATGTACCTGTCTATCAAAGGGGTTCTGTAAGTGCATGTCCAGCAGATCTGCCTGTGTGACTTCTCACTTGAGCATATCTGAACGTGTTATCTATAGCCAGGTTGACTAATCCATGAGTCCAATTCTGTGTCCACTCAATCTAGACACCCATCCTTCCCCCAGCATTTAATGGCACTGAATTAGTTCAGAGTTGGGGAATTGTGTACCTAGTTCTGGTTCTCCCCCTTGCCCTCAGAACCCACAGTTTAGACTGAGAGGTCCAATGGTCCAAGCCCAATGGATGCTCTCTAGAAGCCCAGCCTTCAGGCGACTGGCTCGTCAAGAACCAGGATGATTCCTTACCAAGGGTAAGGTGGAAACTGTTTCCTGCTCAAGATCTGCAGTGTGTGCATGGGTGTTGTAGACCCGATCCAAAGCAAGTTATGTCTTCTACAAGCACAGAAACGGCTCCAATTTGGCGACCACACGGATGGCAAAAAGGAGGGTGCAGCGGTCTCCCAGGCACTCACCCATAGCCCATGAAGATGAATTGGGTGCCTGCTATCCGAGAGAACCCATCCCAAGGCCGGTAGTGCTCGCCTTCGCTGAGGCCTTCGCCCAGGGCGGGTTTCCACTTCTTTCCCACTTTTGTCCTTCTGTTCCGCTTTCCACACCGCTTTCCACACCGCTTTCCACACCGGTCAGTGAGGTCAAAGACAGGTTCCCGCCTCCTTGCATGAGTCCCCGCCCTCAAGGTCTGCGGGGTGGGGGATGGAATAAGGTGTTCACCCCTCTCCTGAGTTGCGATGTTTAGCTTCTTGTCCAAAGGCTGCATCTACTCCAACCACAGAGGAGAGAAATTTGAGCCAATTATCCGGATAATTTGCTCTCACTAGGCAGCAAATTCGATTTTTTTCTGACCGCCTACACACATACATAAGCACAGCTGGTTAGCGGAGAGGGGAAGGGGGGACTAAATTCACCGATCCTTAGGCCAGAGTACCTTTCCCTTTCTGGGGGGCCTGGGAGATGCACAGAAGTGAAACGAGAATCCCCGCAAAATCGAAAACAAACCCTATTTCATCCCACCTAAAACGAATAGGTCACAGAACTTCCTAAAACGTCGCCTGGCCCAGCCAACCCGTCTGCAGCGCACAAGATCCGGAACACTAGTAAAGGAAAAGGACCCTCGCCTCCATCACCACCACTCACACCCGCACTTGCGACGGCAAATGGGAACTTGCTCAAGGTCCGTGGCTTCGACGCATACAACCTTAGAGTAATGAAGAGCCTCTTTCCCCCCAGGGCCATTAAATCACTAAAGCCCTCCGGTTTCCCCGACGTCCCCAAACCCCAGCAGCTTCCAGAAAACCAGCATCGACAAGCAGACTCAGGACTTCCGTCGTCCTCTAAAACGAAAAAGACCTTCCTGGGCCCCAGACAGAACTTGGGCTGAGCCTGCGCTCAAGACCCCACGGGTTCCCGGCATTGGGGATTCCAAACTCCGATAGAATGCGAAAAGGCCGCGGATCCCGAATTATCCCCGCCCCAATCTGGTACTACCTTCTCCGACAAATCACAAGCCCCCAAACCTGGAGTTGGGCCAGAATTCAGGAGAAGTTGGGGCCCCAGATTCGGTGAGAATTTGGCGGAGGGGAAGTTTCTCTCAAGCCTCCTAAATGCACCGCCTGAACCGCCGCGGCGACTCCTACGCAGGGCCTGGGTCCCAGTGACCAGTCAGAAAGTTCAGCCAGGGATGCCTAGGACCGGGACAGCCCTTTAGGACCTTGCCCGTCGCCGTCCAGGACTGGGTTATGACCACCCGGTGTGAGAAGCCTAGAAAGGAAAGACCCTGGCAGCACCCCCAACCCTATACTCCCTGCCCCCAAACACCGCGAGAGCCGCTGACCCCAGCCTGCGTTTCCCGCTGGAGCTCGCCCGACCCACTCCAGCTGAGGCCGCGGGAGGCAAAACGAATTCCAAGGAACTCAGGCCTCTGTGCCCTAAACACCCACCTGGAGGACCCTGGCCCGAGGCCGCATCTAAGAGGGCAGAGGCTAGCTGTACGACGAACCACCCCAGCTGGATGATTCTTGCAGAATCGCAATCGGGGGAAAGAAGGCACCCTTGGCGGCAGCCGAGTTTGAGCGGGATCCGCGCGGGCTAGACCAGAGCTGGATCACCCGCAATACCCGAGGCACCGCATGGTCCGCGAAGGCAGCGAAACTGGGGAGGCGTGGGCGGTCCCTGTGCTCCCCCGGCGAGGACCTGGGCTGCGGGCCTCGCCCCCTCCCCGGCTCCGGGCTCTGCGACGCCCCGGGCCGCATCTGCTCCGCATTACCCTAGCCACCCCCTCCTCGCCGCCGCCCCTTCCAAACTGAGAAGGATTTGTCTCCGTTTAATATCCAAACCTTTTTTGTATTTATTTTTTTTTCCAGGGGGAAGTAATATCTTCCAAATGAGGCAAAACCGTGACGGATCCGAAGCGTTCTCTGCGGGTGCCTGCGTCTCCGCGGGCCGAGGCTTCCGTCCCCGCCTCGGCGCTTTTCTGCCCACGGCTCGCTCTCCTCTCTTTCTGCCTAGGAATTTCGAGCTTTTTCTGTCTCCCGGGGCTGCTAGCTCTCTGACTCGGTTATCAGCCTTGGGTGTCACTCACTCTGTCTCCCCCTGTGTATCTCCCTGTCTCTCCCAGATTATCTTTCTGTCTGCCCTTCCACTTCCTCTTGTCCCTGCGGTGTCTGTCTCCAAGTCTCGGTCCCCTACAAACTTTCCGACCCTCCCAATGAGTCTGGGACTGCAGGACCGTAAGAGGAGAGGCGGTCCCCGGAGCTCAAGGTCTGCGTCCTTCCCGCTGGGGGCCGTCCCCACGCCCCTCCCGGCTCCTCCATGCCAGCCCCGCCCGCTCGCACCTGGTTTCCCCGGCCCGCACCACTGCCGCCGCTGCCATCTACGCGCGCGGCGGCCAGGACCGGAGTTTTAAACGGCGTTTCCCGGGCGCCTGGAGCGGGCCCGCGCGTTTCCTAATGGCCTCGGTGACTGCCAATCACACGCCTCTCCCACCCCCGCCCCGCCCCGCCCCGCCGGTGCTGCTGCGCAGCTCTTGGCCTAGGCGGCTGTAGTTCCACCTTCGGTGGTTGTGTGGGTCCGGCCGCAAGTCCATCACCGCCCGCACGGTACCTGGCTCCCGGTCCCTGGACTTCTACCTCTTTCCAGCCTGCAGAAGCTGCAAATCGATCCCTGGGGCTAGAACAGGTCCTGGGAAACCTCACCCTCTCGAGTCTCCCCCTGAGCCTGACCCCAGGAGTGTGTTGCGGTAGCGGTGGGGTCGCCCTGGGTAACTCCCACCCCCACTGTCACTTCAAGGTTGGTTCAGAGCTGCGCGAGCGCGCGCGCGCGTATACACACACACACACACACACACACACACACACACACACACACCACCCCACCGCAACCGCCTCCAGCGCCACCACCCCACCCTACAACCCGCACTCTGAACTCACTGTCCACATTTGGCCCAGATAGGGTGGCGCTCCTAGCAGCCGTTCACCTGTCGGGCAGCACAATGCCCTTCGAAGGGGCTGAGAGGCAAGAGGCTTGTTACTCGGACACGCATACAGTACACTCACCTGTCGGCGGGAGGAGGGAGACAGACAGACACGAGTGGCCCACAAGGGAAAAATCCCGGGCTGGGGTTCTCTGGTTCCTGTCAGCGCCCTGATCCCTCCAGGTGCAACCGGTTCACAGGAAGAGGACGTTCTGGAGCCTGCTCTGCAGCCTGGCCAGACCCAGCCTTGCAAAAGGTGTGTGAGGTGTGTCCAAGAGGGCAGGTTTGCACTCACACTGTCAAAGGGTGTGGAGTCTGGGAGTCCCTGTGTATGCGAATGTGTGGGGGTCTGAGAGGCTCTTGGCCAAATGGGTGTGGAGTGTGTGGGTGTGAGGTGTGCATCCCTGCGCTAGGACTCTGTGCAACCTGCCTTTGGCCTTGATAATTAATTGTGACTATGATTTACATGTGGCTTGTATCCTTGTGAATGATGCTCCAGAGGCCCTGTGTAACTGTGGGATTTCTTTTGTGTGTTTTTAACGAATCTTTATGCAATTTTCAGCCCAAATCTAGTTATAATCCAGGGGGCTGAGCACAGAGTGGGCATAAAGTCTTACACTTGGGACTAGGACAGCTGATCCCTGATTCTAGCACCCTTCTGGCCTAAAAGCAAAACTCCTGGGAGCTGAGCTGTTTCCTTGGGGAATCGGCATGGAGAGGAGGGGGGTGTTGGCTGGCCATACTGCCAGTAGACTTTCAAGTCCTAGGCTAGGTCGAGGGGGTCAGGAATTTTGGCCTGGGTAGGGCAGAAGGGGCCACCAGCAGATCTGAGGGTCGGGGTCGATCTTCAGCCAGTTAGGGGCTGGGTGCCTCAGGCAGAGAGCGGGAGGGGGCCTCAAAAAGGAGGGGAGGGAAGAGGAGGGGGCGGTAAGAGGATTAGGCTGCTTAGACCCTTCTCTCCCACCAGGATCCCCCACCCCCACCCCAAAGCTCCAGAAAAGATTTCTTCTGCCAAAGCAAAACCGTTTAGGCTCGATTTAAAGGGACAAGAAAGGGGGAGGCGGGGGCTTTAAATAACCTTTTAATTTCTCTTCAGGGATCCTGGCCTTGTGCAGGAGGGGTGGGGAGGGGAGGGGAGGGGAGGAGAGAGGACAGAAGTGGAGAGAAGAGGAGAGGGGAGCCTGCCTGTTTAGCTTAGATGATCAAGACTGTCACTGGAACTCCACAGCTGAGGATATGATGGGAAGGGACACTGCACCTCCAACTCAGCTGCCCTCCACACACAAGCACACACACAGATCATTCTGGAAAACTAGCCCTCTACACACACATTGGATCACATGCACATATGTGGGCATAGGGGGGATCCTAAAGTCCTTTCCACAGTAGCATAGGTGTAGTCCTGGCCATTCCTACTTGGTAGTGACAGGAAGGTTTGCTGAGAAGGGCGGCGGGGGGGGGGGGGGGGGGCTGCCCTCAAGAGGAATCTTGCTCCTACTGTGACCCCTCTTTCAGCAGAAGCAAGCATCACCTTTCTTTGCCCAGAGACCCAACTCCAGGGCATCCTTCCCTAGTTCTGAAGGATGATGATTCCTGGGACTGGGTGGGCCAGACCTGCCCAAACTGGAGGCCAGGGTAGCTGCAGATATCACAGATTCTACCAGGTAGGGAGGCTTAAGGTCCAACTTCTTGGAAGGAACTTGTCTGCCACATAGGCTCTGAGACCATTGAGGAAACCCTTGCTTGCCTCTTATCTCAGTCTGCCAAGGCTCCCATTAGCGCTAGCTATCCTAGGACTGGAGGTGATGGCTGGGTGGCCATTATGCTCTGATCCTCATTATATTCATCATAAAGATTCAGATTCCTAAACACCTGGAGAAGCCCACACTACCAGGCCAGACCCATCTTTGAAGGGATACACAGGACACGGGGGATATCATGGACAGAGAGATGTTGTCATACACTCACATTCCATCCCTACTAACTTCCACAAACATTTCAGCCCAGGGGCCTAGATTTTGGGTTGATTGTAGATTCCTAGGCTGTGGGGTGGGGGTGGATTAGGTCAGTGGGAGTGGGCACAAAAATCCCTGGCAAGCTCAATTGCTGGAATGGAAAGTCTAGGAAGAAAAGAGAGTAGGATGGGGAATGAGTCCTTTAGGGAAGCCTAGGGCAGTAGGAAGCTTGTTTGCCACAATGTGGGTGGGTTTTACTGGTTTAACAAAACCACTTCGAAAATGCCACCGTCTAGACAGGAGCTAAGAAATGTAAATGGTTCAGAGCCTTCCTCCCAAGACTGCTCCTAGAGCCTCCCCACTCACCTTCCCTGGATAGTTTCAAAGAGCCTAAGAGAAAGGCATCTCCAGAGGAACTGTGAACCCACCCCCAATAGGCTATCCTAAGTTGCTGGGTAAGGAGTGAAGGCCATAGTGCATTTTTGGATGTGCTTGTATATTTGTTCAAATTCATTATCCTGTGTTTGTGTTTGTGAATATATACACATACATTCATATTTGTGTTTAACATTTCATATGTATGCGTTTAAATATATGCACATGTGAACAGAGTCTGTGCTTATGTGGATTTTATTTATAAATTCCTAGGTGTGTGTATGTTTATGTGTGTTTGGGTAGGGAGATGTTTCCAAACCAGGATCAAGAGTGGAGGGGGAAAGAGATGGGTTAATTTAAGAACTTAGGAAAACGGACTGATCACAGGTGCCAACTGACCTACCAACTCCAAGGACACTGGGTTCCCAGCTCACTTCCTTGAAAGATCTGGGAAGTGAGGGCCCAAGTCCCCCTGTAGTCCCAGAGCAGGTCCCAGCCCCACCATGTCTGGTCTCTCTGAGCTAGGTTTAAAGTAGCAATGCCAAACCCAAATCCCCAAATCCCCTACCCACTCACAACACACAGATACACACACACACAGTGTGTGTGTGTGTCTCCCCCTCCCCACCCACACACCTCTCTCTAACTCTGAGCCTCCCTAGCGCTCACAGGGCAAGGGTTGTGTCCCTAAGAGAACGTCTACCTGGGGCCATTCTCCAGGCGTCCTCCTCCCACCCCCATACCCCACTTCGTGCACAAAGGTGCACAAAGGTGCGGAAAGGAGTAGAGACCGGGTCCCTCCTGCGCCTTTCCTGGGCATCCCACTCTCCTCTGCGTCCAGAGGAGCCTGGAGTTGGGACCCTGGGTCCAGGCTCAGTATGGGGGCGAGGGTCTCTCCCCATCCTTGACCGCTTGAGCCCCGATGGCTGGCGCTCTCTAAGCAGTGGTGGGCGGCTTAGAGCTAATTCGGGAGTTAATGGCAGCGGCCGGCCCCCTGCGGCCCCCTCTGCCGCCCACCCCTACCCTGGGGCCTGGCCGCGGGCCGCCCGCATCTGCGCCGTCCGCAGCGATTCATCATCTTGATCCATGGCGCGCGCTGACGGCGGCCCCGGCCGCGCTGACAAGACTAACAAAGCAATTTGCCACGAGCCATCTCCTGGACAGGTTATTAGCGCGGCCGCCGCTTAAAGAGCCTTCCCCACCCCCTCACCCCCACCCCCAATCCCAGCGCAGGGCAGCTACCTGCTCTGCCCCGTCTTCTGGCAGACTACTGCCCCTCCATTCAAAGATGCCCCCGCGTGCTCTTGGCTCCCTTCGACCACCCAAAAGTGACACCCCCCCAACACCCAGTTAGTTGCCTGCATATTCCTCCCTCCCTGAGCTCAAGCTGCTACCTGCTCCATCCCGCTCCCACCCCTCCCGCTCTTGGAACCCCACCCCCACCCCGCCCCAGCTCTAGACCTTCTCCTCTCCATACTACCTGACCTATCTGCTCACCTTCTCCGAAACTTCTTTACCCACAGCGGGTCTCCCACTCTGCTCTTACTCCTCTCCCCTCTCCTCCACCTGCCCTCCTACCAGCGGATGGGAAACCCCTATTTATTCCCGGCTGATGGGCGTGTTCTCCTGTGGTGCTTTTAAGTATACTGCTTTTCTTCTACGGACAACTTTGCCCCCCTCCCATAGGCTTTGTGGGGTGGGCTGGAGTGGCATCCTACCCCACTACTTACCCAGTGGAGCAGATTCTTCAAAGTAGAGTTTATGACAAAGGGCCTGCTAGAAGGAACAGAGAAAAAGAAGATGGAAGGTCATCCTGGCATCTCCAAGGTTGCCCTGACTAGGGACTTCTTTGGCAGGAGGCTATGATGCCAAGGGACTATGATGGGCCTGGTGCAGACAGAAGCACAGAGGAATTCAGGGATTTCCTCAGGGCCACACAGCCGGGTCAAGGCAAAGGAGGGACTGACACCTGTGTGGCCTCCCAGGCCTGGGCTTCAGTTTTGTCTACACACCCTTCTGGGATGTAGAGGATGCCAAGAGACCAGGATATTCCTACTAAGCTCCCTTCCCACCTGCAGTGAGGGGTGGGGAAATGTAAATGTGCGATGGGTCAATTTGGTGCTATATCTGTGCATTCAATATGAGGGAGAAAAGTGGTACACATTCCAGTCCCCACACCAGAGTGACTATTTGGTCCTTTCAGACAGAAGCTTATTTCTAGAAGGAAGTCTCTGGGTACAGTGGATGTGGCCTGGTTCTTTAAACGGCAGGTCAGTCTGTGTGAAGGGATTGGATAAGTGCTAGGGGTGCTATTGAGTATATGAGTGTGCATAAGGTCAAGTGTGGTATGTGTATATATGCATACACGGGAGGAGTTCAATGTTTCCCTCTGAGTGTGTGTGGGCTTTACTCTGTGCATGTGTACATTGGGGGTCATATTTGTCCCTTTGTATGTACATGGAGGCCTGGGAGAGTCCAAACTAAGGCACACGTGTGAACAAGCCTGTGCACACTTAGGGTAACTGACCCTCAAACCAGGAACCCCCACTCCCTTGTTCACTCTTCTCTTAAATTCAGCTTCAGGATTCCCAAACTAGCCTCTGAAGCTGAGTGGTGGGGAGAGACATTACCCTGTTCTAAGAGCCTCCTTCTGAGGGGTGCTCTGTCTACAGGGCAGTTGAGTCTCCACCATAACCCAGGTTGGCATTGAGGGTCCAGGGTGGGGGTAGGGGGATGGACTATGTTCCAAGAATCTGGATTTTTTCTTTTCTTCTGGCCAACCAGGCCACGTCTTCACCCGCGGGGAGGCCCAGCTCTGTCGCTGCCTGAGCCACCACTGCGTCCCTGACGTGAAATATGGGGGGCGCAGGCCGCGCTGGGGAGATTTGTCATCTGTGCTCAGCGGGTGACTCTATCTGCAGACTATTAGAGTATAAAATATATTTTACAAGAGTTTTAGCTACAGGTGACTTGCTCTTTATTACTAGATGTGGGCAAAATCAATACTTCTGTAACTAAAAGATCATTTATTTTGCTTTTTGAAACATTTTTCAACAGGGGCACTGGCTAAGCTTGCAAAGCTATGATTAAGAGTTATGGCGGAGCCTGTTTCCCTTAACCCTTTGCAAACCACACTCATGCACTCCCAGGGCTGGTGCCTGCCCATGGAAATCCAGACACATATTCCAAAGGCAGCAAACACAGACACATTAAATGAAGTTCATGGGCCCCCACCCTAACAAAGTTATCATGCAAATAACCACATTCTCATATAAGTCTATACTCTCACAAGTACCCACAGAAATAGAGCTGCACATAAACCCCTTCCCATCAAGAACACAAATCAAATGCACATGCATACAAATGCATGTGACATGAAGGCCACTAGCACAGATATCTCCCACTATGGAGATAGTCCATGCTGTCACATACTCACACATATGTATTCTAACATGAGATGTGCACAGTCACACTGTGTTAACTTCAGGATCAGTGGTCAGCTAAGCGCCTCTGAGAAGAGGTTGAAAGGTGCTAAGGGGTCCCACAAATGCAACAGTGGCCACTATAGGAAAGGGAATTGAGATAGCCTAAAGATGGGATCTGTGGGACCTGGGCCCTTCTCCAACCAGAACCTATCTTTCCTCAATCCTTCCTTCCCATGACAGTTCTGACCCCTTGTTCGCTTTACTGTTAACTAAAACATGGAGTGTTTTTTCTGGGAGAGAAGTAGTCATATAAGAAAGATGTATATTGAGGGGGGGGGGATTCATGAAAGCTATTTTGGCCTGTCCTAGATGTGGTAAGAAATGGCTACGTATTATCCTCAGAATGTCATTAACTAACCAGATTGGGAGAATCATCTATCCATTTTCTGATCTAGCAAATCAGCATTAGCTTGATTGTTATTTATCTCAGGGTTGGGGAGAGTCATGGGGCAAAGAATAACTTAGTCCACCCATAGGGTAAAGTTCTAATGGTGATATTCCAGACAATGAGACTAGCCAATGTTATGGGGTGTAGTTCAGTGGTAGAGCATTTGTCTAGCATGCATGAGGCCCTGGGTTCAATCCCTAGCAACACACACACACACACACACACACACACACACACCAGACTGGCCAAGTGTACAGGTTATCAATTGCTACATAACAAGCTATCCCAAAATTTAGAGGCTTACAATATTTATTTCCCCATTGTCCAAGAATTAGGAGCAGCTTAGCTGAATGGTTCTGGCTCAGGGTCTCTTATGAGGTTGCAGTCAAGCTAGATCATCTCAAGCCTTGATTGGGGCAGGAGGGTCTCCTTCTAGGAAGGCTAACTCACATGGTTGGTGGTTGATGCTAGCTGTCAGCTGGGGCGCCTGGACTTCTTCATATGGTGGCTGAGATCTGAGAGAGGCAGAAAGAAAGGGAAGGGAGGTGTTTACAGAAGCTGCGGTATTTTATAACATATTCTCAAAAGTGACATCTCATCACATCCATTATTATAAGTCACTAAGCCCAGCCCACAATCAAGAAGAGAATTAAGCTCCACCTCTCAAAAGAAGATGCATCAGAGAATTTCTGGACATATTTTTTTAATCCACCACATGAGGCAAGGGTACACTTTCCTGTTACCCCATATCTATAAGATGATGAGCACCTCTTGGTGGCTTCAAGCCCCAGGAAAACCATGAAACTCTCCTGCAGTGAGGAGGGCATGACCAGGTAACAGTGGGAACTCAGAAGTAACACTTGCTTAGGACCATAGTATTGCAGTATAGCAACCATAGTAAATAAATTCATGGGCATTGAAACCAGACTACCTAGGTTCAAACTCAGGCTCCATTACAAGTCATGACCTTAGGCAAGTCACTTAACCTCTATACTTCAGTTTTCTTGTTTATAAAATGGGAGAAGTAACCAAATAAGCATACTTACTTCCTAGGGTTGTTCTAGAGACTAAATGAATTAAAATTCAGCACAGTGCCTGGTAGGTGGTAAATGCCACATAAATATCAACTAATACTATCAGTCTTTATCTCTCATTAGCAGCCCCCTCCCTGTGGACACTTTCTCACAAAGGACTTATTGAGCACCTTTGATGTTCCTCCTACTCATCCCATATATCTACCATCACCCCAATTACCCTGAGCTCTCCATATCACCTGCCCCAGGGGTGACCCGGCTGGGGGCTGATTAAAAGGGCTGGGCTCCATGAGCTCCATTTGACCCTGCCAGTCCAGCACTGCCTTTTGTGGCCTCTCTGGGAATGTTGTGCAATATGTTGGCCACAAACATTTTATGAGCAAGAGGACAGGAAGAAATTTCCCTCTATCGACCGCAGTCAGGCCTGCTTGCTCTCCCTCTTCTTAAGTCTCTTTGGCAAAGGGGAGGCCAAGGCCAAATCTGCAGTCCCAGCTTCAAGACCCAGCAGTCTGGTATCAGGACCACTTCCCCCCACCTTTCCAGGGCTAGATGCTAGACCTCAAAAACTGCCCCCACCCACCTAGCCCTGGCCCGAAGGGGGAGGCAGAGTTCCAATCCAGGCGACCTGGGTGATAGGACCTCTAGGTTCCTCAGCCCTTTGTGGCAGGCACTCTCTTCAAGGTCTCCTGGCCCAGGAGTCCAAGACATTTCACTCAAATACCAATAAATAAGAAAAGTAAGGTTTTGGTAGGAAATTTTTCATAAAGCTGAATCAATTTAATTTGAAGCTCTATCTTCTCTATTCTGGGATTATGTCTTTTCTAGTGTTTTTTTTTTTTTTAATGCCAAAATATCCTTTCTTTTATGAAATGATGCTGACAGGAGTTGGTAGTGTTCCCTCCATGCCCTTATATGGCAAAATTAATAGCTGGCAACTTATGCTGGAACCCACATTTAAAACATTTTTTGGCTGGCCCATGACATCCAAACATGAAATGCCATGACCACTCTCTTCTGCGTAGGAAGCACAAAACCAAAACTGCTCCCTCCCATTCAGAACCCCTGCTGACCTCTAGCCTGGGCTCAGATACCTGGCGAAGGGTAAGCTCACCACATTCCTGCCTCAGCTCTGCCAGCAACTTGGTGTGATCCTGGAAAAGCCCCTTTCTCTCCGCAAGCCCTGGCTGGTCGTCTTGTTTGCTCAGTGAGCAGGTAGGACTGATGTTCTTCCTGTCTATATCTAGACCTACTCCCACCTCGACCCTGGTCACCACCTC
The DNA here is from genome assembly GCF_047511675.1 of Marmota flaviventris. Classification (NCBI taxonomy): domain Eukaryota; kingdom Metazoa; phylum Chordata; class Mammalia; order Rodentia; family Sciuridae; genus Marmota; species Marmota flaviventris. The sequence continues at coordinate 35,972,001 of NC_092507.1, read as the reverse complement.
CCAACCCTCCCTGTCCTACTCACCCATCTCTCTTCTCCTTGAGATGACCACAGGTGGACGTTAACATGCTGGGGGAGGCACATTAGGCCTTGCCAGGCTCCACTGGGGAAACAGTCTTTGAGCGAGGGGCAGGGGGATGGGAGAGGTCTTCTGCTTTGGCCTGGGGAACCTTTGGGATGCACCAGGGAGAGAGAGAAGGATTTGTCTCAGGGGCTAGGCCTGCACTGAGTTCTTGGGACCCCCCTCCCCTCCCTGCCCCCAAGGCTTGGCTAGAGCACAAGGGGCCCCTTTGTGGGGCCTAATCTCAAAGCACTGCGGCTTTAGCGACCTTCAGGGATGAAAGCGCCAGGAGCTGGCGGCCGGGAGGTGGTGTGGGGGCAGCCCTGCTAATCCCTGCGCTTTCGCCAAACAAAGCTGCCAGGAGGGGCTGGCTCCCAGGAGATGATCCAGAGAACCAATTCCCCGAGCCTAACCCGCTCTGACAGCCCGACAAGGAGAGGCCCACTGCCCGCCCCCATGGCCCAGCTAGGCCACAGGAGCTGTGGGGAGGCCTAGCCTGGGACTGGTGGGCACTCCCTTCTGTCCACCCATGAACACCTCTCTCTATGCAGGAGGACTTGTTTCTCTACTTCCACTTCCAGTGTTCAGCTCCATTGGTCCCTAGCTCCTCAGCCCCCAAAACACCTCAACCTCTTCTTAGGCTGGATACCTGACCTCCCCCACACCCCACTTCCTAACTCCCAGCCTCTAAATTCCTCAACATCTTAAATCCCCAGCCATCCTCAATATCATCCCATTCCTTTGTACTCCAGACCCAGACTCCTTACCTCCAGTCTTCTAACTCCTAATTTCTCACCCCATCCTCACCCACCAGACTCCTGTCCTCAGCCATCCAATCTGCCCCTCTGGGTTCTTGGCCCCCAGTCCTTAATTCCACCTCATTTCCTCCAGCTTTCATGCCCCAGTGCCCCATGTCCAACCTCACAGAACACCAGCCCCTGTTCTCCCAGCCCTTTCCCTCTTAGGCTGCCCTGATGGCCCAGTCTTTCCACAGGACCTGTCTGGCTCACTCTTCCCCTCCCCCATCCCATCTGAATAACCGTCCCTGTGCCCAATGTGCCCAGCCTGACCATATACTCAGCCTGACCATACAGAAGGCTAAGGAGAGAAGTGTCTGATTAAACAGGCTTCCACCAGACACTCCCTCCATCCATGACCACGCTGAAATCCTGACATATCATTTCAACTTCACAGGTGAGCAGCATCATGGCAAGAGGGAGGGGCAGGGTCCCTTGAGGGAACAACAGTCTGAGGAAAGCATCCCAGAAGGCTAGCTTCCTAGGGACAGGTTGTCAATAGGGCTGGGTTATCCAGGTAAGCACTCTGCCACTGAGCAACTTCCTCAGCCCCAATAGGGCTGGGCTCTCTGCCACCATCTCTCCCCTAGGCTGAGGAGACCCAGGATGTAGCAATCTCCACCAGACCCAGAGAGGGCCGAGGACCAAGCAGCAAGAGTCACCCAGGCCAGCAAAGGCTACTGAGGAAAAAGGATGGCTTTTGAGTCTACAGGGGAGGGGTTGGGCAGGGCAAAAGGGTTGGATTCCCAGGAGAGGGGTGGGGGCCAGGCCAGCCCAGAGCATTTTCCCACCATGGCCTCTGCCTGGCTCCACTCTACTAATCTGATTAGGATATTTACCAACCTCCCGTGGCCTGCTTCTGGTGGGGGGTGTGCAGGGATATGGTAGGCTGAGGATCTCAGTTCTAGTTCCCAGTGTACTGGGAGGCCCAAGAAATTGTCAATGTGCCCTGAAATAACTGCCCCAGGCCATCTCTCTTGCCCACCCCAGGTCATAGGGCTATCTGAAAACTCCTCTCCATCAAGTCAAATCTTCTTCAGAAAGTTCCCTTGCCAACCTCTGTTTCCAGATGCCTGGGTCCTCTCCAAACCCTCTTTGGGAACTTAGAGATGAACCATCACAGAGATGTAATAATAATGATATGAATCAAATTTGGTGCAGCCCCTCTCTTCTTGAGGACCAAAACCTTAATGGTGAGCCTTCAGGCACTGAGGACAAAGAGGGTGGTGGTTCAGGACCTGGGAGCTCTTCTACCTGACTGGAATCCACATAGTTGTTTTGACCTCACCCTCAGGTTCAGCCTCTTTTGAAGCATGGGGGAGGCACTCACTCACTCTTTCTTGCACACACACACACACACACACATACATACACACACCTGTGCACACATATGCACATGCTATTTATGAATGTAACCATTGCCACATTGCCACAACTGTCACGTAGAATGTGGTGAGCCTTCACTATGACCAACAGGAAATCTATAGGGGATGCCTTGGATGTGGCTTGCCTTGGATTTGCTTTCTTCTTAAGTTGGTGTGGGTATGAGAGATCTGTGGGTACAGGATACTGCCAAAGATGAGAAGGGGCTTGCAAGAAGACTATTGTTCCTTATTTCCCCCAAAATGGCCAGCCTTCATGAGGGTGGATGACAGTGGTGATGACCCTCTCCAGAGGAACCAGAGCACCTTCTTCCTCTCTCCCGCCTGAAGGGTCTAAAGCCCCCAGCTCATTTAACTTTTTGCAGGATTTCAAATAAAGTTATTTTGGGGAAGATAAGAGATTCTTTAAAAAGTTAACATCCAGGGCCAACTTCAGAGTGGGATAAACAAAGTTTACCCCTATTGAGAACCCCCTCAACAGTTACCCCTTTTGAGTAATTCCAGCTATGGATTCTGAGACTACAGACAAAACCATACGTCACTAAGGATTGGGCTCCCCCTGCTGTCAGATCTTGGGAACTGCACCCTCCCCAGAGTCTTTGCCCCTCCTCCCAACACACACCAACAACTTGATTCCCCAAATGATACAAGGCCTTCTCCTCTCACTTCCAGATGTCCTTAGTTGGACTATCCTTCCTTTGGGTCCCAAATTCTCTACCGTAAGCTAACTGAAAAAGACAATGGCCAGGCTGAGACAGGGGTAATTGTGGGGGAGATGGTTTCACAGATTAAATCCTGACTTTTTAGTCCCTAAGAGGTGGAAGGAAAGGAGACATTAACAAAGGAAGGGGTTAAGACAGAGCTAACACAGTCTCTGTGACCCAGAGATTGGGGATGAAGGGTCAGGGAGGAGGGATCTGATGAAGGAAGACAAGACAGATCAGAAGGGCACAGGTGAGAAGTTGGTGTCCCCAGCTGCCTGCCATCTGCTGGTCCATATCCAGCCCTGCCCAAGAGGCTGCATGTCCAGCCCTGAGGACTGTCAAGCCTGTGACTGATGGCCAGGCCCCTGCTGGGGGCACTGAGGGCAGCCACTCAGCAGAGGCAAGCAGCTTGGATGTCTGTGGCCTGTGGACTATGGGGCATGGTGGAGGCAGTGGGCAGAACAGATTGAGTTCAGTGACGTGGTCAGAGGCCCAGACCTCAGGGGGTGGTAAGTTGAGCTGTGGCCTCTCCCTCCCATTCCTCTCTGGCCTAGGGATTCTGGCTCAGGCAGGCCCAGCCCCTGTCTCCTGTTGCAAAGCCCAGGAGGGGATTGTCCAGCCAGCCCAAGGGCTTAGGCTTCTAGCCTGCCAGGCACCATTCAGGTCAGGACAGAGCCCTTCCTTCCAACCCTTCCTAGGTGTGCTATCCATACAGTTAGGCCCAAGCTCATTTTCTACTCTGTCTCATTTTCTTCCATCCCCTTAGTGTTCTGAATGTGTGGGCAGGGGAATTTTTTTTTTTTTTTTTTTTTGGGTGGGTGTGGGGTGTTTACTGAGGATTGAACCTAGGGGCACTTTCCCACAGAGCTATCTCCCCAGGTCTTTTTAAAGTTTTATGTTTTGAGACAGAGTCTCCATAAATTACTTAGGGTCTCATTGAGTTGCTGAGGCTGGCCTTGAACTTGCAGCCCTCCTGCCTCAGCCTCCCAAGTAGCTGGGATTACAGGCATGCACCACAGTGCCTGATTTAGAGAGGGTTTTAATTAGACTATACCCAGATTCTCCAGTCCCAGGTGCATGGCTTTCCAAAGCATTGGCCTTCCCTGACTCCTGAGGAATTTTGTCATTCCCCTTTTCTCAAGGATGAGGGGGTAAGCCCAGGGTCCTTACTCAGGGTTCTTCCCACAAATTCCTCTGCCTCTTCATTACCCTGTAGTGGATTCACCCATCTGTCCTCTTTTACACATGAATTACATACAGCCCAGAAGATCTGTGGCCATGAGGAATAGTGAGAGCCAAACAAAGCAGATTTGAGGCCTACCTTATGCCTCTAAACCCTGTGAGGTTGACTTGGTTGTAGGTGAGTGAACTTAAGAGGACTGGTACCAAGAAAGGCCAACCAGGACCCCAATTGAGGAAGCACTTGGCAATGAGACAGGTGACAGAGGGAGGTGTTGAGCTTCACACAGCAAAAAGAGTTCAAGAAGAGGCTGGAGAAGGGAGGCTGAATGGAATGCTCCTTGAGGCTCCTTCCAGACCTAGAGCCCCAGGTAGAACCAGGGAAGATCACCTCCCTGCCAAACAGAACCCTTGCTTGCCTACTCCTCTTCTTCCTAGACACATGGCCAGAAGGAAGCATCTGTGGCCTCCTTTCTCCAGCTTCCCCCTCCCATCCCCATGTCCCCCAAGAGAGCCTGGTGTCTGGACCTAGTCCATCCCCACACCCCACAGATGCCCCCTCCCTGTACCCCCCCAGGCCTCTTGCTGTGCCTGGCTGAGTGAGAATGGGGACGCTAAGGGGCCAGGGAGGGGGCTCATCAGCAGTTGCAGCGCTGCTAATAGACCATCCTCGGCCACATCCTATTACTGCACATCCCCTCCCCAGCCCCCCAGCCTGGCCAGCCTGCGCCTCTCCGCGGCCCCGGGGACCAGGCATCAGATTGGAGTCAAGATTCCGAGAGTGTCATTTGCCGCCGTTGATGGTGCTGATAATAGGGACGGGCTGGCGGGCGGGGAGCGGCGGCGCAGAGGCGGATTCTCTATTAAGGCTTCCGCTCAGCGCAGCAGCAAGCGAGAGGCAGCCCGGAGCTGGCACTGGGAAGCTAGGCCAGCAGAGTTCTAGGATGGAATGGGCAGCTTACCTCTGCTGCTGGCTGCTTTATTAGCACAGACCAGACAGCGGCAGGGAGCACAGGGACTGGATAGTTAAGAGGTCAGGGGATGCCAAATCCCAGGAAGGAGTGGAGGACAAATGGGAAGACCCAATCCACACTTCTCCCACTCAGTGCCCCTGAGATCTGTTTCCTTCCCACTTCACTGCCTGAGACCTAAAGCCCTCAGTGGCTGGATAGAAAGTGATGGCGTTGCTGTCCTGCTTTCAAAGCAGAATCTTGAAGAAGGTCAGGAATTCTCACTCCCTGACCCAAGAAACCTGGCAGAGACTCCCTTCAGCAGCTACAAAGCCCTGCTGGGAGCTCCGTCAATGGATGTTCTTACCACAGGCCTTCACTGTCCCCGCATGCCCCATCACCTTCCCCTTCCACCAATGCTGCCATCCCTCCCCTCTGTCATCACCACCACTGCCATCCCCAACACCTGCTACCTTGCTTCCACATGTGCCCCACTTACCCTTGCTGTCCCCAACTCCATCATCATCACCCCCTGGCAAGTGGTTAAGAGCACAGACTCAGGAGCTCCACCAGTTCCTAGCTGGGTTAACTTTGATAACATTTTAACCCCTCTAGGCCTAATTTGGCCACCTTTATCATGGAGATAAATAGTAACTACTTCATAGGTTGTAATGATTAAAGTCACTGCATATAAAGTGCTTAGAACAGTGCAAGACTCAACAAAGTTGAGCACATAGTTCATGCTCAACAAATCGTATCATTTTTATTACTATCCCTGTTCTCACCACTATCAACTTTATCACACCATCTCCATTAGCATCACCTCTTCTGCCTTTCTTAATAGTATTAGTGGTTGTCACAGCATTTACTGTGTCCACTACTCTAAGGACTTAGAGAGATTAATATTTAATCCTCAAAGCAACTCCATGAGGCAGGCATTATTATCCCTATATTACGGACGAGGAAACTGAAGCACCGAAAACTTATATAACTTGCCTAAGATCGCACAGCCAGAAAACTATATAACCAGAAGACAAAACCAGGCTTTCAAAGCAGAATCTCTGTGGTCCTAGCTACCATGCCAGACTATCTCCTACTAGCTACCAGACAGCGAGCATTGCCATCTTTTGACTATTACTTGCCCCTCACCTCCACCATTATCAACACTCCAATTTTGTCCACACCTTCATTCGCACACTAACACCACCACCTCCTCCAAGGCTATCTCTAGCTCCTTGATTGTTTTCCTCATTCCAATATCAATCAACATTTTCCCCCAATACCAAAGATTAAACTGAGGGGTGCTTAAGCACTGCACATCCTCAGTCTTTTTTAAATTTTTTAAATTTTGAGACAGAGTCTCTCTAAGTTGCTTAGGGCCTCACTGAGGCTGTCCTGGAATGTGCAATCCTCCTGCCTCAGCCTCTGAGCTACTGGGATTACAAGCATGTGCCACCGCACCCTCCGCATCTGCCTTCAGCCAGCATCTTATCTTCAGCACTATTATTCACAGCCTACTTAGAGCAGATTCTTTCCTCTGTGGTCCCTGGGCCCTGTGCTTTGAGAAGCATGCAAGTCCTCTATTAACATGACCAAAAGTGGAAAGAACTAGAGAATATAAATTGCTACCAACCTATTCAGGAGTCAGCTAGAATTTAAGGTCAGCTGAGGCCCACAAGATATGCTTTGCAAAGCTGACTTTCAGTTCCCCCAGGAACCCCTGGGACTTAAGCCCCTCTTAGCACTATGAGAGCCTCTTGTGTAGAAAGATACCTTCCATCTCCCAAATACGGTGGCAGGGGGGTGCAGATTTGCCACCATAGACACAAGCCCCCATTTGGCTACTTATATTGTTGTTGTCAACTCAAAGCCTTGAAAATAGGGACACAGCCTCATTCTTTTCTGTCTCACTTCTCTGTTACATCCTCCACCACCCACCCACCCCCAGCATACACTCAACACCAGTGAATAAATGGACAGAGGGGCTCTACCTGGGCCTGAAAGGGAAGGGAGGGGGTTCTTGCTGTCCACAATACCAAAATAGATCTTTGTTTTTTAGGGACCTGCAAAGAAGGCCTCTCATCCTTTACAGTTAAGAACTCTTATTTCTCAGAGCTCATCACAACTTGCCATCATTATTTGCAAAGCCCATTACCATTGGAAGAATCTGTCCCTATTTACAATGTCCATGACTGTTTTCAGGGCCCTTTCATTGTTTGCAGAGCCTGAAATCATAAGCAAAGCTCATAAGTGTTTGCAGAGTCAATTACCATCTGGGGAGCACACCCCATCACTAATTTCTGAGTCTGACACTGTCACAGACCCCACAATAATTTGCTGAACGTGCTATCATTTTCAGAGCCCAAGACTCTACAAAGATCATCCTTATTTGTAAAGCCAAACCCCACATTTAGGTCGCATTATTGTTTATAGAGCCTGTCTCCATTGGCAGAGCCAGACTCAAGGCTGTGTACATACAGGTTGCACAAGAGGTTCTTACAACCTATTCCCTTCGAGACATGAGGATAGAAAAAGATGGAAGAAAATGGAACCAGAAGGAAAGAAAGGAAACAGACAACACAGAAACTGGCATTCATTCAACAAGACTCCTATGGGCCTAGGATTGTGTTAAGCTCTATAAACAAAGAAATGTGGAAATGAACAGCTTTCCCTCTCCATTTAGTTCTTGAACAACAGCAGTCTTGGAACCTGAGCATAAAGACCACCTAGAGCCACACAGAGGATGACCAGTGGTAAGAACTGAGCCTTGAGATAGAGTCAGAGAGATACACAGAAACACTGGAGATTCAGAAACAAAGAGATGATGAAAAGCCAGAAAGAGAGTCACAGAGAAATAAAGACAGAGGTAGAGATTCAGGGTCAGGGACAGATTCATAGGTCCATGGAGAAATAATTGGACATAGGGAGAACTTGAGAGACCGAAAGAGAGGCAGAAAGACCAAGAGCAGAGAAACCCAGGGAACAGGAGCCAAGAGGACATGAGATGGCATCAGTTGGAAAGAGCTCCTGTTCTGTCTACCCTCTAAGAGTCCAAAGCAGCAGTCAAAGGTCAGGGAGGCTCTTATTAATGAAGTAAAATGAGCCCTTCTCAGATGCTCTGTGCAGGGGCCATGAAGGAATCCACTGGATACAATCCCGTTCTTGGGTAACAATGTGCACACTGCCCAAGCCCAGGGTTTGAGCTTGTCCCTGACTTTTTTTCCCACCTTGGGCATGGCTCAAGGGATTGTCATCTTGAGTTCAAGTGGGTTCTTGGCCTGGAATGTGGTAGGCAAGTGCTTTCCTTGTGCTTGACTCCAGCCACGGTGTCAAGGGGGGCTTTAGCCCTTCCCCCAACCACCAGCAGTTCTGAACCACCCCTCAAAAGGCAGGCAATCTTCATAAAACAGCACACTTACTATGCAGAGCCAGCAGGCAGGGCCTCAAGCCCCCCTTCCTCCAGTCTGCCCCCTGTACACCCCCATATGGAACCCTTCCTATTTCCACTGCTAAGTAGTGTCCCCCAGGCTAGATAATTGGATGACTTTCTTGAAAAGGTCCCTGATGGTTTCCAGCTGTGTCGAGGGTACAAAGTAAACAGAAGCTTGGGGCCCAGCACAGTAGGCACAATCAACTAAGGAGGTGCTGTAATCAGGGACCTCTCTTTCTTTTCTGGCTCTATGCCCCCCATGTCCAGGGCCAGAATGGAGTCTGCCCAAACTAGAGAAGGGCAGAGACTTTACCTCTTCACCTGGGCAGAGAAGAGGAAGGGGGAAGGCATGCAGGCCCTGGGGCAGACCTGGAGTCCCACTTCAATCTGTACCCCTTTGCCCCTGCCCCCAGCCTCAGATGGGCCATGGGCTTCTCTCTCCGGGAAGGTAATGGCTTCTGGCCTGAAACAACTGAGCCACTGAGCCACTTCAGATTCAGCCTCTCCTCTCCCCACCTACTCCCACCCTTCCCCTGTACTGAGTACAGGCTCTCCCCTCAGGGTAGACTGACCCCTTCTGGCTCCCCATTCCCTCCATGAGAAGCCTGAATGAGGAGAGTGAAATTGTAGTGGATCCCAAGGGTCTCTCTTCTCCCCAGCCTCCCTCACTTGCAGGAGGGAGTGTCAAGGTCTCATTGGCTGTTGGATTCTTTCTGCAGTCTGCCTGTTCCAAACTATAAACAATAGTAATAATAATAACATTTCCCACAGCTCAGGCACCTACCCTGTACCCGTCACTCTGCCTCATGCTTTACATTTCCATCTACAGATCCTAGGAGGAAGGCATTATTCTATTCCTATTTTAAAGATGAAGCCTGAGGCAGAGAGAGACTAAGTATCTTGCCCAAGGGTACATATCCATTAGATGGTGCCGCAAGATTTAGATCAGGGCAGGGCTAAGGGAAGGAGGCCCACAGCCCAGCTCAGAACCATGGAGATGCTGCTGAGTCTCCACCTGGAGGCTCCCCAGATGTGTGGAAAGGTGACTTTTCCCTTCTTATTCTCTCTGGCTGAGAGAATCCCAGGAGGTGAGGCTTCTGCCTCAACTGGCCCTCCCTGTAGCCTAGCCACTGATTAATTGTGACCAAGCATTCCCTGTAGCTTTCTAAACAGATCTCCCCCACTGGCAACCAGGGAACCCTTCCTGAGCATGAAATCAATCCTAGATTGCACGGGGGTGTGTGTGAGAGTGTGTTGGATGCCTTGATGGGGGTGGGGTGGAGCTGCGTGGTAAGTCCTGTCCAATGGGTGGTGAATGTCTGGAGAAGGGCATTAACTGTGCTTTCTTCTCCATGGTTGGACTTCCCCGTCTTCTCCCAGGGATTCAAAACCAGAAAGGCCAAAATAGAAAAAGCCCACACAGGGGGCTGGGTATGTGGCTCAAGCGGTAACATGTTCGCCTGGCATGCGCAGGGCGCTGGGTTCCATCCTTAGCACCACATAAAATAAAATAAAGATGTGTCCATCGAAAACTGAAAAATAAATATTAAAAAAATTCTCTCTCTCCCCTCTCTCTCTCTCTCTCTCTCTCTCTCTCTCTCTCTCTCTCTTGAAAAGAAAAGAAAAAGCCCCCACAGGGCCAGGACTTGGTTATGGCAGTACAGGGTGAACATCTTCTCATAGTCCCCAGCATCATGAAATACCCAGAGCATATTTTTTTTCTTTTCTTTTTTATACTAGAGATTGAACCCAGGGGTGCTTAACCACAGAGCCATATCCCCAGCCCTTGTTATTTTTATATTTTGAGACAGGGCCTCACTAAGTTGCTGAGGCTGGCTTTGAACTTGTGATCCTCCCGCCTCAGCCTCCCAAACCACTGGGATCAGGTAAGTGGCACTGCTCCCAGCTCTAGAACATATCTTTACCCTGTTATTCAGCACTGACCAAGGTCCTGGGTTAAGCCCAGACCCCTCAAAGTAGACCCCATATGCTAGAAATAATTACGCACTTTCCAGTGACAACAAAGGTGGGTATGATGCACACAGGCACACACATGCTCACAGCGTGGGAGCTGAGGATTGCAGTCAGTGCTTTGCTTGCTAAAGACTAATTGACCCTGACCCCTCCTTTCCACACCAACCCTGGGCAGCCACAGAGTCACTCCATCACAACCTAGACCACGGGGTGGGGTGCCCTCCATGCCACAGCCATTGCCCTCTGACACCCTGACAGCAATTCAATGTCCACTGTCTGTCCAGAGTGCCTTTTTCAAGGGCTCAGTGTGTGTGAAGAATGTGTGTATGTCACAGTGTGCATCCAAGGTGAGTATCTATCTGTGGTCAATGTGTGTTCACTGTGCAGCTGTGATGCTTGTGTGAGAGGTGCAAGGCTCTGATAAACACCACTGCCCACAAATATATCCTGTCCTAAAACATACGTGTTACCATTGATAACATGTTTGCCCTTTTCCCAATAGATCAATGGAAGCCACCCCTTCTCTCCCCAGCCTCCTTCCTGACAGTTCCTAAAAGAAGCTGCAGGCTCAGAGGAGCCTAGTGAGTAATGTCTAGGAACCCCAGTCCTGCAGAGATGACCCTGTAGCCAGAGTCACCAGACGAATTCAGCCTACTTCCCTGTCCAGTGTACCACAGTCCTCTCAACCACCCGAAGGCCCCAGTTGCAGAAACCAAGACTGTGCCCAGAAGCACGATATAGGCCCACAGTAAAAAACACAGAGACATTAACACACACTTGTTCTCAGGGTCCTTTAGACCCGAGTGGGGAAGGTCTGTGGGAGAAGATAGGTGCAGGATGGTGCACCTGGCTAAGCCTGAACAGGCCTTCTTGAACGATGTTTCTGCTGGGATCACGGGGAGGCAACATATCTGAATACAGAATTGAACGTCTTTGAGTGTGTAAATGCTCACGCGAGCCAGTGCTGGGTGAGCCATCGTGGGCCTGCCTATGTGAGATGTCAAGCCTGGGTGTGTGCTCACGAATGTAATCGCGGCTGGGGAGGGTGAGTGTGAGCCAGAGCGCGCGTCGTGGGCATGGGCGCGCTGGTTCTCGCGGGCCTGCGGGTTGCGCGTGTGCGCGCGTGTGCATGGAAAAGTGTGGCTGTGGCGGGTCGGGAGGGCGCCGCGCCCCACCCTTTGGCTTCTCTCGGGGCTGGCGGTCCAGCATTTACCCAGCTGGGAGAAGTCTCGGCCGCCCGGGGGAGTCTCCGCCCCCTCCGCCCGAGTAAACTTTTCCCAAATCCGCGAGCCGCTTAGGGCGAGCCGCCCCCGAGGCCTAATCCGCGCCCCCCGCGGATCTGCATAATCGGGTTAGCGGCCGCGCTCCCTCCCGCTCCCGCCGCCGCCGCCGCCGCCGCGCGCGATTCTCTCGCTGTCACTTAGGGAGGCTCAGCGCGATTTGCGGCCTAATCCCCCGGGATCGCTGGGCCGCCGCTCCCCGAGGGGCCGCCAGATTGTTCCCTTCATAATTGATTGACTCTATTTGCCGGATTGGGACTTCAAAGCGCCGGCGGCGCGGGGGCGCCTGGGAAGGAGCTGGGCCCGCGGCGGGCGGGGCTCAGGGCCTGGCGCTGTCGCCCGGCCTGGAGGTTGAACACGAGATGTGCTAGTGATGAAGTGGTGATCAAGCCGTGGCCACAGCGATAGGTCTGGCCAGGCAATGATATCTGCGCTTCCCCAGTGCACTCTAAGTGCCCCCAAAAAGCACAACAAGCAGCCTTCGAGCCTACAAGGTGTTCTCCCCATTTTCCAGGCGAGCAAACAGGTTCAGAGAGTTTTTTTTTTCATTCTCTGGACACCTTCTCTAGCCCAGCTTTGCTTAGGTTCTGAAGCTACAGCTGTGAGCCAACCGGATCCTGTCTTAACTCTAGTGGAGGAGGCAGGTGAACGTGCAAGATACAAGAAATAAAGGAGCAGAAAATAACCCCAGATGACCTGGTAGCGACTTGGGCGGAAGTATTAGATTAAACTGAGTGGTTACAGGTTCCTTAAGGAAGTGTGTGTTCGCTGAAACCTGAATGGCCCAAAGCCGTCAGCTCTAGGAAGGCCTAAGCCACAGAGGGGACACAGGCAGAAAGCCCCCCCCCCCCCCACCGCCCAAGGTCACCCCATCAGCACATTAGTTAACTAAGGATGACTCTGCTACCTGACTTCAAAACATAAGGGCAGAAACCCCACCTTTCCTTTTCTACCCAAGCGTAGACCAAGCCCCAAACTCAACAGAAATGCCCAGATCCAATAGTGCAGGAAAACTGTCCCCCAGCCCCATGGGCTCCTGGTTATTTTATCTCCCATTGAGGAGAGGCTGACCTGGTGGGAAGCTTTGGATTCCCATCCTTTCTGAACCTATGGCCTGCTGTTACCCACCCCCTGAGGAAGCAGGAGTAGAACAGAAGGGAGCTGGAGCCCACCCCCCTTCCCCATCCAGCCACAGCCAGGCTCCCAGGAATCCCTGGCCCAGACTTGGGAATCCCCAGAAACGCTTAATTAATTCTTGATTACTCACTGTCTCTGCAGCTGCTATTAACCACCTCCCCAGCCTGGGCCCAGTTAGGCCATGTAATTAAATTAGAGCAGGGTGAACACTTCCAGGCAGAAGCCAGGTACTCCTGCTGGGCCTCTCAGAAGTTCTAGGGGGCTGATGAGGAAACCAAGGCTCAGAGACACCAACAGGAACATTCAGGGCCATTCCACAGGGATATAAGTGTACCTCCCCAGAATTAGTGCTGGCCCCCTCAATCCCACCTCTCTTGAGACCTCTGCTCTCAGCACATATTTTACACCTTACATGTCTTTAAAACGACAAGAGATTTGCTGCTGTCCTTAATTAAATTTATGCCAATTCACTGAGCTTTTGGAGGGATGGATTTGGAACAGGGGAGGGGAACCCTGGATTTCCACAAGGTGGGAAGCAGAAGACAAGGCCTTTGCAGCTTGGAGACTTTTCCCACCTCCAAGATCAAAGAGGTGGGGCAGAGAGAGATTTGGGGCGAGTATTAGAGGACCTGGCATTCTCCTGGCAGAGTGATAGCAGGAGAAGGGAGGCTGTTAAGAGGACTCAGGCTCTGCCCACAGCAGTTGCCTTGAGTAAAGGTGGTGAGGACGCTTTCCTTTTTACAGAAGAAACTAGAGAAAATAGAATATAGCCTGAAAGAACACTCTGAGGGGGGAAGTGTACACACGGTAAGCAAAGGCAGAAGGGGCTAGAGAATTGGGGATACCTGTTCAGAGTAGGAGGACCTCGCTGGAGCCTTTCCTGCTACATCCCATTAGCCAGGCCTCCCTCCCTGCATCCTTTCCTCCCTCAATCCTGGGAGATGCTGGCTGACAGCCCTCCCTCCCCTCAAACCCAGCTCCTTGTCACTTCAGGAAATCAGAAATAAGCCTTAGTGATTAGAGGGAGACGAGAGGGAGATGGGGCTTAGAGGCCCAGGCTCAGGGAGGTGTTAAGAGGGAGTGGGACTCAGAGTATTAGGGGGGCAGAGCTAATAGCTGCACTGGCTGCCCCTCCCCCAGGGCTGCAGTACCCAGGGAGGAGGGAAAAAGGGGGACAGGGAAGGGGAAGGAAGAGACGATGTAGAAAGAGGTGCAGAAGGGGAGAAGGAGGTGAAGAAAGAGAGAAGCTGAAGTGGGGGCAAGGTGGGAGGAATGGGAATGGGGAAGGAGAGAGCCAGCAGAGGAAGTAAAGGAAAGGGGAAGAGGGAAGGCAGATGAGGAAAAGTGCAAATCTAATAAGATGTCATTGGCCAGCGAATAGGGTAGGTCATGAAATAATATGGAGAGTATGGCCTCAATTTGAAAACATTTTCAAAACTACTTAAAACTATGTAGGGGGCGGTGTATGGATAAAATCGAATGTGGGGAAGAAAAAGAACCTCCAAATGGCCATGTGTCCTACAGGACAGCCAGTTGCAGGGGATTTCACTTTTTCACTTTGTATTCCTTTTGCATTATGGTTTGGTTTGCTTGTTTGTTTGAGCTGGGGATGGAACCCAGAGACTACCACTGAGCTATATCTCCAGCCCTTTTTAAATTTTATTTTGAGACAGGGTCTCCCTAAGTTGCTCAAGCTGGCCTCCAACTGGTGATCCTCCTGCCTCAGCCTCTGAGTTGCTGGGATTACAGGCATGTGCCTCCAGGCCCAGCTACATTATTGGGGTTTTGATGTTGTTGTTTTTGGAGTTGTAGATGGACAGAATGCCTTTATTTTGTTTATTTTTATGTGGTGCTGAGGATCAAACCCATGTGCCTTACACATGCTAGGCAAGCGCTCTGCCAGTGAGCTACAGCCCCAGCCCTGCATTGTTTTTTACAAATCCTTTTAACTATGTATTGGTTATGTATTTAAGAACAATTTTTTTTTTAAGAGATGAGGGGGCTTGGGTGGTAGAGCACTTGGGTAAGGCAGGAGGGAGAGCCTTGGGGGAGCAGCCTGGCTAGGACAGGACAGGAGGTTGGCCTAAAGGAGGGGGAGGCTCCATTCAGACAGTGCCAAACACATTCCTCACCCCTGTCCCCACCACAGAAAATCTGGCTAAGGCCTGACTAATTGAAGGCTAATTGGGTTTTAGACTTGTTAATGCTCCTGTGAATGTTTGCACTGAGGAAAACCAGTCGATCTGGATAAATGACTCCCCATGGGACACATCAGTGGGAAGAAGCAGGAGGAAGAAGGGCCTTATGGATGACAAGCAGGACAGTGGAGTTTTCAGCCCACTCCAGAGGCAGGTGGGGCTGGGGGTACTGTGCATGGGAGAACCCAGGAGCCCTTGGACCTCTGTGGAGAGGCAGAAGTGGAAGGGAGGGGCTGGTCCAGGGAAACTCACTCGGGGGTGGGGAGCATAATTCTGAAAGGCAGCAGGAAGGAGACCAGGAGGGAGGTGAGACCTAGAGACCCCAGTTAGAAGCCTACAGGCTGCAGGATGTAGAGTCTGGTCCCAGAGAGAGTGAGAAGATAAGTCTGGCTACCAGAGATAGGCAACGGGGACCTATCAGACCTCTGTCAGTACCCAAAGAATAGGTTATATGGCTCACAAAGAAGGTGAGTCCCTTTCAGAACTATTTCCTAGGCTGGGCTGGGCTTCAGTGGAGCCCTTCATACCCCCTGGACATCTTGCACCTCCCAGGCCTGGGTCACAGCCCTTCCTCCCAAATTTTACTCACTGAGTCCTTGTTCAGGACCTAGGCCTTGGGTTGGAGTGTCTCTGACCAGTGAGTGTCACTGATTTCTGTCAACCCTGTGGTGGAAGACTCCATGGATCTGGCATAAATGTATTGGCAGCAGGAAAGAGACCACAGGAATGGTGGACTCTTCAATTTTACAGAAGAGGCCAAATGATGCCAAAGGAGGCAGCCTGAAGGGTAGGCAGGCTCAGGCAGCTAAGGAAGAGAGGGAGACTTAAAGAAAATCAAAAGGTTTAGTTCTGCAGAGTTGCTACTAGGGTGTGTGTTGTGTGTGTGTGTATGTGTGCGCGCGCATGTCGTGCATGTTGTGGGGGCTAGAAATGTCAATTCCCCAGGAACCCCCAGCAGGGCCTTCCCTGGGTAATCCCCACCCTCTATAATCCCCTGTCTCTTCTCTGGGGTCAGAACTACAGGATGTGCTTTTAAAGGATCATCTGCACATTTGTTTTCTTCTCCTCCTCCTCCACCTCAGGCCTGACTCTGGGACTCGGGCCCCTGTGACAAGGCAGCGAAACATTTAATGAGTTTGTATTCCCCAAGAGCATGGTGACTGACAGCCGCCCTGGGGGGTCACCAATCTTCTTGTGTCCTGGAAGAGGATGCAGCAGCTGTGGGCTCGCTGTGAATGTACATATATGAGTGCATGCCTGTGTCCCCTCCCGCATAGGCGCCTACATCCTTCCTGTCAACAGAAGCCACTGAAAGTGTGTAGGGAAAGGGAAGAATTTGAGGGACCACTATCCTTTCTGGGGGTCCCTCTGACCTGAGCCACAAGCCTCTACCCTCACCCTCTGCCTGGTCTCCTCAGGTCACCTTCCACATACTCAACCTGGGCCAGGTGGGTGGGAGGAAGCCTGAGGCTGCCCACAGTGGGGTTTGGAGGAATGAGGGGGGGCATGGTCGATGTGGAGGCCTGAGTCTGCATGGGTAATGAGGCCAGGG
Organism: Marmota flaviventris; assembly: GCF_047511675.1. Taxonomy (NCBI): domain Eukaryota; kingdom Metazoa; phylum Chordata; class Mammalia; order Rodentia; family Sciuridae; genus Marmota; species Marmota flaviventris. The sequence continues at coordinate 35,955,358 of NC_092507.1, read as the reverse complement.
ACTGCCTTGTCAATAGCATTTAAGTACTTTTCTCCCATTTTCAGGCCAGACTGAATTATTTATTTGTTTCTGGTCAATCGCTGGTAATGTCATTAGCATTTGTCCATCAAAGGTAGGAAGCAGAGTGGGAGTGGTCCCCCTCAACTGACCCCCATATCCCAAACTGACTCTCAAAGGTCAACCCATCCAGTTCCCTGCCTCTGCCCCCTAGTTACTCTAGGACCAGAATTTCTCAGATGCCCTGCACCCAGGATGTTCTCTGTTTCCACTGAGCATCAAGCTTAATGGGGCTAAGGAGCTAGCTGGCAGGGTGGGGGGCTCCCTATTATTCTCTCACACACACTTACCATTAACTTAGAATTCCAGTTGTCTCACATTCAGGCAGCACAGTGGCTGAACCCTTGGAGATCAAGCCACACCAGGGGAAAAGAGTCCGGGTGGGTGGGGAGGAGAAGCCCAGGCAAGCAGGCAGTTTGGGTCAGGCCTGCCTCTTCTCCTGGTCTAGAGAAGTCTGCCTCTCAGATGCAGTTCTATGTAGGATCCTTTCTTGCACTCAGAATTGGTCCCCAAATCAGAGTTCCTCTCTCCACTCAGACTCCCAAGGTGTGTCTCCCTACACCCTCAGATTGAGTTCTCAGACCACAGCTTGATGTTTCTCTTTCTTCAATCAATCACCCAGATAGAGTCTGCCTCCCATTTCAGGCTATGATCTCACACTGGGTCTCCAGGGTAGGACCTCTCTGTTCCCTCAGTCCACATGGCTGCCTATGCCATTGAAACCAAAGGAACCAACCATCAATCCTCAGGGGAAGGACTGCTGGTCCTCACCCAGCATCTAGGTCAGGAACTCCTGAATCTAGCCCTTCACAGACCCAACTAATCTTCCATACTCCAAAGTGGGACTTAAAGAAGAAAGTGAAGGGTAAGATTTTTGATGAGATTGGGAAGGGGGTATTCAAGGGGTTTATGGAAAATGCTCTGGGGAACAATCATCTGTGAGGCCGTGAGGACACAAAACTGGCCAGAGGGCAATGTGGAGCTGTGATGCAGTCACAACCAGCCTGGGCCACCCCCCACATCTCAATCCAGCACTGATAGGGCCTTTCAAAGTTGTCTCAACTCTGATTTAGGTAAGGGAGCCAGAACTATACTATGGCTTTGAACAGTCACCTGTGGACTGCTCCAAAGGAGGGACTGTAACCTTGAGTGAAACTACTAAGGACAGTTCCTCAGGGAGGAACTGACCTGTGAGTGGTCAGCAGTGAACACTCCCAGAAGCTGCAAGAATGAGTATCTAAGCCCCTAAGGGCCATCTGGGCATCATGAGAGCATCCGCTAGACTTTCTAGGCAGCATGAATAGATCGAGCCCTAGGGGACAACTCAGTGCATGAAGATGTTGTTATCAAAGTGAGGGGGGCACTAAATAGGACAGTTTGAGTAAGTACAGTAGGATGAGAAGTTTGGGGGTTGCATAGAGGGCTGGGGCAATATGGGAGACAAGGCAGAGCAGGATGTTTTAGGGAGACACCAGGGGATCCAAATATGCAGAGAACAGAGTAGGTGGATGCATCTTCCTCCTACTGCTCCTGCTGAGCTTAGGCAGCCCGAGTGGATGGAAGAAGGCTCCCCTCAGCACTGCTGTCTCCTCAGTTGCTAAGCAGGATTAGCCTCCTCTTCCTCAGGAGGAGGGGCTCTGCTCCTGCATCAGCCACCAGCTCTGGCCCTAATCTCTCTCGCTTTCTAATCCACCCACGACTTTCTTAGGCATTAGCGTTGGGCTCTCAGCTCCCTAAGCACCACCCTGAAGATGGGAGCCTGGCTCTGAAGGGAATTAGGCCAGCCTCAGAGGACGGCTTGCCAGACAACTGGAGAGAGGCTGAGAACACCACCCACCCCTCTGCTGCGCCTCCTCTGTAACTTCCCCCAGACAGGGTCTCACAGGAGTGCCTCCCATTTCACTGCTAGAAGCAGGTGAGCAGGGGGCAGAGGGGGGCTCAAGAGGAAGAGTATCCCACGCCTTGGGGTGATGAGTCTAGAGGGGGTGCTAGACAAGAGTTACTCAGGCTAGCAAAGGCAGAAAATTAAGAAGGTTCAGGAAACTCTGTGCCCTCAGAGACTGGAAGGTAACTGAGGCCAGATTGTGGGGAGCCTTGAATGCCAGCTGAGAGATTTGGATTTCATACTCTCGGAAGGTAGGAAATTGATGGGTACAGAGCAATGACTTTGATCCTTGTAAAGGACCAGTGGGGGAGGACAGGCAGAGACTGGAGGCACGGAGGCTCTTTCTGTGATGACTGCAGGCAATGAGACCCAGAGAGGACACCCATACAAGGTCACCCAGCACCAGATCCCAGCTCTGCCAGGCAGCACAGTGCCCCATGTGGCAGCAGGGACAGATGCAGCTTCAGCTTGTAGGCTCTGCGCGTACCTGTCAGGCAGCCGAGCTAATGTACCCTGGGGAGGTAAGTTGGGACAACAACCCCAAAATCCATTAACTCTCAGAGGCTAACCTCCTGGGCTTCAGTTTTCGTTTTCTTTTCTTTTTTTTTTTTTTTTACAATACTGGGGATTGAACCCAGGACCTCATGCATGCTAGGCAAGTTCTCTACCACTGAGCTGGGTCCCCAACCTCCTGCGCCTCTTAATTGTCCATTATTCCAGTTATTAGGAAGAGAGAGCAACAGCCTGGCTGCAGTTCAGGGCAAGAAGGAGGGAGCTGGACCAGGTGGGCAGGACCTTCACCTGCCTCAAGATACTCCCTTCCCCTAGGAGTGGGACGCCTGACAGCCTACTCCAGGCTCTGAGAGAGACCATGGGCTTCTTTCCTATTACAGTGGCCTAGGCATGGAGCTGAGATGGTAGGAGGAGGTGTGAGTCCAGGGGTGCCCAGGTTCTAGAGGACAATAGAGGCCTTTGATCTATTCCTGAACTGCTTTCTTGGAAAATAGGCTTCTTTCCCTCCCCTTCACACCTGCCCCTATCTATCCCATCTCAGGCTAAGTTGTCTGCATATGTTACCAGGGTGGTTATTACTATTCCTTGAACCATGACCTTACTAAAATTCTCTGTACGCTAACCCTTGGATTGGGCAGCTGTTATTCATCCTTTTTTTTTTAAACCCCACCCCCTTGGTAGTGGGAATGGAACTCTACCATTGAGCTCATACCCAGCCCTTTCTACTTTTTATTTTGAGACAGGGTCTTAAGTTACCCAGGTTGTCCTTGAATTTGTAATCTTCCTACCTCAACCTCCCAAGCCATGTGCCACTGCACTGACTTGTTCATCATTTTTTACAGATGGGACAAATGAGACTCAAAGAGAAGTCACTTTTCCTAGCTCCACACAGCTAGTGACATTGAAACCAGGGAAGCAGAGAAAGGACAACCATTTGCAATCAGGAAGGCAGAGTGGAACAGTGATTATAAACATGACGGTTGGAGTTTGATAGATTTGGGTTCAAAGCCACTCTCTGCTGCTTTCTAGCCAGGAAACCTCCCTGAGTTTCCAAGTTCCTCAGTAGTAAATGAGTTAATAATTCCAACTCACAGGACCCCTACAATCAGGGCCCTGGAGGACCATATACCTAGAGGAGCCCGATGGAGATCAGGGAAGGAATGGCTGCTGTCCTTGCTGTGTAAAGCCATTGAGTGGACAGGCAGGGGAACAAGGACAGGGTCCCAGCTATGTACTGTCCTAGAGGTGATGGTTGGTAGGCACCTGAGATCCCCAGACTTCTTGGGGGGGGGGGCAGCAGTAGGGCAGGCAAGGCAGGGTATTGAGCGGATGGTGGGTGTTAACAGGCTGGGAGGTTCATCATGGCAGGTTCATTAGGCCATCCCAGCAGGACCCTCTCATTGGGCCTTGCTAATGAGCCTCCACTGGATTATCCGCTCCCACCTCCGCTCAGTTTACTCTGTCAAATCGAGTTTGCATTTTAAATGGGAATTTGACAAGATGGGCAATTTGTCTGCTGACGAGGTTAATGGGTGTTAGCCCTGAGGACTGGGGAGGGAGGACCCATGGACCTGAAGAGTCTGGCCTCTGTTCAGATCAATGACCCCAGGCTGCTGCTCTTCCCTCCTCTGCAGCCACTCTGGGCCTCTCTGTACCCAGAAGCTGTCCCTATGTCTAGCTCACTGCCTCCAGGCAGCCTTCCCAAAAGAACACCGACCAGGGCCACCTCTAGTGGTCAGACAAGGTGACATCCACCACCACCTGGAATTTCTGAGAGCTGGGCCATGATACCCCTCTCAGAATAGAAACCTGGCCTCTCAGATCCAGGCGTCAAGAGCAGAACCAGGTTTTCCCTCAGAGTTGGGCTTCCAAGGATTGGGCAGTGTCTCTTCTCTCCTGCCTCGTTCCCATATCCTCTCCTTACGGAACTTGAAGTGGAGTCAGTGTGGCCCCACTGAAACCTGCATTTTGGTGCTGGGATAGGGACTGGTTGGCAAGGTTTTGAAGCTATCATCTCTAAACTTGGGTCCCATGTTGGAGCTCTCAGAGAGCTGGGAATACTTCTGGAACTTCCTAAAGGACTCAGAGTTGGCCTCTCCTTCATGGGGTTCTTCCTTAGACCTCCCCCCGGGGGGGCTGAGACAGAATCCAGGTTCCTAGAACCCCAGGAGCTGGCCCAGGCCAGGATGGTTTGGGGCTGTGAAAGATGATACTTTGGCCTCCCCTTCCTTGCAGGGGCCCAGCGCCCTTCCCCACCCTGGCTAATGTGCCACAATTACCTCCTAAGTGCCCAAACAAATGTGGCTGCTGGGGAAAGTGACACGGGCTCCAGGTGATGGATTCGTGCCATCGGGGAGCCGGGCGGAGCGGGCCCCAAGCGGGGGGGCAACACTAATATTGTATCAGCGTTGGCGCCGGCGCCACGAGCCGGTGATGAATATGTGTCACTTTACACGGCGCACACTCGGGGGCCTGGCTGCGCAGGCATGGAAAATAGAGTGTCTGGGATTAATGATATTGAAAATGATAGAGAGCAGATTGGAAATGGCTTCGCCCGCCCGACCCGCGGAGATGGAAACGTACCTCACAGCTATCTGCCCAGGCCCGGCCCCCACCTGCCCCCCCTTCCACCAGCTGCAGAGGCTCACGATGAGGACCCTGAGTCTTGGCCCTGCCAGCAGTCTTGGCCCTGCCTTGGGATGGCACATTTGAGGGCGGGTATACTTGTGAGCAAAGTCATAGGGCATCAAGAAAATCTCACTCCCTGGCTGACCTTTGACCTTGGTCTTGGATGAGCCACCCAGTGAACCTTGACCTTATCCATAGACCAAGCCCTGACCCCTCTTCTAGCTGAGATCTGCCTCTGGCCACACAGTAAGCCTGTGGAAGCCTGAGACTCTCATAAGCCTGAGAGGGCTGGGATAGCAGAGCCGGGTATGTGTGTGTGTGCATGCATGCATGTGTGTGCGTGTGCACACATGTGCACTGATGAGGCCAGAGAGTGTGGATCCCTCAATGCCAGAGGGGAGCTCAGAGCCCAGGGTGTTACTCCATGGAATGGACTCATGATCAAGTAAGCAAGTGAACAGGTGTCTTCTCCATTAACATCTGTTTATATTTATTGGTTTTGATGCCTATGTCTGCACACGTAAGTACATATTTGTAGGAGTGTGTGTGTGTATGTGTGTGTGTGTGTGCGCACACGTGTGCTTGTCTGTTCACAAATACACCTGTGGGTTGTGTCTGGCATGCACAGAAAAGTGGGTAACTGGATCTGTCCCTTTATGTGTCTTAATGTGAAAAGTTAGTTTGCATATATGCATGAGTGTGGCTTATCTTAGACCACTCTGCATGGGGATGAGTGTGCCTGAGTAAGTCAACATATGTGACTGTTTGTGAGTATGTGTCTGTGAGAGTATATGTTATGCTTACCCAGAGATGGAGGGAGTCCAGTGTGTGGGCCTCAGGAGAGGAAAACTCTTTTTTATGAGGCCTAACCCTGTTCATTCCCAGCATCAGGATAAGATACCTTTCCCTGTTGGAATAGGATCCATCACACAGAGATTTCAGCAAGTTCCCCAGATGGTTTCTACCTTGAGACCATCAGCTTAGCTCAACATCCATCCCAACATCAGTCCCCATCCAACCAAGATGAGGAGGATGTACTCACATCCACATCATTTGCTCATTCAACAAATACTTCCTAAAATTAAAAATAAATTAGTTATAGTTGGACACACAATATCTTTATTTTTATGTGGTGCTGAGGATCGAACCCAGTGCCTCACACGTGCAAGGTGGGCTCTCTACCAATGAGCTACAGCCCCAGCCCTCCTAAATTTTTTTGATGGTACATGTACTGTCTCTGATGAACAGGATGAACATGGTTCCTAACTTCAGGGAAAGAACAATCCATCAGAGGAGTCTGACAGTAAACAAGTAAAGAGCTAAGGAAACAAGTAATAAAGTGTAAAAGTGCCACAAAACAATCATTCAGAAGACCATGCGGGAGAGTGGTGGGGTGACCTGTCATTTGATGAGATGATCGGGGTCAGCTCCTCTGCACAATGACGTTTGGGCTGGGGAGGAAGAGCCATCCCTGTGGAAAGAAAACAGAATGCAAAGGCCTTGGGCATGTTCAGGAGGCAGAAGCCACAGGAGAGACAGAGGGGAGGGTATATCCAGAAGAGACTTAGGTTTTGCTTTCAGTGGGATGTGGAATCTTGGAGGGTTTAAGCCAGAGTCTGACATGATCATATTTGCATTTTCCCGTGGTCACTCAGCTGGAGTGGGGCTTGGAAGGACAATTATAGGTGTTGAGAACAGAAGCTGAGAAGCCCTTGAGGAGTCTGATGTCAGCTTCAAGTCCAGGGTCTCAGGTCTATACCCTGGTGCTTCACTGAGTCCTTTCCAGCAAAGCCTTAGGGCTTTGGGGACTTTGGGGGTCCTGCACACTCTCTCCTGAGCCATGCCACTCTGGTCCTGCCTGGACCATCCTCTTCCTCTGCTCTCTTTCCCACAGGATTGCCTGGAATTGTCCCTTCCCAAGATGGGTGACTTCCCAGCCCAGGTCTCAGCCAGAGAACCATCCCTGAGGGAAGCTAGGGGATGGATCCCACAGAGACCATGAAGGAGGTCAGTAAAAACGGTGGTGAGAACCCCCAGTCCAAGGAGAGATCCTAGGTACCCAGAGCCCCAATTCTGAAGGAAGAGCCATAGTTCCCAAGACAGCCTCACTCCCAACTGTGGGAACCCTGTGTCCCTTCCAGATCCCATCATCCTGCTCTGCAGAGGGTCTACCTCCTAAAAGAATTGAGTGCCACTGTGCCCTCCACCAGCACAGTGCTGACACATGGGAGCAGAGAGGAAGGACTGCAGCAGGGCCCACACTGGGTGGGGGTGGAGTCAGGCCACCAGCTGTGTCCCCATACAGAGGCAGAAGCCAAAGGAGAGACAGAGGGGAGACAGAGGAAGCTGGTGACCTGACTCCACCCCCAGGCTCAGTACACCCCACCTATCCTGCCAGGTGCCAGGCAAGGTTCCAGCTGGCAGTGTTTTTTGTATTTGGAGTAGGAAAGAAGGGGTTGGGCCCTCCTGGGGCTTCCCTCTCCCTCTCTGCTTCAGTCTCTGCCTACTTGCCCACCTTCTCTCCCGATCTCTCTCTGTCTCTCTGCTCCTTTCTCTCCCTCCTTCCCTGCCTCTCTCTCCCTGAGTCATTTGCAGAGCGGAGATGGCCTAGCCCATCTGGGAGCGAGAGCGCTGCCCGGTGACGGAGGCGCAGGTAATAGCCGAGTGGAGGAGAGAGACGCGGAAATTTATGACATTGAAAATGACTGAGAGAGAGAGTGTGTGTGTGAGTGTAGGAGAAGGAGAGGGCAGGAGGGGGCGGGAAGGGAGAGGGAGGGAGCACACAGCTTTCTCTTAGCACTGGAGGCCCTACCCCCTCCAAGGGAGCCCAACCTTGTAGAGGAGAGAGGACATGGGGGAGGGGGAGGGGGCTGCCAGACCAGAGACAAAGGCAGATGGACAGACAGACAGACGGTGGCATAGAAAAGACAAGTGAATGGAGGAGAAGGGAAGGAGCAGGTGAGATCAGCCAACAGAGGAAGCAGAGCAAGGCCTGAAGCACTGCTGGAGAGGTGTCCAGGCTTCTGGCTGGCTGTGGAGCCTGCTTGTCCCTGCCTGCTCCCTCTGGGTGTCCCCATGCATATGGAACCTGGAGTCTGAACAGGAGGTTTTCTAAGGGACAAGGCCCCAAACAGGCCAGACACACTTCAGTTGCGCAGCAGTTCTGTGGCCAAGTGGGGACTGAATCGGGGACTCCTTCCTCCCAGCAGGGCTTATCTTCCCCAGGTGTTGGGGTGTGGGGAGCCAGACCTAGATGGACTATATCTTGTAACCATCCCCCAACAGCTCTTCCTTTTGGACCATGGAAGGCAGGGGAATGGCCTGAACGATCCCACATCCTTTTGTTAGAGGAGAATCTGTTCCTTGAGATGCTGAGCCCATCCATAATTTTCTGTGCCTCAGTCACCAACAGACCACCCAGGATGCTATTGCTGGGGACAGGAGTAATTAAACATCCATCAGAACTAAGAAATAAATATTAAAATTTAAAAAAAATAAACATCCATCAGAGAGCTGAGCCCCCACCCCCAGTGGTGGCCACCCCAGACTCAGTTGATTATACTCTCTGCCCTTCTTGGCCTCTTCTTATTAACTCTTGGTTCTCAGGCAGCTGAGTCCCCTCCCAGTCACACATACCTTAACCCAGAATTCCATTCTTGCTCAGATACACTCCCTCTCTGGACCTAGGTTTTCTCATCTGTAAAGTGGGAACAAAAACACCCATCTATGCCTGTCATCCAGGAGCTACTGAAGCAATGCCAGGGTTTAGAAATAGACCTTGATCTTGAGATTCTTCTCCACCTGAGAGTGTGGGTCATGTGAATCCTAGAGGAGCTCTCAGTAGCTCAATAGTGGGTGAAAGTGGGGGAGACAGGACTCCCAGGTTTACACACACACACACACACACACACACACACACCTCCCAAGGAAACAGGGATTATCAGGTACTCAAAAGGTAGAACCCTCCATGCCTCCAGCAGGCTGAGGCCTCAGACAAGTGGGGCAATACCCCAGGCATGCAGCCAAGGAGGTCTAAGCCAGGCTCTGCTTTGCTAACCAGGCTTGAGCCATGCACCAGGCCCCTTGTCCTGCCAGATGTGACAGAACAGGTACCTTGGAGATCTTAGAGACCTGGCCCCATCTCAATAAATATTGTTGATCGAATAAAAAAAAGAGAGAGAGAGAGAGAGAGAGAGAGAGAGAGAGAGAGAGACCTGATCCCTACCCTCAGCAGCTTGGGACTTGACTTAACAAGTATCCAAGTTTTCCCAACTGAAAAGGCCACTCCTCATTCCACAGCCCTGCCCCCTTCTCTCTACCAGCCTTCCAGGGAGGCCTCATTCACACCCCCATCCCATCCCACCTGCATCCTGATATCCTACTCTGGTCCTTCCTTCCTTCCTTCCTTCCTTCCTTCCTTCCTTCCTTCCTTCCTTCCTTCCTTCCTCCTTCCCTCCCTCCCTCCCTCCCTTCCTTCCTTCCTTCCTTCCTTCCTTCCTTCCTTCCGTATTAGGAATTAAATCTAGGGGCACTTTGCCATTGAGTAAATCTCCAATTTACTCAATTTTACTCAAAGTTCACAATTTTTTATTTTGAGACAGGATCTCACTGAGTTGCTGACGTTGGCCTTGAACTTGCAATCCTCCTGCCTCAGCCTCCTGAGTAACTGGGATTACAGGCCTGCGCCATCACCCCTCTTCCCTGATTTGTTCTACTCCCTATACTCTCTACTGGAAGCCTTTTTTGGATTAGCCTCTCAAGCCCAGCGCATCTGAAGAACTGTATTTTACAGGGATTGAAAGTACCATATTTAGGGTCAGAAAAGCCCCAAATCACAGCTCTGTGACTGGGCGATTAGCTCGGTGACTTTGGGCTCTTCATTGAATGTCTCTGAACCTTATTTCCTTATCCCTATCTGGAAAATAGGGCTATCAATGCCTGTCTCCAGGATTTTGGTGAAGATACATAGAGTCAGGCATGGAAGTGACTGGCACAGAGGAGGTACTCGACAAATGCCAGCAGGCATCAGGGCTCTCTGGTGTCACACTGAGTTGTCTTAGCTTTCAGCTGCACTCAGAGGCATGAAGTTGAGAGATGAGGGCAAAGAGAGGAAGGAAAGCAACGGAGCTTCAGGACGATCCTGTGCACTTAAAGAGGGGAAGCCAGAGCTACAGTAGGAGAGACTCAAGTTAGCCCCAAGAGGTACTTCCCATTCGGAAACCCTGGAAAAAGTCACATTCCAAACCCCAACCCCCACCCTGCCCTAGGTCCAGTCTGTTCTTATCCTAGAGGCAGCTCAGAAGTAGCAGCAGCTACCCTGTCTGGGGAGCAGAGGGGGAGGTGAAGAGTTCACTGGGCTCAGGGGCTGTGGGCCCCAGGCCTCCCACCCAGCCCTGATGCCCTGGCCTGGCCCATTGTGGCCGCATAAAAGGTGACGGATGGTTAATAGGGGAGATAACGGGATTCATAAGGGAAATTTATCGGTCACTCTGGTGGTATAAATATGTTTATAGCAGACCAAGGGGAAATGAAGAAGCCCCAATAAATCACTGTGAAGCCACCAGCTACTAATAGACGAGCGGCCACGGGAACCCCAGCATTGGTGCTTGCAGACACCCCCTCTGGCTGCCCGCTAATGGCATGGCGGGACTGCAGACTCATCAGGCTGGACGCCAGACCCACACCTAGCAGGAACAAGACTCCAGGGGCCATCCCTGCTGGACCTGGGCTGCCCTGCCCCCAGCCCTGCTGTGGATCTGGACTCAGCCCAGACTGGAAGGGCTGAGAGAACTGAGCAGGGGGCACAGAGGCCAAAGCCAGGAGGCTCTGTGTGCAGAGTGACTCAGAGGCTCTGAAGTCAGAGATGGCTTCAAAACTTGATGCTGCCATATTCCAAGATCCGCATCTTTTGGAATTTTGTCATCTGCAAAGTGACTTAGCAACCTTCAAAAGCTGTAGTTTGGAGGCGAGTGAGCTGGCCTGTGGGACACAACTGTCATTTAATGACTCAGAAGTCTGAGGCAGGAGGATTGCAACTTCAAGACCAGCCTCTGTAACTTAGGGACACCCTATCCCAAAACAAAAATGTAAAAATACTAGGGATGTAGCACAATGGTAAAGTGCCCCAGGATTCAATCCCCAGACCACCAAAAAAAGAAAAGTAGACCGATAATCCACTATCACTATTACTTTAGGCCTTGTAAGTTTCAATAAATGACAGCTATTATTATTCTTACCTTAGGTATGTTCTCCCCTTTAAGGAAAGTTCTGTGCAGGCATGTGAATATTCATGGAAAGTGGGCAGCATCCTGTCTATTTGATAGATGAGGAAACTGAAGCTCAGAAGTTAAGAGGTTTGCCTGAGTTTATACACTAGAAGGTTCCATTTGAATCCCATCCTAGATTCTTCTCCCATCCTCTTGTAGATCCTCTGCTCCTTCCTTGAAGACTCCCTATTCTCTCTCTCAGTAGAGGCCTAGGAAGGGACCTTGAAGCATTTTGTTTAAGGCCATGGGAGCTCTAGCAGTGACTACTGGTGCTGATGATATTGGCTTCACCTCCCCATCTACCCCTACCTCCCATGGCCCTGATACTTCCCTCTTCCCTTCCTTTTCTGCATAGCAAAGGCTGGACTCATTTCCTAGGCCCTCACCCCAGCACTGTGCTTGCCTGAACCTTCCTTCTGATCTGTATGGGAGGCCAACTCTGAGCCTACCCACCCTGCCATCTGGTTCACAGCCAGACTGTCTAGGCCAAAGTCCCCTCTAGCCCAGTTCACTTCCTTCCTTCCTTCTTTCCTTCCTTCCTTCCTTCCTCCTGTCTCTCTCCAATGGACACAGTATATAGCAAGATGGACAAGGCCCATCCTAATGATGCCCGCTGCCTGGTGGAGACCCAAGGTCTGGATTATAGAATAGAATAGGGGTATGTGCTGCCGATAAGGCAGGTGCAGAATCTAGGGAGGCCTAGTATCAAGGAATGAGTGGCTTGGGTGGGTGTGAGCAGTGGGAATAGTGGCAGACAGGACCTCCTATGCCCACTAGGGTTGGTTTTGCCATTTCTCTCTCATTGTTGAGGGATCAGAAACACACCCCCACATCAGGCCCCATCCTCACCTTGTCCCTGTTCCTCACACCTCCTCCCTTTCCTCCTGGTCATTCTTCACTTCCACACTGGACAACAAGGCAGCCTGCTCTCCAGTTTGCTGCCAAGATCTGCCCCCTGGCTTTCCACTCTGTTCTCTTCAGAGCCCTACATCTGGCCCAAGACTTCCAGTCTAGGGGCCTCCCTTCCAGGGGCCTGGATCCTTAGTCACACCCAAGGAGGGGGCCCAGGGATTTGAAGGTCCTGAGGACCTCACCTCTCACCCCTGCTCTACCGAGAGAAGACAGGAGCTGCCTTCACCCTCCTCGCGCTCCCCGTGTGTCTGCTGCGTCTGTCTCTCCTTCCCGGCCTACTTTCGGTCTCCCTGCTCTGCGGTCTCTGGCTCCCAATCCCTCCGTCCCTCTCCCCGTCCCTCTCCCTCCCGGTCTCGGGCTCGGTTGCTCCGACTCTCTCCCGCCCGAAGCGCGCTCCCCAGCCGGGCGGGGGAAATCGCTCCGTAAATAGGCGGATGGCCCCGGGCGCTGCGGGCGCAGACACTCGTTTTTAGAGCCGGTAATTGACTCCTTTCAGTTGATAATTCATGGCTTGCATATGCGCTTTAATGCGGGCGCCCAGGGAGGCGCGGCGGGCGGGGCTACCGTGCGCGGAGCGGCGGCGTGGCGGGAGCGAGCCCGGCTCGGCCCCGGCTGGGGCACCGCCGTGGGCCGTCGGGGCTGCGGAGGGAGGGCGCCCCGTCCCGCGCGGGAGGGCGCCGGAGCCAAAGAAAGGCTCCCCGTCTCTGGGCCCGCAAGAGGGACGCGGGACTGGACGGGCGGAGCCTTCTAACCGAATGGCCAGAGGGGCCCGCGGGCACTGTGTCCCCCGCAGCCAGAGGGGAAACTGAGGCCCTGAAAGGCGCCCTTCTCACCCAACGGCTCGCAGCGCGGAAGCAAGATCGGGCCTCGAGGCACCCCTTCCCGAAAGGCCTCGTGAGGAGCCCCAGGCCCAGCCTCTGTAGAACCCACCTTCGTTCATCCCGGGAGTTTCCCTGTGTCTGAGCTAAATTCTTCAGCAGAAGTGACCCACCCTGTTGCTGTCTCACAAGTTCCCACACCAGGGCCCGGCGCTCCCCAGGGAATTCCGGGCACAGTCCCCAGCAGACTCCCCAAGTCCCTTCTACCATTGTTGTTCTGGCTGCTCCCGAATCTGCTGCAAGCGTGATCTTTAGTCCCATCTTACAGAAATTTAGAGTATCTGGGAGACCTGCTCAAGGTCGCAGAGAGGACAGAGCCAGACCTGGACCTACCTGTGTCCAGATCCTTTGTGATGAAAGAAAAAAGGAGTGGGAAGGGGAGCAGATTGAGGCCCTGTTCCAGGGGTTCCCATATGTACCCACACACAGACCGAAGGCGCCCCCACAGCAAAGAACTCTGAAAGTGCATGGCTTGCCCACAGTCACAGAAGAGGGAGTGATTTCAGATAAAGATGGTGCTAGTGTGTAGTGGGTCAGGAGCTAGAGGATAGGGGTCAGCACTGGATCAGGGGGTGAAGAGGAAGGAGGTTGTAGACCCCATACTTCAGCTCAAGAGCTACTAGATAGAGAAAGTCCAGCCTGAAGAGAAGTCTGGCCCCAGGACAGGACTTCTCATTTACTCAGCCCCTTGAACTGATGTCTGACACCCCCTTTCCCAAGACTAATTTCAGTCAAAAAGAGAATTCCACCTACCCCCACCACCCCACTTTTTTTTTTTTTGTACCAGATTTTAAACCCAGGGGCACTTAACCACTGAGCCACATCCCAAAACCCTTTTTTTCAGGGGTGGGGGCTGCCAGGGATTGAATTTATAGGCACTCCATCACTGAGCCACATCTCCAGCCCTATTTTGTATTTAGAGACAGGGTCTCATTTAGTTGCTTAGTGCCTCACTTTTTGCTGAGGCTGGCTTTGAACTCGTGATCCTACTGTCTCAGCCTCCCAAGCTACTGGGATTTCAGGTGTGCTTCACTGCACCAGACCCCAGCCCTTTAAAAAAAATTATCTTGAGACAGGGTCTTAATAAGTTGCTTAGGGCCTCACTAAATTGCTGAGGCTAGCCTCAAACTTGTGATCCTCCTGCCTCAGCCTCCCGAGTCACTGGTATTACTGGCCTGAGCTATTAGACCAGCCACCCCTTACATCTTAAAATCGGCAAATGTTTAACCACAGCCAAAACACCTGGCTTATTCTTTCATCCCCTTCTCTGTCCCTCCACTGGCTGGTTTCCCCCATCTGTGCAACGGAAATTGGAGAATCTGACTGGGGAAGCCAGAGTAACAGTGGATCTGAAAGCAGAAAACCTGGCTGTCTGGGCTGTGTGAAGCTCAATGCTGCCCCCTGGTGTCAGGATGTTGCAACCTGAAGTAGGACGCAGGGAAAGGATGCTGAGGTAGAGAATCCCTCAGCTTCCAACCTTCTCCAAGCCCCTTAGACCTCTATCTTGTGGGAGAGGGAGAAGAGAGCACAAGCCCTGCTAACCCTATCTGTGGGGAAACATGAGGCCCCTTCTCTAGCAGAGATCTCAGACTGAGTGGTAGAGCTGGAGAGAGGGGAACACCTCAATGAGATCAGTGTCCAGTCTTCAAGGGGATATGATCCCTCAGTCAGAAATGTCTCTCTGGTCTTCTTAAAACTTTTAATTAAGACCTTTCTTTTATTTATTTTTTTTTGAGCTGGGAATTGAACCCATTGCCACTTAAACACTGAGCCATGTCTCCAGCCCTTTTTAATTTATATATTTTATTAAGAGACAGGTTCTCGCTGAGTTGCTTAAGGCCTTGCAACATTGCTGAGGCTGGCTTTGAACTCACAATCCTTCCTGCTGCAGCCTCCCAAGTCTCTGCCACCATACTCAGCTAATTAAGGTCTTTTTCTACCTGAAATTTGGCCATTTGTGTTCAAATGAGTTAAGATGGATAGATGGAAAGAAGGAAGGAAAAATGGAAGTTTTTCATTCCTTTGCACTGAGATAATATATCCAGAAGGCTTCTGCTATCAAACACATGGAGGGGTAAGCTCATTCATTTGTCTAGTTGGCCAGAAGTAATCATGGGAAAGTTGAAGGGACCAAGAAAAGCTTCCTGGAAGAACTGGCATTTGTTAACAGTTTTGAAGGGCAGAGAAGACAGTAAAGATGTTCAGTTAGAGGGAGCAGTAATATCAGAGGTGCAGAGGCAGAAGGGAAAATGTGCGCTATTGATGACAAGAAGGCTCCAGCTAGGCATGATCACACATGCCTGTAATCCCAGAGACACAAGAGGCTGTAGCAGGAGGACTGCATGTTCAAGGCCAGCCTCAGCAACTTTGTGAGACCCTGTCTCAAAATGAAAAGGTTTGGGGATGTAACTCAGTGGTAAAGCACATCTGGGTTCAGTCCCCAGTACAAAAAAAAAAAAAAAAAGATGTGGTTGTGACTCAGTGGTAGAGCACTTGCCTAGCATGTGTGAGGCACTGGGTTTGCTCCTCAGCACCACATAAAATAAATAAATAAAATAAAGGTATTGTGACCATCTACAACTAAAAAAAAAAATTTGAAAGGCTCCAGCTTAAGGGAATGGAGGGAGGCAATGCTGTACTGGAGACATGGAAAAGGAAGCTTTGAGGATCCTGGGGAGGTGCTGAATGTCAGGCCAAGTGGGAAAAACACTGGACTAGATGGCAGAGTTCTGGGTGCTAACCCATGGTGCTCTGAGTGGGTACCACTCCCCAGCTTTGCTCTCAGGAATCTTCTCCAGACACCACTGGGAGCCATGCATGACAAGTTCCCCATCAGGGTGGTGCCCAGGAATCGCAATTCATAGAACGATCAGACTGGCAGGTACCATGGACCTTATCAAATCTAATCCCCTGAATTTGCAGATGAGAAAACTGAGGCCAAGAGGAGAAATGACTTTCCAGCAATGCACAGCAAGCCAGTGGCAGAGTTCTCCATTCCCTCAGCTTTGGGCTCTTTCCCTTTTACTTACAGTCTAAGGTAGCATCTGGGGGAATGAACTGGAGGAGAGCCACTGGGAACAGAGATTATGAGGCCAGTCAGCAGAAAATGTTTATTGAGCTCCTTACCCTGCTCCTATCTTGGACCAATCAGAGGAGTGGGTGCACAGGGGGACCACAAAGAAAATCAATCTGGTAGAGTCGCATGAGGCCCATATGCTATTCTGAGAGGAACCGGCATCAGGAGAAGATAAGGGTGAGGATCTAGGAAGGTTTCCAGGAAAAGAAATGACCTTTGGTCCCCTCTGATTTTTGACCGTGGTCTCCACTTTCTTCATGAACTAGAGACACAGCTCCTCTTTCAACAGTGAAGCAATGTGCTGCCCAGCTACCAGAAGTCCCCTGATCCTCTCATAGCCTGTGGGAAAGAGGATGCAGGAGCCCAGACTGCTTCCTGCTCGCAGGCCCTTTGCCACCAGCCCTCTTCATCTCCTCTGCTGTGTTGGGCCCTTGTACCAGGAGCTGGCCGAGGTAGTACCTTGGTGCAAACATCTCATCCCCAATCTATACTGTGGTAAAAATGTCGTGGGTCTTAGAGTTCCAGGCTTTCTCAGTTCTCAGTGAAACCTGAAAAGGCTGTGCTGAGTTTGTATATTTTTCTCTAGGGTTAAGGTATAAAACTTTCTCCCTGTCCAGAATGCTGACTATAATGATAAAATACAAACTGAGCACCCACCCAATGTTTATTGCATGAGAAAGAAGAATGTACAAATCCCTGATCCCAAACCTGGTTATATTTTCATAGTGAAAATATTGCCTTGACCCCAAACACAGGCTCAAGAACGTAGGGGCTAAGCTTGAGTCCCTACCATGAAATCCAAACATACTTGTAGGAATTCAAACATATTTTCATTGCTCTGTGATGATAATAGCATATAAGCCCTTAATTGCCTTTACCTCTGGAGCCAGATCATCCAGTTTCAAGTCCTGACTACTCTACTCCAACTGGCTGTGGTACTTTGTTACCATCCTTTAATGAAGGCACACAGAGTGTAAGATCTTTCATTTGTAAAGCCTCACAAGACAGTTATGAAATTTTATTATAAATAACACAATATATATTATATATGTATATTAGAGAGAGAAAAAAAGAATCCCTTTGGAGCAGCTCTTAGGACAGAGTGAGAACTTAAGACACATTAGATAGTGTCATTACTT
Source organism: Marmota flaviventris (assembly GCF_047511675.1). NCBI lineage: Eukaryota > Metazoa > Chordata > Mammalia > Rodentia > Sciuridae > Marmota > Marmota flaviventris. Next base: position 35,938,004 of record NC_092507.1, on the reverse strand, counting down.
GGACTAAAATCAATTTCCAGAAAACGTAAGTGACTTAATGTTTGACTCAGACACTCACATATTTTTCTGTCTTTCTCTCCCACCAACGTCAGTATTGTTATTTTATATCCTGCAGTTAAATATGCCCATGGTAATATTTCCTTTCATAAACCATCTCTGAATTAGTAATAGAAGCATTTATTGAGAATTTCCTATACACAAGGCTTTATGCTAATTCATTCTCTTTTTATTTTATTTATTTATTTTTATTTGTTTTTATTTATTTATTTATTTTTATTTTTTGGTACCAAGGATTGAACCCAAGGGCACTTAACTACTGAGCCACATCCCTAGCCCTTTTTATTTATTCTTATTTATTTATTTTATTTTGAGACAGGGTCTCACTAGGTTGCTCACAGCCTCACTAGGTTGCTCACAGCCTCGCTAAGTTGCTAAGGCTGGCTTCAAACCTGTGATTTTCCTTCCTCAGCCTCCTGAACCACTGGAATGGTAGGCGTGTGCCATCATGCCCAGCTCTCTCTTTAGCACAAACTTGCAAGGTAAATGTTTTGATTCCCATTTTCCTGGTGAAAAAAAAAAAAAGAAATGAGACCCAGAAATGGGCAATGTCCAATTCAGGTATACTGTAAGCTCCTAACTGGAAGCTTTAGCCCTGTCCCACCCTTCCTGTCTCTGGGATCCACTTTCTTTCCAAATGCCAAGAGGACATTGGTTTTGCAATTTTCTCCCATGACATGGTCAGGGCTGACACAGAGTTCAAATGATGTGTCTTCAGGGACAGACAGAATGAAACTGCAGTACAAAGACAAAGAGTAAAAACTGGGACACTAGAAATGACCAGTCCCACCCCTACCCTCACAGAACTGAGGCATGAATCAGACTTGATCTGTTCCCTGGGGAGAGATATGAAGAAGAAAATTGATCTCTTGGAAATTTTATCAGATCTCCATTGTATCCATCGTGGAAGGCCAGTTCCTCCTCACCCATCAGCATCACAGGTGGTGATAGGCATCACATCCACCGGGAAGTTCAGGATGCTGGACAGGCTCAGGTAGGAGGAACTGTCTGCATGAAGATGCACGGATGCCCAGAAAGTCAACACGGGAAGACTCAGGCCTGCCCCTTGCAGATCATTATCAGAACTGCAGACCTCTAGGCTCAGAAGGGCTTTGTGGTGCCAGGAGTGGTGCTGATCATGGCCACCCACACTGACAACCTGGAAAGAGGGAATTGACATTGCGGAAGCCAAGCCAAGCACTGCGCTGTTCTCTTTCCATTGCTGATTCTTTGACTCCTCTCCACCACGGTGAGGTGGGGATGACTATCCCCTGTGTACAAACGAGGACATAGGGGCAAGCAGGTTAGGTGGCTTTTTCAAGGCTACACAGCTAGTGGTGGCCAAGGATTCAACCCCCATGTCCTCCTGTGCACTGGACTCCCACATGATGTGTGTGTGGGGGTACAACTCAGAGTTAAAAAGTCAGCCCCTCTGCAGTAGCTATGGTGTGCAGGGAGACTAGGTACGGCCAGCTGCTGTGGGAGGACACAGGGGGACATGTTCTTAAGCTCAGGAGACGAGTCCAGGCTGGGGCGAAGTGAATATCAGCCTGCCTTGAGCAGCCCCTCTGATTCCGGCACCTGTGCACTGGACTCAGGAATGTCCCAAACACGGCCCTGTTCTAGGCCCACATTTCAGGGGAGCCACACCGAAAACACCTTTTGAAGTGGGTGCAGCAGAAAACATGTAGGAATAAGTGAATATGCTAAGTGAAAGAAGGCAGACAAAAAGTCTCCTACTTTTTTTATTCCATTCATATTAAATTATACAAAATTACGTATGGTAACAGAAAGCAGATCAGTGGTTAATAGGCTCAGGGGTAGAGTGGACTACAAAGGAATATGAGGCAAATTTGGGGGTAATGGAAATATACATTCTACAAATGATAAATATAGACTCTATTTTCATTATGGTGGTAGTTATACAGTCATATATATTTGTCTAAATTCATCAAATTACTTAAAATAATTTGCCAGGTGTAGTAAAACATGCCTGTAATCTCAGCCACTGGGGAAGCTGAGGCAGGAGGATCACAAATTCCAGTCTAGCCTCAATGATTTAGTGAGACCCTGTCTCAAAATAAAAATAAAAATGGGGGCTGGGGATATAACTCAGTTGGTACAGGGCTATACTCGAATGCACAAGGCCCTGGGTTCAATTCTTAGCACCACTAAATAAATAAATAAATAAATATAAAAATGAGCTGAGGGTTGTAACTCAGTGGTGGAGAATCCCTAAGTTCAGTCCCCAGTAACTCTCTCTCTCTCTCTCTCTCTCTCTCTCTCTCTCTCTGTCTCTCTGTCTCTGTCTCTCTCTCTGTCTCTGTCTCTCTCTCTCTCTCTCTCTCACACACACACACACACACACACACACAAAGAATGGAGACAGGTCAAGGCCACAGAAACTGTGAAAAGACTCAGGCATCTGGACTACCCCAACCTCAATCCCACCAGGACCCAGCACTCTTTCATCTGATGCCATGACAGCTTATATAGAAGGCAGGGTCCAGAGTGGGTACCAGCAGCATGTCCAGGTCCAGAGGCCTCCACCTGGCTATCAACTCTTGCTGATAGTCCTCCAGGGACTTTAAGGAGGGTAGAGGATAGCCTCATCTCTGTTTGGCAGATGAGGTTAAATGCTGTCCTGGATTAGCCACCATCAGGAATTCTCAGGCTATGAGTTACAGACACCTGGGAAGAAGGGGAATCTCAGCCTGCAATGACTCAGGAACTATGTGTCATCCTGGCTTCAGGGAGATGGACTAGATTAACCAAGCCTCCCATCCAGGTTCTGCTGGGCCTCCCCTGAAGGCCAGGCCAGACCTCTGCCCCATCCGGCCACTTAGGGCAGTACCTGGGTTTCTGTTGCCCCAACTCCTGCAGCCCGTTAGGCTCTTCCCAGCCACATTATCACCTGCACTGCTGTGTGCTGCTCCCAGAGTTTCCTGTGTATAAGGAAGACTCTGAGAAGTTCAAAGATCAGCATGGAAGTGTCTCTTTTTACACCAACAGGGAAATTATTACTCAGTGAAAACCTAAATAAACCCTCTTGCTCTGCTCACTCACTTTTTTTTTTCTTTTGGCTACTGGGGATTGAAATCAGGGGCACTCAACCACTGAGCCACATTCCCAGCCTCTATTTTCTATTTTATTTAGAGACAGGGTCTTACTGAGTTGCTTAGTCCTCGCTTTTGCAGAGGCTGGCTTTGAACTTGCAATCCTCCTCCCTCAGCCTCCTGAGTCTCTGGGATTTCAGGCCTTTGCCATGGTGCTGGGTATCTGCTCACTCTTAGCTGACTGAAAATTCACTGATTTGGAGGTCACGTGGCCAGGCAACACATTATTAATCTCCCAGTAGCTTTGTTGTAGATAGTGCCTCTGACGTGCAGGTTATGATGATAACAGTTCCCTCAGTTATTTTTCAGGGATGTGAAGGCTATTTTTGATGAAAATATTGACTCTTCACTTTGGCCTGCAGATTTCCAATGGGTCACTGGAACAGGATAAAAAAGCTTAGCATCTCTGCCTTCATATTGTGTCTGTCTCCTTTGCTGCCTTAACCTTTGGGTTAGATTCTACTCAGCTCTGCATGTTGACACGTTGGTCATTTGAGAAATGTTTTGTCCGAAACCAAAATACAGAGTTAACTTGACCTACACTTACCCAGTCTCTCCCCACTTCCAGGCTGAAAACAACTACCAGCCACTACAATCAGAAACCCTGGATCAAGAAAGGAGCAAAAAGAGGTGGCACATAATTTCCTGAAAGATCTCCACCTATTCCCAGGAAGAACATGAATACATGAAGAATATGAATATGTCCCTTTAGGAGCCTATCTCCCTCCTTCATTATTCCTCTCCTGTATCTATAATCCTATAACTCCCTATAATTCCCTGGCATTGATAAGTTGATTTGCAAGCAAAATTCCTGTTTCTCTCCTCTTTGGCTACTGAATAAGCTCTTTCTTCTTTGTTACTCTCTCTCTTGAATCATTAACCTTATCAAGAAGCAGAATCAGGGCTGGGGTTGTGGCTCAGTAGTAGAGCACTTGCCTGGCATGTGCGAGGCCCTGGGTTAGAACCTCAGCACCACATAAAAATAAATAAAGGTATTGTGTCCAAGTACAACTAAAAAATAAATACATTTTTTTAAAAAGAAACAGAATAAATTTTATTTATTTATTTATTTATTTATTTACTTACTTATTTACTTACTTGCTTGCTTACTTACTTACTTACTTATTGGCACTGGGAAGTAAACTCAGCGCTTAACCACTGAGCCACATCCCCAGCCCTTTTTGGGTTTTATTATGAGACAAAGTCTCACTAATTTGTCTATGGCATCACTCAATTGCTGAAGCTGTCCTGGAAACTGTGATCCTTCTGCCTCAGTCTCCTGAGTTGCTGGGATTACAGGTGTGTGCCACCATGCCCAGCTATCAAGCCTTTTCTTAATTATAACATGATACCTAAATGCAAGGTCTGGCTTCATTGCAGGTTGTAAATCAGCTGCAGTGGGCTGCAAATGGGCTAGGAGTTACCCGTGTCTTGTCCTCCACTGCCCAAGGTTTCCAAGGTCATATTTCCTCTGCTCAACCTGCCCTCCTAACAGTAGCCATAGGGACTCAAGCTCCCCCAAAAGCCACAGCTCCTTCCTTTAGGCTGTGAGGCACCTGGTTAGCCCTTAGGCCACTCTAGCCCAATTCCAACCAGCACCTCAACCCTAGCCACAGAAACCAATCTAAACAGAAAAGACAAGTCCAAGCCAGAATCCTCTCCCAGCCTCACCTCTCACCTAACTCTAACCCTACCCCAACTCCAGTCTTCCTCCCAGCCCTGAATCTAAACTTGTCTTCACTCCCAAATGCAACCCTAACTCAAACCAACTCATCCCCAGTTAAAACCTAGCTTCAAACTTTATCCCCACCTAACTCCAATTCTAGTCTTCACTGAGATCCAAACTCCCATTCCTAAACTAGTCCCAATCCCAGCACCAGTCTAAAGTCTACACTTGGGACTGGGGCTATAGTTCAGTGGGTAGAACTCTTGCCTAGTATGTCTGAGGCCTTAGGTTCAATCCCCAGCACCACGAGGGAAAAAGGAAAGTCTAAACTTAATCCTAGTATCAAGCATGATTTCCAAACCCTAATTAAGCTAGGTACAGTAGTGTACACCTGTAGAATCTGCTGCTCAGGAGGTTCAAGTGGAAGGATCACTTGAGCTCAGGAATTCAAGTCCAGACTGGAAAATATAGTTAAGAACACTTTGAAAAAAAAAAAAGATTGCTAAGTCTAAATAGCCTCCCCTCAGTGGACATCAATTCTAGCCACATTTCTCTCACTTAATTCCCACCATCCCATGGACTACCTTTGTGGGCAGGAGCTGGACCCGAAGAGACTCACTATTTCAAAATCTCTTCAAAATTCTGACTGTATCAGGATCCTAGAGGTGGAAGAGACAGAGAGACCACCTTTAGAGATGAAAGGGAGGGGCTGGGGTTGTGGCTCAGTGGTAGAGCACTCGCCTCACACGTGCGAGACCCTGGGTTCTATCCTCAGCATCACATAAAAATAAATAAGTGAAATAAAGGTATTGTGTCTAACTACAACTAAAAATAAATAAATATTTTTAAAAAAAGGAAATGAAAGGGAAAGGGCTGGGGTTGTGATTCAGTGGTAGAGCACTTGCCTAGCATGTGTGAGGCACTGGGTTTGATTCTCAGCACTGCATATAAATAAATAAAGGTCTATCAATAAGAAAGAAAAGAAAAGAAAGAAAGAGAGAGAGAGAAAGAAAGAAAGAGGGAAGGAAGGAAAAAAAACATTCTGGCTGGAAGGGGGGGGGGTGTGGGGGTGGGGTGGGGGGGGTGGTCAGGGCAGCACTGTTCAGCATGCTGACCTGGAGCCCTCTCTTCCCCACAAGCCCCACCCCTTCACCCAGCCCACAGCCACCCTAAACTCTCACAAGCTCCACCTCTTCCTCTGAGATACCTTGGCTCAGCCTCCCTTCGTGTGTGAAGCTCCCTCCCTTCTAAAAGTTCCCCTCTCTTTTGGCCCCCTTCTTCCTCCTTTATTTCTTTTTAAATTATTTAAAAAAAAATTTTTTTAGTCGTCAATGGACCTTTTATTTATTTATTTATTTTATATGAGAATCTAACCCAGTGCCTCACACATGCTAGGCAAGTGCTCTACCACTGAGCCACGACCCCAGCCCTCTTTATTTCTTCTTTGCCTCCTTGAGCCTCTCTCCAAGCCACCTCCAGTCTCTGGGACTCCTCCTCCTCACTGACCCTGACACTTCATTTCTGAGCCCCTTCTCTTCTCTGGACCCCTCCTCTCTGAGCACCTTGACTGTCTGAATCCCTCCTCTCCTCCACACCCACAATAACTTCAGAATCCAGGCCAAGAAAGCACTTGAATACTTCTGGCAGATGTAACTGTTGGTATCCTTTTCATCCTGGGGCCCACAGTGTCCCACTCTCTGGGGAACCACAGTCACATATCCACCTTTAGCCACTGGCTTGCCCACACACCCACCCAACTCCCTATCATAGATAAGCCATAGAGGGAGGTCAGATGGGGCCTGAGTGGTGATTTGCTGCATAAGTCACATTGTTTACCAGAGGCATACCAGCCCAACCCCCCAGTTCTTCTCTTGAGGCTCAAATTTTCTCTGGTCCTCCCCACTCTGTTCCACCATACCCCAGGCCTGAGCTCCCTTAGACATATAGCTTCTGCAGAAAGATGGCCCTCCATTGGCAAACAGAGCTCCTAAGTACAGGTGTTGATGATACATTCCAAGGTGATAACCTGGAGATACAGATGCTAGTCAAGGCCTAGAGCTTCATCTACCCTGTCCTATTTTCTCTCTGCCTTCCCCAGAATTGAAAGAGGGGATGCCACATCACCTGTTCTTCTCTGTCCACTTCAGTTCCTCAGAAGGGCATGGGAGGCCCATGTGGCCAGCCCCTCTCCTTCCACACCTGCTTCCTTATCCCAGCACAGCAGAGGAGACAGCAGTAGGAGAGACCCCCTTTCGGCATGCTTCTCTGTGACCCAGCCAGTGTGCCACGTGCTTTATATGTGGGAGCCCATTTAATCTTCAGGGCCACCCCATGTGGCAGAAAACCAAGGCTCAGAGAGGTTAAGAGGCTGGTCCAAGATCACATAGAAGGTGTGTGGCTGACCTCCAATTCTCAAAGGGGAGGTGGGGCAAGGACAAGCCATGGGGGGTGGGGGGTGGGGCAAGGGAGGGGGGTAGAACTGGGACAGCGTTCTTTATAACCATCTGATGTAGTCCACAGAGATCCAAGCTAAAGAAATTAAAGGAGTGAGTCCCTGCAATCTCCAACACTGAACAGGAAAAGACTTGCTGTCTTCTTTATAGGGTAGGCTTACCTGGTCCTTCCTCTGCCTCCAGGAAGCTTGGGGAGAACACAGCGATCTTAGCAGCCCAGCTCAGAGCTTTCTTTCTCCTCTCTCTCCAGAGATGGCCTACTCTGGCATCTCCTTACTGGTCTTCCCCACCGGCTAGGGTGGGTCAGGTGAGCCTACTTTGTGACCTGAGTCCTTAAGCAGCCTGCTGCTGAGCTTCTTGGCTCTGACCATATTAGGAGATAGCTGGATGTAGCCATCAGATCCCTAGTAGCCAATGTGCAGGGGTTGGTTACTGGAGGACACCTGGGGGCATAAAAGGCTGGGTAAGGCTCAAAGGAGAGACTTACTGCCCTCACTCTCCAGGAGCCAGTTTTGTAGCACAGGCCTAGATCTATAGACATCCTTGCTGGGAGCCATTAGCCAAGTAGGTATGACAATTTCCTTGCCAGCGTACCCCATGTTGCTGACATGTTGCAGTGACATTGAATGTAGGTGACCTTGCTCAAGGACCAAGGCGGATTAGGGTGTTCCCGGTTTAAGATAATCGTGTTTTGGGCGTTCCCAGTTTAGGTTCCAGGTTTAAGGTTTAAGATTATTCCTGCTGGGAATAGGGCGTATCCTGCTGCCTGAGTTCCCCTTGAGTTCTCACGGGATTCAGAGTATTTTTTGAGAGATAGAAGCCCAGTGGAGGTGGATTTGGGCAGAGAACGGGGATTTGGGCAGAGAACGTGGATTTCCCCAGAACGTGATTGTAGATGGCTGGTGTGAGTTCGGGAATAAAGAGTTGCTGTTTGAACCTACAAGCTGTGTGGTGGCTCGTGATTGTGTGCCCAGCCAGACTGCGGCATTTGTGCCCAGCCAGACTGCGGCAATCCTCACCCAGTGGGCAATCCACAGGAACTCCTCAAGAATGCCTGGGAGCCTCCATATACTCTCTGGGCTCCAGGTGCTCTGGGGAAGAATAAAAAATGGATGGGGAGATGGGGAGATGGGGTGGATGAAGTGAATGGGTAAGTAGTAGGTGGATGGAAGGATGGATAAGACAGCAGATGGGTGGGTGGGCAGAGGGTTGAATGTGTAAGTGGGAGGGTGGATGGGTGAACCATGGGAGTTGAGTGGGTGGACAGGTGAGTAAATAGATGACTAGATACTTCTTAAGCTAAGTAAGAGTCAGGAGAGGATGAGTATAGAGAGATTAATAGGGACAGACAATGATCATAGCTTGGTAAACTAGGATAGGTGGAGGAAATCATAAACAGATACTGGCTGAATGTCAGAGACTCTGTCCTATAAAGAGGGTTCTGGAGTCAAAAAAGGGCTAGGTGCAAAACCCAGCTCTGACATTTACATGCCATGTGATCACAGCAAGTCCCTCTACTTCCCCTTCAATTTCCTCCCTTGCAAATGGGAAGAGCAATGGTCACTCCATAGAGTGCCTATGGTCACACCCCTTCAAAGACAAACCTGCCAACCTTTTTCCCAGGATATTTCACTTAGACATTTCACTTATTCCAGATAGATTAGCCCCATAGGCGATGACAGTTTATGGAACAGGCCACTCCTTGTAAGTAAGTCTCTCCTTTGAGCCTTACCCAGGGTAGAATTCAAAGAGCCTCACTCACAGTTGTACCAATAAAGATAGTTGAATGAATTCATGAATAAAGGAGGGCTGCCAGAGCTGGAAAGGCCTGGAGTTGTCTTGTAGTACTGGTAATGGTACTGATGGGGAGACTGAGGTCTGGAAAGGATGTGATTTGGCCAGGGTTACTTCCATGGTCAAAGCCCAGCTTAACCAGGAACCACACTTGCTGAGTGTGATGGCTGTATGATGTTGGAGTCCCTCTTTGGGGGAATTACCACTATGGCTCCAGATTGGCAAGAGGCCAAAGCAGCTTTTGTCCACCAGGGGCAGGAAACAAACAAGATTTGAGTGTATGGTTTCTTGCTCACTGCACCCTGGGTGGGAAAGGAAGTCTTCACAGGGGAGGGTCAGACAGCAGACAGGTCAGTGAGGAATAATGGAGGGGAGGGAAAGGAGCCCCCTTCCTAGCTCTGCTCCCCCCCTCGGCTTACCTCCTTCCTAAAAGGCATGAGAGGCACATTGGGACCCGGTCAGAGTACATCTCCATGCAACAGAGCTTGCAGACCCAGCACCAGGCTGTCTGCATCCCAGGCAATGGGGCCCGCCACAGGATCACTGCACAGAGATGAGGGGAAAGGAGACTCCTCTCAGCTTTCTGCTTTGGGGATCCCTACTGCCTGGTTTCAGAGAGTGGGACCAAAGGCCATGGCAAGGGCCAAGGGAAGAGGCCTTGATACCACCCTGAGTCAGGAGTTGTGGCCTGGTGAGATTGATAGATGGCCACAGGAACTTTGGTGCCTGGTGGGAGAGTTTCATCAGGGACAGAGCATCGAGAGCCAGTCAGAGAGGTTAAAGCTAGATAGTAGGAAGCCCTTCTCAGAGGGACAAGAGGCGTCAATCGGACTAGGGGAGGCCAAGGAGTGGCCTGTCCCATAAACTGTCATCGCCTATGGGGCTAATCTATCTGAAGAAACAGGCTAAGTGAAATGTCCTGGGAAAAAGGTTGGCAGGTTTGTTTTTGAAGGGGTGTGACCATAGGCAAACAGGGGATTACCTGAGTTTTCAAACCTTGACCACAGAGCTGATTTCAGAGTAGCTGCAAAATTCCACTCACCCAGGGCCCAGCTCAGCATCTGAAGGGCATCTGAAGCTCACTCAGTGCCAGGGGGCTTGAGCACCCAGTAAATATGCACCCCCAACCTCCGCAGGCCCAGCACACAGGAAGAGGAGCTGCTTCAACCTTCTGTGATCTTTTTCTGCCCACAACATAAAGTCTGATCTCTTAGCTGGGTGCACGCCTGTAATCCCAGCGGCTCAAGAGGCTGAGGGCCACGACATGCAACTAAATCAGTCAGGGTCACTCCAGGTGAACTGGGCTGGCACTAAATGATCACACAGACACAGAAAGTACCTTTTTCTTGAGGTTCAGTGTTGGCTCCTCTACCCAGCTCCCACAAGGGAGGCAAGAGAGGCAGGCAAAAGAGAGAGAGAGAGAGCACTCTGGAACCCTCTTTATTGAGGGGAAGACACTCAAGAAAGTTCCACACAAATGAGGCAAGGGATTGGTTTCAGGGGAGTGTAGCCCAGTCCCATTGGGTGACGCCCACTCCCAGAGCTGTGATTCCTTGTGATCGATCGAAGGTGAGTCCACCTGCTCTTGCACTGCAGCCGAAGCCTGTATCACAACTTCATTGCTCAAGGTTAAGGGTATGTGCTCAACTCCTACACGCTCAGCTCCTATTCATGGAGGCCCCTGACAGCTGAGGCAGGAGGATCCTGAGTTTAACGCCAGCCTCAGCCATGGTAAGGCACTTAGCAACTCAGTGAGACCCTGTCTCTAAATAAAAATGCAAAATAGGGCTCAGTGGTTGAGTGCCCCTGAGTTCAATCCCCAGTACCAAAAAAAAAAAAAAAAGTCTGATCTCTTTGAATGTCCTTCAGGGCTCTAAATGATGCACTTTTAGGGCTGGGGATGTAACTCAGTGGTAGAGCACTTGTCTAGCATGCCATGAGGCCCTGAGTTCAATTCCCGGCACCACACACACACACACACACACACACACACACACAAATCAGCTCTCCATAGCTTCCCCTTCTATCCTTTCCACACACACATGCATACTGCTTCAGGCAAAGCAAGCAGCTTACAGTCCTATAGGCTTCTAAACTCACACCATCTCTAATGTCCTTCAAAACCAACTTAAGCCAGGCAGCATAACACATGTTTGTAATCCCAGCAACTCTGGAGACTGAGGCAGGAGGATCCCAAAATCAAGGCCAGCCTTATAAATTTAGTGAAGCTCTAAGCAACCTAGTGAGACTCTGTCTCAAAATTTAAAATAAAAAGGGCTAGGGATGTAAATCATAGGTAAAGCACCCCTGGGTTGAATCCCTAGGAAAAATTCCTCCTCCAGGAATTCAGTGCTTCCCTTGCCCTGCCTCTGCAAATCTGAATTCTACCTAGTCTTTTTTTTTTTTTCCCTCTTACAGTGCTGGATATAGAATCAGGGCCTTGCACATACTAGGCAAGTGCTCTACCACTGAGCTACACTCCCAGGCTTCTAGTATTTCTGTTAAAGAAAATTTCAGCCTCATCTTGTGAGTTCCCACAAGCTTTGACCTTCTCTTTGAGCCCCAATCACTTTCTGATTAATTCATTTGAATGTCTAAAAACACAGCAAAGCCTAAGGCTCAGGTTTTGTGCTGTGTCCCCAGTACAGGGCCGCAGTGTGGGTACTTAATTCTGAGTTTGAAATGTGGTAGATGCATGCATGTTTGGAAAGATGGATGGGAATTTGGATGAATAGATAGGTAGATAAAAGAGTAGAAGGATGGAAAGATGGGTGGATGAAAGGAAAAATGTAAGTTTTTCAAGGGCTGGAATGTTTGTTCATTTTGTTCACTGATGTATCCCATATAGCTTGTAGTGTCTGACACAGAGTAAGCACTCAATAAAACTTTGTTAGATAAATTAAATAGTGGATTAGTGGTGAAATTGATGGATAGAGACTGAAATGATAACTATATGGATGGTTGAATGGATAAAGAATAGATAGGTAGATAAATGGATGGATTAATGAAGGAGTAAGGGAACGTGTAGGTAGATGGATAGCTATATAAATTAATTGATTAATGAGATGATATATTAATGAGTGAGCACCTGTACAATGAGCTGATATATTAATGAACTGCCACCTGTACAAAACATGGTCTGTTTAGCTGTGGCTAGGGCAGGAGTTATTTAAAGCCCTTGTACAGAGCTAAATGGATGGAAATTGATGTAAGAAACAGGCCCTTCTACTCCCCCCGGAACCTAGTTCCTCTAGGCTGGGTTGAGCTTACCCTCAGCATCAATGAATACCTGAGACAGAATCTTGTGGTCTGGGGACCCCCCAAACACTCTCTGGAATATGGAAACTGCCACCTGTATCCATACCTATGCCCAGGATGGAAGTTCTTTTTGCCAGCGGGGATCCCTCATCCCCCAGGAGCCCCCACATGTCTTCTTCAAATTCAGGGGTTCAGAGTCTAGTCATAGATGGGGTTGCTTCAATTAAAGCTGAGGGAAGCAGGAGAAAAGGGCTCGGAGGTGAATGCTTACCTGGAGTCAACCCTACCCCTCCTCATCTAGAGGGCAGCCACCCTCGGGACTCAACCCCAGTGCTTCTTTGGCTCCAAGAACAACTTCCTGGGACAGAGACTTCTGGTCTCCCTTCCAGCTAGGGTGAGGGGCTGCTGGTACTGCAGAAAAGAAGAAGGTCAGACAGCAATCCTCACTCCTAAAATAAGGACCAACAAGCCACAGCTCTCTGCTGTCTGGTTCCTTACAAAAAAACCAAGTACACTAAAGGCTGTGGAGGAGAGGGAATAGGGGTTGAGAAGAGCAATTAGAAGGAAAGCCAGGAGGGCTGGGGTTGTGGCTCAGTGGTAGAGCACTTGCCCAGCATATGTGAGGCAATGGGTTCAATTCTTAGTACCACATATAAATATAGGAATAAAATAAAGGTACATTGACAACTAAAAATATACATATTGAAAAAAATTACTAAAAAGAAAAGCCAGGATAGAAAATAGAGACCCAACTTTGCAGAAATATAGAAATCTAACCTTGCAACAGCTCTAGGAGGTAGGCCATATTATTTTCTGACTTCACAGCAAAAGAAAGCACTGAGACCCACAGAGCTATTTGCCCCAAAATACACAGCTAGTCGGTGGCAGAGCCCGGATTCCAGCCCTGGCAGTCCAGCTCCAGGCCTCGCACACTGTCCAAAGTCGTTCTGCTTCCTTTTCATCTCCCACTTCTAACTCCCAGCCTCCTGCCTGCCTATTCCCTTCTCTGTCTTCGAGCTCAATGGCCTCCCCACTGGCCTTCCTGTCCCTAGTCTCTATTCCACCAGTTCAACCTCTTCCCCTCCCCTTGGTACAGGAGATTGAAGCAGGGGTGCCTCACCACTGAGCTACACCTTTAGTCCTTTTGGGGGGTTTTGCTTTTTAGTTCTTTTTAGTTTCACTAAATTGCCCAGGTTGACCTCAAATGTGCAATCCTTTTGCCTCAACCTCCCCAGTCTCTGGGATGACAGGCAGGTGCCTTGATGCCTAGCCCCAGCTCAACCCCTTCACTGCAGCCTGGGCAATCCTTTTAAGGTCCTATAAAACCCAAATCTGACAACAGGACCCGGTTGCCCCCGGGATAACATTGCATCACCATCTCCTCAATAGGGCTTACAAAGCTTCAACATTTTGTAAATTTTGTAAATGTTGAACATGTGTTCATATGTAGGCACACACATATCTCCATTGACTGATTCAGAGTGCTTACTATGTAACTAGGAACTATGCCAAGCCCTTGATGTGTACTGTCACATGATACTCTCATAAAAAACCCTTAGCCAAGTGCTCTTCTTATCATTTCTATTCCCAAGTGAAGGCAACTGAGACATGGAGATGGTAATTCCTTGACCCAAGATCATAAAGACATGAAAGCCTGCCAGGCATGGTGGTGTATGCTTGTAATCCCAGCGACATGGAGGCTGAGGCAAGAGGATCACAAGATCCACACTAACCTCAGCAGTTTAGCCAGACCCTCAGCAATTTAGTGAGACCCTGTCTCAAACTTTTTTAAAAACTTGGCCAGGCGTGGTGGCACAGGCCTATAATCCCAGCAGCTTGGGAGGCTGAGGCAGGAGGATCGTGAGTTCAAAGCTAGCCTCAGCAACTCAGTGAGAACCTGTCTCTAAATGAAATACAAAATAGGGCTGGGGTTGTGGCTCAGTGGTTGAGTGTCCCTGAGTTCAATCCCGAGTACCAAAAAAAAATAAAATAAAATAATAATAATAATAATAATTAAACTTAAAGACCTGAGTATATAGCTTAGTATTCAATAATCAGTACCTCAAAAAATTTAGTAAAATAATTTATTAGTAGTATTTTCAAAGGGCTGTTAAATGTTTAACATCATAAACTGACTAGATTCTACCTGAAGTGACCATAGTTTCTTTGCCAGTAGCCTCCACCTTTGAGCACATTGCCTCATTACCCCAGGGGGCCCTATTAAGAATATTATCTTCTAAGTGTTCTCAGAAATACTGCCTTATCTCAGACTTTTCCCTCCTTCATACTGCCTTTCTTTTTCTTTCCTTCTTTTTTTTTTTTGGGGGGGGTGTGGTCACTGTGGATTGAACCCAGGGGCGCTAACCACTGACCAACATCCCCAGCCCTTTTTATTTTGAGACAGGGTCACCCTAAATTGCTAGGGCCTCACTACATTGCTGAGGCTGGCCTTCAACTTGCAATCCTCCTGCCTCAGCCTCCTGATCCACTGGGATTAGAGGTGTTAGCCACCATACCTGGCCCTTCCTTCCTTTAGAAAACTCCTACACAGGGCTGGATGTGGTGGCACATGCTACAATCCCAGCAATCCAGGAGGCTGAGGCAAGAGGATCACACAATCAGTGCCAGCCTTAGCAAGACCCTGTATCAAAACAAAAGATAAAAAGGGCTGAAGGGCTGGGATGTGGCTCCACGGTTAAACATCTCTGGTTCAATCCCCAGTACCCCCCCCCCAAAAAAAAAATCTAAGAAAGAAAGAGGAAACTCCTACACAAAGCCAAGTGCAGTGGCACACCATACAATACCCAGACTGGGAACTTCTTTAAGACAAGTCTGGGTCCGATGTCAGATTCATCTTTTTATTGGTCTCGCCACATTGCCCAGGTTAGTCTCAAATTCCTGCCCTCATGCAATCCTCCTGCCTCAGCCTCCTGAGTAACTGGGTGTACAGGTGCATACCACCCTAATTAGTTCAGAATCCTCTTTATAATGAACCTGTCCCCCCAGTCTGGCCCAAGAAAAGACTTAGAGGAACCCCCTGTGAAGTTTTACTAAATTGAGCTGAATTGTATTTGTTTGACTGAACCCCATGAGGGTTTGACCAATATCTTAGCCTTTCACTTCCCCTGGTACATAAAGAGGTCTTAGAACACCTGAGGTCTTGAAGGTGACCAGACTGGGAAGGTACCCAGGGTGGACCTGTATAGCTTTGTTGGGGAGAGAATATGGTGCCAAGAAGCCTGCAGCCATGAGGCCAGGGACACCAGGGTGACCTCAACCCAATAACCAGACACCCCCACTGGGTACCCAGCCTGAGAGCTGCATACCCCAGGTGTCTACATGTGCACCAACCAGATGCCCAGACACACAGAGAACCAGGTATCTCCAGGTACCAGATGCACAACCACACAGGAAAATATGCAGCCACACATCACACCCACACCAGCCACAGATATCAAAATGTACATTCTCCATCAGCATCATAGCACACACACACCCAGCCGGGCACGCACAATGAAACACCAACAGCAGGCGCGGGCAAGCAGGCCTCCACTCACAGTGAAGGAAGCTAAGCCCACCACTGCCCGCAGATGGGGCCTTTGCACGCACACAAGAATCCTCTCCATCATGCTGATTCACCGCAGCAACCCCCTCAGCCCAGGCTTCCTCCTCATCAACCAGGGAGGGGCAGCTGTTCCCTGGGGGCGGATTGATTTATCCAACTAATTAGCCCCAATTAATATTAATACACATTCTCAGCAACTGCAGCAGCTCGAGCAGAGAAGCTGCCCGTTGGGGCCATCAATCACCATCCAGGGGACGGCAGAGGACGCTCAGGAACTCCAGAGCACAGGGACTGCACCTCAGGCCTTATCCCCAACCCCCACCTCCAGGGCTCCCAGAGGAATTCTGCCACCATTGACCAAAGCTAGGGACCCCCAAATAGTATGAGCCCTCTTCTCCTCCAGCAGCTGGGGAGCCCAAAACCCAGAGAGGAGCTGTCACATCCTTCAGGCCACACAGTAAATCTTAGGTTCAATCTGTTTGTCTCCTTGCCCCTTCTTCCCATCCTTCTCTTAACCACCCTAGGGAGGGTTTGCTGATACACCCAAGGCTCAGCTAATCCCAGCCCAGCCAGCCACAATGACTATCTCAATGCCTCCTTGAAAGACTTATCAGGTGCTCAGGAAACATTTTCAGAGCTGAGTAGAGCAGGAGGGAATGTACGCACTAGGTTCCTGTCTCAGTGGGGTTTGGGTGTGCTCAGAGGCTGAAAAAGAGACCAGACCTCCTGCTTCCAATAGCTTCCATTGACTTTGTTTATTTTTTTAATTTCAACAACTATCCCAGGTGAGCATGTTACTGAGCCATGTGCTGAGAACAGAGAAAACACACTATTCCTGTCCTCCAGGGACTACAAGGACATGGATGACTACAAGGACATGAATGGGGAGATGACAAGGACATAAAGAGCAACAGGGGAGATGAGGCTCCCTGGCTTCTACAGGGGACTTCTGTCCTGAGAAGGGATCCACCTATTGGGATTGAGGGCCAAGGTTCCCTGGGCTAGGGGGCTCAGGGACTGATGGCTACTCATCTGCTGCCTGAGATGCTGGGCCAGGGTCTCCATCTACTGCAGTACCACCACCTCTAAGCTTCTATGTCCTGGTGATCTTGTTCCTAGCTAGGGAATGCTAACAGCCAGCAGTCCCCTACAGAGCCAGCAGGAGCATCATCTCCAGGGAATAAGACAGCCAAGCCACCTCAAGCATCATGGGACCTGGGTGGACAAATCTGCTTCTTCCTCAAGAGCACCTCCTGCTTGTTTGTAAGCTACACTGTCAGAGCTCCCACCCGCACCTAGGGCATACCTGTCCATCGGGCCTCCCTTCCAGTGGGGAAATGGAGTCCATGGTTGAGTGTGGAGGGGAGGTGAAGGAAGAGCAGGAACGACATGGGAGATTGGAGGCTGGGCCCTAGCCCTGGGTGTGGGAGATTCCAGCCTCCTCCCAACCAGTTCTTTCTTCCTGGGGAAGTTCTGAACTTCCTGGTGGCAAAGACTCCCCATTCTCTTGGGCCACACAGACGAAAAGGCTTTGGCAGAGATAAGCCTGAAGAGGGTCCTGCAGCTGAGCAATGGCAAGGCTCTGACCTCACCTCCTTCACGTCTTGCTCTCAGACACCTCTCCATTATCCTAATCTGATCTGTCAGAGTTTCAGATCAAAGCAGTTGTTCCTCTGCTTTCCTGTTGCTCTCAGGATTGCCAATCCCTGTGTTCCACATGAGCAGGCACATGGAAGCAGACTGAACAGGCCTTGTTTGCCCAGAGTGGACATTCTGAGGAGGCCTTTGGGGCCCAGGCAAAGAGGAAAGGAAGGAACAACTCGGGGAGCAGTCAGAGATCTTGGGACCATCCCACATCCACCCAGGTGAGAGGATGCACAGGAGTGAGGCAACCGTGATCCTGGGGTCCCCGCCTCCCTTGTCTGCTGGATCTCCCTTCCAATGGAGGGATGGAGCCTGCAGTGGGTGGGGAGTGGAGGTGGAGGAGAAAAGACGTGGGAGATTGGAAGCAGGAGAGCGGGGGAATTTGGTTGGAAACCTTCTCCTCCTCAGATTTATCAAGACAGTCTCTGTCTCAAAGAGAGAGAGGCATGGCCAATCACAGCAGAGTCTGCCAGTCACTGTGACCAGGAGAATGGCAACTCCACTCTTAAGACTGGGAAGTTGGGAGGAGCAGCAGATTTGGTGGGAAGGAACTGAGTTTGTGGTTGTTGCTGAGTCTGAGCTCCTGAAAGTCATGTAGGAGTAGTCAACAGTTGACTCAGTGGTCACAACCTGAGTAACAGGTATAACCCTGAGTCATCCACCTTCCTGACTCCATCATCTATCTCCAAAGCACCTATGGAACTGTCCTCTGTCCTTCAGCCACTTTCCTCCCCAGCCCTGCTCCACCCTCACCAAACTCTGCTGTCCCCTGACGTCCTCAGCTCCTTGGGTTGTGTGGCACACCCTATGACACCCTGGACCCAGCTACCTCATATATTCTCGGGTTGCACCACCCAGTACATCACCCCACTCAATTTCTCCTTCAGCTGTGTTGTTCAGTTGTGTGCTTACTTCCTTCTCCCCATCTAAAAACTAAGTTCCACAGAAGCAAGGACCTTATTAACCTTTTACGAAGTGCCTGGCACAAGATAGGTGCTTGATGACGATTCTTCAGTGAAGGAGTGGTGGCCTTTAACTGTCCCTCCTCAGTGTATCTCTACTAGTTCCTTCCTAGCAGCATTGGGCACACTAACTCTTTTCTATGTTAAGGGGAAATAAAGGATTCTCTCAAACCTACATCCAAAACAGTCACTGCCCCTGCTTTCCTCCCTGTCCAGCCAAGTTCTCAAGCTCTCCACACTTGCTGCCTTTGTCTGTCACCTTCCACTCCCTCCTCCACCCAGTCCAGTGAGGCTTCAACACAGATCACCGCAGAGAACTCCACAGAGTTGCATCGGCAGCATTTGAGACCATTGGCTTCACCCTTCTTGAAACACACTTTTGTCTTGTAACAATGCAGTTCTCAATGTCACTTCCTCCACAAAGCATTAGGACACACTCCCTTGAATACACATTGCAGGTAAGATAGGGTCCCACTTGGTGTTATTCTCATAACACCTTGGACATCCACTTTATTGCACTTTTTTTTTTAAAGAGAGAGAAAGAGAGAGAGAGAGAGAGAGAATTTTTTAATGTTTATTTTTTAGTTTTCGGCGGACACAACATCTTTGTTTGTATGTGGTGCTGAGGATCAAACCCAGGCCGCACACATGCCAGGCGAGCGTGCTACCGCTTAAGCCACATCCCCAGCCCTGCACTTTTTTTTTTAACAGTTCTTTTTTTTTTTTTTTTTTTTTTTAAATATTTATTTATTTATTTTTTGGTGGACACAACATCTTTGTTTGTATGTGGTTCTGAGGATCGAACCCGGGCCGCACGCATGCCAGGCGAGCGCGCTACCACTTGAGCCACATCCCCAGCCAACAGTTCTTTTTTAAGTATTTATTTACTTATTTTATTTTAGTTGCAGATGGACAGTATGCCTTTATTTTATTTTTATTGGTGCTGAGGATCAAAACCAGTGCCTCACACATGCTAGGCAAGTGCTTTACCACTGAGCCACAAACCCAGCCCTTTATTGCACTTGTAACAAATATTTTGTGTGATTACACATTTGATTTCTGTTTGCTGGTAGAATAAAAGCTCCATTCAGGCAGGGCCTATTTCTGATTGCTTACTCTGATGCACTGTGGGAGGAATCCATCATTGGATGGATGAGGGAGAGGAGGGATTGGGGGGATAAGGGAAGTGGGTGAATGAGGATCTGTGGACCAGGAGAAAGCCCTACGCTGGGTATAGAGGGGAATTATTTGTCTCTAGGGACACTAATCAAAATCCTGAAAACAAATAAATGCAATAAGAGTCAAGGATCAGGGACTGATGGAAAATTCCCTATTGAGGATGAGAAGAGGAAGTAGTTTTGAGTAGCCAAAATGGGTTCATTAATAACAAGCCTTCACTGGGTATCCACTGAGTACTAGGCACAGTGCTGGGTGCTGGGCACACAAAGGCTAACTTTATTACAGCCTGGACCCCAAGTGACCTCACCAGCCTAAAATGCCCAGGGTCACCACTCTAAACCCAAGTGTGGGAAACTGAGGAAGATCTAGCCAAGTCAGCCAGCTAGAGAAATGTGAAGGGAAGATAGACCTGGTTGGGAAGCTCATGGCTTGATTATGTCTGTCTCTAAAGGATACAGCATCAGTAGAGGAACACAAGTACATGGGTGTTACTTCTGTCTTCCACACCAGAAGTACCTAGAGCATGCTTAATGCCTGTTCTTGTAACTGAACTAATGAGCAAAGTACACAAAATTTGGAGTGAACCATATGGTTTTCAAGTCTTTCTGTACCCCTTACTGATTTGCCTTGGACAAATCAGCAACCCTATCTGAACTTCAGTTTCCCCATATACAAATGGAAATAATAATGCCCAATTTTCAAATGATGATGGGCTATCAACTCCACAGTCTAACAGATGTTGGATTCTATCATTAAGACACAGTCCCTGCTTTAAGTCATGTAGGAAGCACACTTTGTGGGAGGGGAAGGGCCCTGGTGATTGAACCCAGAGGCTCTACCACTGAGCTACATTCAGTCTTTTTTTATACTTGAGACAGAGTCTCACTAAACAGTCCAGGCGGCCTCCAATTTGCAGACCTCCTGCCTCAGGCTCCTGAGTAGTTGGGATTACAGGTATGCACCACTGTGCCCAGGTTACAAGGCAGCACTTTCAACACCAGCTGGTGGAGTTGTGAGGGACAATCACCTGACCCTGAACAAGGAGGTGGTCTTGAAGTGGAGAGGAGAACATTCCAGGAAGGTGAGCTAGGGGCATAGAGTTGGGAGATACACATGGTGCTCAGAGCTGCCCTCAGGCTGAGTGACCAGGATGTAGCACTTGGGAAGCCAAGGAGCTGAGGCCATTACTATGCCAGAGGCAGATCAGGTAGAGTGCAGCCTTGTGGGTCACAGCAAGGAGTCTACACACTTGGTACAAGTGATACTAAAGACCCTAAGGGCAATCAGATGTGCATTGAGGAAGGCCCCCCCTTCTGCCATGCAAAGGACAGAGATATCAGCCTGGAGGCAGGATGGTCAGGCAAGGCGCTGTGGCCGTGGACATGGTGAGTGGGGAAAGGCAGCAGCCTTGGACTTGGGGCTTGAGGCCAGCAGACTGGCGGGCAGGAAGGAGCCACTTCTGCTCTCTCTCCTCTGGCCATGTGCTCAATGTGCTTCAGCATCATGGGATATCAGAAAGGGCCTATGTAGACACTGACAGAGGCTCACCCAGGTTTTAATTCAAATCCCTCATTTCTAGCTAGAAAAATGGGACCTTGGGCAAGGTTCATAATCCTTCTTTAAAATGGGGCAAAAATGCCTTTAAAAGGGTTAACAGGAGAATTAAATGACATGACTCTAAGTGACTGGAAGTAGGTGCCTGGCTCAGAGTAGGTACTTGGTAAATGTGTTTCAGAATGCTTGTCCTCCTTTTCTCCTAATCAAAATTCACCTTGTAACTCCATGTATTAAATATTCATGGATCTTTGTTACCATACCTGCCTGCCTTCCTGCCTTCCAGAAATATCCTCCAGAGTATAAGCTCCAAAAGGACAGAAGCCGGGCTGGGGATAGAGCTCAGTTGGTAGAGTGCTTGCCTTACATGCACAAGGCCCTAGGTGAGCCAAGTCTATCTTATACATCACTGCAGTCCCATCACTAATACAGTACCTGGCCCCCATAGCAGATGCTCACTTCATTTCACAGAATTAATTGAGTACCTTCTCAGCACTCTTTGTTCTAAGAATATAATCATGAACAAGAAAAAGTATGGTTGTTTTAGTGGAGGAGACAAAAGCCCATAAGTGACTTCAGATAGTGACAATACACTAAAAAAGTACAAAGGATGACATGTTAGAAAGTGACCAGGTAGGACATTTTACAAGCTAGTGATCAGAGAAGGTGACTGAATATTCCAGGCAGAGGGAACAGCTAACACAAAAGCTCTGAGGCAGGGACCAGCTTGAGATGAAGGAACTTGTGTGGCCAGAACACAAGTGACGAGAGAAAGAGACCCCCAAGACTGGAGAGGTGGAAGAGAGCACCTCTTACAAAGCCACATGCTCTGTAAGACACAAGGAGAGACTGGATTTTATTCTAGGCCAGCTGGGAAGCCACTGGAAGGACTTTAGCGGGAGATTCCCATCTGATGTACACTTCTGAAGGATCACTTTGGCTACCCTGTGAATACATTGGGAGGGGAGGATGGAAGCAGGGAGCCCTGCGGGGTAGCAAGTTATCGCAGTGCTCAGATGAGAAGCTCGCACAAGAGCACAGTGGTAAAAAAGTAACTCAGGGGATACTCATGTGCTCTGTGACCATGTCTCCCTTCCCTTGGAAGCATGGAGGCCCTGCCCTTTTCTATCCTTCCTGCCAGCTCTGATGGCCAGGGGAGCAGGCATGTTGGTTATGTCCATCTGTCCCAGGAGCCTCTAAAGGATGGGCCAGGCTTGGTTCAGGTTGGTCTCCAGCTCTGTTCAGCTGCAGGCTGGATGTAACCATGCTGAGCCTCCAAGGGCTGAATCAAAGAGCCAGTGAAGGAAGATGAAGGAGCAGTGCCACCAATCTGCAGCCTTGTGTCTGAAAGCACAATGACATCAGCAACTGAAAGGGAAATGGACAGGAGGAGGGAGCTGGGGCAGATGGCAGGTGGCTCTATGGAATGACAGACAAAACTACAGCAGTGGTTACAAGGAATCAGGGCAAAATAGGTTGGGCCATTGAGTCAGCTCCAAGGTGTGGGGTCACATATCTGCCAAAAGTGGCCCCTCCCAGGCAGGAACAGCATTGGTGGGCAGTGCAGGTGCCACGGGGCCTGCAACCTGGCAGGTTTCCAGAGGGGTAGAAAAAATCAGGGCAGAGAAGGAAGTCTTGGGAAGGGCAAGAGAAATTACCTAACACTCCAAAAACAGTGTGAAATAGGCTGGCAGAGGGAGGGGAGGGGACTGTCCTTCCCTGGGGGCTCAGGCCCCAAAACTTCAGCTACAGGAGAATAAGGCTATGGCCTAAGTCAGGGCATTCTGCTGAGGAGGGTGGTGTCACAGACTAGCCATCCCCACCTCATATCCCACCTACAGTGCAGTCCAGTCCAGCAAGAGGCCAGCTGGCAGACAGGACAGGGCAGAGACAGCTGCAGAGCTCACCTTCAGCCCACTGTCACTTCTCAGATAGCCTCTCAATCCCGGGAAGCTGCTCAGGCCTTGCCACTGCAAACTACTCTCCTCCCAAACCTACATGACCCCCTGAGTGTCCCCATCACCCTTGAGAAAGAATTCAAGTTCCTGACCTGGCCACCCAAGTTCACATTGGTCCGGCCTCAGAGCCAGCTGCATCTCTGCTTCCTTTGTGCCTATTTGACATACCTGTGTTATCAAGCTCATCTTGTCTCTGGGCATACTGTCCCTTCTCTGTGGGAGGTCCTCTTCAACTATCTCAGCCTCTAGGAACTTTCTAAACTCAGCATAGGTCCTCATCCAAGAAGCCTTTCTAGAGCAATCCAGGCCTTGGCAGGCCCTGCAAGGGCTCTCTACCAGACTGCCTTGTCTCCTGGTGGCCAATCCTGCCAGTGGGCTCCTCTGCCCAACGCACCAGTCAGGGCGCTCTGCTTCCACTCAATTCCCTGCAGCCCAATTAGATTATTCTCCTGCTGCTCTGTGCTGGTCACAGAGAACAAAGATGTAGTAGTGAGGTCCCTGCTGTCAAGGAGAGCCATGTGCTCACGAAGGCAGAACCACCACAGAAGCTATCCACCCCAATAGGGCAGACCAGGAAGAAACAGCTCACACCCTCCAGGGCCCAGAAGAAAGACAGAAGGCCTCCTGGAGAAAGAGGAATCCAAGTGGGGCCTCAAAGGACTGAGTGGTGGAAGAACAGAAAAGGCATGTCAGAGAGAGGAAAGAAGGAAGGAAGACTAAGGGCTGTGTCCAGCAAAGCTAGGCTGAGTCCAAGACAGGAGGGGCCTGGGTGAAGGGCCCAGGATACGAGCTGCACCTGCTCTGTGGGTGATGGATGCCAAGGGAGATTTTGAATCAGGAGAGTGACATGGCTCCTGAAGGTCAAGCCAATCCTACTCTTAATTGGCTCCGGCACCCAGCACCCTAACGGTGATGCCCAGAAAGTGCACAAAGGAGGAGGTATATTTTGCCTGTTGGTACCTTGGGCCATGTCACACCTGCTGGCTGCCACATGGGGTGGGGAATCACATTGGAGAGGGGACCAGAGGGGAGTGAGGTCTGCACTTCTGCAGGGGGCCAGGCAAGGGGACACTGGAAGATCCTGCCCCATGCTTAACATTTCCTCACATGTGACAGTGTGCTCTGACTAGACCAGGCCACAGAGCACATGGGTCTCAGATCTTCTGGAGCTGGGTAGGCAGGCAGTCTCAGGACGGTCGCTTTTCAGGGGTCATCAGCTGCTCCACCTCCCGCATGAACCGCAGACACATCTCTTCCTGCCAGGGCAAAGCCACGCACTGCACAGCCACAGGCAACCCCACACTATTCTTCATGGCCTGCAGGGGACACAGGTATCAGGATGGACAGCAAAGCAGGATCCCACTCCAGGCCCAGAAAGCATGTGCCTCACTAGAGAGGAGAGGCAGCAAGGCAGGCCGGCTTAGCCCGGGGGCTCGCTTAAAAACAGCTCTGAGGCTTCCCTCCTCAGCAGGCAGAGCTGGGGCAGGGAGTGAACTGAGGGCATGGGCAGGCCTCACCTTCTTCAGCACCTTGTCCCAGATATCCCCAAAGTAGCCCCTGTAATGTTCCATCTGGGCCTCGTCCTCAGCAGTCACTGTGGTGACAGGCACCACCCCCGCAGGAAAGTCCAGGCAGTTGTAGAGCACGGTGTAGCTGATGGCCCCTGGAACACATCACAGTGGCTGCAGCAGGCCCTGAGACTGGCAGAGCCAACTGTCCTTTCTAGGCCTTGATCACCCTCCTTGTGAAATAGCACCCTGCTTCCAGAGTCAGGGAAAAGCCCTCTCCCAGGATTGGTGTTTCAGTGCAAAGTCCAGGAGCCACAGATGCTTGCCCTGTGCCTTTGTCCAGGTAGTTTCCCTGCCTCGAACATCATTCCTATTTTCTTGGCTTATCTAGATCTCATCTAGATTCAAATACCATTTCCCAAAGTAGACTCTAACTAAACATCCCCAAGTTGAATAGTGCTTATGACAGGGAGCTCATTCCCTCCCAGAGCATCCCACATGACTCCCATCTCTCCAGCCAGCCAGCCTCCCCCAAGAGCGGAGTGCTCCCCCAGTATTGGGGTCCTCCCTCAATGCTCCTCCTATACTTCCAGTAGCTCCACAGGGCTCAGGGCTGAATCCATAGAAAAGAAGGGGCAGGTGGAGTGTGAGGAGAGCAGGTGGGGCAGCAGGCCTCACCTGTGGCCCTGCCTGGGGCATTCAAGTTCAGAGCAGGACCCAGCATGGGGGTTAGCAGAACATCCAGGTCCAGTGCTTTCCACTGAGCAATCACAGAGTTGCGGTACACCTGAGGGAATGCCAGCACACCAGGGAGGTGCTCAGACCAGGACAGTTCAACACAGGGACAGTGGCAGGGGTCTGGTCCCAGCACCTGCAGCTGGATCTGAGCTGAGCCAGGAAGAGGTCCACAGGCAGGCAGCAAAGCTTCTTGGGAACACTGTTGTTTCCACCTCCACCTCCTGCCCAAACTATAGACACTTCCTGCTGAGGTGAAGCCATGTCCTGCATAGCCACAGGCAGCTCCAAAGGGGCAAAGAACAGGAGTCCTATGCTGACCCAGCCCCATGGGACCTGGGCAGATGAGCATCAGAGAGCAGGGCCCAACGTGCAGGATGGAGGTAGGGGGCGTGGATGACAGGTCTCTCTAGGAGACCAGTGGGAGCAGTGGCTAGAAGACCCTGCTGCAGGTGCCCTGAACAACTCCACCCTCCCCTGCCACCTACTGTAGAGTAAGGGCTCAGGCCTCACCTCAATCTTATGCTGCAGTTCCCAGAGCTTTCCAGCCGACCTGCGCAGAGAGAGTGAAGTCACCAGCCAGCATGGCCACAGCCAGGATCACCTAGTGACTCCATAGCAGAGCCAGCCTAGACCAGGACTGATTTCTTACTACCCTCAGGACCCTGGAGAGGCCAGGGCTGTCAAAGGTCCTAAGTGTTACGGTGAGAGGAGTGAGTCCACAGGACACCAGGGCTGGAAATGGGGTCATTTGTGCCCTGCTTTTCCAGTCTGAGCCACTAAGGAGAAGATGGGACCCCATGCATCTATTCATTTCAGATCTCTAACAGCATTTCACCTGGTTCCCCAGTGTCCAACACCCCATGTGTCACCCAGCCAGGGCCAACTCCTTCTGATCCCTGTGCCCCTGCCAGGTCTGTCTTCTCTCTTCTACTTCTCCCCTCTGTTCCCTCCTTGATTTTGCTCTCCAGCCAGATCTGGACCCTATGCTTCAAGGTCCCCCTGGGGTCACACAGGTTGCCCCCCTGCCTATCCAATTCCATCCCAGAAGTTACTTCCAGTTGTCAGAAACCACCTGGACTCAGATCTGGGTCGGGGAAAGATAGGGGCAGACATCTAGCATGGAAATGTTCTCACCGAGGCCTCATGCTGCTGAGAAAGGATGCCATCCGTGGGAACTGCACAGGAACACACACAGGGTCAATGACTAAGCTTGGGGTAATGGGTGGCCAGTATGCCACCCACTCCATACCTTCCCCAGGCCCAGGTCACACCCCTTTAGGCAAGAAGGTTGGAGGGGATGGGGAGGAGAGCAATTGGGGTGGAGAGAAGTGGCAGCCATGCCTGCCCAGAAAGACCAAGGGAAGGCTGGGAAGAGCCAGAGACCACAGGGCATCACAGGATGGGCGACCCCAGAGCCTCCCTTGTCCCTTAGCCCCTCACACTCTTTGTGCCCTCACCAGAGGCTTCAGCAGGAAGGCCAGCAGTCCTCTAAGCCATCTGGGCAGCTTCAGAACTAAGATCAGGTCCCCCAAGCAGGGGTCCACAAAATCACCTTTGCTGGGAGATAAAAGGCAGAGTCTTGGTGCTCCCACCCTGGTATCCCTCCTGGCCTGCTCCTCACTGACTGTGTCCTGTTCTCCACCCTTCCCCCATCTCTCCTTATCAGACTCCAGTAACTAGTGGTCTCCAATCCCTTTGTCTGCCTCCTTCCAAGCCATGCTCATCTATATTCCCATCCTCCTGTCATAATCCCATCCTGAACTCTAATCTTCCCCAGACAGACAAGGAAGCCCCCTGCCCACCTTCTACTGGACAGCCAGCTCTGCTCAGGGGCTACAGATGTACAATTCTGCCTCCTATCAGGCTGGCACCTTTCCAAACTCTCCCTGGCAAAGTGTCTCCAGGCTCAACTTGCACAGCTGGAGGGACAGCAAGGTCCCTTCCCAGAGGCCCAGGCCTTATTCGTGTGCAGCTGAGTTGGGTCTTGCTATCCCTGGGCTGGGCATTTCTTTGATTCCACCACAGACCCTGAAGCCCAACAGTACTCACAAGTTTTGGAGGAAGCTGTGGCCACCATCACTGAACAGCCCACCTGTTGACAGGGTCTCCAGAGCATAGGGGATGTTGCTTGGCAAGAAGGGAACCAGCTGTAGGGATTGAGGGGTTTAAAGCCCCCAGACTTAACAACCCTTGGCTCCCATGACTCCGCCTGCTGTCCCAGGGACCCTAAGGATGGGCTGTACCCATTCTGCCACATGGCAGCTCTCACAAGAACCATTAAAGGATGCTTTACTGGCCCATGAAAACTCCCCGTAAAAATGTCCCTCATGAGAGAATTCTGGAGTCGTAGAATTCTCCCAGTGTTACCATTTCAGGGCCCCAGAAACCTCTGGATGGCTGTGTACCTTGTCTGGGGTTGAGAACCTCCCCGCCCACCGCCAAACCAAATGCAGCGCTCACACATTACCCAGCGCTGGCTGAGTTCTCATGATCTTCTCTCTTCAATAATTCCGGCCTGCCGTCTACATACTGATCCCATAGGGTGACAGTCATTATCCTCAATAATTAAACAATCAAGAGGTTGAGGGCCTGGGAGGGAATGGCCGTGGGTAACAGGAAGACTGCCTTGGAGGAAAGGAGATGCCAGGACTGTGGGTTCCTACAGTCATACCGTGTGGCCAGCAGCTTCAAGGCTCTGCTTAGTCTCCAGTAGAGCCCGCTTCATGGCTGGGCTGGGCATGGTGTAGTTGTCGGTCTCATAGTACCCCACACGCAGGGGCCGGGAGCTTGTGTAGACCTGGGAGCAAACACAGAGGGTATGGTCAGGGCAGGAGCAGGACAGGAGAGGACAGTCTGAGCAGAGTTCCTAGAAGCCAGAGAAGCTACTCAGCCCCAGAAACAGCTACAAAGCTACAGCCTGGATCCCTCTGGCACTGTTTCCCCTGAAAACAGATCATCAGCAAGGTCAATCCCTTCCACATATGACCTATTCATAAAACACCTTCACAATGACTTGGTGGCAGACAGAGCATGGATGAGGATTCCCATTGGTCATATGAGGAAACTGAGGCTTGAGGTCTACCTAGAGTCTGAGGCCCAGAGTGGGGCTGGGACTTGCCTAAGGTCACCCAATGCAGAGATAAGATTAGGCCCATATTCAGGCATTCTGTCTCCTGAGCCAATATGCTCCACTACCTTGCCCTGTCCCCATGATAAACTTTCCAGACATCAATGAGGGACCTCTTCTCCTCTTCTCCCTCTGTCCTTCCCTCCCCATCTCTCTCTCTCTCTTTTTTTTTTTCCTTTTTTGATACTGGGGATTGAACCAAGGGGCACTCTATCACTAAGTTACACCCCCAGAACTTTTATTTTTATTTTTTACTTTGACAGGATCTCACTAAGTTATCCCAAAACTGGCCTCAAACTTTTGATCCTCCTGTCTGTGCCTCCTGAGTTGCTGGGATTCTAGAAATGTGTCATCAAGACCAGCATCTTATTGATCCTTGAACAGTCTTCATCAGCTCTTCAGTAAAAAGCATCAAATGACATTTATACCCCATGATTCTGAATCTCTTACCTCAAGGTCCTCAGCTTGCTTTTCCCCAGTCCTCAACAATTAGATCATGATCCTTACCTAATCACAGCCAACATGCATGTTGGAAGACCTGCCTAATCCAGACTCCCCAATCCACCCTCTGGGGCACAGCTCAGGCTGTTGAGGCAGGGTTCCACCAGTTCAGAAAGTAATGAGCTCAGCTTTGATCAATGGGGCTGTCTTGGTGATATCCTGGCGAGCAGGCACTCTACACTACCCACAGCTTGCTCACCCTAGGTGCCAAGCATGCTGTTTTCTGGGGATATAGATAGGACTATTGTAAGTAAGGCTGCTATTTACTGAGAATAAAATACAGCCTAGGTACAAGATTTCTCTGACTGAGAAAAAGGTCCTGACTGGTCCTCTGACACCAGCAGAGGTTGAAAGCCTGAGGGTTTCCAAATGCAGACAAGAGTGCCACCTTGTGTCCATCTATGGAGTAGCAGTTGACCCTGCCCTCAGATCTGGGGACAGTTTTCCTGGGACAGGGCCTGGGACACCTGCCCACAATGACTAGGTTCAGAAGTTCACCCCCTTTCCCCCTTTTCCACCCAACTCACCTCCTCCCTGAAGGGCACTGGGGGTACAGTGGGGTCCAAGCGGAACATGTCTTCACATAGCAGGGCTCTCAGGCATAGCGCCAGGCTCTCCACATCCCGTGCCATGGGGCCCACTGAGAGTTGCACTGTGGGGCAAGGAGGGGAGGGGAGGGAAGAGAGGTCATCCAGCCCCAATAGGCTCTGGGGCTGGCAAGCATGAGTTGGACTATGGCCCAGGAGTTGAGCAAGACAAGGTCAGAACTCAAATCTAGAGGGCCTGGTAGCCAGACACTGCCCCCCAGAGAAAGAGGGACAGAGGTGGATCAGGCTGACCCCCACCCTCCTCCAGGGACTGAAGGAACCAGACCTCACCTGCCACCTGTCCATAGACACAGCCCTTCAGACCACTCTTGCTGAATAAGAAACACAAATGTTGGAAATAGAAAATGGCTACCCTTTGCCCACCCTCAAGCCCAAGCAGCATCTCTAAATTCCTAGCACAGGAAACCAGGAACCACATATGACTGTGATGGTAATACTTCCTCCCAGCAAAAATCTGGTGAATGAATCCTTGCCTGGAGCCCAGAGATGTGGGAAGTTAGGCCAAGGTCAAATAGCAAGGGGCCCAGAAGCTTCCTATACCCACCATACCTGAGGCGGTTCCCAGTAGGCTTGAGGCCACAGATTCCACAGAAGGCAGAAGGGAAACGGATGCTTCCCCCGATGTCAGTGCCTAAGCCCAGGGGAGAGCCTCCAGACCCAATGAGGGCCCCCTCACCCCCTGAGGAGCCACCTGGGCTCTTGGAGGATTTCCATGGGTTCAGGGTCTGGCCAAAGAGGGGGTTACTGCAATCATAGCTGGAGGAAACAGAACAGGTCAGTCTGGGTCTTGCTGGCACTGGTGTCCCTGCCCACCCCACCTCACCTTACTGAGGCCCAACCCCTGAGACCCAACCTGAACATGGACTGGGGGATGTTGGTGTGCACAAAGGGCACGGCACCCTGCAGCTTCAGCACCTGCACCACCACGCTGTCACACTCCACTGGCATTCCTTCATTCAAGCTCAAGCCCAGCGTAGAGTCATGGCCCTGGAGGAAGCACAAGCACCAAGAGGACAATGCAGATGAGTCAGGAGCCCCTCTGCAGCCCACAGTCCCCTCCACCACTGTCATACTGGCTGAAGCCAGGCATATCCATGGTCCTCTGGACTTGATATTTCCTCTGAGGGACCCAAATGACCCAGGACACAGAATTGGCTACAGGGACAGAGAGGAACAGGTATCACAGTAGGGTGTACCTTGTAGCTGAAGCACTCCTTGAGGCTCAAGGGGACACCATAGAGCAGGCCATGCCGTGGAGCCTGGGACAGCTGAGTCTCACAGTCAGCCAGGTAGGAAGTCACACAATTGATCCCTTTGTTCACTTCCCAGGCCTGAAGAGGAGAGAAATTGAAACAAAGTAAAGTGAAATGGGATTTTTTTTTAATTGTGGTAAAATGTGCATCATATAAAATTGGTCTTTTCAAATATACCCAGGGAAAGGGTAACCAGCAACATGGCCCACAGCCAGGAACACCTAATGCCCACCATCCTCCTAGCTGGGGACATTTGGCCCCAGCCTCATCCTATCTCCAGCTTTCAACTTTGTGACACAGAAAGAGAGGAGAAAGAGAGAGAAGAGAAAGAGAAAGACAGAGACGGGGGTGGAGAGGGAGAACCTCCAGGGCCAGGACACTTGGGGGAGCAAGATACAGTCCTCAAATATTCCCCAACAAGAGATGAGTTGGGAGAAGGATGACCACTGGCCTCTGCTCCCATTCCTCTAAGCCAGTCTCTGCCCAGCGAGGCAGATGGGAACCAGACAGGGGCAGACCTCCATGGCAGGTCACCTGAGGGTCAACTGTGGAGCTGGCTAAACTCAGGCCCCAGCCCAACACTGTCTCCTCTACCCCATGCCTGGCCCATACCTGGCCCAGCCCAACCTCCCCTTTCCCAAGTCCTCTTGTTTCTGATAATCAAGGCACATGGAAGTGACTGGCTGCAGTGAAGGATGATGACAGAAAGGAATGATTGTGGAGGTCTATCTAGAGTCCCCAACTACAGCCTCAGGGGCCAAGAGGAAAGGCTAGGGGAGAGCCCTGTACAGCCTTCAGTGCCTCCTCTGGTTCCTGTGAGACCCCCCCCCCGGGGGGGGGTGCAGGTTGTGCTGCTACACCCAGGACTGTGTAACATCTATCCCCAGGCCACCCAAGGCAGGAAGGGAGGAGCCCAACATTTGTAACCAAAACTCTCTCTTCTGGTGACAAGGAAGAGTGAGGGCCTTTCAGGGTCCTTGTCAGGGAAAAGCATCACCATCTGCTGAGATTCTGTCAGTGACACCTGCCACCCGTGCTCTCTCACCCTCTCTCAGCTGTAGTACCTGTCATATCACCCCTCACCTAATACACAGGCCCATCTGCTTAGCGGTCATACTATCACACACAAGTCACACTCGTAATGCAAACTTTGTCCTTCCTTTCTTTTTTGCACATATTTCTTGAGTACTTTCTGTGTGTTCAGTACTAAGGTTCAAAGACAAATAAGGCAAACTGTCCACAAAGAGCCCACATGGGCATGGAAAAGGAAGAAGACAGGCCTGCTGTGGACAGAGAGCATGCAGAGGGCTGGCAGGGCAGGGGGCAGGGGCCAGGTGAGCATGGAGGCATCCTGCTCAGAGCCCTAAAGGCTCAGCCAGGGCAATGAATATCCCTCCTTCAGTAGCCTGTTGGAGGCCAAGCCCAGGGGCAAAGCAGAGGGAAAGCCAGTGGAGAGCATGGCAGGTCCTAAGCACTGACACTCTAATGCCCTGAACTCCTGACCACCAAGGACTGCGGAGCCGAAAGGGCACCTGGCCAGGAGGCTGCTGCTGGTGAGTGTAGTGAAGGCCAGGGTGGCTGAAGGAGGATAAAGACAAGGGAGGAACTGAAGAGAAACAGAAGATAGAACAGACCAGACTTGGTGACCAAAGAGTGGAGGCGTAAGGGACAGAAAAGTCTGGGCTGAAAGCCAGTTTTCTAGATAAAACAACATGTTCAGTGTCTTCCTCCACATGTACGTGCACACTCACGCCCACACAGAGCTCTCTGGCCTCTTCCCTCCCTGGTAGTCCCTGGCACTCTGGTCCCACCCTTGCCCTCAGCAGGATCATTCTCGGCCAGGTTTTCCTCACACACCTTACAGAGAAAGGGAGGAAGAGTGAGCAGAATATCGGGGCTGGAGGGCAGCAACCTTACCTTTCCCACATAGGTGAAGAGCGCAGCTTCAGGGGACAGCTCTCCACTCTGTAACTTCTGCACCAGTTGAGGCAAAGGCAGGGCCAGCAGCGCCTCTGAGTCCAGGTCGGGGTTCTAGGAGAAACACATTCAGATCAGTCCCCTCTTCCCAAAGGCCCCTGAGCCTGCAGCAGATTCCTGTGGCCCAGGCCCCTGAGCCCTCTCATACTCCAGAAGCTCAGTTCCACATGCCAATCCACGACAGACATGCCCATACACAGTTCTGACACCAGGGCCAGGACCTGGCCTGGGCAAGCCCTTGCCACCTTTGGGCAATGAATATCCCTCCTTCAGTAGCCTGTTGGAGGCCAAGCCCAGCAGTTGCACCAACCAATCACCATTGTAGGCCTACTGCCCCCAGGCACCACACCCATCCTTGGGTTTTGTTTTTGTTTGAGACAGTGTCTCAATAAATTGCCAAGACTGGCCTCCTGCCTCAACTTCCTGAATAACTAGGATTACAGGAGTATGCTACCACCCCTGGCTGTGTTCCACGTTTTGATTAAATGTTACTACCACTAGTGGGGCGTGGTGGTTCACACTTGAATCCCAGCGACTCTTGAGGCGGAGGCAGATGGATTGCAAGTTCAAAGCCAGCCTCAGCAACTTCCTGAGGCTCTAAGCAACCTAGCAAGACCCTGTCTCAAAATAAAATATAAAAACCAGCTGGGGATGTGGCTCAGTGGTTAAGCACCCCTGGCTTCAATCTCTGGTACCAAAAAAAAAAAAAAAGTTACTACCACTCCCATTATGCAGATAAAAAAACAGGCTCAGAGAGGAAGTACCTGGCCTAGGACCATAAAGGTAAATGGCTGTACTTTGCCTACTTAGCACAAGCTCCTCATTGGCTATCCACCTGCACTTGATCACCCAACCCCTGCAAGGGAGGCCAAGAACAAGACTCCTTCAGAGGGGCTGGAGACTACACCTGAAAGGAAGGATTTATACTTTATTCCACCAGCTCATGAGATGTCGCCTTTGTACCAGTGCCATGGCAGGCATGGGGATTAGGCAGTGAATGAAAAGCTGTGCCCATGTGAGCTTACACAAGGCAGGGATAGAGAACAGGGAATTAATAGGTAAACAAACAAGAATTTGACCCGGAGATAAAGAAAATAAAACAGGGTGTGATGAGTGGCAGCACATGGGTGGAAGGGACTGCTCTCCACGGTTCCAGGTCTCTGGGGTCAGCCCTTCCCACAAACACCCACCTGCTTCCATCCTCAAGGGTATTAGACCAATTAGCAGACACTTAGTCACAGCCCCAACTGTTCACCTGGCTCCCTATTATTTCTGCCAAGTCACCAGAGACCTCCTTGACTTTACTCCACATTTCCATGAGGCATCCTCATCAATTCTTCCTGAAGATAGATAGTTCACTTCCCTGGTTTCCCTCCTGCCCTCTTCACTACTTCCTCTATCATTCATTGATTTAGTCAGTCAACAAACATATTCTGAGCACCTACTATGTGAGGGGCTATGAATTTAGAAAGAACCAGGAAGACCCAGCAAATAAAAAGCTAAGTCACAGACAGGTCATGGCAAGTGTGAGACAGCAGATCAACAAGCACTGTGGCGGGAATGAGAGGACTGACTTAGATGGGCCAAGCTGGCCTATTTGAAGAGACGGTACTCCAGCCACGACCTGGAAGATGAGAAGGAACCAGATTCAGGGGGAAATACAAGCTCTTGGAGGCTTCTCCAGGGTTCATCTTCCCTTTCACGTGCTAGGAGCCGGCCTCGCTGGCTACCACTCCACCTCCACAAATGCCCCTGACTCTCTCCAGTCCTCTGCCTGCCCCACAGCCTCAGGATCCTTCACTCAGTCCCATCCAAGTGGGCCTGAACCCACTCATGGGGCTACTCTTGTCCCACCCCTCCATGTCCTTCCCTCTGAGCTCATCACCACCCCCCACACTTTCAGCAGGGTTCCTCCTCCTCACTGGACCCTGGACCCTCACTCAGGCAAGTGCACCATCATCCCTTCAGGTATTCAGGGGAACACCCAGTCATTCAAGAACCTCCCTCTCCCTCCTACCCACATCCAACCCGTCACCAAGCTCTGGAAAAACGGCTTCCTCTACCCCTCCACCAGGACGCTCACCCACATTCATCTTTTTCTCCTGGGTCACACAGGGAACCTAACTGCTGCCCTGCCCAAGCCCTGTCCCTCTGGCCCGCCATTCCTTCTAGGACCAGACAAGTGCCAAAGCTCAATCTGGCCTTGCCTGCCCCCTTAAAATTCCCATCCTGTCATGCACCAAGATCCAGAGCTTGTTCCAGAAGGAACTTACAAGCCATGGTCCTGTCAGACTCCTCTGTACCCCAAACGCACACCACACTTCCACAACTGAACACCTTCCACCCCCATCGACCATGGCCATTATACCTAATGTCCTCAGGAGTCCTTCCCTGAATTTGTTAAACGGATATACTTTCTTGGTTTGCCTTTGGTGG
This sequence comes from Marmota flaviventris, assembly GCF_047511675.1. Taxonomy (NCBI): domain Eukaryota; kingdom Metazoa; phylum Chordata; class Mammalia; order Rodentia; family Sciuridae; genus Marmota; species Marmota flaviventris. Next base: position 35,902,650 of record NC_092507.1, on the reverse strand, counting down.
GGGGGAGGGGGAGTACCAGAGATTGAACCCAGAGGCCCTTAACCACTGAGCCACATCCCCAGCCCTTTGTATTTTTATTTTGAGACAGGGTCTCACTAAGTTGCTGAGGCTGGCCTCAAACTTTCAATCTTCCTGTTTTAGCCTCTCAGGAAGGGGAGATTACAGGCATGTGCCACTAAACCCAGCCTTAGTATGCTCTTTTTTAAAATTTTTACTTTATTTGTTGATGGCCTTTATTTTTTTATTTTAACGTGGTGATGCTGAGACTTGAACCCAGTGCCTCACAACATGCTAGGCAAGTGCTCTACAATTGAGCTACAATCCCAGCACTTGGTATGCCCCCCCCCTCCTTATTTTTGTGGTGCTGGGGATTGAACCCAGGGCCTTGTGCATGTGAGGCAAGCACTTACCAACTGAGGTATATCTCCAGTCCCCTTGGTATGTTTTTTAATACAGAAATCTAGAGTAGAAAAAAGTGGGTCACTGATCTCTACCCAAATACACCAGATAACCCTTGTTGAGTTGTTTTTGTTTGTTTGTTTTTAGGCACATAAAATGAAAAGTGATATTCACACACATACTCCTCCACCCCACACAGTCCCTCTACTGAAAAGGAAACTATTCTTAATAGTTTCTAATTAACTTTTACAGAGGAAGAAAAAAAAAGTTTATGAGGGGCTGGGGTTGTAGCTCAGTGGTAGAGCACTTGCCTAGCATGTGTGAGGCCCTGGGTTCGAGTGTCAGTACTACATATAAATAAAATAAAGGTCCATTTACAACTAAAATAAATAAATTACACATATTGGTGCATTGAGGGTGCACCAATATGTGCTCATATCAATATATATATATATCAATATATATTTTTTTAAGAGAGAGAATGAATTTTTTAAATATTTATTTATTTATTTATTTTAGTTTTCAGTGGACACAACATCTTTATTTTATTTTTATGTGGTGCTGAGGATCGAACCCAGCGTCCCACGCATGCCAGGCGAGCGTGCTGCCGCTTGAGCCACATCCCCAGCCCAAATATATATATTTTTAAAAGTTATTCTTTTTATACAAAATGATCACACTATACAGAATACTACATTCTGCCTCTCCCATCTCACAATGGAAACAGAAAATGTGGGGGTTTTCTGATTATAAAAATATGTGCTCATTGTTTTCAAGAAAATACCTAAAAGTATGGGGAAGAAATTAAGATCAGCAGAGAGCCCACCAACCTGGGATAATTACCACCTGCTGTCTGCTGGCTGTCTCCTCCCACCTTGTCATCAAGTGCCCACAGAGACAGCTGCAAGTTATCAGCCACACCATCCCCGAATTTTAATTCTTTCCTAGGTTTCTTCCTGTTGACAATTGATGATACAGTTGCTAACAGCTATTTTTAAGTCTTCAACTAATATTAGGCAGCCAAGACATTCTTTCACAAGACACCAAAGTAAGCCTGCGCCTCCAGAAGGCCCATCTGAACACGGGGAAACTCATTTTGTGTGGAGAATGCAAGGATGTATACTGATGTCCTCACTGTGTGGCCACCCTGCATGGGAACTTTTCAAGAGGGGGCTACTGTACCTATCTTTTAAGCACTGCCTCTCCTCGGCTTCGTTGTCTCCTTGAACCACCTATTGTCCTAATTTCAGGTCTCCTGGATTGTCTTCCCTGTCACTTTTCTTTTCCCTCCTGGTTTTTATTGTTTTTGTTCTGTTTCAAGATATTTCCTAAATAAATTAAATTAAAAGGAAAAGGGGCTGGGATGAGAGTTTAATTTTTTTTTAAAAAAAAAAGATATCTCTCCATTTGATCATGTTTGCCACTAATCTCAATGGTAATCATGTTCTCCTTCAACTCACCTACTGAATTATCTCAACTCACCTACTGAATTATCTCAAAGTTCTGTGTAAGGCAGACTTGGAGAAAGCCAGACTTGGAGAAAGCCAGGAGATGGAACCAGAGGTGGGATCCAGTTGAAAGGAAGTGGCATTCATAGGACCAGTGGGTCTCTGCTAAGTGGGTGGGTATATAAGGTGGAAAAGGCATTGAGGGTGCACCAAAAGCATGTGTTTGAAGGCACAGAGGTAGGCACAGTATCCTGTGGTGCCTGTCCCAGCCTTAGCAATGGTCTCCCTTCAGTCTAGAAAGCCTATCAAACTCACTCAAGGGTCAGATGGGAAAAACGGGTGAATGGTTGTTTTGAGTAAACCTCTATGGTCGACAGAGTTATCAAAAACATAACTTTCTCTAGAGTTGCTCTGAAGAGGTGAATCATTTTGTGATGACTCAGAGATACATAGCACCCCCACACACACTCAATCACACATACATCCAGTGTATGTCCTCCTTGGTCCACAGCTAGCTAGCTAGCTTTGTCCATTATCTATCAGGGAGACGATACTACAAAAGTACTGTGTGTTCCCAGGGCTGCCTGGATCCTTCTTTTCCGAATGGCCCTTGCTATTCAGAGCTGGGTTAAGAAAGTCCCAGAAGAAAGGCTGCTGAACAGCCTCTGGTTCTGCCTCCCTCATCTAAGGACCCAGAGCCTAGAAGAAGGGCACCACAGGGGTGAGCAGGGGAAGGATTTGGTCCTAAGGCTGGTCCCTACCCCAAGGCCTACAAAGTTATTGGCTTCAAGATCCCACCCCTTAGCCAGTTAAATGGTGCACATCAATAGTCTCAGCTACTCAGGAAGCTAAGGCAAAAGGATCACTAGAGGCCCATGAGTTCAAGATCAGCCTGGGTAACATAGTGAGACTACAGCTCAAAAAAAAAAAAAAAACTGGGGAAAGTGGCCTGCAATCCCCATGGCTTGGGAGGCTGAGGCAGAAAGATCACAAATTCAAAGCTAGCTTCAGTAATTTAGCAAGACCCTCAATTTAGTGAGACCCTGTCTCAAAATAAAATATAAAAAAGGGCTAGAAATGTAGCTCAGTGGTAAAGTACTCCTGGGTTCAATCCCTGGTACAAAAACAAAACAAAACACCCCTTTACTGACTGCTGAACCTCAGGGGCTCCAAAGTCCCTTTGGTTTCTGGTCATTAGAAACCCAAAAATGTAGGGGCTGGGGATGTGGCTCAAGCGGTAGCGCGCTTGCCTGGCATACGTGCGGCCCGGGTTCGATCCTCAGCACCACATACAAACAAAGATGTTGTGTCCGCCGAATACTAAAAAATAAATATTAAAAAATTCTCTCTCTCTCTCTCTCTCTAAAAAAAAAAAAGAAAAGAAACCCAAAAATGTAATTTCTCCTCCTGAAAGAGCCAAGCTTTGGTGTTTGAGGCTAGGTCTCCTGCTATAGGAAGGGTATAGAAACACCTCTTTGTATTTCAGATTCAAAATGTCTGTCCTGGAAGATTCTGTTCTTTAAAAAAATGATACTGGGAACTGAAATGCAGAAAGAGCCATCCTTCTACCACCACCAATGCCCCCCCTCCCATCCCTGCCAGTCAAATGCATTCCTTGTGACTCTCAGGATTCCTTCCTGTGGGCAGGAACTGTGGGCAGATTCCTGCACCTGCTCGCTGCACTGAGCTAAGAGCTGGTAGAACTCAGCTGGCTTCACAAAAGGACAGGAGTGGGGCAGCCAAGGGTGGTCCAGAATGAACCAGGGATCATCAGGAGGACCCTGTGTGAGGGGTATCCCCATCGCTCAGCCAAAGAAGAGACTAAGCAGTGAAGAACCCCTGATTAGGTAGTGACCAGTTTGGGTTGAACATCAGGGACTTCCCAATCTGGGAGAAGAGAACTCTAAAAACTGACTAATGACCAACCTAGATGCCCTTCAATAGATGAATGGATTGGGAAACTTTGGCATATACACACAATGGAACATTATTCGGCATTAAAAGAGAATAAAATCATGGTATTTGCAGGTAAATGAATGAAGTTGGAGAATATTATGCTAAGTGAAGCAAGCCAATCCCCAAAAAACCAAAGGCCAAATGTTTTTTTGTTTTGTTTTGTTTTTTGATATGAGGATCTTGACTCATAATGATGATTGGTGGGGGAGCATGGAAGGAATGGAGGAACTTTAGATAGAGCAAAGGGGAGAGAGGGGAAAGGATGGGGCATGGGAGTAGGAATGATGGTGGAATGAGTTAGACATCATTACCCTAAGTACAAGACACGAATGGTGTGAAAATACTTTGTGTACAATCAGTGTCTTGAAAAATTGTCTCTCTATATATAATATGAAATGAATCGCATTCTGCCATCATGTATAACAAATTAGATCTCCCAGGTGATGGGAACAGCAGGAGTCAGGAGGATGTACATAGATGGAAGGCAGAGAGGGAGTCATTGAAAATTGCCACTTAGCAGGTGGTCAGTTATAGCAAGTGATTTTTTGAGTTGGGCAGAGCCTGAACTAGAACCTAGGTGCCCAGTGGAACTCTCCAGCTCACTGCAGTGGGGAGGAGCAGGACAGGGATTAGGGAAACTGGGCATCAGATACTAGGGTGTGGCCCTGAATGTGGGTAAAGTTTTGGCTGGCTGTAAATTTCAATTTACTTCACATCATTCCTGAGGCCAGAGCATATTTATTTATTGAAATAAAAATATATTTGGTTCCCAGGGCTGAGGTTGTGGCTCAGTGGCAGAGTGCTTGCCTAGCATGTGTGAGGCACTGGGTTCGATTCTCAGCACCACATATAAATAAATAAAATAAAGGTCCATTGACAACTAAAAAATAATTTAGAAAAAAATATATATATTTGGTTCCAAACTCCACTCATCAAGCTGGTTGAGAAGTCATCCATTAGTTTCAGTTTTCTTTTTGAGAGGCGGGGGGCACCAGGAATTGAACCCAGGGGCACTCAGCCACTGAGCCACATCCCCAGACCTATTTTATATTTTATTTAGAGATAGGGTCTAAGTTGCTTAGCGCCTCGCTTTTGTTGAGGCTGGCTTTGGACTTTGGATCCTCCTGCCTCAGCCTCCTGAGCCCCTGGAATTACAAGCGTGTGCCCAACACCTGGGAGATCCCACAAATACCCAAGGTAAGTCTTCTTTCCCTTTGCATGTGAGAATATCTCCCAGAGGTCAGCATTTTGGTTTCTAAGTGGGGCCAATTTTCATACACCTGAAGGAAAGTCCCTCTTCTAGATGCCATTCCCCTCCCCCAGGGTGCACCTCCCCTGCAGTCAAACACACACACTGAGATGATCCAGAAGTAGCACAGGGAGAAGCAAAGCTTATTGACAGATCATCCGGGGAAGGCTAGAACTAAACCTGCTGTTTGTTGGAAAGGGTTGTCAGGGGTTGGACAGCAGGAGCTGGGAAGACCTCCACTCTAGCTTTACCAACAATTCATTGTGCACTTGGGCAAGTCTCTTTCTGGCTTGCTCTGAAGATATTCGTGCACAAACCAACAAGCTTGAACCTTAAACTCTGTGGATGCCCGGGCCAGGACTCCGTGGTTGCATACTGGCGTATACATGGTACTCACACTAGCGTTCTAACATTCAGATAGTCCGTATTCGAAATTCTTTGGCACGGAGCAAAGCTCCTCTTTGACCCGGTGTGGCGATGGACCTACACGACCCGACCTGTGCCTCTCGTTTCTTTCCTCCACCTCACCCAGCCCTACCTGGCTCGGAAAGAGAGAGAATGCCTCAGGGTAAAGAGAAGAAAGTCCTACACCTGCGCTGCCCGCCTGTCCTCCGCGCATCCGGGAGGCTGAAAGTGCTACCGGGGCTACCCCCGCGCCCTACCCACCCCCGCCCTGGCCTTGGCGGTCACCTGGAGCCGGAAGCGCTGCGCCGCCTTGTCCATGTTCTCCAGGCCCGCTCGCTGCCTCTGCCGCGCCCGGGCCGCCGCGCCCCGCGCCGACCGGCGCCCGGACCAGCGCAGGGCCACGGCCGCAGCCACGAAACAGCAGACCAGGGCAGCCCCGGAGGCTCCAGACAGCGCCGGCCACCATTCCTCTGGCACCATGATCTCCCGCCGCGGACTGATGCCCAGAGTGGAGGGAGACAGATGAGGAATCAGCCGGAGCAGCAGGACGGCTCCTCCGCAAAACCCGGCCTGGATCGCAGGGGATTCCGCGCCCGCCTGAAGGAGGGGCGGGGCGCGGGCCCGCGGGGGAGTGCGCCGAGACCGAGGCTGGCGACGCGCAAGGGTCAAGGTCAAATGGGGCTGCCGGCTGGGATCGCTCCGGGTGTCCTTGCACTTTAGGCCAGCCTGTGCTGCCAGCCGAGGGCATCCGCTCCACGTAGGCGCCCTCGGAAGAAGCACTGGTATAGCAGCAATTAGGCACGCAGACTGTAATCAGGCCTCAGCCCAGGAAGACTCGACCCAGCCAGCGCTCAGTGGAACAGGCTGTCCAAGAGGATTGAGAGCAGCAACAGACTGGACTTTTGGGCCCCCATCGACTTCATAAACTCTTCAGCAGCATCTTTCCTGGGAAAGCATGGAGGCCTTGCACCACAGGGCGCCCCCTTCTCCCCAACTTGGGTTGCTGAGGATTGAACCAGGGCCTCACACGTGCTAGGGTAGGCGAGCGCTCTAACGCTGAGCCACTGTCCCAGAGGGCACCCCCCCCCCCCCCCCCCGCTCTTTTTGAGGGCCCAAACTATCCATCATTTGCACTTTTCTTTTTTTTTTATTTTTTATTGTTGGTTGTTCAAAACATTACAAATTTCTTGACATATCATATTCCACACTTTGATTCAAGTGGGTTATGAACTCCCACCTTCACCCCATACACAGATTGCAGAATCACATCAGTTACACATCCATTGATTTACATATTGCCATACTAGTGTCTGTTGTGCTCCGCTGCCTTTCCCATCCTCCACCATCCCCCCTCCCCTCCTCTCTCTCTACCCCCTCCACTGTATAACCCTGAGGGTCTCCTTCCATTTCCATGCAATTTCCCTTCTCTCTCCCCTTCCCTCCCACCTCTCATCCCTGTTAAATGTTAATCTTCTTCTCATGCTCTTCGTCCCTACTCTGTTCTTAGTTACTCTCCTTATATCAAAGAAGACATTTGGCATTTGTTTTTTAGGGATTGGCTAGCTTCACTTAGCATAATCTGCTCTAATGCCATCCATTTCCCTGCAAATTCTATGATTTTGTCATTTTTTAATGCAGAGTAATACTCCATTGTGTATAAATGCCACATTTTTTTATCCATTCGTCTATTGAAGGACATCTAGGTTGGTTCCACAGTCTTGCTGTTGTGAATTGTGCTGCTATGAACATCGATGTAGCAGTGTCCCTGTAGCATGCTCTTTTTAGGTCTTTAGGGAATAGACCAAGAAGGGGAATAGCTGGGTCAAATGGTGGCTCCATTCCCAGCTTTCCAAGAAATCTCCATACTGCTTTCCAAATTGGCTGCACCAATTTGCAGTCCCACCAGCAATGTACAAGTGTACCCTTTTCCCCACATCCTCGCCAGCACTTGTTGTTGTTTGACTTCGTAATGGCTGCCAATCTTACTGGAGTGAGATGGTATCTTAGGGTGGTTTTGATTTGCATTTCTCTGACAGCTAGAGATGGTGAGCATTTTTTCATGTACTTGTTGATTGACTGTATGTCCTCCTCTGAGAAGTGTTTGTTCAGGTCCTTGGCCCATTTGTTGATTGGGTTGTTTGTTCTCTTATTGTCTAATTTTTTGAGTTCTTTGTATACTCTGGATATTAGGGCTCTATCTGAAGTGTGAGGAGTAAAGATTTGTTCCCAGGGTGTAGGCTCCCTATTTACCTCTCTTATTGTTTCTTTTGCTGAGAAAAAACTTTTTAGCTTGAGTAAGTCCCATTTGTTGATTCTAGTTATTAACTTTTGTGCTATGGGTGTCCTATTGAGGAATTTGGAGCCCGACCCACCGAATGTAGATCTAGATCGTAGCCAACTTTTTCTTCTATCAGAAGGCGCGTTTCTGATTTGATATCAAGCTCCTTGATCCATTTTGAATTAACTTTTGTGCATGGCAAGAGAAAGGGATTCAGTTTCATTTTGTTGCATATGGATTTCCAGTTTTCCCAGCACCATTTGTTGAAGATGCTATCCTTCCTCCATTGCATGCTTTTAGCCCCTTTATCAAATATAAAATAGTTGTAGTTTTGTGGATTGGTTTCTGTGTCCTCTATTCTGTACCATTGGTCCACCCGCCTGTTTTGGTACCAGTACCATGCTGTTTTTGTTACTATTGCTCTGTAGTATAGTTTGAAGTCTGGTATCGCTATACCGCCTGATTCACACTTCCTGCTTAGCATTGTTTTTGCTATTCTGGGTCTTTTATTTTTCCATATGAATTTCATGATTGCTTTCTCTATTTCTACAAGAAATGCCGTTGGGATTTTGATTGGCATTGCATTAAACCTATAGAGAACTTTTGGTAATATTGCCATTTTGATGATGTTAGTTCTGCCTATCCATGAACAGGGTATATTTTTCCATCTTCTAAGATCTTCTTCTATTTCTCTCTTTAGGGTTCTGTAGTTTTCATTGTATAAGCCTTTCACCTCTTTTGTTAGGTTGATTCCCAAGTATTTTATTTTTTTTGAAGATATTGTGAATGGAGTGGTTGTCCTCATTTCCATTTCAGAGGATTTGTCGCTGATATACAGGAATGCCTTTGATTTATGCGTGTTGATTTTATATCCTGCCACTTTGCTGAATTCATTTATTAGCTCTAATAGTTTCTTTGTAGAGCCTTTTTCCCCAGCCACTCCCTCCAGACTCTTCTCTGGATTACCCTGTCCCAGTCCTGGGCCCTCCTGGACTTCACACCCAGTAAACAAAAAAAATGAAGCAGGAATGGAGCCTGATGCCCCTTTCTTTCTTTTCTTTTTATTTTTTAGTTGGACACAATATCTTTTTTTTTAAGAGAGAGAGAGAAAATTATTTTTTAATATTTGTGGACACAACATCTTTATTTCATTTTTATGTGGTGCTGAGGATCGAACCCAGGGCCTCACACATGCCAGGCGAGGGCTCTACCGCTGAGCCACAACCCCAGCCCCCCTAGTGCCCTTTTTTTTGGGGGGCATGCATTATACACACATCCCCATTCCTGCCTACAATGTTCACACTGTGAAGTGGCACTCCCTTTCTCCTCAGAAAGTATTAACTGGGCTTCTCTAGAAATCTTCACCATGGCTGATTTTAGGACTGTCAGCAAAAGAGTCTCTGCAGAAGAGTTCAATGTAGATAAACTTCCTATTTTCCTGTCGCCCTGTTTTACTTGGCCACTGGCTGAGATGATACCAGCACTCCAAGTGCTGGACACCCCCTTACTAGTTTTTCACAAACATACACAGTATAGTAGTTTGTAGAAATGTGCAAACAAGCCCTCTGGCCTTGAACTGGGTTTCACAGAGATGTCTACATTTTTAAGATAAGTTACCAACTGGGCTCCATTGTAACAACTAGCAGGGGGAGAAAAGAAAGGGGAGAAGAAGCTGTCTCCTTCTCAGGTGTTGTCTTTGAAGGGTTAACTTGTCCAAAACAGTGAAAGAAAAAGCTGCTTTTATGTGAACTTCTGCAGACTGAACTTCTGAGCCCCTCTCCTTACATGCTGGGTATAAAACTCTGAAACTACCTGAACTAGGGATTCAGAAGATTGATTGATTACAACAAAAGCTGTGCCCTCTGAACCTGGCTGCAGCCAAATAAAACTGTTTCCTGCTATCTTTGGTGCCTTGCCTCGTTTGTCCCTACAATAACAGGACTTTGTGTGCTTTATCTCATTTGTCCTCCTAACAGCCCTACGGGAAAGGCATTTTCCTCATTTTACTGGTGAGGCAGCTGAGGACAAAGGGAGTTAAATAACTTCTGTGAATCACAGTTGTGACTGAGTGGAGAGTCAAATTCAGGTTTTATCCAAAGCTGGTGCTCTTAACCATCAAGCAGTACTACCATTGCTGCCCCTAGAAGTGAAGCACTGTGGGATGACATACAGGAAAGGGCTCTGTAGCTGGAAACAATGATGGGGTGGTTCCTGGTTGTCTTTACTTCTCAAATCTGTGCCTTTATCTATAAAAGGAGGATGATTATAAAGCCTACCTTACAGAATTATTAGGGGTCTACAAGGTTCTTTCACAATGATGACTAGCACATTGTAGTCCTTCCAAATGTTTTTGTTTGTTTAGTACTGGGGACTGAACTTGGGGTGCTTTACCACTGAGCTATATTCCCAGCCCCCTCCTTTTTTTTTTTTTTGGTAGTTGTAGATGGATAGAATGCCTTTTTTTAGTTGTTGTTGTTGTTTTAATGTGGTGCTGAGGATCAAACCTAGTGCCTCACACATGCTAGGCAAGCGCTCTGCCACTGAGCTACAGCCACTGAGCTACAGCCCCAGTTCAGCCCCAGCCCTTTTATGTTTTGTTTTTTTAGTTGTCAATGGATCTTTTTATTTTATTTTATTTATATGTAGCTGAGGCTCGAACCCAGGGCCTCACAAATGCCAGGCAAGTGCTCTACCACTTAGCCACAACTCCAGCCTCCTTTTTGTTTTTTTATTTTCAGATAGGGTCTCACTAAATTGCTAGGGGGTGGGGCTGGGGCTGGGGATGTGGCTCAAGCAGTAGCGAGCTCGCCTGGTATGCGTGCAGCCCGGGTTCGATCCTCAGCACCACATACAAACAAAGATGTTGTGTCTGCCGAAAACTAATAAATAAATATTAAAAATAAATAAATAAATTGCTGGGGGGTCTCACTACTTGCTGAGGCTGGCCTTGAATTCTTGATGCTCTTGCATCAGCCTCTTGATCTGCTGGGATTACAGGCATGTGCCACCATGCCCAGCACTATTTTTTTTTAAGACCAATTTTATGCCTACTTAAAGACAGATTGCCCTGTATGTAACAGCTAAGCACAAAAAAGTCATGAAAATATTCTTAGTTTTACAATGATAAATAAAAAGCATTAAATGACTCCATTTGCATGAGGGATACAATAATTTTTATGTTTTTTATTTTTATTTTGTGGTGGTGGTGGTGGTGGTTATTGCTAAAGCCTCAGAAAAAAATAACTTTCTGGAATATAAAGATGAGAGCTGGGGCTGGGGTTGTAGCTCAGTGGTAGAGTGCTTGCCTAGCATGTGTGAGACACTGGATTGGTTCTCAGCACCACATAAAAATAAATAAAAGGTCCAACAACAACTAATAAAATATTTTTTAAAAAGATGATGAGAGCTGACTGAACATTCCATTAAAGGAGAAAGGGGGTATTTTAACAGAACCACTATTTCCCCTTGCCCATCTCTTCTCCATGTGGTATTTATCAAAATATATTATTGAACAAGGCATGGAGACACATACCTGTGATCCCAGCAATTCCAGAACGTGAGACAGGAAGGAAGATCACAAGTTAAAGTCAGCCTCAGCAACTTTGTGAGATCCTGTGTCAAAAAATAAAAGGGCTGGGGGTGTAGCTTGGGGGTAGAGTGCCCTGGGTTCAATCCTCAGTACCACAGGGAAAAAAATACCATTGACCATTTAGTTAAAAATACATATATAAAAAGTAATATACCTGTGCACACACACCAATTACCAGTTACTTTATCTACAATAAAGAAATGGGGTTGGGCATGGTGATACACATCTGTAATTCCAGCAGCTCAGATGGCTGAGCAGGAGTATTGCAAGTTCAAAGCCAGCCTTAACAATTTAACAAGGTCCTAAGTAACTTAGGGACATCCTGTCTCAAAATAAAATATAAAAAGGGCTGGGTATGTGGCACAGTGGTTAAGCACCCCTGGTTTTAGTCCCCAGTATTAAAAAAAATGGAGAAGGGTAAAATGAAAGAATATATTACACTTCAGGGGTCAGGAGGAGGTGGAACCAAATTGCTTTTTCTGAGGATGTATTCTTTGTCCATAGGAACTGGGCTCTGGAGGACAGCAGCAAACCCCCTTTTTAGTAGATACCTCCTGACTGCTGCTGGAGCACATCAATTGCACTTCCATTCTCCATTTCCAACATGCAGGTCTATTCATTTAATTGATGGCTGTCCATCAAATCAAACTCTGATTTGCCTCATTGACAACTCCGTCTTTTACAGTAGGTCTTCACTAGTTTACTCTCTGGTGTGTACTTCTTAATCTTAAAATGCACCACGAAACCATTCTGCCCTACCACCTTCCAATTCATATGATCATTGTTCTCAGTCTTTAACTCTTTCCTTGGGCTTTTCATTGACCATGGTAAGCACAGGAATCTCTCTGAGCCCCTCACTTCATAGAAGTGGTCCATCCAGAAGAGCACACAAGCAACACCAGGAACTTCCCCATACATATTCACTGAATGAGTGAAAGGTCTCTTCTGTGTAAGCCCTGAATGTTTTTGAACAGAATTTTTTGATGTTGTATTTTCCAGTACTGAGGATTAAACCCAGGGCCCTGTACTCTCTAGGCAAGAGCTCTACCACTGAGCTACACCCAAGTGCCAACCTGAATACTTTTGGAAGAATTCTGGCCTGATGACCTTTAGTCAGGCTCTTGAGTATATTCTACAGTGGACCAAAGACTTGTGTTTCTAAACCTTAGGTCTGGAATAAATGCTTCTGGGTTCCTATTCAGCACTGATGACTGAAAATATATATATATATATATATATATATATATATATATATATATATATATATATTTTTTTTTTTTTTTTTTTTTTTTTTTTTCTCCTTCTCTTCCTTCTCCTTCTCCTTCTTTCCTTGTACTGGTGATTGAATCCAAGGATACTCTACCACTGAACCACATCCCCAGTTGCCTGCTCCCCCAAACACACACCTTTTTTTTTTTTTTTTGAGACAGGGTATAACTAAGTTGCCAAGATAGTCCTCAAACTTGTGATCCTCCTGCCTCAGCCTCCTGAGTTGCTGGAATTACAGGCATGCATCACACCACCCCTGGCTTGATTATAAATTTCAAATCCCTGGGCCTCAATTTCTCTAGAAAAAGGAAACTGAGGACTGGGGATATAGCTCAGTTGGTAGAGTGTGTGCTTGCTTCTCATGCATAAAGTCTTGGGTTAGATCGCCAGCACCAAAAAAAAAAAAAAAGAGGGAAACTGACAGACACAGACACAGATGATGGAAATCTCAATCCAAAGTAAGCCTTGTAAGCTCACCTTACTCCATCTCCTTCCTGACTGAGGCGGGAACAGAATTCTAGCCCATAATACACCCTTCCCTGGGCAACCTTGAGGAGGTAATTCAACTTTCCCTTTTGTAAAATAAAAGGCATTCTTCTAGATCCTCTCTCCTCATGAAGGGGAAAATAAGATTACAGTTTTAGGGGAAACTCTGGCCATTTCTGAGGCTTAATTGCCAAGTTTGTAATTTGTGAGTAGGGCCAAGATTTGCTAATTTAGGGACTTCATTTACAAAGCATTCATTTGTGTTCACTGTAATAATGGCTTCTCTAAGTGTAAGCTCCCTGGGGGCATATTAAATTGGATTTACTTTACAAAAGGATCTGAGGGTAGGAGTAGTTTGAAGGCCCTGACAGCAAGTCCTGGAGTGACTAAGTCTCCTGTTCAGGTCGTGGTGGGTGGCCATTGCATTCCTGTGAGACATCCTGGGACATTTCACCTTTTCACATCCAGTGGTTCCATTAGACAGACATCATAGACCCCACCACCACCACCACACTAAATAATAGACCTCTTTACAGTGAGCTGGGGGAATCTGAAGCAAATATAAAACTTAAAAACTGGCCTTGCGGATCTTGAGGTCTGACTGGGAAGGAAACAGGTGTTTATAGACCAAGAAACAAAATTAAAGATGGATTTGGTGAAAATGAAGAGATCATGCTGCATAAACCCAAAGATCCTTGGATTCTGGCCCTTGGGCTGAATAGCTCTCAGAGAAGTCAGATAGCACTGTGGTGTGGAGCTTGGCTCTGGAGCTGGACTGCTCAGTAATCCATCCTTGTACAACTTTCTGAACCTCTTCTTTATCTATAAAATGAAGATAATTACAGTACCCCAAATTCTCTAATACTAATGTAAGAATCAAATGAGTTAGTACATGTAGCAAAGCCAGAACAGGCCTAGCATGTGGCAAGCATTCCATATATGTTAATCATCAGTTGTAACAGTATTATTAATATTCATGACTAGAAAAATAGAGACCTACAGAGGGGTTTTCAGGCCTGAGAAGCCTAAGCTCAGAAACCAAAGCCTGAATTCAAACCCTAACTACTTAATAACCCTGACTTACTGTGTAAGTCATTAACCTCTGTATCTAAGTTTTCTTATCCACAGAATGGGGATAAAACTAGTGAGTATCTCATAGCTGTAAACATTCAACAAGTTAATTCAAGGAAAGAACTTAGAGCCAAAGTACATTTTGTTTTGTTTTTGCAGTGCAGGAATCAAACCCAGGGGGACTTGCCTTAGGCAAGCATTCTCTCACAGCTCCAGGAAAAAGCTTAGAACAGCACCTCACCCATTGTAAGGGCTCAAAAAATGTTAGCTCACTTTATTTTAAGCAGAGATGTGATGCAATCCTATCAGTGTTTCGGAAGGCAGTGTGGAGGAGGGTTGGGAGATGCAAGCTGGAGGCTGAGGCTCTGGAATAGAAGAGCAGGAACCTGCCAAGATTCAGTGGGGGAGGATCTCCAGGTTCTACTTGTGTATCAGGAGGGCATCTGTGAGGTTCTGCAACACCACACCATTCTGGGAGCCCAGAGAGCTCGCACCTGAATTCAGGTGTTCATGCAAGGAAGGATTAGTCTGATTGCAGTGGCTCAAGCCAACTCTGATGGGTTCCCTGAGCAGGATTAGGGTCCTCCATCATTAGGTGCTAACCCTGAGCAAGTCACTCTGTGTCTTCTCCTATCAAGTGAAAAAACAGGTAACACCTTTCCAAGTTCCCTTGGAGGTGGGAGTGGGGCTGCCCAGGGGAAGGAGAGCTTGCAGAAGGGATGGCAGCTGCTCAGATTGCAGAGGGTTTTGAAGTCTGTCTTTGTTCTGGGGGTGGGAGCTGTAACTGTTCTGCTTTTCCCTTTTCTTTCACTTCTGTGAACCTTCCCTAGCGACCTACCAGAAAGGAGGCATAGAGAGGAACACAGTCCTGCTCCAAGGAACTTCTGTGATTTGAATGTAGGTGTCCCTCCATAGTGCCTACAGTGAGACCTATTTTCAAGGTGATGGCATCAGAATGTGGGACTTTGGGCAAAAGTGATTATGTCATGAGATGATGGTCTCATGAATAGGGTGCTAGGACCGGGCTTGTAGCTCCAAGAACATTCCTCTAAACATGATGAGGCCCTGGGTTTGATCCCCAGCACTGCAGGATGGTGGGAATTTTGAAGGAAGTGGTAGCTGCACTTTTGGCCCTTTTGCTTTTCCACCCTTCAACCATGTGAGAAAAGCAACTGCCCTCTTTGCCATGTAAGAACACAGCAACAAGTCCTACTTTGGAAATGGAGAGCGGACTCTGAATCTGCCAGCACCCTGATCTTAGCCTTCCTAGCTTCTAGAAGTATAAGACATAAACTTTTATTCGTTATAAATTACCCAGTCTCAAGTGTTTTGCTACAGCAGCAGAGACAAAAACTCACAGCCCCACATGTGAGGTACTATACCAAACTCAGAAGCCCTGTCATCTGCTTACAATTTACAAAGCACTGTTGGATCCTTGAATACAGTTTTCTGGGGCCCCCTACAACCCTTCTGTGGTAAAGTGATTGCATAAATGACACCAATAGTTCACTCTTCCTGAGTCTGTGCTCTTTGCAAAGTAACTTTACAGCTCCCACTGCTCAGGCCCTTACACAGGTGAGAAAGCCAACTGAGGAACTAATTGACTACAAATACATGTTTGAGCTTCACCAAGCCCAGCTGAGCTCTGCAGAACCACAAGCCAACACAAGACCCAGAGAATAATAAATTCTTGTTTAAACATTGGGTTTATTTGTTACAAAGCAATAGCTAACTAATACACCTACTAATTCCCATTGCTCAGATGAGTACCTAAGGCCCACAGATAACCAATGACTTGCTTCACACCATGTAACCTTTGGGGAGCCCAACCATGAATCAAATCAGGATACTCAAGACTCGATCCCTGCTAACCTCTGTGTCTGCCATGGACACAGACAACAAGACTTTACAACTGCTTTTAAAAGTTCCTAGTATTAGCTTAGAAAACCATCAGCCAGGGCTGGGGTTGTGACTCAGTAGTAGAGGCACTGAGTTCAATTCTCAGTACCACATATAAATAAATCAAGTAAAGGTCCATTGACAACTAAAAATATTTTTAAAAAGAAAAGAAAACCATCAGCCACACTTCACCTTAAATCTCTTTTTCTCATCCTGTCTTAACCCATGCCTCTTTGGATATACGTGAAATGTTATACTTGCTCCCTCCAATAATTCATTTGAAACTGTGGGGCTGTTTTCTTTACGATTGTGTACCTTGGTTTCCTCAACTGTAAATTAGGAATATTTTGTACTACCTCCTTAGCTGCCATGAGAATTAAATGATGACAATTAAATTAATGTTAGAGAAGTGCTCAGAATAGTGGCTGACATACACCAAAGGCTGCACCATTAAATAAAAGAGTATGATTAAAAATGGGCCATAGCAATGGCAATTGAATTGGGAAACATTTTAATTTTGATCACAAGAGTTACATGTTTTTCACTTTGATCTGGTGACATCAGTTTGAGGGTTGAGTCAGCTTGTTTGCTTGTCATAAACTCTTCTATCCAAAATGGCATGTGAGACAACATCTTGTAGGTGGCAAACCAGTTTTTGAAAACCAAACATGTAGAGAAGCACTGATGGGATATTATTACACATTTATATCATATACAGAGAATACATTCCTGGTAGTTTGTATGTAAATTAAGTCCTAATATAAATCCCTATTATTTGAAGAACTCATCTGGGAAATTATTCAGTGGGGGAGGATCTCCAGGTTCTACCTGTGTTATCAGGAGGGCATCTGTGAGGTTCTGCAACACCACATCATTCTGAAAAAATGAAGATTGCTTTTATAAATAAGTCAGTATTCCTTGAGGGATATTTAAAAAATTGACTAGAAATGCATTGAATCACTTTTGTATCAGTCTAAAATAATTCTCCCTTACCCAGGATTCCCTTAAAGGACTCTGATCCCTCTCTCCCTTTCCAAGATACTCCCACAGGTTCCAGGCTGCCTGCCACTAAAACTCAGTTCAATTCAAGTGACCTCCCACCTCCTCTCATTTGGCGTCCTTCCCTTTTCTTTTCAGGCATAGGACCTGCCTGCAATTCCTGCCTCTTACCAAGTAGTTTG
Source organism: Marmota flaviventris (assembly GCF_047511675.1). Classification (NCBI taxonomy): domain Eukaryota; kingdom Metazoa; phylum Chordata; class Mammalia; order Rodentia; family Sciuridae; genus Marmota; species Marmota flaviventris. Next base: position 35,885,420 of record NC_092507.1, on the reverse strand, counting down.
GAGAAGTTGTCCTCAGTGACTCCAGTGTCATGACTCTGATGTCTGAATATTCAGCTGCCAAACCTGCAGGATCTCTGGATTATGCCCTAGCTGGCAAAAACATGCTTGCAAATTCCTTCGCAAACAGGGACATCTATGAGAGACACAACCCACGGTTCTGACAGAAACCCCATCAGGTTCTATAGTTGGAGGAACATGCATCTCTGGTTAAAAACTCAGTCTGATGGTTCTGGCAGGCTGACAGTTATGAAAGAAGGCTCTGATGCATTTCTCAGCCTTCCTCAAACACTTTTCATGCTAGTATTATTCTGTGCCTCTGAACACACTGTTGCCTTGGCCTCTAATTCCTGATGTTCCTCCATATTCCTCCTTCAACCACCTCCACTCTCCACTTGGCAAACTTTTACTCATTGTTTAAGACCCAGTTCGGAGACCTCAGATCCTAGATGGTAGATGAAGCATTTGCATTTACTGTCTCTAAAACTATAACAACAACAAAAAAATCTTTAAAAGAAAAACAAAAAAGCCGGGAGCAATGGCGTATACCCATAATCCCAACTACTTGGGGCTGGGCATGGTGGCACACATCTATAATGATGAGAGGCTGAGGTAGGAGAGAGCAAGTTTGAGGCCAGACTCGGCAACTTAGTGAGATCTTGTCTCAAAATAAAAAATAAAAAGGGCTGGGGATGTAGCTCATGGTAAAGTACCCATGGATTCACTCCCTACTGAGAAAGAAGGAAGGAAAGAAGGACAGACAGGGTAATACCAAAGTAAGAAAATGAGAAGTCTAAGACATCAGAGGGAACCAGGGTATTCTCCAGAGGAGCCCTGGAGAAGGTTCAAATAGGAATGGGCCATGAGGCTAGTCATGGGATTATACAGTGTACAACTTGAAACTGTGGAGTTTGGGGGCCTTTCTCTACCCTCTTTAATAAATAACATTAACAGTCCTGGTCCAAGTCTTTTAAGAGTTCCTTGTAGATGAAAAAGTTCAAGTATTTCAGAAAATACTCTCTAAAGTACCCCAGTCTGGGAAGGGTTAACTACTGAATGCAGCAGAGCTTGAGAAGAGCAGAACAGAGAGGAATTGAGTGACTCTAGTTCTATGGGACAAAGAGAGAGAAAAAAAAATAAAAGTAAAAAAAGCAGAGAAAAGGACAATGACATTGTAAGACTTGTAGGAGCCCCTGCCTACATGCCCACTTTTTGGTCACACTCCTGCTCATGACCAGTCAGCTCTTTGAATCAGGAGAAATAACTCCTTGGAGGCAGACCAGACTGGCTAATCCTTCGGGTGCAGAGGATTGAGCTCAACCTATTCCTCAGTTCCCAGTACATCGTTATCACTGATGCAGTCAAGCCTCTCTCTTACATCTGTTCCTTTTATCTTTGCTCTCTGAACTTATCTACAAGGAACTCTTAAAATTTGTTTAATGCCTTTTTATTGAACGTGCTCTCATAAAATATGCTGTTTTGTATGCTTGTTTTATAGCTTTATTTATATATAATTGGTATACAAAAAAACTACACATATACAAAGTGTACAATATCCAACATATCCAAATTTTCTCTTGGCCCTCCTTAGTGGCTCCTCTCCTTGGGCAATCACTGATCTGCTGTCTGTCACTGTAAATTGGTTGCACTTTTAGGGCTGGGGATGTAACTCAGAGGTAGAGTGCTTGCCTAGTATACAAGAGGCCCTAGGTTCAATCTTTAGTCACAATGCTATAAATAATAATAATAATAAATACTTATTTAATAATTCAAATAATTAAATAAATAAAATATGGGATTATAGGTATGTTCCGCAGTACTTACCTGCCAGTTACTATTATTATTATTATTATTATTATTATTATTATTATTGTCAGGTGTGGTGGCACTTTGTTGAGGGCCACAGCGAGTCAGGATGACTCATGGCATTTTTGCCAGAAGTAGTGGTTGAGAGGTGACGAAAGCGAGCCATTAAGATGATGACTTTTGAGTTCTCGCGGAGTTCCCATTGAGTTCCAGTTGAGCTCTCGCAGGGATTCCTGAAGAGTTCACTGTTAGTTGGTGAAGTTCCCGTGGTGGGAGTTCCGGTTGGTGTGGTGTGTTCCTGGAAGAGCTGCGTGGGTGGCGTTCAGGAGAGTTCCCAGGGAGTGTGCTGGTGGAGTTCGGAAATAAAGTTTGTTCCTGCTTGAGTGGCTCGTGATTTGTGCCCAGCCAGACTGCGGCAGCACTTGCTTGTAATCCCAGCAGCTCAGGAGGCTGAGGCAGGAGGATCAAGAGTTCAAAGCAAGCCTCAGCAATTTAGGGAGGCCCTAAGTAACTCAGTTAGACCCTGTCTCTAAGTAAAATATAAAAAAGGGCTAGGGATGTGGCTCAGTGGTTAAGCTCCCTGGGTTCAATCATCAGTACAAAAAAAAAAATTAAAAAAAGAATACAACTAAAAAGTGGAATTTATGGGAGGCAAAAGTGAAAATTTGTTAACTAATGAACAGCTTTGATTTTTGGAGAGGAAAATTGATACAATCTCTAGTAGATATATTCAAGATAATAGAAGTACATTGCTAAAAGTCTTAATATAAATAGGTATTATTTATTGGGTTCATAATATATACTAGCCACTATTTATTTGTTTGTTTGTTTGTTTTGGTACCAGATATTGAACCCAAAGATGCTTAACCACTAAGCAACATCTCCAGCCCTTCTTATTTTTTATTTTGAAACGGGGTCTCATTAAGTTGCTTAGGGCCTCAATAAATTGCTGAGTCTGGCATGAACTTATGATCCTCCTGCCTCAGCCTCCCAAGACCCTGGGATTATAGGTATGTTCCACAGAACCTACCTGCCAGTCACTATTGTAAAACCTTTATGTATATAAACACATTTAATTACACAAGGCATGTGCAATTTTATTTCTTGGCGTGCTGGTGATCAAACCAAGGCTTGCATGTTAAACAAGTGCTCTATCACTGAGCTAAACCCCCCCCCCAGTAGGTACAATTTTTATCTCCCTTTATAGGTTATTCTCTAGAGAAATAAAATAATACCATGATTGACAAAACAATAGGAAGGGGAGAGAGGAGAAAAACTGGGAGGTGACACATGTGAAATTTTTACTGTTCATAGAAGTCATCAGATACTGACTAAATTTATTAAATCAAAACCGAGTGCATTGTCACACACCTGTAAATCCCAGCAGCTCCAGAGGCTGAGACAGGAGAATTGCGAGTTCAAAGCCAGCCTCAGCAAAAGTGAAGCTTTAAGCAACTCGGTGAGACCCTGTCTCTAAATAAAATACAAAATAGGGCTGGGAAGTGACTCAGTGGTTGAGTGCCCCTGAGTTCAATCCTCAGTACCAAAAAAAAAAAAAAAAAGATTTTAAGATGCTTATTTGAAATTATAATGATAACCATCAACAGCAGTTAAAAATAGAAATATCAAATTAAAAGAGAAATAAAAATGTGTAGTTGGATTCATAGTGTTCAACTACCATTATAATTGGTTGTATGTGTATTTGTGTGGGTTTCCTTTAGCTACTTCATTATTGTGAACCTGATTTATTTGTCCTTCCTGTCTCAGCTGAGATATTCCCTCCCCTACATTGCTAAAGCTCCCTGTGCTTTCCTGCCAGATTTATCACCATAATATTACAATTGGGAGTTTACATGTCTGTTGGGACTCTCCTTAAGAGAGGGACTGTGATGGTTTTTTTTTTTTGTGATACTGGGGATTAAATCCAGAGGTGCTTTACCACTGAGCCACATCCCCAGCTCCTTTTATATTTTATTTAGAGACAAGGTCTTGCTAAGTTGCCTAGGGAAAAGAGGTCTGGGGATATAGCTCAGAGGTAGAGCCCTTGAGTAGTATGCACTTGGCCAAGGAAAGGAGCTTTATCTGGTGAGAGCCTTCTAGTTGTATCATAAAATGGCAGAAAGCATCATGTGGTGAGAGAGAGCAAGATTTCAAAATTGAAGACTCAAGCCCTTTTTAAATGGGCATTAATCAATGCATGAGTTTAAAGCCCTTTTCTGACCAGAATACCCTCCAATTGATCTCACTCCCAATACTGTTGAATTCGGGATTAAGTTTGCAACACATGTTTTGGGATGATGATGAACCCAGCCTAATTCCATTTTAAAATTGGGAGCCATCTCGTCACAAGGTCAAGAAAAATTCATTTCTGTTTTACTGTAAAATGCTAAAATTTCTATTTGGCCTGACCATACTTTGATGCTTTAAAAACTTACTTGGAATTCTTGCCCATGCTTTGAACCTACCCGTGCCTGGCTCTCCTTGACTAGATAACAACCCTCTCTGAAATCCCAACTGCTTCTCATTAACTCTATGTTGAAATCTAAGTTTGCTCCCTACCTTGAGATGTTAAGTCATGTAGATCATTAACCTGCTGTCTGCACTTATATTAAACTTGCCTGAACCCTGTCAGCTGTAAGTTCCAAAGACAACCCCTTTTGTAACTTTTTATGTTATAAAAACTTCCCTGCAATCAGACCAGCTGCTGTTCTCTGATATGGCTTTTGGGGCAGACAGTTGCTGGCCAGCTCATTTGTGTAAACAATATAAACTTGCTTTAATTTGGTTTAAATTGCAGTCTATGCTCTTTTCTTTGCATTGTGGGTTAAACAGTGACACATTCAAACCATAGGAGTTGTCACAAAGTTATTCATAATACTTCCTTTTTATTCTTTTACTGTCAGATCTCTAATGAATAAAAGCATTCTTTCTATTTTTTTTTTCTTTTTAGTACCAGGAATTAAACAGGGGCTCTTAACCACTAAACCACATCCCCAGCCCTTTTTAATATTTTATTTAGAGACAGGGTCTCACTGAGTTGCTTAGGGCCTCTCTGATTTGTTGAGTCTGGCTTTAAACTCTCAATCCTCCTGCTTCAGCCTCCTGAGCTGCTGAGATTACAGGCATGTGCCACCACACCTGGCTCTTTCATTCTTGATATTGGTAATTTTTGTTCTTTAAAAAAAAAAAATCTTGATCAGTTTAGTTAGGTTTTATCAATTTTGTTAATTAGTCAAAGAACCTATTTTTCCCTTTTTAAAAAAATTTGGGGCTTGGAGTATAACTCAGTGGTGGAACACATGCTTAGCATGCTTGAGGTCCTAGATTTAATCCAAAAAATAAATGACTATAATTTTTTATTTATTCTTTCTAGAAATATATGCCAGTAGGGTGTATTCTGATATATTATACATACAGGATTCCCATTATTATGGTTGTATATGATGTGGAGTTACATTGGTCATGTATTAATATATAAGGATAAGGATAGGAAAGTAATGGAGGTGACAGCCAGTGACCCGGCCAACTTCTCATTGCTGGGTTCTTCTTCCTGCCCAGGAGAGTGTAAGCCACCCTAAGACTTAAAGTCTCAAATAATTAGTGAATAACAAAACACAAATGGCCAGAAATATATTTACAAAACTGAAGCCCCTGATAGATTAGTCCACGTGGGTGCTGGAACCAGACAAAGAAAAATGGAACTAGATAAAGAAAAAATATTTAAGGGGGTACATTAAAGGCAGGGATAAGGTTTTAAGGACGGAGTCTTGCTTCCTGATGTTTAGCAGTCAGCAAGTTGATTGGCATCTTCTCAGATCACACCCATCTCAGGTGCTATGTGGTATCTCTGCAGAGCTTGAGGGGAAAGTTCACCTGCATCAGGCAGTCAATCCCTGTGGGGGTGTCGTGGGAGGTTCCCAATGCCAGACTTATCCCCTCATTAGGCTACAATGCGCAACATAGTTCACACACAGCCCACGCTGCTGGTGAATGGAAAGATATGTCCGAGATTCATTCTACTGTCTTTTTTATTCCTGTCCCCCCCCACCCCAATTTCCCTTTATTCCCTTGTCTAGTACAATTAACTTCTGCTTTCCTCTCCTTGGTTGTGGTTTAGCTTAATTTTTTAAAAATTTTTATTTTATTTTTTTATTTGGGAATGAACCCAGTACTGGGATTAACCACTGAGCCACAACCCCTGCCCCCTTTTAAAAATATTTTATTTAGAAACAGGGTCTCACTGAATTGCTTAGGACCTCACTAAGTTGCTGAGGCTGGCTTTGAACTCCTAATCCTCCGGCTTTAGCCTCCAGAGCCACTGAGATTACAGGTCCTCACCACTGTGCCCAGCTGGTTCACATAATTTTGTTTTTTTTGGTGGGGGGTACTGGGGATTGAACTCAGGGGTACTCAACCATTGAGCCACATTCCCAGCCCTATATTTGTATTTTTATTTAGAGACAGGGTCTACACTGAGTTGCTTAGTGCCCCACCTCACATTTGCTGAGGCTAGCTTTGAACTTGCAATCCTCTTGCCTCAGCTTTCCGAGCTGCTGGGATTATAGGCATGCACCACCAGGTCTGGCTCGAAGTATCCATCTTTTTTTTTTTTTTAAATAGCCTTTTTTTTTTTTAAGTAGCCTTTTTTTTTTTTTTTTTTTTTTTGAGAGAGAGAGAGAGAGAGGGAGAACTTTAGTATTTATTTTTTAGTTATCGGCGGACACAACATCTTTGTTTGTACGTGGTGCTGAGGATCGAACCCGGGCCACACGCATGCCAGGCAAGCGCACTACCACTTGAGCCACATCCCCAGCCCCTTTAAGTAGCCTTTTTAAAAAATATATATTCTTTCATAACTTTACTTTAATTATTTTTTTATGAGGAGCTAAGGATAGAACCCAATGCCTCACCCATGCTAAGCAAGTACTCTACCACTGAGCTACAGCCCAAGTCCTCACAGTATCCCTCTTAACAAAGGTTTCCTGGATTATTGTATCAAGAATGACAGAACAAATCTGGAAACAAGACACCACTTCTACTAACATTTCAAAGCATGTGACAACAAAGCAAGTTGTCACATGGCCATGCTTAACTGTGGGTGGAATGGGGAAGACATCCCACAATATGCCCAAGGGGAGTAACCAGGAATATGTGAAAAGTCCTAGCATCTATCATATCCACAAAACTCATCTCATAGCCACTATGAATCGTGGTTGTGAACCATAGTTCAGATAACACTGGTTTAAAGGCTTGTTTTTATTTTTGTGTTTGTCATGCTGGGGATTGAACCCAAGGGGCTTGTGTATGCTAGCAAGCACTCTACCAGTGAGTTCAGTTTAAAGGTTTCTTTTTGTTTTTCTGGTACCGGAGACTGAACACAGGGGCACTTAACCACTGAGCTATGTCCCCACACCTTTTTATTTTTTTGAGACAGGATCTCGATAAATTGCTTAGGGCCTTGCTAAATTGCTGACTGGATTTGAACTTGCAACCCTCCTGTCTCAGCCTCGAGTTGCTGGGATTACACGTGATAAAGAATTCTTATGTTAAAAAAAATAATAATTCTTATGTTGATTTTACAATCTGACTCATTATTAACTCCCTTCTGCTGTCCCAAGATCTGCCACTAGGGATGCTCAAAACACATCCTCTCCCCAACCTTTGTGAGGCCAGGGCAAAAGAACAGTCTGTATAGATAATGAATAATTGGTCAGGAAAATGGAAGCTGATTCAAGGGAAATAAAATTCTAATACCTCCTGAGCATTTACCCCTCCTCCATCCTGTTGCTAAGGTCACCTGCCTCCAAGGAATTGTTTCTCCCAACAAGGAGTTGTTAATGAGCACCCCCTTGGTGGCTCCTTTCCCACTCTTAGGATGGGAGGAGGGGGCGTGAAAACAAAGGAAATCTGAAATCTATCAGAGAGATAGGACACCCCTACTCCTTTGCACACCAACGTGGACCCACTTCTCTGTGGAGGAGTCTCTTTAAATAAAACTTTTTACTTTTTTTTTTTTTTTTAAGAAAGAGAGGGAGGAGAGAGAGAATTTTTTAATATTTATTTTTCAGTTTTCAGTGGACACAACATCTTTTATTTTTATGTGGTGCTGAGGATTGAACCCAGGGCCCTGCGCATGCCAGGCGAGCGCGTTACCGCTTGAGCCACATCCCCAGTCCTAGAACTTTTTACTTTTGCCTTGGCATTTCTCTGGGACTCAATGGGAACATTGGTAACATCTCTGGTCTCATTAGAACAGTCCTATTTGGAGATGGCCTCTCTCTTCCCTAAATCTGCCCTTCTCCAGGCATAACAATTGTCAGTTGTTCTTCCCAGAATGGGCCTTCCTATTTCCTTTCCTTCCTGTTTACTCTCCTCAAGCTACAACCGAGTTTGCCAATATGCCTCTTAAAGTATAGCCTCAAAATATGTTGAGCACCTTGGAGTTTATCAGTTCCCACTTAAGAGAGATGAGGGATGAATAAACTTAAGGATAGGAGTGATCTTTTTCTGTAGAGCCAGTTAATTAATTTCCTCATTCAGCAAATGCAACTGATAATCATATTCCTAGTGGGAGGCCCATGAAATCTGATCAGCTTGTTTTCCAGCTTAAAACCCCTACAATGATATCTAATTACTCTGGATAAAATGCTCATTCCTTTACCAAATTTGGAAGGCCTGGTGTAATTGGCTTTTGCCTTTTTTATTTTATTTTTTTACTTGTTTCTCTAGCCTTGTATTTTACAGCCATTTCTTTCTCTCACTGTTGCAAGTTATTAGACCTTGTTTGTGTCCTGGAATATACTCTCTTGCCTTAGTGTTACTGTTGGGATGTCCAGCTGAAATCCAGGTCCTTGGTGTCCCAAAGAATTGAGCAAGACACACAGAGGTTAACAGGCAAAGTACAGAATAATTGAAGATGAAAGTAGCATTCTGTTAGGTAGAGCAGAGTGGGCCAAGAGAGAAAAAGGCTCATGGCCTCAGTGGCTGAAAATAGGGTCTTATAATGCTGAGCTGAGGCGTTCTCTTCCCTAAATGGACCTGATTGAAGATCTTACCCCATTTGTTCCCATTGGTTACTTTATGATTCCTGATTAGATTATTCTTCATTCTCCACTGCCCTTGGGAATTGTCACGGTCATGACTGTTCTTGTCTTGTTCTCCAGTGGCTTCTTTCTTACACCCTGTTCTCCACCACCCTGGTGTCCCTGAACTCCTACCTAGTAGGGGCGCCAGTACTGGAATGGAACCCAGGGGCACTTTACCACTGAGTTACTTCCCTGGTTCTTTTTATGTTTTATTTGACATAGGATTTGGCTAAATTGCTAAGGTTAGCCTGGAATTTGGAATCCTCCTTGCTGAGATTACCTGCATGTGTGCCACCATATCCAGCTTGGAGCTTCACATTCTTAGGACCCATTCTTCCTGTTAGAGCATTCCACATACCCTCCTCTGCCTCACTAAATTGATTCCTCTTCATCCTCAGATGTGTTTTTTTTTTTTTAAGTATTTATTCTTAAGTTTTAGGTGGACACAATATCTTTATTTTACATTTATGTGGTGCTGAGGATCGAACCCAGTGCCTCATGCATGCTAGGCAAGCACTCTACCACTGAGCCACAACCTTAGCCCTCATCCTCAGATGTGTTAAAAAATCTCTTCCAGGCTGGGGTTGTAGCTCAGTGGTAGAGTGCTTGCCTAGCATGTGCAAGGCACTGGGTTCATTTCTCAGCACCACATCTAAATAAATAAAATAAAAGTCAATCAACAATTAAAAAAATATATGATTGATATATATATATATATATATATATATATATATATATATATATATATATATCTTCCTCCAGATTAGGTTAGGTCTCCCAGGCATATATGCTCTTTATACTTCTCTCAGGACTTTGTAATTTGCTTGAAATTAACTGTAATTAATCTGTAATTACTTGTCTATTTTGCCCCAACAAAAAGGATCTTGTCCATTCTGTTCACATTCTATTTAATATTTATGATTAGGCCTAGAGCATAAGAGGTACTCAAATATGTATTGACTACCTATAATACATACCTAGCATGTTGGAGTTTGGAGATGCAAAGACAAATATTACCTTCCTTCCCTCAATATTTCTTAGCCTGGAAATGGGGTAAAGGCGAAAAAGAAAACACAAGGAAGTACTGTATCCATAGTATACACAGAAGCAGGATCAATCAGATTGCTTTAGAGGGCTTCTTAGAGCAGGTGCAAATTTGCTCTTTGAGCAAGAAGAGCAGAGGGAATAGGGCACCTGACAGAGAAGACAATGTGACATGACTCAGAGGCATCACCGAGGCAAGTTTTACTTGGGATGGATACAATCTCTGAAAAAAAGGATTAGGGGATAGGAGAATGAAACAATCAACAACCAGGGGTCATCGCAGAGTTTGGACTTGATCCTACAAACACAGAGAACAAAGAATTGTAAACAGATTAATCACACTGTCAGGTTTGGGTTTTTGTTTCTGTTTGTTTCTGTTTTTGCAGTACAGGGGATTGAATCCAGGATCTCACATATGCTCAGCCTGCACTCTATCACTGAACTATACCCCCAGTCCCCTGTTTTGGGATTTTATCATGCCAGTTAATAAATAATAAGTAATTTATCAAATGTAAGTGTTAATTTGTGGGGGGTGGGTTACTAGGGATTTAACCCACAGTCACTTTACCACTAAACTACATCCCCAGCCCTTTTAAAAAAAAAAAAAAATTTTTTTTGGTACCAGAAATTAAACCCAGGGATGCTTAACCATCGAGCCACATCCTCAGCCCGTTTTTATTTTTTATTTTGAGACAGAGTCTTGTTAAGTTGCTTAGGGCCTCACTAAATTGCTAAGAATGGCTTTTAAATTGAAATCCTCCTGCCTCAGGCTCCTGAGCTGCTGGGATTACAGGCAAGCACCATTATACCGAGCATAAATGTTAAATTTTAAAAAAGAATTTTTTTTAGTTGTATGTCAACACAATACCTTTATTTTTTAAATTTATTTTTATGTGGTGCTGAGGATCAAACCAAGAGCCTCACACATACAAGACAAGCACTCTACCACTGAGGCACAACCCCAGCCCCATAAAGGTTAAATTTTGACTTAAACTTATTTACCCCGCAAAATTAGTAGCTTAAAACAATCATCATTTTATTTGCTTATGTTTCTGAAGTCAATTTAGGCTGGTCTTGACTGGGGTCATACACACAGTTGAGGCCATCTGACTGCTGTTCTGAGGTTGAAAGGTCTAAGACTGCTTCTGTCACAGGTTTCCAGGAGGATGACCAGGCTTTTTCACATGCAGCTGAAGAGTTCTAAGATGATAGTGGAAGCTGCAAGACCTTTTGGTGCCAAGGCTCAAAAAGCTGTATGGTATGTGTTCCACCAGATTTTACTGGACAAAACAAATCATTATATCAACCCAGATTCAAAAGGTAGAAAAAAATTCTATTTCTGGATGAGAAAAGCAGCAAAGTATTGGGACAGGATGGGAGAAATTACTGACATAAGCAACCATACAACAAAGGGTGTTACAGGGACCATAAGGGAGAATTACGATTAGAGTCACGGAAACCAATTTTGAAGTATTGCCACTGTTCAGTGAGAAATGAAAAGACCTCACCCAACACATGAACATAGAAAGGAAAGGGAGAAATAAAGATATTTCAAGAAAGAAATTTCAGCCAGGTGTGATGGTATATGCCTAAAATCCCAGCGATTTGGGAGGTTAAGGCAGGAGGACCCCAATCTCAGCAATTTAGCAAGGCCCTAAGCAATTTAGTGAGACCCTGTCTCAAAATAAAAAATAAAAAGAGTGTAGCTCATTGGTTAAAAAACAAATAAACAAACAAACAAACAAAAACCCTGGGTTAAATCCCTAGTACCAAAAAATAAAAGAATATATATATATATATATATATATATATATATATATATATATATGAAGATAAGAAACAAATTAAGTATGTAAACTAATGCTCTCTTAATGTGGGCATGGCTAAGAAAAATGTTCAGTACCCAATAATTTATCACCACTGCTATTATTACTAATGAGAAGTCATCATGGGTAACTACAATTTCTAGTTAAATTGGGTAGCAACATAGATGGTGGAGATAAAGAATGCAGATGGGAAGGGCAGACTAGCAGGGGAGAAAGTGATGATTTGAATTGAGGTGGATGGTGGTGGGGTGGAGGGGCCCTCTGCTTGTTCCCCTCACACAGTACTGGGGATTGAACTCAGGAGTGCTTTACCACTGAGGTACACCCCCCTCCTTTTTTTTTCAGTTTGAGACAGGATCTCATTAAGTTACCAAAGTTGGCCTCTAAGTTGCAATCATTCTGCTTGAGCCTCCCAGGTCTCTGGATTAAAAGTATGTGCCACTCTTTCTGTCTGGTTCTTCTTGTCCCCTATTCTTCCACTAAAGGCCATCAAATCCTGAGATCTTCTAATCCCTATTTTTTTTTTTTTTTTGACAGAGAGAGAGAGAGAGAGAGAGAAAGAGAGAGAGAGAGAGATTTTTTAATATTTATTTTTTTTTAGCTTTTGGTGGACAGCATTTTTATTTCATTTTTTTAATATGGTGCTGAGGATCGAACCCAGCGCCATATTAAAAAAATGCCAGGTAAAAAAATGCTCACCAGGTATGCCAGGTGAGCACGCTACTGCTTGAGCCACATCCCCGGCCTAATTTTTTTTTTTTTAAGAGAGAGAGAGAGAGATTTTTTTTTTTAATATTTATTTTTTAGTTTTCGGCGGACACAACATCTTTATTTGTATGTGGTACTGAGGATCGAACCCAGGCTGCACGCATGCCAGGCAAGTGAGCTACCGCTTGAACCACATCCCCAGGCCCCCTAAATTTTTAACTAGGGGTTTATAGATGAGATTTAGGGAGTGCCAAACACTTGAAATTACATGTAAAATGCTGTAGTGATCTTTATTTTTTTCCCTAGAAGGGCCAAAGCTTTCAGTTTCTCATGAAGATTTGTGACCCAAAAAGATGAAAACCACAGATCCAAACTCTCTCTCCAGTATTAAACATAGCTGCCAAAACACCTGGTCCCCCACTATAGTTGAGCTGTTGTATGTCACTGGGAAAGAAACTCATGAACAAGACTGTAGCAACATTGCCCAGGTTCTTGATATGGCTGGTCCCACAGCCCACATTAAGCCATATTTGAAACATTATACACTGCGGCCTTGGTTTTCAACCCACTTCTTTCTTTTTGGAGGGACTCAGGTATACAATGTTGGACAAATCATAATCCTCACAATGTGTTTTTACCACTTTTATCACACAAAACTTACTTTTATGTATAGCGTTTTTAATAATGTAATAAGCACCACACATGAAAACTAGAACCTTGAAAGTGACCTCATTTTATGTTCCCTCCAGCCTCATCCTATCACCCTACCCATAGGAACCATTATCCTCAATCCTAGTGATAATTATTCTTTCCTTTTCACCATAATATATATACTCATAACTTCATGGATAGAATAACTATTGTTAGATTCATAGCTGAAAAGGACCACTGGGAGATGGCAGAAACTGTAGGAAGTAGACCTAGTTGAAAGGAGTAGGTCCTTAAGGGTGTGACACTGGGGAACTGTATTTTGTCCCCAGTCCCTTCCCCTCTATCTGTCCCTGCTTCCTAGCTGCCATGAGGTAGCTAGGAAGACCATATTCTTCCCACTATGATTCTCTGCTTTACTTTAGGCTGAAAGCAATGAAGCCAGCTGACCTTGTACTGACTTCTGAATCCATGAGCCAAAATAAATCTTTTCTCCTTTAAGTTGGCTTTCCCAGGTATTTTTGTCACAGTGAAGGAAACTTGACTAATGCAACTATATATTATATGATTCCATTTTTTTGAGTGTGTTTGTGTGTGGTGCTGGGGATTGAACCCAGGACCTTGTACATGAGAGGCAAGCATTCTACCAAGCCATATCCCGAGCCATGATTCCATTTATATATACAAAAATTTCCCAATGACAGGAATTTGAAAGGATTCACCAATCCTCATAGAACTCAACCACCTAAGATTTTAATTTAAAGGCAAAAGACATAGGGCAGTAAGAGAAAGACTGGGCAGGTAAACATCAGAAATCTGAGAGACACGCCTATAATCCCAGCAGCTCTGGAGCCTGAGGCAAGGGGATGGCAAATTGAAAGCCAGCCTCAGCAACTTAGTGAAGCCCTAAACAACTTAGAGAGACCTGTCTCAAAATAAAAAATGAAAATAGCTGGGGATTGTGGGAGACCAACCTTGCATGTGACTGAGTCACACGCCCCGGCTGGGTGCTGAGGCGCTCAGTCACAGAAATGTGGCAGAGCTTTCCCCACCCTTTTTGGGTTTGAGGGTCGGTGTCTCATGCATGGGTGTATCTTGCTACAGCCCCATGGGTGAAGCTATGCTCACCTGTTCCTTTGTAATATAATCCCTTGCCCTATTTAGGATAGAATCTTCCATGGAAGATGTGTGTGTTCCCTTCTCTTACTGTGCTCTAGGGTGTGGCCTACCCAGGTGTCAGTCAACCTGCTGACAGTGGACATCATGAAGATAGACTCAGCCCCCTGAAACCTGACCCCTTGCCTCATTTGAATAGCTTCTCAATAAAAGGGGTCAGTGCATGCTCTCACTCCCTCTTTCTGCAGACCTTTAAGGTCAGAGGAGCCGTTACAGCGACCCCAAAGAAAAAGGTATTTGTGTCTCTTGTGTGGTTATTTTGTGCAGCCCAGTTAGCCCAGTTCAATTGGAGTGACCCCTGAGCCTTTTAGTCGTGAACAGAAACCCGGCAGGGGATGTGTCTCAGTGTTAAGCACCTAAGTGTCCCCTGGGTTCAATCCCTGGTAACAAAAAAAAAAGAAAGAAAGAAATTTGAGAAACATCCCTGTATGTACAGGTTCTTTATTTACACATGAACTGCACTGAGAGGGTTTTTGGTTAAATCACCTTGAACCCTGATGTATGTGAGAAATTTTGGCTTTGGGAAAGCTCAAATCAGAAGTGCCCAGGAAGGTTTTTGTGTTACTCTGACCACAGAACCTACCCAGATACATGTAACTAGTCAAATTAGTTACAAACGCTCAGTAAAGAAAGTGATTCTGGCAGCCGGGGTGGGGGTGGGGCAGATGATCTTCGGACTTCAAGTAAAACATTATAATGCCCTTCTCTTGACCAAGAGTGAAAAACTAGAGATCCAGATGTCCTGAGAGAAATAAAATTGAAAAATAAAACAAAAAAGCAAACAAAAAAAAGATGTCCCCAACCTGGGCACAGTGGCACACAGCTGTAATCCTAGTGACTCAGGAGGCTGAGGCAGGAGGATCAAAAGTTCAAAGCCAGCCTCAGCAACTTAGCGAGGCTCTAAGCAACTAGCAAGAACTTGTGTCAAAATAAAAAATAAAAAGGACTGGGGATGTGGCTCAATGGTTTAGCAACTCTGGGGTTCAATCCCTGGTACCAAAAAATAATTTAAAAAAAAGTCCCTAAAGAAGATGAAGCTTTTACAGTCTAATTATAAATCAACTCTGTCTTCTACAACATGAAATTTTGGAAGAGACAAAACTATAGTGACAGAAAGCAGATCAAGGGTTATCTGGGAACAGGAACAGGGAATGGGGATTGAGTACAAAGGAGCACAAGGAATCTTTTTAGCAGATGAAATTACTGTCTACATCTTGTTGGTGATCATGGCTATACTATTATATACAATTATCAAAATTCACTAAACAGCACATTTTAAACTAATGGATTACACAGTATATAAATAATAACAAAAAGAAAAAAACTTTTCTTTCAAAAAAGGCATCATACTATACTTACTCTTTTGGGATTAAATTTTCTTGCTTCATGTATTTTTTTTGTTGTTGTTGTTGTTTGTTTGTTTGTTTCTCTAAAACTTTATTTCAAAGTTATTCACCTTACCATCAATAAGGTTTATGGTTAATGCTCTGTGCCAGTATTACCAGGTTTGCCCATTGCCGGCAATGGACTTTGAGAAAACCCATTTCTTGGCAATCAAACATTAAATTACTCTTTTCAACATACTGAACTCCCAAAACTTGGAAAAGTATTACATGCACCATTTTCCCACCATTCTTTTAAATCTGGGCTTACATTATTAATCTACATCAGTGGATGTTAAAATGAAGTCATTTTAACAAATTATGACTGTACAAATCAAAATACCACTAGTTAATATTAGACAAGAGTATCTTACAAACACTACATTACATATTAGCTTGCAACCTGAAACATTACATTTTGTTTATTTTCGATAACTGAAACTTCACAGAATTTAATGGTAAATACAGTTTTAGGGCTGGGGATGTGGCTCAAGCGGTAGCGCGCTCGCCTGGCATGCGTGCGGCCCGGGTTCGATCCTCAGCACCACATACAAACAAAGATGTTGTGTCTGCCGAAAACTAAAAAATAAATATTAAAAAAAATTCTCTCTCTCTGTCTCTCTCTCTTTAAAAAAGAAAAAAAAAGTTTTAAAAATTTAGTTCTGTACATTAGTTCCAATTATCTCTATTTTACAATCTATAAGGCTCATGTCATAGTTCAGCACCAAAAACATCTATAAAACTTTCTAACCAATCTCTTTCATTCCATGTGATAGTTTTTTGTTTTTTAAAGGTGAATGTCCAAGAAAAGGCTTTATAAACCTTACTTCCAGACCTTGAAGTGGAATACTCTTTTTGGCTAGTCAGACTATGTAAAAACTTAGGTTGTACCTTCTTATTTTCATCGAACAGATACAAAAACAAAGACCCACACAAACACACACATAAAACAAAAAGAACTCATACCACAAATCTGTCAGTCTAGAAATTGAATTTGTAACACTGAAACATAAGTAGCCTAATAATGCCCTGCTCCAACCTTCCTTTCCAGTTTAAAATTTTAAAAAGGCATCAAAGAAATGTTTTATGTATCCTTTAAAATAAGGTGTAAAGAAGGATTGCAACAAAAAGCTTCCTCATACACACCTCCAATAACATCTCCATGTTGCTGAGCACAGTCCACCATGAACTGATCAGGAGCACTCAGCTCCTGCAGCTATCGTGACAGCTCCCAAACAGACCATGCTTTTTATGCCAGAAGCCTGCTCAATGCTAGTGTCTCTCTGTTCAGAGATCATCACAATAATGTCACTGTTGGTCTGGATAATATTCCAGACAACATGTCACTGTTGGTCTGGATAATATTCCAGAACCAGTGTTACTGTCCTAACTCTTTTCTGCCTCTCTAGGATTTATAAATCTGAGAAAAAGAATGTTTGTCTTGCCATTTTCAAAGAGTATTTGTGCATATCACATTTTAAGACCACATTCCCCAAGCTAGAAAAAATTTTCAAAAACCACAGGTACTTTCAACAATCTTGTTGTTCAAAGTATAAAATTCTTACACATTAAAAAAAAAATTAAATTGGAGACTAGTACCTCTGCTTTCCTCTAACAGAAGCACAGGATTCATACTACATTTAAAAACTAAATTTCATGCATATAAATGGCCAGAGAGGTATAAAGTTTACAGAGCCCTTAACATCATTCGAGTACATTTAGAATTGGCTAGACCACAACAGGAAGCATGTTAGCAAATTGGGCAGATAGACTTATCCAAGAGCACAACAGTCACATAAAAATTTAAGTCAGTCACATAAAAATTTAAGCAATGTGTAATTCTTTAAAATTGTCCCTAGACATTCCCTTCCTCCAACCATTCCCCTATCCCCACCCCAACCCAAACACACTGTGAAGTCTCGCAGTTCACGGAGTATCTTAATGTTCCCCATTACTAATGACAGCTACTTTGGGTTCTGCTGCTGATGCAGGGAGCCTTGGCACTTTCTTAGCAGGGCTTGGAATATGCTCAGTTGCTGTATTTGAATGCACGAGTCCTCCTCCTTCACCCAAAGTGTCATCATTTGGAGAGGGGCGACGAGCTTACGTTCTTCTATGCTTTTCATTCACTCTAACTAGGTACCATGTTCCTTCAAAGAGTGAATCTATTGAACACTGGGGTATATAGTTGGCCAAGTGATGAGTGTCCTCTCTGAGCTTCATGTTTTCAGCAAAGACATCTGGTGCTACACAAGTTCTTGAGTCAAGCCTTGATTTAAGATCACATAAACTTGCTGTTATTTTATCAAGAGCAGACCATGGTGTGGCATCTTGTGTAACTTTAAGAGAGTTCAAGGTGGCAGCCAAACCAGAACCATAAGAGAACACTCCTATCCTCTTCCCTGCCAACTGCTGAGGAGAGTACTGGGCTAGAACAGAAGCAAGGGAACCATATACTGAGGATGTATACATATTTCCATTTTGATTTGATACCAGCAAAGATGCCTTTGTTTTCTGATTAAAGAGTTCAGAACTAGCCTTCATAAATGCCTTTTCCACATCTCTGTCAAAGTAAATATCTTCTAATTTAACATCCCCGAAAGCTTCCAGGCCACTGTAGATAGCATTTTTATCTCTGTTCTGGTCATTAAGGAAGTCATTCAGCATCATCTGAGCTAGAGATTTCTGAACCAGTTTACAATATGGTGAGTGAAAGATCATGAAGCCAAAATCATTTAAGGTAAAATCTTTATCATTTCCCTCTTTCTGCCACTGGGCATGGATCTTTTTGCGGTAGACAGAATAGCAGCGGTCTAATGCACTGAGGTAGCATTGTATGGAGAGTTTTCCATCGACTATAGGATATTCGGAGACCATATCGGACTTGTAAAAATCATAGGCATGTTGCATATGTATTCCACGAAGCCCTCGGTCAAAAATTAAAGGAGCATTTGGCCCAATCAGCAAAGCCACAGCTCCAACTCCACCTGTAGGTCTGGCATTTCCTGTGGCATATATAGCAATATCTCCTGCAACTACCAGGGCATACAGTCCATCCCAAGAGCTGAACTCAATCCAGTTAACAGCATTGAAGACAGCAGCTGTGCCTCCATAGCACGCATTAGTTGTATCTATTCCTTCTATATCTGTATTCCCAGACTCCTCAAATAGCTGCATCAAATTAGTCTTCACTGACTTTGATTTGTCAGTGATTGTCTCTGTTCCAACTTCTAACCATCCAATGCAATCATAAGAAACCATTAGATTTCTTTAAATCTTAATTTAATTTCTTTAAATTAGATTTCTTCAACCATTAGATTCTGAACCACAATTAGGCAAAGAGAGTTGATATCTTCTCCATCTGTGCAGAAGCCCATCCTGGCCTGGCCCAAGCCAATGGTATACTTTCCAGCATCTACACCATCATATTTTTCCAACTCTGCTTGATCAACATATTGAGAAGGAAAATAGATCTCAAGGGCAACAATTCCCACATCTTTTGGCCCAACAAGCTTCTGCATTCAAAGGAAGTGACCCAGGCATGGTGAAAGAGCCAGATGTGACCGGTAGTGACCACAGGAAAAGGCCAAGCCGCGAAAGACCGTACACGGCACCTCCCCTCCGCTACCAGCTTTATAGCCGCCGACCCACCCGACTCCGGCACAGCCGGGAGTCAGTGGGAGGCGGGACAATGCTTCATGTTTTATTGCTAAAATTCATCCATATTATTATATTTCTGTATTAGTCAACTCTTCATTGCTGTGACCAAAATGCGTGAAAAGAACAACTTAGGGGGCTGGGGATGTGGCTCAAGCGGTAGCGCTCATGCCTGGCATGCGCAGGGCGCTGGGTTCGATCCTCAGTACCACATAAAAATAAAATAAAGATGTTGTGTCCACCGAAAACTAAAAAATAAATATTAAAAAATTATCTCTCTCTTTAAAAAAAAAAAAGAACAACTTAGGGGCTGGGGCTGTGGCTCAGTGGTAGACTACTTGCCTAGCATGTATGAGGCACTGGATTCAATTCTCAGCACTGCATATAAATAAACAAAGTACATTGACAATTAAGAAAATATTAAAAAAAAAAAAAAAAAGAACAACTTAGAGGAGGCAAAGTTAATTTGGCTCATGGTTTCAGAGGTTCAGTTCATGACCAGCCATGAACTCCATTGATCTGGGCCTAAGGTGAGGTGAAGAATCATGGCAGAGGGGTGTGGTAGAGGACCTCAGGACAGTTGGAGAACAGAAAAGAGGAGGAACAAGGGGGATAAAATACAATCCCAAGGGCACACCCCCAGGACCCACCTCCTCCAGTCATGCTCCATTTGCCAACAGTAGTTCTTTCAAAGTATTCATCTATTAAATGAATTAATCCACTGACTAATTAATTCATTAATCCACTCTCACAATCTAACCATTTCACCTCTGAATATTCTTGCATTGTCTATCACATGTGCTTATGGGGGAACACCTCATATCCAAACCATAATAGTACTGCTATAGTTCATTTGTTTTTATTTTGACAACTATATTTTTCTTTTCTTTGTTTGGCACTAGGGATTGAAACCAGGGGAGCTTAAGAACTGAGCCATATCGCTGGCCCTTTTTTTAAATTTGATTTTGAGACAGGGTCTCGCTAAGTTGCTGAGGCTGGCTTTGAATTCATGATCCCCCTGCCTCAGCCTCCCAAGCCACTGGGATTACAGGCATGCACCACTGTGCCTGGCTACAACTACATAACATTTCATTGTGTGGCTATTTCAGTTAATTCACCCACTCTTTTATTTCATGGACATTTGGATTATTTCCTGGCTTTTGCTTTTGTGAACAGGCTGCTTTGAACATCCTTCACATGTGCCCTGGTGTACACGTATGAGTTTCTCTGGGATTTATCCTTAGTATGGAAAAACTGGGTACAGGGTAAATGAATATTCAATTACAGGAGATAGTAGCTTTGTGGCACTCACTGTAATCCCAGAAATTTAGAAGGCTGAGGTGAGAGGGTCACAAGTTCATGGCCAGCCTGCACAATTTAGGGAGAACCTGTTCCAAAAATAAAAAAGTGCTGGGCCGGGCATGGTGGTGCTCTCCTGTAATCCCAGGGGCTTGGGAGGCTGAGGCAGGAGGATTGTGAGTTCAAAGCCAGCCTTAGCAAAAGTGAGGTGCTAAGCAACTCAGTGAGACCCTGTCTCTAAATAAAATACAAAATTGGGCTGGGGATGTGGCTCAATGGTCAAGTGCCCCTGAGTTCAAACCCCAGTACCTCTCCCTAAAAAAAAAGTGCTGGGGATGTTGCTCAGTGGTAAAGTGCCCTTGGGATCCTCAATACCACAAATCAATTATAAGAGAGAATCAAACTGTTTTCCAAAGTAGTTCTCTACTTTTCTTACCTGAGGTGGTGCCCCCAATTAGAATGAGATTACAGGGACAGGAAAGCCTCTCCTTTTGAACTATTATTACTTAATATTCACATAGCACCAGACTGGTCAAGAGGCCAAGGACCAAAACAGCAAGTAGGAACCATATGCATAAAAGCTGGTTGAGGTCCTACTCAGAGTACCAGCCAAGCTCCTGGAGCTCTACCTTCTTAGCTTCACTTGATTTGGAGTCTAAAAGATCTTTCAGAGCCTAGTGACAATGCAAATCCTAAGAATGAAAAAGGCTTAAGCTCACTAAAGTCTTTCTCATCTGACATCTTTAACAGTCAAATAAGGATTAACAAGAAAAGCATAAAGGGCAAAAGGAATGGCAGCAAGAGGTAGAAGAGGAATAGGGACAACAGGAAGAGTCAAGAAACCTTCAGGTATTCTAAAGTCATGCACCCTTTCTTGCACAAGGGTCAGTTTTTCAGAATAACAATGACTACAAAATTTTATGAAAAAAATTTTCAGGTAACCACAAGCAATTTTTAATCTCCCTGCCACTAAAGGTTACCATTTTTTGGCTAATATTACAAAGATGTAAATAGCATGCAGTCAGTAAATTATATAGTGTTGCCCCCAAATAGACATTATATGAGGTGAAAACCTATGATGCTGGGGGAAGAGTTCAGAGGGATTTTGAAATAGGCCAAAGAGCAGGTACTAGAATTTGGTTACAGATGAGAAACAAGAACAAAAAAAATCTGGTACAAAACAAAACATTAGGATATTCCTAGGCACTCAGAAAGCAAAAGGAGGTGAGTTGTCATTCTGAAGGCTGTAGAGGTCTGATTATCTCCCAGTTCTATATATCTCCCAGTTCTATAGTTTTCAGAGCTCCCTAGCTTCCTGACATACAGAAGTCCACAGAATACTTACTATTAAGAAACACACAAAAGTATGATATCCCTATGGCAGAAGAAGCTTCTCTATCTACATTTGACAGCAGAAGGAATGGTCAGAATTACTCAGCTAAGGACAGCTTTCTCAATGAGTAAGTAAGCAAATTATTGTGCACTGGCTTAACGTTTTTAGTTACTTATTCCTTAAATTAGATCATAGGCCATATGGAGAAACTAGGGGGGCTTGCTGAACTATCAACTAATTAAGCAGAACTCACCTCAAGTGTGAGAGGAACTCTATAATCAGAGGCCAGTCTCAAACACCAGTCTGAGATCCTGAGCTTGGCCACCAAGGAGTTAGTGTTCAGCAGCTGCAGTTGGTACAAATGCAACTATAACAGTACTTGCACTGACATAAAGCCCCTGACATATCCCCAGCTCTATGGAACTTCAACAATTTTATTTGCTAAATGCTTCTTCACAAGT
Source organism: Marmota flaviventris (assembly GCF_047511675.1). NCBI lineage: Eukaryota > Metazoa > Chordata > Mammalia > Rodentia > Sciuridae > Marmota > Marmota flaviventris. The sequence continues at coordinate 35,862,998 of NC_092507.1, read as the reverse complement.
ATACAGCTTACAGTGTAGGTTTCTCATTGGTTTTTTTCCTTCTAACCTCCAAATGGGACAGGCACCATTAGCATAAGCTTGGCAAAAGGGGAAGGGTAATAAGTGAGTTAGAAAACTGTTGATACTTCACAATTGAGCGGTAGGACAAACTCCTACTTCCTACTGCTTAAAACTGCAGAAAAAACTCAGGATGGAGACGGGATCTAGAGTGCATCTCTGTCACTGGTCTCAGTTTCCAGTGCCTCCAATAGAGTACATCCTTTGTCTTCCTACTGCAGGGACAAGTGATGCTAGGTCAGCCTACGCATTTTGCAGAAGTACATAGGCCCAAAATTGGCCATGAGGTTTGGTATTACCAGCTCCCCAACCTGGCAGGATGGGAAGAAACAGAATGTGTCCATGAAAAGTTTTCGGAAGTGAGAGAGGTCTTCCACCTGAACTTTGATGCTATATTGATTGGCCAGAAGTTCGATGGTACCTTGCACCACATATTCATTCTGTAAGTGTGAGAGGGAGCAGGTAGAATAGACAACATGGCCTCCCGGTTTGGTGGCAAGGAGTCCAGCCCTGAAACCAGAAAGAGAAAGAAGCAATTTCTATTGAGCTTCCCAGCAATGGAAGAGCAACATAAACAGCTGGAAACACATGTAGGGGAGTTCTAATAAGTGATAGATAGCTGGATTGGAGAGACTCTGAAGTCCCTTTCATGATGACTCTTTCTGAAAAATCATCCTTTTATTTATTTATTTATTTTGGTGGGGGGGGGTGTTAAGGAGTAGGATTTATTCAAATGAGAAGAAAAGAAACCAGGGTAAAAAGGGACTAGAAAGTGTTTGCCAGCAAAGTCTTTTTTTTTTTTTTTTGTACCAGGGATTTAACCCAGGGGTATTGAGTCACATCCTCAGCCCTTTTTATTTTGAGATAGGGTCTTGCTAAATTGCTATGGCCCTGCTTAGTTGTTGAGGTTGGCCTCAAACTTGCAATCCTCCTGCCTCAGCCTCTCGAGTTGCTGGGATTATAGATGTGCACCACCACACCTGGCCTGAAAACTCATTTTTTTAAAAATATTTTTTTAGTTATAGAAGAACACAATATCTTTTTTTTATTTATATGTGGTGCTGAGGATTGAACCCAGGGCCTCACACGTCTGAGGCAAATGCTCTACCACTGAGCTATGACCCCAGCTGAAAAGTCATTCTTAAGGCATAGAGCAATACAGCCTTACTCCATAGGATCTCTTCTAAGAAGGCTCTTTAAATGATCCCTTGAATCCTGACTCTGGTTGTGGACTGAATCCTGATATTGGCTATAGATTGAGTCAACCCTATAGAGCACTGACCTTAATAGCTATTTTTCTTTATCTTAAAGAGACATGGGCTCAGCTGGGAGTAGTGGCACATGCCTATAGTTCCAGCTACTCAGAGGCTGGGGCAGAAGGATCACAAGTCTGAGCCCAGTCTCAGCAACTCAGTGAGACCCTGTCTCAAAATTTTAAAAAAGATTTATCTTTTTAAAGGGCTGGTGATTTATCTCAGTGGTAGAGCATCACCAGTTTCAATCTTCAGTGCCACTAAATAAATAAAAAACAAATAAAAATAAAGAGATGGAGTCTCACAGTGCTGCCCAGGCTAGAGGCCAGGCTGGCCTCAAATTCCTAATGATTCTCCTGTATCACTCTACTTTATTCCCAAGTAGATAGGTCTACAGAAGTGATCCATCATGCCCTGCAGTAACTATTTTTCAAACAGATGCAAGTCACTGATACTGAGGGTAAAACAACATGAATAAATCTGCAACCCACCCTGGCATGTATGTCCTTACCAGATAGAGAGGGTTTTAATGTTCCAGAAAAGGACCATCGCATGATGTCTGACTCCTCCCAGCAGATCTCCAGACATAAGACCTTTCTATGGGTGATAATCTTGGAAACAGCTTCCAGAACCCCAATCTCCCAAGTGAGCAGACTCCTCTGAGTTTTTTTTTTTTTTTTAATTTATTTTTTAGTTATAGGTGGATATAATATCTTTATTTTATTTTTATGTGGTGCTGAGGATCAAACCCAGTTCCTCAAGCATGGTAGGTGAGCACTCTACCTCTGAGCCACAACCCAGCCCTCCTCTGAGTTTTTATAAATTTTTCACTCACGCAAGAAGCTGCACCTGCAGCATAGGCAACATCTGTCGCTCCTTCTTCCTTGACCGTTGGAAAATGTTGTTCTCTTCTTCATGAAGGGAGTGGCGGTCTGTGGTACAGGGTACATCCACCAGCACCTGCCAAACATGTTAAAGGTGAAGTATAGAATCTCCTACAGGGTGTTTGTTCCTACTTGGGACCAGAGTTGTTTTAGGCTCCTGGCCTAAAAGGTTTCATGGAATGTTCCCTCTGCTCATCCATCCATCCGAGTACCTAACCAATACTTCTCATTTTAACCTGGTAGACATTTGTGAAATAATAATTGGGATGCCAAGTATGTAGTGCACATCTGTAATCCCAGTGACTAAGGAGGCTGAGGCAGGAGGATCAACAAGTTCAAGGCCAGCTTCAGCAACATAGCAAGGCCCTAAGCAATTTATCAAGAACCTGCCTCAAGGGCTGGGGATGTGGCTCAAGCGGTAGCGCACTTGCCTGGCATGCATGCGGCCCGGGTTCGATCCTCAGCACCACATACAAACAAAGATGCTGTGTTCACTGAAAACTAAAAATAAATATTAAAAAATTATCTCTCTCTCTCTCTCTCAAAAAAAAAAAAAAAAAAAAAAACCTGCCTCAAAATAAAAAGGGGCTGGGGATGTGGCTCAGTGGTAAAATATCCCCGGGGTCAATCCTTCGTACCCAAAACAACAATAGCAAAGAGGCTGAGGCAGGAGTATCTTGAGTTCAAGGCCAGCTTCAGCAACTTAGTGAGGCAGACCATGCCTCAAAATAAAAAATAAAAAAGGTTGGAGGGCTGGGGACATAACTCAGTTGGTACAGTGTTTGCCTTGCATGCATAAGGCCCTGGGTTCAATTTCCAGCACATAAAAAAAATAAAGGGGTTGGGGATGTAGTTTAGGGATATAGTGCTTGCCTAGCATACCAAAGGCCGTAGGTTCAATCCCCAATACCACAAAAAAGTTGAGCTAAATGTAGTATAGTGATAACTAGAGATTGGAAAGAAGGGCATAGTGTTGGCAAAGGATGATGGATAAAGAGAGGTTAGATTTGATCAATGCATACTGTATGCATACTGAAATAGCACACTAAATTCCATTAATCTGTGCAACCAATATATTAGTAAAATCTTAAAAAAATCAATAAAATCTTTTCAAAACCCTATAGCCAGCCAGGCATGGTGTATACACCTGTAATCCCAGCAGCTTAGGAGGCAGGAGGATCAAAAGTTCAAATTCAGCCTCAAAAACTTAGCAAGGCCCTGAGCAACTTAGCAAGACCTTATCTCAAAATTTAAAAAAATAGAGCTGGGATTGTGGCTCAGTGGTAGAGCACTTGCCTGGCATGTGTGAGGCACTGAGTTTGATCCTCATACCACATAAAAATAAATAAATAAAGGTATTGTGTCTGCCTACAACTAAAAAATATTTTTAAAAATTTTTTGAAAAATAAAAAGGGCTGGAGATGTGACTCCTTGGTTAAGAACCCCTGAGTTCAATCCCTGGTGCCAAAATAAGAAAAAGAAAAGAAAATGGATGACATGTAACAAAAATAACCACAAAAACAAAAGGAAATAAGCCTCTTAGAGTAAGTCGGCAGAAACAAAAACCAATAGAATTAAATCCCAAATGCTTTTTTTAAACACTTTTTTGGTTGTAGATGGACAGAGTACCTTTATTTTATTTATTTCTATGTGGTGCTAAGGATTGAATCTCAAATGCTTTTAATATTAGAATTATCCAATGTAAAATTAAAATATAAATCTGGGCTGGGAATGTATCTCAGTAGTAGCATACACAAGGTACCAGGACTCAATCCCCAGCACTGCTAAATAAACAAAAATAAACCTTTCTAAATAAAAAAAGAAATTAAAAGAAAAAACAAAGAGCAAAGAACAGAGACAACTTAGTGAAAGAAACACAGTAAATAAAATAAAGAGTAGCAGGGTGTGGTGGTGCATACCTGTAATCACAGCAGCTCTAGAGGCTAAGGCAGGAGTGTTGTGAGTTCAAAGCCAGCCTCAGCAACTTATAAGGACCTAAGCAACTTAGCGAGACCCTGTCTCAAAAAATAAAAAAGGTCTGGGAAGCATATTATAGTGATGCAGCCACATGAATGTTTGTAGCGCTCAATTCACAATAGCTAAACTATGGAACCAACCTAGGTATTATTGGTTCCATATATATGTGGGGTGCCTGTGTGTGTGTGTGTGTGTGTGTGTATAATGAAATATGACTCAGCCTTAAAAGAGAATGAAATTATGGCATTTGCAGGTAAATGGATAGAGCTGGAGAATATCATGCTACAGAAAATAAGCCAATCCCAAAAAACCAAAAGCCGAATGTTTTCTATGATGTGCAAATGCTAATTAAAATGGAGGGGGCGGGGTTAGGAAAGAACAGAGTTACTTTAGATTAGGTAGAGGGGAGTAAATGGAGGGGAGGGGATATGGTGGTAGAAAGGATAGTAGAATGAATCAGACATTATTACTCTATGTACATATATAACTATACAATCAGTGGAATTCTACATCATGTAAAATCAGAAGAATGAGAAATTATACTCCATTTTATATGATGTATCAAAGTGCATTCTACTGTCATATATAACTAATTAAAACAAATTTAAAAAATTATATTTAAAAAAAAAGGGTTGGAGATGTGGCTCAGTGGTTAAGTGCCCCTGGGTTCAGTCCCTAGTACAAAATAAAGAGAGCTGAGACCAAATATTATCAGTGACATTAATTGATTAAGTCAGCAATTAAAAGAATGAAGTTTATAGATTGTGTCCCAATACGAAACCTAAGTCTATGCAGTATAGAAGATATACAAATAAAAGGAATTGATTCAACAGTAGTAAATATAAAGAGATGAACAAATGGGCAACTGAAATGCATATAAAAAGAAAGCTGTGGGAATTTCCATAACCCATAAAAGAAATAAGGTCTACAGATTCTTTCTCTACTTCTTCTCAGTGTCCTGAGGAGGTAGCCGTACTCTGGGGTGAAAATGGCTGCAGTGTACACCTAAGGATGTTGGATTCCCAAGCCCTGGTGCATAGAAACAGCTGAGTTGTGTGATTTCAAAAGGACTATAAATCAGTGATAACATATCTGAATATTTTGGTTCTAATATATTACTGAAATTGCTTCAGTAGTGTCAACTGTGAAAAATGTTGACCTCATTTAGTCAAAAGGAGAAAGAAAAGCAAGTTGTACCTTGCACTGAGGAAATATTTAGAAAGGGCAAACATCTAGGGGGACTAAGGCAGAAGGATCTCAAGTTAAAGGCCAGCCTTTTTAGCAATAGCAAGGCCTTTAAGAAACTTAGTAATATGGCTAAGGCATCTCTGTTGGTCCTGCCCAATGTACATCATTATTAGCCAAATGTCAGGATGATGCTCCAGTTGAATCTAAGCCCCAAATATGTGTCTTGCAAATACATAATTTCTTTTATGGGGAGATAGAAGTCTATTTAAAAAAATTTTTTTCCTTGTACTGGGGATTGAACCCAGGGGCACTTTACCACTGAAATACATCTCTAGTCCCCCTTTCTTAAAAAAAAAAAAAAAAAAAATTCTGATAGGGACTCATAAGTAGTTAATAGTTAAGGCTGGCTTAGAGCTTAAGATCCTCCTGACTCAGCCTCCCAAGTCACTGAGACCCCAAGTGTGCAACACTGTGCCCAGCTAAACACTTTATTTGAAATTTAACACAGGAAAGAAGCGGGAGGTAGAAGGAGGGAGAGATGTAGGCAAGTTCTGAGGGGAGGGTAAGGGTGGGTGTCTTGTCATGAACACTGAAAGTTCTGAGGTCCTGTCCTCTCTCTAGTTGATGGACAAGTGCAGGTGGGGAAAAGATGGAGATACCAGAATGTGTGGAACCCTGAGCTTTCTTTGCATCTAAAGTGCTTAACACATCCCTACCAAATAGTAGATTGCACACAACTATTTCTTCAATAAATAAATCAATGAAGAGATCTTTAAGACATCAATGCTGTTTTCAAATGTCTAAAAGCACTATTAAGTGAAATGGGAGGACGTTCATTCTATATTGTTTCAAAAGGCATAGCTAGAATCAATAAATGGCAATAAAATAATGATAAAGATTGTGATAGGCTGGGCATGGTGGTACATGCCTGTAATCCCAATGGCTTGGGGGACTGAAACAGGAGAATCACAAGTTTAAAGCCAGCGTCAGCAATGTTGAGGTGCTAAGCAACTCAGTGAGACCCTGTCTCTAAATAAAATACAAAATAGGGCTGGGGATGTGGCTCAGTGGTTGAGTGTTCTTGAGTTCAATCCCTGGTACACACACACACATACACAAAAAAGATTGTGATGATACCAAACAAAAATTAAGTAAAGATGCTACAGAACTAAAAAATATCATTTAGACTTAACAGACATATATAGAATATTTCATCTATCAATGACTGAATACACTTCTTCTTAGCAGCACATGGAACATTTTCTAAAACAGACCATATTTTAGGCCACAAACAAAATCTTAACAAATACAAAAAAAATAGAGAAAATACCCTGCATTCTATATCATAATAGAATAAAATTAGATATTGAAGATAAAGAATAGAACCACTCTATGGGGCTGAGGTTGTAGCTCAGTGGTAGAGCACTTGCCTTGCATATGTGAGGCACTGGGTTCGATTCTCAGCACTGCATATAAATAAATGAATAAAATAAATGTCTGTCAACAACTAAAAAAAAAATTAAAATAATAAAAAAAAGAACCACTCTAACACCTAGAGACTAAACAAAACACTTTTGAATGATGAATGGATAACAGAAGAAATCAGGAAAGAAATAGAAAAATACTTAGAGGTAGATGAGAATAGTAATACAACATATCAAGCTGGGATACTATGAAGGCAATTCTAAGAGGAAAGTTCATAGCATTGAGCTCAAACAATTAAACAGAAAGACACCAAACAAATAATCTAACATTACATCTTGAGGCCCTAGAAAAAGAAGAACAAACCAACACCAAAATCAGTAGAAGACAGGAAATAATTAAAAATCAGAAAGGAAATCAATGAAATTGAGATTAAAGAAACAATTCAAGGGATGGAGTCATGGCTCAGTGGTAGAGCATTTGCCTGGCACATGTGAGGCCCTGGGTTCAATCCTCAGCACCACATATAAATAAACAAACAAACAAACAATACATTGACAACTAAAAAATATTTTTTTTTAAAGGGAAACAATTCAAAAGATCAATAAAACCAAAAATTGGGTTTTTAAAAGAATAAACGAAATTGATAAACTTTAGCCAAGCTAACTACAAAAAGAAGGAAAAAACTCAGTTATAAAAATCTGTGATGAAAAAGGAAATATCATCACAGACACTAATGAAATTCAGAGGATTATCAGAAACCATTTTGAAAATTTATACAATAAGCTAAAAAATCTTGAAGATACTGACAAATTCCTAGAGACATATGACCTACCCAAATTGAACCAGGAGGATATAGAAAAATTAAAAAGATCAACTTCAAGTAATGCAATTAAAGAAGACATCAGGGGCTGGGGATGTGGCTCAAGCGGTAGCGCGCTCGCCTGGCATGCGTGCGGCCCGGGTTCGATCCTCAGAATCACATACAAAGATGTTGTGTCCACCGAAAACTAAAAAATAAATATTAAAATTAAAAAAAAGAAGAAGAAATAAAAAAACCTACTAAATGGGCTGGGGTTGTAGCTCAGTGGTAGAGCACTTGCTTTGCATGTGTGAGGCACTGGGTTCGATTCTCAGCACCACATAAAAATAAATAAGTAAAGATATTGTGTCCACCTACAACTAAAATAATATTAAAATAAAAAACTACCAAAAAAGAAAAGCCCTGAGATGGATTCTCAGTCCAGTTCTGCCAGACTTTTGAAGAACTAATACCAATCTTCTTCAAATTATTCCATGAAATAGAAAATGAAGGAACTCTTCCAAACTCATTCTATGAAGCCATTATCACCCTGATACCATTACCAGACAAAGACACATTAAGGAAAGAAAACTTCAGACCAATATCCTTGATGAACATAGATGTGAATATTCTTAATAAAATACTGGCAAATCACATACAAAAACACATTTAAAAGAATGCACCATGATCAAGTAGATTTCATCCCAGGGATACAAGGTTGGCTCACCAGATGGAAATCAATAGAGGTAATTTGCCACATAAACAGACTTAAAGACAAGAATCACGTGATTATCTCAATAGATACAGAAAAAGCATTTGACAAAATATAGCATCGTGTTCAAAACAGTAGAAAAACAAGGGATAGAAGAAACATAACTCAACATTGTAAAGGCTGTATATGATAAACACAAGGCCAATATCATTCTGAATGCAGAAAAACTGAAAGCATTCCCTCTACAAACAGGAACAAGACAGGATGCCCACTTTTACCACTTCTATTCAATATAGTCCTCAAAACCCTAGCCACAGCAATTAGACAAGGGAAGGAAATTAAAGGAATATGAATAGGAAAAGAGAGTTCAAACTATCTTTCAGGCTGACAACATGATCCTATATTTAGAAGACCCCCTCAAAAAACAAACAAACAAACAAAAAACCTCCACCAGAGAACTTCTAGAAATCATAAATGAATTCAGCAAAGTAGCAAGCTACAAAATCAACACCCATAAATCCTATTCCTATATTCCAATGTTCAATCTGCTGAAAAAGAAATTAGGAAAACTATCTCATTCACAATAGCCTTAAAAAAAAAAAACTTGGGAATCAGTCTTAACAAAAGAGATGAAGAACCTCTATAATGAAAACTACAGAACATTAAAGAAAGAAATTGAAGAGGACCTTAGCTGATAGAAAGACCTCCTATATTCTTGGATAGGCAGAACTAATATTGTCAAATTTGCCATACTACCAAAAGCCTACAAAGAGTCAATGCAATTCCCATCAGATTCCAATCACATTCTTCATAGAAATAGAAAAAGAATCACAAAACCAAAGGCTGAATGTTCTCTCTGATACACAGATTCTAACTCACAAGAAGCCAGGGAGGGGAAAGAACAGAAGTTCATTGGATTAGACAAAGAGGAATGAAGGGAAGGGAGAGGGTATGGGAATAGGAAAGACAGTAGAATAAATCGGACATGACTTTCCTATGTTCATATAAATACATGACCAGTATAACTCCACATCATGTACAACCACAAGAATGGGAAGTTATACTCCATGTATGTATAATATGTCAAAATATACTCTACTGTCATGTATATCTAAAAAGAATTTTTAAAAAGTAGAAAAAGCAGTTATGAAATTCATTTGGAAAAATAAGAGGCCCAGAATAACCAAAGGAATCCTTAGCAAGAAAGAAAAGCAAAGCAGGAGGCATCACAATACTAGACTTTATATTATATTACACAGCTATAGTAACAAAAATGGCATGGTACTGTCACCAAAACAGATAATGGAGATCATCGAAACAGAGTAGAAGACACAGAGACAAACCCACATACATACAGTTATCTCTTACTTGACAAGGGTATTAAAAACATACATTGGAGAAAAGATAGCCTCTTTAACAAATGGTGTTGGGGACACTGGAAAACCATATGTAGTAGAATGAAACCTAATCCCTATCTCTCACCCTGCACAAAACTCAACACAAAGTGGATCAAAGATCTGGGAATTAGACCAGAATCCCTGAACCTCCTTGAAGAAAACATAGGACCAACACTTCAACATATCTGTTAAGGAAGACTTCCTTAACAAGAATCCTAAAGTGCAAGATATAAAATTTAAAAATCAATAAATGAGATGGCATCAAATTAAAAAGCTTCTTCACAGCAAAGAAAACAATCAAGAGCATGAAGAGACAGCATACAGAATGGGAGTAAATCTTTGCCACCTGGACCTCAAACAGAATGTTAATATCCAAGATATACAAAGAACTTAAAAAAACTTAACACCAAAAAAACAAATAACCCACTCAATAAATGGGTTACTAAACAAGAACTTAAATAGACACTTCACAAAAGAAGAAATACAAATGGTCAACAAATACATGAAAAAACATCTCTAGCAATTAGATAAATGCAAATTAAGATTACACTGAAATTTCATTTCACTCCAGTCAGAATGACAATTATCAAGAACACAAACAACAGAAAATGTTGGCAAAGATGTGGGGAAAAGAGTACACTCATACATTGTTAGTACAATTGAAAATTGATGCAACCACTTTGGAAAGCAATATGGAGATTCCTCAAAAAACTAGGAATGAAACCACCATTTGACCCAGTTATCCTACTCCTCATGAAAATAAGGAAAAATAAGAGGCCCTGTGGTTGTACATGATGTGGAGTTATACTGGTCATGTATAAATCCTTTATTCAAACAATTTAAAATCAGCATTCTTCAGTAATGTAGCCACATCAATGTTTACACTTGCTCAATTCACAATAGTTAAGCTATAGAGCCAACCTAGGTGCCTTTCAACAGATGAATGGATAAAGAAAATGTGGTACATATATACAATGGAGTATTACTCCATTGTCATAAAGAAGAATGACTTTATGACATTTGCCAGTAAACAGATGGATCTGGAGACTATCATTGCTAAGTGAAATAATCCAATTCCAAAAAACCAAAGGTTCAATATTTTCTTTCATATGTGGAAGCTAACCAACAATAAGAGATGGGGAGAGAAAGAAGTTCAATAGAGTAGACAAGACAGAATGAAGGAAGAGGGGATGAGAAAAGGAAATTCAGTGGAATGAATCTAACATAACTTTCCTACGTACATATGAATACACCACAGTGAATCTCACATCAGGTACATCCACAAGAAATTAATTTAAAAAAATAACTATATGGGGCTGGGGAAATAGCTCAGTCAGTAGAGTGCTGGCCTCACATGCACAAGGCGCTGGGATCAATCCCCAGAACCACCAGTTGCACTCCATTTGTGTGCGATGAATTGAAATGCATTCTGCTGTCATGTACAATTAAGGAGAACAAATAATAAATAAATAATTTTAAAAAAATAACTATAGGTAAATGTTTCTCCCAATAAAAGGAATAAAAGGAATGGAGCAGGGGGTGGAGAGAAGGAAGGAGAAGGAGAGGAACTGGCATCTGTCTGAATTAGAACAAGATATATTTCATGCTTTCATAATTATATCAAAATGGGAGCTGGGGCTTTAGCTCAGTGGCAAAGTGCTTACACAGCATGTGTGAGGCACTGGGTTCAATCCTTAGCACCACATAAAAATAAACAAATAAAGGAATTCTGTCCACCCACAACTCAAAACAATTTTTAAAATTATATCAAAATGGATTCTATTGTCATATATAATTAAAAAGAACTAATAAAAAAAGAATGTGATGATAATAATATAGAATGTTTTCAATATTTCAGGTTCTGTACTAAATGCTTTTTTAACCCAGGGGTGCCCTACCACTGAGCTGAATCCCTAGACATTTTTAGTTTTTATTTTTGAGACAGGGTCTTGCTAAGTTGTCTGGACTGGCCTCAGTTGTGATTCTCCTCCCTCAGCCTCCAAGTCACTAGGATTACAGGTGTGTGTCTGGCTCCTTTTTAAAAAATTTATTACATTTTGAGATGAGATCTAACTAAATTACCCAGGCTTATTTGAAACTCTTGGGCTCAATGAATTCTCCTGCCTTAGCCTCACTAGTAGCTGGGATCATGGGCATGCACTCATGCTCAGCTCAAATGCATTCTTATTTAATCTCCACCAATGGGACAGGTACTACTATTCACCTCATTTTACAGATGAAGAAGCTAAAGCTTAAATGAAGGGTTAATAAACACACACACACACACACACACACACACAAAATCCTCAGATTGGTAAGTGATAGAGTCAGGATTCCAAACTAAGAAGTCTAGATCCAAAATCCTTGCCTTTGGGCTGGGGATGTGGCTCAAGCGGTAGCACGCTCGCCTGGCATGCGTGCGGCCCAGGTTCGATCCTCAGCACCACATACAAACAAAGATGTTATGTTGTGTCCGCCGAGAACTCTGTCTCTAGTAAACTACAAAGATGTACCCCTGCCCCCCCCCAATAAAGCATCAAAGTCTACCTAAACAAGTACTGAAAACAGCACCAAGGCTTTAAAAAAAAAAAAAAAAAAAATCCTTGCCTTCTACAGATTTTAATTCCATAAAAGGAAGAACTTCTAACATTAAAGGTATTCAAAAACAGAACCTGAGTAAACTCTTGAAACTATGCAAGCATACGCTGAATACTGATGAGATCTACTACCTGCCTAATCTTCATGACCAGGTACTGATTGTACTAAATGCTTTCCCTAGATATTCTCACTGAATCTTTATAATACTCCTATGTGGTATGATTACCCACTTTCACAAATGAAGAGATAAAGGCTGAGAATGTAGCTCAGCAGTAGAGCACGTGTGCAAGGCCCTGGGTTCCATCCTCAACACTGTCGGGGAAAATGAAGTTAGGCTGAAGCTCAGGGAGATCAGTTTGCTCAAGATCAGTAAGTGATGACCCTATAATACAGAAACTGGTTAGGCTGAAACAGAGCTCTTCTACTGTTCTTCTGCCTCCAGGCCAAAAATACTGAATAAGGGATTCCTAACAGGCAGGAAGCATGTCTCTCAAACCTACCCAAGATTCTATAAGCGCCTTGGTCTTTCTTTCAATTTCTTAAGAATGGTTGAGACTGGATAGAAAAAAACTAGACAGATTTATCAGATGACAACACAGAGACAATAGTTATATATTTTTAATCTTAAAATATATATATATATATATATATATATATATATTTGTGTGTGTGTTGGGGGGGTGTTGGGGATTGAACCCAGGGCCTTGTGTATTCAAGGCAGGCACTCTACCAACTAAGCTATATCCCCAGTCCTAGAAGTATATATTTTAAATAAATATTTTAGAGTATACCAATTGAAAGAAAAAGAATAACTTAAAAATATAAAAATACTTTCATTTTTAGGAGAATGTAAATTAGATACTATCTGTATGGCAAAAAACAAAATTTGAGAGCACCAATGTTGGCAGGTTGTAGGAAAACGGTAGTCATTCATTACCAGTATGAATGAAATTGTTTTAACCTCCAAAGAGTAATTTACTTCAAAAATATAAATAAAAAATGGGCCAGAGATGTAGCTTAATGGTAGAGCTCTTGCCTAGAATGCATAAGACCCCAGGTTTGATCTCCACCGCCACAAAACAAATAAAAACTAAATTAAATAGGATTGAACCCCAAGATATAATATTACATACAAAAAAATAAAGGTCAGAATAATGAGTAATCAGTACTATTGATCCTTAGCACCACATCCTATTTTTTTAAAAATACACACTGTGTGTGTGTGTGTGTGTGAGAGAGAGAGAGAGAGAGACAGAGAGAGAGACAGAGAGAGAGAGAGAGAGAGAGATGGATAGATAGATACAGGAAATTGATTTAGCACTCAACTACTGAATAATCTTTTTTTTTTTTTGTATTGGAGATTGAACCTAGGGATGCTTAACCACTGAGCCACAGTCCCAGCCCTTTTTTGTATTTAGAGACAGGGTCTTACAGAGTTGCTCAGGGCCTCAGTAAGTTGCTGAAGCTGGTTTGGAACTCACAATCCTCCTGCCTCAGCCTCCTGAGTCACTGGGATTATAGGTATGTGCCACTGTACCTGGCTTCCCAGCCCTTTTTCTATTTTTAAGTTTACCAAACTGGCCTTTAATTTGCAATCAGCCTCCCAAGTAGCTGGGATTATAGGCACATGCCTTCATGCTACAAACAATATATTTTAAAGGTTGTAGAAAAAAAATAGAAATAATGGTTATCTTTAGGGAAGTAGATGGCTGAGTACAAGAGTATGAAGGAAACTTACTTTTTACTGGATACCCTCTTGTGGTTTCTGAATTTTACACCATGTGCTGTATTACAATTAAGAAATAAATATAATAAACTTATGCATACTTACCTTCATGAGGTTTCTGAGTAACCAAGTGACTTGAGAAATAAGTCTAATAACTTTTTTCCCTATTTGATTAGGTTCAAATTATTTTTGATGCCAACTCTAATGAAGATAGAAGCTTATCATTTAAGCTGAACACATTAGTGTAGATGATTATTTTCGTCCAAATACCCATGGGAAATTGACCAAGTCTAGAGACAGCCCTACATGCTTAAATAGAGGGGTTAGATCCTATCCCTTCAGGGTCTGAGGTCAGATTTAGCTCAATAGATATCCTAAATCAGGAATTACTCACCCGGTCATAGGTGTCCCCCTCCAGTTCTCCCCACTTCCTGCCATCCCATGAAGTGACTCGAACTCGGTTTCCTTCCCTGATATCTTGAGGCACATAGCTATGAAGCACCTTCTGTAGTCTGCTCGTTCGGGCAGTAGAGAGATCATTGGCAGCGAGGTTGCCTGTGAAAATAAACTTCAGTTGGATGCAGTGGCTCATGCCTGTAATTCCAGCAACTCAAAAGACTGAGGCAAGAGACTCACCAGCTCAAGGCCAGCCTCAGCAATTTAGCAAGGCCCTCAGCAACTTAGCAAAATAAAATATAAAAAGGGCTAGGGGAGCTGGGGATATAGCTCAGTTGGTAGAGTACTTGCCTCAGAATCATAAGACCCTGGGTTCAATGCCTAGCACCACAAAAAAAAGGACTAGGGATGTGGCTCAGTGGTTAAGTGCCCCTGAGTTCAATCCTTGAAATCAAAAAACAAAAAAAATAATAATAAAAAGTAAAAAGGACTGGTGACGTAGCTCAGTGGTAAAGTACCATGGGTTCAATCCCCAGTGCCACCAAAAAGAAAAAAAGAAACCTCAGAGGCCATGGCCCAATAGAACATTCTACTAATGGTGGTGCTGATATACAGTCAGACCAATTCTCAGGCAGTCAATCAATGTAGACCCTAGAAACAAGGACATCTGTTATGTATACAGCACCAAATTAGTCATTCTGGAGTAGAGGACACAAGGGCAAACACCTACATGGGCCAGAAAGGCTGAGTAAATGAGTGAATAAATAAAGCAGACCAAGTGAGAATCGAGCAATCCTCCTTCCTTCCTCTTTCTTTCTCACTTTTTTTTTTTAAAAGCATTTAAGGCAGGTTTATTATAAGGCAAGGGCAAGGCAAGAGCAAGAAAAACATACCTTGGAGATAAAGAGGGATGGACAGATTGCTTAGGGGTCAAATATTTCTAAAGAACCATGCTCTCTCCCACTATTCTATTATTATTAATTTTTTTTTTTTGGATGGGGGTCTCACTCAGCTGGTCTCAAATTCATGCATTCAAATGATCCTCTTGCCTTAGCCTTCTGAGTAGCTGGTACTACAGGCATACACCATCACATTTCATTATTCTTGAAACATATATAGCTCTCTCCATCTTTGGTAGATGCTACAGGTTATTCAAAATTTATTCTCCTCTAGCAGGAGGTGATGGTGAATGCCTATAATCCCAGCAGCGTGTGAGGCTGAGGCAGGAGGATTGCAAGTTCAAAACCAGCCTCATCAATTTAGCAAGGCCCTAAGCAACTTAGCAAGACCCTGTCTCAAATAAAAAATAAAGGATCTGGGATTGTGGCTCAGTGGCAGAGCGCTTGTCTAGCACGTGTGAGCACTAGGTTTGATTCTCAGCACCACATACAAATAAATAAAAAAATAAAGGTACATCAACAACTAAAAAAAGGGGGGGCTGGGGATGTCACTCAGTGGTAGGCGCCCCGGGTACAATCCCCAGTACAAAAATAAAAAAATTTAAAAAACCTCCTCTTATTCCTTTGTAGTGGAACCCCAATTTTATTGGTAGGAGGCACTGTGCCCCAAATAATATATTTCTTGCCTTCTTTTACAACTAAGTATGAAAAAATGACTGTTTGGTTAATGTACTATAGACAGAAGTACTGTGTAGGACTTCTAGGAAGTTGTGTTTTAAAAGCTGACACATTAGATGAGAAGAGTCTCTCTTATCTAATCCTTTCTTCTTGCCTCAAATTTGAATGAGCTTGCTTGAGTTCTATAGCCAACCTGAACCATAATGGCAATCCTGAGGATGATGCCAATAGGAAAATATTTTGAAAAAAGAAAAATGGGGCTCAAGTCCCTGAGGATTTTATAGCCTTCATACTAGCCCTGAATTTCCTGTATAGAAAACTTAGTGTATAACCTTCTATCACTAAAAGATCACAAAAATTTCTTCTTCTTCTTCTATTTTTTTTGTGTGTATATTTGTGTGTGTGTGTGTGTACCAGAGATTGAACTCAGGGGTACTTGATCACTGAGCCATCCCCAGTCCTATTTTGTATTTTATTTAGGGACAGGGTCTCACTGAGTTGCTTAGCACCTCACTATTGCGGGTTTTGAATTCACAATCCTCCTGCCTCAGCCTCCCGACATGCTGGGATTACAGGTATGCGCCACCACACCTGGCCAAAAAACTTCTTTTTAAAAAAATATTTATTTTTTAGTTGTAGTTGGACGCAATGCCTTTATTTTATTTATTTATATGTGGTGCTGTGTATCGAACCCAGGGCCTTGCACATGCTAGGTGAACACTCTACCCCTGAGCCACAACCCCAGCCCCCCAAATATTTCTTCTTCTTCTTTTTTTTATATTTTATTCCCTAGTTTTAGATGGATAAATATCTTTATTTTATTTTTATGTGGTGCTGAGGATCAAACCAAGTGCCTCATGCATGCTAGACAAGTATTCTACCACTGAGCCACAACCCCAGTCCCCAAACATTTCTTCTTTAAGCCACTTAGTTTACTTAATTCAGATTTACTATCTACATTTCATTTTTTTCTCTTTCTTTGACAAACATGGGTTCAGGAAATAACTCATTTTGATCTCAGTTCTACTATAAGAAAAATATTACTGCAAGCTTGATGATAAATGACAGTCGATACCTAGCCTCAAAGTCAAGGAGTGACAAGCCAGGGTAGGAACTGTAGTGAAAAAAATGGAGAGTATATATCTTATTTAACAAGAATGGTCACTACTATGAACAGCTTAGTGTTTCTGAAAAGAAATATTCCAATTTTTGAGGGCACTCAAAGAAGTAAAAATCAGATTCTCTGGTCTAGAAGAATTTTTCAGGAAGATATAAACTGAGAAAAAGGAAAGATGGGTTCTAATTGTGGTTCTATGTAATCTCCCCAGAGCTCAGTTTCCACTTCCATAAAATAGGAAAGCTGGAAAAGGTCAACTCTGTTCCCTTCCTGCACTGAAAGTCTGTGATCTTATCTTCCTGGGATTAGGAAGTCAGCTGAGCTAGGTGTGGTAGTGCATGCCTGCAATCCCAGGGACTCAAGAGACTGAGGCAGGAGGATCACAAGTTTAAGGCCAGCATCAGCAACTTAGCAAAGTCCTAAGCAACTTAGCAAGACCCTGTATCAAAATTAAAAATAAAAATGGCTAGGGATATAGCTTGGTGATAAAGTACCTTTTAGTTCAATCCCTAGTTAAAAAAAAAAAAAGTCACTTGATAAGGAGCTCAAGTGTGCCAACTCCAGAAGGTCTTCCTTCATAATTGCTGCTGGTCAGCTGAGAAATGATGCCTCTTTCTCTTCAGTCACTTGGGTGAGAAGCTGGAAGAGGTGCCGGTAATTCAGCATACCTTAGAACAGCAAGGTTTGTCCTTTTCCCTCCTCTTAGTTTAGGTTCTTTTTCTAAGTAATCTTACCTTCACTTATCTCCTCTCTGATGGATTCCCATAGCACTTAGATTAGCACGGCCTAAACCTACACAGGTTGGGCTCTCCTGCATTGGACTCTTTAGCCCCATATCAACATCCTTTCTCTTCTGGAACTGCAGAAGACTAAGACCAAATGTGATACCTCTCTGAATTACTCATGAAATTGGAGGTTAATCAAAACTGTGCAAGTGGGCTGACATAAACCAGAACAGAAAGGTTCAGACCCAGAAAAGTTCAGGAATTGATAAGAGAAGCCCAGCTAAGATTCAGGTTGGATGTGAAAATCATAGCCTCTTGTGGCTATTTCTCAGGGCACAAAGGAAAAAAAAAGTTTTCATGAAACTATTTTCTTTTAATTTTTTTTAAGTTATTGATGGACCTTTATTTTATTTATTTATATGTGGGTGAGGAGCTGGTGCTGAGCTAAGGTGGGGTTGATAATTCTAGAGAGATGATAAAGCCTGGGGTAGGGGTGGGGTTATAGCTCAGTGATAGAGCGCTTGCCTCACATGTGTGAGGCACTGGGTTCAATCCTTAGCACCACATAAACAAATTTAAAAAAGGTATTATGTTCACTTACAACTAAAAATATTTTTAAAAAAAAGCCTGCGGAAGAGTAAGATATAAAACTATAAATGGAGCTGTGGCCAGTCTTATTGTTTTAGCATGCTGGCCAAAGAAATGAGGCTTAATCTTAGAGAGAAAATAAATAGATACAGAGGGGTAAAAGTGTCATGTGATCAATTTATCAGAGCATTGCATTAATCTGCCTTAGGAGGCCTGGCTCAGCAATCTTACCTGACCCACTGACAGAGAAAGGGAGGAAATAATTGCAAACAAAAAACTACACGTACTTAGTACTGTCCCTGTTCTGACACTGGGACAAGAAAGCTTACCATTCAATGCAATGTGCCCTAATCAAGTAAGGTGGGGTGCCCTCCCTGCCCAACACACCAGCTCCCTCACTTACGGCAACAGCCAGTCTGAAGCAATGCCAGTGTCTTTCCTCCAGGAGCTGCACATAAGTCAAGAACAATGTCCCCAGGCTGTAGACCAAGAGCCAGGACAGGCAGCAAGGAGGCAGCATCCATCAGGTAGTAGTCCATGACACCCAGACTGCCAAGCCTGGAAGAGAGACCACCTGATTGTCAAATTCCAAATTAGGACACCTACTGATCCTAATCCATGCCCTCAGGGGCCATTGAGCTCCATTCAGCAAAAAACTAATTTTTCAAACCTATACTCACTCATTCATCTACATCCAAAGCAATTCTTTTAAAACAGATCAATTCACTCTAATATAGCCATGAGAGCCACCCTGGTATTCCTTAAAAAAGCCATGCGTGCTCCCATCTCAGGCTTGTTTGTTTTGGACATAACAGGGATTGAACTCAGGGGCATTGGAACACTGAGCCACACTTCCAGCCCTATTTTGTATTTTATTTAGAGACAGGGTCTCACTGAGTTGCTTAGTGCCTTGCTTTTGATGAGGCTGGCTTTGAACTTGTGATCCACCTGCCTCAGCCTCTGGGATTACAAGCGTACGCCACTGTATCAAGCCCATCTCAGGCTTTTGGAATTATTGTGCTTTCTGCCTATAAAACTTTTCCTTTAAATATCCCTGATGTGCTTCCTCACTTCTTTCAGGTCTGTCCTCAAAAGATACTCATCAATCCAGGCACTGTGGTGCATACTGGTAAACCCAGGTAATACTCAAGAGGCTGAGGCAGGATGATTCCAAGTTCAAGGTCAACCTTGGCAACTCAGTAAAGTCCTGTCCCAAAATAAAACATAATGATGATGTGGTAGAGTGCTTGCCTAGCATACAGAAGGCCCTGGTTTCAATGTCCAGTATCCTTCTATACACACACACACACACACACACACACACACAGTTACCTCATTAGAGACACTGGCATTCCTTTAATATTCTATCTAAAATAACAGTATTTTATTCCCATCATCATCTTTTTAAAAAATATTTTATTAGTTATTGGTGGACCTTTACTTATTTTTATGTGCCGCTGAGAATCGAACCTAGTGCCTTACAAATGCTATGCAAGTGCTCTACCACTGAGCCACGACCCCAGCCCCTCCCATCATCTTCTGTGTCTTTAGTCTGCATTCTTTTTCTTTTTTTTTTTAATACCTTTATTTTATTTATTTATTTTTACATAGTGTTAAGGATTGAACCCAGTGCCTCATACATGCTAGGCAAGTGTTCTACCAGCCCTGCATTTTTTTCTTTAAAGTACTTATTTACTTTATATGTGTGTATTTCCTTTCTCTATCTCACCCTGGTAGATAGAATGTGATCTCCATGAAGGCAAGGGATTTTGTCTGCTTTGTTCACTGTAATAGCTCTATTACCTCACTTCTCCCAAAGTATCCTTTATGAATAGAAGCCTCTGGAATGGGTGCCAAGGACCTCATGAAACTTAAGAGACCACATAGTGCTTAAAGCCAAAGCTCAGAACTGATCTCAATTCCTGGTTCAACCTATCCTCCCTTACACAATCACTAAAATGTTCCTGGGCATAATTTTGATGAGAATACCATTAATAGTGAGGTATCATTTATGAATGCTATATCATAGGACACTATGCTAGATGCTTAATATGCATAATTTCATTTAATCCTCACCACGACCCAGTAACACAGGTAAAGCTTGATTCCAAAGTCAGACTGTCTGGATTTCAAACTCGGCCAAGTTGCTCATTAGTTGTGTGACTTTCGGCAAATTACTCAACTTCTCTGTACCTTAGTTATTCCTATCTACAATAAAGTACCTGTCAGATAGGGTTATTATGAGAATTAAAGGAAGTAATATAAATTAAGAACTTAGAACTGGGTACAGTAGCACATGCCTGTAATCCCAGCAACTCAAGAGGCTAAGGCAGGAGGATCTCGGCAACTTTGAAAAAAAAAAAATTTAGAACAGTGGCTAGCACCTAATGAGCTATAGTGTTATCTAGTAATACAGGAAGCCAAGGCTCAGTTATCCAAGGTCACAGGTCTAATAAGTGGTGAAGTCAGAATCAAATCCAGTTCAGCTCTGGCAATCCCAACTATTGGCCAGCAACCCTGAGCTATCAGATAAATCCCTTTTCCTTATAATGTAAGCTGTAGATAGTAGAGGTTCTCCCACACACCCCTCCAGATATACTTTTCCAGTCTCACTGTTCACTTTTCTCAAGCATTCAGCCTTCTCTCAAGCCGTAACAAGGACAATTGCTAATTTATATCTCTATTTCTACCCTTGACCACCTTCAATCTTTCAATGCTACAGCCAGAGTAATATTTTAAAATTTCAAATCTGGTCATGTCATTCCCCAGGTTAAACTCTTTCAGAGTTTCCTCTTAGAGAAAAAGTCCAAAATTTCACATGGCCTTTAAAATCTTTATAATCTGCCTTCTGCCTGCTTCTATAGCCTCTTATTTCACCTCTCACCCCAATGTTCAGGTCTTAGCTTAAATTTTACTTCCTTAGAAAACATTTGGTTAGATCTTCTAATCATAGGACTTAATGGGATTTTGGAGGTCACTGGGGCAAGACTAAGAATTTAACCCAATGGTGCTCTACCAGTTGTTTTATTTTGAAAAACAGTCTAAGTTAACCAGACTGGCCTCAAACTTGAAATCCTTCTGCCTCAGGCTTCCAAGTAGCTAGGATCACAGGCATGTGCCACTGTGCCCAGCACAAACTATTTGTTTTTGATACTGGGGATTAAACCTAGAGGCACTTTACCACTAGTTACATGCCCAGCCCATTTTTTATTTTTTGAGACAGGATCTTACTAAGTTGCTTAGGGCCTCACTAAACTGCTGAGGTTGATCTTGAACTTGCAATCCTCCTGCCTCAGCCTCTCAAGTCACTGGGATTATAGGCATGTCCCACCACACTTGGCATAAAGAGATTTTTTTAAAAAAGATTTTAATATTCATTTTTTTTAAAGAGAGAGAGAGAGAGAATTTTTTTAATATTTATTTTTTTAGTTTTTGGCGTCCACAACATCTTTGTATGTGGTGCTGAGGATTGAACCCGGGCCGCACGCATGCCAGGAAAGCGCGCTACCGCTTGAGCCACATCCCCAGCCCATAAAGAGATTTTTAATAGTTGTCTTCCTTGCCATACCGGAAGCTCCCTGATGGTTTGTGTACTAGTAACCAAGGCACTTATATGCCTGGTATTTGGTAGAAAATAAATATTTATTGAATGAATCAATCAATCATTCAAAGATCAATTTCCACATCCTATAACACTGAGCTCTCCTTTTCTCCTTTTCTCAACACACAATCAGCACTTGATTCTGGAGTCTTTTCTCATTCAACTTCATTTATATGAGTAATGGATCAAGAGACTGTAAATTTTTTTCTTTTTCCAGGTCTATCACTAACTTGTGCCCTTAGGCAGAGTCCATTTCTTAGGAAAATCCACTTCCTCTTTGGTATCTAAGATTATTTGTCCTACTTACTTTGAAGGGTGGCTGTGAGGGCAAAATCAGCTGTGAATAACAAGCTTTTTAACTGGACAGGGTGCAGTGAATGCTCATGTAAGAGGTGGTTGTTTCCTATAGAAGGCAGTGGAGCAGGTTACCTGGGTCTACATACTAACCTTATCAAAGAAGCTAAACGAAGTAAGTAATTTAACTTCTCTGCACCTCAGTTTCCTCAAATGTAAAAGAGGAGTAATAATTTACCTATTTCATCAAGCTGTTGACAGAACAAAACGGAATAACATTATGAATAGCAATTAGCACACCAGAAAATTAGCAATATTATGATCCGTATCACAGAGGGCAGAAGTTGGGAACCTTCATTCTACCTCTGGTAGGGCAATCCCAGTCATGGCTCCAGATCCTACCTGGCAGAAGGGAAGCGGCTGACATCTCCTCTGGCAAAAGTGAAGCATCGAAGATTTGGACTGCAGGCTGGGGACAGGGTTGCAGAGTGGCCATTCTCAGGCTCCAATTCCCAGCAGGAGATGGCATCACTCACAAAGTCCCTGGCACTCAGCTGCTCCAGCTTAGCACTCACATGGTCCCAAGCAGCAAAATTATTGACAAGTGCACCATACTTCTGTTCTGAGAGAAGACTGACACGAATCGATGGCCAAAGATCCCCAAACTGCACACTGTAGGTCATGTCAAAATTCTGCAGAGCAAGCTGGCTGGCAGGGAATTTGGGCTCTGTTGCTGCCTAAAAGAGAAAGGGCAGTCTTCCCAGTCTTGCCTCTATTCCCTACTGTCTGACCCCACCAGTATCTCAGAGCTCAGGGGCAAACTTTGATCCAGTTAGTATCCACTCCCACCTTTGCATCTGCCTCTACCTAACAAAGAAGTATAAGAGAGAAAAATGGTAAGGAATTGGCCTTCCTATCTTAGGTCTATGAAAGGAAGCAAAGGAATCTCTAGCTCTCACCATATGTCGGTCTTTTTGTTTCTGGGGATTGAACCCAAGGGTCCTTAACCACTGATCCAAACTTCTACTGGCTCTGTTCAAGAGTCCTCTCTTGAATGACCATTCTCTTAAATTCCTCTTAACTCCAGACTGGCCCCCATCTCCACCTGCAGTGGTGGGGATTGAACTCAGGGCATTGAGCATGCTATGCAAGTACTCTAATGTTGAGCTTCACCCCAGCCTAAGACCCCCCTGGGTTCAAGCTCCAGTGCCACAAAATAATAAAAATTAAAAAATAAAACTTATGAAGTTATTTTTGGAATTTTCCACTTAAGATCTTCAGACCATGGTTGCCTGTGGTTACCTGAAATTATGGAAAGCAAAACCATGGATTAAGGGCACTACAGTATTTATTTCTGAAATAAACTATGGTGGTCCTGGGAAGGCTTTGGGTTTAAAATCAAAACACTTTTCCTCTAAACAGCCCTTCTACTTTCTAAAGTCTGTTATGTCTACTAGCTTACCTGAATACAACAATAGTAGCCCTACGGAAAATACAAAAAAAAAAAATAATAATAACTTTCCACAACTGATGAAGAGATGATAGTAACTTACCAAAGATTATGCAGTGTCTGGAATCATAATGCTCTGAATCAAAGTGTTGAGGGTAATTTGGGGAGAGTTCCCAGACTCTAAGAAGGGTAGGATAAGGAGAGTTCACAGAACCTTGAGATATGAATCAAGACAGAGACTTCTAGGATGACTGCTATGGGGACAGCAGTGAGGGACATAAGTCAGGTTTGAAGAAAATAAAGGTAGATTAAAAGGCAAATGAAGACTTCAGATGAGGAGTCCACAAATTGGTCCTGGTTGCTGCAGATGGAATACTTGTTATCGCTGGTAGTCTGTCTTGTTACCAGTCTTCTGACTTGGCCCTTAGGTTTTGTTAGTGCGGGGACTCTTGCTTCGACCTTGACCTTTCTTCTTGTTTTGGGGACTCTTGCTCCTGCCCTGACTTTTACCATTACGGGGACTCTTGCTCTTTTTCCGACTTCGACCATGGTCGGAACTCTTGCTCTGGTCCTGACTGCTGTCAACCTGGGGACTCTCAGTCTCGTCCTCTACTTTACTTTGACCCCGGCTCTGATTTCTGTTATCTTGTGGACTCTGGCTCCGACTTCTGCTATGGTACGGACTCGAGCTCTGGCTCCCACTTTCACTATGCTTTGGACTCTTGATATTACTTTTTTTTTTTGGAGACAGTCCTGTTGTTGCTCTCATTAACATGATTTTCACTGGTAACAATGGATGAACTACAGCTGGGATCATTGCTACAGATAGAGTTCTTGGGTGAAGGCAAAGGACAGCTGTAGGGGATCTGGAGTGGCATTCTGGAGGGGCCTTGAGAGGCCACAGAATAGTTATGAAGGCCACAGGGGATAGTATCAGGATAGGGCCGAGCTCGGGGAATAATGGGTAAAGACTGGGGGTCAAAGGGTGTTCTCAGAGGGATAAAAGAATAGATATGGGTAGAACAAGGAGGCGCCACAGGCTTGCAGTGGAGTACAGGTGGACCCCTGGGAGTGCCATAGGTGCCACAGGGAGGAACTGTAGAGCAATTGAGGGAACCAGGAAGTTGGCAGGGATGGGAGGTGGTGGGAACCACAGAGTATAGGTGGGTATTGCAGGGGGGAACTAAGGGAGGTCGATGAGCATTGCTCTTAGGATAACTATTGGGTATGACAGGATCACAAGGAAGGCAAAGGGGAAGGGAAGTAGGGACAATAGTTTTGACGATTCCAGGGCACATAGCAGGTAAGGCAGTTCCTGGGGGAAGTTCTTTTGGGCAAGAATTTAAAGGAGTTGTGACAGATGGCTCCACACGAGGACCAGAGAAGCAGGAGGGAGGCAGAGGAGAGGTGCCAGCCTCAGAGGGCTTGGGATGGCCAGAAGTGTGCTGGGGAGTGTTAACTACGGAGTGACATTTGTGGAGAATATGCTGCTGTCTTAAATCTGAGAATTTGGGGGACTTCATTTGTGGGGAAACTGGGGTAGGGAGAGGAGGTTCATTATAGCTTCTGCGGGGGGCTGACTGGGGTGGAGCTATAAACTGGTTGCCCAAGTGTGAAGAATAGCACAGGCCAGAATAGGGACACTGGGGAAGAGACGATTCTGGAGGACAGGGAGGACCAGAAATCACAGTGCCTGGGGTTACAAAGAGGTAAGAGCTCTGGTCAGTCTCCCAGGAGAGAAGGGGATCAAAGCAAGGCTTCCCGGAAACCTGAGACTGAGGTGAACAAGGAGAACCCTTACTCTCAGGAGATAGGTGTATGGCACAGTAAGCGGTCCCAGGGGCAGATATGTGGGCCTCTGGGGGAAGATGAAAAGAGCCCTCCTCAGGTGAGTTAGGAGAGCCAGACATGCCCGCCTGAGAAGAAAGTTGGCAGCCACAATTTTTCCCAATGGACTGGTCAAGCTGTGGTTTGGGTTCACAAGAATCTGGAAGCTTAAGGTGGCCCTGATAAAGGCTGCCAGTAGCTGGGGAAGATGCTGGGGAAAGAGGAGGGTCATTATAACTTCTCCCTGAGGACCAGTGAGAAAGGAGAGGGGAAGTCATGGTCCCAATTTCCAAAACCTTATGAGAAATGATTGGAGAAAATATAGGTCTAGTTTCCATGGGCCGGTGAACAAGGGGAGATGAAATTATGAGGCTAGTTCCTGGGGGCCTATGAGTAAGAGGAGGTGAAATTATGGGACAAGTTCCCTGGGAACCCTGAATAAAGGGAGGTGAAATCAAGGGGCCAGTTTCTAAGCAAACATGAGTGAGTTGAGGAGAGGTCACCGGGCTGGTTCCTGGGGCCTGATGAGTGACAGGAGAGGTCACCTGACCGCAGCAACAGTGGTAAGGTTGCTGCTCAAAGTAAGGACTTGGAGGACAAGGATGCTGCTTTCTTGGGGAATTGATCCAGCTGCAAACCGTGCTCCGCTGACGGACAGAGGGTGACTCCGGAAAGCCGAACCGGTCAAAACATGGGTTTGTAGGAGATGAACTAGAGTGTCTGGGCCCGTGGCAGTACGGCCTTCCAACGTGTGGGGAAGAACAGGGTTCAAAAGAACATCTCTCCTGTGGGGGTGGGGGTGGGGGCGGGGAAGAGATCCGAGGAGGTAAGCTGGGGGACATGCCGGTGAAGCAAGAGCAAGGGTCTTTGGGGGGAGGGGGGTTTTTGCACCTTTTGCCTGCATTTGGGGAAGGACCCACAGTTTGGTTATGGTGGTCGCTGTAACCTGTTTTGGACGCCTGAGGCAGCTCGAGGGTGAGGAGGGGGCTCAATCTTTTCCCGCAGGGCAACGGACACCCAGGAGGGGGAGGGAAATCGTTAGTACGTTTTTCGAAGGGTGAGGTCAACCCAGTTGAAAGTTCAAGAAGGAAAGGAGGATTAGAAGTCATGGGGGGAGGGGGGAGAAATAAAAAGGGAGGAAAGGGTGAGGGATGGGGGAGAGGAAGGGAAGAGGAAGGGAAGAGGAGGGGGTAATGAGGGCCCAGGGAAAAGTAAGCACAGGAGAGAAAAGATGGTGACATAACGGAAAGAATGAGGGCGGAGATGATGACGTAACTTAGAGAGGCGGAGTCGGGACACTACTACGTTAACAGGAAAAAGAGTCCAAGATTTGTGACGAATAAAAGGCAGACAGGGGGAGTGACGTAACAGACGTGAGGCGTTGACGCTCCCTGAAGGGCGGAGAGAAAGCGGCCCAGGGGTTCTAATGGGACTGGCATATCGAATTCACCTGAGGCGTCTAAGAAATGCAGAAGCTGAAAAGCTTCCCCGCTGAGACCCCGCCCAGACCTTACCCACTTCTTCTTATGTCGATGTCTTCTCGGGACCCGCGCGAAGTTCGCATGCTTCAGCAGCTCCCGGACGCCCTTCAGTATTGGCACAGCCATATCAGCGTGCGTCGCCTGGTAAATCCGACCGGAACTGCAGCTTCCGTTCCTTGGGTTCCGGGGAAATGATGTGCGCTACTTTGAAGGGTAGGAGAAGGAAAGGGGAAGGGAATTGACTCTCTCCCAGGGCTCCGCCCACCTCTAAATGCCAAGTCAAATCGCGCGAGGCCAGAGGCGTACTAGAAAAGAGCAACTTGGCACTCGTAATGTTGGCTCGGCCTAGATCCTTGGAGCAGTGCTAAAGACTCCGAAAAGGCTCTTAACCCATTTAGAGGATTAGAGAGAACCGGAGTTGGTGATTGAGTTTTGAAGTTAGGAGGAAAAAAAGTCGCAGGAAGGAATTGGGCGCTGTGGCGACGCAAGTAATCGCAGCGACTTGGGAGCCTGAGACGGGAGGAGCGCAAATTTGAGGCAAGCCCAGCAATTTATCAAGGCCCTACGCAATTCAGCGCGACCTGTCTCAAAATAAAATAAAGGATTGCGCATATAGCTCAGCGATTAAGTGCTCCTGAGTTCAATCCGCGGTACCAATAAATAAAGGGCTATGGTTGTGGCTCTGTATTAGTTTGCCTAGGATGAGGGAAGCCCTGAGTTCATATCCCCAGTAGCAGAAGAAAAAAAGACTGGGGATGTAACTTAGTGGTAGAGAGCTTGCCTAGCGTTCGTGAGACACTGACTAGGTTGATCTCTAATACAGCCAAAATAATATTTGATGGGGTACGGTGGCACACATCTGTAGTCCCAGCAACTTGAGAGGCTGAGGCCAGAAGATCGCTTAAACCCATACAATTTCTAGACCAGATTCATCTTAAAAAAAAAAAAAAAAAAAAAATGTTAATATCACTAATGTATCACAAAAATGATTAAATGTTAGGAAATTTTTAAAAATGTTTATTTTTTTAGTATTTAGGTGGATACAATATCTTTATTTTTTGTTTTTATGTGGTATTGGGGATCAAACCCAGCCCCCCCGCGCATGCCAGGCGAGCGCGCTACCACTTGAGCCACATCCCCAGCCCAAGGAAATTTAAGATATTTATTTTTTAATTGTAGTTGGACTCAATACGTTTGTTTTATTTATTTATTTTTATGTAGTGCTGAGGATCAAACCCAGGACATCGCACATGCTAGGCAAGCGCTCTACCGCTGAGCCACAACCCCAGCTCCAAATGTTAGGAAACTTTTAAGCTTACAACAGTGGGTACAAATTTTTCAAAAATCCTAATTTTTGTTTGAAAGTTTGTTTTATTACTGGGAACAAATACAGTGAATTATTTTGCTTGAAGTGACAGGCTCACTTTGTTCATTTGCCAAGAAATTCTAGCATATTAAAGTTTAATTGATTTGATTTTGTGTATTGATCTTGTATCCTGATGCAAAATTCGATCATTACTTTTGGAAATTAACTTGGTACTAACTTTTTTGGAAATCTCTTTAGATTTTGGACACAGTACCTTTATTTTATATGTTTATTTTTATGTGATGCAGGGGATTGAACCCAGTGCCTCACATGTGCTAAGCAAGTGCTCTACCACTGAGCCACAACCCTGGCCCCTGCTTCAGGCTTTTTTTAATGTCTTTTGTAAATAAGAACATTTATTTTCCATATGTCTCTCTCTCTCTCTCTCTCTCTCTCTCTCTCTCTCTCTCTCTCTCTCTCTCTTCTTTGCTTTATTCCACTGATTAGGATTTCCAGTACACTGCTGAATAAAAATGGTGGTGGAAATGTTCCTGTGTTGTTCCCATTCTTAGCCATTATGCCTTCAAGTATTTCACCATTAAATGTTAGCTGTAGTTGTGTGTGTGTGTGTGTGTGTGTGTATCCTTTACTAGGTTGAGGAGTTCCCTTTTATTCCTAGTCTACTGAGATTTTTAAAAATCATAAATGAAAAAAAAATCATGAATGATTGTTGATTTTCTTCAAGTGTTACCTCTAAACTAGATCTCTTGTCTTTTTAATTTTGGGACAGGGTCTTATCAAGTTGACCAGGCTGGGCTGGGTTTGTGGCTCAGTGGTAGAGTGCTCACCTAGCAAGTGAGGCCCTAGGTTCGATCCTCAGCACCACATAAAAATAAATAAATAAAATAAAGATATTTGTCCAACTACAATTTAAAAATAAATATAAAAAAAGAAAGTTGACCAGGCTGGTCTTTACCTTCCTCTCCTCATGCCTCAACCTCCCAAGTCACTGGGATTATAGATGGGTCCCACCTTGTCTGGCATCATATTGGCTGCTTTTTAAAAAACTTAATTCATTTTAATTAGTTATACATGACAGTAGAATGCATTTATACACTTTGATATATCATACATAGATGGGATATAACTTATTATTTTTCTGAGTGTGCAGTTTGTAGAATCACATTGGTCATGCAGTCACCTATATACATAAAGTAATAATGTCTATTTCTTTCTACTATCCTTCCTATCCCCACATCCCCTCCCCTCCCTTTACTTCCCTCTACCTCATCTAAGGTAACTCTATTCTTTTCTAATGCCCCACCACCCTTATTGTGAATTAGCAGTGGCATATTAGAGCAAACATTCAGCCTTTGGTTTTTTGGGATTGGCTTATTTCGCTTAGCATGATATTCTCCAACTCCATTTACTGGTAAATGCCATAATTTCATTCTTATTTAAAGCTGAGTAATTCCATTGAATATATATACCACATTTTCTTTTTCCATTCATCTACTGTTGAAGGGCACCTAGGTTGGTTCCATAGTTTAGCTATTGTGAATTGAGCTGCCATAAACATTGATGTGACTGCTTTACTGTAGTATGCTGACTTTAAGTCCTTTGGGTATAAACTGAGGAGTGGGATAACTGGGTCAAATGGTGATTCCATTCCAAGTTTTCTGAGGAATCTCCATAGTGCTTTTTATAGTGGTTGTACCAATTTGCAGTGCTACCAGCAATGTATGAGTGTACCTTTTCCCCCACATCCTCACCAACATTTATTGTTGCCTGTATTCTTGATGATTGCCATTCTGACTGGAGTGAGATGAAATCTTAGTGTAGTTTTGAAATTAGTTCAGGACATATTATTTTCATATATTAAATTCTCACATCTGAGTTTATGAAGGATATTTGTCTGCAGTTTTTTCTCCTAGTAATATCTTTGATTTTGTCATCATAGTAATGTCAGCTTCATAAAATGAATTTAGGAAGTGTCCCAACTTCAGAAAGAATTTGCATATGATTGGCATTATTTCATCCTTAAAAGATGGATAGAATTCAATAGTAGAGCCATCTGGGCCTGAAGTTAGATGTTTGCTTTTTTGTTATTGTTTTTGTTGTTTTTCTTTAGGGGGACGATGAGATATGAAGAAATGGAAATTTTTTTAATTATTCAGTTTCTTCAGTTGATACAGGGCAGTGGTTCTCAAACTGAAGTGATTTTGACTTTCCCTCAGAGAACATATGATCACACCTGATGACATTTTGGGTTGTTAAAACTGGTGCTTCTGGCATCTGGCATCTAACAACACTGCTAAACACTCTACAACACACCAGACAGCCCTGCCCAAAACAAAGAATAATCCAACCCACATTGTCAAGTGTGCTTAGGTTGAGAACAGTGCTTTTTAAAGTTTTTGATTCTTGCTGGGCAGGGTGGTACACGCCTATAATCCCAGCAGCTCAGGAGGGTGAGGTAGGAGGATTGAAAGTTCAAAGCCAGCCTCAGCAACTTAACAAGGCCCTAAGTAACTTAAGAGACCCTGTCTCAAAATAAAACATTAAAAGGCCCAGAGATGTGGCCCAGTGGTTAAGCACTCCTGGGTTCAGTCCCTGATACCAAAATAAATAAACAACTCTTTGTGGGGAGGGGGGATGGGGTGGGGGCAGTGTAGGGTGTGGGCAGGTAGAAGGGATTGCCAGGGGCTCTTTACTATTGAGCTACATCCCTAACCCTTTTTTTTTTTTTTTTTAAACACCAGGGTCTCATTACTTGGGGGCTTGCTAAATTGCTGAATCCGACCTTGAACTTGCTATCTTCAGTTTCCCAAACCACTGGGATTACAGGCAGGCAATACCACACCCAGTCCACCATGCGGCCAGCGCACTGGTTTCATTAATGAGGTTCTTGGCATAAAAGTTAACTAGCGAGATAGAAATAAAACACACAGACTCAGTTACCTTTTTCTATGACCAGGTCCAAGACAGCTCCCCTCTCTGGCTCCAACCTCGAACCACCCGTAGGGCAGCAAGGATTACTCAGGGCTAGCAGGAGAGAGAGCGAGCGAGCACGCCAGGGAGTAACCTTTTATTGGGGAACAAGAAATTCAGGGGAGAATTCAATCCAATGAAGGTTGAGGGGGGCCGCACTCCAAGCTCAGGGTCAGTGATTGGCCCCCGGGGTCAGTGGTCAGTCACACCCCCACACGGACGGGTTCTCTCATCAGGAGAGGGCCGGGAAAGCTCCGACACAGATTAGTCAGAGCGCCTCAGACCCAAACTGGGAGTCGCCCAATCACGTGTGAGAATGGCTCTCCACAACCCAGCAAAATATTCTTATTATTCTTGCACCAGTTTTGACATTTTGAATTGAGTGTGTGTGCTGCTGGAGATCAAACTCAGAGCCTTGCACATTCCAGACAAGTGCTCTACCAGTAGGCTATACCTCCAGCCCATGACCTGCAATTTAAAACATGACAGGTGCAGTGGCACATGCTTGTAATCCCAGGATAAGGCAGAAGGACCCCAAATTCAAGGTCAGCCTTGGCAATTTACTGAGATCATGTCTCAAAATTTAAAAAATATTTTAAAAGGGCCTAGTGATGGCCAAGAGTAGTGCACAGGCCTGTAATCCCAGCAGCTCAGGAGGCTGAGACAGGAGGATCACGAGTATGAAGCCAGCCTCAGCATTAAGTGAGGTGCTAAGCAACTCATACCGTCTTTAAATAAAACAAAATAGGACTGGGGATGTGGCTCAGTGGTAGAGTGCCTGAGTTCAAGCTCTATACTGCCCCCGCCAAAAAAAGGGATAGTGATGTATATCACACCCCTAGGTTCAATCTCCAGTGTCACAAAATAATAAAAATAAAAAAGTAAAACTTATGAATTTATTTCTGGAATTTTCCATTTAAGATCTACAGACCATGGTTGACTGTGGTTACCTGAAATTAAAGAAAGCAAAACGGTGGATTAGGGAGAACTACTGTACTTATTTCCAGAGACTGTATGGCCCACAAAGCCAAACGTATTTGCTTTCTGGAGAAAAATATCACTGACTTCTAAGTTTATAGGATATCATTACTGATATTGATAACTAGTGTATTATTCTCCCCCTTTTTTTTTTGCTACCAGGGATTGAACCCAGGGGCACTGAGTCACTGAGCCACATCTTCAGTCACTTTTATTTCTTTTCTTCTTCTTTTTTTTTTTTTATAATGTATCTTTTAAACAAATCTTTTTGTTTGTTTATTTTTATGTGGTGCTGGGGATTGAACCCAGGGCCTCATGCATGCTGGGCAAGTGCTTTACCACTGAGTTATCTCACCAGCCCACATTTTTATTTCTTATTTTGAGACGGTCCTGCCAAGTTGCTTAGGGCCTTGCTAAATT
Organism: Marmota flaviventris; assembly: GCF_047511675.1. Classification (NCBI taxonomy): domain Eukaryota; kingdom Metazoa; phylum Chordata; class Mammalia; order Rodentia; family Sciuridae; genus Marmota; species Marmota flaviventris. Next base: position 35,830,231 of record NC_092507.1, on the reverse strand, counting down.
GCTAAGGCTGGTTTTGAACTTGCACTCCTCCTGTCACTGGGATTACAGGCATGTGCCAGTGCACCCATGGCTGCTTTTATCTTTATAATTTCTTTCTTTTTTTCTTTTCTTTTACAATACTGGGGATTGAACCCATGGTTTTGCACAGGTGAGGCAAGCACTGTAACACTGAACCACATCCCTAGTCCTATAATTTCTTTTTTTTTTTTTTACTTTATTATTTCTGTGTTAGTTTTTGTTTGTTTGGGGGAAGAGTTCCTTTTTCTTTGGTTCTGGGGATTGAACACAGGGCCTCCTGCATGCCAGGCAAAGCATCTACCACTGAATCTTTATTTATTTTATTTTATTTATTATTTAGAGATAGGGTCTCACTAAGTTGCTGAGGCTGGCCTCCATCTTCTGATCCTCCTGTCTTAGCCTCCCATATTGCAGAATTGACTGACCTGTAGACAACATGCCCAACCATGTTAGCTGTTTGGGGTTTTTTTTAAATATTTTTTTTTAGTTGTAGATGGACACAATATTTTTATTTTATTTATTTTTATGTGGTGCTGAGGATCAAACCCAAGTGCCTTACATGTGCCAGGCAAGTACTCTACCACTGAGTTACAACCCCAGCAAAATAAGATCCAGCTGGGTATGGTGGCACATACCTGTAATCCCAGCAACCCAGGAGGCTGAGAGAGGATCTCAGATTCAAAGCTAGCCTCAGCAATTTAGCAGTGCCCTTATGCAACTTAGCAAGACCCTGTCTCAAAATAAAAAATAAAAAGGGCTGGGGATATGGCTTAGTGGTTAAACACCCCTGGGTTTAATCCCTGGTACCAAAAATAAATAATAAGATCTAATATCTATTATGTTTACCCATATATTTGCTATTTCTGAGACCGTATATTCCTTCGTATAAATAAGTTTCCATTTGGTATCTTAAGTTTCTTTTTTCTGCAAAACATCATTTTTTATTTTATTTTTATTTATTTATTTTTTTTATTTTAATATTTTATTTTTTAGTTATCGGCGGACACAACATCTTTGTTTTGTTTTGTTTGTATGTGGTGCTGAGGATCGAACCCGGGCCGCACGCATGCCAGGCGAGCGCGCTACCACTTGAGCCACATCCCCAGCACAAAACTTCATTTTTTTTAAAAAAAATATTTTTTATATTTTTTGTCAATGTATCTTTATTTTAGTTATTTATATGTGGTGCTGAGAATTGAACCCAGTGCCTCACACATTCTAGGCAAGCGCTCCACCACTGAGCTACAACCCCAGCCCCTGCAAAACTTCTTTTAACGTTTTTTCTTTTTGCTCAGTACTGGGGATTACTCCCAGAGCGACACCACCACTGAGCTACATCCCCACCCCTTTTTATTTTCTATTTTGAGTTGGGTATCACTAAATTACTGAGGCTGGCTTCGAACTTGCATTGCCATCCTCCTGCCTCTGCCTCCTGAGCTGCTGGGATTACAAGTGTGCACCACCACACCTGGCCTCCCTAGCCCTTTTTAATTTTTATTTTGAGGTAGGAGCTCACTAATTTGTCTAGGCTGGCCTCAAGCTTGTGATCTTCCTGCTTCAGCTTCCTGAGATATTGGGATAACAGGTGTACACCACTGTGCCTGAGGGTTTTTTAATTTGTAATAATTAAAACTTTAACATACTCACTGCCATCCAATATTCAGTTGTCCCAAAACTGTCCTTAAAAACAAAAGGATTCAGTTCAGATTCACTTGCATTATCATTTTATCTCTTTGAATCTAATAGTTCTTCAGTTTTTTCTTGACCTTCAAAACCTTGACAAAAGTTAAGGATTATTTTGTAAAATGCCCAATTTTGTAGAATGACCTTTGTCAGCTTTCATGTAAGCTATTTGCCAGGTTTCTCCAGTTTACTTTCTCCTTTTATAATTCATTAGTATCCCCTTCCACACCAAAACTTACAACCAATTTAATTATTTGCATATTTATGGATTAATGGACTTTTCTTCAACAGGTTATAATCCAGTAATCTTTGTATATTTGATGCTCATACTGTCTAGATTTGGCTAATGGTTTCTGTGTACCTTTGACAGACCCCACCCTATTCTAGCACTTCCTTCTTCCTGGAACAAAATATTCATTTGTACTTTCCTTGTCTCAGCCCTGGAATCACCGGTTCACCCATTCTTCCAAAAAGCCTTGGTTCCTTTTATTGGAGAATGAAGCCCTTTTTGTGGACAGAGATAAGGAATCTATATATTCCCTACATATACACATACTTGCATCTGTATTTATTCACTAAATAAATCTATTATTTTTAGTTCCTATCAATACCACAGGGTTTTGTCCTTTTCCAATTAACCCAGGTGCCTTTTCTCATCCGATTGGATGCCAGTAACCCTCCTCCCATAACCTCTTTACTCTCCTTGCTAAGTGCTAGGGAATGAACCCAAGGGTGTTCTACCACTGAGCTACATCTCCAGCCCTTTTTATTTTTTTGAAACAGGGTCTTACTAAGTTGCCCAGGCTAGCCTTGAACTTGCAATCCTATTTCAGCTTTCCAAATAGCTGGATTATGGGAATGTGGTACTACAGCCAACTGAAAAAGATTTTTTTTTTAAAAGTAACCTTGTGGGGCTGGGGTTGTGGCTCAGTGGTAGATCAACTGCCTAGCATGTGTGAGCACTGGGTTTAATTCTCAGCACCACATATAAATAAATAAAATAAAGGTCCATTGACAACTAAAAAATTTTTTTTAAAAGTAGCCTTGTTAGGGCTGGGGATGTGGCTCAAGCAGTAGCGTGCTCGCCTGGCATGCGTGCGGCCCGGGTTTGATCCTCAGCACCACATACAAAGATGTTGTGTCCGCCGAAAACAGAAAAATAAACATTAAAAAATTCTCTCTTAAAAAAAAAAAAAAAAGTAGCCTCGTTAGACACTAAAACCGAAATGCTATCAAAATCCAGGTGGCAGTGACGCCCACAACTCAGGAGGCTGAGGGAAGAGGATTACAAGTTCAAAGCTAGCCTCAGCAACTCACCAAGGCCCTAAGCAACTTAATGAGACCCTGTTTTAAAATGAAAAAGAAAAGGGCTAGGGATGTGGCTCATGGCTGAGCACCCCTCAGTTCTGTCCCCAGTACCAAAAAACAAAACAAAAAGCTCTCAAAAGATTTGAGATAAGAGAAACTTTTGTATGAACAAGAATTTTAATATTGAGCAATTACTATTTGTGACAAAGTATCACTAAGGAGATACATGGCAGGTGATGGGTACATGAGGGTTGATTATTCTCTTTTAATGTAGTTAAAAATTAAAAAAAAAAAAAAAATTCTGCAGATGTGGTGGTGCACACCTGTACTCTCAGCAGCATGGGAGGCTGAGGCAGGAGGATTACAAGTTCAAAGCCAGCCTTAGCAACTTAGCAAGGCTCTAAGCAACTCAGCAAGACCTGTTTCTAAATAAAATATATAGAGGCTGGGATTGTGGCTCAGCGGTAGAGCGCTCGCCTAGCACGGACAGGACCCGGGTTGGATCCTCAGCACCACATAAAAAAATAAAATAAAGGCATTGTGTTGTGTCCATCTACACCTAAAAAATAAATATAAAAAAATAATAAATAAAATATATAAAAGGGTTGGTGATGTGGCTTAGTGGTTAACTGCCCCTGGGTTCAATCTCAAAAAAAAAAAAAATCTAAATTAGGGAGGTAGCTTGCTAGCAGAGCACTTGCCTAGCATGTAAAAAGCACTGAGTTTAAAAGCCTAGCACTGCAAGAAAAAGAAAAAAAAAAAAGTAAGTATTTCTGCACCGGGGAAAAAATAAACACTAAATTTTGAAAAAAGGACATGAGGCAGGTCTGCAGATCATAGGATTTTTATTAAAATGCAATCAGTTATACAGATGCTACTTGCCTAAAGCCAAAATCCATGAGATTCACATGAACTTACGGTTATACAAATTAGAAAACAAATGCATGTTCAAAACCACAAGGAAATATCCTGATGCCCCGTGATGAAGGCTGCAGTGATTGAGAATGCACATTTATTTCAAGCTATTAAACAGTTTGTGGGCCACCTAGATGGAAAGAACAGAAAGTTATCAGTTGGCAGTTTTAATGTCATGGCTTGCAAGGAAGGTCCTTCATGACCTGGAATAGTACTGACTCCTTTCTCATCATTCCCTTTATATAACTGAGATAATGAACTCCCTTCAGTTGCCTCAGTTGATCCCTTCTATCTGGAATCCTCCCACTTTTTTTCATCTTTATTCTTTAGAACTGGCATGTCATTTCCTGCAAGGACCTAAATAAAGCCCCTAACACCACACAAATCTGCCCCTCCTGCCTTCCTCACAGAAACTCATACTTCCTATCCCAATGATAATATTTACTTATTAATTCAACAAAGATTTATAGAACACCTACTCTATGATAGGTATTGTTCTAAGTGCTAAGTTATAACTTAACAAAACACCATGTCTCTGTTGTTTACAGAACAGAGTAATGAGGGAATATAATGAGCACATAAATAAGGCAGCTTCTGATAGTGGTAAATGTTACAAGGAAAATAAAATGGGGAAAGGGTGTGAGGTGAGACAGTTTGAAAGTGGGGGGGGGGATGTCGTCAGTGAATACCATTCTGAGGTTATAATCTTTCCTAGATTTATCTATGTTGTAGCATGTTCAGTACTTCATTTTTTAAAAAAACTGTGGTAAAAATGCATTCCTCTGGCATTAAGTACAGGTACACTGTTCTGCAACCAATGAGCTCCATAACCTTTAAATTTTCCCAAACTGGAATTCTACTCATTAAACATAACTCTATATTTTCCCTCCTCACAGATCTTGTCTACCACCCTTTATTTTCTGTCTCTGTGAATGTGATACCTTAGTTACCACAGTGGAATGATAAAATCTTTTTTTTTTTTTTTTGGTACTAGGCATTGAACCCAGGGGCACTTAACCACCCAAGCCACATCCCCTTTTTGAAAATATTTTGAGACAGGGTCTCGCTCAGTTGCTTAGGGCCTTGCTAAGTTGCTGAGACTGGGTTTTTTTTTTTTTTTTTTTTTTTAGTTTTATGGGGACACAATATTATTTATATTTATGTGGTGCAGAGGATTGAACTTAGTGCCTCATGCATTCTAAATGAAAAATCTACCACTGAGCCACAACCCCAGCCCCCAAAGGCTGGGTTTGAACTCAAACTCTTCCTGCCTCAGCATCTGAAGTTGCTGGGATTACAGGCATGCACCACTGCACCTGGCTAAAATATTTGTCTTTTATGATACAATTATTTCATTTGTCATAATGTCTTCAAAGTTCAGGCATATTGTAGCATGTGTCAGTTTTCTTTTTTTAAGAGGAATTGCCAGACTGGCTACAAAATTTACATTGCCACCAGCAGTGTATTAGGTTTCTAATTTCTCCACATCCACTCCAATGCTTGTTACTTGGTATGTTCATTTTTTTGTTTTGTTCTAGTTTTGCAGTGGTAAGGATTAAACCCAGGGCTTTGTACATGCTAAATGAGTGCTCTACCATTGAGCTATATACCCCTAGCCCTCTGATTTGCATTTCCCTAAAGGCTAATGATGTTAATCATCATTTTTTTTTTTTTTTTTTTTTTTTTGCTGCTAGGGATTTAACCCAGGGCATCTAACATGCTAAGCAATATACCTCTGAGCTGCACCACAGGCCATGTCGAACATCTTTTCATATACCTACTGACCACCCAGTCAGTTTTTGTGTGTCGAGGGGAGGGTGGGGGGAGGGCGGGGTACTGTGGATTGAACTCAGGGGCACTCAACATGAGCCCTATTTTGTATTTTATTTAGAGACAGGGTCTCACTGAGTTGCTTAGTGCCTCGTTTTTGCTAAGGCTGGCTTTGAACTCGTGATCCTCCTATCTCAGCCTTCCGAGCCACTGGAGTTACAGGCAGGCACCACCGTGCCCGGCCCAGTCAGTTTTAATAGAAGCAACCATATCAAACTGCCTACATGGAATTTACTTAAAATACCTTTCTGTATAAGAAAGAGTCAAGCCCAAATCTGCTTTTAAAATAAATAAATAAATGACCAACTACTATGTACTGTTATGTACAAGACACATTGAAGGATATAAATAACAGACTGTTACTTTAGGGTACAAAACAGCCAGTTGCAATGGCACACCCTGTAATCCCAGTGACTCAGGAGGCTGAGGTAGGAGGATTCAAAGTTTGTGGCCAGCCCTAGTAACTTAGTGAGACGCTGACTCAAAAAGGGTGGTGGTGGGGGGAAGAACTGGGGGGCTGGGGTTGTAGCTCAGCAGTAGAGTGCTTGCCTAGCACGGGCCCTGGGTTCCATGCAAGGCCCTGGCTTCCATCCTCAGTACCACTCAAAAATAAATAAAATAAAGGTATTGTGTCCAACTACAACTAAAAAATAAATATTAAAAAAAAAAGAAAGAGGGCTGGGGTTGTGGCTTACATGTGTGAGGCACCAGGTTTGATTCTCAGCCCACATATGAATAAATGAATAAAATAAAGGTCCATCAACAACTAAAAAATATTAAAAAAAAAAAAAAAAAAGAAAGAATTGGGGATGTAGTTCAGTCGTGTAGTGCCCCTGCATTCAATTCCCAGTATCAAAAAATACAAATAAAAATAAAGGACTAAGGATGTGGTTAATTTTGATTGCCCCAGGTTCAATCCCACCTACCAAAAAGGGAAAAGGGTTCAAAAATCAATGGGCATGGTGGTGCACGCCTGTAAGCTTAGCTACTTGGAAGGTTAAGGCAGGAGGACCCAAGTTCAAGGCCAACCTAGGCAACTTAGTGAGATCCTATCTTAAAAAATAAAAAGGGCTACAGTTATAGTTCAGTGGTAAAGCACCCTTAGATTCAGTCCCCAGTAATGGGGGGGGGGGGGCACAAAATCAGAACTGCAGGTATAATTCAGTAGTAGAACACTTGCCTAAGCAGGCAAAGGCCCTCGGTTTGATCCCCAATACTACAACAACAACAACAACAAAAAAAACAGCTTTCTTACTATGTAGCAGTACACATTAATATATCAATTTTTAATTAATTAATTAATTAGTTAACATATATGTGGTGCTGAAGATCGAACCCAAGGCCTCACATATGCCAGGCAAGTGCTCTACCTCTAAGCCACAACTCCAGCCCCATCATTTTTTTTTTTTTTTGAGTCTCAGCTTCTATTGTAAAATGGCATAATGATAACTATCTCCAGTATAAGTGGTAATGATTTAGGTAAGATTATATAAAATGCTTGGCATTGTACTTGTCATACTGCTATCTGGGAAGACTGTCAGCACCAAATGTCCCTGACCATTGTAAGCTTTCTACTTCCTGACTTCAAACTGACTTACACAGTGGTCCCTTGCATGCAAGAAGTCAAAGAGCTCCTCTGTGCAATCCTCTTCTGTCTGTGATCGGGAGGATACACGCTCATCACAGAGCTCTAGGCGCTCCCGGGCCTTTATACATTTCTCCAGCTGCTCGCATTGCTCTCTCACTGTTGTTAGGGGATCCTGAAAGACAGAGAGAGAGAGAGAGAGAGAACAAAATGGAGGATACAGGAGAGATACACCAAACACACATGCTTTGCTAATATAACCACCAAACCAAGGTGCTGCCTCTGAATTACCGTGCAGAAGGCCAGCAGGCAGAGCCACACTGCTGCCAGAAAGGGCAAAATAGGGTCTCCCATTCAATTCTGATGCTAAGTAGTAGGGAAAAGTTTCACATTCCTGCCTTCCAAGGTTGTCAGTATGCACTGAAAGCCTCAGTCCTATCTGAAAAACAAGGTGGTAAAGGAAACCTGGCCAAACTTGAAGTAGCTCTATTGGAGGCTTTACTCGTTAACACAGCATTTTAGTGTAAGTCATGTCTAAAATTTCAATTTCCCTTGCCTGAGAACCAGGCCTATTCCATCCCAGCTACCCAGCTAGAAAGACCATGCTAACACAGAGAACCCTTCAGAAAAGTTCCTTCCAGAGTTCTTTATTAAACCACACATAGCTTCCTAGTATGACCAAAGAAGCCCCAAGACCAAATTTCCAGACACACTCCCAAACACTCCATTACAAAGTAGTGTTAAAGCTTTATTCCACCCTGTTATTCAAAAATGTCCTCAGTTTTTCATGCTTTTATGAGATGGGTCCAAACCTGAGACAGCTCTTACCACTAATTCCTCCTCTTCCTCTTCTTCCTACAAAAGGAAAACAAAATTAATGTCAGCCGCAATTTTATGACATACATTTTCCCAATCATATTGATGTTATAATTACTGAGAATAGACATATTAATCATGTTTTTTTTTAATTTTCTGTATTTTACAAAATTTTGACTTTTTAGGAATATTGCTGCTAATCTGAGAGCTAATCCTGCCTTCCCAAGGCTAATAGTTAATTAGAGGAGCATACAACTTGCCTAGAAACACATCTTTCATTCATATGCAACCTAATCAATCCAAAGCCTATATAGCAAACATCTTCCTTTATGTAAATCTCATACACAAAGTTCCCCTTTCTTAGATCACCTTAAGGCCAAACACAGGGTCAGCCCCCTAGGCCAGAGCTCTCCAAAATTATTCAAACTATCCATTCGCAAACTTGATCAAGCTTGCCTCCACTGCCTCACCCATTCCTTCCACAATACAAGGCTCTGAGCCATACTTTTCCTCTGATTCCTTCTTCTGCTTACTTCCCTATGTAACACCCCCCCACACACACACACTGTGTGCGGCATGCCCGATTCTCAGGAACTATAATAAACTCTTTCAAAGGCAGTTGTTTTGCAGGCTGTGGTGGCAATGAACAATGACAGATAAAATAGAAAATGCAAGATGTGATCATTATTATTATATGTGTCAGGCACTATGATGTCTGGCAATGAGCAAAGAATGTTGAATCACAAACCTGTAGTCCCTGATACTTAGGAGGCTGAGAGAGAATCCCAAATTTGGGGCCTGCCAAGAAAACACACACACACACACACACACACACAAAAGATGGGGGGAGGTGGAGCACTGGAAATGTAACTCAGACCAAGAATGCTCCAGGGTTTAATACTAATATACACTCCCACATAAAAAAGGCAGTTGTCTTCATGTCTGTCACCTTACTATACCTGATTAAAACAAATCTCAAGAATATTTCAAGACACAGTCTTACTTTCATTACCAAAAACCTAAGTGTGCATGACAGTCTACAGTTTATAAAGCACCTTCATGTCTGTTATGATTTGATTAATTACAACAATCCCTTAAGTAATCCCAGTTTAGAGATCACATACAATAATTAGGCATTTTATGATATAGACTCAAGCTGTCAGATGTTTATAATGGGACCTACAGAACTTTTAAGTCCAGAACTGCTAGAAATAGCTAACTTTTAGTCCTTATTTTCCAAACCAAATTAGAAGGAAAGCCAATTTTTTCTGGGCTTTGAACTTGAATTTGAAATATGAAAATGCTCAAACCTAAAACTTCTTTTTTTTTTAAAAAAAATATTTATTTATTTATTTTTTTAGTTTTCAGCGGACACATCTTTGTTTGTACGTGGTGCTGAGGATCGAACCCGGGCCGCACGCATGCCAGGCGAGCGCGCTACCGCTTGAGCCACATCCCCAGCCCCAAACCTAAAACTTCTGCAGCCAAAATTTAACCAAAGATGATTTTATGGTCAGTGCTTTTTGGCTTGTGGATCCATATAAGTGCACTAAAGATCTACATAACTCTACTTGTTAGCTTGGAAATACCAGGCCCTACCTATTCTGATTCAAGCACACAACTTTTAAATTTTTAGGTTAGGTTAGTAACAAGTTGCCCACAGTAGCATCAGCATAGGTCTAAATCTGCTGCAGAGTCAAGTGTGATCAGTATCTCAAGGACTTGTCAGAAATAAGATATTTGGCTGGGTCTGGTGGCAAATGCCTGTACTCCCAGCAGCTCAGGAGTCCGAGGCAGGAGAATCAAAGTTCAAAGCTAGCCTTAGCAACTTAGAGAGCCCCTAAGCAACTTAGACTGTCTCAAAATAAAGAAGACCTGGGGATGTGGCTTTAGTGGTTAAACAGCCCTGGGTTCAATTCCTAGCACCAAAAAAAAAAAAAAAAAAAAAAAAGATATTTGCCTCGCATGCAGGTGTTTATATTTAGGGGAAAGGGAAAAAATAAAAAATATAAAAAAAAAATTATATGTATGTATGTATATATATATATATATATATATATATATAGAGAGAGAGAGAGAGAGAGAGAGAGAAATAAAAAGAACAGGATCAACAACCATTATGTTTTCAAAATAATACAATCTCCTCTACTATTAGAAGGGATCAAAGCTCACAAAGCTGCAAGTAAAGGGTATGCTGATTCAACTTTTAAGCAGGTACTTATTCTCACATTGTCAAAAGTTTTTCATAAATGTGAAGATGTTATATAGAATGTAAATTCTGCTTTTTTCGGGGGGGCAGGGGGTGTTATTCGAGATTGAATTCAGGGGCACTCATCCTCTGAGCCATGTCTCCAGCCCTATTTTGTATTTTATTGAGAGACAGGGTCTCACTACCCTAAGTTGCTTAGCACCTCACCATTGCTGAGGCTGGTTTTGAACTCGTGATCCTCCTGTCTTAGCCTCCCCAGCCGCTGGGATTACAGGCATGCGCCACCACACCCAGCTCTGCTTTTTATTTATTTTTTTTAACAAATATTTTTAGTTATAGATGGATGCAAAACCTTTATTTTTATGTGGTGCTGAGGATCAAACCCAGTGCCTCACATGAACTAGGCAAGTGCTCTACCACTGAGCAACAATTCCAGCCCCCAAATTCTGCTTTTTCATTAAACATTGTTTCTTTCTCTCTCTTTTCTTCTTTTTTTTGGGGGGATGGGGGCGGGGTACCATGGATTGAACTCAGGGCCACTCAACAACTGAGCACACCCCACCCCTATTTTGTATGTTGTTATTTTTTTTAAGATTGTTTTTAATTTTATGTCTTATTTTATTTTTATTTTTTTATTTTTTAGAGAGAGAGAGAGAGAGAGAGAGAGAGAGAGAGAATTTTAATATTTATTTTTTAGTTATAGGCAGACACAACATCTTTGTTTGTATGTGGTGCTGAGGATCGAACCGGGGCCCCATGCATGCCAGGCCAGCGCGCTACCGCTTGAGCCACATCCCCAGCCCTAATTTTATGTTTTAATAAAAGCTGTCAGTGGACCTTTATTTTATCTATTTATATGCAATGCTGAGACTCACCAAGGCCCTAAGCAACTTAATGAGACCCTGTTTTAAAATAAATAAATATTTATTTTAAATAAATATTATTATGCAATACTGAGAGATTGAACCTAGGGGTGCTCTACCACTCAGGCATGCCCCCAGCTCCCTTCCTATTATCTCTTTTAGTTTATTTTGAGACAGAGTCTAGCTGAGTTGCTGAGGCTGGCCTGGAATTTAGGATTCTCCTGCTTCAGACTCCCAAACTGCTGGGATTACAAGTGTGTGCCACCACATTTTGTTATGTGTGTGTCCTTGGGCAAGATGTTACTTCACTATGCTTTTTTTTTTTAATATTTACTTTTTAGTTTTAGGCAGATACAATATCTTTATTTTTATGTGGCGCTGAGGATGAACCCAGTGCCTAGAGCACGCTAGGCGAGCTCTCTACCACTGAGCCACAACCCCAGCCCCCCTTTCTCCATGCTTTTTATCTCTTCTGTAAAAATAGCAATAATAATAGTACTTAATACCTCATAAGAATATTATATTGATTGAATGTATTAGTACACACAAAGCACTGGAATAGTAAGCAGTCAAATATTGATATTAATGATGTCGTCACCACTCAGTCTGGAAAAGAGCTCCCTCTTCCACCACAGAATTATACTGCAAGTTCCTACACTGTCCCCCCAAAATACAACTCCCTCGCCCCAAAGAAAAGAATCACTGTTTCACAGAAACTAATGCAAGGCCATATTCCCGGAACCTCCACAGATGTGGTGTAGGGACTCCTGATCAGAGATGGGGTAAAGACTAGCGTCGGTCTGTTTGGTCCACAAACCTTTAAAATACTCGACTAGCTGAAAATACGGAACTACGAAAGTTTAGTCGCTCTTGTTAATCCTTCACCACATTCACAGAACCGGGAAGCCGAGACCCAGAGGGACCAGTCCGCCACCTCTCCAAAAGTCACTCGACAAATATACGGAGAAAGGGTATTTGGAATCAGCTCTCCAGGCCCTACAAACCACAGGGGGCTAACTCTGATTAAAAGGGCCCGGGCTTTTTTGTGTTTTAGCGGGCTAGGTCCTTGGCCTCAGGGCAGTGAAAAAGGTCGAGTCGATCGCCTTGCCTGACCTCTTTGGGATCTCCGGATCCAGTCAGCATCTTTCGCTCGTCCTCCAGGCCCATGTCCGGCTACCGATTCAACACCAGCAGCAGCAACAGCGGCACCCACTCCACTTCAGGATCAAGAAGGACTCCTAAGGGTCACTCAGCGGATATCCGGCAATCTGGCCGGAAGTGCGGCATACTATTCGTAGACGTGAACACACGCTCGAATTGGCTTGTACTACCCGTTAAAGGCAGGAGGTAGGGGGAACTAATATTTACACCTAAAGCGGCTTTGCTAAGAAACATCCCCTTAGTTACTCCAGATCCAAGTTTACTGATACAAGAGTTTATTTAAAAGATTAGCTTCTAAGAGACTTGGAAACTGTGCTAGTTTATTCGACATTCCTCTAGCGTATTTCCCTTTCTTACCCATATCGCTTGTGGAGCTGTCCTAACTGCTGACCTTTTCAAGATGGCGGCCAGAGGGTGCCACCCTCGGGCTCGCGCACCTCCCCAAGATGGCGGCGCCCGAGGCCTGGCGCGCCCGGAGTTGCTGGTTCTGTGAGGTAGCGGCGGCAACGACCATGGAGGCCACGTCCCGGGAGGCGGCGCCAGCGAAGAGCTCGGCCTCGGGCCCCAGCGCTCCCCCCGCCCTGTTCGAGCTGTGCGGGCGGGCGGTGAGCGCCCATATGGGGGTTCTGGAGAGCGGGGTGTGGGGTAAGTCGCGGGGTGAGGGGCTACCTCTGGCACCGAGCGGGGGCGGCCCAGCGGCCAGGGGGCGAAGGGGGCGAGGCCGGGAGGCCCCGGGCAAGGCCCAGCCCGGGGCACTAGAAGCTAGATTGTTGGGTCGGAACTTGAATTCTGTGACTGACAGGGTTGGACAGAGTAAAGACCGAGACCAAATGAGCAAGTGGACCCTCACGGTGGCCTGGCCGGGGGGCGCCGGGGGCAAGGCCAGGAGGCCCAGATTAGGGCAAAGCCGGCAGGACTTGGGCGACAGAGGCGGGAGTGACGGGCCAGAGCCGCAAGCACCGAACTGACACCCGGCTAGACCGCTGAAGAATCTCGGATGTCGAACCGACGGGCAGAGGTGTTTTGGCCAACCAGGGCAGGGGCAGGGGACCGAGGATGGCAGGCCTGGCCCGAGGCAAGAAGGCCAGGCCCCGGGCCACCTGAACTGATTCACTGCCTGTGGCCTCTGGTGTCTGCTGGGCACATCACGGGTGCCGGGTGCCGAGACTTGGAGGCTAAGCCGATGGGAGTGGGTGGAACAGCGGGTTGAAGAGCAAGGGTTAGGGGCTGGGGAGAGGCCGAAAGGCTCTGCGCCCGCGGCCTGTCTGGCTGCCCAGGGCTGACCGGAGCGCACCGACGACCGGGGCCTCTGCTAAACTGACCGAGCGATCGAGTGACCCGCAGAACTGAGAGCACCGGAGGCCACAGGGATGGGCCTCAGCGGCTAGGTAGGGTGGAGAGCGGGTGGAGGGGGCCCAGAGCGGTTCAGCCAGCGAGGAAGGCTCGCGGGTTTGCCGGCGGAAGGGCCGAGGAGGCCCCAGGCAGGGCGATGGCCTGGGGAGCCCCGACTGATGGGCTGGAATAGGAGGGGGCGCGTCGCGGCTAAGAGGCCTTGGTCCGAACGCGAGTGAACAGAGGCTCCAGGTCTGAGGTGGTGCAGGGCCGAGCCTCGGAGGAGGGTGGGCCGGCGGCCTGGGGCGCCAGGGTGAGCGTCTGGGAAGGAAGAACCGACTAGTTGGGCTGGTGGGCCTGGTAGGGGCGGAGAGGAGGCATGCTATCAGATGGGCACGCAGAGACCGTGCTGTGGGCTGGGTACCGCTAGCTGCTGCTTGGCCTCTGAGGAGGGAAGCAGTGAGGACTGGTAGTAGAGAGTGAGAGGGGAAAGTGAGGGCCTTGCGAAGCAGGCCTGGCTGCACCCGGACAGAGGCCTTGGGCCTGACAGACTGGTGGTGTGAGGGGGTGGGGTTCAGAGGCAGGCTGAAGTCGATGAGGAGGTCTCAGGCCAGGACAGGGAGCCCGGACAGGGCAGGGGTCAAGGGGGGGGGGGTGCTGAGAAGAAGAGGCCCTGGGCCTTGGAGCGTGTGGGGGAGGGGTTTACCAGGAGGCCTCTGGGGTGGTGGCAGCATCTTTGCCAGGAGAAAGACGCTGGTCAGGTCAGGTGTGGAGGCTTGGGGCCCCAGGGTAGGGGTTTGGGTTACACCATGAAGAGGTGGCCTCTGGAAAAGGCCCTGGAATTTGGAGAGTGGCCAGGGAGGCGCTTGGTGGTGGGAGTGGGCCACCAATACTAAAGAGACCCAAGTTCCCTCCTGTAAAGGAGTCCTCAGGTCCCTTGTGGGGAGGGGATTGTGGAGGCCCTGTGCCAGCAGCTGAGAAAGGTCAGGCTGACCCAAGGGAATGGAAGAAAAGCGTCAGTGGAGCTGAGCAAGAACTCAGAAAAGTCCTGGGAATGTGAAAGATCTATCTGCATCAGCCCAGAACTTCTGGGATGCTAATTCTGGCTAGAAGGCAAGAAGACTGAGTATGAAGGCTCTAAGTTGGGAGGAGGAAGCATTAAAGAAAGGTATAGCCTGGAAGGAAGCAAGGAAGAACCTAGCTTAAGAAGAATGGGGAAGGGAGGAGCAGAGTTTATGGGTAATAAGAGAATGAACATTTCTGTGGCTTTGAGAAGGAGTGGGTAGACAGAGGGGAGCAGATTTGAGGAAAAAGGTATAAGGCTCTGGAGGAACTTCTATGTTGCTTTTTTCTCCCCAAACAGATGACAGTTTCCTGAATCTCCTTTTTCCTCTTTTTCCTTCTCCCACTTCTGCTGTTCATGCCTTCACCATTATTACTGATTGAGTCCCCAGTGTGAGCTAAGATACAGCCAGAAAAGCCTTCCTGGAGGTAGCAGACTTAACACTGATTTGTGAAAGGAGGCATGAGTAGAGGCAATGGGAAAAAGGTAGTATGAAGAAACTTAAGTACAGTAAGGCATATACCTTGAATGTCAGTATACGAAATTTAAACTTTGAATCTTGAGTGCATTAGAGAGCCTTTGAGGGTTTTGAAGAGGGGAATGTCACCACCAAGATTAGGATGCAGAGAGACATGAGAGAGACTGAAGTCAAGAAGGGCAGTTAATCCAGATGATAGTTGATATGGCCTCTATTAGTGCAATAATATAGGGAATTAATACTTTCAGACTCTTGAATTTCAAGATTCAGTTATTTACAAGTAAAATTAAAAGTGGATCATGGGCCAGACAGGGTGGTGCACACCTGTAATCTCAGCAGCTAGGAAGGCTGACAGGAGGATTTCAAGTTCAAAGCCAGCCTCACCAACAACAAGGTGCTAAGCAACTCAGTGAGACCCTGTCTCTAAATGAAATACAAAATAGGGCTGGGGACGTGACTCAGTGGTTGAGTGCCCCTGACTTCAACTCTCGGTACCAAAAAAAAAAAGTAAATCATGGAATGGCGAGCCATTATACTCCAAGATTTTAGACTCATTCTTGCTAGTACAGAGATGATATTGACATATTAATAGCCAGTATTTAGTGAGTTTATTATGGCCAGGCATTTAATCTTATAATATCATGAAGTAGTCATTATGATCTTCATTTTAAAATTGAGGAAGCTGGGTGGGTATGTGGCTCAGTAGTAGAGCATTTGCCTATCAAGTATGAGGCCCTGGGTTTGATTCCCAGAACCACAGAGAATAAGTAAAATAAAATTGCAGAAGCTGATGCTTAAACAGGTTACATAGTCTAAGAATTCACAGTTAACTAAGTAATCAGTCAGGATTTCACCCAGATTTCCAAGTCTAGAGACTAAAGTCTTTAGGCACTATACTACAATCCCTCCCAGAAAGAGAGCTGACAAGGCCAGTTTGGTTGTTTTGTTGTTGTTCTATGCTGCTCTACCACAGAGTTACATCCCCAGCCCTTATTGAGACAGGGTCTCACTAAGCTGCCCAGGTTAGCCTTGAACTTGCAGTCTCCTGCCTCAGCCTTGTGAGTTATTGAGATTCCTGGCATGCACCACCAGACCCGGCGCAGTAAATTTAGAGTAAAGAGATTGTCTTTATTCTTCATAGAAAAGTACTAGTTCAGGTTATAGCAGTGACCCAAAGGATGGAAGTGGTCAGTCTGTAAGGGAATTGTGGTCCATGGGAAGGGAATTCAGAAAAGTTAATAAAGGACTTGTGACAGTGGAAAGATGATTGGTTGATTCCCTGAAAGTGGCAAGGACATTCCTGTTGGAGAGAACAGTGTGACAAAGGCACAGAGGCAGAAAGCAGCAAAATATGCATAGGTAAAAAAGTAATTTAATGTGACTGAAATATAGGTGGCAAAGCAGGGAGCTCAAGTTAGTAGGGAAGATTGTGAAGAAGCTTTTATCACACATATTCAGTAGGATATTTTTTGTGAAGTGGAAATGAACCCAGGACTTCATGCATGCTAGCCTCAATAGGATCTTTTGAATGCAGAATGTTTTTGTTATGCTTGTGTACAAGTGAACTGACCAGCTCCAGCTTGTTTTGTGAGATTATCGCACTCTTACCCCTGAAATTCCAGCTGTCAACTGAGTGACTGAAGACACGTGGACCAGAGTTTAGACGAGACTTAAGTTAGCTTTTCCAGGTTCCATGTATCATATGAGAAGTCTACTCTTCTGTTTTCCTTTCCAATAGAATATATAATTCTTGGAACCCTGGGGGGAGGGAAAAGTAAACTTTCTGTGTTTTGGTTTTTGTAGCCCTCCCAGGCCCAATACTTCAAAGCATCTTACCTCTGCTCAATATATATTACTTGGAGAGGATTGAGGAAACTGCCCTTAAGAAAGGTGAGTATCTTTCTGTCTCTTTCTCAATAAGTGATTGTGAACATGGTACCCTGATGTTCTTCAGGTAAATATTATACATTGATGGCTGCATAGAACTTTATGCTTTTCAAAAAGTTCCCTCATTCTTACTTTCTTATGATTCCCTGCAGTGTCCTGTGAAACACAGAACAAGTATATGATCTCTGTTATTCTGATAAAAATGAAATACAGGCACACCATAATTAATACCAAAGCTAGGACTATACCCTAGATCTTCTGAATCTTTTATGGTCTGTTTTACCAAGCTGCCTCTCCTCATTGGGACACATCTGTTAACGGATTAATATTTATCTAACTCTGATGTGCCAAGTATTATTCTAGAGAAATTCATTAATTAATTTACTCCTTTCAACAATGCTGTGAAATTACTAATTACATTTTACAAATGAGGAAACTGAGGTATAGGGAAATCAACTTGCCCAACATCATACAGCTACAGTATAGTTTGCTGATATTTAAACCTTGGCAGCCTGTCTTTAGGGCCAGTGCTCTTAACCACTCTGTCATGTTACTCGTGAAGCCGGAGGACAACATGAAAGGCTGATGTACTTCACTTATGGTGGCCAGCAAGCAGCCAAGTAAGTGTGCTATTTCTGTCTACAGGTCTCTCCACTCAGGCTATCTGGCGTCGTCTGTGGGATGAGCTGATGAAGACAAGGCCTTCCAGTTTGGAAGTAAGTTAAGGTACCAGGTAGAACTCTAGCCTAATCTTCCACAGGAAGAATAAGCAAATTACAGAGCGTGTAAACAAGCATGTAAACAGGAACAGCATGTAAACACAAGTCAGGTACTGGTAGAGTTCAGGGAAAGGGATGAAATGGATTTGGGATGAGGGCTCAGATGGTTTGTCACAAGTTTTGGCTCATTTGGCATTTGCCACTAAATTGTTTGCCCACCATGTTACCAAAGGACACAAAACTGGGAAGGATATGACCACAACAGACAACAGAGCCAGAATTCCTAGAGTTCTGGACAGAGTTGGTATAGTGGTCAAATAATTAAATGTAATTAACAAAACAAACCAATTCTTGAATGAATCAAAAAATTTCTAATTGTGTGGCCTCAAGGGTAGAGGATAAAATAGTCTGGGCTAGAAGCAGTTTATATAAAAAATATTGCTGGGTGCAGTGGCACACGCCTGTGATCCCAGCAGTTCAGGAGTCCGAGACAGGAGGATTTCAAGTTCAAAGCCAGTCTCAGTAAAAGCAATGTGCTAAGCAATTCAGTGAGACCCTGTCTCTAAATAAAATACAAAACAGGGCTGGGGATGTGACTGAGTGGTTGAGTGCCCCCAAGTTCAATCCTCAGTACCAAAAAAAAAAAAAAAAAAAAATATATATATATATATATATATAAAGGGGCTTTAGCCAGCAGTGTGCTGAAGCCATTCATAATGACTATACCCTGAGCTGTGTGAACTAATGTAAATATAATATAGGCTGAAACACAAGGGGGACCATAGTCCTGCCTGGCTCTGTAATGGTCAGGGTATCTATTCCTGGAGTATAGAGAAAGAAATCAAGCACTTTGTGTGAGGCACATTTGGAAGATGTTATTCCTGAAAAAGAGACAACTTGGGAAACATGCACCATCTTGAAATACATGAATGCTATCACCTGAAAGGGGTTAATAGACTGGTTCTGGATGAATGCTAGAGAACAACACACTTTTACCAAATTAAAGGTAAAATTGGTGATGAAACAAGCAAATTACAGAGATAATAAGCTTCCCATCACTAAGTATTCAAAGAGTATGTGGATAACTACTAGATAAGGGTGTTTTATAGGGAATTCAGCATTATAAAAGGGGTTGGACAGGATGAATTTTAGCACTCCTTTTAACATTGAGATTCTGTTATTTGCTGATTCAGATATAAATCATTGGAGTTTTTATTTAAGCAGACTATCTTTTGCTGCTCCATGATTAAGTGACAGAAATGATCTAGCTTAAATGAATATTTATTAAAACTTAACCACATATCAGATGTTTTCTTTTTTTTTTAAGAATTTAACCTTTATTTATTTGTTGTTTATTTGTTTTTATGTGGTGCTGAGGATCAAATCCAGGACCTCACCTGTCCTAGTCAAGCACTCTACCACTGAGCCACAACCCCAGCCCCCACACATACCAGATCTTACCTAGCTGTCATAAGTGCAGACATAGTTCCTCATCTTGAACTGTGGGGAAATCTACAAATAGATCACGGATGATAGGATACTGCTATGAAACAAGGAAGCAGGAAGAAGAAGGTAAAGGAAAAAAGTCTTTCTTAGAAAATAGTATTGCAGCTGAAATTTATTTGATTAATGAGGCCAAATGACAAAGAGATTTAAAAATTGGAAATTTAATTTTAAATTTCTGGTGCTGCACTGGATTCAGTAACATTCAGTCCTATATCCTTCAGTTTTTTCACTTCCAGATCTGGACTGAAACCATTGGTATTCAGCGTAATGACACTGAGGCCCATCAAAATCCTCAGATACTAGGCCTTATGAAGAAAAGAAGTGTATGTAAGAATAGTAGAAAACAGTAATGGCTTTCTGCCATCTTTCAGTAACATCAGATTCCCTTTGTCCCTGTATTTCACAAGTAGTATGGTTAACCAGCAGGTGATGAATATTATAATATCTTTCTCTTAGAGAAGGCTTTTTAAAAAAATTTTTACTTAAACATGAGAGTAGAATGTATTTTGACATATTATACATACATGGAGTATAACTTCCTATTCTTGTGGTTATACATAATGTGGAGTTATCAGTGGCCATGTATTCATATGAACATAGGAAAGCTGTATCCAATTCATTCTACTGTCTTTCCCATTCCCATTCTCCCTTGTCCAATCCAGTGGAACTCCCCCCACACACAGACATTGTGAGTCAGCATCCACATATCAGAATATTAGGCCTTAGATTTTTTTAGGATTGGCTTATTTTACTTAGCACTACTTAGCACAACAGTCTCCAGTTCTATCCATTTATCAGCAGATGCCATACTTTTATTCTTTACAGCTGAGTAATGTTCCATTGGGTATATGTACCACATTTTCTTTATCCATTCATCAACTGAGGGACACCTAGGTTAGTTCCATAGCTTAGCTGTTGTGAATACAGCTGCTGTGAACATTCATGTGGCTGGGTCACTATAGTATACTGATTTTAAGTCCTTTGGGTATATGCTGAGGAATAGGATAACTGGGTGAAGGCTTTCTTTATTCAACATTATCTCAAGATGCCTGAAAAATTTTTTGTTATCCTGTTTTCTTGGCTCAAAGCATTTCAGAACATTTAGGGTGCCCGAGCTTAGTGACATAAAAGTTACTTAGGCAGAGGTCCTGGCTTGGAGCAGATCTATTCCAGATGTCTTCTGCTTCCCACTTCTGCATGACAGAAACTTTCATCTTACTTATTCATGACTCAGAAACACTTATCAAGGACTGGGGGTGTGGCTCAGTGGTAGAGTGTTTGCCTAGTGTGTGCAACGTCCTAAGTTTGATCCCCAGAACCACACACAAAAATCACCACTTATTGAGAACCTATGCTAGGTCCAATATATCATTTAAAAGCAAGACTATTTCAAACTATGGGGCTGAGATTGTGGCTCAGTGGTAGGGCACTTGCCTAGCACGTGTGAGGTCCTGGGTTTGATCCTCAGCACCACATAAAAATAAAGGTATGGGGCTGGGGATGTGGCTCAAGCCGTAGCACGCTCACCTGGCATGCGCAGGGCGCTGGGTTCGATCCTCAGCACCACATAAAAATAAAATAAAGATGTTGTGTCCACCAAAAACTGAAAAATAAATATTTAAAAAAAAATAAAGGTATTATGTTTATCTACAACTAAAAAAATTTATTTTAAAAAAAGGAATATTTCAAACTATGGGGCTGGGATTGTGACTCAGTGGTAGAGCACTTGCCTAGCACGTGTGAGGTACTGGGTTTGATCCTCAGTACCACATAAAAATGAATGAATAAAAAAAGGTATTGTGTCCATCTGCAACTAAAAAACTTTTTTAAAAAGTAGTATTTCAAACTATGGAGTACTAGTGTGCATAGAGAGATCTATGTGATACAGTAGATACACTGGTAATAAAGCAGTGGGGAAATGAAGGGTGATTCAATAAATGGTTCTTTAGCAATTGGTTAACCATTCAGAAAAAATTTAGTGCCTCATTTTCAACGTGCTCAAATAATTTCTATTTGATTAAAGATTAAATTGTAATAAGTAAAAGCACAAAACAACTAAAAAATAATAAAGGTGACTCAGTTTCTAATCTCAAAATGCAGAGTGCTAATTATTAAATGGGCAAAAGAAAAATAATATGGGGCTGGAGGAGTAGCTCAGGTGATAAAGCATTTGTCTAACATGTTTGAAGCCCCAGGAAAGAATATATGGACTAATTTAACCACATAAAAGGCCAACACCATAAACAAAATTTAAAAAGCAAATAAACAATATTGTCAAGACAAAAGGATGCAGAGAAAAAGAAAACATCCAAATAGAATTTAAAAAGTAAAGTTTTAGAAGCTGGACATGGTGGTGCACACCTGGAGTCCTAGCTACTTGGGATGTTAAAGCAGGAGAATCACAAGTTTGAGGACAACTAGAGCAATTTAGTAAAACCTTAACTAAAAAAAAAAAAAAAAAAAAAAAGCAGCCGGGCACAATGGCGCACACTTGTAAACCCTCCCACACTTGGGAGGCTGAAGCAGGAGGATCACAAGTTCAAAGCCAGCCTCAGCATCTTAGGCACTAAGAGATTCAGGGAGACCCTGTCTCTAAATATTTTAAAAAAGGGGCTGGGGGCCAGGGTTGTGGCTCAGTGGTAGAGTGCTTACCTAGCATGCATGAGGTACTGGGTTCAATCCCTAGCACCACATGAAAAAATAAACACAATAAAGGTATTGTGTCCATCTATAACTAAAAAAATATTTTTAAAGGAGGGGGGCTGGGGATGTGGCTCAGTGATTAAGTGCCGCTGGGTTCAACCCTGGTACCACAAAAAGAAAAATGGATATAGCTCATGGTAGAATGCTTGTCTAGCATGTGCAAGTCCTTGACTTCAATCCCCAGTACAGCAAAAATAAATTTAAAAATTGCCAGGCACGTGGCACATGCCTATAATCCCAGCAGCTCAATAGGTTGAGGCAGGAGGATCGTGAGTTCAAAGCAAGCCTCAGCAATGGTGAGGCACTAAGCAACTCAGTAAGACCCTGTCTCTAAAAAATATAAAACAGGGCTGGATATGTGGCTCAGTGATTGAGTGTCCCTGAGTTCAATCTCCAATACCCAAAAAAATAAACAAATAAATAGAAAAGATCTGGACAAATCATAAAATACACAAAAATCTCCAATAAAGTGAACATTTAGTCCCATTGATGTTTAAAAAAACAAAAAAGGAAAGTAAAACAGGGTGTGGTAGTGCATGTCTATAATCACAGAGACTCAGGAGGCTGTGGCAGGAGGATTGCAAGTTCAAACATGGACATGATAGTGCACACCTGGAGTCCTAGCTACTTGGGATGTTAAAGCAGGAGAATCATGTTCAGTGGTAAAGTGTCCCTGGGGTTCAATCCCCAGTATAGTTAAAAACAATATTAGGTGAATTATTAATAAGGTACATCTATATTTTCAAATTAAAATCACATTCTAAAAATGTTTAACTGGGCATGGTGGCACACACCTGTTGTCCCAGCTACTTGGAAGGCTGAAGCAGAATGTGAGCCCAAAAATTTGAGACCAGCCTGAGCACATAGTTTCCAAAGAGACCCAGTTTCCAAGGGAAAAAAAATATATATAATAATAATTTTAAAAATATTTAAATACTGGGGTGGGGTTATTGCTCAGTGGTAGAGCACTTGCCTCGCATGAGTGAGGTACTGGGTTCAATCCTCAGCACCACATAAAAATAAATAAAGATATTGTGTCCTATCTACAACTATAAATAAATAAATATTTAAATACATGGTGGTATAGCTGGGCACTGTGATACATGCCTGTAATCTCCATCAACTCAGGAGGCTGAGGGCCTGTCTCAAAATGAAAAATAAAAAGGGCTGAGAATGTGGCTCAGTGGTTAAGTGCCCCTGAGTTCAATACCTAGTACCCCCAAAAAAAAAAAATTAATAAAAAATAAAAAGGCTGGGGGTATAGCTCAGGGGTAGAGTACCTGTGGGTTAAACCCCAGTACCTCACGTATATACATATGTATATGGTGGTGTAGTGGTCAAAAAAAATCCAGCATTTGAAACTTCAAAATTGTCTCAATGTTGTAAAAAAAAAAATGTAACTATTCACATGTACATATATACTCTAGAGTTGGTTTACACATGACTTTTTGGTCTGCTTCTTTATCTTTCCAAAAACAAAACTTGTCTTTACAAGCTTATGAACATTTGGTGGCTCTAAAAATTTAGCAGAAGAAAATATTTAATGCAGTGATTTATGCCTTTAACCCCAGCAACTCAGGAGGATAAGCAGGAAGATGTCAAGACCAGCCTCTGCAACTTAATAAGGACTGGGGATATAGCTCAATGGTAAATGGCCCCCTGAGTTCAATCCCCAGTACCAACACCCCCTCACACACAAAAAAATCCATTTAAAAAAACTATGTAGCTGGGTGAAGTGGCGCACACCTATAAATAATCCCAGCTACTTGGGAGGCTGAAGCAGAATTGTGAGTCCATGTGTTTAAGACCAGCCAGAGCAACATAGTGAGACCTTGTCTTTTAAAAAAAAAAAAAAAAAAAAGTCAGCTACAGTGGCACATGCCTATAATCCCAGTGGCTCAGGAGACTGAGGCAGGAGGATCATGAATTCAAAGCCAGCCTCAGCAAAAGCAAGGCACTAAACAACTCAGTGAGACTCTGTCTCTAAATAAATACAAAATAGGGCTGGGGATGTGGCTCAGTGGTTAAGTGCCCATGGGTTCAATCCCTGGTACCAAAAAACAGAAAAATTAGCCCTCCCTAGTTTGTACACATGCTACCTCCTTCCCCACCAGTGCCTGAGCTGCCAGCCCATTGAGAATTGACCATTATTGTGTTGGTGAGCAGGTGTCACTTCTCATTTCTCATTGGCAGTGCCTCATTTCCCTTACCCTCCCACAAAACAAAGTGTTTAAGTCACTTTGCATTATCTGAGCTATAGTTCACAAAATGAATAACTTGGTCTAAGTCATGTATTTTTCAGCTTTGACATTTTAACATAGATTCTTCCAAAAAGTGGTGGTGGAGGGGCTGGAATTGTAGATCAGCACGTGCGAGGCCCTGGATTCCATCCTCAGCACCACATAAAAATTAAATAAAGGTATTGTGTCCAACTACAACTAAAATAAAATATTTAAAAAATGGTGGTGGAATAAAATGCCATGAACTGTTCTTTGCTTGTGGATTCATTCATGACAAAGAAGCCACTGAGATAGCTAACTTTACATATTTAACCCTCACAACAGCCCTATGACATTGTTATATTTATCTCCTTCACTTTACAGATAACAAAGGTAAAAAGACCTCAGTGAAATAGCTTACTACTTGGGCATATAAGAATATGTGACAATGAATCCTACTATTATGTATACCTATAATGCCTGAAGTGAATGGCAGACCCAGAATTCAAGTTGAAGGACTCTGGCTCTAGAGAGCACGTTCCCTATCACTGTCATGCTTCTCACTGCAGTTATGTTTGAGGCATTCCAGTTGCAAGTATTTTAATTTTTTTAATGTAGTGTTGAAGATCGAAGCCAGTGCCTCACGTGCTAGGCAAGTGCTCTACCACTGAGCTACAGCCCCAGCCTGCAAATATTCTTTACCATTGTCTTCATTAGTCATTAACATGTCAGTAAATATTTAGTAGTTACCTAACCTACATTTCCCCATGCACTTTATGCAGAAACCACCATAGTATCTTGTAAAGGTCCAGATTTTATATCTATCTCATGTGAAGTTGAAGCCTTGATAGTTACCTGCCACTGTCTTTCAAGACTGTGCATGTGGACCAGCAAATCTGTGGGAAAGATAGGACCTGAAAAACTTAGGAATACTCTTATACCTCCACTCAAAACCGAGCAGGGGGGCTAGAGATGTATCCCAGTGGTGGAGCACTTGACTGGCATACAATAAGGCCCCAGTACCATCAAAAGACGAAAAGATGCTGAGCAGAGATCTGGTTTCCAGCTATATTTTCCTGCTCCTAATACCATGCTGCTGGTGAACAAGGACCTTCTCTGTTACTGCCACAGGTACCTCAAGCATGAGGAAGTTATTCCTAATTAGTATCACAACAGGCAGAGGCAAGGGCAAAAGTAATGACACTTGCCAGAGGAGAGTAGAGGCCTACATCCTGCTGAAAACCTCATTAATTGGGCGGTTACTCTGATATGGAGGAGTATATGGATGTAGAGTAAGAACCAAATAGAAGTGTTTTGACTTTTGGTCTTGGGAACCTTTGGCCCTTACTGCCTTTGCTTTGGGCTGAATAAGGACCCTGCTGTTAAGCAAGTCCATCTGGGCAATTAGCTGCTTTAGCTACAGCAGCAGTAACATTTACTTTGTATTTTACAGTTTTTATGAAGTAGGTGACGGTATCCACATCAAATAGATGGAAAGGGGTCAACACTATAGTCACAGCTGGGATCCATGTTGAATTTGGCAGGCTTCCCCCTGCATTAAGATTGAATGAGGACTTAGTGATGGTCTTTAGTTAGAAATTCTGGGGATAGGTATCCATCTTTGTCTCAGAGTGCCCTTTTGAATTAGGCAGAAGTCCTTCCTAATCTCTGACACACTTCAATCATCTGGGGCAAGTTTTTTTTTTAAAGATGCCTGAACCTTACCTCAGATATTCCATATAGAATCACCAAGTTTGGATACCTGACATATGAATTTTGAGTTTGGGGGGGGGCGGGTTAAAAAAAAAAAAAAAGTTCTGTAGGAAATTCTTATATATGCCAAAGGTTGAAAATCCCATATCAGAATAGAATGATGGGGGCTAGGGTTGTGGCTCAATGGTTGAACGCTCACCTAGCACGTGCAAGGCCCTGGGTTCAATCCTCAGCACCACATAAAAATAAAGGTATTGTGTCCAATTACAACTAAAAAAATATTTTTTTTAAAAAAGAATAGAATGATGAAGTTCCATGTCCATCAAAGTAAATAACTTGTCTTGGAGAAAACAAATCTAAGATTTGATTCTTCTCACCAGGAATTTCTCGTCTAGTTAAGACATCTACAAGGCTAAGAAATCAAACACCATGGAATAGTGTACAACAGTTTAAACTTAAGTAGAGAAATCCCAAAACTAAACAGCCTTATAGAAGCTTAAAGTTCAAAGCACCTTTGTGAGACCCTGTCTCAAAAAATAAAAAAGGGTAGGGATGTGGCTTAGTGACTAAGCACCTCTGGGACCAAAAAAAAAAAAAAAGAATGACATGTTAACTCCAGCATGGTTGTGCACATCTGTAATCTAAGCAACTCTGGAGGCTGAGGCTCGCAAGTTCAAAGCCAGCTTCAGCTTAGGCCATAAGCAATTTTAGATTGTAAGGAACTACTGGGATTTTAAAGCAGAATAATACATTTGAAGTAGTATTTCATGAAGAGGACTTCAGTGGGCTCATGCAAAATAGTTTGGGAAGGGATTAAGGGAACAAAGAGTAATCAGGAAGCTAATAAAGTGGTCAAGTGTATAATCATAAGGAGCTAACCAAAACTAGTGGTGATAAGATCGGAAAGATGCAGTCAGGTTCTAGATACAATTAGGAGTGAGTTGTGAGACAATACAGCAAAAAAAAAAAAAAAAAATGGTGTCTGGTTAGGAGTGGTGGCATACCCCTGTTAGCCCAGCTACTCGTGAGCTGAGGCAGGAGGATCACAAATTTGAAGCCAGCCTCAGCAACTTAGACCCTGTCTTTAAAAAAAAAAAAAAAAAGAAATAAAGAATGGTCTCTGAAATCAGATTTCCTGGGCTCAAATTTTTGTGTATATAGTCCTAAGGATTTAATCCAGGGGAATTCTACTACTGAGCTACACCCTCAGCCCTTTTTTACTTTGCGACAGGGTCGTGCCAAGTTGCCCAGGCTGCCCTTGAACTTGCAAGACTCTCCTGCCTCAGCCTCCAAAATTGCTGATATTAAAGGCATGTGTCACCATCCCCAGCTAGGGCTCAGATCTTGATTTCTACTTACCAGTGATAATCCCTTTGTGCCTGGTGCCCCCCCCCCCCCCCAGTTTAGATTTTTAGTTCAATTGATGAAAAGAAAATGACTCTAGGCTGGGGATATAGTTCAGTGGTAGAGCACTTGCCTAGCATGTCTGAGGCCCATAGTTCAGTCCCCAGCACACATACACGCATTCCTGCATCAAAAGTTTTAGGAAACCATCAAAAATAGTTTCAACTTGATTTGCCTACAGTAAAATAAAATTATTCTGTTCCTCGGGCAAGCACAACATACTTTATTCTATAGGAAAGCTAATTCCCCCCCCCCCCCATACAGGGAATAGAACCCAGGTGCACTCTACCACTCAGCTACATCCTCAGCCCCTTTTGAGACAGGGTGTTAAGTTACACGGGCTGGCCCCAAGCTCCTGATCCTCCTGCCTCAGTCTCCTGAGTAGCTGAGATTACAGGTGTACACCACTGTGCCTGACTAAAGTGCTCCTTTCATTTATTTTGTAATGTCTTGGTTTTCTTATCTATAAAATGAGGTTAATAGTAATACTACACACTTCGAAGATGTGATTTAATTAATTTGTATCATGTAGAACATTGCCTGGCTCAGTAAGTGCTCAGTAGTTTGCTATTGGAAGGAAATTAGGATAAATTTCATGGATTGCACTCTTAGTATCATGGCTGTCTGGCATGTTTTCTGTTTTCAGAGTGTTACCTGTTGGCGAGCCAAGTTTATGGAGGCCTTTTTTTCCCATGTTCTACGTGGAACCATTGATGTGTCTTCTGATAGGCGTCTTTGTGACCAACGCTTCTCACCTCTTCTGCACAGCTCCCGCCACGTCCGACAGCTCACCATCTGTAACATGCTGCAGGGTGCAACTGAGCTAGTGGCTGAGCCCAACCGCAGGGTTCTGGAGACCCTGGCCAGTTCCCTGCACACACTCAAGTTCCGCCACCTGCTCTTCTCTGATGTGGCTGCTCAGCAGTCACTTCGGCAGCTGTTACATCAGCTTATTCACCATGGGGCTGTCAGCCAAGTGTCGCTGTACTCCTGGCCTGTGCCTGAGTCGGCCCTTTTCATCCTTATCCTCACCATGAGTGCTGGTTTCTGGCAGCCAGGCCCTGGTGGCCCACCCTGCCGCCTCTGTGGAGAGGCCTCCCGAGGCAGGGCCCCATCCCGCGATGAAGGGTCCCTATTGCTTGGTTCACGCAGGCCTCGCCGGGATGCTGCTGAGCGATGTGCTGCAGCCCTCATGGCCACCCGGCGTAAGAGTGAAGCCAAGCAGATGCCTAGAGCTGCAACTGCCACTCGGGTAACACGCAGGAGCACACAGGAGAGCCTCACAGCAGGTGGGACAGACCCTAAGAGGGAGCTGCACCCTCCAGCCACCTCCCATGAGGCCCCTGGTACCAAGCGGCCACCCTCTGCTCCAGCTACCACCTCCTCTGCCACCTCTTCCACATCCTCATCCAAACGGGGTCCAGCTAGTTCAGCCCCACAACCTAAGCCCTTAAAGCGTTTCAAGAGAGCTGCAGGAAAGAAGGGTGCTCGCACCCGTCAGGGGTCTGGTGCAGAGTCTGAAGACCTGTATGACTTTGTTTTTATTGTGGCTGGTGAGAAAGAGGATGGTGAAGAAATGGAGATTGGGGAAGTAGCTTGTGGAGCTTTGGATGGATCAGATCCCAGCTGCATAGGGCTTCCAGCACTGGAGGCCTCCCAACGATTCCGCAGCATCTCCACCTTGGAGTTATTCACAGTTCCTCTCTCCACGGAGGCAGCTCTGACACTATGCCACCTGCTGAGTTCCTGGGTGTCTCTGGAGAGCCTCACACTCTCCTACAATGGTGAGCACTCTGGAGGGGCAGGTTTGGGCTAGGATCTCCCAGCAGCACTAGCTGTGTGCCTAATCCTTAGGGGGAAACTGGGAATATGATCAGGAAGCTGGAAATGTAGTTCAGTATGCTTCACAGAGGGCAAAAGGCAAACGCAAAAACAGTAGCAAGCTGGGCATGTTGACACATACCTGTAATTCCAGCAACTTGGAAGGCTGAGGCAGAGGATTCCAAGTTTAAGGCCTTGTCTCAAAACTTTATAAAGGAGCACGGGGTGCTGGGGATATAGTAGTAGAATGTGTCTGGGTTTAACCCCCAATAAAAACAAAACGGTAGCAGATTGTCATTGTTAAGAGAGGAACATGAGGTCTGTAGGCTTGATTCATTGTTGAAAGCAGGGATTCTGAGGAATGTGAGACAAGTCAGTTAGATCCAGAAGCATTCCAAAGGCAAGTGGGAAAATAAAATGTATGCAGAACCAGCCAGGGTTTGGATCCCACTAGTCACACTGAAGCATCTGTCTAGACGTGGTGTGGGACACTTTTTTTTTTTAAATAAGACCAGCAAATTGCAAGGCAGTCCTCAGTCCTTTCCCTCCTGCTGTGCTCAGCTAGTAAAACTCCAACTTTGGCTAAAAAAAGCAGTCAGCCTATGCTGCTACCCACTGCTGGAGAATAGTCACACACCTGTGCACATGGTGCCTACATTCATGGGCATTACCTTCTTAAGAACCCAGTTAGTAATAGCAGCTCCCATTCCTACTCTGCCATTTCCAAGCCCTTCCTCTTTTCCCTCCTACTTCACAAAAAGAAAATAGATGCCATCACACCTGAACTCCTTCAGCTTAGTTTTAACCAGTCCATAAACTCTCATCCTTTTCTCCTTCACCATAAGGGAAGAGGTGAAGAACACTAAGAATAATTCTTCCATTAGCGCTCTGGACCCATTTCTCCCAACTTCTTAGAGAAACTTGCTTCTAAATGCCTTAGTAATAACCTTTGTATACTATTTAGTATATGTTTGACATATTTCAAGTATCCTCAATATAACAATTTAATCCTAATAACCATCCTATGGGTAAGATGGGTGTGGTGGCGCATGCCTGTAATCCCAGCAGCTCAAGAGCCTAAGGCAGAAGGATCATTATAAACAGGGTTGGGGATGTGGCTCAGGGGTTGAGTACCCCTGGGTTTAATCCCCAGTACACTCCCCAAAAAATCCTATGCTTTTAACCATTCTATGCTGCCTCCCTTCTTTTCACTGTCTCCCCACCAAAAACTACCACTGTATCTCTCTTCATCTATATCCTCTTAACTACCCCCTATTCTCTCCTGCTCAACACAAATTTAGTCACTTTGTACTATCTCCACGTATATTGTAAAGGACCTGGATCACCAAGTTCCTTGTTACTGGATGCAATGTATACTTTTCAATCTCCATCTTACATGTATCTTGGCAGCAATTGCTATTAATAATCTTCTTTGTGAAGTATTTCCACTACCTCAGCAATCCAAATGTTTTCCCTCTCCAAATGCTACTAATGTTCTGAGTTCCTCACAGTTCTCCCACTTTACACACCCTTCCAGGACAATTTCATCCATTCCTGTGGCTTCAGTGGCCAACTATCAATGATTCCTCATTCTATGAATTAACCCAGATCTTCCTCCTCAGCTTCTAGACCCATGTATCAAACTGACAACACCTTATTCATGTCTAACCTTGGATGTACCTTCTATATATTAATCTTATGTTCTCAGTGATATCAGAGTTGGCTTAATTGTACAATGAAACCAGAATTCTGCCTCCACTACATATATATTTGGTCATCAGGTCCCATTTTTCTCTCAAATCCATTTATTTCTCTACCCCTACATCCTTCATTCAGGCTACCATTATTCCTTACTTTGGTTTCATTTCAACAGTTCTCCTCTCTATAGTCCCTTGTGCACAGCAGCACAAGGATTCTTCTAAACTTGCAGATTTGAATGACTTGTCAGTTATCTAAAAACCTTTCCATGGAACATCCCCATACTTTACTTCAAGAGTCATTCATGTCTTCGCTCCTGCTTACCTCTATAGTTGTATCTTGAATGCTTCCCTTATATTTTACATACCCAGCTATAAAAATATTTTTAAATTTTTTTATATTGATGGGTATTTTGCTCATTTATTTATTTGCAGTGCTGAGAATCAAACCCAGTGCCTCACACGTGCTAGGCAAGTACTCTACCACTGAGCCACAACCCTAGCTCTGTGACAAGTATTTTTTAGTTCTTAGAACCTGTTACTCCTTAACCTTCTGTATGTCCTTTCTGTGCCACAACCACTCTTCTCTTTTCTTAACCTGTCTCCTTTATTCTTTAGGACTCAACTAGAAAGCCCTTACTGATAATAAGGCAGACTAGGTGTTAGGTATCCAAACCTTTGTACTTTCATCATACTCTACTTTCCCAGTTCCATCACATGTGCTGCTTACTAGTGTCTAACACCCCACCCCCCGCAAAAAAAAAAAAACCTCATTGCATACTTAGTTACTGGATAAAACTTAGATAAATAAACAAATCAACAGTAATCAGCACAGTCCGGAAGGGAACAGATTCCAAGGATCCTTCTGGTCCTATTTACTCTGTGGAACATGGATTTCATTTTAGTTTCTTCCTGTGCTAAGGATAGAATCCAGAGCTTTGAACCTGCTAGACAAGAACTCTACCACTGAGCTATATTCCAATGTAGATGTGATTATCTTTCTCCACCCCAATCCCACTCAATGAGTCTCTAATGTATTCTCTATTGGGTCACCGTTACTCTGCTACTCAGTTTATACCTGTTCCCAATGGCCTATAGGAGAGCAAACCACCTCTTCAGCCTAGCTTTCAGGACTTCTCACATGGACTCTACTCTCCCACCCTTTAGATCTCAGTTTCTTGAGCCCCCATCTAGCCAGAGAAGCCTTCAAAGTCATTCCTTGCCTTCTAGCTGTAACCCTTGGCTATACCTTCTTTGTCTAAAATTTTATCCAAGGCTAGGCTTCTTCAAAAAACTACTTGGAACCCAGAAATCTGAAAACCTTTACTGCTCTCTGAACCTGGCATTCTGCTGCTAGTACATGCCACCTGCCATATTTTTTTCTTCCGTTTTGTGACTTGCCCTGATATTTGAGGGCATAGCCCAGAAGGCATCAGTTTGCTGGTTCCCTGAGGAAAAAGGCAAGACAGATAAATAATTGAGAGACAAGTTGTTTTTAAAAATTGGATTTGGTAGTAATGGAAATATTTAAATGTCTCTAAATGTTAACTCTATTGACACTCCCCCATGACTTTTTCCTGTTGTAGGCTTGGGTTCTAACATCTTCCGCCTGCTGGACAGCCTGCGGGCCCTGTCAGGCCAGGCTGGATGTCGCCTCCGTGCCCTGCATCTCAGTGACCTGTTCTCACCACTGCCCATCCTGGAGCTGACACGTGCCATTGTGCGAGCCCTGCCCTTGCTGCGGGTCCTCTCTATTCGTGTTGATCACCCAAGCCAACGGGACAACCCTGCAGTGCCAGGGAATGCAGGACCCCCTAACCACATAGTTGGAGATGAGGAGATACCAGGTGAAGTACTGCATGTGTATGCACACACATATCTCCACAAATATGCATGTGCATTTGTGTGGGGAGGAGAGGAGGACCTCCACTCCAGATCAGCTTCCACTCACTCCTGGCTGAGCTGTAATCTGTTTCCTCTTTGGAGGCTACAGTTCTGTAAGATAACCTTGGGCTAGACAGAGCCCAGACCACCATAAATCCAGAAGAGTGACCTTGGCCATAGTTGAGCCAAGAACCAAACTGACCTTCAGGTCAGTTTAGGTCCCCCTGCTACACATTTCCTTAGTTCTACGACTTTTATCCCCCAACAGTACATACCCTATTATATCTGCATGTGTCCGAGTGGTTTAGTCTACCTAGACTAAAAGCTCTATGAGGGCAAGGGCCAAATCTCCTATTGAGTGCTTTATTCCCAAAACCTAGCAGAGTTTCTGAAACTCAAGGCCAAGTAGATAAATGATTTTCTTAGTGAATATTTTAAAGATGGAATGGGCCCTGCTATGGGAGAAATGTAGACATGACCAGTAAGAATCTTCTCTCCCTATCACATCTAGAAAACTGTCTGGAGCAGCTGGAGATGGGATTTCCACGAGGCGCCCAGCCAGCTCCACTGCTTTGCTCTGTTCTGAAGGCCTCAGGTTCTCTGCAGCAGCTGTCCCTGGATAGTGCCACCTTTGCCTCTCCCCAGGATTTTGGGCTTGTGTTGCAGACACTCAAAGGTAGGATCCAGCCAGTGGAAGAGGTATAGGCAGGAATCTTGCATTGCTTTCTGGAAACATTAAGGTTGGCCCATGGTCTTTGTCTCCTATCCAGAGTACAACCTAGCCCTGAAGAGGCTGAGCTTCCATGACATGAATCTGGCTGACTGTCAGAGCGAGGTGCTCTTTTTGCTACAGAATCTGACTCTTCAAGGTGAGTTCCTATTCCAGAACCTAGACATCTTTGTTCTTATTGTGGTTCTGCTACTGTCTCACTAAGTGAGCAAACCAGTGTTCTTTTCTTTACCTTGTATCCTCAACTATAAAGAACATAGAACCTGTATGAACCTCCTTCTGAAAGTCCCAAACTCAACTCCTCCTCTGCAAACACTGAGAAATTACTCTTTTAGAGTATCTCACCCAAAAGTATTTCTTACTTTTCAGAGCTTGGCAGAAATAGTGGTGGTGGGGATAAATAAAGGTGCTATGCCAGTCTCTCATAACCTTGTCTCTAATTTTCACACCTGCAAAGAGGGTGGTCAGTGGATACAGAAGGAAAGAAGGAAGTGAATGGGGAAGTGTACATGCAGTAACATTTAGGCTTACTCTCTCATTTAAATCCTTATGTAGTTTCAGCCTTGCTTGCAGATTTGGACAATTCCTTCCCCTTTCTGGGTTTCCTATAAAATGTTTGCATACTTTGCTAGGGCCACCTGGGGCAGGAGGGGCAACACCAGTCCTAATATAACCATTAGAATTTACTCTAATTTCTCTTGACAGAAATTACCTTCTCCTTCTGCCGTCTGTTTGAGAAGCGCCCAGCCCAATTTCTGCCTGAGATGGTGACTGCTATGAAGGGCAACTCGACACTGAAGGGCCTTCGGCTGCCAGGGAACCGCCTGGGTGGGGACCAGACCCTAGGGAGGGAGAGGGGAAAGGAGCCAGGCCTTTGACCTAGAAACTCACTAGGTATAGACACAAACCTCTTCACTGGGAATAGGAAGGTTGGAGCATAAACATTTATGTGCTGGGGCTTTAGGAACTGGTAGGCTAGGCTTCTCCCGGTCAGAGTCAGGTTGGAATACCCACATTCCTGTTCTTGGTAGAGGTAATGGGCACTTCTCCCCTTTTATCTAGGGAATGCTGGCCTGCTGGCCCTGGCAGATGTTTTCTCAGAGGATTCTTCCTCTTCTCTCTGTCAGCTGGACATCAGGTACATGGTAGTGGGCAGGGAGGGATGGGACCACAGGATATCTAACAGGGATGAATTGCTTCCTGGATATCTAATCTATCTTATCCCTACCAGTTCCAACTGCATCAAGCCAGATGGGCTTCTGGAGTTTGCCAAGCGGCTGGAGCGCTGGGGCCGTGGAGCCTTTGGTCACCTGCGTCTCTTCCAGAACTGGCTGGACCAGGATGCAGTCACAGCCAGGGAAGCTATCCGGCGGCTCCGGGCCACCTGCCACGTGGTCAGCGACTCGTGGGACTCATCCCAGGCTTTCGCGGATTATGTCAGCACCATGTGATGGGGCCCATACCTCACAGATCCATGCTCAGTACCATCAGCTTGCAGGGGCTGAGGCATGGGCTGCCCAGAATCCCCAATCACTAGTTCTGTCTTTCTCTTTCTGCCACCCTTTCCCTCTCTTTTCCATCTTCCCTGGCACTGAGGTTCTGGAGGCCTTGACAGGGCCCAGCAAAGGCATTCTCACAGCTGGGTTTAGAGCCTTTGGGGCCCTTACTCAAAACCAGAGAACCCTGGCCGAGAGGTTATAGTGGTCATCACTATCTCTGAGGATGGCCCCCTCCTGGGGTCCTGCCTTCCCACCTCAAGCAAGTACCCAGGCTTTAGAAAAGTATAGGAATGCCTACTACCAGGCCTTTTCCCTATGGGCTTACCACACTGTTCCCAGGCCTCAGTCCCTTTCATACCTTTATTCCTTTCTTTTTTTTAACCAGAAAAGTTTTTCTTATAAAATAAATTTTGGGCAAACATCATGCAGCCCTTCTTGATGATTTTCTCCCAGAGAACAAAATTTAGCATGACCCTTGGGGCAGGTAGCCCCTTTTCCCTGTACCCTTCTGCTAACAGCTACACTCAGACCCGCTGGTTATCAGCAGAGCCCCCGCTGCTCCTCATGGGAACGCTGGTGGAAGACGAAGGTGATGGCAGTGGAGGCAGCATCCCAGGCAGCCTGGAGTACCTCATCCTGGAGCCCCCGCTTATCAGTGCTATGGTTCCACTGGGCCAGGTCTGAAGTGCAGTCAGAACCATCAGGGGGTGGCCAGACCTGGCGTCTGTTGACACAACGGCGGCAGTGCAGCCTAGGGTCAGAGGACAGAGCTGTGGTCACTACAGACCCCATTTCTATGCTGAGCAGGTAGCTGAGAGATAATAGTGAGGGCAGTCAACCCACCTGTCATGTGTATCACTGAGGCTAGCCTCATCCAGGGTAAAGAGCTCCTTCAACTCGCCCAGAGAGAAGTGCCGCTCTACATCCTGTTCTTCATCCACTACACAGCTGCTCAGTGCCTTCTTGTGGCTCTGCCGCTGGAAGATCTTCTCCTCAATGGTTCCTGCCTGGGAGAATAGAGTGCAAGGGATATAGGGCTCAGTCATCGCCATACAGAGGGAGCAGGGAAACTCAAAAGAGTTGAAACTAAGGCCACTCAAAAGAAGGAGAGGGGAATGAAAAGTACAAATCCTGGAGTAGCCTCTTTGCTTAGCTGGGTCCCACTTTCCCAGTCTTACGCTTTTTTTTTTTTTGGTGGTACTCGGAATTGAACCCAGGGGCACTCTACCACTAAGCTACATCCCTAGCTCTATTACTTGTTATTTTAACAGAGGCTCTCACTAAGCAGCCCAAGCTTCCTGCCCCCAGACTCTCAGGTCACTGGGGTTATAGGTGTGCACCATGCACCCAGCTCTAGGCTATCTCCTAGAAACCTGACTTGTGTACATTTATTCACCCAGGTTACTTTCTCTACCAGTACAGGATCTCAGGGCCTGGCTAAATCCCTTTAGGTTGACAGCAGCTTTAGATCTTTACACCAAGCCAGACTCATTTATTCAATAATTATGGTTTGAGTATCTATTTCATGTCAGGCTTTGCATTAACAAGACACAAAGAATCAAATATGATCCCTATCCTTGAATTAGGACTAGTGGAAAAGAGAGACATATGAGCTAAATCTTGAAAATGAATAGACAGTTTGCAAGTGTAGAGAGAAGCAAAAGCATTTATTTGTACCATAGGAACAAAGGCATAAACCAGGCCTAGTGGAAGATTATGAAGGGTTCAGTTACTTAAGAGACTGAGGTGGGAAGATCATTTGGGCCAAGGAGTTTGAGGACAGCTTTGACAACACAGTGAGGTCCTGTCTCAAAACAAAAATTTAATTTGGGCTGACTAGAAGATTGTGAAGAGTAATAATAACGGGCTGGGAAATTCAGCAGAAGCCATATTAGAAAACCTTGGATACTAAAATGAAGGGATTGGCTTTTTTTTTTTTTTTTTTTTGATTGAACCCAGAGGTGCTTTACCACTAAGCCACATCCCCAGTACTTTTTGAGACAGGGTCTTACTAAGTTGCTGAGGCTGGGCTCAAATTTGCAATCCTCTTGCTTTAGCTTCCCAAGTTGCTAGCATGCACTACCGCAACCACCTTGGCATTGTCTTAAATGAAAAACAAATTTATAATTTTTAAAAAATTTATTCTAGAAGCAGTATGTGAAGAATGGGTCAGGATGGGACAAAAGGTGACTATGACCTTAGCAGAAGACAAAGAGGAAATTGAGAAGTCAATAACTGGTAGGAGCCCAGCTGTCTTTAAGACAGAAAAATAGTTCCATAAGATGATTTCCAGGCTTGAATAATGAGAATATTAAATGATAAAATTCAGAAAAGTAGGACTGGGGTTGTGGAGCACTTGCCTTGCACGTGTGAGGCACTGGGTTCGATCCTCAGCACCACATAAAAACAAAACAAAATAAAGGTATTGTATCCATCTACAACTAAAAAAACAATTTTTTAAATTCAGAAGAGTAATGAGTTTAGTCATAAAGTACTCATAAGTGGACAGTTGTTGGGTGTAGCTCAATGGTACAGCACTTGCCTAGTATACAGAAGGCCTGGATTCAATTCCCAGCACTACCAAAAAAATAGTGTGGGGGGGGATTCAAGTGGAAATGTAGATTTAATAATAGAAATATGGGTCTGAAGCTCAGGTAAGAGATCTGGGTTAAGGTTTACCAATCTAATGAGTATATAACTGGAGAGGATAAGAGAATCAGAGTGGAGTTTCCAAGACAAGAAAAGAAAATGGGGTGAGGTAGAACCCAGGACATTCCATGTGCTAGGCAAGTGATCAACTGAGCTACTTCACAGCACCTCTCGAGGGAATTTTAGAAAGGCTTAGTGTTAGTGACAAGAATCACAAGGAAAAAAAACTCAAAAGAGTGCCCTATGTAGGGCTGGGGATGTGGCTTGGTGCTTACCTTGCATGTGCAATCTCTGGGTTCAATCCCTACCACCAGGGAAAAAAAATAAAGAGTCCTCTATTTTGGCAATTAGGAAGCTTGTAGTACATTTGAAGGCTGGTATAAGAAGTCTGATGACCAAGATGATGAGAGGTGAAGAAGTTCATTTAATGCTTTGGAAATGTTTGAAGTAAACAAATGGAAAGCACTCCAGAATTGTGGTTAAAATAAGACAGAGGGAGCCAGGCACGGTGACACATGCACACCTGTAATCCCAATGGTTTGGGAGGCTGAGTCAGGAGGATCACAAGTTTAAGGCCAGACTTAGCAACTTCGTGAGGCCGTAAGCAATGTAGCAAGATACTATCTCAAAAAGGGGCTGAGGATAGTGGGGATATGATTCAGTGGTTATGCGTCCAGGTATTCAACTCCCAGTATCAAAAAAAAAAAAAAAAAAATTGAAAATTTGTTTTTAAAAAAGGTAGGAGCTGGGCTGGGGTTGTAGCTCAGCAGTAGAGTGCTTGCCTAGCATATATATGCGAGGCCCTGGGTTGGGTCCTCAGTACTACATAAAAATAAATAAATAAATAAGATATTATGTCCAACTACAACTAAAAAAAATATTAAAAATAAACCATTTAAAAAAAAGTGGGAACTTTCTGGAGAGAGCCTGCCTGTAATCCTAGTGGTGGTGCTTGCCTATAATCCCAGTGGCTAGGGAGGCTGAGGCAGGAAGATAATAATGAGTTCAAAGCCAGCCTCAGCAATGGTGAGGTGCCAAGCAACTCAGTGAGACCTGTCTCTAAATAAAATACAAAACAGGGCTGGGGATGTGGCTCAGTGGCCAAGTGCCCCTGAGCTCAATCCCCAGTACCAAAAGGGTAAAAAAAAAAATGAGGGAGCTAGCTGGACTCAGCGGCACATACCTGTAAGAGGCAGGAGGTTCCAAGTTTGAGGTCAGCCCCAGCAACTTAACAAGGCCCAAAGCAACTTAGTGAAACCCTGTGTCAAGGGGCTGAGGCTGTGGCTCAGTGGCAGAGCACTTGTGTAAGGCACTGGGTTCAATCCTTAGCACCACATACAAAAATAAAGGCATGCTGCCCATCTACAACTACAAAAAAATTTTTAAAAAATAAAAAAAAAAATGAAACCCTGTGTCAAAATAAAAATTAAAAAGGACGGGGTGTAGCTCCATGGTAAAGCACCACTGGGTGCAATTCCCCAAAAAATGGCAACTATTTGAGCATGTTTATAGGCTTTGGGGGGAAAAAAAATTGAACAACTAAGAACTGAGCATGATGGCACAGGCCTATAATCCCAGTGACTCAGGAGGATTCCAAATTAGAGGCCAGCCTGGATAACTTAGTAAGACCTTGTTTCAAAATAAAAAATAATAATAATAATAAAATGCACCCCTGGGTTCAATCCCCAACACCAACCAAAAAAAAAAGGAAAGAAGGAAGGAAAGGATGAGAAGAAGGGTTTAACAGCAGCAGAGCTAGAAGGGTGAATTCCAAAGAAGAAGGGAATCTTTCTCTGGCATAGGAAGGGAAATACCAGGTATAGAGATTTATAGAAAAGAGGTAAACGAATTCATGCCTAGTAGTTTACGTTCTCTCTGTAAAGATAGCCCTCTCTACAGAAAGAGACAGGTAGGGAAGTGGTAAAGGCTTGAAATGGTCATTGAAAGAAATAAAATGGCTCAGCCAAAAAGGATAACATGAATTTTTTTAATATTTATTTTTTAGTTTTCGGTGGACACAACATCTTTGTTTGTATGTGGTGCTGAGGATCGAACCCGGGCCGCATGCATGCCAGGCGAGCGTGCTACCGCTTGAGCCACATCCTCAGCCCAAGATAACATGAATTTATGATAGTACCAACCTGTAAATGCAAAATATAGTTGAGGTGGAAGCTGAGAATAGCTAAAATGATCCAAGTGAAATGAATGTTGGGAAGGGTAGCTGATAGGACACACAGGAATAGGCTGAATAAAAAAAAGGAAGCCAAGCCAAACTGACTGGGAGTGGACATGAGAGGTTCTCTTACTGTATTATAAGGAAGGAAAAGCTGGAAGGTCAGGAGGTGAAAGTAGGATGAGAGTAATTAAGGCCTTAGGAGAAATTAGATGAGGGGGAGTTGAGTCATTAGAGATGAAGTCAAAGAAACATGAATGCCAGAATGCTGGAAAACTGCATAGTCCTCAAAGTTGGACAGGATGATTGCTAGATTTGGGAAAGAAACAAAGACAACTAATATTCAAAATCATTGCTAAATTAGGAACATAGCAAAGGTTAGATGACTGTAGCAAGGAAGAAAAGACTACCCTTTGTCAAATCAGACAACATGAGCTGCAAAAGAGGAACTATGGGACAGACTCAAGGTGGTAACTGAAAATGCCATAA
Source organism: Marmota flaviventris (assembly GCF_047511675.1). Taxonomy (NCBI): domain Eukaryota; kingdom Metazoa; phylum Chordata; class Mammalia; order Rodentia; family Sciuridae; genus Marmota; species Marmota flaviventris. The sequence continues at coordinate 35,789,877 of NC_092507.1, read as the reverse complement.
CAGCTTCTTAACCCAAGGGACATGAGGGAATGAGAAGACTTAGAAGGCAAACAACACAATAGGAATTGGCTATGAAAGAAAATAGATGCCCTGCACAAAGGATGTTCTGAACAAGCATCCAAAAAGCGTAATAAGAACCACTTGGAAGCCAGGTATGGTGGCACACATCTGTAATCCTCATGACTAGGGAGGCTGAGGCAGGAGGATCACAAGTTTGAAGACACTCTGAGCAACTTAGCAAGACCCTAAGCAACTTAGATCCTGTCTCAAAAATGTTTAAAAAAGGGTTAGAGATGTGGCTCAGTAGTAAAGCACCCCTGGGTTCAATCCCCAACACCAAAAGAAAAAAAAAAGGCGAGGGGGTGGGGGGGATTGGATAGAGAGAGGGGAAAGGAGAACAGGAATACAGGGCTCAAGGCTAGGCCTATAGAATAGCACTGATAGAAGTGTCTATTTCAAAGAGGGACAATAAGAAACAATTTAAAATGGGTTTTGAAGATTTTGTTCCATGATCCACCCCCACAGTGACCACCATCACCATTCTTACAGACAGCAGGCGATAAATATAGCAGGTCTTCTTTTGACCATCACGCCAGACCCTGGCCATGGCTTGTTCATCATTGGCTGGATTCCAGTCAGGGTCAAACATGATCAGCCGGTTAGCCCCAATGAGATTGAGGCCACAGCCTCCAGCTTTGCTGCTCAGCATGAAGACAAAATCAGGGCTCTGGAAAAAAAGAAAGCAGGGGAGCAAAAATCTCTTATAGCCTAAACTGGGATCCTCCTCATCCCAGCCACTCTCATGCTACTTCTACTCATACTCAGTTGTGATAACCCATACTTTGCCTGCCAACTAGCCAATTTCCCAGTCTACAAAACCAGTTTCCAGCGCAGAAATGACCAACAAGCCTAACCCTCACCCCCATATCCCGCCCCCAAACAAAACCCAAAACATAAAAACTTGATGTAGTCAGGCATGGTGGCACACACCTGTAGTTCCAGCAACTCAGGAGTCTGAGGCAGGAGGATCACAAATCCAAAGACAGCCTCAGCAATTTAGAGACACTCTGTTGCAAAATTTTAAAAAAAGGCTGGAGATATGGCTCGGTGATTTAGCAATCTTGGGTTCAATACCCAGTACCAAAAAAGAAAAAAGAAAAGAAAAACTCTGACTGTAGAGCCCATTTACATCTTCTCTATCAAGTGTTAATTCTGATGTTACTGCACTGGTGGTGTGGGGGCAGGGGCTATGCATTTACCGATGGACAGTTGAAGCGCTCCACAACCTTGGCTCGCTTCTTAATGGACATTGTGCCATCCAGGCGGACATACAAGTACCTGAAGAGAGATCCAAAGATCAAAACCAAGAGGAAAGGAGGGCCCCCTTTGGAGCCATGGCCCCTGAAGGGTCCACCAAACCATGCGTGAGGCTGCTCATGTCATAGCTTTTTGGTATTCCCAAAGAGAAGGGCAGGGAGCTAAGGGTCAGGACTCTGACCTGTGGGAATACCTGAAGGACCAGTGGGGGGATTCTGCTTAGACATGGAGCTAGAGCCATTACAACAATAAGAAAAGAGATATATTCATGGAAGTCCTTCATGTACCAACATCTTGAACCATACCCACCAATCAGAATACCTAATTTTTCTAGAAGGTGGTGAGGAAGCACATCCCTTGCCAGCCTATTTAGGATCCTCCTTACCTTCGAACCCGACAGAGCTTCTCAAAGAGATCCAATGTCTGGGTATAATTGGATACCAGCACTACTTTGTCACTGCTGCGGCTTCGTGTCACTGCCAGAATATAATCGAGGACCAGCATCTTACCTGGAATAAACAGCAACCATCAGTCCCCCCACTGGCCATCCCAATGGACCAAGATTCTTGCTTTTTTTTTTTTTTTTTTTTTTTAATTTTTTATGGTGCTAGGGATCAAACCCAGGGACTTGTGCATGCTAGGCAAGCACTCTACCACTGAGCTACATTCCCAGCCCATATTCTTTATCCTGCCTTGAGACAGGATGGCTCCAGCAAAGATAATTTCCCACTCTCCTTCCACTGCTCTTCCTGGAAAGGTCCATATACTGGCAGAAAAGCTTACCTGACAGCTGTGGCTCTAGAGCCTTGGAGCTATAACCAGGGGGGAAGATGTCCAAGGCACCCTCAAAACCATCCTCCTCTTCCACACACTTATCATATATGAGAGCTGGATCTGAAAAACCAACAAAACAAAAACTCCACACCACAATACAGCTACTTTGCTTTCTGAAGTTTCTACTTAAGAGCTCACTAGAATGCCCTTTAAATGCCCAACCTAGGAGGCCTTTTTCAGCAGCACTCACTCAGTCTCCACCTCCCAGTTCCAACAGGGTGCAGCCAGTAAAATCTGGGACCATGGATGAATAATTTCGCTCCCTAGTGTGTTCTCCCAACAAGAAGGGAGCTATACCAGAGCTCTCTAAGACATGGAGCTTTATCATTTTTCCGAATGCCTAACATTTTATATGAACATGTGTGTGCAAGTGCTCACACAGTCTTGTACAACAAGAATCAAGCATTAGCTGGGCACAGAATAAGCTATATTTTCCAAAGCAATGGGTCTAGCTTATTAGAGTCCACAATGAGGGTTCATGCCTTGGGGAGGTTTGGAATCACAAGTGCTATAGGCTGCTATGGGGTCTCTAGACAATTTTACAGAAAAGTTACTGGACTATCTATGGGAGCCTCTCTCCATTGCTCACTATACAGAAGATCAGGGCAAGGGCTCAACTCACGATTACAAAGCTTCTTCAGAGTGGTGATAGAAGAAAGGGAAGACACACTCATCTTGCCCTCACGCAACTCTTCTGCTGGCTTGGCCTGTCTCAGAAACCTCTTGTATAACTCAGTCTGAAGGGGTGTCAGCCTAAATAAAAAGGCAACTGGGTCAGTAGCGAAAAAGTGGACCAGCCAGGAGCATTGATACACTCCTATAATCAGAGGCTTGGGACACTGAGACAGGAGGATCTCAAGTTCAAGGCCAGTCTCAGCAACTTAGCAAGGCACTAAGAAACAATCTGTCTTAAAATAAAACATAAAAAGGGCTGAGAATGTAGCTCAGTGGTGAAGTGCCTCAGGGTTTGATCCTACATTTCTGTCCCCTAAGGATATCTTCAGACCCAGCCCTGCTTCAGAAGCTAAACTTTCATTTTCACTCACGCTACAACCTTCAGTTGATTTCAGTACCTGCAACAAACCACTTGCTCAATCTTTACAGGCAGATATTTAGAAAGGATATCAGAGGTCCTCCGTATCAGGCACCTAGTAAAAACCGAAAAAAAAGACAAAAGGCTTGTAAAAACAACCATGCTGGAATAAAAGCTACCATCCAGAGGACCAAGACTGACTCTTTTTTTTTTTTTAAAGAGTGAGTGAGAGAGAGAGAGGGAGAGAGAAAGAGAGAAAGAGAAAATTTTTTAATATTTATTTTTTAGTTCTCGGCGGACACAACATCTTTGTTTGTATGTGGTGCTGAGGATCGAACCCGGGCCGCATGCATGCCAGGTGAGCGCGCTACCACTTGAGCCACATCCCCAGCCCCAAGACTGACTCTTTTAAAGTAGTATACAATGCCAAGGACCCATCGGCCCTTTGGTAAAGATATCTCTATCAGGGTCTCAGTCATGGGAACAGAGACCTTCCAAATAGCCAACCTTACAGTAACAACTCTCTCTTCCCATTAACAGGTTGGCTTCTCTCAAGAAAAGGCTGAGGTCTTCCATTGAGCCTAGGGCTCTCTCAGGGAAAGCAAACTTCAAACCAAGTCTTTAGGGGGGTTTCTGTCCGAATTTGCCTACATGTCTGCCAAGCTTATGATAGCTCAGGGTAGACCATGGAGGATAGGGAGGCACCTAAGAACACCCTGATTCTCCTCCCTACTATCTAAAATTAGTAAGCAGATGTAACCAGGGCATTAGGAAAAGCAGAAAGACTATTTAACCCCATCAATTGTGCATACCTACAACAGAGGAGCCAGAATGCACCTGCCTGCACAGAATGTGGACACATGGAATAAGACGACCTCTTAGCTTGGGAGCTGCCTTTGAAGAATAGGTAACCTTCAGATCTACTCCTAAATATCAAAGAACAACTACGGAGCCTGGGAAGAGAAAGCTTCTGATATACTAATAATATACCAGGGGATATTTCGTTCAGGAAGTCCAGCTACATCAGAGAAGATTTTCATCAGTGGATTAGTAAACAGACTAAAACCAGACTATAGATACTATAGATTCTGGGCTAAAGAGAAAATAGAAACTTGAACTGCAAAACTCCATCATTTATTCAGTAGTCATAGTCATGGCACAGATCCCACCCCTTCCCTAGAATCACAGCCTTTGAGGGCTCTAATCAGACCAGGTCCCCAAAAGGGTTGGCCTCAGATGGCATGAGAAGCAATTCGGATGACCTCGCTTGGGGTTGTTACCTATTCACAATGCTGATAAGCTCTCTCAGTCGCTCCTCCCCTAGCTGCTTGTCTGCTTCACTTGCAGCTGCATCTCGACTCTTCAAAATTGGCATCTCAAAATGTTTCTTGAATTCATGGGCAGTCCCTAACACATGAGAAAAGAGAAAATTAAAGTACATGTGAAGGGCTGGGGTTGTGGCTCAGTGGTAAAGCGCTTGCCGAATATGTGTGGGGTACTGGGTTTGATTCTTAGCACCACATATAAATAAATAAATAAATAAATATCCATTGACAACTAAAAAATATTTTTTAAAAAGTACATGTGATAAAATGATTTTCCCACTGCCAGCAGCAACAAACCACATTATCACAGACCAGCCAAAGCTGAACAAAATATAGGCAATTTCTATTTAATGAATAAGAGATCCCAAAGCAGTAAAGATTTGAAAGGCCAAACAGTGAAACAGTAAAGCCCAAATATATAATTAATTAAAGTAAGTATAAATAGACTAAGCTTTGTCCAATTAAAAGATTAGGCCCAACTCTCTTTAAAAGCATAACTAAATGTTGTTTTCAATAGATGAAGTAGCATATAGACTTAATGAAGTACTGATATATGCTACGAAATGGAGGAAACTTGAAAACATTATGCTAATAGAAATAAGCCAAACACAAGGCTGGGGCTGTAGCTCAGTGGTAGAGCATTTGCCTAGCACAAGTGAAGCACTAGGTTCGATCTTTAGCACCACAAATAGATAGATAGATAGATAGATAGATAGATAGATAGATAGATAGATAGATAAAATAAAGGTATTGTGTCCATCTACACCTAAAAATATTTAATAGAAAAGAAGCCAAACACAAAAGGTCACATATGAAAACATTTATATGAAATACACAGAAAGGCAAATTCAGAAACAGAAAGCAGATTGGTGGGTGCCAAGTTTTGGAGGAGGGCAAATAGGAACTGTTTAATGAGTTTAAATTTTCCCTTTTGGTGATGAAAATTTATGGAACTAGATAAGGGTGGTGGTGGCACAACGATGTGAATGTACTAAATGCCACTGAACTATACAATTCACTATGGCTAATTTTTTATTATTTGAATTTCACCTCAAAAAATTTATAGAATTCAACACTCATTTGTGATTAAAAAAACAAAACAAAACAAAAAACTCCTAGGAAATTAATAATAGGGAAAAAAAGTCCTTAATCAGAAGGCAGCAAGGAAGGGAGGGAGAGGATGGAGGGAGCAGGGAAGAGAAAGAGGAAAGACACAGGCTAGCAGACAGGCTTTCTTTTTCCCCCTAGATCAGGAATGAGATTTTCTAACAGTACTTCTATCCAGCATTGTACATGTGAAGGGCTGGGGTTGTGGCTCAGTGGTAAAACACTTGCCAAATATGTGTTGGGTACTGGGTTTACTTCTTAGCACCGCATTAAAAAAAAGAAAGAATAAAAGCTGTAATTAATGCATAAAACGGAAATGAAAAGCCAAAGAATTAGGATAAAAGACATAAATTATTATTTGCAGATGACATGATTTTGTATGTAGAGAAATCCAAAAAAAATTATGCTGGGCCAGGTGTGGGAGCACACCTATAATCCCAACTTCTTGGGAGGATGAGGCTAGAAGATTACAAGTTTAAGGCCAGCCTGCACAACTTAGTGAGATTCTTTCTCAAAATTGAACACAAAAAGGTATGGGGATATAATTAGAAGTAAAAGTAGCCCTGGGTTCAATCCCCAATATAGCTGGAAAACATACATTAAAACTCACATTAATCCAGACATATTAAGAAATAGTAATTAAAGCAGAAAAATACTAACAGAAGCAGACTAATGTAACAGAATAAAGTTCACAAATAGATTAACACAGATGGACATCTGATTTATGAAGAAGGTAGTACTGTAATGCAATGCATAAAGAACAGTCTTTTCAATGGTGCTGGGCTAACTAAATATCCTTATGGAAAAAGATTAATCTTAATTCTCACATTATATTACATATAAAAACTAATTTAAGGGGCTGGGTTGTGGCTCAGTGATAGAGCACTTGCCTAGCATATGTGGGTTCGATTCTCAGCACCACATATAAATCAATAAAGTCTATTGACTAAAAAAAATAAACTAATTTAAGATAAATTATAGACTTTAATGTAAGGTAAAATAATAAAACATCTTCCAACACCTTTTCATAAAAAATATTCCACAAACTAGGAATAGAAGCTAACTTCCTCAATCTAATAATAGACATCTTCATTAAAACAGAGTAAATCTTGGGATATAGCAATTTCACTCCTAGGTAAACACTTAAAGAAGTGAAAATATATCCAAGTAGAAATTTGTAAATGAATGTCTATAGTAGCATTGTTTACAACAGCCAAAAGGTGGAAAGGTAGAAACAACACAAATGTCTATCAACTGATGATCAAATAAACAAAATGTTTAAAAATAGGGGGGAAAAAAAAAATCAGCCATGGGTTAGGGTTGTGGCTCAGTAGTAGAGCATTTGCCTAGCATGTGTGAGGCATTGGGTTCAATTATCAGCACACCACATATAAATAAATAAAATAGAGGTCCATCAACAACTAAAAAAAAAAAAAAAAAAAGTCACAAAACTTTTTTTTATAAAAAGTGTTTACTTCACAAAACAGGGATGATCTCAGGGGCAGTGATACAGGCCTATAATCCCAGTGACTAAGGAGGCTAAGGCAGGAGGATCCTAAATTCAAGGCCAACCTTGGCAACTTAATGAGATACTGCCTCAAAATACTAAATTTTTGAAAGAGGCAGAATTGTAGCTCATTGGTAGAGTACGTCTGAGGTTCAAGGCTCAGTAATGTTTTTTAAAAAAAAAGAGAGAATGGTCTCTAAATGATCAATGAACATATTGAAAGAAGTGACTTTCTTGATTAGACGAATGCAATGAGCTAGGACCCATCAGAGTAACTAAAATTTTAAAGTAATAAATATTGGTAATATTGGTGATATAAGATTGGCAAACTGGTGGGCTGGGGTTGTGGCACAGTGGTAGAGCACTTGCCTAGTATGTGTGAGGCACTGGGTTTGATTCTCAGCACCACATATAAATAAAGATCCATTGACAACTAAACAATATTAAAAAAAAAAAAAAAAGATTAGCAAACTATAACCACAGCTAGCCATCGACCATCTATTTCTATAAAGTTTCATTAAATATAGTCATGACCATTCATTTACATATTATTTATAGATGCTTCTATACTACAACAAAAGAGTTAAGTACCTATGACAGAGAAAGATGACTTATGAATCTAAAATTCTATCTAGTCAATGAAGACAAAGTTTATTGACCCCTGATGTAGACGCAATGGAATTTTCATATACAACTGTTACAATCAGGAAAACTGGAGTATATAGATGAGCAGAATATACAACCTAGTGATTCCACTCTTAGGACAAAGAAATACATACTTGCCAAACAGAAATAAATACCAGGCTGAAGTACAGACATGTATAAGAATGTCCACAGCATCACTATTTAAAAGAATAAAAACCTAGAAACCACTGGGCACCATGGCGCACACCTAAAATCCCAGTGGCTCAGAGACTGAGGCAGGAGGATTGTGAGTTCAAAGCCTGCCTCAGCAAAAATGAGGCGCTAAGCAATTCAGTGAGACCCTGTATCTAAAAAAAAAAATAGAAAATAGGGCTGGGGATGTGGCTCAGTGGCCCTTAGTTTAATCCCCAGTACATCTCCCCACCCCCACAAAAAATGGGGCAGGGGGCTGGGGATTTAGCTCACTGGTAAAATGCCCTGGATTCAATCCCCAGTATGGGGGCGGGGGAGGGGAACAAATCTAATCCATAGTGTCAGAAAGTATTTACTTCTAGGTGAAAGAAGATAATGACTAGAACAAGGGGGCTGGTATGGTAGTAACTGATCAGGTAATGGTTACACAAATATGTTCACATTATGGCAATCTTGCTACTCAGCAATTCTCCACATAATGGGCCTCTCCAGAGGACTGGCAAGATGGAGACGCAGTAACCTTTCCACAAATATCTATATGCAAGAATTGCCCAAATAATATTGGCCAGGGACTGGGGGAAGGAATGATTGAAGAGTTATTATTTAAAGGCTAGAATGTCAGTTTTGTAAAATGAACAAATTCTAAAGAAGAACAGTGATGATTGTTGTAAAACAATGCAAATTTACTTAATAACACTGAACTATACATTTAAAAATGATTTTTTAAAAAAGAAGAAACTATTCAAGACAGAGTAGTTTGCTGAGGTCAAAGGTCTAATTATAAGGAAGGTAGGGTGTGAGGAGCAAAAATGCCCTATATATCATCCCTGCTGCTTTTACAGAGAAAGAAATGGCCAAAGTGGGTCTTGCTGGGTTGTCTAGCAGAGCCAAGACCTTCCAGTGGCTTTGCTGCTTCCTGACTTCCTCTAAGATTCCCTAGTCTAACTAACTAGCATTCTCTCCTTAATTTGAGTTACACTCCCAGGACAAGAAAAAGCTCCTCTCCATTATGACACAAGGCTGGATTCTTACCCAGGATGCCCGAATTAACAAAATGTACCAAGCTGAAATATTCAAGCAGATCATTCTGGATGGGGGTCCCAGAGATGAGCACCCGTCGACTGGTGTTCAAGCTATTCAGAGCCTGGTAAGTCTGATTTTCAGAGTTCTTGAGTCTGTGTCCCTGAAAGAGAATTTTCACTCAGGGTATATAATGTTGCATCCCTAAATGGTATAAAAGTCTTATGTAAACAGGAAAATAGGAGTCACAAACATGACAGATCCTGAGACCTTGGAAACTAGGCAGAGAATAGCGCAAGAGTTGGTTCAACCACTTGCTTGGGGAAAAATATCAAACTCAAGAGAGAGACCTTTAGTTTCCAGACCAGTGCTACACCCATAAAACAAGGATTCCCTCTGTTCCCTCCCAACCCTTTCCCTACCCAATCTCCAGTCTTGGCAGCTCACCTACCCACTTTAGAGATCATGTGGCCACATTGTAGATCCTTGCTTTCTGGAATTCCTCATTCCCTAACAGTCCAACAAACTCAGAATCTTCTGAGCCAAATATCTTCTGTATTAGCCTCCTGGCCTTGACTGGACCATCAGTGCTAAAGGAACTTGACTAGACTCCTTCTACCAGAATCTACATAGCTAGTATATCTAAAGAGCCTCCCTTCACACCTCTTCCCTAGCTCTCATTCTCCCTGTACCCTAGCCACACACACACTTAACTTCTATTTTAGGCCTTTTTTTTTTCAGTTGTCAATGGATCTTTTATTTTATTTTATTTATTTATTTAAATATTTATTTTTTAGTTGTAGTTGGACAATACCTTTATTTATTTTTAATTTTTTTTGGGGGGGTAGCTGTAGATGGATAGAATGCCTTTATTTTATTTGTTTATTTTTATGTGGTGCTGAGGATGGAACCCAGTGCCTCACGCATGCTAGGCAAGCGCTCTGCCACTGAGCTATATTCCCAGTCCACAATACCTTTATTTTATTTGTTTATTTTTATGTGATGCTGAGGATCGAACCCAGAGCCTCACATGCGCTAGGCAAGCACTCTACTGCTGAACCACAACCCCAGCCCCTATTTATTTATTTATGTGTAGCACTGAGGATTTATTTACTCATTCATTCATTCATTCATTCCTTTATGTGCAGCACTGAGCATCAGATCCAGGGCCTCACACATGCCAGGCAAGTGCTCTATCACTAAGCCACAACTCCAAAGAAATGCATACTTGCCCAACAGAAATAAATACAGGCTCAAGTATGGATGGGCTGTCCCTTTGTGCCTCATTGACTTCTACCAGAATCTACATAGCTAGTATATCTAAAGAGCCACTTCTAGAAAATGATAAAGAAACCTACTACCTTCCCTTCTTCTCCAAGAAACATATGGGCAAGATCAGGTCTGTGCCTTTTCTATGTTCAGCTCCCACTCCATGCTAAGCAAATCACACATAACTCAATGACTAGTGAAAAAATGCACAAACACCTCTGGTCATCTTTTGACAATGCAATTGAATGTACATCCTCCACTGATTCCCAATTATAGGGTCAAGTCCAAGATCTTTAGGCTCATTAGTTCAACATTCAAAGCCCTAATTATTAATTAGGCTCCAGCTAAATTCTTTGATAATCTCCACAACTTGTCATAGTCCAGGAAGACTTGCCTCCTCAGCACACCCTTGCTGGATTTCCCTAGATCTTTGTCAATGCCACTTCTCTGCCTAGAGCTTTCCCCAAAAGACACATTCCTCAAATGTCAACTCCTATGCAAAGCCTTCTTCAATGACTCAAGACTACTGGTTTCTCCCATCTTTGTGTTCCTATGGAACTATATACACATTGACGCTACTATTTAGTGAAACTTTTAATGTGCCAGGCACTGTCTTTAAGAACTTTACCTATATTTTCTCTTTTGGAGGCACTGGGAATTGAACCTAAGGGCACTTTACCACTGAGCTATATTCCCAGTCCTTTTTAATTTTTTATTTTGAGACAGGGTCTTTTTTTTTTTAATATTTTAAGTTGTAGATGAACATACAATCTTTGTTTATTAATTTATTTTTTATATGGTGCTGAGGATCAAACCAGTGCCTCACACATGCTAGGCAAGCACTCTGCCACTCAGCTACAGCCCTAGCCCCTTGAGACAGGACCTTGCTAAGTTGCTTAGAGCCTTGCTAGATTGCAGTTCCTCCTGCTTCAGCCTCCTAAATTGCTGGGGTTATAGGCAGGCACTACAATGCCCAGTTTGATTCTTCTTTTCTAAAAGCAAAAAATTTACCTAGATTAAATATTACCACTTCTATCTCTTTGAAATATGACTCCTATTAAGTATCATCCATGTATTTTATGTGTTTCCCCAGCATCTTTAACCTGGCTGGCTCTGTGTGAGTAAAGTAAATGGATCTGAATGAGGCACAAAGGGACAGCCCATCCATACCTGAGCCAAGCTTTTGATTGATTCCATGGCTTCTGACTGAGGATCAGGATTCTTTTTTTTTTTAACAAAAAGAGAACCAAGTATACTAGAGAAGTGTCAGCTAGAAGGAAGCCACTGTGCACATTGGGAACATGAAAGCATGGGATATCAACCCTTCCCTTTCCAGGGTCTAAAAGGAAAAACTGTCTCCTGGAACAAGATGACCATTTTTTAGGACTTTGGCTTCCTTAAGTATCTGATAATTTGACAAAAGCGGACAAAAAGGTAAATGAATAAGGACTGCAGTGTGGCAAGAAGAAATATGGTCTCTTGTACTCTGCAGTCAGCTCTTAAAACAGGACAGAGTGATGAAGAAAGAGAACAATAAAGAATGGAAAAAAAATGGGCTGGGGTTATTACAACGATTGCCTAGCATGTGTGAAGCACTAGATTTGATCCTCAGCACCACATAAAATTAAATAAACAAAATAAAGCTATTGTGTCCATCTACAACTAAAAAAAAAAAAAAGAATAGAAAAAATTAAGATGAGCCAGGTATAGTGTCACACAACTATAATCCCAGTGACTCAGGAGACTGAGGCAGAAGTTCGAGGCCAGCCTCAGCAACTTAATGGAACCTGCCTTAAAAGCAAAAAATTAAAAAGGGCTTGGGAGGTAGCTTGGTGGTGAAGATCCCACTCAGTTCAATTCTCAGTACTGGGGGCAAAAAAAAAAAATCAAAATGATTCCAAGTCTCAAGGACTCAATAGTTCAATACCCTTCTCTTCCACAATGCCGTGGCCTGGACCAGGTTCCTGGCATAGTCCCCTCCATTGTTTTTTTGGTACTAGCTATTGAACTCTGGTGGAGCTTTGCTATTAAGCTACATTCCCAGCGCCCCCCCCCCCTTTTTTTTGAGACAGGGTCTGGCTAAGTTGCTTAGGGCCTCACTAATTACTCAGACTAGTCTTGAACTTGCAATACTCCTGCCTCAACTTCCTAAGTTGCTGGGGTTACAGGCATGTATCATAGCATCTGGCAACCCCCCTCCATTATCATGAAACAGATGCCAGGACCCAAGCAGAGGGCAGTCACATGCATACCCTCAAGCTCCTAAACCCTTTACCACTCCCTAGAGAACAGTCCATTAGGGTATCAGCAATTTGCAGACAATGACTGACTTTTCCTAAATTCAAAGGCCCAGGTAGGAAGTAGTTCACAATTTGCAAGCACAATATCCAAAAGTAAGTTTTTGTCCTCTGTCCCATCCCTACACTCCTCAGATACTAGGCTGTTCTAGAAGCCCCAGAGCCCAGCCAAGCATGCCAATCAGATAGCAGGTGGGGCCAAGTCTTTCAACCAACTCTCTACTAGTGTCCCAGAAATATGAAAAGGACTCTAGTGCTCCCCATAAGGTACAAACAGAGCAGCAGCCTCAGGGTAGCCAAGTTCACTAGAGTCCAGGAAGGCTCTCTAAAGTAAAAGTACCAGGCTGGAGATGTGGCTGAAGCGGTAGCGCGCTCGCCTGGCATGCGTGCGGCCTGGGTTCGATTCTCAGCACCACATACAAACAAAGATGTTGTGTCCACCGAAAAACTAAAAAATAAATATTAAAATTCTCTCTCTTTAAAAAAATAAATAAATAAAGTAAAAGTACCCAGCCACCCTCACTATTTTCTGAATACTAGCATCTTTACCACAATTCCTGCATACTATAATAATCCTATGAGGCCAGGTGCAGTGGCGCACACCTATGATCCCAGCTAAAGCCTTAAGCAACCTGTCTCAAAAAAAAAAAAAAAAGTAAAAGGCCTGGGGATATGGATCAGTGGTTAAGCATCATCCCTGGGTTCAATCCCCAATACCAATAATAATAATAATTCTATGAGACAGGTACTATCACCCCATTTTCTTGATGCAGAAACAAAGGCTCAGGTAGTTAAGTAAAAAATCCATAGTCACACTACTGAGAAGTGGCAAAGCAAGGATATAAATAAATATCTCTGACTCTAGATCTTATTATCTGAAACACTGTGCCATGTCTCTCTACCAATCCAAAACCCTCCCCTACCCCCCATCGTTCAAGGTTCTTCTTTGGTCTAGGAATACTGTCTAGAAACAACAAAACCGGCCCATATCGGCCCATAGCAACTCACTCCCCTTAGAGTTCTGAGCACTGTTTAATCTCTTTGGCAGATTGGTGTTACAAGCTCTACTTCTCCCTTATCTTCTCCAAGACAGCTTCATCTGTCCTCAGCACTCTAAGTGATCAGTGAAGCTCTGAGATGGTGGCAGTACTCAGGTTAGGAGACTTTCGTGGATCTTGTATACCCAGACTGTTGAGCATCAAATACCTCATCACATATGACCAGTCCAACACTTCCTTTCTGAAGAACTCCAACATGAAGGCGGAAAGTCTCATAGGAAATGATGAGGATAGGAGAAGGCACTCTGGCTCCACGCTGGTTCATGAATCCTTCTACAACAGAAAAGTTTTCAAAGAACCAAATCAGAACATATTAAAGAAAAAAATTATTCTTTCTCCCTCCCTCCCTCCCTCCCTCCTTCCTTCCTTCCTTTGTGTGCATGCATGTTATTGGGGATTGAACCCAGGGCCTCAGGCAAGCTAGGCAAGCACTTTACCACTGAGCTACATCCCCAACCCCTTTTTGTTCTTTATTTTAAGACAGGGTCTCACTAAATAACACAGACTGACCTTGAACCGGTGATCCTCCTCCCTTGGCCTCTTGAGTAGCTAGGATTACAGGTGCACACTACCACACCAAGCAATGGCTGTTAATGTAGCCTAGAAATGATTATTTCAGCTATTTTCAATGAAAATTCTATTCCTGCATTGCCCTCAACTCTGGCCACAAGTAAGCATACACATAAGAAAGCAAGCAGCAGAGCAGGGTATGGTGGCACACACCTATAATCCCAACACTTTGGGAGGGTGAGGCAAGAGGACCACAACTTTGAAGTCAGACTATTACCTCAAAATAAGAAATAAAAAGGACTGGGGATGTAGTTCAGTCACAGAGCACCCATGGGTTCAATCCCCAGTACCACAAAATAAATAAATAAATAGAGGATAGGTAGATTAAATCATACCCAGCTTTTGATCTATCTCATCTTTAGATCCTCCATCGATGGCCAAAGGTTGGATCCTTCCTCCAAGCCATTTCCCAACCTCATTATACCAGTTCTTCACCAGACTGGAGGGTGACACCACCACTGCTTTATCAATTTCTGGCTTGCACTCTGGACTTTGGCGCAAAAGTGTCCACATCAACGTGATGCACTGCAGTGTCTTTCCCAGGCCCATTTCATCAGCCATGATGCAGCCATGGCTGCCAGGTATGCGCCTACTGGTGACACATTCCCACAGGAACTTCACTCCCTGGGGAATAACAGCATTCAGTCCACTTTGGCATCTATAAAACCAATGCCCCAGAGAAAGTAGTCTCCCAGGCTCAATTCCCCACCCATACCTCATTCTTCTCACCCTCATTTACCTCTCTCTGATGAGGCCGCAAAACCTTACTAAGAATAGGATCAACAACCACATGGACAGGAAGTTTTTCCCTGAGAAAACACAGCAAAAAAAAAAAAAAAAACATGGTGCTCAGACAGGGGCAGGAGCACACCCTCAGAAGTTCAGAAGTTGTGTTCTGCCCTCAGGAAGTTGTGTTCTGCCAATCCAGAACCACAGACACAGCTAAGAAAGTACCTTTCTGGCCTAGTCCAAGTTCCTGCTCTAAAAGTTAGGAAAGAAAGATGGATTTCCCATGTCTTCACTTTAATTAGTCCTCTCATGATTGAACATGGTAGGAGGAGTGAGGAACCCTACTAACTGGACATGACCACAAGCTCTTCCTCAGGGTCTCCCCTCCCCTGACCACCAGTTTCTGGATGATTAAATAACTAAAACAGCTCCATGATAATCTATTCCAGTCCCACAGAAAAGTCATACCAAAATAATCCTCTGCCCATCCAGGTATACTCTTAGAGAAGACTACAACTGCTGAAGGAATATCAATGCACATACTTGTCAAGCTTCAGCTGATCATGGGCACTCAGTGGGGGAGGCTCGTACAGAATCAAGGCACCTTCTTCCAGGGGATCATGAAGAGCCCGGCGGACCCCAGTCCTTTTCAGACCCAATGCCCGAGAGCCCAGAGGACCTAGAAATCAGCAATCAATCTGTCAACTAAGACTTTATGTTCAGGAGCTCCAGCAGGTCCAGCTTGAATGCACATCCTTCACATAACCTTTCCTGAGCTTTCATATGATCCACTCTTTCCCCAAACTCCTCCAAACCTGGTTTGGACACCTATACCTAACCATTATTTCCTCAGCCTCAGATCAGAGCTATTCCCATTTTATTTGTCCCATTCAACTCCAAACTCCTGGAGGGCTGGAACTTGTTCATCCTGAGTCAGTCCTGGGAAGGTCTGAAACCTTAAAGAGGCTTTTCAAGTCTGAGAGCTCTTGAGGGCTGGCATCCTCCCTCCCCAGCCTGTTTTAGCACAATGCAATGCCCTAAATAGAACAGGGGGAAACTTTGTAGAAATGAGGATTCCCACACAGCCTCATAAAGGAGATGACACTGGATACATTTAGACTGAAGGAAGCCCAGGTCCATTAGCTACTTTGGCCTACCAGGAGCTTTCTGAACATTGGCATATCCCCACAAAGAAAATGAAGGGCAGTCAGTCTTGACAGTCCTTGCTGAAGCTAATACAACTTTCACACAGGGTCATCCTAAATACAGTCAAAGCAGGACTGACATCTTCATTTCCCATCTAAGCAAAGGTTTTTAATCTATTCAGGCACATTCATACATGACTAATTAAAAAAACTGAAGTCTCCATTTTACCTTGATAATTTGGAATGGGGACTTTGAAAGGCTTTGACAAAATGCTTCGAATAAATGCTTCCTAAAAGAGAGGGGGGTGGTGCAGAGAGGGAGGAAGAGAGAAAGAGAAAATCAGGGATTCAGGACTTATTAATGAGTTGTTATGGGACAATATTATTATGATATGCTCCACATTAGGTTTTGTACAACAGCTTCCTTCCATCTTTGAGATTTCATGTAAGGTTTTACAATACCTAGGAACAGCAGAAGTGCCATAATTCAATCAACCATGAGGCTCAGAATTCACTTGTTCATGTAAGACCATGCCAATGAAGACACCTGGCTCTTCTCTAGGGTGCCGCACCTTAAGAAGCAAGCATTCTATACTTACCTGTACAATACTAATAGACAGTCCTAATATATGGGTTTAACCTCTGTCCTGTAGAGCTATATCTTCCCAGAATACCTTTTTTTTTTTTCCTTTTTAATGGGGGGATGGGGGTGCTAGGGATTGAACTTAGGTCATTGTACATATTAACTACATGTTCTACCACTTAATTAGACCCCCAACCCACAAATTTTGTTTGTTTGGTACTGGGGATTGAACCCAGGGCTGCTTATTTTTTTATTTTTATTTTGAGATAGGACCTCACTAAGTTGCTTAAGGCCTCACTAAGTTGCTGAGGCTAGCCTTAAACTTGTGATCCTCCTGCCTCAGCCTCCCAAGCCACTGGCATTATAAGCATGCACTATCACATCCAGCTCTACAAGTTTTTGTTGTTGTTGTGTGTTGTTGTTGTTGTTGCTACATCATTTTGCCTACTGCATCTAATTCTCACATTAATATCTACATCAGCCTCCTTAGGAACTAAACAGCCCAACAAAGAGTAGTAGTAGTCAGGCATGGTGGTACACACCTATAATCCCAACTACTTAAAGAGACTGAGGCAGGAGGATTATAAATTTGAGGCCAGCCTGGGAAACTGAGCAAAACCCTTCCTCAAAATAAAATTAAAAAGAGCTGGGGATGTAGTTCAGTTATAGAGAACTTGCCTAACATGTACTAGGTCCTAGATTCAATAGCCAGTACAGAAAAAAGAAAAGAAAAAAAAAAAAAAAAAAGAGTACTAGGAGTGATAAGAACAGAAGTATTAGTAAAATAATAGTAGCAACAACAAAAATGAACAATAATGATGGCTAACAATGTATGCTAGATGTGGAACTAAGCCTCTTACATTCATGTCAATATTTAATCCTAATACCTATGAGATTACTGTATTACTGGTATTCCATTTAAAAATAAGCAAACTGAGGCTCAGAGCAATTATATCACTTTTTCAAGTCACACAGCCAAGATTGATCCAAGATTTTCCTAATTCTGGGCCCCTAATCAGTGGGCAGTATGGCCTCCTACCAACATATTACATATAGGCATACTGACAGCCAAGAGCCAACAGCTTCCTGCCATGGAAAACACAAGAGAAAGAACACGTGAGAGGGAGGGCAAGCCCTTGCCAAGAAAAAGCAAGTGGGACATGGGTGAGAGGAAACAGACACATGCAGATCCTAGAGACAAAACCTTAGTGCCTTCATCTAAAAGCCTGCAAGAAGCCTCTGCACCAGCACTTCAGCCTGGAATCAGCACTAAACCATAGACTATGGTGGTGAGGCAGCAGGGAAGTTAATATGGAGCTGACAACTAACTCCTAGGGAAGTTTGGTCCATATGCACCTAAGTCCTTTGGGAAATTAAAATAATCTGTGAACCTAGACTCTAACAACAGAGATCCTAAAGGTAGCTAAACTGGGAATGTGTTATAAGAAAAAGCAGTAATGGAAAAACAAAAACCCTCCCTTTTAGCAAAAGTAACAATAGAGAGGACCCTCTCTTGCCCTGAAATTTTCCTTTTTATTGTTTTGTTTTGGTACTAGAGATTGAACTTGGGTACCATACGCTGAGCTACATCCCCTGTACTTTTTATTGCAGGACCTCATTAAGTTGCTGAGGCTGGCCTTGAACTTGAGATACTCCTGCCTCAGCCTACTAAGCCTCTGGGACTACCAGTATACACGACCACACCCAGCCCAGCTCAATGTCTTTGAAATGGGAAAAATGTGGGCTGGGATCATGGCTCAGAGGTAGAGGGCTTGCCTAGCACGTGCAAGGCCCCGAGTTCAATCTTCAGCACCACATAAAAAATAAACAAAATAATAAAGATATCAGGTCCAACTACAACTAAAAAAAATAAATATTAAAAAAAAAGAAATGGGAAAAATGTAATAAATATTACTTATGGTCAGTAAAGAAATATGGAGAATTTTAGGTCACTATCAACCAAATCTTTTTTTTTTTTTCTTTCACAAAATAATCAATACTTTGTGCCTGTGCTAGCTGCATCTATGACATTCCTATACATACCTACATACATAATAATTTAAAATAAGTTACAAATGTTGAAAGCAAAGTAACAATTGCTTATACAAAGGTAAATAGGCACTATGTTTTCTTCTTGAATCATTTTTGCTACATAATTGCAATTACATATCAGTAATCAGTATGTTACTAATCTACAGAATACACTTTGAACCCTGAGGTATGGCAACTCCCAGAGACAACATGTAAACCTGAATATTTTGAGTGCTTTTTGTTTCTTTCTTTTTTTATGGTGTGGGGGGCGGACCAGGGACTGAACCTAGGGGCGCTTAACCACTGAGCCACATCCCCAGTCCTTTTTATTTTGACACAGGTCTCATTAAGTTGCTTGGGGCCTCGCTAAATTGCTGAGGCTGGCTTTGAATCTGCAATCCTTCTGCCTCAGCCTCTGGAGACACTAGGATTATAGGTGTGTGCCACCACACCCAGCTCAAGTGATTTTTTAAATAGTCACCCCAAATCTTGTTTATTTGCAAATTTCTTTTTTTTTAATATTTATTTTTTAGTTATAGGTGAACACATATCTTTATTTTTTGAGGTGCTGAGAATCAAACCCACTGCCACATCATGCTAGGCAAGCGCTCTACCTCTGAGCCATAATCCCAGCCCCAATTCGTTTACTTTTATGTGGTGCTGAGGATCGACACGGATGCTGCCACTGAGCTACAGACCCAGCCCTTATTTGCACATTTCTTTGCAATCTGAATAAAACTTTTATTGACATTCCTAACTAACATGTTACAATTATTCATAGCAATGATAATCATTGTGACAGATGCTAACAAAAAGTTACCCTTAAGTCAAACAAGAGGAAAAATTTCCTTTATTATTTGATATTAATTCTAAAACTGATATATTTTCAAGATTGTCAGTAATAGAGGCTAGGTTTAAAGTTCTCAGTAGCCAAGAATTTATGCTCCAAATTTAAAAACAGGCTTTTAATAGAACCCAGGAGCCAAAAATTCTGCAGGGAAAGCAACAGGTTTAGTAACTGGTAAGGAAAATGTTAAGAACCCTAGCCAAAAATGCCTGATGGCCACACCCTGCAAGACTTCAAATGGCCAGCTTCCAGGGATCTGGTGATAACACCAGAATCTGGCAGAGGTAGATGGGACAGCATGCTCTCATTCTTTGTTCACTTACTTGCTGATAACTCATGCCATTCTGCCCTTCTGATAAAAGAGGGAGAGCATCCCCCCTCTTTCCCCACCAAGGCTAAAGCTTCACCTTCTGCATAGATTTAGTCTGTCAGTTATGTCCTACATTTCAACATCTCCCTCTCTGCTAGTATCTGACCAGAATGCTTAACTCTCTCCTACCTTAACAAAAATTCTGGGGCAGGGAACGTAGCTCAGTAGTAAAGCATATACTAAGCATGGGTGAGATCCTGGATTCAATCCCCCAGCACCAAAACAAAACAAAAATTCCTTTATCTCTTATCTCTTCTCTTCCACAGGCAAACTTCTAGAAAGCCCTGTTTGGTCCCCCTTCCTTACCTCCCACTCCTGTCTTGCCACCTTTACACTCCTCTGCCCAAGGTCACCAATGGCATACATGACCCCAATTCCAATGAACATGATTTCTTCTTATCTTACTTGATAGAGCTGGTCATTCCTTCTTAAATACACTTCACCCTTGATTTTCATGACACCAATTTTACCACTCTTCCATCTTTCTGGAAGGAACTTTTATACTTAGTCTCTTAATGGGTGCTTCTTCCTCTACCTAACCCCCTTAAAAGTTGGTGTCCCTTAGGCTTAGGATTTAAGGCCTCAACTCCTCCAAATGACACTCCAATGTGCTTCCAAGGTATCAAATTTCTTTATGCTACTGACCTTCAAATCTATTTCTAGTCCCTACCTCATTCCTAGGCTCCACATCCACATTTACAACAGCTTCCAATCTTAGATATCCTACAGGCCTTTCAAACTCATCACGTCTAAGGTTAAAGACTTCTTATCTAAGCTCATCATGACTTTTGTGGGCCCTAGGAACTTTGTCTCTAAAGCCTCTTCCACCATTAAAAATATATATATATTATTTATATATGCTTAATGTTTTTTTAATTAATAACATCTGGTGTTAGTGTTTAATAAAAAATAACATTGATTTATATAATATATATACTTAAATACATATACACACGCGCGCGCACACACACACACACACACATATATATCTCACATATTTTCATTCTATGACTGCATTGGTATAAAGACAAATACAATCCAGGCTAGATTCATTACTATACTCTTTCACCTTCTGATTTTAAAAGGAATTAAAGGATGCTACTGGTTAAGGAAGATAAGTAGCGGGGGTCTCTAAATCATGGCTAGTACAAAGCAGATAGTCGCCTAGCTTGGTGGTGCATGCCTGTAATTCCAGCAGCTGGGGAGGCTGAGGGAGGAGGATCATGAGTTCAAAGCCAGCTTCAGCAATTCAGAGAGGTCCTAAGCAACTCAACAAGACCCTGTCTCTAAATAAAATCCAGTGGTTAAGCACCCCTGAGTTCAATCCCTGGTGCAAAAAAAAAAAAAAAAAAAAAAAAAGACTGTCTGCAAATAAATTAGTAGGAAAGCAGCCAAGAAGAAAATGACTACAAAAACGACTTATAAGAGTGCACCCTAGGGCTGGGGATGTGGCTCAAGCGGTAGCGCGCTCGCCTGGCATGCGTGCGGCCCGGGTTCGATCCTCAGCACCACATACAAAGATATTGTGTCCACCGAAAACTGAAGAATAAATATTGAAGTTCTCTCTCTCTCTATCTCTCTCTCTCTCTCTCTCTCTCTCTTTAAAAAAAAAAAAAAAAATTGTTAAAAAAAAAAAAAGAGTGCACCCTAGCTGGGCATGGTGGCACATGCCTGTAATTCCAGGAGCTCAGGAGTTGAGTCAGGAGGATTGCAAGTTCAAAGTCAGTCTCAGCAATGTAGCAAAATCCTAAGCAATTTAGCAAGACCCTGTCTCAAAATGAAAAATAAAAAGGGCTGAGGATGTATCTCAATGGGTAAACAACTCCAGGTTCAATCTCCAGTACCAAACACACAAAAGAGTGCAACCTATATTGGAGGGGTGAAGAAACTTCACCATGGTAGGTCTAGTATTGTGGCACTTGAAATTAAATGTCATCAAAAGTCCAGCAAGTTTTCCTTCCAGTATGTGATCAGGTGTGAGAATTTCCAAACAGAACTGCACCTCAGAGTACAGCTACTGGTGCTTTGCAGAAGACAAGTAAGGCCTATGTAGTTGACCTTGTTGAAAACACCAACCTGGAGCCGGGTGTGGTGGCACAAGCCTGTAATCCCAGTAGCTCAGGAGTCTGAGGCAAGAGGATCATAAGTTCAAAGCCAGCCTCATCAAAAGTGAGGCACTAAGCAACTCAGTGAGACCCTTTCTCTAAATAAAATACTAAATACAGTTGGGGATGTGGGTCAGAGGTTAAATGCCCCTGAGTTCAATCTCTGGTACCCACTCCCCAAAAAAACACCAATCTTTGCACTATCCCCAGAAAATGTGTAACAATGATGTCAAAACACATCAGTGGCCACATAAGTTAAGAACATGCCAAAGACTCCAATACCATGGGAAACATTTCTCAAACATATAAAATAATAAATCAAATCTTTCTGTTATTAATAGTTCTAAATGCTAGATATTTTCCCCCAGGAGTCAAAAGGTACCTAAATATGCGATTATAAAAGGAAAAGCAGGGTATAGGAGTGAGGTATTGGCAGTTTTTCCATGTTTATTGGTGGGTAAATTTTTAATACAAATTCAGGAATATAAAGCATTAATGCATGTCAAAACATTTCAGCAAACAAGTTTCAGGAGTTCAACTTTATAACAACAATAAACAAATCAGTTAAATTTTTCTGGACAAGGCCATCATTTTGTGTTCTGGGTTTTTTGTTGCTGTTTTTGTTTGTTTTTTTAATGTTTATCTTTTTGAGATGGTGTCTTGCTTTGTTGCCCAGGCTGGCCTCAAACTTGTAGGCTCCAGTGATTCTCCGGACATGGCCTACCAAGTTACAGGAATTTCAGACATGTACCATGCACCCAGCAACTGTATGGTTTTAATGTTGTCTGTCTTCTGTCAAATTCCTATAAGTTTGCTATTAAAAATATCAAACTATTTTGGGTGGTGCACAACCGTAATCCAAGTAAGTTGAAAGGCTGAAAAAGGAGACCACAAATTCAAGGCCAGCCTCAGCAACTTTAGCAAGACCCTATCTCAATACAAAAATTAAGAAAGACTGGGGATATATATAGCTTAGTAGTAAAGCACCCTGGAATCAATTCCCAGTACCAAAAAATGTTAAAAAATAAATAAATAAATAAACTATTTTAAACTGTTTCAATAGTTTAATAAGCCATGCTTACAAAAGGCCTTCCACTCAGTTTCTGCACAGTTTTTCAAATCTTATCTCTCAGCACCATTTCCCAAATTCCCACACTGACAACTGATCCAACCCTACTAAATCCTTTTCAGGGCCTCCCTTACTCTCTAGCCCCCAGCCTTTCACAGGCTGTTGCTCTTTCTAAAGGATTCTTATCCCTTTTACCTAGCTAACCATCCATTCCCTTCAACTCTTTTTTTTTTTTTAAAGTTATGGATGAACAAAATACCTTTATTTATCTCTATGTGGTGCCGAGGACTGAACCCAGTACCTCACACATGCTAGACAAGCACTCTACCACTGAGCTACAACCCCAGCCCCTCCCTTCAACTCTTAATCAGACTATTCTGCAGATTCTTGTCTTCCCAGTCTTTAGACTGTTAGGGGATTGAACCCAGGGCCTCAGGCAAGTTATATCACATAATTCCATGGGACAACCTGAACAAATTCTAAATGAAAACAATCTCACAGGGCTACAGACCACTTTAACACCTTTATGTGTGTGTTTTGAGATAGGGACACTACCACTGGAGCTACAGCTACATCCCTCACCCCTTTTATTTTTTAGAGACAGAGCTCACTAAGGTGCCCAGGCTACCTCAGACTCCCAAGTTGCTGGGATTCCAGGCACATGCCACCGGGTCTGCTAAAACTATTTTTTTAAAGCTCAAAATAACAATTAAAAATGCATTATTTAGGGGGCTGTGATTGTAGCTCAGATGTACAGCACTTGCCTAGCATGTGTAAGGCACTGGGTTCAATCCTCAGCACCAATAAAAAAATAATAAATAAATAAAGTTCTTAATATCTTTTTAAAAAAATAAATGCATTATTTAGGGCTGGGGTTGTGGCTCAGTGGTGGAGCACTTGCCTAGCCATGTGTGAGGCACTAGGTTAGATTCTCAGCATCCCATGTAAATAAATGAATAAAATAAAGGTCCTTCAACAACTAAAAATATACATCAAAAAAATTTAAGGGGCTAGGTTTATGGCTCAGTGGTAAAGCACTTACGTAGCTAGGTTTGATTCCCAGAACTACATAAAAAAATAAAGATATTGTGTCCATCTACAATTAAAAATTTTTTTTTTTTAAATTTTTTTAGGGCTGGGATTGTGGTTCAGTGGTAGAACACTCACCTACCATGCATGAGGCACTGGGTTTGATCCTCCGTACCACATAAAAATAAAATAAAGTTATTGTGTCCACCTACAATTAAAAAATAAATATTTTTTAAAAATTTTTAAATGCATTTTCACAGCAACTCAGGTGGCTGAGGCAGGTGGATCACAAGTTTAAAGCTCGTCTTATCAAATTAGCAAGGTCCTAAACCCCATTTCAAATTTTAAAAAAGGCCAGGGCAGGGCTTGGGGGCAGGTTGGGGCTGGGAATGTAGCTCAGTGGTAAAGTTCCCCTGAGTTCAATCCCTAGTTAAAAAAAGAAAAAATTATTTAGCCAGGCATGGTAGTACATGTTTGTAATCTTAAGTACTGAGGCAAAAGGATTGGAAGTTCAAGCAAGGCCAGCCTGGGCAAATTAGCTAGACCCTACCTCAAAATACAATAAATGGGCTAGGGATATAGTACAGTGGTAGAGCACTTGCCTAGCATGCATGAACTCCTGTGTTCAATCCCCAGTATTACCCTCTGCAAAAAAAAGTATTTAGTCAACCAGTTCAGAGTAGTGGTACCACTAGGGATGTGGAAAGGCAATATAAATTTGGCCAAGTTCTAGTCCTAGGAAGTAGGCTTGGAGGTGTTTATTTTATGACATGTTACACAATTTTTTATAATTATTGAAAATAATTATATAAAATTACTTGCCAAACGCACAAATGAATAACCTTAATTACATGTTCCTATTTTTCCTTTAAAACATTTCTCAGGAAGCTTTGGAGTCAGGGAGATAACACACAGAACCCATGATGGTGATTTGACTTTATTAGAGGAAACACAAAAAGGTATGGATGGGACTCTTGTAGTCCACAAAGCCATAAATAGAGCTGGAGACCAAGGTACCATAAGGATCCTGGGTCTAACACCCCATCATAGCCTTCCCTCTCCTCTATTTTCATTTTTTTAGGAATCTGAACCACCTGAGATCTGGTGCCCACATAGTAATAATAAACATAGTAAACATAGTAAAAATAAACTCTCACTCAGGCACCCTTGTCTCAACAGGCCACAACAGCTATAGACAGGCTGGCTACAATGTCGAAGATAGAGTCTCTACTGTAGGAATCTACTAAGGCAAAAGGACTGGACATACATATACATAGGTAGGTTGCAGTTTTGACTTACATGTTGACTGCTATCCAGACAGGGTGGTCGATTTGTTAGCTGAGTTAAAGGTTTCCGATAAGGGGACAAGAAACACTCTTGGATCTGGGTCTCATTACTGGATTTCTGTTTCTTCTGTGTCTAAGAAAAGAAATGGCAAGCTGAGGTCTGAAAGACCAGAAATCACCCTAATGGAAACTAACACTTAAAGTGATTTTTTAAAATATTTATTTATTTGTTTTTTTAGTTGAAAATTCACATAATACCTTTATTTATTTATTTTTATGTGTGCTAAGGATCAAACCCAGGGCCTCACACGTGTTAGGCAAGCACTCTACCACTGAGCCACAACCCCAGCCCTTAAAGTGATTTATTAGAGCCAGGTGTGGTAGCACACACCTGTAGTCCCAGCTACTTGAGAGGCCCAGGCTGGAGGATCAATTTGAGCCCATGAATTTAAGACCAGCCTAGGCAACACAGTATAGCTCCATCTTATTTTTAAAAAAAACAAAAAAAGAAGTACATATTAAGTGCCAGATGAAGTGCTAACGTCTTCACATGTATTATCACAGCAATCCTGTTTATTATCCTTCTTTAGTAGGATATCCTTTTTTAATTCTAGAAAAACTGGAGCTTAATGAGATCAAGTAACTTGCCTCAAATGAAGGAAAAACAATGGAAGAGGTAAATGAAGTAAGCCTGGGAAAAGCAAGCCCACCAGCAGTATGGAATCATAGCAGACCCAACCAAGTGTTTCCCTTCCTGAGTTTCCCAAAGGGTGGACAAGAGTACAGCTGTACCCAACTCTCACATCACCCCCAATTCAGTCCACCACACAGCAGTGAAGACACTAGCACTACGCATTTCAGGAGCAACACACAGCTCCATCCCTGATCCACCTGCAGAGAATGATGCCACAAGTTCAAGTGTAAGACATACAAGGGACAGTTAATGTGCCTCCCTTAGCAGGTGGAAAAATCCCCACCAGCGATGCAACTAAAGAGAAGGCCCCAATAGGCAATCAGGAATGAACCCCTCTTGTACCAGCTTGTCAAGTTATTTGAAGCTCTAATGATTCTTTTTTTTTTTTTTTAGTTTTAGGTGGACACAATATCTTTATTTTTTTATTTTTATGTGGTGCTGAGAAACGAACCCAGTGCCTCATGCATGCTAGGCGAGCGCACTACTACTTGAGCCACATCCCCAGCCCTTCAGTGATTCTTAAGGCAATCTGAAGCAAACACCAGGCCTCATTCCACCCTTTACATGCCTTTACTTACAAACTGTCCTACAAAAAAGTGCCTTCCTTCTTAGCTGATCCTTTTCTCCAAAGCTCCATTAGCCAAACCCTTGATTCTTAAATTGCTCTCTTTCCCTTTAAAGTAGTTATTGCATGACTCTGTTTACTTTTATATAGGTCTTGTCCACAACCAGCAAGCCTCCAAGGCATGAAGCAAAGCACAGACCTCAGTCCAAAGTAGAACATATTGCACTTGAGTATGAGCAAGACTGAAAGGCCAAATTAAGCTCAGGATTTTAAGGTAGGTCCAGAATATTCTACTATTCTGTGACATGGGGCAAGGGACAAATAGGAGGCTGCTAGTTACTATTGTAAAGGCCTTTATCCCCTCCCTCTCCCCCATAAGAGTCAAAGGATCAACCTGAGCTGTTTCTTGGCTTTGGTGTACCCCTCCCAACAGGAAAACTAAGGTTATATTAGCTTCTAGTGAAGCTACAAAATTTTATTAATCTGTTCAATGCCTGGCACAGAGGGGGAGCATCAATTACACTACTGAACATATGACTTTGGGAGGTGACTATGTAAACCCAGAAACCAAGTCCAGGCTTCCTTTCTGCCCAAACAACCTGAATTCCCACCTTCCCTATCTCCTTGGGCACTCACCACTGCCTCAGGCTGCCAGTCTTCTTCATCATCAGATCTGCCTTCCAGTTTCCTTCTGGCCAGCTGACTGGGAGCTAAGCTCCTCCTCTGTAAGGGGAGAATGGAAATGGATCCTCAGCCTGAGCCCATTAAACCTAGATAGAATTCCTGTCTCCCCTAGGTTCACACTTACCATCCTGGGGCCCAAACGTCAAGTATCCATCAGCCAAAGGTGAAAGGCACTCAGCAGCAGAGAATGCAGGACGAGGGGTTGATGTAGGTGGAACTGCTATATTATTCAGAATATGGACTAATTAAAAAGGGGGCATGGATGGAGGGGACCCAGCCAGGAGTAGGAGTTTGAGTCCAAAATGCGAGAATGTTGATCGTTAGTTAGCCAAGTCCAGAGAGTAGACCAAAGAGGAAGTGTCAAGGCAGAGTAGGGTATAAATCTAGGATGGGGAGGATACAGGGGGGTCCCAGAATGGGCAGAGTGGAGTCAGGATAATGGTCTCGGTTAAGAGAGGAGATCGATGAGAGGTGGGGGCGGTAACCAAGGTCCAGAAGAAAGAAGCTGGGGTTAAAGTTCGAGGCCTAGGAAGGGCGAGGAGCCTGCATCCGGAAGAGGGGGATTTCCCGGGGCTGGAGTGCGGATAGCGTACTGGATCGAGGGAGGTCGAGCAAGGATCCAAGAAGGACCAATAAAAACCCAAACTGGGAACGGAATCCCAGAAGGGGCTGAAAAGAGAGGCAGAGATGGATTCCGGGACACGCAGTTCCCCATTAACTTTCCTCTTCCCCAAGCGCGCGTTAACAGCCGCCAGGCTGGGTCAATCGAACCTCCCGCCATGCAGCCGCTCCTTCACTCATTGGCTGCGTTCGATGTGTTCGGCACTCTCCCCCCAAGGAAGGGGCGGGGCTAGTGATGTGGTAGAAGCTCAGCTGCACTGGAGGCTCAACCAACCACCTGGGAGGTGGGGCTAGGCGAAGCGAACGCCCCCGGCTCAGCCTACTTGCTGACCTTCGACGTTGGCCCCTGGCGTTTTGTTCTACCATTGAACTGGCTGTGCTACAACTTAAAGGACGATTTGCGATGTACTGGGCCGCGGAGGAATTACCACCTAGGGTAGACTCCTAAGGTTTAGGAAAGGCGAGTTGGGGTCGGGTTCAGGAACTGATAGCAACCTCCAACTGCCGGACCCGAAAGGAGGCCTGGGTTTGAAGTCTTGTTGGCTTATCTAGCATGGAGTGTTCAGCCTGGGCTCTATGTGACGGGCTGGAGCTGTGGGATGTGACCATCTCACGTGTGAGTGTCTTGAAAGAAGCTGCCTTCTCCTAGAATGGAAGCGTCTTTAATCACCCAATTTCTCAAAACTTAAGTTTCTTCATATTTGAAATGGTATTATAGTAATAGAACCCAGTAGTGCAATTGCTGGCTTGCATGGTAGTTTCATGTTTTGGTTTTGGGGTTTTTTATTATTATTGTTTTTGCGGCACTTGAGCATTGAACCCAGCGGCGCTTTACCTCTAAGCAACATCCCCAGTCCTTGTTTGAGACAGTGTCTTCCTAAATTGCTGAGACTAGCCTCAAATTTGCCATTTTCCTGCCCCAGCGTCTAGTGTCTGTGGCATAAGGTCGTGGGCCACTGCGCTCTACCGCTGAGCCACAACCCCAGCCCCATTTTTTGTTTGTTTTTAAGAAACTGGACAAATTGTATTTCAGAATGTACCACTCTACGTTCCTGTCAACAATGTTTGTGCGATCCAGTGTCTCTGCATCCTCATGGATTTAGTGTTACTTTCTTACTTTAGCTATTCTGATAAATGAAAAGTGATATCTAATTGTGATTGTGATTTAATTTGCATTTCCCTAATTTATTTATTTATATATATTTTATTTATTTAGTTAGTTAGTTAGTTTAGATGGATACAATACCTTTATTTATTTATCTTTAGTTGGTGCTGAGGATCAAACCCAGGGCCTCACACAAGCTAGGCAAGCCCTCTACCACTGAGCTACAATCCTAGCCCCATTTCCCTAATTTCTAATGACACCGAACATCTTTATATAGGCTTATTTGATATCTGTAGATTCTCAAAAAAAATGTCTCTTTTTGCAATTTTTAGTTGAAGTGGTCTTTTTTTTATTGTTTTGTTCATTCTTTATATATTCGATACCAGTCAGTTATGTAGTTTGCAAATATTTTCTTAACAGTCTCTTTCACAGAATAAACATTTTTTTTTTGGGGGGGGGCGGATACTGGGGTTGAACTCAAGGGCACTTGACCACTGAACCACCATGCCCAGCCCCAGTACCATGAGTTGCCTAGTGCCTTGCTTTGCTAAGGCTGGCTTTGAATTTGCTATCCTCTTGCTTTAGCTTCTAGAGCCACTGGGATTACAGGTGCCTGGCCAACACATAATTTTGATAAAGTACAATTCATCAATTTTTCCTTTTTATGGATTAGGATTTTGATGTCGAATCAAAGGCCCCCCATCCTCTTGAGGATTGAACCCAGGACCTCCACATACTAGGCAAGTGTTTTACCACTGACCTACATCCCTAGCCCTCAACATTTTGCTTGGCACTCCATCCCCAAAATTTTCTCCATTTTTTTACCTAAAAACTTTTTGCCAAAAGTGGTGAGTGGCCCAGGCCTGTAATCCAAGCTACTTGAAAACCCAAGCAAAAGATCTTGCAATTTTGAAACCAGTCTTGGCAACTTAGACAATGTCTTAAAAATAGAAAGGACTGAGATGTAGCTCAGTGGTAAAGAGCTCCTGGTACCACCAGAACAAACATACAAAAAAAAAAAACCTTCATACTTTTACATTTAAATCTGTGATCCATCTTGAAGTACTTTTTGTATAATGTGTAATGTTTAGGTTGGAGTCTTTGTTTTGCTTATGAATGTTCAACTGAGTTGTCAAAATGTAACTGGAGCTGGGCACAAAATCAGAAATAGGAAATTCAAGGCCAGTAGTGTGGTTTCACAAAGTTAGCAGCCCAGCAACTTCTTGTTCCTGCATATTCAGCATGTGACTTCCACCTTTCAGTCGGAAATAGCTGCTCAAGTTCCAGATATTCTGTGAAGGGACAAAGGACTACACACTCCACTCTTTATGGATTATGGATATTATCCATAAAGTAGACACAGGGATGATACAAGATTCTGCCACTGTTAGTCCCTTTGTGTGTGTGTGTGTGTGTGTGTGTGTGTGCGCGCGCGCGCGCGTGCGTGTGATGCCAAGGATTGAACTTGTTAGGTAAGCACTTTACCACTGAGTTACATCCCCAATGGATATATGTCAATTTTATGTATCAATTTGACTATACCACAGGGTGCACAGATATTAGCCATTATTCTGGATGATTCTCTGAGAGGTTGTTTATGAAATTAATAAATTAGATGTCTGAACTAAATTGGATGACTGGAGTAAAGCAGATTGTACTCCCTAATGTGGTTGGGTCTCAGGCAATAAGTCGAAGACCTAAATAAAGCAAAAGGCTGACCCTAATCCCAGCTACTCAAGAGACTGAAGCAAAAGGATCATAAGCTCAAGGCCAACCAGACACTATCTCAAAAAATAAAATAAAAAAGGGCTGGGGATGTAGGTCAGTGATAGAGCACCTCTGAGTACAATCCTTAATACCACAAGAAAAGAAAACAGGGGAGGTGCTAGGGAGGTAGTTCAGTGGTAGAGCAATTGTCTAGTATGCAACAGGCCCTAAGTTCAATCTCCAGTATCTTTTTTTTTTTTTTGGTACCAAGGATTGAACCCAGGGTCACTTAACAATGAAGACACATCCCTACATTCCTAGCCCTTTTTTTTTAAGACAGGGTCTCACTAAGTTTATGAAGTGGCTTTGAACTTGCAATACTCCTGCCCCAGCCTTCCAAGCTGTTCTGATTACAGTTGTGTACCACCATGCCCAGCCCCAGTACCATTAAAAAAATTTTTTTTAAAGCAAACCCTCATTAAATTAAGAGAATTCTTCCTGTCTGCTTTTTGACATCATTTTTTTTTTTTTCTGTTTTACACTCTAACCAAAACATCCATTTTTCCTGGGACAAGCCTTCAGACTGAAACTATACCATCAGTTTTCCTGGTTCTTAGACCTTTGAATCTGATTACAACTCCATCATTGGCTCTCCTGGATCAGCCAACTTGTAGACTCACCCTGCAGATGCAGATCTTGAGTTTGTCTGCTCCCATAACCATGCATGCCATTATCTGAAACCAGATAATTTTTTTTCTTTTTTTTTTTTTTGTACCCAGGAGAGCTTAACCACTGAGCCACATCCCCAGACCCTTTTTGTTTTTACTTTTTATTTTGAGGCAGAGTCTCACTAAGTTGCGGAGGCTGGCCTGGAACTTGTGATCCTCCTGACCCTCCTTCCTCAATGTCCAGAATCACTGGAATTAAAAGTATTCACCACCACATCCAGCTTTTTTTTTTTTTTTTTTTTTCTTTTTGGCACTTGAGGTTGAACCCAGGGCCTTGTACTGCTTCCTGCAAAGCAAATACTCTATCACTAGCTACATCCCCAGATTTTTTTTATCTTTATTTTTTTTTTATGTGGTGCTGAAGAGCAAACCCAGGGCCTCACACGTGCACAGCGGGCGCCCTACCACTGAGCCACAGCCCCAGCCCCCCAGATTTATTTTTTTAATTTTAAATTTTGGGACAGGGTCTTGTCAAGTTGCCCAGATTAACCTCAAACTTGAAATCCTCCTGCTTCAGCTTCCCATTAGCTGGGATTGTAGGTACAAGCCACCACACTTGACTGCCAATTCTTTATACTTAAAATATATTTATATTTAAATCCATCTATCTACTATTGGCTCTGTTTTTCTGGAGAATCCTAATAAATACACTGCCCAGCTGTAGGGAATGTGGTTCGCTTCTGGTTTTTGGCTCCTTCAGGTTACACAGAGCCACTTTTCTGAGTCATGTATGCCCAGAGTGGTTTGTTATCTGTTGGCTAAGACAGTGAGGCAATAAAGGCCCAGCCATATTGGCTGTATGAAGTATATTTTGGCAGGCAACAGGTGATGGTAAGCTCCCACTGGGGTGGCCAAGGGCTTACAGTTGCACTTCTCCTGCCCCAGGTAGGCACCCTTCTTTTCACAGGTATTGATTCCTAATAAATATCTTGCACTCCAAATTCCATCTTCACTTTTGACTCCGGAGAATTCAACTTGAAACAACCACACTTCATTAATTCAACTATGTGTATCTACAAGAGAAGCTGGTAAATAATAGTCTTTATTCTAGATGGTCATGTACCCAATGAAAAATAGGAAGGAAAAAGGAGCTGCCACAGTAGCTCAAGGGGGTCAAAAGTTAGAATCAAGTCTTCAGAATGGGTAGAGGTTCCATGGGAGCAGATGAAAGGGATTTCAGGTACTTGGAAAATGTAGATGTTGTTGCCACGTGGAAATTAAGTATTTTTTGGTTCTGGTTTCCGATAATGGCAGGTAAGGTTAATCAGACTAATCCCTCCTATAAGTAATGATCATAAAATCTCGGGAAAATTTTTTTGAGAATTTTTAAAATATTTTTTAGTTTTCGGTGGACACAACATCTTTATTTTATTTTTATGTGGTGCTGAGGATCCAACCCAGCGCCCTGCGCATGCCAGGCGAGCCACATCTTGAGCCACATCCCCAGCCCAAGGGGAAAATATTTTAAAAAATATTCAACTAGCCATGGTGGTACACACCAGTAATAGCAGCAGCTAGGGAGGCTGAGTCAGGAGGATCAAAAGTTCAAAGCCAGCCTCAGCAATTTAGCAAGGCCCTAAGCTACTCAGGGAGACGCTGTCTCTAAATAAAATATTAAAAAGGGCTGGGGAAGGGCTGGGGTTGTGGCTCAGTGGTACAGTGCTTGTCTAGCATATGTGAGGCACTGGGTTCAATCCTCAACACCACATAAAAGAAAGGATAAATAAATAAAATAAAGGTATTGTGTCCATCTATAACTAAAACCATTAAAAAAAAAAAAAAGTCTGGGGATGTGGGCGCTCAGTGATTGAGCGCCCCTGGGTTCAATCCCCAGTACCTGGGGTTAAAAAAAAAAAAGATTAACAAATTCTTAGCAAGACTGATAAAGGACAAAATGAAGAAGCACTTGATATCCTATAGATATCTAGGAGAAAGGGAAGGGCCAAGCATGGGGATGCACATCTGTAATCCCAGATTTCTGTAAGGCTGAGGCAGGAAGATTGCAAGTTTGAGGCCAATCCTAGGGGACAGGCAGACTCTATCACAAATAATAATAATAATAAAGGAAGGGCGGAAAAGCTCCGTAAACTCAATAAGCCAAAACAACCATTTACCTGTCCAAGATTTTATTAGCAGGACCCTGGCGGCCAGTCGCAGAAGAGAAGGGGGAAGAGAGAGAGAGAGAGAGAGAGAGAGAGAGAGAGAGAGAGAAGAAGAAGAAGAAGAAGAAGAAGAAGAAGAAGAGGAGGAGGAGGAGGAGGAGGAGGAGGAGGAGGAGGAGGAGGAGAGGAGAGAGAAGGGGGAGAGAGGGAGGAGAGAGAGGGAGGAGAGGGGGAAAGTGAGAGAGGGTGCACGAACAGTATGTTGATATTTATGGGCTCAACGCAGGATAAGGAGGAGCAAGGCAAGTAAGCTGTTACTTCTTCATTGGCCGAGAGTTGGCACCACTTCAGGGATTGGAGGTGACCGTTCGCGCGCTGCCATTCAGTGCATCATGGACCTGAGCTCCCAGAAGAGAAGCGCTCCAGGTGCCATCTTTACCAACAAATAATAATAATAATAATAATAATGGTAGTAATTTTGGGAAGATGATGGCTATGGTGGCAGCTCCCTACATAGAAACGGAGAGTAACTGGAGAGTAAATTTAAAAAAAAAAAAAAAAGACTCCAGGCACAGTGGTGCACACCTGTAATCCCAGCAATTCTAGGCTGAGGCAGGAGAATTGAAAGTTCAAGGTCAGCTTCAGTAATTTAGTGAGGCCCTAAGCAACTTAGAAGATCCCATCTCAAAATTTAAATAAGGGCTGGAGATATGGTTCAATGATTAAATGTCCCTGGATTCAATTCCCACTACCAAAACAAAACAAATAAAATAAAAAGACAACATTTGCAGCATAAATCAGCAACAAGGTATCTCCACAACCCCAAAACACAAGCTAGTGGGACACACTAACAAAAAACAGGAAACACAGTTGTGTTTGAAAAACTAATGTAACTCCATTTTTAAAAATGAATAAATAACAGCAGCTTCTACCTCAAGGCCTGTCCTCAGGAAGGGGGCATGACCCTTGTCCTTGGAAAAACCCACAGAGCACTCCTAAGCACATACCCACCCTGCTGAGTTGTTTATCTGTAAATAACAGGAGAGGTCTGTGGCGCCAGGTGTCCCTGACTCAGTTAGGCTAGGTGAGGACCCATAGCAACCCCCCTAGCAACCTCCAATCAGCATGAGACAGGGAAAATACCTGGACTGCCAGATGACCTCCAAGTAGTTTATGGTGGTTGATAATGTAAAGAACACGGTGGAAAAAGCTCCATAAACTCAACAAGCCAAAACAACCGTTTACCTGTCCGAGATTTTATTAGCAGGACCGTAGTGGTCAGTCGCAGAAGAGAAGGGGGGAGAGAGGGAGAGGGGGAGAGAGAGAGAGAGAGGGAGGGAGGAGGGGGGGAGAGAGGAGAGGGGGAAGAGAGAGAGAGGGGAGAGTAAGAGAGAGAGGGAGAGTAAGAGAGAGTAAGAGTAAGAGAACACAAACAGGGTATTGATATTTATGGGCTTAACACAGGATGAGGAGGAGCAAGGCAAGTGAGCTGTTACTTCTTCATTGGCCAAGAGTTCGCGCCACTTCAGGGATTGGAGGTGCGCCATTCAAAGTTCGCGCCATTCACAGGGATTAGAGGTGACGGTTCATGCGCCATTCAGTGCGTCATGGACCTGAGCTCCCGGAAGAGAAGTGCTCCGGACGCCATCTTTACCAACATTCCTCCCTTTTTTGTTTTGGTTTGGGTGGGGGCGTAGTATTCCATCTGGCTACTTCCTGCTGAGTAGGGGCGTCGTTTAGAGAGAGGGAAGGAGATCAGTTGGTTGGAAAGAAGGGCCAGAAGGCCCCATATCCATGCACTGAAGGCATGGATTTTCTCCGGGTAGAAGTCCATGAACGTGCCCTGCAACTATGAAAAGAAACAGCATTAATTTCTGGCATGTTGTCCAGTCTGTAGGTCTGGTAGAAAAAGCCTATGCCCAGGAGAAAGCAGATTAAAACATATAAAGCTGAAAACCAAGGGCTTATTTTTTTTTGGCATGGTGGGGTAGAGATGGCCCTACGGTGGAGTTGTCATTCAGTATCTTCATTGTTCAGCACATGGTGGAAGTTTCTTGGGATGACTGGATGTGCATGTCATCTGGCTCATTGGCAAGTAGCTGGTAATCCCTGAAGAGGAGCTGATTGAAAGTTTGGTTAGAGATTTTGTTAATTTGTCCTTGAAGGAATTTTTAAAATGCAAGGAAGGAAGGCACAGAATAAAAAGACCAACTAGAGGTCCCAGGATCGGGAGAATTCAGCAGCTGATGGGGTTTGTGAAGAGGTCCCAATAGGACTGTTGTGCCAATTGCTGATTTCTATAAAGGGTGCGGGTGTACTGTGTTGCTGTGGGTTCCTAGATCCTATCAGGAGGCCATTCTTATGTATGTCCTTCTCCAGAATGGGATGAAGAGTAGTGTGTGACTGTGAAAAATGGACCTTGAGAGGGTTATCTGGGGATATCTCACAGGTAAATCTGGGTGATTGTGGGGGTCCTGCAAGGTTGGGAGCTGTGGTGGGATTGTCCTCTGGAGGGCTTGCCGCTGGTTTTAACCTAGAAATATGAATCCAGGGGGTTAGTTTCTTTCCTTCCTGTTGGAGTTTTGCAGCATTGGGTGTACACAGGACTACCTGTAATGGCCCTTCCCATTTTGGGGTTAGGGGGGATCTTTCCCCTGGGGAAGAAAAGTAGACCCATTCTCCTGGTTTGAGCGGAAAGAAGGCAGCTGAGTTCTCTGGATCCGGAAGCAACATATCTTGTTGCTTCCATAGCTCAGAGCATATAAGGAAGAGGAGGGGAAGAGCATATTTGTCAAGGAGTCAAGGCTCTGGTGAGATTCTGAGGGGAGAAGGGGACGACCATACATTATCTCAAAGGGGAAGGCAAGGAATGACTTTTTTGATAAAGCCCTCAGGCATAGTAGGGCAAGAGAGAGGAGTTTAACCCAATATAAATGAGTCTCTAAAGATAGTTTCATTATGATGTCTTTCATGTGCAGTTGGCTCACTCAACCTTACCTGAGGCTTGGGGACGATAGGGACAATGAAAGTGCCATGAGATGGACAATGTCTTTGCCACATTCTGGGTTACTTGAGAGACAAACTCAGGCCCCTTGTCAGATTGGATTGAAGTGGGCATCCCAAACTGAGGGATTACTTCAGTTAAGAAGATGTTAGCAACTGTGGTAGCCAGCTTATTTGAGGTGGGGAAGGCCTCTACCCAACCCGAGAATGTGTCTATTAAAACTAGTATGTATTTGAAGTTTTTTACTCTGGGCATGTTGGTAAAGTCGATTTGCCAATCTGCCCCGGGAATATGGCCCCTAGCCTGATGAAAAGGGAAGGTTCCAGGTTTTAAAGATGTATTGGAATTCACTCTTTTGCGTATCTGGCATGAGGCTGTGACTTGCTGTTATCACTTCTTTATCCTGGGGAGTCAGAGTAAAGAAAGAGTGGAAAAAGGCTTTGAGAATCTGCGGACTGGTGTGGAAATTGGAGTGGAGGTAAGTAAAGAGGGCATGCGTACGTAGGTGGGTCTCCATTATTGGGTAATGATGGAGAGCACGTGGCAATGAGAGATCTGGTGGGGTCTGAAAGAGCAGCTGACCTGGCTGCCTGATCTGCTTTTGAATTGCCCTGTGTGACGAGGGAGGAATCATTTTGGTGTGATCTGCAATGGACAACTCCAAGTTTTTTAGGAAGCTGGGAAGCTTGTAGTAGCTGGGTGATGTATGTGGAATTGGTTATAGAGGTGCCCTTTGAGTTCAGGAGACCTCTCTCCTTCCAAATTGCTGCATGAGATAAAAGAATGTGGAAAAGATATTTGGAATCAGTATAAAGTGTAAGATTTTTCCCTGCTGCCAATTTGCAGCTCGCGTTGCAGCTACCAGCTCAGCCTGTTGGTTGGTGGTATTTGCAGGCAGGGGATTGGCTTCTTTTACTCGTGATAGGGACACTATGGCATATCCAGCTTTTCTGATCCCCTCATGCATAAAGGAGCTGCCATCAGTGAACCAGATGTAATCAGGTTGGTCTAGAGGTCACTCAGTGATATTAGTTGGGCATGGGAGGAAGTTTTCTAGAATTTCCCTGCATTTATGTATTGGGGACTGTGTTTGACCTTGAGCCTGAATGGATAACAGAGTTGCCGGATTGAGAGGGGCGCAGGTTTGGAAGGACACGGAGGAGTCGTAGAGGAAAGAGACCAGGAGAGAGAGAATTCAACAGGAAGGGAGGGTTTGCAGTCCTTTGTATGTTTTTGGTTTAATATCGGGGCCAGGCTCAGGGTTTTCAAATTATCTAAGAGGCACCGCAAGGAAGAATTGGCCAGGAGGGACAAGGAATTTCCCATGCTGGAAGGCAAGATGGGAGTCAGAGAAAGAGTAAGAGAGAGGGAGAAAGAGAAAACCCGCACCAGAAAAAGCTTCCTGGAAGCTCGGGGATAATGGAGGATCAAGTGGGCATCCCCAAAATGACCAACCGCCGCAAGGAAATACAGAGGGCACTACCCGGTCATCACCAGTGAAGTGCGATCTGTGAGACCCAAATAGGGCTGGGGCCGCGGGCCACCTGACGTCAGGAAAGTTTTTTTGA
This sequence comes from Marmota flaviventris, assembly GCF_047511675.1. NCBI lineage: Eukaryota > Metazoa > Chordata > Mammalia > Rodentia > Sciuridae > Marmota > Marmota flaviventris. The sequence goes on along the minus strand of NC_092507.1, from coordinate 35,751,731 downwards.
CTGGAACAAAAGAATCAGGAACAGGAGGAATGGAGTTCCGGACTCAGGTGAGACGGGCTGTAGCAATTACGATAACCCGTCCACAGGAGATAAGAGTGAAGAGAGACGGAGGAGTTAGAAAGGGAGAATTAATCCTACGTCCCAGGCGGTGGATTCCTGGGGGTGTCCTAGCAGAGCGCCCGGGGTCCACGGCAACCCTGATGGGTCTGGGTGGGGTGCATTCCCCCGCTAAAACACCCAGAGGGATTGCCGGACACTCAAAAGCCAATTCCCTCATTCTGGTGAGTTAGGGTTCAGGCACTCATGGATGGGGGAACTCACCAATCTGCAGGCCAGTGGTGGATGTCAGGCAGGCGATCAGAGGAGTGGACTACGACAGGAACGGTTGGGCTTGGAGTTTGGGAACGGGGTTCCGCCTTGAGCAAAGGGGATCCCCGTCCCGGGTTTCGGCACCAATGTAAAGAACAGTGGAAAAAGCTCCATAAACTCAACAAGCCAAAACAATCGTTTACCTGTCTGAGATTTTATTAGCAGGACTGTAGCGGCCAGTCACAGAAGAGAAGGTGGTAGGGGGAGAGAGAGAGAGAGAGGAAGAGAGCGAGAGAGAGAGAGAAGAGAGGGGGAGAGAGAGAAAGAGGGAGAGAGAGAGAGAGAAGAGAGGGGGAGAGAGAGAGAAGAGAGGGGGGAGAGAGAGAAGAGAGAGGGGGAGAGAGAGAGGAGGGGGGAAGAGAGAGAGGAGGGGGGAAGAGAGAGAGGAGGGGGGAGAGAGAGAGGAGGGGGGAGAGCAAGAGAGAGAGGGAGAGTACGAGAGTGAGAGTGAGAGTAAAAGAGTGAACACGAACAGGTTGTTGATATTTATGGGCTCAACACAGGATGAGGAGGAGCAAGGCAAGTGGGCTGTTACTTCTTCATTGGCCAAGAGTTTGCACCACTTCAGGGATTGGAGGTGCACCATTCAGTTTGCGCCATTCTCAGGGATTGGAGGTGACGGTTTGCGTGCCATTCAGTGTGTCATGGACCTGAGCTCCCAGAAGAGAAGTGCTCGGGGCACCATCTTTACCAACACTCTTGAGCTCCCGGAAGAGAAGCACTCCGGGTGCCATCTTTACCAACAGATAACATGTTGGGAAACCATGTAGTTTAGCACATACACCCCTCGTGGCCTCAACCAATCAGTTCAAAGGAATCCCTCTCTTGTATTAACCAATCACTCCTACCCAACTTGTTCCCGCCATTGAATGTGCTAATCAATGTTAAGAGTTGTTGTTTGATTTTCCTGTGGTATGGAATGATTTGCTGTGTGATGTTGTGATGCATAGAGTATCCCCCCAAAACCTATAAAATCTCACTGAACAAAGGACCAGGACTCACTCCCTGGGACCGCTGCGTCGGGAATGGTTGTGAGTCCAGGCTCAAGCTTGCAAATAAAGACTCTTGTGTGCTTGCATTGGATTTGGCTCCTGGAGGTCTATTGGGGTCCCATGAATCTGGCATAACATGTGTTTGACAGACTAAGGACAGGAGAACCCCAAAGAGCCCGTAGGTATTCACTGGAATCAAAACAGATATGTCAGTCAGCTTTTAGTTGCTGTGATAAAAATACTGACAAGAACAACTTAGAGGAGGAAAGGTTAATTTTGAGTTCAGTTCATTATTGGCTGACTCCATTACTCTAGGCTTGAGGTGAGGCAAAACATGATGAAAGGGTATGAAAGAGGACAGTGCTCAGCTTATGGCAACCAGAAGCAGAGAGAGAGAGAGAGAGAGAAACAGAGAAGGTATGTGTGTGTGTGTGTGGCGGGGGGGGGGGGGGGGGGCACAGGGAAGGAGCCAAGGACAGATAAAGTCCAAGGCCACTGTCCTCCAGCCATGCCTATCTGCCTAAATTATCACCAAGTCTATTCAAATTAGTAATCCATCAAATGGAAAAGCCCCACCTCTGAACCTGAATTGGAATCAGGCTTTTAAAACATGGACTTTGAGCCAGGCATGATGCTAATCCCAGAGAGGCAGGAGGATTGCAAATTTGAGACCAGCCTCAGCAATTAAGCAAGATTCTCAACAACATAGCAAGACCATATCTGAAAATTAAAAAGTGACCCCGGATTCAATCTTCAGTACCAAAAAGAAGAGAAGAAGAAGCTGCTGCTGCTTTTCAGGATATATTTCTAAATCCAAATCATAACAACAGGTCAGTTGAGAACAGTAGATAGAATAGATGAAAAATGGAGCAGGGTGTGTATAAAATAGCAGGTGAAAGCCAGACACCCTGTCACGTACTTGTAATTCTAGTGGCTTGGGAAGCTAAGGCAGGAGGATGGCAAATTCAAAGCTAGCCTCAGCAATTTAGGGAGGCTCTAAGCAACTAAGCAAGACCCTGCCTCAAAATAAAAAAGAAAAAGAGCTAAGGATGTGGCTCAGTGGTTAAGCGCCCCTGGGTTCAATATCGTGTGTGTGTGTGTGTGTGTGTGTGTGTGTGTGTATGTGTGATATATATATATATATATATATATATATATATATATATATTTTTTTTTTTTTTTTTTTTTTTTAAAGTAAAATAGAAGGTAAGTGCCAGGGGCCTACAGTGAGGACCAAAGGGGCTGGGCCAGGTCTTGTTCCTATAAACTATCAAACTGACCCACAAGGGCTTTCTCTTAGTACCATGCCTCACATAGAACAGAAACTTGCTGGAAGTCAAATAAAAATGTGTTAAGATGGGAATAGCAGAAAGGAAAGAATTAAGATGGAAACCAACATGGAGGAGGGGAATACAGGAAAATAAGTGACACAAAACACAAAAGGGAGCTCTATAATGTTGTAAAAACTTCCCGGAGCAAGGAACAGTGGGACCTGTGCTCCCAGCAACTGGGGAGGCTGAGGCTGGAGGAGTCTAAGTTTGAGGCCAGCCTCAGCAATTTAGTGAAACCCTATCTCAAAAATTAAAAAGGGCTGGAATGTGACTCAATGGTAAAGTGCTCCTAGGTTCAATCCCTAGCAAAACATAAAAACAAAACAAACATACATAACATGACTACAACACTGGGCATGGTGGTGCATGCCTGTAATCCTAGTGGCTTGGAAGGCTGAGGCAAGAGGATCTCAAGTTCAAAGCCAGCCTCAGCAAAAGCAAGGTGCTAAACAATTCAGTGAGACCTTGTTTCTAAATAAAATATAAAATAGGGCTGGGGCTGGGGCTCGGTGGTTGAGTGCCCCTAAGTTCAATTCCCAGTATCAAAAAAAGAAAAGAAAGAAAAAAGAATAACATGACTACAAATAGTGAAAGCATTGACTATTTCAAAACAAGCAAAGGACACTAAGACAATTATATGATGCATGAAAGAACATAAATCAGAATTAGAAAAATGTGAGTGAGTGACAGACTTATTCTGAAAGGAATGTGGAAAGAACTGGAAATGAGCTGAAAAAGCAGTGTAGAAATGAAGACTAAAAAGTACGCAAATGCAAATGAGGGCTGGGGTGGTGGCTCAGTGGTAGAGCACTTCCCTAGCACGTGTCAGACACTGGGTTCGATTCTCAGCATAGCATATAAATAAATAAAGGTCCATTGATAACCTTAAAAAATATATTTAAAAAAGCAAATGAACACAGTAGATGATGCTTTTTATAGAAAATGAAAAAGAGGAAATTTTAAAAATCAAAATGAATGCTTAACACAACTATGCAGATTTTATAAACATAATAAAAGCATTTGTCTAAAAAATCAAAATAAAAAAGAACTGAAGTTTGGGATGTGGCTCAGTGGTAGAGTGCTTGCCTAGCATGCCTGAGCCCTGGGTTTGATCTCAGAACCATGGGAATATAAAACTGAAGAATGAGATAAAATATGAGAGAGACAGTGACAAATACTGAAAATAGGAAAAGAATATTTTAAAATATACAGAAATAATGAGTCCTCGAAGAAAAAAATCAAAGTAAAGGAACAGGATAAATTCTAAAAGTTATTCAAAAAGATTTTCTTGAAGTAATGAAAAATTTGAAACAACATATTCAAAAAGTATACGGCGAAACTGTGAATATTATCCCCAAATGACCACCAACAATTAAAAAAAAAAAAATCTTGGGGCTGGGGTTGTGGCTCAGTGGTAGAGCGCTTGCCTAATGTGTGAGGCCCTGGGTTTGATCCTCAGCACCACATACAAACAAAGATGTTGTGTCAGCCAAAAACTAGAAAATAAATATTTAAAAAAAATTCTCTCTCTCTCTCTCTCTCTCTTTAAAAAAAAAAAAAGAACTAAAGCTATATAAGAGCCATGCAGGACAGAGTATAGTACATAATAACTCTATGCCCTGACAATGTAGATTTACTATAAAAACGATTTTGAACTCAGAGGCACTCGACCACTGAGCCACATCCCCATCCCTATTTTGAATTTTATTTAGAGACAGGGTCTCACTGAATTGCTTAGCACCTTGATGTTGCTGAGGCTGGCTTTGAACTTGAGATCCTCTGCCTTAGCCTCCCAAGCCGCTGGGATTATAGGCACGCACCATTGTTCCGGCACTAAAAACAATTTTATTTTTTTATTTTTTTAATATTTATTTTTTAGTTATTGGTAGATACAACATCTTTGTTTGTATGTGGTGCTGAGGATCGAACCCGGGCCGCACGCATGCCAGGAGAGCGTGCTACTGCTTGAGCCATATCCCCAGCCCCTAAAAACAATTTTAAAAATCTTTTTTTTGGTTGTAGATAGATACAATACCTTTATTTTATTTATTTATTTTTTTAACATGGTGCTGAGGATTGAACCCAGTGCCTCACACATACTAGGCAAGCACTCTACCACTGAGCTACAAACAAACCCCAGCCCTTATAAAAACATGCATTTATTTATTTATTTATTCTAACTTGTTATACATGACAGCAGAATGCATTTCAATTCATAGAACACAATTTTTCATATCTCTGGTTGTAAACAAAGTAGAGTCACACCATTCATGTCTTCATATATGTATAAAAATAATTTTTTTAAATATTTATTTTTTGGTTAGTCACAATACCTTTATTTTGTTTATTTATTTATTTTTATGTGGTGTGGAGGATGGAACCCAGGGCCTCGCGCATGCTAGGTGAGCACTCTACTGCTGAGCCACAACCCCAGCCCACAATTTTTTTTTAAATATATATTTTTTATAACCTTATTTATTTATTTAGTGGTGCTGGGTATTGAACCCAGAGCCTTGTGTATGTGAGGCAAACACTACAACTGAGCTATATCCCCAGCCTATTTATTTTTTATGTGATGCTGAGGATCGAAACTAGTGCCTTAACTGTGCTAGGCAAGTGCTCTACCACTGAGCTACACCCTCTAAAAACAATTGTGGAGAAACACAATAGAAAAATACTTTTTAAATGTTTTCAGTGCTCATTTTTATGGTAATGTTAAATTATTATTCTGAGAATGCTTCATGTGTAATATGAAATAAAATGAATAATTATAGAATATTCTATCATCTTCTCTGTCCCTGTAAACTAGGATTTCTTTATATGGATGAAAAGAGCTAGAAAAGCGATTAAGTAAAAAAGTGATTAACCTTGTGGGTTGGGGTTGTAGCACTCACCTAGCATGTGTGAGGCCCTGGGTTCAATCCTCAGCACCACATAAAAATGAATAAGTAAAATAAAGGTATTGTGTCCAACTACAACTAACAAATATTTTTCTAAAAAAGTGATTAACCTTGAATTTGTTTTGTTTTACTGTGCTGAATATGGAACCCAGGACCTTGCACATGCCAGTAATTTTGAATTTGAATTGAAAATATCAACATTTACTTGTGAGGTATTTTATCATAGATATGTGTGTGTGTAGATAGATAGATAGATAGATAGATAGATAGATAGATGGATGTATATAGTATATGTACATATACATAAGCTCCTAATTTTGTTCACTGAAAAGGCCTAGTTGTGGTGTTGAAATATATCACTTATAAAACTCAAGCCTTGGCCAGGCATGGTGGCACACACCTGTAATCCCAGCAACTCAAGAGGCTGAAGCAGGAGGATCACAAGTTCAAAGTCAGCCTCAGCAATTTAACAAGGCCCTATCTCTAAATTAAGAGAGAGAGAGAGAGAGAGAGAGAGAGAGAGAGAGAGAGAACACGCGCTGGGGATGTGGCTCAGTGGTTGAGTACCCCTGAGTTCAATCCCCAGTACCAAAAAACAAAACAAAAACCTTTAAGCCTTCTTAGAATCATAGCTGATTCAAATATGTGTCCAAAGCCAGGCATGGTGGGGTGTGCCTTAAATCCCAGCAACTCAGGAGACTAAGGCAGGAGGATCACTTGAGTTCACAAATTTGAGACCATCCTGGGAAACAGAAAGACCTGTCTCAAATGGAAAGGAAGAAGGGAAGGAAAAGGAAGTCACATCTATATCCAAGATGTCCAAGGAGTATCTTATAAAAAAACCACAAGAAAAGAGATGACTAGTAAGATTGAAAGAACTCAGGAATAACTTGATGAAACTCTACCAAAGTTGGGGCAGTTGACTCTTTTTTTGGGGGGGGCGGGGGCAGAGGACATACCAGGGATTGAACTCAGGGGCACTCAACCATTGAGCCACAACCCCAGCCTTTTTTTTTTTTTTTTTTTTTTTTCATATTTTATTTAGGATCTTGCTGCGTTTCTCAGGGCCTCACTAAGTTGCCGAGACTAGTTTTGAACTTGTGATACTCCTGCCTCAGCCTCCAAGCCGCTAGGATTACAGTGTAGGCTAGCAATTGACTCTTAAATGATGACAATTCTTTTTTCTTTTTTTCTCATATGGGAAATTGAACCCAAAGCCCTCTAATACTAAGCCACATTCCCAGGCCTTTTTATTTTATTCGATCCTCACAGGCCAAGTTGCCAAATTTTAGGCCTAAAACTTGGAATCCTCTTGTCTCAGCCTCCTGAGTAACTAGAATTACAGGCTTGCACCACTGCATCTGGCAATAATAACAATTAAGTTATTTAAATCTATGTAATGTATATATAAACTCACAAGTTTATAATGATAAATTTTTATGTGTGTGGTGCTAAGAATTGAACCTGAGGCCTCATGCATATCAGGCAAGAACTGTACCACTGAGCCACATCCCTTGCCCCATAATGATATACTTTTATTTTTATTTATTTATTTTTTTGCCAATTGGACATAAAAGTTTATTTTTCTTTTTTGACATTAAAGATTGAAAAGCCCATTTAATTATTATATTTGAAAATCAATATATATCATATTAAACTACTTGAAGAGGGTTAAAGGGTATACCACAAAAACAAATTCTCCTGTCACCCTAACCTTAGTACTCTAATTTACTTTCTAAAAAAATAAATATTTTGTTTTATTATTATGTCAAACAGAATACTTAAATCAGAGTACTTTTTCTTTGGTATTTTCTCAGTTTTATAGCAAATGGGGATCTGAAGATCGGAAGATTTTCCTCATAAAATTCAAACACCATTGCTTGGTCACTCTAGAATTTTTTTTTTATTTTTTTAAATATTAATTTTTTTAAAAATTGTAGTTGGACACAATACTGATATTTTATTTATTTTTATGTGGTGCTAAGGATCAAACCCAGGGCCTCGAACATACTAGGCGAGCACTCTATCACTGAGCCACAATCCCAGCCCATGATACACTTTTGAAATTGTTACCTTAAAACAATGATAGAAGTCAGGTGTGGAGGTGCACACCTGTAATCCTTATGGCTCAGGAGGCAGAGGCAGGAGGACTGTGAGTTCAAAGCCAACTCAGCAACATAGAGGCACAAAGCAACTCAGTAAGACAGTTTCTAAATAAAATACAAAAAAAAGGGCTGGAGATGTGGCTCAATGGTTGAGTGCATTGAGTTCAATCCCTGGTACCAAAAAAAAAAAAAAAAAGATGATAGAAATTTGTTTCATTATCTTGTTGAACACTGGTTTAAAAAAAGGGGAGGGGGCTGAGGTTGTAGCTCAGTGGTACAGCGCTTGCCTTGAACATGTAAGGCCCTGAGTAGGATCCTCAGCACCACATAAAATAAATAAATAAAAAAAATAAAGATATTGTGTCCATTAAAAAAAAGCGGGGGGTGGGGTGGGGCAATCAAGCATTCACTCTGGCTTTCCTTTGTGAAGTATAGAACTTAGAAACCAAATAGTGGGGCTGGGGATGTGACTCAAGTGGTAGCGCACTCGCCTGGCATGCTTGCGGCCCGGGTTTGATCCTCAGCACCACATACAAACAAATATGTTGTGTCCGCTAAAAAACAAATATTAAAAATTCTCTCTCTCTTGCTCTCTCTTAAAAAAAAAAGAAAGAAAGAAAGAAAGAAACCAAATAGTGGATGAGAGGAAACTTCTCTTTATAAAAGTATTTCAGAGTCTGTGTATATAGCTCAGTGGTAAAACATTTGCCTAGCATGCCTAAGGCCCTGAGTTCAATTCCTAGCATTGCAAAATAAATAAATAAAGATATTTAAACTAATCAATAAAAGGAGGTTATAGAACTAAAGATGCCATTTTGCAATCTTCAATTAATTGACACAGACAATAAGCATCAGCACCTGAAAAAATAAAATCACAGAAACAGATTCATATGACTATTTAAAAAAAAAAAAAAAAAAACTACTTCATGTGTGAGGACCTGGGTTCATTCCCAATCCCCAGCACTAACAAAACAAAGAAACAAAATCCCTGAAGCATGAGTATATAATTAGCAAAATCCAGTCTGTGGTAAATTGTGTCAATCAAATGGCCCAGAATCTTCAAAAAATAAATTGTAAGCAGTTAAGAAAGGAATGTATGGGAAACTCATAGAAGACATATCAATTGCTCTTAAATAGATGAGACTAAAATATAGTGTCTAGGGATACAGAATTAAAGATAAAACTATTTTTAAAAAAGCCAGAATAACACTGGTAATAAAACTAATTAGTTCGTTGTTGGTTCCAGGGATTAAACCCAGGGATGCTTAACCATTGAGCCATATCCCCAGCTCTTTTTCAATTTTTTTTTCTTTTGAGACACAGTCTCATTAAGTTACCTGGGGTCTTGCTAAATTGCTAAGACTGGCTTTGAACTTGCTATCCTCCTGCCTCAGCCTCCTGAACTGCTAGGATTACAGGCATGCACCACCATGCCCAGCCTAAAACTATTTTTAAAAGTTATCAGAAAATTAAACACTAATTATATTTTACTACATGGTGTTGAGAAATTACTAGTTTTAAGCACAATAATGGCTGATAAAAGTCCTTATCTTTTAGAGTTACTAAACATTTATAGATGAATGGTTTTGCTACAAAATACTCTTGACTGGGGAGAGTAGTTGAAGGAATAAATCAAGATTGGCCGTGAATTGATAATTTGAAGGTGGATGATAGGTACATAGGAATTCATTACTCTATTTTCACTGCTTTTTTTGGTAGTGGGGACTGAACCCAGAAGCACTTTACCACTGAACTACATTCTTAGCCCTTTGTATCTTTGAGATAGTGTCTCACTCAGTTGCTGAGACTGACCTCTAATTTGCAATCCTGCCTCAGCCTCCCAAATTGCTGAAATTAAAAGCATGAGCCACCATGCCCAGCTATTTTCTCTATTTTTGTATATACTTGATTAAGTATTTAATTATGATGCTAGGAATCCCAAGTTTATTTATTTATTCATGGTCCCATAGTCCCACACAATGCAGTCCTAAGCTTGATATTTTATGTAATATAAAAATTGCAAATGATTAAAAGACATTAAATATATAAGAACTATAGGTTCATAATAGTAACTTTTAAAAAAGGAGAGAGTAAAACAAAACAAAATCATTGAATGCCATTAGTAGTTGCTAAAACATCAACTTACAACTTTGAAATTAAGAATGGAAAGAGATTTGAGCATTTCTCTTCCCATTCTGGTATGAACTTTATTTTAGGGTTACCAAATAGTCCTAGAGGTTGTGAAAAGTTTTTCTGTACAGAATTAGAGCTAATAAGTGGAAATGAAATAGTAGTATTAGCAAATCACAGTTATATAATCCCTAGTGAAGTAACCAATTCATAGAATGATTATCAATAGACAATAAACCAACGTGGTGAAAAGTTGACAAGGAACTTCATGATACAGAGATCATACTCTCACCATCTGAAAACAGAAGTAGCTTGGCCTCTGACATGGACAGGGAGATCTGTCAGGCCAGGAATACCTGTGCTATGTGGGATAAGTGAAAAATAAATTCTTACTGTGTTAAGCCACTGAAATATGGGTGCAATTCATTATAGAAGCTAGTTTATTCTTTTTAATATATCATTCATATATTTTAAAACATGTAAGCACATAACTACATATATTTAAAGATACATACATATCCAAACATACACTGACACATTTGTGTATGCCTATATCAGGGAGAGGAACAAGCATAGGGACCAGGGATCAAAGGAAAACAAGAAAAGGAGCTGAGCATAGTGGTGCATTCTTATAATCCCAGCTACCCGGGAGGCTAAAGTAATACGATCCCAAATTTGAAGTCAGCTTGGATGACTCAGTGAGACTCTCATCTCAAATTGAAAAAGATCTGGGATGAAATTCAGTGGTAGAGTGTTTTGCCTAGTATGCATGAGGCCCTGGGTTCAATCTCCAGTACCACAAAAAAGAAAATGAAAAGAAGGGGCCTGGTATCAACAACAATGAGATTCATCATGCTCTGAGGAGCCCAGCTGAACTATTAAGGAAAAAGAGCTAGGGCTGTGACTCAGTGTCGAGTTTGCCTAGCACATGTGAAGTCTGGGATTCAATCCCCAGCACTGCAAAAAAAAAAAAAGAAAAGAAAAAAGAAACTATTGAAGAATAAAAAATAATTTAAAAAGAAGATAATCTACCTTTCTTAGAACCCAGGTTAGTTCATTAGGAGTGTAATTATCTCATGCCTGAAGAAGCAGGAGCACAGTATGGTCCTGGAGAGAAAACATTGCAGCTGGGCTTGGTGGTGCACACCTGTAATCCCAGTGGCTTGGGAGGCTGAGACAGGAGGATCACAAGTTCTCTTTCTTTTTAGTACCAGGATTGAACCCAGGGGCACTCAACCACTGAGCCACATACCCAGCCCTTTTAATTTTTTATTTTGAGACAGGGTCTCACTCAACAAATTGCTCAAACTTGCAATCCTCCTGCCTCAGCCTCCTAAGTTACTGTGATTGCAGACATGTACCACAGTGCCCAGATAGATATGGTTTTTAAGCCATTAAACTTGTGGTGATTCATTACAGCAACAGGAACCTGCCTCTACTATTGAGCAGCAATACCTATTCTCCTAAGTGTGGAGGTTTGGGTAGGAAGTGATACTGACCCAGCTTTATATTATGGCTCATTTGATATGTATCTGAGTTTAAGCATATTTCTAAGCAACAAGACATTGTTAACTATGTACTGTTTATAGGGTTGCTAAGAACTAAATAGAATAAGTTTTCAATTACCTAATATAAACAGTTAACTTTAGTTTTGTAAGTCACATTCCTTGTGGATTTACACACATTCATCCCTCCATTCCTTGAACAGGCACACAGGTATAACTGAATACCCAGTACATGCCTGGCACCAAAAGCACAAATAGCTTGTGTCCACTGTAACCCCAAGTATTTCTCACCAAAGCTGCCATAATTTCCAGTCAGCCTGGTGCTCTCTAAGCACAGGCCTTCACACCTGTCCACTCGCATGGTTTAATGTTCTCTTGATGGACCCATTCTGGTCAGTGTCACTCCTTACTCTCTCAAGTGCTCTCTGAAGCTTTCATGAGCAGTTTCATTTCTACCTTTACCCTGATCCCTGGCAAACGCCCCCAGAGTACTCAGAGGACAGTATGCTTCTTCTATTCATACTTTAGACACCCTGTTTTCCTTTTTTTGGTAATGGGAATTGAACTCAGAGGTGCTTAACCACTGAACCACATCCCCAGTCCTTTTTAAATTTTGAGACAGGTCTCACTAAGTTGCTGAGGCTGGTCTTGAACTTGCAATCCTCCTGTGTCAGCCTCTGGAGTTGCTGGGATTATAGGCATGCACCACTGTGCCCAGCTCATTCTCATGTTTTCCTACATCTCTCACCATTTTCCTCCCTTCTCCTTTGAGATTCCATGTAGCTCTTTCCTGAAACCCAGAAAAGTCTAGGGTAATAGACCAGCTGAGTTTCACCCAGCTAGTCTAGAAACAGGAAGGACAAGTGGAACTCCTTTCTCTGGTAGGGAACTGGAGTCTAAGGTATTAACACAGGATGCCCAGACCTACCTGGACTACCCAGGCAGCCTCACTTGCCTCACCTCTCCAACATTTCAACACTTTCAGGTGCCTATCCAACTTATACATAATACCCTGACCTGTGATATACCCCAATCTCGGCAAGATCAATGTGTTTTTCCTAATTTCACAGCTCCCCACACCAGCCCCACTTGTAACCTACAAGTTTGAAATGCTGAGCTCTGCCCCCACAATGTCTGGTCCTACTTTTCTTTCATGATTGGTCTGGGTTGGCTTTCTTCCTATCTAATGTCCAGGCCCAAGCTTCTATTCTACAGAGCCTATAGTCCTTTCTCTAAAGATGAGGAGCTGATTCTTTAGGGATGACATAATAGGGGTCAAACATTATAATCAGAGGAAATTGCTTTCAGTTCCTTTGGGCTTTGGAGGTTTCACAAAGGGTTATGCTGGGCAAATCTATATACTCCTGGGTCCCCAGCCTATCTGTGTACTGAGAGGGCTGGTCTTCTAGGAAGCTGCACTGTTATTTGAGCTTGGAGGTTCCACGCAGCCTCCCTGGCAATGGTGCATAAAGGCCACAAGAGGGCAGGCAACCTCTTCAGTTGAGAAGTTGGTTGACTACGTCAAGTGAGACTCAAAAAGGAATACAATGGGGCTGGGGGGGTATAGCTCAGTGCCCAGCACACAAGCGTCTCTAAGCATACCCCCCACCCCCCACCCCCATAAAAAGTAAAAAGGAATATAATGACGTCCATGAGGAAGGGTGGTTACTTTGGTCACTCAAGGGAACATTATAAAATAGCTGTGGAGAAGGGGCTGGAATAGAGTACTGGAATTCCCAGTCTTTAAGGGGTCAGGAGCCCCAGGTTCATGAAGATCAGTAAAGAGAGGTCTGGTAGGCAGAAGAGAAGAGGCTGAGAGGATACTTTGGACATTTCTTTCACTTTGAGGGAGAGGAGAAGAGAGGGTCTTTAGGGGCTAGCCATGGACTGCTCAGAAGGATGGGAGTGGGGGTTGTTGAACAACATCTGAGGAGTTTTAAGGGAAATAGAGACTTGGCTTCCTTCCCTTCCCCAATAAAAACTGAAAAGTAGAGAAATGGCAGGAGTTATTTCAAGATTTGGTGAAGATTCCTCCAACTCAGGAGGGCACGTTGAATATCCCAAGACCCTCTTTTATTCTCTCCCCCCCCCCCGCCCCTCCAATAATCAAATTAGATTAGGGCCCACAAAAAACAGGGGCCAACATATGGGGCAGTCACCTGGGATCCAAAGGGTTAATCTCCAAGAATTCATTCATTCTGACATCAGCCATAGTCCTTATCCCCCCTGGCCTCTGGGCCTGTCCCCTCTCTGAGCCCCAGGTTGGCAGCTTCAGTGAATTCCTTCTGTGGTGTAATTAGCTAGGGTCTTGAGATCTAGCCCCAGAGCCAGTCCCCTGCTCCCTCCTTAGGTCCAAGAGTAAAGGGGGCTTGCTCTAAGGGAGAAAGGAGGACTTTCCCTTGCTCCCGCCCACTTCCCAAGATGGGGCCCAGAGACCAAAGAGCCTCTGTCTGTTCCTGCCACACCCCCACATTGTGGCCCAGACAAGGGGATTCCTTGTATCCCAACCTCAGGCAGGCATCCTTGTGACCAAATGGTGGAAGGCTGGACCGGGTGGGGGAAGGGCAATTACAGAGTCAGAGAAGATAACACCTCCCCACCATCCAAGATTCTGGTTTTACCTCAGAGCCCTGAGGGCCTCAAACTTCACTCTCCCCAGCTCCCAACAGTGGGTGAGAAGGCTAGGACTCATCTGCATATAAAAGGCCTGAAGCCTGAAAAGGAAACTGAGAAGGTGTAGAGACACAGAAACTGAACCTCCCCGCAGGCAGAAATGGAGTCAAAATTAGAATGGGGCAGCCCAGGGATTGGGTAAGACAGGGGTCTGTAGCAAAGTGGGCCAAGCTGACTCAGAGCCTTAGGTGGAGGCCCTAACAGTTTCTCTCCCAGAAAGCAAACAGACAAAAGTGTTGCACCAGACAGGGATGTAGATAGAGAGTGTGAGACCCCTTAGGACAAAATGAGAATTCCCTGTTTAAAAGGTAAGAACATTCCAAAAAGCAGCACAAACATCCACCAGTGAGCAACTTTCTGCCAGAAGGGGTGATGTGTTGCCATTCACATGAAGTAATGGTAAGGCTATGAAGTGATATGGTATCACTTAGCAGAAGAGGCACAGACACCCTTATACTGACCATCCAAAGACTGAAACAGACAAAAGTCAGTCCATCCTAGCAGAAAATGACATCATTCAGCAGGTAGGAAGGGGAGGGTCTACCAACTCCCAAGGATTCTGGGAGGGCTAATCTAGGAAGGGTTGGCCCTGAATGTCTCAGTCTTCTTGACCAAGAGGTGGCAAGACTTTTAGACTTTGAATGAAGTAATTACATCCCAATTTCTTCATTAGTGATCTCCTATGGGTCATAAATCCTTATCTGGGGCAGGGGCAGAGAGAGGGAGGACAGAAATACCCTCACACCAGGAGACACCCACCTGTAGTTAACCTCTCTATGAAAATAACTCTAGGGGCCTGGTAATTGAGGGATAAAGGTAGAGACTCCCTAGGACCGGAGTTATGATGAGCCAGGTTTTCATGGTAATTGATTTTCAGAGCATCCTATTCCTACTCCTTGACTGAGGGAGAATAAATTTTGTGGAAGACCAGGGCCAAGGGATGAAAGATCTATAGGAGTACAAAATGTTGGGAAAGTTGTTACAAGAAGGTCACATCATCTTGGCATTGTCCCCAGTACCAGTGGGCCTCAAAGTCCAGTTTGGCACTCTCATCCTCTGGTGGCTCCAATGGTCCACCTTGGAGCCCCTCCCCTGGAGGCTTCCTCAGAGACATTAAGCTCCCTAGCCTGGTGGCTGTGAGATCCACCTCAGTCCTGGCCCTCTCCTCGCCAGGTATAACCTTTGTCCAGTCAATCTCAGGACAGGGAGCCCCTGGGGGACCCTGTTCATCAAGCTCTCTGGGGGCCACAGTGTCCAAGAAGCTGCCAATAGAGACACTGTCCAGCCGGTCAGTAGAGCTGGTGTCTGGAAGGCTGTCCCAGCTGCCCCGCCTTGAGCGGCCTGGGCTCCCTCCTGTCAGGCTGTATTGGCTGCTGGTGAGGCTACTGCAATGACTGGTCAGTGTCCCCCGTTCCTCCAACAGCCAACGCACTGCCTCAATGCCCTCGTTCAAGGTCACCAGCTGCTGCAGGATCTTCACATCAATAGCTCGTAGGTAAGCCTGGGAGAGTAGAAGAAAGAATTAGTCACAAGTCTGAGCGATGGGCTTCCACAGTTATTTCCAGAGACCCCTACTTAGTGACTAACCAAATGTGTTTTGCTTTCAAGAAGCTTGGAAACATAGAATGTGGAGAATGGGCTTTAGAAGAAAATGGTCAACTATTTAAAATTTCAGCTCAGGGTGGAGATGGAGGTCAGTGGTAGAGTGCTACCTAGCATATATAAGGCCATGGGTTTGATCCCCAGAAACCCCCTCCCCAACCCCCCCACAAATTTCCAGCTCTACTATTTTGATTGGGGGGGTGTTACCAGGACTGAACTCAGGGGTACTTGACCACTAAGCCACATCCCCAGCCCTATTTTGTATTTTATTTAGAGACAGGGTATCAGCGAGTTGCTTAGTACCTTGCTTTTACTGAAGCTGGCTTTGAACTCGAGCCTCCTGCCTCAGCCTCCCAAGCCATTGGGATTACAGATGTGCTCCACTGCACCCAGCTCCAGCTTTACTATTGATGAGCTAGCTGTGTGATTGAGACTCTTCTCTGAGTCTCATTTTCCTTGACTGCAAATAGGGCTAAATCACTCATCTCACAGGGTGGCTATAAAGATTTTGAAATGCTATTACACACTGAGAGCATAGTACCTAGCACAGAATAAGGTCTTAGTAATGTTAAATACTAAAATCCAATCAAATTCTAGTTTGGTAGGCTAGAACTTCATATTTAGGGCATTTAGTCTATTGAACTGGTTCAGATTCACCAGTAAGACTTAGAAACGGCCAAAGAATAGCTTGATAGATTGTTAACTGGGAAGTGGACAAAAAGCAGGTGGGAGCTGAAAAATAAAGAGCGAGTTAACCTAGTTCCCTAGTCCCTTCAGAGTACTAGTAACAAGACTATGGGCTTAGGCTATGGGAACAAAGGGTTGGCCAGAGCTAAGAAGGATCAGCATCCCACTGGCTGGGATTCATGGTTTCCCTTTACCTAACACCAGTCTCCCTGACTGTACTGGAAATAATTCTGATTTTCTGGGTAATCTCCAGGGTCCCTCTCAGCTCAGATGCACTAAAATACCGTTCCCAAGCACAAGTCTGAACCTGTCCCTCCCTTGCTCAAGAGGGATTTACTGATTTTGCATTGTTCTTAGAGAATGAAATCTAAACACTTCAGTGGCTGGCATTCAAAAGCCTATAGTAATATGGTTCTTGCCCATCTCTCTAGTTTCACCTCTGGCATACTTCTCTATGGACCCAAGGTCCTGCCACAACATGACTTTTTAGTTTTATTTAGTTTCATTTTTTTAAATAGTTATTTTTTAGTTAAAGGTAGACACAATATCTTTATTTTATATTTATGTGGTGCTGAGGATCGAACCCAGTACCTCACGCATGCTAGGCCAGCGTTTTACCTATGAGCCACATTCCCAGCCCTTAGTTTCACTTTTAGTCAAATCAATAGATGCTTACATGGAAGCAAACAGTTATACAAGATTTATTTTTGGTACTGGGGATTAAATCCAGGAGCACTTACCACTTACATTCCCAGCCCCCCTCCCCTTTTTTTGACAGGGTCTCTAAGTTGCTTAGGGCCTCCCTAAATTCCTGAGACTGGCCTGGAATTTGTGATTCTTCTGCCTCAGCCTAGCCTCCAAATCACATGCTTCTATTGCAACTTCTTGATTTTTAAATTTTGAACATTTTTCTATTGACTTCCCACACTATAAGAAGTTAAGGATTTAATTTTAACCCACTCCCCACTCCTCTGCTATGTAGACATACTTCCTACCTCCTCATTTTCCCAAAAGGCAATACAATTACCTTATTAGGATTTTGAAATGCTATTTATAGCCAAGCTATGTACTTTACAATAGTTACTTTTTATTTCTTACAACCTTATGCTTTGTTTAGACTTATTGCCTAGTTTGCTATGTAGTTACCAGTAGATCATTCCCAGATTCTTCCCAATTATCTGAATTTCCCTTTCAAGGCTTTCAAACACATCACATGAGATGATCTATCTATTCTATCTTCTAGAGGCATCTCACCCCACCTTATACTCAGTACTGGGGCTTGAACCTAGAAGTGCTTTAACCACTGAACTATCACCCTTTTCGTTTTTTATTTTGAGACACCCAGGCTAGTGTGGAATTTGTGATCCTCCTGCATCAGCCTCCCGAGTAACTGAGTAGTATCTCTTTAGAAGGCTTCTGATCTGCTTCAATATATCTCTGCTTCACTATCATCTTAGGGATTTCCTTTGCCTTTCCTAAGATGGATCCTTTATTTCTTAGATGCCACCCAAATCTTCTTTCTTTTTTTTAAAATATTTGTTTTAGTTGTAGTTGTACACAATATCTTTATTTTATTTTTATGTGGTGCTGAGGATCAAACCTAGCACCCTGCACGTGCTAGGCGAGCGCTCTACTGCTGAGACACAACCCTAGTCCCTTCTTTCTTGATTTACTACTTAATTCAGGTGAGTGGTGCTCTCCCTCTGGATGCATCTAGAGGTTGAAACTTTACATGTTTTAAAATGTTATTATTCTAGCCTTACAGCAGTAAGTTTGACTGGGTATAAAATTCTAGGTTGAAATTAATTTTTCCTTGAGATTTAAGACATTGTTCCATTGTCTTCTAATTTTCTGTGTTACATTTTAAAGGTCTCATTGCCACTGCTTAAGAGAAGTTTTTAGCGCTGGGGTTGTAGCTCAGTGGTAGAGTGGTTGCCTCACATGTGTGAGGCACTGGGTTCTATCCTCAGCACCACATAAAAATAAAAAATAAATAAAACAAAGGCATTGTGCCCATGTACAACTTTAAAAAATGTTGAGAGAGAGAGAGAAGTTTATAGTCCCAATAAGGTGAGATGGGCATAAATAACTGAGATATGAGATAATACAGACTATTAAAGACATAAGATAATGGAGGTTATCTTTAATTCTTTCCTAATGTGGACAAACATATTAACAGTGAAATAATAGTTCTAATTCAAGTCCAAACTAAATGCATTAAACAAAAGTCCTCACCCTAGAGGCTGGGGATGTAGTTCAGGCATTATACAGAATGCCTGAGGCCCTTCATTCAATCCCAGCACCTAAATGAATATAAAATATAAATTTAAAGTCCTCATACCAAAACTACTTCTCATGCTGTGTTTTCTCTTTCAATTCTTTCTGCCTTCCTCCCTTTCCTCCTTCCCATTCTACTCTTCTATTTCCAACCTCTGCTAGATAAAGGAATAATTAACCTGGTTACACAGTGAGAGAAGGGGAAGGGATCTTAGAAATTCTTTTTTTTTTTGGTACTAAGGATTGAACCCAGGGGCATTTAACCTCTGAGCCACATCCCCAGCCCCTTTTTGTATTTTATTAGAGACAGGGTCTCACTGAGTTGCTTAGTGCCTTGCTAAGTTGCTGAGGCAATTATAATTGCTTATTATTGAACTCATGCCTCAGTTTCCCAAGCAGCTGGGATTATAGGTATGTACCTCAGCACTATCTTAGAATATCATTCTTAAACAGATACTTAAGCAATCCTCTTGGTTTCAGCACCTCTTGTGCTCTCAGTTCCAGAAATACCTGGTGCATCTAACTCCTAAGACTTTGAGAGTTTTTCTTTTTGTTTTGATTTGTTTTGGTACTGGGGATTAAACCCTTGAGCACTTTACCACTGAGCACTGAGCTATATCACCAGACCATTTAATTTTTTGAGACAGAATCTTGCTAAGTTGTCCAGGCTGGCCTCCAATTTGTGACCCTCTTACCTCTGCCTCCCCAAGTGAGTCACTGGGATTATACTTGTGCACCACTGCACCAATTCTTTGAGAATTTCTTAGTGCAAATACATTGCTTTTTAGCTTGCCCTACTGCTAGCTTAGAATTCAGCTTTTTTTTTTTTTTTTTTGGTGGTGATGGTGGTGGGGTACCAGGGATTGAACTCAGGGGCACTCGACCACTAACCACATCCTCAGCCCTATTTTGTATTTTATTTAGAGACAGGGTCTTACTGAGTTGCTTTGCGCCTCGCTGTTGCTGAGGCTGGCTTTGAACTAGTGATTCTCTTGCCTTAGCCTCCTGAGCCACTGGGATTACAGGCATGTGCCGCCAAGCCCCGCCTAGAATTCAGCTTTTTTGAGGTCTGAGTTAGTTACTACTTTTCTTCTTATCACCTTCTCCCTTTATTCTCATTGTCATTATGGCCTCAGGCCTTTTTTATTTATTTATTTTTTTAAAGTTTTTAGTTGTCAATGGATTTTATGTTATTTATATGTGATGCTGAGAATCAAACCCAGTGCCTCACACATGCCAGGCAAATGCTCTACCACTGAGCCACCTGCCTCATGCCTTTTAAAATAATCTTTCTTGGGCTGGGGATGTGGCTCAAGCGGTAGCGTGCTCGCCTGGCATGCGCGGGGCGCTGGGTTTGATCCTCAGCACCACATAAAATAAAATAAAGATGTTGTGTCCACCGAAAACTGAAAAATAAATATTAAAAAATTCTCTTTCTCTCTCTTAAAAAAAAAAATAATCTTTCTATTGGCTCTTTAATAGAATTTCAGAAAGCAGTGAAGGTAAGTGAATGGGTTGAGTCTGCCCTCCTAAACTAAATTCCCACAGCCTTTGTTCAGTCTTCAGGGACTCTCTCAAATGCCTTCTTCCTTGGGAAGTTTTCCTTGCCCTTTCTCAAGATAAAATTAATCTGTCACAGGACAAATATTTATTGAATGTTTCTTACAGGCGTGGCACTGGGTTAGACAAAGGAGAAAAGCCACCATTTCTTGACCTCAGAGGGTTCAGTCTTGTGGGTTAGATAAGACAATAAAGCAAGTCCTTAAAATTCAGTGTGACAAGCTGGGCATGATGGTACATACCTGTAATCCCAGGGACTCAGGAGGCTGAGGCAGGAGGATCAGAAGTTTGAGACCAGCCTCAGCAATTTAGTGAGATCCTGTCTCAAAATTTAAAAAATTAAAATAAAAAGAGCTAGCAATGTAGCTCAAAGGTAGAGTGGATTTAATCCCCAGTACCCTGCCCCTCTACCCCCAAATTAAGTGAAAATACTAGAGGAAACAACTGTGGCACAGAGGACTGTAAGTACCTAGGTTAATACCATAACCCAATTCAGGGAGGCCAGAAATGCTTCCTAGATAATGGATGTCAGATGAGACTTGAAGGTTAGGGATGAGGTAGGACTTAGCCAGACAAAGAGGAGGAGAGAAGCATTCCAACTTCAGGATATATCCCCTCCAATTCCAAGTGGCAGTAATCCAACTATGTTACTTCATGATCCAGACTCCCAGGAGGCCCCCCAGGGTTCCAACAGCACTTCTCATCCTGTACTAGAGTTGTCCCCTCCTTCCCTAACCCAGATTGTGAGCTCTTTGAGAACAAGTCCTGCTCAATTGTTTCTGGCGCTCTCCCTAGTGTTGGGTAGGTCACACTCAGTTCTGTGATTCTCTTTCCTTTACTATCTGGCCCCTCTGGTGGTCCCCAGAATTCAGGGGACTAGGTTGTACTGTGTTGCTGTGAAATGAATCAGAGGACCAGATTCTATAATCCTGTGACAGTGGGATTCCCTGACATCACTCCCCAAAATAGAAAAAAGCAAGGCTTTCTCGCCAGAAAAAGAAACAGTTATTTCCTACCATCTCTTTGGAAACAGAGCAGGGAATAACAGCTCAGGAGAGATGCAGTCTTAGAGGCAACCCTAACCCATTCTCTCCCTGGGGGAATTCAAGTCTCCCAACTCCTCCCCATATGCATATCAGACTTTCTGCCCAGGCCCAGGGTTCCAGGTAGGCTCCTTCATTGCTCAGTACCAATTTTAGCTCCTAGGTGGTGAATTGAGATTCTCAGACTATTGTTACTAGAAAGGCTCTTGCAAATCATTTAGTTTCACAATTCTCCCTTACTTCCCCCTCCAAGAGACAGAAATACTAAGGCCCAGAGAGAGAGAGAGAGAGGGCCTGGCTCAAGAACACAAAATGATTCAGAAGCAGAATCTAGACTTGAACCCATGTCTTCCCCTTCCTTGCCTGAAGCTTTTCCACAAACTGCTCTGTGGAGGTGGGTTGTCATAACAACAGTTATTTGGGTGGGAGAAGTGAGGAGGAGAGTTTGCCATTGTTTCCCATACCCACAAATTCCAGACTCTAGCTCTTCACTCAGCCTCTGCCTAGTGGAGCTAAGCAAGAGTGGGGAAGCCAATAGGCAGGGCTGACCTTGGCCTCAAGGGCAGGACTGGCCCCTCCCAAAAAGGAAAGCAGGGAGAGGGTCAATTGAAGGACAGTTTTTAAAGGGCTTGGACTTGTCCTGCCTCCAGTGAGGCCAAGGGAAATCCCCTGCTCTTCCCCTTGTCCTTCCTGGTTATAACCAGTGGGCAGGGCAGAATGCCTTAAGAGATTAATGACCTCCTGGCCTGAGGGAAGAAAAGAATGGGCTAGGGGGTCCCTTATTCTAGCCCCCAAAAGGTTCTCTCCCCTTCCCAACCATGGGCAGTCTTAAGCCCCATGCCAGATGAGTCAAGAATGCAGAGAGACAAATTCAGAAATTAAATGTACCACCTTGAAGTTCATAATCTGGTAGTCCCCAGCAAGTCGGAAAACAGAACCAGAGAAATTAGGTGTGGTTCCAGATGCCCTGTGTGAGTTCAGGCAAGCCCTTAAATATCTCCAAGTATGGGGAAACATCACTTTCCTCATTTCAATAACACAAGACAGGCTTAAAATGTCTGGTACAAGGCAGGTCTCAATGGTAAAGATATAAAATTTGGTCAGGTGATCTGGGTTCAAATCCTGACTTTGCTTTTTATTTTTTGCATGACTTTGGGCAATTACTTAACCTCTCTTGCCTCCTCTATAAAATATCACTTATCTAACAAGGTTGCTGTGAAGATTTGAGAGAATATCATGTAAACCGGATGAAGTGGCACAGGTCTGTAATTGTAGCTACTCAGGAAGCTAAGGGTCACAAGTTCCAAGCCAGCCTGGGAATCTTAGCAAGACCCTGACTCAAAATTAAAAAATAAAAAGGGGGCTGGGGATATAGTTCAGTTGGTAGAGTGCTTGTCTTATATGCAAGTTCAATCCCCAGCACCACAAAAATAATAATAACAAAAAATAAATAAACAAAAACGGTTGCAGGGGCTGAGGTTGTGGGTCAGTGGTACAGTGCTTGCCTAGCATGTGTAAGGCACTGTGTTCAATTCTCAGCACTACATTAAAAAATAAATAGAGGCTGGGGATGTGGCTCAAGCGGTAACACGCTCGCCTGGCATGTGCGGGGTGCTGGGTTCAATCCTCAGCACCAAATAAAAATAAAATAAATATGTTGTGTCCACCAAAAAGTGAAAAATAAATATTAAAAAATTCTCTCTCTCTCTCTCTCTCTCTAAAAATAAATAAATAAATAAAGGGCTGGGTTGTGGCTCAGAGGCAGAGCATTTGCCTTGCATGTGTGAGGCACTAGGTTCAATCCTCAGCACCACATAAAACACAAAATACTGAGTAAATTCAAAATATAGGTATTGTGTCCATCTACAGCTAAAAAATTTTTAAAATTTTAAAAACAAATAAAGGTATTGTGTCCATCTATAAATATATAGGTTGGGGATGTAGCTCAGTAGTAGAGTACTTGCCTTGCACATGTAAAGCCCTGGGTTTAATCCCTGTATGGCAAAAATAAATAAATAAATAAGAGTGGTGTCATAGTGGTGTCATAGCAATTTGGGAGGCCAAGGCAGGAAGATTCCAAGTTTGAGACCCACTTCAGCAATTTAGCAAGGCCCTAAGCAACTTAGACCCTGTCACAAAATAAAAAGGGCAGGAGGATGTAGCTCAGTGGTAAAGAGCCCCTGTGTTCAATCCCCAGGTACCAAAAAATAAAAATAAAGAGAGATCATCATGGAAGGTGTTCAGCAGGATGCTTAGTACCTAGCATATGTACTTGGTAAAAGTTTTCAAAGCAGGGCAAACTAGGTAGGCTCTTTCTGGACCTTGAGCTAAAGTTTGTACAATGAGGCAAAGCTGGGCATTCCTTGAGGTGGTTACAGTCAAGTCCAGCTCTGGAGAATCAGGCACTCACCTCCAACCTTCAAGGACAAGTGGGCACTAGGCATTCAAGTCCTGCCCCCAGGGAACTCCTGACTGCTCCACCCACCAGAATCTCCTAGCTTGTTTTCTCCCAGCAGGTCAGAGTCCTGGCTGGTCTGAGAGCTCTGGGAAGACCTCCTCCCTCTGCTCCCTCCCAGAGCAGTTTGGCAGAGCTGGCACACAGTGGGGCTCCAGGAAGACTTATTAGCTGACAGGCTCACTCTGGGCTCCTGGTTCTGGGCCAGGATTCAGCTGGCAATTCTTCAGTTCCTCAGAACTGGCTGCAAAGTGGTAGCAGGTGTAAATCACGCCTCCTTCACCAGAACCAGATCCTTGGGGAGCATGCTGGGGCCCCAGCTGCCCTCTTGGCTCTGAATCTAGACCTGCAACTCCAGGAGACAGGGGAGGACTGGTGTTTCCTCTTCCTCCCAAGAAGGTATAGATGAGATCCAAATATCCAGTATCCTAGCGATCGCAGGGGAGGCAACTGAGTCCAAGTGAAGCACTTTCTCTGCTTTGGCCCTAGAAATTTCAAGTATTTTAAGTGCAGCTGGAGAGATGTTAAGGAAAGGGAGATGTTTTCAGTGCCCCTAGTCCAGGCAGTCTGAAGAGGGCAGGGGAGATATAGTCTTACCCAAATTTCTTCTGTGCTGAATATTTTCACAAACACTCCAGGCCTCAAAGGAGCCAAACCCTTTCCCAGTTTGTAAGAGGAGAAAATACCTCGTTGCCTCAAATGGGGGCTGGGAGAATAGGTGGCCCCTATGGGGAGAGGACCGAATTTGAAGTGCTAGGTTCTGAGTAGTTTCCAGCCCTTTCCTTTCCTCTCCTAAATTATTTGGTAGGAAAAACTACCCACAGTCCTCAGGACTCATCAAACACTCCACTCATCCTTGGGGGACAATTAATGGACGTCACTCTGCCTCCACCCCAGTGTTTACGGACTGACCTAGGAGGGATCCTGAGGAGTTAAGTGGCGAATTTTTAACTCCTTCCTTTCCAGTCTAACTCTGGGGACGAGAGTAGGTTCCTCTCGACCCTAGGGACTCCGTCCTCCTGGCCTGTGGTGTCCCCACTCACCAGCTCCATCCTTAGCGCCATGATCTTGTCCCCCAGGCCGGGGCTTCTGCTGGTCGCCCCCGGGAGCAACAGCGCGCCAGAGGTTCCGGGCTCCCACTCGCCTCGCAGCCCGCGGAGCAGCCCTTCAGGGGTCTTCCTGCCCACCTTGCCCTCCACGTCTCGCAGGTCAGGTGTCTGGAACTCCACGGTCCCCTCCATACGCGCCCAAGCCTGAACCGGGCTGGGAAGCCAGACGCCAGGGTCCGCTCCCGGGGGTCCTCTTTTTCCGCCGGCTATTACCGAGCGGAACCGGTGGGTCCCCGCCCGCGCCGCGTAGGGGCGGGAGGAGGGCGCCGTAACACTCAGAAAAGCCGCGCGGAGCCGGGGGTAGATATATATTCGAGTGCTGCGCACGCAACCTCTGGCCCTAGATCGCTGGGGCTGGGCGATCCTGGATTTGGTCCTTGAGGAGCGCTAAGAGCTCAGCTCTACTCCTCACCTTACACTGAGTCCAGCTAGGCCCACAGTAGGTGCCCAACAAGTGTTTGCAGAATGAAGACTAAACAACCTCAAATAGATATAGGAGTTTAAAGGATCGTGGTAACAGCTGTAGAGATCTGGAAAGCTTACTGAGAAGTAAATGAGCTGGGTCTAAAAAGGGGTTAGAATTTAGCTAACCACTCTCACACACACTCCTCTCATTGGCTAGAATTCAGACCAGTGGAGAGCAACCTGTATTAAAGATGAAGGGTTTCACCCTGCACCGGCTTACCAACAAGATGCTGCCTAAGCTTCACTCTGAGTATGAATCATCTACTTGTTAAGATGCAGGTCTGCTGGGTCCTGTGGCACTGGCCTGTAGTCCCAGCTATTCTGAGGTTGAGATAGTAGGATTGGTCACTTGAGCACAGGAGTTCTACTTCTGACAACACATAAAATAGTTAATCAATTAGATAAATATTAAGCAGATTGATTCTATGAATTTGGGACTGGGCCTGAGATTCTGCATTTTTAACAAGCTCCCAGGTGATGGCCATCCTCTTGGTCTGAGTGCCACACTCCTGAATAACAAGGTGTTTGGACTTTATTTTACAGGCAGTGAGGAGCCATGAAAAACTTTGTTTTGTTTCAGCTTTTAATCCAAGTCATTCCAGCCCATGGTTATAGAAGGATTTACAATGAAAAGACAACTACCACCAGCTGAAATGGCCCATGCCTGTAATCTCAGCAATTCCAGAGACTGAGGTAGGAGGATCTCCAATTTGAGGACAGCTACAGCAATTTTAGGAAGACCTTCAGCAACTTAGTGAGAGGTCCTGACTCAAAATAAATAAATAAATAGCTTTGCCCTGCCTGCCCCTTCCCATCTCTTTTCCCATTTCTCAGAGGCAACCGCTTTCTTTTTTCTTTTTTTCCTGGTGCTTACACCACCCATAATTCTAAGTATCAGACTTATACCACTACTTAATTTTAAACACGGTCTACTGACTTCCTATTAAGATAAATATGAATGCTAGGAGTGGTGGTGCAGCCCTATAATCATAGCTATTCCAGAGGCTGAGGCAGGAGAATCACAAGTTCAAGAGCAGCCTTAGCACTTTAGCAAGACCATCTTCCTAGTCTCAGTAACTTAGTGAGACCTTGTCTCAAAATGAAAAGGGTAGAGATGTGGCTCAGTGGTAAGCACCCCAGGGCTCAATCCCCAGTACCAGAGGAAAAAAAGAAATAAATTTGAGTATGTGGATTTAATTCTACTTTCCTTCTGACACTGGCACTATTTTTTTCATCATTTCTAGTTTATCTAATGGATATCTTTGTAATTTTAAATAACATATTTTTCCTTAGTATTTTTTTTTTATCTATGAAAGGTTTTAAGCAAAAGATAGAATATTTGCCTTTTTGAAAAATTTCTCTGGACTTTGCAAGAAGAAAAGATTGGAGTGGTAAAAATCTGGAGTCAAGAACTAGTTGGAAGACAAGAAACTAACCACCTGGACCAGAGTCTGGTTGTGAAGCTGGAGAAGAATTGAACCAGAATAGAGAACTCTTTAGGAGATAAGACTGACCAGACTAAGTGACTGATTACATTTATTTATTTAGTACCGGGGCACCCAGAGCCTGCCACAAAATGGGCAAGTGATCTAATATAGAGCTACATCCCCAGACCACACACCCACACACCCACCTTTTGATAGGATCTCACTAAATTGCACAAACCAGCCTTGAACTTGCCATCCTCCTGCCTGAATAGCTGGGATTACAAGTGTGCACCACCACACCCAGTTTAAGGACATTTAAAAAATATTAATAAAATGTGTTGGGTTTTCTTATATTTTAATACATACTTATTAGGAAAAATCACCTATTGCCTCAACTCCTAAAACAAGCACTGTTAATATTTTGGAGGTACCATACCAATATGCAGGAGGCAGATGGAACAGGGAGAACTAAAAAAAAAAAAATATCTGGTGTTCTGGTTTCTGTCTGCTTTCAATTCATTCTCCATAAAACAGTAAAGGTTCTCTTAAAAGATAAATCAGATTCTCTGACTCTCTTGCCTAAAATGGTTCCATGGTTTCTCAATCACTTCAAACAAGTATCAACAGCACCTAGAATCTTGTTAGAAATGCAAAAATATGCCGGTCTGGTAGGGCAACCTGCACTCTCCTAGCACATGTGAGGCACTGGATTCGATCCTCAGCACCACATAAATAAATAAACAAATAAATAAAGTAAAAGTTAAAAAAAAAAAATCTCAACCTATCCCAGGGTGAACCTAAAACTATAGGGATGAGAGAGAAACTAATTTTCTGTGTTTTAACAAACCCTCTAAGTGATTCTTTTTTTTTTCTTTTAGTTGTTGATGGATCTTTATTTTATTTGTTATATGTGGTGCTGAGACTCAAACCCAGTGCCTCACACATGCTAGGCAAGTGTGCTACCACTGAGCCACAACCCCAGGCCCCCTCTAAGTGACTCTGATGCAAGCTGAAGTTTGAGAACCACTGTGTTAAACTAAGTATTTTATGTATATTATCTCTAAGTTCACAACTCTATATTACTATAGCCAGTATGGTGCAGTAGTTAAGAACAGAATCCAGAGCTAGACCGCCTGGGTTTCAATTCCAGCTCTCCTAATTTTGTGAAACTGGGCTTCATTTTCTTAACCTAAGATGGGGGAAGTAATAGTGCCCACCTCATGAGTTGTGGAATTGAATGAGTTAATATAAGTAAAGTGCTCAGAACAGTAGTAGAACCTGGGTTTTAATCCCTCTTTGCTCCAAAGGCTGTGCATGCCCTAGGCCTGGGTAATAGCCTTGCCCAGAAAGGGCTCAGGCGGATGAGCAGCGTGCGATCCCGTAGAACCCCCCTAACCCTGGAGTGCAGAGTTATCTGGTCTAAGGTGCAGGGACTCGCACAGGAATCAGGTGCCCTCGGCAAGGCCGGGTGCGGGCTGCTCTGGGCCAGCAGCCCACTGGCTCGCGGGATTGCGGAGCTGCGAACGAGGGTCTGAGCATCAGCCCTCCTCGCAGGCTGCAGACGCCCGGCTGCGGCCACCGCCCTAAGCACCGCCCGCCGCCCTCTCACCCCGCGGCGGCGTCGGCGGCGGCGGCGGAAGCGGGGGGGCGGGCCGGCCGGGCCGGGGCGGGGCCGGGCCGCGAGCGGCATGGAGGAGGCGGAGGCCGCGGTGAGCGGGGCTGAGCCGTGCGGGCCCGAAGGGCGCCCGAGCGGGGCCCGGGGCCCCTGAGCGGTGAGTGCCTCTAGGCTGGGGTCCAGGAGGGGTGACGCGGCCAGGGCAGGTCTCCCTAGCCTTCGGGCCTCCCTGATCCCTGGGAGGAGAAGAACCGGGCCAGATAGAATTGGGACGAGGGTGGAGGATTGGGGCGGGGAAAGTCGCTGTTCTTTGCCCACCAGAGGATTGGGAAGGACTTTTAGAGGCTGATGAACCTTTAGAGTCAATTATTTGGCCTCTACCCCTGGAGCCTTGAGCAGTCCTGACTCAGATAGTTCCCCCAGCCCCAGGAAATTTCCAGGTGATCCAAACCCTCTGAATGTTTTCCTGCCAGGCCCAGAGAAGTTGAGCCACTTTCCCCAGGTCACACAGCATGGATGTTTGCAGGGAGGAGTTGCTGGGAGATCCTCATTTCTCCAGGAGGCATCAGACTTTTGGGAGGAGCACCTTACTCCATGTGACCCTTACTCCATGTGACCCTCTGGTCCCCTCAGATTCCTGAAGTCATGGATTGGCCGGGACAGTGGTGACTCCCAAATCCGGTATGGATGACTGGAAGCCCAGCCCCCTCATCAAGCCCTTTGGGGCTAGGAAGAAGCGAAGCTGGTATCTTACCTGGAAGTATAAACTGACAAATCAGCGGACCCTGCGGAGATTTTGTCAGGTAAAGAGATGTCCCAAATGTTCCTCCCAGGTTTACCCTAGCCTAGACTATTATACTTCATCATAGCCACCTCCAACCAGAAAGGAGCAGCAAGTTCATAGAGGGGAAACCTCTATGTGTCATGCCCCTACCAGCAGTGGTTTAGACCTAGAGTTCTGGAATTGGAACCCAAATCCAACCTTCTAGGCTTCTGACAGAAACCTGAAATCTGATCAGGAAGGCTTTGTCCAGGGACATATATATACCTGTCAAGAAGTTAGGGCTAGGATCAAGGTGTCTTGATTTCCAACTTGGTTCTCTGGGCCTGACTCCATCTCCAGGAACTAATTGTGGAGGGGACCAAGGAAATCAAGACCTCAAATGGAGGAATACAAGAACACTGGGTAGGGAGGGCCCTGACAAGGGGAAAGAGTCAGGTGAAACCAGGCTCTGGTCCAGAGAGACGAGTAGGCAGAGGAAGAGAAGGATCCCAGGTTCTAACTGTGTCCTCACTGCTGCCAAGGCCTTCCTTTCAGGAAGACCCTATATGATCTGGAGGAGATGTGCCTCACTCATCCCGCCTCTCCCTCAGACAGGGGCCGTGCTTTTCCTGCTGGTGACTGTCATTGTCAACATCAAGTTGATCTTGGACACTCGGCGAGCAATCAGCGAAGCTAGTGAAGACCTGGAGCCAGAGCAAGACTACGGTGGGGCCAGGCTGAGGGTGGGGAAGGGGGGACCCCTGGGATCTCAGGGCAAGAGTGGCAGGCAGATCCCAAGGGGGAGACTATGCCCATGGCTTGTTGCACCCCCATAGATGATACCCTCGGCCGCCTGGAGCCCCCACGGCGCAGAGGCAGTGGACCCCGGCGAGTCCTGGATGTGGAGGTGTACTCAAGCCGCAGCAAAGTATATGTGGCAGTGGATGGCACCACAGTAAGTGGGCCTGGGTCTGGTGTATAGTCACTCCATTCCAGGGCAAGGTCCACTGGCTGTGGGGTCCACTGCCTGAGTGGGAATTGCAGTTCCACCAATTTCTTGCTGTGACTTTGGAACTCCTAGTTCCTTATCTGTAGGCTGAAACCAATGATTTCTACTTGTCAGGATTAAACGAAAAGTAATGTGAAATGTCTTATATGTACCAAGATCTCAAAAGTGATAATTAGTATTAGTAGGCAGTTAATTCACTGATTGATTAATTAATTTTTTGATTGATTTGGGGTGGGAGTACCAGGGATTGAACCCAGGGGCACTCTGCCACTGAACTACATCCTCAGTCCTTTCTATTTTTTGTTTTGAGACAAAGTCTCACTAAGTTGGTTAGGGCCTCACTAAAGTGCTAAGGCTGGTGTCAAACTCTCAATCTTCCTTCCTTGGCCTCCCAAGTCCTGTGATTATAGGCATGTGCCACTATGTCTTCTTGATTTATTATTTTATAACCACTTCTTGTTTCCTCCTTTGGTCTTAGCCTTGGGCTAGGTACTGGGGATCTGCCGTACCTTGGGGGTCCCAGTCTGATGGAGGATTACAGTATCTCCAGAATTTAAGTTGAGAGCCATTGAAGTGATGAGAGAGGGGTTGTAGAAAGATGTGATCTTGTCTTTTTTTTGTTTGTTTGTTTATTACTGGGCATTAAACCCAGGGGGGGTGCTTAACCACTGAGCCACAGCCCTTTTTATTTGTTTAGGGTCTTACTAAGTTACTGAGACAGGGTTTGAACATGTAATCCTTCTCCCTCCATCTCCCAAGTTGCTGGGATTACAGGTGTGTGCCACTGTACCCAGCTGTGATCGCTTCTGATGGGAGTACTAGGAGGCTTTCTGGAAGAGGCAGCCTTCAAGCTGAGTTAATATTATAAACAGTGGCATAAGCAGGAGGGGAGGTTTTGTGCAGCTGGTGTTTTAAGCACCCATAAGACAGAGTGAATGTCAGTTCAATGATGAGTTGGACTTTGTCTCTGTCACCATGTAGGTTCTGGAGGATGAGGCCCGGGAGCAGGGCCGGGGCATCCATGTCATCGTCCTCAACCAGGCCACGGTGAGATTCTAAGGGTGGGGACCCAGGACTAAAGCTGAGTTCTCCTTGCTGGTGACACTCATGAGAGGTATGTCCCTTGCCAGGGCCATGTGATGGCAAAACGTGTGTTTGACACATACTCACCTCATGAGGATGAGGCCATGGTGCTGTTCCTCAACATGGTGGCGCCCGGCCGAGTGCTCATCTGCACCGTCAAGGTCAGTGATTTTGCCAGGGACCCTGTTCCCTATGTCCTGTTCCCTATGTATGGCCCTGAAGTCTCTCTGCCCATGATAGAGCATTGTGGGAAGAACCTCTGAAGATAGGTGACTCATGTTCCAATCCTTTCCTTGGCACTTTTATTAGTTCAGCACACAGTTTGTTTTGTTTTGTTTAAAAAAAAAAAAAAAATATATATATATATATATATATATATATATATATATATATATATTTTTTTTTTTTTTTTTAGATGTCAATGGATCTTTATTTGTATTTATTTGTATGCGGTGCTGAGAATCAAACCCAGTGCCTCACACATGCTAGGCAAGTGCTCTACCACTGAGCCACAACCCCAGCCCTCAGCACACAGGTTTTAAGCACCTACTGTGTGCTAGGCATTGCTCTGGGTGCTGAAGATAAAATGGGAAATAAGCCAGAGTCCTTACCCCATGGAGTTTATATTCTAGTGGGATGAGATCAACAAAAACCAACCAAATAAATCTAGTGGGATGAGATCAACAAAAACCAGCCAAATAAATGAAGGAGAAAACAGACAGAATGGTGGGGTTACATTTTAAAAAGGGAGGGCCCCTGTCGGGAGATGATAGGTGAGCAGAGGACTGGAGAAAGAGAGGAGTGAGCCCGGTGAATGTCTGGAAGAAGAACATTTAGGTAGAAAGAGTGGCAAGGACAAAGGCCCCGGTGTGGGGAAGTGCCTGGCAAGGTTGAAGAATAGCAAAGGAGCCGGTGGAGCTGGAGCAGACCAAGGGAAGAGGAAAGAAGTGGGAGAGAGGGCAGAGAGGTGGCAGGGGACAGATTGTATAGGATTATGGTGAGGATTTATTATCTAGGTGACCTTAGATGATTCTCAACTCTCTCTAAGCCCTCAGTGCTCTTTTTTCTTTTTTCCTTTTGAAAAGGGGCCTTCCCATGTTGCCTAAGCTAGACTTGAACTTCTGGGCTCAGGTGATCCTTCTGCCTCAGCCTCCAAAGTAGATGGGCTAACAGGCATGTGCCACTACCTCACTTAGCTTCAATTTTCTTATCTGTGAAAGATAGTGACCATAGAGGGTTGTTGTGATGACTTAATGAGCTAATTTAAGTAAAAGGTTTTACATAGTACTTGATATGTAATTGGTGCTGTGAGGCCAGGTCTCCTGGAACTGTACCAGTCAGGCCCTCCACATTTTCTGATCCCCCAGGATGAGGGCTCCTTCCACCTCAAAGACACAGCCAAGGCTCTGCTGAGGAGCCTGGGTAGCCAGGCTGGCCCTGCCCTTGGATGGAGAGACACCTGGGCCTTCGTGGGACGAAAAGGAGGTGCTGGCACCAAAAGCTATCCACCTTGTAGTAGTATCAAGGGAGAAACAAAAGCCCCAGGAGATGGGGTGGGATGGGATGGGGACATATAGGAACAGTTGACAGTGTGTTGGATCAAAGTGGACAGGGAGATGGGAAAAAGCCCCAAACTGGAGTCTGGACTCCCATTACCCTTCATTCATGAACCTTGCCAGGTCCCGTCCTTGGGGAGAAACATTCTAAGTCACCTGCCCTCTCCTCCTGGGGAGACCCAGTCCTGCTGAAGACAGATGTGCCACTGAGCTCAGCTGAAGGTAGGGTTAGTGGGAGCTGGGCTCCGGAGTGTCTGGGCAGGGGGTTGGCATTGGGATTCTCTTTATGGGACTTTATCCCATGATTGTGTGCCTGGGGCTCTTTATGTGTCCATCCTGTCAACCCCATCCCTTCCTCAGAGGCAGAGTGTCACTGGGCTGACACAGAGATGAACCGCCGCCGCAGGCGCTTCTGCAGCAAAGTTGAGGGATATGGGAGTGTGTGCAGCTGCAAGGACCCCACACCCATTGAGTTCAGCCCTGACCTGGTGAGCGGGCATTGGGCGATGAGATTTGGAATTCTTCCTGCCAGCTTGGACTTTCTCTACCCCAGTTTGGGAGGGAACCAGGCTGAGCTCTGAAAGACAGGGTGGGGAAAAACGGATGAGCCATATGAGCAAGGCCCAGGGTTGGAGTTGGGCTCAGTGTATGGGGAGGCCAGAACAGGAAAGACCCTCTGTCTCTTCCTTTTTGCTCTGAGTCTCCCACCTCACTGAGAACTCTTCCATAAGTTGGGATCCCAGTTTGAAGGAGCACTAAACACTAAAGCAAAAGCTAAAAGCTGTTTCTTAACACAGCTCCCAGACAATAAAGTCCTCAATGTACCTGTGGCTGTCATTGCAGGAAACCGACCTAATTACCTGTACAGGTGAGCCTGGGAGTGGGCTATACCCACCACTGAACAGGAAGATGCTTAGCAAGTGGGAGGGTGCTTAGCTCATCTTCCTGCAGGAAGAACCCTTGAAGTGGGCATTTACCTATGTGGGTGAGCATGGGGAATTAGGGTCCATTTATAAATAGGGTCCCCTGAGTTCAGAGGACAGAGAAGCCCTAACCCATCCCTGGACTCCCCAGGATGCTGCGCTCTCTACTCTCAGCCCAGGGGGTGTCTCCACAGATGATAACAGTTTTCATCGATGGCTACTATGAGGTGAGTAGGGCATGGGGGAGCCTTCAGCAGAGCCAGCACAGGGCTGTAGGCCCTGAGCAGAGTGATTGCTAAGGACTGCTAAGGGCAGCAGTTCAGGCAAGGGCTGTAAAATATAAAGGGCTTGGCTTATTATGGTCCCTAGAGATGGGCATGGGGAAGTGGCCTCACATGAAACCAGTGGCCATGTCCCCCAGGAACCAATGGATGTGGTGGCGCTGTTTGGTCTGAGGGGCATCCAGCATACTCCCATCAGCATCAAGAATGCCCGCGTGTCTCAGGTACTACTTAGGCAAGGAAGGAAGGGGGGATAGGCGCTAGTCCTGCCCTCCACCCCAAAGTTCATGTGACCTATTCCCACTCTCCATCCAGCACTACAAGGCCAGTCTCACTGCCACTTTCAACCTGTTCCCGGTGAGTACTAAGGATACAACTCTTGGGCCTGGAGAAAGGGTACATGAACATAAGTCTAGTCCTATCATATAGCAATTGCTTCCCCTCACCAAGCCTTATCTTCCTGATTTGGAAAACAAGAGTAGTGGTACCTAAGAAATGGGGTGGGGGAGGAAACTACAGGATGGGAGATGCTTCCTTGGGATCATGTTTCCCTACCCCTGCAGGAGGCCAAGTTTGCTGTGGTTCTGGAAGAGGACCTGGACATTGCTGTGGATTTCTTTAGGTAAGGGAGATGGCCCACCATTGTAGCATCTGTAAGCCATATGGAGGAGCCTTTTACTTGATGGGGTTTCCAGAGAAGTCAATAAGTTGTCTTGGAGAGCTTTCTGGAGAGTGAGCTAAAAGTGGGAGAAAAGCCTAAGCAAAGTCAGGAGTTGGGGCTGGAGTATAAAGGATAAATGTTGACAGTGGGGATTTGGGGAGGACACCTGGCTCCTGAGTCCCAGTTGTAGCTCTTCCAGCATTACTGTATTACCCTTCTCTGAACTCTTGATACTGGCTCTCTCAGTTTCCTGAGCCAGTCCATCCATCTGCTAGAGGAAGATGACAGCCTATACTGCATCTCTGCCTGGAATGACCAGGTAAGCTGTGTGACTAGGGGTTAGCAGGGAAGTCTGTAGAGACCCAGAGCTAATACCTCCCTCCCACAATGATCCCCTGTCCTCAGGGGTATGAACACACAGCTGAGGACCCAGCACTGCTGTACCGTGTGGAAACCATGCCTGGGTTGGGCTGGGTGCTCAGAAAGTCCTTGTACAAGGAGGAACTCGAGCCCAAGTGGCCCACTCCAGAAAAGGTACCTGGGAAGGCAGGGTGAGTGGGCTGGAGTTCCCTACCAGCCAAAACTTCTGACCTTCATAATCTTCCACATATCCCCAGCTCTGGGACTGGGACATGTGGATGCGGATGCCTGAACAGCGCAGGGGCCGAGAGTGCATCATCCCTGATGTTTCCCGATCCTACCACTTTGGCATCGTGGGCCTCAACATGAATGGCTACTTCCATGTGAGTGGGATGCAGGAGTATAGGGCACAGTATGGCATGGTGGTCCAGGACATGGACTATGGAGTATTCTACCTTTGCATGTCACTTTAGGGAAATTACTATCCTGTTTTTTTGCTTCTGTTTATATGTAAAGTGAGATTAAAAATACTTATAGGGTCACAAGGTTTAAATGAGTTCATGTATGTAAAATGCTTTGAGCTGTAAGCATTAGATAAGGGTTAACTGGTATTATTACTATTCTTATCACTAGTCTGGGGGTGGGAGGAAGGTATTTCTGCCTCCAAACACTGGTCCAGACCTGTAAGTTTTGTCCTCTCCTATCCTTTCAAGAGGTAGGATTCATTCCACAGGGACATCCCCAGACCCCCACATCCAACCTGTCTATGCTGAAGGCCACCCCCCAGTGAGAGGGCCCTTGAGATAGCCCAATTCAAAGGAATGGAATCAGTTTGGAACCTCCTAGAAGCCAGGAAGACCTCCAGAAGCTAGTTAATATGAAAGCCTTACTCATCTCCCAGAGTGGGGTAGGCACTTTCCTTAGGTCACTCTCAGTAGAGTCATAGCAATTTCTTCCTTCTCAGCCCAGTCTGTCCCTTTGTCACCAACTCTTGCAGGGCTTGTTCCTGGCTTCTTTGGTTCTAGCATAGCAGGCCCAGGGACAGCCACGAGAACAGGAACTAACTCATTTACTAGCATGAGCTGCCTTGTCAGCATGAGCTCTCCAACAATGGTGGAGCCCAAATTAAAGTAGTTAGAGCTTGCCAAGGATGCTGCAAAGAGTCGGGAGGAACTCAGAGGGCCCTTTCCAGACCTAGGACTTCATGTGTGGGTCTTGTAGATCTGTGGTGGGTCAGTGAGCAGGTGTAGGCCAGACATTGTGAGGCCCTGATTTTCACCCTCACACCCACTCCAGGAGGCCTACTTCAAGAAGCACAAGTTCAACACGGTTCCTGGTGTCCAGCTTCGGAATGTGGACAGGTGGGGGCTGGCAGCAGGACAAGGGGAAGATCTAGGAGACCTGATGACTTGTCCTTGGTCCCTTCCAGACCTAGGACCTGTGTATTTATCCCAGTCCTGCTGCCTCCTTTGCTCATGTGACCCCTTGCCCTGCCTATTGCTATACCCATGGGACCTGAGGACCTGCTCCCCTCCTCCCTTGACACATTTCTCCCTCCTCTCCAGTTTGAAGAAAGATGCTTATGAAGTGGAAATTCACAGGTTACTCAGGTATGACCCTGGGCAATTGGCACATTTGGCTGGGGTAAGGAGTTAAATACTGGGATTTTAGGCTCCATTATGTGTGGGTCTCTATGCAAAATGAAAATCAGCGTCCCTAGTTGTTATTAAGAATTTCAGGGGCTGGGGATGTGACTCAAGCGGTACCACACTCGCCTGGCATGCGTGCGGCCCGGGTTTGATCCTCAGCACCACATACAAGCAAAGATGTTGTGTCCACCGAAAACTAAAATAAATATCAAAAAACTCTCTAAAAAAAAATTTTTTTTCAAGATAACAACAGCAGAGCATTAAACTAAGCCCAGGACCCAGTGAGACATACCCCAAAGCATGCTCTGCCTTGGCCTTACCTTTGCACCCTCCACTGCAGTGAGGCTGAAGTTCTGGACCACAGCAAGAACCCTTGTGAAGACTCCTTCCTGCCAGACACAGAGGGCCACACTTATGTGGCTTTTATCCGAATGGAGAAAGAGGATGACTTCACCACCTGGACCCAGCTTGCCAAGGTGCCCTAACACTACACTTTCCCCCAACCCATGCTCCAAGATTCAGGGAGCCTTTGTTCTGGAGACTTCAATCTCAGGACCTTTTCCATTCTCTCAGAACCTCTCTTCTATCCCCTTGTCCAAATTCATGGTCCAGAAGATGCCACCTCTTGCAGATTGAGGTGGCTGCTGGGTCCTCAGTGGCCCTTCAGCTCCTTGAACCATGTTTCTCCCTTCCCCCTCTGCTAGTGCCTCCATATCTGGGACCTGGATGTACGTGGCAACCACCGGGGTCTATGGAGATTATTTCGGAAGAAGAACCACTTCCTGGTGGTGGGGGTCCCAGCCTCCCCTTACTCGTGAGTGACCCTGTTTTATCTTGGGAAATGGGGGCTTAATGGGATTGAGGGACATTGCTCTTCTCTATGTATAATTCTTTTATTATTCCAGAGTGAAGAAGCCACCATCAGTCACCCCAATTTTCCTGGAGCCACCCCCAAAGGAGGAGGGAGCCCCGGGAGCCGCTGAACAGACATGAGACCTCCAGGACCCTGCAGGGCTGGGTACTGTGTACCCCCAGGCAGGCTAGCCCTTCACCCCATCCTTTAGGATTTTGTAGATGCTGGTAGGGGCTGGGGCTGGTTTGTTTTTAACATGAGACTTAATTACTAACTTGAAGGGGAGGGCTCCCCTGTTGTTGAGTTTAAGGTCTATTTATTTACTTCCTTGTCAGAGAAGGGCAGGACAGTACCTGGGAATCTTTGGGATCCCTGGGAAGCTGATCTTTCCCCTTGTACGTCCCGTCCTCCCAGGCCTGGCTCAGAATCTAACCTATTTATTGACTGCCCTGGAAGCCTTGGAAATAGGCCAGAACTGTAGGGCTTTGATTCCTTTTGGGGCAGAAATACTGCCCTGAGGGTGGGACTGGCTCTTACTCAGGAAATTGCTGTGCCCAACCCATGAACAGGCCCAGGTAGGGTCCATATGCTGACACAGAATTGCTCAGAGACCCTCTGACACTGAACCAGGCCTCCTCTCAGCTTCCTCTTTGTCCAGGTTTCTGAAGCTGGATAAGGTGATCATTGATTAAAAAAGGAGAAAACCTGTGGGAAAGTGTCGTGTATGTGTTGGGAGTGCATAGAGAGGCAGAGAGGTGAGGGAGAGAATCATCTGAATGGATGATAGGTTTGCCTACTGTATTTCACAGGATTTATCTTCCATTTGGGCCCATTTGGCCACCAGGGGAGGCCCAAGTTTCAAATTCCAAGATTTCTCCCCAGGCTCCACCTTAGGACAGCCTGATTTCAGCCCCACCCTAATTGGAGCTGAGCTTCAAGCAGTCATCCCACACCCCTTCCCCACTGTTTACCAGGATATTCCTACTTTGGCTGTATGGGTCCTGCACCTGTCCCCAGAGATGGAGCAGCAGAAAAAGGGATGGGGGGGAGGGATGGGAGAGCAGGTGAACATAGTGGGGGTAGGAAGGAAGTGATTGAGACAGGAACAGTGAATGGCAGCCACTGGGGCCTGAAGAGGTGATTTCGTGGGAGGATCCTAGGCAGGCATCAGTCAGGGGGCTAGGACTGGGTTGTAGACAGGCGTGGGAGCAAAGGTGTCTGGTCTTAGGGTACTTTGTATGAATAATGTCATGTTGGTATTTTTCTGGAGAAGAGGGTGATAGTTTTCATCAGATTCTTACTCAGCCAGCCAGTGACAAAGAGCAGGAAGATCTAAGTTAGACAGTCTCCAGGAAACAGGTGGGATTGTCCAGAGGGAGTATGTGATAGTCCAAGGCAAGGGGACTTGACATTTAAAGGATCTATGAAGGGCTTAGGATCAGGATCTGAGTGTAGGACACCTCTTGAGAAAGGGTCTGCCTGTTATAGAGCCTTGGCCAGGAAGGCAGGAACTTATTGGAACTCTTTCCCTTGTTCTCTGTCCTGCCTCTCTACCGGTGCCTGGAGCCCAGCTCAGCAATGATACCATTTAGATAGCTTGGACATATCTCGCCATCCTGACGCCTTCAGTGTTTGCTTGAGCTAGAGATAGTATATGATGTATCAAAACAGTCAGGTTGAGGGGCAATTAGCCTGTGATGAGGTAGAGGCTCGCCCTGGGCAAACAAATCCTCTGCAGCTTCCTCACAGGATACGTGGGGGAGGGGTAGTATATGAGAGAGACTGTAGGGTGGTGGGGTGGTAAAGGGCTAAGGTATGCTAATTCCTCTCTCTGCCTAGCACACTAGCAGGCTTTAGGTCTGGCTTCACAGACCATACCTCAGGCATTATGGCTCTGGCTGGGTTGCTGTTCCTTTCTGGTTTTGACAAGGGGGTAGTAAATCTGGGGTGCCCTGGAAAAGCCTAGGGAGATAGATAAAAACATCTAAGGAAAGCAAAGAAGGAGTTTAATGGGGTCAGGCTTTTCTTGGTAGCAAACACTGTCTTCCTGTCAGCGCTTACCTCCTTTATATGTGTGTGTGTGTGTGTGTGTGTGTATATATAGAGAGAGAAAACAAGAAAGACACCCCCAATCACCACCATCCCCCCTAGTACCAAGGATTGAACCCAGGGGCACTTAATCACTGAGCCTCATCCCCAGCCCTTTTTAAATATTTTATTTAGAAACATGGTCTCACTAAGTTGCTAAGGGCCTTGCTAAATTGCTGAGGCTGGCTTTGAACTCCCAATATTCCTGCCTTAGCCTCCTGAGCCACTGGGATTATAGGCATGTGCCACTGTGCCCAGTTAGCCTTCTTCCTTTGTGATATCATGCCTTATTCAGCAATATTCAGGAACATTCTGGTCAGGTGCTACTTCAAGTAAAACTACCATCATGTCAAACAGGACCACACCAGGCTCTAAAGTCAGTCAAAGTCCAAGTCCAGACTCATCTCTTCACTAAAGCTGTGGGACTTGGGCAAGTCACTTGGCCTTTTTAAGTCCTGGTTTCCTTACCTGGGTCATAGGGATGGTTAAGACTAAATAAGAGATCAGGTCTGCTGGGCAGGCGTGGTGGTACACACTTGTAATTCCAGTGACTTGGGAGACCGAGGCAGAAGGATAGCAATTCAAGGTCAGTCTTGGCAAATGGGTGAGACCTTGACTCTAGATGGATAGATAGGGGATTTAGCTCAGTAGTAGAGTGTTCTGGGGTTTCCTCCCCAATGCTGGGTGGGAGGTGGTGGGGGACTACTTTCTAAGATCCCCAAAGCTGGAACAAATCTAGGACTTTGCCTAAGTGAGAAGGCAGCTTGGACCCTCTGATGGGCACTACTGGAGGGCTTCCCAGAGTCTAAGGAGTGACTTTCCCATTGCCCTGGTAACAATTCTGTTCTCCCTTGACTGGGCACAAGGTTATTTTCATAGCTTTCCAGTCCAGTGCCCCCACCCAGAGGGGGAAAATTTCAGGCCAAAGTCCTACCCCATTCTAGGAAGGCAGACTGGCCCAGCTCTCACTTCCTCACTGCCCTTTTACCTATCCCTCTTGGGCTCCCTCCCAGGCCTGGAACCTAACTCCCCCCCACTTCCCTTCTACAGTTTTTCCAAGGGCTTCTGAGTTGCCAGCCCCACTGGAATCTGAAGGAGGTTTAGGCAAGCTGAGTCCCTCTCCCCAAGGATACACAGAGTCCAAATAGAAACATTTTAATTGGTGTTTCAGTTTTGAAGTGCCTTGTACACATCCTGCTGACTTTTAATATGCCCAGGCTATGGGTCCCTTTCTCTCATCCTCCGGTGGAGACTGGGATCATCAAAAGCCCCCATTAGCCTAAGGGGGTATTAAGGCTGGAAGAAACAGACTGAGGAAATAGAAGAATTGGCTACCTTAAAGGCTCTGGAACAGGTGGGTCCCAACCTAAAAGGGGTGGTTTTCTATTTAGCCCCAAGTTCAGAGCAGCAAGGGCAGGCCCACTCCAGCCCCAGTGACACTGTTAGTGCCATGGTGCCTTTTCCCAGTTCCCATGTGGCAACAGCAATGGCGGAGGCAGAAGTGGACTTATTTCAGATGGCAGTACAGGTACATGGATACAATCATGGCAGCCAGCTGGTGGGAAAGGAACAGGGAGAGATGAGGGATATGATTGAGATCCTCAAGCATTGGTCCCTTGCGCCCCAGACAGCCTACATGAAGCTCTGTTGGAAGTCTGTCTCCTGGGCTGGATATAGCTCACTGGTAGAGCATGTGCTTAGTACACACAGAACCCTGGGTTCAATTCCCAGCATGGGGGGTGGGGGGGATGTCTGTCTCTTCTGAGAGGCCTCAGAGATGAGTCAAGCAGCCCAGGTATGGTGGTGGTCAGTACCCCAGCCCCAGCCTCCTTGTTGCCTTACCTCCAGGGCCCCAATTCCAAAGGCCACACCACCCACAGTGACTGCATTGGTTCGAATGTCATGCAGAAGCTGTTTGAAGCAACCCTTGGGAAAGGGGAGAGAGCATTTATAGTTGGCAGCTACCCTACCCCTCATCCCTATTTGCTACTCTGAGGCCATTAAAGCAGCCCCCGCCCTTCCATGCCCCTCACCTGTACAGAGTTTTTGTGGGCCTCATACATGGTACAAGGTTCTTCGGCTGTTCTGTTGATATTGTTGATACAACAGTATGGAGGAAAGTGTTGGTTTTCTTTGAAGTAGGGTGAGTCCTCAAAATCCGTGTAGTTGTTGAAGCCACAACACTTGAGCTGGAAGCAGGGTGGGGTAGGTGTTTGGTGGGGCCTTGATTCTTTATCTCCACCCCCAAAATCCCCCCAGTCTGCCTTACCCCTTCCATGGTATAGTTCCACACTTGGGTGAAGTCTTTCTGGGAACCATAGTCTTTCTTGATGGCAGGTACTACCACCATTTTCAGGAATTCCTCAGCCTAGGTAGAGCAGGCCAATGTTGAGGGACTGGGAGGGAAGGTGGCCATGTACAAGGCCACAGCCCACTCCCAGGGCTTTGCCCAGTCTTCCTCCCTTACCCATTTCAGTGCCTCACCATTGTGGTGTACACCAAGGCAACCACAGCAGCTGCAATCTCAGCAACAAAGATGAGGAGGAGGATGAAGAAGAACTGAGTGGGGAACAGGGGTCTGAGTTTTAGGGAGAGATGGCCCCTCATGCTCTCTTTGCCCTAACCCACCCTCCTACTGTAAAAACATGGCAGGGATCCCCTATATTGGAAATCCCTGGAGTACAAAGTAGGATTTGGGGATCCCAAGGTGAGGGGGTCCTTGGTCATAGACCTGTGGAACTGGGTCTGACACACCGTCATGAGTGCACACTTGTTCTCAGACTTAGCACCGTAGCAGCCCAGGAAACCAAGAACAAAGAGCACAGCTCCAGCTGCGATGAGGAAGTAGCCCACGTTGATAAACTGCATGGCACTGGATGACATCGGCCCAAAGATCTTCACGAAGGATGGCCCATCAACCGACACCCAAATGCCCACAGCCAACAGGGCAGCACCACACAGCTGGGGACAGAGAAGTCAGGCAGGCATTCAAACAATGCTGGCAAATAGCTCCCTATCATACGGTTGAGTCAGGAGGATGTCTCCCACTTCCTTGGCTGGGGAATCATGTGGGGAGGGAAACATCCTCTAGTGCCAGAAAGATGGGATTTGGGAAACCCATAGCCAGCACCAGACTGCACACTTGAGTACAAATGAGATCAGGAGCACTAGAAATACCCACAGGGTCAGGGAAGAGAGAAGACTTTCCCTTACTGATGCTAGGGTCCTGCCACATATCCAAGAGTGAAAACAAGCAGGTGAGGGCCGGATCTCTCATTTCTTTTCTGGGCTACCAGCACCTAAAACACCTCTGTCCTCTAATAGGTGGAAACAGGGGTGGTAGCTTTGAGCAGGCTCAATAGTCACCATAGTAACAGAGGCGGGGCTGAAGTTTGCACCTGCTCCCTACTTTGAAGAGGGTGGAGCTTGAAAGGGTTCACCCACCCTGAAGTCTCATTTGGCTCCCTTCTGGGATCAGACACCAGACCTTCTCTTTATCCACAGAGTCCCCCTTGCCTTACAAATAGAAATTGGGACACCCGAGGGGGAAATCAGCCTGAGCTTCTCTTAAAGGGCTCCGGCTCAACCCTAATCCTCATAGGGAATTCTAGGAGCCAGTTGGGGTAAGTCCTGTTCAGTTCCCACAGCTCCTAACATAAAGCGTCTCTGACTCAGATTATCAATGGGTGAATCAGCCTGACATCAATTTAGTGCCTAGTCCCCACCTTCTAGCTATAGAAACCAAGGCTAGAATCAGGGATAAACTGGCAGATTGTGGCTGGATCTCAGGCATGTTTGCCTAAGGACAGCCAGAACACTGGGCTTCTAGCCTGTGGGGTCAAATTTCAAGGAGCCTAGGCCTGCCCTACTCTACTCAGCCCTGCCTGGCAAAGCCAGGGCAACAGAGGCCAAACACCAAGCCGGATTTGCCTTTAACCCCTTCAGGCCAAAAAGATTCTGCTCTCCCAATCCCTGGAATCCTATGGCTCCCTCCAGATATATGAATAAAAGCTAGTTCTCTGTAGTCAAAGAAAACACGAGGTATGGACTACATAGGAGTCAGAGTCTACCCACCCAA
The DNA here is from genome assembly GCF_047511675.1 of Marmota flaviventris. Lineage (NCBI taxonomy): Eukaryota > Metazoa > Chordata > Mammalia > Rodentia > Sciuridae > Marmota > Marmota flaviventris. The sequence continues at coordinate 35,708,182 of NC_092507.1, read as the reverse complement.
TTTCTCCAAACTGATTTCTGTTTCATGTCTCCACTTCCTCACCTTTTACTCACTCTAACCTACTATAATGTAGCTCTGAGTTCTCTAGTGACCTCCTGTGCTAAATCACTTCACGGGCCTTATCTCCTTGACCTTTCTGATATCTTACTCTCCTTGTTTTCCTCCTCCTTTTCCCACTGCTCCTCCTCCATCTCTTTAATGGTGGCTATTTCCCTGCTTATCCCTAATAATCTGTTTTCACAGGTCACCTTTCCCGCCCCACTCACGGTACAACCCAGGGCCCCATGTGTTCTAAGCAAGTGCTCTACCACTGAGCTAATCCCGGAGTTCACTTTTCCCAAGTGCTCTCTTGCAGTCCCCTGGCTTCATTGGCCACCTATGGGCACGTGACTTTCAAATATCCACAGCAAGCTCCAATTTGAGCTGCATCGCCACTGGGTAGACAGTTGCTTGTGAGATATTCCCTTCCTGTTCCACATGTTGCTCATGTCAGACATAAGCATCATCTCTAAGATCTCTGTCTTCCTTGTCCCTTCTTTCATCCCTTAGCCACCATCTCAGGGCTTTTGTCCTTTGTATACTTTGTCCATTTCTCCTTATCTCTACCCTCATCTCCAGGGCTTACTGGCCAGTTTCATTGCTTAGTTTCTCAAACATGCCCTATGCAATCTGTTCCTGGTTTTCAGAACAATATCAAGTTTCATTTCCTTTGGGTTTTATGTATGCTTTATAGCTCCCCACCCAATACAAATTCCCAGCTCCAGTTATGTCCTCCAGGAAGTATTCTCCCACCAGGCTAGGTTCTAGCCCTTCCTATAGGCTCCCTTATCCCCTGTGTTAAATCCAGACATACATTGCATCACAGTTATCTGCCTATTTGGCTTACTGGATCTGATATCCTTGAGGGTAGAAAATGGCCCTGCTCACCTACTACCCGAGCACCTGGCTAGAGTCTTAGTCAAAGAATGTTTTTGTTTTACTGTGCTCTACAGGGCCTTATAGATGCTATAGCTCTACTACAAAGCTATACCCTCAGCCCCATCAATGAGTGTTTGTTGAATGAATAAGGGCTATCTGAGACAGACTCTTTGCTCTAAGGAGACATGGTCCCTGCCTCCTTTCAACTCCCTCCTCCCACTTACAGAGGCCACTGAAATTGCTTTCCATGTTAGAAAAATTTAGGCGAATCCCTTCCCCTCTCAGAACCCCCTATGCCTATAAAAAGGGGAGAATCACTCCTGCTAGCCTATCTTGCCCTGCCCTACACCTGAGCTGAAGCTTCCTAGAAGGAAGGGAGTGTCCTAAAACTTCTCCATTCCCTTCTTCAAACGGCCCCCCTCCCCCCAGCCCCACTTCTACTGGGTCCAGGAATCAGCATTTGAAGGAAGACCTCTCATAAGGGAAACTTGCAAGGCAAAGTCTGGGCACAGTAGTCTCCCATTCCCCAGCTTGGGCTCTGTTCAAATGGTGACCTGCTCCTGTAGGGAGCCCCACAGGGCACACAACTTCCATACTTACAAAGATGAGCGTATTGAAGAAGACCATCATGTTCTTAATGAAGCTGAAGCACTGCATGGTGGCTCCTAGGGGCAGATGTGCGAGTTAGGGCTTCATGTCCCCCACCCCACCTGGGCTGGCCCTGCCTTCTACACCCCAACACACCAGACCCCAACATCCTGGACCCATATCTCATCAAGCTTTCTCTGCATCTGAACTCTGGACTCCTCAGGATTTTACAAAGTTCCCATCCTGACATCTGTACCCACCTATACTACGTACCAGACCTTCTGCCAGTACTGGCGTCTCTGGGATCCTAACACCCCTGACTCCTGCACGAGCACCCCAAGCCTTACTCCCACACTGCAGGTAGGTCACTTCATATACCCTTACTTAACACCTGTATGTTCTAGGCTGCTCTCCAGAGCAAATCCAGACCTTTCCAGGACCCTCCCCATGGCTCTTCCAGATCTTCAAACGAATTTCAAAATTAATATCACTTCACAAGATAATCTCTATCCTATACCATCACCTGTTCAGACCTCTCGGCAGCTAGTTCTGAGAGGGATCCTGCTGAGGCTTCAGAAGAAAACAGAACAGCTCCAGGGAGCTTCCACTCTGTGAACCGGCAAGGCAGGCAGGCTCTCACACACCAGTGCTCACCTGCAGGTGGGGCAGGCGCTTTAAAAGCTTCCTTCTGCCCGCTCGCTGGCCCCACCCATGGCAATCAGCCTCCCCTTGTCCCTACTGCCCTCTGCTGCCTGGAGATTGGTCCCCATCACCACAGCAGCAATGGGCCTCCGCCTAGAAATGTCACCCATGGGTTATGCTTCTCCTGATCTCAAGAAGGGGGAGAAGGATGGGACTGAGGCAAGTGGCTTCCAGAACTTTTGAGTGCCCTGCATACAACAGTGCACACATACTTCTTATCCTACTTCTGCTAATGCACTCCTCCACACCCTATGCTCACGGCTCTGAGAGCACATCTCCCCAGGTTGTCATCCATATGTTCACACATCAAACACATAGTCACATATCTAAAAACAGCTACTGGTGCACACATGTGTGTGCGCATGCACTCTGGACTCCTTGTGCACTGACTCCCAGCAACTAAAAAACAATAGAATCAATAGAATATCTGAGATACATATTTTAAGACACTCTGCATCTGCCTCTGCCTTCCTCTTTGTCTATCTTTGTCTGCCTCTCTCTCTCTCTCTCTCTCTCTCTCTCTCACACACACACACACACACACACACACACACACCAACCATACTTTCTTTTTAAAAATTTTATTATTTTTAATATTATTTTAATTGTTTATAGACCTTTTTTAAATTAATTTTTAAGTTTATATGTGGTATTGAGAATTGAACCCAGTGCCTCAACACATACCAGGCAAGTATGCTACTGCTGAGCCACACCCCCAGCCCACCAGCCACACTTTCAAGAAAATGACCAAGTTTGGCAGCTTCTGTTCTCTGAGTAGCACATGATTCCCAGTCCTTTTCCCTCCATAAAACCTTAAGTTCCCTTTTTTTCCCTCTCTTTTCCTTCCCCATATTTTCCTCTCCAGTCTTCTTTTAGCATTCTGTGCATACCCTTTTTCTTTCTGCCAGCAGGTGGCATCATGGTCCCACAAAGGAGTCACCCCAGTTCCAAGGCTCTATAACCTCTGTCTTCATCAGTCCTCCCAGGACTACCTCCTTAACTTCCCATTCCACCATTCCTGATGAAGAGGTGTTGGGAAAGCCCTGGCTTTCCAGTTACTCAAACTGGGTGTTCAAATCTTGGCTCTGTCATTTCTTAGCTGTATGATCCTGGTGGCTTTTCTTAGGCTTGTTTTTAAACATCTGTTTCCTGGTCTGAATAGGTATGGGGTTTTAAAATGGGATTTTCTTCCTGCTCTAGGTCACAGGGGAAAGAGCATAGAGCAAAGTCAGAAGGAAGAGCCATATAGCACAAGGGCTAAGGGATGAGCTACACCTCCAGTCCAGGAAGTATATTTTTAAATTTTTTATAATTAAGTGGGAGGAGGCAACTAAACAAACAGAAGAGAGAGAGAATCATAATACTGAAGATTATAAACTGGGTTGCTGGAGACTGAGGTGGGAAGATCCTTTAAACCCACAAGTTCAAGATCAGTCTGAGGGGCTGTGGTTGTAGCTCAGTGGTAGAGTGCTTGCCTAGCATGTGTGAGACACTGGGTTTGATCCTCAGCATCACATAAAAATAAAGTTATTGTGTCCATCTACAACTAAAAACAATTTTTTAAAAAACCAAAAGGCTAGTCTTAGCAACCTATCAAGACTAGTCTTTAAAAAAGCAATAATACAGATTATGCTTAAAATGCATTACATATATTGTCTTTTTTCCTCCTTCACAACAATCCTATGAGATATTTTCTTTTTAATCCCCATTTTAAATATGGGGAATTGGAGGCATAGAAAAATTAAGTACTTGCCATGATCAATAGAACCCTGGGTCTACCACTTACAAGTTGTATGATTTGGAATCAACCTGTCAGTCAGCCTGACACAGGAGTGCACCTCTTAACCACTATGCCAACTCAGATGGAATCTAAGGAGGCAGGTCGGGTTGATTTCAATAAAGAGCAGGGGAGAAGGCCTTGGTCCTAGATCTGAGGAAAAGGAGGGGCAGGGAGTCTTACAGGTAAGTGGCTAAAGTTTGGTGGGGCAAGGTCATATTTTGAGACTGAGGATAAGGAGAGTAGAGGCTGGAGTCAGGGATGGTAAGATCTGCCACAGTAGTGCTGAGGGCCCTACCATCTTCCAGCAGGCTTCTATGGGACAGAAGGTGGAGATTAGGGTAGAAGGGAAAGGGATAGAGGGCTGAGTTATAGAGGGAAAGGCAAGTCCAAGTCCCCCAACTCAGTGCAAAGCAGGGCAGAGCCCCTATCTACAAGAAAGGAGATGTACACAGATGTACCCTTACATTTCCACCTGTATTGATTATTCATAAGGCTTTCTCTTTCATCTAACAGGTCACATTCTTCTATATGTCCCCAGTGCCCACACTAATATGAAGTTGTTAGTGAACATTTCCTGAATGAATGAATGAGCACAGAATAGCAAGAGATAATGCTCTGGACCTTGACCATCATGGACCTGAACCACCGCCTACCTCTAATTGTGTTACTTCATCTCACTGAGCCTCAATTTTCTTATACAGTCAATCCTTATTATTCATGGATTCCATAACTGTAAATTTACCTACATTAAAATTATTTTTTAACCCCAAACGAATACTTGTGACACTTTTGCAGTCATTTGTGTACATGCATAGCAAAGTAAAAATCAAAATATTTCTTTTTCATTCTGGGAATCAAACGTAGAACCTTGCACATCCTAGGCAACTGTTCTACCATACAGCTATATCCCCACCTCTTTTTATTTTGAGAGAAGCTCTCCCTAAGTTGCTGAGGCTGGCCTTCAATTTGCTATCCTCTTGCCTCAGCCTCCTGAGGAGCTAGCATTACGGATATGTGCCACCATACCTGACAAGGTAAAAAATTTGAGTTGCCAAACACATATACATTTCCAGCTGAGGTCTGTTGAATAAGGGGTCTTTTTTTTTTTTTTTGCTCTCATAAACAAATGTTGTTTTGAGAGTCTATTTAATGCCATGTTTTTTCACTTTTTTTTTCTTTTTGGTGATTTTGCAGGTTAAAATAGCTCCTAGTAGTAGTGCTAAAGTATCCTCTAGGTTCCTAAGCACAAGAAGCTTATAATGTGCTTTAGAGAAAATGAATATGTTAGATAAACTTGAATCAGGCACAGATTATAGTTCTGTTGGCCACAAGTTCATTGTTAATGACTCAATTCTATATATTAAATAAGGTATCTCCACACACAAAAAACAGGTTATGTGTTGATCATTAAACATTTTCAGAAAATGTTGTGACTGAGAGTTGTAGCAACCTGTGCATTTCCCCTGGGGATGATACAAAATTGGTTAACGTTTGTGGTGACTTTGTGGAACATAACTACAGGGAATAAAGAAAGTTGACTATGTACAAATGGGGATAATAATAGAATCTTCTTGTAAGTTTATCATGAAATTAGACAACGTTTTTAAAGTGTTTAACACAGTGTCTGACATATAACAAGTGCTCAATAAACATTGTTAATAATGTTAATGTGCATAAATGAAAAAATTGAGTGATTTTTTCCCCCCTACCTAGAATTTTTTTACCCAAGGGACAACCCAGCTCTATCTAGCTCTTGAGTTGGACCCAATGAAGAAAATTGTGAGGGAGCCGGCTCCATGGGGGGCCAGGACCTGTAATAAAGAGCACTACCCTTAAGCAGATTGTATGTCATAGAGGCCTTAGTTGCCCTGGTCAGCAACACCCCTCGGGCACACTGCAGAAGCTTCTTATGCCCATGGGGCCTTCTCAGCTTGTCCGTGCCCCTCGGCCCCGGGGCCTGAGTTCCCCTTATCGTAGGCCAGGTATGGGTTGGCCCCGTCCCCGGATTCCCAGTATGTTCAAGTGTAGCCGCAGAAGGTACCGGCAGAAACCTCAAGGCCCAGCTGCCACCAATCTTCCCACCATGACCACAGAAATCAGCAACACCCATACTGCTACCACCAGTGTGTGGATCCTCTCACCTCAAGGTTAGCAGAGAAGTAAGGTTGTAGAGGGGACTTGTGACTCAGAGTGGGGGTTTGAAAAGCAGGGCCGCTGGCTTTTCCTCACCTGCTTCTCTTTAGGCACTCTAAGGGACAAATTGTGAAATATCATCCCAAAGTTATGGTGGTATCTTGAAGGCAGTTTTCCTAAATGTTGACAGCTTTAATTTAAAAAAATAAATAATTATTTTTTTTTGTACTGGGAATTGAACCCAGGGGTGCTTTACCACTGAGCCACATCCCCAATCCTTTTTATTTTTATTTTATTTTTAAAGTTTGTACTACTATGTCACATCTATTATTATTATTACTATTATTATTATTATTTTGATATCAGGTCTTGCTAAATTGCTGATGCTAGACTTGAACTTCCTGCCTTAGCTTTCTGAGTTGCTGGGATTACAGGTGTGGTCCCAGCTATTGAGAGCTTTAATTGAGAATGGAGTGGCTGGGAGTAGAGGGCTTGGGGAGGTGGATGAATCCAAGGGCCAATGGGAGCTTCCAGAAATGCTAACTTCCCTTCCTTCTCCTTCCTTTTCCTCAGTTCTCAGACACCTCTGTCAACCTGGGAGCTTTCTGATCCTTTAGAAATGCCCAGAAGCTTGGCTTACTCTGGACCTTCATCTTCAAGGGGCTGTGGATGGTGAACCACAAATAAAATCGTTCTGCTCAAACTACCTTATTTCATACTGAGGGGTTTCTAACCAACTATGCCGGGTATGAGGGCAGGGTTGGGGCTGAATACTCCCAGGGACAGGCTTCAGTGAGAACAATAGGAATCGCAGACAGTGGAAGGACAGGACAAGGTCAGCAACACACAACTATCTTTGGCCTCAGCTTTTTTTTTTTTTTCAGTTGTAGATGGACACAATACCTTTATTTTATTTATTCATTTTTATGTGGTGTTGAGGATCAAACCCAGTTCCTCACACATGCCAGGCGAGAGCTCTTACCACTGAGCCACAACCACAACCCTTTTTTAAAAAATATTTTTTAGTTGTCAATGAATCTTTTATTTAATTTATTTATTTATATGTGGCACTGAGGATTGACCCAGGGCCTCACGCATGCCAGGCAAGCACTCTACCACTGAGCCACAACTCCAGCCCTGGCCTCAGCTTTTGATCTGCTCTATGAGGTAAGGGGCTCTCCTGCCTTCCACTCCCAGCTGCACAGGGAGATAGACATCTTGGAAGGTATGGGGAGGCATAGAGCATAGAGCATAGAGGGGTGGGATGAAAACAGACCCATAAGTGCTCCAGTAGGAGCTGTGTCCTGTTATGTGTGTGTGTTAAAGGGTGTGTGACAGGAAAATGGGAGTATAAGGCACATGTGACTGGATATGCCTCTGTCATGGAATGAGTGTTGTGGCAGGTTGTGTATGTCAAGGAGTATTAGTGAGGGAACGGGTATGCCTGAGACAGCATTGGCTCTGCTAAGAAAAATCAAGGTCAGGAGCGGGGATGGGGGCAGCCTGAAGGAGGAGAGAGTACAGAAAGGTTAGTCTGAGGAGGGCCTATCATCTTCAGCCCCCGCCATCCTCTGAGGTCAGTGTTTGCAGAACTGGCAGCTGAGCTGGGGCACTTGGGGGTGGGGCAAGACTGAGTTTGAGCCCAGAAATGGGGGAGGGTGCTGAGCTCTCTGGCCTGGGGATTTTCCATTTGGATTTCTGAGTGTGCGCATGTGTCATTGGGTGTAACTGAATTTCTGAGGGGTGTGTCTCCTTAGGGTTGTGTCCTACTGTTTGGGAACATTGTGAGGGTCTCTATTTCCAATGTGTTGCTTTGTGCTTGTTAGTGTGTGTCCTAATACCCCTGAGGGTTGGGTATGGGGTGGCCCCTTGGTGTTCAAGAAGCCTGGCTAATGATCTTTGCTGCCTATGAAGGGAAAATAAACTCTAAGTCCATCCAAGGCTTCCCAGAGACTGGGACCCTGCAGTGAGGTCTGGAGCAGATAATTCACTGTTGCATAGTACACAAAAGTGGTGAGCTTCTCAGGGTATGGAAAAGGGGTTGTTGAATATCAGACAGAGCTGGAAGGTGGCTGGGCCAGTGCCCTAGGCCCACAAAGGGGCCCTGAACATATAAAGATACCAGACACAATCCACAAACATGCAGTCATATAAATATAAATGGACTCACAGACACAAAGGCAGGAAACACACACATCCATACGGACACATAAATAGATACACACCGACACAAATGCATATAGACCCCCCACATGATACATGCAACAATACATACACATGCCTACAAATGAACATACACAGACACAAGCATACCAGCATATAGATGTAGACACATGCAATCACACTCATGCAAACCCAGGCACATACAGACACACACATGTAGACACACTCACCAGACTTCCCTGCCCCTGCAGCCCTGGGACCTAGAAGCCTCCCTCCCCTACATAAGGTGAGTGTGTGTGTGTGTGTGTGTGTGTGCATGCATGTATGCCATGCTTGTGTATATCTTTGTCCTTGAGAGTGAATGAGGTGTGTGTGTGTGTGTGTGTGTGTGTGTGTGTGTGTGTGTAATGGGGTGCTAAGATGCAGGAACTCAATGACATCATCTCTTCTGGCTATTTTTAGCTCTATCTGCAATGACGCTCCTCCATTGCCCCTCCTCCCCCTCCAGGCTCTCAGAGGCAGCAACAGCTAGAGGGCACCCACCACCTCAGTTTAGGTGGTCCCCTGGATGACTGGGTGCAGCTCACTCTCTTCCATCCAGCTAGAGTTCCCTGGCAGCTGAGAACACCAGTTCCCCAGCCAGAGGAGAACGCTTGAGCCATGGGGCAGCCTGGAGCAGGAGCCTGGGTTAGGTGAGCTCACCTGGCAGGTCTCCAGCCTCTAAGGTGCCTCTGCTTCTGCTTTTAAATGTGTAGCTCTGTAGCAGTTAATGGTTCCTGCTCTGTGCCAGGGAGGTGCTAAGTTCTGGAGATGAGACAGAGCAGTAAGCAAGACAATGGGAGTTCTTCCCCATGAGGGTTACAGCTCGGAGGGAGACAGACTTTAAACGCACCACACAGGCAGCACTTATTAAATAGTGGTAGGGCTCTGAACACAGGGGGCACGGTGTCTGTGACTCTCCTTTTTTCTGCTTCCCATAGATGGGATAACAGTAAGGAAACCAGGGGGAGCACACCCAGCCCCCCTTACCTTGTATCCTTACCCCAGCAACCATACCTCCAGATTTCTACAGGCAGTGCTTTCTTCTCACTCCCCAGGCTACGCTCCCAGTACCACACCAAACTTGCAAGTGATGGGCCCCCTTCACACACCCCTTTTCTTTGGATCCCCCCCTCCACAGCTGCAACTGATTCCTTGATTCCCTAAGAGGCAGGCCACTGCTCCCATATATAGATGAGAAAATCAAAATCAAGGGGGTGTGCAACCCAACAGAGATGTCAGGCAGGTGGAGGAAGAAGTGAAGAAGTGGGGGTGCACTTTCAGAAGCTTAGGAACAGCTGGCACAGATGCAGAGTTGAAGGCCAGGCCAGGGAATCATGAGATAAGGGGGAGGAGGATGGTGGCCTGAGGTGTCCAATGCCAGGAAGAAGGCTTCCTGCTCCAGCCAGCTTCAGGCAGCCACCAGAAAATCGGGTTTGGCAGCTTTAGTCTCCTGCTTTGGGACTGGAGGATGGGGTCCAGAAGGCTCCTGGGAGGTGGCCTGGGGCAGGCCCATCCTCCAGCCCTGAGTTTCATCAACCATGTGTTGGAGCATTTTATAATTTTGGGACCCTTTGGAGCATAGACAGAGCAGTTCTGGAGTGGAGTCAGGAGCCCTGAGTTTCAGTTTCTACCTGAGTTTCTACCCAAAGCCTAGAAATTTCTGTTCCCTTTCTAGCCTCAGTGGGCCCTCCCAGGAAGTGACTCTGGAAGATCTGTTTCACCATCCCCCAGCTCCTGCCCTCTGGGTTTTTCTGGGAGTCTGACTCAGGTATGAGAACACCAGGTCAAAGGGTAGGGGCCAGACCAGACAGCCTTTGGAGCACCAGGCTAGAGGTCCCTTGTCACTAATAGGTCAGTGTCTGGAGGCTGATCTCCAATATTACAATGCAATACCAATTACCCATCCTCACCAGTGCCTTCATTTCATCTACACCCTCATTTCCCATATCTCTTCCTTCCTTACCTCTGGGGAAGGCTTCAGAAATTCCTAGGGAATCTTCATGCCTCCTTCATTGCTCTTTGCCCTGTGTGTAACTCTCTCTCCCCTGCCGCCCATTTGGCTAGGCCAGTCTCCCACTGAATATTCTTCCCCCGGACCCTGGGGCAGGCCAGGGAGGAAGGGCTGTAAAGGAGACTGTTTTCCTGCTATTCTCAGATATGGAGACAAATGAGGGGCTTGAATGAGGTAGAATGAACTGTTGGGGCCTAGAACTGGGCTACCCAACAGCCTCAGGAAAAGTGAGAATCCCTCTCTTATCAGCCATCTTTTTCCTCTATCTCAGCGAATCCAGAGAAGAGAGCCTAGAGTCTAGATTTGCAAATTCTGGGAAACAAATGCTGAAAACCAGACCAAGTGAATGCTTGCTCTTGTCACCAAGTCAATGACAAAATTCACTAACCACAATAAAAGATAATGAAACTTTAGATTCATAGAGTCCACAGTCATGGAATCTTGGCATCACAGAATTCTAGCTTGGTGTAATCTGAGTTTCAGAAGCTTAGGAATCTAGAATGATGGCATCACTGAATCCTAGACCTCAGAATTAGAGTATCCTTGAATCGGAAGGTTTGAGAAGTTAATTAATAAAGCCCCTACCTTCAGATGAAAGTCTAAACCAGATTTCCTACTAGGGATGTGCAAAGGAATTCACATAAGAACTTAGAAGGGAGACAGACAGCCTGGGACACATGAACTTAGGGTGAGGTAATAAACCTGCAATAAACCAGACAGAAGACAGACTTTGCCCATGAGGACACATTCCTCGTTCCTGAGGATGAGGGGAGGGAAGAGGAAGGTGGGGATAGAGTAGAACTATAAAAAACGAAGATAACATAACCTAAGAAACAAATCATAGTCGGGTGTGGTGGTGCACACCTGTAGTTCCAGCACTTAGGAGGCTAAGGTAGGAGGATCACTTGAAATCACAAGTTTGAGACCAATTTGGACAAACACAGTAATTATCTGTCCCCCTAAAGAAACAGATCCAGGATTTTTGTTTTGTTTTGTTTTTATTTTTTATTTTTGGTGTTTAGCTTTTTGAATTCTTTATATACCCTAGAGATTAGTGCTCTATCTGATGTGTGAGCGGTAAAAATTTGCTCCCAAAATATAAGCTTTCTATTTACCTCACAGATTGTTTCTTTTGCTGAGAAGAAACTTTTGAGTTTGAATCTATCCCATTTATCGATTCTTGATTTTAATTCTTGTGCTATAGGAGTCTTATTAAAGAAGTTGGGGCCTAATCCCACATGGTGGAGATTAAGGCCTACTTTTTCTTCTTTTAGATGCAGGGTCTCTGGTTTTATTCCTAGGTCTTTGATCCATTTTGAGTTAGGTACACTCATACAATGCTGGTGGGACTGCAAATTGGTGCACCCAATATGGAAAGCAGTATGGAGATTCCTTGGAAAATTGGGAATGGAACCACCATTTGACCCAGCTATCCCTCTCCTCGGTCTATATCCAAAGGACTTAAAAACAGCATACTACAGGGACACAGCCACATCAATGTTCATAGCAGCACAATTTACAATAGCTAAACTGTGGAATCAACCTAGATGCCCTTCAGTAGATGAATGGATAAAAAAATGTGGCATTTATTCACAATGGAATATTACTCAGCAAAAAAGAGAATAAAATCATGGTATTTGCAGGTAAATGGATGGAGTTGGAGGAGATAATGCTAAGTGAAGTTAGCCAATCTCAAAAAGACAAATGCCTAATGTTTTCTGTGATATAAGGTGTCTGACTCATAGTGGGGTAGGGAGGGGGAGCATGGGAGGAATAGATGAACTCTAGATAAGGCAGAGAGGTGGGAGGGTAAGGGAGGGGGCATGGGGTTAAAATTATGGTGGAATGTGATGGTCATCATTATCCAAAGTATATGTATGAAGACATGAATTGCTGTGAATATACTTTGTATACAACCAGAAAAAGAAAGAAAGAATGAATCCAGGAATGCTGGCACTTGCCTGTAATCGCAGGCACTCAGAAGCTGAGGCAGGAAGATTATAAATTCGAGGCCAGCCTGGTCTCCTAAATTTAGGAGACCTTATCTCAAAATACAACATCAAAAGGGCTGGGAGTATAGCTCAACAGTAAAGTGTCCCTGGGTTCAATCTCTAGTACTGCACCCAAAAAGCAAAAAAGAATAAAAAATCTGGGCAAGATGGAACATGCCTATAATCCCAGCTACTCAGGAGACTGAGGCAGAATGATCACAAGTTCAAGGCCAGCTTGCGCAACTTAATAAGACCCTGTCTCAGGGTTGGGATTGTGGCTCAGTGGTAGAATGCTCACCCAGCATGAACAAGGCACCGGGTTAGATCCTCAGCACCACATAAATGTAAAAATAAAGATATTGTGTCTACCTAAAATTAAGAATAAATATTTTTTTATTTTTTTAAAAAAGATAAGACCCTGTCTCAAAATTAAAAGAAAGAAAGGAAGGAAGGGGTGGGAATGGATGTAGCCCAAGTGCTTGCCTAGCATGTACAAGGTCCTGGGTTGAACCTCTAGTACAACACAAAAAGCTGGGTGTGGTGGCACATGCTTGTAATTCCAGCAGCTCAGGAGGCTGAGGTTGGAGGATTTCAAGTTCAAAGCCAGTCTCAGCAACTCAGGAAGGCTCTAAGCAACTCAATGAGACCCTATCTCAAAAATTAAAAATAAAGAGGACCAGAGATGTGGCTCAGTGGTAAAGCGCCCCAGAGTTCAATCCCTAGTACCAAAAAACACGCCCCTCCCCCGAAAAAAAAAGAACAATCACTAAATAGCTGAGTATATTGGCTAATTGGCCCCAACACTTCCAGCTTCCCCCAAAGTGCAGGTGATATCAGTCAAGGACATTTCCGAAAGTTAGTAAGACTTCTTATCACATAGGAGGCTGACAACTCATGTCTATCTATCTTTTTTGGCAAGATAGGCACCAAAATATTCCACATTTTTCTTGAGGTGGCTGTGAGGCACTGACATTCTTCAAAGGAGATGGTGAGCCCTGAGCTACATGGTGTACATGAAAGTCATCTCAGGTAGTGGGGATCCAGAACCCCTGGTAAGGCCCTGACAGGGGACCTTGCTGAGGGCCCCTGTCTGGTGTGGTGCCTGAAGGAGACAGGCATCTATAAAAAAGGAGCCAATCTTGCTAGGCATGGTGGCACACAATTCTAGCAGCTCAGGAGGCTGCGGCACAAGTTCAAAGCCAGCCTTAGCAATTCAGTGAAGCTCTAAGCAACTTAGCAAGAATCCTATCTCAAGGAGGGGCTGGGGATATAGCTTAGTTGGTAGAGTGCTTGCCTTACATACACAAGGCCCTGGGTTCAATCCCTAGGACCAAAAAATAAAAGGAGCTAACCTTGAGGTATGGAGACCCTTGTCTGATCTATGGGGCTGGTTATTCAGCAAACAGCAGAGGTATTTATCTAGCATTTCTGGGAAACTATTGCAAACTCAGGAACCTAAAAGGAGCAGCAGCTCCAAAGAGAGGCAAATGCCAGGCCCTGCTGGGCATGGGAAATGGGGCAATGTCAGCTGAAGGTCCTCTTGCTCAGCTGCCTGTCTGTGGATTCAGCTCAATACCTCCACTGGAACCTCTATTCATAACCCCCATTTTTCTCCCTCTCCTTGCTTGCCCCCTATTCTACCTACTTATACCTGCTGTGTGACCTCTGGCAAACCCTGTCCCCTCTCTGGACCTCAAAACTTCTTTGTTTTCTTTTGAAGTCTATAATTGGGTCTGTAAGGCAGCTTTTAGTATTATGTAGTACTGGTTTTGTCCTGAACAGTTCTAGCTTCAGATATCTCCATATTTAGCTTCCAGGGAAAGTGTTAGCTTCAGGAGAAAATGTAGGGAATAGGGAATAAAAATATGCTCAGATTTGACATCCTATATTTGTCAATGCTGATGATAGGTATATTCATAAATCTTAGATAATGCCCACAATCACCACATTGTGTATATAAATCATTATTCCTTTTAAAAAATATTACTTTAGTTGTAGATGGACAAAATCCCTTTATTTATTTATTTTTATGTGGTGCTGAGGATCGAACCTAGTGCCTTATACTTGGTAGAATGCTCTATTACTGAGCCACAACCCCAGGCCTCATTATTCCATTTTTTGGAGGGGGATCAAACATAGGGTCTCTCAAAAGTGCTAAGTATGCATTTTACCACCAAGCTATATCCCCAGCCTTCACTGTCCCCATTTTATAGGTGAATGAAATAAAGTTCAGAGGGGGTAAATAACATGCCCAACATTATCCAACAGGGAATAACAGAATTGGAATTGCATCTAGGTCTGTCTCTCTAAATTTGAGGGCTACAGTGTTAGGTTAGCATTATTCCAAGTGGCTCCAGTAAAATGAATCTATGGATCGGAATTTCAAGAAGTGGTTCATGTGGCCAGTTCAATATATGATAGTGTGCAATGGGGGCTGACAGCTTCTTGTGCGGTGGGAAAAACCTGAATTGAGAATCTTTTTTTTTTTTTTTTTTTAATATTTTTGTAGTTGTTGATAGACCTTTATTTTTTATTTATTCCTACTTGGTGCTGAGAATTGAACCCAGTGCCTCACACACGCCAGGCAAGTGCTTTACCGCTGAGCCCCAGCCCCAGCCCCCTGAACTGAGAATCTTTTTTTCAAGAATTCGGTATTTTTAGCCCAGGTTGGGTTGGAGGTGAGAAGGTTGGAAAGGAGAACCAGCTGGTTCAGAGCTGTTCTTCAGGATGTTGAGAGGCTGCTGATGTTGCTCCTGAAGAGAGTTTTATGTACTGGGGAGAAGCTGTAAATGGGGTTTTTTCCACTTTCTGAAATGAGCTGGCTTCCCCCTCCCTCAGTTGGAGCTGATTAACAGACCTCAGGAGCCTGGGGGCAGTGGGACTTTCCCTCCCACTGGGACAATATCATGGTGTGTTGACACTAGATCTAGAGCTTTGAGATTCCAAACAACCTTGCACAACTGTTTCTCTTAATTGATCTAAAGAAAGTGGGAGGATTTCAGATGTATTCCTGACCCCTGACCAAGGTTGGGTCATCCTAGGAGGCTGGGAGATCCAGGAAGTAACTGGCTAACAGGAACAGGGCTAGAGGCAGCTCTGGGGGTCATCTCATCTTACTCTAAGGGTGAGGGAGGAGTCTGAGATCTAAACAGGATACAAGACTTTGTGTACAACCAGAGAAATGAAAAATTGTGCTCCATTTGTGTACTATAAATTGAAATACATTCTGCTATCATGTAACAAATTAGAACAAATAAATAAATTAATTTTAAAAATGAAACAGCAAGGCAAAAAAAAATACCTCTTAATTTGCTTTGCTCTTTCAGTTGTTTTTTTTTTTTTTTAAATCTATCCTCCACAAAACTGTAGAAGTGTAAATGTGAGCATACATATTAGAACTCAAATTTATGGTGTATTCTGGGTACAATCTTACTAATTTTTTGCTTGGAATAGAATTTATCTTTATTTTGGCCTATAAAATTAAAAAATAAAATAAAATAAAAAGTCATTGCTGTCCCCACCATGTGCCAGGCACTTCCCTAGCACTGAGGATACAAAGTTGAATCAGTCCTGGTCCTTGCCCTTGAGAACTTGCAGACTAATAGGGAAAATAGTTGGCAACACCAAGAAAGATGTCAAGACTGAAAGAGAAGTTTAGACTTTGTACACTGGGAGCTTAGGCAGGGACACAGATACCTAGAAGCAACCTGAGAAAGAAACACAGGGTTTTGTTTTTGTTTTCCAGGTAGGCTTAAAGAATGGACAAAGTTTTAGCTGAAGCCAAGAGGAAAGGGCTTTCCTGACTAAGGAACAGCATGAGTGAAGGTCCAGAGCTGGCACTGATCGGCTCTGTGGCATGAATAAATTGCCTTGGGAGGCTGGCCCTTGAGGCTGGAGTGGAAGTCCGAATCAGGACCAGGACTTGAGATCTGGACTGTTTTTGCTTTGTGAGCAGGTCCCAGGTATCAGGAAGCCCCAGGGGTAACAGTTGTCAGGGAAACCTGAGGAAACTGTAGCTGAAAGATTTTTTTTTCAAGCTGGAAGTTTCTTAACAGTAAAGGTGTGTGTTCATGTATTCTCACTATACTCTAGTCATCTTGGGGCGGACTGGAAACTTCCTTTAATACCAGACATAAAGCCCTGGCCCCATCTCTCTCCCTAGAAGGATGCAGGCCCATCTTGAGGTCACTAGATGCCCGCCCCCACCACCACCCTGGTTTCAAGGCCATTGAGCACCTCTCCTTCCTTCAGCAGCTTCCTCCCCACTTTCCTCTCTTCTCCATTCTCCTCCCATCTCAGCTTCTGGCTCTGAGAAGGATGCGGTTGTCCACAATTTCTGTAGAGCCTTCCCAAAGCTCCTGTGAAGCAAATCTGCTCTGGTTCGTGGTTGTTCTTTCCATAAAGCCAGATGCACCTGGCACCAGCGCCGGGCTGGAAGCGCCTCTCCTGACCTAAGGGCTTCAGGACACTAAATGGGTGCATGAGTGGTGACTGGAGGTGGGAGTCCAGGGACGCTGTTGTATTTAGTCCTTGCTGGGAGGTGTCAGGTGGAGAGAAGGAAGCTGAGGTCTATTAGGCCCTCCTGAACTACCAGAACCCAATGAAGAGTGTGGAAGATTGACAGTCACCTTTAGTAGATGGGATCCTGGTCTCCAGGACTGGGCCTGAGATTTTAGGAGTTAAAAGTTTAAGGTTGGTGAGAAGATTTAGGACTGGTGGGGTAGAGGATACAGGAATCTACGGACCTCTGAGGGACCGCTCCAAGCCTGAAATCAGCCTTCTGCCTCACTTGTACTGATGTGTTTAGGCACCAAGAGCTAATTCCTCCCATCCCTATCCTTCAGGGACTCCTTGTCTCCCAGGGGACTGCTGAGGGCAGGATGGAGGGGGTGCAGAGAGAGCTCCCAAGGGCTTCCCCTTAGGAAGCAAAACTGCAAAGACATTGTGAGTGGTTTGTGTTGAAAAATGCTTGTATGTATAGGCAAAGAGAGATGCATTTATTGAGTGCCTACTGCATGCCAGACTAAATAGGAGTGTTTTCTTATGTTTTTCTTGGTATTCTATAATCAGAAAAGAACAAGTCTGCGTGGGGCACACCTGTAGTCCCAGTTACTCGGGATGCTGACGCTACCCAGCAATTGGAGATCAGCTTGGAGAATAAGTGAGACCGCATCACTTAAAAAAAAAAAAAATACAGCTCTAGCGCTCTAGCGCTTGCTCTCGCACTCTCTCTCTCCATATATATATATATATATATATATATATATATATATATATATATATATATATTTCCCCCCTCCCCCCTTCTTTTAAATAGGCCTGGGGTTTCAGTACTACAGAGCCACTTAGTGTTTGGTCTTGGAAATTTTGCTTTAACTTCTCCAAACCTCAGTGGTCTTATCTGTAAAATAAGAATAATAGAAATATCTATGCGCAGGGTTTGTTGTGAGGGTTAAATGAATTAAAACATCTATGGTGTTTGAAACAATACTACCTAAGTGGCAGCAATGAGAATACCAGTTTGGGGTATGTGGGGGAATTGGGGAGCAAAAAGCCTCCTGGAAGAGTGGAAATCTGAGTTGAGTCTCAAAACAGGAATAGGATCTAGTCTGGAAATAAAGGGGAAGAAGAGAAAGACATTAGTGACAGAGAATAGCATGGGAAAACCCAAGCAGGTAAGAGAAGATGGGGAATTTGAGGAAACTGTAAGGTTTAAGGCAGTCAGTAGAAAAAGATGAGGTTAGATAGGTAAGCAGGGGCCATCTTGGCACACACTTGTAAGCCTTTAACACATGAACCTTTGGTGGACATTCGCAATCTAAGCTATAGTAGGAGGTGTGAGGTTGATACTCTTATTTCCAGCAGGGAGCCGGAAGAGTAACACATTTGAGGGGAAGCTGAATTCAGTTTGGGATATGCCTGTGACCACATCCTTGGACAGAATCTCAATAATTTGGATTCTTTAATCCCACTTGGCAATTACTCTGCCTTAAAGATGGAAGAGGGGCAAGGCATGTTGGCACACACTTGTAATCCCAGTGGCTCTGGAGGATGAGGCAGGAGAATCAGGAGTTCAAAGCTAGCCTCAGCAACTTAGCAAGGCTCTAAGCATCTCAGTGAAACCCTGTGTCTAAATAAAATACAAGGGGGCTGGAGATGTGGCTCAAGCGGTAGCGCGCTCGCCTGGCATGCATGCGGCCGGAGTTCGATCCTCAGCACCATATACAAATAAAGATGTATCCGCCGAAAACTAAAAAAATAAATAAATATTAAAATTTTCTCTCTCTCAAAAAAAAAAAAAAAGAAAAAGAAAAAAAAGAAATCAGCCAAAGGCATGTTGCCAATGCCTCCTTTCACTTCAAATGGAATTGACACAAGTACTTTTAAATAAATAAATAAAATACAATTTTTAAAAGGTCACTTAAAAAAAAAAACACAGCTCTAGCACTCTAGCGCTCTCTCTCTCTATATATATATATAGATAGATATAGATATAGATATAGATATATATCTCTATATCTATCTATCTATCTATCTCTATATATGTATCCCCCAGGGGAGGCTGGGGAAGTGCTTCAGTAGTTAAGTGCTCCTAGTACTAAAACAAAACAAAACAAAACAAAAAAAATGGAAGAGGCCACTGCTGGCTGGCTGTTCCCTGGCTTTGGCATATTGGAGGTCTGGATGGGGAGCCATGGTAGCAGCCCCTGCTACCATCACCAGGTAGGGCCTGTTGTGTTTCCTTTCATTGTTCAGGCTACCAGGCAGTTTTGGGGGGCATAGTCATATTATGTAAACTCAAGGATTGGGTTGTTAGACTGTTCCCAAAGAGTATCCAGGACGAGGGGCACTGTTCTGTGCTTCTGGGATTACTATCTCTTACTTTATAGCTAAGGAAACTGAGGCTCAAGAATTGAGTGACAGATGGGCTGGAGTTGTAGCGCAGTGGTAAAGCATTTGCTTAGCATGTGTGAGGCACTGGATTTGACACTCAGTGCCACATAAAAAGAAATAAATAGCTGGGCACAGTGGCACACAATCTGTAATCCCAGTGGCTTAGGAGGCTGAGGCAGGAGGATCTCATGTTCAAAGCCAGCCTCAGCAAGGTGCTAAGCAACTCAGTAAGACCCTGTCTCTAAATAAAATACAAAATAGGGCTGAGGATGTGGCTCAGTGGTTTAGTGCCCCTGAGTTCAATCCTGGATACCAAATAAATAAAATAAAAGTATTGTATCCATCTACAACTTAAAAAAAAATTTAAAAAAAAGAAAGAAATTGAGTGGCAGAGCCAAGAGGTAAGGGAAGTCTGTGTGTAATGTAGTCTCACACAGTATTAGCTACACATCATCAATGGTGACATTTGCTTTAGGAGGGAAGAAAAGCATTAAGCAATTGCATTGCTTCTTTTTTTTTAATTTTTTTTTTAGTTGTTGATGGACCTTTATTTATTTATTAATTAATATGTAGTGTTGAGAATCGAACCCAGTGCCTCACCCATGCCAGGCAAGCGCTCTACCACTGAGCCACAATCTCAGCCCTGCATTGCTTCTTTGGTGAAGCAATGCAATCTGGAGGATTACTCAGGAGGTTGAATCAGGATTGCAAGTTTGGGACCAATTTGGGCAACTTAGTAAGACCCTGTCTCAAAATAAAAAATAAAAAGGGCTGAGATGTTGATCAGTAGTAGAATGCTTGCCTAACACGCACAAGCCCCTAGGTTCAATCCCCAATACCACACACACACACACACACACACACACACACACACACACACACAAAATATTGTTTTCTGTCTCCTCATCCAGCAATCTTTGGCAATCAGCCATTGCACACAGTGAGGGAGACCTTACCATCCAAGGGGCCTATAGGCAGAATGTGTCCTCAGAGCCCCCAGAGTGGCAAGTGGAGATTCCTGCAGAGAGCTCCCACAGATCTCATTCTCTAGCATTGATCAGCCTGCACCTAATTTTGCACTAGTATCTCACTAGAAGCTGGAACCCTAGTGTCTATTCATTTTTATATTGGGGTTCAGGACAAGTTTATATTCTATTCTTAGGTTTTCTTTTTCTTTCTTTTACCTTTTTTTTTGGCGGGGGACAGTAATCAGGATTGAACTCAGGGGCACACGACCACTGAGCCACATCCTCAGCCCTATTTTGTATTTTATTTAGAGTCAGGGTCTCACTGAGTTTCTTAGCCTCTTGCTTTTGCTGAGGCTGCTTTGAACTTGTGATCCTCCTGCCTCTGTCTCCCAAGTGGTTTCTTCTCTTTTTGTTGTGGTATCAAGGATTGAACTGGGGCTGCTCTACCACTGAGTATATCCTCAACCCTTTTTTTTTTTAATTTTTGGTATTAGAGATTGAACTCAGGGAACTTTATCAGTGAACTACATCCCAGTCCTTGGTTTTTTTTTTTTTTGTACTAGGGATTGAATTCAGGGGCACTCAACCCCTGAGCCACATCCCCAG
The DNA here is from genome assembly GCF_047511675.1 of Marmota flaviventris. Classification (NCBI taxonomy): domain Eukaryota; kingdom Metazoa; phylum Chordata; class Mammalia; order Rodentia; family Sciuridae; genus Marmota; species Marmota flaviventris. Next base: position 35,687,386 of record NC_092507.1, on the reverse strand, counting down.
CCCTATTTTGTATTTTATTTAGAGTCTCACTGAGTTGCTTAGTGCCTCCCTTTTGCTGAGGCTAGCTTTGAGCTGGCAATCCTCTTGCCTCAGCCTCCTGAGCCCCTGGAATTACAGGCATGTCCTACTGTGCCCGGCTGCCCAGTCCTTTTTTGAGACAGGGTCTGACTAAATTGCTGAGAGTGGCCTGAAATTTGTGATCCTCCTACTTCAGACTCCTAAATCGCTGAGATTATAGGTGTAAGCCACCACATCTAGCCCTAACCCTTTTTATTTTTATTTTTTAGTACTGGTGATTGAACCCATTGGGGTGCTTTACCATTGAGCTACAACCCCAGTCTTTTTTGTCTTTTCTTTGAGAGAAGGTTTTGCTAATGACCTCAAACCTGTGACCCTCCTACCTCAGCCTCCCAGGTAGCTGAGATTACAGCAAGCACCACTATATCCATATTTATTTTACTTTTCTTTTTTAAAATTTTTTTAGTTGTAGTTGGACACAATACCTTTATTCCATTCATTTATTTTTATGTGATGTTGAAGATCGAACCCAGGACCCTGCGCATGCTAGGCGAGCGCTCTACTGCTGAGCCACAATCCCAGCCCCTTATTTTACTTTTCAAGAAAAAAAAAAATCATGTAATGAAGTGATGCATTCTGTCTATGGGGGGATTAAGAAAAACTGATTCTTTTTGTTGATGATTGGGGAAAAGTTGTAGGACATAAAAAAAAATATTTGCTAACTTTCATCTGTGATCCATTAAGTTTTTTCTCCTGGTGTTTAAATGATTGAGGCAGGGCTGGAGATGTGGCTCAAGCGGTAGCGCGCTCGCCTGGCATGCGTGCGGCCCGGGTTCGATCCTCAGCACCACATACAAACAAAGATGTTGTGTCCGCCAAATACTAAAAAAGTAAATATTAAAAAATTCTCTCTCTCTCAAAACAAAATCTTCTTCTTTAAATGATTGAGGCAGACTGATATGATAAGATGATAGTCATATTTTCAGTAACTAAGATGGGATGACTTATAAAAAAATGTTTAAGTAATGTTTGTTCATTGTGAAAAACTTGGAAAACACAAGCAAGCAAAAAGAAAAACATAGAAAGCCTTTACTAAGAGATAAAAAAATGATATCACTTTAACTTATTACCTTTTTTTTTTCATTTCTGGGGATTTGAGATTTTCTTTTACATGCTTTATATACTATATGAATGGCTGGTGCCACACATCTGTCATCCCAGGTACTTGGGAGGCTAAGGCAGAAGGATCTCAAGTTCGAGGCCAACCTCAGCAATTCAGCAAGACCCTCAGTAACTTAATAAGACTTGTCTCAAAATAAAAAAAATTAAAAAAAAAAACTATCTTGGACTGGGGATATAGCTCAGTTGGTAGAGTGCTTTCCTTGTATGCACAAGGCCATGGGTTCAATCCCCAGCACCACAAAAGAGAGAGAGAGAGAGAGAGAAAAAAAAAAAGGACTAGTGATAAAGTACCCTTGGATTCAATTCCCAGTACCAAAATAATAATATTAATAATAATATGCATAAATAATTTTGTATCTTGCTTACTTATTTAACAAAATTAAAAGAACTGTCCCATATCTGGCTACAAGTAACTGGGAGTACAAGCACATGCCATGGTATCTAATTCTAAAATTCTTTTACAATTTTTTTAATAAACTAGAATTAAAATCTTTTTTAAAAATATGTTGTTAGTTGTCAATGGACCTTTATTTTATTTATTTATATGTAGTGCTGAGAATCAAACCCAGTGTGTATACATGCTAGGCAAGCACTCTACTGCTGAGCTATAACTCCAGCCCCTCAAATCTTTTTTTTATACCTTTATTTTATTTATTTATTTCTGTGTGGTGTTGAGGATCAAACCCAGTGCCTCACACATGCTAGGTAAGTGCTGTACCACTGTACTGCAACCAGAGCCCCTCTTTTACAAATTTTTAATCACCATATAATCTACTATATAGAGTTATCATATTTATTTTGTGAAACCTTTATTCTTTTTTTTTTTTTGTACCAGTAATTGAACCCAGGGGTGCTCAATTACTGAGACACATCCCCATCTCTTTTTTATATTTTATTTTGAAACGGTCTTGCTAGGTTGCTCAGGACCTCACCAAGTTGCTGAGGCTGACTTTGAACTGTGATCCTCCTGCCTCAGCCTCCTGAGCCCCTGGGACTACAGGCTTATGCCACTGAGCCCAGTACCAAACCCTTATTCTTAGATATATAGATTGTTTCTATTTATTTTTGCTATTATAAAAATGCTCTGATGAGGGCTGAGGTTGTAATTCAGTGGTAGATTGTTTACCTAGCATGCACAATGCCCTGGGTTTGATATACTGTACCCTCTGTGCACCACAGGGGAAAAAAAAGTGTCATGATGAAAATTTTTGTGTATGCCGCTGGACATAGTGGTGCACATCTGTAATCCCAGTGGCTGGGAAGGCTGAGGCAGGAGGATCGTGAGTTCAAAGTCAGCTTTAGCAATTTAGTGAGGTTCTAAGCAAGTTAGCAAGAACCTGTCCCTAAATGAAATATAAAAAGGACTGGGAATGTGACTCAGGGGTTAAGTGCCCCTAGGTTAAAAAAAAAAAATCTTTGTGCATAAACCTTTGTCCATGCTTTTTTTGGCAACAGCAAGATCTGGCTCTGCCAAGGAGGTCAGATCTCATCGTTCTCTTTGGTGTTTCTTCAGTCCTTCCTCCCTACTCCGAAGCCCTTCCATAAAATGACTTGACATCCTCCTAAAAACTCTGTTCATATATTGGATTATTTTCTTACACATTTTTCTGGAAGTATCTGGGTCAGATAATTTTGATTTTTAAGAATATTGATACGGTATGTTGTGCCTCAATGGTTGAGTGCTTGCTTGGTATGTGTGAGGCACTGGGTTCAATCCTCAGCACCACATAAAAATAAATAAATAAAATAAAGGTATTGTGTCAATATACAACTAAAAAAACAATAAAAATTGATATGTATTTCTTCTAGAAAGATTGTGCCAATCGCACTCTATTACCCTGTTATTAATGTACCTGCGTTATGACATAGCACTATTAATGTTATAAAAGTTCTTGTTGATCTGAGTGTCACAGCACTTGCCTAGCATGTTCAAGGACCTGAGTTCCATTCCCAGCACTGCAGGAAAAAACAAACAACTAAACAAAAAACACTTGTTAATTTAATACTTGAAAAACAGAATCTTCTATTTTTCTGGTGTTGTTTCTTGGAGGTCTAAGAGACTAAGAAACGTGTCCATTATCAAGTCAATGACTTGATCTACTCTGGCTGATAAATTCCTCCACTGATCAGACTGTTTGTTTTACTAAATTGGTGGGGTTTGGCTATTGTCATGGACGGGTGTGTGTGTGTGTGTGTGTGTGTGTGTGTGTGTGTGTGTATGTGTATGTATGTTGAATGTGTATGGTAGTTACAGAAAGGGCTGAGGACCAGGTGCAGGAAAGGGATAATGCATATGCCATGTGGGGCAATCCATAAGCTAAATTTGGATAGTGGAAGCAGAGAAAGAGGTGGATATGACAGTATAATTGCTCTGGGGATTTTCAGACCTTTTGGAATGGGGGTTTGAGCCAATCTTATCTGGTTCATTAAGAGGCAGAGAGAACTCCAGCTAACAACTAGATCATACTATGTTAAGGCAAAATTAATCTCCCTAAAGCCTCCCCCTGATCAAAAGTATTTATCTTTGGGGCCCTTGGAGAACAAGTCTATTCCCTTTGTCTCACAACTATAATTTTATTATCTGGCTTTGAAGTCAGAACTGGGTTTTGAATCTGGGTTTTGCCCTTAACTATGTGACCATGAAATCTATAATGTAGTTGACAGGAAATTGGAAATAAAGAAATAAGTAAAATATGTACATGACAGATAGAGATAAGTGCTATGGCAAGGAAGCAGGTAAGGGGAAGTGTGTCATAGGAATAATTTGCCATTTCATATGAGATAGACAGGAGGTCTCATTGATAAGGTGATATTTAAGCATAGACCTCCAAGAAAAGAGGAAGGAAATCCTGCCTATACCTGGGGGAAGATTGTTTCAGGCACAGAGTAAAGCTTATAAGTATAAAGTCTCTGAGGTGGCAGTGTGTGGGATGTGTTTAAACCAATAAGAAGGTCAGCATCTGAAACAAAATGAATTTGCCCTCTCCAAGCCTCAGTTTCTCAATCTATCAAATGTAGATGATAATAATATCTATATCGCAGAGAGGATGTAATGAGTAAATGTGATAATTCTTAGCACATTGCCTAGATCTTGTAAGCTGTTGTTATTGACATGACAGCTGAGCTGGAGGTATGGCACTTGCACGTGTGAGGCCTGGGATTGAATCCTAGCACCATGGGGTTTGGGGAGAGCAACAGAAAATTCTTCAACCCTGTCAACCTTTTTTACTTTTGATCATAATTTGAGGTTTTACCTCCATCCTAGTTTTCCTCTTTATAATTCACGCTTCTATTAGTTTATAACCTGTAGTTTGTTCATCATCACTAAATGGTAACCAGCGCCTACTATATGCTACACACTAGGTTATAGAACTTAGTCTTAAGATTCCTACTGACCAGTAGGGAGGACAATACCTCTACATTAGTAGCCATCACATAAAATAGAATAGGTCAAGAGAAAAACAAGCAAAATGCTCTGAGGGTTCAGAGGTGACCACATGGAAGGCTTCCTGAAACAGGTTACATTTGGGCTGATCTTTAAGAAAGGCTTTTCACAAATACAGAAATATAGAGGGCATTTCAGAAAGAAGGAAAAGGTGTGAGCTGGGCACAGAAATCCGTATGCCTGAGTCATAGATGAGGAAGTGGAAACTGCCTGGGATGGTGTAAGCATAGTGTGCTGTGAGGTAAGAAGTGGGGACCAGATTCCAAAGCAACTTGATGGTGAAGTTACGGAGTTTAGACTTCATCTATAAATGACAGAGAGCCATCAAATAGTGTTTTTGTTTTTTAGATCGAATCCCGGGGCAGTTATTTTAACACAGGGCTACATCCCCAGACTTATTTATTTATTTATGATTTTGCTAAATTGCTAAAGGTCTTTCTGAATTGCTGAGGCTAGCTTAGAACTTGTGATCCTCTTGCTTCAACCTCCCAAGTAGCTGGGATTATAGATGTGCATCACCACAAATGGCTCACCATCAAACATTTTTAGGCAAGGAGCAATAAAGTCATAATTGTGTTTTCAAATAATTGCTCTGGCTGCAGTGGAGAGCTTAAAGACAGCAGGCATGGGGGCAGGGAAGGCGTGGAATGGAATGGTCCAGGAGGCTGTTAAAGCTGCCCAAAAGAGTATTGATGAGGTCTTAGGAATGGAAATAGGGAGGAAATATGACAGAAATGCAGGAAGAGACCGAGGATGCTCCACCTACTTCCTGAGTGTTGGCAGGGATCATACAAGAATTGCCCAAATATGGCTATAATGAAATTGTGCTGTTAACTCTTCTGAAATTGGGCTTTGGGTGATTGAGGTCAGCTATTTTCAGTCCCACTTTCAGAGAGGGAAGATGGACAGGAGGGATGTGCCTGCACTGGCACCTTCCTGTTTTGGTATTTGTAAACTGCACAAAGTGTCAGAAGCTGTGGGCACTTTAGCCATCACACTGCACTTTAGGGATCAGCTTTCTAAACAGAGATTTTCTTTTCTTTTTAATACTTTTTTAGTTGCAGATGGACACAATACCTTTATTTTTATTTATTTATTTTTATGTGGTGCTGAGGATCAAACCCAGGGCCTTGAACATGCTAAGCGAGTACTCTACTGCTGAGCCACAACACCAGCCCCCTAGCTACTGGTCCTTTCAAAGAGGAAAGCCAATCCGGACCCCCTAGGATTTGAGATTTATGAGTCTAGTTGACTAAATCCATAACCACCTACAGCAGGAGTCTGGAGGAGCTTTGGCCTTGAACATGTATAGCCACTCAATCTCTTCCTATGTAGTTTTCCAATGAGCAAACAGAAGTATTGTGGGCAGACTTTGAGGTGGAAGGAGTTGTAAGGAGGGGGGGTCTAGTGGCCTATTATAACAATACCCCAATTGAACATTTTTTAGCCTCAAGCATTTTTACCCACATTAGCTAATTAACTGACAGTTTGTCCAAATGGAGATGAGGGATTGTAGGAGACAGCGAGCTCATGCCTGTTCTCGCTTCCAGGGTCTGGAGGGGACTGATAACGTGACTGCAGTACCAGGGCCAGCACATTTTGTGTGTTTGGACAAGGGCTAATGGACAGGAGCTAATTGACAGACTCTTGGGCCCTGTGCATGATGGTCAGCTGGTTTGTCCACTATAGTGTGTGATAAATGCCTCATTCAGTTCAGGGACAGTCACGGCTCAGAGAGACTCAGTCAGACCCTGTTACTGATCTGATGATAAGTGCACGCGGTTTGAGCTGCTGCATAACAGATGTCTTCACTGGAGAGATGTCTCTGTGTCAGGAGACAGACAGAATAAGATTCTTCATGGTCAAAAATGTCGCATATGATTTTTTAATAGGAAATTTTTTTTTATTGTTGAAATTCAATGAGAAATGAATTCCAAAGAATGTGGACAGTTATAGAAATGTGTAGGTCAGTATAGCTCATAGTAGCTCAATGTGGACATTTAAAGTTTCACATTTAATTTTTTTTCACTTTTTATAATTTATATAAGTAAAATTTACATAAGTTAACTTTACTTTCTTTTTGGGTAACATTTGGTACATTATTATGGTTTGGACCAGGGATCAACAAACTTAAAGAACCAGAAAGTAAACACTTTAGGCTTTGTGGATACAGTCTCTGTCATACTCAGTTGCCTTTGGAGTGCCGGAACATCTACAGACAATAAATAAACAAAACGGCATGACTTTATTTATGGGCATGGAAATTATAACTTTCAAAAAGCTATTCTTCTTCTGATATTTTTGTTATTGTTTGCAACCATTTCAAAATGTAAAAGTCAGGGCTGAGAGTATAGCTCAGCGATAGAATGCTTGTCTAGCATGCAGGAAGCCCCGGGTTCCATTCCTAGCACTAAAAAAAAGATAGAAATCATTCTTAGCTTGTAAATTATACAAAGACAGGTGGTGGGCAAAATTTGACCTTTGGGCTATTATTTTCTGATCTCTGGTTTAGACTAGAGTTTTTCAACCTTAGTACTATTGATAATTTATGTTAAATAATTCCTTGCCATGGAGGGGATATCTTCTTGTAATGTAGGATTTAGTAGCATCTCTGGCCTCTATTTAGTAAATGCTGAGAGAATCCCCTCTCCAAATTGTGACAATCCAAAACCATCACTAGACATTGCCAAATGTCCTTAGGACATTACCCCCAAATAAGAACCACTGGTTTAGACAAATGCATACAGTCATTTAACCACTACCCAAATCAAGATACAAAAGAGTAGTTGGGTGTGGTGGCACATGCCTATATTCCCAATGACTTGGGAGGCTGGAGGCAGGTGTATCACAAGTTCAAAGCCAGACTCAGTAACTTAGAGAGGTCTTAAGCACTTAGTCGACCCTATCTCAAAATAAAAATAAATAATTAGAAAGGGCTGGGGATGTGGCTCTGTGGTTAAATGCCCCTGACTTTAATCCTCATACCAAAAACAAACAAAACCTTACAAAAATATATAAAAGAGTTTTATTACCCGCTAAAAACGTCTCTTGTATTATCTCATTGTCGTCAGTCTCTATCTCCATTCCAATCCCTGACAGTCACCATTTTCTGTTCTTATAGTTTTGCCTTCCCATAATAGTATAAATGTGGAATCATACAGTTCATAGTTTTTTGAGTTTGGCTTCTTTCCCTTAGCATAATGCATCTGGTATTCATTCATGTTGTTAAGTGTGTCAGTAATTAATTCCTTTTTATTTTTGAGGAGTGGTGGATTGTATGGCTATATCACAGTTTATTTATCCATTTACCAATTAAAGGAAATTTGTGTCATTTCCAGTTTTTAATAATTATGAATGATGCTGCTTTAAACAGGTTTTTGTGTGAACATAAATCTTTGTTTTTCTTGGATTTATAGCAATCATATGATAATTGTATGTTTGTTTTTATAATAGACTGCCAAATTGTTTCCCATAGTATATGAGAGTTCCATTTGCTCCACATTCTCACCAGCACTTGATACTGTCAGGCTTTTGTTGTATTTTTTGGGTTTTGATTTTTAAAAATTTGATTGTTCTAATAGGCATTTAGTGGTGTCTCATTGCAGTTGTAATTTGCTTTTCTTTAATGATTAATGGTTTAGACTGTCTTCTTATGTGCCATCTCTATATCTACTCTGGTGAAGTATCCACATCTTTTCCCCATTTTTAATAGAATTGTTTTTTTATTTCCGAGTTCCTTATATATTCTGGATATAAGGGTTTTGTTTTGTTTTTGATACTAATGATTGAATCTAGAAATTCTAGAGGTGTTCTGCCACTGAGCCACATCCCCAGCATTTATTTATTTGCAGTATTGAGAATTGAACCCAGAGCCTCACACATGCTAGATAAGTGTACTACCACTAAGCTATACTCTGGGCCCTTCTTATTTTATTTTTATTTTGAAACAGGGTCTCACTAAATTGCCCAGGTTTGGTTCTACATATGGATCCTTGTATCTGAGCTTCCTGAGTAGCTGAGATTACAGGTATACTGTAATTCAATGGTGGCTTTATTTATCTTTGGTCCTAGGAATGCAAAAGGTAGAGCTTCATGCATGCTAAGCACTCTGTCTACTGTTGAGTTACACCTCCAGTCCCAGAAGTTTTTAGTTTTGATGAAGTCCATTTTTAATTATTTTTCAAAAATTTTCATTATTTACTTATTTTTTTATTTTATTGACACATAATATTTTTACATATTTATGCAGTATGGAAAGATTATTGGCATTGCTTATTATAAGATGTATAATGATCAAATCAGTGTAATTAGCATTTCCATTTTCTCAAATATGTGCTTAGTCACTTCTGAGTGCTGGGAAACTTCAGATTCTTCTAGTTATTTTAAGGTACATCATAGATTGTTGTAGACTATAGTTATCCTACTGGCTATAGAATACCTTTTTGTCATATTTAAGAAAGCTTTTCCTAACTCAAGGTCTTAAAGAATTCTTCATATGTTTTCTTCAAGAAGTTTTATAATTTTTGGTTTTACATTTAGGTCTTTCTTTCTTTCTTTTTTTTTTTTTTTTTTGTGCTGTGCTGGGGGTTGAACTAGAGCCTTGTACTTACTAGGCAAGTGCTTTATCACATTCCTATCCCCCTCTTTTTTTTTTTTTTTACAATTTATTTTGAGATAGGGTCTCTCTAAAGTGCCCAGGCTAGCAATCTTCCTGACTCAGCCTCCCAAGTAGGGTTACAGGTGTGTGCCACTGCACCTGGAAATTTTCATTTATCTTCAACATCATTACTTCCTCCTCCATAATTAACTGAGATGGATTTAAAATGCCTTCTAAATTGGCAAATTTGGGTGGGGTTATAGCTCAGTGGTAGAATACTTGCCTAAAAAGTGTGAGGCCCTGGATTCAATTCCCAGAACTGCAAAAAATAATAATAAAATAAAATTGGCAAATTTTATTTTTTTGGAAATTTTTAGTAAATTAGAAAAATAGCATTGTACCATGAAACAGAACACATATAACTTGAAATATTATATATCCTGTTTCTTCTAAATTTGTTGGAATGAACCTTCTATAGATTAAAGAGCTAATAGTCTATAAAAAGTGTTTTTATAAAATTTTCAAGTATGGGACTAGGGATGTAGCTCAGTGGCAGAGCTCACTCAAGGTCCTGAGTTTGATCTGGGCAATACACACACAATCATCCATACTGAGAAGCATGTTTTTCCTCCAGTGCTGAGGACTGAATCCAGTGTTCTGCAAATGGCTCTACCACTGAGCTGTATCCCAACCTTTCAAGTATAGATAATTCTTTTATTTATTTATTTATTAGTTTTTGGCCGACACAACATCTTTGTTTATATGTGGTGTTGAGGATCGAACCCAGGCCGCACGCATGCCAGGCGAGCTCGCTACCGCTTGAGCCCCATCCCCAGCCCTCAAGTATAGATAATTCTGAACAAATATTCATGTAAATATTTTTTGGCTCATAAACATCATAAATTTATTTTAATTGTGGTTAATAAAACATAAAATTTACTATATTAACCGAAAAGAAAGGAAGGAAGGAAGGAAAGAAGGGAGGGAGGGAGGGAAAGAAAACTGAAACACCATTGCCTTGGGCAAAACTCATAATATTTCTAAATTGCAATTAAAAAGAATAAAGGAATTAAACTAAATGCATTTGGTAAACATTTGTGGGGTAATATTTTAGGCATTGGTTACACAGAAATGTAAACCATCTGACTTCATGGAATTTACTTTCTAGCTGGACATATAGGCAATGAACAAAAAAAGTAAATAAAATTATTTTAGTTGTGATAAGTGCTAGCAAGAAATTAAAATAGAGTACTGGAACAAGATTCGATGTGGAGGGGGCCTCTTTGACTAGCAACATAAGGGAAGGCCTTTTACATTTAGGTCTATGAGGAGGTAACATTTAAGCTGAGACCTGAATGAAAAGGAGGTAGCAGTGATAGTCAAGATTTTGGGGAAAAAAAGCATTCTAGGTAGAGGGATAACAGGCATAAAGGCCCTGAGGCCTCTCTGATCCTGACAGATGAAAGGCCACAGCAGAGGTGAATGGATGGGTGTGTGATGGGGGTAGTTATAAGTAGATGAGAAAAGGATAGTGAGGGGACCTTCGAAATCAGGCTTCTACTTGTCTCTCCTCCTCATCTCCCACCAGTTCTGCCCCTCATATTCTATATTTTAGGCATTCTGAATTTTTTTTTCTATTCTTCAAACAAGCTGGTCTCTTTTAGTCTCACGAGTTTTAGATAGGCTATTCCTTCAAGCTAGAATGGATGGCTGTAACATTTCCTCCTCCTTCCTTTTACTAATAGAGTTTTCATGAATTTTAGACCTATGGATAGAATTTCTCACCCAACCAGGACTACTTGTCTACTTCTGGGCTGGAGTATGACAGGAAAATAAATTTGACTTGTTTGACACACTGAATGTTGAATTTTTTTATTATAACAATTTAGCCTTTACTTTTTTTTTTTCTGCCATGCTAGGGATTGAATCCAGGGCCTCATGAATGCTAGGCATGACCTTTGCTATTGAACTACATTTGGGCTCTTAACTTCTACCCTTACTTCCTCTCATTTGCCTAGTGAATTCTTGTTTTTATCCTTCAAGACCAAATTCCAAGTATTGCTTTTCCCCCCTCTCTAAGGAAGGTTATCTGAGACTGACAGATGACTTTCTCTATGTTCTCATGGTACTTTGCGGGTACAGCTATCATATAGTATGCCATTCAGTCAATGAGCATTGACTGGGAACCCCAATATAAGTCATGCACTGTGGTAAATAAGGGGTTTGTAGTCTACGAGGGAAGAGAGACATGTGATAAAATAACTGTGAAGTAATCATAGTACATTCTCTGTGAGAAATGAGTTGGAGGGGAATACAGACATTCCTCATTCTTCTTCCTTCTCAACTCCCACATTCAATTCTAACAAGATGTCAAGGAATTTATAAATCTTTATAACCCCCCTCTTGGGAAACCAGAACAATGGGGAGGAGAAAAGAAAGAAATCAGGTAGGATGGAGAGAGTATTTAAAAATCACACTACTTTTATGGAGCAGATTCCAGCCCCACTAACAGGAGAAACCAGGTCCAAAAGTGTTGTTCTCCTGAAAGCCAGAATAGGTTGTTGCTTTTGGTCACTATTGGAGACGTGGCAAGCTCTTGGGAGTCATTTGTCACAGAAGCAAAAAAAAAAAAAAAAAGAGTAAGATGACTAGTCATTGAAGAACTTATTCTCAAGTCAAAGCACCCTGGAGATGCTCTTAGAAATAGCTGAGAGAAGCCAGGCGCAGTGATGCATACCTATAATCCCAGCGGCTCAGGAGGCAGAGGCAGGAGAATCTCAAGTTTAAAGCAAGCCTCAGCAGCATCAAGGTGCTAAGTCACTCAGTGAAACCCTGTCTCTAAATAAAAAGTATAAATTAGGGCTGAGGATGTGGCTCAGTGGTCGAGTACCCATGAGTTCAACCTCCAGTACCAAGAAAAAAAAAAGAAGAGAATAAAGAAATATCTGAAAGACGCTGGGCCTGGTGGTGCATGCCTGTAATCCCAGCAACTTGGAAGGCTGAGGCAGGATTGCCAGATTCAAGACTAGCCTCAGTGACTTAGTGAGACCCTAAGAAACTTAGAGAAATTCTGTCTCAAAAAAAAAAAAGGATTTGGAGATGTGGCTCAGTGGTTAAGTGCTGCTGAGTTTCATCCCTTGTACCAGAAAAAGAAAAGGGAAAAAAAGGAATAGCTGGGGGGCTGGGTTGTGGCTCAGTGGTAGAGTGTTGTCTAGCAAGTATGAGGCACTGGGTTCGATTCTCAGCACCACATATAAATAAATAAATAAATAAAATAAAGGTCCTTTGATAACTAAAAAAAAAAAAATTTTTTTTAAATCAGTAACCTGTGGCTGGAGTGTATATCATTGGAACACCATCCTTAGTGTACAAGAGGCTATGGTTTTAATCTCCAGCATCAGGAAAAAAAAGGAATAGCTGAAAGATATTTTGATATTTTGAGGTAGAGTCAATTTCTACAAGTTGGGAAGTAGGTACTCATGCTAGAATAACTTGGGTAAAAAATATTAAACATTCTCATATAGTAGTTAACAGATAAATGAGGCTGAGGACATGTGGCTTGTATTTTGAGAGTTCTATCTGGAATTATTATGATTTTCAGTGGAGAGGTTACTGGGGATTTAATTAGGAGTACTTTATCAAAGAAAAAAAATTGGAGGGGATTCCCAAAAATTCGAAAAGATATCATGGTAGAACCAAACCAAGAACTGAGGAATGGAATGTGACTTAGGATAACATGCTTAGGGTAAGCAGCATACACTAGAGTTTGGAAACCCAGACCCTTTAGAAAATGATGCAGGAATTCTATGTTGTTTGAGAAGGATGATTTTTGAAATCACTCTAAAGACCTAATGATTAAATGTATTATTTCTGACTTCTATATCCTAAAGAGTCCCCTTTTTTATAGCGAAAAAAAAAAAAATCAGTTAAGTTCTGGTTCTACATGCATTTCCTGGCTCTCAATAGACATTCCAAAATAGTGCAGCACATTGTGTTCCACATACAGAACAGCTTAGCCACTTCCTATGGATTCAGTTGTTTCCAGGACTGAATGTCAGAACAGTATTGTAAAATTCCTTCAACTGCAGAGGAAATAAACAGGGTGGAATTTATCTGTCTTGTATAGGTCTATCAGCATGAAAGGGCAAGGGTTTCATGAACCCATGATGCTGTCCAGAGGTTGCTGGGGAAAGTGGTTGGTCATTTGAGAGAGAGAGAGAATTTTTTTAATATTTATTTCTTTTAGTTATTGGCGGACACATCTTTGTTTGTATGTGGTGCTGAGGATCGAACCCGGGCCGCACGCACACCAGGCGAGCGCGCTACCGCTTGAGCCACATCCCCAGCCCCTGGTCATTTGAATTTATCTGGAAATGTTTAATAATTTACATACTCATATTTATTTATTTATTTATTTATTTATTTATTTGTGTGTGTGTGTATGTGTATGCGTGCACACTCACATGTGTATACGGCCAAAATCTTAGAGAAACATGAACAAAGGCTCTTCAATAGAGTGAACATATATTTTGTCTGCCCCAATTTTCTTTAGACACTGTCCTTTCCTGATTCTTAATCTCAATAGCTCTGATGCAGCTACCTAACCTTCTTACTCTACTTCCAGAGATGGCCACATGACCTGTCCAGTTATAACATTCCCTCTTACCAGACTCACTGATTTGTTAGGAGTGAGTGTGTCATCCAAACTAGGCCAATGAGATTCACCTCACAGAATTTTTCTGCAACTGTATGGGCAAAGTTGTGCTCTGGTGGATGAAATTGCTAATTGGGTAGGATGTTAAGCCTGGAGCTGCTGGATCTATCCTTGTCATCACCTTTGGAAACATCAGAAGTAAGGAGAATATGGCTCAGTGGTGGAGCGCCTAGCATGTGTGAGGCACTGGATTCAATCCTCAGCACCACATAAAAAGAAAATAAAATAAATAAAATAAATGTATTGTGTCCCTCTACAACTAAAAAGTATAAATAAAGAAAGAAAAATAAGTAAGGACAACTGAAAAAAGTCTGGTTCTTGTTGATATTGAGCACCTCTATTCACCATTCCTGAAGTGAGAAATGAGACTTAAGCTAGTTTTTAGTCATTTGCAAGTGAAAAGACATCCTATTACAACAGTGATACTGGACCCTATGAGAGAATTGAGCCTGATTTTATTTATTTAATTAATTTTTAAATATATGACAGCAGAATACATTACAATCCATATTACACATATAGAACACGATTTTTCATATCTCTGGTTGTATATAAAGTATATTCATAGCAATTCATGTCTTCATACATGTACTTTGGATAATGATGTCCATCACATTCCACCATCATTTCTAACCCCCTCCCCCTGCCTTTCTCTCCCACCCCTCTGCTCTATCTAGAGTTCTTCTATTCCTCCCATGCTCCCTCTCCCTACCCCACTATGAATCAGCCTCTTGATATGAGAGAAAACATTCAGCATTTGTTTTTTTGGGATTGTTGAGCCTGATTTTATACCTTTACAACTTCTCTAATTTTGCCTGATCTCAGCAAAAGGTGATACATATAATATCACATAGGCATAAGCATAGGCCATAAATGGACCTCAATGATGATGATGATGAAGATGATGGTGATAATGATGATGATGTTTGTGCTAGGAACTGAATCCAGGGCCTCGGGCATGCTAAACATGCACTCTACCACAGAAAACTGGTCCTACTTCATTAATATGGGAAATTAAAAACAATCACAATGGGGCTGGGGTTGTAGCTCAGTGGTAGAGCACTTTCCTAGCACAGGTGAGGCATTGGATTTGATCCTCAGCACCACATTAAAAACAAATAAATAAAATAAAGAATGTTTGAAACATGATATTCCCTTAAAAAAAATCACAATGGGCTGGGGTTGTGGCTCAGTAGTAGAGCACTTGCCTAGCATGTTCGAGGCACTGGTTTTGATTCTCAAAACCACATATAAATAAATAAATAAAATAAAGATCCATCAACATCTTAAAAAAAAAATCACAATGTTTGCTAGGTGCGGAGGAGCACACCTGTAATCCCAGTGGCTCAGGAGGCTGAGACAGGAGGATCTCACAAGTTCAAAGCTAGCCTCAGCAATGGCGAGGTGCTTAGCAACTCAGTGAGACCTTGCATGTAAATAAAATACGAAATAGGGCTGGGGATGTGGCTCAGTGGTTGAGTGTCCCTGAGTTAAATTTTTAGTACCAAAAAAAAAAAAAAAAAGTCACAATGTTCATGAAAAATTCTTCCAGTACTGTAGAATTGTTTAGTGTTCTAACTTGAAGTTATCAGACTGCCAATTCAAAAGCCAGCTTAAAATGTAGAAGGAAGTCAATTCCCTCACTCTCTTGAGCCCTTTTGGGTGTTCAGGTCCCTTGTAACTGTGGTGACATGCTTGGTTCAGGCTTGTTCAAGCAATTGCTGATGTCAATTTTGAGGGCATTGGAGGAAGATACTTTGTTAATCAGGTTTTCATCACTATGACAAATAACTTGAGTATTTGTGGGTATTATTATCTTTTTTTTTTTTTTGTACCAGGGATTGGACTCAGGGGCACTCAACCCCTGAGCCACATCCCCAGCCCTATTTTTTTAAAGTATTTTTAAAAAATATTTAATTTTAGTTTTAGGTGGACACAATATCTTTATTTTATTTTTATGTGGTGCTAAGAATCGAACCCAGTGCCTCACGTATGCTAGGTGAGCGTGCTACCACTTGAGCCACATCCCCAGCCCCCCATCCCTATTTTGTATTTTATTTTTTATTTTTTTTGGTGGTGCTGGGGATTGAACCCAGGGCTTTGTGCATGCAAGGCAAGCACTCTACCAACTGAGCTATATCCCCAGCCCTCCTATTTTGTATTTTATTTAGAGGCAGGGTCTCACTGAATTGCTTAGCAACTCATTTTTGCTGAGATTGGCTTTGAACTTGCGATCCTCCTGACTCAGCCTCCCAAGCCACTGGGATTACAGATGTGCACCACCATGCCCGGCATAACTTGAGATTTAATTTATAAAAATAAAAGTTTTTGGCTGTGGTTGTAGCTAAGTGGTAGAGTGCTTGCCTAGCATGTGTGAGGTACTAGGTTCAATCCTCAGCACCATATAAAAATGAAAAAAAAAAAGAAAACATTGTATCCATCAATAATAATAATAATAATAATAAAAAGTTTATTTTGGTTTGAAGTTTTGGAAGTTCCAGTCCATGATCAATTGATCCCATTGCTTTGTGCCTGTGACAAGGCGGAACATCATGGCAGAAGTGGGCACAGTGGTACACACCTGTAATCCCAGTAGCTCAGGAGGCTGAAGCAGTTGGGTCTCAAAATAAAAATAAAAACATAGCTCAAAGGTAAAACATCCCTGGGTTAAATCTCCAGTATGGGTCCCACTGTCTCCTGCAAAGTTACACACCAAAGACCTGAAGATCTCCTACTTGGCCCCACTTCTTAAAGTTTCCACCACCTCTCAATAGTGCCAGGCTGGAATTAAAAGCTTTAAAACATAGACCGTTAGGGGACTTTGGAATCCAAACTATAGCATATACTATGTTAGAAAAATGAAGAGAAGAATATATTGTTTTTGTTAGCACAAGTCTGTCTGATGGTAAGGTGCAATACTATCAAGAAAACAGAGTTCCTTCCTCAAAAGTGGAAATCACAGGTAATCTAAAAGAGAGGATTTTTCAGGTGTTAAGACTATGCCCTACATGCCCATGTGTTTTCCAGTGTTAGGCTGGTTGGTTTTGGTAACTGACCACTTTATGTCTGCCTTTTTTTTTTTTTTTAAGAGAGAGAGAGGGGGGAGAGAGAGAGAGAGAGAGAGAGAGAGAGAGAAGGAGAGAGAGAGATTTTTTAATATTTATTTTTCAGGTTTTGGTGGACACAACATCATTATTTTATTTTTATGTGGTGCTGAGGATTGAACCCAGCGCCCCACGCATGCCAGGCGAGCGCCACATCCCCAGCCCCCCCCCCCCTTTTTTTAAGAGATAGGGCCTTAGGTTGGGGATATAGCTCAGTTGATAGAGTGCTTGCCTTGCATGCACAAGGCCCTGGGTTCCATCCCCAGCAACACAAAAAAGTAAAAAAAAAAAAAAAAAAAAGAGAGAGAGAGACAGGGCCTTGCTATAGTGTCCAGGCTGTATAGGCCACTGAGAGGCAGTTCTAGCAGGAAGCTGCTACTTATCTTGGAAGCCAAGCTTATGGTGACATTTAACTATATGGTCCAATTTAGATCATTATTTCCTCAACTGAGAGCATGCAATTGGAGAGAGGCATGACTGGCAGGATCCAAACCAAATTTTGTGTGCGCGTGTGTGCATAAGAACACACAGTACCTCAACGAAATACTCAAAGCTTCCCAAGGGAGAGGACCAGAATCTACTCCAAGGGAGACACCTTCAAGGCCTGATTAATGGTGTTATAGAGAAGATTTGACATATTTGGCTGCCTAGCATCTGAACATCCTTTCCATTTTGGAGGACTCCCAAATCAGATGAGAGGCGGGATCCATAAACTCTGATATGATGTTGAGTTGTTTGATGCCAGAAGATGCAAGAATAAAATAAAGTGACATTTTAAATTGAGGGCTACCTATGGAGCCAAAAAGTGGTAATTGGAGGTATAATTAAAATGGGAGAGGAAAGTCACAGTGCTTGACCAATATAATTTAACACTGGTAGTGGAACTCATGACAGAAGCTGCTTCCTTGGTTCTGTCCTATTTGTTAGGCATTAGGGCTAAAAAGAAAGCTCTCTCCCAGGCACTACTCCAGGCTCTTAGGGAAAAGAGAGAGAAAACCAGGACTGTGGTTCACAGTTAAGACAGGAGTCTTGGGGCTGGGGCTGTAGGTCGGTGGTAGAGTGCTTGCCTGGCATACATGAGAGACTGGGTTCAATCCTTACCACCACATAAAAATAAACAAATAAAATAAAGGCATGCTGTCCATCTACAATTACAAAAATAAATAAATAAATAAAATTTAAAAAGGACAGGAGTCTTGGGATTCTTGTGTTTCAAGTAACAGAATCTAGTTGTAACCTACTTACATAAACAATTTACATAAACATTCCCCATTAGACCTAAAAGAAGGGACCCTGCTCTGGGGCCCATGCCTAGAGGGCTTTCCTTGCTTTGGCCCTTCTCTGAGCCTTCTTCTACCCTTATGATGAGGAGTCCATGGGAACTTGTTCACTCACAGCCCTTGCTTCCCTCTTCTAGTGCTTAGTATCTTGAATTTCCTGCCTAAATGACCTCTAGTCAATTTTCAATAACTGCATGGGTCCTTTCCCTGGATCTGTTCTCCTGAGGACAGACAGCATTGTCAGTGTCACCTCCTTTAGACCCAAGGGGTGGTCAAGGGATAGTTATTGGTAAGAGACAAGTGGAAGGAGCTTAGACATATGCACAAAGACCCTTCTTGCAGTGCAGGATGAAACTGGGGTGGGAAGACAAGGGGGGTCAGCTCTCTCAACCCCTTTCCATGTTCTGTATGTTCTATCAGAACCCTATGGATCTTTGAATTCTAATTTTGAGTTTAGCTTTCTAGGTTTGCATGAAGCATATGATGTTTGGCAAGATAGGAGGATTAGTTTTTTTTTTTTTTTAAATTTAGCGGCGTGTGGGCTGGGGATATAGCTCAGTTGGTAGAGTGCTTCCCTCACCTGCATAAGGCCCTGGGTTCCCCAGCACAACAACAACAACAACAAACAAACAAATTAATGGTTTGTTAGATTGATTTAAAACTGTTTTGACACACGATATATGAATTTTCACTTAAACAACTGCCTTGTGCCCTGCAAATGTTTGTGGGTCTGATCTTAGAATAAGAACAAAGGTAGATGTTAGGAGGCTCATGTCTCAGTCTGGTTTGTGTTGCTATACCAAAATACCTGACATTGCATACTTTATAAAGAAAAGAGGCTTTTCCTGGTTCACAGTTTTAGAGGCTGAAAAGTCCAAGTTTGGGCATCTACATATAATGAAGTCCTTATGCTACATCCTAACATGGCAGATGATATCACATGGTGAAAAGCATGTATGAGAGCGGCAATTGAAACATGAGGAAAAGCATGTGCTCAAAAGAGGAAGCAAAAATGTGAGATGAGGAGGACATTCTATTTAACAACTCGATCTAGTGCCTTGAAACCTAACCCACTCCATCAAGAGGGGCATGAATCCTTTCTGAGTGGTGCCTCCATGACCTAATTACCTCCCACTGGGTACCACCTCTTCAGGGTTCCACCACCTCTCCAATCCCAGTTTTTTCTCTCTGTTCCCTGTTCTCTGTGGACCAAGCTTCTAGCTCCTGAATCTTTGGAGAACAATCATATTCAAGCTATAGCAGCTCAGGGAATTGATTTCTGCATGTGTTCTTTTCATTATTTATCCATACTCCCCAGAATTTCCTTCATCTTTCTTTGGCATTTTTTTTTTTTTTTTTTTGTATTCACGATTTAACCAAAGGGTGCTTTACCACTGAGATACATCCCAGTCCTTTTGATTTTTTTATCTTGAGATAGGGTCTTGCCAAGTTGCTAAAGATCTCACTAAATTGCTGAAGCAAACTGGAACTTGCTATCCCTTTTGCCTCAGCCTCCCTAGTTGCTGGGACTGCAGATGTTCACCACAATGCCCAGCCTTCTTTGGTTTCTGAAGACGGGTTTTCTTTGAAATTCAGCCCTCAGGGTGAGCAGTAGTCACACAGCCAACTCCAGAGAATGAGTCTATATTACAGGTTCAACCACTGAAGAGAACAATTCTTGTTTGGGGTACAATTTCTAAATATTTGTGAAAGAAACTCTAATTGACTTGGCCTGGGTTCCATCAACAAGGGCTAGGGGCAAGGTTGCATTCAAATTGATAAGGGAGACTTCAAGGTGAATGGTTCAGAGGTATTAGAAGGTGCCTACTACAATGGGGCAATTGACTCACCAGCCTGGGTCATTTATCCATTCACACCCTCAGGCCTTAAGTAGTGTTCTTGGGGTGCTGATCCAGTCAGTGAGGTCCTGGAAATGAATAAATCACCTGGAGAAGCAAAGGAGGAAAACTGAGGGAAGCATTCTCCATTAGAAAGGTTATGATCTTATTTTTGACCCATTGTTTACAGTGGCAAACATTATTCACCTATTGTGATATTTTCCACCTCCTAAACATCTCTCAAATCTACACAGGACTCTCCATCATTTGCTGACATTGTTGGAACAACAATGTTTTCCAAGTTTGTGCCTTCAACCTACTCTGCAATTTGTGGTGATTCTCAAATGCAAATCTGATCATGCCACTCCTCTACTTAAAACTCTTTCATGCTTCCCAGCATTGCTTGAACATATAGTGTACATTCCTTCTCTTGGTTTACAAGGCTCTTTGAACTTACTTTGTAGCTTCATTTCTCACCACCTTTTACCTTCTTTCAGCATTAGGCCATCCTGCACTGCTTTCAATGCCCTGGAAGAGCTATATGCTCTCTCCTGGACCTTTGCACATGCTTTCTCCCTATCTGACCTGTATTTTATCTGGTCCTGCCAACTAACTAGAAAAGGAACTAGTTTAGCAATGATGAAATTGAATTGTTTCATGGGGTATCCAATGGCCATCTGGATAGATAGGAGATGGGTTAGGACTGGTGTTTTAGAAGGCTGAAGAGGTTGCCATCCAGAGGTCAGATCTGGTGATTAGCTTTCAACTGGAGGAAGACAAGAAAACATGGATGAGTACAGGTTTATAGACTCTGGAGGGGGAAAAAAGGGGTGTTATGCCTGTTGGTCTTTGTGAAGTAAGAGGCAAGGTTATATGTATTGAGGGTGGGAGGTAGTCATTCAAGATGAATGGTGAAAGTTTGGAATGCCAGAGGAAGCAGGTTCAGGAAGCAGAAGTAATTTCAATCATAACCAAAGACCAGCTCAGAGCTAAGGTAGGAAGTTTGGTTTTCCTTTAACTAAGTCCAACTGCCTGAGTGTAAGAGCAGGAGGAACTTCAAACAGTGGTTCATGTTTGTAATCCCAGCTACTTGGAAGGCAGAGATAGGAGGATTTCTAATTTGAGAATTGTCTGGGCAATTTAGTGAGACCCTGTCTCAAAACAAAAATTAAAATGAGCTGGGGCCAGTTATGGAGGTTCATGCCTGTAATGCCACTGGCTCATGAGGCTGAGACAGGATAGGAAGTTCAAAACCAGCCTCAGCAATTTAGCAAGGTCCTATGCAACTTAGTGAGACTATACCTCAAAATAAAAAATAAAAAGGGCTGGGGATGTGGCTCAGTGATTAAGCATTCCTGGTACCAATTCCCAGTACACCCCTTCTTGCAAAAAAAAAAAAAAAAAAAAGGCTGGGGATGCAGTGTCATGATAAAGCATCTATAGGTTCAATCCCCACTAGTAAGTCGGGGTGGGGCATGAGGAGGAAGCCAAAGGAGATTGTGGTTTTGATCTGGCTTTGTCAGGGTGACTTCTTTTGGAAGAACCTGAGGAAGATACAGTTGAAGGTGTTAGGAGAAAATGGTTAAAGGACCCACCTTGGGGTTAGGATTGTGGTTCCTAGGATTAGAGCCAGTCAAAGACAAAATTTCATCAATTTGAGCACTATATTTAAAATGACTTCAATCATTTCTTGGAAGGAAATTATAACCTCTCTACATCTTGACATTAAAATGCCCCCCCTGCCCCACGCACTCGCACCAAACTGGGGCTCAAACCCATGGTTTTGCATGTGCTAGGCATGTATTCTATTACTGAACTATACCCCAGCCCTAAATGTCACTTTTTAAAAATTAAATTATGATGGTTGTATTAGTTTTCTAAGATTGCAAGTATTATCTCAACTAGGTGGCTTAAGACAATAAAAATTCATTCTTTGATAATTTTGGAGGGCAGAAGTCCCAAATCAAGAGGTTGGTAGGATTGGTTTCTTCTGGAGACTTTGAGGAAGAATTGGCTTTGATTTGTTCTAGTTTTTGGTGATTGCATGTAATTCTTGGTGTTCTCTGGCTTGTAGGTGAAGGGCTTCAATCTCTGCCACTTCTTCAAATCTTCAAATTGCCTTCTATCTGTGTCTGTCTCAAGTCTTCCTCTGTGTTTCTCTTATAAAGAGCCTGTCATTGGATCTAGAGTCTACCTTAAATCCAGAATGATCTCATCTCAAGATCTTTAATTATAGCTGCAAAAATCCCTTTTCCAAATGAGGTCATATGTAGAGCTTTCAGGGATTTGAACTTTTTTGGGGGGGGCATTATTCCACACACTGAAGTGGTTTAGGTGAAAATAATTTCCTTCAATCTCCATTTTTGGCCAAAAAGTAAAAAAATAAATAAAATAAAATAAAGAAAGATAGGAAGGGTAGTCCATGATAGAGTTAAGATTTCAGATAAAGGGCTGGGGATGAGGCTCAAGTGGTAGCATACTCGCCTAGCATGTGTAAGGCACTGGGTTCGATTCTCAGCACCACATAAAAATAAAAAAATAAATATTAAAAAAAATTTCAGATAAAGCAACTCATAGGTATGATAGATATTGTCTGGTTCTTGTTTGTGGGTCCTGGTAGAACCCAGGAGAAGCTCTAACCACAAAACCCATTCTATCAGGGTAGGATACTGAGCTAGACTCCTCCATTGTCTTAGAAAAGAAGACTCTATCTAAAGAACAAGTTTCAGTTGTCATTAGGGAATACAGCCAGAAGTCAATGCTGCAAGAACCAAATCAGCAAGGAGTGTGAGGTTAATATTCAGCAGTCAAGGAAGTCAGGAAGAGGCTAAGAAACAGAGAAAGGCTGTTGGAGAGGAAAGATAGGGAGGATAAACAAAGGGTACCATCTTGCTCTGATCTTATGGCCTCAGGGAGAGTTAGTAAGTTTGAAAGCACTGGAGTCAGTGAAACTGCTTTTTCTGTCTTGCTAAATGGTGGGCTCATCCAAGGCAGAAATAAGTGTTTTACTGAGTACTTGGCACAAGTACTCTGGCCCATTGTGGGTGGAGCTTAGTTGAACTGAACTAAAAGAGCTTGTAATTTTGGACTGTTTTCCCCTTCACCATTAACATTTAATAAATCTACTTTAAGAGCAATAATTATATTACATATTTGATATATGTGATGACTAACTACATTTCTTTTTTTATAATATGAAATATATTGCTTTTGAACATATGCTCCCAGTACCTTTGGTGCCTTAGCTCTAAAATAATATTGAATTTCTCACATTGGCACTGAAAGGGGAGAAACAGGATCTAGAACAAAGTTTGGGAAAAATAAGGATCTTCATTGAGTGCCTCTTTTGCAAGAAGCATAAGATGAACAAGGTAGTTTCTACCCTTGAATTAAAAGTAAGTCATCTGAGCTGGGCGTGGCAGCACATACCTGTAATCCCAGTGGCCCTCGAGGCTGAGATAGGAGGATCACAAGTTCAAAGCCAGCCTCAGCAAAATCAAGGTGCTAAGCAACTCAGTGAGACCCAGTCTCTAAAATAAAATATAAAATAGGACTGGGGATGTGGCTCAGGGGTCAAGTGCCCCTGAGTTCAATCCCTGGTACCGAAGGGTGGATAAAAAAGGCAAGTCATTTGAAGCCAGAGGATTACAAGTTCAAGGTCAGCTTTGGCAACTTAGTGAGACCCTGTTTGCCACCTCCTCCTCCAAAAAAAAAAAAAAAAAAAGAAAAAGAAGAAAAAAAAATCACTGCAATGTATCATTTTTCAGTCAAATCTTCACATCTAAAGACATAGATGACCAGGCCTTTTATAATCCATATTGAATTTCTCACATTGGCACTGAAAGGGGAGAAACAGAAACAAACAGAAATAAAAGAAAACTTATATTTTTCTTACTTGACAAAGAAATAAGTGGATCCACTTTGTTTCAGGCCCTATGCTAGGCACAGATGATTTGAGGTCATGCTTTCTACCCACAAGAGTGATGGGAGGAGTGCTGGGGTTGTGGCTCAGTGGTAGAGTGCTTGCCTAGCATGTGTGAGGCACTGGGTTTGATCCTCAGCACCACATTAAAAAATATAAATAAAATAAAGCTATTATGTCCATTTACAACTAAAAATATTTTTTTTTAAAAAAAAAGAGTGATGGGAGGAAGAACTAGGACAGACACTTTAACACATAGTGTGCAGAGGGTTGTGGAGAGGACAGCACAGGGACAGTCTGGTCATTAGATCCTAGAAATTCCACCATTTTCCCAGATTTCAAGGATGATGCCCCTGCAGAGGTGTTTTATGAGACTGAAGGATTTTTGTTTCAATAATACATTATAAAAATGATTTCTAAAGGATGTTTGAAATTTTATTGTTCATTGCAAAGAAAGTTTTGTTTTTTTTTTTTTTTTTTAAAAAAAACAAGATTGTCCAGGAAGTGAACTGGACTGATTTTACCCTTTAACAGTGAAATATAAAGTGGATTTTAGATTTGAGACCTATGAAATTACAGGGTGATTACTACTGTACATCTAGAAAGGAGGCACAAACTACAAATTGTTCAGAACTATTGAAATAGTGACCCCAGGAAGTGAGCATACTTGAAAGCCCTATATGGTGTTACATTTCAGAAATGAGCTGGGCTGGAAAATGAAACCAGTTTCTCTTTTTGCTGCTGAGTTTTCCTGAATTCCCTACAAACTGCTTGGAATTTTGCAAACAACTCACAGCTGATAAAATAAAAGGGCAGCCGAACTGAGTGTCTGTGAAGACCCTAGAGGCAGCCAGTAGGAGGAGAAGGTCACTATCTGCCCCTCATGGTTTCTGTAACCAAAGAACTATACAATTTTTTGGTTTTCTTTTTGTCCTTTTAAATGGGGAGTCAGCTGAGAACCTACAGAAAGGCTTACTAGGATAACCTGAACTTACACTGCTCCAGAGCCTTCTTGGAGAGTTTACTTGTAACTTTTGTTTATTCACTCAAAGAACATGCCCAGCCATTTACTTTGTGCCAGGCTCCATGCCGAGGGCACACCTTCGACCTATAAGGAATTCTAAGAGTGGAGGGAGGAAGACAAGCAAGGGCTACTTTAACACATAGTATGCCAAGGGCTGTGCAGAACTTAGTACAGGGGGACCCATGTGAGCAAAGTTTGTGAGATCAGATTCAAAGAAGTAGGTGTTTGCCACTTTATATTGTAGTGTGTTGTGTGGAGAAGTTTACTACTGTTCTGAGAACTGGAAGTATCTCAGTAGAGCTAGTTCTTAAGAAAGAACTATATGAAGAGACTTGACAGGTAGGCAGGGGCTAGATTATCAAAGACCTGGATATGAAACTAAGAGACTTAAACATTATCTTGAGGGCAAGAAGAATTACCTCAGGGTTTAAGTAAGTGAGTGACATGTTCAGATTTTTTTTTTGGTTCTGGGCACTCTACCACTGATCTACATCTCTAGGCCTTTCTTTATTTTGTAACAGGGTTTTTTTTGTTTTTTTTTTTTTTAGTTGTAGTTGGACACAATAGCTTTATTTTATTTTTCTGTGGTGCTGAGGATTGACCCCAGGGCCTCACACGAGCTAGGCGAGTGCTCCACCACTGAGCCAAAACCCACAATTCCAGCCAAGTTTTTTTTTTTTTGTGTGTGTGTGTGTGGTGCTGAGGATTGAACCCATGGCTTTATGCATGCAAGGCAAGCACTCTACCAACTGAGCTATAGCCTCAGCCTTATTTTGGAACAATTTTGAAGTTAGTCATATAGAATGGGAAAACAGAAATAAAAAGACTTGTTTATAAGTTTGGGAAAGCCCAAATGTTACCTCCTCTAGGAAGCATCTTCTTACCTGCATCTGGGCCTAGATCATCATTGTCTTTGGGGTTCCCAGAGCACTTTGCCAATTTTTCTACCACATGCCTATTTTATTTCTTTGTTGATGGGTCGGTCCTCTATGGATTCTGGACTCAAGGTTACAGATTTTGTTTTACTCATTTTTGAATCCCCAGTGTCTGGAAGCATTAGTAAATACTTGTCAACTGAATGAAGGGGAGAGGGAAACTGTGTGATGTCACATGAAAGGCAATGCACCTGCAATGGAACATGGGGCTCTAGTCTTGGCTCTTTAACTAAGTGGCTGCATGACTTTGAACAATTCCTCTCACTACTCTGGGTCTCAATTTCCTCCTCTGTAAAATGAGAATAAAAATGCAACCCTCTTCCTTCTCAGGGTTATGGAGATTAAAAGAGCTAACAGAGCTCACCAGCTGTCTGCCCTATTTGTGCCCTGCCCACCTGAAACAGCCTGGACTATTGTTCCTGTCATTTGGATCTTATTTGCTCTCCTGGTAAGAGCCAAGCTGAAATCTGTTGCCTTGTCAGAGGGGAAGTTTGAAGCTGTGACACACAGGTCAACCAGGTGGCCCCTGTGTTTTTGGAAGGGCAGACAGGCTAGAGAGAAAGACCTGCTCTGTGACACCCTAAAGCTGAAGAAGAACACAAAGTGGGGAGACTGAGGCAGGACAATTCTACATCATGTGCTGATGGATCTAAGGAAGCCCTCAGAAATTGTCCCTAAGCCAAGGAATTTAGCAGGATCTGAAGGAATGCCACTTTTATGAAGTCTACCCACTCAATGTCATTATTTGTCATTATTTCACAGTGATTTGGGCTGATATGATTAATTCTATCATGAATAATGAAGTGTTAGAAAAGATGAGGATTGGGATATAGGTAAAAGGCAGAGAGCTTGCCCAGCAAGTGGAAGCCCTGGGTTTTTGATCCCCAGCAGCACTACAAACAAAACAAAAGCTGGGCATGCCTGTAATCCCAGTGGCCTGGGAGGCTAAGGCAGGCAGGAGGACTGTAATTTCAAAGGCAGCCTCAGTAACTCAGTGAGACCCTAAGCAATTTAGTGAGACCCTGTCTCAAAAAAAAAAAAAAAAAAAAAAAAACCCCGAATAAGAAGAGGAAAAATGAGGAGAGATAAGAAATGACAATGCCAAATAAAAGGATTGTTGTTCAGAAAAACAGAAAATCATGATTTTGATACTTCTGTCTCAAGAGGTTAATATCAATTCCCAGGTGAAATGTCTTTCAGAAGACCCACTGACTTTGCTCTTTTTACACGATAAAGGCAGACCTTTCCATTAAAACTTGTTATATCCATGATTTACAGGGAACATGGCTGGGGAGTACTTGAAATTAGCAACTGATAATTTGTAGTGTTTTCTGGAGTCCCACTTGTTTAGTTTATTTGGCTGTATAGGTTTGGACCTTACACAAGATAAGTGGTCAAGAGAAGATGATGAGAGAAGGAAAAAACAAAAGAGGTGGAGGAATTTCTTCTTAAGGGTTAAAGTCAGATCTGGTATTAAAACTAGGGACCTCAGTGGGGGAAAAGTACATTTTTATTTTGCAAGGCTTTAAAAAAAATATTGTGTGCTCAGATGGCACCTTTAATCACGAAGAACTTCTGGCTGAGTTCCAAGCTGATTTTGCTGGCAAAGAGAACTCTGAGATCATATCCTATATTCAGAACACAGAAGAAATATTTCATCCATCTCTGAAATAAAGAGGGGGAAATGGAGCATATTTGAACAGTTTCATAACAAAACCAGACTGGGGTGAAAAATGAAGGACATCTTATTCATTTGGACTTACAGAAAAGTACTACTCTAAATACTTAAGTGGCGATTTTTTTTCATTCTCAGAGTGTTTCAAAATAAAGTAGCTTGCATAAATCAGAAGACACTCTCCTATTTCACATATATAAATGAAGGCAGACAAATTTTGTGATTTATCTTAGATGACTAAATTGAAAAAAGAAAGGAGAGAGGCAAAGAGGGGGAAAAAAAAGCAACTCCCAAAGTAGCAGGTTGTGACCCAGAAGTTTGAGCTCTTAGAGCTGAATTTAATCCACACCCAGGCCAAATATAATTCTCCAGCATGGAAGTGGTCCAGAACACTGGAGCTAATATTTTCTGTGTTTGCCAAAAAGCCTTAGGCAGTTTGGTGACAAGTATTCAGAAGTTTACTTCTGTTTCTCAACTGAAACTAAGACCCTAGATTCAACCCCCAGTACCCACCCCGCCCCTAAACACACAAAAGAGGAGGAAAGTGAGCATCATCTGACAGGCAGTTTCTACCATGGCAGAGCACTGTTCAAACTTTTCTGAAGGAACTGTACTTCCCCTTAATTGATCATGGCTTCATGCATCATTACTTTTTGGAGGTTTCCTATTCAAAAATCTATTTAAATTGGAGAGTTGGGTTATACAATTTTATATTGACAAGTGACAAGATCAAATCACAGCTTTATTCCATGTGCCAATCTTTTAAAAAAATATTTATATTTAAGTTGTAGTTGGACACAGCACCTTTATTTCATTTACTTTTATGTGGTGCTGAGGATGGAACCCAGGGCCTCACACGTGCTAGGTGAGTGCTCTACCACAGAGCCACAACCCCAGCCCTCCATGTGTCAATCTTGAGCATTTGATTATATACTGTGTTATTCCTTCATTCTATCCCCCAAAGTGTTAGGTGTGGGAAAGGACTAGGTGATTGCTCTGCATATTAGAAGTTGGAACCTTACCACTAATTGATGAAAAACAGTCCAGGCAAAAAGCTGCTGTGGAAATCTGAAAGTCATTATCTTTTCCACACTTAGTCTTTTCACCCTTATTTTGTTTGGGAATGTACCAAAAAAATTTTTAAAAAATAATAAAATAAAAACAAAAAACATAAAAACCTCAACTTGTCCTTAACTGATTGTTCTGCTTGTAAGGTATCAAATGTGAGTTACCCTCTGCCCCCACCATAATGGGGATTGAATGTAGGGGCTTAGCTCAAACACTGAGCTACATCCTCAGTCATTTTTATTTTTTGACACAGGGTCTCTCTAAGTTACCCAGGATGGCCTTGAACTTGAGACACTCCTGTCTCAGCCTCCCCAGTTGCTGGGATTATAGGTGTGTGCCAGTGCACCTGGTTCCCCAGCCCTCAATTTTTTTTTTTTTTTTTCCATTTGAGGCAAGGACTCACTAAGCTCCAGGATGGCCTCAAACTTGAGATCCTTCTGCCTCAACCTCAGGCATCACTGGGTTTACAGTAGAGTGTTACAAATATGAGTACTTCTGGCTCTCAGATATGGTGAAGTAGAAGCTGCTGGGAAGCCAGCCACAAATTACAGTTGACCTTCCAGCATCTTCTACCTGAAGGAATGGTTCTGAGATTAAAATTAATGAGCTCTGCCCCAAAGTTGATCTGGCTTCTGAATAGCCTTTTTTTCAGAAATGTAAAGAACAATACTGGTGTTTTCTTAGTTTAACCCTGTTCATCCACACTTAGCATCTTTTTGTCCCTTTACTCTATACTCAGTACGTACACATTTTGTCTGTCTGCTCTCAGGAACTGTCTCAATTCAGGGCGCCTTTAAGGAAAGCAGGATTACTTTAGGAAGTATAGGGTGAAACATGGCAACTTTTCTATGGGCGAATCAATATAGCAGAGCAGCTGAGGGTAGGAGGTTTTGCTAGGGCTTAAATCAGGTTGTCAACTCAAATACAATGGGCTTTGTTACTTCTGTACAAAGAGGAAATGGAGCAGTTTTTGGCCTCCTCAGAGCAGGATGGCAATCCAGGCACAAATCTACTTTTAGCTATTCAGTGTTCCCCAGCAAGTTAATTAGCTGTTTCTGAAATGCATGGAAAGATTCAGCATTTTCATACGGAAGCCGATCTCACAGCTTTAGGGGAGGGACTGGGTGAGTGAGGAAGAGGGTCTATCAGGGAAACAGAATAGAACCCTTTTGGCAAGACATTACAACACCTGTGATTATCTCAGAAATCTCATACGCACTGTAATTCCAAGATATTTTTTTTCCTGGCTTGATCACTCAAACTAGAGGACTTGCTGAGACGTCCCACTATTTCTTTCAAGTGTGGGGAGTTACCTCTGGGTTCAAAAGTCCTTAGGTGGGAAGCGCAGATGAACTGAGGAAATGCCTCCCAAAGAAATGCTTAACTGCTCAAAATGACACTGCGTTGAAGTAGCGGCAGGGAAAGCTTCAGGGGGCCATGGGCACATCCTCTCGCTGAGAGGGATCGGTCTTGCAAGTGGGTTTGGCGACCTTTCCTTTATTTGACAAGTTGTCACGGGGACTGGGGGGAGGGCAGTCCCAGCATGGGGATGAGGTCTCTGCCTGGAGACCTCCGAAGGACCAGACAAGCGCACACCCCGCCAAGTGACAGTAAGAGCCCCTCTACCTCCGCTCCCCTCCCCAGTGGCCAGTCTCTGGGCAGAGGTGTCGCGCGCCAGCCGGTCCTCCCCCTCCTCTCGCCGGGCGAACCGAGGCTCAGCGGGAGCCCCGCCTGTCTCCGGGCAGCTTGAGCTCCCGAGCGCTCGCTCAGCCTGTCAGTAACCGTCGTTTGCGCTTTCTTTCTTTTTTTTTTCCCCCTTCTTTTCTTCCCCCCTTCTGCCTTTGTCCCGCTTAGTAACTGGAGTCTGACCAATCGCTGCGACACCGGCCGGCGCCGGCTGTCTTCTGATTGGCCCGCTTGGGGCGCGCAGTCGTCTCCCGCTCCTCTGCCGGAGCAAGGCAGACAAAAGACGCAGGCTCCAGGCTCCGGCAACCGGGATCAGCCAATCACCGCCCATTTTACCTTGTTCCCTTCCCTCCCCCTTCCCTCACCCTCCCGGCTGGGCTGGCATGCTCCCGGCACTGACTCCTGGCGAGCGGCCAGCGCCCGGACTGTACCATTTTGATTGAGGCTGTGGTGGAGAGAGGATGCTGGTTGAGGAGCCAAGCCCTAGAGAGCGGCAGGGAGAGTTGAAAGCCGAGGTGGAGGACCGCTGCTTCAACACTTTCTAAGGCACTTGACAGTTCTTGTACGCCGAGGCGTGATAGACTGGAAGGGGCAGTGGTGATACTGGCTGTTCCCCCTATTCCGCGAGATTGGGTGGCGCCTCGGCAGGGGGTGTGGGGGCGGGGGAGGATGTCCCCTCCGCGCCGTTAAAATGAAACTCTAGTGGCTGGAATCAGGGCCGAGCGTCAGGGTAGCCGGCACTGGCGGGTTTGCTCACACCCCGGCTGGAGCGCCCAGCCGAGCCGTGCTCTCTGGACTCTCTGACCGGTCCTCGTTCCAAAGCTGCTGCAGCTTCGGTTCCGAGCCCCACGGGAACGGAACCCGAATCCTGGCCCTAGAGGGAATCGCTCTCTGGAGACCACTGGGACCCCGAAACTTGAACGCAATTCCCAGTCTCTTTTTTTAAATTTTTTTTTTTATGCCTTTCTTTGTCATTCCCCAGCTTTCTCGCAACTCGTTTTTTTCCCCCCTTTTAATTCTTCCTTCAGAGGACACAAAAGTGTCTTCCGAGGATAGATTTGGAGGCAGCGGGAGCTTTTCTCTTTGGAGAGCGATTGTGTAGAAAGGATTTTTGGGAAGCCGCTTTTTTAACACCTCTACCCTCTTCCGCACAAGCCTCTCTGTAGCACTTTTGAGGAGAAAAGCCCATAGCTTGAAAGTTCAGGGGGGCATTTTTCTGGGTGCTGTGGGAGAGACGAGGAGGACCCTGTCCTCGTCCTGGTACTACCTGGACTTTTACCAGCCATTGGAAACCTCGAAGTACATTTCCGTGCGGAACTTTTGCAGATATGTATTTTTAGATTTTTAAATATCAGACCAAAAAGTATATATGCTTTCTATACGTTTCCTGACGACCTACCCCTGACAGCGCGATGTACAATACGGTGTG
This sequence comes from Marmota flaviventris, assembly GCF_047511675.1. Classification (NCBI taxonomy): domain Eukaryota; kingdom Metazoa; phylum Chordata; class Mammalia; order Rodentia; family Sciuridae; genus Marmota; species Marmota flaviventris. The sequence goes on along the minus strand of NC_092507.1, from coordinate 35,655,469 downwards.
GAGTATGGACCGCGATGACGCAGACTGGAGGGAGGTGATGATGCCCTATTCGACAGAACTGATATTTTATATTGAAATGGATCCTCCAGGTACTTGAGGAGGGGGAAGCATCTTGGGATGGGTCTGATTTGTGTTTAACAAGACCTTGGTAATATTTTCAGGGCAGAAGTATTCTGGGGTGCGCTAGGTTCGGGATGAAGGGCAGATTTGCAGTTAGAGTTGCTATAAAACTGCTTCTGGTTTACACATTTAAAGTTTGAGGTTAGGACCCTGATCCTATTGTCCTGCGAAGGTGGGGGTGGGGGATAGAGTGGGGGTGGGAGGAAAGACTACTTTCTATTTTTGCCACTGAGGGTCGTTCAGGTTTTTGTCGACCCTCCACTTTTTTTTTTTCCTTTCAATAAAAACTCTTACCTACAAATGATGTTTTATATTCCACTCTTGAAGTCAGTTTTTCCCTTTGGGAGAATTTCTTAAAGCTTATCATCTCATACATTAGTCTGATTTGGTTCGTTGTGTTTTACCTTGGTTAACTTCAGAAACTGAGGTGCCTACGTGATATTCATTTTAAGACTCCCTTTTTCCTCTCATAGAAGCCAAATGCCGGTTAGTGATTTTCAGGGATTGGGCGTTCTTGTTCAGTCATGGCCTTAGTCTGAGAATATAGTAACTCAGACAGATCTACATGCAATCTTTTTATTATTCTTTAATTTATGTTGACTTAATTTATGGGATAGAGTTTAATATAACTTCAACTTTCAGGGTAAAAATTATAACCTTTCTCTTTCTTGTGAATATATGATTTGTACATATGTGATAGGTTCCTATACACATTGTAACGTATACCATACAGGGTCTTTATTTTAGAGCTTTATCCAAGGCCTTTTCAGACATTCTGTGTATCTGGTAGGGAAGAAAAAGGAGGGAAAAATGAAACAAAGTTTTTTTTTTTTTCCCTTTGAATTCTGACTTTATGATTATTAGCTGTCAGATTTTGAAACCTTGTTTGCAATTACAGACAGTGCTTTATGTAATGATTTTGAATAAGTAGACTGCCTTTATGATTCCCTGTTTTTGTTGAGGATGAATTCATTGTATCTTTTTAAAATGTTGTAACTAAGCCTACAGGATAAATTGTGTGTCATTGGGAGCCTGGTTTATTATAAGATTATGTATTTTTGGAGATCTTTGAAAGGATTTAAGCCCATGCAAGTGTAATGAAGTGTGAATGCCTTATAGGAGGTATGTGGAAATTATTTCTGTGTTCTTTTGAACAGTAAATTATCCTTTTTTTTTTTCAATTAGTAATGATGTTAAATGATACTGTATTAAAAACTAATACTAATATTGAATAAACCTTTTTCACTCTTATTCATCACTCAGAAATTTTTTTCTTTTCTATTGTTTTCGAACCTTCTTTATTTGCTTTTATAATTGTGACTGCAATCCAGATGCTGCTTTTTGGTGTTTTGTAAAGTTTGTAAGATTTGCCACCCATCTATTGTGTGTGTTTTCCCCTTTGTTTCCCCCTAATGGTAAAGCTTCACTTCTATTAGATACATTTGTCATTCATTTGCTAAGAATTTTAGTGCATTACTGAAACCTTTCTTGTAAAAAGTAAGGTTAATAATTTTAGATTTCTGTTATTATAAGAATTATATATTCTGCCTTAGAATTGTACTGTATCACATACTGTCTTGCCTTGGAGACATACAAAGGGAATATGTTGGGCGGGGAGGTTAGTAGGGAGGAGGAGAGAAAATGAAGGCATTAATGGTTGAAAAATATTGGCCTACTAGAAAAATAATGGCCAAGTTGAATTGAATTTTCCAAAAATAATTTTTTTAAGAAAAGTTGACTCTTGTAACTGTGTAAAGATGTGGTCTTATAAGATTATAGAAAATTCTGATCCAAACTTTATTTTCCATGGAAATAAACTTTTGTGTTTAAAATTTTCATTCTTGAATGAAATTGTGCATACTGAGATCCTATTCAGAATGCTGAAAATATGTACGTGCTGCTTTTTATTATTCATTTTGCATCCTTAATATAGAATATGGTTAGTTATTACTATTCACTTTTTAAAAAGGAACCATACTTGAGTATATTGAGACATTGCCAGTGAAATGAATTTTTTTTTAACAAAAATAATGTGCATATTAACCTTGTATGATTAATTAAGCTTTGAAACATTAAAACTATAAGTAAATCATCAGTGAAGTGGTTGCAGCATGTTTTGTATCTGTCTTTTTCTTAGCTCCTACTCTATATGGAACTCATATTATTCCCTGCATGGACTGGCATGATAACACACTAAATGTTTTCCGGATTTTATTCTCTCTAGTCTACAGTAATGTTAAAAATATTATCTGATGATTTACCTTCCAATGATAAATCTTCTAGTGGGTTTAAAAACCCTCCAGTGGCTTCCTTTTGCCTACTTAAAACAAAAATGTGCCAAATAGCTTACTCTGTCATCAGAGTCCCTCTATTTTTACTTCTAATTTTCTAGTCCATTCTTCTAGAGTTCATCATAACTTATGTAGAGCTATTTTTTATTTGCGGTTCCTTGATTGTATGCTTTTATCCTCTTCCTGGGATGCCTTTCACTCCCAGTGTTCACTTGTTGAGATTATATATATGAATTTAGAACCTAGGTCACATACCTTCTTTGCCAGGATGTATGTTCTCTGATCCCTATTAGAAGTCTTATTTCCTTCCTTTTTTCTCCCTCTTATAGCACTTCTCAGATGGAATTTCTTCCATTCTGTTGAGAGTAGCTACTATGTTTATTTATTTGTACTTGTCCCTGTGGAATTGTCTTCCCATCTGGTTGGAAGCTTCTTAACTTGCTCAGGGTCTTGCAGGTAGTAGACAATTTAATCAATATATGTTGAATTAATAAATAACCAAGGATTTTTTTTTCTAGCCTTTAGGTATTTTTTACTTCAGGTCCTTGGTCATCTCATTCCTTGGCTATTGCAATAGCCTAGGGTTAGTTAAATAACTTTTGAGTTAGACATTTGTTTACTTAGGGCCCTTAATTATTAATAGGGCCAATTTTTTTGTATGTTTTTCATCTTAGTTTTAGACAGAACCATAAATGCAAAATTCTTCTGTTAATTGCTTCTAGTGGCCTCAAAAAATATTTTTCTAAGGTGTTTCCCTCCAGCCTATCTTTCAATAACTATCATTACCTTACATCTTGAAGGTTTCTAATAAGTTACTGACCATGTAACAATTGAGTTCAAATGGGAGCTTAATGTTTCTGTGTTTTCTGTCAGCTATTAAAATTACTGAAACATAAAACTTTTTTATTTTAGAAATGTTAAGATTGTGGTCCTGAGAATTGCCAAGAATGAGCATCTTGGTTAATCTTTCTGTGAATGTGGGAATTGAGATTATTCTGTAGCAAAGCAATTGCAGGATAGACCTCTCAGAGTACAGAATAGACCTCTTTTGGTACAGAAGCTATTGGAAGGTTAACTTGACTGATGTAACTCATGCACAAAACTTATAGATAGTGGACTTTTAGCTCAGCATCTTAGATTAGATGTTATTGTTCTGATGTGAGGGAAAATGTAATGTTCCTTTTTGAAAGTAACAGATGTATTCTTTAGAATTGTAGACTTTTGGGGCTGGGGATGTGGCTCAAGCGGTAGCGCACTCGCCTGGCATGCGTGTGGCCCGGGTTCGATCCTCAGTACCATATACAAACAAAGATGTTGTGTCCTCCGAGAACTAAAAAATAAATATTAAAAAACTCTCTCTCTCTCAAAAAAAAAAAAAAAGAATTGTAGACTTTTTGGTTCTCATCAAGATAAATTTCGTTAGGGTGGCAACATCTCATTAGATAATTAGAAAATTAAAATTTTTATTTGTTTGGCAAAACATAGTCTAGAGAAGTGGTTCTCATTGTTTTTTGTTCTCAGTGTCCCTTTATGACTCCTAAAAATTGAGTACTTATAAACTTATGTTTTAGTGGGTTATATCTATTTATATTTACTGTGTTAAAATAAAACTGAGGGGCTTTGTCCATTTTGTTTTTTAAGTTTTGTGTCTTTCCTACTTATAATATCTCATGAACCTGTGGAAATGTTGCTCCAAGTCATTTTTTCCTCTTAGTTTCTTTTGCACTTGTACTTATCACCTCATATTGAAATTATTTTTTTAATGAAAATTTCTTTTTAGTTGTAAATGGACACAATACCTTTATTTTATTTATTCTTATGTGGTGCTGAGGATTGAACCCAGTGCCTCTCATGTGCTAGGCAGGTGCTCTCCCAATGAGCTACAACCCCAGCCCCCTTGAAATGATTTTTATTGAAGGTAATAGTTGATAACATTTTTTGAATAATTATTATAGGCCAAGAAGTATGTTATGTTTTCATATATACTATTACTTTCAGCCCACAAAAACTTTATAAAATAGGTACTATTATCCCACTTTCCAACAAGGAAACTGAGATTTAGATAAGTTTGGTAACTAATTAATGGCTTATAGCTAGCAGATAGCAAAGTGGTTCTGTCTACCAGATTTTTAAAGCCTAGGCTCTTAAACAGTAACTCTTTTAACTGATTGCTATTTCTGATTTATTGTTCCTCTTTCCCATTAGTTTATTCAGAATTCTTTAGCGGGGCTAATACTACTAAAATGTTATTTTCATTGGGTTACTATCCTACTGAAATAAAAAATAATCAATAGCATTCCCTTTTTTTCAGTGCTGGGGAATCAAACCCAAGGCCTCCTACGTGCTAGGCAAGTGCTCTACCATTGAACTATGTCCACAGTCCTTTCCCTTTCTTTTAAGCAGAAGATATATTCTTAACATGGTATAAATGATCTTCAGTATATGGTACCAACTTACATTTAGAACTTTATTACTGATCCTTTATTCTCACATTTCTCTTCTATCCTATTCCTTCTAGCCTCGTATCCTGAATATATCTTGCTTATTCCTATCTCCAGGCTTTTGCTTATGTTGCTTCCTATATAGAATATACTCATCCTACCCCCATCTTTAAATCAGGATTCTGTGCTAGTCCCCCTTGCTTCTTAAAACTTTCTCCAAAAATTTTAGTAGTGCACCTCTTTATATGTAGGGTCTTTTGGTCTGTTACTTTGGCATGGAATCATGTGTTATATTATGGTATTTAATTATGAATATAATTTATCTCCCCTAGAAGATAAGCTTCTGCTGCTGCGGTTTTTTTTTTTTTTTTTGTACCAAAGATTGAACCCAGGGGTGCTTAGTCACTGAGTCACAACCCCAGCCCTTTTTTTATATTTTATTTAGAGGCAGGGTCTCACTGAGTTGCTTAGGGCCTTGCTAAGTTGCTGAGGGCTGGCTTGAACTTGTGATCTTCCTGCTTCAGCTTCCTGAGCCGCTGGGAGAGATAAGCTTCTTAAGGTCTGGCTACTATATATATATATATATATATATATGTATATATATATGTATATATATATATATATGTATAATTTAAAAAATATTTTTAGTTGTCAATGGGCCTTTATTTTATTTGTTTATATGTGGTGCTGATAAATTTTGTTAGGGTGGCAACATCTCATTAGATAATTAGAAAATTAATTACCAGAATCAAACCTGGTAACTCACACATGCTAGGCAAGTGCTCTGCCACTGAGCCACAACCCCAGCCCCTCATATTTCTTTTGTATCTTCTTTTCTCTAAGTATCTAGTGCCAGAGTATTTTATTAAATCTTAGGCAGGTGGACCCTGCCAATTTGAATTTTTGTAAAAATAAATAAATAAAACAAAGACATTGTGTCCATCTACAACTAAAGTTTTAAAAAAAATATATATACAAGGCTGGTGGGAAGGGAAGGGAGGAGGCATGGGGGTAGGAAAGACGGTGGTATGAGATGGACATCATTACCCTAAGTACATGTATGAAGACATGAATGGTGTGAATATACTTTGTATACAACCAGAGATATGAAAAGTTGTGCTCTATATAAATTGCAATGCATTCTGCTATATAACAAATTAGAATAAAAAATTAAAATAAAAATTAAAAAATATACACAAGGTATAACATACTATATATGAGCAAACTATTTGGAAACTGATCTTTAATAAGGCTTAATGACTAATTATTTATTATCATCCTGTGACCATTAAATTTAAATATAGGAGGTAATGAAAAGATGCAATACTTAATGTTGTTATTAGCAAGATTTTGTGGTTTGTGGTAAAAGTTATTTTTGAAAATTTGAAGAATTAGTAAGTTTTTCAAAGCTCTTAGGTTAGTTTTACACAGCACAGGGCCAACTGGAGACTTAAGTTACCCAATGTGTTATTATGCCAATTAACTTTAGAATGTGTAGGACTTCACATATGATATCAAGGTACAGTTAGTCATTAAGCCTTGTTAAAGATTAGTTTCCAAATAGCTTGCTCATATATGGTATGTTATATCTTGTGTATATTTAAAAAATATTTTTATTTGTAGATGGACACGATATCTTATTTATTTTTATGTGATGCTGAGGATTGAACCCAGTGCCTCATACATGCTAGGCAAGTGCTCTACCACTGAGCTACAACTACAACCCCAGATCTTCCTGTGTATATTTGTAAGTTCATATAAAGTAAGAACGTTATCTCATTATTTTTAAATATATTTTTTTATTTGTAGATGGACACAATACCTTTATTTTATTTGTTTATTTATTTATTTTTATGTGGTGCCAGGGATTGAACCCAGTGCCTCATGCATACTAGGCAAGTGCTCTACCACTGAGCTACAACCCTGGCCTGGTTGTTTCATATTTTTTAGAAAAATAAAAACAGTGGTCTAGGTCCAGCCTGCCAGATTGTACCATTTTGCATATGTCATGTTAATATGAAAACTATCATGTGACCTGGTATTGATGAGCCACAAAGCCAAAGTCAGTACCATCCATTATTATCCAGCCTTGAATATCCTTTCTCATGTTCTGAGGGCATGGGGCAACAAATGCAGAGCTTATGGTTATGTAATCTTAAATATTTATATTTTTTATTTTTAAACTTAATAATCATGAATCAAAATTTTGAAATCTGAACTTATTTTGGAAAAAACCTTACTAGAAGGAATTGTTTGTGCTAGAAATATATTGCTTTGGAGTTTGTTCATATATATTAGACATTTTAAATTTTCTTTTGGTACTGGGAATTGAACCCAGGGGCGCTTTACCAATGAGTTACATTCTTAGTCCTATTTATCTTTTGAGATAGGGTTTGCTAAGTTGCTGAGGGTCTTGCTAAATTTCTAAGCCTGGCCTAGAAATTGAGATCCTCTTGCCTCTGCCTCCTGTCAGTGGGATTACAGGTGTATGTTAGACTTTTGACTTTCAGTTCTATAATAGGGTCACTCAGTATGGTATAATTTATGTTGAGGTTCTTATAAGCATTTGTAGAATTAACCACAAACTTTTCCCCCTGATATTATTTCTGGGATATTTTTCATATTGTATGTTTTTACCTGTAAGTAGCAAGACCTAATTCAAAATGGCTTGAGAAGAAATTTTATCTTCTCAAATAATAGGCTTCAGGGCTGGTGGATTTTAGCCGTTAAGTAAAAAATTCATATTTTGTTTATATTGCTCATATATGTCATCCTTGGGATTGGCTTCATGTTTAGGCTGGTAGCAAAATGACTGCAGTGATTTAAGACATTATATCCATACACAACACCTTCTGAAAGAAGAAAGGTGTCCCTTTATGTGCCTCTGCTTTTGGAGAGAGAAAACTTTCCAAAAACCTCTAGCGGACTTCTTTCACATCCTATGCTAGTTCTTGAACCAATCACTTGTGATTACTCTTAGGCTAATTATGTGCCTGAATCTGGAATGGTGTTTGTTGACTTCTCCTGAGGGGATATAGTTTATAGGGGAGGGATTCTATTAAAAAGGGAAGAAGGAGGGAATGGATGCTAGGTAAATAGTGAACAGTGACTAACTTGGAAAGTCATTTGGAAAACACATGCTGGGGATTAGACCCAGGGGCACTCTACCACTGAGTTGTATCACTAGCCCTTTCTATTTTTTTTTTGAAGCAGGGTCTTGCTAATTGCCCAAAGTGGCCTCCAATTTGTGATCCTCCTGCCTCAGCCTCCAGAACCACCGGAATTATACATGTGTGCCCTGTGGCTGGCTAAATCATACCTCTTTTCAAGATTCTTGTCTTTGTGTTTGTACATAAACTGCTGGATTTGGTAGCATACATCTGTAATCCCAGTGATTCTGGAGGCATAAGGCAGGAAGATTGGTAAATTTGAGGCCACCGTGGGCAATTTAGTGAGACCTGTCTCAAAATAAAAAAAGAAAATGAAAAGGGCTGAGGATGTACTCAGTGGTAGAGCACCCCTGGGTTCCATTCAGAATACTGCAAAAACCCAAACCTAAAAATAATAGCAAGTTATTTTTTTTCTTTTTTCAAAAGTAGCAGTGGGAAACCCATTTTCATTTTCTAAGATGGAATTCATGGGGTCAAATACTATTAAGAGTTAAATATAAGATAGACCTTTTTTTTTTTTTTTTGTCTTTCTTCTTAGTTATTTACTAGAAGGTAAAAGAGGTAAATAACTTGTGGCACTTTTCTCATTTGAGGAACATAGGTATTGGAATACAGTAGTAGTACAACAAGAATGAGTGAGAGCATTTTGCAAAACAACAAACTTCAAATTCTCAAGTTTAATAAATTAAGTAAATTCAAATTCTCAAGTTTAGTAAATTAAGTAAACTTGGAACCTATGGAATGATTTATGATTTGAATGTTAGCCTTAAAAATTAGGATATTAATTTAAAATAACCTGTAGTAAAGGACCCAGGTTAGGCAAGCTCTCTATCACTGAGCTACATCCCCAGCCAGACTGCCTGAGTTTAGATTGTGTCTCTGCCACTTCCTAGGATGTGTCATTGGGCAATTTACTTATCTCTTTATGTGTTGTGGTTTCCTCATCTAAAAAAATGGGTGTGATAATAATCATTCAAGAAGATTTAGTAAATTTGTAATTGTAAAGCACTTAACAATGCCCATATTTTTGTGTATTAATACATTCATATTTTTAATGTTTGGCTTCCAGGAATTGTTCTAGGAGCAGCAGTGAACAAAACAGCAAAAACCTGTCTTCATGGGGGCTGGGGCTGTGGCTCAGTGGTAGTGCACTTGCCTGGCATGTGTGAGGCACTGGGTTTGATTCTCAGCACCCCATATAAATAAATAAAATAAAACTTTTTTAGTCTATCAACAACTAAAAAAATTTAAAAAAACTGTCTTTATGGAGCATTCATTTCCAAGAGAGGGAGGAAAGCAGAGAATAATCAAATCCATAAGTAAAATATTAGTGATTGTAATAAATGCTATGCAGAAAAAGCAGAGACTGTGTGTGTGGAGGGGAAGATTGCTATTTTAATTGGGTGGATAGGGAGGATCTGAACTAAAGGAGTGAGGAAGTTTGTAGTAATGGCAGGTGTGAGGGCAGCGATTGAACTCAGGGGTTCTGTTGCTGAGCTACATCTTTAGTGTCCCCCTTCCCTTTTTTGGTACTGGGGATTGAACACAGGGGTGCTTAACCACTGAGCAACTTCCTTGGCTCTTTTAAAATTTTGAGTCAGGGTTTTACCAAGTTGCTTAGGGCCTCACTAAGTTTCTGATGCTAGCTTTGTACTTGCCATCTTTCTGCCTCAGCCTCCCCAGCCTCTGGGATTACAGGTGTGTGCCACTGTGTCTGGCAGCCCTTTTTATTTTTTATTTTAGATGGTCTTAATAAGTTGCCCAGGGTGACCTTGAATTTGTGATCTTTTTGCATTAGCTTCCTTAGTCCCTGGAATTAGAGCATGCACCACTACGACAGGCTTATTTTTCTCGTTTTGAAGTGTTAAAATTCTGATCTCTGACATTTGTTTGCTAAGTAGCAGTATATATGGCCATAGTTATTTGAGGTAGGTTTACTCACAAGTTACTTTTATAAACAATTCTGTATAGATCTATATTTGTATTATAACTTACTTTCAAAAGTATTTTTTTTTTGATACTGGAGATTATAATTTATCAGTGAGCTATACCCCCTACCCTTTTTTATTTTTAATTTTGAGATAGGATTCCACTGAGTTGCTGAGCCTGGCCTTGAACTTGGAATCCCTGCCTCAACCTTTGGAGTAGCTGGGATTACAGTATGTGTCACCAGGCCTAATCTGAGAAGTATCTTAGGAAAGAAAATTTTTCTAAAGTTCTTTCTTTGTTTGGTGAGCTATGAAGGTGAGAAGAAATTAAGCAAACCATGGCATACATGTTTCATTTTATGTTATGGGCTAAAGTTGTTGACAATTAATATAGATTTGTGTTTTTTTCCTAATTATTGTAATGCTTAAATGCCTGAGTACATATATAGGTATACAATGGAGTAAGTATACATTGTTCAGTGTTTTTTCTTTGGTACCAGGGATTGAACCTAGGAGCACTTAACCACTGAGCCACATTCCCAGCCCTTTTTTCTTTTTTTATTTTAAGATAGAATTATACTAAATAGCTTAGGACCTCACTAAGTTGCTGAGGCTGTCTTGGATTTGGAATCCTCCTGCCTCAGCTGCTGAGTCACTGGGATTACAGGTGTGCGCCACCATGCCCAGCTCTGTTTATTTTATTTTATTTTTTAAGACATTGATGGGCCTTTATTTTGTTCATTTATCTATATGTGGTGCTGAGAATTGAACCCAGTGCCTTACATATGCTAGGCAAGTGCTCTATCACTGAGCCACAACCCCAGCTCCTCTGTTTAGTTTTTAAAAGGACAATCAGATGGTTTAGGCTTGTTGAAGGACATTAATTCAGAATTTGGGGTTTAGTCTTTCTCCAAATAATCATGAAATATAAGAGCAACTACCATATCTGCCTCACTGGGACTGATCTAGGCCTCTCTGATTTCTAAGGCTCAGCCAGGGAAATTTAGAGTTGCCAGATTAAATACATGAATATGTCCCATATAACACTGGAGACATACAATATCAAAAGTTTTTTTCTTTGTATGGTGTTTAGGAATATTTGTAACTTGATTTAGTAGATATCAGGATACTTTCACTTTCAATAATAGAAAAATCCAACCCAAACTGGTTAAAACAAAGAGGATGTATGGACATATGTAATTGAAAAAACAAGAGTGAGGGCCTCTGGTATGGTTTCATCAAGGCTGTCAGGCTTTGGCCCTGTTTTTTCTGTAATTCTCTGGGATTTACTCCTTATCAGCTATTTTCTCAGGCTGGCTTTCCTGTAGTAAAAGATGGCTGCCGTTGGCTCCTGGGATTATATGATTCCTCATTCCTGGGGGAGAAAGATGAATATAACCCCAAAATACTAAGCTAGACTAATTGAATCATCCTTGTGTTCCAAAGGATCACTGATTAAAATCTGAGTAGCTTTCTCTGTCTAGACAAGTGGCTCTTAAATTTGAGCATGCGTTAGAACTACCTAGGGTTTTTTTGTTTTTTTTAAACACAGATTTCTAGGCCTTACTCTCAAAGTTTCTGATTGAGTATATCTGGGGTTGAGTTCCGGGAATTTGTATTTGTAACAAGTTCCCAGATGTTACTGACTTTTTGGGGCACAAATCATACTTGGAGAAACTGCTATATCAAATCAGGGTCTACGTTTGGAGCTGGGGAAAAGGTCAGTCCTATCTAAATTCTTTACAGTGTGGCAGGGCTTAAGATATGTTTTTGGGGGAGATAATGGCAATGCTGGTTTTTTGTTTTTGCCTATTTAGCTTCCCTAATTTTCCTTTAGAACCAAACCTCTTCCTCTTGTAATTGATTTGGCTTGAATGGAATTGACGTAATCCATTGGTTTAAAGGTGGGCACATGACCCAGGCCTGGTCAAAAAGAGTACTTGCTTGGGCACAGTAATTAGCTCAGAGGTGAACAGGGGAGCGATCTTTGTAGGATAGTCTATGTACCTGACTTTTACTATCCTGGCTATTGATAAGAAGATGACAATCCTTGTCTTCAAGGAGCTCACACTGTAATATAGGAAGAACTGCATGTAAAAAAGTACATACAGTACTTTTCTTTATAACTTTCCCTTTCTCCTGGCTATCGTATAATATACATTTTTTTTTCTCCTTTCTTTCTGTGATACTGAGGATTGAATCCAGGGGTGCTTTACCACTAAACTACATTCCCAACCCTTTTATTTTTTTATTTTGAAACAGGGTCTTGCTAAGTTGCTGAGGGTCTTGTTGAGTTGGTAAGGCTGGTAATCTTCCTGCTTCAGCCTCTTGAGTTGCTGGTATTAAAGGCAGGTACCAAGTCTGGTTATATTTTCATTATACTCTGTACTCTATTATTTCCTTTGTAATTCTTTTTTTTTTTTTTCTTTTTGGTACTAGTGATTGAACTCAGGGGTATTCAACCACTGAGCCACATCCTCAGCCCTATTTTGTATTTTATTTAGAGACAGGGTCTCACTGAGTTGTGTAGTGCCTTGCCGTTGCTGAGGCTAGCTTTGAACTCGAGATTCTCCTGTCTCAGCTTCTTGAGCTGCTGGGATTACAGGTCTTTTTAAAATTTTTATTTTGAGACAGGGTTTCATTAGGTTGCTTATAGCCTTGCTAAGTTGCTGAGGATGGCTTTGAACCTGGGATCCTCCTGCCTCAGCCTCCCAAGCTGCATTACAAGTGTGCACCACCATGCCTGGCTCCTTTGTAGTTCTTTCTCTTTTTTTTTTGTACCAGGATTGAACCCAGGGGCGCTTAAGCACTGAGCCACATCCCCATCCCCAGCCCTATTTTGTATTTTTATTTAGAGTCAGGGTCTCACTGAGTTATGTAGTGCCTTGCCATTGCTGGGGCTGGCTTTGAACTCTTACCTCAGCCTCCTGAGCAGCTGGAATTACAGGTATGCGCCACCGTGCCTGGCTCTTTGTAATTCTTTTTGTTGTTGTTGTTAATTTTTTTTTTTTTTAGTTGCAGATGAACACAATACCTTTATTTTATTTTTATGTGGTGCTGAGGATCAAACCCAGTGCCTTCCACATGTGAGGGGAGTACTCTACCACTGAGCTACAACCCCAGTCTTCTTTTTAATTCTTAACTACAATTTATTATTAGTAGTTTAGCCTCTTTAGGTCTCATTGGATTATAAATTTCATCAGGAAAAGGACAGAGTCCATAAGTAATTGCTGGTTCTCTAATACCTTCTATCTCTGAAAGTAGTCAGTAAATATTGGTTGGATGCATGTTTGTGTTATAGTAAAAGAAGAATACACACGCACGCACGCGCACGCACACGTACACGCATACCACAAAGGAGGTATAATTGGTTAATTGGTGGGATAGTGGAGAGGTAACAGCCTGTGTAAATGCCTAGGGATGGGAAGTGGCATTAGATAAATCTGGACAAATAGGTGAGTTCATGAGTTCAACATTGTCAAAGGCCCTGAAATGTATTTAGGGGTTGGAAATTATCCCACAGAGCATTGGATAGCACTAATTGGTTTAAAGTAGGGAACAGAACATGTTTGCTGCAAAATGAAAAACATGGAGGAAAGTAAGATTAAAGAAGAAAAACTGATCAGGAAGTTATTTCAGTATAGACAAAAGATGTTATAAAACCCTAAAATAAAGTAGTAGCAATGAGAATAAATAGGAGAGTTGTATTAAAAGTAGAATTGATGGGGCTTAGAGACTATCCTGAGGGAAATGAAGGAATCTAAAATGACTTTTAGTTTCTTACTTGGGAGCTGGTGGTACCATAAATGGAGAGAGGCAATTTAAGGATAAAAGCAGATTTGGAAGAGAAAGCCTCTAAATAAAAATGAGGCAGGGTGAAATGGTCTAAGTTTTCTTCTTTTGGTGGTTTCTTTTTCTTCTAGGCTTTACTTGGGGAGGAAAGGAGAGTGTCTTTTACTGTTTCTGGGTTTGGGACCATGAGCAGGTGATAGTAAATCAGATATTACTGATTTTCCATGGGTGGAGGAGAGATTACCATGGTACCTGAATGCTTCCAGGGTATTAGTTGCAGGTCATTTTTAATTTTTATGTATCTAAATCCCCTCATCTTTGTGAAAGCAAATTGATATAAATTGTAAGAAAATTAACTTTTTTTTTTTGCCATGCTAGGATCAAATCCAGGGCCTCAGGCATGTTAGGCAAGCACTCTACCAGTGAGATAAACTCCCAGCTCAGAAAATTAACTTTTCTCCACATTTTAAAAAATTGAGGCATTATAGTTTAACTCTTAAGATTAATGAATTAGCCAGATGTGGTGACACATGTCTGTAATTTCAGTAACTCCCTAGGTTGAGCCAGGAGCATCCCAAGGTCAAGGTCAGCCTTGGAAACTTAGCAAGAACCTGTCTCAAAATAAAAAGGGCTAGGGATATAGCTCAGTAGTACAGTGCCCGTGGGTTCAACACCCAGTACCAAAAAACAAACAAACAAATAAAATATTCTATTTTTATAAAACAAAAACTGTGTTTCACCTCTTTGTTAAGGATTATATGAACATGGAGGAAGTTGTAAAGGTGCTTTTTTTGTCAGGTACTCTTTTCAATAGACTGTAGCAGTGAATGAAATAGTCTTTGCCATATGTGGGAAAAGATAGGACAGTACACAAATTAAGAAATAAATATATAGTATGGTAGGTGGAGGTAAGTAATCTACAGAAACAAGTACTGGGTAAGGGGGATGGAGGGCAGAAAATGAATTTTATTTTGAGTAGTCAGAGAAGGCCTCACTCTCTGATATGGCAATTTAACTTTATTATTTTAAAATATAATACATATAAAATATAAAACAAACACATAGTTTACTGGCTTCATATAAAATGAAAAATCACATAACCACTGAGTTAAAGATATTGAAGGTAGCCAGCTTTCCAAAAGCCCAAAGCATGTCGCTTTCCAGTTATATTTTCCATCTGAGGTAATTATTGACTTTTTATGGTAATTACTTCCTTTTCTTTATGGTTGTATCCCTATATGATACATATTATTTTTGTCTCTTCTTGACTTTGATTATATATATATATATATATATATATATATATATATATATATATATATATAAAATTATACAATATATTTTCTCTTATGTTTTTCCTTCTGTATTGTCTATATTGTTTTCATGTAGCTGAAATTTGTTATTTTATTACCATAAAGTATTTCATTGTATATCTTTTTTTTTTCCTACTGGTAGATATTTGGGTAGTTTCAGCTTTTGGTTATTGTGGACAATGTTGTTATGAACATTTTTATACATATGCCCTGCTATATATCAGCATGTTTCTGTAAGACATATATCTAGGATTCAAAATTGTGGTTTATAGAATATGTTTATCATCCCTTTTAGAGAATGCTAAACTGTTTCCCTCCACAACAGTATTTGGGAGTTTTTCTATATCTACAATAACCCTAAGTGTTGTTAGACATCAAATTTTTATAAATCTTAAGCATTTATAATTGTATTGTGTAGTGGTTTAAAATTCATTTGCATTTTCCTTATTGCTAATGAGATTGCGCTTTTTATGTATTGGCAATTGGTTATCCTGTATCATGAAATGCCTTTTCATGGTCTTTCCCATTTTTCTCTTGGATTGTCCTTGTTTTGTTTTTTCCATCTTACTGATTTTGTAGCAGATATAGATTTTGGATATTAGTCCTTCGTCCGTGTCTCTCTCTCTCTCTCTCTCTCTCTCTCTCTCAGAAAGTCCTCAGTCTCTTACATACATTGCAAATATCTTCTCACATTTAAGATGACATTTTGAGCATGGATCTAAAGGAAGTAAAGGAATGACTCATAGGGATAGCCATTGAAGGGTATTATAGTTTGAATAGCAATTATTAAGACCCAAAGTCAATTTTTTTTTTCCTTTTGTTACTAGGGACCGAACCCAGGGATGTTCTACTACTGAGCTATATCCTTATCCCTTTTTATTTTTTTATTTTTTTTAAAGAGAGAGAGAGAATTTTTGTTTGTTTGTTTGTTTTCGGTGGACACAACATCTTTGTTTGTAAGTGGTGCTGAGGATTGAACCCGGGCCGCACGCATGCCAGGAGAGCACGCTACCGCTTGAGCCACATCCCCAGCCCCTTATCCCTTTTTATTTAATTTTTGAGGATCTTGCTGAAGCTGGCATCAGGCCTGCCTAGGAGGTGTATTTTTTTTTTTTTTAATTTAAAAAATAAGTTTATTTCTCACCGTTTTGGAGGATGGGAAGTCCAAAGTCAATGTGCTGGCATCTGCTGAGGGTCTTGCTCTGCCATTCCATGGCAGAAGGGAGAAGAACAAGAGAGCAAGTACTCAAACTTACAGCCTCTGCTGCCCCCCCCCTTTTAAAT
The DNA here is from genome assembly GCF_047511675.1 of Marmota flaviventris. Taxonomy (NCBI): domain Eukaryota; kingdom Metazoa; phylum Chordata; class Mammalia; order Rodentia; family Sciuridae; genus Marmota; species Marmota flaviventris. The sequence continues at coordinate 35,639,130 of NC_092507.1, read as the reverse complement.
TAATTTATTATTATTATTATTATTATTATTATTAGAGTCTTTCTAAGTTGCTGAGGCTGGCCTCAAACTTGCAATCAATTCTTGTGTCTCAGCCTCCCAAGTAGATGGGATTACAGGTATGTGCCCCGCCCAGCTTTAAGCCCTTTTTATAATTGACATTAATCCATTTATGAGGGAAAACACACCCAGTACTGCTGCATTGAGAATTAAGTATCTGGGATGGGAGTGTAGAGCACTTGCCTACCCTGCTTGAGGACTGGTTTGGAATCCCAGCAAAAAGAGAGTGACAGAGACAGAGAATAAATGAATTAAGTTTCTGCCGCATGTCTTTTGGGGGACACATTCAAACTACAGCAGTACCCCTGAGGTCTAGGCCTTCCAGCCAGGTCTGGGATTCTAACAATAATACCTACTTAAAGAAAAGTTCTGTTGTATTTGTATTCTAATCTTATTACCCAGACAAAATTATTTCCCAAAAGCTTTAAAAGTTTTTGCAAATATGTACAGCATCTTCTAGGTCCCTGATTTATTTTCTCCAGTCAAAGTAAGAGCAGGCTCTGAGGAATTCCTAGGCCCATTAAGCTGTTAAGCCCTATATCCACTGGACATGACCAGCCATTGTACCTGTCTTGGTGCCACATCTGATTTTCAAGGTCTTCCCTCGAATAGAGATTCAGACTCCTTCCTCTGTCCAGCTTCCCCAGGAGCTGCTGTTGCATCACACAGGACTGGTAGAAATCTCCCACATATAGGGGCCCAGCTCAATGGAGGTGATTTGGAGCTGGCAGAACATCTAGGAGGAGTATTTTTGAGATGCTGCAGAGGCTGCGAAAGATCCGCCCCCACCCCCCACCCCTGCCCCATACTGGGGATTGAACCTAGAGGTGCTTAGTCACAGAGCCAAATCCCTAGCCCTTTATTTTAAAAATTATTTATTTATTTATTTTTGAGACAGGATCTCACTAAGTTGCTTAGAGCCTTGCTAAGTTGCTGAGGCTAGTCTTTTTTAGAAATATTTTTTATATATATATTTAGTTATAGATGGACACAATATCTTTATTTTGTTTACTTATTTTTATGTGGTACTGAGGATAGAACCCAGTGCCTCACATGTGTGAGGCAAATGCTCTACCACTGAGCCACAACCCCAGCTCCTGAGACTAGTCTTGAACCTGCTTCAAACTCCCAAGTTGCTAGGATTATAGGCGTGCACCACAGTGCCTGGCTTGCAAAAAATTCTTCTCTGTGATTGAAAAATGGATGGTTAAGAAGATCTCAGGGGGGCTGGGGATGTGGCTCAAGTGGTAGCACGTTTGCCTGGCATGCGCGGGGTGCTGGGTTCAATCCTCAGCACCACATAAAAATAAAATAAAGATGTTGTTTCCACCGAAAACTATACAATAATTATTAAAAAATTTTCTCTCTCTCTCTTTAAAAAAAAAGATCTCAGAAAAAAATGAAGCAGAATGAAAAGAAACTTATAAAAGTTATTCCTTGATATGACTGCAAATATGTAAAAAATAGAAAATATGAGGTTTGTGTGTATAGTTCAGTGGTAGAGCATTTGTACAAAGTCCTCCCTTGGTTTGGTCTCCAGCACCAAAAAGCAAAATAAAACAAAATAGAATATGTTGAAGGGAAGGATGTAGAAAGTACTATGATTAAATGAAAATATCAATTTGATTATGGGATTGTGGACAATGTTTGTCCTAAATTTGTTATTATATAGCAAAAAAAACTTTAAAGGTATATTTAAAAAGAAAAGATTTACAAACAGATACTAAAGTTTGAAAAAGTTTATTCTTTAGAAAGATAAACTTGCAGCTGCTTCTTATTACTTGAAGCATTAATAAGTGGGACTTTGTGTTAGTTTCCTATTGCTTCCATATCTAATTTCTATCAATTTAGTGACTTAAAAGTACACAAATTGTGGCTCACTTGCCCGTGTGTGCAAAGCCTGGGTTCAATCCCTAGTACCATGAAAAAAAGAAAGTAAACAAATTTACTATTCTTACAGTTTGGAGGTCAGAAGACCTAAAAATCAAGATATTGGCTGAGCTGCATTTCTTCTGGGGGTTCTATGGAAAATCCATTTCCTTGCCTTTTCTAGCTTCATTCCTTACCTTTCTACCTGCATTCTTTGGTTCCTAGCCCCTTACTCTAATGTCAAAACCAGTATGTATGGTTATCATTTCTTTAAATCACCCCCCGCTTGTTCTCTGCTTCCATCATTATTTTTCCTTTTCTACTCTGACATTCCTACTCCTTTTTTTAAAAAAAAATATTTATTTATTTTAGTTCTCAGCGAACACAATATCTTTATTTTATTTTTCTGTGGTACTGAGGATCGAACCCAGCGCCCCGTGCATGCCAAGTGAGCGCGCTACCACTTGAGCCACATCCCCAGCCCTTCCTACTCCTTCTTAAACACTTTTGTGAGTACTTTGGTCTACTCAGATGATTCAAGATAATCCTCCCATCTTAACATTATTATCTTAATACATCTGCAGAGTTCCTTTTGCCATGTAATGTAACATATTTATAGGTCCCAGGGGTTCTTTAGAGGGCAATTATTCTGTCTACTATAGCCTCTAAATTTGAGAATAAAGTTTTACCAACTCTGTTTCTTAGGGTTGGATGAAGTGAAGAATTGGAAATATAAATAAAAGAGAACCCTTACTAGAAGAGAATGTGCTTTTTGGATGTTTTTGAATTCTATGATATCTGCTATAAGTAGTTAGTTTGGGATTGACATTACATATGATGTGAGGGATGCCCAAAACTTGATTAGAAACTTTTAAAGTCATGCCTTTGTGTACTTGGCTTCCTTGAGAGGAAAAAGAGTTGTATTTTGTTAGAAGACTGGTTTGATTTGATCTGTTTACCAACTGTGTGACATCGAATAGTTCTCATCTGTAAAATGGGCATAATACTTAAATCAGAAGGATTTTTATAAGAATTATAAAATATGGGGCTGGGGTTGTGGCTCAGCGGTAGAGGGCTCGCCTGGCATGTGCGAGACCCTGGGTTTGATCCTCAGCACCACATAAAAATAAATAAGTGAAGGCTAGGATTGTGGCTCAGCGGTAGAGCGCTTGCCTAGTGTGGGTGGGACCCGGTTCGATCCTCAGCACCACATAAAAATAAAGGCATTGTGTTGTGTCCATCTACACCTAAAAAATAAATGTTTAAAAAAATAAATAAGTGAAATAAAGGTATTGTATCCAACTACAACTAAAAAATAAATATTAAAAAGAATTATAATATGAAATATGATATATGAGAGTATGTACATATACAAACAATGAAATAATAATGCATATATATCTGTAATGAAATAATACCTTAGTATCTGGCACGTAGCAGGTACTCTACATCTTTGTTGAAAGTCAGTGTTTTTCTGATACAGTGGTAGGGAACTGTTAGAGAGCCCTTTATTAATCAGACATTCAGCACTGGATAAAGGATAAACAAGAAAATGTGGAACCTCGAAGACCTCACAGTCTTAATACTGAAACAGGGATCAACAGCCAACCTATAATCAATAAGCCTTATATTAGAGAGTTAAGAAAAGCTCTGTGGAATCAAGGGTAAGTAGCGCTTAACAAGGCCTGAGGGTATTAGAGGTTTCATGGAAAAAACTATGCATGGTCTGAGTCATTAGCTGGAAAAGGAAGTGTGGTTAAAGAAGAGGGCAGGGATGGGCATTCTATGAAGTATAGGGAACCATACATACAAAGATATAAAAAAGTGTTGACTGTTGGTGAGCTGTGGGTGTTTTGGTGTGTTTAGGGTGAAAGGTACCTGTGGGAAAGAAGCAGGAAAATGATCTTGGAAGAGTGAGCAAAGACCAGATCATGTGTGTCCTTATATACTGTGTGAAGGATTTGGACTTTATCCTACATATAGTGGAGAACTCTTGAAACATAGTATGTTAAACCAGTATGATTCAATTTGAGACTCAATAGAAGCAGAGAAAGTAGGAAAAGAGCTAGATTGGTCTCTGGGAAGCCCAGGAAAGGAATTTTGAAAAGGAAACAATGAGTACCAGTATAAAACTTAAAGTGATTATATGAGATAATGATAGAGAAACTTGTACTAAACTTTTCTATTGGAAGGACCTTAATGAGACATGAATATAGTGTTTGGGGTGGAGGTTAAATCATAATAGATTGAAAAGTAAATGTGAGGGCTAGAGGTGTAGCTCAGTGGTAGAACACTGGCCTAGTATGTGTGAGGTGTTGGGTTCCATCCTTAGCACCACATAAAAATAAATAAATAAAATAAACATATGTGTCCATCTACAACTTAAATTTTTTAAAGTAAATATGAAGTGAAAAAAATGGCAACTATAGATCAATCTTAGAAAACTTGCTGTGAAACAAATGTGAAAGGTAGCTAGAGAGAGAAGTAGAGCTTAGAAACACTTTTTTTTTTTTTTTTTAAAGATAGAGCTGTTTATTTCTTTTGTTTTGGTAGAGATTTTAAAGTAGAGATAAGATTGAATATATGGGTTTGTATGATTTAATGGAACAGGAAGGTGATGGATTTGAAGGTGAGAAAAGTTTATTAGCTCAGGGAAGGAGGAGATAAACCTTTGTCTGACACTTAGAAGGAAGAACATGGATTTGAAGAAGAATGTAGGTTGGAAAATTGGATTAGGTCAGATTTCTTTTTCTTGGTAAAGAACATTTGTGAGAAGAGATAGACCATAGTTCTCCATTACCAAGGTTTTGCTTTTCATAGTTGTGGTCAAGTGTGGTCTGAAAATATTAAATGGGGGGCTGGGGTTGAGATTCAAGTGGTAGCACGCTCACCTGGCATGCGTGGGGCGCTGAGTTCGATCCTCAACGCCACATAAAAATAAAAAAATAAAGATATTGTGTCCACCTAAAAATAAAAAATAAAAATATTAAGTGGGAAATTATCCAGTTATTAAGTTTTAAATTATATACTGTGCTGGGTAGTGTGATAAAATCTCACACTGTTCTAATATGTTATGCCTGAGATGTGAATCATCCTTTCGTCCCAGGGTAGACCCACTTAGTACACATCTTGGTTTGTCATATTGACTGTTGTGGTATTTCAGGGGTTGTGTTCAAGTAACTTTTACGGAGTAGCCTAATACTATCATGATGCCTAAATCATTTATCTCGCTTCATCTTATCACACATCTCACTTCATCACAAGAAGGATGAGTATACTACAATAGGATGTTTTGAGAGGGACTACATTCATATAACTTTAGTTATAGTATATTGTTATGATTGTTTTATTATTAGTTATCATTGTTAATCTCTTACTGTGCCTAATTTATAAATTAAACTTTGTCATAGGTGTGTATGTATGTATAGGAAAAAACAGTATATAAAGGTTTAGTACTGTCTGTGGTTTAAGGCATCCACTGGAGGTCTTAGGTTGTATCCCCTGTTGATAAGGGGGACTGCTGTATAAAGTGTTGGGCTGATGACTATGTGTAATGTAAAAGGTCACTAGCCAGAGGTTATGTCTAAATTACTAACAGGATGATAATCTCAGTTAAAATAAGAGATTTTTCAGTGGCATGAGTTCCCAAGCTGTTGGGGGTTTTCAGCAGAACTCAGCAGTTATAGTATGGAAGTAGTTAGTAGAAGCAGGTGGTTGGAGTGATTCCACATGGTTGAGGGATTTATTTGTAACTGTGTGGCAAAAACAACAAGGAACTGGGTATATAACTGGCAAGAGAATGGTTGATGTCAATATTGAAGGATTATTTCTTTTTTTAAAATATTTTTTTTTAGTTGTTGATAGACTTTTGTTTTATTTATTTATATGCGGTGCTGAGAATTGAACCCAGTGCCTCACACATGCCAGGCAAATGTGCTACCGCTGAGCCCCAGCCCCCAGCCCCAGCCCCTGAGAGATTATTTCAATGAATTATGATCATTCATATAAAAAAACCCCTAGTTTTATAAAAATACACTCAGGAGGCTGAGGCAGCAAGGTCATATGTTTGAGGACAGCCTGGGTAATTAAGCAATACCCTGACTATTTTTAAAATGGGTGGATGATGTAGCCTAGTGGTAGAGTGCTTGCCTAGCATATGTGAGCCCCTGGGTTTAATCCGTGATACACATACACACACGTGTGCCCACACACACATCATTAATTATCAGGGAAATAAAAATCAGAACCACAATGAATTATTACCTCACTCCATAAGAAATTTCCTAAGCAGTTTTAAATCATATACCAGAGGTCAGAAAATTATCTTGGGCCCCTTTAAATATCCATAGATAACCTTGGTATTTTAATTAAAATTAAGGAGGAATAATTTTTTATATCAAAGTAAAAAACCCAGAAACACGAAATGTGAAACTCTTACAAATACCTTTTTTTAATATGGAAAGAATAAATCAAAGAAATAAAAAAATATTATCCTACCTATTCTTCAGGTTCCAAGTTCAAATATTGTTGTCTCCAAACTCTCTTTACCCAAGCCACCACAATCCCTTTCTCTTGAACTTCTATTTGGCACTTGTTGGCAATGACTCTTTTGATATTTAGTTATTAATCACTTTTATTATTATTGTTCACTGAGTCTGTTTTTTAACTATAAAATGAAAATATGTAAGGAAAATATCTAAGACTGAATAGATAAAACAATGCTGAACATAAATAAATATTATAATAGTTATCAATATTCAATAAATATTATGTCAGTATTCAATAAATATTCTAATAGCTATCTTTCTGTCATTTACCAAATTTGTGACCCTGAACAAGTCCTACTTACTATACCTCATTTTCTTTACCTATAATGTGGAGCTAATTTGAATAATAATGCTTTGAACATTCATGTACAAATTTTTAATTGGACATATGTCTTCATTTCCTTTGGGTATATACCTAGGAGTGGAATTGCTAGGTAATACTTTATATCCCTGACAGCACCATATGAGGATTTCATTTTGTCCTTGTTACCAACACTTGTTATTATCTGTCGTTTTGATTTAGCTTTCTTAGTGTGCAGTGATATCTCACTGTGGTTTTGATTCATATTTCCCTGATGACAAATGAGGTTAGCATTTTTAGTTGTGTGTATTGGATATTTGTGTATATTTTTCACAGAAATGTCTATTCAGCATTTTATTCCTTTTCTATAAATTATTATTTTTTATTTTTATTTTTTTTAGTTGTAGATGGACACAATACCTTTGCTTTATTTCTTTTTATACTGCTGAGGACTGAACCCAATGCCTCACATGTGCTAGGTGAATGCTGTACTACTGAGCCACAACCCCAGTCCAGCATTTTATTCTTTATGACACTATTGCAAATGGAGTTATTCTCTTCATTTCAATTTTGGATTGTTCATTGTCCATGTGTAAAAATACTATTGATTTTTGTATATTGATTACATATCCTACAATCTTGCTGAACTCCTTTATTCTAATAGCTTCTTGTGTGTTTTTAGGATTTTCTGTATGGAAATAGAGACAGTCTTCTTTTCAATCTGGATGCCTTTTACTTATTTCATTTCACTAATTGCTCTGGCTAGAACTCAAATATAGTGTTGATTAAAGTGGTGAGAGCAAATATCCTTGTGTTGTTCCTGATCATAGGGAAAAGCATTTAGTTTTTTTTATTAGTAAATATGATATTAGCTGTAGGATTTTTATAGAAGTTCTTCAGCAGGTGGAGGAAATTTCCTTCTGTCCTAGTTTTTGAGTTTTTTTTTTTTTTTTACCCATGAAATGGTGTTTATTTTTTAAATACTTTTTCTGCATCTATTGAGATGATCAGGAGGTTTTTGCCCTTTCTTCCATTAAAATGATTTATTGCCTTGATTGATTTTTGTTTATTGATCCAACTTTGAATTCCTGGAATAAATATCAATTGCTTATGATATATAATCCTTTTTATATATTGTTGGAATTAATTGATAGTATTTGTTGAGGATTTTTGTGTCTGTGTTCATAGGGTTATTGGTCTGTAGTTTACTTCTCTTTATGTTGTCTTTTTCTGCCTTTGGTATCAGAAATATTGGTCTTATGAAATGAGTTGAGAAATGTTCCATACATTTTTTTGCTACCTCCTTTCCCTTGTATGTCTGATCCTACTTAGCTTCAGTTTTGTTATTGACTATTGACTTTTAAAATGTATTAATGCTGTTTTTTTGTTCTGGTTATTTTTATTTATTATTTTTTGTGATACTGGGAATTGAATTGACAGCCTTCCACATATTAGGCAAGCACTCTACCTCTGAACTACGTCTCCAACCTATCCTCCCCCTTTTTAAAATTTTTATTTTTAAAATTTTTTTTGAGAGAGAGAGAATTTTTAATATTTATTTTTTTAGTTTTTGGCGGACACAACATCTTTGTTTGTATGTGGTGCTGAGGATAGAACCTGGGCCGCATGCATGCCAGGCAAGCGCGCTACTGCTTGAGCCACATCCCCAGCCCTAAAAATTTTATTTTGAGACAAGGTTTTGCCGAGTTATCCAGGCTGACTTTGAATTTAGGATCCTTCTGCCTCAGCCTCCCAAGTAGCTGGGTTCAGGATTATAGGTGTGTGCCACTGCACCTGTCTGTTCTAGTTATTTTAAAAAACACATGTAAATACCTTGTGATATTCATAATTGAATTTAGCTTACCAGTTGGGAATGACCCTTAGTAACCCGGCAAAGTATTAATGAAATTTCTGATATTCCAGTGAAATCTGTTGAGGATATTGTGTCTCTCTAGTGGCCAGATACAAAAGACTGTAAAAACTAGAGATGGGAGAGACAGTGTAGTTACAATCATTAGGCAGTTAAGTAGAAAAGGAGTTTGAGAGGATTGTTTAAAGTTGCATTGCTAGATTATGGCTAAGCCAGGGGATTTTTACTTTAGACCAGTAATTTTCATTTATCAATGATCAGTTATCTGGGAAAAGGATGTATTTAGGGGAAAAAAGTTCCATCTGTGTGTTTGTAATCGATGCTAAGAAACAATATTCTGTTTGAGTATAGTAAGTATAAAATATATCATGTTTAATCATCCTGTACTCCCAACTGGAGAAGTCATTCAAAATATATTAATTGACATATAATTAATTCATTGCTATCAGGAGGAAATTATTAGTCATAGTATCGATATTTTTGGAGTCTTCAAGACTGTTAACTTTTAACAGAAGAAGCTGTTTAGCCTAATTATGATTGTCAGATGAGTGGGTGGGCAAAAAGACAGAATCAAAATGAATTGAATCTGGTACAGTGGTGTACTCCTATAACAATGCACCTTCAGAGACTGAGAAGGATCACAAGTTTGAGGCCAGCCTGGGCAACTTAGCAAGTCTCTGTCTTGAAATAAAAAATAAAAGGACTAGAAATGTAATTAGAGTGCCCCTGTGTTCAATCCCCAGTACTGGGGGGGGGTGGTGGTGGGAGGAATGAAAAAAAAAATTGAAATCTGAAGGAACTGTAGCTTGGGAGAGGTACAGAGGGAGAGAAAAATCATATTAGTATATCAATCTAAATACTTTAACTTTATTGTTATTATTTTGGTTTTGCTGTGCTGGGGATCAAATCCAGTGCCTCCTACATGTTAGGCAAGAGTTCTGACATTGAGCTACGTCCCCCACCCCTATTTTAACTTTAAATTAATTGAAGTTTTTCTTCTAATTTGAAATCATTGTTTATTTTGGTTGTGAAACAGTCTTTTAGAAAGTTATGTTTTGGGGCTGGGCTATAGCTCAGTGGCAGAGCGCTTGCCTAGCATATGTGAGGCACTGGGTTCGATCCTCAGCATCACATAAAAATAAATAAATAAAGGCATGTTGTCCATACATGTCTACAAAAATAAAAATTTAAAAAAACAAAAGAAAATTATGTTTTCAAAGAAAAAAAATCAATATTATAATTTAAAGAAAATACATGTATCTCCAAAGATAAAATTATAACTTTAATTTTGCTGAGACAAGAAGCTCAACTGAAACTACTTACTGGAAACTTCGCAGTTTTCTGTCTCAACGTCAGTAACATACGATCCAGATTCTATGTAATGATTGGCTGTTATACTGTTTTCTTTCAGAGATTAGTTTTGCCAACAACATCTGATTTGGGATTGGGATTTAGCTCACAAAGCAGATTGGTTGTTGGGGCATAGGAAAGGGTTAGTGTTACTAATGAGCATGCTACATAGAAATCATTCCAGTGAGGAAAAATCCCATTTATCCATGCATGAGCAAAACTGTTCGTAATTCAGTGTTGCATGCCAAATAGTCAGTGAAGTCTGGGTTTGAATGTGGCAGTTCTCTGATGCTGGGGAGAAATTTTGTTTAATTATTATCTTTTTTTTTTTAAAGAAGTTGATAAAAGCTATCCATTTTTTCTATCTTAGAAAGATGAAAAGCTTTTTCTTTCTCCTCTGTTTCCATGACATTATTTTTAGGCTTTCAAAAAATTGAGATTTTGAAAATTAAAATAACATTTTTCTCTTTTCCCTGAAGGTAGTTGTTTCTTTTCCCCCCCGGGTAGCTTAATGAGCCAGTCATTTTTTTCTAAGTATGTTGCTACATCTATGATTATATCACTAACATCCTGAGTAGTTCTAACATGTTATATTTCTATTCCTCTAAAAGGAAATAAATTTTTGAGCTTTAGGAAATTATTTTAGAAGTTATTTTATTCTGCATTTTGAGTATACTTATTCATAAATTATGTACTGGAATTCTTTTTCTTGTTCCTTGGTTCCTTGATAATAATAAGTAAAAGCTGGTTTAAGTTTTCAAAAAATTGAGAGCTGGGGTTGTAGCTCAGTGATAGAGTGCTTGCCTAGCATGTTTGAGACACTGGGTTTGATCCTCAGCACCACACTTAAAATAAATAAATAAAATAAAGGTATTGTGTCCATGTACAACTAAAAAAAAAAAAAAAAGGTTTTTCAGAAATTGAGAATACCTTTCTACTGATGTGGTCAGTTATATTACTGTGGGTAAAACTTTCTATTTAGGTAGTCAGAATTTATCATCTGATGAACTGTTTCAGGTTTTTGTGTACTTCTCTTTGACAGCACCATTCGCCTTTGATAATGTTTAACAAGATAATCTTTTTATGTTCTTAGTATTTAAGTATCCTCAGTATGATACAGCAAATGATTATGTGAATGAAACGTTTTGCTTAAGCTGAGAGTTTTCACATCAAGGATATCTGTAGAAGAAAGGATTTGTTATTTGGAGAGTAAATGTGAATTAAAAAATGAGTTGAGGGCTGGGGTTGTAGCTTGGTGGTAGCGTACTTGCCTAGCATGTGTGAGGCACTGGGTTCGATTCTCAGCACCTCATATGAATAAATGAACAAAATAAAGGACCATCAACAACTAAAAAAATATATGTTAAATAAAATGAGTTGAGCTGGATGTGATGGAGCATGCCTATAATCCCAGTGTCTTGGGAGGCTGAGGCAGGAGGATTACAAGTTCAAAGCCAGCCTCACCAATTTAGCAAGACTCTAAGCAACTTAGTAAGACCCTGACTCAAAATAAGAAATAAAAAGGACTGTTGTATGTAGCTCAGTGGTTAAGTGCCATTGAGTTTAATCCCCAGTACAAAAATAAATTAAAATAATTAAAAAATGGGTTGAGAATGGAAAATATAAAGGGAACATTGCAAATTCCTATATTTTTTAGTTAATTGCTTCAAATAAGTAACTTAAATAAGTAATATGTAACATTAAACAACCAATAGTAGCCAGCTAAGCTAAAAATATAGGAGATTCTTTTCCTAATACAGGAATGATTAATTTTATGTTTTTAATTTTAGTTCTGCATATGTTACTTAAGTTTGGTTTAGTGATAACTGAAATATCCTGTGAATGGATAATAAATATTTTTGGTGCCTATTGTGTTACATTTGCTTAGCAGTGTTTTGTTCTTTAACAAATAGGGCTTTTAGAGTAGATTGTAGGATCAGGATATGAGCCTCTTCTTCATTTTAGCTCTCATTTTTTCAGGGTATAAGTTAGCCTGTACCAAAAACCCATTTTGTACCTGGAAAAAGGGGCAATAATGAAAAGGGGAAAAAAAATCCCTTTCTGAAATATAGGTCGGAGTAGATCAATGATTTTCAATCCTTTCTGTGCTAATGGTGGGACCCAGAATCCTGCTCATGCTAAGCAAGTGCTTTACTGCTGAGCTACATACACACTGAGGCTTATAACTTTTTTGTTTTGAGAACACTTTACACTGTTAAACATTATCAGAGACTAAAGAGTTTTAGATTATTTGAGTTGTGTGAGTTATATTGTTGATATAAACTATTTTAGAAATTAAAACTGACAAAAATCTGTGGGATGGCAGCGTCTACCTTGTAATCCCAGTGACTCAGGGATGAGGCAGGAGGATCAGAAGCCAGTCTACAATTTAGCAAGACCCTGTCTCAAAGTAAGTAAAAGGAGCTGGCATGTTGGCAATTGCTTATAATCCCATCAATTTGGGAGTCTGAGGCAGGAAATTCTTGAAAGTTGGAAGCCTGGACAATTTCATAAGTCCCTCTCTCAAAATAAAAAGGACTAGGGATGTTGCTCATCTTGATGCTTGGGAGGCAAGTGGTTTACCACTGAACTACATCCTAGACTCATAAATAATATTTTTAAGGAAAAAATAATTTCCAAAACATACTGAGTAAAAAGAGTGGTATTACTTTACATTTTTCTTTTTTTCCTTCCTTCCTTCTTTCCCTTTGTGGATTGAACCCAGGGTACTCTACCTACTGAACTACACCCCTAGCCCTTTTTATTTGCATTTATTTATTTATTTATTTTTGGGTACCGGGGATTGAACTCAGTGGCACTCGACCACTGAGCCACATCCCCAGCCCTATTTTTGTATTTTATTTAGAGACAGAGACTCACTGAGTTGCTTAGTTCCTTGCTTATGCTGAGGCTGGCTTTGAATTCTCAATCCTCTTGCCTCAGCCTCCCCAGCCACTGGGATTACAGGCGTGCACCCCTGGCAGAATCATACAAATCTTTGTGTTTGGCTTATTTACCTTATCTTAATGTTTTGAAGGTTCATGAATGTGTAGTCTGTATCAGAATATCATTTCTTCTTAAGCTGAATAATAATTCATATATATATATATATATATATATATATATATATATATATGGCACATTTTCTCTCTTCTGACATTTGGGTTGTTTCCAGCTTTTGGCTATTGTGAATAAGTTTGTGAACATTGGAATACAGTTTTTTGTTTGGGTTCCTGCTTTCAGTTCTTTAGAATATACAGTTGTAAGTAAGATTGCTATACTATATGGTAATTTTATGTTTAATGTTTTAAGGAATAACTAACTGTTTTCCACAGAAGTTGCACCATTTTATATTTCTACCAGTAATGCACAAGCATTTTAATTCACCAGATCCTCACCAACACTTGTTATTTTCCATTATTTTGATAATAGCCTTTCTAATGCCTATATAAAACAGAACTTAATTCTAAGTGGTATGAAGTAGTAACTTGTGGTTTCATTTTACATTTCCCTAAAGACTAGTGATGTTGAGCATCTTTTATTGTACTTATTGTCCATTTGTATATCTTCTTTAGATAATGTCTATTCAAGTCCTGCCAGATTTGAATTTTTTTTAATTGTAGAAGTTCTTTATATTTTCTGGATAGTAAACCTTTATTAAACATATGATTTGCACATATTTTTTCACATTCTGTTGAGTCTTTTTTCACTTCTTTTTTTAAGTGGACACAATATCTTTATTTTTATTTTTATTTATTTATTTTATGTGGTGCTGAGCATCGAACCCAAGGCCTCATGCATGTGAGGCAAGCACTCTGCACTGAGCTACAACCTCATCCTCTTTTTAGTGTTTTTTAAAGTTCTTTTTCTTAACACCCAGCCCTATTCTATTTTAATAATGTCTTTTGATACATACATTTTTAAATTTGATAAAGTTCAGTTTACTTTTTCTTCTGTTGTCTGTGCTTTTGGTGTCAAATCCAAGAAATTATTGCCAAATTCAATATCACAAAGATTTCCCCTCTATATTTTCTTTAAAAGATTTATAGTTCTATTACATTTAGATCTTTGATTCAGTTTGATGTAATTTCTGTACATAGGTAAAATTTATTTCTTTTGCATATGGATATACAGTTATCCCAATCTCATATGTTGAAAAAATTATTCTCCCTCTGTACCCAACGCTTTTTTTTTGTTGTTGTTGTATTGGGGATTTAACCCAAGGATGCTCTTGCACTGAGCTGTCTATCCTCTCAGCCCTGTTAAAATTGTTTTGGGGCATCACAAAGCTTGCCTATATAAAACTGAACTTAATTGATAGATGTTTTGTGTGTTTTGACTGCTTCACTGTCCTTCCGTTCCCCATCTTTCTTCCTCTTCTCGGGCCTCCCTATTCCTGGAAACACAACTATATTAAAATTGGGCTAATAAATAACCCTGCAATGGCCTTTAAATGTTCAAGTAAAAGGAAGAGTCACATGTCTCTCAATTTGAATCAGATTATAGAAATGATTACATTTAGTGAGGAAGGCATGTTAAGAAAGCTGAGAAACGTCAGAAGCTAGGCTTCTTGTACCAAATAGTTAGCCAAGTTGTGAATGCAAAGGAAAAGAAAGTTGTTGAAGAAAATTAAAGGGCTGCTGCACTGAACTCATGAATGATAAGAAAGCAAACAACCTTATTTTTGGTATAGAGAAAGTTTTATTGGTCTGGATAGAAGATCAAACCTGCCATGACAAAGCTTGTCCAGAGAAGTCCTTAACTCTTCAATTCTGTGAAGGCTGAGAGAGGCAAAGAAGCTCTACAGCTTTGTTTATTAGCTGTATTAGTGTTTGTTTTATTTTTGTTCATTGAGATTTTTCTATATATAGGATCATATCATCTGCAAATATTGTTTTACTTTTTCCTTTCCATTTTGGATGCCTTTTCTTGCCTAATTGCTCTAGCTAGAACTCTGAGTCTTGCTCTGTCATTTGCATCATTTTGCTCAGAATTCAAAGTTCCATAGAAAAGATCCAATTTGCATTTAGATTGTGCTCTCATCTCTTGGATCAGGGAATAGAAGGAAACTTGGATTTGCTGAGATGTGTAGATGGGGGAAGATGAATCTACCTGAAGAAGTTGGGATACTATTACCAAAGAAAGGGAGATGGATTATTAATATTCACAAAAACCCCAACTAAAACAAAAAGTACCATTTGTTCCAAAGCCTTACTTAGTTGGTTCTGACAAATCCAGGACTAGAACCCAGGTCCCTGATTAAAGGACTAGTACTTTTGCCTATTGTTATAGAATTAATTACATTCTTCTTCTTCTTTTTTTTTTTAGTTGTAAATGGATCTTATCTTTTATTTATTTATTTATATGTGGTGCTGAGGATCAAACCCAGGGCCTCATACATGCCAGGCAAGGAAGGACTCTACCTCTGAGCCACAACTCCAGCCCCTAGAATTTGTTACATTCTAAGCACAAATTTCTTTTCTTAGAAACCCAGTTCAATCAATTTGAATTTTCAGTTTACCTAGTTGTTACAATTTAATAAGGCTGCTTTAAAGCAGCATTCTCTATTACTTGTAAGAATTTATTGGATAATGTTTATTTTAAACTAAAGGTTTCCAAATTAATCTAAAAGTATATGTTGAATATGCATATATACAGCATTTCATGTAAGGTTTTACTTTCCATTCAGATAAGAATTGCTCATGGCATGCTTACAGTATCAAAACTCATTATGATATTCATGCTTGAACATTTCCCTAATTATTTCATTTCTTTGGGATGTTGACTTTTGACTAATTTCATTCAAAAGAATCTTCTCAAACATTTAATTTTTTCTTTTTTCTTACAAAAGGATCATCCGTTTCTGTACAAGTGAAAGACAATCTGAGAAGTGGTTAAAAGGACAGCCTCTGGGAGCAAAACAAGACTGCTGGTTCCTTTTATAGCTTTAGCCTTCAGAGGCTAAAGGCTTAGGACAAAAGCTAACTTTATTTATTATTATTAGCTTATTTGCTTCTTTGTGCCTTGATTTTCTATTTGTAACATAGTTATAACAGTATCTATTTTATAAGGTTGTTGTGAGGATTAGATTAGATAATATATATAAAGCATTTATAACAGTGCCTGACATAAAAGTAAGCATAAATGTTAGTTATTATGTGCCCTTACTAGGGAGGAATATTTATGGCAATCTTTTTACTAAGACTGGTATGACAATGTTATTTGCTTTGATAAGCTTAAGATGGGTAAGTACATTCAGGAGTTTCATTACTAACTCAACAAAATATTTAAAGAGATTCTGTCACGTATTAGGTACTATATTAGGTGCTGAGGTTACAGTATCTAGTATAGTATACATTGCTTGCTAGGAGCTGGTGGTTTGGTAGAGGATGTAGACAAAATTGGATATTATTTTAGTACAGACTGGGAAGTATGACAGTAGGGGTCAGCAGGTAATGCTTATAATATCAAATGGGGGCAGGGCTGTGGTTGTGGCTGAGTGGTAGAGTGCTTGCCTAGCATGTGTGAGAGCACTGGGTTTAATCCATAGCACCACATTAAAAAAAATAAAGTTATTTCCATCTACAACCAAAAATATCTTTTAAAAGAATCAAATAGGGGCTTGGGTTGTGGCTCAGTGGTAGAGCACTTGCCTAGTACATGTGAGGCACTGGGTTCGAGCCTCAGCACCACATAAAAATAAATAAATAAAATAAAGGCATTGTGTCCATATACAACTAACAAATAAAAAAATAAAAAAGAATCAAATGGGGGCACTTCAGTCTTGCTGGGGGAGGGAATAAATAAGAGGGTTCCCTAAAAAGATATTGAAGCATGAATTACATGTACGAATTAGCCCCATGGGAATTGGGTGACTAATAAAATTTGGAAGTCTGCAGCATGAAATTACCTCAGAAAAATGTACAGAATGTAGTGTTCCAAGTTTATATGGAAGACAGTGAAACAGGCTGGATGTTTTTTAAAAATGCTATACCAACAAAATGAAAATGGCAACTGATACTTAGCTGTAGGTGTCTGGGAGACCATAGGGAGTAATTATTGCCTTATGACAGTATGAGCTCAGGTTATCCTGATCTCCCAGGTTTTTATGTGTGTGGTTTTGGGGTTGAACCCAAGGTACTTTACTTTGCCACTGAGCTACATCCCCAGCCCTTTTTATTTTGAGACAAGGTCTTGTTAAATTGGGCATGTTGGCCTTGAACTTGTGATTTTCCTGTCTTAACCTCAAGACTATTTGGGATTATAGTTGTGCACCACCACCTTGCCCAGCCAAATTTTTGGAAAGAAAAGCCGAAAAGCCAGAGATGAGGATTTCGATATGGAATTCCCCCCTCCCTTTTTTTTTCTTTTTGGTACCAGGGATTGAATTTAACCACTGAGCCACATCCCTAGCTTTTTTTTTTTTTAAGACAGGGTCTCATTAAGTTGCTGAGGCTAGCTTTGAACTCACGATCCTCTTGCCTCAGCCTTCTGAGTCTCTTGGATTGTACCACTCTGTTCGGTGGAATTTTCCAATTTTTGAATTTTGGTAAATCAAAACACTCTGGGTGTGGGGAGACAGTACCTATTTTAAAGTCAGAACAGTACAGTTATGACCACTAAAATCAGCCCTGTGGATTGCTAGTTTGTTATGGGTTTAGTGTAGAGTCGGGGGGGGGGGGTAAGAGGAAGTCAAGATAAATTCCTGATGATACTCCAACTTGCCTGGGGAAAGCAGCTTGTGAAAGAATGACCAGAAGTAGAAAAACTATAAAGAATTTACGGTCAGGCTGGAGTTGCAGCTCAGTGGTGGAGCACTAGCCTAGCATGTGTGAGGCACTGGGTTCGATTTTCAGCATCACATAAAAGTAAATAAATAAAATAAAGGTATTGTGTCCATCTATAACTAAAAAATATTTTTTAAAAGTGTAGGATCTCAGATACTGAGTAAAGAGAGTGTTTCAGTATCAAATATCACAGATAATGATTGAAAAATATCTACTGAATTTAGCAACATGGTCAGTGACCTTGGCAAGAGTGGGGGTTGGAGTTGGGAGGCAAGATTGTGATGTACTCAGGAGGGAATTCAAGTGCAAAGAGGCAATGTTTGGCTCTTTGCAAAAAGCTTGGGTATGAAGGAAATGGGTGAGGTATGTATTCTTAACCTGGGATTTGTAGACTTCTCCAGTATTACATGTTATATGCTCATTTTTGTGTATATGCAATTTTTTTGAAAGAAGACTTTTAAAGCTTTTTTCATCAGTTCTCAAAAGGAGTTTATAACCCCAAAGAATCACTTGTTTTAGAGGACTACATTTGAGTGATTTGAGCATATTTATAAGCTTTTGGGAAAGTTTCCAGTAAAGCAGGAGAGACTAAAAATCATAGGGTGCTAGAGGACTATAGTCCCTCTGGTGGAAAGGAAATGAGATCTAGAACATTGTTAGAGGGACTAATTTAGATATTAAAGAAAAAATGGGAGTAGATGCACATACATTTATAGATGAATGGCAGGAAACTGAAGTAACTCTGCTCACACTATATTTCATAGGATGTGATCTGGGTCTGCCAAAGATGAGTTAAGAAAGTATAAAATGATGTTTGAAAAGGCAGAGGTTTGAAGTAGCCATAATGAAGAATGGGGAGTAGAAAATTAGGGAAAGATTGTGGATTGTGTTGAGGGTCCACTTATGGTTGGAGACTACTACTAGTGAAACCAAATTGAAGATGGTGGAAGAAGTATGAAAATGATCTATATGTTTGGGATCTTGGCAGGCAGGTGCAGTTGGGAGAATAAGACAGGCAAAAGAGATGAATAAATACCAGCATAGAATAAAAATAAATACCAGCATAGAATAAAAAGTAAGTAATGAATAATGGTCATCTCAATGAAGTGAAAGAATTGTGGAGGTATTGGAGTAAGTGAGAAAGATGTAGAGATAAAAAGTCAGAGTACTTTTGTGGGGTTAGGAGTGAGGTTCCCATCCTAGTATAATATCAGAATTGCTAGTTGTATTGGAAAACCAAAAATCAGTGTCTATCTCATACAGAATTGACTAAATCTGAATCTCCAGGGAGTTGGGCCAAGGTATTATTGTTAGAAAAGTTCCACACAAAATCAATACAATAATAAATCAAACTCTGATGTGTAACATTGTTGATTTCCAAAATCTAAATGTTCCCATGGTAGTGGATTTCAAACTACCAGTGCAACATGTATAATGCAAATTTTCAAAGAGATGCCTCATAGCATAAAGTATTTTCCTTATATAAATACAACAGATGTAAATAACCTTGAAAGCATAGGTACAATTTAATATAGCAAAATATTAATGAAGTGATGAGTTTTAAGTATTTACTACTTTTATTTTTATATAATTTATTATGAATTTATATGATTTAGTTTTTAAAAAAAATTTTTTAGTTGTTGATGGACGTTTATTTTATTTATTTTTATGTGGTGCTGAGAATTGAACCTAGTGCCTCACACATGCTGGGCAAGCATTCTACTATTGTGCTATATCCCCAGTCCTGATTTAGTTTTTAATGACAATGGCTTGCAAAATTTCTGAAAACATAAAAATCAGAATTTCCTAACCTATTGGTTTCAACATATCATTTCTAAGGCTTAGAGAGGTGAGATGATTTACTAACTCTGGTTTAAGTGGTGGACTTAGAATAAACCATAGGTTTCTTTTAATTTAATTTTGATGTTTATCAAAGCAATATGAGTTTATAGTTCAGAAAGAGTACCACAAAGTTTATAGTAAAACTATGTTAGCTGGGCCTGGTGTTGCATGCCTGTAATCCCAAGGCCTTTTCTTTTTCCTTCATGTTGTGAAATTTTACAGGGATATACTTTTTTAAATATTATTTTTTTTAGTTGTAGTTGGACACAATACCTTTATTTTATTCATTTATTTATTTATATGTGGCTCTGAGGATTGAACCCAGGGCCTTGCACGTGCTAGGCAAGCACTCTGCCGCTGAGCCACAACCTCAGCCCCTGTTTTGGGTCTTTTTTATTCATTGTGTGGCCTACTCTGTGGGCATTTTAATTATGAAAATGTATGTTTTTCAGTTCTGAAAAATTTTTCCTTATTTATCCTAAATATTTTGCTCCCTGTTTTCTATAACTCCTTTGTAGTTTAGTACTGGATTTTTCTAGGATGATTCTCCTATTTTTCATTACTTTCTTTTTTTGTTCCACTTCCTGAGAGATTTCCACTTTATCTGCCAGCTTGGCAATTGAGTTTTTTTTAAATCTGCCATAACTTGAATATATTAAGTGCTCTTATTCTTTGAATGTAATTCATTATAGACTTTGTGTGTGTTTCATAGATGTAGTATTTCCTCTTATATATCTGAGATTGTTATACCATTTTTGTGTATTTGTGAAGTTTTCTTCTCCTTGACTGTTTACTCTATAATACCTTTTCTTTTTCTTTTTTGTCTTCCTCAAATGTCTGGTGTTTAAAACTTTTTTTATAATATTGTTGTAAATGTACATAACAAAATTTACCATTTTAACAATTTTTAAACATGTAAGATCTGTGGTATTAAGTAGATTCACATTGTGTAACTATCATTACCATCCATCTCCAGAACGTTTTCATCTTCCCCATTTGAAATTCTGTATCCATTTAACATTTCTATCCCTGCTCCTGTAAGTCTCTCGCAAGTGCCATTGCTTTATGTCTCTATGAATTCATCTACTTGGAGAGCCTCATGTAAGAAGAATCATATATTTTGCTTTTTATGTCTGCCTTATTTTATTTAGCTAAATGTCTTCAAGGTTCAGTCATGCAATAAAATGTGTCAAAATTTCCTTCCTTTTAAAGTGGTTTGTTCTTATTTAAGAATGAGATACACTAAACGGCAGATTTGAAGCTCCATGCAAGTAGGCAAAACTTCTTAACTTGTCTTTTGCTAAAAGATGATAAGATGATGAGTACCTTTTTCATTGGGTCATCCCAAAATATCTATTTTTTAAGTCGTTTTTTGGGGTCCTGTAAATTTCTCCCGAAGAAAAATATCTCCATAACTCCTGCCTGAGGTGTAAACTTGAGCTTATCCTTCAGAGAACAGGGGAAGGAAAGAGGCCTCAGGCATTTGCTGTTTGGTAGACTTTTCCTAGCTTCTGCTGTTGTTAATAAATAGGTCACCCCTATTCTTAGCTGTAGTTATTGTTCCTTGAGTCCAGTTTTTCTCATTGTTTTTTCGGACTTGTGAGTTGACAGGCAGCCTTTGTCTAGAGGGTAATGGGGGTAGCTGCCTGGTTTCTTGATAGTGTTGGGGAGAAAAACTGAGGGCCTAACTGCTCTTTCAATACCCTCAGCCAGTTCTTCTGTTTTCAGCCCCATCCTTAAACCTCTTTTCAGAGATACATTGTGCCTGCATTTCCTGGTCTTTTCAGAGTATAGTGGTATGAACAGATTGCTTTTGTTTGGATTTTCTCTATTTAGGTTTGGGCTTCATTTTTTTTGCATTCTACCAAGTCAAATTCATCTCATTGCATTTCCTGTACTAAAGTTGTGTTGCTATTATCTGTTATTTCCTAATTTCTTTAATATTGTTTTTATACCTTTAAAAATGTATTTTATTGCCGTTTAGGAGTGATTTACAGAAAGAGTGAAGAACTACATGTATTTACTATATTTTAGCTACTGTACTCCACCTGAATGATTTTTTTTTTTCTTTACCCCAAAGAAACTTTCTAAAAGAGATATTCCATCAACAATAGCATCACTAGGAGCTTGTTAGAAATGCACTCCCAGGCCCCATCCTAAACCTAGCAAATCATATTCTGCATTTTAACAGGATCCCTGCCCCTGAAAGATTTATGCACATATTAAAATGTGAGAAGCAGTGGTTTAACGTATGACAGTGCTTGATACACTTGATAAGTGCTCAAAATATATTTTATTGAATAAATGCCTGATGTGTCTTTTGTTAGACAATTGCTAGTCTGAAAAGATCCAGAAGTTAGAAATTGTTTGAAGCTATGGGAGTAGATGAGTATATAGAATAATAAGAGAGACAAGGAAATCAATTTTAAGGTGTGGGAAAGGGACAGCAGTCCATTTAGGAAAAATAGAGCTAAGGGAGAACAGAGGCCCAGAGTTTTATGTGAGGTGTGGGAAAATAATCATCCTTCAAAAGCAGAGTGCTACAAAGTTCAGTCTATCCTTCAGAGACAGCCTCTGATTTGTAAAACTAGATGTGCCCCAGCATAGACTGGAGACATAATATTTAAGCACACGTCCCAGGATAAGAGTATGAGGAGGGCTGAGATCTGCCATAAATTCTTGGTTTTAAAAAGTACCTAAATCTGATTCTTAATTTTTTTTGGCGGGGGCTTCGTACTGGGGATCAAATGTAGGACCTTGTGCATGCTAGGCAAGTATTCTGCCACTGAGCTGTATTACCAGCCCTTTTTTCTTTTTCCTTTCCTTTTTTTTTTTTTTAAATTTTAAAATCTTGCCAAAATTTTTAAGATCTTGCTAAGTTCCTCAGTCTGGCTTCAAACTTTCAATCCTCCTACCTCAGCCTTCTAAGTAGCTAGGATTATAGGTGTGCTCCACTGTGTCTAGCTAACAACTTTATTGATATATAATTCACATAAAATATGTTCCACTCACATAGGATAATGTAAGGATTTTTATTATATCCATAGAGTTGTATAGTCATCACCACAACCAATTTTGGAACATTTTCATTACCCTGAAATAAACTTTGTTTACATTAGCAGTGATTTCTTATTCTCTCTTAGCTCCTTAGTCTAGGTAACATTAATCTACTTTCTAGCTTTATAGATTTGTCTATTTTGGACAATGGAATCATATAATATGTGGTCTTTCATGACTGGCTTCAAAACATTAGCATAATGTTTTCAGGTTTATTTATGTTGTATTATATATTAGTACTTCAGTTTTTATTGACAAATAATATTCTAATGTACACATATTTTATATACATCATGTTTATTCATCTGTTGATAGACATTTGAATTATTTTCATTTTTGATGTTATAAATGGTGCTGCTGTGCACATTCATGTACAAGTATTTGTGTGCATGTATGTTTCATTTTTAGGGGTATGTACATAGGAGTAAAATTGGTGGGTCATATGGTTACTCTTTGTTTAACCTTTTGAGAAACTGCCAGACTGTTTTTCCAAGAGACTACATCATTTTTACATACTCAACAACAGTATAATAAGAGTTCCAATTTCAGCTGGGCACAGTGGTGCATTCCTATAATCCCAGTGGCTCAGGAGGCTGAGGCAGGAGGATCGCAAGTTCAAAAGCCAGCCTCAGCAAAAGTGAGGTACTAAGCAACTCGGTGAGACCCTGTCTCAAAATAAAATACAAAATAGAGCTGGGGATATGGCTCAGTGGTCAAGTGCCCGAGTCAATCCCCAGTACAAAACAAACAAACAAATAAATAAATAAAAGAGTTCCAATAAATAAAAGAGTTCCAATTTCTTCACATCTTTACTCATACTTGTTATTATCTGTATTTTTTTATTAAAATCATCCTAGTGGGTGTGAAGTGGTATCATTGTGGTTTTGCATTTCTCTGATGGCTGATTACGTTGAGCCTCTTTACACGTGCTTGTTGACCATCTATATATCATTTTTTAGTTAGAGAATTATCTATTTAAATTCTTTGCCCATTTTTAAAATGGGCCATTTGCTCTTTATTATTGAGTTTCAAGAATTCTTCAGGTGTTTTTCAAAAAATATTTACAGATATATTGTCAAATGTATTTTCAAAAATTTTCTCCCACTGCTTGTGATTTTAGTTTCTTGATGGTACTTTGTTGTTGTAACTGGGAATTGAACCCTAGGGCTCTTTACCACTGAGCTACATCCACAGCCCTTTATATTTTTATTTTGAAACACTAGTTGCTGAAGGGTCTAAATTGCTGAGACTGACCTGAAACTTGTGAGACTCCTGTCTCAGCTTCCGGAGTTGCTGGGATTATAGGTGTATGCTACCATGCTCACCCTACTTAGTAGCTTTTGAACGAATCATTTGGGAAGGGGCTTTACTTTGTCTTTTGGAAAATAATGCAGTTTTACTGAATTAAAAGTTAATATTGTATAAGGAAGAAAAAATGTAAATATGTTGAGATTTTTACGTTTCAGGCAATTATTGGTAGAGTTCCAAAATGACTCCTTCTTTGGATAACATTAAATATAAAATAACACTTAATTTGATTGAAAAGTGTTTGAAAAATTTTCACTTACCCAGGTATTGAGGATTGAACCCAGGGGTGCTCTAGTACCTGGTTACCTCCCCAGCCCTTTTTATTTTTTTATTTTGAGTCAGGGTCTCACTAAATGCTGAGACAGGCCTCAAACTAGTTATCCTCCTGCCTCAGCCTCCGAGTCCCTGGGATTACAGGTGTGCACTGCTGCACCAGGCTAACTATTTCAATTGTAATATTTCTTGGTTAAGAAACTGCTCTTGAGCTGGGCCTGCTGGCACAGGTTTGTAATCCCAGCAATTTGGAAGGTTGAGGTAGGAGGATCCTGAATTTGAGGTCCGCCTGGGCAATTTAGTGAGATCCTGTCTCAAAATAAAATGAAATAAAATGAAAAAGGGGTGGGGATATAGTTCAGAGGTAAAAGTGTACCTGGGGCCTGGTGCAGTGGTACACACCTGAAATCCCAACAGCTCAGGAGGCTGAAACAGGAGGATCACAAGTTCAAAGCTAAGCAACTCAGTGAGATCCTGTCTCTAAATAAAATACAAAATAGTGCTGGGGATGTGGCTTAGTGGTCAAGTGCCCTTCAGTTCAATGCCTGGTGCCCCCCGCCCCCCCAAAAAAAAGTGCACCTGGGGTCTATACCCAGAAAAAAGCTGGCTCTGAGGAAATTAGAAAACAAAAAATAATTTACATATGCAAAACTATATTCATTTCTCTTCCAGCTCTTCCACCAAAGCCACCTAAGCCAATGACTTCAGCAGTTACAAATGGAATGAAGGACAGTTCCATTTCTCTTCAGGATGCAGAATGGTACTGGGGAGATATTTCCAGGTAATTAGAATTTTACTATAGTTGAATGCAGGTTTTTTTTTTTTTTTTTGCGGGAGTTGGGTACTGGGGATTGAACCAGGGGCGCTCTATCCTGAGGTACATCCCCAGTCCTCTCTTTTTTTTTTTTTTTTAGACAGAGTCTCTCTAAATTGGTGAGACTGCCTTGAACTTATAGTCTTCCTGCCTCAGCCACCTGAGTTGCTGGGATTACAGGCATTTGCCATTATCCCTGGTTGAATGCAGTTTTTAAAAACTCATTTTTGAGAATTGGTAGCTAAAACATTTTAATACTCTACCTGTTGTCACTTAAACAGATTAGCACTTTAAATATTGTGAGAACATTTAAAAAAAAGTCTTTATTTCTGCCCATGAAAGTGACATGAAAATCTTTAAGAGTGTGGCTTAATTTTTTATAATACTATAAAGAGGATAGATTTCTGAATGAATGAAATTTACACATTTAGTATAGTTACCTTTGATTTAAAATTAAAAATATTTTTAGATACTTTACTTTCTCTATAAGATAATGGTTCCAAAATTGTTGCATGCACAAAAATCAGTTGCATAGATCCCAGGAGTCTGCATTTACCAACGTCCCTAGGTGATTTTGATACAGACTATTCACATACTTCACTTGAGAAATTGGACTCTAGGACAGATTTTTTTTTAATGTTTTTTAGTTGTAAATGGATCTTTTATTTTATTTATTTATTTATATGTGATGCTGAGGATCGAACCCAGCACCTCACACATGCCAGGCAAGTGAGCCACAACTCCAGCCCCGACAGATTTATTTTTTGAGTAAAATATGGTTTTGTATAATTATGAACCAATTGAGGGAAAATATGTGTATGTGTGTGTGTGTGTGTATATTTCTTAATTTAAACATTATTTTTTCTTTTATTTGTTGTTTTTTCCCTTATTAAACTTTAATGGGTCTCTAATATATATATTTAAATTTTTTTGTTCTTTTTCATTATACATGAAAGTAGAATGTATTTTGACATATTATACATACATGGAGTGTAACTTCCCATTCTTGAGGTTGTACGTGATGTGGAGATCTGGTCGTGTATTCATATATGAACATAGGAAAGTAATGTCCAATTCATTCTACTGTCTTTCCTATCTAATATATCTTATTCTTTAAAAATTCCTATCCATCTTTTTAAAAATTTTATTTATTTATTCATCTTAGTTGTTTATGAACCTTTATTTTTTATTTATTTGTGGTGCTGAGAATTAAACCCAGTGCCTCACACATTTGAGGCAAGCGCTCTACCACTGAGCCACAACCCCAGCCCTTCTTATCTATTTTTGGCAAATCAAACTCCATGTTGAAGCTGTCTTCCTTGTCCTTTCTTCTCTCTTCTCTATTCTTTCCCACTACCAAAGTGGTGCTCCTTTTTCTTTTTTTTAACCTTTACCATTTTAACCATTTTAAGCATATAGTTCCCTGGCATTAAGTGCAATCACATTGTTAGGCAACATCACTATCATATATTATTATAACTTTTAATCTTCCCCAACTGAAACTCTGTATCTATTAAATATTTACTCACTTTTCTCTTCTTTTTCAGCCTTTAGCACCATTCAGCTTTCTGTTTCTATGAATTTGACTACTCTAGGTACCGCATATAAGTGGAATCATATTTGTTAAAATAAATAATATCCTAATGTGATATATACACATTTTTATTTATCTAGATATGTGTACTTGATGTACGTTTGGATTATTTTTATCTTTTGGCTATAGTGAATAATGCGTCTATGAACATTGGTGTACAAATATCTTAATCCTTTAAATTATTTTGCATATAAACTCAGAAGTGGAATTGCTGAGTCATTTGGTAATTCTGTGTTTAATTTTTTTGAATAGGTCTTAGTATATATTTCATATTAAAATTGATCAAACATTTTAAGTTTTGTAGTAGACAATAAAGAGATCTATTGTATTTAATGCCATTTAAATTAATATTTTAAGATCATATGGTATAATTTAGTGGTCTTTTATGTCCTACCATTTCTTTGACTGTTATAATGTTATTCCTTAAAGTACTAAACCAATCTGCAAAAATAATTTATTGTCAGTATAAATTTAAATTAGAGAATATCATATTGAAAGATTGTGAACTTAAGTGAATTTTCCCCTCAGTTTAGAAATAGCTGCCACTGTGGCTTAAATATAACCTTTCTAAACAGCTGCTGGTTTTCCCTGACCTGCCTAAGAAAGCCCTAAATGCTTACTGAAAGTACTATCCCCTTAGGTAGCTGAAATCTGGAAGAGTTAGATTTCACATCACTAAAAATCAAAACAGAAGGAGTACACTAGGGCAAGGAACTAAATGTCTTCTGGAGGTCTCCATGATTCTATAACCTTAAATATACCATCTCCAACTAGTCTAAGTAATATCATGTGAACACAACTAATGCTTAAGTGTTTTCACTTTTTTCTATAATTCCTGTAATTCTATTCTTCAGGGAGGAGGTAAATGACAAATTACGGGATATGCCAGATGGTACCTTCTTGGTCCGAGATGCCTCAACAAAAATGCAGGGAGATTATACTTTGACTTTGAGGTAAGTACTTTTCAGTCTTTTGGCTAGTGTTCTCCTAGCATTATTTTAGTTCAGGGTTTATAGAGAGTTCTGTATTTTATTTGAGTTATTTATATGCATATTTTTTCATATTTTTATTTAATTCAGATACATAAATTTCAGTTGGTTGTTTTTTTTCTTTTTAAAAAATTTTATTTCTGTACATTAATATTTGAACATTTATTTTTATTTTTATTTTTTTAATATTTATTTTTTAGTTTTCAGCGGACACAACATCTTTGTTTGTATGTGGTGCTGAGGATCAAACCCGGGCTGCATGCATGCCAGGCGAGCGCAGCGCGCTACTGCTTGAGCCACATCCCCAGCCCCATATTTGAACATTTATATAAAAATGGCAATTTTTTTTATATAACAAAAAATGAAAAGGCTAAATCCCTAAGTAAGGGAATAAGAAGAATACAGTTGACCTTATTAATGAAGTGTAGAAATCATGGGAATAGCCTAAGGTTATTGATGAATTTATCCCTTTAATAACTCTATTGTTTTCCTTAATGCAATATTTTTTATACATATATATATTTTTAGTTGTTGATGGACCTTTATTTTTATTTATTTATCTATATGAGGTGCTGAGAATCAAATTCAGGCCTCATCACATTCTAGGCAAGTGCTCTACCACTGAGCCACAACCCCAATCCCTTAATGCAGTCTTTAGAAAGTACAACTCAGCATAATTTTGGCTGACAAAGACATGTAAAAGATAAAGCAGTTCTCAGCCTGTGCCATGTCTTTTATGTGGGAACATTAGAATCTCTTAAATGGTAAATGTATGGCTTTTTTATACTTAAAGAGATGGATATATATATATATATATATATATATATATATATATATATATATATATATTTAATATGACACAATATCTTTATTTATTTATTTTTATGTGGTGTTAGGGAATGAACCCAGGGCCTCGCCTGTGCTAGGTGAGTGCTCTATCGCTGAGCCACAACCCCAGCCCGAGATGGAATATATATTTAAAATGGTGAAGAAAACTGCATTAGCTCTATATCCATATTTAACTTTAATAATTAAAATAGTTAATTATAATAAAGATTCATAATTTGTTTTTGTAGTATGTATTATTTATTTTGTTAGCAATGCTTGAGGTTGAACCCAAGGATTCATGCATGGTAGGCAAGCACTCTACCACTGAGTCATACCTCAAGTCCTTTTTTGTTATTGTTGCTCAGAGTGGCCTCAAACTCCTGGGCTGAAGTGCTTCTCTTGCCTTAATCTTTCAATAGCTGGGATTACAGTCATATACCATTGTGCCTGGCTTTGGAAAAAAGTTGATTTTTGGAAAAAAAAAAAATATATATATATATATATATATATTTTTGGTACCAGGATTGAACCCAGGGGTGCTTAACTACTGAGCAACGTTCCTACCTTTTTAAATATTTTATTTAGAGAGACAGGTTCTTACTGAGAGCTTAGTGCCTCACTAAATTGCTGAGGCTGGCTTTGCAGGATCCTCCTTTCCTGCCTCAGCCTCCTGAGCTGCTGGAATTACAGGTGTACATCGCTGCACCTGGCTAAAAAAAGCTTTGAAAAATGATTTAAATACCACATGAAGATGCTGTTTTACATCTAGATTCCTAATTATACATAATTAAAAGCAACATTTTAAAAAATACTTTTTTAGTTGTAGATGGACACAATACCTTTAGTTTGTCTTTTTTTTTTTTTTTTAATGTAGTGCCGGGCATGGAACCCAGTGCCTCACACATGCTAGACAAGTGCTCTATCACTGAGCCACAACCCTGGCCCAAAGCAACAACTTTATTTTGTTTTATTTTTTAAAATTTGCTTAATAACTTATTTATTTATTTATTTATATGATTGAACCCAGTGCCTCACATATACTAGGCAAGCATTCCACCAGTGAGCCACAACCCCAGCCCAACAATTTTATATCTTACAAATGAGAAAAAGCCTGCAGAGTTTGTATGACTTACCTGAAGTTGTAGTACTTCTTAGGAAAAGCAAAGTATCTTCCTCACTGCTTTCTAGTCTTGAGCTACCTTGAAAATTTTATGCTGGAGTCCTACAACTGGAAGAGATCTTTAATATTTCCTAATTCAACTGGCTTTCTCTGGATGTAGAAATTCCAAGGAATAGACCAACTCTAGATAGGGCAGAGGGATGGGAGGGAAAGTGAAGGATAGAGAATTAGCAAGGATGGTGGAATATGATGGACATCATTATCCAAAGTACATGTATGAAGACATGAATTGGTGTCAACATACTTTATATACAACCAGAGATATGAAAAATTGTGCTATATATGTGTAATAAGAATTGTAATGCATTCCACTGTCATTTAATTTTTTAAAAAATCAATTCAAAATAAAAGAAACTCCTTGAATAGTATTTCTCAAAAAGAGCCATGTGATCTTCTGGATATGGGGAGCTAGCATCTTTCTTTTTAAGTTATTTATTATTGACCAGCTGTAAAATAGATAGGATTATCTATATACTAATTACTGTGCAAGGATTGGGAATATGGATCTGCATAAGGCAAAGTTTTATGTTTAAAAGTTTATAATACAAGTGTGTTGTTGGAAAAGATAAAAAATACACTGTAGCTTAATGCAGTATGCTAAGTATTATATCAAATTCTTCCTTTAACCCCTGGTAATCATTATTCTACAAATTTGACTATTTAAAATATCCCAAGTAGAATCATACAATACAAAACCTTTTGTGTCTGGCTTATTTCTTCACCATAGTATTTTCAAGCTTTACTCATATCAGAATATCATTATTTTTAAGGCTGAATAATATTTTATTGTATATATAAAACATTTTGTTTATTCATCAGTTGATATACATTGACAAGAATGTTTTAAGATTTTCATGTATCTAGCATAACAATTGGACATATAGTATATGGTCAGTAAATAATCTGAATGGACAGATTAAATAAGAGAAAGACAAAGAGGGTTCTCAGAGAAAATAATAGTTGAGTGGAGTTTTGATAGATCTTGCTAGAAGAAAAGTAATAGTGTTAACTGAATTTAATAAATGCTAATAGTTCAGTACTTGTTAGTCTGCAGGGCATCCAACAATGAATTAAAGTGATCTGAAGGATCACTTAGGCTACTGAGGACAAAGGGATTAAGAAAACTGCTTTGAATGAACTGCAATAATAGGAGAGGTTCAAATAATATGCTTTGGGGATTGAAAGAAGAAAAGGGTTTATTTTGTTAAGAGAATATAAAAAGCTAGCCTCCATGGAAGAAATTGCATTTGCATTGTAGCTTGAAGAAGGGAAATTTTTGGATATAGAGAAACTAGGGGAGGAGTTGCAGGAATAGATTACAGTAGAATAAAAGATATAGAGATAAGAAATTATAAATATGCTTTGTGAAATAGAGTCCCATTTGATTAGAGGGTAAAGTATGTAAAGAGGAGGAAGTGATAGGGGATAGAAGATTGGAAAGGGGTCATTGAATTCTAAAATTTGGAATTTGTATTTAATATTATAGGTAGGCAGCAGGAACTGTTGCATTTTTTTTGGCAGGGAAGTTGTGATCAGACTCAATTTTAGTAAAAAGAATAAAAGAGGTAGGATACTGTAAAGGAGGCTTTTATAAATTAAGAAATAGTGGTGATTTAGAGTAGGATTTATTCTTTAATAATTTAATAGTTATTGAGTACCCATAGTATTCCAGGTTCTAAACAAAGAAAATGATGAGAAAGACAGACATGGCCTCTAACTTCTTGTGTGTATATTCTTAGTGAGGAAAGAGGGCTGAGAAGAAGATAAAATAGATACATTAAAAAAAATGAGCTCAGCATAATGGTGCATGCCTGTAGTCCGAGTGACTCAGGAGACTAAAGTATGGATCTCTTGAGCCCAGGAGCTTGAGGCCAGCCTGGGTAACAATGAGAGTCTGTCTCAAAACAAAAAATTATTTTGTGAGTGAACTCTCAAAAACATCCTCCTCTCTCCCTGCATTATAGTTACCTAGACAAATTCTAATACTTCTTAAATTCAACTTTGCATGTATTCCCTGCCTATACCTGGACAGCTCAATTTTAGGGAAAAAAAAAAAAAAAGCCATACTGACTGGTCTTACATTGAATTCTTGACTGCTAACTTTAAGTGGGCCACCACCCAGCTTAATTTCTGAATTTCCATAATTCATTCATCCTTCCACTTTCTTAGGTGACAATTTCACACATTCTTTTTTTCCTCTTAAATCAATAACTCTTTCCCCTCTTTTATTTAAGAAGTTAACTTCCTCTTTCACTGAGAATTTAGACTCAGTCAGAAGAGAACTCCTTCATACTCCTGTTGCCATTAGATATCAACCTATTTGCATATTAGTGTGAATAATCTGCTTTTGTTTTATTCTGGTGGATGATTGTTCCAGGTTTACATTTCTTTCTTTCTTCTTCTTCTTCTTTTTTTTTTTTTTTGGCAATACTAGGGATTGAACTGAGGGGTGCTTTTATTTTGAGACAGGGCCTTGCTAAGTTTTAAGGCTGGCCTGGAACTTGTAACCTTTTTGCCTCAGTCTCCTGAATTGCTGGGATTACTGGCGTGTACGTCACTGTACTTGGCTCAGGATCTACATTTCTATTTGTAAGCTGGATCCTGTCCTATCCCTCTAATCTATTAGAGGATATCACTCTAGGAATGATCTTGTCTTCTTTTTTGATCAACAATTTTTGTCTCTGTACTGAATCATTCCCTTTAGACTATAAATATGACATGTTATCTCCTATTTAAGAATAATAATAAAGTTCCCTTGACCATATATCTCCTTCCACATTTCTCTCTTGTTTGCAGACAAGTGCTTTACATTAAGCTAGTATTCCTTGAGATAGTTGTCTGTAGGCATTTATTCTTCCTTTTCTTTCATTTTCTTGAATTCATTTCAGTCAGGCTTCCATCCTCATCTTTCTACTAAAACCATTTGGTCAGGGTCACTTAGTTATCTGTACTTTGCCACACTCAGTGATCATTGGACCTGTTTATAATTTCCTCTTTGTGGAAGTGTTTTTTCAAAAATTTATTTTTATGTTGGCAAGGACATAGGGAAAAAGGTACACTCATACACTGCTAGTGGGGCTGCAAATTGGTGCAACTACTATGGAAAGCAATAAGGAGATTCCTCAGAAAACTTGGAATGGAACCACCTTTTGACCTAGTTACCCTACTCCTCGGTTTATACCCAAAGGACTTAAATCAGCATACTACAGTGACACAGCCACATCAATGTTTATAGAAGCTCAGTTCACAATAGCTAAATTATGGAACCATCCTAGATGGCCTTTAACAAATTAAAGAAGTGGTGTATATACACAATGGAATATTACTGTCCTTAAAGGAGAATTAAATCAAGGCATTTGCTAGTAAATGGATGGAAACAGAGACTGTCATGCTAAGTGAAATAAGCCAATCCCAAAGAACCAAAGGCTGAAAGTTCTCTCTGATATGCCGATGCTAATTCACACTGGGGTGAGTTAGAGAAGAATAGAGGTACTTTGGATTAGATAGAGAGGTGTGAAAAGAGGGGAGGAGATATGGGGGTAGGGGTGATTGCCGCAGTCTGGCTGGGCACAAAATCACGAGCCACTCACAGCCTTGTAGATTCAAACAGCAATTCTTTATTCCCGAACTCGCACCGGCACTCTACAAACACGTTCTGCAGGAATTCACGTTCTGGGCCCCAATCACATTCTGGGCAAAATCCCCAATACTCTCTGAATCCCGCAAGAACTCAACGGGAACTCAAGGAGCAGGCGCGCCTGAGGCAGCAGGATACGCCCTATTCCCAGCAGGGTACACCTTAAACCTGGAACCGCCCTAAACCCGATTGTCTTAAACCAGGACGCCCTAAACCCCGATCCGCCCTAAACCCGGATCCGCCCTGGTCCTTGAGCAAGGTCACCTTACATGCAATGACACTGCAAATGACCTGGGTCATGCCATGCGTCATTCTTACTTAGCAATGGCCCTCAGCATCTCCCCACTTCTGATTAAACAACAAGCAATGTGGCTTAAGGACCGTGCCTGGTAGGTTGTCCAATTCAACATATGGTTCTTACCCGTCATGGGAAAAACTGACCTCTAGGCGTCAGCCTCCTGTCTTAGGTTGATACCACTGCAATTGGATCATACCCGTCACTGACTACCGGTCCAGCATACAGCCATACTTGTGGATAGGCCTATGCACCAGTGTGGGGGTGAGGTTCTTGCCTCACCTCTGTTGGCCCCCAATTTTGCCCTTGGTGCCAGTGGGGGGGTGAGGTTCTTTGCCTCACCTCTGTTGGCCCCCAAATTTTAGACCATCACTAGCAGAAGGGAGGAGGATACAGAAATGCCACGACACCAAGCCAATTGACGGCTCCTTTGGAAAAATTGCATCACTGGTGACACCATCAGCAAAGATATGCCAGCACTACCACAATTCGCTTCACCAAACGATAGTTCACAATGTATACAAGTGATACATAGTCCAGGCAAGTTCTGCAAGCAGTTCAAAGCAGAGGGGTCTATCAATATGTCCATTTCCTCCCAAAGTAAATCGAGTCCTTGATTGAGCATTACTTGTTGAGTTATATTCATTGATGCATCAGTTTATACAGTTTACTGTGATAGCTATCATAGAAGCTGTAGTCTGGTTTTATCTTTGTCTTCACCGGCACTGGGATGGAGATAGGAATTCTGGCAATGATGCTAAAGAGACATTATCCTGAACAGAATTATTAAATATGATGAAAAGGAAAGGTGAAAGTAAACAAACAGATCTGTTAACCTCCTTTAAAAACAATCCTTAACAGTTGTTTACCTAATTTAAATTAGTAAACAAACAGATCTGTTAACCACCTTTAAAAACAATCCTTAACACCTGTTTACCTAATTTAAATTAAACATTTAAATCACGTGAATAAAAAAAAATAATTCGGATCCATTTTTTCATGAGCGCTCCTCATATAAGATCTGTGGACATACGCACACACAGACATACAACACAAAACACAAATGTGCACACAAACGTACAACACATAAGACAATAGTAAAGGCCTTGTAGCTTTACCTAGGTGAAATCTCCATTGCAATGTTTAAAAACTCCACAGTCAAAAAATAAAACTGATCAGAAAAACATTAACCTAGGTTTGTATGAGCTCAAAAAATAAAATAGAACTTTATGATGTGGGAAAAATGCAATAATAAAATAGATATTGAAAAAAGCATCCTGGTTAATCACTGTCGCAGATGTAAGAATAGCCAAGCTGGAGCTCTGGATATCAGCTGCTATGGATTTGAGTCAAATCATATTCTTTTTGGTCTGTAGAAATTGCTTTGGTTAGTCTCTCTGGAATCCAAATCGGCTGCTGTTCTCCCTGTGGAAACACACAAACAAAACCCCGACTCCAGACAATCACTGGGTCAGGACCTTTCCATTGTCCTGTTAGAATATCTTTCCAAAGTACCTTAGGCTTATGTACATTTTTTTGATACATATGCCTTTCTGCAGCACTAAGTCCTGATGAATCCAAATTTAAAAAGTTTAGAGTAAAAAGCGTTATTTTAAGTTTATCTTTGGGGGATATATACCCCTTTCCAATTCCCTCTTTTTGCTTTAATAAGTATATGTCTGTATCTAATAGTTGTTTTAGCTTTTTGCATTTTCTATCTGTAATACCTTACTTGATATTTTCAACCATTTTTTTATCTTATTTCTATCTTCTAGTTTTTTTTTTTTCCCCTAAGGTTTGTACATTCACCCTTAGTTGCTTTTTTTTCCTCTTAGTTTTCTTGTTTCCTATTTTGTGGGTTTAAAATTATTGTCTTCCTACATCTTTTCTATCTTTCTACATCCTCTTTATCTTTTTTCTTTTTAACTTTCTATACTTCTGTCTTTTAAAGTTTTTCACTTCAAATTTTTAATCTTCTTTATCTAAATATCTTTTATCCTATTATCTTCCCATTTTCATGTTTTTTTTTTTTTTTAAGTAATGCTTTTAAGAATAACTAGGCTTCGAATGACGCAATCTTTTCTCCGTCATGAAGGCATCTTAACCACCTTCAATTTAACCTTTTAAAGCCTTTTGCAACTTAGACATTTTACAAATATCTTTTTTCTTTTTTCTGCCATGAAGGTATCTCGACCACCTTCAATTTAACCTTTTAAAGCCTTTTAATTATCATCGATACTGTACTTTTAAATGTACTTTTTCACCACCTACAACTTCACTCTTTTAAACGAGGCTTAGATTCTGTTTAAATCTCTTTAATGTTAGTTTACATGGCTGCCCTTCAACCAAAGGCTTTTTTTTTTTTAACTCCATTGAGAAGCTTTGTCTCAGTCTGCCATGTACAAATACCTTTTTCTTCTTTCTTCCTTTCTCAAGCTTTTAAAGTAAGTCTAGTTTCCTCAAAATCTTTTTAAATGGCATTTTACAACTTTTTACTTTACCACACAGAGATTATCTCATCTAGAAACATTTCTTTTTCCTTTAACCTTTTATATTAAAATATATTTCCACATCTTGAATCTTTTTCTATCTCTTTTTTAACCGTTAACCCTTTTTATAAATTCACATTTTGAAACAACTCTTATAAAATTTCTGATTTAGACAAATTACTCCACTTTAATAAGATGAAAGACTTTCATGTTTTTTATGATACTATAGTACTATAATTGAAACCCAACTGAAAATGTTTCTACTCTTTGTATATAAATTACACATGATAGAATCTTAACACTTAGTAACCTTGTTTTAGCAAAGACACAGACACAAAGCAATATTAAACATTTTTCCATTTACCAATTTATGAAAACACACATAATGTATAAATATATTACCTTATGGAACTTAATAAGTAAAGAGTACTTGATTTCATATTTAGTGGTTGATATTTTAACACTTTAGCTTTGTAAATTAATCAGATGTCTGTAAAAACCAAGATCTTAGACAAATGTAGTAAACAGAACTAGCCATCTCTTTCTTGTTGAAGAAAAATCTTTCTACAGGACACCATGACGGTCCCATTGATATACTTAATAACTCGTCTTTAAAAAGCCATGGGCTACATTTTTGTATTGTATCAACATATGTCCTAACTGTTCTTGGTCTTACTGGGGTGCCTCCTTCCTCTAACAATTTCTCTTCCTTGGAGGTGAACAACTTCAAACCTTGAGTCAACCATTTTCCCCAGTTTTCCTGAGAAAATTCTAGGGACAGGCAACTTGAAATAAAAACAAAATAAATCAAAACAATAACACATTGTTTTTTGAATTGGTCACCCATTCTTTCGCTCTTCCTCAGGGGTGAGCAGTTTCACTTACCTCCAAGCTTTAGATGTTCCCCGCACGGACCACCAAATGCCGCAGTCTTACTTAGCAATGGCCCTCAGCAGGTGATAGAAGAATTAATCAGACATTATTACCCTATGTGCATATATGATTACATGACTGGTGTAACTCTACATCATGTACAAGCAGAAGTATGAAAAGTTACACTCCATTTATATATGAAGTGTCAAAATGCATTCTACTGGGCTGGAGTTGTGGCTCAGTGGTAGAGAGCTTGCCTAGAATATGTGAAGTACTGGGTTTGATTCTCAGCACCACATATAAATAAATAAAAATAAAGGTCCATCAACAACTAAAAAAATAAAAAATAAAAAAGCATTCTACTGTCACGTATAACTAAATAGAACAAAAAAGCATAGCAACTAGATTTTTACATAAACGTAAAAAAAAAGATAAGAAAAAATTGATTTTTAGGATGTCACACTTTTACTTTATTAGTCTCTTGGTCTCTTGCTTGTTCTTTCTCATATCCCTGATCACTAAACACTGGTGTCTCTTGGGGTTTAGACCTTGTACCTCTTCATATGTCCAGCTATTATCAATTTCAAATAACACCTACAGGCTGACAACTCCTGAATTATCTAGTCCAGACCTTACTTCTGAACTTCAGACTCTTTTAAGAAGGTTACTGTATCATCTGCTTTTGAATGTTCAATAGGCATCTCAAAAAAAAAGTTCTTTTTTGTAGCTTTATGCCAATAAATAAATGTCATTTTCATTATTTGAATTTTTAATATAAAAATGTTGAAATCATCTTGTTTCTTTTTCTCATTCCCATATTTTGAGGACTGTTTAATCTTTGATAAAATGAAAGATGGATGTATGTTCCTCAAAGTCCATGAGATCATGAACTAGAACAGCATACTGTTTGTTTATCATTGTATCTACAGTGGTTTGTATAATTCTTGGTAATAGTAGATGTTAAATTCATTTGTTTGAATGATTGAATGCCTTTTAATTTTAATGGAGAGACCAGCTTGAATTTATTGAGTAAATATAAGTGTACACACCTATAGTAACTATATATGATTATGTGTTCCCTCTAAATAATATTTTCTAAGCAATAATTTAAACTAGTCCGTAGGTTCAAACATATCGTATTCGACCTTTCACAAATTCCAGTGTCTCATTTATCATTTATAATGAATAGCATGACTTAAACACATATGGAGGCGTTATTTTTTCCATTAGGCTTGTATGCTGTTCTAAGTTGAATGGGAATGGTACAGTATTTTGCTATGCTGTAATGTATTAACCTGCTGTGGTTTTAGATTGTGCCATATGATACTTGTAAAACATTGCTGTTTTAAATTTTGGTTATAAATTATCTTTCAAGGTATCATTTGGCTAGGACTCAGTAAATAAAGATGGTCTGAGCAATTCAAGCATCAAATTACATCTGTGATATACATGACTCTTCAAAAGCTATGCTTTGTGAAGCACTTGAGTAACTTGAATCATTTACATATTATGATAACATTTAGACATTCATTTCCAAGTATTATAAACAAGTATAAAAGATAGTATAAGGTGCTAGATCAGTTACCCAGCCATAAATCATTCAAGGAAGTTAATTATGTTTGTACATTAACAAAACACTTGAGTATGTTGGTGATTGTGTGACAATGATTATTATCACCTTCATTTAGACATGGCTGCCAAAAAACAGAACCGCCTATCTTTAGGTCCTAAAGAGTTTGTCTCTGTCCTAAAAAATATTGGTAGAACTTGATTACTTTTTATTTATTTATTTATTTTTTAATGTGTGGTGCCATGGATCAACCTAGGGCCTTTGGTGTACTAGGCAAGCACTCCACCACAGAGCTACATCTGTAATCCTTGGTAGAATTTGAATTAGAAGCTTCATTCAGAAAAAGAACAAAAGATACAATTTACTTATTTTTCTTAAGTGATTTTTTGGGGGCTAACTTTGTTGATTCTGAATATATAGAATGTTGATCTTTAATAACCAAGGTATTTATGGGCAAAATAAATATACGTGAAAATAATATTATGTATACTTTCACATTCATAATTATGTGTATGCCTTTTCACTGTCTCTAGCCTTATGAACATAGTAAAACTTGTTTATTATGTGAACCAAACTTTCTATCTCCCTATGAAAGTAATATTTCAGTAGAATTTTGGGGAAAAATCAACAGTTGTTGTCTTGTTGTTCACAGGAAGGGAGGCAATAATAAGTTAATAAAGATCTATCATCGGGATGGTAAATATGGCTTTTCTGATCCTCTGACATTTAATTCTGTGGTGGAGCTCATTAACCACTATCATCATGAATCTCTTGCTCAGTACAATCCCAAACTCGATGTGAAGCTTATGTACCCAGTTTCCAAATACCAACAGGTATGATTACAGAAGTTCTTGATAATTATTGAGAAAGTCATTATTTAACCTCATTTGATTCTATTTATCAGTCAAAAAAGAAATCTAGTCATTTAAAATTTCCTACTTAATATTTTAGATATTTCTTAGATATATTTGAAACATTTTGCGGCTACCCTTTCATAATAACCCATTACATGTGGTTATTAACTTTATATGCTTCCCACTTATACTTCACTTCTTTTTTTAAAAAAAAAATTTATTTTGTTCTAATTAGTTACTTCTTAAATTTTAAAGTCCTAATGATGTTTATGTGATTTAAAGGCTGATGTTAGTGTTAACAGAAGGATTTAGTGCTTTTGTATGCTTGATCTTAATGTGGCTTGAACAGTGGCTTGAACTTCTAAAGCTAAAATACAATTTAAAAACCTATAGACATGGAAAAACTTATGTCAGAATTGTTAACATTTTTTCTTTTGTTTCCCTGTGTAGGATCAATTGGTAAAAGAAGATAACATTGATGCAGTAGGTAAAAAACTGCAAGAGTACCACTCTCAGTATCAGGAAAAGAGTAAAGAGTATGATAGGCTATATGAAGAATATACCAGAACATCCCAGGTTAGTATATTTTTGTTGTTTGAGCTAATGGGTATACAGTATTAGAGTTACATTATATTTTCTATAATTCACTTGAAGATCTTCAGTTGCTTTTTTAGTATACAGTATTAGAGTTACATTATATTTTCTATAATTCACTTGAAGATCTTCAGTTGCTTTTTTATTGGTTAAGGGTATAATTTTGTATCAGTTAGTATTAATAATGCCTTTTTTTTTTTCTTCTTTCTTTTTCTTTTTTGGAGCTTGGGATCTAATCAGGGGTATTCTACCACTGAGCCCACTGAACTACATTCCCAGCCCTTTTTATTTTTTATTTTGAGACAGAGTCTCAACAAATTACTGAGGCTGGTCTTAAACTTGTGATCTTCTTGCCTGAACCTCTCTAGTAGCTTGGATTACAAGAAAATGCCACTGTGTCTGGCTATCTACTTAGTATTAAATGGTTGTAAGTGATTAAAAAAAATTAAATGGTTGTAAGTGAATTGATGTGTATGGGCAAAGAGAGACCCCCATAAAACACTCACTAAATAACTCTTTCAAGAACTTAACTGTGACTCTAAGAGAATTTAGGATTAAGAGAGTTTTTTTTTTCCCCCCCAAATTTGTTTGTATGGTAATGAGAACGAACCATTAGACAGGGAAAGTTGATAATGTAAAAGGGGCTGGCTAATGTGATAAAATGAAGTACCTGAGAAAGAGGAGGTGAGACATGTAGCACCTGTAGATAAAGGGAGAAGATAGAGAAAGGGCACAGATACAGGTAGCTTTATAGTTTTGGTGGTAGATGTAGAGACATTGTGTATGGGGGAGCTGCAGTTTTGATTGTGATTTCGAATACTTTTCCTTTTGCTTCCCTACCTACCAGTACATATACTAGTGTTAGTAGAGTCAAAAGTTTGAGTGTTTTCTTTGAAGATTCAGGGTCAGAGCTTTATGGGTAACTTTTAATCTTCCAAGGGAGTCAAGACCCTCCATAATTTAAGAGTTGATTATAATTTGAGAGTTGTAGAATCTGTAGCTAGATATTTAGATATGAACATTCCAGTGAGTGTTTAGTATTATCTGAATATGTGTGATATGCATGCAACTTTATGGCCCATCACAAGTTTCTAGCTTCCCTCATTTGCTAATCCTCTTATCACTAGTCCCACTGAGTAATTATTGATCCTGGAACATCCCTATTATTTCATATATACTTCATACCATGCCTTCTGTGTGCAGGGCTGCATTTTCTTCCTCTACCCTACTCTTTAAGACTTAGCTCAAATGTCATCTCCTCTGTGAAGTTTCCATAAAACAATAAATAATTAGTTAATCTCACTTGGTTTCCATGCCATGACTTGAAATCAGGCCTTGTTAGGGTTCAGAAATCTATTCTACCTATCTATTATACCTAACATAAAGTAAAGGCATGCTTTATGTTTCAAAAATTTCTTTACCCTCTGGTGGGACTTTCTATATAGTAATTTTCAGTAATTATTAGTAAAAGTTGGATAATTGAGGAATTATCCCATAAGTATCAAAACTTCTAGAATTACAGATATTTAGGATGGCAATCTTTCTAGACCTTTATGCAGATTTATTGCCTTTCTAAAAAGTAAACTAAACAAAATATAGGGCCCCCCAACCTTTTTTTAAGATTTTAGGGGAATCTTGATTCAAATACAACTTGTTGAAATATATAGGACCATTTACCCTGATGCTGAAGGGCTTAAC
Organism: Marmota flaviventris; assembly: GCF_047511675.1. NCBI lineage: Eukaryota > Metazoa > Chordata > Mammalia > Rodentia > Sciuridae > Marmota > Marmota flaviventris. Next base: position 35,597,454 of record NC_092507.1, on the reverse strand, counting down.
ACTGGACTTTTGGACTTACGTTTGTTTTGTGGAGTTTTTAGTTTTTTTTTTTTTAATATTTATTTTTTAGTTCTAGGTGGACACAATATCTTTACTTTGTTTTTATGTGGTGCTGAGAGTCAAACCCAGTGCCTCACGCATGCTAGGCAAGTGCGCTACCACTTGAGCCACATCCCCAGCCTGAGTTTTTAGTTTTTCATCTTATTATTCTTAGTGAATCTACTCTTAGGAGCTATTTTCTCCCCTTTTCATTCTTTGCTCCTAATCAGGTTAATTTACTCATGAATCTGTTTGGAAAATTAAGTATGTACTTTATAAATGAAAGTAAGAATAAATATACTCTGTAGGACTCTACTGGGAATAAGACTTTGCACTTTAGTACATGGATTCTGAGCTTTATCCATTTACTCCTTCAGAACCTTTTGGGGGTTCAGCACAAAAATAGGTGCAAAGGCAGAATTTGATCCTGATGACAGGTGTTCAGGGTCAGTCTCTTGGCAGCTTGGAGACCTTTCTGTGGTGCTTAGTCTTATTTCAGGTAGTGGTTTTTTTCTTTTACAGTTTGAATAATGTTTTTGTGTATGAGTGATAGGGTAGAAGTTGAATAAAGTGTCTTGTTTTAGCCATCTTAATTGGGTTTTATATGGGATTATAACTAGGATTACAGGATTTAAGATCAAGGTTATGAAAAATAATAAAGATAATGGGATTTATGTCATTTCTTTTTTTTCTATAGGAAATACAGATGAAGAGGACTGCAATTGAAGCTTTTAATGAAACTATTAAAATATTTGAAGAGCAATGTCACACACAAGAACAACACAGCAAAGAATATATTGAGCGATTTCGCAGAGAGGGAAATGAAAAGGAGATTGAACGGTAAGTCTGTCTGCAAGTACATCAAGTATATAATATTTCCCAGTATGCCAGTGAGATAAGACTTCTTTTCTTTCCCAATAATGCCTACCTTGCTTGATTTTATCCCCGCAAACTACACATTCCTATTATAGTGAACTACTTAATGTTCATATTAATGGCACCAAACTGAACCTCCTCTCTTCTGTGTTCTTTCTTCACCCGCCATCTCCAAATTGTTACCTTCTGTTCATCTTTAAGACTCAGATTAGATTTGACTTTTTTCTAGAAAATCTTCCCTGATTTCCCCAGTCCACTTTAGGGGCTTTTGTCATTGTCCCTACAGTGTGTGGTCCTGATCCTTAGTGTTATATTTACTGAATGCCATACCCACTCAACTGCAAACTCATTGAAAGCAGGCATGGTGGCTCACTTTCCCTGATATAACCTCAATACTTTGGAGTATACAGTGGGTACTTAATGAATATTTTTTTGAACTGAAAGTCAACTTTGGCAGTTGTCTAAGCATAAATTGGAGTGTAATAAGACTATAGGTAAACTGGGTGCAGTGGCATATGTCCATAATCCCAATGAGTAGGAGGCTGAGGAAGGAGGATTGTAAGTTTGAGGCCAGCCATAGCAATTTAGCAAGTGCCTAAGCATCTTGACAAGACCCTGCCTCAAAATAAAAATGAAAATAAAGAGCTGGGGGTGTAGCTCAGTGGTAAAGCACCTCTAGGTCAAATGCTGTATCATTGCAGGAAAAGAAAAGATTCTAGGAAAGAAGATCAGCCTGACAATTATAGGTAGCTACAATGAGAGTGGCTATCAGGTTAAAAGATGGTGAGGGCCTAGATCAGAGCAATAGCAGAAAAGAAGGATGAGTTGATAAAAATTCTTACCAGATGTGGCAGGCGTAGGAGACAGTAAAGATCATTCTTAGATTTCAGTGTGAGCAACTGAGAGATGGTGTTATTTACCAAAATAGAAAGTGTGTGATGATGGGCTGGGTATGGCTCAGTGGTGGATCTCTTGCCTAGTATGTGTGAGGCACTGGGTTCTGTTCTCAGCACCATGTAAAAATAAATAAATACACAAAATAAAGGTAATTATGTCCATCTACAACTAAAAATATTAATAAAAAAAAGAAAAGAAAGAAAGTATGTGATAAGAGTTCAGGATTGGACCTAAATGAGTTTTGTTCCAATGAGAACCCAAATAGAGCTGTCTGGGAGGCAGGCAGCTGGTTATTTAGATTTGGAACTCAGGGTGCAGAAAGGATTTGGGAGGCCTAAATGTATGCATGGTAAACCATATGCAATGGCAAAGTAAAACTATTTGTCATATTGGTACCACATTGTTGGAAAACTTCTGTGTGCCTGAATATAGAACTACATCCTGGGAGTCAGTATTAATTTGATGGTTAAAATCATGACCTTGAACTTGCATTGGCTGTTTATTAGCTTTGCCACCTTGGGTGAGTTACTTAATCTCTTTAAGTCTGTTTCATCCTCCATAAACTGTGGATAATATCATGTTGGAATGTGTGAGAATTAAGCCACATATTATTGAGGGACAAATGAGTAATGTGAATAATTGCTTAAAATGATTTGGAATATAGCAAAACTTCATGTGTTTGAAGAGCTTATAGTCACCATCTTTTGAGTGCTTATCTAGAGGTGCTAGGCAATATTCTCTATTCCCTTTACATGTATTATCATAATAATTTAATGAAGGTAGGTACTATTGTAGAAGTCCATTTTTAGGCAGATAAAGAAATGAAGACACGGAGAAGTTAAATAATCTGCCCACAGCCCCACACTAAGTGGCAGGACAGAGATTAAAGCTAGGTATATTAATTGCGAAGTCATTGTTCTGAATTGCTGTGCTGTGCTATCTCTTAAATGTCATACATATGGCTTTACTTGTTCAGCCATGGTTGAACAAGTAAAGGGTCCAGGGCCTAGACAAGGTCACTGGGATCTTTTTTTTTTTTTTTAATTTTTTTTTTTAATCTGTCCATGGGCCTTCTTATTTATTTATTTACCTATTTATTTATTTATTTATTTACTTATTTAGTTATGTGTGGTGCTGAGAATTGAACCCAGTGCCTCACATATGCTAAGCAAGTGCTGTATCCCTGAGCTACAACCCCAGCCCTCATTGGGATTCTTTTTTTTTTTTTAGTCATAGATGGACACAATACCTTTATTTATTTATTTATTGGGTACCAGGGATTGAACTCAAAGCACTCAACCACTGAGCCATATCCCCAGCCCTATTTTGTATTTTATTTAGAGACAGGGTCTCACTGAGTTGCTTAGTGCCTTGCTTTTGCTGAGCCTGCTTTGAACTCACGATCCTCCTGCCTCAGCCTCCCAAGCAATTGGAATTATAGGTATGTGCCACTGCACCCAGCTTATTTATTTATTTGTTTTTATGTGGTGCTGAGAATTGAACCCAGTGCCTCACACATGCTAGGCAAACGCTCTACCACTGAGCTACAACCCAGCCCTGGGATTCTTTTTACATTGTCTTTTGGCTCAACTTTTCTCTGAGTTGCCTTTATCCTTAGGCAGTTTTCCCCCGTGAGGTGGCAGTATGGCTCCTGGAAATCCTAGGATCACATATTCATAATTTAGCAACCCCAGTGGAAAGAGAGAATCTCTCTTTTTTTTTTTTTTTTTGCAATAGTTCTGGCAAAATTCCTAGAATTGACTCACTGGGTCAGCTGAGGTCTTATTCTTATTACTGAATCAGTCATAATGGCCTGAGGATGGGGATAGGATGACATGAAATGCTCTTATTGGCTAGCCTGGGCTGTGTGTGTCTACCCCTGGATCTGAGATGAGGATAGAGAATTCTTACCTATAAGGAACATCATGTTGCCATTCCAGAAGACTAGGCATGGATCAGGCAAAAACAACCAATGCCCACCATGCTTATTTTTAGGATATTTTTAGGATAGTAGCCAGGCATGGGTGGCATTTGCCTGCAGTTCTTGTACCAAGAAGGCTGAGGCAGGAGAATCACCTGAGCCCAGGATTCAAGACCAGCCTGGGTCACATAGCAAGGGACTATCTCTTAAAAACAAAAATATTTGAGCTGGGCACCGTGGCACATACCTGTAATCCCAGCAGGTCTGGAGGCTGAGGCAGGAGGATTGTAAGTTCAAAGCCAGCCTCAGCACTTAGACCCTAAGCAATTCAGCAAACCCTATCTCTAAATAAAATATTAAAAAGGCTGAGGATGTGGCTCAGTGGTTAAGTACCCCTGTGCCCCTGGGTTCAATGTCCAGTACCAAAAAAAAAAAAAAAAATTTTTTATGAGGACCATATTCATGCTACAGGATTTTTCTGCTTTGTTGTTTTAGCCTTAATATATCAAATATTTTCACAGAATTATGATGAATTATGATAAATTGAAATCACGTCTTGGTGAGATTCATGACAGCAAAATGCGTCTAGAGCAGGATTTGAAGAAACAAGCTTTGGACAACCGGGAAATAGATAAAAAAATGAATAGTATCAAACCTGACCTGATACAGCTGCGCAAGATCCGAGATCAGCATCTTGTGTAAGTAGTCTGGGGCTATGTGGGGAGGGATACACCAGCATCAGATTACCAATGGAACTAGAGATAGTATAGGAAATTTAAGAAGAACTTTATAATTGAGAACTAGTCAGTAAAATTGTAAGAGTTTAGGAACACAGCCCTGTTAGTAGTAGGGGGTCCCAGAGGGGGCAAACCAGGATGTGGAACTCTATACAAATGCCTTGGAAATCTCAGAGGGTGACTATGGCATCACAAAGTGATATAGATGAAAAAGTAAAGGTTAATGTTGCCTAAAACATAAAAACCGGAATCTTAGATTACATGGTAGAACCATAGAAACCGAAATTGCCCCTCAGAGACATTAACAATGAGAGCACACAAAAAAAGTTATCAGAACAGTCTCTTACAGGATTTTTATACTCAAGAAATGAAATTCTGTATTTAAATAACAGAAATGTGTCTATCATGGGCACTTGAGATAACTTGAGTAGTGAAACCCAATTCTTTAGTATTAGGAAAAGCTATATAGTTTAGCCAAATATAGGTATAATGGGAATATTATCCAAATATAATCAAACAAAACGTGTTGAAAGGATTTTTAGAAGGACAAATGGCTGCTTTATAGAGGGAGAGAATCTATGAAAAGAGAAAATATATTAGGCTTAGTTCTAGGTAATGAATAGACTTAAGAAATATATGTGTGGATCACTTTTATGCATATAACACCACTCAATTCAAATTCCTGGTAAGAAAAAAAAGAGAAAAGACCTCTGATTCTGTTTTTTTCAGAGACCCTAGGGTTTCTTTGTGTGAGAAAGGGGGAGGGAACAAAATGTAAGCCTAGAGATTGGAACAGTGGCAAATGAGTTTCAGTAGAGGAAAATTTAGATAATATTTTTTGAGATAAACAAAACTACACCATTCTGAGTAGTTTTTAATAACACCTGTCTCAAGGGATTATTTCTGTTTGCTGTCGTGGCCCAAAAAAGTTAAGCAAATATATATACCATAGAGAAGAGCTTTATAAATAAGATAATGACATGCCCTTATGTAAAAGTAGGGTACACCCACTTTCAGGATGCTTTTGTAGTTCTAGTCACATCACAAAGTTGAAGAAAGCCCAAGAAGGCTATGCTGTGGACCAAAGGAATGAATGGAAGTACTTCTTTGCCCTGAAAAGCAATAAAGATATTAGGATATTAGGAAATATACTATCCCAAAGGACATGAATAAATGTGGAATCTTATTCATTGGGTTGCTGTAACAAAATACTATAAACTGGGTAGCTTATAAGCAACAACAGTCACTTCACAGGTTAGGAGACTTAAAAGTCTTGAGATTAAGGCCCTGGTAGATTCAGTGCCTGGTGAGGGACTGCCCTGTTTTATACATAGCCCATTTTAGTTATATTCTGACATGATGAAAGGATGAGTGGTGTCATGTTATAATATAAGGAAGAGGAAGGTGGTTAGGTTGGGAGTAGAAGCCTCATGAACAGGATTAATGTCCTTATAAAAGAATTAATATAGATACATCAGTGATAAGCTCTGAGTAACATGAACTGGGGATTTTGCAGCTAAAAGAGTCCTGCAGAGGATGGTATATTCTGTTTTTTAAGAAACTTTATTGAGATATAATTTATATTCCATACAAGTTATCCATTTAAAAAAGTGTGTGATTGAAAGTCAGATGTGGTGGTATATGCTTGTAGTTCTAGCCACTCAGGAAGTTGAAGTGGGAGGATCATTGGGGTCCACAAGTTTGAGACCAACCTGGGCAACATAGAAAGATTCTGTCTCAGAAAAAAAAAAAAGTGTATAATTCAAAGTGTTTAGTATATTCAGAGGTATTTACAATCATTACCATGTGTTTTAGAACATTTTCATCACAGTAGAAGGAAATCCTGTACCCTTTACTACCTACTACCTACATTCCCCCAACCCTAGGTAACTATTAATCTACTTTATGTCTATATGGATTTGCCTATTCAGGACATTTCATATAAGTGGAAACATTTAATACAGTCTTTTAAGACTGGCTTCTTTCACTTAGCATGATATTTAAAGGTTCATCCATGTAATATGTAGCTATATATAGCACTCAATTCCTTTTATTACCTGAATAGTATTCCATTTTATGGATGGATACACCACATTTTGTTTAACCATCATTAATTGATGAACAACTGTTCTTTTTTTTCTTTTGGTACTGGGGAGTGAACCCAGAACCACTTAATCCAATCATTTTTTATATTTTAACATCCCAGCCCTTTTTTATATTTTAAAAGACAGGGTCTTGCCAAGTTGCTTAGGATCTCACTAAGTTGCTGAGGCTGGCTTTGAACTCACAATCCTCCTGTCTCAACCTCCCCAGTCATTGGTATTATAGGAATGCGCCACTCTGCCTACTCACTTTCCTCTTATTTAGGGGAGTATTATGCTCTTTTCATAAAATTTGGTGCAAGATAAGTCACTTTCTTCTTTTTCTTTAAAGTAAAATCAATTTATTGGGGTATGAAATTGACCAATTATATTGTGTACATGTATGAATATGTAACAGTTAATTCCACTAATATGTATAATTATAATAAACCAAATAAAAATTTTGAAAAAGAGGGCTGGGGTGTAGCTTAGTGATAGAGTGCTTGCTTAGCAAATGTGAGGCCCTGCATTCAATCACCAGCACTGCAAATAAATAAATAAATAAATAATAAACTAAAAATATATAAGTAGGGCTGGGGATGTGGCTCAAGCAGTAACACGCTCACCTGGCATATGCGGGGTGCTGGGTTCGATCCTCAGCACCACATAAAAATAAAATAAAGATGTTGTGTCCACCGAAAACTGAAAAATAAATATTAAAAAATTCTCTCTCTCTCTTCTCTATCTTTAAATATATATAAATATAAATAAATACAGTATTACCCCCCTCCTCCAAAAAAAGGCAGAGAAAAAAAAATAAAGGCTATTCAGAGGAAAATCAAATCAATTTTTTCCAAGATCCCACCTACCAGAAAATTACGGAAGCACAAGGTCCTTTATTCCTCCCTGGCCTGATTGCTATCATTGCATGCTTGCTTCCTCTGCTCCTAGTCTTTGGGCCTTGCCATCTGGTTAAATACTTCTGTTCTAGAAAATTCAGAGGTGCCCTTCACAATAATCTCCTATTTGACTATTAATAGACTCTGTATCTTAAAATCTTCTTGTGCTCCATTCAGGTGACTGTGTGTGAGCCACCCACTTCGTCACACCATTTCACATTTATTCTATGTCCAGGGACTATTGCTTTAAGTTGAAACTTTTTTTTCTGTCCCCTCTTTCAGTGACTTCCTAGCTTCATCTCTTGATCACTGGAGACTGAAACACAAACTCTCTTCCTCTTCAAGTGTGGTAGTTAGGTTATAAGGCCAATTAGATCTTTGGAAAGAATGCTGTATACATCTCCACCCCGACTTGCTGGGGCAGAGGCAAAGAAAGGATATAAACTATTGTTTTCTCTCTGAAGATAATTTCAGTATAAACTATGGGAGTGTATTTTCCTTGTTTTTTTTTTCTTTTTTCTTGAAAGAAGAGCTGACTAAGGTACAAAGAGAGGCTGGTCTGAGACTACACAATTAGAATCAGCATTAAAAAGCACAAATAAAAAAATGAAAATAAGGGACTGGAGTTGTGGCTCAGTGGTAGAGCGCTTGCCTGGCACGTGTGAAGTACTGGGGTTCGATCCTCAGCACCGCATGCATACACATAAATAAATAAATAAATTTAAGAAAGAAAAGATCCATTAACAACTAAAATAAAAGTTTAAAAAAATTTAAAAAAGAGAGAACTAGATATAGGTCTTTTGACACCTTGCCTCATATTTTTCCCATGGAATTTACTGCCTTTACATGTGATTAAGTATTACTCAATAACAGTAAATTAAGTATGAATTACATATTAACTAATGTAATTTGAGCTTTTTCAAAATGTCTTTTAAAAGTTAAACAGCTCTTGGCATTGTTAATAGGACTCCAAACTGCATAATAATCTTTCAAGTGGATTTTGGGGAGATTGAGAAAGTTTCATAAATGGAAGGTAGACCAAACATTGTTCTTTTTTTCCTTTTCTCCTAGCCTTTCTTGGGCTAATTTCCCTCCCAGAATGGAAGGCTCAGTGTAAAGTGGTTGGTGGTTAAAAGAAAATGGGGCTCAGGAGAAACTATGGTGTGATTAATTCAGCTCAAACTTCTTACCCAGTATAATTGTTTCTTTCCTTTTTTTTTTTTTGTTGTTGTTGGAGATGGACAGAATGTCTTTATTTTGTTTGTTTATTTTACGTGGTGCTAAGGATCAAACCCAGTGCCTCATACGTGCGCTCTGCCACTCAGCTACAGCCTCAGCCCTACTTGTTTCTTTAATAAAGGGAAGATTGGTTTCTTTAAGGATAGAAAACTTTGGTGATAAGAATGTTTAGAGGAGAGTCTCAAGATATTTTACTAGAAGTGGTAATGTGGGATTGTTATTAAATTGGTTCTATTAAAATCATATTATCTATTTTCCAGCTTCATTAAGTATTAACATGAAATAAGGTAAACTAAAGGGTGAGTCTTCCTGAGACAGTATGAAAAATCTGTGTGAAAGAATTTTAAAAGAAACTTAAGGGGCTGGGGATGTGGCTCAAGTGGTAGTGCGCTTGCCTGGCATGCGTGCGGCCCAGGTTCGATCCTCAGCACCACATACAAACAAAGATGTTGTGTCCGCCGAAAACTAAAAAATAAATATTAAAATTCTCTCTCTCTCTCTCTAAAAAAAAAAAAGAAAAAAGAAACTTAAAAATTAGGTATGATTTAGGTTATGTAAAAATTAGGTATGATTTAGATTATGTAATGTACTTGAGGTCAGAGACAGATAGAAGATGATCCTGGAATTGTGAAGATTTTGTTAAAAGCAGTCCACCAGCCAGGCTTGTTTGCGTAGTGATTTGGTAGGCTGAGCAGGAGGATTTAAAGTTCGAGGCCGGCCTGGGCAACTTAGCAAGATCCTGTCTCAAAATCTAAAAGATTCAAAAGGGCTGGGGCTATAACTGAGTAGTAGAGCATCCTTGGGTTCAATCCCCAGTATGGCCCCTCACCCCTTGCCCTCTAAAAGCAGTCCACCGGCAAATGTTTACTGTGTATTAATTTAATATCTGAATATCCTTGTGCTTGCACCATTTTAAGCATTGAGAATATAGCTTTGAACAGGACAGACCCCTTTCTTTAAAACAATTTACATTTTAGTGAGGGAGATAAACCTAAGCAGTGAAAACATAAAATTATAAATTTTAGCCAAGTGCTATGAAGTTGATAAAATAAAGGGTAGAGAATGATTGGGGGCTGTCTGGGTTGGGACAGTTAGGGTAGTTATGTCTGAGGAGATGGCATGATGAGACCTGACTGATAAGGAGTCTTGGTTGGGGGTGGTAATGAATGAAAGTTTTTATTCTCTACTTAAGTTTTAGACTATTGGCCATCTAGAAGGAAATAAACTTAACAGTTTACATCATTTTATATCTAAATGTTAGTATTTTAAGTTACTATGATTTGCTTGGTGATAAAATAAACTCATATTAATTACTCAGTTTGCCATCCTGAATTTCTTGTCTACTTAGGTACAAAATTGGATCTTGAAATTACTGGTTAGAATTTTAAACTTAATTCAACAGATCACACAGGAAGTGGGTCCTCTGGCTTAGTGATACCATGCTCACCAAACTAATGATTTCTGAAACAGATGTGCCACTGTGTTTGAGTGGCATAAGCTTCTAGAAAAGGAAAAAAAAAAAAAAAAAGAAAGTAAGAGATGTGTCTAATTTCAAGTTGTTTTCTGTATTTCTGCCGTTTGTGTAAAAGATTAATTCATCATAATATAATTTAAAGAAAAGTAACAGAGAGACTCATTTAGGGAAACCTCTGGCTACTCTTTGTGACACTAGGGAAAATAAGAGGTTCCTGGACTCAGGAAATTTGGTTGCCTTGGATTTATCTACTTTGTCTAAACAGTTTATATAAATTCTGACATGGTTTCTTCCCTCTGGCAGATGGCTCAATCACAAAGGAGTGAGACAGAAGCGCCTGAATGCCTGGCTGGGAATCAAGAATGAGGATCCTGATGAGTAAGTTGTCTCTAAACCTTTCTGTCAGAGGCTTTGTTCCTAGTATAAGACAGAGGCTTTCTTATCATGCTGAAAACTGGTTCTCATTGTCACTTGAGGATATTGAATGAAGAACTTTGCATCTCTTTTTAATTGAATTGTCTTAAGAGTACCCTATGGGCACTTGAGTTCAGAAACCTGCCCAGCCCCATGAAAACTGGATGCGTAAAAACTACTATTCAGATATTTATGTTTCAGCTTATTGGATAAGACATGTGAATTCTATGTTTTCTGTACCATAGCAAGTAATGAATTTGTTAAAAACTACCTAACTAGCTGTGCTTATAATCCAGTGATTTCGTAGGCTGAGGCAGGAGGTTTCCAAGTTTGAGACCAACTTAGGCAACTAGTGAGATCCTGTCTCGAAATAAAAAATAACAGGTATGGTGGTGCACACCTGTAATCCCAGTGGCTCGAGGCTGACACAGGAGGATCACAAGTTTAAACCAGCCTTAGCAATTTAGTGAACTTAGCAAGACTGTCTCTAAATAAAATATAAAAAAGGGCTGGGGATGAGGCTCAGTGGTTAAGCACCCTGGGTTCAATCCCTGGCACCTGCCTAAATAAATAAATAAATAAATAAATAAAGGGTTGAGGCTGTACCTTTGCTAGAGTACCCCTGGGCTCAAGCTCCCCAGTACACCACAAACAAAAAATAACAACACCCAACCAAATCAAAATTTGTCATTTTATGGTTAAACATTTAGAAGAGCATTTTATTTATGAATTTGCTGTTAGATATAAATAAACTGATTATTAGAATAATATTTTATTTAATTTAATTTATTTTTTTTAAAGAGAGAGAGAGAGAGAGAGAATTTTTTAATATTTATTTTTTAGTTATTGGCAGACACAACATCATTGTTTGTACGTGGTGCTGAGGATTGAACCCGGTCCGCACACATGCCAGGCGAGCGTGCTACCGCTTGAGCCACATCCCCAGCCCCATAGAATAATATTTTAAATATTTAAATTTTAGGACCTATTTTATCAATGAGGAAGATGAAAACTTGCCACATTATGATGAGAAAACCTGGTTTGTTGAAGATATCAATCGTGTACAAGCAGAGGACTTGCTTTATGGGAAACCTGATGGTGCATTCTTAATTCGTGAAAGTAGCAAGAAAGGATGCTATGCCTGCTCTGTGGTGTAAGTCTTTTGAAATCTTATGCATTGATTAATAGAAAATCAACGCCTCATGAAATTAGTTAACATATAGTAATAAAGACCCATGGCTTACTTAGACCATTAATATTGGTACAAAGAAAACAGTTTTAGAAAAAATAATATCTAAAGTTATCTTGGGGATTTTAATTTACATGGTAAACAGATTAGGCCTTGTGTTGTTGCTATTAGAGTTCAAGTGTCTGTGAGTCTAGAATTGAAAAAAAATTCTTTAGTAGTCTCATATGCCTAATTTAATTTTTAATTAAATTTGTTTAGGTGGTGATATAAAATGTGGATACATTTTTCTTAAGATGATCTTAGGACTTTATTGGAAAAGTCTGTTTTCTTTTTAATGGAAAGTGAAATTTGGAGATAACTATATCTTTTTTTTAAATTTACTTTTAGTTGTAGTGTTGGACACAATCCCTTTATTTATTTATTTATTTTTATGTGGTGCTGGGGATTAAACCCAGGGCCTCACACATGCTAGGCAAGCATTCTACCACTGAGCTACAACCCCAGCCCAAGATATCTCTATCTTAATCAGAATTTGCCTGAGTGTTATGTATATTCCTTAAGAAGGCACATCTTCTTTGACACAGTTTGTACTTAGAAGATGATATGATGGTGAGGGCAAGATTTGGTACCAGATACAATGGGTTCAGATGTAGGTTCTAACTGCTTATCAGCTGTGTAACTCTGGGTAAATTACTTAACTGTTCTTTGCCCAGTTTCTTTATCTATAAAATGAGGGTAATAAAAACAGTACCTACTTTGAGGTTTTGGTAAAGTTCAAATAACATATTTATATATATGTGTGTGTATGTGTGTGTGTGTGTGTGTGTATATATATATATATAATGTAGTATGCTTTAAATAGGGCATAATAAGTAAATGTTACCTACTACTATTGTGATATAATTATGCTTCTCCTGGGTATGGCAGAAGGCAAAATAAAGATGACAAAGTTATTGTGCCCTCAAAGAAAGTAAGGATAGACAAAGGGCATTCATATTAATCTGCTTTGTTTGATCATCCTGCCTTCAGTAGTCAATTTATGTCATGGATTCAAGTGTTTGAATCAAGTTTGCCAGGTTTCAAAAACCACATTTTTCAGTTGCATCAGGCTTTCTTCATTTCATAAATTATTTAGGATAAACAAAATCACTATGAAATAGGTATCACTAGTAGGTTGGTCACATGTAGAACTGTTAATTATGGTGAAGAAAAAGAAGTTTGGGGCTGGACTTTGAAAGGATGGTTGTTTATGGGCAAAAAAATGGGAGTGCATCATAAAGTGCATTGGTTTACTGTCATCCAAAGATAGAACTACTTGCAACATTTCATTTCTCTTTGACCTGTGCTGCTGAAGTCATCTGAATGGAAATGACAGGGGAGGATAGTTTTTGCAAGATTTGGAATCTTTTAAGAAAAATAGATCCCAATTAGATCCCAATTCATGTTTGTATAGATATGTCAAAATATTTACATTCCACTGTTCAGGCCTAATTAAAAATAAGTGAAAAGATCTTATATATTAAGAATACTTAATATTAATTGATCTATGCATTCAGCACAGATTTATCAGAATCCTAGCTAGGTATTTGCAGAAACTGACAAGATGTTCCTAAAATTCGTAGGAAAATGCAAGGGATCCCGAGTAGCCAAAATAACCTTTAAAAAATAGAAACAAGTTGGAGAAGTCACACATTGATTTCATAAGTTATTACAAAGCTATATTAATCAAGACTTGTGTGGTACTGAGAAGGGTAGACATGTAGATCAATGAATAGAATTGAGAAATAAACTCTGCATTCAATATGTCTGTCTGTGGCCAAACCTATAAGAGGGTGAGGAGAACACAATTTTACAAGCTTTGTCTGATTGACAAAATATGGGTTTTGACAAAAAATGGGTCCCCTCCTTTACATAACAATTGCTCTCAGACTTCTGACCATTCATTGTCCCTTTTTCATTAACTGCCTTAACATTTTTCTCTGGTGTCTCTTTGTAGTGCCGATGGGGAAGTGAAACACTGTGTGATCTACAGCACTGCTCGGGGATATGGCTTTGCAGAGCCCTACAACCTGTACAGCTCACTGAAGGAGCTGGTGCTCCATTACCAGCAGACATCCCTGATTCAGCACAATGACTCCCTCAACGTTAGGCTTGCCTATCCTGTTCATGCACAGATGCCTTCACTCTGCAGATAAAGAGGGAGTGGGAAGAGAGGTGGCTCTCTAGCATTTTTTTCTACAGTTTTTATTAGACTACGATGAGGGCATTCTTTCTACGTAGACTGCTTGTTTTGCACAAGAAGTGATTCTGTGAATGTGAAGTGGAAGTGGAGAGGCCGAGCAGTAGCTGGCCAGGATGGGGGGAATCAGGGGCCTGGGGTCTCTGGGACTCAGCTGTGCTGCTGCACTGACATACTAACCTGGAAGCAGATGTTGTTTTGGAAAGTCTATTTCATTGGGGTTTTTATTTTTGTTTAGCCAGGCACCCTCTACAGAAACACTAGGCTTGATGGGGTAGAGGGTGGGAGTCGTACTTGGAAACATCTGAAGAGTCCATGTCCTCTTTTGTTCTTCAACTCTGAGAATGCAGCAGAGACATGGCTCTTTTGGGAGTTCAGATTTGCTTTAGCAGTTTCTCTTCTCCTGCAAAAGATGACTATTTCGTTCTATGGTAGGATGGGATTTGGTTTAAAAAAAAAAAAAAAGACAACCAAAGCAAAGTAGGGAGGTTTGGGATTTCATTTAAAGAATCTAAGCAAGGGGTTAAAAAACCCCTTCAACTGAAGGTACTTTATTTCTTACCAACATAATTTAGGCTTCAGCGTCTCACTATCTCCTCCCTCTAAAGAAGCATTTATGTTCAGACACCAGCAAAACAATGTTTGTTGCCAGACTAAGGTCTAAGGAGAGAAAGTGGCACTAGTAACTAAATGCATACTTCTGTACCAAAACTTGAAAATAAGAAAACTAGAAATGTGAGTTTTAGCAAACACTAAACTGGTTGATGTATTTCCTTCTGCCCTGCCCTTGTTTCTCAGATGAGAAATAGCATTCTTTTTGTGGGGATAGTGAGCTTTGAATCATAAAACAAAGTTGGTGCTTGTGTGGTGTTTCCCTAGCCTAAAGAATGATCTGTTGTTTGAAAACCTTTGTAACTTGTTTGTATGAGTAAAGAAAAGGTGCAATCCAGTGCTTTTAGATGGCTTGATATACCAAATAATGATATAGAACAACATTCTTACATGTGCTTCCCCAAGTTTAAAGGCCCTGCAAAAATACTATAAATGATTTAATTTCCTTTCATCTACCCCTCCTTTGCTTTGGTAGGGCTCGGGAGCCTACTTGGCTAAGGAGGGGAATCAGATTGTGGTCAGGGACACCTCAGTAAATCACAGACCCAGAGGCCCTGGTGTCCAGGGTGAGGGTCACGCCACATTACACTGTGCTTCCATATAGTGGTTTTGAAGCTTTTGCAGGGAGAAGATGGCTTGGAGTTTAGACTGTTAGTAGAAGCCATCTGGAAGCTTTTGTCTTTGCCTTTTTTGTGATCCTGCCATTAGGGTAATGTGCACAGTCTGCCCTCATGCTCCAGTGGCTGTAATCTTAGGCCAGGAATCTTCTGCTCCATGTGGCTTAAGCCTTCCAGCTGAGTGAAGCTAGGCGAGCTGAGTGGAGGGCAGGCATCAACTTCTGCCTCCATTTTGCCCCACACTCTCCAGTCAGCATTCGTTTGACAAATAGAGTCCAGCTGCCTCTGAGCCAATCCTGGAACCATAGTGGGCTTAGTGTGAGTCAGCTGTTTTGAGTCCAGAGCTTTGTAGTCAGGCATCCTGGTTGAGCTAGTACCTGGATCTTGGTTCCTAAGGCTTATAGCTAGGAAAGCTCTAGTTTTGGGGCTGAAAAACAAATATTACTTTCCCTGAGCATTATCTTGGTGACAATATCTAGAATGGACTAGAATTATATAGACAGACATAGATTAAAAGTTTTTGAAAAGACTTCCAGAGTTACTAACAATGAGGATAGGAAGGAAAGGGCATATCTTTTTGGCTTTTCCTTGTTTACATTACACTTTAAGGATTGGGTTGAGATAGAGACAAATGAAATCCCTCCACCATCACTTAAGTCCTTAACTGATAGCTAGCACATCCTTTCCCCAAACTGCCAGATTGAAATCTTGCTGAAAGGTTTACTGAGTAATAGGAGGCTAATTGCTGGTGGTCACCCCAGGGTGGCTTTGCATCCGGTGTTGAACCTGCTCAAGTAGTTACATGCTCAAGATTGGGTGCAAGGAATCCCTCCTATCAGGTACTAAAATTTAATGTGTTCTGAATGTCTCTTACAATAAACCAAAATGGGATAGGATACATACGTCTGTAGTGTTGAACAATATATCAGGGTAGTTTGTACCCTGTTGGTCAGATGTTGAGAGTGTGCAGCATGAGAGCAGAGCACTGTCTTACTATCTACACTTGGGTTGACTGTGGAGGACTGCTGTTTTTCATTCCTACATTCCTCCCTGTACCCCTTTTTTCCTTTTCTCATTCTTGAATTCATTGTTTTGTGGGATCTGAGATCAAGGATCATTTGAGAAATTTTAAGGTGTTTTTATTTTCTGACCAGTTGCCACATGATTTGCTTGATTCTGAGCCAGCATAAATGGCATATGGTCCGTTCTGCTAAATAGTGACCCTAGTGTGTGTGGCGGGGCAAGCTCACTCCATGGCTGGGGAGCAGGTCTTGGCCTTTTTTATGAGTATAGTTCTGTGTCCTGTCCTGTGACCTGGGCCCTGAGATTTTTCTCTCGGCATCTTAACTGCATTCTCACTGAGGCAGAGACAAACCAAGACCAGCGGGGCCCATTATTCTCCTGGCTAGATAAACCAGCCACCAACATGAAGGCAGCTTGGGGCTGGCTGGACACAGGTCCAAGGCCTACCTTTTTTCCAGGTGGAGCTTTCATCACTGAACAAGGCTCTCTCTACCTGGCTAGATGCCAAACCTTGGCCATGGTTCAGGCCTGGATAGATTGCCTGTGTCCTTATCATTGATCTGGCCAAGGATAAAGACCTCCTAACACCTCTACTCTTCCTTCTCCCAAGACTTGATGGGCTTTCCCATTTACTTTAGACCTCATATACTCTGAAGAAGCTCTGAGAACCAATTTGGTATCTTCTTTGGGTCTCTTCTTCTTGCTGAAAGGAAACTAGCCCTATGCATTCTATTGAGTGAGTCAAGAATTACATTTGGGCAGTTCCTGGTTTCTAGGTTGATCTCTGCTGCCCATTAAGACCCCATAGTAGGCCTCTGTGAGGTTTCAATGGCCACAGAAACCAGAGGGTCCAGAAGAGACCTGCCTGGCCCCCCAGCTGACAACTGTTCAGCCTTGCTTTAGCTCCAGCCATTTGTGACAACCAACATTATTTCCTTACAAATTCCAGCATGTGACTTTGGTGCCCTGTTGTTACTTGTGAAAAGCCTATTCTGTTGTCTTTGATGTAGTCAAAATTCATGTAGTTTACGTAAAAATATCTGATTCACAAGGAAGCCAACATGTGTCTTGTGTTGGGACAATTCATAATGTAGTTCCTAGACCACTTTTGCAAATTGTTCTTGTCACCAAATGTTTTCAGACATTGCTGTGCAGTTGTGGGTGAGGGTGGGGGGAAGGTGAGGAAGACAATTTTGTGGCTTTTGTTTTTTACCTTCCCCAAGAGGGGATAGTCTGGCCAACTTGCTGCAGTAATGCAATAAAGACATTGCAATAAAGCACCTTTTTGTCTTGATGCTATGGAAGGGTGAGCTGGGGCAGGGGGTGGGGCAAGGGCAAGGTAAGAGGACTAGGGTGTTGAAAAACCAGTGACACTCCCAGTCCTTCTAATAAACACCAAAAGATCAGTCGTGAGGCTGAACTGGAGGTCACAAGGTGTTCCTTTCCTCCACTGAAGAGGAAGACCCTAACTGGCATTACCATGAGCCCTGTCCACCCAGACACTGAGAAAATTATATCTGAGGGCCATTTCCTCCCCTTCTAATAAGCTCATCACATATTTCTGCCTAGAAAGAAAAGTTTTCACCTTCTACTCTGGGGGCAGGGTAAATGGACTATCTTAGGGTCTTATCCTTTTGTTTTCCTAGGCAATTGTCACTATACTTAAAGGCACTTTGTTAAGGTTCCTATGTGCTAGGAATATAATCAGCAAACATGACAATGTATCCTGTCACACAGTATGTTGTAGTTCTCATCCATGTGTCTCAGGCCCCACACAATTATACATCAATTACAAAATCAGATTGAGCAGGGAATGGTCCGTTGTTCTAAGTGACTGCATGTGTCCTTCCTCCCCTCTATACACTTTAAACATACAAGGCGTGGATGAGTTCCCTTAAACCTAGATTTAAGAGGTGGGGAAAATGTGCTGAGGACACTCAAAATTCCTTTCTTATCTCCTGCCTAGTCCTGTCTTTCGACTTCTACCTGCCATTTATCTGGTCATTTCCACTGGGAACTAGAGTGGCCCATAGGCACTTCAAACTTGTTTACTTCAGAGAAAACACATGGTTGGCTATGAATTCCCTTCTCGTCCTACCACCAGACCTACAAACACCCTATATCTACAGAAGTCCTCTCAGTCCCACCTTTAATCACAAAGATATCTTCCAACAAAAGCCTATCTCCTCAGCACATATTTTGGACTCTATTTTTCTCCCACATTCTCAGGGAACTCTCTTATGTGTAGCTGTGCTTACAAGCTTATAATTGTGTCACCATTCCTGGCTCCCATGATCAATTACCATTTTTTTTCATTATTGTTTGGTTATCTCTCATTCTGTATGTCCTCAATCCCTACTCAATCCCATATCCTTTTCCTTATTTTCCCCACCCCTCAAAGCCACACCTTTTGAAAGACCTGCCTAAATGTCTTTATTTCCTCACCTGAAGCATTTTAGTACAGGTTCCACTATCCGAAACTGTCTTCAGTATCCATTTCTGTTGACTGTTCTTCATGGAAAGCTCTTTCATTGACTTCATTACAATTCATTCGCCTAGTTTTTCTGATGTTCCTCCAGCCTTCCTCTCATATAAGCCTTTTTACCTAACCATTTTCTCCACATCCATGAATCCACCCACCATCTCTAGGCCAGTTGCATCTATTTCTCCTGCCAGAGACTGAATGTGCAGGGTCACCTTCTGGTCCTGGTTTCTTCCATTGTTTCATATTTCGCTGAATGGAAATTGGGTTCATTTTGGCATAAGCCAGAAATGTAGTCAACATCTTTTTTTTTTTTTTTTTTTGGTAGATGGACACAGTACCTTCATTTACTTATTTTTATGTGGTGCTGAGGATCGAACCCAGTACCTCACACATGCTAGGTGAGCGCTCTACCACTGAGCTACAACCCCAGCTGTAGTCAACATCTTTGATAGCCTTGTTCCATATCTATAAAACCCTCTGCCAACCCTTATTAATTTTACCTTCTAAACACCAGTGAAACCATCAATTCTCTAAATTCATTGCTTTGCTACACAGCCTAATCCTAATACTAGGTCTTCCTTCCTCCATTCTTGCCCCCTCAAATTCATTCTCATTATGGCGATCAGTTATCTTTTTAAACTACAAACCTGAACCTGTGTAAAACATTATAACTTTCAATTGTTCCTAGGGCAAATCACAATTTTTTTTTTCTTTTGCTGTATTGCTCGGGCTGGCTCTGAACTCTTGGGCTCAAGTGATTCTCCTGCCTCAGCCTCAGCTGGGATTGCAGGTGCCTGTTACTGTACACTGCTACATTACAAAATGTAAGTCTATAAAATGGATTTTGTAATGTTGCAAACCTCATTTCTCTCGTTTCTCTTTTCAGTGGCTCCATCCTCCCAGCTAATCCCAGAGTTTTGGGGCTTCTCATTCTGCACATTCTCTGGGAAATCCTCATAGAGCTTTAAATAACCATTTCTTTCCTGTCGGCCCTAAATCTGTGTCCATCTTCCCATGCTTTCCCTCCTTCCTCAGATTAAGGTTTTCTCTTCACTGTTGCTATCCTAGTTCAGACCACTTTATGGGTCACTGCATCATGCTCTCTCTGGCCTATCTGCTCAATGCAAGCCTGACTGTATTAGAGTGATCGTCATAAAACATAAATTTGAAGTTGCCTCTCAGAATTTCCTCACTCCCCTTGGGATAATTCAGTGTTTTTCAAGGACAGCACCATTGGCACTTGAGGCATGTACCCTATGCATTTGCACTACACAATGCTTGGTGTCCTAGGGCTTCTTCCCATTTTTATTTCAAAACCCATAAGAAGGCAGTTCTCTTGAAACTGCAAAATCTGCTTCCTTCCATCTGCTTCACCTATATTTATGGTACGGTGCTTCTGACCAGATCCTGACCTATGTGGGGCACTCATCTCCCAAGCTGTCCTCCTGGATCCTGCAACCTGTCTTCCCAATGCCCAGTGCAGGCAGCCCATGATTTGCTGTCTATAAATAACTGAAGGAAGAAGAAAGTGAAATCAAGAGGATCAGAAAGCTAAAATGTCCCTGCAGGTGGATAGAGCACGCCCTCTGGTGGCCACCACCTTCCCCATGCAGGATGACAAAAGGCTGCAGAGTACAGGAGGCACCCCTCCAGCCATTGACTCAAAGGTAGTATTCTGTCTCCCAGTCTCCTGACCCCTCTCCTTGAGACCTAGGCATTGGATTGTGGGACATTCAGTACAATGTCAGTGCATGATGGTTTGGCATGGAGGCACCCCTAGCGTTGATACTCCACCAAGCCCCACTCCCTGCCCTGTGATGCCATCTCCTGACTCCCCCTACACCAACAAACATCTTTCCTTCTCTTCTGCACTACTCACAAAGTATAGCTCTACTCAAAGAAGAATGCACACAGCAATGTCCACCTTTACTGCTGGGGCATACCTGACAAACATCCCAGGAAGGGTTTGCTGGCTACAAATACTAAGGACTTAACCACTGAACAGGGAGTTTTCTATTTTCATCTCACTTGACCACTCACCATTTTATCAAGTAACTATTCCATTTTGAAACTCTTCTCTTGGATTTTATGATTCCTCTTCTGGTTGCTATTCTGAGTCTCCCTTCTTTGCCTTAAATATCAGTGTTCCTGAATTGTTGATTCAGGAACACTGATTGTTGATTAGCTGTTGGCTCATTTCTACCTAGTGTAGATTTTCCTCCTGAGTTCCAGATCTGTGCATCCAATTACCTTCTGGATGACCCAGAAATGCTCAAATTCAATACATCCAAAGTAACCAGGTGCAGTGGCGTATGCCTGTAATCCTAGTGGCTTGGGAGGCTAAGGCAGGAGGATCATGAATTCAAAGCCAGCCTCAGCAACTTAGCAAAGTCCTAAGCAACTCAATGAGACCCTGTCTCTAAATAAAATATAAAAAAGGGATGGGGAAACCCCAAACCAAACCTTAAAACCAAAACATTCAAAGTTAAACTCCTTACCTACTAGTACCTTTTCTCCTCCTCATTTACTGGCTAAGACACACTCTGAGTAAGGTGAATGTGGGCTGTATAGTCAAGGGAGACCTAGGTTCAATCCCAGATCTACCTCGGGCAGGAAAGCCCAAGCTTTATTATCCATTAGTAGGGATATTAGTTGCCACATGATCTTCTTTGGTTTAGTTCTGTATCATCTACACAGTGGAAGACCATTAGATATGGTCTTGTTTAATTTGCCATACCCATTTCCATTTTGAATTATCTTTGGTTCCTTGAACATACCAGGTATATTGTATATGCTGCACTTTTGACAGCCCTCCCTTTACCATACTCAGCAAAACTACCTATTCACCTGTTCTTCATGTTTGAACCCAGATGGTCTCTGAGAAGCGAAGCTAGATAGTGTGTCTTAGTCACAGTTATATTCCCAGCAGCAACACAGGACCTAGACCGACAGTTACGAGTGTGATGACTGAAGGAAAGAAGCATGCAAAACACAAAGGTGTTTCCAGGAGCGTGTATTACACAGGTCTGGTGCAAGAAATAGCAAACAACTGCTATGTTTGTTTTAAAACCTCATCTGGTGCTAATGTGGAATCCTGATGCTTTGGGTTGCTCCCTGGTCCTCGGCTCCTCCAAAGTAGGCTGGGCCCAGGCTCCTGGGTAAGAGGACAGCCTCTGCATGGAACGTCCTGCCTTCTGTCACCTGAGGCATCAGGCACTTTGGTGATGCTCAGGGGTGGTTCTTCTTTCTCTACTTCTGCACATTCAGACTCCCACAGCCAACTTTGGCTGGGAACCTCACATGGTGTATGGGCCAGCCCAGGGGCACTGGGTGGCTTTGACTTCCTCTCCTGTCTGGGAGATGGGTTCTTAGGGTGGACTGGAGCTGTAGTTTCCAAATCTTGGGGGTTGGATAGCCCACCTTCCACTGTTGTCTTTCTGCCTGGGGATACCCTGTCTGGGTCCTCAATAAGGAATTTCCAGGACCATGTACCTGACTTCCCAGAGGTGGAGGCAGCAGCAGAGATGAGTCCTGATGAGCTGGGACAAAGTGCTGTTAATGCCTGGGTGTGGAGGTGCTGGGCCTTCCGGCAGCCTTCAGCGGGGGTAGGGTCTGAGGGTCCAGACCTACACAGGCTGGGGCCTGGTGAGGAGGAGGTGATAGCCTCCTCAAAGGCGTGTGGACTCCCAAGCTGCCTCTGGGGAACACTAGCACCTTCTATTCTGGGAGGCCCTAATATGACCCCTGTCAACAGGCCTGGGACCACCAGACCCTGGTTTCTTGAGTCCCTGGGCAAGAAGGTGTCCTCTTCCCCACCCTCTCCTGTTCCTCTGGTGGGTGGATTCTGGCTCACTTCTGGGTTGGATGCCTGTGCACCCTGGCTGTTCTCAGGTTCCTCATCGGTGTCATCCTCTGAGGAGTCTACCTCACGGATAGCTTCTTGCTTTTGCAGTGACTCTCGTCGTTCAGCTCGGTCCTGCCGAAGGGTCCCTAGGGCCCGTGAAGGAGCAGGCTGTAGCACTCCCTTCCCTGGCAGTGCCCCTTTCCCAGAGAGCACAGCCCTGGTCCCAACTACCTCCAGCGGGCTGGCTTCCCTGGGTGGCAGCTCCTTCTTTAGCTCACAGTGGGGCAGGTCAAGACCATGCTTGTGAGAAGGAGCTCGCTTCTTCTCAGAAGCAGCCAGTGCAGCTGCCAGTTTCTCCGCTGACTGCACCCGCTTAAGCAGTGGGGAGCGGGGTGGCTCTGCACTTTTGGGCCGTGAGAGTTGCCTGCCTAGTGGAGGTGACAAGTGAAGTTTGGTGGGAAAGGCCTGGGCTCCATGACCAGACAGGGGCGATGGGGAACGCTGAGGTGAAGCTGCTGGTGGTGGTGAAGGGGTGTGGGCCAGTGGAGATAGTGGGATGCTGCCTGCTGACTTGCGCCGTGGAGAGCGGTACTGGCGTTGGAGCTTGGGTGCCAGACCATGTAGGGAGCTGGGCCGTGTGTGCCCAGAGCCAGCTGGAGAACTGGGCACGCTGGAGCTGGGGGAGCTGCTCTGCGATGAATTCCCCCCTACTTTGTACAAACAGAGAGACAAAGGTGGATCGATGTTATCTGTAAGAAGTGATCAAGGGGCAAGGGAGGGCTCACTGGGATGATTGTCCATGTTCCCCTACCAAAGAACCAGTACCCAGACTACAGAAATAAAGTCACTCCCTTCCCCATCAATTCCTCCCAAGACTGCTGAATCTTTAGACATGGGCTGAAAGAGATTCTGAGAGTGGGACATGCGGGGAGCAGAGGGCCAAGGCACTTCCTATTTCACAAGGGGTGGTCTCTACCTGCAGAGAGCCCTTTGTACCTGAGTGCACTGTATCAGGGGTCACCCGGTAGCCCTGAGTGGGAGATCGGGGAGAAAGGCTGTGGCTGTGTGTGGGAGAGCCTGGCCCACTCTCCCCCGATGACAAGGAGCGGTTAAGGGAAGAAAGGCTGCGGCTGGTGTGCAGCAGGGAGGCCTGCTTAGTGATCTTCCGGAACAGGGAACTTCTTTTTCTGCTGTAACAATAAGGGTCCAAGGCCAAGTCAATGCATAGAGCACAGCACACTCTAGGCCTGGGGTTAAGCCACCCAACATATTGCCAGTACCCAAGTGCTCATAGCAGACCTCTGACTAAACTGGCTCACCTTTCTTGCCCATCCTTGCCCCGGTTCCTCTTGCTCCTTCGGGCCATCTTGGCCTTGTAGCTGCCTTTTCGAGCTGGTCCCACTTTAATGGATGTGTTCTCCAGGGGAGTTGTTGAAATAGCCACCTTGTTTCCACTCTGGGGAGCAAAGCAAAGCAGAGCATGAGGTCTAGGCTAAGATAGTAGCCATATTCTTGCTCCTGTCCCTACCCCTGCATATGGCTGTACCACAGCTCCAGTTTTTGCTCCTGTGCCAACATGTCTGAATAAGGCCTGTTTTCCCTCTCATAGATTAGGAAATGGCTTCCATTGGTGTCCAGAGTGGTTTGGGGACGGGAAGACAGAGAAGAAGCTCCCCTGCCCTGTTAGCCAGTCCTACCCACAGCTCAGAATAATCTGGGCCTTGGCTAATGAGGCTGTTGCTTTCTGGAGAAAACTCTCTGCTGTGCCACCCAAGTTCTCTGTGACCCTGGAATCTGTGCTGTGTGTGCCCAACCCTCCCACTCCTCTCTGGCCAGTCCAGACTAACAAGACTGGGGTTGTTCAGGGGCTACAGTGGGCAGCATTCCCAGCACTAACCTTTAGGATCAGCTCCACCACCTCTGTGTGCACCAGCCCATGCACAGGCTCCCCGTTGACATGGGTGATAAGGTCACCCTGACGAAGCCCGGCCTCGCTGGCTGGACCTCCATCCTCCACATGCTGTCTCAGGAAAGAGCATCTTTAGTCTGAAGCTTGGGTAGGAAGTGTAGGGCTTATTCTGATCATTAAGCTGCGACCCCATTTACCATCACCCTTTGACCCCTGTGGATAGCATGGGCCGTGACGGAAGAAAGGACAAACAGGCTCCACTGAGGGGAAGGTGGAGGAGTGATGGAGCTGAGACAACAGGTCTAGATGGCCAGACATACCCACACCATGTGGTGCACAGTGTAGACATCTGAGTCACCCATGTAGACACGAATGGCCCGCAGGGTGAAGCCATACTTCTTTCCAGCTCGGTGGATGATGATGGGAGGCCTCAAGCTGCCAAGGGCTGGCAAGAAGTCCCTGCTTGGAGAAGAGTCTCTGGATGACGGGTTGGACGACTGGGAGTGTGGGGACATGGGACTGGCCAATGGAGAGCAGGTGTGATGTTCTGGAGAAGGAGAAGCCAGGACTTAGTGGGTCAAAGGCCTTGGCCTAGCCATGGTCCCAGCCTGGCGCCCTTTCCAGTCTACTGATTCCTGCCTAGCCCCAGTCACGGACAGAGCCTGAGCCCAGGTGTATCTTCCCCACAACCCGTGACCCACAAAGCCCTCTCACCCGCTCAGTTTCCCAGGTCTGAGGTGGGGTTGCAGGTGATGGGGACCGGCATTTATGCATGTGTTGGGGACTACATAAAATCTTCATACATATTTAAACATTGCAATTATCCTACGAGCTAGCCATTATTATTATCCACATTTTTTAATGAAGAACCTGAAGCTTAGAAGGATTAAAAACTTCCCAAGGCTAAGAGCCTTTCGTGATGAAGCCAAGATTTGAATATTAGATCTTTGCCTTAAAGCCTACACTTGTCACACTGTGCTGCCCTGCCCTGACACACACACACAACTCCAGACACCAATGCACACCTTTGGAGACCTTCATTTTCATAACAAAGGGACATACAGTTTCTCAGAGGTTCACAGACACACACACAAAACCTGCCGCCTGTACCCCTGCCACAGGCCTACAGAGATTCTAAGGCCCTTTCTATGGGTTTTACCCCAGCTCTTTAGGGGTCTCACCTGTAGGAATGAGAAGGGAAAGGGCTGTGGCTGAGGCAGACTTGATCACTTTGTTGACAGGGCGAGTGGTCCGCTTCTCTATAGAATCCCCAGAGAGCAGCCGGTGGCGAGCTCTACGCACAGCCAGGTCGCTGATGGCCTTGGCTGTGGCTCCCTCAGCCAGCTGTGGGGTCCTGTGGCTTTGCGTCTCCATGGCTATGGGCCAAATGAACAATGAGACCCACAATACAGCTGAGCCTCCCTTCCTGTAGTGTCCCCCCAGCCGAGGCCCTCTGACCACACACTACCACACCTGAGCTGGAAGCACCACTCTGGCTGAGAGGCTCCTCATCCAGCTTTAGTCGCCGCTCCACAGGCCTTTCAGGGACAGGCCCAGATGCCCCCTCTCCAGAAGAGGGTGTCAGAAGCCATATACCCTCCTGCTGTTGCCTCCTGGGGGTGCTGCTGACCTCCTCATGGCCTTCAGGGAAGCGAGGCACATCCAGGAGGCCTGAGCAACGGCGTCGCACTGTCATCGGAGGGCTTGAGTCACTCTCTGTGTGAGACGACTCAGACACCGACAGCTGCTTCCGTAATCTATGAGACATAAGGCCTGGGGTGAGATGACCCAAGCAGTCTCCCTCCTCACGCCAAGGCTTCCTTAGGGGCACACAGAGCTACAGTCACAGAACTTTTATCCTCAGACATTCCACCAGGATTGCCTTGAGAATGCCACCTTACCCCGACAAGCACACCTCCCCAGCATCTGAATCTCTCCCAAGATTTGTGTGACAGGGAGGGTTGGCTGTGCTGCCCACCCTGGCGAGCCCTGGGTGCTCACATCTCAGGGGAACCAATCACCCAGCTCCGGTCTCGGCCCTTTAGCCCTGCCAGGCTATCTGAGCGGTCTTCCTTCTCCTCACTCAGGCTGCGCTTGGTGGGGGGTGGTGTCCGGCGTTCCTCCAGCAGTGAGAGCCGTTCCATGCTACTGTATACCTGTGGGCACAGGGACACACTGGAGTTGGCTCTGATAGCTACATCTCCCAAACAACAAATCACATCCTTGGCACCTGAAACTGGAATTTGAGTCTTTCCCTTCCTTCCCCCACATCTCAGTTGAATATCTGGGGAAGCACTTATCCTGTTGGCCTAGAACCACTCTCACTAATTCCTGATATAAGAGATGTTGATCCTGACATCTTTTATATCAGGAATTAGTGAGAGTGGTTCTAGAAGCATCTACTCTATGCAGCCCAGCACTCTGCTCTTCTTTTTCTGAAGTGGTCCTATCACCAACTCCCTCAGCCTGCCCCAGGTGTGTCTCTTGACAGGTCCTCTTCTCCCATCCCTCTGATCTGGCCTCCTAAGTCGCACCTTGCTGAACCTTGGAGAGCAGGAAGAGAACTGGCGGATCTCAAGGCAGCCATCCTCACTCACTTCCTCCTCATCTTCTGAGTCCACATGGTGGTATCGCTCCGAACGGGCTGGGCCAGACACACAGGACAGTTCCCTTCAGGGACCCTGCTGATGGCATCCTTGTGACCCTATCAGATCTCAGCAGAGCCCTGAGAAATTGTTCCCAGTGCATAGGCAGAGTATGCATAGGTACTTTTCAGCAAACCGGTAGGACCAACACTCCACCTCACCCGCCAGTGGCCTTACTGTCAAAGTAGCTGGTATCATCCTCTGATTCCAGTTGAGGAATAAATTCAGCTTTCTGGCGAAGAAGTCCTGTCCAGTCCAGACCCATAAAAAATGGGTGCTGCTTTACCTCATAGGTACTGCCTAGACAAGAAGTAGGATGAGTTGTGTGGAATCCAGGCCAGCAAGTCAAGCAAGAAGCCAGACCTGGAAAAGGTGCGCCTGGAAGCCTAAGCTCAAACACCTTTCTTTCCCTGCCTGTAGCAAGCAGGGCAGAACTTCAGGATCCCGAAAAACTGTCCGCACCTGAAGCCTGAACTTCACGGTGTGTGGGCTTGGTCGCCCTTTCCCCTTTCCTAAGTGGTGAGAAAGAAAGAGTAGGGCCTGACTTACCTGTGCCCAGTCTCTCCAGAGGGTTCTGGTGGAGTAGTTTGGAGGTGAGGTCCTGGGCATCTGGGGGTAGTGCATCTTCACCCTCGGGCCACACAATCTCATCTGAAGTCATCAGGGATTAGAGAGAAAGGGAGAGATAGATAGTGGGGAGATGCAGAAGGCCCCAGTGTAATATTAAGGAAGAGAGGTCATAAGGGCCAGTCCAGAGCCCCTAAAAACCCCCATCTAGGAGCCAAATTCCTTAAGTTCTGTAGGTTCCTCCCCTCCAAGAGGAATCACACTCCTTATTAGATGATGGCTGGCTCTTTGATCCAGGGTGGGCATTATAAAAACAGTGACTTCCCCTGTCCTGGAGCTCCAGCTCACCCTGCTTTATTTGCTAAAATAAAGAGTTCACACTCACAGGATAGGTCCCAGGGGACTCAGTGCATGTGTGCATGCACACATATTCCTAAGAAGCAAGCATACCAAACACACACACTTGAATTCAGAACAAGAAATCCAAAGCCTCAACAGGGGCATGCATAATTCTTATTTGTGGATCTAGATTTTGACTCCACACTGGGTAAGGGTGATAGTACCTACCACTGATCACTTGACCAAAGAGCTCCTCCGGAGTGTCTCCAAAGAAAGGGACGCAACCCACCAGGAACTCATACAGGATTATGCCCATGGCCCACCAGTCCACTGGCTTCCCATAGCCCTGACGCAGGATCACCTCAGGCGCTATGTACTCTGGAGTCCCGCACACCTGGGCACAGAGAAGCCAGGCTGGCTCAGTATCCTGAGGCAGCTCACTGGCATGATGGCTGGAGGAGTGGGGATGCTCCTACCCTAGAAAAGAAGTCTCTGAAGACTCAACTTACCTTAGTTGAGAAACAGGATCAACTGGAGCCTCAGGGAACCAGAATTGGAACTCTCGGTGGGGTGTATTTCCTAATTAATCACAATGTCTAATCTCCCTGAGCTTGCAACACTCCCTTCTGGTATCTGGTCTCACAAACGGCCTCTGCCCTCCAGCCCAAAGAACAGAACCTATACTCATGTGATTACTACAGGGACTTGTGAGCATCACAACCTGAAAAGTCAAATCAGGCAACATCCAGAGGCAGTTCTCAGGGAACTGAGCCCCAGCCAAGTGGAATTTGGAGCTATGTTCCAAGAACAACAGGCCCCAGGAGAGGTCTGCCCTTGACTCAGGCCAGGGATTCAGGACTGATCTCATATGAAACCACATTTATAGCTATATGACTTATTTTCTCCAAACCCAGAGGAGAAAGATGACTTTGGATTTTATATTCATATGATTCTCATGGCCCATCCTATTTTCCAAATGTGCTATTTCAATGTCTCCCTGGAACCAAAAGGTAGAAAAGATAGAAGCTTCCAGTCCTAACATCTGGTCACAAATAAGCATGTGGCTCCAAGACCTAATTATGAGTCCTGGAATTCAGTTCCCAGAGTTTCACCTACTTTCCTTACCTGCTTATCCAGGAACTCCCGGGCATCCTTTTCTATGTGGCCTTCATACAAGTTGGTTGTCAGACTCATGAGGCCAATTTTAGAGAGTCCAAAGTCAGTGAGTTTGATGTGCCCCATGGATGTAATCAGGAGGCTGGGAGGCCACAGGAAAAAAAAAAAAATCATAGAGTTATTCATGGTTTTATACAAGTGCTGATTTTATTATTTGCCAAATTTTCCTACATAGGCCTCTATGGGTTTCTGTGGGACAAAAGCAGGGAGACAGGCAGCTATGAAAAAATATACAGCTCTGGCTTTGAAAATGCTCTATTCAGGGCTGGGGATGTGGCTCAAGCGGTAGCGCGCTCGCCTGGCATGCGTGCGGCCCGGGTTCGATCCTCAGCACCACATACAAACAAAGATGTTGTGTCCGCCGATAACTAAAAAATAAATATTAAAAAATTCTCTCTCTCTCTCTCTTTAAAAAGAAAAGAAAAAAAAAGAAAAGAAAAAAGAAAATGCTCCATTCAGTGGGCAAAGTGTGTTCCCTCCATATTGCAGAATAAAGCCCTGAAGTTCTTTGCTTCTTGGTGGGTATGTAGGGGTGTGTGTGCGCCACATTCTACACAAATAGCTAACCTGCCTTCCACCCATTCTCATGACTTCATTTCTCTTTATTGCTCCACCTGTAATTGACACTGGGAACAGGTTACCAGTGAAGAGGAAGAGACTTTCTTCCATAGAGCTGAGATCGACTTATCCTAAGGCTGTTTGCTCTAGCCATTCCTAACCCCTCCTCACTTGGGTAGCTCACTATCCCCATTTCAGGGAGAAGGGAAAGGGGCACATAATCTTGTCCCATGTCCATGGCTGTCTTATAAGGAGGATTGGTTGGGAGGAACTAGAAATCAGATTCCATTAACATACTCTGCTTGAGCCATTTCATTTTGTGCCAAAGGCTTCACCCTGCCAACCCTCTGTTCTAATGATTCCCAAATCATTCTGGCTCTGACTTCTTTCACAAGCTCCATACCTACCCAACCTCCCAGATACCACAAACTCACCCTGTTCAAAACAAAGGCATGCCTCCCAATTGGTTCCTCTTCTCAGTGAAAAAACAGTAATTTATGTCAATTACTGAGCTTTGTGATAAGTACTTTTAAAAATATTTTGGGGTAGGGGATGACAGAATGATAGAATGCTTGCCTAGCATGCATGAGGCCCTGTGTTCAATTCCTATTGCACATGCACATATACATGTACAAAATCTGGCCCCTAAAAGGTTTTCTGGTACAACCAAACATCAAAGATATTATCATTCTCATTTAGAAAGGAGTAAATTTAATTAACAGACAAACTCATAGAGTTAAACAAGCATGAGGTCATGTGAACTTAGGTCTATCTAATGCCAAAGCTACTTTCTACCATGGAGGCTTATCACCTCTGTATCAGTTCCAAGCTAGAAATCTGTAAGGCAACCTAGTCTCCTTCTGCTTCTTTGCTTCCCTTTCCACCCCAACACCAACATTAATTGTTCCCTTCTATTTCCCTACACTATCCCTTCCTCCATCTTGTCCCTGTGGTCTGGTGCAGGCATTGTTGTCTTTGGCCTGGTATCCTGAGTGACTTGTCTCTTCCACTAGTAGAGTGGTCTTTCTATACCAAAACCCAAATCTGAACATGTTGTTCTATCACACCTTGGTCAACAGGTCCTCTGAAGACTCTATGCTCCTTAAAAGAAAACCCAAAGTTGAAAGGATCCTTGATGGTCTAGCCCCTGCATCTCTCCTCTAGCCTTTTCTCTCACTTCTCTCCGACCTACCACCACCTAAGCTATACTACCTGGAGCTCCTGAATAGATCATGTTCTCTCATACCCGTGTATCTTTATACTTCTTGCTCCCCTGCTTTAGAAAGCTCCTCCTACTTTTTCCCACCTGATGAATGCCCTCCAAGAAGAAGCCTCATACACACATATTATCTGTCTCCCACACTAGATTTAAGTTCAATACAAAAGGGACTATATTTAAAACCCAGAATATGGTGCTTGGCACACTGTAGTATCAGTAAATGTCAGGACACTCATTCAGGCATCTATTAGATGTGCTAATTCCTTTGTTCTTGCTTGATTTCTTTAGGGGATTTCAGTGACTCTTTCATGTCACTGAAGCCTTATGACGCTCCTGCTCTTGTGGCAGTGGTCTTGGCATATGAAATGGTCAAGAGGCTGGAGTACTAGGCCTAGAAGGACACACACACCTTCATTGTTTCCTAGGAGCCATTCTAGAACAAATTCAGACATGTTGTGTTTTCTCCCTTTATCTAGATTCAAGAGGGAAACCATGAACAATGGACCCAGATTGTGGGCATACTTGTCAGGCTTGAGGTCACGGTGCACGATGCCATAGTTGTGTAAATATTCCAAGGCCAGCACAGTTTCTGCAAAGTATAGACGCACCATGTCCACAGGCAAGGCCCCAATGTTCTTCAGCAGAGTGGCACAGTCTCCTCCTGCAACAAGCCCAGACTATTATGAGAGAAGCATCCAGCTCCCTGCTCTAGCCAGTTCCCAGGTTTGCAGTCCCTGAGGTCCCAAAGGAGATAGCCTCACAGGGTACCCTGGTGTTGGAGACTGATTCTAGCCCTCTGCTGCTGGCATGAGTGGGAAACAGGGTGTGGAGACGAGTGGGAAGTGAAGTGAATCTGCCAATGGCTGTCAAGATCATTGTTTAAGACAAAGGAGGAAAGAAACCCAGGCCTCTATGCCTGCATAATGACTTGTGGCTCTGGGGAATGAATTCTACAGCCACTAGACGGTTACATCCTATTGCCTCTCACTGTACCTGACATGGGCAGTCTCACAGTGAGGTGAGGAGTTTTGTGCTCACCATGGCCAAATGGCCTGAGATCCTGAGGCAGGAATGAGTCCCAAAGAGGTCTTGGAAGCTGACTCTGAAACTGTCCTCCTACATAATATACAGTTACTGGTCCTTATTTAGGGCTAAGTCTTGGGCTGTACCATGGCTTCCACAGTAGGCCACCTTTCTCCCAATACCTTCAGTACCTTCAACATACTCCATCACCATGCATAAGTGGCGCTTGGTCTCAAAGGAGCAGAACATACTGACTACAAAGGGGTTCTCAGCGAAAGTCAGTATGTCACGCTCCACGAAGGCCTGCTGGATCTGGTTCCGTAGGATCAGGTTCTGCTTGTTGATCTTCTTCATGGCAAAGCGCTGCCGGGTAGACTTGTGCCGCACCAAGAATACGGCCCTGAGAAATGCAACCCAGCTCAGTCTCCAAAGGCTGTCAGCACCAGAGCTGTGCATTCCACTACCCGAACTACCTCTCACCTTACCCAGGCACAGAACGAGAGAGAAGGAATGTACACATTAATGAAAGGGATCTAAGCTCCCTGGTCCAAACACCTTTCAAATTTCCTGGTAGGCCAGGTCCTGAGGACACAGATGAATGCTTCCAGAACTCAGGGAAAGGAGAAATGTTACCAAGAGGGATGAGCATTTTGCCTGAGAAATGAGCAATGCTCAGATGTCAGAGGATATTGAATTCTTGCCTCTCCAGGGGGCTTCAGGGAGTGAGAGGATCCACCTGTGGACCCTGAGGTATCTGCTGCCCAGGGGTTTGGGAATCATATGCTTCCAGAAGGGAGAGAACAAAGGCTGACTCGTTTTACTCCTGGCCATATTCTGACCCCTGCCTTTACCCATAGGCGCCATTGCTGATGAGCTTAATAGTCTCGAAGTCTTCTTCAGAGGGTGTTTTCTTAGATTGCAGAGATGCCCCGCGGCCCTGGAAGACAAGGGAAAAGGCAGGAGGCAGTCATGCTTCTCAAGAGTCCATGTGTTGGGGAAAGCCAGGACCAAGCACCAGCTCAGCTCAGCCCTGCTGCAGTGTTCTGTCCATCCTTCCCTGGGAGCAGCATGACTTCTCAGTGTTTGCAGTCACCAATTCCCCATCCCTCCTTCAGATATTCTCTTAAAGAGAATTCACTTCCTCTTGTTTCATAGGGTTCAGGCTCCAGGAATGGGAGGTCAGGGTCTTTACCTCGATGGAATCATCAGTCTCTGGAGTGTCAGGACTGTCGTAACTGCTCAATTGGGCCATTTCTAGAAATACAGCAAGGACACAAGAGAAAAGTGTGCGTGACACTGTCAGACATCATAGTAGTACCGTTAGGTCACAGAATAGGTGCATATGGGGTAGGCATTAATGCTTTCTGCATTTGCCTGGGATACAAATCCAGTCCTGTGGTTCTATCCTCAGTGTAGTTACAGTTTGGGGATCAGAAAATAAGTCAAATGCTATTGTACCACTCTTTCTTTCTTTTTAAATATTTTTTTTTTTAGTTATACATGGATACAATATCCTCATTTTGTTTATTTTTATGTGGTGTGAGTGCTTTACATGTGAGCCAAATGCTCTGCCACTGAGCCACAACCCCAGCTCCTTGTACCACTATCTCTATGAGCCCAGTGCCATTCACAAAGCCTGATACATTCTATAGAAACTCATCTTAAACTTGGGATATTTCCTGGAAACAGGGCCTAAGGCTGGGCCATCCTGCTGGTCAACAGTGCTTTGCTGGGTGGGGCTGGAAAGCAGGGAAGACAGGAGCAGGACAACTACGCAAGCCCATGTTCATGCAGGGGCTCAGTGTGAAGCCCAGAAGAATGAAGATATTCTCTGAAGCGCTGAGTTGGACCACTCCAAAGACAGGAGGATTTGTAAGGTGGTCAGCAGGGGAGGCAAGTATGTGGAGGAGACGACCATTTTAAAAACTGTGACTGTCGTCCTTTATTGGTAGCCTAGTTTGGCCTAAGGCTCTAAATCCAACCTAGCTAGGCCCAAGGCAATCCAGACAGGGACACAGTAGACAGATATGAAGAGTAATTCCAAAAAAAAAAAAAGGGTGTTTTATGACAGAGATCACAGGGTGCCTCCTATGGTCCTGAGGCCCCAGATGCCATGTTATGTCCACATCCAGGCTAAATCTCTTCTTTATAGCCCCCAGGCAGCATGCTCACCCTCTATGGGATCCCGTGTGAGTCCCAACTGGCTAATGATGTAGCGGGGAATGTCACATTTAATTCCATGTCCTTCTTTGGCATGGCCCTCAGCTGCTTCTAATAGGTGGTAGAACTCTTCAGGGTCAAACTCCTGTACCAGAGGAGAGAGGTGGTCATTGGTGAAAGATACAAGTGACTGCTATTGACCTCTTTGGTTTTATAGTATATAGGGGAGGATGTGATAAGACACCTCAACCTCTGAAGACCAGAAATATCATGATTCAGGGATCACAAAAAATGGGGAAAAAACAGTCTCCCATCAAGAGAGCTCTGCCTGTTAACCAGGTTTCAAGCCTTCCATTAGCCAGATGGTACTGTCAGGTGGGTACAGGTGCCCAGTCCAGAGCAGTCCTGGCACACACTAGACTGCAGCTCATAAGAGCTGCAGCTCCCAGTCACAGTGGTACATATACACCTTCTAACATCCTCTATGCACTTCCTATGTGCAAGGGGTGGAAGCTCCAATGCTGACCAAAGCATAGTCACTGTCTGCATATAATAATAAAGGTGTCACTTCTGAGTGCCTATCAAGTACCATACCCTGGGCTAAATCCTTCTAACGACTCTTTGACTTTGGTGAGGAATTCAAGGTTCACAGGAATGCCTGGTGACAAAGTAAGAAGAAATGGAAAACCAGCATGCAAACCTGCTGGGTCCAAGCCCCTGCTCTGCTACAGACTTCATGCTCTTGAGCAGAGGCTCTCTAACCTCTGGTTTGCCAGTTTTCATTCCATACAGTCTCTCTATTTTGGAGAATTATACTACCTACTCAGATATGATCTACACCAGACCGAAGTCTTCTTAATTTTTTATTCTTTCTCAGCCCCATCTCAGAAATCTACCTTATAAATACCTCTCTAATCTACTGCTTCTTTTTTCCCCCTACCGTTGTCCTAATTCAAATCACCCTATCTCACATTAATTGCTTTAAGTGCCTCTGTCCTCAGTTCCTTGCTCATCCTGCCCTCTCTTACAATTCACCATCCATGTCCAGGCTGAAGTAATATTTCTTAGAACTAAATCTGATAGAATACTTAATTCAGAAATAAATAGGAACCATATACTGATACATACAACAACATATGAATCTCAAAATTAACACTATGCAGAATGAAAGAAGTCAGAACACGGGTTCATTACATGAAACTGTACAAAGGCAAACATCCACAGCAAAAGCAGGCAGATAAGTGGTGCCTGGAAGCAGGGTGGGGAGAGGACTGACAGCAAAGGGACATGAGAAAACTCTTTAAGGAAACACAAAAATCTCAACCATGGCAGTAATTATACAGGTATACATTTGTTAAAATTCAATAGGCTGCATACTCCAAAAGGATGTATTTTATTGAATGTATAGTATATCTTAATAAAGTTAGTTAAGAAAACAGTAAACCTGATCATGCCATATTCTAACCTCAACTTTGTGGTAGCTCCAAGTGGACTAAAGGATAATGCAAACTCCTGAGCTGAGAAGGCAACACCTTCCATCATCTTGTGCTGCCCGCCTTCCAACTTATCCATCGCTACCTCATCAAATCCACCCTGTCTTCCTACCCCACATCCCTGGCCTGGCAAATGTGCATTCATCCTTCAGGTCATTGAATAGGCCTCTTCTCCCTCAGGAAGCTTTCACTGAATGCTCATTCTATATAGAACTAAAGCACTTCCTTCACCAGGTTTCTGGTGCACCTTGCATTCACTTGAGTTGTGACATTTCTTAAAATATTACAATTATTATTTATATATCCACATGCTTTATATTTGCTAGTGCCACTACAGAGGAAGTATCTTGAGATCAGGACTCTGTTCTATTCATGTCTATACTTTCAGTGTCTAGCATTAAATAGGTACAAGGTGGCTCAATGTGGGAATAAGTCAGATTAATACTTTCCTTGCCATACCCATCAGGACCATCAATTTGTCCTCAAAGGAACCTATTTAGTCCCCCAGTGCTTAGAGATCATATTTAAATACAGACCTAAGCAACAGAGATGGTAGTGGTGCTGCCACAGTTTTGTTGTTGGCAGGATACTTCCTTTACAACCTCAAACCCCATCTCCCCATCTAATCTTCCCGAGTCCACTTACCAGGCATTCCAGGAGACGAGCTGGACGGGCAATGACTATCATCAGTTTTTTTACCAGCTGCATCACAAAAGCCACCTCTGAGCTCTCTGAGCGCTCATGAGCCTACAAAGAAGACAAAAGTCACTTCAGCAAGCTACTGGTCCAGTGTAGCTGGGCTGAGCAGAACCGTAATGGGCAGAGCTGACTACAGGGAGAAATTATTGGTAGTAGAGAGAGCTCTGTAAAGCAAAACTAAAAGAGGAAGGAAGGAAGGAAGGACGGAAGGACGGAAGGAAGGAAGGAAGGAATTAATTAATTCAGAGGAGAAGGCTGGTCAGCTGTGGGAGGGAGAAAGTTGCTCACTCATGAGAGACCAGTGAGTCTGAGAATACTACAAGACCAAGAAATGTCACCCAGACACACCTTTACCTGCTCCTCCAACCAACAAGCTTGATTTACCTTCCACACCCCATCTTAAGGGGCAACTCTCAATAGAGCCTTCATAGATATTCACCTTGTACCCCAGACACACTGTAAGGAACAAAAGACCTCAAAGCTAGGAAATGATATGACCAGAGAGGTATTTCAGAAAGACCACTAACTGCAGAGCAGAGGGTGCACTAAAGAGGGCAAGCCTAAAATCAGGGAAATCAACTAATGCAATAACTCCACTGAACAAGGCAGAAGTCAAGGCAGTAAAAACCAAGATGAGTGCACAGCCTCGGGCCATTTTCTAAGATGGATCTGAGGGGTGGCAGAAGCAGGAACGGAGGTAACTGCAACTTCATTTTTAGGGAAAGTTCACTGAGCCCTTAGTGAAACAGGAACTGCAAGAAGATAACCAATAGACTAAAAACATGTGAAGTTTGGCTTTAGAGAAAAGAGCAGTGGGGCAGAAGAGGCAAATTTAAGTTTGAGGTGTCCTCATAGACAACCCTGGTATTTGCTGGGCCCAGGAGCCTTTTTATTTCTTTCTTTTTTTTTTTTTTTTTTTTTTAATTTTAATATTTTTAGTTGTAGATGGATACAATACCTTTATTTTCTTTATTTTTATGTGGTGATAAGGATAGAACCCAGTGCCTCACACGTGCGAGGCAAGCGCTCTACTACTGAGCCCCAGCCCCAGGCCCCAGGACCTCTTGCTTGTCTTCTGAGAACAGATCAGGGTTCTAGGATCCACACTGATACTCTGTGGCTGCACCTTCCCTTCTACCTCCAACAGCTGACCAGTGTGGACTGCTTTCCTGGGAATTTTTCAATGCTCAGAAAGATAACAGTTATTATCTGTGTAGCCAAACTGTATAATCTACACTTGGGTGAAAAAAGATGGCCATATCTAACCTTAGAGCACAGATAAAAACAGCTAAGAAAGGAGAATGAGCACTTCCAGAGCTTGTCAGTTTCTGGTTGAGGACACTGGTCCCTTCTTAAGGCCTGATGCATTTTTATCTTCAGATCTCCAAAACCTACCCTCTTCATCCTTATCTTAGTATCCCTTTACTGTTAAAACTTCTGTGAGTCTTATTTCTATTACTTATGACCAAAGAATATGCACCAATCTGGGGAAGTCAGTGAAGGAGTTCAGTAGGTAGGTCACTGGTCTGGAGTTTAGGAAAATAAGGGTGCACATGGGAGTCTTCCACTAAGGACCTGTGAGTAGAAAAGGCTCATCAGCACAAGGGTGGAGAAAGGAAAGAGAATAGTAACTCTGGACAGTGCCCTGTAAAACAGCAGTATTTTAGAGTGGGTAGAGAGGGAAGTTATGAAGAGGCAGCAAGGCTAGAGAGAACAGGGAATTGACAACCAGGAGAGCTAAGGTTCAAGAGGTGTTCACTGTGTCCTCTAGAGAGGTGAAGAAAGATGAGGTCTGAAAGAAGCCACAGAATTTGGCAATTAGTCAATTATTTCCTTGGTTACTTTTGTCTGAACAGCTTTAGTGGAATCTGAGGGAAGCTCAGAAGACTGAGTAGTGAATAGGTTATAAGGAAAGAAATATTGCAAATGAAGATTTCTGTGTGTGTGTGTGTGTATTTTTTTTTCCTTGTAAACTTTTTTTTTTCCAAATGTGATACTGGGGATGGAACCCAGGGTCTGGCACATACTAGGCAAGCACTCTACCACTGAGCTACATCTCCAGCACCCTTATAACCTATTCATGTGTGTGTGTGTGTGTATGTGTTTATGTATATACATACATGACAAACATGAGTTTGGTTTCTACTTCTGCTATTTAAGAAATGAGTTATCTTGGTGATTCAGTCCTTTAAACTTCAGTTTACTCATCTTTAAATTTGGGAAATAATAATAGCGCTTTCCTTATAGGTGGGTATGAATTAAATTAAATTAATTAAATGAGATAATACAGTGTCTAGCATGTATTAAGTGCTCTGTAAATGCTAGCAATCTTTATTATTTTAAGCATAAAGCTAATGATGATGGTTTTTGATTTAATCCCATTGAGTGAATGATTGCCATTTTATCATTGCCTTTATGCTAAAAATCTAAGCTTGGATTCCTCCCAAGAAAGACCCTTCATCATCTGGCTACCAGTCTAATTCTTCAAACTTACCAACTCTTTCCTGCAGGCATCTACTCTAGTTGTGCCAAACTACTTCATCTGCAATTTCTGGAATGCACCAAGTTCCTTGAGAGGTTGTTTACAGTTTCCTAGGCTTGCCTACTTGCCAAGATTTGACTTTCTCTGAACCATGCTGAGTCCTTCTCTGTGCTCAGAACTTATCTCTTTTTTGTGCTCGTCAATCACATTGTACTATAATAAATGGAAGATAGTGTCTGGTACACAGTACACATTGTTAATGAAAGCTGTTATTTTTTTTACTGTAAGTATATATATTGGTGGGCCTATAACCTTAGTCAATAGCAAATTCCTGAGATGGGAGTCTACACTGAATACCTGTTAATATCCCCCTTCCAAAGGCCTAACAAATCAAGGAAGAAAGGAAAAAATTGGCTCCACAATCAGTGGTCTTTCTAGTACATCAACCACTTAACCCCTGGGATAGTCAGTCTGAGAAAATACCTGGAGGTATGGGCAAGACTCTGATTTCAGCATTTGAGAAGATCAATGTTTCAGAAGGAACCTTGAAGGTGGGTGTAGTGGTACCTGTGTATAGTCCCAGCTACATCTACTCATGAAGCTTGAGGTGGGACATATCTCAAGCGGGAAAAATTTTTAAAAAGGAGGAAACTTGGTAATCATTTAGCAATACCCTGATTCCTAAATGTTTCTGGGGCACCCCATTTATTAATGAAAAACTATTAGAAAATTATTCCTGAGTAGAAACAAATAGCTGCTTTTCATGGGAATTTGGCTTTCTAAAGTCATGTTGAATTTAAGTCATATTGAAGTCAAATTCAATATGACTTCAATATGACTTCCTAAAGCAGTGCAGGCTTGGTCTTGGCTGTCTCTGGATTACTTTACCTTTAGCCTCACAGGGATTTTTTTCATACTGCGGAGGATCAGATCTCTACACATAGAAGTCTTACTAGAGCACTTCTCACCATGTCAGTGGAACATCAGCAAGTGGATAAACCCACAGGTTAAGCCTTGGCCCAGCTTCCTTTGGGCTGAGGAGAGATGGTTGGGAGGCTCTGCTTACATCAAGTATTATTATTATTATTATTATTATTATTTTAGTCGTAGATGAACACAATAAAAGTATTGTGTTCATCTATATATTTTTATGTGGTACTGATGATGGAACCCAATGCTTCAAACATGCTAGACTCTACCATTGAGCTACAGCCCCTAAACCAATTATTTTTGAAAAGAGAGCCTACCACATCCATTGGGGCCACTTTATGGCTTTGGGTAACAAATCTCTTAGTCAAAGAATTTATGAATCTATAGTGTTTGAGCCTCAGGCAGAATAATACAGCTTTGGATGTAGAGAAGAAAGGATTTAGAACTGAGTCTACTGATACCACACAGGCTTTACTCAACGATGCAAGGAACTAGGGAAGGATCTAAGTCCATCAGTACCACACGTGGAGGTGGTTCCTGTATATCCTGTATAAGGATACCTGGTGGTGCCTGCAGGCTGGGAAGACTGGGAACCTGCAAATTTCTGATCTCAGCCCATCATGTGGAGGTTTTACCATAGCCCCAGCACCAAGACACTCACATCTTGTAGAAGTTTCTCCAAATTCTCTTGAAGTTCATAGAAGTAATGTGATGTAATGAGGCCACTCTGAGATTTATCCAGGCAGTCTC
Source organism: Marmota flaviventris (assembly GCF_047511675.1). Lineage (NCBI taxonomy): Eukaryota > Metazoa > Chordata > Mammalia > Rodentia > Sciuridae > Marmota > Marmota flaviventris. Next base: position 35,556,918 of record NC_092507.1, on the reverse strand, counting down.
GGGCCATCTCAATCACCTGATGATGGATAAAGCTCAGGGCTCCATCTGCCAAGGGCAACACGCTGTCCGGAGTATTGGAGGAAATGAACTCTGCAAGTCGCTCTTCCATTTGTGCGGTGGCCTGGGAATAAAAGCAAGAAAAGTGACAGTTCCCTTCTAGTCCTATCTCAGCTGGAGCTAAGCTGAAGGACTTGGTAACAGCTAAAGGACAGGCTCCCTGGGAGCCTGGTTTTCTGATGTTGCATTTGAGAAATCTAATGACTGAAGAAACAAGAAGATCACTTTCAAGTTAAGTCAGAGTGCCCTAGCACTATATTCAAGGGCCTCTATTGCCTGAATTTGCCTGTTCCTGGCTATTTCCTATAGGGCATGCTCTTTGTCTGGGGGCATAGAAGGTTTGCTGTTCTCCTTTACCCTGGCATTCATGCCTTTGTCTTTGTTTATTCTGTTCCCTGACTGTGGCCCTCTTGCCCTGAAGGTCTGCCTCACAAGCTCCTGTTAGTCCTTTCATCTCACACAAGCATTACCTCTCCTCAGGGAAGTCTTTTCCCAGCAAACAGGAATTCCCTTTCATCAGTGCTTCGTCCACTGGCCTCAACTGGATACATGTAGTGTATGAATACTGCTGAGTTCTAAGCCTTTCTCTGGACTGGGAAGTTCTTCAAATCAGAGATAATATTATCATCTCAGGATCCTTTACTTAACCTGAGGACCTGCTTAACAGAGGTTCTGCTGGACACAGCTAAGCAAGTAGTCAGAGAATGTTTACTGAAGTTGTGAATCTGTCTGGTCTTGGATCCAAGTTGGAATAAAGGACTGTGAATAGAAATATGACTCTTGCCTGGATCCCAGAAGAGCAGAATGGAGTCATACAGTTAGTAAACACTAGGAGTGGATTTCAATTCAGGCAGTTTGCTCCTTGCTATTGCTTTATTGTCCATCAAGAAAAGCACAAGGGGTCACCATCTCCATCAGCCATCATATCTTTACAGGAGACTACACCTGAGTCTAGAGGAAGGGCCCCAAAAAGGAGCAGGACCCCCATATTGCACAACCCAGACAGAAACAAACAGACCCAGGGAGTTCTGAACAGAGGATGAAGAATGAGGTTTGGGCATCCCAGGATTCTACTGTCAGGGATTGTCAGTCTACTGCTCCCTCTCAAGACAGAGCTGGCTGCTTTCTGCAGGAAGGCCAGATCAGAATGGTGTTCAAACAGAAATGCAAATGGGAAGCAAGGTCCTAGGTTCTGCAGACAAGTGTGAATGCTATTTCTCAGCTATCTCAGGATAACAACCTATTTTCTTCCATCAACATTTTCCTTGAAAATACAGATGTTAGTAAACAACTCTATGCCCTCTGTCTCCTACTCACTGCTCCCTGTGGCCTTCCTGTAGGTACAGCATCTGTCTGTATACTGTCTGGGGCCTGCTTAAGAAATCTGTACCAAATGAAGGTGATTCTAGAGGGAAAATCATGTCATGGAGGGACCATGACTCATAGATCCTGATATGCACAGTGGAAAGTCAGGCCTCCAGTTCTTTCCTTCCCCTTTAACATGTGCTGGGATACCTTTCTGACATTCCCTTCTAGTCACCTGTCCCTCTGGGGAATGGACAAGCAGAGGTTCTGCAAATACAGCCCATAAACTCATAAACCCTGCTGCCTCCTGCTGCTCACACAGTCTGGAAGTCTGCATGCCTATGTCTTCCTCCTCCTGTGGGAGCCTTTCTGCTCCTCTTCCTGGTTACTTCTGGAGGCAGCAGTTCACCCCTCACCCCAAAGTGTTTTTACTGGACTGGCTGTAGGAAGCCAACCTTGGGATACTGTCTTCTTTTAAGTGAATCCTTACCTTAGGGAATCTTTCTTTGTACACATGATTCATCATTATTATTTCACTGTCAAAGGAAACCGGGGACCGTCCAGGACTGAATAAGAAAAAAACAAAAAAAACCCAATCATCTTATTTTAGTACTATGAAACTCTCAAAGAGAAAGCTGACCATTCCTAGAACCCCTGCCCTCCCACTAATTTCAGCACCCATCCCCATCTTTTTTATTTTTGGTACCGGGCAATAACTCAGGGCACTCAATCCCTGAGCCACATCCCCACCCTTATTTTGTATTTCTTCAGAGACAGGGTCTCACTGAGCTGCTTAGTGCCTCGCTTTTGCTAATGCTGGCTTTGAATTGGCAATCTTCCAGACTCAGGCTCTTGAGCTGCTGGGATTACAGGTGTGTGCCACCATGCCTGGCCCAAGCTCCCATCTTCATGAGAGCTGGCTGGGCATGGTCATGCACACCTGTAATCCCAGCAGCTTGGGAGGCTGAGGCAGGAGGATCATAAAGTTGAGGTTAGACTGAGCTACTTAGCGAGGCCCTAAGAAACCCAGTGAGAGCCTGTCTCAAAAAAATCAAAAGGGCTGGGGATATGGCTCAGTGGTAAAATGCCCCTGGGTTCAATCTCCATAAAATAAGAGAGAAAGAATGCGCATATGATGAGTTCCAGAGCCTTTCTTATTCCTAGACCTCCCAGTGTACCTTGTAAGGTTCAAAAACAGTGCCATCTGGTGCTAGGTTATCTTCCTGCAAGAAGCATGGCTTTCACAAAGAACTCTTGCCAGGGCCTGAAAAGGCTGAGAAAGGAGGAGCCTACTCCTGAGCTCACTGGTGGCTTTCCTAGGGAAGACCTCCCCAGAACAAGACCCTGTGTCCTTGTAGCTTTGGCCAGTGGGGTTTGCTATACCTTCGCACACTCTGGGAATCAAATCAAATTGATCAACCTCCAAAGCAACCAAAGGAAGACTCTACACACTTATTTCTTTTTTCAAATAAACTGCGGCCAAGAGAGCTAACTTGACCTCTGGCCTGGGAGACAGGTGAATCTAGCCTGTAGTGAGCTGTATGTCTGGGTCATCTATTAAAGAGAATAATAGTGTTTTCAGCCTTAGTTTATTATCTTCCCTTGTAACCTAAATCTTCCCCTCTGGCCCACATGCAGTTACATCTCCTTAAAGAATTTAAAATTCTGAGTTTTAAATTTGGGTCCTGCCTAGTTTAGTGCCCTGATAGGAGTTCTCAACTGGGCTAGGTTCAGAACTGTTCTTCTTTGCCTTTCTGGGATTTCAGGCGTGAGCCTGGGAGTGAGCCTTGTTCTGTCTGTCCTCCTGATGCAAATGATCAAGTATTTAAGAATAATACAGGAGGGACTTCCCTGAGTGTCACTGTGGTCCTCTCAGTCCTAAAATATACCCTTAACTCTATGTAAGTTGCTGAGATCACAAGATTCAGGTGTTCCTCTGTGAGATAAGGATAGTCATTCGGTTTACATCACTCATTTGTATTCTTGATCCTTTGCACTTAAGTCCCAGTGATCATCTTTAATCTTTGAAGCTGAATCAATCTGGCTCAGCTCACTCCCTATCAAAGTGCCAGCAGTACCTTAGGGGATTCTTTCTGGGAGGCACTGTTTCCTTGGGACACCACCCCGTACATGTTAGCCAATTTCTTACTTCACAGAGACCCTAAGAAGGGTCTCATGAAGTTGAGCTCATTTTGATCTCCACCCTCTCCCTTAACTTGGAATGCTAGCACATTTTTATAAGCTAACACCAAAGAGAATGGGCAGTTAGTGGCTGGGGGTGTAGTTCAACGGTGGAGTGCTTGCTTAGTATGTGCAAGGCTCTAGGTTTGAGCCTCAGTACTTTCCCCCACTAACTCAGGGGAATTCAGACAAATCAGCTGTTAAGGTTTGTTTAGTTTGATGAAGGCAGGCCCAGGCGACTCAAGGAATTGAAATTGAGATGGCTTTGGAAAGGCATTTTTTATTTTAATTTTTGCAGCACGGGTGGTTGAACTAAAACACTTTCCCACTGAGCTACATCCTCAGCCCTTTTTATTTTCAGACACAGTCTGAAGTTGACGAGGCTGGCCTTCAACTTGCAATCTTCCTGCCTCAGCCTACCAAGTCACTGGGATTACAGTTATATGCCACTGCACTCAGCTTCAGATGGGCAATTAATTCTGCTTTTAAATTGGGCTCCTTCCCCAAGTCAGCCACTTGTGTCTGTAGCAGCAGCTTTCCAGCTGGCCTAGCTCATACATTCTGGGCCTCATGGTTCTGCAGTCAGGTAATCATTAGAACTGATACTACTATTACTCTCTTTTACTGAATGGAGTTGGAAGGGAAAAAGAGAAAGACCACATGACAGCATCATCACATAGCTTTTGAGTAATGGGCTGAGCTGAACCTGAATACAAAACATTTCTGAACATTAATTGGATTTGATTAACTCAAGTTGGCCAATATGCTCCACCAGGGGTTAGAAACCACAGCCAGCAGACCAAATCTGGCCCATTACCTGTGTTACTAAACAAAGCTTTTATGTTACCTGTGGCTGCTTGCACACTACAACAGCAAAGTTAAGTAGCTGTGACAGAGATTATACGGCCTGTGAAGCCTAAAATATTCACATCTTGGTCCTTTACAGGAGATGTGTGCCAGTTCCTGTGGTGTGTAGCAAACTGAGGCCCCTGGGTACTAGAACAGTAGGAGAGCATTCCTCACCTGAGGCTGCGGGAGCGGGGCCGCATGGCTGGGGACTGTCGTCCTTCCTCATCTGGTACACTTTCTGTGCTGAAATGCTTCGTCAGAAAGTGCAGCTCATCAGCTGTAGGCTGGAAAGGCAACTGATGCAGCTTTTCTTGTGAGGAACATGATGACTATGGGGGAAAACATTACAAACAGCATTAAAGACGGGAGCAAGGGCAGTCCAAGAGTGGAGAAGGACTGAAACAGCTCAGGGACTCCCTAGCCAATGTGAACACAAAGCATCTGCTCCTTTCCTGGCTCCTTTCCTGTAGCCTGGACTGGGCATGATTCTTTTCACCATGAAACCTTCAGAGGTCTCAGTACTGATCAAGCCAAGACACTAGAGTCCTTCAGGAGTTGTGCTAGAAGCTGGGCTCAGACCTTCATGAGGTGTGAGAACTCTCCAACACCAAGGAGTCTTCTGAGGTAGTAAAAAGCAGATTTTTCTGCAAGGACCCTTGGCCTTCTATGAAGCTTTTGGCTTCTTGAGATATTAAGCAAGTAGAGAGCACACTTCCTAGCTCAAGAAATTTTCCAGGTAAGCTGCAAATGACATCCCCTTATGTTTTCCCTTTTACAACCTTAAGAGTGCCATCAGGGGACAGCTCAGCCATGTTTCTTTTCAACTGTTATCTAGAGGAAAACTAGCTTTGGTGAGGCTGGGAAGCTATGTCCAGATACTAGGGACAACACAAGGCGGGAAAATATACCAGAGAAGAAAATTCCTTCTAGATCTGGACCCAAAGATTAAACTTGATCTGAAAACAATTATGAAACTCTAAACATGGCTGAGTGATTGAGGATTCCTGACAAGAATCTGCCAGTCACAACAGACCATTTGAGGAAGTGAACCAGCATCACTGAAGGAAACCCACACATACAGCTACGCTGTAGCAACCCACAGGCTCCAGAATCAGCAAGATTCTAAGAGAGCAGGTAAGTCTAGCATTATTGGCCCAATTTCTACTTATCAATAAATCAAGGGTCTGGGGCTTAAAAATCTAAATCATTTAGAGTCAAAGCTGTAGCACCACGTAGAGGGAAATATGATGCTATAGGGTCAACATCAAGGGAGAAATTAGCACTTTTTGGACTAACAGTGTGTGTCTCTCTCATGGAATGTTATATAGTACACAAAACTATAAACAATGCAATGTCTGCACCAGGCTCTATCCTGCAACATTTTAAAAAATGAATTCATTTAGGCTGCAAAAAGAATTTTCCCCCAATTAACATAAAGCTAGCAGGGCAATAAATTATGGTGAACAAAATTGGTATTTAAAATATCCCAATAAGCTGGAGCAATGGCTTGAGTATGTTAAATTTACTGAACAGATGAAAAAAATATATATAGTATATGTGTGTATACATATACATACATAGAATATACACACACACAACTCTTACTTTGGGTTTAAAAAAATCACTTGTTTGAGTAAAGGATTACGGAAAAATGGGTATTTAAGCTTAGCTGCCAAAGATCAATAAGACCTTTGGATTGATTTAACAGTAATATCTAGTCATGGGAGAAAATGGTGATCCTTTGCTGTGCTTGGGATTCATGACTATAGACAAACCCGTCATAGAAGACTTGAAGAACAGAAATGGGGATACACTCATCAAATATACATTCTGTAAAGCCTAAAACACTTAGTATTTAGCTTTTCACTAAGTTTGCCAACCCTGCCATCCTTTAATAAAAAGGAGGACTCATTTTAGGGTTGATTGCACATGGTAGCAATTAGCATATCAGTTGCGTTTTTGGCTAAAACCTTCTTTAAAAAAATAAGTAAAATTTTAGAGTAAGGACTAGTCTTTTGTTAATATACATCACATTCTTTCTTGACTTTTTGGAAAGAAAAAGGTAAAAAATGAGGCAGAAGGTCTGCCAGGGCTTTGTGACATGGGAGGGGTGATTTGCTCTTGGTTGCAGTTCTAGAAATAAGGTTGGGGGTGGGCAGGGAAACCATGCTTAGGAGTCCCCATGCTCAGCCTCACTGGCAAAGCAACAAAGTGCATTCACAAGCCCTTCTCTGACTCAACCAGGAAGAACTGACTCCAGGGAGGGGAGGGAACCTTCCAAAGGCGTTTCTGGATCTGTCTATGTTTGTGAAGGGTCACTAGCCTTCTGCCCCAATCAGCACTACCCCCAAGCAATCTACATGAATTTGGCTTTAAAGGAAAAGCTAAGAACTATTTTGTAGCATTGGACAGTGCTGTATGGATCAGAATGAAGGAGGTATGGCCACAGATTTGGCTACTTACTGAGACAGTGGAGCTAGGAGTGTTGGTTCCATAGCCTGAAGAAGGCAAAGAGGCCAAAGACCAGCGCCGTCCATCAGTCCTATGTAAGAAGAAGAATATTAGGTAGTTTCTAAAGGTCCCCACCCTGAGCCCAGGACCTGCCTGGCTATGTCCATCAGCATATTTGGGCAGTTGATTTGCTGGAGGCTTCTCCTCATCTCCAAACAGTACTGCTCCATCTAGCACACGTGCTCTCCTACAAGAGGCCTATTGATGTATGTTTTCCACTTCAGAGATGGACACTTCTAACTATGAATGAACCCATGGCTTAGATAAGAGTATCTATTATATAATACTGTGGTTTTGGAATAAATATTTTAATACTTTCAACTCATTCACTTTCAAAAAGAAGCAACATCAGAGTACTCTACCTGAAGGCATTATCGTAAGGACACAATGGTCACTGAAATGCAGCTATTTCCTTTTTGTTGAGATGGGTTTCACTATGTTGCTCAGGCTGGCCTCAAATTCCTGGGTTCAAGCAATCTTCCTGCTTCAGCCTCCAGAATAGCTGGAATTACAGGCATGAAGCACCACACCTAGCTTTATTTCCTTTTTGAAGACTATGTGAAGGGCTCTTGTTTTCCCAGGACACTGGGTTGATAGTAAGGAAAAAGCAGACCACCATCTGGATCTGAACTGAACATCAATAGACAGCAAATAGTTATAGGCCATCTAGGATCCATTAGGACCCATAAAATCAGTCTTTGAAAATGTTTGCCACAGAATGACAGTAACCTTACAAAAGAGGATGGAGGTGACATACCTTTGGTTTTATATGAAACTCTGGAGGTTTCCTTGCTTTCTCAAAAGTATGCCCCACAAAGCTCTTATCCCAAAGAACCACAATTACATGTTTTACTATAGCAGAGAAAGATTAAGGGGGTATCTGACTTAAAGCTTTTAAAACATAAACACGTGATTGTTTGCCTGGACTGTGGAAAGTGGCATAAAGTATTGTTTCATGTGGAGCTTGGGGGTACACAGCCTGCTGAGGTTGAAGCCAGATGAAATTTCTTCACTGCTACCGGCAGAATCTTATATCTATCAGCAATGGAAGACCTTTAGAAGTTAAGTTCTTACTACAATTTGCAGAGAAAACTCTGATACCCAGAGATTGGAATGATTTGTCCAAGACTTCTCAGAGTTACAGCAGGGGATGGGGAGTGGAGGAGGAAGGAAAAAAGGGAATAAATCTTGGTAGGGCTTCTCCTTTGGAAGCACTGCTCCCCACCCTTCCCAACACAGAGCAGCTTGTCCACTGTGTTCTGTAAGGGAAGAGCCCAGTGTTCCATGCCACATGCACATGACTCAAACTTCATGCCACCCAGGCAGCCAGCATGTGTAAATCAGAACTCTGCTGGAACCTTGTCTCTGAAGCAAAGAAATGTCCAGGAGGGTGATAAAATATGATGTTCTCTCTGATTCTTTGCTGGGCCCTGGGTACTCTATATAAGAAAGCCATTTAATTCCAGGAAAATAGAGCTCAGCAAAGATTAATGTAATTCAGTGTTGGATTTCCTAAGGCCTTATTAAATATACCTTTTCACTTGTGATTTTCAATCCTTTAGATAAAAATGGAAACCAACTGCATGGCAGTCACTTCTCTGTATACTGAAGAACAGGGGCTACCAGAATGAAATGTCACCATAGGATGTCTCTAGTTCCTCTGTCTGGCCTCCTCATTGGGAGACTGAGGAAAGTTGTAAGAATGCAGGTGATTTGTACCTAGGTTCAGAAGTTTGGAACTATTCAGTAGTTCCTGCCTCCAAGAATATGAGCTCTGAGTCTTGGTTCCAGCAGGTAGTGGATCCTATGAGGCCTCTTTGATAGATATGAAAGGCCCAGTGTTCATACCCACAGTCAGAGAAGAATCATCACAACCAGTTCTCTCACCAAGCACAAAATCACAAGCCACATTATCTGGCCATGCATAGCAGTGGTCCAGCCCCTCTCCCCATCATACCCACTATTACCTGTCTGCTCTGTGGCCATGGCTGTAGTGAAAAGATGTACATCACAGTGAGAACCAATGGGAACCAGAGATAGCAATTTGTTTGACCCCCAGCATTTGGTTTAACTTGATGAAGGCAAATTTTCTGTTTATAAATGTGTAGCAGTTGGAAGTAAAATGACCTCAATAACTAGGAACCAACAATTTTTAGTCCCTCTTTGGCATGGCTGAGGCATTCCTCTCCACCCCATCAATAACTAGCAGTTTTGGGCTGAGGTTGTAACTCAGCAGTAGAGCGCTCGCCTAGCACATGTGAGGCCCTGGGTTCGATCTTCAGCATCACATAAAAAAAAAAAAAGAAAGAAAGAAAGAAATATTGTATCCAACTACAACTAAAAAATAAATAGTAAAATAATAACTAGCAATTTTTCCTACAATGTTCTGTAGGAGGACAGCCCAGGGGTCTATGTTCCATGCACATGACTCAAATGTCATGCCTATGAGCGTAGACTTGAGTCAGTAGTAATACCAGGCCCCAAAGACTCCCAGTTGGTCCTGTTTTTGAAGCCTAAATCAAGTAGATATAAGGGCATCAATGGAACCTGCTATTCCCTCTACCTAGGATAGTCCCCAACTCTGTGACCTCACACCTAACATGGTAGCTGCTTCTTATCCTTCAGTGTGGCTTTATGTGACCACCAGTGGGGACTCACAGCCTACTCTCTTCTTATTCTTTCATGCAGCATCATGTTCTTTCCCTTCATGGTAATTATCAGAGCTTACAACTAAATATTTGCTTTTCATGTATTGTTTGTCTCCCTCATCACGCATTTGATCAATAAGCATTAATGCTTATTATGTACCAGGAGACACAGTTTTCAACAGATCAAGGTATTAAAGGTAACTTGATTCTGGTTGAGGTGAGAGAAAAAACATGAACAAAAGAAAATATTAAGAAATATTAGAAGTACTAGTTTAAAAATAAAATTGGATAATTTAATTGAGACTAACAAGGAGGTCCCATTAGATTGTGTCATTAGGAAAAGTTTCTCTAAGGAAATAATATTTAAGATGAGATATGAATGACAAGAATGAATTAACTAAGTGAACATCTGAGGGGACAACATTCCTTAGGAAGGAAACAAGTGCATAGACCCTATCTATTTTCAAGAAAGTAGGGATTATGACTATTTTGTTACCACTGTAAAACTAAGCACTCAGCATAGTGCCAAGCTCAAAGTCAGAGTTCAGTCAAAATTTATTGAATGAATGGAAAATGACTCAATGCCACTTCTGGGGGATCTGGTCACAGGTCCTGCTGTCCTAGTTCATACTTAATCTAGGCTACAGTTCATACACAGTCCAGGCAGAAAGTCTGGGATAAGTCTTTCCAGCTGTTCAGAAAAAAAAAAAAAAATCAATCCAACAGATTCTTATATTATAAGTGATACTACTTGAATCCCTGGTTAACTAATTGGAAGTTACATAGGGTAGGAGAGATGAGTCCGGGGAACACATCTGGATGAGGTTTCTTTTGAATAAAGCAGGGATCAGGAGGGGCACCCAAGTCAGTCATCAAACTTTTCCCTGCTCAAGGTGTATTCAACTACACAGAATCCTGGAGTGGAAGGGATATATTTCTTCTAGATTGTCATTTGAATAGTGAGTAAATGCTATTTCCAAAAGTCTGTTTTTTTGTCATGTCTTTTAAAAAAGTAGTGTAAATATTAAAACTATTCTTGCCTCAAGGTGTATTATGTTCTCCATTTATTAATAGCTCTAAATCTGGACTCATAATTGGAGTACTTAGTTTTTGGTACTTAAGACTGTAACCAGGAAAAAACTTAAAAGTTAAAAAAAAATTAAAAACTTGAACCAGGCGTAATGGTACATGCCTGTAATCCCAGCGAATCAGGAGGCTGAGGTAGGAGGATCACAAGTTCAAGGTCAGCCTCAGCAATTTAGCAAGGCACTAAGCCAGTTAGACCCTGTCTCAAAATATAAAGCTTTTTTTTAAAAAAAGGCTGGGGATGAGGCTCAGTGGTTAAATGCCCCTTGGTTCAATCTGATACCAATAAATAAATAAATAAATAAGAACGGAGCCTTGGCACACAGTTTAGATGGATTCTATCAACCTGTACTTCTCTAGAGGCCAGGTGATACCTTAGCCATGGGTGAAGCTGTCAAGATGATTATCCTGGGCCACAGACAGACTTACAGCACTTTCAGTGAGTAAATAAATAGCAGGAGGAATAAAAGCATGGCTCCGTATGTACCAAATCTTTCTAAATTCTTGGAAGGATAAGTGAAGACCCTGCAGTCTTTCTATGACCACACACAGGCCAGCTTTTCAAAGGTGAGCAGTGAGGAATGTCAGGCCCTTCCAGTCCCTTGGAACACACTGAGCTAGAGAAGTAAGAGTACACCTTTTGGTCCTCCAGGGAAGAGAGCCCATTTTCCCACTGATCAATTGAGGACAGCTATCAGTTGAGGTATAGTGTTTTGGAACATACTTTTAGGACACCAGGGACATATGATTAAGAATTATAAAAATAAATCTAGTTCTTAAATTTATTCTCCCATTCCAACATTCAAATGCAAATACATAGATTACACAGAAAGCAAAACTTGAATAAAATGATTATAATCTGGGAGAGAAAAGCAGGGAAGGATTTTGATGGCTGGTAATCCAAGGTAACTCACTTGAAAGTGCACTGACTTATAGGAGGAATCTGATATTCAACTAACATTCATGCAAGTGTACCACATGTGTTATTCACAGACGAAGTTTTCTTGCAACTTACCTACGGGCAGGAACAAAGGAAAAGTGAGCAGGTGTATTAGGAGAGAAATTCCGGGGGCTGTCCAAAGGACTGTTACCTGAGGATGGAATAAGAAAAAGAAACCCTCTGAGAGGTTCCCTTCTGAGGAGGGCTGACATGATCTTTAGGCAAGAAATCTTCCTTTCCCATTGGCAATTAACATATCTTATTATTTTTTCAGGCCACCATCAGTTTACAAATTCTGTCTTTGTAAAGATTTGGTAGCCCACAGGTTTTCTCCCTTGTTCCCATGGTGCCTATAAGAATCCACATCTCTCAGATATCCATTCTAGATCCAGCAGCAACTTACCTATTTCCTGTCCTTCTAGGAACACCTCAGGTTCCAATCTGCCTTGTTAAGTTAACCCAATTTTCCAAAGGCTTCAAGAGCTCCTTTAGTGCAGATGGTACGGCTAAATGCTCAAACATTTCTCCAAGGGCAACAGGAATCCTAGTCCAAAGTCTTGCACATTCATCTCTGCATACTGCATCCAAGGAGCTAAACCAGAAGCCTATGTGCTTTAAGCAGAAGCAGAGTTCTCAGGTGGGGACTCAGGAGTTACCTTAAAACAGATAATACTTAAGTCCCCCAAGTCTGCAAAGTACACCCAACCTTCTGATGATGTAGGAATCACTGCCATCTCCTCAATTATGTTTCATGTGTCCCCTGTAACTTAAAACTCAGAAGTTCTGAACAAAACTGTGTGCTTATTTTTGTATTAGTCACAATAGTTCTTGAACCTATCATACTTCTCTGTTCTGTCTTCCAGCTCAGGCTAATACTTAGGAGGACCTACTTGGCAGAAATTGTCTGTATGTTTCCACCCGAAAGCTCACTTTGAAGTAAGCACCATATTTCATGATGTGCTGACACTTCATAAACCTAAATAATTAGATATATGGAGGGGAAATGGTGGAAACAAGGTTTCTCACTGCTGGGAGTGGAAATTTACAGAAAAGCAAAGTGAAAAAGCAAAAATGATCCATGTGATAATGGATTAGTTGGAGACAACAGGAAGAACTCATGTTTAATAGAAATACAGATGGTTACATAGAAATGTTTATAGATATATGTATATACATAATTTAGTATATATACTAATATTATATTTGATCTTTCAGCTAAGGACTAAAAGAAAGGATACTCCAGTAACAAAGCTTATCTAACTCCCAGATCTTGGTTTTTAACATTATTTCCAATAAAAAGTCCAGGGTTCCTTGGAGAAATGGCTGATTCTAGAACTGGGACCAGAAAAAAAAAGTATATATATATATATGAATTTTAAGCCCAATGACTAGAGTATTTCATAGTATCAGAAGGTAAGGAAGTGATAAACATGTTGATGGGTGTTATGTCAAAGGGGAGCAGGAGCCAACTGAAAGAACATCCAATGGTCAAAGAGAAAGAATTTGAGCAACTAAAAAGATCCAAACTAGAAAATAAATATCTACAGGTCCATACTGATTAAATAAATTGAGAAGTGGGAAAGATGATCAGTAAACATTGAACACTTGAACACTACCAACTACCCTGACCTCATAATACTTATAGAACACTGCACCAAATAATAGCAGAATATACATTCTTTTCAGGATCATACAATAAGATTCAATAAATTTAAAAGAGTTTAAGCCATACCAAATCTGTTTTCTGACCACAATTATATTGAATAGGAAATTAGTTAACAGAAAGACCTCTGGAAAATCCCCAAATATTTAGAAACTAAACAGTATATTTCTAAATAAATTGTGGATCAAAGAAGAATCAAAAGGGAAATTATAAAAGTGTTCTGAACTATTAAAAATGAACATGTAGCCAGGCAGTGGTATACATCTGTAATCCAGAAACTAGGAGGCTGAGGCAAGAGGATCATAAGTTCAAAGCCAGCCTCAGCAGTTTAGTGAGGCCTAAGCAACTTAGTGAGACCCTATTTCAAAATAAAAAATAAACAGGAGGGGCTGGAGATGTGGTTCAAGTGTTAGAGTGCTAACCTGGCTTGCGCGGGGCATTGGGTTTGATCCTCAGCACCACATAAAAATAAAAAAAAGATATTGTGTCCACCTAAAACTAAAAATATAAATATTAAAAAAATAAAAATGACTGGAGATATGGCTCAGTGATTAAGCACCCCTAGGTTCCATTCCTGGTAGCAAAAAAAAAGAAAAAACAAATAAAATAAAAATCAACATATATCAGAAACCACTAAAGCAGATCTTGGAGAGAAAATTCATGCCTATATGAGAAAAGAAGGACTCAGTTCAATGAGTCCTCAGCTTTTATCTTATGCAATTAGAAAAAGAAGAGCAAATGAAACCCAGGAGAAAGGAAATCATAAAGTTCACAGCAGAAATCAATTGATTTAAAACCAATGGAAAACAAAAGCACACACAGGTTTTCTTAGACTGACCAGGAAAAAAAATGACACAATTTTCAACATCAGGAATGAGAAAGGTGGCAGACCTTCAGCTAATATCATGGTTAATAGTAAAGAGAAAAATGCTCTAAGCCAGGAACAAAACAAGGATATCTTCTATTCAAGACTGTACTGGAGATTTAGCCAATGGAATAAGGTATGTTGTCTTTATTCATAGACAACGTGGATGTCTATGTAAATAATCTGACAGAATTTATAATGAAGCTACTAGATATGTGAGTCAGCAAGGCTTCAGGATTCAAGATCAATATACAAAAGTAAATTATATTTATATATACTAGGAATAACCAGAAATTGAAAATAAAATTACCATTTATGAGTGCCTAAAACTATGAAACACTTAGGGATAAATCTGACAAAAGACATACAAAACTAAACAAAACATTGTTGAGAAAAATTAAAGATGATCTAAATAAATGGAAAAAAACATATTCAAGGATCAGAAGATCTGATATTGTTAATAGATCAGCTCTCTAATTGAGCTACAGATTACTCACAATCCCAATCAAAAGTACCTTTCTGATGATCTGATTTTAAAATTCATATAGAAATGCAAAGGACAAGATGTTAGAGGAAAAACTGTATAATTCCATTTAGGTAATATTCTACAAAATTCAAACTAGTCTATAAGTGACAGAAGACAGATGGGTAGTTGCCTGGAGTTGGGAGGAGTCACAAAAGGTTAAGTGGAAACTTTTGGGAAATGACAAATACATTTCCTACTTTGTGGTGATGGCTTCATGAATATATAGCTACATATGTCAAGTTATCAAAGGGTATACTTTGATTATTGTATAATATGGCCCAGTGAAATCTGTTTAAAATAAATATAAATTAGTAAAACAAATATTTAAAAATATTTTATCCATAGTACAAAATTCTTTTTTCTTCTTTTGAGAGTGAAATGTGATTAAGTTGGCTCATATTTTTAGAAATCTTAGGGTATGTGTGTAGTGCTGGGGATCAAAACCAGGGCCTTGCAACATGCTAGGCAAGTTTTCTACCATTAAGCTGCCCCCAATCCTGTGGTTTGGTTTTTGAATTTAGATTTTGTGACTTAGTTTTATTACACATACAAAATACACCTTTCAAAGACATGTAGCTTCCTCAGAAGTGCATTGTTCAATCTGTTTCTTAGATCATGATACTACTTGTTTTTCAATTCTATTCAAAGAATGATATTTTTCTATGATGTCCAGCAATTCTTGTAAACAGAAAGGTTGTAGTTTTACATTTTTAGCAAAAATTGAACCTTACATTTGGAAGGTTAGAAATAGTCTATTTCCAATGTTTTTAAGTAGTGGTTTCATCGGTTTTTATGGGTACCATATTTTTTGGTCAACAAAAATCACATATAGATAGGAATATTTCAAAAAATGCTTTCTCTGTGGCATAGCTTTCTTTTTAAATGTAGCCACTTCTACACACAATGTTAAAATGTCACATTCACTCTAAAAAGACAAAGAATATTTTCTCTAACCTTTCCCAATTATCTTTTAAATAGCATACTATTAAAAATCACTAGCTAGTATAGAAAAAGTGTGAAAATTTGGATATCTTATTTTAAAATACTGCATTACATCATTTAGTTTGGCCATTATTTTAATTTGCTACAAGAGAACTAGTTTATTTCCTTCTTGTACACATTTTCAAAGGCCCCTCTATAGCTATTACAAAATATTGTAAAAATGCAATACTGCAATATGTTATTATATGCTGAAGGGTAGGAATGACTGAGGGTATGTCATGGAACTCCACTTTTTGCTCATGATATATCATGTACAACTTATGACATAGTCTGACAGATGGAGCAAAGAGGAGTAACTAGTATCAATCCATACTTTAAATATTTGTAAACCCAAATGCAATTCTTATATTTTATGATACAAATGTTTTAATATTTTCTCCTAAATTTAATTAATTTCCATCTGGGAATATTTTCTCCCACATTTTATTTTATTAAAACTTCTTTTATTTGGGAAAATGTTGTTACTGACAAATTCTTAGTAGAATGACAAGCACAAAGTGATACATCAGAAAAAGTGTCCCCCTTCAAAAGTTCAACAATCCACATGAAAAGTGATTAGGGACACATAAGGTCAAAATCCGAATGTGTTTACCTATAATTAGTTTACAAATACCTCTATATCAAAGGCTTTTTTTGAATCTTAAGTTGAATCCTTGATCACATCTACAGAATTAAAGGCACCACACATTATATCTTTATTACAATGTCAATGAGTATTTATTAATTTATCAATTTTTAAGGTTCTTAAATTTACTCAGAAGAATTTTAAAGAGCTGATTCACAATTCAACCTTTTATATGGCCAACGTCAAAGAAAGAAAATAGTTTCCAAGTTATGGAGTTGTTGCCAAGATATAGGCAAAAACAGGCCATTAAGTCTGTGACTGAAATCTTTGTCAAAAAGTCTCTGTAGTGCAAGGGGAAAATCATGGTGGATTCCTACCACCTGGTAACCCAGCAGATGACCAATGAGCATTCCTTCCTCCAGGACAGGATCCCAGTAGACTTTTTAAAATATTTTTTTAGTTGTAGATGGACACAATATCTTTATTTATTTATTTATTTATTTTTATGTGGTGCCGAGGATCAAACCCAGTGCCTCCTCATCTGTGCAAGGCAAGCACTATATTCCATTGAGCCACAGCCCCAACCCGGCTCCCAATAGACTTTAAGACCTATTCTAATAAAACCTCCACCTACCCAGTTCAACTATGACACCAAGTATACAGCCTTAGTGCAGACCCCATAGGTTAAGAGCAAAGTCCTCAATAAGACTACCTTACTAACCCTAAGTCTTGTGGGGATGAAGTAACTGAGACACAGGTATACTGCTGACTGGTCGTAAAATTGAGAATTTCATAGACTCCTGAGGTTCAGTAGTTCACTAGATCAACTCACAGAACTCAAGAAAATACTATGCTTATTATTACAGTTTTATTATAAAGGAACACTCAGGGAGAATGAGGTCTGGGAGGAAATGCAGAACTCCTGTGTTCTTGGAATCAAAGAGTGCCACCCTCTCACTCATTAATGTGTTCACCAACCAGGAAGCTTTACTGAGCTTTGGTGCCCGGAGTTGTTATTTTTAATTAATTAATTAATTAATTAATTAATTTTACAGTTGGTGTCCAGAGTTTTTATTGAGATTTCATTACATAGTTCAACTCAATCTTACACCCCTATGCCTTTCTGCAGGGAAGGCTGGCCCAAAGTCACATCCTTCTAATTATATGGCTAGTCTTTCTGGTGACCAGCACTCAGGATGAAACTATCTAGGGACCATGAGTCACCTCATTAGCAAAGCAACACTCCTAAGTCTCGGAAAATTCAAAAGCATTTAGAAGTGTGCAAGAACTTAGGACAAAGACTACAAAAATTCTTTATTATACCACAGATGCTGAGCCCTAAAAATACCTGTGTTAACTTTATTGTGTTTCCTCTATTTCTCTTAATATTTACTTTGCCTTAAAAAAGCTAAAGTTGCTACTACTTATGGCAGAATAAAAATCATTTGATTTGGTCTTATCATGGGGAAGATTGTAAGATGTCAGAATATTAACATTTAAAAAAATTTTAAACCAATTCTTAATGTCTTACCATTTTCAGTTCTAGCCCCAGAAAACACATCAGTGAGAAGAACTGTTTCTTTAAGATAGCCAGAAGTGGCTCAATAGTACAAAAAATTTGATAGAAAACCCAGCATCCCAGGATGTAGGCTTTTTCAACTTTATCAAGCATTTTAGTGGTTGGAGGAGGCAGTTCAAAGGCAAGACATCATGCACCCCAGAGAAATAAGTTATAATGAAACAACAAACACACAGAACTGGGAAGGTTGACCTTGAAGCAGCTGCTTCCCGACACAGTTTAGTTATAAATGAATACAATTATATAGCAAACACCTGTGTAAACAGCACCTAGAGTAACAATGCTACCTTCCAAAGCCTATATATAATCTTCTCAGTCAAAACCCCAACACTTCTCTACTTAGAGTCAACATTATCTTGATTTTTATAACAGATATTTCCTCACAGTTTTACCAACTAAGAACGCATCTCTAACTGCTTGAATTTCTCTCAATTTAAAAAAGTGCGATATAATTTACATATAAAATTCACCCCTTTAAAACTTCTTTTATTTAGGGGGTACTAGAGGTTGAACCCAGGGGTGCTTTACTACTGAGCCACATCCTCAGCCCTTTTTTATATTTTATTTAGAGACAGGGTCTCACTAAGTTGCTTAAGGCCTCATTAAGTTGCCCAGACTGGCCTTGATCTTGTGAATCCTTCTGCCTCAGCCTCCAAATTGCTGGGATTACAGATGTGTGCCAATCACAGCATCCTTTTATTTTAAAATTTTATTTATATTTTGTTTTTATGGTCCTGTGGGTTGAACCCAGGGCCTCACACATGTTAGGCAAGTGCTTTTTCCCTTTCTTTCTTGACTTTCTAGTTGTATTTTGTACTATTACTCCATCGAAATGGCTAATCAATGTCAACACTGGCATCAACTGTTATGTCTAACTGGCAATTCTCAGACTTCATTTCACTGGATTTGTACACAGCATACATCCTCTATTCCTTGAATACTTTTTTAAAATGTAGATTTCAGGACACCATACTTTCTAAGTTATCCTCTTTCCTGTCTTCTCTCGCCTTATTCCCCTGATCTCTAATAATGGGGATGTTCAAGGGCTCAGATCTTTTTTTTTTTTTTTTTTTTTTTTGGTACTGGGAACTGAACTCAGGGGCACTTGACCACTGAGCCCCAGCCCAATTTTGTATTTTATTTAGAGTCAGGGTCTCACTGAGTTGCTTAGTGCCTCGCTGTTGCTGAGGCTGGCTTTGAACTCGTGATCCTCCTGCCTCAGCCTCCCAAGTCACTGGTATTACAGGTGTGTGCCACCACGCCTGGCACAAGGGCTCAGATCTTGTACCTTTAGTCTTTTCTGTTTATGTTTATTCTTTTGTGATCTCATTCAGACCATAGCTTCAAAATCTTTTTTTTTTAAATATATATTTTTAGTTGTAGATGGGCACAATACCTTTATTTTGTTTATTTATATGTGGTGCTGGGATTGAACCCAGTGCCTCACGCATACTTGGCAAGCGCTCTACTGCTGAGCCACAATCCTGGCCCCAAATCCTTTTATACACTGAAAAGTCCAATGTTTTTATCTCCTGTCCTTAACTTCTTCCACGAAATCAAGACAAACGTGAATTACTCACAGAGATGTACAGATGATATGGGCTAGAAAGATTTGAGGTGGTGCCTAGAGAACAGGAAAGAAACTGAAATCATAAAGACAAGACCTAATGAATATGTCCAGGGTAAAATGTTTGAGGAAGCATAAAGGAGTTCACTGGAAGATAGGAATTCAAAGAACTTGAGCGGCTGGAAGATCATGAAGAATAATACAGGAATAGAACTGCAGAGAGTAATATGAGACAAGAGTTAAA
Organism: Marmota flaviventris; assembly: GCF_047511675.1. Lineage (NCBI taxonomy): Eukaryota > Metazoa > Chordata > Mammalia > Rodentia > Sciuridae > Marmota > Marmota flaviventris. Next base: position 35,537,330 of record NC_092507.1, on the reverse strand, counting down.
ATTTCTACAAAGGCAATATGTGGAGACTTTTATAGCAGCAATGATGGGTACTAAGTGATATAACTTAGTGGTATAAGATTAGAACCTTGGGGGATTAAGAAGGAAGGACAGAGAGTAATGAAAAGATGAAAGAGTATACCTACTTTTACTCCTCAACTCAATGGTATGAAGTGTGGGAGAGAACAGAGCTTACTAATACTTGAGCTGGCTGCTGGACAAGCAGTGTTCTCCCTCTCCTTTCCTCCTATGATTCCATTAGAAGAGAATGTTCAGAGAACAGATTAAAAATACAAAAGATAATTGGAAGGATTTCTAGAGTCAGAGAGGCATGAGATTAAGGGAAAAAAGAAGAGGGAATGTTCATAGGTTTACATTAACTAAGTACAGAAGATGTGGGGTGGGGTGTGGTAACTTGGGGTTATGAGGGTTGACACAAACAAGATTAAGAGATAATGAAATTAGCCCAACTGGATTCAGGAAGATAGAGGTGAAGTAACTGCAAGTGTTAAGGAGTAGAGAGGGGTGGATTACTAGGTGTTGAGGAAGCAACCATCACACCACCTGTCACCCCTTTGGGGATTGCTCAATCAGTGCCCTGGGACTGGAGCATCACCTTATATGGGAGCTGGGTGCTGAGCTATTGTTTGGAGCCAGATTCTTCTTCTTGTTAAGGGAAATTTTTCTCCTATATTGGCTAGGCAGTAACTTCTTTGTATTGCTAAGTGTGTGTTCATATGACACCTCCAGTATATCTGAAAGGAATGGGATTTTTGCCTGCAGCAGAAGAGTATTGTGTGTGGTCCAGTTCCCTGCACAGGTTATTGGAGAGACCCAACAGCCATGGGAGACTGATGCACAATATAGACACTGATCTTTCTGTGTCTCTTCTCCTGTGAAGAAAATGTTTCAACCAGTGCCCTAAATGTTGACTCCTTCTTGGTAACTTAGAACCAACAGAAGCTGCAGCAGCCTGAGGTCTGTCGATTCACTCTGATGGTTGGCACTGATATGGTCTTGCTGCCCTTCACATAATGGAAGTCCTTAACATGCATTGGCAGATGGATCTTATTCCTTGATAATGGAGGGGTGCTTCATCTAGAATGATAGGGGCTAAAGGCTTAAGGAAAGCACACCTGTAATCCCAGCATATTAGTTTAAAATCAGTTAGGGGATACATACAACATAATTAAAATATGTATTCCCTCTGACCTATTGATGTTATTCTTAAAAATTTGTACGGTATATTCTTTTTTTTTTTTTTTTGACCTTTTCAATGTTTTATTCACTTACATCATTCAATACACTTTCACTCTATAGGTTCTTTTTTTTTTTTTTTGCCATACGATTTATTTTTATTTTTTTTAGTCATACATGACAGCAGAATGTATTTTGACATATAATACATACCTGGTGTACAGTATATTCTAAAACTTGGAAATTCCATACTTACACTTAAATCCTAAAAAAATATATTTGTATGTATATACAAAAAATACATGAGGAAGGATATCTGCTGAAGCATTGACTTTAACAGTGAAAAACTAAAAACAATCTGGGCTGGGTTTGTGGCTCAGTGGTAGAGCACTTGCCTAGTGTATGGGAGGCCCTGGGTTCGATCCTTAGCACCACATAAAAATAAATAAATAAAGGTATTGTGTCCAACTACAACTAAAAAAAAAAAAACAACTAGGGCTGGGGTTGTGGCTCAGCGGTAGAACGCTCACCTAGCACATGCGGGCCCCTGGGTTCGATCCTCAGCACCACATAAAAATAAATAAACAAAAGGCATTGACTGGGTACAACTAAAAAAATATATATTTTAAAAAAAACAACTAAAAACAATCTGAATGTCTGAGCTAATTATCAATTTAATGTAGCTCAGCTCCAAATTCATCCTTCAATATCTGCTCTATAATAAAAGAGATAATTCTTTTAAGCATTTACCTGTTATAGTGAAAAAATGTCAACCTTCTCAGTAGAGAGTGCTGCAGGGGCACTGCAGAAAGAAGAGGTTCCAGGTACTAATTCTACCACCACACTATTGTCAGCATCAGGAGTGAAGACATGTGGTAGCACTTTGTCCTGATCACATGCTGATAAACTTGCAGCCCGGGACCAACCTGATGATCCCCTTTCCACAACCCTACCTACAAGGATACCGTGTGCTGTAGTCCCACATTAGTTCCCCAACTACCTCTGATTGTCTGCTGTATCTCCTGTCCCCCAGGGTTTGTCTTCCATGGCCTTCCTTCAGGTACAGTGTTCTTTAGGCTTCTGGCTTACAGCAGCCACTTCCCCTCTCTGGAGCCTGACCTTGGCTTTGACTTGTCTATGCTCCAGAGGGCTGCATCCTGATTGCCAAGTGATTGTGGACCAGCTCTGGCCCTGGAAAACCAGAAAAGATCTTTGCCACTCAGTGAGGAGCAACTACATACTCTCCTCTATATCCTGCATAGAAGAGGCTAAATCCATCCTAGAGAGACCTCTTTCCAAGTCTGTTCTTCCTTGGGTACTCTTGTTCAGCTTTAAAGTTTCACCTGTTCAAATCACCGTCTGTTTTTTTGCCTCCTAATTAGACCCAGATGGACTTTAGTCTGATTCCAATTTCTGGTCTGGAATGTAAAGAGGTTAGGAATTGCTACTCTGTTCTAACAAGTAAAAATATGAACAAACTGAAAAAAACAATTCTTTTTAAATCTGTCAGCAAAATGAGGTTACAGGGCAAATCATTGCTCACCAAACTAGAAAGACAGAGAGGCAGAAACAGAATCAGAATTCACTAGATCAGAAACTCACAAGCAAAAACTTTCATGGAAACAAGTGCCAAAGCAGGAAAACCTCAACTGTAATTGATAAACTGCTGAAGGTTCAATGTGGATTATGCTGAGGGTTAAAAACTCCAGAGGGACCCAGTCATAGACAGTCTCCCACATGTTCATAAGGTGGTTTTTCCGTTTTGTTTTGTTTTAATGTTCATAGTTTTATCCACAAGAAATTCACCAGGACCTCCAGGAGCCCAGCTAAGAATTTTAAAGATTATATTAATATGCTAATGGCTTGCATGGAAGAGTAAACAGCATAATAAATGCAAACAGAAGGACATTCTAAGCATCAAAAGGAACTGTTAAAGAAAAAAAAAAAACTTCACTATAACAGGATTAAAGAATGCTTTTGGGGGCTGAGGCTGTGGCTCAGTAGTAGCACATTCACCTGGCATGTGTGAGTCCCTAGGTTCGATCCTCAGCACCACATAAAAATAAATAAATAAATAAAGGTATTATGACTAACTTTACAACTGAAAAAATAATTTTTTTTAATAAAAAGAATGCTTTTGATTGGTTTATTAGCTGATTGAGCATATCTGAGGGAAGACTCTCTGAGCTCAGAAATGACAATAGAAACTTTCAAAACTGAAAAGCAAAGGGAAAAAAAAATTGGGTAAGGGCAAAATACCCAAGAATTGTGGACTAAAAAAGGCATAAATACATGTGATGAGACTATAAGAAAAAGAGAGTCAGGAACAGAATAATATTTGAAGGACTAATGACTGAAAATTTCCCAAAATTAATGTCAGACAAGAAGCCACAGATCTAGGAAGCTCAGAAAACATCAAACAGAATAAATTTTGAAAATATGATATGAAGGCATATGATATTTAAATTAGAGAAAATCAAAGATAAAAATTCTTCAAAGAAGTTGAAGGAAAAAAATACTACCTATAGAGGAGCACAGATAAGAATGATATTCATCTTGCCCTTGGAAACTGTGTAAGCAAGAAGATAGTGGAGAGAAATATTTAAAGTGTTGAAAGAGAAAAGAAAGACCAACTTAAAATCTGCATCTTGTGAAAATTATTCTTAAAAAATGAAGATGAAATATTTTCTCAAACTAAAAACAAGGGATTTTGATACCTTGCCTTCCAAAAAATGTTAAAAAAAAATTCAGAGAGAAGGAAAATTACAAGGGTTGAGAAACTAAGCCCTGCAGAAAGAGTGAGGAAGCATCAGAAAAGGAATAAGTGGCCAGGCCTGGATGCACATGCCTGCAATCTCAGCTACTAGGGAGGCAAAGACAGGAGAATCACAGGTTGAGGCCAGCTTGGGCAATTTAATGAGCCCTGTCTCAACATAAAAAATAAAAAGGGCTGGTAAAAATAGCTCAGTGTTACAGTGCCCCTGGTTCAATGCCCAATTATGGAGCAAGGAAGGAAGAGAGAGAAGGGAAGGGAAGGAAGAAAAAGAAGTGAAAATAAAATAAAATTTCTCTCTACTCTCCCTCCCCCTTTCTTCTTCCTTCTGGGGATTGAAGGATTGAGTCCAGATGCCCTTAACCACTGAGCCACATCCCCAGACCCTCCCTCTTTTAAATTTTGAGACAGGGTCTCACTAAATTGCTTAGGTCCTTGCTAAAATGCTAAGGCTGGCTTTGAACTTGTGAACCTTCTGCCTCAGTCTCCTAAGCCGCTGGGATTACAAGCATGTGTAACCATGCCCAGCTACTTATTTTTGTTTTTTATTTTGAGATAGGGTCTTGCTAAGTTGCTGAGGCTGGCCTCAAATTTGTGATCTTCCTGCCTCAGCCACCTGAGTTATCAGGATTACAGAAATGTGCCACTGCACCCAGCTGCTTATTTTTCTCATTCTAAATCCATCTAACAGATAATGGGAGGTTTGTTCAAAATAATAATGGCATCAATGTATTCAATTGTGGGGGTGTGTGTATGTTTATTTGTAAGTAAAATGAATGATTTAAGTATATTTTGGTTTTATAAGGTTTGTTATTATAAGATGAAGTGGTATACTGGTGTATAAAAGTAGACTTAGATTATTTGTCAATTTGTATCACAAACTTCAGGGCAACAATATTTTGGTGGGTGGTACTACGGACTGAACCCAGGGTTCATCCCAAACCCTTTTTATTTTATTTATTTTTTAATATTTAAAACAGAGTCTTGCTAAATTGCCCAGGCTGGACTGGAAATTGTGATACATCTGCTTCAGTTTGTTGAGATGCTGGTACTACAGACACGTAACCCATGTACCCAATTTAGGGCAACAATTTTTTAAAAAATTAAAACATTTTATATAATAGTCAAAGTACTTACCAGTTTTCAGAAGGCAAATTAAATATCTCAGACTATGAATCCAATAACACAAAAAAGATATTTTACATTTTCCTTGTTTTGTTGATTTGTGAAATCTTGACCTCATGGTAAATCACTGATATATGCTAGTTGATTATGAGTAAGATATATACTCTAAAAAGCACAGATTATTTAGATTATTTTAATATTAGTTTTAAATATGCAAAGCTATAACTAAGCTTTTATGGGCTAGGGTTGTAGCTCAGCGATACAGCACTTGCTTAACCATGTGTATTTTTAGTTGTGAGTGCACACAATATCTTTATTTTGTTTATTTAGGGTTTTCTTTTTGTTGTTTATGTTTTTTTAATGTGTTGCTGAGGATCAAACCCAGTGCCTCACAGGTGCAAATGCTCTACCACTAAACCACAACCTCAGCCCTCAGGATAGTTTTGATTTGCATGTCTTTCATTGCTAATGATGTTGAACATTTTTTCATATATTTCTTGGCCATCTGTATTTCTTCTTTTGAGAGTGGCCATTTGGTTCATTTGTTAATTGGGTTATTTGGTTTTTTGGTGTTAAATTTTTTGAATTCTTTATATATTCTGGAAATCAATCCTCTGTCAGAAGAGTAGCCAGCAAAGACTTTTTATCATTTCTGTAGGTTCTCTCTTCACATTTTTAATGGTTTCCTTTGTTGTGCAGAAGCTTTTTAATTTGATGCCATTCCATTTTCTAATGCTTAGAATTATTACCTGAGCTTTACATGTCCTATTAAGAAAGCTGGTGTCTGATCTTATATGCTAGAGTGTTGAACCTACATTTTCTTCTAGGAGTTGATAGTTTCTGATCTAATTCCTAAGTCTTTGGTCCATTTTGATTTGACTTTTGTGCAGGGGGAGCAATGAGGGGCTAGTCTCATTCTTCTACATGTGGATAACCAGCATCATTTGTTAAAAAAGCTGTCCTGTCCTTTTTCCAATGTACGTTTTGGGCACCTTTGTCAATGACTGTATCTGTGTGGGTTTGTCTCTGTGTCTTCCGTTTTATCTCACTGGTTTATGTGTCTTTTTATTTATTTATTTTTTGTTGTTGTTGTTGTTTTTGTCAGCAAAGTGCAGTTTTTGTTACTATAGCTCTGTAGTTAGATAGCTGAAGTCAGGCATTGTGATGCCTCTAGCTGCTTTTTTGGCTTAGAATTGCTTTGACTATTCTGGGTCTTTTATTTCTCCAAATGAATTTTAGGACTGTTTTTTCTAGTTCTGTGAAGAATATCATTGGTATTTTGATGGGGATGGCATTGAATCTGTATATTGCTTTGGGAGTATGGCCATTTTATCAATATTAATCATGTCTACCAATGAACATGGGAGGTCTTTCCCTCTTATGCCTCTTCAGTTTCTTTTTTAATATTCTATAATTTTCACTGTACATGTCTTTCACTGTCTTGGTTAGATTTATTCCTAGGTTTTGTTTTCTTTTTCTTTTTTTCTTTGAGGCTACTGTGAATGAATCTGATGATTTGGGTTCTCAGCAGATTCATTATTGGTGTATAGACCTGATGTTTTTCTCTTGAGGCTTTTAAAATTCTACTATGTGTTAGGCATTTTAATTATAATGTGTCATGGAGAAGTTCTTTTTTAATATTGTCTACTTGTGGTTCTGAATGTCTCTTATATGTGGACATCCATCTGATTCTCAAGGTTTGGAATTTTTCTGTTATTTTTTCCCTGAAGAGGTTATGCATCCCTTTAACCTGTATCTCACAATTCTCTTTAATTCCAATGATTCTTAAATTTGGCCTTTTAATGTTGTCCCAGAGTTCTTGTATATTCTGGTCATGTTTACTTATTTTCTTTTCTTTAATACTGTCTAAATAAATGTTCAAGGCCAGCCACTTGTCTTCTAGCTCTGAAATTATGTCTTCAGCATGGTACTATTAGAGAAAATTTCAGCTGAACCTTTTGATTTATTGTGTCTTTTATTTCCAAGATTGCTATTTTGTTGTTTTGCAATACCTCTATCTCCTTATTGACTTTTTCATTCATATCTTACACTGATTTCCTTGATTCCTCAGGGTGTGTGTGTGTGTGTGTGTGTGTGTTTGTGTTCTCTTGGAATTCACCCATCTTTTTTTGGTGGGGGGGATACCAAGGATTGAACTCAGGGGCACTCCATCACTGAGCCACATCCCCAGTCCTATTTTGTATTTTATTTAGAGACAGGGTCTCACTGAGTTGCTAAGTGCCTTGCTGAGCTGGCTTTGAATTCACAATTCTCCTGCCTTAGCCTCCTGAGCCACTGGGATTACAGGCGTGGGCCACCTTGCCTGGCCTCACCGATTATTTTTATAATCCTTCTTTGCATTCTTTATCTGATATCTCATTCACTCAATAGCTTTGGAGTCAGTTGTTAGTGAACTGTGAACCTTAGCAGGCACTGTGTTACCTTATTTTTTTCATGTAGATTGAGACCCCGTGTAATTGTGGTATCCACGGCCTTTGTGTTAATTTTGTTTTTGCTATAGGAGTGGGTCCATGAGTGGGATCGAGGATCCCCTTCCACCCAGCCATTTCTGCTTAGGGCCTGGTCATTAATTTGGGGGGGGGGGGCGTTATGCTTTTCTATTCTTTGTATTAAAGTATTGCTGAAGTTTGAGTGTGGTTGATTTGTATGTGGAACAAGGTGTGCTTCTGGGTAGAAAGAGTTTAGCAGCAGAATCTCTAGTCTATGAATTTGTAGTGTCCCTATAGATTCCCAGCACCTCAAAGAAAAGCACAAAACAAACAATAGCAACAACCAAAGCAAACAATATGTAGAATTGAATGAACACCCAGGGCCTACTATTACATTCACAACACTACCACAGAACAAGAATGGGGAGGCAGCAATTGCCAACGTAAAAAACAAAAATCATGAACTAGATCTGTGATTAAAGTAAAAAGTAGGTGCCAACCACATCATCCACAGCACTAATAACTGCAACAACATGAGTGATGGCAGCAGGAGTTATATAAACCAAATAGTTCTAAATTATGGTAAAAATACAGTTCATTAAGAGAAAAGAAAATGTAAGAGAGAAAAAAGTAATAGAAGAAAGTTTAGAATGTTCAAGGTGTGAATAGAGAGAGTGCAGTCAGTGATGGTTATAAGAGGAGAAAAAAATAGGAAAATAATGTAGAGGGAGAAAGAAAGAACAGGAGAATCTAGCTGATAGTAGGGAAAGAAAGGAGAGAAAGAGAAACAATCAAAAACCCTAACCCTAGGGCTGGGGTTGTGGCTGAGCGGTAGAGTGCTCACCTAGCACATGTGAGGCCCTGGGTTCGATCCTCAGCAACACATAAAAATAAAGTTAAAAATGAGAGGAAAAAAATGAGCTGGCAAAGTAAGAAAACACACACATACACACACAAAAAGATTCTTTTTTTTTTTTTTTTTTTTTTTTTTTGATACTGAGGATTGAACTTGGGGGCACAGTACCTCTGAGCTACATCTACAGCCCTCAACTTTTTATTTTGAGACAGAGTCTCACAAGTTGCTTAGGACCTTACTAAGTTGCTGAGGCTAGTCTTGAACTTGTGATCCTCCAACCTCAGCAACCCAAGTTGCTGGTATTAAAGGTGTGCACCATTGTGCCCACTGGAAAAAAGATTCTTAATGAAAAATAAAAATCTTTTCCACAGAAGTGGTCAAAACCATCAACAAGGATGGATGATCACTGCCTATGCCTGACTGTCCTTTCAGTTTCTTCTTGGGCTATGTACTAAGAGAAATAGAACATGACCATGCCAGAACAAGGGCTGTGGGTTGTTAACCCCTTACTCTTTTTGTTTTACTCACTGAGCTCCCAGCTGGAGTGGCCTAAAACTGAAGCTGACTAAAATAGCTCTCATTATTCCCTTCTTACCAGTAGAAGGTAGGAAGGAATGGTAAGAACTGTCGATCAGAGTTTTGTCTAGACAGACCAGATGCATTCTGCTTGGTACACCCTAGACCATAAGGTAGGCACTTGCTGGGACAGTATGGCAATGCTTGCTTTGATCTTCTGGGTTCCCACAGCAGTAAACTGCAACGTGGCCTTTCAAGATGGTTCCTGTCAGCTTGCCAATTAAGAAATACAACACTGAGATTCAAATTCAATATTGGATAGTCAGAATGTCTTAGAGACCCAGAAATTTGGGTACATTAAACAAAGAAGAAAGAGTACACTGGAGCCAACTGACTGTGGCAGCAGCAATGATAGCAGCAGCGGTAGCAGCACTGGCACCAGAGAGGGAGGGAGAACACAGAGAGAAAAAGATTTGGCATGGAAAAACCTGAGCTCAGAAAAGCAGCCTGAATTTAGCTGATCCTGAGGGCTCCACTGTACACTGGGCTTCAAAAGTGCTCTGTTTCTCAAGTAGCAGCAGAGAGCTGACTTACCATCTTGATGTGGCCAAGCTGCAGCTGCAGGGTGTGTTGATCTAATTTTTCCAGAGCAGATACCACCAACACTGTCCCTGAGGCTTGATTAGACCCAATCCCAACCAACTAGAACTCCCCTCACAGAACTCTGCAGCAGCCTACTCTGGAAGTTCATCAATTTTGTCTTTTTAGACAAAACTCCAGCTGACAGTATTTCCCATTCCATCCCACCTCATACTGGTGAGAAGGGAAGCTTCGACTCATTTCAACCAGCTTCAATCCTGGGTTACTCAGCTGGCAGCTCAGAAAGAACACAAAAAGAAGGGGTTAACAACCCCCAGTCCTTGTTCTCACTGTCAGTACATAGCTCAAGAATAAACAGACAGTCAGATATAGACATTGACCATCCATTCTCATCAATTATTTTGACCACCTCAGTGGAAATGATTCATTCTTTTTTCCTTTTCAGCTGTGTGTGTGTGTGTTTGTGTGTGTGTGTGTGTTTTCTTGCTGTGCTGATTTGTTCATGGACATATACATACATACATATTTGTTTCTTTTTCTCTCATTTTTAGCATTTTTTAAATGTAGTTATTTTTCCTTGCCTTATCTTTTGAGGGTTAGGATTTTTGGTTTGTATATTTTTGTTTTGTTTTATATTGTTTTCATTTGTTTGTTTCTCTTTCCCTCTTCTGCTAACAAATTCTACTATTCTCTTTTCCTCTCTTCCTTTACTTTGTTTCTATTTTTTCTTCTTTGAACTTATAACCATCACCTGCTACATCTCTTCTGCATTCTCTCTGTTGACTTTTTTAAATTATAAACTCTTTCTACTTTCCTATCACATTTTTCTCTCTTAACTAAATTGTATTTTTACAATCTTTTAGAATTAATTGGTTATATAAATCCCACCCCCATAATTAAGGCTAATATAATCATTACTGCTGTGGATGACATAATTGACACCTATTGTTTGTTTTAAAGTCAGATCTAGTTCACAGTTATTATTTTTACTGTTGACAATTGCTCACCCCACCATTTTGTGTGTGTGTATAGTAATTAATGTTGAAGAAACTGGGTATTTAATTTAATGTTGTATATTGTTTACATTGGTTGTTGCTATTGTTTTTTACCTCTTGTTTTGTAAGCTGCTAGGAACCTACAGGGACACCACAAGTTCACAGGGTAGAGACTTTGCTGTTCAACCACAAATTAATGACACCCAATCTTCAGTTATATTTCAATATAAAGAATACAAGAGACAAAAACTCAAACTAACAACCAGATCTCAAGTGGAAACAGTTAGGGGTGGGCCCCTAGGTCTCAACTACAGATGTCCATTGCTACAGCAATAACAGAAAATTAACACAGAGGTTGTGGGAACCACACCTACAAGGGGGTCTCAATCCAGATAGCTCTAGGACACTTTGGCAAGTGAAGACTGTGCCCTAAAAAGGCCTACATATAAGAGTGGAATAGAAATCCTTTCTAATAGATACATAAAACCCAACTAGGAACATAAGAAATATAAAAAAACAAGGTAACACACCACCTCCTTAAGTTTATAATTCACCAGAAACTGACCCCAAAGATACTGAAGTAGATAAAATATCAGATAAAGAATTATAAAAATGGGGGGGAAAAAGAAAGAAATATGGCTCACTTTTCACTGAGCAGCCTCTGGATCAGCTAAGTTCAGTTTGCTTTTCTGATCTACAGGTTTTATTTATTTATTTATTTATTTATTTATTTATTTATTTATTTATGGTGCTGGGATTGAACCCAGGGCCTTGTGCTTGACAGGCAAGCACTCTACCAACTGAGCTATATCCCCAGCCCCTGATCTACAGGTTTTTTTCTCTCCAAATTTATCCACTGTGTGTTTCTCTCTGCGTGTTAGCATTCCCTTCTGTGTTTATCCAGTGTTGCTGCTGCTGCCTTAACAGGCTTGGCTCTGACTAATTCTTGTTCTTTGTTCATTGGCTCAGAGCCTCTAAAGGACTCTGACTCTACAATATTGAATTTCAGTGAATTCCCTCTTACCCACCTCACTGAGAAGCAGTACTCCTGCTGTTTGAATCTTGAGCCATTAAATACACTTTTAAGTAAAAGAAGCTAATTTGAAAAGGCAAAATACCATATGATTTCAACTACATGATATGGAAAAGGCAAAATTATAGAGACAGTAAAAGGATTGATGGATGCCAGGGGTTAGAGGGAGAGAAGTATTAATTGGCAGAGAATAGGTCAGTGAAGGCAGTGAAAATACTCTGTATGTTACTATAATGTTGAAAACATATCACTATACATTTGTCTAAATACACAGTTGTATATATAGGAACACATATAAAACATAAACACCACTAGTAAACCCTGATGTAAACTACTGACCATATCAATTATAACAAAAGTACCACTCTGGTGGGGGATATTAATAATGAGAAGCCTATATATGAGTGGGGGGGCACATGATATATCTCTGTACAGTCTTTAGTTTTGCTTACAGGAAGGAAGGAAGGGAAGGAGAAAGAAAGGAAGAACTAGAGATGTCGGGAGGTATGGCTCAGTTGTAGAGTACTTGCCAAACATGCATGAGGCCCTGGGTTTGAGCCTCAGAAACATTCATCAACCACAAAAACCAAACAAACAGATGGCTAAGTACCTACTGATTTGATCTTACTGAAGCTGAAAGCTGTTTATGCAGATATTTAATACTACATAGGCACTGAAATATATGGAATAATTAAAACCACTTTCAAATTAACAGACCTCATGTTATTCAACAGATTCAAGACTTAAGAGTGAAGTTAAAGTGCTCTATGTGCATAATATGAAATGAATTTCATTCTGACATCATGTATAACAAATTAGAATAAATAATTTAATTAAAATAAAAGAGAGAAAAAAGCTGTGTAAGCCCTAACGTTTGACTCAATAAAACTCCCCTCTTATAGAACAGAAATCTTATTCATTACTAACATTTTATTTGTTTACACAATATGTTGTTACATATAGGAACACATATAAAATATAAACACATGCTGGAGTAATAAGAATGGAAAATACAAGAGAATAGATTTAAATTCATTGTTCGTTTAAACCAATGTTCTCCTCCCAAGATTTTTCATTTAAAAGTTGTCAATTATTAGTGAAATAACATAAAGGACCAAAAGTATTTCTGGAGAAAAAAAAATCTTTCCTTTGTGTGTATGTCCTAACACACACTTCTCACAAAGGCTTTAGTCATATTGGGTCAGGGCCACCTGAATGACCTTATTTTAACTTAATTCCTTTCTAAAGATTCTATCTCTGAGGCTGGGGTTGTGGCTCAATGGTAGAGCGCTCACCTAGAACAGGCAGGGCCCGGGTTCAATCTTCAGCACCACATAAAAATAAAGGTATTGTGTTGTGTCCATCTATACCTAAAAAATAAATATTAAAAAAAAAAAAGATTCGGGGCTGGAGATGTGGCTCAAGTGGTAACGCGCTCGCCTGGCATGCACGGGGCCCTGGGTTCGATCCTCGGCACCACATAAAATAAAATAAAGATGTTGTGTCCACCGAAAACTGAAAAATAAATATTAAAAAAAAAAAAAGATTCTATCTCCAAGTAGAGTCATATGCTTCGGTGTTGAGGTTAGACATAGGAATTTTATGTATACTTCTGACCCTAACAAAGCTTAAGCACATATGGAATTTTCTTAGAACAAAAGTGATCATTTGTTCATTTACTCAGTATTTTATTTATTTGTTTTCTCTTCCTTCCTGCTTCTCTCTCTCTCCCTTCCTTCCTTCTTTCCTTTATCCTTTATTTTTCTCTCTCTCCTTCCTTTCTTTTCTTCCTTCCTCCTTTCTTTCCTTTTACTTTAATATAGATATATGAGTAACATTATAATTTATCTGATTGAATTAAAAACGAGTGCTATTGGTCAATGGAACAGTTTCAGACAAAATATATTAACTTCTCGTGCTCAGTATTTTAAGTCAAATAAATGTCACTTGCAGCTCATTTAAGATTGAATACTACGTGCAGCACACACAGCTATGTACTTCCCTATGGGTTGATGTATTCAACAAACAGGGTAGCCTTATACAAGTTCCACTTTCATCAAAATTGTTGGTTACATTTTAAAAAGACACTTTTTTACTTAATTTCTAACTGTTTTTCTTTTGGAAATTGATTTGCAGAAACTTATTTATTTTTAATAACATTTTTATCTTTATATATGCTAGAAAAATCTTTATAGTTTATTTCTGATTTTTAAAGTTTGTCAAAAAGATTAAATTATATTAAATTTAATTTAATAAAAATTATATTAAATATGCAAATAAATTAAAAAAGAGTGAAGTTAAAGAGTCTCAGAATATCCTGTGGATGCAAATTTCAGGATGTATAAGATTTGAGAATATAATCTAATGTCAAATTTGATCTGTGAGGAACAATCAGTGCTGTCTTTCTCAATAGCTGGTTAAATATAGTCTAGAGCCATGTATTGGGTGTTTAATGTCAATTACTCCCCTCCCCTGGACTTTGTGCTGTTGATTGCTAAGATGACCCTAACTTTAATAAAGTTCTAAGCATGTGACACATGTTAACTCAAAAAATGGAGTTACAGTCCATGGATCCAGGCAGACCGAAAAGGCCAGGTGATGTTCTCAATCAAAGCCACTTGAATAGGGAAGATTTAGTCATAAACTCTAACTGCCAGGAATCTAAATAAAGAGATAATCATCTCAGAGAGGAGCAGCCAGTAGTAATTACTGCCTAGTACTCACATTACAGTTGTGAAACTATGTACAAAGTCAGACAAGCTAAATTTATTTCTATATGTTGAAAAGGCCAGGTCAGATGCATGCTGAGTTTTTACAAATTACAAAAGCAGGAGAAACTATATGACCTAATCCAGTGTTTGAGATGAGACCTTTCTTCCAAGGACAAAGTTCAGTTTCAGAATCCCTAGATTCTCTGCGTCCTGACAACTAATCCATATGCATTCTTTCTTTCTCCCTTCAAAGACTCAGTAAACTATGAGCAAGAAGATAAACCCAAGAGAAAGAGACCTATCTTATTCAGCTTGATACCAACCTGTTTCACAACTTCAATATCCCCCTTTTATTGCCCAAAGAGAGGTTCTAGGTTTAGGACGACAGTACTCATGAATTACCAAATCTGGGCAGCAATCTCTGAACAGCTTCCTATGGGTCTAAGTCTGTTACATTTCCATTAACACCAGGTTTAGAATTTCTACTACAAACAGTGTGTAGCAAAGAACAATGTAGCAATACAGCAGTCCCTTTAACAAAGCTGGATCTGGCTCCCATGGGATATAAGAATATGTCTAGACCAAATACATCGCTAACTCCTCAAATTAAGTCTTTGCCTTTCCCTGGAAGTAGTAATGTGGCTGAGTTCATGTAAACCTCATCATTTTTATATATTCCTCCATCAGAGGCATGTAAATTGGTACTTACATTATCTGGAATGTATATTCCAGATGGAAGACAGTCTGAATGCATGAAGTCATGTGCTTCACTTCCAATATGTAAAATCAATTTGAAACAAATATTCCTTTTATTTTTGTTTCCTCCTAGTCTAACAGGGAGAAAGTTAACCAGATTCCTTTCTGTGAGCCTTGATCCTTGGGCATGGTAGGATGAAATGTTACTGGACCTTCATTACATGGCCCAAGATACTGGAGCCATAACATGGTAGAAAACACTGTATGGTGCTGAGGATCGAACCCAGGGCCTTACATTAATTTGACATTAGATTATATTCTCAAATCTTATACATTCTGAAATTTGCATCCATAAGATATTCTGAGACTCTTTAACCTCACTCTTTTTAAAAAATTATTTGCATATTTAATATAATTTTTATATATTAAATTTAATATAATTTAATATAATCTTTTTGACAAACTTAAAAAAATCAGGAATAAACTATAAAGATTTTTCTAGCATATATAAAGATATATCCTGGCCACTGACCAAGGATATACACGTGGCCCCCAAATATGTACAAGTCTAAAAGGAATGTTGAGAGGACAAGGGAAGAAGCTACTAAGAGTCAAAAGCAGACTGAACACATTCTTTTACAGAAAGAAAAAAAAACTCATAAACTCTTGTATGCTTCAATTAGTGATGTGACAATGTAATGTACTGAAGTGGCTTCTGTGGACACTGTTTCATCCAATCTTTCTTAACCTCCAAGCACTCACCTGTGTGGCCATGGAGTGGGGAGTGTGGTCGTGGTAGTGTAGGAGATGTGCTAGAAGTCACAATCAAGCTCTTGCGGTTACTTGTCCGACAACTGCAATGAAAGCAAAATGTCAGTTATAACAGGGACACCATGATCCCAGAGACCTTGAGTAGCTATGGAGGAACAAAAGAGTGACACTAGCATATGGGCTGAGCAGTATACCATTTTAAATGGACTTAATCAGCAATTACTGCTTGTCCCAGTTATATTACATAATTTAGTGTGTTCCACCTTGCAATAAATTTTGTTGCTGCCTTGACTTTTGTCTTGTATTGCCATTGCGCTTTGCCAATGTTTTGGTTTGCTTCTTAAACAAACAAGAAGCTCTCTAAGGGTAACAACCATGTTTGAAATGATATCAAATGAAGAAAACCATGTGCACGCCTGTTATCCCAGCGGCTTGCAAGGCTGAGGTAGGAGAAGTGCAAGTTTGAAGCCAGCCTCAGCAATTTAGCGAGGCTGTAAGAAACCCTGTCTCAAAATAAAAAATAAAAAGGGCTAGAGATGTGGTTCAATGTGGCTCAGTGGTTAAGTGCCCCTGGGAGGGAGGGAGGGAGGGAAGGAAGGAAGGAAGGAAGGAAGGAAGGAAGGAAGGAAGGAAGGGAGGGAAAAAGGCAATTTTATTTAGAAAATAAACAGAAGTTAAAATATTCTGTTATCAAGACTTGGGGCTCAGTGGTAAGGAACTTGCCTAGCATGTGTAAGGGCCTGAGTTTAATCTCCAGCATGCAGAAATAAATAAATCTCCTATCTCACGAAATTAATGTTCTTGTCATAAGATACGGAAATATTAACTTAATCTATGGAATTTTAAATTATTATTTTTATAACAGCTTAATCAATAAAGTAAGTAATCTCATTTTATCATAAATTTCAGAACAGGCCTAGGTTTCTTCTACAAAACTGGTTTCTATCCCTCTAAAATCTGGAACAAGACAGGGATGCCCTCTCTCACCACTTCTATTCAACATAGTTCTTGAAACACTGGCCAGAGCAATTAGATAGGGAAAGAAATTAAAGGAATAACTATAGGAAAAGAAGAACTTAAACTAGCACTATTTGCTGACAATATGATTCTATATCTAGAAGACCCAAGAAACTTCTAGAACTAGTAAATGAATTCAGCAAAGTGGCAGGATATAAAATCAACTCCCATAAATCAAAGGCATTTCTGTATATCAGTGGCAAATCCTCTGAAAAGGAAATGAGGAAAAACTACCCCATTCACAATATCCTCAAAAAATAAAAAATAAAATACTTGGGAATCAACCTAACAAAAGAGGTGAAAGATCTTTACAATGAAAACTACAGAATCCTAAAGAGAGAAATAAAAGAAGACCTTAGAAGATGGAAAGATCTACCTTGCTCATGGATAGGCAGAATTAATATTATTAAAATGACCATACTACCAAAAGCATTATACAGGTTCAATGCAATTCTAATCAAAATCCCAATGGCATTCCTCATAGAAATAGAAAAAGCAATCATGAAATTCATCTGGAAAAATAAGAGACCCAGAATAGCTAAAGCAATTCTAAGCAGGAAGAGTGAAACAGGTAGTATCGCTATACCAGACCTTAAACTACTACAGAGTAATAGTAACAAAAACAGCATGGTACTGGCACCAAAACAGGCTAGTAGATCAATGGTACAGAATAGAGGACACAGAGACTAACCCACAAAAGTACAATTACCTTATATTAGACAAAGGTGCCAAAAGCATGCACTGGAGAAAGGATAGCATCTTCAACAAATGGTGCTGCGAAAACTGGAAATCCATATACAACAAAATGAAATTGAATCCCTATTTCTCACCATGCACAAAAGTTAACTCAAAATGGATCAAGGATCTAGGGATTAAACCAGAGACTCTGTGTCTAATAGAAAAAAAGTAGACCCTAATCTCCATCACGTGAGGCTAGGCCCCAACTTCCTTAATAAGACACCTATAGCCCAAGAATTAAAACCAAGAATCAACAAATAGGATGGATTCAAACTAAAAAGTTTTTTTCTCAGCAAGAGAAATAATATGTGAGGTGAATAGGGAGGCTTCATGCTGGGAACAAATTTTTACCCCTCACACAACAGATAGAGCTCTAATTTCTAGGGTAAACAAAGAACTCAAAAAGCTAAACACCAAAAAAACAAATAACCCAATCAACAAATGGGCCAAGGACCTGAACAGACACTTCTCAGAAGAGGATATACAATCAAGCAACAAATATACCAAAAAATGCTCATCATCTCTAGCAATCAGAGAAATGCAACTTAAAACTACTCTAAGATACCATCTCACTCCAGTAAGAATGGCAGCCATGATGAAGACAAAGAACGATAAGTGCTGGCAAGGATGCGGGGAAAAAGATACACTCATACACCGCTGGTGGGACTGCAAATTGATGCAGCCAATATGGAAAACAGTATGGAGATCCCTTGGTAAGCTGGGAATGGAACCACCATTTGACCCAGCTATTCCTCTTCTCGGACTATACCCAAAGGACCTAAAAACAGCATACTACAGGGACATAGTCACATCAATGTTTATAGCAGCACAGTTCACAATAGCTAGACTGTGGAGCCAACCTAGATGCCCTTCAATGGATGAATGGATAAAAAAAATGTGGCATATATACACAATGGAATATTACTCAGCACTAAAAAAATAATAAGATCATGCCATTTGCAGGGAAATGGATGGCATTAGAGCAGATTATGCTAAGTGAAGTTAGCCAATCCCCAAAAAACAAATGCCAAATGTCTTCTCTGATATAAGGGGGGTGACTCAAAATGGGATAGGGAGAAAGAGCAGGGTAAGAAGATTACCTCTACATAAGGAAGAGGAGTGGGAAAGAAAGGGAGGGAGAAGGGGAATTGCATGGATGGTGGAAGGAGACCCTCATCGTTATACAAAACACATGTATGAAGATGTGAGAGAAAAAAAGAGAGGATAGCGTTACCTTAGATTAGGTAGAGAGAAGTGATTGGAAGGGAGGGGAGGAAAGGAGATGGGGGGATAGAAAGGATAGTAGAATGAAACAGACATTAATATTACTGTGTGTATATATGTGACTATATATTGACCAATATGTAAATCTTGACCTTTATTATATTTTTAAATTAGTTCTAATTAGTTATACATGATAGTAGAATGCATTTGGAAATATCAAAAATAAATAGATTATAACATCTCATTCTTCTGGTTGTACATGATATAGAGTTACACAGGTCATGTAATCATATATGCACACAGGGTAGTCTTTATCTTATGTAAACTTATCATTTGACAAACATAACTCCTTTCTTTAAAATTCATATTCTACCTATATAAAAACATCACAAACGATAGACAGAATATTTCTAGTAACCAGGATAGTTCCCTGTGCCTCTTTCCACTCCCCGCCCACACCTCCCAACCCCAACCACTTTCTTTTATTACCATGTCTTAATTTTGTTTGCTGTTGGATTTCATATAAATGCAATTATATACTGTATGCCTGGCTTCTTTCGTTCCTAAAGTCTGTGTGATTCTTCATGAGACTCTTTTTTATTTAGTTTCAAGACAAGGTGCTTTCCTAGGTTTCCTTTTCTCTCAGTAGCAGTTCATTTTTCATTTTCTTTTCCTGCTTCCTTCTCTTCTTGACTGCTAAATGACTTGATGCTATGGGGGCTCAGGTCTGAAATATAATTTCTTCTTTTCTTAACACTCACTCCCTGAATGACGAGGTGTTTTTTTGTTTGTTTGTTTTGTTTTTGTTTTTTTGGTTTCATAACTTTCAAAACCATGTGGATGCTGATGATATCCAGCATTTCATTGCTAGCTCTTTGCTCTTTCTTTAGTGCAAAATTCATATCCAAGTGCCTTCTTGACATTTCCACCTGGATGTGTAAAAGGCATCTCAAGTAACATTTCCAAAATAGAACTCCTGAATTTCCTCTAATACCTGCTACTCTTCCCTGCCTTGTATCTCTCTCATGACATGATATCACCTTCATCCTAATGCTCTGGTAAACCCCACATATCTTCACTGATTCTTGTCTTTTTCTGAAACCCACATCCAAAACAAGCAGCAATTTCTGTTGCTTCAAAATATATCCTGAGTCTAGGGGTTGGGTTGTGGCTCAGTGGTAGAGCACTCATCTAGCAAGTATGAAGCACTGGGTTTGATCCTCAACTCTACATAAAAATAAATAAATCAAATAAAGGTATTATATATATATAAAAATCCTGAGACTAAACAATTCTCATTACCTCCATCCCTGTTACTACCCCAGCCTGTAGAGCATTTGTGAATGGAATGATCTTTCTCTTTCCACTCATCTCTTATTTGAATAAAGTGAAATCACTTTCTCATTGGTATTCCTGTTTTCACTCTTGTCCCTCTACTATCTAGTAAACCAAAGAAAAACCTGAAAAATATTTGGACACCAGGAAATAAGCAATGCAGAAGGGAGACTGCTAAGAGAAGGGAATCAAGGCAAGTCTCATGATTACTTAGGCTTATTATCTGGAGCAACTTTCCAGCAACAGCACAGGGAGGAATAACCCTACATATAGAGCCTCATGATCTCTCTAAGCTAAAGAGACTAGAGTTGAGAATCTAGGGAGGCCGAAGCAACTAGGAATTTCAGGACAGAATGCCAAAGAAAAGAAATCTATAGCAAATGGAAAGTGACACAGTAAGCTCTGGAGATCCGCACAGGGTTTCCCTAAAGTTTTATGCTGAGTACTAATCAATGCTAGGGGAAGAAACACCCAGGGAAAAGAACTGGTGAAACACTCCCTCCTGGTGCTCACACTAGGCTGGGACTAGACAAAGGTGAAATCTTATGATTCAGAGGATATTGGGTAGCGTACCCAGAAGTATTTTCTTTTTTTTTTTTAAAGATAGAGAATTTTTTTAATATTTATTTTTTTAGTTTTCGGCAGACACAACATCTTGTTTGTATGTGGTGCTGAGGATCGAACCCCGGCTGCATGCATGCCAGGCGAGCGCGCTACCGCTTGAGCCACCTCCCCAGCCCCTCAGAAGTATTTTCTTAGAAGCAAGGAAAAATTACCCCAAATGCTGTGCTGGACCCACAGAAGCTAGCTTGAAAGTAATCCTCAAAAACATCGAACTATTTCCAAGAAACATAACTGTAAGCCAGAAGAAAGTTTGAAAGGAATACAAAAATATGCAGCATACAAGGTAAAATTCAATTTTGCTATATAATACAAACCTATGAGGCATGAAAAAAAGTAGAAAAATAGGATCCAAAGTTGGGGGAAGATTAATAAACTGAGAGAATACAGATGATAGAATTAGTAGGAAGAACATCAAAGTCATTACTATATCCATGTTTTCAGAAAGGTAGGGGAAAAGAAAACATGACCATGCTAAGGAGAGATTATAGAAGATATATTTAAAGCACTGAACTTCCAGAGATTCAAATAGAGATGAAAATTAAATTGGATGGCATTAACAGGAGATTAGACACTATAGAAGCAAAGATTAGTCAACTTGAAGAAATAGCAAGAGAAAATATCTGAAATAAAACTCATAAAGGAATTTTTAAATGGAAAGAATATTTTTTGGTAATAGCCATACTAACAGGAATGAGGTGATATCTAAGTTTTTATTTGCATTACCCTGATGACTAACCATATTGAATACCTTTTCATATCACTTTTGGGTATTTTTTATGCCTTCTTTGAGAAATGTCTTTTCAGGTCTTTTGCCTATTTTTAAGTTGAGTTGTTTGAGTTCTTTAGAAATTTTGGATTAGCCCCTTATCAGATATACAGTTTGCAAATATTTTTTTTAATTTATAGTTGTAGATGGACAACATGCCTTTATTTTATTTATTTATTTTTTATGTGGTGCTAAGGATCAAACCTAGTGCCTCACACATGCTAGGCAAGTGCTCTGCTACTGAGCTACAGTCCAAGCCCTGCAAATATATTTTTCTTAATATCTTTATTTATTTTTATGTAGCGCTGAGGATTGAACCCAGTGCCTCACATGTGCAAGGCAGGCACTCTACTATTGAGCTACAGCCCCAGCCCCCTACAAATATTTTTTCCCAATCTGTAGGATACTGTTTCATTGTGTTGATTATTTCCTCTACTATGCAGAAGCTTTTTAATTTAATGTAATCCCATTTATTTAGTTTTTCTTTTGTGGTCTGAGCTTTGGTGTGTTATCCAAAAAGTCACCGCAAAGCCAATTTTTTTCATATATATTTGTTAATACCTTTAATTTTATTTATTTATATATGTTACTGAGGATCAAACCCAGTGCCTCACACACTTCAGGTGAGTGCTCTACCACTGAGCCACAATCCCAGCCCCACTGCAAAGCCAATTTATAGGAGCTTTCCCACTATGTTCTCTTCTATGAAGTCTATGTGTTCTGGCTACATATTTAGGAGTTTTATTCATTTTGAGATGATTTTTGAATAATGGTATAAGACAGAGGCCAATTTCACTCTTTGGCATGTCAAAATTCAGTTCTTCCCACATTACTTATTAAAGACAAAAAAAAATGTTTTCAAGGGTATGGAGAAAAGGGCACTCTAGGATACTAGTAGGAATGTAGACTGAACAGTCATCATGGAAAACAGTATGGAAGTTTCTAAACCAATTAAAATGTATCTACCATTTGACCCAACACTCCCTCCTAGCATATAGCCAAAGGAAATTAAATTACCACCTCATTCTCAATTCCTGCAGTTCCATGTCCATTGTATCATTATTCCCAATATCTAAGTGTACATACATACAATGGAATAATATTCAGCCCTAAAAAAAGAATGAGATCTTGCTATTTATTATAACATGGATGAGCATGGAGGACATTATATTAAGTGAAAAAAGTCAGACACATGAAGAAAAATATTGCATGATCTCACTTATATGTGGAATCTGAAAAAAAAAAAAAAACAGATATTGGGCTGGGATCATAGCTCAGTGGTAGAATACTTGCCTAGCATGTGTGAGGCACTAGGTTTGATCCTCAGAACCACATAAAAATAAATAAATAAAATAAAGGTATTGTGTCCATCAAAGAAAGGAAGGAAGGAAGGAAGACAAAAAGAAAGAAATAAAGAATGGATGGACACAGCAATGAACACAACATTACAACAGTAAGGATGAGATGGGATAGGGGAAGGAAATCAAGAAATGTAGATCAGAGAATACAAAGTAGCAGATGTGTAGGATGATTAAATCTAGAGATCTAATGTACAGCATGAGGATTATATATAATAAAACTGTACTATATATGGGATTTATATTAAATGAGTAGATTTTAGCTGCTCTTGCTGCACCAAAAAAAAAAAAAAAAGACAACAAACAATGGGTAACCATGTGAAATGGTGGATATGTTAATTTGCTTGACAAAAAGTTACCTTTTTACTATTTTTTATGTATTCTTATAACATCATATTGTATATCTTAAATATGCATAATAAAAATGTTGAAAAGAAAGAGAATTAGTGAGCTGTGGAACAACTTTAAGCAGACACTATTTGTAATCAGAAATTAGAATCCTTGAAAGAGAATAGGAAAAGACAAAAGATCGGGGTTTTTGTTTGTTTGTTTGTTTTTAAAGAAATAGTTGCCCAAAGATTTCCAATTTAATGACAACTAAAACCCGCAAATCCCAGAGGCTTAATAAACCTTAAGTACAAGACATATGAAGAAAAGTAAGCCAAAGCACATCATAATCAAGTTTCTTAAAACCAGTAATAGAGAGAAAATCTTAAGAGCAAACAGAAAAATTACATATCACAGAAGAAACAAAGAAAATGACATTACTTTTTTTGAAAAAAAAAATGCAAGACAGAAGACAATGAAAATCACTTAAGTATTGAACCTAGACTTCAATACCAAGCAAAAATATCTTTGAAAATCACAGTCAAAATAAAGACTTTTCCAGACACACAAAAGCTCTAATAATTCATTATCAGTAGGCCACCATCACCAGAAACCCTTTAGAAGAAAATGATACCAGGTGGAAATCTGGAAATCTTTCCTTGGATACAAAGGAAGGAAAGGCACCAGAAATGGTAAATATGTGCATAAATAGAAATTTCTTGGGGTTTTGTTTTGTTTTTGTAGTACGAGGGACTGAACCCATAGCCTCACACAAGTTAGGCAAGTGCTCCACCACTGAGTTACATCCCTAGCCCTTTGTTTGTTTTCCTTTTAAATTTTATTTTGAGTTAGAGTTTCCTAAATTGCCTGGACTGGCCTTGAACTTGCTATCCTCCTGCCTCAACTCCTGAGTAGTGAGGATTACAGGTTTTGTTTTTACTTTTTAATTCTTTTTAAAGTAGGGCTGAGGATGTAGCTCAGTGATAGAACACTTGCTTGCATGCATGAGCCACTGGGTTCAATCCCTAGTACCACAAAAATTTTATAACAAACAAACAAACAACTCTTGAAAGGGTAATTTTGCAGGTGCAGTGATAGTGCACACCCACACCTCTAGACCCAGATACTTGAGAGGCTAAGGCAGGAGGATTTCAAATTCAAGGCCAATCTTAATCTCAAAATAAGAATAAAAAAGGACTGGGGACACAGGCTCAGTGGTAGAGCACCCCTGGGTTAAATCCCCAGTACCACATAGAAAAATAAGTTTTTAAAGTATAATTAATTTTTTTAAAAAATATAATTTACTGGGTTGGGGCTGTAGCTCAGTGGTAGAGTGCCTGCCTCACACATGTGAGACACTGGGTTTGATCCTCAGCACCACATAAAAATAAAGATATTGTTGTGTCCATCTACAACTAAAAAAAATACAAAAAAGGATGCAGTTTCATATATATATATATAAAAACTTACTATGGAGTTTATAGCACCAAGCCTGGGAGGAAAGAAATGGAAGTATGCTGTTTAAAGCTCTTATATTAAATATACGAAGTATGGTATTAATTGAAGGTAATCTGTGGGAAGTTAAAATTTTATTATAAATTAAAGCAACTACTGAAAAAAGAAGAAAAATATAGTTAATCCAATAAAGGAAATAAAGTGAAATCATTAAAAACGGTCCAAGAAATCAGAAAAAGAAAAGAACAAATATAGTTGGGCTAAATAGAAACCAAATAGCAAGATAATAGATGTAAACCCTTAAAAGATATTCCTTTTAAAAAAATATTAATGCGGCTCAAGAGTTGGTAGCTTCCTCCTATTACGCAGTAATAGACATTTGTCATATCTTACCAGATCTTTAGTATCTCGGATTTATCAGACATCTGGTAAAATATGACAAATGTCTATTACTGTGTAGTCACTATGTAATGACTATGTGGGGACAGAACTGGACCATGTTAAGTGGTTTACTGTATTCCTAATCACACCAATAACTGCATTAAATACAAATGTTCTAAATATAGGCAATTAAGATAAAGATTATGAGATTGAACAAAATAATGGGACATAACTGTGGTTTTTTATTATTTGTGACAGCCAAACATCGAAAACCACTCCAAATGTACGTGGACAAGTAAATAATAAACAAATCATTGTACACAAACCATTCCACACAATGTAATACCACTTATCAATATCAAGGAATAAACTACTGATTTCACTCAACAGATGAATCTCAAAAATAGTTATGCCGAAATCAAGAAAGCCATGAAGAAAAGAGTATATATCGTATGATTTTACTTACACAAAATTCTAGAAAATGCTAACTAATCTGTAGTGACAGACTAGTAGTTGCCTAAACAGAGGCGGGAATGGATTTTAAAGTCTGAGGGAACATTTGAGAGTTATAGACATGTTTATATAATCTTTATGCTCGTTATCAAAATCATATGCTTAATGACTGTCATTGTTTTGGAAATGTATATGTATGCCAAAACTCATCAGACTATATAGTTAAAACATGTATAGTCTACTAGGGTTCAATCATACCTCAATAAAACTACAATTTTTTACCTTTTTATTAAGTAATATCATGTCACTTTTCCACTTAGAATTCTCCCAATCTCACTCAGTAAAACACAGCTCTCGTGATGTTCTTCAAGGTGTTGTCATATGGTCTGGGTCTCTGCCACCCCTCCCGCTGTAGCTCACTTTCCAGCCACACTGGGCTCACTTTTCTTGGAACAAGCCTTTCTGTCTAGAGCCTTACAACTGATATTCCCTTTGCTTAGAATGTTTCCATCAGAGAGCCTCAGGGCCTGGTCCCTCAAGTCCTTTAGGTCTTTTTTTTTTCTTTTTTCTTTTTTTTTTTAAATATTTATTTTTTAGTTCTCGGTGGACACAACATCTTTGTTTGTATGTGGTGCTGAGGATCAAACCCGGGCCGCACACATGCCAGGCGAGCACACTACCACTTGAGCCACATTCCCAGCCCTCCTTTAGGTCTTTGCTCAAGTGTGATTTCAGAGACTTCCCCCTCTGATCATTTTATTTAAAACTGTAACTCTTCCTCAAACATGCCCCCCCATCCTGATGTATTTATCTCCGCAGTATTTGCCATCATCTAACACGCTATGTATCTTACACTTTCATTTTGTTGTCTCTCTTCCCATTACAATCTGAACTCTATTAAGGCAGGGACTTCTGTTTAATGTGTTGACTGTTGTGTTCCCAATGATTACAACACTGCCTGGCACATGGTGGGCTCCTGATAAATATCTGTCACAAGGATTAAAATAAAGAAGATACCTGGCACATATAAGGCATATCAAACTATTATATTCTAAATTCATTGTGTATGAAAGTGTAAATCCCTTAAAACTTCAAGGATAGACAATTGATTCCAACTTCATTTGCCACGATCTTATTAAAACTTTAAAATAAATTGGAGATACTAAAGATCATATTTCTAGTTCACATGCCTCATGAGGGTACACATAATCTCACTTGGCAAATTTGTGACAGCTGCTCTGGGAAGGGGGAAAAAAAGGTCAGACACTCTGGTACAGATGCCATGACTCAGCTGAGATCCAAAACAAGGAACTGGCTAATGCATTTCAATGGGCTCTGGTCATTTTCTCAGGATCCTAAAAGATGAAGATTAAGCCTTCATTCATTCATCATAGGAAGATAAAAGTACTGGGTGGGTGTCCAGTCAGGGAGGTAACCTGGAAGTCCCTGAGCTAATGCTCTGCTATCAATTGCAAAGATTTGGTTTTTCAGAGTGAGGCCTCACATTTTATCTCTTCTTTCAGGTCTCTCCATGGCCACCTCAGTGAATAGTGGGAGTAAGGGCTGAAGCACACTGTACAATCTCTGCACTGCTGAACTGATATAATAAGGACTTAAAAGCTGCTTTTGGTAAAAGCACTGACTCTTCACTTGGGCATGCAGGTACCCAAATGGGTAGTTAAATTTAGCTTGGCATCTCTGTCTCCTTTTGCTATCTTATCTTAACCCATTAAGTCCCAAAATTTCAAAGTTACCATAAGGGGTATAAATATTGTGCAATTTAAGTTTCCATATGTGTTCCATATATGATATGATGGAACAAAATGGATTGTACTTTAGATCAGGCTCAACTTTGCACATAGGGAGGTTAATCATTATTAAGTTGGTAATACAAGGTAGATTAGTCCTAAATTAACCTAATCACTCTCCTCCCCATTCAAGGCTGAAGGTAGGAAGATAAGAGCAACTAAGATGTTTTCAAGATTATAGGGACATCATAATAAACAGGTTATCAACCACCAGCTTTTTTCTCCCATATTTTCTGTTGGTGCATTACAGTTGTTCATAACCGTACAGTTGTACAAACTGCGGGATTTGTTGTTACATATTCATATATGCACATGACATAAATTTGGCCAATAACATTACCTTGTATTTCCCCATTCCCTCCCCTCTCCTCTCTCCCTGGGCCCTTTCCTCTACTCCACTGATTTCCCTTTGATTTTCATGAGACTTCCACACACACCTTTCTTGTCCTTTTTCCTTTATAGCTTCCACATAAGAGATAAAACTTGTGACCCTTGACCTTCTGAGTTTGGCTTATTTTGCTTAACATAATGGTCTTCAGTTACATCAATTTTCCTTCAAGTGACATCATTTCATTCTTCTTTATGGATGATTAAAACTCTATTGTGTATGTGTGTGTGTGTGTGTGTATCCCATTCACTAATTCACCCCACTGATACCTAGGCTGGTACCATAGATTGGCTATTGTGAATTGTACTGCTATAAACATGGATATGCATATATCATTACGGTATGCTGACTTTAATTTTTTAGAATAAATACCAAAAGCCTAGTCTTTTGAGGAACCTCCATACTGATTTCCAGAGTGGTTATACTAACTTACAATCCTGCTACCAGTATAAAAGTTGCTTTTCTTCTATATTCTCTCCAGCATTTATTATTGTTTGTATTCTTGATGTCTGCCATTCTAACTGGAGTGAGGTGACATCTCAGTGTACTTTTAATTTGCATTTCTCTCATTGTTTCCTTTGTTGTACAGAAGCTTTTTAATTTGATGCCATCCCATTTTTTTAACTCTTGGCATTATTTCCTGAGGTTTACGGGTTCTATTGAGAAAGCTGGTGCCTGAACCTATATGCTGGAATGTCAAACCTACATTTTCTTCTAGGAGTTGATAGTTTCTGATCTAATTTCTAGGTCTTTGGTCCATTTTGATTTGACTTTTATGCAGGGGGTGTAATGAGAAGCTAGTCTCATTCTTCTACATGTAGATAACCAGTTTTCCCATTCTTCTACATGTAGATAACCAGCATCATTTGTTAAAAAGGCTGTCCTGTCCTTTCTCTAATGTATGTTTTGGGCACCTTTGTCAATGACTGTATCTGTGTGGGTTTGTCTCTGTGTCTTCCGTTTTAATCTCACTGGTCTATGTGTCTTGCTTTTTTTGTTTGTTTGTTTTTGTTTTGTCAGCAAAGTGCAGTTTTTGTTACTATAGCTCTGTAGTTAGATAGCTGAAGTCAGGCATTGTGATGCCTCCAGCTGCTTTTTTGGCTTAGAATTGCTTTGACTATTCTGAGTCTTTTATTTCTCCAAATGAATTTTAGGACTGTTTTTTCTAGTTCTGTGAAGAATATCATTGGTATTTTGATGGGGATGGCATTGAATCTGTATCTGTATACTGCTTTGGGAGTATGGCCATTTTATCTATATTAATCATGCCTACTAATGAACATAGGAGGTCTTTCCATCTTCTTATGTCTCTTCAATTTCTTTCTTCGGTATTCTATAGTTTTTTTTAATATTTATTTTTTAGGTGTAAATGGACACAACACAATGCCTTTATTTTTATGTGGTGCTGAGGATAGAACCCAGGTCCCACCCATGCTAGGCAAGTACTCTACCAATGAGCCACAACCCCAGCCCTATTATATAGTTTTCATTGAAGAGATCTTACACCTACTTTTCAACTACCTACTTTCAAAGGTCCTGTTCTAGACCACCAAAGTAGCACCTGAAAGACTTCAGTCATCTCCCTAAATAAAAGGAGATCTCAATCATAGTCCTAACTAATCCCATTTGTCATTCTAACCTATTTTCTCTCAGAGTTCTCTCTCTTTTCCAGCTTATCTCAACTTCCAGGAACATGGAGCCTTGTAGGCAATCCTTTCCCAGGTGTCAAGACACCAGAAGAATCAGACCTGAGATAATGATCAACCAAACTAGTATATCCAAGACTGTTTGACTATGCATGCTTCTTGCTCCACAACCCACTCACTTTTGTTTCTTCCCAATATAACCCCAAGAATATCGTTAGCACCTCTGAGAGATTTTCAGGCACTAGATTGCTATTTTTCTTCCTGGTGTGGCCATAGTGAGTATAAATTCCTGCCTTTGCCATGTGTCCCCTGCTTGTTCAAATCTGGTGAGTGGCAGAGCCTGGTTCATTGGAAAGCCTAAAGTTGGGTCTCTGGCCTAGGATTGCAGTAACTACGTGGCCATATTTGGAGATTATGTGGTTCTCAGTTTTAAAATATCCTTTAACTAGCTATCCAATAACTAAAAGGCACTTTACAAAATCGGATCCCTGCAAAAGCTGCCATAAATTTACTTATGAAGCCCACTTCCCAGCTTGAAGCAACATAGGGCATTAAGCAGGATGCCTGGTTGTAGATCTCTCAGTCCCCTCCAACTTCCCAACCTAGAGATCTAGCTGTTCCTAGGAACTTGAGCACTGGTTAATTCCTTTTATAATTTAGAATGAAGAAAAGATTACTTCTGTCTCATTAAGTGTAAACAAGATAGAGAAAAACCTGGAGCCATTTAAGGTCAAGCACTTCCAGATATTATTTTATAGTAATATCCAAATTATGTTCCCATTAAGACTGAGAGGCCAGTATGGGAGAATACATGCTTTCTTGCCAGACAAGGGAGATATTATTACTTACCCATTATATTATTATTATTTATCTCTTGCTTGGTTTTATCCTTCCAACCAATCTCTCTGGTTTACCCTTATCCCTAACCCTAGTCTATTCTTAACACTGTGATCTTTTTAAAGGATAAATCGTATGATTTCACTCCTCTGCTAATTTCCTTTTTTTAAAAAAAAATTTAAATTGTAGATGGACACAAAACTTTTATTTATTTATTTTTATATGGTGCTGAAGAGCTAATCCAGTGCCTCATACATGCGAAGCATACTCCCTGCCACTGAACTACAACCACAGGCCCTACTCTGCTAATTTCACATCTAGCTACAAAGACCCCCATCTTAATTTCCTCCCTTTACTGGGTCCTTCCCCCAGCTATTTAATGGCAAAAATTTCCTCCAAGACTTCACTCAAATGTCACATTCCCAATTTCCCTATAATACTGATCTTCTCCCCTAACCCCCTTTTCTCTACCTTTTCCCCCAGTAGCACTTATGACCTTATACTATACAAATTGATGAATTTATTATGATTAGTGACTATTTCTTCCCTAGAGGAAGGTCTAGGAGATATTCCAATCATCTAGAGATACTACCTAGAGAGTACAGTAGGTTCTCAGTGTTGTTGATCAAATGGATACATTTCTATAGAGGTAAATTCCTGATGGCACAAGGCAATGGAGGAACCAAGGAAAAAACTTTTGCTATAGACCAAAATTTTCTTTCCTCCAAGGCTAGTAGCAGCTCTTCTTGAATTAATTATTTAAAAATCTCTGCCCTATTGGTTTGGATATTATACATGATAGGATATTTATTGGGTGTCTACATTTCTAACAAATATTCAGAAAAATAACTATGTCTGAATAATCTATACTATACCGAATATACTATACTGCCAAGATTTTTTTTATAATAGTAAATGAAACAGTCTTGTCCTCAAAGAACTTACCCAGTGAGAGACAAAATGATTTCAGTAATCTATGTTTGATGCCCAAAAGCAGAGGGCCCTAATGAACCAAGAGAAGGAACATCTAATTGATTTTTCTAATAAAAAGTGAGAAGTATCAGAGATAGGTGAAGTGGCACACACCTGTGTGAGGCCCAGGGTTCAATATTCAGACCCAGACTCCCACCCACAAAATAATAATAATAATAATTATTATTATTATTATTATTATACCAATTTTTAAATGCACAAAATATTTTAATACATTTTATGAAAAAATATAATAGAGATGGTTAAAAAATAATGTGATGAGATGCTCATTAGTCATTAGGAAAATGCAAATTAATATCACAGT
This sequence comes from Marmota flaviventris, assembly GCF_047511675.1. Lineage (NCBI taxonomy): Eukaryota > Metazoa > Chordata > Mammalia > Rodentia > Sciuridae > Marmota > Marmota flaviventris. The sequence goes on along the minus strand of NC_092507.1, from coordinate 35,505,956 downwards.
GAGCTACTACTATATGCCCACTAGAATGTGCCTGGCATTTGTAAGACCCTGGGGTTCTATTCCCAGCATCCCCCCACCAAAAAAAAAAAAAAAAAAACAGTGAGCATAAACTTAATCATGCAACATAATTTCATTCCTAGGACTTTACCCAAGAGAGAAAAATATATATATGTGCCCACCCAAAGACATGTATGCAAATGTTCACAGGAATATCACATAACAGTCCCCAAATGGAAAAAATCCAAATGTCCATCAACTGCTGAACAGACTAACAATATGGTCTACACAATAATGGAATAAACAATAAAAAGGAACAAACTACTAATAAGTGCAACATAGATAATTTCAAAAACATGCTGAGTGAAAGAAGTCAGAAACCAAAAACTATAAATTGTATGATTCCATTTATAAGAAATGTTCAGAAATAGCAACATTACAGAGCCAAAAAACAGATTAGTGATTGCCTAAGGTTGGGAATAGAAGGAGTAAAATTAACTTACCAATGGGCACAAAAAAAATTGGGGTGATAGAAATGTTTTAAATTTAGATTATGGTGATTATTGGACAATTTTATAAATTTAGTAAAAACCATCAAATCACAATTGGTGAATTTTATAAATGTAAATTATAAAATTCATAAACTTTTTCTTTGGTACTGGAAATTGAACCCTTAGCCATTGAACCACATCCCTAGCCCTTTCTGAGGTCAGAAACTGATGGTTGTTTGCTTGGAAAGAACAGTACTGTCTGACAGGTATAGTGTGTTGGAGACCCAGCAAGGTGAAGAGAGCATACACAGAGAAGCTCAGTGGTTGCAAAAGATTAGTTATGAACATAAGAAATGATCAACTAAGAAAATAAATACAAGATAATGGGGATCAGCATTCTTACTGTCGAAGAAGGGAATTAAAAATATGAAAATAGAAAAAACTAGACTGAACTAGAATTGAAATAGAGGTATCAATGTGAACACATAGCTTTAAGATACATGTATAAGGAAAAAATGGCAGATTAGAGAAACCAACACCATATGGTAGCTGCATTCTGAGACTGAATCAAATAACAGTTCTGTAGCAGCAGGTTGAGGTGGGAAGGCTGTGGGAAAAGGCCAGTAGGCAACTCAGAGATCTAGCAATTGGGAAAATCAGAAATATCAGTTTCTACAAAAGAAAGAGAGTTAATAAAAGGAATACACCATAGAAGTACTAGGCACACAGTAGCACCATGGAAGAGAAGAAGTCCCCCTCCAACGAGCTGAAGGAAAATCTCCCAGGCAGTTTAGAAGCAGGTGCCAATGTCCACAACAAATTCAAAATCTGAGCAGAAAAGCTACTCAGACACTGAGAAGTCAGCTGGCTTGGGAAAATCCCAGCCCTTTCCAGCAGATTTAATGAAAATGGGAAAGCAGTTACAGCTTTGGACTTTCTAAGCAGGAAATTAGACATCTCTATTTTTCATTTTTCTTGCCTTTTTAAATTTTATTTTGTTTTGTTCTTGGTATGCTTTCTTTTTAAGTCCTCGAAACCCCACAGCCACTGAGGCTTTATTTTTACTAAACTGGTAGGTGCCCAAGTTGTGAGTCAATCTGGATAGAGGAGTGAGACTTAACAAAGACTCAGGGAAAGCTCTGAGCAATTGTGGGGGTCTATATCTTCTGTCTGCAGAAGTGTGAGAAGTGCTTTCATTTGAAACTATAAATCTGAACTCTGATCAGGGTCAGGTAGAAAGTGATGAACCTATAATATTCTACCACGAACCCTGCTACCTTCCCCAAACCCAGAAAGGTCTGGAGGATGGGCTGATGCACAAACCTCTCCTTAGAACATGGACTGAATTTCTCAGAATGAGGGGTGAGGCACATTCCAGATCAGTCCACAGGCTGGGGAGTGAGAGGGCTGGCTAGCAGGCCTGCCAAAGTTATATTCCAGTCTCAATAACAAAGCCCTATTGAGGTTGAATTCTGCTCTGAAATGGACAATACTCCCCCAATACTTGCTGCCATGCAAGGAGGGCTGGAGCTTAGCATATAGATTCCCCTAAGATATTTAGTCAGTTTGTGTCATAGCTGAAAACAAATAGTATGATATTACAGTCAAAAGAACATCCTCATAGCTGGAAGATTCTAGAATCAAAACCCCAGAAAAAAATGTCTCCATTTAGAAAATCTCAGGAAGAAAATCAAATCTTTTAATGAGTGTTGTTGCATAAGCTGTTCTATGTAAAGTGATACCTAGTATCTTCCCTCATTGTTTTTTTATCCAGTTCTAATAGATATATTTTGTAATTAATCAGATCCTTTGTGACACCTCTTTGCTTCTTTCTCATTCCCATTCCCTTCCCCTTCTCCATTCTTCGTTTCCTAATTCTATCTTTTGTCTCCCTTCTCTCCACCTTTTTCTTCTTTGTTCTCTTTATTTTTCAACCCTTCTTCCAATTCAAGTTAGTATACTACTATTAATCCTTAATCTTTTCAGCTTATTCTATATTATTTCTTACCCACTTTTCTTATTGGCTAACACAGTTGTAGAGATCATTAATAATAATTTTTTAGTATATAATGACATATGATTTGCTATGAAATTACTACTGTAATAGGCAGTTATTCTCTCATCTCAAAGTGGTACTGGTGATTAAACTTAGCACTTTGATTACACTGATCAGATGTGTTATAGCTAAGATATACACCCAGCCCAGGGCTTCCTGTAAAGAGATAGCTGCTCACTAAAAGATCCTCACATAAAAGAGGAAGAGAAATCCATCACACCAGATGTACAAATACAGGATCTCAGAAAACATGAAAAAAAAAACAACCAAAAAGATGCCTTCAAAAGTTTATTAACTCTGACCCCACCAACAACAACTGAATCCACAGGTATCAAAGTGGATGAAATCATGGACAAATAATTCAAAAAGTTGATTTTTAAAACAAATGATGAATTAAAAGAAGTTCTAAGAACTGAACTAAGAGAAAATACAGGATGGGAATAAGCATTTCGATAAACAGATTCTGAAAAAGAATCAAATCTTGGAAATGAAATACTCAATAAATCAAATACAAAATTCAGTTGAAAGTCTCTCCAATAGATTAGATCAAGAAGAAGAACAATCTCAGAGTTTGAAGACAAGGTAGCTAATCTTTATTAGAGAGTATTAAAAGGGGAGAAAAAGAAACTTCAATCAGAATATACAAGAACTCTAAGAAAACATTAAGATACCAAACTTAAGACTCATTAGCATTAAAGAAGGAGTAGAGATAGAAGCAAATGATACTGATAACTTATTCAATGAAATAATAGCAGACAATTTTTGAAACTTTAGGAATGAAAACTAGAAAAAAGTCCTAAAATGCATAAGATGAATAAAAGACCCCAAACAGTAAAGCAATTTTGAGTAAAAAAGAGCAACGCTGAAGGTATCACAATACCCAATTTCAAATTACACTACAGACCTAGAGTAACAAAACCAGTGGTACTGGCATAAAAACATACATGTACACCAATGGAACAGAAGACACAGAGACAAACCCATACAAATACAGTCACTGATCTTTGACAAAAGTGCCAAAAAACATATGTTTAAAAAAAAAAAACAGCCATTTAAGCAAATGGTGCTACAAAAATTGGATGTCCATATGTAGAATGAAACTAGATTTCTACTTCTCATCCTGTACAAAAGTCAATTCAAAATGGATCAAACACAGGCTGGGGATGTGGCTCAAGCGGTAACGCGTTCGCCTGGCATGTGTGGGGCGCTGGGTTCGATCCTCAGCACCACATAAAAATAAAAATAAAGATGTTGTGTCCACCAAAACTAAAAAAAAATAAACATTTAAAAAAATGGATCAAACACCTAGGAAAAGCACTAGAAACTTTTCAACTGCTAGAAGAAAACAAAGGCAACACTCCAACATTTAGGCAAGTATATAAAAAAAAAACTTCACACACACACACACAAAAGGCAATCAGTAAATGGGCAAATGACACTTCTCAAAAAAAGTACAAGTGGCCAACAAATGTATAAAAGAAAAAAGTTCAACTTCTTTAACAATCAGGGAAACACAAAACAAACCTACACTCTTACTCCAATCCGAATGACAATCATCAAGAATAATAGTAACAAGCCAGGAACAGTAATGTATGTCTGTGATCCCAGCAACTCTAGAGACTGAGGCAGGAGGATCCCAAGTTCAAAGCAACCTTCAGCAACTTAGTGAGGCCCTAAGCAACTTAGCAAGAACTTGTCTCAAAATAAAAAATATAAAGAACTGAGGATGTGGTTCAGTGGTTAAGACCCCTGATTCAATGTCCAGTCAAAAAAAAAAAAAAAAGAATCCAAGTAATAATAGATACGGGTTAAAAGAACACTAACAAACTATTGATGGAGTTGTTAGTACAACCACAATGGAAATCAGTATGGGGGTTCCTCAGAAAACTAGGAATGGAACTACCATATGACCTAGCTATACAATTCCTCAGTATTTATCCAAAAGATTAAAGACAGCATATTATAAAGATACATTTGTACCTTTGTTTATAGAACATAATTCAATAACCAAGTTATGTAACCAGCCTAGGTGTCAACAGATAAATGGATAAATAAAATGTAATAATATATACAATGGAGTTTTATTCATTCATAAGAAAGTGCAAAATTATATCATTTGCAGGAGAGTAGATGAAACTGAAAAGCATCATGTTAAGTGAAATAAGTCAAATTCAGAGAATCAAGGGTCATATGTTTCTCTCCTATGTGGAAGCTAGAGACAAAAAAAGGGGGGGGGGTTTAAAAATACAAAAGGATTTCATAAAAATAGAAGGGAGAGCATTAAGTGTTCCGAGGAAGGGGGGAAAGGGGAAGAAAGAAGGGAAGGCAAGGGGGGTGACTGGGAAACGGAATTGATCAATTTATGTTATATGCATGAATGAATGTCACAATGAATCCTGCTATTATGTATAACTATTCTGCACCAATATAATTTTTTAAAAAAGATATGTGTGACACATGCACACATTCCCTGAGAAAAGTGAACCTAAATACCATCAATTCCCTCTACTATCCATATATTGGCTTTTAAATAATATTCTCCACCAAAAGAACTACACTCCTTAAAGAAATGGCTAATTAGAGGACAGGAATGGGAGGGTTCAAAATAAGCCAGACAGGAATATCTTATGGGGCCAAAAAGTAAGAAAGTATTCAAAGAATGATGGAGACCAGAAGCCAGCATGAAGAAATTCCCCTTGACCAAACAGTACAATATCAGCAACAAAGGATGTATTGATATTAACAGATTTTAAGCCATTATATAAAATAAGAATCTTTAGGTTCATGTGACATAATAAATGAGGAAATTAATAGGGAGAGCAGAGAGCTTTCTGTACAGTAGAATGCTAACTTATGAGTAAAAAAAAGAACAATGGAATTAGAAAAAGACTGTTTGGCAACCAGAGTAGTACACTAACATGGACACAAAACATCAATGGACACTACAAATAGTAGGCTGAAATTTGGGGAGGATAATTTAAATTTTTGAAAAACAGGAGGAATAGATCACTTTTCATTTCTTCTCACAAAATACTTTTTAAAAGAGAAAAAAGGTAACTTTATAGTGAAAACCTGGCAGGCACCACCTTAAATCAAGTGATCAAGGTTAACATGACAAAATGAAATCCTGTATCACCTGATTGGGTACAATAAGAAGAACATAACATCCAGATGGTGATATTCCTGCCCCAAATACATAACCTGAACATAATGTTGAGAGAATGACAGACATACTGAATAACTGGCTTATAATTTTCAAAAGTGTCAGCTTTTCTAAGCTGAAAAATTCTACCAAATTGCTCCAGATAGGAGATTAAAGAGAAATAACAACAAAACTCTAACATCCAGGGCATGGGTGTAGAGCTCAGGAATAGAGTCTTGACTTGCACACGGGAAGCCCTTGTTCAATCGCCAGCACCAAAGTGTCGGTGGGGAAGCCTAGAAAATTCCAACACATGATCATGGATCAGATTTTTAAAATCATATATATTTATGGTGTACAATGTGATGTCTTGAAAAATGTTGTTTGATCATATGTTGTGCAATGATCAAATCAGACTAATTAGTATATCCGTTATTTCAAATAGACACTTTTTCTGTGGTAAGAACATTTTATATCTTCTGTTTAAGCTACTTTGAAATATACAGTACACAAACTAGTCATTATGCTGCCAATAAAACATGATCTATCTAACTATAAATTCAAACCTATTGAAAAACATCTTCCCTTTTCCCATTTACCTTCCCATTCTCTGGTAACCACCATTCTATTGTTTATGAATTTGACTTTTAGATTCTACATATAAGTGAAATCATATGGTATCTATCTGTGTCTGAATTATTTCATTTCAATAATATCCTCTAGATTTATCCATGTTGTTGCAAATGGAAGAACTTCTTGTTTTGTTTTGTTTTGTTTTGTTTTTTAAGGCTGAACAGTATTCCATTGTGTATACACATATTTTTGTAATTCATTCAACAGTTAATGGACGTTTAGGTTGTTTTCTTAGCTATTGTGATTAATGCTGCAAAGAACACAGGTGCAGATATCTCTACAGAATGCTGATTTCAGGGCTGGGGTTATAGCTCAGTGGTAGAGAATTCACCTAGCACATGTGAGTACTGGGTTTGATCTTCAGCACCACTTAAAAATAAATAAATAAAATAAAGGTATTATTTCCACCTACATCTAAAAAATAAATAAAATAAAATACAAAGAATGCTGATTTCAATTCCTTTAGTATATACCCAGCTGTGACATTGCTGGTTCATAAGAGAATTCTCCTTTCAGTTTTTTGATTAACATTCATAATGTTTCTAAAATGGTTGTATTTACATTTCCACCAACAGTATATGAGAGGTTTCCTTTTCCCCACATTGTTGTAAACACTATTCCTTCATCTTTTTGATAACAGTCAATGTAGTAAGCCAGAGGCTATATCTCATTATGGTTTTAATGTGTATGTATTACTCTGACAAAGACATTAAACATTAAAAATGTTTACATATATGTATGTTGGTCATTTGCATATCCTTTGAGAAATGTCTATTCAAGTCCTTTGCTAGTTTTTTAACTGATTGAATGACTGATTCTGGGGATCAAATCCAGCGCTTCTACTAAACTAAGCATGCATTCTACCACTGAACTACACACCCACTATAGCCCTCCTTTGTCCATTTTTAATAGGGTTATTTATTTTATTTTTATTGAGAAGCTGAGTCTCTTGTATATTTTTTATGTTAGCCCCTTATCTGATGCATGATTTAAAGATATTTTCTCCCAGGGGCTGGAGATGTAGTTCAGTGGAATTACTTGAAGTTCAGTGGAAGAATGCTTGCCTTGCATGCACAAGGCCCTGAGTTGGAGCCCTAACACCACAAAAAAGCAAGTAAACAAACAAGGTCACTAATAAAAAGTGTTAGAAAAACTTCTCCCAGTCCTAGTACATAGATTACCTCTTACCTTTATCGTTTCCTTTGCTGTGCAATAGCATTTTAGTTTGATATAATCCCATTTGCCTACTTTTGCTTTCATTGCCTGTGCTTTTGGGGTTATACTGGATCAGATAATTTTGTTATAAAAGACATTACTGGGACATTTGGTGAAATATTAATTAAGTTTATGTATTACATGACAGTATTTATTAATGTTAATTTTCTGACTTGAATAGCTATATTGTGATTATGAAAATATATGTAGGAATTATTACATTCAGGGTGATGGGATATAATTTCAGGAGTTGATTTTCAAATAAATTAGGAAGGGCTGGCAAACATTTTGTGTAAAGGGCTAAATAATGAACATTTTAGGCTTTGCAGGCCACATGTAATCTGTGTCACATATTACTTGTTTGTTATAAACCTCTTTAAAAACTAATATTCATCTTTAGCTGTGGACTATACAAACACTTGGGCTTTCTTTTCTTGACCCATAGCTGTGAGGAAAAGTCTGAACTATTCTAAGAATCCTGAAATTAATTTTTAAAATTATCCAGGCATGGTCATGCACACTTGAATCTTAGCAAGTTAAGAGCCTGAGGCAGGAGGATTGCAAATCTCAGGTCAGCCTGGCCAATTTAGCAAGACTCTGTCTCAAAGTTTAAAAATATAAAAGGGCTGGTGATGTTGCTCAGTGGTAGGATGTCCCTGAGTTCAATCCCTAGTACTGGATGGGGGTAGCAGGGAGTCTGCTGATGTCCAGAGAAATTACTTGAAAATTTTTGTGAATGACTTCAATAGAGTTGAAAGCTGAACACCTACTAGATAAAAAGGATCTTTAGTTCTACCCCATGCTAGGAACATTTCTGTTGCCAATATGGATTTATTCTCCTGCTCAGAGGTCCTACTATGTGGCTAGGTGTACAGACAGACAGACATATGTCATCTCAATATTCAAGAAGAGGAAAACAAATTCCCTTCATATGATATTAGGAAATAAATTCTTCATCTATAAGGAACACTTTAATATGACTTTTCAGTTGGCTACACTGGGATAGCATTTCTCACCAAAAGTTCAAAAGTTTGACACTACTTTCTGAAGGCAAGACTATGAGCAATGGTGAAAATACAAAATAGCATAACTGGACAAACCTAATAAAATTACATATACTTTTATTCTTTGACTCAGCAATCCCAGATCTAGAAATTCATCCTGAAGATATAAATACAACAATAAGAAAATATACAGTCATGCACTAATGATAGGGATATATTCTGAGAAACACATTTTCAAATGATTTTGTCATTGTACATACATCAAGTATACTTATATAAACCTAAATGGTGTAGCTTACATAACAAGGATATCAAGTGTATACATGTGTTATAGCCTATTCCTTCCAGGGCCATGATGAATAAAACAACATGAAATTAAATCAAGAGAAAATGGTGCAATCATTTTTCATGTATGAATAAACCTGAGATATATGAGGCTCTTGTCAGTTAAACAGCATACGGTTTTTTATAAGTACACTCTAAAATAACCATTAAAAGTATACTATAACAAATACATAAATCAGTAATATAGTCATTTATTGTCATCATCAAGCATAACAGACTACATATACATAATTGTATGTCCTATATGCTTTCATGTTTGGTAGCACAGTATGTTTGTTTACACCTTATATTGTGCTATAATGTTATAATAGCTTTATCACTAAGCAATGGGAAATTTTCAGTTTCATTATAATATTATGGGACCACCATAATATATGAGATCTATCACAGATGGAAAAGTCACTCTGGGCACGATTTTATATACATTATAAAATAACTAAAGTCATAAAAATTAATTCTTCTATGCCAAGGATCTGTCATAAAAATTATATGTGTCTGTCTCTACTCTTTGTGTACTAGTTCTTTAATGGCTGGATTCTCTTTCCCTGAATCCATCCTATCTATAAAATGAGGTAATCAGTACTGGCATCAGCTCCTTCTTTATCATCCAAGGACATGAAAGACGAACTCTGTGCCCCAGTCTTAAACAATCTGCCCCAAGATGACTTCTAAACACATTTCCTCTCTTTACCCAGCTTTCCTCTGCTGAGCATTGGGTTAGTTACTTATATAGCAAGTATCATAAACTTCTGGCTGCACTGCTCTGGGCAAAGAACCTTCACTACAAAGTAGAAAGCAGTTCATGTGAATCATTGATAAAGGAATAAACGACACTCAGGCTTTAAACTAAAGGTCAGTAAAGAGTTTACATAGGGCTGGGGATGTGGCTCAAGCGTTAGCACACTCGCCTGGCATGCATGCGCCCGGGTTCGATCCTCAGCACCACATACAAACAAAAATGTTGTGTCGGCCGAAAACTAAAAAATAAATATTAATTCTCTTTCTCTCTTTGAAAAAAAAAAAAAGAGTTTAGATAAGTCATTGTGGCACACACTTATAATCCCATCAACTTGGGAGGCTGAGGCGGGATGATCTTAAGTTTGAGGCCAGCCTCTGCCATTTAGCAAGGCCCTAACTCAAAATAAAATATAAAAAGAACTAGAGGGGCTGGGGATGTGCCTCAAGCGGTAGCGCGCTTGCCTGGCATGCGTGCGGCCCGGGATCGATCCTCAGCACCACATACAAACAAAGATGTGTCTGCCGAAAACTAAAAAAAAATAAGTATATAAATATAAAAAAATAAATAAATAAAATAAAAAGAACTAGAAATGTAGCTCAGTGGTAGAGTACCCCTGGGTTCAATCCCCAGTAACAAAAAGAACAAGGAAACAAAAACAAAAACAAAACCAGTCTAGCTGAGTTGACTCAAGGGTATATCACTGCACCTCAGGGTAGACAAGTAAGTAATGAGGAGAAAATTCCTTTTGTATAATATTATAGCTAGTAGGATGGGAATGGGAATATCATCTTCTGCAAACTCCTAATAATTCTTAAGATCTAGGTGATAATTATCAGAGGGCCAATACTATCAAAACGAAGGAGTGATCTGGCATTACCTGTTTCCTGACAGATGTGCATTACCAAATTATTAAGAAACTCCCCCATCAGAATCAGATCAAACAGCTTATAGGGAATATAGGGGTCATAAGAATATGTTAACCCTTTAGAGATTCAATGAGCAAAATCCAGGATCTGGTCAAGTCTCCATTAACAAGCAACTCAGTTTTTTCAATCAATTAAATTACAACAAGGAAAAGAAAGAGAAGGTGGGAAAACCCTTGATTAAAGGAGACATAAAATAACCAGACATACAAATCTGTCCATGACAATTTAGGTTTTGGCCTGTTGCCCCAGGATAGGCTAGGAATGTAGCTCAGATGTAGAATACTTGCCTAGCATGTGCCCTGGGTTTGATTTCCAACACCACAAAGGGTGTTGGGGGGAGACAGAGTATTACTTATTCCAAAAAAAATTATGAAAATCATTTGAACACTAACTAAACATTTGACAATATTGATAAATTATTAATTTAGGTATGTGCTAACATGATGTGGTTATTCTTTTAAAGAGTCCTTATCTTTAAAGATACAAACTGAATTATTTACACTTAAAATAACATTAAGTCTGGGATTTGCTTCAAAATAAGAAAGAAAAAAAGAGAAGGTGGGGCTGTAGAATATATACATATATATAATATTGACCTGAATTGATAATGTAGACACTGGGGCTATAGTACATCTTTCTCTTCTCTGGAATGCTCTTGAGATTTTTTTCCCATAATACAACATTATATTCAGTATAACAAAATTTTCCTACTTCTAGAAACAGAAATATTCTAGAACGCATCATCTTCCTACTTTTAAGCCAGGAGTGAGCATTTGGCACTTTGTTGAATAGAAAAGTCATATGTTTATAGTTATATTGAGAGTCTGGTGAAGCCAGGGTCTCTGAAAAACTCTCCCTATACAAGGTTTCCTGGGGTTAAATCAGCTAGTATTCTTCATTACTTCACCTTTCCATTAAAAAGACAAAACCCAAAACCAGTGTTCCCTTCCCTAATAAGAGAATAACTTCTCCTGAAGATACTCTGAAGTCACTCCTTCCCTGACACAGGATAAATGAATACCTGAATACCATTCTGATGAGTTTTCCACTGCCACATAATGGTCCTTTTAAAATAATGTAATTCAGATTGTTTCTCATTTGTGGGAGGCCATCCTTGCACATGATTCGAGTTACCTCCCTGGCTGGGTGAGAGGCGCTCGCTCGCTTAGACACATCTTCGTGTCCAGAGCTTTCCCCACCCTTCTCAGGTAGGAGGGCTTATCTGTGTGGAGGCATGTATGGCCACTACCCCGAAGACCCAATTGTCACACCTGACCTTGGGACACTGCCCCCCTTAATCTTCATTGGATGGGATTTTCCCCCAGAATTTTTTGTTCCCCAATAAAAGTCCACTCCCTGGCGTGTGTTCTCTCTCTCTCTCTCTGGCCTCTTCAGTAAACCTTGCTACCCTAATAGGTAGCTTGAGGCTGGGGGGTAGGAGAAGCCGTCCTGGAGCTGGTTTAAAGATAATTAGAGTCCGTCTCTTTAATTCAAACTCCCTTTGCATTTCTCACATAGCCCGAACCTTCACTTATGAAGCCTATGCTGGCCGCGGGCTACACTCATTTCCATCTCTGTCTTGGAAAGTCCAAAGGGCGTCTTCAGAGATAAAAATTAGTGAGCTGCATACAAGGGCAGTAGGGTACCTAGCTGCCATGGCCTTTCCTTAGCCAGGAAAAAGGCTTTCGTGGTAAGGATATATGGTAAGGGATACTATCCCCAGGAAAGTCAGAACACGAGAAAATGGAAACAAAATGAAGTTATGAGGATGGCAGGTATTAGTCTAAATGTGACATGTATTAACTTGTTTAATGCTTACTGCAATCCTTGAAGTAGTGTTATTACCCTCATTTTAATGATGCAGAATACTGACGTAGAAAAAAGGGAAGTCATTTGCCTATAACTGGTATATGGAAGGGTCAAGAAAAAAACAAGTTCTGGAGATGTTCCTCTTTTGGAATTAATTTGAAAAGCAGTTGTTTAAAAGAAGAAAGACAAGAAAAGCAGGTGTTGGTAAAATGAAAACAGTGCTTTCTGTTTGGCAGAAAATAATATTGATGCTAGCCCAAAAAGGGTTCAAAGGCTGCCTCATTTTGGAGGAGGTCCAAAGTAACACCTGTCCTTTTGCCATACAAGTCTACAAAAAGCCTCACACAGGAGGGGCCAGAGGGCTGACTGGCAAATGGCTGAAAGTTTCAATAGCAACCTCCTTGTTGCCAAAGAAATTCAAGCAAAGATTTAACAGCTAGACATTACATGGAAGGTATTGCTATGCAGTAAGAAAGCAGGTTAAAGCTAAAATCCTTCCAATACAGAGATCACTCTTCTAAGAATTTCTTGCTACAAACTCTCAAGTCTATGGCAATTCAAAACTAAATCAAAATCTAAATCATTCTATGTTCCAGGAAGGTACTACCATCAAAATTCTATCCCCAGCAGACCTACAGCTGGGACAGTAACCATGTCCTCTCTCTCTTCAGGGATACTAGTTAACACCACAGACTTCAACAATCTTTTAAAACAGGGTCATTCCAAAAATGCAATACTACCAATGCTTCAGTGCCAAGCAATGAAATGCAATCACAGTCTTAGAAGATTTACAAGTTGACTACAGGTTGGAGGTTATTTAATTCAATCAGATGATAATCAAATTTATTTTGCCTCTTAAAGTTGATCATACCCAACTGCTAGCATCAAGGTTGATCTATAACAGGCTCATCCCTTCCAATCAAGACACAAACAAGAATGGAGTATAGAACTAGATGGTACAGTGATGCACACCTGTAGCCCCAGCATTTGGGAGGCTGAGGAAGAAGAATCCCTTGAGTCTAGGAGTTCAGGGCCATCCTAAGTGACTATATGGGACCCCACCTCAAAACAAAACAAAACAAAAACTAAAGAATTGTAGTATAGAGTTAGAGTGGAAACAACAATTGTTCTTCAAATTATTATGGGCAATGATTTGTAAGATCCCAAGACTATCCATTTCTAAGATGCAATCAGTAAAGAGGTTGAATAACAACTTTGAACAGGGTCAGTTCTCACTACACTATGAAGCAAAGGGATGCTGGTTTTACCTCTTTGAGGAAATGCAGCCAAGTCTTAATAGCTGCACCAGTTTGCAAAGGCTGCCATAACAAAATATCACAGACTGGATGGCTTAAACAACAGAAGTTTGTTTCCTCAAAGTTTAGGAGTCTGGAAGTCCAGGAGTAAGGTGTTGGCAGAACTGGTTCTTTCTGAGGGCAAACTCCTTGATTTGCAAATGGCCATGTTCTCCCTATGTCTTCACAGACCTTCATTCTATGCGCATTTGTGTCCTAATCCTCTCTTCTTGTAAGGACATAAATCATACAGAATTAGGGTGCATCCCAATGACCTCATTTAACTTTAATTATCTCTCTAAAGACTGTTTCTAATTATAGTCACATTCTGAAGTACTGGGGATTAGGCCTTTAACCTATGAATTTTGGAGAGACATAATTCAGTTCATAACAATAGTTGTATTTCAAAAAGGATAAAAGACATTCCTATATGGCTACTGAGAGGTGGCAGTGTGTAGATCCTAACTCCTTCTCTCCTGGTCTATTTTTAAATAGGGGTCAAAGCCACTGCCAGTAACTCTCAATTTTTACTTCTTTTCTTATTCACATTATTTACTGAAACTGTTTTCCTCCTCTTTCCACTTACTCACTTGATTAATAACAATAAAGTTCAATAGGCACATATTCATGGGTAAGGATTTTGTAGAATGGAAGCCTGTCATTGTGTGCACTGTTTCTGTCCTAGATTCTAAATGTGAACACAGAGCACACCACTGATTGGTGGGGATAGAAAGAAACAGGAGTAAAAGCTAACAAAATGGAATGATGTAAGCATAGAAGAAAAACAGGTTTTTAAAAGCAGGCAATAAAAATAATGGCCTAGAAGTGACCCTGGACTGTGAGAATACCAATTCTCATCCCAGACTGAAGGGGGATTTATTAAAGAATGTTATAAATATGTCACCTTGGGATAAATGAAGACCTGGGGCTGCAAAATTTATTTTGGTTCAGAACACATTATACTGCATATGGGAAGTATCATAGAGAAGCAGAACAGTATAGTTTACGAGTATGATTTTTAAAGCCAGACTGCAGGTTTTAATCTCAGTTCTGCCATTTACCAGCTGTATTATCTTAAGCAATTTATTTAATCTCTCCAGCTGCCCCTTGTATGAAATGAACAGTGATAATAAAATCTATCCTCATGGAATCAGTGTGTGAAAACTGAATCACCTACAAATTTAAAGTTCTTAAAACAGTGACTGGAGCTATTAAGTCCTTGGTGTTTGTTAACTTACTAAATAAATACTACTCAATTCCACATATTTCATCAGAAACATTATAATAATAAAGGGGTTAAGACCATGGACATATTGGTATAAGAAGCTGTGGGGCTGAATGACAATTTCCACTACTTAGGAATAACTTCCTTAACCTCTCTGTAAAAGAGTGTCTTCACCTATAAAGCAGATTTATTTGGATTACCTACCTCATCAATAAAATGAACTTTTGTTGTTTACCTCATGAGAGTATTTTTATTTTTAAGGATTAAGTAAATAAACATATAGATCATTTAGAAAAAAGTTTAGTACACAATAAATGCTCAGCAAATGTTTCTTAATCTTCTTGTTTCATTTCTTAATTTTCTTCTATAGCCAAGATAAAAAAAAAGAATTTATTCTATTTCCACTATTTTTATCTAACAGGTTAGTAAGTCAACCAATAATCTCTGATAATAGAAACATGACCTTAAGGGTCTTCTCCTCCCTGCCAAGATGAGGAAACAGAGGTAAGATATACCCTTGTGCCTTTAAAATTTAAAAAAAAAAAAAAAAATCAGCTATGCATGGAAGACTACTCCTATAGTTCCAGCTACTCAGGAGGCTGAGGCATAAGGATGGATCACTTGGGCCCAGGAGTTTGAGGTCAGCTTGTGCACCATAGTGAGATCCTGTATAATAAAAACAAAACAAAACAAAAACCCTAAAATACTATCCCCGCAAAAAAAAAAAAACCAAATCACATGAAATATGTAAAACCATATATGATAGACAGAAGGAGAACACACAAAGTAAACCCTAAGATTGCCCCAGGAAACTGGAGGAATAACATGTCAACACAAGAATGGTTGGCAAAAAGAGCCCAGCAGTCTCCCTGAGTTAGGGAACAGAACTGAGAATGTGGGAATGCTAAGGTGGCTAGAATTTGTACGGCTGAGTATCAGAGAGCAGAGAGCTGTACAGAAAAAAAAAAACTCTGCAGGAAGTTCCTCTTTAAGTTTTTAACCAAGTACCAACCAGCACATGTGAAAAAGAAAATTGTCCAAGAAAAGGAGCAGGTGGTACTCTCTCCAGAGCTCACACAGTGCCAGGACAGTTTATGTTCCCATCAGTCCAAGGGGGAAAAAACAATAAACAGGTATCAGGTGGAGTACTCAGAAAGTATTGCTTTAGTAGAAAGGAAAAATCAGTCCCAAATGGTACTCTGGTCCTACCAAACCTAAAAGAGGTTAAGACTATGGACATATTGGTATAAGAAGTATACCAATAAAAGTATTCCTCAAAAAGTACCAAACTATTTCCAAATAACTGAATCCCAGAATCTCAAGATTATTTAAAAGAGTACAAAAATATTCTGTAAATAAGTTAAAGTTATCTTGTCATATCACTGAACTGATATTTTGCATGGAACAGATATAAAAGAAGAATAAACACCAATCAAACATGTGAACAAGTATAAGGGGAAAAATACCCATGAAATTTAACAAGTTTTTATCCCAATACTGCAAAACATTGCCCTAGGATGTGTGTTCTAGCTTCAAGCCATGTGCAAAGATTGGGCACACCTTAGGCTATAGGTGCTACTCAACTTACTGTCTTTCTCAGATTCATACCAAAGATCAGTTACTCCAGAAGAGGTGCCCTCAGGGGGGAGTCAATTTCTGACAATGTCCTATGTCATATCTTAACACTATCCCAAGTTGTCTTCAGAATTTGAGCTCCTATATCAAATCCTGTAATTCAAAGCTTGTACTTTCCACTTTTAGTTTTTAACTTTACTTTTTTTTTTGTTGTTGTTGTTGTTTCCTAACAAAAAGCTTTACCAAGGGGCTGGGGCTCAGAGGTAGAACACTCACCTAAGGCACTGGGTTCAATCCTCAGCACCACATAAAAATAAAATAAAGATATTGTGTTCACCTACAACTATAAAATAAATGTTTTAAAAAAGCTTCACCAATACCTACTAATCAATCACACCTTTCTTTTTGAATTTTTTTTTTTCCAACTGGCTTCCAAGATATCTTTCTTGGTTCTTCCTAAACAGCTAGTCTTTTCTGGTTTCTCCTTTGCCAGTTCATCATTATCTCCCTAACCTCTAGAAGTCAGATTACCTCAAGATTCAATCTTTGGACATATCTATTAAATGTCACTGGCTGGATGAACCCATAAATCTAATGATTCATATCATATATATCACCTCAGTTTCTAATTGTATACCTGTAACCCAGACCTTGTTTATCTCTCATTAAATGTGTAATTAACTATAGATATTTTCCAGTATCAGTTTATAGTCAACTCCAATTTTCTAGCTTTTCAGTCCAAAATTACTAGTCATCTTTAACTTCCCTTTTTTCACAAACCCTGAATCTAATCCATCAAAACAATCCATCAAATTCATCTTCAAAACACATTCCAAATCTAATCATTTCTTACACCTGCATCATCATAGGTTTAAATAACCATTGTCTCTTAACCTGGATTACACCAATAGCCAAAACTTTTGAACAGGATATTCTCTGACTTTAAACCCTCCAATGGCTACTTACCTCACTGAGCATAAAAATAAATACAATGGCATTTAAAGTTCTACTTAATCTGCCTCCCCACTACATCTCAGACCTGATTTCCTACCAATAATTACCTAATTTATTTGATACCAGGTTCATGGAACTCTGTGCTGCACAAACTATACATAAAGCAAGCTCCTAAACCAGGCCCTTGACACTGTTGTTGCATCAGCCTGAACACTTTTCCTTCAGATCCCTCCATTCTGGCTCCAAGACTTCCTTCTGATCTTTTCTCATATGTCAATTCATCAGTGAGGACTTCCCTGACCATCTCATAGAAAATGTCAACTCCTGGCTGGCCCTCACATTTTCTATTCCCCTTATTTTACTGCATTTTCTCAGTAGCAATTCTGGCCATCCATTATGTTATTTATCTACTCATTAACTTGTTTGTCTCTCTGTCTCCCCTAGAACCTAAGTTCAGAGGATTGGGACTTATCACTTTGTGGTCACTATTTTGTCTTCCATGCCCAAGGCTAAGTAAGTCCAGTGCATAGTATGCCCTGAAGTAATACTGAATATATAAAAAGGAAGGCAGAAAGAAATACAAGAGGACTGTTTTCATCAACTTAAACACATAATTTAACCCATTTTGGACTCCAATTTTCCTGCTGTGTAAAACATGGAGTTTGAATGTTTTAATCTTTGAAGATCTCTAGCACGCTGTCCTGCTCTGGAGTGGTCCAGCTCACAGGATAGCCCTGTGGTCAGGATGGGCACATAAACTATCTTAATATTAACATACTAACATATTTTTTTCTCCTGAAAATTTGAATATAGCAGAGATCTGTGAGTTCCCTTTATTCTTCTCTGGATAGGACTTAACTCTTACTTAGTTTCTTCCCATTATTAAGGAGTAAAGTATGGGTTTTATCTATAAGGTCAGAAGCAATCACCAAGACCCACATTCACATTACAACAGATTTCCTTACCTCCACTGCAGTGGGCAGCTGGAGCAGGGACTGCCAGGACTGCTGTGGGCTTGTGGGCTCAGGAAAAAGGCAAGAGGAGAAGTAGCCAGAACACAATCAGCACTAAACGGGATTTTAACAAGGGAGAAAGCTGGAGTTGATGTGGGTGAGAACTTATGCTGGTTTACATCGGCTCCTCGGCAAAGAGTAGAGATTCTGACAAGGACCATGGTAGGAAAAAAGAGGGTCAGTGATAATTTATCATCCAAAAAGAACATATTTAAAGTAGTTAGTTTAGAAATCAAGAAAATTAAGTGGTCAAAAATCATTCTCAAATATTCTACTTCAGTTCCAATGTCAGCAAAGAATGATGGGCTAAAACTTAATCTACAAAATTAAAGCCAAAAGTTTAAGCTTTGACTATTCAAAGTATTTAGAATTGACTTTGGGACAAACCAAACACTGTATAAATTTGCAACTCATCAACTAGTAAAAAGCAGGTAACAGTTCATGTTCAATGACTAAAACTTCCTAAAGAAATGTATATGTCCACAAAAGTAAAACATCCTCAAAAGTTTATAAATTTCTGACTATATCTACCATGACACCAAGTTATTTCGCTAACTCTTCCCTAATGAGTACATTAAATTATGTCATTTCATTCCCTACAATAAACTTTGCTTCTATTTAAATGTGCTTCTATTTTAATTTTAAATTTAAATTTCTGGGTTCCTTTTCTCCCTGAAAACAATCTAACCATCTTTTTATTTTTATTTTTTGTGGTGCTGGGGATCAAACCCAGGGCCTTGTGCATGCGAGGCAAGCATTCTACCAACTGAGCTATATTCCCCAGCCCCAATCTTAATATGTTCAGTCCTACTGAAGGTTATTAAATAAGATAATTAGATTCAAAACAGACAGGTGATAAATATAGATTTCTAATTTGTTGTCAATGGTAGATATGACCCAGATGATGAAAAATAAATGACAGATTTACAGTATTTAATTTGCTATAACATTGGCATGGCATATATATATATATATATATATATATATATATATATATATATAAAATATTTAATTATAATATTTTAATTACAAGATTAAAAAGTTACTTAAGTATCATAAAAGCACCTAACCTGTTTCAAAATAACATTACTTTCCTGTATTATTACTGCTGACTCTTTAGAATATGGATATGGTGTCCTTCTGCTTATGTTTAATTACACATATTTAGAAGAAATCTTTGCCTTCCTTCTCATTAACCCTTGAACTGACTTCAGCTTATTTCTTAGGTAAGTACATTGGAGGCAGGTGTGATAAAATAGGAAAGGGGAGGTTGGACAACTATTTAAAATTAGTCATGCCCAAATTTCCACAAGCTCAACATATTTTTCCTTGTATATAAGTTAGAGCTAATTAAACATACAATACACCACTTAATATTTGTTAGCATGAACAATATTGCTTATATCAAGTTTGAGAGCCTTAAATCTTACCACATAAAATGAAATTTAACTATTTTGATGGATGAATATATTATTGTTATTATAAAAGTCTATGACAACCAAATTTCATTTCCTTTTTAATCCTAATTACCACTCTGCAAACTGGTTATATGATGGGGTTTGAATCTAAGAAGCTGTGTTTGATAATGGAAAGATGATTTATAAACTACTTACTAGTTCCTTGGGTAGTATTTTCCAAATTTAGTCATTAAAACAAATACAAGGATTCCCAATACCACTGTATCAATATTCAAAAAAGCATGACTATTGACCACTTACATTTTTTTAAACTACAAACTACATTTTAAAATTTCATTTTCCTATCAAGTCATCTTTACTTTAATTAAGTTTCTTTTTTATGGCCATTTATAAGGGAATAAAATGCCCGATTATTTACTTCAAACAAGTGCTATTTTCCGGGGTCTGGTAGAATTAGTAGTAATTCAATCAATGAGCATCAACAGACATTGAAAGGCATCAGCCCAAAGGAAGCCACTGAAGAAATCCGACTAAGCCATAATGTCTGGGCATAAGCACTAACACCCAGGAAAAAAATCTGAAGTGCACTCTCTCCACCCTGTGAGTTAAGCAAAGGCATTTCAAGGTGAAATGGATTCTAGGACTCTTCTTCCATTGGTTCTCTATCTGATCAATTCCCTCAGCACTTCATTAAATAAACCTCAGTGGCTCTTGGAAATGTCACTCTGCAGTGGAGCCTTTCCTCATTTCTGAGACTTGAAATTCTCACATGATAAAGCACTTTTTTATATTGACCTATAGAGAAATAAGATTTAAGGCACATCCTAAAGGAGCCCCAGTTTGGCTCTAAAAGGGCAGGTCTGAGGGTCTGAGCTGACAGGCTAGGGGCAGAAATGCAACACTCTTCAGTCAGAGGAGGTACTTTTCATTTCCATCTATTTCTCACATTCCTGGGGCTTGTATTTGCAGCTTTGACACTAATTTTAAACTAGCACTTGCTTTCAATACAAGGAAAAAATTATTTTCGTTGTTATCGCAGTTCCCCAAGTGCCTAGGAACCCCTAAAATTATATCCAACTCAAGTTTCCTGAATTGGAAACTCCACAGCCTTGGACAGGGACCACGAATTTGACCTTGAATTACTGAAGCCAGCTCAACCCTCTTCCCGACAGGCATCTCCAAGGCAGTCTTCATCCAAGCAAATGAAGCTGTGTTAGTTGGCATTAGTTCTTTTCCTGACATTCTCCGGTTTCCAGTCAGAGACCCCAGCCTCCTTACTGAATCCGCAGGCAAGGTGCGCCCAGTCTCTCCCTTCTCCGTTTCATCATTCTCCTGGCTATTCAAGCTCTGCCCTCCTTGGCAGGAACTTCTCTCACACAAGGGATACATCAGCCAAAAGAAATTTACAAAGGCTCCCCAAACTTACAAGGAAAATTAAAGAACTTTTCTCCAAAACCATGATATTCAGAATCCCCTCTCCCCCCTAAAAAAGACCTAAGAGCCCAGGAGGCAGTAGGGAGCCAGAGTGAATTTCAGATCCCAAATGAATCAGCTGTCCTCTGATCTGCCTGACATCATTCACACTCAGTAGACAGCAAATCAGAGCCCCAGAGAGCACCTTGTTCCTTGTCAGTGACAAGCACCAAATTCCCTCCCCGACAAATCAGCTGCAACCTCCAACTCAGAGTTGGCAGCAGTGAAGGCCCTGGCAGAAACTGTACATACCAACTTGAAAACTCACACTATGTCAGAAATACTATTAACCCAGGAGGCATAGGCCAGGCTACAACAGCTGTTGCAATGAGCCGGGGATTAGAAGATAGCTCATTAATTTACCAATTTGGGATCTGTAATATGCTAAGAATAATCGGGCATTTCTGCAACACTGTTCATTCCCAGGCCTAGAGAAGGATGACAGGGCCTTAACATTAGAGCTTAAAGTATAGTCTTATTCAAATTCTGACTCTGACCAATTTAAGGAACTCATACTGCTTGAAAGCTCGAAACCACTTTTTATTCAATTTCTATTATTATCTAATCATTTGAAAAATCTTGTAATGAGAAAAGCCATAAGGAAAGTTGAGAAAATAAACCCATGGGCTGGGATTGTGGCTCAGTGGCAGAGTGCTTGCCTCGAGCATGTGAGGAACTATGTTCAATCCTCAGCACCACATACAAAAATAAATGAACAAAATAAAGACTGTGCCCATGGGGAAAAAAAAAGAAAAAGAAAATAAGCCCAGAAACTAGTTTAATTTCATTCAGTAACCATTAATGAAAGCATTTTTTTTTTGAAAGAGAGAGAGAATTTTTTTTTTAATATTTATTTTTTAGTTTTCGGCAGAAACAACACCTTTGTTTGTATGTGGTGCGAGGATCGAACCCGGGCCGCAAGCAAGCCAGGCGAGCGTGCTACCACTTGAGCCACATCCCCAGCCCAAATGAAAGCATTTATATGGCAGACTTTCTACAAGACTTAAAGTAAGCTGCAGAAGATCTCTTTTGAATTAAGCTACTTAACTTGTGTATGCTTTGGTTTCCCCACCTGTGAAATGAAGATAATTAAGGATGTAGTGAAGATAGGTACTTTCTGTCTTACATATATCTATCACAGAGAAAGCACCATAGAAGTGTTAGCTATTGATACCGGTCTTCCTCTCCGGGAACTATCTCCCACACTAAAGGGCATATGTCTAAATGAATAGGAAATCATCTGAGAAAGCCAAGGAACAAGGTAAACTATGAGTTAGAGACTGGCAGCCAAAAGGTAAGCAACAGTCTTGACCCTGCTGCAGAGGACCCAGCTAACACCAAAGGGCTCTTCTCATTCATCTAAATGGTAGAGTATGTTAAACTGTTTTCTAGAGTAACATTCAAAGGACTAACTAATTCATACTCCAACCAGTGCTTTTTCAATGTAGGTCACGGCTCTTTGGAAAATCTTAAAACCAACTTAGGAAGTCAGGATCAACTTTTTTTTTTTTAAGAGGATACAGAAATAGAAAAGAGAATATGAGAGCTTCACATATAAATTCTGTGAAATGTGTTTCTGACAACTACTGCTGAAATAATATAAACTATATGCAAACATGCATCATGAATAGCAATGAAAATCTATTTGTTATTAAGTGTCAGTGTCTAAAATATTTGAAAGACACTGTTCTGTTCTGTTTTGTTTTTGATTTTTATTCTGGTACTAGGAATTTAACCCAGGGCATTGTGCATGCTAGGCCTACCACTGAACTACATCTCTGGCCCTTTCTTTTTTTTTTTTTTTTAATTTTTTTATTGTTGGTTGTTCAAAACATTACATAGTTCTTGATATATCATATTTCACACTTTGATTCAAGTGGGTACCCTTCTTAAATTTTATTTTGAGACAGGGTCTAAGTTGCAGAGACTGGCCTCCAACTTGTGATACTCCTACCTCAAACTTCCATGCGGCTATAATTACAGGTGTTCATCATTGTACCAGGCTCACAGTTCTAGTTTAATCACGCAAGCAAATTCCCAACACTTAGCATCTGTAGGCACTCACTTTTCCCCCCACATATTTGTTTAATTCCTCAGCTCTCACAGCTCCGGTTCTCCATGAGTCCTAAAGATAACCGAATTCTCTCTCAGATATGTAACACCTCTCAGTAGTGCACTTTGGAAAGCATCACATTGATATCAAGGTCAGTCACAAAAGCCCCAGCCTCAGGCTGTCCCATCCGCAGCTGAGGCTTGCAATTATGGTAGGGTTCTAAGTTTCCTCTCGGTATTCTCCAGTTCTTCTTAATACTCAAGACAGGGCTCAACACTTTGCGGTACAGCAAATGAAACATCTACCTTTTCTTATTCATTTATACAACTTGATCGCAAACTTAGAGCCAGGGTAGAAAGGCCTCTGACATGGATCACTCATTTTAGAGATCCTGTGTTTGTGAAATAACATAAACACTAAAAAAGTTAGCTCATTAAAGAAATGAGGATGGGGGCTAGGGCTGTAGCTCAGTAGTAGAGTGCTTGCCTAACATGCATGAGGCGCTGGGTTCGATCCTCAGCACCACATAAAAATAAATAAATAAAATAAAGGCATTCTGTCCATCTACAAACCCAGGGGGAAAAAAAAAGGAAAGAAAGAAATGAGGATGCCTCTGCCAATGAGATATGACATTCTGCCCTAACAAAATGGAACCCTAAAAATCCACTCTTGTAACTTACTGTTTGGGCTCCAGGAAAACACTTTTCCATATTTTCATTCCCATATCCTTAAAAAAAAAAAAGGCAACTCTGTTGGAATTCCATGTGTGGATTATAAAACTGTAAATTTCAGAGAAAACTGTGCTTGAGAGTATGGAATATTTGGGCAGCACAGGGTTTTTGAAATGAAAAGACAACCTGTCAAATCTTTCTCTCAGATAATATGAAAATAATAATCTATTGCCTAAAAAAATTATTGACCTATACTAGAGTTAAACATCCACTTACCTGACTTCCTTCTGTTTACATTCATGGTTCTGAAAGTACTCATAATTTAAGTCAGGGTTCATAACAATTGTACACAGCAATTGAGAATCATTTTGAAGAATTAAGGAATTCATATTACTAGTAAATGTATTTAGGAACATTACAAAGGTAAGAAACCAACATTTTACACTGGCAAATGTTTAATTAATGCTAGAATCATAATTAACTTTATAAAAATGCATATCAGAGGTAATTAGAAATTATTTTAATAAGTTGAATTTAATCTTTAGTAATTTTGAATATTTAAAAAGAAGAATTTTTAAAGTATGGAAATTCTCCATTTTTGCATTTTAATTTATATTTTTGGTACTCTCTGAATACAACATCTTATTTTAAAATCCTACAGATCACTAAAAATGAAAATAAGTTGTACTCACTACAGAGGGGAAAATAAGAAAGTAGAGCTTGGGAAAGAAAAAAGAAAATTTACAAACAAGTTGTTCAAATTAAATTTGGAAAAAAACATTTGCTAACACCAAAAATGAACAGATTTTACCTGTACTTTACAAAAAGGCACACATAAAATTATTATCACTTAAGAAAACAGTAAATAAACAGAAATCATGGCCTTCAAAAAAGACAAGTAAATTCCATACAGAATGCTAATGTGATTGCTCTTAAAAAGAATAATACTATTTATCCAATATTTACCCAAATACAAAGATTCTCCCTTCATGGTTTAAAAGTAAAACAATCATAAAAAAACAAAGGGAAAGTTAGGTTTAATGTAAATGATTATGAAATTTGATGCTAAAATGCCTAAACATAAAAAGATGATTTAAAAAATGATAAAACAAATAGGATAGAATAAAGACTTAAATAGGGGGCTGGGGCTGGGACTCAGTGGTGGAGTCCCTGCCTTGCATATGTGAGGCACTGAGTTCAATCCTCTGTGCCACATAAAAATAAATAAATAAAGATATTGTGTCCATTTAAGAAAATATTTTTTAAAAATACTTAAATAAAATTAGTAACTTAACTGGTATTAAAGTAAGAGACAAAAATCATGCCTAACATTTTTAAAGGAAAATATTACTCAGTTCTATAGATTACAATAGGAACAAAATCATATTAGACAACAAATTATAATATACATATTACTGAGCTACGTGAATATGAAAAAAGGGAAGTAAAAATGAATGAGAATTTCATTAGATTTATACTTGATGCAAAAAAAATATACATTTTGAGAGAACCAAAAAAAAATCTTCCAATTTTAGGTACTGCCCTAAAAGACTAGAATATTTCCATGTGTAACTATGACATTATGGAACAGAACTAGCCATTCCACTACAAACCACCATATGACTAGACAAAATCCATAAGGCAACAGTTTTCAGGCTCTGGGAAACAGGTAATACAAGAATATACACCCAGAAAGAAAGAAAATTCAAAATGTGAGCTGCCCGCAAACTGCCTGGGAACACTTTTCTTACATGACACAGAGAGCTAGAGTTCAAATAGAGCACAGTAGTTCCACAAAGCTGAGGTGGCACATGTTAGAAGTCAGGGAAGCTAATCAAATAGACATTAATAATTCATCAAGAAAAACAACATATTAGGCCATAAAAGAAATCTCAAAAAATTTCAGGGGCTGGAATTGTAGCTCAGTGACAGAACACTTGCCTAGCATGTGCTGGGCAAAAATAAATAAATAAATAAAAATAAAGGCATTGTGAAAAAATTCTTTAAAAAAAAAGAAAAGAAGTTTCAAAAGGTTAAAATCCTATAAGTTACATTGCCTGACCAAAACCTGAAACTCAATTACCATAAAATACCCCAATATTTGGAAAGTAAATAACACACTTCTAAATAATCTACTGGTCAAATATGAAATGACAAAGGAAACTAAAAAGTACTTTGGATTAAACTATAATGAAGATACATGTACCAAACTTTATAGAATACAGCTAAAAGAGTTCTGAGAGGGAAATTTATACCTTTAAATGTTTATACTAAAACTTTTGTTATATAACTCTTGACACAATTTTTAAAGCTTTAAGAATTAATTCAAAGGGATTAAAACCCACACATTTAAAAGGTAAAATTATAAACTTCTAGATTGGCAAAGATCTTCATGATCTTGGGATAGGCAAAGATTTCTTGGACAGAACATGATTAGATACTAACCATGAAAACTCACAAACTAAACAATATTATAATTAAGACTTTCTGCTCTTTGAAACATGATATTCTAAAAAGGATAAGGTAAGCCACAGACAGGAAGAAAATAGTCTCTCTCTGTTTTAGAAAAGTGTATAATATCTGGAACTATACCTCTCTTACAACTCAAAAATCATTTTAAAAATTCGGTTTTTTTCAAAATGGGCAAAAGATTTGAACATTTATTTCATAAAATAAGATATACAATGACCAACAAGGGCATGGAAAACATCATTATTCATCTGTGAACTACAGGTTAAAACCTCAGTGAGATACCAGTCTATACCTACTCAAAAGGCTCACATGTAGTAACACGTGTCAGTCGGAAATTCAAGCACATTTTACCTAGTTCTCTGCTAAGGCTATCAGGAGGCTGTAATCAAGGTTTAACTGGGCTGTTTTCCTTTAGGAGACGTGATTCAGGAAGAATTCACTTTTTGGGGGAAGGGTGGGGAAGTACTGAGGATGGATCCCAGGACTTCCTGCATGCTAGCCAAGTACTCTATCACTGAGCTAAACTCCCAACTCAGTAAGAATACACTTCTAAGCCCATTCAGGTAGTTGGCAGGTATTTCCTTGTTGCTGTAGGACAAGGGGTCCTAATTTCTTGCTGGCTATCAGTTCCTAGAAGCTACTAGAAGTTCCTTTTCACCTAGGCTTTCCCAACATGGCTGCTTACTTCACCACACCAGT
Organism: Marmota flaviventris; assembly: GCF_047511675.1. Taxonomy (NCBI): domain Eukaryota; kingdom Metazoa; phylum Chordata; class Mammalia; order Rodentia; family Sciuridae; genus Marmota; species Marmota flaviventris. The sequence goes on along the minus strand of NC_092507.1, from coordinate 35,478,751 downwards.
ATGGTGTGGTGAATCCACTAGCTGGATAAAATCTTATATATTATTGTCCCAGAAGTGACAGCCCATCTGATAGGGTTCTGCTAGATTTTAGGAAACAACAGTTTATTGTCTTCAGTATTAATTTCAGTTACGTAAAATGTTTGCTTGTTAATGACCTTATTTTTAAAATCTGAATCTACCATCTTCTAGGTCAATGAAGTTTTATAAAAATACAGATACCCGGATTTACTCCAGACTCACTGTATCCCTTTACTTGATATTCCCAATATATTTTCAGTATTTTCTTGGTTTGTGGGTCGTGTCACAAGATTACTATATATTATACAACAAGATATTTTTCCACTGTAAAAACTATGTTCATGTTTTCTAAGTCAGATATAATATTCAGTGTCTTCTTTGAAAAGAACTTCTCTTAGCAACATGTTGTTAAGACTTTTTGGATTGAATTTACTATTCTTATTTTGCATGCCACAGAAACAACTCAATTCCTTTGTTAGTTGTATTATTTTTATTATAAACATTTATCTGAACTTTCACCACTGAAAAATTATCGGTAATAAATTAATCACAGATAGTTAAGTCTTTGTCATCTACAGAGATTTTGTCTTATGCCGATCCTGTCTGAAGGCTCTGCAATCAACCAGAAGTCAGATTCTGGGCCTTAACAAAAAAGTACTCAGAGATTCAGAAAAAAAGGACTACAGCAGGTATTTAAAACCACTGAGATGTCAAAGAATAGACTCTTGGGCACAAGCTTCCAGTGGCATCACTTGGACAATTGGACAATTTCCAGAGCATTCCAGTGTATTGAGTCAGAATTTCCAAAACTCTTTTTAGTTGACAAGCAGAATGTTAACCTAAGATTCAGTGAAATAAGAATTAACATACAGGACTGAATGAACTGAAGAGAGATGACTGTAGTCGTATGTTTGAAATACTTATTTTCTATGTCAGAAATTCAAGCACATTTTAGCTCTCTGCTAAGGGTATCAGGAGGCTGCAATCAAGGTGTATCTGAGCTGTTTGTTCCTTTAGGAGACTTGATTCAGGAAGAATTCACTTTTTTGGAGGAGTGGGAGAGGGTGATAGGCAGTACTGAGGATGGATCCGAGGACCTCCTGCATGCTAGCCAAGTACTCTACTACTGAGCTAAATCCCCAACTCAGAGAGAATACTCTTCTGAATCCATTTCTATATATGCCTACTTTCTATATATGAGACACTGTGCATGTACAAAATGTAACAACAAATTCCATTGTTATATATAATGTGTGAATTTAAAAAAAAGAAATGAAAAGAGACATTGAAAAGGATAAAAGATAAGACTTATGAATATGAGGAAGAAAAATCCAACAAGGACCACTAAAGTTTCCATCTTGAGGAAGTGCTACTACTTAGTAAGCTAGAAAATAAGAGTAATGCTGTTTTGTGAGAAAGACAATGACTACAGATTCATAAATGCTGAAGAAAGTTGAGGTCTCTGCAATATCCAAGTAGATTATAGTAAACTGACAGTTGTGAGGGCTAGAAATATAAATGTAGAATCATGAACTTAACAATGAGTTATTTCAACATAAACAATAACAAAAATGAGCTCTCAAGAATTTTTAGGTTCTATGTCCATGTACTTACAGTTCAGTAACAACTATGTCCATTTTCTAAAAACAAAATAATTTCTGTAAAGAAATTAGTGATGATTACTGTAACACCCCTGCCAACTTCTGCCAATACTTGCCTTCCCTCTAGATAGGTAGAGAAAATATGTGAAATCATTTTCTATAAAAGACCAAATTTTTTAAAAATATTTATTTTTTAGGTGTAGATGGACACAACACAATGCCTTTATTTTTATGTGGTGCTGAGGATCGAACCCGGGTCTCGCCCGTGGTAGGCGAGCGCTCTACCGCTGAGCCACAATCCCAGCCCAAAAGACCAAATTTTTAAAAGATAGGTTCTTACATAGAAAAAAGGTTACCAACTCTGCCTTCACAGTGCTTAAAGGCACCAAAATTACCACTTTTCAAAACCCCACAGAAAAACTAATCATCATCAATACCTCACGGGTTTATTACACTTATGTATCAGGTGATATCTCTTTTCAGTATATTATCCAGAAGCACTGATCCAGACATCAAGTTATATCACAGTGGGGAAGTACACGACAATGTGTCAGTTTCAGAAACACAAAGTTTCACACCTCACATCCTTGAACCCCAGGAAGGAACTCTTCAGGGCTCTAAGAATAAAAGCCAGCAAGACAGACAGACAGACAGACACACACACACACACACACACACACACACCACAATGGGCGAGACAGCTACCTTCTTCACTCTTAAAATCATTCCTTACCTCCACTGACAGCAGATATCCTCTAAGGAATAATGCAAGACATTTTGTGAAATCTGAGGCCAACTACCTTGATATGAAAATGATATTAGAAAGACGTGACTTTCTGGGTAACTTGTGACATGAACACTATTCACAAAGAACTCCCATTGGTAAGGGTTAGATATTAGTGCTGAAATTTGCAAACAAAACAAGTAATCCTAAATGAAAAGTATTGCCAGAAAGAGGTCCCCTCCACAGAATTGTACAAAGAAAGCCATTTAGAACCATTTTTATCTTGAAAAAACAAAATACTCTCCTGGCTTGGGTAAATAAATATAAATAACTTCAAAACTCCAAATTCTTTTTTCCCAGATATGTACACTTAAAACAAGGTTATCAATTTCTTGAGGTATAATATTCTGCACTAGATTTTTTAATGCATTTTTTTAAAAACCTAGATGGGTTTAAATATAAATAGCTTTCTAAAAATAAGAATGATTTAATTTCAGGAAGATAAGTTTAAAATAAACGATATGTGGCGCTGTGGGCTGGCGGGCTAGTGGGATGGCAGATGAGGAAGAAGACCCGACGTTTGAAGAGGAAAATGAAGAAATTGGAGGAGGTGCAGAAGGTGGACAGGGAAAAAGAAAGAGACTTTTTTCTAAAGAATTACGATGTATGATGTATGGGTTTGGGGATGACCAGAATCCTTACACTGAGTCAGTGGATATTCTTGAAGATCTTGTCATAGAGTTCATCACTGAAATGACTCACAAGGCAATGTCAATTGGAAGACAAGGTCGAGTACAAGTTGAAGATATCGTCTTCTTGATTCGAAAGGACCCAAGGAAGTTTGCTAGGGTTAAAGACTTGCTTACCATGAATGAAGAATTGAAACGAGCTAGAAAAGCATTTGATGAAGCAAACTACGGATCTTGATAATTTTTGTACTTCATGAAATTTCATTATATTCTGTGGAAATCATATATAATAATTGTGTATTTTGTTCAGTAATGTCCTAATATCTAGGCATGTAAATGAAAGATGGAGAAACAAAGTTTTCAGCCTTTATTTTCATGTCTTTGATTTTAGAGTGATCCTTGAGCCTTTAATTGCCTGCCTTTACATGACTATACTTGAATTACTTACTGAGTTTAATGACTACATGTAAGTTAAAGTACCTTACAAATTATGCAGTTCCTTCTGACTTTTGACTATCTAAAGGATGAAGTAGTATTTATGTGTTAGGTATATTTGTGCCATTATAAGCTATACTATAGCTGTTTAATATGTGAAATCTAAGTGTCATTTTGACTATGACAGCTGAGACATATGCCTTACATATTCTGAAGTTTTTAGACAACAGTGATCTTGAGATGTTATTAAAGATAGTGAACTGGTTTTCTTTTAAGGAGATGATATTTGAAACTACAAGTTTTTTGTAAGAATGTTTATGTGTCTTAAATGATAATTTGTTTTAATATTTTCTAAAGAGTGATTTTTTTATTTTTATTTTTTTGGAAACTTGAAAGTTTCATGTTGATGCTTCCATGTTGAAAGACTTTTTTGATTTAAAATCTTTTGGACTTAAAGTTACTTTTTAAGTTTTAGAACTCATTTTCCCAATCATCTATTTTCAGGAGCAGGAATGGCAATGTTTAATGAGCTAATGATAGGATAAGCATTTGGGGTAGTGTTTTTTTAACATATTTGTAAGTACTTGTGGAAATTTGTAGTTGACTAAAACTGTATGTAGCTACAAAAACCACTTTTGTAGTTCACAGTATACAGGTTTTGTGTGAATTTAGCTTACTGCATTAAATTATTGCCCTTAGCTTAAAATAAGGATTAAAATTGCATTTAAAGAGATCACTGGCCTGCCAGGTAGGGGAAGGGTGACCACCGACAGAAAAGGCCCAGTGGCCCAGGGCGGGACAGAGCTTCCAATCACTCCTGCAAGGTAGGCGGGCCTGCGACCCACCGGCAGAAGAGGAGCAGTCGCCTGCTGAGAGGTTGAGCCGCCCCCTCCCCCTGCGCCGGCATAGTAGAGGGAACTGGGACCAAAGACAGAGCAGGCCCAGCGGCCTGCTGAGGGGCAGAGCCGCCCCCCACCCCCCTCGCCTGCCAGGTAGGGGAAGGGTGACCACCGACAGAAAAGGCCCAGTGGCCCAGGGCGGGACAGAGCTTCCAATCACTCCTGCAAGGTAGGCGGGCCTGCGACCCACTGGCAGAAGAGGAGCAGCCGCCTGCTGAGAGGCTGAGCCGCCCCCTCCCCCTGCGCCGGCATAGTAGAGGGAACTGGGACCAAACACAGAGCAGGCCCAGCGGCCTGCTGAGGGGCAGAGCCGCCCCCCACCCCCCTCGCCTGCCAGGTAGGGGAAGGGTGACCACCGACAGAAAAGGCCCAGTGGCCCGCGGCGGGACAGAGCTTCCAATCACTCCTGCAAGGTAGGCGGGCCTGCGACCCACCGGCAGAAGAGGAGCAGCGGCCTGCTGGGAGGCAGAGCCGCCCCCTCCCCCCTGCGCCTGCAAGGTAGTCGGAACTGAGACCACCATCAGAACAGGTCAGACCTGCAACCGAGAGACAGAACAGGCCCAGTGGCCTGAGGAAGGGTAGAGCCGCCCCCCCCCCACACGCCTGCAAAGTAGGCGGACCTGCGACCCACTGGCAGTACAGCCCCAGAGGCCTGCAGAGGGGCAGTGCCGCTGCCTGCGCCTGCAAAGTAGGCAGAACTGCGACCACCGACAGAACAAGCCTAGCGGCCTGCAGAGGGACAGAGCCGCCGCCCGCGCCTGCAAGGACGGCAGACCTGCTACCGACTGGCAGAGCAGGCCCAGCGGCCTGCCGGCGTGGTAGGCACATTGCCCCAATTGGCGGAGGGGCAGAGCCGCCGCCCGTGCCTGCGAGGGAGACTTTGCAACTATACAAGACCAATATAAATATATAGGGGGAAAATTCAATAGCACAACAGTTTCACCAAGAAGAAAGGAACGCGAACAGTATGAAGAGACAAGGAAAGAAAGGACCACAAGCATTGCAGGTCAACTCAACTTTAGAAGAGGTAATAGCTGCAGCTGATGGAATGTCAGATAAAGAATTCAGGATATACATGCTTCAGATGATCTGGAGTCTCAAGGAAGACATCAGACAGCAAAATCAGACAATGAAAGATCACTTCAACAATGAATTACATAAACAAATCCAAGAAGCAAAAGATCAACTATACAGGGAAATAGAGGTTATAAAAAACAAACAAACAGAAATCCTAGAAATGCAGGAAGCAATAAGCCAACTTAAAAACTCAATTGAGAATACTACCAGCAGAGTAGAACACTTAGAAGACAGAACATCAGACAATGAAGATAAAGTATATCAACTTGAAAAGAACATAGACAGCTCAGCAAGACTGTTAAGAAACCATGAGCAGAACATCCAAGAAATATGGGATAACATCAAGAGACCAAATTTAAGAGTCATTGGGATACAGGAAGGAACAGAGTTTCAAACCAAAGGAATGAGCAATCTATTCAATGAAATAATTCGAGAAAACTTCCCAGATTTGAAGAATGAGACAGAACCCCAAATCCTAGAAGCCTACAGGACGCCGAATGTGCAAAATCATAAGAGACCCACACCTAGACACATTATAATGAAGATGCCCAACATACAGAACAAGGAGAGAATTTTAAAAGCTACAAGAGAAAGGAAGCAGATCACATTTAGGGGTAAGCCAATCAGGATAATAGCTGATCTTTCAACACAGACTCTGAAAGCTAGAAGATCCTGGAATAACATATTTCAAACACTGAAAGAAAATGGGTTCCAACCAAGAATTGTGTTTCCAGCGAAATTAAGCTTCAGGATGGAAGATGAAATTAAAACCTTCCACGATAAACAAAAGTTAAAAGAATTTGCAGCTAGAAAACCATCTCTTCAAAACATCCTTGGCAAAACATTACAGGAAGAGGAAATGGAAAATAACAATGAAAACCAACAGTGGGAGGTAGGACACTAAAGTGGGGAAAATAATCAAAGTGGAAAACAAACCATGTTTAGTAACATAAATAAACAAATATGGCTGGAAGAACAACCCATATCTCAATAATAACCCTAAATGTTAATGGCTTAAACTCACCAATTAAGAGACACAGGCTAGTAGAATGGATCACAAAACAAGACCCAACAATATGCTGCCTACAGGAGACGCATTTGATAGGAAAAGACATACATAGGCTGAAGGTGAAAGGTTGGGAAAAATCATATCACTCATATGGACTTCGGAAACAAGCAGGAGTATCCATACTCATATCAAATAAAATAGATTTTAAGCCAAAGTTAATCAAAAGGGATAAAGAGGGACACTACATACTGCTCAAGGGAACCATACACCAACAAGACATAACAATCATAAATATATATGCCCCAAACAATGGTGCAGCTATGTTCATCAAACAAACTCTTCTCAAGTTCAAGAGTCTAATAGACCACCATACAATAATCATGGGAGACTTCAACACACCTCTCTCACCACTGGACAGATCTTCCAAACAAAAGTTGAATAAGGAAACTATAGAACTCAATAACACAATTAATAACCTAGATTTAATTGACATATATAGAATATACCACCCAACATCAAACAGTTACACTTTTTTCTCAGCAGCACATGGATCCTTCTCAAAAATAGATCATATATTATGTCACAGGGAAACTCTTAGACAATACAAAGGAGTAGAGATAATACCATGCATCCTATCTGATCATAATGGAATGGAACTGAAAATCAACGATAAAAGAAGGAAGGAAAAAGAATATATCACTTGGAGAATGAACAATAGGTTACTGAATGATCAATGGGTTATAGAAGACATCAAGGAGGAAATTAAAAAATTCTTAGAGATTAATGAAAACACAGACACAACATATCGGAATCTATGGGACACATTGAAAGCAGTTCTAAGAGGAAAATTCATTGCTTGGAGTTCATTCCTTAAAAAAAGAAAAAACCAACAAATAAATGATCTCATACTTCATCTCAAAATCCTAGAAAAAGAAGAGCAAAACAACAGCAAAAGAAGTAGAAGGCAAGAAATAATTAAAATCAGAGCTGAAATCAATGAAATCGAAACAAAAGAAACAATTGAAAAAATTGACAAAACTAAAAGTTGGTTCTTTGAAAAAATAAACAAAATCGACAGACCCTTAGCCATGCTAGCGAAGAGAAGAAGAGAGAGAACTCAAATCACTAACATACGGGATGAAAGAGGCAATATCACAACAGACACTTCAGAAATACAGAAGATAATCAAAAATTATTTTGAATCCTTATACTCCAATAAATTAGAAGATAGTGAAGGCATAGATAAATTTCTTAAGTCATATGATCTGCCCAGATTGAGTCAGGAGGATATAGACAACCTAAACAGACCAATATCAATTGAGGAAATAGAAGAAACCATCAAAAGACTACCAACTAAGAAAAGCCCAGGACCGGATGGGTATACAGCAGAGTTTTACAAAACCTTTAAAGAGGAACTAATACCAATACTTTTCAAGCTACTTCGGGAAATAGAAAAAGAGGGAGAACTTCCAAATTCATTCTACGAGGCCAACATCACCCTGATACCTAAACCAGACAAAGACACTTCAAAGAAAGAAAACTACAGACCAATATCTCTAATGAACCTAGATGCAAAAATCCTCAATAAAATTCTGGCCACTCGGATACAAAGGCACATCAAAAAAATTGTGCACCATGATCAAGTAGGATTCATCCCTGGGATGCAAGGCTGGTTCAATATAAGGAAATCAATAAATGTTATTCACCACATCAATAGACTTAAAAATAAGAACCATATGATCATCTCGATAGATGCGGAAAAAGCATTCGACAAAGTACAGCATCCCTTTATGTTCAAAACTCTAGAAAAACTAGGGATAACAGGAACATACCTCAATATTGTAAAAGCAATCTATGCTAAGCCTCAGGCTAGCATCATTCTGAATGGAGAAAAATTGAAGGCATTCCCTCTAAAATCTGGAACAAGACAGGGATGCCCTCTCTCACCACTTCTATTCAACATAGTTCTCGAAACACTGGCCAGAGCAATTAGACAGACGAAAGAAATTAAAGGCATCAAAATAGGAAAAGAAGAACTTAAATTATCACTATTTGCAGATGACATGATTCTATACCTAGCAGACCCAAAAGGGTCTACAAAGAAACTATTAGAGCTAATAAATGAATTCAGCAAAGTGGCAGGATATAAAATCAACACGCATAAATCAAAGGCATTCCTGTATATCAGCGACAAATCCTCTGAAATGGAAATGAGGACAACCACTCCATTCACAATATCTTCAAAAAAAATAAAATACTTGGGAATCAACCTAACAAAAGAGGTGAAAGACTTATACAATGAAAACTACAGAACCCTAAAGAGAGAAATAGAAGAAGATCTTAGAAGATGGAAAAATATACCCTGTTCATGGATAGGCAGAACTAACATCATCAAAATGGCGATATTACCAAAAGTTCTCTATAGGTTTAATGCAATGCCAATCAAAATCCCAACGGCATTTCTTGTAGAAATAGAGAAAGCAATCATGAAATTCATATGGAAAAATAAAAGACCCAGAATAGCAAAAACAATGCTAAGCAGGAAGTGTGAATCAGGCGGTATAGCGATACCAGACTTCAAACTATATTACAGAGCAATAGTAACAAAAACAGCATGGTACTGGTACCAAAACAGGCGGGTGGACCAATGGTACAGAATAGAGGACACAGAAACCAATCCACAAAACTACAACTATCTTATATTTGATAAAGGGTCTAAAAGCATGCATTGGAGGAAGGATAGCATCTTCAACAAATGGTGCTGGGAAAACTGGAAATCCATATGCAACAAAATGAAACTGAATCCCTTTCTCTCGCCATGCACAAAAGTTAATTCAAAATGGATCAAGGAGCTTGATATCAAATCAGAGACGCGCCGTCTGATAGAAGAAAAAGTTGGCTACGATCTACAGTCGGTGGGGTCGGGCTCCAAATTCCTCAATAGGACACCCATAGCACAAAAGTTAATAACTAGAATCAACAAATGGGACTTACTCAAACTAAAAAGTTTTTTCTCAGCAAAAGATACAATAAGAGAGGTAAATAGAGAGCCTACATCCTGGGAGCAAATCTTTACTCCTCACACTTCAGATAGAGCCCTAATATCCAGAGTATACAAAGAGCTCAAAAAATTAGACAATAAGAGAACAAACAACCCAATCAACAAATGGGCCAAGGACCTGAACAGACACTTCTCAGAGGAGGACATACAGTCAATCAACAAGTACATGAAAAAATGCTCACCATCTCTAGCAGTCAGAGAAATGCAAATCAAAACCACCCTAAGATACCATCTCACTCCAGTTAGATTGGCAGCCATTATGAAGTCAAACAACAACAAGTGCTGGCGAGGATGTGGGGAAAAGGGTACACTTGTACATTGCTGGTGGGGCTGCAAATTGGTGCAGCCAATTTGGAAAGCAGTATGGAGATTTCTTGGAAAGCTGGGAATGGAGCCACCATTTGACCCAGCTATTCCCCTTCTCGGTCTATTCCCTAAAGACCTAAAAAGAGCATGCTACAGGGACACTGCTACATCGATGTTCATAGCAGCACAATTCACAATAGCTAGACTGTGGAACCAACCTAGATGCCCTTCAATGGATGAATGGATAAAAAAAATGTGGCATTTATACACAATGGAGTATTACTCTGCATTAAAAAATGACAAAATCATAGAATTTACAGGGAAATGGATGGCATTAGAGCAGATTATGCTAAGTGAAGCTAGCCAATCCCTAAAAAACAAATGTCAAATGTCTTCTTTGATATAAGGAGAGTAGCTAAGAACAGAGTAGGGTCGAAGAGCATGAGAAGAAGATTAACATTAAACAGGGATGAGAGGTGGGAGGGAAAGGGAGAGAGAAGGGAAAATGCATGGAAATGGAAGGAGACCCTCAGAGTTATACAAAAGTACATACAAGAGGAAGTGAGGGGAAGGGGAAAAATAATACAAGGGGGACAAACGAATGTCAGTAAAGGGGGCAGAGAGAGAAGAGGGGAGGGGAGGGGAGGGGAGGGGAGGGGGGATAGTAGAGGATAGGAAAGACAGCAGAATACAACAGACACTAGTATGGCAATATGTAAATCAATGGATGTGTAACTGACGTGATTCTGCAATCTGTATATGGGGTAAAAATGGGAGCTCATAACCCACTTGAATCAAATTGTGAAATATGATATATCAAGAACTATGTAATGTTTTGAACAGCCAACAATAAAAAATTAAAAAAAAAAAAAAAAAAAAAAAAAAAAAAAAAAAAAAAAATAAAGAGATCACTGAATGTTACTGTTTGTGAAACTGAGCTTTTTGATTCTACTTAAAAATAGTATCTATAAATCAGTACCTGAGAAAATTTTACTTTCTTAATCTATTGATACAAGGAATAAAGTATAAAAAATTAAACAGAAAAAAAAAAATAAAAAAAAAAAAATAAAATAAACGATATGTGACAGGCCAAAAGAAATTTCATAACCAACTCATCCCAACAATGCCCTTATCAGAATGGCAGACATGGCTGATGTTCTCATTCCTCATACTGGAACTTAACAGCTTTCTTTCCTATCATAACCTAATCACCACCACCACCCTGCCCCCCAGACTTCTGTTCTACACTCAAAACTGTCACCTTAAAGAGAAAATCAGTTCCTGAACAATCCAAATTAAAACTGAAATGTTTACTTCATAAAAACATATACCCTATGTCTTTTTTTTTAATTTTTAATTTTTTTTTTTTTTTTAGTTTTCGGTGGACACAACATCTTTTTGTTTTATTTTTTATTTGGTGCTAAGGATGGAACCCAGCGCCCCGCACATGCCAGGCAAGCGCGCTACCACTTGAGCCACATCCCCAGCCCCAACCCTATGTCTTTTAACTGACTATTTTTCCTCTGAATACTCATTATCACTGACCTACCATGTATGTCTTTGACTCTTTTTCGAGCAGAATAGAAACTCCATTAGTACAGGACTTTGTCAGCTTTACTTACTACTACTATATATCTAATATCTAGAATAGTGTCTGTATATAATTGGAATTGCAAGGATATACAGTAGATAAAGTTGAGCAAATGAAAAAGCAGATGGAGGCAAAAAGACAAACAAAAAATAGCACTTGTTATACCAAAAAAATGTCTAATAAATAGTAGTGCCAAGACTCAAACCCAGGTCATCCTGATTCGTAGGCCCAAGTTCTTTGTTTGTAAGCTATCCTTCCACTTATCAATTTGGAGACATTGGAGGAACTATTTGTTGGGTGAAAGTACACATATATTTATATTTATGTTCACATTTGTTTATTTATTTTATATTCTGGTGACTGAACCCTGGTGTGCTCTACCACAGAGCTACATTCCCAGCCCTGTTAATTTTTTATTTTTGGAAAGTTCTCACTAAGTTGCTAAAGCTGGCTTCAAATTTGTGATCCTCATGTCTCAGTCTCCCAAGCAGCTGGGATTATCAGCATGCAACACCATGTCTGGCTAGAAGAGTATGTTTTACATGATGTTAAGATATCACATGTCTAAAAACCCATTTTATAGTCCTGTCCATTTGAAAGCAGATACCATATTACAAGAAAAAGCATAACAAGTGAGAGCCTCCAAAATTACTGATATTCATTTATTTTATATTGCCCAGTTATTTTCAAAATTATGCTAAATTAATTAAGTGAAAATGAGGCTCTTAAGAGACAAGAACTAGCTGCAATCTCTAAATTTCTGTGTCCACAAACTATACTTCAGAAAATATGCCAAAGGAATATTTAGGGACTTTATACCTAGAATGGAGCACAGTATCTGTTCCTGTAGGAGCCACTCTGGGAGATGACAAACAGGAACACAAATGTAACGTCCCTCTCCTTCTGACCAGGACTCAGAAAACAATTATGAGAACTTCTAAAACTTTCCAGACTAGGCTACAAAAACAAGAAATGGCAGGTCACTGACTTTATGGATACCAGATGCAAACTATAAAGTATTAATTCAACTTATTCAAACACATGGTGGAACAATCAATCGTCTAGCTTCTCTATTATGAATTCTAAGAAATTCATTGTCTCCTTCTAAATACTACCTATAAACACTTATTCAGCTTTCTATAAAAGAGGTTCCATGGACCCTTCCAAACTGATTCTATGAAGCTAGTTTCACCCTGATGCCAAAACCAAACAAAGAAACATCAAGGAAAGAAAATTTCAGACCAATATCCCTGATGAACATAGATACAAAAATTCTTAATAAAATACTGGCAAATCATATACAAAAACATATTAAAAAGATGTTGTAGGGACAAATGAGGCAAGGTACTGAAGACACCAGGAAACAGTTTTATTTGGCTGCAGCCAGGTTCAGAGGGCACAGCTTTTGCTATAATCTATCAATCCCCTGAACCCCAAATTCAGGTAGTTTCAGAGTTTTATACCCAGCATGTAAGGGGAGGGGCTCAGAAGTTCACAGTCTGCAGAAGTTCACATAAAAACAGCTTTTTCTTTCACTGTTTTGGGCAAGTTAACTCTTCCAGGACAACACCTGAGAAGGGGAGAGCTTCTTCTCTCCTTTCTTTCCTCCCCCTGACAGTTGTTACCATGGAGCCCAGTTGGTAACTTATCTTAAAAATGTAGACATCTCTGTGAAGCCCAGCTCAAAGCCAGAGGACTTGTTTGCACATTTTTACAAACTACTATACTGGATATTTTTGTGAAAAACTAGTAAGGGGGTGTCCAGCACCTGGAGTGCTGATATCTTCTTGGCCATGGCCAAGTAAAACAGGGCGACAGAAAAATAGGAAGTTTATCTACATTGAACTCTTTTGCACAGACTATTTTGCTGACAGTCCTAAAATCAGCCATGGTGAAGATTTCTGGAGAAGCCCAGTTAACATTTTTCTATAGAGAAAGGGGGTGCCACTTCAAAGATAGTACACCATGATCAAGTGGGGTTCATCCCAGGGATGCAAGATTTGTTCAACATACAGAAATCAATAAACATAATTCATTACATCAGTAGACTTAAAGACAAGAATGACAAAATTATCTCAACAGATGTGGAAAAAGCATTTGATAAAATACAGCATACAGGGCTAGGGCTGTAGTTCAGTGGCAGAGCGCTTGACTAGCATGTGTGAGGCACTGGGTTCGATCATTAGCACCACATAAAAATAAATAAAATAAAGACATTCTATCCTTCTACAACTACAAGAAAAAATTTTAAAAAAATACAGCATCCATTCATGTTCAAAACACTATAAAAACTAGAGATACTAGGACATATCAACATTGTAAAAGCTATAGATGCTAAATCCAAGGCCAACATCATTCTAAGTAGAGAAAAACTGAAAGTATTCCCTCTACAAACTGGAACAAGACAGGGATGCCCTTTTTTACCATTTTTATTCAACATAGTCCTGGAAACTCTAGCCAGAGCAATTAGTCAGAAGAAAGAAACTAAAGAGAAACGAATAGGAAAAGAAGAACTCAAACTATCCCTACTTGCTGATGACATGATGCTACATTTAGAAGACCCAAAAACCTCCACCAGAAAACTTCTAGAACTCATAAATGGATTCAGCAAAGTAGCAGGATATAAAATTAACACCCATAAATCATTTGCATTCCTATACATCAGTGATAAATCAAATGAAAGAGAAATTAAGAAAACTATCTTATTCACAATAGCCTCAAAAATAAAATAAAATACTTTGGAATCGATCTAACAAAAGAGGTGAAAGACTTCTACGATAAAAAACTACAGAACACTAAAGAAAGAAACTGAAGACAACCTTGGAAGATGTAAAGATCTCCCATTTTCTTGGATAGGCAGAATTAATATTGTCAAAATGGCCATACTATCAAAAGCACTATACAAATTTAAAGCCATTTCTATTAAGGTTCCGATGACGTTCTTCATAGAAATAGAAAAAGCAGTCGTGAAATCCATTTGTAAAAATAAAAAGCCCAGGGTAGCCAAAGAAATCCTCAGCAAGAGGAGTGAAACAGGAGGCATCACAATACCAGATCTTAAAATATACTACAGAGCTATAGTACCCAAAACAGCATAGTATTGGCACCAAAACAGACATGAAGACTAAATGGTACAGAATAGAAGACACAGGACAAACCCACATAAATACAACTATCTCGTATTAGACAAAGGCGCCATAAATATGAATTGGAGAAAAGACAGCCTCTTCAACAAATGGTGCTAGGAAAACTGGAAATTCATATGTAACAAAATGAAGTTTGATCCCTATTTCTCACCATACACAAAACTCCAAGTGGATCTAGTACCTACGCATTAGACCAGAAACCGTATGCCTAAAAAAAAAAAAAATTGTAGGCCCAAATCTCCATCATATCAGCTTAGGAACTGACTTCCTCAACAAGACCCCTAAAGCACAAGAAGTAAAATTGAGAATCAATAAATGGGCCAGATTCAAACTAAAAAGCTTCACAGCAAAGGAAACAATCAAGAGCATGAAGAGAGAGCCTACAGAATGGGAGGTAATCTTTGCCACCTGCACCTGAAATACAACATTAATTTCCAGGACATATGAAGAACTCAAAAAGACTTAATACCAAAAAAAAATTAATAATTGGGCAAAAGAACTAAACAGACACTTAAAAGAAAAAGAAATATGATCAGCCAACAAATATATGAAAAAAAAAAGTTCATCATCTCTAGCTATTAGAGAAAATTCAAATTAAAACTACACTGAGATTTCATCTCACTCCAGTCAGAATAGCAATTATTAAGAATACAAGTAACAATAAATGTTGGGGAGGGTGTGGGGTAAAAGGTATACCGTATATTGCTGGTAGACTGCAACCACTCTGAAAAGCAGTATGGAGATTCCTCAGAAAACTTTGAATGGAACGACTATTTGACCCACTTATCATACTCCTTGGCATATACCCAAAGGACTTAAAATCAGCATTATAGTGACACAGCTACACCAATGTTTACAGTAACTCAATTTTTAATAGATAAGCTATGGAACCAATCTAAGTCCCCTTGAACAGAAATGAATGGATAAAGAAAATGTGGTACAAATACACAATAGAATATTATTCAGCCATAAAGAAGGATTAAATTATGGCATTTGCTGGTAATGGATGGAACTGAAGACTATCATGCTAAGTGAAATAGCCAATCCCAAAAAATCAAAGGCTGAATGCTCTCTCTGATATGCAGATGCAGATGCTGATTCATAATAGGTGGGGAGAAGTAGGAGTGGAGGTTCACTGGATTGAAAAGTGGGGAGTGGGGGAAGGAACAGGGTATGGGAATGGGAAATAGAGTAGAATGAATTGGACATAATTTTCCTATGTTCATATATGAATACACCAGTGTAACTCCACATCATGTACAACCACAAGAATGGGAAGTTATATTCCATGTATGTATAATATGTCAAAATACATTGTGCTGTCATGTATAACTCAAAAAAACAAAAAAAAATTTAAAAAAAGAAAAAGAAAAAAGAAGTTCCATGGAGTTCTGATTATGTGGGAAAGATGACCAAGCAGAAAGATCAAGTAACTAATACCCTCATTTAATGTAAGACAATTCAAGTCTAATCATAACTCCTATTTAAAAACATACCTAACTTGCTAGTGGTAATTTCTAGATTAGTGTCAGCCATGGTTTGAATATGCTTTGTCTTCTCCAAAATCCATGTTGAGATTTGATTTCCAAAATAACAGTATGGAGAAGTGGTGGAGGCACTGGCTTTTTGGCTAAGATCATGGGTAGTATCTGTTTTATCAGTTTAATATCTGATATATCCTCTATCCAAGGATAATATATTAAATAGATTTTTGGAGCAGGGAGATGGAACAGGAGCTTGCTCCATCCACTCCACGCATCAACCTGGTATCACAGTACTTCCGGGAATGGTGCACCCCCCCCCCCCACCCCGCACCCCCATACCATTTTCGGTTTGTTAAAGCAGCTTAACTTGATCTTTTTCTTTCTTTTTGTGCTTTCTTTATATATATATATTTCCCCCCGCCCCCCGCTTTTTTTCAGTTTGTTTGCTTTCTTACCTTGCGGAGGAGGGATTGGCGAAGTTGAATTTTATTCGGGCCCTGCATACTAAGTTCCCCACTACCTCCATGTTTTCCGTGGCTTTTTTTTTTTTTTTTCTAATAAACAATGTGCTTCTTACTAACAACAACAACAAAAAGGAGTGAATAGGTTAGGCAGGATTAATGTCTTTAGTGGGACTGAATTAGTGACCTCAAAAACAGGTTGCTACAGGTAAGCTGCCCTCTCCTATTTTGCCTCTTCTGCATTTGTCCCTTTTCCTAAATTGAATGGCACAAGGACCTCAACAGAAGCTAAGCAGATGCCAGTATCATGTTCTTGGACTTCCGAGCTCCAAAATCATGAACCAAAATAAACCTCTATTCTTTATAAATCATTCCAGATATTATAGCAACATAAAACACACTAAAAGCAATATTCATTCATGTGTCCTCCCTTCCTCTGAACAAATATTTTTCTGTCTCTAATTTTAGAAATTAAAAAAAAAGATAGTTTGTATTGAAGAACTTAAATTTTAACAGGAGCTCCTCAAAAGAGAATTTATCTAACCGAACCCTTTAACCTCAGAATTTAGAGTAGTTCCCAGCATAGAAGAGGTATAAGTGGATATTTAATGATGATCAGTTTTTAAATGTGAGTTGTTATTAAAAAGAGGAGGAAAAGATCATTTTGATCCTTCTTAATTAAACATTTTAAGGCAGTTGGAGTAGGCCTAACTTTGGATAGCATTAAAATTACCAAAAAATTCCTCTAGTTTAAAGCTAACATGACCAAAAATTCTTCCAGTACCAAATATTACTAAGGATATCCCTTCCCTCCTCTTCCTCCCCAGAATTTCCATTCACTGGAGGCACAGGTTCCTACAAGAACTAAGTGCCTCAGGCTTTAATCTATTTCACTTAATCTTAAGGAAAAAATCTCAGAGAGCTTCCAAATAGAGGGAACCAAGTGAAAAAAAAAAAAAAAAAAACGTCAGAAAGAATAGGAAAGTGACCAAATACAAATATTTGCTGAATACAATGCTGAAAAGCTATGCCCTCTCAGTTCTAGTTGTGCCTTTACCTTGCTTAGCTTATAGAAGAGTCAGGATGCTTGGAAAACTAGAACTGAAATCCACTCTTTTCTTTTTTTTAATATATTTTTGGATGTTGATAAACCTTTATTTTATTCATTTATTTATATGTAGTGCTGAGAATTGAACCCAGTACCTCACACATGCTAGACAAGCCTACCACCGAGCCACAACTCCAGCCCCAGAAATCCACCCTTAAAACTGAATTTAAAGAAAGAAATGTGCCCCTTAAATAACAATTTATCCAAATTGAATCCATAAGTTTATAAGAATTCTAAAAACAAATTTTAAAATAAAACTAAGTAGAAAGGAACTACCACATAATATTAAGTGATCCTTCTAACAGCTTTAATAAGAAGGAAAAGGAGGGGTCATGACCTTCATGTCATACATAAGGGAACTGACCTTTGAGGAGACAAATGATTTGTTTAGATTTACAAAAGTTGTTAAATGATATAGCCAAGACTGAACCCCCCAAATTTTCTGACTTATAATTAGAGTCTCCTTATATCAAACAACAAAAAGCTTCCATAAACTAGCCAAAAAGGCTTTACAAAAATCTCAGAGAACAATTTAATCATTGGATCGAATCAACCAGATCAAATCAAAATTCTGAAATGAAATTAACAGAAAGAATTACTATGTGTTTCATACACTTAATAAAACCACATGATGCATACACAAAGTACACTTCATAAAAAAGTATGAATATCACTGTGTCTTATTCCTTAATTATATCTCATATGTTTCTCCTTGAGGAAAAGTTGTCTTATAAAAGCTCTCTTTTCTTAGTGTTTGCCAAACTTAGCTTTTAGTAAATCATGATGGGTCTGAGTATATGGTATAAGTTATAAAATACAGGTTGTTCCTGGCCTCAACATGGAGAACATAATTCAGTAAGTTCACATTCTGGTTTTTTTGTTGTTTGTTTGTTTGTTTTTGTAGTGTTGAAGGTTGAACCCAGGGCCTCACACAAGCTCTGTCTCAAAGCTACATTTTTAGCCTTATGTTCTGCTTTTTTAACAAGCATTCTAGATGATTCTGATAGCCAGATCTATAATATTGTTCAAACAGAATTCTTGGAGAAAAAGTAGACCAAGAAAAAATTAAAACCCATGGATATACTATTTTCCAATCTCCCTAACCACCCTGAAGCCAGAATAAAATACAAAGGTTGGAGACCTACTTCAACCTAATATCCAAACTTAGCTGCCCAACTTGTCAGGGAGATTGGTCTCCCCCTAGGACCACGTTGTGGGACAGATTCTGATAAAAGAGTTTCAATTTTAATATCTTAACCTTCTTATCTTGAGTCTACCAAAACTCAGTAAATCCTCCCAAACAAGAATAAGATTGTGATGAAAGCTTACCCAAAATTCTGGCAAAAAATAAGAAAGAGAAGGGGACTGAAGGTGAAGAAGGATAGGAAAGAGAGGAAGCTCTGACCAGCTTGTCCATTGACTTTCCTGTCCTTGATAGAAATCAAATAAAAAACTAATTTTTTGAGTAGAATTTTTCCAAGGGATACTGAGAACAGTTCTTAAGAGGGATTCCTAAGCAGGAGATCATCATAATCACAATCATAATGGTAAAAATCATCTACTTACAAGCTGCCTCTTCTTGGAAGGCTCAACTCCTTCTGAAAAACAAAACACAGACAAGTTAGACAGAAACAGGGCCCTGAGTCCTGTAGGTCTGCCTAAATGTCCTAGGGTTGTCATCATAAAGGCAAAGACTAAATATTTCTAAACAATAACCTCTCCCTTTGTCTCTAAAAGGTCAGTGAAAACAAAAATGTCCGGATTATCTCTTTATTCTTCCTTCCTAAAAGGAATGTCTCTTAGAATACTTGCAATATTTTTCCCACTAGATGGAACCATCTCTCCAGTGTAGATTCTCTTTCCCAAGAACTGCTCATGAACTGTAAAGGATTCATATTATTAACAGCAGGGACATGAAAGAAATGAAATGGGATTGGGAGAAGGGGAAGAGTCAATTCAAAAATATTTAGACAAACAAGAATAGAAAATATGTAACAAAAAGATGATTAGCACTGGCATAAAAAAAAAAAAAAACTAACTCTTACAGCTTGGGGCCCTTGTGTCTTGCTTTCCTAAAGCTCACTCACCAGTCCCCTCTTAACAACTATTATTAATTTGTTGCTTATTTTTTCCTTAACATAAGGATCAGAGTTCATACCATTTATCATATATATTCATAAATAATTATTAGTACTATTTTGCATATTTTAAAATTATATATACATGGTTTCATATTAAATGTATTTATCTGTTAACTCAGTGACATTAGTCAACACTACAAAAATTAGTAGACTTGGGCTGGAGATGTGGCTTAATGGTAGAGAAGATGCCTAGCATGCTCAAGACCCTGGGTTTAATTCCTAGCACCACCAAAAAAAATAATGGTAGATTTGCCCATGTGGCTATATTTCACCTGAGTTTCAAAGAGTTTCACCTAATCTTTACAAAGAGTCCTATCTATAAATATGCTAATATTTATTTATCCACTCTTCAATAAATGAGCATTTAATTTTCTTTCAATGTTTTTCTTCTCTATCAAAAACAATACTCTTGTACTCGTTTCCTAGTGCACACATATACAAAGTTTCCTGGAAGCATACACTTAGAGGTAGAACTGCAAAGTCCTAAAGTATCAGATATTCCAAATTGTCTCCCCAAAACCACTGTACCAATTTATACCCCCCAACACTTTACAAGTGTTTTGTTTCCCAGATCTGTCTCCCAAATTCCAAACACTTGGACAACTAATTGTCTACTCAGTATCTCAAGGCCAACAAGTCCAAAAAAGAACTGTTCTTTCCACCAAAAAATGACTCCATCTCATAGCCTTTCCTCACCTCAAAAGAGACCAAAACTCTGGACAGCTGTATTTTTTTTTAATCCATCCGTCATTCTTTTTATTTTTTTTTTAAAGAGAGAGAGAGAGAGAGTTTTAATATTTATTTTTTAGTTTTTGGTGGACACAACATCTTTTATTTTTATTTTATGTGGTGCTAAGGATCGAACCCAGCGCCCCGCTCATGCCAGGCGAGCGCATTACTGCTTGAGCCACATCCCCAGCCCCCATCCATCATTCTTAAATGCTCTAAGTTTAAAATACATTCAGATTCCAACCATTTCTCACTATCTCCACAGACACATATCTCCATGCTCTTTACAAAAATTCTGGATCCAGTCATGTTTCAGACATTAGAATTTTAAGGGGGTTTTATTAAAAGTTAATTGTGTGTACATATGTATGTGTGTGGGTGTGCATGTGCACATGTATATACATATATACCTAACACCCCCAACAAGGACTGGGATAGCAACAAAATAAATTACATATATTAAAATTTTTGCAGCAAGATGTATGACAGTCACAATAAATGTAATAAAACTCTAAGCACAGTTTAATTTTGCTACCAAAAGAATTCAAAGTAAAGTAAGTTTTACCACTAAAGGTGTTAAGAAAAAATACTGTTGGCTTTTGGTATTGAATCTAAGCCACCATGGTCTCTTCTCTGCCCTCTCAACAATCTCCTAACTGGTATCTCATTTCTTCTTCAGTCATTGACCCTCTATAGTTTACGCTCAACACTGAGAGTGATCCTTCTTTTTTAAAAGCGGGGATTTTAATATAATTTTATAATAGTTACAATAACTTCTAAGGGTTCAGAACTTGATTGGTGGAGCTGAGAGAGTGTTTAAGCATATATGGTAGTCTATGTTACCCACAGTTTCATTTTTAAAATTTTTTAATTTATATATGACAACGGAATGCATTACAATTCATATTACACATATAGAGCACAAATTTTTCATAACTCTGGTTGTATACAAAGTATATTCACACCAATTCATGTCTTCATACATGTACTTTGGATAATGATGTCCATCACATTCCACCATCATTTCTAACCCCAGGCCCCCTCCCTTCCCCTCCTACCCCTCTGCCCTATCTAGAGTTCTTCTATTCCTCCCATGCTCCCCCCTCTCTACCCCACTATGAATCAGCCTCCTTATTTCAGAGAAAAACTTCGGCATTTGTTTTTCTGGGATTGGCTAACTTCACTTAGCATTATCTTCCCTAACTCCATCCATTTACCTGCAAATGCCATGATTTTATTCTCTTTTATTGCTGAGTAATATTCCATTGTGTATATATGCCACATTTCCTTTTCCCATTCATCTGTTGATAGACACCTAGGCTAGCTCCTTAACTTAGATATTGTGAACTGTACTGCTATAAACATAGATATGCATGAGTTGAAATTACTTGGTTACAGGCAAATATATGTTTATTTTTATAACAAACTACCAGGTCTGTTTCTAAAGTTCTTAGACCATGTTACATTCCCACTAACAATGCACGAGAGCCAGGTGCAATGGCACACACCTGTAATCCCAGTGGCTCTGGAGGCTGAGGCACTGAGAAACTCAGCAAGACCCTATCTCTAGATAAAATATGAAAAAGGGCTGGGGATGTGTTTCAGTAGTTAAACACCCCTGGGTTCCATCCCCAGTACCAAAAAACAAACAAACAAACAAAAACCCAAATGCACGAGAGTTCCAATTGCTTCAAATTCTAGCTAATACCTGTTACATTCACATTAAAAATAAAAGAATGTTCAATTATTCTTCATGCCAATGAATATAGTCTTTTAGCTATCTGGTAGATGGTAACTCACTGTGGCTTTCTTTAATTTTGCATTTTTCTGATGACTGATGGTACCGAACATAAATCTTCTACTTTTCATGTGCTTACAAACTATCAGTATACATTATCCTATGAAGTACCTTAAAATTTTTTCCCTCTTTTTAATTAGATTCTTTTTATTATTTTTTCATATATGCAAGACACAAGTTCTTTGTCTCATATATTTGTGAATACTTTCTCCCAGTATGTAGTCTATCTTACTGAAGTTGTCTTCTGATAAGCAAAAGTTTTTCATTTTGATGGTTAATTTGTCTCTTTCTCTCCCTCTCTCTTTCTCTTTCTTTCTCTCTCTCTGGGAGTGGTGGAATACTAGGAATCGAACCTAGGGGCACTAAACCACTAAGCCATACCCAGCCCTTTTTATTTTAAGACAGTCTCACTAAATTGCTTAGGGCCTTACTAAGTTGTTGAGGCTGGCCTCAAGTTGCTGGGATTACAGGCATGTGCCCCCGTGCCCTGACAATTTGTTGTTTTCAAAAAATGGTTAATGCTTTCTGTATAGTATCTAAGAAACTCTATCCACTCCAATGTGACAAAAATATTTTCCAACATTTTATTTCTACAGGGTTTATGGTTTTAGATTTGATTGTCTATGACCTATTTTGTATTAATTTTGAAATAATATGTAGGTGAGCTTAAGGTTCGTTTCTTGTTTGTTTGTTTGTTTCCATAAAGGCAATCTCTTAATTCAGCACCATTTATTGAAAGTGCTACACTTTCCCTAACAAACTGCTATAGTGCTTTTTTTGAAAAATCAAACTATAACAAAATGGTACTTCTGATTCTGTGGCTTTATATTAAGTCTTGAAGTCAAGCTGTGTAGCTCCTTAAATTGTACTTTCTCAAGAGTGCTGAGAATATTCTAGATTCTTTGCATTTCCACATAAATTTTAGAATCAGATCATTAATTTCTACAAGAAAGCCTGCTGTAATATCTCAAAACCATGAACACAGTATTCTCTACTTAGCTCTTCTTTAATGTTTTACAGTTTTTGTGGTTTTTTAAATTTTTAAAAAAATATTTATTTTGTAGTTATAGTTGGACACAATACCTTTATTTTACTTATTTATTTTTATGTGGTGCTGAGGGTCGAACCCAGAGCCTCACATGTGCTAGGTGAGTGGTCTACCACTGAGCCACAACCCCAGCCCTTAAATTTTTTTCTTTTAATGTTTTTTTTTTCAGTTGTTAATAGACCTTTATTTTATGTGCAGGACTGAGAATCAAACCCAGGGCTTCACATGTGCTAGGCAAGTACTCTACCACTGAGCCAAAACCCCAGCCCTGTTTTACAGTTTTTATAAAAGATCTTACACTTTTTAAAACTTATTCCTAAGGACACATTTTTAAAACTATTACAGATTTTAAAAATGTATTTTATTTTCCAATTGTTTGCATGTAGTATACAAATGCTATCAATTTTTATATATTGACAAATGTATTGTTACTTTGTTGAATTCACCATTATATTAATCATAATAACTTTGGTACATTCCTTAGGACTTTTCTATATAAACAATCATTAGGAAGCATTCTACTTCTTTCCATATTCTAGGATTGCCTATAAAATGTTGAATGAAAGTGGTAGACATCCTTGCTTGGTTTCTCATCTGATTTCAGAGGGAAAAAATTCAATATTTTACCACTAAATATTGTATTAGTAGTAGGTTTTTCATAAATAACTTTTATCAGATTGATAAAGTTCTTTTCTGTTCCCAATTTGCTTCAAATCTTATCCCTCCCCTACCCCCATGCTAGGAATGGAACCCAGGGCCTCACACATGTAAGACCAGCAGTTTACCACTGAGCTGTTTTGTCAAGTGCTTTCTCTGCATCTACTGAAATGCTCCTATAGTTTTTCTCTTCTGTTAATATGGAGAATTACAGTGATTAATTTTCTAGTATTGAACTCACTTTGCATTTCTGTATTAAACACACCTTCATCAAGTACATTGCTGGATTCTATTTGTTAATACTTCATTAATGATTTCTGTACCTATTTTCACAATGGATAACAGTCTTTAGTTTTTTTAATATATATTTTTTTATTTTGTTTATTTAGTTTTTTTATGTGGTGCTGGGGATCAAACCCAGTGCCTCATGCATGCTAGGCAAGGCTCTACCACTGAGCCACAACCCCAGCCCATCTTTAGTTTTCTATTATAATGAATGTCTTGTCAAATTTTGGTATCACAACAGTCCTGGCCTCCTAAAACTGGCTGGAAGATGTTTCTCTATTTTATGGATGAATCTGTATAAGATGTGTTATTTCTACCTTAAATATTAAGTCTTCACTAATAAAATCATTGAGGTCTGGAAAGCTTTCACTTAGGATTTTTGTCTTTATGTAAATAAGACAGGCCTAAGACCTTTCCCTTCTCAAATTGTTCTCCTCCAGTTTTGACATCATATTTATACTATCCTCGTTGTTATGGTTTGGATGTTTGCACCCCCTCCAAAATTCATGTTGAAACTTAATTAAGAGATAGGGTCTCTAGGGGGTGATTAGGTCAGGAGACTCCCTATTTGCCCTTCCATTTTTTGCCCCATGAAGACACAGCAAGAAAGCCTTCACTAGACACCATATGCAAGCATGTTAATCTTAGACTTTCCAGTTTCCAAAACTGTGAGACAATATCTGTTCTTTATAAATTACCCAGTCTTATTCTACACATCATGTACAACCACATAAATGGGAAGTCATACTCCGTGTATGTATCACATATCAAAATACATTCTGCTATCATATATAATTAAAAAGAACAAATAAAAAAATTTAAATAAATAAATTACCCAGTCTTTAGTATTTTGTTATAGTAGCATAAATGGAACAAGACACAAAATGTGTGGAGGGGATGGAGCTGGGGCTTAGCGGTAGAGCGCTTGCCTTGCCCGTGTGAGGCACTGGATTCGATCCTTAGCACCACATAAAAATAAATAAACAAAATAAAGGTATTGTGTCCATCTACAAATATATATATATATAATTTTTAAAATATGTTGGAAAAATATATTTTCTATTTCTACTTTTTGGAAACAATCTATATAAAACTGGAAATGTTTGTTCTTCAAATCTATATTAACAATTCTGAGGGTTTTTTAAATAGTTTAAATGGGTAAATATTAGATTATACTTTTATACAACAAAAATTAACAAAAATTCTATTAAAATGCATATGGTACCCCTTTTCAAATCCCTGTATAGCAAGGAAAATGTGCCCATGAAAATGCATCCAGGGGACTCCATCTCTTTATCTTCCTCACCCATTCCTTAAACCTACATTTGACACCCAGGGTTCCAGATTAGTACATTCTGTACCAAGTTCTGTACCATAAAAACATGCCTATGACCTAGTGGAAAAAAATATGTTCTCCAATCAGATAAAGGCAAGCAAGGGGCAATGGTTTCCCAATCCTTCCTCTCCTGAGGAATATTCATAGCAGGTTGGGGTAGAAAGCTACACAATCAGGAAGGTGGGATGAATTTACATACTTCCCATTTAGGCAAAAAAACATAAGTTCTCTGACTCATCATCTTCTCTCATAAACGAGACTGGTAATAACTGACAATACATTACAAGGTGAAGCCTGTCCCAGCCTTCTCTGATCTATAAATCTTTCCTTAATGCTCCATATTCTTCATAATCTTCCAATTCACATGCTGAACACATTCAAGCATACCGGACATTGAGATTAAAAAGAAAAAGAAGAAAGAAATCTCCTTAGTTACTACACATTCCTTTTTTGTGGAGGCAGGCAGTATACCAGGGATTGAACTTAGGGGCACTTGACCACTGAGGCACATCCCCAGCCCTATTTTGTATTTTGTTGAGTTGCTTAGCACCTTGCTTTTGCTGAGGCTGGCTTTGAATTCTTGATCCTCCTGCCTCAGCCTCCTGAGCTACTGGGATTACAGGCATGCATCATGGTACTCTTTAATCACTGCCTTATCAGTTGTATTTCCCTTCATAGTCACACTTTGAATTAGTTATTTATATCCACCATCTCCAAATTCTTACTTCCTACTCATTCTTCAACACACTGAAAATACACTTAGACTTTACAACTCTATTTAAACCATACTTGCCAAGTTACCAATGGTTTACAGATAAAGAACCTCCATGCATTTTTAAGTCTCCATTTATTTTTATTTGATCAGAAGCATCTGACAGTACACACTTCTACCTTTTAAAACATGCTTCATGAAGCCACAACCTCCTGCTTTTTCCTTATCCATGCAAACTACTTAAACAGCTTAATGTTGATTGCTTTTAAAGTTCTGCCCATTCCCTTCTCTAAAAAGGGAGACACATTATCTATTAAGGAAATCCTCTTTAATAATTTTATTAACTGGCCTTTAAAGAACAATTACTCCAAACATAAACATCTTGTCAACTTTGACAGCAAATAAACCTTTCGGTCTTCATAAAAATCTGTCTTTCCCATATACTATCATTACTACTGCTCTGGACACCATGGAGGTTCATTTTCGCATATTCACCATTGGGCACGAGCCTCTCTTGAGGTCAGGAGACAAGGCAAAAACCTATGTGTATGCAGTTATGACATCCCTATGAAACTCTAATGTATTTTGTTCTTTTTGACCATTTGCTTATTCCACTAAATACCCATGGCATCACCCTAAGAACAAATTGCAATGATAGAGTGCTTACATTATACAATAATGTTAAGAAATGGAGGAAAAAGTACAAAATATGAGGTTGAGAAAACTAGATTCATATCATAACATACCTGGTATTTCAACTACCTCTAATTGCTTAGTGATAATGATTGTAAAATTCAAATAAAATCATGTATAAAAAAAGTACTTTATTTTATAAATGCTAGGTGAATAGTTCTCATATGAGTTTCAGGAACAGTAAAGACAGTTTGGAGATAGTAACAAGATATTTCTACATGGTGTAAAGAACCCAGGGCTCAGAGTTTATATATATAGATAGATATAGATATATATATATATAGATAGATAGATAGATAGATAGATAGATATAGATATATATATGTAAACATATATATGGGGCTGGAGTTGTGGCTCAGCGGTAGAGCGCTCGCCTTTCATGTGTGAGACCCTGGGTTCGATCCTAAGCAACACATAAAAATAAATAAATAAAAATAAAGATATTGTGTCCAACTACAACTAAAAAATAAATATTAAAAAATAAATAATAAATAAGTGTGTATACACACACACACATATATATATATTGTTTAAATATATATATGCACACACACACACGCACACACAAACAATGGTTTCTTACTTGCCTCCTTAAATGTCAGTGGTCATCAAGCCTTTCTATACTCCATTTTTCTTTTCTGCACACCCCTATCACACAAGTAGATACCTACTCTATCTCACGGTAATTCCAAGACAACAATGTGAAAATATATTTAAAAGTTTAAGGTTAGACACTATAGATTATCATGAGTGATAAGAAACTGCATTTTTCTAATTTATCTCAGCAGCAACAAAGATCTAATGCCAAAGGATAAAGTGCTATTCTCTAAAAACTAACCACACCCCTGACAACTAACAACCCTCCATCCAAAACCACCAGGAGTATATTATTTTAACGGTCTCCAAAATTCTATTACCATTTTGGATCTCTCAAATTGATGTACTTTGATACTTCCTGCTAAAGATGACACTTCCCAAAAAACTTAAAGTATTATGTGACTATATTTAGCAAAATAAAAGATTTTGGGAACTACATGTAAAAGTACGAAGAAAGCTACACACACTAAATCCTCAAAAAATAAACACTCACTCCCTTTCACGTGCCCATAAAGCAAACTTCTGAAGGTTTTATATAACAAATGAAATATTGCTATTCACACAGACCCATCAGGAATCCCTGCCTATATGTATTACTCACTTATTCACAATGACTAAACCCATAAAATATTTCTAAAGTAAAGACAAAGGCCTCAAGTGTCCAAAGGAGATAACCGCTACCCCCTCAAGTAAAAATGCAAGCCAAGAGTCACAAAGTCACAAGACTGGTGTTTGTGCTTTATGTTCACAGTCACCAGTACAGACGTGACTGTAGATTAAAGCTATCTTTCCCTGAGGCAATTCCCTCCCTGAGCCCCTCCTCCTACTGTCTATTGAATTCTCACTCATACATATATTCACCCTAGCCATTCCTCTTCTCCCTACAAATTTTTCCCAGAAAGGAAAAGAACCAGCTCCAAGAAATATAACTCAATCTTCTACTCTACTAGAAATGGATTTTGAAAACAATTAACAAAATCAAAGAAGAACTAAAAGACTATGTATCTTAGATAATTCATATTTAAATCCACGTCATATGACTAATATAAATAACACTGTTGAGTTGAGACTAGGAGTGGAGAACAACATTCTAGGACCTACCAGATATACATTGCTAACACCACCACTGTCAAAAGACAAAATTACAACAAACCTGTTTTAAAGATCAATTTGTCTTTTATTTGATGATTTAAATATGGCTTAAAGACCAATTTTATTTTATTCTAGTATCGGGCAACATCTCATTAGAATAGGTGTTCTGCTGAGCCGAGCAGAGGGATTTGGCTTTCTGGCAGAAAATAAATGGAGAAAGCAAAAAGAAGGAACTAAAAGTAGATTGGTCATTTTAAAAGCCACCTTCTTCATAAAGTTAAAATAGAGGACATTTTTTTTTTTTAAATCATTGAGCTACAGTTCAGGTAAATTAGGCCCCCTCCAACTGGCTGTTAGGTTTTTTTGTTTTGGTTTGTTCTAATACTGACCTATTTCAAAGTTCAGTTTGATTACATGGCACTTAAGATGAGTGATCCATGCTGGTTTTGGTCTGCTGGAATCTACTGTGAGTCTAGTCCAAAATTATCACCTCTCAAAAATTTTGCTTAATGCTACCCTATACTTCAGTTTCCCACTAGATTAAAGATAACAAATACTTTTAAACTACTTATGGAATACAATATAAACACAGAAAAGTGCACATAAGCACACAGCTGAAATTTTCCCAAATTGAACACACTAGTACAAACAGCCAGAGCAAAGTAAATAAGTGTTACCATCAATCTAGAAGCTTTCTCAGGCTCCCCCTTCTGATCACTACCTTTACTCCCCAAGAAAACCATCATCTTGATTTCTAACTCTATAGATCAGTTTTGCTATTCTGATATTTTAATGGGAATATACAATATATGACCTTTTGTATGTAGTATTTGTGCTCAACACGTCTAATTCAAATACCAGAAAGCAAAAACTAAAGAGAAAATTATAATATTTGATGAGAGAATGGCTAAGAGATTCTCAAAATTGATAACAGAAATGAATACACACATATAGGAAGCATAATACATCCCGAGAAGAATTAATTTTTAAAAATCTAGCCAGGTATGGTGGTACACTACTGTAACACCAGCAACTCAGGAGTCTGAAGCAGGAGGATTCTAAATTCAAAGTCAGCCTGAACAACCTTACCAAGACTCTGTTTCAAAATAAAAATTAACAAGGGCTGGGTATGTAGCTCAATATGGAACCAGAGTGCCCCTTATTCCATCCTGAGTACTAAACACACACACACACACACACACACACACACACACACACACAAACTAGACCAGGTAGGTAATAGAAATACTGAAAAACACCAAAGAAAAAAGAACTTTAATAAATCTAAGATTCAGAAGCTTCAAAGGAATGACAATTACACTGGCAATACATTTCTCAATAGTAATGATGGAAATAAAGGATAGCTGAATAATATGTTTAGTAAAGTGTAAGAAAAATGGCTGCTATTATAAAACCATATACACAGACAAAATATCTGTCAAGATCAAAGGCAAAATAAAGACATGTAAATAAATAAAGCATTTACTACCACAAACCTATACTAAAAGAATGTCTAAATGATATATTTTAAGAAGAAAAATATTCCCAGAAGGAAAGTCTAAAATCTAAAAATAAATGTTGAGCTAGAAACTGGTAAACATGCAAAAATCTCAATTAAAAAATGACTATATAAAATAGTAATAATAGAAATATCTAATATATGACATTTCTTTTAGGAAAAAACTAAAATATGGGTCATAAATAGCATGTAAATCTAGAAGTAAAGAGTCCTGTGTTATTAAGGAAAGGTTGAAATTTTAAATTTGGTCTAGCATACCACTAGATTTAGAAATGAAAAATAAGAAAATGGGCTCTATCAGTATTTTTAAATTATAATAAAAATGGTGATTGGGGGACAATAAGGCATAGAAATGTGGCACATGAAAGACAAGACATAATATATATGGCAGGAACAAGTTCAAACTTAACATTATTTATAATAAATATAAAAAGACAATTTTACAAAAAACTTATCGTAATCCACCTGCAAAAGATATACCAAAAACAAAATGATATGAAAAAGCTGAAAGAAAGAGATAGCTGGTTTGTAGAAAACTAACAAAAAAGACAAAGTTCTGTTGATATTGATCATGAAACAAAAGTATAAACACCCAATACTAGAAATATGAAAGGAATATGAGAATAAATTCAGCAAAGTATGAAGAACAGATGAGCCCAAAGTGCAAACAAATAATATAAAACAATTTTTTCTCAAGATAAAATGGACAAGGGACTGGGGATGTGGCTCAGCGGCAGAGCGCTCGCCTAGCATGTGTAAGGCCCTGGGTTCGATCCTCAGCACCACATAAAAATAAATAAATCAAATAAAGGTACTGTGTCCAACCATAACTAAAAAATATTTTAAAAAAAGATAAAATGGACAAATTCCTAAAAATACATTCCTTACCAAAACTATTTCAAGATGAAAACCAGGAAATGTATATTATATCCACGGCCATTTTACAAAACTGAATAATACATTTAGGCCTAAGTTGGGTTTAACCCCCAAATGCATAAGTTTTCACACAATAGAGAGGGAAGGCTAAAAAAGAAGTTTTTCAAGTGAGACATAAATGTTTCAAACTCAAATGCCTTCTTGTCACAGGCAGGACCCGGGTCCATCTTCAGCGCCACAAAAAAATAAAGGCATTGTATTGTATCCATCTACACCTAAAAAAATAAATATTAAAAAAAAAAACCTAAACTAATGAAACCTACACTTAAAAGCAACATCAACTGAATAAATTTAGCCACATTTAAAGTTACTAAAATAAAACTTCATGCTAATTTTGAAATACAACAAATATGGAAGAAAATTTTTATTTGTATATGAAGAATGCTGTTTTTCTTATTATTGTTTGGTTTATTTACATTGAACTTATGTCACTATATAATAGTAAGGATAAAGCCTAATTTTCTCCCAATAGTTAATTATCCCAAAAATTCCATCATAATTATTGAGTAATTTTTCCTCCCTTCATTGATGTCTTCTTTCACATGTTAAATTATTAAATAAACTAGTCTATTTCTAGCCTACTATTATTATCACTACATTTATTTTGTACCAAAATTACAGTGATCTAGTTGTTTTGCTTTAATTTAGGTTCAAATTAGCTGATCTGGTAAAAGCTACCTTCACTTAAGCTAGATTTATTTTTTTTATTTTATTTATTTTTTAACATCTTTATAATACTGTTATCTTTAACATCACACATAATACATCTTTCCTTCTATGTTCTCAAAATATTTTATAGTTTCCATCAGGTGGAATGGCACATGCCTGTAATCCCAAGGTCTCTTTTTGGCTGAAGCAAGAGGATTCCAAGGTCAGTTTCAGCAATGTAGCCAGACCCTATCTCAAAATAAAAAGGGCTGCATAAGCACAATTCACAATAGCTAGACTGTGGAGCCAACCTAGATGTCCTTCAATGGATGAATGGATAAAAAAAAAAAAATGTGGCATTTATACACAATGGAATATTACTCAGCACTAAAAAATAACAAGATCATGGCATTTGCAGGGAAATGGATGGCAGTAGAGCAGATTATGCTAAGTGAAGTTAGCCAATCCCAAAAAAACAAATGCCGAATGTCTTCTCTGATATAAGGGAGGTGACTCAAAATGGAGTAGGGAGGAAGAGCATGAAAAGAAAATTACCTCTAGATAGGGAAGAGAGGTGGGAGGGAAAAGGAAGGAGAAGGGGAATTGCATGGAAGAGGGAAGGAGACCCCTTCGTTATACAAAATACAGGTATGACGATGTGAGGGGGAAAAAAAAAGAAGTGGGTCACATTAGATTGGGTAGGGAGAGTGATGGGAGGGGAGAGGAGGGGAGGGAAGGGGGGAATGGAAGGACTGCAAAATAAAATAGACATTATTATTGCTGTGGGTATATACGTGACTGCATGACCAATGTAATTCTGCATTGTACACTCAGAAAATGAGAAATTATATCCCATCTGATTCAAATGTATGATATGTCAAAAAAAAAAAAAAGGCTGCATGTATAGCTCAGTGGCAAAGCACCCTTGGTTCTCAATCCACAGTACCAAAGAGTGTGTGTGTCTCTGTGTGTGTGTGTGTGTGTGTGTGTGTGTGTTAATATTTATCATTAAAGTTATTTTTGGTGTTGGGGGAATTTTGTTGCTAATATGGGCAAAATATCTTCTTCTATTTTCTGATTGCATATTCCTGGCAAATTAGAATTCAATTAGTTTCTTGATATTGTTCCTGGTTATTTTTCTAAGATATTTTTATTCTAATAGCTTTTTAGTTGGTTCCTTTGGTGTTTCTAGATAAACAGTTATCACAATGTTAACAACAAATATTTCTTTATCTTTCTTTTTTGGGAGGTGGGGGTGTAATAGGGACTGAACTCAGGGGCAGTTTGTTGCTGAACTACATCCTCAGCTCTTTATTTTTTATTCTGAGACAAGGTGTCACCAAGTTGTTTAGGGCCTAAATTGTTAAGGCTGATCTCAAACTTGGGCTCCACCTACCTCAGCCTCCTGAGTCATTGGGATTATAGGCATGCACCAGTGAGCCCAGCAACAAATATTATTTCTTTTAACCTAGTATTCAGTATCTTTTTTAATTTTTATTTATTACATTGTCCAGAAATAATAATAATTGTCATTATTACATCAATAATTACATTACTGGATAATGTAATGTAGTAGTAGTAGTAGTAGTAGTAGTAGTAGTAGTAGTAGTAGTGGGGGTTGAACCCAGGGCCTTGTGTATGCTAGGCAAGCATGCTACCACTGTGCTATATCTCCAGCCATGTTCAGAACTTTTAAAACTTTATAAAATAATATAATAACATCTCCTTTATTTTTTGTTTTTGTTTCATTCATGCATTCAACAAACACAGCTTTGTACCCAGCTCTGTTCTGTTCACTAGAGAGAAAATGGCAAACAAAACAGACAAGGTCCTGCTCTTATGGAACTTACAAATGTGCTGTTTACTAAATTTCCATTTCCAAAGAAATCTGGTAAAGAAAGTTGGAGGGATCAAAGCAGGTTTCATGGTTGGCTGATTTTCTGGGAAATTTCTAGGAAGTTTAGAAATTCTATCTCACCAAAAAGCAATTAGACCCAAACATTTGAATTTTCAACTTCTAATATGAAGTTACCCAGTAGATCCCCTATATGAGTAAGCATACATTAGCTTTTCCATGTGTATGTATATTAATCTAAAATTTACTTTTTAAGTTTTATATTGTAGTTTACTTATAATCTAAACTGTGGATTTTCAAGCATACTTCTATTTCAAAATGTTCTGGTCTTCTGGAAAATAAGCCATAAAGTAATTTTTAAAAAATTAAAAGTATAGCTTCAGGAAAGCACCCTCTAGTACTATGTAATCTAGGAGTTTGGCACTCCCACTAGAAAGAAACAGACTCAAGAGGAAGGACATCAGTGAACAGGGTAGCAGACGCTGAAAACTGAGTCAGTCACTATAGGAAGAAATGATCGATTTAACACAAAACAGCACAATAATTAAAAATATTCCCCATCAGACAAATAGGATTTCATTTCTGAATCCTGGCAACTAAATAGAAATAAATAGGCAATGTAATTAAAAGAGCTAATAGAACCAGCCATTTTTAATTATTAGCAGCTACTTGGACACATATCACTATTTATGTGAGGTCTTATGAGCATTTTATAAGTACTTCCCAAACTCCCCCCAACAAATCAAGGAAAAAAGCTCATCAAACCAGTCATAGTAATAGAAGAAATAATGTAAGGAATAGTTTATCATATTGACTTTTAAAGTCCAAAGCACACTGGACAATTGCTAAAGAGTTGGTGAACTTTGAATGTTTATAATAACATTAATAAGAAATACAAATCATAACTATAAATATCATAATTTATTTCAATTTATGTTTTGTTTAAGTTTACTAATATATTCTTTCTTAGCACTTAAAAAAACACAAAATAACGTTAATTCATGGCAATTAAAAAGACCCTAGGTGCTTTACAAAAAGAGAACTTTAGAAATAACAAAAAAATAGGGGCTGGGGCTGTAGCTCAGTGGTAGAGCGCTTGCCTCACATGTGTGAGGGGCTGGGTTCATTCCTCAGCACCACATAAAAACAAACAAATAAAAAAATAAAAATATTTTTTAAAAAAAGAAATAACAAATAAATAGACCAAAAACAAAAGGAGGAGCTATATTGCCTGACTAAATCTTCACAGTTTAATTAACTCAGTGTTTTATACTGGAATCTTTATCATGTCAATTCTCAAAAACAGTCAGTGATATACTAAATAGAAGCTGGCTTATTCTTTACAAAGAAGACTAAGGCAAGATGATCTAATTTACAAAGCATGAAAAAAAAATCATCAAATTTAAAAAACTTAGCATGTGTTCTTTTAGTACTAAGAGTATTCATTAAAATTCAGTTGAAAGTTATCTATCAGTCTATTCCTCCTTATTATTATACCTTACTTAGCCTCTTCTTGTGCCAAATTACTTCTAAGACTTAAGGAGTATATAGATGGATGGACAGACTATATATATATATACAATGTGATAATTTTAGAAAAGTTTTTAAAATTATATGTAGAATCAAATAAATGCCATATGTATATATATGTCACTTAATAGGCATAGGCATTGTAGTCAGGGACAGAATATGTTTACTGTAAATAATCTGTCGGCAATTTTGTCTAATGCTCAAAATTAGGCTTGCATCCCATATAGGTCTAATTTAATGGTCCGCTCACTTGATACAACATAAGGAAGCCCAGGCAGTATTTTTCCATCAAAGTAGCAAAATCTTAGACAAATTCTCTAATTATAACTGTATATGATAGGATAAAGAGGAACTTAGTGGCACTTCACCCTACCTCCTGCCTCAAATGAACTAAACAAAATTGCAACAATATGTTCAATACATTTTCAAGACAATAAAAAGGAGATCAGTCTTTTACTCACCTGTAATCCTCTCCTCCGCAGAATACTGGAATCATCCATAACAGATATTAGACAAAAAAAGCCACTCCCCAGACAGTCAACTAGTAGTGCCTTAGTGCCTATTTAAATGCTGAAGAAAGAGGCAAACTGTCCATTCAGCACACCAGGCTGTGCCCACTAATCCGCTACTCCACTATACCAGGCTAGCACCAGTACACAATCACTGCCTCACATCAGAGCCACGTCTTCCTTCACAGGAGATACAGACAGACCCCATCAGAATCACTGCCCAAAATAGGGGAAACACTTTGCATTTGTTTTTCTTTTCCATACATATGGCTTTGGCTAGAATTTTTCAAAATACTAAGAAAAGAACAAAGATCTCTGAGGGCGGGGGAAGAATTCCAATCTTTGATATCCTGATTTCACTGCTTATTTAAAAAGGCTGGCAAACAAAACAACAGAGTCTCCACCTACAGCTACTAAGCTTATAAAATCCATGTCACGTCTTCCTTTCCAAAACAAAACCATTCCACATACGTTTTCTTAAAAAATAACAATTCTTCCGAAATACAGAAAAACATATTATTCTGATGCCTGTTTTTAGACTCAAACCAATATAAAACCAGTTATTGTTTTGATTAAGTCGGCAAAATTCCTTTCATCCTTTGTACAGACAAAGCAAATGTCAGATTCTTTCGATATTGTCACAAGCTCTTTTGTTTCTTTACTGCTAGACACGCTGGTCCTCACATCTTGGACAGTCCCAAAAGCCTCTTTCTTCAGGAGCTTGGATCATTGCTAAGGTCGGTTTGGCTGCTCTTTTATGTCCTTAGAGGAGGCTAGTACACGTGTTGTGAGTTCTGAGCATGGAGGAATTCATTCATCTATTCACTGCTGACGGTGCTGTCACAGGAAACGCAACCCATTCCACCAGACTTCTAAAAGGGCACAGCATGAAAAAGCCTAGTTTCACTCAACCTTCAGTCATCTCAAACTGTTTCTTTGGCCACTGGCTACCATTTTCAAAGTAGGACTTCAGCTAAGTTTAAAGATGTTTGTCTCTTAATTCATGGTTCAAAAATAGGTAGTTTTTTAATATTTCAAGAGAAAAAGGTTAGCTCTCATACTATGATTCTATCACTTAAACATCCATAAGCCATGTTTCTACTTTCCAACTTTATAGTAATTGTCTTACTTTCTACAATCCTAGCAAGCACCAGGGAAAGGTGATGCAAGTTGGTGATTTTTTCTAAAAAAGAAAAATTGTTAATACGGCAGCACAGTGTTTTTGGGAACAGGATTATATACATTATCTTCTAATTCACAATCATTATTCTTCAATCTATAGGACATGATGCAAAAATTATCAATTCTGCAAAAGATTCCAAGAAATATTAATCCAAATTTCCAAATTTGACAGAAAAAGATATGTATAAGAACCCTGAATCAGCCTGTTATATTCCCTAAGAAGTAAATACAGCAGTAACTATGGGTCAGATTTGGTGTGTATGCAAGAAGAAAAGCTGCCCCTTTTAAAATTATGACAGCTGCAACCAATGGTCTGGGACTTGAAGGAAGGCCTATTTACAAGATCTTTTTCTGGTCTTTACAATTGACTATAGTCACGAGAGCTAGCCATATTGTTGAAAATAGCACAGAAAGCAAGACCCATCTCCCTTTCTTTCAGCAGAAACTTTTTAATCCTTAGCATAACCAGTGTGGTCTTTCATTGTGAGAGCTAATAAATCCACATCTCCCTGGACTCCTTCCTCCATCTGCTGCTTTAAACAACTAACGGCTGGATTATGTCTACGGGGAAAACAAACACAAGACCTGAACAGACAGACAGTTTGCATAGGGTATGCTACATAGTATAATTAGTGACTGCAAAGTCACAGGCTTTTAAAGCCATAGAACCTCTATATCAAGATAATTTTATTAACTAAAACATATATATCAGCAGAGAAAAGCAGGAGTAGTCTCTAATTCATTCAACCCTATAATCAGTAGAAATACTTAAAATGGTACATTTTCAAAAGCCATGCAGACCAGGGATTCAAAATTCAAACTATTCATCTACTAATTCAGAAATCATTTATTATGCCAACCACTAAGATGGAACGGGGAAGGATTACCAAAATCAATATTACACACGAACAGATAATTCTATCCTAGAAGAGATTAAATCCAATGAGAAAACCAAATACAAACAAGTAATGATGATGCAATGCAATGCAAGAGGTTCCACATCAAAGGTATGCAAAGTATTAACAAGAATGGTGAAGAGGGCTCCATTTGTTACTTTGGGAAAACTGGAGAAAAGTTTCCAGGGAAATGCCATCTGTCACTGTAATCAAATTTACAGGATTATCAACCCTTGGCCAAGACAGGTTCCCTTTCCTAAAGTGTTATGCACATCTTAAAAATCTTCCACCAGTCATCACTATCTAAAAAAACAAGTTCAAAAAAGAAAACACTTCTCCCCTTGGCATTCAAGACACCCATAACACAGAACTAATAGATTTTATCTTCACTACCTCACTGTAAATTAGCTTTGCAATCAGAAAGAACAATGTACTGTTTCCTGAACATTATCCCATCTTTCCTCACCTCAAATCCTTTGTGATTAAGCAGGAAATACAGCCATCTACTTTATAAGGTTGCTAGGAAGAGTCATTTAGAAGACATTTCAATGCATCTTCACATTACCTTTTTCAGTATCTCTGACAGAGTAGTATGTTCCCAAACTTTCCTGCACAACCTGGACTATTTAGACTCATATTTTGTTCTTAAAAATTCATACAAATTTTGCATTCTTCTAATATGGTAAATCTTTAATATTAAAATAATATTTGTAAGTACTGACCAAATTGCAGGAGACTGAGAAAAGTTAAAAGAGGGATAAGGAGGAGAATCCAGATCGCTAGTGCTATCAAAGAGGCCAAGAAAAAAGTGTGGTCAGGAAGTGTTGACCGGCAACAAATGCTGCCTGGAGGCCCATCACTGAAGAATGTCCCTTGAATTTACTGGCCTGGAAGTCACCAGTACCCTTTTAAGAGCAGCTTTAGAGGTGGATGGGTGGTATGAGCAGAAGTCCAGGGGCAATGGGTTGCAGAATGAATGGATGAGGAAATAAAGATTGTGAATCCAAAGAACTCTTCAGCTTCCATTTAACTCTTTCCTGCCCTTTACAGTGAAACTTCTCCAAAAAGTTATTCTTCAAAAAAAGGGAAGGAATTCAGAGCATGAACAGAGAGATAAGAGGAAGAATATTTCTAAGAAAACACAGGCACAAATTACAAAATATTTGTAACTTTAGTAGTAAAGAAGCTTCCAAATCATAGCTGTTGTTTTCTGTGAGATAAGAAGGAAATCAGTAGAGTACAAGGGTACTGAAAATTGAAAAGAGGAAAGAAAACTGGAAAGATAAGGCAGGGAACTAGAAAATACATTAATGGAGAAGTAGAATTCATGAACAGAGGTGCAAAATGACTGAAAGTATTCATTGTAATTTTATAGGGCCACCAATCTGCTTCACTAAACCACAGTGATGCAAAGGAAAAAGTTTTATCACATGGATTTGCTAGACAGGTTAACAAAAAATGCAGTAAAAGCTTATGACACTGACTAAAAAGTAAAAGTTAACAGATCATGGAATCTAAGTTTAAAAAGGAGGAAAGCAAAAATTAAAGGATGGGAAAAAGAAGAAGGATCTAACAGAGAAGACTAATAAGCTGAGAACTGGTATATTTTAAGGATAATTAAAGGAGGAAACAGAAACTGTCAGGTTGTAATGAGGAGGCTAACTATAGAGTTACAATTTTAAGTAAGAACATTTCAAAGGAATGACAAGGCATAGAACTTAAATGGACTAGAAATGATCATGAGTTCCAACAACTGTGCCAGGATGTTGGAAGGATCCTTGTGGTTGCTAAAGATAAAGATAATAAAGCTACTAGCAGGAGGCAGAAGGAATGGCAAGATATATGCTTTATGACAGAATCTCACATAAAACAGGTGGAATAATTAGGAGGTTAGCAGATATAACAGCCAGAAAGAGAAGGTTTTAGACATAAGAACTTATAATTATTCTAATGGGCCAGTGAATTTTGCTTCAAATAAATCTGATTTATGTGTGGATGTGCTAATTTATCTGAAATCCCCTATTTTATAAACTAAATAAATTAGGACCCAGGAAGGAAAAGTAACCTGCTCAGTGTATTAGAAACTTGAACCCATGTTGTTTGAGTCATTTTTTTCACTACTGTGATCAAAAGACCTGTCAAGAACAATTAGAAGGCTGGGGTTATGACTCTGGTAGATCACTCGCCTAGCACATGTGAGGCACCACATAAAGATAAATAAATAAAGGTATTATGTCCATCTGCAACTAAAAAAATATTTAAAAACAATTAGAGGAGGAAAAGTTTATTTGGGGGCTCACAGTTTTAGAGGATTTAGTCCACAGAAGGCCAATTTGCTTCTTTGGGGCCCTAGGTGAGGCAGAACGTAGTCGAAGAGTGGTGAAGGAAAGCAGCTCAGGACATGGTACCAGGAAGCAGAGAATTCCACTCAATAAGGATAAAATATATACCCTAAAGACACACTCCCAATGACCTACCTACTCCAGCCACACCCAACATGCCAACAGTTGCCACCCAGTTAATCCCTCAGGGGATTAATGCACTGATTAGGTTAACTCTCATAACCCAAACATTTCATCTCTCAACTTTCTTGCATTGTCTCATGCATGAGCTTTTTCAGGAAACCTAAATATATAAACCACAACACATGCTTTTTATTAAAACATGCAGCT
Organism: Marmota flaviventris; assembly: GCF_047511675.1. Taxonomy (NCBI): domain Eukaryota; kingdom Metazoa; phylum Chordata; class Mammalia; order Rodentia; family Sciuridae; genus Marmota; species Marmota flaviventris. Next base: position 35,438,307 of record NC_092507.1, on the reverse strand, counting down.
TTAACTAAATACAACAGATAGAGCACAATTTCCTATCCAAAATGGATGAGTAAGCCAGCATTTTCATCAATTTTCTACTACCACATTATTTTAGTATTGAGAGGACTACTTGGCAAGAACTAGATTAAAACTTAGAACATATGCATAAGTTAAATAAATTCTCAGAATAGTTTGCATTTACACACTTCTCTACATATTTTCCTTCTATGTGTCAAAAAAAATCATGAATAAAATGTCTTATAAATAACCTTATACAGAAAGTCCTAAGGATCTTTACATAGTAAACAAGCCGAGGTAAGCACAATGAGAAGGTTAATTTGTTATAAAATCTAAATTTTGAGGCAGTCAGTCTTGGGGAGATTTTCCTAGGCCTGTCACAGTCTAGGATGGCATGTGCCCAGCCCAAAGAATAGAACCTGGATCTTCTCAACAAAGATTCTTTTCTGTTTGTTGCTTAAATAGAGACTTAATCAGTCAAGTAAAATTTCTCCCAAATAGAAAGGCCTTTTTATACAGAACAAACATACTCCTCAGGGTAAAAAGACAATGATTTTCCTGATAACCCACAGAAACCATTTCCTATAATTTGCACGGGCTTATAGTTAAGATTCGTTACACAATTGCGTAGGAAATCACTATATTTTAACAGTAATCCTACTTTCATCGCTTACTCCACAAATTAAATATCCTTGAGGTACCAGATGCTATTTGGGGTTCTAGAGATACAACTGTTAAAGAGATACAAGGGGAAAAAAAGCCGGGCTGAGTGGGACCTGAAATCCCAGCGATTACAACTTTGAGGTCAGCCTCAGCAACTTGGGAAGAACCTTACCAATTTAGTAAGACCCTGTGTCTCAATATTTTTAAAAAAAAGAACTGAAGTTGTAGCTCAGTGGTAAAGCACTGTTGGATGCAATACCCAATACTAAATGAATAAGAGAACAAAAATTTGATGGAGACTTTTCATGAAAATTTTATATATATTGATTTAAAAGCTATGTTAATCCTAAGACAAAATTAATACCTGAAAAGGGGTACTAAATCTCTTGCTAAAGTATTATCTAAGGGCTGGAGTTGTAGCTCAGTGGTAGAATGCTTGCCTAGCATGTATGAGGCACTGGGTTTGATCCTCAGCACCACATAAAAATAAGTAAATAAAATAAAGGTATTGTGTCCATCTACAACTAAAAACATTTTTTTAAAGTACTAGCTAAAATAAATAATCTAAGTTTATTCCCTGTACATGATGTGTATCTCCTCCCCAGCCCAGTCCACTGCTCCCATGACATACACGTTGATGCACACTCACATAAAGAACTAGGTGGAAAGGCTAACTTTCCCCCACTACTATACAGAATGTTGTTCCAGGACTGATTTTGCTCTGCACCTCCTCAATATAACTATTCATTTATTTTACTCTATTCTAACATTTAGAATTCTCTTAACTTAAAATCAGTAAGATAATAATATATTTTCAAAAGAAATAACATATCTTTTACATACAGAAGCAAAACAAACCAAACCAAATTGCATGTAATGCTCAAATAATTAAGGATTTTGCTAATAAAACATGAATCTAGAGCAGTACAATTCAAAGGAGAGAAGAAAATCAACAAAAATGTTTGATGTCAAAAATCACATGTGCAATTGCACATGCAACTACAATAGCCTCACTTTTATTGATTCACTTTGAGTTACAGTATACCTCATCAGAAAAGGTTTTCCCAAGACTTCTTACAGAAGCAACCACATATTGGTTCCATTTAGTCATTTCAATATTTGTTCAACAAACATTAATTGGAGTTTCCTGTGTACCAGGCTATGTATACTCAGAACTGTCTCCTCTTCAAGAATTTCACCTCCTCAAGGAAGAAAACATAAGGAAGTGAAAAAGGTAGAAATCTATCAAAACATACACAAGACATTTCTATTGAAAATTATAACATGCTAATAAAAATTTAAAATAAATTGAGAGACATACTGTACTCATGAGTAAAATGCCACTCTCTCAAAACGTACTGTGATATTGTGATTTATAATAAGAAATACCTATTTTGATCTTCATCGCAGTTCATGACCTGCTCCTATTCCCTTGGAATAAATGTCCTGAGTGATAAGAATGTCTTTTGTTGTAATGAGGTGATTCTTTCTGGGCTCCTGGAGGGGGCTGGGTACCAGAAAGCCCAAGCTAAGATCAGAAGCTTACAAATTTCTATCCCCATTTTCCAGGATAGGGAGAGGGGCTAGAGACTGTGTTGATTATCAATCATGCCTTCATGACTGAAATTTCCATAAAAATCCATGTCAGGATGCTGAACACACAACAATGCCTAGAGGGAAGTGTGCCCAGAAAAGGCACGAAAGCTCCACAGTCATTCCCACATCTCATCCTATGTGCCTCTTTATCAGTTGCAGTATCCTTTATAATAAACTGGTAAATGTGTTTTCCTGAGTTCTGTGAGCCATCCTACCAAATTTCCCACCCAAGGAGGGGGTCATGGGAATCCCTGATATAGCCAGTGGGTCACAAACACAGGTAAAACAACCTGGTGCTTGAGATTGGCATCTGAAGTAGGGAAATCTTGAACTGGACCTTAACCTGTGGGATCTGATGCTAACTCTAGGTAGCTAATGTCAGAGTTGAGTTAAATTTTAAGACACTCAGCTGGTGTCCAATCCTGGAGAGTTGGTTGGAGTATTAAGAAAAGCCCCACAAATCTGTATCAGAACTGTTCTGTGTTGTGGTGAGTGTGAGAGTAAGAAAAGCAGTTTTGTTTTTCCTATTACACATACATATAGGTTTAATGCAATTTATATCAAAAAATCAAAGGGATTTTTTGTAGATTTAAACAGCTTATGACTAAAATTTATATGGAAATGGAAAGAAACTAGAAGAGCAAAACAATTTGGAAATAAAGAATAAAGAATCATTATACCTAATGGAAATTAAAGAGTAAAGAATTACTGTACCTCATGGTAGGACTTATAATATCGTATAGTAATCAAGACAGTGTAGTACTGGCAGAAGGATAGTTCCTTAGGTCAATGGAACAGAAAAGAGAAACCAGAAATAGACCACCACCATATATGTTCAATTGATTTTTAACAAAAATGCTAAATAGTTCAGTGCAGGAAGGATAGACTTTTCAATAAATTATTCTAGAACAATGGCACATCTACAGGCTAAATAAGTCTTGACCTATACTTCATACCATATTCTTAATTCAAAATGGATCATGGATTTAAAAGAAATATATTAAGCTATAATTTTTTAAGAAAACATAGGAAATAGGGATAGATGAAGAGTTCTTAGAGATGACAACAAAAGCACAATCCAAAAGAGAAAAAAATTGATAAACTGAACTTAATCAAAATTAAAGATTTTTGCTCTGGAAAAGACTCAGTTAAAAAGAATTTAAAAATCAAAGAAGAGACTGGGAAAAGATATTTGCAAACTACATATCCAACAAAGAATTTAGAATATATGCAGAATTCTTAAAACTGTAATAGTTTTCTTTTTTTAAAATCCAATTCATCAGCATGTTGGTAGATAAACAGATGGTGGCACAGCCATACAATGGAATACCACAAAACAAAGTAGAAAGAAGGAACTGTGGATACATGCAATAATTTGTGTGTGGGTTTTTTGTTGCGGTTTGCTTGTGGGTTTTTTGATGCTAGGGGTTGAACCAACAGCCTCACCCATGCTAAACACTAAGCTACACCCCCAGCAACATATGCAATAATTTGGGTAGATCTCAAAAGCACTGTGCTTAGCTTAAAAAGATAATTTCAAAAGGCTATACACTATACAGTTCCATTTATGTAATATTAACACGGAAAAGGAAAACAGATTAATGGTTGCAAGGGGACAAGGACAGAGGTGAATGCAAGTACACAAGTGTAACATAAGGGTCTTCTTTAATCATAATGGAACAGTTCTGTACGTTGATTGTAGTGGTAGTCAGTTCACAAACCTACACATGGAGTCAAGTTATATAAACTACATACACCCACACACAAACACAAAGACATATAAAATGCAAAAAATCGCACCAGTGATGGACACCTGTAATCACAGCAGCTCAGGGAGCTGAGACAGGAGGATCAGGAATTTAAAGCCAGCCTCAGCAAAAGCAAGGTACTAAGCAACTCAGTGAGATCCTGTTTCTAAATAAATACAAAATAGGGCTGGAGATGTGGCTCAGTGGTTAAATGCCCCTGAGTCCAATCCCTGGTAACCACCCCCACTCCCCCACCCCACCCCCACGCACCGCCAAAAAAAAGCAAAAAAGCTTGGTAATCCATTTTAAGTGCTATATAATTATCAATTTCCAAGTTTTACTACTATAGCATATAAGATAACACATTGGAGAAAACTGGGTAAAGGGTTCACAGAACATTCAGTACTATTTCTGTAACTTTCTGTGAGTCTATAATTATTTCAAAATAAAAAGTTAAATAAATAAGCTTAAATTCTTACATTTTCATTTTACCCTCTCCCCATAAATGCACTTTCCTTTACATCTAAGAGACACTTTTTTCTTGGGAGTTTTCTGCCCCTTTTGAAAATTAATCCATTAATTCTGTTTGCCAGGAGCAAACTCAGTCCTCTGGCTCAGGTAATTCATTTCAAGTGGGGCTGAAAATTAAGAGGTCAAATGGAAAAAGGGAAGTGAGATAAAACTACAAAAATTACTGCCATTTTTTTAAAATCTAGGCAATATTTATAAGCAATCACAGAATGAAAAAATCAATAACACATTTCATTTACAATATAAATTTTATGCCATCAAATCAGAAAAAAAGTCTCAAGCACAAATAAAAGCAGAAAAATTGTTTTGTACTCTCCTTTAAAAATAGGTTTCATCTTCCCCATTGTTTATTTTAAAGGATAAAACTAAAATCTTATTAAAGAACAAATAGGGCAAGCCTATAATCCCAGACTGGAGGTATAGCTCAGTGGTAGAGCACCCCTCGGCTCAATCCCCAGTAAGGGAAAAACAAAATGAAAGACACACACACTCACATTTCAATAGACATATCCAAAAAGACAAAGGAAGGGGCTGGGAGTGTGGCAGAGTGCTTGCCTAGCATGTATGAGGCACTGGGTTTGATCCTCAGCACCATATAAAAATAAATAAAAAAAGGCATTCTGCCCATCTACAACTACAAGAAATTAAAAAAAAAAAAAAAGACAAAGGAGGGCCTTTAATTCAAACACTGACATAAAGAATTCAAAACTTTTATAGAAACTCAAAATCCTATCATTAAATTCTAATTCCTACCAATCTTCCTTGTCTTAAAGGAAGACATCTTAAAATAAGTTGCACTATAAAAACTACTAAAGTGATTAAATGCAAAATCAAAGCTAGAGCCCTGGTGTGATTCCATCCTGCAAGTCTCTTCTCTAGAGCAGCAGCCTATTCATCACGTCAATAGACTTAAAAGCAAACATCATATGATCATCTCAATAGATGCAAAAAAAGTACTTGACAAAATTACAGCACCCCTTCATGTTCAAAACACTAGAAAAACTAGGGATAGTGGGAACATACCTCAATATTATAAAAGCTATATATGTTAACCCCAAGGCCAACATCATTCTAAGTGGAGAAAAATTGAAAGCATTCCTGCAAAAACTGGAACAGGACAGGGATGCCCTCTTTCACCACTTTTATTCAACATGGTCCTTGAAACTCTAGCCAGAGAAATTAGAAGAAAGAAATTAAAGGGAGGGCTGGGGATGTGGCTCAAGCAGTAGCGCGCTGGCCTGGCATGCGTGCGGCCCGGGTTCGATCCTCAGCACCACATACAAACAAAGATGTTGTGTCCGCTGAAAAACTGAAAAATAAATATTAAAAAATTCTCTCTCTCTCTCTCTCTTTAAAAAAAAAAAAAAAGAAATTAAAGGGAAACGAATAGGAAAAGAAGAACTCAAACTATTACTATTTGCCAACGACATAATTCTATATTTAGAAAGCCCAAAAATCTCCACCAAAAACTTCTAGAACTAATAAATGAATTCAGCAAAGTAGCAGAGGCTAGGGTTGTAGTTCAACAGTAGAGCGCTCGCCTTGTGCATGCGAGATGCTGGGTTCGATCCTCAGCACCACATAAAAGTAAATAAGTGAAATGGAGGTATTGTGTCCAACTACAACTAAAAAATAATTATTAAAAAAAATCAACACACTTGGGTTGTAGCTCAGTGGTAGAGCACTTGCCTACAATGTGTGAGGCACTGGGTTCAATTCTCAGCACTACATATAAATAAATAACAATAAAGGCCCATTGACAACTAAAAAAACATTTTTAATTAAAAAAAATCAACACTCATAAATCAAGCACATTGCTATACATCATTGACAAATCCACTGCAAGAGAAATTAGGAAAACTACCCCATTCACAATAGCTTCAAAAAAAAAAAAAAAAACTTGGGCATCAATCTAACAAAAGAAGTGAAAGACCTCTACAACGAAAACTACAGAACACTAAAGAAAGAAATTGAAGAAGACCTTAGAAGATAGAAAGACCTCTCAAGCTTTTGGATAGGCAGAATTAATATCACCAAAGTGGCCATACTACCAAAAGCGCTATACAAATTTAATGTGATTCTTATTAAAAGTCCAATGATGTTGTTCATAAAAAAGGTAGTCATGACATTCATTTGGAAAAATAAGAGACCCAGAATAGCCAAAGCAATCCTCAGCAAGAGGAGTAAAACAGGACGCATCACAATATAAAACCTAAACTATACTATAGAGCTATAGTAACAAAACCAGCATGGTATTGGCACCAAAACAGACATGAAGACCTGTGCTACAGAATAGAAGACATGAAGGCAAACCCACATAAATATGGTTATATCAGACTAGACAAAGGTGCCAAAAACATTCATTAGAGAAAAGATAGTCTAATTCAACATATGGTGCTGGCAAAAATGGAAATCCATATGTAACAAAATGAAATTAAACCCCTATCTCTCACCCTACACAAAACTCAACTCAAAGTGGTTCAAAGACTTAAGCACTAGAACAGAGACCCCATGCCTAACAGAAGAAAAAGTAGACCCAAATATTCACCATGTTGGCCTAGGACCTGACTTCCTTAACAAGACTCCTAAAGCACAAGAAGTAAAATCAAGAATCAGTAAATGGGACAGATTCAAATTAAAAAGCTCCTTCTCAGCAAAGGAAACAATCAAAATGTGAAGAGAGAGCCTACAGAATGGAAGAAAATCTTTGCCATCTGTATATCAGATAGAACATTAATCTCCAGGATATATAAAGAATTCAAAAACCAAAAAACAAACTACCCAATCAATAAATGAACTAAGGAACTGAACAGACACTTCACAGAAGAAGAAATATGATCACTCAACAAATATATGAAAAAATGTTCAATATCATTAGCAATTAGAGAAATGCAAATTATTTACATTCACATCCACGTTTTTGGTGCTGAAGGGAAAACAGCACAGGCCCTTTAATATAATGCAGGTAATAGACTGCCACCATAAGCTGATAATGAAAAACCAGATTCCTTCAAAGTCAGAAAAACTAGATCGGATGCCCATCAATTTCTTTAATAGGCACACTATAGCAATTTACAATTGCATTCATAACCAGGAACCTAAAATGAACTACAGAAAACACAATAAAATGTCTCATAAAAAGTTTTGTTGTCAGAGATATTTTTAATACAGTTCTAAAGTCACTGTACAGAGGACATGGACTATGATTTCATACTGAAAAACCAAGTTACCAAACATACATATTCATTTTATTTATACTAAAATATATTTCAAACACTGTGGTTCTTTGAAAGTATTAACTTTAATCTTTTCATTGCCATTTATAGCTATAATTACATCAATGCTAACTCAGAATGATATATTTATTTCTCTGAAAACTTACTAGTGTTTGTCACCACATGAAGCTCTAAATTCCATAAAGACAAGACTCATGTCTATATTTTTTACCTTTCCATAATCAGTGCCACTCATAAAAGCTAGTAAGAAATATTAACATTTACTAAAGGATCAATTCTCAATACCCTTTGAGAACAATTACATTTGTTTCAATACAAATCTTTCTATTCTTAATTAATTCTCTAAGCATTTTTATTTAAAGCAAAGCAGCAAACATCTTTTTTATCCCATTTAATACTGGCAGTCTATGGAAAAATTATAATCACAAGATATATATATATATAGATATATATATATAGATATATATATATTTATTTATTTATTTATTTATTTAAAGCAACTTTTCTGTTGAAAGGACTACCTGGTTTCTTTAAGCAATATAAAATATTCCACAAATTGATTATGCTGCTTGAAAGATTAGCAAAATCCCTAACTAACTAATCATATTGAGAGACACAGTAATGGAATAGTTACTGAAGATAAGCAGTTTTTCTCACTTCCCCTACAGCATGTTTTGCTTCCCACTATTTACTACACATCTATCTCCCTTCCTCCTGAAAGCCTACAATTGTGCTAAGCACAAACCCATATTTTATTATTCTGTGTACTTGCAGCACCTAGTACAGAAACTGCCAAAAAAAAAAAAAAAAAAAGCAGTCCAAAAGGATCTATTAAAAAAGACATGTTCTCTATGCTAACAGAGATAACCACCTAACAAAAGAGGGGTTCCCACAGGTTGTCCTTAGTATTAAATCTTTCCATGTTCTCCCTCAAATGAACTCATCATCCACATTCATATTTTCAACTACCATTTTCATACTGATGAATATTGACACTTGAATCTATATCTCTAGCACAAATTTCCTGAGCTCTATACACAATTGTTTACTAGACAATCATTCAATCCTTAAGTCTATTCTGACTCCCATATTCTTATCTTTTGGTTAATGGATTCACTCTCTGATCTCTATTAATTCCTTGTAATTAAAAGCATAACCTATAGAGGTTTCTAGGAAGAGTATAATTATTAGATAATTAATTCCAGAAAGTAATCTAGAATATGTTGCATACATAAGTCAATTAAGAAAAGGGGTCAGAATTAAAGTAAATTAAATAGAGATGAGACAACTGAAGAGGAAAACAAAAAAAAGTGTACAGAGAGTAAAGAACATGGGCAAAGACCCTCATTCAGTAAAAAAAAAACTTTCTCTAAACAATATACAGTGATCTATACACACACACACACACACACACACACACACACACACACACCTTGTTTATTTATCATTATCTGCCCTCTACCCTTTGACTCTGGTTATCATCACCTTTCTTTGTCAGGTGTGATGGCACACACCTGTAATCCCAAATACTCATGAGATCAAGGCAAGAGAATCCCAAATTCAAGGTCAGTCTGAGAAATTTATCAAGACTCTGCCTTAAATTTTTATAAAACAGGGCTGGGAATATAGCAAAACGAAAAAGGGCTTGCCTAGCATGTATGATATCCTGGGTTTGATCCCTAGTATCCTCCCCACCAATTTTTTAAAACCCAGTTCAAGCATTATCATTAAGTTTTTAATACCCCCCCCACATTCACAACTTATCTACACTTTTTTGTGACCATAATATGCCTCATATAGTTATCATATAGCAACTAGTAGTTCTCTATAATTAAGGACAGTGTCTTATACATCTTATTTTCTCCCACATTCAAAACAATCCCTGGCAACCCAATGAAAACCTGAAATATGTTTGCTAAATGAATAAATAAAACCCCAATATCATGTGGATACATTTTTTTTACTAGTTAAACCAGACACAATTTAGGAAAGAATTCTACAGCCTAGAGATACCATGACCCTAATTTAAACACAAATCTAGTATTATCCTCAAAAGTATAATTTTTCTGATGTCATCTCTGTTTTATCCTCTCACCCAAAGAACTGAGACTATCATTGTTTGATTTACTTCTAACTTTACAACACCATAGCAAGATTAATTCCCAAGTCCCACAATAGATGTAAATACCTCAATGTAAGCAGTTTAGGATGAAAATTTACAAATTAGTTTCAAATGGATCACAGATCTAAATTGACTGCATAGGTTCAATTTAACCTATTAGAGCTGCATTGTTATTAAGCTATTTATTACATATACATTCCACATGTTAAATACTGACAGAATATCTTAAATCAAAAGTCTTCCCATAATTCTCTCATTCAACAATAACAAATTGTGGTTACTAAACATACAAACCTACATGTATGCACACATAAACCCACATACCAGAGTATATGCTGCAAATTATGTCATTTTATGGGTTAGAAACAATGTTGCAAGTATAGGAAGTAAGATGAACAATCTAAAACAGTTTTGGTTTTTTTTGTTTTGTTTTTTTTTTTTTTTTTTTGAGTACCTAAACTGTTAAATATATTCACAAACATAAAATATCAATCAGGAAAACTTGAGGAGAAAAAAAGGAAAAACAGAAGAGGATTTATTAAGCATGGGCAAAGTATAGGAGAAAATAAATAAATAAATAAGGTAGCTTAAGAGATATGTATCCTAATTTTCTTTTGTATTGCCTACAGTCTCAGCATTATACTTTTAACATAGTGGACACATAAATAACATTAACTGAACAAAAATAATAAAAACAAGATGAAAATAAGACAAAATGCAAGGAGTTAATAGACCAAGAAAATAAAAGTCCTGATCTTTTTATCTCCTTTATGTGTCATAAAGCACACAAGGAGGTCATGGTAGAAGCACTGTCATCCTAATAGGACAAGGCAAACAATGCCATTCCCTAAGTAATTAGCGGCAGAGAAAAAGATGGATCAGGTGCTATGAACTGACTTAAAGTAATTATCATAAAATAATCTGCAATCTCCATCATTAATGTAAATCTGGGAAGATGACCCTTAACCACTCTACAAGCCTTGCAAAGACTCCCTGTGTCGGAGATCTCCAAGACCATCCCCTAGGTTCAGTGATTCTCTAGGAGTAAATACAGGACTCTGCAAATAGTCATATTCATAAGTAAGATTTATTACAGTGAAAGGATACAAATCAAAATCAGCAAATAAAGTAGTCTGGAGGAAATCAGGTATAAGCCTGTAAGAATTCTCTCCTAGTAAAGTCACACAGAGCACATTTAATTCCTCCAGCAACAAATTCTGACAACACACACAAAATACTGTCTACCAGGAAAGTTCACCAGAGACTGAGTGCTCCAAGCATGCATTGGAGCTAGTCACATGGCCCCTCTGCCTTCAAAATTTCAGAGTGCCAAAAGGAAAGCAAGTGCTTAGCATAAATTACATGGTTTGTGTAGTCTAGGCACAGTGAATCACTGTTCCTTGCCATTCAAGGAAGAGTTTTATCAGTGTAGGAAACTGTTTACTACAAAAGTTCCAAAGGACTGGGGATGTAGTTCAGTCATAGGGTGCTTGCCTAGTATGTACCACACTTGAGCTCACTAAATAAATAAATAAGAGCTCAAGTTCCCAGACATCACCTAAGAGCCAACCTTGCAGAAAGGCCTGCTAAGATTTACAATCTCAGATCTGCTATATTAACTATTTTCTGCAACTACTATTTAACATTCCTCTTTTTATAATGGTCTCCACTCTCTAAAATCAGTCTTGTTCCCGATACAGTCTATAGACAAGACAGATTCCAAAAATGGGGAAATGACAATACACTCAATATGGCTGAGAAATATAGAAGAATGTATGCAAAAAACCTAGGTCTAATATCTAGTAAAAATTAGTTCTCTATCACAATTCAAATATCTGCTTACATGACAAAACATACTAATGGCACTGCTTTTCAATCTTTGCCTAGCACTGTTGAACACACAGACACAGGCTGGAGTTATAGCTCAGTGATAGAGTACTTGCCTGGCATATGTGAGGCACTGGGTTCAATTCTCAACACTACATAAAAAGAAATAAAGGTCCATCAACAACCAAAAAAAAATATTTTCACACACACACACACACACACACACACACGCATGGCATTACATGACAATAAAGGCCCAATCAAAAGGTCAGTTCTACTGGGCCTGGTGACCAAGGCCTGTAATCCCAGAGGCTTGGGAGGCTAAGGCAGGAGAATCATAAGCTCAAAGCTTAGCAAGGCCCTAAGCAACTTAGTGAGACCTTGTCTCAAAAAAAAAAAAGAAAAAAATTTAAAGGGTGGGGGATGTGGCTCAGTGGTAAAGAACCTCTGTGTTCAATCCCTGGTATAAAAAAGCCAGTACTGGTACTTTCTGTAGAAGATTAAAAACAAAACCCACTGGTTTAACTTCTTTTAAATATATTTTTTAAAATTTATTTAGTTATAGATGGACACAATATACCTTTATTTTATTTATTTATTTTTATGTGGTGCTGAGGCTCAAACCCAGTGCCTCACACACACTAGGTAAGCACTATACCACTGAGCCACAACCCCAACCCTGGTTTAACTTTTAACTGATAACTTAATATCATTCTCTTTGACACATGACACTTTTGGGAAAACTTTCATAAACATTTTCCCATGTATTATAAGCATCAACAAATTCAATAAGATATCTTTGTAATCCCAATTGTTATGGTACATTAAGATCTTTAAGGTAGAGAGCACTCCTTCAATGATAAGGAGAAATATAAGATAAAAATCAAGATTTTATTACTTAAGGCCCTGAGGGGTACATGGCACACCTGGAAGACACACACACACACACACACACACACACACACACAATCAGAAAATGGAGTGGCAGATCCCCAAGCTAACTTATTCGGGTCCAGGAAGTTATCCAAACAGATTTTCCTTGGGGAGTTTTAACTAGTGAGTTTAAATCAAGCAGACATAAGTTCCAATAGGTCACACTGTGACTGACAGGGAATCACATCAGCCTATCTGCACAGCCCCTGCACCTAGTGGTTACCAGGAGGTGGTTGCATAAGACAGAAGTCTGGACTGACAACACCAAGGAACTGGGAGGGGATACAGAACTGGAAATTCGGTTAAGGGTGACTAAGCATTGCTTCCAATTAAAATTAAAAAAAAAAAAAATCAATATATATTTGAGATGGATGCTGAGGAAACAAAAAATTATAAGAATTCATTACATTATGGTATGAACATAGCCCCCAAAATGGGTTAATGCCACTATAAAAAGGGCTTGTAGGGCTGGGGTTGTAGCTCAATGGTAGAGCGTTTGCCTCGCATGCGTGAGGCCCTGGGTTCAGTCTCCAGCACCACATAAAAATAAACAAATAAAAATGAAGATATTGTGTTCATCTACAACTAAAAAAAAAAGGGCTTGTAGGAGTGGGTACACTCTCTTGCCCTTCCACCTTCCACCATCTGTGGATGTAGCAAGGAAGCCTTCACCACATGCCAATACCTTGATCTGGGACTTCCCTGACTCCAGAACTGTGAGAAATAAATTTCTACTTTTTACAAACTACCCAATCAGGTATTCTATTATAGCAACACAAAATGAACTAAGATATCCATTAGACAACCAATTCATCTTTAATGTTTTTAAATTTTAATTTTCCTTAGACAATATAGAGGTCTTTATATTAGGATGATATACCTTAAATTCTTTATAAATCATCACAGAAGAGATAAAAAATGTTTAACAATCCTAGGTAAAATTCGGCTCCAAATTTGTTCAGGTAAAATAATGGTTATTTTAGTATTTGATAAAGGATGCCTGAGCTGAAGTTGTTGCTCAGTGGAAGAGTGCCTGCCTGGCATGCACAAAGCCCTGGGGTTGAAACCTGATATTGCCAGAAAAAAGGGAGAGGATGTTTTTGAAAAACTCTAGACTGTTAATACCCAAATCTCATTAAATCTCCCAATTTCTCTTTTAAAACCTCTTATGAAACATTATTCATATACCCTGGAATTGACACTAGGTGGCATTAGAAACATATTCCTCTTAACAAAAAGAATAACCAAGGGGCTGGGGTTGTGGCTCACTGGTAGAATGCTCGCCTAGTATGCGTGAGGCACTGGGTTTGATCCTCAGCACCACATAAAATAAATAAATAAAATAAACGTTAAAAAAATAACTTATGAGTCAACAAAGAAACCATAATAAAACTTTAAATAAATAAACTCTGTGTGTGTGTGTTTGTGTATTGCTGAGGATCAAACTTAGGGCCTCATGCACTTAGCAGGCACTCTACCACTGAGCTATACCCTCAGCTCTAAATTACTTTTTTAAAGAGTATCTACATCAGATGACATGTTAGTCAGCCTTTCACTGATGTGACCAAATACCTGACAAGAACAACTTAGAGGAGGAAAAGTTATTTTAGTTTGAGAAGTCTCAGTCAATGGTCAACCAACTCCATTGCTCTGGGCCTGAAGTGAGACAGAGCATCACAGCAGAATGGCATGGTAGAAGAAAGCTACTCAATTGCAGCCAAGAAAGAAAGAATGGAAGAAGACAGAAGGACAAGATAAAATCCCTGGGGCTAGGGTTGTAACTTATAAATTAGGCAGTAAGATGAAAATAATAATAATTAATAATTAAATTGGGCTGGGGATGTGGCTCAAGCAGTAGCGTGCTCGCCTGGCATGCGTGTGGCCCGGGTTCAATCCTCAGCACCACATACAAATAAAGATGTTGTGTCTGCCAAAAACTAAAAAAAAAATAAATATTAAAAAATTCTCTCTCTCTCTCTCTCTAAAAAAAAAATATAATAATAATTAAATATACTGTGTAGTAAAACTGCCATCACTGTTTTTGAATTTGGGAGCTATTATTGAGTAAAACAAGAGTAACTTGAAGCAAGCACTACAACACCAGAACAGCTGATCTGATAACTAACATGGTTACTAAGAGACTAACAGGCAGGGAACATGTACAGCTGAACAAAGATGTTTCAGGCAGGACAGAGCAGGATAGTATAAGACTTCATCAAGCTACTTGAAATAGTACATAATTGAAAACTTATGAACTGCTTATTTCTGGAATTTCCCTATTTTTGCACTACTATTGACCTCAGATAACTTAAACCCTGAAAAGCCAAAGTACAGCTAAGGAGAGACTACTGTAAATCCATAAAATGGAATCTTATTCGGTCATAAAGAGGAATAAATTACTGGTATGTGCTATAATACAGAAAAACTTTAAAAACATGATAAATGAAAAAAGTCACTAGCAACTCAGGAGGCTGAGGCAGAAGGATTATAAGTTTGCAGCCAGTCTCAGCAACTTAGAGAGGAGGCCCTACACAACTTAGTGAGACCCTATATCAAAAAAAAAAAAAAAGGATGGGAATGTGGCTTAGCGGTTAAGTGTCCCTGGGTTCAATCTTCAATAACAAAAGTTGGACACAAAAGGTGGGACTTATTATATGACTTCACTTATATGAATACAGAATAGGTAAATCCCTAGAATCAGAAAGCAGATTGGTGGTTGCCATGGTTGGGATAAGGGTGGCATAAGGAATGACTGTTTAATGGGTAGACAGTTTTCTTCTAGAGTAGTGAAATATTTTAGAACTTTAGGTAGATGGTAGCTGCAAACATTGTGAATGTACTAAATGCTATTAAATGTACTCTCTAAAATGATTGATTTTATTTTATATGAATCTCACCTTCTGACATTACCACATATATATTGTGGTTTTTGTCCAGGTTTACCAACCTCACAACTCACATAGCCCTGTTATTTCTTAAATAACTAAAATAATAAAGTCAAAATATTTGGCTTTGTGTCCTTAGTTCCTAAAGTAGCTTCAGAACAGCTTCCCAGAGTGATAAAGATGAAAACAGTCTTTTTGTTATAAAGTTGGAATACTTTTAAGCCTTCTTTCATCAAAACTTTTAAGTCCTTCTTTCATCAATTCTTTTTTACCCTCCTCCCTAAAGCTATACATAGAAACTAGAATTTCTCTTCCCCAAGGCAGGACACAGAAACAAAAAATACTCTATACCCAACCCACCCTCACCCCCCACACCTTTCTATCTTGGAACTGGCCATAAAGAAATTCTCTGACCTATCTTTTCTGATAGTGCAAGACCCCCATTTCAAAAGGAATCTAGCCTCATACCTAAAAAGGAATGCTACACAGAGAGGCCAAGAAGATTCTAAACAGACTAGCCTTGCTTGTGGGTTTCCTCCTCTCAGCCTATTAGCATTAGTAACACATTTTGTGTTCAATCACATTTCTAAACAGTTGTCTATGCTTGAGTCATGCATATATAATGAAAATCTCTATGAAAAACCAAAGTACAGGGTTTACAGTGTACCTGGACAGCTAAGCACATGCAAGCGTGGCTTAAAGGAAGGGGAATTCATCCACATGCCAGGAGGATGGCACGCACCAACTCACAGGAAAGGAAGCTCCTACACTCAGTACTCTTCCAGACATCATGTAGTTTCTCATCTATTTATTTGTATCCTTTAAAATGTGTTTATAATTCAATACAACAATTGTCTATGCAACATTTACATTGTATAAGTAATCTAGAAATGATTTAAAGTATATGGAGGCTATACATAAATTATATGTAAATACTGTGCCACTATGTATAAGAAACTTGAGAATCTGCAGATTTTGAAATCTGAGAGATTCCTGGAACAAACTCTCCACAAATACTAAGGACTACTGTACTTACTTCACTTGGCCTAGGCTAGGACTCCACCAACCTTAGTCTAGGAATCCCTTCTATGACACATGACCTCAAAATCAAACACTCTCCTTTAAGTTGGTGGCAGTAGTTCTAAAAGGGGTGTTGTAGAATTAGGTATAATATTTTTAAGGAAAATGTAGATGCCTAGAACTACCCTTAGACTTTATGAGGGTGCACATCCCATATATATATTTTTTAAGTTCCAAAGGCTAAATAAGAAGGGGTGGGGCTTTTATAGACATGTGGGGACCAGGTTGGGAAATCTGAATATGGCTTTTATATTAGATACTTTTATTAAATTAACGTTAAACTTTCTGGATCTAATAATATATTACAGTAATTTAGGAGACTGTCCTTGATCTTAGAAAAAAATACTTAAGGATACAGTATAATATTGTCCTTGACTTGCTTTGAAATGTCTCAGGAAAAAATTAAATATACATACAGATAAAACAAATATGGCTAAATGTTTACAAACTGATCCAGGCAAAGGCTTATATGGATGTTCACTGTACCATTTATTCAATTTTTCTGTAAGTTTGAAATTTTAAAAATAAAAATTTGGGGAAAGGAGAAGTGCCATAAGTAATCCTGGTTCTCTCTACAGCCTAAGAATCCCAAACTTCAGGTAATATTAGGAAATCCCTTAATCAAAAATTCAGCTCTCTTCTTGCTATACAAAGAATTCCTCCCCCATCCCTGTTGAGAGCCACAGCCGAAGGGGCCCCAGCAAACTTCCAGCTGCCAGCAAACTTCCAGCTGCCGGCTGATGATTGGCTCACAGCGGCCCCAGCAACATCTAGCTGATTGGCTCCTCTGCGGTGATGCTCATTGGGCTGTTTCCCTGCCCTTTCAGACCACGGAGCTGCTCACTGGGGGACTTTTTTGGCTCCGCCCACGTGACCCACCCAATCGGCCTCAAGAGCAGGAGGATTGTGGGAGGTGGAGAGAAGCTTGTGTGGGAGAGAGAGGCTTGTGGAAAGCCGGTGGTGGCAGTTGAGGCTCTGAGGGTTTTTCCTGACAGGCTGTTTTGTTTGGCGTGTGTAGTTCTAAAAATAAAGTTAGTTTCTTTTGACAAGTGGCTCCTGATTGTGCCCAGCCAGACTGCGGCATTTGGTGGCTCGCACGGGGAGCGACTGAGGGTAAGTGAAACTGCTCGCCCCTGAGGGCAGGGCGAGAGGATGGGTAGCCATTTTAAGATTCCTCTTTTATTTTGCTTCACTTTTGTTTTAAGTTGCCTGTCCCTGGAGATGAGTGAGACGGAAGAAAAACCGCTCACATCTGAGGAAAAACTATTTACGTCTGAGGAACAGATAGGGAGAAAGGACGGATGCACATGTCAGGAGGATAGAAAGGCTATAATGACTTTTTGTTGTTCCCTTTTTATTTCATTCTGTCTCGGTTTTGTTTGGCGTCATCTTGTTGGGTTGTATTATAGTAGAAATACGGGATCAGAAATTAGTAAAAAACAAACTGAAAGAGTGTTAAGTAAATTGTTAGAGGAAGGAGGCATCTCAGTAAAATCAAGAACAATCAGGGCATACGTTGATACAATACAAAAATGTAGCCCATGGCTTTTTAAGGAGGAGTTGTTAAATATATCACAATGGAACCATCATGGTGAAGATTTAAAAAGAATAGAAAAGAAAAGCCCAGGGACTCTGCCAGTTGGCACATTGCCATTGTGGACGTTCGTATCTTGTTTGCTTAGTCCAAAGCCTTCAGTTCAGACAATGGTAGAGGAAGGAGAAGACATAATGATTCAAGTAAAAGAGAAGGTCTCTCAAGTTAGTCAGACAGAGGAAAAGATTCAAGTAAAAGAGAAGGCCTCTCAAGCTAGTCAGACAGAAAGAAAGTGTAAAACAGAAAAAGCCATCAGGGGGAAAGTTACAACAGGAGACTGCTACTAACACCTTTCTATCACCAGAGGGTGTAAGTGTCCAACCAACAGCACCACCTCTACAGGAGACTGCTACTAACACCTTTCTATCACCAGAGGGCGTAAGTGTCCAACCAACAGCGCCACCTCCATATGCTGGGAGGCCCCCAACCCCCGCAGTTGATAGTTGGGATCCTGAGACAAGATCTCAAATATTAACATGCCCTGTATTTGAGGCAGGAGGGCAGCGATTTTACCAAGTTTTAAATTTCAAAACAGTGAAGCAGCTAAAAGAGGCTGTAACAACCTATGGTCCTCAAGCACCCTTCACTGTAAGTATGGTCGAATCCATTAACAACTTGAACATGACGCCAGCAGATTGGGCTAATATGTGTAAAGCTGTGCTAAATGGAGGACAATACCTGTTATGGAAGGTTGCCAATGAGGAATTTTGCAAGGAGACGGCTAGGCGAAATGCAGCAGCTGGTTATCCTCAGAGAAATCTAGATATGTTGTTAGGAAAGGGACCTCATGAGGATCAGCAGCAACAAATTGCATATGATCCTGGTGTATATGCACAAATTGCTGTAGATGCAATTAAGGCATGGAAGACTTTACAAGGACATGGAGGTTTACAAGGTCAATTATCTAAGGTAATACAAGGAGCTAATGAACCTTATGCTGAATTTGTAGATAGGCTTATTCAAACAGCTACCAGAGTTTTTGGGAATACAGAACAAGCAATGCCATTACTAAAACACCTGGCTTATGAGCAAGCGAATCATTGGTGCAGAGATATCATTAGACCATGGAAACATGAAGATTTAAACACATATATTAAATTATGTAGAGACATTAATGAACAAGAGCAAGTCGTGGCAGCTGCAGTAAAACAGGCTTTAGATACCAGAGACATTAATGAACAAGGGCAAATTGTGGCAGCTGCAGTAAAACAGGCTTTAGATGCCAGGCCAAGAACATGCTACAATTGTGAACAAACAGGACATTTTAAAAGGAATTGCCCCATTGGAGGAGGGTTTAACAAAACTAGGTATCAAAGGAGTAAAATACCAGGTATTTGCCCACGATGCCGTAGAGGGAGACATTGGGCTAATGAATGCCGTTCTCAAACCACCATAGAGGGTACTCCATTATCAAAAAACGAACAAGGACCAGGAGTTTATCCACGATATCGTGGAGAAATGCATCGGGCTCCATTGCCAAAAAATGGACAGGGGGGCCCAATGCTCCGGGGCCCAAAACCACAAATATACGGAGCACTGGAGGAACCCAGCAACCCCATCAGGGTAGTGCCCAGGACACATTGTCCATCAGATCCCTCATCAGACAAACCAGAGGGAGCGCAGGGTTGGACATCTGCGCCTCCGCCAGAGCAGTACTAACTCCAGAGATGGGAGATCAAATCATTCCCACAGGGGTGAAAGGACCTCTTCCCAAAGGAACAGTAGGCTTATTATTGGGACGCAGCTCTTCTACTCTAAAAGGACTTATGATAAGTCCTGGGGTAATTGATCCCGATTATGAAGGTGAAATAAAAATTATAGCCAGTTCTCCAAAGGGTATATCAGTAATTTCACCAGGAGATAGAATAGCACAGTTACTAATAATACCCAGCCTACATGATAAATTTTCCAGTCGTACTGTAGAAAGAGGTTCCAAGGGATTAGGCTCCACAGGTGTAGATTGGGCTATGCTTTCTTTAAATTTAGATTCTCGCCCCATGCTAAAACTAAATATTCAAGGACATGAATTTAATGGACTACTGGATACAGGTGCAGACCTTAGCATCATCTCTCGTCAAGAATGGCCAAAACATTGGCCATTACAACAAGCCACTCAAACGCTTCGAGGCCTAGGAGTGGCAACTAATCCCCATAGAAGTGCAATGGTATTAGATTGGAAGGATCCTGAAGGATGTGAAGGAACTATACAGCCATATGTATTGGATCATCTTCCCGTAAATTTATGGGGACGAGATGTCCTAGATCAATTAGGTTTGACACTAACAAATAACATCAACCAAAATGCACCCACTATTATGACTAGACAAGGCTTTAGGAAAGGAAAAAGATTACAAAAACAAGAACAAGGTATAGCAGCACCAACACAAATAGATCAAGGAACAGACAGACATGGGTTGGATTTTCAGAAAGGGCCACTGAGACAATAAAAATTACTTGGAAATCAGAAAGACCAGTATGGGTTCCTCAGTGGCCCCTGACTAAAGAAAAGATACAAGCAGCCCATGACCTGGTCAAACAACAATTAGCGGAAGGACATATACAACCTTCTGTATCTCCCCATAATACTCCCATTTTTGTCATCAAAAAGAAATCTGGTAAATGGAGATTATTGCAAGATTTAAGAGCCATTAATAATGAGATGGTTATTATGGGACCTGCTCAATCAGGGATTCCTCAGTTGTCTGCTTTGCCAAAAACCTGGTATGTTTTAGTTATAGATATTAAAGATTGTTTTTTTTCAATTCCAATTCATCCTGATGATAGTCCACGTTTTGCATTTACTATCCCTGCACTGAATCATGAAGGTCCTGATCAGAGATATGAATGGAAAGTACTCCCTCAAGGGATGGCTAACAGCCCAACTATGTGTCAAATTTATGTTAACAAAGCAATCCAGCCACTTAGAAATCAAAATCCTGAACTACAAATATTTCACTATATGGATGATGTATTATTAGCACACAAAGATAAAAACACATTGCTAGAATGTTATGCCACACTTACAAACTTATTAAAAAAATTATAATCTAGAGATAGCAATAGATAAAGTACAATTAAATTTTCCAATTAATTATTTAGGAGTTCTATTATCCTCAACCATGGTCCGTCCACCAAAAATTCAAATACGAGTAGATCAACTCAAATCACTTAATGACTTTCAAAAGTTATTAGGAGACATAAATTGGATAAGGCCTTATTTAGGTATACCAACAGGAGAGTTGGGACCTTTATTTGATATCCTAAAAGGTCCATCAGATCCAAATTCACCCCGAATGTTAACGCCTGAAGCAAGAAAGGCATTAAAAATCATTGAAACATATATGGAAAATATGCATTTGGATAGAATTGATATAAGTTTGCCTTTATTATTTATTGTACTACCAACAAAAAATATTCCTACAGGAGTATTTTGGCAAGAAGGTCCATTATTGTGGATACATTTATCTTATTCTCCTAACACTATTCTTACTAGGTATCCTGAGGCTGTAGGACAATTAATACTCAAAGGAATAAAAGCAGCAAAGGGAGTGTTTGAATTTCTCCCAATAAAATTATTACTCCATATACTATGAATCAAATTGATGAGTTAGCTAATGAGTTAAATACTTGGGCAATAATCATCTAATGTTTCATTTGATAACCACTTACCATCTAATCCTTTATTGTCTTTTTGGTCATTGCATCCTGTAATTTTTCCAAAAATGACAAGAAAAACACCTATCATGAATGCTCCAAATATATTCACTGATGGGTCAAATAATGGTACAGCAGCAGTAGTTACCCCTGATCAAACTTTTACATTTTTAGTACCCAAACAATCAGCTCAAAAGGTAGATCTTAATGCAGTTTTACAAGCTTTTGTGATGTTTAAAGATTCTGTATTTAATTTATTTTCTGATAGTCAGTATGTAGTTAATGCTATAGTATCTCTTGAAGATGCTGGTAGGATTTCCCTTTCTTCTACTGTTTTCTCTTTGCTTTCCACTATACAAAGTCTAATCTGGGACAGAAAAGATCCATTCTTTATAGGACATATCAGGGCACATACAGGATTGCCTGGAGCCCTTAGTTTGGGCAATGATTTAGCAGAGAAAACTACACATGACATACATATTTTCTCTACACTAGAAGAAGCTATAAATTTTCATAAAAAGTTCCATGTCAATGCTAATACTTTACAAAAGCGTTTTAAAATAACTAAGGAACAAGCTAGACAAATAATAAAACAATGTCAAAATTGTGTGACCTTTTTACCACAAGTTAATCTTGGAGTCAATCCTAGAGGATTGATACCTAACCATATTTGGCAGATGGACGTCACACACTTCCCAGAATTTGGAAAATTAAAATATTTGCATGTTACAGTTGATACTTCTTCTGGATTTTTGATGGGCTCCCTTCATGCCGGAGAAAAAACTAAAGATGTTATAGCTCATTGCTTACAAAATTTTGCCACTGTGGGTGTTCCAAAACAGTTAAAAACAGATAATGCCCCTGGTTATACTTCTACCTCTTTTAAACAATTTTGCTCAACATTTGGCATTACTCATATAACAGGAATCCCATACAATCCACAGGGACAAGGCATAGTTGAAAGAGCTCATCAAACTATTAAAATGTACTTATTAAAGCAAAAAGAAGGAATTGGGAAGGGGTATATATTCCCCAAAGATAAACTTAAAATAACCCTTTTTACTCTAAACTTTTT
Organism: Marmota flaviventris; assembly: GCF_047511675.1. Lineage (NCBI taxonomy): Eukaryota > Metazoa > Chordata > Mammalia > Rodentia > Sciuridae > Marmota > Marmota flaviventris. The sequence continues at coordinate 35,415,366 of NC_092507.1, read as the reverse complement.
AAATTTGGATTCATCAGGACTTAGTGCTGCGGAAAGGCATATGTGTCCAAAAAATGTGCATAAGCCCAAGGTACTTTGGAAGGATATTCTAACAGGACAATGGAAAGGTCCTGACCCAGTAATTGTCTGGAGTCGGGGGTCTGTTTGTGTGTTTCCACAGGGAGAACAGCAGCCGATTTGGATTCCAGAGAGATTAACCAAGGTCCTGACCCAGTGATTGTCTGGAGTCGGGGGTCTGTTTATGTGTTTCCACAGGGAGAACAGCAGCCGATTTGGATTCCAGAAAGATTAACTAAAGCGATTTCTACAGACCAAAAAGAAGATGATTTGGCTCAAATCCATAACAACTGATATCCAAAACTCCAGTTTGGCTATTCTTACATCTGCAACAGAACCAGGATGCTTTTTTCAATATCTATTTTATTATTGCCCTTTGCCATATCATGAAGTTCTATTTTGTTTTTTGAGCTCATACAGACCTAGGTTAATGTTTTGCTGATCTGTTCTATTTTTTGACTATAGAGTTTTTAAACATTGCAATGGAGATTTCACCTGTAAAAAGTTATAAGGCCTTTACTATTATGTTATGTGTTGTATGTATTCTATTATGTGTGCACACTTGTGTTTTGTGTTATATGTTTGAATGTACGTATGTCCATATATCATATATGATGAGCGCTCATGATAAAATGGATCCAAATATTTTTTTTTTCACGTGATTTATATGGTTTAATTTAAATTGGGTAAACAACTGTTGAGGATTGTTTTAATATGTAAACAAAAAAAAAGGTTAACAGATCTGTTTGTTTACTTTCACCTTTCCTTTTCATTATATTTAATAATTCTCTTAAAGACAATGTAAATTGTTAAGAAAATTGTTTTCTTTTAGTGCCTTCTGTAATGTTACATAATTTTTTCTTTAGCCATTATTGCCAGAATTCCTATCTTCATCCCAGTGCTGGTGAAGTCAAAGATAAAACCAATCTACAGCTTCTACCATAGCCATCACTGAACTGCTTGCAGAACTTGCCTGGACACATTGTGAGCTCACCTGTATGCATTGTGAACTATCTGTTGGTGCAGCGACTTGTGGTAGTGTTGGGGTATTTTTGCTGATGATGTCATTGGTGGTACAATTTTTCCAAAAGGAGCCGTCAATTGGCTTGGTGTATCTTCCTCCCTTCTGCTTGTCATGATCGTCCAGCTAAAATTTGGGGGCCAACAGAGGTGAGGCAAAGAACCTCACCCCCCCGCTGGTACAAAGACCTCTCCACAGGTGTGGCTGTATACTGGACCGGTAGTCAGTGACGGGTAAGATCCAATTGCAATGGTACCAAAGGACCATATGTACTGTTGGACAACCTAAGGCAGGCACGGTCCCTAAGCCACATGCTTGTTGTTTAAACAGAGAGGGGGAGATGTTGAGAGCCACAGCCGAAGGGGCCCCAGCAAACTTCCAGCTGCCAGCAAACTTCCAGCTGCCGGCTGATGATTGGCTCACAGCGGCCCCAGCAACATCTAGCTGATTGGCTCCTCTGCGGTGATGCTCATTGGGCTGTTTCCCTGCCCTTTCAGACCACGGAGCTGCTCACTGGGGGACTTTTTTGGCTCTGCCCACGTGACCCAGCCAATCGGCCTCAAGAGCAGGAGGATTGTGGGAGGTGGAGAGAAGCTTGTGTGGGAGAGAGAGGCTTGTGGAAAGCCGGTGGTGGCAGTTGAGGCTCTGAGGGTTTTTCCTGAGAGGCTGTTTTGTTTGGCGTGTGTGGTTCTAAAAATAAAGTTAGTTTCTTTTGACAAGTGGCTCCTGATTGTGCCCAGCCAGACTGCGGCACATCCCCTCTTCCAGGATGAACAAATGGGTAAAACTTTCTATTTCATGGAAGACAAAAGGCTGATAATTCTAAAGTATAGATTAGATTACATTTTAATGGGAGCAAGTTTGCTATTGTACCTTGAAAATTATTATTATACCTATTCTAAATGTCAGAGGGAAGGGTATGAGACTGGCAGAAAATTAATGGGTGCCTTAGATAGTCAGGCAGAACCACTGAAGGTAAAATGGTATGACTTACAAGGACAGGCAGAAAACAGCATGCCCAGACTATCATACATGCCCTGCTTATCACATAAAATCCAGGTGAAGAAGAAAAGTCTCATTCTTTCATCTAATGTATATTTAAGTACCCACTGTATTTCAAAGATGTTCCCTATCATGTATTAAATATGTATACCACAGAGTTGTATAGAAAAGCAACACAATGTCACAAAATTTAGAATCATTTCTATTAAAAAAAAAAAAAGTTCTTTCCCAGGAAATGTATTCATTAACATTACAACCATACTGAATCTTTTCCTTGATGCTCACTAATTAGTACCTGTGACAGTGACAGCCTGAGAGAGTCAACAGAATATATTCAATGAAAATTCTAATCTTGTTCTATACTTCACTTTGAGAAATTACCTAAATCCTAAAAACGAGAATAATATGTAGCAATGACAAATGAGGCTCAAGGGTTTGTTCCCAAAAAAAGCCAACATCCTTACTATCACTTACCAAGCCAGCAGTAAGAGAAGGGGCAGACTGTCCAAGGGACTGATTTCTCATTCGAACCAGGTTTGATGCTTCTCCTGAAGATTGCCAAGTCACCTGTCCCACGCTGCTGTGTACACTGCTGGACAAAGGGAGCAGCTGCTTACCTTCAAACCAAGGGTCAAAAAATATATATGTAATTATTTATTGATTAAATAAATGAAAAAACACAGATGCAATGATGTCAAGTGGATAAAATCATATTAATACAAAGTAAAGTCTTCCTTACCCATTTTATAATCTATAGTGCATTAAAATGTCCAAATGTCTTGGTGGTAGTGAGAATTCCAAGTAGGACACTGAAATGAACTGACTGTTTTCAGTAATATTCAATACCATGCCAACCTCCTACCTTGATATATACCTAACCATCAGTATGGGAGTTTTCCAATCTCTTCCAATCTACTTGGTTTCTCACTAACTCAGTGCAACATGAGTGATACAGACAAATTTTCCTAAATAAGTCTAGCCTTGGGATTCAAAAGAGAAACACTGCTAGAGAGCAGAAGACTCACTTAGAAGACTCCATGTGCTCAATCCAATTTACTGACTGCCTTAATCTCACTGAAAATTACATGAAAGTCACCTGTAAAGACTGTTTTAAAAAAAAGACTAAGTGTCTAGAACCTCAGGAACTTGCCAGCTAACTTGCCACTTTCACCCTTTCTTCACAACATTCTTCGCACTGCTGCTAGTGGTCTAACCAAAATAAATGTAGTGGTATCATTTCCTTCCCTAAAAACTTCTGTTGGCTCTCTACTATTTAAAGAATTAAGCCAAAGAATTAATTATTTAAAGAATTAACATCATAAAAAAAAAACCCATAGATCAAGATTTCTTCCTGGCCTCATCTCCTTCCACTCTTTTTCACACCCATTCACTCATTCAGCTTCAACATTATGCCCAGTACTTTCAATTGGCTTAATTTTAACCACCTAATTCACTTAAATCTTCCTGTGCCAGCAAAATCCTAGTTATTTACAGTTTTCTTGTTTTTGCTACAAACAAAATATGAGATAACTCATTTGTCAGCAATTTGGCAAAAACTAAACAAAAACAACTAAGATGCAGGAGAAAGACTAAGAACGTCACTTTGTCATGATACATGTTTTTTTTTCCTTGTTTTTTTTTAATATTTTATTTTTTAGTTTTCGATGGACACAACATCTTTATTTGTATGTGGTGCTGAGGATCAAACCCCGCGCTGCGAGCATGCCAGGCAAGCGCGCTACCGCTTGAGCCACATCCCCAGCCCTGATACATGTTTTTATACTCAAATTTTTTTTAAAAATGAGTCTGTTTTACTTTTTTTTAGATGCTGATGAACCTTTATTTTATTCATTTATTTATATGTGGTGCTGAGAATTGAACCCAGTGCCTCACACATGCTAGGCAAGTGATCTACCACTGAGCCACAAGCCCAGCCCTGTTTTACTTTTTAATCAAAAAAATGTGATACATTTTTTAAAAATCTAGTTATCTTTCAAGTCTCCTTTCAAATGTACCCTTTACTGGGAAGCCTTTTCATAAAATTCCCACAAGAAATCATAATATTAGGGCTGGATGTCACTCAGTGGTACAGCACTCGCCTGGTATGCACAAGGCCCTTGGTTCAATCTGCAGCATCAAAAAAATAATGATGAAGGGGATGGGGCTATAGCTCAGTGGTAGAGTGTCTGCCTTGCATATGTGAGGCACTGGGTTCGATCCTCAGCACCACATAACAATGAATAAAATAAAGATATTGTGTCCATCCACAACTAAAAAATATTTAAAATAATAATAATGATAATAGTTCTCAACTCAAAATTTTCACAAATCTATAGTAAAGCCTGCATACCTGCCTTCTGAACTTCATTTTGCAAATATTACACAATCCTATAAACAACCTGCCAACTCATCACCTATATATTCTAAAGGAAAGCTAGTTTGTTGACTCATCCTACCCACACATAAAAGGCTAGCATCATCATATCCCTCTTCAAAATAAGAGCCTGCTAGATAAAAAGGTTCATACAACTTTAGTAGAACCCAATTTGAGCACAGAGGAGTAAGAACTTGAAACACAAATGACAAAGACTGACAAGAATTTTTTTTCATATTAACAACATTATATTATTTATTTTTTATGTGGTGCTAAGGATCAAACCCAGTGCTTCACACATGTTAGGCAAGCACTGTACCACTGAGCTACAACCCCAGCCCCAACTGCCAAGAATTTGAGGGGAAAAAAAAAACATAAAATAAAAGAAATATTATGTACAAACAAAACTAGCCTTTTAGTAAAACAATACAGAAAAAAAGAAAATCTTAAAAATCCTAATTACTATTCTTAGAATAATTCAAGAGGTTATTGCATAAAACATTTCCAATTAAAGATAGCAGAGTGAGGGTTGAGGGTGTAGCTCAGTGGAAGAGGGTGTGCTTAGCATGAATGAGGACCTGGGTTCTAGCCCCAATACTAAAAAAAAAAAAAAAAGTAGCATAGTGAGCACATGCTTTTATCTTTTGTCCTCCAGGTTATACCAAAACAGATAGACAGAAACTGACTATTTAGAGGTGAAATTATTTTTTAAAAGGGCTGTGGTTATAGCTCAGTGGTAGAGCATTTGTGTAGCACACATGAGGCCTGGATGCCTCTCCCCCAAAACAAAACAATTTTATAAACAAATAAAATACATATATTTTGAAGAGTGGTTGTTTTAGTTTTGTTTTCATATTTTGTTTTCTTTTGGAAAGGAGGATCTAAAATAAATAGATCAGAACCAATGAAACTGGAAAGATACAAGCTTTAATAAGCATAGGGGAGGCTGTAGTTAAGAGGGGTATTGGGACTAGGGTTGTAGCTGAGTTGGTATAGCATTTGCCTTGCATGGGTGAGGCACTGGGTTCAATTCTCAGCACTACATAAAAACAATAAATAAAGGTATTATATTATGTCTGTCAACAACTAAAAAAAATTTTTTTTAAAAAGAGGGGTGTTAGTTTGTTCTGCAAAATCTTAGGTTCAGTACTCAGAAATGAAAATACCTAAGAAGGCATAAAGCAAGACACAATGCTGAAATCAGATTATATGCAAATTCTATAGACAAAAGAGTCAAACCCAACTCCATTTCCACAGTATATAAGCTAGTAGTCACATAATTACAGGATAGAAGGGATTTAGTATTTCAGAGTAAAAGACTGGACTCTGGTTGTTAGATGATCAAAGGAAAAAGATTTAATCCAAATAATAATAAACTTTTTAAAATTTTAATTCAAAAATCCATTCACTCAGGGTCAATTAGAAGATAATCACATCTCTAAAAGATGAAAATTCTATAGAACAGAAACAAGAATTGTCTATATAGATAATTGGCAAAGTAAAAATTTCAATACAAGAGTGAGAAAATAAAACCAAAGGAATAACCCTGAAATGAACTGAAAGAAATAGAAACTGAAAATTGTTTACTATTAAACAAAGGAATATGATAGGATTACATTTTCTTCTCTATTTAACATTTTTAGCTATGGTCAAAGTATAGACTCTCCTTTTTTCATATTCTGTTAATACTAAAATTTTAATTGCCTTCTATTTAGACCAAAATTTCTTTGTACATTTTTTCCCTTGAATTTTTTAATTGCCTTTTCATTGAAGAATATTGGGAAGCATATGGACTTAGGTTTGGTGAATGGAGAGAAAAAGAAAATCAAAAGGAGAAAAGAGATGTGAAATCTACATAAGAGGAGAGAGAAATCAGATTGAGGGGGAATATAGCCAGAAGCACTGGTGAACCAAGAAATACCTATCAGTTCAGGTGGTTAGCATTTAGAGTCCATGAAGAAGATATAAGGAGAGAAAACAGTCTTACCTAGGAGTGTTCCATACAAGACTAGCAAAGAAGAGGCTGTCAAAATGCTCAGTTGATACAACTTTAAATATTAACAACAAAGTCCCACATTTCTTTTTGTTTATTTTGTTGTTATTGTTGGTTTTTGTTTGCTTTCATTTTCTGGTTGTTGTTGTGGGGTTTAAACCCAGGGCCTTATGCATGTAAAACATGATCTCTACCACTCAGTCTCCCACATTCAGACAAAATCAGATATTTACCTGACAGAGAACTGGTCAGACTTCCTCTCCTCAACTTACAGTCATCCTGACTAAGTTGTCGCTGGAGTTTAGCTTTTCCAGTAGATGAAAAGATGTCAGGATTACTGAGCTTCCTGAAGAGCAGGGGACTAAGTCCAGTTACAACATCCTTCAAAGGAAAAAAAAAAAAAGAGTAAAACATTATAGGTTTTTAGTCACTTTCCTGAAGTATAAGAACTTTACACTGAACATCTCTACAACATTCATTAGTTAAAAAGTGTCAGTATTTTATATTTCCCACTCAATAGCTAAAGCCGGAAACATAGTTCCCTTAATAAAAGCCTGGTATGCTATACAAGGACATGGAATTTTTTCTTTTCTTTTCTTTTCTTTTTTTTTTTTAACCAGGGATTGAACCTAGGGGCACTTAACCACTGAGTCACATCCCCAGCCCTTATATATTTATTTTTTTTTTAAGATAGGGTCTCAGGGGCTAGGGCTATAGTTCAGTGGTAGAGCACCTACCTTGCATGTGTAAGGCACTGGGTTCAAGGGACGGAGGGAGGGAAGGAAGGAAGGAAGGAAGATGTGTCCATCTACAACTAAAAAATATATATTAAAAAAAATATAGGAGGGCTGCGGATGTGGCTCAAGCTGTAACGCGCTCGCCTGGCATGCATGGGGCACTGGGTTCGATCCTCAGCACCACATAAAAATAAAATAAAGATGTTGTGTCCACCGAAAACTGAAAAATAAATATTTTTTAAAAAATTCTCTCTCTCTCTCTCAAAAAAAAAAAAAAAAAGATAGGGACTCACTAAGTTGCTTGGTTAGGGCCAGCCTTGACCTTACAGTCTTCCTGCCTCAGCCTCCCAAGCCACTGGGACAAGGGATACTGATTATGAAATGACAAAGGAAAAATAGAGAAGGCTCACAAAATGACATAAAACTTCTAATTATATTTATCTACTTACTTTTCTTCTTTTAATCACACTCTTCCCATATCCAGAAAAGAAAAGTTTTTTGGTGTTTGTTATTGTTGTTGTTTTTGACAGGATCTTACTATGTTGCCTAAGATGGCCTGGACTCAAGCAATCCTCCAGCTTCAGCCTCCCAAGTAGCTGGGACTACAGGCACAGGCCACGACATCTGGGTTTAGTTTTTTGTGTGTGGTTTATTTATTTAGTTAGTTAGTTAGTTAGTTTTAGGTGGACATAATATCTTTTTTTTTTTAAATGAGAGAGAGAGAATTTTTCTTTTTAATATTTTATTTTTTAGTTTTCGGCGGACACAACATCTTTATTTGTATGTGGTGCTGAGGATCGAACCCGGGCCGCACGCATGCCAAATGCGAGCACACTACAGCTTGAGCCACATCCCCAGCCCAATCTTTATTTTATTTTTATGTGGTGCTAAGGGTCAAACCCAGTGCCTCATGCATGCCAGGCAAGTGCGCTACCACTTGAGCCACATCCCAGCCCCTGTGTTTTTTTTTTTAATATTTATTTTTTAGAAGTAGTTGGACACATACCTTTACTTTATTTATTTTTATTTGTGGTGCTGAGGATCAAACCCAGCGCCTCACACATGCTAGGTGAGCACTCTACCACTGAGCCACAACCCCAGCCCAATGGGTTTAGTTTTTAAATAAATCATCAAATAGCAGGCCTTCCTTTACCTATTATGCAAAGTTAGAAATACCACTAACATTCAATTAGTCCTAAATGAAAACTTAGAGCTTTATTCAGATGCCTATAATAAAAGCCAATATGTTTTCAAACAAAAAAGTATAAAAATACTATGGAGAAGATAGAGACAATATGAAACACTGACAGTTTCCCTTTTGCCTCATTTTAGTCTTGTTCATCCACTGCACCCCAATGCCTTTTCCTCCTCACTCAGTAAACAATATACAACACCATCAAGATATGGATGTTTTAAAGGGAAATCCTACCTTATTAACAGTATTAACTGGTAGAAAAATTAGACAAATGAGGCACATCTCCAGGAAGGTAGCTACTGTGGTTTGGATATGGTTTGCTCCCCAAAGGTTCACATGATGGAAGCTTGATCTTCAATGTGGCTATGCTGAGAAGCAGTGGAACCTTTAAGAGTTGGGGGGCTAGTGGGCAGTAATTAGGTCCTTGGGAGTACTCCTGCCATAAAGAAGGACTAATGTAGTTCTACAAGGAACCTGGTTAGTTCCCTCAAGAGTGAGTTGCTATAAAAAGAGCAAGCCTGGCCCCTAAAACTCTCTGGCTTCCTATTTCACTATGTGATCTCCCTCTCACATGTATTCCCACCATGAAGCCCTCCATTATACTTTATTTTTTTTTAATTTAACATTATATTTTAAAATAAGATAGTTCTAATTCTATTAATATATGGAAACATTATTTCATGTAGCTTCCTTCCATACCCACTAGGTTTTGCTGTTACTTCCATGTAAATTATGTCTTTGTATAAGCCTTACAATGTACTTTTATAATGACTGTTCACATTGCATTTGCCTTTTAAACCAGTTTGGATAAAATGAGGAAACTGATACTTTCATTTTTACGTAAGTAATTTCTTTCTTTGTTTTTTTTTTTGGTTTGGATTTGGGTTACTCTCTGAAATTTCTTTTCCTTTCTTTCTTTTTCTTTTTTAAATTATTTCTTGTATGGTGCTGTGCTAGCAATAGATTCTCTCCATCTTTGTCTGGGAATGGTTTTTTTTTTTTTTTGCCTCCATTGTTGAAAGATAGTTTTGCTGGATATCAGATTCTTTTTGGATAACCCCCCTCCCCCATTTAGTATTTTACATATGCCATCCTACTGCTTTCTGGCTTCCATTTTTCTGATAAGCCAGTCACTCTTGTTAAGGTTCCTTAGTATGTGACAAATGTTTTCCTTTGTTATTTAAGATTTTCTTTCTTTCTCCATTATACTTTAATGTAGGCAAAAAGCCCTCAACAGAATAAGCAGATGAACCTAGATCTCCAAAACAGTAAGTTAAATAAACCTCTTTTTTATAAAGTTCCCAGGCTTGGGTATTTTGTTATAGGAACATAAGATGGACTGTTACAGAAGCTATAACAAACAGATAAGTAGTGAGTGCATTACTAGATATTATAGGGACAAAATAAGAATTCTAAGAAACAATTGATACCTATGTCATCCAGCATTTGAAAAAGAAGATTCAGGACTGGGGTATAGCACCTACCTAACAACCAAGAGGCCACTGAGTTCAATCCAAAGGAAGAAAAAGAAAGAAGGGAAGGACAGAAAGGGAGAAAGGAAGACTCAAGTAACCAGCACCACGGAATACAAAAAGCCACAAAGGAAAAAATGGGAAAATGTCCACTTCTCTAAGACAAGATGAAAGAGAAGAAAATCTCTAAGGTCATATGTTGATTCACGAGTTCATAAACATGAGAAAATCTGAATATTGGTTGGTGGTGACCATCCAGAACATAATTTACCAATGTTCAAGCACAAAACATGGATAAAAGGATAAAGGTAAAGTTGAAACACTGAATCATCAAAGTCTCCCACGTGTCTAGGCAACTATAGTGGAAGTAAGCAGTGATAAAGGTAAATTGGAAACAGTAGTTAATGAGGCAAAATATAGCAAGAGAGCAACATATACTTCTACCACTTGGTGTGTCAAGGTTGAAATAATTCCTATGAATCAATGAGAAACCATGGAAGGAAACTGGGTTTAGGCAACAACACTGGTAACCCACAACAGAGAGCTGCTCTCTCACTGCCTGGTAGAGGGAAGTAAAGAGGTCTTGGAAGACACCAAACTAGAGTGGATATGCTGTATGAAAGCAGTGTGGAGAGGGAAAAGTTTCATCCCAGAAGAACTTACAACTGAGCTACAAGAAAGAACCAGCATCATCTATACAGTGCGGCAGGCATCCAATCAGTCTTCACCAAAGAAGAACGAACAACCAAGAGAGGACTCAGTCGGCACCAATTAAGAAAAAAATATATCCTTTTCAATCTCTCTAGTCCCTATTGGGACATACCAAAGAAAAGAAGCCAGAAAACAGAGGGAAGAAAAAAATGAAAGAATGGATCATGACCTTTCTTATTCCTAATCTCTTCTGTCAAAACCTGGCAAAGGGAAGAAAATTTAAATTAGATAAGAAATTTAACTTTAAAGCTAGGCTGTCTTTTTAACTTTTGCTGAAAGTATATTACTCGTTGCACAGATATACACATACCTAAGCATAAACTCAGTGAATTTTCACAAAGGGAACATACCCATGTAACCAGCATCAAGATTAAAAGAAAAGGCTAGGATTATGGCTCAATGGTTGAGCACTTGTCTGGCATGTGTGAGGCACTGGGTTCAATTCTCAGTACCATATGTAAGTAAATAAATAAAGGTCCATCAATATCTAAATACATATGTATATATTTATATATCTTTTCAAATATTAAAAGAAAGATATAATCAGCATCCCAAAAAGCCCCCTTGTGCTTTCTTCTAATCACTATCCCTGATCCCCCCCACACCCCAGGAGATCTCAGACTTTTTTTTTCTTAGTTTTCAGTGGACACAACATCTTTATTTTATTTTTATATGGTGCTGAGGATCGACCAGTGCCCTACGCATGCCAGGCGAGCGCATTACCACTTGAACCACATCCCCAGCCCAGGATCTCAGACTTTTAACAGCATAAATAATTATACAAAGTCCAAAAACTTGATATGAATGTAATCACTCAAAATGAACTCTTTTGCATCTTGCTTCTTATACTCAACTAGACTGAAGCTTTTTTTTAAATATGTATTTAGTTGTAGATAAACACACAGTATATTTATTTTTATGTGGTGCTGAAGATCGAACCCAGTGCCTCACATATGCAAGGCAAGCGCTTTACCACTGAGCTACAGCCCCAGCCCCAGACTGAAGCTTTTTAAATTTTTGTTTGTTTGTTTTTAGTTGTAGATTAACACAATTCCTTATATTTATTTATTTATTTTTATGTGGTGCTGAGGATCAAACTCAGTGCCTCACACATGCTAGGCAAGCAGCTCTACCACTGAGCTGTAACTCCAGCCCCCTAGACTGAACTTTTTTAAAATAAGTATTTTGTTAATTGTCAATGGATCTTTATTTATTTTTATGTGGTGCTGAGAATCGAGCCCTGTGCCTCACACATACTAGACAAGTGCTCCACCACTGAGCCATGACCCCAGCCCTAGACTGAACTTTTTAAAATAGCAGAGCATTACTGAATTTACTTCGAAGTAATCAAAGGACAGGACTAGAAAACAAAGCAAGTAAGACCAAACCACATGTAGCCCTAGAGAAAGAAAAGAAGCATGAGAAGAACTTCCTTACTAACCTCCACCCTTATTTCTTAAAGTTTTCTACATTTCTAATCCCTTATGAGGTCCAGCAAATCTACAGGTTTTGTTGTTCAATGGGATACTATTGTACACTTATAAGAAGCTCTTCTTTTCTGCTTAAATTAGATTATATTGTTTTCTATCATTTCTGTAGTCAAATTATTCTTTTTTTAATATTTTTTAAGTTGTAGATTGACACACAATATCTTTATTTATTTTTATGTGGTGCTGAGGATTGAACCCAGTGCCTCATACATGCAAGGCAAGCGCTTTACCACTGAGCTGTAGCCCCAGCCCCCAAATGATTCTTAAAATAGAGTTAAGGAGAAAAAGGCAACAAGAGTGACTTTCAGTTTTCTGGCTGGGGTGGTATGCTTAGCAGCAAGAGAATACAGAAGGAAAAACAAGTTTACAAATAAAACACTGCTATAGCAATAGTAAATATTAGCAAACCTATAAATTACAGCAGTTTTCTAACAACCCTTAGGGGAACTATAAATGTTTAGTACAAAAGAAAGGAAACATGAATAATTCTCTTCTTGTCTAAAACAGTGATTCTAAAAGTGTGGTCCCAAAACCAGCTTGAACTTGTTCTCAATCCTCATCCCAGATCTACTAAATCAAAAATTTCAGTGGAGGGGCTGGGGTTGTGGCTCAGCAGTAGAGCACTCGCCTAGTGCATGCAGGGCCCTGGGTTTGATCCTAAGCACCCCATAAAAATAAATAAAATAAAGGTATTATGTTCAACTACAACTAAAAAATAAATAATTTTTTTTAAAATTCCAGTGGAGAGTCCAAAAATCTGTTTCAACAAGCCATCCAGGTGATTCTGAAGCACACCAAAGTTTGAGAGCAACAAGACTAAATCAACAACTTGCTATATGATGCCACCATACAGAAGTTGATCAACTGTGAGAAATCAGCCACAAATTATTTGAAATTGATAATCAAGTATTCAAGTTTGCAACTGGTTTACTTTCCAAATTAAATGAATGTAAGTGCTATGATCTAAATGCTTAGTCTCCTTAAAATTCATTTATTGAAATCCTAACCCCTACGGAGACTCTGGGAAGTGATTAGGTCATGTGATCACAGCTTCATGAATGAGATTAGAGCCCTTACAAATGAGGCCCAGGAGAGAAGGCACTATCTGCGTAAGAGAAAGTTGTCCTCACCAGAGACCAAATTTGTCAGCACCTTGATCTTGGATTTATCAGCCTCTAAAATTATAAGTAATAAATTTATATTGTTTATAAGCTACCCAGTTTATGGAATTTTGTGATAGTAGCCCAAATATATTAATACAGCAGATTTGGAGTAAATCCTACAAAAGTCAATTCACTTGTATGATAACATTCTTTTTATTTGCAGGGAGAGTTAACTAGGGATTGAACCCAGAGGCACTTAATGGCTGAGCTACATCCCCAGCCCTTTTTATTTTTTGAGACAAGTCTCACTAAGTTGTTCAGGGCCTCTCTAAGTTGCCGAGGCTGGCTTTGAACCAGCAATCCTCCTGCCTTGGCCTCCCAAATTGCTAGGATTACAGGCATGTGCCACATACCCATTTGGTAACATTCTTTCTGAAGTGAGATTTTTTTTTAAAGGTGGAATTAGAGCTAGCAAGCCAGGAATTATATATAGCCTGTATTTCTCTGTTGTAGTAATAATGTGTCTATTATATACCATGTAAATTTCATGCTTTAAAAAATTAAATTCCTAGACTACATAATCTCTCCATGTTCCTTCCAACTCTTAGAGTTTACTTCTTTCTCTTTTAACTCAATACTACTGAATTGTGGATATTTTTCCTATTGCTGTACATAGTTCTCACAGACTTTCCCACCCATTGGCTCAGAACCATCTCCCTCCTCCAAATCTCAGACTAATTTTACCCACAAGCCTAGCAGTATACTTACATTATGCTATCAAGGATAGGATTCCAAGTAGGCAAAAGATTCACAGATGAAAATAGGAGTATACACATTAAAAACTTGTCAGGTTGAAAAAAATGGGTTAACTCTCATTGGAAGCTGACTTTTCCCATATGACTAGCAATCCAATTGGTAAAGAGAACTCTACACCTGTGGCAAAACCTACCCTGCCAAGAGTCAAACTCCACCACATTTATCAAAGTCCATTCTCTTAAGCCATATCAAAAAGCCTCTGCATGATATCCACATGCAAAATAAATGAACCTTGACCCATACTTCAAGCATATCAGCACAACATGCAAAAATTACTCTAAATGGATTATAAAGAAAACTTAAAAGTATAAAACTTTCTAAAGAAAATTTTTAAAAAAATATTTAACTCTGGGCTGGGGTTGTAGCTCAGTGGTGAAGTGCTTGCCTAGCAAGTGTGAGGCACTGGGTTTGATCCTCAATGACACATAAAAATAAATAAAATAAAGGTATTGTGTCCATCCACAACATATACATACATATATTTAAAAGAAATTTAACTTTGAGGTAGGTAAAATTCTTAGGACATAACACACAATTTTAAATATAATGACTATATAAATTAAACATCTGCAAATTTTAAAACTTCTACTCTTCAAAAAAGGCTTAAAAAAGAAAACAAATAAAAAACAAGGACAAAATGTTTTCAAAACATGCCTGGTAAATGACAGTCAGTCAGTAAATATACATCTCTCACAAGCCAATAATAAAAAAAGAAACAAGCCAATAAAAACATGCCACAAAAGATTGAGTAGACAATTCAATAAAGTATAGCAAATGAATATATGAAACTATCCTCAACATTATTCATTATTAAGGAAGTAAAAATTAAAATAAAACCAGAGGGGCTGGAGTTGTGGCTTAGGGGTAAGCACTAGCCTAGTGTGAGGCACTAGGTTTGATCCTCAGCACCACATAAAAACATTAAAAATAAAATAAAGGTACTGTGCCCATCTACAACTAAAATATATATTTATTTATTTATTTATTTTAAAAAAAACCAGAGATAACACCAGCAAAATGGTATACTACAGTTCCAAATTCTCATCTTCCCACAAAAACACCAAAAAACAAGCAGAACTATCAGAACCAAGGTTTACAAGTAATCGAGAGTAAGGTGAATTAAGAAGTCAATTTTAAAAGCCCAGCAGAGCGGTATTTGTCTACAACCAACTACTTGGGAGGCAGAGGCAAGAGGATTGAAAATACAAGGCAGCCTGGGCAATATAGTGTAATCTCAAAAAAGAAAAAAAATGTCAACTTAATAGAGAAGCTTTGTGGGATTTTTAATTTGCTCCTCCTTGGCATGATGCTCTGAGTGTGGGACCCTGGTCCCTGGTTCTGAACATAAATGAGTTTATGGATTTTTTGTTTCGTTTTGTTGGGGGGGTTTTGTTTTGTTTTTGGTACCAGGGATCGAACCCAGGGGTGCTTAACCACTGAGCAACATTCCCAGCCCTTTATTTTAATATGGTATTTAGAGACAGGTCTCAATGGGGCCTCGCTAAATTGCTGTGGTTGACTTTGAACTTGCGATCCTCCTGCCTCAGCCTCCCAAACCACTGGGATTACAGATGTGTGTCACCATGTCCAGCAGTTTGGGTTTGTTTTAACTTGTCTAGGGGACCTATCTAAAGATCAAGGTGGTCTTCTCATTATACCTGAGAACCTGATCAAAGTGAAAACACTGAAAGGTAATCCAAACACCCAAAGCCATCTGGAGCAAAAGATTATAACTGAGACATAAAACAGACCACTTAATGTCTGCAAGAACAGAAAAGAACTTCTTTGGAAAAATAGAGCAATCAAAAATACCTGAATATTCTATATAATTTAGAAAGTCTTGTGCATATTCCGGCAAACTATACATTCAGGAAAGACCTAAAAAGACCTTAATCTTTCAGACTGCTCTTCAGGATCAAGTATGCAAATCTGGCTAAGTATTGAAGTAAAATCCCAGCAAAAAGCAAATCTATAAGACTGGCAGAAGTTTGTGTGTCTGTGTGTGTGTACGCATGCGCATGTGCACATGCACGTGCACATGTGTGTTTGGCCAGCTCCTGGTGATCAAGAAAATCTAAACATGACCAAAAAAAAACAAATTTTAATGACCAAATATGAAAAAGATTGGGAAAATGCATTACATAGATTACTACAGCCTTCAACAATCAGCAGAAACCAGAAAAGTAAATGGGGAGAAGCTGATTTCCAAAGTTACCAATATTCAAATGTCCAATTTTCAACAAAAATCACAAGGCACACAGAACATTAAAGTATGACTCATTCAAAGGAACAAAATAAGGCAAGTGTCAAGGCACATGCATGTACTTCCAGTTTCTGGGGGGAAGGAGTGCCTAAAGTAGGAAAAAAAGTCACTACAGACACATCAATATACTAATTAGAATTATATAATTATTTGTAGAATTAAAAATAAATGGGGTTGGGGCTGTAGCTCAGTTGCAAAGTGCTAGCCTAGCATGTGTGAGGCACTAGGTTCGATTCTCAGCACCACATAAAAATAAACAAATAAAATAAAGGCATTCTGTCCACTTAAAACTACAAAAAAAAAAATTTTTAAACAAGAATAAATGTACATTAAAAAGGAGAACATATAATTTATAATGGCTGTATAATCTGACAATATAGATATAGGTCAACCACAAAATGTGGGTAGAGAAAGAATGTCAACAGCATATTAACAAATTAGCAGTTTTCAGTAAACATTATTGGAGGTAACAGTATTGCCACCGGAAACTGATGCATATTTAATGGATAATAAAGCAAATGAATAATGCATGGATACTCTAACTATATTCCAAAATATAAAGAAGTGCAAGATAGTGATCACTTTTTAAGTCAAGGTAATAATTACTTTTAAAGGGAAGAAGGAGCTGTGATGTGATGAGGCACAGAGAGAGGAGTTTCTGAATGACTGACAAAGTTCTTCTTGACCTGGTTAGGGATTCTAAAGGTATGTTTATCTTATGATCCACTAAGTCATATATCTGTTTTTGGTACTTTTCTGTACTTCTTATATTTTTACAATAAAAAGCTTTAAAAAAGGAAAGGAAGAATCATAAAAATATATGTTCTGCTAAAAAAGTAAGAGATATTCTGACATATAAATTTACAGTGGAGGGGCTGGGATGTGGCTCAAGTGGTAGCGTGCTCGCCTGATGTGCGTGAGGCACTGGGTTCGATTCTCAGCACCATATAAAAATGAAATAAAGATATTGTGTCCACCTAAAACTGAGAAACAAATATTTTTTAAAATAATAAAAAAAATAAATTTACAGCGGAGACAAAGAACAGGCACAATAAAAAACAAAAATGTTTGGTAAAGATTCAATACAAACAAGGCTTTTGGGGGGGGGGGCAGGGATTGAACCCAGGGACGCTCAATCACTGAGCTTCATCCCCATCCCTTTTTCATTTTTATTTTAAGATAGGATCTCACTAAATTGCTTGGGGCCTTGCTAAATTGCCCAGACTGGCTTTAAACTCGTGATATTCCTGCCTCAGCCTCCCCACCCACTGGGATTACAGGCCTGTGCTCAAACAAGACATTTTCAATCTTGATTTAACCAGCACTACAAAATAAACATTCCTTTCCTCATTTCAAATCCAAACCTACTAAGCTACTACAAGTTTCAATTCTAATTTCAAATTCTGCTTTTTCTTTATATTTAAATGACACTAATAAAGAACTCCCAATGATCAATTAAAAACAGATGGAGGGCTGGGGTGGTGGCTCAGTGGCAGAGTGCTCGCCTGGCACGTGTGAGGCACTGGGTTCGATCCTCAGCATCACATATCAATAAATAAAAAAAAAAATTAAAAAAAAAAACAGATGGAAAAAGAAAACCTTGAAGCACATGAACAAGTCACAGAAGACAAAAAATCCAAATAAACAAATAACAAATAAATGAAAGAATTCTGTTTGTTTTGGTATTAGGGACTGAACCCAGGGGCATTCAACCACTGAGCCATATCCCCAGCCCATTTTTTTGTACTTTATTTAGAAAAAGGGTCTCACTGAGTAGCTTAGGGCCTCACTAAGTGGCTACGGTTGGCTTTTGAACACAATGATCCTGCCTCAGCCTCCTGAGCCACTGGGATTAGAGACATGGGCCACCATGCCCAGCTTAAATGAAAGGATTCTGAATCTTACTAGCAAAAAGGGAAATTTATTTAAAACACTAATATGCTATTGAAATATTAGCAAAAGTTTAATGACAAAAAATAAAGCAGATGAATAATGCATGGATATTCTAACTATATTCCAAAATATAAAGAAGTGCAAGATAGTGATCACTTTTTAAGTCAAGGTAATAATTACTTTTAAAGGGAAGGAGCTGTGATGGGATGAGGCACAGAAAGAGGAGTTTCTGATGACTGACAAAGTTCTTCTTCTTGACCTGATAACAAGAGTTGACAAGAACATAGGGAAATATCGCGGATCAAAATACAAACTGGCACAAATCACTTCAGAAAGTATCTGACAATACACCTAGCAAGAGAAACTCTTGCACATGTACACAAGGAGATATGCATAAGGAAATATTTACTGCAGCACTATAGTAGAAAAGATGGAAATAACCTAAGAGCCCATTACTATAAAAACAGATAAATTGTCATTTATTCAAAATAATGCTCCATAATAGTTAATGATTAATGAAATTGATCTAAATGTATTAACATTGATTGAGGTTGTCAAACTACAACTGACAAGTCAAATTCCACTGGTGATAAGTTATATCCAGCCAGGAAGGTAAAAATAGTTTGTTTTTAAGTGGTTGAAAACAAATTTCATGAAATATTATTATTGATATGAAGAATATGAAAACTATATGAAATTCCAATTTTAGTTCTATGCATAAACTTACTGGAACACAGCCAATTCAAATTCATTCTTTACATACTGCCTTTGGATATTATCACACTATAATAGAGTATCAGTGACAAATACAGTATGACAAAGTCTAAAATATTTATTATTTGATCCTTTACAGAAAATGTTTGCACATCTATGACACATAATTCTCAAAAACAATGTCAAGAGAAAAAAAGATAAAATAAAAGGATTCATACAGTATGACATATAATTTAAAAACAAATTCTATTTCATCTTGCTTATGGAAAAATATCTGTAGTAAAAAAGGTCTCTCTCCCCTCCCCCAATAAAATATTTAATGCAAACCATCTTTAGAGCACTTGTTTCCTCTTGAGAAAGGATGCTAATAGGACCTCTAACATTTTACTTCTTTTAAAATGTCTCTAGGGTTGGGGCTGTGGCTCAGAGGTAGAGTGCTCGCCTACCTATGCGTGAGGCACTGGGTTCGATCCCCAGCACCATATACAAATAAAGATATTGTGTCCACCTATAATTAAAAAATGATTTTTAAAAAGATCTCTAAATCAAAACTGCAAATGATCTGTTACCATAGGCAGTGCTTTAGCATATAGTGTCTAAAGCACTTTTCTGTAAATCTGTTTCATAATTAAATAATTTTTAACAAGAGGAGAATTAAAAATGCCAGAAATGATTACCAAATAAGAATTTAATTTTTCACAGGGCAAAATAAAATTCTATAAACATGGTTTTAGAATACAACTTAGCAGCAGAGGTCCTGGGTTCAATCCCTAGCACACACAAAAAAAAAAAAAATAGAGAGAGAGAGAAAGAATATAGACATAAGACAGGTATTTAGGCATACATGATCAAGTACTTTTTTTCACGATACTCAAAGACTTCACTTAGAAAATATAACACCAAAGCCAGTGGGATCACAAGTTCAAAGCCAGCCTCAACAACTTAGTGAGGCCCTAAACCACTTAGCAAGACCCTGTCTTAAAGCAAAAAATAAAAAAGGGCTGAAGATGTGCTCAGTGGTTAAATGCCCTGAGTTCAAGCCCTGGTAACAAAAAAAAAAAAAAAGAAAAGAAAGAAAGAAAAGGAAATAGAACATCATTAGAGTAATAAAAGGGAACATTTGCTTCAATGTATAAAAGAGAAAATTTAGCAGAAAAAACTAAGATATTTAGCACAAAATCATAAAGCCACCAAAAGTATAGAAACATAAATTTAATCTTCATCCCAAGTTCATAAATCCCAACTTAGTTCTCTAAAATAAATTGATGAGGGTGAGTAGGAGAGAAAATATAAGATAAATTGGTGAATAAAAAATGAAGAAAATAATTGAAAATAATTTACCTGCTAAATCTATTATCCAAAATGCATATAGAACTCTTACAACTCAATAACAACCACCACCAAAAAAAAAAAAATCCTAGTTTAAAAATAGGCAAAGACTTGAATAAACATTTCTATACAAATGGTCAATAAGTAAATAAAAATATATTCAATATTATTACCTAGTAAGGAAATGATAATCAAAAGATAATGAAATACCACTTCACATCCACTAGTACAGCTATAATTTTTTAAAAACAGAAAATGACAAGTAAGGGCTGGGGATGTGGCTCAAGCGGTAGCGCGCTCGCCTGGCATGCGTGCGGCCCGGGTTCGATCCTCAGCACCAAATACAAACAAAGATGTTGTGTCCGCCGAAAACTAAAAAATAAATATTAAAAAAATTCTCTCTCTCTCTCTTAAAAAAAAAAAGAAAGAAAGAAAGAAAATGACAAGTGAAGCAAGGACATAGAAATTAGAACCCTCATATATTGCTGATGGGAATACCAAAATGGTGTAACCACTGTGAAAAATAGTTTGGAAATCCTTTAAAAAGTTAAATAAAGGCTGGGCACAGTGGGACACACCTGTAATCCTGGCAATTCAGGAGGTTGAGGTAAGAGGATCCCAAATTCGAGGCCAGCCTGGGAAACTTGGTGAGAACCTCAGCAACTTAGCAAGTACTCTATCTTGAAATTAATTAATTTGTTAATTAATTAAGAACTGGGGATGTAGCTCAGCAGTAAAGCACCCCTGGGTTCCATACCCATACCAAAAAAAAATTTTTTTAAATAAAAAAATTACCAAACCAGGTGCAATGGTACATACCTGTAACCCTAGCAACTCAGGAGACTGAGGCAAGAGGATTGCAAGTTCAAGGCCAGTTTCAGCAATTTAGTGAGGCCCTAAACAATTTATCAGACCCTGTCTCAAAATAAAAAAGATAGTCAAACAGAAACTAGTGCACATATGTTCATAGCAGAACGACCCCATAATAACCACAACAGAAAAAACATAATGTGCATCAATTGATGAATAAACCAAATATATCATACATCAAATGTAATACTAATTAGCCACAAACAGGAATAAAGTACTAATACAATGCTACAATGTAGACTAATCCCCAAAACATGATTAAGTGAAAGAAGCCAGACATGAAAGTCCACATATGATAGGTCATTTATAGGAAATATACAGAATCCATAAATCTGGAGATTTCTTTCTGGAGTGATGAAAATGTTCTGGAACTGGATAGTGGTAAAGGATGTACAACCTCTGAATGTACTAAATGTCAAAATGGTAAATTCCAGGCGAAATGTATTTTACCATAACTTAAAAAAATTAAAAGTCTAATAAACACTTTTATAAAGGTAGGCTCTCTAGGTCATACTTCCTTTTAGGAGCTTATTAATGTAAAAACAGGTGGGACCCAGTCACCTGGCTTCTCTGGCTTCTTTTTGAATCACTTTTGACATTTTTCCTCTTCCACATGGCTGGGTTAACAAAGTGAGAGAATCTAAAGACAGCTCTCTCCACATCAAGGCCTGAAGGACAGTAGGGGTTCCAAGAGATCAGTTTCCACCACAGGCAGAGGGAAACAAGCTTTTCAGATCTTCTACCATGCATGCTTGGGAAAAGGCTTTTCCTCGGGGCTGGGGATGTGGCTCAAGTGGTAGCGCGCTCGCATGGCATGCGTGCGGCCCGGGTTCGATCCTCAGCACCACATACAAACAAAGATGTTGTGTCCGCCGATAACTAAAAATAAAATATTAAATTAAAAAAAAAAAAAAAAGGCTTTTCCTCACACACTAAATGGTTGTGACCCAAAACTATGGGCCTAGAAGGAATAAAAGGATACTATAATTTTAGGCCATTTATAACCAAAATAAAGGATATCTATATCATTCTAGCTAAGGACTACATTTGGGTCTCAGGGCTATAGCAGGCAGTAGCTAGATGTTAACCAAACATGATTTTCTGTCCTCCTGGGCATAAGCTATATGACATTCTCCAGCCCTCTAGCAGTTATGCATGGCCCTGTAACTTAGTTCTGGGAAAGAAATATGGGTGGAAATGATTAAGCCATTTTCAGTCCGGCCTATCCTCCTCTTTCCTCAGGTGGCCTTATAAGTCCTCTGTAGAAAAAGGAAGTCTAGGTCCCACCAGTTTAGGTTCTTTTGAATATATCTGTTATAGCACCTATAAACCTATTTTAGTAAAGAACATCTAGTGTTCTTTACTAAAATAAAGACCAAAGCCTGTGCTAATAACAGTGTCCTTTTTCTTTTACTGATCAAAAGTAGGACTTAAATGTTCCTGTGTTACCCAAACATAACTATCTTGGTAACATTCCTTTGAAATTACTTAAGGGCTTTTTTAAAATTATTACCAACTATTTCTAAACCGCTTTTTAAAACATTTCCAATACCTTACAGAAGGCTTGACAACATTATATTGCCAACATATTAAGGGTTAAAGAATGTATGTATCTGCTACTCAGCTTGTCCCTTAAAGAGCACTGCTGTATTAAAGCTGGTATAGCTGAAATGCTACCACAAAATTTTAAAATGTAGGTACCCTGGGCTGATTTGTTCTTAATTATATTCTAAAACCTAAGAAGACTATGCTCTCCTTTTTAAAAAAATATTTTTATGGTTGCAGATGGACAGAATGGCTTTATTTTATTTATTTATTTTTTAATGTGGTGCTGAGGATCAAACCCAGTGCCTCACGCATGCTAGGCAAGCGCTCTACCACTGAGCTACAGTCCCAGCACTATGCTCTTCTTTTAACCCTGTTACTCAGTAAAGAAACCTGGAAAATTCTCTGAAGGGAAAATTACACAAATTAAACCCTCCCTTTCAAGCTGAACAAAATAAGAATAGGTCAATAATACCAATCAAAGGTCAAGGTCAAGACATCTTTTTCTATTGTATTTATTTCTAAAACCAGTTGAGAATAGCAAAAAGTATGAATTCTATATTACTAAATTCTGTGCATGTATCTTAAAAACATGATAATTAAACAGTATTGAGTGCTTCTTGATATCAGGCTGTCATGTTTCAAAGAGATTAACATTAAATCCTTACAATAAGGCTATGAAATAGGTAATATTATTATCTCTATTTTACATATGGGATAATTAAGGCTTAGAGAACTTAAGTAACTTGTCACACAGGTGGAATCTGAACTCAGAATTTGACTCAATCTCATTCACTATGTATTCAGGCAAGAAGTACTTATTGAGAGGTGGAGATGTATCGCAGTGGTACAGCACTTGCCAAGCATGTGCAAAGCCCTGGGTTCAATCCCTAGTTAAAGGGGTGAGAGACTGTTGGTACTTTCTATATATAAGGTACAATTAAAGAGGCCAGAGACACAGAAGTGAGAAAAAACAGACCCAAATTCTTGCCTTCAGCAAGCATCTATTCTAATGGAAAATACAATAACAAACAAATATGTGACAATAACATGAACAAAAGACATGAATACAAAGAGGAGAGGGAGAGACCAAGAGAGTTAACTTAGAAAGGCTGGTCAAGGAAGGAATCCTTGAGATGATATCTGAACAGGGACCTGAATAAAATGAGAAAGCCATATATACATCTGGAAAAGAGTACCTCAGATAAAGAAAACTACCAGGTGCAAAAGTCCTCAAATAACAGTAATTTTTTTCATGTCCTCAGGCAAAAGCATGCTTAATATACTCAGGAATCACCAAGGTGGTCAGTGTAGCTAGAACTAGTAAATAAAAGGAAGAATGAGAGGAAATGAGTTTAGAGAAGGACAAGGATCAGATCACAAAGAATTTTGTACGATTAAAGTCAACACTTTCGATTCTGATCTAAATTGTGATGGAAAGTCACTGTAGAGTTTTGTGCAGGGAAGTGACAAGCTATTATTTAAGCTTTTACACGATGACCTGCTGTGTGCAAAATATCACAGAGGGGTAAAGAGGGCAGTAAAAATAGTATCTGGAAGACATTTAGGAGACTTTTACTATAATCCAGATGAAAGATGATGCAGGATAGGACTAGGGTAATGGTGGAGATGATGGGGAAAAGCTTCATGCAAATGAATGGAACACCTAACAGTCCAGAAGAACTAAATGTGGAAGGTAAGGCTAAGAAAAAAAAAAAAAATCAAACACAATTTCAAGTTCTGGTGTGGTAAATGAGTGAATGAATGGCAGTATTTGTTGACCTGGGAAAAAGTAAGGAAGCAGCAGACTGGGAAGAGAACATCAAGAGTTCCGTTTTGAGGCTGGGTGTGGTGCTGCACACCTATAATCCCAGCGGCTTGGGAGGATTGTGAGTTCAAAGCCAGCCTCAGCAATGGCAAGGCCCTAAGCAACTCAGTGAGGCTCTCTCTCTAAATAAAATACAAAATAGGGCTGGGGATGTGGCTCAGTGGTCAAGTGCCCCTGAGTTTAATCCCCAGTACCAAAAAAAAAAAAAAAAAAGTCCAGCTTTGATATATGTTAAGATTAAGAGATCAGAACTACTCAAATGGAAATATTACACACACAACTAGAAATATCAGTCTAGAACTCAGGAAAAAGGTCAAAACAGATGCAGGAATCATCAACACACAGATGGAATATAAACCAAGAAAATATGAGGAGAACACATGAAAAGAATAAAGACAGAAGCAGATCAAAGACTGAATTCCCTAAAGCACTTCCTATGAGATAGAAAGAAAATCAATAGAGCATGATCCCAAAACCAAACAATGGAATGATCAACCATGTCAAATGCCCCAGGTCAAATGATACAAAATTTCCTGAGGACAGGGACTGTTAGCCTTTCTCACTGTCTAACCTCATAGTACTCAAAAAATGAAGAAATTTGTTGAATCGAATGAATGAGGGAGTTCTAAGCTTAATGAAGATATTTTAAGATGGGAAATATGACACCAATCAACAAGAACCATTCAATGGAGAAGAAAAATTGTTGCAGAACATGAAAAGATTACCAGAACAGAACTTTCTTTTCCTGTGCTGGGGACGGAACTGTGCTAGGTAAGAACTCTACCACTCAGCTACACCCCAACCCTCCTTTTTTTGTTTTGTTTTGTTTTTCTTTACCACCTGAGCTACATCCCCAGCCTGTGTGTGTGTGTGTGTCAAAGTTTTGTTTTGTTTCCTTTTTTTTCAAAACAGGGTCTCACTAAATTCCCAGGCTGGCCTTGAATTTGCAATTCTCTTGTCTCAGTCTCCAGTCATTGGGATTACAGGTGTGTGCCTCTGCTCTCAGCTCTTTAAAATTTTAATAAACACAAAATAATGATGCAAATATATGGGATACAATGTGATGTTTCAATACATGTATACACTGTGTAATGATCAAATCAAAGTAATTAACATGTTCATCAACTCAAACTCTGTATGTGGTGAAACATTCAAAATCTTCTTTGAAATGTGCAATACATTGTTAACAAGTTGTCCTACAGAACAATAGAACACCAGAATTTATTCTTCATAACTGCAACTGTGTACCCATTTGCCAACCTTTCCTCATCCCCTCTTTCTTCCACCTTCACTGGTAACCACTATGCTACTTTTATAACATCAGCATTTTTAGATTACACATTATTGACACCATGCAGTATTTGTCTTGTCTGGCTTATTTTACTTAACGATGCCCTTCCAGTTTTATTCATGTTGTTGCAAATGACAGGCTTTCTTTGTTTTATGGCTGAATAGTATTCTATTGTGTGTGTGTGTATGTGTGTACATATGTGTGTGTGTATGTGTGTGTGTGTGTATATATATATATATATATATATATATATATATATACATACTACATTTTCTTTATCCATTTATCTATTAACAGGTTGATTCCATATCTTGACTATTGTCAATAGTGCTACAATAAACAAGGTAGTGGAGATGTCTCTTCAACATACTGATTTCATACCAGTGAGAATGTTAGCCTATTTTCCAATTTTTTGAGGAGCCCTCTATACTGTTTTCCACTATGACTGTACTAATTTACATTTCTACCAACAGTATGTAAGTGTTCTCTTTTCTCTGCATCCTCAGTAGACTTGTTTTATCTTTTTGTTAATAGCCATTGTAACTGGAGTGAAGTGATATCTCATTGAGATTCTGATTTGCATTTCCCTGATGATTAGTGATGTTAAGCATTTTTTCAGATACCATTCTGTTTTAGTATAGTTTTCTAGTACATTTTTGAGTCATGTATTATTAATGCTTCCAGCTTTGCAAAAATAAAACAATTACATGCAACTCTTAATTAAGGATTGACCTTAAATAGAAGCAGGAACAGATGACCCACACCAATAGGTGGAGAACAAAGAATGTGGGGATATATACAGATAAGCCAATTGATAAGGTAAGCTTATGAAATCTCTCTTCTGGTTGTCTTTTTATTTCCCCTCAGTGAAACAGGAAGCAAAGACATCAACTAAAAGTAAGGAAGACAGAGTGAGTATTGGAGATTCAGGGGGGAAAAAAAACTTATCATTTTTTTTTTTTTTTAATTTTAGTTGTAGATGGGCACACTATCTTTACTTATTTATTTTTATATGGCTGAGGATCAAACCCAGTGCCTCAAGCATTTGACGCAAGAGCTCTACCACTGAGCTACATACAACCCCAGCCCTTAAACTATCATTTAAGAGTAGGAAAGTTAATAGACTAGTGAAATGTCCTAAGATTGACTGTCAGGGATGACAGTTACCTTGAGGTTAGTGATCACATATTTAGATGTCAGTATGGTTTTTTCCTTCCAGTCACATTCAGGTGGAGAATAGGATTTAAAAAAAAAAACAGTTGGTTTAATCATGGATAGGGGTTTGTCAGGCAGGTCTGACTGACAGAAAAGAGGCAAAGGAGCTGATGGGTAGGAATGATTATGACAATCCATGAAAAATTAAGTAGGATATGGAAGAAAGTAAAGGCATGAACTGAATGACAATAAAAAGAAAATTTAAAAAAAAAATTGTTTTAAATCAACAGCTGGAAGGCTGGGGTATAGTTCAGTAGTAGAGTGCTTACCTAGCATATGCAAGGCCCTGGGGTCAATCACCAGAACTGCAAAAATTGATTAATTAATTAATTAACAAGAACAAATGCTCTAAAACAAAATAAATAAAATAAAATCAATGGCTGAAAGTTCCAAAAAGCTTGCACAATTTTTGGAGAAGAAATCCTAAAAGGAGAGTGAGCTAGAGATAGGAGACAATGTGAAGGTCAGACTGTGGCAAGCCCAAAACTAAGAGTTTAGAAGTAGAACAATGTTGATAAAGTATACTGAGTGAAGATGAAAGCAGGAGGCTCAGGTTGATGTCAATTTTTTTTTCCCACCAATTATTTACTGTACATCTACTATATACATGGACCTGGTTCAAAGAAAGAGTATTTGGAAATTAACAATGAGGTACAATAAAACAAAATGGTGGTCAACTATGTCTCACGAACAATGCATTCTGTGTAAGCCCCAACTTTCATAACTTCCAGCCTCTGCTTCCCCTCCCAGCCTCACCATTCTTGAGAATTTTTTCCTCTTCCTCCAAGGCTAAGCTTTGATTCAACAGCTCCAGCTTTCAAACTCCTTTGGAACCCCAAATGTTGATTAATAATGAAAACAATACTTACTGATAAAAACTAATAAATACCAAGGTACCACTGAAATTTCACCAAAAAAGTACAAAACTAGGTGGGAGATTTACCAAAGATACATAAAGCAGCTAAGACCAGCAATAAAGGAGACACACAGATTGCAATATTCAGCTCTATGAATACATGGGGTTGAAAAAAGCTAAGACAGTAAATTCATCTTTAGGATAAAGGGTATCGAGAAGAACAAAGATGGGAAAACTCTGTAAGCACATGTGTCCTAACCTCATCAGGGAAAACTGGCAAACCTGTTTCTGCTTTCACCATCTCAGGCTCTCTGCTCATTTCATTTATATGTGTAGTACTGAGGCTCAAACCCTGGGCCTTGCATATAATAGCCAAGTGCACCACCACTGAGATGCATCCTCAGCCCCTCTCCTCTAGTACTTTTGATGAAACTAAATATTCTGAAGTTAACAGGTTTTTAGGAGCTAGCCCACATCCATACCCTAGATAAGAGGGAAAGGAGGGGGGCTGGGGATGTGGCTCAAGCGGTGGTGCGCTCGCCTGGCATGCGTGCGCCCGGGTTTGATCCTCAGCACCACATACAAACAAAGATGTTGTGTCGCCAAAAACTAAAAAATAAATAAATATTTAAAAATTCTCTCCCTCCCTCTCTCCCTCCCTCTCTCTCTCTCTCTCTCTCTCTCTCTCTTTCTCTCTCTCTTTGAAAAAAAAAAAAAAAAAAGAGGGAAAGGAGGGCAGATAAAACTTTCTGCATTGAAAAATAAGAATTCTCAAATGCCCATGTCTCAGTCATCATGTCCTATGCTGTATTCTACACATGACCATCAGAGTAATCAAGCTAAAACACAATTATTACCCTTTATATAAAGTCTACCTACAATAGAAGTTCCTTGAGTCTCAGGTTAGCAACTATGTCTTCATTTTCAAGCTCCAGTAATATCAGACCAATTTTAGTTCCCTACATGTTATGCAGCTTCCCTTGTGTGTTTTGTATCCTATACTTTTGCAATATACTAACACTGCAGTGCAGGGTAAGGAAAAGCCAATTTGTTAAAATAATTTTGAAAATTCTCAGTAGTACTAAAGGTACTCTAAAAACATTAAAATTGAACTCACCTTCTCCCATCCTAAAAAAATGTTCCATGTCCTTTACTTGTCTATTTCTCATACTACCATTATTATTCACATCACCCAAATTCAAACTATTTGATTAGTTTTCTATTGACTCATTCATTCATTCAAATAAATTCTTATTTAGCATCTACTGTGAGCTCTCCTGGCTATGCATTATCTTAGATAAAACGATGACATAGTTCTTACCTTTAATAATTTGCACCTTAAAAGCAAAAATAAGCCAGGTGCAGTGGTGCACACCTGTAATCCCAACAGCTCAGGAGGCTGAGGCAGGAGGATCACAAGTTCAAAGCCAGCCTAGGCAACTTAGTAAGGCATTAAGCAACTCAGTAAGACCCTGAATCTAAATAAAATATAAAAAGGACTGGGGATATGGCCCAGTGGAAAAGCAAAGGGCCCTAAGGAACCATGGGGGGAAAAAAATCTAATTCTGATTTTTCTAATAAAAAGTGGGAAGTTTTAAAGCCAAGTACAGTGGTACATGACTGTAATCACAGCTACTTGGGAAGCTGAAGCAGGAGGATCTCAAGTTTAAGGCCAGCCTGGGTAACTCAGCATGATTCTGTCTCAAACTAAATTTTCAAAAAAGCAAGGTGGATATCTGGCATATAGCTAAGTGGTAGAAGATTTTCCACTTGCCTAGCATGCATGAGGTTTGATCCCTAGGTAAGCAATGAGTTCGAATCTTTTTAAATAAAACACAGAATATATTATATATTTTTTAAATGTTCTAAGTTGTAGATGGACACAATATCTGCATTTTTATTTTTTTATTTTTTTATGTGGTGCTGAGGATCGAACCCAGGGCCTCACGCACGCAAGGCAAGCGCTCTACCACTGAGCCACAAGCCCAGCCCATATATTATAATTTAACATATGGGAATAAAGGTTTGAAAGATGTTGTGAAGGCAGTATTGGTACAACCTAACAAATGACTAGCCCAGGAGGTCAAGGGCATCAGAGAAGGCAAATATCATGTATTTAATGTCAAGTTTGTTGACAAAAAGGAAAGATGTAGGGAGAAGCCACTGACCTCTGGAGATCCAAGTCCTACATCTTCATCAGAACTTATTCATAAATACCAGCAAAATATAAAGTATAAAAAACACTATTCCATGTCATAAAAAATGGAAAACAAAGTTATTTACTACCACAATGAACAGAATCCATCCAGCCTAATAACACACCCATAACACATTTTGAAATTTTTGCCCTTTGAAATCATAAATTATTATAAATTATAGACTTTCAGAGTCATATCAAGTCATAAAAATCACAAATTAAAGAACACAAATGCTGAGAGTCTGTAGTGGAAATACTAAACCCCAAAAGTGAAATGTAGAATTAAGAAAAGAGGTCAGGCCTAAAGACTCAGATGACTCTACAAGGTTCTGTAACACAATGCCATTAACAGAGGACTACAGATCCTTGTTCCACATCCTAAGCACTTGCCACAAATAGAGTGAGCCTGCTAGAGACTAGCAAACAATAAAGGAACAAACTAAGCACAGAGGACATATCCTCAAGGAACATTTTAGGGAACAGGAAGAGAAAAGAGACAGACACAAGGGAGCAGTCAGGGAAGCAACAGTGGAATGGATCACCATAAAAAAGGAAGAAAATGTCAAGAAGGAACACATGGTCAACAGTGACAAACAGCTCACACAGGTCAGAGAGTATGAGGACTAGGAAAAACTATGAGATTCTGTCATAAAAAGGTCCCTAGAACTTCTA
Source organism: Marmota flaviventris (assembly GCF_047511675.1). Lineage (NCBI taxonomy): Eukaryota > Metazoa > Chordata > Mammalia > Rodentia > Sciuridae > Marmota > Marmota flaviventris. The sequence continues at coordinate 35,384,722 of NC_092507.1, read as the reverse complement.
TAGATTTCTCTATGTAACTCTTTCACAATGAAACTTTTCACCAGTAGCAGACACTGTATTTTAATTTGAAAAACAAATTTTAGTATCTTCACAGCATATTCACACAATGGAAAATTATACAGCAATTAAAAAGAACAAAGTATTTCTATAAAGAACAACATAAGTGAGCTTCACAGACATGATCCAATGAAAGAATTTAGTAATGAAAGGCAGCAAACTGAATTATTCCATTCATATAAAGTAATCTATGGTCATAACTAATCTATGGTCATAGTCCTGAAACAGTTACTTTGGAGGACAGTAGTAACTGAAAGAAAACACAATGAAGCAATCTGGGGTACTGGAAATGTATTCCATCTTGATCTGAATAATCGTCATATGGGTGTATTTGTTCTGTAAAAATTCACAAGCTAAATGAACCTTTGATTTGTGAACCCTAAGACAAACCTCAATGAAAATGTAAACCAAAAAGTAGTTACTGATGACCCTGAAGACAACAATTTTGGGAAAGTGTAAGTTTATAGGACATACCAGATATCAGGAATGTATACAAGGTAAAGAAATTGAGACATTTTTCAAGAAGGTTGTTAGTGAAGCAAAAAAGAAATAAAGTAGCGTGGATGGGCTACACAATTCAGGGAAATTATGCTATTTTATGTCTATTTGATATATAAGACAGAGAACATACATAACAAGGGTCTTTAGCAAACAAGAGCAGAAGAATATAAGTACAGGAATAAGCCACAAAGAGAAGGATGGACAATTCTTTCTGAGATTAAACCTAACAATGAGTAAACATAAAGAGGGAAAAGTCAAGTAATATTGAACTTCTGAAAAATATACACTAAGGTCAACTGTACCAGGTAAGAGTCAGAAAAGGATCTGGACTTGACTGTACATTTTTAAAGTTTTAAATAGGGACTGCACAGGATGTAAAAGACAAGGATGGGTGGAAGGGGATTACAGCAACAGGATAATGCTCAGAAGCCTAAAAGCAATGGCAGAGATAGCCAAGGGTGCAGTTTATTTAAAATATAACGTGGAAAAACAAAATTCAGAAAAAAATCCAACGGTTGGGATGAGCATCACTGAAACTATATAATAGTGATGTCAAATGAAGATCCTTATTTAACTGAGGGAAAAGAGGCAGGAAAGCTATAAAAAGTCTTGAAATGAATATTCAAGGATGAAATCACTGGGGTCTGGAGTGGAGCTGTGCAAAAGAAAAGTTGTCAGTGGAGTTCATGACTACAGAACATTTTTCTGCAAATCCATCAAGATCAAGGATCACATATTCTCCTTTCAAAACTTTCTAAAGCTAATAGTGGCAGCTTTTCCTTCCTGATAAAACTGACCTTTATCCCCTACTCATAAATACACCTACTATTGTCTAATAAATTACATAAACACATTCTGTCCATTTAGAAACCCGATGAATATTTTTACATTGCTTTGTGTTTTTCCATTAAGGTATTTTCAGTGGTAAACTAAAAAGCAAAGCCTAGATCTATGATTATGTTTCTTTCTAGCTTGGGACTGCACATGTGCAAATGTTATAAAAATTGGCATTTCATGAAGTAGATGTTTCTAAGGAGAATGTTAACAATGATTCTGAACACACCAGTACAAAAGTATAAGGATGACCAAATCAGAAAACGTTTAAGAATGTCCCATTTTTATAATTCATAAGGACAATCTCTTTAAAAAAAAAAAAAAAGCATAACACTCTTTCAAATTGCCATTCCTCTTCAATATTTACCCCTCTGGATAGCTCCATACTCCTTTAGTAAGCCTACTCTTTGCAGCCTGTTCACGTAGCCCACATTCCAGTGCTCCTTCCTTCTCCCCATCCAGAACCCCTAGCTACAAATGCCTCTAGGACCATTTTTTCATTTCCCTATTCCCCCATTTCCAATTCAACTCCAAGCCACCGCATCCTCCCTCCACTCCCAATTTTTCTTCCTCTCTAGACTTCCCACCTCCTTCCCCAAACTACTCAGTCCCCACACCCCTCAAAGGCTCCAGCCCGGGTCCCCTCGCCCGAGGTCCCCTCCCCCACAACTCCCTTTCAGGTTCCACCTCCCCATCCTCTTCCTCCCGGACCCCAACCCTCCCTACCTGCTCCCTGCCCTCGGGCCCCTTGGGCCCGGTTCGCTCCTCCAGTCTCTGCCTCCCGGGCGGCGCTCGCCGGCGCGGGGGCAGGGACTGGGACTGGGGCAGTTCTGCCGCCCGATGAGCCCCATCCTCTCGGTGGGCGGGCGGCGGCGGCTGCGGTCGGTCGCGGCAGCGGCTCCGCTTCATGTCTCTGGCTGGGCCCGGAGGGCGTCAGCACCCAGACTGTCCCGGCCTCGCACAGCCCCGGGCCGCAGCGCTGCCGCGGCAACCACCGCCCGCGGCCACCATGGCCCGGCGGGCTCCCGAAGCCACCGACCCCGGCCCGCAGCGTCTCCGCGCTTTCTAGAGGCTCAAGCGCCGCGATCGCCTCGGCGCTCCTTACGCAGGCGGCAGCATTGCCACCCCCTGTCTTCTTCCACCCGGCACACGCTGGGCCGGCCACCCGCCGCCGCCGCCGCCGTAGCCACCGCCGCCGTAGCCACCGCCGCCACCGCTGCCGCCGCCGGCTCAGCAGCCAGCCGCCCGCCAGCCAGCCAGCCAGCCTCCGGCCGGCCCCGCCCCTCGCGCGCGCGCACGGGAAGCCCGCCCGCCACCTCCGAACGCGCGCGGCCTCCCGCGCACGCGCCAGCGAACGGTCGCAAAAGACCCGCCCGTGGCCCTGCCGCGCGCTGGGAAGCGGAAAGGGGCGGGACTCCCGGCCTGCCGAGGCGGCTGCGGACTCTCATTGATTCTTCCATTCATACATTCATGAGTCTATATGCCGAGCCAAGATCGGTGCAGGAAATCCAAAAACGAATTCCAGCAGGAGGGGGAGAGGGTCCGGAGCAGGAAGGAGACCAAATATACAATTAGCGAGTAAAATGCTAATGCATGCCTTTTAATTCAGTGCCTGCCAACCTTCCTCTAATTCTCACATAACGCTTGGGAGTATAGCCAGCTCATTCTTAATGTTACCGATAAGGAGACTCAGGTGAAGTGAAACTTACTAGGTCACCCAGCAAATCAGCGATCAACCTAGACAGGACTTAAAAGACAAATTCTGGCTCTTATATCCCTTTTACACCGTTTCGTGTTCTTTCCAGGCAGTAGGAGCGTGGGAAAAAAAAAAATCCTATGAAAGAGGAAGAAGTGATGGACTCCTTGGAAACAAAAAAAGTCTTTACGGAATGATCTCTAGGACTCCTCACTGACAATGAAGTCATCGTGCCCAGGCCAGCCTGCGGTGCCCTGGGCAGCCTGACCTGCAGCCTCCAGTGACTCATCTGCTCAGCAACGTGCAGTGGCAACTCAGCCCTGCCTGGCCTCCTGGCTTCTGTTGGTCTGCTGCAATGCTGTGTTTTTCCTCTTTGACCCAAAAAGAGTTCATTCCCAGAAGCCTTTCCTGTAAGCTACACCCATTTGTCATGTCTCCCTGAACCCTTTTTAAAGAATAAAAGCTAGTTTGGTGGAGTGCCTTCTTGGATACTGTGCATTCAATGAACATACACACAAACAAGAAATAAGTCTATTATTTCCACTTTACAGTTGAGGAAACAGGTTCAATCACATATTGTGCTCAACATCACAGAACTAATAAGTGCAGAGTGAGGACTCACACAGAGGTCTATCAGATATCAGAGCCTACACACATAAACAAAGCACTTGACAACCTGTCACGAACCTGTTCCTACATTCCTGTCCCAGTTCCTTACTACCCATTCAGCTGCCTCAAGCAGAAACCTGAAAGTCATCCTGGACTCCTTTCTTCTCCCTCCCATCCAATTAACGAACAAGTCTTGTTGCTTTTGTAACCCCACTATTTCTCCATTTTGCCTCTTCTTTCCAAGCAATTGGCACTGCCTCAGTCAAATCCCGGGCATTCACCTGCTTGCCTGGGAAAGCCCTCCAACTGGTTCACCTGCATCCAGTCTCATACTCTTCAAACCAATCCTCCAAAAAGACCTCACAAGGATCTTCATGTAACATTATTCCCTTGCTTTAAAAAAAAAAAAAATGACTGGGGATGTAGCTCATTGTTAGAGTGCCCCTGGGTTCAATCCCCAGTGTCAAAAAAAGGTGGTGGGGGGGGATTTACTATAAGTGGCAAGGCCATCCAAAACCCAGTCTCTGCCTACCTTTCTCTCATTAACCCATGCTGTGACACTACAAGTGCAGAAAAACACTCCAATCATCCTGAGCCTAAGAAGGAATTTTTTGGAAGGGTATTTTGAAAGGATCAGAAAACTAGAGATTGGAGAAATAGGTAGATAGGCAGAAACAAGGGACCTCCACAGATTGCATGTGGACAACAATCTCCGGACACTGTTACTACTACCACCATGTTCTTTCTACATGGCTACTGAGCACCCCTGCAAAGGAACTCTAACCCTCTCTTCATAATTGTATGATCATTCCAGATTCAGTCTCTGGCAATAGAATCCACTGACTCAGCCTTGGTAACTTATGGACCAGAACCCCATTTGACTTTTCACCTTCCACTATTGAGACTAGGAAAGCAGACAGACTCTAGGGTAGCTAGAATAATACATCCCTTCCCCAGTATTTACACCTTTGTATAATACCCTCCCCACTTCAGTGTAGGTGGCATCTGTGATTTGTTTCTAACCAATAAAATACAGCAAAAATGATGCAATATCACTTCTGTAATTATGTTATAACATATAATGCTCTGTGCTGCTAGAAGACTCACTTTCATAATGAACTTGAAGAAGCAAATGTCAGGTTCTGAATTCAGTGCCTATGGAAAGGACCATGTGGCAGAAAACTGGCAACCTGTAAGAGCTGAAGGCAGACTCTTAACAGCAAAACAAAACAAACCCCAAGTGCTCAGTCTTCCAACCACAAGGAAAATAATTCTGCCAACAATAAGACTGAACTTAGAAATAGACCCTTCTCCAGTTGAGTCTCCAGATAAGAATACAACCCAGTGGGCTGGGATTGTGGCTCAGTAATAGAGTGCTTGCCTAGCATGTGTGAGGCACTGTGTTTGATTCTCAGCACTGCATGTAAATAATTGAATAAAATAAAGGTCCAATAACATATAAAAAACTATTAAAATTGTTTTTAAAAAATACAACCCAGCTGATGCTTTGAGGGAAGAGTAGTGAAAACCTGAGACAGCCAACAGCGAAGTCAGACCTGGACCTCTGTCCCCCAGAAACTGTGAGATAAGGTATGTTATTTTGAGTGGCTAAGTTTATGGTAATTAACAAATTTCTATTACATAGTTGTTGAAAATTAACACAAGCCAGGCTTGAGCCCAGAAATTGAGGCCTGCCTGAACAACAAAATGAGATCCAGCTCAAATAACAACAACAAAAAAAAAAAAATTAATACAAGCCAGATGCTTTCTCAGCCTCCCATCAGCCAGAGATGATCAGGTGACACAATCTTCTCCAAATCTACTTTTTCTCCCATCTTCCCCAGCTCAATAAAGAATAAGTTGCCAGGCATGGTGGTGCACACCTATAATCCCAGCAGCTCAGGAGGCTGAGGCAGGAGGATCAGGAATTAAAAGCCAGCCTCAGCAAAAGAAAGGCACTAAGCACTTCAGCAAGACCCTGTCTCTAAATAAAATACAAAATAGGGCTGGAATTGTGGCTCAGTGGTCAAGTGCCCCTGAGTTCAATCTCCAGTACTCCACCCCCACCAAAAAGGGACAAGTCAATTTTTTCAATTGCTGAAGCCAAAATTTCAGAGTGATCCTTGAGTACTCCCTTTCTCACATACTTCACATCCACTCCACTACTAAATTCTATGCAAATTACTAAGATATTATATTAACTGGGAAGGAGACAATGGTGACTAGTACTAAGACAATGATAATTGGGATGAAAGAAAGTAGGTAGATTTTAGAGAGAAATGAAAAGCACTAACAACAGGACCTGTTGATTACTTCTGGGTAGAGAGGGAGAGGGAAATAAAGACTTAAGAATAATTTACAGGGCTGGCTGGGGTTGTAGCTCAGTGGTAGAGCACTTGCCTAGCATGTGTGAGCCCTGGGTTTGATTCTCAGTATCACATATAAATAAAATAAAGGTACATTGACAACTAAAAATTAAAAAAAAAAAAAAAAAGAATATTTTCCAGGGGCTGGAGTTGTGGCTCAGTGGTAGAGCACTTGGCTTACACATGTGAGACACTGGGTTCAATCCTCAACATCATATAAAAACAATAAGCAAAATAAAGGTATTGTATCCATCCACAACTAAAAAAAATTTTTTTTAAATAATTTCCAAGTTTCAGGCTTTGGGCAATTGATATAGGGAAATGGAAGAGAAAGAAAGTTTGAAAGAGATTATAGTAATTTCATTTTAGATGTATTTGCTTTGAAATGCCAGTGAAATACCCAAGTAAAGATAAGCTATTGATTAAATTGCTTTAATGCTCATAAGTGAGGGCCACAGTATTCAGAAGTATACCTAATACAGGCTGTTCCATAACCTCAGAGTATGAATGTGGTTGGTAACTAGATCATCTAAAATGCCATTTCTCATACGTCTAGCAGTTGGCAGGCTACTGGCCATCGAAATGGGAGCAACAAAGCCATATACACCACATCATCCATTAGGCATGCTTGGACTTCTTTATTCAGCAGCTGTAGTGGGTTCCCAAGAACAAAGGGACAGCAACCTCAAAGCACTTGCCAAGTCTCTATTGGTGCCACATTGCCAAAGTAAGTCAGTATGGGAAGTGACTAAAGTTACATGGCAAAGGGAAGTGGATTCAGAGCAGGGAGGAACATGTGACTATCTTTGAATTCTACTTAGGAAAATCAATCTAACTTCCATAGCCTAGTCCAGCTAGAATTAGATTAGCCCATCAACATCATTTCTTTTTAAGACCATTTGTTATGGACTGAATATTTGTGTCATCTCAAAAATGTGTATGTGGGCTGGGGATGTGGCTCAAGCAGTAGCGTGCTCGCCTGGCATGCACGGGGCACAGGGCACGGGGTTCGATCCTCAGCACCACATAAAAATAAAATAAAGATGTTGTGTCCACCGAAAACTAAAAAATAAATATTAAAAAATTCTCTCTATCTCTCTCTCTCTCTCTCTCTCTCTCTCTCTCTCTCTTTCTCTCTAAAAAAAAAAAATGCATATGTTGAAATCTTAACTCCCCAGTGTGACTATATAGATGGTCCCTGAATTATGATGGTTTGACTTATGATTTCCTTATTTTACAATGGCTTGGAAATGATATGAATTCAATAGAATCTGTAGTTTGAATTTTGAATTTTGTCTTTTCCCAGGCTAACAATATATTGTATAATACTCTTTCATGATGCTGGGCAGCGGCACTGAGCTATTGCTCCCAGTCAGTCATGTGATCACAAGGGGAGTTAACTAATACTCTACAGTCAACCTATTGCCAAAGTATTTTTGCTCTAGGTATTCAGTAAATTACATGAGATTTTCAATACTTTATTAGAAAATTGGCTTTATGTTAGATGATTTTAGCCAGGTGTAAGATAAAGTAAGTGTTCTGACCACAATTAAAGATAGACTAAGCCAAGGAATGATGTTCAATAGGCTAGGTGTATTAAACACATTTTCAACTTAGAATATCTTCAACTTGTGATGGTTTATCAGGAGGTAACCCCATCATAAGTTGAGAAGCACCTATATTGGGAAATGGTAACTCTAAATAAGTAAAATTAAATATTGTCATAAGGATTAGTGTTCTTATAAACAGACACACCAAAAGTTTCACTCTCTGTCCTGAGATTAAAAACAGGGAAGAAGACACAGTGAGATGGTAGCAATCTACAGGCTGGAAGGAAAAACAAAAAAGTACTTGAAAGCCAAACACAGTGGTGTGTACCTGTAGTCGGAGTCCTCAGAAGGCTGAAGTGGGAAGATCACTTGACCCTAGGAGTTCAAGACTAGCCTGAGTGATATAGAGAAACCCTGACTGGGAGTGGGGGTGGGGTGAGGGGAGAAAGATAAGAAAAGAAAAAGAAACATGAATTAAAGCGAGACCAAGAGAGATTGGCTGGATCCTTGATCCTGGACTTCTTGACTTCAGAACTGTGAGAAAATAAATTTCTGTTGTTTAAGTCACCCAGTCTATGGTATTTTATTGTGGCAGCCTGAACAGAGTAATATAGATCACACAGCATGGCCTTCAAGGAAAGGTCCTCCCAATCCAATAGAGATTTTTTTCAGGGAAGACAATTCCATTCCCTCAGTGCTAAACTTAGTCAAAGATGGCCAGACCAGAGTTCCCACAGAGGAAGCTCTTAGTCCTTACCCTTTTAAGTTCCATACATAGCACAGTTACAACCCAGGGAAATAGGCAGCCTCAAGGCAAGTTCCCCAAGGAACCCACATCTTAGAGACCTTCAGCTTGCCTCTTAAATGCTTACTATAAAAGGGATAATTATGCTCCCTCTCCCCAGGCAATGATTGCTTGCTAATCCTGTTAAGGGAGCTTGTACTCAGCATTTCTAGGGGGTTGGGGAATCTACACAAACTCTCCAGGAGAAGGCTGCTTTCAGTGATTCTAGCATGCTATACTTTTCTAAGACTCCCTAAGTGATTCAAAGAAGCTCAGATTTCTCTTCTAAAAGTCATCTTCAAGGATTCCTATATTATTATTGTGGCAAAAACGGATAGTTGTCCCCCAATACCCATTCCCTTCTTCCTATTCTTGGACACATGGCTACTCAGAATAAAGACAAAATTTCCAGCCTTCTTTGTGGCTATGTATAGCCATGAGACTAAAATTAATGACATGTGAGTATAGGTTCTGAGTGCAACTTCTGAATTATGTTCTTAAAGAGAAGAAGTTCGTTCATCTTCCCTTTCTTCTTTCTCCCTTCTTCCACTTTCTTGCTCAGAAAGTTTCATGATAAAATCCACCTTGAACCACAAGGATGAAAAAAATTCTATGGCTAACAATGGGATAATATAGAAAGTTTCTAGATTAACTCATACTTGCCCTGCGTATTATTATGTGAAAAAGAAATACAGTTCTCTCTTGTTGAAGTCACTGTTATTTTGTGTGTGTGTGTGTTACACTTAGCCAAATCTCTATTGTATCACTAAATGTGGTGATTTCTTTCTGATATCTCTTTTGCTAGAGAAGCTAGTGGATCACAAATTTAATTCTGGGCAGGACACCAGCTACAGATGAAAAACAAAACCATACTAAATACACTAGGATACACTTGGCAATAAAGGGAAACAGTAATCTCAAGGAAATCTAAAAATAAAAGCCCAGTTGGCCTCAGAGAATTTGGAACTGGAAGCATCTCTAGGACCCCTCAGTGGCAAGTGTTTAGGGCACATTATGTTCTTTATACCATGATTAGTTTCTCTCTTGGTCTCGCTTTAATTCGTGTTTCTTTTTCTTTTCTTATCTTTCTCTCCCTACCCCACCCCCACCCCCAGTCAGGGTTTCTCTATATCACTCAGGCTAGTCTTGAACTCCTAGGGTCAAGTGATCTTCCCACCTCAGCCTTCTGAAGACTCCGACTACAGGTACACATCACTGTGTTTGGCTTTCAAGTACTTTTTTGTTTTTCCTTCCAGAATCAATTAGCTCCTTTACCTACCATGCTATGTCTTTGTTCTGTACCTTCACTTCCACTTACCAATGCTTACAACTCAGCCAAAACTGTCTTATGGAAGCATTTTCTCTACTACTAGACCTCTCTATGCAATTTTTCTGTTTGTTGGTTGGTTGGTTGGTTGGTACTGGAGAGTTAATCCAGGGGCACTTAACCAATGAGTCACATTCCAGCCCTTTTTTTTGTATTTTATTTAGAGACAGGGTCTCACTGAGTTACTTAGGTCCTTGCTAAGTTGCTGAGGCTCATTTTGAACTTGATATCCTCCTACCACAGCCTCCCGAGCCACTGGGATTACAGGCATATGCCACCACACCTAGCTCTATGCAATTTTTAAAGCTTCAATTCTTACCTCTAATATATGACTAATTTCCTACTTCCTTATTCACTTACCTAAGAATAAGAAGCTATTTGGCTAAGCTTTACTTGTCAAGTTGCTTCAATAGCTGCTGGGGAACCTACACTAAGGTTAAGTTCTACACTTCTAAATTAGTATCCCATCCTAATCCAATAAGCAACATCTAGGAATTAAGAATGTGGTATTGTGTGATGTAGAACATGACTGCCTGTGACTACTCTTTGGCAGGGAAATAAGAAGGCTCATTTTCCTTGGGCTAACAGGAGATAGTGAACTTGTCTGGCATGATTAGTAATAGGTATATTGGAGGGAAATAAGAGCAAAAATCAAAAACCACTTAGGAGTCGATTACAAAAGAATACATAAAAGATGACCCCATACTTGTCAGGGTCTTATAGTAGTAGGGCTAGAGAGAAAATTAAGGATAAATATTAAAAATGTAAAACCTATTGGAGTTGATGAACTCACCAGGTACAGGAAATGAACAAATAGGAAGAATCAGGATTCTAGCTTAAATAATCACGTGGATTTTGATATTTTTCATTGTCCTATGGAATGCTGAAAGAAGGACAAGTATCATTATTTCATTCAGTCATTTATTCACACACTCAGCAAGTATTTAGTCTTACATGAAAGAGAAATATTAAACAAACACACTCACTGAACATTACAAAGAAGTGCAATTTGGGGACATGTTGATTTTGTGGTGCCTATAAGATATACAAAATGGATATCTTGGACTCAAGTTTGGGGAAAGCTCTGTTAGAAATATATATGACAGATGAAAATTACTATCAAGCAGGTGCCCACAACCTTCTCTCTCATTCCTGAGTCTTTACCTAGCCAAGAGAGTTTTATTATATGACAGACTGCTTCTTTAAACTTTGAGAATATAGAATAAGGAGAATCAGGAATAGAAACAATAACTAAAGGGGAAAGAAAGAAAACTTAGTCCAAGAAGCTAAGTTGATCTATTTCAGAAAGAGCTATAAAGAAGAGAGAATCAAAGGTGGAAGGCAGGGGTAGAAAAGCAGAAAAAGAAAAAAACCTTATGGGTTGCCCACAGTATATAAGAGAAGTAGGTAAGAAAGGAGGAGGAGTTGTAATGAGTATTTCTAAAAATCTTCTTCTTAATTCTCAAGCAATACCTTTGGCAGAGAAAGGGCTGCCCAATACCTTGGGCTTTACTTGTCAAGTTATACCATTTTGAAGTTACTTTTGGCTGCTGAACTGTACTTCTCTGGATATCAGTCCATGCAGAGATTGAGTTATACTACCTTCCCCTCATTCATTAAAAGTTGTATATAGGGGTTAGGGTTGTGGCTCAGCAGTAGAGTGCTTGCTTAGCACATGCAAGGTGCTGGGTTCAATCCTCAGCACCACATAAAAATAAATAAAATAAAGGTATCGTGTCTAACTACAACTAAAAAAATATTTTTTAAAAAAGAGTTGCATATAAATTTGAAAACATATAGAAAAAATTATTAGATATTTTTAACTTTAGCCACATATCTTGAGTGATTGATTATATATATTTTCATATATATAATTAACTCATGGTTAAAATATTTGGTGTCTATGACAGAACACGACATACCCTTGAATGGAGAGTTCCTGGTCAAGAAAAGTAATGAGGCCAGCTAGGCTTGGTGGTGCACACTAGCTATTTGGGAAACTGAGGCAGGAGGATTTCAAATTTGAGGCCATTTGGGCAACTTAGCCAGACATGTTTCAAAATAAAAATAAGAGATAAAAATTAGAGTACTTGCCCAGCATGTGTAAGGACCTAGGTTTAACCCCCAGTACTGCAAAAGAAAAAAGGAACAAATGAAAGAAAAGAAGAAAAAAGAAAAGTGAGGAGGCCTACAGCTTCCAAAATGATCTTAAACTCACAGACATTACATCACTGCAAACATATGGCAGCTTGAGACAAAAATTACTATGGGCCTTGTAATTTCAGAGTATTGTATAAATGTGGATGTTAAATAACAATATGATGAACAGAAGTTGGGAAATAGGTAAATAAATTGGTCTTCTTCATCTTTCATTATTGGGAGGTCAAAAGATGTTGTTTAAAATAATAAGGGTAGGTTTATTTAAAGGATAAGGTATAAAGAAAATACTAAGAAAAAAATTTTTAAGAAAAATTGTTTTAAGTAACATTTGTCACTACAAGTACATGTTAAAGAAGAAGAAGAGTGGGAAGAAGTGGAAGAATAATAATTTTGTTATTACTGAGTGTGGAGAGATATTAACATCTGAAAATGTTATAGAGGTTAATAAAAAAACCAAAATGCCCATATTAGCAGAAGGTGCATACCCAAAACAAATATATTTTATTTATATATATATATATATATGTGTGTGTGTGTGTGTGTGTGTGTGTGTATGCAAATATATGCATATATATAACAATATAACTGTGTATTTAACTATATATCAACAATTTGATATATATCAAATACAAAAGATATAATACAGACTTTAAAAGGTCACCATCCTAAAATAAAACATTCTTGATTCCTAAGAGCATAAAGAAATTTAGAGATTATCTGGAACAGAATTACCCCAAGTATGGTCCCCAAACCACACTGTGCCAGTCATAAAACTGCTATCGATCTATAAAGCAGTAAATAAAGAAAGAAACTGAGAGCAAGCTCTTAAAAAACCATTTACAGCAATTTGGCAGAGTAATCTTGTCTGTAAATAAATAATAAAAAAGTTACATCTTTTGTGTTATTTCTTTTTTCTGGTTGTTTATATTGCATTTATAAAAGTAGTCTATGCAAATATTTTTTTAAAAGTTGCAGATAGTTGCAAAACACTGACCTAGAAGAGTAGCCACAGTGGCATCACTGGGGAACTTAGAAATACACATTTATTGAGTCTCTCTTATATTAGGCAATGTGCTGGGTAACACTCTCTGAAGAAGTCATAGTAAAGTTAATGTAATAGATGAGTAAGCATTAGGCAGGCAAACATCTCCATATATAACTATGTATATCTACAGATAGTGACCTTTAAAATATAATCATAATAGCATTATGCCTAATAAAAGTAATAATTTCTTAATATCACCTAATGCACAGTTTGTGATCAATTTTCCCTCTTTGGCACAAAAACATCTTTCTGCAATTGTTGAGGAAATTATTTTTAACAACATCTATACATTGATTTGGTGGCTAGTCTCTTAAGTCTCCTTTAATCTGTAACAGATTCCCCTTTCCCCTATTAAAGGTATAGTTTAAGGTGGTTTGTCTTGTTCTGTTTTGTCTCAATAGAAAGAAATTTAGATTTTAAGAGTTTTCATGAGCCTGCTATAATATTTTCTGAATATCTTTTAGCCTTTTGAGAACTTTAGATAAAATAGGAGAAAGATTTATTCAGGAAACAACAATTACATTTCGGAATCTAATTATCTACTCTTAAGTCAGCGAATCCAGAATTTCAAAGAATTGGAGCAATTCCTTTTCTGTATTTGCTACACACTCAAGTTCACCTGGAAACAGAAGCACTGTCTACAGAAGGACATGCTACAAATAGAATTAATACAACAGAATGTGATGATGTGCTTAAAATTTAAGGTGGGTACAAGAAGGCTCAGCAGCTCTTGGAATGATGAAGATTTTGAGGGTAGATTGAACAAGGATGATAAAAACTACTGCAGATAACACCTAAAATTAGGTAGGAAACTATGAATTTGTATTGACACCAACTGTATGACTTTCAAGTAGCCTTATGGGAGTGGATAAAATTGGTTTTAACTGAAGATAATCCGAACAATTGTTTGGACTGAACAATGATGTACTTTTAAATACATGAGGATAACCTCAATAGAATTTGCATGTGGAATCTTCCTCAACCTCGTAAAAATTCAGGACTCTCTGTGCCTATAGTGCCATTCAGCAGTGGTGTGTAGTTCATTCCTAGGCAAACATACTAAAATTAGCAAACTTTAGCTAATTAACACCATGATGGACAGACTTGTCATAAGTTGCACCCTTAAGAACTGGGCATTTGCAGCCACCACATCACACATGTATCTGATACAACTTTGCAAGCAATTCTGGTATGACAGTCTTTGTGTTTCATCAGGCCAGGTGAGTAGGTGGGTAGGGCCCCTGTAGAAGGCAGAGGGCTGGTTACTGCTAGCAGTAGACCTTCAAAGGAATATGCATTACACTGGACTGGTTCTTCCTCCATAGTTCTTGGGTATTTTTTTTCGCAGGGGAGTTACTGGGAATTGAACTCAGGGGCACTTAACCATTGAGCCACATCCCCAGCCCTTTTTTTATATTTTATTCAGAGACAGGGTTTCACTAAGTTGCTTAGGACTTTACTAAGTTGCTGAGGATGGCTTTGAACTTATGATCCTCCTGCCTCAGGCTCCCGATTGAGTGAACTCTTTTTTTTTTTTAGTTGTCAATGGATCTTTATTTTATTTATTTATATGTGGTAGTGAGAATTGAACCAAGTGCCTCATACATGCTAGCCAAGCATTCTACCACTGAGCCACAACCCCAGCTCCACTGGATGTATTCTTTTTTTTTAAGTTTTTTTTAATATCTTTATTTTATTTATTTACTTTTATATGGTGCTGAGGATCCAACCCAGCGCCTCGCACGTGCTAGGTGAGCGTTCTTCTACTGAGCCACAAACCCAGCCCTGCATGTACTCTTAAGTGTTTATTTTGGCTTACTGATGACTATCTCCAGAAGAAAAATCCCCTGTCCCAACCGGTCTTTTTATATTATTTATCTACTAAAGACAACAAACCATTTATTCTATAGCACTTCCCTTACTCTCATTCAGCTGATTGCATCTCATGATGTTGTTCAACATATTGCCCTATCCCTAGTAAATTGGCAATTATTTCTGGGGATTTGATGAGGTTCAGACTCATTTTTCTTTACGAGGATACTTCATGCACAGTGCTGTGTAATTCTCATTGCAGCATATCAGGAAGCACATGATAACTGGGGGGTTCCACTTTCAATGTTGATAAGATACATGAGTAGATTCAGATATTAGTAGCCTGATCCATTTATTATAGATTTTCCCATCAACCATTCACCTAAAGGTTTTGGCAGACATGATGACCATTGCCTAAATATATTATTTCGTTAGGGACTCTAAGTTAATATTTCATTGTACAGAAGGTCCAAAATATGTGCTCAATTCTTTCTATGTTTATCAATTTTCAGAATGAGTGTCCTGTCATCTCCAAAGGAGACCAGTGGGGTTTTTTTCTTTGTTGTTTAAAGACATTTATGGACTCGTGGTTTCAATTCATTTTAGTCATCATCCTTTGCAATTCATGTATCTTATTTTTGACCAGTGGGAGCTCCTTTAGATTGGCTCCTGTGTCTTTTCATTCTTTTGACAAGCCCCAGTAGTCTGATGATTTTCTTGCATTCAGGAAAAGAGAATGTCCCAAGATTATCCTATATGCTTTCTGAATCAAACCTGGAATTAACCCATTTCCTCCTTCCTGATGTACTTTTTTTACTTAACCACAGCTGATGAATGGCACTTCCACCTATCCAGCTCCTTGAATCTAAATTAGGAGTTATCCCTGATGCCACTGACTTCCTTATTCTCAACATGCAATCAATCATCAAATCCTCTTGGGTCTATCTGTGGAGAAAATCTAATCTCTACTGCCACTCCCATTCCAGGCCACTATCATTTCCCACCTGTACAACTGAAATAACCTTCTAATGGAATCCCCATTTCTGTTTTTGCTCTCAATCTATTTTCTGTATATCACTGATTTTATTATTTATTTATTGGTGGTGCTGGGGATTGAACTCAGGGACACTCTCCCATTGAGCTACATCCTCAGCCCTATTCTATTTGTTTATTTTAAGAAAGGGTCTCACTGAGTTGCCAAGCCTGACCTCTAATTTGCAGTCCTCCTGCCTCAGCCTCCTGAATTGCTGGGATTAGAGGTCTATGTCACTGTGCGGGCTTAAGGTTAGATTTTTAAAAATCCGAATAGACTTGGGAACAGCCTCTTAAATCTCAGCCATTATTAACTGTGCCAGTCTCAAATTCATTTTTTGCTGTTCTTCTCTTCTAATTACAGGGGACTGACTCATACAAGTTATATTTCTAGGGTTTCCTAAACTGATTGTTTTTGGTTAATGGGAGGGATTGGCAGATCTCTACCTTAGGCAGCACCTCTAACATTGACTGTGTCTTTTCTATGGTTTTAGATCTCCCCAGAGTCTCTTTCTCCCAAGTTCAGTTCCACAAAGGCAATCCTTCCCTGTATAGTTTCAGTTCACATTGAATGGTCCTTACTCGTGGACTGTTAATACCATCTCCTCATTGACTCTTCAGCCCTAGAAGTAGTGGAGACTTCTTGCTGTTGCTCATTTCTCAGTTGCTTTCTCATGCTCTGTTTCACTTCCAACCCATCCAACTAGCTCCTTATATAAAATTCCTTCCATTTAATGACATGGAATTGGCTCTGTTTCTCAGACTAGACCCTGACCTATAAAATTAATCTAAGTAGTACATATAAACCATGAGAATTAATGCCATTCAATTATTCATCAAAGGAAGAGAAAGGAGAGCATTGAGGGTAAGGGGTTCCTGGAACAGAAAGTTTTTCTACACAGTTTCTCTACCAAACAAGAAGGTAAGCTCCCTCCCCTAATATTCTCTCTCAGTGTTCAATCATGAGTTCTACAACTTTAATTCTTTGGAATGTCTGTTCATGTTGTATACCAGAGAGGCAAAAAAAAAAAAAAAGAACTAGCTGGCTGTTGAGGCAATGTGCTTGACCTGGGCATTCCCCTGTGTTTCAAAGGGCAAAGGAAGTAGGATCAGCCTTTACAGTAAGCACTGTGGCCAAAATTATTCATGAACTAAAGTAATGTTCCACCCTAATGACTTCATGACCAAAAAAGGATCCTAAGGAAATAAGGCAAGATGTAGAAGAAAGTTTAATACAATAAAGATATTTTTTCATTATATACCTTAAAATAGTAAAAGTTATTAAAAACCTAGACGTAAAGTTTAGGTTGTAGTTCATTGGTAGAGTGAGTACCTGCCTAGTGTGCCCAAGACTCTGAATTTGATCCCTAGCACAAACAGTACAAAATAATTTAGCAGTGAGTATGGTTGAATAAATTATGAAATTATGTTATCATTAAAATTACAGCATCTTAAAAGTATATAGGGCCAGGTGTGGTGGCACATGCCTATAATCTCACCAGCTCAGGAAGACAAGGCAGGAGGATTTTGAGTTCAAAGCCAGCTTCAGCAAATTAGCAAGGGCCTAAGCAACCAGTGAGATCCTGTCTCTAAATAAAAATATAAAGAAGGACTGGGGATGTGGCTCAGTGTTTGAGTGCCCCTGGATTTAATCCCCAGTGCCAAAAAAAAAAAAAAAAAGTGTATAGGGGCTGGGGATTACAACTCAGTGGTAGAGCGCTTGCCTAGCATGCTTGAAGCCCTAGGTTGAATCCCCCATAACACCAATATAAATGAATGAATAAATATAAAAAATAAAAACTTATTTTTTAAAAAAGTATATAGCAGCCAGGAATGGTGGTTCAGGCTTATAATCCCAGCGATTCTGGAGGCTGAGGCAGGGGGTTCATAGGTTTGAGGCCAATCTCAGCAATTTAGCAAGATCCTGTTCCAAGAAAAAGGTGGGTTGAGCTAGGAATGAAACTCAAGGATAAAGCAACCCTGGGTTCTATTGCCAGTAGAGGAAAAATAGATAGATAGATAGATAGATAGATAGATAGATAGATAAATAGATAGATACACACATATAAAATGTTTCTCATACAGCCTTAATTATATTATCAATGCTCCATAAATAAATTCAAATAAAACCAAAGTGAATAAGATGAAGTACAAAATAGGTTGCCCCAAGGTAACTATCGTTGAAAGTTTTGTGCATCTGAAAACTTTTTGGAAAATTGTATACCCTGATACTTTTGTCATTGTATGTCAAGCATTTTGCATGTCATTAACCAGTCCTCTAAGACATTTTTGATGGCAGTTTGATAATGTACCATACACATAATTATATAATTACTTACTTAGCCATCCCTTATTATCAGTAAAGCTGATATTAACACTGCCCTATTTTATTCTCTCTGCAGACCGATTTTCTCTTTTCTTCCGTCCATTTGGTGGATAATAGTACTGACATTGTTACAGAATTTTTACACTTCTTTTATTCAAGATAGCCCATACTAACCCAGAATTCCTATGTGAGAAACACAATATAATTGATCTGGTTTGGTCAGATGTCTATCCCAGTGCAATCAATTGTGGACAATGGGCCAAGATTCTACTTCTGAAGCTGAAATAAGGAAGGTGGCAACATGTATAGGTCCTAATGTTCTCAGAGAAGAGTGAAACATTGGGTACTGGGAGGACACTCAAAAGGTGTCTACTGTGGCCTCCATTTGTCAATTTCCTTTCTAAAATTAACAGCTCTGTGAAATCATAGGTCAAGTGCTTGTGTGCATTTGAAACTAGTTGCTTTCTAATCTACTCTTTCACTGTAGTCCCTGGGACTTGCCTGAAACCTTCTAAGAAAATGGAAGCTGTGATGTTTCACAAATTGAAAGGGAAAAATTGGTAGTTGTATTACTTGTAATACTGGGGATTGAACCCAGTGGTACTCTACCACTAAGCTACATCCCATAAAAAAAAAATCACCATCGTCCTTGAAAATAAAGTCTTCACTTAAATATTATCTTGTTCTAGCCTTTGGAAGGACAAATGGTCCTTCTTATGCCTCTACTCTACCAATAGTCTCTAAGTTTTATTTTTCTCAGTCAGGAAGCTAATTGAAGAGGAATTTTTACTTTTATTTTTTTATTTTGAGACAAGGTATCACCAACTTGCTCAGATTGGCCTTGAACTTTTCACTCCTCCTGCCTTAGCCTCCCAAGTAGCTGGAATTACAGGTGTGCACCACTGTGCCTGGATTGTTGTTTTCATTGGTATTTTTTTAAAACAGTCGTGGGATTGAGCATTTTCTCAGATGTTTGTAGCCTGGCACTTCTTATAGAGAGAACAGAGCTTCTACCTCCTTTGTGAAGACAGTGAGGATTGCCTCCTACAGGGCTGAAGAATCAGACCTTCTGGTTGGACATGTAATGGATGGGGCCACTGGAGCTATTCTGTCTATATTTCTTCTAGTTTGCCCTGTTCTCCAGCCACTGCTGTCTTCTGCCTGACTCACCACCCTAGCCTGCCACCAGTTTTTCTAGTCCTCTCCTCCTCCCTAGGAGCTATAGCTGTATTAGGATGAAAGTCTTGGTTGTTTTGATCTCTCCACTCTGTGTTCTGGAAAGACAGTAGTTGTGGAGAAAGTTCAGAAGTTCCCATTAGTGGGATTCAAGACTGCAGCAGTTTATACTATAGCACAGAAGCTGGGCACTTATATCCACTAGCAGAACCATCAGGTGCCTGGAGAACTTACCTGTGCTGATGCTTCATCTGGAGAATGCAGCTACGCAGACCAAAGTTTCATTCCCCTACCCTCTACCCTACATTTCTTTATGAGGTTTCACCAACTCCCCCGCAACACAGCCCCAGTGTACAATTCTGTCATGGCATTTGATATATTGTGTTGTCATTGTTCATATTTTTGTCTATCTACCCCCTAAAGTATCAACTCCTTGAGGACAGAGACATGAGAGGACAGAGACCACGTCTGTTTTGTTTATCTCTGTGTCCTCAGTTCTGTGAAACTCCTCTGTTGGATTTGCATAGCCAATATTCCCTCAGACTCTCTTTGATTAGTTCCCCTGGTGAGGAAAATAAAAATTAGAGACTCTTGGTAGAATAGAGGCCTAAGAAGGATCATTTATCCTTCAAAAAGCTACAGTATGAGCTGAGCGTGGTGGCGCATACCTGTAGTGGTTCAGGAGGCTGAGACAGGAGAATTTGAGTTCAAAGCCAGCCTCAGCAATGGTGAGGTGTGAAGCAACTCAGTGAGACCTTGTCTCTAATAAAATACAAAATAGGGCTGGGGATGTGGCTCAGTGGTCAAGTGCCCCTGAGTTCAACCCCCAGTACCAAAAAAAAAAAAAAAAAAAAAGAAAGAAAGAAAGAAAAAGAAAAAGAAAGCTACAGAATGACAGAATCAGAAGATATTTAAGTGAGGACTGGATTTACAAGCTTATGGTAAAGGGAAACTAACATTTTCTAAGTACCGACTAAGTGCTAGGCATTTATATTATTAAATACCATGCCACTTGGTTTCTTTCCACTATAGGAAAGACGGTAGCCAGCAGCTCCAGGCTCATAATATCTCAGGTTAAAAAAAAAAAAAACTTCAGTCAGAAAGGAGACTTTTGGGCTGGGGCTGTAGCTCAGTGGTAGAGTGCTTTCCACAATCTATACATGATGCCAAGAAAGGACTCTGTTTAACTCTACTTTGGTAACTTGTCACCTGTGGACAAATCAAAGGCCAGAGAAACGGAATACTACAGTAGTCCATGCCTGAGTCTTGTATCCTAGGACTAGAGAAGCAAATTCTGTCACACAAAGAGGCCAGATTGAGAAAGTTTCATGGGCAGCAAAAAAGCATTATTTTTTTTAATATTTATTTTTTAGTTTTAGGTGGACACAATATCTTTTTTTTTAAAGAGAGAGAGAGAAAAATTTTTTAATATTTATTTTTTTTAAGTTTTCGGTGGACATAACATCTTTATTTTATTTATTTTTTTTTTATGTGGTGCTGAGGATTGAACCCAGAGCCCGGCGCATGCCAGGTGAGTGCACTACCCCTTGAGCCACATCCCCAGCCCTGAACACAATATCTTTATTTTATTTTTATGTGGTGCTCAGAATCGAACCCAGGGCCTCACGCATGCGCATTATTTACCATAGCTGTAAAGTATCGAAGCCATTGTCTGTCATGGGAGCCTGCCCTCTAACCCTCTAAACATTATGCTACATAGACAGCCTTCTTACACCCTGAGGAAATGGATTCAAAGATCTTGGGTTTTTCAACTCTCTGAGAGAGAACTCCTTCTTGAGTCAAGTCTTGAATACCTGCTCTGGTCAGAAATAATTCAGACAGAGAATGGAGCATGTGGCTCAGTGGTATCCATGAGGTTCTGGGTTCAGTCTCCAGCACTATGCAATAATAATTATTATGCTTGTTAATAATTATATATGCTATTAATGATATTAATATTGATAATATTGTTGGGCATAGTGGCACATTCTTGTACTTCCAGCTATTTGGGAGGTTGAGGTGGGAGGAATTCAAGACTACTCTGGACAACACAGAGACCTTGTCTCAAAAAAGAAAAAAAAGATTGAGAGAATTGACAGTCATAACATCTGGGTGGATCTGTTTCCATTACTAGATCTTCAGAGCTTATGTTGGGAGAGATAGGAAATGTCAGGCCCAGACAAAATCAGTCCCCAAGCAACTAGGTTTGTTTTGAGACCAAAACACAGTTACATTGAATTTATTTGACCTACTTTATTTACCAAATGATGACTTGATCCTTGATCCTTCAAATTCATTTTTCCTTTAGCCATTTTCCATTCCTTTTTTTTCCCTTTCTCTTCTTCCACCCACCTTTTTTTTTTAATTTTTTTTTTTTTTTTTTTTTTTAGTATTAACACACCAGGCAAGTGCTCTACAGCTGAACTCTATACCTCCAAACCTTTTTTAAATTTTGAGACATGTCTCCCTTAGTTACCAAGCCTGGCCTCAAACTTTTGATCCTCCAGCTTTAGCATCCCGAGTCACTAGGATTACAGGCATGCATCACCATGCCCAGCTCTCTACTCATTTGTTAAAAGAGACTTGTCAGCCAGGCATGGTGGCACATGCCTGTAATCCCAGAGACTCAGGAGGCTGAGGCAGGAGGATCACAAGTTGAAAGTCAGGCCCTAAGCAACTTAGTGAAACCCTTTCTCAAAATAAAAAAGGACTGTGGATGTAGTTCAGTGATAAAACACCCCTGGGTTCAATCCCCAGCAAATTCTGTCACACAAAGAGGCCAGATTGAGAAAGTTTCATGGGCAGCAAAAAAGCATTATTTTTTTTAATATTTATTTTTTAGTTTTAGGTGGACACAATATCTTTTTTTTTTAAAGAGAGAGAGAGAGAAATTTTTTAATATTTATTTTTTTTAAGCAACTCAGTGAGACCTTGTCTCTAATAAAATACAAAATAGGGCTGGGGATGTGGCTCAGTGGTCAAGTGCCCCTGAGTTCAACCCCCAGTACCAAAAAAAAAAAAGAAAAAGAAAGCTACAGAATGACAGAATCAGAAGATATTTAAGTGAGGACTGGATTTACAAAGCTTATGGTAAAGGGAAACTAACATTTTCTAAGTACCAACTAAGTGCTAGGCAGAGAGAGAGAGAGAGAGAATGTGTTTTGTCATTAAAATTCATTCATTCCTGGGATGGGGTTGTAGAAGAGAGCTTGCCCAGCATGTGTGAAGCACTGGGTTAAATTCTTAGCACCATATATAAATAAATGAATAAAATAAATGTTCATAACATCCTAAAAATTTTTTCAAATTTATTCATTCTTTCAAAATTAATTTATGAAACATCTGACATGCACATAAACTACATGGGCACCTTTAAAAACCTGTAAGATTAAGAAGCCTGCAAATGTTTGAATTGCAGATGTCAGCCTAACCAGATTGTCTGCAGAATACCTTAAGCAGGTTTGAGAGTTAATTTTAGGGCTTGAAAAAAATACCATCTTCTTTCCTGGTACTGAAGTTTTCAGACTTGGACTGAGACATATGACCAATATCCTAAGGTCTCCAGCTTGCAGATGGCCTATTGTGGGACTTCTTAAATCACGTGAGCCAATTCCACTAACAAATTTCCTCTCATCTGTTTATCTACCTGCAGGTTGACTACCCATAATCTAAAATGCTTGGAATCAGAAGTATTTCAGACTTTGAATTTTTTATTTTATTTTGGAATATTTGCATATCTTGGTAAGTATAAGCATGTAATTTATCTGTGTTTCATATACTCTTTATACACATAAGCCTGAAG
Organism: Marmota flaviventris; assembly: GCF_047511675.1. Taxonomy (NCBI): domain Eukaryota; kingdom Metazoa; phylum Chordata; class Mammalia; order Rodentia; family Sciuridae; genus Marmota; species Marmota flaviventris. Next base: position 35,361,645 of record NC_092507.1, on the reverse strand, counting down.
GTAATTTTTCAAAATATTTTTCATATGCCTACATTTTGACTGCAACCTGTCACATGAGGTCAGGGGTAGAATTTTCCACTTGTTGCATCATATTGACACTCAAAGAAGTTCATATTTTGGAGCATTTGGGGTTTCAGATTTTCAGACTAGGCGTGCTCACCATACCAATAGGTGTGTCCCATATTGATTCTAAGAACTCTGGCTAATACACCAGGTACAGTTTCCAAGCAACCTAATCCACCCTTTTTCCAATTCAGTCACAAGAAAAATAAAGTACATCTTTTTTTAATCAAATAAATAAGTAAACTGACCTAAAGAATTAGGGACTTGGAAAAGATATGGCTGTATTTTTCTTGAAATGGAATATACAACTAACTTCACACATGTACACTTCAACAACCTTCACCTTGACCCAAAGCTGGATGATTCTGACCTCACCAGCTATCCAGTTGGCAGTTTTTCTTTATAACTTACCAACAACATCAATAATAAGGTAGGCCCAAGGCCAGTTGTTCAAGAGTGTCTCTGAGAACTATGGCTTCTTAGTTAGGCAGAAGAAAAAGTCCCTCTCGGCTTCTTCATCTCAATTCTGTTCTGTTTCCAGGCAAAGTAATAAAATCAATTTCCCCCAAGCCACTCCTCAAATACAAGTCATTTCTGAGTAATAACAGGTAATGAGAGTACAATGTCTTGGGTGCTTTTGAATGGGGATATACACTCTCTAGGATCTTCTCAGGATTCAGTGAAGACTCTCAAGCCTGCTCTTGTTCTATGTGTGAGAGGAGTTTGCAAATGAAACCAGTTGACCAGCCAGTCTTCGAGATGAAATCTTTAGCCTATCTAAAATCTCACAGGGTAGACAAGATTATTTTACAATCATCATGGGTTATGAAGCAACATCTTCCCAAAAGCCGTGGGGTCGATGAAAGGCAGAATAGGCAGGAATGCTTAACTAATTATAGTTTGCTTAGAAAATCTAGGTATTAGCTGGATGTGGTGGTACATTCCTGTAATTCCAGAAATTTGGGAGGCCGAGGCAGGAAGATCACAAATTGGAGGTCAGCTTGGGTAACTTAGTAAGACCCTGCCTGATATAGTTTAGATGTGAGGTATCCCCCAAAAGCTCATGTGTGAGACAATGCAGGAGGGTTCAGAAAAGAGATTATTGGATTATGAGAGCCTCAACCCAATCAGTGAAATAATCACCTGATGGGATTAATTGAGTGGTAATTAAAGGTAGGTGGGGTATGGCTGGAGGAGGTAGGGCATTGAGGGAATGGCTTTGGGGTATATATTTGTATCTGGTGAGTACAGTCACTCTCTAATTTCTGATCATCACATGAACTGCTTCCCTCCACTACACTCTTCTGCCATGATGTTCTGTCTCATGTCAAGCCTCAAGGAATGGAGCCTGCTGACTGTGGATTGAGACTTCTAAAACTACAAGCTCTCAAATAAATTTTTCCTCCTTTACAGTTGTTCTGGTTGGGTCCTTTCATCACAGCAGTGAAAAGGGTGACTAAAACACTGCCTCAAATTTAAAAATAAGGGGTCTGGGGACATAACTCAGCAGTATAGCACTTGCCTACGATGTGTAAGGCCCTAAGTTTGAAGAAAAACTATAAATAAAAAATAAAAAGGGGTAGGGATGCAGCTCAATGGTAGAACATCCCTGGGTTCAATCTCCAGTACCAAAAAGAAAAGGAAGAAAACAATAAAATCTAGGTATTGGGTCAATGTGAGTGAAAGAAAACTGAGACAAGCCTGTGGGCAAAGCAGAGGAGTGGTCAGAGTGGCTTCTTAGATACTGACTATGTGCAGAGCTGATAAAGTAGTTGAAACAAAAAAAGAAAAGCACACTTCTAAAGTCTGAAGTGTTATCTTGAGAAAACAATCTCTACTGTTTCAGATGAATTGAGACTGTGCTGTAATGAGTCAATAGATATTTTGATAAAGACTGAAGGTCTGTGCCCTAGAAAAATAGTCATATGCCTCCTCTGTCCAGAAGATGAAAACTCTGCAGACCAGTCTCAGGCAGATTAGAAGGGGACAGATTATGCCCAGGGAACCAAATGGAAATAGCTTGGAGACAGAATGGGAATGGATGCCTTTGTTGAAAAGAACAGACCATAATTCATTAGACAGGTGATCTGATATAATTTTACTTTGTGTTTATTTCCCATGTCATCTTCAAGTGTTTAGTAAAATCTTTTTGAAAGCCTCAGCCTCATGACACCATGCTGCTGGTACTAACAGCACTATTGTGACACAATAGCCCATCTAAGCTTCCACATTCAAACCCCACCAAGAGCAAATATAAATAACCCTTAGGCTTGGACCAAGCCCAGATGTACCAAACCTTGGCACAAACAGTCACTTTCCTCCTCCAACACTCAGTTCCCTCTTCTTGCAGGTGTAGCATTGATGTCCCAGATAAAACCAAACTAAATTCTGAGTCTGGCTTGTGGTAGAATTAGTGGGTTGGTGTATGTTATTCATGTGTGAGTTACCACACATCAGGAGGCTCTGGGGAGAGACAAGAATGATGACTGGGCTAGGGATGTGGCTCAATGATGGAGCACTTGCCTGGCACTTGTGAGATTCTGGGTTCCCAGCATCACACACACACACACAAAAAATGTAATGCTACTTCTATTCAACATAGTCCTTTAAACTCTCAGAGCAATTAGGCAAAAGAAGGAAATGAAAGGGATACAAATAGGAAAAGAAGAACTCAAGCTATCTCTATTTGTTGACAACATGGTTCTATATTTAGAATATCCAAAAAACTCCACCAGAAAATTTCTAGAACTCATAAATGAATTCAGCAAAGTAGCAGGATATAAAATTAATACACATAAATCAATTGCATTCTTATACACCAATGATAAATCAACTGAAAGAGAAATTAAGAAAACCATACCATTCACAGTAGCCACAAAAAAAAAAAAAAAAAAAAACTTGGGAAACAATCTAACAAAAAAGGTGAAAGATCTCTACAATGAAAACTACAGAACACTAAAGAAATTGAAGAAGACCTTAGAAGATGGAAAGATCTCCCATGCTCTTGGATAGGCAGAATTAATGTTGTAAAAATGGCTATACTATCAAAAGCTCTATACAGATTTAATGCAATTCCTATTAAGGTTCTCATGGCAGCTGGGCAAGGTGGCACACATCGGTAATCCCAGCAACTTGGGAGGCTAAGGCAGGAAGATCACAAGTTCAAAGCCAGCCTCAGCAAAAGCATAGCGCTAAGCAACTCAGTGACACTGTGTCTCTAAATAAAATACAAAATAGGGCTGGGAATGTGCCTAGGTGGTCAAGTGCTTCTGAGTTCAATCCCTGGTACCCACCCCCCCAAAAAAGTTTCCAGGGTTGGGTTGTGGCTCAGCGGTAGAGTTTTCATCTAGCATGTGTGAGGCCCTGGGTTCAATCTTCAGCTCCACATAAAAATAAATAAATAAAATAAAGGTATTGTGTCCAACTATTTCTAAAAAAATTAATATTAAAAAAAAGGGTTCCAATGGCATTCTTCATAGAAACATAAAAAAAAAATAATAATAAGAGGCCCAGTATGGCCAAAGCAATCCTCAGCAAGAGGAGTGAAGTAGGAGGAATCACAATATCAGTCTTTAAATTATACTGCAGAGCTATAGTAAAAAAAAAAAAAAAAAAGAGCATGATATTGACACCAAAACAGACATGAAGACAAATGGTACAGAATAGAAGACACAGAGGCAAACGCACATAAATACAGCTATCTCTTACTAGACAAAGGCACCATTAACATTCATGGGAGAAAGGATAGCCTCTTCAACAAATAGTGCTGGGAAAACTGAAAATCCATATGTAGCAGAATAAAATTAGTCTGCTCTCTCTCATCCTGCACAAAACTCAACTCAAAATGGATCTAGGACCTAGGCATTAGACCAGGAAACCCTGCACCTACTCAAAGAAAAAGTAGACCCAAATCTCCATTGTGTCGGCTTAGGAACTGACACTCTCAACAAGACTCCTAAAGCACAAGTAAAACCAAGAATCAATAAATGAGTTAGTGTCAAATTAAAAAGCTTCTTCACAGCAAAGAAAAAAATCAAGAACATGAAGAGAGCGCCTATTATTGGTAGAAAATCCTCACCACCTGCACCTCACATTAAGCATGAATTTCCAGGATATGTGAAGAACTCAAAGAACTTAACACCCCCCAAAATAAATAAATAAATAAATAAATAACCCAATCAATAAATGAGCTAAGGAACTTCTCAGAAGAAGATATACGATCATTCAACAATTATATGAAAAAATGTTTAACTTCTCTAGTAATTAGAGAAATCCAAATCAAAACTATTCTAAGATTTCATCTCACTCTGGTCAAAATGGCAATTATCAAGAATACAAGCAATAATTAATGTTGAGGGGCTGGGGGATGTAGCTCAAGCGGTAGCGTGCTTGCCTGGCATGGGTGCGGCCCGGGTTCGATCCTCAGCACCACAGACAAACAAAGGTGTTGTGTCCACCCAACCAACTAAAAATAAATAAATAAATATTAAAATTCTCTCTCTCAAAAAAAAAAAAATAATAAATGTTGACGAGGATGTGGGGAAAAAGGTACACTCATACATTGCTGGTGGGACTGTAAATTGGTGCCACCAATTTGGAGAGCAGTTTGAAGTTTCCTCAGAAAATATGGAATGAACTATCATTGGACCCAGTTATCTCACTCTTCAGCATATACCCAAAGAAATGAAAATAAGCATACTATAGTGACACAGTCATACCAATGTTTATAGCAGCTCAATTCATAATAGCTAAGCTATTTAGGTTGGAACCAACTTAGGTACCCTTCAACAGATGGGTGGATAAAGAAAATGTGGTACATATACACAATGGAATATTACTCAGTCATAAATAAGAATGAATTTATGGCATTTGCCAGTCAATGGATGGAACTGGAAACTATCATGCTAAGTGACACAGCCAATACTAAAAAAACAAAGGCTAAATGTTCTCTCTGATATGAAGATGCTAACACACAATAAAGGGTGGGGAGGGAAGAATAGAAATTCATTGGATTAGACAAAGGGGAATAAAGGGAAGGGAGGAGGATGGAAATAGGAAAGATAGTAGAATAAATTGGACATAATTTTTCTATGTTTTTTTTTTTTAAAGAGAGAGAAAGAGACAGAATTTTTTTAGTATTTATTTTTTAGTTTTCGGTGGACACAACATCTTTGTATAACCTCAAGAATGGGAAGTTATATATCATATATTTATAATATGTCAAAATATATCCTACTGTCATGTATATCTAAAAACAACAAATAAAAAAAAATATTATGGGCTGGGGATGTGGCTCAAGTGGTAGCGCACTCGCCTGGCATGCACGGGGCACTGGGTTCGATCTTCAGCACCACATAAAAATAAAATAAAGATGTTGTGTCCACCAAAAAATAAAAAATAAATATTAAAAAATTCTCTATCTTCCTCTCTCTTCTCCCCCCCCCCTCAAAAAAAAATACTTTCTACTATCATGTATATCTAAGAAGAATATATTTTTAAAAAACATTTTAAAAAGTCAGGGGGCTGGGGTTGTGGCTCAGTGGTAAAGTGCTCACCTAGCAAGTGTGGAGCCCTGGGTTCAATCTTCAACACCACATATAAATAAATAAAATAAAGGTATTGTGTTCAACTACAACTAAAAAATAAATATTAAAAAATAAAATAGTCAGGATCATAAATAAATAAATAAAGATTATCCCATGTTTTTTCATGGCTTGATGGTTCATTTCTTTTTAAAATTTTTAAATATATATGTGTGTATATATATATATATTTCAGTTGTTGATGGACCTTTCTTTTATTCATTTATTTATATTCAGTGCCTTACACATGCTAGGCAAGTGCTCTACCATTGAGCCACAACCCCAGCCCTCATTTTTTTTAATTACTACTGGTCTATTGTCTGCATGTATCACAGTTTATTCACCTATTGAGTGACATCTATGTTGTTTCCACATTTTCCAATTATGAATAAAATTGCAATAGAAATCCATGTGCAGGCTGAGGTTGTGGCTCAAGCAGTAATGCGCTCGCCTGGCATGCATGGGGCGCTGGGTTCTATCCTCAGCACCACATAAAAATAAAATAAAGATGTTGGTCCACCAAAAAATAAAAAATAAAATAAAAAGAAATCCGTGTGCAAGTTTTTGCGTGTATCTAAATTTTCAGTTCCTTCAGGGAAATACCAAGGAGTATAACTACTAGATAATACAGAAAGGTATGTTCACTGAACTGTCTTCCAAAGTGATGTACTATTTGCATTCTGATCAGAAAAAATAAATTATTGTTGCTGAACATCCTCACTAGAATTGAGTGTTGTCAGTATTTAGGACTCTTGCTATTTTAATAGGCATGTAATATTATATCATGTATTATTATATTGTATTAATTCCCTAATGATATATGATGTTGAACATCTTTTTCATTTGTTTATTTGTTATCTGTAAATAGCTTCTTTAGTAAGGTGTCTGTTCAGGTCTTTGGTCCATTTTTAAATAAACTTTTTCATTTTCTCAAAAAAAAATGTGATGGGTGAAGGGAATATCATCACTAAATCCCTATATTTGTCAGAGGGACTGATTTCTCCTTGAAGATTGTATGCTTTAATTATAATTCCCTAGAAACAGACCTCAAGACAAGGATTCAAAAGTAAGCAGTTTATTAAGAAGCGCAGGAAACATTGGGAAGAAGTGAGGAATAAAAAAGGGAAGAGAAAGAAGTCAATAGAAAGTGAATTATCAGTGGGAGCATGGCTGGGGTTGTGCCTCCACAGTAGAGCGCTTGCCTAGCACCAGCGAGGTTCTGGGTTCAATCCTTAGTACCGCATAAAATAAATAAATAAAATAAAGTATTAAAAAATGAATTATCAAGCCAGGTGTCATCAAGATTGGTGCTTAATGTAATGGAGAAACTTCTTACCCGGGAAATTGTGTAGAATACAGAGTTATCATGGTGGCACACTCTGTAATCCCAGCAGCTCGGGAGGCTGAGGCAGGAGGATTGCGAGTTCAAGGTTAACTTCAGCAATTTAGCAAGGCCCTAAGCAACATAGTGAGACTCTGTCTTAAAATAAAATATAAAAAAGGGCTGGGAATGTGGCTCAGAAGTTAAATGCCCGGGGTTCAATCCCTGATACCAAAAAAAAAAAAAAAAAACATAAGAGTTAGTGCATGCCGAGAGTGAAGAACTGTGACAGATTATGCCCAGAAAATCACATGGAGGTAGCTTGGACATATAATGGGAATGGACATCTTTGTCTGAAAAGAATAGAATATAATATATGAAACAGGTGTTCTATTACCATTTTTGTTAGAGTCTGTAAACAAGTCAAAATAACACCTGGCATTTAGCCAGGGGAATGTTAGAGTTCGTAAACAAGTCTGGATGGTGCCTGGCAAAATGCCAGAGGGAGTGGTTTGAGAAGTAACAAAAGCGAGCCATTAAGTGTAGAGATTCCTGATTGGTTGACTGATGTATCTAGTTTATGCTAATTAGATAAGCTCTGTGGAATGTATAAATACTGCTCCTGTCCTGCAATAAACGGCTCCTACTCCTGCTGTATCAACGTACACAAATTGTTCGTCGCCCCCCGGTTATTTTGCTGCAGCCGGACTGCGGCACATTTTACTCTGTTTATTTTCCATGTCACTTTTAAGCCTTTAAAAAAGTATTCCTGAAAAATATATATATAGGTACATATTTTCCCTCATCAGTCATTTGTTGAGGACTGCCCCAGCTAATTCCCTCCATCCCCTACCTCTGTCACTGTACTTCCAGACTGCCAGACTAAGAGGTTTAGTGACATTCAGGCAAAGAGATGCAGTTGTAGGCAGTTGGAAGTTTGTTAGTGAGCACCTAAGTGAATGGTACAAAGGGTAAGGACGAGGTACCAACAGCATCTGCTACAAAAGGGCTGGAGCACAGTATGCATCAAAATCTTTGTGAGGGCTCTTTTCCATGGGTCATTTTAAATGGTAAGGTCGTCTTCTGCTCAACTCAGCCAATCAGGGCCTTTCTCTTCAGTATAGTACAATTTTCCTAAATATTGCTCCGTGTGAACATGTGAAAGAATTTTTCTTAAACATATACCTAAACAAAGAATTCTCAGAGAGTCACCTTCCCAGGCACTTGAAGTCAAGTCCTTGGAAAAAAAGTAGATTTCAATAATCTTAGCAGACTGAGAGTAAAAGAGAAATACCATCTCAGACATTCCAAGAAAGCTGGAGTTTTTCCAAGTCTGACCACTGACCAATGAGGCATTGGTGTCCCTTTTTCAAGTACTTCTCAAAGGCCTACTCATAAACTCCCTCAATAGAAGAGACTGCATCAGTGCCCCAACAAAATTTTGAGAGACATCTGTCCATTCAGTAGTCTTCCTCCACCTATTTCCACACTAAACATGGACCTAATGCTAAAAAATCCTGACCTCTGGTACAGTCTTCATGGATGAGTTCCAGGACCTCTGGATTGGGACATGGGAATGAGTTCTTCTTGCCTTGCACCATGGACCAGAGCTCTTTAGCTGAGCAGAACCTTGTCAAATACAAAATTCAAGTAATGAAGCCCCCAGAAGTACCTGGTCCTGTCCAAGATGCTTCTCACTCTGAACCCAATTTGTGGATGTGGGTAAACCCCAACAAGCCAGGTGTCATCAAGAGGGCACACTGTGTGCCCTCTCAGCAGCCAGGAGGCCCCAAAGCCCAGTAGTAAGGATCTGACAAGCATGGGTTCTTCCTCTCAGTCACCCACAAAAGATGAAGAGTCTAGTTTCTCAGAGGTTCAGGAAGTGGTGGAGTCCATGCCACTTTCCTCCAGTGATCAGTTTCTCCAACAGAAGCAACGCATCTCTTCCCCAAGTGACTGTGAGCTTACAGAAAAGGATGCTGAGGAATAAGAGGACAACATCTTCTGTGGCCCTCAAGCCCCTTAACAAAAGGGATGGCTTTCAGAAGTCAAAGCTGTGGGTGGCAAGCCAACCACCAGGAAAGGAAATCCTGGCCATGGCCCCCATTCAATTACAGCCACCTAATTGCCCCAGCCTTAAGAAACAGCCTTAACAAACAGCCTTGTGGCCTCAATGTGCAACAGATCTACAACTTCACTTGACATTTTCCCCTTTTCTGGACAGCTCCAGATGGCTGGAAAAAAACACCATTCACCACAACCGCTGCTTCCTGGGCAGCTTTGAAAAGGTGCCAGTCACTCTTCAGGATGAGGCTTATGCAAAGCCTTGCTCTTGCCTCTGGAGGCTCAGGGAGGAGGGACACCTCCACTTTCAGGAGGATACTTGTCTCTTGGCCTCAGCTGGAAGAGAGAGCATCCAACATGCCATGAGCCAATCTGATTTGATGCCCTCCCTCTGTGACCTTTGAACAACTGCTCCCTTTCTGGAATACTGCCCTCCTTTCTATGCCTACCCATAGTCTGACTGACCTTTATTAATCCCTCAGCCTACCCTGCCTGGTTGGTGCCAAGTTGGTCTTTAACTACAAGAATGGTGTTAAATAAGGTGAGAGGTAAGTACAGAGGAGGTGGGGCTTTTATCCAGGTGGGAATTCATAGAGGTTTCATCAAAATAGTGGCAGTTGTTCTACATCTTGAACAGAGGCAGAAAATCCCAGGAATAATGGCTTGGAAACTAAGGAAAGAAGGGAATATTTTTATGTGAAAAAAAGGAATTCTGTTTAGTATTTACTTCTCTATTCTGATCTGTTTCAGAAAGCTGAGGTTTCTCTAAGTCTGATCTCTGATCAGTGAGATATCCATGCCCCTTTTTCCAGTACTTCTGGTGGGCCTACTGAAGTACTCTCTAGATAAGATATACTACATCAAACAGTGCACCAACAAACATTTCGAGAAATGTCTGAGAGACTTCTGTCCTTTTGAAGCCTTCCTCCACCTATCCCTACACTAAAGACTCAAAGCTGAAAATCTTGTGACTTTTGATACAGTTTTCATGGTCAGGTCCCAGAGCCATGGTAGGCTCACATATGAAAGTAAACACTGCAGTATAAAGCATAAAATATAGGATGGACCCAGACTGTGGGCAACCTTGAGTATCGCCTGAAGGTCTATACATATACAAAGAACTGGGCCTGAGGTTTAGTCACTTTTTAAGTGACCCTTTTTATTCTTCAAATCCTCACTTTCTCTTTCTGGTCTTGGTCTACTCAGCCTTATTCTATTGTTATCCAGTTCCAGTACTGACAAATAATTCCAAGCAACTACTTTTAGTTTGAATATAAAAAAAAACTTGAATTGCTCCTTGATTAACTTTTCATGACAAAGCTTTTTCATGACAAAGCTTGGTTTCTCATTCTTTCATTCACCAAATCTTTATTGAGGAAATGCCAGTGTGTCAAGGTCCATCTTAGGTGCTAATGATTAAAAAAAAAAAAAAACCTATCAGATAACTAGTGGGAGATAGATAATTCTTACGTAAATGTGATGAAACGTATGAAGTTATCATGGAGATGAGGCATTCTTCCTGGGAAAGATATAAAAAACATTGAGAAGCAAATGTTTTTTTGAGCTAGTTTCTAAGAGTAAATATGAATTTGCTGAGCAGATAGAGGAGAAAGGACATTACAGAGCCAATAGTGTTAACAAATTGAATGGAGTGTTTCGGGGAATGATAAGTTCAGTGCAGTTTAGTTACATTAGGGCCAGGAATGGCTATAAGAAAAATAGCCACAAGACCTTTTATGTACTACTTAGGTGTTTGGACTTTCTTTTGTGTTCTTTGGGGAATCAAGAGATGTGACTGATGTGTTACAAAAGAACAAAAACAAAACAACAAATGTTTCGGCATTTGGCTTTATAATTTCAAAATTTATCTTTTCTGTGCAAATAAGCTTTTTAAAAAATCAGATGTAAGCATGACTTTTTGCTTTCTATGTTAGTTTATTATTAAACAAATATATGCTAACTAAAATCTAGAAAATAGATTTTAAGTTTCCATTTAGTTGCAAAACTTTCAATAAAGGGGATACAAAAATATCTGTTAAGTACAAAAACAGTTAATTCAATATTTAAACAATTTTTAAAAATTACATTTCTAATGATTTACTATAACTGATATCAAACTATTTAGATTGAATTTCAAAAGCAAGATATTCAAACAATTCCTTCAAAAATATAACTGTAAATGCTATATCTGTATTATACCTGTTCTGACCATTAATAGACTATTTGGGGGTTAATAAAAACATTGTGGATACAAGTAAAAAAAAATCTTTGTGAGAAAGGGCACACTTGGGGATACTTTGGTGACCCAGTTACAAAGTTGGGGTGTTGATAATTGCCCTCTTCCCTTCCTCTACTACAAAATATGGTGCCAGGGCCACAGGTGGGAGGATGTCTATGCTTGCTGGAGAGTTCTAGGACAGTTCTGGCGGAGCATGTCAGGCAATGGGAAGGTTCCTACAAGAGAGGACTGGAATGTAGGAATAGAAACAATTTTCTTCAACTCCTGTGAGACATTCCTGAGTACCCTTTGGAATATCTGGGGAGAATTTTGAGGGCAACTGAGGTCATGTATGAGTAGATGGGGACTAAACACCAATGTGGTTAGACATTAATATTAAGATGATCTCATAGCCTAGTCAGGACAGGAATGTTCTCATTGTACAGAGCTGTAGTGAAAACTCAATTAGATGCATATATTAAGGGCATAAAGCAGTGTTGGGCACAGAGTCACATTCAATAAGACAGATTTTGTTACTTTTGTGATTGTAGTCAATGCAAGAGTGAACAAAACCAGAAAGGGGCTATTCCTCAAACTCCCAAGTCCTTATCTGTGTAAAGATGTTACCTATTTGTCTTAGACTTTGGGAATGAAAGGGAACCAGTCAATCACTTTCCTTACTCCATTGAGATCTTCTGACCTAAGATATGTGCATGTCAGTGAGTATTTGTGTGTATATGTTGTATCAATATGTATAAACATGACAATGTGCATGTCTTTTTGTGTGTCTATGATATTTGTGTGCAATGAGTAAGTATTAGAGTGTGCATGTCTGAGGGCATGACTTAAGAAGATAAGATCATCTTAATATTAATGTCTAACCACAGTGGTGTTTAGTCCCCATCTACTCATACATGTCTGTGGAATAGGGGTAATAGTAATATTTTTCTGTTTTTCTCTATAATTTCTATCAATCCCAGTGGTTTTTCATTCAAAAGTGCCTTGTGATCCTGGATTTGAGAGAAGTTACAGGAGAAATTATTCAGACAGGACTTACTCTTCAGATCAGCTTCATAGAGACTGGGTAAATCACAAAATAGATGATTAAGCTAAACAGATGATTGATGGTCTAGCCAGGCATAGCCTAGGCCAGAGCATGGGTCTGAGTCTAAAGAACACAAGCATAAGCAGGGAAGAAGGAACAAGAAACAGAGAAGCAGGGAGAGGTAAGGAAGGAATGGTATGAAGGAGTTCAAAACCAAAAACAGAGAGCCAAGAATAGAGAGGCCCTTATCTATGATGTACAGGATCCAGGTAATAATTTTCCAACCTCTTTCTCAGGATGCTTACTTAGGTTGGCCTGGCAGCTCTACTTGGATGAAACCTGTTCAATGCCAGCCTAAACTAAAGCCAGACCAGGTCATAAAACAAACTGGATGAACGAGGAAATTCATCTTGGTTACCCTGGATGCACCACAGCAGCTGGAGCCTGAGTAGATGCATACTCCATGTGCTGGAAAGCTATTAAATAATCTAATCTGGCCATACAGGAAGCAATCATCCTTGCAATAACAATGCTGTCTATTTGCACAAAGACAAACAGTATATGAGACCCTTTAACTATTTTATCACTGGGGGTGGTATTATACCTATTTTATAGATAAAGTGATATAAGCTTAAAGGTTAAGTGATTTTTCCTGTGGTCAAATACCTGGTTGGTGGCGCAGTTAGACAATCTCTAAGGCCAGAAAATTCGGCTTTTTCTATTTTCTTCCCTAAATTTGTTTCCTCAGTGCTCCCTTTGTGGAAACACATGGGTATCCCTGGAAAAATAGGGGTGCCCTTCATTGTGTCCAAGAAACTGGTTGTCCTCAAGAAAATAAGATCTACAGCTCAAGCATGATGTGCTTCCTATTAATTCACTCATGGAAACTGGTATAGAAAAGAAGGGAACCAAAGGCTTCAGAACATTTCCAGATTTGTTAGAAACTTTGTTCAGTGTATGCAGCTAGGTCTGGTTCAACTCAAAGCAGAAGAAGGCAGAAGTACCTCTGGGGTTCCTATATCAAAATCAGGGTATATCCCTCACCGCTAATGAGATAACTGGATGCCCTAATTTCCTGAGTATGAAAATGCAAATTTTCTTCAAGAAGATTATTAGATTACTGAAAAGATTGATCCTGATTTGCAACAGAATAAGTGAGTTAGACTATCCCTATGCATTTTCTTAGACCCCTTTTCTCCCACAATTCAATGACCTTACTGCCTTACAACTTTGGAAAGAAATAACATGTCAGATTTTTTAAAAAGTGTTTCTTGGCTTTGAGAATTAAAGCTTTAGCTCACGTGATAGAAGAGCAAGTTTCCAGTGGTTAAGACTGATTAAGACTGGCTTGGGGTATGTGGAGGTTAGGGAGAAGAGTTAAGGAACAGCAAAAAGGAGAGAGAAAGGATTGAGCCTGGACTTGACTGTTGAGATATGGTTATGGCATAGTATACCTATGTAGAGAACACAAAAAGGCAACAAGCCCAACCATTAACATGGCCAGGTGGTATACTTGGGCATACATATCTGTAGCCTCCTCACAGAGGTTCCTGATCCCCAGGGTAGCAATGGACAATAATAAGATTCCTGTACTCCCAGAAGTAGCATGGAACTGGTATATGATTACAAAAATTCCACCAAGTTTCTTCTGACTCCTGAAAGTTATGAGAATAGAATGATCCTGAGTCTCAAATGGATTTTGAGAGGCCTGACTTAAAAGAGCCAGGGTAACTAGAATGATGAATGACCAATCCACATCCTCCATAAATATAAAACAACATAAGCACAACATGTGCACATGGTTCTTTCCATTTTTCTTTCTTTTCTTTTCTTCTTAATTTAATTTAATTTTTTTTAATGTTTTTTTTTTCTATATTTATTTTTTAGTTCTCGGTGGACACAACATCTTTGTTGGTATATGGTGCTGAGGATCCAACCCGGGCCGCACGCATGCCAGGAGAGCGCGCTACCGCTTGAGCCACATCCCCAGCCCTAATTTAATTTTTAAAAATATTTTTCCAGGTACTAGGGATTGGAACCCAGGGCACTTAATCACTGAGACACATCTCCAGCCCTTTTTTGTATTTTATTCTGAGACAGGGTCTCACTAAGTTGATTAGGACCTACTAAGTTGCTGAAGCTAGCTTTGAACTCATTATACTCCTGCCTCAGCCTCCCAAGCCACTGGGATTACAGGCATGTGCCACCCACTGAGACTGGCACACACAGTTCTTTTCACTGTGATAATATTTATGATAGCAGAAATTTGAAAATGATACAAAGTATTCATCAAAAAGAGATCACTTAAATAAATTATAATATATCCCTCAGCTCTTGCAGCGACAACAAAAAAAATGAGGAGCCAGGAGCCATGGCATATACCTATAATCCCAGTTATTTGGGAGGCTGAAGCAGAAGGATTACAAATTTGAGGCTAGTCTAGGCAACATAGTGAGACCCTGTCTCAAAATTAAAAGGATTGAGGGATGTAGCTCAGTATTATATTATCCCTGGTTTCAATCCTCAATACTGAAAGAAAAAAAAATGAAGATAGTTAATAATTCTACTACTGGACATTTTCCCAAAGGAATTGGCTGCAGGGACTCAAAAGATGTTGGTATACTCGTGTTTGGAGCAACAATATTTATGGTAGCCAAAGATGGAAGCAACCTGAGCACGGACAAACAAGCAAAACGTGGTACAATAGAACAATGGAACGTTATTCAGTCTTAAAAAGGAAGAAAATTCTGACCAATTCTATACCATGGATGAATCCCAAAGACATCATGCTAAGTGAAATAAACCACTCATCAGAGGACAAGTGTTGTAAGATTCCACTTGTTGAAGGGACTTAGAGTAGTCAGATTTATAGAGACAGAAAGTATAATGGTGGATGCCAAAGGTTGGGAGAAAGAGAGAATGGGGAATAGTATTTAATGGGTACAATGTTTCAATTTGGGAAAATGTAAATGTTTTAGAGAACAATGTAACAACAATGTTAATGTATTTAATGTCACTAAACTATATATTTTAACTGGTTTAACTATTATGTATATGTCATATTATGTAAAATTGTGTATTTTTTATATAATATATAAACTTTTATGATTACTTTACCTCAACTTGAAAGAAAATTTTTAAAAGAGTGAGAATAAGTATTTTAGAGTGTGATCCTCATGACATATTAAGTGAAAAAAATCAAGATACAGAATAAGCATAAAGCATACTACTTTTTGGTTAGAAAAAAGTAAAAAAAATAATATTTATGCTCTTTTGCAAAAATATACACTAGAGTGATTAATTGATTAATCAGAAGCTAATGAAAATGATTATTTATAGGGAGATCTAGGAAAATGGGATGAAGAAGGATAGACAGCAGTGAGATTTATGAGCATAACTCTTTTATTCCTTAAAGTATTGGGGAGCAAAGTCAGGACCTTATGCATGCCAAAGCAAGTGCTCTATTCCAGATATACACCCTCAAATATAATTTTTATGTGTTTGATTTTTGAACCATGTAATGTTTTTACATTTGAAAAAGAATTAAACATTCATACAACTCAGTAGCAAAAAGAAAAAAAAATCAAAATACTAACAAAGCAGCTGAATAATCCTTTTTCCAAAAAGACATATAAATGGCCAATAGATATATGAAAAGATACTCAACATCACTAATCATCAGGGAAATGAAAATCAAAACTACAATAAGATATCACCTCAAGCCTGTTGGGATGGCTTTTATGAAAAAAATCAAGGGGCTAGGGATGTAGTTCAGTGGTAGAATGTATGCCTGGCATGGATGAGGCCCTGGGTTTGATTCCCCAGCACTGCAAAAATAAATAAATAAATAAATAAATAAATAACAAGTCAGCCAGGTGTGGTAGCTCACACCTGTAATGCCAGCTACTCCAGAGGCTATAGTAGGAGAACAAGTTTGAGGCCAACTTCTGTGATTTAGCAAGACACTGTCTCAAAATAAAAAAAACAAAATGGGCTGGATATGTAGCACAGTGGTAGAGCATCTCTGGATTTAATCTCTAGTACTCCAAAAAGAAAAAGGAAAAATAAAAGAAAGAAAGAAAAGGAAAACAATAACAAAGTCCTGGCATATGGAGAAAAGGGAGCCTTTGTAACCCTTTTACAATGTTGGAGGGAACATAAATGCAAATTGGTACAGACATTATGGAAAACAGCATGAGTATTGTCAGAAAATAGAATTACCATATGATCCACCAATCTTACTTCTGGATACATATGCAAAGGATATGAAATCAGTATGTTGAAGAGAAATCTGCACTTCTCTATGTTCATTGCAGGATTATTTATAGTGCCAAGATATGGAAACAACGAAGTGTCCAAAGTGTCCTTCAACAGATGGATGGATAAAGAAAATGTGATATACACACACACCACCACTATCATGGAACAGCCTTTAAAATAAGGAACTCCTGGCACTTATGACAATACAGATAAAACTATAGACATTATGGTAAGTGAAAAAGCCAGACACAGAAAAACAAATATTTTGGGGGCTGGGGTTGTGGCTCAAAGGTAGAGTGCTTGCCTAGCATGTGTGAAGCACTGGGTTCGATCCTCAGCAACACGTAAAAATAAAATAAAGGTTAGTGTCCACCTACAATTAAAACAAATATTTTTTAAAAAGAAAGAAAAACAAATATTTCATAATCTCACTTATCTGTGGAATCTTAAAGAAAAAAAAAGTCAAACTCATAGTAACAGAGAGTAGAATGGTAGTTACCAGAATCTGTGAGGGTGGAGGAAAGGAGAGATATTGATAAAAGTGTATAAGCTTTCACTGATAAGATAAATAAGTTCTAGGGCTGGGGTTGTGGCTCAGTGGTAGAGTACTTGCCCAGCACGAGTGAGGCACTGGGTTCCATTCTCAGCACCACATTAAAATAAAGATATTGTGTCCACTTACAACTAAAAAAATAAATATTTTTAAAAAAGGATAAATAAGTTCTAGAGACCTAATGTGCACCATGGTAACTATATATTACATGTAATAATGTATTATATACTTGAAATTCACCAAGGCAGTACAGTAGATCTCAAGTGTTCTCCCCACAAATTTTTTAAATTTTTTTTTTTTTTTTTTTTTTTTTGGAGATAGGGACTCACTATGTTGCTCAGGCTGATCACAAACTCCTGGGTTCAAGTCATCTTCCTGCTTCAGTCTCCCAAAGAGCTAGGAGACCCATGCCACCGCGCCTGGTAAAATTCATTTTTAATAATAAAAAATATGTCAGTATATGGTATGATGCAAAAATAATACAACAAAAAACAGCTGGGTGTGGTAGCACACACCTGTAATCTCAGCTACTCTAGAGATTGAGGCAGGAAGGTGGCAAGTTTCAGGCCAGCCTCAGCAACTTAGCAAGACCCTGTCTCAAAATGTAAAATGAAAAGGGCTAGGAATGTAGCTTAGTGGTGGAGTACCCCTTGGTTCAATCTCCAGTACCATTAAAGGAAAAAAACACTAAGTAACTCCAAACTTAAAATAAATTATAACAAATGAATTAACAGTCTAACAAAACTATCAACAAATTGTTTCATTTGACTTTTGAAGATGATACTTTATACATCTTTAAGTCAGTAAAACTTTTTTTAAATTTTTTTTTTAGTTCTAGTTGGACACAATACTTTTATTTACTTATTTATTTTTATGTGGTGCTGAGGATCAAACCCAGGGCCTCACACATGCTAGGTGAGCGTTCTACCGCTGAGTCACAGCCCCAGCCCAGTAAAACTTATTTTTAAAAATATTTTTAAAGATACAACTTAACATACTGCATAATCTGACCTTTTAAAATATACAATTCCAGTGGATTACTTACAGAGCGGTTTAACCATAACCACTATCTAATTTTAAAACATTTTTATTCTCCTAAAAATAAACCCAAAATGCATTAGCTTACCATTTTCCTTTTACCATTTTTCTGATCCTCTTGACACCCTTCCTTCCACTTCCCAACAACCTGTAATTTACTTTATGGCTGTGTGACTTTGTCAGTTCTGGACATTTCCTACTAATGTAATTATGTGATATAGGATCTTTTGTGACTGTTTTCCTTCACTTATCATAATGTTTTCAAGGTTCATTTTCGTTGTAATTAATATTTCATTCCTTTTCATTGCATAGAGTTATAGAATTTTATTTATTCCTCATTGATTGATGAATATTTGGGTTGTTTTTTTCTTTGTGATTATTGCAAATAATTCTGCTATAAACGTTTGTGTACAAGTTCTTTTTTCTTTTCTTTTTTTTTTTTTTTTTTTTTTTTGGTGTGTGTATATGTGGTTTCATAAAGATTGAACCCAGAAGCATTCAACCTCTGAATGAGCTATATCCCCAGCCATTTTTATTTTATCTTGAGTCAGAGTCTTATTAAGCATCCTTGGTTGACCTCCAAATTTGCCATCCTCTTGCCTCAGCCTCCCAAACACCTGAGACTACAGATGTGCTCCACTGTGCCCAGCAGAGAAGGGTATATCTTGAAGATGAAAACAACTTCAGAAATCTTAAATAGTATTCAATAATTTTATTACTTGTATAATATTGGTAGTGCAATTTTTAATCTAATAATATATACTGTAGGTTGAAAAAACTAAATGTTAATATTACTAAGAGCCAAGATTTTCCAGGTGCAGTGGTGCACACCTATAATCCCAGCAATTATGGCAGCTGAGACAGGAAGATCAAAAGTTCAAAGACAGCCTCAGCAATTTAGTGAGGACCTAAGCAACTTAGTGAGACCTTGTATCAAAATAAAAAGTAAAAAGGGCTGGATATTCATCTTAGTGGTAAGGTGTCCCTGGGTTCAATCCCTAATACCAAACAACAACAACAAAAAGCCAATCTCAAAATAAGTTTTTAAAAAGTGCTGATATGTGGCTCAGCTCAGTGATAAAGCATTTATGTAGCATGGGTGAGGTCCTGAGTTCAATCCCTGATACCACAAAAAGAAAACTTTAATAAAAAATAAATTTTAAAAAGAGTCAAAGTTTTCAATATGAGAGAAAAGAAATGCAAATTATTAAAACTAAAGCAAAATTCTATAGTATTTATTTTGAAATGGAAATATTAATATGAATTCCATTTTTAAAAAATTCACGTCCATCATGATTTTATTTTATTATTTATTTTTAGTACGGGGGGGACTGAACCCAGGGGCACTTAGCCACATCCCCAGCCCTTTTTACTTTTTATTTTGAGACAGGGTCCTGTCACTAGCCATCTGTGAGCTGTGTGAGGATTAGATTGTGAAAATAGCCTCTTGAGGGGATAAATCTGGCACTGGGAACTCCCCAGGGCACTCCCCATGGGGATTGACTACCTGATATAGGTGAACTTCCCCCTCAAGCTCTGCCTAAAATCCAACCAAGCACCTGAGATGGGTGTGACCTGCCAAGACGTCAATCAACATGCTTACTGCAAGATATGACAAAGGGAGACTCGTCCTTGAAACCTTACCCCTGCCTTTGATGTACCCCCTTAAATAAACCACTGGAGCCATTTTGTCTTTGTCCAATTCAAGAACTCCTGTGGACAAGATCTATCAGGGATTTTGTTTTTGTACATATATTTCTAAGTGTTTGTGTTTTATTATGTGTTAATTATTTGAGATATTGAGATTTAGGGTGGCTTATTTATTTGAGATATTAAGAATTAGGGTGGCTGTTTAAGGTGGCTTGGATTCCTCTGGGCAGAAGAACCCCCCAATGACATACTGGCTGTCTTCCCTACCCCCAAAGGGTCCCACTAAATTGCTGAGGCTGGTTTTGAACTTGCAAATTTTCCTGCCTCAACTTCCTCAATCACTGGGATTACAGTCGTGCACCACCACACCAGGCTAATCCCTTCAGAGTCTTTTGAAAGCACCTAGAAGCAATGGCAAACTGTAGTAGATTCTGTGGATATCCTGTTCCCTATCCCTTTATGCCCATGTGAGTTCACCTGAGGCTGTGGGGAACAGTTCCAGTGCCAGCTTTTCAATTTGGGCAACTGATGGAAGTGCTGGAATTTTTAATATAGGGATAGCTCTCAAACAATGGAAACAAGTGAATAAACAAGTGTTGGGAGGTGGGGGTGGGGTGGGGGGGACAGTTCAGGAGCACTTTTTTATTTTTTATTTTTTTGGTATCAGAAATTGAACCCAGGGCTGGGATTGTGGTAGAATGCTTGCCTAGAATATGCGGGGCCCTGGATTCAATCCTCAGCACCACATAGAAATAAATGAATGGAACAAAGGTATTGTGTCCAACTACAACTAAAAAATAAATAAATATTTAAAAAAAGAAAAAGAAATTGAACCCAGGGGCACTTAACCACTGAGCCCACATCCACTGCCTTTTTTAATATTTTATTTAGAGACAGTCTTGCTAAATTGTTTAGGGCATAAGTTTCTTTCCTTTTTTTTTTTTTTTACCTTTTGTATAATTTTTTTTTTTTTTTTTAAATATGGTGCAGAGGATTGAACCCACACGTGCTAGGCAAGAGCTCTACCACAACTCCAGCCCAGGTCTCACTAAATTTCTGAGGCTGGCTTTGAACTCCCAATCTTCCTGCCTCAGCCTCCTGAGCTGCTGGGATTGCAGGTTTGCACCACCAGGCCCAGCCAGGGGCACATTCTTGATGGTTCCTTATAAGGTTCCCAGTGGGATTTAGCTCCATTTGCCTGTTAACAGTAATCTGTTTATTAACATGTACTTTACTGGTTTTCTTCTTGCCAAGATTCATTTCTCTACTTCCTAATTTGTACTTATTGGGATCATCTTCCAAATAAATTACCTGCACTGAATTCTTGTTTCAGGGTCTACTTTCAGGAGAATCTAAATAAAGTTTTCCAACAGTAATCAGTGTGACTAGCATCCATATTTTAATCCCTAATTTTTTTCCCACTAAAATGAAATAACTTATGAAAGGTATGGGGCAAGGAAAATATAGGTGAGTGCTAAGAACTATCCGTGAACTGTGAGTGAACTAAAGCGATGATGTGGAAACCATCAGGCAGGAAAGCCTGGTATCTCCCAGCTTGGCAACCCTGCTGTTTTGAGAATTCTTGGTTCAAGTGGCATTCTACCTTGCTCCATCAAAAGCTTGGTGTAGGGCTGGGATATAGTTCAGTTGGTAGAGTGCTTGCCTTGCATGTACAAAGTCCTGGGTTCAATCTCCAGCATCATACACACACAAAAAAGTCTAGCACAGAGAAAAGATAACCTGTTTATTGCAAAAACTTTATCCCTGCCTTTGATATATTCCCCCTTAAGTAAAGAATCTGGGCCCATTTTTTGGTTTGTTCAGTTCCAGTTCCTATCGCATTCTTTTATCTAATTTCTGTGAATCCACCATAGCAGGGTGCTGGCCACCTGCAATAGATGAGCCCAGGATATCTTGTTGGGGCAGAAAACAAGGAAGCTCTCAAGGACTAATAAAGTTATGCCACAAGCAGACGGGTTCTCATTGACCAAATTTGGCATAATTTGAGAATCAAAAATGAAGTAAAATAAGGATGAGTATGATCATCAACTATTGAATAAATAATACAATTTCATAGGGATTCTCAGAAAAAAAATAATGAAATGTAAGTTTATGTACAATATTCTGAAAATTGGTAATTAATGGGAAATGACCATTTATCCTACGTTTTAGAGAGAAAATATGGTTAATTCTCAGTGAAAGCAAGAATTTCCTCTTGTCTAACACACATTTAGTGTTATAAATTTTCCTATGGACTATTTTAGCTCTATTTCTTTTCACACATATTGATATATTGAGTTTTTGTTTTCATTTTCATGGAGACTAATAATTTTTTAAATTTTTTTTAGTTGTCAATGGACAAAATACCTTTATTTTATTTATTCATTTGTATGTGGTGCTGAGAATTGAATCTAGTGCCTCACACATGCTAGGCAAGCACTCTGGAACTCAGCTACATCCCAAACCCCTCTAAATTATTGTTATTTTTAAATTTTTCTTTTCTTTTCTTTTTTTTAATGTTTTTAGTTGTTGATGGACCTTTATTATATTTATTTGTATGTGGTACTGAGAATTGAACCCAGTGCCTCATGAATGCTAAACAAGCATGCTACCACTGATCCACAACCCCAGCAGCCCCGACTCTAAATTATTTTTTAATTTGCATTTTGAATTCTTCTTTGAACCTTGTGTAATTTTAAAGTGTGTTATTAGTTAACAAGTAGTAGGGAATTTTCTAGATAACTTATTAGTACTGATTGCCAGTTTAATTTCATTTTTGAACATATTTTGTATTGTAGAAATCCTTTTAAATCCATCAAGAGTTTTTAAATTTTTTAATATTTATTTTTTAGTTGTAGTTGGACACAATACCTTTATTTTATTTATTTATTTTTATGTGGTGCTGAGGATCAAATCCAGGGCCTCGCATATGCTAAGTGAGCATTCTACCACTGAGCCACAACCCTAGCCCCTTAAAAAAATTTTAACTTTATTTTACTTAGTTTTTTAATGTGGTGCTGAGGATCAAACCTAGTGTCTTGCACAGTGCTAAGCAAGCACTCTTCCACTGAGCTACAACCTCCGCCCCAAGACTTTTTTTTTAAAACCCAGAGTATAGTCCATCTTGATAAGTGTTCTATTCCTAATGTTATGTATAGAGTTCTATAAATGTTGATTAGGTCAAGTGGTTGATGGTTCTGTTCAAGGCTTCTGTCCAACACACAAGCTATCAAGGAGACAGAATTGACATAGGTTTCCTAACATAGTCCACCCTGTGGGCTCCAACTTGTGTTTGTAGTCATTATTTTTCTAAGATTTTTCTTTCCATGTTTCATTTTGAGTAGTCTTTATCACTATGTCTTCAGGTTAACTGATTTGCAGGATCTAATCTGCTGCTAATTCTAGTCTATATATATATATATTTAGATTAAAATTTTTTTTTAGTTTTAGATGGATACAATACCTTTATTTTATTTATTTATTTTTATGTAGTGCCGAGGATCTCACGCAAGCTAGGCAAGTGCTTCTAACATTGAGCCACAACCCCGGCCCCCAATGTATTTTTTTTAATACTTATTTTTTAGGTCTAGAAGGACAGAACACAATGCCTCTATTTTTTTGTAGTGCTGAGGATCGAACCCAGGTCCCGCCCGTGTGAGGTGAGTACTCTACCGCTGAACCACAATCCCAGTCCCCCAATGTATTTTTCATCTCATTTTTTTTTGCTTCTATGAGTTTTATTTGATTTTTAAACATATCTTCCATGTGTCTTTTTAGCTGGCACAAGCTTCTTTCTACCTTCTTGGACATATGAAATAGAGTAATAACAATTATTTTAATGTTCTTTTCTATTAATTACCTGTGTCATTTCTGGGTATGTGATCTCCTGATTGATTTTTCTCCTCATTATAAGCTCTATTCTTTGTTTCTTTGCATGCCTAATAATTTTTTATTTGATACTTTACATTGCCAATTGTTATGTGCTGGATATTTTTGGATTCCTATAAATATTCTTAAGCTTTGTTCTAGGAAACTGTTTGATCCTTCTTGGTTTGTTTTGAAACTTTAAGTGGAACCAGAGCAGCTTTTAGTCTGAGGCTAATTTTGCTACACTGCTAAGGCACTACTAAAAATTATTGAGCATTCTACCTGATGGGCTACTTTGCCTCTTGGGAATATGAAATATTTCTGGCCTATGTGAAGTCAGGATTTTTCCATATTTTTTTGCACACTTTACTCACCTGGGAATCTTCCGAAGTGCTCATTATGTCCATCTCCGACTTCTCTGTGCTGCTCTCTTCATTCTGATACTTTGCCTTGAAAATTCTATTCTTCTTGGCCTTCTCAAATTCTCAACTCTGTCTCCCGAACTCTAGGAGAATGCTGCACTTCCCTAAACTCTGCTAAACATATTCTTTCCACACAGGAGGCTGAGGCAGCTAAGACTCACCTCTTTTGTTCCCCTTCTCTCCAAGACCACATTCTGAGACCATTATCTCAGAGACCATCATCTGAGAAGTGTTGTTTCAAATATTTTGTCTAGTTTTTTAGATGTTTAATGTCAGAGGTTAACTTGTAAGTAGAAGTGAAAATCGGTGAGGGGGATAGGTCTAGATTATGTAAATATCTATTTGCCAACATATTTTTAATCATTCTTTTAATATTTATTGTTCATTCTTATTTATATAATCCGCTATGATAGTTTAAAAATAGTGATCTTCTATTATTCCTTCTACATTTATCATTTGCTTGCAACCATGAAAAATAGCTTTTCCTTTTCCTCTTAATGTATTTAGGCATTTGGTAAGTATAGCAGACAGACTCTAGGGCAGTCCCCAGGAACCCCACCTCCCAGTGTTTACTCCCTTATGTACTCCATTCCCTTTGAAAGTGAGTGGGATTGTGATTTGTTCCTAACCAATAGAATGTGACAAAGGTGACTCTATGTATGTGAATAGCTGTATGTGATTATATTATATAAAGAGAGACTCTCTCCTTTGATGGCTTGGAAGAAGCAAGTTGTCATTTTGTGAACTGCCCCAGGGAGAGGCAAACCTCACAAAGAGCTAAAGGCAGCCTCATGCTGACAGCTAGCAAGAAACAGAGGCTTTCAGTCCAGCAGCCTCCAAGGAACTGAATACTGCTGACAACAACATGAGCTTGAAAGCAAATCCTTGTCCAGTCAAGCCTCAAATGAGACAGCAGCTCTGGCAGATAAACTGACTATGACTTTGTGAAACCCTGAAGGAGAGAACTAACTTAAGGCATATCCAGAATCCCACTCACCAAAACTGTGAGACAATAAATATGGTTTTTTGGTTTTTTTGTTTTTGCAAGGCAGGAGGGTGTTTCCAGTTGGGATCTCACAATACTGCACAGGCTGGATACTAATTAATTCCTGGACTCAAGGAATCCTCTTGCCTCAGCCTTCCAAAGGCTAGGGCTACAGACAACGTGCCACCACACCCATTTTAAGTTTGTAGTATTATTGCTACATAGTACTATATAGATAACATAGTTACTTTAGTGTTAAGACTGAAAGGACTGGTGGACCTTTTGAGAATTATCTTTTTAAACTATAATAGCCATTAAAACCAACCATGGAAATAAATTAAACTTAGAACAATAGATTCAAATTACTTTCACAATATATTAAAGCAAGTTTTTAAAAGAATCAATCCCTTTCTGTCTCATTGCTCCCAATAGAAAAGAGTTAGAAGAATTTATGTTTTGTTTTGTTTTTGTGGTGCTGAAGATTTAACCCAGGGCCTCTCACATGATAAACATGAGCTCTACCATTGAGCTCCACCCCCATTCCCTTAAGAGTTTTTATACCACTAAAAATAAAATAAAAACTATTTAAAATATTGTTTATATTTATCATATTTTAGCTTTATAGTTTGTGTTACATACAACTAACACAAAGGCACTTAATGTATTTTACTGATGGGGTATCCAATCAAACAGGTTAGCATATACTGTTCTCTATGTATACCTTTTTTTCCCCCACCCTATTATCAAAAGCCTCCAGGTTTTTCGCTGTTTAGAACAGTTGTTTTCATCCCTAGCTGAATACAGTATTAGAATCACTTGGAATTTTTTAAAACATAAGATGCCTGTACCCTATCCCAAACCAATTAAATCAGTATCTCTTGGGATTAGGTATAGTATTGTTTTTAAAACTCCTCAGGTGATTCTAATAGGTAGCCAGTGTTGAGAACTGCTGCCTATGAAATAGGCAATTGTCTTTGGAAAGTACTTTGTGAAAAAAAGCCCAGTTGGAAAAACATCCTGTTTGGAGAGTGCTTCTCTGACTAACCCCAACTCCTGGAAGCCCTGAAACTGACCCCTGGAGGAAATATAATCTAGATCACAAGGTGTTCAGTCTTAACCAAAATAAAACCAGTGTTAGATAAAAGTCAAAAACAACACATTAAATGCAATGTGGTCCTCTACCGAGATTCAAGAAGTTCTGAGTTATGAAGGAAGTAAGGACAATGTTGGACTGAAATTTGAGTTCAGTTCTGTTCTGGTGTGTAAATAAGTACTTTATTTATGCTTTGATTCTCTGGTAATTTGCCTACCAAATTAATAATATACAATGACTCTGAAGAGTAACTGACTACTCCTGGGCTGGGCACCAAAAAGGAGCAGTAGGTACTCCATAACATTTACTGTTTCCTTTTCTTCTTTAACCCTCTTCCTTCTTAAGGAACCACTTCATGGTTTTCTTTCTCCCCTGCACTTCAGGATTATACATTTCTTTGGCTAGCATAAAAAATTTTGCTCCGTCTTTGCTTCTGGTAATTCTGCAACAACTTTTCCATCCAATCCTAAAAGCAGTTCTTTTTTTTTTTTTAATCTTTATTATATTTACTTATTTTTATGTGGTGCTGAGGATCAACCCCAGTGCCTCACGTGTGTGAGACAAGTGCTCTGCCACTGAGCCACAACCCCAGCCCCCAAAGCAAGTTCTTTTTATTTTTAAATAAATAAACCGTCATTCTCCTTTACTCCTTGTTTCCAGTCCAAATTATTATTTTTCAAGAAAAAAGAGAAATGACAACAACAAAAGGCTAATAAAATTCAGTTTCTGATGAATATATTTAGACTATTTCTTTGTGAAATATATTGCTTAATTGGAAAGTCTCCATTCTCTAGTCTTTAACAACCTCACAAGGAAAAGTTTTATTATCTGTGTATTAACAACCTAGAATCTTCTTAAAGATAAATGCAGATATTCTAACAATGCAGCAATTAGTCCCCTCTGGTGCCCAAATTGTGGTGTCTAAACACAATTATTCCATTAAAAAGTATCTACAACTTTTTTGAGCAGTGGCTGATATCAAGTCTGGGACAAGAAATAGCAAGGTGAGCCTGAAATTATCTTTGTGTGCCTGAAAGAAAGGAAGCTAACACTGACTACTGGTGTTACATTAAAATAATATAGGAATCAACCATAGGGGAATTCCTACTGGCCAAAAATGGGATTATAAGAATCAGAATAATGATTGTAATGAGTTGAATCAAATCAAATATAAAAACATTTGTTATTTCATAAATGATACCAGTTTATTCTTATGCACATAAATATTCATTTGTTCTAGAACCATTTTTTGGAAAGATTATTCTTTCTTCATTGAATTATCATATCACCCTTGTTGAAAATCAGTTGATCATAGATATGAGAAGATACAGAGATAAACCATATACTGTCTGCCTCACACATGCACAGACACTGCTATTGCCAACATTCCCTCCCAAAGTGATCTTTTGTTACAACTGATGAGCCTTACATTGACGCATCATTGATACATTGATATAGTAGTTCACTCTAGACACATTCTGCTGTTTTGGACACATTTATAATAACATATATTCACCATGATAGTATCACAAAGTATTTTCACTGCCCTAAAAATCCTGTGTGCTCTGTCTGTTTGTACATCCTCCCATCCCCAAACCTCTGGCAACCACTGATTTTTTTTTTTTTTTTTTTTTTTTTTTTTTTACTATCTCCATAGTTTTTCATTTTCAGGAACTCTTATAGTTGAAATCATATAGTAAGTAGCTTTTTCAGATTTATTTTTGTCTTAGTCTATTTTATATTGCTCTAACAAAATACTCAAGCCTGCAAAAAAATGGTTTATTTATCTTACTGTTCAGGAGGTTCAACAGCAGGGTACCTGTATCTGCTTGGTTCTGGTGAGGGCCTCAAGCCAATGGCATCAAAATAACAGGAGGCATTTGAGAAGGTGACAGGATGGTTTATGACAGCCTGTATATGAACTAATCTAGGCCCATGAGACAGATCCATTCTCATGAGACAGCATTAGTTCATTAATGGGACTGGAACTCCCATTACCATCAATTCTTTTCATTACCTCCTACCTCCTCAATACCACCACACTGAAGACCAAGCCTCCATCATTGAACCTTTGAGAGACACACCATACCAAATCATATAGCTTCTTTCACTCAATAATTAGTATTTTAGTATCTGCCATGTCATCTGTATGTCTTATTTGGTGAGGTGTCTGTTAAAGTCTTTCACCCTTTTCAAAATATTGGCTCATTTTTAAATTGGATTGCTTATTTTCTTATTGTTGAGTTTTAAGAGTTCTTTGTATATTTTGAGTAACAGTATTTTGTCAGATATGTCTTTTGAAAATATTTTCTCCCAGTCTGTGGCTTATCTCTTCATTCTCTTGATAGTGAATTTTACATGAACTTTTTTCTCCATGAATCATGACTTTAGTGTTATATCTAAAATGTTATCACTAATTTAAGGTCATCTAGATTTCCTTCTATGTTATTTTCTAACTTTATAAATTTGCATTTAGGTCTATAATCTACTTTTAATTGGGAAGGGGGGACCCTGGGATTGAACTAAGGGGTACTCAACCACTTAGCCACATCCCCAGCCCTATTTTGTATTCTATTTAGGGACAAAGTCTCACTGAGTTGCTTAGCATCTCACTGTTGCTGAGGCTGGCTTTGAACTAGTGATCCTCCTGTCTCAGCCTCCGGAGCTACTGGGATTACAGGCGTGCACACCCGGGTTACTTTTTTTTTTTTAATATTTATTTTTTAGCTTTAGGTGGACACAATATCTTTATTTTATTTTTTATGTGGTGCTCAGGATCGAACCCAGTGCCTCACGCAACCCAGGCGAGCGCTGTACTACTTGAGCCATATCCCTAGCTCTCCCCCACCCCCCTGGGTTACTTTTAATTACTTTTTGTGAAGTGTATAATGTTTTTTGCATGTGGATATCCAGTTGTTTCAGCACTAATTGTTAAAAAGATAACTTTCTCCATTGCATTATATTTGTTCCTCTCTCAAAGATCAGTTGACTATTTTATGTGAGTCTCTTTCTGGGCTGTCTATTCTGTTTCATTGATTTGTCTATTCTTTCACAAATAACACACTGTCTTGATTAATGCAATTTTATAGTTCTCTCTTTCTTCAGTGCTAGTGATTAAACTCAGGGCCTCACACACGCTAGGCAAGCACTTTCCACGGAGCCACATTCTACCCTGTAGTCAATTTGTAAGTCATGTAGTGTCGGTCAGTTCTACTTCAATATTGTGTTAGTATTCTAAGTCTTTAACCTCTCCATATAAACTTTATAATCAGTTTGTTGACATCCACAAAATAACTTGCTGGGATTTTGATTTGAATTGCTTGGAATCTGTAGATTCAGAATGAAAGAACAGATATCTTAATATTTAGACTTTTAACATGGTATCATTTCATCTATTTATTTTTTGGTATCTTTCATGAGATTTTGTAGGTTTCCTCATATAGATCTTGGATATATTTTGTTAGATTTATACCTAAGTGTTTCTCTTTTTGGCAGGGTGCTAAAGCATGTGACATTGTGTTTTTAGTGTTAGAATTGATCATATTTAGTGTGAGTTGAACATATCCATGCACTCTTCTTAGCCCTTCCCTGAAACACTTTCCTGTCTCTAACAATCACCATTCCACTTTTGGATTGACTTTTTTCTTTTCTTTTCTTTTTTTCAGTTTCCACATATGAGAGAGAACATGCAATATTTGTCTTTCTGTGTTTGGCTTACTTCACTTAACATGATGATTCATTGCTGGTATATAGGACTTTTGCATATTAGCCTTGAATCCTACAACCCTGCTATAATTGTTTATTAATTTCAGAAAGTTTTTGTTATTATTGTTTGTTATTTTGGGTTTTTACCCCTATGATCATGTCATCTTGGAATAAAGATAATTTATTTCTTCCTTCTCAGTCTGTATTCCTCTTATTTCCTTTCCTTTGTTTTAATGTATTAACTACGACTTCCATTAATATATAGGAAAGATGACATTCTCCTCTTGCTCCTGCTCTTTGTGTAAAATTTTCCTAGTAAATATGTAAAATGTTAACTATAGTTTTTGTAAATGTTCTTTTTCTTTTGTTGGGTACCAGGGACTGAACCCAGGGGTGCTTAACTACTGAGCCACATCCTCAGCCCTTTTTCTTTGTTCCTTTCAAGACAGGGTCTCCTTAAGTTGCTTAGAGCCTTACTAACTTGCTGAAGCTTGGATTTGAACTCTTGATCCTCCTGCCTCAGCTTCCTACATCTTTGGGATTGCAGGTGTGCACCACAGCACCCAGCTTGTAAATGTTGCTTTAAGCTTTACAAAATTCCTCTCTATACCTAGTTTGCTGATGATTTCATCATAAACGAGTGTGTTGGCTTTTTAAAATATATATTTTTTTTAGTTGTAGATGCACACAATACCTTTATTTTATTTATTAATTTTCATGTGGTGTTGAGGATCAAACCCAGTGCCTCACAGGAAACAAGGCAAGCGCTGTGCCACTGAGCTGCAATCCCAGCCCCTAGTGTTGTGCATCTATTGTTAGAATCATGCGATTTTTGTTTTTTTAATTTAAAATTCTTAGTAGCACATACTAATTGTACATATTAATGGGCTTCACTGTAATATTTTCACATATGCATACAATGTGAATTGATCATATCCATGCACTCTTCTTGGCCCTTCTCTGAAACACTTTCCAGTCTCTAATAATCACCATTCTTTTGGATTGACT
The DNA here is from genome assembly GCF_047511675.1 of Marmota flaviventris. NCBI lineage: Eukaryota > Metazoa > Chordata > Mammalia > Rodentia > Sciuridae > Marmota > Marmota flaviventris. The sequence continues at coordinate 35,330,771 of NC_092507.1, read as the reverse complement.
TTTTTTTTTCTTCTTTTTTTCAGTTTCCACATATGAGAGAAAACATGTAATATTTGTCTTTCTGTGTCTGGCTTATTTCACTTAACATGATGTGCTCCACTTTTCTGCAAATGACAGGATTTTAATTTTTCTTTATGGCTGAATAATACTCCATTATGTATATTTCCCACATTTTCTGTACCCTTCTGTTGATGGACACATAGCACATTTCATATTTTAGTTATTGTTAATAATGTTGCAATAAACATGGGCATACAAGTATAATTTTTGTATGCTAATTTCATTTCCTTTGAATATGTACCTAGGAGTGGGATAGCTGGATCATATTGTAGTTGTTTTTTTTTTTTTTTTTGGTACTTGGGGATTTGAACTAAGAGCCTCATGCATACTAGGCAAGCACTTTACCCATATTTTAGTTTTATTTTTAATGTTTTGAGCAACCTCCATACTCTTTTAGCCTATTGATTTTCAACCTTGCATACCTTGCATCCTTAGTCATCATGTATAATTCCTTTTATTTATTTATTTATTTTATTAAAAATTTTTTTTAGTTGTTGATGGACCCTTATTTATTTATTTATATGTGGTGCTGAGAATTGAACCCAGTGCCTCACACATGATATGCAAGCAAGCACTCTACCACTGAGCTACAATCCCAGCCCACCTTTTATTTATTTTTTAAGAGATGGGATCTCATTATGTTGCCTAGATTGGTGTCAAAATCCTGGACTCAAGCAATCCTCCTGCTTTAGTCTCCCAAGTAGCTGGGGCTATCTTAGGCCACTGCACTCAGCTCTCAGCTCTCTTCGTTTCTAAAGGATAGTTTTACAGTATATAGAATTCTAGGTTGGTGGTTTTGTTTTCTCAACATGTTAAATATTTCATCTATTTTTGTTTGCATGGCTTTCAAGGAAAAGAAGATTGGAAGCTTCTTCTATATTGTTTTAGGGTTTTTTTTTTGGTTTTTGTTTTTGTTTTTTAAAGTTGCTGGTGGACACAATACCTTTACTTTATTTTTATGTGGTGCTGAGGATTGAACCCAGTGCCTCACGCATGCTAGGCAAGCGCTCTACCTCTGAGCCACAACCTCAGTCCCTCTTTTAGGTTTTTTTCTGTATCTTTGATTTCTTTTAGTTTGAAAATCATATGCCTAGTTGTGTGTGTGTGGGGGGGTTGTTTTGTTTTGTTTTATTTTTTGTTTTCAGTACTGAGGATTGAACCTAGGGATGTTTGCCACTGAGCAACATTCCCAGCTCTTTTTATTTTTATTTTTTTATTTTGAGACAGGGTCTCACTAAATTTCTGAGACAGTCTTTGAACTTGCTGGGATTATAGGCATGTGCCACAGCATCTAGCAATTTTGATTTTTTTTTTTTTTTTTAGAAAATATTTACTGTTTGGTGTTCTCTGACCTCCCTGTAAATGTTGCTTAGCGACTGACATAAATTTGGAGAAATTCTGTCATTATCACTTATTTTAAATAACTCTTTCTGACTTTCTTAACCAGACTCCTAAAGCATAAGAAATAAAATCAAGAATTAATAAATGGGATGGATTCAAGCTGAAAAGCTTCTTCTCAGCAAAGGAAACAATCAGTAATGTGAAGAGAATCCCCACAGAGTAAGAGAACATCTTTACTACACACACACAGAGCATTAATCTCTAGTATATATAAAGAACTCAAAAAACTTAACACCAAAAAAATAAATAACCAATCAATAAATGGGCTAAGGAAAAGAACAGATGCTTAGACACTTTTCAGAAGAAGATATATAATCAATCAATAAATATACAAAAAATGTTCAACTTTTCAAGTAATTAGATAAATCCAAGTCAAAACTACACCAAGATTTCATCTCACTCCAGTCAGAATGGCAATTATCAAGAATACAAGCAATAACAAATGTTGGCAAGGATGTGGGGGAAAAGGTACACTCATACATTGCTGGTGGGCCTACAAGTTGGTGCAACCAATGTGGAAAGCTTTATGGAGATTCCTCAGAAAACTTGGAATGGAACCACCATTTGACCCAGCTATCCCACTTTTCTGTTTATACCCAAAGAACTTAAAACCAACATACTATAGTGACACTGTCATACCAATGTTTATAGCAGATCAATTCATAATAGCTGAACTATGGAACCAATCCTAGGTATCCTTCAATAGATGAATGGATAAAGAAAATGTGGTCTATATACTCAATGGAATATTATTCATCTTTAAAGAAGAGTGAAATTATGGCATTTGCCAATAAATAAATGGAGTTGGAGAATATCGCGCTAAGTGAAATAAGCCAATCCCCAAAAAACAAAGGCCGAATGTTTTCTTTAATATGCGGATGATAATTCACAATATGGCGGGAAGCACTAGAGAAGAATAGCATTACCTTAGATTAGATAAAGGGAAGTGATAGGAGGGAAGAGGAGGTGATGTGGGGATAGGAAAGATAGTAGAATGAAATAGAGATTATTACTGTATGTATATATGTGACTGCATGACCAACATGATTCTACAAAATGTACACTCAGAAAAATGAGAAATTATGTCCCATCTATGTATATCAAAGTGCATAAATGCATTATACTCTCATGAATAATTAATTAAAACAAATTTTAAAAATTGAAAAAAGAATACAAGCAATAATAAGTGTTGACGAGGATGTGGGTGAAAAGGTAGACTCATATATTGCTGGTGGCACTACAAATTGGTGCAACCACTATGGAAAGTAGTATAGAGATTCCTTAGAAAATGGAATGGAACCACCATTTGACCCAGCTATCCCATCCTCGGTCTATACCCAAAGGACTTAAAATCAGCATACTATAGCAAGACAGCCACATCAATATTCATAGAAGCTCAATTCATAATTGCTAAACTGTGGAACCAATCTAGATGCCCTTCAACAGATGAATGGATAAGAAACTGTGGTACATATACACAATGGAATATTACTCAGCATTAAAAGAGAATAAAATTATGGCATTTGCAAGTAAATGGATGGAGTTGGAGAATATCATGCTAAACGAAGTAAGCCAACCTCAAAAAACCAAAGGCCAAATGTTCTCTCTGATAAGTGGATGCTGACCCATAATGGGGGTGGGGCATGGGGAGAATGGAGGAACTTCGGGAAAAGGGGAGAGAGGGAATGGAAGGGAACATGGGGGTAGAAAAAATAGTGAAATGAGATGAACATCATTACCCTAGATACATGTATGACTGCACATGTGGTGCAACTCTACATCATATACAACCAGAGAAATGAAAAGTTGTGCTCCATTTGTGAATCAAAATGAATCAAAATGCATTCTGCTTTCATGTATAACTAATTAGAACAAGTAAAAAGAAGCTCTTCTGTTTTGTTTTGTTTTTTTCATTTTTTTCCTGAAATTCTCATTAAGCATATTAACATTTTTCACAGGTTGTCCCACAGTTCTTGGACATATTGGAAAATACACACACTCTCACACACATACACCCACACACAGTGTTTGTTCTCCTTGCTTTAATTTAATAGAAATTTCATATATCCTCAAGCTCGGGGATTCTTAGCTGTGTTCAGTTTACTAATAAGCCCATTAAAGGTATTCTTTATTTCTGTTATGGTGTTTTTGGTCTTTACCATTACTGTATTTATGATTCTCTACTTACTTTATCTGTTTTTGCATGCTGTATACTTTATCCTTTAGAACTCAGCATACTAATCAGTTATTTTAAATTCCCTGCTTGATAATTCTAATATCTGTGCTATTACTGCTTCTGATACTCTGTATTTTCAAAACTTTTGCCTTTTAAAAATTTTCTTCATTGTCTATTGGCTTTATTTCATTTATTTATATGTGGTTGCTGAGAATCAAAACCAGTGCTTCACACATGCTAGGCAAGCACTGTACCACTAAGCCACAACCCCAGCCCAATTTTTGCCTTTTAATAGGTCTTATAATTTGTTTCTGATAGATTGGAAAGATACTCTGGGTAAAAGGAACTATTATATAGAGAACATTAATATTTTGGTGGTAAGGTGTGGAGGTAGGAAAAACTCTATAATCATATGTTTTAATCTTTAGTGAGCCTATGAACTATGACTTCACAAGTGCTTCTCAGTCTTTTTTCCCCTCTTGGGCAGAATAAGAAGGCAAGAGTTGGCTGGAGTTGGGTATTGCCTTCCTCTTAGGTCACTTAAGTTCTGATACAGGCGCAGCCTGTTAGGCACTTATTAACTAGTGTCTACTGTAGGCAGACCTGACTATTTCAAAGTGGTTCCTTTTCCCTGCCTCATCCTGGAAGACAAGGGGATTTTTCTCTGATAGTTATTATGAGAACCAGGTCGAGTTCCTAGGGTTGAACTCACCAAAGTAGGTGGCCCTCTGGAGTTTTTGTTCTCAGACTTGTCCACACCTAGTTACAGTCAGTTTGTCTATTACAGTTCAAGTTTTCCCATACTGACACTGATTCTCATGGAGGTTTCTGCTCTAATATGTTGAGATTCTCTGTATCTATCTGTTTCTCTCCAATTCTGGGGGTAGCTGTTTGACCTGTGCACGAATACATTCAGGCTGCTATAACAAATATCTTCTACTGGGTAATTTATAAATAGAAATTTGTTACTCAGTTTTGGAGACAGGTAAGTCCAAAATCAATGTGGCTGTGGATGCAGTGACTAATAAAGGCTGTCTGCTACACAGATGGTGACTTCTTTATGCAGAAGTAGGGCAAAGTGCTTCCTCAGGCCTCTTTATAAGAACAAGATTATCATTCATTGCCAAATAACCTCCTTAAGGTCTCACCTCACATTACCAACAAATAAGATTCCATTTTAGTGTGTGTGCTCACATGCACTGGTGCCCTAAGGAATTGAACCCAGGACCTCCTGCATGCTAGGCAAGCACTTTACCACTGAGTCACATCCCCAGCCCAGGGATTCAATTTTAACTTGTAAATTTTTCAAGGACACATTCAGATCAAATCAACTGGAAATGGAAACTGGAAGTTGATTTTACTATTATGAGTCTCCTAGACTCACCATGAATTTTCTGCAAAGAAACCAGGTGGATTTGCATTGAAACCCAACTCAATTTAGGGAGTATGGCCATCTTAACAAGATCAAGTCTTTTGATTCAGGAACACAGGATGTCTTTTTTGTTTATATTGCCTTGGTTTTCTTTCTATCATGTTTTACAGTTTTCAGGTACAACTCCCCCCCCACCCAAGAATGTAGATCAAATCTGTGGCCTTGAACATGCTGGGCATGCACTCTACATTAGATACAACCCCAGCCTCACTTATTTTTTTCTTAATATTTATTTTTTAATTGTAGCTGGACACAATACCTTTGTTTTATTTATTTATTTTTACGTGGTGCTGAGGATCAAACCCAGGGCCTCCCAAGTACTAGGCGAGCGCTCTACCACTGAGCCACAACCCCAGCCCCAGCCTCTTTTATTTAAAAAATTATTTTAATGACATTAATTAAATATTTTAAACAGTTTAAGTATTTTTTTACTTTAAAAACACCCTTACATCAAATACATTAATTTAGTTACGATTACAATAATTTTGCTATTACACCTGTATGTATAGGAAGCCACAAATGCAGTATTCCAAGTAATCTCAAATCTATGGGTTAAGGGCTCTTGGCAGTAAGGCCTAGACTTTGAGGCAGCCTGGAGCTCAACACGCAGGGACCAGCTCCAGACTCGGGAGCAGAGGGTGGCCGTGAACCCTTTTTTACTTGGCGGGCACCAAGCCAGTTTTTTTTTTTTTTTTTTCATGCCTACCCCCAACTAAACTGAGTAGTAACTTAACTAGCTTCTGATGGTTTTGCCAAATAAATACATTTCCAAGTGATTCTTTGCCAGGCGATCGTCATCTTCCCTAACGGCCACCAAAGACATTGGCATCCGGATGGCTGGATTAGAGGGAGCAGGGATTACACTTTCATAAGGCTGAGAATATTCCACTTTACACAGAGGATATGCTAACCTGTCAGAGTCAAGTGAAAAATAAAATGTATATGTTTAAAACAATAAAGTGTGGTGCAAAGGGCTTCGGTGAATCAATCAAGTTCCAAAGGTTGCAGCCTGTGGCCCTCCTTTCCATGAAGAAGGCTACAAAATTAGACACTTGGCTTAAAAAAGTATGCCGAGCCTTGCATGGTGGCTCAAGTCTGTAGTCCCAGCATTCAGGAGGCTGAGGCAGGAGAACTGCAAATTTCAAAGGCAGCTTCAGCAATTTAGCAACACTCTGTCTCTAAACAAAATATAAAAAGGGCTGGGGATGTGGCTCAGTGATTAAGTACTCCTGGATCCAATCCCCAGCACCAGTAAATAAATACATAAATAAATAAGTGTATGCTGGTGTAGTCCCTTGGAAAGCACATTTTTTTCCTTTACAATTTATAAATGGTATAGAGGTCAGTTTAAGGTTCTCAGAATTCAGAACCTTGCTCATATTCGGAAACTGGAAGGTGTGGCACAAAATTCCTAATTTATCAATGTCCCAATGTGAATATTTGATCATAGTCAAACCTCTTCCTTCTTTTTCTCTGAATCTGAACCCAGAGTCTAAGTCTGAACTTGGAGGCTCTGTTTTAGATTATTTTTAACTTTAAGTGGTTGCTATTTGGAAAATGTTAGAAAAATAATTTTAATAAAATTACTGGATGAAGAATATTTTTGTTTTGATTAAACTACATCCATTCACCTTTAAAATGGAGATAATAATAGTACTTATTTCATAGGATTAGTATCTACCTCAAAGGATAAATGAATTAATATATGTAAAGTGTTTAGTATACAGTTTGGCACAACATAAGCATACTTCATAATGATATTATGTATTATTACTTTTGTTATTAGTGTCTCTGATTATAAAATAAGTGTTCACTGTAGAAAATGTAAAATAAAACAATAAAAAGGAATTCTATGGGTTAATAAAATATTAAATTTGTAAATTTTTAAAAAATATTTATTTTTTAGTTATAGGTGGACACAATGTCTTTATTTTACTTTACGTGGTGCTGAGGATTGAACCCACTGCCTCACACATGCCAGGTGAGTGCTCTCCCTCTGAGCCCCAGCCCCAGCCCCAATTTTTAAATTTTTAATTGGCATATAATAACTTATGGGGTGCGATATTGTAATTCAATATATGTATGCAATGAAAACAATAAAATCAGGGTAATTAACATTTCCATTTTCTCATGTTATCATTTTTACATATCAGGGACTTTCAAATTCTTCTCCTTTCGTTGTTATTTTGCAGTGTATAATTAATCATTGTAGACTATACTTAGCCTATTGTGCTACTTAACTAAAAAGAGAGGCAGGGCACAGTGATGCATGCCTGTAATCCCAGCTACTCCGGAGCCTGAGGCAGGAGAATCACAAATTCAGGACCAGTCTGGGCAATTTAGTGAGACCCTATTTCAAAATAAAAAAAAAAATGAAAAAGGCTGGGAATGTCGCTCAGAGTTAAAGTACCCCAGGTTCAATCTTCAATACTGAAAAAAAATGAAAATAAAGAGATATTAAGTCAATAAGACTGATAGAACTTTGTAATAGTTGAATGTGATGTTGATCATGTAGATCATGTTGATATCCTTCCTTCTCAGATCATCTTTACTAGGATTGTAACCTGGTAAACCATCCCCTAGATCATGCAGGTATTGGCTTACTCTTGTACTCTTGACATTAGCTTCATCACCCACAGATATCAGAAAGATTAAATGATGGGCAACCCTGGGAAGCCAATGACTAATTAATATGAGGGTATAAAAGCCTATTTGCTATAACTAAAAGTACTATATACACTAGATACAAATATCCTACTCTAAACTGTCCACTGGGAGTAAGAAATTGCCTCTTTGGTATGAAGAATTTATTTATTAATGGAAGCTATATATTAAGCTGTTGAGAGTGACTATAATAATTGGTCCCAGAAGTTTACCAAGCAATTTGCAAAAGTACTTTAGAGATAATAAAAATACTTGTGGTTAGAAAAAAGGAAAATGAGTACTCAAAATTCATATTAGTTTAATGGATATAAAAATACCAGTTGAAAGGAGGCTTAAGTTCTAGTGTGTTATAACACAAGAGGTGACTATTAACAATAACTTTAACAATAACTTATTGAATATTTCAAAATAATGAGAAGACATGAATGTGAATGTTTCCAACACAAAGAAATGATAAATATTTGAAGTAATATATATGTTACTTACCCTGATTTGATCATTGCACAGTGTACACATGTCTTCATCTCACACTGTACATGCATAATGTGTTAATTTTAAAAAAATATATATTTTAGTTGTAGATGGATGCAATATCTTTATTCTATTCATTTATTTTTTTGTGGCACTGAGGATTGAACCCAGTACCACATACGTGTTAGGCAAGTGCTATACCACTGAGCCATAACCTCAGCCCCTAGAATGTTAATTTTTAAAAATTATTTGGACCTGGGTTGTAGTTCAGTAACAGAGTGCTTATGTAGCATGCACTAAAACCTGGATTTGCTCTATGGGGTAATGGAAATAATTTATATTTTGATAGGTCACATGACATTATACTAGTGATGGTCTTATGATTGTGCTCTCTTAGCCTTTCCTGGGTCCTTCCTCATTTCTATCACAAGTGTTTCTCTTTAAAAACAAAAACAATCTTGCATGTTTAATACCATTTTGGTATCTGCTTTTAGGATATCCTGGACTAATAATGCAATTAGCAAAACTCACAACTATATACCCCAAAAGCACAAATTTTACTATCAGTAATTTATACCTCAATAAATTACTTTTTTTTTAAATTTTTTTTTATTGGTTGTTCAAAACATTATAAAGCTCTTGACATATCATATTTCATACATTAGATTCAAGTTGGTTATGAACTCCCAATTTTACCCCAAATACAGATTGCAGAATCACATCGGTTACACATCCACATTTTTACATAATGCCCTATTAGTAACTGTTGTATTCTGCTACCTTTCCTATCCTCTACTATCCCCCCTCCCTCCCCTCCCATCTTCTCTCTCTACCCCATCCACTGTAATTCATTTCTCTCCTTGTTTATTTTCCCATTCCCCTCACAACCTCTTATATGTAATTTTGTATAACAATGAGGGTCTCCCTCCATTACCATGCAATTTCCCTTTTCTCTCCCTTTCCATCCCACCTCATGTATCTGTTTAATGTTAATCTTTTCTTCCTGCTCTTCCTCCCTGCTCTGACCCAGCTATTGCCCTTCTGGGACTATTCCCTGAAGACCTTAAAAGAGCGTACTACAGGGATACTGCTACATCGATGTTCATAGCAGCACAATTCACAATTGCTAGACTGTGGAACCAACCCAGATGCCCTTCAATAGATGCATGGATAAAAATAATGTGGCATTTATACACCATGGAGTATTACGCAGCACTAAAAAATGACAAAATCATAGAATTTGCAGGGAAATGGATGGCACTAGAGCAGATTATGCTTAGTGAAGCTAGCCAATCCCTAAAAAACAAATACCAAATGTCTTCTTTGATATAATGAGAGCATCAATAAATTACTTTTAAGTGTTATATTAGTTTTAAACATTTATCAACAATAGGTGAGATATTGTTGTTTCTTCCCCACTCTACATCAACCGTTCACTTTCAAGGCCTTTAACCTAGACTAGACTACCACCTAGAACTGGTGAAAGTCCACATCCCACAATGACCACATTCACCTAATCTTACAACTTGTGTGGACAGCTACTACCCAAATCTGTTGTCCTGGTATTTCAGAATTGACTGGGGACACAAATGTCTTAAGAACTAAAGTTCTTAAAATATATAATAACTTACTGTATATTTCAAAATAATGAGAAGAGATGAGTTTGAATGTTTCCAACACAAAGGAATGATAAATATTTGAAGTAATGTATACACTACTTACCCTGATTTGACCATTGCATCGTGTACATGTGTCTGCATATTATACTGTATATGTATAACATAAATAAAAGGACAGGTAAAAGATCTAGACATTGGCCAGGCATGGTGGTGTACAGCAGTAATCCCAGCGGCTTGGGAGGCTGAGGCAGAAGAATCACCAGTTCAAAGCCAGTCTCAGCAATGGCAAGGTGTTAAGCAACTCAGTGAGACCCTGTCTCTAAATAAAATACAAAATAGGGCTGGGAATGTGGCTCAGCAAGTTGGATGCCCTTGAGTTCAATCCCTGGTACAAAAAAAAAGATCTAACATTGGAGAAGAGTGCCTAAACTAGAAAGAGAAGCTGGCCCTAGAGAGCCTGTGCTCTCTGCTGAACAGTCAGACCATAAGGGTACATCTAGTTCTTAAGGACCAAGAGACTATGACCTCAGACAACTTGACTGAGTTTTTATATGTACAAGCTATTTGTCATTCAAACAAAACAAAACAACAATTAACCACAACCACAAAACAAAATATACACACTAATAACATAATTATTACACTCAGAAGCCAAAGTCCTTCTCCTGGCAATCAAGGCACTATGTGATACTGCTCTTGGCATGTTTTCATATCCTGTGACTCTTCCTTCCTTTCACTAATGTTTCTCCAGAAACCATTATCATGTCATCTTCCACTTCTTTCCTCAGTACACCCCAGTAAAAATAGAAAGAAGCCTGAAGGTATAGCTCAGTGGTAGGATGCTTACCTAGCATGTGCAAGGCCCAGGGTTTGATCCCCAGTGCTGCTAAAATAATAATAATAATAATAATAATAATAATAATAAATAAGCTGCAGCTGGCAGAGAAGCGAGGTCTACATTCAAAGCATAAAGTGGACCACAGTTACACCCCTTTCCTAGACTTGGCCAAAGATCCTGCGCAGACCGAAGATGGGTACAGTGACCCACAGACAACGTTTCACACACTCTGTCACCACTCATGCCTGGTGGAATCCAGCTCAGCGCTCCATGAACCCACCAGGAGAAGCCTCCTGAAGTTTGCTGATTTCGCCTTGGGTCCTCTCACTGTCACAATCATAGCTGTGGGGAGGAATAGGGCGCCAACTGTTCCAACAAATGTGCTTTGGGTGGGCCAAAGACATTAATGATGTGCGTTGCTTTTTCCTCCAAGATGAAGAGGGAAACAGTCTGTTCCTAGGAGAAAACTTGAATCCAGAGAAGAAAGAAGGGGAAGGGGACAGTGTGGCCATTTCGTCACACCCTCCCTTCCTTCCACTAAGATGCATGGCAGCTGCAATATTAATACTGCAGATGCTAAATTCGCTGGTAGGGGTTTGAAAACATTTGCAATGGGAAAGAAAGGGATTTTTGTTGTTTTTTAAATTTACTTTGGGTACTGGGGATTGAACTCAGAGGCACTTTACCACTAAATTATATCCCTAGTCCTCTTTATTTTTTATTTTGAGACAGTGTCTCACTAAGTTGCTTAGGGCCTCAGTAAGTTGCTGAGGCTGGCCTAGAATTTGAGATCCTTCTACCTCAGCCTCCTGAGTTGCTGGGATTACAGGTGTGCACCATCATGCCCGACATTGATGCTGTTTTTAAATGACTTCATATTTTGTAGCTCTTGCATCTATATGTATAGTAAGAACCAATGACAAGTGTTAAAGGCTTTTTAATTTCATAAATGCTAGAGTGCTCCTCCCAATCCAGGAACGCAGAAAAAGAAATTGTGAGATACAACTTCCTTGCTTTTTCACCACTGATGAACAAACTAGAATTTAAACTCTTGAGTATTAGGAACAGTAAATCTCCACACGGATGATATTTTACTATGAACTTTTTGGAGCCTCTAGACAAGGCAATCAACAGGAAAATAGAGCTGCTCAGCAGATGAAGACATCCTTTGGAGTTTTAAGAAGGAGATTTATAGTTGCTAAGGACCCCTTGTAACAATCATATCAGATCTTGTTGAATTAGACCTTTTCAGCTGATGATTTTCAACCTGTTGGGCATATTTTTGAGTGGGTCAACTTGGACTTTAAGAATGACAAGATAGGCCAGGGACCGTGGCACATGCCTGTAATCCCAGCAGCTCGGGAAGCTGAGGCAGGAGGATTGCAAGTTCAAAGCCAACCTCAGCAATGGGGAAGTGCTAAGCAATTCAGTGAGACCCTGTCTCTTAAAAAAATACATAGGGTTAGGGATGTGGCTATGAGTCTAGTGCCCCTGAGTTCAATCCCTGGCACTAAAAATAAAATAAAATAAAAAGAATAACAAGACATAAAGGACAAAAGAAAAATATAAGTCACAGGGGCTTGGAAAAGTTCTCTCAGACTTGGGCCCCAGCCTCTCGGGCCCTGTGGTGTCTTGCTGTAACAGGGGTTCACTTGATGCTTTGACTATATCCCTTGTGGCATTGAAACTACGTTTTTTTTTTTCTTTTTTTCCAATCTCCTTTTTCCCTAAACTTCTCTTTCTTGATCTCCTTTTCTCATATCTTCTCCTTTCTTATCTCTCCTTCCTAATCTCATATTTTTCCTGAGTCATCTCTATAGAAGCCCTCCTTTCTGCAGATAGGCAGAATCACAGCCTTTGGGGCAGGAGTCTCCTGTGTTTCTTTTATGCCAGCAAAGCAATAAACCTTCTTTTTCCTTTTTCTCAAAAAATAATAATAATAATAATAATAAGCCAGGTGTGGTGGCCCATGCCTATGATCCTAGTGACTCAAGAGACTGAGACAGGAAGATGGCAAGTTTGAGACTAGCCTCAGCAACTTAGTGAGAACTTTAGCAACTTACTAAGACTCTGTCTCAAAATAAAAAATAAAAAGGACTGGGATGCTGCTCATTGGTAAAGCACCATAGCTTTTATCCCCAGTACCAAAATGAATGAATGAATAAATGAATAAATAAATAAAATAGAAAAGTTAGCAAATGGAGAACCTAGCAAACAGTATGTCTTAGCCACAAAATTATCTGGGGCCTTGAGCAAGTTGGCATGCTCTATTTGCACTAGAGCCCCTTTAAAATTAAGCCCCAATCTCTCGAATTTCCTGATAAATTGTTTTTCTGCAACTGAGCTTCCTCAAACTGAGAATGGAAACTGAGGACTGGCCTCAAAGCCTGGGAAGGAGACAGAAGGCCTCAAAAACAGGAATTATAACATATTCTCCTGGCTACTACTGCTTAGCTAAGTCTACATATGTTTATTTCCTGTTTTTTTTTTTTTTTTTTTTTTGTCCCATAGTACCCCTTTTCCTCTTATAAAATCTGCTCACACCCAAATCTCCTAAAAATGCAGATTTGAGAGAAAAGGTCTCCTCTCTTTTCCTCAGGGCCAGTTCCAAATAAACCTGTTTTCTTCCATCCACCTCTGCCTCCTGAATTTTATGGTTAAGCTACCAGCACCAAAATTTGCAATGCAGATAACAGAGTGAATAAGTTTTCTGGGACTTTTGAAAGTGACTTTTCAAGTCAATCACTTCAACCACCATCTTAGGAAATCCTAAAAATCCTTGACCCAAGTTTCTTCTCATGGTATCTACCAAGCCAAATTCTAACCCTGAACCAATCCAAATAGTTGCTTTTCTGAATCCAGGCAGGCTGCTAAGCATGGTAGAAGAAAAAAGCAGTCAACTAGGTAGGTTGACTAGGTAAATGACTGTAAACTGATAGTCACTAATTTCAAGGAAAACATGGTCCAAAAATATTAAATGGACAATTCTAGAAATAAACAATTCACAAATTTTGAATAACCTATTATAGTATTTTGTTATAATTGTTCTGTTTAATTATTAATTATTGTTGTTATCTCTTACTGTGCCTAATTTATAAGTTACACTTTAATATAGGGGCTGGGACTGGGGCTCAGTGGTAGAGTGCTCGCCTAGCACATGCAAGGCACTGGGTTTGATCCTCAGCACCACATAAAAATAAATAAAATAAAGGTTTCGTGTCTAACTACAACTTAAAAAAAAAAAAAAAAACTTATTACTATAAGGGGAGATGGAACTCTCTTGGGTGTTTTTTACAATGGGACTAATCCCATTCATGAGGTCTCCACCTTCATGACCTAATCACCCTCCTAAGACCCCCATCTCCAAACACCATTACCTTGGAGGTTGGAATTTCAAAATAGGAATCTGGTGGAGAGCATAAACATTCAGTCTACAGCATCATTTAATACTTATAACACTACCATAAAATAGGTATTCATTCCACTACTGATGAAGAAACTGAAGCATAGACAGGTAATTAGCCAAGAGTCACACAGCTAGTGAGAAACAGTCTGAATTTTTATCTCAAGTATTATGACTCCAGAGCTTGTGTTTTAATCATTACTAATGGACAATTTTACTTATGTTCTCTTAATGAGCTCTATCTTTCTCACTGATTTTACTATCACCAACAGTATTACCTTATTGCCTAACTCCCAAGGGAATCTACCATTCATGTTTACATTACAAGCAATGTTTTAGAGGGGGATTTATAGTTTTAGAAAAGAAGAAATGCTGACAAGTCAGAAAAGAGCAATTAAAAATTTAGAAAACTGAAAAAAAAAAAAAAAAAAAAACCAGAACAAATCCCAGAAAGCCAAAATAAGGTAATAATAAGCATAAGAACAAAAATTAATAAAGTAGGAAGCAAAAATACAATGGAAAGGATCTATAAAACCAAGTTAATTCTTTGGGGAAAAAAAAAAACTAAACTGAGAAAATTGTGGCATGACTGATCAAGAAACAAAGGAAGATGACAAAAACAAATAATAATAGGAATTTTAAAAGAAATCATAACTATAGATATCATAGAAATGATGTTAAGAATATTATTTTTAAAAATATTGTTTTCATTTTGTGCTACTGAGTTTTAAAATTTAACTTAAAAGGACAAATTTTTAAAAAATATAAATTAGCAAAACTGATACAAGAATAAATGGGAAACATGATAGTTTTGTAACCATTAAAGAGACTGTATCAAGAATTAAAAACGTTTGCACAAGCCCAGTACAGAAGGTGCACGCCTGTAATACCAGCAACTAGGGAGGCTGAGATAGGAGGATAGCAAGCTTGAGGTCTGCCTAGGTAATTAAGCAACCCTGTTTCAAAATAAAATATAAAGAGAGCTGGGAATGTTGCTCAGTGGTAAAGCACCCCTGAGTTCAATCATTGGTACTGCAAAAATAAAACAAAACAAAAAGGACTAGGGATATAGCTCAGCTGGTAGAGTGTGTACCTTGCATGCACAAGGCCCTGATTTCAATTCCCAGCACCAAAAAAAAAAAAAAAAAGAAAAGAAAACTTTGCACAAAGGAAACATTAGACTCACACAGTTTTATAAGCAAGTTCAACATCTTTCAGTCTTAATCAAACTCATGCAGCAAACAAAGGAGAGGAAATAGCCCCAAATCCATGTTAGGAGGTTAGTTGTTCCATGGGTACAAAATTTTAGTTATGCTTGATGAATAAGTTCTAGAAATCTACTGTATAGCACAGTGCCAATACATACCAATATGGTATTGTTTACTTAAGAATTTTTAATAGGGTTCATCTCATATTAACTGTTCTTACTACAAAACAACAACAAAAACAACCAAATCGAAAAAGAAAACAAACAAAGGGACACAAGAGACCTTTGAGATGTTTTGAAGATGTCTGTAACCTGGATTATGGTGATGGTATCACATTTGTTTGCATATGTCCAAACTGGATGAATTGTACACATTAAATATATGCAGTTTTTGTATACCAAATATACTATACTAAAGTTAGTTCTTTAAATAATATAATAAAGGAAAATTGAAGGTCAGTCTCACTTATTAACTCAGATACACATATTGTAAGCAAAGTGTTAGCAAAGCAAATCCAGCAATGTAAGATAAATAATGAACACATGAGGACCAAGTAAAGTTTACATCAGAAATGAAGTCTGCTTTAACATTAAAAACCTACTAAAGTATTTAGCATATTAACAGACCATCTGACTATTAAAAGTCAGTATTCATTCATGAAATACTCAGGAGATGCCAATAAATATAGGGGTTAAAATCATAATAAGTAAATGCGTTAGGTGTTCCCATTATTATTAGTTGTAGTAGCATTAAGACTACTAAAGTATTAAGTAGTAGTACTATATAGAATGGAAGGGAATTAACTTAATCTTTTCTTTTCTTTTTCTTTTTTAGTTATTAATGGACCTTTATTTTTATTTATTTATTTGTTTGTTTATATGTGGTGCTGAGAATTGAAGCCAGTGCCTCACATGTGCTAGGCAAATGCTCTACCATTGAGCTACAACCCCAGCCCAAGGAACTTCCTTAATTTTACAAGAGTATCTACAAAACAAACTACAGCAAACATTACATTTAATAGCAAAACATTATTTAAAGTCAAGAACTATGGAAGGTTACTTGCTATTACTACAATTTTTTTAAATTAATAATTTTAGAAAGCTAGAAGTAACTAGGTTCTGCTTTAAGTGCTTTAATATGTTAACTAACTTAATTCTTACCACAAACTACATGAAATACACACAGTTTAACTAGAAAAATCTGAGTTACAAGAAAAGTTAAGCAGTTTTCTTAAGGTCTCAGAGTGGTAGAGCCAGGTTTTGGACCTAGGTATTGGCTCCAAAGTCTATTCATTTACTCCTTCAGTATGCTACTCCTGTAATTAACCTCACACTCGTGATCTTAGCCAGCATTAATACAAGAAAAGGAAATAAACAGTATAAGATTTGTAGACAAAGAGACAAAACTGTCATGTGCAGGTGATATGTTTGTTCAGATAGAAAAATCTGAAAACCCCTACACAATTTTATCATATTAATAAGGGAGTTAAACAAGGTCATCTATAAAATCAGCATATACATGTGAACTTAATTTCTAATACCCCAACAATAAGCATAAAATGAAATTCTTAAAAAGATAATAATGGCTGGGCATAGTGGTACATGCCTGTAATCCCAGCTACTCAGGAGGCTGAGGCAGGAGGACTGCAAGTTTGAGGCCAGCCTCAGCAACTTAGTGAGACCTTAAGAAAATTAGTGAGACCCTGCCTCAAAAACACACACACACACACACACACACACACACAAAAAAAAAAAAAAAAAAATATATATATATATATATATATATATATATATATATATGAATAAAGGAGGGCTGGGGATGTGGCTCAGTGGTAGAGTGCTCCTAAGTTCAATCCCTGGTACCCCTCCTCAAAAAAAAAAAAAAATGAATACAAAATTCTTGTGGATAAAATAAAACCTAAATTTTTAAAAAATATTTTTTAATTTACTTTTTTTAGTTGTAGTTGGACACAATATCTTTATTTTATTTATTCATTTTTATGTGGTGCTGAGGATTGAACCCAGGGCTTCACACATGCTAGGTGAGCGCTCTACCGCTGAGCCACAAACTCAGCCCCTAAATTTTTTTTTAGAATTTAATTTTATGAAATAAAAATACTCAATATCATAGAGACATTAATTATCTACAAATTGTCCCATAGAGTTACTGAAACTCTAATAAGAAACTCACCTTCTGTGTGTGTATGTGTATGCAAGATATGTGTGTGTAAAACTAAACAGACTGATTCTAAAATCAATATAGAGGGGGCTGGGGATGTGGCTCAAGCGGTAGTGCGCTCGCCTGGCATGCGTGCGGCCCGGGTTCCATCCTCAGCACCACATACAAAGATGTTGTGTCAGCCGAGAACTAAAAAAAAATAAATAAATATTTTAAAAAATAAATAAATAAATAAAATAAAATCAATATAGAGGAATCAACATTGCCAGAAATAGCAGACACTACTGAAGAACAAGATCGGGAAACTTAATCTACTAGATATCAAGACTTTAAAAAGCTGCAGTAATTAAAACAGTAAGGCAGAAATGAATAGACCAATGAAATTGAATGAGAATGAATCACAGCCCAAAGGGAAATACAATATAGGAGGGAGCTGGCATTGCAGATCAGTGGAGAAATAAGAACTATTCAATATATGACAATTGTTTACATATATGGTGGTGGTGGGCAGATATGGGATCTCTATCCCAATCAGAACACAAAACTGCTTCTTAGCGACTTAAAGAATTAAATGTGTGGGGCTAGTTGCGGCTCAGTAGTAGAGTGCTCACCTAGTACACTGGGTTCAAACCTCAGCAGCACATAATAAATGATATAAAGATATTGTGTCCACCTACAACTAAAACATAAAAATAAAAAAAGAATTAAATATGGATAGAGATATTTTAACACTTTTAAGAGAAAATACAAGATATGGTGAAGAAAGAGTTTCTTTTCCTTCCTTCCTTTTTTTTTTTTTTGTACTGGGGATTGAACCCAGAGGTGCTTTACCATTGAGCCACATTCTCAGACCATTTTATTTTTTACTTTAAGACAGGGTCTCACTAAGTTGCTTAGGGACTTGCTAAGTTGCTGAGAGTTTCTTAAACACACATCAATAGTGCAAAATAGGGCTGTGGTGAAGCAGCTCAGTGGTAGAGCACTTGCCTAGCATGTGGATGTCCAGGGCTCAATCCCCAGCACTGCAAAAATAAATGAATAGGAGAAACATGAATAAATGGTTTAATAAATTGTAAAACTGTGAACTCTTGTTCATCAAAAGAGGCAATAAATAAAAGGTGTAGACAAACCACATGGGGAAGAAAATATTGACAATATGTATGATAAAAAAAAAATCCTTGTGGTGCATTACAGTACTCATCTGTAATCCCAGTGATCTGGGAGGTTAAGGCAGGAAGATGGCAAGTTTGAGGACAGCCTCAGCAATTAGCAAAACTCTCAGCAATATTTTGTGGAGACCCTGTCACAAAATAAAAAATAAAAAGGACAAGGGATGTGGCTTGGTAGTAAAGTGTCCCTCAGTTCAATCACTAGTACCCGACTCCCCCCCCAAAAAAAATCCTCATATGAATCAATTTTAAAAATCAGTTAAGGCTAGGGATATAGCTCAGTTGGTAAAGTACTTCCCTTGCATGTACAAGGCCCTGGGTTCCAACCCCAGAACCCCCCCCACACATACATAAAAAAAGCCAAAAAACCTCTTAGTATACAACCAGAGATATGAAAAATTGTGATTTATATGTGTAATATGAATTGTAGTAATGCATATATATAATGTCATACATAACAAATTTGAATAAAACAAATAAAAAAACAGTTATCAGGGTACGGTGGTGTGCTCCTGCAATCCCAGTGGCTCAGAAAGCTGAGGCAGGAGGATTGAGAGTTCTAAGCCAGCCTCAGCAAAAGCGAGGCGCTAAGCAACTCAGTGAGATCCTTTCTCTAAATAAAATACAAAATAGGGCTAAAGATGTGGCTCAGTGGTCGAGTCCCCTGAATTCAATCCCTAGTACCAAAAAAAAAAAAAAAAAAAAAAAGAAATCATTTAAAAAATGGGTAAAACTCATGAGTAGTCTTTTATAGAAAAAGATACTCAATTGGTCTACATTTGTGCAAAATACAAAATACCATAGACTGCATGATTTAAACAGCAGAAATTTATTTCTCACAGCTCTGGGGGGCTGGGAAGTAGATTTCTTTCTTTCTTTTTTTTTTCCTTTTCTTTTCTTTTTTCTTTTCCTTTTTAGTGCTAGGGATTAAACACAAGGACATTTTACTTCTGAGCCACCTCCCCAGTCCTTTTTATTTTTTATTTTGAGATAAGTTCTCACTAAATTGCTTAGAGCCTTATTAACCTCCAGAGGCTGGCCTCAAAGTTGCAATCCTGTTTGCCTTATTTAAACTTGTTTGCCTCTGAAAGGCCCCATCTCCGAATACTATCACATTGGGGCTAGGGCTTCAACATGTGAATCAGGAACAATTCAGTCTGTAACACTCTATAAACATCTTTTTACTACCTAATATCACTAATAATCAGGGAATAAAAATGAAAATAAACATGAAATACCACTTTACACCTACCAGATAATACAATATTGAAACTTCTAACAATATTAAATGCTGTCAAGGATGCAAAGCAAAAGAATGCTATTCACTGCTGATGGGGATATAGATTGGAACAAACAATTTGGAAAAGAAATATTTTCTAGGGAGATCAAAGATGCACACAGATCCTGTTGCAGCAATTTTTCTTCTGGGCATATGCTGAGAGCCACAGCCGAGTGGGAATGACGCATGGCATTTGTGCCAGAAGGGAGTGGTTGAGAGGTGATGCCAGCGAGCCATTGAGATGGTTATGTTAAGCTGTGTATTCAATTGTATATTAGACCCCTGCTGTCTGCCTTGGGCACCCGCTACTTTGGAGTTCTCTCGGTTGATTCCTGGAGAGTTCGCATTGGTTGGGGAAGTTCCGGAGGTGGGATTTTCCGGTTGGTGGTTGCTGGAAGGGCGGCGTGGGTGGCGTTCACAGGATTTGAACCTAGAAGTGCCTCCTGGCGGCTCGGTTATTTTGTGCCCAGCCAGACTGCGGCAGGCATACACCCTAAAGCAGAGCTTTTCAAATTGGTGAGTCGAAGCCAATAGTAATTAAAAGTAAAATAGTAATAGTGAAATTAATTTTAGTGGTGCTGAGGCTTAATTTTTCGAAAAGTAAGATCATGACTCTCAAATGTAAAATGAAATAGCAAATCTTTTATCTCCTAATGAGAGAGCCAGCAGCATGTTATAGGAATTTCATACGAATTTACTAAAAATCAGAAATGTTGAAATGAATCTTCAAAGAAGAGCAAAAGCAGCTTAATATTGATAATGGAGATAAGATCATACCTGAGATAAGATCTTATTGGAGATGGAGTCGTGTTCTTAGTTCTTGTGTCTTTTTTTTTTTTTTTTTTTAACTTTATTTATTTTTATTTGGTGCTGAGGATTGAACCCAGTGCCTCACACAAGGGAGGCAAGCATCCTGCCACTGAGCCAAATCCCAGCCCCGAATTCTTGTGTCTTTGAATGAGAGGATTTCAAGCAAGACACAGGACTTAGTGAAGGTATAGCGAAGTTTATTAGAAGAGAAATAAGAAGGGGATGGTGGAGACACTATCAAAGGAGAGTAGGTCCTCTCAGAGAGAAGAGCAATAATTCACTTCTTTGTGTCCCAGCTTTTATTGGGTAGGAAGGAGACTGTTAAAAGGTCCCATCCAAGTATCATCTCTTGTCTCTGGATTGACAGAGTACATTAGCTAACAACTTAAGGGCATGCCTTGGTCATTGGCCTGGCTGACCAGTCCTAACTGAAACTGGTTTTACAGAATTTATGGTTGGTGGGGTCCAGTCTTAATCATCTTGCTTTCCTAGTCTGGAAATTTCTGGTCTGTTGTTTGTGTAGGGTCTTGCTTAAGATGTCTTAGTAATTAAGCCATTTGAGCAAACATATCTCTGCCTTCCCTTAATTTATCTATGTTCCTCCTGTTGTAAGAGGAATAGTTTATAGGGCCAAGATCAGACAAGGGTCCTGAAATAACTATTTTGTAAGACCTTCCACACCACTGAGGAAGGTCTGTTGATGAACTGATTTGCTCTGTATTAAGTGTTTTCTAAAACTCCTGACATGCTCATATCAAAAAATATGAAGGCTGGGCACGCTGGCGCACGCCTGTAATCCCAGTGGCTTGGGATGCTGAGGCAGGAGGATCCCGAGTTCAAAGCCAGCCTCAGCAAAAGCAAGGCATTAAGAAACTCAGTGAGACCCTGTCTCTAAATAAAAGGGCTGGGGATGTAGCTCAGTGGTTGGGTGCCCCTGATTTCAATCCCCGGTATCCCCAAAACAAACAAATAAACACACACACACACACACATCAAAAAAATGTAATGTTTTGGAATATATTTTATACCAAGCTGACAAGAGTTAATTTAAATACTATCAGTCTTCCTATATATCAGTTTAGTCACTAGAAAATCAGAGGTACTTAGGGATTCAAATCTTTCCAGTCTCTGCTAGACAATGCCCAGTCTTACACTGAATGGGCACTCGGTAATCTCTTTTACTCTTTTCCAGGTCTTCAACATTTCCTGCAGTTTTGGTAGTGAAATAAAAGAAATTTAGTGCATAATGGGTAGTAAATATATAGTTTGTGAAAGTTTTGTTTATATTGGATTTGATAGAAATCGGTTTTGTGCACCATGGACTGGGATTTAAAAAAAAGTTTAAAAGTCACTAATATGACAGATTATGAGGTTCAACAGTGAAAAAAAACTAGGCGTTCGGAGTTCTCCATTTCCTCAAGTAATTCCTTCAGTGCTGCACTCAGACAAGCAGAGCTCAGAAAATAATCTGAGACGGGTCGAGAGGCACAATTTCTATCTGGCAACACTGAGGTCCGCGTTCTGACTGGGACGCCACAGGAATACAGAGCGTGGTCGGAATGGAAAGGGCTAGCGGGCCAACCCCAGCCAGCAGGAGCACCGGCTTGCCACCCGGCCGGGCGCCCCCGGGGAGGCGAGCCCAGTCCCAGGGCCACAGCGGGGCGTACAGCGCGAGCGGAAGAACCCGGCGCATGCGCAGAGAAAAGCCAGGCGGCGGGCCTGGCTTCCAGCCCTCTGGGGACCGCACCACCCCGTCACCCCGCCGGGTTTTCCCCCGCCGTCTCCGCGCCTGTGCGGGTCACGACTGCGCGCGCAGGGCCTGAGCCGGCGCCGGCGGGAAGGGGAAGCGGCGGGTAAGAAGGGCCTGCGCCCGCGGTGCGACTGTGATGGGTCTGGGAACTTCCTCTTCTGCTGTGTCCGGCTGTGTCCGGCTCTGAGGACCCGGGAGGACTGGACGGAGAGGAGCTCTGGAACTGGTTTCTTTTCTCCTGTCCTGTCGCCTCAGGCGTACCTCTGGCAGTGTTTTCTCCCTCACTGGAGCGTCCTCTTATTTGGAAAGCTGAGGCCTCTGCTCTCCCCGCTGCACTGGAGAAAAAGGGGCCATGTCCCTGGCTGCCCTGCTACCCCCTCAGTCGTTTGAGATCCCTTGCCTGCCCTTTCGGAAGCTGCGGATTGAGTGTCCACCTTTAGTGTTGCAGGAGGTTATGGGTAGTTCTATAGGTCCGGCCCCCTAAGCCAAGCACTTAGAACCTCAGTTTTGTTTTTCTGGTTTTTCTTTCTCTCCCTCCTTCCTTTTCTCTCCCACCATCTACCCTCTTCTCCGACAGTCCAGAATTCTTTCTGACACCGTTTGCTGAAGCAGCTTCCAGATACTCTCTGCGTGCATCCAAGGCCAGTAAACACAGGTCTTTACTTCTCAATAATCTGTCTTTCAAGTTTGGGTCGCTTGAGGCATGGTCTTACATCCCTCTGCAATGTCCCAGGATCCTGCTCTTTTCCTTTGGAAAAAGGATCACCCCGCCTGCCACCTTTTGGAATGAGGGACTCCACTGGCAGCGGGATAGTGTCAGCAGATACTAAGAAAGTAGTAGGATTTCTGCTGTATGCCACCAGAGTGGGTTATTCAGCACTCTTTCTGGTAGCAGGAGGCAACATTTTAATTGAGTGGCTGTGCTTGATGCTTTAAGTAGGGGATGAAGGGGTTACCCTGTAGCTGAACCACTGGGGTTCAAAATCTGCTGACAGGGAGAAATCTGAAACCAGAGAAAAGATTGAAAACGTTGTCATGTTTAACAACATCTGCTAGTTGTTAAATTAAATGTACATGCTGGGGCTGGGGTTGTGGCTCAGTAGTGGAGTGCTTGCCTAGCAAGGGTGAGTCACTGGGTTCAATCCTCATCATCAAATAAAAATTAATAAATAAAAAGTATTGTATCCATCTACAATTAAAGAAAATGTACATGCTGATGTGAAGTTTTAGCAGCTACCTTAGAACCATCCAAATTTTTCAATAAGTTAATTCCTAGATAGTCATAATAATTGGCTTAGTTATTTTAACTTTGATAAGCTTGACTGGATACTATAAATGGAACTATTTTACCTAATGTCAGCCCAATCATTTCTTTCAATCTTACTTTGAATTCTCCTTGCTACCTAAATTATAAAACCTTAGTCATTTTAGGTTTCCTTTCTGCTTTCTTTCCATATCTCTTATATTAGAGGATATTATGATTTCTTTATTCTAAAAAGTAATTTGGATTTATCCCTTAGATTCTCATTCCTGACACCGTTTTTTTAAAAATATTTTTTAATTGTAGATGGATACAATATCTTTATTTTATTTATTTTTATGTGATGCTGAGGATCAAACTCAGTGCCTCACACTTGCTAGGCAAGTGTTCTACCATTGAGCCCCAGCCCCTCTAACACTGTTTAATAGAAGTTTGTTATCTCTTAGATCCTGCCTCTGAAAAACCATAGAGTTCTGAAATATGGCTGTTGTTCATGTTTATTTTTGTTAAACCTATGAAAATTCAGGTCCAAATTTCTGTGCTTGGGTTTCAAGGCCCTTTCTCTATAACGTAGGCTAATAAATTCTTTGTAATGTGATATGGTGGAAAAAGCCATGGACTTAGAGTCAGACCACCTGGATTCAGATGAAACTGTCATTATACTAAAACTGTATCTTTGGGGAAACTTTGAGCTTAATGAAATTTCCTTCTCTCTCATCTTAGATAAGATTGTCTTTTTTCCCCCCACTTCTTAATTATTGTGAGAATTACAATTAGTATGTAAAGAAGCTAAAGTAAACAAAAACCAACCTAAGTTATTATTTCTCATTGTATTTCTCAATTGTTTAACAAACATTTGAAAAGCTAATATATGTTGAGATAGGTACTAGAGCTATGAAAGGTAGTCCTTCCCTACCCTTAAGGGACCCTCTTTCAAAAAACTGTGTGTGTGTGTGTGTGTGTTGGGATTAGAATGTTAGGGTATCTGACAAGATAGGGTGAGACAAGGGCTATAAAATAGGTGTAAGCTTAAGGTGATCACCAAACCCAGAGGGGTGAGGGACAGGGAATGCTTCCTGTAGAAAGTTATATTTGAACATAGGCTAGATTACCACAAAGATCCAGAAAGACTTTTGTGTGTTAAGGGAAGCAAACAAATTGAAGAATTTTAAGTTGACATTTGGACTGATCACAATGTTTTATTTTATTTTTTTAAAGCTCTTTCTTTCTCTCTGTCTTGGTTGTAGATGGATGCAATACCTTTATTTTATTTATTTATTTATTTATTTATTTTATGTGGTGCTGAGAATCGAACCCAGTTCCTCACACATGCGAGGCAAGTACTCAGCTACTGAGCTACAACCCCAGCCCCTCATTTTTTATTATTATTATTTTTTTTTTTAAGTTGTAGAATGACCCAGTACCTTTATTTATTTATATGTGGTACTGAAGGTTGAACCCAGGGCCTCACACATGCTAGGCAAGTGCTCTACCACTGAGCCACAAACCCAGCCCTTATTAATTTATTTTTATGTGATGCTGAGGTTCAAACCCAGTGCCTCACATGTGCTAGGCGAATGCTCTACCACTGAGCCACAACCCCAGCCATGATCATAATTTATTTTTGAAAGTTCATTCTGGCTGTGATGTGTGCTTCCTTACTGCAGTGTGCAAAAACTTTGCGATTGTGCCTTATTTTCTTTACCCAGAGGAGCATATGAACTCTCCTCATACTTTAATGCTGTTTATCTTTTAGTATCCAATTCAGGTCCCATTTCTTCTGTGAGATAGCTCCAAATGTTTTAGCACCCATTATTTATTCTCTTCTCTGAAACTGTATTAGAAGTAGTACCACAAGATTTAGTCCTGTTTGTTTCATGTGTATTTGATATCCCTAAGTAAATTATAAGCTTAAGGAATTTTAAATACAAAAACATGTTTTTTGATCTCTTTGTATTTTGTTTTTCAGGGTAAGAGCAGACTATGGGCAATAGTCCTTTTAATTAATCTGCGATCATTATGGCGAATGAAGGCCATTCCAAGGCTGGTGATAATCCATTTTCATCAGACAAACATGCTCAACTCATCTTGGCCCAGATCAATAAAATGAGAAATGGACAGCATTTTTGTGATGTGCAGTTGCAAGTTGGGAAGGAAACTTTTAATGTTCATCGACTAGTTTTGGCTGCTAGTAGTCCATACTTTGCAGCTTTGTTCACTGGAGGAATGAGAGAGTCCTCAAAAGATGTTGTGCAGATTCTAGGAATTGAAGCTGGAATCTTTCAGTTACTTCTGGATTTCATTTACACAGGTATGTTACATGAGCCTGTTGCTTTGAGTGAAGAATGATACAATCACTCATACTCTGTGATAGGAACAGAAGTCTATCTAACTTATATGGAAGGTAACTTAGTAAACTTCAAAAAGTTTTTTTTTTTTTTAGGTGAGATCTCACTTTGTTATCCAGGCTAGCCTTGAATTCTCAGGCTCAAGTGGTCCTTCTGCCTTATCTTCTGGAGTATTGAGGACCATAGTTACACACCATGTCCAGCAAAAGTTCTCATATTTTGACCCAATACTCCTTTTCTAGGAATCCTAAGGAATTAACTAATGATGCAGGCAAATATTTGTGAACCACATTTTTGTGTGTGTGTGAACCACAATTTTATTGTGACATTATTTATAATAATATATAATTGGATGCAATGTAATTGTCTCTCAGTGGGTTGTGCAATTAAATAAATCGTGTGTGTGTGTGTGTGTGTGTGTGTAATGGACTATTTCTTAGAACCTGATGAAAATCTACAAAAATATGGTTTCATGGGAGAAAGTTTATAATATACTAAATGAAAAAAATGAGAATATAAATTCAACCTAAATTTTGCAAAAAAAAAAGTTGTGTGCATGAGAAAGAGATTAGAATGTTGATAGTGTTTATCAACAGGTGGTTGAATATACAAATATTCTTATTTTACCCTTCCCCCCTCAAACTGTTTATAATCAGCATGCATTATTTTAGTTAAAACTTATTTTTAAAACATTTTGAAGCATTTCTATGACATTAAAAAATGCATATAAGAACTAAATATAGGGGCTGGACTTGTGGCTCAGTGATAGAGTGCTCGCCTAGCACTTGTGAGGCACTGGGTTCGATCCTCAGCACCACATAAAAATGAAATAAAGATATTGTGTCCACCACCTACAACTAAAACATAAATATTAAAAAAAAAAGAACTAAATATAGTCTTAAATGATATGCAACATTCATATGCATAGATACAAGAGTTGAAAGAAATACACTGAAGTGTTAATACAGTGTGTCTGTGATGGAGAATGTGTGATTTTCCTTTTATTTTTATGCTTTTCTGTTTAAAAGTTTTTTCCACAGTGAATATATATTACTCTTAAAATCAGAAAAAAAAAGTTTGAAAACAAAACCCGTTTATTTGGGTTAGTTTTGACAATATACTATGCTCTTCTCCTTTTTTTTTCATTTTTGATTGAACCCAGGGTGCTTAACCACTGAGCTACACCCCCAGCACCTTTTAGTTTTTTTTAATTTTAAGACAGGGTCTTCTTGCTAAGTTGCTTAAGGCCTTTCCAAGTTGTTGAGGCTGGACTCAAATTTGCAATCCTCCTGATTCAGCCTCCAAGTCACTGTGATTACAGGCATGTGCCACCAATGCTGCTTACTGTGCTGTTCAAGAGACTACTTTGTACAAGATAAACAAAGTATTGTTTTTTTCATGCATGGCATTTAAATATACAAAGTGACAAAAAGTGATTTCTTTTCTCTGTATTGTTTCATATTCCTTTTTTGGAAAATTTTAGAAAAACAATGATAATCTTAATTTGGGGACTATAATTAATTGTCTTTTATTTGCTAAAAACAGTGCAGTTCTTACATTGAGGGATTCTTGAACTCATTACTCCAAATGACTTGTATAGGCTAATTAAACTCCTTCCTAAATTCTTCCTGCTTCATTTATTTGGAAAAAAAAATGAATCAGCCCAAATTAATCCATAGAATTAGTATTGAACAATATAAAAACAGAAGAAATATCAGAAGTTGTCTATTCTGCTTCTGTTGTCTGACTGTAGCAACAAGATATTTAGTGGAAAAAATGTTCATTCATGGCTTCATCACCATATTGCTGGTGATGAGCACTTCCATCAAAGAAGTTAAAGGTGGTCCGCCAAGAACTAAAAGCTATCGAGCACATTGGGGTAAAATAATATTGTGGAGGATTGACATTTGAGGTAAAATCAGTTACCAGTTATTTCCAACAGCATTTAGCTGCTGGAAATAGACATAACATAGCTTGCTAATATAGGAGTTTATTTTTCCACAAAAATAAATACATAGTAGGCATTCCAAGCCTGATGTGGTGGCTTTATAATATTATTAGTGTCCAAATATTTTTTAAAAAAAATTTTTTTAGTTGTAGATGGACACCGTACCTTTATTTCATTTATTTATTTTTATGTGGTACTGAGGATTGAACCCAGTGTTTCACACTTGCTAGGCAAGCACTTTACCACTGAGCTACAACCCCAGCCCCTAGTGTCCAAATATTCTAATATTTTGCTCCATTATCTATAGGTTATAGCTTCCACTCTCTTACTCACTAACCTCCAGCCAGGAGGGAGGAAGGGAGAAAGACAAAAGGGTCTGCCATATGAATCTATGTTTTTTAAAATTTTTCTGGTAGTCCTTCCTAACAACTACTGCCTGTATGCTGAGGGTCATACTCATTTAACATTTCATATCTATCTGCAGTTTTCAGCAGGGCATAGTTGCCACCCAAAACAAAATCAAGTTTCTCTTAGTAAGGATGAAATTAAAATGTATTGAGACAGGGAAATTTGTAGTCTTTGACACAATTAGTTCTTACAATAATGTTCTTTTATTTTCATTGTAATACCATTTCTTATTTTGGCATGTGGGGACAGCAAATCTATTATTCAATTTATCTCTCCTTTGATCTCTCTTTCTTTACTAACCATTCACAATTCTAAGGTGTCTTTTTTTTAATATTTATTTTTTAGGTGTAGATGGACACAACACAGTGCCTTTATTTTTATGTGGTGCTGAGGATCGAACCCGGGTCCCACCCATGCTAGGCAAATGCTCTACTGCTGAGCCACAATCCCAGCCCTAAGGTGTCTTAATGTGTATTTCTCATCTTAGATTTTTATGCACTTCACTTGGAGTCTACTGACTTGGGTTTGAGATCTAACTATGGCACTAATTAACTGAGTGATACTAGACATTTCATTTAACATTAGTCAATCATTCATTCATTCTTTTAACAAATATCTATTGAATCCATTTTTGAGTTAGGCGCTGGAATATGACAGTAAATGAGACAAAGTCTCTGCCTTAACAGAGCTTTATAGTTGTGCAGGTTAGGTGCTTACAAAATACAAATAAGCCTGTGAGTATCTCTTTTTCTTTATTTGTAAAGTGGAGAACATAGCACTTTATAGTTCATGTAAAGGTTGAATGAGATAAATTTTAGCAAACATGAAAGTCCTTAGTAAACTATAAAGTTCTGTTAAGTTGAAGGGCATTCTTTTCTTACTCTCAAGCAACTCTTGGTATTATCCATCTAATAGTAGTCATTCAGTCCTCTTACATCGAAACCCATGATCAGATCTTATCCAAATTTGCAATGAATTCCCATTCATTCCAGTAGTCTAACCTCAGTTTTCTCTGTAGCCCCTACCACCGACTCCCCCGACTTGCTGGATTTCATTTTTTATACTTTTGGAAAATTTTCAGTTTGCATTCATTGAGCCATATCCTTCCTTTCACCTTAATCTATTTGGCCATTTATAAAAAAAAACATTTTTTAGTTTTTGATGGACCTTTATTTTATTTATTTGTATGTGGTGCTGAAAATCAAACCCAGTGCCTCACGCATGCTAGGCAAGTGCTCTATCACTGAGCCACAACCCCAGCCCCTATTTGTCCATTCTTTCATTAAATTTTTTTTTTTTTTTTTTGGTACCAAGGGATTGAACCCAGGGATGCTTTACCACCATGCTACATTCCCAGCCATTTTTATTTGTGGAGACAGGATCTTGCTAAGTTGCTGAGGCTGGCTTTGAATTCGCAATCCTCCTGCTTCAGCCTCCCAAGCTGCTGGAATTACAGCCATGTGCCACCATGCCCAGCTCATTAAAAAAAAAAAAAAATTATGAGTATCTAATATGTTTTGAGCATTAGGAATACAGAGGGGGCAAGACTTGCCTTGACAGACTTTATAAATCTAATCAGGAAAACAAACTTTGGACAAAAAGTTTAATGAAGTGATTATAATAAAAGGCATAAAGTAAAAGGAAAGTGTGAGATGGAATGGAGAGTTTATTCTTTTTTTTTTTAACTTTTTAAAATAACATTTATTTATTTATTTATGTGCTTCTGAGGATTGAACGCAGTGCCTCACACATGGTAGGCAAGCACTCTACCACTGAGCCACAACCCCAGCCCCAAGAGTTTATTCTTATTATGTAGGATAATTACAGTGATTTCTGTCCCCTATTAAATATAATTAGCTCTTTGATGTCCTCCCAAAGTCATTATGTAATTTAAAACACTTTATCATAATTGAAGATCAAGAGCCAGGCGCTGTGGCACATGCCTGTAATCACAGCAGCTCAGGAGGCTGAGGCAGGAGGATTGAGAGTTCAGAGCCAGCCTCAGCAACTGTGAGGTGCTAATCAACTCAGTGAGACCCTGTCTCTAAATAAAATACAAAATAGGGCTGGGGATGTGGCTCAATGGTCGAGTGTCCCTGAGTTCAAACCCTGGTACCTCCCCACCACCAAAAAATAACAATTGATGATAAAGCCTTTATCTTACTTTCCCTAGTTCCTTAGCGATGTTTGTTACATACCTGTATGTTTATGTGAAAAGAATGTACTTTAGCCGAACACAGTGGTGCTGGCCTATAATCCCAGCTACTCAGGAGGCTGAAGCAGAAGGATCAAAAATTTGAGGCCATGGGCTGGAGTTGTGGCTCAGTGGTGGAGCGCTTGCCTCGTACATGTAAGGCATTGGGTTCAATCTTCAGCACCACATAAAAACAAATAAGTAAAAATAAAGTTGTTGTGTCCATCTACAATTAATAAAACATTAAAAAATTTTTTGAGGCCAGACTGCAATTTATCAAGACCCTATCTCAAAATTAAATTTTTATTAAAATATTTATTTTATGTTTTTAGTTTTCATGGACACAACATCCCCATTTCATTTTTATGTGGTGCTGAGGATCGAACCCAGCGCCCCACGCATGCCAGGCGAGTGTGTTACCGCTTTAGCCACATCCCCAGCCCAAAATTAAACTTTTTTTTTATTTTTAAAATATTTTTTAGATGTTGACGGACCTTTATTTTATTCATTTATTTATATGCGGTGCTGAGAATCTAACCCAGGGCCTCACACATGCTAGGCAAGTGCTCTACCACTGAGCCACAACTCCAGCCCTCAAAATTAAACTTTTTAAAAAGGACTGGGGATGTAGAACACTTTGCTAGTATATGGTAGGCACTGGACTTGACTCCCAGTACTGTAAAATCCAAAGGAAACCAACAAACCAAAAACATGGATTTAGATGTTACTTGCTTAGCCATTTAAGATGGGGGAAAGTTACTTAAACTTTCTGATTCTGTTTCCTTAGTACAATAATAATAAAAATGATACTTTCCATTTTGAGTCATAGTGAAGGTTAAATAAGTGTATGAAGGAATTAATACTGTGTCTGGTTCATTATAAGTATTCCAAAATGTTAATATCATTTTTATTTTAAGTTTTATGCTCATTCCAAAAATCCTTTGTTGCCTTTTTACTAAACTTTTATTTTGCAAACAATAAACTCTTTTTTGTAGAATTTAACCTTTATTTTATTTATTTGTTTTTATGAGGTGCTGAAGATCAAACCCAATGCCTCACACGTTAGGCAAGTGCTCTACTACTGAGCTACAACCCCAGCCCCCCTGACATTAAGCTCTTAATGTAGTCAAGTAAAATATTTTTTGAGTATGGTAAATCAAATGTTTTTATCTTATTGGCTATTTTGTCTCCCTACTTCCCCAGGTATAGTGAACATAGCTGTGAACAATGTTCAGGAGTTGATTGTCGCAGCGGACATGCTACAATTAACTGAAGTTGTTAATCTTTGCTGTGAATTTCTCAAAGGACAAGTTGATCCATTGAACTGCATTGGAATCTTTCAGTTCTCTGAGCAAATTGCCTGCCATGATCTTTTGGAATTCACAGAAAACTACATCCATGTCCATTTCTTGGAGGTTCATAATGGGGAAGAGTTCCTAGCACTTACAAAAGATCAGCTGATCAAAATATTACGAAGTGAAGAGCTTAGCATTGAGGACGAATATCAGGTCTTCTTAGCTGCAATGCAATGGATTCTGAAAGATCTGGGAAAGAGAAGAAAACATGTGGTAGAAGTGCTGGACCCAATTCGATTCCCTTTATTACCTCCTCAGAGACTTTTAAAGTATATAGAAGGTAACTTTCTCACTGTCTATCAAATTAATTGATCATCAAATGGCTTTTTCTCTGAAATTTAATAGTGTTTTCATTTTTTGATTCAGTAACACATCTATTGAAATTATGTAAGGTACAACTTTGGTGAGTAGACAGTATTTTGATATTTCTACTCCCTATTTTAATGAAATTCTTATATATCTTTTTCTGAAATTAATAAAACAGATTAGTGTTATAAAGTTACTGACAAAACTAATACTGATCTGCTATTGTTGATGGTACTAATTATTTCAAGATAAGATTTCCTTTTACCATTCTGAAATTTTCAGCAAATCTTAATATTTAAGGAAAATGCTTATATTAAAAACAAAAGCAAAACTGAATAAATGCCTCTCACTATAAAATGAATTTTATATTGATATAATATCATAGCCTCTGAGTAGCCTTTGAATTAGCTTTAAATCCCCGCTTTGCTGGGGATTGAACCTTGGACCTTATACATGTTAGGCAAGTGCTCTTCCATTGAGCTGTATTCCCAGGCCCAAAGCTAAACTTCTTTCTGAAAATATTTGTACCATAGCATAAAATGGGTTTTAATCTGTATATTAGAGATATTATAAAATTTAAATTTCTTTTAAAAAAGTTCTTTATATTTTAAAGATTTGATACTTTTACTGTCCTCATGCATTAAAACATTAGGTTGTAACAATTACAGATGATCTTCCTACAAATTAAATAACACTAGTAAGCATCAAAGGTGTAATTCTGTGAAGAAATTATTTTGAATAATTGCTAGTTTTTCTCCACTCTTGGCAGTGTTAAGAGAATTTTGTAGGTTTTTTTTTGAGTGATATTTTTATTAGTACATATAGTGTTAATTGTTACTTGCAATAGTTATTTCCTATACAGTTGCCACAAACACTAAATTAGCAAATATCGAGCTATTTCTCCTAGATGATATATGGAGTTAGCTTCCTACAAGCCTCTGGTCACAACATTTTTGTTCTCCAATCAATACGAAGCTTTATTTTATGTGTATTTTAATCTAAAAATACCTTAACACATATTGTTGATTTATTAACATTGAACTCATGGCCAAGCACTATAACTTATTCCTGAATGAAACTTGCCTAATACAAATAGTCTACCCTCAGATTCCTTGGTAAATTGGTTCCTGAACCCCCAAGGATACACAAATCCACACATGCTTAAGCCCTTTATATAAATGGTATTTTCATATGACCAACACAATCCTTCCATGTATTTTATATCATCTCTCTATATAATGCAAATGCTATATAAATAGTTATTGTACTGTTTTGTGTAGGGAATAATGACAAGAAGAAAGTCTGTACATGTTTAGTACAGATAATATTTTTTCCCAATTATTTTTATCTGCCATTGGTTGAATACATGATATAGAACCAACAGATATGCAGAGCCAACTATGTTTTCCCTGTGAGGCTCATAATAGCCTTGGTGCACATGGGAATACTACATAGTACTTGAGTACTAGAGTTGGGGACTATTTTAAACAGCGAAATCAACAAAAAGAAAAAAATTGCAAAAAACATGGCCTAAAGTAGACTGAAAAAGGTGGTTATTTACATTCTAAGAGCTGTAATAACAAGGCAGAGTGAATCCTTCTTCAATCTCATCCAGAAAGTACATATGAGATGATTCAAATTTTTTGCCATTCTGCACATGTCGATGAACAACTACAAAAGTACTCCAAATATTAATTTGGAGGTTAAAATACTTTTTAGTGAGTAGGGGTTATTCACAAATAGGGACTCCTCAATTAATGAGGACTGGCTGTATTTAAATGCTAAAACAAGGGAGAGGAATTACCCATACATACTTTTGTATGAGTCATGTGAAAATTTAGGAATGGATAAAGGTTTTTTTGTCTGGGTTGGCTTTCTCAAGTGCCCAGGATAGAGAGTGCTAAGGGGAAATTCCTTTGCTAGGAGCAAGGCAGGGTTACCCATATTGGGGCTTGTTTTCCTACAGCTTTTTGTGATTAAAATTAAGTCTACCACTGTTTTGTTTTGTTTTTAGTACTAGAGTTTTAACCCAGCGGTGCTTTACCATTGAGATACATCCCCAGCCTTTTTTATTTTTCATTTCAATTCAGAGTCTTGCTAAGTTACTTAGGGTCTTATTAAGTTGCTGAGGCTGTCCTCGAACTTGCAATCCTCCTGCCTCAGTCTCCTGAGCCAGTGGGAGTATAAGCATACATCATCGTACTGGGCTCTTCCACTGTTTTTTAAGCAGGCCCAGTAGTTATCATATGAAGGTATTTTACTGGAGGAAAAATCTTCAGTGTGTCAGGGAGAAGTAAATTGTGGAGTGTGTGTGTGTGTGTGTGTTGTGTGGGAAATTGAACCCAGGGACACTACCTGGGTTCACTACTCAGCTACATCTGCAGCCCTGTTAATTTTTAAGTTTTGACACAGGGTATCACTAAGTGCCCAGGTTGGTCTTTCACTTGTGATCCTCTTGCTTCAGCCTCTGGAGTTGCTGGGATTACAGGCATGCACCTGCATGCTGGGCTGAAATTGAGGATTTTTAAAAAGTCAACATTAATATTTTTCAACTTCGAAACTTTGGTTATATTTTAGAAAATATGGGCAATCTATTAGAGAAAAACAAGATGACTCCACCACAAAATTCAGAGAAGGAGCAAAATACTTAACCTAAGTAATTAAATTACATTATGTGAATGTGTAGACTTTTCTGCCTAATTTGTGGCATATGCTTATTATAAAAAGTGTAGGTAATACAAATATATAAAAAGCAACAAACAGGAGCTGGGTGCAGTGGCTCACAGTTATAATCCTAGCAACTCTGAAGGCTGATGCAGGAGGATTGCAAGTTTGAGACCACAGGGCAACTTAGAGATAACCTATCTCAAAATAATGTGTGTGTGTGTGTGTGTGTGTGTGTATGTATGTTATAATAATACATAATATAGGGGCTGGAATTGTGGCTCAGCGGTAGAGCGCTCACCTAGGATGGGCGGGACCCGGGTTTGATTCTCAGCACCACATAAAAATAAAGGCATTGTGTTATGTCCATCTACAAAAAAGATTCATATTCTCTCTCTCTCTTTAAAAAAAATACACAATATATATTATATATTATATATATATATATATATATATATATATATATATATATATATGCACACACACACACACACATATATGTGTATAAAAAGGCTCAATGGTAAAATGCATGCAAGAGCAAGGTCCTGGGTTTGATCCCTAGCACTACAAAGTAAAACAATAAGTCACCCAAAGTCTGTTTCTTAGAAATAGCCAGTTTTAATTCATATATAGGAAATATGTGATATAGAGGAGGATTGATGATAGGTAGTTCGTTGGATGGTCTTTAGAAAAAAATTTTAGTAAGAATAAGAATCATGATACATGTACCATTTATAATATAAAAATTTAGTTAAATTTCACTAAAAGTTAACAAGAATAAGAATCCTGGGCTGGGGCTGTAGCTCAGTGGTAGAGCACTTGCCTAGCATGTGTGAGGAGGCATGCTAGGTTCGATCCTTAATACCACATCAATCCTAGGTTTGATCCTTAGCACCACATAAAAATAAACAAATAAAATAAAGGCATTCTGTCCATCATCAACTACAAAAAAATTTTTAAAAAGATAATTTTTTTATATATACTATTTATAATATAAAAATTTAGTTTAATTTCACTAAAAATTAACAAAACAAGAAATAGAAGCAATAATTAATTTCCAATAAGTATTTCTTCATCTCAAGAAATAATCTTAAAGGTTCATATGAAATTAAGGGCAAAATTATTTAAAGATGAAAGCATAGTTCCATATTTTTAAAAAATTTTTTTAGTTGTTGATGGACCTTTATTTTATTTATTTATATGTGATGCTGAGAATCGAACCCAGTGCCTCACACATGTGAGGCAAGCACTCTACCACTGAGCCATGACCCCAGCCCATATTTAAATATTTTTTAAATATTTTTTTTAGTTGTAGATGGACACAATACCTTTATTTTATTTATTTTTATTTTTATGTGGTGCTGGGGATCGAACCCAGTGCTTCACGCATACTAGGGAAGCACTCTACCATAGTACAATCCCAGCCCCATAGTTCTATATTAAAACAGTTATCAAACTCTGGTAAGAAAAATGAGGTACTTAGCATTTTTATTTTTCTTCTCTCCTACTCTCGGTCAAGATTTATAGCCTTTATTTATATAGGTATTTGCAATCATGATTCCCTTAGTTCTATGCCATTATCTCTGTACTTAAATAAATTTGATGATCTCCACCAGGTTTTCTTCCACCGAGTGCGGTGGCACATGCCTGTAATCCTAGCGGCTTGGGAGACTGAGGCAAGAGGATTGCCAGTTCAAAGCTAGCCTCAGCAATGGCAAGGGCTAAGTAACTCAGTGAGACCCTGTCTCTAATAAAATACAAAATAGGGCTGGAGATGTGGCTCAGTGGTTGAGTGCCCCTGAGTTCAATCCTTGGTACCCCCCACCAAAGTTTATTTAACAAAAAGCTTAATATGAAAATATACATGCCCTGATTTTTATATCCTAGTTTTAAATAGGCCTTTTGGAAAAGGGTCATAGATTTCTCTGCTAAACAGCCATTTTTTTAATACTCATTCCAAGACTTCTAACATGATGATTCTATTTCCTAGTATTATCACATTCCATTGTTGTTCTGTTCCCCACTAGTTGCCATCTCCATCCTCATCTATCACAAGATTCATGAAAGGGTCAAATCCCCACAATATTCCTTGGACATGTCTGCCACCATTTCTTTTCTTTTTTTTTAAATATTTATTTATTTATTTTTCGGTGGACACAACATCTTTGTTTGTATGTGGTGCTGAGGATCGAACCCTGGCCGCACGCATGCCAGGCGAGCGCGCTACCACTTGAGCCACATCCCCAGCCCCCACCATTTATTTTCAATGATAACTTCTCTTCCATAAATGTTTTCAGCTTGAGAGGGTAGAGCTTTGCTCTTGTTGCCTATTCAGCAGGCTCAGAGATGCTTTGAGACAGAATTGGCAGCCTCTTCACACTATTTCGGTCTTATTATTGGTCTTGAATCAAGGCCTACTTAACCTACCTAGAAATGTATTCCAAGAGTATGGTCCTGTAAAGAACCCCACCATGCTGGAGATCCAGCCCAGGTTCTGGTGCCTGCTAGGCAAACATTTCATTCCTAAGCTATACCTCCAGCTAAGACTTTTTCTTTTAATGGTTTAGTTTCCTCAACTTTCTTCTGAGTTTTGCTTTTTCATTGTTCATCCTTTCTCCAAATTTTTAATTATTGGTGGGAATTCTCCAGAGTTTATTATTTGACCTTTCCTCAAAATTCTTGTGGGATGTAGAGATAAAGCTAGGGAAATAGAAACAAACTAAGAGACAGTCCCTTATTAGCATATATAGTGCTTTGTGCAAATTAGAAAACAGTGCTCTTTTATTGGGGCTAGGTCTTAAAAGTTGGCAAAAGAAGACAGGTTGATTTGCATCCTCAGTTTACCTCAGCTAAGCACCCTTAAGAAGGGACAACCTGCCCAGTCATACTCAAGAGCGTTTTAGAGAAATGGTCCTCATTCCACCAGAATTTTTGTCTCCTGTTTTGCCTATCGTTTTTTAAAATTTATAACATAATTTTGTATCTTTTTTGTTATTAGGTTGAAAATTAGATTTTTTTTACTATTTTTTAAGATAGTTTTGGTCCCCTTACACTTTTTCATTTTTATTTAGAAATCCTTATATGTGAGTTTTCAAACTAATATTGTGAGCATATTTTTAAAACAATTTTTTGATTTAAAGAAAGTATATTCCTTAGTAGCAATGAGAAAATAATATTTGATATTGAGGGAACAAATGCCATCGTTTGATGATGATTTGAGTACAAAATGTGTTTTATTTCTAGAAATGTGCCTTTTGATAGCATTTAAGAGTTATTTGAAATATTGTCTTTTTAAATATTGCTCTAGGAGTATCTGATTTTAATCTTCGTGTTGCACTGCAAACACTTTTGAAAGAGTACTGTGAGGTGTGTAAATCTCCCAAAGAGAACAAGTTTTGTAGTTTTCTGCAGACATCTAAGATCCGACCTCGGAAGAAAGCAAGAAAGTACCTGTATGCAGTAGGTGAGGACCTTTAAAAAAGTAATAGAAATTATCTTTATTTTCAGAAGCAAAACTTTTTAATATTTTTGTTTTTAATATACATGTCACAATATGTAATTAAAAATGTAATATTTAATTTCACATTCAGGTTACAGATTTATAAATTATATTTGTGTAGCATAGTAAACATTTTTTAAAATACATAGCTACTTAATTTGTCATCTGTTATTCTGTGATCTGAATGTTTGGGCTCTTAGATTATTAGCCAGTTATCAAATGACTGACTAAAGAAACATTGCTTTAAAATTTGAAATTTTGAATTCAAGTAAAAAATGTAGAGAATAAATCTCAAATTTTTGAACTATTTTAGTCATTGGTACAATAGAAATCAATGGTCTCCAAAGTGTCAGGTGCAGCATGATTTATCAGAATACCCAAGGAGCATACTAAAATTTCTTTTCATTTTTAATTTAAAAGCATTAAACCTGATAAATTTTTGATATGTAAGGTGAAATGTTTTCCAGATCAATATATATGAAATAGTGTTTATGTAAGTGCTTTATATATGATATAATTTATAATTGCATATATTTTATATGTAATATGTAAATTTTCACCATTGGAATGCATACTATAAATTTTTACTGATGGGATGTGCAATCAAAACAAGGATTTCAATCTACTATTTTTAATTGAAAAAGACACTAATAGAAGTCATAGTGAAACTTTCTAACTAAATAGATAATCAGTGCCTAGATTTTTTATATATATATGTATTTTTTTTTTTTAATATTTATTCATTTATTTAGTTTTCGGCGGACACAACATCTTTGTTTGTATGTGGTGCTGAGGATCGAACCCGGGCTGCACGCATGCCAGGCGAGCGCGCTACCACTTGAGCCACATCCCCAGCCCTATATATATGTATTTAATATTTATTTTTTAGTTGTAGTCGGACACAATACCTTTATTTTATTTATTTATTTTTATATGGCGCTGAGGATCAAACCCAGGGCCTCTCATGTGCTAGGTGAGTGCTCTACCACTGAGCCACAACTCAGCCCCTAGATTTACATTTTATCTAACATTCTGTTATCATCAGACTGTATCATCAGACCTTCTCCTTGCATTTAAGCCATAGTCTTTCAGGGCTTGGCACATTTAAGAATAATATATTTGTATGTTATTTTTTATATATGGCAACATAAATAATGCATTTATTTCTTGGTATACAATAGTTATAATAAATGTTTAGAGGTAGATGGCTAAATTTTCCTCATTACTGTTATTCTCATATTGAGTAGTAAAGGATTTTCTGTTTACTTCCTTTTTTTCTTTTGTTTAGGTGGATATACGCGGTTGCAGGGGGGGCGCTGGAGTGATAGCAGAGCTCTCAGCTGTGTAGAACGTTTTGACACTTTTAGCCAGTACTGGACCACTGTGTCTTCACTTCATCAAGCTCGATGTGGACTGGGAGTTGCAGTTCTGGGAGGGATGGTCTATGCTATTGGAGGTAATAATAAAAATGCCTTATTTCACTTATTAATCTAGTTGGCTACATTTTTTTGGTACTATCCTCTCTCCTCAGCCCCTAGTTCACTGCATTCTTATATGTCTTATATATAAATGCTAGGTGCTATGTGATATACATAGATATAGTTACACTCTATAAAAATTTTTTTTTGTGTGGTGCTCAGGATCGAACCCTTGTGCATGTGAGGCAAGCACTCTACCTACTGAGCTATATTCACCAGCCCCCAAATATTTTTTTTATTGAATTGATCAAAGAAAGAAAACAGAAGTTGTTGAATGATTCATATCAGACAGATCCTGTGATTTTTTAACAAAACAGAATACTTAGGTTTGGTTTTAATAAAAAAAAGGTTGTTTATAAAATGTAATAAGCCATCTATTTGAACTTTACTTATATGTCTAATGTGCACTTCAGACTTAACTTGTCTAAACTAAACTCTGATTTCCTCAGGTCTTAAGTCTGTTTCTTTCCCAGGGTTTGCCATCTATAAATTGTAACCATGATTTACTTAGTGACTTAGGACAAAACTTCAGTCATACTTGATACCATTCTTTCTTTTATAACCCCTATTCAATTCTCCAAAATATAGAACGGTATACCTTCTTCATTAGTATAGTATAATACCTTAGTTTTCCTGATTCTATTTTTGTTTCTCTAAATCTATTCTATACATTATGGCCTATGATGTTCTTCTAACATTCAGGTCTGATCATGTCATTGCCATACTCTGAAATGGCTTCCTGTTCACTTCCCCACCCCAGGCCCCCCCAGTACTGGAATTGAACCCAGGAGCATTCTACAACTGAGTACATCCCTAGCCCTTTTTATTTTTTTTTATAAGTTTATTTATTTATTTTAATTAGGTATATATGACAACAGAATGCATTTTGATTCATTGTACACAATTGCAGTACAACTCTTCATTTCTCTGTACATGATGTAGCATTGCACCATATGTGTAGTCATACATGTACCTAGGATAATAATGTCCATCACATTCTTTTATTTTATTTTGAGACAGTTTTTCTTATGTTGCCCAGACTAGCCTTGAACTTGCTTTCTCCACCTCCCAAGTTGCTGGGATTACCAGGCATGGGCTACTGTGCCCTTTCCTGTTTACTCTTAAGATCAAAACCAATCTATAATATCCTTCAAGGGCCCTACATAATATCTGGTTTCTGTCTAGCTCTCAATCTCTTAAATCTCACTCCTACCATTCTTCCTTTCATGTGGTTGTTTTTTTTTTGGGGGGGTCTGTTTTCTTTGACATAATATATTTATTTATTTATTTATTTATTTTTATGTGGTGTTGAGGATCGAACCCAGCGCCCCATGCATGCCAGGCGAGTGTGCTACCGCTTGAGCCACATCCCCAGCCCATCTTCCCCTCATGTTTAACTGTACTGTCCCTCTTGCCTTTTTCTTGGAAAAGTTACCTGAGTTCTAGTTTAATTGTTTTAGTTTTCTCAGTTGTAAAAGAAAGAAGATGTAAAACTTACTCAAATATTCATTCTTTTAAACAGAATGATAAATTTGCTCTTATTATAGAACTCATGTTTGAGAAATAGTGCATGACCTCTGTTTGTAAAATTTGTACTATTATTCTACCAGTTAGAAAAAAACAATGTGTTTATTTAGAAACTGGACCTCTGATCATGATTTTGTTTTTCTTTTTTTCTTTTTTTTTGGTTCTGGGGATTAAATTCAGGGGTGCTTACCCACTGAGCCACATTCCTATTATCTATTTCTAATTCTACCACTCAAACAATCCATGTAATTTTTTTGAATTTTATTTAGAGACAGGGTCTCACTGAGTTGCGTAAGGCCTCCCTAATTTGTTGAGGCAGGTTTTGAACTCTCTGACAGCTGCTGGGATTACAGGTGTGCACCACTGCTCCTGGCTTGCTTTTGTGTTTTTTTAAACATAGGTAAGAAGTCCATTAGCTGGATGCAGTGGTTCATGCTTATAATGCCAGTGACTCAGGACACTGAGGCAGGAGGATTGTGAATTCAAAGCAAGCTTCAGTAACTTAGTGAGACCCTAAGCAAATCAGTGAGACCCTGTCTCTAAATAAAAATAAATTAATAAAAAAAAAAAGGGCTGAGGATGTTGCTTAGTGGTTAAGCACCCCTGGGTTCAATCTCTGGTA
This sequence comes from Marmota flaviventris, assembly GCF_047511675.1. NCBI lineage: Eukaryota > Metazoa > Chordata > Mammalia > Rodentia > Sciuridae > Marmota > Marmota flaviventris. The sequence continues at coordinate 35,288,703 of NC_092507.1, read as the reverse complement.
CCAAAAGAAAAAAAAGTTCATCAGCAATAAATATTCTTTGTCTCCATCCTGAGTGAATTCAGAGGATCAGAATATGGTTATCTTCCCAGGACTCCCAGAGCACTTGACAGTGTGATTATGTAGAACTTCACTATTTAGCCTTATAGTATTTGCTAATTGATTCTTGTCAGCTCAGGTGGTTGTGATGTTCTTAACCAAGAACAATTTTTTGAGCTTTTCTTTATCTGGCATATATTAGGTTCTCAACTAGCAGTTATGTTCAGTAAGCATAATTATCATGTTTACATTGACATATAATTCATGAACATAATACATTTCTTATTTATTTAGGTGTGCCTTAATTTAAAATTTTTAAATTTTCATTTATTAATTTATTTTTGTGGTGGTGGGGATTAAATCCAGGGCTTATGTTCACTTAGCACATGCTATAACTCTGAGCAACACCTCCATCTCCCCGATTTACCTTTTTTTTTCTTTTAATATTTTTAGTTGTGTAGGGACACAATACCTTTATTTTATTTATTTTTTTTATGTGGTTCTGAGGATCGAACCCAGTGCCTCACACATGCTAGGTGAGCACTCTGCCACTGAGCTACAACCCCATCCCCCTAGACAAATTTTTAGAATGTGTTTTAAAATACTATTTTAAGTAGTATGTTTTTTAAAATTTTCTTTTTCTGTTTGTTGCTACATAGGGTTATGGTTACATTAAGCCACAAATTGTACCAAGACCAGCTACCCAAACTAATACTTGAAAAAATATAGTAATGTTAAAATACTAATTGTGTCCTCTGAAATTGCATGGATTAGCTGGGTCTGGTGGTGCATATCTGTAATCCCAGCCACTTAGGAGGCTGAAGAAGGAGGATCACAATTTCCAGGCCAGGATCTGCAACTTAGTGAGACTTTGTCTCAAAATAAAAAATTGAAAGGACCCGGGATATAGCTCAGAGAAAGTACCTCTGAGTTCAATTTCTATACCTACCCCTCAAATTACATGGATTGTTTGAGTGGTAGAATTAGAAATAAATAATAGGAAAATTGCCTTTATTTCATAAATAGGCTTAAATGACAGTTCTGTAGATTCAAAATAATGCTTGCTGAGCAAATGAATTTAATGATATTTTAAAATCACATAACAGTTGAATTGTCTAAAACAGAATGTTATTGAATATTGTATTATGGTTCTGTGGTTTAGCATTACTAAATCTTTTGTTGTGTGTCTCTTATTTAAACCAGGTGAAAAGGATTCAATGATTTTTGACTGTACTGAATGCTATGATCCAGTTACTAAACAGTGGACAACTGTAGCTTCAATGAATCACCCCCGCTGTGGCTTGGGAGTGTGTGTGTGTTACGGGGCTATCTATGCTTTAGGTAATTATGCTGTTCAGTTTAAGAATAACTAATATTATTTGAATTCTTAGGTTCTGATTACTTTATAGATGTTCCTTCTCTCCAATAAAAAATGTGTATCTTTTCAAAACTATTAATTCCTATTCTCAAATTTGTATTACTTGAAGAATATTGTCAAGTATGGGGTTTTGTTTTGTTATGTTTTTACAGGGCTTCTCTATTATCACTTCTTTTGACTTTTCTTTTTTATTCTCTTTAAGTATGAAGTTTTAAAAGGAGATAGTGCTAAAATATAGATGAGCTATCCAAAGAAACACTCTAGCTGACTGGCTAAATCTCATGATTTTGATTAAGTATATAACATTTCTAGCACTCTGAATGGTAGTCTCCCCCCGCTTTTTTTTTTTTTTTTTTGTCATTTTTTCTTTAACTCACTGTGTGGAACTCATATTCTTCCCATACCTCACCATTAAAACCTATTCTGGAAAAGATATCAGTTATCTGAATGTGAATTTAGTGCATTATATTTTATCACTCCCATAAGTACTTTCATTTTGCAATTATACTTCAAATAACAGGAAAAAAAAACATTTTCAATTTCAAGAGTTGGAGAATGATAAGAAAATGCTATTGGGGTGAGGGCCTCTTTGAAGTTCCTAAAATCACACTAAATAGGTAGTATACTCTGATTAGGTTTAGAACTGATCTTGATTAGTATAACCATTCTGAATTTGTAGAAATCATTTCAAAAGGTCACTTTGAAAAATACCTTGTTTCCTTTGCAATATGTTGAACTTTTTGCTTTGTTTTCTGCCTAGTGAAAGACCCAAGTTTTGCTTTTGATCATTTTCTAACTTCATGTCATCTTGGACAAATTACCTCTCTGGTTCATGTAATACTCATCCATAACATGAAGTAGTTAGATGTTTTCTAAAGTCTTTGTCATAGATAAGTTTCCTTTATCCCAAAAGTAAACATTTTTCTATTTGATTGCAGGTGGATGGGTTGGAGCTGAGATAGGTAACACCATTGAACGATTTGATCCTGATGAAAATAAATGGGAAGTAGTTGGCAACATGGCTGTATCACGATACTACTTTGGGTGCTGTGAAATGCAAGGTAATAACTTTCTTTGTTTGTTTGTTTTTTAGTTGTAGTTGGACACAATACCTTTATTTTATTTTTATGTGGTGGTGAGGATCAAACCCAGTGCCCCTGCATGTGCTAGGCGAGTGCTCTAACACTGAGCCACAACCCCAGCCCCAAGGTAATAACTTTATAAACCATTTTTCCACAAGATATATGTGGAAGTATGTGTGTTTGTGTGTGTGTGTGTATCTGTGTATATACATACACATGTATTTAAATTATGTGAGTTCGGGGCTTTATCTTCACAATGATATATTTTGGGTCTGTTAGTATTAAATGATTGACACTAGAAGTATAAATCTTTTACCTCATATTATTAATCTTTATTTCTGTATTGCCAAAACAATTGATTTTTTTCTGTAATAAACAAAGCTAGATAAAAATATCCAGGTAGGGACTGGGATTGTGGCTCAGCAGTAGAGCACTCGCCTAGCACGGGGGGACCCGGGTTCGATCCTCAGCACCACATGAAAATAAAGGCATTGTGTTGTGTCCATCTACACCTAAAAAATAAATATTAAAAAAAATTCCAGGTAGGCAGACATACCTGATTATGCATTTCAAATGTAATCCATTATTGTCATTTTCTCCCATGAACACCTGAGTTAGTTTTTTAAAGTTAGGGAGATAGCATCAAAAGCAGTTTTCACTGTAGCCCACACAGTGGTGGACGCCTTTAGCCAGAGGCTAAAGCAGGAGGGTTGCAAGTTGGAGGTCAGCCTTAGTAACTTATGGAGACCTGTTTCAAAATTAAAAAAAAAAAAAAAAAGGTTGGGGATATGGATTAGTGGTAAAGTGCCCCTGAATTAAATCCCTGGTACCAAAAAATAAATGAACAACAACAACAAAAAAAACAAAAACAAACAAAGAACAGTTCTCATGTTCTACCTACAGACTTCTTTGGTGCATGGACATTATTTTGTCTACTCTAAGAAGTAGGTAGCAAGCACTGACAAATAGAACCCAATTCTGTTTAGGGTTAGAGAGCAAATTATATGTATCTGTGGAGCAGGAAGCAATTTTCCTATTGTTGTATAATAGCTCAGCCTATAGTTTCCAATTCAAGTTCTTTATGCTTTGTGGATATTGTACCTTTTCTGATTTCCACCAGCATTTAAATGTTCAAATTATATGATCGGACTATATTTTATTGTTTAACATCATAGTATTCTCTAATTATTTTTTATTTAATATTTTTTATCTTCCCATCTAAAATTATAGAGCTAGAGAGGGATCTTAGAAATTATGTCTACATAAACTCTTTTAATTTATAGATAAGGAAGATGAAGATGAGCAAAGTTGTGAGTTGTCTTTTCTCATCAGTCATTACTGGCAAAACTGGAGCTAAAAGTTTACTAACGTTCACTCTGTGTTTCTTAAGATTTCACTCTTTTATAATTTATAGCTTCTCAGTTTAGATCATGAGAAATAAGATTAATAACTCAAAAATAATTTTGGATTGTCAGAACCATTAGTTTTAAGTCAATTTAATGAGCAGCTCTATAAATTTATTCTATTGTACTTTAGTAATTAATCCTGCTACCTAGATATGTAACTATTCCAAATTAAAGTCTCTATTTTATGTCCATCTGAGCAACAGGTAGGTTTTTGCTGAAGAAGACAATGTCATTCCCAGCATGCCATTTGCAGGGGGATGTTCCATGTCCCTTTCCTTTTTTATTTATGGGTAGTAGCACTGGATCTGGAACCTGAGATCACCAAGCAGACAATGAGATAGAAAATCCTTGTCTGACAAATTATTTTGTTATAATATCATTGGGTTCTTCAAGATTCAATGTCACTTTAAATTATATCCCTAATTTTTTGTAACATGCTTAAATGTGAGAAGTGATAATCTAGACTGAAGTTGATTTTTTCTTTTTTAACTTTTTTTAGTTGTTGATAGACATCTATTTATATGTGGTGCTGACAATCGAACCCAGGGTCTCATACATGCCAGGCAGGTGCACTACCTCAGCCACAGACACAGCCCCTTGATTTTTTTCTTTTAAATAATATTGTAAACTCTGGAATGAAATATAGTATTGGCATAGCAAATAGATCACAACTATGACTTTTCATCATTTTATCTTATTTTCTATAGCATCTGAGCAAAAACATTTCATTTCCAGGTTTAATTTATGTAATTGGGGGAATCAGCAATGAAGGAATAGAGCTTCGTTCTTTTGAAGTTTATGATCCACTTTCTAAGCGTTGGTCTCCACTTCCTCCAATGGGAACCAGGAGAGCCTATCTTGGGGTAGCTGCCCTCAATGACTGCATCTATTCTATTGGAGGGTGGAATGAGACACAAGATGCTCTTCATACTGTAGAAAAATATTCCTTTGAAGAGGTAGGTTGGATGATTTCAAATGTTTAGAATCTGGTTTTATTTTATTTTTTAAATGTCCATAAGATCTGTAATGATGTGCTCTATTCCATTCATGAGTTTGATTATTTATATCTTTTTTCTTTTCAAAGATCAACTTTTGGTATCATTAATTTGTTTTCTATTGATTTTCATTTTTTGTTTCCTTGATTTCTGTTCTTATTTTTTTTCCTTCCTCTGATTTATTTGGATTTTTCCCTTCTTTTTCTAGATTCTTAAAGTAGAAGCAGAGATGATTGATCTTTCTTTTTCTATAATATGAGCCTTTAAAATTATGTTTTTTCAAGTACTGCTTTAACTTCATTCCACATATTTTGATATATTGTGTTTATTTAGTATTCATCTTGAAATATTTCATAATTTTCCTGGTAATTTCTTCTTTTGACCAATGGGAAGTATGTTATTGGGTTGAGGGTATAGTTCAGGGATAAAGTGTGTGAGACTCTGAATTCAATCCCAGCACCAAAAAAAAAAAAAAGGAAAAGAGAAATGTGTTATCAAATTTACAAATATGTAGGGATCTTTCAGTTACATTTTTGTTATTTATTTCTCACTTAATTTCATTTTGATCAGAGAACATATTTTGTATTCTGCCATTGTTGGGTGTAGAGTTCCAATGTTGATTAGGTAAAGTTAAGTTTTTAATGTCTTCCCCAGTCTGGCTGATTTGTCCAACCATTCTGTCAGTTAGCAAGAAAGGGACATTGAAATCTCCATCAGTATTTGTGGATTTGTCTGTTTTTCTTTTCATTTCTGTCAGATGTTTCCTTACATATTTTGAAACTCTGTTGGTAGATATGTACACATTGAGATTATTATATCTTCTTGGTGAATTGATATATTTCTGGTTATAAAATGTTTCTATATTTATGCCAAAGTCTACTCCGCCCAATATTAATATAGCCATTAATGCAGCTAAGCTTTCTTTTGATGAATGTTTGCATGGTTTATCTTTTCCTTTACCTCTTCATTCACTCATCATTCATTTATGCATGCATGCGTCTCACGCATGCTAAGCACAAACTTCCCCTCCTATTTTTAGTCTGTGTTTTTATAAACTGCAGACAACATATAGTTGTGGCCTCTTTTTAAATAGAGATGGGCAATCTCTGACTTTTATTTGGATTTTAATTATTGTTTTTTTAAAGATAGGGTCTCATTGTATTTCCCACATGGGTCTTGAACACATGGGCTCAAGTGATCTTTCCGCCTCAGCCTGCGGAGTAGCTGGGCCTGCAAACACATACCACCAAAGTCCACTAATCATCTCTGACTTTTATATGGTTTTTAGAGTTTATGCTTTTATAATGTAATTACAGGTATAGTATAGTTAGGTTTTAGACTTCCATTTTTGTTTATATAATTTGTCTTTGGATTCTTTTTGTCCTCTTTTTGTCTTTATGTTGATTATTTTAGTATTTCATTTTTACCTCTTTTATTGTTTAGTTATTTACATCTTTTCACTTTTTTTTTTTTTACTTTATTTTGTTTATTTATTTTTTTTTATGTGGTGCTGAGGATCAAACCCAGTGCTTCACACATGCTAGGCAAGTGCTCTGCAACTTAGCCACAACCCCACCCCTTCACTTTTTTTCTTTAATGAATACTTTAGTGTTTATATTATTATTGTTGTTGTTGTTGTTATTATTATTATTATTATTATTATTAGGTACTAGGAATTGAATCCAGGGCCTTGCTCATGCTAGGCAAGTGTTCCACCCCTGAGCTATATGTTCCCAGCCCCACATATATATATATATATATTTTTTTTTCCTACATATATATTTTTAATGTATCAAATCTACCTTCAAATGATAACATTCCACTTATAATATAAAAATCTTACTAAAATATACTTTCATTTCCACCTCCCATCCTTTGTGCTATTCTTATACATTTGATGTCTATGTATTGTAAATCCCATGATACATTTTAAACAATTCAAAATTTTAATGAGTTTTTTTATAATTATCCATATAATTATAAATTCAAGTTCTGTTCATTCTTTTAAAGAATTGATTTCTACTTGTTTCATTTTCCCTTAGTTTTAGGGAAAATTTTGCAGGATTGGGGATTGAACCCAGGGCCTCAAGAATGCTAGGCAAGTACTCTACCACTACTGAGTTTTATCCCCGGCCCAAGAACTTCTTTGAATAACTTCTTTAGTGCAGTCTCTGACAGCAAATTCTCTTAGCTTTTGTTTTCTGACCTTTTTTTCCCTCTCCCTGTTTTCTTTCTTTCTTTTTTTTTGCCTTTATTTTAGAAAAATACTTTGTTGAGTAGATTTTTTTTTATTATTGGTTGTTCAAAACATTACAAAGCTCTTGACATATCATATTTCATACATTTGATTCAAGTGGGTTATGAACTCCCATTTTTACCCCATATACAAATTGCAGAATCACATCGGTTACACATCCACGTTTTTATATAGTGCCATACTAGTGACTGTTGTATTCTGCTGCCTTTCCTATCCTCTACTATCCCCCCTCCCCTCCCCTCCCATCTTCTCTCTCTACCCCATCTACTGTAATTCATTTCTCTCCCTTGTTTTTTTTTCCCTTTCCCCTCACTTCCTCTTATATGTAATTTTGTATAACAATGAGGGTCTCCTTCCATTTCCATGCAATTTCCCTTCTCTCTCCCTTTCCCTCCCACCTCTCGTCCCTGTTTAATGTTAATCTTTTTCTCATGCTCTTCCTCCCTGCTCTGTTCTTAGTTGCTCTCCTTATATCAAAGAAGACATTTGGCATTTGTTTTTTAGGGATTAGCTAGCTTCACTTAGCATAATCTGCTCTAATGCCATCCATTTCCCTGCAAATGCCATGATTTTGTCATTTTTTAGTGCTGAGTAATACTCCATTGTGTATAAATGCCACATTTTTTTTATCCATTCATCTATTGAAGGGCATCTAGGTTGGTTCCACAGTCTAGCTATTGTGAATTGTGTTGCTATGAACATCGATGTAGCAGTATCCCTATAGTACGCTCTTTTAAGGTCTTCAGGGAATAGTCCAAGAAGGGGAATAGCTGGGTCAAATGGTGGTTCCATTCCTAGCTTTCCCAGGAATCTCCATACTGCTTTCCAAATTGGCCGCACCAATTTGCAGTCCCACCAGCAATGTACAAGTGTACCCTTTTCCCCACATCCTCGCCAGCACTTGTTGTTGTTTGACTTCATAATGGCTGCCAATCTTACTGGAGTGAGAAGGTATCTTAGGGTGGTTTTGATTTGCATTTCTCTGGTGAACATTTTTTCATGTACTTGTTGATTGTATGTCCTCCTCTGAGAAGTGTCTGTTCAGGTCCTTGCCCATTTGTTGATTGGGTTATTTGTTTTCTTATTGTTTAATTTTTTTGAGTTCTTTGTATACTCTGGATATTAGGGCTCTATCTGAAGTGTGAGGAGTAAAAATTTGTTCCCAGGATGTAGTAGATTTTTTTTTTCTTTTAGCACCTTGAAAATGATGTTTAATTTCTTCTTGCATTGTTTCTAATAGGATGTCAGTATTGATTTTTGTCTTTGCTCCCCAACATGTAATGTGTCTTTTTTTGTTGGCAGCTTTTAAGATTCTCTTTTTGTTATGGGTTTTCAGTAACTTAATTATGACTTTTAGACTTTTAGATTTTATTTTTTTGTAGTTGTAGATGGACAGAATACCTTTATTTTTATTTGTTTATTTTCATGTGGTGTTGAGGATCAAACCCAGTGCCTCACGAATGCAAGGCAAGTGCTCTGCCACTGAGCCCCAGCCCCATCCCATGATGTGACTTTTAGAGTTTGATGTTTGACTTGCTTGGAAGTCATTAAATTTCTCAAATTATGGGATTATAGCTTTCATTAAATCAGAATGCTTTCTGTCTTATTTCTTCAAATATTCTCCAACCCTCTTTCTATGATTCCATTTATATCTTTATAAAACTACTTGATACTTGATATTGTCCTCTAGTCACTGAACTTCTGTTAATTTTTTCCCAGTCATTTTTCTCTCTGCTTTAGCCTGGATCATTTCTTCTATCTTTTTTTTTAAATTAAATTTTTTAATATTTATTTTTTAGTTCTTGGCGGACACAACATCTTTGTTTGTATGTCGTGCTGAGGATCCAACCTGGGCCGCATGCATGCCAGGCGAGTGCGCTACCGCTTGAGCCACATCCCCAGCCCTCTTCTCTTCTATCTTCAAGTTTATTAATCTTCTGCAATGTCAAATCATATCTACAGATTATTTTATTTCAGATATTATATTTTTCAGCTCTAGAAGATTTTTTACTTTCTCTTCATCATATTGGTGTTTTCCTATAGATCCTAGAACATATTAATACCTGGGTTTATTTTTCTTTTATTTTTCTTTTTTAGATGTTGATGGACCTTTATTTTTTTTCATTTATTTATGTGCAATGCTGAGAATTGAACTCAGTGTCTACACATGGTAGGCAAGCTGCTCTACCACTGAGCTAAAACCCTAGCCCTTTAATACCTGTTTCAAAATCCTTATCTGCTAACTTCATTATCTCTATAATTTTGGAGTATCCATTGATTGTTTTTCTTCCTGGTTTGAGTTACAGATGCTACTACGCATCTGGTAACTTTTGATTGGATGCTGGACATTGTGAATGTTATGTTGCTGAGTGTTTGGATTTTGTTTTCTTCTGTTAGTTTTGAGTTTAGTTTCAGTACACAGTTTAATTATTTGCAAAACGTGTCAGTCCTTTTGAGACTTGTTCTTAAACTTCATAGGGAAGGTCTAGCATAGCCTATCCTTCAGGTTAGTCTATCCTTACTACTAAAGCATAACCCTTCTTGGGCCTCTATTGAATGCCCCAAGTGCTCTCTTCACTTTGGCTATTCAGAACTGCAATATCACGCAGCCTTGTGTGAGGTCTGAGGATTGTTCAGCCACAACTCCTGCCATTAGTTGTTTTTGCTTATTCTCATGAAGTCTTACCTTAGCCATTTACCAATGAGTGGTATTTAGCCCAAGACTTTAGGGGACTTCTATCCTCTGGCACTGTTACTTGCAAATATCTGGTACTTCAGCCTCCCAAAACTGATCTCTGTCTCCTAAACTAGGTGACTTTCAGGCTTCACTTGGGATCCCCTACTTGTACTACTATTAAGAAAGCATCCCTAGACATGAAAACTGCCTTGTTTGTTCTTTTTTCTCAGGGATCACAGGTTTATTATTATTTATTACCTGTTATCTAATGTCAAAGCACTGTTTCATTTGTTTTGTCCAATTTTCTAGGTCTTAATGGCAGGAGGACATGTTTGATAAAATTTATCATGTCTGAAATTGGAAATCCTTCCTGTGTCCTTTTGATATATTCCCATTATTCATTGAGCATTTCTTTACTTTCTGTCAAAATAAAACCTTTTAAGTCCGTCTATGCTTTTTCTGTTCTAGCCCTAGAATCAGAAGCCGTAGCTCCTCTTAGTGAAGAACAGTATTTAGAATTCAGATTTCAGTTCCTAACTGCTCCTGAGGAGTTCCTCCTAGGCACTGAGTAAACATAGCTAAGAATTATATGTATGTATATGTGTGTATGTATTCACACATATATTATTCCATAACTCTGAATATATTTGTGCATTTGTATTTTATTTTATTATTTTTATTTTTATTTTAAACAGAGAGTGAGAGAGAGAGAGAGAATGTTTTTAAAAAATTTTTTTAATATTTTATTTTTTAGTTTTCGGCAGACACAACACCTTTGTTTGTATGTGGTGTTGAGGATTGAACCCAGGCCGCACCGCATGCCAGGCGAGCGCGCTACCGCTTGAGCCACATCCCCAGCCCTATTATTTTTAAAAAATATTCATTTTTTAGGTGTAGATGGACACAACAAATGCCTTTTTATTTTTTTATATGGTGCTGAGGATCGAACCCGGGTCCCACCCGTGCTAGGGGAACGCTCCACCACTAAGCCACAATCCCAGCCCAACATTTGTATTTTAAAACCATAAGTTCAGGGGCTAGAGTTGTGGCTCAGAGGTAGAGCACTTGCCTAGTACGTGCGAGGCCCTGGGTTCAATCCTCAGCACCACATAAAAATAAATAAATAAAATAAAGGTATTTTGTCTAACTATAACTAAAAAATAAAAATATTTTTAAAAAATTAAAAAAAAATAAAACCGTAAGTTCATGTGACAGCGTCAATTCCAGTACAACACTTCAAGTTTTTTTCAGCCCTTTCTCCTTTCCATATTTACATACTATCTTCCTTGTCGACTAAAAACTTGACTCCTATTACTATCAATATATTTACTTATTTGTTCATTCAATTTACTTACTTGCTAGATGAAACCAATCTCCCTAGCATACTCACTGTCTTCTCTACTTGTCACCTCCATGCATTACCTATCCCATCACTGTCCATGTGAGCTCTTCCATGTTCCCTCATGCTCTCAGTTACTGAGTTGACTCAATTGTGCTAGAAGGGAAAAGAAGAAAAAGACAGGAAAAGGTTGGGTGTGTCAGCTTTGGTTCACTATTCTATCAAGTATTTGTTCATTGGTTCATTTATCCATCAGAAATACTTACAGATTTCATAGTATGTAAATAGGAATCAGGCACTATGCCCAGAAAGAAGAACAAACTAAACATATATGACCCTGTTCTCAAGGAAGATACATTGTAGTGGGGAATATGGAGAAATAAATAGACAATTACATTATAAAACTTTAACTGCTAAGATACTGAAGTACAAGATGTGTTATGCCTTAGACTTGAATAATGGGAATATATCAAAAGGACACAGGAAGGATTTCCACTTTCAGACATGATAAATTTTATCAAACATGTCCAAATTAATTTCCATGGAAAACTAATTTTTACTTCATTCTTTAAATTTTTTATGTTTTTGGTACTGGGGATTGAACCCACAACAATTTAATCACTGAGCCACATACCTAGCCCTTTTTCATATTTTATTTAGAGACAGGGTCTCACTGAATTGCTTAGGGCCTTGCTAAATTGCTGAGGCTGGCTTTGAACTCTTGGTCTTCCTGCCCCATCCTCCCGAGCTGCTGGGATTATAGGTGTGTGCCACTATGCCTGGCATTTAACAGCTTTATTGGGAAGTAATTCAGCATTTTGATTGTGTCTACTTTTTGATTGTGAAAGTTCAGGTTCAAACATGTTTATGTGGACATATTTTCACTGCTTTTGTGTATATACTTAGGAGTAGAATTGCTGGTTCATGTGGTAAATGTCTTTAACCTTCTTAGGTACTGCCAGAGTGTTTTCTGAAGTGACTTCACTATTTTATAAAATCACAAACAGTATATAATGATTCCAGTAACTCCATATCCAAGGCTTTTTTTTTTTTTTTAATAGCTCTCCAATTAGGGGTGAATTTGTATTTCATTTTAAAATTGAAACAGCTTTTCATGTGTTTATTGGTAATTATTATATCTTCTTTGAAGAAATATCTACTTAATTTGTCCATTTTAAAATTGGATTATTTATCTTTTTATTATGGAGTTGTAAGAGTTCCTTATATAGTCTAGATGCAAGTCCTTTGCCAGATATATGATTTGAAAAAAAAATTATCTTGGGGCTACAGTTGGTAGATTATTTGCCTAGCATGTGTATATGTGGAGCCTCAGCACCACATATAAATAAGTAAATAAAATAAAGGTATTCCGTCTATCTACAACTATTTTTTTAAATTCTGTCATTCTAAGGGTTTTCTTTTATTTTTTATAACTTTAATTAATTAATTAATTTATTTTTATGTGGTGCTGAGTATTGAACCCAGTGCCTCACACATGCCAGACGAGTATGTTATTACTGAGCCATAACCCCAACCCAGTCTTTACTTTCTTAATTGTATTTTTAGAACTACAAGTTCAGGGCTGGAGCTGAGTGCTCGCCTAGCTCATGCAAGACCCTGAGTTCGATCCTCAGCACCACATAAAAATAAATAAATAAAATAAAGGTATTGTCCAACTACAACTAAAAAATAAAATATTAAAAAAAAAGAACCACAAGTTCACACTTTGATATCCAATGTGTTTTTTTTTTTTCTTTTGTTACTTGTTCATTTGGTGTTGTAACTGAAAAAAAAAACATTGCTTAATTTAAGGTCATGAAAATTTACATCTATGTTTTTTCTAAGAGTTTCATAGTTTAAACTCTTGTATTTAAGTCTTTGATTTAATTTTCATATATAGTGTGAAGTAGGGGTTCACCTTTATTCCTTTACCTTTGGGCAATTGTCCCAATTTTTTAAGAGAGAGAGAGAGAGCGAGAGTGAGTTTTTAATATTTATTTTTTAGTTCTTGGCGGACACAACATCTTTGTATGTGGTGCTGAGGATCGAACCCGGGCCGCAAGCATGCCAGGCGAGGGCACTACCGCTTGAGCCAAAGCTCCAGCCCCCAATACCATTTATTGAAAAGATTATTCTATCTCCATTGAATTGTCATGGTGTCTATGTTAAAAATTGTTGGCCCAGGTTGTGGCTCAGTGGTAGAGAACTTGCCTAGCATGCATGAGGCACTGGGTTCGATCCCTGGCACCACATAAAAATAAAAACAAATAAAATAAAGGTACTGTGTCCAACTACAACTAAAATAATTATTTTAAAAAAAGAAAATTGATTGATCATATATCTGAGGGTTAAATTGGGGGATTTTAATTCTCTTCATTTATCTACATGTCTACCCTTATGCCTATACTACACTGTCTTAACTACTGCAGCAATGCAATAACTTTTAAAATCAGAAAGTGTGAATCTGCCTGATCTCTTTTAAAAATTGGATTATCCTTTGAATTTCATATGAATTTTAGAATCAGCTTGTCAGTTTCTGCAAAGAAGCCAGCTGAGTTTGTTGGGTTGTTTGTTTTGGGTTTTATTTATTTTTATTCTTTTGGTAGGGCTTGCATTGAATCTGAGATCAATTGGAACAGTATTGTCATCTTACCAATATTAAGTTTTAATTCATAAACGTGGGATCTTTCCTTTTATTTATGTCATCTTCATTTTGTTTCAACAATGCTTTATAGGTTTCAGTCCTTGTAGTTTGTTGTTTTGATTTATTCCAAATTGTTTTATTCTTTTTGATGCTATTATAAAGTGAATTGTTTTCTTATTTTCATATTCAAATGTTCATTTTAAGTGTGTAGAATGCAGTTAATTTTTGGATATTGATCTTGTTGATGTCAACCTTGCTGCATTCATAGGTCACCAGTTTATTCTTGTTGCTTTGTTGTATAGAGATCAAACCAAGGGCCTTGCACATGCTAGGCAAGTGCTGTACCAGACTTATATGCGTGTGTGTGCACGCGCGCATGTTTACGGGTGTATTCCTCAGGATTTTTCTATATACAAGACTACATCTACTAATAGAGATTGTTTGACTTTATAAGTCTGTATTAAATCTAGATGCATTTTATTTCATTTTCTTTCCTTATTTCCCTGCTAGAAGTTCTGTAACAGTGTTGAATAGAAGTGTCAAAAAGGGGCATCCATATCTTGTAAAGCATAAGGATTTTGATTCTCATTTCTGATAAATTTCAAACTTGGGTGATACTTCAAATAATTTTCACCTTTTACATTGATCTCATTTGGATCTATGTAATGTAGAAAGTGAATCTTTTGAGGATATTTTATGTTACTGATTTTTCTGTATGATTGTGAAATAAATAGGTTTTAGTTCCAAAATTAGTGCTTTTCAATAGTGAGTTATCTTGGTTTTTTAATGCATTAATCTGAAATTGTATTGCTACTATCTACTAAAGTCTTACATCATAGATCCAAATCCTAAAACTATATAAAGCACACTTCTAGTCTTACAAACTATTTTGAGGTCACTTGGAATAAAGAGCAGATATTGTTCTACTACACAAATAGAAATGGAAAAAACAACAGCAACATAGAATGAACTTCATGATCCCTTGTTCTAGTCATAGGGCACTTTGTGAGAGAGTAAAGGTTAGTTCTAATTATAAACATAACCCCAAAGCATCCTAATTTATATAAATCAATTATGGGTATTTTGTGCATTTGTCTATCTGTTAAGATGTATTTTTTTAAAGCTATATTAGCTTTGTGATGTGTTCCATAGTTATAGGTGATCATAGCCTTCAAATTTAATCTGATCCTTCAATTTCAAAGAATTATCTCTGGTTTTGGTATTTCAGAATTTCATTGAAGTTCTGATTTGTCTAAACTGGGTACTAAGGTCAGAACCTCATTGAATTTCTGCCAAAAAGTTCATTTTTAGCATCAGTGTTTACTTAAAAGAATTTTTTTTTAGTTGTAGATGAACACAATTCCTTTATTTATTTATTTTTATGTGGTGCTGAGGATTCAACCCAGTGCCTCAGACATGCTAGGCAAGTGCTCTATCACTGAGCTACAACCCCAACAACCCCCAATGTTCACTTTTATGATTTAAAAAATTTAGTTCATTGTATGCTTTATTTACCGATAATCTATTCTTCGATTACCTGGCTACTTGCTGTTTTCTCTACTTATTATTAGCTTTTCTGTTTTCTTGGAATAGATAGTTTCCCTGAAGTAGGACATTAGTAACGTTGTATTCCATAGACTTAAGTTTCTCAGAACTTCATCCTATATATGATTTATATATAATCTCCTGATCATAATTTTTTTAAATATTTATTTTTTAGTTCTAGGTGGACACAATCTCTTTATTTTATTTTTATGTGGTGCTGAGAATCGAACCCAGTGCCTCACACATGCTAGGCAAATGTTCTACCACTGAGCCGTAACCCCAGCCCTCCTGATCATAATTTTCAATCAGACATGTTTCCTATTATTTTCCTCTAAATTCATTATTTTGTCCATGCCAACTCATTAATTTAAAAATGTTCTAAATAAATCTACCTGGATTGTTAGTTTGAGATTTAAATGTGTTCGAGATTTAAAAAGAACCAGAATATCTGACTTCTTTTTAATATTGTTTTAGTTATCAATATTGTTTTATTTATTTATTTTTATGTAGTGCTGAGAATTGAACCCAGTGCTTCACACATGCTAGGCAAGCTCTCTACCACCGAGCTACAACCCCAGCCCAGAATATCTGACTTTTTAGAGATGTTCTCTATTACCATTTTCTGACACTACTAACATTTATATTTTTCTCTTTTAACCAGGAAAAGTGGGTTGAAGTTGCCTCAATGAAAGTGCCTAGAGCAGGCATGTGTGTTGTAGCAGTCAATGGTCTTCTGTATGTTTCTGGGGGCCGCTCTTCCAGCCATGATTTCTTAGCCCCAGGTACCTTGGACTCAGTTGAAGTTTACAACCCTCATTCAGATACCTGGACAGAAATTGGTAACATGATCACTAGTCGTTGTGAAGGGGGTGTTGCTGTACTATGAAACATAAGGCATAAGCACACAAGCAACATTTTGAAAATGTATGATCTGATCTTTTGCAAATCAAATATTTATTTGGTTATAGGACCCTTTCATTTTATTGAGTTTTATATGTATTGGGTAGATAAGTGACTAATAAGTAATTTTTCTAAAAATGTGAATGAGAAAGGATATGGAATATATCCTAAATTAATAAAGAACTCACACAAACTTGCCAAACTTACCAACAATAGAATTGGTGTTTATGCTCTCAAATTGTCCAATTAAAAATTGTTCTAATTGTAAGAATTGTTTGCTAGAAGCTTCTGAGGAATAACCTTGTTGGCTATTTTTCCAGCACAATTCAAATTGTAACATAACCTGTATATTATGTAGGATTGTTTGCTAGAAGCTTCTGAGAAATAACCTTGTTGGCTATTTTTCCAATGCAATTCAAATTGTAACATAACCTGTATATTATGTAGGAATAATATCCATGAGACAGTTTAAAGATTTGAATCAATGCAGAGCATGGTTTTCTATGGCCATAGTTTAACCTGCAGAGAAAAGCCAGTGAAACAAGTTCCTACTTTTATTTGATGGCAATTTTTACTAGCTCCAAACATTTTATTGGCAGCAGGTATAGTAGGAGGGTGTGTAGCTAATAAATAGGTAAGGTTTTGCTTGTTGATAGCCTAAGAAAAACTTTTACTTGTTCATTTTTTTTGTCTTGAGTCTCCGAGAATGCAAGTAGGGAATTAAGAGGAGGTCCTTAGTGACAGTCTTTGATTGAAATAGATGTTGTAATGGGTGATGGAGCACGGCAAATCGTATTTCACATCTAGACATGTCTTCCTTAATTTCTAGATAGTCACCAAAATTATCTGCTTGGCTTTAGGAAGAGAGATTTTTATTAGATTATCAAGCTTTGTGAACTTTATTTGTACTTGGACAAGCCTCAGTTTACTACAAAGCTATTGCCTGGAGAAGGCTGAATTATAGGTATACCTTGAGCATCCCTAATCTGAAATCTTTAGTCTGAAACTTCTGGAATGCTAATATAATGCTCAAAACGTTTTGGATTTTGGAGTATTTTTTACTTTGGATTTTCAGGATAGGGATGTTCACCCAGTAAAATCTATGTAAATATTCCAAAATCTGAAACACTTTTGGTCCCAGGCATTTCAGATAAGGAATGCTCAACCTGTACCTGTGAAACTTTTTATAGATAATGACTCATAAGTATAAGCTAAAATGCCCTTCTCATCCAAAATTTGTTCTCAAAATTTCTCCTTTTCCCTTGAGAAGCATTCTAAAGAAGTGTTTTATTTTCAATTCTGAAAATTTATCATGTGTATGGATAATCACTTTTAAGTTATTTCTACTGGCCATATGTATTAAAGGTTCTGCATACATTAAAGTTAACTAATTCAAGGATTTGATTTCCTATTTCTTTACTAAGGTCTTTTAGTTTATTGTTAGAAGCATCAACAGCTTAATTAAATAAAAAACTTTGATCAGCATTAAAGACTTGGGTAGCATTCATTTCCAAATATGTTGGTTTGGCCCACGAGGATATTTTCTTTCATAACTTAACTAAAATTCTTGTATTAGCAAAAGCTTATGTACAGAGAAGCCTGTGTCCTGTTCTGTGAGGTATCCTGAGAGTCTAAACGGTCTCACAGATGCCCATTTAGAATCTGTAAGATAGCAAAGAATAAGTATCAAGATGATCTGTAGTCTACAAAAGCTCTAACTCATGTGCCTTTAATATTTCTGGTTATAGAGAATCTGCCTTCTGGTTCAAAGCAGATTTACAAAATACTCCTACAATTTCATTCTCAGTATTGCCTAGTACCAACCTAAAATGGCACTATGAAGAGAGATGTTTTACACTGTCATGGCAGAAATGTAATGTCAAAACAATCAGTTTTGGGGTTTAACAGGTCCAGAAGATCACTGAAAATAGTTAAGTGTAAAACATGCTTATTGTTTCCTAGATGATGACAAGATTTTTTTTAAAAAGAGAATGTATAATAAAGTATGTAGGTTTTTAAATTTTCTTTGTATTAACTTATTAGTTTAGTAGTCACATTTTTGGATTTCTAAACTGGAGTAGAACTACATATTTAGTTTTAATTCCATTTTATGAGCAACAATTAAAGTAGTCTTTCTTCAGGGCTAGGGTTGTATTTTAGCTCTGTGGTAGAGTGCTTGCCTAACGTGTGAGGCACTGGGTTCGATCCTCAGCACCATATAAAAGTAAATAAATAAAATAAAGGCATTGTGTCCATCTACAACTAAAAATATATTAAAAAAAATAAAGTAGTCTTCAAAATGTTTGAATTCAGTATGCTTCTAAATATCCTGTTTAGTACAGGCACAGTAGCACATGCCACTCTCAGAGGCTCATGCAAAGGATAATTTTAGGCCAACAATTTAAAGTCATCTGGGCAACTTTTGTGACATTGTTTCATACATATATTTATATGTGTATCATATATATTTATATTTAGTTGTAGATGGACACAGTACCTCTATTTTATTTGTTTTTATATGGTGCTGGGGATCAAATCGAGTGCCCCACGCATTCTAGGAAAGCACTCTACCACTGAGCCACAACTCCGGCCCCCGTGACACTGTATCTTGAGGGTAAAAATAAAAAAGCAAACAAATAAATAAAAAGCACAATAAATTTACTAAAGAGAGAGAGAAAAAAAGTCAGACATAATGGCACATAACCTGTAATCCCAGCTATTCAGGAGGCTGAAGCAAAAAGCAATGAGTTCAAGGCCAGCCTGGACAATTTAGCAAGACCCTGTCTCAAAATAAAATATAAAGGAATAGGAACATAGCTCACTGGTTGAGCACTTGCCTAGCATGTTCTAGGCCCTAGGTTCCATACTGAGTACTGCAAAAGAAAAAACAAAACAACAACAAAAATCCCCAACTGTCCAATGTACTTAATTGAATGTTCTTAAAAATCAGTTTTAAGAATACACTAATTCACCTACAAAATAGCAATTTTTAAGTGAAATTAGGCAAGTATCTTAAAAATATGACTTGTTCCTATGTTGGAAGTAACAGAGTTAACTGAGACTAAGGAAAAGTTTAGTATAGTGTATATGCAATTTAGAAGCAAAGAAGTTCCTTAATCTGAATAGAATTTGAGTTACAGATTAACCTTATTCCCTATGTAAAAGCCCTATCTCTGAGTAAAGTCACATGCTAAAGGGATTAGGAAGACTTTAACACACAATTCAACCCATAAGAAAGTAAACAAAATTATTGCCCTTCACAGTAGGAATTACTGCAACATTAATCTTATAATTTGTAAAATTTGTTAACTGACAATTTCTTATATTGTACAAAGACAGCACACTCCAAGTGATATGATTTATTGATTTGTACTTAATACCACCTAAATTTTTTGTGAAACTAGAAATTCTAGAGACTAGGTTTTCAAGTTAAAATCCAAGTGATTGCTTTTGCTTTTTTTTTTTTTTTTAAGCTTCTCTATGAATTAATAGACGTAGAACTAGATAGGCTGGTTCATTAGAATATTAAGATGGTTCTATTTGAGTTTTATCATTTATATGTAATAGTGATTTTATTTTTTGTTTGGTGTTGGAGGTAAAGCTGTATCTATTTATATCATGCCAAATAGCCTCATAAATACTATATGTCTCCGTTTCTTCTCTCATATAGCTTTCTCTCATGATATTGTTCCCTGTTGATTCTAGAGCCACAAATCCTTTAAGCCCATAAAACTAAGTTATACCAGGTAAAATAAAATACCCACGAGGAACTGCAGTGAAACTCCATATAACCGGCTATTTTCAGGCATTCACAGATGCATATTTTCTTTGTAAAGTGGGAGAATGTGTGTGTTGTTTCTTTTTTCCGAATTTCTTTTCTTTTTTTCTAAATTTCTTTAGTTAGAGGTGGACACACCATCTTTATTTTACTTTATATGGTGCTGAGGATCGAACCCACTGCCTCACACATGCTAGGTGTATGCTCTACCACTGAGCCCCAGCACCAGCCCCCAATTTCTTTTTAAACTGGGAAATTTGGCTGCCCAGAAATGTATGAAAATGTAAACATATAGTTCAAAGTCAATAAAATGACACCCACACATCTACTGTCCTGCCCAGAAGCAGTTCATCATTAATGACAGGCAATTCATGTCCTGTATCTTACAGGGGTCTTCCCCAACCTTCAATAGGAAACCATTATAGCACATTTTAGATCACTCCTTTCCTTTTTCAACTTTATGTTTACGCCTATGTATAAAATCCCCAGTGCCCCATTTCCTGGTTTTGATTATTCTATATCATGGGGAGCCATTGAATTTCTTTTAAATATTTTTATTAGTGCATTACAGTTGCATATGTGTTTGTTTTAATGATTATAAGGCTCTAACAGGATTAAAAAAAACCTTTATTTTATTTACTTATTTTTCTATGTGGTACTGAGGATCAAACCCAGGGTCTTGCTTTTTTATTTTATATTTTTAAAGATCAAACATTGAAATGTTTAAGTGGATGACATATCATTCATAGAAAGACTGAATGTAAATCAACCTAATATGGCATGACAAAGACCTGTTAGGAATTTTCCTGTTCTTTCTCAAGCAATTACTATGAAATAATTTTTAGAAATGAAAAACTACATATAAAGAACTACCACTGCTAGTGAAGGGGAAAAAGCCAAACAGAGATAAAAGGTCATGCCAAAATGCAACTTTACAAAATAGTTTTATATTTATTCTACTTGATCAAATAGTTTTATATTTATTCTACTTGGGTCCTTTCTCTGGATAAATATCTTCAAGTAGTAATGTGACTACAAATGAAAAAAAAGCCACTAAAGTGACAACTATTCTTAGAGCCTTGAACCAGTTGGGATAATGTGGCAAGAGAAAAAGTTCAACATGTAATGCTATCCCCAAACCTATTATTACTAAGACTATGGCTTCACTGAGTCCTTCAGAAAAAAGGATGGCAAACCATGAAAACACAATAGGAGTTGCACTATTAGCTAAATTAAGGTAGTCTGGTTTAGCTGGACTACCTTCTGGCAGAGCAAAACCCCATCTTACTCCTCCCAAAAAAGATAGGAAACTGGCTCCATAAGCCATCTGAGTAAAAGCTAATTCAGGGATATAAGTCTTGGTCATGACCATGATCAATGGTGGAGCAATGAAAGGGATTAGTCCTGCCAAAGTTATATATAATGCTGGCTTTGGGCTGTCAGGCAGGTAAGTGATGGTGCTCGGTGGCCTGGCTGGAAGTACTACTTGCTTCTGCTTCTTCTTAAAGCTGCATGGGGATGTATGATACCATCGTGTCTTGCTCATACATACTGGAAATGATGGGAAAACACAAGATGTAGGAAACAAAAGGAATAAGTTCTGATGAAGAGATGATTTTGAAAGTATATCTATTCTCCTTCTGGTTCCCACGCTCATTGTGAATGGGTACTTAAGCATCTATAAAGAAAACAACCAGAAAACAAAATTAAAACAAACAAAATGAAACCCACTAGATTTTTAGTTAATTCCAATCTGAAACAACAAAAAAGTAAACACAACACCACCATCACCCTTTCTATTAGCACATCAAACTTTACAGATGGGTTGAACTGACAAGAGATTTCCCTCATGACATTGCCAGAGTAATGTTATTGTTGTTATTATTTTTTGCAATCCTCCTGCCTCAGCCTCCTGTTTGTATTAAACAAGTATATTAAACAAGTATACACTATATCCCATAAACATGTGTAATTCCTGTCAATTAAAAATAAAAAATATATGAATTATTAAACTTACTGAAACACAGAAATTGCTATACAACATGCAAAAGAAACTAGCAAATAGAACTAGTGATCTATTTTGACCTACCACTAATTTTATGCCATGAAGAAATATCTTTATGAAGAGCAGGT
This sequence comes from Marmota flaviventris, assembly GCF_047511675.1. Lineage (NCBI taxonomy): Eukaryota > Metazoa > Chordata > Mammalia > Rodentia > Sciuridae > Marmota > Marmota flaviventris. The sequence goes on along the minus strand of NC_092507.1, from coordinate 35,266,533 downwards.
AAACACAAGGTCTTTAGCACTAGCCCTTCTAAACTGTCTCTTCTATCTGTCTATTAATTGTTTATCTCTTCTATTTATAAAGTACAAAAGAAGAAGTGATTACTGTAGAAAGGCTATTTTATGAAAGAAAATCTACATTCCAATTTAGCTTTATGAACACTGCATACTTTCCATAGCTCTATGCCTTTGGACATGTCTCTGCCTAGAGTTCTAGCTCCTACTATTTACATTTTTTCTTAAAATTTGTCTTTAAGCTTTCCTGAATCTCTCTCCAATCTGACTTTAGGCTCCTGTGTGAATATCCTATGCAAACTTCCATAATTCTTCTCACAGTGAATTAAAACTATGTGTTAACTGTCATTGTTTTAGTAGACTCAAGAGCTAGGACCATATATTTTCACTGCCTTTAAAGGTACATAGCCAGAGTAATTACCTTTTCTTCTTATACAATGCTTTAGTAAGCAGATGCTAGACTTCAACTGAGCAGAACAATAATCTAAAAAAGTATTGGATGAAACTAAAAGTTTTAACAGTTATATAAAAATCTTGATGATTCTTCAAACATGCTAGGAATGATCCCAAAACTTTTCCCCCTTTTGGAGATTCCCCCAAATGGAGATTTGGAATGCTCTTCTTCCAGCTATCTGTATGGTCCAGTCCCTCATTTCTGACCCTGCTATATGAAACACTATTCTTGATATTCCTTATTCCCTTTTCTCACTATATAGTTCTCCACAATACTTACTACTTGAATTACTATTCTACTTTGTATTTTATCCAATTCTCCTTCCCCCACTTGAATACATAAAAATAAAAATTTGTGTCATTTTTACTTTACTGCCCCAGCCACAGCAGTTTTTGGCAAACAGTGCTTAATATTTGCTGAATAAACCAACCTTTGAAGATGCTTGAGAAAACCTCTGGATGAAGTGAAGCATACTGGCCCCTATTAAGTCTTGTTCAGGAAGATGTCGAGCAGTTCTGATTACTGTATTTTTACATCTAAGTGGAGGGTTTACATCAGAAGCATGCTGCTGTATATAAAACAAGGTATCATTTAATTTTCCTCATTTTATACATTTTTCCCAGTACTTGGGGTAGAATCCAGGGACTTGTGGATGCTAATATCCCCCAACCCTTTTTAATTTTTATTTTATGTGTATGTGGTGCTGGGGATTGACCCAGGGCCTTGCACAGTAGGTAAGCACTCTATCACTGAGCTATACTCCTAGTCCTTTAATTTTTTTTTTTAAACATTTATTTTTTAGGTATAGATGAACACAACACAATGTTTTTATTTTTATGTGGTGCTGAGGATTGAACCCGGATCCCGCCCATGCTAGGCGAGTGCTCTACTGCTGAGCCACAATCCCAGCCCCCAGTCCTTTAATTTTTAAAAAAATTTTTTGTAGTTGTAGATGGACAGAATGCCTTTATTTTATTTTTATGTGGTGTTAAGGACCGAACCTAGTGTCTCACACATGCGAAGCAAGTGCTCAGCCCCTGAGCTATAGCCCCAGCCCTCCCAGTCCTTTAATTTTCTTTTTTTGCATTACTTTTTTTTTTTTTTTTTTGCATTACAATTCTTAATACACATATACACCACAATTTTCCAGTCCTTTAATTTTTGAGATAGGATCTTGCTAAGTTGCTGAGGCTGGCCTTGAACTTGTACCCTCCAGCCTCAGCCTCCACAGTACAGGAATTATAGGTATGTACCATCCTACTCCATTTAACACATTAATTTTTAAAAGTAGTAACTCATGAGAATTTTTTCCATATAACAGAATTTCCTTTGAAAAGAATCACAAACATTTTCAAAGAATCAGTAACACATGAAGGAAATATATATTTTTCTCACCTGTACTGTCCTTTTAGCTTTGGCTGTTTGGTTTAACAGAAATAGTAATGCACAGAGACATAGAAGATCTGAATTTTACAAATGCCTCTACCACTTCCCTAGCTGTGTGATATTGGACACAGTTTTTCCTTGAGTCCCAGCTTTAAAACTGAAGGCCATAGCCTCTCTGTTTCTTTTAATTATCTATCCACCTTAATTATCTACTTTGGAGCTTAAGAGTTTACAGCTCAAAATAATCACAGCAGCAACAAATACAATTTAGTTATGAGCCAGGCACCAAAACTACATGTTTTATATGCATTAACTTTACTGCTCACAATAACCTTAGTAACTGGATACTGAGACAGACTGACCTATTAGAGTGAACACTTTGGTGTCAAACAATCTGGGTTGGAACCCTGGCTTCACCCCTTACTAGCTGTGGATAAGTTACTTAACATTGTTATGGTGCAATTCACTCACCTTTTAAATAAAGGGCCTGGGAGTATAGATCCAAAGCAGAGTGACTGTCTAGAGCACAGGGATCCCTGGGTTCAATCCTTGGCACTACAAAAACAAGTAAGAGTAGTAACAGCTACTTCACAGGTGGTTGTAAAAGTTTAGTTAAATGTAATAGCTGAGAACTGTCCCTAACACAAAGCAAGCACTCAATATTAACAGTTATTCTTAAACTAGGTGTGGTGGCCTACGCCTGTTATCCCAGTGGCTCAGGAGGCTGAGGCAGGAGGATCTCAAGTCCAAACCCAGCCTCAGCAATTTAGCAATGCCCTAAGCAACTCAGCAAGACCTTGTCTCTTAAAAACATAAAAAAGGCCTGGGAATGTGGCTCAGTGTTTAAACACCTCTAGGTTCAATCCCCAATACAAAAACAAAATAAAACAGTTATTCTTGTCTTACTCTGGAGGGACTGGTAAAGAACCTGATTAACTTAAGCAACCAAGTTAATGGAAATGAGTGAAATTGTGAATCTAAATCTGTCAGTCCCGTTCTCTCTCTTTTTTAATGATACAATGTGGTTTTTGTCGTAACACATTTATTTTATTTTTTATGTGGTGCTAAGTATCAAAACTAATCCCTCACGCATGCTAGGTAAATGCTCTACCTCCGAGCTTCGATACCAGCCCCTGATATTCCCATTCTTGAGAAACTCGATGTTTCAAAAAACAAAACTTAGCCAGGTTTGGAGTCACAGGCCTGTACTCCCGGTAACTGGGGAGGCTGAGGCTGGAGGATAGCAAGTGCCAGTTATCTGTGGGCTTCCAAGTACTTTGGATAACACCTAAATCCTGACATCCCACACCTCCACTTTTGATCAAAATCCATTTCTTAGGGCTTTCCAAATCATACCATTTAAAATCTCAACCCTCCCCCTACCTTCATCAGGGACTCCCTAACCACTGTGACACATGAGTATTAAAGCAAAGACTGACAGCCTAAAGACGACGAACCGGTGACACCACGGAGATAAAGGACAAAGACCCCAGGGCTAATCTACCCATTTCAGGTGAGACTCTTTTTTTTTTTTTTGGGGGGGGGGGGTCCCAGGATTGAACGTCTGTAGCCCTTTTTATTATTTGAGACAGGGGCTTGCTAAGTTGCTTAGGGCCTCACTAAATTGCTGAGGTTGGCCTCAATCTTGTAATCCTCTTGCCTCAGCCTCCCGAGTCGCTAGCGTGCGCTACCACGTCGGGTTCCAATTCCTATAAAAACTTTCAAATGTTCCCATTTCCTCAATGGAACGAGTGCAAATTGCAAGGCTCAAGCCGACATTTTAGGAAAGGGGAAGGGTTTTGACGCAAGGATCTTCGGAAAATCTTGGCAAAAAGTACTCGCTTCTTCTATTACTACCAATCTCTTGATGACCGCGTTCCAAACGTGCACCCTTGTGGCCCAGATACTTAACTTACTTGCCAGCGTCGCGCCAGTAAAAAAAGGCAAGCTAAACTTCAAGGACAGGGATTCGCGGAAAGGCACAGTTCCGGAAAATGGAGTTATATACTCCTCACATCCTGGAACCCGAAAAAATGAGTCCGGGTGGGAACCTGACTTGGCGCAAACGTTCCCACGCCTGGTTTTCCGTCTTGACGTCATTCTTCTAAAAAAAAAAAAAAAATCTCAATTCTAGTTGAAGTCGACTGTTAAACAGGGTACCTGAACGGTCTCTCTTCCAGGATTCCAAGCTAACAGAATCTGCCTGCAGCTTCGGGAAGGTAGAGTGCAACAACTGAAACAATCTCAGTGATGGTAAAGGAGGAAAGTAGGCGACTTGGAGTCTAGGTCAAGTGTGACTTGGCCAAATTGCCTTCTCCAGAACTCATTTTACTTTGCAAAACAACGGAGTTGGGTTGACCGGACACATCTTACTCCGTGTTATTGTTCTTTACTACTGTTGGGAAGGGAATGTTTTTACTTCATTCTCTTTCCTAGGACCTACAAACTTTTTTTAATGAATAAAGAGCACAAAGAAGCAGGATCTTCACTTCTATGAAGCAAGGTTAGCGTTAAGAACCTTGGGTTTGGGGGATGATTCCTTCTGCCACCCACGGCTTGAATTTATTTCTTGTTTCTGTGACCTTGGGCAAGTCCCTTCTCTTCTTTGGGTCTCTTATCAGTCTGTCAAAAGAAATTATACCAGGTAATCTGAGCGTCTTTCCGTCTTTAAGGATAAAGCCGAAGACAATTTGAAGAGCTCATTTGTCTAGGTGCCCACGCCGGGCACTTCCCCCCATTCCTCCGGATTCAGCTTGTCTACTTTTCTGGTTACCATCATTCCGATACGGCTGCAGAATAGGACCTCAGTAAACTCTACATAATAATAACTCTTTAAAGTCTTTGGGCTTTCACTTTATTTCCTTCTCTGGCATAGTAGCGCCGCCCCTTCCCGTCCTGCGATACCCAATGAGACGTCGGGTAAGAGAAACAGCTTCTCGCCTTACGAAAGGCGCAGGCCCGGTGAGAAACCCGCCCTACGTTGGGGCGGGGGCGCGACGCCTGCGGTGCCCAGGAACTACGGCTCCCGGCGGGTAACGCGCCGCGCCGACCCTCGCAGGCCTGTGGAGCAGAGCCCTGAGGCCCGCTGGGGGCTGGAGTCTCAAGGACGCGCAAGTGTGAAGGAGCGGAAGGTGGGCAGGGGTCGGGAAACACTGATCCTTCCGATACCGATTTGCTAGTTTTGGTTGAAGTAGTTCGGCGATGCGAGGTAGCCCAGAGGCGGGGTGTGGGAGGCTGAAGAAAGAATGGGCGGGGAAGACCGGGTACCCAAATACATTTCCACCCACTCATTCACACGCGCCCAGGCTCGAGAGTTTGGCCTGGAGGATATGAAGGAAAACTACTAAACTCAGCTGGTCTCTGCCATTCAGCACAAGGAAAGGCAAGGGATTCTACTCTGCATTAGGGCAAGAGCGACCGTGCACCACCTTGAGCCACGCCAAAGGGAGCTGGGGGCGGGGCAGGGAATAACCGCCATTCCCTCGGCCGAACGTTGACAGTCTGAAACGCGGCTGTCCCCAGCAGTGTCACCGGAGCAGAGCCTGTGCGCATGCGCTCTTGCGGGTGGGCGTGTATGAGGCGGGGTCGGGGGTGGGAGAAGGCCGGCTGGTTCTTCGCTCCTCCTCCACCCACTCTGCCCCTCCTGGGCCTTGTGGGCCGGGCAGCCATTTTGGAAGAGCTTTGTTATGGTTGTGGGCTAGTCACCTTTGCCGGGCCAAGAAACTGGGGACGCGTCCTTAGACGCCGCGTCTTGTCCTTGGCTGTAGCCCCGCCGCTGCTTGGTGAGTGGGAGTTCCGGACTACGGAGCGGTAGGGGACCCTGGCGCCTTGGCTCAGCGCGGGGCTCCGCCCGGTGCCTCACCAGCCGTAAAACTAGTTGGAGGAAGGTTTTACACAGGTGGTTGAGCACAGGTCCGCGGTGGGATGGGTGAGCGGAACCCACGGGTCGTGTAGTTCGGACGGGGCACCCCCTCCCCCGCGCGCGTGGAGCTTTGCACACGAGCGTCGCCGCCAGAGCGCGCCTACTTCACTTTAGTCTTGGGTCGGAACGCTCACCTGCGGCTCTCTGGCTTCTTCCTCTCGAGGCGTTACGGCTGCAAGGTGGTGAAGTGGCTCGGTTTACATGTTTCTTTTTCTTCCCTTAGAATGAGAACCAAAGGCTTTTATTAGGAAAACCTAGGAGGAAAAAGTCGTGTAAATCAGATGTGGGATAGCTGAGGGGAAAAAGAGGAACTTTCACGTCCGCTGTCCCGGTTTTCCGTTGGGAGCAGGGTGTTTTCATTTAGATTGTCTTTACCAATGTCAACCATGCCTCCTCTCCAGGGGAGAGAAAGCTGGTGATCTTGAAGTCTTCCAGCCAGTATTTCCCCCCGTTGTAACTCTATTCCCCAATTCGTGGTATCCAAAAGAAAGGCTGAATCTAAAATGGCTGTAGCTAGGGGAAGTACCTTGTTCTTGGATAACTTAAATTCGTTAACATGTCGTAACATTTTTAATAGTTTTTCGCTATAAAACATTAACTGGATCTTTTGTTCATTTAGTTGTTTTTATTTTTTGTTATTGGTGTATTGAAGACTTCTTTTGTTAGGTGGAAACAAAGGTAGGGTTCTGAAAGTTTGCTTACTCCAAAAGTTTACTTAAGAATGGGTGCGGTTTTTGTTTTTTGATTTTGGTAGTTGCTTATAGCTCAAATTGTGCTGTGGTGTCAGTTTTATCTGCCATCGTTGTGCTCTGAGGTTGGCTTGTTATTTATTGAAATTGTTGCTTTTAACTTTGATATTAATATATTGCTTACCAGGAAGACACAGAGTTAATGGTGGTTTGTGTTTTAGTTTAATAACAGAACGTACTTTTCTTTACTCTATAAGTTAACATCCAAAAATGTAATGAGTGATATTTTGGATTATCTTTTCTAAGATTTTTTATATCTGTACTTGAAAGGAAATCGGGTGCTGTTAAACTAGGGACATTTACAATGGTGTGAGAATTCAGCAAATGAAAGCAGTTTAGTTATGTGGCACCTGATTGTTGTGCCTTTTTAAACAAAGACTGTCATTTTGTTTACTTCTTAAAAACCAACAAAAAATAGATTCAGAAGTTTTAACTGCAAACAAAACTTCATAGATTGGAAACCAGAAACAGTAAATTTCAGTATTTGGAAAGGAACTTGAGTTTCAGGTTTCCCTTTAAAAGATAAAATAGTTAAAATGCTATTGTGAAAAAAATCGTCGAAGTTAGTAGTAAAACAAATAGTTCTCTTCCTTAGCATATGTCTTTCTACATTCTTTCAAACACATAAACTTATTTTGTCAATTCCCCTAGGAATTTTTCTGTACTTACCTTGGTGGTTTTACAACAAAATCATTTCAAGTTCTTTATAAAAATGACTATTTGCTTTGTGTTTTGACATTGTTGTTTACTGTACTTGGGTGAAACTTTACAGGGTACCCAAAACTGTACATGTTGATAAAAAAACATTCTTTCAGTTCATTCTGGATAGTTTGTTTTCAGAGCTTTTAACTTGGGGAGATGGGAAGCCATTATTTTGAATGAATTCAACAGTTTTCTTACCAGTGGCTGTTTTAAAACCTTAGCTGAGGAAAGCACATTTAACCATTTTAATATATATGGAATAATGAGAAATGTGGGAGTACTTTTTTTTTAATAGTTGTTGATGGACGCATGACTTTATTTTATTTATTTATTTTTATGTGGTGCTGAGGATCGAACCCAGTGCCTCACACATGCTGGACAAGTGTTCTGCCACTGAGCTACAGCCCCAGCCCTCTGAATCATATTTCAGTAGATTGTATATCTTGGTTTTATGGTTTTAGTCTAATGTACCAGGGACTGCCTGTTGCTCAGAATTCTTAGATACTGTTTTTGTGTGTGTAGTTGTTGTTGTTGTTGTTTGGAACTGAGGATTGAACTCAGGGGCACTTGACCACTGAGCCATATCCCCAGCCCTATTTTGTATTTTATTTAGAGACAGGGTCTCACAGAGTTGCTTAGCACCTCAATTTTGATGAGGCTGGCTTTGAAGTTTTGAGGATCCTGAGCCACTGAGATTACAGGCAGGGTAGCTACCACACCTGGCAATACTGTTTTATTCTCCCATTTTAGAGTTGAGAAGAATGAGACAGAGATTAATTCAGCTAGTAGGTAGAAGACAGTATTTGAGTCTAAGAAATGTGGGGGGTTTTGTTGTTGTTGTTTGTTTTTTTGTTTTTTCCTTCTGTTTCTCCTTTTTTGGTGCTGGGTATCAAACCCAGGACAGTGCCATCTACCTCTGAGCTACAGTTGCCAGTCCAGAAACCTCTAAGTTATTGTGCTTGACCCTATGACTGCTGCCTTTATACATGAAAGTAAGACTTGGAAAAATGAGAAGCAAAACAAAACCTTTTAAGGAATCCCAAATTAAAAAGTAGTTCATAAAAAAGGCAAATTTTGGTTTGTGTCATTTCAGACAGATGAGGGTCTGTTGGAATCTAGGTAATGTACAGATAACATGCTTGCTGTCTCAGAAGTTGCTATAGTTGGTTGTGTCTGTAATTTAGTATGTGGTTATGCTGTTGGAGACCTTATGCCTCGAGTTATTTCTGAATCAGTAATTTTTATTTCCCACTAAAGTCTGCTCCAAACAAAATTGCCAGTATTTAAACTTAAAAAAATAAATTAAGAGGAATTGAACTTCTTTTGTCCATAGGTATCCCTTAACTAATAAGCAATATATACCTAATATAATGTAAATTAAATCTTTATAGGCAATTTCAAATATACTAGGGAAGTATTTAAAGATGTCTGTTAGTTGTTTCCTTTACTAAAGTAAATAATCAGCCTTTAATTGCTCTATTGGGCATATTTCACTTTTCAGCAAAAGAGATCAATTATTCTTTTAAGAAACACTGGAAGCTGTACTATCATGATAGTTTTGGTGTACTAGGAGCTGGGAATATTTGGATGATTTCATAAAACATTTCTGACACCAAAGAATTTTACAGCATTACGTATTAAGCATAAAAATACTTGCAGGATAACAACATAGCTTTTGGTCTTTCTTTTTTGTGTTTCTGGGAATCAAGCCTAGGGCCTTGCACATTTTAGGCACATGCTCAGTCTACCTACCTGTCTTTTCTTTCGTTTTTGTTTTTTTTTTAATATATTTTTTAGTTATAGATGGATGCAATATCTTTATTTCACTTATTCATTTTTATGTGATGCTGAGGATTGAACCCAGTGCCTCACATGTGCAAGGCAAGCACTCTGCCACTGAGCAACAACCCCAGCCCCCGTCTTTTCTTACAGAAATAATTTTAATATTCTCATTAAGTGCGCATTGCCTCATGTTAATCTATAATTCTCTAGAGAATTACCACTATGAAGAAAGTTGGACAGTTGGCCACAGTGACACAGCCCTACAATTCCAACTACTCAGGAGGCTGAGACAGGAGGATTGGACGTTTGAGACCCACCTCAGCAACTTAGTGAGACCCTATCTCAAAATAAAAAGGATTAGGGATGTACCTCAATGTACCTCAATGGTATAGTGCCCATGGGTTCAAACCCCAGTACCTACCCCCTCAAAAAAAAAAAAAAAAAATTGGACAGTAGTTTTATTAGTGGAGTAAAAATTTTTTTCTCCAGAAAACTCATTTAAGATTGTATCTTGCCAGGCATGGTGTTGCACACCTGTAACCCAATGGCTGGGAAGGCTGAAATATAAGGAACATAAGTTCAAGGCTTGGAGCAGAAATTTAGCAAGGCTCTCAGGAACTTAGCAAGACCCTCTCTCTCAAAAACAAAACAAAACAAAAAAAAAAAAAACCACTGGGGATGTAGCTCAGTGGTAAAGTATCCCTGTTTTTTTTCAGTCCTCAGTACCAAAAAAGTGTCTATTTTAAATTTAGCTTGCAAACCCTTTTTTGGCTTCTTGTAGGTTTAAATTTTAGTATATAAAAACTTCTGAGTAACTGCTGTCCTTGAAGTTTATAAGTATACAGAAAAGTTGGTTTGGGGCTTTTCAGTTGATTAATTAAAACTGCTGGCTTGGGGGTAGAGCACTGCTTTAGCGTTCAGGACCTCTTGGGTTCAATCCCAGCACCATACATGCACACAAATATTACAGCTATTCCACTTTTCATGCACTTTATTAATTACTTTGGTATGGTAGGAAGAGCAGTGGGAATCATTTATTGTGGGTATCATGTTAGATGCTGTAAAATAATTCCAGTATATAATCTCGTTTCCTTTCAACACTTGTTTAAAATAGATTATATTAATGCTTCTCCAGATTTGTATACAGTTTTCCAGAAGGTAATTAATCTGGTAACATGGTAGGAAATGAGGATTCAGGCAGTTTTCTCTGTGATTCAAAAGGACAGTTTTCACCACATTATATAGAGAGATGGGATAATATGGTAGTAAAAGGCACCAGCTTTGTAGAGAAACAACCTGGATTTAAATGTCAGCTTCACCATGTACACCTTGTGACCTTAGGAGAGTTACTCAGATGAAATTCTATGCATATTTCTTCTGTTAAGTAGGGATAATAGTACCTTATTCTAGGGTTGTTGTGATAAATAAATAATATTTGTAGAGTTCTTAAAAGGTTGTCTCATAATAATCACTTTGTGATTTGTTTGATGATATTGACATTAATGAATCTCTTACATACCATTCTAATGAAATTTAGTGATATCTTGGCACACAGAGTAGTTTCCCTTATTAGATGTTACTTTTCAGTTGACTTTTCTAATTTGATTCAGGATCCAGGTTCCCACATAACTGCAATTGGCTAACATCCTTTGAGCCTCTTTTCATTAGTTTCCCCTTCATTTTTTCCCTTGCATTTTGTTAAAAAGAAACCAGGTCGTTTGTTTTGCAAAGTTTCTCATATTCTAGATTTTTCCTGATTCTCTGTAAATTGGTAGTTGATACAGAGACTTAGATTGCAATTTGATGTGGGGTTGGGGAGGAGTGTAGATGATTCTGTGAATTTTTTTTTCCCTAGTTTATTCAGTGGTTCTCATCTATATAATTTCCCTGCAGTTGTACTATTGAACAGCATAGAGTAATTGTATTGGTCATTTGCCCTCGGACATGCTGTGTAAAGTGGAGTGTTTGGTTTGCTTTTGTTTTGCTGCCCAATTCAGTATTAACTTTTCCAGCTAGTTTGTTTCCTGCCTTTTTTTTTTCTTTTTCTTTTCCTAGTTGTATATTATAAAATTGAGCCAAAATATAGTGGGTTCACCGTGGCTTTATTTACTGGTTTTGGCTACCAATCAGTTTTCTCAACCAATTTGGTCTAAAAATTTCTCTTAAATTGGATTTTTTGAGCCTGGTGTAGTGCTGCATGTCTGTAATCCCTGCAACTCAGGAAGTTGAGGAAGGAGAATCCCAAAGTTCCAGGCCATCCTGGGCAATTTAGCTAGATACTGTCTCAAAATAAGAAATACAAAGGACTGGAGATATAGCTCAGTGGTATAGTACTCCCAGATGGTAAACTGCTAATAGCTAGAGGATAAAACCTTAGGGGAGGAAATACTCCCCCCCCAACACACACATACACACAGGGAATTAAACCCAGCCCCCCCTCCCAAAAGAACCCTGGGGCACTTTACCACTGAGCTACCTTTCCATCCCTTTTTTTATTTTGGGACTGGATTTTGCTGAGTTACTCAGGACCCTGCTAAGTTGCTGAGGCTGACCTTGAACTTGTGATCCTCCTGCCCCAGCCTCCCAAGTCCATAGTAGTCACTCCTGTTAAATCAGTTATGAAAACTGTGTGGTTTTGTAAATGTCACCATTTAGTTATCACTATTTAGTCACTATTTAGTTGTATTCATACAAAACACCCCTTTCAGGATCAGTGCAGTTGAAACTATTTGATAAAAATTATCTTTACTGAAACACTTGTTTGTAGTGTGCTTGATGTAGTGACTTCAGAGCAAATGCCATCAAAATGTTTTTGCTAGTTTTAAAAACTTCATAATTAGCCAGGTACAGTGACATGTGCTATAATCCCAGCCATGTAGGAGGCTGAGCAAGAGGATCAGAAGTTCAAGACCTCTCAGCAGCTTAGACCTATCTCAGAATAAAAAGGGGTGGGAATGTGAGAGTTCCACTGGGTTCAGTCTTCAGTACTGTAAAGCAAACAAAGCCTACGTTTTCAGAATTTTGTATAAATGTAATTTGTTTAGTTTTCTGAATCTTATATCCAGAATTTAATGTGTCAGATTGCATCAGGTGATAAATATGCTTCTGTTTTGTGTTTAATAGCCTGGGCTGTGATAGAATTAACCTTGTCTTGGTCTTATTTTAGCATGCCTAGCCTCCCCCCACTTTTTTTTTTAATGTGGTGAGATAATGAGTTTTTAGGTTTGGTGGCAGCGTGTGTGCTTGTGACCTTTGAATTACAGAATATCAGAAATTAGATTACCTGGAGAAGACATAAATATTACTATTTACTACCTTCTGGAATTACTTTTCAGGAAATGATTCTTGCTTGGTACAGTAAAGCATAAGAAGGCATAATGATTAAAGTTTATTATTAATGGCAAGATGGGCAGAATTCCTGTGTACTAATAGGGCTTTAAAATTATCTCTATTGCGTCTTTTGTTTTATCATTTTAACCCCCTTCCTTTATTTCCTTTTTGTGAGTGTTTGTGGGAGAGGAGCTGGAAAAACTGTGTACACACATGTACATAATATATAGAACCCTTGATAGCTAAAGTTGGATTGTGTGACCCAAGCTGTGCCAGTTGAATGCACTTCACTGGGGATGTGCTTCTGGAGTAAGATGCAAAGGAATGACAGTTTGGGATTCATTCCAGTTGATGGTGGCAGTGCTAGCTGGGCCAGTTTCCTGAGCAGGCTCTTCCTGTGTTGTGGCTTCGGCATTAGTTTTGAGTGCTTCACTTCCCTTGGATTTTTGCATATTTGCCAAGTCAAGGAACCTCTCATTCATTCTTTGAATCTCAGTGGGTGTTTTGATAAATTCCTTTTCTTGTTAGGCTACCTAAATATGGTTTATTTTCAACCAAGGAATCTGGTTGTTGACTTTTTGAGTTAGGATCCAGGTCCCACATACTGCAATTAGCTGGCAATCTTTTAAGCCTCCTTTCATTTGTTTCTCTCTGATTTTGCTGTTCCTGAAAAGATAATAAATTTTCTTTTGTCCATCCCCAATTTGCACGTGTGTATGTGTGTGTTACTAAGGATTGAATCCAGGGGCTCTCTACCATGAACTAAAACTGAACCCATTTTATTTATCTTATGGTAACAGGGTCTCATTGAATTGTCAAGACTGAGCTTAAACTCGGGATGTTCCTGCTTCAGCCTCTCAAGTGGCTGGAATTAATAGGAAAGTGCCACTGTGCCTGTCTCATCCCAATTCTTTTTTTAGTTGTAGACAGATGCAGTAACTTTATTTTATTTATTTTGTGTAGTGCTGAGGATCACCCAGTGTCTCACATGTGCTAGGCAGTGCTCTACCACTGAGCTACAACCCCATCCCTGATCCCAATTCTTAAAGCAATAGTTGTCAACCTTTTAAAATTTGAAGTAGGCTTGAGCATCAATATTAATAAAGCTCCTACTTTATTATTTTGTATTGCAATCAGCATATATGTAGTATGTGATGTTAGAATGTATAAATATGCAAAGGTGAACACTAATATTCCCATTACCAGAAATTACTACACTTTGCATTTTTTCCAGATCATTTTCTAAGCACAGTGTAGGTTTCTATTTCTATTTTACTAATGAGATCAGCTTGTTATTATAGAAAGTTATGCCCACTTTCCATGTAAATAAATGTTTTAATTTCCTTATGTCTCTTTAATTTATCATAATCCTTATTTTTCACTAACACTGACTTTCTCTGGGCCAGTTGTTCCAAGAATGGTTTTGTGGTTGTTCCTTGTACATTCCTGTATAGTTTACAGGTTATCAGGGTATGGTGGCACATGCCTGTAGACCCAGCCACTTCGGAGGCTAACACAAGAGGATTGACAGATTCAGTCTATGTGACAATATAATTTATATAAATATTTATAAATTATATAGAGTTGTGGTTTATGTAACAGAACACCCCCAAGGCTGGCTGTAGCTCAGTGACAATTGCTTAGCATGTATGTGTGAGGCACTAGGTTCAATTCTTAGCATCACATAAAAATGAAACAAATAAAAGAAAGGCATACTGTCTATCTACAACTACAAATTTTTTTAAACACACCCATCTAAAGTGTACAATTTCATGGTTTCTAGGATATTTACAAAATTGTGCAATGATTACCACTAATTTAACACTTTTATTGTCCCAGAAAGAAATCTCATAGCTATTAGCAGTTACCTCCCATTTTTCTCCAGCCCTAGGCAACTGCGAATCTACTTTCTTTTGTCTCTTTGTACTGTATTGTATTTCATCTGTCCAGAAGCATATACTTTGTGGTCTTTGCATCTGGCTTCTTTCATGTAACCTAATATTTTCAAGGTTCATCTATGTTGTAGTATGCATCAATACTTCTTGTAATCTTATGATTAGGATTGGTGAGTGCTATTGTTTAAATGTGTCCCCCAAAGTTTGAAATTGTTGAAAATTAATTCCCAAGGCAGCAGTGTTGAGAGGTGGGACCTTTAAGAGGCTAGGTCATGAGGGCTTTTGTCCTTATGAATGGATTAGTGCTCTTATGTTTGGAGTACATTAGTTGTTTTGATAAGTTCAAGCCTCTTTTTCCTCTCCCTCTCTTCCATGTTCTTTTCTTTTTACCATGGGACACTGCAGCAAGTTCTCTCCAGATGTCAGTCTTTCAAACTTCTAAGATTTCTCCAGAACTGTGAGAAATAGTCTCTGTTCTTTATAACTTACCCAGATTCAGGTATTTTGTTGTATTGTAGAACAAAATAGACTAAAACAGTTGGTCACAGAAGTTTCACAACTTCAGCTTTTTTTTTTTTTTTTTTTTTTTTGCCAAACTGTTTTCCAGAGTGGTCATGTACCATTTAAAACTTCCACTAGGAGCCAAAATTAAACAAGCATGATTAAAAGTCAAACATTGCATATTTTGTATTTTCCTATAGAATATTAAAAGGAAAATCCCTATATTCCAGCCATAGTGCACTAGCATTACAGACAACACTTCTCAATTGTTTTATATAGCATATGTAGAATGGAAATTTTATGATTGAAGATATACTTAAAGTTATGTTTTTGACAATGTGTGAGAATTCCTTGTTTGTACCATATCTTCATCAACAATCAAATAAAGAATCTTTTTTTTTTTTTGGTGATGCTGGGGATTGAATCCAGGGCCTTGTGCAAGCAAGGCAAGCACTCTACCAACTGAACTATAGCCCAGCCCGTAAAGAGTCATTTTTGCATCAGGGGAGTAGTAGTTGAATGGAGAGTGCAAATCCTAGGTTCAATCCCTAGTACCTCAGGGAAAAAAAAATTTTGAGTTAAAACAGGTTAAAAAAATAATAATAATACATAGGCCTTTTTTAAAACAAGAAGGTAAGAATAAATCATTTTTAAAGGTATGCAAGATCTTTATGGGGAAATTTTATATAAGATGGTAAAGAGATTATATAAAAGACTTACCTAACTATGCATATACTTTGGAGGATTTGTTGTTATTTATTATTATTTATTCTCTCATATTGATCTAGATTCATTACTGTTCTAAGAAATGTCTTAACAGATTTTCCCCTCTTAAACTTGATATTAATATTTTAAAATTTATGAGAAATCCAATAGCTGAGGCCTTTAATAAAAGTATATTAATGGGAAATATCTCTATAACAAGGTATTAATTATAAAGCCAAGGTAGATAAGACACATGGTAGTAGTGGAGGAACTATTAAAAGACCAGTGAAGCAGAAACCTGAAAATTAGACCCATACATATGTAGAAATAATTTATGATGGAGCTGGCTTTGTAAATAGAGAAAGAATGCCATGAGGGCATGGTGGTGTACACGTGTCATCCTAACAGCTCAGGAGGCTTAGGCAGGAGGATTGAAACTTTCAAAGCCAACCTCCACAACTTAGCATGGTCGTAAGCAACTTAGTGAGACCCTGTCTCAAAGTAAAAAGCCCTGGGGATTTGTGGATCAGGGTTAAGTGCCCCTGGGTTCAATCTCTGACACTGAAAAAGAAATGAAATTTCACACAGATTTCAAACTATATACGAATCAGTTCTAAGTGTTTTAACTCTTAAATGTGAAAAGCAAAACTATAAAATCAAGAGGACAATGAGGCTATATAGGTAAATGCTTTGACTTTAAAGCACAGAAATGTAAATCATAAGGGGTATGTACAGCTTTGACTAAGAACTTTTGTTCATCAAAAGATACAGTAAAAAATAAAAGATAGCCCATGAAGAAGGGTAAAGATGCTTCTAACAGATAATCAAAGGATCAATATGTATTGTATTATGTCAGATAAGAAAGAAAGATCAACAACAGAAGAATGGTAAAAGGTAACAATAGATATTTTGCAAATAAAAAGAAATACAAGGGGTTGGGGATGTGGCTCAAGCGGTAGCTTGCTGGCTTGGCTGGCCTGGCTGGCCTGGCATGCGCACCACTCAGCACCTCATACGAAAATATAAAGATGTTGTGTCCACTGAAAAACTAAAAAATAAATATTAAAAAATTTCTCTCTCTCTCTAAAAAAAAAAAAAAGAAAGAGAGAAAGAAAGAAAGAAACTTTTATTAATGTGTTTTAATATTATTAATTTTTTTTATCTTTGATGATCTATTAGACATATCTTCCCCCTTCTTCATGGGCTATCTTTTTATTTTACTGTTTTTTTTACTCTTTTCATGTGCCATGCAATTCTTTGAATCCTTTTATTGACAAATACATCATGAACCATTGTGAAAATTATTTGATAATCTCTTAGTTGAGAACTAGATAATATCCTTTTTCAATTCTGTGGGATATACAGATTGTACACTATGTGATTGATGAAATGATTTATTATTAACTTTGTCGATTTGGTGGGGCATACCCAAAAGCCTGTATCAAAGAAATCTTATCAAATGACCAAATTGTATCTATTAGTCTTGTACTTAAAAGCACTTTTTGTGGAGCCAAAGTTAAACAAGCCCGATTAAAAGTCAGACATTGCATATTTTTTATTTTCCTATAGAATATTAAAAGGAAAATCCCTATATTCCAGCCATAGTGCACTAGCGTTACAGAGACAACATTTCTCAATTATTTTATATAGCATATATAGAATAGAAATTTTATTTTATGATTTAAGATCTACTTAAAATTATGCTTTTGACAATGGCTTATCTACATGGAAAAATTAAAGGTTTTTTGTTTTGTTTTGTTTTTCCATTTGTTTGTTTCAAGGACAGCACATTGCATCCTGGTTTGCCTTTCAGAAACATTTGTAATTCTGTGTTTTTTTTTTTTAAGAGTGCATTTTATAAATGAATGGTAAAGGTATTATGTCCAACTACAACTAAAAAAATAAATATTAAAAGAGAAAAAAAAAGATGCATTTTAGTGGCCGAGGTACGGTGACACACACCTATAATCCCAGCGGCTTGAGAGGCTGAGGCTGGAGGATTGGGAGTTCAAAGCCAGCCTCATCAATTTACTGAGGCCCTAAACAACTTATTGAGACTCTGTTTCTAAATAAAATATTTAAAAAGGGATGGGAATGTAACTCAGTGGTTAAGCTCCCCTGGATTTAATCTCTGGTACCACAAAAAAAAAAAGCAACTTAAGTGTAAATCTTTTGTTTGCTGACAAATATTTAGGTACAAGTGATTCTATATGCACATCATAGGGAGGGATCAAAAGCACTTATATGAAACCTAAAAAGAATGGATGATGTATTACATTGTTTATATTTTAAAATATTGATTCTGGGCTGGGGCTGTGGCTCAGTAGTAGAGTTTGCCTAGCATGTGGGAGGCCCTGGGTTTGATCCTCAGCACCACATAAAAATAAATAAATAAAGGTATTGTGTACAGCTACAACAAAAAGAAAATATTGAAAAATATCAATTCTATTTAATGATAACTATCTTATTAAAAACATTTAGTGGACTGGGAATGTGACTCAGTGAAGAGCATTCTGAGTTTAATCTCTAGTAATAACATTTTTTTTAATTATGAAAAAAATACATATAAGGCTAACCATTATAACCATTTTGAAAAGTGTAGAGCATGAAGTACATTCAGTGTTGTATGACATCACCGACTGTCTAGTTCCAGAACTTTTTTATTACCCCAAAGTGAAACCTCTTAAGTATTAAGCCCCTGTACCCTCTCCCCTGCCCCCCAGCTCCTGGTAACCACTGATCTGTTTTCTGTCTCTAGTTTATTGATTAAATATTTTATACAAATGAAATCGTATATAGCATTTTGTGTATGGCTTCTTTCACTCTGAATAATGTTTTCAGGTTTCATGTTGTAGCATGAATCAGTACTTTATTTTTATAGTTAGTCTATTGTATGTTTATATGGGGGTGTGTGTGAGAGAGAGATCTATTCATCTGTTGGTAGACATATATAAAGTACCACAGTAGTTAACAGGCTGTGTGCATTTCAAAGAAGGTCAGGGAAGAATTCTTAGAAGTTTTTGGCTTACTTGTAGCTTAAATAAACATTTATAATGCCCTGGAAGGAGCAAGAGTTTATGCCCTAGAAGGCATAATTATAGTACTTTTAGGATTTCAGAGAGGGAGATATCTTCTACATAGAGAATTAAGGAGACTAGGCTTATTCTTCTTGTTTTTTGTTTTTGTTTTTGGTGCTGGAGATTGAACCCCAGGGACACTTTAGCACTGAGCTGCATCCCTGGCTCCTTGTGTGTGTGTGTGTGTGTGTGTGTGTGTGTGTGTGTTGGAGGGCGGGTGCTGGGGATTGAACCCCAGGACCTTTTGCATGTGAGGCAAGCACTCTACTAACAGTTATATCCCCAGCCTCTCCCTGGCCCTTTTTATTTTTTATTTTGAGCCAAGGTTTCAGTTGTTGAGACTGACCTCAAACTTGCCATCCTGCCTCTACCTCCTGAGTCACTGGAATTTTAGACATGACTTTTGGTTTATTCTTGAGAGGTGGGTAAAAGTTTATTTCTTGTCTCATGTTGAGGAATTTAAATTTTATTTTATTGCTGGTGGAAAACCAGACATTACTGAGCAGTGTAAGGATATAATTTGATCCTGAATTTAGAAACAGAGAATGTCAGCTGATGGGGATATGCTGAGGTAGATGGTGGAAGAGACTATTAGTGCCTAAAGAACTAGATTTTTTTTAAGAGTGTCAATTTTTTGGAGTGTCATTGGAAATAGGAAAGTGATAAATAGACATGGAAAATTAATGAAACAGGCTTGAGAATTTTTTCTTTTAACAGTCTTCCCAGATCTCATCTCTTCTCCTGCCTTATTGTCTTCCAAATACTGGAAATTCCCCAAACTATACCTTTGAGCTCCAGAGCACATGCTTGACATCATTTTTTAAATGTTAAAAAAAAAAAAAAAAGGAATCTTGATCACCCTTCCTGTCTAGTCTTTCGTGTTTTTTTTTTTTTTAAAGGTTCTAAGATAGTTTTAGTTTAGTTTTAAATTTTTTTACTCAAAAAATTTTCAGTAATAAGCATAAACTTGGGCTGGAGTTGTGGCTCAGTGGTAGAGCGCTTGCCTAGCAAGCGGAAGGCTCTGGATTTGTTCCCCAGCACCACATAAAAATAAATAAATAAATAAATAAATAAATAAACAAAGGTATTTAAAAAATGACACCATGTTTTTTTAAAAAAAAAATAAACAAACTCTTCACTTAGTCACTGTATAAAAATAACCACATCCCCAAAAGAACTTTAATTGTCAGGTGTGGTTGCACATCCCTCTAATCTCAGCTACTCGGGAGACTAAATTGTTGAGGCTGCTTTTGAACTTGAGATCCTCCTGTCTCAGCCTCCTGAGCCGCTGGAAATACAGGCATGTGCCACCGCGCCTGTCTCAACCAGAGTTCTTAATGACAAAAAGTGTGTAACAGTTAATTATGTTTTTTCCATTAGAAATCTTGATTTTATTGATATTTTTCCAAAATAATTAATTATGGTGACAGTATTATCGTTTCTTATTGGTAATAATAGGTGTAGACCTTCATAAGAACATCTCTGAATATACTGAAAAAACAGTAACTAGTCTGTGTTTATTCCCTATCACTGAGCACTGTAACCTAGTTGAACAAGCTGAAAACTAGAATCTGTTAGCAATATCTCATCTGTTGGCAAGTCCTGTTGGTTTTACTTTTTGCTGAATATTTTATGAATTGACTTTAAAAATCTGTTTATATTAAAATTTGATCTTATGCAGAGGCCATTTTAACAATAAATTCTGATAAAAATCTGTAGGCTGGACCACAGAACCTATATTAAAGAATTAATAGCTGTTATTTCTGTAGGGTAATCCAGAACTCCAGTTGTGGGTTACTGTATAAACCTTCCCTGTCTCAACTCAGTCACTCACTTGGCAAACCATAGGGTAGACATTCAGCTTCTCTTTTTCACCTTGGAACCCTTTGGGGAGGAGGGTTTTTCTTAAGTGTCCTTAACATATAAGGTTTATTCAGGTTTGATATTAGGTTTTTTATTGTTGGGCCAGTTTTTGATATTCCATAGAGATTTAAGATTTTCAAATTTGTTTAATTTTTGATTGTTCATAATCTTTGCTTATGATTTTTTTTTTTTTTCTTTTTTGGTGTGATGGGGTACCTGGGATTGAACTCAGTGTTACTCGACCACTAAGCCACATTCCCAGCCCTATTTTTTTGTATTTTTATTTAGAGACAGGGTCTCACCAAGTTGCTTAGTACCTTGCCATTGCTGAGTCTGGCTTTGAACTCCCAATCCTCCAGCCTCAGCCTTCCAAGCCACTAGGATTATAGGCTGCGCCCGCCACTTACACTATTTTTAATCTGTTGTTTTATTTCCTCCTCTTCATGCTGTCTTTTTTTTTTTTTTTTTTTTTCCTTAAGCATTTTACCAGCTTACCTTCTATTTATCTTGTTTTGGCGGGAGTACTAGGGATTGAACTCCAAGGCATTCAACCACTGAGCTACACCCCCAGCCCTATTTTGTATTTTTATGTAGAGACACTGAGTTGCTTAGCACCTTGCACTTGCTGAGGCTGGCTTTGAACTTGTTGTGATCCTTCTGCCTCAGCCTCCAAGCCGCTGGGATTAATAGTGTACGCCACTATTCCCAGCCATGTTTATCTTTTTTAAAATAATCTTTATTGATTTTGAAATAATTATCTTTATTATTGTCTCCATTTTTGCTACCTTTTTCCCCCCCCCCCTTTCCTCTCTTTAGATTTGCTTTATTGCTTTTTTCCCCCCATTTTATTGATAAGAATGCTTTAGGTCAATTAAGTACTGCTTTGTTATTTTTTGGATTTACTTATTTTGTTCTTTGTGATTCCGTGTTCAAATTTTCATGATCGTTGCCTCCTTTCTCCTACAGTAAGGAATATGGCTCCCATTTTTCCTTAATACTGTTTTTCATCAGTTCCCAGTATGTAATCAGTCTCCAGTTACCACCACCTCTCTTGCGTGGATTCTCTTTTTCCCATACCTAGGTTGCAAAGTCTGTACACAGCATCTTGCTGCATGTAAGCCCCTCAGTCTGCTTGGCCTTGTCCCTCTCCCCCCCCCTTATCCATTCGTATCTCACTTCAGCAACTGTATATGACAGTGATTTTGTCTCTTGAGATTGTTATGTGTCATTTTGTTTTTTCATTTACAGATTGGTAGATTCATGTGGCCTTGTTAATGATTGAGCAATGATGGAAATGGATCCAAAATAAAAAGTGACTTCTCTACCAAAGCAGTAGAAGATTCTTCATATCACCTTCTATTAGCTGAATTCATTTTTGAAGAAGATGCAAAACAAGTGAAATACAGAAAACTGAAAAGAAGAAAACCTCATTTTGGAACTTTCTCCTTGACTATTCCTAACCCCCTCTTTCTACTTGTTTTAATTTTGTTCTGAATTTATAAATATTGAAGACCAAAGAAATAGAATATACATATAGGAGCTTTATACCAAGAAATTTGCCTTGAAAGCTGCTATTCTGTGGAGGGAAAAGTGTATCAAGTTCCTGTCTGATTTTTTTTTTTTAACAAGATTTCATATATGTTTAGAGTTTAAAGTTTAAGAAAATATAAATACATATCTGCACACTATTTTTAGCAGTTGTGTAAGAATAATGACATTTATGTTTTAAGGGCTTTGTCATGTGGTTGTTTGCCACTGGAGTTGACTACTCAGAAGATCTTTTATAGTGCTTTAATATTATATTTTTTGTTTATCACCTTGATGACATTACTTGCCCACACATGAGGCCACCTGTCTGTGTAGCTATGACCTTGTTATGAACAGTTCGCACTCACTGTGCAAATGTCCATGTATTACCTATTTAAGCAACATCATAGTGCCATTACTCAAGGAAGTTGAATGAGGTGAACATAGAAGTAGCTCTTTCCCCTTACCCCCTTTTTTAAATGTAACAAATACTTTTTATGTTCCCCTTCCCCCTTCCCCTTTCCCCTTCCCCCTTTGGAAGTGAGTCAGGAACTAGATAGTTTAAGATGATCAATTAAAGGGACTCAGAAAGTGAGCCACCCAGAGCCAGGCTTCTTTGTGCTTCATCACAAGGCGTGCTGCTGGCCAGGCTGCTTAAGCACATTTTTAACAAGAAGACCTCGTGAGAGAGCCAGCTGATAGCCTCAAGGAGTTCGAAAAACAGGACCACAGAGGTTGGAAAACAGGACCACAGAGGTTACACTCTGGGGTAAATATTCTTTATACATCTTAATTTTGGAGGAAAGCTGTATATGTGCTATGAAAATTATCTGCTGCTTTCTGCAGTATTTTAATTTTGGAGAATATTGATAGGAAGATTTGAAAATACCAACAAACCTCAGGAAAACTGGTACTAGTTAGTGTTTGAGGAAATTAATATGAACTGAGTGGAAAAGTTCTTGAGAGGTTATATATTCCTTCTGTAGGAAAAGCTTTTCTACTCCTTTGGCCAGAAGTTACCCAAGTACCTGACTGAGTCAAACTGTTCTTTTTCCATAAGTATCTATTTTGTGTTTATTCTTCAGCTTCTTCTCTTGTAACTCAAGAATGCATTAGATTCTTTGACATGACCTTCTAGACTTGTGTCATATTTTTCTGTTTATGTTTTTTTCATAATCACATATTTACAGACCATTGCTTTTGTTTATAACTTCTGTGAGATTTGGTCCCTTAGAAATATGTATAGAGAGTCTCAGGACAGATACTCTGTGAAGAGGGATCATAGGTTAATCACAGATTACTTTATAATCTGGTATTCGATTCTTAAAAGCATAAGTTATTTGAGTTGTCTCACTTTCAGATCCTGGCCATGAGGTTGGATGCCTCACCTTGCTGAAAAGAGACACTGGACCTAAATGGCGCAGCATGACTTTGTTCCTGCTTGGCTAAATTTCTCAACACCACAGTCAGCTAAGGTACTCATCTCCATCCCTCTAGTAAATACCCAAATACCAGTTACTTTTTCTTCCCTTCCTGGCCTGTGGCCTCTGTTTTACAGACTTGGTTGTTTTGGGTTTTAGATTTTTTCCCCCCTAACATTTTATTAGGATATAATTTGTAAAACATAGATTGTTTTTGCTTGTTTTTTAATACGTATTCTGTCTTGCCTAAAGATTTAAAAAATGTTTTCATAGACTCATTACCTTTCTTTTACATGGCACCCTTCAGCCTTTCTGTATTATCTGCAGCACACTTTATAGATTATATACCTCCTAACCTATTGACTGACAAAGAGGCATTTCACTGAAAGGGAAATGATCCTTGGGAAAATAGAACTTTGGCATGAATGCACTTTCAACTATGATAGTAGATAAAGAGGAAGAAAGGACATAGATATTGATTGTTCAGCTACTAAGTGGTTCTTATATTAAATCCTAGAAAAATTTTTTAGAGGCATTACTTAATGATTTGGGAGGAAATGTGTGTTGTTTGGGGGTAAAGACAAGTGGAACAACCAGTTCATATGATTAAAGCAGACCAACTCACAGAACACAGAAGAAATCCTGGGGTGTTCATAAAGGAGACCATCCTAAAGCTAGTAAAATTAAAAGTGCTTCCCATTTTTGTCAATTAATAAAGGAGAAGAAAAATAATAGTATTTTTAAAATGGCCTGCTTTCCCACGTATGACTAAATGTAGTGCACTTCTACATCACGTACAATCAGAGAAATGATAAGTTGTGCTCCATTTTGTACAATGAATCAAAATGCATTCTGCTATCATGTATAAGTAATTAGAACAAATAAAAATTAAAATGGCCCACTTTCCATATTTTTTAAGAATGTAAATTTTTGGGAAGGTGTTTCTGGTCTGGTCTAGACATAAAACCTTATGCTCTGAACTTCATTTTGAATTGTGTCTTCTTAAAATTCCTCAAAATCTCATAATTGGTCTAGTCTGAAGTCCTTGAGGGGGATGGATGTTGGATCCAGGAAAACGCTTAAAAAAAGCAAATAATTGTTTTAGAACAATGAACTAAATAAGAGAATTAAAATATATTATTTCAACCTTTCCAGTAAAGGTATAGTAGTAAAGTTATATAGTTTGGGCATAGGATAGACATAAAAAGTAATGAAATGGAATAGAGAGTTCAAAAATAGGCCTGTATATATAAAATGTCAGTTGACTTTCGACTTAATTATCAAGGTAAAAATCCAGCATGGAAGTGATAAGTTTTGTTTTTGCTTGATTTTTTGTTTGTTTTAACAAATGGTCCTGGAATAATTGGTTGAGGTAGAGCACTTCAACCTCTATCTACACAAAAATTAACTTGAAATGGATCATAACCTAAGTTTAAGATGCTAGCGCAGTAAAACTTTTAGGAAAAGAGCATAGGAAAAGATCTTTGTAATCCACTGGAATGGGTAAACAAGACTGACATATCAAGTATTGTTAAGGATATTGATAGTAAGAAAATAGATGAATGTGCTTCTGCCTATAATTTTTCTGTAAGTCCTTGTCAAACATACCCATACTTTTCGTGGCTAAATAGCCTCTGGTCTGTGTATTAGTCAAGAGTTCCTCAGAAAAATAAAAGCAACAGAAAGTATGGTTAGAAGAAGTTAATTGGCTCACACTGAGAAGCTCAGTAGTTCCACAATGGCCATCTGCCTCCTAAAGAGCCAAGAAAACTGGTAGCTGCTCCAAGAAGCAGAAGGCCACAAAATTAGAAGCAACAGCAGTATTAGCAGAAAACCACACCTGCAAGAAGTGTGAGTGAGCTTCCCTATTCTACTTCTGTATTCTATCTAAGTCCCCAGCCCATTGAATAGTGCGACCCATATTCAGGGTGGGTCTTTCCTACTTAGTTCCCTGACCAAAACACCAATCTTTTCTGGAAATATCCTTACAGACACAACTAGAAGTATGATTTACGGATCTAGGCATCTCTTCACAAGTTGATAACTAAGATTGGCCATCACATGGCTGGGGTTGTGGCTTAGTAGTAGAGCACTTGCCTGGCAAGTGTGAGGCACTGGGTTTGATCCTCAGCACCACATAAAAATAAATAAAGGTTAAAAAAAATGATTGATCATCACAGACTCTATCCTTTACAACTTAAAAAAAACCCCACAGAATGAAATTTATTGAAAAATGAATGAAAACGTTAATTCATAATGTTTGTCAGAAACTGCTTTCTTTGAATTATATAAATTCAAAGACAATCTCCCTGACTTTTCTCACATGTAAAATGGGTTTTAATGCATAATTGTTATTGTTCAAGTAATCTTTGCAGATAAAACTTTGTAGTTATGCATCGTTACCAAGGTGACATTTGAACCATTGCTTTTTCTCTAATTCTAGAATAATTTTATAGAAATAATAAAACTGTGCAGAATGATTTTTAAGGCAAGCATCTTTTTCTCAACCTCTGTTGCAAGATTAATATTTTTAAGTATAAAATTTGGGGGCTATTTAGGGATATTGATGACTCCCCCCACCTTAGGCAAATAAGTGAGGTCATCACCTTTTTTTCCCTTTTGGGATGAAGGGAGTGAATTAATAATTGTGTAACCTAGCTCTTCTCTACATTAACTTTGAGTCCTGTGGTCTTCTTACGATTTATATGCTCATAATGCAGGTTTCTGCCACCGTTTACTTGTCTTTTAAACACCTGTTTGAAAAAAAAAAAACTTAAAATATTGAAAGAGACTGATTCTACTTACCTATTTGCCTCTCTGTACTTTATCATCTTAGTCACCTACATCCACCTTTGAAAAACACGGAGAGCACCTGCCCCGAGGAGAAGGTAGATTTGGAGTGAGCCGTCGTCGACACAATTCCTCTGATGGCTTTTTTAACAATGGGCCCCTACGAACTACAGGAGGTGAGCCATGTCCAGCTTACATGACTACATACTTAACGACAAGTAAGCCCAGGCTTTAGTGCATGTCCATATCTAAAAAATAGGATTCTTTATAAACATAGTTCTTGATTAGGTCCTCTAGTAGTCGTTATTCAACTACATTGGCTTTCTAGGTCTAACATTTTTATGTTCTCATGAATTATTTTTTTTAATTCAAAAATTCATTTAAAACTTGTCTGACAAAAGATTTATTTAGGGCTGAGGTTGTGGCTCAGTGGTAGAACACTTGCCTGGCATGTGTGAGGCACTGAGTTCGATTCTCAGCAATGCATATAAATAAATAAATGTCCATCAGCAACTGAAAAAAAAAAAAGATTTATTTAGTGGTTCTTTGTGTGAACTTCTTACTGAACAAGTCTTCTGAAGGCCTTTTGACAGTACCATAAACCAGATCAGGAAGCATCTAGCCCCAGTCATTTCTGAATTTCCAGGAAGTGGACAATCTGACCTGTTAACACTTTTCCTTACTATTCTAGATTCCTGGCACCAGCCCTCCCTCTTCCGCCATGATTCTGTGGACTCTGGTGTCTCTAAGGGAGCATATGCTGGAATCACGGGGAACCCATCTGGTTGGCATAGTTCTTCCCGAGGTCATGATGGTATAAACCAGCGTAGTGGAGGTGGCACAGGGAACCATCGACACTGGAATGGCAGTTTTCATTCCCGGAAAGGCTGTGTCTTTCAAGAAAAGCCACCTACAGAGATTAGGGAAGAAAAGAAAGAAGACAAGGTGGAAAAGTTGCAGTTTGAAGAGGAAGACTTTGTAAGTACGAAGTTCTAGATGTGTAGTTAACAAATTAGGTCTTAAATACAGACCCTATTAATACTATTACAGAAAAGGGAGACCTTAAGTTTAGGTTTATTTTTAAAGGAAAGGAGTTCATTTGGTTAGTTTGAAAATGATGATCAAAGTTCCTATGTAACTTACAGCAAATCTTAGTACATTTTTCCTCGTTAAACCTTTGGAGTGTAAAAGAAAAATTGTAATTTTTCCTTAAGTTTTCTAAGGTTTAGTATCTAAATATAATTACATAAATTATCATAAGAGGTTTTTTTCCCTTTTAATATTACTCTCATATAAAATTGTTGTAATAAGTATGCAATTTTGAGTGTTTAAGCTGTTGCATGTATGTTCAGCAAGATTTTATGCTGTTTTATTGAATTGTATGCCTTTTGGCATCTAATGAAAAGTGGAATTTTTAGAGTTCATTTTTAAAATTAACAAAATATTTTATTTGACCAAATATATCCTGAATATTATTACTTTAATATATACTCTATGCTTGAATTATTAGTGAGATAAGTACATTATTTTTATATTCCGTCTTCACTGTGTTTCCTGTACTTATAGCACATCTCAGCATAGACTGTATGTACATTTTTGTACTTAATGACTACATGTAGCAACTCTATAGTTATTTAAATAGTGCAACTCTAGTTATTTTGGGGCATTCTACCACTGAACTACTTCTCCAACCCTTTTTATTTTTTATGTTGTGACAAGGTTTTTGTTGTTTGGGCGGGAGGGGGCACGCAACCACATAGCCACATCCCCAGCCCTGTTTTTACATTTTATCTAGAGACAGGGTCTTACTGAGTTGCTTAGTGCCTCACCATTGCTGAGGCTGGATTTGAACTTGTGATCCTTATGTCTCAGCCTCTTGAGCCACTGGGTTTACAGGCATGTGCGCCGGGCGCAGCTGGGTTTTACTGAGTCTCTGAGGCTTGCCTCAGACTTGAAATCCTCCTGCCTTAGTGTCTTGAGTAGCTGGGATTATAGTTGTAACCAGAAACTTCTGTTATAGCCACTTACACAGCATATTAATAAAGTCAACTAAAGGAGTTGGAACTATAGCTCAATGACAGGAGAATACTGTTTGTCAAGCACGAGGCCTTGTGTTCAACCTTCAACACTGAGATGAATTTTAAAAATCAACTAAAGAGGAGTCGGGTTTGGATTTTTGTTGTTGTCAATAGACCTTTACTTAATTTATTTTTTATGTATTTATATGTGGTGCTGAAGATCGAACCCAGTGCCTCACACATGCTAGGCACACACTCTGCCACTGTGCTACAAACCCAGCCCTATCAAATTTGGATATTAATCTCTCTTCCCCAAGTCTAGAAAAGTCCTAGGGTCCTTGATGTTAATGTTATATATTAATTCCTGTCCTTCAAAACTTTATTCTTTGGAAATCTATGGTTCCCTCACACACTCTTGAGTATTTATCCAGAATGACCCAAATATCCAGTAGTACAGAAAGTAATATATTTGTAAGAGGGGCAGGAGGCACAGAGCAGAACCTGTGGAATAGCCATAAGGGTGACTGAGAGTGATTAGCCAAAGAAGAAAAGGGTATATCAAGAAAGAGAAGTAATATACGAATTACAGATTAGCCTTTTGCTATGGGTACCTGTCTGTATTCCTAGCTACTCAGGAGACTGAAGGAAGAGAATTGCAAGTTTGAGGTCACTCTGGGCAATTTAGCAAGATCCTGCCTGAAAATCAAAAAATGAAAAGGGTTGGGATATAATTCAGTGGTAGAATGCCCCCGTGATCAATTCCAATCCCTGTGGTGAAGGGGCACCATTGACAGGTTTTAAGGTGTTTGGGGACTAAATTGTTTGGAGCTGACTTTCTTTATTATTTTAAATTAAAAGTTATTGGGGGGGGGGTGCTGTGGCTCAGTGGTAGAGTGCTTGCCTCACATGTGAAGCACTGAGTTCGATCCTCAGCACCACATAAAAATAAATGAATAAATAAAGATTTTTTTTAGTTATTTTTATTTTTAAAATAGTCTTATATAGTTACCTTGGGCAAGTTAAATAGTTGTAATTGTCCTGGAATTATTAGATAGAAATAGTAATGTATGCATACCTTATTACATTGTACTATGGTGTATGTTGAATAATGTATGTGACACATAGTTGGATTTTTTTGTTTTTATTTTGTACTAGGGATTAGCCACAGATGCTTTGCCACTCAGCTATATCCCTAGTCCTTTTTATTTTATTGAGGCAGAATCCTGCTAAATTGCCCAGGCTTGCCTAAAACTTGAGATTCTCCTGCCTCAGCCTACTAAATTGGTTGGATTACAGGCATGTGCCACTATAACTGATGACACATAGTTGTTTTTTTGTTTTGTTTTGTTTTTTGTTTTTTAATGGTAACTACTGCTATTATTAAATGTTCAGATCCTTTTCGTAAGTACTCAGTTGTGGCTCACTGAATGGCAGAGCAGTTGCTGACATGCTTCTCTGGGGGGAAAGTGCTAGAAGTTTGCCCTCTGGAGTACCTGGTAAAACCATACATGGGAGATGTTACTCTGCTTCATAACTACTCCTAGAGTATTGAGGGAAGCTACAGGACTCAAGTCTCACTTGCACAGAGTAAGCACACTGGAACAGGAAACAAAACTCTTTTAGCTTTTTGCATTAACAAAAGTTAACACTCCAGCTGCAGATATTTTAAAGTGCCAGATACATTTACACAGAATAGATAGAAGAGATGACTTTGGAATTGGAAGCAGTAAATTGTAAGAACCAGCACAGGTCTTCTCATTGTTTATACCAACTAGCTGATATTCTCTTTTATAACAAAGTCTCCAACTATTGGAAATACAGTCCAGACTGAGCTGTACAAAGACGCATAATAGACAAAGGAAAGGGAAAATTCACATAAAAGGGTGGGGGGGGGGACAGAACATCCAGCATTAAAAAAAATAAGTCACTATATATTTTTTTTTTAATTTTTTTTATTAAATATTTATTTTTTAGTTTTTCGGCGGACACAACATCTTTGTATGTGGTGCTGAGGATCGAACCCAGGCCGCACGCATGCCAGGCGAGCGCGCTACTGCTTGAGCCACATCCCCAGCCCAAGTCACTATATTTTTGAACACTGAAAACAAGAGCATGAAAAGCTACCTAGACCCATCAACAGAAGCTAATGTAATCATATATAAGTGAGCAACATTAAAGGATCAAGGTCAAATTCCTTTCTACCGCCACAAAACAGATATGAACTATAATTTATTATCTTAAAACATTAACTAAATGATATTAAGAAAATGGTAAACATAATCCAGAAATGCTCATGGTACTAGAACTCTGGAAAAAAGTAATGAAAGATTTAAGGAAAAAAAGGCCAAACAAGAAGGAATACAAAAGAATAAAACACATTTTTCAAGAATTAGAAGACAAAAAAAAGTCTTAAATGAAGAAAAAATGGATAAATTAAAACTGAGGAAAAAAGTGAATACAGAAGTAAGACAAAAATGTCCAATATACATAAACATAATAGCATCTCTGTCCCTAAAGAAAACCAAAACAAAAGGAATAGCTTAAATACTGAAAAAAAGTTCAACAAAAAATATATTGAAATACAAGAAAATTTGTATGAAAAAGCTTTAAATTAAAAGGCTAGCCATAGCAGCCAATACTGAAACGTAGTCTTTAATTAGATGTGAACAAAAAAGAAAATAAATATCCTTTGGACATCCTGACATAAAGATTGAGTGACTTAAGAGAAAGAAAATCAAATATACTTCGACAGCAAAGCTTTATAACAAAAATAAATGGAGTGGGCTGGGGTTGTGGCTAAAGTGATAGAGCACTTGCCTAGCATGTGTGAGGCATTGGGTTCGATTCTCAGCACTGCTTACAAATAAATGTGTAAAATAAAGGTCCATCAACAACTAAAAATATATATATATAAAGTTTTTAAAAAGTAAGTAAATGGACAAAGAATATATGAAAAAAGGATTGTATTTGTCAAACTTTCTCAGTTACAAAGATCACAGACATAGGGGCTGGGGTTGTAGCTCAGTGGTAGAGTACTCACCTAACCTGTGTGAGGCACTGGGTTCCATCCTCAGCTCCACATAAAAATAAATTATAAAATAAAGGTATTGTGTACATCTACAACTAAAAAATATTTTTTTAAAAAAAGATCACAAACGTAATTGTGTAAAAACTCAGGATATTCTTCTGCTTTTCCTGAGAAAAAGAAAAAGCTTCAGACAAATTAACCAGAAAGATACCAACCAAAACAATGGTGGACCAGGTGTGGTGGCGCACGCCTGTGATCCCAGAGGCTCAAGAGGCTGAGATAGGAGGATGGTGAGTTCAAAGCCAGTCTCAGCAATGTCAAGGCACTAAGCAACTCAGCGAGACCTTGTCTCTAAATAAAATACAAAATAGGGCTGGGGATGTGGCTCAGTGGTTGAGTGCCCCTGAGTTCAATCCCCAGTGCCAAAAAAAAAAAAGGTGGTAAATATTAATATATGGTCAGTACCTGCAGGTGTAACTCAGTGGTGGTCTATGTGGGGCCCTGTGTTCAAGCGTCACTCAGCACAGGAAAAAAGTGATTAATTGTCGAATCAAGACTAAATGAGGGTTAAAAGAGAAATTTTGAGGTGTTTATCTTTGAATTCAAATGGTCCCCAACTATAATGGTTCAACTTAACAACTTTTGAACTTCACAGTAATACAAAAGCATATCCATACAACCATTCTGTTTTTCACTTTTGATATAGTATTCAGTACGTTATATGAGATATTTAACACTTTATTATAAAATACACTTTGTGTTGATTTTGCCCGATTTTGTAGGAGTAGGCTAATTTAAGTGTTGTAAGCAGTGTTTTTAGGTAGGCTAGGCTAAGCTGTGATGTTCCCTAGGTCAGGCATGTTAAATGGATACATGTATTTGCTTATTCTTCTATTCTAATGGTTCTTATCTTGACTTAGTGAGAAATATGTACTAGCTGAGCCCCCACCTTTAGAGAGTCTGACTTAGATGCTTTCTACTAGATTCTGCATGTCTTTTTATTGTTTGTTTAATGTCCTAAAGGCATTTGTGTTGGAAAGCTGTTTTCTTACCCTGTTATCAGATTGTAAAGTTTGGGCTTGAACACTGGTGTCATCCTCATACCCACATACAATCCAGTCTATTGCTCTTAATTCTTTCTGTCTTCCCCCCATGGCTTCCTCCATTCTTGTTGCTTTGATTACTTTTCTGAACTATGGAATTGGTCTCCTAATGGTCTTAATACTTAAACTAAATGCTTACGGCCATCTTTCAAGCTGTTACCACAGTGATTTTTGTAAATTGATGATTTAATCATGTTAATTCCATGGCTGGAGGATGGATCCCCATTACTACAGAATAAAGTTAAATCTCCGTAAAAGATCCTCCACAAGCCAGCTGTTGCCAATTTTGCAAGGTATCTCTTTTCCTGTAGAAGACCTCCTTTTTTTCCCTAGCACTAATCATGCTGAGCTATTTGTTGATCTCTCAATATTCTGTTCTTTTTCATGCTTTCCTATTTTAGTGTATTCATTGAACTTTCTGTTCTTAAATCACACATTTTTCAGTTTTGGAATTCACTGACTCTTCTTAGTTATTACTTATAACAAAACCTTTTCTGACAACATTTCTCTTTCAAATGGAATTATCCTTTCCTCTCTGAGTAGTCTTTCCCTAATGGAAAATTTTATCAGTCTATGGAACCTTTTATGGTACTTACGTGTTTACAAGTGTATCTTTGTAGTGATATAGTAACTCTGTGAGGTTTGACAAAGGTCCTTCTTTGCCTTTTATTTCTAAAACAGTCCCTGGCACATGGTTGGGCTTACTCTAAAGGAATCTTAGAAGTGCATTGAATACTGTTCATTTCACTGACCAGATTATCTTCCTTAAATCTACAAAAAATGATCCACATCCTTGTTTGTTCAGCTTTCTGTTGCCTCCTTATTTGGTGTATATATCATATAGGAAGGTGAGAACTTAAGACATTAAGTCTGTTAATATGTGAAATCCCACTTACATCAGAGGAAGTAGAACTCAAGAAAGCCTAAATGCAACATAACACTTATTGGTTTTGCATTTCAACATTTTCTCTTTGTTATAATTTTAAATACAACATTAAATTAATAAGTGCTAATAGCTTGTAATTATTTGGTAGGTCCATGGTGATGGCTAGTTTGCAAAAGTCCCCAGATGATAAGCTTTTTATATCAACTGTTCATATTCCTTTTTTCCTAGCCTTCTTTGAATCCAGAAGCTGGCAAACAGAATCAGCCATGCAGACCTATTGGGACCCCTTCTGGAGTGTGGGGTAGGTAGATTTTGCATTTTAAAGGCACAACTTGAATTT
Organism: Marmota flaviventris; assembly: GCF_047511675.1. Classification (NCBI taxonomy): domain Eukaryota; kingdom Metazoa; phylum Chordata; class Mammalia; order Rodentia; family Sciuridae; genus Marmota; species Marmota flaviventris. The sequence goes on along the minus strand of NC_092507.1, from coordinate 35,233,042 downwards.
TTTTTTTTTACCAGGGAGAGGAGCAAAATTCTTTTTCTTGTTTCTTTATCTCTTGCTTCTCATCTTATCCATTTACCCTTGGTAACTAACACCTATTATTTCTTCACTAATTTAAGTGTCTAAAAGGATGGCAGATGACTCTGCCTCCCTCAGAATACAGATAATTGAAAGCTTTTAGATCCCTGATTTTGGAAGGAGATTTTAAGTAAAGGGATACTAATATAAAATCATTAAAAAGTAATTTTGAGGGGCTGGGGATGTGGCTCAAGCGGTAGCGCGCTCGCCTGGCATGTGTGCGGTCTGGGTTCGATCCTCAGCACCACATAAAAACAAAGATGTTGTGTCCGCCGAAAACTAAAAAAAAATAAATATTAAAAAATAGTCTCTCTCTCTCTCTTAAAAAAAAAAGTAATTTTGAAGTTAGCATTGCTAATCCATTTAAAATAGTTAATATTTTTTATTGTATTTATGTTATGAATGTCTCATAAACGAGTATACATAACAGTATAATCTTCAACATTCTGCCATATTACTAAATAGACACTTCAGAAGTATTCTTTGATAGCTAGGGATATAGTTCAATGGCAAGAGTGAGGCCTTGGGTTTGATCCTTAACAGCTTAAAAAGAAGTATTCTTCAAAAGGTTGTATAACACTACATCCTGGGTATATACAATTTTGTTCCTCTGAATTCCAGTTGTTGATTTTTGGTGGTGGTGGTAGGGTTATAAATGATGCCTATTGTGTAGGGCAAGGGGAAAACATAAATGCACATATTTATTTGTATTTGTTGGGAATAAGAAGACATAAAAAATTGAAATAAAAATCAGTGTGTCCCAAAACATGATTATAATCTTTGACATTTACAAATTGAACTCTCCTGGACCCTTTATGAGATGTGTTCTGTACATAGCCGGGTATATTATTTAGGAAGGCTTTGGCATACCTAAACCTGGATTTGAATCCATTATTATAGGATTAAGGGTGATTGCTGTATCTCTTTTTGCTAATGGTGTATGACTGCTCGTGTTTTTGCTCATCACAGAATCCCATGGCAGATTTCTTTCCCCAGTTAACTCATTTCTCCATTTCCTTGCTATCAGGAGCCTGCTACCTTTGGATATATTCTTGTATGGTCCTTGCCTGACTGATAGCATTGTACATTAGACAAATTGTATCTCTAAAGTACTGCTAACATCTTTGTGCTTTCTGGCTGATGTTTGAATTTAATACCAAGTGCTTCATATGCTACCATTTGTCCTGTAGTTCCCAAGTAGTGTTGCTTTTAAGAATATTTGTTAAGTGCACAACAGGAAATGTTTGCTTCCTTGGTCTCTACTCTCACCTTATTTGTTGAAGGTGAGACTTTGATACAAAATATCGTGTTTTGTGTTATCCAACAAGCCTGACATTCTTTTATGTCTTCATTATTGTATTTCACAGAAAACCCACCTAGTGCCAAGCAACCCTCCAAGATGCTAGTTATCAAAAAAGTTTCCAAAGAGGATCCTGCTGCTGCCTTCTCTGCTGCATTCACCTCACCAGGATCTCACCATGCAAATGGGAACAAATCATCAACTATGGTTCCAAGTGTCTACAAGAACTTGGTTCCTAAGCCTGCACCACCTCCTTCCAAGGTATAATTTGGAATCAGTGTAAGAACCTGTACAACATAAGTTTGGGAATAAATCAGAAAACATTTAGTATATTTGTTTTTTCCTATCAAACATCATTCATCAGACATTCATTCAGTACCTTATATGTGTAGCTTGTACTATGTCTCCAGACTCTCTGCAGCTGCCTGCTGGATTAGCTTCATCTCATAAACCTGTTTCTCCTAGTTTGCCTTTCCACTAATAGCATTAACATTCATTTGATCATTCTGCTGACTACCGTGGCTGCTTCTTTCCTCTTCTCCTTAACCTTCTCACTCATTCCCTTCAGCCAAGTAATTATAAAGCCCCTCTAAGTTATTCCCTCTGTGCTGTTCTTGTTTAGGACCTTGTCATCCCACATTTAGTGTTGCAGTGTACTCTTTTATTTTCTTATCTCTCCTATATTCATCTTCCACAGAACTGCCAGAATGATCATCCTAAAACAGTTGAATACAGCCAGGCGCGGTGGCACGCACCTATAGTCCCAGCTACTCAGGAGACTGAGGCAGCAGGATCACTTGAGCCCAGGAGTTGGAGGCCAGCCTGGGCAACATAGACTCCATCCTCCCCACCGCCCTCTCAACCCCCCAACCCCCCCCATCCCCCCAGAAAAAAATGAAAGGAAAGAAAAGAAAAACTGAATATATCATATCCCTTCCTAAATCCTTTCAGTGGTTCTAAACCATTTATAGCAGGGATTGGTACTTTTTTTTTTTTTAATGAAGAGCCAGATAATAAATATTTTAGTCTGTTCTGGTTACATATGGTCTTTGTTATGTATTACATCTTATTTTGTATCCCTTTAAACATGTAAAAATAATTAGCTCAAGAGCCATACAAAAACACTTCAAGCTAGATTAGGCCCATGGACAGTAGTTACCAATTTCTCATCTGATAATTCAGTGTTCAAACTACTTAGCAGTCGCATGTGCAATTAATTCTTCATAACCTAAGTGCTATCTATCTTCTTCATTTACTGCCCCCTTTTTTTCTCTTTCTCTTCAAGGTCATGCCAACCTCTTTATGAACCTTTTCTATTACAACTAAAGATCTAAATAATCATTATATCTCTATGGGAACATAGCGCTCTTGTCTCTTACCACAGTAGCTATAAAATTTTATCTGTTTTTTGCTTATGTATAACCTCCTTAAGGACAGGCTTCAGATCCTCTTCATATTTATATCCCTGTTTCCTTTATTAGCACATAATTGCTTGAATAAATTTTAGCCTAAGGAAGCAATTAAAAGTTAGTGTTTCTTAAAAAAAGAAACACTGAGCATTAATTCACTTTCCATTGTGCAAAAGCACTGTGTTTGATGCTTAGAAACAAATACAAAGAAATCTAGCATCAATCTTGACTTATGGAAATGTGTGGCACAGGAGGACTAGTCACCTCTTGGTGGCCAGAGAGAGAGACAGGAAAGGGCCTGGGTCCCAATATTCCATTTAAGGGGAAACCCCTAATGAGCTAAACTTCCTTTCACCAAGCCTAAAAATTTCACTACTTCTCAATAACATCGTGGTCTGGGGAGCAATCATTCAACACATGACCTTTAGTGGACTTTTTAAATCTAAACTGTATGAATTATCTTCTAAAAGGTTTAGGATACTTATTCCTCTGATGTTGAAAAAAGAAGGAATGTTAATTCAAGTGAGGAGAACAGATATTATAAAGAAACACTCTATAATGGAAGTTAATAGAGTTTTGAAGTAAATAAGTTCCATCTTGCTCTTGTGGTATGACCTTAAGGAAGTTTTTTAACTTCTTGGTTTCGGTTTCTCCATTTATAAAATAGATATTATAAAAATAATATCCACCTTTTAAGTTTTTTTGGTGAGGAGTAAATGAGACTTTGTTAATAGAGTACTTAAAATGACACATAATAAAATGCCAATAAATTGTTATTATTACCAACATGTCAGTGTACCTTACACATTTGTCCCATCCTTAACTGTAAACAGTTTTCATAAGTTATTTCATTTGAGATGTCTGCAAGCATTCTGTTAGGACTATAGAAACTACAAAAATGAGAAAGACAATGTCATTTTGTCTTCAATGATTTTAAGAGTGAACAATTGGTGAGGATAAAAATCATGACCCACAATATAACATGACTTTAGTCCTGTTGTGAATCAAGGGCAAATGAAGAGAAAACTATGTGAAGCTTGTCATTACTATCCTTTTCAAAGATAAAGCTTGAACAGGATGATGACAGTTGACAGATAAGAGAGGTGACTTGTAATGGGAAAGCAGAATACACTGAGAGAATAATGATTAGAGAAAGAAAGCAGAGTACATTGAGCATTCTTACCTGGAAAACTGGGATAACTATGAAAAATCAGTTTTTAGGAAACTTGAGGAATGTGGTTTTGGGGTACCCTGAGTGTGAAATGTTAGAGAAAGAAATGAGATGACTAATAGTTAATTGTTAAGTATTAGCAATCATTACTAAAATTGAGTGTTTATACATTGAACACTCATCAGGGCCTGGTGACAGACACCTATAATCCCAGCAACTCAGGAGACTAAGGCGGGAGCAAGTTCAAAGTTAACCTTGACAATTTAGCGAAACCCTGTCTCAAAAATTAAAAGGGGTGGGGGGCTGGAGTTGTAGCTCAGTGGGTAGAGAGAGCACTTTCCTAACATGTGTGAGGCACTGGGTTTGATCCTTAGCACCACATAAAAACAAAGGCACCGTGTGTCCATCTATAACTAAAAAATATGTTTAAAAAAAAAAAATAAAAGAAGGCTGGAAATGTGGCTCAATGGTAGAGCACCCCTGTATTCAGTCCCCAGTATTAAGCATTGTGTCACTAGATGTACAAAATGAAAGAGATTTTTTAAAATTATACTCTGCCTGGGGAGGGTCCTCAAAAGTCTTTATAGCTAACTGTGTTCAAATACATGGTAAAGGGAAGAGACCTGTCATTTGTTGACATCTTATTGTGTTCCAAGATCTTTGCTAGGCCTTTTACACATATTAGCATATTTACTCCTCAATTATGTAATATGAGGTTTGAAAGCTAGTTAGTAATAAGAGTCAGGTCTCTTAGCTGGGCATAGGGGTGCACACCTATAATCCCAGCACCTCGGGAGGCTGAGGCAGGAAGATCTGAGTTCAAAGCCAGCCTCAGATATTTAGTGGGGTCCTAAGCAACTCATTGGGACTCTGTCTCTATAGAAAATACCAAAAAGGGCTGGGCATGTGGCTACATGGTTAAGCACCTCTGGGTTCAATCTCCATACCAGATAAAAAAAAGGGGGGGGGGGAGATTCAACACTTTTAAACCATATCTAATTTCACAACAGTGCTGTTTGTGCTGTTCCAGGATACCTCCCATCTTGAAGGATGAAGAGGAGAGAAGAAGTTGAGAATTTAGAGTTAACTAAGAATCTTTGTGTCACTCTCCAGGGCTAGTATCTTGAGCAAGTTATTTAATTTTGCTTATTCTCCTTAACAAAAAAATTAAAGGGTTAATTATATCTGTCACGTAATTATAGTGAAAGAATAAAGTTAAATGAACTTTAATGAAGTTAAAGTTTTAAAAAGATTTTGAAATACATTTCCTAGCTCATCCTAATTACTCAGTAAATGAAAGTTTAAAAGTATGAGTTTGTTAAAGAGCAAATAAAGTGGGTGGGATATTTTAGGCAAAAGGAACCATTACCCAAAAATGGAGGCAGAACATGCCATATTTGGGAGGAGGCAAGTGATTCTGTGTGGCTAGTATGAGTGAAGTGATGAACAAATAAGACTTCAGGTAGACCTGTATAAAAGCTTAGGGGAAAAGCTGGGGATAGAGATACAGTTTTACATATTATCTACATAATTTTATTTTAAACTGATTGGTTCCACAGAACTAGTTTTTCTAATGAAGTTCACCTCAGAAAAAATAACAGCAGAAGAAGAGTTCTGAGCATAGAAAACTATAGAATGCCTACATCAATAGAAAAGACTGAAAGGGATTCAGGAAGTAAGAGCAGAACCTAGAGAATGAAGCATCAGGGAAAGGGAAAGAGATATGTTTAGAAAAATTTGGCAATGAGCAATAAATATGTCATTCCTCAAAGAAGACATATTTTTGAAAGCTGTCCTTTGCAATGTGAGGTTGAGATTTTTTAGTTATTTATAAAAGAGGTGTTTTACAAAATGGGGATAGAAGTAAGTATTGCAGGGAAGAAAGTATGCTATAGTGTTTTAAGTTACTAAAGATTAAGTTGGAATAAAATTAAGCATCGATGTAGGCATCCTATTACATGTAAAGCTATCTGGTAAACCTTTTGTACTACTGTGGCGGAAACACAAAAGTGTTTTTTGTGCCATGAGGTGACAACGTTAAAAGAAAGACAAGGCTTCTAGTAACATTCTATAACTGAGGAAGCCACAAATCATCTTTAATGTTAACACAAGCAGTCATCTTTTGATTTTCATCAGTGCCAGAGCTTAAAAAAAAAAAGAGTTTTATCTTCATTCGGTTAGGCCATTGTCTCTCTTATCTAATTGTATATTCTTTTTAAAGGTGTTATTGGATAGTGGAAAAGCAAAATCATGTACTAGCTGAGTGATATTGAACAAATTGCATAACGTTATTGTCTTAAGTGTCGTTCTCTATAAAATAAAGTTAACATAACAATAATTATACCTAAACTTTGGGCAGTGGCATATACCTGTAATCCCAACGACTCTGGAGGCTGAAACAGGAGGGTTACAAGTTTGAGGCCAGCCTCCTTGAGACTCTATCTCAAAAAACACTTGAGATGTAGTTCAGTGGTAAAGCACTCTGGAGTTCAGTCTCCAGTCCCACAAAAATAATACTGACTATACCTGATGTGTTTAAGAACAAAATAAAACTATATGACAAGCACCTGGTACATGGTAGATATGCAGTAAAATTAATTCCTTTTGTAAAGTTACTGTGTCATCTATTGTACCCTCAACCAAGAGGGCACCCAAGAAAGGAATAATTTTCACACAAACCCTTTCTACTTTAAGTCTCTTGATTATAATATTTCAGTCTGCAAAAATAAGTAAAAATTTTCCATTTGCTTCAGCCCCATTGACTTGCCTCATCTTTCTTGGTCTCCTCAGATAGTGTCACTGACTCAAAAAAATAGAGCATTCCAGATATACTATGCTGCCATCAGAGTTGGGGTCATGGCCAGATTCCACAAAACTAAGAAAAAAAGGGGCCTCTGCTGGGTACAATGATGCATGCACATCTGTAATCCCAGCATCTCAGTAGACTGAGGCAGGAGGATTGCAAGTTTAAAACCAGCCTCAGCAACTTAACGAGACCCTGTCTTAAAATTTAAAAAAATTAATGGCTGGGGATATAGTTAAGTGTCCCTGGGTTCAATTGCTGGTACCAAAAGGGGGAGGAGGCGCTAGATAGCCTTGAAGTAGCTTCTTGCCTTCAAAGTTTCTAGAAAACAGCATTTTTCTGATGTGTTATGTGGAAGTTAGTAATGTCATAAAAGAAAAATTGAGGGTCTGGGGTTGTGAGTCAGTGGTAGAATGCTTGCCTAGCACATGTGAGACCCTGGGTTCGATCCTCAGCACCGCATTAAAAAAATAATAAAATAATAAAAGTGTTATGTCCATCTGTAACTAAAAAAGAAAATTTTTGAAAAATTGGGTTAAATGGGACATCTTGTCAAATTTATCTGTGCACTTAAACACTTTGAGAAATAGCACAGTAATGAGAACCATTGAACTTTGATCACCCCAGCACCTCTCAGGCTGATGGAAGTAGAGCTCTTTTGATAAATACCTGTTAACATCCCATACGGCTCCTCTGCTTTCCATCTTCCTTTATCCTTCAATGTCTAATCTCAGAAAGGGTTTGTACACCTCCCAAACATGTTGAGACAGGTAAGCTCTGGGGACTTGCATTCCCACATAACATTTCACTCTTTGCTTTAAGATTTTACAAGCTGAGCTCCTATTTGTATGCTTGTTTTGACTTATATATTTATTCCCATATAGCCCAATGCATGGAAATCTAGCAGAATGGAACACAAATCAGGATCCCTTTCCTCTAGCCGGGAGTCGTCATTTACCAATCCAATTTCTGTTACAAAACCAGTGGTACTGGCTGGTGGCGCAGTTCTCAGCTCTCCCAAAGAGGTGAGTGAGGATAATGCAGGACAGCCTTTTCCAAAGTTGCCATTTCCTATTTACTTACACTAAGATATCCACCGTGAATCTGTAGCTGTAATGCCATTTCTTTTGTTAACTATGCTTAACTGAGAATTTTTTTTTGCTTTTGTCTCCCATTATGAGCATATAAAAGTGGACAGTAGCCGAGTGGGGTGAATGTTCTGTGATAAACCTACACCATACTGCTGGTGTCTGTAGAAGGATCAGGAAGGTGCTATATAGGCCAGCAAGTCTTAACTATAGAAAGCCTGCAAAAATAAGTCATTAAAAAAAAGGATTACTTTTTTTGTTAAAAGATGAGAGTATTAAATAGGCTGCCAGATTCTGGAAATTTGTGCCATTTAGAAGTAATCCAGAGAATCTCAGTGCTTGCCCTTTGCTATCAGGAGCAAACCTATTTGTGGTATTTGCCTAGAGTCCCTCCAGCATTACCCCTCCAATTGAGATCAGCTCCTCTCGTCTGACCAAGTTGACCCGCCGAACCACTGACAGGAAGAGTGAATTCCTGAAGACTCTGAAGGATGACCGAAATGGAGACTTTGCAGAGAACAGAGACTGTGACAAGCTGGAGGATGTAAGAGCATATGAGTTCTCTGGGACAATATAGATATTTTCCTTTGTAATATGTAGGGGGTTTTTTTGTTTGTTCATTTGTTTTTTCCTTAAGGGTGAAAGAAATGGCAAGATTTTAAAATGTACATAGTATCTGTAAGAGTCAGAGCCTTTGGTAAAGTGAACTTAATTCATTGTTCATCAGAGATTCAAACTAGGATTTATTTTATTGACCATTAGGTTCACTTACTGAAGGGTATCTTAATTGCTTCCAAGTTCTAGTAATTATAAATAAAGCTGTTGTAAACAACTGTGTGCAAGTTTTTGTGACCATTAGTTGTCAGGTCCTTTAGCCATTGTGATGGCTAGATCATAAGGTAACAGCATGTTGAGGTTTTTTTGGTTTGGGTTTGGTAGAGGAAGGTGGTTTGTTTTTGTTTTTAGTACTGTGAGTTGATCCCAGGGGCAGTTTAGTACTGAGCCACATCTTCAGCCCTTTTTATTTTCTGAGTTATGGGGTCTTTTGCTAAATTGTCAAGGCTGGCCTTGAACTTGACAGTCCTCTTGCCTCAGCCTCACAAGTAGTTGTGATTATTTATAGGCATGCTCCACTGTACCTGGTTGCATATTTAGTTTTGAAAGAAACCACCAAACTGTCTTCCAAAGGAGTTACACCATTTACATTACTACCAATAATGAAGGAGAATCCATATTGCTCTACATAACAGAATGTGATATTGTCCATGTTATGGATTTTGACCCTTTTAGGTAGATATATAGTGGTATCTTAGTTGTTTTAATTTACATTTCCCTAGTGACATGAGATGTGGCTCATCCTTTCATATGCCTATTTGCTATTTATATCTTATGTTTAGGTCTTCTGCCTATTTTTAAATCAGGTTGTTTTCTTGTTGAATTTTAAAGTTCTTTGTATGTCTTGGATAACAGTCCTGTCAGATACCCATTTTGCAAACATTTCCTCGCTCAGTGTGGCTGTCAGTTGTTTTTATGGATCATGCCTTTGATGTTGTATCTAGAATAGTCGTTGACATTTAAGGTCATCTGTATTTCCTCCTATATTATTTTTAGATGTCTTATGGTTTTGTATTAAATTTAGATCTGTAATTTTGAGTTAATTTTGTGAAGGGGTATAAAGTCTTCAACTAGATTCATTTTTTTTAAAAGTATATGGTTGCCCAGTTGTTCCCATACCTTTATTGAAAAAACTGTCTCTTCTCCATTTTATCACCTTTGTTCCCTTTTCAAAGATCAGTTGACTATGTATTTCTGGACTCTATTCTGTTCCATTGATCTGTTTGTCTATTCTTTTGCAAAAACCACACTGTGTTGATTATTCTAGCTATTATAGTAAGCCTTAATGTCTGGTGGCATCAGTCTTCCAACTTTGTTCTTTTCTTTTAATATCATATTAGCTATTCCAGATCTTTTGCCATTCCATGTAAACTTTGAAATTCAGTTTTTTATATAGCAGGTCCCATTTTTAAGTGGGAAAACCTGTGGGCCGAGGTTTTCTTCAGAAAGCACTTTCCTGGGTTCTGACTCCTTGATTTTGTAGGTTACTTGTCTTACGACAAGAATCATAAGCCGAGTGGGTGGTGCATGAATGTAATCCCAGTGACTCTGAAGGCTGAGGCAGGAGGATTACAAATTTTGAGACCAACCTCAGCAATTTAATGAGACTTTGTCTCAAAATTTTAAAAAGGGGGTGGGGCTGGGGATTTATTTCGCTCAGTGATTAAGCACCTCTGGCTTCAATCCGTGGTACCAAAAGGGAAAAAAGGATCATTAAATCAAGTGTGTCCTTCCTTTTATTTATTGCAGTTGGAGGACAACAGCACACCTGAACCAAAGGAAAATGGGGAGGAAGGCTGTCTTCAGAATGGTCTTTCTCTCCCTGTAGTAGAAGAAGGGGGAGTTCTTTCACACTCTCTGGAAGCAGAGCATAGGTAAGAGAGGACAAGATCATAAAGAATGTTGGGCTGGGGATGTGGCTCAAGCGGTAGTGTGCTTGCCTGGCATGCGCGCAGCACTGGGTTTGATCCTCAGCACCACATACAAATAAAGATGTTGTGTCCGCCGAAAACTAAAAAAATATATATATTTTTTAAAAAAATTCTCTCTCTCTCTTTAAAAAAAAAAAAAAAAAAAAGAATGCTATGTGTGACCTGTTGGTGAGGATCTTAAACATTCTTAAGACATCTTGGATAGAACTGAATTGGGCATACAGAAAGAAGAGACCATGAACATTGTAACTTGTTCAGTGTTAACATAGGTTGGCCTGTTGGCTACTTAGCATTCTCTCACAGACTTGGCCAAGTTTTTCACAATCTCCTCTCCAAAGTTTTCTTGTCATTGAATTTCAGACTCAGTTTATGGCTCCAGTCCGAAAAGGAAAGAAATGAGAATCTGTTTCCTGGGACTGTGGTGCCGTCCCAAATGAACTGTTACCATAAAAATCCCCTTAAAGGAGCCTTGGAATGCTTGAAACCCCTGGTGCTTAAATGAGGGCCTTGAACATAAAGCAGCCAGCTTTCTTGGGCAAGACTGGATAGCTTGTGGAGCCTGCCAAGTATGGGAGTACTTTCTTAAAAGAAATCTCCTATTCCAGGGGAATTATAGGATTGGGTTCTGAGAGAGGCCACAGTGTCATGAAATTGAAAGAACTTAGGTACATGTGGAAATGTCCTGATTTTCTTGTGAAAAGCTATAGATTGCCCACTTAGGCTTACTGTTGTCCTATTTTCTTTGTCTTTTTGCCTCCACCAGGTTATTGAAATCAATGGGATGGCAAGAATATCCTGAAAATGATGAGAACTGCCTCCCTCTTACAGAGGATGAGCTAAAAGAGTTCCACATGAAGACAGAGCAGGTATGTCATAAATCTTCCCTGGAGACCAGTTAAACACTAGGAAAGAAAGGAGTCAGGACAGTACTTTCCCTTAGGAAGCCCTAAGTGAGAGAGAGAGACCTTGAAAAAGAAAGTATAAAGTAATTACCGTAGTAGAAATATAAAGGAGCATCAAACTCTGCCTGAACAAAAAGGATCTCCAGTGGTAGGTATACCAACAGGCTAGTGACTAGCAGATTCCAGAAGGTAACATTCTTTCATCCTCATAGCTCTAACCCCTTATCAGAACCCCAAGATTATGTTCCAAAGGTCTGAGCTCTGTGTTTAGGAAGAAGCCAGAACTTTCTCTATATTCAGCCCTGAGTTCCTTCTGCTGCTCTGGCGAGAACTAAGAAACCAAAAGGCTTACATGAATTCATTCAACAAATGCTTGACCACTTTCTCTGAATAAAACTCTGCCAAAGGGTAAGGATTTGGCTCACTGGTAGATCTCTTGCCTTATATAGGTGACACCCTGCATTTGATCCCCAGCATTGCAAAAAACAAGAACAAAGAAAACCCTGCCAGATCCTAAGGTTTACAACAATGAACAAGATAAATGAAGTTTCTATAAACCTCCTTGAGTTTACATTCTGGTGGCATATAAATGACAGCTGAATAAGTCCCACAGAAGGAAAACATACAGGCTGACATAAGACCTTACCACTCAGAACTCAGAAATAGGAAATCTCAAATCCTACCTCGGACAAAATGAATCACAGGTCCTTGGCGTGGTGGCACACGCCTGTAATCCTGGCTACTCGGGAGACTGAGGCAGCAGGATTATGATTTCAAGGCCAGCCTCAGCAACTTAGCTAAACCCTAATCAGCTTAGACCATGTCTCAAAAAATGAAGATGAAGCTCAGTTGTAAAAGCACCCCTGGGTTCAATCACTAGTACTCCAGTACCCAAAAAAAAAGCCAACCTTGGATAATTATTTGTACATTAAAGTTTAAACAGCCCTACTGTGAGAGATCTTAGAAGATCTAAGTTTTCCCCCATCTCCCATTCTCCCTCATATCAAATTGAGGCCTGGCCTTTTCCTATGTCCCACAAGCCAATGTGGTCATTGATGGATTATTTTTTTCCTTTCTCTCCCACGCTAACCACAGCTGAGAAGAAATGGCTTCGGAAAGAATGGCTTCTTACAGAGCCGCGGTTCCAGCCTATTCTCCCCTTGGAGAAGCACTTGTAAAGCAGAGTTTGAGGACTCAGACACAGAAACGAGTAGCAGTGAAACATCAGATGACGATGCCTGGAAGTAGGCATATAAATGCTCACAGTTAATCTGACTCAGTAAACTCAGCTTGTGTGTTTAGGGAATATACAAAAGAAATTGTTCTTTTCCTTTTCTTATGTTGTTGAATATTTCATGCACAAGGGAAATAATCATATCCCAAAGAAAGAGCAGTTGGCTTGTTTAGCTTTTGTTGTTGTTCTTCCCTATTATCTGCTTAATAGAAGTTTGTGTGGTGGGAAAGATTTTTTAAATACACACACACAGTACATATGGGGCGATGCACAGGTGGGAGCTGGCAGTGCAGAGATGCAGAGAGGAGGAGACACTGGTCTGCAGCAACAGCTTCTACTACCAGCCCTTGGGGCACTCACCCCTGTGCTCAAGCAATCATTGTCAATGACAAAGTGACTATTGAAGTTATAATTGTATTAAATTAATGCTAATAATTTGGATATTTTATTTTATTTTTGGCTGCTCGGGTAACTTTAGCCCTTAACAAAGCATATGTGGGTTTTTTTTGTTTGTTTGTTTTTGTTTTCTTTTTTCCTTTTTGGGTACAGCTGTAAAATATTTGGATATAGGAAATGTGTTATTCTTGCAGCCTTGATATTCAGGGTGGATTGTAAAATATAAATTTTTGTGAGATTTCAAAGATTAAGATTATTTTGATAACATTATTTACAGATTTAAAAGATGTGGTTATCACAAGTCTGTTGAGGGGAAAAACTACTGCATAAAATAACTAACTTGGAATAAATATTTTGCATCAGTTTAAATTGTCTTGTGTAAGAAGTATGTTTTCTTTAAAATTAGCAAGCACTCTACCACTAAGTGACATATCCTAGCAGATATTTTTTGATGCACATGTTTAATGAAGTCAGAAACCAGATTTTCCTCCCTGAAACCGTTTCATTTTCAGTGCCATGTATTTACCACTGGGCTTTTTTAAAGAAAGGTCTTGCTTCGATTTTCCTGCTAAAGAACTTGGGGGGCAGAAATGACTCGAGCCAGTGCTGGCTGGTTTTTTCATTCAACAGATACTTTCCAAGCCCTGTTTTATGTCCCAGACATTATGAAAGACAAGGGTTGCAAGGAGTGCCTAGGCCTGTAGGGAAGAGAATAAACAGCTATTTTAGAAAAGATGAAATTTTAGGCCAATATTTGATAGACAAAAAGAAGTTAAAAGGATAAGCATCTGGCACTCTTTGCTGTACCTACAGTACTTTGTCCCTAGTAGATACAGAGGACCAAGAGCACACCTGATTGCCTATTAGAAAGATAATTAACTTGTAAAGTGAACTCTGGGCCAGAGAGGACAAGAGGGTAGATGCAGAGAGATCAGCAGGATGTATAATCTATCAGTATACACTGCCTACTGCTAGTAGAATTATCCATATGCAAAATATGGTGAAGGCAGTTGAAATAGAGCAATAAGAATTATTAGCTATCATGTTCCATTGAATGTAAGATAGTGCGTGTGTGTATGTTACTGTGGATCAAACCCAGGGCTTTGCATGTGCTAGGACCACACTGCCAGTCCTAGCATCTATAATTGTGAATCCTGACATCACTGTTGTAATATGAAAAAAAAAAAGTGCATCTTAAAATCAATGAAATAGGGCTGGGGCTGTAGCTCAGTGAGAGAGCAGAGCACTTGCTAGCATGTGTGAGGCACTGGGTTTGATTCTAAGCACCACATAAATATATTTTGTCCATCTACAACTAGAAAAAAAATTTTAATTAAAAAGTCAATGAAGTGGGCTGGGGATGTGGCTCAAGCGGTAGCGCGCTCGCCTGGCATGCGTGCGGCCCGGGTTCGATTCTCAGCACCACATACAAACAAAGATGTTGTGTCCGCCAAAAACTAAAAAATAAATATTAAAATTCTCTCTCTCTCCCTCTCTCTCTAAAAAAAAAAAAAAAAAGTCAATGAAGTAATATAAAATGAACTAAAAAAAATATATTGTAGCAAAGATTCTATGCTTGGAGAAGAGAAGGTTGAGATTTTGGCTTTGGTACCCTAGTACCAAAAAAAAAAGAAAAAGAAAAAACCTTGGATAATTATTTGTACATTAAAGCTCGAAAAGCCCTACTGTGAGAGATCTTAGAAGACTTCTTGAAAGAGATCTAAATTTCCCCCCATTTCCCATTCTCCCTCCAAAATTGAATTGAGATCACATATTTGAAACATAATCTGCGGGAGGAAATACTTAAGTCCCTGTCTTGTTTAGAAAGAAGGGCTTCTTTGAAATGTGGGGGTGGGGAGGATCGGGTTGTGGAGGATAATATGACCAGCAGAAAAGAACCTGTTTAGCATTTGAGTGAAGGAATTCCTTTCCGGACTTGATTCTCTCATCTGATTTATTACATTCTCTGGCAGTTTTCAATGCATGGACTGTGCTGATATTCCCCTCTACAACTGGGGATGGAAGGGGAATCTGAGGATGGGAGTTGGGGGCGGGGCAGAGTGCTGCCTCTGGTGTGATTTGGTTGTGCAAAAGTTGTAGTTACTTCCAGAAAGGCATTTGACTAGGAAGAGCTTTTCAGTTCAGGGAAAAGATGGTTTCCTGACAGAACACCACCTCTCCCAGGTGTTCCCTGAACTGACGAATAGCAATTAACTTCTATTATATCCACATTGGAGTGCAGTCGTTAAAAAGATACACTTGTGCCTGGCGCGGTGTAATCCTAGCAGCTCGGGAGGCTGAGACGCTGGGTCGCGGGGGTCCTCAATTCAAAGCCAGCCTCAGCAAAAGCGAGGCGCTAAGCAACTCAGTGAGAACCCTGTCTCTAAATAAAAATAAATAAAATACAAGATAGGGCTGGGGATGTGGTTCAGTGGTCGAGTGCCCCCGAGTTCAATCCCCGGTACCAAAAAAAAAAAAAACTAACACTTGCATGTCTGAGGCTATGAAATGACCAAGGATGACCAAGTCATGGTTAGTCTAGAAGGTATCTAGTTGTAACAGACTGACACTTTTTCAAGCCTAGAGCTTCTCAAAGGTGGTTAGGTTACCCCACCCATTCTCCTAACCTGCCCAGGCCTGTAATTGCTGCCCAGGGAACTAAAGCTCCTCCCCAAACAAACCTGTGAAAGATCTAGACCTGAGCTTTTCCTTCTGCCCCTTCTGCAGGACTAGGCTGGTGTCAGGAGGCAGTTTCCTTTAACATGGGCTCCAACTCTGGGGAGCCAGAGCTCTTGCCCTGTGGGTCCTGTGACATGGTTTTCCGCTCCGGGGCCCTGTTGGCCATTCACACTCAGCGCTTTTGCATTGGCCGCCTGACCCGGGAAGGGACAAATAGAGCACAGCCCTCAGTAGCTACGGAATCACCGGGTACCGCGGTAAGGAGGGGGCTGGTGGATATTCCAGAGAGCTGGAAGATCAAGATTCCTCATTTTACATTCTGTTCCCAGGTTGTGTCGGGAGAACTCCAGGGCCGCTTGGACCAGGAGGCCAGCACATCTGCTCTAAAAAGGTTAACAGAGGAGGTAACACCCACCCAGCTTTCCCCAGGGCTATAAACTTGAAGCGGCCACCCCTTCTTTCGTAGCTTCAGATCATACATGGAGCAGATTATCCCAACAAAGATCGTGGTGATCTGTTAACTCCAGGTGCAGTGGCTGCGGCTGTCCTTACAGAAAATGGGACCCTGGATGACAGAAAGCCCCACCTCCGAGGTTGCAGGGAGCCCTAACGAGAGACTGCAGGCGCTGTACAGGACCCGCGCCCGGCGCGTGGCAGAGACAGAAGCGCAGAGCCGGGCACTGGAGCGACGCGGCAACGGTGAGGGAGAGACGGGGGTAGGGACTTGCTCCGCCCCTTGCCCGCGGGGTTCGGACGCGTTCCGACTCTGTCCCTTACTCCCTCAGAACTAAGCTGGCGCCTCCAAGGTGGGCCGCGGGGAGGGATATCCCGCTTATTCGGTCTAGAACGGCAACTTCGAGAACTCCAGGCAGAGGCCGGGCAGACACGGGGAGCTCTAGAGATGTTGGAAACGCGCCTTCAAGAACTTCAGCCCCAGACCGGGTGAGACCCCCTCCCATGCCGGTCTGGAAGCGTGAGGCGGGGCCAGGGCGGCGGGAAGCCCTATTGGATGCGTGACGTCGTCTCTCCGCGCCAGGACTCGGCTGAATGCCTGGCGGGATGCTGAGCTCAATTGTCCCGTGCTGCAGGTCAACCCAGGAACCTTAGCTGCGGAGATCCGGTGAGGTCCGGTGCGCGGGACGGGCCAGGGACGGAGTGCTGATCATCCTGGGAAGACTGTCTTACTTTCTTTCTGTACCCACCCCGCTCCCTAGGGCCCTGCATGAGGCCTACATGCGAGGCGGGGGCCGGGACCCCGGTGTTCTGGGCAAGATATGGCAGTTACAAGTGGAGGCGTCAGCACTGGAACTGCGGCGGTCGCAGAATCGCAGGGGTGAACAAGAGGGATCAAACAGGAGGGCCTCTCCGCAGCGGTGGTCTTAGACCTGGGAGGAGAAGAGGGCGTGACGGAAGACGTCATTGGCGTAGGAGCCACCTGAGCAAAAACCCCGAGGTGTAGAAATCCTGGGTGGTCTTTGTGACAGTGGCTAGAATGTGAGCTGAAAGTCAAAAGACTTGTCCGGAGAGCTCTAAACACTGGAGACCTGCTCAGATCCGGACCGTCGTGGTCACCAGAGATCAAAGGTAACAGGTGAGACTTGTTCTTCGCAGATAAAGCAAGTGCAGCCTCGGGGGAGCTTCTAGTATTGGAAGCAGAAAACCGGCGCCTAGAGGAGAATATCCTGGCCTTGCAGATGCAGAGATGCCGGGCCCAGACGTTTTGGGGTCAGTGAGCACCCCAACTTCATTCCAGCAAACCTAACTCAGGAGAAGGGGTGGAAGGATGATTCCCGGGGAATGAAACCCAAGTTTGTGCCCCCCTCAGTTCGTGTCCATGCAATCTCCATGTGTCCGTGTGTGTGTCTCTGTGGCTTCTCAGTACAGTTACCTGCTTCCTCTGATGCAGGGGAACCCTAAGTCTTCCTCTGTTCCTAGGGCCCAGGGAGGCACAACTCCTGGCTGGTCCCTGCACAAGTCCATGGGGAAAGGGAAATCCCCCACACCTCCCTCCACCGGTGGCACCCCCACTGCCACCACTTCCAGGCTCCACAAACGTCCAGTTCTCGGGTGGTGCAGAAAAGGCTGTGAGGACCCAGGGATGCCAGGATGGGGTGAGGGGGAGTTGGGGGATGGTTCGGCTCTATGTGGTCAGGGGAGCATGGGCAGCTTGCAGACTTTCTGGAGAAGTCAGCTCACTTCCTCACAGCCACCACTTCCTGGAACCATGACAAAGAACCTGAGTCTGGACCCACACTTCCTTTTACCCACATCTGATGTGCTGGGCCCTGCACCATACGACCCTGGGTGAGGCCTGCTCCCTCCTTGGACAACCCCTTTCACTTGTCCACTAATAAGTTAAGGAGAACTCCTGGGGCTGTCCAGTAGACTGGGTAGAGGGAGGGTGAGAGGAGGAGGAGAGAGGGAGTGAGAGGAGTTTGATGTTTATGTACTCTGACTTGTGTCTCCTAGGGCTGGCTTGTTCATTTTCTATGACTTCCTGCGAGGCCTTGATGCTTCTTGGATTTGGGTGCAACTACTGACTGGCTTGGCCCGAGATGGACAGGATACAGGAGGGACCACAGCATTGCCCCCAGCCTTTTGCTTGCCCCCACCTCCAGCTCCTGGGCCCATGGGAAACTGTGCCATCCTTGCCAGCAGGCAGCCTGTGCCCAGGTCAGTTAAATGGGGTTTGTGACTTTGGTATTCTTGCCACAATTGAGTATGCCCCTCATCCTGAGTTTTCTCATCTATATAAAGGCCATTCATTGGCTCTGAGGGTTAAGTCCTAGGAAGTGTTTAGGAGGGGACTTCAACTCTGGCCTCTGACATTTTGATTGTTCTTCAGGCTGCTGCCATCACCGTCAGTATCTTTGGTGTGTGAGCTACAAGCCTGGCAGGGGTTGGCATGGGCTAGGGCACCACAGCCAAAGGCTTGGGCCTCACTGGTGCTATTTGACCGGGATCAGCGTGTGCTAAGTGGCCGTTGGCGCCTTCCACTTCGGGCTCTTCCTGTGGACCCCCGCCTCAGCTTTGGGCAGCTGAATGGGATTCCCCAGGTCAGTGTGGAGGGTGGGGATAAGGTCTACTCCAAGGTACAGATAGAGTACCATTTCATCTCTCTCCAGGCAGGTCAGACTGAGCTCTTTCTGCGGCTGGTGAATGCAAGAGATGCAGATGTCCAGACATTGGCAGAGATTAATCCAACAAGTGCTCATGAGTACCAGTACCCACCGGTGAGGGCCCAGTTATAGCTAGAGGCAATACAAGTGGGTGGTTAATAGCCAACTGTTATTGATACTATGTGCCAGTTACTAACTGTTATTGATACTATGTGCCAGTTACTACCAATTGCTTTCTGTGCTTAATCCTCACAATCATCTGTTAGATAATGCAATGTAAACAAAATCAAAGCAAGAATTTACCAAGTTAACACTACCTTTTATTCACAGTAAGTTGATTCTAAGGTAGTTCAACTCTAGAACTATGTTCCTTACCTATTTTTAGATTGTTGAAGAACCTGCTTATTTTCCACAGGTATCCATATCATCTTCACTGGAAACAAGTTCCCTCAGCCCCAAGGCTGGCTTTGCTGATCCCCCACCTCCTACAGAAGAGTCCTTTGGCAGAGTCAAGACTAAAGATGAAAGTTTGAGCTATGACCGACCCCAACAGGGGAGCTAGAGGGAACATGAGGCTTATTCCCAGACCTGTAGCTTTTACTACTCCATAAAGTTTAGAAGCAAATGAGCTTGTGAATTCTAACCACATCTGTATCACCTTTGGCAAGTAGTTGATCTTTCTCCAACTGTTTTCTTTTGTAACCATTTACTGAGGATTAAATGAATCTGTCAGGTATTTACAATATTACCTGGCACTTTCTTTTTGTAAAAGCCAACTTTAGTGCTAAATTTCATGTCAGATTCATCAGGATTTTTTTTTTTTTTTTTTAGTACTGAGGTTTGAACCCAGGTTACTCTACCACTGAGCTACACCCCCAGCCCTTTGATTTTTCACTAAATAGCCTGGGCCGGCCTCAAACTTGCAATCCTCTTCCCTTCCAAATAGTAGGGATCATAGCCAGGCATGTCTTTCTAATGACTTTTGCCTAGAAGCCTTTCAATAAAGAGAGAATTCCTGAGGCTTTAAAGAGAGATTCCAAATTAAGGCCCTAAGGCAATAATGTTATAGTTGAGAAAATTCCATATTGGGACTTCAAGACCTGAACATACAAACATAAAAACATCTCTAAGAAGGAAATTCAGTCAAGATAAGCCAGATTCTGAAAACGTGAGTTAATGACCAGCATCAAGACCTGAACACACAACACAAAAGCATCTCTAAGAAGGAAGTTCAGTCAAGATAAGCCAGATTCTGCAAATGTGAGTCAATGACCAGCCCAGAGAGACATTTTCTCTTGTATTAAGAAAATCCCTTGTAATCAGTGGCTCAGGAAGGAGGCTGAAGGAGGATTGCAAGTGCAAAGCTGACCTCAGCAATTTAGCTGGGCCCTAAGCAATTTAGCAAGACCCTGTCACAAAATAAAAAAGGGCTGAGGAGGGCTGGGGTTGTAGCTCAGTGGTAGAGCCCTTGCCTAGCATGTGTGAGGCCCTGGGTTCAATCCCCAGCACCACTTAAAACAAAGGTATAACAAAGGTTTTGTGTCCATCTACAACCAAAAATATTTTTAAGGGGTGGGGGGGGGGAGCACCTAGGATATGACTGGTTAAGTACCCTTGCATTCAATCCCCAACACTTAAAAAATAACCACCTTTAAAAAATGGGGTTGACTTGGGAGTCCTATATAGCTCCCTCAGCCTTTGATACTGGGTTGTTAAAACAGGAGATTCTAACTTATTAAACTAAGGGCTGTTGGCTGTTTCTCACACAAACCCTGTGCCCTGGACAACAGGCTTACATTTTGTTGTGTCTTGACCATCATCATCCCTGGAATCCAAAATTGGGATCCAAAAATTGCTGAGCCATTTTTTTTGCTCTTAGCCCCATATCTCATACTGAAAAGCTCAAAAACTCCAGGCAGCTCAGGATCCCATTGAAAGATCTTTAAGCACAATGCAAGACCAGGAGCTTTTTATTCACATCTTTATTTTGAGAAGTCAAAACTACAGACAGTGTAACAATTCCAAGTTTAGATGTTTTTCAATCTTTCTATACAGTAAATATCAAAACCAGCCAGCCTTCCCCCCCAACACACATTTTTCCAACCACATGTTGTCCATTATGTCAGTCACAGCCCCTTTTCTCTATATAGTTCCACAGGGATCACTTTCTCCCCCAAGTCTTCTTCAGAATTCTTTTTCCAGGATAGGATATAACCCTAGATGGAGATGAGGTAAACTGAAGACAGGTACCACCAAAGGCCTGTTAGTCCATTTACAGCACCAAACAGCAAGATCGTCACCAAATCTTGTTTTTGTAGCCCCCATCCAGGGACAGCACCACAAAGTCTGCAAGACAACTGAGTTCAGTCGAGTAACTTGATAAATATAGCACCGATGGAAAGGAAAGGCCTATAATCACACTTAATTTATCACTTCCACATCAGACAGGAGTTGGCATTAGAACTTCCAACAGAGATCAATACAGAAGTGGGGAGAAAAAGTACCTTTGGCCACTATAATATAAAACCTAGAGTGCCCCAAGGCATGGATTCAGCCAATATTTAAGAAAAAAACCATCAAAGCCTCAACCTTTGCTTACAATCTTTATTGAAGTTATACAAAAAGAATCCCCAAAAGTGAAAAAATACATTATATACAAAAACACTCTCTTGGGAGGAAGGTTCTGTTCCCTCTCAACATGCAGTGCTTTCAACTGTAGCTCCAGCCTCCAATGTCCCCTCCACTGCTGCCCGGCTTTCTGCCCGATTCTCAGCCTGAAAAACAAACAGGGAGCCTGGGCTTCAGTAACCTGGTTTAAACAAAGCCATCTTATACAAAAAACAGGTTTCAGGCAAGAGGAAATAAACACAGGTCTTCCAACTCTTTGTTCTCTACACAGTTATCTGTACCAATAATCATACACTGCATTTTGAAAAAGATAAGCAGAAATGATCTTGCTGGCAAGGCTCAAGGTGGGAGCATGCACTTAGGAGTACTGATTTCTCCAATCCTTGAAAAGATGAGGGAAGAGGCCAATCCCTGCTTAACTGCCCACCTCTTCCTCCTCCTCCATGTTTTCGGAAACTTCATTTCCACCAGGGACAGCATCCCCGCTGCCTCCATTCACCTCTGGCTCCTGTTTGGCTTTCTTTGCATCATCTTTCCGGGGGCTCTCTTCTTCTGGTTTCCTCTAAAGATATAATTGTGAAGACTTCACAAATGTGCTTAACGTTTTTAAAAATACAACTTACAAAACACTTCCCTGTGGTACAGTAGGACTCACGGCTCTGTCTCTCCACCTAGCCACAAGGGGCAGATACCAATTTGTATTGTGCAAAATAAAATTGGTCTGTCCCAACATATTCGTTGAGCCTCCTGACTAAAGGAAAAGTAGTGTAACTAGGATGAGGAGCAGAGATGTGAACATCTGGGGCTGGGTACAGCTCAGTGGAACAGCACTTGCTTAGCACTAGCACCACACAATACAAGTAGAGAACAAGAGATGTGTATAAATTCCAGTACATGAGCCAGGAAACAAAGCAAGAAATAAAGAGACTCCCCACCCAGAGAAAAGAACTGTTGAAGTAACAAGCAGAAGAAGGCAAGCAGGAGTTCATGTATCAGGTCTCTGATGAACAACTTCTGACAAAGAAAACCTACTGGCTTCCAAAATCTGACTGATCTTCATAGTCCTTGGGCCATAGGAGTTTTCTAAATGAGGTAAACATTCACACGAAAATTTACCTTCTTTCTGACAAGGTGGGAAATATCAGTTACACAATTTGATGAGGAAGCACCATCTGTTGGTTTTCTACTGGCAATCTGACCCAAAAAAAAAAAAAAAAAAAAGGCTTTGTTAGCAATGTACAAACTATTGAGACAATCAGTGAGGCCTAATATTAAGTGACAAACACCTGAATGAATACCCACCATGGAAACTGAAGAACCTCCTCCACTACAAGTGAAACCTGAAGTAGAACTCTCCACCTGTGAGAAAGATGACAAATTCAAGTAGGTTCCCAGAGAGAACCCAGGTCACTCAGTTTTATAACAGGTACCCATCACAATAGCTGATTAATAACACTTGAAATCCTAATGACGGCCATTTAGTAGGCAAGATCTTTCACACATTTGGGATTAAAAGCATCATTTATCCATATCGTGTCATCTCAGAGATAGAAATAATAGCTTATATTTACTAAGCAATTCCTATTTGTGTGGTACTATCAAGAGTACTTTACACATAGATACTATGATCCCTATTTTACAGATAAATCAACAATGGCAGAAAAATACCTTTGGTCATACAAACTGCACAGACAGAATTCCAAAATAGACAGTATGAATCCAGGCAGTCTAGCTCCAGAATATTTGCTAACCACTGTACTATTTGACAGGAATAAGTAGATGAATTCTCATATTCTCTCTGACCACCAACTACCAGAAACCAAGTTCCTAGCAAATGGAACATTAACAGTACCACAAATGCTATTATGAAAACTTTAAAAAGAAAATGAACGGACCAGAGTAGCTTTCAGAGCCAATTCAGCTACATTCCCACTATGCTGGGACTCTTTCGCATCTTCTATTTTCTCTCTAATTTCAGGTAGTAATTCCTTCAACTCCTCAATTTCTTTCTCATATTCAGTAGATGATCCTTCAGCCTCCTTCATCTGTTCATTTAGTACAGCTACAAAGAAGACGCATAAAAATTACCATAAAAGAATTTTTTTTTGGAGAAGGGTCAATTGCTGGTAGCAGCTTCTACTCACCCATTCTCTTCTCAATGACTTCAATAGATTTGTTGAACTGTGCCACTGCCTCGTCATACTGAGAGTTATATCCATAGGCCAAACCAAGCTGGTAGTGAGTTTCTGCAAGAAGACGATCATGGGCTTCTAGATAATGCTCTTGCAGGTTTAGGCAAGCCTGGAACTCCTCCACAGCTTGGATATAGTTCTCTAAGAAAGAAGAACAAGAATTGCCAGCACTTGTATGAAGTAGTTGCAGAATTCAGACCTGTTCTGCAGGAATATACCCATTTTGCTTTCATTTTTGTTATTATCTACAGGATCCTTGGCTATGTAGAATGACAGAATGGCTTTTTAAAAGACCTGACAGGTGCTGGGCTTGTAGCCCAGTGGAAGAGCATGTGCTCTACACATTTGTGAGGTCCTGGCTTTGATCCACAACACCAAAAAAACAAAATCCTACTGAAAGATCAGAGTTATTAATTAATTAAAAGATTGTTCATTGGGCTGGGGATGTGGCTCAAGCGGTAGCGCGCTTGCCTGGCATGCGTGCGGCCCGGGTTCGATCCTCAGCACCACATACAACCAAAGATGTTGTGTCTGCGAAAACTGAGAAATAAATATTAAAAATTAAAAAAAAAAAAAAGATTGTTCATTGTTCTAGGATCATAGGAAACTCAAACCTACTATATTTTCAATGTCAACTACCTAACTATAATCAATCAAGCTGAATTACAGAGAATCTATTAAAGGAGGAATGGGAGAGTGAGGGACGTTAGAAAGTAAAATGAAAATGCATTACCAGATTCAACACTAACTTCTCCAAGTTTAAGATGTGCCTGTGCAGCATAAAGCTGGGCTTCTTTTGTTTCTTGCCTAAAAGAAGGAAACTGATTAGAAATCTTAATAATACTTAATGGCTTTCTTAATAATACTAATGGCTTTCTATTTATTTTCAACCAAATTCCCATCCTAAGAAGCAACAAGAGTTTTACCTTTTAAAAATGATC
Organism: Marmota flaviventris; assembly: GCF_047511675.1. NCBI lineage: Eukaryota > Metazoa > Chordata > Mammalia > Rodentia > Sciuridae > Marmota > Marmota flaviventris. The sequence continues at coordinate 35,208,559 of NC_092507.1, read as the reverse complement.
TTTGCTAAGTCCAGCATATCCCAAGCAAGCTCTAGGTTCCCAATCTCCTCTTCTTCATTTTCTTGAAGAGACTAAATATCCAAATCATTGTTATTAGGCATAAGTATAAGACAAGCATTTTTCTACAGTATAAATCTAAATGTATAATCTATTATGACTTGAAAAAGTTATTTGCAATTGAAAATTCAGACTTTCTCCCCAAAAAATTTGCAGAATGGGTAAAAAAGTTTTCTCTCCTGATTCTCTTTATGTCAGTAATATGTTGGATACTGTCATAATAGACAGGAAGCCCTAGGAATCAAAAGATCTGTCCATGGCCGTGGGCACTGGGCGGGGGGGTGGGGGGGGAGTACTGGGGACTGAACTCATGGATGCTCTACCACTGAACTATTATCCACCCCATTCTTTTTATTTTTTTTAATTTAAGACAGGATCTTGCCAATTTGCTAAGGCTGGCCTTAAACTTGCAATCATCCTGCCTCTATCTCCTGAATCATTGGGACTACAGGTACTTGGCACCCAGCTCAGATCTGTCCATTCTAAGCATGGATAGAGTCCTGATTCCTTACCAGGAGTGGGTATCTACAATAATCATGCCTACAGGTGTTAACGACAATCCTATAATAAGAGCAGATTACAGTATCAAACAATAACTTACCTTATTTTCAAGAATTGATTCATTTGGTGTTTCTTCTGCCTTGTCATTTTCTTTATCTTCCTCTTCTGAGCCTTCAGTTTCTACAAGCAAGAATTCCTCATTATTGAAAACGTTAACTAATGATACCTTCTGACTAGTCAGAGATTCCAGTAAACATCAGTCAACCTACATTTTGAGACAGGTTAGGCTAGATTCTAATCCAGTTAACATCTGATCTGATTCTAAAGTCAGTGGTTTCAATCTAATTCAAGTTTAATCTAGACTTAGAATGTGTAACCTTACAGTGTATGGGTTAGACCTTGACAGTTAAAAGCCTAAAGCATTTCCTTGTAAAAGTTAACCTAAATCATTCTGAATGAGACTGACTTAGATACTGTCTCATTGGCTAGAGGCTCCAATTTACTCAGTCAAAAGCAGATAGAGGCCTCAATCAGTGTTTCTGGGGTCTTTAGGTGACTCGTTAGACAATACTAGTAAGCTCAGAAAATACCAAAAGCTAAATTATTCCAGTTCATTCAGAACAAGAATATGCAAGAGACTAGCTTTCCCACAATAAAGCTGTGGGGAAAAAAAAAAGCATAGCTCTTACCAACTCTTGCCAATGAGCACGCCACAGACTCCAGCCAGCTCAAGCACACAGAATTTAAGTGAGCAAACCAGGTATTTTAAATGATTCCATTTAAATTTGTAGTCATATCAACACTATTTCCTCATATTGAAATCCACTCATAAGTCAACTGCATGAAGAATACATTCTCAGTGATAAGATAGCTTAAACTTCAAATGTTGAGTGATTAGAATGGGCTTTCTGTTGTTACAATTCATGAATTGGCTTAATCCATCTCTCATTTTTTTTTTTAAAAAAACAGTCTCAGGCTGGTTTCAAGCTCCTAGGCTCAGAGATCCTCCTACCACAGCCTCCTGAGTATCTGGTATTACATGCCCATGCCACCAGCAAAAGATCTCAAATACTGTCTCCTAATAACCTAAATACAGCAATTAGGCCTTAGAGCCAAGAAGTCAGGTTAAAGGAGTTTTATCTAAAGTAACAGTGCTTTATGGTGGAAAACAGGCACAGAAAATTCCTATGTATTAAAAATTATTGTAATGAACTAAAGTCCTCTAATAACTACACATTACAACCTAGTTAACAGTAAGCCCTATTTTAATCTGGAAGCTCACTTTTTTACCTTTCACAACAATACCAGTTCATCTACAATAGTCACCACCACACACCATTAATGATAACTTCTGACTAGTCAGGGATTCCAGTAAATATCAGTCAACCTACATTTTGAGACAGATGGGTACAGGTTTACTTCCCTAAGTTTGGACTACATAGTGGTTTTGCTGACTCTTTCCATCCTCCAGCAGAATATCTAAGACAATGAAGTAAAGCTACAAATTTCTTATCAATTCAAAAAATTAAACTTCGTCTTCCCAATTTGCAAAGAAATTAAATTGACATTGTTATTATTTTAAAAATACTTTTTTAGTTGTAGGTGGACACAATACCTCTATTTTATTTTTATGTGGTGCTGAGGATTAAAGCCAGTGCCTCACACATGCTAGGTGAGCACTCTACCACTGAGCCACAATCCCAGCTCCAACACTGTTACTTTTTAAAAATTATCTGTCATCTGTTCCTACTAAAACCAGCATGCTAGACATCTAATTTAGCACAAAATATCTTAATTACTTGGAATTTTACAAATTGAGAAACCTGGACCTAGCTATCTTTATGGGACGGTGGAGAAGGAGCTAGGTTTTGTTTTTTTGGTATTGGAATTGAACTCAGGGACATATTACAACTGTCCCAATCCTTTTTGCTGAGGCTAGCCTCAAACTTGCAATCCTCCTGCCTCAGCCTTGAGTCACTGGGATTACAAGACATGCACAACTGCACCTAACTATAAACTAGGTTAATGAGAAAGTTAATACTGTAAAACATTTCCCAACCCAGTAAGGTATACTCAAATACTAATGACAATGCCCTGATATCCTCAGTATATAAATTTGTTAAAAATATCTTCCACGCTTCTTTGAAAATAGAACACTATTTGTGATATGTATAGTGCATCCTTCAGAGAAAAAGAAATGCTACTTATGACCATGTAGCATCCTCAAAACATTATGGGCAGAGTACAACCAGAAGAATAAAGACAAAAAGGTGCTAATTCTTGAGTGTTCTGGAACTCCCACAGAAGTCAAGTACCCACCACAGGTTGGTCAGTAGAATCCATCTGAACACAACCAAGTTTTATGCCTACAATTTAAACTTCTGTTCACATACCAACCACATCTAACATGACAATCAGGAAAGATGAGACCAGTTGTCTTTATCAGGAATATGAAAACCCCAAGAGGTAGCAAAGTCAAGAGGTGGTAGGAAATGTGGCTTTAAATTTTTTATTTTTTAGGTGTAGGACACAACACAATGCCTTTATTTTTACGTGGTGCTGAGGATCGAAACCAAGTCCCATCCGTGCTAGGTGAGCGCTCCACTGCTGAGCCACAATCCCAGCCCCAAATATTTATTTTTTTAGTTTAGGTGGACACAATATCTTTTTTTCATTTTTATGTGGTGCTGAGAATCAATAAATCTTTTTTTTATTAAACCAGGTACTGAACTCAGGAGCACTCAACCACTGAGCCACACACCCAGCCCTTTTTTGTATTTTATTTGGAGACAGGGCCTGAGTTGCTCAATGCCTCGCTAAGTTGCTGAGACTGGCTTTTCAATTCGAGATCCTCCTGTCTCAGGACCACCATGCCCAGCAGGACTTTAATTTTTTTTTTTTTTTTAGAGAATTTTTTAATATTTATTTTTCAGTTTTTGGTGGAAATACAATATCTTTATTTTATTTTTTTGTGTGGTGCTGAGGATCGACCCCGGGGCCCACACATGCCAGGCGAGCACGCTACCTAAATGAAGAGAGAAAACCACATTCAAGATCTGTGGACCAGGGCTGGGATTGTGGTTCAGCAAAGATTTGTGGGCTAGTGATTTGTGTCTCAGTTATACAGCACTTGCCTGGTACGTGTGAAGCACTGGGTTTGAACCTTAGAACCACATAAAAATAAATAAAAATAAAGGTATTGTGTTGTCTATCTACAATTTTTAAAAAAAATTAAACAACAAAAATCTGTGGACTAGTGTTGTCACATAAAGAGGAAGAAAGCACAGAAATTAGCTGGACCCTAAAGCCAGACTGAGCACCTAGTCCTCTCTATTGACTAGGGCAAATTACTTCTTTCTCCCATTTCTTCATCTATAAAATATGGGACTCTCTACTGTCATTTATAAGTTATCTGCCACAAAACCACTAAAATACCACTTTTTAAAAGTGCGAGGGCAGGGGGTTTACGGTTCAGTTGCTAGAATACTGAGACTTTTGAAGGGATTTTAAAAATGTGACCAGAATGTTTCTGATAAGAGACAGGGCGAAGAGAAGGGGTGAAAGCTGCCTTCTTCAATATGAGGTAGTGTGGAAAGAATAGTATATTCAAGGCATATCTAGTACTACAGTCTTGACCATAAACAAGTCACATGACCTTTATGCCTCAATATAAGTAGAGTGTAATATTCTCTATTGAGTGGTATTGTTTTAGGGTAAGGAGAGGTGCATGCCTGTAATCTCGGCTACTCAGGAAGCTTGAGGCATAAGGATTGCAAGTTCAAGGCCAGCCTCCACAACTTTGTGAAACTCTTGTCTCAAAAAGAGTGGGCTGAAGATTTAGATCAATTCCCAGTACTGGAAAAAATGAAAACCTGAAGATAAATAGTATTATTTTAGAATTAGAAAAAAAAATGAGTTGTAATGATGTTATTTACAAACTGATAGTTTATCAAAGTCCATAAGAGAAATAGAAAATCTTTCCAATGTTTGATCACTAAGATCAAGGACTAGGGGTGCACAGCTCAGCAGTAGAGGAAACGCCTGGCATATATGAAGCCCTAGGTATGATCCTCACTACCATACCCAAAAAAAAAAAAAAAGAAAGAAGGAAAAAGATCAAGACGTGAGAAGTTTTTAAAAGTTGAATAATTCAGTTCTGCACTTCTTCCCTAAGTAATTCCTAATCCTTGAAAATTAGCCCAACAGAGACCCAGCAAGCTATTATAACCCCAACTACTCAGGAGGCTAAGGCAGGCAGTTTCAAGTTTGAGACAACCCCCGGCAATTTAACAAGACTGTAAAACAAAAAGGGTTGGGAATATAGCTCAGTGGTGGAGCACTTGTTAGCATGTGCGAGGTGCTGCATTCCTATACCCAATATCACAAAAATAAAATTTTAAAGAGAGAGAGAAGCCCAATGGCATTACCATTTAGCCAATTCCCTTCTGGTTACTAGCATGTGCTGGTTGGAGTGCAGAGGCTTGCACATAGGTAAAAGTAGTTTACCAGAATAATCTCCAAGAATGAAAAGATGGGACTCTGAGATTTTTCAACTTAAGAGTACTCCTGAAGTAGTCTGGCAATTTTAATGAGTAATAGCAATTAACTGGAATATACCTGTATTTATTAACACCAATGTTAGATGAACCTTAAATGCAGCAGAATCCTCAAATAATAGCACAACTTAAGTCAGACGTGCCAATTACTAATTAGGCTTATGTATCTTGATGAGAATGAATCACAATTAGACATTTAATAACACTATAGAAAAGCATTCATACTTGTTAACTTTCTAGGGTAACAAAAGTTTTAGTTCAGCAGCCAAAGCAAACATGAAATGAGGAGAGAAAGCAGCAAGAAGGCTAACTGCTAAAGTTTTTTGTTGTTTCTTTTGACTAGGAGAAGGACTGTTTTAGCAGTGTCAGTAAATCTTTAAAGATTTTCTGAAGACTAAAGGAGAGATGCCAGAATTTTTTTTTTTTAACTCTGATAGAACATTCAAGATTAACTGCCTTCATTTAAATGGCATGCCTGCTTAAATGTACCAAATTCAGTGGATTCTACTGCTGTTCCTGCTTCCTAATGCAGAGAAAAGAAACCATGTGAACAGTACATTGTGAACAGTAATTTAAAAATCCAGAGGCATGCAAAGTGAACATCCATTCAGCATTCTCTGCCAGCCTAGCCCACTATTTCCTTACCTACCCCACCCCCTCATCCACCTTTTCCATTCTTTTATTGGCTAGTATGGTACAAGTTACTGATTGCTAGCCAAGTTTCAGAAATCACAGTAAAAGACCTATTTTGCAGTTAGTAAAAGCATTAGTTTATAAGCCAGCTGAAGACAACTTGCTGCTTTTTATTTAACTTGCTCAACTTATCCCAACCTTCTTAAACTAATCCCATTTTCATTTTAGCCCTTTCCTAATCCTAAGGCAGACGGAAAATCCTGAATGGAAGGCTGACTTTTACCCATTATTATTAGTGAGTCAAATCCAGAATGTACTCCACCCACTGCAGCTCTTGCATATCCCGGTTACCTTCACCCTCTTTCATCTGTTCTTCTCTCTCTTCTGTCTCTTCATTAGCAGCTATCTTAACTTTGTCTTCAGGTGTTTTCTCTGTGGCCCTCTGGGCTACCTTGGTCTCAACCCCATCTCCAGCTGCCTCAGACTCTTCTACAGGCAGCTTAGTCTCCTCCTGGCTAGGAATTAGCTCCGCCCTGACCTTCTCCTCTACCTCTGAGCCATCTTTTGTTTCTGTCAATCTTTCTGCAGAAGTCTTTGGTTCAACAGGAGTCTGATCTCCTGCAGCTGACAGTCCATTGAATGCAACATCTTTAGAGAAAACGGTGCCTTCCTGCCCTGGCTTCTCAGAGACCTCTGATCCAGCCTCTGCAGCTGAGACCTCTTCAGCTTCTGTTGTCACTACCTCTGACTCTTCAGCAGAATGTACTTCTTGCTCTACCAGTTGCTCAAGGACAGCCTTTCCTGGGTCATTTTCAGAGGTAGCTACTGGTTCCTTTACTTCATTCCCACCCACATCCACTGGCTTGACTGTTGGCTCTACAGATTCTGTTTCTACCTCCACTGCAGTGCCCTGCTTTTCTAGAGTCACTATAGGCTGCTCTTCTGAAGCTTCCTCTGGCTTCTCCCCTATACTCACAATTACTTCTCCCTGCTTCTCCTGACATCCTTTTTCTCTGCACTCTTCTTTCTCAACTTCAGTTCCAGAAACTGATTTTCCTTCCTCAGCATCTGATGCTTCCTGTTCTGGCTTCTCAGAAGTGACCTCAGGTTCATTCGGTCCTTCTGGTGCTGATGCTCCTTTTGCCTCTTCAGAAGTTTCAGTTAACTGATTTGAAGTCGAGTCAACTTTTTCTTGTAACTTCTCTGCAGGCTCACTTATATCCATATCTTCTCTTCCACCCTTCTCCATTTCATTCTCCTGTTCTTTACCAGTTTCAGGCTTTGCCAAAGACTTGCATTCTGATTTTTTGGCTTCTTTTTCTCCCATGGCGTCATAAACCTGTTCTCTCAACTCTTCCCTTGCTTCCTCTACATGGTTAAAGAACATTAAGCATAAACATGTCTTCGAGTTTAATGATAAAAGCATAAATGGAAACTAAAAACACATTCCCTTAAACCCTCACATGGCCTGGTTTAAGATTTAGCAGATGGCCTAAAAATTTTTATCTGCCCCCTTGAGAAAAGCAAAGGAAAGACAGTCTCAGCTAGCAGAGTTAACTTAATGCAAAGGAAACCAAAGCACTTTAAACTAGATACTCTATTATTTTGCTGTGAGCATTCTGATTACCAGTTAGGTAAAAGATGCCAAGCTTTTCATTCTATTTTAAACATTTCATTCTATTTTAAACCTCTACCTGATTTATAAAATGCTATTAGCCAAACTCAGCTGAGAAATATTCAATTTTTCTTAAACACAAGAAATGTAAAAGGGCTCCAAAAACATTACTTTTAATTGAACTTTACAGACCATTTTTTAAAAATATACATTTAATGTCTTAATATTTAAAACACCTATTTAAATGACCATATTTGTTTAATAAAGTAAGTTATCCTCTCACAAAAGCCTGCTGTCACTTTCATTAATGGGCTACCCCCATTGCAGTCTCTACCAGATGCAGGTATAACCCCAAGCATCTTAGGAGAGACCAGCCAGGGCAGGGAGAGCCCTATTTCCATCACTTGTATACAAGATACAAGGCGTCGCGTCTCTTAAATGTCATGGGCAACTCCACATACCATCTATGTTATCGTTATTTTCTACCAGAGACTCATCTTCTGTTTTTTCTTCTTCTTCTTCCACATGCACACCTTCCAAGGCATTTCCCAACACACCATTCTCCATTCTAGGAGAACAAGAGGAGAAAGCACCAAAGGTTTAACAGCCACAACCTAACGATGTAGCCTACATTACAAAAGCAACAGACAAGTAAGCAAGTTCAGGAAATACAATACTATACATATTCCCATGAAAGGCAATTATCGAAACTTCTAATATAAATTAAGGCTGCAAGAATGCTGAAAGAAATGACTACACTGCTCATCAAGCCACGTGAAAAGCATTATGAGTCCTATAAAAATAAGACATATTCATTCATTTTTAAAAATTCATTCTTTTAAAACAGAGCCATAAGTAGTTCCCAAACTTTCATCTACCCCCACTTCTTTAGATAAACACTAACACTCTGGCAATAGTTTCACAGCAAATCAGAGTGCTCTAATTATTACAAGATAACAAACTTACCAGAACTGAGATTAAATAAATGACACATCATTTGCTTGGCTGCATATCCTCAATATACTTTATTCTGGCTAATAAATTCTGGTGAATGATATCCAAAAACTTTCTAACAGAAAGACTACTTGGGATTGTTATTTACTAGATATCCTCACATGCTACTTACTTCAAACTCCAATAAGCCCTTATTCAATGACTGTTTTGAGCTAGTTTGGTGCTTTTAAGGGTTTATTATTCTATACTGAACTTTGATCAATTATTACCCATTCACAAATGAAAAGATCTTTGCTTCTAATGATCACAAGTCAAACTTCAATTATTCCTTTTTTATTTTTTTTGGTACCAGGGATCAAACTCAGCAGCACTTGACCACTGAGCCACATCCCCAGTCATAGTTTGTATTTTGTTTAAAGATAGGGTCTCACTGAGTTGCTTACTGTATTGCTTTTGCTGAGGCTGGCTCTGAACTCACTATCCTCCTGTCTCAGCCTCCCAAGCGGCTGGGATTACAGGAACATGCCATTACATATGGCCAGTAATTTTATTCTTTAAATCGTTACAATTTCCATCAATATTTCAAGCTCTTTCATAACCCACTTTTCTAGGTAAAAACGTGTCTAGCTTACTCATGTAAAATCACAAAGCTAGTAAACAATCTTAGCAAACAAGGAAACTTTCATTTTTAAATAGATCGAAGTTATACAAAACATTCTACTAATAAACTAAGAAAAACATACCTTGCTAATTCCAATAGTGATTTTCCATAGAAAAAGAAGGCTTCTCCACATTCATTAGCAGTTTCTCCATACTTCTTACCTCTACAAAAATAATAGACAGCTAAAATCTGAACATTATTATTTTTTTAAATATTTTTTTTTAGTTATAGTTGGGCATAATAGCATTATTTTATTTGTCTTGCCTCACACATGCTAGCCTCACATGTGCTAGGTGAGCTCTACCGCTAAGCCACAACCCCAGTCCCTGAACATGTTATTAACATTAATGATGCATGCAGTTAATGTTATATCTATATATAATATAATTCTAAGTGATACCAATTTGTTACAGTTAGCGTATACTCTAACAGCCAAATTATATTAATACATATTCTTCCTGCCACAAGATAATGGACCATAATAGTTAAGATGACCTTGGCTGGGACCTAGACATTGAGAGATGATTCCAGAGATCATGTTCTTTATATCATGATGCCTTTCCGTAAAAGAACATGATCTCTGGAGTGAGACTGCCTGAGCACAAAGCTTACCTCTAATCATTAACTGTACAACCTTGGCAGATTACTCATTTTCAGTGCCTTAGTTTTGAGAAAGATGAGATTGTAAAATGGAAATGTACATAACTATTGGTAGCCCACGCCTGTAATCCCAGCAGCTCGGGAAGCTGAGACTTGAGGATCTAGAGTTCAAAGCCAGCCTCAGTAACAGTGAGGTGGTAAGCAACTCAGTGAGACCCTGTCTCTAAATAAAATAACAAATAGGGCTAGCGATGTGGCTCAGTGGCCAAGTGACCCCTGAGTTCAATACCTGGTACCCCCCAAAAAAAGACAAAGCTGGGGTTGTAGCTCGGTGGTAGAGCACCTGCCCAGCATGTGTGGGCACTGAGTTCAAACCTCAGCACCACATAAAAATAAAGATATTGTGTCCATCTACAATTTAAAACAAAAAAAGAAATCACATTAAGTGTGATGAATGGGAAGGAAGAAAGATTTCTAAGACTAGGAGATCAGTTTTCATAGAGTAAAAGACCTCTAGGCATCTAGATGAATGAACTTAAAAACCCATTTTTTTTTTAACATAAAAACACCTAAATGCTTATCAGATAAGAAGTAAGCTCCAACCCTAGCACACCACTAAATACCAGAACCTTAATTCATTAATCCCAGGTAAAGATGATCAAAGAGGCCAGAGGTCAGGGACAAGACAAGAGATTATTGTGGACCTCCAGGAATAATATGCAGTTCTGGATGTTGGGAGGAATTGGGCTAGGAAAAAAGTGAGCTTCAAATCTGAAACCCACTGGGTATGGTGGTGTACACCTATAACACCAGCGGCTCAGGAGGCTGAAACAGGGGGATCACAAGTTCAAAGCCAGCCTCAGCAATTTAGCAAGGTCCTAAGCACCTCAGCGAGCCCATCATTAAATAAAATACAAAAAAGGGCTGGGGATGTGACTTGGTGGTTGACTGCTACTCAGTTCAATCCCTGGTACCAAGAGGGTGGTGGTGGGGGACTGAAACTCATAAATGCTTCATATTATGGGTATTTCTTTCCTTTTTTGTCTCTCCACCACATTTTCTGTTTATTTTCTTTTCTTTTTGCAGTGCTAGGGATTGAACTTGGGGCCTTACACATGCTAGGCAAGCCACTGAGCACATCATCAGCCCCATGACTATTTCTTTTATAAGGAAAATTTCTTCACAAAAGCTGAATGAAGGGGCTGGGGTTGTAGCTCAGTGGTATAGCACTTGCCTAGATCCTCAGCACATAAATGATGTTATGTCTATCTACAACTAAAAAAAAAATTTTTTTTAAAGGTGAATGAAATGTAACCAACTAATTAGGAAACATGATTGATTTCACATGCTGTTAATAATACCATATTAGAGGAAACTAGCTCAAACAAAGTTGTAAAGGAAAAGTGTTTAAGACTTAAAGATTTAACATTCAAGGACTGGGGAGTAGTTCAGTGATAAAGCACTACTGGTTTCAATCCTCTGTGTCACAAATAAATAAATATGCAACATGGGGGAATAAATGTAACTTACTCCCCGCCTTTTTTCTCTCTCAGATCTGGAGGAACATTAAAATGTTTGAGAAGGGATGGAGTGTAGGCTCAATGGTAGAACACTTCCTTAATGTGCAAAGCCCTTAGTTTGATACATAGCACCATTTAAAACAGAAATAATTGGGAAAGCCCTGAATAAGCCAGGCCAAGTTGGTTCCCCTAATTAATTGTGACTGGAATACAATTTACCTTATAAGAAAAATCAAAGGTTGAAAATAGGGCTGGGATGTAGCTCAGTGGTAGCCCACTTGTCTAGCATGCACAAGGCACTTCAATCCCCACACTGCCAAAAGATATATATATATCAAAGGTTGAAATTGCTCAGTAATATTTGGTTTTATACTTACAGGAGTAAACTCCAACATGAAAAACAATCAGTTTTGGGTTTTTTGCAATGCTGAGAATTGAACTAGAGCTTCTTGTAGATTAGGCAAGTACTCTACCACTGAGCTACAACCCAGCCCTTGCTCCCCTTGCTCTTCATTATTTTCCCCCATAGAACAACTTTCTTTTTCCCCTGGTGGTGGTGCCACTGGGGATCAAACTCAGGACTATGTGCTAAAACAACTTTAAGGATTATTGGGAACATAATATTACATATAGTAAACATACAATACTTACAAAAGACTAGCTGCTTCCTGGAATGCATTGACAGCTGCTGGAATATCCCCCATCACTAGATGTTTCTGTCCTAATCCCAATAGTCTTTTAGCTTCACTATCCACATCCAGGCTGCAAGAAAGATTTTAGTGTCAAATACTACTTAAATCAACATTTATTGAATACCTGCTACACTTAAACCATAAATTTTTTGATCCTGTAGTAAGATCTAGGTAACTCACATTTATTTACCACTGCAAAACCAAAGAAACCTTTCCAAATTCCCAGAAGCTTCACTAGAATATTTTAAAGGTTTGTCTACTCACAAAGCCTACATTGCATATTACTTTAAATATTTACTAATTAATTAACAAATAAAGAAATCAAAGGAACCATTAATTCATACAAGTTGTATTAGCTAAAAGAAAAAAATAAAAAAAAAAAACTTTAGTAAATAGGGCAAGAGGCAGTGATATAGTGTGGTATTAGTGTAAAGAAAGGCAAATAGGTCAAATAGAACAGAAAATAAAAACAAATCTGTACATATACTGCCAATTTTAGGTGGACACATTATTTTGTTTTTATGTGGTGCTGAGGATCAAACCCAGTGCCCCATGCATGCTAGGAGAGCACTCTACCTCTGAGCCACAACGTCAGCCCTGTGAAGCTCAATTCTTATCTCACACCTTAATTAAAAAAAATTAACTTGAAATGGATCACGGGCTTTCTAAATTTAAGATGTTACAACCTTTTAACTCCTAAGAGAAAAAAATTACAAAACTTTGGGTTTGGTAAGACTTCCTAATCATGAGAGAAAAGTACTATCTTTTTTTTTTTCCATCAATAAATCAGACCTTTAAACTGAAAAACTGGCTTGTTAAAAAAAAAAAAACAATTTCTTAAAAAGGCAAATATGCCGAACATGGTGGCACAAACTTGTAATTCTAGCAGCCAGAGAGGCTGAGGCAGGAGGATCATGAATTAAAAAAGCCAGCCTCAGCACCTTAGCAAGGCCTTAAACAATTTAATACATAAAAAATATAAAAAGTGCTAGGAATGTGGCTGTGGTTAAGCTGGTATAAAAAAATAAAAAAAACTTTTAAAAAGGAAAACCTCAAAGTAGGAAAATACATATGCAAAACTTCTATGTGACAAAGCACTTTAATAAGCATATGATGGTAAAGTGAACTCATTAGTCATTCAAAAACCCCAAAGTAGGGCTGGAGCTGGAGCTCAAAGGCAGAGCACTTGCCCAGCATGCCTGAGGTACTGGGTTCCATCCTCAGCACCACATAAAAATAAACAAATAAAATAAATGTGTTCTGTCCATCTACAAAAAAAAAAAAAATTATTTTTAAAATTTTTATTTTTAAACATGCAAAGCAGGGGCTGGGGCTATAGGTCAGTGGCAGAGCGCTTGCCTAGCATGCGTGAGGCACTGGATTCGATCCTCAGCACCATATAAAAATAAACAAATAGAATAGAGGCATTCTATCCATCTACAACTACAAAAACTTTTTTTTTTTTTTAAATGCAAAACAAACCCTTCATTCCCACTAGAATGACAAAACACACACACACACACACATACACACACACACAAAAAAAAAAAAAACAGGCAGGACATGGTGGGACTTCCCTGTAGCTCCAGCTACTTGGGAGGCTACATAGTAGATTCCCAAGTTCCATCTGAGCAGCACAGAAAGACCCTGGCTGAAATAACTATCATATGACCCAAGCATTTCATTCCTAGGTATGCCCATAAAGACTTGGGACATAAATATTCACAGTAGTTTCATTTGTAATCGTCCCAAACTAGAAACCCAAATGGATAAACACATTGTATGTGATATGTCTACATAATGGAATAATGTTCATAAACAAAAAGAATGAACTGGCCAAGCAGAAAGTGGCACACACCAGTATTCCCATTGACTGAGGAAGCTGAGGTAACAGAATTGAGTTCCAAGCCCATCTGGGCAACTTTGCAAGACCCTGTCTCAAATTTAAAAAATAAAAGGGCTGGAGAGGTAGCTCACTAGTAGAGTACTCCTGGGTTTAATTTCAGGTATGGCAACACAAACAAGAGCTCAAAATCAAATTCTTTAACTGGCAATAGATGCTGGTAGTTGCTCTCCCTTTAAGTAACTCACTCAACTTTACTCATTTTTAGAAAAATGTCTGTCATATACTCAAGACTGAAAAATCAGTTGTTCTTTCAGGTAAAACTGAAGTTACAGGAAAAACACAAGTCATTTAACTTTTTTTTTTATTTGTAGATGGACACAATACCTTTGTTCATTTATTTATTTTTATGTGGTGTTGAAGATCAAATCCAGTGCCTCACAAGTGCATCTACTTCAATAATATACAAAGGGCAGCCTGGCATAGTGGCACATACTGGTAATCAGAATACTAAGGCAAGAAGATCAAAAGTTCAAGGCCAGCTTCAGCAATTTAGGGAGACCCTGTCTCAAATTTAAAAAATTAAAAAGGGGCTTGGGATGAAGCTCAGTGGTACAGTGGCTCTAGGTTCAATCCCCGTACAAACACACACACACACACACACACAAACATATGTGAGAAGGGCTTTAATCTATAATTCATATTTTGTCAGACAGAATACTACAAAGTCATGTAGTGAAAGACTGAGAATTAGTAAACTTCTTAGTTTGTAGTGCTTCATTATGGACATTTCTAAGTGAAAATGGTAGTGAAGAACAAAAAAGCTACAGTACTGTTTGGTGCTGTTACCTTGATTTATGTTATGAGGACATCAGATTTATCCACCATTGGTTTTACAATATTAATGCTATTGATCAACACAATGAAAGAGGCAAAGAGTCTTGTTATTATGAAATATGGTATCAATGAATCCCTGAAAGGGTCTTGGGACCCCAAGGATGTACAAGAAAAAACTTCTGAGGGACTAGGGTATAGATCAGTGGTAAGGGGATTGTTCAACTCAAGCACTGTAAAACAAAAATAAACACAAAAAAATCTTTAGTAATGCTAAGAGGATGAGGATAAACAGACATCCAAAAAGGGAGAACATATAGGTACAGATTTATAACAATGCAGTATTAAGTAATTTCTCCTCCTATTGCTTATTCACTCAAAAAACCAAAACAGCAAACATAAAGCAAAATCATCATGTAATGATGTAATGGTATTGAATGTTTTAAATCTAAATGAAGAGCACAGGGCTTGATGATGCATGCCTGTAATCCCAGCAGCTCAGGAGGCTGAGGCAAGAGGATCGCAAATTCAAAACCAGCTTCAGCATAAGCAAGGCACTAAGCAATTCAGTGGGACTCTGTCTAAATAAAGTACAAAAAAGAGCTGGAGATGTGGCTCAGTGGTTGAGTGCCCAAGTTCAATCCCTGGTACCTACCACCTCCCTCCTCCGCCCAAAATTAAAAGACTAAATGAAGAAAAAGTTGTTCAGCAGAACTTGTTAAGCATTAGTGAGGACAGGAGCAAAACTAAGTAAAACTTCCACTTCTTTGTTGGTATTTTTTGTATGTGGTACTAGGTTTGAACCAGGGGCACTTTACTACTGAGCTATATTCTCAGCCCTTTATTTTACTTGAGACAATGTCTCACTAAACTGCTAAGGCTAGCCTTGAATTTGTGATATTCCTGCCTCAGTCTCCTGAGTAGCTGGAATTACAGGTAAACCCACTGTGCCTAGCCAATTTTAATATTTTAATCAAATGCAAACATTCTGAAGACATTATTGTCTAGACACTGTTCAGTCTTAATTGTTTCATTAAAAATAATGAAACTGAGACTGGGGATATAGCTCAGTAGTAGAATGCTTGCATGAAGTCCTAGTTTCAATTCTTTTTTTTTCCCCTTTTTGGTACTGGGCATTGAACCCAGAGGTGTTTTACCACACTGAGCTATATCCCCAGTCCTCTTTAAGACAGGGTCTCACTAAGTTGCATAAGGCCTCAATTTCTAAGGCTGACCTCCAATTTATGATCCTCCTGCCTCAGCTTCCCAGTTGCGGGGATCATAGGCAAGCAACCCCACACTCAGCCCTTAGGTTCAATCCTTAGCAGGGCAAAATAAAAATCATGAAACCAGCTACCCTCAGGTTATACTGCTTTGTGTTTCAGATGTGAATCTAATTGAACTATGTAAATAATCTTACCTTTTCACTTTATCTGCAGAGGTAGAAGGAGCTGGAGCATCTTCAATTCTACAATGAAGAATAAAGGGAGAAAAAGTAAAAATGGAGACTATTTTAAGCCTGGATATTAAGTAAACTCAGGAAAACATAGAGGAATAAATAGTTGTCATCTGCTGGATGTGTCAGTGCCCATCTGTAATCCCAATGACTAGGGAGGTTGGGGCAGGAAGATCACAAATTTGAGGCTAGAGTGGGCAATTTAGCAAACCCTGTCTTGACATAAAAAATAAAATGGGCTAGGGATGCTGCTTAGTGGCAAAGCATCCCTGGATCTCATTCCCAGTACTGCTGTGGGGAGGGAGTTGTCCTTTATTAAACACTCAATAAGAACCAAATATTACTGATTTATTTACATTGTCAAATTTAATCCTTGCCCAGTCATACATAGGGGGTTGAAAATAAGCAGCAACTTTCACAGCTAAAGTCACAGACTATTGCCCAAGAGTCCTTGATTCCATATCTGCAAACTTTCTGCCTCAGGCAATTATGTTCAAATAGTGTTTGTTTTGCAGTGATGCTAGGGATCCAACCCAGGCCTCATGCAGGCTAGGCAAATGCTCTACCACTGAGCAACATCCCCAGTCTTTTATTAAGGGGTCATTCTGACCAAATGGCCTAGTACAGTGCTTCTCAAACTACTGTTGAGGGACTAAGTTTCTCATTTCCAATCTGTAGATGGGGTTTTGTAAGATACAGTAGAAATGCCAGGGTAATGTCAAATTGCTTTATATTTCTAAATATATTCCAACATTTTTACTTATCTCTATATACCAGTAATAGTTCAAAAACAAACACTAGTCTATTTGGTATAACACAAATGTCCAAAGTTTGTACAGCAAAAAATAAACACATCAATGCTGCACATTCATACAATACCAACTTTCACAGCTAGTCATGATAGGATTAACAGAGACTATATTTTCCCTTCCATTTCAAATAACTTAAAACATGGCCGATGTCTATCTAGAGGCCTGTTGCCATTTCTGTCTTCAGTGAAATTTTTGTCCCCAAGAAAGTATAACAGATTGAGTTGGTGTAGTATATTCTTGGTTATCAAAAAATACTCATGTAGCTTCGGGATTTTGAATTGGTGAATATTCATGATGTGTGGAAAAGCATGATACACACCACAATCTCAATTACACAAAATGGGATATTGTGTATATATGCACACAACCTAGAGGGACACGTCCAACTAAGCTTCTTGTGACTGGATGATTTTGTTCTTTGATTTTTTTTTTCCTGTAATGTACAATTTACTTTTAAAAAATAAAAATTATTTTAAAAACCTGTAAAAAAAAAAAAAAACATGGCCGAAATACATGGATTATCAGTTTTCAGACACTGAACAACTAGACAATGATCCAAGAAGAACAAGGTGAGCCTTCTGAGTGCCCCAAATTCCTGCCTAGAGTTTCAACCAGAACACAGAAGAAACTCAAACAGACTCTAATAAACACACATAACTAAGGAGACTTTGGGAAGCCCCAAGGTAGCCAGAATTAAAAAGCAAGCTGTAGAAATCTGCAGAGTTCCTCCAGGCTTTGGTTAGGTGCTAATCAGCTTACTGAGGAAGAAAACTAC
Organism: Marmota flaviventris; assembly: GCF_047511675.1. NCBI lineage: Eukaryota > Metazoa > Chordata > Mammalia > Rodentia > Sciuridae > Marmota > Marmota flaviventris. The sequence continues at coordinate 35,191,050 of NC_092507.1, read as the reverse complement.
TGAGGGGGCCTCAGTGATAGATACTTTGCATAGAAGCCTTGCAGAAAAACAAGCCTCAAAAGGAATGAACTAGCCAGATGTAATGGAGCATGCCTATAACCCCAGTGATTGGGGAGGCTGAGACAGGAGGATCCCAAATTTGAGATCAGCCTTGGTAACTCAGTGAAGAGCTCAGTAACTTTGCAAAACCCAGTTTCAAACTAAAAAAATAAAACAGACTGTGAGCCGGGCATGGTAGTAAGTACCTGTAATCCGAGCAGCTCCAGAGGCTAAGGCAGGAGAATCAAGAGTTCAAAGCCTGCTTCAGCAATTTACCAAGGCCTGAAGTAAAAACCTGTCTCTAAAAAAAATATACAAAAGGGCTGGGGATATGGCTCAGTGATTAAATGCCCTGGATTCAAGCCCCGCCCCCAACAAAAAAAAGCCCGCATGTGTGCATGGTGCATGTGTAGTTCAGTGGTAAAGTACCCCTGAGCTCAATTCCCAATATCACAAAAAGAAAAAAAAAAAAGAAATTTTAAGTATTTCCAAAGAACTGCATCTCAGAATGTAACCAAAAATATGCATTTATAGGTGTATATAATATATTCAAAGAATTTTAAAAATCTATTTAATCCCTAGCGCACTGCCTCACCCCCAATTCCAGCAACCAGGCAAACAAGGAAACAAAAACAGGAAACCCATATTGGGCAAGAGTGGGGGGGAGATGAACAGAAAATCATCCAGAAATGACACAGAATTAGATACTGATACTAAAACAATTATAAATATATTCCACATGCTCACAAAGGTAAAAATTAAAAGCATGATAAATTATAATATTTTTTTGTAAAGACCCAAAAATCAAACCTCAGGAGATAAAAAGTATACCTGACAGGATTAACAGATTAGATCCTACAGTATAAAAGATTCACGAACTTAGACACAGCAGTACAAACCATCTGTAATGAAAATACAGAGGCAAAATGAAAAAAAAAAAACCATAACATGTCCAAACTGATATGTAATGTTCTTCACCATGTTGAGTATGAGGAAATTAGACATACCTATATACTATGATTCCATTTATATGAAGTTCAAAACCAAGCAAAACTATACTGTGATGTTGTAAATCAATTCCTATTTTATGGAGAAGAAGCTTGCCCAGTTACAGGGATCATTTAGTAACCTATATCACCCCTATCATAATGCACTATATTCCAATTATCTATCAATTTTCTGCATTCCTGCCAGGACAAGCACAAGGCCTGGCATTTAAATAGTATTTATTAAAATAAGTGACTGGGCTGGGGTTGTAGCTCAGTGGTGAAACACTCACCTAGGACATGTGAGGCACTGGGTCTGAACAAGTAAAATAAAGGTATTGTGTCCACAACTTAAAAAATAATAAGTGACTGATGCTTAATCACCAGGATTAAAGGCAAATGACTTGCCACTATAATTATAGTAAAGAGTATCTATCTTGCAGAACTACCTATTAAATGAGAAAGTCCATAAAGTGCTAGTACAATAGTAGGGATGTAAAGAATTCTATATAGATTCTAGCAATTGTTAGCAACAAAATAAAGAAGATAGGGAAAAAAATGGAGGTGGTATCAAAGAAAAAGAAGTTTGAAGGAAGAAGTAGCTATAGTATCAATGCAGCAAAAAGGTTAGGAACTAATTAGAAAACTAAGAATAAGAACTAATTTAGTATTTAGACAATAATTTAAGTTTAAATGACATAAAGGGAACGCAGCAAACTGAAACAGTTGAATAAATGTGCATACTCAGTACACTACACACTTGTCCTATTAAATTGTGGTTGGATGACCAGGAATTGAGATCTTATTCATTTCCCTAACACCTAACATTAAAATATACATTTAAATACATCTATTAAAAAAATTAGCAAACAGTAAAAAAATGGAGATTTCTAGGAATAGACTCTTATCTGAAGTTTGTGAAGGGAAATGAAGATAACAGCTAAAGAGATGATAGAGAAAATGTCATGTGTTTTGGATGGTTGAATATAGGGATTATGTGCCAATCAATAGAGGGGAAAAAGAGAGGAGGCTCCAAGAGACCAAACAAGTAGTGGCTACTTGGACAACTAGGTATTATAAATGCAAATTTCCAGTTGTAACTAGGTAAAGTAATGCATGCTTGTAATTCCAGCACTCAAGCAAACCAAGAGGCTGAGGCAGGAGGAACACAAAGTCAAAGCCAGCCTCAGCAATTTAGCCAGACCCTATCTAAAATACAAAAAGGGCTGGGGATATAGCTCAAGATACAAATGCCCCTGGGTTCAACCCCAGTACCACAAAAGTAAACACACACAAATACTTAAATTGTTTCATCTTCAAGGCATCTTTTTCTTTAACATAAACCTTCACTCTGCAAAATATTCTATTTAGGTTTTTTGGGGGAGAAGACTGCTAAGTTCCACAAGAGGTTTCAACCCTCTAGGCATCTATTCTGTTACATACAGTAAAGAATCTGAACAAACATTTAAAGCAGAAAAGTATACAACAGTAATGACTGACCTCCCTTTAAATTCTTGCATACAACACTGACAATCATACAACATCCCCCCAGAATAGTCTTTTCATCCTTCAAAATAACTATTACCTTTACTTTTCTCTCCTCAAATCTTCTACACATTATTTCACTCCATCTTGTAAGCAGACCTTGCCTCATAGTTCCCTAAGCAAAAAAGAAATCCCCCTTCCTCAACCACCCAAACTGCCAATCTCCTTGTAAGACTTGCTATTCTCTGCTATTCCTAGTTCCATGAATGAAATTTCCTTGCTAAAACTGCTCCCTCCTACCATACAATCTTTGAAGTCATCCCTGACCACCCACTTACTCATATTATCGTTTTAAAATAGGACACGTTAATATGCCTGCATAGCACTTAACACTGACATTCTCTCATCTATATATTTATTGTCTTTACCCCAGAAATGGAAACTACATTTGCAAACAGTATCTTAACCACTCAACAGCACCTTAAGGACAGTTTGGTACTAAAAAAAAAAAAAATACTCATTAATATAAGAAAGACATACACACAACCTGGGAGGGAGAATGGATCTTAACATGTTGAACTTCCCCTTGATTATCACCATTTTACAAATGGGAAAAATGAGGTTCAGTGGCAGAGTCCAAGTAGAATCCAGTTTTCTTGACTCCTAGTCATGACAGAAACAATATCCCCTGTCTTTCTCCATACAAAGTTATATATGGCCTTATAAATAAATACAAGTTTGCCATGCACAGTGGCAATTCCAGTTATTCAGAAGGATGAGGCAGGAGGATTCAAGTTCGAGGCCAGCCTCAAAGTTAGCAAGGCTAACACAAAATAAAAACTTAAAAAGGGCTAGGAGTACAGCTCATTTGTAAAGTGCCCCAGGTTCAATCCCCAGCACCTTAAATAAATTCAGCAGCTATTTCAGAATGGATAAAATGTGGTTATTAATACAACAGAACACTATACAGCAAAGAGAAATCACTAACTAAGAACAAGTAACAGATGTTCCTCCCCATGTTGAGTGTGAGGAAGTTAGACATACCTATATACTGTGATTCCATTTAGTTCAAAACCAAGCAAAACTATACTGTGATGTTGTAAGTCAGAACTATGGACGAGGATGTTGACAAAAGGGCAATTGAGTTTCTGGGTTCCCTATATTGTCCAACTTCCTTTTGTGAAAAATCATCTATACATATATCTTGTACACTTTTAATGTAGCTATGTTAACTTCAATAAAATGTACTAAAAGGGGCTGGGGATGTGGCTCAAGCGGTAGCGTGCTCGCCTAGCATGTGTGCGGCCTGGGTTCAATCCTCAGCACCACATACAAACAAAGATGTTATGTCCGCTGAAAACTAAGAAATAAATATTAAAAATTCTCTCTCTCTCTCTCCCCCCTCTCTTTAAAAAAAAAAAAAAAAAATGTACTAAAAACTTAGCAAGATTTTTTTTTTTTTTTTTTAAGTTCAATTACTTACCTTTGAAGCCAAGAAAAAGAGCCTGGCATGGTGGCACACACCTGTAAAACCAACAACTCAGGAAGCTGAGGCAGAAGGATCACAAATTCAAAGCAAGCCTCAGCAATTTAGCCAGAGCCAACCAACATAGTGAGACCCTGTCTCAAAAAAATAAAGAAAAAGGGCTGGGGATGTGGCTCAGTAGTTAATTGCCCCTGGGTTCAATCCCCAGTAACCACCTCCCTCCAAAAAGGGGGGGGGGGGGGGGGGAAACGTTAGGTGGGGGTGTAATCCCAAGGGCTGGGAAGACTTAGGCAGGAGTATCCCCAATTTGAGGCCAGACTGGTCAACTTAATGAGACCCTGTCTCAAAAATAAGTTTTTTTCTTTTTCATTTTTTCTTTTTTTGGTGCTGGATATTGAACCCAGGGCCTTGTGCATGTGAGGCAAGCACTCTACCAAATGAGCTATATCCCCAGCCCAAAATAAAAACTTTTATAAAGGCTGAGGATATAGTTCACTGGTAGTGTGCCCCTGACTTCAATCCACATTACCTCAAAAGGAAAAAAATCCACACCTAGGGCCCCCTAAAGTTAAAAAGCAGGAATTTGAATCTATTTTTTTTTTTTAACTAGACCTGGCTTCCTTCTATTAACTGAAATTTCCACTGTAGATTTAGATTTAAATAGGAGCAACAATAACTTGAGGACCTCCAGCTGTTAATGCATAAAAGTGCAACTACTTTTTGTGTTGATTCTTTGTCCTGCGACTTTCCTAAACACATTGTGTGTGTGTGTGTGTCTGTGTGTGTGTGCGCGCGCGCGCGCGCGAGAGAGAGAGAGAGAGAGAGAGAGAGAGAGAGAGAGAGAGAGAGAGAGAGAGAAACGTTTAGGGTGCATCTATTTTGGTTTCGGGTACTAGGGATTGAACCAGGGGAGCTTTATCATTAAGCTACATCCACAACCCTTTTTATTACATTTTTTTTCCCCCTGAGACAGCATTCTCCCTAGGTTGCTCAATGAGTCACTAAATTGCTAAAGCTAGCTGGCATTCAACTTGTGATACACCTGCCTCAGCTGGGATTATAGGTATGCATCACTGAGGCCATCTTAGAGCTCAATTATTTTGGGGGGGTGGGCAGGTACCAGGGATTAAACTCAGGAGCACTCAACCACTGAGCCACATCCCCAGCCCTACTTTGTATTTTATTTAGAGACAGGGATCTCACTGAGTTGCTTAGCACCTTGTTTTTGCTGAGGCTGGCTTTGAACTTTCAATCCTCCTGCCTCAGCCTCCTGAGCTGCTGGGAATACAGGTGGACACCACAGCTCCTGGCTAGATCTCAGTTTTGAAGATAGAATTATCATATTTAGAAATTATTCTAGCACACTTATTCCATTTATTTTTCTTCCCTACTTCCTTCTCTTACCTCTGAAAAGCATCTTGAGATTACCAGTATCAATTCATTAAATCCAATCTTCTTAGTATAATTTTTATTCAGTCCAACTGCACCCTCTTCCCATTAGTATAATTTTTATTCAGTCCAACTATGGCACCCTCTTCCCATTTACACAAATATAGTGTCCTCCACACCATCAAAGCAAGGGTTAAGCCAGGCACAGTGGCACATGCCTATAATCCCAACGCCAGCCTCACAAAAGCAAGGCACTAAGCAACTCAGTGAGAACCTGTCTCTAAATAAAATACAAAATAGGGCTGGGGAGTAGCTCAGTGAGCAAGTGCCCCTCAGTTGTTCATCACTGTTACAAAAAAAAAAAAAAATTCTGGAGAGTTAAGCAGACCAGAGTATATGCAGTAGCTGCTAGGCTTGAGTGAAAATGATGGTATTAATCCCCAGTACTGAAAAAAAAAAAGTGGGGGGTAAAATGAGGGCCTAGGGATGTAGAGCACTTGCCTAGCTTGTGTGAGGCCCTGGTTTGAATCTCTGATCCCCCCCAAAATAAAAGAAAGTTAGGGGTAAAAAGAAATACTGAAAAGAATTAAATAAATGTCGACATATAAAATCTTGAGACTTTGTGATAGATTGGTAGTTATTTGTATTTCAATATTTATTTTTCTCTTCTTTTATAGCAATAACAGAATCCTGGCCAGGCATGGTGGCACAGAGCCTGAAATCCCATCAGCTCCAGAGACTGAGGCAGGAGGATCAGGAGTTCAAAGCCAGCCTCAGCAAAAGCAAGGTACTAAGCAACTTAGTGAGACCCTGTCTCTAAATAAAATCCAAAATAGGGCTGGGGATGTGGCTCAGTGGTTCAGTGCCCCTGAGTTCATCCCCATACCACTCCCCCCGCCCCCCCAAAAAAACACCACCACTGGTCAAACAGGTAAATCTTTCACACAAATATATCCCAACTACAATGAATTAAATTGTCATAATCCCATACATGAAGCTTCACAGTTCTTAAACAGCAAAATAGACTGGGTGTGGTGGCACATGCCCATCCCACCAATTCTGGAAACTGAGGCAAAAGTATAACAAATTCAAGGCCACCACAGCAATTGTGGTGAGGCCCTAAATAATTTAGTGAGACCTGTCTCAAAATTAAAAGGGCTGGGGACTTGGTTCAGCAGTAAAGCACCCCTGGATTCAATCTCCAATACAAAAAACAAATTTAAAAAAACCCAGCATATTAGTAAGTATCAACACAAACCCTAACGCAGATGGAAAAAACCAGCCAGGCACAGTGGCACACACCTGCAATCCCAGCAACTGGTAGAAGCAGGAGGATCGCAAGTTCAAAGCCAGCCTCAGCAATGAGGGAAGCCCTAAGCAAATTAGTTAGACCTTGTTTCAAAAAATAAAAAGGGGGGGCTGGGGATGTGGCTTAAGCGGTAGCGCGCTCACCTGGCATGCGTGCGGCCCGGGTTCGATCCTCAGCACCACATACAAACAAAAGATGTTGTGTCTGCCGATAACTAAAAAATAAATATTAAAATTCTCTCTCTCTCTCTCTCTAAAAAAAATAAAATAAAATAAAAATAAATAGGGCTGGGGATGTGGCTCAAGTGGTAGCACGCTCGCCTGGCATGTGTGCAGCCCGGGTTCGATCCTCAGCACCACATACAAACAAAGATGTTGTGTCCGCCGAAAACTAAAAAATAAATATTAAAAAAATAAATAAATAAAATAAAATAAAAAGGGCTGGGGGTGTGGCTCAGTATTTAAGTGCCCCTGAGTTCAATCCCTGGTACCAAATAAACAAACAAAGATGGAACAAACCACTTGTGGAAATAGAAATGGCAAACTCCAAAGATTACTGCACTAAACAATGAATTTTCATCTAGATGATTTCTCTTCTAAAATATGACACCAGACCACTAAGTCAAAAGTAAATGCATTACATAAGACTTTTCTGAGTTTTATTATTCCTTCCTACCTCTATAATTCAAACTGTATTTTTTTAATATAAAGAAAAAGGTTAATAACTAGTTAGAAAGCTAAGAATGACAGGAATTGATTTAGCATTTAGACAATCATTGATTACCTTAAGCAACGTTATTTAAATGGCGTAAGGGACAGAAGCCAAACTTAGTGTTTTTTTTTTTGTTGTTGTTGTTGTTGTTTTTGTTTTGGTACCAGGGATTGAACCCAGGAGCACTTAACCACTGAGTCACATCCCCAGCCTTCTTTTTAATACTTTATTTAAAGACAGGGTCTCACTGAGTTACTTAGGGCCTCCCTCAATTGCTGAGGCTGGCTTCAGCCTCCTGAGCTACTAAGATTACAAGCATGCTCCACTGCGCCTGGCTAAACTCAGGCTTTTTAAAAGATGATGAGACCCAGACTGGGATTGTGTCTCAGATGTAGAGTGCTTGCCTAGCACATGCGAGGGACTGGGTTTGATCCTTAGCAGCACATAAAAGTAAACAAATAAACTATTTTAAAAAAATATTATGTATATAAAAAAAAAAGATGAGACCAGTCCAACATCATTGCTTAAGCAAAGATGGTATCAAAACTGATTCTAAATTGAGATTTATTTCTCATCCTATTTTTTTTCTCTACTTGTTTAGAAGTTAAACTTATTTCATTATCTCAATGGTTACATACTGAAGTTATAAATAATGGGTCCAAGTCACTTTTTTTTACACTCCCATTGAACATCAGTTCCTTAGAAGTTTTACTTCTAAACAGCTCCCAACTTAACCAAGGTTTACTGCCTCCATGGTTCTCTCAGACTAATTAATTAGACTTGTCATGCATTTTTCTGTCAGGTAAAAGTTTTTGGTAGAAGAGGGAATGAAAATTGAAGTTTTGTGATTTAACCCAGATCCTGCCACTTAATTGGAACTTATCTGTCCATTCTTGCCTTTGGTTTACTCACCTGTAGAAAGGAGATAGAAACTACTTCTCCCTGTATTCATGAATTAAATAATGCTTTAATTAAAAAAATATTCAGAATTGCTCAGTTGCTGAGATAGAAACTACTTCACCTTGTATTCATGAATTAAATAATACTTTAATTAAAAAAATACTCAGAATTGCTCAGTTGCTGATAAAACAAATATGTAGGTGCCTCTATACATAAATTTTCTATCCAACTTACAGGAGGCTGGAGTTCACTAATAACCTAACTTTGACTAGACACAAATGACACCTGAATATCGACAACACAAATTTGTTCACACTTTTTACCTCTCAAGAAAAACACATACATAGCCTGGGGCTGTACCTCAGTGAAAGAGTTTGCCTAGCAGCATGCTCTATTCTCTGAGTTCCTAGCCAGCACTGCAAAAAACACCCCACACCTAGTATTAGAGGGGTGAGGAGCCTCCTAAGTGGAATATTGACTGATATAAGGGTCCAATAAGCACCATAAAAAGTGATTATTTTTGTAACAGACATAACTCCCAAACCCCATCTATTCTGATCCTGTGGTTCCACTGACTTGAGAGGGGAGGCAGGAGGAACTGTTCCTCAAAGTTAGGTCAGCTTCAAAATTAGGGAGGCCCATAAACAACTTAGCAAGACTGTTTTAAAATAAAAAAAAAAAAAAAAAAAAAATATATATATATATATATATATATATATATATATATAAAAATGAGAAGCTAAAAACTGAAGTTCCTAATTGATACTGAAGGTGGTTTGAGAACACTTGCTTTTCATAAACCCACTAGGAAATGAACCAAAAGGTAGGTAGAGTAATAAAGATATGTGAATCTCTGATCACTATAAATGTAAGTGTAAAACTTTAGAAAAATAGATCATTAAAAAAAAATCACAGTAATCTTTACTTTTACAAGGACGCAACAAGAGAAATTAGACCCCCCCCCCTCCAAAAAAAAAAAAAAAAACACACAGGCCACTAATACCAGGGGAAATCAGGACCTACTGTTTGGAAAACATTTGTTTCTTGAACTGATGTGGCACTTCTGTCCACTGGTTACAAAATAGCTTATGCCTTTGTGGCACTGTGCCTTTTCAAAGAAATTATACCTTTTCTCCCTCCAGTCGTACTTGCGTACAGCCTATTCACTTGGCAACTAAACCCTGAGAAATGAGGAGTGCTCGACCCACCACCAGGTGAAGCCGCTACGCATTCGGATGTCTCCTAAGAAGCCAACTCTCTGCCCACACCTCCAAGGTCTAAAGAACCACGACGTTCCCATCAGGAGCTGGGGTTCGCGGGGAGTATCGGTCGCTCAGTACTCTTCAGCGAACTAGGTGAGAAAGCCCGCTAGCCGGAAGCCCTCCCGCGAGCCACCACGGAAGTCTAAGGCTCCAGCCACTGTAGCCCCAAACAATGGAGTTTTCCCGCCTCCTCAAGGCTCCGCCTCCTGCTCCAGAGCCGGCAGAGGGAAGCGAACGCACGCGCGTCAGGCCCCGCCCTCCACGAGGCCCCGCCCATCCGGCCCCTGGGGTTCAGCCTCCTCGTGCAAAGGTGTTTTTTTTTTTTTTTTGGCGCCAAATCTATTGGTTACATTCTCGGGTTGTCTAGGGTCACTACAGGAGGGAACACGCTTAGACTGAGGTGACAGTAGGAATGTGAGGGCAGACCAGCGCGCCAGGGCCCCGCCTCCTCACCATCAGCCCGAGCCAAGGGAGGAAGGAGAGGGGCAGACGATGGAGACAGCCGCCGCTGCCCCCGGCAAGATGGCGGCCGCAAAAAGCAGGGCAGGGGGCGCCAGCCACCAGCCGTTACCGCTAGTGAGCGGACTCTTAGCAAAAGCGGGGCTTCTACACTGTTCAGGCCTCCCTGAACGCCGGCAGGTCGGGGGGAACCAGTCTTCCCTCCCACTGGTATATCCTCCTACAGAGCCCCCATCCACCAGCTCTACCGCGGACTGGCCAGTGCCTCAAGCGCGCCATGGTCCCGCTTACTTGTCGGCGGAAACCAGTTCCGCGGCGATGGCAGCAGTGGCTGTGGACTCTGTGGCCATCGTTCCCCTCAAGTGGTGGACCTGTGAGCGGAATGGAACCTGTGAGGAAAACAGGAATTTTTGGACGCCAGAGACTTATTAGGGGACAGAAAATGGCAGATTAGGGACCCCTCGCCGCTGGGGCCCTCCTATATACCAGGGCCCTTGCCCCGCCCACCCACTTCCGGATCCTCCTCCCCAGGTTTAAAGGGCCAGGACTCAACCCCTTTCGATATCAAGGGCACCCCCACCCTCTCAGTATGACTCTGTGGGATAATTTCCCTCCCTAGCCCACTTTCCCTCAAAAAATCAACATCCTGCTTCTATAATAAGTAGCGTAAGAAGAACCAGAATCTTGATACTACAACTCCTGACAAGGTGTCAGCCTGCAGCTTCTACAGAAAGTGAAGCCGGAGCTGCTCTGCATGTGTGGAGCGAGTAGCGGAGGCTCTCCTTCTGGCCCCGACACCCGAGAAAGCGACTGAGAGTGTCTCTCCGTCCTCTCAATCTTAACGGATAAACACGCAAGAGCTGAGCACGGGTCCAGCAGTAACGGCTGGAACTGACCTCCGTGAGAGACGCGTGGCTCTGGACCTCAGCAACTACTGACGGAAGAGGATGCTGTTCTAGGATTGGCTACAGCTGAAACTACCGCGCCTGATTCAAAGTTCTGGGCTGCGGCAGGATGAGACTGGCTCCTCCCTCCGGACACGCCCCCTTTAGGTGACCCAATCCGCTTGTGGCGTTGTTTTAGGCCCTACCCAGACTTCAAATCCGACTACTTCAACTCTGTTGAGACCCGTCCCTCGGGGCTGCAGTGTCAGTTTCAACTACATTGGGTTTACTGTGTTTGAATGCTTTAAAGCTATTAGCCGTCATATTTAATCGTAACAACTAAAATACTAATGAGATCAGTGTTATCAGCCATTTCATAGAAAAAGAAACCAAAGTTCAAAAAAGGTTGACCAGCTCAGAAAGTTGCAAGACAAATTGGTTGTGAAAATCTGGGTACCTCATTTTCTACAGCTGGCTGAGTGAAAAATAACTGGCTGGCTGAAAAAGGCTGAACTCCTGGAGCATCATCTATTGCCTTTCACCAGGTACAGCCTACAATGATCAGAACAGGGAGGTTTTTTTTAGCTTCCAGGTTCAGGCACATTAAGCGGGAAAGATACCTCAGGAGAATTTTTATTACAATCTCTCAAGATCCAGGCAGGTTGAAATCTTTGGAGACTAGAACCAGACCCGAAAATGACAATTCCTGTGGTCAAGAGACCTGGAAGCCAGGCATGGTGGCGCACGCCTGTAATCCCAGCCGCTCTGGAGGCTGGGATCAAGTTCAAAGCCAGACTCATCAAAAGTGAGGCGCTAAATAGACCCTGTCTAAATGAAATACAAAATGGGGCTGAGGATGTGGCTCAGTGGTCCAGTGAGTCCTGAGTTCAATTCTCAGTACCAAAAAAAAAGTGCTTGTGTGTGTGTGTGTTGGGGGCGGGGGGGGGGGGGGGGGGCTGGACTATATTATCTGGCTGACCTGAGCCACATCATGTAAGCTTTTAAGATTAAATGCAGGGGGGCTGGGGCTGAGGCTCAGCGGTAGCGCACTTGTCTGGCATGTGTGAGGCTCACAGCACCACATAAAAATAAATTAAAAATAAAGGTCTATCAACAACTAAAAAATTAAAAAATAAAGATTAAATGTAGGGCTGGGGTTGTGGCTCAGTGGTAGAGTACTTGCCTAGCATGTGTGAGGCACTGGGTTCAATTCTCAGCACCATATATTAATTAATTAATTAATTAATTAAAGTCTCCAACAAAAATTTAGAAATTAAATTAAAAATTTTAAATGCAAAAAGAACAATTTTAGGATCCACCACTTAAGGATATTGTGAAAATTAGAGGTGATTAGCGCTGTGCCTGATGCATAGTAAGCACTCATTAAATGGCTACCACAATCTGATATCATGGTGATTGGAGGGTTGGGGTGAGAGCAGGGGAGATCTCTCCAGAGTCCTTGCAGCCAGGGCCAGGGCTGGGGCCTGAGAAATCCATTCCAGTTACCTTTATGACTCATTTATCCATTAAACTATTATACTCTGAGCACCTATGATGTGCAAGGTTTTGCTCTATATCCTAGGGACAACATAAAGAGTCTCTACCTTTGAGGAACTCAACCTTTGTGTCTGGAGGAGAGGTACTGGAGGGGCACTCTATCACTGAGCTACACACCCAGCACCCCCTTTCTTTTTATTTTGAAATAAGGTCTAAGTTGCTAAGGCTGGCCTTGAACTTGGGATCCTCCTGCCTCAGCCTCAGCAGTCACTGGGATTATGGCAAGGTATCAGCACATCCAGCAAGGAACTCAGTCTGAAGAGAACTTTTCTTTTTTTTTTTTTTTTTTTTTGGTACTGGGGGTTGAACCCAGGGCTTTGTCCATCATATATTATATACCAGCCATTATTTTAAACCTACCCACTACTTTCCATCTTAATACCATCATTCTCAATCAAGCCTAGCAACAGTTATGTCTCACCTGCACTACTGAATATACTCTGGTCTGTTTAACTCTCCAGAAAAAAATATTTTTCTTTTCTTTCTTTTTTTTTTTTTTTGGTACCGGGGATTGAACAACTGAGGGGCACTTGCCCACTGACCTGCATCCCCAGCCCTATTTTGTATTTTAGAGACAGGGTCTCACTGAGTTGCTTATTGTCTTGCTTTTGCTGAGGTTAGTTTTGAATTCCTAATCCTTCTATCTCAGTCTCCTGGATGCTTGGATTACAGGCGTGAACCACGGAGCCTAGTGAAAAAAATCTTCGTAAAATGTAAATCAGGAGGCTGGGGTTTAGTTCAGTGGTAGAGCACTTACCTAGCATGGGTGAGGCACTGGGTTTGATTCTCAGCACCACATATAAATAAGTGAAATAAAGGCCCATTGACAAATAAGAATATTTTTTAAAAATGTAAATCAGTTCATATCATTCTCTTGAATAGATTGACATTGCTCTTGAAAGACATTTTGAGGTGCTTATCATTACCTACAAGGTCCTACATGATCTGTTTCCAATTCATGTCTCCAAATTCATATTATATTACTCCCCTTCACACTGGTTTCCTTTCTTTTCCTCAGAATACCCAAGTACTTTCTCATGTTGAGGGGTCTTTGTACCTGTGACCTCTTTACCTAGAAAGCTCTTCTTCCAATACTCTCCAATAACTAGTTCCTGTACATTGTTCTCATTCCAAATGCTACTTCCCAAAGTGATCTTTCCTGGCCAGGCATGTTAACCCCAATGACCTGGAGGCTGAGGCAGGAGGATTGAAAATTTAAAGCCAGGGCTGGGCATCAGCTGGCAGTCTGAAAGTTTGCTGGGGCCCCTTCGTGGAGAAAGGCATCGGGCTCCATTGCCAAAAAATGGACAGGGGGTCCCAATGCTCCGGGGCCCAAAACCACAAATATACGGAGCACTGGAGGAACCCAGCAACCCCATCAGGGTAGTGCCCAGGACACATTGTCCATCAGATCCCTCATCAGACAAACCAGAGGGAGCGGAGGGTTGGACATCTGCGCCTCCGCCAGAGCAGTACTAACTGCAGAAATGGGAGTTCAAATCATTCCCACAGGGGTAAAAGGACCTCTTCCCAAAGGAACAGTAGGCTTATTATTGGGACGCAGCTCTTCTACTCTAAAAGGACTTATGATAAGTCCTGGGGTAATTGATCCTGATTATGAAGGTGAAATAAAAATTATAGCCAGTTCTCCAAAGGGTATATCAGTAATTTCACCAGGAGATAGAATAGCACAGTTACTAATAATACCCAGCCTACATGATAAATTTTCCAGTCATGCTGTAGAAAGAGGTTCCAAGGGATTAGGCTCCACAGGTGTAGATTGGGCTATGTTTTCTTTAAATTTAGATTCTCGCCCCATGCTAAAACTAAATATTCAAGGACATGAATTTAATGGACTACTGGATACAGGTGCAGACCTTAGCATCATCTCTCGTCAAGAATGGCCAAAACATTGGCCATTACAACAAGCCACTCAAACGCTTCGAGGCCTAGGAGTGGCAACTAATCCCCATAGAAGTGCAATGGTATTAGATTGGAAGGATCCTGAAGGATGTGAAGGAACTATACAGCCATATGTATTGGATCATCTTCCCGTAAATTTATGGGGACGAGATGTCCTAGATCAATTAGGTTTGACATTAACAAATAACATCAACCAAAATGCACCCACTATTATGACTAGACAAGGCTTTAGGAAAGGAAAAAGATTAGAAAAACAAGAACAAGGTATAGCAGCACCAACACAAATAGATCAAGGAACAGACAGACATGGGTTGGATTTTCAGAAAGGGCCACTGAGACAATAAAAATTACTTGGAAATCAGAAAGACCAGTATGGGTTCCTCAGTGGCCCCTGACTAAAGAAAAGATACAAGCAGCCCATGACCTGGTCAAACAACAATTAGCGGAAGGACATATACAACCTTCTGTATCTCCCCATAATACTCCCATTTTTGTCATCAAAAAGAAATCTGGTAAATGGAGATTATTGCAAGATTTAAGCGCCATTAATAATGAGATGGTGGGCTGGGGATGTGGCTCAAGCGGTAGCGCGCTTACCTGGCATGCGTGCAGCCCGGGTTCGATCCTCAGTACCACATACAAACAAAGATGTTATATCCGCCGAAAATTAAAAAATAAATATTAAAAAAATAATGAGATGGTTATTATGGGACCTGCTCAATCAGGGATTCCTCAATTGTCTGCTTTGCCAAAAACCTGGTATGTTTTAGTTATAGATATTAAAGATTGTTTTTTTTCAATTCCAATTCATCCTGAGGATAGTCCACGTTTTGCATTTACTATCCCTGCACTGAATCATGAAGGTCCTGATCAGAGATATGAATGGAAAGTACTCCCTCAAGGGATGGCTAACAGCCCAACTATGTGTCAAATTTATGTTAACAAAGTAATCCAGCCACTTAGAAATCAAAATCCTGAACTACAAATATTTCACTATATGGATGATGTATTATTAGCACACAAAGATAAAAGCACATTGCTAGAATGTTATGCCACACTTACAAACTTATTAAAAAATTATAATCTAGAGATAGCAATAGATAAAGTACAATTAAATTTTCCAATTAATTATTTAGGAGTTCTATTATCCTCAACCATGGTCCATCCACCAAAAATTCAAATACGAGTAGATCAACTCAAATCACTTAATGACTTTCAAAAGTTATTAGGAGACATAAATTGGATAAGGCCTTATTTAAGTATACCAACAGGAGAGTTGGGACCTTTATTTGATATCTTAAAAGGTCCATCAGATGCAAATTCACCCCGAATGTTAACGCCTGAAGCAAGAAAGGCATTAAAAATCATTGAAACATATATGGAAAATATGCATTTGGATAGAATTGATATAAGTTTGCCTTTATTATTTATTGTACTACCAACAAAAAATATTCCTACAGGAGTATTTTGGCAAGAAGGTCCATTATTATGGATACATTTATCTTATTCTCCTAACACTATCCTTACTAGGTATCCTGAGGCTGTAGGACAATTAATACTCAAAGGAATAAAAGCAGCAAAGGGAGTGTTTGGAATTTCTCCCAATAAAATTATTACTCCATATACTATGAATCAAATTGATGAGTTAGCTAATGAGTTAAATACTTGGGCAATAATCATGTGCAAATCTAATGTTTCATTTGATAACCACTTACCATCTAATCCTTTATTATCTTTTTGGTCATTGCATCCTGTAATTTTTCCAAAAATGACAAGAAAAACACCTATCATGAATGCTCCAAATATATTCACTGATGGGTCAAATAATGGTACAGCAGCAATAGTTACACCAGATCAAACTTTTACATTTTTAGTACCCAAACAATCAGCTCAAAAGGTAGAGCTTAATGCAGTATTACAAGCTTTTGTGATGTTTAAAGATTCTGTATTTAATTTATTTTCCGATAGTCAGTATATAGTTAATGCTATAGTATCCCTTGAAGATGCTGGTAGGATTTCCCCTTCCTCTACTGTTTTCTCTTTGCTTTCCACTATACAAAGTCTAATCTGGGACAGAAAAGATCCATTCTTTATAGGACATATCAGGGCACATACAGGATTGCCTGGAGCCCTTAGTTTGGGCAATGATTTAGCAGAGAAAACTACACATGACATACATATTTTCTCTACACTAGAAGAAGCTATAAATTTTCATAAAAAGTTCCATGTCAATGCTAATACTTTACAAAAGCGTTTTAACATAACTAAGGAACAAACTAGACAAATAATAAAACAATGTCAAAATTGTGTGACCTTGTTGAGAGCCACAGCCGAAGGGGCCCCAGCAAACTTCCAGCTGCCAGCAACCAGCTGCCGGCTGATGATTGGCTCACAGCGGCCCCAGCAACATCTAGCTGATTGGCTCCTCTGCGGCGATGCTCATTGGGCTGTTTCCCTGCCCTTTCAGACCACGGAGCTGCTCATTGGGGGACTTTTTTGGCTCCACCCATGTGACCCAGCCAATCGGCCTCAAGAGCAGGAGGATTGTGGGAGAGGTGGAGAGAAGCTTGTGTGGGAGAGAGAGGCTTGTGGAAAGCCGGTGGTGGCAGTTGAGGCTCTGAGGATTTTTCCTGAGAGGCTGTTTTGTTTGGCGTGTGTGGTTCTAAAAATAAAGTTAGTTTCTTTTGACAAGTGGCTCCTGATTGTGCCCAGCCAGACTGCGGCATTTGGTGGCTCGCACGGGGAGCGACTGAGGGTAAGTGAAACTGCTCGCCCCTGAGGGCAGGGCGAGAGGATGGGTAGCCATTTTAAGATTCCTCTTTTATTTTGCTTCACTTTTGTTTTAAGTTGCCTGTCCCTGGAGATGAGTGAGACGGAAGAAAAACCGCTCACATCTGAGGAAAAACTATTTACGTCTGAGGAACAGATAGGGAGAAAGGACGGATGCACATGTCAGGAGGATAGAAAGGCTATAATGACTTTTTGTTGTTCCCTTTTTATTTCATTCTGTCTCGGTTTTGTTTGGCGTCATCTTGTTGGGTTGTATTATAGTAGAAATACGGGATCAGAAATTAGTAAAAAACAAACTGAAAGAGTGTTAAGTAAATTGTTAGAGGAAGGAGGCATCTCAGTAAAATCAAGAACAATCAGGGCATACGTTGATACAATACAAAAATGTAGCCCATGGCTTTTTAAGGAGGAGTTGTTAAATATATCACAATGGAACCATCATGGTGAAGATTTAAAAAGAATAGAAAAGAAAAGCCCAGGGACTCTGCCAGTTGGCACATTGCCATTGTGGACGTTCGTATCTTGTTTGCTTAGTCCAAAGCCTTCAGTTCAGACAATGGTAGAGGAAGGAGAAGACATAATGATTCAAGTAAAAGAGAAGGTCTCTCAAGTTAGTCAGACAGAGGAAAAGATTCAAGTAAAAGAGAAGGCCTCTCAAGCTAGTCAGACAGAGAAAGAAAGTGTAAAACAGAAAAAGCCATCAGGGGGAAAGTTACAACAGGAGACTGCTACTAACACCTTTCTATCACCAGAGGGTGTAAGTGTCCAACCAACAGCACCACCTCTACAGGAGACTGCTACTAACACCTTTCTATCACCAGAGGGCGTAAGTGTCCAACCAACAATGCCACCTCCATATGCTGGGAGGCCCCCAACCCCCACAGTTGATAGTTGGGATCCTGAGACAAGATCTCAAATATTAACATGCCCTGTATTTGAGGCAGGAGGGCAGCGATTTTACCAAGTTTTAAATTTCAAAACAGTGAAGCAGCTAAAAGAGGCTGTAACAACCTATGGTCCTCAAGCACCCTTCACTGTAAGCATGGTCGAATCCATTAACAACTTGAACATGACGCCAGCAGATTGGGCTAATATGTGTAAAGCTGTGCTAAATGGAGGACAATACCTGTTATGGAAGGTTGCCAATGAGGAATTTTGCAAGGAGACGGCTAGGCGAAATGCAGCAGCTGGTTATCCTCAGAGAAATCTAGATATGTTGTTAGGAAAGGGACCTCATGAGGATCAGCAGCAACAAATTGCATATGATCCTGGTGTATATGCACAAATTGCTGTAGATGCAATTAAGGCATGGAAGACTTTACAAGGACATGGAGGTTTACAAGGTCAATTATCTAAGGTAATACAAGGAGCTAATGAACCTTATGCTGAATTTGTAGATAGGCTTATTCAAACAGCTACCAGAGTTTTTGGGAATACAGAACAAGCAATGCCATTACTAAAACACCTGGCTTATGAGCAAGCGAATCATTGGTGCAGAGATATCATTAGACCATGGAAACATGAAGATTTAAACACATATATTAAATTATGTAGAGACATTAATGAACAAGAGCAAGTCGTGGCAGCTGCAGTAAAACAGGCTTTAGATACCAGAGACATTAATGAACAAGGGCAAATTGTGGCAGCTGCAGTAAAACAGGCTTTAGATGCCAGGCCAAGAACATGCTACAATTGTGAACAAACAGGACATTTTAAAAGGAATTGCCCCATTGGAGGAGGGTTTAACAAAACTAGGTATCAAAGGAGTAAAATACCAGGTATTTGCCCATGATGCCGTAGAGGGAGACATTGGGCTAATGAATGCCGTTCTCAAACCACCATAGAGGGTACTCCATTATCAAAAAACGAACAAGGACCAGGAGTTTATCCACGATATCGTGGAGAAATGCATCGGGCTCCATTGCCAAAAAATGGACAGGGGGGCCCAATGCTCCGGGGCCCAAAACCACAAATATACGGAGCACTGGAGGAACCCAGCAACCCCATCAGGGTAGTGCCCAGGACACATTGTCCATCAGATCCCTCATCATACAAACCAGAGGGAGCGCAGGGTTGGACATCTGCGCCTCCGCCAGAGCAGTACTAACTCCAGAGATGGGAGATCAAATCATTCCCACAGGGGTGAAAGGACCTCTTCCCAAAGGAACAGTAGGCTTATTATTGGGACGCAGCTCTTCTACTCTAAAAGGACTTATGATAAGTCCTGGGGTAATTGATCCCAATTATGAAGGTGAAATAAAAATTATAGCCAGTTCTCCAAAGGGTATATCAGTAATTTCACCAGGAGATAGAATAGCACAGTTACTAATAATACCCAGCCTACATGATAAATTTTCCAGTCATGCTGTAGAAAGAGGTTCCAAGGGATTAGGCTCCACAGGTGTAGATTGGGCTATGCTTTCTTTAAATTTAGATTCTCGCCCCATGCTAAAACTAAATATTCAAGGACATGAATTTAATGGACTACTGGATACAGGTGCAGACCTTAGCATCATCTCTCGTCAAGAATGGCCAAAACATTGGCCATTACAACAAGCCACTCAAACGCTTCGAGGCCTAGGAGTGGCAACTAATCCCCATAGAAGTGCAATGGTATTAGATTGGAAGGATCCTGAAGGATGTGAAGGAACTATACAGCCATATGTATTGGATCATCTTCCCGTAAATTTATGGGGACGAGATGTCCTAGATCAATTAGGTTTGACACTAACAAATAACATCAACCAAAATGCACCCACTATTATGACTAGACAAGGTTTTAGGAAAGGAAAAAGATTACAAAAACAAGAACAAGGTATAGCAGCACCAACACAAATAGATCAAGGAACAGACAGACATGGGTTGGATTTTCAGAAAGGGCCACTGAGACAATAAAAATTACTTGGAAATCAGAAAGACCAGTATGGGTTCCTCAGTGGCCCCTGACTAAAGAAAAGATACAAGCAGCCCATGACCTGGTCAAACAACAATTAGCGGAAGGACATATACAACCTTCTGTATCTCCCCATAATACTCCCATTTTTGTCATCAAAAAGAAATCTGGTAAATGGAGATTATTGCAAGATTTAAGAGCCATTAATAATGAGATGGTTATTATGGGACCTGCTCAATCAGGGATTCCTCAGTTGTCTGCTTTGCCAAAAACCTGGTATGTTTTAGTTATAGATATTAAAGATTGTTTTTTTTTCAATTCCAATTCATCCTGAGGATAGTCCACGTTTTGCATTTACTATCCCTGCACTGAATCATGAAGGTCCTGATCAGAGATATGAATGGAAAGTACTCCCTCAAGGGATGGCTAACAGCCCAACTATGTGTCAAATTTATGTTAACAAAGCAATCCAGCCACTTAGAAATCAAAATCCTGAACTACAAATATTTCACTATATGGATGATGTATTATTAGCACACAAAGATAAAAACACATTGCTAGAATGTTATGCCACACTTACAAACTTATTAAAAAAATTATAATCTAGAGATAGCAATAGATAAAGTACAATTAAATTTTCCAATTAATTATTTAGGAGTTCTATTATCCTCAACCATGGTCCGTCCACCAAAAATTCAAATACGAGTAGATCAACTCAAATCACTTAATGACTTTCAAAAGTTATTAGGAGACATAAATTGGATAAGGCCTTATTTAGGTATACCAACAGGAGAGTTGGGACCTTTATTTGATATCCTAAAAGGTCCATCAGATCCAAATTCACCCCGAATGTTAACGCCTGAAGCAAGAAAGGCATTAAAAATCATTGAAACATATATGGAAAATATGCATTTGGATAGAATTGATATAAGTTTGCCTTTATTATTTATTGTACTACCAACAAAAAATATTCCTACAGGAGTATTTTGGCAAGAAGGTCCATTATTGTGGATACATTTATCTTATTCTCCTAACACTATTCTTACTAGGTATCCTGAGGCTGTAGGACAATTAATACTCAAAGGAATAAAAGCAGCAAAGGGAGTGTTTGAATTTCTCCCAATAAAATTATTACTCCATATACTATGAATCAAATTGATGAGTTAGCTAATGAGTTAAATACTTGGGCAATAATCATCTAATGTTTCATTTGATAACCACTTACCATCTAATCCTTTATTGTCTTTTTGGTCATTGCATCCTGTAATTTTTCCAAAAATGACAAGAAAAACACCTATCATGAATGCTCCAAATATATTCACTGATGGGTCAAATAATGGTACAGCAGCAGTAGTTACCCCTGATCAAACTTTTACATTTTTAGTACCCAAACAATCAGCTCAAAAGGTAGAGCTTAATGCAGTTTTACAAGCTTTTGTGATGTTTAAAGATTCTGTATTTAATTTATTTTCTGATAGTCAGTATGTAGTTAATGCTATAGTATCTCTTGAAGATGCTGGTAGGATTTCCCTTTCTTCTACTGTTTTCTCTTTGCTTTCCACTATACAAAGTCTAATCTGGGACAGAAAAGATCCATTCTTTTTTTTTTTTTTTTTTTTTAAAGAGAGAGTGAAAGAGGGAGAGAGAGAGAGACAGAGAATTTTAATATTTATTTTTTAGTTATTGGCGGACACAACATCTTTGTTTGTATGTGGTGCTGAGGATCGAACCCGGGCCGCACGCATGCCAGGTGAGCGCGCTACCGCTTGAGCCACATCCCCAGCCCAAGATCCATTCTTTATAGGACATATCAGGGCACATACAGGATTGCCTGGAGCCCTTAGTTTGGGCAATGATTTAGCAGAGAAAACTACACATGACATACATATTTTCTCTACACTAGAAGAAGCTATAAATTTTCATAAAAAGTTCCATGTCAATGCTAATACTTTACAAAAGCGTTTTAAAATAACTAAGGAACAAGCTAGACAAATAATAAAACAATGTCAAAATTGTGTGACCTTTTTACCACAAGTTAATCTTGGAGTCAATCCTAGAGGATTGATACCTAACCATATTTGGCAGATGGACGTCACACACTTCCCAGAATTTGGAAAATTAAAATATTTGCATGTTACAGTTGATACTTCTTCTGGATTTTTGATGGGCTCCCTTCATGCCGGAGAAAAAACTAAAGATGTTATAGCTCATTGCTTACAAAATTTTGCCACTGTGGGTGTTCCAAAACAGTTAAAAACAGATAATGCCCCTGGTTATACTTCTACCTCTTTTAAACAATTTTGCTCAACATTTGGCATTACTCATATATCAGGAATCCCATACAATCCACAGGGACAAGGCATAGTTGAAAGAGCTCATCAAACTATTAAAATGTACTTATTAAAGCAAAAAGAAGGAATTGGGAAGGGGTATATATTCCCCAAAGATAAACTTAAAATAACCCTTTTTACTCTAAACTTTTTAAATTTGGATTCATCAGGACTTAGTGCTGCGGAAAGGCATATGTGTCCAAAAAATGTGCATAAGCCCAAGGTACTTTGGAAGGATATTCTAACAGGACAATGGAAAGGTCCTGACCCAGTAATTGTCTGGAGTCGGGGGTCTGTTTGTGTGTTTCCACAGGGAGAACAGCAGCCGATTTGGATTCCAGAGAGATTAACCAAGGTCCTGACCCAGTGATTGTCTGGAGTCGGGGGTCTGTTTATGTGTTTCCACAGGGAGAACAGCAGCCGATTTGGATTCCAGAAAGATTAACTAAAGCGATTTCTACAGACCAAAAAGAAGATGATTTGGCTCAAATCCATAACAACTGATATCCAAAACTCCAGTTTGGCTATTCTTACATCTGCAACAGAACCAGGATGCTTTTTTCAATATCTATTTTATTATTGCCCTTTGCCATATCATGAAGTTCTATTTTGTTTTTTGAGCTCATAAAGATCTAGGTTAATGTTTTGCTGATCAGTTCTATTTTTTTGACTATAGAGTTTTTAAACATTGCAATGGAAATTTCACCTGTAAAAAGTTATAAGGCCTTTACTATTATGTTATGTGTTGTATGTATTCTATTATGTGTGCACACTTGTGTTTTGTGTTATATGTTTGAATGTATGTATGTCCATATATCATATATGATGAGCGCTCATGAAAAAATGGATCCAAATATATATTTTTTTATATTCACGTGATTTAAATGGTTTAATTTAAATTGGGTAAACAACTGTTCAGGATTGTTTTAATATGTGAACAAAAAAGGAGGTTAACAGATCTGTTTGTTTACTTTCACCTTTCCTTTTCATTATATTTAATAATTCTCTTAAAGACAATGTAAATTATTAAGAAAATTGTTTTCTTTTAGTGCCTTCTGGAATGTCACATAATTTTTTCTTTAGCCATTATTGCCAGAATTCCTATCTTCATCCCAGTGCTGGTGAAGTCAAAGATAAAACCAATCTACAGCTTCTGCAATAGCCATCACTGAACTGCTTGCAGAACTTGCCTGGACACATTGTGAACTCACCTGTATGCATTGTGAACTATCTGTTGGTGCAGCGACTTGTGGTAGTGTTGGGGTATTTTTGCTGATGATGTCATCGGTTTTACAATTTTTCCAAAAGGAGCCGTCAATTGGCTTGGTGTATCTTCCTCCCTTCTGCTTGTCATGATCGTTCTGCTAAAATTTGGGGGCCAACAGAGGTGAGGCAAAGAACCTCACCCCGCCGCTGGTACAAAGACCTCTCCACAGGTGTGGCTGTATACTGGACCGGTAGTCAGTGACGGGTAAGATCCAATTGCAATGGTACCAACCTAACGGGTAAGAACCATATGTACTATTGGACAACCTAAGGCAGGCACGGTCCCTAAGCCACATGCTTGTTGTTTAAACAGAGGGGGGGAGATGTTGAGAGCCACAGCCGATGGGGCCCCAGCAAACTTTCAGACTGCCAGCTGATGATTGGCTCACAGCGGCCCCAGCAACTTCTAGCTGATTGGCTCCTCTTCGGTGATGCTCATTGGGCTGTTTCCCTGCCCTTTCAGACCACGGAGCTGCTCATTGGGGGACTTTTTTGGCTCTGCCCACGTGACCCAGCCAATCGGCCTCAAGAGCAGGAGGATTGTGGGAGGTGGAGAGGCTTGTGTTTGAGAGAGAGGCTTGTGGGAAGACGGTGGTGGCAGTTGGGGCTCTGAGGGTTTTTCCTGAGAGGCTGTTTTGTTTGGCGTGTGTGGTTCTAAAAATGAAGTTAGTTTCTTTTGACAAGTGGCTCCAGATTGTTCCCAGCCAGACTGCGGCAGCTGAGGTTGTGGCTCAGAGGTAGAGTGCTCACCTAGCATGCATGAGACACTGAGTTCAATTCTCAGCACTGCATAAAATAAAATAAAGACATTGTGTCCACCTATAACTAACTAAATAAATAAATAAAAGAAAATTCAAAGCCACCCTCACTAATCAAAGAGGTCTTCTCTGACCATGTAACTGAAATTAGCCTCCCCTTGTGTATTTCTTTAATGGTACTTATCAAAAGCTAAAGTTCTGGCTTAACATGCCTATAATCCCAGCAACTGGGGATGCTAAGGCAGGATTGCAAGTTCAAAGCAATTTAGCAAGGCCTTAGGTAACTTAGCAATACCCCGTCTCAAAATAAAAAATAATAAGGGCTAGGGATGTAAGTCACTGGTAAAGTACCACTGGGTTCAATTTCTAATAAAAAAAAAAAGAAGAAGAAGATTTAGGGGCTGGGGATGTGGCTCAAGTGGTAGCGCACTCACCTAGCATGCGTGAGGCACTGGGTTCGATTCTCAGCACCACATAAAAATTTAAAAAAGCACCACATAAAAATAAAATAAAGATATTGTGTCCACCTAAAAAAAAACTAAAAAATAAATTTTTATTTAAAAAATATTTTAAAAACTAAAATTCTTGGGGAAGGGGGGGAATGGGATAATTAATGATGATGGAATGTGATGATCATTTCTATCCAAAGTACATGTATGAAGACATGAATTGGTATGAATACACTACGTATCCACCAGAGATATGAAAAATTGTGCTCTATATATGTAATAAGAATTATAATGCATTCTGCTGTCATATATTAAAAAAATTACATAAAAATAAAATAAAATTACTAAAGTTCTTATTTATTTATATTTTTTATTCAGAATATGCAAGTTCCATGTGACCTTTTCTGTCTTGTATTTCCAATACATTCAATAGAATCCATCTGACTCAGACTAAGTGTCCAAAATTAACTTTTTAATGAATGAATGAATAAAGTAATCATGGAATAATCATAATTAGAACTAGGAAAAGAGTTCACACAAAATTTATAGACTTAAAATAGAAAACAAGATTTCATAGCAAATGAAAACAGAGTTGAGGTATACTTCAGTGGTAGAGCATTTGCCTAGCATGTGGGAGGCCCTGGGTTCCATCACAAAAAAGATGAGGGGTGGGGAACACAGATGGGACTTCATATTTTTATTTTAGTATTGGGGATTGAACCCAGGAATAATTAACCACTGAGCCACATCCCTAGCCCTTTTTGTTATTTTGAGACAGGGTCTCACTAAGCTGCTAAGGCCTTGCTAAGTTGCTGAGGCTGGCCTCATAGTGATTCTCCCGCCTCAGCTTCCTGAGTTGCTGGATGACAGGTATGTACCATCACACCTGGAAATTGGGACTTTATCTTGAAGAAAAAATAAAAATTGTTTTTAATGTGATTTATAGAGAACTTCCAGTTAAAAATGGTGGGTTGAGCTGGGTATGGTAATACAAGCCAAGTGTAGCTACTGTACTCACCTACTGAGCTATATTCCCAAGTCCATAGCACTGGGTTTGATCTTCAGCACCACATAAAAATAAATAATATAAAGGTATTATGTCCATCTACAATGAGAGAGAGAGAAAGAGAAAGAGAGAAAGAGAGATTGATTGATTTTCGGAGGTAGTTTGAACTTCTAAATATTCTGCCTCAAACCAAGAATGGAAGTTTATTCTGGGGAGAGGATAAAACAAAAAGGTTATTGAACTGAATAAAAAATTGAGAGTAAATCAGGTGCAATGGTGTGTGCCTCCAATCATAGCTACTTGAGAGGGGAGGCAGGAAGATCACAAATTTAAGATCAGCCTGGACAACTTGGCCAGACCCTATCTCAAAATAAAAATTTTAAAAAGTCGGGGGTAGGGGGGACATGGCTCAGTGGTTAAGCACCTCTGGGTTTGATTCCTGGTACCTAGAACCAAAAAAAAAAAAAAGAGCAGTGCTGAGGGTACTGGAAATATATCACAGTAGTAGAACATTTGCCTCACATGTGTGAGATCCTAGGATTAATCCCCAGTACTGGGGGGGGGGGGAAACATGGGGGCGGGGGCTGGTACAAAGAGGGCTTAGGGATGTAGCTTTGGGATAGAGCATTTGCCTAACTTGTGTGAGACCCTGGTTTGAATCCTTGATCCCCCAAAAAACTAAATAAATGAAGGAAAGTTAAGGGTAGAAAAAGACACTGAAAAGAGAGGAATTAAATAAATGTAGACATATAAAATCTGAGACTTTGTGATAGATTGCTAGTTGTTTGTATTTTCTCTTCTTTTACAGCAGTAATAGAATCCTGGACATGCGTGGTGGCACACAGCCTGTAATCCCAATGGCTCTGGAGGTTGAGGCAGGAGGATCAGAGCCAGCCTCAGCAAAAGCAAGGTGCTAAGCAACTTAGTGAGACCCTGTCTCTAAATGAAATACAAAATAGGGCTGGGGATGTGGCTCAGTGATTGAGTGCCCCCAAGTTCATCCCTGTACCCCCCCAAAAAAAAGTGCAAAGTTGGCAGAATGGAAATCAAAACTGTTAATGTTCCTTGGAACAAGAATTGCCTTCATGATGGCATTTTAATCAATGGGAAATAAATGGAAGTAACAAATGCAACTTCTTCATGGACATATCAGTGGGAAGGGGCTGTAAATCAGATCACAGTGGTGGGCTGGGGATATAGCTCAGTGATAGAGCACTTGCCTAGCATG
The DNA here is from genome assembly GCF_047511675.1 of Marmota flaviventris. Classification (NCBI taxonomy): domain Eukaryota; kingdom Metazoa; phylum Chordata; class Mammalia; order Rodentia; family Sciuridae; genus Marmota; species Marmota flaviventris. The sequence continues at coordinate 35,163,940 of NC_092507.1, read as the reverse complement.
TGCAAGGCCCTAAATTTAATCCCCAGTACTGGGAAAAAAAAAAAAAAGCACCAAAGACACAGTGATGAACTATGTTGGACATGTAAGCAGGAAAAATGCTCCAAGAATGACAAAGCAGTAAGAGACCAGCCTGAGCAACTTCCATGGACCAGCTTAGCTTCATAGAATCACCATACCAGATCTGAATTGCTTACTCTCAAAATGTTGTACAGCAAAAAATAAATAATTACTTTGTATTTATATTTAATTAAAAATTTTTAAGATAGAGTCTCACCTTGCTGCCCAGACTAGATTCAAGTGATCCTCCTGCCTCATATTCCCAAGTAGCTATGACTAAAGACATGTACCACTATGTCCAGTTTTATTTTATATACATTAAATTTATTTAAGTAATATTTATTTATTTTGAAGTATTAGGGATTGAACCCAGGAGCACTCCACCACTAAGCCCTTTTTTATTTTGAGACAGGGTCACACTAAGTCATCCAGGCTCACCTTGAAATTGCCACCCTCCTGCCTCAGTCTCCAAGAGTACCTGGGATTACAGGCATACTGTGCCAGCTCAGGTATGTATATCATATATGATGGTACCAGGGATTGGTCCCAGGAGAACTTAACCTCTGAGTCATATCCTCAAACCTTTTCATTTTTGAGACAGAGTATCATTAAATTACTGAGGTTGGTTTTGAACTTATGATCCTCTTGCTTCAGCCTATTCAGTGGGATTACAGGCATGTGTCACTGCACCTGGATATATATATATTTAAAAACAAAATATATCAAACAGCTGGGCATGGTGACACATGTCTGTAATCCCAGCAGGTAAGGAGGCTGAGACAGGAGGATCTTGAGTTCAAAGCCAGCCTCAACAAAAGCAAAGTGCTAAGAGACTCAGTAAGACCCTGTCTCTAAATAAAATACAAAATAGGGCTGGGGATGTGGCTCAGTGGTCGAGTTTAATCCCCAATACCAAAAAAAGTTCTGAAGATTCCTCATTATCATATAGACTCTAATCATAAAACTTTATTGCATTGCAATATTGACATATAACATATATAATATAACTAATATAATAAATACCTCAAAAATAATGAAGGAAGTTAAAAAGTGCCTAGAACTGAGTGATAATAAAAACACTACATATCAAAAGCCATAGGACATTGATGAAGTTGTATCTATATAAAAAATTACAGCTTTGCTGGGGGTGTTGCTCAGTGATAGAGCACATACTAATATGTATGAGGCCTAGGTTCAATCCCTAGCACTAGAATAATAACTGATCCGAGAATTAAACTTATGAAGTTAGAAAAAGAGTAATAAAGAAATCAAATGGGAGAGAGACAATAAGGGAAATAGAGGAGAAATCAAGAAAGAGAGATAAGAGCCTGGGATCATGGTATATGCTGGTAATCCTCACAACAAGGGAGGCTGTGACAAAAGGATTCCAAGTTTGAGGCCGGCCTTAGCAATTTAGTGAGGACCTAAGTAACTTAGCAAGACTCTGTCTAAAAATAAAAATAAAAAGAACTGGGGATATAACTCAGTGGGAAAGCATCCCTGGGTTCAATCCCTAATACCAAAAATATAAATAAATAAATAAGAGAGAGAGAGAGAAGGTTAACAAACTAGATACTGGTTCTTTGAAAAGATAAAAACATAAATAAAAAAAATGTATGAATAGAAAATGCAAAAAAAGATAACAGAAGAGAACAGGGGACATAGCTCAGTGGTAGAGGGGATCTTTTTTTTAATGGTACTGGGAATTAAACCCAGGGGCACTTTACCACAGAGCTATACACCCAACTCTTTTTTAAAAATTTAAATTTTTAGACAGGCTCTTGCTAATTTACTTAGAGAATTTGCTAAATTGCTGAGGCTAATCTTAAACTTGTGATCTTCCTGCCTCAGCTTCCAGAGTTGATGGGCTTACAGGCATGTACCACCATACCAGGTAGAAATGCACAATAAATAATAAAACAACTGAAAATGGTAAACAAAGACCTCCCACAATTCCACTAAAATGGCTGGATCATTTTATAGATGAAATTGATACATTTTCAGGAAATATTTCTAGATACAGGAAAAAAGAAAAAGCTTCACAGATAATGAAGCTTCTTTTTCTTTCTTTTTTGTTTTTGTTTTTGTTTTTGTTGTTGTTGTTGTTTGTTTTGTTTTTCCAGCGCTGGGGATGAATGCAAGGCCTTGTGCATTCTAGGCATGTGCTCTACTATTAAGCTACATTCCCAGGCCCACTGATGTGGTTTTGATTCTAAAATACAAAAATAAAAATAAAAAATAAGAGCTGGGGTTGTGGCTCAGTGGTAGAGCACTTGCCTCGCTCATGTGAGGTACTGGGTTTGATCCTCAGCACCACATAAAAATAAATAAAAAAAGATATTCTTTTCATCTACAACTAAAAAATATTAAATAAACAAATAAATAATAAAATTACAGAGCCTTTCCCTTTGTTGCATATGTACTAAATAAAAATCTTTGCTAACAGTACAAATTAGTGTAGACTAAGTTTTGCTGCAACATCAACCTCAATTATTTTATTTTTGTACTGGGGATTGAACCCAGGGGTTCTTTACTAGACTCACATTCTCAGTCTTTTTCATATTTTATTTGAGACAGGGTCTAAGTTGCTGAGACTGGTCTCAAATTTGCAATCCTTCTGCCTCATCCTCCTTAATCACTAGAATTACAGGCATGCACCAAAAAGCCCAGCTTAATTTCAACATTTCAATGACTTCATATAATGAATCCAGTTTTTATTCTTTCTGTAGCTTTATACCAAGCCAGGTGGAAGTTCAGCTCTGTGTTACCCAAACTTTGGGTCTCAAGCTGGTAGAAGGGTGACCACATAGAATACAGAACACTAATTTTTTAGAGGGAAAGAGAAAATATGTTGGAACTCACTTTTTTTTTTTTTTTTGCAGTGCTGGGGGTCAAACCCAGGAACTCACACACACGAGGCAAGTGCTCTACCACTGAACTATATCCCCACACTTTATACTTACTTTGATAGCTTTTACCTGTAACTAACATGAATCACCTTTTCTCTTTTCATTGGCAATAACAAATCATATGGCTACATCTAACTTCATGTGGGTAGAAAAATGCAACCTTACTATAATGGAAGACCAAAAACAAAAAACAACCAAAAAATACTTGATGTGGGGCTGGGAGTACAGCTGGTAGTAGAACTCTTTCTTGCTTGGCATGTTTGAGGCACTGATTAGATCCCCAGCACTACCTCAGCAAAAGAAGGCAAGTGTCAGCACTCCTTCATAGATCATATTTTCCTGGACAAATACTGTGATGTGACCTCTTTCAAATATGTTATCAATCCTCTTAAGTACCCTTCTTAAAGTTTACCAACCTTTACCTATAAGGTTCACATTCCTTCCCCTACAGAAAAGTCACAATATCTCACATAGTTACTGAAAAGGGTCTTTTTTTTTTTTTTTTTGTAGTGCTAGGGATTTAACTCAGGTCCTCAGGCAAGGCAAGCACTCTACCAGCTATGTCCTCAGCCCCTGAAAGAATTCCTAAGATTTTACTTGTGTATAAGGAATTTTATTTTATTTTAATTTTTTTAAACAGAGAGAGAGAATTTTAATATTTATTATTTTTTAGTTTTCGGCGGACACAGCATCTTTGTTTGTATGTGGTGCTGAGGATCGAACCCCGGCCGCAGGCATGCCAGGCTAGCGCGCTACCGCTTGAGCCACATCCCCAGCCCAAGGAATTTTAATGTTAAAAATTGGGATATAGTGCTACTAGCCTCTGGCTGGTGACTGTTCTTTCATTTCCTACTGCAGTGTAGTTTTGTTTTCTTTTGTTTTTGTGGTACTTGCGCTTGAACCCAAGGCCTCCTACATGCTAGGCAAGCACTCTATCCCCAGCCCACAAAATGTAATTTTATAAAGGTCTTTTCTTTTTTTGGTACTGGGGATTGAACCCAGAGGTGCTTTACCAATGAGCTACATCCTCAGTTCTTTTTATTTTGTATTATGAGATATGATCTTAAGTTACTTAGGGCCTCACTAAATTGCTGAGGCTGGTTTTGAATTTATAATCCTCCTGCCTCAGTCTTCTGAGTTGCTGGGATTACAGGGTGCACTACCATGCCCAGCTTAAAGGTTTTCTTTTCTTTTTTTTTTTTTTTAAAGTTCCTCACACTGTCTTTTTTTTTTTTTTTTTTTAAATATTTATTTTCCAGTTTTCGGTAGACACAACATCTTTGCTTGTATGTGGTGCTGAGGATCGAACCCGGGCTGCACGCATGCCAGGTGAGCGCGCTACCGCTTGAGCCACATCCCCAGCCCAAGGTTTTATTTTCAAATTCTGAAGTGAGTACAGTGGTTTGCACCTGTAATCCCAGCTACTCAGAAGGGTGAGAAAGAATAGTGACTTAAGGGCTGGGATTGTGGCTCAGCGGTAGAGTGCTCCCCTAGTATGGGTGGGACCCAGGTTCTATCCTCAGCACCACATAAAAATAAAGGCATTGTGTTGTGTCCATCTACACCAAAAAAAAAAAAAAAAAAAAAAAAAAGGATAGTAACTTAAGAGTGCTAGCCTGATCAACACGGCGAGACCCTGTCTTAAAATTCTGTCTGTGGGCTTTTATTCAAAATAATGATCATGGAAAGAATCATTTTGGGGCTGGGAATGTGATTCAGAGATAGACTGCTTGCCTAGCATGTGTAAGGCCCTAGGTTCAATCCCCAGTACTAAAAAAAAGAAGAAAAGTCATTGTTTTGCAGAAATATTTGAGGACTTCATAGTTTTTCCAAAGACCTTTTTTATTGTTGTTGAAGACTGAATACAGGAGCTTGCACATGCTAAGCAAGTGCACTATCACTGACCTATGTTCCAGACTATTTTATTTTGAAACAGGTTCTCCCTAAGTTGCCCAGGCTGGCCTCAAACGTGTGATTCTCCTGCCTCAGCCTCTTGAGTAGCTGAGATTACAGGTAAGTGCCATGACACTTGTTTGTTTGTTTGTTTTAGGTGGACACAATCTTTATTTATTTTTATGTGGTGTTGAGGATCGAACCCAGTGCCTCGCGCATGCCAGGCCAGCACGCTACCACTTGAGCCACATCCCCAGCCCCGTGTTCTCATCTTTTATTTTCTTTTTTAGCTAAATGTAAGATCTTCACTTTTCTCTTTTTAAAAAAAAATGTATACAATTTTTGTCAATTAAAAGATAGGTTTAGAAAATACTGGTTTAAACAAACTTTATTTTAATATTTATTTTTTGGTTAGACACAATACCTTTATTTTGTTTATTTATTTTTATGTGTTGTTGAGGATCGAACCCAGGGCCTCGCGCATGCTAAGCGAGCGGTCTACCGCTGAGCCACAACCCCAGCCCTAAACAAACTTTTAACAGGACTGTTTCTGTAAGAAACAGATATATCCTCACTTTTCAGTGGCTTTGGGTAGAATTTGTGAATTCTCCAACATCACTTTAATTGTTTCACAGATTTGCAATTTCACTTTGCAGTAGAAATGCATGGAATTGTCCAGTGATGAGAAAAAGATGTCAATAGAGAGGCGGGGGTTATGGCTCAGTGATAGAGCACTTGCCTAGCACATGTAAGGCACTGGTTTGATCCTCAGCACCACATATATATAAATAAAGGTATTGTGTCCATCTTCAATCAAAAATATTTTTTAAAAAAGATGTCAATAGAATTTTAAGCATCATTTCATGCTACCCTTCACTCCCATGCTCCTCTATACTGTCACACAAATCTTTCTTATGTTTTTCTAACAGTTTCCTCCAAGTTTCAAAGCTTTTCTCCTAAACTGTCCAATTTGCATGGAATACTATTACCGCTCTCACCTCCCTTAACTAATCTCTATTCATCTTTTAGATCCCAGCTCATTAAATAATTAGGTTTCTTACCCTATACTTCTTCCAACTATAATTAAACTAATTATGGAATTACTTAGTCTGTCTCTTCGGGGCTGGGGCTATAACTCATTGGTAGAGTGCCTGCCAGGCGCATGTGAGGCACTGGGATTTATCTTCAGCACCACATAAAAATAAATAAAGATACTGTGTCCATCTACAATAAAGTCTGTCTCTTCAAGTAGACTCTAAGAACCTGTATGTCTTAGTTATTAGCTACATCCTCAGGGTCTAGCATTGTGCCTAATCCTAACTACCCAATAAATATTTGTTGAATTCAGAGCAATGGTTTGACTGGTAAAATGAGTATTATATGGCTAGAGTTTACAGCCAGCTTAGTCATTTGCCAAAGTCCTTCCTAAAATCTGCTTACTGGTGGCCTCTAGAAATATAAATTATTTAAGATAGGGCCTTAGTAGGGACTGGACTGTAGCTCAGTAGTAGTGCTCTTGCCTAGCACGTGTGAGGTACTGGGTTCAATTCTCATCACCACATATAAATAAATAAATAAAAATAAGGTCCATCAACAACTAAAAAAACAAATAAAATAAAAAGATAGGGCCTTGAGCTGGGACTGTAGTTCAGTGGCAAAGCACTTGCCTGGTACATGTGAGGCACTGGGTTCAATCCTTAGCACCACATAAAATAAAATAAAGGTATGCTATCCATCTACAATTACAAAAAAAAAAAAATTACCTTTAAAAAAATTTTTTAAAAAGATAGGGACTTAGATATAGAGCAACAGTCTTTGAGATCCTGCCTCCTTCTGGTAGCCTGTGCACACAATAAGAGAAAAAGTCCCTGTCTGCAGCTTTCATAGTTTTACAAACTGGAATCCTCCAACTTTTTTTTTTTTTTTTTGGTACTAGAAATCAAACCCATTGGTGCTTTATGACTGGGCCAAATCCCCAGCCCTTTTTATTTTTTATTTTGAGTCAGGTTCTCATTCAGTTTCCCAGGCTGGCCTCAAACTTGCAATCCTTCTGCCTCAGCTTCCCAAATTGTTGGGATTACAGTGTGTGCCACCACAGTTAGCTTAAACTTCTGAACATACTTTTGGGTTCTTCATATCCCTAAATCTAGGCACTGATCATGGTAGGGAGGTGAGAATTCAAGACCTAGGCCCAATATTCCCTTGAAACCACAGGACAATCTCTGCCCACCTCTCAATCCTGAGGTGACAGATTCTGGGCATTTGTGGTAATTCTAGGGAAGCATGCAGTGCTAAAAACTGCCACCAGATGGCACCACCTGTTATGGAATACAGCTGCCTGCAAATCCCTCCAGTACCAAGAAAGATTCAAGGGCAGGTCACATTCAGCAGCCCTAGGTCTTGTCAACCCTGAGAGAAACAGCTTCCATCCCAGGCCTGACCACACAAGTAAGTCAAGCAAGCAGCGTGTATGGTCCAATGATTTTATTAACTCCCTTTTTTTGTGGGGTGGCCAGCAGAACCTCAGTTGGAGAGCTGGAAGGGATGCCAGGAAACTGTGGTCTCAGTATGGGTCATTAAAGGGATACAAAGAGTGCCCAGCATCTCTTGGGACCAGCTTCCCATCCACCTGGAAAGAGAGACATACAGATGACTCCAATAGCAAGCTTTGCAATCCTAAGACCCAGGGCATTCCCACCCAAACTTTCCTATATAACCTCACCAAGTAAGAAGCCCTACACCAGATGGTAGTGCTTAGGACCCCAGCCACAGTATCAATAGCATTCCAGCACCAAACCCATAATAACTGACTTTGTCCCTAAAGCCTCTGCAATCTCAACTGAGATCAAGTGCCCAGAATCTATTTACTTCCCTATGTACAACTGACTTCAATTCCACCCCAATCCCTTTAATGAAGTCCAGAATGCTTTCTTGGTTTCTCTGATGTCATTTCACTGAAATGATATAATTTGACTGGCTTGGAGAAGTTAAATAACTTGACATCAGGAAGCCTGGGATTCACAGGCAGTATGCCTTATCCCTTAGCCATACTAAATTTCTGACCTCAAGTAAAACAAGAAATCATTTCATCCAGGACAACAATCTTACTGACAATATCCTGACCCTCCTCCTAAAATTCACCCAAATCTCCCATTCCCTCTGGGACTCTGGGAGGTGATACATCCTTACCGTAATCATGGGCACAATATATCTCCAATTTTTGTTCAGTGTACCTAGCTGTGTCATCTCTTCTGGGCTAAAGGCGAAGTCAAACACCTGGAGGACGAAAAGGCAGCCTTGTGAATGGAAGTGAAGTTCCACAACACTGCCTTCTTAGCCAGGCAGAGCTAGGGCCAGAATGTGTCCTGATGAGTAAAAGAAAATAGAACCCATGACCAAGTACCTGGATGTTCTGAAGGATACGAGAAGGAGTGATACTTTTAGGGATGCAGATCACTTTCCGCTGAACCTGCCACCTAAGGTCAGGGATTTTAAAGGTAGATGAGAAAGGCAGATGAGAAACAATATTCAGAAGCATTGTTTTTTCCTCCATGGAACTTTCTCTAAGCTACTAGAGCACCTGAGCCCCACTGGAATAGGGAATATGTCTCAGGGGGCCTCCCTCAAGGTCACACATCAATATCACCAGCCTTTCCCACCCATTCAGATAAGGAATCTCTCAACTCTTGCCTCCCAACCTGAGGTCCCCTCCCCTCTCAGAGTCCCATTGCCTAAGTATACCCCGCACCTGAGCAAGATCTGAGCTGGAGATCGGCCATACTTCTCAGCCAGTGCCAGGACCAGTGGTTCCTCAAGCAGGACAGGCTCATCAGGATGGCGCCAAACACGATCAGAGGAACCCAAAGGACTATAAGCAGTCACCTCCAGGCCACGTGAAAGGCAGTGGGCAATCAGTTCGTTCTGAGCCAAGTATGGATGGCATTCCACCTGAGCCAAGGAACAATCCATCACCATGGGGTGGCCACACCACTGTGCCTGGCCCCTTCCAGACATGCAGGTCTGGACCAGCTCCCTACTACTCAGCCTACTGTTCTCACCATTTTCCACCAATGATCTCATTCTCAACTAGAGCTTTAATGCCTACCTAGCCCAGAGGACTTTTGAACCAACACTTCTGACAATCTGCCAGCCATCTCCATTAAGAAGACCCATCACCCCAGAACTGCAAAACAAAAGACCAATCACCTGCTCAATCAAGCTCTGCACACAGAATCTCCTGAATCACTAATCTGCTTGCAGTGCTCACCTGTAAGACAGCTGGGCGCACAGAGGCCACACTGAGTATATCATCAATCTGCCGACTATTGAAGTTGGATAGGCCCAGAGCTCGTACCAGCCCCTTCGCCACCAGTGCCTCCATAGCCTTCCAGGTCTCCTTGTAGTGGATGGAGTCATAGCGGACAGTCCCATCAGCATTCTTGGGAAAGAGGTTGTCACCCCGTCTAAGTGAGAGACAAACCCCCAAGTGTGGGTACAAATGCCAAGCTTTTGCCCTGGCTACCCATCCAGCCCATCTACATCCCATACCCCTAGCCCAGAGAGGGCAGAGTGCCAAGAATTAGGAATAGCAAGGCTTCTTCACCCTTCCAGATCATGACCCAGGTGTTAAGTCTATATGGGAGGCCCATGCCCCTCCCTCTTTTTCCTAGTCCCAAATTATATTTTCTGTCCTCTGAGAAGTCTTCTTTAATTCCTTCCTCCTCAGAGGGTTCTCTGCCCTAGCACAGGGCACAATGCTGATGGGAGACTCTTCTCACACCTAGTGCTGGACTTTCTCAGTAGAAGGGTCAGCACATTTCTGAATGAATAATGAGGCAGGAGGAACCACTCACGGTACTCCCAGAATACACACAAGTGTGTTCTCCTTTTCCTGTAGCTAAACTCCCAGCTACTATACTAGAAAAGGCTAGGATTCCACATAATGCTACACAGTTTGCCAGGCACAGTGGTGCACACCTGTAATCCCAGCGACTCAGGAAACTAAGGTAGATGGATTCCAAATTCGAGACGAGCCTCAGCATCTTAGTGAGGCCCTAAGCAACTTCAAAGACCCTGTCTCAAAATAAAAAAAAAAAAAAAAGGAATTGGAGATGTGCTCAGTGGTTAAGCTCTCCTGGTACCAAAAAAGAAAAGGAAAGGGAAAAAAGCTCTTCAACTTGCCATGCTCAGTGTTTCCAACCTGCTCTGCTACTGCGACTTACAACAGATTACTGACACTACCATAACCAACCCCCAACTTCCAGATGAAGAGTCTGGTAAGGCTCACTCACTCAAAGGCATGAGGCCAGTGCATCAGGTACAGGTCCAGATACTCCAGCTGAAGGTCAGCCAGTGTCTTCCGGAGGGCAGGCTCCACATCATCAGGGTGATGCTTGGTGTTCCACAGCTTGGATGTCACAAATAGCTCCTCCCGGAGCACTGCCTGGTCCGGAGGCAGAGTCCATAGTGAAAAAAATCCTAGGCATTTTCACCCACCCTTACCTTTAGGGAAAGAACTAGAAGGAAGCTGATGTTCTCAGGCTGGCTGCAGCTCCAACTTCAGCCTCTGAGTTTTCCCACCCCACCCTCTTGGTAGCCCTAGTCCTCACCTTGCCTGGTCCCACGTCCTCCTTCAGGGCCTCCCCAATCTCAGTCTCGTTGCCATAGACAGCAGCACAGTCAATGTGGCGGTAGCCTACACTAAGGGCATATTTAACGGCTGCTTTTACCTGCCAAGTGAAAGGAACAGAGGTTTCAACTCTGTTGGTCTGGCCAACAAAGGGTCACTGACAGGAAGTAGGAATATACAAAGACCATTCATGAAGCAGGAATGAGAAGAAAGATGATTCTAATGTAGAGAACCAGAAGCTTATTCAGAGGTCCCAAACTCTTTGTCCTACTTCAATCCTGCCAGTCTCCGAGGTTCCTTCCTACTCAGCAAGGACCAGCCAAAAACCAAACAAGAAGTTCCTAGCATCTAACATAATGAAGACTTTAGTAGCCAGACGCAGTGACACACACCTGTAATCCCAGTGGTTTGGGAGGCTTAAGCTCTAAGCAACTCAGAAAGACCCTATCTCTAAATAAAATATAAAAAAAGGGCTGGGGATATGGCTCAGTGTTTAAGTGCCCCTGGGTTTCAATCCCCAGTACAAAAAAAAAAAACTTTAGTAAAATATTTTTTAATCAGAAGATATATAGGCAGAGGACAGATAGAGACACCATAGAGAAAAGTTCCTAATACTAAAAAGCTAGTAAGCGAGACATGATATAATAAAAAAAATTCCTAGGCCAAGGCCACACAGGGAGAGACCATCAGGGAATCACATAGACAGAACCACAGCCTAACTCTGGGAGCTCAGGCCATCAAAAAAGGTAAGGGGTGGGGGTATTAAGGAAGGCAGAAAAGTAAGATAGAAGCTGGGCCCAGAGCACCCTGATGGGAGAGAAAAGAAATCAGGCATCAAGCAGGAAGATGAGTCAGTCAATCTGCTAAACACCAGACTAAGAAATGCAGCATCAGGGCCAGGGTTGTGGCTCAGTGGTAGAGTGCTTGCCTAACATGCGTGAGGCACTGGGTTTGATCCCCGGCACCACATAAAAATAAACAAATAAAATAAAGGTACTGTGTGCATCTATAACTAAAAAAAAGAAAAAGAAATGTGGCAACAGATGCAGAAACAAGAATAACAGGCCCTTGCCACAAAGCACTCAAAACTCTTGCTGTGGGTTCCTGGCATGGCATTCAAGATTTCTATCTGGGTATAGCTCTTCCTACTCAGATGTACTTACCTTAATCCGGACCAGATCCCTGGTGCTCCATGCTCCTACCTGGCCCTGGCTCTAGATTTCACCCTTTCCCTTAACCCAGCTCCTTATCCCTAGGCTGTGTCAAATGCTGGTCTGGAGCACAGGGACTCTGGCTTCAGGGTCCTAGGTAGGCTATGGGATAGAAAGCAAAGGAAAAAGGCAGAGGTCATTCAACCACACCACAAACACAAGCCTATATTCCAGTCAGCAGAGGCTGTTCTTCCAAACTTAATCCCACACCTGTCTTAACTTGCACTCAGATTTCTAAAAGATAAGGAAGGCGCCCTGGAGGAATGCCACCTCCTTGCCCCATGGGACTGAATCTCATAGAGATGTCAACCCTAAGAAAGCAGGTATCAATTTCTAGTTTCCCCTTGACTGGGAGGGTCTATACAAGAGGTCAGTAAACTATCAATATTTTTCAAGCAGTCCTGGAGCTAGTCAAGAATGGCTATTTTTTATCTATCTATGTATCTACCTAGCTAGCTATACCTTTTTTCTTTTTTGAGATGGGATCTTGCTGTGTTGCCCAGGTTGGCCTTAAACTCATGATCCTTCTGTCTCAGAGTCCCAAACAGCTGGCACTGCAGGCATGTACCACCGTGCCTGACTAAAGCTTTTACATTTTTAAATAGTTAGCTATTAAATGGTTATATAAGAATATAATCACCTTCATTTTGAATCTTGCTCAGCAAAATCTACAATATTAACCATTTGGTTCATTAGGAAAAAGTTTGCTGATCCTTATTCTACACAGTTGACCCAGTAATTATTCTTTAAACCTTGACACTTGCTGTGTGTCCAACTCTGGACTGTACGCTAGGGTAGGGCCCAGCCTTTAAGGAAAAGAAGAGGAGAGGATAGGCGACATGGTAACAGCATAAGGTATTAGGAGACATATTAGAACTCATAGCACAGGGCTGGACACAGAGAGGCTACATTTCTCTCATAGCATTCAGTGCAGATGCAGTTAGATAAAAGTGTGCTTCCTATGCCCTTGGTCCTGCTGGGCCCGTCAGTCTCTCCTCTGAGTCAGCTCTGAAAACCAAGGACTCAGTGTTGTCCCTTTCCCCCTCATCTCTTCTGAATGCCCTCTAGGCTTATCCTCACCAGAAATACAGAGATAGGACTGCTAGAAAAATGAAGGAATCCTCTCCCAAATCCCACTTTTTCCCCCAGCAGAAACTCAACAACTCTCTCTCCTTTTTCCCCCATCTCTCACCTGGCCGGGATCACTCTTCCATGTGCCTAGACCAATCAGGGGCATCTTCTGCCCAGTGTGCAGGAGGACAAAGGGAGCTGCCATTGCCCCCTGAAACAAAGATAGGAAGAGAACAATGAGTGAGTTAGCACTATTGTTTGGGCATCAGCCATCCACTGGTTAAGAACCCTGCAAAACATGGGTCAGGAGGTGAAGGAGGGGGACAGGTGTGGGGAACAAACATATGCTTGTGGCAGTGCACACAGAGGCAGTGGAGACAGTGTACAAAACTAACCAAAGTCAGTATCTCCTACATAAACACTAACCAGATCACCACTTGGTTATCCTTCCTTGAACTAGGTATTAGGAGACATATTAGGACTATGTTGGCCATGTTACAACTAACATAAAAGGTCTATGTTAAAGAGCTCCAAGTAGGTGCGATGTAAGGCTGGAGGATCACGAGTTCAAAGCCAGCCTCAGCAATAGCAAGGCACTAAGTAGACCTTGTCTACGAGACCCTGTCTCTAAATAAATACAAAATAGGGCCAGGGATGTGGCTCAGTGGTTGAATGCCCCTGAATTCAATCAGTACCACCAGTACCAAAAAAAAAAAGAGCTCCAATATCTGGGGTCAGGGTAGAGCATTTGCCTAGTATGCACAAGACCATGGGTTCAATCCCCAGCACCACAAAAACAAAAACAAAACAGAGATCCAGGGCTGGGGATGTGGCTCAAGCGGTAGCGCGCTCGCCTAGCATACATGCGGCCCAGGTTCGATCCTTAGCACCACATACAAAAAACAAAGATGTTGTGATGGCTGAAAACTAAAAAATAAATATTAAAAAATTCTCTCTCTCTCTCTCTTAAAAAAAAAAAGCAGAGATCCAATTCCTAAAAAGAAGCCATGGTGGCTCTCCACAAGCACCAGCCTTGACTAAATAAATCTTAAGCCAGTGTAAAACAAGCAAAAGCAGCCAGGTGTGGTTGTGCACACCTGTAATCCCAGGGATTGGGAAGCTGAGGTAGAGGATCCTACAAGGAAAATATACCATTTACCACTTTTTGGATGAGAAAATAGGCTAAGAGAGGTGAGGTTATTTGCCCCAAATTAACAGAAGTAGTAAAACCAAGGATCAAAGGAAGAGCTAATGGAAAGAGAAGGTAAACAAAGACCTGTAAAAATATATGCCTCACAAAAGACATGTGTATGGTGTGCTATAGAAAAGGAAATGAATTCCATACAGCAAGGACCAAAGAATACTGACACTGACTTCTAAGAATGTGATGGGGGGGGCTGGGGTTATGGCTCAGCAGTAGAGCGCTTGCCTAGCACGTGTGAGGCCCTGGGTCGGTCCCCAGCACTACATAAAAATAAATAAAATAAAGGTATTGTGTTCAACTAAAAAATATTTACTTAAAAAAAAGAATGTGATGGGGGCTGGGGTTGTGACTCAATGGCAAAGTGCTTGCCTAACACATGTGAGGCACTGGGTTCAATCCTCAGCACCACATAAAAGAATAAAGAAATAAAATTAAAAAAAAAAAAAAGAATATATTTCAGGCACAGTGGCACACACCTGTAATCCCAGCATCTTAGGAGGCTGAGGCAGGAGGATCACAAATTCAAAGCCAGACTCAGCAACTTAGCAAGGCCCTGTCTCTAAATAAAATATAAAAAAGCACTGGGGATGCTGGGGTTGTGGCTCAGTGGTAGAGCGCTCGCCTCGTATGCATGAGGCACTGGGTTCGATCCTCAGCACCACATAAATGTAAAATAAAGATATTGTGCCCACCTAAAAATAAATAAATAAATAGATAGGTAGACAGATAAAAAGCACTGGGGATGTGGCTCAGTGCTTAAGTGCCCCTGGGTTCAATCCCTGGTTCCAAAAAAAAAAAAAAGATATGTTGGACTTTCAAGAGTCAAGAGGGAATAGTCTTTCCAAAAAGGTCAAACTGGACCAATGACTTCAATACAGCAGAAAAGAAGTGAACTGGAAATCTAAGAAAACTTCCAATTGGCGAGGCACAATACTGCACACCTATACTCCCAACTACTTGGGAGACTGAGGCAGGATGATTACAAATTGGAGGTCAGCCTGGGCACTGTAGCAAAACCCAATGATAGAGCACTTGCCAAGCACTCACAAGACCTTGGGTTCAAACCCAGCATCAAAAAAAAACCTAACCTCATAAAACAAGTAGTTGGAGCATCTTCCTTTAGAAAGCTATGAAAATTAGCCGAATGTTCCAAGAATACTCAGTCAGCAAATATTGAAAGTTCCAGGACTTAAGACACATTGAAATAGGTCCCCTGCCTACCTTCTGTTTATGGTTTGGTGGGAGGAACACATAATATCAGTTTGACAGGTTAAGAGCTTTTTTTTTTTTTTTTTGGTACTGGGATTGAACCTAGAGGTACCCAACCACTGAGCCACATCCCCAGCCCTATTTTGTATTTTAATTAGAGACAGGGTCTCACTGAGTTGCTTAATGCCTAGCTTTGAACTCGTGATCCTCCTGCCTCAGCCTCCAGAGCCGCTGGGATTATATGCATGTGCCATTGTACTGGACTGACATATTAAAAGCTTTGACCAAAATCTGCACACAGGTCACAGAAGGACTATAGGAAAGGGTAAACTCATTTAAAATGGCTTCTTGAACATGGTACCTTTATCAGTTCTTTTAAAAAGCAGGGCAGCTGGGCACTATGTAATCCCAGCAACTAATTTGAGAGGCTGAGGCAAGAGGATTGCTAATTTGAGGCTAGTTTGAGCAATTTAATAAGATCCTGTCTGAAAAAGTAAAAAGGGCTAAGAATATGGTTTGTAGTAGCACACCCCTGGGTTCAATTCTGGTATCACCAAAAAAAAAAAAAAAAAAAGAATGAACAGCTAGGTATGATATCTCATGCCTGTAATCCTAGAACCTCTGAAGGCTGAGACAGGAGGATCACAAGTTTAAGGCCAGCCTTAGCAACTTAGTGGGGTCCACTTAGAAATTTAGCAAGACCCGAGACCCTATCTCAAAATAAAAACCTGGGGATGCAACTCAGTGGTAAAGTATCCCTGGGTTCTATCCCCAGTACAGGAAAAAAAAAAAAAAAAAAAAGGAGTTATTCAAGTGAAAGACAAAGGAAAGAGAATATTCACCCCAGGAATCAATTAGTAGAAATAACCTTTCCCCTTTATCATATCAGTATCATAAATTTCACCCTCCTGGGGTTGATTTCATTACCAATAATACCTTTGTAAATATGACCTTTGCTTCCAAGTTTTTTTAATATTTATTTTTTAGGTGTAGATGGACACAACATAATACCTTTATTTTTTTTGTGGTGCTGAGGATTGAACCCGGGTCCTGCCTGTGCTAGGTGAGCGCTCTACCACTGAGCCACAATCTCAGCCAGTATTTCCAAGTTTTTAAAGACACATAGTAGAACAGGTGATAACAAGTTGTGAATAAAAACTCTTTCCTAATACTTTAAAAAAATTTTTATACCTTTATTTATTTTTATGTGGTGCTGAGGATCAAGCCCAGTGTCTCACACATGCTAGTCAAGTGCTCTACCACTGAGCTACAACCCCAGTCCCAGTCCCCCTAATACTTTTTTTTAATATTTACTTTTTAATTTTTTTAGGTGGACACAATATCTTTATTATATTTTTATGTGGTGCTGAGGATCGAACCCAGTGCCTCAGGCATGCGAGGCGAGTGACCTACCACTTGAGCCACACCTCCAACCCCTCACTAATACTTTTTTTTCCTTTTTTTGTACCAGGGATTGAACACAGGGCATTTAACTACTGAGTCATATCCCCAACCCTTTTAATTTTTTATTTTGAGACAGGGTCTTGCTAAGTTGATGAGACCAGCTCTGAACTTGTGATCCTCTTTACTTAGCCTCCCAAGCCACTGGGATTGTAAGGGTAAAAGAAATTGAAGTTAAAGCGTAAAAGTTAAAGGGTAAAAGACCGGGTGTTTTAAAAGTTTCTAAGCTGCAAGGTCTGAGTTAAAATGTAAAGGAGGTATTGTTAGGTTTCTATGCTACCTGCAAAACCTGAAATTTCTGTAGCTGTTAAGACAATGCTTAGAACCACCCAGTAAACATTTCCCCAGATTGTCTGGTTGTTTAATAACTGAAGGGGTCTGTGTGGTTGCACGCAGGCCTTGCAGGGCCTGAACCAATCAGTTTGAATGTGTACTCTCCTTAGGAATGACCTATCACTCCAGCCTGACCTGTTCCCGCCAATGAATGAACTAATCATGTTTAGGAGTTGTTGTTCAATTTTCCCGCGCCTCATGATGATTTGTTCTGATGTATACAAAGCCCTCCGCCCTCCCCAAAAAGTGTACTTAAGCAGTGCTCAGCCCCTGCTCGGGGCTCAGGGCTGCTTTCCCTTCTTGAGTGGGCACGGAGCCCCAGCATGCTGGTTCAATAAATCCCCTTCTGCCAATTGCATGAGTGGTCACTTGGTGGTCTCTTTCTCCGACATTTCGCAGGACCCTTATAGGATTATAGGCATGTGTCACCACGCCCAGCCTTTCCTGCTACTTCTGACCCAGGAAGAATTTTATAGACTGGCCTAACCTGGAAATGGAAATCTTCCCTTTCTGCACAGCAAACCAGGCTGCTGAAGGAAATAATATTTGTAACCAGAACTTATCAGAGACACAAACTTTGCAGCAATTGAGCAAACAGCCTGGACTCCACAGGAGGAATCTGGTGCCAGACTGCCACCAGAGTCTATGTCTGGATTCCTGGGCTTGATGTTCAAACAATAACGTGTTTGCCTCTCCCAGATATCCCAGTACATAAGAGGGCTCTGAAATTATATCTAGGTAGAAGCTTGAACAAAAGCCTGGCCAATCTGGAAAAGGAAAAAGAAACCTGAACCTTCTCCCTTTCTTTTGTAAATGAAACTGAAAACCTAAAGGACTGGAGTATGTATGGCAGGGATCAAAGAAGTAGAAAGGCTTAACCATGATCTACAAAGAACAAGAGCTCCCAAGGGGGGAATGGAGGGGCTGCAGCCAAAGACAGATCCTTTTCCATATGATAGAAAGTCATCCTCAGCCAGTCTGTGACTTCCAGATCTTCTAAGGCAACTGCTTTTCAATCCAGCCTTGCAATGACAGATTCTAGACTCTGAGCTTGTCAGGAAGTAAGTAACTAGCTAGACCTCTGGCAGCATTCAGACACCCTCATATTGTCTTGAGATGTAAGACAAAATCTGGGTGTGTAGGGAGAGAAGGAAGAAGGAAGTTTCAGGACGTAGGCTTTATTATTACCAACTCAGTGCCCTAGTTCCTTCTTTCTGAGGGTTAGTCTTCCCTTCTCAGAGGAGGGCTCTATAGTTGCTGCCGGGACACAGGGAACTTGGATACACAGGACTGGGGAAGCAATATTTATATTTTTTCTGGCTATGTAGGCCTTTCCTCCACTTTCTACAAGTGTCGTCT
The DNA here is from genome assembly GCF_047511675.1 of Marmota flaviventris. NCBI lineage: Eukaryota > Metazoa > Chordata > Mammalia > Rodentia > Sciuridae > Marmota > Marmota flaviventris. The sequence continues at coordinate 35,145,604 of NC_092507.1, read as the reverse complement.
CTCAGGGTTTTGTCCCCAATCCATTTTTCACTCTTTACTCAAGTTCATGTCTTCAGTTATCACTTTAAGTCCTGAATCTTCCCACCCTAGTTCTGTATATTTAGCTCCCTCTGGTCTCTCCACCAGCATGTCCCATTCATGTCCACTCATCCAAAACTATGCTCAACAAATCCAGCAGCAGAGCAACAAAGAAGCAGTTTAGGTTCTAAGGCTGCACAGACCTGGATTTGAAGATTAGCTCCACTAGTTTCAAAAAGAAACTATATCTAAAGTACTTTGCACAGTGCCTGACCCATTCCCTTCTTTATATATTCTATTTCACCAGGGACCCTAGACCTGTATAACAAGTGTTAAAGAAAACTAAATATATTCTTAGTATTATCATGGGGACTTTAAAAGTCATCTATGGCTGGGCACAGTGGCGTATGCCTGTAATTCTACTGACTGGGAAAGTTGAGTCAGGAGGATTACAAGTCCAAGGCCAGCTCCAGCAACTTAGTGAGGCACTAGGCAACTTAATAAAAAGCTGTCTTAAAATAAAAAATTGCCAGGCGCAGCGATGCACTCCTATAATCCCTGTGGCTCAGGAGGCTGAGACAAGAAGATCTTGAGTTCAAAGCCAGCCTCAACAAAAAGCAAGGCACTAGAGCTAGGTAGTGGCTCAGTAATACAGCATTTGCTTAGCAAGCATGAGGCACTGGGTTCAATTCCAAGCACCACATAAACAAACTAAATAAACAAAATGAAGGTATTGTGTCCATGTACAACTTAAAAAAAAAAAAAAAAATGAGTCACTAGGCAAGTCAGTGAGACCCTCTCTCTAAATAAAATACAAAATAGGGCTGGGGATGTGGCTCAATGGTAGAGTGCCCAGGTTCAATCCCTGGTCCCCACAAAAAATAAAATTAAAAATTAAAAAATTAAAAATAAAAAGGTTTGGGGTATAACTCAGTGGTAAAGAGCCTCTGTGTTCAATCCTTAGTACTCCCCTCCAAAAACAAAAAAGTCATCTAATGCCGAGTATGGTGTTGCACACCTGTTACCCTATGGACGCAGGCGGCTGAGGCAAGAGTATCTCAAGTTTGAGGCCAGCAGGGCAACTTAAGGAGACCCTGTCTCAAAATAAAAAAATAACAAAAGGGCTAGGAATGTAGCTCAGTGGTAGAGCACTTGTCTTTAATGTGAAAAGCCCTGGGTTGATCCCATGGGGCGGGGGAGGGAGGGGGTGCTGGGGATATAGCTCAGTGGTAGAGGACTTCTCTAATATATGTGAAGCCCTGGGTTTGATTCTTAACACTACCAAAATAAATAAAATAAACTGGGTAAAAGGGTATGTAGATTCCTGCATATTATTTTTTAATCCCCAGTCCAAAAAGGACTGCAGATTTTATTTTTATTAAAAATTTAAAAATTGAGGGGTTGGGGCTGTGGCTCTGTGTTACAGCACTTGCCTAGCATGTGTGAGGCACCTCAGCACTACATAAATAAATAAAATAAAGGTATTGTGGGGCTGGGATTGTGGCTCAGCAGTAGAGCGCTTACCTAGCATGGGCAGGACCCGGGTTCGATTCTCAGCACCACATAAAAATAAAGGCATTGTGTTGTGTCCATCTACAAAAAAATCCCCCCCTCTTCTTTCTCCTCAAAAAAAAAAAAAAAAAAAAAAATTACTTAAAAAAAAAGGTATTGTGTACATCTACAACTAAAAAATGTATTTAAAAATTTTTTAAAAATTGAGACAGGGTTTTGGTAAGTTGCTGATGATCTTGTTAAATTTCTGAGTCTAGCCTTGAACTTTTGATCCTCCTGTCTCAGCCCCCCAAACCTCTGGGCACTGGATTATAGGCCTGCACCACCATGCCTGGCTCTCTGTATTATTTATTTATTAATTTATTCTTGGCGATGCTGAGGATTAAACCCAGGGCCTTAGTGCATGCAAGGCAAGCATTCTACCAACTGAGCTATAGCCCCAGCCTTCTCTGTATTATTTCTTACAACTGCTTATAAATTTACAATTACCTTAAAGTCTGCTTAAAAATAAAAAATAAAAAAAGTTGGGATAGGAGTAAAGCTGAATGTTAGAGTACTTGCCTAGCAAGTGAGAGGCCCTGGGTTCATTCTCCAAATCTGCAAACAAACAAAAAAGCTATGGACAGAAAGTATTTGCAGTTCTTTTGAGGTATTTCTAAGTATTATCAGGTTATGGCTTTGATAGGTAGTTGAGGAGGGAAGCACATCTTTTCTACTTCTAAAGAAGCCAGCTTGGGGCTGGGGATGTGGCTCAAGGGGTAACGTGCTCCCCTGGCATGTGCGGGGCACTGGGTTCAATCCTCAGCACCACATAAAATAAAATAAAGATGTTGTGTCCTCCCAAAACTGAAAAATAAATATTAAAAAATTCTCTTAAAAAAAAAAATCTATAAATATAAAGAAGCCAGCTTGGAAAACTACCTTAAATATGTAAGGTTAGCCCAGATTTGTTCTGCTTGGTTGGGTTAAAAGAATCCTGTTAATACTTGTAAATATAAAAAGAGATAATAGGGCTAGGGATATAGCTCAGTTGGTAGAGTGCTTGGTTCATATGAACAAGGCCCTGGGTTCTAATCCCCAGCACCACACACACACACACACACAAAGACAGATAATAAGTGTTCTAAAATATAATATTAAAAAAATAGTGTACAGAAATCTACATACCCTTTTACCCAGGTTGGGTTTTTTTTTATTTTTATTAGACTGCAATATACCATATGCATTTTATTTCTTTTCTTTTTTGCAGTGCTGGGGATCAAACTCAGGGCCTCAAGCATGCAGGCAAGGCCTTTGCACTGAGCTGTATCTCCAGTCCCAAAGATTTATTATTATTATTTTTTAAGATGGGAGTCTTACTATGTTGCCCAGGGCAGTCTACAACTGATGAACTCAAGTTGATCCTCCCACCCCAGCCTTCCAAGTAGCTGTGCACTGCTTCATATACGTATTAAGGTCTATAAAAAGAAAAATTTTAAAAATATATACTTTTGACTGAGAATGTAGCTCAGTGGTAGAGTTGTTATCTAGAATGTACAAGGCCCTGAGTCAATTCCCAGTACCCCACCCAAATTATATAAATATGTATGTGTTTGTGTATACTTCCTAAATCTTTCTCTAGTCCATCCACATCTATCTCCATTCCCATTGACCTAACCCTGATCACCATCATCCCTTACCTAATCCAGGTATTTCTCTGCTTCCAGCGTGGCCCCTTAACCACAATCCATTCACCAAATCCAACCAAGTGACTCCTAGACTCAAACTCTTCAGCAGTTCTCCCCTTCCCCCAGGGATAAAGTTCAGACTTCTTCAAAAGACCTGAGTCCTACCAGGAATGGTGGCACATGCCCTAATCCCAGCAACTCTGGAGGCTCAGGCAGGAGGATCTCAAGTCTGAGGCCAGCCTCAACAACTAAGCAAGATCCTAAGCAACTTAGTAACTCAAAAAATTAAGGGCTGGGGGTGTGGCTCAGTGGTAAAGTACCTCTGAGTTAAATATCCAGTAATCCCCCAAAAAGGAAAGAAAGAAACCTGGCTCCCACCTTCCTAATTTCTCTACCTCTTCATTTCAGCCTCTGTAAAATCAGCATCATTTACCTGACTCCAGGTCTCTGCACATTTTCCCCTCCCAAACCTCACCCTGGCTAACTATTGCTCATCCTTTAGCTAGCACTTTAATTTCTGGCTCTTCCCAGAAATTCACTAATCACTTGAACATATCATTGCTTTTGTGTGTGTGCACATAGCAGCATCTTTTAGATTTTAGATTACATAAAGGTTTCCCCCACAACCCTGAGTCCGCCCTTAGTACACAAATAGCGGCTGATGGGAGACAACTGGAGTTTGGTCAGGGGTGGGGCATTTAAAGAAGTCACTATCTCCCTCACCTTCTTTTCTTCTTGAGAAACCTATAAAGAATCATCTTTGGAGAATATTAAAGCATTTTACTTATTTATTTTTTTATTTTTGATACTGGGGATGGAAACCAAGGCCTCACGCATGCACCTTACCACTATCATGGAGAAAAAAAAACAAAACAGGCCTGATGGCCTGATAAGAATTGTCGAGACTTTTCTGCAGAGGTCCTGCAACCTTGAGTATGGGTAGTCTGAACGCAAAAGTTAATTAATAATAGGCCCGTCCTGTGATGGGTCAGATGCGATTCTGACTTTAACAGGGTTCCGGAGAAACAGAACAAGTTCCAGCTACCCGAGACACAAGGCGAGGGCCTAAGTAAGGGAGTTCCCCGTTCCCCTTCCCACCACTTCAAAGGAAGCATCCCTGCTTCTCCGCAGGAATGCAAGAGCACCTGAAAAAACCTTATAGGTGAATAACAAAAAGAAGATGGCAACTAAATTTTTCATGTGCTGGACGCTTTCAAAATTTTTTCTCAATTCTCTCGATATGCTGATATGCCTACTCATTTTGCCGCCGAGGAAACAGAAGTTCAGAGAAACGGGGGTTATTCTAGATCTCAGAGAATAAGAGGAACTCAAATCCGAAACTAAACCTCATGGTTCCCCACTCAATCCCGGGGCGGGCCCGAGGTCCTGAAGGATCGAGACTACCTCCTCTGGAAGAAGGATGGGCCAAGAGCAGGAGAAACTCACCTTGGCGCAAGCACACAGTGTGAACACAACAGCGTGGCCTGAGCTCTGTGCTGCACCCCTCTAGGGATCCAAAGGCCTCGGCTTAAGTCTGGCAGTGAAAAGGAAGCTCCGCCCAGAGGGAGGGGCAGAGGCCGGGCAGCCCAGATCACGCGCAAAGTGGATCCGCCCTCCACTTCCCGGGGAAGTTGCTGAGGGGGATGGAGGCCAGAGCTGGGAGGCTGCACGTGTCGTGTACTGGGTGCTGGAAGTCGGACTGGCAGGAACTCGGACTCTCCCTCCACCGCGAGGGTTTGGGAAGCAACAAGCTCAGTGTTGCCTGCGCTCCGGTCACGTGGGTGGTCCTGGAGGCCGGCCGTGCCTCTGGCTGGCCCACAGTGCACCGCGGGCCTCTTCTCTAGGCGGCCAGGCCCTGGCCCCACTGGGTTCGCTCGGCAGGATTGGCCTGGCAGTATTCCCAGAGTTCAGCAAATTTGACCCTGTTATTAGTTCAGGCAAACTGAGGCCCGGAGTATCTACACCACAAAGGTTGACCAGAATGCCACACCGCATACTCTCTCCTGATCTCTCCTCTCTCTCTTTTTTTAAATAGTTGTAGGTGGATAATCATGCCTTTATTTATTTATCTTTATATGGTGTTGAAGATAGAACACAGTGCTTCATATGTGCTAGGCAAGCTGTCTACCACTGAGCTACAGCCCCAGTCCCAGTTCCTTAACTCTTTAAGCGTTAACCCTGGCATTTTATCTGCCAGGCACTGTGCTAAAGACAGTAAGTATGATTCTGCTGAATCCTCACAACAACTTGATACAGGAATTTTTTTTTTTTTTAAAGACTGTTACCCAAATCGGCTTCACATCTAAGTTGGCTTCACACTTCTGGCTCAGTGATCCTTCTGCCCCAGCCACCCGAGTAAACTGGAACTACCGGCATATGCCACAGCACCTAGCTTATTTTTACTTTGTATAAGCCTTTTTATATTATAGTATAGCATATATACAAAAAAATTGCATAAATCTGAAATGCATATAGCTCTGATAATTTGCAATGTTACCACAGTCCAGATGAAGTTACAGATGTCACCTACCAGTAGCCTATAAGGGAAAGTGTGCATGATTCATTTCACAAATTAGACTAAGCAAGGTTAAAATTGTTTCTAACTTGCCCACATTCACACAGGTATTAAATTACAGATTAGAGGCTTTGTTCCTTTGGACTGAGAGGTGTCTTGTATTTAGGTTTTATTCTGTGGCAAGGGTGGGCAATAGGAAGTGTTGTCCAAGTGAAGCGTTTTTTTTTTGTTTTTCCTTGTTTCCCCCTCCCCCACTCCTATTCCCCGGGTGCCTCTCCATTTCTCCAGACCAGTTATTCCCCAACAGTACCAGATATTCAACTTATCACAACTATCCTAATACATAGATTCCTACTTGTGGTAACAGAATTCAGGATCCCCTAAATACATCTTACCCCAGAAAACTTTCCCTCAAGAGACATATACCATGTACACTGTTTTCTGCAAATGATGGTGGATTTTTTCCCCTTGCTAGTTTTTTTAAACTTCCCACTCACCCTAGTCTAACTTATTAAAAGTCTAAGGTGCAATACATAGTGACCTTGCTGTCTGATGAGTTGCTGAGTCATTGCTGTAACCTAGCCTCCTCCTTCCTCAACTCTGGGGCTTCTGCTCTTGATTCTAGGTACAGGAATTGTTACAGGCAAAGTGCAACCTATTCCTTCTCCAACAGTTGGGTTTTTTTGTTTGTTTGTTTGTTTTTTGTTTTTAGATTGTTTCATTTTCTTTTGTCTGTTTTTTGGACAAATTGAAGGTGTATTGTTTTTTAAAACTCATCTGCTTGCGAACACATCACTTCTTTCATAGGCATCCTCCCATTTTACAAGATCCACCCCTCAGCCAGTGACCTGTGTTGCTCCAGTGTAAAAATCTTGAGGCTACTAAAAAAGTCATATGGGGTGCTACACACCTGTGATGTCAGCTAATCAAGAGACTGTATCAGAAGGATTGCAAGTTCAAGGCCAGCCTTGGGAGTTTAGAAAGACTCTAAGCAATTTGGCAAGACCCTGACTCAAAATAAAAATTAAAAGGCTGGAGTGGTAGCTTAATGGTAGAGCACCCTGGATTCAATTACTGGATTGCAGACATGTACCACCATGCCCAGCTTACTATTTATTTTGAAACAGGGTTTTGCTAAATTTCCATGGACAGTGACACTTGCCTATAATCTCAGCTACTCAGGAGGCTGACACAGGAGGATTTCAAGATGGAGGCCAGCCTGGGTAACTTAATGAGACCCTGTCTCAAAACAAATTTTGTTCGTTTGTTCATTTATTGGTACCAGGGATTGAACCCAGGGGCATTTAACCACTGAGCCACATCTCTAGCCCTTTTTTATTTTTTAATTAGAGACAGGGTCTCCCTAAATTGCTAGGGCCTTGCTAAATTGCTGAGGCTGGCTTTGAACTTGCAGTCCTCCTCTATGTACCCTCCCTTCCCTTTGGTACTGCAAGTTCTCCTTTAGCCTTCCAAAAACTCACATTTTCTTTGGTTAGACATAGTCAATTTTTTGTTGCTTGAAACAAAAGAACGTTAAGAAACACAAAGGAACTGCATTCATGTAATCCCAGTAACTTGGAGCACCAGGCAGGATCACAAATCCAAGGCCAGTATCAACAATTTATCAAGACCCTTAGCAACTTAGTGAGAATCTGTCTCAAAATGAAAAGTAAAAAAAGACTGGGAATATGATACAGTGGTAAACCACCCCAATACCACAAAACATACCTTTACCCCCACACACAAAGGAATGAAAATAGTATCAGATGCTTCAGAAAAAAGAGTAAGTGTAGTGGCACCCCCTCCTCCACAGAAAATCTTAACTAAGCTTCTCCAGAAGTCTTCACCATAATTGATTTTAGGACTATCAATTAAAAAGTCTCTACAAAAGAGTTCAATATAGGTAAACTTCCTATTTTTCTGTTGCTCTATTACTTGGCCACTGGCCTGGAAGAAATCAGCACTCCAGGAGCTGGACACCCTCTTTACTTGTTTTTCACAAACATATTTCCAGTATAGTAGTTTGTAAAAGTGTGTTTGCAAATGCAAAATGTGATTTTAAAAAAAGATCCTTTAACAACACCTCTGGCCTTGAGCTGGGGCTTCATAGAGATGTCTACATTTCTAAGATAAGAGAAGTTACCAATTGGGCTCCCTGGTAACAGCTGGCAGGGGAAGAAAAAAAGGGGAGAAGAAGCTCTCCCCTTCTCAGTTGTTGTCTTTAAAGGGTTAACTTGTCCAAAACAGTGAAAGAAAAAGCTGCATTTATGTGAACTTCTGCAGACTGTGAACTTCTGAGCCTCTCCCCTTACATGCTGGGTATAAAGTTCTGAAACTACCTGAACTTTATATAGCTGGGGTTCAGGGAATTAATTGGTTACCGCGAAAGCTGTACCCTCTGAACCTGGCTGCTGCCAAATAAAACTGTTTCCTGCTATCTTTGGTGCCTTGCCTGATCTGTGCCCTACAATATAAGAAGAAGTAAATCATAAACAATTATTAAAAAGGAGCCTGACACATGTGGGGTAGAGCTGTGGCTCAGCGGTCGTGCATTTACCTGTCACGTGTGAGGTTCAATTCTCTGCACCACATATAATAAAATAAAATAAAGAGGTCTATCAACAGCTAATATATATATATATATATATATATATATATATATATATATATATATATATATATTTTTTTTTTTTTTTTTAAAGGAGCCTGGTGCAGTGGTACATACCTATAATTCCAGTGACTCAGGAGGTTAAGGCAGTAGAATCACAAGTTCAAATCCAGCCTCAGCAACTTAGCAAGGCCCTAAACAACTCAGCAAGACTCTGTCTCAAAAAAAAAAAAAAAAAAATACAAAAAGGGCTGGGGACGTGGGCTCAGTGGTTAAGCATCCCCTAGGTTCAGGTTCAATCCCCAGTACCAAAAAGAAAAGAAAGAAAGAAATTGAATGAAAACATATCAAACTAAAACAGTTGCAATTGATTAGTGGAAATATAGGTATTTATGAAGTTTTAAAAATTCTGTTATCTCCAAATTCACATTCAGTCCTCAGGCACTGGCCAATGGAGAGCCATCACCATTACTGTCCCTTCTAATTCAGTATACCATTTCAGCCTTCCCAAGTGTAGACAAGACATTTGTACCTTAAAGATATGACACAGACCTTCAATAGATGAATGAATAAAAAAATGTGGCATATATACACAATGGAATATTACTCAGCAATAAAAGAGAATAAAATCATGGCATTTGCAGGTAAATGGATGGAGTTAGAGAAGATAATGCTAAGTGAAGTTAGCCAATACGCAAAAACCAAATGCTGAATGTTTTCTCTGATATAAGGAAGCTGATTCATAGTGGGGTAGGGAGGAGGAGCATGGGAGGAATAGATGAACTCTAGATAGGGCAGAGGGGTGGGAGGGGAAGGGAAGAAATATGGGGTTAGAAATTATGGTGAAATGTGATGGACATTATTATCCAAAGTACATGTATAAAGACACGAATTGGTGTGAATATACTTTGTATACAACCAGAGATATGAAAAATGTGTGCTCTATATATGTAATAAGAATTTAATGCATTCTGCTGTCATATATAAATAAAAAAATTAAAAAAAAATACATGGCACAGAGAATCTTATTTTTTCCATCACTTTCAGAGTAAGCTGAAGCACTTGCTATGGAAATTGGGATCAGTCTCAGACTGCCCTGAGGTGCTAGGTAAGCAACCTGAAAGTACGGGGGAGTTAATGTTTAGTTGGGTATGAGGAAATTGACCAGTGAAGGAAAGAGCCAAGAGATAGTCTGCTCTTCTTTCCTTAATGAATAATTTCTAGACATCATGCAGTGATTTTGGCCTCTCAATCCTATATAACAGAGTAATTAGCTGTGTCTTCTAAAGTTATAGCCAGCTCTGTAGAACACCACTTTTATTTTCTTTTCCTTATTTCCTGGCTCATTCCTGTTTTTTCTTTACTTTTCGTTGTTCTGAAATTAAACCTTATCATGTAAACTTTGCCCTGAGCTCTGGTTTTCTAAGGAAATAGACTAAAACTCTATACTTCTATAATGAGTGGGGGAAGGAGGGGGAGGGGGAGGAGGGGGAGAAAAAGAGAATAATTAAAAAGAAGAACCAGGGGCTGGGGATGTGGCTCAGCGGTAGAGAGCTCGCTTATCATGTGCAGGGCACTGGGTTTGATCCTCAGCACCACATTAAAATATAATAATAATAATAATGGTATTGTGTCCAACTACAACTTAAAATTTTTAAAAAATAAATAAATAAATAATAAAAAGAAGAACCAGACAGGTTTGATAGCAGGCATCTGTAGTCCCAGTACTAAAGTGGCTGAAACAGGAAGGTGGCTTGAGCTCAGGATTTTGAGACCAGCCTGAGTAACATAGCAAGACCCTGTCTCAAAAAAGAACCAGAAATGAGTATAATATTAAGGAGAATACCTGCCATCTTACTGAGCATCTACTATTTGCCACACTGTATATTCATGTTCTTAATCCCTACAGCAGAAACATTTAAATGTGATCAACATAAAGTAATTGGTGAACTTATGGAAAAATGATTGAGAGAAATGATTAATCCTGGGTTAGATGGCCTGGATTTAGGAGTAAAGAGGAGATGATGACATAGATAATTAGAGGGCAAGACTGATGGCACATGACTGCAATCCCAGTGATGCAGGAGGCTGAGACAGGAGGATCTCAAGATCAAGGCTATCCTCAGCAACTAAGCAAGACCCTGTCTCAAAATAAAAAATAAAAAGGTGAGAGGATGTAGCTTAGTGGCAAAGTGCCCCTGGGTTCAATGCCCAGTTCTACCCCCAAATATAAAATTAAAAAACACAAAACCACACATGAAAAAGATAAATCCAAAACTAAAATAAAACACACCAAAACAAACAAACAAACAAAAAACAATGAAGAGGTAGAAAGTGACAGAAAGGAGGGGCTGGGATTGTGGCTCAGCAGTAGAGCACTCGCTATATTTTTTTTTTTTAATTTTTTTTTTTTTTAAAAACGCATTCCTCTCTGAGCATTTCAGCATTTGGAAAATGTTTCTAGCTTCTAAGGGAATCATGTCCAGATCAGAGGGCATGAGGAAATGCTTTCTGTCCAAGTCCCTCCGCCCAAGTCTTTCAGTGTGTCCCTGTACTATTCCCATGTTTTATTTGCTGGCACTTCCTGCTTAGCCTAGGCCAGGCTAGGAGTGAGTATGAAAAATAGAGTTTAGGTTCCTAAAGGACCCATATGCAAAACACAATGGGAGGGGACCATCCTAGAAACTCATGGCCATGACTCTTATCTTCATGAAAGGAACCTGAGGTCAGACAGTAAAGGGAGATGTTGGTCCACACCCTTTAGCCTGGCCTCCATCAGGGACCCTCAAACTCTAGATCCAGATATTTCATCAGTAGCTAGTACTCCTGAGAGGAGAGGGAGACCTTAAACCCAGACTCACTCCCAAGAGCTCATAGCAGTGTCTTCTCATTTAGTAGTGATTCATTCATTCAACTAATACTGAGTACCTACTATGTGCTAGATATTCTGCTGGGTAATACCATGAACAAGATCTTGACATTATGATTTGACTTTCTAGAGAGGGTAGGCAGTAACATATTTAAGGGAGGGCAGTAACATATTTAAGGAAAGCTGGAGTCCATTCCAATCAATGAATGTCTCTAAAGGATAGAATTATTCCTAAACTCTGACCAGCTCAGAAACCAGCCATTAATGCAAGATGTTAATGGTTAACTTTTCTGTAGTGAAAGGATGAAACCAACTTGACAAGACCTGGCTAATTCCCTCCCCCCCCAACAGTGAGAGTTCCCAGGTAGTCACTGAGAATAGCCTTGGGGCGGTGTACTGAGGCATTATTCTCCTTCTCAGGCCTGTGGTCCCATTCAAATTCCATCTGAGAGCCAACCAGGCCCTGCCGATTATACCATGCCATCAGCTACCTCATCCAGTGAGATCTGAGTTTTCATCCTCTCCTTCTCCTCTAGTGCCACTGCACTTGGACATGATTCCAGTGTACTGTATCTTACTGTGGACTGTGATTGTGCATTTTACCCATGAGACTTAGTCCTCTCCTCAAGGGCAGATATTAATTTTGGAAATATATCTATGCTACTTTTTTTCTTCTTTCTTTCTGGAAATTGATTAATTTATAGTAGTGGGAACTGAACCTAGGGATGTTTTACCATTGAGCTACATCCCTAGACCCTGCTTTTTCTTAATATTTATTTTTTAGTTGTAGGTAGACACAATATCTTTATTTCATTTTTTTAAAATATTTGCTTTTTAGTTGTAATTGGACACAATACCTTTATTTTATTTATTTATTTTATGTAGTGCTGGGGATCGAACCCAGGGGCTTACACATGCTAGGCGAGTGCTCTACCACTCAGCCACAACCCCAGCCCCCTAGCCCTTTTATTTTTTATTTTGAGACAGGATCTCACTAAGTTTCTGAGGCTGCCCTTAAGATTGAGATCTCCAGGCTGGGGTGGTGGCTCTGTGGTGGCGCACTCGCCTGGCACGTCTGAGACACTGGGTTCCATCCTCAGCACCACATTAAAAATAAATAAATAAATGAATAAAGGTATTGTGTCCATCTACTAAAATATACTTTAAAAATACTTTTAAAAAAATCAAGATCCTCGGGCTGGGGATATTGCTCAGTTGGCTGCTTGCCTAATATGCACAAGGTCCTGGGTTCAATCCCCAGCATCACAAAGAAAAAAAAGATTGAGATCTCCAGACTTCAGCCTCCCTAGTCGCTGGATTACAGGTGTGTGCCACAGCACCTGGTTAGTGTTGGGGTTTGAATCTAGGGCCTGGTGTATGCTAAGCATGTGCTCTACCACTGAACTATACCCGAAGCTCCTAGCTACACGCACACGCCCACACGCGCACACACACACATGCCCGCACACACATAGATAGATAGATAGATAGATAGATAGATTTTTTTTTTTTTTTGTACCATGGATTGAACCCAGAGGCACTTAACCACTGAGCCACATCCCCAGCCATTTTTATTTTGAGGCAGTGTTTCACTAAGTTTCTTAGGGCCTTGCTAAATTGCTGAGGCTGGCTTTTAAACTTTTGATTCTCCTGCCTTAGCCTCCCAAGTCGCTGAGATTATAGGCATGTGCCATCACACCTGACTTACCTACTATTTTTGATAGTGAAGCAATAATTAATATTGGATTTTTCACTATATGCATCAGGCACTATGCTAAATATTTCACAGAGATTACTTTATTTAATTGAGGAGGTAAGAATCATTAGTATTCCACTTTTACAGTGAAAGAAGAGGCTGAAGGACTTGTGCAGAATTACACAGTAAATCAACTACAAGCTGGATCTCTGGTTCTAAAGTTCATGTTTTTTTCAGGATACTACTTTGCCTTTTTTTTTTTTTTGGTGCTGGGGATCAAACCCAGGGCCTTGTGCATGCAAGGCAAGCACTCTACTAACTGAGCTATATCCCCAGCCCTACTTTGCCTCTTCTAATGTTATTTTTTCCTCCAGGGAGTACTAAGAATTGAACACAGGGGCATTTTATCACTGTGCTATATCCCCAGCCCTTTTTTTCTTTTTTCTTTGGAGAAAGGGTCCTCCTAAATTAGAGGCTGGCCTTGAACTTGGAAACCTTCTGCTTTAGCCTCCTGGATATCTGGGATTACAGGCATACATCACTGCACCTGATTTTTTCTAGTTGGTTATTGATCTCTGAAATTCCAGTGCCAAGAATGATGTTTGACTCATATTAAGGACATAATGAATAAATGTATGGTCCAAGCACTCAAAAAGTGGCAAACAAACACAGAAGATGTGACTAGCATCAGTAGATCAGTGATTCTCATAAGTACCGCCCATGCAAAACATACACACCTAGATATTTGTATAGTTATCACATGCTAGGAATACAAGTGAACTAGCCTGGGCACACAATTTCTCAACAATTCTTCTTTCTTTCATGTTGTAGGAGATTTGTGTGATGTATCAATATTCCAGATCTAACACAGCTGTGGAAGTCAGTAATCCACAGTACTAATTGTATGCTCTGCTCTCTATTGGCCCAGGGCTTTCTCCATGCCAAGGAATCCTGCTTGGCTGTAGGTAGCTGCAGCTTGTGATTGTGAGGTATTTAAGATTTTTAGGAACAATCCTCAAAAAATGGAGAGAAAATAACTATGGGTAAATACTTCAATATCCTCATCTTCCCTGGGACAATTCTGTAGTGTGATTCACAATTTCTCAGAGAGCTCCCTGGGCACATTGAGCCCTGTTGCCCAGAGTATTATTAACCAGTTCATACACTGACTTTTCTCCCTTTTCTGTCTCATTTCCCTATTCTTTTCCCCTTCCTCCTCCTTCTCCTCATTTTTCTTTCTTTCTTCTTCTCCTTCTTCTTCTTCTTCTTCTTAATGTGTGTGGGAGTGGTGCTGGGATAGAACTTAGGGCCTCCATTGAGCTATAGCCCTCCTCTGAAACTCCCTTCCTTCTGATTCCTGGAGTCATCTCCCAAATAAATTGTGTGTACTCAAGTCCTTGTCTTAGGATTTGATGTTGGAAGAATCCCAACTAAGACACTTGCCATCTATGTATTTATATTCTTGTTTTGTTTTCATGGTGTTGGAGATCAAACCCAGAGCCTTATGAACACTAGACAAGCACTCTATCACTGATACATACGTATGTGTGTGTGTGTATATATATATATCATGTGTATGTGTATACACACACACACACACACACACACACACACACACATACATACCAGGGATTGAACTCAGGGCACTTAACCATTGAGCCACATCTCCAGCCCTTTTTGTATTTTATTTAGAGACAGGGTCTCACTAAATAGCTGAAGCTGGCTTTGAATTCTCAATACTCCTACCTCAGTCTCCTGAGCTGCTGGGATTATAGGCATGTGCCACCACGCCCGGCTATATTTATATTTTTAATCTCTGCTTGGTATTTATATTCTTTTTTTTTTTAAACAATAAATCCAGGATCCTTGATTTTCTGATGCAGCTACATTAGTAGACTATCAAGTAAGAATCCTTTTATTTTTTTAAGAGAGAGAGAGAATTTTTCAATATTAATTTTTTAGTTTTCGGCGGACACAACATCTTTGTATGTGGTGCTGAGGATCGAACCCAGGCCGCACACATGCCAGGCAAGCGCTACCGCTTGAGCCACATCCCCAGCCTGGTATTTATATTCTTTAACAAGGCAACCATTGTTCTCTTTTAGCATATTACAAACTATTTCTTATCTCTGTGTTTTTTATTTTAACTATATATTATAATCAAAGTTACTAAAATAATCTTTCTATTTCTTGGTTTGTGATTTTATCATAAAAATTCAGTTCCTTTTCAATGCCTATAAACATGGCGAAAGTTTATTTATTTATTTTTTTGAGGGGTACTGTGGATTAAAGTCAGGTGAACTGAACCACTGAGCCACATCCCCAGCCCTATTTTGTATTCTATTTAGAGACAGGGTCTCTCTGAGTTGCTTAGTGAGACCTTGTCTCTAAATTTTTTTTTGCTGGCTTTGAACTTGCAATCCTCCTGTCTCAGCCTCCCCAGCTACTGGGATTAAGGCATGTGCCACCATGCCCTGCTGGAAAGTTGATTTTAAAAATTTTTTGTATTTTAAAAACAGGTGTTTTAAAAGTGGGTTATAGGACATAAACTGGAAAAGGTTAAAAGCTATTACTTTAGAGATGATATTTTCCCATGAAAAACCTTAAAATTTTTTTAATATATTTTTTTTAGTTGTAGTTGAACACAATACCTTTATTTTGTTTATTCATTTTTATGTGGTGCTGAGGATCAAACCCAGGGCCCCAACCCCAGTGAGGCGAGTGCTCTACCACTGAGCCACAATCCCAGTCCCTTAAATTTAATTTATTAGCAATTTATTTATTTTGTGCCAGGCATGGTGTCGCATGCCTATAATCCCAATGGCTGTGGAGGCTGAGGCAGGAGGATTGTGAGTTCAAAGCCAGCCTCAGCAAAAGCAAGGTGCTAATCAACTCAGTGACACTATGTCTTTAAATAAAATATAAAATAGGGCTGGGTATGTGGCCCAGTGGTCTAGTGCCCTTGAATTCAATCCCTGGTACCAAAAAAATAAAAAAGAATTTATTTATTTTGTGTACTGGGAAATGAACCTGGGGTACTCTACCACTGAGATATACCCCCAACTCTTTTTATTTTTAAATTTGAGATGGGGTCTTGCTAATTTAACAGGCTAGCCCAAATTTTCCATCCTCCTGCTTCAGCATCCTGAGTAGCTGGGGTTACAAGTATGTACCATCCCACCTAGCTGTCATTAAATTTGTATCATTTTGTTTTGGGTTTGGGTACAGGGCCTTTTACCTACAAAGCAAGCTCTGTATCTTTTTTTTTTTTGTTTGTTTGTTTGTTTTTTTAGTTGTAGAGGGACACAATACCTTTATTTTGCTTATTTAGGTTTTTGGTTTTTTTTCAATGTGGTGCTGAGGATCGAACCCAGTGCTTCACGCATGCTAGGCAAATGCTCTGCCACTGAACCACAACTCCAGCCCCTCTGTATCATTTTGACAGGCAGAAATAGAGAGAGGGAACATTCTCAGAGCATTGTTAACAAATGTACATGGGCAAGAAGGACCAAGGTATATTGAATCAGTGGGCTACTTCAGCTAGTGCAAAGGTTCACATAAACATTGCTTAAATAATAAATTTGGATTTTGCAGACACAGTAAAATTCTCTTCGTTGTTGTTAACATGTCTTATACATGCTAAGTGGAAGCTCTAACATTGATCTATATCCTCAGCCCTTTTAAAAATATTGAGATAAGGGGTTGGGGATGTGGCTCAAGGGATAGCGCGCTGGACTGGCATGCGTGCGGCCGGGGTTCCATCCTCGGCACCACATACAAACAAAGATGTTGTGTCCGCCGAAAACTAAAAAAAAAAATAAATAAATATTAAAATTCTCTCTCTCTTAAAAAAAAAATATTGAGATAAGATCTCACTAAATTGTCCAGGCTGGCCTCGAACTTGCACTTCTCCTGCCCTAACCACCCAAATAGCTGGGATTATAGGTGTGTGCCACCAATGGCAAAACTAGCTTGTTTGCCAATTACTTGCTTGCTTTCCTTTCTTTTTTTCTGATTTACCACTGAGCTACATCCCAGTTCCTGAAAGGGTCTTACATTGTACTTGTGTAAGAGGAATTTGATATAAATTGGGATGTGATGGTGCTAGCCTCTGGCTGGTAAGTTTTGTTTTGTTCCCTCCTGCAATGTATTTTTGTTTTTGTTCTTTTTTATTTATTTATTTATTTATTTTTTGTAGTTGTAGATGGACAGAATGCCTTTATTTTATTTGTTTTATTTTATTTTTTTATGTTGTGTTGAGAATGGAGCCTAGTGCCTCACACATGTTAGGCAAGTGCTCTGCCACTGAGCTACAGCCACAGTCCTGCACTGTAGTATTTTTAATATATTATTTTATCAATTTTTTATAACTTTATTTTATTTATTTATTTTTAAATATATTTTTAGTTGTAGTTGGACACAATACCTTTATTTTATTTATTTATTTATTTTATGTGGAGCGGAGGGTCAAACGCAGTGTCTCTAGGCAAGTGCTAGGCAAGTGCTCTACCACTGAGCCACAAACCCATCCCTGCAATGTAGTTTTATTTTGTTCTTCAAGTACTTGGAATTTAACTCAAGGCTTTCAACTTGCTAAACAAGCAGTCCACCACTGATCCATACCCCAGCCCACAAGATGTAAATGTTTTGTAAAAGTGTCATTTGCTTTTCTTTTCTCTGTCTCTCTTTTTCTTTCTTTCTTTTTTTTTTGTATTGGGGATTAAACCCAGGGGTGCTTTACCACTAAGCTACATCTCCAGTCCTTTTTTTTTTCCAAATTTTATTTTTTAGTTGTAGATGGACATAATATCTTTATTTTATTTATTTATTTTTATGTGGTGCTGAGGATTGAACCCAGGGCCTCGCATGTGCTAGGCAATCGCTCTACCACTGAGCCACAACCCCAGACCCCCCAAGTCTTTTTTATTTTTCATTTTGAAACAGCATTTTGTTATATTTCCAAGGATCTCACCAAGTTGCTTAGACTGGTCTTGAACTTGTGATTCTCCTGTCTCAGCCTCCAGAATAACTGGGATTAGAGGTATGCATCACTGTGCCAGGCCAAAGTAAAGGCTTCTAAGTACAAAAAACCAAAATATGATGAGAAGGGTAGGGGATTTAGCTCAGTGGCAGAACCCTTGCCTAGCATGCACAAGGCCCTGAATTCAGTCCTTGGCCCTGAAAAAACAACAACATGATAAAAGGATTATGTGTGAAAATTAATTGGGTAAAACATGAAAATAAACAGAGTAATTGTCAAGAATGAAGAAACATCAGCAGGCCAAAGCCTGGGTAATAAGAGCCTGAATTAGGGGGGTACTTTCTTACTAGAATAAGGTAAAAGTACTTTTATATAATCTGTATTTTGTTTTATTTTCTTCTGGCAGTATTGGGGTTTAAAACCAGGACCTTATACATGCTAGTTCTACCACTAAGCTATATTCCCAGCCTGGTAAAATACTTTCAGATGGTGAAAAATTGGTGCTGAGGATGTAGCTCAGTGGAAGAGTGCTGGTTTAGCATGCTCAAGGCTCTGGTTTGATCTGGGGGAAAAAAATGCAGGTGGATGGTGAAAAATTGTACATCTGGGAAGATGATCCTTGTCTGCTCCCAGGGTCAAAAGGAGGAGACACCTCTTCTCTGAGCTCATCAGGATAGTGAAGTCCTGCATATAACTAGAAAGAGGGAGTGTTATAGGTGGGGCTGGCAGGGCAGGGCTGGCAAGGCAAGGGAAGAACCACAGAAGGAAGTAGATGGCCTAAGTCATATGGCAGTGTGGATTTCCCCTGTCAACTGCACTTCCTAATTTTTCATCTTTCTGTTGCACATGTTACCCACAGATGTTGCTGTGTGTTAAAAGTGGGTAGAAGTGATTGATTTATTTATTCAGTTGACAGATATTTAACGATGAATCACTTGCCAGGAATTTTTTGTGAGGAAAGTGGTTGTTGGTCAGAGAGTTCAAGGAGGGCAATCTGGACAGAGGAACTAACATGGACCAAGTTTTAGAGGAATGGAACAGGATGTTACATTCCAGGAATAAGAAGGAAGCCTACGGGCTTGTGGCTAAATGGTAGAACGCTTGCCTCGCATGTGTGAGGCATTGGGTTTGATCCTCAGCATCACATACATAAATAAAATAAAGGTATTGTGTCCATCTACAACTGCAAAAAAAAAAAAAAAAAAAAGAAAAAGAAAGAAAGAAAAGAAAAGAAGAAGGAGGAGGAGGAGGAAGAAGAAGAAGAAGAATGATGAAGCCTAGAATTCCAGGTAGAAAAGTGGGAGTTAAAACTCAAGAGTTAGGAAGGGGCCAATACAGGAAAAACCTTAAATGCCACATAAATATGTTTAAATATTCATTAACAATATAAAGGGGAAAAAGTTAGACTTCTTCATGCTAGTGTGAAAGTTGTCAGAGTCAAAATGGAGATGCTTGTGTCAAGCCCTAACCAAAACAAAACAAAAAGATAAATAAAGCTGGGATATTATGAGGTAGGAGATGTCATTGCTTATATGCCTGATAATAAGAACTATCACAACAGACTGCTAGAATTACATCTTTACACAAAGGTCACTGCAACCTTCAACAGAAAAGATTTCTGCAAGGACATCCAACCAATTACTCTTGGACTGACACCAATCTTGTTACTGATTCTTATAGCCAAAGATTATTGTTTCAGAATATCTTATATAATCCTCTTTATTTTGCACCCCCCTTTTTTTGGTACCAGGGATTGAATCCAGGGGTGCTTAAACACTGAGTCACATCCCCAGCCCTTTTTATTTATTTTGAGACATGGTCTCTCCTGAGCTGCTGGGATTACAGTTATTGCCTGGCTATTTTGCCTTTAAAAACTTCCCCTAACCTCAGTCTCCTTGAATATGCACACGGTTTATGGTACAGGTATTTCCACTGCAGTGCTACTCCCAAATTTACTTGTTAATTTTTTAAGAATCTTTCTGTTATTTACGCTGACACTAGACCCAAAGTAAATTTCAGAAGGTTTAGAAGTTTGAAGGTTTGAATGTAAAGATGAATAAATAAAGTACCAAAAGAAGAAATAGAATATTTGTATAGTAAGGTGGGAAGGGCTTTCTTCACTTGACAACCAAAGCCAGAAAATAAAAAGAACATTATTAACAATTTTCATGAAACTAAAAATTCTTCAGCAAAAGACATCTTAAACAAGATTAACAGACAAAGGCTGACAGAGTAGCGCACACTTGTAATTCCAGCTATTTGGGAGGCTGAGGCAGGAGGATAACAAGTTCCAGGCCAGCCTGGGCAACTTAGCTGGACCCTATCTCAAGATAAAATAAAATAAAGGGATGGGGATGTAGCTCAGTGGTAAAGTGTTTGCCTAGCATGTATGTACAAGGTCCTAGGTTCAATCCCTAGAACTGCTAAATAAATAAATAAATAAAATTTAATGAATATGGTCGGCCAGGAGTGTAGCTTAGTAGTAGAGTGCTCACTTGGCATGTGGAAGGCCTTGGGTTCAATCCCCAGTACTGCAAGAAAAAAAGAACAGATTAAAATACATTTAACAAATAACCCAATCAATAAATGGGCCAAGGAACTGAACAGACACTTCACAGAAGATGATATACAATCAATCAACAAATATATGAAAAATGTTCAACATCTCTAGCAATTAGAGAAATACAAATCAAAACTACTCTTAAGATTTCATCTCACTCCAGTCAGAATGGCAGCTATCAAGAATACAAACAACAATAAGTGTTGGTGAGGATGTGGGAGAAAAGGCATACTCATACATTGCTGGTAGAACTGCAAATTGGTGCAGCAGTATGAAGATTCCTTGGAAAATTGGGAATGAAACCACCATTTGACTCAGCTATCCCAGTCCTCGGTCTATACCAAAAGGACTTAAAAAAAACAGCATACTACAGGGACACAGCCACATCAATGTTTATAGCAGCACAGTTCACAATAACTAAACTGTGGAAACAACCTAGATGCCCTTCAGTAGATGAATGGATAAAGAAAATGTGGTATATATACAAAATTGAATATTATTCAGCATTAAAAGAGAAAAAATCATGGCATTTGCAGGTAAATGGATGGAGTTGGAGAATACAATGCTAAGTGAAATTTGTCAAATGCTGAATGTTTTCTCTGATTTAAGGATGCTGATTCATAATGGTTTGGGGTGGGGGGTATGGGAGGATTAGATGAACTCTAAAGAATGCAAAGGAGAGGTAGGGGAAGGAAGGGGGCATGGGGATAGGAAACACAGTGGAATGAGATAGACATCACTACCCTAAGTACATGTACGAAGACACGAATGGTATGACTCTACTTTGTGTACAACTAGAGATATGAAAAATTGTGCTCTATATGGGTTACATGAATTGTAGCACATTTGGCTGTCATATATAACAATTTAAAATTTAAAAAAGACAAATGACAAAATTGGAAAAAAAATTGCAATATTTAATGGTCAAAGAGTTCAATTTTATTTATTTTCTTTTTGCAGTACTATGGCTAGAACCCAGAGGCACTCTACCCCTGACCTACAACTTCAGTCCTTTTTATTTTTTATTTTAAAGCAGAGGCTCACTAAATTGACCAAACTGGCCTCAAACGTGCAATTCTGCCTCAGACTTATGAGTTGTTAGGATTACGAGTATGCACCACCATGCCTGGCATCATTTTATGCCAGCCATGGTGGCACATGCCTGTAATCCCAGTTCTTAGGAGATTGAGAAAGTGATCTCAAGTTTGAGGCCAACATTAGAAATTATGGAAACCCTCAGCAACTCAATGAGACCCTGTCTCAAAATAAAAACAAAAAGGACTAAGGATGTAACTCAGTAGTAAAGTGCACCTGGGTTCAATCCCTAGTACAAAAAAAAAAAAAAAAAAAAGAATTTACTCCAAAGAAATGAATACTAGAAAAACGACAAGGAAGTTTACTGTGTTGTTTAGAAGAAAGAAAAATTATCCAAATACTCACAAGAAGGAAGCTGGCAAAATAATACATTTTGCACACATAAAATAAAAGCCATGGGGCTGGGGTTGTGGCTCAGTGGTATAGCGCTCTCCTAGAATGCCTGAGGCACTGGGTTTGAATCTCAGCACCATATTAAAAAATAAATAAAATAAAGATATTGTGTCCACCTAAAACTTATATATATATATATAATATATATGTGTATATATATAATATATATATATATTTTTTTTTAATTTATTTTTTATGTGTAGATGGACACAACACAACACAACTTTATTTTTATGTGGTGCTGAGGATCCAACCTGGGTCCCGCCAGTGCTGCTAGGCGAGCACTGTACCACTGAGCCACAATCCCAGCCCCAAAAACAAATATTAAAACAAACAAACAAACAAACAAAAACATATGGGGCTGGGGTTGTGGCTCAGTGGTAGAGTGTTCACCTAGCACGTGTGAGGCCCTGGGTTAAATCCTCAGCACCACATAAAAATAAATAAATAAAGGTATTGTGTCCAACTACAACTAATAAATAAATATTTTTTAAAAATATGGTAAAATATGGTAACAACAAAGATAAAATATATACATAAATATTGTTGTTTTTGAAGAATATCTGTGATACTTTGTTAAGTGGGGAAAAAAAAAAAACAAGGACTATGGGGTTAAAAGAGGGTTTAGCATTAGCTATGTTCAGCTTACTCAGCAACAAGGATCAAAGTCCTTAAGGCTTCAAAAGGCCAGGTTGCTAGTTACTGTCCCTGGATCAAGATTGTGCAAGATGAGGCAGGAGGCTGGTCATGAGTTTGGGGTGTATGTGTGGGGATTTCTTCCTCAGCTCTGTCTCAATCAGTACAGAGCCTGAGCCAGAGCCCTGTGTTGGAGCCTGCGTTTCTCTTTCCAGGGAGAATATGGGTGAAGGTTAAAATCCCATGTATACATCAATGGGCTACTTATTAGGGTAATAAACTGAGTTCTTTGAGCTCTGTTGGTGCTTGGCTTTCAGAACTTCATTCTTTTTCTAGGAATACAGCAATAAGCCTTGGTTATAAGGCTGCCCTTTTACCTAAAGACCAACTACATTCAACTGCATGGCTATGTTCTTGTCCAATTGCCAGAAAGATAAATCAGTCCATTTTAGAGGGGCAAAAGGATCATGAAATTTCAGGGTTTTAAGAAGTGAAACAGTAGGCATCTGCAAAACACTAATTAAAACTTCACAAAAAAAAAAAAAAAAAAGAAGAAGGAGAAGAAGAAGAAGAAGAGGAGGAGGGTAACATTAGATTGGATAGAGAGAAGTGATAAGAGGGGAGGGGAGGGGAGGGGAAGGGGGAATGGAAGGACAGCAGAATAAAATAGACATTATTATTGCAGTGGGTATATTCATGACTGCATGACCAATGTAATTCTGCAACCTGTGCACTCAGAAAAATGAGAAATTATATCCTATCTGATTCAAATGTTAAAAACAAAACAAAAAAATAAATAAATAAACCTTCACATAAGCCTCTGGGATTCCAGTAAAATCTTAGGAAGCTAAATAGCTTCTTCCTTAGACAAAAATCCTTTAGGATCTGGGCAATGGACAGACTGAGATATTATTACTTAAGTGGCCAATTAGTAGTTAATTAGAGCTCTGAAACTCCCTGCCCAAGCCCTGCCTGGAAATCCTCTTGAGACAAAAGCAGTAAATTCAGTTTGTAACTCTGATCAAAAAACATTCTTCAGGACTGGGGATGTAGCTCAGTTTAAGAACTTGCTGCACATACACAAGGCCCTGGTTTTGATCCCCAGCACCACACACACACACACAAATGTTCTCCAGTGAAAATCCCCACATTGGGGGTTGCGGGTATAACTCAGTGGTAAAGCATGTACTTAGCATGTACAAAGCCCTGGTTTCAATCCCCAGCACACACAAACCCATACAAGAAAGTAAAAAAGGAAGGAAGGGGGAAAAAAATAAGCCCTATACTGTTTTGTTCCACCTAAGGTCCAATTCTTATGTAAAAAAGAATTACAAATGTTATCTTGCTTTGTTTTGTGTTTTTGGTACTGGGTATTTAACTCAGGGAGGCTTTATCACTCATATCCTCAGCCCTTTTTATTTTTTATTTTGTCTTGCTAAGTTAACTAGAACCTCACTAAGTTTTTGAAGTTGGCTTTGAACTTGTGATCCTCCTGCCTCAGCCTTCTAAGTAGCTGGGATTACAAGTGTGCTTCAACATACCTGGCTTTTTTTTTTTTTTTCAGGGGGTGTGGTACCAGGAATTTAACCCAGGAACCCTTGACTGCTAAGCCACATCCTCAGCCCTATTTTGTATTTTATTTAGAGACAGGGTCTCACTGAATTGCTTAGCACCTTGCTTTTTGCTGAAGCTGGCCTTGAACTCACAATCTTCTTGCCTCAGTCTCCCAAACTGCTGGGATTAGAGGTGTGTGCCACTGTGCAGTCCTGACACATTGTTTTGTTTTGAAAAAAAAAAGAAGTCACAGTGAGAGTCCCAGGCCTAGATTAGTTATCCCTAAGTAAAATTCTCTTCTGTCAGCAATTCTGGACCATCATCTAGACCAAAGTGGTTGTGGTTGGCTAAATGTAAGTGGAAGGTGATTTGCAATGCTCCCTGCCCCTAGTAAACTCAGAAAGTAATAAATACCTGGAGGAACTATATTTTATTTTATATTTAACCTTGATAGTCTATGGTAAGGAAGCAAGTACCTCAGTCTCTGAAAGTGAAATAGAGAAATTGATTAGTTTAGTAAATACCTGTTCAGCACATTCTCTGTACCTTACATGAAAAGGGGATTGTATACTCATGACAGATACAGATGAATGGGATGAGGAGAAGATTCTATCAGTCTCCTTGCTCCAACTTGGTCCCATTTTCATTCTCATGACACTCAAAAATGAGATTATCAAATGTGTAGTTAGCCACCTGCTATGATTTAGATATGTTTTGTCTCCTAGAATGCTTGCAGTAGTTTAATCCCAAAAGTCATATGCTAATAGTGTTGAGAGGTGTTTAGAGGTGGAGCGTTTAGAAAATGATTAAGGTTAGATATAATCATTAGGATGGAGTACTCATTATTGAATCCTGATGGCTTTATAAGAAGAGTAATAGAAGCCAGACACAAAGATA
Source organism: Marmota flaviventris (assembly GCF_047511675.1). NCBI lineage: Eukaryota > Metazoa > Chordata > Mammalia > Rodentia > Sciuridae > Marmota > Marmota flaviventris. The sequence goes on along the minus strand of NC_092507.1, from coordinate 35,120,603 downwards.
CACATTATCTGTCTTTTGCCATGTAATGACTTGTGCCACTTCGGGACTCTGCCAGCAAGGACATCTTCCAGCTGTGGTTGTAGCTCAGTGGTAGAGTGCTTGCCTAACATGTGTGAGGCACTGGATTTGATTCTTAGCACCACATAAAAATAAATAAATAAAATATTATGTCATATACAACTAGAAGAAGAAGAAGAAGAAGAAGAAGAAGAAGAAGAAGAAGAAGAAGACTACGACGACCATCTTCTGTGAAGTGATGCAGCTAAAGGAGGCCCTCACAAGTGCCTGCACTTCTAGCCTCCAAAGCTGTGAACTAAGTAAATCTCTTTATTTTTTATTTTTTTTTTTTTTGCAGTATTGGGGATTAAATCTGGTAGCTCTGCCACTGAGCTACATCCCCAGACTTTTTCATTTTTTGAGACAGTGTCTTGCTAAATTGTTCAGGCTGGCCTCAAACTTATGATCCTCCTGCCTTAGCTTCCTAAGTTGCTGGGAATTACAGGCCTGTGCCACTGCTCCTGGCTGTCTGTTCTTTATACAGTTAGCTTGCCTCAGGTATTTCATTACAGAAACAAACAAACAAACAACAACAACAAAAAACTGGCTAATAAACCAACTGAGAGAAATAACCTTTTCCCTGAAGTATCATGCATCCATTTCCACATTCACTGAGCACCAATTGCTTATAGGCCATGTTCTGGATGCTGGTATACACAAGTGAGGTTGTAGCCCAGCCCTAAGGAATAGATAGTTCTATATAATGGTTCTCAACTTGTTCCTCTTCAATGCTCCAAGTTATTTATAGCCAACGTAACCTTGACTCACTATGATCATGGTCAGCTGGGAGAAGAGAAAAAATAATAAATGATTACAAAATCTTGTTATGAGGGGCTGGGGATGTGGCTCAAGCGGTAGCGCACTCGCCTGGCATGCGTGCAGCCCGGGTTCGGTCCTCAGCACCACATACAAACAAAGATGTTGTGTCCGCCGAGAACTAAAAAATAAATATTAAAATTCTCTCTCTCAAAAAAAAATCTTGTTATGAGTGCTATCTGTGACAGAAATATACAGAGTATGGTGGAAATTCAGAGGAAGGGGCACTGAAAATCAAACTGGGTATGGGGAGTCTATCAGGAAAGGTGTTCAAGAACTGGTAATATCTCAGTTCTGGACAAGCAGGAATTAAACAGAGAGGGTACAGGATGTGAAAGAACAAAGAAATCTGCAATATTACCCTCCATGCAATCAGTGCTTTATGACTAGAGCACTGTGAGATGTATGTGAGAGAGAAGAGACAAGGGTCAGGTTGTAGAGGGTCTGTATGTTCAGCTAAGGAAGGAGATTGAGTTTTATGCTAAACCAAATGCTATGGGGAGGTCTCAGTGAGAAGGGGTTGGAAATCATGTCACATTAAGGAATAGTTGGGGCAACAAGGATGTTTAAGTTGAGAAAGAGAAGAGTTAGGGGAGATAAATCTGGCTGGTTTCAGACACGTGCAGACTTTTTAAATTAGTTACTTCAGAATTAGAAAGGGCCAACCTTCTAACCTTCTTCCCTTTTTTTTTTTTGGTGCGGGGGATTGAACTCAAGGGCACTAGACCACTGAACCACATCCCCAGCTCCCTATTTTGTATTTTATTTAGAGACAGTGTTTCACTGAATTGCTTATTGCCTCACGGTTGCTGAAGCTGGCTTTGAACTCTCAACCCTCTTGTCTCAGTTTCCATAGCTGCTTGGATTACAGGTGTGTGCTAGTGGCCAACCTTTCCCGAGGCTTGGTGAATCATACATGACAATCAGGTTAGGGGCAGGTTATCAGACCTCTACTAACATCTTTTGTCAAGTGCCCCAACTGTTCATCAATCTGGGATAGCCCTCTCTCAAAACCCACTCTTTTGTCTTAAGAGTTCTCAAATTAGGGTCCATCTGTCTGCCTGACATTCCTCTGGTGATGGTAGGAGAGAATGTAGTGATGCCTCTAGTTGCAGAATTATGGCCTATAATCAGCCAAGGGAACATGTTTAAGGATGTTGTGAAAGGTTGGATCACATCTGTGGTTAGAGGTGTGGTGGAGTTAGGAGTGAATCAGAGTGAGGCATTCTTGCCCAGAGGTAAAGTTCTCCTTTTCCATCTATGTGCTTTCTCAGAACCTTTTGTGGTTTATTTCTGTTTTCTCCTGTCAAACCAAAGAGATATTATAGTCCCCAAATCATCTTTCTTCTAACTGCAGTGCTTCTGGTGAGCAAGGCACTCTTTTCTGGAAGCTCTGGCCAGTGCAATGACTATAAGTATGAATGCATTAAAAAAAGGTAAAGGATTTTCTTTCCTGATTTCAGATTGAGCTGATTCTGCTAGCCAGGATAAATGGATCAGAAGATTAGATAGGAGAGAAATCTACCAGTCATTTATTTAACTTTCTCTAGTTCAGTGGTTCTCAATCGGTGGTGATTCTGTACCCTGGGGGACAGTTGGCAATGTGTGTCGGGGATACTTCTACCATCTAGAGGGCAGAGGCCAGGATATTGCTAAACATCCTATTATGCACAATTCAACCCCCAAACAAGGAATTATCAGATCTCAATGTCAATAGTGCTGTGGTTGAAAAATAACTGAAAAAATATTTACTTCTACAGGGATTTGGTGCTAAGAAAAAGAATCTGAGAATTAACTACTCCCTGGAGCATCAGATGGCTGGAGATAAAAACCAACTTTAATTCTATAAACTTAAGCTAAAAATCTGCTACTTGTCTGGCTCACAACTATCCATGGTTGATTCATGTCCTTTTTACAACTCTGGTCTGAAATGTTTCTGTATATTCATTGTAGATCTCTTAAAATTGGGCGGGTGGAGGGCCTGGTGTTGGTGGCACATGCCTGTAATGCCATCTACCTGAGAGGCTAAGGTAGGAGGATGGCAAGTTTGAGGCCAGACTGGGCAGCTACATTCCTATCTCTATAATGATTTTTTGATAGACTAAAATAGCGGGTATCAAAAAAAAAAAAAAAAAGAAGAAAAGAAATATGTATCATCTTTGATTAAATGTTTCTCAAACTGCTACCCATAGACCTCTGTGGGTTCAAATATAACTTCATAAATCGAGTTCTTGTAAATTTAATGATCCAAGTGTTTCCTTAGTGTTTTTTGGAGCTGGGGTTGCAGTTCAGTGGTAGAGTGCTTGCCTAGCATGTGTGAGGCACTGGGTTTGATTCTCAGCACCACATATAAGTAAATAAATAAAATAAAGGTCCATCAACAACTAAAAAAAATAAAAATAAAAAAAGAACATGTTTTTCTTTCAGTGATAATAAAAAAAATTAACATGAACATATTCCAAATAATTTAGATAACCTCATAAATGGGTGCTTTCCTGTGAATATGGTTTCCTTGATTTTATTTTTCATTTATTATAATTACATGAAAACATTTTGGTTTAATGGTTTATAGGTTTAATTTTAATGGTTTATGAGTTTATGGTAGGCTAGTATTTAGTTTAGCAAGACTTAATGTTAAAATGATTGCTGCCTTAGGACCTTGCTTTAAACTCATTTATTGAATTGCCTTACCAGTAAGCAACATAGAAGAGACAATGGCTATTGATGAGTCAGGTAACTGTCTCCCACAGCAAATTAGTGCTGTGAAGTAATTACTGTTTTGTTAAGTTAAGGCCAAATGTTGTCAAAGAACACTTATGAACAAAGGTTTCATGGTACTTTGCACAAGAAAAAAATGGTGGAAAACTGAGTCACTATCCCCGGGGTGTAGGCAGGATAGGTATGCAAAGCCCAAAAGGAGTCCCAGAGTAGCAGTTACAGCCATATTCATGGAGGATATTGCTTGCAGGAACCTTGCCTTGTATATTTCAAGTTGCAATAACTGAGCAGCAGCAAAGGGTAGTAGTCTTTAACAGGGAGAATGTTTTCCTGAGATGGTATTTTTTTTTTTCCAAAATTGCTTTCTGGGAAACCTATTAAAATGCCAGCTTCAGAAAAAAAATTAATAAAACTTAAATAAATTTAATAAATTAAACCAATACAGGAATTTTCAAGAATTTTTTCCTGCCAGGCATGGTGGCACACCTCTGTAATCCCAGCGACTCTGGAGGCTAAAATAGGAATCCAGCTTCAGCAATTTTACAAGACCCTGTTTCAAAAAATGAAAAGGACAAGTGTTGTAGCTCAATGGTGAAGTGCCCCTGGGTTCAATCCCCAGTACCAGAGCCAAACTAAATCAAATCAAACCAAACCTTATAGTTAAAATAATTCTACATCTCAAAAATCTTCAATATATCCTTAATTTATTAAGCACTCTTAAGCCAGTTACAGCAACACATTTGACACGACAAAGATAAATAAAACAGGAAGAATTTTTCAAGATCATTGTCAATAAGTGAGGAGAAGACAATAGCATAGGTGTTGAAATAGAGCTAGAGGTACTTAACAGGCCCTTTGAGAAAGCCTCTTCCCAAACATCTGGGGAAACTCCACAATCATTTATATAGATGGGAGCTCAGCAGATTTCCTCTCTTTTCAAAAAAGTTGTATTCTTCTCCCCCCTCCCCCACTCTTCTCTCCCTTTTTTTTTTTTTTTTTTTTTTAAACATATTTATTTATTTAGTTATTGACAGACACAACATCTTTGTTGGTATGTGGTGCTGAGGATCGAACCCGGGCCACACGCATGCCAAACGAGCGTGCTACCGCTTGAGCCACATCTCCAGCCCCTCCCTTTCTTATTTTTTCAGCACTGGGGATTAAATTCAGGGCCTCACACCTGCCAGGCAAGCACTTTACCAATGAGTCACTCTTTTTGTTTGTTTGTTTCTTTTTTTTTTTTTTTTTTTTTTTTGAGGTGAGGTCTTGCTTGGTCCAGGCTATTCTCCAACTCATAATCCTTCTGCTGTTAGACCAGGACGCAAGAAAAGACCGCTGACTCCAATTAAAATCAAATTAAAGCAAGCTTATTATTTCAACCGGCCAGGCTGCCTCTCCCACTCCTGATACCCAGCACTTTGTCTGCATGACACAGCACTTCTCCATTTCTTATACTACTTAAGGGACCTGGGTATAAGCACAAATGGTGGAAGTGGGAGATAGGAAGCAGAACTCAGATCAGCAAGCTCTTCTTTATCACCTGATACAGGGGTGTGGGGGTGTGGAGGGTGGGGGTGTGACTGCCCTCTAAAGCAAGGGTCTAGGTTATATAGGATTCATTTAGGGTGGGCCTGGAGGGTAGTTCCTGGGGTTCATTGTATTGGGGTGGCCTGATCCCTAAGGGTGGGAGAATAGGTGCCAGTCAGGTGAGAGTTCATTTTGTGTTCCTTCCCTCTGACTGAAGCCTGGACTTTTAAATGACAAATGCTTCAATTTTACCCCAGAGCAGGTGGGTGGGGGGAATAGCTGCAGATAGGGGAAATGTCCTTGGACTTATTCTCCATATCCTTCACTGGGGACAGAATCAAGTACATAATTTTATTTATTACTATTCTTTAAATGCTAGCTGAACTCCTGTTTTTTTCTTTAATGTAAAATACAAGTAAACTACAAGTCTGTCTTTGATTATGGCCTTTCCCTGTTCTCTTTTACCTAAGTGAGGTGTTCCTTTACTTGCAACTCTTGCCAGGCCATGTGCAAGATGCCTTCTAAGGCAGAGCAGGGTGCTGGGAACACGTTCCCTCCTGGAGAACAGTATGAGCTCCTATTTTATATCAGATACCATGTTGTGACTTGGGGACATAGAATTGGATGTGACCTATATCCTACCCTCCAGAAAGTCAGTCTAGCAGGTAGAAGCTGACATGTAAACAAGTAAAATACCTCAAAAGCATTGTTTAGGTACAAAGTAGGTAATGATCAATTCCAGGTGAGTGAAGGTCAATAACAATTTGAGACTAAGTCTGGGTGGATATAAGCAAGGTCAGAAACAGCTTTAGAGGAAATAAAGTTTCAGCTGAGTCTTTTTTTTTTCCCCCAGCTGAGACTTTTAAAGACTTTTTTTTCTAGGCCAACTAGGGGTCATGGGCTCCCCTGGCTTGAACAAAAGCCTACTTACTGTCTTGAAACAATTACACTGTTCAGGGTATTATCATGTGAACCGGATGGAAAAGTTATAATAGAAATAATAGCTAACACTTCTAATGCACAGTAAAGAGCTAGATGCTGGGCTATAAAAGCTACAGACTATCTCAATTAAGTCTATTATTTTCATTTTAAAAGTGAGAAAATAATGCTTAGGAGAGACTTGCCCAAATTCACATATAAAATGAGAGTGAGTTGTAACTCAGGAAATTGACTATAGAGCCCCAGATTTTTAAACCACAAATCAAAGGACTGACATGATCAGATTCATAAAGATTTCATTCAACCTCAGTGGAAGGGAAGGAGGGATGGGTAGATGGGAGAAAGAAGCATCCCTGCAATAAACAATGGAGGAGCCTGTCGAAGCAGTCAGGGTTATGTAGGGCCAGCCTAGGAAAGGCTGGAGGACCCGGACGGACCTGAGAAGTACTTGGGTAGACAGTTCTCAGAAGTTGGGATGGTTGGACGTGGTCTTCCGTGGGCAGCAGCGAGGACCCTTACCCTGGTTTGGGTAGTGCCTTTGCACGGTCCGGGTCCGGGAAGTAAAGGGAGTGCGGGTTCGGTTCCCCGCGGAGATCCCTGATCAAGGAGAGAGCGATTAAGAGGGTACCTCGTCTCCAGGCCACCCCTGGCAGAGAAGCCACAGGTACTTTTCTGGGCCCAAAGACGACCCGGCACAACAAAGTGCCGAGTCACCCTCCTGGGGCTGCGGCGGGCGGGACTCCGCCGGATCCCCCACCTCTTTCCTCCTCCCACACCCCCCAACCCGCTTCAACTCTCGCGAGAGTCCTGCTAGCTATAAAAGGAGCGCCCCGCGCTTGCTTCGCACGTCCTTTTTCTTGCTGGTCGTCGTTTCTAGAGTCTTGGGAACTTTCGTGTCTGAACTGGTGAGTCCCCGGACAGCACGGCCCTGGCAGAGCCAGGTGCAGCGCTTCACACTGGCGCATCGCCTTTCTCCTGTTTTTTCCTTGGCTTCTTGCGCCTCTTCAGGGGTGAGGTGGCAAGGCAAGGCCTGGTGCTGGACAGTGCTCAGGCTGTAAACGTACTCCCCACGTGGCCCACTCGGTGGGTGCAGGGACCTGGGGAAATCCGAGGCTAATTTCCTATCATCATGGCAGCCCGAGTTAGAGAGCGCTGATTGGCGCGGCGGACCGGCTGCGGGTGGTGAAGTCTTTTCTTTGATAATATACTCCTGTCTGGAGGGTTCAACCTCTTTGCAGCTCTGCCGGTTTGTGGGGGTTTTCCGAAGTGTTAGGGGTCGGGGGAAGGTGGCAGGAATATCTGAAGTAGGGTTTGGCTCACATTCCTGGCCAGGGTTCTTAGATTCGGTGAAGGGGCCCGCTACCAGCCGGAAGTCTGCCTTTTCCCAGATTGGTTGGGCTTCGGACGTGCAGGCCACCGTGCAAAGCATGTTTACTCAAGAAGGCCATTTATGTTAGGGTCACACCCTGTGGATGGTCGCTAAGTTACAGCATATTTTTTTGCTAAAGGTGTTAAAAGATTTCTTTTTTTATATAGTAAAAAGTTTGCGACGATAGAAGCTCAGAACTTTTGCCCCCTCCCGCCCCCCAGTACTGAGGATTGAACCTAGGGACATTCTACCACTGAGCTACAGCCCCACTTTTTTTTTTTTTTTTTGGTACGGGAATTGAATCCAGAGACGCTTAAACTCTGAGCCACATCCCCAGCCCTTTTTTTCATTTAGAGACAGGGTCTCCTAAAGATGTTTAGGTCCTCGCTAAATTGCTGAGACTGGCTTTGAATTTGTAATCCACCTGCCTCAGCCTCCTGAATTGGGAATACCGGCCCCCCACCCTTTTTTTAAAAATAATTTTTTTATTTATATATGACAGTGGAGTGCATTAGAATTCTTATTCCACATATAGAGCACAATTTTTCTTATCTCTGGTTGAATACAAAGTATATTCACACCAATTCATGTCTTTATATATGTACTTTGGATAATATTGTCCGTCACATTCCACCATTTTTTCTAACCCCATTACCCCCTCCTTTCCCTCCCACCCCGCCCTATTTAGAATTGTCTATTCCTCCCACGCTCCCCCCTCCCCACCCTTATTTGAGGCAGGATTTCACTAAATTGCTTATGCTGGCCTTGAATTTGCCTTAGTTCCAAGTAGCTGGGATTACAGGCGTGCTCCCCCCGCGCCTGGAACCGACGTTTCTTTCGGTTATGGTATTATGAAGGAAAAACTTTGGGATTTGGAAAATTAGTTTCTTGAGGCTTTCAGACTGATGACTTAGTGATTTAAGTCTCAACAACTTATCTTGGTTTTGACCTGGGTGAATCCAGCGCAGCGTTGCGTTTTAGCAATAAATTGAATCTTGTTTGCTTCTTTTAACGCCAGGATTTTGGTCCTGAGGTCAGAAACTTGTTTTTTTAAAGGACTTCTGCTTAAACACAACACCTAAAATTTTGAAACTGAGTAGATGCCAATATCCTGGCCTTGCCTTTTAAAAAGTTGACTTTATTTATTCGTTTTAGTGGTGGCAGGAAAAGTTACTCTGAGCCTCACACTTGAATAGGCTTTCACTGAACTACACTCCAGCCCTGGATTGGGTTTAAGATTATATGCTCTCTTGGACAAATCTACCTGGAGAAAGGACAAATGTCATCCCACATTATGAAGGCAAATGTAGGCACAGTTCAAAGAAAGGCAACATGACTCTTTTGGGGAGCCAGGCATTCAGTGTTTGTGGCATTATGCCATTTGGGTTCTGGTCTGAATCTCCACCTCCTTCCCTCTCTGTTTCTTAATAAATGTGCAGAACAAAATGCCATTGCACAAATAATGGTTCAGTGAGGGTGATGGAGGTGACTTCAGTTTATAAAGAAATTGCTGAGCTATTTTTAATTGAAAACAAAGGCTGAGATTCAGAGGTTTGTATTGGTCCAAAAGTTGGAAAGCTTTAAAAAAAGTGTGCATATATATTTTTTAGTTACCTTTATTTTTATGTGGTGCTGAGGATCGAACCCAGCACCTCCCACATGCTAGTCGAGTACTCTACTGCTGAGCCCCAGCCCCTGAAAATCTCTTATTTTGACTCGACTGCTAGCTTCTGCTTCTTACTAATATAATATTTAATATTATTCAGAGCCACTGGACAATTCTTTGATGAATCTGTAGCTAAGTTTCTATGTTGGTGAAGGCTGTTGGCTATCTGGAACAAGTATGACTTGTTTCTAATTCATTTGTTATGTTTTCCAGCTGATAGCAGGATGTCTTCAGGAAATGCCAAAATTGGGCACCCTGCCCCCAACTTCAAAGCTACAGCTGTGATGCCAGATGGCCAGTTCAAAGATATTAGTCTATCTGACTACAGAGGTAAGAGTAATTAAGTTGGGCTCATTAAAATAAAATCTTTTTTTGGGAGGGGGGTACTAGGATTGAAATTGGGTACTCAGTACTCAGCCACATCCACATCCCCAGCCCTAATTGTATTTTATTTAGAGACAGGGTCTTACTGAGTTGCTTAGTGCCTCACTGAATTGCTGAGGCTGGCTTTGAACTCATGATCTTCCTGCCTCAGCCTTCTGAGCCACTGGGTTTACAGGTAAAAAAAAAAAAAAAAAATCATTTTATAATCTAGGGATGATTTGTTAGATTTCCCTGTGTTTCTTATGTTTGACTATAAAATGTTTTGTCTCCTAGGACAGTCTTCAGAGAAAAAGGCTTTAACCTTTATGTTGATGTGATTATCAACAGGAGAGATATCTTAGGTCAAACCTTTATACTTTTGGAGAAAGTATGCTTTTTCATTTTGTGTGGACATGCTAGCTTAATTACCTTTTCAGTGTCCCTTTTCAATTACATTAAGGGAAACATTATATCTTATATAATAGGACTTCTACATTTAGTCTGAGAGCTCTTTGGAGTTGTGATTTTGCTTATTTAGTTTGTGAAAGGTTTGCATCACAGATCTTACATTATTATGTAGAAATCTTAGGCACATTCCCTTCACTGTTTTACCCCCAGGGAAGAGTTCATGATGCAGTTGGAACACCTCCTCTTTCTGTTGTCATAGTTCCATGCAGACACTTGCCAAGTTCTATGGAGACTCTTCCATTCTTGACTTGAAGTCCCAGAGCAGCTTGGTCTTCTGGGACAATATAGGTTATAGAGTCCTTAGAATATAAACCTTAAATATAGTTGTCAAGTGTACCTTTCTTGGGTGGTATAGTTTCAATTCCTGACATCAGCTATTTTTGAAGTGGGAGTCTCACTGTGTTGTCCAGGTTGGGCTTGAATTCTTGGGCTCAAGTGATCCCATCTCAAGAGTCCCAAGTAGATGGGACTATAGGTGCATGCCATGCCCAGTTGGAGTTAAGCTTTTAGGTAGAACTTTCATTTAGATTTCCTGACATATCACACTTTTTTGTGAGATTAAATAGGGCCCTAGGAGGAAATTTTTCTGGCAGACAAACCACTTTGACACTGGTCCAAAAGCAAAGGCATATGGTTGCAGAGCTGCTCTCTACTCTCTAGGGCTTGACCTTCTGAGGCTTCAAAGTGTTTGTTAGGCAAAACCCTGGAGATTGTTTACATAAATCAAAGGATACTTGCTTTTGGAAATAAGTGAATATTTGGAAATGTTCCATGGTTCAACAACCATTAGGTATGGTGAGAGGGTGGCTTCATTGTCATTGTAAAGATCATCCAGGAGTAATGTCAGTGACTAAAGTAAAATTGTAGCTAGAAGTTCAGTTATCTTCTATAATTCTTTTGGAACTTTTTTGCTTCTAAAAATTTTCTTCTGGGTCTTGTCAGGTTTGTTAGGAAAATATTTATTGTGATTCATGATGAGATCACTTAAATCTTCCTGTCCTGCCTAGCATACACATAGCCTGGGGTTCAATCCCCAGTAACACATAAAAACACACAAATTCCTACTGTCCCATTACTTGTGATTTATGTTGGAAGAAGTGCAAAGGCTCTGACTTCCTTTTGTTGGTCTTTTACCACATGTCTGTGGAGGAAAACCCACCAAGTAAGCTTTTTCTGGGCATTGTTTTTAAGCACTGGCTTTAGGCTATATAGATAATTGCATCTTTGGTTTTATTTCTTTAGAGAACTTGGGAGTTTATGCTAATATTAGCCACCTGGAGAAGGTAAAAGTTACTATTGTTTTTTTTTATGCTGTGTGTATTTGGTGCTGGCACAAACCCCAAGGTCTGATGCTTGCTAGCCTGCCATTATGTTACACTACCTCAGCCCCAGAAAAGATTGAAATTAAGACTGAATGGTGTTTATTCTGTAGCTGGCAGCTAAGAACATTGAAGGAGGAAAATAAAGTATGGAACTAGAAGGAGCTGTTTTTCATTCCTGTCCTTCCTGAAGTGACAGATTATATAAATTGCTGCTTGGAGATATTTTGAACATCTTAGCACGAGAGATACTATGTCTGTCATCACTTAAAAAGACCTCTATTTCTTTAGAAATTTATTTTGGGAGGGATATCTTTATTTATAGGTGGTGCTGAGGATGGAATCCAGGGCCTTGCACGTGCGAGGCAAGCACTCTACCACTGAGCCATAACCCCAGTCCCTTGATTTACTCTTTATAAAGCAAGGAAGTCTGTTTCAATGCTAACCTATGACTCTTTTCTCCTTCCAGGAAAATACATTGTGTTCTTCTTTTACCCTCTTGACTTCACCTTTGTGTGCCCTACGGAGATCATTGCTTTTAGTGACAGGGCAGAAGAATTTAAAAAACTTAACTGCCAAGTGATTGGTGCTTCTGTGGATTCTCACTTCTGTCATCTGGCATGGTAAATCTCTTGGTATATAAGGACATCTTAAACGCACCTGGGAGGCTTTGGCAATAGACTTTCTCAAGTATTGGCTTCTAGGTCCTCACAGAAGAGAATATAATGGTGCTGATCCTCTTATCATTCTAACTGGCAGCAGAGGAGAAGCAGTTTGAGTTGTATCTAGTGTACATTGGTGACCAGCCTTAACTGTTCTCATTCACTTCACTCCTGGGAAAAGTTTGTTATTTTGGGAAATTGGATTGGGAATATGGGGAAGGCAAGGAATATGTACAGTTAATATTCTTGCTGTACAAGAGTTTTGAATGGATATGATTTTGTGTTTTCTGCTGTAGGATCAATACACCCAAGAAACAAGGAGGACTGGGACCCATGAATATTCCCTTGATATCAGATCCTAAGCGCACCATTGCTCAGGATTATGGAGTCTTAAAGGCTGATGAAGGCATTTCCTTCAGGTACACACTTTTTGGGATGGGGGTGGAATTCTGACATTCATCGGGAGAATTTAATTAAAGAAAGCTAGAGCCCTGATTTGAAGAGATGTCTTCCTCATTTTGTTCTTTTACACAGGAGCCTCACTAATGGTAAGGCTGGTATAGTCTTGGAGACTAGCCCATTTTCTTGGGACTTTGAACTTCTGTATTCTAACAAAGCAAAATTTTAAACCTATATTGCTTTTCTCTTATCCTTCAACCTCTTCCTCTCAGGGGCCTCTTTATCATTGATGATAAGGGTATCCTTCGCCAGATCACTGTGAATGACCTTCCTGTTGGCCGCTCTGTGGATGAGACTCTGAGACTAGTTCAGGCCTTCCAGTTCACTGACAAACATGGGGAAGGTAAGCCATCTGCCTGGTAATAAGACAGTAGGGTGGTAAGATGGGAAAGATTGTAGAAACAAAGGCTGTAAAATAAGAAAAGGGTGATTATGTCTAGTCTAGAAATTGAAATCTGGATTACAGTGATTTGTGGAGTTGGGAATAATAGACAAGCTTGAGGAGAATATAAATGCTTTTTGTACCAGCTACATACTTTCCACTTTCACTGCTGCAGTTCTGAGTGAAATGTAGGAGAATCTCAGATGTATTAGGGCAAAACAGAAGGTTGAGAATCATATCTAGAAATAAAGCACACTTTTTTGTTGTTGTACTGGGGATTGGGGCATTTCACCACTAGCTACTTCCTCAGCCCTTTTAATTAATTAATTATTAGTTTGGAAAATGTAGCCCATTCCCCAAGTGAACTGGGTTATGTAGCTCAGTGGTAGAGAGCCTCTGGTTTGATCCCCAATATCATAAAACAACAACAACAACAAAAAAACAACTTTTTAAAAGCAGAGAATACAAACAACAACAAATGGAAGAATGGAGGAGGGATCCGGACTAGAGGGTTTCAGATAAAAGTAAATTTTTCATTGGAAGTCTCAAGTTCAAGGATAATGCTTTTCTTATAAAACCTAATAAAACCTAATCATCATTGGGCACATCCATCTATTGGGTTTTAGTCTAATATTTATTGGAGTGTAGGCTCTTTTCCTGTTGCTTCATCATTGGTACTTTTGACTTTTCCCCACTCTATGAGTATAGTTGGTATCAGAGGGGACCACATTATCCTACTCAAGAGTTAGCTTAGTGGGCTTTTTTTCTTTGTAGTGCTGGGGTTTCAACCCAGGGCCTTGTGCTTGGTCAGCAAGCACTGTACCACTCAGCTACACCATAAACCGTAGCTTCCTAACTTAGGTGTTTATTTATTTATTTTTTTGTATTGGGGATTGAACCCAGAGCCACTTAACCAATAAGCCATGTCACCAACCCTTTTTTCTAATTTTATTAGAGATGGGGGTCTCACTAAGTTGCTTAGGCTGGCTTTGAACTTGTGATTCTCCAGCCTTGGACTACCAACCTGCTGGGATTATAGGTGTGCGCCACTGCCTGGCCTAACTAGTTTTGAAGAGCTCAGCTACTGAGGCACAACTTCTGGGTGTTGGGGGAATAGGCTTAATATAATTGAGGATAAGTTAATTCTGATCAAGTGCTACTGACATCAAGTCAAGGACACTGGTGAATTTGGGCAAACTTCTTTCCTACATTTCATTTTCTTTCTCTAGGAGATAAATAATTCAGATTAGCTTTCATTTTTTCTCCCAGGACAGAGGATTTTTATAATCCAGATATAATTATGTATGTTTGGGAGACCCATTTGGTGCTTGACTTGAATGGAAGGCTGATACTTTGAATTAGTGAGCATTGATACTCACTGATAACCCGGAAGCACCATTTGTAGTAGCACCTGAAGGCATTAAGTTGGAGAAGTAGGAGAATGGAGACTGCCCTCTGGAGGGGGATGAGGTTTAGCTCTCAGAACAGAAGGAGCAGGGAGTAGCACAGTGTATGTGCCTTTTATTGACCATTCCTAGGGCTCTGCATATAGACTGGACTCTTTTTTTTTTTTCAATAGCTCACTTATGTATTTTATTTTTATTTATTTAAAAATTTTTTTGATTCGTTTTAATTGGTTATACATGATAGTGGAATGCATTTTGACACATTGTGGACTCTTTTTGTGCCAGGGATTGATCTCAGGGGTACTTAACTACTGAGCCGCATCCACAGCCCTTTTTATTTTTCATTTTGAGATGGGGGTCTGAGGCTGGCTTCTAACTTGCAGTCCTCCTGCCTCAGTCTCTCAGTCTCTGGGATTGCAGATGTGCACCACTGCTCTTGGCTAGGCTAGATTCTTGAACCCAAGCTTCCATAGTTCTGAATTGGTCTCTTGATTCTCAACTCACTAGAGCAAGCAGATCCCTTTTTTTGGGTAATCAGGGAATGAACCCAGGGCACTATATCCCCAGCCCTTTTTAAGGTGGGCTAGCTCTGAATTTCCAATCTTCCTGCCTCAGCCTCCTGAGCTGCTGGGATTACAGGCGTGTGTCACTGAAGCCCTTTTTGTAACAAAAATTTGAGAGTCTGGAGTCTGAGAGTCAGTACTAGCCTAGGTACAGGTATTTTATTTGAATTAATCTTTCATTTTTTCCCCCTCCCTTCAGTACCAGGGATTGAACTTGGGAGAACTTGATCACTGAGCCACATCCCAGCTCTATTTTGTATTTTATTTAGAGACAGGGTCTCACTGAGTTGCTTAGCACCTTACTTTTGCTGAGGCTGTCTCAGCCTCCCAAGTCACTGGGATTACAGGTGTGCGCCACTGTGCCCGGCTGAGTTAATCCTACTTTCTTTAAGTACTAATAAACTGTTGGATGGAAATTTCAGGCTTCCCATTTAGTTCTTGTTCCATGTATACCCTATTCCCAGAAAGCTGCTTGCATAATCTGACATCGGAGACCAAAATTATTCTTGGACCAAAAGAGGCTTCCCTCTCTCTTACTTGAGCAAGAGACTCTTCCTGTTCTCTTATCAGACTTTGGTGAATACAGATCTCCTAGAAGGTGATGGCAAAAGAAAATGGAAAAATCATCTTGGGGGTCTCTCTTTGTCTGACTAGTCAGACTAGTCCAAGGTCCATTGCTAGTTTGTAATCTTTAGGAAAAGATGAAAGGCTATATTTTCTGCATAAGTGTGTGAATGAGTCAGTCTTTCTTTTTGCTTACCCAAAGGGGTAGAAGGCAGTTTTCATCAATCAAGCCTACCCTTTTATAGTTTAGCAGAATTAAACAATACTGAAGAGTCCAACTGAGGTTATTCTTTCAGATCTCTGAAAGATTGCCAGAGGAAGCAGCAGGTGTTGGGTTTTTGTTTTTTTTTTTAATTTTAATGAAAATTTTAATTTTCTGCTAATAGTATAGTAATTTTTAATGTATAATTTTCTGTTCATGAATTACATTTATATGCATACTCATTGCCACTATTTCTAGAACTTTTCCATCATCCCTAAGAATCTGTAACTATTAATTAAAAAAAAAGGACTAAACATGGAATTCCTACATGACCCAGCAATTCTACTCCTAGGGAATATACCTAAAAAGAAAAATGACTCAGATACTTGCACAAGGTGAAAAACAACCCAAATGAATGGACAAATGATGAAACTATTTATGAAGGTTTTTTTTTTTTTTTTTTCTGTTTTGTTTTTCAGTGCTACAGATTAAACCCAGGACCTTGTACATTCTTATCGTTGAACTACTTAGTCCTGTTTATTTTTATTTTTATTTTATTTTTAATTTTTATTTATTTTTATTGTTTAATTTTCGGCGGACACAACATCTTTGTGTGTATGTGGTGCTGAGGATCGAACCCGGGCCGCACGCATACCAGGCGAGCGTGCTACCGCTTGAGCCACATCCCCAGCCCCTCCTGTTTATTTTTAAACAGGTCTCATTAATTGCCCAGTATGACTTTGAACTTGTTGTCCTCCTGCCTCAGGCTTCAAGTAGCTGGGATTATAGGCCAGTTCAGGGGGCCTGAACCTAGGAGTGCTTAACCGTTGACCCATATCCCCAGCCCTTTTATTTTTTGAGACAGGGTCCCCCTAAGTTGCTTCGGGTCTGGCTAAGTTGCTGAGGCTGGCCTTGAACTTTTGATCCTCTTCAGCCTCCTGAGTTTCTGGTGTTACAGGTGTGTGCCACTACACCTGACTTGAGCTTTAGTACCAGGAATTAAACCCAGTGGTGCCTAACTGCTGAGCCACATCCCTTGGTCTTTTATTTTATTTTATTTTTTTAGAGAGAGAGAGGGAGAAAGAGAATTTTTTAATATTTATTTTTTAGTTTTTCGGCGAACACAACATCTTTGTTTGTACACAACATCTTTGTTTTGTATGTGGTGCTGAGGATCAAACCCCGGCCGCACGCATGCCAGGCGAGCGCGCTAACCGCTTGGGCCAGATCCCCAGCCCCATTGGGCTTTTATTTTGATCCTTCTCCCTCAGCCTCCTGAGTTGCCGGGATAACAGGCATGTGCCACCATACCCGATTTTAAACTTCTTTTAAAAAGAAATATTTGAGCTGGGCGCTGTGGTATACACCTGTAATCCCAGTGATTTGGTAAGCTGAGGCAGAAAGAATCTGAGTTTGAGGGTAATCTGAACAACACAGTGAGATCCTGCCTCAGGATAGAAAATAAAAAGGGTTGGGGATGTAACATGGTGTTAGAATGTCCCTAGGTTCATTCTCCAGTAAGGGAAGAGGGAAAAAAATATTTGAAGCATACATAAAATTATGCAGAGCATGATGAATACCTATTTACGTACTATTTACCATTCACAGATCTTTGTTTTGCCACTTTTTTTAAAAGACAGATTAGATTTAGAAGCATACTTGAGGTGTTACATTAATTTCTTTAACTTTCAGGTGCTTCATGAATGAATTAGGTAAAATAGTATGTTAGCACTGTGGTGAGGATTCAGTTATATTAATATTTGTACATAATTAGCCTTAAACTAGAAGGCTCAATGACAGATTGCAGGTAAGTTTTCTATTGCCTGTGTGTTTAGACTCCATAGGGCTCTGGTTTTGAGGCAATTTCTTGTCCTTGGGAGGAGGGTAGTATATACCACTGAGTAGTTAATTAATTAGTGCTACCTTTCTTTTGCAGTGTGCCCTGCTGGCTGGAAGCCTGGCAGTGATACCATCAAGCCTGATGTCCAAAGAAGCAAAGAATATTTCTCCAAGCAGAAGTGATTGCTGGGCCATCTTAGTACCAGGCTGCAGTGGGCACCCATGAGAACAAAATCTCTTTTGTATTTTCTTCATGCTTAAGACATATAACTTTCCTATAGGGTTGGGGAGACCAGCCTTTCTTCTGTTGGTGGGAATGGCCTGAGCTATACTGTGGGGATGGTCATCTGATGTATATTATGGATCAGTAGTGGGGCATCAGCCCATTGATCCTTTGTAGTTTCTATTAAACTTGAACTGAGACCTGATGATTCTTCATTTTAGAGGAGATACTAATCTTTGATTTTTTTAAAAAAATATTTTTATTAGTTATAGATGGACATAATGCCTTTATTTTTTATATGGTGCTGAGAATCAAACCCAGTGCCTCACACATGCTAGGCAAGTACTCCACCACTAAGCCACAAACCCAGCCCCTAATCTTTGATTTTTAAGAATAATTTATATATTTGTTGGCTTTCCTTCTTCAGGGGAAAAATAGGGAGAGCTGCCTTAAAAGTATATTGAGAGGAAATACAGGTAGACCCAGTAAATTGAACCAAGTGTACATTTTGTTTTAGTACATCTGGGGGAGAAAAATGGGCTCTGTGATAGTATTTGCCCAGGGCACTGTAAGTTGGGTTGAAGGTTATGTTCCCAATTTACAGAGAGGGCTGTCTGGGAATCAGAAGTTTGGCCTCTCTCTAAAAATGCCTGTTTACCTGCATTGTAGGCCTAGGTCCCTTTGGAAGTCAAAGGGGGAGAGGAAAACAAAACACATGGCTGGTGGCCTTGGGTAGGGCTTATAATAACAGAAATAGTGATCACTTCACCTTCCCTGGTTTCTAGCCATGATATAGGGCAGTAATTATTATTTTTGGGGGGTACTAGGGATTGAACTCGGCATTCAACCACTGAGCCACATCCCCAGCTCTATTTTATGTTTTATTTAGAGACAGGGTCTCACTGAATTGCTTAGTGCCTTTCTGTTGCTGAGGCTGGGTTTGAACTCCTGATCCTCTTGTCTTATTAGTCTCCTGAGCCACTGGAGCTGCATGCTTACATCACCACACCCAACTAAGGTAGCCTTTTTTTTTTTTTTTTTTAAATATGTTGTAGTTGAACACAATACCTTTATTTTATTTTTATGTGGTGCTGAATCCAGCCCCTAGGGTAGTCTTTTTTTTTGAGAGAAAAAGATTTTTTAAAAATATTTTATTTTTTAGTTTTCGGCAGACACAACATCTTTGTATGTGGTGCTGAGGATCGAACCCGGGCCGCACGCATGCCCGGCGAGCATTACCTCTTGAGCCACATCCCCAGCCCTACGGTAGTCATTTTTGACCCTCACTATATAATTGCCCTAAGGGAAACTTAGAAGTTAGGTTTCTTCTAGGCCCTTCAGGTTAGGGCAGATTCATTATTGAGAATCCTATCTAAGTGTCTTACCACCACCCCTTCAAAACTGACTGGATCTGTGAACAGGATTCCTAGCGCCTTCAATAAATATCAACATACCATTTATTATATGCCAGACATTTATTTAATCCCCACAACCCTATGAGGGTACTATTTGGGGATGACTTCCTTGGAGCACACCATAGAAATGGGGCAAGAATCCCATACTCAAGGCTAAGTGCAGATTTGCCTTAACCAAATCTTAATTATTATTGAAAATCTGGACCAAGAAATGGTCATCTTGTACCCCAAATAAAATCTTACTTTTGCCAAAGTCCTAGCAAGTACCACTATAAATGGGATTCCACAGAATAGGGAAGGTATCAAGGGCCAGGGGATACAGGTGGTGAGATGCTGGGGCTGAGCCAGCTCCGTGCACTGCTGGGAATCTGGGACTTCTTTGTGAGTGTTGTAAAGGGAAACTCAGGGAATATAGGGCTAGGCTCTTCTTTGGTCTGGGCCAAACCTAATAGGGCTAAGCGTTGGGCAGGTGGGGTGGAAAAATAGGTTTTTTGTTCTTCTGAGTAACGCTCTTGGGGTGTTACAGCATCCCGGTAAGTCCAATCACGCCAATGGAAATTGAAGCCTTCAAGCAGGGTAATTCGGGCAGCTCTAGAAGGTACACAGTCAGGGGGCTTTTTCCGTGGCAGATCTGGAGTCTCTGTCCCTGGCAGCAGCACGACACCACGGATGGCAAACCAGCCCCCAAATCGGGGGTGTATGCACACACCTGCTATGTGCTGGGGAGTGAATGAAGAAAAGCAAGGTTATGGAGGTCACCTTGGCCCAAGTACCACCATTCTAAGCTATCCTTGTTCACTTATTTCCCACTAAGTGTACACCCGATGCCAATGCCAATTGTAAAACTGTCCCTCTCTTGTGGACAACCCTTCATAAACTCTTATGAAGAGTATGAGTATGAGGAAGAGCTCCCTTAGGCTAAGGCTCAGTCAACTTCCTAGTCTTATCACTGGTGTCCTGATCATTATGTTGCCTCTTCTATCCTGAGATAGCCTTGTAAGAGACAAGTTTTAAAAACAGACCAGATTTTCTGCTCTGAAACATGCCCAGGTAAACTCTAGAAAATCATAGGGCTGGCCCATGGGCCAGGACATAGCTGCTTTGTGTCAAGGAAGGCAGAGGAATATGGAACTGGATAAGGATATGAGGGCCTTGCCATTTTCTTTCACACTTGCTCTCTGACCTGAGTTCCCCATGGGTCAGCTTCCACATCTTGGCGTTGGTAGTAATAAGCAGCTCCTGCCACATGGGCTGCTGTCTGGGCCAGAATCTTAGGGCGCCGGTTGGGGTATACCTCGTAGTCAGCAATGACTTCCATCTGCAGCTCTGGGAGGCTCTGGGACAGAATTAAGAGGCTCCTGTCAGCATGAGGGGAGTTGTGATTTTATCCCAGGAAGCCCTAATTTGTGTGTTAACACCGTCCTGTCCATGTCTAGAAAAGAAAATGAGCTTAACCTGGGAGGCTCCAAAGTTGGAAAGTTACAGTTCTTTCCAAACAGGGCCCGTATATATACATAATACAAGGACTTGCTCAGAAAGTCTCCATTGTGAGGAGTGATTTAGCATTGCGCTTCAGACTATCAGTGTAGGGAGATCTACTATGTGTACAAATGTATGTGTATATGAAAGTTTATGGGGCTGGGGATGTGGATCAAGCAGTGGCGCACTTGCCTGGTATGCGCGGGGCACTGGGTTCGATCCTCAGCACCACATAAAAAGAAAATAAAGATGTTGTGTACACCGAAAACTAAAAAAAAATTCATTCTCTCTCTCTCTCTCTCTAAAAAAAAAAGAAAGTTTATGGCGGGGATATATTCTGTCTTCAGAAGGCCCCCAAAACTGCATAAAGCATAAAGGTCAAAGGCAGACAAGAAATGGAGGATGTTGGGCTCATCCTTATTCCACATAGAGGCTAAGCCTGGACTGACGTTCATATAGTTATCCCCCAATGCAGGGTGAATGGACAGACTTCAGACTGGGGGTCTGGTAAAGGAAGGTGGTAAAACCTGGATATGAAAAGGAGAAATCATAGAATGTCAAGGCTGGTTTTAGGATATCATTTCACATGTGAGGTGGATCCTAGCCCTAGGTTCAGATCCTGTGCTAAGTTTGGAGAAAGTGGGAGCAAGGTTAAGTTTGGGAGCTGGGGCGAAAGTTGACGTTTGCTCACCTGTCTAACACGTCTCAGGTGGTAGGCCACACACTGATCCACAGGGTCAGTTAGTGATTGGAGGTGGTGGCTCTGCAAGAAGGGCTTGAGGGCCTGGTCAAACATGGCCGGTGTGCTGAGTACCAAGAAGGCCAGGGTAGGTCCTGGCAGGGGCAGGTGGAAGGCTGGAGGCAGGAGTTCATTGTACCATGCCACCTAAAACAGAGAAAGTTCAGGCTAGGCTGGCCAGCTGACTAACCTTAGCCAGCCCTTACCTCACCAAGTATTCAAAGCCTTATACATTTTGCTCCATCCTCCAACTCCTTCAATAAATTTTCACTGATGCTGTGTAATTGTACATTACATTGTATAGGCATCTCATGTGACTTTGACAGGGACTTATTTATTTGGTACTGGGGATTGAACGCAGGGATGCTTAACCCCTGAGCTATACCCCCAGTCCTTAAAATTAATTAAATACCAGAGATTTAACCCAGGGATGCTTAACCACTAAGCTACATCTTCAGCCCTTTTTATTTTTTGAGACTGGATCTTGCTAAGTTGCTTAGGTACTTGTTAAATTGCTGAGGCTGGCCTAGAACTTGAGATCCTCCTACCTCAGCCTCCCAAATTGCAGGGATTACAGGTGTGCACCACAGTGCCTAGTTAAAGAAGGTAAAGAAGGTCACAACCGTAACAGAGGATGGTTATGATTGAAGAGTAAAATGACATCAGTTTTAGTGAGATCTGGCTGCAATGTAGAGGCAAGATGACAGCAAGAAGGCTATTAAAAGTAATCCAAATAAGAAATGGTGGCTTAGATCAGTGGAATGGAAAACAACGGACTTGGGAGACTCAGGAGATGAAGGAATTGGTGGTTGATTGGATGTTGGGGTGACAAGGTGAGCAACAGCTTAGGTTGGTTGTCAGGCCTACAGCTGGCTCTGTTCAGTACAATATTCCCCACTACCCAGGTCTACCTGGTTTGCCAGAACATTCTCACTGTGCCCCCACACATGCCATCCATCACTACACTACCTCCATGCTTTTACACAAGTTTGTATATTAGATGTACACAATCCTCCTTCCTTCCAATATATCTGTTCATATATAGCTCTTTTTTTTTCCCTTGCAGTGCCTATGATTGAGCCCAGGGCCTTATGCATGGTAGGCAAGTGCTCTTCACTGAGCTATATCCCCAGCCCTCAATTTCATTTTTTTCTGGCCAATCCTTTCTCAAGACAGACCCAACCTATTTTATATATATATATCTTTCCCTCAACACTGTTGTAGACCTCTCAGTGGAATTAGTGGGAAGTAAGCTGCCTCTTAAGCATCAGGCAAATGGCTCAAGCAGAGTTACCTTATGTGTCTTTAACATTGTGACTTAAGCAAGCTCAATGCACCAAGCACTAATGTGAGGAAAATGGACTTATATGTAGCTCCATGTGATGACAGATGCCGGTAATCCCAGCAACTCAGAAGACCAAGACAGAAGGATCACAAGTTCAAGGCCAGGTTGGGAAAATTAGACCATGTGTCAAAACAAGAATGTAAAAAAGCGTGGGGATGTAGCTCAGTGGTAGAATGCCCCTGGGTTCAATCTCCAGGGTCGGTCTATCTATCTGTATTATATAAAAATATATAATATATAAATAAAATAAATAAAGGAAAAAGAAAACACTTATGTAAAATGTGGGGGAAGGGAAGGTGGGGGTGAGAGACATCTGTGCCAGGCGAATGCACATAATTTCTATATCCAGCACCAATGGTTAGTAGCATCATGAATTATCCTTCTGTTGGAAGACAGAACAAAACAGCCTATTGTTTCTTGTTCAACACCAGGGAATGCCTTTCCCTCCTTGGCTGATCTAAATTATAATCATGCAAACCTTCCATGCCATGTCCTTTCCTAACTCCTTTAGGAAGCTTCTAAGGAGATTCCAGACCCACGGGTACATGTTTTCTCCTGTTAATTATGGTTACAGAATCTCATCCTTTAGTCCGGCATTATATCGGGGTAAAAGGACAAAAGTGTGACACACTGTTCCAGTCGTCAGATGGACACCGGGCCGGAGGAACTTGGGGAGGATAGTTAGGTTCTCGGGCCTCACGCCGACTCCACCAAGGCCAATCTTACACTTCTTCCTAGAACCGCAGGAGGGATAAACCAACCTGGAAGGGGTAAACCTCGAAGCCAAAAGGACACAACGTGTCCTCAATCTTCTGCTTCAGTTCTGCGACATGAGGCTCCATAGCTCACGCAACACGCTGAGCTTGCTGGAGAATGGAGTCTAAAGAATAATTGTGCCGTTAAGGTTCAAGGTAACTTGGACTTCATTTCCCAGGAGCTACTGGGACCAGTAGCGGCAGAATTGTATGCATCTCGGGATGCGTAGTTCGTTTGGTCCTTGGAGCGTACCGCTTCAGAGTCTGAAAAACTCGATGTCCCGACAAGCTTCACAGTGGGGGCGTGAACGCACTTGTCTTTCAGGGAAACGTAATTCAGCTGCTTAGGTAGCTAGTTGTCTCGGCTAGAGGCGTGGTGCAGCGGCGCCCATTCTGAAGCCATACATTCTCCGCCTACTGGAGGGTTTGAATCTAGCAGCGGCAACAGTCTCTGACAGGTTTGGCGTGATGGCTACAGGGTCCTGGAGCTGGAACCTGGATTTCGACCTAGATTTGGAGCCTTCTACTCCCACTTGATATCTGTGTATCAGGGTATTCCGTTTCCCCGAGAACGCTGTTTTCTTGCCAAGAGCCATACTCTTGGTCTGATATTGCCTCCCTATCCTTAGTATTGCATATTCACTCTCCTCCTTCCATCTAACGGTGTTGCCTTTCCTGGGCTGTTCCTCGGGTATCCCCTGCTGGAAGAGCAAGGGCAAGAGTGGTCTGGGAACCAGACCCCAGTCACTGGAAATGAGTAGGAGCCTGAGCTGGTCTGAACAGATTGATACGCTTTTGCGTGCAACTGATGGGCATGTGGACCGCATTAAGGTAAGTGGCACCAGAGGCTCCAATTGTTGTTCTTCTTCTTGTTCTTTTTTTTTTTTTTTTTGGGGGGGGGGGTCAGATTAGACTACACCAAATTCATTGGCCTGTACAACTCTTTTGTAGCAGAGGCTGTATCCCCTTGGGGTCTCCACCTCAGGTAAGTATTGCCCCTTTCATTCATCAGCCTTTTCTCTTTCAAGATCTTCCTTCTTCCAGTGCCTGTACCATCACTATTTCTTCCAAATTCCAACTCTTTGCTTTTCTGAACTCTGTTATCCCACAAAGATTCTGTCCTTGTCCCTTATTCCCTTGGCAGGGGACCTGGCTGGATCCTGGTTTTCCTCTCATCACTTGTCTCCACAGTCAGAGGACCAAGCTCAACAGCCTTGGGCTCTAGAGACCCCCACCGTCCCAGAGAGACTAAACTGGGCTGAGACCTATAGCCCAACCTCTCTCTGGAATGAAGTTACTATTCTCCGATTGGAGGTTCAATCTCAGGCTCAGGTGAGTCTTGGAATCCTAGGTGTGTATATGTGGTATTTGTGTGGGAAAGTTTTTTATGCAGTAGTTCATATGCTTTTCTGCCTGGGTAGGTAACTAAGGCACTAAGGAAGACTGTTCAGAGATTGCTGGAAGAGCAAGAGCAACAGATGTCCAAGATCAGTGCTCTGGAAGGTATCAGTTCAATTCTTCATATACACAGATATTTTTTCCCCCAGCACTGGGGATTGGACCCAGGGCCCCTTGCTATGTATTAGGCAAGGACTCTTACCACTGAGTTAAACTCCCAGCTCCCCATATACACTGCTGTATATGTGTGCACATGATTTTGCTGCATACCTATTGTTTGTGCACATGTGTCATGATTTGCAAGAAGTGTCTAGACTTGTGTGAACCTCTCAGAGGAGCTAACCCTCAATTTGTACCACAACAGCATCACTAAGGTTGCTGCAGGGGGGCCCAGAAGGGCGAGCTCTTCTCCTGGAACAACACCTGGAGGGGCTGAGAAGGGAACTGCAAAGCCTTCAGAATCAGGTATGGGAGCAGGCCGAAGCCCAAGCCCAAATGAAAAAAATACCAGGAAACTACAGTTCTACCAGTGGCTTTCACCATGAGCTCCAAATTGAGTAAGTGATAGGCCTCACTTTCTTGAGTCCTCTGAACTCTTGGTATTCCAGGAGGCTTATTGCCTCCTCTTTCTTTTGGTTGACTGTAGAATGACTGCCATTACTTCTGTAGGCAGCAAATACTGTGGAAAGAGTCAGAGATTTTGCGAGAGGAACTGAAGTTGCTACGGAACCAGCTGAGTAAGTAAAAAAATTGTGGGTATAAGTTCCCTTGTCTCCCTTTTTGGAATGCCTTTTTTTCTCCCAGTAAGTGATCAAGCTCTACCTGTTTGACCTATTAAGAAATCTGACACTGGGTGCGGTGGCACCCACCTGTAACCCCAGCAGCTTGGGAAGCTGAGACAGGAGGATTGTGAATTCAAAGCCAGCCTCAGCAACGGGGAGGTGCTGAGCAACTCAGTGAGACCCTGTCTCTAAATAAAATACAAAATAGGGCTGGGGATGTGGCTCAGTGGTCTAGTGCCCCTGAGTTCAATCCCTGGTACCAAAAAAATAAAAGAGAGAGAGAGAGAGAGAGAGAGAGAGAGAGAGGGAGGGAGGAAGAGAGAAAGAGAGATAGATGCCAAAATATTTTGTTTTGTTCATTGCTTATCATGGTGTGAGTTTTGTCTATTCAGTCAGCTTGGAAGCTTCTAACATCTAGACCAGAATGCTTTTTGTCTTAGTTTTCAGTACCAGCTTGGTCATAAGACAGTGAAGGAGAAGGAAAAAATTAGAGACTACCCCCTTAAATTCTCTCTCATCTTCAGGCCAGCACCAGGAGCTGCTGCTGAAGCAGATGACTGAGGGGCAGCAGGCTCAAGCCCACAGCTGGAAGGTAGAACCAACATTAGACCTATCTCCACATATTTCCCCGTGGAGGCCCCATCTTTTTTCTGTTTGTCCTATTCTGCAGATAGGCCAGGATACCCTCTCCTACCAGCATCTTTATCTCTTTTTTTTTTGCTGTGCTGATTCCACTTTCTCCAGAGCTCTTCTTTCCAATTCTTTTGCTATAAGCCACGAGAAACTGTCCTTGCTTATATGAAGGTTCCAAGTGTGCTAAAGAAGCCAATTGTGGGGAAGGGGTTTCTTTCTGGAGGAAGAAAGTTTGGTCCTAACTGGGCCCATGGTCTAGCAGATGTTGGAAAAGCTGCAAAGTGGGCAGGAGAACAAGAGTCACACCCTGGAGGCTGCCAGGACAGAGTCCCAGGATGCCCAGCAGGAGCATAATTTCCTCAGGTCAGGTGGTGTGGGTGCTGTGGCAGTGGAGGGGATTTGTCTCACAGAGGTCAGGCATTGGGGCCAAGTTCAGTTATTCTAAATTTGACCAGGACTGGTGGGGGCAGACTGAGTTTTTGGGTTGCAGCCCATAAGGCATTCTTTATTTGATACAGAGCAGTGAGATACCTTTTTTTTAATTAATTAATTTTTTTAGAAGTAGTTGGACATAATACCTTTATTTTATTTACTTATTTTTATGTGGTGCTGAGGATCGAACCCAGGGCCTCGCACGTGCTAGACGAGTGCTCTACCACTGAGTCACAACCCCAGCCTGGTGTGATATATCTTTATATATTTGGATAATAAAGGGGGAGGATCGGGTTGGGGTTGTGGCTCAGCGGTAGAGTGCTCGCCTGGCATGTGCAAGGCCCTGGGTTTGATCCACAGCACCACATAAAAATAAGTAAATAAAATAAAGGTATTGAAAAAAAAACTTAAAAAAAATAAAAGGGGAGGATTATGAAGTGCTGGCCTTAGGAAGTAGGATAGTTCTGTGCTGGGAGGATTATATCACCTCTGTCTCTGATTCTGTTCTTCTTTCCAGGACTTCCTTTGATGTCTTCCAATCTAAGCTGCCCCTGGCCTTCACCTTCACCAAGTCTCTTTGTTCAGCTAGCTCTGAAGTCAGTCTTCTAGACAGTAACAGTAACTGGGAACTTTTAAGGAAATTAGGTAAGGGTGAGGGAAGGGATCCTACTTCTGGGGTTGGCTGAATCTGAAGGGTGCCTGGATGTTTGGCACTGGGTAAAATCAAATCTGCCTTTTTCTTTGTGAATCCATCAACTTCTGTTTTATCTCAAATCAGTCCTGTATGTCCCTTTCCATCAGACAGGCCCAGGACTTAGTTCTGTGTACATAACAGTGCTTGCTGATTTGTTTTTCTCTTCTCTTTTCCTTTCTCCTAAATCTCCAGAGGAGCATCATTTTCAACCTGATGCTGAGCGTCTCTCAACTCCATGCTCAGGGAATCTTGAGCAAGCGAACCTATCCCTTCAGGGTCCCAAGATACTTCTGAGTGACTTGTAATGACTTTTTTGAGAATAGTGAGATGAAGGCTTTTTTTGCCCATCCTCCCCTCTTGTTCTGGGCAGCCTGCCAATCCCCTCTCGATCTAGTTGTATCTGACATTTCTAGTGAGGCTCCTCACTGTCTACCTGTCCCTGTCCCTAACTTCAATAAAATGGTTTAACTCTCCCTGATGTGTTTTATGTGAATCAGTACCCACATGGGATAGACTCAGCAATACCCTTTCTTCTTTCTATTAGTTGTTTTCTGTGACCTTTTCCTCTGAAATCTGAGTTCACAGATGTTATAGCTATACTTTCTGAGTACAAACTGAGGTGAACTGGAAGGACATGGAAACTCCCATTCTGGTGAGCAGAAAGAGAAAGGACACTGCCCTGGGGCAGTAGTGCTATGGGGTTGCAGAGGAGGGTGATATTCTGGTGGGCCATGGACCTGTATCTGCTGCTGCTGCTTCTTTTTCTTCTCTCTTTCTTTTTGGTACTGGGGAGTGAACCTAGGGTACTACTTTAACACTAAGCTACATCTGTAGTCCTTTTTAGTTTTTATTTTGAGACAGGGTGTCATGAAGTTGCTGAGACTAGCCTAAAAATTGTGATCCCCCTGCTTCAGCTTCCCAAGGCACTGGGATTATAGGTTGCAGTACCATGTCTGGGCAGTATCTGCTTCTTGAGGCTTTCACCTTATCCTCAGCATTCCAGACTGCATTTCTTTTTTTTTTTTTTATATATTTATTTTTTAGTTTTCGGTGGACACAACATCTTTGTTTGTATGTGGTGCTGAGGATCGAACCCGAGCTACATGCATGCCAGGCGAGCACGCTACTGCTTGAGCCACATCCCCAGCCCCTCCAGACTTTATTTCTTCAATGGCCTTCTTCCTGGTCTGTCAATTTGACTAAGTTAGTGGCCTACAGAATATTTTGATTGGACGTCAAGTAAGAAATAGTTTACATTGTGACCTAGTAAATATATATGTGCATATTTATTAACTGAAACAAAAATTTTATGATTCAATATTTTTTACACATTATTTATTTATTTATTTTTATGGTTCTGGGGTTCAAGCCTCATGCATTTTATTTTTTTAAATTTTATTATTATTTATTTATTTATTTATTTTTGAGAGAGAGAGAGAGAGCGTGTGTGCGCGAGATAATTTTTTTGTAATATTTACTTTTTAGTTTTCGGTGGACACAACATCTTTGTACGTGGTGCTGAGGATCGAACCCGGGCCACACGCATGGCAGGCGAGCGTGCTACCGCTTGAGCCACATCCCCAGCCCCCCTCATGCATTTTAAATAAACACTATCCTACTGGATTATACTCTAGCCCATTTTGAATAGGTTTCTTTTTTTAAAAAGTGCCTTGTTGCTGGGTCTTGTGGTGTGCATGTAAAGGCCCAGTTTCTCAGGAGGCTGAGGCAGGTGGCCAGCTTGCACAATAAAGGCAATATAGCAAGATCCTGTCTCAAAAAAATCAAATCAAATAAAAATAAAACAAAATTTCTTGTGGATAATGATTCTGGTCCTTCTGCTGTATGGTTGCTCTCTGTAAAATATATTTTCCTAGGTGACTAAGGGCAACTTTACTTTTTTATTACCTGGGCTTTATGTTTTAGATAGTATAGTCCAAGGTTTCCTAAGAATCAGTGGCACCTCATCAAAGCCTCTTCCATTCCTAAATGTAGGCAAAAGACAATGTTATTCTTCCCCCAAGTGGATTTTTTTTTTTTGATACTAGGGATTGAGCCCAGGGGTGTTTAACCACTAAGCCACTTCCCCAGTGCTTTTATTTTGAGACAAGCTCTTTCTAAGTTTCTTGGGGCCTCGCTCAGTTGCTGAGATTGGCTTTGAACTTGTAATCTTCCTGCCTCAACCTCCTAAATTGCTGGGATTACAGGTGTGTGCCACCATGCTTGGTGGATGTTTTTTGAGAGCAGCTTCATTATGTATTTCCCTAAGCTAAAATGTGCAGTGGGTTTATGGAAAGGTCTCAACTCTTATCCCAGTGTAGGTTGAGAGAGGAGATAATTACTGATATAAAAGTATAATAAAAGGCTGAGGTAAGCCCATCATGTAATGTACATCTATAATCCCAGCAACTTGGGAGGTCAAAGCAGGAGAATCATGAATTGGAGGCCAGCCTCAGAAACTTAACAAGGCCCTCAGCAACTTAGTAAGACCCTGTCTCAAATAAATAAGTAAATAAACAAACAAATGAATAAAGCTGAGGATGTTGCTCAATGGTAAAGCTCCCCCACCTCGTTTCAATCACCAGTCCCTCCCCCCGACCATCAAAAAAAAAAAAAAAAAAAAAAAGAAGCATGTAGGACAGAACTACTTCAGTTATATGTACATTCATGGCTTTGGCCTAACTAGCAGACAGGTCAACAGGGAGAGGGCCTTGGACATTTGAATAATTACAGGTCAGTCGTCCTCAGTTTTTTCCTCTCAGCATGGAGGAATTGCTGAGAGCAAAGTGATAGAGATAAACTTGACTCAGACTCAGCAGACCCAAATTAAAAAAACAAAAACTTCCCATCAAGCCTCACCTTCCTGCTGAAGCAAATGCAAAGAATCCCTGACCTTTACATCTTTCACTGGCAGGTGATTTATCTGGCATGATTACATTAACTCTGATTGCTACCAATACTCTATGCATCAAGCTCTGTAGGAGACAGGCTTGTAAAGTTGCCCATTTTCTCACAACAGAAATATTAAATAACAATGTGGAACAGTGGTATGTGAACTGTCACCAGGTGGCAGCACATGATTTGTTGCCAGGAGAATGATACTGAGACGGTTTTGGGCTAGAAGCACTGAATTGGGGTGATCTTTTTTTCTTTTCAGATTCTGTGAGCTACTAATTAATCTTACTAAAACAATGCCCTGTTCAGATCACACTACTGTTCAAGAATAGCTCTCACAGCATAAAAAACAAAGGACAAATTAGGAATTTAAACCCAACCCACGTTCAGCCTCTTTCCATTATTACCTGCTCTAAGCCTTCACCGAATCCAATCTTTTAGTATAGATGAATTTTCTTTTCAGTTTTTTTGTTTAGCTCTACTAATTTCTCTTACTATCTTAATTCGCTAATGCTAACCTATGCATCATTTTTTCCTTCTTACTATACTTAGATCCTGTAGGACGTCACGTTCATAAAACTTTTCCTTTCTCTGCCAACCCCAAAGCCGCGACATTAAAGTTCCTTTTCAATTAGCTTTATCGATTACCGGTCTCTTCTGTCTTTTTGGCATTTTGATTGGCCCATCTTGTTTTTACTGTCCCGCCCCAGAGGCTCCTGGACTTGGATTTCCCCCAGGTATATTCTCCCCTCTTGGGTTCCGCCTTTCCAACACACTGCCTCTTCTGTTTTTACCTCCATTTCCTTTCTATTGGTTCCCTTCGTCCTCCAAGAGTTGGCGCCTAGGGCTGTTGATTGGCTTCTCTGGATGCCCATTGTGCCCGCCCTCATACCACGTGGCATTCCTAACGCTAATTGGGCAATTCCACTAGCTCCATTATTAAGGATTGGCGGTTGATTGGCTGCTCTGAGGGGGGGGCCCCCGAGTAGAGGGGCGTGGCCAGCCCAGGCACCTCCCCCAACCCCGTGCCCCAGGCGTTTCAGTCGCTCGCGGCTGGAGAGCTCGGTGGAGCTTCCAGCTGCCCTATGGGTCTCGCTTTTTGGGTCGTCCTGGCCCCGCCAAATAGGCGCGGGTAGACGCCCCGACTTCGGGGCCATGGCAGTAGCCTTCTCGTCCTCCGCCGCCGCTAGTTCAGCGGAGAAGCCCGCAACTGCGCGAAGGACCCCCACCGCCTCCGCGGGCTAAAAAGCCGCTGCCTCGACGGAATTGTGAGGACTACTATGCTCGGTCTTGGACGCTGCCTCCCCCTCCCGCCCGTGCAGATACCCTTCGGCTGCTCAGTCCGCCTCAGGTAAAGTCAGGAGATGCGTGAGACAGGAACCCGGGACTTCCCGGCCCGCGCGCGGGTGCTACCACTCCTCGGCCCCCGAGTATTGGCTCACGGGTCGCTTAGCACCCAACAGGACTCGGTGGCTTCCCAGAAGTCCTCCACACAGAACACTCCCCCTCTTGGTCCCTTCTCTTTCTGTTCTCGCCTCTCCCAGGTTCTCGGGACCGGCACCCCTTCTCTTATCAGAGGCCGGGAACCCATTAGAAATCATCGCATGTCAGAGACCTTCCTCAATTTTAAGATTCAGGAATCCTTCAATTCTTGGAAAACTGTTTGTGAAACCTCCAGCTCCGCAGTGGGAGCCTCCCTTAGAACCCATTCGTGCATCAAGTCTGGACTGCTTCACTGTACTTCCCTCAAACATGCTCTTCCCTCGAAATCGTCCACTTCTGCCTTCGAAAGATACTTCCCTCCCCTCAGATACCATTGTCACCCTCTTTCTCCCTTGTCGTCTTTGCTCTCCTTTTCCCTCCTCTGCTTTTTACCCTTCACTTTGAAGACTTTGGAGTAAGACACTATTCAGAGTTAGCCAGAAATGAAAGCTGGGGTTGTCCAATTAAAAAGCCTTTCAATTTATACCTCCGAGAAAAACTCGCTAAAGAATTGGGACTTTCTGTAGGCATGTGACATATTGAAGGTTTGTGACCAGAAGTTTGATGTGATTGAATTATCTCTGGTGAAAATTGTGCAGGAAGTATTCAAAGTGAAGACAGAAGGCCTAGGCAGAAAACTAATGTGCTAATCTGATGGGAGAGGATAAACTGGCATGGTGTGAGGAAAATGAGAATACCACCCAATACCAAGAGGTTTCAAAATAGAGTTGAGAGGGGTCTTTTTTGGCGAGGGAGTGAAGTTCTGATGTGGCTTATGGTATGAATTGGTGTCCTTAATAGAAATAGAGACTATAAAGAAGCAAGTCTAGCTGGGTGAGGTGCTGCTCACCTATAATCCAGCAACTTGGGAGACTGAGGCCAGAGATCACAGGTTCCAGGCCTCAGCAATTTAATGAGACCCTGTCTCAAAAAAAAAAAAATAAAATAAAAATAAAAAAAGGAATGGTGAATTTGCTCACTGGGTGGAGTGCCATGGGTTCAATACCAAGTATTGCTATTAAAAAAAAAAAAAAACAAAACTTTGAGTGAAGGCAGTGAATTGGTTTTTGGTTTTGGATGAGTTGTTTGAGGTGTGTGTATTTGTTTCCATACACACAAGTTGGGAGAAAGGTTGGAACTGAATACAAATTTAAGAATCAAGAGACTATATTGGGCTGGAGTTATAGCTCAGTGGCAGAGCGCTTGCTTAGCACATGTGAAGCACTGGATTCTATTCTCAGTACTACATAAAAATAAGTAAGTGAAATCAAGGTATTGTGTCCATCTACAACTAAAAAAAATTAAAAAAAGAGAGACTATTGATATTTGAAGCCTTAGTATGGAATGTTAATACTGAAAGAAGAGGAAAAAAGGGCCATGAACCAGAAGCAGCACCATTGTTTGAAGGATAATAGACATTGAAAAAGAGAAAGTAAAGGAATGGGACAAGAAATTAAACAGAATGGCATTATTATAGAAGTCAAAGGAAGAAAGTTTCAAGCGGGAAGAGAATGACCATCAGTGTCAGGTGCTACAGAGGTCAAGTGGAATAAAAATTAGAAGCCACCAAATTTAGCAATTAGGAAGTTACTTGTTTCCTTTGAAAGGCAGTTTTGATAGTGTGGCAAGGATGTCAGTAGTCCTGACATCATCTGATTCCTCTTGTTTGAGGAATAAATGGGTAAAATTACTCTTTTAATAGTGGTTATAGCCAGGCATGGTGGTGCATGCCTATAATCCTAGCAGTTCTGGAGACTGAGGCAGGAGGATTGCAGGTTCAAAGCCAGACTCACCAATTCAGCAAAGCTGTAAGCAACCTAGTGAGACTCTTTCTCAAAATGAAAAGGGCTGGGGATAAGGCTCAAAGGTTAATGTCCTCCGTTCAAAAAAAAAAAATGGTTGTGAAGGAGAGCTACTGGTAGTGAGACTAGTTTTTATTGAGAATTTGCTATATGCCATGTACCATAAAGATGGTTTGTAGAGCTGGGTATGATAGTGGACACCTGTGATCTCAGAGACTTGGAAAACTGAGGCAGAAAGATCTTAAGTTCAAGACCAGCCTCAGCAAATTAGTGAGACCTTGTCTCCCAATAAAAAGGACTAGCTAAGTAATTCACTGGTAGAGCCCTTGGGTTCAATCCTCCGTGCCTTAAAAAAAAAAAAAAGTTTTAGATATCCCTATAGCCTGTGCCTCAGTGGTAGAACACTTGCAAAAATATGGTTACCTGTAGACAAGAATTTGAACAAGGTCTACCTATTTGTGAAATCTGTGTTTCAGATTATGACATGTATATCTTTTTAATGTGGGTGAAATGTAGGTTGTTGGGTAAGTTTACCTAGAACCTAACGTTGGGCATTTCTTTTTGTCCTTTTTAATTTTTTTTCCTATTTTGAGAATTGAACCCACAGGTGCTCTACCACCGAGCTTCATCCTCAGTTCAGCTTAAGTTGCTGAGGGTGACCTTGAACTTGTGATCCTCCTGGTTTAGCTTCCAGAGTTGTTGGGATTATAGGTGTGTACCACCATGCCTGGCTAGTTTGTTTTTTTATACACACACACACAAAATACCTTTATTTATTTATCTTTATGTGGTGCTAAGGATTGAACCCAGGACCTCACACACGCTAGGCGAATGCTCTGCCACTGAACCACAACCCCAGGCCCAAAGTCAACCTTTTTTTTTTTTTTGTGTGTGTGTGTGGTGCTGGAGATTGAACCCAGGGCCTTGTGCATTCGGGGCAAACACTCTGCCAACTGAGTTATATCCCCAGCCCCTGGCTAGTTTTATTTAATTGTAAAACAAACACTTACATGTGCTCATTCCCTTGCTTATTTAGAATGAAAGTTGACTTATTTTTAGTGTTTTCCTCCTGTGTAACAGTGTTTATGGATATATTTGAAATCTTTATTTTTTTTTTTAGTTGTAGTCGGACACAATACCTTTATTTTGTTTGTTTATTTTTATGTGGTGCTGAGGATCGAATCCAGTGTCTCACACATGTTAGGTGAGCATTCTATGGCTGAGCCACAACCCCAGCCCTGAATTTGAAATCCATGATAAGGACTTTTATGGGAATTTCATCTTTTTTTAAAATTTTTTTTGATATTTATTTTTTAGTTGTAGTTGGACACAATACCTTTATTTCACTTATTTATTTTTATGTGGTGCTGAGGATCGAACCCAGGGTCTCACATGTGCGAGAGGAGTGCTTTACCGCTAAGCTACAACCCCAGCCCGGAATTTCATCTCTTTCTAGTTGATGAAACCCAATTTTTATGTTGTATTGTGTGGGTGATGGTGAAATGTTGTGGACCAACAATGGGTATTATACTGTTTCCCAAGTCATCAAATGGAAATGACTTCAGTGTAGTCTCACTTGTGTTATTTTTGCTGAGCAACCAGGGAGTGGTTGTTTCAGAGAAAAGCCAACTTAGAATTTTTAAATCTTCCATTCCTGAACATTTTATTTTCTTTTAGTTTTTTTTGTGATACTGGGGATGGAACCTAGGGATGTCTTACCACTGAGTTACATCCCCAGTTCTTTTTTTTTTTTTTTTTATTTTGAGGATTGGGAATATAGCTCAGTGGTAGTGTGCCTGCCTTGCACAATGAGGCCCTGGGTTTGATCCCCAGTACCACACACAAAAAATTGCCTGACGTGGTGGTGCATACCTGTAATTTCCATGCCTTGGGAGACTGAGGCAGGGGAATCACAAGTTCAAGGTCATCCTCAGCAATTTAGCAAGACCCTGTCTCAAAAATTAAAAGGGCTGGGAATATAACTCAGTGGTAAAGGCCCCTAGGTTCAGTCTCTAATACCAAATCAATCAATCAGTCAATAAGTTTTATTTTGAGACAGGGTTTTGCTGTGTTGCTGAGGCTGGTTGAACTGAACTGGTGATTCTCCTGCCTCACCTTCACAAGTTGCTGGGATTATAGGCACGTATCGTCATGCCAGGCATTCTTGAATATTTTAGAAAGGCAGTATGATCAAAAGAAAAATATTGAAAGTTTCATCCCATGCTTTTCCCCCATCTGCCCCGTTCCTTGTCCTCTTGCAGTGATCTTTCTTTCCATTGTTGGGGATTGAACTCAGGGCCTCTTGCATGCTTGATAAGTGCTCTGCCACTTTTAGCTAAAAATGCATCAACATCCCCTATCTTTACATTCTTTTAGACTTTCTTGAGGCAAATGCTTACAAACATGGGTATATAATTTTATTTGTCCCATTTTTCATGCAAAATCCTATGGTTCCCCACTGTTTTGCATTGCTCTCCATCTGCAGTCTTGACTTTTCACTTAATATATCTTAGAGACTTTTCCAGGTCAGTGCATAGAAAGCTTCCTCATTCTTTTTTATTTGTTTTTAAATACTTGTATAGTATCCAATAGATTTCCATGGAATGGATGTATCATAGTTTATTTAACTAGTTCCTCATTATGGATATTTATGTTTCAGTTTTCAAATGTTACAAGCAATGTTGTATTGAAGACCTTTGGACATGCTGTTTTACATGTGTTCAAGGGTATTTATGGGATAAATTCACAGAAGTGGAATTTCTAAGTTAAAGTATATTTGCAGTTTTCATTATGAAATTTATTGCTAAATTGCCTTCCTTAGAGGTTGTTCCTATATACATTGCCTATACACTCACTACATTGGCTGTATTGTAGCTAATATTTATATAATGCTTACTATATGCATGGGCACTGTTCTTAGTGCTTCACATACATTACCTCATTTAATCTTAGTGAAATTCCTATGAGGTGGGTGCTTTTATTACCTCTGTTTTTCAGATGAATACACTAAAGAATAGAAAATTTATATGACTTGTCCAAATCACACAGCTAATTAAGCAGTTGAAGTTTAAACTAAGTTCTCTGGCTGTAGGATCAGTGTTGTTAGTGTTATGCCTTGCTGTTATCAAACTTGAATTTTTGCCAATCTGATAGGGAGAAATTGTACCTCAGAGTAGTTTTAGTTTTAAAAAATTATGCTAAGTATCTTTTTATATGTTTGAGTCATTTCTTTTCTGTTTGAGTTATATGTCCTTTTTCCTTAACTATCTGTTTAAGTCTTTTACTTATTTTTCTGTTGAGTCATATATCTCAATTTCCTATTGATTTGTAGGACACCTTATCCCCTGCCCCCAGAGCTGGGGATTGAACTGAGGGCCTTGAGAATGCTCTTCCATGGAGCTACACCTCCAGCTCTATTGTGATATTTGTCTTCTGTCTTATTCCCACATGGAAATTTTATATTTCTATGTAGGCTAACTTCTCAAACTTTTCTTTATGGCTTTTGGGGATTTTAAGTTGTAATTAAGAGAGGCCCTCTGAATTTCAGTTGTTAGTTTTTTAACCTATCCAGCAGGGTCAAGAAAACAGAATTATTGTGAAGGTCAAAGTGCTTTGTGAATTGTAAACTGTAAATCATTATACAGATTAAATATGATGTTATTTATTAATTTGTCTTTTGAACAAGTTGTACAGAGGTTGTCATCTTTTTGCTTGCATTAAATAGAATAGAATGATACAGCTGGGTGTGGTGGTTCTCTCCTGTAATCCCAGCAGCTCAGGAGGCTGAGGCAGGAGGACTGCAAGTTCAAAGCCAGCCTTAGCAAAAGTGAGGTGCTAAGTAACTCAGTGAGACCCTGTCTCTAAATAAAATACAAAATAGGGCTGGGGGTGTGGCTCAGTAGTCAAGTGTCCCTGAGTTCAATCACCATACCAAAAAAAAGAACGATATAACTTTCATCTGCAATATGGAAAACTAGGATGGTATTGCTCTTATGATTATTTTCCTTGGATAATTTGCATGGGATTGTTTTCTACATGATTTCCACAATGATTAAATCCTGAAATATTTTTGCATATTTTAGTCTTACTGTTCCTTGTATTACAATTTGACTAAAAGTTATTAATATATTTTACTTTCGTATTAGCTATGGTTCACAAATTTATATATTCTTACTTTTGGTACCAATCTTACTGACTGTTAGGAATTTACAATTTGGGAAGGCTAAAATAATTTTTGTAATTATCAAAGAAATGCATATTTATTAAGGAAGAATTGGGAAATTGGAACGATTTCAAGGGAGAAGATAAAAGTTTATCAGAATCTGTCCATGATTTAATGAGTTTATAACCAGTGTTAACATTTTGGATGTCCTCTTAGAATTCTTTTTTTTTTTTTTTTGAGAGAGAGAGAGAATTTTTAATATTTATTTTTTAGTTCTTGGCGGACACAACATCTTTGTTTGTATGTGGTTACGGGGATTGAACCTGGGCCGCACGCATGCCAGGCGAGCGCGCTACTGCTTGAGCCACATCCCCAGCCCCTCTTAGAATTCTTACTGTGTATATTCTTATTACATATATGTATAGTATCAAAACCAACTCTCCAGGCTTGGCATTGTGCCTGACTCCTAGGAGGTGTTAAATAAATATTTAGCACTTAATTATAACTGACTGAATGAAAGAGTTAATTTTTATTTTTGTACTGAAGATTGAACTCAGAAGCGCTTCACTACTCAGTAACATTCCTTTCCCTTTTTTGGGGGGGGTAGTACTGGGGATTCAACTCAGGGTCACTTGACTACTGAGCTACATTTTCACCCCTGTTTT
Source organism: Marmota flaviventris (assembly GCF_047511675.1). Classification (NCBI taxonomy): domain Eukaryota; kingdom Metazoa; phylum Chordata; class Mammalia; order Rodentia; family Sciuridae; genus Marmota; species Marmota flaviventris. The sequence goes on along the minus strand of NC_092507.1, from coordinate 35,082,386 downwards.
GTATTTTATTTAGATACAGGTTGTGACTGGGTTGCTTAGCACTTTGCTGTTGCTGAGGCTGACTTTGAACTCGCAATTCTCCTGCTTCAGCCTCCTGAGCTGCTGGGATTACAGGCATGGGCCACCATACCCAGCCTCCCTGCTCTCCCCCCTTTTTTTTTTTTAAAGATAGAGTGAGAGAGGGAGGGAAGGAGAGAGAGAGAGAATTTTTAATATTTATTTTTTAGTTTTCGGCGGATACAACATCTTTGTTTGTATGTGGTGCTGAGGATCGAACCCGGGCCGCACGCATGGCAGGCGAGCGCGCTACTGCTTGAGCCACATCCCCAGCCCCCTCTCCCTTTTTTTTAAGAGTTTTTTTTTTTTTTTTTAATGGTGCTGGGAATTGAACCCAGGGCCTTGTGCATGTGAGGCAAGCACTCTACTATCCCCAGCCCCTCCCCTGCCCTTTTTGTTTTTTTGGTACTGGGGATTGAACTTGGTGGCACTTAACCACTGAGCCACATCTCCAGCCCTTTATTGTATTTTATTTAGATACAATGTCTGAGTTGCTTAGCACTTTGCTAAGTTGCTAAGGCTGGCTTTGAACTCACAATCCTCCTGCCTCAGCCTCTGAAGCTGCTGGTATTACAGGTGTGTGCTACCATTCCTGGCTTGTTTATTTTGAGACAGGGTCTTCTAAGTTGCTTAGGATGACCTTGAACTTGCAATTCTCCTGCCTCATCCTCCTGAGCCACTGGGATTATAGGAGTGTGCTGTTGTGCCCAATTAAGAATTTATTTTTTTAATATAGAAAGTATGGAATATCAGTGTCCTGTTTTCTTTTTTCTCCACTGTATATTTTAAAAAATTGTTTTTTAGTTGTAGATGAACACACATTATCTTTATTTATTTTTATGTGGTGCTGAGGATTGAACCCAGTGCCACAGTCCCAGCCCCTCCACTGTATATCACTTACATTTTGACTTATGTTGTAATATTGCAATTTCTGTGTCATAATTCATTTGAAGGTAATTTCAAGTCCAGGCCCTAATGGAGCTCATAGTCCGGTGAAAGAGACAGGTAACCTACAATTAAAATACTATATGATAACTGTAATAACAGATTTGTATAGGGCATTATGAAAACACAGAAAAAGGATATTGAGGGGTCAGAGAACACTTCCCACATGAGAGGATTACTTGAGAGAGCCATGTGGAAAAAACTAGGAAGAACCCCTCAAGGAGAAAGAGTATTAAATGTGTAGGCACTCAAGTGTAAGCAGGGCCCTACAAAAAACTCTATATTTGGAGTAGATTGTGTTTGTGGGTGGAGAAAAAGAAATAGATGAGGTTGGAGATGTGGGTAGGGGTCAAAGGAGGAAGAGCCTTTATATGACACACGAAGGCTTGTCAAAAGTTTGCTCAGCCTGGAAGATATATTGGAAGAGGTGAGAGTGGAGGTAGGAAGACCAAAAGACATTAGTTGAATACCAAATAAGTATAGTTAAAAAGTACTACAAGAGCTGGAATGAGGTGAACATCACTTAAGCCAAGGGTAGGAATGGAGCCCTGCATTAGAAAGGTGGGCTAAATCTGGAGGGTAAAAAATGATTGCCATTTTTTTGGGGGGGGGGGTACCAGGGATGGAATTCAGGGGCACTCGAGTTCCATCCAGTTGAACTACGAGTCACACTCCCAGCACTGTTTTGTATTTTATTTAGAGGCAGGGTCTCACTGAGTTGCTTAGCCACCTCACCTTTGCTGAGGCTGGCTTTGAACTTGTGATTCTCCTGCCTCAGCCTGCTGAGTTGCTAGGATTACAAGTGTGAACCACCATATCTGGCTATTTTTTTTCTTCAATTTCGAGGCAGGGGCTCAATAAATTGCTGAAGCTAGTCTTGAACTTGTGATCCTCCTGTCTCAGCTTTCCAAGTAGCTAGGATCTTGTGCTAGTGTACCTAGGTATATCTTTGGATTCTTAAAAACCACATAACTCTATTGGCATGATAAAGCTCTGTTCTTATTGCAGTATCAAAAGCTCAGGAAAAACATATTAAAAGCTCTCTTAAACTTCCATAATTAGAGCTGGAGGTATAGTTCAGCGATTGATTACCTATCATGAAGGCTCTGGGTTTGATCCGCAGGACAAACAAAAAAGTTCCATAACTACATTATGAAATACATCTCTAATTGAACTGTATTTGTTTTTCCTAAACTTTCATTAAAAAAGAAAATATGTAAAGGAAGCAAACCCCTATCGGAGGAAATATCAGCTAGTATGCTATAGTTAATATAAATCAGTTTAATGACTACATTTTTTTGCATTTGTATTTCCATACAGTCAACTGAGTGTTTTAAGAGACTCAGGATCTTTATACATTGATATTATGTGCACCATGCCATATTTTTTTGGGACACAGTACTTTTATTTATTTATTCTTTTATATGGTTCTGAGGATCAAACCCAGTGCCTCACATGTACTAGGCAAGAACTGTACCCACTGAGCTACAACCCCGGCTCTACGTTTCTTATATCAATTAACTAATATTCCATTTTATGCTTATAGATGGAATATATCATAATGGAAAGTTCAGAATTAAGAGTACAGAAAAAATCATAATCTTTTTACCCCAAAATAAATGATAACTCTGGTACAATTTCTTTTGGTGCATACTTTTACACATTTATAATTGTTTACTCAATTTTTTTTGTTTTTTGCCTTTTTTCGTTTTATATATCAATTTTATTTCACATAACTATATAGTCTGAACTACTATTATGGGAGGAAAAGGATGTTTTTTTAGTTTCCAACCCTTTTCTTGTGTGTGTGAGATATTGGGGATTGAATCCAAGGTATTGTGTATACTAATCCTCTACCACTGAGCTACATCCCCAACCGTCGTTCTAACCTCTTTAGCTTTTTTAAAAAATATATTTTTTTATTTTTTATTTTTTTTATGTGGTGCCGGGGAATGAACCCAATGCCTCACACATGCTATGCAAGCGCTCTACCACTGAACCACAACCCTGGCCCCTAACCTCTTTATCTTTATTAAAAAAAAAAAGAAAAATAGCTGGGCTTCATGGTGCAGGCCTGTAATCCCAACAATTTGGAAAGCTGAGGCAGGAGGATAACAAATTTGGGACCAGACAGAGCAACATAGTAAGACCACCCCATCTAAAACAACAAAAGTAATGCATGATAATTGTAAAAAGTATCAACCTAAGAGAAAGGTATTGTATGATAAACGATTCTCTTATAATCCATCAAGATGAGAGTTTAGTATATATATCCTCTAAATTATTTTCTAGGTTATACTATTTTTTTTGTTTATTTAATAAAATAAAAACAAGCTAGGCACAGTGGCTCATGCTTGCAATCCCAGCAGCTTGGTAGGCTGAGGCAGGAGGATTCTAAGTTCAAAGCCAGACTCAGCAACTTAGTGAGACCCTGTCTCAAAATGAAAAATAAAGGGCTGGGGATGTGGCTCAAGCGGTAGTACGCTCACCTGGCATGCGCGCGGCGCTGGGTTCAATCCTCAGCACCACATAAAAATAAAATAAAGATGTTGTGTCCACCAAAAACTAAAAAATAAATATTAAAAATTTTCTCTCTCTCTTTCTGTTAAAAGAAAAATAAAAAGATCTGGTAGGGAGGGCTGGGGTTGTAGAGCACTTGCCTAGCACATTTGAGGCACTAGATTTGATCCTCAGCACCACATAAAAATAACTAACTAAATAAATAAATGTATTGTGTCCATCTACAACTAAAAAAAAAAAAAAAAAAAAAAAGATACAAATAAATTAAAAAAAAAAAAATCTTGGGATGTGGCTCAGTGGTTAAGTGCCCCTGGGTCAATCCCTAGTACCAATAAATAAAAAATAAAAACAAGATTGCACTTTGCATTCTACTTTGCCACTTTCTGTTGTCACTTCCAAGAGACTTGGACATCTTTCCATGTCAGTATGTATAGAATTTACCTCATTCCTCTTTTATTCCCTTTTTTCCTCCCATCAGTCCTGGGTATTCAACCCAGAATGCTAGGTAGGCTCTTTACCAATGTAGCTTAGAGCCATATTCCCAGTCCTGCCTCATTCTTTTAATGACTACACAATGTTAAAGTATATAAATGACTATAATTTAATTAACCTATTGCTATTGAAGGATGTTGATTATCTCCAATTTTTCTGTTAACAAAAATGTGTCAATTAGTATTCTGGTATATATATCTTTGTGTACTAACAATAACTATCTTGATTTTTTTTGAGGGGAATACTGGAGATTGAATCCAGGGTCTCATGCATGCTAAGCACATACTCCATTACTGATCCCCCATTGTCATTTAAAAAAAATTATTTTTTTTTTAGTTTTAGGTGGACACAGTATCTTTATTTTATTTTAATGTGGTGCTGAGAATCGAACCCATTGCCTCACGCATGCTAGGCGAGCCTGCTACCACTTGAGCCACATCCCCAGCTCCCACTGTCATTTTAATAGCTATAAAATATTAATTTTAACAGAAATAATACATTTGAGAAAGGAAATATGGATGAATAAAAAATTATTTGTTAAACTTTAGATAATCTTTCATGTTATTAATTTTGTCTTTTTATCCAATTCCTTCTTTAACCTTTGTAATGTAAACTAAGAAATGTTAATCTAGAAACCCACATAATCATATAATATTTTAGCATCTCAGATCATTTGAATAGGGTCCAGTATCTGTCTCATGTCATTTCATGTTTCAGCGTAAAAAGTTATAGATATACTGAGAGAAACCATTGAGCTATATCCCCAGCTCCATTTTTGTTTTCAGGCAGAGTCTTGCCAAATTACCTAGGTTGTCCTCAAACTTGCTTGATCCTCTTGCCTCAGCCTCTTAAGTAGCTCGGATTAATGTGCCCTGCTGAAACTATATATATATATATTTTTTTTCCCCCTTGTGATACTGTTGATTTAACTCAGGGGCACTCTACCACTGAACTAAATTCTTAGTCTGTCTCTCTCTCTCTTTTTTTTAGTAATTTTTTAATTTAATTTTATTTATTTTTATGTGGTGCTGAGGATCGAACCCATGGTCTCCCATGTGCTAGGCGCATGTGCTAGGCAAGTGCTCTACCATTGAGCCACACCCCAGCCCCAAGCCTTTTATTTTTTGTTTTGCTAAATTGTTGAGGCTGACCTCAAACTTGAAGTCAACTTGCCCCAGCTGAGTAGCTGAGATTACAGGAGTGCATTACCATACACAACTAAAACCATGTTATTTGTATCTAGATTGTGCAAAACAGTCTATAGTCATACATGAATTCTGTCCTAGGTATATCACACATGTAATATTATGCATTTTTTTTGCTATTTTAATTATTCATTTATTTTTGGTACTGGCATTGAATTCAGACATCCTTTATCACTGAGCTGCATCCTCAGTCTGTTTTATTTTTTATTTTGAGACAGGATCTCCTTAAATTGCCCAGGCTGACCTGGTATTTACAATCTTCCTGTTTCATTCTTCTGAGTCACTGGGATTACAGGTGTGCAACACTGCACCCAGCTTTTGCTATTATATTTGAAAGGGATTTTGATTATTGGACAGCAATTAAATTAGTGTTTTTTTTTTTTTTTTTTTGGTGTGTGTGTGGGTGTGTGTGTGTGTAATGCTGGGGATTGAACCCAGGGCCTTGTGCAAGAGAGTCGAGCACTCTACCAACTGAGCTATATCCCCAGCCCAATTAAATTAGTTTTTGAAAAAATTTATATTTTGTGGTGCTGAGGTTTGAAGCCAGGGCCTCGAGTGCATGCTAGGCAAAGTACTGTACCACTGAGCTATATTTCCAGACCCACTTGATTTCCTTTTTAAAATTATTTATCTTCTTTCATACTTCTCTGTCCTAACTACTGTGACATTAACCCTTCTTCTAATAATTTCATTAGCAATTATTGTACTGTATTATGTTCATTGTATCTTTCTGGGTGACTGAACGCCTGGAGAAGTGAAATCATTTTTTATTCTGTCCTGTATATCCTTCTCCCAGAGAGGCAATATTAGTATAGTGATTAATAGTATAGGCTCTGGGCTCAAATCCTGGCGCTTTCACTTCTTGACTATGAGATTGGACTATTTATCTTATTCCTTTATGCCTTTGTTTCCATATTTGTAAGGTGAGGATAAGAGTAGTATCTTTTTTTTTTTAAACAGATCAGGCTCTCCTTAATACCTTCCAAAAATACATTTAAATTCCAATTCCAATGTGAAGAGTAACACAAAATTGTATAAATAACTTATTGACAACAGGTTACTTTATCTACCTAAAGCATTGAATGATGTGAATAAATGCCAACCATATTTGTTATTGTTATACAAATCTGAGACTTTTGCTATATGTAATTTTAGTTTGGATGTCACCAACTTGGCAAAATGGTTTCCTAAGCTTTACATTTAACTAAGTTGAACTTTTAAAGTACAATTTAGAATCCAGAGTGTATGGTAACAATAATCACAGGTCTGCATGGGTTAATAAAAATCAAATGCTAGCCTTAAATCTCTCATAACTTTTAGCAAACAGTGTTAATCATCAGAAATTGGCTTTGTCAAAGTAAACTGATATAAGATAGCTCTTCAAATGACAGTGTGGCCCTTCTATGTTGGATACAATGTATAAAAAAGAGCACTTATTGGTTGTCTTGCCTTTAAACTTATATAAACTTTTACTTTATAAACTTTTATAAAACATTTAGACAAGGTTTAGACAGTTCTCAGATGCATCCATATACCTACTCAAATATATTTAGGATGTCAACTATATTGTTATAACCTAAGGAATAGTTGTTTCTTAACCAGTTACAAAGTAATCATTTGACTTTAAAACAAATACAAAATTATCCATAATGAGAGCAGATCAGTGTTTCAGACTTTGCTTCATATCAGTATATTAAAGTTCAAAATAACTTTAACTGAATGTGCTAATTATAGCCAATTAAATCAAACACAAACTTTTTGAGATTTACTTTCTGCAAACCTTCTGCGGCTTACTTGAACACTCACAACTTCCTTACAACCTTAGTTTTGCCCACTTTCATCTTGGACTTTAGCCCAAGAATATTACTTCCCCCAAATACTTTCTCATCCAAAAACCTTTCTTTTACCTTCTGGTTGTCCTTACTAATATATATTTCTATACCTACAACTTTCTTTTATCTTTTCTAGTTTTGGACCCTTTCTTAAATTCTTATATTTTTTGAGGGGGTGGGGTACCAGGGGTTGAATTCAGGGGCACTCAGCCACTTAATCACATCCCCCAGCCTTTTAAAAATATTTTATTTAGAGACAGGGTCTCACTGATTTGCCCAGTACCTCATTAAGATGCTGAGGCTGGCTTTGAACTGGTAATCAGAGCCTCCCAAGCCTCTGATATTACAGGTGTGCATCACCACACCTGGCAAGAAATAGTAGTATCTATTTTATAGGACTGTTATGAATATTAAATATAAAGCACTTGGAAAAGTTCTTGTGTTATAATAAATGTTGAGCAAATATAATACCATCTATAATGTTAATATATAGTAACATCTACATATTAGTCTTTGACCTGATAGGAGCCCAGTTAATATTTGATTGAGTTAATAGAGGGAATTCCTGAATTGGTCAAAAGATTGAATTAGTTGACCTCTAAGTGCCTTTACAGCTCTCAGCCTAAATTTCTGTTTTGTGTCGTGGCTTAACCTTTGGCCCAGGGATGGTAGATTCTAGTTATGTGGCAAATATAATGCTTGTCCAAAAGAGGCTAATGCACTTTTAAGAACTGGCTTTTGATCTGTCTGGCACTAACATATGTCATTGTGTATATTCGTGTCTAATTAAATAGGGAATGCCAGTTTTTATGCTTGAATGCCTTTTGTTTGAATGGAAACCGCAACTTATTATTTCACATCAGGATGGCAAACTCAGCAGTATTGCTTTTATTTTTAATTAGGCAGTCATCCTGAAATGTGTCTGTATTTGCTGCGTTGGTCCATAGAAAAGATAACAGCTGAGCAGACCTGTCATGTAGATTTGCCATGTGTTTGGTCTTGAAACACAACTAATATGCTTGTCAGTATTTCTGTTCTGGAAAATGAATGAACAGTTTCCTGGGCTACATATCACTCTTAACAAATCCTTATTTCATTTTGGATTATTTAGGGGATTTTAAAATTATAAAAATAAAAAGTATGTTTACGATATTAGCATGCTGTGTTTGCATTCTTTTTCTATTTTTTACAGTAGGATATAAAAGTTCACTGATAACTCAGAAATCCATTTTCCTTATTTTGGGGGACTTCATTACCAACTCTGTACACCATGATTCCATATTTAGATGGACATTGAAGAGTTTTGGTTGCTGGTTGATAGTGCCATATCCTGCTATCTGTGGTTGGTACTTTTTCAGTGATAGTGATAGTTTTTCAGGATTATATTTGTGCTTGCAATACAGTGAAGCTTCATCTATTTTGAGTTGTTATATTTTTCCTGTCACCTTGGTGGCATCCATTTCTTAGAAAGTCTGTTTGAATTAATGTGCATTTTTTAGTGTCTCTATTGAGGCAGAATGGAGAAAGCTATAGCTTCTCTAGCTAATTTACAAATAATTTTTTAAAAATATTTTTATCAGTTGTTGGTGGACCTTTATTTTATTTACTTATTTATATGTGGTGCTTAGAACTCAGTGCCTCACACATGCTAGGCAAGCACTCTACCACTGAGCCACAACCTCAGCCCCACAAATAATTCTTTATAGAAATTTTGCTGTAAATCTGAGAATATAATCTGTAGTGGGAAGCGCTTGGGTGTGGGAATGATCAGATTTGAATCCTAGGTTTGTCACTTGTTTGTGTTTGAGCAAGTCTTAATTTATCAGGTTCTTAAATTATTTAAAACCCTTTACATTGGAAATGATAATACATACTTTACAGAGTTGTTACAAAGATTAGAGGTAACAAATATAAATGCTTTGTAGAATTCATGGGCCATAGTAAAGGATGGCTGCAGTTATTATTCAAAAGCATTTAAAAATCATTAAGGTTTTTTTATTTAAGTTTTTTTTTAGTTGGACCTTTATTTTATTTACTTAGTTATTTATATGTGGTATTGAGAATCGAACCCAGTGCCTCTTACCATGCTAGGCAAACACTCTACCACTGAGCTGTGACCCAAGCCTATGTTTTTCTTTTTCTTTTTTGGGGGCAGTACTGGAAATCAAATCCAGGGTCTTGGGCATGCTAGGAAATTATTCTATGCATTCTATCACTGAGCTATATCTCTAGCCTTTCAGACACATTTTAGATAGTAGTATGACCTGAGAGTCCTAAAAAGCTTCCTTGATTCTCTGGAAAATTATTTGTGGAATTCTCACTTTGAAAAGATAAAATATATAATATTGGTCATAGACTATTTAGTTAATATTTAATTTAATTTAATTTTTTTTTTTTTTTTTTTTTTTGGTAATGGGGATTGAGCCCAGGAACACTTTACTACTGAGCTACATCCCCAGTCCTTTGTTTCTTTTCTTTTTTCTTTTTTTTTGGAAGTAGGGTCTTGCTAAGTTCTTGCATTTGTTATTCTCCTGTCTCAGCCTCCTGAGTCTGTGAGATTAAAGGTGTGCCACACCATGTGTGACATCTTTTTTTTTTTAATTGGTTCCTTTTCATACTAATTTCTTCAACCAAAGCTTTTTTTGTGTGTGTGTGTCAGGGATTGAACTCGGGGATACTTGACCACTGAGCCACATCCCCAGCACTATTTTGTATTTTATTTAGAGACAGGGTCTCACTGAGTTGCTAAGCACCTCCCCATTGCTGAGGCTTTGGACTCATTATCCTTCTGCCTTAGCCTCCCAAGCCACTGAGATTATAGGAGTGTGACACAGCTCAACCAAAGCTTTTTTAAAAATATTTATTTTTCAGTTGTAGTTGGACACAACACCTCTATTTTATTATTATTTTTAAAATTATTATGTGATGCTGAGGATTCAACCCAGGGACTTGCACATGCTAGGTGAGCGCTCTACTGCTGAACCACAACCCCAGCCCTCAACCAAAGCTTTTAATGAACCTTTGTGCAAGACAAATCAACCCCAAGACCCCAAATCAAACTAAAATTAACCTTAGAAAGAAACTGCCTATGTAGAAAAAAGTTTTAAATTTTTTTGATTGTCGATGGATCTTTATTTTATTTATTTGTATGTGGTGCTGAGAATCGAACTCAGTGCCTCACACATGCTGGGCAAGTGCTCTGCCACTGATTTACAACCATAGCCCAAAGTTTTAAATTTCTACATTTATAAATATTGAAGTTGAAAGCACATTTACTAAAAAATTATCTGGGGGCTGGGGCTGTGACTCAGTGGCAGAGCACTTGCCTAGCATGTGAGAGGCACTAGGTTTGATCCTTTGCACCATATAAAAATAAACAAATAGGGCTGGGGATGTGGCTCAAGTGGTAGCGCGCTGGCCTGGCATGCGTGTGGCCGGGTTTGATCCTCAGCACCACATACAAACAAAGATGTTGTGTCTGAAAACTAAAAAATAAATATTAAAAATTTTTCTCTCTCTCTTCTCTCTTCTCTCTCTTTAAAAAAATAAAAATAAATAAATAAAGACATGCTATCCACTTAAGATTATCTGTGTGTGACCTTGTAATCCACAAAATTTTGGTTTTTTTGAAAGACTACTAAAGGCTATTTCCTAGTCTAAGAACAATAATGATTAAACTTTTCTAACACAGTGTTTCTCAATTGGGGCACTACTGGCATTTGAGGCAGGACAATTGTTTGTTGTGCAGGACTGTTCTGTGAATTGTAGGACATTTAACTTCCCTGGCCTCTGCCCACTAAAATGCCAGTATTACCCATCCCACACTTCTGCCATTGTGACAATAGCTCCTCCCTAACAAGACAACTCTTCATACCCTAGAAATTTTTACATGCTCCTAGTTGAGAACCCTTGGGACTCAACCTAAAATATTTTTAGTGAAGCAGATCAAATATTATCAGTTTTTCATTTAAAACTTTTTTTTGGTAGTTAATAGATGGACAGAAAGCCTTTATTTTATTTGTTTATTTTTATGTGGTGGTAAGGATCGAACCCACTGCTTCACATGTACTAGACAAGTGCTCTGTCACTGAGCTACAGCCACAGCCCTCAGTTTTTCATTTTTAAAATCCAAATATTTTATGGTATTGGGGATTGAACTCAAGGGTGTCCTACCACTGAGCTATATCCCTAGTTCTTTTTATTTTGTATTTTAAAGTAGGATCTTCTAAGGTGCAGAAACTGACTTTAAACTTGTGATCTCCTTCCTCAGAGTCCTCAGTTGTTGGGATTACAGGTGTGTGCTACCATGCCTTTCTAAAAATCCAAGTTTTACAAGCTTAAAATTAATTATTCTTACTTGATCAACAAAGTCTGATCTCTTGGACCAAGCAGCTTCTTTGGAATTAAATAGCATTTTTTCCCTAATCCTATATTTCTAGTAGATATAAGAGTAGCTATCTCTGTGTCCAAAAAAATGTTTGTTTTGAGAAGCACTATTAATATCAAAAGATAATATTCCATAAATAAGACCAAAAGATGTAGAGGCAGAAAATATCTTAAATTCTCACATATTTCTATTATTTTCTGATTTTAAAATTTATAATTTTCAGATTAAAAAAATAGAGTGTGGTTTTAGAGTGTGTTCATATACACTTTTATGCTGTTTTTTATGGCTAATTAAATTTTATTAGACTACATTGAAAGCCATTTATAGCTTGTTTGATTTCATTTAAAATGTGATTCTTTTGTATACTGGCTAAAGGAACAAGAGTCATGGTTTGGAAATTTTTTCTTTCTCACTACATCTTCAAAATGTAAGGAAGGGCACTGTACTTTTTATCACTCATTTCAGCTGTTTAGTAATTAGTATTACTTTAGTATGTAAGAGAAGGTTCTACACTAAATACCAATGTTTGTTATGCACTCTATTACATTTTAAATTTATGAACTTGAGTAAGTTAGGCTATCCAGAAATTTCCCCAGTGTTTTGAGGTTTTAGCCTAAGATATAAATACTCCCTGAACCAAAAAACTGTAGTAGAACTGTTGGAGAATAATAGTTTAAAAATCTGAAGACTTGGCTTGCATACTGGGATGCTATTTATTTGCCAAATTATTTTCAGTTTTCTTGGCCTTAGTATACTACAGAGCTTTGTATTAGCAATAGACTGTTAAACCTTTTTTTAAAAATGAAAACATTTTAAATCTAGAAAAGAGTGCAATAATAATAAATACCACCTAGAATTAATTAGTATTTCAAAAAATAAATAATAAACAGTTGTGTTGTTATAGGTTTATTTTTTGAATAAAAGGAAACTAAACATTATTGCTGTAGCTGAAGTCTTTGTTTTCCTTCCTTATTTCTCTATTTTCCCCATTAAGGCAACTACTATCATGAATTTAGTGTTTTTCTAGTTCATGTTTTTAGACATTCACTATAAATCAATCTATTTATCTATAATATTTTAATAGAAATTGTGTATTTACTCTTTGGCAGGGACTGTTCATCTAATCAGTAGCCCTATGTTTATTATAAGGATTAAAAGAACATATATACTATATATATTATATATAATATATATAAAATACCATAATGTAGCTACTGCTTTTATTTTCATTTTATGGATAGGTAGAAAGGTTAAATAACATGTCTGCATCCATATAGCTGCAAGTTAAATTCTTCCTTTTTTTTTTTTTTTTTGGTTAGTACTAGGGAATGAACCCCCGGGTGTTTTACCAATGAGCTACATCTCCAGTTCTTTTAAAAATTTTGTGACACGTTTTGCTAATTTGCTGAGGCTTGCCTCAAACTTTTTTTTTTTTTTTTAGTTGTAGCCAGACATAATAAGTTTATTTAATTTCTTTTTTTATGTGGTGTTGAGGATTGAACCCAGTGCCTCACATGTGCTCAGCAAGAGCTCTGCCACTGAGCCACAACCCCAGCCTGGCGTCAAACTTTTGATACTCCTACCTCAGCCTCCCAAATTGCTGAGATTACAGGCATGTGCCACCATTTCTGGAAGTGCAAGTTAAATTCTTACTTGAACTGAGATTGTTTGTTTTATAGGCCATGATGTTCGTTATTATGTTATCCTATCTCTTTATAATAATATAAATACATATTGTATGTTTTTAAAAAAATACATTTTAAAAATAAAAATGATACACCATAGGGAATAGTTGTCCAGTTTTTTTGGTAACTTAAAACTTTTTTGAATGAAATTTTAGTGATACCACTAACCAAACTTGCTCTTTTACCCTATTCAACATTGCTTTTGAACTATATCTATATTGTTAGGTATAACTTATTATGTGAACCCTATATAGTTTACTGATAAATATACTGTAATTTATCTATTGCTCTTATGGATGAACTTTCAGTTGTTAAATCTCTTCTCCTCCCCTTATTACATAGAATGGTGAAATGAAAATTCTTGTTCAGGTCTTCTGTACTTATATGTAAGAGTTTCTCTTAAGCATAAAATAAAAAAATAGTTTTTCCGTTTTGAAAAGTGCTATGAGCAAAAATACAACACATTTTTTTCAAAATAAAAATATCAAAATTGACTATGTACTATGCTGTTATAAAACTTGTAACAGGGCTTCTACGAAACCTGCTCAGTTGCAGTTAACAATTCCTTACCTCCTCCTACTTAGCTAAGAATATAAAACAAAACCTGTTGAGCTGCAACAAGCAGTTTTGTCTCTCATGCTTTAATATAGAGAACTATGATCTGCCACCCCCAAGAACCCTGAGGGCACAGGAGGTGAATAATGTATTTCATTAAAAATGAAATATATCTCAAACAATAGAAAGTCAATAGATGAAAAACCTGTCAAATCAGTTAGTTAATTTAGTACACAACTATGTTTTATATATTCAGTTTCACTTTAATATGGCTTATTTTTCTTTGCTTTCATTTTTTTTGTTAATATGGCTTATTTTTCTAAAATTACATTTTTCCCCTTCTTTTCTGTTTCTCCCAATTACATTAGGCCTGGACTTCCTCTATATTTAAGTCTTTGTCTTTTTTTTTCTATATAGATGACTAATTAACTCCTTACATTTTTTATAGTGGAAAATATTAAACTAAGGAATAATGAAATGGAAAAATTTTGAGCTTTGGTGCTGGTTAGAGCTTGGTTCCAATTTTGGTTCTGCCAGCTGTGTATGCTAGACAAGTTACATAATCTCCAGAGTCCACTTTTCTTTTTCTTTTTTGTATAATACCTTGGTGTGGTATGTTTTAAGGTTTAAATGAGAAAATGTTAGTAAAAATCCTGGAGCTTAAAAAACCAACAACAAACCAGGTTGTATTTTGCAATGAAAATCAAAGAAGACCATCCCTCCACACAAAAATAAAACCCACAAAATCAATTTTGTATTTTGTTTAGAACCCTTATAATCTGTTCTTATGGGGAAAAAATGAAAGTATGGAGAAATGGCTAAAAGAAAAAGTGAGCTTGAGCTTTTTTCTTTAGTTATGTAAATGCCAGGTGGAATGAACTCTTCTATTGTCATTTCTACTGGATTGTGTTGTATAATTAATAGTGAATTTTTAGATTGCTTTTGGATATAGTTTTCTTTTTAAATTAAATAACATAATTTTGAAGTTTCTTTGTTTTTTAAATATTTGGACTTAATTTTTCAAATTAAGATAACATTATGTGATGATGCAAGGAGGATTGGTAGGAGCACAGGTTTTTGAATCAGTCTTGGATTTTAATTTTCTCTCTACCATTTAGTGACTCTGTAGTTACATGATCTCTCTGTGAAATGAGCATAATAATCCTTATCATGAAATATTTGAGAATCAAATGACATGATATAGGTTAAAGCTCTTAGACTAAGTGCATGCTCTGCCATTGAGCAACCACCCCAGCCCATGTTTTCATACTCTTTCCTAGAAAGTCAGTGGTTAATGAAAGATGGATATTATCATTGTTATTTTGTTACTTAGAATGTAATTGATCACCTTATATTCTATTCATGTTAAAGAGTGACTACGTCTTGGATTTTAAGTGTGTCAGTTTTTTTTTTTTTTTTTGTACCAGGGATTGATCCAGGGGCACTTAACCTACTGAGTCACATTCCTAGTCCTTTTTATTTTTTATTTTGAGACAGGGTCTTGCTAAATTGTTGGCTGACCTTGTTAAGTTATTGAGGCTGACTTGGAACTTGTGATTATCTTGCCTCAGCCTCCTGAGTCGCTGGGATTACAGGCGTTTGCCACCAGACCTGGCTCTTATCAGTGTTTTTTGAAGGTAAACACATAAAAGTATTTTTTAGATCTGAAAATAAGGAGGTAAAATGTGAAAGGAGCCAGGTGGACTGGCATAAGTGTAATTCCAGTTACTGGGAAGGCTAAGGCAGGAAGATAGCAAGTTTCAGGACAGTCTGGGAAACTTAGTGAGAGCTTGGCTTAATAATAATAATAACAATAATACAAAAGGGCTGGGGATATAGCTCATTGGAAGAGTATGCATGGACTCAATTCCAGTATGGGGAAGAAGGGTACGTATGAAAGGAAATATTTTTGCATTGAAGTGAAATTTATGAAGTTGATTTGCATGTATTTATTCATTAATGATTTTAATGAGTTTTTTTTTTTTGGTCTCTTATTTAGTGTCAAACTGGAAGAGAAGTAAAATTCAACAAATACTATGTATGGAGTTCTTTCTTAATAAAAGAAAGTGATTATTGAGACTATGGATCGGAGCAAACGGAATTCAATTGCAGGATTTCCCCCACGTGTGGAACGTCTTGAAGAGTTTGAAGGTGGTGGTGGAGGGGATGGAAACATGACTCAGGTGGGAAGAGTTTGGCCATCCTCATACAGAGCTCTTATAAGTGCCTTTTCCAGACTGACTCGTTTGGATGACTTCACCTGTGAAAAAATAGGGTCTGGTTTCTTTTCTGAAGTGTTCAAGGTGAGTGACGTCTCAGTTTCCTGTTATTTTTCTGATGGTCACATTCACTGCAGACTTCATATTTGTGTTTAAGTAGGCCATAGGTTTTGCCTAGTCCAGGTGCTGTGCATTTTGAGCATGTTTTAAACTCCTCTCTGAAACTATTTATTAACTACAAGTTAACTTACAAAGATATTTTGTTGTAATTATGAAAATAATACATGATAATCAAAGATTCAAAGAATATAGAAGTTTCTCCCACTCCTCTCTGCCCTACCCATGTATGTATGTGCATAGGTTTATGTATAGTCTCCAATAATAACCATTTTTAACCATTTGTATATATTTCTATTCTCTTTACTGTGTTGTATACATGTGGTATACACACATGCGTATATAAAATTACATATATAGACAAAAACATTGCACCAATAAAAAACAAAACTACATGTTATTTTGCGTGTTTTGTTTTTGTGTTAGGGATTGAACCCAGGGCTCATGCATAATAAATGTGTGATCTATCACTGAGCTACACCCTCAATCTCTGTTAGCTTTATTTATTTAGAGTTGGAGTCTCAATTATTGCCCAGGCTGGTCTTGAACTCCTGGGCTGAGGTGATTCTCCTGTCTCAACCTTCCAAAGAGCTGGAACTACAGGCACCTGCCATATTACCTGGCTTGTATACTTATTTTTAATAGAATTGAACCTTTAAGGCTCCCAAGAAATCCTATTTCCCTGATTTATTCTCTCTTTTTTTAAATTTTTTTAATTTTTAATTTTTATTTTTTTTAGTTTTCAGCGGACACAACATCTTTGTTTGTATGTGGTGCTGAGGATCGAACCCGGGCCGCACGCATGCCAGGCGAGCGCGCTACCGCTTGAGCCACATCCCCAGCCCATTATTCTCTCTCTTAAAAGATTATTTCATACTTTTTCTTCTCTCATCAAATCCCAATATTTCCTCTCTAGTCCTCTTTTTCAGTGATGATCTTACTTATGATTTGCTGAGAAACTAGAAGCAAACAGAAGAGAACTTGCACAAACACCCATCACTACAAATAGCTACCAACTCATCTTTTTTTTTTTTTTTGGTACTGGGGATTGAACCCAAGGCCTTGTACGTGCTAGACGAATGCTCTACCACTGAGCTAAATCCCCAGCCCAGATTTTTAAAAATTTTGATACAGAGTCTGGCTAAATTGCCCAGGATGGCCTTGAACTTGGACCTTCCTGCCTCAAGTCTCCTCAACAGCTGAAATTATAGGTGAGTCACCATACCCAGCTCTTGGGAGCTTCTTCCAACCCACATATTTATATGCTTATTACTTAACTTTTACCCTGGGAAGAACTAGCTGAGTTCTTCTCTAATTTCATATTTTTCTTTGTATTTTAATTCCTATTTCCATTTACCTACCAAAATGACCTAAGAAATTCTCCAGTCTTTCCTGTATAATATTTTTACTCTTTGTTAATTATTCCTATCAGTACCTTAAAAAATGTTTAAGGAAAACACTCTTCTTCTTTTGACTTTAGCTATACTTCTCTCTGCCTTCTCTTTTGGACCAAAATTACTCCATAGAATAATTGTCTCTACATAGCATCTCCAGTTCTTTTCCTACTACTTTTTCCTCTTAGTTTTATCTTGTAAAATAAATACACACACACATATATAATATAACATAATCTCCCCTTACATCAGTGCTGGGAATTGAACTCAAAGGTCCTTTAACAGTGAGCTACATCCCCAGCCCTGTTTTTTTTTTTTTTTTGGTACTGGGTATTGAACTCAGGGGCACTCAACCACTGAGCCACATCCCCAGTCCTGTTTTGTATTTAGAGACAGGGTCTCACTGAGTTGCTGAAGCTGGCTTTGAACTTGCAATCCTCCTGCCTCAGCCTCCCAAGCTGCTGGGATTACAGGTGTTTGCCACTAAGCCTGGCTCCCCATTCCTTTTTAAATTTTGAATTTTGAGACAGGGTCTTGCTAGGCTGCCGAGGCTGGCCTCAAACTTGAGATTCTCCTGCTTCAGCCTCCAAAGTAGCTCAGTGCCTGGATCCTTGTTAACCATTTTTAAGTTATAATTCAGTATCATAAATTACATTCACAGTCTTGTGCAAACATTACCATGATCTGTTGTCAGAACTTTATCATCCCAAGCAGAAACTCTGTACCCATTAAACAATAACTCACCATTTTCCCCTACTCCCAGCCCCTGGTAACCTCCTTTCTAATTTTCAGTCTTTATGGGTTTGCCTAATCTTGTTTTTACCCCCCCCCCCTTTTTTTTATTGGTGCATTGTAGTTGTACATGATAGTGAGATTTGTTGCTGTATATTCAGGTATACACTCTATATAATAAGATAATTTGACCAATATAAATTGTTGTTTCCCCTTTTCTTCCTGACTTTGCCTTTTTGAGATACTTCATAAAAGGGGATTCATACAATGTTTGTCCTTTTGTATTAGAATTGATTTACTTTTCAAAATGTTTCAGGTGATGACTGAATAATAATGTATTACAAGTACTTACCACATTAAACCATCCATTTATTTATGGACTTTTAAGTTGTTTCCACATTTTGGCTATTGTGAATAATGCTCTGTGAACATTGACATAAAAATATTTGAGTTTACTTTGAGTTGAGTCTCAGCTTTCAGTTCTTTTTAACCTGTAAGTGGAATTCCTGAGTTGCTTAGTAACTTTATGTTTAATTTTTTTTAAAAAAAATAATTGTGGTAGAATACATGTAACATAAAATTTGCTGTTTTAACCATTTTTTTTTTTTTTTTTTTTTAATACCGGAGATTGAACCCAGGGGCACTTAGCCACTGAGCCACATCCTCACCCGCTTTGTATATTTTATTTAGTGACAGGGTCTTGTTGAGTTGCTTAAGACCTCGATAAGTTGCTGAGGCTGGCTTTGAACTTGCGATCCTCCTGCCTCAGCCTTCCGATCTGCTGGGATGCATGTGCCACCGCATCTGGTTGTTTTAACCATTTTTGAGTGTACAGTTGAGCAGTGTTAAGTATATTTACATTGTTGTGCAAACTCTAGAATTTTTCTTCTTACAAAACCGAAACTCTATACCATTATAGTCTATGCCTTATTTCTCCCTTCCCCCAACCCCTAGCAACTACTATTCTACTTTCTGTTACTATGAAGTTTGACTAGTCTAGATAACTTAAATAAGTGAAAACATAGTATTTGTCTTTTTGTCACTGCTTTATTTCATTCAGTTTATGTTTAACTTTTTGAAGAACCACCAAACTGTTTTCTGTTGAGAGCCTCAGCGGAAGCGGCCCCAGCAAACTTCCAGGTGATTGGCTCCTCTGCAGTGACGCTCATTAGGCTGTTTCCCGCCCTTTCAGACCACGGAGCTGCTCATTGGGGGACTCTTTTGGCTCTGCCCACGCGACCTGGTAGTCTGCCTCAAAAGCGGGAAATGACCTGGAAGTTCCAGGGGAGTGCTCCCTGGAAGTGCGGGTGGTTGCGGTTGAGCTCTTGGGGAATTCCTGGAGAGCTTGTGAGGTGCGGCGTGCGTGCTAAAAAATAAAGTTCGTTCCTGCTTGACAAGTGGCTCGTGAATTGTGCCCAGTCAGACTGTGGCAGTTTTCTTTAGTAATTGCACCATTTTATGTTCCTACCAGCTACACAAAAGGGTTCTGATTTCTCCATATCCTCACCAACACTTCTTGTTTTTCTTTAAGCCAAACATGGTTGTGCACACTTATATTCCCAGTTATTTAGGAGGCTGAGGCAGGAGAATTGCAAGTTTGAAGCCAATTTGAGCAACTTAATGAGACCTTGCCTCAAAATAAAATGGGCTAAGGGTGTAGCTCAGTGGTAGAGTGCTTGACTAGCATGCACAAGGGCCTAAATTCAATCCTAGTACTACAGAAATTAAATTAATAAAAAGGTAATAATTATCCTACACCCTAGTGGGCAAAATGATATTTTGCTTTACATTTACTTAATGACTAGGCATGCAAAGCATCCTTTTCATGTGCTTATTGACCTTTTGTATGTCTTCTCTTGGAGAAATATCTATTTAAGACCCTTGTGTATTTTTTGGGGGGCAGGTAATTGGGAATTGAACTCAGGGGTGCTTAACCACTGAGCTAAATCCTCATCCATTTTTATTTTGAGATAGTGTCTTGCTAAATTGCTGAGACTGGCTTTGAACTTGTGAGTTGCAGGGATTACAGTCATGTGTCACCTAGCCTTTGTGTATTTTTGAATTGTGTTTGTGTATTTCATGTATAAGGGATATTTAGATTCTTTATCAGATAAATGATTTACAAGTATTTTCTAGTTTTTCTTTTCACTCTTCCCTACCATATTTGCTATGTTGCCCATGCTGGTCTTGAACTCCTGGTCTGAAGTGATCCTCCTACCTCAGCCTCCTGAGTAGGTGGGACTACATGCATGCACCACTGTGCTTGGCTTTTTACTCTTTTGATAGCACGTCCTTTGTTGTGCAAAAGGTTTTAAATTCTGATTAAGTTTAATTTATCCTGTGGTGTTTCTTGTGCTTTTGGTGTCATATTGATGAAATTATTGCCAAATCCTGTGTTATGGAGATTTTTCCCAAAGTGTTCTTTTCTTTTTTTTGATTTGTTGTTCTGGGGATCAAACCCAGGGCCTTATGCATGCTGATAATGCTAGTTCAGTGCTCTACTACTGACTTCACTCCCAGGCTCACCAACATTTTCTTCTAAGAGTTGTGTAGTTTTACTTCTTAAATTTAAATCGTTCTTCACTTTAAATTAACTTATGTATATCGTGGTAAAACAGGGTTCAGTTTCATTCTTTGCATATGGACATCCAGCTTTCCCATAACCATGTGTCATAAAGACATCCTTTTGCTAGTGAATGGTTTTGGCACCCTTGTCAAAAGTCAATTTACCATTTGTGTGAGAGTTGATGACTCATTTTAATATGAATGCTCTGATTATCAATGAAGTCCTGTTGCTTGTCAATCATTTGTATAACCTGTACATTTATATTCTTTACCTATCTTTTTTTTAATCTTTATTTTTTAGTTGTAGTTGGACACAATATCTTTATTTATTTTTATGTGGTGCTGGGGAATGAACCCAGGGCCTTGCCTGTGTTAGGCGAGCGCTCTACCACTGAGCCGCAACCCCAGCCCCTCTTTACCTATCTTTGTCTATTGAATGTTGTACTCTTTATACTGTATTAGTAACTTATTATATTTATTTAGATAAGTTACATATATTTCCTCCATGACTGTCTCTTTTTTTGGGGGGGGTACTGGGGATTGAACTCGGGGGCACTGGGATCACTGAGCCACATCCCCAGCCCTATTTTGTATTTTATTTAGAGACAGGGTTTCATTGAGTTGCTTAGGGCCTCACTTTTGCTGAGGCTGGCTTTGAACTTGTAGTCCTCCTGCCTCAGCCTCCTAAACTGCTGGGATTACACGTGTGCCACCATGCTAGCCCCTACCTGTCTAGGGGTAGGAAAGACAAAATTTCTAGGTTTTTAATTTTATTTTTGGTAGTACTAGAGATTGAACTCAGGGGTGCTTAACCACTGAGCCCCATCCCAAGTCCTTTTTATTTTTTATTTTAAATTTTTACTTTTTTTTTTTTTAGTACTGAAGATTGAACCCAGAGGGCTTAACCACTGAGCCACATCCCCAGCCCCTTTTTATATTTTATTTAGAGTCAGGGTCTTGCTGAGTTGCTTAGGGCCTTGTTAAATTGCTGAGGCTGGCTTTGAACTTGAGATCCTCCTGTCTTAGCCTCCTGAGCCACTGGGATTACAGGCCTGTGCCACCATGCCCCAGCACCAAGGCTGGTCTTGAATTTAATAATTCTCCTGTTTTAACCTCCCGAGTACCTGGGATTACAAATTTATATCATCATTGCTGGCTTCTTTTTAATTTTTGTGTAGTTAGAACTATCAGTCTTTTTATTTACCATTTGTGGATTTTACCTATTGACTAAGATAGCCTTCTTCATTGCAAGGTTTTGAAAATATTGATTTTCTAAAGCTTTTATGACATACTTCATTGAATTTAGATATCATTGAATACAGAACATACCTATAGTCAATTAAACTATGACAGTTCTTGTAAGTTGTATTTTTAAAGATTTATAGACTTGATTAGTTTTTTTCATGTTATAGTTTTATGAAAAGAAAGGTGCATTAGAAAAAAAATTGATTAAAGCATTCTTTTTTTAAAAAAATTTAGCTGTAGATGGACATAATGCCTTTATTTATTTTATGTGGTGCTGAGGATCGAATCCAGTGCTTCACACATGGTAGGCAATCACTCTACCAATGAGCTACATCTGCAGCCCCTGATTAGAGCATTCTTAATTCTTTTTGTATTCAGAATATAACTGCCTAGAACCTTTTTTCTTTTTTTTCCCTTTGATTCAGAGGGTTTAAAATATCTGTGTGTCATATTACACTGTGCTTTCTATCATCAATGGTGATGGTGTTAGCCTGTGGTCCCAGTTAACTCTGGAAGCTGAGTTGGGAGGATCTCTTGAGCCTAGGAATTTGAGCCCAACTTGGGTAATATAGTGAGACCTTATCTTTTAAAAAAAGTGGGGGGTGGGCTGAGGGCATATTTCAGTGGTGGAGGGAGTTTGGTGATGTCACTGAAGGAGTTCTGAGAGTTCCCAAAAAGATAGACCTCAACTCAAGATGAGTAGGGTTCGTGGCATATGTTGTAGAAATGAGTTTAAGGATGTGTCAGAGGCATAGAGATTTCTTTAGGAAAGTATAGACACATTCAAGGGAGAATGTGTCTTTCTGAAGGATAAGAAGTGCTTTTAGACTTCTTAAGCTTTTCTTTTAAAGGAAACTTGGTGAGAGGTGGGCATGAAAGTTACATGAGGATGTTAGTCTGTTGTTCACAAGATGGCTTATGGTGGTCTGGCCCTTTTTAGGATCCTTAGGCTGGTGTGGTCTGCATTAGCTAATCAGTAGGTGAGATTGGAAAGTACCCTAGATTATAGATTTCTTAAAATATCTGCTCTCTTTGTTTAATCTGTTTATTACACAGATTAATTAATAGTGCTATAGGTAATTTTTATGAGTGAGTGAATTTATGGTAACTCTATTATTTACAGATTTCCCAGAAATCTGGGAGAACTAACTTAGGTAGTGACAGGTCTGGGGGAGAGAACCGATTCAGCGAGGAAAGGTATGTAGAACTTTAGCATAAGTTTTTATTCTAATTTTTTTTCATTTTGTCTCCTTCCTACTTATTTTCTTCTATGCTGTCTCAGTGATGAATAATTTCTTAAAAGACTGCTTCTGCACTATTGTATCCAGGTCTTCTGCACTATCCTTGGTCTTGAACCCAGGGCCTCAAACATGGTAAGCACACACTCTACTAACTGAACTATACTCTTAGAATCCCTCCTTGCCCCCTACCCATTCTACAAATTTTGGAATTACAGATGTGTGCCACCATGCTTGGCTCAAAGCAATTTTAAGATATCAAAATTTCAAGATATTTAAGGCCCTGGATTCAATCCTCCCCCCCTTGCAAAGAAAAAAAAAAAAAAAAAGACCTCAAAATATTAAAGGTTTTAGCCGTGGGCGATGGTGTAATTCCAGCATTTCTGGAGGCTGAGAGGAGGATCACAGGTTCAAGACCAGCCTAAGCAATTTAACCAGACCCTCAGCAACTTAGTGAGACCTTGTTTCAAAATAAAAAATAGAAAGGATTGGGGGTGCTGGGGTTGTGGCTCGGCGGTAGAGCACTCACCTAGCACGATGAGGTCCTGGGTTTGATCCTCAGCACCACATAAAAATAAAATAAAGGTATTTTGTCCAACTCCAACTAAAAAATAAATACTGAAAAAAAAAAAAAAAAAAAAAAGGATTGTGGATATAGCCTAGTGGAAAGCACCCCTGGGTACAATCCCTAATACTCCTTCCTCCAAATGTCTTAAAGATGATGAAATGTAATAGATGGTTTTTTAAAAAAAAATATTTAACTCATTTTGAGTTTATTTCAGTGTCTTTGAAATGAGGTATTGGCAGTTAATTTTTATTTAATTTTCAGACAGTTAGCTAGTTGTCTATAATTTTGTTTTGATGCTGAGGATTTAACCCAGGGACTTGTGTGTGCTAAGCATGTATTCTACCACTACATCTTAGCATCTAAATATAATTTCTTTTTCAGTATGGGGGATTGAACCCAGAGGAACTGTATCACTGAGCTGTCTCACTAGTTCTTTTTATTTTTTAGACAGGGTCTTACTAAATTGCTCAGGCTGGCTTCAAATTTATGACATTCCTGCCTCAGTCTCCCAAGTAGCTGGGATTCTAGGCATGCCACCACCCATGCAAGCCTCTAAATATAATTTTTTAATTAGTCGTTTTTTTCCCCTCAGTGGGTCACATTGTCATTTTTATCATTGAATTCTGGTGTGATCTGATACTTGAATAGAACAAGGGAATAAAATAGAAAATATAGAAATCTCAGATGTATGTGGTAATTTACTGTATGGCAAAAGATATTTTCTTGAATTAGTGAGGAAAAGATAAATTGATGTTAACATAACTAGGTGGTCATTTCAAAAACAAATAGTTGGATCAAGATTTTATATATTATACCAAAATAAATTCCAAATGAATCAAACATTTTAATATGAAAATTAAAACCATAAAAGTTTATAGCAGAATATAGGGGAATTTATTCTTTAAAGTCAATAAGCTTTATTTTTAAATTAAATTTAATTTTTAAAAAATATTTATTTTTTAGTTGTAGTTGGACACAACACATTTATTTTATTTATTTATTTTTATGTGGTGCTGAGGATCGAACCTAGGGCCTTGCACGTGCTAGGCGAGCACTCCACCGCTGAGCCACAACCCAGCCCTTACTTTAATTTTTGAGACAGGTTCTTGCTATGTTGCCCAGACTGACCTCAAACTTCTGGTCTCAAGGGGCTCCTCTTGCCTCAGTCTCCCAAGTAGCTGGAATTACAGATGTGTGCCACCACCCCTGGCTAAAAATTATTTATTATAAGTTTTTTAGTTGTAGATGGACACAATATCTCTATTTTTATTCATATTTTTTAAAATGTGGTGCTGAGGATTGAACCCAGGACTTCATGTGTGCAAAGCAAGCACTCTACCACTGAGCTACAACCCAAACCCTAAAATATTTTAGAGCAGTTTTAGGTTCAAAGCAAAATTGAGAGAGATATTGTTTTCATATAATCTCTCTGCCCATACAATACAATTTCCCCCAGTATTGGCATTCTGCACTATGGTATGTTGCAGTCAATAAACATACATACATACACACACACACACACACACGGGCACACACACACATTTATTTTTATTTATTAATGACCTTTTTTTTTATTGACATCACTATCAACCTAAGTGCATAGCATACATTAGGGTTTATATTTATATTAGAGTTCACTCTTGGTATTGGGCATTCTATTGGTTTTAACAAATGTATAATGACATGCATTCATTATTATTATTATTTTAAATTTTGTTTTAGTTGTAGATGGTCACAATACCTTTATTTTGTTTATTAATGTTTATGTGGTGCTGAGAATAAAACCCAGTGCTTCACAAATGCAAGGCAAGCGCTCTACCACTGAGCTACAGCCCCAGCCCTCGACATGCATTCATTATTGTAGTACCATACAAAATAGTTTCACTGCCATAAAAATTTTCTGGGATTTACTTATCCATTCTACTTCCTTAACTTCTGGCAACCATTAATCTTCATAATTTTGCTTTTCCTGTTATGTCATTCAAATCATACAGTATGCAGCCTTTTCAGATTGGTGTGTGTATGTGTGTATGTTGCTGGGGATTCAACTAGGACCCCATACATACTAGGCAAGCACTGTACCCCTGAGCTATATTCTCAGTCCTCAGATTGCCTTCTTTCACTTCATGTTATGCATTTAAGTTTCTTCCATATCTTTTCATGATTTGATAGCTCATTTCTTTTTAGTACTGAATAGTAAACTGGATGCTGTGGTGCATGCCTGTAATCACAAGAGGCTGAGATAGGATTGTGAGTTTGAGACCATCTTGAATAACATAGCAAGACCCCATCTGAAAAAAAAAAAAATTACTGAATAATATATCATTCTCTGAAGGGCTGGGTTGTAGTTTAGTGGTGGAACATATGCTTAGCATTTATGAGGCTGGAAATCTTTTATATGCTTACTTGTCATCTGTATATTTTATTTAATGAGGTGTCTTTCAGATAGTTTGCCCATTAAAATTTTTTTATTGTTAAGTTTAAGAATTTTTTGTATGTTTTGGGTAACATTCCTTTATCAGATGTATTGTTCGCAAATATTTTTTCCCAGGCTGTGGCTTATCATCTCATTCTCTTCACATTATATGGGGATCAAATCCAGGACCTCTTGCGTTCTAGGCAAGTATTCTACCACTGAGCTATACCTCAGTTTCTAATTTTAATGAACTCCATCTTACCAGTTGTCTTTGAAGGATTGTGTCTTTGGTGTTATATTTAAAAATTGTCATTCCCAAGGCCATCTAGGTTTTCTCCTATGTTGTTTTACATTTTACCTTTAGATCTCTGATTTACTTTAAAAAAATAATTTTTTTTTTAGTTGTAGATGGTCACAATACTTTTATTTACTTATTTTTATGTGATGCTGAGAATCGAACCCAGCGCCTCACAGGTGCTAGGCAAGTGCTCTGTCACTGAGCTACAACACCAGCCTCTGATTTTTCTTTTCTTTTTTTTTTTTTTAATATATTTTTTAGTTGTCAATGGACCTTTATTTTATTTATTTATATGTGGTGCTGAGAATCAAACCCAGTGCCACACACATGCTAGGCAAATGCTCCACCACTGAACGACAAACCCAGCCCCCTCTGGTTTACTTTTGAGTTAATTTTTGTGCTTAGTATTTTTTTTTTTTTTGCATGTGCATGTCCGGATGTTCCAGCACCATTTTTTAAAAAAATATTTTTTTTAGTTGTAGATGGACAAGATGGACACAGTGCCTTTATTTGACTTGTTTATTTTTGTATGGTGCCGGGGGTCGAACCCAGTGCCTCACACATGCTAGGCAAGCGCTCTACCATTGAGCCACCCCTTCCAGCACCATTTGTTGAAAAGGCTGTCTTTTTCTTTGCTTGATTGTATTGCCTTTTCTTTGTTGTTAAGGATTAGGTGACTTTTTTTTTTTGGGTACCAGGGATTGAATCCAGGGGCATTTAACCACTGGGCCACATCCCCAGCTGTTTTTTTTTTTTTTTTTTTTCATTTTATTTAGAAACAGGGTCTTGCTGAGTTGCTTAGGGCCTTGCTAAATTGCATAGGCTAGGTTTGAACTCACCATCCTCTTGCCTCAGCCTCCTGAGCTGCTGGGATTACTGTTGTGTGCCACCATGCCTAACTAGGTTACTTTTTAATATGGATCTATTCTTTTTTTTTTTTTTTTGGTGGGGGTGGTGGGAATTGAACCCAGGGCCTTGTGCACACAAGGCAAGCACTTTACCAACTGAGCTATATCCCCAGCCCAATATGGGTCTGTTCTTTTTTTTTTTTTTTTACACAATGCCTCTATTTTTATGTGGTGCTGAGGATTGAACCCGGGTCCCGCCCGTGCTAGGCAAGCACTCTACCGCTGAGCCACAATCCCAGCCCCATGGGTCTATTCTTAGAGTCTATTCTATTGATCTATTTTTTAATTAATTTTTTTTTTTTTTTGTCAATACCACACAGTCTTGATTACTCTAGCTTTATAGTCAGTCTTGAAGTGCTTGCCTTGCATGTGTGAGGCACTGGGTTCGATCCTCAGCACTACATAAAGATAAATAAATAAAGATATTGTGTCCATCTACAACTAAAAAAATATTTTTTTAAAATAGGGGTTATTTCTCTTGTAAGACAAAAACAAAAAAAAGCACAGAGATAAAGAATTCCTGGGCATTGCTTCAGCTCTACCATGATGTCAGGGTTGGCTTCTCTGCAGTTTTTAGACATTTCCTCACCTTGGCAGCTTTATAGTTACCAGATGATTACTTTAGTTCCAAAGCAAGAAGAAGAGGAAAGAGAATCAGTAGTTATATCTTTCACTTTTGTCAGGAAGGGAAAAATCTTTCCCAGAGTCCCAATAGATTTCATATTATATTGCAATAGTCAGAACTGTGTTCATATGGCTACTTGTAGTTGCAAGGAAGTAGGGTAGGTAACTTAGCTGGGTCTGGTTACTACAATGAAAAAAATGAAGAGCATCCTTATTGCCAGTATCCAGAAGATATTGACAGTGTCTACTACAGACTTAAAAGATCAAAATAAACATGTTATGATTTAATATGTTAAATATGCCAATTCTCCACAGATTAATTCTAAAGTCAATATATTCCTTATAGAAATCTTAGAGGAATTTGCATGTAACTTAATGATTGATTTTAAAATTCATATTTAAGGGGCTGGGATTGTGGCTCAGCGGTAGAGCGCTCGCCTAGCACGGGCGGGACCTGGGTTCGATTCTCAGCACCACATAAAATAAAGGCATTGTGTTGTGTCCATTTACAACAACAACAACAAAAAAAGATATTCTCTCTCTAAAATTCATATGTAAGAATATCTGTGCAAGAATAGCCATTGTACTTTTTTTTTTTCCCCTTTGGCAGTATTGGGGATCAAACCTAGGACCTGTACATACTAGGCAAGTACTCTACCACTGAGGTACATGATTTTTTAAAAAAATATTTTTAGTTTAAGATGGATGCAATACTTATATTTTTATGTGGTGCTGAGGATCAACCCAGTACCTCACACATGCTAGGCAAGTGCTCTACCACTGAGCTATAACCCCAGCCCTGAGCTGCATGATTTTAAGAACGTTTAAAAGCAGAGCCAGCTGCAGTGGCACATGCCTATAATCTCAGTTATTAGGGAGGTTGAGGCAGGAGGATTGCAAGTTTTGGCTAGCCTGGGCAATTTAGGGAGTCTGTATCTCAAAATAAAATAAAACTGGCTGGGGATGTAGCTCAGTGGTAGAGTGCTTTCCTAGGATATGTGCTGCCCTGGGGTTTAATCCCCAATACTGCAAAAACAAACAAATAAAACCTTTAAGACAGTATGGGCTAGCAGAGGAATGGGTAAATTAGTAGATTGGTAGGTATTTAAGAGTTTTTTTTAAGTTTCTCTTGATTTAATGAACTATAAGAATCCTAATTTAAAAGCTTAATTAAAGTAATTAATTGTATGTTCTTATATACCCCCACTATGAAAAGCTCTTAAGAACCTTACCTAAGTGAGGAATGGTGGCAAGTACCTGTAGTCCCAGCTGTTCATGAGGCTGACAGAATTGCTTGAGAACAGTCTGGACAATTGAATGAGACCCTGACTCAAAACAAAACAACAACAACAAACCTTGCCTGAAGAAGGCTAAGACAGGAAGATTGCAAGTTTGAGGCCAGCCTCAGCAACTTAGTGAGGCCCTAAGCGACTTAGTAAAACTCTGTCTCAAAACTTTTAAAAGGCTGAGGATATAACTCAATCTTAAAGTGCCCCTAGGTTCAATCCCTAGTACAAAAAAAAAAAAAACCCATCAAACAAACAAACCCCAAACAAGCAAACATAAATGAAACAAACAACTTGCCCCAAACCACCACTCTCCGCAAATAGCTAGTATTCTTACTTTCTTGTATCCTTACAGTTTCTTTATGACTATACAATCAAATACAGTTCCTTATTTCTCTCTTTTTTTAAAAAAAACATAATAATAAACTGGGGGATGGGAATAGGAAAGACAGTAGAGTGAATCAGACATAACTTTCCTATGTTCATGTATGAATACAACACCAGTGAAACTCCACATTATGTACAACCAGAAGAGTGGGATCCTAATTAGAATAAGTTATACTCTATGTATATATAATATATCAAAATACACTCTACTGTCATACATATCTAAAAAGAATAAATAAAATTAAAAAAAAATAATGAAGCATATCATACATGGCACTCTGAACCTTGCTTTCTCTCTTTCTTTGTTTTTTTTTTTTTTCCCAAGAGGAGAGGATAGTACCTAGGGCCTTATAAGCTAGGTAAGTAGTGTTCTACTGAATTACACCCTCAACCCCATATCTTGCCTTATCAACTTTTTATCTGGGACATCTTTCTTTCTTTTTTTGTTGTTACTGGGGATTGAACCCATGGACACATCCCCAGGCATTTTTAAATATTTTATTTAGAGACAGAGTCTTGCTAAGTTGCTAAGGCTAGCTTTGAACTCACGATCCTCCTGTCTCAGCCTCTGGGGCCACTGGGATTATAAGCATGCACCACCAAGCCTGGCTGGGAGGTCTTTCCATATAGTATTTAAGAATTTCCTCAATCCTTTATATATTTGCAAAGTATCACATTGTATTGATGTTTGAAGCCAACCTGGGCAATTTTGTAAGACTCTGTCTCAAAATATAAGTGAAATAAAAAGGGCTAGGATGTAGCTCAGTGGTAGAATGCCCTTTGGTTCAATCCTAGTACTAAAGAAGGAAAAAGAATGAAAGAAACCTCAGTAAGTTAGACTCTGATAAAATGATTCTTCCTGAAGTCAGGCCTTGTTAACAACAAATGAACCTCACACATGATAAGCAAGCATTGTACCACTGAGCTATAAACACATTATTTCTAATGGCATGTTTGGAAATAGCCCAAATATTCACAAGGAATCACTGAAACATCAATACAATGTGATACTTTGCAAATATATAAAGGATTATAATTTTTATGATTTTATTTTGAGACAGGTTCTCACTTAGTGGCTTAGGGCCTTGCTAAGTTGCTGAGATTGGCCTAGAACTTGTGATCCTCTTGCCTTAACTGCCTGAGCTGCTGGGATTACAGGCATGTGCCACACACCTGGCTTTTTTTAATAGAATTTACTGTGATTAATTTGTGTGTGTAGGTGGTTCTAGGGATTGAACTCATAGATGAGCTACATCCCCAGCCCTTTATATTTTTTAATTTGAGACAGAGTTTCCCCAGATTGCCAAGGCTGGTCTCAAACTTGGGATCCTCATGCCTCAGCCTCCTGCCTTCCCCATGCCTGGGATTATAGGCATGTGTTACTGTGCCTGGCCTCACCCAGATTAATTTTATACTGTAAGTATATAACTAGTTATAAGGTAGAGGCTGAATTTCCACTTCCCCCTTGATATTTTTTTCTAAATTGGCAGTACCATGTCTGGAAATGCCAAGTTGTAAGGAACAGTAAATTTATAAACTACAAGAGCCTAATATTTGCCATCTTCTTTGTACTGAAAAATTGACTTATGTTTATGATTATGCTTTTGCTATTTAGTACATGTACAGTTTGTCATGAGAACTTTAACTCTGCAGCAGTATCAACAGTTGTGTTTTTATTTTTAGCAAGTGAATGTTATTTTGTTCTGGGATGTTTTATTTTTTTGCTTAGGAAGGTGAGGGTGAAGGTTATATATTATTGGGCAGCTTTGGGAAGTTAGATGCTGAGTTTCAAAATACTAGTGTTGTTGCAGTGACTTGGTGTCCCAATTATACAAAACCTTTTTTTTTTTTTTTTTTAAATGGGGTTTCTCTATGTTGTCCAGACTAGTGTACAACTCTGGGGTCAAGTAGTCCTGCCTCAGCCATCAAAGTAGCTGGTACTATAAGGCATGCACTATCACACCCAAGCGTAATCAATATTTTTTAATCTTTCAAATTGTAACTTGTGAAATTTGCAAGAAAGTGAATCTTTTTCTTTTAAATGTGATCTTTTTTGCAGCCTGAGTCTATAAAGGATTTTTCTTTAATTGTCTGTTTTATTATATAGTTGTATTTGTGCTTCTCTATATGTCTCCTTTTGATAAACACTGTGTGCTACTGTTATAATAAGAGGCAGTGCTTTTGTATGTTTTAATAACCAATGTAGCTGGGTGCAGTGGCACATGCCCATAATCCCAGTGGTTCAGGAGGCTGAGGCAGGAGGATCGCGAGTTCAGAGCCAGCCTCAGCAACAGTGAGGTCCTAAGCAACTCAGTGAAACCTTGTGTCTAAATAAAATACAAAAAAAGAGCGGTAGGGCTGGGGATGTGGCTCAAGCGGTAGCGCGCTCGCCTGGCATGCGTGCGGCCCGGGTTCGATCCTGAGCACCACATACAAAAACAAAAGATGTTGTGTCCGCCGAAAACTGAAAAATAAATATTAAAAATTTCTCTCTCTCTCTCTTTAAAAAAAAAAAAAAAAGAGCGGGAGATGTGGCTCAGTGGTCAAGTGCCCTTGAGTACAATCCCTGGTACCTGCCCCCCATTCCTTCCCCGCCCCTGCAAAAAAAAAAAAAAAAAATGTACGATGGCTAATCCGTACATATTCTACAAGGAGAGTAAAAGGAGAAAGCATATTGCCCCCCATTCCTCCCCCGCCCCTGCAAAAAAAAAAAAAAAAAAAATGTACGATGGCTAATCCGTACATATTCTACAAGGAGAGTAAAAGGAGAAAGCATATTAGACATTTCTGACACACTGGTTTTCAGAAGGTTTGCTTTGATTGAGATGTCTAAGTATACCAAGGCTAAGTGTGAAATAAAGTGGTAAGTTGTAGGATTGATCAGAACCATCCCCAACACCCAGAACATCCATGAGTAACACTAGTGTGTGTACATGTGCCTTTTTTTGTGCATTAAAGCAACTATTTCAGAGTTGAACTGCTCCAAGAATGGAAAGGAAGAACAAGTGTTGAGAAAAATTCTTAATTCTACAATTAATACTGGCATAAAAACAGTATTATTTATGAATAACATAAGATTTAAAAATATATTTTTTAGATGTTAAATGAACTTTTATTTTATTCATTTATTTATATGTGGAACTGAGACTCAAACCCAGTGCCTCACACATGCTAGGCAAGCACTCTACCAGTGAGCTACAACGCCAGGCCTGAATAACATAAAATTTTAACCACATTAATAACACTTTTTTTTTTTTTTTACAAAGTTGGTGTTTTTTTTTTTTTTTTTTTTAATTTTTTGGACCTTTATTTTATTTATTTATATGCAGTGCCGAAAATTGAACTCAGTGCCTCACACATGCTAGGCAAGCATTCTACTACTGAGCCCCAACCCTAGTCCCTAATACACATTTTTAATCACTAAAACTCAAAATGTTTTGAATGTGAGAAACAGTCAAGGGAAATATTATGGACACAGAAGACTAGAGCAGCAAGGATTGAACCTTGAGAAATACTTCTATTTGAAGGAGGGTGTGGAGAAGAGGGAAAAAAAAATAGCTAGAGAGATAAGCAGAAGTCAGAAATAGATTCCTAAAGATCAGAGAAGTTGCCATATCATAAATTTGATGGGGTTAAAGCCACTTTTCTATTTGTTTGTTTGTTTATTTTATTATGCAAATAATGTTTAATAATTAAAAATGAAAAGAAGAATCATTTAATGTAATAGCAAAAAGGTTTAACCCTGAATAGAACATATCCAAGAATAGAAATTAACCAAAATTCTGACATAGAATTTCTAAATTGTATATATTTTTCTTTTAAAAAATGGAATACAGTGACAAAATTAGAGAAATAAATATAGAACCAAGGAATAACAAATTTTGGAGTGAAAATATATTAAGCACTAAGTAAATATGAGAACTGGACAACATATAGCACAAAAGTACAAAGCAGCAGATAATGTAAAACAGATTAAGTGAATTAATGGTGCAGGACAGAGAAGGATGGGGAATGTATCCAAGATTTCAAGTGATGTGGTAACAATTCTAAACATTATTTTCTACAAACTACAATACAACCATCAGTAATAACTTCAATAACAATCATAACATTGACAATAAAATAATGATAATTCTGGTGGCCATAACAAATCAACTTTTAGGGTGAAATGGCGCAGATGTAAAATGCTGGAAAAATACAGCAGGTAAAACAATGATGAGACTTAAAGAATTCCAAAGTCCTCATGTTTTTTGGAAGACAGATTAAGAATATAAATATAGATTTTAGAAAAATTGAATGTGCACATTCAATGGCAATGATATATATGCTAAATAATTGAGAAATGTATAATCTCTAAACCAGTGAAAGTCAGTGGTAAGAAGAAAGGATTAATAATTTTAATTTTTTAAAAAATATTTTTTAGCTACACATGGACACAATATCTTTATTTTGTTTATTCATTTTTTATGTGGTGCTGAGGATCGAACTTAGTGCCTCACATGTGCGAGGCAAGGGCTCTGCCACTGAGCCACAACCCCAGCCCCAATAATTTTTTAAAAAAACAAATATGTAAAATGAGAGGAAAAAAGGTGATATAATAAAGTTAAACAAGTGAGATGAATACATAAAATTTAAGTAATTAAATATACAAGCTCAAGTCGATCAATGATCACTGTAAATATAAATGGAGCAAATTTACAGGTAAAATTCAAAGAATGTAATAGGAAATTTAAAAACAGCAACAGAAGCATCCAAAAAGTGAAATATATGGATTTTGTTGCTCTGTTTGTTAAAAATACATTTATGTTCATTTACACAAGCTCCTTTCAAAATGTAAGAACATAGAAAGTTTGAAAGCTAGTTGATGGAGAAAATCTATCAAGCAAATACCAAATACTTTTGAAGTTACTCATTTTTTCCAGAATTATGCTTTATTATTTCCAAAAATTGTTGTTATTAACTTTTATCTAGCAAATACCAAATAAAAGTTAATAATAACAATTTTTAGAAATAATAAATCATAATTCTGGATAAAATGAGTAACTTCAAAGGTGAAAGTAAAGAAGCTATAGATTGTTATATTTACCTAATATATAAGGTAAAAGTTCATAGACTTATAGGGAGAAATTAAAAATACTCAACCATAGTAGGAGATTTTAACCTCCCCCAAAGCTGCCAAAAGTAGAATGACACAATCAAAAAACTGTAAACCAAAGGAGATATGTTCATCCTGAAAACATTAATAAAATAGAATATTTACAGAATTGATTATGTATTAGGCTCAATGTCAAGTCTCAATAATTTCAAAGAAATAATCAAATATAGCCTACATACTCTGAATATGGGATTTTTTTTTTTTTTTTTTAGCAGCACAATTTACAGTAGCTAAACTGGAACCAACCTAGATGCCATTCAGTAGATGAATGGATTAAAAAAAAGTGGCAAAAATATACAATGGAATATTACTCAGCAATAAAAGAGAATAAAATCATGGCATTTGCAGGTAAATAGATGGAGTTAGAGAAGATATGAAGTTAGCCAATCCCAAATAACCAAATGCCAAATGTTTTCTTTAATGTAAGGAGGCTGATTCATAGTGGGATGGGGGAGGGAGAATGGGAGGAATAGAGGAACTTTAGATAGAGCAGAGGGGTTGGAGGGGAAGGGAGGGGGCATGGGGTTAGAAATGATGGTGGAATGTGATGATCATTATTATCCAAAGTACATGTATGAAGATACGAATTGGTGTGAATATTCTTTGTAGACAACCAGGGTTATGAAAAATTGTGCTCTATATGTGTAATAAGAATTGTAATGCATTCTGTTGACATATATAAATTTTTTAAAAAAGAAAGCCACTATTCTATTTAAAGGAGTTCAGCATTGAATAGCTTGGGAGGAAGAAGATGGTAACAGTCTAGTGGTTCTTGGAGTTCTGCACTTTAGATATGGCCTTTCAAAGATGCTGCTTGCTAAATTTCCTATTGTTTTCCCTGTTGCATTTATTTGGGTTTTGCAACACCCTTGAAACATAAGGGTTTCAGGGAGGAAGCTTTTCTGGAAAGGTTCAGTGTTTTGGGGTGTGTGAATTGAATTGCCATGTTTAAGTGAGATTTTCTAGCTAAGGATGGAGCTCAGTGGTAGAGCACTTGTCTATCCCTATTTGAGTAAAGACTTTTGTAGATGCCTCTAGTGGGCTAAGCTCAGCATTAAGTGACATCAAGAGATTTATTTATCAGGCAGCAAATTTTACTGTGTGCAGCACTTCCATAAAGAATTATCTTCCAAGAATCCTTCACCTTATTGTTTATTAAACTGGAATAATAAAAAGTTGTATGTAAACCTTGGATTCACTCAGAATACTTAGAAGTATTTCTGTAAATGATATATATAAAGACACATGAACTACAAAACTACAGAAAGATGATTCTAGAGTGTATTATTTTGCATTGAGGTTGCTTGCTTGGTTGATTGCTTGTCCTTTATGATCTCAAAGCAGTCAGCTGATACTTGTATTCTAGCATGTAATAAACACTGCAGTTATTTCTCTTATTCATTATTTACTTCATAGATATTTAGTTAATGCTCATTGGAGTAAGATATTGAGCTCTAGTTGCTTGGAATAGAAAAATAAATAAGATAAAGTCCTGCTCTGAAAGAGTTCCTTGGTTAGGGTGGAAAACAGGAAATTCTTTTAAAATGTAGTATCCGCTAAAACAGTATGTTTGGTAATGGCTTGAAATTGCACAATGCACAGTTGGTAAGTGTGTGAAAATATGCATGGGATGCTAGGTAATGTAGTAGTAAGCACTCGTACAAAACTTTGTTTGAAGAGATTAGAGAAGGGTGTCCAGAGAAAATTACCCTTGCATTTTCTTTTTTTTTTAAATTTTATTTTATTTTTTAGTTTTTGGCGGACACAACATGTTTGTTTGTATGTGGTGTTAAGGATCAAACCCGGGCTGCACGCATGCCAGGCGAACGCGCTACCGCTTGAGCCACATCCCCAGCCCCACCCTTGCATTTTCTTGAAGAATAAGAGAAAGTTTGTCAGGCAGAACAAGCAGGGAAAGGATATATTATGCAGATGTAAAAGCATGCATAAAGGCACAAAGGAGTAAGGACTAGGAATGGTGAGAAATTGTATTTGGTTCAAACTTGGTGTGCATGTAAAGGAGTGACAGACCTGTGATGAATCTAGAAAGGTAGGTCGGGTCCCAAAGATAAATATTTTTTCTTGATCAGAGTCACTTGGAGATTTTATTATTTTTTTCCTTCCTCAAATTAGCTTTTGGTTTGTTGAACCTTTTGGTTTGTTGAACCTTTTGGTTTGTTGAATCATCTTTGTTTTCTAGTTTATAATTTTGCTTTTATCTTTCTTAGTATACATTCTTTAAGTTTGCTTCCTTGTTTTTTTTTTTTTTTAGCATTGTAGTTGACCTTTAACCCCTCTGATTCTAATCTTTTGCAAATGAGTTAATATTGTCTTTGGCAGTATGTTACAGAAACATGAACACAGCTGTTTATTCAAATAAGATATATATTTTTTTCTTTCTTTCTTTCTGGTACTGGGAATTGAACCCAAAGGCAAGTTACCACTTAGCTACACCCCTAACTCTTTTTTAGATTTTATTTTGAGACAGGATCTTGCTTAATTGCTGAGGCTGCTCTCAAACTTGAAACCCTCCTGCCTCAGACTCCAAATTCCTGGGATTACAGGCCTGCCCCACTGTTCCTGACTAGAGATTAATTTTTCTTAGAAATCTTAGAAAAAATATTCCTGTGTTGTATATTTTTAAAATGTTTTGTTGTTGTTGTTCTAGATGGGCATAATACCTTTATTTTAATTATTTTTATGTGGTGCTAAGGATTAAGCCCAGTGCCTCATATGTACAAGGCAGGTGCTCTACAGCTGAGCTACAAGCCCAGCTCCTGCTGTGTAGCTTTTTAAGGAAGTCATGTACAATCTAAACTGCTGCTGCTTGTGTGTGTGTGAGAGAGAAAGAGAGAGAGAGAGAGAGAGGAGAGAGAGAGGGAGGGAGAGAGATACTGAGGATTGAACCAAGGGGTGCCCTTTAAAATTTTTTTTTTTAAAATATATGTATTTTTTAGTTGTAGATGGGCACAATACCTTTATTTTATTTATTTATCTTTATGTGGTGCTGAGGATCGAACCCATGGCTTCATATGTGCTAGGCAAGGGCTCTACCACTGAGCTATAACCATAGCCTGAAGAGTGTCCTTTTTATTTTTATTTTGAGATAGGGTCTCACTAAGTTTCCCAGGATAACCTCAAATTTGTAATCTTCCAGCCTTAGCTTCCCTGGTAGCTGGGATTACAGGCATGCATCACTGTGCCCAGTATTTACCTCTTCTATCTTTAGTGTGTGGCCTTTGTCCTTTTGGGTATAAGATGCATTAGTTCATTTTTCATTCCTATAACAAAATACCTGAGGCAGGCCAGTTTATAGAGATTTATTTGGCTCATGGTTCAAGGGCATAGCACTAGCATCAATATGGTTCTGGTAAAGGATCACAGCAAATGGTATTATAATGGCAGGAGTGTGGGAGGGAGAAAGAAAGCACATAACCAGATAGGAAATCAGAGAATGATTCACAGATAAGGTTCTTTTCTGTACCAGGGATTGAACCCAGGGGCACTTAACCACTGAGCCATATCTCCACCCCTTTTTATTTTTATTTATTTATTTTTGTGGTGCTGGGGATTGAATCTCGGGCCTTTGGTGTATGAGGTAAGTATTCTACTAACTGAGCTATATCCCCTGCTCCTTTATTTTTTATTTTGAGACAGGATCTCACTAAGTTGTCCAGGGTCTTGCTAAGTTGCTGAGACTGGCTTTGAACTTGCAATCCTCCTGCCTCAGCCTCTTGAGCCTCTGAGATTACAGCATCTTTACAGATCAGGTTTAGTCTTTTATAGCAACTTGCTGTGTGTGTGCGTGGTACTGGGGATTTAACCCAGTGGGTGCTCCACCATTGAGTTACACTCCCTACCCCTTTTATTTTTGAGATAGGGTATTGCTAAGTTGCTCATGCTGGCCTTGAACTTGTGATCCTCCTGGAGTTGCTGGGACTATGGAGGAGCTCAACTATGAGAGAATTAATTCAGGAGTCCTCTGAGAGCTATTAATAGTTATCCTTTCTGAAGGCATGCCCCCAGTGACTTAAATACCTCCCACTAGGCCACGCCTTTTAAAGTTCCCACTATGTCCCATATCACCACACTGGGGATCAATCCCCAAACACATGAATCCTTGGAGATCAAACCATATCCAAACCATAGCACAAGATACTACTCCTAATGCAGACATCATGAATCTTTGCTTTAGGCTATAAAAAAAAGGAAGGATAAAGGACAATTTCATTGGAAAACAATGGCATTCTCAGAAGCCTCACATAGCAATTCCTATTTGGAGCTTCTCTACTAGAACTATGCTACATGGGCTCTCTTGGCTGCAAGGAAGATTAATAGATTATTTTTTATTGTTTTGGGAGTTACCTGATGTG
This sequence comes from Marmota flaviventris, assembly GCF_047511675.1. Lineage (NCBI taxonomy): Eukaryota > Metazoa > Chordata > Mammalia > Rodentia > Sciuridae > Marmota > Marmota flaviventris. The sequence goes on along the minus strand of NC_092507.1, from coordinate 35,043,183 downwards.
ATGTGAACACAATTGGATTTAAAAAAAATTATTTTTTAGTTGTAGTTGGACACGGTACCTTTATTTTACTCATTTATATTTATGTGGTGCTGAGGATCAAACCCAGGGCCTCGCACTTGCTAGGCGAGCGCTCTACCACTGAGTCAAAACCCTAGTCCCACAAATTGGATGTTTTGACTGAGCAACTTGAGGTTTGATCAGTTAAGAAAGAAAGAAATAGTTGTTGGGTAGATAATTAGCATTGCCTATTCTGCTTTTTTTTTTAATGGATAGGTTCAACTGGGCACTGTAGTTCATGCTTGTAATTCCACTAGGGAGGCTGAGGCAGGAGGATTGCAAGTTTGAAGCTAGCCTCAGAACTCAGCAAAGCCCTAAGCAACTTAGTGAGACCCTGTCTTAAAAAAATAAATTAATAAAAAGGGTTGGATGTAACTCAGTGGTAGGTTCAATCCCTAGTATCACCCGCCAAAAAAAAAGATGGGTTCAAGGGCTATAAACTACTTCTTTTTTAAATAAAATTTTAAGATTTTTTTTTGGTAATTGTAAATGGACAGTACGCCTTTCTTTTATTTGTTTATTTTTTTAAAAAAATACCTTTATTTTATTCATTCACTTTTTTTATGTGGTGCTGAGTATCGAACCCAGGGTCTCCCACATGCAGGGCAAGTGCTCTACCACTGAGCCACAACCCCAGCCCTTATTTGTTTATTTTTATGTGTTGCTGAGGATCAAACCCAGTGCCTCACACATGCTAGGCAAGCACTCTGTCACTGAGCTACAGCCCAGTCCCATAAACTACTTCTTAAGGACCATGTTAGTTCTAATGTTTTGCTATATGTGCTTTGTCAATCAATTCTAAATATTTTGTAATTTGTTGTATATATATATTTTAAACCTAAGAGGTTTTTGTGATGTGGTCTTGCTGTGCTGCTCAGGTTGCCCTCAATCCTCCCCTAGGTTCAAGTGATCCTCCTGTCTCAGCCTCCCAAGTATGTGGGACCACAGGTACACACCATTGCACTCACCTACCCATGAGTTATTTCTTTTTTTTTGGTGTGGGGGTGGGGGTGGAGCGCATAGCAGGGATTGATGTCAGGGGAATTTGACCACTGAGACACATCCCCAGCCCTATTTTGTTTTTTATTTATAGACAAGGTCTCACTGAGTTGCTTAGCACCTGGCCTTTGGTGAACCTGGCTTTGAATTCGTGATCCTTCTTGCCTCAGCCTCCTGAGCCACTGGGATTATAGGTGTACACCACCACACCTTGCCCCACAAGTTATTTAATAGTATATTTTTAGTCTCCATTCTACAAATAGGTAAATTTATTTTCAGTTATTTTTTTTTTCCCCTTGGTGGTGTTGAGGATCAAACCCAGGGTCTTGCATATCTAGACAGACAGTTTTCTTTTTGATTGTTTTTTTGTTTTTGTTTAATTTTATTTCATGGTGTTCTGGGTATGTGGTTCTTGAGCTACTTTGATAACTTTGAGGTTTCATGTTTTTTTTTTTTTTTAATGTGTGTGTGTGTTAGTGGGTATTGAACCCAGGGAATCAGTGAGCCACCTCACCTCCCCAGCTCCACCCCCCCCATCCCTTTTTAAATTTTTAGTTTGTAGATGGACACAATATGTTTATTTTATGTATTTATTTTTATGTAGTGCTGAGGATCTGTACCCCATGCATGCGAGGCAAACACTCTACCACTGAGCTACAACTTCAGCCCCCTTCCCAGCCCTTTTTTTTTTATTTTGAACAAGGGTCTCTGTAAATTGCTTAGGGCTTCATTAAGTTATTGAGGCTGTCCTTGAACTTGGATTCTCCTGCCTCAGCCTCCTGAGTCACTGGGATTATAAGTGTGTACTACCACACCTGGCTTGCTTTGAAGTTTTTTGAGAATCTCTTTATGATGTAATCCTTGTGTGTTTATGTTTCAAATATTCTTGGGAAAAAAAAATCAAAAGCCTTCCTTTCTTGAAGCAAGATTAGATCAAGCAAGCTAATTTTGTTCTTAAAATGTTCCATTTCTTGTCTTCTTCATTTCTTGTCTTCTCAAGCTTTCAATTTCCAAGGGAAGTGTTAAAATGTCTCATAAAGATCTTGGATTTGTCAGATTTGCCTGATATTGTCAGTTTTCGCTTTCTGTATTCAAGGCTATGTTGTTAGATAAATCCAAGATCCTGATTATTATTTCTTAACAGAATAATTTTGTGTGTATCCACACAGTGCTTTTTTCCTTAGATCAGTTGATCTCAATCCTGTCAGGCCTAATCCTTTATGTTCAAAATATGACTCTGCCATTTACTAGATGTATGATCTTTTTTTTTTTTTTTTTAATATTTTATTTACATTTTAGTTTTCGGCAGACACAACATCTTTGTTTGTATGTGGTGCTGAGGATTGAACCCGGGCCGCATGCATGCCAGGCAAGTGCACTACCGCTTGAGCCACATCCCCAGCCCCTAGATGTATGATCTTGAGAAAGTTATTTTATCACTCTGTGCCTCCATTTCCATAACTATAAAACATGATATTAATACTTGCCTTATAGGATTATTTTGAGGATTAGATGAATTAATAAACATAAAGCAGTTACACAGCAAAACCTAGTACATAGCAAATGGTATATATGCTAGCTATTGCCAAGCATAGTGCCTATATAATTCCAGCTACTCTAGAGGCTGAAGCAGGAAGATTGCCAAGTTTGAGGCCAATCTTGGCAATTTAGTGGGATCTTGTCTCAAAAAGTAAAGACATGGGGATGTAGCCTAGTGGTAGAGTACCCTAGGTTCAATCCTTAGTACTTAAAAAAAAGGTTAGCTATGTTATTGTTATTTTATAACATTTTTTAAAGAATATTTTTTAGTTGTAGATGGGCACAAACACCTTTTTTTTTTTTAAATTTTATGTGTTGCTGAGGATCTAACCAGTGTCTCACACGTTCTAGGCAAGTGCGCTACCACTGAGCCACAATCCCAGCCCCTGCTATTTTATAACATTTTCATGCTCTTAACTATTCTGAAATGAAATTGACATGTAATTTAGGTTATCATTACTCATAATTTAAAAAGGATGACCATGGTACCCTAACTATATAAGGTGAAAGAAAAATAAAAGAAAATTAAATTAGTAAAAATATAGACTTTATTTATTTTTATTTTTTTAAAGATCTTCTATTTTTTAAAATTTATTCATTTATATGTGGTGCTGAGGATCGAACCCAGGGCCTCACAAGCGCTAGGCAAGTGCTCTAAGGCTGAGCCACAATCCCAGCCCCAAATATAGATTTTAATATTCAAATTTTGCATCCTTTATAGATGATATATTGAAGTAATTAGTTGATTTTACCCTCTTACAAATGACTTAAATTTAGATTTAAGAGAAAATGATCAGGGGCTGGGGTTGTGGCTCAGTGGTAGAGAGAGCACTTGCCTAGCGTGTGTAAGGCACTGAATTCAATCCTCAGCATCACATAAAAATAAATAAAGGTATTATGACCATCTACTACTAAAAATTTTTTTAAAAGAAAAAATGGTCAGAAGTTTACTCTATGCAGTAAGAAAAATTAAAGAGCAGAGTTGATTGTATTATTAGAATAAAAATGCAATAACAGACTAGACTTTTTTGTATGTGATAAGAGAAAGTACTTTCAATTGTAGTAAGGATAGTTTGCCAAGACAGATTAGACTGATAAAGAAAAGAAAAATAAGGATGGGAGATATATCTTTGTCAGTTTTATTTTACCTAATTTTGAATATTTCATTAGGGAAAAATGTTGACAGAGTAATTTCTGATAATTTCTTTGAAGGCAAAACAAAAATATACTTTTTATTTCTATTTGGAGTTATGAAGTAAAGACTAAATAAATTTTTGTGAATCTAAAAGCTAGGAATGGATTCTGATATAGGTGTGTTGTATTGGAATTTATTTGCCAGGAGCAACATTGTTATTGGTGGTATGATTTTCTGAAATACAGACTAATTCTTACTGATGTTATGAACAAAACAAAACAAAAAATAACATTTTTTCCTCCCTTAGTTTTGCATTCCTGGAAAATTTAGTATATATTAAAACCATGCAAGATGATTTTGTTTTTTATGTAAAATGGAATTCAGTCCAACTCAGCTAATTATAAATATGTTTTATATTTATATAAATGTCTGGCAATACATTTGAATTACATATAGAACATGAAACAGTGTTTCCTTTTGTAGAACAGTCCTCTACCTTACAGAATGTCTTGCATCTATGACCAGCAGCACTCCTCACCCCCAATCATTGTGATAGCATTTCTAAAGGTCTTCTGAGCATTTCTCAAAGGTCTCCTAACTGTTACAACCTGTTAAAAACTGCTTTCAACTCTAATTTGTTTGATATTAATGTTGCTGTACCAATTTACTGTTTATTATACACTAACTGTGACTTTTTGAGTGTAAGTCTGAGCCATTTACTTAATAATTTATGATTCATTGCTTTGTGACAGCTCTTTTTTTTTTTTTTAAATGTTTAATATTTATTTATTTTTAGTGTTTTTTTTTTCAGCGGACTCAACATCTTTGTTTGTATGTGGTGCTGAGGATCGAACCCAGGCCGCGTGCATGCCAGGCGAGCGCGCTACCACTTGAGCCACATCCCCAGCCCCTGTGACAGCTCTTATGTTATCTTTATTGTTATTTAAATATCTTCTTACTATTTTTCTTAGCTGGTCTAGGGTTTATACTTACCCCTCTATAGAAAATAATTTCCTACCTGAACCCAGTGGGGCACATATCTGCAATCCCAGTGACTCAAGAGGCTGAAGCAGGAGGATCATAGGTTGAAGATCAGCCTCAGCAGTGTAACAAAACCTCAGCAATTTAATGAGACCCTATCTCATAATAAAACTTTTTTTTTTTTTTTAGTATTTATTTTTTAGTTGTAGTTGGACACAGTACTTTATTTTGTTTACTTATTTTTATGTGGTGCTGAGAATCGAACCTAGAACCTTGCATGTGCTAGGTGAGCATGCTACCGCTGAGCCACAACCCCAGCCCTCATAATAAAACATTTTAAAAAACGACTGATGATGTAACTCAGTAGTAAAGCATTCCTGGGTTCAATCTCTAGTATTAAAAAAAAAGAAAAAAGAAAGAAAAAAAGTTTCTTGGCTGAAGTTAACCATTTAAATTCAACAAAAAGGTTTTGGAGCAATCAACAACTGTTAAATGCTAGGAACTGTGTGGGAGAAGAGGTTCTCAACTTGGTTTCACACTACATTGCTAAAGGTTGAATTGTTGCTGTTCCTCTGCCATCTCTCCCTCTTGTGCTAGGGGTCAAATCCAGGACCTCATAAATGCTAAGCCAGGCTCTACCACCCCCATCCCCAAAGTTGAATGGTTTTGCACATGATTTATTATTAAAAATGTTTAAAGTACTAATATACGCAGATTAATTTAATTTTCAAAAATAAAAATTAGTGATGAATTAAAGTTACTCTTATGTTAATTGTCCCTCCAGTTTTCATGTCAATATACTTACTTGAACGGACTAAAAATGGAGTAGAGTCGTAGCTAATGGATATGGGACATAACCTATAATTATGTTTTTCTGTTCCAGAGACTATGCTGAGCATTCTGTTGATAGTTACATAATTATTGTTGTACTTTTCTTTCCTGTATGCCTCTTCAAGATTTTTGACAAATTTCTAGGTTTGTGCATATGATAATACTTCCTACCTGTCAGAGGGTGTGTGTGTAGTGGAAGGGAGGAGTGGCCTGTTGAATTACTATTCTGAGGAATAAAGAAATGAGTAAGGCAGTCCTTGCTTTAGGCATACAGGGACTGGATGGACAGGTAGGCTTATACCAGATAGCATGCAAGTGCTGTAATAGAGATAAGTTTGGAGTACTAAGAAAATTAACAGTGGAGTCATCTAACTTTTCTTGAAGTAAAGTGAGATTTAACTAGGGAAATGATGTTTCCTATATCTTGAATAATTGAAAGGAATTTGGTAGAGAGATTGGGATGGGATTCAGGAATTGAGGATTACATCAAGTCAAGAAGAACAGTATATGTAAAGCAAGGAAGTGTGAGAGCATGGTGCATATGGGAAAGAATTACAGATAGTATGTGGTAGCTAAAAGTAAGGGGAAGAGTGGAGGAGGATCAACAGGGAACAGTTGATTAATTTATTTTCACCAGGAAATTTGGATGTTATTCCCCAAATTAGAGAGCTATTGAAGATTTTTAGGATGGAGAGCAATAAGATAATCTGGCAGTATGAGGCAGAAATTGCTGGAAGATCTGGTAAACTGATGTTTCATGTTGATCTATATAGTCTTCTCAGCATCTAGCACAATGCCTTGTACATAAAAGATGATATTTGCTAGTATTTGAATGGAACTAAAAACAGTAATGAAAGATCATCAGTCACTTCCAAGCTGTATTCACACATTTGGCATGCCTTTATTTGTGGTTTGTGGCTGTTTTTGCAGAATTTTAAGTTATTGTCAACCCTGGTTCTAATTTTGGAATATATTCTGAGTCTTTGATCAGTGGAGAAACTCTTCTTGATTGATGTCTATCTAATGACATTTTATATATAAATTTTTTTTTGGTGACTATAATCAGTAACTTTAATTAGTGATTTGTGACTCTTCTGATTATACTTTATATCATTTTTTTCTCTTGGTTGGCCTCTTCCTATATCTTCTCTTTGTTCAGACTGTTCAGGGTAATTGTGGAATAATAGGATAAAATTATTGTTTTAAAAAAATTTTTTTTAGTTGTTGATAAACCTTTGTTTATTTATATGTGATGCTGAGAATTGAACCCAGTGCCTTACACATGCCAGGCAAGTGCTACTGTTGAGTCCCAGCCCCAGCCCCATTATTATTATTAATATTCTTTTAAAAAAATTTTTTTTATTTGTCAGTGGACCTTTATTTATATGTGGTGCTGAGAATTGAACCCAGTGCCTCACACATGGTAGGCAAGTGCTCTACCACTGAGCTACAACCCCAGCCCTTGTTAATATTCTTTTTCAAGGTATCATGGATTGAACTCAGGTACATCTCTACCACTGAGCTACATTCCCAGACTTTTAAAAAAATATTTTATTTTTTGTATTGGGAGTTGAACCCAGAGGCACTCTGTGACTGAGCCACATTCCCATCCCTTTTTATTTTTTTAATTTTAAGGCAGGGTCTCACTAAGTTGTTGAGGTTGGCCTTGAACTTGGTATCCTCTTGAATCAGCCTTCTGAGAAGCTAGGATTACAGGTAGGTGTAAGACCATGCCTGGCAGTAGAGTGCAATTATTAGAGCACTACCGTGCTGGTAGAGACACTCTTGTTTGCCCAGACTTTTCTAGTGACTTTAGTATTGTTATTTGATGGTATTTTTGGCTTCTTTTTGCTTGTTTTGGTGGTACTGCCAAAACTTCCTTAGAACCTTTGGGGTACTTGGACTTTGAGCATGCTGAATAGAATCCTCTATTCTGCAGAACTTTTGTTTTCTTTAAGGTTGGATTCCATACTCTCAGGTTTTTGTTTGTTTGTTTTTTGCAATGCCATGGATTGAACCCAGGGCCTCACACATGCTAGGCAAGTATTCTACCACTGAGCTACATCCCCAATCCTTACAATTTTTTTAAAAGGAATTTATTATTTAGGTTTTTTTTAACCTATTGTCATATTGAATAACATGTTGCTTAGCAGAATTAAAACTTTTTCAATTATTTTGACCAGTGTTGCTAGTATGACTTAAAAAATAAAAATAACCCAGCTTTATTCAGACAGTTCATATACAAGTCACTCTTTTAAAGTGTGAAATTCAATGTTTTTTTTTATACTTTAGGGATACGTAATCATCACCACAATCTAATTTTAAATTAGATTAATCAAAAAAAAAATAGTTGATCTCTTGGGCTGAGGTTGTGACTTAGTGGTAGTGCACTTGCCTAGCATGTGTGAGGCACTGGGTTCAATTCTCAGTACCACATAAAATAAATAAGTAAATAAAGGTTTATGTAATTAAAAAACAAAAAAAGCTGATCTCTACCCCTGTGCTTCTTCCTTTCTTCAGCCTAAGCAATCAGTAATCTGTTTTCTGTTGGGGTAAAAGAGTACATTTTTTAGTATTAACTTGGAGTTTTAGTTAGCTTTTTTGCTGCTGTGACCAAAAGGTCAGACCAGAGCAATTTTAGAGGAGGAAAAGTTTATTTGATGCTCAAGTTGCAGAGGTCTCAGTCCATAGATGGCCAACTCCATTGCTCTGAGCTAGAGGTATGGAAAAACATAGTGGCAGAAGGGTGTGGCAGAGAAAAGCAGCTCAGGAGGGAGAGTTGGGGAGAGAGTGCTCCCCTCAACACAGACAAAATATATACCCTGAAGGCATACCCTCAGTGACCCACCTCCTCTGGCCACACCCTATCTGCCTACAGTTACTATCCAGTTAATCCCTGTTAGGGGTTTAATGTATTGATTAGATTAAGGCTTCATAACCCAAGCATGTCACCTCTGAACTTTCTTACATTGTCTCACACAAGAGCTTTTGGGGGACATCTAATATCTAAACCATAACACTTGGAAAGATTATAGAGAGATCTTTGAATGAAAAAGCATAAACGATAAATAGTCCTATATTTATTTTTTATTTTTATTTAAAAAAATTTTTTAATTGTAGTTGGACACAATATCTTTATTTTTATGTGGTGCTGAGAATCAAATCCAGTGCCTCACTCGTGTGAGGTGGGCACTGTACCACTGAACTACTGCCCCAGCCCTTATTTTTTTAATATTTGTTGTTGTTGTTGTTGTAGTTGAACACAATACCTTTTTATTTATTTATTTATAATTGTAATTGGGCACAATACCTTTATTTTATTTTATTTATTTATTTTTGAGAGAGAGAGAAATAATTTTATAATATTTTAGTTTTCGGTGGACACAACATCTTTATTTTATTTTTATGCGGTGCTGAGGATCAAACCCAGCGCTGCGCGCATACCTGGTGAGCATGCTACTGCTTGAGCATGTCACATCCCCAGCCCCACAATACCTTTATTTTATTTATTTATTTTTATGTGGTGCTGAGGATCGAACCCAGGGCCTTGCACATGCTAAGTGAGCGTTCTACCGCTGAACCACAACCCCAGCCCTGTATTTTATGTTTTTAAAATCATACTATAGCATGTATACTTGGGTCCAAATATATGTGTCAGTTTTTGCCTTGTGACAGTGGATTTTTTTTTTTAAAGCCCCGGAAGGCTACTTATTATATTTTGGGATAATAACTACTTCTGGGAATGAGAACAGAAGATAGGGATTAATTTAGCTGGTAGTTAAAAAGGGACTTTAGCTTTGTTTATATTGTTTTAATGTGTTAAAAAGAAAATATATGATGTATTACTTAATTATAAAGAAATATGAGTTGAAATTGTAAAGCTTTGTTTTCTATTAGAAGACTAAAATGAGTACATTATGAAAGAATTGGAAAATGAAGAAAAATAAAAGGAAGAAAAATGATAAGTTTACTGCTGTAAACTACTATTAATATTTGTTAAACTTCTACTTTTTTTCTGTTTTAACATAGGCTTGGATATATTGCCATGTGAAAAATTTTTTCCCGCATTAAAGAAAAATAGTTCTTTCTTTTCCTATTGCCAAATTTATGCGAGAAATTAACAGATTTTATTTATTTCAACTTTTTGGATTTTTTCCCACTGTTGGAGATTGAACCCAGGGCTTTGTGTATGTTAGGCAAGTGCTCTACTGAGCCACATCCCTAGCCCTTTAACTTTTTATATCTATAGAAAATGGAAAGAATCATGTAGAAACTCCTGACAGTCCCCTTACCTAGATTCACTAATAATTAATATTTTGCTATATTGGTTTTTTTTTTTCCTTTCCCTCCTTTCTTTCTTGCTTGTGTTGGGGATTGAACCTAGGGACTTGTGCACACTAGGCTTTGCTTACCACTGAGCTTAGTTAATGCAGTAAAAATCATTTCATATCAGTCCCTATTAAATTTTCCCCATTTGTCACCCAAAACTTTTTTTGATCCACAATCTAGTCAAGTTTTCATATATTTCCTTTTGATGGTTATGCTGGTTAATTTTTTAAAAAGCTAAACTATTCTGTTCTCTATAACATTAATATGTTGAAAAGTACCATCCAGTTGTCTTCTAAGTATTATGTATTTTAGATATTCCTCCACCTAGGCCCCACCTCCTAAAGTTTCCACCATCTCCCAATAATGCCATGAGCTATGAACCCACCAATGGATTAAGCCATTGATGAACCTTTAGGATCCAATCACTTCCCAGGAGGCCTGTCTGTGAACATTGCTGCACTGATGAACACACATAAAGATATGTTATGTTTGACACATGATCCAAACCAGATTGTCTCATTTTTCGAATTTTATCCTCAAACAGCTCTATGAGATACTTTTATACTCTTCATTTTATATATATATTTATTTTTTAGGTGTAGATGGACACAACACAATGCCTTTATTTTTTTATGTGGTGCTGAGGATCGAACCGGGTCCCGCCCTTGCTGGGTGAGCGCTACCCCTGAGCCACAATCCCAGCCCCTATACAATTTTTTAGAGAGAGAGAGAGAGGAGAGAGGGGAGGGGGGGGAGAGAGAGATAGAATATTTTTTAATATTTATTTTTCCGTTTTTGGTGGACACAACATTTTTATTTTTATTTTAGTGGTGCTGAGGATCGAACTCAGCACCCCGCGCATGCCAGGCTCGAGCCACATCCCCAGCGCCCCATACTCTGCATTTTAAAACACTTCAAAGTGAACTCATTTTAATCATTTAAGTTTTAAAGCTTAGATAACAGACTTTTTAGCTCCAAATCTGGAACACTTTACCACTTTCCTGTACTCTTCTTTAGAGAGTGGATTTGTGGATGCTGTGGTATTATCAGATGAATTTAAAAAGTCAAGGTGGAGGGCTGGGGTTGTGGCTCAGTGGTGGAACGCTTGCCTGGCAAGTGTGAGGCACTGGGTTCGATCCTCAGCACTACATAAAAATAAATAATAAAGATGTTGTGTCCATCACTAAAAATAATATTAAAAAATAGCAGATAAATTAAAAAAAAAGTCAAGAAGGAGGCCAGGCACTGTGGTGTATGCCTGTAATTCCAGTGGTTTGGGAGGCTGAGGCAGAATGATTGCAAGTTCAAAGCCAGCCTCAGCAACTTGGCAAGGCCCTCAGCAACTTTAGCAAGGCCTTGTCTCAAAATAAAAAAAGGCTCAGTAGTTAAGTCCCCTGGGTTCAATTCATGGTACCAAAAAAAAAAAAAAAAAAAAAAAAAGTTAAGGAGGGCCAGGCACAGTAGTATGCACCTGTAATTCCAGCAGGTTGAGACAGGAAGTTTGCAAGTTCTAGGTCAGACTCAGCAACTTAGCAAGAACCTGTTTCAAAATAACAAAATAAAAAGGATTGAGGATGTAGCTCAGTGGTAAAGCACCCCCTGGATCCCTAGGATCATAAAAATGATAAATGTCAAGGAGGTCTGGAAATGTAACTCTGTGGTAAAAGTATGTGTTCAGAAGCATGAGGTCCTAGGTTTAATCCCCCTCCACAATCTAAGAGTCATTTTCTTACTTTGATGGTTTTCATATATTCCTCTATTTTAAATTGTGCTAAAATACACAAACATTAAATTTGCCATCTTAATCTTTTTTCTTCCTCCCTTTCTTTTTTCTTTTTGGTATTGGGACTTGAACCCAGAGTCTTATACATACTAGGCAAGTACTCTACTACTGAGCTACATCCCCAACCCTTATTTTAAATTTTTGAGACAGGGTCTTGCTGAGTTGCCTAAGCTGGTCTCGAACTTCCAGTCTTCCTCTTCAACTTCCTGAGTAGTTGGAATTATAGGCTTGTGCCATCATATTCATCTGAACCATTTTTAATTGTACAGTTTGGTACTGTTATGTATATACATTGTTAAGCAGTTTCCAGAACTCCACATTCTTATCTCTCTCCATCTCTTGGCAACAATTCTATTTACTGTCTGTGTAATTTCAGCTAAGTACTTGGTATAAGTGGAGTTATACGGTATTTGCCTTTCTGTGATTGACTTTTTTTCACTTGGCAAAAATGTACTCAGAGTTCATCCATGTTGTAGTATGGGTCAGAATTCCCTCCCCTTAGTTAAAGGATAAACAATATTCTATTGTATCACATTTCATTTATCCATTTATCTGTCAGTAAACATTTGTGATATTTCCACCTTTTGACTATTGTCAATAATGCTGCTATGAATGTGGGCGTACAGATCTTATAATATTTTTCTCTGTACTTTTTCCCCCAATATGCTACTAAAAAAAAAAGAAAAGAAAGGAAGGAAGGAAGAAAGAAAAGAAAAAAAATGAAAAACAGATACTCTATAAGAAAATGTGGATAAAGAAATGATTTACTGGTACATAGAAGGTATATTAGAAGCATCATTAATGTTGTCACCATTGTTTTCACTGTGCTCTTATGATGTGTCAGACTTTCTACGCACTGCAAGACAAAGATGGATTCAGTATAGATTCTGGTTTCTGGATGTGGGTTTTTTTTTTTTTTTTTTGGTACCAAGGATTGAACCCGGGGCGCTAAACCACTGAGCCATATCCCAGCCCCTCTCCCCTTTTTATGTTTTGTTTTGAGGCAGAGTCTCACTAAGTCCTGAGGGCCTTGCTAAATTGCTGAGATTGGCTTTGAATTTGAGATCTTCCTGCTTCGCTTCCCAAACTGCTGGATGACAGGCACATGCCTGGCCCTTTTTTTTTTTTTTTTGAGACGAGGTCTCAGTAAGTTGCTGAGACTCTTGCTAAGTTGCTGAGGCTGACCTCAAAGTGGGATCCTTTTGCTTCTCTGAGTTGCTCAGTGTACAGATGTGACCATCGTCCCCAAATCCAGGTATTTTTAATAGTCTAGTAAGATGATGTTTTTGAACACAGCTTTGTGATGAGTGTTATACTGGTGTTATGAATGTAGTCCTGAAGTGTTATAACAGAAGAAACCATAAATAGTTTCTAAAGAGTGAAAGAAGGCTTCAGAGGGGGGTATATTTAAGTGTGGCCTTGAAAGATAAGTAGAATTTGAGGGAGCGCTAGAGGAAAAGAGAAAATGGGCCAGATGGCACATTCCTGTAATTACCTGTTATGTTAGCTAGCTACCCCAGAGGAAAGTGGGGGAAAGAAAATTATATGCAGATGAAGTACAAATGAAATGAATTATGAACAAGTTCAACATCTTCTTATTTAAAGAACTGGGCTTTTTTTTATTAGTGTGAAATACAGATTGCTTATTTCAGAAATCTACACACTGTTTCAATATCAAACTTGCTTAAAAATGAACATTTTGTTAAAAACCCAGTGACAATTTTTAGATGATGGAAGAAAAAAAGAAAGAAAGAGCTTTCAGATGGAGAACCCTTGTTAAAAAACAGATGTCTTCTGTAAATAGAGTTGGAAAAGTACTGTTGGGTCAAGTTCTTTGTGTATAAATGTTTCTTTTAACTTATCCATGCAAGATCTCAAAAGGAAAGCCACTTCTCTTTCATCAGTCACGAGGTATATGACAACAGAATCATTGATGGGGTTGAGAAAAGAGTTCAGTTCCAGATCTCACAAAGTGATCTAGAAATGCTTTCTTTCTTTCTTTCTTTTCTGTTTTCTTTTGTGGTGCCAGGATTGAACCCAGGGCCTGGTACGTGCTAGGCATCGGCTATACCACTTAGCCACATCCCCAGCTCCTGTCTCATTTTTTTCTGATCAGAACTCCTTTGGCTCTGAGTGTTTTCTCTTGTGTGGCCACTCTGAAACATTGTTGCTTTAAGTACTAAGATAAGTTATGATGTCTGTATTAATAGATATATTAAACTTCTGGGGCTGTTATCATTACAGTTACTTGAGGTTGAATAGTTAAGTAGATTGTCATATTTTCTACTGAAATTCCTACTTGGTTAAGCATATAACATACTGAAATAATACTCTTAAAGTTCATGGACTGATAACTTTTGCATAACAAGTCCCTGTTGTGCAAGATCTGAAATGAATTTTTTAAAAAACAGAGTACTCCTCTCCTCGGGCTATACCCAAAGGACTTAAAAACAGCATACTACAGGGACAGCACACAATTCACAATAGCTAAACCGTGGAACCAACCTAGATGCCCTTCAATAGATGAATGGATAAAAAAAATGTGGCATATATACACAATGGAATATTACTCAGCAATAAAAGAGAATAAAATCATGGCATTTGCAGGTAAATAGATAAAGAAGATAATGCTAAGTGAAGTTAGCCAATCCCCCAAAACCAAATGCCGAATGTTTCCTTTGATATAAGGAAGCTGATTCATAGTGGGATAGGGAGGGGGGAGCATGGGAAGAATAGATGAACTCTAGATAGGGTAGACAGTGTGAGGGAGGAGGGAGGGGGCATGGGGTAATTAATGATGGTTGAATGTGATGATCATTATTATCCAAAGTACACGTATGAGGACACGAATTAGTGTGAGTATACTATGTATACAACCAGAGATACGAAAAATTGAGCTTTATTTATGTAATAAAGAGTTGTACTGCATTCCGCTGTTCATATATATATATATATATATATATATATATATATATAATTTATATATAATATTAAAAAATAAAAAAAACAGAGTACTAGTAAAGAGGTATTTAGGACTTTATGGTTTTTCTGCTTCCTTATTCATAATTCCTTAGCAGGAAACTCGCATGTCTCAGTGAATAATTGAGCATCTTTTGGGTTAAACAAATATTTTCCCTGGTGGTCTCATTTTGTTGCAATCAAGACCACATTTAGAGGGTGAAAACAGTTAATATTCTTGCAAGTATATTATTATGGTTTTAAAGATCTGTGAAGTGTGCCTTAAAAGAGAAAATATATTTAGATATGTAAAATAAATTGAATTCTCTAGAGTGTGAATGCTTTTAAATAGACTTTCCTCTGTGCATATAGTTAATAGTTGAGTGGTGTGGCCTATGTTTGTTGTGTCTAATTCAGTTTGTTTATATATGATTATAAGGTACTTTAGGTTAAGTTACCACAATATTACTTCCAAAAGGTTCAGTGACTTCTTTCTATATTTAACATTCAATGCTTTTTTGTTTTACTTCTCTTTTTTCCTTTGAGGGCTAGGAATCGAACTTAGGGCCTTATACATGCTAGGCAACTGCTCTACCACTGAGCTACACCCCAAGTCTCTGCTTTTATCTTTTACATTTTTATGGTTCTTGGGGAGACTGTAAATATGTGAACTTAGTGTCTTAAATTAATTTTTAATTAATTTTTAAATTTATATGACAGCAGAATGCATTACAATTCTTATTATACATATAGAGCACAATTTTTCATATCTCTGGTTATATACAAAATATATTCACACCAATTCGTGTCTTCATATATGTACTTTGGAATGTCTATCACATTTCACCATCATTTCTAACCCCCTGCCCCCTCCCTACACCTCCCACCCCTCTGCCCTATCTGGAGTTCCTCTATTCCTCTCATGCTCTCTCTCCCTACCCCACTATGAATCAGTCTCCTTATATCAAAGAAAACATTTGGCATTTGGTGTTTTGGGATTGGCTAAATTCAATTAGCATTATCTTCTTTAACTCCATCCATTTACCTGCAAATGCCATGATTTTATTCTCTTTTATTGCTGAGTAATATCCCATTGTGTATATATGCTACATTTTTTTTTTTATCCATTCATCTATTGAAGGGCATCTAGGTTGGTTCCACGGTTTAGCTATTGTGAATTGTGCTGCTATAAACATTGATGTGACTGTGTCCCTGTAGTATGCTGTTTTTAAGTCCTTTGGCTATAGACCAAGAAGAGGGATAGCTCTCAAATGGTCAAATGGTGGTTCCATTCCCAATTTTCCAAGAAACTTCCATACTGCTTTCCATATTGGCTGAACCAATTTGTAGTCCCACCAGCAGTGTATGAGTGTACCTTTCCCCCCACATCCTCAAGGACCTGGGACTAAAACCAGAGACCCTGTGTGCGTCTAATAGAAGAAAAAGTAGGCCCTAATCTCCATCATGTGGGATTAGGCCCCAACTTTCTTAGTAAGACTCCTCTGGTGTAAGAATTAAAATCAATAATCAATAAATGGGATGGACTCAAACTAAAACGTTTCTTCTCAGCAAAAGAAACTATCTGTGAGGTGAATAGAGAGCCTACATCTTGGGAACAAATCTTTACCCCTCACACATCAGATAGAGCACTAATCTCTAGGGTATATAAAGAACTCAAAAAACTAAGCACCAAAAAAGCAAATAACCCAATCAATAAATGGACCAACAATCTGAACAGACACTTCTCATATTTGTTGATTGTATATCATCTTCTATGAAAAAAATGTTCATCGTTGCCAGCAATTAGAGAAATGCAAATCAAAACTACTCTTAAGATTTCATCTCACTCCAGACAGAATGGCAGCTATTATGAATACAGACTACAATAAGTGTTGGCAAGGATGTAGGGAAAAGATAGTTTTATAGTTCATTAAGTGTTATATAAAACTTATCCATGTATCTTTTTGATTATGCTGGAAATTCTACTGATGGGACTTTTTCCTGTTGGTATCCTGACTTATCAATGTCAGCTATGGGGAACTAGCCTTAAAAATTCTACTAGGTTTTTTTTAAGGTATTAAAAACATAATTTCTTTTTCCTTTTTATTTCATGTGTATGTGTGTGTAGGTACTGGAAATTGAATCCAGAATGCTCTACCACTGAGCTACATCCCAAATCCTTTTTATTTTGAGACAAGTGTCTCACTAGGTTGCTGAGGCTGACCTTGGGCTTGTGATCCTCCTGCCTCAGCCTTCTGAGTTCCACTGGGCCCAACAAGACATGATTTCTTGAGGTATCATTAAGTGTTATTTTTTTTTAAATTATAAATGGACAAAATACTTTTATTTTGTTTATTTATTTTTATGTGGTCATGAGGTTCAAACCTAGAGCCTCACACAATCTCTCCACTGCCACAACCCCAGCCCCACATTAGGTGTTTTTCTGTTAATAGCTCAGCATGAAATGACTTTGGTCTTGGATGGAATAAATTCATCTTCATTAATGGAAGTGATATTTTAATGTAATTAGATAGTTATTTTATCTAAACTGATACTAAAATATCTTAGAATGTTCTACATGTGGAAACTTGTGACATGCTGCTCTTGACATTTTTTTCTATTCTATTTAATTTTCTAGGTACGCCACCGAGCTTCTGGTCAGGTGATGGCTCTTAAGATGAACACATTAAGCAGTAACCGGGCAAATATGCTGAAAGAAGTACAGCTCATGAATAGACTTTCCCACCCCAACATTCTTAGGTAATGGCTTTTCCTTCCTCTGGGGATCAGTGAGAAACCTGAAACATTATTGGAAGCTTGCTAGAACAGTACTGATAGCTAAAAGAGAAATTCAGATATATCTAGCTGAATCTTTTCTTCTTGGAGTTTAGCTGTGCTCTAGACCTTTTTGTCCCTGTTGAGACTTAATTTCCTGGTAATTAGCTTCATTTAAGAGGGCTACTTCCTCCATCTCCTCCATCTCTGAAGTTGCTTTATTCTCATTAGAACATTAGTAGCAGCTCATTACAAAAGTTGTTTCCTATTTCTCATTAGTAACTTATCAAAGAGGAAAAAAATGGTCTTTATGTGGTTATTTAATTTTCCTAATTACTTTATAAGGAACTGTAATTAAATCAGTGAATGAAAATTAAAGCAAAACTGTGCCCTCAAGCTTTCCACCCTAAACATTTAGCACACTCAAGGAAACATTGTTTGTCATTTAAAAAAAAAATTTAGTTATCAATGGACCTTTATTTTATTTATATTGTATTTATTTATATGCCATGCTGAGGATTGAACCCAGTGCCTCACCCATGCTAACCAAGTGCTCTACCAGTGAGCTACAAACCCAGTCCGCATAGTGTGTCTTTGAGAATTATTTTCATATATAAGGTTATATAATTATATACTTATCACTTTTAGTAATCATTATCTGAATATTTCTCTTGATATTTTAGTGAGGCAAGTGTATTTCCAAATGAAACCAAATAAGACAATTTAATTGAATATATATTTAATTAGAGCTTATTACAAGATGTTTTGAAATATTAAAAGTATTATTCTCTTAGGGTCATTTATTGCTAATTTTTATATATCTGTCGAACTAGAGATAAATCACATACCTTACATGTATGGCTTACATGTTTGGTCAGTGATACTAAATTATGGAAGTAAATTATGCTGCTTACTAGAAACTTCCTGTCTTTATATAGAATCATTAGCTTCCAAGTCTATTAAAAATATTCATCCAGTATTTTAATTGTGATGACTTTCATTTAAATATGTAAATTAAATCAACATGTATTTTGAGCATATAATATATGCCTGATGACATTTCAGACATCAAAAAGTTATGAAGGTATACATAAAATGGAGTGTCTGCTACCAAGGAATTTATACTCAGTGAATCTAGGACTTACATGCAGGGAACATTAACTAAAATCAACTAGGATGCCTTTATTTGGGTTGAGTGTAACTCGTAAGTACTATAGAAGCTCAAAGTTTACTCCTGACAGTCACATTAACTTTAGAGAGGGGAAAAAAGGGAGACCTGAACTGGACCTTGAATTTTTTTTTTTTTTAAATATTTTTAGTTGTAGGTGGACACAATACCTTTATTTATTTATTTTTATGTGGTGCTGAGGATCGAACCCAGTGTCTCACACATGCTAGGCAAGCACTTTACCACTGAGCCACAACCCCAGCCCCTGACCTTGAATCTTAAATGCTTTATTTTATTTTTTGTTACTGGGAATTTAACCCAGGGGTGCTTAACCACTGAGACACATCCCCAGCTCTTTGTTTATTTTTTATTTTGAGACTGGGGTCATGCTAAATTGCTTACCTGACAAGTTGCTGAAGATGGCTTTGTGATCCTCTTGCCTTCGCCTCCTAAATTGCTGGGATTACAGGCATGTGGCTTAAAGGGCTTTTAGAAGAAAGGAAAGGAACTCTAAAGAGAACAAATAGTGACATATAAAGTTTAGATGTAGACATGCAAAGCTTTTTGAGGAACCAGTGAAGAAAAACCCCAATAACGACAATAATGACAGTCACCACTTGTGAAGGGTTATTTCATGCTGGTACACTTTACTTATTTGAAAATTTAATCTTCACCACTCTCTATTAAAGGAACCAAGGCCAGGAGATTATATGTTGGTCAAGGTCTGGCTGTAAGGCCTGATTTTATCAGGCTTCTCTTAAAAGAACAGGGTTTGATTGAATAGCAATGTAGATGAAGGTGGAAGGATAGAATTTTGTCAAATTATTCAAGAATGCTTTGCCTAAAACCAAGAAGATTATAGTTTACGCTCTTTTGAATTCTGGGTGGGACTAGTATGACAAGGTACAAAATAGTTTAGTGTTAGGTGACAAGATGCAAAATAGTTGAGTGTAAGGAAGACTGCTGACCAAGGGATCAGTTAGGCTTCTGCCATGTTTCAAAATTAGATAGAAGAAGCTTTATTTGATATTCTGCATAGGAATTTTGAAGATTATTATATTTTCATCTTGATTAAAAAAAAATTAATATTTTGTTATTATCATAGAAATGATATATGGTCACTGTAGAAACAGAAAATAGTAAAAAACAAGAAAATAAAAATTGCCTCTAAGGCTGGGATTATGGAGTGGTAGAGCAATTGCCTATCACTTGTGAGGTACTAGGTTTGATCTTCAGCACTGCATAAAAATAAATAAATAAATAAATAAAAGATATTGTGTCCATCTACAACTAAAGAAAAAAATTTTTTTTTAATTTGCCCTTAATCATAGTACTTAGGAATAAAACTAGCATTAACATTTAGGCATATTTACTGTCTATATTTGAGTGTGTGTGTGTGTTGGGGAGAGTACTGGGGATTTAACCCAGGGGCACTTTACCACTGAGTCACATCCCCAACCCTTTAAAAAAAAAAAAAAAAGTTACTTTTTTTTTTTTTAGTTGTAGATGGACACATAATACCTTTGTTTTATTTTTATGTGGTGCTAAGGATCGAACTCAGTGCTTCACATGTGCCAGGCAAGTGTTTTATCACTGAGCCACAATCCCAGACCTATCCCCAACCCTTTTCATTTTTTATTTTGAGACAGGGTCTCACTAAATTGCTTAGAGCCTCACTAAATTACCAAGGCTGGCTTGGAATTTGTGATCATCCTTTCTCAGCCTCTTGAGATGCTGGATGACAGCCTGCCTATCTTTTTTTTTTGATATTTGTTTTTTAGAAGTAGTTGGACACAATACCTTTATTTTGTTTATTTATTTTTATGTGATGCTGAGGATCAAACCCAGGGCTTCACATGTGATACACGAGCGCTCTACCACTGAGCCACAACCCCAGCCCCCTGCCTATCTTTTTAATTTCATCTTTCCTTATTCTCTTCATTGTGAACTAAATGCATGGGAGATTGATTTTATTATTTTATTTTCCAGTACTGGGGATTAAACTCAGGTGCAGTTTACCACTGTGCTACATCCCAGCCTTTTTTATTTTTTATTTTGAGACCAGTTCTCACTAAACTGCTGAGGCTGGCCTCAAACTTGTAATTCTCCTGCCTCATCCTTTCCAATAGCTGGGATTATAGGCATGCACCACCGTACCCTGTGGAAGATTGCCTTTATTTATTTATTTATTTTGATTGTATAGGAATTAAACCCAGGGCCTCATGCTAGGTAAGCATTCTACCACAGAGATACATGCACAGCCTGGAAGATTGATTTTAAAAATACATATGTATGTATATTTTTTCCTTTTTTTTTCTTGGTGAAGATTGAGATTAACCCTAATTAAATTTTATTCCATTACATAAAAACACTTTAAATATAGTTGTCATATAATAGAACTAGTATATTAAAACCTGACACTGTAAAACTCCTAGAAGAAAATGGGAAAAGCTCTACAACATTGGTCTGGATAATCATAGATACAAGCAATTAAAGTGAAAATAGACAAATGAGATTGCATCAAACTGAAAGCTGCTTCACAGCAAAGGAAACATACATTTAAAAAGAGGATAATATTCCAAAATATATAAAGAACTTAAGCAGCTTAATAATGAGTGATCTGATTTTAAAAATGGAAGCTGGGCAGAGAGGCGCATGCCTTTATTTATTTTTTATTTTTATTTTTTTTTAAAATATTTTTATTTTTTAGTTTTCAGCGGACACAACATCTTTGTTTGTATGTGGTGCTGAGGATCGAACCCAGGCCTCACGCATGCCAGGCGAGCGCGCTACCACTTGAGCCACATCCCCAGCCCCCTAAAGTTTAGATGATTTTTTTTTTTTTTTTTGTGGTGCTGAGGATTGAACCCAGGGCCTTGTGCATGCAAGGCAAGCACTCTACCAACTGAGCTATATCCCCAGCCCGGTGCATGCCTTTAATCCCAGTGATAATCCCAATGACTCAGGAGGCCAAGGCAAGAGGATTTCAAGTTCCATGCCAACCCCAGCAACTTGGTGAGGGCTTAAGCAATTTAGATCCTATCTCAAAATTTAAAAAAAAGGGCTTGGGATGTGGCTCAGTGGCTAAGCACTCTTGGGTTTAATCCCCAGTACCATAAATAAATAAATAAACAAAAAGTGGAGAAATTGGGCTGGGATGTAGCTTGGTGGTAGAGCACTTGCATTGGACAATGCTGGGCTAGAGTTCACTTATATATCTTTGCCCTTGTTTTACTAGACATGTGTTCCAGCCTAGAAGTACATAGATAGTGTTATAATTAGTGTGACCCTTGCTTTTCTCATGTCATTTCCTTGTATTTTTTAAGCTTATCTCTTTCTAGTCCCATTGCTTAGAATTGATCCTCACCATCCCACCCTTTAAATTATAAAGTAAACCAGGCACTGTGGCCTACACCTATAATCCCAGCTACTTTGAAGGCAAGACGAGAAAGAAGATTACAAATTTGAGGCCGGCCTCAATAATTTATCGAGACCATCTCAAAATTAAAAAAAAATAAGATGGGCCCTTGGTGTCTGGAACCCGCCATTTTAAAAAATCTTTTTGTAGGCTTCTGTACTGGATCCGAAGCCCAGGTGTCTGTGCTATGCAGAATCTGAAAACAAACCACAGGGAGAACGCTGAGAACCCTGAGAGCCAGGAAATGGATTTTGTCAGCTATGTCATGTAAAGCCCTGTCTTAAACTCACTTTGGGGGCTCTTTTACATCCTGTTCTGGACTGCAGAGCAGAGACTCACGTCACTCATTCTGTGCAATGAATTGACTTTTGTCAATGCAGACTTTGCAAACAATGTTTGGAAGAACAAGCATATTGGAGCATCTTTCATATCCTATAATATGGTTGTCAGACCCTGTGGGTTAAAGGGTAGTTACTTGCTATGTTTGAAAAATCTTCCCTACGAAAAGGGCTTATCTATATTTTTTGTTTTGGAAGCCCCATAAACACAGAAGAGAAGCATTTACAGTCACAAACAAAGGAATGCCAGAAGCCATTAGATATGAGAAAATACAAAAATAAATAAAATCTTCTCTTAGGAAAAAAAAAAAAAAAAGATGGGCTGTGGATGTAGCTCAGTAGTAAAAAGCTCTTGGGTTCAATCCTGTGTACCTAAATAAATAAATTATATAAAAAGTAACATTCTTTGTTCTTAGTTTTCTAATGTATAAAAAATAGAGTTAAGGCTGGGGTTGTGGCTCAGTGGTAGTGTGCTTGCCTAGCATGGTGAGGCACCGGGTTCGAGTCTCAGCACCACATACAAATACATAAAATAAAGGTCCACCAACAACTTTAAGAAAATAAAAAAAATAGAGTTATACAATAGGGCAGGAATAAAAAATTTCAGTGGATTAGACAAGGGGAATGAAGGGAAGGGAGAGAGGGGAATAGAAAAGAGTTAGAATGAATCAGACATAACTTTCCTATGTTCATATATGAATACAATAACAGTGAAATGCCACATCATGTTCAACCATAAGGATGGCATCCTACTTAGAATAAAGTTATACTCCATGTGTGTATAATATGTCAAAATATACTCTTGTCATGTATATATCTAAAAAGAACACATTTTTAAACAGGGTTGAAAAAAAATCCATCCTGGGACTGTTAGGATTAAATGTGAAGTGAATGAAATAGTACCCAGCCCAAAATGAGCATTCAGCAACATAATGAACAATAAACAGAAATTTAAAAAGCTGCAATAGGTAGCAAGAAGGTTGTAGTGAATCACAGAGCATGGATATGAACCCAGCTCTTTTTTTAAAATTGATTTAAAAAAATGACTGTGGAATGTATTACAATTCTTATTACACATATATGCCACAATTTTTCACATCTGCAATTGTATATAAAGCATGTTGACACCCAATTCGTGTCTTTATACATGTACTTTGGATAATGATGTCTATCACATTCCACCATCCTGGTGCTAATCCCCTGTTCCGTCCCTTTCCCTCCCACCCCTCTTCCCTATCTAGAATTCATCTATTCCTTCCATGCTCCCTCTCCCTATTCCACTATGAGTCAGCCTCCTTATGTCAAAGAAAACATTCGGTATTTGTTTTTTTTTGGATTGGCTAACTTCACTTAGCATTATCTTCTCCAACGCCGTCCATTTACCTGCAAATGCCATGATTTTATTCTCTTTTATTGCTGAATAAAATTCCATTGTGTATATATGCCACATTTTTTATTTATCCATTCATCCACTGAAGGGCATCTAGGTTGGTTCCACATTTTAGCTATTGTGAATTGTGCTGCTGTAAACATTGATGTGGCTGTGTCCCTGAAGTATGCTGATTTTAAGTCCTTTGGGTATAGTCCAGGGGAGGAATAGCTGGGTCAAATGGTGGTTCCGTTCCCAGATTTCCAAGGAATCTCCATACTTCTTTCCATATTGGCTGCACCAATTTGCAGTCCCACCAGCAATGTATGAGTGTACCTTTTTCCCCACATCCTTACCAACACTTATTGTTGTTTGTCTTCATGATAGCTGCCATTCTGACTGGAGTGAGATATGATATCTTAGTTTTGATTTGCATTTCTCTAATTGCTAGAGATGATGAACATTTTTTTCATATATTTGTTGATTGTATATCCTCTTCTGAGAAATGTCTGTTCAGGTCCTTGGCCCATTTATTGATTGGGTTATTTGTGTTTTTGGTGCTTAGCTTTTTGAGTTCTTTATTTACTTTAGAGATAATGCTCTATCTGATGTGTGAGGGGTAAAAATTTGCTCCCAGGATGTAGGCTTTCTATTGACCTCACAGATTGTTTCTTTGTGCTGTATATGTATAATATATAATTGCTGATTGGTTGTATATCCTCTTTTGAGAAGTGTCTGTTCAGGTTCTTCGCCCATTTGTTGATTGGGTTATTTGTTTTTTTGGTGCTTAGCTTTTTGAGTTCTTTATATACACTAGAGATTAGTGCTCTGTCTGATGTGTGAGGGATAAAAATTTGCTCCCAGGATGTAGGCTCTCTGTTCACCTCACAAAATTTTTTTTTTTTTTTTTGCTGAGAAGAAACTTTTTAGTTTGAGTCCATCCCATTTATTGATTCTTGGTTTTAATTCTTGCAGTATAGGAGTCTAATTATTAAGGAAGTTGGGGCCTTATCCCACATGATGAAGATTAGGACCTACTTCTTCTATTAGATGCAGAGTCTGTGTTTTAATTCCTAGGTCCTTGATCCATTTCGAGTTAAGTTTTGTGCATGGTGAGAGATAAGGGTTTAATTTCATTTTTTTGCATATGGATTTCAAGTTTTCCCAGCACCATTTATTGAAGATGCTGTCTTTTTTCAAGTGCATGTTTTTGGCACCTTTGTCTAATATAAGATAATTATAATTTTGTGGGTTAGTCTCTGTGTCCTCTATTCTGTACCATTGGTCTACCAATCTGTTTTGGTGCCAATACCATGCTGTTTTTATTACTATTGCTCTGTAGTATAGTTTAAGGTCTGGTATAGCAATGCCACCTGCTTCACTCTTCCTACTAAGGATTGCTTTAGCTATTCTGGGTCTCCTATTTTTCCAGATGAATTTCATGATTACTTTTTCTATTTCTATGAGGAATGCCATTGTGATTTTGATTGGAATTGCTTTAAATCTATGTAGTGCTTTTGGTAGTATGGTCATTTTGAGGATATTAATTCTGCCTATCCAAGAGCAAGGTAGATCTTTCCAATTCTAAGGTCTTTGATTTCTCTCTTTAGGTGAACCCAGCTCTTAAACTGTAAAATACTGCCTCAACGACATTCTCTGAGAAGAGAATATAGCATTATAGGATGTGCACTGGCTGGCATGCATGCATCTGCTTTCTAAGAGCATTCGTAGCAGAGGCTGTATATTCTGACATATTGACAGTCTCTTATCCTGTAAAGAACTGAGACTAGTAGAACATTACTGAATTTCTCACCAAAAAGGTTTGCTTGGTTACATTTTAAAAGACATTGAAAAATAAAGCCAGCATAAGATGACTGAATAAATAATTATAGGTCAAATCCAAAAAATAAAAACAATACTTACAGTTAAAACTATATTTTTTTCAGTGTATTTTGATGTTCACAAGTAGCCAACAAATACAATGGTGAAAACAAAGCTTTTGGCATAGGAACTCTCATGCTATAAGTATATATGTGAAATAATAATTATTGTTAATCTTGTATGCTATGTTGACTGTTTTGTTCTCCATAAGCCATCTGTCTCAAAGTTTTTTTTTTAAATATTTTTTTAGTTGTCAATGGACTTTTTTTTTTTTTAATTTTTATTGTTGGTTGTTCAAAACATTACAAATTTCTTGACATATCATATTCCACACTTTGATTCAAGTGGGTTATGAACTCCCACCTTCACTCCATACACAGATTGCAGAATCACATCAGTTACACATCCATTGATTTACATATTGCCATACTAGTGTCTGTTGTGCTCCGCTGCCTTTCCCATCCTCCACCATCCCCCCTCCCCTCCTCTCCCCTCCCCTCCCCTCCTCTCTCTCTACCCCCTCCACTGTATAACCCTGAGGGTCTCCTTCCATTTCCATGCAATTTCCCTTCTCTCTCCCTTTCCCTCCCACCTCTCATCCTAGTTTAATGTTAATCTTCTTCTCATGCTCTTCGTCCCTACTCTGTTCTTAGTTACTCTCCTTATATCAAAGAAGACATTTGGCATTTGTTTTTTAGGGATTGGCTAGCTTCACTTAGCATAATCTGCTCTAATGCCATCCATTTCCCTGCAAATTCTATGATTTTGTCATTTTTTAATGCAGAGTAATACTCCATTGTGTATAAATGCCACATTTTTTTTATCCATTCGTCTATTGAAGGGCATCTAGGTTGGTTCCACAGTCTTGCTATTGTGAATTGTGCTGCTATGAACATCGATGTAGTAGTGTCCCTGTAGCATGCTCTTTTTAGGTCTTTAGGGAATAGACCAAGAAGGGGAATAGCTGGGTCAAATGGTGGCTCCATTCCCAGCTTTCCAAGAAATCTCCATACTGCTTTCCAAATTGGCCGCACCAATTTGCAGTCCCACCAGCAATGTACAAGTGTACCCTTTTCCCCACATCCTCGCCAGCACTTGTTGTTGTTTGACTTCATAATGGCTGCCAATCTTACTGGAGTGAGATGGTATCTTAGGGTGGTTTTGATTTGCATTTCTCTGACAGCTAGAGATGGTGAGCATTTTTTCATGTACTTGTTGATTGACTGTATGTCCTCCTCTGAGAAGTGTCTGTTCAGGTCCTTGGCCCATTTGTTGATTGGGTTGTTTGTTCTCTTATTGTCTAATTTTTTTTTTTTTTAATTTTTTATTGTTGGCTGTTCAAAACATTACATAGTTCTTGATATATCATATTTCACAATTTGATTCAAGTGGGTTATGAGCTCCCATTTTTACCCCATATACAGATTGCAGAATCACATCAGTTACACATCCATTGATTTACATATTGCCATACTAGTGTCTGTTGTATTCTGCTGCCTTTCCTATCCTCTACTATCACCCCTCCCCTCCCCTCCCCTCCCCTCTTCTCTCTCTGCCCCCTCTACTGACATTCGTTTGTCCCCCTTGTATTATTTTTCCCCTTCCCCTCACTTCCTCTTGTATGTACTTTTGTATAACTCTGAGGGTCTCCTTCCGTTTCCATGCTTTTCCCCTTCTCTCTCCCTTTCCCTCCCACCTCTCATCCCTGTTTAATGTTAATCTTCTTCTCATGCTCTTCGACCCTACTCTGTTCTTAGTTACTCTCCTTATATCAAAGAAGACATTTGGCATTTGTTTTTTAGGGATTGGCTAGCTTCACTTAGCATAATCTGCTCTAATGCCATCCATTTCCCTGTAAATTCTATGATTTTGTCATTTTTTAATGCAGAGTAATACTCCATTGTGTATAAATGCCACATTTTTTTTATCCATTCATCCATTGAAGGGCATCTAGTTTGGTTCCACAGTCTAGCTATTGTGAATTGTGCTGCTATGAACATCGATGTAGCAGTGTCCCTGTAGCATGCTCTTTTTAGGTCTTTAGGGAATAGACCGAGAAGGGGAATAGCTGGGTCAAATGGTGGCTCCATTCCCAGCTTTCCAAGAAATCTCCATACTGCTTTCCAAATTGGCTGCACCAATTTGCAGTCCCACCAGCAATGTACAAGTGTACCCTTTTCCCCACATCCTCGCCAGCACTTGTTGTTGTTTGACTTCATAATGGCTGCCAATCTAACTGGAGTGAGATGGTATCTTAGGGTGGTTTTGATTTGCATTTCTCTGACTGCTAGAGATGGTGAGCATTTTTTCATGTACTTGTTGATTGATTGTATGTCCTCCTCTGAGAAGTGTCTGTTCAGGTCCTTGGCCCATTTGTTGATTGGGTTGTTTGTTCTCTTATTGTCTAATTTTTTGAGTTCTTTGTATACTCTGGATATTAGGGCTCTATCTGAAGTGTGAGGAGTAAAGATTTGTTCCCAGGGTGTAGGCTCCCTATTTACCTCTCTTATTGTTTCTTTTGCTGAGAAAAAACTTTTTAGTTTGAGTAAGTCCCATTTGTTGATTCTAGTTATTAACTTTTGTGCTATGGGTGTCCTATTGAGGAATTTGGAGCCCGACCCCACCGAATGTAGATCGTAGCCAACTTTTTCTTCTATCAGACGGCGTGTCTCTGATTTGATATCAAGCTCCTTGATCCACTTTGAATTAACTTTTGTGCATGGCAAGAGAAAGGGATTCAGTTTCATTTTGTTGCATATGGATTTCCAGTTTTCCCAGCACCATTTGTTGAAGATGCTATCCTTCCTCCATTGCATGCTTTTAGCCCCTTTATCAAATATAAGATAGTTGTAGTTTTGTGGATTGGTTTCTGTGTCCTCTATTCTGTACCATTGGTCCACCCGCCTGTTTTGGTACCAGTACCATGCTGTTTTTGTTACTATTGCTCTGTAGTATAGTTTGAAGTCTGGTATCGCTATACCGCCTGATTCACACTTCCTGCTTAGCATTGTTTTTGCTATTCTGGGTCTTTTATTTTTCCATATGAATTTCATGATTGCTTTCTCTATTTCTACAAGAAATGCCGTTGGGATTTTGATTGGCATTGCATTAAACCTATAGAGAACTTTTGGTAATATCGCCATTTTGATGATGTTAGTTCTGCCTATCCATGAACAGGGTATATTTTTCCATCTTCTAAGATCTTCTTCTATTTCTCTCTTTAGGGTTCTGTAGTTTTCATTGTATAAGTCTTTCACCTCTTTTGTTAGGTTGATTCCCAAGTATTTTATTTTTTTTGAAGATATTTTGAATGGAGTGGTTGTCCTCATTTCCATTTCAGAGGATTTGTCGCTGATATACAGGAATGCCTTTGATTTATGCGTGTTGATTTTATATCCTGCCACTTTGCTGAATTAATTTATTAGCTCTAATAGTTTCTTTGTAGAGCCTTTTGGGTCTGCTAGGTATAGAATCATGTCACCTGCAAAATAGTGATAATTTAAGTTCTTCTTTTCCTATTTTTATGCCTTTAATTTCTTTCGTCTGTCTAATTGCTCTGGCCAGTGTTTCGAGAACTATGTTGAACAGAAGTGGAGAGAGAGGGCATCCCTGTCTTGTTCCAGATTTTAGAGGGAATGCCTTCAGTTTTTCTCCATTCAGAATGATGCTAGCCTGAGGCTTAGCATAGATTGTTTTTACAATATTGAGGTATGTTCCTGTTATCCCTAGTTTTTCTAGAGTTTTGAACATAAAGGGATGCTGTACTTTGTCGAATGCTTTTTCCGCATCTATCGAGATGATTATACGGTTCTTATTTTTAAGTCTATTGATGTGGTGAATAACATTTATTGATTTCCGTATATTGAACCAGCCTTGCATCCCAGGGATGAATCCTACTTACTTGATCATGGTGCACAATTTTTTTGATATGTTTTTGTATCCGATTCGCCAGAATTTTATTGAGGATTTTTGCATCTAGGTTCATTAGAGATATTGGTCTGTAGTTTTCTTTCTTTGAAGTGTCTTTGTCTGGTTTAGGTATCAGGGTGATGTTGGCCTCATAGAATGAATTTGGAAGTTCTCCCTCTTTTTCTATTTCCTGAAGTAGCTTGAAAAGTATTGGTATTAGTTCTTCTTTAAAGGTTTTGTAAAACTCTGCTATATACCCATCCGGTCCTGGGCTTTTCTTAGTTGGTAGTCTTTTGATGGTTTCTTCTATTTCCTCAATTGATATTGGTCTGTTTAGGTTGTCTATATCCTCCTGACTCAATCTGGGCAGATCATATGACTTAAGACATTTATCGATGCCTTCACTATCTTCTAATTTATTGGAGTCTAAGGATTCAAAATAGTTTTTGATTATCTTCTGTATTTCTGAAGTGTCTGTTGTGATATTGCCTTTTTCATCCCGTATGCTAGTAATTTGAGTTCTCTCTCTTCTTCTCTTCGCTAGCATGGCTAAGGGTCTGTCGATTTTGTTTATTTTTTCAAAGAACCAACTTTTAGTTTTGTCAATTTTTTCAATTGTTTCTTTTGTTTCGATTTCATTAATTTCAGCTCTGATTTTAATTATTTCTTGCCTTCTACTTCTTTTGCTATTGTTTTGCTCTTCTTTTTCTAGGATTTTGAGATGAAGTATGAGATCATTTATTTGTTGGTTTTTTCTTTTTTTAAGGAATGAACTCCAAGCAATGAATTTTCCTCTTAGAACTGCTTTCAATGTGTCCCATAGATTCTGATATGTTGTGTCTGTGTTTTCATTTATCTCTAAGAATTTTTTAATTTCCTCCTTGATGTCTTCTATAACCCATTGATCATTCAGTAACCTATTGTTCATTCTCCAAGTGATGCATGATTTTTCCTTCCTTCTTTTATCGTTGATTTTCAGTTTCATTCCATTATGATCAGATAAGATGCATGGTATTATCTCTACTCCTTTATATTGTCTAAGAGTTGCCCTGTGACATAATATATGATCTGTTTTTGAGAAGGATCCATGTACTGCTGAGAAAAAAGTGTAACTGCTTGATGTTGGGTGGTATATTCTATATATGTCAATTAAGTCTAGGTTATTAATTGTGTTATTGAGTTCTATAGTTTCCTTATTCAACTTTTGTTTGGAAGATCTGTCCAGTGGTGAGAGAGGTGTGTTGAAGTCTCCCATGATTATTGTATGGTGGTCTATTAGACTCTTGAACTTGAGAAGAGTTTGTTTGATGAACATAGCTGCACCATTGTTTGGGCATATATATTTATGATTGTTATGTCTTGTTGGTGTATGGTTCCCTTGAGCAGTATGTAGTGTCCCTCTTTATCCCTTTTGATTAACTTTGGCTTGAAATCTATTTTATTTGATATGAGTATGGACACTCCTGCTTGTTTCCGAAGTCCATATGAGTGATATGATTTTTCCCAACCTTTCACCTTCAGCCTATGTATGTCTTTTCCTATCAAATGCGTCTCCTGTAGGCAGCATATTGTTGGGTCTTGTTTTGTGATCCATTCTACTAGCCTGTGTCTCTTAATTGGTGAGTTTAAGCCATTAACATTTAGGGTTATTATTGAGATATGGGTTGTTCTTCCAGCCATATTTGTTTATTTCTGTTACTAAACATGGTTTATTTTCCTCTTTGATTATTTTCCCCCCCTTTACTGTCCTACCTCCCACTGTTGGTTTTCATTGTTATTTTCCATTTCCTCTTCCTGTAATGTTTTGCCGAGGATGTTTTGAAGAGATGGTTTTCTAGCTGGGAATTCTTTAAACTTTTGTTTATCGTGGAAGGTTTTAATTTCATCTTCCATCCTGAAGCTTAATTTCGCTGGATACACAATTCTTGGTTGGAACCCCTTTTCTTTCAGTGTTTGAAATATGTTATTCCAGGATCTTCTAGCTTTCAGAGTCTGTGTTGAAAGATCAGCTGTTATCCTGATTGGCTTACCCCTAAATGTAATCTGCTTCCTTTCTCTTGTAGCTTTTAAAATTCTCTCCTTATTCTGTATGTTGGGCATCTTCATTATAATGTGTCTAGGTGTGGATCTCTTATGATTTTGCACATTCGGCGTCCTGTAGGCTTCTAGGATTTGGGATTCTGTCTCGTTCTTCAAGTCTGGGAAGTTTTCTCGTATTATTTCATTGAATAGACTGCTCATTCCTTTGGTTTGGAGTTCTGTACCTTCCTGTATCCCAGTGACTCTTAAGTTTGGTCTCTTAATGTTATCCCATATTTCTTGGATGTTCTGCTCATGGTTTCTTAACAGTCTTGCTGAGCTGTCTATGTTCTTTTCCAGTTGAAATACTTTGTCTTCATTGTCTGATGTTCTATCTTCTAAGTGTTCTACTCTGCTGGTAGTATTCTCCATTGAGTTTTTAAGTTGGTTTATTGCTTCCTGCATTTTCTAGGATTTCTGTTTGTTTGTTTTTTATAACCTCTATCTCCCTGTATAGTTGATCCTTTGCTTCCTGGATTTGTTTGCGTAATTCATTGTCGAAGTGATCTTTCATTGTCTGATTTTGCTGTCTAATGTCTTCCTTGATACTCCAGATCATCTGAAGCATGTATATCCTGAATTCTTTATCTGACATTCCATCTGCTGCAGCTGTTACCTCTTCTAAAGTTGCGTTGACCTGCATTACTTGTGTTCCTTTCTTTCCTTGTCTTTTCATACTGCTTGCGTTTCTTTCCTGCAGGCGCGGGCGGCGGCTCTGCTCTCTCCTTATTCCAATTGGGGTGTCGTGACTTCCACGCCGGAAGGTCACTGGGCCTGTTCTGGGCGCTGGCGGCGGCTCTGTTCTGCCCCTACTCCAATTGGGGTGACGAGTGTACCACGCCGGCAGGCCACCGGGCCTGATCCACCGGTCGGTTGCAGGTTTGCCTACCCTGCATTCGCGGGCGGCAGCTCTGCTCTGCCCCTACTCCAAATGGTGTGACGTGTCTGTTATACCGGCAGGCCACTGGGCCTGTCCCGCTGGTCGGTCGCAATTCTGCCCACCTTTCGGGCACGGGTGGTGGCTCTGCTCTGCCCCTACTCCAATTGGGGTGTCGTTACTACCCCGCCGGCAGGTCGCTGGGCCTGTTCCTGGCACGGGCGGCGACTCTGCTCTGCCCCTACTCCAATTAGGGTGATGTGTGTACCACGCCGGCAGGCTCCTGGGCCTGATCCGTCGGTCTGTCGCAGGTCTGCCTACCTTGCAGGCGCGGGCGGTGGCTCTGCCCTGCCCCTCCTACCACGCCTGCGGACTGCTGGGCGTGATCTGCAGGTTGGTCACAGGTCTGCTCACCCTGTGGGCACGGGTGGCGGTTCCGCTCCGCCCCCACTCCAATTGGGGTCACGTGACCACCACACCGGCAGGGCCTGATCCTGGCGTGGGCGAAGGATCTGCTCTGCCCCTACTCCAGTTGCAGTGACGTGTGTACCACGCTGGCAGGCCGCTGGGCCTGACCCGCCAGTCTGTCACAGGTCTGCTTACCTTGCAGGCGCGGGCGGCGGCTCTGCCCTGCCCCTCCTACCACGCCTGTGTACCACTGGGTCGCGGGTCTGCCCACCTTGCGGGCGCGGGTGGCGGCTCCGCTCCACCATCTCTCCAATTGGGGTCATGTGATCACCACGCCGGCGAGCTGCTGGGCCTGCTCCGGGCGCTGGCGGCGGCCCGGCTCCTCCCCTCTGGCTCGACGACAAATCGAGAGAGACTCGGGTATCTGTGCCTCACCCCCCCTACCAGGAGACCAGCTGTTTCTGTCGCCGCTGGTATTGATGAAGTTCTCTCCTCTGCCGCTTTCTGATGACATCAGATCTCTGCCATGTTGGTATCCTATGCGAATGGCAGCATTTCGGTCCCCTTGCCGGGCAACCAAAGCAACGGGTGAGTCCTGACCGGCCCTCAGCAGGACCCGGACCGAGAAGCAGTTTCCGCGGGCTCCTAGCCCTGGGCCAGGGCAGTTCCAGGAGCCGGAACTCGTCCACTCCGTGCTCAGTGTACGCTCCGATAAGAGCAGGCTCCAAGAAGCAGCCCCCGTGGGTTCAGTTCCAGGAGCCGGAACTCGGCCGCTCCGTGCTCGGTGTATGCTCTGATAAGAGCAGGCTCCAAGAAGCAGTATCCGCTGGCTCCTTATCCCAGGGCCAGGGCAGTTCCGAGGGCCGGTGTATGCTCTGATAAGAGCAGGCTCCAAGAAGCAGCCTCCGCAGGCTCCCCAGCCCTGGGCCAGGGCAGTTCCGGGATCCGGAACTCGGCCGCCCCGCGCTCGGTGCTCGCTCCAATAAGAGCAGGCTCTAAGAAGCACCCAGGCACTGAGCCTGAGCAGTCTGTCCGCAAGCCGCAGGCGAATGGCAGCCTGAAATTACCTGTTCTATGGCTGAATGAGCTGCGGTCAGTCGAAAACAGGGATGGTGACGTCAGCTCTCCAACATGGTGGCCGCTGGCCTCCTCTGTGGTCTGACCGGTGTGGAGAACCGAGATGGACCGCTTCCTTCCCCCGTCTCGAACCCAGAATTCAGCCCTGAGTATGATGCTTGCACGGCTGGCAGAAACTGCAGCGCTGTATTCCTGCGTCGCTATCTCCTCGTTTCCCAGCGCGCGCTGCAGACTCTAGCCACGGGGCGATTTGCTGAATAAGCAGTGTTACCCTTCGTGCGACAAATCACTCATGTTTGAGTCCCTGTAGCCGATCCTCGTGCGATGGAAATCCTTCCTCCAGGTTCCGGAGCACCCCACTATTGCTGGAAATTCCTAACAAGATAGCCTTTAGCCGTCCTGACTTGTCATACTCCCACACAGTGACGCAGCACACGGGGGCAATGCACTCCCCTCGCCGCCATCTTCCCGATCCCTCAATGGACTTTTATTTAATGAATTTATTTATATATGGTGCTGAGAATCAAACCCAGTGCCTCACACATGCTAGGCGAGTGCTTTACCACTGAGCCACAACCTCAGCCCGCCCCCCCCCAAAGTTATAGTGGTTTAAAAGCCTGAAAATGGATTCTTTTTTTAAAAGAAGCTTCTAATTGTTTATATATTTCATGTACCTGTGTTTTTATTTTCATTGTATATATTTTGAATACAACAAAAGGAAATTATCCTAACCAATAATCTAGAGCAAAGTCCTCTGGGCTTTTGTTACCCAGAGGAATGTTATAGCAATGGAAACTTTTTTTTTTTTTTTGGTACTGGGGATTGAATTCAGGGGCACTGAACCAATGAGCCACATCTCCAGTCCTATTTTGTATTTTATTTAGAGACAGGGTCTCACTGAGTTGCCTAGTGCCTTGCTGTTGCTGAAGCTGGCTTTGAACTTGTGATCCTCCTCTCAGCCTCCTACACTGCTGGGATTACAGGGGTGCACCACCATGCCAGGCCTAGAAACATTTTTTATACTTCTTTAAGGCTCCTTAAATAATAAGCTAAACTGAGTATGGTGGCATATGTCTGTAATCCCAGGGAATGGGGAGGCTGAGTCAGAAGAATACAAATTCAAGGTCAGTCTCAGCAATTTAGCGAGACTCCAAGCAATTTAGCAAGACCCTGTCTCATAATAAAAAATAAAAAAGGTCTAAGGATGTATAATCTAGTTATAATCTAGTCTCAGAGTTCTTAGAATTTTTATTTTCCATATGCTTTTTAGTTGTCTTAGCAATTTACTGTTAACACTTAAAATTTTTCTTGCTATTTGTTAATATCTATCTTAGTCTGTTTTCAAACTGTAATTACTATAAATTCTCTTTTGCTGAGGCAAAAATGTGAACCAGTTTTCCTCTACATTGAGATCATTAGAGTGAAATTGGGAAGAACCCATCCCTTTGGAACCCTGCAATTTTCACAGATGCACTTTTTTAAAAAATATTTTTTAGTTGGACACAATACCTTTATTTATTTATTTTTATGTGGTGCTGAGGATTGAACCCAGGGCCTGAGCTACAACCCCAGCCCTCACAGATGCACCTTTTTAGAAGCTGGTCCTGGGAGGGAGGTAGGTTGATGAGCAGATGAGGCTTCTGTTCCCCTCTTGGCTTCATCTAGCCAGAGCAGCTCCACTTTTTGTCTGATTTTTTTTTTTTTTTTATTGTTTGTTTGTTTGATGGGGGGTGAGTACTGGGGATTAAACCGAAGGGTGCTTTACCACTGAACTACATTTCCAGCCCTTTTTATTATTTACTTTGAGACAGAATCTCACTTAGTTGCTGATGGTGGCCTCAAATTTATAGTCCTCTTGCTTCATCCTCCCAGGTTTTGGGTATTACAGGCATGTGCCACTGCATTGGCCTTTTTAATCTGTTTTATACTGAACTTCTGTATAAGAGTTTGAAAGGGTCTCCTGCTTACGGGGGGAAAAAAAAAGGAGTGAGAGAGAGAGGAAGAAAGGAAGTAGTAGTAGTTG
Organism: Marmota flaviventris; assembly: GCF_047511675.1. Classification (NCBI taxonomy): domain Eukaryota; kingdom Metazoa; phylum Chordata; class Mammalia; order Rodentia; family Sciuridae; genus Marmota; species Marmota flaviventris. The sequence goes on along the minus strand of NC_092507.1, from coordinate 35,007,249 downwards.
AAAATTATTGTGTTAGTGATTTGGAAATTCTAGTTGGGAAAGAAGGCCATCTTTGTGACCTGCCAGATGGCGAGTATCTAATACTCTGGGCATGCCTCTTCATTCTCAGCTGCCAGAGATATTATGTGCCCAGCAGGAGAGAGTGAGCCGAACTTTTGCAGTTTTTTTCTCTTTTTCTTGACCCTAAGCTCCCTACTTTCCTTTTTCCTATTATCTCCCTCCCTCCCTCCCTCAGATTTTTATTTGGAAGGTAAAGAGTGGGATTTGTAAAGTCATAGAAGTAGTAGGTATGTAAATTTTGCATGCATTTTTATACAGAGGTACAATTAAGATTGGTTGTTTTGTTATCCATTGTTTTAAATTATCAGTTAAAAAAGAAAAGAATAAAGTACTTTGTTGAATGGATTGGACCTCCTGTGAATAAGGTTGTTTATGCCAGGAAGTCTTGTGCTCAGGATCTGTAACCCAATTCCATGTCCTGCTCACTTCCATTCCCCAATGGCCTTTCTGAGGATCTGCACCAGGATTTGTTCTCATACCTCTTTGTTATTCTTCATGCCATGAGAAATTTAATATTTCTTTTAGATTCTTTGTTCACATTCTCTTGTTTATTTTTATGTTTAGGTCACATTCTGATCTAATTTTGTTCAAAATTTTTTAGTTTTTCTTCAGAAATTCAGTAACAACAATATGAGTGCCGTTTTGTTAAAATGGAGACTATATGCCCTTTAATTCACCAAATATTTACTTGAAACTACCCGGTCCAGCCCTGTAATAAGTCATATGATGAATACAAAAAGGATAGGCCTATTGTCTTCCAGTCTCCTTAGGAAGCAAACTATACATGTTAGAAACAGGTGGGGGCTGGGGATGTAGCTCAGTTGGTAGAGTGCTTGCCTACCATGCACAAGGCCCTGGGTTCAATTCCTAGCAACACACACACACACACACAAAAAAAAAAGATTAAAAGAATAGCACTAGCTAGTGCCTGAGGATATGGCAGGATATTTTTCTAGGCTCAGTTTTTAAGATAATCTTTCTAGTTACCTATCTTGAAAAATCCCAGTCATCTTTATATAATGCCTTTTGTTCTTTCTAATGAGAAGCTAAGCCTTGATTCTCAATCTTCAAAGACTTTTGCATTTGTTCCTTCTTGTATGTATCTGCTATAGTTTAGTCCTCTTCACTTTTACCTGGAGTGAATTATTTCCCTCATCTCTTAGCTGCCCCTCCCACCGTTTTTTTTTTAAACTCCCGATGCACAGCTTTAATTGTATAGTTTATTTTTCTTTCTTCAGTACTGGGGATTGAACCCAGGGTACTTTACTACAGAGCTACATCCCCGCCCTTTTTTATTTTATTTTTAAATTTTGAGACAGGGTCTCACTAAGTTGCTGAGGCAGGCTTTGAGTTTGTGATCCTTCTGCCTTAGCTTCCTGAGTCACTGAGATTATAAGTATGTGCCACTGCACCTGGTAAATTATGAGCTTTTAAAAATATATTGTTTTAGGAGTGTGTATTTGTTTTCAGAATAAATATGTTTTAAAATGATGGGTTGAAGTTGATTTCTCTGATTTTAACATTGTAATCTTAGAAAGTAGGTAAAGGAGTCATGCAAGATGTGAGATGGGAGCTTTCAAAGCATTTTTTTTGTAACACAAGCCTATTGGTAAGGGATTCTTATTGTTTTTTTTTTTTTTTCCCTCTTCACTGTGCTAAGATAGATGTTCCAATGACTTAGGACTTGAGTTTAACTTCTAATTTCATATAAGCAGAATAATTTTGTAAAATAAGAAATAAGCTTCAGTAATATTTATGTCATTGTGTGTGGATAGTGAGTGAAGTATTACAACTCAGAAATAAAATGGTTTTTAATATTGAATACCATTTAGAGATCATTATTGATCAATTCTTGTCTACCTCCATTTTTTTTCCATCCGTACTTTAGTAAACAAAATGAATATTCATCTTTTACCTAGGCCAAAAAACCAAGTCATCCTTAATGTCTTTCTCTTACATATCATTTCAAACCATCTACTTCAGCGTTATCTTCAAAATGTGTCCTGAGTCTGACTACATCTTAACTACCTCCATATCTGTTGCCTAGGCCAGCCTCTCTAATTGATCTTTTGGTTTCTCCTTGCCCCATAATAACCAGATTGAATTTTTAAAAGGTAAATCAGATCATATCATGTCCTTGAATTTCCTTCTGTATGTTTTTTTTTTTTTTTTTTTGGTGACCCTTAAAATAAAATCCAGACTTTGATCTAAAAGGCCTTCAATGATTTGGCCAGCCTGCCTGTGGCCTTATTTCTCATCATTCCTCCCTTTTCTTACACTATTCTTTTTTTTAATGTTTATTTTTTAATTGTAAGTGGACGCAGTATTTTTATTTTAACGTGATGTCAAGAATTGAACCCAGTGCCTCATGTGTGCTAGGCGAGCATTCTACCACTGAGCCACAACCCCAGCTCCTCTTACACTATTCTAACCACCATGACTAATCTGCTTGTTTCTCCAACACACTGAGTTTTTCCTACTTCATGATCTTTGAACTTATTCTTACCAAATTAAAAAATAAAAACGGCTGGGTCTAGCTCAGTAATATAATGTTCCTGGGTTTGGTTCCCAGTACTACAAACAAAACAAAACAAACAACCAGAAATGCTTCATACTAGAAGCATCTGACATGGCATAAGATGAGGGAAGAATTTCATAATGAAAAGAGGGAGCTGAGAGGGATAGACTGCATACTAAGTGGTGAGGCTTGTAAGACTTCTGGTCGTCTTCCTCTCAGGCATGTAGGAATTATCCTCATTCCACCCGCATTCATACCACCTGCCAGGAAATTGGTGAATATTTTTCCTGGACAAAATGAATAGCTCCAAAGAAAAGGAAGACAATTTAAAAAAATTTTAGTTGTAGATAGACATAATAACTTTATTTTATTTATTTATTTTTACGTGGTGCTGAGATCGAAACCAGTGCCTCATGGATGCTAGGCATTCACTCTACCACTGAGCCACAACCTCAGTCCAAGGAACACAATTTTTATACACACACACACACACACACACATATATATATATTTTAGTTGTAGGTGGACACAATACCTTTATTTTATTTTTGTGTGGTGCTGAGGATTGAACCCAGTGCCTCACACATGCTAGGTGAGCATTCTACCATCGGGCCACAACTCGAGCCCCAAAGAAGACAATTTTTAAAAGTTAAAAAAAAAAAAAAAAGCCAGGCTTGGTGGTACAGGTCGCAAGTTCAAAGCCAGTCTTAACAGCTTAGTGAGGCCCTAAGCAACTAACTTTATTTTGCTGTCTCAAAATACAAATAAAAATTTAGGTGTGGAGTTGTGTCTCAGTGGTAAAGCACCCTTGGAGTCAATCCCTGGTACAAAACAGACAAAAAGGGGCTGGGATTGTGGCTCAGTGGTAGAGTGCTTGCCTAGCATGTGTGAGGCCCTGGGTTCAATCCTCAGTGCCACATGAAAAAAAATAATAAATTTTATAAATAAAGGAGGTTAAGGTATGGTGGTGCACGCCAGTGACTTAGAATGCTGAAGCAGGGGGAATACAAGTTTGAAATCAGCTTTAGCAACTTGGTGAGACCCTATCTCAAAATAAAAAGGACTGAGCTGTAGCTCAGTGGTAGAATGAACCTGGGAATTTAGCCTGAATTTATTTATTTATTTAGCAAATAAATAAAAATATAATAAATAAAACCATTTTAATAGAAATTTGAGATAAATGTTTGAAGAAATTCTCTCTTATAGGGAAACATAAAAGATGAAAAATAAGAGAAAAAAGAAAATTAAAAGATCAACCTAGCAAGTTTACTATTTTTATTAATGAGAGAACATATTCTAGAACAAATGGGCATGAACTTCCAGATGGAAAGGGTCCATTAAGTGCCCAATTCAATAAATGAAAAAATACCACCCAGAGCATATCATTATGAAATTTTTAGAATGTGGATAATAAGAGAAAGATTCTAAGCACTTCCACAAAGAAAAATAAAACTAGATCCCATAAAAGAGTAGAAAAATCTGTGGCATTAGATCTTAATGTCAGCTATGGAGGTAGACCAACAGAACAGTGCTTTCTGAGAGAAAAGGATTTTTAGGCTTAGAATTCTGTGTGTGCACACATGTGTGTAGTGCTGAAGATTGAACCCAAGATCTTGCACATGCTAAGCAAGTGTTTGTCCACTGAGGTACACCTCCAGCCTCCTCTTCAGAACTAGGTGTCTAGCCAAACTACCAATCAAGCATGAGAGTAGTATTAATAAAGACATTTTTAGACAAAGGTCTCAAAGCATTTGCCTCTCATGTACCCCTTTCTCATGAAACTGCTGGAGGATGTGTCCTATCAAAACAAAGTGGTAAATAAAACAAGGAAGTAAAAAATAAAGGCATGAGATTTAGAAAGGAGGATAAGAAGGTAACCAAGAAGTCCCCTATGCAATAGTCTATAGAATAAGTAGTCCAAATAGGCATAGAAGGAACATGAACTCCAGGAGAGATACTGTGGAAGTGAGGGGGTTGAGGAAAGAAGTTAAGAGATTTCATGGTATGTTTGGCAGAGTAGAAATTCATATTCAGAAGAATTTTACAATTCTGTTGGAGGCTTTGGGTAAAAATAATGGTAGGCACATGATAACTAAGCAAATGAAAAGTGAGGCAAAAAAATTGCAAAAGAAATAAAACATAGTATTTGCCCTAGTAGTGATTGTAGTCACAATCATATAAATTCTGAGTCTTGATGTTTCCTCCCTGAATATTCATCTTACCCAGATTTGTCTTATAAGAACATTGGAATGGAAATAGTTTGAGTGCTCCAACCTCAGCTTGTACACTGGCAAGCCATAGATAAGGTCAGAAATAGTAGTTTAAGTATGTTAACTAAATGTGTAAAGTTAAATAGAAGAAATAGTTTCTTCTAAAAAAAATTAAAAGCAGTTCTTTCTGTAGAGTAGGATTCTGTGTGGATGGAGCAGGGTAGGGGCCTGTTAATTCCGTTATATGCCTATTTGAAACTATGTAAGTATGTAATTGATGAATATTAAGTTAGAAAGCTATGGAAATAATTCAGATAGTTGTTGATGGCTGGGACCATGTGGTAGCAATGGAAGTAGAGTAGCAGTTGGATTGTGTGTGTGTGTGTGTGTGTGTGTGTATGTATGTTTGGTACTAGGGATTGAACCCGGTGACATTTACCACTAAGCCACATCCCCAACCCTTATTATTTTATTATTATTTTTTATTTTGAAGCAGAGTCTCACTAAGTTGCTTAGGACCTTACTAAGTTACAGAGGCTGGTCTCAAATTATGATCCCCCTGCCTCAGCCTCCTGAGTCACTAGGATTGCATGTATGTACCACCACACCCAGTGGATTCTGTCTACTTAAAAAAAAAAGTGTTGTTTTTTTTTTATAGTTGTAGATGGACAGCATGTCTTTATTTTATTTGTTTACTTTTATGTGGTGCTGAGGATTGAACCCAGTGCCTCACATGTGCAAGGCAAGTGCTCTGCCACTGAGCTACAGCCTTGTCTACTACCCTTGTCTACTTTTGAAAGAGGCAATGGGATTTCCTAATGGATTTTGGTGTGGGATATTAGCATAAGGGAAGGGAGGAGTCAAGAATGACTTTTACTTAGATTTTTTTTTACTTGAACAATGGGAAGAATTGAATTGCCAGTGATTGTACTGGGGAAAACTATGGGGACAGATTTTGGGAATGGGAGATCAGAAAGTATCAAATTGGTAGTTGGATAAACAAGTAATTCAGAGGAAAGGTTAAGGATGGTTTGCCTATTAATAATTAGGGGTCCTTGGACAAATTTTGTAACCTCTATAAACTTAATTTTCTCATCTTTAAAAGTAATATTAGTACTACCATACTAAGTTGATGGGAGGATTAAATGAATTTATCCCAGTGCAAGCCAGGCATAGTGGTTTATGCCCATAATTCCAGCAATTTGGGAGATATTGCAGGAAGATCACAAGATCAAGGCCAGCCTGAGCAATTTAGCAAAACCCTTTCTTCAAAATGGCTGTGGATGTAGCTCAGTCAGTGGTAAAATACCCCTGGGTTCAATCCCCAGTACCAAAAAACAAATTTATTCCTCTTGAAATCTTAAGTATTACTTTTATTTATTTATTATTACTTTTATAATAATCTGAAGCATTATATATTGAGGCTGTAAAGCCTTAAACTTTTGTCTTTTGGTGACTTTTGTTTTTGATACTGGGGATTGACTTAGGGGTACTGAATAATATCCTCCAACCCTTTTTTTATTTTTTATTTTAAATTGCCAGTCTGACCTCCAACCTGCATTCCTCCTGCTTCAGACTCCTGAGTTACTGGGATCACAGGCATGTGCCACCATGCCTGATTGTAAAGCTTTAAGTTCCAAACATGACTTTGCCATTTGCTATTTGTGTACCCTTGGGCAAGTCACTTAATCTGTCTTCATTTTCTTTATCTGTATAGATTATAATAGTACCTATTATGTAGTTTTTATGAGGATTAAATGAGGTAATCCCTGTAAAGTTTGTGTCTGACACATCTTCAACTGCTCAGTAAATACTCCTTTAAAAAAAAATATATATATATATGTTGTAGATGGACACAATCTTTATTTATTTTTTATGTGGTGCTAAGGATAGAACCTCGTGCCTTACAAATACGAGGCAGGCGCTCTGCTACTGAGCTACAGCCCCAGCCCTCTGGGGCTTTACATCATCATCATTTTTAACTTCTTGAAGAAGGGGCCATCGTGTTTATTTTTATAGATCCCTCATAATCACCTTTGCCAGGCCTGTGCTTATTAGTATAAATGACAAGCAACTAAAAAAAAAAAAGCTGGAATGTAGCTTAATAGTAGAGTACTTGCCTAGTATGTGTGAGCTTCTGGGTTCAATCCCTAGCACTGCAAGGAGAAAAAAAAAAATTAAGTGTTCTGCATTTCAATGGAGAGTACCACCTTTCACATAGTAATTGCTTGTTGAATTTTTCTTTTCTCAGTACATTGGGAGAGGGAGAAGAAATAAATCACTGTCAGAACATTGTTTCAGAAGTATGCACTATAAATTGAAACCTGTATTTATATATAAAATACATAATATATACACAAATAAATAAATAAATTGTGGTGTGGGTGTGTGTGTGTTTGTTTATGAGTAATCAGAATAAAGGATAAACTTGGGACAGAGGAAGAAGTTTTTTCAGGATTTGGAGACATAATTTTTTTTTCTACCAGGGATTGAACCCAGGGATGATTTACCATTGAGCCCACATCCCAGCCCTTTTCTATATTGTATTTAGAGTCAGGGTCTTGCTGAGTTGCTTAGGGCCTAAGTTGGTAAGGCTGGTTTTGAACTCATGACCCTCCTACCTCAGCCTCTTGAGCCACTGGGATTACAGGTGTGTGCCACCACACTTGGCTCTGGGGACACAATTAGATCCTTAGGTTTGTGAGTATTATTTCTCTTCTGAACTTCCTGAATTAAAAAAGTGCATGTGGGGGGGGGTGCGTTTTAACAGATATTAAACTCATTTCATGTATCTGTATTCTGCCTTTGTCAGAAGTCTTGGAATTTTGCTGTTTATATAGAAGCTTTGAGCAATGTGGTTTAAATTTTTTTTGTTAAAGAAAGTACCTGTAGGGCTAGGGATATATATATACCTCAGTAGGTAGAGTGCTTGCCTTACATGCGCAAGGCCCTGGGTTCAATCCCCAGCACCACCAAAAAAAAAAAAGTACTTGTAGAATGAATTCATTCATAGCCTGAGTTTAATTTCAGTTGTTATTCAAGATAGAGGGTATTTGTTTTCCTCCTAGAAATGTAAGGAGTTTTTATATTTATTAAATTGTTTGAATATATTTATTTATTTATTTTGTGGTGCTTGAGATCAAACCTTGGGCCTCACTTATATTAGGCAAGAACTGTACCTTTAAGCTATTATTCTTGGCCCTAATTTTCACATTTTAGATCTTTATATTGCTTTCAACTACAAAAAAATAAAATTAAACCGTGAGCTTGATTGGTCCTCTTGTTATTATGTGAGGTACTATTGACATGATCTGATTTCTAAGCAATGTTTGTTTATTATGCCTATGGCTGTGGTAAAACTGGATTGTAAAATCATGGTCAGAAAAGAGAAAGCTAGACAGAACCAGCTCTATTTAGTATTACCTGATGTGAGACTGATGGTTAATATCTGCTCAGCTGAATTTTCCTTATGAGTTCTCATATCTGCCCTAGCATAACCAGTTTTCCATGGTAAAATACCTTTAAAACACTTTTGAACTTCAGCAAGCTTAACCCAAGGATATTAACTGCCTTTTTAAGGGTTTACATTCATAGTTCTTTTAAGATTTGAGATCCATCCCATTGTCCTCTCTTCTCCATGATATGGCTTCCCCCTTCTTCTTCTTTATTTTATTATTTATTTTTTGGTTTTTTTTTTTTTTAAGGTGGACACAATATCTTTATTTTATTTTTATGTAGTGCTGAGGATCGAACCCAGTGCCTCACACATGCCAGGTGAGCACTCTACCACTAGAGCCACATCCCCAACCCCTTTCTTCTTTTTGATATTGGTATTTTTTTTCAAGTCTAAGAGAGTGATGGTATCTTTATTTGGAGTAAAATGCAAAGCAGTTAATTTTAGTGCCACATGTTAAGGCATTAGTGGAGTCTGATGCAGTATGTTGTACGTTTCTTTCTTCTAAAATTGTAGGAGGACATGGAATAAAAATATATCAAAACTTCTGGAAGAACACCTTTTTTAAAAAAAAGCCAGTCTATGGGGCTATGATTGTGGCTCAGTGGCAGAGCGCTTGCCTAGCATGTGTGAGGCACTGGGTTTGATTCTTAGCACTGCATATCAATAAATAAAATAAAGATCCATTGACAACTAAAACAATAAAATTTTTTTTTTTTAAAAAAGCCAGTCTAAATAGGTTTCAGTGTTTTAGATATAGGCCTTTTGGAAAGCATTTTAGTATCAAAATTATGCCACATTTTAATATTCTATTGTAGGATTATTTCAAGTCCCTTAATTGTTACTACCATAGTCTTTAGAGTCAGCCATTTTCTAGAAAGACCAGTACAGGTCAGAAGAACTCCAACATTGTGGATGCTGCTTGTTGCTCAAAGTTGACAGCAGAAGAGCTTATAAAACAAACTAGTTTTATTATTTTATTTTGGTGTTGGGGATTGAACCCAGGGCTTTGGACATGCCAAGCAGATGCTTTACCACCAAGCTGCACCTCAGCTCAACATTTTTTTTTTTTTTTTACCCAGGATTGAACCCAGGAACACTTAACCACTAAACCACATCTCCAGCCCTTTTAAAAATATTTTATCTAAGGACAGGGTCTTGCTAAGTTGCTGAGGTTGGCTTTGAATTTGAAACCCAGCCTTTGGAGCTGCTAGGATTACAGGTGTGTGGCACCACGTCCAGCAACATTTTTTTTAAGTGAACCAAAAATGTAATTATTATTGAACAAATGGTCTTTTTTTTTTTTTTCCTCATTCATTGTCACAGGGCAAAATACAGGCTTCAGAGCCAAACATCCAGATTCTGGTATCCTCTCCAAACTTTATCAAGTCACTTAAATGCTCTGAAACTCATTTTCCTTGATGAGAACATGAAGGTAATTTCTTCTCAGATAATGCATATAAATCACCTAACTCAGATTCCAGGCATGTCAAGATGAGCAATAAGTGGTAATTTTTTAAAATTTATTTTTTTAGTTTTCGGTGGACACAACATCTTTATTTTATTTGTATATGGTGCTGAGGATCGAACCCAGCGCCCTGCGCATGCCAGGAGAACATGCTACCTCTTGAGCCACATCCCCAGCCCAAGTGGTAATTTTTTTGACAGCTTTGACACAGTGGCCATGGAACTCTTCCTTCCAGGTGCTGCTGTTCAGTCTTGAGGAGGTTCAAGTCTAGCAGTAGTAAGTAGCAGTAGTGTCAGTGCTTTTTTTGTTTTTTTTTTTTTTTCAATCAAAACGAGTATAGCTATATGTGTTTTAGACTGCTGTCATACCTCACTCTTCACTTCTCTGTTTAGTTATTAAACTTTTGGGGGAGGGTCAACATTTAAACTTTATATAAGCTTTATATAGAACTGTAAGCTCAATAAATATTTGACTAACTGAATATGAATGCCACGGATGTTATTTTCCTTCTGCTTATTTAGAAAGAGTCAAAGCCCAAAGACTATCTTAGGTCTGTGGTATAACACAGGATAGTAACCCATAATTTTTGATTATGTACCTATTATTAGTTTTCTATGGCTGCCATAACAAATTATCACAAACCTAGCAGCTTAACATAACTCAAATTTATTATCTTGCAGTTCTGTAGGTCAGAGGTCTGAGATGGGTCTCACTGGTGTAAAATCAAGATTTCAGTGGAGTTACATTCTTTTTTAAAGGCTCTTCCCTTTCTCATATGCTACTATTAACTAATAATTAAATATTATTAAAGCCAAATTTCTCTTTTTATATATAAAAAGTAAGTAAAAATTCTCATTTTCCCCCATATCACAATAGATATTCTTCCTCATTCTCCATGTTGGAGACTGCTTGCCAGTAGTTGAGGTTTTATGGGACAGACCTCAAAATGACACTTTACCTATATAACGCTGCCTGGAACTTACTGTTATGGTCTAAATCAGCTGTAATGAAGATTGGGAAATACAGTGTTCAGAAATATAGAAGGAAGGGCTGGGATTGTGGCTCAGCGGTAGAGTGCTCACCTAGCTCGGGCGGGACCCGGGTTCGATTCTCGGCACCACATAAAAATAAAGGCATTGTGCTGTGTCCATCTACACCTAAAAAATAAATATTAAAAAAAAGAAAGAAATATAGAAGGAAAAGGAAAGCATTTTTTTAAGCAAGTAGACATTCTCTTCCAACACAGGATCCCTGCCCTCAAGAATCTTCTAATTGGGGCTGGGATGTGGCTCAAGCTGTATTGCGCTCGCCTGGCGTGCGTGCGGCCCGGGTTCGATCCTCAGCACCACATACAAACAAAGATGTTGTGTCCACCGAAAACTAATAAATAAGTATTAAAAAAAAAAATTTAAAAAAAAAAAAGAATCTTCTAATTTAGTGAAAGAGCTAGGTGTAGATAAAAACTGATGTAGAAGGCAAGCCTGATAATAGTACAATATCAGTTTCAAAATACTTACATAAATGTATAGGGAAGAGAAAATTAATTTTGATTGGAAATATCAGAGAAATGTTTAAAATTATATCTCTGAATCAGAGGTTATTATAATCGGCTTCAAAAGGCAATTTTGGTAATTTAATGACTTGAGGTGTGACCTTCCCTGGCAAACTAAATGATGTATAACTGTTTATTATTATTTGGAGATGTTCTTGAGCTGAGTTTTTAAGGATTGGTAGAGCTTTGAGATAAAGACTCATTCTAGAAATAATATGAAAGCATTCAGAACATGTTTAGGAGTGGCAGGTTGTATGACTAAATCATGGAGAATGCAAGTGGATCTAATAAAAGGCAAGAGAGGTTAGGGTCAGATAATTCAGACCTTTGAATAAAATGCTAAGGAATTTGAACTTTAATCAGGAACATACAGATCTGCCATAAAAGGTTTTGGAGTAGCCCTTAGGGAAAGACTGTGCCTTAGTCATCTTTATATCCTTTTACAACCATATGGAAACGTAATGTCACATGATTAAGAGCACAGACTCTGCAATCCACAGTCTGAGTTTGATTCCTCGTTTTTCCTGCTATTGGCAATGTGATTTGGTCAAGTTACTTAATTTCTCTGTCCCCCATTTCTTTATTGGTATGATTGGCATAATAATCGTAATAACTATTTCATTGGGTTAGTGTGAGAATTGAATGATATAAGACAGTGTAAAGCACTTACAACAATGCCTGAAAAGTATGTGTTAATTAAGAGTTAACTGTTGGGGCTGGGTGCCATGATACACTCCTATAATCTCAGTGACTCAGGAACCTGAGGCAGTAGGATCACAAGTTTGAGACCATCCTCAAGCAATTTAGTGAGACCCTGTCTCAAAAAATAAAAAGGGTTTAGTGGTAGAGTACTTTCCTAGCATGTACAAGTCCCTATGTTCAATCCCCAGTACCTGCCTGGCACATATTACATACTCAGAAATTTTTTAAAATATTTTTTAATTATACATGAACACAATCTTTGTTTTGTTTATTCATTTTTATGTGGTGCTGAGGATCAAACCCAGTGCCTCACACTTGCAAGGCAAGTATTCTGCCACTAAGCCATAACCCCAGCCCATATACTCAGAAATTTTTAAGTGATCAGAGTTATTTTAAATTTGCCCAGACTGTACTGTTATATGCCAAGCAAGAGAATGATATCTTGATGTTAAGAGACTATTGTCTATCCAGGTGTGATGGATCACACCTGTAATCCCAGCAACTCAGGAGGTTGAGGCAGGAGGCTTGCAGGTTCACAGCCAGTCTCAGCAATTTAGCAAACCCTCAACTTAGTGAGACGCTATCTCAAAATAAAAAAAAAGGAGCAGGGATGTAGCTCAGTTGTAAAGTACCCCTGGGTTCAATTCCCAGTACTAAAGAATAAATGAAAATGAAAACGAAACTGTGGTCTAGTATAAAAGATATAAGGTATGTGATAAAATATAGAGTTAGGAAATGATGATGCTATAGAAAAATAGCATGGTGTAGATGGAGTACTTTGGTAATTGAGAAGCATGGTGGTTTAGAAATCACTTCCCACAATTGTTTTGTGGGAAGAAAGTATTTCAACTTGGCTTTGAGGATGGGTAGAATCTAACTATGTGGAAATGAGGAGAAGGACATACTACTAGTGGGAACAGCCTGAAAAAGGCAAAGGTTTGGAAAAACATGGTAATCAATAGGGAAAGACTGAGGCAAATTAACTATTTGGCCAAAATCTAGTTTACCAGTAGTATGAGAGCTGAAATTTTCCTATTGATCTTTCTAACTTTAGAGCAGTGATGAGCTGTTTTTTAGACTAGAAAGAACTTTGTAGTTCTGCATATGTGGTCCATGGACAGCATCTACCCGAAAACTTACTAGAAATTCAGACTATTTTTTTTTTCCATATTGGGGATTAAACCTTGGGTTTCTCTACCACTGATTTGCGGCATGGGAATAAGAATCATTGATGTACTTTTTAAAGTCTGTCTTGTACTAAGAAAGATTTAAGAATTCATCCACGACTTAGATTTTGATGTAATTAGCAATGGCAATTTCAGAAACATTTACTGCTGATATTATATTCTTTTCTAGGCACATTATTGCTTCCTTATCAAGGATGAGTAATATTTCCCTTTAAAATATATTTTGTTAGCAACTGGAGTGATTAATTCTGCTCAAACTTTTCTTCCACTATAAAGCTGATGCTTGTCTCAGCTTGCCAGCTGTATGACACCATTTTGAATGTGAATGGTGGTGGGTGTCTGTGTAAGGAATGAGGTAGGAGAGGTCAGGCAGAAAGGTTGCACATAGAAGGAGGGTTGTGTGACAGAACTGTGATAATGTAGTGTGGTCAGTAGGGGATGGGGAAGAATGCAGAAGGAAACCATCATGTGTTGAGAGCCACAGCCGAAGGAAGTTTGCTGGGGCCCCTTTGGCTGTGGCTCTCAACAATCATGTTGTCCTGGTTGCCTGTATGTGTGATATGTGACACCTCTTGTGACGATGGCCCTGGGAGGAAGAGAAGCAAGGGTATATCACACCCAAACCAGATCTTTTCAGCTTCTAGAAAACTCCTGATTTTAGAATGTAGCCATTGCTTTTATAGTGGAACCCTGTTGCCTGTCTTCTTAATAAATATTTGATTAAATCCAATACTTCCTGGCTTTCTAGTATTGTACCTATCTCTAAATGTTCTTTCTTATAAAATATATTTACATTATGAGCTAATTTGGTGATTATTATTTCTTCATTCAGTAAATGCTTTATAAATGTCCTATAAGGAAGGATTGTATATCAGATACTGTATGACAAAACAAGATCTGAACTCTTAAAAATCTTATTTATATTCCAGAATGGGAAAGGAGTCAGAAATGTAAAAAGAAGAGTAACATTTTCTGGTATTTATTATGTTCCAAGAACCCAAGTTATCACATTTCATCTTTTTAAAAAATAGTTTGTAGTTATAAACGGACACAATATCTTTATTTTGTTTATTTGTTTTTTAAAATATTTTTTAGTTGTTGTTGGACCTTTATTTTTTATTTATTCATTTATATGTGGTGCTGAGAATCGAACCCAGTCCCTCATGCCTGCTGGATAAGCACTTTACCACTGAGCTACAATCCCAGCTCTGTTTATTTGTTTTTATGTGGTGCTGAGGATATATGAGGCAAGCACTCTGCTACTGAGCCACAACCTCAGCCCTATCACATTTCATCTTTGCAACAATCTTATGAGTTAGGTAATATTAATATTCCCATTTTGCTTATTAAGAAACAAATATACAGGTCATCTATCAGTAAGGTTAGAACTGGATATAAATCCAGGCAATCTGACTTCAGACCCAGAACTTCTCACTTAATAATAATTAAGTCACTTAATAATAATTAAGTGAGAAGCAGTTGTTCAAAGGAGGGTGAAAAGTGCTAGCAGCACTATGGGAATGAACTAGGAAGGGAGGGGGGAGAGAAAGAGAAGGAATGATGCTGAGGACATCTGGGAATGATGCTGAGGACATCTGGGAGATCCCTTAGTAGAAGATGAAATTTTAGCTGATCTTAGAAGGATGATTTTTTTTAGTCAAATATAATATTCCAAATCAAGGGAAGAGCTTCAGCTAAATTTCCAAGTAATAAGAATCATTCTTGGGACTGGGGATATAGCTCAGTTGGTAGAGTGCTCGCCTTGCGTGCACAAGGCCCTGGGTTCAATCCCCAGCACAACAACAACAACAAAAGAAGAAGAGTCATTCTTGTTTTGCTTTTGTTTTTGGTACCAGGGGATTGAACACAGCTGTGCTTAACCACTCAGCCACATCCCCAGCCCTATTCATTTATTTATTGTATCAGGGATTGAACTCAGGGGCACTTAACCACTGAGTCACAGCCCCAGCCCTATTTTGTATTTTATTTTGAGAAAGGGTCTCACTAAGTTGCTTAGAGCCTTGCTAAATTGCTGAGGCTGCCTTTGAACATGCAATCCTTCTGCCTCAGCCTCCCAAGCTGCTGGAATCACAGGTGTGCACCGCTACAACCGGCAGTAAGAATCATTCTTGCCATTCAATAAATCTTTTCTGAGAGTTTACTAGATACTAAAAATACAGCAATAAATAAAAGTGGATTTTCCACAATGAGGAAAGTTTAAAAAATCAGATATGGCAGATTATAATGTTTGGGAATTAATAAAGGTTTAAAAAATGTAGACAGAGAATGTAACCTATTCCTTTTGTTTTTGGTAGTAGGGATTGAACCCAGAGGTGTTTACCACTGAGATACATCTCTGGCCATTTATTTATTTATTTGGAGACAGGGTCTGTGTTAGTTGCTTCAGGCCTCACTAAATTGCTGAGGCTGGCTTTAAACTTATTATCCTCCTGCCTCAACCTCCTGAATTGCTGGGATTACAGGCATGCAGCACTGTGCCCAGCATAGGATTGTTTTTTGTTTTGTGTTGTTTTGTACTGGGATTGGGACCCAGGAGCACTTAACTACCGAGCCATATCCCCAGTCCCTTTTTATATTTTATTTTGAAACAGGGTCTCACTAAGTTGCTTAGGGCCTTGATAGATTGCTGTGTCTGACCTTGAACTTGTGATCCTGTCTCAGCCTCCTGAGCCACTGGGATTACAGGTGTGTGCTGCCGTGCCTGGCTAGGATTGTTAGTATTTAATAAAATAAAAACCACTAACATTGATTTGAGCCTATACACTTTAATATCCTGCATCTGGAATATACTATTTACTCTTCATAACCCCTTTTAAGATATATTATATGGACTGAAGATATACTCAGTGGTAGAGTGCTTACCTGGTATGCACAAGGCACAAGGCCCTGGGTTCAATCCCCAGCACTGAAAAAAAAAAAAAAATTACGTTCATGTCCATTTTTACAGATGAGGAAAGCATTAGGTAACTGAGTGCAGTGGCACACACTAGTGATCTCAACTGCTTGGTGGTCTGAGTCAGAGGATCACAAATTCAAGACTAACCTGGGCATTTTAATGAAATTTTGTCTCAAAATAAAAAATAAAAAATGCTGGGGATGTAGCTCAGTCTGAAAGACCCTGTGTTTAATCCCTAGTAGTGTGGGGGTGGGGGGGGGAAGGTTACTTGCTTAAATGTCTCTTAGGTGAAAATGGATAGATACCTCTGTTGTAGTACAAAAGTCAGTAAATTTTTTTCTGTAAAGGATTAAATAATAAATATTTTAGTCTTTGCAAGCCATGCGGTCTCTGTCACAATGCCATTATAATATCAGAGCAGCCATAGATAATACTGTGACTTCAGTCCAAACAATTTATAAAAACAGTTAACCAACCCTTGCTAGTGCCCATCACAATATGGAAAGCCTCAGTGAAGGACAAAATATGGCTTATCATATTTTACCTTTACCTCTTATGCTATGGGTGGGATAATGGGACTAGAATTTTTCTAGGCAAGGATATAATTGCCATTTAATCTCAGAAGCATTATAGTTTAACCACATTCTGCATTATACCCATTTATCTTTTATTACAATTACCTTCCAACAGAATAATCCTTAGAATGAAATTTCTGTAAGAGCAGGGACTTGGTTTTATTCATTTTCATGTCCTTAATGCCTTGCACATAGCAGACACTCAATAAACAAATAGTTGTTTGCATTTATTTATTTTTGAGATGAGGTCTTGCTGTGTTGCCCAAGCTGACCTTGAACTCCTGGGCTCAAGAGATTTTACTTTCTCAGCCTCCCATGCAGCTGGGACTACAGATCACTGCACTCTGCTAAATAATTGTTTAATAAATCAGTAGTATATTGCTATAGACACTGTACCTTGTGGCCTTAATCAACTTCAGCATACTAGAGGCAGTCCTTCAGCACTCAGTATTATTTATTTATATTCATTATTTGTTAAATTTTTACCTGTTCCATATTCCACTGATTCACTTTCTTTTGTATTAGGAAGTGAGTTTTATAGTGAAGAAACTGGTAGATGAATATAGTCAAATGTCCCACTTTTACAAAGTTAAGGAATGGGAGTAGGGACAAGGGTTGGGGAATGGAGAAGAGAGTGGATATATAGAAACTAGCTTCTTCCCAGCTACCTATAACCAAATTTGATTCTTGCCTGGATTATTTTTAAGTAATTATGATAATTGCTTACAGTTTTTAAAACTCTTGCTATAGTCTAGTCACTGTGCTATACACTTTGCATTTATTATTTCATTCAGTCTTTATCACAATTTTATGTTGTGGACACTATTATCCCCATTTTATAGAGAGGGAAACTAATGTATGCCTAGTGATGAGTGGAGATGGAATTTGAACCCATGCTAATATCAAAGCCCTTTTAACTACCCTGCTATTTTGCTTACCATGTTTTCCTAAGGCAGAGTAGGTTTCTAGAAATGAGTCGTTGGAACTTGCACCCTATTTTCCTTATTACCTAGTTCTTCCTGAGATTCTTTCCTTCTTCAAGTTCCCAAGGCTCTGGATGAACTTAAAGAAAATCAGCAGTCCAAAAACCACCCATTAGCCAGGTGCAGTGGTGAATGTCTGTAATCCCAGGACTTGGGAGGCTGAGGCAAGAGGATCATGAGTTTAAGGCAGCCTCAACTATTTAGCAAGGCCCTAAGCACCTTAGCAAGACCTTGTCTCTAAATAAAATATAAAAAGGGACTGGGGATGTGGCTCAGTGGTTAAGGGCCCCTGGGTTCAATCCCCAGGACAAAAACAAAAAACAAACCAAAACAAAAACACTCCTTGAGGAAATTCTGGTATTTCCACATTAATTGAAATGTGGTAGCAGCATGTCTTTAAAACTCTGCTGTAATATTGCAGCTTGACCAGATATTCTCCTCACTATTTCTTTTCACTTAGTAATCATTTACTAAGTTTGCATACTGTTTGCTAGGTGCTGTTAAGGGCTGTCACATGAAAGAATATGATACAGACTCTGCCTTCATGGAATTTTATTGTCTTTACCAGCACAATCATTGCTTAGCCTTGCACTCTCACTTGTAGTCAGTCTCTTCCCTTTTCTTTGCCATTCTAAACTTGAACTGACTTGAGACTTGGGTGTTGTTGATGAAACTTCCTTCTTGACAACCCAAACTCCTACTGTTACTGGCTTTATGATGTTTATCTTCTTTATAATAATCATTGAAATCATTGATTCATTGTTTTTATTTAAAATTTATTGATTGAAAAAACTACAAGGGATGGGGCTGGGCTCAGTGGTAGAGCACTTGCCTCACATTTTTAAGGCACTGAGTTCGATCCTCAGCACCACATAAAAATAAAGACACAAAAAGATACTTAATCCATTTATTTTAAAAAAATTTTTTAGTTGTTGATGGACCTTTATTTTATTTATTTGTATGTGGTGCTGAGAATCAAACTCAGTGCCTCACACATGCTAGGCAAGTGCTCTACCACTGAGCCACAACCCCATTGCCCTGTATCCATTAAAAAAAAAATACAATAGAAGTGTGTACAGTTAAAAATGGAAATCAAGGGACTAGGGTTGTGGCTCAGTGGTAGAGCGTTCTCCTAGCATGTGTGAGATGCTAGGTTCGATCCTCAGCACCACATAAATATAAATAAAGGAATTTTGTCCAACTACAACTAAAAATTATTTTTAAAAAATGGAAGTCAATCTTTTCCTCCTTTGCCCAGTACCATTTATTATTAATGCTTCTAGACATTTTCTACTAATATATAAACATGCTTTTTGAATTATGCTGTTTTATAATTTAGTGTTTTATTTATGTTTTGGGGTACTGGGGATTGAACCCAGGGGTGCTTACCACTGAGTTACATTCACAGCCCTTTTTAAAAAATTTTTTTCTTATTTATTTAGAGATAGAATCTCCCTAAGTCGCTTAAGACCTTACTAATTTGCTGAGGCTGCTCTCAAACTTGTGATCCTCCTGCCTCAGCCTTCCAAGTTGCTGGGATTACAGGCATGCACCAATGCTTTCATCTCAGTGTTTTCATTTAACACTATATTTTCAGTATCTTACCATGTCAGTGTAAAAATATTACTTCATTACTGTAATTGGCTATATAGCATTCCATTTTATGAATATACCAATAATACTTAAGCAGGCTTCACGAATATTTAGATTCATATATACTATTGAAGTAGGTGTCCTTGCTTTTAGTCCATCTGGGCTGCTTTAATACAATACTTAAGGCTGGATAATTTATAAGCAATAGAAATTTATTGCTCATAGTTCTGAAGGCTTGAAAGCCCAAGATCAAGGTGCCAACAATTTCGATATCTGATGAGGGCTTTCTGCTTCAAAGTGCCTCATTGCTATATCCTGACATTGTGCAAAGGGCAGTGTCCTTTGGGCTTCTTCTATAGAGGCACTAATACGATTCAGGAGGACAGAATCTTTTTGACCCAATCACCTCCCAAAGACCCTATTTCTTAATATGATCATACTGGGGACTAAGTCTAAATATATGAATTTAGGGATACACAAACATTGAAACCATAACTTTACAACTTGCTCACCCAAGTTGAATATATTTGCAAGATAAATTTCTAGAAGTGGAACTATTGGATTAATTAAACATTTTGTTAGATAATATCAATTACCCTTTGAAAAAGTTGTACCGGGGCTGGGGTTGTGGTTCAGCAGTTATAGAGCTCTCGTCTAATGTGTGCGAGGCACTAGGTTCGATCCTCAGCACCACATAAAAACAAATAAAGGCATTGTGTCCAACTAGAACTAAAAAAAAAAAAAAAAAAAAAAAAAAAAAAGTTGTACCAAGAACGCAACAGTGTAAGTTCCTGTTTCCTCACCTTCTGGTCAATACTAAGCATTATCAGTCATTACCTTTGATAAATTTTTAAACGTGGTATCTCATTTTTTAGTGTTAATTTCTTTATGTGTTCATTCTTTAGTGTTCATTTTTAGTTATGAGTGAATTTGATCACATTTTGATATTAACAGTAATTTTCCTGGAAATTATGTATATATCTTTTGCTTATTTTTCTATTTTTTTATTATACATTTGGAAGAATTTTTTGTAAGTTAAAGAAGTTAGTTCTTTATCATCCACCAAATGTTTTTCCCTCCCAGTTTGTTGTTTATAAATTATAGACTTCAAACTGGGTAATCCAATTTACCTATTTCTTTATTTGGGGAAACTGAATCCCAAATAGATTTATTGAGTTTTTTCTTTTCTAACTTTTTTGAGTGTGTGAGTATGCGTGTATGTATCAGCTAGTAGCAGAGCTGAAACTACATCAAGCTTCCTTACTTCCAGTTTGGTGATTTGTCCATTATACCATGATATCTATAAAGGCTTACTTACTGTCCTCTCTTTTCCCCCATTTTGTGGTGTGTGTGTGTGCGCACTCGCGCGCGCGATGGTGGGAATTGAACCTAGGGATGCTCTACCTCTCTAGCCCCTTCTTTAACTTATTTTGGAACAAGGTCTCCCTAAGTTGCCCAGGCTGGGCTTGAATTTATGATCCTCCTGCTTCAGCCTCCTAAGTAGCTGAGATTATAGGTATGTGTTACCACATCTGATCCACCATTATTGTTTTTTTTATTAGTTGCTCAAGACAATACAATGATCTTGACATATCATACATTTGATTCAAATGGGGTATGAATTCTCATTTTTCCACGTGTACAGATTGCAGGATCACATTGGTTATACAGCCATGTTTATACATACAGCAATACTAGTGTCTGTTGTATTCAGCTGCCCTTCCTATCCCCCCTCCCTTCCCCTATTATTGTTGTTTTTTAAGTTTAAAAAATATTTTTTATTAGAGCTTTTTAGTTATAAAGTTGAAGTATCATAGTAGTTGGGTTTATCCAGACAAATAAATGCATGGAATTCAATTTCAATTCATGATCCCCCTTTTTCCCTTCCTCCTTCCCTCCCTTCCCCCATTCTCCTTCCTCTACTAGACTTTCCTTATGCTCATCTATTTATTTATATTTGATTGGTTCTTTTTACTTACGCATAAAGGTGAAGTTCCCTGTGATGTATTTATATATGCACATAACATGATGAAAGAATTCATTCTGCATTGCCCATTCCTCCACTCTGCCTCTCAATCTCCTATTCCTTTTTTTGGTGCTGGGGATCGAACCCAGGGCCTCACACATTCTATCTTCTACATTATTGATCTTCCTTTTATCTTTATTATATCCTATACTTTCCTCCCCTTTCTTTTCCTTTACCCTAGCATATGAGAGAAAACATTTGGCCTTTGAGTTTCTGATTTTGGCTTATTTCCCTTAGCATCATATTCTCTATTTCCATCCATTTATTGGCAAATGCCATAATTTCATTCTTTTTTTATAGCTGGGTAGAACTCCATTGTGTGTGTATGTGTATCATAGTTTCATTTTTAAAAGATTTTTATTTGGTGCTGAGGATTGAACCTAGTGCCTCACACATACTAGGCAAGTGCTCTATCACTGAGCTACAACTATAGCCCTATACCACAGTTTCTTAATCCATTATATATATATTTACAGGGATCTGGGTTGATTCCATAATTTAGCTATTGTGAATTGTGCTGCTATAAACATTGAAGTGGCTGTATTGCTATAGTATGCCAATTGTACACCTTAGGGGAAAATACCAAGGAATGGGATAATTTGGTCATATGTCCATCATTGTTTTGTGAGTTGTTTTTTTTTTTTTTTAACTACATATTGCTAAAACCAGATGTTTTAATGTTAATGTTTCATGGTAAACTTTGAGTTTTATCAGTCTGGCACTTTAATTAAGATTAAGAGGGGCTGGGGTCGTGGCTCAGCAGTAGAGCGCTCGCCTAGCAAGTGCGAGGTCCTGGGTTCGATCCTCAGCACCACATAAAAATAAATTAAATAAAATAAAGATTAAAAAAAAAAAAAAAGCTTTCGGGCTGGGGATGTGGCTCAAGCGGTAGCACGCTCGCCTGGCATGCGTGCGGCCCGGGTTCGATTGTCAGCACCACATACAAAGAAAGATGTTGTGTCCACCGAAAACTAAAAAATAAATATTAAAAAAAACTCTCTCTCTCTCTGTCTCTCTCTTTAAAAAAAAAAAAAAAAGCTTTCATTAAAAAAAAAAAAAAAAAGATTAAGAAGCTATGGGATTGAATAGGAACCCACAGTGTTTCACAGGTATTGGGTTGTTTCTGATGCATGGGTAACTAACTCTACTAGTTTATCTATATGGAATTTATGTTCATGTTCTTTTCATTTTAGTTTAAAAAATTATTTTATTTTTCAGGTATTTGGGTGTATGTGTACATGAAGGACAGTTGCATGCACTTACAGAGGTAAGACTTTAATACGTGGGTTGAAGTGACTTCTTTGTCTTAATTTCAGCATTTATGGTTGTATAGTAAGTGTTATGTGTGTATGTAAGCAAAATATGTGTGTTTATTTTTATGCAAAAATGGCAGTATTTGCTAGGCATGGTGGCATACTCCTGTAATCCCAGCAATTTAGGAGGCTAAGGCAGGAGGATTGCAAGTTTGAGGTTAGCTTCAGCAATTAAGACCCTGTCTCAAAATAAAAAATAAAAAGTGCTGGTAATATGACTCAGTGGTCAAGCACCTTTTGGTTCAATCCCCAGTGCCAAAAAAAAAAAAAAAGACAATGTTGATAATGCTTTCTTTTATTCCCTTGGGACAATGGTCATATCTCTTTACACCTTTATGTTCCTTCATAGTAGTGGTGAGTACTATGAGAATATGACTATTGAAGTGTTAAATTTGTCCCTGCTCCCTGGATGACTCCCTTCTAAGCTGAGGGATGGAGGCATCACTCAACTATGAACTCTCCTGGCAACAAATTTCAGATCATCTAGGAAATGTTTGGGGTCCTACTCTAGAATTCCACAGTCACTGCTCTGATTTACTAATTGGTTTTATTACTTATTGATATCAGATTACATTTCCATTCTCATTTCGTTTCCAGCCTTTGTTAGAGAAATATGTGATAGTCATTACTTGCCTTCTAAGGGCCACAGAATTCTCTCTAGAGCAAAGGTGTCCCAAAGTCAGGTACCAAGTTATGAGCTTCAGAATATGCTTGAGTTTCTTGGATACACAGATTCCTGGAATCTTCTAGGTTTAATAGGTACATAGGTTCCATGCATAATTTTAAAATTATTTGCATCACTGGGGATTGAACCTGGGATTTCATACATCCTATGTAAGTGCTCTAGTGCTGAGCTATACCCCGCTATTCCTTTTTTTTTTTTTGGTACTGGGGATTGAACCCAGAAGTGCTTTACCATTCAGCTGACCTTGAAATTTTGATCCTCCTGCCTCAGCCTTCTAAGTAGCCTGGATTAAAGGTCTACACCACTGTACTCATCCCCATTTGTTTATTTAAAAGCTCCCCAGATTGATTGATTGATTGATTTTTCTAGTGTTGTGATTTGAACCCAGCACCTGACACCCACTAGGCAAATGTTCTATCACTGAGCTGTATCCCCACACCTCCTGAGATCATTTTAATAAGAATATAGATTTGAGAATATGTTCCAGAATGTTTTCACATTCCTCCTTGAGAAGTTACTACTAAAGTACAGAGTGAAGAATTAGGGAACTTGTTTAACAGAATTTGTAAGAGTTTAATTTCCTGCTGACTTGTTGCCTGGTAATCCTTAGTATAATTTTGAAGGAAAGTCCTATATGCTTCACTCTGTTTCTCTTTTCTGTTACCAAAGGCACTGGAATGCAAAATGGGTATAACTATATCCTGCCTCTTATCTGGAAGGCCAAAAAATGGTGGAATGGTGAGGAAGTTAAGAGCATGGTCTCTGAAGTCTAGATTGATCCCCCTAGGTTTGAATCTCTGTGCTTGTACCTCAGTGTTTTAATCTGTCGAATGCAAGAAGAATAATAGTACATGCTTTATGAAATGTAGAGAAGAGTACCAGAGTTGAACCCTAGAGTATTCGCTTTTAAAGTGTAGGGAGAAGGTTAATACTGAGGAGTGGTTATTGAGGTAGGAAGAAAACCAGAAGAGCATGTTCTTGGGGTGGAAAGAAAGGTGTTTCAAGAGGAGGGAATAATTAATTGTGACAAATGCTGCTGATAAAATGATGACCTCGCAAGGACGCTGTGAGTATGAATTATAAAATGCTTATTTAGCACAGTGCTCGGCACATATAGTAATTGCTTAATACATGTTAACTGTTTTCAACTTTAATTATCAACAGTGACTAGTCCCTCCTCTGAATTCTAAATTGTCAATATTTTTCTATTCTGTTAATGTCATTGAAGTTTTTAAAAGCTTTTTACTGAGTTATGAACAGAAAACACACACATAAGAAAAATATAGCTCACTAATTTTTCCAAAGGAGCACACCTTAATCAGCATTCTATATCAAGATTTTCTGTGTATGTCTTTTCTCAGAAGTGAGTTTATAATTTTTTTGTACCAATGATTGAACCCAGGGGTACTTAACCACTGAGCCACATCCCAGCCCTTTTTTATTTTTTATTTTAAGACAGGATCTCACTAAGTTGCTTAGGGTCTCACTAAGTTGGCTATCTTTGAACGTGTGATCCTATTGTTTCAGTCTCCTGAGATGCTAGGAATAGGTGTGCACAACTGCATCCATTTGGCTAGATTAGACACTTCTACTGGTCACATGCTTACTCATGCATCTGCAGGTCAGCTGATGACCTGCTCTATCCTGGGATTTACTGGAGTAGCTTTGCTCTAGCTATTTCTCTTCTTCCTTCTGGGACCAGTAGTCTAACTTGAATATACTCTTTTAGGGGTGATCCTGGATCAGCAAGAGTATCCAGTCTATTTACATAAATGTGTTCCACAACTCTGTTCATGTTCAAGTGTGCTTGACTAACATCCTGTTAGACAAAGCAAGTCACATGCCTGAGCCCAGGAGTGGGAATTATGCCTTGCCCAAATTAGAAATGTATTCCAGTGGGCTGAAGTTGAAGCTCAGTGTTAGAGTACTTGCGTGGCATGTGTGAGGCCCTAGGTTCGATCCTCAGCACTACATATAAATAAATAAAATAAAAAAGATCCACTAGCAACTAAAAAAATATTTCTTAAAAAAAGAAGTGTATTCCAATGTTACATGTCAAAGGGCATGGATTCAGTAAAGAGTGAAGAATTAAAACTCTTGATGCAATCTCCTGCACTCTAAATATCCCAATGAGCAGATCATTACTAATTTTTCTTTTCTGGTTCAGTTGAGGGTAAAGACTTTCTTTCTCTCTTTCTCTTCTATTTTTTTTTGGGGGGTGGGGGGTGGGGGGGGTGTTAAGGATTGATTCCAGAATGCTTAACCACTGAGCTACATCCCCGGCCCTTTTTATTTTGAAACAGGTCTCAAAATAAAAAGTAGAAAGGGCGGGGGATATAGCTTAGTGGTAGGTAGAGTGTCCCTGGGTTCAATCCCCAGTACTGCAGGGAAAAAAATTACATTGAAATAAAAAATTTGCCAGGCGTGTTGGCACATGCCTGTAATCCCAGCAGCTTGGGGGAGGCTAAGGCAGGGAGATCATTAGTTCAAAGTCAGCCTCGGCAAAACCAAGGTGCTAAGCAACTCAGTGAGATTTAATCGCTGGTATCGCGCCCCCCCCCCCCCCCCCCGAAAAAATTTTTTAAAATTCTGTAGTCCTATATATCATCTGTTTTATAGATGAGAAATCTAAGGCTTAAAGAAATGTATGATTGGATACAGGTTTGTCTGGTTTCAAAGTCTATACCCTTCCCATTGTATGCTATTCTGAATTTATTTTTATATTCAACAGGGCTAAACAACAGGGCTTTGTGTAGCATATGTTGTATTTGTAGAATTAGGTTCTGACTAAGTTTTTATGTATTCTGGATTATTTGAAAAATATGTTTTCTGGTTATTGGGTATATTCGATATAAGTAACAGGAATTAGTTAAGTGGCCTTAAACAACAAAAAACTCATATAAATGAAATTTCAGCACTTTATTAGTTAAAGTGTTGGTTTAATTCAGCAGCAAAATAGATGATTTCTAAAGACCCTACTCTTTACATCTCTATGCTTTGCCTTTACATTATCAACATCATCCTAAAGTTGGCTGTCCTTCATAATAAAAAAGTAGTGACTGAGCTGGGGATAGTAGTAGTGACTCAGTGGTAGACTACTTGCCTAGCATGCACAAGACCCTGGGTTCAGTCTCCAGCAGAAAACAAAAACAAAAACAAACAAAAAAATAACTTGCCACCAATTTGCATGATATCTGTTTTCTGTATCTAAAATGGATGGGGGTTGGAGTAGTCTAAAAGTAGCTGGGCAGGGAGAGGGATGCTTCTAGGCAGATTATGTGCCATCTCATAATATTTTTCTTTTTAAGCTTGTTAAGAAAAGCACAAAGAATGTCCTTACAATCAAGTAGTTTGAGGACCTATTAGTATAGAATGTCTCAGTGGCTAGAAGACTAGATTTGGAGAATGGGTTGGGTAAATAGTTGTGGGATCTCCTGATCAAAGGATACAGCAAATAAATTGGGGGTGGGGGGTACTTTTTGTGTGTGTGGGTTATCTCTTGCCTTTTCTGCCACTGAAAAACTATTTTCCTCCCACTGTGGCAACAAGAACCACTCAACTAATTCTGAAATTGCAGAATATTCCTTTGACCTGCTGAAGTGATACTGTCTTTTTACAGCAAACACCTCATTCAAGCAGATATTTGTTACTGAAGAAATGCTTTTAGTTCATGAGGTAATGAAGTGGATCAGTTCTGTGGACTGCTGCAGAACCCCGCCACACACCTTCTTTCTTTATTGCTTTGGGAATTTCTTGTTTATGTGAGTTGATATGTTTTGCTTCTGAGTTGGTTTTGTTGGACTTATAAGAAGCCTTATATAATCAGACAGCTTTTAATGACAGGAAACTCTCTGGGTTCAGGGACCAAACTCATGCATTATTTATTTATTTATTTAAAAGAGAGAGAGAGAATTTTTTTTTTAATATTTTATTTTTTTAGTTATCAGCGGACACAACATCTTTGTTTGTATGTGGTGCTGGGGATCGAACCTGGGCCGCACGCATGCCAGGCGAGCGCGCTACCGCTTGAGCCACATCCCCAGCCCTCATTCATTATTTATAAAAATGAACAGCCAAACCCTGATTCCAATTTCTTGGTGTGCTGTGATATTGCCATTAGTTGTACCTGCTGCTTTCCTTTTTTTTGTGTGTGTCCCAGTACATAGTAATCTTTTGGCCTAATTTACCTTGAGCCAGATGCAAAGTTGCCTGGTGCCCTGAATTGCATTAATTTGGTGGCAGAAACATCTTTCAAGTATGGGGAAGCTGCTGTTACCCCATGTAAGTTGAAGAGGACACCCTTAAGGTACCAATGATTGCCCCTGTGATTCAGGATTTCCTTAAGGACTATCGAGGATGGGGGAAATGACAAAATATGATTTAGAAACAAGGAAAAAAGAGATTCACCTGACACACATTACTTTGAGTGGGTTAGCTATTGGCTAGGCACTTTTTTTTTAATATTTATTTTTTTAGGTGTAGATAGACACAACACAATGCCTTTATTTATTTTTTTTTTTTAAATAAATGTATCTGGTTTTTTTTTTTATTTATTTTATTTTTTTAGTTATCGGCAGACACAACATCTTTGTATGACACAACATCTTTGTTTGTATGTGGTGCTGAGGATCGAAC
The DNA here is from genome assembly GCF_047511675.1 of Marmota flaviventris. Classification (NCBI taxonomy): domain Eukaryota; kingdom Metazoa; phylum Chordata; class Mammalia; order Rodentia; family Sciuridae; genus Marmota; species Marmota flaviventris. Next base: position 34,979,371 of record NC_092507.1, on the reverse strand, counting down.
CCGGGCCGCACGCATGCCAGGCCAGCGCGCTACCGCTTGAGCCACATCCCCAGCCCCAATGCCTTTATTTTTATGTGGTGCTGAGGATCGAACCCAGGTCCCGCCTGTGCGAGGCGAGCGCTCTACCGCTGAGCCACAATCCCAGCCCCTGGCTAGGCATTTTCCTAAGCTCTGAGCTTAGAATAAGAAAGATGCCTGTTCTCCTTATTTATTGTTGCATTACAAACTACTCCAAAACAACCATTTTATTTTGCATGTGATTTTCTAGGTCAGGTATTTAGAAGGGCTTTGCTGGATTGTAAGCCATCTCTATCAGTGAGGGTAGCTAAACTGGAGGACCCGCTTTTTAAATTTATTTTTAGTTTTTGGCACTGGGGATCGAACCCAGGGGTTCTTTATCACTGAACCACATCCCCAGCCCTTTTTGTTTTTTGTTTTAAGACAGGGTCTCACTAAGTTGCCTAGGGCCTTGCTAAGTTGCTGAGGTTGTCCTCAATCTTATGATCCTCCTGCCTCAGCCACCCAAGCCACTCGTATTACATGTGTGTGCCTCTGCACCCAGTAGGACCCACTTTCAATATTACTTCTTTATTTACATGTCCAGTCCTGTGATACTCTTTTATCCACCCCCCCTTTTCCACATGGTATCTTATTCTCTAGGTCATTTTCATATAGCTTGGACTTGTTATAGCATGGTGATCTTAGGATAGACAGTGTGGTAACAGGTGAGTGGTTCAGGCCACACAAGTGGAAACTGAAAGTTTTATTATGATCTAGCCTGGAAAGTTCCATTGTTGCTTAAGCTGCATTCTTTTGGGGCAACAAGTCACTAATAGCAGCTCTGATTCAACATTCTTTCTGCATAAACTATGAAGTATTATATAACTTTTCAGTACTCTCAGAATAAAGTCAAAACATCTGCTCTTACTACTGCTTATCTCTGAGGGTCTCACTAATCACTTCTATCATCTCTGCTCTGGTATGAACTATGCGCTATAGCTGTACTGAACCTCTTGCATTTTCACAAAATGTATGTGACCCTTTCCATCTTTGGGCTCCCACACTAGTTCTTCCCCTCTGCTTAAAACAACACACCTTTCCATCTCCTCTTAGTCCAATCAATTCCTCAGGACCCCACTTAGATACCACTCTCTATAGGAAGCCTTTGTTTTCTTTCTTTTTTTTACCAGTGGGGAAACTGGGGACTGAGTTCAGGGGTACTCTGTCATTGAGCTATATCCTCCAGCCCTTTTTATTTTTTATTTTGAGACAGGGTCTCACTGAATTGCTGAGATTGACCTAGAACTTGTGATCCTCCTTCCTCAGCCTCCTGAGACTCTGAGATTGCAGGCATGCATCACTTTATGAACTAGAAAGCCTGTTTTGGTCTCACAAGAATAATTTTGCATCTCTCCTATGCTCCTATAATATAGTAGTTTTTATCGCTGATTTCAGTTGATCATTTGCTTGTATATGGAAATAACAAATTTCTTTTTTTTTAATATTTATTTTTTAGTTGTAATTAAACACAATACCTTTATTTTTATGTGGTGCTGAGAATCGAACCCAGGGCCTTGCACGCGCTAGGTGAGTGCTCTACCTCTGAGCCACAACCCCAGCAATAAATTTCTTGAGAGCAAGGACTGTGACATCCATTGATTGCTAGCACAGTGCCTGACAAATGGTAGCTGTTTATCATAATTGTTAATTGAATAAATGAATAATATGCATAGCAAAGGAAATAATCAGCAAGGAGACAACCTACTGAATGAGAAAAAATATTTACAAAATATTCATTCATCAAGGGATTAATATCCAGACTTTAAGGAACTCAACTCAGGAATAAAAAAATAAAGATGATTTTTAAATGGGCAAAAAAGCTGGGTGTGGTGGTACACACCTTTAATTTCAGTGACTAGGGAAGCTAAGGATCATAAGTCAGCCTCAGTAATTTAGCAAGGCCCCCAAGCAATTTAGCAAGACTCTGTCTTAAAATAAAAAATCAAAAGGGCTGGGGATGTGGTAAAATGCCCCTAGGTTCAGTCCCCAGTACCACCACCAACAACAAAATGGCAAAAAATCTGAATAGTTCTCGAAGATGATATACAGATGGCTAACAGCTATATGAAAAATGTTCGCCATCATAGATCATCAGGAAATGCAAATCAAAACCACAATGGAATATCATCTCACCCCAGTTGTAATGACTGTCACCAAAAAGACCATAACAAATGCTGGCTGGGATTCAGAGAAAGGCGAACTCTCATACACTTTTGGTAGGAATATAAATTATTATAGCCTTATGAGAAACAATATGGAATTTACTTTTAAAAAAAGTAGAAACATGCTGGGCCTGGTGGTAATCCCAGCAATTCAGGAGGCTAAGATGGGAGAATCTCAAGAGCTCAAGTTCAAGGCCAGCTTGGGTAACTTAGAGAGACCCTGTCTCAAAAAAAGAAAAGGGCTGACAGGGTGGTGGGTGGGTGATGTTGGTAGTAGAGAACCTCTGGGCTTAGTTTCCAGAAAGAAAGACACACACACACACACACACACACACACACACACTTCTCTGGCTCAAAGACACTTATCTCCCGGAAAACCATTCCTCTGATTCTTTCTTTCCCTCCCCAAATCCCTCCCCCACCCCCCCACCCCCCCCCACACCTTTTATTTGGTCATAATATTTCCCTTCATTTATCTCCTCCTATAGTATCTTTGAACTACTTTTATTATATATTCTTACATGTAGTAAAGTTGTTTTGCTTCAATTTCCCTGCACAAGAGTGTAAAGTTCTGGGCTGGAGCTGTAGTTCAGTGGCAGAGTGCTATCCTAGCATGTATGAACCACTGGGTTTGATCCTTAGCACTGCATAAAACAACTAAACAAATAAAGGCATGCTGTCCACCTACAACTTTTTTTAAAAAGAGTATAAAGTTTTAAAGTAGGAGGGACCTAGGTTTTTAGATCAAAGAGCTTGGGTACATATCCAGGCTCCACCATTTTCTAGTTGAATATTCATGAACAGGTCATTTAAATTCTCTGAGCTTGATTTCCATGTTTATTTTTAAAAAAAGAAAAAAAGAAGGATGAGGTATCTATGTTTGTTTCTTTTTGTTTTTATTTTGTGGTGCTGGGATCAAACCCAGGGCTTTCTGCATCCTAGGCAATTGCTCTTCAGCTGACCCCAGCCCCAAATGAGGTGGTGAAGATGATTTGTAAAACCACTTAGTTGCTGGTGGTTAGCAAGGATAATACGTTACTCATTTGTATACTCCTACTCTCCCAGCAATACTTTGTATTTAGTAGCCTGCTCTGCCCTGTGCCTGTGCATACACATACAGGCTGAATGAATGGGGGGAAATTAATAAAACGTTTTATGCTATCAAAAAAGTGAAATAGAGGTAAATTTTCTTTATTTCTTTTTTTCTTTTCTGGTACTGGGGATTGAATCTGGGGGCATTTAACCACTGAGCCACATCCCCAGCCCTTTTTATTTGTTTATTTTGAGGCAGGGTCTTGCTAAGTTGCTGAGGTTGGTCTCAAACTTGATTCCTCCTGCCTCAGCCTCCTAAGTCCCTTAGATTACAGTTGTGTGCCACTGTGCCCAGCTGAGGTAAATTTTTGAATGCATTTTAGTATCTATATGATTGGCTGGAATTTTTGCCTCACGAATAACTTCTAAATGGATTTTTGCATTGTTCAATTATAATGCCTCTTGCATAGTCATCTTTGATTTTGTAACTAATTTGACCAACATTTCATTTTCTATCCAATTAGCCGATTAGTCAAATACATATTTCTGGTGTACTAAAAAAGAACAAAATGAGCACTGGGGCTTTTGGAGACATACACAAATATACACACAAACATGTTACCCATTAAGTGCAGTCCACTAAGATTTTTGGATGAGAAAATATTTTTTAACCAAAAATTTATTGTATTTGGCAATATCAAGGATAGCTTTTATTTTTCCTTCCCAAGGGTATTTTACCACTAAACTATATTTCCTGACTCTTTTATTTTTTATTTTCAGACAAGGTCTTGGTAAGTTGCTGAAGCTGGTCTTAAACTTGCAGTCTTCCTCAACCTCTCAAGTTATTGGGGTCACAGATGTACACTACCAAGCCCATCCATTTACCTACTTTTTATCTTTCATTGGTACTCTCTGAGAATCAGCTAAGACCAATTTATGTTTTTTCTTGCTGGGGATTGAATCCAGGGCCTTATGTATGCTAAACATGTGCTCCATCACTGAACAATATCCCTAACCACAAGGCCAACTTTCAAGTAAAGCAGCAGATCTAGATATAATGTCACTAGAAGGGTTTAAGGAGTTTGAGTTAAATTATTTCAAAAATATTCTAAATGACTAGAAGCAGGGAATGCCCCTAGCCACTGAATTTGGAAACCCTTTCCAGATAAATTCAGTAAGATCAGGTCCAATGCCATTTGTACATCAGTACCTAATAATAAATACTATTCTCACCACCTGCCTCACACCAGTAAGATCTTGTCCAAGGAAGAACCTTAGAATGCAATGTTGTGCTGTCATTGAAAGGCTCAGACAAACATTGCTGATTACAATGTTAAAGAGCACATAGCTAAGTAAGGGAAGTATTTTAGCTATACTGTCCCAAGTATTCCTCATATCTCAGTAAATGATGATGCAATGGCATCATTTGATTTCACTTTCTCCTTCTTTTTTTAATTTTTATTTTTTAGTTGTAGGTGGACACAGTATCTTTATTTCATTTTTATGTAGTGGCTCATGTGTGCTAGAAGAGCACTCTACCACTGAGCCACAACCCCAGCCCCACATTCTCCTTCTTATCAAAGTCACTACCAAGACCTTGCAAATTCCTGTCTCCAAAAACAGATCTCTAAGCATCTTCACAGACACCACCCCTATTCAAGCTATCTCATCTCTCATCAGAAGTAAATCAAGTTCCTCCTAAGTGGTCTACTTGTCTCCACTTTTGTCCTGCTATAGTAAATTTTCTACAGAACAGCCAAAATGCTAATTTTAAAATATAGGTGGTATCGTACAAATCACAAGCACTCCAGGTTCATTCCCCACCACAATAACAAAAAAGTAGAGAAATGGTTAATTGGGGGAAAAAAAAGGTAAAATAAATCTAGATTTACTACATTCAAAAAATTATCCATCTGGTTGGAAGTATAGCTCAGTGTTAGATTGCATGCTCAGCATGTGTGAGGCCCTGGGTTTGATTACCAACACCACTCCCTCAACAAAATTATCCTTCCGGTTTCACTCATTTATTCTCTCATTCTGACACTTGAGATGGTCTGAAACTGAGTAAAAGAAAAGACTCTTCTGTTTTTCCTTTAGAGTGTAGATGGCCCTTATATTTCTGTCTGTCCAGACCTGAAATCTTTTCTGTGCTGTAGAACTGGAACTGGCTGGGTTCTCTCTTCCCACTCTTTCATTTGGGTAGATAATTCCAAGTAGTCTTTTTGAACTTCTGTGAACTTGAGGGAATTTGGTTACCTATCCTTAGAGGAAATTTCTGCCTACACTTACAGGGACAACTGTCGTGGGAAGCTGGATCTTTCCAGGGCAAATTGGAAATCTTTGTTCCCTCTCTCTACCTACCACTTACCATTATAAAATACCATTTGTGTTTGGCGTTTACTTCCTTTAATTTTTTTGTGTGTGTGGTACTGGGGATTGAATCTGGAACCTTGCACCTGCTAAGCAAGCACTCTAACATTTAATTGCATTTCCAGCTCTTTTAAAATTTTGCTTGACTTTTTCCTTAAACAGAGGCTAAATAGTAGCTGAGGAGGCAGAAGAAAGGATTAGTTCATTTGAGGACAGGGTCTCCTTTGATATAAATCACCTTAATTAAAAACTTAACCTTGGGCTGGGGTTGTGGCTCAGTGGTAGAGCCCTTTTGCCTGGCATGTGTGAGGCCTTGGGTTCAATTCTCAGCACCACATATAAGTGAATATAAATGAATATAAAGGTCCATCGTCTATATATATGTAAACTTAACCTCTTTTGGTTTCTCTTTTCATTTTAATTACTATCAAGACCCTACTCCTCAGATCTAGTGTGGCTGGGTCAGTATACGTTGTGTTCCTTAACAGATTGCTTTGTTCATTCTGAGCCCAGTACTGAATATCAAAGGTTCCTGTCTTGACCCAGGGAGAGTACAAGGGTTGTATATGTGAGGTAGCAGGCTGAAGGGAACAGTGCTTTAGAACTTGGTCCCAACTAGTATGTTGCGGTAAAGTTCTCCTAGATTTTGAGATAGAAAAGCAGACTGAATGGAGTAGTTAAAAGATCTGGCCTGACTGAAATCGTGTCTAGAAGTTGGGTTGTAGCTTAGTGGTAAAGAGGATGCTTATTACCACATCACCCCAGCACCACCCCCTGCCAAAAAAATTTAAAAAAAAAAGAGGAATTAATTAATTTTTTAAAATGCCTAACCCATTGATTGCTGGCTTATTTCTTTAAGATTTGATTTGCAGGTTAATAATCTTTTTAATTGTTTTTTTTTAGTTGTAGATGAACACACAGTATCTTTATTTATTTTTATGTGGTGCTGAGGATCAAACCCATTGCCTCACACATGCAAGGCAAGTGCTTTACCACTGAACTATAGCCCCAGCCCTTGCAGGTTTATCTTTTAATGTTTACTTTAATATTTTTATTTTGATTGTGAAATGTTTGATATAAGAGTTATAATCTGCAGAGAAAGTGTAATCTTTTTCAGTGTTGAGGATAGAACTCATTGCCTTGTACATGCTAAACATGTACTCTACTATTGAGCTATATCTTCAGCCAGCAATTATATTTTTTGAATCTTGTGCATAAAGGGTCTTCTTATATAATCATTTAAATGCACAGAAAAACACATATACTACTTTAAGTATGCTGAACAAGCATATAACCTAGTTTTTACTGTAGCCCAAAAGTGCCTTTGCGCTGGCCACTGTATTTTTGTTGGTTGGCTCCAAACACAAAGACTAGTGGTGAATGGGTCATACTCAGTATCTGTATGTAAGAAGTATGAGTGAAGAGGGGGAGCTGGGTGCTGAGGCACACACCTGTAATCCCAGCAGCTCAGGAAGCTGAGGTAGAGGATTGTTAAGTTCAAAGCCAACCTCAGCAAAAAGTGAAGTGCTAAGCAATTCAGTGAGACCCTGTCTCTAAATAAAATACAAAAAGGGCTGGGGATGTGGCTCAGTGGTTGAGTGCCCCTGAGTTTAATCCATGGTACACCCCTCCCCCCAAAAAAGAGGGGGAGATATTTCTATGTCTGCCTTCTACTTGCCTTTTAGAAACTGCTGATAAAAGAAATATCTTCTATACTTTCCAAAAAGAGATCTCAGTTATATTTTCCATATGTTTAAAGGATACTAACTATTTTGAGGAGTCTATGATAGGGTAATGGTAAAAGTATCCTTAGAACTTTATGTTTGTTTTTGCATGACATTTTATCAGAAAATTCCTCTAAAAGTATACTTTTCCTTTTTATCTTACTGGGAATTGAACCCAGGGCCTTAAACATGCTAGGCAAGCACACTCTAACACTGAGCTACACCCCCAGCCCTTAAATTACATTTTTTTTCATAAGTAATTCTAAGCTGGAGTTGGGGGGAATTCCAATAAAAAAAAGAAAATTAAAAACCTTTTATTTAGGGCTGGGGATGTGGTTCAAGCGGTAGCGCCCTCACCTGGCATGCGTGCGGCCCGGGTTCGATCCTCAGCACCACATACAAACAAAAGATGTTGTGTCCACCGAGAACTAAAAAAAAAAATTCTCTCTCTCTCTCTCTCTCTTAAAAAAAAAAACTTTTATTTAAATGCACTTTATTATACCTTTGTTCATTCAACTGTTTACTATTCACTTTAGTGGATTCTGGGCTTACAAAGTGAGACCTGGTCCCTATAACCAAAGTTATTAGTACATGATAAGGAAGAGTAGATAGCCAGGAACAGTGGTGCATACCTATAATCCTAGCAACTTGGGAGGCTGAGGCAGGAAGATTGCAAGCTCTAGGCCAGCCTCAGCAATTTAGTGAGACCCTGTCTTAAAATTAAAAAAAGAGGGCTGGGATGTAGCTTATTGATAAAGTGGCCCTGGGCTCAATCTCTAGTACCCACCCCTGACACACACACACACCAAAAAAAAAAAAAAAAAAAAAAGCAGGCGTGGAGATATTTACAGGATGCAGAAGTGGCACAAAAGGTACAAAATACGGAATCAAGTAACGGAGTATCAGGGAATGTTTTCCAGAATAAGAAGTCTCAGCTGGGTTTGGAAGGATAAATAAAAATTAGCAAAACAGCTAGGAGTGGTGGCTTATATATATAATTCTAGCAACTCAGGAGGTTGAGGCTAGAGGATTGCAAGTTCCAGGCTGCCTCAGCAATTTAGTGAGACCCTAAGCAACTTAGCAAGAATCTGTCTCAAATAAGAAAATCTAAAAATAAAAGGAGGGTGGTGCTGGGTATGTAGCTCAGTAGCAAAGCATTCCTGGGTTCTATCCTCAGTTAAAAAAAAAAAAAATTAGAAAAGCTACAATGGGGAAGAAGGGTATCCTGGGAAGTAAGATAAGCACATGTGAAGTCAGAAAGAATGAAACATTTAAATATTCTGAAACATTTTGGGTTAGTCAAATCCTTTTACTTTGTAGCTAGAACTAATGGCCCTTTTCTTTTTTGAGTCACCTCATTACTACTGACTGTTTAAGTCAGGCAGGCCTGAGTGAACAACCTAGAAGGAAAGGTAATATACCAAGACAAACTCAGGCTTTGGCGAATGTATTCTTACAGCGGCTGTGGGTTCTCAACTGAGAACAGGAAGATCCTTTGGAGCACAAGCCTCCCACAGGGTGCTCTTGGAATGCCTGTCCTGGAATTACCCAGGGAGGTAACAAAGCTATCTTTTCTTCTTTAAACCAAACCAGCAGGATGGGATATCTGCTAGTCTTTGTGTTTAGAGCTGACCAACAAACATACAGTGGCCAGCACAAAGGCATTATTGGGCTACAGTGAGAACTAGGTCAGGACCCAGACCCTCCTCTGTAGAAGACCCAGCCACAGAGCCGGGATCTGCTAAACCACTGATTTAGCTACTATGATTATTGACACTGATGCTAGGTTTTCTGGCTTATTGATGGCACAATAAGTAAGATAAGATTCTGGGATCTCTTTTCATTGATGCTCTGAACATCTAACTTTGGGATCTCTGAGTTGCCTTTGACTCTTTTTTTCTCAGTTGTCATATCTACCACTCAGTTGCTAAATCTTTTAGATTCATCCTCTGCGTTTTCTACTCCCATCATCACATGATATTTTCCCTTATGTTTGTGTCTCTTCTTCCTCTTTTTTTTTTTTGGGGGGGGGGGGTACTGGGGATTGAGTTTTCAGGGGCACTTGGCCACTGAGCCACATCCCCAGCCCTATTTTGTATTTTATTTAGAGATAGGGTCTCACTGAGTTGCTTAGTGCCTCACTTTTGCTGAGGCTGGCTTTGAACTCTCAATCCTCTTACCTCTTAGCTTCCTGAGCCACTGGGATTACAGGCATGCACTACCGAGACCACTTTCTTCTTCCTCTTTTCATAAGGCCACCAGTCATATTGGATTAAGGGCCCATCCTACTTCTGTTGACCTCATCTTACCTTGATTACATCTACAAAGACCCTAACCCTAACCCTAACCCTATTTCCAATACAAGTACTAGAGTTTAGGACTTGAGTATATTCTTTTAGGGAAACATATCCCAACCCCCATCACATCATATTATACCTTTATTTATAAATCTTAAGTAGCCTTCACTGTCTGCCAAATTAACTATAGATGCTTCATCTTGGTATTCCAAAACTTCTGCACTAATAATAAACATAATAATAAGAATAATAACAACAGGGTTATGGTGTGACTCAGTGGTAGAGCATTCATCTAGCATATATAAGGCCCCTGGGTTTGATTCCCAGCACTGCACCTTTTATATATATCAACTGCTCACTTTTGCTCTTCACCTTTTATGTACATCAGCTCCTTGAATCTTCATAATAATGCTTTGGGTTAGGTACTATGATTATTCCCATTTTATAAAAGTCTACTAAAGAAATTGGGTAATCCATTCAATTAGTGGTAGTCAGAGATGAGATTTAGTCCTAGGTAGTCTAAGTCTATATTCTGTGGACTTCTCTATTATACTGAATTTCCCATCTCAACTTACAGATTCCTTTCCCCCTACTTATGCAGAAAGGGTTAATAAAAAAGAAAGCAGAACTTCCAACATCTGTATCATTTTCTTAACTGTGTGTTGCTTTTATGTAGAATGTCTTCCTTTCTTTTTCTTCTCTTCCACTCCTGGGAATTGAGCCCAAGGGTATTCTACAACTGAGCTATATCCCCAGACCTTTTTATTTTTTGAGATAGGGTATCACTGGATTGAAACTGTGATCCTCCTGCCTCAGCTTCCCAAATTGCTGGGATTATTGGAATGCACTGTGCCTGGCCTAGAAGGTCATTCTTAACTGCAGCCCTGCCTGTGGGTTTCCACGAAATGGAACTGAATCCTCATGAATGAGTGAATATTAGCCAGGTGTAGGTAGGGGCAGGGTATTCTAGGTAAAGTGATCAGCAATGTGGACAAACGTGCAGGTAAACTGGATCAGACTTGCATAAATAGGAGTTAAAGGCTTTGTATGATATGCTCAGAATTGTGGGTTTATACTAAAAGTAAGAGCATCATTGAATAATTGTTATAAAGGAGTGGCTTCGTATTGGTATTTCAGAAAAATTATCTTGGCTATATAGTGAAACGTAAATTGGAATTAAGGACTAAATCTTTTGTTGTTGTTGTTGTTGTAGCTGTCAATACCTTTATTTATTTATTTTTTAATGTGGTGCTGAAGATCAAACCCAAGGCCTCGCACGTACTAGGCAAATGCTCTACTGAGAAACAACCCAGCCCAAGGACTAAATCTTTTTAAGATACAAAGGGGAGGGATGGGGTTATGACTCAGTGGTAGAGCACTCACTTAGCACATGCAAGGCCCTGGGTTCGATTGTCAGCACCACATAAAATAAATAAATAAAATAAAGGTATTGTGTCCAACTACAACTAAAAAATAAATATTTAAAAAAAAAAAAGATGAAAAGGGGAAGCCAGGTTCCATGGCACACACCTGTAATCTCAGCAGCTTGGGAAGCTGAGGTAAGAGGATCAAGAGTTCACAGCCAGCCTCAGCAAAAGTGAAACACTAAACAACTTTAGTGAGACTTTGTCTCTAAATAAAATACAAAAAATGGCTGGGGATGTGGCTCAGTGTTTGGGTGCCCTTGAATTCAATACCTGCTACTCACCCCCCTCCTCCCCCCCCAAAAAAAAGATGAAAAGGGGGGCAAGGAGATTAGTTAGAAAGTTAATGGAATAACCTAAGTGATAGGGTAATGATGTAAGATATAAGCATTGTGCTGGACTTAACTTTGTGTACCTTTCTTTTAAAATTATTTCCTGGGCTGGGGTTGTAGCTCAGTGGTAGAGTGCTTGCCTAGCACATGCAAGGCCCTGGGTTCGATCCTCAGCACCACATAAAAATAAATAAATAAAGATATTGTGTCCAACTAAAAAATAATTACTTTTAAAAATAAATAAAATAATTTCCTGCCTTTGACCAAACACCAAATTCTATTGATTCTACCTTTAAAATTTTATTTATTTATTTATTGTGTGTGTGTGTGTGTGTGTGTGTGTGTGTATTTATTTTAGTTTTCAGCGGACCTTTATTTTCTTTATTTATATGTGGTGCTGAGACTCAAACCCAGTGCCTCAAACATGCTAGGCAAGCGCTCTACCACTGAGCCACAACCCCTGCCCCTTGATTCTACCTTTAAGATGTCTCTCTGACATTAACCTTCTTTTCATTCTTGCTGCCATTGTGTTACTGAGGCCTTTGTTACCTCCCACTTGGATGATTCCTGAAGCCTTCTAACTGTTCTCCCAGCCTCAATTCCTTCTTGGCCTTTCCATACAGCTTTTATACCCACTATTAAAATTATATTTCTAGGGCTGGGGTTGTGGCTTAGTGGTGTGAAGCTCTGGGTTTGATCCTCAGCACCACATAAAATAAATAAATTTAAAAATAATTGGAATATACCCTTAGAAAAAAGACTTAAAATGATATTTCTGTGTAAAATGTCTGATCGTGTTATTTGCAAGTGTGGAAAGAACGTTTGTTGATTATGTGTCATCTTTTCTAGATATGATCTGAGTTAAACTGTGAACTAAGTGCAGAGACTAGCCCCATTTGTCTTTGTGTTTTTACCTAGCAGATTTTCAGTGTTTGTGTAGGGAGGTAGATAGAGGGGTGGACAGATCTTCCTTTTAGCACAACCCTACAAATTAGGTGGCAGCAATAATCTCTGCTGTGTGAATTACAGCAATTATCTACCATGGGTAAGTGCTCTAGCTCCAATCCAGTTAGGTGTTTTTCAAAAAGGAATAATTCTTACAGTTGATATTTTCTTCAAACCTTGTTTGAATGCCTTTGAACCATTGTTCAGAAGTAAACTTGATTGGTTACAGGTATCAGTACATTGAAAATGGTTACTAGTAGGTGAGGCTACTAGTCTTGCTGAACAGAAATCCTGGGTATAATTAATATCATCTCAGGGGGCAGTGAACATTGCCTAGAGCTGTTCCAGAATATTCTCTGTGTGAACATATTTATGTGTCTGCCTGCGCCTGAGTTGGTACCCACCAGACCTTACTGGGGGTACATGGGAGGAACCTATACGCTTCTGTGTAGACAACTATCTTAGTCCATTTGGACTGCTATAACAAAATACAATAGACTGGGTGGCTTATAAACAACAGAAGTGTATTTTTCTCATAGTTGAGAAGGCTGGGAAGTCCAAAATCAATGCATTGACACATTTGGTATCTGTTAAGGACCCATTGCAATAGTTCATAGATGGACAACCTTTCACTGTGTCCCTAGATAATAGAAGGTTCTGAAGAATTCTAGGGGCACCAACATGCTGTCTTCTCACCTTCCCCCTCTTTAATAATTAGAGTACTGAGGCTTCCACCCTGATGACCCCTTAACTTCCCAAAATCCACAGGTCTTGATACCATCATTTTGAGCATTAGGTTTCAACATACAAATTTGGGCAAGGAATTCAGTTCATAGCACCAATTCCTAACTATCCTTTGGGATCTAGCACAGACATTATTTCCCCTTTGAAACTTTTTAAACTCCTAGGCAGAGTTAGTCTCCATTTTCATACCCTCAGTGTTTATTTGTGCTATAGAGTTATTGGTGGTATTTGCTTACCCTTGTGTCTCTTACTGAACTTTTTAAAGGTGTAAACCAAGTCTTATTTATCTTTATATACCCACATTTACTATATGCCAGGCCCTGTTCTAAACACAGGGAGATACAATGTTCATGTAGGTAGACAGGTTCTTATTTTCATGTGGAGGTGGAATAAGAGGAGTTTTTTTATTAAATTAAGTCGGATGTTGTAGTACATGCCTGGGACTAAGCTTACAGGGTGGGAGAATTATTTGAGTCTGTGAGTTTGAGACCAGTCTGGACAACATAGAAATACCCTGTCTCAAAAAACAAAACAAAACAAAAAAATATTGTAGAAATAACCTGAATTTATATTCCTAAGTATAAAACTCAGTGTCTACTTAACCTTTCCTTCTGGTGATTTTTTTTTTTTTTTTTTTTTTTTTTTTTGGTGGTGGGGACATTGGCATCTGATATAAAAAAATGATTTTTTACATTTTTAGTAATTTATTTACATAACATTATTTAATTAACAGCACATATTTGGTTATTGAGTGCTTTCTAGGAAAAGATACCTTTAATGAAGCCAGGTATTAAACACAAATACAGTGAATCAAAATGCATTCTGCTATCATGTATAACTTATTAGAACAAATAAATTTTTTTTTTTTAATTATGAAGACTATATCTCAGAGGGGCTGGAGCGGTTGTGGCTCAGTGGTAGAGCACCTGCCTGGCATGTGTGAGGCACTGGATTTGAACCTCAGCACCATATATAAATAAATGAATAAAATAAAGATGCATCAACATCTAAAAAATTTTAAAAAAGACTACATAGAAATATTGAAAATGAGTAATGCTAAGTTGAATATAATACTGATAATGTGTGATTATATAAATATATATTTGTGTAGAAGAATATATGAAAGCGCTTTAGAATAGTGGTATCAATACTATTGTCATTACTATTTAAATTACTTTAAGTATTATTTTAAAATCCCCAACTCTTTACCCAGAAAATTCAATTTATTTTGTAATGATCTACTTTAAATACATCTTTTATTTAAATGCTGGGCTCTTCAAAAATTTTGCAAAATGTTGATTTTTGTTTTGTAAACAATGTTAATGTTACTTTATTTTGATATCTAATGAGCAAACTGTATTTTTATATTAAAAAAAAAGAAAGTGGAACAAATTTTATTATAATATTAGACCAAGAAGGAAAGAGTCAGGTTTTGGTATAGGTAAAGTTGGTATAGGTTTATAGATAACAGTTGCAGAGATTTGGAGATATACTGAAGTACTTACAACATTTGATTGATTGATAAGACTTTCTGGATTTAAAGTTTAAAATAAAACAATAATAGGGCTGAGGCTGTAGCTCAGTGGCAGAGCGCTTGCCTAGCATGTGTGAGGCACTGGGTTTGATCCTTAGAACCATATAGAAATAAAATAAAGGCATTCTGTCCATCTACAACTCCAAAAAAATTTAAAAAAAAACAGTAAAAAATAATAAAGCTTCTCTAAATTATTTAAAGATTACCAATGCACTGGCTGTGCTAGCACATGCCTGTAATCCCAGATTCAGGAAGCTAAAGAAGGAGGATCACAGGTTGGAGGCCAGCCTGGGAATTTAGCAAGACCTTGTCTCAAAAAATAAAAAGGGCAGGGATGGAACTCAGTGGTAGAGTGCCCCTGGGTTTAATCCCCAGTACTGCAAAAATAAAATGAATTAATTAGTTAATTAATTAATTGATCTTTTTTTTTTTTTTTTAAATGGCCAGTGCCTAGATTGTCCCATAGGGCTGCCCAAGGGAGTAGTTTGGAAGAAAACAAAAGCTGAGCATCTGTTATCCCCATCTGGGAAAGCTGAATGTGCTAGTGCAATTGCTCTTACCTTTGCTTCCCACTGAGGGCTTTGTTTAGAGGCTACACAGCTGAGTCTGTAATAGGAGTTGCTTCTGGGAAGGGAGTGTTCCAACTAATGGGCACATAGCATTGTAGCAACCTAGAAATCTTCCTTGCTGGCAGATCACAAACTTCCTTTCTTCATACATGTACAGGTCTTAAGACATTGTGAAGTTGAGAAGTTGTGGTTTCTGAGTGCCGAAGGCTTATCAGTTCCACCAATGTATTCATCACAGGCAAGCAAAATAAATGGGTTTTAAAAATAAACTTCATTTGTTTTCCTCTCTGGTCCTGGTTTGTGCTTTTTCCATCTTGTCTGGAAAGGCCAGAGTCTTTTAGTATGATTCTTCATCTTATCCCACCTTTTCTTATGCTCTCCACCTTCTGGCTTGGTCTGTGAATTTCTTAGATTTTCAGAGACACGGCTGAACAGACCCTGTGTTTCTCTGAACCAAATCAAGAGTCCTGGCCTCATCTGGCCTTCAGAGAGTCTTATCACTGCACATACAGTGTTAACACTCACTGGGGGTGAACCTGAGTGTTTCCTGAAAACTAGCCTTCTATGTCACATTCTCACTGTGCCAAAGAAGTGAACTTTTACCTCTTCAGACATTTTGACTCTTAGAGCTAAAGAAACTTGACTGCAAGATTAGATGTCAGCTTTGTTGCCCCCATATAGTTCGGAGTTTACCAGTTCAGTTTTTTTCCAGCTAATAAACACCTTAAATGTGAACCTTGGGCAGATTTAGCTAGAGTGAAGAAAAGAAGATATTGTGCTTCATTACACATGATTTTAAGATTTTAAAAGATGAGTTATGAAACAGGATGAAGCAGATGGACAGGTTTCCCTTTTGAGAAGTAAGAAGGTGTATCTTTAGTCATTCTCTCCACCCCACCAAACCTGATCCATCTCTTAAAGGAATCAGATGTGCTGCATGATGCTGCCCCCAGCTGGTTCTTTTTGGTGCTTATGTTACCACATCAGAAAAATTATTAGATTCTCATAGTAACTTCATGAATTAGGTGAATCAGAGGTTATCAAACCAACTTGATAGATAGGATAACCTAAGGAGATACAGCCTTTTAGTTGATTTGTCCAGAGTTAAATGGGGCTAGCAGGAGGCATAATTAGACTAGAATTCAAATCTCTCACCTCTTATCCTTTTAGGTTCCCCATTCCTTTGTAAATTCAATGTCATCCCCACCCTAAAAGCATTAGAGACAAATTTTACTCTTAGAGGAATCTGCCCCTTTTTCTACTTGGGAGAATATTGGAAATAATACATCCTATAGAGTTATATTTATTTTTTAATTCCTATTGTGCATGAAGCTCTCTGACTCAGTCACCACTGTCTTTAACTCTTCGATGTAATGTAGTTGTAAAGAGCTTTTTCTCTGGATCCAGATTGTATTGTCTTCCTGACTTGCCACTTAATAATTGGGTAACCTTGAATAAGTTGCTTAACCTTTAAATGCCTTCTGTAAAATGAGAGTAACACAGATAAACACTATATACATATTCCAGAATTAGAAAAGCTCTGAAATCTGAAGTATTTCTGGTCCCAAACATTGCAGGTAAGGGATACTTAGTCTCTTAGTACACTTACTTCATAGGTTTGTTGTGTAGATAAAATAAGATAATATACACGAAGTCCTCAGAATAGTATCTGACACATTATAAACACTTTATAAATATTAGCTGCAAAAAATTACTTGCTGTTGCCAAGTGTGGTGGCACATGCCTGTAATCCCAGCTACTTGGGAGGCTGAGGCAGAAGGATTGAAAGTTCAAGACCAGCCTCAGCAACTTAGTCAACCACTGTCTCAAAATCAAAAATAAAAAGGGCTAGGGATGTAGTTCAGTGGTAGAGTATGCATGGATTCAATCAAAGAAGTGCTTCATGACTATGAAGAAATGACAAAGAACAACCAGATTACTTGATTTTTTTTTTGTGTGTGGGGGCAGGGTGTGATACTAGGGATTGAACCCAGGGGCACATAATGACTGAGCCACATCTAGCCTGTTTTAATTTTTATTTTGACACAGGGCCTTGCTAAGTTGCTGAGGCTGGCCTTGCACTTGCAATCCTTCTGCCTCAGCCATCTGAGCCACTGGGATTGCAGGCGTGTGCCCAGCACAACTAAATTGCTTGAAAGAGTACATCTTCATGTAGCTTTTCCATAGCCTTATCTCCTATTCACTCCTTTGGTCTTACCCATTTCACTGAAATTGCTCTGATCATAGTTGCCAGTGACTTTGTAATTGCAAATTTAGTGAACTCTTTCAAGCACATCTTACTTGATCTATAGCATTTGATACTGTTGGTCATTTCTTTTTTGGAATGTTCTTCTTGTCTTCGGAGATGACTTTCTTTCTTTCTTTTTTTTTTTTTTTTTGGCAGGGGGACAGGGGTACCAGTGATTGAACTCAGGGACACTTGGCCACTGAGTTGCTTTGCACCTCACTTTTGCTGAGGTTGGCTTTGAACTCTCGATCAATCCTCCTGCCTCAGTCTCCTGAGCCGCTGGGATTACAGGTGTGCAACACCACACCCAGCCTGAGATGACTTTCTTGCTTGGTTCTTCTTTTTCTGCTGCTGCTTTATATTTTCTTGTCCCTCAGGGTTCTAATTTCTTACCTGTGTGTTAACCCTGGACAGTGTCTTGAATTCCTTGGCATCAATGTCTGATTCAGCTCAATGTTGTTGCCTCCTAAATGACAGTCTTCTTCCCTCTTTCTCAATTTTAAACTGACTCTTTAAAGGCCATCTCTACTTCAGTTGCCCTACAAGTACCTTAAATTCAACATGGCCCAGCTGACCTCACGTTTTTTAACTTTGCTGCTGCTGCTTCTAATATTTATTCCTCTCCCTATATTCTGGATATTTAATAATGATATCCAAGGCTGGGGTTGTAGCTCAGTGATAGAGCACTTGCCTAGCATGTGTGAAGCCCTGTGTTCAATCCCTAGCACCACATAAAGATAAATAAATAAAATAAAGCTATTGTGTCCATCTATAACTATAAATAATGATATCCAGGTACCAGTAGCCTGGGATCATCCTATAGCTTTTCATTGTTCTTATCCCCCAATCCAGGCAAACATGAAGGGTTTTTTGTTTGGTACCAGGGATTGAACCCAAGGATGCTTTACCACTGAACCACATCCCTATCCCTTTATTATTATTATTATTTGTTTTTTTTAAAGAGAGAGAATTTTTTTTTAATATTTATTTTTCAGTTTTCGGTGGACACAACATCTTCATTTTTATGTGGTGCTGAGGATCGAACCCAGCGCCCTGCACATGCCAGGCGAGCGCGTCACCGCTTGAGCCACATTCCTTTTTAATATTTAAGTTATAGACAAGGTCTCAATAAATTGCTTAGGGCCTCACTAAGTTGCTGAGGTTGGCTTTGAACTTGTGATCCTCCTGCATCAGCCTCTGGAGCTTCTGGAATTACAGGTGAGTGCCCCCATGCCCAGCATGAAGGGGTTTTTTTTTTGTTGTTGTTGTTTTTGATCCTGCCATGTAAATATATTTTTGAATCTTGCCTTGTTCTAATGCCTCCTCTATCTTTTTAACTCAGAAGACTTTCTCTTATTGAGATTATTATACTACTGTCCTGTTTCCCCTTCTCTGTATTCTGCACTCTCATCCACCTATCATATCATTGCTAAAATGATCTTGTCTTTAAAAAGTAAATATGACCCATGTTAACTCCCCTGCTTAAAATTCCTCTTTTATTCCCTAGAGACAGGATAAAGTCCATGTATTTTAGCAAAACATATCAGCCTCACCTCCTTATTCATTCATACACTCTTTTTTTAATATTTATTTTTTAGTTGTAGATGGACATCATGCCTTTATTTCACTTATTTATTTTTATGTGGTGCTGAGGATCGAACCCAGTGCTTCATGTATGTGAGGCGAGAGTGCTACCACTTGAGCCACATCCCTAGCCCCTCATTCATGCACTCTTGCCACATTGAGTAAATTAGTTTCCTAAATACACCATGTACTTAACCTGTAATTCATGTGCTGTTCTCTTCTGTGTAATTATTCTCCTTTCATGCTACCCAGGTCATCCTTTCTGATTATTTCCTCTGACATGCCCAGACTAAATAAATATGTGTATCCTCAGCACTGCATGGTACTCTTATACCTGTTCATACCTATATTTTTAGTTTTTACCCCTTGATATTATTAGTCTATATCCCTTAATATATTGTGATCTCTTTGAAGGAAGATATCTTTGTGTGCAACACTGACCAAGCCCTTGGTAACTTTTTAAATATGGACTGGGGCTGAGCTCAGAGGTAGAGCGCTTGCCTAGCATGTGTGAGGCACTGGGTTTGATTCTCAGCACCATATATAAATAAAAAAATAAATTCCCATCAACATCTAATATAAAAAATAAATAAACACGTAGCCTCTATTTTCTAGGTATTTACTCTCCAGTGGTTTCATCTCAGCCTAAACATTTATGCTAAATGATAGTTGGTTTTTCCTTCTGTTTCACAGTATATCAACTCTGGGAACTTGGAACAGTTGCTAGACAGTAACTTGCATTTGCCCTGGACTGTGAGGGTGAAACTGGCCTATGACATAGCAGTGGGCCTCAGCTACCTTCACTTCAAAGGCATTTTCCATCGGGACCTCACATCAAAGGTATGAAAGCTTTACTTTCATAAAATTTTAAGAGACACCATCCTGTTTTACCAAGAAAGCCATAATAAGAAACCAATTATTAGTGAGTTTAGAATTATTGAAATTTCTTACAGATTTAATCTCACTATTCTTTTTTAAAATTTTTTTTTTTAATAATTGGCAGTACTGGGCCAGGGTTGTGGCTCAATGGTAGAGCACTTGCCTAGCATGCGTGAGGCACTGGGTTTGTTCCCCAGCACCATGTAAAAATAAAAACAAATAAAATAAAGGTATTGTGTAAAAAAATAATAATTGGCAGTACTGGGTATTTAACTTAGGGACACTCTATGATTAAAGCTACATTCCCAGCTCTTTTACTTTGAGACAGGGTCTCACTAAATTGTCAAGGTTGGCCTTGAATTTGTAATCCTCCCGTCTGAGCCTCCCAAGTCCCTGGGATTGCAGGTGTGTACCACTGTGCCCAGGTTGATGCAGCTTTTGAGTACTTAGTAGGTCATAATGTACTGACCCATTTTCTGTTTGTGTGGTTAAGTTTCTGCCACCCTGCCAATTCCTTTTTGGCATCAACTGGTCTCTGTAGTAGTCTCTTGCTGTCTGAATTTCTGTGTGACCAGGCTAGAAAAAAAGTTGCTTTCAGAAGTTGGCCAGGTTCCAAAATTGGTACCTCGGGGTCAAATAGCCCAGGATATCACCATGACAAGGGATATAAGTAATCTGGGGGAACTATAAAGCCATCTAATATACCTAATGTGACTTCTGCACAAGAGCCAAATTAAAATCTTTCAGGAAAGGATTTAATTTAGTACCTGACCAAGAATAGCTGTTATTTCATCCCCTAACCTAACATATACATATGCACACATACATAAATGCGTGTGCTGCCCCCGACCAGTGCAGGCAGCTGAACTAAGATCGCTCATGTGAATTTGCAGGGACACAAAATAAAACAAAGACACAATTTACCTTTACACAAGCTTCAGGACGGCCTCCCCAGCTCTCAGCCTCAGGCTCCCCAAAAGGAAGAGCAAGAGAAAGTCATAAGAGAAGGAACAGGATCAGAAGTGAGCTTTTATTGGGGGGGACTCTTGTTCTTAGAAAGTTCTATCCAAAAAAGGGCAGAAGGGGCAAGACTACAAGGGAACAGGTGAGTGTAACTCAACCCTAGGGGCATGCCCCACAAAGAGAACCTTCTTGTTATCTGAGGTGGGTGGGGGACCAAGTCACAAATCATGGCACTACCAAGCCAGACTTCAGTGATTTTTCAGATCCCCATGGTGCATCAGGACTGGAAGGCTTGGTTACTCAATGTGGCTCCCCACATGCATGCATACATATTCCTGAACCCTTTCTGTTGTAAGAAAAAATTACCAAAGGAAACAAAAGCAGCTATATACTTTCAAAGTCAATAAGGCCTAAAACATAAGTTCCTAGCTCCTTCACATTGGAGTGGTTCTGGTGTTCTAAACAATAGTACTGTTCCTGAGAGACCATGGCCATTGTCTTAAAAACTACTGTAGAGAAAAATTGCTTTAAGGAGGTGATCATAAGGCTTCTGGGTGTGGCAGAGGCATTTGTATGCAGCTGTACTCTTCCTGAAGGAGCACAAGACTAGGAAGTAGGAACTGAGAACCAACTAAGGCCTCATTATGAAGAACTCTTTATTTATATTAGACCTGTAAGAATTGAATATTTGGTCAGTTTGGATCTGGAAGGCAGTATCTTATCCCTTCCTTAGACATTATTCTCCCTCCAGAATGTTTTGGAAAATCAAGAGTAAGAAAACCACATGTGGGCTGGGGATATAGCTCAGTTGGTAGTGTGCTTGCCTTGCATGCCCAAGGCCCTGGGTTCAATTCCCAGCACCACAAAAAAACTCTGCACATATTCCAGCAAATGGGTGGAATGGGACACTTTAGATATTGTCTTAAGTTGATTTTGTCACTTTAGGCATCCAGCCAAAACAAGATCTTTGCTTCCTACTCATAGAGGGCCATTTCTTCTAAGCTAATAGGAATTTGTGACGTTATTAATTAATCATACAGATAGGTATTTTCCCTATACCTACATAAATGTCTCCTATGTCTGGCTCCATGGGTGAAGGAATATTAGAAAAGGAGGATTTCTGACCTAGAGGTATTTATACTTTTGTTGGGAAATAACTAAAGAACAGTATACAGCATTTTAAAATTGAGTGTTTAGCTACATAGACTATAGTTTTCAGAGCACGGGAGATCATTCTAGACCAGGACTAGACTTTCTGGAAGAAAGCTCACCTTTAACAGTTCTTCATATTCTCTTCTGTACCCCAAAGGCACTTTGTCCAAGTGTGGTTCTGTCTGTGCCTATTGTGTTGTGCTATAAAAATGAGTAACTTTTTTTACTATAGGGTAAGACCACCATCTCTGGTTTTCCTTATAGGAAGTGAGTATTTCCAGTGCCATTTGACTTGGGAGGAGAAACTAGGAACTTAGGAGAAATAACTCCATGTATCTGGGCTATGCTTCATTGGGTCTAGACTTTAAGGAGATGTTGAGTATACTCCTAGGTGGTGGGAACAAGTGATTTTTGAAAGCTCTACTGGCAGGTTGGGAAGTAAATTGTAGGGGATCTCAAACTGAAGATTATCAAGAGTCTTATAAACCAGACCATCCAATTTAATGTATTATCAGTGTCCTCTTATAATCTCTGATTATTTTCTGGGAAAGTTTTGTCTGAACATTCCAGCATCAGATTAACTGTATTGCAAGGACTAAGGAGAGAACTGTATGTTCATGCCCAGACCAGCCCCACCAAGGACACCTGTATGGCAGGGGACAATGACCATAAGAACTAGAATCCCCAAGGGAGAATTAAGTCTAAAGGGACAGAGTACAGGGCTTTGAGGTTTTCAAATTATGTCTTCATTATCAACCTTGGGTTTGAGTTGGCTTTCTTTTAAGGATGGTGTCAGGTTTCCTTACATTTCTGTGGTTTACACTTCATAGTATTTGATTATTCTGTTGTGTTTCTCAAGTATTCCTCTTATTTGCCTTTGTAAACAGTTTTCTGGCCCTGTTTCAGGGAAGGGACTGATAGCACAGAGGCCAAAACATCTATTCAAGAACTGAGATTTGGGGTTCCAGACCAAGTTTTGCTCCCTCTCTTCTGATGTCTTCAGTGCTCTTGAGACCTTAAGTGTTCTATCTGCAAAAATGGATTCTGTCCTTGCAACAGTAATCAATTCAGTATTCCCAGATCAGAGATAACAGGAAGATTGGAAAATAGTGGGAATGTCAGCATGGTGGTGCACACCTGTAATCACAGTGCCTCAGGAAGCTGAGGCAGGAAGATCGAGAATTCAAACCCAGATTCAGCAAAAGCAAGGCACTAAGCATCAATGAGACCCAGTCTCTAAATAAAATACAAAATAGGGCTGGAGATGTGACTCAGTGATTGAGTGCCCCTGAGTTCAATCCCTGGTACTACACACAGGCTTTTACTGGCGCTCCAGTAGCAACCAGTAGAACTGTACGTGAGCCTTGGCTCTTCAGGATAACTGAGAGAACAGTTAGTTTCTGCTTAATTCTGTTACTACCTGGCATCAGGAAAGCACTACTAATGATCTGTGGCTACCCTTAGGAGATTGTGCGTTGTGAATTGTATCTCTAGCTCTTGGTGATTATTGTTCTTTTTTTGGTGGAATTAATGTTTACTCCATTGAAGTCACCCTGTTGATTCCTCCTGAGTGAAAAGCCTATCCATGTATGGTGTAGGCCACACAGCTAGAAATAAAAAATGCTGGTTTTCAGGGTAAAGAGCATGAATTAAGAACAAATGGTGGTTTGGGGTTGTAGCTCAGTGGTAGAGTGTTTGCCTAGCACATGCGAGGCACTGGGTTCGATCCTCACCACCACATAAAAATAAGTAAATAAAGGTAATGTATCCATTTACAACTAAAAACATTTTAAAAACAGATCGACAGATCGATGCACATCTGCAGTCCTAGTGGCTCCCGAGACTGAGGCAGCAGGATCTTGAGTTCAAAGCCAGCCTGGGCAATTTAGCAAGGTCCTAAGCAACTTAGCGAGACCTGTCTCTAAATAAAATATAAAAAAGGCTGAAGATGTGTCTCAGTGGTTAAGCACCCCTGGTGCCAAAAACAAACAACAAAATAGGGTCTGGGGGCTGGGGTTGTGGCTCAGTGGCAGAGTGCTTGTCTTGCACACGCGAGGCCCTGGGTTTGATCCTCAGCACCACATAAAAATAAACAAAATAAAGGTATTTATTAACTAAAAAAAAAAAGGGTCTGTGATGCAGCTCAATGTTAGAGCACTTGCCTAGCATGCATGAGGCTCTGGGGTCAATCTCCAGCACCACAAAAAATAAAAGACAGAAAAAAGAACAAATATGAATGCTGGAGGGATTTTAGGACATCTTGGAGTTGGTTTTTTTTGTTTGTTTGTTTGTTTTGTACCAGGGATTGAACCCATAGGTGCTTAACCACTGAACCCTTTTTAATATTTA
This sequence comes from Marmota flaviventris, assembly GCF_047511675.1. Lineage (NCBI taxonomy): Eukaryota > Metazoa > Chordata > Mammalia > Rodentia > Sciuridae > Marmota > Marmota flaviventris. The sequence goes on along the minus strand of NC_092507.1, from coordinate 34,955,003 downwards.
GAGATAGGGTCTTGCTAAATTGCTCAGTACCTCGCTAAGTGCTAAGGCTGTCTTTGAACTTGCAATCCTCCTGCTTCAGCTTCTTGAACTGCTGGGATTTCAGGCATGCACCACCATGCCTGGATGGAGTTACTTTTTATAATGAGAATTATCAACAGTTTCAGGGAACCATTTATACTGTGCTATCAGAGGACACAGTTTTGGGGACATAGAAATGACTGAAATTCAGTCTTGTAACTTCCATGAGCTCTTAAGTCTAATCAGGGGGATAGATGTCAGAGCAGATCATTCATTACACAGGCACCAGGGGTAAAGATATAGGATCATATGGTGTGATGGAGGGCAAGAGATGGAACATATTACAGCAAAACAGAAATTTTTTTTTCCAGTACCAGAGATTGTACCCAGGGTCGCTCTGCCACTGAGCTGCATCCCCAGCTCTTTATTTTTTTGAGACACAGTCTTGCTAAGTTGCTGAACTTGCTTCAGCCTATCTTCTGAATTGATGGGATTACAGGCATATGTCACTGCACCCACTTAAAGCAGATAACCTAAGAGACCTAAGAGACTTGGACTACAGAAATCCCTGAGGTGTTTAGGAGGGCAGTTCATTCTCTGATTTGCCTTTGCTGTGAAAAGAACCACTTAACCTTTCTTGATATATAAAATAAATTATTTTTTCATCTGGTCATAGCTGGGTTTGTGGAGTATGCTGAGGTGAGGAGAGAGGTGATGGCATACTGAGAACCTTTTTTTTTTTTAAATTTTTATTGTTGGTTGTTCAAAACATGACATAGTTCTTGATATATCATATTTCACACTTTGATTCAAGTGGGTTATGAACTCCCATTTTTACCCTGTATACAGATTGCAGAATCACATCAGTTACACATCCATTGATTTACATATTGCCATACTAGTGTCTGTTGTATTCTGCTGCTTTTCCTATCCTCTACTTTTTTTTTTTTTTTTAATTGTTGTTACCTAAAGCTAACACTGCACATATTCTTGGTATTTCTCCTCTCTGGGTGGTGTTATTCAATGCCAATTCCAGGACACCTCAGGAATTTCTCTCAGATGTCTACTCTGGCCCAGTTCTGAAAATTTTGTGTAGGTTTCCAAAAAATGCACTCCTGGCCACACTTTTGATCCCCTTGTCAGCTCAGTCCCTATTATGGAGAGTTGAATACATGATTAGTATATGCACTTGGCACATGCTTTTTGATAGTGGCCCAGATCATCTGGCCAAACTTTCATTTAACAAACTTTTACCAGGATTTTTTTCTGTGTGCCTGTGCTAGGTAAAAGATATAGAGATGAGTGGGATCATTCCCTGTCCTTGAAAAGGCAAATCTGTAAGCCACTCTGATGCAATGTGATGTATTATACTAAGGGGAACTGGCACCATGCATCAGCAGTGTTTGTGCTACTTTTTGAACCTAAAAAGGTTACCTCTCACCTCAGGGGACTCTGGCTGGGCCTCTTATACATGTGCTTTTCTAGGCAAAATTACTTCATTCAGAAGTCTTCTTTTTGTGTATTGCATACCAAACAGCCTAAAAATTGGGCTGGCTCCTTAGTCTAATTGAGTGTCATATTTTGTAGCCACAGTTGAGTCAGAAATGCAAGCATTATACTAGATGTCCTGAAATTAGCCAACATTGGAGGTAGGGACTAGGTTCCCAAGTAAGAGGCCTTATGACATTGCCTCCACAAACAGTATCCCTTTGTCACAGACCCTAGTTCCTGCTGCTTTCATAAGTATACATTGCTCCTGCCATGGACTTGCTGTCTCCAGCAGAAAGCTTTTAAACCTGACCCTCTGGAGAGGCCAAAGAATTAGGAGAGACCCTCTTAGAATCAGGCGATTGAGGTCTTTACTTTTTAAAAGCCTCACTTTTCTCATTAAACTTAAAAATCTCAGATCTGTCTTTCTGATAGTGTTGTTTTGAAAAAACAATGGTATTATACCTGTGAAAAATGTACCATGTAGAGAACTGGGCAATCATTCACTTACCTGAGGGGTTAGAAAGTATTTTGTAGTCCACTTCCCTCCTAAGACATCCCCACTTTCCTAAACTTACAGTCTAGTTGGGTAAGGTACTATAGAAACATAGACATTTTCATTATAATGTGGCAAATGTTAAGAGAGGAGAAATAAGAATAGGATGCTTTGAGGAAAGGATATTTAACCTTCAGGTGCAGAGAAGTCTTCTCAGAAGAGATGATGCCTGAGCTGAATTTTGAAAATGAATTCTCCTTAATAAGTATATGGTAGAGAATGAATAGTATTCCAGATCAGATGAAAGGAATAGTATAAAAAATGTGATTTTCACTGTGAAGTTGGAGTGGCAGAGGATTAGGTTGACAGAAAAGTCTGACTATATCAGACTATCTAACTTGGATGTTATTTTGTAGATAGGAAAGGAAGAATCATGGCCAGCTTTTTAAAAATAACAGCTTTATTAAGATATAATGCAGGCTGAGATTGTGGCTCAGTGGTAGAGTGCTTGTCTCGCATGTGTGAGGCACTGGGTTCAATCCTCAGCACCACATAAAAATAAATAATTAAAGGTATTATATCCATCTACAACTAAAAACAAATATTAATTAAAAATATATAATGCACCAAATTTAAGGTATACATTTCAGAGGTTTTTAATATATTCACCCATACCACTATCCAATTATAGAGCCTTTTCATCACCTCAAAAAGAAACTTCACCCTATTTCTCTCTCTTTTTAGCTCTTGGCAACCACTAATCTATTTTTTATTTCTACGGATTTGCTTGTTCTGGACATTTCATACCAATGGAACATGTCATTATCTGCTATTAAATAGAACACAGGTTCACATTTCAGTAAGATAATGCTGGCAGAAATGAGGAAGATGAGTTATGGGAGGCCAACTCTGGAAGCACACAGACCAGTTAGCACAGTATTGAAACATTCAGAGGAAGAATGATAAGGCCCTCAACTAGGGCAACAGTAATAGGAATAAAAAGAGAGGGACCAGTTTGAAAATGTTTAGAAGTTAAAATTGGTGGAAATAAGAGTAAAAAGTCTAGGATGAATTCCAGGTTTCTAGTTTAGTAAACTGGGTAGAAAGTGGCAATACCAAAAGACATAAAAATAAAAGCTAGGGGCTTGTGGGTGTAACTCAGTGGTAGAGCCTGTGCTTAGCATGCTTGAGGTCCTGGGTTCAATTACCAACACATGTGTGCACGTATACAAAACTAAAAAACAAAACGAACATAAAAAAATAGTTTTCTAAGTAAAATATTGGGGTTTTTTTTTTTTGGGGGGGGGATGAGTTCAGGTTTGTATGAATGGAGTTCAATATGAGTAATCCAGGAGATGTCCAGAAGATTAGATATGCAACTTACCAAAAAAAAAAGTGGGGGGCTAGGGCTCAGTATATACATTTGAGTCATCAGCACAGAGGTGGTAATTAGAAATGGAGTACCAGAAGAGCATATAGGTCCAAGACAGTACTCTTGAAAGCATCATCTATGGGATGGGAAGAAGAGCCTCCATTGAAGTCTGCAGAGTAGCCAAAGGTAGAGAAGGGAACCCAAAACTGTAGAATCATAGAAGCCAGTTGAGAATAAAAAAGTTGTGGGAATAGTCTCCAACTAGGTAGTCTTAGCTGCATGGCTCTGACTGCCATATTCTGTACATACCCAATACTAACACAATTCTTGAATCATACACAGATGAAGAAAGTAATTAACTGTGGCATGAACAGAAAGACCAAATAACCTAAGAACTATTTTTGTCTATTGAGCTGTTAGGGAACTCACTGGGATCTTCAATGAGAATATTTCCAGCAGAAGCCACTGAGTGTAAAAAAAAAAAAAAGTGTCGCAAGCTAAACCTGACTAGCTTAGTGTTTTGTTTGTTTTGGTACTGGGTAGGAATGCTTTACCACTGAACTATATTCCCGGTCCTTTTGTTGAGGCAGTGTCTCAGTTGCTGAGGCCTCTCAGCCTCCTGAGTCACTAGGAAGACAGGCATGCACCTCTATGGCTGGTTTAGCTTAGATTTCTTAAAGGGCAGGCTCGGGGTTTTTGGGAAACTTGAAGCTAATCCTGGTCAGGGCTCCTCATTTTTCTTATCACCTCAGATGTAGACTATTTGACTTTTTTTTTTGGTTCCAATGACCAACTACTGGCTATGGAGAAACCTTAAGAGAAGTGGCGGTCCATTCCCACTCTAGGAACACTAGGCTATGCAACCTTAACCCACACTGTAGGTCAATGATCATTCCTGCCTTAGCCATTTCTTAGCTGCTTCTGGAGATGCTACTCAGAAGTCACTTTCTACTAGATGGGTGATTTGCAGAAAGTGAACAGGCCTCTATGAATATGAATATGGGGTAGAAACTGAACAGCATTGACAAGGGTGGTATACTATAGCCACATTCTATTCCTATCCTGCTGCTCCCAAGCTGGCTTTAATAGGGTTGTTTCTAATAGTAAATAGGACTTTAGTCCAAGCCTTAGAGACAAAGAGTCTAAGTTGTTGGTGAAATAGGAGGAGAAAGGAAAAGAGACATGATAGGATAGTGCCCTTTACCCATGGTTTTGGCTAATGCAGACTGGCATAGGGCCCATTTCTTATCAAGTCAGGGAGTTGGGATGCTGATTCGGCAGGACTGATGGGAGGGTCAAAGCCAGGACAAGCACAAGGACAGTCAGTCCTTCTTGGAAGCCAGACGATGTATATGTACTTGGGATCCAGGGTAGGAAGTGTGGTGAAATCACAGGCTCCTTCCAGCTTGAGGAAGAATGGTGTAATCACATCAAGGCCAGAATAATTAATGTGTACTTGATGCTGAGTAAGCAAGAGGTGACTTGACAATGTCTTGGCAACTAGACAACAAGGTTGGCAAGGGAAAGGGGGCTGGTCTTGGTCAGATCGGGCCTTACTGGCCCCAGAAAAGTTTCCGTAAGCCAAGGATTCCTGATCTCTGCTGCCTCTGGAGGAAGGGGTGGGGTGAGAATACCTCCTAAGCCAAAGTGGCTTAGGGTTATTTTGAATGCAGCTATTTGGGGAGAGCTGGTTGCTGCTTTATGTTTGTTTATAGGTCATTTGGATACACTCTTTCTCTGCAGATAACAGCATTTGTTCAGTGAACATATCCTTAGTCTGACTTATGAATTAAATATGGGGAGGAAGAAAGGACCAAACCAGAATCTGCTCCTGAGGTGTTCATAACCTCTGCTAGACTGTAAGAGGAAATAGCATACAGGAGCCAAAGAAGTTGAGAAAAGAGGGAGATATAAAGGTGAGGACTTAAGAGCAATTTGCCTGAAAAGACATAAAAATTTCTTAGGTAAAAGGGAGAACTGGATGAGGATGTGGGGGGTGTGGCTCAGTGGTAGAGTGCATGATTAGCACACATGGGACCCCAGGTTTGATCCCAGCACTACATGAGAAAGAATGAATTCAGACCATCCCAAATGAAAGGGAATGGTTTAAGCAAAGGCAAAGGTTTGGAGGGCTTGTTCATTCTTGAAGTCAGACTTGTTTAAGACAAATTGGATGGGGGAATGCATAGGGATTCCAGGAGCAGCGAGGTGTCAGGTAGAGGTAGGCCAATTGGAGGAGCCAGATCTCTTTTTGCAGTGCTAGGGATCAAACTGAGGGCCTCACACATGCTAAGCACACACTCTGCAACTGAGCTATACCCCCAGCCAGATCAAACTTTTCATCCCAGGAAATGAAGTCACTTGTAATTGGTGGGCAGTGAAAGTTAGTGTAGGCTAGAGTACTTGTCCTAGTTTACCTCACTTGGCAAGTTAAGGCCTGGGACTAGGGTCTGTGCACTCTGAGAAAAGAGGAAGGGAGGCCAAGGACCTGATAGTCTGTCCTACACTATCAGCTTCAAGAGGACAAGGGTTTCTGTTTTGTTTATTGAGATATCTCTGGCTAAGAACATAAAAAGCAAGGGTAAATATTTGAGTTTAGAGACTGAAGTGACACCTAGGGTAGCCACTGAAGTTCCAGAGCTGACTCATCTCTTATGGCTGTCTTAAAGCCTCCATTTCTGACCACTTGAAGTCAGTCAGTGTAGAATGTAGTTCACCAAGAAGCCCTATACTAGGGAGGCATAGGTGATAACTCTATAGCTGGCTAATTCCCACTTGTGAACCATCTTCTTTTCTTTGGGACCTCTAGAACTGCCTGATAAAGAGAGATGAGAATGGTTATTCTGCAGTGGTGGCTGACTTTGGCCTAGCTGAGAAGATTCCTGATGCCAGGTGAGTAGTCCTAATGGATGCTAGGGCTGCAGAGCAGATTGTTAGGGGAAAATCCCGCTTCCTCCCTGGAGGCTAGGACTTGATCACAATAGTTCAGTGACTGACTTCAGTCAGTCCTACTCTGTACCCATCCATGGGAAATAAGAATTTCCAACATTCAGAAAATTTCCAGTGTGCCAGGCAGTGGTGAATTCATTTTCCTTATAATCTCACCCCACAGCATGGGAAATGAGAAGCTGGCTGTGGTGGGATCACCCTTCTGGATGGCACCCGAGGTTCTCCGAGATGAGCCCTATAATGAGAAGGTAAGTCTGGAGGATCTGGAGACCTAGTTCTCTTTAGAATCCACTTTTAGCAGAAGGTACTAAGGGTCAACCTTTATGTTCAGGTTAAGGAACATTCTTTTTGCCAAAAGCAGCGATGGCATCTGGCAATTGCCCAGTGAATGATTTATATGGGCTATAAGTCCTAGGTCTGGGCTTTTAAGACATGGGGGAAGATACCCCTATCTTCTCGTCATTGAGAGGGCAACTGAAGTCTGATTACCCACCAGGCAGATGTGTTCTCTTATGGTATCATCCTCTGCGAAATCATCGCCCGCATCCAGGCTGATCCAGACTATCTTCCCCGCACAGAGGTGAGCTACAGGCTTGGGGCCCAGTACCACTGGGACGGGGCTGGTTTGAGCCTATAGAACTATTTTGTCCTTGGGGTGGAGTTGCTGGTACTCATTCTGTGGCTACTTCTGAGAGGCAGCTCCCAGCCTCCTCTTTTGAACAGGCCAGGATGGGTGGGGGATTAATGACCTGTCTACCCATGTCCCTGTACCCACCCCACCATACCCATCCACAGAATTTCGGGCTGGACTATGACGCTTTCCAGCACATGGTGGGAGACTGTCCCCCAGACTTTCTGCAGCTCACCTTCAACTGCTGTAATGTGAGTGTCTTTCTCCCTGTGGCTTTGGTCAGGGGCTGTCTGAATCCTTTTCCACCTGGTTAAGACCATAGGGAGAGGCAGCTGATTAGCCTCATGAGGGGACACATTTTCACTGGATGTATAACACCAACTACACTTCCTCTTCTGGGCCTGGCCAGGGTCTCCAGAGCCCTGGACCAAGGGAAGATAAAAACAGCTTTGTATTACCCAATAATCCTCAGCTTGCAGGGCAGACCTACCACTCCTTGCATTTGGGTATTGAAAGAACTTTGGTCAGGTTTTATTGTTGGACTGTGGGTTACGCTTGTTCTGAGGCACATGGAGGAAATGCTTGTTGGCCTTCATTTTATATAGCTAGATAGCCAGGCTAGATCTGTTAGGACAAAAGAGTAGCTAGGCTTTGTTCATGTAATTCCCCAAAATAGATCAGTATCAGAACTCAAGAAAAACAGAAGAAACCAATGTGAGCGTACACTTTTGGAGGGTTGTATTCCAAACAAGGGGATAAGACACACAAAAAAAGAACTAAGATAGTAAAAGATAATGACAGTAGCATCTTTCCTGCCTTATCCCTGGGAATCATTCTCATGGCCTAGGGCCTCGGGAAAATCTCAAAAAAGCTGCACATCTGCCTCTTAAAAGATGCTAGAAACACATTCAAATTCCACCTGTGGAGTGGGAGGAGGGCGGAGCTCATGGCTGGTGTGGATGCCTACAGATGGACCCCAAACTGCGTCCATCCTTTGTGGAGATTGAGAAGACCCTGGAGGAAATTATGAACCGCCTACAGGAAGAAGAGCTGGAGAGGGACAAGAAGCTGCAACCCACAGCAAAGGGTAAGAGATCATAGACAATCCAAATTGACCCCAACAGAAGAAATTAGTCTATGGGATCTACCCCCCAGGGCTGTGATTGCAAGAACTTGGGTCTAGAAGGAAGAGGGGCAGGAGATCACGGGGGAAAAAGTACTGGACTCTTTTTTATTAAAGAGTTGTGACTTGACTTACTGCTTTCCTTCTGAGTGTTTCCTCATTGATGAAATGGGACATCAGATCCTACTTTGCTTTCCTGAGTAAAAACACTAATGAAGTGGTACTTTTGTTGATTATGACTACTGAGAATAACCCAGACCTGACTCACTGTTCTTTAGGACCCTTAGAGAAAGTGCCTTCGGGGAAGAGGCTGAGCTCACTGGATGACAAGATCCCCCACAAGTCACCACGTCCAAGACGTACTATTTGGCTGTCTCGAAGCCAGTCAGACATCTTTTCTCGTAAACCCCCACGTACAGTGAGTGTCTTGGACCCCTATTACCAGCCACCAAGAGATGGTGCTACCCGTACCCCCAAAGTCAACCCTTTCAGTGCTCGTCAGGACCTCAAGGGCGGCAAGATCAAGCTCTTTGACCTACCCAGCAAGTCTGTAATCTCCCTGGTATTTGACCTGGATGCACCAGGGCCTAGAACTACACCCCTAGCTGACTGGCAAGAGCCCTTGGCCCCACCTGCTCGCCGATGGCGCTCTTTGCCTGGTTCACCAGAGTTCTTGCATCAGGAGGCCTGTCCATTTGTGTGCCATGAAGAATCACTATCTGATGGGCCCCCACCAAGACTCAGTAGTCTCAAGTACAGGGTAAGAGAGATCCCGCCATTCCGGGCAGCTGCTCCAGCCCATGAGGCCATGGACTGCTCTACTCCCCAGGAAGAAAACGGTTTTGGGCCCAAGCCCCAGGAGACAAGCCCATATTGCAGAAGTGCCTCTGAGGAAATGGAGGTAGAAGAAGGCAAGCCAAGAAACTTGGCTGCAGTCCCCTAATCTATCTCGAGCATAGGACTGCAAGTCCAGGGAGAACAGGATGGGTAAGGGGGTTTAGTCCCTGTCTTACCTTGGGGATGGACCTTCAGTTGAAGCCATAGGGACCCCTTGGTGCACATCCTCCACTCATCCCTGGAGCCTGGCGAGCAGGTCAAGCCAGGCTAAACTTTTGGGTTCCTATTTACCCAATGGCTGCATGAGAGGGAAGGCAGCAGTGAGAGGCCTTCCTAGTTAGGGCCAACTGGTGATGTTAAACAAGGAGCTCTAGTTTCTACCTGACCCAAGTATAATTCCCCAGACAGGACCAGAGAACTCTTAGTTGTAGGCTGAGCTGGCAGGCGGTATTACCCTGGTTCTTCTACCATCCCAAATCTATGTTGCCTTTTTGGGGGGCATATAAGCTACCGGATGGAACTTGGAGCTGACCAGGAAATGATAAAGGGCTGAAGACTGGGGTGCTTCTTGCCAGTATGTCTAAGACACTTGAATAATTGCTGTTTGCACTTACTGCATGGTCAGACCACATCACTACGTTTCTATGCAGGGGGAGGGCAAGGCAGTGTGGTGGTCATGGCTCTTAGCTAACCCATTCAAAGAACTTTTCCAGTTGATTAATCTATTTTCATATTTATAAAGGAGTCTTAATGTTCTGCCTCATTAAGACTTTCAACCTTGTGGTTGGGAGTGGGGCTGGTTTTGTAGGCCCTAGGGCCTGCTCATATCAACAGGTGATAAACACCCAGTTGGTTAAATGGTTTATACTTGGACTGATTTTTTTCCCCTTCCTGCTATAGCTGGAGCTTCGGGAACAGTCTGTCCTTACAGAGCCGCAATAAGAAATAACCAAAGAATGAAGTTGGTCAAATATTTTCATAACTCGTTTCTGTTGATTTTTTGGTAAAACTCTTCCAAGACACTTTCAGATTTAAAAATAAAGTTGGTGTTGCAGCTGGTCAGCCTTCTTACTTGTACCCTCATACCTCAGCCTCTGGGGTAAAGGAAAAGGTCCAGGGGCAATGCAGCCAGTATCTGTTAGGCTCTCCCACCTTAACTCTATGTAGCTGAGTGTGACATTCACAGGCTAGAGAGACCCAAACAACTCCTTCTACTCTCAGCTTTTCTTCCTGGGCTGAATAAATTGGGTCAGCTGCTGCCCCAAGCCAGCTTCATCTTCTGATTGTGGGCTTTGGAGGAACGAGAGAACTGGCTCTTGGCCACTGTGAGGGGGACAGCTTTGCCACTCAGATATACCTTGTTGTGACATTCGGGTAGCCAGGGTTCAGAGCTGCAGGACTGTGGTCCCTGGATCACTCCCACATAGGCCATCACATAACCTGTCATAAAGGCATCAAAACCAGCCCGGTGCAATCCATCCCCAGGCACTGGGTTAAGACAGGCTTGGCCCCCTGGCACTTCTGAGGTAGCCATGTCAGTAGTTTCATACCTTGTTGCTTTAAGCTCCTTCTCCAAGTCATTTTTGTGATCTTGATCAGAGCCGGGCTGGTCCTTTTTATCAACCTCAGCCACTTTCTGATCAATTTCCTCAGCCTTTAGGTCCCCATGGACTTGCTTTGTGGGAGGACCATCCTCAGCTTCCCCGGAGGTCTGTGTCCCAGGCAGGCTCAACAAAGCCCTTCTACGTTTTTCCCTACGTCGTCGCCGCCGCCGCTTATCCTCTATCACAGCCTCATCAGTGTCAATGATAAGATCAATATCATGGGACCGAGGACACTGTGATCCCATGGGGCACCAGCCATAGGCCTAGAGGTAGGAAAGAGGGCTTATATAAAGGAGTTTCAAATATCAGAACTTCCCCTCTCCCAGGAAATGAGCAAGTGGTCTCACCGAGAAGTTGTCACAGATACTGGTGGGATGAGGACGGTGAGTTGCAGGGGTCATGCAGCAGCGATAGTCAATATGAGCCCTCATGCTAGAAGGATAGCTGCAGAACTCCAGGGTAAGGTGTGGGTTGCCACCTGCCCGCTGCTTCCCATTTTCCCGCTCACTACAAAAGTGCAAGAAGGTATTGGTCTACTAGATCAAAGAGAACAGGGATTTTTGTCTGCTGAATCTTAAAACAGTGCCTAGCACATGGTAAGTGCTTGACAAACATCTTAAGTGAATGAAACAGACTCATACTAGGCCCCACCCCTTTCCCTCAACCATTCCCTCACCATTTCCGGAATGCATATTCTAAGTAGGAGGCCGTGAAGCGGGCATGAAACTCAGCAGCATATTTGGTATCATAAATGCCTGACGGGAACATCTCACAAAGGTCAGCAGTGAAGGTTCCCAGGCTTTCAGGCAGGTGTGCATAGAAGTTCTGGTACAGGAACACCAAGTCTATAAGGCCATTATGCAGCACAAGGGGCCGACGGGCCCGAATTATCTCCAGGAACAGTGTCCGTACTGACTGGCTCTGGCTCTCATTACCCTAGGTGGAAGGGAAGGGGTCAGATAGACTCCTCTACAGGACATTAATCCCAGGTTTCCCCACCTGGAAAATTTTCCCTTGTTATCTAATCCGATGTCACCCACCCTTGTATTAATTTGTCTTGTTTTCCCATATTGTCATTAGTTATTTCCCATACTCACATAAGCAAATTCTTCTCCGGCATCTAGCCTAGGGTAGGAAGAAATAAAGTCACTTGAGCGCCAGACTCAAGGTTAAGGAAGCTGAAGTCCTACCTTGTCATTGCCCTTATGGTAGGGTATGCCTTGGGCATACTGGCGATTAAAGTTGAAGCCATGCTGCACCAGGAACTGCACAGACTTTGGTTCTATAACATATTCCTCCATGCACAGCAGGGTGAGATTGAACACCTGGACCAGGTAAGAGTGTTCACCCTGAAAGAGAAAGATATCTGTTATATCAAGATTTGGAAGAAGAAATCCTCACACCTGATGTTCCCCTGCAACTCAACCCTCCTCCCAACAGCCACAAACTTGGGACAGGAGTGAGACAGCTCCTACCTTGTCAGGCTGCAGCTTGAAGCAAGCAAGGCCCAAGGAGAGGATAGAACGGGTCCTAGCAGCATGACACACAGCCTTGTAACGTTCCTCGATGCACCTTGGGGTTGGTTTTGAGGGCAGTTATGGCTGAATTACTTCATGAAAGAACCAAACCATCCAGGACTGTGACTCCCCACACACTCCAGGGTTGATATCTGCCCCTCCTGCCAGGGCTAGAACTAAAGATTTAATACTTACTGGTTCAGCAAACTCTTTCTGTCTCCAAGCCCACTCAGTTCCTATGGGTAGATTAAGGAAGGGCTGTGAGTGGCCCCCCAGTACCAGTCCCTTCAAAACCACCTGTCCTCCCTGTTTCCCATCTCATACCGTGTCCACAGCCACAAAGCTAGCAGTCTTTATGGCTAACAAGAGGGATGGCCACATCTCCTTGAAGTTGTCACTTTGCACATCCACCACAGGAACCTGGATTAACTCATCCCCAGATTTTGGGCATTTGTTGATACAACCTGGGTATAAGAATGGTGATCAATGTGCATGCTCCCAGGGGAACAGACACCAAGCTAGCCATAGGGGTTGGGTTCCGATGTTAGCTTTTCTCTTAAACCTTTATGTCCAAAGTGCTTCACTGGAATGGACAGTGCCCTGAATTTGGGGAAAGTCTTTAAAGTAAGACTTCCTCCTCAGCATAAATCAGTAGAAAGATAAACAAGGTATTCGAGGTTTCTTTTCCCGCTCCCTTTAGTCAATATTTCGCAGGGTTTGAGGATGAGTTCCCTTAAACTCCCTAAAGGCGCCTCACTACTGTTCTTATGGTGGCCCCCGCACCCAAAAGCTGTTCCTAGCATGCCCCATCGCCTGATAAATATTGGCCCACACCAGAGCTCTCAATACGTCCTACTTCCTTTCGACCACCACGTGTAACTTGCCCCATTTAAACAAATCATAAGAGTTCCATCCAGACCACATCTCCCGACAGGCCCCACCAGCCCTACGTTCCCAACACTCCCAAGCTTTGCAGCTGAGCGCGCAGCTCGTGGCTGCTTCCGAAGAAAGGAGTTACTTTTCTGAAGGTTAAGGTCTGTCTCTATCAACCAGCCCGAGGTCTTCCCCTCCCCCAGAGCACATAAACTTCTAGAGCGGCCCTTGGGAAGTCGCTCACCGTCTGAGGCCGCTGGAGCTGAAGCTGCGCCATCGTCACTGTCGGCAGCCATGACGCAGAGCGTGCCGCGCGTCCCTCTCTTGAGCTGCCGGAAGACTTCCGTTTAGTCTCCTGGCTCGACTCCGGCGGTCGAGAATGGGGCGGGGTCTCACGCTTGGGGTCGCAGTAGGGTTGGACTTCCGTTCAGACCTCCCGGGCCCTGTGCAGGGAAGTGGGCCCGGCCCGCGCTGAGAGCCTATTGGCTGGTGCTGCGGACTTCCCGCCTGGATTGGCCGGAGCCACGCCCCTCGGTGTTGCGCGGGAGCCGGCGGAGGAGGTAATTTTTCTTACCACGCGCGGCCTGGGGAGGGTGGGAACCCAGTCTTAACGCCTGCGGTGTTTGTCTGCACCGTTCCGGAATGCTTTGGGTGGGCAGGGCGGGATTCCCAAAAGAGGGGGCACTGCCTGAACTGAGCTTAAAATATGCTTATGAGTTAGGCCAGAAGAAGGGCATTGGGGGAAAGAAAGGTGTTCTGGGCGTGGGCAGATTCCCTGGAAAGATGGAGAGCTTAGTGCGGGCGGAGAGCATTCCACACAACAAGGATGCTGAGGTTATAAAGCGACTGACTAATAGGGAAGCATTTGAAAAAGTCCAAGCGATGAAGTAAAATAGAATTAAGGTTCTGGTAGTGGGGATGATGAGGAAGGGTCCATTTGGAAAGCAATTAGAAAGTATAGTTGACCTAGACGGTGTTTGGGCGTGACTCTTACTACCGTGAGAGAGGAGAGAGGTATTAGGAGTAGTAGTCTCTTCCCAGGGACTCTAGTTTTCATTCCCTGGGCCCAGCAACTGATTCTCCTTGTTTATTTTTTCTAGGGCATCTTTTAAGTTTTCTCCCCCTACTGAGTCCTTTTCGTCATTATTGAGTTGCTTGGACTTATCCCCTTCTTTTTAAAAAAGAAACACCGTCCTCCATTCCATTAATTAAATTAACAAACATTTATAGTGTTTACCTGCCTTTGGCTTTGAGGACACAACAATTAACAGAAGAGATCTAGTCCTGGTCCTCCTGGAGGTTTTTTTTTGTTGTTGTTGTTTTGTTTTTGTTTTTTGGTTTGTTTGTTTTTTACAGTCAAGTAGGGTGAGCAGGGCTGGATTATGGCTCAGTAGTAGAGGCACTGGGTTTGATCCTCAGCACCACATAAAAATAAATAAAAGTATTGTGTCCATCTACAACTAAAGATATATATATTTTTAAAGTAGGGTAAGCAGACACTAACTGGAAGAATCACAATTAAGTGTGAAATTACAGTTAACAGCTATAATGGAGGGTTGGGATTGTGGCTCAGTGGCAGAGTGCTTGCCTCACACTTGTGAGCCTCAGCATCACATAAAAATAAATAAAATAAAGGTACTGTGTCCATCAAAACTAAAAAATATTAAAAAAAAAAAAAAAGCTATAATGGAGACCTAAGAGAGTAAGGTGCTTGAACATTTAAGCCAAAACCTAAAAAATGATTGGATATTAGGAAGAACATAGAAAAGCTCTCTCCAAGCAGAGGAAATGGAGTGTATGAGGCCTCAAAGTGGACAGACAACTTTGGAAATTTAAGCAACTAAATTCAGGTAAATGTGGCTTGAGCATAGTAAGAGGAGAGGATGAAACAAGTGCGGCCCTGGTACATGGACCTTCAAGTCTATGTTAACAGTATTGACTCATTCTTTTTTTTTTTAATATTTATTTTTTAGTTTTAGGTGGACACAATATCTTTATTTTACATTTATGTGGTGCTGAGCATCAAACCCAGTGTCTCACACATGCTAGGCAAGCACTCTACCACTGAGCTACAACCACAGCCCCAAATATTACGTTAATAAGACCTACCTTGACCACATTATTTAAAATTGCAACATTTCATTCCCATTCTGGCATTTTATGCCCTTCATTTTCTCTACTTTTCCTCTTTATGCTAATAGTATTGCCTTCTAACATCCCATATAATTTACTTATTATGTGTTTGTATTGTCTACCCTATTAGAATATAAGCTCCATGAGGACAGGAATTTTTGATTTTTTTTTTTTTTTTAGTTGTAGGTGGACACAATACCTTTATTTTATTTATTTATATGTGGTGCTGAGGATCAAACCCAGGGCCTCACACATGCTTGGCAAGTGCTGTACCACTGAGCCACAACCCCAGCCCAGGAATCTTTGATGGTTTGTGGTTTGTTTACTGAATAAACAGCTTGACACGTAGTAGACAATCCATATATATTTGTTTAAGGAATTAATGGGAAGCCATTAAAGGTTTTAAGAAAGGAATTGACATGATCATGTCTTGAAAAGGTTACTTTGCTCTTTGGAAAATTGTAGAATAAATTGTGGAAATGAGTGAGTTTGGTAAAAGAAGTCTGGCCATGAAGGGGAGGAGAGTGGGTCTTGGTTGGAAGATTGGAGGAACAGGACCCTGGGGAAAAAGAGAGATCCCTCCTTCACATAAAAGGAGAAAGAAGGAGGTCAATGCAAATGGAGGGAGGTTTGTATTGTTTTTTTCACTGAAGGAGGCTCTTTTATTTATTTTTTTAGTTGTCGGTGGACCTTTAATTTTATTTATTTATGTGTGGTGCTGAGAATTGAACCCAGTACCTCACACATGCTAGGCAAGTAGTCTACCACTGAGCTACAACCTCAGCCCCAGGAAGCAAGCTCTTTTGATGAAAATGAGATGGTAAAGTTGAAACCTTGAGGTAAGAGTTTGAAATAGGCTTGGGATTGCAGCATAGCCAGAGTATAAGAGTGCACACTCAGTTTGAAAGATCAAGTTATTTAATCTCTACAAACCTTCATTTTCTCATAGCTAAAATGGAGGTAGGCCAGCTACTGTGGTGCATGCCTGTAATCCTGGAGGATCATAAGTTCAAAGCCAGCCTCAGCAACTTAGCAAGAAAAAAAATAAAAAGGGCTGAAGATGGAGTTCGGTGGCTAAGCATTCTTGGGTTCAATTCCCAGACCATAAATAAATAAATGGAAGCAGTAGTAGTAAATAAATAAATAAAATGGAGGCAGTAGTAGTACCTGCCTTGGGGAGCCATCAGGAAATTGAAACACTTCATGGGGTCTTACATAAACACTGTTAGCCTCTTTTTTTCCGTTAGAGAAAAGGCAGCCAGAAGAACAGTCAGAGCAGTGACCTTATTGCTAATGGTCAGTTAGTAATAATTGCTAGATCAGAAAGTTATTAGGAATAAAAGTAGTTCATCTCTTCTCCCATTGATTTGCCATTTAGTCTTAGGCAAATCTTTTTCCCTCTCTGATCCTTGGTTTCTCCTTTCTATCAAATAAAGGTTTTAGTGTAACCATGAAATATTTCTAAGTGGAGAAACCTCCCACCCACCCTATGCCCCTAGATACCTTGAAACAACAACATCATAATAAGCATCAGGAACCCGTAAATACTCCCCAACAGAAGACTTTGGTCCTTGGCCCATATTGACCCTCGCTTGTTACTCTGAATTTCTCATGCTAGTACTCCTGTGCTGGTCATGCCTCTCAGTGCCACAGAGAGCCAAGAGCAAACCCTAGGTGTCTTGAGAGTACATGAGAAAAAATAGATACTCTGTGAGTGGTATAGGGATAGAAGTGACTGTAACTACTGTGAGGCCCCAAGATTCAGTCTCATTGTGACCAACTACTTGGGCTGGGTCTTTTTCTTCCAGGCCATCATGAGGAAACTTCAAGCAGCTGTGGGAAGTAATTTGGGAAAGCAGGCAGCCAGCCAGGAGAGAAGGAAGAAACGTGCCCCCAATAGTAGCCAGGCCAAGCCTTCTGCTCCTAAGGGTAAGGAGCTTGGTCCTAGCCAAAGACTCCAGAGGCTGGTTTCATTGGCTGTGAAAGGGTGCAGATTTGGACTGAGAAGGGAACCTGGTATGACTTAAAGCATTAAGACACTATTTAAGGGCATAATTCTGTGTTGCTGTGTGACTTTGGGATAATTGCTCTAATTGGCTACTTTTTTTTACCAATAATACAGAGCAATAGCCTATGCTTTTCTTCCCTCATGTGACTTTCATGGGATCAAATGAGTTTATGAGCCTGAAAGTGTTTTGTAAATAGGGAACCCTGCATAGATATTTATCATGTCTAACTAAAACTGTTGGGTTTTCATCATGACCCAGAGACAACAGAGCCAGCAGTATCACTCTGAGAAAATTAAGGCCATAAATTGGGTCAATGCTACATACAGCTAGACAACTGTGGTTGACTCTAGCTCCAAAGCTTAAGCGCTAGACTGGGAGTAGGGGAGGTCCTGTATAGAGTACACCGCCACAGGCTTCTATGTCCTGGGTTCCTCCTGAGGTGGGTTCCCTATGCAGGGAGGATCTCTGAGTGTCCTGGGACTCCTGCAGACCTGGCCAATCAGCAAGAAGAGAAGATATTTCAGGCCTCTGTCTCCCCGTACCATCTATTCAGAAATAGAACTGAAATAACAGCCTTCAGGAAGAGCCTACTGAGCTGGTATGACACAGAGAAGCGGGACCTACCCTGGAGAAGACAGGTAAGCAGATGAGGAACAAGGAGGGTTGGGCAGGAGAATGGCATCCAGGACCTTCCATACTAACTTCCCACCTGGGCTTGCACTGACAGGCAGAGGATGAGGCAGACCTGGATAGGCGAGCATATGCTGGTCAGTACATCTCCTGAAAGCAGGGGTACCTTGCCTGGAAATGTACAGGTCTGGGGCTGTGGGTTAGGAACAAGGCAGGTTAGCAGTACTCTCATGCCAACCCTTCTCCCCTAGTGTGGGTGTCAGAGGTTATGCTGCAGCAGACCCAGGTTGCCACAGTGATCAACTACTATACCCGGTGGATGCAGGTGACACCAGGGAAAAGAGGGGAGGGTTGGGCCAGACCCCAGAAAAGAGCCTATACTTTGGGATGTGTGTAGAGAAATCTTCCTTCACTGCCCTAACCCTTGATCTCTTCTTCTTTTCTGCTTTGGAACTATAGAAATGGCCAACACTGCAGAACCTGGCCAATGCTTCTCTGGAGGTAAAAGCTATCCTTGGGTAGTGAGAATGGGGACAACTGAGGGACTGACCACTTATCTCTTTGACCTGTGACTCCACCTACAGGAGGTGAACCAACTTTGGGCTGGTCTGGGCTACTATTCTCGAGGCCGGCGACTACAGGAGGGAGCTCGGAAGGTAAGGGGTTGCCAAGGGCAGGGTGTAGAAGCCTGGGGCCTCAAGTGTTTCACAACCTTAAACCTTACCCCAATCAGGTGGTAGAAGAGCTAGGGGGCCACATGCCCCGTACAGCAGACACCCTACAGCAGCTGCTACCTGGTGTGGGGCGGTACACAGCCGGAGCCATTGCTTCCATTGCCTTTGGTCAGGTGAGACCATTTCCCACCCACACTTTGTGTGTACTATCTCCCAGCCAAGGCTAAGTTCTGAACTTCTCTGTACAAGGCAACCGGTGTGGTGGATGGGAATGTAGTACGGGTGCTGTGCCGTGTCCGAGCCATTGGTGCTGATCCCAAGAGCACCCTTGTCTCTCAGCATCTCTGGTATGATACTGGAATAATGGGGGACTATGGGAGGGGTATCTTCAAAGGGTCTTTTCCTCACAGAGGTGTTCTCTTCTTGTAGGAGCCTAGCCCAGCAGCTAGTGGATCCAAACCGACCAGGGGACTTTAATCAAGCAGCCATGGACCTGGGGGCCACAGTGTGCACCCCACAGCGGCCTCTCTGCAGCCAGTGCCCTGTGCAGAGCTTGTGCAGGGCACGCCAGAGGGTGAGCCTCCTGGGGAGGGAGCACTCAGGAATCCTAGGGTATGGCCCTTGCCCCATGACACCCCACCCTGTCTCTCAGGTAGAGCAGGAACAGTTCTCAGCTTCATGGAACCTGCAAGGCACTCTTGACGTGGAGGACTGCAGTGAGTGCGGCCTTAACCCCAACCCCACCCTCTCCTGCCCCTGTCAGGGAGCTGCCTGTAGTTCTTTCTGAACTAGTAAAATCCTGCTGAGCAAGATCCTGCTGAGCCAGGCCAAGCCTGCTTTCTGGGCTTGGCACCTAAGCCTTCCTGGACTGAGCAGGGCTTGGGGATCTCTGTTTCCAGCTCCCATCACTGGAAAGTGCCAGCTGTGCCTGCCTTCCACAGAACCCTGGAACCACACGTTGGGAGTGGCCAACTTTCCCAGAAAGGCCAGCCGCAGGCCCCCCAGGGAGGAGTACCTGGCCATCTGTGTTCTGGAGCAGCCCAGAGCCCTTGGGGGTACCCATATTCTGCTGGTGCAGAGGCCTAGCTCAGGTACCCGGATGCTGGGAGTAAAGTGGCACAAT
Organism: Marmota flaviventris; assembly: GCF_047511675.1. NCBI lineage: Eukaryota > Metazoa > Chordata > Mammalia > Rodentia > Sciuridae > Marmota > Marmota flaviventris. Next base: position 34,935,526 of record NC_092507.1, on the reverse strand, counting down.
CAACAAGGAGGAGTAGAGAGAGGAGTCAGCAGCTAAGGCCTGACCCATACCTGGCTGCCCTCCCTCTCAGGTCTGCTGGCAGGACTATGGGAGTTCCCGTCCGTGACCTTGGAGCACTCAGGACAGCATCAGCACAAGGACCTGCTGCAGAAACTACAGAGTTGGACTGGGCCTCTCCTTGCTACCCACCTCCAGTACCTTGGAGAGGTAAGTAAAAGTGGAGGGACCAGGACTGATGACCTCTGTGGCCACATCCACAGATCTATTTCAACCCCCTGATCCTCCTCCCAGGTGAGCCACACTTTCTCTCATATCAAGCTGACATATCAAGTATATGGTCTGGCCCTGGAAGGGCAGACCCCAGTGACCACACCACCTGGTGCTCGATGGCTGACTCGAGAGGAATTTCACACCGCAGCTGTTTCTACTGCCATGAAAAAGGTACTACCTTTGTCTTCATTTCCCCTTTTGTTTCCTACATTGTCTATATGAACCGATTACTGTGTAAATAGGAACACACACATACACACACACACACACACACACATTTTAAGCTAAAGTACTGGGGCATAATGTCAAGGGCAGAAAATAGAAGTTTGGCTCTTTTGGAGAAGATGCCAGCCCTGTCCTTACCCCTTACTCTTGGCTAGGTGTTCCGTGTATATGAGGACCATCAGCCAGGGACCTGCAAGGTAAGTCTCATGGCCCTTAAAGTAATGAGGGCAATACAGTGTGAAATGTTTGTGCAAAGGTAGGGCATTATGCAGTCTGCAATGCCCAAGGAGCCATGAACGTTTGGTTAGCTGGAGAAGTTGGCAGAGCCTGCCCAGGTCAGCCAAAGCATAAAAACCAAGCTGCCAAAGCATTTAAGGTGGAAGAGAGGAGCCAGATTTGTACCTCAGGAAGATTTCCTCAGGCTGCTTTTTGTAGAGTTAGGCACAGATAAGATATTTGGAGGCAGCTCTACATATCAGGATAGAACCTGAGCTAGATTAATAAAGAGGAGATGCTGGAAAGAATTCCATGATGTCCTCTCCTCAGTACCTCCCTCTTTTGGCTTCTACACAGGGTTCCAAAAGGTCTCAATTGTCTTCTCCATCCAGCCAGAAAAAGCCCAGCTGGAAAAAGCCCAACCGGGGCCAGCAAGTCCTGGATAGTTTCTTTTGGCCTCATGTCCCCACTGACACACCCAGCCTCAACAGTGCAGCCCAGTGATGCCTCTGAAAGTCCCTATCCCTGAGAGTCCTATTGTTTAATAAAGTGCTTTTTTTGGGGGGGAGGGGGTACTAGGGATTGAACTGAGGGGCACTCAATCACTAAGTCACATCCCCAGCCTCATTTTGTATTTTATTTAGAGACAGGGTCTCACTGGGTTCTGGAGCAGCCCAGAGCCCTTGGGGGTACCCGCATTCTGCTGGTGCAGAGGCCTAACTCAGGTACCTGGATGCTGGGAGCAAAGTAGCACAATCAACAGGGAGGAGTAGAGAAAGGAGTCAGCAACTGAGGCCTGACCCATACCTGGCTGCTCTCCCTCTCAGGTCTGCTGGCAGGACTATGGGAGTTCCTATCCGTGACCTTGGGGCATTCAGGGCAGCTGGCTATTGCTGAGGCTGGCTTTGAACCCCGTGATCATCCTGTCTCAGCCTCCCAAGCTGCTGGGATTACAGGCGTGCGCCACTGCGCCCAGCTAAAGTGCTTATTTTTGTAGTCATTTTGGAAAAGTTGCATCCTCTCCCTAGTCCCTTTACTCCACACCTCTGAGGGACCCAGAAAGTATTGGGTCCTGATTTCCACTGATTGAGCTTCCATACAGCTTTAGGCAGAGGGAGGAGGGTGTGTTCTGTCCACATAATCTGTTCTTCTTTCCCAGGAAGTGATGGCTGCTGCAGGGAGCACCTGCCAAGAGTTGACACCCAACACTTTCTAGGTCTCAGGTCAGCTTGATTGGAGCAGTGGTATTATCCTAAAGCAGGTGGTTGGGCTTAACCCTGAACCAGCCTGTCTCTACCTACATGGGTTGCTCCCTAGGGAGAAGGGAAGCACAAAAGAATCTGTCTTAATTACCTACCTCAAATACTAAGTCATTTATTTAGGGATACATTTCACATATAGTGAAAATTCAGAAATGCAAAGGGTTAAAAAAATCACAAATTTGGGGCAGAGAGGGAAATACTATCATAGGGGAACACAAAGGGGTGGGAGTGCAGCTCAGTAATAGAGCATGTTCCTAGCATGTGCAAGGTCCTGGGTTCAGTCCCCATCTTGCAAAAAATAAATTAGTCCTATTCACATTAAAAAAAAAAGAAGAACACAAAGGCTTGTATTAGTTATGTCTGTGACCTAATCATGTAATTTTTTTATTGTTCTTTGTATCTTGTGTATGTATTAGATATTAAATTGTAAGAAATGTTTTATACTTAAACAAACAAACAAAAAACAACACTTCTTTGGAGCCCAGTAAGACTTAACTCCTGGCAGGTACTAAGGAGAAGCAGGGCACACCTGGCCTCTGAGGGTATTGCATTTCAATAGCTGGGCCTCCTCTGAGTGTGTCTCAGGCTACAAGAAAGTGGCTGCATCTAGCTCTGGCTGTCCTCAGGCTTTCTGGCTCCTGGCAGCTTCCTCTTGTATGGATTGCCACAGTGCTCGAATGTTGTCCTGGCCAAACCCTGTGGCCCCTTGCCTCTGAATCAGCTCCAAGAAGAAGGTATCCTCAGCAAAGAGGGACTTGGTGAAGACCTGAAGCAGAAACTTGCCTTTATCTCCATCTAGCAGTATTCCCTGTCGGGCCAGAACGCCAGGTTTGAGCCCCGCAGCTAGGATCTGCTTTTCTTTGCCTGGCTGCTGGTAGTATGCTTCCGGAGGTGTCAGGAGCCGGCCTCCGGCCAAAGCCATACCCTCACTGGCCTCCATGATGTTGGGCGTATACAGTCCTACGTGCTGCAGGCCCGGCCCCCTGTGCCGAACCAGAAACTGCTCCACCTGGTCCTGTCTATAGGTAGCCCCCGGCAGAGACTCGGCCAGCACAAGGGTGGGGACAATGCTGCCGGGTGGAGTCTGCAGGGCCATGAGCCGCAGCCCCCCATCCCCCGACTCAGCTACCACTTCGAGGCCCAGCTCGGGATCCTCCCCTGGGTTCAACGGCAAGTGGTGAAAGCCCAGGCAGTCCTGGAACCAGCGCCTAAGTCTTGGGGAGCTGCCGGGGGTGCAAGCCAAGGTCAAGTGGTCCACGTGGCTGACCCAACCTGCTTCGGGCTTGGAGGGCACCGGTCCGAAGCCCGGTAGGAAGGGCCCTTGATAGCCGGCACGCTCCAGCAACGTCAGGCTGAGGTTGCCAGCCGGCGAGCTGACCACAGCGTAGGTGGCGGCGCCCTGAGCATCCCGCACGTTAACTGGGGGCACCGGCACACGACAGCCCCGGGACGCCAGCACTTGGGCGGCTGTGCTCGCATCGTCCACATCGAAACACAAGTTCGTGGCGCTGGGCACAGCATGATGTGGGTCTAGACCGTACAGCGGCTCCCCGGGTCCCGCACCCTCATTCACCAGAAAGACGGCGTCTCCGCTGCGTAGGGCCAGTTGCCGCCAGCCACCTGCTTCCCGCACCGCCAGGGGCTGGAAGCCAAAGAGGCACTGCAGATCCCGGGCTAGGGGCTGCCCGGCCGCCACTTGGAAGGCGATGTGACACAGGCGGCGGGCGTGCACGGCCATTACGCGCCTCGTGGCCAGCCGGGCGGTTCTTCTCCTAAGGCAGCTCCCTTGTCGTTCAGAACTCCCAAGACTTTTGGTCCCAAGTTGGTTGTCCAGAGCCGGTTGGAAACTGGTGGAGTCCAGTTCTTCCCAGAGAGCGTGTTCCTCGCTTGCTCTTTTTTAGGGAGGAAATTTAAAATTTAAGCTGGGTGGCCTTGGGAGCTCGGTTCACCTTACAGTGTCATCCAAAGTGGATCTACTTGGGGATCACCCGCCCGGCAAGGGCGAGTAGTAAGGCCACGAGGAACCAGTACTGGGCGGAGCGCGACCGAAGGAGGGCCTATGACTCCGCCTTTGACACGCCTTCCTTCAGATCTGTCGCCTAGGATACAGTGGGGACACTGAGCTGCTCCTTCCCAGGGCCTCGGGCGGGGTCACACTCTTGGGCATGGAGGCCCCTTCCCGAGTCCAGGAAATCACAATAGTCACCTTCATTTAATGCCAGGAACTGGATTCACACTCTACCGGTGACCTCAAAGCAAAGGACACAGCCCTTGTTGGTGAAGGATCCTGAATCCTTCCTTCACAAACATGTGATTTCTTAGCAGTTTCATGCTTTTCTTCACAATTCAGGGGTTATCCTTTAAGTTCTAATGTGCCTTTAAGTTCTTTTTTTTTTTTTTAAGAGAGAGAATATGAATCTTTTTTGTAGATGGACACAACACAATGCCTTTATTTTTATGTGGTGCTGAGAATTGAACCCCCACCCCCTAGGTCAATGCTCTACTGCTGAGCCACAATCCCAGCCTGAAGTTCTTTTTTTAATATTAAAATGTTTAGAAGATTTTCATTCCCCTAAACAGTCCAGAAAAATTGATATAAAAAGATGGACCACCAATATGCCATCTATGTGTCTCAGCTACACTTATCTCTCCAAGCCCATTTCTCTCAACATCTTTTGCTCCCTTGTCCCAAGAATTGTAGGGAGGGGGACCCTTTGTTGTTGTTTATTTTGTTGTTCCTGAAAAGAACAGCTGCACTCCACCCTGTCAGGACTAGAACTCAAGTCCTCCTTGCTCTTTGAAGCTTCCTAACTGGCCTTGAGCCAATGCTTTGGGGGTGAGGGGGGCGGTTCTAGCCTTGAGACCCAGGATTGTGTGAGATCAGTGAAGAGAGGAAATTAGAAATCTGGTACTTCAACTGGATGACCCTTTAAGGGTTAAGGAAGGGCATTCAAGAAGGGCAAAAGGCATAAGCAAAAAGCTCAGTGAGGATTAAGCTAAACTCGGGAGAAATAGCATTGGGGAGGCATTTGGGATGGACACTAATACTGTGATGAGTCCTGCTTCCTCACATGTTGAAGTTCGAACATTAGAGAAGCATGCCGAGGCAAGCATATGAAGCAGGGTTTATTTAAAAAGGGGTAACATAGACTTCTCCTGTGAGGGAGAAGGGGGCCATAGCTGGTATCCTGGTATCCCAAGAAGCAAGGTGTTCTGCCCTTTTTATATGTCCTAGACTTCCTTTGTTCTCCTGCTTTCCCCCCTTATCTTTCTCCTTCCAGTGGAGGAGACTAGGCCCAAGAATGCTCGGTGGGAAGGCCAAAAGGTGGGAAATAGGTGGGCTGAAGAGGGAAGGGCAGGGGGGGAGTAGACAAGGACACATTAACCTTATAGCTCCCTGTAGGGTAGGGAAATTCCTGGGACAGGTTACCTTGGCAACAAGTTGGAGCAGGGGCAGCTTCTTGATAAGATCCCTCAGGAGACAGTCTCCAACTTCCCAGAATTGCTCACAATTGGCCTCCTAGATCCTACCTGACTCGATTTACCTATCTACACTGACTGCCTAATTCTAGCTTCAACACCAAGGTTTGAAGCATTGCAAGAGATTCAGGAAGCCTTCTCTGTAGGGATTCACTGGCAAGAAGAAAAAGGCAGAGCGCTTGCCTATCATGTGTGAGGCACCGGGTTTGATCCTCAGCACCACATAAAAATAAAGATATTGTGTCCACCTATAACTAAAAAACTTTTTTTTTTTAAAGGAGGAGGCTATCATAAGGGAACAGGCTAAGAAAAATAGGCCTGGATGGGTGTTCAAAATTGTAGACAAGAGGAGAATACCTGGAAGCTGGTCAATGCTAAAGGCACTGGGTGTTATTCTGCAGACCAGTGAATGTGAGAACATGAATTCCACAGACAAACTTGAGTTTAAAATTCACCCCTAGCACTTATTACCAAGACTTTTGGTGAGTTGTTTAACTTCTCTGAGCCTTAGTTTCCTCATCTGCAAAAATGGAGATAATAGGGCTGGGGATGTGGCTGAAGCCGTAGCGCACTCGCCTGGCATACACTGGGCGCTGGGTTCTATCCTCAGCACCACATACAAATAAAATAAAGATGTTGTGTCCACCGAAAACTAAAAAATATCAAAAAATTATCTCTCTCTCTCTCTTAAAAAAAAAATGGAGATAATAATGTCACAGGAGAAGACATCTCTGAAGAGGGTTCCAAGGAGTTACCAGTGAGAAGAGGGAAATTGACCCAGAATCAGGAGGGTTCTTGACATACTTGACAGAAAATATTTTGGGCACTGTGGGTCAGAGGCATAGACAGATTTATCTAGGAAAGCAGATACATATTCAAGAGAGAATGAATAGGGGCAGGCCTTTGGGGTAAAGCAAGGAATACACATTCAAGGGAGAATGTGGGCTATTTCCAGAGGCAGAGACAGCAACCTGCTGGTGTAGGGTGTTAATGTTTATAGAGGGCTGGAGCTAGGGGCTGGTCTAGAAGTAGAAGTAGAGTTACACAATTTTGTGCCAGTTTTCCCTGTGCTTCCTCATTATCCTCTTTTCACAAGGGAATGGTTCAAGGACATTGGCCAAAGGTGTACAGCTCAGGGGTAGAAGTTTATCTGCATTTCAATGGTTTATGGGAACTTCCATTGAGACTCATTTTCTCCCTTTATTTCCAGATTCCTATCTCAATAGTAACTACCACATCAGGTAGTCATGAAATGAGGTAGAATAAGTGTTCAGTAAATAGTAGCAGTTGCTACTGTGATTATTGTATTATTTTATTTTCTCTCATTATACAATGCCATGGCACTTCCCAGAGGGTATTATGAATTCTGCTAGAGGTAAGGGGGCAGGCACTTCACTGTCAAAGCCCAAGCTGCTTAGTCAGAGTAGCTCAATAAATGGCCCAGAGAAAGCTTTGGCTCATTCCAAGGATTCCTGGGTAGCATTAACTCTCTTCACCCTCATCTCCAAAGGACTTCTTAGCCCCAGGCACTGTGGAAAGTATAGGGACTACCTTAGGGAAAGAGTGCCCTATCTCCTGCCTGGCCCCATTTTATTGATTATTTATTACATGACCTTGAGTAATGTTCTCCCTTATTACATGTCAAACTAAGATTGTATAATACCAACTCAGCTTCCTTCTTAGGATATATCATGGGAACAGGTTGATACTGAACCTTGGTCTTGTACTTAATCCTCAAATGATTGCAGAAGCAATGAAAGACAGTAGCCTTGTCATCCCTCCTTGCCAAAAGTATCGCGATTACTAGTTCCTAGATCGTGCTGAATTTCTCAGGTTGTACAGTGACATGGGGGAATTGCAGCCAGGCAAGAGGTCTAGGTTTTACCCTCTGAATTGGGTAGGGCCTGAAATGGTACTAACAGTGGCTCTGACTTGGCTGTCTGTGGGGCTCTGATTTTAGTGGAGTCTGAACACAGAGCCCTGGGAGTAGGGCTCTGGAAAAGCTGGGACAGAATGGGCTACCTTGACCCCTCAGAGTCAGAGCCCCACTGTGCAGCTTTAGAATCTACAGACCTTTGGCCCAGCCTCAGGAGTTTGCACTCAATAGTCCCAGTTATAGACAGGGGCTGAGTTTGTGGCTCAGTGGTAGAGCACTTGCCTGGCACTTATGAGGCACTGGGTTCGATCCTCAGCACTACATGAAAATAAATAAATAAAATAAAGGTATTGTGCCCATCTACAACTTAAAAACAGCAGAAACGGGAACCCTGGCCATTCATTTCCCACCTGCTCTAGAGGGGAAAGGTTTGTGGAGGCTAAACGGGAGCTGTCTGAAAGATAAGGGTGATTTTCACTGGAGCATGTTGCTCTGCAAGGGTACTGCCAGGGCACAGACTGGACTCTCGGGCTGAGGGTAGAAGTGGTTGTGCATGTTGGTCTCCCTCCGAGACAGAGACAGATTCCATTTCCTGCAGCTCTACTGGATTCCAGACCATGGCCCACGAAACTCCTTGTTCCCTTACTGTCAGCAACCTGCCGGACTTTTCTCAAGGCCTTCCTGCTGCGGCTATAGCTCAGGGGAGATATGCAGCTAGAGATTGAAGAGAACCGGAAGACACCATTGGAGCGCGCGCCGGGTCAAGCTGCAAGGTGTTGGCGCTGCTGGGGGTTTCCTGCTAATTCTGCCTTCCTTGGCCACAGGGTGTACAGAGACGGTGGCGAGGCCTATGGAGGGTCGAGGAGCCCAGTGGCGGAGACACGTCTTTCCTGCCGCTCTCGGCCTAAGCCTAACAGCTAGCGGGGGCACCGTCCGTTTGGCTCCAAAATCCTCTCAGCTTTGTGTCTCACCTCTCCCTGTCGGCGTAAAGCTCTCCAGACCCAGCCCCTCCCGATCTCTCCGCTCTGCTTTCCTGCGAGAAGAACCCGAAAGCTCGTCCCTTTCTGGATCCGCCCCTTCTCCCGCCCTTCCCTAGTTTTGACCCCGAGCTCCTCCTTCTTTTCTTCCGCCGGAAGCAACCCTGGAAGCTCCTGCCTTTTTGGACCGGTGTCTGCCCTCACGTGACCTTGTCCCACTGCGATTGTGGAGATTTGACATTTTACTGGACGTGACCTAGAAAATTTCAGGGATGATGATATTTAAGTTTTTTTGTGTGTGGTAAAATACACATACTATTTACTAACAACCATGTTCGGTGGTATTAAGTATATTCGTGTTGTGCGACAAATCCCATGGTCCATCTTCAGGACTTATTCTTCCCCAACTGAAACTGTACTCAAGAAACAGTGGGTTTCCATTTTCCCTTATCCCAGTGGCAACCAGCTTTCTACTGTTTCTCATTTTAATTTGTAGGAACTTAATGCAAGTGGAATTATACAGTATTTGTGTTTTTATGATTGACTTATTTCACTTAGCATAATGTCCTCAATGTTGTGCCCTGAGGGAAGTGAAGAAGTGAGCCCAATGGCTCTTAAGGGAAAGAACCATTCTCCGGGGAAAGAAAACAAGCCCACTTTACTGATTTTCTCCTCTTTCTAGTATTTTCACTCTCTTAAGAGAGAATTCTGAGGTCTCCTTTACTTAAAAAAAAATTTTTTTTTCTGTCCTATGTACTTCTGAAACTGCTATTGTATCTTTCTCCTCACTTCCACAGTCAGACTTCTTTTTTTTTTTTATGTTTTATTTTTTTTTTTTTAATTTTTTATTGTGGGTTGTTCAAAACATTACAAATTTCTTGACATATCATATTCCACACTTTGATTCAAGTGGGTTATGAACTCCCACCTTCACCCCATACACAGATTGCAGAATCACATCAGTTACACATCCATTGATTTACAAATTGCCGTACTAGTGTCTGTTGTGCTCCACTGCCTTTCCCATCCTCCACCCTCCCCCCTCCCCACCTCTCCCCTCCCCTCCCCTCCTCTCTCTCTACCTCCTCCACTGTATAACCCTGAGGGTCTCCTTCCATTACCATGCAATTTTCCTTCTCTCTCCCTTTCCCTCCCACCTCTCATCCCTGTTAAATGTTAATCTTCTTCTCCTGTTCTTCGTCCCTACACTGTTCTTAGTTACTCTCCTTATATCAAAGAAGACATTTGGCATTTGTTTTTTAGGGATTGGCTAGCTTCACTTAGAATAATCTGCTCTAATGCCATCCATTTCCCTGTAAATTCTATGATTTTGTCATTTTTTAATGCAGAGTAATACTCCATTGTGTATAAATGCCACATTTTTTTTATCCATTCGTCTATTGAAGGGCATCTAGGTTGGTTCCACAGTCTTGCTATTGTGAACTGTGCTGCTATGAACATCGATGTAGCAGTGTCCCTGTAGCATGCTCTTTTTAGGTCTTTAGGGAATAGACCAAGAAGGGGAATAGCTGGGTCAAATGGTGGCTCCATTCCCAGCTTTCCAAGAAATCTCCATACTGCTTTCCAAATTGGCTGCACCAATCTGCAGTCCCACCAGCAATGTACAAGTGTACCCTTTTCCCCACATCCTCGCCAGCACTTGTTGTTGTTTGACTTCCTAATGGCTGCCAATCTTACTGGAGTGAGATGGTATCTTAGGGTGGTTTTGATTTGCATTTCTCTGACAGCTAGAGATGTTGAGCATTTTTTCATGTACTTGTTGATTGACTGTATGTCCTCCTCTGAGAAGTGTCTGTTCAGGTCCTTGGCCCATTTGTTGATTGGGTTGTTTGTTTTCTTATTGTCTAATTTTTTGAGTTCTTTGTATACTCTGGATATTAGGGCTCTATCTGAAGTGTGAGGAGTAAAGATTAGTTCCCAGGGTGTAGGCTCCCTATTTACCTCTCTTATTGTTTCTTTTGCTGAGAAAAAACTTTTTAGTTTGAGTAAGTCCCATTTGTTGATTCTAGTTATTAACTTTTGTGCTATGGGTGTCCTATTGAGGAATTTGGAGCCCGACCCCACCGACTGTAGATCGTAGCCAACTTTTTCTTCTATCAGACGGCGCGTCTCTGATTTGATATCAAGCTCCTTGATCCATTTTGAATTCACTTTTGTGCATGGCGAGAGAAAGGGATTCAGTTTCATTTTGTTGCATATGGATTTCCAGTTTTCCCAGCACCATTTGTTGAAGATGCTATCCTTCCTCCATTGCATGCCTTTAGCCCCTTTATCAAATATAAGATAGTTGTAGTTTTGAGGATTGGTTTCTGTGTCCTCTATTCTGTACCATTGGTCCACCCGCCTGTTTTGGTACCAGTACCATGCTGTTTTTGTTACTATTGCTCTGTAGTATAGTTTGAAGCAGTCAGACTTCTAATAAGAATTATTGTTATATTTATTGTTTTATTCTGGGAATTGAACTCAGAGCACCACTGAGCTATATCACCACCCCTTTTATTTTGAGATAGGGTCTTGTTAGGTTGCTCAGGATGGCCTTGAACTTGGAATCCTCCTGCCTCAGCCTTCTATGTAGGTGGGATTACAATACTGTGTCATTGTGCATGGCTAAAAATTAAGTTTTCACGTTTTAATTTTGTCACCTTTTCTTTCTTTCTTTTTTCTTTTTTTTTTTTGTACCAGGGTTTGAACCCAGGAGCATTTTACTGCTAACCTACATCCCCAGCCCTTTTTATTTTTATTTTAAGACAAGGTTTTGCTGAGTTGCTATAGGACTCACTAAAGTTGCCCAGGCTGGACATGAATTTGAAATCCTCCTGCCTTGGCTCCATGGTCTCTTGGATTACAGGTATTTGCCACCAGTGCTGAGCAAAATTGGTTTTTAAAGATAGACAAATTATAAAAAGTTCATTAAACATGCTCAATATAAAAACCCAAATGTAGGAAAATATGGACAATTATTATTCTTTGATCACTCTGCAGAGGTCACCACTACTAAAAGTTTCTCATGCATTCTTTTTAAAAGCATCTCATATGCATTTATACAAACATATACATAGCTATCCGTTTATCTTTGTGTGTTAGTATGTGTGTATATGTGTGTATGGGGATTGAGCCCAGAGCTAGTGAGCTACGTCCCCAGTCCCTAGCTGTTTTTCTTTTTAAAATTTATTTATTTACTTATTTGTTCTAATTTGTTATATGCATTTCAATTCACAGTACACAAATGGAGCACAATTTTTCATTTCTCTGGTTGTACACAAAGTAGAGTCACACAATCCATGTCTTCATACATGTACCTAGGGTAATGATGTCCATCTCATTCTACCATCTTTCCTACCCCCATGCCCCCTCCCTCCTCTTTTCCCTATCCAAGGTTCCTCCATTCTTCCCATGGATCCCCCACCCCCATTGTGGATCAGTTCCTTAGCCCATTTATTGATTTTTTTTAGTGTTAAGTTTTTTTTGAGTTCTTTATATATCCTGGAGATTAGTGCTCTATCTGATGTGCATGTGGTAAAAAATTGCCTGGCTGTTTTTCTCAACATGTCCAGTCTTAGATACATTTCCATTTCACTACAAATAAATCTTCCATAATATTTATAATGACTATGTAGTTTCCTGATATGTGCATGTGTTATAGTTACATTAACCAGCACTCTCTAATAAACATGCAAGTTGTATTCCATGTTAGCTGTTTATAAATGCCACCATAAATAAGTCTTACCATAAGTCTTTGGCACATGTGAAGTACACTTATAGACCAATCTCTTTTTCCTTTTATTTATTTATTTGTTTTTGTTGTGCTGGGAATCATACTCAGAATCTTGCACATGCTAAGCAAGCTCTCTACCACCGAGCAACATCCTCAGCCTTGTAGGCCAAATTCTTTTTTTTTTTTTGTAAATATTTATTTAGTTGTAGATGAACACACAGTATCATTATTTATTTTTATATGGTGCCGAGATTGAACCCAGTGCCTCATACATGCAAGGCAAGCACTTTACCACTGAGCTACAGCCTTAGCCCATAGGCCAAATTCTTGAAAGCGGAATTGCTACTCTCCAAACCAGTCTCCAATATGTAGCCAACATTAGCATTGGGAAATGCAAATCTAATTATGTTACTGTCCTGCTTAAAACAATTTAATAAGTTCCACCTACGCTTGAGGTCATAACAGAAAAGTCTCCGGTGGTCATTAGACCCTGTTCAACTTCCCAGCTTTTTTATCACCACTGTCCTCCTCCTCCATACTGTAGTTTATTGATATTTTCATGTTTTTTTCCCACCTCCAATTTTTGTTTTCCCACTCACAACTATTCTCTCCTACATGGAATACTCTTTCTTTCCCTCCTGCCTTGATTTGGCTAACATTTTCTTGGTTAGTATACTTCAGTATAAATTTCATTTCCACCATCCCTGAGACTTATTTCCAGTGTCTAATACAAGGTTTGGCACATTTTAAGAGCTCAGTAGATATTTATTAATGAACCAAGGTCTTAAGGACCAAGTGATTCCAAGACTGTCATTTTTTGTATGACCCCTAGGTGTCATCATTGGCCTCAGTTTAACTAGGTCTTGGCTGGGGACCCAGAAGGAATGCTAAGTGATGCCCAACCTGTTCTATCTACCCAGAAGCTGGGAAGGGTTATGGGAAGCTCAGATTTTTCTACCTGGTCTGACACCTCCATCTGCTTTGGCTAACTGCTTTGATAGGGTGACTAGTTTTTTTTCTGGGCTGAACTTCAGAACTCAAAGGGCAAGGATTTTTCAGTACTAAAACTGGGACAATCTCAGTCTGGAAGGGTTGGTCACCCAACCATAGACAGAAGGTCCAAAAACTCTTAAGTCTACCCTGACTAAGGTCTAGGCCCAATAGAAGTTAATTCCACTCCAACCCCAGCACTATCACTGATTAATGGGCACTGTCAAAATTTAGGGAAAGTATATACACTTTAAATAAATATGAAGAGATCCACCTGTGTCTGATTGTAGCTACCATTTATTGAGTGCCACTGGGCATGACCCTTGTAAATATTATTTTTAGTCTATTTGGAAACTGTAAGAGAACAGATGGTTATCTTTTTCAGAAGAGAAAACTGGCAAAGGGTGTAATTCAGTGATGGAGTATGTGCATGAGGCTCTGGGTCCAATCCCCTGTATAAAAAAGAAGAGAAGGAGAGGGCTGGGTGAGGAGGAGACAGAAAGGTTAAGTGACTAGCCTAAGTCACACAGCATGGTAAATTTCAAACCTATGTTTCTCTGCCTATCAAGCTCCTGCACTTTTTATTGAATCTTCAGTTGACCATTTTTTTCCTACTCTGGTCTTTGTTTAGGAGTATAGGGAAGGACTGGGAGGCAAGAGGCAGATGCAGGTGGAAGGTTTGAGGAAGAGGACATATGATTAGGGCTTGGTGGGGGCACCTAGCATTGACAGTTTGCATATTTGCATATGAGTGGTCTCTGCTTTCCTGAGTTAGATATGGACATAGCTTTGGGATGTCCAGAGGAAGCCCTTCAGGGGCCATTATCCTAACACCAGTCTGTGTCCTCACTGAGAAGCCTAGACTGTGTTTCTCAGAGTCCATGATGGACCCATCTAAGTCTTCTCTGATTCATCTGAATATGGGAGAGGCAAAGAGAAAAGTTAGCAGGAGCAAGCCATAAACTGGAGGGACAAGAGAGGGGTGGAGAGATATGTGGGGACTTTGACAAGGGTCATATTAAATACAATGCCTTTCCTAAAATTTAGTTTCAGTGAATGGCTGCAGTTAATGATATGGCTTGGCTCCTCTCTTCACAGTGATATTGTGAGGCTAAATTTTATTTTATCCAAATGGTCACCTAGGAATCAAGCTGTTTGTGAACACTAAACAAGAGTTGTGTAGAGGTAAGGACTGGGGCCTGACTGAGATGGGGAGTGGTCAGACCCTGATGGGCATACATCAGTCTGACAGGAAGATATCCAGTCCATGGAAGGTGTAATAAACTAGACTACTTCTGTATTTATTTACATTAAAAACAAAATTCAAACATCCCTCAAGAATTCTTTTTTTTTTTTTTTTTTTGGTACCAGGGATTGAACCCAGGGTGCTTAACCACTGAGCCACATTCCCAACCTTTTTTAGTTTTTATTTTGAGACTAAGTTGCTTAGGGCCTTGCTAAATTGCTGAGCTGGCTTTGAACTTGGAACCCTCCTGCTTCAGCCTCCTGAGCTCCTGGGATTAGAGGCATGCGACACTGTACGCGGCTCCCTCAAGAATCTTAAATTCTCTTACAAGAAGGTGCAATTCAGAAGCAGTGGAATTTGAGCTGTATGATTTCATTGCATATCTTCCAGGATCCAGAGACTCAGGGTGAAAGATCTGTCCTGGGCCACCTTGGTCCTAGACCTGCTCAACCCCAGCAGCTGGTGCAACCTGTTACCCTGTAACCAATTTCCACCTTATGGCTCCACTCTGCAGCAAGTCCACAGACAAGTAGAACATTAGCAAAGTTCTTATCTGAGCTAAACCATGTCAGTGTCATCTGGACTTCCACCTTCTGCCAGAGAACTGCACATTGCACGTTCTAGAGCAGTTTTTGAGGGCCTGGGCATAATGTAGGGCTAGAGAAGATGGAAATCATTAATTAAGCTGTCACACAGGATTCCTCTGCCTTTCATTCTGAAAATGCCTAGTATGTTACAACTTTGACTAAAGAAAAGAGGGATTTGTGAGGTAGTCACTATCCATGTACCATTACACTGATACAGGACCTTTTGCCAGGGGCTCGTGGAGGGCAGTGATCTGGTATAGTAAAAAGTATATGACTTTAGAGTCAAACAGAATTTGGTTCTCCTACTTTCTTGCTAGGTGACCTTAGGAAAGTTACTCAACCTCTTAATCAATAAATAGAAATAATAATTGGAGGGCTGGGGCTATAGCTCAGTGGCAGAGCATTTGCCTCACATGTGTGAGGCACTGGGTTCGATCCTTAGCACCACATAAAAATAAACAAAATAACGTCAGTCTGTCCATTTACCACTACAAAATTTTTTTTTAAATAATTGGGTTTCTTCAACCAATAAATGGAGATAATCCCAAATTTGGTATATAAAAAATATGTTTATTGGTGATTGTTGTGTGGCAGGTTATGTTTAAGTGCTTTATAAACAAGAGTATGAATTCATATGACCTTATGAGTTGTATACTTATATTGTCTGTAAAAACAATGTCTTTGCTTTATAGATGCAAAGACTGAGACTGGAGCGCTTGATTAAATTGCCCAAGGTTAAATTGTTAACTAGCTGGGATTTAGACCCAGGATGTAAGCTTTAGCTTTAGCTTACATGTAGTGAGCTACCAAGCCATGGTGCCATATGGAGTGGGGCTGAATAAAGAATAGCTATTAATGGTCATTGTAATTTAGCATTGAGTGCTTTTTATATTCATGGAACTAAGTGTTAATTATTAGCATATTTGGATGCAACACTTATCCTTTTTCTATTTTTTCTACAGCCATGGCAGCAAAGGGCTTTGCGCTCTCTATAGCATAGCATCCTGCCTTTGTCCCATCCAGCCCCGGTGGGTGCGTCAGTCTCTGCAAACAACAAAAGATGTGGCTATCCCTGCCCCCATCAGAGCACTAATGGAGGCTGAGGGTGCTTTTATTGGAACTGAGCTAGGAGAGCAGCATACAGGTACAGATCAGCAGACTGGGACAGGGCTCACAAGAGAGGTCATGCTTAATAAACCTGATTAATTTCTTTGAGCAGCAACAATACAAGAGGACAGGGGTGAAATGAGAGACAGTAATTTATCCTGATTACAAGGCACAGGAGCACAGCTAAAATCAGCAGATTTTGTGAAGATGCTACTGGGGCCTGCAGGCTCAGTTATGGGGGCAGCAATAAGGAAACTCAATGAAGGGAAAAGATTTGCTCATGTTGACCCAGTGAAGAGGAAACTCAGAGCAGGGACAAAGAACAGACTGCCCAAGCCATCTAACCAAGACACAGATCTGACCAAGACACTTCTGCTTAAATCCCTTCCAGTGGTTTCCTGCCTCCTAAATCTGATCATGATGTAGACAATAATAACTGTACTTATTTGATATTTACTATGTGTAAGGTGCTTATGGAGGAGAAAGTTGAGGCACAGAGCTTAAGCAACATGTCCAATTGCATGGTTATTAATACATAATGGGACTCCAACCCCACCTGCTCTCACAGGCTCACCCAAGCTAGAGTTTAATGATGTGTTTCTTCAATCAGATAGGAGGCCCCTCTGTAGCAGGAACAACAACTTATTAAACTCTGCTGCTCAAGCCTTCTAGTAGTGGAGTACTGAAGCTCCTGGCTCCTCTTGTATTCTCCCTCTGAATACTCTCTGTGCTTAACTATATTTTTAGGTTGGTGGGTACTGGGGATTGAACTCAGGGGCACTCAACCACTGAGCCACATCCCCATTATTTTATTTAGAGACAGGTTCTCCCACTGAGTTGCTTAGTGCCTTGCTTTTGCGGAGACTGGTTTTAAACACTCAATCCTCCTGCCTCAGCCTCCCAAGCCACTGGGAGCCTATCCACATTTTTTTTTTTTTAGAGAGAGAGAGAGAGAGAGAGAGAGAGAGAGAGAGAGAGAGAATTTTAATATTTATTTTTTAGTTTTCAGCGGACACAACATGTTTATTTGTATGTGGTGCTGAGGATCGAACCCAGACTGCACGCACACCAGGCGAGCGCACTACCGCTTAAGCCACATCCCCAGCCCCCTATCCACATTTTTTAAAATAGATTTTTTTAGGGCTGGGGTTGTGGCTTAGTGGTTGAGTGCATGAGGCACTGGGTTCGATCCTCAGCACCACATTAAAAAATAAAATAAAATAAAGGTATTGTGTCAACCTACTACTAAAAAATAAAATTTTTAAAATACATTCTTTAGTTGTCAGTGGACCTTTATTTTTATTTATTTACTTATATGTGGTACTGAGAGTCGAACCCAGTGCCTCACACATGCTAAGCAAGCACTCTACAACTGAGCTACAACCCCAGCCCTATAGGTTTATTCATATTTTCAGCTTCAATTCCCACTTCCTAGAGGCAGACTTTTAAAGAAAGCAAATGGTTGACCCCCTACCTTTTATTCTACCCTAGATGATTAACCTGAACCTGTCATATTTATTCCATCCTTCTTGCCAATAATTGGTTTAGGAATGAGGATATGCTTTGTTTCTTCCTGGTGAGACTGATAGGACTGTCTTAGTCAGTTTATGCTGCTCTAATAGAATGCCACTGACTGGGTGGCTTAAACAACAACCACTTATCTTTCACAGTTCTGAAGGCTGAGGAGTCTCAGATTGAGGCACTGGAAAATTCAATGTCTGGTGAGGTCCTGCTTCTTAGTTCATAGATTGCTATTTTTCTCACTGGAACATCACATGGTAGAAAGAGGACCAGAGAACTCTCTGATCCCTTTTGTTAGGGCTCTAATATCATTTATGAGAAGTTTGAAATGCCTCAAACTTCTTGTAACTGTTTTGCTAATATACAAGGATGGAGCCAGAAACAGGAAAGGTGATGTAAAGATAGCTGGAAGGAATCTTTGTCCCCAATAGCACTTTATCCCTGGAGGCCGCTCAAACTTCCTTAGGCAAGGGAAATTAAATATGGTCACTGTTGGAGTGATTGAGAGTGGGGTTTCTATTATTTGTAGCAAAAAGCATCCTTACTGATATAAGAGGGAAAACTGACAGCATTTGGTGACTGGGAAATAGCTATGGGATGAAGAAGAGATTGAGGTCCTAGGCTTCTGGCTGGTACAATTAGCTGGGCAGTACACATTTTACTCTGATAAGATACATTCTTAATGATATGATTTTTATGGGCCCTTTCCTGTATACTTTTATTTGTTTGTTTGTAGTGCTTGGGATGAAACTCAGGGCCTCATGGATGCTAAGCAAGTACTCTACCACTGAGCTATATAGCCTCAGGCCCCCCCCCCCATATTTTTAAAATTATATATTTTTTTATTGAATTGGCTTAAAAGATGAGTATATTAATATTATATATTAAAACATCTCTTTTGACTTAAAAGTTAGTTTTTTGGGCTGATTTTAAAGGATATTAAATCATTTTTGTGAGTCTTTAAAGTATTACAGTACTAATGTGCCTAGTGGACAGGCTGGCCCTGGATATAGCTTCAGTTATTCATCTCTGCTCCACACCTCTCTTTTTGACCTTCATATCCTCCAGACTCTCCTATCCAACTGCCTCTTTCTACTTGAGTGTCTTACCTCAAATTCAGCATATCTAAGCCTGAACACATAGTTTCCTGCATATCTTTTATTTGCCTAGTGTCCTTTTTTAAAAAAAAATTTTTTAAAGAGAGAGAGAGAGAGTTTTAATATTTATTTTTTAGTTTTTGGCGGACACAACATCTTTGTTTCTATGTGGTGCTAAAGATCGAACCCAGGCCACACGCATGCCAGGCAAGCACGCTACCGCTTGAGCCACATCCCCAGCCCGCCTAGTGTCCTTTATCAGAGTGAAATGCCCCGCTAGTTGCACCAGCCAGTAACCTGGAACCTCAACCTCTTCCTCGTTTCATATCATATCCAGTCACCAAATGCTGTCAGTATTCCCTCTTATATGCTCTTTTTTTAAAAAATATTTTTTTGGTAGTTGTCGGTAGGCCTTTATTTTTTTTATTTATACATGGTGCTGAGAATCGAGCCCAGTGCCTCACACATGACAGGCAAGTGTGCTACCACTGAGCCCCAGCCCCAGCCCCATCTTATATGCTCTTGAAATCATTCACTTCTTATTATTCCTGTCTTCAGTACTATTGTCCTAATCTATGTTACCACATCTCTTGCTTGGAATAATGCTCTGATTGCCAATGGTCTTCCTGCATTCATGAAATCTTTTATCTACACTGTCTTCAGAAGAATCTTTACAAACTGCAAACTTAATCATGTTATTTTCCTGTTTATAGCCTTTTCTTTTACTGCTTTTAGGATTATTTCTTGTCTTTGTTTTTTGGAAGTTTGAGTATAATATATCTCAGTGCGAGTTTTTTTTTTTTTTTGAGTCATTATGAAGTTTGTTGAACTTCTTGAATCTTTATATTCATGCCTTTCAACAAATGTATAAAGTTTCCTCTCTGCCTTTCTTCCTTCCTTCCTTCCCATGTGGTCTTGGGGATTCAACCCATGACCTCAATAATGCTGAGCTACACCCTCAACTTCTCAGTCTTTATTTCTTTAAATAGTCTCACCTCCCCTTCTTCTTCTTCTGCAACTCCCACAACATGTATGTTGGTCTACTTGATGGTGTTCCACAGGTCCCTTAGGTTCTTCACTTTTCTTCAGCCTTTTATCTTTCTGTTCCTCAGGCTCAATAATTTCCATTGACCTATCTTCATGTTATTCTGTCTGCTCAAATCTGCCTTTGAATCCGTCCAGAAAATGTTCTGCTTCAGTTATTATACCTTTCAGCTCCATGATTTGTTTGATTTCTTTTCAGGTTTTATTATTGTTTTTATTTTATTAATTTATTGTTTTTTTTAACTTTCTCCACATCTTTCTTTAATCACAAGCTGTTATGATTTTAGTATGGTTTAAGTGTGTCCCTTTAGTTATTTGAACATCCTTAAGATAGTAATTTTAAAGTCTTTGTCTAGTAGGTCAGCTTCAGATTTTTTTCAAGGATGGTTTCTTTTACTTTATTTTGTTTCCTTTGAAT
This sequence comes from Marmota flaviventris, assembly GCF_047511675.1. NCBI lineage: Eukaryota > Metazoa > Chordata > Mammalia > Rodentia > Sciuridae > Marmota > Marmota flaviventris. The sequence continues at coordinate 34,915,474 of NC_092507.1, read as the reverse complement.
TGGCTATAGTTTATCTTTCTTTATATACCGTGTGATTCTTTTTGTTGGACATTTTAATTTAATAATACAGTAAATCTGGAAATCAGATTCTTTTCATTCCTCAGGATTTACTGAGATTTGTTACTATTTTTGCTTATTGTTCAGATTGTTTTAATTGTTATAGGCTATGCCCATGCCAAGGATCAGAATGAAGCATAAACTTAAGGTCTTTTCAAGGCTTTCTGATCTTATACAAGTCCAATTTTCCCTGTATGGCTTTTTTTTTTTTTTAAATGTTTTGGTTCTTAATATCTGGCTCCCAAAAGGAGTAAAAGAGAAAAATAAAAGGGGGAAGAAAAGAATGCTAGTCCTTAAAATACTCTGGAAGTCACTTCAGGTGGAAGGGGAGGATCCTGCAACAATGCAGTAACAATGGCTGTCTGACTCTTGTATCTTTGTGATTAGAAGAGCACTTTGTGATCAGATCCCCAATATTTAGCCCTTTTTGTATACTTTATTTCCCACAGATGTATACAGGTTGCTCCAGGAACATGTACACATTTGCCTGCCATGGGGTAAGGATAGGGGATGTGTAACTGCTTCTATGCTACACATTTTAGTTGAAATTGACTAAAATCAATTGCAGTTCATCATCAAAGCCTTTGCTTGGAAATTACAAGCTGTTATGATTTTAGTATGGTTTAAGTGTGTCTCTCAAAAATTCATGTTTTGGAAACTTGGTCCTCAATAATATAATAACTCTCAAAATCAGATTCTCTTCATTCCTCAGGGTTTGATGGAATTTGTTACTGTTTTTGTTTACTGTTTAGTGTTTTATTTTTTTTTCTTTTCTTTTTGTACCAGGGATTAAATCCATGGGTGCTTAACTACTGAGCCACACCCAGCTCTTTTTAAAAAATTTAAAATTTTGGTACCAGGGATTGAACTCAGGGGCACTTAGCCACTGAGCCACATCCACTGCCCTATTTTCTATTTTATTTAGAGACAGGGTCTCACAGAGTTGTTTAGTGCCTCGTGGTTGCTGAGGCTGGCTTTGAATTTTATCCTGCCTCAGCCTCCATACATGCTGGGATTACAGGTAGATGCCACCAGGCCCAGCTACTATTTAGTTTAGTTTTGTTATAAAGGTGATGCCTTATTGGCTAGTAATTAGGTCATTGGGGGGCTACTCCCGGCAGAGATTAATGAAACTCTTGAGGATCTTGGTTAGCTCCTATGAGAAAAGAGTTGTTAGAAAAAGAGCAAGCCTAGCCCTTAAATCTTTCTGGCTTCCTGTATCACCATGTAATTTTTTTTGTATGTTCTCTTGCTATCATGATGCCATCTGTCATGGTGCCTGCAATGGGGCCCTCACCAGAGGCCAAAGAGATGGGGCTGCCAATCTTGTATTTTCAGTCTTCAAAACAGTGAGATAAATAAACCTGTCTTCTTTTTTGGGAGGTGGGTACCAGGGGTTGAACTAACGGGCACTCAAACACTGAACCACATCCCCCATCCTATTTTGTATTTTATTTAGAGACAAGGTCTCACTGAGTTGCATAGCGCCTCACTTTTGCTGAGACTGACTTTGAACTTGTAATCCTCCTCCCAAACTGCTGGGATTACAGGCATTCGCTACTGCTCCCAGCACCTCTGTTCTCTATATAAAGCACCTATACTCATGTTTTGTGTTACACTAGTGGAAAATGAACTAATATACAAGGTTTCAATAGACTTCATCTTTCCAAAATAGTTACAACAGACAGATTCTGTCAGTGCAATTGTTGTCTAGATGAGGAGATAGATTCCTGGTTCTTCCTACTCACTATTTGCCCAAAATGCCTATCTAAGATTTAATTAGGCAGAAGGTAGAGGTTCCACTCTAACAAAAGCTTGGGAATATAAGCATTTAAGGAGTTTATAAGTCTCTGAGTAGAAGTTCAAGGGGATGCAGAGGAATGATTGGGGTTAAGGCAAAAAAGAAGGACTGGGTTAGTTGAGAAGATGTATAAAATTGATAGAGATTTACAAGGAGTGTTAGAAAGGTAAAACGACTTCTTCTTCTTTCTTTCTGTTTTTTTTTTTTTTTTTTTTTTGGTACCAGGGATTGAACTCAGGGCCACTGGACCACTGAGCCACATCCCCAGCCCTATTTTGTATTCTATTTAGAGACAGGGTCTCGCTGAGTTGATTAGTGCCTCATTTTTGCTGAGGCTGGCTTTGAACTCGTGATCCTCCTGCCTCAGCCTCCTGAGCCACTGGGATTACAGGTCTTTGCCACCATGCCTGGCATGACTTCTTTTAATAGGATTTATCCTAAGAATTTCTTTTTTTAATTGTTTGTGTGTGTGTGTGTGTGTGTGTTTTAGTTGTAGATGGACACAGTACCTTTATTTTATTTATTTATTTTTATGTGGTGCTGAGGATTGAACCCAGTGCCTCACACATGCTAGGCAAGCACTCTACCACTGAGCCACAACTGCAGCCAGCTAAGGGTTTATTGATGAAAAAGGTATACATAGCCTAAATATGATTGGGAACCTTCTTGTGGTTATTTGGTAACAACAGGGTTCCATGGCTCATGCACCTTCACATGGAGGTGCATCATGCAACAAGGGTATAGGTAGCCTGGGGCATCTGCCTCCAGGTTCATGTGGAATGGGCAAGAACTATCCAGAGCCTGACTTGTAGCAAGTCTCTGCCTCCCTCTTTTGCTTTATTGTACTTTGTGTTCCAAACATTGGAACTTACTTTTAGAGCCTCTATTCTGCCATATGTTCTTCCCTGTCACAGGAAGCACATGCTCTGTCCTCTGCCTGGAATGTTCTTATTCATTCTTCAGATCTTGATCAAAATATCACTTTTTTGAGAACCCTAAGTTCCCCCTATCATTAGCTATTATCACATGATATATATCTCTCCTAATGGAGCTTATCACAGTTGTAATTTTACATTTATTTATGTATTAATTTACTTAAAAACCATCTCTTCCTCTTGTCCTTAGTTCCACAAGGACCATGACTACTTTATACATATGGTCTCCCAGCATTTATCCCTCTATTTGCATATAATGAATGTAGCAGTTTAAAAATATTTCAAAAAATGTTTTGACACAGTCCCTTTCAAAGGCAGAAGCCTAATTTTCCTCCTGTTGAAGGAAGGCCAGATGTAGGGACTCACTTTAACAAATAGAATGTAGCTAAAGTGATTTCTGTTCCATGTTTGATCCCTCCCGCCTTCCCAGTCTCTCTCTTAGTAGTTCCGGGATGTGTATTCTAGGCAAGCACTCTACCCCTAAGCCATACATCAGCTCCATAGCATTTGATATCTGAAGCTAGGTTATAGAAAAAAGCAACTCCTTCCTATTACTTTCTCACTCTTGAGAACTTATTTGGAGGTTCTAGCAGAGGAGCTATGTTAGTCAGCTTTTTGTCACTGTAAAAAATAGCTGAGAAAAACTACTTAAAGGTGGAAAGACTTATTTTGGCTCATGGTTACAGTTTGGCTCATGGTTCAGTCCCTGGTTGGCCAGCTCCATTGCTTTGGGCCTGAAATAAGGTGAGGCAGAATATCGAAGTGAAGGGAGTGGCACAGAAAAGCTGCTTTAGCTCATGACAATTCATGACAGCCAGGAAACAGAGAAAGAGGAAGAAACCAGGAACAAGAAATACCCTTTCAGGACACACCTTCAGTGACCCATTTTATTCAACCATGCTCCACTTCTCTGCAGTTAATAATACCATCAAATATAAATCCCTCAATAGATTAATCCACTGATGAGGTCTGTACCCTATGCTCTATTTTTTTCCCCCAAACCCTACCTTTGAACATTGCTACACAAAGGACCAAACTTTCAATGCATGAGCTTTGGGGGGACATACCAGATCTCAACCGTAACAGGAGCACAGTACTTGTGTACACTTGTCAGAATAGACCTTCTCTGTTGGGGAATATCATTCTTCTTTCAAGTGTAGTTTCCAGAGGGACACACATGGAGCTAGCTAGAAGAGGAAGGGAACACTCATATAGCTAGCCAGATCAGTCAAATCAATCCTGGAAATCAATGAGTGACAGATGTCACAGCCAAATTGCCCTTACATCCGCTCTCACTCTTGGATTTCTCCTCTGGGGGTGATCATGCCATATTCTGAGATCACTGGAGAAAACCTATGACAGAGAGCACCTGGAGAAGAACGAAGACCTCCTACCACCAACCAGAGTCATTTGCCAGCCAAAAATAGTGCCATCTTAACAGTAGATCTCCAGCCCCAATCAAGCCCCCAGATGGCTCAGCTCTGACTGACATGTGACTATAACCTCATGAGAGATTCTGAGCCAGAACCACTCTGTCAAGTTGCTTCTTGTATGAGATAATAAATGATTATTATTGTTTTAAACCTCTAAGTTCTGGGGTAAATTTTTATGCAACAATAGAAAATTGATAGAACACATTTTCAATGAATACTGAATGAATCAATGAATCAGAAAATTCATGAATAATTTTTTTGTTTTCTTTTGGTTTGGCATGAATCAGTAATCACATCAGTAATAATTCTAACAGGTGCATGAAATTTTCTTTTGCATATTCTCTGCATTTTAGTTTGTAAACTTTGTCATTAATATGAACTGGAGTAAAAAATACAAGTCAGCACAAACAATTAACTCTTGAAAGATTGGGTTTTGTTGAGTGATTTCAGTATGAGGAAAGATTAATTTTGATTGCTCTTCCATAACACATTGCCAAAAGTTAGTTGGCAGATGAGGCAAAACTCAATCATCAAATCACAGGTAAAATTTTGGCCAAGAGTAGTTTGTTGTTGTTTATAAATCTTAATGTATATTTTTACCAAGTCTTTAAGGCAATAAACTTGACTTACATTTTATTATATGCGTTGGCCAAACATTTGCACCTTTTGAGGTATAAAAAAGCCAAATATTTAAGGGTTATCCACCACTGCAATTGCTTTGTCTTTGCTTGTCAGTAGAATTCCCTGAATTCTTTCAACTTCACAGAAAACAAGGAGAGAATTTTGATAGGGAACTGGTAAGAGGTAACATCTGTTATTTCCTGTTGTAGCAGAGCATAGAAATAATGCTTGGCACATACACAGCAGGTGTCCAAAAAGTATTTGTTGAATAAATGAATGAGTCAATAAATCTCTTTATTCATCATAATCATTCAGATGTTAAATGCTATTCCAGTTGCCTAAGTAGTAATGAATATATAACTAACACTATTTGGCAAAAACAGGAAAGTCTGAATTGTGTAGTATCAATTCAACAAGAACAGTTACCTACTGTGTTATTGTTTGTTTATGTTTATATTTTCTTCACAAAAGTATAATTTTTGTTTTACAACTGTGTTGTCAATTAGGGGTGTGGCTTGTTCTGTGGGCTAGCTCACTCCACATCTGTTCCAGTCTCACTACAGTGTGTCTTCCTGGAATGCGGAGGCAGAAAATCTTAAAACTTCATTTTCCAGATTTCTTTGCTGCTAGGGTAATGAAGGAGATGTAGGTTCCTTCAAACAAATGCATTCATATTGGCCCTGAAAATGAACTGAGCTGGGCAAGGAGGGGAGAGAGGAAGAGTTTGAGGCATCCTATCTTGCTGGTCCTGATGGTTGTAAAGCAATTTGGTCTGGAGCTGAAAAGCAGATGATGGTTTTCTAATTTGTCAAGTAGCTTTCTGATGTGAAGAAGGTGGCATGATTACAAAGGTAGTAACTACTAGTGATAAATTTTATTTAGCTGGTAGTTTCTTGTTCTTGGCAAGAGAAACAGCTTCCTTGAAACTTAGTTCTGTGGTTTCACTTGGAAAGTTGTTCCTGGAAGATCAACTTAGAGTCTGTTTCTTCAGTTCATCTAATAATATTGGAAACCATTTGATACCTTCCAATAAATCCCAAAGGAGTAATTTTTTTTGTCTCTGTCACTGAATTCGAACCAAAGCAAGAGGTTAGGAGTTACTATAAAACTGACAACATGATTTATTACTATATAGATCATTGGAATACAGGTGCAATTTAATATTTATGAAATTTCACATACTCAATTATCAGAGAGATCCAGTTTCAAACAAAAATACATACTCCTACAGCAATCTAAAAGTCAATTTGAAAAAAAGCCTACTGCTGGGCATGATGGTATATGCCTAAAATCCCAGTGACTTGAGACGCTGAGACAGGAGGCCAGTGAGGCCAGCTTCAGCAAATAAGTGAGGCCCCATCTCAAAACAAAAAAGGAGGCAGGAATGGAATGTAGCTCAGTGGTAGAGGGCCCCTGGGTTCACCCCCCAGGAATACACACTCATACACACACACACACAAAAAAAAAAAAAATCCTACCAAATTTGAATTCTATTGAAGTACTATTTGCTAATTCTTTTGGGACTATGGTTTGCATGCAACAGAATTCTTCTTGACTTAAAAGAAAAATGAATTTATGTAAGGATACAGGTCATCTCATGTGCCGGGTTTCTGTTCTCGAGACTAAAAGGCTCAGGGGTCACTCTAGTTAAACTGGGCTAACTGGGCTGCACGAAATAACCACACAAGAGACACAAATATCTTTTTCTTTGGGGTTGCTGTGACGGCTCCTCTGACCTTAAGGGTCCGCAGAAAGAGAGAGAGCGAGAGCGCGCGCTGACCCCTTTTATTGAGGAGAAGCTATTCAAATGAGGCAAGGGGTCAGGTTTCAGGGGGCTGAGTCTATCTTCATGATGTCCACTGTCAGCAGGTTGACTGACACCTGGGTAGGCCACACCCAAGGGCACAGTAAGAGGAGGGGACACACACAAGGCACTTCCATGGAAGATTCTATCCTAAACAGGGCAAGGGGTTATATTACAAAGGAACAGGTGAGCATAGCTTCACCCATGGGGCTGTAGCAAGACACACCCATTTCTGTGACTGAGCACCTCAGCACCCAGCTGGGGAGTGTAACTCAGTCACCCATAAGGTTGGCCTCCCACACTCGTGGAATTCAAGGACAGGATGCATCTGGACCTCTAGAATGGCTTAGAACAAAGGAATTTCGTGCTAAAGAGAACCCAGCTAGCACCCTTATTTTTCTCTGTGTATCTCCTGCATTCTTTCTCATTGCTAACTTTTTCTGATTCTTCTTCATTTAATAGGACAGACAGACTGAGGTAGGTACATCATAGACTCAATTCCAAAATCTTAAGGAAAGTCTATGAGTAGCCCAGCCCAGTTCATTTAATCTCACACCAGCCCCTATTAGCCTGTGTGGCATATGCAGTACACCAGACACATTAGTGTGCTACGATCCTTTGGTTTGATGTAGTGATTTTTTTTTTTTTATATCAGGGCACAGTGCCATTCCATTTAGCCAGAATCCTTACTAAACGTTCCCTGGACAAAGGGATACCTGGCAATAGGCTGTTAGATACCTACACATTCATTCAATTGAGGGCATACTCTATGCCTGGCATTGGACAATAACGATGAGCAAATTGTCACAGTAGCACTCTTCACAGTATTATGGAGCTTTCATATATCATCCAACTCTTTCCCAAACTTCTTAGGTAGATATTTTAATCTCCTTGAGGAAACTGAGGCTCAGAGTGGTTAAATGACTTATTCAAAGTCATATGGTTGGTGAGTGGCAGAGCTGAAAATTGAACTCATATCTTTCTGACACTACAGTTTATGTTTTCTTCTATGCTGCACTGCTAGACATGATTTTAGGAGATTGTAATCTAAATTAGATCTACCGCTAGAGAGCCAGTGTTTTGTAGATAAGAAGCAGAATACTCTTATCTCCTGGAGATATAGCCAAGATGATACTGCAAGATCAGGCAGGCTGAAAACCAGAGGAGCAGAACTCCTTTCCTAGGAACTTTTCTTCAGAAGCAACAAGCCTGCCACATTTATCTGGGAGAGAGACAGGTGATTCAATTACTCCTTCCAGACACCTGGAATAAGAGTACACCTGAGGCCCTGAAAAAAACAAAAACCTCCTTAGGGAGAAAAGAGGTCAAGGGTCAAGATTAGTGCTTCCCTTTTGAGGGACTCTTGGAATAAATCACAGTCACTAGGCTACTTTACCTTCTAACTCTCCTTCCTACCTGTTAACCTCTCATCTGACCCAGTCTTCCTGCCTTGCCTTGATCCTCACTCATTCCACTGTTTTGTTTTGTTTTAAATATTTTTTTAAGTTGTAGTTGGACACAGTATCTTTATTTTACTTATTTTATTTTTATGTGGTGCTGAGGACCGAACCCAGTGCCTTGCACGTGCTAGGCAAGTATTCTACCACTAAGCCACAACCTCAGCCCCTTGTTTTGTTTTTTTGACAGAAGTAGGGATTGAATCTAGGGCCTCACCATGCTAGGCAAGTGCTCCACCACTGAGCTACATGCTTAGCTCTCTTATATATCTTCTTGAATTTTCATTTCTTAGACTTATGAATATGCCTCTCCTGTATACCTATGTCCTGAAACTGAAGAAGAAAGCTGAGACAGAGGGAGGTGTGGAGTGCAATGGAAGCATCAGAGCACAAGTGAATGAGGGAAGATACTGACCTGAACTCAGGCAGTAAAGGAAGAGGGATGGGACTGAGAAAGTGGCTGATTAGGGGAAGGAGGAGGAAGTGGTGGGCAGGAGGAAGAAGATGACCATGAAAAGCTAGCAGGGATCAGCCTACAACAACAGCAAAATCATCATCCCCCCATCCCCATCTTATGAGGTAAGTACTTTAATTATCAGCATTTCATAATTAAGGTGACCAAGAAATAGAGAGGTGGGGTAAATTGCTCCAGGTCACATACTAGGCAGTGTTAGAGCCAAGATGAAGACAAGTAACCTAACTTCAAAATCTATGTGCTTATATACTCTATGCTGTCTCATAAAGGCACCTCACTAAAACAATGGGGCCTGTTTTTCTTTAGATATCTCTGGGTCCTGGACCAGTCTGTTTGTTTTCATTTCAGCAATGCATTTTCATTTTATTAAAAAGCAAAAATTGTCAGGTGCAGCGGCACTTGCCTGGGATCGCAGAAGCTTGAGAGGCTGAGATAGGAGAACTGCGAATTCAAAGCCAGCCTTAGCAAAGGCAAGGCGCTAAGCAACTGAGTGAGACCCTGTTTCTAAATATAATACAAATAGGGCTGGGGATGTGGCTCAATGGTCAAGTGCTCCTGGATTCAATCCCTGGTACAAAAAAAAAAAAACCAGAAATTACAGTCAGCTTGCCACATCTGTGGGTTCTGCATTTGCAGATTTAACCAACCACACAAATACAGTATTGAAAAAAATTGCATGTGTACTGAAAATGTCATGATCTCTAGACAACCCAGTATAACAATTATTTATGTAGCATTTACCTTATATTAGGTATTATAACTAATCTAGAGATGGTTTAAAGTATATGGGAAGATGCATAGGTTATATGAAAATACTGCACCATTTCATATAAGGAACTTGAACATCCACAGAGTTTAGTATCTGAGGGGAAAGGAGGTGTTCTGGAGCCAATCCCTACAGATGACAAGGAACAACTATATTTAACAATTGCCTCAATTCATCTACATACTCTTAAACAAAGCACCTGTATAATTGAATAGTTTTTGTTTATTTTTGTACTGGGAATTGAACTCAGGAGCACTGAACTACAGCTCCAGTCCTTTTTATTTTGTTTTGAGATAGGCTCTCACTAAGTTGACATTGCTGACATCAAACTTGTGATCCTCTTGCCTCTTGAGTCACTGGGATTACAGGCATGTGTCACTGTGCCCAACAAATTAAAATGTTTTTTTAAAAAATGAAAATTGTCAGAAATTAATAACTAAGTCTAACAAATTGTTGGATTTTTTTTTCTTAGCTAATTTCTGGTTTGAACTAGGGAAGAATTTATATTGACTTTGCCACAACATTTTGTCTTGATTTTAGCAGCTATTCTCAACAACAGGGTTTCTTGGGAGATGGTGAGGATTAATCAGTTAAAATGTAAGAAAGACTCTCAGTAATTCAGCTCATGAAGCAGACATTCAGTGATATTCTGGCGTGTTGAGAGTAAGGAAGACAATGACCTTCAGGGAGTCAACTTTGAGCTGCTGGAACTGGCCTAGTCAGAACTGCAATTGGAAAGGCTCCAGGATCCTGTGACAAAAGGTGTCAAAAAACTGGAGCAGTGGAGAGCAAAGAGCATGAACCGAGTCTGAGACCTGAGAGAAGGATTTGCTGAAACTGCAAAGGAAGATTTTGGTGTCAGTCTTCCTCTAAGGCAAACTCTGAGACAAGCATGTGTAACTTATTGGAGGGTGATCCCCCCAAATTTGGTAAGGGAGTAGGAAAGTGAGTCAGAGAAGGAAAGAATGCACAAAAAGGTACATTAGTGAGAGGGTACAAGTGGGGGCAAAAGAGGTATCCTGCTAGATACCCTCTATACATTTATAGAAATACCCCAAATTGTCCCACCAAGGGGTAAGGAAACTAGGTATTTTCCTCCAACTCCCATCCCATATTGGTTGGGTTTTGCTCCAGACAGTGCTAATTTCCTAGAATCTCAGGCTGCCTTGCACATGGTCTGAATCCTCCTGCAGCCAGATGAAGTCCTCAGGCCAAGAGATGCCAGTGTTTGAGATACAAACTATCTACTATTCTTACAAGCTGCAGGAGCCCTCTGGCACATAAATAGGGCACCAATACCTTCTGTTACACCATCAATAAATGAATGAATAAATAGCTATGAATAAGAAGATGAAGAAGTTGGCTTTTTTTTTTTTTTTTTTTTGGTATGAGAGATTGAACTCGGGCACTTGACCACTGAGCCACAACCCTTGCCCTATTTTGTATTTTATTTAGAGAGAGGGTCTCACTGAGTTGCTTAGCACCTCGCCATTGCTGAGACTGGCTTTAAACTCACAATCCTCCTGCCTCAGCCTCCCAAGACACTGGGATTACAGGCATGAGCCACCACACCCGTCCCAGACACTATTTTTTTTAATCCTTTGTTTCTTTTTTGGGTGATGCTGGGGAATAAACCCAGGGCATTATAAACGCTAGCCAAATGTTCGACCAATGAGATACACTGCCAGCCCTATTTTATTTAATCCTGACAACAGACCTATGAAGTAATTATTGCTATTCTCATTTCACAGATAAGAAAACCAAACTTAGATATCATATTCAAGGTCACTCAGGAAATGGTAGAACTGAGACTGGAACCCAGGTTCATCTGACCCTAAAACGTGTTTCTGTCTCAGCATCCTGGCCTGCCCTTGCCACCCTGGATGCACCACACCTAGCTTCTGTTCCCTGAACAACTCAAATCCCGGTACCAAAAAAAAAAAAAAAGTATCTGTAAAGTTCCTGGCTTATAATAGGTGTTCTATACATAGTGATTATAGCAGATTATAGCAGGCTGTCACAAAATGACAGCACACCTATATATAATATATATAAAATATTATATATTATATTCATGTTATATATGAATACATATGTATATATATACATATACATGTGTATATGAAATAGTATGTTTAGTATATATACATACACTAAACATACTATACATTTACATACATAAAATATATAAAATAGTAAATAGATGATCTCTGGGTATATTTGTGTGTTTTTGGAAGAGATTGGCATGTGAATTGGTATATTGAGTGAAGAAGATATGTTTTCACCAATGAGGGTGGGCATCATCTAGTCTGTTGAGAGTTTGAATAGAACAAAATGACAGAGGAAGGGCAAATTTGCTTCTTGCTTGAGATGAGACGTTCATCTTCTCCTACTTGGACATCAGTGCTCCTGGTTGCTGGGCCTTTATACTCAGACTAAATGGCAACAACAGCTTTCTTGTTCTTCAGCTTGTCATGGTAGACCATGGGCATTCTCAGCCTCCATAATCATGTGAGTCAATTCCCATAATAAGTAAATACATACATACATAGATAAATAAATTCTGTGTCTCTGTAGTACCCTAATACAGTGTCTTTTTGCATATATTCACACTTCATGTAAATGGCATCTACTCATCCTTCTGCAATTTGCTTTTCTTGTTCAACATTCTAGGTTTTTTTTTTTTGTTGTTGTTGTTGTTTTTGGTGCTGGGGATTGGACTCACAAGCACTTAACCACTGAGCCACATCCCCAGCACATTTTTGTATTTTATTTAGAGACAGGGTCTCACTAAGTTGCTTAGGGCCTCCCTTAGTTGCTAAGGCAAGCCTTGAACTTGTGATCCTCCTGCCTCATCCTTCCAAGCCACTGGGATTACAGGCTTGTGTCACCACACCTGGTAACATTCCAGTTTTGAGATTTACCTATATTTATATACATTTCTGGGGCTGGGGATGTGGCTCAAGCGGTAGCGCGCTCGCCTGGCATGCGTGCGGCCCGGGTTCAATCCTCAGCACCACATACAAACAAAGATGTTGTGTCTGCCGAAAACTAAAAAATAAATATTAAAAATTCTCTCTCTCTCTCTCTTTTAAAAAAATTATATACATTTCTCTAGGTTTTTTGTTTTTGATACTGGGGATTGAACTCAGGGTCACTTAACAACTGAGCCACAACCCCAGCCCTCTTTTGTATTTTATTTAGAGACAGGATCTCACTGAGTTGCTTAGTGCCTTGCTGAGTTGCTGAGGCTGCCTTTGCACTCAAGATCCCCCTGCCTCAGCCTCCCAAACTGCTGGGATTACAGGTGGGTGCCACCACACATGGCTGTGTATTGTTTTTTGGGACAGGGTCTTATTATATTGCCCAGTCCTGGGACTACTGGTGTGCTCCTCTGTGCCTAGCTACATTCCCTAGTTTAAGCATTTTGCCTGCTGTGAGAAATATAAAATTCAGTAGTCCATTTTCAGAATATAGTGTTTAGCCTTAATTGGGATGTAAGATCCATTGTAGCTATTTTAATTATAGCCTTTCTTTTTGCCCTCCCCAATTTTAAAATTTGCTAATCGTATAGACTGTAACCCAAAGCTCTTCCTATCAGATCCAGGGGCAGAGCTGTGTTAGGGATAAAAACAGGCAGACTGCCTGCTCAATGTACTTGGTTGCTGGATTTTCTTTGGTAGCACGCCTTTCTGCAGAGTAAGTTCATTTTGCCAAGCTACTTCCAAGCACGTGTTTGATTCCTTTTGGCATCCTGGTATTTCTAACACTGCTGTGTAAATATACCAAATGCAACTGATTCTTTGAAGGAGCACAACATTTGGGAGGTTATTATTTTTTGGGGGGGGGGAGTTTATTTTATTTTATTGTTGGTTGTTCAAAACATTACATAGTTCTTGATATATCATATTTCACACTTTGATTCAAGTGGGTTATGAACACCCATTTTTACCCCATATACAAATTGCAGAATCACATCAGTTACACATCAATTGATTTACATATTGCCATACTAGTGTCTGCTGTATTCTGCTGCCTTTCCTATCCTCTACTATCCCCCCTCCCCTCCCCTCCCCTCCCCTCCTCTCTCTCTACCCCCTCCCCTCCCCTCCCCTCCCCTCTTCTCTCTCTACCCCCTCTACTGTCATTCATTTCTCCCCCTTGTATTATTTTCCCCCTTCCCCTCAATTCCTCTTGTATGAAATTTTGTATAACCCTGAGGGTCACCTTCCATTTCCATTCTCTCTCCCTTTCCCTCCCACCTCTCATCCTAGTTTAATGTTAATCTTCTTCTCATGCTCTTCGTCCCTACTCTGTTCTTAGTTACTCTCCTTATATCAAAGAAGACATTTGGCATTTGTTTTTTAGGGATTGGCTAGCTTCACTTAGCATAATCTGCTCTAATGCCATCCATTTCCCTGCAAATTCTATGATTTTGTCATTTTTTAATGCAGAGTAATACTCCATTGTGTATAAATGCCACATTTTTTTTTATCCATTCGTCTATTGAAGGGCATCTAGGTTGGTTCCACAGTCTTGCTATTGTGAATTGTGCTGCTATGAACATCGATGTAGCAGTGTCCCTGTAGCATGCTCTTTTTAGGTCTTTAGGGAATAGACCAAGAAGGGGAATAGCTGGGTCAAATGGTGGCTCCATTCCCAGCTTTCCAAGAAATCTCCATACTGCTTTCCAAATTGGCTGCACCAATTTGCAGTCCCACCAGCAATGTACAAGTGTACCCTTTTCCCCACATCCTCGCCAGCACTTGTTGTTTGACTTCATAATGGCTGCCAATCTTACTGGAGTGAGATGGTATCTTAGGGTGGTTTTGATTTGCATTTCTCTGACTGCTAGAGATGGTGAGCATTTTTTCATGTACTTGTTGATTGATTGTATGTCCTCCTCTGAGAAGTGTCTGTTCAGGTCCTTGGCCCATTTGTTGATTGGGTTGTTTGTTCTCTTATTGTCTAATTTTTTGAGTTCTTTGTATACTCTGGATATTAGGGCTCTATCTGAAGTGTGAGGAGTAAAGATTTGTTCCCAGGGTGTAGGCTCCCTATTTACCTCTCTTATTGTTTCTTTTGCTGAGAAAAAACTTTTTAGTTTGAGTAAGTCCCATTTGTTGATTCTAGTTATTAACTTTTGTGCTATGGGTGTCCTATTGAGGAATTTGGAGCCCGACCCCACCGAATGTAGATCATAGCTAACTTTTTCTTCTATCAGACGGCGCGTCTCTGATTTGATATCAAGCTCCTTGATCCACTTTGAATTAACTTTTGTGTATGGCGAGAGAAAGGGATTCAGTTTCATTTTGTTGCATATGGATTTCCAGTTTTCCCAGCACCATTTGTTGAAGATGCTATCCTTCCTCCATTGCATGCTTTTAGCCCCTTTATCAAATATAAGATAGTTGTAGTTTTGTGGATTGGTTTCTGTGTCCTCTATTCTGTACCATTGGTCCACCCGCCTGTTTTGGTACCAGTACCATGCTGTTTTTGTTACTATTGCTCTGTAGTATAGTTTGAAGTCTGGTATCGCTATACCGCCTGATTCACACTTCCTGCTTAGCATTGTTTTTGCTATTCTGGGTCTTTTATTTTTCCATATGAATTTCATGATTGCTTTCTCTATTTCTACAAGAAATGCCGTTGGGATTTTGATTGGCATTGCATTAAACCTATAGAGAACTTTTGGTAATATCGCCATTTTGATGATGTTAGTTCTGCCTATCCATGAACAGGGTATATTTTTCCATCTTCTAAGATCTTCTTCTATTTCTCTCTTTAGGGTTCTGTAGTTTTCATTGTATAAGTCTTTCACCTCTTTTGTTAGGTTGATTCCCAAGTATTTTATTTTTTTTGAAGATATTTTGAATGGAGTGGTTGTCCTCATTTCCATTTCAGAGGATTTGTCGCTGATATACAGGAATGCCTTTGATTTATGCGTGTTGATTTTATATCCTGCCACTTTGCTGAATTAATTTATTAGCTCTAATAGTTTCTTTGTAGAGCCTTTTGGGTCTGCTAGGTATAGAATCATGTCACCTGCAAATAGTGATAATTTAAGTTCTTCTTTTCCTATTTTTATGCCTTTAATTTCTTTCGTCTGTCTAATTGCTCTGGCCAGTGTTTCGAGAACTATGTTGAACAGAAGTGGAGAGAGAGGGCATCCCTGTCTTGTTCCAGATTTTAGAGGGAATGCCTTCAGTTTTTCTCCATTCAGAATGATGCTAGCCTGAGGCTTAGCATAGATTGTTTTTACAATATTGAGGTATGTTCCTGTTATCCCTAGTTTTTCTAGAGTTTTGAACATAAAGGGATGCTGTACTTTGTCGAATGCTTTTTCCGCATCTATCGAGATGATTATACGGTTCTTATTTTTAAGTCTATTGATGTGGTGAATAACATTTATTGATTTCCGTATATTGAACCAGCCTTGCATCCCAGGGATGAATCCTACTTGATCATGGTGCACAATTTTTTTGATATGTTTTTGTATCCGATTCGCCAGAATTTTATTGAGGATTTTTGCATCTAGGTTCATTAGAGATATTGGTCTGTAGTTTTCTTTCTTTGAAGTGTCTTTGTCTGGTTTAGGTATCAGGGTGATGTTGGCCTCATAGAATGAATTTGGAAGTTCTCCCTCTTTTTCTATTTCCTGAAGTAGCTTGAAAAGTATTGGTATTAGTTCTTCTTTAAAGGTTTTGTAAAACTCTGCTATATACCCATCCGGTCCTGGGATTTTCTTAGTTGGTAGTCTTTTGATGGTTTCTTCTATTTCCTCAATTGATATTGGTCTGTTTAGGTTGTCTATATCCTCCTGACTCAATCTGGGCAGATCATATGACTTAAGACATTTATCGATGCCTTCACTATCTTCTAATTTATTGGAGTCTAAGGATTCAAAATAGTTTTTGATTATCTTCTGTATTTCTGAAGTGTCTGTTGTGATATTGCCTTTTTCATCCCGTATGCTAGTAATTTGAGTTCTCTCTCTTCTTCTCTTCGCTAGCATGGCTAAGGGTCTGTCGATTTTGTTTATTTTTTCAAAGAACCAACTTTTAGTTTTGTCAATTTTTTCAATTGTTTCTTTTGTTTCGATTTCATTAATTTCAGCTCTGATTTTAATTATTTCTTGCCTTCTACTTCTTTTGCTATTGTTTTGCTCTTCTTTTTCTAGGATTTTGAGATGAAGTATGAGATCATTTATTTGTTGGTTTTTTCTTTTTTTAAGGAATGAACTCCAAGCAATGAATTTTCCTCTTAGAACTGCTTTCAATGTGTCCCATAGATTCTGATATGTTGTGTCTGTGTTTTCATTTATCTCTAAGAATTTTTTAATTTCCTCCTTGATGTCTTCTATAACCCATTGATCATTCAGTAACCTATTGTTCATTCTCCAAGTGATGCATGATTTTTCCTTCCTTCTTTTATCGTTGATTTTCAGTTTCATTCCATTATGATCAGATAAGATGCATGGTATTATCTCTACTCCTTTATATTGTCTAAGAGTTGCCCTGTGACATAATATATGATCTGTTTTTGAGAAGGATCCATGTACTGCTGAGAAAAAAGTGTAACTGCTTGATGTTGGGTGGTATATTCTATATATGTCAATTAAGTCTAGGTTATTAATTGTGTTATTGAGTTCTATAGTTTCCTTATTCAACTTTTGTTTGGAAGATCTGTCCAGTGGTGAGAGAGGTGTGTTGAAGTCTCCCATGATTATTGTATGGTGGTCTATTAGACTCTTGAACTTGAGAAGAGTTTGTTTGATGAACATAGCTGCACCATTGTTTGGGCATATATATTTATGATTGTTATGTCTTGTTGGTGTATGGTTCCCTTGAGCAGTATGTAGTGTCCCTCTTTATCCCTTTTGATTAACTTTGGCTTGAAATCTATTTTATTTGATATGAGTATGGACACTCCTGCTTATTTCCGAAGTCCATATGAGTGATATGATTTTTCCCAACTTTTCACCTTCAGCCTATGTATGTCTTTTCCTATCAAATGCGTCTCCTGTAGGCAGAATATTGTTGGGTCTTGTTTTGTGATCCATTCTACTAGCCTTTGTCTCTTAATTGGTGAGTTTAAGCCATTAACATTTAGGGTTATTATTGAGATATGGGTTGTTCTTCCAGCCATATTTGTTTATTTATGTTACTAAACATGGTTTATTTTCCTCTTTGATTATTTTTCCCCCCTTTACTGTCCTACCTCCCACTGTTGGTTTTCATTGTTATTTTCCATTTCCTCTTCCTGTAATGTTTTGCCGAGGATGTTTTGAAGAGATGGTTTTCTAGCTGGGAATTCTTTAAACTTTTGTTTATCATGGAAGGTTTTAATTTCATCTTCCATCCTGAAGCTTAATTTCGCTGGATACACAATTCTTGGTTGGAACCCCTTTTCTTTCAGTGTTTGAAATATGTTATTCCAGGATCTTCTAGCTTTCAGAGTCTGTGTTGAAAGATCAGCTGTTATCCTGATTGGCTTACCCCTAAATTTAATCTGCTTCCTTTCTCTTGTAGCTTTTAAAATTCTCTCCTTATTCTGTATGTTGGGCATCTTCATTATAATGTGTCCAGGTGTGGATCTCTTATGATTTTGCTCATTCGGCGTCCTGTAGGCTTCTAGGATTTGGGATTCTGTCTCATTCTTCAAGTCTGGGAAGTTTTCTCATATTATTTCATTGAATAGATTGCTCATTCCTTTGGTTTGGACCTCTATACCTTCCTGTATCCCAATGACTCTTAAGTTTTGTCTCTTTATGTTATCCCATATTTCTTGGATGTTCTGCTCATGGTTTCTTAACAGTCTTGCTGAGCTGTCTATGTTCTTTTCAAGTTGAAATACTTTGTCTTCATTGTCTGATGTTCTATCTTCTAAGTGTTCTACTCTGCTGGTAGTATTCTCAATTGAGTTTTTAAGTTGGTTTATTGCTTCCTGCATTTCTAGGATTTCTGTTTGTTTTTTATAACCTCTATCTCCCTGTATAGTTGATCTTTTGCTTCCTGGATTTGTTTGTGTAATTCATTGTCGAAGTGATCTTTCATTGTCTGATTTTGCTGTCTAATGTCTTCCTTGAGACTCCAGATCATCTGAAGCATGTATATCCTGAATTCTTTATCTGACATTCCATCTGCTGCAGCTATTACCTCTTCTAAAGTTGAGTTGACCTGCATTGCTTGTGGTCCTTTCTTTCCTTGTCTTTTCATACTGCTTGCGTTTCTTTCTGCTTGGTGAAACTGTTGTGTTTTTGAAAATTTTTCCCCCTATATATTTATATTGCTCTTGTATAGTTGAAAAGTCTCTCTTGCAGGGTCGGGCGGCGGTCTGCCTACCTTGCAGGCGCAGGCGGCGGCTCTGCTCTGCCCTTACTCCAATTGGGGTGATGTGTTTACCACGCCGGCGGGTCGCTGGGCTTATTCCGGGCGCGGGAGGCGGCTCTGCTCTGCCCCTACTCCAATTGGGGTGACGTGTGTACCACACCGGCAGGCCACCGGGCCTGATCCGCCGGTCGGTTGCAGGTCTGCCTACCTTTCAGGCATGGGCGGCGGCTCTGCTCTGCCCCTCCTCCAATTGGTATGACTTGTCTACCACACCCGCGGACCGCTGGGCCTGTTCCGGGCGCGGGCGAAGGCTCTGCTCTGCTCCTACTCCAATTGGGGTGACGTGCCAACCACCCTGGCCGGCCGCTCGGCCTGTTCCACCAGTTGGTCGCAGGTCTGCCTACCTTTCGGGCGCAGGTGGTGGCTCTGCTCTGCCCCTACTCCAATTGGGGTGTCGTGACTACCACGCCGGCAGGTCGCTGGGCCTATTCCGGGCGCGGGCGGCGGCTCTGCTCTGCCCCTACTCCAATTGGGGTGACGTGTGTACCACGCCGGCAGGCCGCTGGGCCTGATCCGCCGGTCTGTCGCAGGTCTGCCTACCTTGCAGGCGCGGGCGGCGGCTCTGCCCTGCCCCTCCTACCAGAAGTTTATTTTCAAGCAGCCTTATTTTTGTTTTCTATTGGCCCCTTAAATTTATTTTGCAGTTAGTTCTTCTCTTACTGTTGGATAAAATTTAGGATAGGTCCCATAACTTTGTGTGTGCGTAGATTGAACCCATCGCCTTGCAAATTCTAGGCAAGCGCTTTACATTGAGTTATATCCCCCGCCCTCTGATAAACATATTCTAAAGGTAAAAAGACTCATCTATATTTTCTTCTGAAATATTCATATACCTTTTCATATTGATTTTTTTTTCCTTTTTGGGACAGGATCTCACTATGTTGCCCAGGCTAATCTCAAACTTGTGAGATCACATGATTCTTCTATCTCAGTTTCCTAAGTAGCTGGGACTACCGGAATTTTAAACCAGGTCTGGCTGGATTCACATCAAATCTTTCACCTGGAGTTGATATTTTATAAATGCTCTGAGGTAGTGTTTTAGTCAGCTTTTTGTCACTATGACTGAAATAATTGACACAAAACAAGTTGGAGGAGGAAATATTTATTTTGGCTTAAGATTTCAAAGGTTTTAGTCCATGGTCAGCTGGATTTTTTGCTCTGGGCCTCAGGCAAGGCAAAACATCATGGCAGAAGAGTGGGCAGAGAAAAACTGCTCAGTTCATGGCTGCCAGGAAGTAGAGAGACAGTGAGCAAGGAAAGGACCACAGATAAGATATAGTCCCCAAGGACATACCTCCTGTTGTGTTTTGGATGTGAGGTGTCCTCCAGAAACTCATGTGTGAGACAATGTAAGAAGCGTCAGAGGAGAAATGATTGGGTTGTGAGAGCGTTAACCCAATCAGTGAATTAATCCCCTGATAAGGATTAACTGAGTGGAAACTGAAGGCAGGTAAGGTGTGACTGGGAGTGTGGCTTTGGGGTATATATTTCTATCTGGTAATAGAGTCTATCTCTCTCTGCTTTCTGATCATCATGTGAGATGCTTCCCTGTGCCACACTCTTCTGCCTCTTCTTGAGTCCCAAGGAATGGAGCCTGCTGTCCATGGACTGAGATCTCTGAAACTGTGAGCCCTCAAATAAATTTTTCCTCCTTTAGAGTTGTGCTGGTTGGGTCTTTCAATCACAGAAGCAGAAAAGCTGAATAAAACACCTCCTGTGACCTACTTCCTTGGACCATGTTCTACCTGCCTATAGTTTCCACCTCCTCCCAGTAGTCCATTCAACTTATTAATCTATAAAATGAATTAATCCTCTAATGAGGTTACAGGCTTCATGATCTAATCACTTCCCAGAAGCCTCACCTCTGGATATGGCTTCATTGGGGATCAAATCTTCAACATATGAGCTTCTGGGGGACATTCCAGATCGAAACCATAATAAGTAGGGACTTATTGTATCTTCCAGTAGATAACTAATTGTCCCCAAATAATTTATTAAATATTTCATTTCTACTAGTGATTTAGTGTTACAGCCATGGCAGAACATATCCCGTTTTCACTTAGATTTAGACCTGTTACTAGGCTTTTTATTCTATTTCCTGTAGACATTTAGCCCTTATCTTACTATACTACTTAACACTGGATCCTACCTGCTCTCTCCTAAACATTATATTTCCTGATCTCAGTTCTTGTCATTCCTTTTTCTTGGACTGTGTTATAATAAATATTGGCTTATCCCATGGATTGTTCTCTGTCCATAGCTTTTACACACATGGGGAGAAATAGTTTTTTTCCTAAAAGCTGTTTCAAAAAAAAAAGTTTATTGAATGTATTTTTAAAGTGATTTTTATTTTTAGAATAGCATTATATTTACAGAAAATTTGTAAAGGTAGTACAAAGAATTCTTGAATATCCTTCACCCAGTTTCCCTTATTGTTAACATTCTATATAACCATGGTACATGTATCAAAACTAAAAAAAAAAAAAAAAAAAAAAACCAGCATTGGTAGATTACTATTAACTGAACACTTATTAAGATTTCACCAGGAACACTGGGCGTGATGGCACATGCCTGTAATCCCAGCAGCTCAGGAGGTTGAGGCAGGAGGATCATGAGTTCAAAGCCAGCCTCAGCAAAAGTGAGGTACTAAGCAACTCAATAAGACCCTGTCTCTAAATAAAATACAAAATAGGGTTGGGGATGTGGCTCAGTGGTCGAGTACCCCTAAGTTCAATGCCTGGTAAACTCTCCCCCACTGCCCCCCAAAAAGATTTCACAAGGGAGGGAGGGATGAGTGGTGGTTCACCAGATTGGACAGGGAGAATGAGGAGAAGGGAGGGGAGATGGGAATGGGAAAGATAGTACAATGAATCAGGCATAACTTTCCTATGTTCATATATGAATACATGACCAGTGAAACTCCACATTATGTACAACCACAAGAATGAGAAGTTATATTCTGTGTATGTATGATGTATCAAAATATATTCTACTGTCATGTATAACTAAAAAGAACAACAACAAAAAAAGATTTCACTAGTCCCTTCACTCCAAAAGTTCTTTTTATGTTCCAGGATCCTACCCAAGATACCACATTATATTTAGTTATCATGTTTCCCTGTCCTCTTCTGGTCTGACAGTTTCTCATACTTTCTTGCCCTTGATTAGTTTGACAGTTTTAAGATGCATTGACTAGGATTTTACTGTTGTTGTTTTCCTTTTTTTTCTTCAAAATGTCTCTCAATTTGAGTTCCTCTGAGTTTTTCTCATGGTTAGATGGGGAAAATATGTTTTGGGGAGAAAGATCACAGAAGTCACATGCCATTTCTCTTCATATAATATAAAGGGTACATGCTATTAGCATGACTTATCACTGATGATGTTAACCTTGATTGCCTAGCTATATTGGTGTTTGATAAATTTCTTCAGTATAAAGTTGCTTCCACTTCCTACTCCTTTCCTGCTGCATTAAAAAAATAAATAATAATAATAAAATGGAGGGCTATAGTTGTGGCTCAGTGGTAGAGCATTCATGAGGCACTGGGTTCAATCTCCAGCACCAAATAAAAAACTAAATAAACAAAATAAAGGTATTGTGTCCATCTACAACTAAAAATATTTTTAAAAAATGAAATGGAAAACTTAACAAAGTTTCATTAGATACCATGGGGAAAATTATAATATTGAAATTTAGGTTACTCATCTGTTGAGACAAAGATTATCATAGATCAGCATTACTTTTTATCCATTAATATTTTAATATTTGGGAATATTTGGTCCTATCACTTCTCCTGTTTTAAAATCTATAGAGATGATGACTCATAAGTCTCTTCCAGTCCTGAGCTCTCCCCATTAATTTATCCAAGTTTCTGCTATTTTCCCTTTGATTTCTCAAAGGCACTTCAAATTCAATGTATGCTGTTTAAGTCAGCTTTTTCACTCCTGTGACTAAAAGATCTGACCTGAACAATTTTAGGGGAGGAAAAGTTCATTTGAGGGCTCACGGTTTCAGAGGTCTTAGTCCATAGAAGGCCAGCTCCGTTCCTTGAGGCTCAAAGTGAGGCAGAACATCATGTGTGGCACAGGGAAGCAGCTCACAGGATGATCAGGAAACAGAGAGAGACTCCACTTGTGAAATACAAAGTATACACCTCAAAGCCACGCCCCCAATTTCCACCTCCCCCAGCGACATCCCACCAGCCTTCAGTTACCACTCAGTTAACCCCTACCAGGGGATTAATTCACTGATTGGGTTAAGGCTCTTACAACCCAATCATTTCTCCTCTAACCCTTCTTGCATTGTCTCACACGTGAGCTTTTGGGGGACACCTCACATCCAAACCATAACATATCCCAAACTGAGTTTTTCATTTCCCCTTTATTACTTCCTGTGTGTCCCATATCTTTACCTTTAACAATGGTCTCTAGCTCAGAAATGGCACCAAATCTATCCATTTGCTCAAAATAGAAACCCACCTTTCATTTCACAACTTTAGGGATCTTCCTAAAACACAAACCTGCATGTATCAGCATTGTTATAGCTATATTAAATCCTTACTCAGGCTTCTGCTTCTTTGGGCACGTGTGTGTGTTTGGTCTCATCTGTTACCACTCCTGAGCTTATTCTTTACCCTTATGCGTACCAAATGGCCTGTGGTTCTTTGAGCATACCCTGTGGGTGATGCTTCTTAATCTTTGTTCTGACTCTTACCCTACCTGAAAGAGTTTCTCCTTCTACTTTTCTCTATTCCACAGTCTTCTTATCCTTCAAGATTCAGCTGAGCATTTTCTTTTTATAAACTTCAAGGCTTTTAGACAGAATTTGCCCCATTCAGTCTTCCCCACTAGACTGTGAGTTCATGAGGGTAGAAATCAGATATTGTTCATCTTATAGCCCCTTTCATCATAGCAACTGCATCAGACTGAGCTGTGCAGAAAACTTTTCATGACCAAGATGATTTCCATTAGGCTCCCATGACATTTAAAGCAGTTATTACATCTTATCATAATTATTAGTCAAAAGCCTTGACATTCCACTGAGGAGATGAACTTCAGGAAGACTGTGTCTGGGTCTTAGTCATGCTAAAGTATCAGTATTTGAACACAGCAGGTATTTATGAATACTTGTTGGGTGAATGCTTAGGGTAGGAACATTTAAAATTGAATTGCTCTTTTTTTTTACTTTCCAACTAAACACTGGCCAAACCATCCTAAGGAAAGTTGATGTTCTTTGTCAATCTACTTAAGTACAAAAGCAATATATAGCTAAAGTGGCACAAAATGGCTAAATAGGTAATGTAAGCATCAAAGCTAGATTGTTTTCCATAAATGTAATATTACAATATAGGCATTCATTTCTCTTAGGCAGGTACAGTAATAGGCAATTAGATAGTATGGCTACTATGTTTAGGGTTACTATGACTAATGCATTACTGTTTAGAAAAAGCAAGCTGAGCAACTGAAAAGTTTCAAAACCCAGCATCAGGAATCAGGATTACTCCCAGAATTGATTCTAGAGGAGACTGAGAGTCAAGCAGCCAGAAAAGGAGAGATAGGATCTGAATGGAAGGATGTGGAATGGGGAGGTGATGTAAGATTAAATAGAAGAAAGTCTGGCAATGAGGAGAGAAAGGAAGTTGTTCAACAATGGAAAGTGCCTGGCTGCAAGATGAGCATCTGGCAAGGAAGGGACAGGTGACTAATCAATTATAATAGATTCCGCCTACCATTGTCTGGGCTTTGAAAATAAGTTGATGAGGTTTGGATTTAATAAATATTAAAATTCTAAGAACACTTAAGAACTGCTGAGGGAGGCTGTGGAGCGATGATCATATGAGTAGATTTCTAAGGCTAGACTAGACACCTATCTATTATGAATGGTTTGAGACTAACACATCCATCCTGCTACCACAGAGAGAACTTAATGACCCCTCAGGTCTTCATTCCAAACTTCTGAAAAGCAGAGGGAGATTAAATGGTGCTTTCATTCTGCTGTTTCATCATAGAAGCCCTACTATTAATTCAGATTCAATTGACAAGTATTTTTTCTAAACAAAAAAAAGAGATGAAATTGTTGATTTTTTTATGAATATTTCCATTATTTTACATGCCCCTATACAAAGTAAGATTCCACTTGGTAAGTTTATTGGGAATTTATAATAATTTGAATAGAGATGAGTTAAAGTTGAACCTTATTTAAAAACCCCTTTCATCATAGAGTAAAACTTGCATTAAGCAAAAATTGAGAATACATAGGATGACAAATATCCTTGAAGATTTTAAAACACTGTCTTGTGGTAAGAAATCAAAGTGACCTCCTGCCATAGCACCTGTAGGTTGTTCCCATTATTATCTCCCCACAAGGCTATGAACTCCATGAAGGTAGGAGTTTTGGTTTATTTGTTTGGCCTTTCCACTATTCATCTGAGGAGCTGGCATATAAAGATACACAGTGAGTTTTCTTTAAAATCAATCAATCAGTATAAAAATTGCTGGGATTTGGGATCCCCATCTTAGGACATGGTGTGAACTATCTTATTATAGGGAGTTTTACTTAAGTTTGTACTTAGTTTCAATAATTATTAAGAAATGTATGATGGATTAGACAAAGGAAAATGAAGGGAAGGGAGGGGCGATGAGAATGGGAAAGACAGTAGAATGAATAAGACATAACTTTCCTGTTTATGTACAAATACATGACCAATGTAACTCCATATCATGTACAACCACAAGAATGGGAAGTTATATTCCATATATGTGTGATATGTTAAAATACATTCTACTGTCATGTACAACCAAAAAGAGCTAATAGAAGAAGAAAAAGAAAAAAAACATATGATGTAGAACACATTACTCAGCCTTTTAGGGCCTCAGTTTTCCCATTTGTAAAGTGAAACTAGTAATGGTACATATCATAGAATTGTGAGGATTCAGGTAGATAAAGCAATGTCTTACTAGATATCAATTCTTACTATAAAATAGGGTTTCTGGACCTCAGCACCATTGAAATTTTAAGGTGGATAATTCTTGGTTCTGGGGAACTGTCCTATGCATTGTTGGATGTTTAGCAGCACCTCTGACTTCTACCCTCTAGATAATATTAGCACCCTCTGTTCCCTACTGCCGCCAAAAATGCTCCAGATATTGCCAGACATCCCACAGGAGGTAAAATTGCCTCTGATCAAGAACCACTACTGGGCTAGGGCTATAACTCAGTGGCAGAGCGCTTGCCTAGCATGTGTGAGACACTGGGTTGGATCTTTAGTACTGCATAAAAATAAAGAAAGCCATTCTGTTAAAAAAAAAAAAGAACCACTACTATCAAGTTATAGTAATTAATGTGATATTAATATAAGGATAGATAAATAGACCCATGGAACAGAAGACAGAAGCTAAAAACATACCCCTGTATATATGGAATGTGATATATGATAAAGGTAGAATTACAAATCGGTGGAAAAGATATTGGATATGTATTAAATGCTGGCACTTTGATTAAAAAATACAATCCTATCTCACACCATTCATAGAAGCTTTTAGAAGAAAGTAGGGGAAATTATCTTTGCTGTTTCAGAGTAAGAATTTCTGAAGTAGGACACAAAAAGCATAAAACTTGAAGGATAGCATTCATACATTTTTACATAAAAAATTACATACATCAGCCAGGCATTTGCTCCTGGCAGGGAGGCTGAGGTAGGAGGATCACAAGTTTGAGGTCAACTTAGCTAAACCCTAAGCAACTTAGCAAGACCCTCAGTAACTAAACAAGACCCTGCCACAAAATAAAAAATAAGGACTGGGACTCTGCATCGTGTACAGCCAGAGAACTGTGTGAAGTTGTGCTCCATTTGTATATAATGAGTTGAATGCATTCTGCTGTCATGTTTATCTAATTAGAAAGATTGGGGATGCAGTTCAGTGGTAGAGTACCCTTGGGTTCAATTCTAAATAAAAAAAAATTGTATACATCAGTTGGGGACATAGCTCAGTGAATAGAGCATTTGCCTAGCATGTACAAGGCCCTGGGTTTAATCTGCAGCATACATCAATGGCATCATAGACAAAGTGAAAATCTTTTTTTCCACCACATTTTTTATTGGTACATTATAGTTGTATATACTGATGGGATGTTGTACATACTGTTATTACATGTTCATACAAGTACACAATATAACTTGGCCAATTTCACACCTCGGCACTTCCCCCATCTCGCCCCACCTTTTACCCATTGGTCCCTCTTCTGTGCTGATCTCCTTTTGATTTTTAGGAGATCTATCCCCACCTTTCTTTTTCTTCTTATTCTCTAGCTTCTGCATGAGAGAAAACATACAACCCTTTACTTTCTGAGTTTGACTTATTTCGCCTAACATGATGGTCTCTAGTTCCATCCATTTTCCTACAAATGCCATAATTTCATTTTCTTTTATAATCCATTGATGGACACAACTAGATTAGTTCCATAGTTTGATTATTGTGAATTGTGCTGCTATAAACATGAGTATGCATGTATCACTATAGTAAGATGACTTTAATTCCTCAGGATAAATACCAAGGAGGGATATAGCTAGGTCATGTGGTGGTTCCATGCCAAGTCTTTTGAGGAACCTCCATACTGATTTCCATGGCGGTTATACTAATTTCCAGTTCCACCAAACAGTGTAAAAATATTCAACAAAGTGAAAATCAAAGTGACAAATTGAAAGAAATTATTTCTGACCCAGATATTTTAAAAATATATTTAGAATACAGCAAAGAAGTTCCAATCAATACTAAATGCCTATAATTTAGTTTCCTAGGCCTGCTGTAATAAATTGCCACACAGTGGATGGATTAAAACAACAGAAGTTTATTATACCATAGTTCTGGCGGCTAAAGTACAAAATCAAAATGTCCACAGAGCTGGTTCCTTCTGAAGGTTCTAAGTGAAAATCATTCTGTGCTTGTTTACTAGCTCTTTGTAATGGAACTTACTTCCCTTCTTTGGTGTTTCTTGGCTTGTTGCTATATTACTCCAATCCCTACCTCTGTCTTCACATGTCTGAGTCTTTCTTTATGTCACAGTCACACCTCAGTTGTTCCAGGGCAATGGAATATGTCTCTGAAAGGCAAAGAAAGTGCCTGGAGACAGCATATGGGACACATGAATTACTGGAGAAAGCTTATAAGAGACCAGTGACTAATGTAAGAAGAATTCAGTGGCAAATAGACTGAACAGAGCACCTTCAAGGTGCTTTACCAACCAAGTAGTGCCTCCTCCTTTTCAAGGCATTTTGTCCAGTGGCAGCCAACTGACAAGTGACACATACCCTCTCCACAGTGCTCTCAGTTCTGTGCCAATAATCACTGAAAGCAGAGTTTTGTATGTTGGGCTGTAAAAGCAGCAACACCATCAGCAATAGCTTGCTTAGTTTGCTTGTGCGGCCAGCATCCCAAGGAGTAACTGTCCTGGTGTACATGCAAGAAAGTAGCTTTCTACAGATAACTCTAACTTGCCCTAGTTTCCAGTGCGAACAAAAGAAAGCAGTGTCCTTCAAGATAATATGTATCTGGACAGTCCATACCAAGCTTGCTATCATTGTTCCTTTAACTTGGCTACATTTTTGGGAACAGAAAGGGGACATTTAGGGACATGGTGTTTTCCTGTTCCCGTTTTCTTTAAGAATGATACATCATGAGCTTCTTACAAGGACACTGATCATATTTTGGGCCCACTATAATCTAGTATGACTTCATCTTAATTTGACTCTATCTCTGAAGATTCTGTTTCCAAATAAGGCCACATCCTGAGATTCTAGTGGATACGGATTTAAAAAAAATTTTTTTTTAGTTGCGGATGGACACAATATCTTTATTTTACTTATTTATTTTTATGTAGTGCTGAGGATCAAACCCAGTGCCTCACACATTGCTAGGCAATCACTCTACCACTGAGCCACAACCCCAGCCTCCTGGATACGGATTTTTTTTTTAAAGAGAGAGAGAGAGAGAGAGAGAGAGAGAGAGAGAGAGAATTTTTTTTAATATGTATTTTTTAGTTCTCGGCGAACACAACATCTTTATTTGTATGTGGTGCTGAAGATCGAACCCAGGCCGCATGCATGCCAGGCTAACGCGCTACTGCTTGAGCCACATCCCCAGCCCCCTGGATATGGATTTTTGGAGGACAATGTTCAAGTCCATGTAGTCTGCTCTTAACCCCTCAAATTCAAATATGTCTCATGCACAAAATCCCATCCCAACATCCCCAAAAGTCCTAACTCATTTCAACATCAACTCTAAATCTCACATCTCATCTATATATCAACTTAAAAATACAATTTCATAATCTAAATTACCTAATCAAATATACATGTGACACTTTACATGGTCTGTTCTTTTGTTGTTGTTGTTGTAGTTGGACACAATACCTTTATTTATTAATTTATTTTTATGTGGTGCTGAGGATGGAAGCCAGTTCACCTTGCATGTGCTAGGTGAACGCTCTACCACAGAGCTACAACCCCAGCCCCACATGGTCTGTTCTTGAGCGAAATTAATCTTCATTTGTGCACCTATTAAATTAGAAAATCAATTGCTTGTTCTAGAATATAATGGTAGGACACTTTTATCCTGAAAGGGAGAAAATTGAAGGAATAAAAGGATCACTTGTCTCAAACAAGTTTGAAACCCAGCAGAACAAATTCCATTAGGTTTCAAGATTTGAGAATAATCCTATGCAAATTGATTAACTCTCTGTGCCTGAGGGGGCCTCTTTGGTTCCTGCTCCTAGGGCTGCCTCTCTGTCTTCTGCCTCAGTATTATTCTTCCTTTTTATTGAATCATATCATATATGTGTAGCTGAGTAATTGTATCAGCTTGTTTCTTGCCTGTAATCCCTGAAGTCTGACAGTCCTCCTTCATTTCTTTCTGTCTCTGTCCCCTTATGTCAAAGATGTCAGTGTTTCTACTGATAGAATATTCTTAAAAGCCTTGTTCATCTTCCATGTATATTAAGGGGATCTATACCATTGCATAGAGAGTTCTCTATAGACCCTTCCTGAATTATTCCATCTCTATTCATAGCTTCTGCTGACATGGTTGATTAGATCCATAAGTCACACTCCAATTTTTTCAGCAGAAATTTGTCCTGCTCCATGCTTGGCTCTGGTTCCAGTGCATACTATCTAAATAGGACGAGAAATTTCCAGATCACTAATAGCTGTTCCTTCCTCAATTTATCTCTTTATTCTCAAACTTTACTATAAACAACAAGAAGAGAAATCAAGTACTACCATCCACATTTTTTTTAGAAATCTCCTGGAGTTTAATAGCCAAGTTCATTGTTTCCAATTTCTACTTTCCACCTAACAATGAAAGTTAAGTATGCCACATTATAAAAAGGATCATCTTTTCTCCAATGTGCAGTAACATGTTTCTCATTTCCATACGAGACCTCACCAAAAGCACCTTAATCTCCATATTTCCAACAGATCTAGAAATTTTATTTTATGTGCCTCAAAATTCATCCATCCTCTATTCATTGCCCAATTTCAAAACCACTTTCGTAAATTTGGTATTTGTTACAGCAGTACCCCATTTCCTGATACCAAAATCTGTATTAGTGAGGGTTTTCCAGAATCACCAAAAAACGATAAGTAGATGGGTAGATGGATGGATAGATGGATAGATAGATAATGCTGAGACAAGTTCTTTTTTTTTTTTTTCTGGGAAGCCCCAGGTTTTGATCTGATAGCCTTTCAACTGATTGGATGAGGTCTATTCACATCATCAAAGGTACTAAGTTTTCTTTTCCTTTCCTTTTCTTTCTGAAAAGGAAACCAAGGCCTCATGCATACTAGGGAAGCACTCTCCCAATGCACTATGTCCCCAGTCCTTTCTATAATTTTATTTTTGAGACAGGATATCACTAAGTTGGTGCTGGGAGCCATTAGCCAAGTAGGTATGACAATTTCCTTGCCAGCGTACTCCATGTTGCTTAGTGGAAGGACTCGTGGAAATAGGACATTTTGCAGTGACATTGCATGTAGGTGACCTTGCTCAAAGACCAGGGCGGATTAGGGTGTTCCTGGTTTAGGATAATTGGGTTTAGGGCGTTCCAGGTTTAAAATTATTCCTGCTGGGAATAGGGCGTATCCTGCTGCCTGAGTTCCCCTTGAGTTCTCACGGGATTCAGACAGTTTTTTTTGGGAGATAGAAGCCCAGTGGAGGGGGATTTGGGCAGAGAACGTGGATTTCCCCAGAACGTGTTTGTAGACGGCTGGTGTGAGTTCGGGAATAAAGAGTTGCTGTTTGAATCTACAAGCTGTGTGGTGGCTCGTGATTGTGTGCCCAGCCAGACTGCGGCATTTGTGCCCAGCCAGACTGCGGCGAAGTTGCCTGGGCTGGTCCTGAACTTGCAATTCTCCAAACCCAGACTTCCTAATAGTTGGGATTACAAGTGCTCACCACCATGCCTGACTGGTAATATCCTTTTCTTAAATCAACAGATTATAGATGTTAGCTACACCTATAAAATGTCTTCACCGTAACACTTGGTGTTGGATTTAAAAACTGTTTCCTAGCCAGGCACAGTGGTACATGCCTGTAATCCCAGCAGCTCTGGAAGCTGAGGCAGGAGGATCTCCCAGCCTCATCAAGGACAAGGCTCTAAGCAACTCAACCCTGTCTCTAAATAAAATTCAAAATAGGGGTGGGGATGTAGCTCAGTGGTTGAATGCTGGAATTCAATCTCCAGTACCTCTCCCCAAAACAAAAAACAAAACAAAACAAAAACCTGTATCCTATAGCCTAACCAATTGACATATAAAGCTAAACATTAAATTAAGAAAACATTAAAGTGGGCAAATGATAATAATAATGGCTAATTCATAAATGAGGGCTCCCAAACTATCAGTAGCATAAATTGGTGTAACCACTTGAAATTCAAGTGAATCAGAAAACAGAAACCGTTCTTTATTTCCTAGGTATGAGAGATTGAATATGTGAATTAGGAATTTATACAACCTTTGGAAGATCAGGGGAATAAAAGCTGAAGAAGATCAGGAAAGTGCCACTGAATATCTCACTCTGAAGCACCAATAAGTAAGCGGCTCTCAAGAGCTTGCTACAAAGGCATCACAAATTTCAAGAATCTGAGAAGCTTCTACCAATTGTCTTAAGAGTCTGAAGCAGTGAGTGGATGTAGGTAAGTTTTAAGAGCTCCTGGGAAACTGTATGGCTCTCATGTCTGCCCACATATATGGTTGCAACTACCACTAGAAAACAGTGACTTGTCCTCTTCTACTCTCCAAATATCATCCAAGTGCATCTTATTGGTAAACTACAACCTGGAACCAGTCAGAGAAGAGGATCTGGAAAATGTGGTTCCTGGCTTCTTTTTCTGTGATGCCTAAGGGTTGAGAGAGGGTAGTAGTGATGCTGAGTTGATAACAGAACTGCTACAATCTATGTACTGTCAATTCAGCAAACATCCACACTTCTTTTTACCTGCAACTCATTCCAAAATAAAAATAACAACATTGGCTAGGGGTGAAGCTCAGTGGTAGAGAACTACCTAGCATGTGAGTGGTCCTAGGTTTAAAAATTCCCAGCACTGTCAACAAAAAAATCATTATACTTCTTTCTAGCATGATGCAAGTATCCCTCATAACAACTGTGTACTCATTCTCTCCTCAAAAGAGAAGGCATAAAATCCTCCTTTAGTCACCTCTGGGTGGTATCCATCCCTTTTCTACTCTATATCATTTTCATATCCTGAAATTATATAACCAGTATTAACATACATTATACTAAATAGAAGAAAATGAGAAAAGCATAGGTAAGAAATAGTAAGAAGTGGTTAATATTTATAAAATTAAGTTAAGGAAGCAAGAAAGACAATATGCATGGTTCTTGTTTTTACAACTGGTCATGTAACCATAATTGGTATTTTTAACTTCTTTTTTTCCATTGCCTATTCCATTTCTCTTTGTGTTTAGTTGTTACCTTAGCTACTTGTGGTTCTTTTACTTGGTGGGGTGATAAAAACATTTATTTCTGAAGGATCAATGTCAGCAGTGATCTTCCCTATATTCAGTTTTGTATCTTTCCATTAACTTTCCCACTGAATATCAGAGTATTGAGAGGTACCTTGAAATCCTATGATTTCTATATATATTCCTTTCTATTCCTATTGTGTATAAACAATGATATTTCCCCATGATAATCAATATTATTCATAGTAGCATTGTATTAACCATCTTCTTTATTATTAGCTCAGAGAGACCTAAAATAATCAAGCATAGTCTTGCTATCCAGTAGAGTGTATCCTTCTTTTGAAACTACTATCTATAAACCTATAGATCCCAAATTTATAGGTATAGGGAGCAAATATTTTCAAATGAAATTTTAGAGCTGACAGTGATAGAAGCCACCCTCATTTCTACCCTTTGAATCCCAGGCCCTTCTATTCTGGCCAAGGGGAAAGCAGCAGCATATATTGGTTGATGGTTTAGTGCATGTACAGCATCCCAAAGGTTGCATCCCAACGATGCAAGATGTCACTTGGCTGGCATATCATTTAGTCTTCAGTAGACCGCTCCTGCTGTTCTTTAAAGTCAACTGCTTAAGGACAATGGGAATGAACCCACTGATGTTCTTCATTTGCTACAGTTAAGTTCTTTGGCCAGAAGTACTGTGTGAACTAGCAAACTAGTGAATTAAAAATTGTATAAGTCCAAGGATTATGATTTTGTCAGAAGAACTGCAGGCCAGGAAGGCAATTCCATGTTCAGAATAAATATCTATTTCAGTTAAGATTAATTGTTGCACGTTTATAAGAAAGGGGTCAATATAACTATTCTGCCATAAAGTGGTTGGCTGGTTTGCCAGAGAATGGTGTCATATCAAAGACTTACTGTTGGTCTCTAATGTTGACTAGTTTAATTCTCATTAATGACTAAAGTCTTGATAAGGGAAAGCCAATATTGATAACTCCATGCATAACTTTTATCTCTGCCTCCAGGGCCATTTTGATCTATTAAGCAAGATTGCCAGGAAGTAGGTGCTGGAGAAAGAGGCTGATTGACATCTACCAGAAAATTTCTAGGATTAATAAATGAATTAAGCAAAGTAGCAGGATCTAAAATCAATACCCATAAATCAAATGCATTTCTGTATATCAGTGATGAATCCTCTGAAAGAGAAACTAAGAAAACGACTCCATTCCCAACAGCCTCAAAAAACAAACAAAACAAACAAACAAACAAAAACCAACTTGGGAATAAATTTAACAAAAGAGGTGAAAGACTTCTATAATAAAAACTACAGAACACTAAAAAAAGAAATTGAAGAAGAACTTAGAAGATGGAAAGATCTCCCATGCTCTTGGATAGGCAAAATTAATATTGTTAAAATGGCCATATTACCCAAAGCGCTATACAGATTCAGTGTGACTCCAATTAAAATCCCAATGTCATTTCTTATAGAAATAGAAAAAGAAATCTTGAAATTCATTTGGAAAAATAAGAGACCCAGAATCACCAAAGCAATCCTTAGCAAGAAGAGTGAAGCAGGAGGCATCACAATATCAGGCCTTAAACTATATTACAAAGCTATAGTAACAAAAATGGCATGGTATTGGCACCAAAATAGACATGTAGACCAATGGTACAGAATAGAAGACACAGAGACAAACCCACATAAATACAGTTATCTGATTGACATCTATAGTGTATGTCACATTGTTCACGTGATTAAGAGCCTTCTTTGAAGTGGTTGTCATTTGATGGGCATTCACATGCAATACAAATATTCTTATACTCTTTATTCCTCAGATTTCCTTCCATCTTCTTTTTCAGGGCCTCACACATGTTAGGGAAACACTCTACTACTGAGCTACATTCCCAGCCTCAAGCTCATTTTTTCCAAATCCCAACTACTCATTAATTGTGTCCTTAAATTAGTGTAAATGCATGCCTTTGACTATCTTTCTTTCCAGGCAAAGGGAACAACTTGTTGCACTGCTTAAAGTTATGCACATGGGAGAATTTTCTGTTCTTTTAGTACCACCCCTGAATGGGGATGTGATACTGTGATCACTCACTTTTAGGTGTTTGCCACAACACTGTCAGAGAGATTCATCAGAAAACCAGGATTGTATTTTTTCCCCCTCATTTAACTGGTCATAGGCTATAGACATATGTTAAAGGACAGGTATAAATGTAGCAAGAGTAGGTACCATACGCATCTGAGTCACTTGTTCATGCAACTCATTTGTATCTTCAGTTCTAATCAAGGTTGTTCATACATGAGGTAGGGACATTCAATACCTCTTACTTTTATTTGATGATGGAATGCTGCTACACCTGTCTCATTACCTACTCAATGGTAAGCACCTTGAAAACATGGGCAGTGTTAATACCTAAAAAATAATGTCTGATGTATATTAGGTGTTCAATAAATATTTAAATGAGAAAAATATTTCATTTTTAAAAAATATTTTTTAGTTGTCAACAGACCCTTTTCTTTTTCTAAAATTTATTTTATGTGGTGCTGAGAATCAAACCCAGTACCTCACACATGCTAGGTAAGCACTCTACCACTGAGCCACAACCCCAGCCCAAGATTTCATTTTAATTTGGTAAGTAATTAGATTTATAGAAAAGTTACAAAAAGCATACAGCAAGTCCCTTGCCTAGTGGTCCCCATTGTTAACATCTTACATTGTCATGGTAAATTAGCCAAAGTTAAATAACTAACATTGCTACATTATTATGACAATTAGAATAAGTGCCAGACTTTGAGTTCCACCAGTTTTTCCATTAGCGTTCCATAATCCAATGCAAGGTACCACATTGCATTTAAATGTTATGTTTTCAGAGTCTGTCTGGTTTGTAATAGTTTCTCAGTCTTATTTTCCATGACCTTGGCAATTTAGAGGAGTACTGGCAAGATATTCTGTAGAATGCTTACTAATTTTGGTTTGTCCTATGTTTTGTCATGATTATAATGAGCTTATAAGTTTTTGGAAAGAATATCCCAGAGGGCAAGTGCCCTTCTCATCATCCCACCAGGGATGATAGATGAAATCAATAGTGACATCACCCATGATGTTAACTTTCATTACTTGGTTAAGGTGGTGTTTGTCAGGTTTTTCCACTGTAAAGTTGTTATTTTCTGTTCTTCCTTTCAGAGAGTTACTAAGTCTAACCCACTCTAAAAGCAGCTCCTTTAAGCCTCACCCCCACCTCCTAAAGTTGAGACTATCTACATATATTATTTGGAAAGAAGATTCACCTCTATTTTAGTTATAATTTTGTAACATATTTAAAGTTTCTGTGACAGGCTAATCCACTTTTTTTTTTTTTTTAATTTTTGTACCAGGGATTGAACCTGGAACATTTAACCACTGAACCATATCTCTGGCCCTTATTTATTTATTTATATTTATTTTGAAACAGAGTCTTGATAAGTTGCTTAGGGCCTCAATAAATTGTTGAGTCTGGCTTTGAACTTGTGATCCTCCTGCCTCAGCCTCCTGATTTGCTGGGATACAGGCATGCACCACTATGCCCAGTTTAATCCACTTATTTAAAAAAAATTGTAATTGTAAATGGACAGAATGGCTTTATTTTATTTGTTTATTTCTATGTGGTGCTAAGGATCAAACCCAGTGTTTCACACATGCCAGGCAAGCACTCTGCCACTGGGCTACAGCCCCAGCCCAAATAATTCACTCATTTTTAAAAATTTGTTTTTATAGTCTTCTAGAAGATATTTAAATTATTTTTAAATTATGTTATACTTACAATTAATTTGATGGTTGATTAGAATTGCACTTAACAATACATTAATTTTGCCAAAGTAACTTCTCACCCCATGTTCTAAAACACAGTAAAAACAAATTCACACACACACAAATATATTAATTTGTGAAGGAGTGGCATCCAGGAGTATGGTATTTGCCTCCATCTAATGAAGTCTATTATGTGCTGATAATTAAGTTCTGGAAGCATAAAAACAAGTATGTGAGGATCTATTTTACAGTCAGACACAAAATCCTGTGGCTTGACAGTCAGTCTGAAAAAGACTGAAATAATGTCCAGGCTGTTCCAGGGAAGAAAAATTATCAGAGATAAAACTTGAGGTTGTTACTGAAACCTGTTTTATTTTGTTTTGTTTTTGGGTTGGGGGAGTACTGGGGATTGAACCCAGGAGTGCTTAACCACTGAGCCACATGCCTAGACCTTTTCATTTTTTATTTTGAGAAAGGATCTCAAAGTTACTTAGGGCCTCATTAAATTGCTGAGGCTGGCCTTGAACTTAAGATCTTCCTGCTTTGGCCTCCTGAATCACTGGATTCCAGGCGTGCACAACCATGCCCAGCCTGTTACTTAATTTTGCTACATCAAAGTAAAACATACTGAAAATAAGATTATGAAATAGAATGAGATTTGGGGAAAATGCTGATAAAACCCAGGCATGCCCTTGAGGTTAGGGACCAGGTTTGATTCATCTATGTATTTCCTACAGCTCTAGCACACAAAGGCACACATGAGCATTCATTGAATGTCTGTTAAATAAATGAATAACTCAGTGAATGCATATTGAACTTAAATTCTTGGCCTTAAACATTTTAGCACACAAAAGATATGTTATTATCATTGTTATGATACACCAGTTTCCAGAGATGATTAATTTTACTTGCTCATATTATCTAAACAATTTGTCACTAGAATTTTTATTTGTGTAAACCGTATTTCACAGTTAAGTTTAAATGATGACAGAATCACAGAAATGACATAAATGTAAGAACATTGAAAATATTCATATTATCAGTCTCAAACATTGAAATATAATTCTATAAAAAATTATATTTAAAAAACAGAATAGAAAAATCACAGCCAAGTCATGATTATAACCATGCAAAACAAATTGAGTTGGTATGTGGCAACAAGTACATATTGTTCATACTGCTAAGCATTCCTACTTCTTTTTTACCTTAAAATCATGTAGATTTTGTGTGGGAAGAAATGATCTCTATTTTTCAGCCATGGGAGGGAGTCCTGATGACTTAGGTCAATCTGAACTTCTTCCTGGCCAAATTAGATGAGCCTATTTATCAGGGTTTCTGGGAAAGAAAAACTTTCAGTTCTCTGGGAGTCACCAAAGAGAATCCCCTGTTTTGGTAATGTGTGATAATGGGAAATATTGCTACTGGTATCAGAAGGGGAGCACTCTTCTTATGCAACTGAGCCTTCAACCTGTGGGATCTGACACTGTCTCCAGGTAAACAGCTTAAGAATTAAATTGAGGTGCTGGGGTTGTGGCTCAGCAGTAGAGTGCTTGCCTAGCACGTGCAAGGTACTGGGTTCGATCCTCAGCACCGTATAAAAATATAAAATAAACAAATCAAATAAAGGTATTGGATCCAACTACAACTAAGAAAATAAATTTTAAAAAAAAGAATTAAATTGAATTATAGGATTCCCAGTTGGTGTCTGCTGGAGAATTGCTTATAGTGTGGGAAAAAGTGTACCATGTTGAGTATGAGAGTAGAGGGGAAAAACAACAACAACAACAACAATTTTTATCTTTAGACTGCAACTCTCCAGGGCAACTGTAGAATGCAAAGATAAAGTCAACATAGTGACAAGTGGAATAGAAGAGCTGAGAGAAACCTGGTACTTGGTGATTTAGTTTGTACAGCTGGGTTAAGCCTTATCTGAAGCTAGTCCGACATCTAGACTTTTTGGCAATGCTTTCTTATTTAGATATTTGCAACTGAAATGCCTGGTAGATACATAGGCAAAGATACAGGACAGGAAACAACAAAGAGTTTGATTTGTTGCCATGATGGGATAAGAATAATTTTTTTCTTTCTTTGATTTCTACTAATACTGTTTTCGTGACTCATAACTGATAGAGGTTTCTGGATGTTAAAAAGAACTCAAAAGTTGAGTTCTAAAAACAAGTCTCATATATATTTTTTATACATTTATTTTGTTTATTTATTTTTATGTGGTGCTGAGGATCAAACCCAGTGCCTCATCTGTACAAGGCAAGCAGCCACAAGCCCAGCCCAAGTCTCATATATTAACAGTGCATTTACTCTAAATATTATTATAGCTCATTTAATTTTCTTCTGTACTAAGTATGAACAAGTAGGTAATCTCAGTGTTAAATAGGTGCTCTCAGAATGGAGGCAAGACCATTTCACAAGTGTGTGTGGTGAATGGATATTTTACCAGGGGTCTAGAAGAATAGACTGTACAACAGAAGTTTCATAGGTAACCATGCTTCTTTATTGTTTCTTTTTTTAAAAATATTTATTTTATAGTTGAGCACAATATGTGGTGCTGAGGATTGAACTCAGGGCCTCAAATGTGCTAGGCGAGTGCTTTACCGCTGAGCCATAACCCTTCTTTATTGTTTCATTGTCTTGCTTTGTTGTCATCTCTGCGGAACACCAGCCCCAGTTCTTAGGACTAAAGGCTGAGTCTCACTCTTTGTTATCTTCCTCTATAAAATATAATATAAGGTACTCCCTTATCTTCTTTCTCTGTCAGAGATCTGCTCTGACAAAGAGCCTTTTGATGTCTGATTAGTTAGGAGAAGAGGGAGAATACAGGACAAAGACTCCAGGGCCAGAAAGAGGAGTGAGAGGTGTCAAGAGCCCCTTTAAGAAGAAATACTTAAAATGAAGGCACTAAGAAATCTGAGAAATGTCAAAACACTTTATTCAAATCTTCACAAAAACTGGAGAGTTTATAAAGGCAATACAAACTTCTTTAAGAGTGTTACTGTGTTTTTGGAAACACTTTCCCAACACTACAGAATAAGTAAATTCAGCTAAGAGAGGTAAACTTAGGAGAAAAGAAAAGACAAGACCTTGTAATTTCAATTCTTCACTTAGTATGTGGATATTAACCAAGGGATAGAGAAAATGATCAAATAGAAATCTAGAAATACCACTCTGGCTGTTGTGCATAGCAAAGACTGAAGAAGTCTGACTGAAGGCAGGGTGGTCAATAGGCAAGCTAGAGACTAAAAGAGGAGATGGTGGCTTAGAGTAGGGTGAACCAAAGATAAGGAAGATTTGAGAACGATTTAAGAGGTAGCATCTCTAACATTTGATGAGTGGTGAGGGAAATATAAAAACCATGAATGCCTAGAACTCTGGCATGAGCAATTATATGGAAAGTGGTTCCAGATGCTGATTCAGGAAGTCTTAGAGAGCAACAGGCATATAGGGGGAATCAAGAGTTAACTTTGGATATGCAGTGTTTGAGATGCTCACAGGGCATCCAAGGACATTGTAAAAGTTGAATATATAGTTCTGGGGTTTAAAAGGGAGGTATGGGGTAGAGATGTCCATGGAGTCATTAGCACATGGATGGGGGCAATGAGAATACCTAGGGGAGGTACCATGTGTTGAGAGAAGTGTAAGACCTAGACCTAGGAAACTCTAGCCTGTAAAATTCTGACAGGGGATTAGGTTAGCAAATGAGACTTAGGTCAGGGAATACAGTGTCACAGAAATCTTGAAAAGGCTTTTGATAAGGAGGGGATGTCATATGCTGTCATGTGTTCAAGCAAGGCAAGGACTGAAAAATTGGTGCTCTTAGAGCTATTTGAATGAAGTGATGGAAGTAGAAATTAAACAAAGAGGTTAAAGTTGAATGAAATGGGAAAAAGTTGAGACAATTAGTATTACAGTTCTTTCAAGAAATTGTAGCCAGGCACAGTAGTACATACCTGTAATCCCAGTTTACTTGGGTGGCTGGGGCAGGAGGATCAGAAGTTCAAGGCCAGCCAGGGCAACTTAGTGAACTCTGTCTCAAAATAAAAAATAAAAAGAATTGGGGATATAGTTAAGTGGTACAGTGCCCCTAGATTCAATCCCCAGTACTGCCCCTACACACAAATAAAAAAGAGAGGAAAAGCAGCTTGGGAGGCTGAGACAGGAGGATCGCAAATTCAAAGCCAGCCTCAGCAACAGCAAGGCGCATAGTAACTCAGTGAGATCGTGTCTCTAAATAAAATACAAAATAGGGCTGGGGATGTAACTCAGAGGTTGAGTGCCCCTGGGTTTAATCTTGGTACCAAAAATAAATAAATAAATAAACAAACAAACAAATAGATAAATAAATAAAGAGAGAGAGAAAAAAAGAAAAAGAAATTTGCTTGAGGAAGGCAGTGATGGGGGAAAATGTGGAGTCAACATTTTATGTTTTGTTTTTAGGATGGAGAGAGTTGAGTGGTTGGATATTAATGGAGGGAGCTAGCAGAGAACAGGAAAAAGTAATAAAGACACAAGGTCTCTGAGAAAGTGGGAGAGGAGTCAGAGGGAAGCTCTAGGGCCTCAGCAGAGGGACTGACACTGGACAAAAGAAATGTTGCTTTTCCCTTTCTTTGGAACAGGAGGGAAGGAGAAAGGCATGGATGCAAATGATGTTGAATTTAGTGGTTGGATGTCAAAAGAGTCCCTATGTGATGACTATTTTCTGTGTGATAGAGGAGACCAGGTCATCTTCTGAGAATAAAAATTTTAGGAGGAGAAAGGGTTGAGGTGAGAGGAAGAGGAGGTTTGAAATAATCCTTAGGTGATGGGAAAATGAACCGTTTGATAAACCACAATGGTCTAACCAGGAAATATTGCCGTTCCAGCTGATTTTAAACCCTTATTTATTTATTTTTGAGACAGGATCTTGCTAAGTTTTGGAGATTGGCCTCAAACTTGCAATCTCCCTGCCTCAGCCTCCTGAGTAGCTGGGATTACAGGCATAACCTATAAGCACCCACCCTGTATATATAGTCAAATTATATTGTTGTTTTGTGTATTGTGTATATGTACAAACATGTAACAACAAATCCCATCCATATGTACGACTGAAATGCACCAATAGAAACTGTGGGGAAAAAAATACCCACCCTGATTTTTAAGGTTTTTTATTTTTTGTTTTTACATTTTTAAAATTAATTTATTTTACTTTATTTTTTACACAAAAAGAGCACAACTTTTCATTTCTCTGGTTGTGCATGATGTAGAGTTGCACCATTCATGCAATCATACCCATACATAGGGGTAATAATGTTCATCTCATTCCACCATCTCCCCACTCTCGCCCTTTCCCTCTGCACAATCTAAAGTTCCTCCATTCTTCCCTTGCTGCCCCCCCACCCCCACCCCAATATGGATCGGCATCCTCTTATCAGAGAAAACATTTGGCCTTTGTTTTTGGGGGATTGACTTGCTTCGCTTAGCATGATATTCTCCAATTTGTCCATTTACCTGTAAATGCCATAATTTCATTCTTCTTTATATAGTTGCTTTATCCATTCATATTAAGGCTTTTTAGTATGAAAAATTCAAACATATACAAAGTAAACTGGATCATATAACAAACTTGATGTCACTTGCCTCCAGTGATTATCAACTTTCTTCTACTTTTGTTTTATCTGTCTCCATCCACTCATCCCCAATTGTTATTATATTTTTGTTTTTGCAGTTATTTTTAAGGTAAATTTACATATAAAAAGAAATTTTTAAAAGAATTGTATAATTTTGACAAGAAGATACACCTTTATAACCCACATCCTTATCATGATATAGGAAACTCTATTGTGTCTTTTCTGTATCAGTTTCTCTCTCTGACTCCCAATCACTATTCTGATTATTATTTTCACTTTAGGTGAGTTTTGCCTGATTTAAAACTTCAAATAAATGCAATTATATATGTATTCTTTAATAAATAGCTTCTTTTGCTTAGCATTGTTTGTGAGATTTTTTTCCATGTGTTGATGCATTTATCAATAGTTTGTTTCTTTTTATTTTTTAATAATTACTCAATGGCAAGAATATGCCATAATTTGTGTATTCATTTGCTTGCTGAAGAATGTTTGGGTTGTTTGATGTGTTATGTTACAGTGAATAAACCTGACATGAACATACTTATACAAATCTTTTTGTAAATATATATCTTAATTTCTCTTGGATATATGCCTAGGAATGAAATTACAGGTCAAAGTGTAGGTTTATGTTTGACTTTTAAGAAATAGCCAAACTTTTTTCCAAAGTGATTGTTTCATTTTAGCGTTCCCACCAGCAATGTACAAAGAGTTCTCTTTGTTTCATATCTTTTCCAACATTTGGTGATGCCAGTTTTAAAAAATTTAAGCCAACCTAGTTAGTGTTGAATGGTATCTATTTTCTTTATAAGTAACGATATTGAATGTTTTTTCATATTATATTTGTCTTTGATATATCCTTTGTGAAGTACCTATTCAAATAATTTGTTTTTCAATATTAATTTTAGGAATTCTTGATATATTGTGAATATTAGTCCTTTATCAGATTTGTTAATATATTCTCCCAGTCTGTGGCTTGCCTATTTTCTTACTGATATTTTTTGATGACAGAAATTTTAATTTTGATGAAGTCTAATTTATCACTTTTTTCTTTCATGATTACTGCTTTATGTGTTATATCTAAGAAAATTTGTTTACTCTTGGATCTCCTTTTTTACCCTTAAATTTTATAGTTTTAGGTCTGTCATGTATTAATTTTTATGTATGGCGTGAGATAGGGATTGAAGTTCATTGCCTTTATATAGATATTCATCTATTCTAGTACTATTTGGTGGAAATGTTTCCTTTTCCTATTAGAGTCTTTGGTGCTTTTAAATCATCATACACATGTGAGTCTATTTGTAGATTCTCTATATAGTTTCAGTGATCTGTATGTTTATTTTTATGCCAATAGCACATAGTCTTAATACTATAGTTTTAATGTAAGTCTTGAAGTCAGTTTAAATCCTCCAGCTTGTTTCTTTTTTCAGGATTTTTTTTTTTTTTTTGCCCATTCTAGTTCTAGATATTTTGCATTTCCATAGTTTTAAAAAACTACTGTAAAAAACAAACTGGGCTGGGGATGGGTCTGAGTGGTAGTACACTTGCCTGGCATGTGTGAGGCACTGGGTTCAATCCTCAGCACTGCATATAAATAAATAAAATAAAGGTCTATCAACAACTAAAAAGCAAACAAACAAACAAAAGACTGGGGTTGTGGCTCAGTGGTAGAGCACTTGCCTCACACATATGAGGTACTGGGTTTGATCCTCAGCACCACATAAAAAAATAAATAAGCAAAATAAAGTTACTGTGCCCATCTATAATTAAAAAATATTTAAAACAAACAAAAAAAACCCCTGATCAAATCTATAGTAAAATTCAAGGAGAATTTTCACTTTACAATATTGAGTTTTCTTATCCATGAATATGTTAAATCTCTCCCTTCGTTTAAGTCTTTAAAAATATATCTGAAAAATATTTTGTAGTTTTCAGGGTATAGATTTTACTTAGGCTTTGTTAAATTTATACCTCAGTATTTTATGGTTTTGATGCTACTGAAAATTGAACCATTTTAAATCTCACTTTCTAATTATTTATTTCTATCCTATACATGGAATTGATCAAATATTCTGAG
Organism: Marmota flaviventris; assembly: GCF_047511675.1. Taxonomy (NCBI): domain Eukaryota; kingdom Metazoa; phylum Chordata; class Mammalia; order Rodentia; family Sciuridae; genus Marmota; species Marmota flaviventris. The sequence goes on along the minus strand of NC_092507.1, from coordinate 34,871,268 downwards.
GAACTATGGACTTATGCTGTGAGGTCATACTGGGTCCCATGGCTGGCTCCAAGTTCCAGAAATGTAGCCTGGAGTTTGGATACTCTCTAGCCAGCAAGGGATTTCTTTTATGGAATTGCCTGTTATTGAGCTACTAGAATTGTGCTGATAGCCTGATTTTGAGTTAATTAAATTATTTATATAGACAGAAGTCCTTTATATTTTTTTCCTCAGTATCCTGCATTCCCTAATACAGCCCTGACCAAATATGTGATTGTTGCCCTTAGGGAAGGAGGTAAACAACATTATAACACAATTTTATTCTCCCCTTTGTGAAAATATTCAGTCTGGAGAGAACAGCTACTTTTTTTTATCCTTCCATATCTGAAAGAAGGGTAGTTTACTGTTGTCTTCCTCATCCACCTCTGACCTCTGAAATGGGTCCTGGAGGGAAAATAATTTATTCTTAAGGGCAGGGCACTCTGCATCCTTGACCAAAAATTTACTCCTTATTTCCATATAACTACATATGATAACATGGCCAAAATATGTTTCAGCAAAACTGATCCCTTACCCCCACAGCCTGTTCTCTCTTTCACAAGAGCTAGTTGTATATCTGAAGTGTGGTTGGGCCTAGTTGATTCTTTTTTCTGATTTTCTATTACATTGAATGTTGGAGTCTTTTCAAGTCTGTGAAGTTGAGATGGGAACCATTATGAAAAGCTAATGTGAATCTTCCGTTTACTCATGGCCTTTATATAATTTATTCATGCTCTTTTAGGCTAGCAAAATTATTCCCATGTTGTTTTCGTATTTCTAATTAACCAAAGTGAACATCATTGATGGGTGGCAGGGCCTCTCAACTGAAGGATGACTTTATGCTGAAATCAGCACCACTCTGGCAGCAAAGCTAAGATTTCTGCCTGACCTTAGCTTTTGTTTCTGGGAGGGAGGAAAGTAATTTTTTTCCTAGGTTTAAATATGTCTTCAACCAATAAATTTCCTATATTTTAAAATATCGATTCTGATAGAACTTGTGGAATGAAAAATAACTGAATTTGATGAAGCTGGAGGGTAGCTGAGAAGTAGAATGTGTGCTCATCATGTATGAGGCCCAGTACAAAATCAAACAAAAAACAAAAACGAAAAACAAATCAACAAAACTGCTTGCAACTGCATTTGACATAACTACAAAATAAAGGTAATCAGTTAGCTAGAGATTTCTGATAAGGAGTGCTGGTGTCCTCAACGTCAGCACCTCAGCACTCCGCGTACCATCTGAGTCATTTCTCCTTAAAAGTCTCTGCTGGCTCCCAAGTTCTTACAGCAGAAAATTTAAGCTCCTTACAATGGCTTAAAAAGTTCTTCACCAGGTGGTCCTCAACTCCTGAAACTTCAGTCACTTCAAAATTTTGCCATGTTTTCACTTCTGGGAAATTTTCTTGAATTATTTCATTAATGATTCCCTCCCTTCTACTTTTCCTGGGACTCCTATTATTCTGATGATGATACTTACTGTTTGGACTGATCATCAAATCTTCTTATATCTTATATCCTATTTTCCATCTTTAAGCAATTTTATAATTAGAAAATTTTATTTGGCTTTACTGGAATTTCTGTTATTATGTATTTAATTTTCAACAGTCATTTTTTCCCCTTTGAATATTCCTTTCATTTATTGATTTATTAATGACATCCTATTTTTGTTTTATGGATATGTTTGTTATTCTCTCTTCTCTCTGAAAATTTTTTTTTCTCTCTGCAGAAGCTTTATTTTCCCCTCTCTCTATTTTTTTTCCTATTTGTTGCTTTGATCCATGTTTCTCATATTAGAGGCTGTTTTCATAGGTAGAATTCTCAGTGTCTTCTCATAATAGGTTGAAGAACTGATTGGAAGTTTGAACATAAATTGGGTTATTGATTTTGATTTTCTTTCTGAGCAGATGTACACAAGCTGTTTGTTGGGGAAACCCCTAATGTCAGTGTCTAATTTAGTTTTTATTTTTAATTTTTAAAATTTTTTTAGTACTGGGGATTGAACTCAGGAACTTTGCACATGATAGGTAGGCACACTACCACTGAACTACATCCCCAGTTCTGACATCACTATCTTTAGATTGTTCTCTTGAGAGTCAGATTCCTAAAACGTATCTTGCATTTCCTGCCTGAGGAGTAGAGGTCCAGTGTGTGGGGAAGCAATGTGGGGGATGAAATACTGGGGAGTCTCTCTCTCTCTCGCTCTCTAATCTCTCTCTCTCTCTAATATATATATATATATATATATATATATATATATATATATATATATATATAATATCTCTCTCTATGTAATATATAATATGTATTATATAATATATACTAATTATCTATATTAGTGTATATATATCTACATAGGCATCTCTCTATGTGTATATATAATAAAATATATATTATATATATTCATAGTACTTTGAGCTTCCTGTTTTTTCCAATATACAAGCCTTTAACTATAACTGGCATCCCCAATCCGCAGGTCCTCATCATATCCTGTCCAGAAAATCAGCTTCACGACTGTTTTGTTAATTTTTAATTTTTGTAGTCTTAGATAGATAGCATGCCTTTATTTTATTTGTTTATTTTTTAATGCAGTGCTAAGGATCAAACCCAGTGCCTCACACTTGCTAGGCAAGCGCTCAGACACTGAGCAAAGGCCCCAGCCCAGCTTCCCAGACTTCTACTGTGGTGAGAAAGAGCTAGTCATACCACCATCTGGAAATGGGGAATGAGATCTAGAGAAGTAATCACTTACTCAAACAACTTTTTAAAAATTAATTAATTATTTAATTTTAATTAGGTATATTTGACAGCAGAATACATTTAGATTCATTGTACACAATTGCAGCACAATTTTTCATTTCTCCTGTTGTACGTGATGTAGTGTCACACCATATGTGCAGTCATACACGTACCTAGGGTAATGATGTCCATCTCATTCCACCATCTTCCCTGTCCCCATTCCCCCTCCCCACCTCTTCCTCCCCTTTGCCCAATCAAAGTTCCTCCATCCCCACTAACCCCCCATCCCGCTATGGATCAGCATCCCACTTATCAGAGAAAAAATTCAGCCTTTGGTTTTTTGGGATTGGCTTACTTCACTTAACATAATATTATCTAACTCCATCTATTTACCTGCAAATCCTATAATTTTATTCTCTTTTAATGCTGGGTAATATTCCATTGTGCATATATACCACAGTTTCTTTTTCCATTCATCTGTTGAAGGGCAACTAGGTTGCTTCCACAGTTTAGCTATTGTGAAAAGAGCTGCTATAAACATTGATGTGGCTGCATCACTATAGTATGCTGATTTTAAGTCCTTTGGATATAGATCAAGGAGTGGGATAGCTGGGTCAAATGGTGATTCCATTCCAAGTTTTCTAAGGAATCTGCATACTGCTTTCCAGATTGGTTGCACCAATTTGCAGTCTCACCAGCAATACATTGAGTATGCTTTTTCCCCCACATCTGACTGGCGTAAAATGATTTCTTAGAGTAGTGATTTGCATTTCTCTAATTACTAGAGATATTGAACCATTTTTTTCATATATTTGTTGATCAGATATATATCTTCTTCTGAGAAGTGTGTGTCTGTTCAGCTCCTTAGCCCATTTATTGATTGGGTTGTCTCAAACAGCTTTTATCCAGTCTTTATTTTAGCCACTTTCCTCCAGGCCAAGTTTTGCTATTTGCTGCTACCAGTTTTCATTAATGCCTGACCGTAAGGAGATAGTGGTGGGGAGATGTAGTACTTTAAGGATGGACCACTTATTCTAGAAGTGTGAAATGAAAAACAATGTAAAATATAAAGAGGAATTATAACTGAGAAGTCAAATGCGAGGCTCCTCTTACCCTAGAATAAGAGTTTGTACATGTTGAAAAGCAGATTGTAAAATTGAGAGAGAGAGAGAGAGAGAGAGAGAGAGAGAGAGAGAGAGAATGCATGAAAAAGAGGGACTAATTGTTACAGAAAGATCTGAAGGAGCTATAGAAACTGGGATGGAGAGCATAGGCAGGGAGCTTATACGAGGCAGGGTGAAAGGAAAGCAGGAGGCTGTGGTCTTTAGAGATGGGAGCAGTGGGGGTGGGTAAACCCAATGGCTTTTTGTTTTGGGTAGAATAGGAAGGATCTTATCAGAATGATGGGTTCAGAGCTTTTAGAGTCTCAATGAAGATTTAGAACAGCCACTGTGAGAAGTAGATCAGAGAATTAATCAAATAAAAATATTTCAAGTGGAAATTGGGGTTGAGAGTTTATGATTACATATCTGAGCAGAATTTCTTTTCATTTTCTTTTTAGCAAGATGCTATGCCCCTGGGCGCAATACCCAGAAACAAAACAACAACAACTTTTTTAAGAAATTTTTTTTTTTTAGTTGTAGATGGACACAATACCTTTATTTTGTTTATTTATTTTTATATGATGCTGAGGATCAAACCCAGTGCCTCAAACCTGCGAGATAAGTGTTCTACTGCTGAGCCACAACCCCAGCCCACTACAACAACTTTTAATGCAAACAAAAAACACAAAAAAGCTTGTAAATTTATTTATTTATTTATTTTAAATTTTGGTACTGGGGATTGAACTCAGGGGCACTCAACCACTGAGCCACATCCCCATCAGGGTCTCACTGAGTTGCCTAGTGCCTCACTTTATTTATATATATGTGTGTGTATGTGTGTGTGTGTGTGTGTGTATACACACACTTTATATATACATATATATATAAAGTATATATATATATATATAATATATATATATATATATATATATATATATATATATATATATATTTAAGTTGTTGATAGACCTTTATTTATTTATTTATATGAGATGCTGAGAATTGAATCCAGTGCCTCTCACATGCTGGCAGGTGTGTTATGACTGAGCCCCAGTCCCAGCCCCAGTGCCTCACTTTTTGCTGAGGCTGGCTTTGAACTTGAGATCCTCATGCCTCAGCCTCCAGGGCTGATAGAATTACAGGTGTGCACCACTGAGCCCAGCTGTAAATTTATTTTTATAACAAATTTTTAATTATACTTAAAATAATTAAATATAAAGCATTGCACATTATATTTGATAGCATACTAAGTACTCTGAGCTGAATTGATAAATCATTGTGATATAAACTACACCTTGGATTTATATACATTTTTCATTGTGCATTCCAATTGGATATTCATTTTCAAAGAGCACCCTTGCAAAGTCCAAACAACAAAGTCCTCTCATCCTTTTTCTGAGTATACCATCTGTTCTATAAACCTTATTTGTGGTAAAGAATGCTTTCTTGTGCAAAATTTCTTGATTATATAAAATAAAAACATAAATATAAAAGATTCCATCACCATTGCCACCTTTAAAGAGGAAACCTGAGTATGGTTAACTATTGTGAAAGTTTCCTCCTATTCTCTTACTGTAAGCATAACCCCATCCTTACACAGGTAATCCAGAACAATAGGTAAAGCTATATTCTTTATAAGAGATATTGGCTCAGTAAACAGAAAGAAGAATAAAGGAATTTGAGACCTTAATTCTTTGGTTATTGACTATACCATGAAGGAAAGAGGCAACAGACAAGCTACCATCCTTGGTTTTTGGACTAGCAGCTAACTTTGGTTTTTTTGCCTTTGATATGATCTCTTTCTTTCTCTTTCATCATGGGTTCTCTGTCTGACCTGCATTGTGTTCTAACCTGCTGCATTTTTAGGAGTCTTCTCAGCAAACAAAGCCTTCACCATAACACAGAGTATGGAGAATGTCACTACTAGTCTGTGAAACTGAACTTGAAGTAAATGAGTGAAAATTTGGCATAGAAATTCTTTAATGGTGTTGAGTCTCATCCAGGTTGGACTGATTTCTAAACAATGGTGTCACAGATCTACCATTATTCAAAATGCAGTGAGGCTTTCAATCACAGTATGGCTGAGGTGATGTAAAAGTGTTGCTGCAAAGCAGGGGAAATTGAGTAAAAGTCTTCTATGTTCTATGAAATCTCAACAATTTTTTTCTGCAGGAAAAATATATTTTTTTTTTTTGGAAAATATTTGGTAGCTAAAGGCAAGGACTTGGAGTAAAGCATGAGGTTTTTAATTCTTTTTTTTTTTTAACCTTTATTTATTTTTATGTGGTGGTGTTGATCAAACCCAGTGCCTCACACATGCAAGGCAAGTGCTCTACCACTGAGCTACAACTGTAGCCCGGAGGTTTTGAATTTTAATGCACCTGAATTGTGTATAATTTTTAACTGTGCCCCTAATGGACATTGAGCCCAAGAGACCCTCTACCACTGAGCCTTACCTCCAGCCTTTTTTTTAAAAAAATATTTAATAATTATTTAGGGTCTCACTAAATTGCTGAGGCTGGCCTGAAACTTGCAATCCTCCTGCCTTAGCCTCCGGAGTAGCTGGGATTACAAGTGTGCACCACCATGCCCAACCCAAACCTCAGTTTTTCATCTGTAAAAAACGAAATGTGTTTGAACCCTGAGGACTGATAAGTTGATAAATGAAATAATAAGTGCTTATAATACGGTGTGGCACATAGAAAGGGTGCCAATAAAGGCTACTTGGTATATTAATACTGTACCAGAGTCTTAACTAACTGATCTGACTTTGCTAAGGTAATTTTCTGCTTATTTTACCTCCTATGTATCTATGTACTAGAGTTTCCTTTATCCAACTGTGGTTCACCTGCATTTCAGATCTTGGGACCCATCCTGTTCCTAGATAGAATCATATCAACAGCTCTGGCTAGGAACTTGTAGACTCAGGTCTAGAAAATCTGTTGTTTTTTTTTTTTTAGAGAGAGAGAGAGAATTTTAGTATTTATTTTTTAGTTTTCAGCGGACACAACATCTTTGTATGTGGTGCTGAGGATCGAACCCGGGCCGCACGCCTGCCAGGCAAGTGCGCTACCGCTTGAGCCACATCCCCAGCCCCCTAGAAAATCTTGTTCTTGATCTTTTTGCACATGATTTTGATAATTATTCCTTCTTATTTTTCAGAAATAGGGGCAGATCAAAGTTTTTTAGGACCAAAGCCTATGCAATCTTGGGTGCTTTACTTAAGAAAAAGAACACATGGGCTGGCTCAAGCGGAAATGCACTTGCCTGGCATGTGCAGGGCGCTGGGTTCGATCCTCAACACCACCTAAAAATAAAATAAAGATGTTGTGTTCACCAAAAACTAAAAAAAAAATATTAAAATTAAAAAATTCTCTCTCTCTCTTTAAAAAGAAAAGTAACACAATTCTGAATATAAAATTAACTACAAAACCAAAGTAGGTACAAGGATTTTAAAGGGGCTCATGCAAGTGAGGATCATGAAACTCATTTCATTAGCCTCATGGTATATCTATTTTTTATTCAGAGACCTAATCTTCCGATCTTTAAAGTCCCGTATCTGAGCCTTTGCCTTTTTATGTCTGAGTACCTTTTATTTTTGTTTTTGCCCAGGGATAAAGTCTCTCCACAACACCAGAGATGCAGGGTCATGAAATTTGAGAGCTAGAAAAAACCTTAAAGATCATCATGTTTATTCATTTAATTATGAAGAAGAAACTAAGGTCCAGAAACTTGAAGTAATTTGCATGAGCTGTATCACCAAGGAGATAAGAATTAGCACACTTTCCATTGCAAGTATTAGAAAACCCAACTCAAACCTGTTTTAATGAAAGGAACTTCTGGTTAAACATAAGGGGTTGGACATTTGTGTCTATCTCTGCTTCTTCTCCCAAATCAGTCTAGATCATTGCTTCTCAAACTTCAGTATATATATGAATTGACTTGAGAGCTCATTAAAATGCAGCATGGATCCAGCGATTCTGGGGTGGGGCCTGATTCTGTATTTCTATCAAGTACCTAGGTGATGTTGATGTTGCTGGTCTGTGGATCACATTTTGAATAGTAAGTCTCTGGATCCACACTAGAGTAGATCAACGAACTAGAGTCATGCCTGTTTTTGTATGGTCCATGAAAGTCTATGATATATACTTTCTGGCCCTTTACAGAAAAAACTTTTAAGATTCTGATCTAAATAACAGAGAATGAGAAAAGTGTAAACCATGAGGACAGAAAGAATAGAGGAGAGGACAACAATTTTAAAAATCTGGGGGCTATGGGTGTAGCTCAGTGGTAGAGCACTTGCCAAGCATACATGCTGGGTTTGATCCTCAGCATGAATAAACCAAAATGACCTGGAAGGTAGAGTAGATAAGCAAACTGATTTTGTAGAATAAAAGAAGCCCAGGAGAATCCCTGGGAACAGGGGAGCCAAAAGAAGAACACTGTTTACATTGCAAACCTTAGAGAAACTCAGGACTCAGAGGTATCAGGAACATTATTATCAGAACTTGGTCAAGAGGAGTTTGAATTACACACCTGTAATTCCAGCGACTTGGGAAGCTGAGGAAGGAGGATTGCAAGTTAGAGGCCAGCCTTAGCAACTTAGTGAGATTCTGTGCCAAAATAAAAAATAAAAAGGGCTGGGAATGTAGCTTAGTGGTAAGTATCCCTGGGTTCACTTCTCGGTACCACACATGCACAAAAAGGAGCAAACATGGATGAGCAAGGGCTGGGGTTGTGGCTCAGTGGTAGAGCACTTGGTCAGCTTGTATGAGGCACTGGGTTGGATTCTCAGTGCCACATAAAAATAAATAAAATAGAGGTCCATTGACAACTATAAATAAATAAATATTTAAAAAAACAGATGAGCAAGATGCCAGAAGAAGTCATTTTAATGAAAAGTAATAGTCTTTTGCCCAATTTCTAGACCTGGGCTGTTTTTCACACCGAGAAACTGTTAATATAAGGTGGCAGAGTTCCCAGGGAAAAGGACCCTGTAATACCACAGAAATATATATGATAACAATTCCCCATGTATTATTCAAAGGAATGTGTAGCCATTTACTTGGGTAACTACATACTGGGGAGAAGGGGAATACTAAGATATTTTGTGGACTTTCAGACACAGAGTTTAAATTGATATTCATATAAAGAAGCATGAGTTGTCATTATGATCCTCATGTTAAGGTAGAGATACATGGATCCTGGACAAGGTCTAGATTACAATGGACCCATAAGAGATGTGGACCCACTCACTAGCCATTTCCCTAGTCCTCAAATGTATAATCAAGGATTACATACTTAGCAGTTGGAATAACCCCCACATTGGGTCCTTGACCTCTAGGATGAGAATTATGCTAGAGAAGTCCAAGCAGAAGCCTCTGAAAATGTCTCACTCCCATTTATCCTCAGAGTCTGGGTAGGGGCAATGAAGGAGGTTAGTTTCATGTTTAAAAATGAAAAGAATGCAAAGGATACAGTGTGGTCCCTGCAGAATCTAGAGGGATTATAAAGGATGCCTGTAGATTACCATAGGCTCAACCAAGTGGCAGCCCTAATTACAACTGCCATACCAAACATGATATCGTTGCTAGATTAGATTGATAAAGTACAGAGTAAATAGCCATTTAGTTAAGAAATGCATTTGTCCTATTATAATAAAGAGGATCATAAAGAATTATATTCACATGGAACATAATTATTGTATTGGGGTTCTCCTGAGGAGACTTGCAGTATAAACTGGCAACCTGGAGACCCAGGAGAAAGGCTGAGAACCAAAGAGTACTGCCTGAAGCCCAGTACATTTGAGACCCAGGAAGAGCTAATTTTCAGTTTTAACCTAAAAGCAAGGAAAATGTTAATGTCTCAATTTAAAAATAGCCAAGCAGGAAAATACTTTCTTGGTTGGGGAAGACCAGACTTTTTTTTTTTTTTTTTTTTTGTCACCAGGGATTGAACTCAGGGACATTCAACCATTGAGCCACATCTCTAGATCTTTTTTATATTTTATTAGAGACAGAGTGTCACTGAGTTGCTTAGGGCCTTGCTAAGTTGCTGAGGCTAGCTTTGAACTTGAAATCCTCCTGTTTCAGCATCCTGAGCCACTGGGATTACAGGTGTATGCCACTGCACCCAACCTGGGCCAGGCTTTTTGTTCTCTTTAGGCTTTAAACTGAATGAGACTTACATTATGGAGGGCAATCTGTTTGACTACTGATTTAGGTGTTAATCTCACCCCCAAAATACCCTCACAGGAATAACTGGAATAATGTTTGGCTACCTAGTCAAGTTGATACATAAAATTAGCCACCACAGTTATTTGCAGTTTTGCCTTGGGATTATGTTAAATTTCCTATTGTCATAAAGCAGTCTGACCTTGACTATCTCAAAGAACATTACATCAGTTCATTAGATTGATGACATCAAGCTGACTGAATAGAGCAAACAAAAGGCTACCAAGTGCTGGTAGCCTTGGTAAGACACATAGACTTCACAGGGTGGAAGATAAATAAGTTGGAGACTTTGGTAAAATGCACGAGTCCAGTTTCAGGGCATCACAGCATATCTAATCCAAAACAGAAGACAAAATTCTGCATCTTGCATCATGTAACACATGGAATGAGATCTAGAGCTTACTAGGCCTCTTTAGGTTCTGAAGGTAAGAGTCCACACCTAGGAATATTGCTCTATTCCATATACTGAGATAAAACAGAATGCTGCAGTTTCTGTGGGGCCTAGAAAAGGAAAAGACTCTGAGCAGGTCCCTACCATAGGGTAAGAAGCCTTGACACTGGGTTGTATGATCTAACAGACCCAGTTGGAGGTGTCAGTAGTGGGAAACGATACAATGTGGAGTTTATGGCAAGCCTCTGTGGAAGAATCAAAATGCATGTCCTGGGATTTTGGAGCATGGTCATGCTATTTGCAAGAGAGGATTATATATCCTATGAGCAATAGCTCTTTGTACACTACTGGTCCTGGTCAAGGTGTGACAACTGACTATGGGGTACCATGTGTTTTTTTAGCATGAAACCTTTTGATATGAACTGGGTTTGGTTGGATCTGCCAAGTTATAAATTCAGACATACCCAACACTTGTCATAAGATGTAAATGGAATGTCCAAGACTATAAGAACCTGAAGGAGGAACAGAGGACTTTCTGTCCCCCACAACTATAGGCTCTGCAGGAGTTCTACAGTCCTGTCTATTGTACTCTATAAATACCTGAAGGAGAAACAGAGGGCATGAGCAGGAAAATCCAGACCCCCATATCACCTACCATAGTTACACTATTGCTCTTCCCTCAGTTTATACTTAGCTCTGATAAAGTAGCTTAAAGAAGAATAAGAAGCCTGAGGCTGGTTTGTAGGTGGATCTGTTTGGAATGTGAGTGCAAGCCAAAAATGACTATGAACTGTGTTATAGTCATATACAGCAGTGATCCTGAAAAACAGTAGAGAGGTAAAATCATCTAAAGTGGCAGAACTAGGAACAGTGCACCTGGTTGTCCACTGTGTGAGTGAGGGAGAAATGGCTAAAGAGGTGAACATATTAGATTCCTGTGCAGTGACCTAGGCTTGGGCTGTTTTATGAAGGACAGATAAAGAAAAGGATTTAAGCCAGGTGCAGCGGCACACACCTGTGATCCCAGCAGCTCAGGAGGCTAAGACAGGAGGATCATGTGTTCAAAGCCAGCCTCAGCAAAGGCGGGGTGCTAAGCAACTCAGTGAGACCCTGTCTCTAAATAAAATACAAAATAAGACTGGAGATGTGGCTCAGTGGTTGAGTGCCACTAAGTTCAATTCCCAGTAACCCCCCAAAAAAGAAAAGGATTTAATATTACACATTAATTGACCACCAGAGAGCATCCATCTTGGAGGAGACACTGAACAAACAAAATTTCTTGGCCAGGTGGTGCTAACCATCCTTTGTCATTGGCTACCCCAGAACTGACATGACAGGGACATGAAAGAGCATCATGGTAGCATTAGTGGAGGATACATATAGTCCCAACAGCAAGCATTCCCTCTTACCAACTTTAATCTGGCTGTCGCTCCTTCAAATGTCCAAATAGGTGGCAACCCAAATGAACACAACTGCTCTCAGAGACCAACTGACCTCTGTTGGAAGATAGAGTAAGTATATCAGCCCCTTCCATTCTAAAAGAGTAAGGGGCTTGTTTTCAAACAGATAGATATCTGCATATGGGTTTGCCTTTCCTAACTTTAGACCTTAGAGAGCACTAGTATCCAGGAGTTTATGGATCGCCCAATCCACAGCATGGGATTCTACATAGAATAGCTTTCAATCAGGGGACTCACATCACAACAAAAGTTGTGTGGGAGTCAGCTGAGATGAACATGGACTCCATTGGTCATATCACAAAATGTGTTATTCAGAATAAGCCAGCCTCATATAATACTGGAAGACCTTCTATAGGCACAATTGAAGGGCTCAGTTCAGAGACAACATTCTGGAGGGATGAAGTGCTATCCTTCAAGATGATAAGTATGAATTAAATTAGGAGCCTCTATATATGCTGTATCTCCATAGGAAGTAAACATCGGTCCAGAAATCAAGGAGTAACTTATCCTCATTGCCAATAAGTTCTGGCAGATGTTGTACTTTCTGTCCCCACAACTGTAGGCTCTGCAGGAGTTCTACAGTCCTGTCTATTGTACTCTAAATCACAGCTGCTGCCAGCAAACCAGAGACTCCTTGTATACAGAGGCTAGCAGGTGAAAAGAGGAGTTGGCATACTGGCAAGAATCACTGATCCTTCAGCAGGAGACAGTGTTCCTTTTACACAGTGGGGGCAGGGAGGAATACATGTAGAACCCCGGAGTCCTACCTGGGTGCCTCCTTGCTCTACTCTCAACAGACACTTGAAACAATTCTGACCTGGGAAAGTATGGTTATTAAGGACTCGGAACTCTAACGACTGAGGGCTTGGGTCACAACACTAAGTACAAGACCTGCTGATGTGAGAGCTGAGTGTGGGGGAATTCAAAACAAATAGTGGAGGAAGGGAAGGTGAGTGCTAGCTGTGGGCCCCGGGGCCAACTGTAGCAATGCAAAATATCGTTCTTCCCACTAATATTCTTCTTCTCGGTTTTCCCCACAAATCTGCTCCCTGATCCTGAATGGGGAAGTAAATCTGAGAGATGCAAGGGGGAGATTGTGGTATCCATAAAAATGTTCTTCTCAGATCTCTGATTGTGGGGATTATATTTTGCTTTCTATAGGCTGCTCCCAATGACTGAATGAAAGGGCACTAAGACAGGTCTATTCTTGGGAGATGCAGGACTCTTCTGATGGGCAAAGTCTTGCTGAACTTTCTTAGAACCTCACTGCAATCTAAGCCTCTTACACTCAACCCTACTTCCTTCCTTTTTTTTTTTCACTTTCACTGAAATCTCATGGTTTCACAGTCTTCCCTAGTTCCTTTCTCCCGGTGTTCCCTATCCTGTCTCGACTAACATATACTCTGAGTGTCCATCAAAGAAAGAATGGATAAACAATGTATGCTGTGTTCATATCATGGAGTACTCAGAATAAAAACAGAGCAGATTGCCATAGAATAACATAAATGACTCTCAAAAACATTATGCTTAGTGGAAAAAAACAGACAGAAGATATTTATACTATATGATTCCATTTAAATAATACCTCTTCGGGCATGGGTATGGATTGGAAAGGGACACAAGGGAATTTTCTGTAATAATAGAAATGTTCTACATTTTGACCTGCATGTACCTCATGGGCGTATATGTACATTAAAAAGTACATTTAAGATTTGAATATTTTAGGGCTGGTGTTGTGGCTCAGTGGTAGAGCACTTGCCTCACATGTGTGAGACACTGGGTTCGATTCTCAGCACCACATACAAATAAATGAATAAAATAAAGGTCCATCAACAACTGAAAAAAATTTTTTTAAAAATTGTGTATTTTAAAGATTTTTTATTTTTTATTTATTTTTATGTGGTGTTGCTGAGGATTGAACCCAGTGCCTCATACATGCTAGGCAAGTGTTCTGTCACTGAGATACAACCCCAGACCCAAGATTTGTGTATTTTAATGCATGTAAACTATACCTTGATAAAGTACTAAAAAAAGGAGGGGGTTTATTGGTTCCATGTAACTGAATGTTGATAGACATAGAGGGCTTCAAGTAAATTTGATTCAGCTATTCAACAATGTCATCAGAAATCTAGTTATTTCCCATTTATCCCATAAACCTTCTGGTGTGTCAACTTCAACCCAAGCCTGACTAACCCTGGTATTCACCACATGCTACTAACAATCTCTTTTCTTTGTCAGGATACTAAGAGAGCTGGGTGTGGTGGTACACAACTGTAATTTCAGCAGCTGGGGAGACTGAGGCAAGAGAATCAGAAGTTCAAAGCCAGACTCAGCAACTTTTCGAGGCCCTAAGCAACTTAGCAAGACCCTGTCTCAAAATAAAAAATAAAAAGGGCTGGGAATGTGCTCAGTGGTTAAGTGCCCCTAGGTTCAATCCCTGGTACCAAAATAACAAAATAAAACAAACAAAAAACACCAAGAGAACTTCTTTCACAAGCTTTCTTTAAAGTGTGAAAACATTTCTTCTTTCCCAGAAATTGTTAACAAACTATGTATCTCATTGGTCAATTGAGTTATGACATACACTGATTGAATTTTATCTGTCTATTCCTGAATAAATCATTTCAGAATGGGATATGGATTACTTCAATTGATTAGACAAGTTGGGGTTTACCCTTGGAGCTACATTCCTCTAATTTTATGGCTGCTTCACAATTGGAGAGGGGTGTAATGGATTTAAGGGAGGCAACTATAAGGTTTATTATAATATTTTATTATTTAAAAATTTTTTTATAGTTGTGTATGGACAGAATGTCTTTATTTTATTTGTTTATTTTTATGCAGTGCTAAGGATTGAACGTAGTACCTCACACATGCTAGGCAAGCGTTCTGTCACTGAGCTACAGCCCCAGCCCACAAGATATTATTAATGGCAGAGTTGGGTACTAAGTCCAATCAATTTGATGTCTTTTTTTTTTTTCAGTACTTGGAATTGAAAACAGGCCTTGCACATGCTGGGCCTATACTCCAGACCCTCAATATCATTTTTTTTTTGAACAACTAATATATACATGTTTATATTAGTTGTTAATAGACTTTTATTTTATTTATTTATATGTGGTGCTGAGAATCAAACCCAGTGCCTCACACATGCCAGGCAAGTGCGCTACCGCTGAGCCCCAGCCCCAGCCCCCCTCAATATCATTTTAATCATAGTCTTCCTTTTCCTGTCATCTTTCCCCATCTCCATTTCATCCAGTATTTAGGATATACCCAATCAAAGGAAGCATAGGTATGTCTTTTATATTTTATTTTATTTATTTATTTTTTATTTGTTTTAATTAGTTACACATGACAGTGCAATGATCTTGACATATCATACATTTGAATCAGATGGGATATAATTTTTCATTTTTCTGAGTGTACAGGTTGCAGAATTACATTGGTCATGCAGTCACGTATATACCCACAGCAATAATAATGTCTATTTTATTCTGCTGTCTTTTATATTTTAAAATGCAAGCCAGAATAAATCTCATTAAATAAATGACTGAGTTGCATACAGTTTGTTTGCCAGATGATACCTAAATTTTCATCTCTGGGCCTCATTCAATAACTCACCCTCATCTTCTCACTGATTTCCATGCCATCCTAAGGATTTGATGTCTTGCAAATGCAATTTTAAAGGTTTGTTTCTAATGTTGGCTCAAATATTTCCAGACTTTAAAAGAGCTGTTTTAAGACACTGTGTGTTCTTATTTGTGTTTTCACCCGGACATTGCAATGTTGTTAAAGATGTATCTTTAGACCCTCATAGTCTCCTTGAAATGGGTCAATTCTCTCACTAGAGGACAGAAATCAAACAGAGTCATTGCTAGCCCGTATGCTAACCCTTGGTAAGAATTATAAAAAGGCACCCAGATATGATGCTATAAGAGCAGGGATGGGCAAATGGAGCGTAGGCTGTATTTCAGCCCCTATTTGCTCTGTATCTAGATGTCCTTGTGTCCTATGACCTCTACAGATTTTTATCACCTTCTCATAATGTTGCTGTAGCCTACAACTCATATTCTGTTTCTAGACTATAATCTCCTGATTCATCTTATGTACTTCTGTCTGATTAATCTTCCTAAAATGCTGTCTTTTGTTATTCTCCTGTCCAAAACACCTTTAATCAGCTTCTCTCTGCCAACTAAAAGAATTTAGATTCCTTAAATTGCATTTGAAAGCTTTTCACAGTGTCTCCTGTCTCCCTTATAGTCTTTTCACTACTCACCACAAACGTTGTGGTCCAATCTGCATTTTCTATTCTCAATCACACCTGTATATTCCCAAACAATTTACATGTCATGTTATTACCATCTGTATTTTTATATTCATGTATTTATTTGTTTAATGTCTGTTTCTGGAAATAGACTGTATGCTCCATGTTGTCTGTATGCTGACCTTTATATTTAAAGCATGAGAACAATAATGGTAACACCAACAAACTGATATTATTTTAATCTGAGCCAATGTTTAGACTAATCTTGAAAAGAGCTGGCAGATGTCAACAATGGCCCCACATAGCTCTCAATAACTCTTTTGACCTCCATATTTACTCCACACAAGCTACATATCAACAAGGCCTTACTTTGAGTTTCATTATTATCCCACCTGCTGATATTTCCAGTAGTTCTTAACCACAAGTCACTGCTGCTTCTCTTTTTTTTTCTTCTTTTCCTTCCTTTTATTCTTGTCATCTTTTCCCTTTCTTTTTCCTTCCAGTTTTACTATTTATAGACTATAGATGGGTTTCCAATGAAGTATTGGTCATCCCCTTCTAAACTAATCAAATCAATAGCCAGCCCCTCCTGGTTAAATATGCATATAATTCATAATGTCTCACAAATAGTAGTTTATTTATATTTGTTTAAAATGGCAAATACATGAAAAAACATAAAATGTAGCTTCATAGTTTATTTAAAAAATCACTCTGTTATTCTTAAGTCATAGTGCTGATGTTAACATATACTCATTGAATCCATTTTTAGAAACAATTGGATGGAAGCATTATATTTTCTTTTCCTCCTGTCCAGGAGAGATAATATATAGTTACTTCAATGTTGCTCTTAAAAATTCTTTGGCTCTTATGAAAAACAACTATGGTTTAGAAAGGAGATTTCACTGGATTCAAAATTCAACAAACTAGATGTGAGTCCTGGTTCTGTCACTCACTTACTAGTGGCTCTCATTAAGATTGTAAAGGTGCTGATCAAGTAGGGATGAATAATAGGGTTACTAAGCAATATTTAGGATCCAACTGAAATTAAAATGTAGTACTTTTGGCTAGTACAATTTGGTGAATTTTCTTCAGCAATTCTTTATTTCCCAGTTAAAACTGTAAAAGGCTGTACCAGTTTTAAGTATTATGTATCATTATTAGGTGTCCTTGCTTCCTTATCTTTCTACAACTTTTTCTGTATCAATTCCCAGTCCCAGAACAGCCCCACATAAGTTTTTTCCCTCTTCCTTAGTGCCCAGATAGGTTTAAACAAATTAGTAACCTTCAATATATAAAACATACAGTGCCTCACAAATAGTAGTTATTTGTATTTGTTTTAAAATGGTATTTTAGAGAACATGTAATGTAGCTTCACAGTCTATAAAAAAATTTACCCTGTTACTTTTAAAGTTATGAAAGTAACAAATACTCACTGAATCAGTTTTGGGGTAGGATAAAATATATATAAATGCCCCCTTCCCCCACTGCTAGGCCTGATAATGGGGCTTGAACCCAGGGCACTCTATCACTGAGCCTCATCATTAGCTTTTTAAATATTTTTATTTTGAGATAGGGTTTTGCTAAATTGTGGAGGCTGGGTTCAAACTTGTGATCCTGCCACTTCAGCCTCTTGAGTCACTGGGATTATAAGTATGCACCACCACACTTACTAGAAACACTATATTCAGGCAATTTTTTTTCTTTTCCTACTGTCATTGTCTGAATTGAGGCCACTAACAACTTATGAAAAGATTATTGGAATAGGTTCCTAAGTGGTTTCTATGTCTCCTTTTTCTTGCCTTCAAATAGATTCTCCACATCATAGCTAGATTCTTTTCATTGAGGATGTTGATCTATTATGTGCTAAATACAAAGCACAGACTAATGGGGGAAAAGATATGAAAAATAGTTTATATTTAGTGATGCAGTGCTACGTAGATGTATCATAACCTTCACTGCCTTGATTCCCCATTGCCTATATTGTACATTCAACTTCAAACTCCTTCATTTGGCATTTAAGATTATTCACGGGCAAGGGAAGCTTAGTGGTAGAGCTCATGTGGGCACCCAAGGCCCTGGGTTCAATCCTCAGCACTGGGGAAAAAACAAAAAGATTTTATACACAATTTAGCTTTAAGCCAGGTGTGATGGCACACGCCTGTAATCCCAGCAACTCAGGAGACTCACACAAGAGTATTGCAAGTTGGAGGTCAGCTTCAGCAATTTAGCAAAGCCCTAAGGAATTTAGTGAGAATTTGTCTCAAAATAAAAAACAAAAAGGGCTGGATGTGGTGGCACATGTCTGTAATCCCAGCAGCTCAGGAGGCTGAGACAGGAGGATCAAGAGTTTAAAGCCAGCCTCAGCAAACTCGAGGCACTAAGCAACTCAGTGAGACCCTGTCTCTAAATAAAATACAAAGTAGAGCTAGGGATGTGGTTGAGTGCCCCTGAGTTCAATCCCTGGTAACTCCCAAAAAAACCCACAAAATACTCCCCAAAACAAAAAATGGCTGGGGATGTGGCTTACATGTGACAAATAAACCGACCAAACAGAAGCAGCAGCAGTAGCAGCAGCAGCAGCAGCAGCTACAACAAGAGTTGGGGATGTAGCTTAATGGTAGAATGCTTGTCTAGCATGCATAAGGCCCCTGGGTTTGACTGGTAGCACTGAAATAAATAAGTAAATAAAATAAGTAAAGATAAATAAAAATGTAAGGTGAAACAGAAAAACTGTCCTAGAAACAAACCTATGCATATAAGACAAGTTGGTCCTGAAATATTTGACAAATAGTTTTAGTGCAAGTAATAGGTCTTCCTATGAAAAGATCAAAATTAGATCTGTGGGGGGTTGGGGCTATGGCTCAGCAGTGGCGCCCTTGCCTGGCATGTGTGAGGCATGGGTTTCCATTCTCAGCACCATATATAAATAAATAAAATAAAGGTCTATCAAACATCTAAAAAAACTATATTAAAAAATAAAAATAAAAAAAGACCTAAACATGGAAAAAAAACCCCTCAAAACTATAAGATATAGAACATGGAAGAAGATACTTGCAATGCACATAGAAAGGACTAGTAACCATAACAAACAAATCAAGAAAATGTTTAAAAAATGATATAGTTAAGCAATTAACAGAAGAGGATATATAATGGTTAAAGATGTATAAAATGCAGCTCAACCTAAAAAAAAAACAACTTGTGTACCAGGCTATCAAAAACTATGCCTGACAATATTGTTTATTGGTGAGGATGTGAAGAAAATAGTACTCATTCAGTGCTGGTGGGAATTGGTTCTAGTAAGCAATATTCAACATGTTTCCAGTAATCCTTGTCTCCTTTTTTTTTTTTTTTGGTGGGGGGAGAGTCCTGGGAATTGAACTCAGGAGCACTCGACCACTGAGCCACATCCCCAGCCCTATATTATATTTTATTTAGAGACAGGGTCTCACTGAGTTGCTTCGCACCTTGCTTTTGCTGAGGCTGGCTTTAAACTTGAGATCCTCCTGCCTCAGCCTCCCTAGCCACTCCTTGCCTCCTTTACAGTCTTTTCTAACATTGAATAAGGGCTGGCTTGATAGGATATAGTATAGTAGAAGTGATAGTGTATGACTTCTGAGGCTAGGTCATAAAAGGAACTGCAACCTTACTTTTTTCTCTTGATTCCTTTTAGGGGAAACTACCAGTGCTGTGAAGGTACTTACACAGCCAATTGGAGAGGTTCATGTGGAGAGAAACTGAGACTCCTGCCCAGAGCCAGCACCAGTTTACCAGCCATGTGAGGCACTTTGGAAGTGGATCCTTTTGTCCCAGTCAAACCTTCAGATGATTGCAGCCTCAGCTAACATCTGATGCCAACTTCATGAAAGATCCTGAGCCACAACCACACAGAAAAACTGCTCTTACATGCCTTACTCATAAAAACCTTGAGAGATAATGTTACTATTGTTTGAATCGCTAAATTTTGGAGTGATTTCGTACTTAGCACTAGATAACTAAAATATTAGGTATAACTACATTGGAACACAAAGTGACAGCATTTAGAAAAACTTGGAAGTGTTTATATCCTATAATGAGCAATTCCACTCTAGCTATATAACTCTAGCTATATACCCAGGAAAATTTTAGAATATATGCACATAAGGAAAACCAGACAAATGTTCATTTAAGTATTGTTTATAATAAGAAGTAAAAAAAGGGCAATCAAAATGTCCATAATTAGTGAAATAAATTCATAAATAGCATAAATAAGTACACAAATAATTTATCAAGTACTTGCCACATTCTTAGGTACTATTCCATGTAATTCACATGTATTAATTACAAAACAACCTTATTGGGTATTATCTCTATTTTACAAATTAGAAAGCTGAGGCATATAGGGTTTAAGTCACTTCTCTAAGATATATATAGCTAACAATAGTGGTGTTATACTTTGAAATAAAATGTGATATACTTTAAAAAATTTTATTTATTTGTAGGTGGACACAATATCTCTATTTCACTTTTATGTGGTGCTGAGGATCAAACCCAGGGCCTCACGTGTGCTAGGCAAGCACTCCACCACTAAGCCACAACCCCAGCCCCTGATATACTCTTAAGATGGACTATTTTGTGGCACTTAAGAATGAGTGAGGTCTTTGTGTATGCATAGAAAAAAGCAAGGTACCAGAATAAGGGTAGACAGTGTGATATCATTTTGTTAAACAAAAATATACAAAACAATGTTATACATACACAATTTAAAAATAGGCTCTAACTTTTCAAGTTACAGTTGCTTCTGGGGAATGTATACAAAGGTGGTTGAAGTGGACTTTAGATGTAGATAATAATGATTATTTGTGAGAATATAGGTATAGATATGCAATTCTCTATATATGTAGTTGAACATAATACCTTTATTTTATTCATTTATTTTTATGTGGTGCTGAGGAGCCAACTCAGCACCTCGAATGTGCTAAGCGAGCACTCTACTGCTGAGTCACAACCCCAGCTAGATATGCTATTCTTTTTTTTAAAAAAAGTTTTTTGTAGTTGTAGATGGACAGAATGCCTTTATTTTATTTGTTTATTTTTATGTGATGGTGAGGATCAAACCCAGTACCTCATGTATGCTAGGCAAGCGCTGTACCACTGAGCCATAGTCCCAGCCACTAGATATGCTATTCTTTGTACTTTATTAATGTCCTTGAAAATTTAAAAAAAGCATCAAATTGAATCAAACTCATAATCATCAAGCTTAACTCTTAATATGTTTAAGTAAAATTTCTTCCTATCTGAACCTCTATTAACTATTTACTCAAATGATTACATCAGACTGACATATTCATTGATTCAAAATAAAATATTCTTGAATGTCTTACACATTAGACACTATTGGCAGCTGTTAGGGATAGGCCGTTACATAGAAATGGTTTTTGCCTTTACAAATCTCATAGTCTAGTCAGGGAGGAATACACACATCCAAAATAAACTCTGATAAATACTAGGAGGGAAAAGATGGGTGTCATAAAAGTCTATAATTCATATTCCAGGGGAGTAAAGAGTATGTTAATTCATAGTAATCCAATTATAGATATTTACATATATAAGCAAATATTTATTGAGTACTGACTATACTGTTTGATTTAAATTATTTCTAATTTTACAACAGCTATATGTAGAGGCATTATTACTTTCTGTTACAACTGATTTAACCAAGTTGTGATTAACATCACAGAAGTGATTCACATCCAATTCTAATTTATAACCTGTACTCTTTAATTCTTAGATGATTGCAAAACCAAATTACTTTGACTCCAGTCTCTTTCCAATCATTTACTCTCTTCTTCTTTTTTCTTTTTGGTACTGGGGATTGAACTCAGGGACACTTTCCCACTGGGCTACATCCCTAGTTCTTTGTTTTTTGAGCTTTTCCCCCCCTTTTTTATTGAGTTACTGGGGATCGAACCCAAATTCCTTAATTTAATTTAAATTTTTTAGTTGTCAGAGGACCTTTATTTTATTTATATGCGTTGCTGAGAATTGAACCCAATGCCTCACAAATGTGAGGCATGCACTCTACCACTAAGCTACAACCCAACCCAAGTCCTTTATTTTTTATTTTGGGACAGGGTCTCACTAAATTGTCGAGGGCCTGGCTCAATTGCCCAGCCTGGCCTTAGGAATTTACCATCCTCCTGCCTCAGCCTCCCCAGTCGCTGGGATTACAGGAATGTACCACTCCGTAGCTCTCTTATTCTTACTTTATATAATACTCTAGAACTTGTTCACTTTGAAGGACGAAATCAATTACAGAAATTTCAAATATAGTTCTTGGAACATTATAAAGGTGTAGTGATTAGTTTGTCAGCAAATTCTAAAATTTGAGTAAGAGACACAGTCACAATTCCGTGACTGTTCATGGAAGAGTTCATGTTGAAGGTGTCATTCTTGATCACTCACTAACGTGCATGGTGGAGGATAAATCACAGTGAAGAAAACAGACATAGTCTTTGCGGTCAGGAGTTTATAGTCTGTTGGGCAGTCAGACATTAGACAAATAAATGAAAATATGTATGCAACTTGTGATAAATAATTTAAAGGAGTAGAAGGCATCCAAGTAAACATGAAAGACTTAATTTAGACCGGGACAGAGGCTCAGGAAATCCTATCATAACACACACACAAAAAAGTGCTTTTTCTTCTAGAATGCAAGGTGCTAAACCTTACAAAAAGTGACAGGGGAGTGCAGCGGCGAGATCTTGGTGTCCCATTGTGCGGACGGTGTGAAGCGACTTAGCGGATTTCACTGCGCCGGGCGGGGCGGGGTGGGGGAGGGGACCGACCTTATTCTACATTGTTGTGGCCTGAAGAGTTTTCATGACTTGCACTTTCTGATTTTTATTCTCCAGTGCTTTCCTTACTAGCAACTTTCTGCCAGATCCTCCTATCGGCCGTGTGACAGTCTCCTGTCATATCAGTCTACTGCTGAAGCCTGAGTTGGAGTTTTTCTCTCCTTGTGCCCCGCAAACCTATTACTTCACACAGATCGCTCGCGGCGATCATTTGACGCGGTCACTCAGTTCATTACTCTTTGGCTAGGAGGCAGGCGGCCTGGAGTCGCTTAGGATGCGCTATGCTCCTCGCTCTTCAGCCGCCGGGTCCGCAGCCCAGTGCAAGCGCTCGGCGCGCGTTCTGGTCTGTCTGCGCCTGGAACGCGCCGGGGGCCCGCGCTCGCTCCCGTGCCTCTTCGCGCTCGCGGCGGCCGGGACAGTGCGCGCCGCCTCTCGCTCGTCCTCAGGACAACCCTGTCGGCCCTTGCGGCGCGCGCCCGGGACCGGCCCAAGCTTTCCACTCGGGCCGGCGGGCTCGTGGGTTCGTTTGCCCCGCCCCCCGGCGCCGCTGCTGGGCGCTTGCGCGGGGCGCGTGGCCGTGGTCCGGGTCTCCGCCGCAGACCGAGCTGCTGCCGCCGCCGCCGCCTCAGTCAGTCAGTCAGTCCCCAGCAATGGCGGAAGGAGGTGAGCGAGAGGAGCTGCTCTCGCCACCGCCGGTCTCTCCGGCAAAGCGGTTGTGCTCATGGCCCAGCCCGCAGGCTCGCCACCCCCGCGGTTCTCCGGGGGCTACTAGCGGAGGGGCGGGGGGCGTCGGCAGCAGCTGCCTGGCCCCGGGGGCCCGCCCCCACCTGCAGCCGGAGTCCTTGCTGGACTGCGCCGCCAAGACGGTGGCGGAAAAGTGGGCGTACGAACGGGTGGAGGAGCGCTTCGAGCGGATCCCGGAGCCGGTGCAGCGCCGCATCGTCTACTGGTCCTTCCCGCGGAATGAGCGGGAGATCTGCATGTACTCCAGCTTCCAGTACCGGGGCGGCCCCGGCGCCGGCGCGGCTGGCGGCGCCACGGGGGCTTCGCCGGCCGAGGAGGGGCCGCCGCCACCCCCCGGGGCCGCTGCTCCGGCCGGCTCCGCCCCCGGGGCCGCTTCGGCGGGGGCATCCCCTGGGCTAGGCACTGGGGCTGGCGCGGCTGGTGGCGGCAGTAGCGGCGGCGAAGGTCTGCCATTCCGCCGGGGCATCCGTCTGCTGGACAGCGGCTCCGTGGAGAACGTGCTGCAAGTAGGTAGGTGCTAGTCCGGTCGCTCTCTTGTCCCTGGCCTCCTCTTTTGCAGGTGCTTCCTCTCTGCTGGAGCTTTCAATTGAGACCGCGGCTTTCTGCCCAACTCCTGCCCCCCTGCCGAAGGACAAACAAGTCACATAAAAAACTTTTCTCAACATTTCGTGCAGGTCCACTTCTGCTCCTTTTCCCCACTGGCCCTCTGCCCTTATTTCTTTTTGTTTGAAGATCGAATGGGTCTCTCCTTTTCACTGTTAATGATATTTCACACACCGAAGGCAAAAAGGATGGGGAGGTGTGCGGTTTTGCATTCAATAATTTCGGAAATGTGTTGTTTTTAATTTTAAGTTTAGATAGGAGAGGATTATTAGTGAATCTGGAACAAGCCGTCTTGGAGTGTTTGAGGGGCAGGCTGTCACAGCTAATCTGTAGTCCTAGCAGATTGAATCTGAGTGTAATTAACTTTAACATTGAAAAAGACAACAAAATACTGTGCATTTTAGACGATTTTAATTGTCTGCTTTAATATTTTTTCCCCCTGACCAGTGATGCTTGGGAATCTAGGCTGAAAACTAACAATAACCGAAGATGGAAATGTGACAGCTTCTTTTCTCCACACCCCAATCCAAGGAAACACACACACACACACACACACACACACACATACATTCTCTCTCTCTTTCTTACACACACACACACACACACACACACAATCTGGAGTGGGGGTGGGGTCTGTCTTCCTTGTCAGAGCGGAGTAAATCAGAAGCTGGTCACGTTGGGTTTTTCAAATGCTTCTCATTTAACAACTCTTCACATTTGCTTTTGTTTTATGTTTTTGTTTGTGCAAAAATGGAAAATGGTTTCTTTTATTCCTCTGGACCTGCTTCTCAGTTTGTTAGTCTTACTAACCATATAAATACAGTACACCTGGATTTATGGAATGGTTAGGATGAAAGAAAAAAATGACATTGTTTAACATTGACTTACTATGTGGAAAATTAAAACACTATTTTTTCCTATTTGTATTATTATAGCATTCTGGAATTTTACATTATCTTTATGCGTTTTATTATTTAATATATGCTTATATTTACTGAAGAAAATACTGATTTTTGAATGGAGTTGAAAAGAGGTTGTTTCACAAGTGCGCGCGCGCACACCCCCCCCCCCCAAACATCTAGCTTTCTTTTCAGATAAAACCAACATATTTGAAATTCTTTTCCTTTGAAGAATAGTACATCGTAATGTTTTATATAGAGCAATATACTTCTGGTTATTGAGAATCACTGAATACTGAGTTTCTTATTAGAACAACAGCATACCACAGTGTGTTTTGCAAATGTGAAACGTTAAGTTTATCCTGTGCCAGAATACAGTTGACAGTAGATTGGGAAAATTTTGCTTATTTTAAAGAGGTTAGGGCTTTGTACATTTGTGTATATTTTAGAAAGAATGAATTGGATTAACAGGTAATTAAAATATATTGCTTTGAAACTGAAATATTGAAAACATGAAAGTGAATATAGGTTTTTAAAAATATATAAACTTTAATCTTCCAATGACTGTAGATCAGTTAACTTTTAAGATTCTTATTTAAAATATTTTAAATTGAAAAGAGTCAATTTATAATAGATGGATTTGGAATAATTTTCAAATTTGAGGGGGCAAATGAGTTTGTAAGAGATATCTATTTTTAAAATAATTAAAATGTCAAGTTCTAGGTGAAGTCAGATTTTGTGGGTGGGCCCAGATCGTGTTTAAATCAGATATTCTCTTTTATGGTATGATAGTTGGTGTGCTTATGAAACGATGGATTGTTACACCATAGTTTTAGGGACCCTGGGAAAAATACATTTGAACATTTTCTGATTCACTTCATCAGTTTACAGATGAAGATAGGAGAAAGAATGAATCATTTTTAGGTAGTGCTGTTTGAGAATCATGAGCTTTGTAATCTTTATTTTTTTTCCTGACCATTTTGTAACTTCTGATTATTTTCTGCATTGAATCAGTAGTGGGAAATCAGTGGACTCATGTATTCTGTAGAAAACAACAAATTTTGAATCAGAACTAAAACGTCCCACCTTGATATCAACTACTGGGAAAACTATAGGTTTGTTATGCTGAAAGGATAATGAAGTGAATCAGAAATACTGTTCCTTTTAAAAAGGGAAAATTGCAAATTAGTCTTTTCATGGATATCTGTAGGTTTGAAACTGTGTCAATAGATTTTTTTTTTTGTACTAGAGATTGAACCCAAAGGCACTTTACCACTGAGCCACATCCCCAGCTCTATTTTGTATTTTATTTATCGACAGGGTCTCACTGAATTGTTTAGCACTTCACTTTTGCTGAAGGCTGCCTTTGAACTTGTGATCCTCCTGCCTTAGCCTCCCAAACTGCTGGGATTACAGGTGTGTGCCACCATGCCCAGCTGGATTTTTTTTTTTTTTGCTATCATGTTTTAAATTAATTTCTCTCATATTTGGTAAACTTAAGGGAGGGAAATTTCTCAGAAAAGTCAGATTGCTTAAAGGAAAAGAAGTATTAGTGTTCTTTTCTTAAACACAGAATTTATTTGGAGTTTTAAAAATTGGATAAAGTCATGGAGGGGCTTTCTGTACCTAGTAGAACGTAATTATATAAATATTTATCCAGAAATTTTCCGTAGATTCTCACAGGCAACTTTGTCTAATCCCAATATTTTTTTGTCTACACATTATCAAATAAGTACATTATTTGTCCTTACATGGTCTTCAAGATTAGAGCCACAATGCTAAGTACTATTTTATTTTGAAGAGGTGCAATTACAAAGTTAATAATTATAGTCAAAAAAAGATCCATTTCGGGAAGTTATCCATATCTAAAACAAGTAATAAGTCCATAATTAATTATCATCAATAAACATGTCTGTGAAGTTTTTCTGTAGTGTAATTTTTGTGAACTGCAGCAGTCAAGTGCTCTACACTGAGCTATATACCTGAATTTCCCCAGTTGTTGATTTTTATATGTAATTTGTTTTCATCTATATTGTTTGGAGGAAACAAAAGATACATATCTTTATAGCATCTTGTGTAAATTAGAATAGATAAGATCATAATAAAATTTCATGTGGGGGAAAAATTACCTAATTTATATTTAAAAGATATTTCATCACAGAGGTAGCTGTGTTCCTTTAAGGGATAAGTGTTGACCTTTTTTTAAAAAAAATATTTATTTTTTAGTTGTAGTTGGACACAATACCTTGTGCTAGGTGAGCGCTCTACTGCTGAGCCACAGTCTCAGACCAGTAGTGACCTTTTTTTTATAATATTTATTTTTTAGTTGGACACAATATCTTTATTTTATTTATTTATTTTTATGTGGTGCTGAGGATCAAACCCAGGTCCTGGCACATGCTAGGCGAGCACTCTACTGCTGAGCCACAACCCCAGCCCAGAAGTGACCTTTTTTAAAGCATAGAAATTTATTAAGTTTTAAATCCTTTAGATGTCTTTTTTTTTAAAAAAGTAATGAGTTATCTTCTTCCCCCCAAACCCCATCACATCATATACACACATCTTAATGTTTAATAAGCGATTGTTGAATGAATGAATGTTAAGAATGGACTTTCCATTGTTGTGAAACTGAAGGGGCTGGATGCCAGTGCACCTGTAGTCCAAGCTTCTTGGGAGGCTAAGGCAGGAGGATCTCTTGAACCCAGGAGATTGAGATCAGCCTGGACAAAATAAAGAAACCCAGTGTCAAACAAAACAAAGCAACCCCCGCCCCCATCCCCCCTCTACCCCCCTCCACCCCCCCAAAAAAAACCCACCACCACCACTTGGGTTGGGGATGTGGCTCATTTGGTAGAGTGCTTGCCTTACATGCACAAGGCCCTGGGTTCAGTCCCCAGCACCACAAAACAAACAAACAAAAAAACCCAAATTGAAGGTAGTGGGGAGATAAGGCTGTTTTTTGTTTTTTTTTTTTAATGTTTGGAACCTGCATATTTAAACATAATGCATGAGTTGTTCGTTCTTTCACTCTCTCTTTCTTCTTCTTTGTTTGTTTGTGGTACTAGGGATTGAACTCAGAGCCTCATGCATGCTAGTCAAGCATTCAACCCCTGAGCTACATCCCCATCTCATAAGGCTGAATTTTTATTATGAGTGTGACATTGAAAGATATGGAGAAGGGCTGGGGATGTGGCCCAAGCGGTAGCGCGCTCGCCTGGCATGTGTGCGGCCCGGGTTCGATCCTCAGCACCATATACAAACAAAGATGTTGTGTTCGCCGATAACTAAAAAAAAATAAATATTAAAAAAAATTCTCTCTAAAAAAAAGAAAGATATGGAGAAAACTCCAGACTCTGTATATAATAAACTGATAGCATTAAATAGTATGACTGTTACAACATGGGTATGTTTTCTGTGTTGACCGTCTGTTTTGTGGAAGAATGGTGATTTATCAGTTTCTTCAAATGTAAGAAGAAATGTATATGAATTCATATAAAGGATAGAGATTTAAAGATATCGGGGAAAGACAGTGGACTTTATTTAAGAAATTATCTCTAGGAATGAAAACATCTAATAGTATTGTAGTATGAATATAAAGCCCAAATTTTAAAATGAAAAGGCTAGAAATTTATTTACACCTACATGGAACAAGTTATTTCTCATTTCAACAATAGATATGAAAAATCTATTAACTGTCAGTATCCTATCATGGTAAGGGTTATATGAATATATACATGTGTTAAATACAGAATTGTACCCCAAAAAAGTCAGTGTTCGATATTAGAAATAGACAGTAATTCAGTGCTATGGGTGTAGCTCAGTGGTAGAAGTCCCGTCTCTCTTGTATGAGGCCCTAAATCCAATCCCAAGCACTGGGGGTGGGGGGAGACAGTTCCAGATTTCTTTTATATGAATTTTCTGTCTTATAATTTGTTCATGTACTCATTTCTTTACTGATATTGGCAGCATGAGGGCTTTATGGGCAATTGTAGGCTATTGTTGAGATGGTATGCTATGGAAACCAGATTCATTTTAATATTAGCTTTAGCATGATGTGATCATATGCTAAAGCTTATATTAAAATATTCTGTCATACTTTTCACAGTGATATATAGCCACAGATTACTTTTTGGTTTTCATTGTAACTCTTCTCTCTCTTAGAATGGGTAATGTAATTTGCCCTAACTGGTGCTCATAAGTTTACCAAATGAATGAGTTAACATTTATTCACTTGTTTTTAGTGGAAGTGTTTCAAAAATTCTTGGTATTTTCCTGTCTTATACAAATCCAAGTTGGACACCAAAGCTAAAGTTTCTAAGGACTATATTATGTTGCCATTTTTTGGACTACTTTTTGTTGCTACCTTTATGTGAGTGAGCAGTTATAAACTCAGTGGGTACTTGACTCTGAGCCTCCAGATCCTTTTTGAAAAGTTCTATGTACACCTGTTTCTTGGCCATTTTTTTTTCTCTTTATAATGCAGTGGTAAGTGTGGTACTCAGAGCAGTATAGCATTGTTACCTGTTTAAAGAACAACTATTGAGAACAGGGGATATAGCTCAGTGGCAGAGTACTGGCTTGCCATGCATGAAGCCCTGGATTCGATCCTTGGCAGCACTTACGTGCATACACACGTGCGCACACACACGAACACAAGATTGTTGAAGCAAAAGATGACATGCTTTTCTCCCAAGTGGTTTTCTTGTCTTGAGAACAGTTGTCTGTATAATTATTATCATTTAGTACTTAGAGAAATGCAAATTAAAGCCCACAGAAATACCTACAAAACACACGCACACACACACTCACACACACAATTGGTTAAGAAGAAGACTGACAATACTAACAGGGATATGGATCAGTCAGAACTCATTGCTGGTGGTAATACAAAATGGTGCAGCCACTTTGGAAAATAATTTCTTATAAAGTTAATCAAGCACTTAACTGTAAGGTTTAGCAGTCCTATTCCTATGAGTTTATGTGAGAGAAATGAAAACAGGTTTACATGAAGACTTGTACTTTATTTGTTGTTCATAATAGCCCTAGGATGCAAACAACCCAAATGCCTATCAAATAGGTGAATAAGCTGGCTCTGTGGTGCACACCTGTAATCCTAATGGCTCAAGAGCCTGAGGCAAGAGGATCAAAAGTTCAAAGCCAGCCTCAGCAATTTAGTGAGGCCCTAAGCACTTAGGGAGACTGTCTCTAAATGAAAAATAAAAGGGCTGGATGGAGCTGGGGTTATGGCTCAGTGGTAGTGCACTTGTCTGGCATGTGTGAAGCACTGGGTTTGATCCTCAGCACCACATAAAAATAAATAAAATAAAGGTATCGTGTCCATCCACAACTAAAAAATATTTTTAGAAAAGGACTGGAAATTTGGCTTAGTGGTTAAGCACCCCTGGGTTCAATCCCTGGTACCAAAAAAAAAAAAAAAGTATATTCATACAATGGAATATTACTCAGCAATAAAAAGAACAGATACCCCAGCAAAATGTATGAATCTTATGAGCATTATGCTACATAAAAGAAGGCAGACACAAAAGACTACATGTACTATAATTCCACGTATGTAAAATTTTCGAAAGCCCAGAGCTATTGGGACAGAAAATAGATTGGTGGTTGCTAGGGAGTAGGGGAAATGGGTTTGAGTAAACTTTTATGGGGAGGATAGAAATGTTCTATATCATGATGTGGAGGTTACATGATTGTATTCATTTGTTAAAACTTATCAGATTTTA
This sequence comes from Marmota flaviventris, assembly GCF_047511675.1. Lineage (NCBI taxonomy): Eukaryota > Metazoa > Chordata > Mammalia > Rodentia > Sciuridae > Marmota > Marmota flaviventris. The sequence continues at coordinate 34,840,243 of NC_092507.1, read as the reverse complement.
TGCTTAAATGAGTGAATTTTGTTGAATGTAAATTATACCTCAAAATTGATTTAATGGGCTGGGTCTGTAGCTCAGTGGCAGAGCACTTGTTTAGCATGTGTGAGGCACTGGGTTCAATCCTTAGCATCACAAACAAACAAACAAACAAATAAATAATAGAGTTTCCTCCACAACTTAAAAAATATATTTTAAAAAAGTTTGATTTAAAAGAAAAGAATTGTGGGTCTTTTTGCCTCATATACCATGAGAATGAAGACCATTCTCAGCAATCAGACTATTGCAGTTCCAGAAATTGACAGTATCACTCTGAAGGAACACACAGTTTTCTTGAAGGCCTCAGAAGAACTCTATAGAGAGACTTCAGTCACATCAGTGTGGAAGTCAGTCTCCTTGGAAAGAAAAAGGACAGGCTCTGGTTGATAAATGGTAGAGAAAGAAAAAGGAACTGGTTACTCTTCACACTGTCTGTAATCATGTATAGAACATAATCAAGGGTATTATGCTGGGTTTCTGTTACAAGAAGTCCGTGTACATTCACTTTCCCATCAAGGTTGTATTCAGAAGAATGAGTCTCTGGTTCAAGTCCAAAATTTCTTGGGTGAAAAATACATTCAGGGTTTAGATGATACCAGATGTTATTTGTTCAATATTTCAAGTCCAGAAGCATGATTTAATCCTTGGAGGACACAACATTGAACTTGTTTCAAACATAGCTGCTTTTATTTAGCAAGGTAAAACAGTTAAAAAAACAAGGATATCAGGGTTGAGTTGACTCAGTAGTAGAATGGTTACCCAGTATACTTGAGGCCTTGGATTTAATAACTAACACCCCACCCACCAAGGCTATCAAAAAAATTTTGAATGGTATCTGTGTCTCTGAAAAAGGAACAATTCACCAACATGATAAATAAGATCTAAGAGTAGTCCAACTGCAGAAATAAGATCCTGGATTATGAAACTAATTTGTGATATTTTAATGATATAATAAAAGACCTCTATTGGTTTTGGGGAAAAAGTATGGGCTCCAATCTTGGTTTCACATTAAAAATCATCTGGGGAGATTTAGAAAAGGAACAGGACTCACCCCAGATCAATTAAGTCAGAATCTGTTGAAAATGAAGACCACATTTCAGAATTTTTAAAAGCTCCAAGGTAGTTTGATATCTGGCCAAGGTTGAGAAATATTGCTCTTGAAAAGTGGTTACCTTGATTAGTGTTATCACTGTTTCTAAACTTGTTGACAATCAACATATTTTTTTATGTGAATCATATCAATTTTCTTTTCTATGTCTATTTCACCTGTCTTTAGGTTTATTAATGGATCTCAAGGAGGATTATTCTCTTACCACTTAAGAATGTTTCTCTATATTTTGGAAAGTCTTATTTTAAAGTATATAAATTGTCATAGTTGCCATCATAAAAAAAATCATTACATTATCAAAATATAATGCCAAGCTATAATTTCCTTCATGTTTGTTTACTCATTCATTTATAAAATTTTATATTTTTACCAGGCATGGTGATACATGCCTATAATCCCAGCAACTCCAGAGTTTGAGGCAGGAGGTTTGAGTTCAAAGCAAGTCTCAGCAAATTAGTAAGGCCCTAAGCAACTTAACAACAAGACCCTGTCTTTTTTTTTCTTCTGACTTTTATTTATTTTTTTTAGTCATACATGACAGTAGAATGCATTTTGATATATAATACATACATGGAATGTACATACATCATTCATATTGTCTATTCTATTCTGCTGCCCTTCCTATCCTCCCTACTCCTCCCCTCCTCTCCCATCCTTTCTCTCTATCCAATCTAATGTGACACACATTTTTTTCTTTTTCTCATTACAACATCATATATGTATTCTGTATAACAATGAGGTTCTCCTTCCATCTTCTGTGCAACTCCCCTTCTCCCTCTTTTTCCCTCCCACCTCTCTTCCCTATTTAGTGGTAGTCTTCTTCTCATGCTCTTCCTCCCTATCCCATTTTGAGTCACCCCCCCTTATATCAGAGAAGACATTCAGCATTTGTTTTTTAGGGATTGGCTAACTTCACTTAGCATAATCTGCTCTAATGCCATCCATTTGCCTGCAAATGCCATGATTTTATTATTTTTTAGTGCTGAGTAATATTCCATTGTGTATAAACGCCACATTTTTTAATCCATTCATCTATTGAAGGGCATCTAGGTTGGTTCCACATTCTAGCTATTGTGAATTGTGCTGCTATAAACATTGATGTGGCTGTGTCCCTGTAGTATGCACTTCTTAGGTCTTTTGGGTATAGTCCGAGAAGGGGAATAGCTGGGTCAAATGGTGGTTCCATTCCCAGCTTTCCATGGAATCTCCATACTGCTTTCCAAATTGGCTGCACCAACCAATTTGCAGTCCCACCAGCAATGTATGAGTGTACCTTCCCCCCCCCCCCCATCCTCGCCAGCACTTATTGTTGTTTGACTTCATAATGGCTGCCATTCTTATTGGAGTGAGATGGTATCTTAGAGTAGTTTTAATTTGCATTTCTCTGATTGCTAGAGATGGTGAGCATTTTTTCATGTATTTGTTGATTGATTGTATATCCTCTTCTTAGAAGTTTCTTTTCAAGTCCTTGGCCCATTTGTTGATTGGGTTATTTGCTTTTTTGTTAACTTTTTGAGTTCTTTGTATACTCAGGAGATTAGAGCTCTATCTAATATTTGAGGGGTAAAAATTTGTTCCCAGGATGTAGGCTCCCTATTCACCTCGCATATTATTTCTCTTGCTGAGAAAAAAACTTTTTAGTTTGAATTCGTCCCATTTGTTGATTCTTGGTTTTAACTCTTGTGCTATAGGTGTCTTATTAAGAAATTTGGGGCCTGCCCCCACGTGATGAAGATTAGGACCAACTTTATCTTCTATTAGACGCAGAGACTCTGGTCTGATTCCTAGCTCCTTGATTCATTTTGAGTTGACTTTTGTGCATGGTGAGAGAAAGGGATTCAATTTCATTTTGTTGCATATGGATTTCCAGTTTTCCCAGCAACATTTGTTGAAGATGCTATCCTTTCTCCATTACATGGTTTTAGCACCTTTGTCTAATATAAGGTAGTTGTAATTTTGTGGATTTGTCTCTGTGTCCTCTATTTTGTACCATTGGTCTACCAGCCTGTTTTGGTGCCAGTACCATGTTGTTTTTGTTACTATTGCTCTATAGTATAGTTTAAAATCTGGAATCACGATACCACCAATTTCACTCTTCCTGCTTAGAATTACTTTAGCTATTCTGGGTCTCCTGTTTTTCCAGATGAATTTCATGATTGCTTTTTCTATTTCTGCAAGGAATGTCATTGGGATTTTGATGGAAATTGCATTGAATCTGTAAAGTGCTTTTGGTAGTATGGCCGTCTTAATAATATTAATTCTACCAATCCATGAGCAATGTAAATCCTTCCATCTTCTGAGGTCTTCTTCTATTTCTTTCTTCAGGGTTCTGTAGTTTTCATTGTATAGCTCTTTCACCTCTTTTGTTAATTTGATTCCCGGGTATTTTATTTTTTTTGAGGATATTGTGAATGGAGTAGTTGTCCTCATTTCCATTTCAGAGAATTTGTCACTGATATACAGGAATGCCTTTGATTTTTTGGTATTGATTTTATATCCTGCCACTTTGCTGAATTCATTTACTAGTTCTAGAAGTTTCTTGGTTGAATTTTTTGGGTCTGCTAGGTATAGGATCATGTCATCGGCAAATAGTGCTAATTTAAGTTCTTCTTTTCCTATATTTATGCCTTTAATTTCTTTCGTCTGTCTAATTGCTCTGGCTACAAGACCCTGTCTTTAAATAAAAAATAAAAAAGGGCTGGGGATGTGGCTCAGTGGATAAGCACTTTGGGTTTAATTCCCAGGATCACAAAAAAGAATTATATTTTTAACATTCCTTACAAAATATAAATCAATTCCTATATTATAAGTAGTATATAGTTTATTATAGGATGCACATATAAAATAGCCTTTATTGCAATGTTTTGTAATAATAGATGTACTACCTATAAAAGCAAACAGTAGGAAGTGACTAACTGGGAAAATGGGTTCAACTGGATATATTATTTTATTTTAATATAAGTCCAATTTTAAGAAATATTAAAATTATATCTAATATTGCAAAAAGACTGATAATACTATTTATTATTACAAGTTAGATTATTAACCTTTCATGAAATTCCTTCTGTATGAATGTTCCTTATGCTCTATAATACTTTAATACATACTTGATTCAAATGGATAATACTGACAAGCAGGAAAATGTCAAAAATATCAGATTCAAATCCTTTTTTTCTCAGAACAAACTTTACAGATTTTTGGCTTTACAATAGCTTTGTTATCTTCAGCTAATCCTTTTATTCTTCTTTTAAAAAATTGTTGCTGCTTTTAAGTACCAACATATGATGGAGCTAATCAGTAAAATAGATTTTTGTCCATCCATCCATTGTCATGTGGTCTGAAAGCACATGCATTGTGTCTTTGAAAGTCTTGGTGATAATTAAATCTTTCCCTCTATTCATTCATGGTTTTATTGAATGGAAGCCTGTAGCATTAATAGATTCAGGAAGAGCCAGCTTGTTCTTATTTTGCCTTACTCTATAAATACTTGATAAACTGACATTACTAGTAAGCACCACCAACATACATTGATGTTATTAGTAATAAAAAATTCTTCCCCACATTATAAGAGTGAAAAACTCTTAATCTTGTTAATCATTTCTTCAACTTAATATTATCGTATTCTGTACTACCATGTATGTTTGTAAATATGTATATGTGCCGCATGTGCAATTTAGTCTCCTTATTATGTTTTAGTTTCCTCAACTGTAAATGGATAGGATGATAGGACCTACTTCACAGATTGTTTTGAGGATTAAATTAGTCAATATGTAAAGCACGTAGGAAGAGGCCCACCACATATTTGTAAGTATTCACTGTTGTTATTATGGCCTTTAGCAAGGTTGTCAAAGAGTATTTGGTGTTTGTTAACTTCCCTTCTGTAACCTTCATCCCATCTCTGAAGCCTTTGCATTCTGACTTGTGTTTGCACTCACAAAATTAAAAAATTGATCTCCTAAAGGTTGCTAATGACCTCATGGTTGCTAATCACAGCATTCTTTTTCCAGTCCTCATTCTTCATGACCTCTATATAGAATTATCTGTTGTCTACTGCACCTTCCTCTTGAAATTCATTCCTAGATTATTGTTTTACTTCACCATTGTGGTTTTCTTCCTATCTTCTTTTTTTTTTTTGTCCCACAAAAGTAGGATATACCTTCTTGCCTCAAGTCTTCTAATTTAGCAATCTAGTTTATTTCTACAACTTCAATTAGTATTTTATGAACATAAGATAGCATGGTATAATATAGCAGTTTAAATTGTTTAAAACAACTGAACTCTCATTTTTGAAAGAAATTTTTGATGAAATTCCAGTTTTTTCAGCACATACAATCTGAGCTGGTTTGAGGATTGGGATGGAGCCTAGAACTCCATCATGTTGCCAGATACTTCCTCCCTTTGAAATTCTGAAACACTTCCTAATAATCTTACTGTTGAGATTTAGAGTCAAGAGATATGCCTTAGTTTTCTCATATGCAGAACTGTCAATTTTTGTGAGACTCTAAATAAGCTGATATATATGAAAATACTTTATAAATGTCACTGTGTTTGATGACCAAGTCTGTATCTTTGGTTCTTCCTCTGGAGTTCAAGATCAGCATGTATATTTGTCTGGAAAGATTTTTAAATAGGTAGTCTACTAGCCACTCAAAATGAACATGTCTGATAAGGAGTTAATGTCTAGGATATATAAAGAACTCCAACTCAACAAAAACCAAACAATTCAATTAAAAAATTGGCAAAGGACTTAAATAAATATTTCTCCAAATAAGTTACACAGAGAATAAATGCAAGAAGAGGTGCTCAACATCACTAATCATTAGGAAAATGGAAATCAAAATATCAATAAGATACTACTTGCTACTCATTAGGATAACTATTAAAAATAAAATAATCCTCCCAAACAGAAAATAACAGATGTTGGCAAGGAAGTATAGAAATTGGAACTCTTGGGGCTGGGATTGTGGCTCAGCGGTAGAGCGCTCGCCTAGCATGTGCGGGGGCCCTGGGTTCCATCCTCAGCACCACATAAAAATAAATGAATGGAATAAAAGTATTGTGTTCAACTACAACTAAAAAAATAAATATTAAAAAAAAGAAATTGAACCCTTTGTGAGAATAAAATTAGGAAATGACATGGAAAATGACACTGTGGGGCCTCAGAAAATTAAACAGAAATGTAATTCAGCCGTTCTGCTTCTGGGAATATAACCTAGAAGAATTAAAGGAACTTGAACAGTTATTAAACACTCATGTTTACAGCAGCATTATTCACAACAGCCAAAAGATGGAAGCAGTTCAGATGTTTGTTGACACATGAATAAAGCAACAAAATGTATTATGTGCATAAAAGAAATATTATTCAGCCTTAAAGAAGAATGGAATACTGGTATAGGTGCTAAACATGGATGAAACTTGAAGAAATTATGCTAATTAAAATATCTGATTGCACTTAAATGAGAGACCTAGAATAGGCAAATTTATAGAGATTCAAAGTAGGATGGAGGTTATCAGGGCTTTGGGGAAGGGAGGATGGAGAGTTATGGTTTAATTGGGTTCAAAGTATTATTAGTATGGGATGATTGAAAATTTTGGAGACCGTGGTGATGGTTGTACAACCAGGCGAATGCCACTGAACTGTACATTTAAAAATGGTAAATTATGTATATTTTACTACAATAAAAAGTTAAGGCCACATATTTGATTCTATTTATATGAAATATTTAGAAGAGTCAAATTCTAGAAATAGAAGGTAGATTATTGGTTTTTCAGAGATGGGGATAGGAGAAGTAATTGCTAATGGGTATGGTGCTTCCTTCTGGAGTGATGATAATGTTCTAAATTCTCATACATTTATGAATATACTAAGTACCACTGAATTGTAAGTTTTTATTTTTTCCCCTTGCAGTGCTGGGGATTGAATCCAGGGCCTTGCACATGCCAGACAAGCACTCTGCCACAGAGCCACATCCCCAATCAGAATTTTATGCTCTAAAAGAGTGAATCTGGGGCTGGGGATGTGGCTCAAGCGGTAGCGTGCTCGCCTAGCATGCGTGCGGCCCGGGTTCGATCCTCAGCACCACATACAAACAAAGATGTTGTGTCCGCCGAAAACTAAAAAATAAATATTAAAAAATTCTCTCTCTCTCTCTCTCTTAAAAAAAGAGTGAATCTGATGATTTATGAATTGTATTGCAACATGGTATTATTAGAAAAGCAAATATTTCAAAAAAGAAAGAAAAACCTTCAAAGTTGTTTTGTAGGGAATGAGGTCTAAATTCCTAAGCATTATGTTTGGAGATGTAGGCTCAAATCTTAGTTCTGCCACTTTCTAGCTCTGTAACCTTGGATGAGCTACTTAACTTTTCAGTCTTGGTTTCTTGCTCTGTAAAATTGGGACACAAATGTCAATACGATAGCCAGGCGCAGTGATGCATACCTATAATCTCTGCAGTTGGGGAGGCTGAGGCAGGAGGATTGCAAATTCAAAGCCAGTCTCAGTGACTTAGAGAGACCCTGCTCAAAATAAAAAATACATAGGACTGGAGGTGTAGCTTAGTGGTATAGCAGCATTCCTAGGTTCAGCCCCCAGTACCACCAGGGGGGAAAATGTTATATGATAATTATATGAGAGAATGTATGTGAAAGTTGTTCAGAATTTCTTACATGTTGTTAAAGGTACTGTGAATATTAATTCTCTTTTCCCCTTCTCTGTATTTAAAAATTCTTGCTATTCTTAAAACTTCCATTTTCATATCTAGTTAGTTGAAGTTAAAATTGCCTTTCAGTTTTGTTATTTGACAATTGTTTATTGAGTACCAGTGCACCAGACCTCTACCCACTGAAGACAGAGTAGTGAATAAAACAAAGTTTTTGCTTTTATGGAGCATATATTTTAGTGAGGCAACAGACAGAAGCACTTGCGTCTTCTGCTTGTGTTATAATTGTTTGTTACAATTATTATACTCCTTGCCAGTCTCCAGTCTCTCCTGTGACAAGGATTGTATCCTTTAATTTTTTTTTAAAATATTTTTTTAGTTGTTATTGGACCTTTTTATTTTTAAATTTATTTATATGTGGTGCTGAGAATCAAACCCAGTGCCTTACTCGTACCAGATAAGCGCTCTACCACTGAGTTACAACCCCAGCCCTGTATCCTATAATTTATTCAGCGCTCTATCTAGTAGGTTTCTTAATGAACTTTATTTATTTATTTTTTCCTTTTTGGCTTCTGGGGCCTCTTGCATGCTAGGCAATGTTTGACCATTGAGGTTCACTCTTGTAATAGACTTTAAATAGATCTTATTTAAATGAATTGAGAACATTATTCTGATCATTTGTATAATTTTCATAATAGTGATCCCAGCCCTGACTGCTTTACAGAGTCACTTGAGGAGCTTTGGTGCCAGATCCTGGGGCTCCCTTGGAAATTCTAGTTACTAAGATTAGAGTTTGGGTTCAAGAACCTGTATTTTTGACAGAGTCTCAATGTTTGTTTTTTTAAATTAATTTTTTTTTTCAGTATTGGAGATTGAATTTAGTGCTTCACACATACTAGGCAAGCACTCTTCTACTGAGCTACATCCCTAGCCCATGTTTAAATGCTTGGAAACCACTATTCCATAGCACTTAGCACAGTGACTTAATTATAATGAACTTAGAAAATGTGGTTGAATTGAAGTTTGTTGATTTATGCTCTAGATTGTTCCAAACCAGATTTGGAATTTATGAGTTAAATTGAATTAAAATGAATAGACTGGATTCAAGAAAGAGTTAATTTGAAAAAGTTACTGAGCTTAGAATTATAATTTGCTTATATTATTAGTGAAAATAACTCGTTGTTATTATAGCTATCCTTTGTTGTTTTTATATGCTAGCTCTTGTCCAGCATACTGGCACATGCCTGTAATCCCATTGGCACAGGGGCTGAGGCAGGAAGATTGCAAGTTTGGGGCCAGCCTGGGCAACTTAGTGAGACCCTGTCTAAATCCTTTTAAAAAAGGACTGGAGATATAGCTCAGTGGTAGAATGCCCCTGGGCTCAATCCCTAGTACGGGGTGGGGGGGAGGGCGCGGGGGAAGCTAGTTCTTAACCCAAAATTCATCCAAAATAATTTTATACATTTTTTGGGGGGCAGGTACCAGGGATTGAATTCAGGGCCACTTGACCACTGAGCCACATCCCCCAGCCCTATTTTGTATTTTGAGATAGGGTCTCACTGAGTTGCTTAGTGCCTTGCTTTTTGCTGAGGCTGGCTTTAAACTTGCAATCCTCCTGACTCAGCATCCTGAGCTGCTGGGATTACAGGTGTATGCCACAGTGCCCGGCTAATTTTATGCATTTTAATTGCTGCATTTATTTTTTGAAAAAACATTGAAAAATCTGAAAGGATTTACATCAAATTAATAAATAATCTTTGAAGAAAAGTGGGAATGGGTAGTGGCCAAGAGGGAATTTAGTTTCATCATTGTTATTCGAATAATTTTTATGGTGTGAATCTAGTCATGCATTTCATATATAATAAAGTAATAAAAATAAATTAAAGACAATATGATTTATTTAGCCAAAACTTTTGTTAGGCATCTTTTGACTTTCAATATATGGGCTAGAATGATGTCATCTTATTTTTATAAACTGGATTAGGTCAGGGGTTCTTTAACCTCATATCTATAAATGGCTCTTGGATCCATGAAACCCTGAAATTATTTTCAGATTTTACAAAATGCATGTGGACATTTTTCATAGAAGACAGTACATACTTTAATTTGATATTCAAGGGGGTCCATGTCCCAAATAAATTCAGAAAGCAGTAATTTATGTAGGAGAATAAGAATTCAGTGTATTTGAAAACTCTGCAATTAATTCCTGTTTCCTTTGAGACTTGATGTATATAAAGTAGATGAAAGTGATCCATAAATCTTTTTATCCTACCTATTTTCAGGTTATGAACAGAAGAGTTTTAGGTTTTGTTAAGATTAACATAGCTCTACTCTTCATTACTTTTATTGGTTAAATATTTTAATTTTGGAATCTCTAAAGAATTTATCTCTTCTGTTACTTAATCCAAATGCTGCTGTGCAAGTTGCTTTTTAAAAATTGTTTGAACAAAATGATGGCCTAACATTATTATGCCATAGACACCTGAGCTTTCACAATTTTCACTAGCTCAAGTAAAGTACTACCCTATGAAACTACTGAACAGAGTAGGTCCTACCTACTTCTTTTTAAAGTATGTTTTTAGTTGTAGATGGACATAATACTTTTATTTATTTTCATGTGGTGCTGAGGATCAAACCCAGTGCCTCACATGTGCTAGGCAAGCACTTTACCACTGAGCTACAAACGAAGATCCCCCTACCTATTTCTTTATTGAATCTTCCTTTGGAATCTGTTTTTTTTCCCCCTTGGGTTGCATTCCCTGGGAAATAGACTCTGAGATGGAAATTTGCTTGCAGAAGATATATTAAGGAGTGCTTTTAGGGCCAAGAACACTTACAAGGGAGTAAAGGAAGCAAGATTAGAAGGTCAGAGAGATTGAATTGATATAGTTGTAAGAGACTTTGGCAAGTTCTAGGTAGAGCTCTGGGAGTTGGGATGGCACTTCCAAATTGTCTGGAATGAATATGGGTTGACCTGAGGGGGAGCAGGCATACCTTGGATGTGACATTTTTATTTCTGGGTAGAGATGGAGATGAACTCCACAATTCCTCTTCTAGGAACTACTTGCTGTTTAGCTACAGGAAATGCTTTTATCAGACAGATTCCAGCTTTCAGCTGGTTCAGACATCAGCTGTGATATCTGCCTCATCTGAAGTTACACTCTTTTAAAGTCAACTTGTAGATGGCTGAGCAAGGTGGGAGTATAAAAGTCTAACTTTATACAGCTCTTTCAGCCTAACAGGTACTTCTTTGACCAAGGCAATACTTGTATAAGGGAGTCATACCTGTTGGCTGAGCTTTTGTCAGGACTGTGTTGCAGTTTGACTTCTTTCTCTTTTCAGTCCTGCTTTGGCTACCTTTGCTTCCCAGGTGTTGCTCCCTAATAAGTATCTTGCATCCTGAATTCTATCATGTTTGCTTTTAGAGAACTCAACCTGTTTGAGGGTAGCTTGTGTCAAGGACATAGCTGTGAACTTCCAGCAGCCAACTCTCCAGGTAGTTATGATTGCCTTGATCTTGAGGGAAGGATCTGGTGAATGTATTTCCTGTGACTTGTGGATTCATTTCATATAATAAATCCACCCTGTATGGGAACAACTCCTCCAGGATTCTGTTTAGTCTCTTTTTCTGGGAAAACTTAAGGAATAGGATTAGGGGCCAAATTGCAACCTCTGCTACTGCTGCTAGTCTCCATAACATAATATTGTCTGCTTCCTCTAGTTTCTATTCTAAATTTTTGGCCAGAATCTTCACTGTTCTGGTGGTTTACCTAAGTAAAACAAGGTAAAAAGAGGGTGACTGTCTTCTCAAAGGAGTTCCATCCTTATTACCATATCCTTTCTCAGGCCTTGGCCACTGTATCTGTTCATTTACTGTTAACATTAGGTAGGACCAAGACATGCCTCAGTGATAACCTAGATGCTAAATGTGACTACTCCCTCATGTTACTCTTCTTTGTGTTGGTGGATTCTTTGTTTCATGGCCACCATCTGTTGTTAAGGTAGTATATTATGTGACATTAAAATCAGGCCTGTTGGGGCTGGGGTCGTAGCTCAGTGGTAGGGCACTTGCCTAGCACATGTGAGGCATTGGGTTTGATCCTAAGCATCACATAAAAATTAATAAATAAAATAAGGTATTGTGTCTATCTACAACTAAAAACATTTTAAAAAGTCAGGTCTAGGGCTGGGGATGTGGCTCAAGCAGTAACGTGCTTGCCTGGCATGCGCGGGGCGCTGGGTTTGATCCTCAGCACCACATAAAATAAAGATGTTGTGTCCACCAAAAACTGAAAAATAAATATTAAAAAATTCTCTTTCTCTCTTTAAAAAAAGTCAGGTATATCATTGTAGATTTTGACATCAACTATAACATTGTTTAATATGCTATATTAATGTTTTTGATACAGTATTGGAGTATTAGTTGCAGAATTTTGTAGATTTTGTAGACAGCACAACCTCATATGTTGTCTCTTGCAAATACTAATATAACATCAGAATAATCAACCACAAAAGAAGTCACTCAACCAAAATCTTATGTTTTTATATTTTATTTTAATGTAGTTTCATTTAGAACTTCACTAGTGAGTGGTTTTCACTTTGAGATTAGAATTGATCATTGAGATGTTGGATTTTTTTTTTTGGTACCAGGGATCAGATCTAGGGGTGCTTAACCATTGAGGCACATGCCCAGCTTTTTTTTTGCATTTTATTTAGAGACAGGGTCTCACTGAATTGCTTAGGGCCTCATTATTTTGGTGAGGCTGGTTTTGAACTTGCGATCCTCCTGCCTCTGCCTCCCAAGCTGCTGGGATTACAGGTGTCTGCCTTCACTCCCAGATGAGATGTTGGATTTTGATTTGTTATGTTATATGGCTATATGATAAATATGTCATCTATCAGACCATAGACTTAAGTTAGTATTATTGAGGGATTTTATAAGGAAGCTATCTTCTTCTTGCTTTGAATTTGAGGCTGACTGATGAGATCTTGAGGAACTCTTAAAGTAGTTCCCCATCAGTACCTTTAATGAGATATACTTAATGTGCCATACAACTCACCCATTTAAAGTGTATAATTTGGTAGTTTTTTGTATATTCACAGCTATGGGACACTATCATCAAAGTCAATTTTAGAATATTTTTCATTACCTTGAAAGAAACCCTATATCCTTTGGTTATTACTCTCTAGTCTTGTCCCTGCTAGTCCTAAGCAATAACTAATCTACTTTCTGTCTTTATGGATTTGCCTATTCTAGACATTTCATAAGAATTGAATCATATACTGGGTGAGGTGGCGTACACCTGAAAACCAAGTGATTTGGGAGAATAAGGCAGGAGAATCACAAGTTCAAGGCCAACCTCAGCAACTTAGTGAGACCCTGTCTCATAATAAACATAAAAAGGTCTTGTGATATAGCCCAGTGGTATATGCCCCTGGGTTCAATCCTCAATCCTCAATACGAATAAATAAATAAAGAAGTAAATAACTTGAATCATAGTATGTAGTCTTTTGTGACTGGCATCTTTTAACTTTAGTATCTTGTTTTCAAGGTTCATCTGTGTTGTAGTCTGTATCAGTACTTCACTCCTTTTTATTGGTGAATAACGATCTATTACATGGATATAATACATTTTGTTTATCCATTCATTAGTTGTTGAATGTTTGGGTTGTTTTCCTTTTAATTATTATGAATAATAGTGCTGTAAGCATTTATCTACAAGCTTTTGTGTGGATGTGTTTTCACTGCTGTTGGGAAATGATTGTAGTATGAGTAGAATTATTGGGTCATACCATAACTATGCTTAACATTTTGAAAAACTGCCAAACCATTTCTGTAAGTGGCCACACCATTTTATAATCCCACCAGCAATATATATATGAGTTTTCCAGTTTTCTTCACAACTTGGTAACACTTTGATTATTGCTATCCTGTGTACATGGGGGAGTATAGCTCATTTCAATTGGTTTTGACTTCCATTTCCTTGATGAATAATGATTTTTTTTTTTACATCTATCCATGCACTTTTCTTTTGGTCATTTGTGTATCTTCTTCAGAGAGATATCTATTCAGATAATTTGCCCCTTTTTGAATTGTCTTTTTACTGTTGAATTATAAGAGTTTTTTATTTATTTTAGATATGAGTCCCCTATTGAATACATGATTTGCAAATAAATTATCATTTTATCTTTCTTGATAGTGTATTCTAAGGCACGAATGTTTTAATTTTTTGGGGGGATATCAGGGATTGAATTCAGGGGTACTTCACCACTGAGCCAACATCCCCAGCCCTATTTTGTTTTTTATTTAGAGACATGGTCTCACTGAGTTGCTTAGCGCCTTGTGTTTGCTGAGGTTGGCTTAGAACTCATTATCCTCCTACTTCAGCCTCCTGAGCCTCTGGGATTACAGCATGCGCCACCATGCCTGGCCATATGTTTTAATTTTTTATAAAGTACAATTAATCTATTTTTCTTTTGTTGCCTGGTTTCAGCTAGAGGCTGTTGGGGAGGGTCTCTTTCCATACTTTTTTTTGGCTTCTAAAAGTACCTGCATTTCTTGGCTCCTGGCCCTTTCCCCCTTTTTTGCATTGTATCACTTGAACCTCTGCTTCCATTGCCACATTTCCTTTCTCTGACTTTGTCTCCTGGCTTCCTCATATAAGTACCCTATGATTACATTGGGGCCACTCAGAAAATCTAGGATAATTTCCATGTTTTAAGAACTTTAATCATATAGGTAAAGTCTCTTTTGTCAGGTTTTGGGCATTAGGACATGCTATTGTAAATGAAATTGTTACTTTAATTTCATTTTTAGATTATTTATTGCTAGTATATATAAAGTTTTTTTTTGGATATTGATCTTACACCTGTAACCTTTCTGATCTTATTTCTCATAAAGCAACTTTCCCTCTTCCTTTCTAATCTGGAACCCTTCATCCTTATCAGGTGATAAAACTGTTTTTTTGTACCATAGAGTGCACTGGACTAAGGAATAGTTTTTCTTGCATGGAATTGGGAAATGCTTTTTTTATTTTTTATTTTTAGGTGGACACAATATCTTTATTTTATTTTTACGTAGTGCTGAGAATTGAACCCAGTGCCTCATGCATGCTAGGTGAGCACGCTACCACTTGAGCCACATCTCCAGCCCTGGGAAATGCTTTTTTAATGTGCTATTATGTCATTAGGGAATGCAGTTCTAGGGAAGCAAGAGTCAGAAAATGAAGTGACACAGGGAAGGGGGGAGAAGTGATATAAAGATGTATTATAGATTTGATTATCCTTTGGTATCAAGTAGCACCTGACTGCTCAGTCTCCCTGAAGGGCAGTGAGAATATTCTCAGGCTCTTGTCTCCCACTTAACAAAATTCATAATTAAGAGAAGTTTTTCTAATGAAGTATATCCCTCTCTAATTTTAACCATTATTGATTTTACAGTTTGGGTTGTAGGGTTTGGTTGTAGGGTCAAAGGAATTTCTTTTGCCACTCTGCATTGCCTACAACTTAAGAACTTTAAATTCCTTGTGTGTATAGTGTGTGTATGTGTTTCCTCAATTACCAGGTGGAAAAAAGGGCCTGACCTTGTTATAATCTATGTAGTTCTTAATGGTTGGATATATAAGTAAAAACAAGATTGTAATATATACATAAGAAAATATTTTTTCTTCAGCATCATATTCTTTATTTCTTCCCTATTATTTCTTGTATTGATTATTCCTTATTTTATGCATAGGTTTTGGGAACAAAAGGAACCATTATGTAGCAAAGTAGCCAGTGTTAAGTTATCATAAATGATATATGTTCTCTTTCCTCTTGTCTTTAGTCCCTGAACCCTTAACCATTCTCCCTTCTTTCTTCTGAGTTCCCTTCCTGAAAAATTCAGGAACATTCAGTACATTCCTGGGAAAACGAGAGAAAAGGAACAGAGGAGAAGGGAGAATGGCAAGAGCCTGATTTCAAGAGAGTATTAGAGCTCATCTGGAACAATGGCCTAGTATAGATGTAAACTTAACTGGAATAAGAAGAGTATCCACATGGAGTCTGAAAGAGTTGAAGATGACTTTTGCATAGAGGTGTGGGGGGCCACAAAGGCATGGAGTATTAGAATTCAAGTGGAGTGAGCAGGGCATGTCAGGAGGTAGCAACAGTGGGTGTAGGCTCTATCTGAGGAGAGAGAGGAGAGTGTTCTTAAGGAAGGGGGTTGTGGTAGCAATGGAAAATAGATTACTTTCTAGTATTGATCAACTAAGTACAGTACTAAAAGCCAACAAAAGCCAGGCTTCTCACTATCAGAAGAGTGCTAAAATATAGACAGGGAGATAAGCTAGAATGAACCTTGAGATACTGGATTGTAATTGGAGATACCTATGTTAACTTGTGGGGTGTGTGTGTGTGTATTTTTTAAGGTATATGTATATATATACACATACACACACACACACGCACACACACACACATATATACATATATATAAAATTTTGTTCTCTCAGAGGACCTGGGAGCAGTGCTGTCCCAATGGTAGTAAGCATACCTAATGTTCAGATCTTGGTTTTAAGTGCTTTTGTCCACTAAAAGAATGGGAGCTCCTTGGAAAGCTGGCTCAATCTAGGAGTTGAGGTAGAGAAAGCCCTGAATATGTTCTAGTGTCACAAAGCATGGAAGTTCTTAAAGAATCATGACAGTATGTCACAAGATCACAAAAATTAGCTTGTGGGGGGTTCCCACTGGCCAAATATGGGACAAATTGAGCACCAAATTATGATAGTAATGGATATAATCCAGTTAATAAAGAGAAACTCATGTGATCATTATGTTATTTATAAGAAATGACTAATTTGAAAATTCCATGTGTATATTTGTATAATGTGAATATAGCTTTCCATGAGATATTTTAACTATAAGTGGAAAAAGAGTAACATGTTATAATAGGAAAGCCTGGCAAACACTACTGTCAGATAAGCAAAATTAACCTTACCAGTAATAGGCCAAATTCTAATTGTATGCCATTTGATAGGATACAATAAGAATATAGCACCACTTCTATGATATTTCTGTTAAAGATGCATAACTTGTATCTAATCCTGATGAAATAATAGACAACATAACTTGTATCTAATCCTGATGAAATAATAGACAACATTTTTCAAAAAACTGGCCTCTAGTCTTTAAAAGTATTGGTTATAAAAGTCAAGGAAAGCTGGGCATGGTAGCACATGCCTGTAATCCCATCAACTTGGGAGGCTGAGGCAGGAGGATTGCAAGTTCAAAGCCAGCCTCAGCAAAAGTGAGATGCTAAGCAGCTCAGTGAGACCCTATCTCTAAGTAAAATACAAAATAGGGCTGGGAGTGTGGTTCAGTGGTTGAGTGCCCCTGAGTTCATTCCCTGATACCAAAAAAAAAAAAAAAAAAAGTAAAGGAAAAACTAAGAGAGTTCCAGCTTGAAGGCAAGTGAAGAGATCAAAACCTAAATGCAATATATGACTTTGGAGTGGATCCTTTTTGAGACATCATTGGGACAATTGACGAAACTTGAATGTGGTCTATGGGGATTGTACGTTTCAGTGTTGATTTCTGATTTTGATTTTTTTTTTTTTTTGGTTATGTAGGAGAATGTCCTTATTTGCTTTTTTTTTTAGTTGTTTGTTTTGTGGTGCTAGGGATTGAACCCAGGGCCTTGGCATATGCTAGACAAGCTCTATGTCACTGATCTCTGTCCCCAGCCCAAGAATATCCTCATTTGAAGGAAATATACAAAAACTATAGGGTGATGAAGCAGCATATTGATAAACTTATTCCCAAATGATACATAAACAAAATTATTGGAGGGCTGGATTTGTGGCTCAGTGGTAGAGTGCTTGCTTCGCACATGTGAGGCGCTGAATTCAATTCTCAGCGCCACATAAAAATAAACAAAATAAAAGTATTGTGCTCATCTATAGCAAAAAATAAATAAATAAATAAATAAATAATTATTGGAGCTGTACTTGGCAACATTTCTTCAAGTTTATGATTGAAAATAAAAATAAATAAATATAATATTTAATCTTTAATTAATTACCATTACTTCTTTTGCTTTGAGTTATTTTAGAGAATGTTTTCTTTAGCTAACATTTCAAATCTGTAGTTATTTGAATAAAATTCATTTTTGAATGTTTTAGTTTTATTTCATGTTCATTTTAAAGGTTAAGTTATCAGCAGTACAAATGTATACTTCTTAGTTTCATTTTAAATAATATTTGATTATTCAAATTACAGGATAAAATTTTGAAGGTTTTTTAAAACAGTGACTCTTGCCTTTGTTACTTATAGTGTTCTAATTCTTAAAGCTTTGTAAATATTGGCATTTAATTTACTTTTTATTTACACAAAAATGGCAAAAACAATATTAAAGATTAACACACAGTACTATGTGTCAGGCACTGTGCTACTTATTTAATAAGTTTTAATTTATTTAATCCTCATTCTTTTGGGGTATGTAGTGTTAATTCTCCGAGTTTTACAGATGAGGAAATTAGGCCCAGATTTAAAACAAACAAACAAACAAGCAAACAAAACTTGTCCAAGTTCATATGGCTAGTTAAGTGGGAAAACTGAGTTAGAACCCTGGTGTTACCGATCTGCTGTGGGTTCTGTAACTCAAGTGGGATAGAAATCACAAATAGGCAAAGTGCAGCTCCTTCATTGTTAGCAGCTTTAAATACCAGACTCTCTGTTCTTAGTGTTAGCAGCTCTCCCCACTTAACCCTAGCAGCTGAAACCAGCAGCTACTGGGAATTCTTTGGAACTCTTAAAATATCCAGAGCCAGCAGCTCTCCATCATTCCCTGCCATTTCTCTGTCTGCTAGGCCCCTCAGTGTTACCATCCTTGGCTGCTGGCTGATTTCAGTGCCAAGAGCCTTTCACATTACCAGCTCTTAGCGCAACCATTTCAAGATAGGAATCATGAATAGGCTAAATAAAACTCTCTGAAAGAGGCTTTAATTAGGACTTACACCGCAATTTAAAAGGAAGCAGTACACAAACTGTTTCAATAAGGTTGAGGGGAAGGCTGCTTATATAGACCAAAAAAAGGCAGGCTCAGTCATACTTATAATATCCTGTGGCTTACTGCAGTCTTTCTGCTTAGTTTTGGGGAAGAGAGGAGATCCTCACAGACCAGAGTGGGGATATCTGGCTGCAGAGGAGGTGGAGTAATCTGAGATGGTTGCCATGATCCAAAGTGCCACAGCCAAAGCAAATCTTTTAGTGGGGGAGGTGATTGGGGCAGCCATGACAATCAAATATAGAAGAAAGAAAAATTTTTAAAGTGCCTCTTGGGGAACATAAGGCTCTTCTTTCTGTCTCACAGGAGGTCTGGTTCCTGTGTCTAAGGTCTTAAACACTATGCTACATTTAGTTTTGCATAGTGAAAAATAAATGAACAAATTTTATTTATTTATTTATTTTCGGTGGACACAACAACTTTATTGGTATGTGGTGCTGAGGATCGAACCTGGGCCACATGCATGCCAGGCCAGCACGCTACCGCTTGAGCCACATCCCCAGCCCATGAACAATTTTAAGTACTAAAAAATGTTTGAGAAAGGCAAAAAAAATCAGTTAAAGGAAAAAATTATATAGTGAAATTGTTTCCTTTCCTGTCTGTAAATAAAAAAACTTCAGACAGGCTTTGTATATAGCTTTATCATCTTAAGAACATCCATTCATTCTTATTTTCTCTTATATCAATCACATCTTTAACGCACAGACATTTGTAACTGGCTAGCAGTACTATACCAGAAAAATAACTCTGTAGTTGAGCTCAATATATTCACTTCATATATTGTGAATTTATTAAGCATTTGTGTATTAAATATTAAGCATATTATTAAGCATTTATAGACCTTTTTTCTGTAGTACAAGATGGTTTAATTTGGTGATGGTTATACATTTTAACAGAAAGAAAGAATTTACTTTGTGGTATAGATAGAAAAACCAAACAGATACTTTTATAAATGGGGAAATTTTATAATAAATGGGCTAATTTTATTCATTTTTATTTGCCTTTATGGTCCTCCCATAGAAGTTTTAGATACTCTTAGCTTACTTTCTGAATTTGGTAAAAAGCAGTCAGTTTTAACAAGGGAAGAAAAGAAGTGCAATGTTTGAAAGTTTTACCCAAGACTGGTTTATAAAATTTGCTATGATGGTTATAATCTAACCATGTGGTTTGTTTAATAACTATTGTAAACTCTGTGATCTTAGCGATCCTGGTAAGGTTATGAGGACATGCTGTAAGAGAGGTTTGCAGCAATTTTTAATAGCTCCTTTTATGGGAGGATATTTTTTCCTGAAAGAGTTCAGCTGCAGAAGATTATGTATCTAAAGTTCTTGTTAAAATATAAAGTTCTGTCTTGATATTAGCAGTTTCTTATTTGTGTAGTTTATTTGCTGTAGAACTATCAATTATAGTTAGACCATGCTCAGTGATTAGAGTTCAAACTAGCCCCCAAACAGAATTTTTAAGCTGTTTTTTTGGGGAGTTGGGGGGTTGTTTGTTTTTTGTTTTTGATACTGGGGATTCAACTCAGGGTTACTCTGCCAGTGAGCTACATTCCCAACCCTTTAATTTTTTTTTTTTAATTTAAAACAAGGTCTCACTAAGTTTCTGAGGCTGGCCTCAAACTTTCAGTCCTCCTATCTTAGCCTCCCAAGTAGCTGGGATTACAGCCAGAATCATATTTGTTTATTTTCAAAACTATGAGCCACATTTTGGCTCTAGCAATGAATGGATCATCTTTCCTTTATTTTGATCATTATATTTGAGTTCATACATGAATATGTTCTTTTTTAAAAAAAATATTTTTAGTTTTTGACGGACCTTTTATTTTATTATTTATTTATTTGTATGCAGTGCTGAGACTTGAACCCAGTGCCTCATACATACTAGGCAAGCACTCTGCCACTGAGTCACAACCCCAGCCCCATGAATATGTTCTTATAAGTAGATTTTCCCCTGCAGTTTGGAATTGTTTTGAAGGTGTCAAAACAAATGTTTAGGCCTAAAAATTAGGCTCAATATCAGTTTTAATTTTTTGTTGGACACATGCTATTGGAGGTAACAAATTCAGTTGACTTTCTGACCTTATAACAAAGAAATACCATAAACTAATTTTTTTTGACATCAAATTAATTTTGGGGGCAGGTCTTAATTGCTGTGGTTAGTGCCAGATCTTGTTGAAAAGACAACATAAGAATGTATGTGGCATTTTATTAACTTTTTAAAGAAAATGTAATTTTGGGGAACCGAAAACGTATAGGCAGGAACATGGGCTAATCTGGAAGCCAACACAGGGTAGTTGATGCACTGGCAAAATTTTTCAGTAAGTAACAACACAGTTAATTGAATAAATCTTTATGTTGAAATTTCTTAGTTTTACATTTAAAATGTATTTTTTTCCTCTCAAAAAGTGTAACATTTAAAGTAGATATGAAAAATATATGTGATTTCTAAAATTAAAAAATTAAAAAAATTCTGTATTGTTATAAATGTAATTATTTTTCAATAAGCATGTGAAAGAATGTAAATTCAGTACTGTGCTGAATATTGGTAATTATTCAATCATTTTAAAGTTGATAAGAAGTCATTTCGGGGCCACCATTTTTTTTTTTTGGAGTGTATAACATGCCTTTCTAAAATTAAAACTATTTTTAAATTTATGTAGATACTTGTTCTTAGGACCTTAATGTTTACTTCTTGAATGTGATTTGGTTTGTTTTTGAGCGAGACAGGAGGGAATATGATTAATTCCATGACTGTTATGGATTAGAAAATAATTATTTTTTAAAATAGCTTTATTATTTTTTAATTACTCATTTTAAAAACTCAGAGGAAAAAGGTAAAAATCTAGACATTCTTTGCAGATTCCAAACAGCTTTCTTAGTATATGGGTGCAATGATTCATGCATACAGTGTTATATAAATAGGCTCATATAGTGTTTTTTGTAACCTTTAAAATGCTTTTGTAGAACCTTTACCTTTAAAAGGAAATAAAATAGCCATGTACACACACACACTCACACACACAAACATACATATGCATACATACAGATGTTGCTCAGTTTTAATATTTTTCCATCTTACAGCCATCATGTTACTGTTGAGTTTTTTTTTTTTTTTAATTAGGAAGCTATCTCATAACTGGTAATGTTTACATGCATAATATAGTTTTGGTTTTGGTTTTGCAGTGCTGGGGATTGAACCCAGGATCTCATGCATGCACTTAGGCAAGCACTCTACTACTGAGTTATATCTCCTATCCCTCTTACAGATTTCAGTACAGTTTATATGCTTTGTTAAGAGAGCATTGCAATACTAACAGTAAACTTGTCTTACATGAGTGGTGCTGAGGACAAGGGACAGATAATGAAACCAATGTTGGAGGTGCAGAATCTTCTTGGCAGCTGTGTTTTCTGAGCATCCTAAGCGTGCACCAAAGATAGTTTAGTAATAAATGATTTTTGAGTGATGCCAACACAAATTTTTTTTTAAAAAGCATCACATAATGGTCACACTCCACTTTTTTTTTTTTTGCAGAAGATTTGGTATAAAATTTGTGTCAATTATGTGGTGAAATAGGTAAGCAAAGTAGTGGCAATAGTTAAAAATGGGAGGAGATGGATCAATGAGATAATATCAGGGCAATGCTTCCCAATACTTTTCCCTTTAGTGGAGCACTGCAGATTTACTTAATAGAAAAATTTAAGTCTTACAAATAAAATGTATTTATTAGTAATCATAGTTCCAGAAAATTTATTTGTAAAATTTATTTATTCTATAGGAATAGGGTAAATAGTGCAACCCTCATTGAGTTGATGGGATTCTAGTTTATTGTAAAAAGAAAGAAAAAGGAAATACTAGTGTTGTGGTTAGTGTTTGCAACTTTAACTGTTTAAAGGGAATGTGCACAATTCTTTTTGTCACCCCAGTGTTGGGCCTTGTGTATGCTAGGCAAGTATTCCACCACTAAGCTGTGTACCCACACCCCAAATTAAATGCAAGTGAAAAAAACAAATAGCAAAGAGAGAATAAGCCATCCAGAAGTTTGAAAGACCATAATATGCTTTAAATGAAGAGAATTCATATTTTCAAATCAGTGCTTTATATCAGTCTCAAAATTTTTGTCTCAGGACCCCTTTGCATTGTTAAAAATGACTGAGGACCCCCAAGGAGCATCGGTTTATATAACACATATCTATTGATATTTAATGTATTAGAAATTAAAACTTATATGAAAAGTACATCTCTTCAAAAAAATGACATTTAAGCTAGATCTGAAGGATGTCTATCAGTGATTTCCAGTTGGTTTAAAAAATGAATGGTTATCATATTCTCAGTTACCTCTCCAGATTAGAAAATATGAAGCCATACCTAGTCACTGAAAATTAAAAAACAAAAACAAAAAACTTTTCTACCATGCTTTAAGAACAACAATAGTAAATAACTAATGTTTAGTGGGCACTTACTATATGCTAAATACGGACTTTATAAACTTTATTAAACTTATGCTAAATAAGGACTTTATCATTTGTTCTATTCTGGAGTGATATACAATTTATAATATTATCTACACTTTACAAATGAAAGAACTGATATCTAGGAGAATTAACTTGACTACTTAAGAGGACAGAATTTTGATATAGAACCTGATTTTTTTTTTTTTTTTTTTTTTGGCAGTACTTGGGATTGAATCCAGGGCTGCTTTATCACTGAGCTATACCCCCAGACTTTTTATTTTTATTTTTAAATTTTGAGACAGTGTCTCACTAAGCTACTTGAAATTTTGAGGCTGGCCTTGAAATTTTGACCCTCCTGCCTCAGCCTCCCAAGTTGCTTGGAATACTGGTGTATGCTACCTACCATGCTCAGCAGAACCTGAAAATTTTTTTATAACAACAAATAAACATAGGAACAAAAAAACAACAAAAAAGTTCTGTGTGTTTAACGTATACTTGTTATTATAACTTATACTAACTTTTTTCATGTGAGCCATATCCATTTACTATAAAATTAAAATATACTAACTTATGTTTTATAGTAAATTTTTAGTATAACTTACTTAAAATATTACTAACAAGCTAAAGTTGTCACCCTAAAAATGCTGTTGGGTTAAAATTTATTATTATTTTTGTTGTATTGGCGATTTAAGCCAGGGGCAATCTTATTACTGAGCTACACCCCCAACTTCACCCCTAGTCTTTTTTTTCCCCCCTCAGTCCCAGGGATTGAACACAGGTCCTTAGAGATGCTAGGCAAGTGCTCTACCACTGAGCATACACTACCATCCCCTTTTAAAAATTTTATCTTGAGTAGAGCCTCTTGTGTTGTCAAGCTGGTCTCAAACTTGTGACTCTCCTGCCTCAGCTTCCAGAGTTGCTGAGATTATATGTATGCCACAGGTGCTAAAATATTTTTCATATGACTTTCTCATGTAAGAGATGAAATGCAACTAATTCTAGTATACACAGGATTCAGTACAATTGTTTGTGCAATAACAAGTCACTAAAATTTTCCAGATGCAATGGCAGATAACTCTTAGCACAACATAATATGCATTCTACACATTTTTATTTTTAATTTAGCCTCCAGCTGAATTTCATTAGATTTGACTACATTTAGGTTTAGCCTTATTTTGTATATGCTACTGAAGTATAATAAAAGAAAGACATTAATCTCTTCCCATGAGCCCTAATTTTTTGGGGGGGAGGTACTGGGGATTGAACTCAGGGGCATTCGACCACTGAGCTACATCCCTAGCGCTATGTTGTATTTTATTTAGAGACAGTCTCACTGAGATGCTTAGCACCATGCTTTTCCTGAGGCTGGCCTTGAACTTGTAATCCTCCTGTCTCAGCCTCCCAAGCCACTGGGATTATAGGCATGCTCCACCGAGCCCAGCAAGCCCTAATTTTTTATGGTCTTTTATCTCAGTGATTTGTACTATTGTGAAAATTCAGAATTTTATAGAGTTTTGCAGACCTAATAATTAAAGTTCAGTTATTTCAGGCGGAAACTGCATGAGGTCATGTGTTCAATTCCCAGTACCACCATCAAAAAAAAAAAAAAAAAGGTCTCAGACATATATTATTATTAGGAATATAAAATAATATAACCTTTCTGGAAAATGATCTGAACATATACTTACTTTATGACCCAGGAATTTTACTTCTAAATATTTACCCAAGTTAAATAAAGTTTATTTTAACAACATCAACAAAATTGTTGATAGTAACAAAATTATGTACAAAATTGTTCATAGTAACTTTGCTCATACTAGCTCCAAATTGGAACAGCCTAGTTGTACTTGAACAAGAGAATTGTTAAATAATCCAGTATGTTCATACAATGAACTACTACTGTTCATTAATTAAAAGGCACAAACTACAACTACAGATGTACACAGCATGAATATGTCTTGAAAAAAATGCTGAATGGAAAAAGCTCTACTCAAAAGAATATGTATTTTTTAATTTTATTATATGAAGTTCTAGAATAAGCAAAATTTTAATCAGTGGTTTTAAAAAAATCAAAACAATGATTGTCTCTGGAGGAGACTGTTTGACTGGTAAGGACATGAGGGAAATTTCTGGTGTAATGGTAAGGTTCTTTATCTTGTTATTAATTACATTTTTGTATCAATCATTAGAAATATGTAGAAGTACAACTGATTTTTTATATTGAATATTGTAAACTTCCTAAATGAACATTTTTATTACCTCTTATAGTTTTGTGTGGATTTCTTAGGATTTTCTGTATGTAAGATTATGTTATCTGTGAATAGAGATAGTTGTTTTACTTCATTCCAATTTGGTACTTATTATTTCTTTTATTTGCCTAATTAGTCTTTCTCAATCACCTTGCCTCCTGTTTCTAGTCTACCCAACCTTGTATAATTAACTGCCTTCTGGATATCTTTTGAACCCATCAAACTTGGTATATCTAAGACTGAACTTATGTTTTCCACCCAAGTCTTTCTCCTCTAAAGTCTTCTTTGTTGGAAGTAACATCACATTCAGATAATTGTTTAGCAAGAAAACTAAGAATCAGCCAGGCGTGACGGCATATACGTATAATCCAGAGACCTGGGAGTCTGAGGCAGGAGGATCACAAATGCAAGGTTAGTCTCATTATATCTAACACATCACTAAGTTCTTATGGTTTTGCTTCTTAATTATCTCTTAAATCATTCTAAAACTTGTCCTCTCTGCCACCACAACCCTTGCCAAACTTTCATCATCTCTTGTCAGGATTATTACACTTGCCTAACAGGTTCCCCCAGAAACCACTCTTGACTTTCTGTTATATGTTCTTCACCTTTCTGTCAGTATGATTCTTCTGAAAAGACAAATGTAACCATGCCATTACCTTACTTAAAACCTTTGAATGGCTTCCTGTTCAAGTTAAGCATGATTTGACCCTGTGGCTCTTTGTATAAAAATCAAAATATGGTATGCAAGGCTCTGTAGGATACTACCTCCCCAGACATAGTTACCCAGGCCTTCTTTTACTTCTTGAATAGATACCTATTGAAGTATAAAAGGACAGGGATCATATACCAATATATATCCAATATATATGGTAGGTACCAATAAATCTTAATTGAATAAATACAAATTCCATATTACTGGGTGTAGTGGCACATACTTGTAATCAGGAGGCTGAGAAAGGAAGATGACAAGTTTAAGGTTAGCCTGGGAAGCTAAGGAAGATCCTGTCTCAAAATAAAAAATTAGAAGGGCTGGTAGAGTGCCCCTGGATTCATTACACAGTTACATACACACACACACACACACACACAAACAAAAACAAAAACAAAAAAACAGACAAACAAAAAAACCAACCAAAACCAAAACAAGAAGAAATCAAATTATATGCCAAGATGGATGCAGATAACATTAATTCTCTGGATTATGGTGATGGTTTCATGGATGTATATCTAAACTTACATCCAATTTAACACATCAAAATTTAACAAGTCATATGCTTTATATTAATACAATTTATTGCATCTCATTTTTTCTAAATAAAGCTTCTAAACAAAAAACTGTGTTCCTTTTTATAGTCTTGAGACATCCTTTGTGTCTGAAATCTTTCACCCTTCGTTGTTCAAATAATTTGTATTTATCCTTCAGTCTTTGCTTAAATGTATTTCTTCAGTGTCTGGCTTGGACTCTCCCTTACTGTCTTCCTAGGTCAGGTTTCCCTCTCCTAAACATTTGTTATAATTATGAATAATTACATAGTGTTTAATATTTTCTCTTATTGTAGAGTCTAAATGAAGATATAAATCTTGCCATTCTTATTTATTAATGTGTCATTGGAATACATTATAGGCATTCAATATTTGTTGACTGTGTTAACAAATGAATTGTGTATTCATTTTTACTTATTGTGCAAATATCTGTTGAGCCATACCATAGGCCAGGTACTATATTAGGTTTAGATTTGGATCAATGAATAAAACAGGCTTTTATATTTGTTCCATGGAACTTAAAGTTAGGACCCAGACAACATCACAGTCAGATGGTGATAAATGCTATGGAGGAAAATAAAGTAAGGAAATGGTGTAATAATGTTGAGATATGTGGAGAATTTGTCTCATTGCTCATATTGACCTACGGGCATTAGAATCTGGGTGGAATCTGGGCATTGAGGAATGACCTGGGAGCACTGAACTCTTTGGAGTTAAGTGGGCATAAAAGGCATTATGAGGGTCTGAAGGTGATTAAGGAACCTGTGCAAGTTGAGCAAGGGGAGGGAGGATCAGGGATCTTGCCAGTATCACACAGAATCCTGGGTTCCTTTTTTTTATTCCAGAAATGGTGGTATTTAGGTGATCTTATTAATGTTCATAAAGAGGTCTGGTTCTTACCTTGATAGTTGCTGATAGATTACTAAGTACTCATTATGGGCCCAATTCTATGGGACAAACAAAAATCTATCTGGATTTAGTCTCTCCTTTCCCTAAAGTAACACAATCTTGTTGACAAGACAAAGTGTAGAAAAATAATTATAATATAAAACAGAATGTAATTGTAGAAATATAAAAGTACTAAAGGATCGAAGAAGGCAAGAATGATTGCAAAGGATTGAGGGTATGTTAGCAGAAATGGGAGCTGGACGGTGGTAGAAGAAGGATAAGATTTCAGTAAACAAAAATGTATGCATTCTAAGCAAGCAGATACTTCTATTTAGATGTCTTTCTTCAGTGCAAAATCATCATGCCTAAAGACAGATATTTTCCAAACTCAGATCTTTCTCCTACTTTTTCCTTTTCGTAACCATTCTCCCTAATGTTTAGACTGTAAACCTTTTAACCACTTTTGTATCTCTCTCCCTCTAAAATAATAACAGCTGCAATGAGTACCATTTATTATAGATTAATTGCAATGATTCAGACACTGTGCTAGATGTTTTACACACATTATCATGCAACTAGTATGATCTGCTTCATAACACTTAGAGTAAAAATATAGTCCATTTCTTATTTCTCTAATTTAGATTAAAACCAACCCCAGTCCCTAGATGCTGTATTTAGCAGACAGATGAATGTTATCCCTTCCCATATGTTGTCTAAAATACAGGCATTTCCCTTTCCCCTGCAGTTGTCTGAAAACTTTAGAGAGTTTATTCATTCTAAACATAATGTATATCTGATTTCCACTAGTCAGCAGGGAAGAATTTTGGTGACTTTCAGTTTGTTACTACTGTTTTTTGTTGCCAGATGGTTCAGAGTCAAAACACTTGTCTCAGCTGTCTGGTGCTGCTGGTCCCCAGGCAGCAATATTTAACTCGTTCAGCTTTTGGTAAAGACCAGTAAGGTCTTTTCAAGTGAGGATGACTTCATGGACAACTCACTTTCTCAGTGCTCCAGTTGACCCAGGGTATTTCTCTTTGTACACTTATTAGTTTCTGGTCACTTCAGGCACACAATTTAGTCCACTCTTTTATGAGGTCCTGCTGTCACAGAAGAGTTGTGCCTAGCTGAGTTTGGGTTTCTTTTTATTTTGCAGACCCTACAATTAGTGTCTTCCTATGAGATTCTCTCAAGGATTAAGCTATTTTTTTTTCTGCCTTCCAATGCAAAAAACTTGTTGTGTTGTTCCCCTGGTTTACCTTGGTTTGCTTAAGCCAGTTAATCATCCCCGTTAACTAGGGAGGGAGGGGTCTAAGGTGTGTTATTTATTCTAGAGCCTTAAAAATTTTTGCTAGTCCCTGTTGACTAAACAGGAACTTTTTTCTGTCTTCACATTTATATAAAAAATAAAACTACTTAAATGACTGTTTTTAGGACCAAGGTCAGTTTCCCTCTATTAAAAAAATATATCACCTAAAGTTTTTGAACTGATGGGCATAAGATCTTTTGGGCTGTTGGTAAGATTACAGATTATTGGGCTCACAACTCCAGAGATTCTGATTGATTAGATCCAGGATGAAACCTAAAGATCATATGTTTTTTAAAATGCCCAGTAATTCTCAAACAGATATTCTGCAGATCACCATTGTTAAGTACGAAGAGGATCTATCACTTCTTTGTGCTTTATTTTACTACAACACCAAATTATTTGTTCCTGATCCTCTCTCCTTCTTCTGTCCCCTCCTTAAAGCTTTTCTTATGCCCTGTCACATTCATGTTTTTGTGTATCTCTTTGGATACTGTGCTTACTTCTTTCCTTGTGTGTGTGTGTGTGTGTGTGTTGAGAGAAAGAGTGAACTCACTTCATCCTTTAAAACTGTACAGATGTTGCCTTGTCTGTGATTCTTCCAGGTAGAAAAAAAAAAGACTTTAAAAAATTTTACCACTTTTCATATATTGTAATTACCACTCTATATTATATTGATTTATACTAATGTAAGAGTTTGGGTTCTTACTCTGGAAAATAAGGTAGAGCCTAAAGTAAGTGATGCTTAATTTGAGACATGGAATTTAAGTAAGAATGAGCCAGGTTAAGAGGTATAGAGAAAGCATATCAGGTAGAGAATATTGAATTATATAGAGAATGTAGTTCTAGGGGTGAGAGTTAACATGTTTGAGACTAAAAGAAGTTTAATAAAGTTAAGGGAGTTTAGCTAGGATCCTATCAAAGAAGTCCTACTAGGGGTCTTAAACCAATTAGAATGCTAACTCTGAAGTTTGGAGAAGGAATTAGAATTATGCTTAGAGTAGAGGCCAGGAGAATGGGTTTCAAAAACTATAGTTTTTAGAAAAGATGCCCTTCAATATATGAATGTATTAAAAATGTGGCATATATACACAGTGGAATATTACTTAGCAACAAAAGAGAATAAAATCATGGCATTTGCAGGTAAATAGATGGCGTTGGAGAAGATAATGCTAAGTGAAGTTAGCCAATCCCAAAAAAACAAATGCCAAATGTTTTCTCTGATATAAGGTGACTGACTCATAGTGGGGTAGGGAGGGGGAGCATGGTAGGAATAGAGGAACTCTAGATAGGGCAGAGGGGCGGGAGGGGAAGGGAGGAGGCAGGGAGTTAGCAATAATGGTGGAATGTGATGGATATCATTATCCAAAGTACATGTATGAAGACATGAATTGGTGTGAACATACTTTATATACAAACAGATATGAAAAATTGTGCTCTACATGTGTAATAAGATCTATAATGCATTCTGCTATCATATATTTAAAAAATAAAATCAATTAAAAAAAGAGAAAAGAATGTTGAGTGCTCCCTTCATTAGAACATATACTAAAATTGGAAACATACAGAGAGACTAGCATGGCCCCTGTGCATGGACAACGCACACATTTATTAGTATTTCATTAAAAAATAAAAAGTAAATATTGATTTGGGATACTTGGTACCCATTAAGCATATATAGGAAGTAGTCAACATGACTTATTAAGTATGAGGCAGTAGTTGGAACAAGGATGATTGCCAGATTTCCGGCCTTATGGTAATGCCATTTACCAAGACGAGGGGGCTGGAGAAAGAACAAATGTATTTGGATGATTAGGGGTTATGTTAGATGGAAAAAATGTTGAATTCAGTCTTCAACGTGTTGAATTTGAAATGTATGTGAAACATCCAAGTGTAGATAACAAGTGGAGTTTGAAGAAAGAGGAAGAGGTTTGATGTAGCTGTTGCTGAAAAAGAAGACCAAGCTGATGAAGAAAATATAATAAGAACGTCTGATAATATTGTGGGCCCAAATAAAACTTGTGAACCTGAATTCTCAGTAGCATTAGTTAGTCTCATTGTATGGTTTTTGTTTAGCAGTGCTTTCTAGTTTAAGTGCCAACATAGAGAACACAGATAGTTCTAGAATTAAGGTTTTGCCAGGTAGTTTTCAAATGAAGAATTGAGTAACAGATTTTAGACAAGAGAGTATTTAAAATAATGAACCACAGAATCTAAGCTGGATGATGGTGATTTTATTTATCAATATTTTAAAAATGATTACTATAGACTAGGTACCCAAGAGAGCAGTGAAGAATAGAGAAAATGAAGGGACTAATGACTGGAAGTTCAAGTGATATAACATCTATAATGGGATAATTGAGTGAACACTGAAAAAGAAAAGGCATTAGTAGATGATGGGATATGAGACTTAGTGATTTTGGAGGTGGAACAGTTTGGGGTGATGCTGAGATCTAAAATGTGGACAAGCAGAGGTCTTTTTATTTCTCAGACAGTCTCAGTTTCTGGCACTATCTTTTAGTCCCAGGTTGTTAAAGCTTTTGTCCATAGAACACTCTTAAAAAAAACTCTTGGGGAAAAAAAAAGCTTGGCCAAGAAAGTATGTAGCTAAAATGAAGTATGGGATAAAACTTCTGGAAATATGAACATGGGAAAAGTTTAGAGGCAGGTTGTGTGGATAAAGGCAATCAGCATAATGGCATGGACACGGATGGAGTGGAGAGATGGGGTCAGTGGATAATGCCAACAATTATCTGTGACCTTGGATAAGTTGCTATGAAATAATAACAACAGTAGTAACTATTTCACTTGGAAAAGGCATAAAGTAAATATAGATAAATTCTATTTTAACTTTGTTTTGAAATAATTCAAACATACAGCAAAATTGTAAAAAAAAGTATAGGGATGACACCACTGAATATGAGGATATTGAAGCAACTAGACCTCTAATATCTTGTTTTCAGAAATGGTATAAACCACTTTGGGAAAAGATCTGGTGGTTTTTTTTATCAAACTACACATACAACCTACTTATGATCCAGCACTTCTACTTGTAAATTTTTACCAAGATAAATGAACACATGTTCATTAAGAAAACATGTATATTAGCGGACAACTGAAAATATTGTCAGCAGAATAAAATGTCAACAGAGGAGTAGCTAAAAAACTGATATATTTATGCAGTGAATTAATAATCCATAATAAAATATATTTATCAGTAGTCGGATGTATATGTGTGTGTGTGTATGAACAGAGATACATGTATGTGCTTTTATGTCCCATTTCATTCTTGCACAGAATAGCATACTTTATATACTCGTTTGCAGTTTGCTTTTTTCACTTCACTATATAGCCGAGAAATCACTCCATATCAGTTGAGGGTTTTTGTTTAACTGCTACATAGTACCTCATTAAGTATATATACAATAATATAGTGTTGTTCAACCAGTTTCCTGAATGAATATTTATAGAGTTTCCAGTACTTTCAAACAACAAATAACCTTGCATGTGAGTATTTTGGCATTATTTCAGGATAAATTCATATAAATGGGATTGCAGGGCCAAAGGATAAAACTGCATATGTAGCTGTTTAGTCAGCTTTTTCACTGCTGTGATTGAAAGACTTGACAAAAACACTTTTAGAGGAGGAAAAGTTTATTTGACTGATGTTCGTGGTTTCACAGTCTCAGCCAATAGACAGCCAGCTTCACTGCTCTGAGCCTGAGGTAAAGCAGAACATCAAGACATAAGGGTGTAGAGGAAGAAAGTAGCTCAGGACATGTCAAATAGAAAACAGAAAGAGAGCTCCACTTACGGGGACAAAATATATACCCCAGTGGGCTGGGGTTGTGGCTCAGTAGTAGAGTACTTGCCTACCATGTGTGAGGCACTGGGTTCAATTCTCAGCACAACATATAAATAAATAAAATAAAGGTCCATCAACAACTAAAAAAAAATTTAAAAAAAATATATACCCCAAAGACTTAACCCCAGTGAACTGCCTCCTCCAGTCACACCCTACCTGCCTAGAGTTACAACACCCAGTTAATCTATTCAAGTGAATAAATATATTGGTTAGGCTAAGGCTCTCATAACCCAATCATTTCACCACTAAACTTTCTTGTATGTTGTCTCATACATGAGCTTTTGGGTGACACATCTTATCTAAACCATTGCAGTAGCTT
The DNA here is from genome assembly GCF_047511675.1 of Marmota flaviventris. Taxonomy (NCBI): domain Eukaryota; kingdom Metazoa; phylum Chordata; class Mammalia; order Rodentia; family Sciuridae; genus Marmota; species Marmota flaviventris. Next base: position 34,807,055 of record NC_092507.1, on the reverse strand, counting down.
TATTAGACATTGCCAGATTTCCCTCTAAGTGGATTAGGCTAGTTTTCATTTCCAGCAGCAACAAATCAGAGTGCTTATTTCTGCATGGTCTCATCAAGAGAATAAAGTTGTTGTATTTTAAAGTTTATGCCAATCTAATGGGCAAGAAATAGTAACTAAGAATAATTTTAATTTGTATTTTTCTTATTCTGAGTGAAGTTGAACATCTTTTTGTATGTTTAAGGACCATTAAAAATTGAATATATTGGGCTGAAGATGTAGCATTGAGTCAGGGATATAACTGTTTGAGAACTTGCTGTGTGTGTATGCAAGGCCCTGGGTCCAATACCCAGTAGCACACACAGGCAAAAAGCAAAATAAAACAAAAAAAACCCTGATAACATTTTAAATCTTTTTTAAAAAAATAAATTGGTCATATCCTTTCCCATTTTTTTCTCTCAACATTTTAAAGAACTCAGTTATTAAGAGGACCTTCAGTTTTTGTTGTTTTCCCTCTTGATTTTTATAAGTCCTTTAGCAGTTGTCATTTGTCTTTTAACTTTGTGGTGTTTGGGGTCATGCAAATTTTTTTCTTTTCATTTTTTGTAGTCATAGTTAATAATCTTTTCTCTAATTTTTCTGGACTTTGGAACATAGCTAGAAAACTTCTCCTGCAACAGATTATGGAAAAACCTGCTCATTTTTCTTCTAGTACTTGTGTAATTTAACTTTTTTACATTTAGATCTCTCATTCATATTAAGTCTGTGTGTATGGTATGAAGAGTAGAGCTAATTTTATCTTTTTTACAAATGCTATCCCGTTTTCCCATCATCATTTATTTAAAAATCAATCTTTTCCCTTGCATTTGAAATACCACCTTTTTCATACACTGAATTTCCAAATTGAGTCACACATATGTGTATATATTTCCACAAAATCTTATTGTTATATATATTCATTCTTATTTTTGTCCACTTAACCTATCTTTTACTGATAGTGGTATGTCAAAACTTCCTGTTATTAGTGGTTTCTATCAGTCGTTATTTTACCTCCTTGTTTCTGCTTTATATGGATGATTTTTGTCTTATTGATGTATAGATATGAAGAGCTGTTACATAATCACTTTTAATTTTGTCTTTTAGCAATATAAAATATTCTTTGTTTCATTTTTTTGGCCTAATTCTTCTGTTTGATATCAGGAATACTTTCTTATCGTTTTCATTTGTCAGATATATCTTTTTTAATCCTTTATGCCTTTCTAAATCTCCAATTTAGGTGTAACTCTTGTATGCAACAGAGTTAAATTTAACTTATGAGTCAACTGAAAATATTTTTTTTCAGTAAGTGAGTTAATAAGCCTATTCCATTTATTAATGTATTTAACATGACTAGTCTAAATGCTGTTGTATTAATTTGTGTTTTCATTGCTAACTGTATTTCCTGGGTGGGTCTTTCCTCCCATGCCTTTGTTATTCTTTTTAAATTTATTTTGATATATGGGAAGGTCTGTTTTTGTTTTTTTGTTCTAGTGGTTTTATGTTTATACCTTATATCATGCCCACAATTGTTTTTTTAAAACTTAACCTTTTGCTACATGGTTTGTCACTTTTAAATGATATCCTTTGAATTTCCTATTACTTTTACCATAGTTAATGATCTTATTTTACTTTCCACTCTCTCCTTCTAGAATATATAACATTACATCTAACTTTAAGTCCTAAGTTAGAAAATTTACAACCACCTTTCTTTTGTTTTTTATTGAGATGAAATTCACATAACACAATTGTTTTGAAGTATGCAATGCAGTGGCATTTGGTGCTTTCACAATATTATGTATATACCACCTAGCTCTAGTTTCAAAACTTTTTCATCACTTCAGTAAAATACCCCATTCCCATTAACTTTTATTCACCATTTGCCTCTTTACTCATCCCCTGGCAATCTCTAAACTGCTTTCTGTCTCTTTTCTGAATATTTTATATGAAAGGAATCATACTATATTTCATGTTTTGTGTTTGACTTAGATTCTTAGTTTAATTTTTTTAAATATTTTTTTTAGTTGTTGATGGACCTTTATTTTATTTATTTGTTTATATGTGATGCTGAAAATCAAACCCAGTGCATCACACATGCTAGGCAAGTGCTCCACCACTAAGCCACAACACCCATCCCAGCTAAACTATTTTATATTTCCACCAACTGTGTACAGGGTTCCTGTTTCTTTACAACCCCACCAAAACTTATTACTTTCTGTTGGTTATAATAAAACAGCCATCTGAGTGTGAAATGTTATCTCATTGTGGTTTTGATTTTCACTTTCTTAATTATTGAGGATATTAAATTTTTTTTTCATGTGTTTATTGGCCATTTGTATTTCATCTTTTTTTTTCTTTTCTCAGTACCAGGGACTGAACCCAAGGCCTCATACATGCTAGGCAAATACTGTACCACTGAGCTACATTCCCATTCCTTTTTATTTTATTTTGAGATAGGATCTTGCTAATTTCAGGCTGACCTGGAGTTTGGGATCCTCTTGCCTCAGCCTACTGAGGAACTAGAATTATAGGCATATAATTATAGGCATTGTATCTGGCTGTAATTTCTTCTTTGTAGCAACTTTTCAATGGTAATCTTAATGTTATTAGATAATTAACCTTTTTATATCTTTATTTATTTGTTTTATGTGGTGCTGAGGATCAAACCCACTGCCTCACAGATGCTAAGCAAGTGCTCTATCACTGAGCTACAATCCCAGCTCCTACTTTTTAAAAACATGGTTTATAGGGGCAAATGAATAAAGTATTGTTTTATAAAGAATACAATAAATGTGAGATAGGTTTATCATAAAGATACATTTTTTTAATTTAAAGAAATATTTAGCTTTCTTTGTATTCTGTACTACCATATGGGTACCATAGGTGATGAGCCTTTTGTAAATAATAAAAGCAAAACTCAACTCTCATATTATTGTTATGTACGTCTTTTCATACTTAAATCCTTGATTTAACTTAGTTCCCTTATGCGTTTTGTTAAGAAGTTTTTTTAATTTTTATTTTTTTTAGTTATAGATGGACACAATATCTTTATTTTTGTTTGTTTATTTATTTATTAATTATGTGGTGCTTAGGATCGAACCCAGGGCCTCACACGTGCAAGGCAAGCACTCTATCACTGAGCTACCCCAGCTCCAAGGAAGTTTTTTAAAGGCTGTTTTCAGTCTGGATAGTATAGATAGTGCTGTTTAACACATGTGCCAATATGTAAAATTACTTTCACCTATAAATTATAATTTAACAATGGTATAATGTTTATATATGCCTTACATGAGCATAGCAATTCCACAAAGATCTATGCTAAGTTGTATATTCAATTGATTACATTTATCATTAAGCCTCATAAAGTCTATTAGTTTTCAGTTGGTATTTATAGGTTATTTTACTGTTTGTAAAAATCATTAGGTTTTGTTGCTATTGTCCCCCCTTAAGCAGCTGTGATCTTGTACTATGTTCATAAAAATTAAAGGAAGAAAAAAATGGTATAAATGTTATAGGTCAAGTGCTATAAGGAAAAATATCTGTATTTGGTATATTATAAAAGAGTTCAATGTCTACCTTTGAGAAATGAGGGACTACTGAATATTAGCTAACCAAGGGAGGCTATCGCTGTGTAAAGCTTTGCTCCTTTTAGAGAACTTCATGATGCTCTAGAATATGCAGTTACAATGCTTTGGATCTCACAAAAGCCTGAATACATCTTTGATTGGTTATATATTAAAGGAAATAGCCCACAGCATGGTGCCAGACAAGTGTAGAGCCCAACCAATTTGATCCTTAAGCAGAGAGAAGAATTCTATTCATCATTGAGAGGTTAAATTGTAAAATGTGTAATTATTTCAGCCTAAATTGGTTTACAGCTATTTTTTTTTCAATAAAACTTCTCTTCAAATTGTGAGGCAAGAAGACAGTTTTCATTTTGATGACCTTTCTTGCATTGTGTTTTTCTTTAAGTCCTCCCATCCTACCCTGTGGCCTACTCTGTTTACTGTTCAAGTCTGAATCATAATGTGCATCTGGAGCAATCCTGAATCATGTGACTGACTGAAGTGTCTCTTGTCATTTATTAGACACTCTTTGAATGTCTAATTTTGACATAGTATTTTGTTATATCATGAAGAAACTTGTTCCTGCTCTTGGTGGCTTTTGGGTTTCCTGCATACGTAACGTTTTCTCTCTCTCTTTTTATCTATACAAATATATATTTTTTTGTTTTAAATTACAAAATGGAACAAAGAATGACAGCCACATTGGGCCTTGACAGGGATCCTTTCACTTGAAGGACCACTTCTATAATGAATGATTTTTTTATTCAAGTGAATATTCATATATTTCTCTGACTCTAATTTGTATGAAATGACAGCTTGCAAACCATTTTGTTTGATTACAATCCCTTTACCTTCATTATCTTTTATGTCTATTTAAACTCTGGACTTGCCATATCCATCTTGACCCTCCCCCACATCTCTCTGTTTGTATTTTCTTTCATTGCAATTTTCCTCTTTTCTCTTCTGCGGGTATTCACAGATTGTTTTTGGAGTTCATTAAAAAGGGAGTGTGTTGTCTGGGTAGAAAATTACATTTGCATGCTTGAGAAGGGCCTAAAGGTTTTTTTGTGTGTGGGGGGTTTGGCAAGGATCCTGCTCATTGGGGAGGGGGAGCGAGGAGATGAGAAAAAGGAGGCATAAGATGGGATTTTTTAGAAAGGAAAAAAGAGATGTTGAGATGATTTCTCCTATTCCTATTTTTCCTTTCTACATTATATATGTCAGATTTTCTTGCGTGTGTAAACCACTTGACTAACAATGAAATAAATTAGAGGCCTTTCTTAGAACTGTTTTTGAATTCACAATTGAGTTCTACAAAGCAGAAACCTTTCCTACATGGTAATTGTACATTTACAAGTGAAACTGGCAAGTTGCTGTATATAAATATGTGTATATACACATTCACACACACACACACACACAAATACACTTTGTGGTAATTGAAAGAGGTTTTGTAGTAAAGTTTTTTTTTAGTATTAATATGACACTTTATCTAAACTGCTATCTACAAGAAGTTTGGACATGTTTTGAATTAGGATTTCCAACTTTAACTATTTAAATTTTGGGGTATGGGATGTAACTCAGTGGTAAAACACTTGCCTGGTGCGTGTGAGACTCTGGGTTCAGTCCCCAGCACTGCCAAAAAAAAATTAAAGTTTTTAGGCATAATTTTATGCCTTTTTGAAGTTGAAAATGTTGATAATAATCTTTTATTAAAGATGATGACATTGGGCTGGGGATGTGGCTCAAACAGTAGTGCACTCTCCTGGCATGTGTGCGGCCCGGGTTCGATCCTCAGCACCACATACAAAGATGTTGTGTCTGCCGATAACTAAAAAATAATATTAAAATTCTCTCTCTCTCTCTTTCTCTCTTTAAAAAAAAGATGATGACATTTATTATCAAGAAAATGTCATTTGTGACCCTTAGAACATGAGGGAAACGTAGAACATTTATAATAATAGGACTATATTTCTCAGCAGTAAAACCTTCAAAGAATCCAGGTAGGCTTGTAGTTAATACCAGAAATGTGGTGATGTAGAAGGTTAGGAGTGGGCAGGAAATTATAAGTTACTTTGACTGTGCTATAAAGGTATTAAGAGAAAAGTTGGTTTATCCTAGAGCTGGCCAATGGAAGTAAGGAGTTTTTGTTTTTTTTTAAAGTCTAACATTACATATTCATCAAAATGGCGATATTACCAAAAGTTCTCTATAGGTTCAATGCAATGCAATGCCAATCAAAATCCCAACGGCATTTCTTGTAGAAATAGATAAAGCAATCATGAAATTCATATGGAAAAATAAACGACCCAGAATAGCAAAAGCAATTCTAAGCAGGAAGTGTGAATCAGGAGGTATAGCAATACCAGATTTCAAACTGTACTACAGAGCAATAGTAACAAAAACAGCATGGTACTGGTACCAAAACAGGTGGGTGGACCAATGGTACAGAATAGAGGACACAGAAACCAATCCACAAAATTACAACTATCTTATATTCGATAAAGGGGCTAAAAGCATGCAATGGAGGAAGGATAGCATCTTCAACAAATGGTGCTGGGAAAACTGGAAATCCATATGCAACAAAATGAAACTGAATCCCTTTCTCTCACCATGCACAAAAGTTAACTCAAAATGGATCAAGGAGCTTGATATCAAATCAGAGACTCTGCGTCTGATAGAAGAAAATGTTGGCTCCGATCTACATATTGTGGGGTCAGGCTCCAAATTCCTTAATAGGACACCCATAGCACAAGAGTTAAAAACAAGAATCAACAAATGGGACTTACTCAAACTAAAAAGTTTTTTTCTCAGCAAGAGAAACAATAAGAGAGGTAAATAGGGAGCCTACATCCTGGGAACAAATCTTGACTCCTCACACTTCAGATAGAGCCCTAATATCCAGAGTATACAAAGAACTCAAAAAATTAGACAATAAGATAACAAATAACCCAATCAACAAATGGGCCAAGGACCTGAACAGACACTTCTCAGAGGAGGATATACAATCAATCAACAAGTACATGAAAAAATGCTCACCATCTCTAGCAGTCAGAGAAATGCAAATCAAAACCACCCTAAGATACCATCTCACTCCAGTTAGATTGGCAGCCATTATGAAGTCAAACAACAACAAGTGCTGGCGAGGATGTGGGGAAAAGGGTACACTTGTACATTGCTGGTGGGACTGCAAATTGGTGCGGCCAATTTGGAAAGCAGTATGGAGATTCCTGGGAAAGCTGGGAATGGAACCACCATTTGACCCAGCTATTGCCCTTCTCGGACTATTCCCTGAAGACCTTAAAAAAGCGTACTATAGGGATACTGCTACATCGATGTTCATAGCAGCACAATTCACAATAGCTAGACTGTGGAACCAACTTAGATGCCCTTCGATAGATGAATGGATAAAAAAAATGTGGCATTTATACACAATGGAGTATTACTCAGCACTAAAAAATGACAAAATCATGGAATTTGCAGGCAAATGGATGGCATTAGAGCAGATTATGCTAAGCGAAGCTAGCCAATCCCTAAAAAACAAATGCCAAATGTCTTCTTTGATATAAGGAGAGCAACTAAAAACATAGCAGGGAGGAAGAGCATGAGAAAAAGATTAATATTAAACAGAGATGAGAGGTGGGAGGGAAGGGGAGAGAGAAGGGAAATTGCATGGAAATGGAAGGAGACCCTCATTGTTATACAAAATTACATATAAGAGGATGTGAGGGGAAAGGGAAAAAAATTAAGGGAGAGAAATGAATTACAGTAGATGGGGTAGAGAGAGAAGATGGGAGGGGAGGGGGGTTAGTAGAGGATAGGAAAGATAGCAGAATACAACAGTCACTAGTATGGCAATATGTAAAAACGTGGATGTGTAACCGATGTGATTCTGCAATCTGTATACGGGGTAAAAATGGGAGTTCGTAACCCACTTGAATCAAATGTATGAAATATGATATGTCAAGAGCTTTGTAATGTTTTGAACAACCAATAAAAAAAATAAAGTCTAACATTACATATTCTAGTCATTTAGCAGATTTTTTTTTCTTTTTACTTTTTTTGTGGTACTGAGGATTGAATACAGGGCCTTGTTGCATCCTAAGAATGCACTCTGCCACTGAGGGTAGCCTTGAACTTGCAGTCCATCCCAGGGTAGCCTTGAACTTGCAATCCTCCTATTTTAGCTTCTGGAGTTGCTGGGATTACAAGCATGCACCACTGTCCCTGGCTCCCCATCCCTTTTCAAAACATTTTTTTTCACTGAAATCATTCATTTTTATAAAAAAAAAAATAAGAGATGTGGCAGAAGAGATTAACAGGCAACACTAGGCATCATATACATAAAGAATACCTAGCTTGGTAAAGTTTTACAATCGATTTTATTTTGAGACAGGATTTCACTAAATTGTTCAAGCTGGCCTGGAACTTGTAATCCTCCTGCCTCAGTCACCCAAGTAGCTAAGATTACAGGCATGCACCACTGTGCTTGAATATCAACAGATTCTTTAATTGAATTACTGTGTTCCACACATTCTTAGGTAAGAGAAATACAAAGATAAATAAGACATAATAGCTGTCCTCAAGTATCTTATTGTCAGTATGAAAATGTATGTTTGCAATTTATGTACATGGTGTCTATAAAGTCTGGCATATATATATATATGTGTGTGTGTGTGTGTATGTATGTAAATATACATGTATATGTAAATATACAAGTAAATATATATGTATATGTATGTTTTTTGAGATGGAAGGAGTCTTTTATGACGTGTTTTTGCCTGTATTTCCAGACTTTCTGTAAGTGCTGAAAAAAGCTGTATATAGAATAATTTGTATTGCATCAACTATTTGTTCTCTGTTGGGTATTCTCATCAGCATACAAACATAGTTTTATTTCTTACCTCTTTTTTAAAAAAAAATATTTTTTCATTATCAGTGGATCTTTATTTAATTTATTTATGTGCAGTGCTGAGAATCGAACTCAGTGCCTCACACATGCTAGACAAGCACTCTACCACTGAGCCCCGACCCCAACCCCTATTTCTTGTCTCTTAACAAAAAAATATTCTTGGGGCTGGATATGTAATTCAGTGAAGCCTTAAGTTTAGTTCCCAGGACCAAACCAAACAAACCAAACCAAACAGAAACTCCTCAATTCTACTTTTGTCAGCTGTTGTCCTATTTTTTCACTGTGCTTTGTAGAAAACTTCAAGAATTATCTATATTTGTGAACTTTAACTTCTCTTATTCTATTTTTTCTTAAACGTATTTCAACTTGTGTTTACTGTACTATTCCAAATCTCATCAGAGTCACCAATGACCTCCACATTGCTAATTGTCATTTCTCAATCCTTCTGTACTTGACAGCAGTATTCAATAGTAGATTACTCTCACCCTTAATTCATTTTCTTCACAAGGCTTTTAGAGTACCATGCTCAGTTTTCCACCTCATTCATTGGTAGCTGCATGTCAGTGTCCTTTGCTCATACTTTTTTTTCCCTCTTAACTTTAAAAATAAATAACATTTTTTAAAAATACAGTAAAATTGACTCTTTTTATTTTGAAGTACAGTTCTATGAATTTTAACACAAGTATAAATTCATGTAACCAGTACCATAATCAGATTACAGAACAGTAACCTGTCACTCTGAAAATCTCCCTCATGCTGTCCCTTAATAATCAAATCCCTAACACCTGGCAGACAATCATCTGTTCTCTATCACTATAGTTTATCTTTTTAGGGATGTTATTTAAATGGGCTCACACAATACATAACCTTCTAGGTGGTTTCTTTTCTTTTCTTTTTTTTAAATATTTATTTTTCAGTTTTCGGCGGTACAACATCTTTGTTTGTATGTGGTGCTGAGGATAGAACCCGGGTCGCATGCATGTCAGGCAAGCGCGCTACTGCTTGAGCCACATCCCCAGCCCTAGGTAGTTTCCTTTATTCAGCATAATCCCTTTTATATTCTTTTAAGTTATTGCATGTATCTGTAGTTTGTTCCTTCTTATTACTGAGAAGTATTCCATTATATGAATATGCCAAAAATATTTTTTACTCCTAAAGGATGTTTAGGTTGTTTCCAGTTTTTTGCCAACTATGAGTAGGACTTTTGTAAATATCAATAACCAGGTTGTGTGTTAATATAATTTTCCTTTCTTTAGGGAGAAATCCCAGGAATGGAATTTCTGCATAATATAATAAATGTATGTTTAATTTTATTAAAAAACAAAAGTGCCAAATGTTCTTCCAGAGTGCCTGTACCATTTTATGTTGCCCTTAGCAATACACAAGAGTTCCAGTCATTCCATATCCTCACTAGTAGTCAGTGTTGCCAATATTTTTTATTTTACTCTTTCTCATAGCTATATAATGGTATCTTACTGTGGTTTTAATTTGTAAAATACAATTTTAAATTAGCTTAAGGGCTAGTGGTGATGAATATCTTTTTATGGCCCATTTGTGTATTCTTTTAGGGAAGTATCCACATCTTTTGCCTAATTTTAAATTGGGTTGTTTGTTTTCCTATTTAGAGTTTTGAGTTATTTATTTTTAAAATTGTTTCTTATTAATTTATTTTATTTATTTAGTTGTAGATGGACACACTACCTTTCTTTTATTTATTCATTTTTATGTTGTTCTGAGGATTGAACTCAGTGCCTCATACATGCTAGGTGAGCGCTATACCACTGTGTCATAACTGCAGCCCCTATTTATTTATTTTGCTGGGAAATTGAATCCAGGGCCTCTTGCAAGTACTGTTGAACTACATTCCCAGCTCTGGAAAAATATTTCTAATGGAATTCTTATCATAGGCTTTGAGTTTTTTTTTTTTCTAAAATATGACACACACACAGAGAAAAGTACAGAAAACAGAAATGTCTAGGTCAACCTAAACCCTTGCATAACAACTGGCAGATCCAAAAGCAGAATGAAAGGAGCACCCTGCCTGCTACCTGATCCATGCTCTTTCCCCAACAAGGGTATCTACCATCCTACTTCTAGTTTTAGTCTAGTTTTCAATGTAGTTTTTTTTTTTTTTTTTTATCAGGGATTGAACTCAGGAGCACTCAACCACTGAGCCACATCCCTAGCCCTATTTTGTATTTTATTTATTTAATATATTTAGGATACATGACAAATATTTTCTTGTAGTTTGTGGCTTATTTTTTCCAGCCTTCTAACAGTATCTTTAGTAGAGCAAAAGTTTTTAATATTAATGAAATCCAACTTATCAGTTCTTTTATGCACCATGATAGGTGTAAAAACTCTGTCTTATCCCATGTAACAAAGCTTTTCTGCTGTGTGTTATTCTAAATATTTTATACTAACACATTTTGCCTTTAGATTGTGACCCATTTTGAATTAATTTTTGCATTAAATATAAGGTTTAGGTTGAGATTTATTTATTTTTGCTTATGGATGTTTAATGCTCAGTATTAAATGTGTTGGGAAGATTATCCTCTTTATTAAATTATCCGTTTTTTGGCCAGATTTGTGTGGATATATTTCTAGACCCTATTCTGTTTCATTGATTTATATGTTTACTCCTTCACCACACTCTTTGATTACTCTAGTTTTATAATACTTCTTAAAATCAGTGTGAGGTTGAGTGTATATCTCAGTGGTAAAGCATGTGCTTATTAGCATGCACAAGGCCCTGGATTTAATTGCCCCCTCCCAAATTTAATGATTCCCCTAACTTTATCCATTTCTGTAAGAATTAGTTATTCCAGTTTCTTTGCCTTTCCATACAAATTTTAGAATTTATTTGTCCATATTAAATTGTTTTTGAGATCTTAATTGGCATTACACTAAATCTGCATATCAACTTTAGAAAATTGAAATCTTTTACTATGTTGAGTCTTCAGTTTGTGAACACAGTAGATCTTTGTATTTACTTAGGTTTTCCTGGATTTCTTTCATCACATTTTTGTAGTTTCCAGCAGGTAGATCCTATTCATGTTTTGTTAGACTGATACCTAAATTGTTTACTTTTTGAAAGTTATTATAATTTATTATCTTAAAAATTTTGTTTCGATTTATAAATGTAAAGAAATATAATTGATTTTTGTATGACGATCTTATACCCAAGTCCTTGCCAAAAGCACTTATTAATTCTAGTGTTTTGTAAATTCTGTGAGATGTCATCTTTAAATAAGTTCCAATCTGTATGCTTTTTGTTACTTTTTATTCCCATGTTGTACCAGCATGTAAATTCAAGTGTGATGTTGAATAGGAATTATGAAAATGTACATTTTTGCTGCCTTCCAGGTCTTAGGAAGAAGGAATTTAGTTTTTCGATACTTAGGATTTTGGTCAATACCCTTTATCGGGTTAAAGAAATTTCCCTTTATTCTTGGTTTATTAAGAGATTGTTTTAAAAATCATGAATGAATATTGTATTTGTCAAATATATTTTTCATGTTAATTAGTATCATATTTTTTCTTCTTTAGACTGTTAATATAATGGATTATATAACTTCATTTTCAAATATTGAACCAGCTTTCCATTTACAGAAGAAAGCCCACTTTATTGTGGTATATTATTCTTTGTTTATATTTTTGGATTCAATGTTAACATTTCACATCTTGGTTCATGAGGAATATTAAACTGTAGTTTTCTTTTCCTCTTGCCCCTTCCCCCCATTTTAGTACAAAGGTAGTTTTGATCTCATAAGAGGAGTTTGGAAGTGTTCATTTCAGAATGTTTAGATTTTTCTCTTTACTCTTTGGCAAATTCAGGTAATTTGAATTTTTGAGAAATTAGCTCATCTCATCAAAGTTGTTTAATCTGTGTACGTAGAGTTATCCCTGATAATTCTTTTAAAAAAATTTTTTTTTAGTTGCAAAGGAACACAATACCTTCATTTTATTTATTTGTAGGTGGTGTTGAGGATCCAACCCAGTACCTCACACATGCTAGGCAAGTGTTCTACCACTGAGCTTAAAACCCCAGCCCTAATAATTTTTTATTATTCCTTTAGTGCCTGCGTGGTCTGTAGTGATATCTCCTCTTTCATTCCTGAAATTGGTAATTCATATCTATCTTCTCTTTTTATTTTGTCAGCATTGGTGGAGGTTTATCATTTTCATTGACTTGACAGAGAAACAGCTTTTGACATCATTGATTTTTCTCCATTATTTTTTTGTATTCAGTTTATTATTGCCTCTTTTCTGCTTGATTTGGGTTTATTTTGCTCTTCTTTTTTGAGTTATGTAAGATTAAAGCTTATATTACTGAATTGAGATCTTCTTTTAAGAAAGAAACATTTAATACTGTAAATTTCCTCTAAACCCTGCTTTAGCTGCATCACACACATCATTTTCAATAAGTTTTAATATTTTTCAGTTTCCCTTGAGACTTCTTTAATCTTTGAATTATCTAGAAACATATTGTTTAATTTCTAGGAGTTTAGAGATTTTTACCATTTCTTCCTATTCTTTATTTCTAATGTAATCCATTTATTATCTAAAAACATATTTTGTATAATTTCAGTTCTTTAAAATTGTTAAGGTTTATTTTGTAATCCAGGATATGAACTATTTCTGTGACTATTCCACAAGCATTTGAAAAGAATGTATATTTCACTGTTGTGGAATCATTTTCTATAAATACCATTACATCCAATTGTTGATTGTATTGTACAATTGGGTATATCATTGGCAATTTTCCCTCTACTAGCTCTACTTCTTACTGATTGAAGAGTGTTGAAGTCTTCAGTTAAGATGTGTCTTTGTCTAGCTTTTTTTTTTTCTTGGTGAGTTGACCCTTTTATCATTATATAATATTGTTTATCTGTGTTTTTAAAAAATATTTTTTAGTTGTTTATGGACCTTTATTTTTCATTTATTTGTATGTGGTGCTGAGAATTGAACCTAGTGCCTCAAGCATGCTGGGCAAGTGCACTACCACTGAGCTACAACCCCAGCCCGCTGTGTTTGTTTTTTAAACTGAAGTCTACTTTGTCTTATATTAATATAGTCAATTCTAACTTTATTTTATTTAATGTTTGCATAGTATATGAATTTTTTTCTTCTCTTACTTTTAGTATATCTATATCATTATATTTGAAGTAATTTTTGTTTTAGTCAGTTTTTTTTTTTTTTTTTTTAAGACTCTGGGAATTGAACTCAGGGACACTAGGCTACTGACTCACATCCCCAGCCCTATTTTTGTATTTTTATTTAGAGACAGGATCTCACTGAGTTGCTTAGTGCCTCACTTTTGCTGATGTTGGCTTAGGACTTGTGATCCTCCTGTCTCAGCCTCCCGAGCTGCTGGGATGATAAGCATGTGCCCACGGCACCCAGCAGTCAGCTGGTTTTTGATAAATCTTATGGAGGATGTTGATAGTTTTAGTTTTAGCAGGCAGTCTACCTGATTCAGATCCCAAGTTTGATTACAATGTGTTTTCTTTTCTAATATAGTGTATGTGCCACTCAGTGACCACCTTGGTACTTGGTGGTATTTGTGTTAGTTTAGTTCTTGAGGTCTTCAGTATGCTGAATGGAATCTGGTCCACAGGTCCTTGGCTTGGACTGAGCCCAGGAGTTCATAAACAAGTTTATGGGGCTACCCTCTGAGTTCTATGTCTGTGATTTTCCCAGTACGGCTATAGTTACTCCTTTCTTCTGTATAGGTCTTTTCTTCTGCATCTAGATCCATGCAGCAGTAAAACAAAACAAAAAAGAAGAAAAAGAAAGAAAAAAAGAAAAGGACAATGGACATTGGCCCCACCTTGTTAGAACTATAGCTTTACTAAACAGAGGAAAGATTTTGACTCTGGATGACTCCCCTTGCCACTGATTTTGCAGCCACTGCCTTCAGTGTTACCACTTCAGCTTTGCCTGGGAGTTGGAGTATGAGGGGAATGGAGAAAACAAAGGGAGAAAACAAAGGGAAAAAAGTGAGGAATTTTTACACTCTCTCTGAGCATTAAGATTTCCCTTTCTTGTTGCTTGAAAGGCCTTTTCTGGAGCTTTCCCAGTTCTCACTACTGTTTTTTTTTTTTTTTTTTATAAATTTAGACTGGGGATGGGGGATGGGGGAGAGGATAAATTCACCACTGCTTCAGTGTACTTTGAATTCTAATCTTCTTCCTCAATCTGCTTATACAAATGACTTTCACAGTTCTCAAATACTACTACAAGCATACTATACAAATTTTAAAGCTCTCCTCGTTGGGAAAGATAGAGTGAAGTGTGCTTCTCCCATCTTATTCAGCTCTAGAACCTGAATTCTTTTGTTTTAAGCAATTTGTGTTTTTATATCTTAAGTGGGTTTCTTGTAGGAAGCTATATTAGTCAGCCTTTCTTCACTGTGCCCAATATACCTGACAAGAAAACTTAGAGGAGGAAGAGATTATTTGGGGCTTACAGTTTCAGATATTCAGTCCATGGTTGGTTGCTGTGGGCCTAAGGTGAATTAGAAAGTCATGGCCAAAGGTGTTGGTAGAGAAAAACTTCTCAGCTCATGGCAGCCTGAAAGCAGAGAGGTTTTTCAGGGGGCAGTGTAGGTAGGGTACTGTGTGTGTGTGTATATGTATGTATGTGTGTGTGTATATATATATATATATATATATATATATATATATATATATATATATGGAACTAGGGACAAAATATAATTCCCAAACACATGTCCCCAGTGACCTTCTTCCTCCAGCTATGCCCACCCTTGCCTACAGTTACCATTCAGTAGTTCTTTCAAATTATTAATCTGTCAAATGGATTAATCCACTGATGAGGTTACAGCTCTCATCATTGCCTAAAAGCTACCCCTCTGAACCTTGCTGCATTGGTGATTATGCTTTCATAAATTTTTTTTGGGGGGCGGGGACATTTTTAGATCCAAATCATAATAGCAGCATATAATTAAGTCTTGATTTTTATCCAATTTGATAGTCCTTGCCTTTTTATTGGACTGTTTAGACCATTTACATTTAGTATGATTATTGATATGATTGTTTTGAATCTACTACCTTGCTATTTGTTTTCTATTTGTCTCATTTGCATTTTGAGTTTTTAAAATATTTTTAGTTGTAGATGGACACAGTACCTTTATTTTATTTATTTATTTATTCAGACCCCAAGTTTGATTACAATGTGTTTTCTTTTCTAATACAGTGTATGTGCCACTCAGTGGCCACCTTGGTACTTGGTGGTATTATGTTAGTTTAGTTCTTGAGGTCTTCAGTATGCTTTAATATTATTTATTTATTTTTATGTGGTGCTGAGGATCAAACCCAGTGCCTCACACATGCTAGGCAAGCACTCTACCACAGAGCTAATAACCCTAGCCTCCATTTACCTTTTGTTCTCTTTTTACTTTTCTGTTTTCTTTTTCATTATCTTTTATGATTTCATTTTGTCTCCTTTGTTGGCATATTAACTCTACTTCTTTTTTGACAGTTTAATGGTAAATAGAATGTACCAGGGGTCATCAAACTTTTTATGTATAGTGTCTGATAGCAAATACTTTAGGCTTTGTGTGCTATCTCTGTTGTAACTATAGTTCTGCTGTTGATGCACAGAAGCAGACAGTAAAATAATGATTGGCTATGTTCCAGTGAAACTTTATTTATGAAAACAGGTGGCACGTCAGATTTGGCCTCAAGGCCATGTTTTCCAAATCTCTGATTATACCTTTAAAACCTTCTGCTTTCAAGTAATATTATACTGTACTACTTGATTTAAAGTAGTAGAACCCCCAGCATAACTAAATAAATAAAGAAAGTAGTAGAGCTATGTTTTTCTGTGCAAGTTGTCCCTAATTTAACTAGTGGAAGGCTTTTCCAGCTGGTGTGTGTGTGTGTGTGTGTGTGTATTAACATCTTTTAGTGCTTTTTTGATTTTAGGCAATAATTGAAAGGGGAAAAATGTACCTTCTCTCTTTAGACCTAGAGAATTCTAGATCTAAAAGAACTCTTACTACTTTTAGTAAGAAATAGTTTTTAGAAACCAAGATCTAGGTGATAAGAGTACTTATCACCATAGTGGTGTCATTGTTTTTAAGTGTTTTCAATGAGGGAGGAAATTTTCAAAACAATTCATATCAGTATTTCCAAATTAAATTTAATGTTACAGCTTTTTCCTTAAATTTCTCTAACTTTATATTTCTCTTTTGCACAGAAAAATTTGGCTCTTAATAGCATTAATGTTTAATTCTTGCCTTATCTATAATATATGTAAAATAGTATTTAATATTTAAATTACTTCCAACAGTAAATCATACTGTGTGATTCAAGAGTAATCTCTATGAAGTTCTATTCTCTTTAGATTATATCCTACTAAGGATAAACAGAAAAAATTCTTTTTTAAAAAAATTTTTTTTTGTAGTTAGAGATGGACAGAATACCTTTATTTTATTTATTTATTTTTATGTGGTGCTGAAGATCAAACCCAGTGCCTCAAGCATGCTAGGCAAGCACTCTGCCAGTGAGCTACAGCCCCAGCCTGAAGAAATTCATTTTTAAAAGTCACTTATTATGGTACATATTTGATATACTTATAGGTATTTGTTTCAAGTTTTTATTTTTAGTTTAATTTTTGAATATGTGTGTAGATACATACTTTAAAACTGAAACTTTTATAAAACCATACTCAGACATTTATTATGCTTCTGTTGGTTGCCTGAGAGGTTTCATTGCTGATCCTCAGATCACTCATAGCTGAATTCAGTTAGAGGATGTGCTAGGCTGGAAGGTTCACAGTGGCTTTAGTCATGTGTCAGAAAGTTGGTTATAGCTGAGTGTGAGATATCCTTCAGTAAGCTATTCCAGCTTCCTTTAATGACTGTGTCAGGGCAGCAATCCAAAAGAACAAAAGTGGAAGCCTGTTAATGTCAGCTCTAAAACTGGTCCAGTTGGTTAAAGCAAATCAGAAGGCCTTCCCAGATCCAAAGCAGAAAAGAGATTGGGAAAATGTACCACCCTATTGATGGATATTAGGATTGTCTTCATTCTTTTGCTATTACAAGTTTGTGAGGGTATAAGTTCAGATATTTCCTAGAAATGAGATTGGTAAGAAAATAAACCCTAGGAGGTGGAGATGGAGGTCAGTAAGCAGAGCACTAGAGCACTTGGCTAGCAGCATGAGGCCCTGAGTTCAATCCCGAAAAACAAACAAATAAACAACAACAACAACAAAACTCCTACCCCCATGTTGGGGTAACTACTTCTGACTATTTCCACTGGTTAACCACTCTAATCCAAGCCAGCATGATCTCTCCTCAATCTCCTGAATTATTACAGCAGTCATGTTGTATATTCTTTATCAGTATATTCTCCACACAGAAACCAAAATGATGATCATGGTCTGCTGAAGACCGTGCAGACTCTAGAGTCTTCATTCCACTCAATTTAGTTGTCAATGGACCTTTATTTTATTTATATGCAGTGCTGAGAATTGAACCCAGTGCCTCACACATGCTAGACAAGGGCTCCACCACTGAGCCACAACCCCAGCGCCCGCCCTCAACTCAGTTTAAAAGCCAAATTTCATACAATGGTTTTTATAAGGCTCTGCCTAATCTATCATTCCCTCCCCTCTATGACCCCTCTGATTTCTCTTACCACTGCCCCACTAGTTCATTTTGTACCAATCACAGTAGTCTCCCTGCTATTCCTTGAACACACTGGACATGTCTTGTCTTTGGATCTTTATATTTTCTTTTTCCTCTGCTTTAATAGTTTTTGTTTGAAATATCCATATAGCAAATACCCTCCCCTCCTTCAGATCTTTGCTTGGTTGTTACCTTCTCAAAGAAGCAGGCCTCTCTTGTCCTCCATACTTAAAATTACAACTTAACTTTATAGCTCTTTATGCCCACCCCTGATCTTTTTTTTTCTATAGTATGTATCTCCTAGTGAACCACAGTTTACTTATTTATTGTTTTTATTTAATATTAATACTAAAATGGAAGCTCTACAGAAATGGATAAAATTTTTTAAAAAATCTGTTTGAAGGCATCAAAAAGTACCAAGACAGTGAGAATTCATGGGGCTAAGGTCTGGTAAAAGAGAGAAGCCAGGAAGGTAAACCCAGCATTTGGGAATACTTCAGGTAATTGCTGTTTCCAAAAATCAAAATCGTGGCTAAAAGACTGAGAGACTGAATATAGCTACTAACAGTCTTTTTTTTTTTTTTTTTTTTTTGAGAGAGAGAGAGAGAGAATTTTTTTTTTAAATATTTACTTTTTAGTTTTTGGTGGACACAACATCTTTATTTTTTATTTTTATGTGGTGCTGAGGATTGAACCCAGCGCCCCGCGCATGCCAGGTGAGTGCGCTACCACTTGAGCCACATCCCCAGCCCTACTAACAGTCTTATGGCACTAGAAGAACAAAAAATTAGAGTTGCTGTGGAGAGGCCCTCAGGAAACTCACCCAGTTTTTTTTTTTTAATATTTATTTCCCAGTTGTAGTTGGACACAATACCTTTATTTTATTTATTTTTATGTGGTGCTGAGGATCAAACCCAGGGTCCCACACCTATTAGGCAAGTGCTCCACCTCTGAGCCACAACCTCAGCCCCACTCACCTGGTTTTTATTGGAACCCTAGAAGTAAGGGTGAACCAGCATAACATTAAAAAGAGCTAAAACCCAATTTTTAATAATCTCAGTCCTGATGAGATGAAGATCAGATTAGATTAATTAGATCATTCAATGTATGGATTACCCAAGTAACTTGTTTCTGCTTTTCTTTTACTTCCCTTCTTCCATTGTTTACTCTTTGCCTACTTCATACCTTCAGAAAACGAGAATGAAAATTAAATAGTTTTTGTTGTTGTTCAACAGCTGTATTCAGGAATTTGCTAAGAAAGAACATTGAGACTAATGGCTGAAGTTAGGCTTTTAGAATTGCCAGTTTTCAGTATTTGCTACTTAATTCTTTGCAGAGATGACAGAAATTTTTATTATAGAAATAGGGCATTTGAATTTCTGGTTAGAAAAGAAAGACTTCAGTGATATTTGTGACTTATCTTTCATTTTTTTCTGATCAGAAAATATCAGTGCTATATTGTTCTCAAATAAGAATAGAATAGACTTAGCCTGTCATCTTTTTTTTTTAATATTGCCAATAAATGGAATTTTGACAATCTTTCCACCTCTTCTTTGTGTGTAACACTTCAGCTGAAGGTATTATTTAAAAGGTTTCTCTTTTTTTTTACTGTAGTCTATCTAGGACCTATTTTACACAGGAGAGTATTTTGTAGACTATTTCATTTGATAGTATCTTACTATCAAGGAACAAACTCAAAATTAACACTACTATCATATGAAGATTCTTTCATCTCATTACAACAAATTATATTATTATCTAGATTACATAATTATTTTGACTTTTGCTAATACTTTTGTCTCTTAAAATGTCCTCCCCTAAAACATGGCTAATTTCAAACTTAGTAAAAGTTGATCATTGAGAGAACTAACATTTATATATTACATTTATATATGAATTCCCACTATATATATGTTTCAACTTCTTTTTAGATAGAAGATTGTAATTTAGAGAGATAATCTAAATTTCTCTTTATATACTATTCATGAAAAACATGGCTTATGTATATCCATGATACCTCTTTCTTGTGAAATATGCTTTTGTGCCCTGAATGTTGGCATAATCAAGTTTCAGTGATATTTGTGACTTATCTTTCATTTTTTCTGATCAGAAAATATCAGTGCTATATTGTTCTCAAATAAGAATGGAATAGACTTAGCCTATCATCTTTTTTTATACATGTAGAATGAATATAATTTATTAAATTTTGGGAAAACAGAGGCTGGGGATGTGGCTCAAGCAGTAGCATGCTCGCCTGGCATGCGTGCGGCCCGGGTTCGATCCTCAGCACCACATACAAATAAAGATGTTCCGTGTCCGTTGAAAAATAAAAAATATTTTAAAAAATTTTGGGGGAAAATAAACTAGCTTAGTATATTGCTAAATTTTCCTGTTCAAGTAAGTAAATGTTACCCACTCCCCTTTTTAAGCAACAGACTACTTAAAAACCAGCAACTAGACTACTTTAAAAAATAAGCATTCAATTTTAGAATAGTTGTAGATTTACAAAGAATTTGAAAATAGTAGAGTTCTCATGACCTCATATCATTTCCCTTACTATTAACATCTTACATCTGCATGATAATTCATCACAATTAATGAGCCACTCTTGATACATTATTATCAAGTAAAGACTGTATTTTATTTAGCTTCCTTTAATTTTTGCCCAGCTTCCTTTTTCTGTTCCAGAATTCTCATCAGGATACCATGTGACATTTAGGCATGATTTGTCCTTAGGCTCCTCTTAGCTGTGACAGTTTCTTCAAATGTCTTTGTTTTTGATGACCTTGACAGTTTTTTGTTATGTTCCATTTCTTTTTTGTGGGGCTGGGAATCAAGCCTAAGGCCTCATCAATGCTGAGTGAGTATTCTATTGCTGAGTTATACCCCCAGCCCTATCCTTGATGGTTTTGATGAATATTGGTTACATATGTTGTAAAAGAGCTCTCAGTTGGATTTTGTTTGATTTTTTTTCTTATTATTAGATTGGGATTATGGATTTGGGGAGATAAAATGCCATTCTCATCACATTATCAAGGGTACATACTATTATCTTAATGTCAACTCTGATTACCTGACTAGGTTGTGTTGATGGTTTCTCCACTGTAAAAATACTTTCTGTACTGAAAAAATACTTTCTGTACTGAACTCTTCTTAGGAAGGAAGCCACTATGTGTACCCCACTGTGTGTTAGTGTTCTTTTACTGTGACTAAATACTTAAAAGGAGGAATGGTTTATTTTGGCTCATGGTTTCAATCCATGGTCAGTTGTCCCTGTTGCTTTTGGACTGAAAGTATGGCAGCACATCATGATAGGAGATAGAAGGAGAAAGAAAAGAAGAGGGAGAAGGAAGAGGAGGGGGGAGAAGAGGAGAAAGGCTGGGATCCCAATATCCCTTTTAAGGGCACATCTTCAGTAACTTAACTTCCTTCCATGAGGCCCCATCTCCTAAAGATTCTACAACCTCAGAATAGTACTACAGACTGGTGAGTAAGCCTTTAGCACATGCACCTTTGGAAGACATTCAAGATCCAAACTATAGCACGCACACTTAAGGAGTAGGAGTTATGTTCTACTGTTTTGCAGGCTGAATATCAAATATAAATTATTTGAGATGCTTCTGAAAGAAAAAATCTCTTCTTCCCCAATTATTTATTTGTCCAATTATCTTTATCAGTATTATACCCATGGATTTTTTAAATATTTTGGGTTATAAACCAATACTACCTTATTTTCTGCTTAAATTGTTCCAGCTTTGATCATTGGGAATTTTCTCAGTATCCCTTTGACATCCTCCTTTATTGTAGGTTTCTTTGAACAGTAAGAAACCACTAGGTTACTTTTTGGTGCAGTAGACCTTTTTTTGATACGTTAGCCCTTTGCACTTGGTTTTATTTTTTAAATATTTTAATTGGTTTTGTTTTATGAAATTTTATGATCATGATATATAATATTCATGTATTATGAATTTGATATATCATTTAATATATAAAATAAATTATATATTTCAGAGTAATGATTGCTAGAAGGGAGTATTAGTTTTTTGTGCCTTTTTGTGAACTTTAGTATTTCAAACTTTTCTAAATAAGTTACATATTTTATATTTCCTATTAAATAAGAAAGTCCTACCAAGACTTAACACTTTGAGGGTCCTTTCTCAATTGGAAAGCTATACAGCTGAAAAATTTTGACAAATGTTTACCATAAGAAAGTAAATGACTGAAAGGAGAAGGTACTATGTCTGTAGGACAGTGAAAGCTGGTTGTTCTTTTTTTTTAATATTTATTTTTTTAGTAGTTGGACACAATACCTTTATTTATTTATTTATTTTTATGTGGTGCTGAGGATCGAACCTAGGGCCTCGCACATGTGAGGTGAGTGATCTACCACTGAGCCACAACCTCAGCCCAAGTTGGTTGTTGTTATCATAGATTAAAAGTCAAAGAAGGGCTAGGATTGTGGCTCAGCGGTAAAACTCTCGCCTAGCATGTTCGAGACCCTGGGTTTGATCCTCAGCACCACATAAAAATAAATGAAATAAAGGTATTGTGTCTAGCTACAACTAAAAAATAATATTTTAAAAACTCAAAGAAGTAGTCTTTTTAGTTTGTTATCAGTATTATTAAATTCACTAATCTTAATTCTTAGAAGACATGTATCTCTTAGATAATTTTTCAAAAGTATTATGTATAATTGTAGACTATAAATCACACAGTGCAAACTGTTAAGTCAGCCTATAAACATAAATAATTAAATCTAAGATTTGGCAAATAATTTCTTTTTTTTAAGGAAACATTTTTATTTATTTATTTATTAGTTTGTTTATTTTTATGTGGTACTGAGGATTGAACCCAGTGCCTCACGCATGCTAGGGCTCTACCACTTTGCTACAATCCTAGCCAGTGGCAAATAATTTCAGTAAGTTCTTCCTAAAAAACTAAGTTCTTTTTATATCAGTGACATGATCTAATTTTTTGGTGGGAAAAAACAAATTAAGTTCACCATCTTACTCATTAATTGTATAGTTTAGTGGTGTTAAGTGTATTCATATTGTTGCATAACAGTTCTCTAGAACTTTTTATTCTGCAAAATAAACTATAAACATTAAACACTAATTTGCCCTCCCCTCAACCCTCATTTTTTGGCAACCCCGTTTCTACTCTCTGGTTCCATAACTTTGTCATATGAATGGAATCATACAATATTTGTCTTTTCTTGGATGGCTTATTTCACTTAGCATAATGTCCTCAAGGCTCATCTAGGTCGTGTAGCATGTGACAAGACTGCCTTCTCTTTTAAAGCCTACATAATATTCCATTGTATGTATATACTATATTTTTTTGATCCATTCATCTGTCAATGGATGTTTGAATTGCATCCACCTTTGGCTTTTGTGAAAGCCCCCCAAATGGAATTTCTTTGACATCTTGCTTTGAATTCTTTTGAATATATACCCAGAAGTGAGATTATTGGATCATATGGAAATTGTTTTTGTTTTTTTTTTGAAGAATCTGTGTAGGTGTTGTCTATAATGGCTGGGCATTTTACATTTCCTTCCAGCAGTGAATAAGGTTTCTGATTTTTCAACATTCTCATCAACACTTGTTATTTTTTTTTGGTTTCTGATAGTGAATATCACATGAGTGTAAGGTGATACATCTTTTGAAATTTTCACTGGAATTTCTGTTATGATAGTATTGTTCAACATCTTTTCATATACTTGTTAACTATCTTTGGAAAATTACCTATTCATCTTTTTTCTGTGTTTTAATTGAGTCATTCTTGTTGTGTTGTAGAAGTTCATTATACATTCTGGATATCAACTCTATCAGATACCTGATTTGCAAATATTTTCTCCCATTCTATAAGTTGTTGACATGATCTAATTTGGTTTATATATTTTTTTATTTTTTAATTTTTAGACATGGTCTTGCCAAGTTACTTAGGCTGCCTGTGAACTTGGGATCCTCCCGCCTCAGCCTCCCAGGCAGCTGGGATTACAGGCATATACCACCATTCTGGGCTGGGCATCTCTCTTGGTGATGGCAGAAGCACAAAATGATTTGTAAGTTCTATATTCAGAACTGGTACCTCATCATTTCCATTCACATTCTATTTGCCAAAGCAAGTTCTATTTCTGAGCCCAAAGTCAGGAGGTAAAGACTAAAAAAAATCATATGGTGAAGTGTGTAGAATCAGAGGGTATAAAGAATTGAGGCCAGTATTTCAGTCTGTCACAGAAGGAGGTAGACATTAATCCAGTGACTCCACAAATATGTAATAAACTATGACACATGTTCTTTTATTCCCAAAGTTCCTCCCTTTCCCCATCCACCCTCCCCCATTGTGGATCAGCATCCACTTACCAGAGAGAACATTTGGCCTTTGTTTTTTTAGGATTGGCTTACTTCACTTAGCATGATATTCTCCAACTCCACCCATTTACCTGAAAATTCCATAATTTTATTCTTTTAATGCTGAGTAGTATTTCATTGTGTATATATACAACAGTTTCTTTATCCATTTATCTGTTGAAGGGCATCTAGGTTGCTCCCACAGTTTAGCTATTGTGAAAAGAACTGCTATAAACATTGATGTGGCTGCATCACTGTAGTATGCTGATTTTGAGTCCTTTGAGTATAGACCAAGGAGTGGGATAGCTAGGTCAAATGGTGATTCCATTCCAATGAATCTACATACTGCCTTCCAGATAGGTTGCACCAATTGCAGTCCCACTAGCAATACATTGAGTATGCTTTTTCCCCCACATCCTCGCCAACACTTATTGTTGTTTGTATTCTTGATAACTGCCATTCTGATTGGTGTGAGATGAAATCTTAGAGTAGTTTTTATTTGCTTTTGGTTTATATTTTAATAAGAGCACTCTGGCTGCTTATAAATTGTATAAACTACAACAAGAGAGGCAATGGAAAACCAGTTAGAAGGCTCTTTCATAGTCTAAGCAGTAGATGATCGGGGCTTGGCAGTGGCAATGGAAAAATGTGAAAGGAGCAAAGTAGTATTTTTGGAAGTAGAAGGAGAAGACTGGAGAAGAAGCAGATTTGGACAAAAGCTATTCCAGGAGAAAGGGTAGAAGAAGGTACCTGGTTGAGATAGAAAGTATATATACTAGGTATGATGTGGCCATGTGGCATCTTAAGCGACACCAAGTAGGCACTTAAATATAAGAATTTCTTTTTTTTTCTTTAATTTTTTTTTGTAGTTGTATATGGACAGCATGCCTTTATTTTTATGTCATGCTGAGGATCGAACCCAGTGCCTCACACATCCTAGATAAGTGCTCTACCACTGAGTCACAACCCCAGGCTGATAAGAATTTCAATTTAAGAAGTATCCAGAACTATAAACATCAATAACTATTTTGGAATAGTCAACATATAATCTGAGACTTCAGTGTAAAACACATAATTCATATAACAATTGAATAAAACACCTCAACATACTTGTATACTTGATCACAACAAGATTTCTACTGTTGTAGTTTATCCTTCTTTTTAAAGAAGTATAACTCTTTTTTTTTGGGGGGGGGGGGTACCAGGGATTGAACTCAGTGGCACTCGACCACTGAGCTCCATCCTCAGCCCTATTTTGTATTTTATTTAGAGATAGGGTCTCATTGAATTGCTTAGTACATCGCTTTTTCTGAGGCTGGCTTTGAACTTGCGATCTTCCTGCCTCAGCCTCCCGAGCTGCTGGGATTACAGGTGTGTACCACTGTACCCACCCAGCAAGAATTATAACTCTTCTTGATTGTTCTACTTATTGTAATAATGAGGAACTAAGAGAAAGTACTTCTTTGTTTTTCCCCCCCTCCCAGTGCTGAGGGGCCTCAGACTTGGGGGCCTCATGTATGCTAGGCAAGCATTCTGTTCATAGTGGTTTTTCTACTGACTTTCATAGATGTTGTTTCTATTCTGCTATCTTAGCTCAGGTTTTGCTTGCCTCCCAGCATCTTTCAGCATCCTGCGTTTTTCCATTCTAACTCAAAAGGAAAGGAAATGATTCTGTTTACATATGCACTGTTTTCCCAGGATTATCCTCTGCTGCTTTTTCCAGTCTGGATGGAAGTTCTCTCTTGAATTCTCTGCCACTTCCTGTTCTTTGAAGGCTGGAACTGTTATAAAAGCTAATTGGCATCGGACACAAAAGATTATTCATTAACTTTTCTCTGAGATCCACAGCTCCTTCCAAGCCTGAGTCTAATATCTTTAAGGGACCCATTACTTTCTTTTGAATAGACATTTTACAACACATTTGAATAGAACATGCACAATTTTTAAACAATTGCTTTATATGCTATATTTAGATTAAAAGTTATTTTACCATAGAAGCATTATAAATAGTGGTTTGATATCCCACCTAACTTCAGAGTGTTGTTAGCTTGTGTCACAAGCTATTTCATTTATAATTGACAATAGTTATCCTCTTGTTTCTAGGGCACAGGCTATATTTCCCATGAGTTCTTCTAGTATTGCATAGAAACAGGACTATAGGGATCCCAATACTTTAACTTTCTACTGTTCTTAAAAATTTTTTAGTTGTAGTTGGACACAATACCTTTATTTTATTTATTTTTATGTGATGCTAAGGATCAAACCCGCAGCCTCGCGCATGCTAGGTGAGCACTCCACCGGTGACTCACAACCTCAGGCTCCTAACTTTCTATTCTTACAGTGTGTGTGAACTCGGAGGAACTTGAGATATAAACAGTCCAAATAACTACGTTTATAAAGGAGAAAACAGAGACCCCAGAAAGCTGAATGACGTCTCTTTTAGTGGAGTCTTCTTATCTCAATGAAATTTATACATTTTATTTTCACTGTGTGAGTTTCAGGTGTACAAGATGATGTTTTGTTTTAAAAACACATAGTGAAATGTTTACTACAAAATTTACATTTATTGATACTTCTGCTTGAAATATGTGATAAGCTTTTTAGTATTCTTGTTTCTAGGGCAATGTTTACTACAAAATTTACATTTATTGATACTTCTGCTTGAAATATGTGGTAAGCTTTTTAGTATTCTTGATGAATACTAAAAAGCTTATCACATATTTCATACTGTACTTCACTTTTTTCAACCCATAAAATAATAATAGTGATGATGCCTACCTCAGGGTTATTGTGAGATAAAATGAGTTAGGTATAAAGAGTTATGACAGTGTCTGGCACATAGTAAGTGCTATATAATCAGTTATTATTATCATTAATGAATTGTGATTTTGACTTAGCACCGTGCCCAGCTACAGATGCATTTAATTTTATGTCATCCAATTATTCATTCTTGATTTAATTTCCTGAGTTTTAGGGGTCTTATTAAGAAAATTGTTGCGTATTCCTGTATGATGGAGTATTGATCCTGTTTTCTTATAGCAGTTGTAAAGTTTCTGGTCTAATTGCTAGGTCTTTTATCCACTTTAGGTTGACTTCAGTTCAAGGTTAAGAGATAGGAATCTAGTTTTGTTCTTCTGTATATGGATATCCTGTTCTCCAGTACCACTTGTTAAAGAGGCTGTCTTTTCTTCAACATACATTTTTGGAGCCTTTGTCAAGGATCAGCTGACTGTATCTGCATGAGTTTGTCTTTGTCTTCTAGTCTACTCCATTGGTCTACATGTTTGTTTTTATGCCAGTACAATGACATTTTTGTTACTGAACCTCTGTAGTATAATTTAAAATTTTTTTAGTTGTCAGTGGACCTTTAATTTATTTATATGCAGTGCTGAGAATCGAACCCAGTGCCTCACACATGCTAGGCAAGCACTCTGCCACTGAGCCACAAGCCCAGCCCTCTATAGTATAATTTGAAGTTGGGAATTGTGAATGCCTTTAGCATTGCTCTTACTGCCTAGAATTGCTTTAACTATTCTGTGTCTTTATTCTTCCATATGTATGTTAGAACATTTTTTTCTAGTTCTGTTAAGAAAGTCATTGGTGTTTTGATAGGGACTGCATTGAATCTATATATCACTTTTGGTAATATTATTTTGACTATATTAATTTTCCCTATCCAGGAACATGGGAGATCTTTTCATCTTCTAGTGTCTTCTTCATTTCTTTCTTCATTGCTCTATAGTTTTCATTGTAGAGTTTTTTTACTTCTTTGGTTAGATTTTTCCTAGGTATTTAGTTTTCTTTGAGACTAGTGTGAATAGGGTTGTTTTCTTGATTTCTTTTTCAACAGATTCATTTATTTTAGAGAGAGAGAGAGAGAGAGAGAGAATTTTTTAATATTTATTTTTTAGTTTTCGGCAGACACAACATCTTTGTTTGTATGTGGTGCTGAGGATCGAACCCAGGCTGCACGCATGCCAGGCAAGCGCGCTACTGCTTGAGCCACATCCCCAGCCCACAGATTCATTATTGATATATTAAAATCTGTTGATACTTGTATGTTGATTTTGTGTCCTGCTACATTGCTATATTTGTTTATCAGCTCTAGAAGTCTTCTGGAAGAATTTTTTGGGTCCTTTAAGTATAGGATCTTATCATCTGCATTAATAATTTATCTTCTTCCTTTCCTATTTGTATCTCTTTTATTTCTTTCTCTTACCTAATTGATCTGGCTAAAAACTTCAAGTTCTATACTGAATAGGAATGGTGATAGTGGTCAAACATCCTTGTCTTGTTCCTCATTTTGGAGGAAATGCTTTCATTTTTTCCCCATTAATATGATGTTGTCTTTGAGTTTGTCATATATTAATTACTTTGTGATGTTTATGTAAGTTCCTTCTATTCCTAATTTTTTATGTATTTTTAACATGCGTAGATACTGGATTTTGTCAAAGGCTTTCTCTGCATCCAATGAGATGATCATATAATTTTTGTCCTTCCTAATGAGAAACTGATGTGACTCCATTTTTAAAAATAAATAAATAACAGCAGCTTCTACCTCAAGGCCTGTCCTAAGGAAGGGGACGTGACCCTTGTCCTTGGAAAAACCCACAGAGCACTCCTAAGCACATACCCACCCTCCTGAGTTGTTTGTCTGTAAATAACAGGACAGGTCTGTGGTGCCAGGTGTCCCTGACTCAGTTAGGCTAGATGGGGACCCATAGCAACTCCCTTAGCAACCTCCAATCAGCATGAGACAGGGAAAATACTTGGAATGCCAGATGACCCCCAAGTAGTTTATGGTGGTTGATAACATGTTGGGAAACCATGTAATTTAGCACGTACACCCCTCCTGGCCTAAACCAATCAGTTCTTGTACTAACCAATCACCCCTACCCAACTTGTTCCCACCAGTGAATGTGCTAATCAATGTTAAGAGTTGTTGTTTGATTTTCCCACGGTATGGAATGATTTGCTGTGTGATGTTGTGATGCATAGAGTATCCCCCCAAAACCTATAAAATCTCACTGAACAAAGGACCGGGACTCACTCCCTGGGACCACTGCGTCGGGAACAGTTGTGAGTCTAGGCTTGAGCTTGCAATAAAGACTGTTGTGTGATTGCATCGGATTCGGCTCCTGGAGGTCTGCTG
Source organism: Marmota flaviventris (assembly GCF_047511675.1). Lineage (NCBI taxonomy): Eukaryota > Metazoa > Chordata > Mammalia > Rodentia > Sciuridae > Marmota > Marmota flaviventris. The sequence continues at coordinate 34,777,398 of NC_092507.1, read as the reverse complement.
GGGTCCACGAATCTGGCATAACATTTCTATTTATGTATTAAAGTAAATTTATTAGCTTGAGCCATCAAATTCCTAGAATGAAACCAAATTGATTGTGATATATAATCTTCTTAATGTGTTTTTGAATATGAATTGCAAACATTTTACCAAAGATTTTAAAATGCATGTTCATCAGGAATATTGGTCTATGGTTTTCAGGGATATTAATCAATAGTTTTCTTTTCTTAATGTGTTGTTATCTGGTTTTGGTATTAGGGTGATACAGGCTTCATAGAATGAATATGGGAGTGTCCACCCTCTGCCTTTCTATTTCATGGTATAATTTGAGGAGCACTGACATTAATTCTTCTTTAAAGATCTGGCATAATTCAGCTGGGAATTCATCTGGTCTGAGCATTTCTTTGTTGGAAGGGTTTTAATTACTGCTTCAATTACATTACTTGGTATTGATCTATTTAGGTTTTTTATATCATCTTGATTCAATTTTGGTAGTTGTATGTGTCTAAGAATCAGTCCATTTCTGATTTTCCATTTTTATTGGCATATAAATTTTCAAAGTAGTCCCTAACGATCCTCTGGATTTCAGATCTATCTTTGATGATATGTCTTTTTTAATCTCAAATTTTATTAATTTGGGTCTTATTCCTCTTTCTTTTGGTGAGATTGGCTAAGGTTTTATCAGTCTTGTTTAACTTTTCAAACAACCAACTCTTTGTTTCTTTGATCCTTATTTCCTTCTGTTGGTTTTTGGAAATGGTTCTTGTTTTTCTAGAACCTTGAGATGCATAATTAAGTTGTTTAGGATCTTTTTTATTTGAAAACCATTTTTTTTAGTTGTCAACAGACCTTTTTATTTTTATTCATCTATACACAGTGCTGAAAATCGAACCCAGTGCTTCACCCTGAGCTATCCCAGTCCCTCTTTCTAATGTTTTAATGTAGGCACTCATTTTTATAAGCTTTCCTCTTAGAGCCGCCTTCATGGTGTCCCAGAATTCTTATGTTGCCTCTCTATTCTCATTTGATTCTAGGAATTTTAAAATTTCTTCCTTAATTTCCTCTCTCATCCATTCATCATTCAAAGTGTATTGTTCAGTCTCTGTGTAATTATATAATTTCTCTGGTTTTACTTGCTATTCATTTCTCTCTCTCTTTCCCTCTTTTATGCTGTTGCTTTCTCATTTCATTCCATTATGATCTGATAAAAGGAAAGGGATTATATCAGTTTTTTTAAAATATTTACGTTTTAGTTGTAGTTGAACACAATACCTTTAGTTTATTTATTTATTTTTATGTGGTGCTGAGGATTGAACCCAGGGCCTCGCACACGCTAGGCAAGCGCTCTACCACTGAGCCACAATCCCAGCCCTGGGATTATATCAATTTTATAGTATTTGCTAAGACTTGTTTTGTGTCCTACAATATGGTCTATTTTGAAAAAGGTTCCATGAGCATCTGAGAAGAATGTATTTGACTGTTGTTGGATAAAATATTCTATAGATGTCTGTTAGGTCAATTATTTTTTGTCTCTATGATCTATCTATTGGTGAGAGGCATGTTGAAATCTCACAATCTTATTGTATTAGGGTCTGAGTCTTAATGTTGGGTAGTATTTGTTTTATGTAAATAGGTACACTTATATTTCAGGCATAAATATTTACTATCATCATATCTTCTTGTTGGATTTTTTCCCTCTACTAATATGAAGTGACCTCTTTTAGCTCAGCAGATTAAATTTGACTTGAAGTCTGTTTCATCAGATCTGAGAATAATCCTCCTGCTGGTTTTTGTCTCCATTTACATGGAATATCTTTTTCTATACTTTTTACTTTCTGCCTGTGGATGACTTTGCCTATATGATGAATCTCTTGGGAGGTATAGTGGCCACATCTGTGATCCCAGTGAAAAGAATCACAACTTTGAAGTCAACCTTGTCAACTTAGCAAGACCCTGTCCTAAAATTTAAAAAAAAATTAAAAAGGGCTAGAGATGTAGCTAAGTTATAGAGTGCCCCTGGGTTTGATCCTCAGGAGTGTAAAGGAAAAAAGAAAAAATATGAGCGTCTTAAGTAGCATATAATAGGTCTTGTTTTTTTATCCATTCTTCAGGTTCGTGTCTTTTATTTATTTTTATTTTTTTATACCTTTATTCCACCATTTATCATTTCTCTGTTTGTATGTAAGGTATGTTGACACCAAATTCACATCTTCATACAGGTTTGTGTCTTTTAAAATTGGAGAGTTGAGACCATTTAAATTTAGTGTTATCCTAGAGAGATGTGTACTATTACCTGCCATTTTTAAAAATTTCTGATGTTTATTTCAGTTATAATTCTATTTTGGATAGTTACCATTTTCATGAGATTCATCCATTCTCAGGCTCTGAAGTTTTTTTTCTTTCTTTTAAATTTATCCTGTATGTTTTTTCCTTAAGTATTTTCTGTAGTGATGGGTTAATAGTCATAAATTCTTTCAGTTTCTGATTATCTTGGAAGAGTTTTTTTCTCCTTTAATTCTGAAGGAGAGCTTTGCTGGCTACAGCAATATTCATAGGCAGTTATTTGAGATGGCTTTAAGAGTCTTTGCTATGAAGTCAAGAGTTGATTCTTACTGGATTACCTCTAAATGTGACCTGATATTTTTCTCTTGAGGCTTTTAAAATTCTATCCTTTTTCTTGATGTTAGCTATTTAAATTATAATGTGTTATAGGGATCTTATTATTACTATTTTTTATTTTGTCTGAGGGCTTTGGATGCCTCCTGAATATGCATATCCAACTCATTCACAAGGTTTAAGAAATTTTCTGATATTATTTTTTGTTTTATTTTTATGGTACAGGGGATTGAACCCAGGGGTTAGCTACATTCTCAGTCCCCCATCCCCACCATTTATATATATATATGTGTGTGTGTGTGTGTGTGTGTGTGTAATTTTTTTTAGTAGTAGGTGGACACAATACCTTTATTTTGTTTATTTATTCTTATGTGGTGCTGAAGATAGAATCCAGTGCCTCACACTTGCGAGGCAAGTGCTGTACTACTGAGCCACAACCCCAGCTCCCCAGCCCCTTTTTTTGAGATAGGGTCTTGCTAAGTTGCCCAGGCTGGCCTTAAACGAGTGATCCTCCTGCCTCAGCTCCTGAGTGGCTAGACTTAGGAGCATGGAACATTGTGACCAGCTATAATGTTATTTCACTAAAAAGGTTATCCATGCCCTTCCTTTATATCCCAAAATCTCTTTGATTCCAATAATTCTTAGATTTGGTCTCTTGATACTGATCATGGTCTCTTGTTATCTTTACTTGATTGCTTACTGAGTTTTCAGGATTGTATACCTTGTCTTTGAGGCCTGAAAATCTGTTTTCTAATCTACTGATGATATTTTCAACTGCATTTTAAATTTTATTTATTGAGTCTTTTATTTCCAGAATATCTCATTTGGTTCTTTTTCAGAATCTCTCTTTATTGAAATGGTCTTTCACCTTCTGTATTTTCTCTTTTAGTTCACTCTTTAGATCTTCTTTTAGTCCATTGATTATTCTAACCAACTTTCAAATTCTTTGTCTGGGATTGCATCCTCTTTGATGTCAATGGATTCAGTTATTGAGGGATTATGGAATTTTGGAGGCATCTTCTTTCCTTGCTTTCTCATGATTCCTATATTTCTGCATTGAGATTTGCCTATCTTCTGGAATGGAGTTCTCTCCCACTATTGTCTTTTTTTAAAAAAATTAAAAAAAAATTTTTTTAGTTGTAGTTGGACACAATATCTTTATTTTATTTTTTTATGTGGTGTTGAGGATTGAGCTCAGGGCCTCGCACACATTAGGTGAGCACTCTTCCGCTGAGCCACAATCCCAGCCCCCCACTATTGTCTTGAGGACTTTTTATTAGGCTTCTCTCACTTTACTATGTGTCCTAAACCAGGGTCTATCTCTATGTCAAAGGACCAAGTCAGTGTGGACTTGGTGCTTTGATCAATTTGTTAAATCACTTTCAAGGAACATGAAAATCATCTGTAACTACCAACAATAAAAAATTAAAAAAAAAATCATCTGTAACTGTGAATATGTGAATACATCTCCAGAGGGGAATGCAGATCTGCTTTTGAGTGATTCCAATTTGTTGTGCTGTATTTGAAACTCCTTTTGGCTCAAGCTGTTTGCACAATGGTACAATCTGTAACTCTTGAAATCTTTGTTCTTCTTTTTCCTAGCACTCTGGAAGGGAATGTCCCTTCCTCCATTGGGCAACCATATGCCTAGCATCATTGTAATCTATTACTGTGTCTTTTTCCCTCTTTCTTATTATCTAAAACAACAACAACAACAACAACAACAACAAAAACACATTATTCTTGGGCTTCAGCTGATTGCTGCTTCTCAAAGTTGGCATGTAGCTCTGCTTCCCTGTCTCATTGTGAAGCTGCATCACTTGATCCATTTCAAAACTACTGATCCAATTCAAATTATACTGGCTGTCAGTCACTCACCATCTTCTCTGCATCCCAAGATTGGCTGTTTTCACTCAGCACAATTCTCTGGAGATGAAAGTTGTGTACTGCTCTTATGTGTTATAAGGTGGTTATTTTTTTTTTAATTGTGCGAGAGTATTCCATGGTATGGGTGTATAGTATGATTTAACTGTTCATCCATAGAAGGACATATGTATTTTTTTCCAGTTTTAAGCTATCACGAATAAAGCTACTTTGAACATTCATATGCAGGATTATGTGTGAACATTAATTTCCCTGAATGCCCAAGAGTACAATTGTTAAGTCATATAGTATTTGTATGTTTAGTTTTTATTTTTTTAAGTGCTGGGGATTGAAACCAGGGACTCATGCGTGCTAGACAAGTATTCTGTCACTGAGTTATACCCTCAGACTCAAATGTTCAGTATTGTTTTGTTTTTTAAGGAATTACCAATCTAGCGCATGCCTGTAATCCCAGCGGCTTGGGAGGCTAAGGCAGGAAGATCATGAGTTCAAAGCCAACCTCAGCAAAAGCGAGGTGTTAAGCAACTCAGTGAGACTCTGTCTCTAAATAAATACAAAATAAGGGGGCTGGGGATATGGCTTAGTGGCCGAGTGCCCTGAGTTCAATCCCTGGTAAGTCCCCACCCCCCCCCCCAAAAAAAAAAAAGATAAAAAGAAAGAAAGAAATGACCAATCTGCTTTACATAGTCATATACCAATTTACATTCCAGTCATCAACTTATGGATGATTCCTTTTTTTTTTTCTCACCAGTATTTGATGGTTGTTATTGCTTTTTATTTTAGCCATTCTGATAGATATGTAGCGATATCCCATGGTGTTTTAATTTGCATTTCCCAAATGGCCTATAATGTTTGTCGGGGGTTTTCAGTCCCCGATTCCTCCTGACCTGTGGGAGAGATGGGGAAAGCACACCCCGACCAGGACGAGCCAAGAAAGGCAAAAGTCGCTGGAGGACAATCAGACGTGCCAGGGAGACGAGTCAAAGCAGGATCTCCTTTACTGAGGAAGTACACACAGTTTATATAATGCACAGAAGTCAATCAGGATAAAGGTCAGAGGGGTGGAGCGAGTTCACCTGTACACCCATCCCATGATCTGTAAGGGAAGACGGAGCTGTCGACGAGGGCGGAAGAGTCCTGGACCTATCCTGGAGGCGGTCTCTTTTTTCCTCACCATCTACAGCTGATGGCCAGGCGCCATCCCAGCCACATGTGCGGCCCCAAGACCAGGAAGTGGGCATCAAGTCATGCCCTACAAATGTTAATATCTTTTCACCTGCCATCAGTGTATCCTATGTGGTGAAATGTCTTTTGCCTATTTGTAATTGGATGGTTTGTCTTTTACTATTGAGTTTTAAGAATTTTTTGTATATCCTAGGGCTGAGGCTCAGTGGCAGAGCACTTGCCTATCATGTTTGAGGCACTGGATTCGATCCTTAGCACCACATAAAAATGAAACAAAATAAAAGCATGCTGTTCATCTACAACTATAAAAATTTTTTTAAAATAATTCTTCATATATTCTAAATATTAATCTTTTATTTGATATGATTTTCCATTTTTCTTTCAAAAATTTTTTCTAGGTTTTTAAAAATTATCATTAGAACTTTATGGTTATCCATGGTAGTTGGGCTCATCCCAATAAATTCATACATGCAGGGAAATCAATTTCAGTTCATAATTCCCCCTTTCCCTTCCTTCCTTCTTATCCTTCCTTCCGTCTCTCATTCTTCTCTATTCTACTAAACTTCCTTTTGCTTGTCTATTAATTTGTATTTGATTTCTTTATGTAATCTTATCCTCCCCCTTTCTTTTTACTCTAGCTCGTTTTCAAATATTTTATTGCAGTCTGTAGCTTATCTTCTTAGCCTATTAATGGGTTCTTTCACAGAGCAAGAATCTGTAATTTTGATGACATCTATTTATAGTATTTCTTTTTATGTATTATGCTTTTTGTGTTAAGTCTAAGAACTTTTACTTAGCTCCTGATTCCGAAGATTTTCTCTTTTTTTTCTAAATGTTTATAGTTTTACGTTTTGCATTTGAGTCCTTGAGCCCTTTTGAGTTAAATTTTGTATAGGGAGTGAAGTTTAAATCAAAATTTAATATTATTATTTGCTTATGACTATCCAGTTGTATAATTTTAAAAAATTTATCTTTTAATTGTAGTTGAACATAATACCTTTATTTTATTTATTTAATTTTATGTGGTGCTGAGGATCAAACCCAGGGCCTCACATGTGCTAGGTAAGCGCTTTACCACTGAGCCACAACCCCAGCCCTGTATCATTTTTTTCTTAAGACTTTATTCTCTAATGAACTGCTTTTATACCTTTTTTTTATTGTTGGTTGTTCAAAACATTACATAGTTCTTGATATATCATATTTCACACTTTGATTCAAGTGGGTTATGAGCTCCCATTTTTACCCCATATACAGATTGCAGAATCACATCAGTTACACATCCATTGACTTACATATTGCCATACTAGTGTCTGTTGTGTTCTGCTGCCTTTCCTATCCTCTACTATCCCCCCTCCCCTCCCCTCCCCTCCCCTCTTCTCTCTCTGCCCCCTCTACTGACATTCATTTGTCCCCCTTGTATTATTTTTCCCTTTCCCCTCACTTCCTCTTGTATGTACTTTTGTATAACTCTGAGGGTCTCCTTCCATTTCCATGCAATTTCCCTTCTCTCTCCCTTTCCCTCCCACCTCTCATCCCTGTTTAATGTTAATCTTCTTCTCATGCTCTTCGTCCCTACTCTGTTCTTAGTTACTCTCCTTATATCAAAGAAGACATTTGGCATTTGTTTTTTAGGGATTGGCTAGCTTCACTTAGCATAATCTGCTCTAATGCCATCCATTTCCCTGTAAATTCTATGATTTTGTCATTTTTTAATGCAGAGTAATACTCCATTGTGTATAAATGCCACATTTTTTTTTATCCATTCATCTATTGAAGGGCATCTAGGTTGGTTCCACAGTCTTGCTATTGTGAATTGTGCTGCTATGAACATCGATGTAGCAGTGTCCCTGTAGCATGCTCTTTTTAGGTCTTTAGGGAATAGACCGAGAAGGGGAATAGCTGGGTCAAATGGTGGCTCCATTCCCAGCTTTCCAAGAAATCTCCATACTGCTTTCCAAATTGGCTGCACCAATTTGCAGTCCCACCAGCAATGTACAAGTGTACCCTTTTCCCCACATCCTCGCCAGCACTTGTTGTTGTTTGACTTCATAATGGCTGCCAATCTAACTGGAGTGAGATGATATCTTAGGGTGGTTTTGATTTGCATTTCTCTGACTGCTAGAGATGGTGAGCATTTTTTCATGTACTTGTTGATTGATTGTATGTCCTCCTCTGAGAAGTGTCTGTTCAGGTCCTTGGCCCATTTGTTGATTGGGTTGTTTGTTCTCTTATTGTCTAATTTTTTGAGTTCTTTGTATACTCTGGATATTAGGGCTCTATCTGAAGTGTGAGGAGTAAAGATTTGTTCCCAGGATGTAGGCTCTCTATTTACCTCTCTTATTGTTTCTTTTGCTGAGAAAAAACTTTTTAGTTTGAGTAAGTCCCATTTGTTGATTCTAGTTATTAACTTTTGTGCTATGGGTGTCCTATTGAGGAATTTGGAGCCCGACCCCACCGAATGTAGATCGTAGCCAACTTTTTCTTCTATCAGACGGCGTGTCTCTGATTTGATATCAAGCTCCTTGATCCATTTTGAATTAACTTTTGTGCATGGTGAGAGAAAGGGATTCAGTTTCATTTTGTTGCATATGGATTTCCAGTTTTCCCAGCACCATTTGTTGAAGATGCTATCCTTCCTCCATTGCATGCTTTTAGCCCCTTTATCAAATATAAGATAGTTGTAATTTTGTGGATTGGTTTCTGTGTCCTCTATTCTGTACCATTGGTCCACCCGCCTGTTTTGGTACCAGTACCATGCTGTTTTTGTTACTATTGCTCTGTAGTATAGTTTGAAGTCTGGTATCGCTATACCGCCTGATTCACACTTCCTGCTTAGCATTGTTTTTGCTATTCTGGGTCTTTTATTTTTCCATATGAATTTCATGATTGCTTTCTCTATTTCTACAAGAAATGCCGTTGGGATTTTGATTGGCATTGCATTAAACCTATAGAGAACTTTTGGTAATATCGCCATTTTGATGATGTTAGTTCTGCCTATCCATGAACAGGGTATATTTTTCCATCTTCTAAGATCTTCTTCTATTTCTCTCTTTAGGGTTCTGTAGTTTTCATTGTATAAGTCATTCACCTCTTTTGTTAGGTTGATTCCCAAGTATTTTTTTTTTTTTTGAAGATATTGTGAATGGCGTGGTTGTCCTCATTTCCATTTCAGAGGATTTGTCGCTGATATACAGGAATGCCTTTGATTTATGCGTGTTGATTTTATATCCTGCCACTTTGCTGAATTCATTTATTAGTTCTAATAGTTTCTTTGTAGACCCTTTTGGGTCTGCTAGGTATAGAATCATGTCATCTGCATATAGTGATAATTTAAGTTCTTCTTTTCCTATTTTGATGCCTTTAATTTCTTTCGTCTGTCTAATTGCTCTGGCCAGTGTTTCGAGAACTATGTTGAACAGAAGTGGAGAGAGAGGGCATCCCTGTCTTGTTCCAGATTTTAGAGGGAATGCCTTCAATTTTTCTCCATTCAGAATGATGCTAGCCTGAGGCTTAGCATAGATTGTTTTTACAATATTGAGGTATGTTCCTGTTATCCCTAGTTTTTCTAGAGTTTTGAACATAAAGGGATGCTGTACTTTGTCGAATGCTTTTTCCGCATCTATTGAGATGATCATATGGTTCTTATTTTTAAGTCTATTGATGTGGTGAATAACATTTATTGATTTCCGTATATTGAACCAGCCTTGCATCCCAGGGATGAATCCTACTTGATCATGGTGCACAATTTTTTTGATATGTTTTTGTATCCGATTTGCCAGAATTTTATTGAGGATTTTTGCATCTAGGTTCATTAGAGATATTGGTCTGTAGTTTTCTTTCTTTGAAGTGTCTTTGTCTGGTTTAGGTATCAGGGTGATGTTGGCCTCGTAGAATGAATTTGGAAGTTCTCCCTCTTTTTCTATTTCCTGAAGTAGCTTGAAAAGTATTGGTATTAGTTCCTCTTTAAAGGTTTTGTAAAACTCTGCTGTATACCCATCCGGTCCTGGGCTTTTCTTAGTTGGTAGTCTTTTGATGGTTTCTTCTATTTCCTCAATTGATATTGGTCTGTTTAGGTTGTCTATATCCTCCTGACTCAATCTGGGCAGATCATATGACTTAAGAAATTTATCGATGCCTTCACTATCTTCTAATTTATTGGAGTATAAGGATTCAAAATAATTTTTGATTATCTTCTGTATATCTGAAGTGTCTGTTGTGATATTGCCTTTTTCATCCCGTATGCTAGTAATTTGAGTTCTCTCTCTTCTTCTCTTCGCTAGCATGGCTAAGGGTCTGTCGATTTTGTTTATTTTTTCAAAGAACCAACTTTTAGTTTTGTCAATTTTTTCAATTGTTTCTTTTGTTTCGATTTCATTAATTTCAGCTCTGATTTTAATTATTTCTTGCCTTCTACTTCTTTTGCTGTTGTTTTGCTCTTCTTTTTCTAGGATTTTGAGATGAAGTATGAGATCATTTATTTGTTGTTTTTTTTCTTTTTTTAAGGAATGAACTCCAAGCAATGAATTTTCCTCTTAGAACTGCTTTCAGTGTGTCCCATAGATTCCGATATGTTGTGTCTGTGTTTTCATTAATCTCTAAGAATTTTTTAATTTCCTCCTTGATGTCTTCTATAACCCATTGATCATTCAGTAACCTATTGTTCATTCTCCAAGTGATGTATGCTTTTTCCTTCCTTCTTTTATCGTTGATTTTCAGTTCCATTCCATTATGATCAGATAGGATGCATGGTATTATCTCTACTCCTTTATATTGTCTAAGAGTTGCCCTGTGACATAATATATGATCTATTTTTGAGAAGGATCCATGTGCTGCTGAGAAAAAAGTGTAACTGCTTGATGTTGGGTGGTATATTCTATATATGTCAATTAAGTCTAGGTTATTAATTGTGTTATTGAGTTCTATAGTTTCCTTATTCAACTTTTGTTTGGAAGATCTGTCCAGTGGCGAGAGAGGTGTGTTGAAGTCTCCCATGATTATTGTATGGTGGTCTATTAGACTCTTGAACTTGAGAAGAGTTTGTTTGATGAACATAGCTGCACCATTGTTTGGGCATATATATTTATGATTGTTATGTCTTGTTGGTGTATGGTTCCCTTGAGCAGTATGTAGTGTCCCTCTTTATCCCTTTTGATTAACTTTGGCTTGAAATCTATTTTATTTGATATGAGTATGGACACTCCTGCTTGTTTCCGAAGTCCATATGAGTGATATGATTTTTCCCAACCTTTCACCTTCAGCCTATGTATGTCTTTTCCTATCAAATGCGTCTCCTGTAGGCAGCATATTGTTGGGTCTTGTTTTGTGATCCATTCTACCAGCCTGTGTCTCTTAATTGGTGAGTTTAAGCCATTAACATTTAGGGTTATTATTGAGATATGGGTTGTTCTTCCAGCCATATTTGTTTATTTATGTTACTAAACATGGTTTGTTTTCCTCTTTGATTATTTTTCCCCCCTTTACTGTCCTACCTCCCACTGTTGGTTTTCATTGTTATTTTCCATTTCCTCTTCCTGTAGTGTTTTGCCAAGGATGTTTTGAAGAGATGGTTTTCTAGCTGCAAATTCTCTTAACTGTTGTTTATCATGGAAGGTTTTAATTTCATCTTTTATCCTGAAGCTTAATTTCGCTGGATACACAATTCTTGGTTGGAACCCATTTTCTTTCAGTGTTTGAAATATGTTATTCCAGGATCTTCTAGCTTTCAGAGTCTGTGTTGAAAGATCAGCTGTTATCCTGATTGGCTTACCCCTAAATGTGATCTGCTTCCTTTCTCTTGTAGCTTTTAAAATTCTCTCCTTATTCTGTATGTTGGGCATCTTCATTATAATGTGTCTAGGTGTAGGTCTCTTATGATTTTGCACATTCGGCGTCCTGTAGGCTTCTAGGATTTGGGATTCTGTCTCGTTCTTCAAGTCTGGGAAGTTTTCTCGTATTATTTCATTGAATAGATTGCTCATTCCTTTGGTTTGAAACTCTGTCCCTTCCTGTATCCCAATGACTCTTAAATTTGGTCTCTTGATGTTATCCCATATTTCTTGGATGTTCTGCTCATGGTTTCTTAACAGTCTTGCTGAGCTGTCTATGTTCTTTTCAAGTTGAAATACTTTATCTTCATTGTCTGATGTTCTATCTTCTAAGTGTTCTACTCTGCTGGTAGTATTCTCAATTGAGTTTTTAAGTTGGTTTATTGCTTACTGCATTTGTAGGATTTCTGTTTGTTTGTTTTTTATAACCTCTATCTCCCTGTATAGTTGATCTTTTGCTTCTTGGATTTGTTTATGTAATTCATTATTGAAGTGATCTTTCATTGTCTGATTTTGCTGTCTGATGTCTTCCTTGAGACTCCAGATCATCTGAAGCATGTATATCCTGAATTCTTTATCTGACATTCCATCTGCTGCAGCTATTACCTCTTCTAACGTTGAGTTGACCTGCATTGCTTGTGGTCCTTTCTTTCCTTGTCTCTTCATACTGTTCGCGTTCCTTTCTACTTGGTGAAACTGTTGTGCTATTGAATTTTCCCCCTATATATTTATATTGGTCTTGTATAGTTGCAATGTCTCCCTCGCAGGCGCGGGTGGCGGCTCTGCCCCTCCTCCAATTGGGGCAATGTGCCTACCACGCCGGCAGGCCGCTGGGCCTGCTCTGCTGATCGGTAGCAGGTCCGCCTACCTTGCAGGCGCGGGCGGCGGCTCTGTCCCTCTGCGGGCCACTAGGCTTTTTCTGTCGGTGGTCGCAGTTCTGCCTACTTTGCAGGCGCAGGCAGCGGCACTGCCCCTCTGCAGGCCTCTGGGGCTGTTCTGCCAGTGGGTCGCAGGTCCGCCTACCTTGCAGGCGTGGGGGGGGCGGCTCTACCCTTCCTCAGGCCACTGGGCCTGTTCTGTCTGTCGGTTGCAGGTCTGGTCTGTTCTGTTGGTGGTCACAGTCCCGTTTACCTTGCAGGCGCGGGGGGAGGGGGCGGCTCTGCCTCTCAGCAGGCCGCTGCGCCTGTTCTGCCGGTGGGTCGCAGGCCCGCCTACCTTGCAGGAGTGGTTGGCAGCTCTGCCCCTCCGCGGGCCACTGTATACCTTTTTTTTTTTTTTAAATATCAGGATTATATCATGGTTGAAGAAATCAAAGTTATATACGAAAAGCAGTTGTTTTTCTACATACTAGACAATTGGAATTTGAAATCTAAAGAATACTATTTACATTAGCAAAAAAAAAGGGAAAAGAAAAAAATGATAGGAATAAAGAGAAATATATACACATAACTCTAACAAAGTATATATAAAGTTTATTTTAGAAAAACTATAAAACTCTGATGAAAGAAATCAAAGAAGATCTGAGTAAAAAGAAACTCAGTATTATTAAGAATCCAGTAGGTGAATGGACAAATAATCTATGGTGTATTTAGACAGTAGAATATTATTCAGTCCTAAAAAGAACTGGGTTGTCAAGTTATGAAGATGTGGAAGAACTTTGAATTCATATTGCTAAATACAAAAGCTACTCTGGAAAAGTTACATACTTTGTGTTTCCAAGTATATGACATTCTAGGAAAGCTAAAATTTTAGAGACAGAAAAAAAAAATCAGTGGTTGCTAGGAGTTTGTCAAATGGTAGTAGGAAAAGAATGAGTAAGGGTGTACTGAAGACATTTAGAGCAATGAAACTATTCTGTATGATACTGTAATAGTAGGCATGACATTCTGCATTTGTCAAACTCATGGGCCCATACAACATAAGGAATGAGCCTAATTTAAAGTAATTACTAATGTACTTTAAAAAGCATAAATAAATGTCAATTGAGCATATTTATGTGCCTATCCCTCCAACACTATAGTGTTGATTACTATATCTGTTTAACAACTCTTGTATAATGTAGACTTTCTTCCTATTTTATTCTTCTGTTTAATTTTTTTGTTTTGTTTTGTTTGTTCTTGCTGTTTTCTGTTGCCTTTCTTTTTCTATGGGTTACTTGAACAGTTTTTAAGAATTTAATTCTGTATTTAGTGGTTTTGAGTGTATCTGTTTGCATGGTTTTTTATAGTAGTTGCTTTAGGTATTATGTTATATATACACATAAATTTTTTTTGTGTGTGAACTGGGGATTAAATCTGGGGCACTTTTCCACTGATCTAGATATCCAGCCCTTTTTATTTTTTAAATTTTTAGATACATTACCCAGGCTGGCCTCAAAACTTGTGATCCTCCTGTCTTAGCCTTCCAAATCTCTGAAATTACTAGCATGCACCACATGTTCAGCTTATATAATTACGGATGAGTCATAGTCTACTAATGTTGGTGTTTTACCATTTCATGTGAATTACAGAAACCTTAATTTTCTCTTTTTAAAAAAAAAAAAAAAAAAAATATATATATATATATATATATATATATATATATATATATATATATTTAGTTTTAGGTGGACACAATATCTTTATTTTATTTTTATGTGGTGCTGAGAATCGAACCCAGTGCCTCATGCATGCTAGGCGAGCGCACCACCACTTGAACCACATCCCCAGCCCCTAATTTTCTCTTTATACTTTTACTTTCCTTGTTTATATAATAGTTGTCTTAAATATATCCTTGACATGTTTAGAAGCAGATCAGTGTTATAATTTTTAATTCAACATAATTTAGAATTTAGCCATAATTTAGAAACTCAATAGGAGAAGGAGAGCCTGTTTTGTTTGCCCATATTTTTGCTTGCTGCCTTTTGTCTTCTTGGTGTTCTGAGGTTCCTTCTTTTCTGATTTCCTTTCTGTTTTAGAGAACTTCCTTTAGTTGTTCTTTTAGGGTAGGCAAAACTAAGATTTCCCTTAGTTTTACTTATCCTGAGAATGTCTTTTGATTTCCTTTTCATTTCTTAAGGATGTTTTTGCTGAATATAAAATTGGAGTTTATAGTTTTTTCTTTCAATACTTGAAAAGCATGCTATTTCCCCTGGCCACTGTTATTTGAATTGTTTATCTCCCATAGGTAAGGTGTTGTTTTTCTTGTTGCTTTGAAGTGTTTTTTTGTTGTGTTTTGTTTTGTTTTTTTGTCTTATTTTTTAGGAGTTTGACTTTGATGTATCCTGATGTGGATTTCTTTGTGTATAATCCTTTTGGGGGTTCACTAAACTTCTGAATATTCAGATTTGTGTCTTCAGTGAAGTTGGAGCTGATCAGACAGCATTTTAAGTATTTGTTTTTCATCCTTGCCTTCTTTTCTCCTTTTCCAGGGCTCCAGTGACATTAGTTCTTTTGTTATTTTCTGCAGATTCCTGAGTCTCTGGTATTATTTTTTTGTTTTATTTTATTTTGTTTTTTAGTCCGTTTTTCCTCTCTTTGTCGGACTGGATAATTTCTATTATTCTGTCTTCAAGTTTACTTATTCTCTCTTTTTTTTAAATTTTTTTAGTTGTAGTTGGACACAATACTCTACTTATTCTTATGTGGTGCTAAGGATTGAACCCAGGTCCTTGCACTTGCCAGGCAAGCACTCTACTGCTGAGCCACAACCCCAGCCCCTCACTTATTCTTTTCTTTGTCCTATCTGTTCTGGTGTTGAGTCCATCCATTGAATTTTTTATTGCGGTTTCAGTTCTAAAATTTCCACTTTAAGAAAATTTTTTTTAGTTGTAGATGGCCACAATATCTTTATTTATTTTTATGTGGTGCTAAGGATCAAACCCAGTGCCTCATGCATGTGAGGCAAGTGCTTCACCACTGAGCTTCAACTGTAGCTCTCCATGGTTCTTCTTTACATCTTCTGTTTCTTTATTGAGAATTTCTATTTTTTTCCATGTGTTTCAAGTATGTTTTTAATTTCTTGTTGAAGCATTTTTAAGAAGGCCCCTTTATAATCTTTGTCAAATAATTCTATCATTTCTGTCATTTTGATGTTGGTATCTACTGATTGTCTTTTTGATTCAAGTTGAAATTTCCTTGGTTTTTGATATGATAATTGATTGAAACCTGGATTTTTGGGTATTATAAGACTCTGAATTTTTAAATTGTTTAAATTTTATTTATTTATTTAGCAGTGCTGGGGATTGAACTCAGGGCCTCACACATGCTAAGCAAGCACTCTATCACTGAGCTGTACATCCCTATTTAGTCCTTCTGTTTTAGCTGGCTCCTTCTGACACTGTTGAGACTACTTTATTCGTGCCAGGTGTAGGTTGAAGTTCAGATTTTCTGCTTGACTTCCTTCATGCTGATTTTAGAGGATTAGGAATGTCTTATTGCTGTTTGTTGCATGGCCTCTACTGTTAACAGGGGTGGAATGGTGGAGACCTCATCACCACTGGTGAAAGTCCTGACTTTGCACTAAGCTTTATCTGATACCAATTCAGGGGGGAGAGGAAGACATCAGGGGCACCTTGTTAAAGCTTAATGGACATAGAAGGCTCTTACTAAGCCATTGCTGGTATTAGTAAGGGATAGGATTATGGTTTTCTCAGTGCTGTTTATCAGGTGTACAGTGGATCTTGTGTGGAAGTGTTTTGTTTTACTAGGCTGTTCTTTTCCTGGTCCTTTTGGTAGAGAGAGTAGGCTTTTGTTGGACTGGGTTTGTGTTTGTTTTGTTTTTGTTTGTACTTGTTGGCACTTGTGGGTTGCCAGTTTCTTTACCTCCAAGTCAGAAATATATGAAAAAGAAAATTCAGAGAATTAACCACCCTGTCATTTCTTGAGCCCAGATGTTTCTAGGCAGTTCACCTTCTACTCTCTACTTTTCACAGTCTTCTTACGTTTGTTTTATATATAAAATCTTCAGGGTTTTCCTATGTACTTCATGAGAAGAATATGAAAAGTGTATCTACTTCATCTTCCTAGAAGCAGGAGTTTCTCATGGTTGTAATATAAATTTTAACTATTATAGTCATTGAGTCATTGAGTGCTCACTTTATGCCAAGCATAAGTGTTTTGTATATATTTGTTATTTAATTCTCATATTAATTGTTAAATAGGATTTGTAACCATTTTGCATATGAAGAAGCTGATGTACTGAAAGGTCAAGAAACTTTCTTAAGATACACAGATGCTAAGTGTCAGTCAGTATTTGAACCCAGGTCTTTTCTAGGGCCTATTTTTCTTAACACTTTGTAATACTGTTTTTCTGGGTATCAGCCTCATATACTGATATTATTTAAAACTATTAAGTACAGTTAATAAATAAGGCTGAATATAATTGTGTATTACAGATAATAAATGCCAAACAAATTATCAAAGGGAAAAATCAGCATAACTTGAGATCATCAATTCACCTTGGAGTTAGTGGAATTTGAATTGGTCAAGAGGAATAAATTGAATTTGAATAGATAGAGGAAAACAAGGAGTAGTTTTGATATGACCAGCCATAAAGATAGAAATGATGTAGTCTGTGGACCCCACCCTCACCACCATTCCTTTTTTTTTTTTTTAATTTTTTTTAGTTGTCGTTGGACCTGTATTTTATGTATTTATATATGGTGCTGAGAATTGAACCCAGCACCTCACAGTGCTAGGCAAGGGCTCTATCACTGAGCTACAACCAGACCCCTCACCACCATTCTTAATTGCTTACTATACCAATTCATGTCCTTTGCATTCTTCAAGACTCAATTGAAATCTTAGTGAGTTCATTGACATTTATTCCTTTGTTTCACAAACCTTTACTAATGACCTATTTTATTCAGGCTTTATACTAGCAAAAGAAGAATTCTAATCTTGGCCCTTACGAAAATAAATATATTACAGTTTTTCCAATGTATATACATATAACGTGCAAAATACATATACAGACACATAGTGCTAAAGTGGGAGTAGTCAGTATCTAAATTCAACTTAGAAGAATTAATAGGGTTCTTGTTGAGGAAGTCAGTTCCTAAGCCAATGTGTTGGAATGTTAGGCCTACGTTTTCTTCTAGTAGGTGCAGGGCTTATGGTCTAATGCCTAGGTCTTTGATTCACTTTAAGTTGAGTTTTGTGCAGGGTAAAAGATAGGGGTTAAATTTTATTCTGTTACATATGGATTTCCAGTTTTCTCTAGACCATTTGTTGAAGAGGCTATCTTTTTTCTAGTGGATATTTATGGTACCTTTGTCTAGTATGAGATAACTGTATTATGTGGGTTTGTCTCTTTGTCTTCTCTTCTGTTCCATTAGTCTTTTAAAAAAATATTTATTTTTTAGCTGTAGTTGGACACAATACCTTTATTTTATTTATTTATTTTTATGTGGTGCTGAGGATCGAACCCAGGGCCTCGCATGTGCTAGGCGAGTGCTCTACTGCTGAGCCATGATCCCAGCCCCTGTTCCATTGGTCTTTATGTTTGTTTTGGTGCCTTTGCCATGCTGTTTTTGTTATTATAGCTCTGTTGTTTAATTTAAATTTGGTATTGTGATGTTTCCTGCTTCGTTTTTCTCCCTAAGGATTGCTTTGGCTATTCTGGGCTTCTTATTTTTCCAAATGAATTTCATGACTTTATGACATTTGCTGGTAAATGGGTGGGTCTGGAGACTATCATGCTAAGTGAAATAAGCCAATCCCCAAAAAACAAAGGTTGAATGTTCTCTAACATGAGGATGCTAACATACAACAAGGAGAGAGTAGTATAGAAATTCAGTGGCTTAGACAAAGGGGAATAAAGGGAAGGATGAGGGGATAGGAATAGGAAAGACAGTGGAATGAATCTAACATGACTTTCCTGTGTACTTGTATGTACACCACAGTGAATCTCCACATCATGTACATCCACAAGACTGGGATCCTAATTAGAATAAGACATATTTCATTTTTGTATAAATATGTCAAAATATACTCTACTGTCATGTATAACTAAAAAGAACAAAAAAGGAATTAATAGGGGATTGCAATTTTTGAAGAAGTAAGACAGGACTGGGGATGTGGCTCAAGCGGTAGCGTGCTCGCCTGACATGCGCGTGGCCCGGGTTCGATCCTCAGCACCACATACAAACAAAGATGTTGTATCCACCGAGAACTAAAAAATAAATATTAAAATTCTCTCTCTCTCTCTCTCTCTCTCTCTTTAAAAAAAAAAGAAGTAAGACATTCTAGTTACAGGAAATATCTTATTTCCTTATTCCAGTGCCAAACCATATGAAATTGCTAATTTTATGATTCATCCTATTATTAGGATACTAACAAAGTGTCATAGCGTTACGTATTTGAAGGAAATTAAACAGATTTATTTTCTTACAGATCAATGGAAAGGAAAAAGGCTTGAGAAGCCAGTAGGGAGCAGATCACTATTTCATGCTAATGAGCTCAGACTTGACCTTATGCCTGTGAAGAGCTTTAGGCAGAGAGGTTACATGATCATCACCTTGATTTTAGTACAGAAGACTGGAGGGAAGTAATGTTTTGTCATGTGTGTCCACTCTGAGAAAATGGTGGTGACTACCAGGAGTGCTAGATTGAAATGAATAGTGAAGCTCTGTTCAGTTTCAGGAGGGGAGAGTGGCAACATGGTTTTCATGTATTTCCTATTTGTGAATTAAGGGTTTAGAGAGTAGTTAGGAGACTATTGAAGTAATCCACACAAAAAAGGTTTGAGAGCCTGAACCAAGCCAGTAGTGATAGGGATAGAGAGAATAGATAGAACAGATTTGCAAACTTCTATACTTAAAATGATAGAATCAGGAGACTCGATCATCAGTTAGGTGTTGGGGATGAATGACAAGAAAGGAACATAGAATGGCTAGCAGGATTCTGAATGAATGCTGGTGTTACCAACTAAAGCAAAAATTCCAGTGCCAAACAATATGAAATTGCCAGTTTTATGATTCATCCTATTATTAGGATACTAACAAGTTCAGACGTAAGGAAGATGAGAATGGGTATGAAATGCCTAAGGAATATTTAAGGAGAAAGTGCCCTTTTGATAGTTGTCTGTGTTGGGTTGTAGCTTAATCAAGAGGTCTGTTTCATTGAGATATCAGCCTATGTGGTGTTTTGATAAGATTACCTAGAAAGAGGGAGAAAATAAGATAAGGAGAGGCAAGGACAAACCATGAAGAGGTATTTAAAGTATGAATAGAGAATAATGGTATAATGAGAAAAACAAAAATGTCAAAGATGAAGAAACAGAACTAGATGAGAGCATTATCATAGAAATCTAGGGAAGAGAGAAGTTACAAAGGAGGGGAGTTGGTAACATTGTCTGATGCCAGACAGGTCAGCACAGATAAGGATTGTGAAAGTAACACATTTTTATTTTTAAAGAGATATTATTAATGACTTTTGTAACTCCAGTGAAGTGGGATGAGTAGATGCCAAATTACAGTTTGAAAAGTGGAGACTAGGTAAAGAATTGATGACATTATACATAGAGTACTAATTTAAGAAGCTTTATTTATTCAATTTATTCATTAAAATAATAATATACAATAGTACTATTTTAAGCCTTGGAGATACAAAGAGAGATGAAATGTAGTTCCTGCTGTTAAGTAGCTCACAGTTTATTTGGAAAAATAGACACAGTCAGATCACTTTAAAACAGCATGAAATGTAAAGGTATTTTTTTAGAACTCTGGGCAGGTGAAGGGAGTGGAGAAACATTCAGGGAAAGCTTCTAGGAAGAAGTGTTACCACGCTGGATTTTGTAGATTGAATTGGAAATAGTAAGATAGAGAAAAGAAGAAAGAATATTATAGGCAGAAGGGACAGTCTGAATAAAGAGATATAAAGGTAAGAAGCAATATGGATTAATTATATGGAGGAACTGAAAGCAGGTGGTGTTGGGACATTAAAGTGAGCCACAAGAAATGAAGATATATACGCCAAACAACAAATTAGCAAAATTAGTATTTTGAATAAATCACTTAGGTATCTTTGTGGAAAATGGATTTTAGGAAGCAAGGAAGACCAAGTTAAGGATTTACTGTGGTTTCAGCAAAAGATGATGAGTGATTCAATTAGAGAAGTAAAATTATAGAAGGAGAAGGGAGGGCAGATTGGAGAAATATTTACAAATTGAAAGATTGGACATGGAAGGGAAGGGGAATAGAAATTTAGAATAACTTCCAGATTGCAGCCATGAGCAGAACAAACTTTTTGCCCTTATAGTCTACTGCTGGTTGGATGGTAGGGCTAAAGGCTGGCAATTAAAGGCAATTATAAAGTATACAAAGTTCCATGGTAGTAGAAGTGCAGGATTCAATATGAGCAGTTAGTGAGAACAGCTCTTTTTATCTAAGTTACTGGTATACCTTCTTAAAAGAATGATATTTAGCTAAGTCTTGAAGAACTAGTTTGAGCCAGAGAAAGTTATGGGAGAGAAAGAACTTTCCAAGGGTGGGGGGAACAACTTGTGTGATGCCCTTGAAAGCAAAATAAAAATAGATGTTGGGGAATTGGAAAATGTTAGCTAAGATGGAACACTGAATTTTAGGGAGGGAGTGATATGAGAAGATGCTAAGATCAGGCATTTGCAACTGTTAAACCAGTCCTTGGGCTTGGTTTTAAGAGAAGCGGGTTTTGAGTAAGAGACTGATATTATCAGGTTTTCCTTTCTGCTAAAGGTCCACAGCAACTCTCTTTGTGTACCAAACTTTTGGGGGACACTGCTCATAAAACCATAGCAGTGATTAATTGGTTATGAGTTTGAACTAGATTCATGGCAATTGAGGTCATAAATTCTGAGAGAGAGAGAGAGAGAGAGAGAGAGAGAGAGAAGGCAATTCAGGACAGAATCCTAAGGAATATTAAAGTGATTGACAGAGAAATAAGAACATGTAGAGACTGAGAGGCAGCTAAGTGAAAACTGACTCCTACATGAGAGGAAATAATCCAAAGACCCAACATGAAAGGTGATAGATTGCCCTCAACTAGGAGAGAGACATATATTTTAATAAAAAGGAAGGTGAGGGCTGGAGAACAATTTACAGGTTTAGAAGCAAAGAGCCAGTGACTTCTCTTTCTCTTTAATGTCATTTGTTACAAGTGAGATGAGAGATGGAGGGGTTAGAAGTTTGAAGATAGTGTGAAAGTTTTTGAAATAACCACTTTGGGATAGAGAGCTGAATATGGAAAACAATATGAAGAAATGAGGGTTAATTTCAGATTGGTAGCTATAGTTAGCATATTAGTGTCAGTTCGCACAGTTGTGTGAGTTTTCTACATCATTGTTTAGCAACTCCAGGAAATTAGAAAGGGCAGATTATTAAATTCATCTAGAACTGGGGTTCTGCCATTGGGTAAAATGAAAGGATGGTTGTATAAACAAGAACTGAGGAGGGTAGAGAAGGGTGGATGCGCTGAAGTTATTTTTATGGATAGAATATGGGAAATGACTGCTAGCTTCTAATTTCTCTGTAAAATAAGTGGTGAGATATCAGAAAAAAAGTGAAAATGGGAAGTTTTGAGTGGTCACTACCCAACTATGTTAGGTATGAGGATATAAAGGCAAATAATAAATAACACACAACTCATAATCTTGAGTGACTTATAAGTTAGTATGACAGCAGTTGAGACAGCTGCTGAAGAGAGTGGGAGAAGGGTGCATTTCAAGGTAAATGAAAGAAAGGCAGAATTTCTCAAAGAAACTAAGATTGGAAATCATGATGAATTGATGATTAAAGTTTATACTTCTTTCACATTCTTCCAAGGCCTGCTGAAAACTCAACAAATTGCCTCTTCTCACCCCCTAAGAGTACTTGAAATGAGGCTACACAGTTACCTTAAACAGCTTTAAAGAAGGAGTTTTCAAAGTTAAAATATAATGTTTAGAAAAGAGTAAAGTGAAGGATGAGCCTGCGTGCTTAGCTTCTGAGCTAAAATATAGTAGCATAAAGGATGGATTATATAACTGTTTCACAATTTGAGACTCCTGGGATCCAAAAAACAATTTTTATAAGAAAGGTTTGGAATAAGAACAAGGGGCTAAAGGTGCTGGTGAGAAAGTACAATGAGGTAAAAAGGAGGACTATTAACTCAGAGGAAAAAATGGGTGGGCAATATGGCCTTAGCCCTGGATTGAGCTATATTCCCAGCACTAAAGTATTCCTTAAAATACATTTGTAGTGCTGGGCACAGTGGCACATGTCTGTAATCCCAGTAGTTTGGGAGTCTGAGGCAAGAGAATCACAAGTTCAAAGTCAGCCTTAGCAACTTTAGGAAGACCCTGTCTCAGAATAAAAAATAAAAAGGGCTGGGGAATGTAGCTCAGTGGGAGAGCTCCCTTGGGTTCAATCCCTAGTACCAAAACAACAACAAAAACCACTTCTGTAGTGATTTTAGCTGGTATTGTTATGCAAACATTTTGAAATACTTGTTGTTTAAAATACTTTCCTCCATAAAATCCATTGCACACATCTGCATATCTTCTGTAATTGATGAAGACACTCTTTCCACTAGTGGTTAAATAGTTAACCCCTCTACTTTCCACCTCACTTCTACCAAAGCCACTGTATAACCTTTTCTTAGACTTCAGAATTTATCTATGAATGATTCCTATCTACTTTCATGAAAGAGTATCTTGTTCACAAAAGCTATTGAGTATTTTCTGCCATGTTTGCTGAATTAAACAAGGCAACTTAAGTTATAGCATCTAATTTATGTATACTATATAGTCTCTATGTACTCATACAACCCAAACCTATTCATTTATAAATTAGTTTAGATGATTAAGGGGGAATTTCAGATTACTTTTATGAGGAGAATTTAACTGGTTAATTTAAATTTAACCATTAAACCAATGCAAGTTTTTTATAGGACTTGATCCCATTATTGTACTCTGCTAATGATTCTCTCTAGCAGTTGAAGGACAGTATCTCAAACGTGATTGGATAAAAACACTCTTGCTACATTTTCCACTTCAATCATTGTCCTGTCTTCCACTAAACACCCTTTTCTTTTTTGTGTGTCATGCTCCTTCTGATTTGGGTCTTAGACATGAGGATTAGTTATCAAATTTATAAAAATCCAGTCACTTTTCCTATGTTTTGGGTTTCTTTGGCCTTTATGTGGCTCTCCAACTACTACATAATAACATGAATTTCCTCAGTGTTTGAAATGATTTGATTTGTTATATTCAGCTTTTTAAGATTATAAACAGCCTAACTATGCTAATTATCTCCTTAAAACAAAGTTCTTTCATGTTTTATATATGTTCTTCCTTTCCTGACTACAGGGGGTATGAACAGAGGTGGTGAACAAATGTATATCATAGTATTATGAATTTCTAACCATCCCTTGGAATTCTTGTATTACTAAGCAAGTATATTCTTGCTGATCACACTGAATAACTTTAAAAAAATTAGTCCTAGATAGCTAAACTTGATAGTCAAATATTTTCATTGTTCAAGGTAATTACTTATTATTTTTAGAAGTTAGACTATTTGTCCACCGTTTTTTTCTGCCCTACCTACCAGCCTTCAGTTGTACTCTAGCCAATCTCATAACAGGTGTTTATTCTGCATTTTAGCATTACTGAAAATAAGCTGTGTTGATAAAGCTAGAAGTAGTTTTATTTGTTTTTTCATCAATCTACTATCTGTACTTCAAGCTTCAGACTCTGAATCTGTGTTATTAATGAAGCACTTTATACTTAGGAGAGTAAAGATTGCTCTTCAGGTATTTCTGAAGTCAAAAAAACTGATTACCATACTGATAGTTCGAGTGCCAGGTGTTGATTAAAATCTTCTATATTGTCTTATGAGAAAAATCTGAAGAATTGGAATCAGTTTCTTATTTCCAATTTTATAAGTAATGGAAGCAGTGAAATTCCTACAATACTATAGTATACAAAACATCATTAAACAGAATGATACAAGGTTGATTAATATCTTTGACTCTGAAATGAGAAGATATGGAGTACAAACATGCTGTATGCAAGACGAGATGCTAGTTGAAAAAGAGAGTATAGCAGAATTATGTGTTCTTGTTCTATCAATAATTGAAAAAAAAGAGTACTGAAATCTCCAAATAAAATTGTTAATTTACCTATGCATTCTTTCAATTTTGTCAGCTTTTTTTCCTGTATTTTGGAAATCTTTTATTGAGTGTATGTGCAGGTTGTGTTGATCCTTTCTATCATTATAAAATTTCTTTCTTTAGTAATACTCCTTAAAGTCTGTTTTCATAACCACAGCAGCTTTCTTATAATTACACTGGGGAATAGGCATAAACCCAAATTGTACCAGGCATGCTGGGTAGTCTTAGAATGTTTTTGGTGCATTTTTGCCCCCATGAAGAATTGTCTTCCCAAGCTTCCATACAGAGAGATAATTATTTAGGTTGATTTCTTTCCTGATGCTGGCATCACATGATCCTCTGAACATTCTTTTTTTTTTTTTTAAAGAGAGAGTGAGAGAAGAGAGGGAGGGGGGGGAGAGAGAGAGAGAATTCTAATATTTATTCATTTATTTTAGTTTTCAGCGGACACAACATCTCGTTTTTGTAGGTGGTGCTGAGGATCGAACCTGGGCCGCACACATGCCAGGCGAGCGTGCTACCGCTTGAGCCACATCCCCAGCCCCCTCTGAACATTCTTGACTCTGAATTTACTACCCCTTCAGGATAAGCCTAGAGAAGCAGGTCTTTGATTATATCAGGTTTTTTTTTTTTTTTTCCTGTACCTAGGGAGTATAGATGGTGCCAAAGTAAACTCCAGTCCTGGAGTACTAACATTCCACTTCTATCTCTACTTTCAAGAATGTTTAGTGGCTTTTTGAGAATTTCCCTGTTGTTTATGAGAAACTTCTCCATAATGACACCTCCTGAAGACAAGGTGTGAATTCTCCTGGATCTCATCTATAATTTATACACTCAAGATACTAAGGTCCTTGTAACTTCTTCCCTCCTCCACCTTTCTTGTCCCAGAATACCTACAGATAGTGTGTAGATGAATATTTTTAAGATCAGAGGAAAGAACTTCTCTTTCCATGGACTTCTAGAGCAGTGACCCTTATATAATTCTCACACCAATGGATATGATTGAAGTCAGTTATTCTCAACCAATCATATCCAGTATTGCCCTTTATGAAAAATTTAGGGTTCCCTTTACTTTCCTGAAATGAAACTCATAAATACAATGTAATTTAGTTATCACATAATATTTTTAGATTTCTGCTTGTGCTGAGAATCGAACCCAGGGCTAGGCAAGTGCTCTACTGAGCTATATCCCCAGCTCATCACATAATTTAATAATAATAATAATAATAATAACAACAACAACAACAACAACACTACCCTACCAACAATATCCTCTACAAAAATAAGTCCATACAATTATTTTTTAATTTGAAGAGAATATTTTCTAACTCATTTTATAATGCTGGTATTATCCTGCTACCAAAACTAGAGAGAGACATTACAAGAAAACTACAACCCAAAATGACAATTTATAATGATATGTTTCAACATGTAAATGCTTGAGCATTTGGAAGAAATAAGAAAACATGATTAAATAATCACATTTTTGTACCTGTTTATAATTTAATTCATCAGTATGTTGAATACTTAACTCTGTCATATACTTTGGGACTGTGACTATAGCAGAAAAGAAAGACAATTTTTTAAAAAGTCAAAACTAAGCCAGGCATGGTGCTGCATGCCTGTAATTTTACCTACTTGGGAGGCTGAGGCAGGATTATCACAATTTCAAGCCAGTTTAGACAATTTAGCAGACCCTCTCTTAAAATAAAAATGAGATAAATAAAGGACTATGGATGTAACTCAGAGTGCTTGCCTAGCATGTGTGAGGAACTTGATTCTCTCACCAGTAAACACACATACAAAGAAACAAAACTACCCTATATTCATGGAATGCATGTTCTACTAGGGGGAGATAAGTAATAAATAAGAATATATCAGGTAATGAGTGCTACAGAAAGAAATAGCTAGCCTGAATAGCCCTAGTAAAAAAGAAATTGAATTTGTAGTTAAAAATCATTCTACTGAAAATTCTAGGCCCAGATGACTCAACTGATGAATTCTAAAACAAAAAAAAAAAAAAAAAAAAAAAAAAAAAAACACTTAAGGATGAAATAATCCCAATTCTATACAAATAAATCCATACAAATATTTTTTTAATTTGAAGAGAATATTTTCCAGCTCATTTTATAATGCTGGTATTATCCTGCTACCAAAAGTAGAGAGAGACATTACAAGAAAACTACAAACCAAAGACATAAAAACATGACCAGATGACCCCAAAATTCTAAACAATATTTTAGCAAATCTAGTGATAATGCATCATAGCTAACTGGAATTTTTCTTAGGGTGTTGATTGAACATTTGAAAATTTGATAAATATAATTCACCACATTAACAAAATTCCGTAGATGCAATAAAGCATTTGACAAAAATCCAAAATCCTTCCCTAATAAAAACCAAAACAATGAAAGGGAGAGACTATTTAGCAATTCATCCTATGTAGCCAGCAATATTCTGGTACCAAAATTAGACCAACATGTTAAAGGAAAAGAAAACTATAGACCAATGTCTGGTGTGAACGTGGATGTATCAATTCTGGACAATTTTAGCAAATGAGATTTAACAGTATGCTAAAAGAATACTACATTATGACTAAGTGAGGTTTCTTCCAGGGATGCAAAGTCAATTTAACATTTAAAAATTATTTAAGGACCTATAGTTACACTCCTAGGTATTTACCAAATAAAATTAAAAATACATGATCAGCCAGATGCTGCTGTATATTCAGAATATATGAAGAACTCTTATACCTGACAGCCTAAAAACAAAAAGCCTAATTAAAACATTGGCAAAGAATTTGAACACAATTTTTTCCAAATAAATGGCCAAAAAGCATATATAAAGATGCTCAGCATTGTTAGTTATTAGGTAAATGCAAATCAAAACTGCAGTGAGTTACTACTATGTAGCACTAGGATGGCTATAACAATTAAATAAAAAAGAAAGAAAAATATGTTGTTAGTGAGAAATGTGGAAAAATTAGAACTTTAATACATCCTTTCTGGGATTATGAAATGGTGCAGCCATTTCCTTTTTTGTCTCTTTAAATACATCTATTTAACCAATAATTTATGGTTCCTCAAAATGTTAAAGAATTACCATATGACCAATATTCTTCTAAATATATATCCACAAGAGTTGAAAACAAGGACTTGGATAGATACTCTTATACCAATATTCATAGCAGCGTTAGTCATAGTAACTGAAAGATAGAAACAACCCAAATGTCCATCACTTGATGGTTGTATAAACAAAATGTGATATATCCATGCAATGGAAATTTATTGGGATATAAAAAGGAATGAAATATTTGCACATGCCACAACATGATGGATCTTGTGCAAAGTGAAATATGTCAGACACAAAAGAAAAGTTACTCTATCTTCCCACTTATATGAGATATCTAATGTACAGTTACATGAGGACAGGACATAAAATAGAGATCACCAGAGATTGGATAGAATGAGTAATGATGATTATTGTTAGTGGATATGGTGTTTCTTTTGGGGATAATGGAATATTTCTGGATATAGTGGTGATAGTTGTGCAACATTGTGAATGTTCTTTTTTTTTAAAAAAAAATTGTAGTTGTAGATGGACAGTATGCCTTTATAAAGCTTATTTTTATGTGGTGCTGAGGATCAAACCCAGTGCCTCAGACATACGAGGCAAGTGCTCTGCCACTGAGCTATAGCACCAGCCCTGAGAATGTTCTAAATGCCATAAAATTGTTCACTTTAAAATGGTTAATTTTATGTTATGTGAATTTTACCCCAATTAGAAAATAGATTTATTTAGCTGGGCATTGTGGTGCACACCTGTAATACTAGCAACTCAGGAGCCTGAAGCAGGAGAATTGCAAGTTCAAGGCCAGCCTCAGCAATTTAGCAAGGCCTTGAGCAACTTAGGGAGAACTTGTCTCAAAATAAAAAAGACTCAGGAAGTAGATTAATGGCAAAAGTGCCCTTGGGTTCAATCTTAAATACCAAACGATTTTAAAAAATTAAATAGATGTATTTAAAGAGGGGGAAAAAAAGGAAGGAAGTATTGTTACATGCTACAGAAGGATGAGTCTTTACATTATGCTAAATGAAATACCCCAGAGGCCACATATATGATTCCAATTGTAAGTAATGTCAAGAATAGGCAAATCCAGGGGCTGTAGCTGTAGCTCAGTGGTAGAGTGCTTGCCTAGCACATGTGAGGCACTGGGTTCAATCCTCAGCAGCACATAAAAATAAATAAAATAAAGGCATTGTGTCCATGTACAACTAAAAAATTTTTAAATAGGCAAATCCATAGAAACAGAAAATAACCACTGAGTACAGTTTGGATGGTGAATTTTGTATGAATTTTATCTCAATAAAAATGTTTAAAATTAGGAAAGTATAAGCCAAATAATAATTCATATTAACAATTTAGTTAATTAACCATATTAGTAAACTAAAAATGAAAAACCATGTGATGATCTCAGTAAATTTAGAAAAAGAATGTGACAAAATATAGCATCCATTCTTCATTTAAATCCTTCTCACTCAGGAAATAATAACAGAAAACAACAAATAACTAGGAGTAGAACTTTCTCCACCTGTTAAAGATTGTCTACAAAAACCCTAAAGCTAAAATCATGTTGAAAACCTTCTTCCTCAAGCACAGGAACAAGAGAGAAGGATTTTTGCTTTCAGCCTCTATTTAATATTATATGGATGTTCTAGTCAGTGTAATAAGGCAAGGGTAGGGGAAATATTTTTAATTGGAAAGAAAGAAAACATTTGCAGATGTTCTGATTTTCTATGTAGAAAACCTGATGGAATCTAGAAAAACCTACTAGAACTAAAAGTATATTTGATAAGGTTGCAGGATATAAGATCAATATACAAAAATCAAATGAGTTATATTCCTATTACTAGCAATGAACAATCTGAGATTGATACTAAAAATTCAGTTCCAATTACAGTCATCAACACACACAAAATTCCTAGGAGGTAAATTTGGCAAAAGAATTGCACAGTGAAAAGCACAGGACATTTGTTTGATATAAATGAAGGAAGGGGCTAGGGTGGTGGCTCAGAGGAAGAGAACTCACCTAGCATGCGTGAGGCACTGGGTTCAGTCCTCAGTACCACATAAAAATAAAGGTATTGTGTCCACCTGCAACTAAAATAAAAAGCAATGTTTAAAAAAAATGAAGGAAGGCCTAAGTAAATGGAGAGATCTGCTGTTTTATGGGTCAGAAGACAGTATATTGTTGAGATTTTAATTCTCATAACTTGATACATAGATTTAATGCAATCTCAGTCAGAAGTCCAGCAAGCTTCCTGATAAAATTATCTCTAAAATTCTGTGCAAGTTCAAAGTAACCTAGGATAGTTAAAATTACTTTAGGGAGAAGAACAATATTGGAAGACTAAAATGAGCTGAAATCAAGACTTAAGTTAGCATAATCAAGACAGTATGGTATTAATATCAGTGAAACGAAATGGAGAATCCAGAAATTGACCTACATGTTGTATGGTCAATTTGGTTTTTAAAAGATTGGTATTTTTGGAGCAGTTTTAGGTTTACAGCAAAATTAATACGAAAGTACAGGGATTTCCCATATACCTCCTGCTCCTACACATGCATAACCTCCCCATTGTCAGTATACCCCATCTGAGTGTTGCAGTCGAAAGACCTACATTGATATATCATAATCACCTAAAGTCCATTGTTTACATCAAGGTTTACTTTGGGTATTGTATATTCTGTGGCTTTTGACAAGTATAATGGCCATGTATCCACCATTATAATATATTATGAGTATTTTCAGTGTCCTAAAAGTCCTTCATGCTTCCCCTTATTAAACCCTTTTTGCCCCTAACCCCTGACAACCATAGGTCTTTTTACTGCCTCCATAGTTTTGACAACCACTGATCTTTTTACTGTCTTCATAGTTTTGCCTTTTCCAGAAAATAACTATAGTTGGGTAACTTTGGAGCAGTATGTACTGGGATTTGAGCCCAGGGTCTTATCCCTGCTAAGTGCAAGCTCTACCACTCACTAAGCTACACCCCCATCCCTGAAAATATCAGTTGAAATTATATAGTATGTAGTCTTTTCAGATTGGCTTCTTTCACTTAGTAATGTGCATTTAAATTTTCTTCATGACTTTTCATGGCTTGATAGCTAATTTCTTTTAGCTCAAACTGCTTAAAACTGCTCTAAAAAATAATGTTTTTTAAAAAGTTAAACACTTGCCATATAGTACAATCTC
Source organism: Marmota flaviventris (assembly GCF_047511675.1). Lineage (NCBI taxonomy): Eukaryota > Metazoa > Chordata > Mammalia > Rodentia > Sciuridae > Marmota > Marmota flaviventris. The sequence goes on along the minus strand of NC_092507.1, from coordinate 34,746,529 downwards.
CTCTTCTCTAGGTATTACTCTTAAATAAAAGTAATTAAAAATAAATGAAAGCATATATCCATACAAAGACTTGTATCTAGAATTGGTTGAAGTCCCTAATTCTTGCAATTGAGATTTTGGTGCCTGGGATTTGGATGTTTGGGAGCCTTCTAGTATATTGCACCAGCATAGCTTATTTTTGACCAGTAACACTTCAGTTTACCCTTTCACTTATTTAAATTTCATTATAACCTAGTAAAATAAACCAATTAATATAATTAAAGATGAGGACAGTATGATGGAAGGAGTAGTTTCCTGATTAGGGTTTGCTAGTCACTGACTAACATAGACCCAGACTAACATAGCTTTTGATATAAATTATAGCATTCTACCACAGCTACCTCTACTTGTGCCTGAGTGCTGGTTAGTTTGTAGGAAGGAGACTAGAGGCTTAGAGAGCATTGGGAGTAGTAAACTAAATAAGCAGTAGTGAGGACCTAAGCTAAAGTAGTATTGGTAAGATTAGAAAAGGAAGTAGAATACAAGTTGTATTTTTGCCATTCATTTTGTTATTTGCTATAATTTTTACACAATTCTATCTTGAAACTTTATTTTAAATGATTCTCTTAACTGTTGTCATATCTCTTCAGATTATGATATACTCATGGACTATGTGTATCTTAATTATATATCTTCACTGCTCAACTTTAGTTCATTGTTCCAAAGATGTTATCTAATATATTGCCAGGATGATTGGCTGAGGGAACAAATGAGTAGCTTATAGAACCTTTTTCTGAGAACTTGTCAGCTGTGTATGTGAGAGGCAAGGAAGAGTACTACCAGTTGTAGAAGTCAGACCATTTTGAGTGACCAGAATGCATCTGGTCAGACATTTTGAATGACCAGAATGCATTCTTGAATAGAGAATGAGAAATCAGGAGGAAAACTGTTTTTATTTTTTTTTTTCAGAGAAATGATGAGTTCACAATGAATTTAAAGTGACTTCCTTAGGAGAAATTGCTGGCAGGCAATTGGAAGTGTGATCTAGAACTTAGATTTCTAGAGACACCCTTTTGGGTATTACTAGCAAAAAGTAATCATTGAAATTATTTTAAACTATCCCAGTTTTCACCATCATTTTCTTTCCTATAAATAACTATTACAGCCTCCTAAGTAACTGGTCTACTTCCAGCTAGGTATTTATAGTTTTTAACAGTCAGGAATTGTTGCTGCTCTCTTTCATTCCATTCTCTGTGTTCCTACAAGAATGATCTTTCTAAGACAGATATTGCTGTACTTAAAATAACATTTTAATAGTTCTTACTTGTCTTCAGAAGAGAATCAAAATTCTTTACCTGCCAGGTGTGATGGCACATTCCTGTAATCCCAGTGGCTTGGAAGGCTGAGGCAGGAGGATCATGAGTTCAAAGCCAATCTCAGCAACTTAGTGAGGCACTAAGCAACTCAACAAGACTTTGTCTCTAGATAAAATATTTTTTAAAAAAGAGCTGAGGATATGACTCAGTGGTTAAGTGGTTGAATCCCTGGGTTCAATTTCTGGTATCCTGCAACAAACTAACTCTTTACTAGTTACCTGTATAATCTCAGCCTTCTGTATCTCTTCAGGCTCATCTCCACTATTCTCTCCTTTATACTCTACCCTGTAGCCATTCATGACCACTTTACAATCCCACATATGGACCAATGGAGTGGTAGTGTTACTACTAATAGCAGTATTTTTTGACAAGTGTTAGGATTGTGCCAGTCATTATTCTAAGTAGTTTCTGTATTGATAGTAGCTAACAATATAGTACATACCATGTATCAGAACCTTTCTAAGAGCTTTACACTTTGCCACATCCACCAGGAGAATCTTCTTAAGTTCCTTTAGACATTCAGACTCATAAGACCATAAGGCCACACTTACCATCATTCTACTCAAAAGTGTATAGGAACAGGGATCAAAGTTTGCCAGCAAAACAACATTAGGCATTCTTCTACAGTGAGACCTTGTACGTGTTCATAGAACTGTGTATAGTTGTCTAGGAGCTATTCTTTGCCTCTATTTCCCCAGGTACAAAGAAATGAGGTCCACATTTGGTATATGTAGGAGTTATCCTAGCTCAAAAGCCTCCCGTACCACAGGAGACATAGGCATAGTGTCTAGGGTCCTTGAAAGGGTCATGCTAAATTTCAAGAGTTACCATACTCATTGGGCTTCCAGCTAGGTATTTATAGTTCTTACCAGTCAGGAATTGCTGCTGCTGTTGTTGTTTTGCAGTGATGGACATTGAACTGGGGGCCTAATGCATACAAGGCAACCACTTTACCACTAAGCTATATGCCTTATCCTCAGAAATATTTTTTTTGTGGGGAGGGGGGTACCAGGGATTGAACTCAGGGGCCCTCAATCACAAAGCCACATCCCCAGCCCTATGTATTTTATTAGAGACAGGGTCTCAATGAGTTGCTTATCACCTCTCCGTTACTGAGGCTAGCTATGAACTCGCAATCCTCCTGCCTCAGCTGAGACACTGAGACACTGGGATGACAGGCATGCATCACTGCCCTAGCCCCAGAAATCAATTTTAACTTAAAGGAAAAACATTCCTTTATTAGGCTTTCAGGGATACATAATTAAATATTTAATCAATTGAAGTCTCATATAGAAGAGTCTCCATTTACCTACTCACATATTAACTCATTAATTCCTCATCACAACAAAATGAGATTGTTACTATTATTAACCCATTTTACAGATAAGGATACTGAGGTATAGAACATGAATCCAGGCAATATGAATCCAGCATGTACACTTTTTTAAATTTTATTTTTTAAATACATGACAGCAGAATGCATTACAATTCTTTATTTTTTTTTTTTGACAGAGAGAGAATTATTTTATTTTTCAGTTTTTGGTGGACACAACATCTTTATTTTATTTTATGTAGTGCTGAGGATCGAACTCAGCACCCCGTGCATGCCAGGCGAGCGCGTTACCGCTTGAGCCACATCCCCAGCCCTGCATTACAATTCTTATTACACATATAGAGCACAGTTTTTCACATCTCTGTTAGTATATAAAGTATGTTCACTCCAATTCGTATCTTCATAGTGTACTTTGGATAATGATATCCATCACATTTCACCATCATTGCTAACCCCCTGCCCCCTCCCTTTCCCACTGACCCCTCTGCCCTATCTAGAGTTCCTCTATTCCTGCATGCTCCTCCTCCCTACCCCACTATGAATCAGCCTCCTTATATCAGAGAAAACATTCAGCATTTGTTTTTTTAGGATTGGCTAACTTCACTTAGCATTATCTTCTCCAACGCCATCCATTTACCTGCAAATGCCATGATTTCATTCTCTTTTATTTCTGAGTAATATTCTATTGTGTATATATGCCACATTTTTATTTATCCATTCATCTATTGAAGGGCAACTAGGTTGGTTCCACAGTTTAACTATTGTGAATTGTGCTGCTATAAATATTGATGTGGCTGTGTCCCTATAGTATGCTGATTTTAAGTCCTTTTGGTATAGACCAAGGAGAGGTATAACTGGGTCAAATGGTGGTTCCATTCCCAGATTTCCAGGGAATCTTCGTACTGCTTTCCATATTGGCTGCACCAACTTGCAGTCCCACCAGCAATGTAAAAGTGTATCTCCCCCCCACACACATCCTTGCCAACACTTTTTGTTGTTTGTCTTCATAACAGCTGCCATGCTGACTGGAGTGAGATTATATCTTAGAGAAGTTTTGATTTGCATTTCTCTAATTGCTAGAGATGATGAACATTTTTTTCATATATTTGTTGATTGATTGTATTTCCTCTTCTGAGAAGTGTCTGTTCAGGTCCTTGGCCCATTTATTGATTGGGTTATTTGTTTTCTTGGTGTCTACCTTGCTCTTGGATAAGGAGAATTAATATTATCAAAATGACCAAACTACCAAAAGCACTATACAGATTTAATGCAATTCCGATCAAAATCCCAAAGGCATTCCTCATAAAATTAGAAAAAGCAATCATGAAATTCATCTGGAAAAATAAGAGACCCAGAATAGCTAAATCAAACCTTAGCAGGAAGAGTGAAGCAGGTGGCATCACTATACCAAATCTTAAACTATACAGCAGAGCAATAGTAACAAAACCAGCATGATATTGGCACCAAAACAGACTGGTAGACCAATGATACAGATTAAAGGACACAGAGACTAACCCACAAGATTACAATTATCTTATATTAGACAAAGGTGCCCAAAACATGCATTGGAGAATAGATAGCCTCTTCAACAAATGGTGCTGGGAAAACTGGAAATCCATATGCAACAAAATGAACTTAAACCCCTATCTCTCACCAAGCACAAAACTCAGAATGGATCAAGGACCTAGGAATTAGATCAGAGACTCTGCGTCTTATAGAAGAAAAAGTAGGCCTTAATCTTCATCATGTGGGATTAGGCCCCAACTTCCTTAATAAGACTCCTATAGTGCAAGAATTAAAACCAAAAATCAGTAAATGGGATACATTCTAGCTAAAAAGTTTCTTTTCAGCAAAAGAAACAATATGTGAGGTGAATAGAGAGCCTACATCTTGGGAGCAAATTTTTACCACACGCACATCTGATAGAGCACTAATCTCTAAGGTATGTAAAGCATGTACACATTTAATCATTCTGTTAGGCAGAGTAATAGCTCTCCAAAGATGTCCACATCCTAAACATCAGAATGTAACCATGAATATGTTATGTTCCATGGCAAGGGGGAATTAAATTTACCACTCAAATGGTTTTGAGTTGGGGAGATTGTCTTGGATTATCTGGTAGGTCCAATGTAACTATATGAATTCTCATAAATGAAAGAAGAGATTCAGTATCAGATTGGTACAGTGTGAGACATGGCCATGGCTTGCATTGAAGATGGAGGTAGGGCAGTGTGCCAAGGAATAAATGCAACCTGTAGAAGCTGAAAAGAGCAAAGAAAACAGATTTTCCCCTAGATCTTCAAGAAGGAATGCAGTCCTGCCAACATTTTGATTTTAGCCCAGTGAGACTCATTTTAGACTTGACTTCCAGAACTGTAAAATAATAAATTTGTGCTGTCAGCCACCAAATTTGTGATAATTGCTACAGGAGTAATAGGAAATTAATATAATCACTAAATCATAACTATATTTCCGGCAGCCAGGCTTTCTCGCTGCTGTTTTTCTTCTCTATCTAACCTTTTGCCTCCTTTTCCCATTTCTGGAAAGCCTTTCTTTAGCCCCCTTTTAGTCTATTGGTTGTTTCACCTCTTTGTTATCTTACTCTATAATACTACTTCTGTTGCATGCCAAATAATACATAGTATCTCCCTTCTTTCTTTCTTTTTTAAAATTTATTTATTTATTCTAATTTGTTATACATGGCAATGGAATGCATTTCAACTCATAGCACACATATAGAGCACAATTTTTCATGTTTCACAAAGTTCTACTCACCTCTCAAGATTTAATTCAGAGGCTGGGGTATAACACAGTAGTTGAGCATGTGCCTAGCATGTACAAAGCCCTAGGTTAAATCCCCAGCATGACAGTGATAATTAGGTAGGAAGATAGATTGATTGATTGATTGATTGATTTAACTCAAATATCACTCAATGATACCACTTGTTCATTTTGTCATAAGATTTACTCCCTTAATTATAAATGTTTACTCATCTGTTTCTGCCACTAAACATTCCTCCTTCTCATCTTCATATTCTTGGTACCCATTCTAGTATGTAGCACACAGTAAGAGTTTAAATAATATTTGATGAATAAATGGATTCTATCACTTGGAATTGTTATTGAAATATTATATTTATCCTGAAATTGAAAACATAGTTTTTCCTCATTAGAAACAAAAAATAAGAAAACAAGCTCACTGTGGCCACCATAAAAATTATAAGAGCTCTAGTGCTACTGATCAAATATTTATCCCTTTCAGCATTCATTCTCTCAAATAGTTATTAAATTTTAGCACTATTTCCATGGAAAATATCCTGGTTCTTTTTCCTTCTCTCACAAATTTTATGTGGGGAAAAAAATCAAATACCTGGCATAATATTTTAGAGCAGAGACTGGGATTCTATTATATGGTCCTAGACCTTTGAGACAAAGAAACTTGCCGGCTCAGGGGTCACTCTAGTTAAACTGGGCTAACTGGGCTGCACGAAATAACCACACAAGAGACACAAATACCTTTTTCTTTGGGGTTGCTGTGATGGCTCCTCTGACCTTAAGGGTCCGCAGAAAGAGAGAGAGCGAGAGCGCGCGCTGACCCCTTTTATTGAGGAGAAGCTATTCAAATGAGGCAAGGGGTCAGGTTTCAGGGGGCTGAGTCTATCTTTATGATGTCCACTGTCAGCAGGTTGACTGACACCTGGGTAGGCCACACCCAAGGGCACAGTAAGAGGAGGGGACACACACAAGGCACTTCCATGGAAGATTCTATCCTAAACAGGGCAAGGGGTTATATTACAAAGGAACAGGTGAACATAGCTTCACCCATGGGGCTGTAGCAAGACACACCCATTTCTGTGACTGAGCGCCTCAGCACCCAGCTGGGGAGTATAACTCAGTCACCCATAAGGTTGGCCTCCCACAGAAACTTATTTGGATCTACAAGGACTCTTTAGGTTTTTATTTTGTAAGCTACTTCTCAAATAAGAGTATTTCTATCCACCCTTCCACACTCTGCATATTCTTGCCTGCAAAAACATTCCAGAGCATTCTCTACCACATTCTTGGTCTTGAGAGACCCTTTATAAACCACAGAGGAACTTTTGAATCTAGAGATGGGTTAGATGAAAGAAAGCTGTATCTATTTGTCTTTTTGTTTCTTCAATCTGCACTCCAGTATGCAAGTTTGAGTCTTCAGACTCATAGAAGAGCCAGGGATAGTGACACATGTCTATATTTTCACCTACTGGAGGGGTGGGTGCTGAGGCAGGATGATTCAAAGTTCCAGGCCAGCCTCTGCAACTTAGTGACACCCTGTCTTAAAGAAAAAAAAAAAAAAAGGTGGTGGTGAGAGGGATATAGTTCAGTGGTAAAGTACCTCTGGGTTCAATACACAGTACTGGAAAAAAAAAAAAAGATTTTTTTTTTTCCCTTGATGTTTTTATACTTTCAGAGCTTTAGTCTGTTTTAATTCTTTGATCAGGCCAGAGTAAATTTCACTTTAGCTCAGAGCATGACTGTTTTATTAACAAATTTAAACTTGGTTTAATAAATTATATTACCCAGAGCATGAGTACATATAAATGCATAATTTACAATTTAGATTTTCTAAAGGTGAAAGTTTCAGAGAAACTTTCTAAAGAGAAACATTCTATGAGGAGAAACATTCTATATAGCAGTTTTGTTCACTGCCTTTGAAGTTAGAATAGGAAAGGAATTAAGATATAGAAGAACATAAGGAGATGCTGGCCAATTAATGGGAATTATCTATTAATTATTTTCAGAAAAGTTGCCGATTCTAGAGATTTTTTTCTATGAAGAACCTCTCCTCATATCCAAAGGATGATGTGAGTGTATTTAGAACTCTGAGTGAAAACTTTTTTTTTTTTTTTTAGAGAGAGAGAGAGAGAAAGAATTTTTTTTAATATCTATTTTTCAGTTTTCGGTGGATACAACATCTTTATTTTATTTTATGTGTGCTGAGGATTGAACCCAGAGCCCCGCGCATGCCAGGCGAGCGCATTACTGCTTGAGCCACATCCCCAGCCCTCTGATTGAAAACTTACTGGGAATGTCTTCTATCTGATTTGGAGTTTATGGAGTCAAGTTACTGTAGAATGTGGAAAAAAAATGGTTTTGCTCCAGTTTCTAAAAAAAATGAAAAGCATTGTTCTTATTGAATTTGTTTTGACATTCTTGCTGCCCCACACAGGTCAAGTTGCAAGATGGAACAAAAGAATAGAGCTAGAGGGTAATATGAGGCATTGACCAAAATGCTATAAATGTTAGGAATGGCATTGTTACTAGCATATGAAGCCTTTAAGTAAAGAATGTTATGTGGGATATGCATTCATTTCCATATTAAAAAGGCCATGTTGGAAATAAAATGTCATGGAGTTTAGAAAGGATGAGGCTTAAGATTGCCTGAAAATTAGTCTTCTGATTACTGTAAGAATTTGATTACAGTTCATATTATATTTATGCATAGGCATTTTTCTTTAGATCATTTGAGGTTAGGCTGTGTTTGAAACGAAGAAGTCTTTCGATATTGTAATAAGGGAGCCAGCTAGGGTTAGTTAGGACTGCATCTTAGCGGTAAAGTGATTGCTTAACATTTATGTGAGGCCTCAGGTTCAGTCCTTAACACTGCAAAAACAAAAACAAAAACAAACCCAAGTCCCAAATTCAAAAGAGAGCCAACAAGAGTTATAGGTGGGAACACTAATATCATTTTTTGGACACTATTGTATGCCAGAAACCTAAGCTATATTTATATACACATATGCGCGCGTGCACACACACGCACACACATAAATATGATTCCAATATATTCTGATGACTTGATTCAGTGTACACGTTCTCTGAAAATTAGCCAGGAAATATTTTTCCTCCTGGAAAAGGGTGTCTGGGTAGTTTTTTAATACTTTAAAATAAATCCAGATACTAATTTTGAAGAGCCAAAAATAAATATTTGATCATTGAACATTGTGGTTGATCAGAAATAGCTGTGTATATCTTTTTTCCTTTTGAAAAGCTATTTGTTATTTTTATCCTCCCTACCTCATTGGTATGTATAGGCTACTGAATGAAGTAGTTTCTGAAAAACTTTACAATTACATATTGCCCTTTTCTCTGTTTCAGTCAAGAACCTAGGTGATAGTAGCATTGGCCTGTAACATCCATTTTGGCAACATATGTGGCATGTTTATGTGCCCCCTATTTCTGCAGGGAGCTGCTTAAGAAATATGCTATATATTTTTTCCAATCTATAGTCACATCTGTAAACTGAAAATGAGGCATCTGATTTACAATTCCAAATAGATTGGTTATTTCCTAATATACATTATAAACTGTTATCTAAGTCTTATGCATCACAATGTTACCAGGAAAATGAAATTACTATTTTTAAAATAATTATGTTTTATGAATGTTAGATTTTTAAATGAACCTTCCAGATAAGTTCTTCCATTTCTTTCTCTCTCTTTTTTTTTTACATAAACTATTTCTAAAATAACAACAACAAAAAAAAACTCAATCTTTTAAAGCAACACCTAATTCCCCTATAGAGTATCACGTATAAGAATATTGGAAAACTAGGTAACAGAAGCTTATCTCTGAAAGTGAATGCCTGGGCTTGGGAAGCCTCATTGTTCTTTGACTATCATTGCTGCCACAGATGGAGAGCAGAGACCACTGCCTGCTTAAAAAAAAAAAAAAAAAAAAAAAGTACTGAGAAGGGACATAGCTGTTCTTCAGAGGTTAGTATAAGAAAAAACTCTTGATTTGCCAGAGAAGTCTGGAAGGGAAGCAGATGGTGGCAAGAAGGGCCCCTCCAGCTTACTCAGCTGCTTAGGGTGACCTCTTTAATATAAACCAACCAAGTAGCTCTCAGGGTAATGGGGCAGCATCATTTGTATTCCCTAATAACAATACTGCCCCTCACTTTGCAATCACTCACACCTTACCCAGTGTGTAAGCACCATCTGCTTCTTGTGAACTTACATAGGCCCTTTCCCTGACTAGTTGGAACTACCATTGAATGATATCTTTGGGAAATGTGATGTTTACAAATTACTTTCACTTGAATCTGATAGGCAAATAAGTATTATCTTCATTTGCATAATTAAGAAATTGAGGCAAAATAGAATTGAGGGATATTGGAATTATAACTAAAGTATTATGATTCTTGATCTCTTTGTTAATAGTCCACAGAGCCATTCCAGTGCTCTTAGTTTAGGTATTAGCATTTGAGTAAAATTTTCTGAAAAGGAAATTACTTATTTTGTAAATATTACCCTCAGTTTCAATCCTTCTCCTGTCTTCTGTTTTGCTAGGTGACTGAAAGGAGAGAAAGAAGGACTTTTGATGTAGCTAGTGGTAGAATGCTTGCCCAGCATGTTTAAGGCCCTGGATTCAATCCCTAGAACTGCATTAAAAAAAAAAAAGAGAGAGAGAGAGAGAAAAAAAAAACTTTTTCTGCTGGTATATTGCCATGACCTTCCAGAAAACAGGAATTAAGTGAAAAGGTCTAATTTACTCTGTGTAATTTCATCAAAACCAAATTTATTTACAAGGCAGCGTTCTCATTCAATGGAATTACATAGTTTATATATTTGCATATGTATTATATATATGAATATACATGTTATATATTTAAACTGACCCCCCAAAATATATGTTTTTTAAAAACCACATTTCTTCTTTTCCCTGCCATTGACCGAAATGACACTCATTTCCATGCATTAGCACCTGCCTAGGGGCCTACTGAATCAAAAGAGCAGTGAGCAAAGTGCTTTTAATTGTCCTAGCTTTGCTAGAGCTTTTCTTGCTCTCAGAAACACAAAAGACTGAATGGTGTTAGAGGGCTGTACTGAGAAGTGTTTTCCTTTAAAACTCTAAGCAGATGATTCAGTTACTGTGGCGGGACATTGTCTTGTACAGATGAGTTCATGAGCCCATCTTCATTCCAACTATGAGAGTATCACAAAGCAATTGTGAGTTGCAGTTGCCTTAAATAATTACCCAGGAAAACCAGGCAAATGTCAGAGTTTACTGATTTGTCATTAATGCAGGACTCTGTCCTCTTAGAATTGTACTTTCTAATTACTTGAATAAAGTTTTGTGTACAAAATTTATACGAATATTGTCATATTCACTGTAACAAAGTGTTTAACAGGCTGTGGAACCAATCTGTTCAAATCCTGACTCTACATTTTGCAAGTTGTATGTATGATCTTAAACAAGTTCCTTTATCTTCCCTGAGCCTGTTTCCTTTTCCAAAAAAGAGAATAATAGAATTTACCTTGTAGAGTAGTTGTGGGAATTTAGTTAATACACAGAAAGCATTTAGAATACTATGTGGCATGTAGTAAGTGTCCAGAAAATGTTAGCTAATAAAACTGTTTATGTTTTTAAAAACTGGTTATAAAAATTGGCAGAAACATGGGGCTGAAGTTGTGGCTCAGCAGTGGAGTGTTCATCTAAACACGTGCAAGGCCCTGGGTTTGATCCTCAGCACCACATAAAAATAAAATCAAGGTATTGTGTCCAATTACAACTAAAATAAAATATTTTTTAAAATTGGCAGAAACAACCAGACATGGTGGAGCATCTCTGAGGAGGCTGAAGAAGGAATATTGCAAATTTGAGGCCAGCCTTGGCAATTTAGGGAGATCTTGTCTCAAAATTAAAAAAAGAGAGAGAGAGAGAGAGACAGGGATGAAGCTCAGCGGTAATAGAAGCCCTAGATTCAATCCCCGTTATGGGTGGCGGGGCACAGAGACACAATTATAAATTACAGAAAATAATCTTGGTGTATCAATATTGTTAACATATATAAATTATTGTTTGCTCACCATTCCAATAAAATTCTTTATTTATTTGCTGATTTCATTTTAATCACAAAATCAGGAATTTCTTAAACATGCCTAGTCCTTTCTGGATTAAGATATGAATAAATTTACATCTAATGTAAATTAAAGATGCAGTTTAGTGTTCATTTCTAATCAGTATTCATTTATACTTAATTTTTATCTACAAACAGACACTTATTAAGCTATTACAGTATGCCTAATGAAAATATAGAGATGAAGAAGATATAACCCTTGCTTTCAAGAAGTTCACAATCTAAAGGGAAAGGGCAAACATAAAAATTATTAATTATGTTGATAGTTGTTATGGTTTAGATGTGGTGTTCCCTGAAAGCTCACATGTGAGACAGTGCAAGAAGGTTTGGAGGAGAAGTGATTGGGTTATAGCCTTAGCCTAATCAGTGAGGTAAGCCTGGATGGGATTAACTAAAGTGGTAGAGTGTGGCTGGAGGAGGTGGGAATTGGGGCGTGGCTTTGGTGTATATATTTGTATCTGGAGAGTGGTTCGTGAGTCTCTCTGCTTCCTGATGTGAGCTGTTTCCCTCTGCCACAGTCTTCTACCACGTTGTTCTGCCTCATCCTGAGCCCCGAGGAATGGAGCTGGCCTTCTCTGGACTAAGACTTTTGAAACCATGAGCCTCAAATAAACTTTTCCTCCCCTACAGTTGTACTAGTCAGTTCCTTTAGTCACAGCTATTTAAAAAAAAAAAAAACTGATTAAAATGATAGTCAAGTTCTAATAGATATGACCAATGAAAAATGAAAGCTCAGGAAGAAACACTTAACTAGTTTTCTAGGAATCAAGGAAGACTTCTAAAAATAGGTAGTATTTAAGTCAAGAATTCAGAATGAAAAGGAAATGAGGTCATGCCTGCTCTAGGGAAGTTCACACACAAAGGTATAGATGCTAAGAAAATGGAGAAAACATACCATAGTATCCAAGTACGTTGGTGTGTTTCATGTGTTGAGATGTAGTGGGGAGCAAGTCTGAAGAACTGGAAGCTACATCATAAGAAATATGAACTTTATCGTATATCAGTGGGAAACCATGGAAAGATTTAAAGCAATTCAGTTCAGCAAATATTTGTATAAATGTTAATTCTGTGCCAGATTCTGTGTTAAATACCAGAAACATAAGATAAATAGGTCACAGTTTTATAAGAATGATATGATTTTCTTTATCTTTTGAAAAGATCATTCTGTTATGTTACAGAAGAGTAGAGGAAATAAAATTTGGAGGAAGGAAGATTAGTTAATCTAAGCAAGACATTATGATCTTGAGTTGAGTCGTTGTTTAAGGAAGTTAAAGAGAAAAGGCTGGAATGGAACCAGGTCGTGGCGCATGCCTGCAATCCCAGAAGCTTGGGAGGCTGAGGCAGGGGGATTGCAAGTTCAAAGGCAGCCTCAGTGACAACAAGGCATTAGGCAACTTAGTGAGACCTTATCTCTAAATAAAAATACAAAAAAAGGAGGGCAGGTGCTGGGGATGTGGCTCAGTGGTTGAGTGCCCTTGAGTTCAATCTCCAGTACCCACCCCCTCTGCAAAAAAAATAAATAAAGGTTAGAATGGAGAGATACTTAGGAAGCAGAATCCCAGGATTTAGTGACATTTTGGATGTGGAACTGGAGAAGCTGAAGATTAATTCCAGAGCAAAGGCTCCCACTTGTCTCTGTGGCCTATTGCATGCCACTTTATCCCTTCCTGTTGGGTTTTTCAGTTATATTCTTTGTTCTTTCTGCCTCAGCCCCTCTGCATATTCCCTCTCCCCTCCTTTCTCTCTCTTCTCCCTATAGTCCTCTGTATCATTATTACCATTTCCCTTCCTTTCACTTAATTAATTCTTCCTTCTTCTATCAAATTCTACTCAAGATGTTATTTCCTCAAGGAACTCATCACCTCTGCTCTGAAACCAAGTCAGGTATACCCAGTTGATACTATCCTATCATTCTGTACTTCTTTATATATAACTCTAGATGGACATAGTACCTTTATTTTGTTTATTTTATTTTATTTTTTATGTGGTACTGGGGAATGAACCTCACAAGTGCTAGGCAAGTACTCTATCACTGAGTTACAACTCCAACCCCCATTCTGTACTTATTTATTTGCAGAATTTGTTGTTTAATATCCCTCTCCCTAACTAGACTATAAATCCCGTAAGACCAGGAATCATTAAGTCTTTTTAACAGATGTATACATGAGGCCTAACACAGTAAATATTAAATAATTATTAGTTGAATATGTTAGCCTTTATTTAAGGCTTTTTTTTTTAAGAAGGGAAAAGAGCCACATATGGTGCACAACCTGTAATCCCAGCTACTCAAGAGGCTGAAACAAGAAGATTGCAAGATTGAGGTCAGCCTGGGCAATTTAGCAAGACCCTGTCTCAAAATAAAAAAACAAAAAATGTTGGGAGTGTAATTCAGTGGTAGAGTCGCACTCCACCCACCCACCCACCCACTGTAGACTCAGTCCCCCTATGAGCCAAGAGATTAACTTATTTCTGGGTTTTTGTCTCTTCAAATTTCCCGTGCTCCCAAAGGGAAAGACAATTGCTGAGTTTTTGGTTACCATATTGAATCTGGACAGGAAACTGCATGTTGAATATTCTCTGTCATTTATCTCTGTTAGGATTCCATTTTTCTATTAGTTTGGTAATTGAGTGAGTATTATGGTAGCAGGCCATATATTAAAAAGATTAAATTTTTTTAAAAAGATTAAATTTAGTTAGTATGATTTAGCAATATCCTAATTTTAGAATTTTTTTTCAAGAAGCAATACCAGGCATCACTCTGATTTTCCTAATCTATGAAAATGACATTGATGTTTTAGAAACATAATGGAAATAAAATTTAGTTGTTAGAAGCTTAGATTCTGAAGCCAGACTTCCTGGGTTCAAATCTTAGCTCTGCCCCACTTTCTTTACCAGCAAATAGGAATAATAATAGTACTAAGCACATAATATTGTGGTAAGTATTAAATGATTAAATATATATATATATATTTAATGTTATAATATACATATAAAAGTGTTAAGAAAAAAAGTACCTAGTACATGATAAGTACTCAAAATATTATCACGTAAAATTATTTATTTTCTTTCTTGATTAAAAGAAGCAATTTATTGTATGTATTCAGGAAGTAAATTGAATTGAAAGAAACACTATAAACTTATTTTTCCTAGTTTTTATAGCCCAAGTTGTTTCGGGATGTGAAATCATGATCATTTCAATTTCTATTCTCATGACGATAATCATGCAATGAAATTAGGACAAATCATGTAACTATTCTGAGTTGCTTCCTCATCTATGAAATGATTATCTCTTAGGATCTTTGTTCATTCTGGGCAGAATCTTTCCTTTTAAATGAATATAAACTCCACAGTCATAAAAATTAAAGTGTCTTCATTTGGTATGATTAACAGCTAAGGTACCAGGTAGTTTCATATGAAAATAATATTTGAATTAAGCCATGAAGAATATGATTTTCTTATTTGGAAACGCACACATGCATACTGCATTATATATATGTATATATTATATGTTTATATATAACATATATGTATTAATGTATGTCCAAATGGTCCTTAGTACTTTCTGTTCAATCTCTGGTTCCATTCAGCCTATACCTTGGATTCCCTCAGTCTTAATGTGGAAAAAGAAAATTGTTAATGAACAATTTCAGTTAATTTCTTTTGCTTCTTGTGCTACTGTTCAGTCTAAAAGTCAAGAGAATCAGAACTCTTTTTAATCCTTGAACTACTCATAGGTTTTAAACAATTTCTTCCTGATCTTGAGGCTCTTAGAGCTCTTGGTTCATATTTATGCATGGTAATCTTTAGCAAGGAACCTCCTGTAAAGTGCTTGGTTGTTAGGGCCCTATGAGGCCATTTTGGCACATTTTTTGAATCTTGCTTAAGTAACATATAGAGCATGTTGAAGGAAAAGAAAGCATGACACACTTACAAGGTGATAGAGCTCATATAATAGTAGGTATTTATAGAAAAAGATTTTCCTAGAAGTTGAGATGTCAGAGCCCTGTGATATGTAATCAAGAAGGAGCTATGGAACAATTTTATTGTAGTATTTCTAAACAATGTAGAGGTCAGGAAGAGAAACTATCTTAACCACAGGATAGATAGTTGAAACAAAGCATCTCTTTCTCAGGGTAAGCCTTGCTTTGTGATTTGGGGCTGAGGATGGAACACTGCTTGCAAAACTAAACAGGAACTCTTTGAAAGTATTTTGTGTTTTATTCTGGGTCTGTTCAGTGTTAAAGCATTTGAGAGCTTTTTCTTTTTTTTTTTTTTTAACTTGTGTATGAAGTGATAGAGCCACAGGGGTACTGCTCCCTGATTGCCTATTTTCTTCAAAAACAAGTCTCTACAAAATCAGGTCTACTATCCCTGACTGTTTTGCACCCCCAAAAAAAGGCAGGCTGAGAAAGGAAGGAAATATGGATGTTGACCCTTATGGCTTGCTACAGCCACTAGTGAAGCAAACATCATATGTAGCTTCCTTTTGTGCCTGGCTACTCCCTCTCCCCCTACTCCATTCAGTATTTTAATCACTTCAAGTCCTAAAACTGTTTTAAAAGTCTATATAATTCTTGGGCATTTGAGTATTTGATAAGTAGGATGATTTCACAATATCTGTGGGGTTTGAAGGATTATTGCAAAGGTAATATTCAGGAAAACTGTTTATAAAATAGTTTACTTTTCTCATGAGTTCTAAGCAGTTTGTGTGGTTGTTTCTGTTACTTCTTTTGTTATGAGCCCACCATATTCCAAGTACAAGCTAGCCACTTTGCATAGTTTTTTTCCCCTTTATTTTATAGGTAAGAGAAAGTGAGAAAGTTAAAAAAAATAATAATGATATACAAAAGCACTCCTAATGAAATAATAGGTGGAGAAGGTGATGACTGTTAAAAATCATGATATGAAAACCTTAAGGGACTTTTTAATAGATGGATCAGTCCTACAACACCAGAATCTACTGATCAATCCTAACCTCAGAAAAAAAAAAAAAAGACAAGCAATCAGGCATTATGTCTCCTGATATGATGCAATATAAAGTATTACAACCTATGAAGTAATTTCAACAAGAAATTATAACCTATGCAGTAATTTCAACAAAAACAAAAAAATCTGATCAAGTCTCTACAGCAATTATTTTCAATAAATAATTGACATATGGGGGAAGAAAGGGAACTTGTAGCTTAAGGGACATATCAATCATAGTAAATATCTAAGCCTTGTTCACATTCTGATTTGAACAGATCTCCTTTCTTCCTTTTTTCTTTTTTAAAGGTCAACTATGGAACTCTTAATACCAGATATTTGATGTTAAGGAATTATTACTAATTTTAAGTTCCTCTCTTTTAGTAATGCACACAGAGATGTTTACCAAAGAAAGGATATTTCTGGAATTTGCTTCAATATAATCCATGGGAGATTTGAATTGTATTGAGGTGGGAATTGGGAATGGGTAAATTAAATAAATTTGTCTTTTGTTAATATCATTGAAGCTGAGTGATGAACATACCTGGGGACTCATACTGTTCTTCAGATGCCTTTTTTTGTTTTGTTTTAAATAAAAGTTAAATATTAATGGGTACTCAATAAATACATGGTGGAATCAAAAAAGTTTTTAAAAATCAGGCTTCTATGTGTTTTCTTAAATTGGTAGATTATTGATGGACATGTTTATAGCAATTAGGTTTGCAATGAGTAACATTTCATTGAACCTATTCTATGTAGCTTTATTCTCAGGAGTAATGATACTTTTTAAAAATGTTATTAGGTTACAATAAGGCAAGAAGTATGAATATTTGAAACCAACTTTTCCTTTATCTTCTAAGAGATATGATGGGGAAAAGGAGCTACCAGCAAGGAAACTTCCACTGAGCTAGTCAGAGCCTTCTGCCTTTCAGTTGGGCCTAGTCCTGGCGCCTGAACTGTACCAATGTTAATACAGTTGATGGAACCCAAATATTTATTCAGCTCGAATGAACATGTTCCCAAGAGCATCATGAGCCTTAGCCAAAGTCTCTAGGGAGCCATATATGATTAGCTTTTGAAAAATTTTTTGCATAGAGTTTCTCAGTTGTTTTAACATTGACCTGCGGTGGAGACAGCTGGAATCTAAATTGAAACTTGACATTTTCATTCAAATTCTAACTTAATCTAGAGGGCTCAAACCATTATCAATGTTGTTAAATTGAAATTCTAGTGTTTTGGTTCTTATGGATCTGGGAATTGAACTCAGGGCCTCATGTCTGCTAGGCAAACACTAAGCCACATCCCCTAGTTCAAAATTTTAGAATTTTAATAAGCCTGAAAGTTATTTTCCAATGTTTCTAGTTGCATTGTTTTATAGTTTATAATTCAATTAGTTAATTATAGTACTGATTGACATATAATATGCTATTATATAGACAAAGTATGGTGTAATAATTAAGAGTGATCTGGCTGGATGTGATCTGGCTTTGACACTTACTAGAAGAGTGATCTTAATTATTAAACCTCTCTATGCTTGTATTTCCTCATACATAAAATGGAAATAATAATAATTAGAATTTCCAGAGAAACAGAACCAGTATGAGATACATAGAGGTAGAAGAGGGAGAGAGATTAATATTTATTTCAAGGAATTGGCCTGTTTGAAGTCTGAAATCTGTAGAGTGGACGGGAAACTTTTGTGCTCTGATGTTGCAGTCTTTTGGTTTGTTCTTAATCTACATGACTGCTTTTTTTTTCCCTTTAATCTACACTACTGCTTTTTTTTTTCTCTGATGTTGCAGTCTTGAGGCAGAATTTATTCTTTCTCTTCAGAAATCTGTTTTGCTTCTAAGGTCTTTCAGTTCATTGGATGAGGCCCACCCACACTATTGAGGATTTAGTCAGACAAATTTCCTTTGTAGGTGTGGTTAACACCTACAGTATACCTGCATATCAAAACCTAAAGTAGCTGGGTGTGGTGGCGCATGCCTGTAATCCCAGCCTCAAAATCACCCTCAGCAATTTAGTGAGGCACTTAGCAACTCAAGGAGACCCTGTGTCTAAATATAAAAAAAGGCTGGGGATGTGGCTCCCTGGTTAAGCACCCCTGGGTTCAATCCTCAGTATCAAAAACAAGCAAACAAAAAAAAACCTAGAGTAGTGTTTTAATAGCTATGTACTATAACCTAGTCAGATTAATACATACAACTAACCATCATAATATCAGTTCATAAAACTATGATAATTAAATGAATTAATGTATACATAGCATTCAGAACTGATCCTAACACATATGAGGCACTCATAAAGTACAAGTAACAGAGCTTTGCTGCCTATTGATGACAGATGAATGGATAAAGAAATTATGATGTATATGCACAATGGAATATTACTCAGCCATAAAGAAGAATGACTTTATGACATTTGTCAATAAATGGATAGACTGGAGACTATCATGCTAAATGAAATACCCCAATACCAGTAAAACCAAAGGTCAGATGTTCTCTCTGATATGTGGATGCTAACCCACAACAAGGGGGTAGAGAAGAAAATAAAAGTTCAGTGGATTAGACAAAGGGGAATGAAGGGAAGGGAGGGAGGATAGGAATTGGAATGACAGTGGAATGAATCTGATATAACTTTCCTATGTACATATATGAATACACTGCAGTGAATCTCAACATTGTGTACACCCACAAGAACTGGGATCCTAATTAGAATAAGATATATTCCATGCTTGTATAAATATATCAAAATAGATTTTACTGTCATGTATAACTAAAAAGGACAAATAAGATAAAAATAAATTTCAAAAAGAGCTTCTTTGCGTAAAATCAGCTAATATTTATTAAGTACCTATATTAGGCAGAGTTTTGGGCCCAACATGGTGGGAGATTGAGTGGTAATCATTGTAGAATCATAATCTGTCTGCACTTAGAGTGAACCTTAATGTGCATCTAGACAAGCCTCATTCTAAAAATGAGAAAGGTGATTCATAATATTTTTTCCACGCAACTTGAGTATTTTTTTAATATTTATTTTTTAGTTGTAGTTGTGGCACTGAGGATCGAACCCAGGGCCTCGCATGCACAAGGCAAGCGCTCTACCACTGAGCCACAACCCCAACCTGAGGTTTTTGTTTTTTTTTTTAAAGTAGTGGTTGTGTTAGTCAACTTCACAATCATATAAGGAAATACCTGAAGCAATTAACTTCTAGAGAAAAGATCTGTTTTGACCTGCAGTTCTGAAGGTGCCAAGATCAAGTGGCCCCATGGTTTTAGGCCTCTAGAAGAGCAATATATCATAGTAGGAGTGTGTGGAAGAGCAAACCAGTCACATTTAGATCTAGGAAGCAGAGAGAGAGACTGAGAGATCAGTTTTCCACAATCTCCTTTCACAGAATACCCCTCAATGATCCAAAGACCTTCCTTAAACCTCACATCCTAAAGGTCCACAGAGCCTTCTGGTATTACCACCCTGGGGACCACCCTTCTGGTAGTACCATCCCTTTACACGTGAACCTTTGGGTCTTATTTTAATTAACATAATTGTCTGAAACTTGAACTTTGTAAAGTTTTTTCTGTATTTTTAAATTTCATCTAATCATAATGGTAGCTCTTAAGCTTACATATGCACCTTTTATTATTTGGAAAATCTTCTTGTCAGAAGAATTTTACATATATATGTATATATACACATCATATAAACCATAAACAAATAATATTATAGAATGTATTGCTATCTTTTTAAATAAAGATTATTTAAAACTTCTTTCTGGTTCACAGTGTACAGTCCAGTTAAATTAACCTCACCTCCTCATTTCCTTCTCAGAGAATTTGTCACTGATATACAGAAATGCCTTTGATTTATCGGTGTTGACTTTATATCCTGATACTTTGCTGAATTCATTTACTAGTTCTAGAAGTTTTCTGGTGGAGCTTTTTGGGTCTTCTAGGTATAGAATCATATCGTCAGCAAATACTGCTAATTTAAGTTCTTCTTTTCCTATACATATCCCTTTAATTTCTTTTGTCTGTCTAATTGTTCTGGCCAGTGTTTCAAGAACTGTGTTAAATAGAAGTGGATAAAGAGGGCATTCTTGTCTTGTTCCAGTTTTTAGAGGGAATGCCTTTAATTTTTCTCCATTTAGAATAATGTTGGCCTGAGGCTTAGTGTAGATAGCTTTACCATGCTGACATATGTTCTTGTTATCCCTAGTAGCCTCAAAAAAACTCAAGTACTTGGGAATCAATGAAAGAGGTGAAAGATCTATACAATGAAAACTACAGGATACTAAAGAAAGAAATCAAAGAAGACCTTAGAAGATGGAAGATCTAGCTTGCTCTTGGATAGGCAGAATTAATATTATCAAAATGACCATACTACCAAAAGCACTATATAGATTTAATGCAATTCCAATCAAAATCCCAGTGTCATTCCTCATAAAATTAGAAAAAGCAATCATGACATTCATCTGGAAAAATAAGAGACCCAGAATAGCTAAAGCAAACCTTAGCAGGAAGAGTGAAGCAGATGGCATCACTATACCAGATCTTAAACTATACAGCAGAGCAGTAGTAACAAAACCAGCATGATATTGGCACCAAAACGACTGGAAGACCAATGTTACAGAATAAAGGACACCGAGACTAACCCACAAGATTACAATTATCTTATATTAGACAAAGGTGCCCAAAACATGCATTGGAGAATAGATAGCCTCTTCAACAAATGGTGCTGGGAAAACTAGAAATCCATATGCAACAAAATGAACTTAAACCCCTATCTCTCACCACGCACAAAACTCAAAGTGGATCAAGGACCTAGGAATTAAATCAGAGACTCTGGGTCTTATAGAAGAAAAAGTAGGCCCTAATCTTCATCATGTGGGATTAGGCCCCAACTTCCTTAATAAGACTCCTATAGTGCAAGAATTAAAACCAAGAAATAGTAAATGGAATACATTCTAGCTAAAAAGTTTCTTTTCAGCAAAAGAAACAATATGTGAGGTGAATAGAAAGCCTACATCTTGGGAGCAAATTTTTACCCCTCACATATCAGATAGAGCACTAATCTCTAGAGCATATAAAGAACTCAAAAAGCTAAGCACCAAAAACACAACCCAATCAATAAATGGGCCAAGGACCTGAACAGACATTTTTCAGAAGAGGATATACAATCAACAAATATATGAAAAAAATGTTCATCATCTCTAGCAATTAGAGAAATGCAAATCAAAACTACTCTAAGATATCATCTCACTCCCGTCAGAATGGCAGCTGTTATGAAGACAAACAACAATAAATGTTGGTGAGGATGTGAGGAAAAAGGTACACTCATACATTGCTGGTGGGACTGCAAATTGGTTCAGCCAATATGGAAAGCAGTATGGAGATTCCTTGGAAATCTGGGAATGGAACCACCATTTGACCCAGCTATCCCTCTCCTCGGTCTATACCCAAAGGACTTAAAATCAGCATACTACAGAGACACAGCCACATCAATGTTTATAGCAGCACAATTCACAGTAGCTAAACTGTGGAGCCAACCTAGATGCCCTTCAGTGGATGAATGGATTTAAAAAATGTGGCATATATACACAATGGAACTGTGATGAACTGTGATGTTAGTCAGATCTGACTCTAATCCTACATCTACCACTTGCTAGAGTTTTGGACAAATTACTTAAACTTTCTGAGCCTCACTTTACATTCTTTTAAGATAAGGAAAATAATGACTTCTTAAGGTTGTTGTGATGTTACATTACATACACAACACAGTTCTGGAATGTAGTAGGTTCTTAACAAATATTTGATGTTCTCCTTGTTTTTTTGTTACCACCCCGAGGCCTAGAAGTCCTATACCTAAGGTCTTATTAAACTTTTGTTGAATGACTGAATGATTAAATGAATGCATATTCTTGTGAGAAGAATTTTACATATATATGTATATATACACATCATGTAAACCATAAACAAATAATATTATAGAATGTATTGCTATTAGTTTTACTTTTTTCAGTTTAGTTGTAACTTAAAAATGTATTCTGTCTGCCTGTCAAAGTTATTGGTGCTTTGTGTCTATTGAGTAGAGATGGAATTCTAAGTAGTTTCACTGCACCAATCTCTGCCTTCCATATCTTAGAAGGATTTTTTGCCTTTAAGATATTCCATGTGGTCACCATTTTGGAATTGTATTTTTTCCCCAGTACTGGGTATGAACCCAGAGGAACTTTACCACTCAGCTACATCTGAGAGCTTTAATTTTTTATTTTGAGAACAGGGTCTTGCTAAGGTACTGAGGCTGGCCTTGAACTTGTGATGCTCTTGCCTCAGCCTACCCAGTAGATAGAATTACATGTGTGCACCCTCACACCCATCACTTGTATGGTTTAAGGAATAAATGTTGTCCTTGATCATCCTCCTGTCCTTCCTTGTGGCATTCTTTTGGTTTCACTTTCATTTATAGCATTCCCTTTAGATTTTACTGATACTAATTGTAGACTTAACTTTACCTACCATTTAGAGCTCAAAATCTACTATAGGAAATTCTTATGGGGTTTCTTTCCTTATTTATATTTGTGACAATGTAGAAGCTATGAACACTCCCCCCAGAAAAATGTACATATGGACAGGTGGGATAGAATATACCTATAATCCCTGAAACTTGGGAGGGTAAGGTAGGAGGATTGCAAGTTTGAGGCCAGCCTCAGCAACTTAGCAAGACCCTAAGCAACTTAGTGAGACCATGTCTCAAAAATAAAAAGGGCTGAGGATGTGACCCAGTGCTAAAACACCCCTGGGCTTCATCCTCAAATTCCAAAAATAAATAAACATTTCAAAAAAAAAATAAAATTTAAAAATTTAACAAAGTACAGTTTGTCTTCACTTATCACCATTTCTCCTTTAACTCTGTAGAAAGTACAAGTGTACAAACAAAAGTTCTTATATTAGTTTAGGAGGTTTGTGGACTCCTTTTCTAGATTGTGTGTTTCTTCAGAGCAGTACCTGAGTTTTATTGACCTCTGTGTCTATTGCAAGCCTACACCACACATAAGGGATACTCATTAAATTGTTTGTGAATTGATGAAAGTAAGACTCTTAAAGTTTCTTACTATAGAATCTCTAAACAGGAATTTCTTTTTTTATTGTTGTTTCCTTAGGCTTTCATCTGAGTGGCACAGTAACTGAGCCACCCACTGCTTCTGAACCAGCAGTGACTTACAAAGTTGCAATCAGTTTTGATCGATGCAAAATCACTTCAGTGACATGTGGCTGTGGGAATAAGGACATATTCTACTGTGCTCATGTGGTAGCACTCTCACTCTACAGGATCCGGAAGCCAGACCAAGTCAAATTGCGTCTTCCTATCTCGGAAACCCTTTTCCAGATGAATAGGGACCAGCTACAGAAGTTTATTCAATATTTAATCACGGCACACCACACTGAAGTTCTTCCTACTGCACAAAAGCTGGCAGATGAGATTCTGTCCTCCAACTCAGAAATCAACCAAGTGAATGGTAATTGTATAACATTTTTCTTGCTAAAAATGGTTATTTTCACCACCATTGTCACTAAGCAACCCTCTTCTCTGTACCATAGTGCTTTACTATATTTTTAGAGGTTGGGATATTTCTGCAATTGTAGTCATTTAACCTTACAGTTCATTCTGTCCAAAAACTCTGTGTTTAATTCATAGTTTCTTAAAGCAGTCAAATTGTAACATCCTTGTATGCATATGTAGAGGGCAAAAGACTGGAAGGAAATTCATGATAATATTAACAATGGTAATCTATGGATATTAGAATTATAGGTATGGTTTTTAATGCTTTAGTGTAATTTCTATAATAAGTATATGTTATTTTTATAATTTAATAAGAACATTTATGTTTAAGAATGAAAAAAATGGTTCCTTAGATTTAATAATTCTCTCAGGACTAGTCTCACTAGACAGCCTGATGTTAACCTGGTGCCTCAACCCATACAATGATTTGTCTCATAATGATTTATAAAAGACATCCTTTCCAATTTGTCTTCACTTATCACCATTTCTCCTTTAACTCTGTAAAAAATTCAGAATATAAAATATTATTTAGTTAGTAGACCCACTTTACCATTTACTAGAAGGTAAGTAGTTTGATTCTCACCTACTTTTTTTCTTTTAATATTTTTTTAAATGTAGATGGAAGAAATACGTTTATTTATTTATTTTTATGTGGTGCTGAGGATCAAACCCAGTGCCTCACACATGCAAGGCAAGTGCTCTACCACTGAGCCACAACCCCAACCCTCATTCTCATCTATTTTTATGAAAAGGCTAAAATATTCTAACCAGTGAGCCAGCATAGGGGCATTATAATTTTATTAAATCAAGAGCTTTTTAAAAAATCTTTTAGCTGGAATTTGAAGAACAGCTGAAGAAGCCAATTTTGAACTCCAGTCGTAGTTTATCTTGTTAAAATGATCTATGGTCTTGTTCGTTCATTCCTAAATACAGTCCCCTCCTCTGCTCTCTGAACTTTGAACATTGATATTTCTTATTTAGTCTCATTTTCTCTCTCTTTTTTTTTTTTTTTTTTTACTTTTCATGATCACTATCTCAGATACATCCTTGACTTCAAATGTCATCTTATACTATGACTCATAGATTTTATTTCCCCAGCCCAGATTTTCTGAGCTTTAGGCTTTATATCCACCTGATTGATCTTAGGATGTCTCTGTAATGTTAAACAATCCTAAGATCAGCATATCTAAATGTGAATTTATGATCCTCTTCCCTAAACTTGCTTATTTTCCTGTATTTACTATCTCAATAATTAGCACTACTGTTTAGTTACTAGATTGTGATGGAAACCTCATAGTTAACCTTGGCATCTTTCTTTCCTATATTCCACGTGCATTCCACTGCAAGATCTGTTAATTTTACCCCTTAAATATATTTCATCATTTTCTACTTTTATTGATATTGTTGTCACCTTAAATTAATCAGTCTCTCATCTAGATTGCCACATAGCCTTCTGACTGGTCTTTCCATATCTATCATTGTTCCCTTCTGTTCCATTCTCTGTACAGCCATTCAAAGTAATTTTTCTGTAACTGCAGATATTGTGATATCATTTATCATTTAAAATCCTTTAGTGGCCTCATTTTTCTGGATGCGTGATCTGGCTTTTGTCTTCATTTTCACATGATATTCTTTCTTTTTAAGGGAATATCTCCTTCTGTCCTCTCTTACTATCCCATTCCACTTACAATGGTTATATTTAATGAACAGAATGACTTATGACTTAATGCTGTTTTCAAACAAAAAATACAGTATTTCCTCCTCTCAGTGCCAGACTAATTTCCATTTATTCCTCAGGTGTCATCTTAAATGAGACTTTCTCAAGGAAAGCCTCCTTTGACCCATCTTTCTTTCTACAGAAAAAAAAAAAATGTGTACATGTGGCAGGTGAGGAAGTTGCTCAGTGGTAAAGTGTTTGCCTAGCATATGTGAGATCCTGGGTTCAAGCCCCAGCAATGCAAAAAAAAGAAAGAAAGAAAAGTACACATGTGATCATTTACTTAACATCTCCCTCCCCAACTAGTCTATAAGCTCCATGAAAACAGGAACCTTATCAATTTTGTTTACCACTGTGTTCAACCTCAGGGCTACAAATGCCCCAAGTATACTGTTTACTGATCCCAAAGGAAGAACTTGGAAGACTCAGTGGAGAGGTTTTAGGCATTTTATTACTTACTCACTCTTTGGCAGCAGCAGACTGGGATACAGTGGAGGACCTCACTGCACCTACAAGTAAGAACCCCAGTTATTGACTTACTCCCTTTTTTGCTGCAACCACCCATTTTGGCAGCTCGGTTTCTCCCCTCCTGGGTCCATTGTAGACCAGTAAATAGTTACACTATTTACCTTTTTTTCTCTCCTATCAAATAAGCACATCTGGCTGGGCAGAGTGGCACCACCTGTAATCACAGCAATTGAGAGGCTAATGCAGGAGGATCACAAGTTTGAGATCAGCCTCAGCAATTTAGTGAGACCTTGTCTCAAAAATAAAAAGGACTGGAAATGTGGCTTAGTGGTAAAGCACCTCTGGGTTCAGTCTTTAGCGTCTAAAATGAAATAAGCAAAACCTTCTGAAATTTTTCTGCTAGTGATTCTCAAGGGCTTTGTCTTATCCAGTGGTACTAAATATTTATAAATTGTACCTTATTTCTTCCACAGGTACTGAGACTACCACCATGTGGGTCCCAAGTGTTCTTCACTTTTCTCCATGTCCCTTCACATCCTTAGAGAGTTGTCATTCCATGCCTCCAAACCAGTTGATTAAGGCCTACTTCTTCAGGAAACTAAGTCCTAATCCTGCTTTTTCATATCCTATTGAATAACAGAAGGGTGAAAAATGGTATTCAAACCATCCTTGCACTCTGCTGCTGGGACACCATTGCTATTCTGTCCTTACCCCCATCCTTAGTTCCAAGTTATTTAGAATTCCAGTCCTTGGTTTAACCTCGTTTATTTCAGTTCTGTCTCTCTTGAGCTATTGAAAACCAGAATCCTTAGAGGCAAGACTTTATAATCTACATTTTAAACACAAACCCCAGATGATTATTCTATACATTAACATTTGAGAACACTGTTTATCCTCACTGTGAAAAGTGCATTATTCTGACTAACTTCATATTTTGTATAGTAGAGTAGTCCAAGAAAGAATGGGATAATGGGATTTGGCTCTTTTCATTAGTTTTATACAAAGGGCCTGAAACCAACTGGTAGATCATGACAGTATACTACTGGAGACCAAATAGGTACAGGCTGGTAGTAAAGGGCTAAGGCTTTAGAGAGAGATCAACATACAGATCCTGGCTTAGGTATATTCTGTATGTTAAGTTACTTACCCTATCTAAACTTTAGTTTCTTCATTTTAAAACTAGTATAATAATACCACCTTGTTATGAAGTCAACAAAAATTAATTGACTACTACTATGTACCAGGCACTTTTCTACATGTTGCAAATATATCAGCAAACATAAATTTCTACCCTCAGAGAGCATACATTCTAGTGCACATATGTATATAAAGAGTGCTTACCTTCTTGTCATATAGGAAGCATTAGTAAATGGCTATTAACAAATACTTAAAGATAAGAGATTTGGCTTTACTGCTTTTGGAATATAGAAGAAGTATACATTATAGAATTTGCCAACCTAGAACTTATATCTAGATGGTCAGTGAGACATAGCTTTGCTCATTCTACAAATATTAACTCAATACTATAAATTCTATAAATGTTAACTTAGTACTATAATTAATCAGCACTGTGAGATACAAAAATGAATCTGTTCTTTTAAATTTTCAATTTAGTTGGAAATATGAAAAACGTACTTTTTTTGTTTGTTTGTTTTTTTGGCACTGAGGATTGAAGCCATGGATGCTTAACTATTGAGCTGCACTCCAATGCCTTTTTTAAAAAAGTATTTTTTAGTTATACATGGACACGATATTTTAATTTTGTTTATTGATTTTTTGTGGTACTGAGAATTGAACACAGTGCCTTACATGTGAGAGACAAGCTTGCTGCCACTGAGCCACAACCCCAGCCCCCATCCCAACACTTTTTATTTTTTATTTTCAAACAGAGTCTTGGTAAGTTGCTTAGGGCCTTGATAAATTGTGGAGACTGGCCTTGAACTTTCGATCCTCCTGTCTCAGACTCCCAAGTCACTGGGATTACAGGCATGTGCT
Organism: Marmota flaviventris; assembly: GCF_047511675.1. Lineage (NCBI taxonomy): Eukaryota > Metazoa > Chordata > Mammalia > Rodentia > Sciuridae > Marmota > Marmota flaviventris. Next base: position 34,718,231 of record NC_092507.1, on the reverse strand, counting down.
ACCATACAATTTTAATACAAAACAAAATGTAACAGAAATAATGAGTTCTATGAAGAGTGTTTTGCCTTTTTATACTGAATATAAGATGGGCATACTTTTGATAGATGGCAATGAGTTATATGACTAATTTGGTGAGTGGGTAAAGAAAGAGCCTACCCTGTCAAGTGAACTAAGCAGTACATAAACCTCAGCAGTGTTAGCCGTGTCATGTACTTATAGTTTGTGTTTTTCAAACTGATTCTAGAGCTGAAACATTATCGACAGTGAGAATGGTTGACTTTTTTCTTTTTAATCAAAGGACAAGTTAGAGGGAATAGGAGGGAAGTGAAGGGGAAATAAAAGTAAAGTTGTAAGGATATAATGGTTGACTCCTAGGTACACTGTTTCTAGCTGAAACATAGCATAAGTGTAAGAAAAATATGACCAGAAATGAAAGATAAGGACAAAACTGAGGGCCTTGGATGCCAAGCTAAGGCACTGAGACTTAATTTAATAAGTACGTCATTGAAGACTTTTGACCAGTGAAGTGATACGTTTAGAATTATGCTTAGAATAAAACATTTGAAGAAAAGTAGCATATAGTAGATACCATGCACTGGCAGATTATATGAGTTAATCATTTGTTGTGGAATGAGTGAATGTGAACCATCCTAATTCCCTAGAGAGTAAGATGCACTAAAAAAGCTTAGCAGAGGGGCTGGGGCTGTGGCTCAGCGGTAGAGCGCTCACCTAACAGGTGCAAGGCCCTGGGTTCAATCCTCAGCACCACATAAATAAATAAAACAAAGGTAAAAAAATTAAGATATACAACTTGGTTTAAAAAAAATAGCAGAAGAGTAACTTTGTTGTTCAAACCCAGATTTCATTTAAATAGGGTTCTGACATAGAGAAATAAGGAAAAAATGTACTAACTGATTAAAATGTGTTATGTGTTTATACTCTATTGCATGACTACATTTATGGAGTGTTGACTTAGGGTCAGTCTCTTATTACTTGGAATCAGGTTTCTAAAAACTTGTCAGAGGACTCTGTCTATAAGATAGTAAGAGAAGATTCAGTTTTCATTCCAAAAATTTTTCCAAAATGCCTGTCACAATACATGCTATAGTTTATGTAGTTATGGATTCAATTGTGAGCAAGGGGCTAACAATCTACTTGGGAAGAGGGCAGCTTATACGAATTGCATTAAATCTGTACAGCACTTTGAGTAGTATGGCCATTTTGATAATATTGATTCTGCCTATCCAGGAGCATGGGAGATCTTTTGAGCTATTGAAAACCAGAATCCTTAGAGGCAAGACTTTATAATCTACATTTTAAATACAAACCCCAGATGATTATTCTATTACATTAACATTGGAGAACACTGTTATCCTCACTGTGAAAAAAGTGCATTATTCTGACTAATTTCATATTTTGTATAGTAGGGTAGTCCAAGAAAGAATGGACTACTCTGTAAATAGTGTAATGAATCCATAACTGCATCAACTATAGCATGTATTGTGACAGGCATTCTGGAAAAGGTTTGGAATGAAAATTGAATCTTCTCTCACTGTCTTATAGACAGAGTCCTGTGACAAGTTTTTAGAAACCTGCTTCCAAGTAATAATAGACTGACTCTAAAAAGCAGTTTTATAGTGAATTATTAAATAGTTTTTTTATGTTTTAAGAAATAATTTTTTGTTTTAAAATACTACATAGACATTAAGACATATTTGAACTTAATAGAAGAGCAAACAGAAGAAAAAGTGTCAATTACTAGAAAAAATATTCATCACTGTTTTCCTGTTGTGTTTTGAGAATACAAAGAAAAAACAAAGTCAGTTTCCCCTACCATACCCTCTGAACACAACACAGAATGCTTCTATGACCAAAAATGTGGGGATTTTCCTCCACACACTAATCAAACAATTCTTCAGCTGACACCTGATTGTCCTAACCAATTCAATTCTGACAGTATCAACCTGAAGATAGCTAAGATCCTACAACTGAGGGCCTAGTCCTTTCCCACCCCACTTCAGATGCCAATCAAAAAGCCCTAGGTTGACACTATGAAGGCAGTTCTAAGGGGAAAGTTCATTGTATTGAGCTCATTCATTAAAAGAACAGAAAATCACCAAATAAATAACCTAACTTTACATCTCAAAGCCTTAGGAAAAAAAACAAATCGGCACCAAAAGCAGTAGAAGATGGGAAATAATAAAAATCTGAGCCAAAATTAATGAAATTGAAACCAAAAAATTTTTTTAAAAAATCAATGAAACAAAAAGTTGATTTTTTGAAAAAAATAAACAAAATAGGTAAACCCTTAGCCAAACTAATGAATAAGAAGAGAAAATACAAATACTAAAATTCACAATGAAAAAGGAAATACCACCATGGACACCACTGAAATACAGATGATAATCAGAAGCTGCTTTGAAAATCCTTACTCCAATAAAATAGAAAATCTGAAAGTCATCAGATTTCTAGAGACATATTAATTACCCAACTTGAATCGAGTGGACATAAAAAATTTAAACAGATCAATTTCAAGCAATGAAATTGAAGATGCCATCAGAAGCCTGCTAACAAAGAAAAGCCCAGGACCAGATGGATTCTCAGTCAAGTTCTACAGGACCATCAAAGAAAAACTTATACCAGCACTTCTTAAATTATTCCATGAAATTGAAAAGGAGGGAACCCTTCCAAACTCATTCTATTATCTTCCTGATACCAAAACCAGAAAAAGACAAAATATAGTCCACCATGAACAAATGGGGTTCATTCCAAGGATGCAAGGTTGGTTTAACATACAGAAATCAATAAATGTAATTCACCACATCAATAGACTTAAAGAAAAGAATCACATGATTATTTCAATAGATGCAGAAAAAGCATTTGACAAAATTCAACATCCACTCATGCTTGAAACACTAGAAAAACTAGCTATCGTAGGATCATACCTCAACATTATAAAAGCTATACACACTAAACCCAAGGCAAATCTAAATAGAGGAAAAACTCAAAGCATTCCCTCTAAAAACTGAAACAATACAGGGATGCCCTCATTTACCACTCCTATTCAATATAGTCCTCGAAACCCTAGCGAGAGCAATCAGACAAGAGAAAGAAATTAAAAGGATACAAATAGGAAAAGAAGAGCTAAACTATCCCTATTTGTCAACGACATGATTCATATTTAGAAGACCCACAAAACTACTAGGAAATTACTAAAACTCATAAATGAATACAAAGTAGCATGGTTTAGAATCAACACTAATAAATCAATTGCATTTCTGTACACCAAAGATATATCAGCTGAATGAGAAGTTAGGAAAACTATCAACTTTACAGTAGCCTCAAAAAATAAAATATTTTGGGAATCAACCTAACAAAAGAGGTGAAAGACTTCTATAATGAAAACTGCAGAACTAAAGAAAGAAATTGAAGAAGACCTCAAAAAAATGGAAAAGATCTCCATTGCTCCTGGATAGGCAGAATCAATATTATCAAAATGGCCATACTACCAAAAGTTCTGTACAGATTTAATGCAGTTCCTATAAAGATCCCAATGATATTTTTCACAGAAATAGAAAAAGCAAACATGAAATTCATTTGGAAAAATAAGAGGCCCTGAATAGCCAAAGCAATCCTTAGCATGGAACGTGATACAGGAGGCATCACAATACCAGACCTTAAATTATACTACTGAGCTATAGTAGTATAAAAATAGCATGGTATTGGCATCAAACCAGTCATGAAGACCATTGGAACAGAAGACACAAGGATAAGCCCACATAAATACAGTTATCTCATCCTAGACAAAGGCACCACAGACATACATTAGAGAAAAGATAGCCTCTTCAACAAATGATGCTGGGAACACTGGAAATACATATGTAATAGAATGAAATTGAACCCCTATATCTCAACCTGCACAAAACTCTAAGTGGATCAAAGACCTAGGCTTTAGACCAGAGACCCTGTATTTACTATTAGAAAAAGTAGGCCCAACACTCTAACATGTTGGCTTCAGAATTCCTCAACAAGACTCCTAAAGTGCAAGAAGTAAAATCAAGAATCGATAAATGGAATGGTATCAAACTGAAAAGCTTCTTCATATCACAGGAATCAATCAAGAATGTGTACAGAGATCCTACAGATTGAGAGAAAATCTTCACCACCAATACCTCAGATAAGGCATTAATTTTCAGGATATACAAACAACTCAAAAAACTTAACATGAGAAAAATAAATAACCCAATCAATAAATGGGCAAAGGAACTCAACAGGTACTTCACAGAAGAAGAAATATGAGTGGTAAAATATATGAAAAAATATTCAACATCTCTAGCAATTAGAGAAATACAAATTAAAACTACACAGATTCCATCTTACTCCAGGTTAGAATGGCAGTTATAAACAATACAGGTAAGAATAAATGTTGGTGAGGATGTGGGGGAGAAAGGTACTTTCATACATTATTGGTGGGACTGCAAATTGGTGCAACCTCTATGGAAAACAGTATGGAGATTCCTCAGAAATCTTGGAATGGAGCCACCATTTGACCCAGTTATCCTACTCCTCCATCTATACCCCAAAGACTTAAAAACAGCATACTATAGTGATGCAGCCACATCCATGTTTATAGCAGCTCAACTCACGATAGCTATGCTATGGAAACAACCTAGGTATCCTTCAACAGATGAATGGTTAAAGAAAATGTGGTATATATACACAATGGAATATTACTCAGCCATAAATAAAAATGCAATTATGGCATTTGCCAGTAAAAGGATGGAACCAGAGAATATCATGCTAAGTGAAATAAGCCAATCCCTCCAAAAAACAAAGGCCGAATAGTCTCTGATTTGTGGATGCTCTCCCAAAACAAGGAAGATTGGGGAAGGAAATAATAGAAATAGATTGGACTATACATAGGGTAATGAAGGGAAGGGAGTAGGGAGGGGAATAGGAAAGAGTAGAATTAATTAGTCGTAACTTTCCTAGCTTTGTATTTGTATATACACAACCAGGGTAACTCCACATCATGTATGACAACAAGATTGAGAACCTAATAGAATAAGTTTTACTTTATGTATATATGTTCTTCCAAAATATAGTTTTAAAAAAAAAAGCCCCAGGTTGTTTTAGCTGTGCTTCTGACTACAAATTGAGGTTCCCACAACTCCCCTCTCAATCTTGATTAATTTGCTAGAGTGGCTTACCAAACTCAGGGAAACATTTACTTGTATTCACCAGTTTATTATAAAGAATGTTACAAAAAATACAAATGGAAACATGTACAGGACAAGGTATGAGAGAAGAGAAGCCAAGCTTCCATACTCTCTCCCAGTGTGCCACTCTAGGAACCTCCCCATGTTCTGCCATCTGGAAGCTCTACAAATCCTGTCCCCTTGGGTTTTTATGGAGGCTTCATTACATAAGCATGATTAATTAATTTATTCGTCATTGGTTGGTCAACTTAACCTTCAACCCCTGTCCCTTTCTGGAAGGTTGGGGTATAGAGCTAAAAGTCTTACTTACATCCTTGAATATTCCAAGGATTTTAGAACTTAGGACATAGGACAGAGACCAGATACACATTTCATAATATCACCTGTGTATTTCCTAATAGGCTAATCCCCTTATGGTTTTATATCCTTGGGAGAGGATACAACTATGACTTATGTGAATTTGAAACTAGCATTTGATATCTTACATGTATTTTGACAAAACCCATAAAACAAGAAATAACCCATCTGTGTTTAATTATGCTCACAACCTGCCTCTAGCTGAGTGTTTAGCATGTGAACTCAAGGATTCATTTCACTGTTCCCATTTCTTACAGGTGCCCCTGATCCCACAGCTGGGGCCAGCATTGATGATGAGAACTGTTGGCACTTAGATGAGGAACAGGTAAAAGAACAAGTGAAGCTCTTTCTCTCCCAGGGAGGTTACTATGGCTCTGGAAAGCAGCTCAACTCAATGTTTGCCAAGGTAAGACATGAAAAGGCTTAATTGTTTTAAACTTTTAAGTAAACTCAGCTCACCATACTTCTGTCTTCATGCATTAAACATATCTCACTTGACTTAGCTAACTGCCTAAAACCTAGTGGGAGGGTTTAAGCAGAGCAGCCCTAAGAAGATTGTATCCAGGGAGCACGACTACCTTACCCTGGTGTCCTGTTTCTTCTCCATTCTAAATAAGCTAGTGTTGCTGGGGGCATTTAATGAGGAAACCATCTTCTCTCTTTGAACCTGAGGTTGCTAAATGAAGCCTCAAAGACTAGTTTCAACAGTGTCCATGGAAGTCAGTGTTTTGAAACTGGGGACCCCTATAATCAGCTTTCTTTCTTTTTTTCCCCCTCATACCTTTAGTGAGATATGACCCACATGCCATACAATTCATCCATTTAAAGTATACAATTCAATAGTTTTTGGTATATTCACAGATATATGCAGCCATCATCACAATTAGCATTTTCATCATCTCAAAAGAAAACTCATACCTCAGCCTATCCCACTCTCATCCTCCATATCCCTTTACTCTAGCCCTCTAATGTACTTTTAGTCTCTATAGGTTTCCCTGTTCTGGACTTTCATATGAATAGAATCATATAGTATGTAGTGTTTTATGACTGGCTTCTTTCACTTAGCCTAGTTTTTTTTTTTCCTAGGTTTATCTGTGTTTTAGCATGAATCAGTACTTCATTCCTTTTTTTTATGGCCTAATGATAGTCCATGGTATGGACACTCCACATTTTTTTTATCTTTTTTTTCCTGTAGATAAATGAATGTGGACATTTGGATAGTTTTTACCTTTTGGCTATTATAAATAATGTTGCTATAAACATTATTGTACAAGTTCCTTGTGGGCCATTTTCCAAGGTGGTTGCATCATTTTTACAATCTTACCAACAATATATGTGGTTCTGATTTCTCTATATTTTGGCCAACACATGTTATCTGACTTTTTGATTCTAGCCAGCCTAGTTGATATGACAAGGTATCTCGTTATGTAAAACAAGCTTTCTTGGCACGTGCAGAGACCTTGCTTACAGGTCTTGCTTCTTTCTGGCTCTTTGGATATGTTGTGCTCAATACATCAACATACCCTACTCTCCTTCCTTCTTTCCTATCCTTTTATTCTCTATACTGTCTATCTCTTGCCCTTCCTTATGTGTCAGGTTCGAGAGATGCTACGGATGAGAGATTCTAATGGAGCCAGGATGCTGACACTTATAACTGAGCAGTTTATGGCTGACCCACGACTCACACTTTGGAGGCAGCAAGGAACAAGCATGACAGACAAGTGCAGGCAGCTCTGGGATGAACTAGGTAAGTTGCCATCTCTCAGAGAAGTGCTATGTCCAACCACCTCACCCTCTGGTGACATTAGTGATCATTTGCTATCAGTTATTGCCTGGGTCTTGCTGAATCTAACTGGTGGAATATTGAAGTTCTACACCATAGTAACTCTGAACTTACCTTTTTTTGCTTCTGTAGCATTGTGCTTTGCTATTGACATTAGCATTCTGTTCCATATGATACCCACATAAAAGCCCTGGCTGAAATAAAACCTCTTTACTTAGTTTTTGTTGAATAGCACTAGCCAAGTTTTTCACATATTTGTCAGACTCACCCTTGTTGCTTTCTCTGAGTCTTCTCTTCTATATCACTCATGGCAAGAACTCATATACATAATATGACAGTTTCCAAGGCTTAGACTTTGACTTACTGTTCCTTCTCCATACTCTCTTAAGAATTTTTTCTTTGTGTGGGGGAGTGCTACCAGAGATGGAACTCAGGGATACTCAAACACTGAGCCACATCCCCAGCCCTATTTTGTATTTTATTTAGAGACAAGGTCTCACTGAGATGCTTAATGCCTCGCCATTGCCAAGGCTGACTTTGAACTTGCGATCCTCCTGCCTCAGCCTCCTGAATTGCTGGAGGCAAGAATTTCAGCCACTGTGCCTGGCAAGAATTTTTTTTTTTTTTAAATATCATGACTTCAGAGCTTACTTGCAGATCTCAAACTTACTTCTTTCCATTCATCTAGTCCCATGTTAGAGGCTACCCATTTGCCATTTCCACTGGGAATTCCAAATTAACTTGGGCCTTCTACAAAAATAGGTTCCCATGCTAGCATTGACCCTAGTGTTCCTTACTCTACCAAATTTATTGTCAGGCACCCATATTTCTTTAATTCCCTACATCCAGATTCCAACTTCATTTCATTTCATGACCTTTAAGTGCTTTTAGTGTCCATTCTAATTTTTTATTCCCTATCACCCCTAGTCTAATAGAAGACCTTAGAACTTTTAGATTAGATTAGAACTTTGGCCTTCTGAATGGCCTCTCTATTCTAATTTCTCCCCAATCAAGGCAATCCTCTTTGGTCATTATTTCTCTTTTTCATTCCCCTGCTTCAAGACAAAATTTGCAATGCTAATACTTAGCTCCTCTACCTATTGGCAGAATCTTCTATACCCTGAACTCATCATTCAACCCTTGCCGCATTTGGGGTTATATTGAGAAAGTTCTCATGTGGTATATTCTAAAGTTCTAATACGGCTCCTCCATATGTACCCTGCCCCAGAAAACAAACTTCCCACTCATACAAAATACCACAAGAAATGATGGCAGCCAACTTGGGATTTCAGTGAGTTCTAGAATGAAGCCTGTGTTTAATAGTATAGCTCTGAAGATGTCGAGGTTATGGCTTAATGACTTTGGTACCATCCTTGGTTATTTGGGGACTGGTAAGCCTGGGTTTTTAGTTTGGGTGGTGAGGCTTTTCTATACAACCTAGAGTAATAATGGCTTTGCTGTTCTTATTAATTGCAAATAGGGGAGGAAAAAATGGGGGGTATCATGAACTGAAATCAATTTCCATGCATGTATGAGTTTCTCAGGATGAGCAAAACTACTCTTATAACTATAAAGCTCTAATAAAAATAATAATAAATAGGTACATTATTGGTATGTGCTAGTCTTTGTGTTGAAGATTATACTCTCATTATTTCATTTAATTCTCATAATAATTTTATGAAGTACTTGTACACTTATTGCAAGGAAACAAAAACAAATCTGGTTACTGCTGCATACAGAATAAAATAAGGAATTATAGATAAAGTCTCTCTGCTGTAATGTAGTGACACTTTCTGGAGTGTAAGAATGTTACACTATGAACTGGGTTGTGACTCAGTGGTAGAGCACTTCCCTCGAATGTGAAGCACTGGGTTCGATTCTCAGCACTGCATATAAATAAATGAATAAAGTAAAGGTTCATCAACAACTAAAAAAACATTAAAAAAATGTTACACTATTAGTCTATAGCTACAGTTCAACCAGTTGTTTTCCAGAGGCTGACTTTGAACTTGTGATCCTTCTGCCTCTTGCCTCATGACACAAAGTATGGAAACTTAGAAACTGCTTCTAAACTATTCCCTTGAAAGGGATTGTAGATATGGACTTCCTTCCAGGGTAAGATACTTCTATATGAGAAAACTTTGCTCAGAATAATTCAGTATTTTCTTTAGGGTCACACACTATTAAGTGGAGGTTCTAACACTGGACTCCTGCTCTGTCTGATTCTAAGTCAAGCATTCCTCAGTTCTATCTTATGTCCTTTCCTCAATCCCACAAAAGTGTATGTTGCTTGAGAATTTGAAATTATCCTTCTTCAGAGAGTCAGTTTCATCTGAGGCCTAAGTGTCTTAGAGTGACTTCTGTGCCAATCATGGGATTGTGATTTGGATTTGGACTTGGCTTTTGGGACAAAAAGTAACTGTGGGGCTGGGGATGTGTCTCAAACGGTAGCGCGCTCGCCTGGCATGCGTGCGGCCCGGGTTCGATCCTCAGCACCACATACAAACAAAGATGTTGTGTCTGCCGAAAACTAAAAAAAAATAAATATTAAAATTCTCTCTCTCTCTCTTTAACAAAAAAAAAAGTAGCTGTGAGGAAGTAAACAGAGCTGTTTCACAGGGTTTTTAAAGTTTTGTAATATACTTGTGTTCATTATGAATAATTCTCATTTCTGACATTTTCATATCTAAGAAAATATTTATAAGACATGTTTACCTGTGGAGGGTCTAGGCGGGAGTGGTAGGAACTACCAATTATAATAAAATAAAATAAGCTCACTGCTTTTAGTTCCTGAGCTAGACAAAATAAAAGCAATCAGACATGATGATTCCTCACCTTCCCACTTACAAATGTATTTACCCAGTCACATCTGTACCCGTATGCTTGGCCTTCTCTTCTTTTAAAATCTAGTGAATATGTTCCCATGAAAGACCAATCCTTATTTATTTGCTCTGGATTCTTCCTATCTCCTTTTCTCAAGAATTATGCTCCTGCAGTTTTCTCCTTTCTCTGACATTACTAATTTCTCTTACTGTGTGTGTGTGTGTGTGGCTGTCTGTCTGTCTCTCAGATCATTCCTATCAATGTGCAATTATGCTCTGATATCTTGAATCTCAAATTTAATAAAGTTTGTTTGGTGTTCCAACCACCCCTCCTGCAACTACCACCCCATTTCTCACCTTCCCTTCAAAGTAATACTTCTAAAAATAGTGGTCATTCTTTCCATTTCTCCCTTGAGCATACTCCGGTTGGGTTTCCATTGTTCACTGCTGCCACTCTACTAAAGTAACTCTTGTCAGAATCACCAGTGATTTCCATATTGCTAGACACAATATGAAGACATCTTATCAGTTGTCATCTTATTTGACTTCTTAGCAGTTTTCAATAAAATTAACCATACTCTTCTTGAAACTTATTCTTCTGTGAGTTTCTATAACTGTACATGCTCTTGGTTTTCTTCCTATATTTCTGACTACTTTTTCTCAGTCCCATATGCATCCTCCTCTACCTTCCCTCAGTACTTCTAAATACTGAGTATCACACATATACAGCACAATTTTTCATATCTCCAGTTGAATATAAAGAATGTTGACACCAATTCGTGTCTTCATACATGTCCTTTGGATAATGATGTCCATCACATTCCACCATCCTTGCTAACCCCCTGCCCCCTCTCTTTCCCTCCCACTCCTCTACCCTATCTAGAGTTCCTCTATTCCTACCCCACTATGAATCACCCTCCTTATATCAAAGAAAACATTTGGCATTTGTTTTGGGGGGGATTGGCTAACTTCATTTAGCATTATCTTCTCCAACTCCATCCATTTACCTGCAAATGCCATGATTTTATTCTCTTTTATTGCTGAGTAAAATTCCATTGTGTATATATGCCACATTTTTTAAATCCATTCATCCACTGAAAGGCATCTAGGTTGGCTCCACAGTTTAGCTATTGTGAATTGTGCTGTTATAAACATTGATGTGGCTGTGTCTCTGTAGTATGCTGATTTTAAGTCCTTTGGGTATAGACCGAGGAGAGGGATAGCTGGGTCAAATGGTGGTTCCATTCCCAGATTTCCAAGGAATCTCCATACTGCTTTCCATATTGGCTGCACCAACTTGCAGTCCCACCAGCAGTGTATGAGTGTGCCTTTTCCCCCACATCCTCACCAACACTTATTGTTGTTTGTCTTCATAACAGCTGCCATTCTGACGGGAGTGAGATGATATCTTAGAGTAGTTTTGATTTGCATTTCTCTAATTGCTAGAGATGATGAACATTTTTTTCATATATTTGTTGATTGTATATCCTCTTCTGAGAAATGTCTGTTCAGGTCCTTGGCCCATTTATTGATTGGGTTATTTGTGTTTTTGGTGCTTAGCTTTTTGAGTTCTTTATTTACTTTAGAGATAGTGCTCTATCGGATGTATGAGGGGTAAAAATTTGCTCCCAGGATATAGGCTTTCTATTGACCTCACAGATTGTTTCTTTGTGCTGTATATGTATAATAAGAATTGTAATGCATTCCACTGTCACTTATTTTTAAAAAAAGCAATCAGTCAATCAATCAATACTGATTATCCCACAGCACCCACCTCCCTGTATATGTTTGCTACGTGGATGATTACATTCATTTCCATGGTTTTAAATGCATCCAGATGAAGGCAAGTAATAAATTTCCATATGTAAGGGTTGGGAGTGTAGTTCAGTGGTAGAGTACTTGCCTAGCATGCACAAGACCCTGGATTCTAACCCCAGGACCCCAAAAGAACAAAAACAAATTTATATCTCTAGCTTTGACCCTTTCCCTTGAGCTTCAGACTGTGTCCAGCTGCCTATAACTTCTAAGAATTCTAAGAAACATCTTAAACTCAGTATAGCCATTACAGAACTCTTAATTCCACTGCCAAACCCTGATTTTCCCTTGTTGTCCCCATTCAGTACACAGTATCAGATGTGATTTTTTTTTTTTTTTTTTTTTGGTACCAGGGATTGAACCCAGAGGCCCTTAACCATTGAACCACATCCCCAGCCCTCCCCCCATTTTAAGACAGGATCTTGCTAAATTGCTGAGGCTGGGCTTGAATTTGTAATCCTCCTGTCTCAGCCTTCCAGGTTGTTGGGATTACAGGTGTGTGCCATAATGTTCAGCTGTATTTAGTTACTTACAAAGAAAATGTAAGCAAAATTCTTGTTCCCCCATTTTCTACCTTCTATATCCAAACCAAGACTATTTTATCCTTAAGAGTTTGAAGAGCGAATGAAATAATCTATATAAAATGCTTAAAATAATACCTAGCTGATAAAAAGAAAGAGAAGATTGCTATTCTTATTATGTTATATAATAAGTATGTACATTTTAAACTTCCATAATAGCTACCTTTGCTTAGAATTTTTGACACTGTTTTAAGTTGCAGGAAAACACACATGCTTTTGGATGCTGATAACACAGTATTATGAATGCTATTATATATAGGCAACTGTAGGATTTATCTTGCTTTGGACCTTAGAGATGTGACAGTTTCTGAAACAAATTATAAGAACCTAATTAATAAGAGATAAAACTCATTTTAAATTTATAGGCGAAAGTACTTAAACTTACTTTCTAGGGCTCCTCTTCTTAATATCGGAATGATGAAATAGGAATTCCTATGTGACAATAGCATTAGTACTATTTCTTTACCTCTTAAAGCCTCTCTCGCCTTACTCAATCTGTCTTCCATTCCTATTATCTTAATGATTTTGCCATTTTTAGATCACAAGTCTTTCAAGTAGCCAAATATAGTGGCTTCCTTTTGGTCTTCATTTCTATATATGAAGATTAAATGTGAAAATCTTTTTCTTTGCTATAGATGAAAAGCATTTCTTCAACTATAAAATAAATACTACTATTATGATTACCTTATGAGCCATTATTATAATTATTACTAGTATTCTTTCTTCTTTATAGCACATTTTTAAAATGAAGTTGAACCAATAAAATGAACTTTCATTTTCAGTTAGCTATCTCAAATTGAGGCTAAGATGACCTTTTAAAACATTCCTGTTTGATTTTGAGGACCTTTGAAATACTGTTTGAATGTACCTCCATCCATGGAGGATGTAACTCCATCACAAAATATATTTAATTAAGAAGCACTTCATCCATGATTATTGCTGACTGGAGATTGAGAAGTTATCTGGCAAAGCCACATAACCAACCTTGGAAAAAAATAAGCAGCTTTTCTTTAAAAGGAGGGTGATGTGGTGAAAGAAACAGTATCCCTGGTTATATGAAATATGTGATACTGTGCCCAGTAACAGAAAATTGAAGAAAGTAATGGTTTTGAGGCATCACAAGTTGATCAGCAGTTTCAGAATCTAAGTCCCAAAATAAATCATTTTCCTTGAAAAAAGGAAATACTAAGATTCTACTCTATACCAGGTAATATACTAGACTCTTGATAAACGTGATCCCATTTAATTGTCATACTATCCCTACAAAGTAGATATTTTTATGTTATTGGCTTTACAGTTGAGGCTTTTACAACTGATTGAAGGTCACAAAGTCCAACTAGCCAATAAGTGAGACTTTTTCTGAGCACTTTCCTTCCACCCCTTGTCCTTGTACTAAATTCCTTTCTTCTGTGGTGCTGTTACACCCTGAAAATATCTTTATATCAACACATATATCTGAATGGTTTTGTATTTATTTATCGGTCTCTCCCATTAGACAGTTCCTCAAGGGTAGGAACAGTGTCTTCTTCACCAGTACAATACTTTAGTGAATAGAAGGCTTTAAAAAAAATATTTGTAAGACTGCAGATTTGAGCTAAGTGTTCGAGCCTAAATCTGTCTTGTTTGTCATCAGAGGCACACAGGTGCAGATATCCAGATAGTTATTGTGCTTTAAAGTAACTTTGAGATACAAAAATAAGACAGGTTTGAAAATCCTTGCAAGTTTTTTTTTTTTTTTTTTTTTTTTTTTTTGAGAAAAGCCGATGCTTGGTTGTTTTTGTTATTCGGGATCTTTTTGGTATTCCGCTACTGTACCATAATTAGTCATCAGTGTATTTAAGATAATCAAGGCAGTGAGTGGTGAAAAGGCTACTATTTTGTCATTCTGTTAAGCACATGCTGATAAATGTTATCCCATTTAATTGTCATATTTTTATGTTTTTGGCTTTACATTACTAATTTCTCCAGCCACCGTGGCTTTGGAAACTGAAATGAAACCTAAATGAAACTGAAACATTAAAGCTTACATGTATATCAAAGGAGAGTTATCAAGAATGTGGATTGCTGTCTTTTCTAGGGGCTTTATGGGTGTGCATAATTTTAAATCCACACTGCAAACTGGAGGAGAAGTCCTGTTGGCTGCAGCAGCTGCAGAAGTGGAGCGACCTGGATGTCTGTCCCCTGGAGGATGGGAACTATGGGCATGAACTTCCCAACATCACCAATGCACTTCCCCAGAATGGCAATCACAGCCCAGGTGAGTCAAGTATCCTTTTAGGTTCTTTGTCTCTAGAACTTCAAAAGGTAAGAGGGTAAAGCCCTAGAACAATGGTAACTGGACAGCCTCTTGGTTGTCCAAATTACCATTCTAAATATGAAAAGTCTGTCTTTTTATTCATTCTAAGTCTTAAATAAGGATAAGCCTTTGTCTTTGACATTGGGTATGTTGTTCTTTTCCACATCTAGAGTATCCTTACAGTACCTAGCACAAGGTCCTAGAGCCCTCTTCATGATTCCTCAGTACCCTTCAGTATTCCTCAATACCCTCAGTATCTTTGTGTCTAATGGATCTTGGCCTCCGTTTGGTGTTGACTTTAGCCCAGAAGACCTTTTGAAAAGTGGAAAAAATGGCCCTTTCTTATTCTGTTTCTTGTTCTCTGTTTCCCTCAAGTTTTTATATAGCACATATTTGGAGTTGGGGGTCATCCTCCAAGTATTGCCAGGATTCCTGCCCCATTTTAAGACAAATTCAGGGCAGTGATACTATACCATCTGTCTTTTGAGTCCACTGTCCTAAAGACTTTGCTTGGTATCAATAGTCATGTCAGTTTTATTTCACCTAACTCAAGCTATTTGATATTGACAACTGATGGCTTTTTTTTTTAACTCATTGAGAATCTTTACTGATAAGAGATTTCATTAGATACTGATTTTATAATTTGTTCCTTTTAAGTAATAATTCTGTTGGCATTTTAATCTAAAATTATTATTTTGCTTGATCCTTCTGTTATACCATATTTAATTTAGTATTTAAAATAACTAAAGTAATGAGTGGTGAAAAGGCTACAGTCTTATCACTTCTTTCAACCTACTATAGTACCTAGTACTCATCTATGGGCAACACGGGAAGCCACCATTTTAATATTGACCTTGGATAGAATAGAGAGGGTCAAATGCATACAAACACATGCCTCCAGTCTGGCAGTTTCTTCCTTGTCATAATATATTGGTTCTTCATTGTTACTGGTTCTCCTTTGAGAATGTCACTTCCTCTGCTTTCTTCCCAAGTTGTGACTGGTATCTGTCTCTCATATCCCATTACCAGTGGAACTGGAGAAGTAATAGAAAGCATCCTATAAACTTTTTTTGCCGTTTCTACATCATTATTCAGCCATCCCATCTTCCTAAAATACCTCCTACTTTTAAAATTTTATGCCATCAAACCAGACTATCTTCTACTTCCACCCTCTTGTTTTAGCCATCTGTAGACTTCTGCATCAATACCCTCATTCCTTGAAGATTTTTTAACTATTGACTTACTAATACTACTTTCTGTCACTCCTCTTGTCATAATTCTCGGTGATTTCAGTAGCTGCAAAAATGATCCTTCCAGCATTGTGGTCTCCAGTTCTTTGACTCCCTCTTTTTCAGTTACTTTAATCTTCCACCTTAATTTAACCATCCAATCCCAAAGTTGTGCCCTAAACTTTGTCATTACCAATAACTATATCCTCTTCATCATCTCAATTTTAAACATCTCCAATTATTATCACCAGACTTTCTTGCTTATTTTCTTTAATATCCCAATTTCCAGTAATTAATTGGCCCACTAGAAATTTTGATCTTACCATATTTTCACTGTCTTGATAGCCTCATTGTCCTTCTTACCCAGGTAGATTCCTTGGTACATCACTCTCTAGTGTACACAGTGAGCTCCCCCTTTCCCTTTGTTATACTCATGTGGCAAAACTCTATAAACTTTGTGCATTCCAATTCCCTTATTACGTGGTACTCACACCTATACAACTGAACATGGCTAGAGAGAAACAATCATAACTGGTCTTATTTTAAATTTATGACCACAAATTTCAAGTGGATCCTTAATGTTTTCTGCACATCTATTACATTTTCCTAGCCTGTACTGTTTTACTCTTCTTAACTACTCTATCATATCATCTTTTCCCTAAAACTCTATATACTTTGTCCTTCCTCTTTCTTGCTTTCAGCTGAGTTTTGCTTCCTGATCACTGACATTAGATAAGGAAGCAGAAATAAATTTCCCATTACCACCTCTGTGGCGTTGGTTCAAAAGAATTGCTATCCTGCTGGGTGTGGTGACACACACCTATAATCCCAGTGGCTTGGGAGGCTGAGGCATGAGGATCACAAATTAAAAGCCAGCCTCAGTAAAAGCAAGACTCTAAGCAACTCAGTGAAACCCTGTCTCTAAATAAAATACAAAATAGGGCTGGGGATGTGGCTCAGTGGTTGAGTGCCCCTGAGTTCAATCCCTAGGACTGAAAAAAAAAAAAAGAATTACAGTCCTAATTAATCAAAGAATCACTGTCTTTGCCCATCTAATCCAAGTCCAAACCTTCCACTTATTCTCAAGGTCCTATTCTTTTTCTTTTATCCAAAATAATGCTGTAGGAATTATCTCCCATCTCTCCTGCATCACAAATTTTTCCCTCCCTCTGGACCATTCCTATAAGTATGCAAGCATATTATTATATGTCCCATTCTTTTTAAAATATTTTTTTTAGTTGTAGATGAACACAATACCTTTATTTTACTTGTTTTTATTTTTACTTGGTACCGGGGACCCAACCCAGTGCCTCACGCATGCTAGGCAAGCAGTCTACCATTGAGTCACAACCCCCGCCCCATATGTCCCATTCTTAAATAAAACAAAACAGAAAACACTCTTGCTTCTCCACATGCTTCTCTAGTTACCAGCATATTTTTTGAGGTGGTTAGAATTAAGAAAAAATGTTCCAAAGAACAATGTATACTTATTATCTTCTTTTCCTCTCCTCTGATTCTTTTTTTTAAATTCATTTTTAAAAAATGACAGCAGAATGCATTACAATTCTTATTACACATATATACCACAATTTTTTATATCTCTATTTGTATATAAAGTATGTTGACACCAATTCGTGTCTTCATACATATACTTTGGATAATGTTGTCTATCACATTCCACTATCCTTGTTAACCCCCTGCCCCCTCCCTTTCCCTCCCACCTCTCTGCCCTATCTAGAATTCCTCTATTCCTCCCATGCTCCCCCTCCCTACCCCACTATGAATCAGCCTCCTTATATTAGAGAAAACATTCGGCATTTGTTTTTGGGGGGATTGGCTAACTTCACATAGCATTATCTTCTCCAACGCCATCCATTTACCTGCAAATGCCATGATTTTATTCTCTTTTATTGCTGAGTAATATTTTATTGTGTATTTATGCCACATTTTTTTTTATCCATTCATCTATTGAAGGACATCTAGGTTGGCTCCACAGTTTAGCTATTGTTAATTGTGCTGCTATAAACATTGATGTGGCTGTGTCCTTGTAGTATGTTGATTTTAAGTTCTTTGGGTATAGTCTGAGGAGAGGGATAGCTGTGTCAAATGGTGGTTCCATTCCTAGATTTCCAAGGAATCTCCATACTGCTTTTCATATTGGCTGCACCAGGTTTTCATTCCCACCACCACTGAAAAAACTCTTATACTAGTCACTAAAGCTTTGCTTGATATCTTTGCTTTTGTAAAAAGGTTCTTCTGATAGAGGGCTAAACCTAGTGATTGTCAATCATAATCTTTTTTTTTAAGGCATCATCAGATTTATTGTTAGAACTTCTAAATTAGTTGAGGTAATTGTATGAATCTTTGCTCCTTGCAAAGACAGTCAAATTAACCTAAATATTAAATTTGAGGTGTTTACATATGGTGGTAAAATGCCTCTTTATATGTATCAAGAAATTATGAAACCCACAATTTCTGAAACTTATAGTCTTAATTGCCCTAAACATTGTTCATACATTTCTCTCTCTTTTTTTTTAAGTCAGTCATAATCTTAAATGACCTTTTAGCAGTATTTGACACACTGACCATTCTCTCCATGGAATATCTTTGTCACTTCATTTCTAAGACATCAATCTCTCTTGGTTCCCCTTACTTCATTGGCCCTTTCTTCTAAATCTGAAGTGTCTCTTCCCCTCCTTCCAAACCTAAAAATGCTGTAATGCTCAGGGCTTAGACATCATATCACTTATCTTTCTATATTAAATTGGTGATTGCATTGTTTTAATAATCATCTATATGCTAACAATTCCCAAATGGATATCTTCCATCCTCCTCAATTCTATTCTTGTATATTTAACTGCTTTTTGATATATCTGCTTATATATTAATAGGCATCTCAGTGGATTTCTTTCTTTTAAGCCCTACCCAAATCTGTTTCTCCTACATTCTTCCCTGTCTCCGTATCTGGCATCTTTATCTGAAAAATCTTTGTGTCGTTCTTGATTCTTCTCTTTGTCCTTCTCCTCAAATCTAATCTGTGAGCAAATCTCATTGCATTTGCCTTCAAAGTATATTCATTATTCAGCTGCTCACCATTTCTACTGTTGGTACTCTGAGCCAGTACCATCATTTTCATAAATTATTGTAGCAGCTGCCCATATAGCTTGCTCATTCCATCCCTCGCTGTTCTCAAACATTCCAAATATATTCACATATCAGGACTTAGTACTTTCTGGGTCTTCTACCTGGAATGTTCTTACTAAATATCACTAAAGCTTGCCCCTTGTTCCTGCAGATCTTTACTCAAATGTTTTCCTTTTTTTTTTTTTTAATGGGGTCTTTCTATGTTCCTGGACCCAAATGATCCTCTTCCCTTAGCCTTTCAAGTGGCTGGGACTGTAGGCACAGACCACTGTTCCTGGCTGTTCAAATGTTATCTTATATTCTATATAAAACAATAACTCTACTTACTATCAACTAGCCTTTCTCCCTAACTGTACTTTAGTTTTTTCCATAGTACTTGTAACCAGATAATATAGCTGAAATACTGTATATTTAACTATCTCTCCCCATTTGGATGTAAAGTTCTATAAATATAAGGACTTTTATATCCTGAGCACCTAGAACAGTATTGCTATGTATTAGGCATACAATATATTCTAATTTAATGAATTATAAAACATACTGAGAGCCCAGTCCCCCTGGAAAATTCTCAATTCAGCAGGAGGGAGACTTAGACTATAGCCAGCAGAAGAGTTAGTGTGCTTCCACTGAGGGACTGAACAAGAAGCAATTTCAATAAGTACTTTCAGTGCTACTCTGATGATAATATCCTTAAATTATCTGAGCCTATACCCGGTGGGATATGTTAAATTCTAAAGAGATGAGCAGATTCCAAAACCTTTTCCTATGTGGTTGAATATGTTAGTTTCTTTCATGTTTAATCTGAATCTTCTGACTTTCCTGGACAGTTTTTTGTATGTAATCAATAGATATACACCTACTTGAGTATATCTGGAAATATTTGTATAGTTCAGGTCTTGGTCCCAAATAGGTTTAACTGCTCTTAATCTGACAAAAAATATCTAAATTATCCCTTTTTAAATTTTTTTCTTAAATGTCATTTCCCCGAGTCCCCCAAGTCATAGTTTATGACAACGTATCTTCCATTTGATTTACCTGCATACCACCCATAAGAATTGAATTTATCTATAGTATTCATTTCCCTGTTACACTTTTTCTGAAAAGAGATGACATGGTAAGAGTCCAATGAGAAAACAAGTTATTCTTTCGCCAGCATCAGCTTTTCTTATAAGGAATAAAATTTTAAGTCTGAAGCTATCAGTGAGATTTTTTAAAGTATCAGATTATACAGGGCTTTAACTCTTTTTCAGCTTTTAATATGAATTCCATGGAAGCCCTAAGTCTGCCAAGGATCATGCTGCAAATGATACAAATTGTGGATTAGTCAGGGAAATTACCTGACTGCTTCTCTCTACCATTGACCTCTATAGAAACAGTTTGTATCCTCATGATTGAGCAACTGAAAACCACTGCCTCTCCTAGTTTTCATGAACCTCTGAGTCCCAGTAGATATTGGTCTTCTGTAAAAGGAGGAAGGCAGCCATAGATTTTTGTAAAAAGGTTCTTCTGATAGAGGGCACAGATATACTAATGATTATCCAGGAAGGAAGCAGCACAACAAATATCCAGATTGTGGAGTGGTTGTTCTCATTGCTCTTATACTATTCTTCTGCCCAACCTCTCACCCTGATGAAGACCCAGGAATTAGAACTTCTGATTATCTAACATTGTGCTGCTGCATTTTTTTTTCTTTCCCTAGACTCCTTATCCAGACCAAGACGAACAGTGTTCACTAGAGCCATCGAGGGCCGTGAGTTACATTGGCAGGACAGCCACCTACAGAGAATAATCAGCAGTGATATATATACAGCTCCTGCCTGCCAACGAGAAAGTGAGCGACTACTCTTTAATTCCCATGGCCAGCCACTGTGGCTTGGTAAGTCTAGCCCTCATCTACTCCAAGATTTTCAGAGCCCAACCTCAACTCATATGAGGCCCAAAGGAGCCATCTGTGTAAGTACCAGCAAAACCAACTACAATTTGGATAGTCTTTATATAGCTCTTTTGAGGCCTTTTGAGATTCAGGATATTTATTTTAAGCTATTTGCATATGTGCTTAGTTGAGGTACAGTAATTTCAAATAGGATTTGTATCCTATCCCCTAAACTTTGGGAGGATAAAGGAGTTAATACATCTCAAGGAGTATAACATAGCCATTAGATATCAGTTTACAGGCTCTCTCAGTCATTGGTTACTGAGCAACGTTATATTCTACTCTGAAATTATATATTTTGCTTAAAAAAAACACCATTTCCTGGGCATGATGGTACACCAGCGGCTCAGGAGGCTGAGGCAGGAGAATTGTGAGTTCAAAACAAGCCTCAGCAACTTAGCAAGATCCTGTCTCAAAAGAAAATATAAAAAAGGGATGTGTCTCAGTGGTTAAGCACTCCTGGGTTCAATCCCTAGTTTAAAACAAACAAACAAGGACTGGGGTCATAGTTCAGTGGTATACCGCTTGCCTAGCATGTGTGAGGCACTGGGTTTGATTCTCAGTACCACATATAAATAACTAAATAAATAAAATAGAGGTCCATTGACAACTAAAATCAAAAACAAAAAATAAACACCAAGTTTGAAACTTAAATTACCCTGTTCTGGCAACTAGGACACAGTCTTCATTTGTCATCAAGCTGTCTTCCTTTCTTCTTTCCCAACTTCCTACCTTCCCTCATAACAGGATAAAACTGTTCCATCTTAAGTTTAAACCTTCCTCTAAGAGAGTATTCTTTTTTTAATATTTATTTTTCAGTTTTAGGTGGACACAATATCTTTATTTTTATGTGGTGCTGAGAATCGAACCCCATGCCTCATGCATGCTAGGCGAGCGTGCTACCACTTGAGCCACATCCCCAGCCCAGAGAGTATTCTTATTATCAGTCTATCCTTGACTTTATTATAGAATACCCACTCCAAAATAAACACTTTTTTTTAAAATATTCATTTTTGAGTCTT
Source organism: Marmota flaviventris (assembly GCF_047511675.1). NCBI lineage: Eukaryota > Metazoa > Chordata > Mammalia > Rodentia > Sciuridae > Marmota > Marmota flaviventris. The sequence continues at coordinate 34,696,030 of NC_092507.1, read as the reverse complement.
CAAATAATCACATATATTTTCGTTATTTTACCCAATTCCCTACTCCATCTCTCACCCCATAAAAGCTCTAGCTGAATCTGGATATGTCCCTGTAAAAAAACAAAACAAAAAAACTTGGCCAAACTCCCTGTGGGTCACTACCTAAAATTACCTCTGATCATCTTTCCTCTTTTCTCAAGTACTTCTAAAACATAAACCTAACAAGCATGTGAAAAATGTACACCTCATTAATAAATAAAGATATATATTAAAACTATACTGAGACCAGGCACAGTGGCGCACGCCTATAATCCCAGCGACTTGGGAGGCTGAGACAGGAGGATCACAAGTTCAAAACCAGCCTCAGCAACTTAGCAAGGCCAAAGCAACTCAGTAAGAACCTGTCTCTAAATAAAATATAAAAAGGGGCTAGGGATGTGGCTCAGTGGTTAAGCGCTCCTGGGTTCAATTCCCCAATACTAGAATAAAACAAACAAAAAACAGCACTGAGATACCATTTTTAATTATCAAATGGCCAGGAATTTTTAAAATAAAGATAATTAGTTTCTGGGTGTGAGAAGTTGCATGAGATAGGTAGGAATTTAAATGCTTATAGCCTTTCTGAAGGATATTTTAGTAACACCTTATCAAGTCTTTAAAATACTTTTTTTTTTTTGTACTAGGAATTGAACCCAGTGCCTGACGCTTTCCAGTCAAGTGCTCTACTACTGAGCAGTATACCCAGTCCTTTTTAAAATTTATTTTGAGACAGCATCTCTTCAAGTTGTCCATGCTGGCCTCAAACTTGTGATCCTCCAGTCTCAACTTCCTGAGTAGCTGGTATTACTGGCAGATGCCACCACGCCCAGCTCATTTATACCATTTGATAAGGGAATTTCACATCTTGGAATTTCTCCTGAGCAATAATTAAAGATATGCTTAAAGCTAAGAGATTCATTAGGAATGGACATAAATAATGCACAAATGGAAAAATTGGAAATAATATAAATATCCACCAATATGAGATTAATTCTGTGGAAGTACAGATATTCATTGGAATGATATGTATAATTATAATGTGCTATTAAGCAAAAAAATCTACTTATAAAACAATAATTATATCCCATTTTAGTGAAAAATTAATAGCTTAAATATGAATAAAACTAGAAAGAGTATTATTTGGTTTTTATTTTATATTTTGTTTATATTTTTAAATCTGTGATTATTTCTAAAAGAAATAATAATAGCCTTAAAAGAAATGGATAAACCATAAAGCTTGTTATAATCACTTGGCCATTTATAAGCCTTTAATAATTTTCCATTATCCCTAAGGTGAATCTAAACTCTTCCTAATGATGTTCAAACCTCTTTACAATCCAGATCTACTTTTCCAGGCTATTTCCAGCCATATAACTTAATGCTAGCTACCCATATATGCCATTCTCCAAAGATGTTTTGTTACATAGAATACTTTTTATACTTTTACTTATATGCCTTTTCTTATATACCTTTGCAAAGAATGCCTTCCCTATTTATCTACCTATTCATGATCTTGCTTGTCCTTCAAAGCACAGCTCAAATATTATTTTTTCTGTGTATATATCTATCATGTCACTTTTTCGTTAACTGTTTATGTATCATTTGTGAGCTCTTTGAAGGCAGTGGTCATTTCTTATTCATCTTTGTACTTTTAACATACTGCCGGGTGTTTAGTAGGTCTTTAGGAAATATAGAATAGACAAATGAATAAGGCTTTTCCCATTGGGCAGTTAGTTTTTACCTCCAGTGGGTTCCTATAATACATGTTCACAAAGAGGTTCTGTATCTTTTTAACTTATTTTATTTTATTTTTTTGGTGTAGATGGACACAACACAATGCATTTTATTTTTTTATGTGGTGCTGAGGATCAAACCCAGGTCCCACCCGTGCTAGGCGAGCGCTCTACCGCAGAGCCACAATCCCAGCCCCAATTTATTTTACTTTTAAATTTGTTCTAATTAGTTACAGGGACTGTATTTTGTCATCCTAGTTGTGTGTCCCTTTCTACACTCTACCACTGAACTGAAGCTACAAGATAGCTCTTTCAAGGAGGCAACTGTGACTTATTTAACTTTTTAAAAAGTATTTGTAGTTTTAGATGGACACAATACCTTTATTTTATTTATATATTTTTATGTGGTGCAGAGGATCAAGCCCAGTGCCTCACACATACTAGGCAGGTTCTCTACCTTTGGGGCTACAACCCCAGCCCCTTATTCAACTTTTTTATCCTGAAAGATTAAAAAAAAATACAGTTCCTTGTATTAAATAGATATCAGGTTGAATTTGAAGAACTGGACTGAACACAAACTCCCTTTGTCAAGCATGAAGTTTCCTATTTTTTGTGTTTTTTGGGGGTGTGGTATGGCAGATTGAAAAACCAGGGGTGCTTTACTACTGAGCCACATCTCTAGTCCTTTTTTATTTTTCAATTTGAGATAGGGTCTTGCTGAATGCTGAGGGCCTCTCTAAATTGCTGAGGCTGGCCTTGAACACAAGATCCTCCTGCCTCAGCCTCCTGAGTTGCTGGGATTACAGGCGTGTGCCGCCATGCCTGGCATCCTGATTTGAAATTTTAACTCAATCAAGATATTTTCTTTTTATCTGGTAGAGCATGTGCCTACAGCTTGCGCTCGTGTCGATGCCTTGCGTTCTCATGGTTATCCAAAAGAGGCCCTCAGACTCACGGTGGCCATTATTAATACTCTGAGGTTGCAACAGCAGCGGCAGCTGGAAATCTACAAGCATCAGAAGAAAGGTATGATGATTAGGAGTCATCTTACCTCTTTAGGCCTAAGGCTAATGAGGATCCTCAGGGGATATAAGACCTAGAACCTATTTTTCATTAAGTATCATGGTGTGGCAGGAGCTAGGGAATTCCAGGAATTCTGCCTGCTGTGTGAAATGCCTCACTTTTTCTCTGTGGATCTCAGTTTTCTCAGCAGTAAAATGGAAACAATGATGCCTTCCTGCTTCCTCAGAGTGCAGATGAAAGGACCACTAACTAAGGTCTGGCATGAGAGGACCCTTTCAAAGCTGTAAAGCTGTATCCACATATGAACTACCAGCAGGCAATCTAAATTCACATCACATGGCCTAACAACTGGCTGGTGAGATTATGACCAGTCCTGTCAACCCAAGACAAGATAATAAAGGAAGCTTTTGTATAACTTCCAGGGTTAAGACCTGAATGAGACTGATAAGGAGAGCTAAGCAGGGGAAAAGAGCAATGTGTCTCTATCACTGTCTGAAACTTTGAACCTGCTTGTTTTTAGAACTGTTGCAGAGAGGAACCACAACCATCACAAACCTGGAGGGCTGGGTGGGCCACCCCCTGGATCCCATTGGCTGCCTGTTTCTCACTTTGACTGAAGCCTGCCGCCTGAATGATGATGGCTATATGGAAGTGTCAGGTACAAGGGTCAGCTTTTGACAAGCCAGGACTGTCCTTGGCAGCCCTGTCCTCCCTGCCAAACTATGTTCCTCTCCTCTTATAGCCTTTTTTTTTTTTTTTCAATCTTGTCCAAACTCAGCATTCCTGAGAGGTTTCTTTCTTTCCTTTCTTTCCTGCTTTCCGTTCCCACCCTGTGGTCTGTTCCTATTTTACCTTACCAGCTTCCTTACTCCTCTGATTTCCCTACCACAAATGGCTAAAGAATGTAGTCCAGGACTAGAAGAATATCAGAAGTCTGAGGCCATAACTTCAGAGCAGTCCAGAAATGGGAGAGAACATCCACCAAAAAGGTGTATCAAGCCAGGCATGGTGGCACATCCCTATAGTCCCAGCAACTTGGAAAGTTGAGGCAGGAGGATTTTTTGCCCAGAAATTTAAGCCAGCCTGGGCAACATAGTGAGACCCTGTCATAAGAAAAAAAAAAAAGTATATATCCCTTGCAATTGAATAATACTCTCTGATTTCCTTTAAACATTCACCTTCATGGTGTTTTTGCGCCAGTTTTACAAATGAGAAATAGAGGAGAATAGTCTAACAGAATCACAGAGTGGCCCAGACTAGAAAGAGACAGAATTTATTCTTCTTTCCTTTATGGCTTTACTATATTGTTTACCTATATCTACTTGAGTATTTATTTAGCACACTGCATTATAATTTGTTTACAAATTATTATTTTTTATCAATTTTATCAGTTACTTTTTGAAAGCATAAATTATGACTTAATTGTCTTTGTAATCATAACACTCAGTATAGAACCTGCCATTTAATAGTCTTCTGTAAATACTTACCAGATGAAGGAAAAAGGAAATCAAGATTTTAGCTTTTTTTTTCAATACTAGGACTTGAACCTGGGGATTCTATACCACTAATCTACATCATCAGCCCTTTTTATTTTTTGTTTTGAAACAGGGTCTTACCAAGTTGTGGAGGTTGGCCTTGAACTTATAATCTTCCTGCATCAGCCTCCCAAATAACTGGGATTTCAGACGTTTGCCTTTTTTTGTTGTTGTTTGTTAATTTTGTTTTTTAAAAGAGATCTCACTGTGTGTCACCCAGGCTGGCCTCAAATTCCCAGGATTAAGTGATCCTCCCATAGCAGCCTCCAAAGTAGCTGGAACCACAGGCACATACCAATACACCTAAGACTTTGACTTTTTTTTTTTTTTGGTGGAGGGATACCAGGGATTGAACTTAGAGGCACTCAACCACTGAGCGACATCCCAAGCCCTATTTTGTATTTAATTTAGAGACAGGGTCTCACTGAGTTACTTACCACCTTGCTTTTGCTGAGGCTGGCTTTGAACTCTGATCCTCCTGCCTCAGCCTCCTGAGCTGCTAGGAGGAGTTCAGGCATGCGCCACTGTGCCCAGCTAGGACTTTTACTTTTAAACCTGAGATTATGATTCCATTGGTGGAACATATAAAATAATAATAACATAGAATTTGCAAGTGTTACCAAAATAAGAGTTTTAACTGGATACAGATTTTTTTTTCTATGTAGAAATGAAAGGATTAGCCCAAACTGTGCTAGGGTTGCCATTATCTTCACACTGATACCCTGGTATGGAATCATCATCTTTAATGAGTTTTATCTGCACAGAAACATTTATAGCTTGAAAACCTGAGGTTGCATTTGGTTTATTTGTTCACCACTGATGTATATTTAACTCCTTCCATATGTTAGGCCCTGGAGATACATGGAACAAGTTAGTCTCATCCCTTTAAGGTGTTCACACTGTAGTAAAAGAGATGGACAATTGTGATATTTTATAATGTATACGATAGCAAAAGATAAGTATTCAATTTTATACTTCTCATCAGGCCTGGCCAGTTCATTATGTTATGAAGGAGGTGGAAACCTTTGTGCCTCTGTGTAACCTTTTTTCAGTGAATTTTTCTTACTGCTCTGGGGTTCTGATTTAGCTTCTGAAATATCTATTGACCAAGCAGTATTCCAAAGTGGGAGGGTCTGGAGGGATAGAAGAATCTGCCAAGCCTATCCTAAAGAACCTGGTACCCTGTTACCCTCAGATATGAGTGAAAGCAGACTCCCTGTGTACCAGCATGTACCTGTGGCTACAGACTGTGCAAACAGCAGTGAGTCCTACCTGTCATTAGCCCTGGAAGTTGCTTTGATGGGCATGGGTCAACAGAGGGTAATGCCTGAAGGCCTCTATGCACAGGACAAAGTATGTCGTAATGAGGAACAACTTCTAAGCCAACTCCAGGAACTGCAGCTGGACGATGAGCTAGTACAAACACTGCGGAAACAGTGCATCTTGCTACTAGAAGGTAAGTAGAGAAGGGGATATTGTCACACTGTCTTTGCTTATGACCCTGGGCACCCTTCCTCTACCTGCACAGATACAGGAATATTTATGACATTAAAATACAATGAAGGTTCCCATGGCTGGCAAACATGTATGAGACCCTGAGGCCCTAAAGTCTAGCCTGGTGAATGGAAGCATACAGATAAATTAAACTGTCTGGCTTATCTTCTTCCTGCAGGAGGCCCCTTCAGTGGTCTAGGAGAAGTCATCCACCGAGAGAGTGTCCCCATGCATACCTTTGCCAAGTATTTGTTCTCAGCTTTGCTGCCTCATGATCCAGATCTGTCCTATAAATTAGCCCTTCGTGCCATGAGGTGGGTAGCCCATTTCCAGTCCATTATCCCTACCAAATCAGAAGTCTTCAGTGCTCTCTCTCTCTCTGCTTATCCTACTATCTTCTCTTTTCTTCTTTGTCTGTTCTGTTGATCTGCCACCAAATCTGCCTTAAAATGGCTCTGATATTTTCAACTGATCTAGGATTCCTATCTGGGATTCTATGTTGAAGACCCACTTCACTCCCTTGCTATACTCATGGTAGATTGTCTGAAAAAGCCCCTGAGACATCATGATATATTATTAGATAGGAACACCCAGGACTTGAGTCTTCATTTTCTGGAGTCAATGAGGCAGCCTGAGAAAGTGTTGGAGCCCTTCCATAACTCACTTGAGTCATGGTTCCCAAGTACACGTCCTCAGAGGAATCTAGAGGAAGTAGAGATAAATAGGTATACTTCAAGACTTGAAAACTAGTGAGCTTTGGGGATCTTGCTTCCAAACTAGAATAGAATCCTTGGTTTAGGCATGTTAACTTCTGTAGGTAGCAGAGTATACACAAGAATATTAATTAGATTGTAAGACTGAGAGAACTCCTCAGCTAAAACAGGAAAGTCCTTGGCATATACTTATGTTTTTTAAAAATAACCCTTGGGCTGGGGTTGTGGTTCAGAAGTAATGCGCTTGCCTAGCATGCGTGAGGCACTGGATTCAATTCTCTGCACCACATACAAATAAATAAAATAAAGATCCATCAACAACTAAAACAAAAAAAATTAAAAAATAAAAATAACCCTATTGCTTTTGACTGACTTTTCAAGTTCATGTGTAGTGGGGACTATTCAGCTTGGATTCTACAAGTGCTCAATCACTCACTTCATGTAGAGTATAGACCCATACGTTTTGAAAACCTCCAAAGCTCTTACTTAATCCTTCCCTCCTAAGTTCCTCCCCAGAAAAGAGCAAGCTTCTCCAAAGTGGCTCAGATAGCCAAGGTCTAGATGATAACTGATGACTCTTCCTGGTTCTTTTAGGTTACCTGTTCTAGAAAATTCAGCTTCTGCAGGCGACACTTCCCACCCTCACCATATGGTGTCTGTGGTACCCAGCCGTTATCCTCGTTGGTTTACACTTGGACATCTGGAATCACAGCAATGTGAACTAGCCTCCACAATGCTGACTGCTGCCAAAGGTAAGTACAGATAGACCTTAGATACTGGTGTCCCCACTGTGCTTGCCTAGCCATGGCCATCAAAGGGTTGGCCTGCAGTCTCCTGAGGAGATAGCTGACTTTAAAGTGATAGGAATCCTTACTTTCATTGCTAATAAGAAAGAGCACCTGGGTCCAAAATTTTGCCCTAGTTTCTAATTGTAGGAACCTGTGTATATAGAATTAAGTTATTTTTAGTTAACTTCTAATATAAACTTTCATATAATAAAGTCAGTTTACTTTCCAAGCCTCAGTTTCAGAATCTATAAAATGGGGATCATTGTCAATGACCTATCAACCTCCCATAGCCACTGGAGGATGTAATGAAATGATGACTAAGATAGAGCTTACAGATCTCCTTACAAATCAGAGTTCTTAATTTTTCCAGTACCCCCTGGTCAAAAGTAGAGATTCCAGGGTGACACTTAGTCTTTTAAGCTCACATACTACCTATGCAGGCATCACTGCAAAAAGAAATGAAAATTAGCACCTAGATGAAGAGCAATAATAAAACACCAGCTTCCATGGATTCTTGAGTATTTTGTATTAGGAAACTATATGGGTTTTTTAAGCATTTTTGCTTTGTTTTTGTTTTGCTGCTGCTTTTTGAGATGGAGTATTGCTTTGTTGTTGTTTTGTTTTGTTTGTTTTTTAATAATTTTTTGATGTTGATGGGCCTTTATTTAATTAATTAATTTATTTATTTAGGTACCGGGGATTGAACTCAGGGAAACTCGACCTCTGAGCCACATCCCCAGCCCTATTTTATATTTTATTTAGAGACATGGTCTCACTGAGTTGCTTAGCACCTTGCTGTTGCTGAGACTGGCTTTGAACTTGCAATCCTTCTGTCTCAGTCTCCTGAGCTGCTGGAATTACAGGGGTGTGCCACCACGCCTGGCATTCATTTGTTTTTATGTGGTGCTGAGAATCAAACCCAGTGCCTCACACATGCTAGGCAAGCACTCAACCACTGAGCTACAGTCCCACCCCTATTGTTTTTTGAGATGGGGGTCAAACTGATCCTGAATTCCCAGGCTCAAGGAATCATTCTGTTCTACCTCCTGAGTGCTAACACTCACGAGTGCTGACACTCAGGCATGTGCCCAACATTTTCTTAATTAGAAATAACTTTATGTTTTATTTTCTTATTGGCAAAAAAATACATGCTTATTGCAAAAAAAGGGAAAAGATATGGATAAAGCAATGTACAAATGATCAAGAAACCAGTAGAAAGGATATGATTTTACATTTCACAAAAAAAAAGATACAAATGATATTTTAAAAAATTAAAGTGCTTGTTCTCACTTGAGATATGCAAATTAAAATTACACCTGAGATAACATTTTTCATTAGTTTTATTAGGAAAAAAATCAAATTTGATGATAACCAACCATGAGAGGAACAGGTAGCCTGACATGGATTATTAGATTCCTAGCAGGATAAAGAGGATGACTGCTGAACCAAGGAACTCAGGGAACCTCAAGCAGAAGAAACGTGCAGAAAACTATACCAAAGCACATGATATTCAAATTGTTTAAAACCAATAGTTTAAAAAAAATCTTATTTAAAACAAATAGAGTTAAATTTAAAAAAACACACAAAAGACAAAAGACAAGTATAATAGCAAATTTCTTATTAAAAAACAATGTAAACCAGAAGACAGTTGAGAAAAAAAAATTCTTTAAAAGTACTTAAAAGTCTGGTGCTGTCATACATGCCTGTAATCCCAGTGGCTTAGGAAACTGAGGCAGGAGGATCGCGAGTTCAAAGCCAGCCTTAGCAACAGTGAGGCACTAAGCAACTCAGTGAGACCATGTCTCTAAATAAAATACAAAACGGGTAGGGATATGGCTTAGTGGTTGAGTGCCCCTTGTTCAATCCCTGGTACCCCAAAATTTTAAAAAAATACTTTAAAAAAGTCAACCTAGAATTCTGCACCAATGAAAATGCCTTTTAAAAAAAATGAAATAAGACAAGTGCTGTGTCAGACACCTGTAAACTCAGCAACTAATGAGGCTGAGGCAGAAGGATTGCAAGTTTGAAGCCAACCTGGGCAACTTGGTGAAACCTTGTCTCAAAATAAAAAACACAAAAGCTACGGTAGGTCTAGGGTTGCAGCTCAGTGGTAGAACACTTGCCTAGCATGTGTGAGGCATTGGGTTTGAGACTCAGCACCACATAAAAATAAAAGTATTGTGTCCATTTACAACTAAAAAAAATGTTTTTTAATTTCAAAAATAAGGCTAGGGTAGAGTTCCCCTGGGTTTAATCCCCAATATTTAAAAATTTTTTTTTTCAAGCACATGCCTATAATCTCAGAGACTTGGGAGTCTGAGGCAGGAGAGTGACAAGTTCAAGGCCAGCCTCAGTAACTTAATAAAACCTTGTCTCAAAATTAAAAAATAAAAAAGGCTGGGATGTAGCTCAGCAGTAGAGCCCCCCCGCCAAGGGTTCAAGCCCCAGTACCAAATCAAAACAAAACCTATCTTCAGATAACCCCAGTGGAATTAGAAATAAGTAATAAAAAGACATCTGAAAAATAATCCAATTATTTGGATAAATCACATTTTTATACAACTCATGAACTAAAGGGAAAGACACAAGGGGGGAAAAAAGCACAAAACATGTGGAATGCACGTTTGAAGGAAATTTTTAGTGCTAAATGCCTATATTTGAAAAGAAGAAGCATTGCAAATCAGTGATCTTGGATCTATCTCAGTGGTAAAAGGCCCTTAGATTCAATTCCTAGAACTTCAAAAAAGAAAAGCAAACAGCAAAAAGGAAAACAAATGAGGGCTGGGGTTGTAGCTCAGTGCATGTGTGTGGCCCGGGTTCGATCCTCAGCACCACATACAAACAAAGATGTTGTGTCCGCCAATAACTAAAAAAAATAAATAAATATTAAAAAATTCTCTCTCTCTCTAAAAAAAAGGAAACATGCAACAGAATGAAAAGGCAACTTACAGAATGGGAGAAGATATTTATAAACCATATATCTGATAAGAGATTAAATTTCAAAAGATATAAGGAACCTTTAAATTCAGTATCAAAAAACCTTAATAACCTGATTTTAAAATGAACTAAGAACTTGAACAGATATTTCTCCAAAGAAGAAATACAAATAGCCAACAAGTAGATGAAAAGATGCTTAAAATCATAGATCATCAGGGAAATCAAAATCAAAATCCATAGTGACATATCTCACACCTCTCAGGATGACTTTTTTGAAAAATACAAGAGACAATAAATAGTAATGAAGAGTGGAAAATTTAGAACCCTGATTACACTATGGTGGAAATATAAAATGGTACAGCCACTATGGAAAACAGTATGGAGATTCCTTTAAAAAATTAGCATATAGCTACTGTTGGATCCAGCAATCTCACTTCTGGTTATTTGTCCAAAAGAACTGAAATCATGATCTTGAGGAGATAACAGCACTGATACTCAGTTCACTGCAGCACTACTCACAAAAGCTAAGATGAGGAAACAATTTAAATGTCCATCAGTATGAATGGATTTTTTTAATGTGACATATAAATACAATGGAATATTTTTTAAATTTTTTTATTTGTTCTCTTTAGTTATACATGACAGTAGAATTTATTTTAACATATCATACATACACAGAATATAACTTACCATTCTTGTGGTTGTACATGATGTGGAGTTTCACTGATCATGTATTCATACATAAACACAGGAAAGTTTTGTTGGATTTATTCTACTGTCTTTCCCATTCCCATCTTCCCTCCCTTTCCCCATCCCTCCCTGTCCAATCCAGTGAACCTCCACTCAGACCCTGCCTATTGTGAGTCAGCATCCACATATCAGAGAAAATATTTGGCCTTTGGTTTTGGATTTGGCTTATTTTACTTTGCACAATAGTGTCCAGTTCCATCCATTTACCAGTAAATACCATATTTTATTCTTCTGAGTGATATTCCATTGTGTACATGTACATGTACCACATTTTCCTTATCCAATCATTTGTTGAAGGACACCTAGGTTGGTTCCATAGCTAAGCTATTGTGAATTGAGCTGCTATGAACATTGATGTGGCTGCATCACTACAGTATGCTGATTTTAAGTCCTTTGGGTACATGCCGAGGAATGGGATAACTGGGTCAAATGGTGGTTCCATTCTGAGTTTTCTGAGGAATCTCCAGAGTGTTTGCACTAATTTGCAGGCCCACTCGCAGTGTCCAAGTGTATCTTTTTGCCTACATCCTCACCAACATTTATTGTTACTTGTATTCCTGATAATTGCCAATGTACAATTGCCAATATACAATGGAATATTAGTCAACCTTAAAAAATAAGGAAATCTTGAGCTGGGGTTGTGGCTCAGTGGTAGAGTGCTTGCCTAGCACATGTGAGGCCCTGGGTTCAATCCTTAGCACCACATAAAAATAAATAAATAAAAGTATTGTGTCCAACTATAACTAAAAAATAAATGTTAAAAAAAATAAGGAAATTTTGAAATATGTCCTCAAGGAAATCTTGAGAGTCAGCATCCACATATCAGAGAAAACATTTGGCCAAGGAAATCTTGCAGACATTATGCTAAATGAAATTAGCCAATCACCAAAAGACAGACACTGTATGATTCCACTTATATGAGGTATCTAAAATAGTCAGATTCATAAAAGTCAAAATGGGCATAAAGTTTAAGTTAAGTAAGATGAATAAGCTCTAGACGTATGCTATACATTTTATCCAGACTCAACAATAATGTATTATACTCTTAAGACATTAAAAATCTAGGTGTTGGGTTGGGATTGTAGCTTAGTGGTAGAGCGCTTGCGTAGCACATGAGGCACTGGGTTTGATCCTCAGCACTACATAAATAAAATAAAAGTATTATTTCCATCTACAATGAAAAATGTTTTTTTAAAGGTAGACATTGTGTTAAATGTTCTTAGCAGAGTAAAGATTTTTAAAACATTAATTAAGCCAGTGTCAGGGCTGTAGCTCAGTGGTAGAACATATGTTTAGCATGTGCTGGCTCTGGGTTCAATCCCAGCACCAAAAATAAATAAAACAAAAAATAAACCAGTCACAAAGGATCATGTATTGACACTGGATAATTTCATTTAGAGATGCACCTTGACTTACAGTGGGGATAAACCCATCTTAAGTTGGAAAAGAAAAAAAATATATGTGTGTGTGTGTGTGTGTGTGTGTGTGTGTTGTATTTGGACACAATACCTTTATTTTACTTATTTTTTTAGAAGGTGCTGAGGATTGAACCCAGGGCCTTGCATGTGCTAGGCGAGCACTCTACCACTGAGCCACAATCCTAGCCCTTAAGTTGAAAATATTTTAAGTAAAAAATACATTTAATACACTTCATTTATCAGCATCATAGCTCTACCTAATTAACCTTAAATGTGTTCAAAATACTTGTGTTTGCCTGTAGTTGGAGAAAATCACCTAGCACAATGCCTGTTTTATAATGAAGTATTGTATATCTTATGTAATTTATTGAATATTGTACTGAAAGTGAAAAGTAGAATGGTTGTATGCTTATGCTTTCACGTCATCATGAAATTGAAGACCCTAAGTCTAATCATCATCCTAAGTAGAAACATCATAAATAGGGGACCATTTGTATATCAAATATTCTGAAGAAGCAAGTCTATAGAAACAGAGTAGATTAGTACAGTGCCTAGGGCTAGGAGCAACATGGGATAAGAGGTAAAATGTAAGGGATGCAGGATTTCTTTACAGGGTAATGAAATGTTCTAAAATTGTGGAGCCAGACATGGTAGTGCACACCTGCAACCCCAGCTACTTGAGAGACTGAGACAGAAGGGTAACAAGTGTGAGGCCAGCCTCAGAAACTTAGCAAGACCTTGCCTCAAAATATAAGAATAAAAAGTGCTGGGGATATGGCTCAGTGGTAAAGCACCCCTGGGCTCAATCCCCAGTACTGGAATAATTAATTAATTAATTAATTTAATGATTGTGGGGATGGCTCTGCTAGTATACTAAAACCAAATTGGACATTTTAAATGGATGAGTTATATTTTAATAAAGCATTTAAAAGAGAGAACTAGATATGGCAGGAAGATTCCAAGATCAAGGCCAGCCTTGGCAACTTAGCAAGACCTGTCTCAAAAATAAAAAATAAAAGGTCTGGGATGTGTCTCAGTGGTAGAGTTCAACCCTCAAAATAAAATAAAGAAACAAAAAAGAGAGAAAGGGAGTGAGGGAAGAAGAAAAGATATCCATATTGGAAGGGAAAAAGAAAACTATTTTCTGATGACATCGTTGTCTACATAGAAAATCCTATGAAATAAACAACAGCAATATAAACTGTTAGAATTAGGTTTAGCAAAGTTGCAGGATATAAGATCAATGTACAAAAATCAGCATTTTTCCATACCAGCAATGAAATGATCAGAAATTAAATTTTAATCATCTTTATAATAGAATAAAAAAATACTAAATACTTGAGGATAAATCTCGACAAAAGATGTACAAGATTTATATAACAAAAACCATAAAATATTGCTGATGGACATAAAGACTTACATAAATTCTGTGCACATGGATTGAAAGACTCAGTATTGTTAAGATAGTGATTCTCTGAAATTGACCTACAGATTCAATGCAATCTCATTCAAAATCCCAGCAGATTTCTTTGAGTAGAAATTGATGATATGGAAATGCAGAGGACCTAGAATAACCAAAAACAACTTTGTGAAAGAAGAATAAAGTGGGAAGGCTCATATGTCCTGATTTCAAGACTCATTTAAAGAAATAATAATTAGGGGTTGGGGTTGTGGCTCAGCAGTAGAGTGCTTGCTTAGCACGTGCGAGGCCCTAGGTTCTATCCTCAGCACCACATAAAAATAAATAAATGAAATAAGGATATTGTGTCCAACTACATCTAGAAAATAAATATTAAAAAAAGAAATAATAATTAGTACACTAATTATTGTAATCATAGACAAATTATTGATGAAAAAGAACAGTGTCCACAAATAAACCTGCATATTTGTGTTCTATTTTGATAAAGGGGCAAAAACATTTGAGCTGAAAAAAATTTTTTTCAGTCAACCATAAACCACATATAAAAATTCATAAACAGATTAAGGACCTAAATGTAAAAGCTGAAAATATAAAACTTTTAGAAGAAAACATTGGACAAAGTAATTTTCCTTTTGAGTTAGACAAAGATTGTTTAGATATAACACTAAAAATACATTTTTAAAAGTTGATATGTTGGGGCTGGGGCTGTAGCTCAGTGGTAGAGCACTTGCCTTGCAGGGGTGAGGCCCTGGGTTTAATCCTTAGCACCACATAAAAATAAATAAATAAATAAAGATATGTGTTCACCTACAACTGAAAAAAAATATATAAAAAAGAAGTTGGTATGTCGATGGGAAGGACAGTAGAATGAGACACACATTATTACCCTATATACATGTATGATTATACTACTGGTGTGACTCTGCACCATGTCCAGCCAGAATAATGAGAAGTTGTGCTCCCTTTGTGTGCAATGTGTCAAAATGCATTCTACTGCAAAATAAACAAACAAATAAACAAATAAATAAAAAGTTGATGTGTTGGACTGGATGAAAAAACTACAAACTTTCACTGTGAAAACCATTGTGATAACATAGATAATAGCTACTGGTATAGCCACTGATTATAATGCATTGGATAGGGTTTATTCTAATATGCATCTGTATTTTATACTGATATGAGTAAATAAACAAATATAGTGGAATGAGGATCTGGCAACCATATAATACTTAATTCAGCCAAGAAGCACCAATGGGTACTAAAGCTATTGGAAAGTACTTTATGAGGAACAGAATATTTACATAGTCTCAGTATCTCTCCACAAAATACTTACAAATTATAAAGGGAAAATGTACAACTTGACAGTGGAAAAGCCTGGCATATTACATAGAAAATGGATTTCATTGTGGCATATTTGTACATATATATAACATACTTTAATTATAACTTACCTTTACCCTCCTTTACCCTGCTATTCCCTCCCCCTGATCCCCTTCCCCTTTTCGAATAGTCTCCCTTCTACTTTCATGTTATCTTCCCCCTCCCCACCCCTAGATTCCATAAGAAAAACAGTGATTCTTGTCTTTCTGAGTCTGGCTTGTTTTGTTTAACATGATCTTCAGTTACATCCATTTTCCTTCAGATGAAATCATTTAGTTCTTCTTTATGGCTGAGTAGTACTCCATTATGTATAATACCACATTTCTTTTTTACATTTATCCATATAAGAGCACCTAAGCTAATTCTGTAACTTGGCTATTGTGAATTGTGTTGTATGATAAAATGGGTATGCAGATATCTCTATAGAATGCTGACTTTAGTGTGTTCAGGTACAGCTGGATCATATAGTAATCATATTTTAGTTCTTGAGGAACCTCCACACCAACTTCCAAAGTGACTATACTTTCCCACCAATAATGTATATAAAAGTTCCTTTTTCTCTACATCCTTACCAGCATTTATTGTTTTTTTTTTAATCTTAATGATAACCATTCTGACTGGGATGAGATGCATCTCCTTATAGTTTTTTTTGTTGTTTTTGTTATTGTTGTTGTTTTAGTTGTAGATGGATCCAATACCTTTATTTTATTTATTTATTTATGTGGTGCTGAGGATTGAACCCAGCACCTCACATGTGCTAGGCAAGTGCTCTACTACTGAGCTACATCTCCAGCCCTCCTTATAGTTTTTCTTTTCCTTATAGTTTTGATTTACATTTCCCTGTTGGCTAAAATACCCAAACACACACACACACACACAAAATGTGCATGCGCACACGCGCACACACACACACACACCATTCCAGCATATGAGAACCAGCCACAAGATGCCATAAGACTAAAGAAAGGCACATCCAGGATTTCACAGAATGCAGTTAATTGGGTATTTATGACAGAAGCATAGTCAAAGATGGCAGCAATATTAGTGAGTCCCATGATTTGAGTCAGAGGGAAGAGGAGGCTTATATAGCAGTCAGGACAAAAGTGATTTTTATCCAAGCTAGTGTGAACCTGGTTTATCTCAAACTAATTTCAAAGATATCAGACACGTTCCTGGAGCTTACAGCACCAGGCCTTGGTCATTAAACTCCAAATAACCTTTCTAATGGTTTTGTTTATTTATAGAATGCCTGCGGAGCTGTGTGGAGAAAACAGACTAGGATTACTCAGGGGTTGTAATGGTGGTTTTGACCAAAGATGGCTACAGTCAGGTCAAGATGAATCTCTATAGAAACCCAAACTACTTTTTCATAAGTTGGACAGCTTCTAAAACCTGACCTTAACCAACATTAGGCATTAGTTGTTTCATTACCCTTTTCCCAGTCACAGATATTTCTGCTACTCACTAATATTGTGTTCCCTTTTTGTGTTGTTGGACGTGTTTTGTCAATTAAATTTAAGTACCTTATAAAAAATGCCCCCAAAATTGAAAATACTCCCATGGATAAAAAAAAGAAAGAAAGAAAAAGAAGCATCTATCATTATTAATAGCACAAAATATAGAGTTAAGAGTTAAGTTAAGGTGTACTTGATCAAGTACACCTAAGAGGTATCTTACTAAAGAATATGGTGTGGAGGGCTGGGGATGTGGCTCAAGTGGTAGCATGCTCACCTGGCATGTGTGCGGCCTGGGTTCGATCCTCAGCACCACATACAAACAAAGATGTTGTGTCCGCCAAAAAAAAAAAAAAAACCTAAAAAATAAATATTAAAAATTCTCTCTCTCTCTCTCTCTCTCTCTCTCTCTCTCTCTCTCTCTCTCAAAAAAAAAAAAAAGAATATGGCGTGGAAATTAACACCACTTATGAGTTGAAAAATAGACAAGGCATTGAGGTTTTATAGTGTTGACAAGGACCAAAACTAATGAAGACTAGACAAAAAAAATTTTAGAGGATGAAAAATGAAGATGTTGGGCTCAGTGGTAGAAGATTTGTCTAGCATGTGTAAGGCCCCGAGTTCAAACCCTGGTACCACCAGAGAGAGAGAGAGAGAGAGAAAAGATGTTGACTTAATCATAATTGAATGGCTTCAATAATAAATGAGTATGAATATGTCACTGATTGGTTTTTTGGTCTTTAAACTAGAATATGCCGTGAAGGATTAAACATTTAAGGTAAGCACAGAATATCAGAAGATGGGCTGCAGTAATTTATGATGCATCATGATGTAAATACAGTAATCCCACTACTGGGTATAAATTAAAAAGAAGTGAAGTCAGTATGTTGAAGAGATATCTGACTTCTCCTGTTTATTGCAACATTTTTCATAATAGCTTTGATATAGAATCAACCTAAATGTCTATCGATGGATGAATGAATAAAGAAAATATGGCATATATGTATACACACGCACACAATGGGATGCTGTTGTTCAGTCATTAAAAAAAGAAAGAAATCCCACCATTTGTGACCACATGGATGAACTTGGAGAGTATTGTGTTAATTGAAATAAGCCAGGCACAGAAAAACATTATCTTACTCATATATGAAATCTTAAAAAGTGATCACATAGGGACTAGGGATGTGGCTCAAGCGATAACATGCTCGCCTGGCATGTGCAGGGCACTGGGCCCGATCCTCAGCACCACATAAAAATAAAATAAAGATGTTGTGTCCACAACAAAATAAATATTTAAAAAATTCTCTCTCTCTCTCTCTTTCTCTCTCTCTCTCTCTCTCTCTCTCTCTCCCCCCCCTCCCTCCCCCTCCCTCTCCCTCCCCCTCCCTCCCTCCCTCCTCTCTCTCTTAAAAAAAAAAAAAAAAGTGATCACATAAAATAGTAGAATGATAGATACCAGAGATTGAGGGAGATAGTAGTCAAAAGATATGAAATTTCAGTTAAAAATGAGGAATATATTTAAGAGATCTATTATACATCATGGTGACTATAGTTAATAATGTATTCTCCCCCCACCCCCTTGAGTTGAGGTCTTGCTATGTTGCCCAGGCTGACCATGAACTCTAGCGATCTTCCTGCCTGGGTCTCCTGAATAACTGGGACTACAGGCATTTGCCACCATGCCCAGCTATAATATATTGTATTCTTGAAAAATGCTAAGAGAGTAAATGTAAAGTGTTCTTACCACAAAAATTATTAGCTACATGAGGTAATATGTGTTAATTAGCTAGATTTAGTCATTCCATAATATATATATACTCCAAAACATGTTGTACATGGTAAATACATGTAAAATGTAAAAAAAAAAATTAAAATGTAAGAGATTTTAAATTATGTTTTAAAAAGCATTATGGTATAATCTAAAAATCTATAATGAAAAAACTTCTGCTTATCCTGAAGATGAAAATTATATTGACAGATTCACTAAGATTTTGGTTCTAACATATATGTAGGTCTGATGAAACAACTCTGTTATGGCCTATATTTTTTAAAAATACACATTAACAGGGGCTGGGGTTGTGGCTTAGTGGTAGAGCACTTGCTTCACATGCATGAGGTACTGCAGGTTTCGATCCTCAGCACCACATAAAAATAAATAAATAAAATAAAGGTATGTGTCCATCTACAACTAAAAAAAAATTGTTTTTAAATGCACATTGACAGTGATTGATGGGCAAACACAAGAAGTTTTAAGAACAGTTAGCACAAGCTGAAAGTTTTTAGGATATGCCAAGGCAGCAGACACATAAAGCTAGGAAAGCCAGTTGCCAAAATGTTCCAAAAGGTGTTTATAGTTTGTTTATTTTTGTGTACAAAGATGCATGGTTAATCAGATATTTTAACTAGTTCAATAATATGTACCAGTAACATGATTTCATTGCACACAGCTGGAATGGATGAAAATTATGTAATTGGATTTATTATTTCTATTCTTCACATCCCCCTCTTGAACTTTTTGTGAAAATAACATTTGCACCGTTTACTTTGTGTGATTGCAACCTCTATAATACTGCCTTGTGACCAAAACATTTTACTGCCAATGAAGAATATGTGTTTTTTATTTTTATACTCTATACTTGCAGCACTTGACTCTCAAGTCTTCCTAAAAGAGTTATTGCAGAAGCTTGGAAAGATGTTTCTTAATGATCCCACTTACATAGTTGTTGATATTTAGAATTATTGTTAAATATTTAACATACTTTGTTTGAATTAATTGAAAGTGAACCTACCTGTAGATATAGACTTTGAAAGGTTTTGTGTCACTAATGAGAAGATATGTAGTCTTATTACACTAGAAAGTGTATTTGCTAAATAAGTCATAGCTTTGCTGCTCAAAGTATGGTGAGAGAATCAGGAGTATCAATAGCATCTCCTGGAGCTGGATGGAAATGCAAATTCTCAGACCCAGCTCCTGAATTAGCATCTCTAGGGGTTTAGCCAAATAATCTGTTTTAACAAATTCTCCGCATTACTTTGTGATTACTGAAGTCATAGAAGCAGTGATTTAGAACAGCTGATATTTTAAAAAACACTGAATATCTTAAGTCACGTACCTATTGTATAAATATCCTTGTATGATTAAAAAAATTGCTAAAATTGTGTTAACATGAATAAGCATAAGACCAGTAGTGATGATGATGATATGTAATACATATGGAAAAAAATCTCCATAAACTTCATACAGGGCAAATATGAAAACAGTTACTTGATCATAAATAATACACACTTATCAGTGAAAATAGATTATAGTTCTTTACTTAATTGAAGAGACTGCTTATGTAAAAATCCATATTAATGAGACATGACCTAGAACTATACTTTTTTAATTTTTAATTTTATTTATTTTTTGCCATACTGGGGATCAAACTCAGGACTTTGCACATTCTAGGCAAGCATTCTACCACTGAACTATACCACCCACCAGCGCTACACATAAAGGCCATCTATTATATAATGTTGCTTCATCATTAAACCTATTCCTTGCCCAACTTGAGTGACCAGTTCTAATCTTCAGTGACAATAGCAATACTTATAAAACCTTTTTTCCACAAAACCAGAGGTCCTCAAGAAACCTGATGTAACAAATACTTATTGCAAGCTTAGTTTAAGGTTTTATTGAATATTTAGATTTATTATACTATCTTATTTATCATTTTACTACTATATGAATGTACTATCATGTAAATTTTGCTCCTCCATACTGTGAATATTCATATATTCCCTATGGAAATAGTAATGTGTTTAATTATGAGATGCTGCCCCAGACCCACAGAAAATATTACGTATGATACATACACAGATTATCTTTCTGAAATTTGAAAAATTCTAAGTCCCAAGACACATTCAAATGAATAAATAGAATAGTAGGCAATCAATCCCTAAAAAACAAATGACGAATGTCTTCTCTGATATAAGGGGGGGTGACTCAAAATGGGATAGGGAAGAAGAACATGAGAAGAAGACTAACACTAAATAGGGAAGAGAGGTGGGAGGGAAAAAGAAGGAGAAGGGGAGTTGCACGGAAGATGGAAGGAGAACCTCATTATTATACAGAATACATATATGATGTTGTAATGAGAAAGAGAAAAAAAGTGTGTCACATTAGATTGGATAGAGAGAAAGGATGGGAGAGGAAGGGAGGAGTAAGGAGGATAGGAAGGGCAGCAGAATAGAATTGACAATATGATTGATGTATGTGCATTCCATGTATGTATTATATGTCAAAATTTTTCATTCTGCTGTCATGTATAACTAAAAAAAAGAAAGAATTTTTAAAAAAGAATAGTAGGCAATCATGTAAAAGAATAAGAAGTTCTTTATGTATCAATATGATATAATCTCTGAGATCGCATCTTAGAGATACATGATATGTGGGAAATAACATGCAAATCTTTGTCTATACTATGCTATTATTTGATTTTTAAAAAAATATTTATTTTTTAGTTGTACAAAATACCTTCATTTTGTTTATTTATTTTTATGTGGTGTTGAGGATCGAACCCAGAGCCCTGCACATGCTAGGTGAGCACTCTACCGCCGAGCCACAACCTCAGCCCTATCATTTGATTTTTTAAGGAAGAGAAAATGATTTTCTTGTGGCTGGGATTGTGGCTCAGCGGTAGAGCGCTCGCCTAGCACATGCGAGGCCCTGGGTTCCATCCTCAGCACCACATAAAAATAAATAAATAAAGATATTGTGTCCAACTGAAAAATAAATATTTTTTAAAAAATGATTTTCTTAATATATATAGAATATATTGAAAAAATGCAAAAAAACCTGATAAAATTGATTGTATATAAAGTTAGATATGAGTGAACGAAGAACAAGTGTGGAAGAAAAAGAACTTTTATTTACCTTTTACACCTTTTGAATATTGAACCATGAGAATATTTAATTTTTTGTTTGTTTTTTTAAATTTTTTTAGTTGTAGATGGACACGACACCTTCAATTTTTTATTTTTATGTGGTGCTGAGGATCAAACCCAGTGCCCCACACATACAAGGCAAGCACTCTATCACTGAGCTATACAACTCCAGTCCAAGAATATTTAATTTTTAAAAAATTATAAATGTCAATAAAAACTTTGCAAATTGAAATGCAGAGAGAAAAAATGAATAAAAAGACCATCTGAGAACTGTGGGACAATTACAAATGGTATAACATATGCGGAGTGGCAATATGAAAAGGAAGAGAAAGGAGAAGTATTTGAAGTAATATTGGCTTTGAGTCTTCCAGTATTATGACAGACACCTAAATGCAAGAAGCTCACAGACACCAAACAGAATGAATAATAAAAATATTCTAGGTATATCATATTCAAAATACAGAAAAACAATGGCAAAGAGAAACCCTTGAAAGAAACCATAGAATAAAACCATCTTGCCTATAGAGAAATAAGGGGGAAAAATACATCAGACTTCACAAACTATGCAAACAAGAAGAAAGTGGAGTGAAATATTTAAAGTATTGAAAGAAGAAATGATCAACTAGAATTTGGTATCCAAGTAAATGATTCTTTAAAAATAAAGTGAATCCAACTGTATGTTAAAAAGGTCATGCATCAGAAGAAGTGAGGTCTATACCTGGAATGCATGGATAGTTATTACCATACAAAAATCAATTATGATACACTAGATTAACAGAATAAAGGATACAAAATCTCATGTTCATCTCAGTAGATACAGAAAAGGAATTTTCTAAAATTCAACATGGAACAGGAATTCTCATGAAACTAGGAATAGAAGGAAATTATCTCCACATAATAAAGCTCTATGTGAAAGATCCTTAGCAAAAGTACTACTCTTGCTCTTTCTATTCAATATAGCAATGACATCCTGGACAAAATAGTTAGGTAAGAAAAAGAAATAATGGTCATTTAAATCAGAAAGGACAAAGGTAAATTGTCAATTGTTTGCTAACAATATGATCTTACATATAGAAAACCTTAAAGATGTCATTTTTAAAAAACACAAAATTGTTATAATTAATCAATATATTCAGCAAGGTTATAGTATGCAAAATCAACATACAAAAATCAGTTGAATTTCTGAATACTAACAGTGAGCTACCGAAGGGAAATTTTTCCAATCATATTTATCATATAACACAAAAGAATAAAAGGCCTGGGAATAAACTGAGCAAAGGAAGTGAAATCCTTGTGCAGATAAGTGCTTAGGCATTACCTTCCCTCCCTGGAGTGCTCAGGAATACTGAGTTTGAAAGGAGAGATGGCATGTTCTTTTAACAATGAGTGATAAATTCACTATGATCAGATCTAAAAGTGAACAGATAATAGGGGGATATGGACAGATCAATAGGCCCTTGATGCTAAAGGATCTCATCTATCGTCCCTTGGTATCTGGGAAATTCTGGAACCCCCAAATGAACACCTAAATCCAAGGATGCTCAAATCTTATATAAGATGAAGTCATGGGCCAAGCACAATGGTGCACCCTTGTACTCTCAGGTACTTAGGAGGCCTGAGTCGGGAGTACTGCTTGAACCCAGGAATTGAGGCCTGGCCAGGACAACATAGAAAAGGTGCTATCTCTTGGGGGAAGCAGGCAAAATAATGAGAGCCATCACATAATGATAAAGGAGTCAATTCATCTAGTGTCAACAATGGTGGTGAGGGTGTATGATATAATCTTCCATGTATCCTTAATGCTTGGGGATTAACCAGCATTATTAACGAAAAGCTGATAAGTTTGCCTAGTTCAGTGAAAGTGCAGATACCCTGTGGAATGCCCAGAAGGACCTAAAAGCCCTATGACTTCTGAGTTCTGGACTGTAGAAAATTTTAAAACTACAATATGATTAACCTTGAGGCTCTAGTTCATAATCCATGTATATGGACCATAGTTTGCTCTTCCTTAATATGGGATATGAGCTCACAGAATCAAAGTCCTGGCTTGATTTAATGCTTCCAGTATGAGCCCTTGAACAAATAAAATTAACTTAATGTAAAGAAAAATGAAAATGCACAAGCTGCAGGCTGAAAAATTATTTGAAAAACATATCTGATAAAGGACTTGTATCCCAATATACAAATCAACTCTTAAAACTCAACAATGAGAAAATAACCCAAAACAATAGAGAGATACTGCTGCATAAGCTGTTAGAATGCTGCAATCCAAATGACACTAAATACTGGTAATATGTGGAGCAACAGGAACCCTTATTCATTGCTGGTGAGAATGCAAAATAGTACAACCATTTTGGAAGCTAGTTTGGCAGTTTTTTACAAAACTAAATATAATGTTACCATATGATCTAGCAGTCATGCTTCTAGATATTTAGCCAAATGAGTTGAAAACTTATGTCCATACTAAAACCTGTACATGTTTATAGTATCTTTATTTATATTTTCCCAAAATTGGAGGCAGTCAAGATGTCCTTCAAAAGGTGCATTGATAAACAAAATGGGTATATCCATACAGTGGAATATTATTTAGCAATAAAAAGAAATGAACTTGGGATTGGTGTTGTGGCTCAGTGGTAGAGTGCTTGCCTAGCCTATGTGAGGCACTGGGTTCAATTTTGAACACAGAGTATAAATAAGTGAATAAAATAAAGGTCCATCAACATCTAAAAAAATTTTTTTAAAGAAATGAACTTTCCAGAGGGGGAGAGGTAAATGGTGGGAAGTGGTATTGGCCAAATTATATTGTTATATTGTGTGCACATATAAATATGTAACAAAAATTGTGTCATTGTTTACAATTGCAGTGTTCCAATTTTAAAAGGTGGGGAGGAGAACTATCAAGCCATGAAGAAAGACATGACGAACCTTAAATAACCTTAAATGTGCATTGCAATCTGAAAAGGTTACATGCTGAACAATTCCAGTTGTACATTCTGGAAAAGATAAAACTATGGAGACATTATAATTGCCAGAGGTTTGGGAGAAGGGGGAAGGTTTAAAAAGGTGAAGCACAGGAAACTTTGAAGGCAGTGAAACTTTTCTATGTGATACTGTAATTAATGGCAGGTACATGACATTATGAATTTGTCTGAACCATAGAATTAATATGATACAGAATGGACCATAACATAAAGACTTGAGTTAATATAATCAATATTGGTTCATCGCATCTATCACACTGTGTAAGATGTTAATAACAGGATGTATGGGAATTCTGTACTATCTGCTCAGTTTTCTGTAAATATAAAACTGGTCTAAAAAGTCTATTAATTTTAAAATCACTTTAAAAAAATAATAGAAGAATAAAGGAAATCTCTTCTATAATCCTGATACTCAAATATTAACTATTACAAGCCAGGTGCTCTGGTGTATGCCTGTAATTCCATCTACTCGGGAGGCCAATGCAGGAGGATCACAAGTTAGAGGCCAGCCTGGGCCAGGTCTTATCTCAAAAAATAAAAAGGGCTGGGGATGTAGCCCAGTAGTAGAGTGTCCCTGGGTTCCATCCCCAGTATTTAAAGAAAGAAAGGAAAAGATAATTATTATAAGACATTAGTATAAATAGTTCTGGAGATTTTCTATTTGTATTTATGCACATACACTACATACACACTGATATTTATCTTTTTTGTTAGAAAAATGGAATCATAGACTATTAACTATGCACAAATTGTTTATAATTTTCAAAACAATCCTGAAGGTTACAGTTCTCATTTTATAGAAGTAGTAACTGAATTATTTAATGGCTATACCAGATTCAGTCCTCAGTGTATTTTACTCCAAAACCTAAACTCATGCCTCTTTGACTTTATCAACAACTGCAAAGCAAATCATAAGACATAGTTTTGTTGTCTTTAGTTCACATATTTACCCTTCATAAGATACACTAATTTTTTATACTGCCTTCATGAAACAACCATTGTTTCATATGGTGATACAGTTCCTTAACTCCATGTACTAGTTCTTTGTATAGAATCTTTGTCTATAGAATAGGAAGTGTTCGCCTAGCTCCCCTTTTCTCCAGAAAAAGCAAATAGTGGCCAGGCACAGTAGCGCACACCTATAATCCCAGCAGCTCAGGAGGCTGAGGCAGGAAAATTTCAAGTTCAAAGCCAGCCTCAGCAACTTAGCAAGGCACTAAGCAACTCAGTGAGACTATAAATAAAATACAAAAATGGGCTTGGGATGTGGCTCAGTGGTTAAGTGCCCCTGAGTTCAGTCCCAGGTACCAAAAATATGTATTTATGCACATACACTACATACACACTGCTATTTATCTTTTTTGTTAGAAAAATGGAATCTAAAAGAAAAAAGAAAATAGTGGGATCCGCATAGCTAGGCATGGTGGTGCGTGCCTGTAATCACAGCAACTCAGGAGGCTGACATAGGAGGATCACAAGTTCAAGGCCAGCATTAGCAACTTAATAAAATAAAATAGGACTCAAAATAAATAGGAGTGGGTACATTGTTCAGTGGTAAAGCACACCTGGGTTCAATCCTCAGAACCACACACAAATACACACACACAAATGAACTGCATACTTTTTTTTATTATTTTGACAGTTATTTGGCTTCTGGCCACCTGTGTAAGAGGTTCTCAAAATTTAGGTGTTCAAGAAAATTGATTTTCAAAAAGAAAGAAAATTGTTTTTCATCTCTAAAAAGCCTAAGGATATAGTGGATGAAGAGTAGGGAAAGAGGAAAAGGTGTAAAGAAGTGAATTCATATGGATACCTAGATACAGAATGAGCTACCAGTGAGTTCATTGGAGACAGCTTGGCTACCCAGAAGGGATGGTATCATTCAGGAGCATTCTACTAATTGATATTTCAACCAGTATTTATTGTGATCAACTGGCTGCCTAGGGAAACTTTAAGGCAAACCTTATCAGTGCCCCTTCTCTCAACGCCTTCAGGGGATACTCTGAGACTCCGAACTATTCTGGAAGCAATACAGAAGCACATCCATTCTTCCTCCCTCATCTTTAAACTGGCCCAAGATGCATTCAAGATTGCTACTCCCACGGACAGTGGTACAGACAGCACCTTGCTCAACGTAGCCCTGGAGCTAGGATTACAGGTATGGGGTAGGAGTGATCTGTTCCCAGGCTTCTGGTATAGTGACAATTTGCAGAAGATAAGATCCCTAAGGGGCTGAATGTGGACCAAGTCTGGTTCTTTGTCCCCAGAACACAAATTCCAAGCTAGGCATAAAGCAAATTGGGTTGTAAACTGGGTTCCATTTTTAGGTTAAGGCCAGAAGTAGAATAGCTTTAGGCTATAAGGGATCCCCACCTTCTCCCCACCTTCTCCCCACCTCTCCATTCTTCTGAGCCAAGCAAAGTATAGGAATTTTCTTTGTTTTGTGTTATTAGAGAAGCTTCTTATCTAAAGAGAGATGTCAAGCAGAAATTAAACCTGTCCATACTTACCAGGGGAAAGAGCACTGTTTCTTTTGTTTTCATTTTTTATATTTATATTTAGCTGTAGTTGGACACAATACAAGTATTTTATTTATTTATTTTTATGTGGTGCTGAGGATTGAACCCAGGATCTTGCATGTGCCAGGCAAGCACTCTACCACTGAGCCACAACCACAGCTCGCAAGACCACTGTTTAAGGCACCAAAAAATATTTGTTGCATGAATGAATGGCAAAAGGAAGTGGGGAGAAAGAGGTCATAATAGTCAGGCTTAGCCAACTAGATATGCTTCTTTTGTTCCCAGGTGATGCGGATGACCTTATCAACCCTTAACTGGAGGCGCAGGGAAATGGTACGATGGTTGGTGACCTGTGCTACAGAAGTGGGTGAGTCTCCTACCTCACTCTACCCCCAGGGAAATTTCTAGTACCCCTAGGGAAATTTTTAGGCCCAACTCTTGGGACAGGCTGATGAGCTGTCACATACCCATTCCTTGTGTCCTAGAAAAGGAGAGGCTGCTAATAGGAAAAAATGGCCTCTATTTAGTCAGTTCAAGCTCTGCCCTCACTGGTTGTACCATGTCCTGATGTCAGCAACACTTAATTATTTATTTATTTTGGGTACCAGGGATTGAACTCAGGGGCACTCAACCACTGAGCCAGATCCCCAGCCCTATTTTGAATTTTATTTAGAGACAGGGTGTCACTGGGTTACTTAATGCCTCATTAAATTTTTGAGGCTGGCTTTGAACTCACAATTCTCCTGCCTCAGCCTCCCAAGCTGCTGGGATTATAGGCATGTGCCACTGTGCCTGTCTCAGCTGTACTTTAATCCTCAGAGAAAAATCTGAATGATGCATTTTCAGCCCCCAATACTCAGGTGCTCCCTTAGGAGGTAGTGGTTCCAGTCCCTGCCATGCTTCTGAGAAACTTCAGACAACTTGGAGGCTTGGGATACCTTCTAGAGCCCAAAGCACCAGCACAAGAGTTTTACCTCCAGAGGCCCCACTTTAGGTAGAAACCCCAGGTGGACCTGCAACCCCTGCCTTGAGGCTTGCAAACCACAGGCTCTGTTGTTCTATCCATTGGAGGGGCTAAGAGCCTTGCAGAGACCTTTAACCCTCTGACCTGGGCAAGGAAGGGGTGGGAAGAGACCCCAAACAGGGTCTGGCCATCTGGGATGTTCCCCTTGCCCTGGTTTGCCTCAGATCATCTCAAGGCTGCTGTGGAGGAGGGAGAACTCATCTCTGCAGGCCAAGTTCAGACCCCAAATGGTAATCTGGGCAGACCTGCATCAGGACCTGGATGGCCACTGCTGAGCTCAGGCTCTCCCTGACAGGTGTGCGGGCCCTGGTGAGCATCTTGCAGAGCTGGTATACACTCTTCACCCCCACCGAGGCTACTAGTATTGTAGCTGCTACAGCTGTATCCCATACCACTATCCTGCGTCTCAGTCTTGATTACCCACAGCGGGAGGAACTGGCTAGTTGTGCTCGCACACTGGCCCTGCAGTGTGCTATGAAGGATCCACAGAGCTGTGCCCTGTCAGCCCTCACACTCTGTGAGAAAGACCACATCGCCTTTGAGGCAGCCTACCAGATTGCCATTGATGCTGCCGCTGGTGGTATGACCCATTCACAGCTGTTCACCATTGCCCGCTACATGGAGCTCCGTGGCTATCCGCTACGTGCCTTCAAGCTGGCCTCACTGGCCATGAGCCATCTTAACCTGGCCTATAACCAGGACACCCACCCGGCCATTAATGATGTGCTCTGGGCTTGTGCCCTCAGCCACTCGCTGGGCAAGAATGAGTTGGCAGCCCTCATCCCCCTAGTGGTGAAGAGTGTGCATTGTGCCACTGTGCTTTCAGACATCCTGCGGCGCTGCACAGTGACTGCACCTGGCCTGGCTGGCATCCCAGGCCGCCGCAGCTCTGGAAAGCTCATGTCAACTGACAAAGCTCCATTGCGCCAGCTGCTGGATGCCACCATCAATGCCTATATCAACACTACACACTCACGCCTGACACACATCAGCCCTCGCCACTATGGAGAGTTCATTGAGTTTCTGAGCAAGGCTCGGGAGACTTTCCTGCTGCCGCAGGATGGCCACTTGCAATTTGCTCAGTTCATTGACAACCTCAAACAGATTTACAAAGGCAAGAAGAAGCTGATGCTGCTGGTTCGAGAGCGCTTTGGCTGAGAAAGCAGATAGCTTACTTCCAGGGCAGCCTGGGCATCCAGGTACCATCAAGTCAGGCCAAGGACACTGAAGCATTTGTCTACCCTGGGAGGACTCTGAGCACCTATGGCTGAGGCCAAAGGACCACAGGGCTAAGATTAGAAAGAGTCCAACTCTAGCCAATTTTTATGCCTTGGCAAACTTCTCACTACAGCCCACTGTTCCTGGAGGAGCTGGGCCCTGCAGATTGATCAGAAATCCCACAACATGCCACCTCACGCCCCTATATCCTGCGTGTCCTGGGCATTGGCCCTATCTCCCTTGGCAAACACAGACACTGTTCCGTCTCAGGGATTGCTTAACCAGAGAAACAGAAGCATTTATGGTACTGTAAATATTATAGTATATGTGTTGCCAATAATTGTAAAGTTGTAACTATTTATAATTCTGGTTCTGATTTGATGGGCACTTAAAGTAGCTGTGGGTGGGAGGATAGGCTTGTTTTCTGAGGAGACTCACAACCATTTCTCAGGTTTCCCTTGCAGAGTGTATGCTGTTAGCAATGGACAAGTAGGAGTGGCAGGGAGAAAAATGGCCAATTAAAATGAATCCCAAGCTTGTCTATGCAGAAACCCCAGCCTGTAAACAGGGCATCTGTAGTCCAGTGGTGGGTGAGGGAGAGGCCAATACTGGACTTAAGATTCTCTTGCTATGAGGACACTGAACTCTTTCTTGATCCTGCCTCACACAACCTCTCCAGGAGCCTGCTGGACACCTCAGTAACAAGTGCAGGGAGAAAGTGAAGGTCTGGGAAGCCATTTGAGCTCATAATATTCATCTACTCTGGTCACCTTTATGTTAGAGAGTATCTGGTTTCATCTCTAATTTGTGTATGTGATACATGTGTGCGTTGGACTGTGGGTTTGTGTGTTCACTGTTTCATTTGTGCATGTGTGAAAATACATAACTAAGTGTACTCATGTTTGCATGATTAGTATATGTGTGTATCTGGGCACATGAGTACAAGTTATAAATGACTGTGTCTGTGTGTGTATGCCTGCTGTTCATGGATCTGTGTGTCTTTATAAGTGTAACTGAGATATTTCTACATGGGTATGTCTGTATTCATGTTGAAAGATCTGCATGAATGTGTCCCTTCTTTTTCTGCCAGATCTCTCTTCCCCCTTCCTCTCAATCTCTCTCAACAACTGAACATTTGTTCCCATCTCTATGCACCTCCCTTCACCATTCTTTCTTGACAAACAAGCTTCTAAGCACCAGTGTCCCCTCTGTTCTAAGATTGGCTGCTTCAGCTCTACAATTCTCATCCATACGTGCTTTCTCCCCCTGCCTTTCTACCTCAAGCTTCCTCTGCCTGCTTTTGTCATAGTCCCAGCGGTCACTGATTTGGAGATTAAGGCTGGTATCCCTTGGCCTTTCCCTTTTCCATCAAGTGGGCAACCCTTATCTTAGCCCTAACTGACTTCCACAGTGTATCATGTTCCTGCTACCTTCCTGACCCTGGAGTTCAACCTGGAGTTATTATAGGAGGTAGCAAGAGCATTCAGAAGAGTCAATTGGATACCAGTGTCTTGGGTGTTTACTGTTTTTTGTGTCTTAGTTCCTGAGTTGGGATGGGGTTTGATAGGGAATGGGTGATATAGCTAGCGTGTGAACCAAGAACCTGTCTGCTTTATTTTCCTCTTGGAAAACTGTTTGTCATCTTTTTTATTCCAAACTGACCAGAAAGTTGTATTTGCTGTTTGTGGCTACTAAAGTCTTGCCCTCCAGCCAAGGGCCCCTACAACATCTCAGCCCCATGGGTTGGTAAACAAGAGAAGCCACTTCCATTTCTGTATCACGATTGCCCTTTTTTAGCAAGTGTGTGAATTCACAGTGCTTTTCTATGAATAAATCATGAATCACAGAAAAGATCATTTTTCTAAAAGTAGAACTTGTGTTCTCTCAATAAATGAGGCCCTTCTCTGCTTCTGCATTGCTCTAGCTGGGACAAGGAACTGTTTGGACCTAACAGGGATGTAGAAAATGACAGATGAAGAATTTCCTGCCACACAAGACTCCTCTGCAGAGTTCACAAGCACCTCAGAAGCTTGTCCTCAAAGGTGTCACCATGATGGGCAGGATCCCAAGATCCTGAGAAAATTAAAGGGTTTGCTCAGAAAATAATACAAAGCAACACTTGAGTGCCAGAGGGCCTTGTAGCTTCAGAGGCCTTCTTGCCTTGGTGTTGGCCTATTCTAAGGCTTAAATCCCAAACAGCTTAGCTTTGAGTCTTTGTCTTCCCCATCATTTAGTGTCAAAGCTGAGGGTTCCTTAGCTTCTCCCTCCTTACCTAGATTGCATCTTTCTTTCTTTCTAGGACTCCCTGAAGTGTTTTAGGCACTTCTGTGCCTCTCTTTGATCAGTATTCCCCTTCTTCCCCAGACACAAAGCCTATTAATTTGGGCTTTGTATGCTGTGAGTAACCCATCCCTTTCTATGCAGTGTCATAGTCCCAACTTCTAGGAAGCTTTACCCAACTCCTTGAAGTTGTGGGACTTGGATATATGAAGGCATAATGGTAGTGAGAACCCTAACTTTAAGTGCAATAGTCCATGTTCACTGATAACTGAGCCTTGAGACTTGTGGGAGGGGATACAGGGGAGGCTCCAGGGAAGGAAAGAACTGAAGATTAGAGCACAATCTCTCATAAGCAAAACCACATACTAGGGGTGGGGTTGTAGCTCAGTGATAGAGCTAGTTATATGTGAGGCACTGGGTTTGATTCTCAACACCACATATAAATAAAGGTCCTCTGAAAACTAAAAAATAAAAATAAAAATAAAAAAACCACATACTAGACTTCAATTATGGAACTTTATTTTCCAGAAAACAATCATCCATATACTTAAGGGAAAAGGTATATATGCTTAATTCTGTCGAAGTAGACGTGAATGTCTGTGCACAGCATCCACAAAGGCCCCTACGTGTTCTGGGTCCATGTCAGGGTAAAGCCCATGGCCTAGGTTGGCAATGTAGCGTTTTGGCCCAAAGTCATCAAGCATCTGCTGCACCAATCGCCCAATCTCCTCCTGGGGGACCGAAAATAGGGAGATCTATAAGCCTCTGTCCTCCCTATGCCTAATAGTAACATACACACGTAGGCATGCTTTTACTTGGTGTTATTTTATCATTTAATCAATAAAATTTATCAGATATTGTATATGGGCCAGACACTAAGAAAAAACAAATGAACAACAGCAAAAATTCTTGCCTTTCACAGGCTTACGTTGTATGTATGGAGTAGAGAAGAGAGACAAATACATCAGACACATAATCACATAGCCATATCAGAGAGACAAACTTGTGCACCCATAGAGGCCCTGATTATTACCTCAGATGCATACAGGGCACAGGGGTCCAGATTGCCCTGCAGGGTCACCGACTTCCCCACACGTTCCCTAGAGGCAGAACCAGGAACACATTCTGGTGACTGCATACTTGGCAGCTTCCCACCGGCAACCCCTGCCTTAATCTCAAAGGTCCAACCTCTATCACTCACCGGGCTTTCTTTGGGGCCACTGTCCAGTCAAGCCCAACCACCTCATAGCCAGCCTGGGCCAGCTCCTCCAGGGCAAAATGCCCATCCTTAGCAAAGATGATCTGGAGGAAAAAGCGGATCTGAGATTACACTTAGGGCCTTGCTGTGCCCACTAACCTTTCTTGGATGCACTTCTGCTGCCCTCCTGTGGTCACTTCAGTCCATGCAAGACGTACCCTGAATACTCCACAGACCCACCTTTATTCAACCTATCCCAATCCTCACCATGGGCACAGGTGCCAGGCCTGCCTCCTGCAGCCTGGCTTTTACTCGCTTGGCCACATCACAGATATAGGGCAGTGCAAACTTGTTGAAGAGCTGTGGGCCAAGATGCCCTGCATGGGACTCAAAGAGCTGTAATGCCTATAGTTACAGGGTGGTGAAGAAAAATAAGAAAAAAAAAAAAAAAGAAACACCTCAGGTTCCATATACAGAATGTGCATCATTTTCCCAGGTGACTAAGCCCTGATACTGCCTGAGCCTATAAACCCAGTTCCAGTCAAAAAGTTTGCCTTCTCCAGATCCCAATGCTAGCTTTGATTTTCACTCAAGAGTATTAAGCCCCCACCCTCACCCCAGGGTCAGGGTGGGTTTGGCTGCTCTAGCCAGATCAAGGCCAATATAAGATCCCTGCCCTCTCCAGTTCAGGAGACTATTGTTTTTTATTCTTATAGTCCAAACCCCAGCCTATTTGTCTCCCCCTCAGGACTCACCTGGGCACCAGCAGCTACTTGTCCTACTAGATATGGGACCAGAGCATCAGTGAGGATGCGAAGCAGCTGGTGACTGGCCTGAGGTCTTTGGTAGAGCCAGCGCTTGGACTGAGCCATAGTACTTGAGCTGCCACCCTCAACCATGTATGTCATCAGGGTCCACTGCAGAAGGATACAAAGATGTCACAGTGCAGAAGCCACACTGACACTTCCTTCCCTGTCTACACCAGATATGCCAGAGTCATACCCCAATCCCCTGCTTTTCCCATATTACCGGGGCACCAGCAAAGCCAATCAGTGGCACACGCCCAGCCAGCTGTTGTCGGGTAAGTGTGATAGCTTGGAACACATAGCCCAGCTCAGAGGTCACTACTTCTGGATCCCGTAGACGTTCTAGATCCCGCTCTTCTCTTAATGGCTCTGGGAAGCTGGGTCCTTTGCCAGGTACCATGGTCACCTCCATGCCCAATGCCTGGAGGGGGATAAAACAACTGGATCCCAGCCAGGTGCAGGTTGCAGCAAAGTATACCTGTAATTCCAAAGACTTGGGAGGCTGAGATAGGAGGATCACAAGTTCAAGGCCAGCCTCAGCAATTTAGTGAGGCTCTCAGCAGCTTATTGAGACCTTGTCTCAAAAAGTCTGTTCTGTTCAGCCCATACCAATAGGAAAGGAAATGGAGAATAAAACTCAGCTAAACTCATCTCTTTCAGTCTTAATTTTTCCCTCTATCCAGCTATGATATGTACTTATCTTGAATCTTGGCAGGACTAATAAGATTTCCAAGGAATCCTTTTCTTCCTTTCTCTTTTTTTTTTTTACACATTTCAGAATCGGGTTTAAGTGGGTACCTGGGGTACAACAAGGATGTCGGAGAAGATGATGGCAGCATCCAGAGGGAACCGACGCAGTGGCTGTAGGGAATGGAAACGAGTTGCTAGGTGGCAAGCTGTAGGCATAAATACCTCCCTCTGTGGACCCCTCACCTGCAAAGTCAGTTCACAACAGGCCTCAGGAGAGCGACAGGTGCTGAAAAAGTCCTGGGTAGCCCTGGTTTCCCTAAATTCTGCCGAGAGAAGGAAGACAGACCTCAACTTTCAGGCCTCCAGAATCCTCCCCTGTCTCCCCAGTTATCTAGAATTCTGGGCCCTGACCCTGACCTGGTAAGTAGCGGCCTGCCTGCCGCATGCACCAAACAGGAGTGTAGTCTGTTTCCTCTCCCCAGGCTGCTCGAAGGAACGTGTCATTCTTCAGCTCCGGAAAATTCTGAGATCTAGTGATCAGATGGGGTTGGGGGAAGGAATCAATACGCTAAGCCGGTGGATGGTGAAAGCAAGGGTTCTTAAAGTCGATTCAATAGGGCACTGCTATCTACCTCCTCCAGACCAGCTAGCAAACTGTGGCTCCCCGCGCATTAGGCCTCCTCTCTGCCTATCAGGTGGTACACAGACTCAAGGGCCCGCGCTGGGGCCGCTTTCCTACACGTACTCCCAGCCCTCCCAAGCTCTAAAAGCCCAGTAAGAATAGTTTTGAGGGAAATGGTCACTAGACTAATGAATCTCCAGGCTGGGAAATAGTCAAAAAAGGAGCAGAATAGATGGTCCCAGAATAGAGATCCTAGTTAGAAGTTCTGGGGCATCCCCTAAGAGAATGTCTGGAGGACGCAGTCCATAAAACGGTCCCTGAAATGAAGGTCTCAGAAATCCCATAGTTGGGAGCATTCGGGATCCCAGCGACAGGAGTCCACAATGGGAGAACTCCAGGAATATGAGGGTATAGGGACAGATAACTGAGTTGGAAAATTCAGATCCCAAGTCTCGCTAGCCACCCCGCTTGCAGCATAGAACTCACCCCAAACCGTTCGCTTCCATGGTAAACTCTCAGTAACTGCGCGCAGAATCAACACACACATCAATTTGAGCAGGCCCCCAGTCCAAGCTCCGCCCCTTCCTGAAGTAAACCAAGGGGTTCGCCATGTTGAAAACCACGTGATTGGGCTCCACTGACAGCTCTAGGGCTGCCCCGGCTGCTGCCTGGAGGACCCCAATCACTTTCACCGTAAAGTCCATTGTAGCGACGCAACAACAAAAGCCCAAAAGAACTCCATTGAAACTACTTTTTCAGGTAGGGTGAGAAATTTGTTCTCATGTGATGACCTCTAAGGTTAGCGCGCTGAGCAACACAGCCCCTGCTTTTAAGAACAAACTGCTCTTCCAGTCTGATGGGGAAACGGAAATTGGCAATCATATTATTATTATTATTATTTTAATATTTATTGTTTAGTTTTTTCGGCGGACACAACATCTTTATTTGTATGTGGTGTTGAGGATCGATCCAGGGCCGCACGCATGCCAGGCGAGCGCGCTACCGCTTGAGCCACATCCCCAGCCCCTGGCAATCATATTAAATAGAAAATGACTGTAAATATCCTGGGATTAGGAGTTGCTATCGATCCGGAATGACTTAAGCCTCCTGTCAGTGGTCAGGGAAGGCACCATTCTCCCAAATATGTTAATTACACCACCCAGGCGCGTGCCTGTAATTCCAGCGGCTCAGGAGGCTGAGGCAGGAAGATTGAGAGCTCAAAACCAGCCTCAGCAATTTAGTGAGGCACTTATCAAGTTAGATCCTGTCGCTAAATAAAATATGTAAAAGGTCTGGGGATGTGGCTCAATGGTTGAGCACCTCTGGGTTCAATCCTCAGTACAAAAAAAAAAAAAAAAGAAAGAAAGAAAGCTGGGTGGGGAGAAAGGCTATTGTAATGATACAGGATAGATAGGGTAGTGACTTGAACTAGGGTAGGAGCATTGGAGATAAAATGATAGTAGCGATAGGAATGGAGAGAGGGAAATTGGTCAGGTAGAAACCACTAATCTTGGGTCTGGCTGGCTGGGTGGGAGGACACAGATGTACGTGTAATTGCATTGACCATCAGAGTACTCAGGATTATACAGCAAAAGTGTAGGATGCGCTTAGTCTAGAACATACGGCGAAGGTTGGCCGAAGGCGGAGCAGGGCGTGGTGGGAAGCTCTGCTGTGGTCGCGGCTGGTGCTCCCAGGGCAGAATTACTCCTGGTGTCCCTCAGCTAGTTCGCCATGGCAGGCCCTGGCCCGGGCGCGGCGCTAGAGTCCCCAAGGCAGCTGCTGGGTCGCGTGCGCTTCTTGGCGGAGGCAGCACGGAGCCTCCGCGCCGGGCGACCGCTGCCGGCAGCGCTGGCTTTCGTGCCGCGAGAGGTGCTGTACAAGCTTTACAAGGACCCGGCAGGACCGTCGCGCGTGATGCTGCCGGTGTGGGAGGCAGAGGGCCTAGGGCTGCGTGTGGGTGCCTCGGGCCCAGCCCCTGGAACCGCCTCTGGGCCCCTTCGTGCAGCCCGCGACAGCATCGAACTTCGGCGCGGCGCCTGTGTGCGCACCACGGGCGAGGAGCTATGCAACGGCCATGGTCTCTGGGTAAAACTGACCAAGGTAAGCTCTGGCCTACCCGAGGCTCCTCCAAAGATCTCCGCGTCCAGAAACGTCTCCGTTCCCCTTTCCTGCCCTATATTGAGCTGGCACTGTATTCGGCGCCCTTTACCCTGGGCTGGGCAGGGCGAGCAGCTGAGCAGTTCCCTGATGGCTGTCCCCATCTGGCGGTCCCTGCAGGAGCAGCTGGCGGAACACCTGGGTGACTGCGGACTGGACGAAGGCTGGCTGCTGGTATGCCGCCCAGCGGAGGGCGGGGCCCGCCTTGTACCCATCGACACTCCTGACCACCTCCAGCGGCAGCAGCAGCTCTTTGGCGTGGACTACCGACCAGTGCTCAGGTCCTGCACTTGAAGGGGCAGGGCTTGCTATAGGATATCGGGCAATGAGGGGCTGGGACCACCAACACATCCAGGGTGGGGATTGGCGGGGGAGGATTTTGAAATGGAGGTAACATTAAGAGCAGAAAGGAACAGGACCTGAGGGAGTTGGCATAGAGCTATG
Source organism: Marmota flaviventris (assembly GCF_047511675.1). Taxonomy (NCBI): domain Eukaryota; kingdom Metazoa; phylum Chordata; class Mammalia; order Rodentia; family Sciuridae; genus Marmota; species Marmota flaviventris. The sequence goes on along the minus strand of NC_092507.1, from coordinate 34,658,499 downwards.
GAGGCAAGGAGCTAGAGCTCTGGAGAAGGTTCCAGATCCTGCTGGTGATATCCTGCTGTCCACTCATGCCTTCCCACCCACCCACCCTCAACTGTGTGCCCACAGATGGGAACAGGTGGTGGACCTGACATACTCACATCGCCTCGGATCAAGGCCTCAACCAGCGGAGGCATACACAGAAGCTGTACAAAGGCTACTGTGAGTGAGCTGTACCAGATGGGGAGGAGGGAGCTCCAAGTCTGGGCCCAGCCTAATTAGGGGCTTGGGGTTGCTTAGCTATGTGCCCCCAACATGGACCTACGAGTGCGACGAGGACCTGATCCACTTCTTGTATGACCACCTGGGCAAGGAGGATGAGAACCTGGGTAGCGTGAAGCAGTATGTGGAGAGCATAGACGTGTCCTCCTACACGGTGGGTGCTGGGACTCCTCCCTCTTGAGGCAAAATATAGTCGCATCCCTCAAGGTTAGATCCAGATTTCCCACCTCCAAACCAGGGCCACACTCAGTCCAGCTCCCCATCTTGGAAGTCCTATAGGAACCCCTAGACTCCCTCCTACCTTACCCTAATCATACCTTTACCCCATATCAGTTGCCCTTTTAGCCCATCTTCACTATGCTTTCTGTCTTCTGCTCCCTGTCCCAAAGCAGAAGTGAGGGTAACAGCTGACCCCACCACTCTGTCTCTCCTTAGGAGGAATTCAATGTGTCCTGCCTGACGGACAGCAATGCGGATACTTACTGGGAGAGTGATGGGTCCCAGTGCCAGCACTGGGTACGGCTTACTATGAAGAAGGGCACCATTGTCAAGTGAGTAGGCTCTGAGCAGACCTGGGTTGGGTGACTCATGTGCCTGTGGGTGCATAGAGACTCAGTGCACACTCTGACCCCCTTAGGAAGCTGCTACTCACAGTGGATACCACAGATGACAATTTTATGCCTAAGCGAGTGGTAGTCTATGGGGGCGAAGGGGACAACCTGAAGAAGTTGAGTGACGTGAGCATTGACGAGTGAGCAGGCCGGCCTGGGGTAGGAGGTGGGATGTGATTCTAGCAATGAGACCATCCAGCTTGGATGCTTAAACTTGGGTGGGATCCCAGCAATCCCTAAAGGCCTGAGGCATCGACTGTCTGAAGTGCCTCACACCCATCTCCTCAGGACCCTGATTGGGGATGTCTGCGTCTTGGAGGACATGACAGTCCACTTGCCAATCATCGAGATCCGCATTGTGGAGTGCCGAGGTGGGTCTAAAGACTATAAGGGAAAGGGACTGGGGAACAATATTGACCAAATTATATCATTAATATGTACAAATATGTTACAAATCCCACTATTATGTATAATTATAATGCACCAATTTTTTTTTTAAATGTGTAAAAAAAAAAAAGGAAAAGGAGCCCCTGGGTCTTGATATGGGCAAGCGAAGATGATGAGATGATGGCTGGACTAACTCCAGGATTTGAAGGTGTGGGGCCAGAGCCAAGCGAGAGGTGTCATATAAACCTATGGCCTTAAAACCATAGGAGTGGTTGGACTCACCTAGAAGAGAAGTTGAGACATTCAAGCATGCCAGAATTATAGAGGTGCTAGCAAAGAACCAGGTGATAGAATAGGATCCCTAAGGTTCCAAGTCATAGGATGACAAAAGGCTGAGCATTAAGGAGCCATTCCCTGATCTCAGGGCCAAGAAGACAGCAAATTCAGTAAATGACCTCACCCTGATCCCTTGCCCAGATGATGGCATCGATGTTCGTCTTCGAGGGGTCAAGATCAAGTCATCAAGACAGCGGGAACTAGGGTTGAATGCAGACCTCTTCCAGCCAGCCAGTCTGGTGCGATATCCACGCCTAGAAGGCACTGATCCAGAAGTACTGTACCGTAGAGCTGTCCTCCTGCAGAGGTGACTGGTCCTGGGCCTGCAGGCCATTCCCTTCCCCCTTCCTTCAGCTTTGTGTGTCTGTGTGGATCAGGCCTCAGTTCTGCTCTAAAAGTCAGAGTAGCTCCTGACCCTACCTTCAGTCCCAATGTATGGAGAGTTGGGGAGTCTTACATCTATGCCAAACTCTTTAGCTGCCATTATCTTTATCCACCATCCCAGATTCATCAAGATCCTAGACAGTGTCCTGCACCACCTGGTGCCTGCATGGGACCACACACTGGGCACCTTCAGTGAGATTAAGGTGAGCTTGGTCAGTGGGCTCTCCTTTCCTGCTCTTATAGATTTCATTCTTCAACAGAGTTCCTAAGACCTACTGTAGGGAACCAAGAAGAAAGGCAGACATGAAAGATCAAAATTTAATGTTTGGGGGGATTTTCCCAGATGAGCATACAGAATGCACATGGGCTGGGGAGAAGAGGTGACAGCAGGGGCAGGGCAACTTGTGTGAAATGTGTGCACTAGCTACCAGCAGCTCCATATGACTCAAGAAAAGTATGCAGGTAGGTGTGAGGATGACGTGGGGATAAGGCTGGTAGGGGCTGGGCAGGAAGCAGGACCTAGCAGGTGAGGGCTCTGAGGGCCAGGCTATGAAGCAGGGACTTTGTCCCAGTCTATGGAGTCATTGGAAAAGTTTTAATTAAGGTAAAGACAATGTCAGATTTTTTGTTTTAGAAAGCTTCCCCTGGAGGCAAGGACAGGGAATGGACTGGGCTTGGAATGGAATGGAATGGTGAAATTGAGACCAGGGATAGAGGAAGTTTCCAGAGCCTGGAGAGAAGCTAACTGTCCATTGATCCTGTTCTGGCCACCTCTCCTCTTCAGCAAGTGAAGCAGTTCCTACTGCTGTCACGCCAGCGACCCAGCCTGGTGGCCCAGTGCTTGCGTGACTCAGAGAGCAGCAAGCCCAGCTTCATGCCACGCCTGTACATTAACCGTCGCCTTGCCATGGAACATCGTGCCTGCCCCTCTCGGGACCCTGCCTGCAAGAATGCAGTCTTTACCCAGGTCTGGACCACCTAGGGTTAGACCGAGGGAAGCTCAGTAAAAGGCCTATGGGCCCAAGCCTAGAGGGGCCTGAGCAAAGTCTTTGGGCAAGAAAGGACCAGGCCTTGACACAGACAACTCCCTCCCCTTTCCCTCCCCCCAGGTTTATGAAGGCCTCAAACCCTCTGACAAGTATGAAAAGCCCCTGGACTACAGGTATGGCATGAGGGTAAGGGACTTGGTCAGGGAACTGTGCACACATACACCCGCACACTGTTCCTGACACCCCTCACCATCACCACTCTGTAGCTCTTTTGCTGTCTCATGTCTGGCTGCTGAATCATAACCCAGTATAATAGAGATCTACCCCTACTTATAGATGGCCCATGCGCTATGACCAGTGGTGGGAGTGTAAATTCATTGCTGAAGGCATCATTGACCAAGGTAAGCCCTTGCAAAAGGAAGACAGGGGTCCGGCTTGTTGCCTTATTAGAGTTGTAGAGGCTTCTGGAGTCACCAGCTAATAAAGATAGGAAGCCTGCTTATAAACATATTCTAAGGACTGGGCTCTTGTGCCCGCTGAGAACATCTGTCATTTCAGGGGGTGGTTTCCGAGACAGCCTGGCAGATATGTCAGAAGAGCTGTGCCCTAGCTCTGCTGACACCCCTGTGCCTCTGCCCTTCTTTGTGCGCACAGCCAACCAGGTAATCTCCCACCCCCATAACCTCCACTCCCCCAGGTTTCTACCATTCCATCTCTGCAAACCTCTCAGGTGCCAGAATGAGCTAGAGAGAATAGAAGAGGGACTGAGCTACCCAGGAATGCCTTTGGGCAGACAGGGAAAGGAGAAGCTTTTGTACATTCAGAAGGGTCATACAGGGATCCCAAAGAGATTTTGGGGGAACTCTTTAAGGTGTTTAGGGCAATAAAGTGGGCTCCATTGCCTGCCATGCTGACAGCTCTATCTCTGGGGCAGGGCAACGGCACTGGTGAGGCCCGGGACATGTATGTACCCAATCCTTCCTGCCGAGATTTTGCCAAGTATGAGTGGATCGGACAACTGATGGGGGCTGCCCTTCGGGGTAAGGAGTTCCTGGTGAGTAGCCTGATCCACAGCACTATCAGATCAGCCTAGGTCCCTGGAAGGAAAAGCCAACAAACCTGTGCAGCTCAAGGTGAGAAGACAAACTATAGTGAGTGTTTGTGTACACAGGTCCTGGCTCTGCCTGGTTTTGTGTGGAAGCAGCTCTCTGGTGAGGAGGTGAGCTGGAGCAAGGACTTCCCAGCTGTGGACTCAGTGCTGGTGAGTAGGGACTAGACCAATGCCATTTCCTGCAGGATGTCTTCCTCAGCTTTCAAGGCTGGTTAGGCATTGTCTCCAGGCTTCCACAGCCTTGTACTGGCCCCCTCACTCCCAATTGCCTGTCTGGGGATTGCCTTGCCAGGCTGCCTCTCTACTTCCCTGTGAGCATCTTGAAGAAAGAACAGAGACTACCTCCCTAATGAAATACTGATCTCCCTGCTTCTCCCCAACTCCCAGGTGAAGCTCCTGGAAGTGATGGAGGGAATGGACAAGGAGACATTTGAGTTCAAGTTTGGGAAGGAGCTAACATTTACCACCGTCTTGAGTGACCAACAGGTGGTAGAACTGATCCCTGGGGGCACAGGCATCATAGTGGGATACGAGGACCGTTGTCGTTTCATCCAACTGGTGCAGAAGGCACGGCTAGAGGAGAGCAAGGAGCAGGTAGCAGCCAGGCACAACTACCCTCAGCCCCAGCCTCAAATACCCCAAACCCTTCCTGATAGGCCACTAGGACCAATCCTAAGAACTTTGGCCCCCACCATAACTCTGCCCCACACTCCTACTGATCAGAGGGGTAAAGAGATGCCCCCAAAGGAAGCTAAGAGTTGTGCCTTCTCTCCCAGCTAGGCCTTTCTCTCCTCCCCAGGTGGCGGCCATGCAGGCAGGTCTGCTGAAGGTGGTGCCGCAGGCTGTATTGGACTTGTTGACCTGGCAAGAGTTGGAGAAGAAGGTGTGTGGGGACCCAGAGGTCACTGTGGATGCTCTACGCAAGCTCAGTGAGTTCTAGATGCTGGAGCAGTGAAGCTCAGGGGATGGAGCTTAAGGACTAGACAGGGTGAAACCTAAGAATGAATTCTGACATTATCCCCTCCAGCTCGATTTGAGGACTTCGAGCCATCTGACACGCGGGTGCAGTATTTTTGGGAGGCGCTGAACAATTTCACCAATGGTCAGTGGAGGAGGGCAGAGTGATGCTTGTACTGGGACTCTGCTTATGGGATTCAGAATCAGGGTAGAAGCTGTAGAACCTCCCTCATTTCCTTCTCCTCCATCCAGAGGACCGGAGCCGCTTCCTGCGTTTTGTGACAGGCCGCAGCCGCCTGCCAGCACGGATCTACATCTACCCAGACAAGCTGGGGTGAGTGCAAGTACAGCAGAGAGAGCCGGAGGTGCCCACCCTACACACACACACACACACACACATACACTCACGTGCCCCTGCAAATCTCCTAATCTGTGGTCCCTCAACACCCCCAGATATGAGACCACAGATGCGCTGCCTGAGTCTTCCACCTGCTCTAGCACCCTCTTCCTACCACACTATGTCAGGTGGGTTTTCCTAGGCTCCAGCCTGGGGTGGCATCCTTGGTATGGGAGGACTTCTGGCAGTGAAATGCACAAACTGGAGCCCACTTGCCCTTGGGAGTGGTGGAGGGGCCCGACTGAGCCCTGCCTTACTCCCCACAGCGCCAAAGTATGCGAGGAGAAGCTCCGCTATGCCGCCTACAACTGTGTGGCCATCGACACTGACATGAGCCCCTGGGAGGAGTGAGGCATCCCTGCTCAGGCCCCATTGCCCTCACCTAGGAGAGCACACCTTCCCTTTCCAGTCTGGGTCCATGCTCCTGGTGAGAGCTGCCATGTTCCGGAAATCTTCAGTGAGCCCTGCTCATGTGTGGGGTTGGAGCAGGGGCGGTGACTTGACACTGGTGGTCCACCCCCGCAGAAACACAAGCCCTACTGTGCTGGGGCTTGCTTCCTGAGGTACTTAGCCTCTGTGAGAGGGACTCTTCCACAAGCCCAGCACAAGCTGCCAGGCCTGAGCTACTTGAAGGGGGCCACCCAGCTCCCCACCCCATGGATTTTGCTTCCATTTTCAATTCCACCTATTTTTTTTTTCCTTTTCTGGTTTCAGCCATGGCTCAATTTTTTAAAAACTTTAGAGGATGGTGTATGCCCCTCCCCAAGCAAAGAACCAAGGATGTATAGAAAATAATAGTCATCCTCTTTGGTCACCTATCCCAACAATAAAGCCAGGCTGATCATCTTCTCCCTCACATACTGGTCTTTTCCTCCTCACCCTCCATACCAGAGGTGAGATTTGTCCTTGCTCCAACCCAGTCTCAACTGACAAAAGTGCCACTGCCTTTCCTGGTTCAGAACCTACATCCACTCAGCAGCATTAAATCTTGACCACCACCTCATATTCATCACTTCTGTATCACCTCCCGCCTGAGTCCCCATCTGCTATTTTATCCCCAAGATTTTGCACAGGTTAAAGACCAGTTATGTCTTCTCTGAAATTTCAATAGTACCCCTTTACCCTACTCTAAAATGAAGTCTAGACTTTAAACTTGCTCCTAGGGCTATGCACGCCCCTGTCTAGCCCTCCCTCCCTTGAGGGCCTCCGTGATACTCCTTCAAAAGAAGGGCTTGCACATGGGAAAATAGAATAAACAGATGAATTCATTTCTTCAAATGTGTTCTTGGAGCTCAAAGTCTGTTTATTGGGCTGTGTGCTAGGCTCATGGAGTACCTGGAAGATTGCTATGTCCTGGAAAAGCCTTCCTCAGGTAATCCCCTACTGGTAGCCAAGGAAATACATGCCCATGCCTAGTTGGAGTGATGGGGCTTCTCAGTGACAGACATTACATCTGGAATGGATGGGGTAGGGAAATAAGGGCCCAGGAGTGTGTTGGGTGGCACTGCTGGCCTGGCATCTTCTAAGATAGTTGTAGTGATTTGGAAGTCCACTTCTGGAACCAAGTAGGGAGAAGAATGTCACATCAAAGAACAAATCCTTGGGATGACTGACAAACCAGCCAGTTGAGGATTTTGACAAACATGAAAGTAGCAACATCACTGCCAACTCTCACCTGCCTCCTGTATGCACTAAGGTGCAGAGACCCAGTGTGGGCACAGCATCCCACCGGGGGGCAGTCACAACCCTCAAGCACCATCCCTGGGACCCAGTGATCTGAGATAATACATTGTGAGACTGTGAGGAGGCAGTTTTCCCAGAGAAGAGTCCTGTTCTCTCACCTCTTTCCCACATTGTCCTCTAGGGCTCACTCTAACACTGCTTGGGCTAAGAAATTTCTCCCCCACGCTGTGGCACGAGCACCACTCCAGTGTGCTAGAATAAGGCCTGAGCCTAACACCGGTTTAGCCTCCCGAACAGGCCCCATTCTGCCCCTCCCCATCCCTGTGCTTTGGGTGGTTTACAGGAAAAGACATGTCCACACACACACACCTTCCTCTAGGGAGCTAAAGAGGCAGGAACCTGAGAGGCCACCACTCCCAACCAGTTCTGCTCCTACCAGCAAGCTCTGCCTCTTCACCTTCTCTGCCCTCTGGGAAGGGCCTGGTCTGCAGGCTCATGCCAGGTTTGAGGTAAGGGTAGTCCATTTCTGTACCTGGTACTAGCCACGTGTCCTTGGTCCCTCTTTTAGTCACACTATTTTGTAGTATGTTTTTCATTTAATCATTCATTCATTCATTCCTCCCACAAACCAGCATGGAGCACTGATGTTGGGCACCACAGTAGATGCAATGAATAAAACAGGTGGCTCAAGTAATGATTATTTTTACCTTTATGAATTTAAAAACTTATTGATTCAACAAAGAATCATGTAAACAGCATTTAGTAACACTTGGGTAAGAGCTACAAAGAGCAAGTAAAGATACCAGTACTGTTAGAGAACACAGTAAGATAGTTAATTTGAGTATTTATTGATTTTGTTATATTTTTCTTATATTTGTAACAATTTTTGCATAGTATTAAATAAAAGTTTGGTAGTCACTCTTGGTGCAAAGCACTGTGCTAAATGCTATACATATGTTATCATGTCAACTACTAATCTCCTCAACAACTCTATGAAGTTACTAGGATTACTATAATCTTTTCCAGATGACAAAACTGGAACAAAGAGAAATTAAGTAGCCCCCGGGGAGAAGTAGTAAGTGATGAAGCTAGGATTTGGATGGTAGTCTGCCAGTCCCAAAGCTGCAAACCTGAAAACTTGTTTGTTTTGGTTTTGTTGGGACTGAAACCAGAAGCACTTAACCACTGAGCCACATCCCCAGTGCTTTTTATTTTTTATTTTGAGACAGTGTCTCATTAAGTTGCTTAGGGCCTTGCTCAATTGCTGAGGCTGGCCTTGAACTTGCAATCCTCCTGCCTCAGCCTCACAAATCGCTGAAATTTTGTCTTTATGAAAAAAAAAAAAGTATATATTGGGTTAGATCCTCAGCACCACATAAAGATAAATAAATAAAGGTATTATGTCCAACTATAACTAAAAAAAATAAATATTTTTTTAAAAAAGAGAGTATTTCTTTCCATAAAAAATTTAAAGATAAATAAATAAAAATTAAATTAAAATATTTTTAGCTGTAGATGGACACAATACCTTTATTTTGTTTATTTAGTTTTTTTATGTGGTGCTGGAGATCAAACCCAATGCCTCATGCATGCTAGGCAAGCACTCTACCACTGAGTCACAACCCCAGCCCCTGATAGGACAGGTTTTCAGAAGACCTATACTTCACCATTTTTATTGATGTCAACTGTTTCGTTTGCTTCTAAATTTATTTAATAGAAAGTTATAGAAAGATTTAAATGAAACACAAATCCCAAATTTCAACAATACCTATAAAACTCCAAAAACCTTACAAGTGTCAATAAGGTTTTCTCCATGTTCATCATTTTCATATTCCCAAAGTACTATAATAGTGAATTAAAAGTTGCTTTTGCAAGAAGTACTGACACTTCATTTGTATTTGTTGGTGCCTTATTAATTAAAAGAAAGAGAAAGTTTGGCGCTTTTGCCTTCTTTTTATGTATTTGTTCCCTTTGCCTTAAATCTTGGGTCAGATTCTTGCTAACTGCACTTAAGCATGTTAGTAATTTAAGAAGTATTTATCAAAAAACTGGTATACAAGTTTGATTAGCTCTATTTTTACGTAACCTATCTGGTCCCCTTTTGAGACCAAAGACATCAAGATAAGAGTAATGTATTTCAAGATTTGCAGAGACATTCAACTGCCAGCTTTTATAAGGTTCTATTCCAGACTACTGGTGTGGCACCTACATAAGATCCCAGTCATTGCCTGACACCTTCCTGCAATAGCAAGCTTGCAGGTTGCTCCCCTAAGCAAAAGCAATTGTCTCATGGGAACCAAATTTCCCCTTTTGAGGACTACAGATCTGGTGGGTAAACATCCTGAGCAGCAAATTAATTTGCTTTCTCAAGCAGTAAGGACTTCTTCAGAGCTGTCTTGCAGAACCAAAACTGAGACAATGATGAACCAGACCATAGTTTGACCAAGACTGTTTAATTCTGGATACCTTTTGCCCCCTGCCCCATTCTTCCTCTGTTTAAACCTAAAGCTCAGTCTCTGGTGGTTTACACAAAAGATTCAGAACCCGAGTTTCACAAGTTTCACGGTCAGGATGAAATGGAAGCTGTGGTCCGCATCACCAAGAGAAAGGTAGATGGGTATCTGATGCCTATGGAGGGGACCACTTCCCTCCCCTAGGGGGAGATGAAGATGGTTATGAAGAAGAGGAGGACAAGAAGAGCAGCCAGAAGATGACGATTCAAAGACTGAAAACCTGAGCCTAATGACCCCCCAAATTGGTGTTCCATGAAGAAAAGAGCTAGTTCAACTTGGAACTCAAGAAATCACAACATGTACTTTCCCTTGAGACAGTCATCTTACATTGGCATGCAACTAAGTGTTCATGCTCCCAGTGACTTGGGAGACTGAGGCAGGAGGATCACAAGTTCAAGACCAGCCTCAGCAACTTATCGAGGCCCTAAGCAACTTAGGGAGACCCTGTTTCAACATAAAAAATTAAAAATGCTGTGGATATGGCTCAGTGGCTAATGGCCCCTGGATTGATCCTCAGTATCCACCCACCAAAAATGTTCATGCGTACTTCTCATGTGATCACACACAATGTTAAAGAGTTTTGTACTCAAGGAGCAAAGGGGGCAAGATTTAATAAAACTCCTCATTAAAAAAAAAAAAAAAAGATCCTAAAGCTCATGTTAGCATCCTGAAGAGAGGGCTGATAAGCTTGATCTCACTTTGCCTTCCCAATACAGCCATATTAATTTAAGTTCCTTTCCTGCTTTTCCCAATTTTTCCACTTAGGTTTTGGGGTAAATGGCTAGACCTGATTTATTGGGAACCCCCCAGAATCAGAACTTTGGCAACAAACAGCATTTATCACCTTTTAATATATTGTCAGTTTATTCATTTATTACTTAACCTTCTTTATTACTTATCCTGCCCAGGGCTTGGAATGTAGCTCAGTGGTACAGTACCAAGTGCAAGGCCCTTGGTTCAAAGGCAAAAAAAAAAAAGTACATTTATCCTGCCTATCTCTGCAAGAACATAAGCTCCAAAAAGGCTGGATCTTTCTTTTCTTCAAAAATGTATCCCAGGAGCCTGCACTGTCCTTGTAAAGGAGACTGGAGGCAGGGAGTAATTCCAAACAGGCACTGATAATTAGGCAAGAAACAAACAGTTGTTAATGAATAAAGCTACCATGGTTCCAAAACTATACTTTCTGATTTAAAAGCAAGGGAAATGAGCCATCTGAAAAGTTATTTTTTTTACACTCTGTTTTTCATCAAATGTTTAATTATGTCAAGTTATTGTTTTAAATAAAGGTGTGTGGGGGGGAATCACTGAATTGATTAAATTAAACAATGTAGCATCATTTGCTCTCTAACTTATTATTACTGGTTTAGGCATTGGTGGGACTTATATACAAAAATAAAATGCAAGTATTTTAGGACCTGCAATTGACTGCCAAAGTAGTTTCTTTTTTTTTTTTTTTAATCTTTCACTCAGCACTATAAAAACAATAATTCCCAGCCCCACTGACAAGTCCACAGCCAAATGGAATAGATGAATATTATGATGTGGCCAGAAATTCCCAAAGAGATCTTTAGCAGACTGTGGGAAGAATAGTTGTGAGCCAAGGCCCAACTTTTGAAAGGTTTCTTTTGTCTCCCACAGTTCAGAGAGTTTGCTCTTCTTTTTGGTGGGAGGGTACCAGGGATTGAACCCAGTGGTGCACAAGACTGAGCTATATCCCCAGCCCTTTTTATTTTTAATTTTGAGTCTTACTGAGGATTGCCCAGGCTGACCTCAAATTTGCCAGCCTCATCATCCCAACTAGTTGGACTACAGGCGTGCACCTTTATGCCCAGCAAGTTTACCCTTCTTAACCTAATTCCCACCCCTTGGGGAAAAAATGAGAAATAATCACTGTGAACAGAAAACAAATATTATAGGAAGCAGCCTGTATTTAATAAGCATTTATTAAGTACTTCCTGTGAACTTAAAGAATAATAAATAATGAGCATGAGGCTAGTCATGAGGAACAATAATAGGAATTGATTTAGAAGGACTTCAAAAGAGATGACAGTGTGGGCTTTCAGCCCAGTTTTCCCACCATCAAAAGGGAGGTTAAAGGAAAATTTAGGAGAAAATTTCAGTTAATTCAAGATTATTGACTTAGCACATCCCAGTTCCTGAGCTAGGTCTGTGGATCAAAAAAGACACTGCCCTTATCCTCAAAAGACTTCCAGTGTGATAGAGCGAACATGAAAAAGGTAATAATAATTATTTATGGTAAGTGCCATAATGTTAGTACTAGAAGCAGTGGGAGCCAGGAAGAAAGAACTCTAATACAGCAGTTCTTAAAGTGTCCTCCACAAACCCTTGGGGATCTCCAAGTCCTTTCAGAGCATGTGCTGGGTCAAAACTATTTTCATCATAATGCTGGAACATTTTTGTCCCTTTGCCATCTTATTGGTATTTGCATTGGTAGTGCAAAAGCAGTTGTGGGTAAAATTACTGATTTTTTATATTTAGCATGAATCAAAGAGAGACACCAAAACTGACTCAACGTCATTGCATTATTTACTGCCACATACTTGTAATAAAAATAAAAAACAATAAAGCAAAGTCAGTTTTACTTAAGAGGGTCTTTCGCGAAGAAATAAAATAATTTCTATTAAATCTTGGCCCTTGAATATATATCTTTTTAATACTTTTGTGGTGAAATGGGAAGCATGCATTTAATACTTCTGTGCATACAAAAGAAATATGATAGTTTCAGGAGAAGCTCTTGTGTGACTGAGTTGCGATTTTAATGGCTGCTTTTTTCATACAATATAATGACATATTTGTCACTATGGCTGACAATTTATCAAAATAAAATGAGCTAGTCATTTCAAAGAAAACCACTAACAGTGTTTGTTGCCAATGCTAATATCTGAGCTTTCAAGAGAAAATTAGAATTTTAGAAAATTGTATCTCGCATCAGAAGCTTGCCAGCTTTCAATGTTTAAGAACTTTTCTGATGAGATTGATGGTGATATTAACAAATGTGATTCTTTTTAAAAAAAAAATTTAAAATCAATTGTTGATTGACCTTTATTTATTTACTTATGTGTGGTGCTGAGAATCAAACCCAGTGCCCCACACATGCTAGGCAAGCACTCCACCATTGAGCCACGACCCCAGCCCAAATGTGATTCTTTTATATCATGTAAATGAGTCATCTTTGGTAAGATCTGCATAACTCAGGGAACCAATATTTTACAAATGATCAGTATGCCAAGTTGTAAACCATGCATTTGTAAAATGTCCATTCAAAGTGCAGGTATTTTAATGTAACAAGAATACAGAATGTTAATTTATGTGTAATTTCAGATTTTATTTGCAACTAACCTTTAACAAACTACCACTTATAAAGTTTTGGTGTAGTATAGCATACATACACAAAAAGGGCTATTAAATATTAAAACCTTTTTTTTCCACCTCTGTATCTGTGTGAGGTCAGATTTTCACTCTTCAACCAAAACAATATATCACAGTTGAAGAGAGCATCTAGCTGTTTCCTTTTCTTCTAATATTTTTTTTAGTTGTAGATGGACACAACATCTTCATTCACTTATTTATTTTTATGTAGTGCTGAGGATTGAACCCAGGGTCTTGCACATGGGAGGGAAGCACTATACCGCTGAGCCACAACCCCAACCCCACCTTTATTTTTTTAAAGCTAGTTTTTTAGTTGTTGATGGACTTTTATTTTATTTACTTTATTTATATGTGGTGCTGAGAATTGAACCCAGTGCCACACACATGCTAGGCAAGTGCTCTACCACTGAGCTACAACCCCAGCCCAGTCGCCTTTGTTTTTATTACAGAAATCAGACTATTCCTCCTAACTGGCAGGAAACTAAAGCAATTTAGGGTTTAAGAGACATATAAGAAGAAAAAAAAAAAAAGACGACTTCCAAAGATTAGGACAAATTGAAGGAATTGTGGAGAGACCAGCCCTTGTTCAGGTTATCTACTGTAGCTTAACAAACCACCTCAACAATTATCTTATTATTATTATTTCTCACAATTGTGGAAGTTTCTAGACTTAGGCCTTTGATGTCTCTCAGTCAATTGCAGCCCCTTAAGTGGTCTCCTTACTTGCTTCCAGGGAGTTTATTGTCAATACAACCACCAGAGTTATCTTTTAAAACCCTGTCATATTTCTCTGCTCAACAATCTGTTAGCTTCCTAACTCACTCACAGCAAAATTCATTACCCTCAAAATAACCCACAATCCCCAAAGGATCTGGATTCTCCACCTTCTTCCCACTACCTTTCTCACCTCTTCTATAGCCATGCTCTCTCCCCCCTCATTGGACTCCTTGCTGTTTTTTGAACAAGCAATCTGTCTCCGGGCCTTTGCACTTACCTGATTCGACTCTCTTTAAATTATTGTTCAGTGGCACGTTCTCAGTGAGGCCTTCATAGACTCCCTCCCTCGCTATTTTGATGACTAAATCTGGCGAGAGTGGGAAAGAGCCGTCTCACACTTAGAAGTCTTGTGGATCCCTGCCCTTTAGGGAATTAGGTGCCCCCCTCTCCCACCCACACACTGGCTAACCAAAAACTGCAGCATCCAATGAACTCTTTTTTCAGAGTAGCAGTGCGAGCCAGGTCCTAGAATGGAAACTCGTTGAGGAAAGAGGCTGTCACCTGTTTCATCTGGGTTCTTGGAATCCTGCTCTGGGAGGGGCATTCAGTAGACACTGGTGATTACTGAATGGACGCAAGGGCAGCGTTGACGAAGTCCTACACCTCTAGTACTGGATAGAAAACTCTATGGTAGCCCAATCTCCACTGGTCCCTCCCCCTTTTCTTTTCTCCCCTTCCTTCCCCCGCCGCGAGCGCTTTCCCGGCCTAATCTATTGCTCGGCGCTCGTCTCTTCTGCGTGGGTCTGCCCAAGCGTCCCATCGATCTGCTCGATCATTGCGCGCCTGCGCTTTTGGGCTGTCAGTCAGAGGCAGCGTGGGGATCTCTGGGAGCGGTTGCGACGTGCTGGGAGCTGAGGTAAAGCCGTGGCTTCTGTCCTGAGGGGCCGCGCACGAGCTGGCTGAGCCGGGTGAGCCTCGCGGTGGGGGCTGGAGACCCCCTTTCATCAGGGACTCGCCGAGCTGGGTCGAGATGGAACCAAAAGGGCAGACGGGGGTAATGAGCCCTGAAGTCCCTAGCGCGAGTTCCCTGCTCCACACGGCCACGGAGCCCAGTGTCCAAACTAGAAGGGAGGTTGGGGAGCATTCGAGCCAACTATTTCGAGCAGCAGATGGAGAAACTGAATTTCGGGGTGGGGGAGTTCACACTGAGCGAACACCAGACCTGGGACCAGACGCCCTGAGCACCATGCCCGAACTTTTTCCACCTGAGTCCTTCATTTATTCAGCCTATCTTTAGTTGTTTGGGTGCAGAGCAGTGAAATACAAGGAGATACAAGAAGGTCCCTGCCCTCAGTCAGAGCTCAGTTATGATGCCATGGCCTATCTTACCTATTTACAACCGGAGAAGGCAGTGAGTGCACTGAGGCACGTCTGAGAAGCCGGGAACACTCCCTCTAAAGCTTGGGAGGCTAGAAGATTCGTTGCCTTGATTCCCAGCACACAGCGTCGTGACAGCGACATTGAGACATTTGCTTGGCTAACATGGGTAGTTATGCTCATTACTGTTCTTACTTCCCACGGTGCCACTCTTCAGCCAGAGACTTTGAGAACAGAAATCCTAGATCCCAGTGACTTGGATTCTAATGCCACTCTGCACATGTTTGAGCTTGAGGCTGTTGTGAGGTTGGGGATCCTCATTCCATACACACTGCGTACCTGGCATCCAACTTGGAGTACAATGATGACAACGCACAATTCCTTCTTTCAAGGAACTCACTCTTTTTTTTTTTTAAGTGCTATAATTTTTTAAAATAACTTTGTTTATTTTTATGTGGTGCTGAGAATTGAACCCAGTGCCTCACACATGTGAGGCAAGCACTCTACCACTGAGCCACAACCCCAGCCCAAGGAACTCACTCTATTTTAAAGTCTTTTAAACACATATGTGCAGTAAGGCTTGTAAAGGCTGACATAATCTGCACATGGTAGAGTAGAAGCATATAGGGAAAAGGAATCCCTTCTGCCAGAGGCATGGGAAGGGTTAGGAATGGCTTTGTGGGAAGGTGATTCTTGAGCTGAATCTTACAAGCTTTGTAGTTGATTACTGGACACAGGAGAAAGGGACCCTATAAAGCAAAAATAGCATGCACCTGGGCATGGTGATATGTGCCTGCAGACCCAGCTACTGTAAATGCTGGGACAGGAGGATTTTTTTGATCTAGGAATTCTAGGATCTGTGAACTTAACCTCAGGCTCTCCTAAGAACTGAGGGTGTGAGTGATAATTTTAAATTTCACACCACCTATTGTGGCAAAACCAAAATTTAAACTCCAGTCTTTTGACTCTTAGGGTCTAGTGCATTTTTCATAATAGCATCAAATGCCATGGAAGTTGTATAATGCAAGAGTGAAGGTTAGATTCCAGTGTGAGGCAATGCTTATTGAAATGGATATAATCGTATCTTCCAAGTTTGTGTGTGAGCCTTCACTTTGTGTCTTGGATATACTTGGTGTTAAGTGCTGTGGTTTAGTATTGATGTATGTAGCCCAAGACAGTATTATAGTAAAGGTGCACCATTATTTGACAATTTGGATTTTTTTTTCCTGAACACTGCATTTTGCACATGATTATATCATTTGTTGTAAGTCAAAGAAAACTTTTGGAGCTTGGGTTGTAGCTCAGTAGTGAAGTGCTTGCCTACCACATGTGAGGCACTGGGTTCAATCTTCAGAACCACATAAAAATAAATAAATAAAATAAAGGTATTCGTCCATCTACAATTAAAAATATTTTTTTTAAATTTTCAATTTAAATCAGCAGGATTTATGCCTTTCCCTGTGCTTCTGTTCTGTGGTAGCTGCTGTAAAGAGGTTCTTTTCAAGGTAAAATTGCTTTTTTATTACCTTGACTTTGAAAAAGGAGTTAACAATTTGGATTGTTTCTGTAATTGGATTCTGCAAATCTAGGTTCACATATAAGCCTATATTTGCTGGGCACATTAGTGCACATCTGTAATCCTAGCTACTTGGAAGACAGAGGCAGGAGGATCACAAGTTTGAGGCCAGCCTGAGCAACTTATTGAGATCCTGTCTCAAAAATAACAAATAAAAAGGATTGGGGATGTAGCTCAGTGTTAGAGTATCCCTCGGTTCAATACACAGTTCCAAAAAAAAAAAAGAATAAAGCTACAAACCTCCATTTGTGTTTACAGTGATATCTGTTATAATTAGGGAAAATGAGAATACTAGAGCATATGGATGAATTATTAGAGGAATCTTCAATCAGTTTTATACCTTTCAAACTAACATGCCTGTGTTTCTATTTTTAATTCTTGTCAAGTTTTTTAAATGCTTTCAAGAAATAAGAATTAAAATATCATTTTAGTAAACATTTTAATAAACTTCTCCAGAATCAACTTGAACATAACCTTCCTGTGTTTTCTAGGAAGATAGGCGTTCCCTTTATCCTGTGTACACTGTTTCTTGGCTATCTCCCTGCCATGGTACTACTAGTAGTGTATTAAAATTTAGTGAATCTGTCTTAATTGTGAATAACTCAAGGCCCAAGCCAGATATTTTTTCATTCAGATATCCCCCACTTTTACCAGTGATAGACCTGAGTGTCTGTATTGACCACAGGGTATGATAAAGATGATGATGTGTGTGTATTTTACAGTTGTGTGGTAATTAAAGTTGGAAGTGATACATCTGACATAAGTGGGTATCAGTAAACCTAAAGAAAAATGAATTAATCAATGTGTACTTTGATTTTTTGTTACATTCTTTTTTCATGTGTTTCTTTCCAGTTTATAAAAATGGAATTTCAAGCAGTAGTGATGGCTGTAGGTGGGGGATCTCGGATGACAGACCTGACTTCCAGTATTCCCAAGCCTCTGCTTCCAGTTGGGAACAAACCTTTAATTTGGTACCCATTGAACCTGCTTGAGCGAGTTGGATTTGAAGGTGAGCAATGACAGTGATCTGCACTTATAAAACTTTGGAGTGTTTGGTCTCAGTGATTTGTTAGCATTATGAGGGTGAGGGAGGATGATTAGAGAAGACTCAGTCTTAAAGTTTGCTGGAGTCTGGCCACTTTTAAGTTAGGAACAAAGAAGTATTCTGTTGCTATGTAAAAAAGATTGAGAAGATAGTGCTAAGTGTTGTTGTTATAGAGCTGATCTCCTCAGTGATCCAAGCTGAACCTTGTAAGGTTATCAGAAAGAGCTAATTAGGACTACTTTCCTTAGCAATAGAATATATTGTGTGCCATGTAATGTATTAAGGATGGGTGTACAGAATTGAAAAAACATCTTAAGCCCTGCCCTCTAGAACTTTTAAAGACCAGTGGGAAGAGTTCTTTCTACTTTTGCTTGGGTATCATAGATGCAATGCTATTAAGTAGGAAAAGGAATGTAAGACATCGGGTTTAAAAAATGATAATGTTCAACATTGGCCCATTGAATTTAGTGTCCTATGGTTAGGTAGAACAGATCAGAACACCAGCTAGGTAAAACAAATCAGGTGCCATAATTCTGGGGCCCAGTCTCATGATCCAGTGATCATTGCATTATGAGAGTTGCCTTCCTGACACAGACCCACAGACATTTTTGTGCACTGGTCTAAATGACATTGGCGTTAAGAGATCTGTTTTAGCAATTTTCTTTTTAGAGCTTGGTCTCACAGGTGGTGATTGTGACACACTTTAGCCCAGTTTAAAATATTGTACTTTCCTATAGTAACCCTTTATAGATTTGCCATCTGTAACTCTTTTTGTTTTTTACTTTTACTATACCTTTAGTTCATACTTCAGTGTGGCCTATTGTGGTATATTTAATATTTAATTTTCATTGAGGCTCACTTACAATTTGATGCGGGAGGTGCCTCCTGAACGTAGAATTCTTAAGTTTTAAATAGCTAAGCCTGTTTTTCTGTCTTTATATCACAGTGGTAGGGTTTGAAACCAGGGCCTTTCACATGCTAGGCAAGCACTGTACCACTGAGGTACATCATCTCCAGCCACTGCCCCCCAATTTTTTAAGTTGGGATCTTGTTATGTTGCCTCCTCTGGCCTTGAGCTCATGATCCTCCTGCCTTAGTTTCCTAAGTAACTGGGATTACAGACTCA
The DNA here is from genome assembly GCF_047511675.1 of Marmota flaviventris. Taxonomy (NCBI): domain Eukaryota; kingdom Metazoa; phylum Chordata; class Mammalia; order Rodentia; family Sciuridae; genus Marmota; species Marmota flaviventris. The sequence goes on along the minus strand of NC_092507.1, from coordinate 34,639,642 downwards.
TGGCACTATTCCTGGCATCATTTTTTTCTTATTGTTAATTATTTTATAGAGGGAAGTTAATGTAGCCCTGCTTAGCTTTTGTCTCCCTCTAAACAGAAGAATCTTGACCATATAGTTAGTAGACTGTCCCATATTTGCATGAATGGAGTATCCATCACTTTATCTACTGTACTTCAAATCTCCTTTCCAACCTTTGGAAATGCTACCTTCTCTTCAATATCCCTAACAGCATTAATCTTTCTTTGTTTATCTTGGCACCTCTCGAGGACTGTTTTATACTATAATTAATGGTATGGGAGGCTTGGTAATCTCTCCTAAGAACAGATACTGTTTCTAATTCATCTTTGTATTCTCAGCATTTTGCATATATATATAGTATGTACTAAAAAAACTATTAATTTATTTATGTACTTTGTTGTTGGGGAGTAAACCCAGGGATACTTTACCACTGAGCTATATTCCTGGTCCTTTTTATCTTTTATTTTGAGATAGGGTCTTGCTTAGTTACTTAGGGCTTCACTAAGTTGCTGAGACTGGCTTTGAACTTGCCAACCTCCTGCCTCAGCCTCCTGACCCACTGGGATTATAGGTGTACACCACACCCTGCTGTACTAAAGAAATTTTTGGTGAATACGTGGCTTATCTCAAAGGCCATCTCTTCTTTAGGTAATCATTTCCATGTTTAATTTCCCCGTATTCAGTTTCTTTTCTTTTTTTTTTTTTTTTTGGTACTGGGGATTGAATCTAGGGACATTGTAGAACTGAGCTACATCTCCAGCCCTTTTTTTCTATTTATTTATTTATTTTTATTTTGGGGGGGTACCAGGGACTGAGCTGAGGAATACTCAACCCACTGAGCCACATGCCCAGCCCTGTTTTGTGTTTTATTTAGTGACAGGGTCTCACTGAGTTGCTTAGTGTCTTGCTTTTGCTGAAGCTGGCTTTGAACTTGGCATCCTCCTGCCTCAGCCTCCTGAGCTGCTGGGATTACAGGCATGCACCACTGTACCTGGCTTATTTTTCTATTTTAAAATGGTCTCTCTGAGTTGCCAAGGGTGGCCTTGAACATGCAATCCTCCTGCCTCAACTTTTCTAGTAGCTGGATTACAGGGTATACCACTGTGACCAGGTCCACGTTTAAAAAAAAAAAAAAAAAAAAAATTTAAAGAATTTAACCTTTATTTATTAATTTGTTAAATATTTATTTCTTAGTTGTAGGTGGAGATGATATATTTATTTAATTTTATGTGATGCTGAGAATTGAACTCAGTGCCTCACGCCTGGTATGCGAGCGCTTTTTTCTCTGAGCCACAACTCCAGTCCTTAACCTTTATTTTATTTATTTTGTTTTTATGTGGTGCTGAAAATTGAACCCAGGGCCACACTCATGCTAGGCAAGCACTTTACCACTGAGCTATACCCCAGCCCTCCGTATTTCTTTTCTGAATTCTCAGTGCTTATTTGTCCTTTATATGTTAAATATTAAATATATTAGTATTTGTTGGATAAAAGAGTGAGTGACTACATTGAGGAGAGAAAGAAAGAAGGAAGGAAGGTTAAATGATTTTAAAGAAAAAAGAGGAAGAAAAAAAATAGAAAACAGTGATTCCAGTGAAAGGGAGGGATGATTGTGATCTGGAGCACTATCATGGAACATGTGGAAATTATTGAAGAGATGCCAAAATCAGACCACCAGATATCAGTAACATTATCTCACCAAAGATCCATGAAAAAACCCCTGATTTTCTGTCATTGTTTGATAGATAAATGGATAAGGTGAATATATCTGTTGTGTGAAAATGATTCTTATTAGATTCATTTAATCCTCAGTGCAGCAATAATGGCTACCTGGTAAGAAATTGGGGTAACTATTTGTACTGAATGAAGATTTAAGATTACATTTATATGTTTTGTTGAATGGTCTTGTGAATTCTTTACATCCACAAAAAGTGGTGTACAGTATATTAATGTAGGTATGAATCATACAGACCTAAGGGTTGTTTTTTTTGTGGGGGGGTACTGGGGAGTGACTCCAGGGGCGCTTAACTGCTGAGCCACATTTCCAGCCTATTTTTGTATTTTATTTAGGAACAGGGTCTCACTAAGCTACTTAGGGCCTCGCTAATTGTTGAGACTGGCTTTGAACTTGCGATCTTCCTGCCTCAGCCTCCTGAGCTGCTGGGATTAGAGGCATGTGCTACCAAGCCTGGTCAGACCTGAGGGGGTTTTTTGTTGTTGTTGCTGTTGTTTTTTGTGGTGCTGGGGATTGAACCCAGGGCCTTGTTCGTGGAAGGCAGGCACTCTACCAACTGAGCTATATCCCCAGCCCCCTAGACCTGAATTTGATCTTCATTTCATTGCATCCTGAGTAAAGTCACTTAAAGTCTTTCAGTCCATGGTTCCTCTTGTGTGTGTGTGGGGGGGGGGGGTACTGAGGATTGACCCCAGGGCCTTATGTATGCTAAACATACACTCTGATACAGAGCTACATTTTCAGCAATCCCCTCCCCTTTTTCTTAAATTTTGTGTTGAGACAGTCTAAGTTGCCCAGCCTAGCTTCAAACTTGTGATCCCTCATCTCAGCCTCCCAAGTAGGTGGGATTACAAGTGTGTGCCAAAAGCTTCTGGCAGATTTCTTCATTTTAAAAGTGAGATTGTTGTAAGAATTAATGGAAAGAATTCATGTAAGACACACTGAAAAGGCTCAGTAATATAGTTATTATTACACCTAGAAACAGACCATAGCCAATTGAAGTAGTGAAATTGATATCTAGATGAATGAGTTTTTGCATTTTTCCTTCTTTTTTCTTTCATGCTATAGAAGTCATTGTGGTTACAACCAGGGATGTCCAAAAGGTTTTATGTGCAGAATTCAAGATGAAAATGAAGCCAGATATTGTGTGCATTCCTGATGAAGCTGACATGGGAACTGCAGATTCTCTGCGCTACATATATCCAAAACTTAAGGTGAAAAATTATTTATTTTACTGTTTATTGAAAATAAATAATATTTTATTTTTCCAGTTATTACAGTTTATAATTTTTTTAAAAAAAATATGGTCTTACATCACATACTTTGTTGCCTATATATTCTTCAACTGCTCTTTGTTTTGATTTAGACATTTAATTGTCACAGTCTGTGCTTTTCAAGTAGTAATACATCTTTATTAAAAAAAAATAGACGTGGGCTTGGAGACACACACCTTTAATTCTTAGCTATTCAGGAGACTTAGGCAGGGGGATTACAAGTTTAAGGTCAGCCTGGGCAATTTACTGAGACCCTGTCTCAAAATAAAATTTTAAAAGGACTGGAGGTGCCAGACACAGCGGCTCATGCCTTAATCCCAGCGGCTTGGGAGGCTGAGGCAGGAGGATCACAAGTTCAAAGCAGCTCAGCAACTTAGCAAAGCCCTGAGCAACTCGGTGAAACCCTGTCTCTACATAGAAGATTAAAAGGGTTAGGGATGTGGTTCAGTGGTTAAGTGTCCCTGGGTTCAATTCTGGTACTTAAAAAAAAAAAGGACTGGAAGTGTAGTTCAGTGGTAAAGCGTTTATCTACCATGTGAGAGTAAAACATTTGCTATCATTTAATCCGTAGTACTTCAGGGCAGACATTGAGGAGAAGGCTGAGGGTTGTGGCTTGATGGTAGAACACTTGCCTAGTATGCAAAAGGCCCTGGGTTCAACCTTAGCACTGCAAAAAAGGACATATATTTCAAATGTACTTCAAAAGTTTCTATTTATATTCAGTTCATGAAATGCAAAATTAATATATGGCAATAAAAATCAGATCAGCAGTTGACTCTGTAGGTAGGAAATTGACCAGAAAGAAGCAGGAAGAAATTTTTTAAAATTCTATAGATCTCTCATGTGATATTTAAAGTTTTAGTCTCTTTTGATTAAGAAACTAACAAGAGTACATGCATAGGAGAACAGTGTCCCCAGTGGTTTATATTCTATAAGCTGAGAATCATGGAATTGTTCTAAAATTGATGTCCTTTAGAAAAATTTCAGCTTTTGTGATATTGTTATATATTTTGAATTGGGAGAACAAAAGCAAGACTTTCTCCTGCAATTGCTGATGACTACAAACAGATGTGTTAATATTTTTAACCTACCTTTGTACTAAAGAACAAAAAATTAATGCAGATATGTATATGCACCCAACCTTTTATTGGAGAATAGCTTGCCCAGAGCAAAATGCACAAATACTAAGTATACAGTTCGATAAGTTTTGACAAGTATATGCACCCAGTTTACCATCACCCAAATCTAGAACAGTTCCATCACCCCTAAGGTTCATGTGCTTTTCACTAGTCATTCTCCCATTTGGAGAGTCCAGCTGCTATTTTGTCTCTATCACTGTATGTTAGTTTTGTTTGTTAATGAACTTCATGTAAATAGAATTATGTAATTTTGTTCTGACTTTTGTTTAACATAGTATTTTTCAGATTCATTCACATTTTATTGAAGGTATAACTAATTCATTCCTTTCTGCTGCTGAGTAGTGTTCTACTGTTTTTGTTTTTGTTTTTTTAATCTCTTCTGTTGACAGTCATTTGGGTTTGTTTCTAATTTTGACTATTATGAATACAGCTATCATGAACATTGTTCTGCAAGTCTTTCTGTGAAAATATTCTAGGTTGTAGGGTTTACTTTGTTAAAAGCTATCAGTTTTCCAAAGTGGTTTTATTATTTTACACATCTGTTAACACTACATAAAAGTTTAATTTGCTTCACATTTTGAAAACTTAGTGCTGTCAGTCTTTTTAATTTTAACTATTCCTAGTGGATATGTATGTAGTGACTTCTTATTGTGGTTTTAACTTGCATTCCCTGATAGTAATGATACTGACCACTTTTTCATGTGTGTGTTGACCATTTGTATATATGAAGTGTCTGTTCAAAGCATTTGCTTATTTTTAAATTGGGCCGTTTGCCATTTTATTATTGATTATAGGGGAATTCTTTTTTTTTTTTTTTTTTTTAAGAGAGAGAGCGAGCGAGAGAATTTTTTAATATTTATTTTTTAGTTTTCGGCAGACACAACATCTTTGTTTGCATGTGGTGCAGAGGATCGAACCAGGGCCGCACGCATGCCTGGCGAGCGTGCTACCGCTTGAGCCACATCCCCAGCCCCTTATGGCTTGTCTTATCTCTTTATTACTGGTTTCTTTAGATGATCAAAAGTTTTAAATGTTGATGAAATCCAAGTTACTGATTTTCCTCCTCTTTTTTTGGTACTAGGGATTGAACTCAGGGGCATTTTACCACCAAGCCACATCCCCAGCCCTTTTTATGTTTTATTTTGAAAAAGAGTCTCACTCACTAAGTTACTTAGGGCCTCTCTAAATTGCTGAGACTTGCTTTGAATTTGTAATCCTCCTGCCTCAGCCTCCCAAGCTGCTAAATTATAGGCATGTGCCACTCACTGTGCCCAGTTATTTCTGATTTTTTTCTTTAGTGATTATTTTTCTTTAGTGACTATTACCTTTTTGTACTGGGGATTGAACCTTGGGATGCTCTACCACTGAGCCACACCCACCGAGACCCTTCTATTTTTACTTTGACAGGATCTCAGTAAGTTGCTGAGGCTAGTCTCAACCTTGCAATACTTCTGCCTCAGCCTCCCGAGTCACTAGGATTACAGGCACGTGCCACAATACCCGGAAATTATTGCCCTTTGTGTCCCAAGAAATCCTTGTCTATCTGAAGTTTGTGGAGATATTCTTTTACTTTACTTCTAAAAATGTTGTAAATTTGGCTTTTACATTTAGATATATGACCTGTCTTGGTTTAATTTTTAAGTGATCCTGAGGTAGGGATAATATTACACATGGATATTCAGTTGCATCAACACCATTTGTTTAAAAGACTTTGCTTTTCTTCATTGAATTACATTGGTGTCTTAGTTGAAAATCAGTTAACCATTTATGTGCAGTCTGTTTCTGTCCTCTGTTTTGTTCCATTGATTATTTGTCTATCTTCTCTTCAGTACCACTGTCTTGATTATATTAACTTTACAGTATGTCATAAAATCAGGTAGTATAAATCTACGAACTTTTTTTTTTTTTTAAATATTTATTTATTTTTTTTTTTTAGTTATCGGCAGACACAACAACTTTGTTGGTATGTGGTGCTGAGGATCGAACCCGGGCCGCACGCATGCCAGGCGAGCACGCTACCGCTTGAGCCACATCCCCAACCCCAATCTACGAACTTTTTAAAAAAATATTATTTTGGCTTAATTACTTTGGATTTCCATGTAAATTTTAGAATTATTTTCTGTAAAGAAGCATTCTTGGGGCATGGGTTATGGCCCAGTGGTGAAATACTTGCCTGGCATGTGTGGGGGGACTGGGTTTGATCCTCAGCACCACATAAAAATAAATAAAATAATGGTGTTGTGTATATCTACAGCTAAAAAAAAAAATTGGGAATTAAAAAAAAAAAGAAGCCTTCTTAGATTTTGATTGGAAGTATATTGAACCTATAGATTAATTTGGAGAGATTTGATGTTGTGAATCTTCCAATCTTTCAATATTGTGTGTGTATATTTAAGTTTCTTTTACTTTTTTTCATTGTATAATGTGTGGAGAATTTGAACACGTCCTAGTAAATTTTTGTTTGTTTATTGCATTACTGGGGAATGAACCCAATATGTTCTATCACTGAGTTACATCCCTAGACCTTTTTCTTTTTTATTTGAGATAGGGTTTCACTAAGTTGCTAATGAGTGGCCTCAAATTTGAGAACATCCTGCCTCAGCCTCCCAGGTTACTGGGATTATAGGTGTGCACATTGTGCCCAAGTCACAAATTTATTTTAGGTAAAGGCTTTTAGTGATATTGTAACTGGTATTTTTAAAATTCCATCTTTCAATTGTTTGTTGCTTGTATATAGAATGTGATTTTATTTATTTATTTATTTATTTTTTGTATTTTGACCATGTATCTTGTGACTCTGTTATAATATAGATTCTCTTAGGATTTTCTACATACATCATCATTTTTCTTCAGATAAAATGAGTAGTATGTTTTCCTTTTTAATTAATCTTTTTTTTCCCCCTATTGCCCTGGTCAGAACCTCCAGTGCAATGTATATAGGCATTTCCACTCAAAATTTTAACCTCTCTTTTTGCATTTTTATGTTTCTATCCAACTGAGTTTTGGTGTTTTTGATTAAAGAGAAAATTTCCAATACTGTTAGAGTCAAGATTTCTGGAGTGTAGCTGCTTATTTGTTTAGGGAAGAATGGGGAGTTACCTTAGGATAATAAGAAGAGGATTCTGTTCTTTCACAAGAATTGATGCAGGTTTACTAAGGAACTTAGGATTTTTTTTTTTAATTTAAAAAAATTGTGGTAAATATACATAACAAAATTTACCATTTTAATTATTTTAAAATGTACATTATAGTGGAATTGAATACATTCATAATATTACACAACTATTATCACCATCCATCTCAATAACTTTAATCTTATAAAACTGAAAGTATATTCATTAAACATTCCCCCCCCCCCCAGTCCTGGCAGCTACCATGCTACTTAATGTTTTTATGATTTCTGATTTTTCTACCTCATGCAAGTGGAAATTATACAGTATTTTTTCTTTTTGTGACTAGTTTATTTTATTTAGTAAAACATCCTCAAGGTTCATTCATATTGTAGAACATTACAGATTTTTCTTCCTTTTTAAGACTGTATAATATTCCATTGTATGGGTATGCCACATTTTTGCTTATCCATATATCCGTCAGGGGACATTGGGATGCTTCCCTGTTTTGGGCTATTGTGAATAATCCTGCTCTGAACATGGATGTTCAAATATCTCTTTGAGATTCTGCTTTCAGAAAGTTCTCTTAGGTATATACCCAGAAATGGAATTGCTAGGTTATATAGGTAATTGTGTATGTGTGTGTGTGTAGGAACAATGTATTATTTTGCATACAGATGTACAATTTTTTATTCTTACCAATAGTGCATATGGATTCCAATTTCACTACCATCCTTGCCAATGCTTGTTATTTGTCTCTCTCTTTTATTTTTTTTTTTTAATAAAAGTTGTCATCTTAATGGGTACAAAGTTGCATCTTGTTTTGATTGGCAAAGAGTTTAGGATTTTTAGTGATCTTCCCAGTAGCTATTTTAGCTACTATCTAGAAGTTATGGATGAAGGTATAAACTCTCTTTGCTCCCTAATCCCTAAATCTTAGAAATTTTATTTTTCCTCTAACCTGGAATTAGAGATCCTGGGAATTCCATGCAAATGAGTTCCTCCAGCTCTTGACTGGGAAGTGATAAGCAGCAACTATTAATAGAAGAACTACCAAAAAGACATTTTATTCTTGAAGTTGTTGCCTTCTTACAACTTATTTATTTATTTATTTTTTAATTTTTTGGTACTGGGCACTGAACCCAGGGGGTGCTTTACCACTGAGCTACATCCCCAGCCCAGTCTTTTTTTTTTTTGGGGGGGGGACACAATCTCACTAAGTTACTGTGTATTTTACTAAGCTGTGAGGCTTGCCTTGAATTTATAATCCTCCTGCCTCAGCTTCCTGAGTCATTATGCTTACAGGCATGCACTGCTGCACTCAGCTCTTCTTAAAACTTTGATCATTTACTCCTTCCGCTTTCACTGGCACCTAATATCTAAGTTCTTGTATCCAGTCTCATTTATTTTCCTCCCTTTTTTTCTTTGCTTCCACATCATTTATACAGCATCTTTATAAATAATCTGGGCCTTCTTCTAGTCTATGACTTTGGTCAGCAAGTCTTGCTCTCTTTACTTGGTTTTACCTATCAGAGGGCTGCTGAAATCCTGGCTTCACATCACCTTGCCTTCCAACCTAGAATAGAAGGCAACAAAGTTAACCTGTGGAGATTACCAAATACCTGTCAAGAACAAAGTAAAACCCAAGCTAATCCCAAACTCAGAACTGTCTGGTTGGGATCAATGTAAACTTTTAGGAAGGGAGTAGAAAGGCACAAAAAAGTGGAGAAAATTGAGACAGCTTCAGAAGGCAATTTGCTGAGGGATGTCAGATGTCTCTCTGAAAGAGAAAGTTGTACCCACAAGCTGTGCCATGGTTTAAAAGAAACGGCCCTTTGAACCCATTGAGTTCTCTTTCCCTTTGCCCATAAAAGAACTTCCTAAACATTTGGAGGCTCTTTTGGTCTGTTTTCAGTATGATTTCAGGTAACATAAGTTTAGGGCTTATTACCTTTTATCTTTATCTACTTCCTGAATTCCCCGAATATTAATGTGAGGTTATCCTGTTTAGTTTCTTTATTGTCTTAGAGAAAGACCAGAGTGATATATTCATTTTATTTGGCTTTTTAAGTTTTTTTTTTTTTTTTGATGGTACTTAGGATTGAATCCAGGGTGCTGTACTACTGAGCTACATTTGCAGCCCTTTTTTTTATCTTTTTTGAGATGTTGCCAAGGCTAACATCAAACTTACAGTCTGCCTTCCTTAGCCTCCCAAGTCACTGGGATTACAGGCGTGCATCACTACACCCAGCTAAAATACATTTTAATTTATAATCTTCTTTTTTTACATTGCATTTTCTAAATGTAGTGCAGTCCTACTCGTATATAGAAACCCCCTTCATATTTACTTATAGGATATTGAAGCTGGATACCATGTTTGCTAACATTTTTTCAACTAAAGGACATATCTCATTTGGGATTATTTTTCTGGCACGATTTTCTGCTTCATTTTGCTGTATCTTAACACCACACTTTTACTGATTTATTGGTTCTCACTTTTTATTTCAGCTGTCCAAACTTTTCCCTGACTTATCAAGAGAGATTATTGGTTCATTCATTCTCCCAGGCCCTGGGTGAGTGAGCTCTATTCTTACAACTGGAATTAATAACAGATATTCTTGGATTTCATATTTTCTTCATTATAGTGTTTCATATATGGACTCATTAATTTAGGATATATGTATTTACAGTCAAATCATAATAATAAACCAGTTGTAAATAGTTCCTGCTTTAACTTTTTTTTTTTAACATTTATTTTTTTTAGTTTTAGGTCGACACAATATCTTTATTTTGTTCTTATGTGGTGCTGAGAATCAAACCCAGTGCTTCACGCATGCTAGGCGAGGGCGCTACCACTTGAACCACATCCCCAGCCCTCCTGCTTTAACTTTTTATTATGGGAATTTTTAAATGTAAACAGAACATTGCCCATGTATTTATCATCCAGCCTTATAAGTTAACAACCAATAGCAAATCTTATCCCACCCAGTTTGCTTTCCTTTTTTTTGTTTGTTTGTGGTGTCAGGGATTAAACTCAGGACCTCATGCATACTAGGTAAGCACTGTACCCCCAAGCTAACCCAGCCCCCCTCCCATGTTTTTTGAAGCAAATCCCAGACATCATATTATTTTATCTTTTTTTAATATTTATTTTTTAGTTGTAGTTGGACACAAAATCTTTATTTTATTTATTTTTATGTGGTGCTAAGGATCGAACCCAGGGCCTCACACGTGCTAGGCAAGTGCTCTACTGCTGAGCCACAATCCCAGCCCCATATTATTTTATCTTATCTGTATATTTTTCAGAATATATTGCTAACATGAGGGCTTTAAAAAAACTATCACATCCAAAAGATTAAAAAACAAATAAATAATAATTCTTTGGTATCATGAAATACCCAATCAGTGTTAGAGTTTCCAGTTGCTTTATAAATATAAACATGTTGTTTAATGTTAACTCAAGAAGTGAAAAGGACTACCCGTTATAATTGGTTGAAATGTCTCTTAAGCCTCTTAACTCATGGATTTTCCTTTCTTCTTACTCTTTTTTCCTTTATAATGTGTTTGTTAAAGAAACTGGGTCTTTTTAAAAATTTTTTTTATATATATCTTCACTTTTATTTATTTATTTTTATGTGATGCTGAGGATCGAACCCAGGGCCTCACGCATGCAAGGAAAGCACTCTACCGCTGAGCCACAACCCCAGCGCCCCCCCCCATACTGGGTCTTTTTGTCTTGTACAGTTTTCCAGTCTGCATTCAGTTGATTGCAAAACTGTGATATTATTTAATAAGTGTTTATCTCAGTATATTTTCTGTAAATTGGTAGTTGGACCCGGAGGCTTGTGTAAATTTAGGTTTGAGTTTTTTTTGGCAAGACTGCTTCATAGGTGGTGGTGTGGTTTTCCATCTGGAGGCACATAATTGAGGTGGTTGCCTTTCTTTTTGTGATGTGAGCAGCTGTTAGTGATCATTGCCAACAGTCCCTGTTTCTTGTCTCCCAAGTCATTTGACCATCTGAGTTTACATCTCTCTTCTTTCTGTTACTTTGCCTCAAACCCTTTTTATGTTTCTTTTTTTCTTTTTTTAATTTTAGGATTGTATTCCTTTTTACATTCCATTTCCCCGAAGGCATTGTGGATTGTTTTATTTGCCCTTGTATTCTTCCTAGTTTTACTTATTTCTGAAGTGATTTTTTTCTTTTATTTCTAATTCACCTCACTCTAACTTTTCCTTTTTTTAAAAAAAAATTTAACTATAGATGTACACAATATTTTATTTTTTACTTATATATTTTTTTGATGTGGTGCTGAGGTTCAAACCCAGGGCCCCACACATGTGAGGCGAGCGCTCCACCACTGAGCCACAACCATAGCCCCTTACTTCTAATTTTCTAATTCATATTTATGTTATGGTTTTATGCTTTATTTTGTTTTTTTTTACTTTAGGTTATTTTGAAATATTAGTCTCTAGATTTTATCTGTTTTATGGGCTTGTCTTTCTCATGTATTTTCATTGTCTCTAGGAATATTATTCCAAACTTCATCATTATTTTTTTAATAATAACTTTGTATGGGATTTGAATATAATCTTTTTCTAATTTTTGTCTGAAACTGGTTTTCCTAAATTTTTCAAAGGTAAAGGTGAGGTCTTCCTCAGAAATTAGAATTGATTTTTTGTGTGTATCATAAAATAGACATACAATTTTATTTTGTGTTTTATTTATTAATAGTTTGTTAGTCTTGTACTCTATACTGAATAGTTCATTCATTCCCTCCATTGATCTGTGATGTCCTGGATACATATAGTATATATTTGTATGTTTGGGGACTCTATTTTGTTCCACTGAGCTATTTGTCTTTCTCTACACTGACACCATAGTCATTTACTCTCATTTTTATAATAATTCTTAATATTGGTAGAGTCCTTCACTTATCTCATTGTTCTTCTTAAGGAAGTATCTTATCTATACTTTGTTCTTTTGTAGAACAAACAACTTGAAAATACTAAAAATACTTAAAAAAATACTTAAAAATACTAAGGATCACACTTATATATTTTATATATTTTATAGAACTTGAAAGTTCTTGGGCTGGGGATGTGGCTCAAGCGGTAGCGCGCTTGCCTGGCATGCGCCGGGTTCGATCCTCAGCACCACATATAAACAAAGATGTTGTGTCCGCTGAAAAACTAAAAAAATAAATATTTAAAAAAAAAAAGAAAGTTCTACACAGAACTTTTGGAATTTTCACCAGAGTTGCATTAAATCTATGCATAAATTGAGGGCATACTGGCACCTTTAATACTGAGTCTTCCTAAAGCCATATATATATAGTGTATATCTCCATTTATTTCAGTCTTCTTTAATATCTTTCAGTAATGTTTTAGAATTTACTTCTTAAAAATCTTGGGCTGAGGTGTTGCTCAATGGTAGAGCACTTGTCTAAAATGCATAAAGCTTGGGGTTGATTCCCAGTTCCAGGAAGGAAGGAAGGAAGGAAGGAAGGAGGGAGGGAGGAGTAAATTAGGGCTGGGAATGTAGTTCAGTGGTAGTAGAATTCATGCTTACAAGGCACAAGGCCATGGGTTCAGTCTCCAGCACGACAAATAATAATAATAATAATAATAATAATAATAATAATAATAATGATAGCTATATGTATATCTTTTGTTAGATTTATTCCCAGATTGTATTTTTTATTAGTATGTATATGTATAGTGTGTGTTTATATATATATATGTATACACATACACACATATCTTAAAGAATCAAAAGTTCTACAAGACTTATAGTCAGGAACAAAGGTGTTCTGCACTATCCATCCTAACTCTTGCTTTCTGTTCCTCAGAGGCAACTACTTTCAGATCTGTTTTTTCTTTCTTTAATTTTGGATAATTTTGGATGCAGTGCTTTCCCTTTCTTTCTTGTAAATTCAGACTGTATTTAGAATAATTTTTTGATATGTTTTATCCAAAATTCTTAAGTATTTGTAACAGAATTTTTGCATTATCTTAATCCACCAATTTTCCAACATCAGACCCTTCAGGCTGACTTCTTTAAGTGCATGGTTTTATTTAACTCCCAACAACACTGAGGTAGATACAATCTTTATCCCTGTTTTACAAGTGGGAAAAAGTAGGCCTCAGAAAGCTCAAGTAGTTTGCTTCACGTTCAGGTTGAAAGACAATGCTGTAGATGCCAAAGTCTCAGTAAATGCATTGAATAACCATTGACTGAAAGAATAATGTCTGCTAGATACAGCCAAATGGCACATGTTTTAGTGGAAATTTAACTTTTACTTGAGTGCAATAGTAGAGTTGGTAAGAGACATGGTAGTTAGGAGGGCACCAAGTGCCCTCTAGAGGAGCATCAGGAAACACTGCTTGGATCTGCTTATTGAAGAAGGAGCCCTTTATAAACGTGACTTTCAAATTGAGTCTTGCAAAATAGGAATTTGTAGTGCTGGAGATGTGAGGAGGGATAAACCTTCCTAGTGGGGATAGGATAGAATAATTCTTCAGAAAGCATGAAATTTTTGAAAGAACTTGTACTTTAATAGTTGAAGAATTCTACAAAGCTGAAATATCAGGGGATTATTATTATTATTTCTTAAAGAGGAAAAGCTTTGTTAGAAAGTGAAAAGTGAGGTTGTGGCTTAGTAGTAGAGTGCTTGCCTAGCACATGTGAGGCACTAGGTTCAATCCTCAGCACCACATAAAAATAAATAAAAATAAAGGCATTGTGTCCACCTATAACTAAAAAGATACAAATAAAGAAAGTGAAAATTAAAGACAAGTATTCTAAAGAATGCAGGCTCTCTAGAACAAAATTCATCAGCTTTATTGTTTTTAGAAGTTAAACTATTTGGAAGGGAGGGAATGGCAGAATGATAATGGGGGTTTTGAGAAACAACAGACTTTGCATTGCAATAATAGCTGATTGTTCACATAAGATCTCTCTCTGTATACTCTTGAGCACTTCTGTTGATACTTAAATTTGCTAAAACTTTATAAATTAGTGCATGAGAAATTATTACTTTAGAACCTTAATTTCTATTCTTAGAGACTGCCTAAACTAGGGAGTTTATTTATTAGCTGATTGTGATCAAGAAGATATAATTTTTATTTTCCTTGGGGTTACCTAAAACATTTGCTCTGAAGATCATGAGGGAGATCTTTCATATTTACTATGTATACCTGAATTTCTAATCTACCTTGAAAGGTAAATGGTATTATTATGCTTTGTTGTTGAGAAATTTGATAATCAGAGAGCTTAAATAACCTGCCCTAAATCCCACACCTGATTAGTTGCTGATCCAGAGCTAGATCTCATCTCTTAGTTTTGAGTTGCATTTGTACATCTTGGAATCTTTTTAAAAAATATTTTTAAGCTATACATGGACACAATATCTTTTTTTTTTATAACTTTATTTTATTTATTTTATGTGGTGCTGAGGATCAAACCCAGTGCCTCAGATATGTTAGGCAAATACTCTACCAACTGAACTACAGCCCCAGCCCCAGACACAATATCTTTATTTTGTTTATTTATTTTTACATGGTGCTAAGGATCAAACCCAGTGCCTCACATGTGCAGGGCAAGTGCTCTGCCGCTGAGCTACAACCCGAGCCCCATCTTAGAATCTTGTAGAATTTTATGTGTAGATTAGATAATTGCACGTATATATTCAAGTCTTTTTCAGTATACAGTTCAGTGGTTCTATTATATGTAGAGTTAGTTTGTTTCGTTTTTTGCTCTTGGGATTGAACCCAGGTCCTTGTGCATGCTATTCAAGTGCTTCTACCACTGAGCTACATCTGCAGCCCAGCACTCTTAATTATTTATTTTTATTTTTATTGTTGGTTGTTCAAAACATTACATAGTTCTTGATATATCATATTTCACACTTTGATTCAAGTGGGTTATGAACTCCCATTTTTACCCCGTATACAGATTGCAGAATCACATCAGTTACACATCCATTGATTTACATATTGCCATACTAGTGTCTGTTGTATTCTCAGCACTCTTAATTAAATATATTTCTTTTTAAAACTAGCAAATAATTCTTCCAGTTGGACTCATGCAATGTCCTTCTCTTTAAAAGTGCAGCTGTAGCTTCTTGGTATCTTTCTCTAAGTGGAGTGAATTCTGGTCTTGAAGTAAGACTTTCTATTCTATGTCTAGGGCCATGTGAACAAGAAGCCAGAGCTGCCTGACTCCTTCAACATTGAGCCCTATCCACATTAGAGCTGTTCCTTTGACTTCTTTCCTTCCTTCCTCCTTCCTTCCTTCCTTCCTTCCTCCTTCCTCCCTTCCTTTCCTTTCCTTTCCTTTCTTTTCCTGGGTATCAAACCCAGGGCCTTAAGCATACAATGCAAGCCCTCTGTCATTAAGCCACACCATCAACTGATCCTCTGTTTGATGTAATTAAGGCGCTTATTTTTTAGATACATGTGTAGAGAGCAGGTTAGTGAGGTTTATTTAAGAGACTTATGTAGACTAAATCTATAAGAGTCCTGCAGCCTATGTTTAAAACACTTATAGTTCAGGTCTTATTGCTTCTCTTAATTTAGAAATGGCAGAGTTGAGGCTGCAGTTGTAGCTCAGTGGTAGAGCACTTGCCTAGCATGTGTGAGGCACTGGGTTTGAGCCTTAGCACCACATTTAAAAAATTAATAAATAAAGGTATTGCATTCATCTACAACTAAAAAATTTTTTTTTAATTAAAAAAATAAAGATAGAAAAAGTGGCCGAGTTGAGGGCTGAGATATAGCTCAGTGGTAGAGTGCTTACCTAGCATGCATGGTAAGGTTGTGGGTTTAATCCCCAGCACTGGGGGAAAAAAAAAAGAAAGAAAAAGAAGGAAATGGCAGAGTTTATCATTCTCTGTTTAATCAAGGTAGGAATCTTTCTTTGGCCTCAGGCCTGTCTCAGTTTCACAAGCCAGAAAATAGGGATAATGATGCCAAAACACTGGTTGTTAGAGGTTTAGTTGTTTAAGTCCTTTGATGTAGAAAAAGAACTATTGTTATATGTCTTTTGAAACAGCTAACATGCTACAACAAAGAACAAACTATGCTGTTGAAACCCCCAGACCAGAGACAGTTTATTAGAAAGATTGAGCATATATTTCTATTTTTGATGCTCAAAAAGCAAAATGCAAGTTATTTTCACTTGAGTGTTTGATGTGTTTATCAAATTATAAATCTCTGTCATTCTTTCCTGGACCCTTTCATTTTGCCTGAGGTTTTGTTTTTGTCAGATTTCTATCTAAGCTGCTTAGAAAGAGTGAGTATAGTTTGGTCAAGGGAGGATCTGAGAACTTGGTCCTAACTTGCTTAAAGTCTTTATTACGTGGCACCTTTCCTTCATATGATTTCTTTGGTGGGCTGTGGTTGCCAGGAGAGCCTCAGTATATCCCTGATGATACATTTGTTGAGGCTGCTGGTGGCATAATGACAAGCCCAGGAGTAATGGCAGAATCATGTTGGCTGTAAGGTTTTTATTTTTTAAAATATTTTATTAGTTATTGATGGACCTTTAATATTTATTTAATTGCTTATATGTGGTGCTGAGAATCTAACCCATTGCCTCACACATGCTAGGCAAGCACTCTACCACTGAGACACAACCCCAGCCCAGCTGTAGGGTTTTTTGAACCTTTTTTTTCCCCTTTGAGGAAATCTCAGTGAAGCTTTTCTAATGAGTACACTAACCTAGTATTTATATACACAAGACTGAAGTGAATTCATCTTACCTTTTCATAGATTGCTGCTTGTTGGAACTCTGTTCTGGAGGTTGGAGTATTTCTGTAGCCCTGTATTTCATTTGATAAACAGAAACTAGCTGTTTTCAAACCTAATTCCTTTGAATCTTTTTTTCATTCCTTGAAGGGATGTAGGGTAGTGTGGAAAGGAGCTAGCTAAGAATTGTGATAGAAGGCATAGGCTGTCATCACAAACTTTCTATCTTTGGGTAACAAGTAGCCCACATGGCTTAGATTTTTGGAAACTTGTTAGGGCCATCTGTTTTACTCTGGATGGTGAGGTAACACTTCAGACTGACTAGTAGAATAGTCCAGTATAATTTATGGAAAGTTGGTATCCTGTCACTCGACCAAGAGAGTTTATTTGAAATAAGCAGCTTAAGATTCATCTTCCCCAACAAGCCTTCCTGGTTTTCTAAGACTGAATTGGGTATGATTTTTCTGTACTTGGGCAGGAGATTTTGCAATTGTCATATCATCATCTTCCTGTACTAGACTGTGGGGCAGAACTATATCTGGGCCTGGCACAGAGAGAATTCTCTATGTATTTGTTAAATGAATGAATCAGAGATGGAGGCAAGTTTTTTGTAAACATTTGGAATAAGCTCTTTACTCATTTAATATAGAAGAGATGTTTAAGTGAGCCTGAGGATGATTTTCAGTGATTGTAAATCAGAGAAATTGATTATGGCATAGGCTACTTAGTGTTCACTTTATTTGCATTTGTAAGTTCCAGAAAACACCAAGTTTACTGATATGGCTGATCCTCTACCCCAGTGTGTTCTTCTAGAAGGAGGAGTATGTTATTTTTGTAATGAGGTAGGCTGGCATGGTGAAAAGAACACAGGCTTTCACAAAGACAAGTAGACCTTTATTCTGTCATTCACTAGTTGTGTCATTCACTAGATGAGATTTTAAATTCCTTCTGATCTTGTATTTAATTCACCTATAAAATATTAACATTTTAAATTTATTCAATAAATATATATTGAATACTTAATATATGCTTGACTCCATTCTAGATGCTATAAATATTCTGCTTGACCAGATAAAAGCAAGATGCCTGCACTCTTAGAGCTACCCCTCTCTGTAAGGATATAGAGAGACAGTGAACAAGGAAACAATTTCAGGTGGCAATAAGTGCTAAGAAGAAAAATAAAGCAGGGTAAGAAGACAAAGAATGGTTGAGAACAGTAAGGTCTTTTAGATAGGAAATAACATTTGAGAAGAAACTAAGGATGCAGGGTAGTGAGCCATAAGATCTTTTTCTGTAGAGAGAACAGCAAAGGCAAAGATCCTCAGGTGAAAATGAGAATGATATGTGTGAGAAGCATCAAGAAGACCAATGTGACTAGAGCACAGTACTTAGTAGTATAATGGTAATATACAAGGCCTGGACTAGGTGAGAACCAGATCATAAAGGATCTTATAGACCATGGAAGGATTTAGAGTTTAGCTTTTATTCTGTGTTGGGAGACCTTTGGTGGATGTGAGTGACATCATCTGATTCATGTTTTAAAAAGATCACTCTATCTGCTGTGTAGAAAATAAAGCTACAGTAGAACAGGACTAAATCAGATTAATTAGATGATTTTAGTAATTTAGGTCAAAGATAATGCCAACTCTGGAACAATAGTGTTAGAAGTAGTTAGAATTTAAAACATATTTGAAGATAGACCTAACAGGACTTCTTATAGATTTGATATATAAAACAAAGAAAAAAGAAATCAAACAATGGCTTCTAGATTTTTTATTTGAATAACTGGAGGGATGTGATTATTGTTTTCCTGCAATGTGGGAAGTTATTTTTTTTTAACTAAACTCTTTCTCTGTTTTGTTTTTTTTTTTGGACACAATGTCTTTATTTGTTTTTATGTAGTGCTCAGGATCAAACCCAGTGCCTTATACATGTGAGGCAAGTGCCCTACCACTGAGCTACAACCCCAGCCCTAATATGTTGAACTTTTAAGGAAGGATGAGAATATATGAAATCTCAGAGAATGTCAGAGTGAATTGGCTAGGAAATATGTTGCTAGATAATGCTAAGGATCCCCTTGAAATTTGGGTTATCAATTTAAAAAGAGACTTAGCCAATACTATTATGAATTTTTCCAACCGTGTTCAACTTCTGGGGTTCCGTTGTTAAGTAGGAAGAGTTGGGATTTAACCAACAGTGAAGCTTTGCCTGATGTGTATGTGGGATAAGATAGCAGAGAGGGCAGTGATATGTAAGAGAGAGTGATTATAGTGGTGGACCTCCACAAGCTATGTAGATGAAGCCCCAAGGGAAATAAGGATGTGAAAAATTAATGTAGTGACGAGACTAAGGATCCCATTAGAATCAGAATTGCAGGAGCCCCCCTCATAATTTTATCTGTGAAGGTAGTCACGTTATTTTCATTTAGCTAATTATTTTGATTCTGATCTCTGTGTCTCTAAATAAAATGCTTAAATTCTTACTTCTTGAATTTTCTGTTTTTAGATACTACCTATTGATTCCCTACTAGGAATGATGAGAATTTTACTTCTCCTAACATAGTTATAATTTTGAAAGATTAGTATTCAGTTTTATTTGATACGTGGAAACTGTTTGAGTCATGGGTCAACTAAAGTCCCCCTACACACACACTTTTTTTTCCCATCAAGGTAATAATTGTCTTGTCTTTTTGTTTCCTTTATCTTCTATGAATTTATTAATTCAACCCCAACCTTTTCACTAGTTGACTAATCACCACTTAAGATATTTAGACTTATCAGCTATTTTATCAATTTCATCTTCCTAAGGAAGTTTCCAGAGCCTCCAACTTACTTTAGTCTGTACTGGTTGCCTTTCATGCCAAGTGCAGAGCTGTTATCCTTTCATCATCATCATTAAGTTTCAATTTTCATTTTTCGTGAACTTGATGCTGTTTTCCCTAGAATATATAGTCTCCTTTACTCCCTTATATTTATGGAAAATTTATTAGAGCTCCCTGAAAAATGTATATAGGAGCTAAATTTTTTGAGACCTTGTTTGCCTGAAAAATCTCTTTATTCTATCTTCATACTGGATTGCTAGTTTGACTAGGGATAGAATTCTCAGAAAATAGGTCCCTAAAAATTAAATTTTTTATTAGTAGTAGATGAACAAATGCCTTTATTTTATTTGTTTATTTTTATGTGGTGCTGAGGATCAAACCCAGTGCCTCACGCATACTTGACAAGAGCTCTGCACTGAGCTACAGCACCAGCCCTCCCTAAGAATTTTGAAGGCATTGTTCCATTGTTTTTGGCAACTAGTTTTGTTGGGAAGTCCTAAGTTTCTGTGATTATTAATGTTTTTTTCCCCCCATCATACTGGGATTTGAATCTAGGAGCACTCTACCTACCACTGAGCTAATATTCCCAGGCCTTTTTATTTTTTATTTCGAGACAGGGTCTTGCTAAGTTGCTCAGGCTGACGTTGAACTTGTGACTCTCTTACCTCAGCTTCTTGAACTACTTGAGATTACATCATGCCCAAAGATTCTTCCTGTTTTTGTTGGCTTATGCCCATTTAAAAAATCCTTTTACTATTATATCAGCAATATTTTGGAAGTAAATAGTTATGTCTGTTCATATTGTCTTTATTTGACACTATTAAACCTCTACTGGGAGAAGTGGAAATCCATATGCAGAAAAATGAAATTAAGCTCCTATCTCTCACCATACATAAAACACAACTTAAAGTTGATCAAGGACCTAGGAATTAGACTAAGAGACCCTGTGCCTCATAGAAGATAAAGTAGGCACAAATCTTCATCATGTCAGATTAGGCCCTGACTTCCTTAACAAGACTCCTATAGTGGAAGAAATAAAATCAAGAATCAATAAATGTGATGGATTAAAACTGAAAAGGTTCTTCTCAGCAAAAGAAATAATCAGTGAGGTGAAGAGAGAACCTATAGAATAGGAACAAATTTTTACCACACACACATCAGGTAGAGCACTAATCTCTAGGATATATAAGGAACTCAAAAAACTTAACACCAAAAAAAATAAATAAACCGTCAATAAATGGGCCAAGAAAATGAACAGACACTTCTCAGAAGATGATATACAATCAGTGAACAAATATATGAAAAAATGTTCAACATCTCTAGCAATTAGAGAAATACAAATCAAAACTACTCTAAGATTTCATCTCACTCCAGTCAGAATGGCAGCTATTAAGAATATAAATGAGGGGCTGGGGTTATGGCTCAGCGGTATAGGGCTCACCTCGCATGTGCAAGGCCCTGGGTTCGATCCTCAGCACCACATAAAAATAAATAAAGTTATAAAAAATAAGAATATAAATGAGGGGCTGTGATTGTGGCCTCAGAGGGAGAGGCTCTCCTCGAATGCATGAGGCACTAGGTTTGATCCTCAGCCCCACATAAAAATAAAATAAAGATATTGTGTCCACCTATAACTAAAAAAATAAATATTTTTTTTAAAAAAGAATATAAATGACAAAATGTGTTGGCGAGGATGGGGGGGGCACACTCATACATTGCTTGTGGGATTGCAAATTGGTGCAACAATCTGGAAAGCAGAATGGAGATTCTTTGGAAAACTTGCAGTGGAACCACCCTTTGATCCAGCTATCCCACTCCTTGGTGTATACCCAAAGGACTTAAAAACAGCATACTATAGTGACGCAGCCACATCAATGTTTATAGCAGCACAGTTCACAATAGCTAAACTGTGGAACCAACCTAGATGCCCTTCAGTAGATGAATGGATAAAGAAACTGTGGTATATATACACAATGGAATATTATTCAGCATTAAAAGAGAATAAAATCATGGCATTTGCAGGTAAATGGATGGAGTTGGAGAATAACATGCTAAGCGAAGTAAACCAATCCCAAAAACCCAAAGGCTGAATGTTTTCTCTAATATGTGGATCCTGATCCATAATGGGGGTGGGGTGGGGGTGGAGCATGGGAGGAATGGAGGAACTTATTTAGATAGGGCAAAGGGGAGGGAGGGAAGAGGAGGGGACATGGGGTAGGAAAGATAGTGGAATGAGCTGGACATCATTACCCTAAGTACATGTATGAAGTCACTAGTGGTGTGACTCTACTTTGTATATCAGAGACGTGAAAAATTGTGCTCTATATGTGTACTATGAATTGAAATGCATTCTGTTGTCAGGTATAACAAATTAGAATAAATAAATACATTTTAAAAGAAAACCTCTAATGAAGGAGAGGGTGTGACAGGAAACTCAGAAGCTGATTGCAACTAGAAGGAATAGGTATTATCTATCACCTGTTATTATGCATTTCAAATGAGCTGAGGTAGTAGAAAAGAGAGAAGATCTGAAATGATAATGAGAAGCAAAGAGGATATCTACTTTACCTTCAGGCCATTTGGTTAGGGAAGAGTATGAAGGACAGAGTAAATGTCCTAAACAGTTATTTTAAAATCAAGAGAGGTATGTTAAAATCAAGAGCGATAGACTCTCAGGTCCATAGAGTTAGAAAATATCTAAAAAAGACATCAGATAGAATTATACCTTGCACAAGAATCTATTCTCAAATATTTCCCATGGGGGGTTGGGGATGTAGCTAAGTGGAATAACACTTGCCTAGCATATGCAAGGTCCCAAGTACTATTCCCAGCTCTGAAAGACAGAAGAAAAAAAAATCTCAAATATTTCCCATGGAGATTATACTAGGTTATATTTGAAAACCTCCATTAGGCTGACAGGATTTCTTATGAGGTTCAAAGTATTAGAAAGTTTTTTCTAATGCTGAATTGATTAGTCTGCCTCTTAAATTCTACTTTTTGATCATATACTATCCTTGAGCAATCAAAAAATTCATTATTTTTCTATCCCTGTGGCAGTCTTTCAGTTACTAGGTCTCCAGGTTCTTCTTTTCTGCTAAGTAGCCCTGGTTCCTGTGATTCACAGACTCTTCGGCATCTTTGTAACCTCTTTTTTTTTTTTTTTTTTTTTTTTATACTAGGGACCAAACCCAGTGCTTTGTGCATGTGAGTCAAGCACTCTGCCAACTGAGCTCTATCCCCAACCCCGCCTTGTAACCTCTTCTGTCTCTCTTATCAGTCTTTTTCAAAATGTGTTGTTCCAAAGAGTGATTTGAAAAGTGCAAGTCACGGTGATGTTGTTACATTCTATGATCTGGATGCTATCATTACAAGAGATTTATTAATTTCAATAAAAGTATTTCATTCACATAGTACTTCACAGTTACTCTGAAATACAACATGTCTTCTAGTTTTTCATCAGATATAATTTGGTTTTAAACAAAAGATGCTTGACCAGATTTCATGATGAAGTGCATTTAAAGAGAGCCTCGATTCATTTAGCACTACTGTTATTAGCTGTGATCTTTTTGTTTGTTTTTGGTATTGGAGATTGAACCTAGGGGCACTTTACTGCTGAGTTATTTCCTCAGCCCTTTTCATTTTTTATTTTGAGAACAGGGTCTCACTAAATTGCTGAAAGTCTGGCTAAGTCGCTTAGGCTGACCTTCAATTTACAATTCCCCTGCCTTAGCCTCCCTACTGGCTGGGATTTATAAGTGTGAGCCAACATGCCCTGCAAGCTGTGCTTTTTTATTTTTAGTTTTTTTGTTTGGTTTGGTTTGGTTTTGGAGGCAAGGTGATGGCAGAGGGGCAGATCACATATTGTTTTTGAGCCGTTGTTTTTTGTGTATGTGTGTATGTAAAACTGATATAGGTTATATGAGAATTAAACAACAATATGTGTACAAGCGCTATAAATAGTAAATTGCTGTCTGGTTTAAAGTTCATTTTTGGAGGAAGTGGGGGTTAGGATTGAACCCATGGATACTTTACCACTGATCTACATCCCCAGCTCTTTTTTATTCTTTTATTTTGAGACAGGATCTCACTAAGGTTGCAGAGGCAGTCCTTGAATTTATGATCCTCCTGCCTCAGCCTCCTCAATCGCTGGGATTACAGGCCTGCACCACTGTACTGTCCTGCAAGTTTAGTTGTTTTTGCCCTCAACCTAAAAACAACAAAGCCTTAGGGAACCAGAGGAGCTGATAGAGGAGATACAGTGTAGCCATTGGTTCCAAACTGAAATCTATATGAATTAGAACTCTAATAAAAGTATGATAACTCAGGCTGTTGCTGGAAAAGTTTTCAAAGGCACAGTCTTTAATGAATGAACTTGAGTAGTAGCTTTCTCTCTTTTTTAAAAATATTTATTTTTTAGTTGTAGTTGGACACAATACCTTATTTATTTTTAAGTGATGCTGAGGATCAACCCAGGGCCTTGCACGTGCTAGGCAAGTACTCTGCCACTGAGCTACAGCCCCAGCCCAGTAGCTTTCTTTTTAACCAAGATAGTTAACTGGTTATAGGTTTTTTTTTTTTACCAGACTTATCTGAGTATCTCAGAATCACTGTATATGCCATGCCTGGATTATTAATTTTTAAAAAATACAAGCTTAGGGCTGGGGTTATAGCTCAGTGGTAGAGTGCTTGCCTAGTATGTGTGAGTCACTGGGTTCAATTCTCAGTACCACATATAAATAAAATTTAAAAGCCCATTGACAAAGTAAAAAAAAAAAAAAAAGAATACAAGCTTAAAATGGGCACTGTGGGGTACACACCTACAATCCCAACTGTTTGGGAGACTAAGGCAGGAGGATCACAAGTTTGAGGCCAGCCTGGGCAACTCAGCAAGATCCTGTCTCCAAAATAAAATATAAAAAGGGCTGGGGGTGTAGCTCAGTGATAAAATACTACTGAGTTCAATCCCTACTATTGCAAAAAGAAAAAATTTCAAACTTGATTAAACTGCCAAGCATCAAAATTAAAATGTTTGAATCTTTCATGATACATGGAATTGGATGAGAAATTCAGAACCTAAAGGTCACCTTCATTATTGCCTCTTTAACCCAGAGCATAGCTCTAGATAAAGAACTGAGAATACATTGATTCTTGTAATAATATAATTTTATACCATAAAGACTTCAGAGATGACGTAGCCCTCTTCTCTTGTAGGCAAGGAAACTGAGGCCTGAAGAAGGCTTTACTTACACTAGGTCCCATGTGGAATTAATAAGAAACAAATTTTAGAAGTTGCCTTTTTGGGATGATTAAACTCTGATTTCATTTTATTTTACTTTATTTAACTAATTAGCTGTCTTTTTCTCATTGTGATAAAGTCCCCATAATCACAGCCCTCAACCATCCTCCTCTAATCTTCTAACCTTCATGGTATCTGAGTAAACTGGACAATATTTCTATGTCATGCTCCAGGATAAAATTCAAATTTAAGCAGAAAATATGTAATGTAATTATAAGAGCATGTTCTATGGTCTTGTAATGTTTTCTTATTCTTTTTTCTCCCTAGACTTAGAGAGTAACAGTATTTTTATCCTACGAGATATTTGTCACTTACCAAAGAAAAAATATCAAAATTTTAATATAAATTCTGTTTAGCCATGCTTGATGGTGTGCTCATAATCCCAGCTACTCATGAGTATATGAATTCAAGACCAGCAGAGCAACACTGAGACCCTGTTTTCAAAAACAAATAAAATAAAATTTAATATATTTTAGTAAAGGTCTGATTTCAGAGAACAAAAACAAAAAAGGCTTTTGTTTTTTCTCTATTCCAAGACATTTGAAATCATGCAATTTGGAAACAAATTATATTGTATATATCTAAATCCTGAAGTGAAATGACTAGTGTTTTTAGTGTTAGAGAACCTGTTTTTAACTAACATATTCTCAGTTACTTCTTTTTTAGCTTCACACTGGAAAGATGAGTAGAAGTCTACTACAAAGAAATAGAATTTTTACTTAACCTGAAGTGGGAAACTTCCTTTGGAAGATGAAGGAACTATAAATATTGAGCTTCTATTTTAAAACTGTAAATCTAGCACATCACTGTCCATACCCTCAAAGCCAACTTTAATCCTGGTTGGTAGTGGTTCTATGATTGAGCTAAGAAACACAAGGAGAGCATTCGGCTTGAGCCTAAAGATTGTCAAATTTCTTACTTACAGACTGAGTTGGTCCTTCCTCCCTGCACCTATGGCCCCAACCTCAGTGCAAACAAAGGGGCACCTTCTTTGCTGTGCAGTTTGAGGACTACAGATTGGGAACTTTTCTAATCATTTTTAACCAAATCTAAATTAACTGTTGAAGTTTACTAAAGCACACAAACTGCTTTTGAGGATTGGATTGGGTTGGACCATAAGAAAATGTAAATTGCGACCATTTGTAGTCACACCAAGTAGCTGAATTCATTTGTTCCATATGGGCTTGGGCAGAGTGGAGGGTGGTCATTTGGACCATATCCATTGTTTGTGAAAGTGCTGGGTGGGTAAAAGCATGGTAGTTTACCATGCCCTGATGGGTGTCCCCCGCCCCCCACTCCCCAGTGGAGTGTGTTTTTCTTTTTACTTGCTGTAGGAAATTGTTTGCCAGATTGTGTTATTTATAACAATCTGTCATGGAACAGCTGCCAGGAAAAGAAAAGAGGCTATTCCCAGTAGCTCTCCTCACCGCCCCCGACTACCACCACACACACACACACATCCGGTTTTCTGATTTAGCATTTTTTCCCCTGTAGTTTTACTCAATGGTTTTGGCTTGATGGAAAATGTTCTTGTAGTGAGAGATTTCTGGGCTTTGCCATGACTTGGTAATTGGGTTTTCTGAGCTTAATTTGTTTGCTTTAGTCAAAACTAACTGGCAACAGTTTGTTTTTTGAATTCCTGGGTATCTTGATTTCTCCCTAAATAGCTAAAGTGCTGCCTTCCCTTGAAGACCTTGTATGTTTCTGCACTGTCAATAGTGCATATTTGTTATCATGCAGAGCTGTGCCTTTTGCCCTTAACAATGCCCTGACTTCTCTCACAGTTTTAGAATAAAGCATAATGAGGATTGTGGAATATTGAATAGGGAGATCTTCAGAGATTCTAGTTCGTTTCTGCAGAAGAGACTGGCTGTTGGTGTTAGAAAAGAACTGTTCCCTTGAAACACAAAGCAGCTGAGGGTTGGCACATTCAGAGAACATTGAGATTGATTGCATTTCAGATACACAATTACTTCATAGTCCAGATAGTCCATGTTTATTCATGGCTGTGGTCACACATGATCAAAAATACTTCTGGATCTTATCACTTTTTCAGTTTGTGTCTCTGGGCTCCAGTTAGTAGAAG
Source organism: Marmota flaviventris (assembly GCF_047511675.1). NCBI lineage: Eukaryota > Metazoa > Chordata > Mammalia > Rodentia > Sciuridae > Marmota > Marmota flaviventris. The sequence continues at coordinate 34,612,416 of NC_092507.1, read as the reverse complement.
GCCATTTGCATTTCTAGAATGGGCTTTGTATTATTAGAATAAAAATCTAAGCAATAGTCATTTTTTTCCAATTATAACTTCTATAAAAATGTACAGATAGAAGGTATTATGAAGGTATAAGGATGATTTTGTTTTTCTTTTAGAATTTTGTTTGTTTGATCCAGGGTTTCCAGCTTTGGAAACAAGTACATTGATGAGACAGCAAAGACCTTCCTTTGGAAGTGGTGGGGTTGCATATAGGATGGAAATCTCAGTGACTCTTGTATAGCGTATTCTCTGGGACAAAGGCAGGAGAGGAGCTAATGGAGCAACATCAGTGTCTCAATCTCTGGGCCTCCTCTTTCAGACTAATGCCTTTCTTTTCACTCTGAGAACAGATGGCAACCAGACATTGAGGGGAGGGATCTGATCCTTGTGATCCTTGGAGATTTTGTATTCAGTTGAGCAAAAAGTCATTTAAAAGCAAAGAAAGAAATGAGCCTACACGTCTGTTCACAATTATGAAAACTTGTTCAGCATTCATGGTTCTGACGGATTTAAACACTTCTGCAGATATTGAATAACAATAGCATTTATTCTCTAAGACAGCATTGTCACCACTTAAGAGACATTGCATTAGAGCCATTTTCTTTACTTTGAGGTACACTTAATTCAATTAATTATGGAACAACTTGTAATAATTGGTCATTATAGGAAAATAGGAGATTTTTCCTTAGGAAACTGTCTTTTCATTTTGATGAAAAGGGGCATGTTCTGTACCATTGTAGTGATAATTTTATGTATCTGTTTCATAATGGCCAATATGCCCTGCTTTTCTAAGTGTTATTGTAAGTGGGATTCTACACACTGTTTATTTTTTACCTTGCATATGTGTTATCTGATTTGTTTATGCTTGGTGGTTCTGAATGATGAATTGTAGACTTCAGAAATTTTTTTCCTGAAAATATGATATTTATAGGGATTCTATTTTCAGAAATAGGCAGTAAGGCAAGGCATTCTGATGGTTGAGTCTCACTTTCTAAATAAAAAGACTATGAGCTTAGTTAGGTCCAGGGGTGCAACTGAATTCCATTCCTAGCACAGTCTTGGAGAGGGATATGTGTTGAAGTCTTCCATTTTCCCACCCAAAGCAAGGAATCTTGATTTTAAGTTAAAATTTTAGGAAAATTAAAATCACAAAAAATTTCCATGTAAATAATCTCTTTATTCCTTTGAGTGGAATAATTTAGTGTTTTTCAGACTTTTTAAAAGTCACATAACCAATTTTCAAAGCCAGTGTTTCTATAGAAACCTAAAAGATAAAAAGAAGAGCTGCCTTGGTGGACTCAGGAAGGGCTGTGGGAATCAGGAATCAGACACTTTGGGAAACTGTAGGTTTACTATTGAGAAACATTGGTGTAGTTGATTTAAATTACAGTTTAAGGAATTTGTCTTCTACTTGATTGTTTTGGAACTTCTGTTTTCTGCATTTATGATAAACATATATAATGGTAGAATGTATAGTTACAAATTGGTTTAAAATAAATAGCCTTGGTTAGCCACTCATATTTGAAACTTCCTAGTCCCAGTTTCCTCCAAGCTCCATAATAAGATCTAACTAGGCATAGAGTAATTACTCAATAAATATTAGATAAATTAATCATTACAAGAATCTTGTGTTTTCTTGAGTACTTCTAATGATTGGAAACTCCTTACCTTATTTGTTTAACTCTGATTGAAAGTTAACATAGGAACGAAAAACACTTCTGTTCATATTTACCTATCATTCTTTGAGGTGTTGTAGTTGTTGTTGTTGTTGTTGAGGAGTGTACTAGGGATTGAACCCAGGATTTCTTTTATCAATGAGCCACTTCCCCAGCCTGTTTTTTATTTATTTTTTAATTTTGAGACAGGGTCTTACTGAGATGCTTAGGGGCTCACTAAATTGCTGAGGCTAACTTTGAACTTGGGACCCTCCTGCCACCATTATGAAAAAATCTTTTCTTCATTGACTTATTCATTCGTTCATCAATTTTATTTGTGTTTATTTGTTTTGGTGTTGGGGATTGAATCCCGTTCCTCACATGCCTGTAAGCACAGGCTCTATCACTGAGCTACAAGACCTCATCTAAAAAAAAAGACTATTAATATTAACAATACTATTTGTATGGTATTGTTATAAGATTAAATGGGTGCTTTGTATACCTGATATTGTATTGTACTTTTTTATAACTTAGAATTTGAGTTTCTAAAGAATGGGGCATTACATTATATTCGTCTTGGTATTTCCTAGTACTATAGCAAAGTGATTGTTCTATAAAGATAATTTATCCTGAAGTCATGGAAACAGACATTGTGGTACTTTTCAGACTGTGTTTCTTAGAGTCCAGGATTCTAAAGGTGTCTCAGGACTGCCCAGTAAGGTTTGCAAGGGGGCAGTAGAAATGTTCCTCCATACAGTTCTATCAGAACAACCCATTTATTTTACTTGTTTTGCTGTTTAAAAAGGTTCAAAAATATTGTCTGGTTTCTGTGCTTCTAAGCCATTAAAAGTTTGTCTGAGGATGATTTGTGTGATCCATTGTTCTTTGTGATGTACTTTTCCTTCTTCATTTGACAGACAGATGTGCTGGTCCTGAGCTGTGATCTGATAACAGATGTCGCCTTACATGAGGTTGTGGACCTGTTCAGAGCTTATGATGCATCACTTACCATGTTAATGAGAAAAGGCCAAGATAGTTTAGAACCCGTTCCAGGTCAAAAAGGAAAAAAAAAAACAGGTAAGATTGGAGTTTGATTTGTTTGCTGGGTTTTATAATTATCATTCATGCTTTCATTTAAGAAACATTTATTGGGAAACTGCTATACATCATAAATGATGTGCTAGAAGTAAATAATGTAAAGTTAAACAAGATGTAGTTGCTGACTTAATAACTTTCCTATGTTCATATATGAATACACCACCAGTGAAATGCCACAAGAATGGTATCCTAATTAGAATAAGTTATACTCCATATATGTATGTATAATATGTCAGAATACACTCTACTGGGCTGGGGTTGTAGCTCAGTGGTAGAGCACTTGCTTAGCATGTGTGAGGCACTGGGTTCAATCCTTAGCACCACATATAAATAAATAAAGGTACTGTGTCCATCTACAACTAAAAATATTTTTTAAAAATATACTGTCATGGACTGGGCATGTGGCTCAAGCGGTAACACACTCGCCTGGCATGTGCAGGGCGCTGGGTTCGATTCTCAGAACCACATAAAATAAAGATGTTGTGTCCAACGAAAACTGAAAAATAAATATTTAAAAATTCTCCCTCTTCTCTTAAAAAAAAAATACTGTTATGTATATCTAAAAAGAACAAATTTAAAAATAAATAAAAAAAGAAAATGCTTGTAAATGTTAATTAGATTCTATAATGTCCTTTTGCACGTGCAGAGGAGCATTTACAACTATTTGCATTCTATTTAAGGGTTACATGGTTGAATGCATATGCAAATATCCCTCAGTATTTGTGGGGGATTGGTTCTAGGACACATGGATACAAGCATGTGCACTCACCAATACCAAAATCTGAATGCTCATTCCCTAACATAAAATGGTATAGTATGTGCATATAATCTATATACCTCTCCCATATACTTTAAACCATCTTTATATTACCTGTAATATCTGAGACACTGTAAATGCTGTGTAAATAGTTGTTATATGGTACTTTTTTAGAGGGTAATTAAAAGGGAAAAAGTTTGTACATGTTCATTAAAGACATAATTTTTTTCCCAAAAATATTTCGTCTGTGGTTTGTTGAATCCTATATATGGAACTTGTGGATACAGAGGACTAACTCTACATAAGAAACAAAAAATCCAATTTAAAATCACATTAAGGGGCTGGGGATGTGGCTCAAGCGGTAGCGCGCCCGCCTGGCATGCATGCAGCCCGGGTTCGATCCTCAGCACCACATACAAAAACAAAGATGTTGTGTCCGTCGAAAATTAAAAAATAAACATTAAAAAAAAAAAATTCTCTCTCTCTCTCTCTCTTTAAGAAAAAAGTAAATAAATAAAATCACATTAAACAAAATGTTTAAACTTTGATTACAGATTTATTAGATACCTTTAAGGATTAAAATTGCTATTACAAACTTAATGTTTCTTTTAACTAGTTTAATCGCCCCAAGTTAGCCAGTAAACATGGTACTTATTAGTCACACTTATCTTCTAGTATTCCAGTAGTACTTTGTTTGTTTGTTTGTGGTGCTAGGGATTAAACCCAGGGCCCCATTCATGCTAGGCAAGCATTCTATCACTGAGCTATATCCGTACCTCTTATTTTTGTTTTTAATCTTCATAGAGCTGTTTTTGTTTTTAATCTTTATAGAGCTATAGTAATCTTTTTTTTTTTTTTTTTTTTTTTGGTACTGGGGATAGAACTCAGGGACACTAAACCACTGAGCCACATCCCAGTCCTGTTTTGTATTTTGTTTAGAGACAGGGTCTCACTGAGTTGCTTAGTGCCTCACCATTGCTGAGGCTGGCTTTGAACTTGTGATCCTCCTGCCTCAGCCTCCCGAGCCGATGGGGTTACAGGAGCGTGCCACCATGCCTGACCACACTTTTTTTGAGTTTTAGTTTTTCCTGTAATGATGTGTTTTTTCCTTGGAGTTTTCCCTAAAATGATATATTCTTTAGATTTTGCTTAGCCAGTATTATGTAACCTATTATCCTGCTGTTATATATTGGCATAGTCTAATTATTAGAATCTGTGTATGATTTATTAATATTTTAGTATTATTAATAGAGCCACTTATAACGTTCATTCTGAGAAGTTGCATAATCTAGTTTGTATCTTTAGTTCTCCTTTTTAGGGGATTTGGATAACTTATAATTTTGTTTGTTTTGTTTTTGTTGTACTGGAGATTGTTTCCAGGGCCCTGTGCATACTAGGCAAGTGCTCTATCACTGAGCTGTATCTCCAGTCCTATAAATTTTGGACTGTAACAATTAAATTTGTTGCTAATTGATTTTTGTGTTTAGGTGATCACTGGCACAGATTAATTGTTGGATACTTTTGACAGTAATTTTTTAAATATTTTTTTAGTTGTTGATGGTCCTTTATTTTATTTGCTTATTTATATGTGGTGCTGGGAATCGAACATAGTGCCTCACGTGTACAAGGCAAGCACTCTACCACTGAGCTACAACTCCAGCCCCGACAGTTATTTATTGTTCTTGTAATACTGACGATCAAACCTAGAGCCTCAAGCATACAGGGAAAGTGCGCCACCTCTCAGCTACATTCCCAGCTCCAATTGTTGTTTAATTTTTCTACCTTATTATTATGTAATAATGCTCGTGCTGATCAGTCCTTTTATTCTTGATATGGTTTCTACTTTTGCAAGATCTGGTTTGCTTATTCACAATTCCCTGTATTCATCCTTTTCTACTTACAGAGACAGAAACAACTATCCAATCAGACTTTATAAACAGATATTATATTTTAATGGCTTTTGCTTATCAGTACTCCTTTATACACTCAATTTTAAAAATGAAGTGACTTATTAGAGTTACTCTTCTTGGCATTAGAACTTTTTCAGTACATTTCACATTAGGTTTTATCTCCTATGTATCATTTTAATTGTATTTGATATTAATTATTATCTATCTATCCATCCTTTATAGTTTAGCAACTGGAAGTTCCTTTAAGCTGGCTCCCTTAACTTTTTGAAAAAGTGTGATATATTCTGGTAACTTGATATCGCTGGAATGTGAATATGGGATAGTAGGGAAACAGATGGGACTGGAGAGGCTCCAGGGATCAGACCAAAGAGTTTGAATTTCATTCCTAATACTTTTTGAAGTATTGTATTTTATGTTATCTTATTAAAGTGACCCTCAGTTTAGTCTCAGTACTGCCCAAACAAAACAAAACAAAACTTTACCCAGGTAAGATTTTTCATTTTTAGGAGTTGAGTCTATAGCTCAGTGCAGAGGACTTGCTTAGCAAATATGAGGCACTGGGTTCAGTCCTTAGCACCACATAAAAATAAACAAATAGGGCTGAGTTGTGGCTCAGTGGTAGAGCGCTCGTCTAGCATATGTGAGACACTAGGTTCAATCCTCAGCACCATGTAAAAATAAAGGTTATTGTGTTCACCAACAACTAAAATATTTGAAAATAAATAAAAGCTTTCTGTGCAATTATAACAAAAAAATTTTAAATAGATCTTTCGTATTTTTTTAGTTGTCGATAGACCTTTATTTTATTTATTTATTTGTGGTATGGAGAATTGAAACTAGTGCCTCACACATTCTAGCCAAGCGCTCTGCCATTAAGCCACAACCCAGTCCAAGGTTTTTCATTTTTAATACGAAATTTTGAACTCCTTGTTATTTACATTTTGTTACCTTTCAGTGCTAAGGTTCTCCTAAATAACTGAATTTTAAATTCCTTCTGTTAAATGCTTTGCATTTCAATGATAAGCATTTTTTAAATTTTTAAAAATTTGTTCTAATTAGTTATACATGACAGTAGAATGCATTTGGACACATCATACATAAATGGAGTACAACTTCTCATTCTTCTGGTTGTACATGGTATAGAGTTACAAGGTCATGTAATTATATATGCACATAGGGTAATAATGTCCAATTCATTCTACTATTATTCCAACCCCCATACCCCTTCCCCTCCCTTCACTCCCTTTTGTCTAATTCAAAGTACCTCTAATCTTCCCCCCCACCCCTAATTATGAATTAGCATCCATGTATCAGAGAAATCATTTGGCCTTTGGTTCTTTGAGATTGGCTTATTTTGTTATGATAAGCATTTCTTAAAAGAATTCCAAGGGCTAGGAATGTAGCTCAGTGGTAGAGTGCTTTCCTAGCCTGTGTAAGACCCTGATGTTCAATCCCCAGCAACCACCAAAAGGAGGAAAAAATCCTGAATTTCTCAGACTATATATTTGATCAGCCTCTTGGTTGCTGTTGTGTGCCAGGATAGCCAATAGTCTACTGTTTCCAGATCCTGCTTCATAGTCTAGAGCCCCTAAGTCCAAGTTTTCCAAATGCTACTCTTACAGACTTTCAGGAGAATGACTAAAAACTATATGGTTTAGGAGTCACCTTTCTCCCCTTACCACTTTTTTTCTGACAATTTGTGGATGTGAATACTGAGGAGGACAGGATTAATATAAACATATTACTATATATATATATTTGTAGAGCTTGCTGTGCTGCTGGTGGAATATGCAAACCTGTGCCCTCTACACATCTTGCTGTTAATTTGATGTTGACCCATTTTTCCCAAGTCAATTCTAGGCCTGTCATGTTCATCACTGACCAGAAACGAACTAGCATTAGAAGCATCAGCATATTTATTGACATGAACAACTTTCATTGGCCCTCCTGCTAGATCTAATCCATAAGTTGTTTCAAAGCCTTCTTGGCATATTTTAGGTCAGAAAATTATTTAGATTGATGTATTTCACTGTCCATCACGAGCTACATACTTTAATTCTGTCTGAAAGGCTTAAGATCGCCCAAAGCACATTGTCAGTTATGTTTAAAGATAATGAGCCTTTAAAGGTAATAAAGCTCTTTAGGTCCAATATTTCCCTTTTGTAAGTTGTTGGCCATTGCTGTGTTGTTGTTTTTTTCTGCCTGTGATGCCTGTATTATGATTGGCACTCCTAAAACTCAGGTTAGTTAATCCTATTACTAGAGGCATTGAGCTAACATCAGCAAACTCTACATATGCAATTCCTTTGGAGCATCTTGAATTTCTATCAGAAATCATCCTCACATCTCAAACCTTTCCTGCTTTAGAGAAACTCTTTCACCTTCCTCCTTTGAATTCTCTGCAAGCTGCCTGCAGAAAACTGTCCTTGCATCTTTTCCTCTGGAGTTAGATTATCAGTAGGTTCCCTTACAGAGCTCTTTTCTGAATGGTCTTTTGTTTCAGGAACATCATCTGTTGAATTTGATGTTGAGGCAACCCAGTCTTTCCTCAGCTGGCACTGTTAAATTTTTATACAGAATAGGGACTTTGTAATGGCTTCATCATCTTTGAGTTTAACTTTTTTTTTTTTTTAAACTGGAAGTTGAACCCAGAGGTACTCTACCACTGAACTATACTTCCAGCCCTTTTTATATTTTATTTTGAGACAGGGTCTCATTAAGTTGCCAGTGCTGGCCCCTAACCTTCTGCCTCAGCCTCCTTAGTTACTGGAATTAGAGGCTACACCATTGTGCCTGGCTAATTTCAACTTCTTAAAGGGTTCCTTTCTTTTTTGCTACTTTACTTCCTTTCCAGGCTTTTGCTTTTCCTTTCTCCAGCTCTACTTTGCTTCTTTTTCTTTCAAGACTATAACTTGTTTTTTCCCTCTTTTTGCATCTTCTTCTTCATGGCCATTAGCACTGCCAAACTTGTTCTTATCCTTCTTTCTTTTTGAGACAGGATCTTACTGTATTGCCTAGGCTACATTGAATTTGTGATCCTTTTGCCTCAGCCTTCTGAGTAGCTGAGATGACAGGTATGTGCAACCACGTCTAGCTTCTTATCCTTCTTGTAAGGAGCCTCGAAAACATTGCTTCAATATCAGTACCTGCCATTTTCTCTAAATGTCTGTGTAGGCTTTGAAGTGCCTGTAGTACTCATATTAGGAAGAAAATGCTGCTGCCGCTGCTGCTGCCGCTCATAAGTACTTCTCACAGTCTACCTACCACACCTAGACTCAGTAATGTGACTAGAACCTGCTGTTGCTACCATGTTGAACAAGCCAGGGTTAGCCTCTTGTATGATAACCAACAGCAGGTTCTAAGAGAATGGAAGTAGAAGTTACAAGGTCTCTAGAGACCTAAACTCAGAACACATACTACATCAGTTTGTTAGTTAATTCCTAGGTCAGCTCAGATGTAAATGATTCAGAACTAATCTTACCTCTAAAGAGAAGAAGCTATAACAAGTTAGTGACCTTTTAAAATCTACAATTTATACTATTAGTTTTGATTTGTTCATTTTTGGTTTAGTGTCAAGTAAAAATCATCTAGGAAAAAAGGTGTGAATAGCTGAATATGTCAGATTTTTTAATTCTTAATAAATGGAAGTTCGTAGTTTCATCATCTTTCTTAGCCTTATTTGTGTAGTCGTCTTCTTAGGATGGACATTTTCAAGTTACTTGCTGTGCTCCCAAAGTGGAATTCACTTTGGTAAAGCAAAATAGAAAGAAGACTCTCAAGTTTCTATCATTTGTATCATATTCTGAGGTCCCAGTTACTATGGTAACCACAAAGCAGCAATATAAGGAGCAGGGTGTGGGAGGGAGAGAATTGTGGCTGAAGTGCAATGTAGCTGAAAAATTGGCTGGCTAGAAATTATTGCTCCCAAGACATTGAGTAATTCAAAGAGTTTTGTGAGCCCAAGGACTTGTGTAGAATGAGTACTCCAGTTTATATCCAAAAATAATCTCTCTGTTTCTAAGTGACTGGCTCTATTTATTTATTTATTAGTTCTTGATGGACCTTTATTTTATTTATTTATATGTGGTGCTGAGAATCAAACCCAGGCCTCACACATGCATTCCACCACTGAGCTACAACCCCAACCTGAGACTGCTGTTAATCAGACCTTTACAGCCTTTGTCATATTCTTAAGTTTCCATGTAATGGATAAATTGACATATGTCAAAGCTGCTGTGTGGCATTTGGAACTCTCTGTAAAGTGAGCTTGAAATTGGCAGTATGTGTTCTTCTTCCTTTGTATAATAAGATGAACAGGTACATCTGATTGATAGTTTCGTTTTTGTTTTTGTTTGGTACTAGGAATTTAACCCAGGGACACTTGAGCTACATCCTCAGCCCTTTTTATTTTTTATTTTGAGTTAGGGTCTCACTAAGTTGCTTAGGATCTGCAAAGTTACTGAGGCTGACCTCAAACTTGGGATCCTCCTGCCTCAGCCTCCTTAGTTACTAGGATTACCACACCCAGCTGATTGATGGTCTTAATGCTTTTACTCACCTGAGCCAAACATGATGCAATTGAAAAATATATTTGGTTCTAGATATACAGGCAGCTACAGTCAACAGTGAAGCCTGTTCAATTGTATAGTACTCATTTTCTGTCAATAAAAGGCTCAGTGGTAGAGCACTTGCCTGGCTTGCATGAGGCTCTGGGTTCAATCCTCAGCACCACATATAAATAAATAAGTAAATAATGAAAAAAGATCCATTTACAACTAAAAAAATTTAAGAAAAAAAAAGGCAGATAAGGGATGGAGGGGAAAGGAAGGGGGCATGGAGGTAGAAAAGATAGTGGAATGAAATAGACATTGTTACCCTAGGTACGTGTATGAGGACACGAATGGTGTGACTCTACTTCGTGTACAACCAGAGACATGAAAAACTGTGCTCCATTTGTGTACTATGAATCAAAATGCATTCTGTTGTCATGTATGACTAATTAGAACAAGTAAATAAATGAATTTTTTAAAAAGCAAATTCATCTTTATAGATAACATCTTTCCTAGAACTTAATTTTCAATTTCAGCTTTGTAAAAAAAAAAAAAATGTTAAAGCATTGCTTTGTTTATGTTGAGGATCAAATGAGAGCATGTATTTTGTTTAACTTTTTTTCCCCTTTTCTTGAACCAGTAATTGAATCCAGGGGGCTCAACCCCTGAACCACATTCCCAGCCTTTTTTATATTTTATTTAGACAGGTCTCGCTGAGTTGCTTTGGGCCTCACTAAGTTGCTGAGGCTGACTTTGAACTCATGATCCTTCTGCCTCAGCCTCTTAAACCATTGGGATTACAGGTGTGTGCCACCATGCCTGGTAATTTTTTTAACTTAAATATTTTATTTGGGGCTGGGGATATAGCTTAGTTGATAGAATGCTTGCCTCACATGCACAAAGTCCTGGGGTCAATCCCCAGCACCCCCCCGAACATACACACACACACACACACACACACACACACAATTTTTGTATTTACTATCTAGCAAGGCGTGGCCTGTAATCCCAGCTCTTTAGGAGTGTGAGGCTGGAAGTTCACAAATTCAAGGCCATCCTGGGCAATTTAGCAAAATCCTGTCTCAAAAATTTTTTAAAAAGTGGAGAGCTGGGGATGTGACTCAGTGGTAGATCACCTCTGGTTTAGGGCTTAGTACTGTTCAATCCCCGGTCTGTTCAGTTTCACAATTTTCATTATGATCTAAGGTTATTATTTGAAAGAGAAAATTCCTTGCTGTATGTTCTGTGCCATGTAGTAGGTTTGTGAGTCATCTACTTACTTGACTGCACCCTACCCTTTTTAAATGCTAGAGCTCAAACCCAGGGCCCCTGCATGCTAGCACTCTACTACTGATCTACACCCCCAACCCTCCCCTTAACTTTTTATTTTTGAAATAATTTCATATTTACAAATACAGAATGGTTATAGGAATAGTACAAATAATATTCTTTACTCAGATTCCCCAAACTACTAACATTTGTTCATCGTTCTCTCTCTTTATAATATATATTCAGTATACATGATAAACATAGGCAATATATTATATCTAAAATTATTTTTCAGAATGATTTGAGAATAAGTTGAGACTGATTCTCCTTTGCCTTAAATACATTCACTTGATTCCTGCCAATACTCCCACCAAAGGACAGTCTCTTAAAACAGGAAATTTCATTGGTACAATACTTTAATCCACATACCTATTCAAACTTTACCAGTTAACCTGATAATGGCCTTTAGAGCAATACACATAAAAAGTGTTTTGAGTGCTTGTGTTTTAAACATTGTGGTATGTGCTACATGACAGTCATCACAACTCCTTTCTCACCTCAATCTCTCATTTGGTTCCATGAGCAATGTGAACAGTTAGGTACCCTGTCCCCTGACTTAGTAATGAAGATGGGGTAAATGGCTTTACTTGATTTTCCTCTTTTGTATGATTTAGTAGAGCAGCGTGACTTCATTGGAGTGGACAACACAGGAAAGAGGCTGCTCTTCATGGCTAATGAAGCAGACTTGGATGAAGAGCTGGTTATTAAGGGATCCATCCTGCAGAAGTAAGCCCTCGAGATTTCCTTCTTGGCAGTTCTCCTTGTCTTAAAACAAAATAAAACCACCCACCATGGGAAAGATGGAATAAAAACTAGATTATATTGTGTGAAATTGACAAAAGTATGTGAATGTTTTCCCCCAGGAGACAGGATAAAGGCTTTTCTTCACTGCATGAAACTTTCCCTGTGTCTTTTCTGACAAGGTAGAGCCAAATCCTGTGTAGGAATAAGGTAAAGCAGCTGTGGAGAGAACATGACTGTCTTTCTGATAGTGTTTTAGAACCTCCTTTAAAAAAAATTTGGCAAAAAGCACATAACATAAAATTTACCATCTTAACCATTGTTAAGTGACAAGTACAGTAATACGTATATTCACATTGTTAGGAAACAGATCTCCAGAGCTTTTTCATCTTGGAAATATGATTTCATAACATATCTTATTAGACAACTCCCCTTTTCTCTCCTTTCCATAAGCCCCTTATAACCACCATTCTATTTTCTGTTTCAATTAACTTGACTACTTTAGATACCTTATATAAATGAAATCATAAAGTAATTGTCTGTCATTATGTGATGGACTTATTTCACATAATATCCTCAGGATTCATTATGTTATACCATATGACAGGATTTTCTTCTTTTTAATGCTAATATTCCATTGTATGTCTATATCACATGTTGCTCATCTATTCATCCGTTCAACATTTGAGTTACTTCTACTCCTGGGCTATTGTGTATAGTGCTGCTATGAACATGCATATGTGGATATCTCTTTGAGACCTTGCTTTCAGTTCTTTTGGATTTATACATAGAAGTGGAATTGCTGGATCATATGGTAGTTCTAGTTTTAATTTTTTGAAGAATTTCCATACTATTTTCCTTAATAATTGTACCATTTAACAGTCCCACCAATAATGCATAAGGGTTCCAGTTTCTTCATATCCTTGCCAGTATTTGATATTTTCACTTTTTATGATAGAAACCATTTTACTAGATATGTAATACTGTCTCATTGAGATATCTCCTTTAATACACATAGTCAACCCAGTCACATTTTCTTCAGTTAGCATTCACTGATTGCTTTTCTAGCATGGAACTTTCTGCCTAATGCTAGTATATCGAAATGTTTAATAAATGTTTGAAACCTGGGTAAAATGAATATGAGAGGAGTAAATTGGGGAAAAAAAATACCTTACTTTTTGCCTTTGCTATTCAGCACAATAGGAGAGATATTTCAGAATCTATTGTTTAATGAAATCAAGCTAAAATCTGGCTTCAGTTAGGTTGTTACATTGAAGGATAAAAGTTCTATATTGGCACCTTCATTGTCTCATCTATAAAATGAGACTGATAATAATAGGAGTATTGTGGGGAATAAATAAGGTATTACATATAAATTAATTAGCTTAATGCCTCTTACCTAGTAAGTGACCAAAAACAGTACACATTATTATTATTTTAATATATGTTTTGGGGGATGTACCAGGAATTGAACTCAGGGGCACTTAATCATGAGCCACATCCCCAGTCCTCTTTTGGATTTTATTTAGAGACAAGGTCACACTGAGTTGCTTACCACCTCGTTTTTGCTGAGGCTAACTTTGAACTTGTGATCCACTTGTTTCAGCCTCCTGAGCCACTGGGATTATAGGCCTGTGGCACCACACCTGACTTATTATTATCATTTCTAAATAAGTAAACAGCTATTGAAAAATACCATACAATCACTTCTGGATTAAAATAGCTATTCAAACTATATCACAGAACTTCCTACCACTAGTTTCTAATTAGAAAATTACAAATAGAGGGCTGGGGCTGTAGCTCATTGGTAGAGCACCTGCCTCACACGTGTGAGATGCTGGGTTCAATCCTCAGCACCACATAAAATAAAAAATAAATAAAGATATTGTATCCAACTACAACTAAAAAAATATTTTAAAAAAATAGAAATAAAAAGCATCTGAAGTTTCAAGATCAGCAAAGGAAGTAGGATAATTAAAGTAATAAAGTTTAAAAACTGGTAGCCAAGGAAAGAAACAAGATTCTGGTGAGGAACATAGGAAGAATAAAAGTAGGCTCCCATTTCCACGCCAGAAGCCATATTGATATGATGATGAAATCCTGCAAATTCTCGTTAAAATACCCAAATCTACAAAGAAATAAACTTTGGGGCTCAGGTTGTGGCTCAGTGGTAGAGCGCTTGCCTTGCACATGTGAGGCACTGGGTTCAATCCTCAGCACCACATAAAATAAATAAATAAGTTAAAAAAAGGTACTGTGTCCATGTTGAACTAAAAAAATTTTTTTAAATAAAATAAAATTTGCCTTTATCTTTGCTATGAATCAGTAGGGGCAGCTACTGGGAAATAAATGATTAAGAAGGGAAAGTGAGCCATGAAACTGAACTTGAACAAAAGGAAATATTTAAGCCTGAAGAACAAATGGATGCAAAAATACAGACAGAATTTCCCTACATGGGGATGGAATATGCCCCATAATTATATGGCAGGAACCAAGAACCTTTAACAAACTCTCAGGAAAGAGCAATTTTCTAACAAAGACTTAACAGTATCTTAGCTATGTCTTTTTTTAATATCTTTCCTTGCCCTTCCAACATCATTTCCAAAGTCATAGAAAAATATATAGAATATAAAATAGCCAGCACTCATATAGTACCTGGTCTCAGATACAGGAGGGTCAGAAATAAAAATTCATCTATATTATATCAAAACAAATGAAATTCTGGCCAGAACCATGATTTAATCATGAAAAAGACCAAAAGAATTAGCACGTCAACTATACAAACATGGAGAGCAAATAAAATAAAAGGAAAGAAAGTACCTTGTAGCTGGGTATGGTGGCTCATGCCTATAATATTAGCTACTCAGGTTTGAGAAAAGAAAGGAAAGATGAAAAATGCCTTGAAAAAACTATATTAAAAAAAACACATACACACAATTTGAGAAATAGAAAATTTTCCTTACAACTATAAAATAAATAATAAACAATGAATTGAATAAATAAGAATTCAGTGATGTAAGGATAAAACAACAAATTAAGATTAATAAAAAAGGACATCATAGAACTAAAATGGAAATTATTGAGGACCAAATAACTTAGTTACAAAATTAATTAAATAATTATAAAGACAGCAAAGAACAGAATAGACATTGCTGAAAATTAAATTACTGACACAGAGGAATAGTTTGAGATATTCAGTGATTTAGATAAAAAAGAAAATGATTGGGCTCGGGAGTGTCTGTCACTCAGTGGTGGAGCACTTGCCTAGAAAGAAAGAAAGAAAAAAGTGATAGAGAAAGGGAGGAGAAAGAGAAAAATAGAGAGAAGAACATGGTTAAATAAATTAGAATCTAATAGAAATGAAAGGCAAAGATGATTCAATATAATTAATATCTCTGAAATAGAGAACGAGACTGTGACCCAAACATGTATTCAAAGATATAAAGACTTCTTGTAAGGTAATGATTTTAACATAAAATAAAGATATAAGAACTAGATAAATAAGATGACTTCTGAAACCCCACTAAAATAACAATAAAGGGATTTTTAGAAAGGTATAAATCCAGAAGGCTAAAGAAAAGGAAAATGAAGATAACAAATTTTAGAAGAAAGAGGGAAGACTAGAAAGTCACAGGAATGGGGCACCAAAAATAGATGAGGTTGGAGGGAACAGGTAGAAAATGAAATGTAAGAAATGTACGAAGGTCCTCAATTTCCTTCTTCCACTTGGCTTCTAAAAACTGGCAGCTAGGCCCACATCCATGAAGCAAGGATATTTGAGGATTCTTCTCTGTGATAACTGATAGTTCAAGAGGAAAGACCTAAAGATGAACATCAAGGAGTTCCTCAAAAATATTCTTACATTATAATGGCATAATTTGGCGTGAACATACTCTATATACAGAGTTACGAAAAATTGTTCTGTGAATGGATAATTATGAATGTAATGCACTCCACTATTGTCATGTATGTAAGAAATAAAATGTTTTTATTTTTATTTATTTTTTATTTTATCAGGAAAAAAAATCCCTATATTCAGTTTCAAAGTCGACAGGCCCTATCACATGTTCAGTGCTCCCAATCAGATGTTTATTGTGATACTCTCAAATTTAGAATAGAAAACCAAGAATTACTAGTTCGGAGGCCAGAACAAATAAATAGGAAAAAAAATAAAACAGGAAAAAATCAACTCACAGGAAACAAATTATACAAAGAAAACTTTAGAAAAGGTAACATGAGTATCCTCAGGAAGATTTATTTATTTATTTAACAAATATTTCGGTTCAAGGACCTAGGGACTCAGCAGTGGACAAACAAAAAATCTTTGCCTTCATTGAGAGATAAAAGAGAATATTACATATGTAAACCCCAAAGCAAAGCAAAATGCTGAGATTTTTAGTTTAGTTTTATTTTTTTTGGTGGGGTGGAGGTACTGGGAATTGATCCCAGGGGTGCTTCAACACTAAACTACATCCACATTCCCTTTTATTTTTTAATTTTGAGACAGGGTCTCACTGAGTTGCTGAGGCTGGTTTCAAACAGGATCCTCCTGCTTCAGCCTCCCAAACTGCTATTACAGATGTGCGTATCGCACCCAACAAAATGCTGTATTTTTAAAAGAACATTTACAGAATAAACAAATGTTGATACTTAAATTAAAAATTCAACAGAATGGTTGGAAGAAATTTTTTGAAAAATTTTCTGTAGCACATTAATGTAAAATGATAAATGATAGGACAATTAAAAGAGCAGCCAAAGATGTCACATATTCCTAATATGGAGTTCGAGAAAAAGAGAACAGAGAAATGCAGGGGAAAGAAATCATCAATAAAAATTTTTTGCAGGGCTAGGGTTGTAGTGCCGTTGTAGAGCGCTTGTCTAGCATTTGTGAGGCACTGGGTTCAATCCTCAGTACTAAATAAATAAATAAAATAAATGTATTGTGTCCATCTACAACAAAAGATTTTTAAAATTTTTTTTTTCTTCTTAGAATGAAAGGAACTGGATTTCTAGACTTAAAGGAAATAGTGCCAGCAAAAAGTATGAAAAGAAACATGCCAAGACTGTCATTGTGAAATTTTATAATTCTTATAACAAAGATCCTGCAAACTCCCAAAGAGAAGGGGGATATCATACACAATGATATTAAAATGGTTTTTGAATTTCATAATAGCAACACCAGAAACAAAATTTTAAAAATGGAGAAATATCTTTAAAAAATTTTTAATCTCATCTAGTGAAACTATCAATCATGAATGAGAATCAAATTAAGAATTTTTCAGACATTTGTTTTCCATACATCTGTTTTATAAGAGTTCTTAATAGTCTGTATAACACCAAGTCCTGATATAAACTAAGGAAAAGGCACAATATAGGGAAAAGGGCAACCCATATAGGAAAAAGATGAATCCCCAAGATGATGATGAAGGGAGGTTCCATAATAACACGTTATATACCCATTGTAACGGCAACCAAACCAGATTAGAATAGGTTAGAAAGTTTCAGGAATAATTTCTTCAAGATGATCATAGATGGGTCTTATGATAAAAATGACAGAATACCTGATGTATCTCAACTTTTGGCGGTGGCACTAGGGATCGGACTTAGGAGTGCTCTACCACTGGGCTACATCCCCAACCCTTTTTATTGATATTTTATTTTGAGATAAGGTCTTGCTAAGTTGCCAAGGCTGACTTCAACTTGCAGTCTTCCTGCTTCAGTCTCCCAAGTCACTGGGATTACAGGCATGTGCCACTGCAGCCAGCTTATATCACATTTAAGAGGAGTTTTGGGTATTTAGTGATTTTCTTGGAATTAAACTATTGATACACACCTTTGAAAAATAAAAAATAACAAGGCAATTATTAACACCAAGGCAAATAACAAAAATGCAGGGGAAGAACTAATCATTGATTGTGAATGATTCACCTACCACTTAACGTTTATATGTACATAATAATGTAATCACTAACTCAGTCTTACAAAAATTATGATGTGTTCACTTTGGAATGATGACCGGGTATAGCATGTTGGAGGCATGACTGAAGAAAACAGATAAATCTCATTCTTCTATAGTATCTAGAACTGAAGTCCTAATAACTTAAGCATTAGAAACATGCCATTATAACCAAAATATGAAGCCAATTATATTGGGAAGGTAGAAAGTATAGGAAGTGTGGTAGTGTATGGTAGCATTGGTGATTAAAAAAAGTGAAATCATATCTTCTACAGTGGGAATTCACCAGATAATTTCTGAAGTGGAAAACCCAAGAAACACTAATATAAGAATGTGAATGAGAGGTATAAATGCTAAACTGGTCTACTAAAAGAATTGAAAGTGAGTGTTTCAGGGAAACAGAAAATGTGTAGAAGAAGAAATAAACACCTGAACTTATTTATTAAAAGTTTTATGGGCTGGAGTTGTGGCTCAGTGATAGAATACTTGCCTTGCATGTGTGAAACACTGGTTTCAATTCTCAGCACTGCATATAAATCAATGAATAAAATAAAGGTTCATCAACAATTTTAAAAAGTTTTTAAAAAATTATTCACCTCTTTATGTGCATAGATAACTTTAATTTTAATTTTTAAAAGAAAATGATAAAATATCCTGAATCAAATAAAGATATTCAGATTTGGGCTTGGGTTGAAGAAATTATTCCTAAAGCTTTCTAACCACTGCAGCCAGCTTGTATCTCAACACTTAAGAGGAGTTTTGAGTATTTAGAGACTTGCTTGGAATTAAATTATTGATAAGCACCTTCGAAGGTAGAGTGCTTACCTCGCACATGTGAAGCACTGGGTTCGAGCCTCAGCACCACATAAAAATAAATAAATAAAGATATGTGTCCATGTATAATTTAAAAATATATATTTTAAAAAAGGGTACTCAGATTTTATTTATTTAGTGTTAAAGATTAAACCTAGGATCTCATTCATAAAATCTTCAGATTTCACTTTGTTCTACAGATTACACTTTGTTCCAATGAAATTTGGCCAGATTAAATAAATTTATTAAGCTTCAGGGAAAAAGAAAATTTTTCAAGCATCCAGAGGCAAAAGCTTATATGGAAATTAGGAAAAATTAGGTTTACACAGGATTCAGTACCTGACAAATAATATCTACACAGTTCTTGGGGAAAGAGAGTGAAACTCGGGAATAGAATAAACAAATAAAGATATCATTCAAATATAAAAGCAGCAAGAAGACATACTCAAACATAAAAGAACTCAAAAGATGTATCACCTATGAGCCCTTCTTAAAGAAAAACTTATTGATAGTAAAAGCAACCAAGAATTGAATAAAAATACATTTAATTCAGAGGAGCTATGGGCATCAGCATTTAATCCATTTATATACAGAACTGATACAACTATAGGAATTGTGGCTATAGAATATAATTCAGATATCATAAACCTAAACATCATAAAAATAAAACTGCCAAAAATCAGTCAGTTAGAGTAAAGAAAAAAGAAACATGTCTATGTGATAATAGCTTCTTTTTTATAATAAGGAAGTTAAAAAAATGAGAAAACTTTAAATAAAACATAATAACTCTAACTTTTGGGGAGTTTTTTGTTGGTTTGATTTTGGTGCCAGGGATTGAACCCAGGGGCAATTAACCACTGGGCAACATCTGTAGTCCTTTTTTGAGACAGAGTCTCCCTAAGTTGCTTAGGGCCTTGCTAAGTTGCCAAGGCTGGTTTTGAACTTCTGATTCTCCTATCTCAGCCTCCCATGTCACTAGGGCTACAGGTGTGTGCCACTGTGCCTCACTGTTCTTTCATTTTGACTTCTTTTTTCTTCTGTTAAGTACAAGTAAAATATAACATTTTTTAAAAAATTCTTTTCAAAAATATTTATTTTTTTAGTTGTAGTTGGACACAATACCTTTATTTTATTTATTTATATGTGGTACTGAGGATCCAACCCAGGGCCTCGCACATGCTAGGTGAGCAGTCTACGACTGAGCCACAACCCCAGCCCCAGCACTTTTCATTTTATTTTTTTATTTGTTATTTTTAGTTATACATAACAGTAGAATGTATTTTGACATATCATATATACATGGGGTATAAATTCCCATTTTTGTGGTTGTCATGATGTGGAGTTAAGACACAGGTCGTGCATTCATATATGAACATAGGAAAGTCATGTCTGAGTCATTCTGCAGTCTTTCCCATTCCCATCCTTGCTCCCTTCCCCCCACTCCACCCTATCCAAACCTTTCTCTCCCCACCTCTGCATCTGTGTGTCAGAGAGAACATTCAGCCTTTGGTTTGGGGGGATTGGCTTATTTCACTTAGCATGATAGTCTCCAGTTTTATCTATTTGCTGGCAAAAGTCATAAAGCCATTCTTTTTATGGTTGAGTAAAATTCCATTATGTTTATATACCACATTTTCTTTATGCATTCATGTGTTGAAGGACACCTGGTTCCATAATTTAGCTATTGGGAATTGAGCTGCTGTAAACATCGATGTGGCTGTATTACAATAGTATGTTGATTTTAAGTCTTTTGGGTATATGCCAAGGAGTGGAATAACTGGGTCAAATGGTGGTTCCATTCTAGGTTTTCTGAGGAATCTCCATACTGCTTTCTAGACTGGTTGCACCAATTTGCACCAGCAATGTATGAGTGTACCTGTTTCCCCACATCCTTGCCAACATTTACTTTTATTTATATTCTTGATAATTGCTCTTCTGACTGGGGTGAGATGAAATCTCACTGTAGTTTTAATTTGCAGTTCTCTAATTGCTAGTGATATTGAACGTTTTTTCATATATTTATTGATTGATCAAGTACTTTTTATTTTAAAAATAGACTCAGTAGTATAATCCTGTTTTTATACTGGTATGTCTATTTGTGTATATATACATAGAGAAGTGTCTTTAATGATTGTTACTCCCGAGAAATAAGATTTAGGATGACTTTATTTTAACTGTTAGTCATTTTCTAAAGTAGGCTTTGAGTTCTGTAAGATTAACTGCATCTTTTTTCATAAAACAAATGGTGTTTTAAAAAACTAGAATTGTTAATTCTGAGGTAGTAAGAATTAATTTTGGAAAGTATAAGTATGTATGATTATTTTTTCTATATGTTTTTCTGTATTTTAAAAATTTTCCCTAATTTTAAAAGTCTCAAAAACAAGCGAAAACCTGAAGAATATAGTCAAGTGGGTTAACACATTGTTCTTTCTTTTGGAAAGTGGCCTTTCCTAGTTTAGTAGCCATGGCACAAATGCCTACTGGAGAGGAGTCCAGCTGGGGAGGGTCTTTGCTCTTGCTGAATGAAGCCAGGCTGCTCAGAAAGCATTCTGCAGTGGATATGGGTAATGACTTTCATTGAATTATTCATTTCTTCCTTACTCAATAGCAGAAGCAAAACTAACTGAATTCTGGACCTTTCATTCCATTAAATTTCTATAGGTGTTTTAAAGATACATTTATAAATGTCTTTGAATCATCTCCCCTCAAGAGATAGAGCTGGAATTAGTAATTTGTTAAGACTATGGCAGAAGTAATGGTATGTTACTTCCAAAATCAGGTTATAAAAAGACTGCAATTTCTGTCTTTGGTGCCCGCTGACACTCTCACCCACTCTTTTCTCTGAGAAAGTCATAACTTTCTCATAACTGGGTCATAACTCAGCTTTAGGGAGGGGAAAGCTAGCTGCCATTGACATAAGGTTCTAGTCAGACTGTAGAGACAGCCGTGAGTGGAGGCTGGCAACCCCATAAATGAAGTGGATATTCTCAGACCTGTCAGCAGCCATGATGAAAACAGAGTCTCTTCCTATGAAATCTCAAGATGACTGTTGCTCCAAACAACAGCTTGAATGCAGCTTAATGAGAGGTCCTGAGTCAGAATCACCCAACTAAACCACTCCCAGATTCCTGAAGCACCTAAATTGTGAGATATTGTTTGTTGTTTTAAGCCTCCTAGTTTGAGGTAACATGTTATTTAGTAATAGATGACTAATAAGATTCTAAATCTGTAGACTTTGAATAAAAATTTCTTGGAAACACTGAAGCTGAACCACATCTTCGGGGGAAAAAGGTCCGACACCATTGTTTTCAGCCTCAGTTGCTTCCCATACAGTTCAGAAGTAGGAAGTCATGTGGCTATATTTGGGATGTATCCTGCCTCAGCACAATGCTTTTATTGAGATCTTGGACAAATTACCAGCTCCATTCAAAATATTAAAGCTATAGATAGTCATCTTTTGGTCTTATTAAACTTCAAGGACTTTTATTGTTTCAATATTGGCAACAAATAGTCCCATAATTCTTCTTCCCTGTATTCCTAGAGAAAGGCCTGGATTAAAATTAATTCTTCAGAAAAAGCTACCTCTTATCAACCTGTCCACTGCTATATTGCTATGTGATAGAGAGATGCTGCCAAGATCCCCCTTCAAAGAAGGACTAGCTGCTCAGCTTCTAGCTGTCACCAACTTCCGGATTTATCTCACCTGCAGAAAGGCACGTTGTCTGAAGTCTTGCTCTGCCTTACTAAATCCACTTTGAGAGGCAACACTTGCTTCAGAATTACCTGCCAGGGTGGCTGAAGCTTTGTGGAACCTGCATCTGTTTCAGTCTTTTTCTTGCCACAATTCTACTTTCTCTCCTTCTTTTCACAGATGTTAATCCCTACTAAACATGTTTAATTCTGGAGAATCCAAACTTCAACACATAATGACATGGTTTTCCCTGTGGTTTGCCACTGCCTTGTGAAGCAAGTTTTCTCACTCTTGAAGTGATCATTCATAGTTTAATTCTAGAATTAAACTGTTCTGGGTAGTTAAGTTGTTTTCTTCCCATGAAAGCAAATTTGTTGCATTGGTCTTTGCATGTATGAAAACTGTGATGAATACTATCTATAATGTTGATGTCTCTTATAACTCCTAACTGATCATAGTATAAAAAGTGTACCATCCATTCAATCAGAACCTTTCCAGCCTCTCACCACTATAAGCATTGATTTCTTCTTCTCCTTTCTCATGAGACCAATACTTGTCAACCTGGGGAGCATTTTAAAAAATATTGATGACTGGATCCTACCCATAGAGATTTTCATTAAATTCGGTTGGCACAGGATCAGCATTTTATTTCAGAAAAACTCAATGCAGGTGTATGAGAGCTGGCTGCCAAAATCAGAAGAAACCTAAGCCTGAAGAAAAATGCAGAAAGATCCAGGATTGCACAAAGCATAATTTATTAGGGACTTACAGACAGAAACATGTCTTGGGTGGTAGCAGGACTGAAGGATACCTTCATCCCAAGGCAGTAGAAGTTTATGCACTAAACTAAATAAAGGTGAGCTGCAGCCAACCAGACTGGCCTTTTCCCAAAACTGCTAACATGTCCAAAATGAGTTAAGAAACAAACAGCCTGAGTGCTCACTTCAGCAGCACATGTATGCTAAAATTGGAACAATACAGAGATTAGCATGGCATCTTCACAAGGATGACATGCAAATTTGTGAAGCATTTCATTTTGTTTTGGTTTTTGTTGTTGTTGTTTTAAAGCTAGACATGGTGGCACAGGCTTGTAATCCCAGCACCCTGAGACTGAGGCAGGAGGATAGCAAATTCGAGGCTGACCTCAGCAATTTATCAAGGCCCTAAGCAACTTAGTGAGACCCTGCCTCAAAATAAAAAATAAACAAGTCTGGGGATGTAGCTCAGTGGAAAAATAACCCTGAGTTCAATCCTACATACACCCCCCTCCCAAAAAAAAAAAAAAGAAAGAAAGAGGGTGGTTGTGGGTATTATACACAAATTCAGATAATTATGTTAACAACTTTGTTTTATAGGGATTGAGATACGTGCCAGGGTTACCTGGCAGGCAGAATGGTGGCTATGACTAAAATAGCTGTAAAATAGCTGTTAAGCTGGATCCTTACATGTTTTTTAAAAAACTCCTTTTTAAAAAAAGACGATTCTAATGTACCAAGCTAGAAAACTGCTATACTATTCATTTTAGGATTTATGGCCCAGCAGTGTCCTGATACTTGTCTATCAGAATCTGAGGGACTTTTTAGCTATCCAGGAATGATAGACATAGTTGTGAAATTGGATCCAGCACCTGAAACAACTACTTGGATCTTTGTTTCTTATTCTCTTTGGGCCGCAGGCCATGTCTGTAGTGGAATGTGAGGCTCCAGCTAGTCCAGGTAACATCTTATCTTCCCAGGACCAACTTAGTCTAGTATATTCAAGTAGCAGTCTACTAGATTTGTGGTGTTATAGTTAGGCCTCATAGTATGGTTTCCATTTTGAGCATTTCAGGCTGTGTGGTTCTGGAGAATTAAATGACATATTAAAACATACTCAGTTGACTATTCTATCTCCCTTTTATAAGGACCCTTGTGATTACATTGGTCCCACAGGAAAATCTAGGGCAATCACCTCATCTCAGTATACTTAATCACATTGACAAAGTTCCTTTTGTCATGTAAGGTAACATATTTACAGTTTCCAGAGGTTAGGATATGGACATCTTTGAGGGATCATTATCCTAACTACCATAGTCCTCATATCTCTTATTCTTTTTAACATGATTTTCAATAGCTTCATAATAGTCTGTTATATGAATACATATGTATATATTTATTCATATGATGATGTATTATATGTATATGTGTGTATACATATATTTACAGACATAAATATGCATGTGTGCATGCACACATACACAGTTGTTTACTTAACCATATCAGTATTATTGAACATTTGGATTTTTTTTTCTTTTTTTGGCAATGCTGATAATACATTTCTTTTTGTTGTTGAATGTTATCCTGTTTTATGGATAAATCACATTTGAGTTACCCAGTGAGTTATAGTTGGCATTTATTTTAAATCATCTTTATTCTCCTGGTAAGTCATTTAGGATTTCAATATCCAGAATTTTGAAGGATTCCCCAAAAGAGCTTAAAGCATACTTCATTCCTGAGACAACTTCTATGCATACTAGAGAGATAGGACCAGTTCTATCATCAAGAAAAGTAGACACATACCATTAGTTGGATCAAATTAGAAAAAACTACATAAATATTTCAGACTGTTAGGCTTTTGGAGAACCATAGTTCTCATAATAAATGAGAGTTTTTGTTTGCTACCAAATTTGGTAGATGGTTGATTTTTGAAGTAATAATAAGCAAGTGGAATAACATTTTTTAAAATGTTGTTGCTTAAGTTTGGGACTACAAGTAATCTCTGAATTCTCAAGAGAGGTATTCATAAATTCAGATCATATTTGGCTTCCTGATACATTAAAAAAAAAGTGGGTTTTTACTATCTCTGGTGTCAGAGAACTCTAAGGTCAATTGCTATTCCATATCAAAAGAACATTTCCTATATTCTTATAGTAGAAATGTGAGTGCTGTCAAAGTAAAGGCTTTGACAGATTTTTGCCCTATTCTTCTTAGAATTCACACCCCAGTGACTCAGGATCTGTGGTGTGTAGTTGTAGTAGGGCAGCTGGCTGAATAAATGAGTAGTAAAAATGTTATTCCTCCATTCCTATGGTCCTCTGGGGACATTGTGCTCCTCCTGCCTCAGTAAGATGGTGGGTAAAAGCTAATTAGATTCAGATTTTCATTTTTTAAATATGAGAATACATTGTCTCCTTTTTTAAAAAAAAAAAATGAATTTCCAAAGATAGGGGCCAATCTTAGTTGGGCAAATGCCAGACTTATCTTGGGAAAAAAAACTTTTTGTATGTAAGATAACTAGAAACGTCTTCTAAATTTTTCTTACTTTTGTAATGGTTATAGAAGAAAAGGACAATCATAGAATGTATACCTCATGTGTTTTCTCCCTTAGAGAGAGAATGAAGAAATGCAGTATTTACTTGATTTCAAAGACATTGTTTTGTTGGGCTTCAGGCATATTTGGTTCTGAAAAGTAAAAGAATAAGACCCCTGTTGGAGCAGGAGTCCTGCTAGGCTTGTGGTCAGGTACAGAAGCAGTCTCCCCAGCAAGCTTAGACATCAGGCAGTACTGGTAACTTTATTCTAAAGGAAAACAAAACAAAAACAAAAAACAAGCTGGATACGGTGGTGCACACCGGTAATCCCAACAGCTTGGGAGGTTGAGGCAGGACAATTGCAAGTTCAAGGCTAACTTTAGCAGCCTAGCAAGGTCCTAAGCAACTTGGAAAGACCCTGTTTCAAAATGAAAAGTGTTAGGGGTGTGGCTCATTGATTAAGCACCTTTGGGTTAAATTGTTGGTCCTAAAAACAAACAAAAAATTTATTACAAAGGGCTCAGATTCTCACAACCTCATTAGATTTGGAAAAAGCACAGCACCTTTCTCACATGTCTAATTGGTGCTTTTCTGACTTGTACAGGCATTGAGTGTAGTAGAAAAGAATATTGCTGGGCTGGGGATGTGGCTCAAGCGGTAGCGCACTCGACTGAAAAGAATATTGCTTATAGAAAGAGCATTGTACTGGAAATTCAAGTTGAAGGAATTTGGAGTCTAGTTCTGAGACAAACCAGCTGTGTGGCCTTGAGTAAATCATTTTGTTTCTGTAAGCCTCAGTTTCTCTAATTGAAATCGGCTTAGTTATTCTTTAAAGATACCCCCCAGCTCAAAAATTCTTATTTTATTTCTGACAGACATGTGTTTTTAATAGTTCATAAGTGAAAGGTATTTGTGCCAAATACTTAATAAGAAAATCATGTAGCTTTTCTCCAATGTTCTGCTTTGTTTTTTTGAATTCTATTCAAGGTTTTTTTACTGGAATGGTAATGAAAATATTAAAACAAGCTTCTAACAGATATTTTCAAATGGAATAAAATGTTCACGAGTTCATCTTGGAAGGTTTAGACATATTTATATCTAGGGACTTTCAAGGACTTTGGTCAAGACCTCAAAAAATCATTGCCAAATATCTGTTTCTGTGACAACAGATGAGAAGGTTTAAACTCTTGATTATTTTCTTGATGTTGTAGAAAATCTAATAATACTATTTACCCCATTGATACTAACCAGCCCTAATTCCTAATGTACTTTTCTAATTCACAGTTTGGGGTGGGGGTCAGGGGTATAGAAGGGCTTTTGGAAGCCAGGATCACAAACTTTTCCCAGGATGTCTTGTCCAGTGTAGGCACTGAGATTTTTATTCTTAGTTTCTATACTTTTACTCTCACTTCTATGAAGTGATATGGCTATAAGAAAACACCCATGTCGATATTTTTAAGCCCTTTCTTTGGGACTGGCTGTAGATTGCAGAGAAAAATCTAATCTCCTGCCTGGGTGAGTAAAAGCTGTGTTGCCAATTCCTGATCTTTTCAGGGTTTCAACAGGACAAATTAGATTCTTTAGCTTTTTGTATGTCTGATTTACGATTCAGCTTTCTTGGATATACTAAAATCTGTATCACATCCTTCTGTTTTCTAGCTTTCAAAATTTTGTCATCATCTCTTCACAGGGTCTTTGTCCTTGTGGGTTTGTCTTTAAAAACAAAACAACTTTGCCATGGTTATGAGTTTTCAGAAGGGGTAGGAGTTAATTAGCCTATGTTTAATCTAATCACTAGAGTATTGGTTTCTCCTTTAGTTGGCTTTTCCTTTAGTGCAGTTCTTCCCTTTGCAGATTTTCATTGTTGTTTTTCGTTTCCTCCTCATGGAATATTTTGCCAAGAATGTTCTGTAGTGCAGGCTTTCTTGCTGTAAATTCTTTTAGCTTTTGCTTATCATGGAAGATTTTTATTTCATCATCAAATCTGAAGCTTAATTTTGCTGGAATAAGATTCTTGGTTGGCATCTTTTTTCTTTCAGAGCTTGGTATATGTTGTTCTAGGATCACCTGGTTTTGAGGGTCTGGATTGAAAAATCTGCTGAGATTCTAATTGGTCTTCCCTTATATGTAACCTGATTTCTCTGTCTTGTGGCCTTTAAAATTCTATCCTTATTCTGTATCCTAGGCATTTTCATTATAATGTGCCTTGGTGTAGATCTATTATAATTTTATACATTTGGTGTTTTATAGGCCTCTTGTATTTGATTTTCCAATTCATTCTTCATGCTTGGGAAATTTTCTGATGTTATTTCATTGAAGAGATTGTGCATTCCTTTGTTTTGAATCTCTGAGCCTTCCTCTATCCCAGTAAATCTTAGATTTTTTTTTTTTTTGATGTTATTCTATAATTCTTAGATGTTCTGTTCATGGTTTCTTACCAACTTCACTGTGAGGTCAACTTTCTTTTCAGGATTGTATATTTTGTCTTCATTGTCTGAGGTCTTGTCTTCCAAGTGATCTAGTCTGTTGGTGATGCTTTCTATTGAGGTTTTTGTTGTTGTTGTTATTGTTGTTGTTCTTTTCTTTTCTTTTTTTAGTGTAGTTGGACACATTTATTTATTTTTATGTGGTGTTGAGGATTGAACCCAGGGCCTCGAACACACTAAGCGAGCGCTATACTGCTGAGCCACAACCCCAGCCCCTCTATTGAGTTTTTTATTATTTCTTTCATTTTAAGAAATTCTGTTTATTTGTTTTTTTCAGAATTTCTGTCTCTTTCTTGAAGTAATCTCTTGCTACCTGTATTTGTTCTCTTTTCTGTTTGTTGGTGTGATCCATGGTTGCTTGTATTTGTTCTCTTATCTCTTTGTTAAGAAGTTCGGTTTTTAAGCATGCAGCTACCATAAACTGCTTCTTTACTATCATCCTTTTTCTGTCCACTTTTCTAGGAACTGAGCATTATTCAGTGATCATGTTGGGAATAGAACTTCCAGTTGGCCTTTGCCATCCTTATGCAATGAGCAAGATAAAATCAGCTCAGTTCTTCCTACTTATGTGATGATTCTAGGAAAGGGGAAGAAGAGAGCAAACCTTATGAACATTTGGCATTGCCCTAAGCCAAGGGACCTTTCTCTCATATTTGAAGGAAATAAGGATCTGAAATCCTTTGAAATCTTATTATTAACTGAAAGGACTCAGAACTTTTTTAGTTTCTTTATGAGCTTTGGACCTCTAAAGTATTAGTTTTGCCTTTCATGGTCAGGGTTCCTTTCTGAACTGCATTTTTTTTCCCTGTAGCTCTACAGTTCTGTAGGTATCTTGTTTTGTAAATGTTTATAGGATACATATCTTTATGTTCAGTTTTCTTTTTATTAAAACTCAAAGATGTCTTAAGAGTGTGCAGTCCTGATTTAGCTCACTCTTAAGCCAATGCTATCACAGAGTAGAAGTGGTCATTAGCGTCAGGATGATTCTGTTATTCTGCCTCTACCTATAGCTAACTGTAACCTGAGTCTTGTTTCCTGTGTGAGTCTTTCCTACAACTTCCCTAGACACAAGGACTTCAATTTGGAGTAAATTTGGATACATCTTGTTCCTTGAACTCTTTTTTTTAAAATATTTTTTAGTTGTAATTGACACAATTCCTTTATTTTATTTATTATTTATATGTGGTGCTGAGGATCAAACCCAGGACCTTGCACATGCTAGGTGAGTGCTTTACCCCTGAGCCACAATACCAACCCCCCTTGAATCCTTTGACATTTAAAAGTAATCTGTCGGGGCTGGGGATGTGGCTCAAGCGGTAGCGGTAACGTGCTCGCCTGGCATGTGTGCAGCCTGGGTTCGATCCTCAACACCACATACAAACAAAGATGTTGTGTCTGCCAAAAACTAAAAAATAAATATTAAAAATTCTCTCTCTCTCTCTCTCTCTCTCTCTCTCTCTCTCAAAAAAAAATAAATAAATAAATAAAAGTAATCTGCCAAAAACAGGCAGCTGCTGCTTTGGGAACATTTAACTTCAACAGACAATAAGATAATATTGTAGAAAATACCAAGGAATCCATAAAATTACTGGAACAAGTAAAAAGGATTCAGCAAGGTTACAGAATACAGCTCAATATACAAAAATTAGTTATATAGCATTGAATGACCTCAAAATTAAATTATAAGAAAACAATTCCATGTACAATTGCATCAAAAAGAAAAAAAATAGGAATAAATATGAAAGAAGAAGGGCAGGACATATGCTGAAAAACTACAAAACACTGCAAGAGAAATTACATAAAATATCAATATGTGGAAACACATCCATCTTCCTGGACTAGGAAACTCAGTATTGTTAAGAGGGCAACTCTCCCCAAACTAATCTATAGATTCAATACAAACTGCATCAGAATCCCAAGAGAATTTTTGCACAAATTGATGTGCTGATCCTAAAAGTTATATGGAAAGGCAGAAAACGTAGAATAGCCAAAACAGTTTTTAAAAAAAACAAAAAAACTCATCTGAGTCTGGTCAATTGATTTTTACCTGAAATATTAAGGCAACTCAGTGGGCTAAGGATAGTCTTTTACACAACTTGTGCTAGAAGGATTTGATACTCACATACAAAAAGATCAATTTAGAACCTTACTTCACTCCATATACAAAGATGAAAATAGAATACAAACATAACATATGTTAAGAGCTAAAACTGTAAAGGTTTTAAAAGAAAACCAGAACAAAAATCTGTGTGAACTTGAGTTAGGCAAAGACTTCTTAGATATAATACCAAACACATACTTCATAAAAGAAAAAAAATAAATATATTCTAAGACTTTAGCCAGACATGGTGACACATACCTGTAATCCCAGTAACTCAGGAGGCTGAAATAGGAGGACTGCAAGTTTAGTCAGGCTCAGCAGGTTAGTAAGACCCATAGCCACCTGTCTAAAAATAAGAAAAGACTGGGAATACATAGCTCGATGGTAAGGTGCCCCTGGGTGCAATTCCCAGTACCAAAAAAAAAAAAATTAAACTTTGAACCTCAAAAGATAGTTTTAAGAAAACAAAAAGATAAGAACTTACAGTCTAATAAGATGACTAACAACTCAATTTCAAAATGGGCAAAAGAATTTAATGGCCTTTTTGCCAAAAAAAAAGATATATAAATTGCTAAGAAGGAAATGAAAAGATTCTCAACATCAGTAGTTATAGGGAAATGTAAATAAGAGCCATGATGAGATTCTACCTCATACCCACTAGAAAGACTATGTATTTTTTTTTTTTTAATGCAGGAAAACTTTTTACAGAAACAAATCTGTAGAGACAAGAGGGCAGATAAGTGACTGCCAGAGAGAGTGAGAAAAGGGGACTAATTGATTACAAATGGTCATGTGAAGTTGTTTTTTGTTTGTTTGTTTGTTTTTGTTACCAGGGATTGAACCCAGAGGGTGCTAAGCCACATCCATATATATATATATATATATATATATATATATATATATATATATATATATATATTGTTGTCAATCGACCTTGTTTTATTTATTTATATTCGATGCTGAGAATCAAACCCAGTGCCTCAACACATGCTAGGCAAGTGCTCTACCACTGAGCCACAACCCTAGCCCCTGTTTTGAAACACCGTCTCCCTAAATTGCTTAGGGCCTGGCTAAGTAGCTGAGGCTGGCCTCAAACTTGCAATCTTCCTGCCTTAGTCTCCCGAGTTACTGGGACTACAGGCATGTGCCACCACGCCCAGCTTAATGTAAGATTTTACATGAATAATAGAAGTGTTGGATCTAGATGTAATGATAGTTGTTCAGCTTTGTACATTTTCTAGAAATCACTAACTTGTATGCCTAAAACAGGTCAACTTTATGGTATGTAAATTATACTTCAATAAGGGTGTTTTCTTTTTTAAGACCAAGTTATCTGTTGAATTCAGAACATGGGTATTCTACAAAATAGATGACTTATTCTAACAGATCAGTGGCTTGGTGGGGGAATAACAGAAATTTTTTAAAAATGAAATAACCAAATTCTGTGTGAGACCTTAAGTGGATCCTGATTCAAACAACCAACTGTAAAAGGACAAATCTGAAATGGAGATTGGATATTAGATGACATTATGAAATCATTGATAATTTCATTAGGTATGGTATTGACATAATGATTATATTTTAATGTCCAATCTTATCAGTTAGAAATGTATATTCCTCATACTGAAGTATTTATAGATAAAACGTTAAATCTGGCTGAGTGCAGTGTTGCAAGCCTATAATCCCAGTGGCTTGGGAGGCTGAGACAGGAGGATCACAAGTTCAAAACCAACCCTAGCAATAGCAAGGGGATAAGTAACTTGGTGAGACCGTCTCTATATAAAATACAAAATAGAGCTGAGCGTGTGACTCAGTGGTTAAGTGCCCCTGAGTTCAATTCCTGTTCCCCCCCCCCCGCAAAAAAAAAAAGTTATATCTGGAGTTTGCTTTAAAATACTGTATTAGGGGGTGGGATATAGCTCAGTGGTAAAATACTTGCCTACCATGCATGAGGCCCTGGGTTCTATCTCCAGTAGTGCAAAAATAAACAAACTATATTAGTTTGCCAGTATTGCTACAGCAAAGTACCACAAACTGAGTAGTTTAGAGCAACAGAAATGTATTGTCTATGGTTCTTAAGGCAAGAAGTCCAAAATATCAGCAGGGCTGGTTACTTCTTGACAGGGAGACTGTTCCATGCCTCTCTCCTAGCTTCTAGAAACTTTAGGTATCTTTGGCTTATAAATGGCATTCTCCCTGAATCTTAATATTGTCTTCCCTCTGTGTGTCTGTATTTGTGTCCAAATTCCCTTTTTTATAAGGACACCAGTTACATTGAATTGTGCCCCTTTAATGACTTTATCTTAGCTTGATCATCTGCAAAGACCGTATATCCAAATAATATTTCACACTCACAGATACTGAGGGATATAGGACCCCAACATCTTTTAGGGACAGATACAATTCAACCATAATTAAACTATAGTAAAAAATTTAAAAGGTTGATACAATGTTAATTGTTGAATCTGGTTGATGAGTACATAAAAATTTATCTCTCATTTTGTGTATGTTTGAAATTTTCCTTACTAAAAATTATTCTAAACCAGTTGGATGGCACATGCCTATAATCCCAACAACTTGGGAGCCCGAGGCAGAAGTTCAAGGCCAGCCTGAGCAAATAAAAAATAAAAAGGGCTGGGGATATAGCTTCCATGGTAAAGTGCCCCTGGTTCAATCCCCAGTACCAAAAAAAAAAAAAAAATTAAGTGTACGTGATAAAGCAGCAGAGACTCAATTCACAATTTCTATAGCCATGTCTTTAGTGTTCTTCACAGTAACCAAAAGGTGAAAGCAACTTTTTTATCAACAAATGCATTATAAACAAAATGTGGTATATACTATATACATATAACAAAATATAATGCAGTCTTAAAGAGGAAGTTTTGATAACTGCTACAAAATGAACCATAAAGACACTTTGCTAAGTGAAATAAGCCAGACAGAAAAGGACAAATATTGTATGATTTCTCTTTTAAGAGGTACCTAAAGTATTCAAATTTATAGAGAAGAGATTGTTGAATGGGGGCAGGAGTAAATGGGGAAACTGGAGTTTAATGAGGGTAGAGTTTCAGTTGGAGAAGATGAATAAGTTCTGTAGATGGGTATTTGTGATGGTTGCACAATGTAAGTGTACTTATGCCACAGAACTGTATACTTGAAAATGATAAATTTTATGTTAAATATAGTTTACTACAAAAGGAAAGAGGGAGGCAAGAAGAAAGAAAAGAGCAGGAAATTCTGTTTTTTAAGGAATAATGAGAAAAATTGCTATAAAAACTATAAAGTGCACTGTGGAAGAGACCAGGTCTATCTTGTTGTCTCTTTATTCTAGTTGAATGCCTGTTGCAGTTTGGGTCATCAGTAAATGTTATAGAATGTGTTTTCAGTGTTAGATTCCTAAGTATGTTGAATTTCAAAAATCATTGTTCGGAAGGAGTTTTATCTTCTTTTTTGTTTTAATGTTTTTAGTTGTAGGTGGACACAATACCTTTATTTTATTCGTTTATTTTTTAATGTGGTGCTGAGGATCAAACCCAGTGCCTGACGTGTGCTAGGCAAGCACTCTACCACTAAGCTACAACCTCA
Organism: Marmota flaviventris; assembly: GCF_047511675.1. Classification (NCBI taxonomy): domain Eukaryota; kingdom Metazoa; phylum Chordata; class Mammalia; order Rodentia; family Sciuridae; genus Marmota; species Marmota flaviventris. The sequence goes on along the minus strand of NC_092507.1, from coordinate 34,578,428 downwards.
GCCCCGAATTTTATCTTCTTCAATAGACAGTACTATGTACATTTGAAAAGAACAAATAATGATAAGATCCCAATCTATTCCAGGAGCCATTGTTTTAGTATGATTTAAAATAGGAGGAGGAGGGCTGGAGATATAGCTCAGTTGGTAGAGGGCTTCCTCACATGCACAAGGCCCTGGGTTCAATCCCTAGCACCAAAAAAAAACAAAAAAAAACCAAAACAGCAGTAAAATAGGGGGAGAGCTAGCTCAGTGACATAGTTCTTGCCTAACATGTGTGAGGCGCTATTTTCGACTCTTAGCACTGCATACAGAAATAAACAAAATTAAATACAAAATAGGGCTGGGGATGTGGCACAGTAATCGAGTTCAAACAAAATAAAATAAACAAAACAAAGGCATGCTATCCATCTACAACTACAAAAAAAAAATTAAAAATAAGTGGAGAATGAAGGATTCCTGGAGGAAGTAGATACAAGCTGATCCTGAAAGAAAAAAAAAATGCCCAGGATATAAGGAGGCAGAATAAAAGAGTAGACAAAAGACCTAGAGGACAAAATGGGAAGAGTAAAGGAAGTGGGAAATAAGACAGTTGCCTCTATAGAGAAAAGGGGGGCTAGTGGAGCCAGTGCCCTGTACATACCTACTTCACTTCACCCATTGTCACACTGCAAGAGCATTAGAGCTTCATGGACCTTTCACAGTCAAAGGAGGTGGATTACAGAGTCTCAGGAGAATTTTGGATAAGGTGAAATTCACAATAGACATTGAAACACATGGAGGGAAAAGAGATTGTGGAGCTGATTGCCTTACAGGAAAGGAAAGGAAAGTACCACATCAACTGAGAAATATGGCCCCAGCTGAGCTCAGAATGAAATCTTCACTATACACTGGAAATGCTGTATGCAGACATGGGTGCTCATGTACAGCTGGTTATGAGACTGCCAAAGCCAGGACTCTGTGTGGCACTGAGGGCAGGTATAGATATTCCATTATGTAATAGGCTAAGAACTTTCATGAAGTTTTGGGGTTTTTTTGTTTGTTTGTTTGTTTGTTTGTTTTTTGTTTTTTTTGGTACTGAGGCTTAAACCCAGGGGTACTTTACCACTGAGCCACATCCTGCCCTTTTTAATTGTTATTTTGAGAAGGGTCTCACTAAGTTGCTTAGGGCCTCACCAGATTGCTGAAACTGGCCTCCAACTTGCAATCCTCCTACTTCAGCCTCCCAAGTCTCTAGGATTACAGGCATGCTCCACAAGGTTCTAGGTTTGATCCTTAATACTACAAAATTAAATAGGTAAATGCCATTGATCTTTGTGTGAAATTGTAAATGCTTATTGTTTGATGCTTCCCAATATTTATTTCACAAACAGTGGTATTATTCTAAAGTAATATCACTGTTAAAAAATATTTGGGGAGGGGGCTGGGGTTGTGGCCCAGCAGTAGAGCGCTCACCTCACATGTGCAAGGCCCTTGGTTCGATCCTCAGCACCACATAAACATAAATAAATAAAACAAAGATGTTGTGATCAACTACAACTAAAAAATAAATATTTAATAAAAATATTTGTGGGACTGGGGCTCACTGGTAGTGCACTTGCCTGGCATGTATGAGGCACTGGGTTCAATTCTCAGCACCACATATAAATAAATAAAATAAAGGCCTATCAAAACTAAAATAATATTAAAAAAAATATTTGTGATAAGTGTTGGTGAGGATATGGGGGAAGAGGCACAATCATACATTGCTGGTGGGACTGCAAGTTGGTGTAACCAATCTGGAAGGCAGTATGGAGATTCTTTGGAAAACTTGGAATGGAACCACCATTTGACCTAGCTATCCCACTCCTTGGTCTGTACCCAAAGGACTTAAAATCAGCATACTATAGTGACACAGCCACATCGATGTTCATAGCACTCAATTCACAATAGCTAAACTGTGGAACCTACTTAAATGCCCTTCAATAGATGAATGGATAAAGAAACTGTGGTACATATACACAGTGGAATATTACTCAGCATTAAAAGAGAATAAAATTGTGGCATTTGCAGTTAAATGGATGGAGTTGGAGAATAATCATGCTAAGTGAAGTAAGCCAATCTCAAAAAACCAAAGGCCAAATATTTTATCTGATAAGTGGATGCTGATCCATAATGGTGGGGAGGGTGGGATGGAGGAAGTTTGATTGAGCAAAGTGGAGAGAGAGGTGCAGAGGGGTATGGGGGCAGGAAAAATGGTGGAATGAGATGGACGTAATTACCCTAGGTACATATATGCCTACACACATGGTGTGACGCTACATCATGCACAACAAGAGAAGTGAGAAATTGTACAATGAATAAGAATGCATTCTACTGTCATATATACCTAATTAAAATTAATTAATTAATTAAAAAATATTTATGTGTGTATGTATGGTACTGAGGATTGAACCCAAGGTGCTCTATATCCCAGCCCTTTTTTTAAAATTTTATTTGGAGACAGGGTCTCACTAAGTTGCCCCAGCTGACTTCAGACTTGTGGTCCTCCTGCCTCAGCCTCCTGAGTAGCTGGGATGACAGGTGTGTGCCACTGTGCCAGGTTAGAAATGAATTTTTAATTGTTATTTTAATTATTTGACCTATTGGTTTTGTTCTATAAAACTTATTTTATTTCCCTCAAAAATTTAAACTTTACAAATACAAATTCTAAAATCTGCAACTTATTCTTTTAAAAACATGTCTATAAAAATAACTCAGGCACTGGATGCAGTGATACACGCCTATAATCCAAGTGGCTCAGGAAGCTGAGGCAGGAGGATTGCAGGTTAGAGGCCAGCCTTAGCATTTTAGTGAAGCACTAAGCAACTTAGCAAGACCTATCTCAAAAAATAAAAAGTGATGAAGATGTGGCTCAGTGGTTAAGTGCCCTAGGTTCAATCCCCAGTACCAAAAATAAATAAGTAATAATAACAGAGGTATTCCTTATGTTCCTAATGGCTTAAATTGTCCTGGGCATCCTAGACTAGTATCTTTGCTCATTGTCCTGCTCTGCTTTTCTAAGATCTTTTCTTCAGCAACTCCTTTTTATTTTCTTATAGATATTTTTTAAAATATTTAAAATTTTTATTTGTACATATATTTTTATTTTATTTTATTTTTGTTAAAGGAAGAGGAGAAATTGTCTGTGGGGGCTTTTCAATGATCTTACTGACTTTGAAGTTTAAACTTTTTATACCATTTCTTTGTGCTTTTGTTTTCATTTTATCATTGAAAGGATTCCCACAGATTTTTCATAAACTGTTTTTTATTGCAAGGGACTTTTCCTATGGTTGGAAAATTGTTTTGTTTTTGTTTTATAAAAAATTATAACTACTTCTAACTGTCTTATTTCCATTTGTTGGTTTCATTCCTTATTATATACATACCCAAAACATCATCCTGAGAGTAATCCAGTTACCCAGATTTTACTGGTGTATCTTGTAAGGTTTTTTTTATTTTTGGTGGGGGGGTGCTGGGGATGTAGCTTACATGAGACTCTGAGTTCAATCCCCAGCACCACAAAAATAAATAAGAAAAATAAAAATAAATCTTTATTTCTAATATTATTCAAAGACAATAAATGAAATAAAGAAACTTCCTTTTTTTTTTTTAGCAATTTAAATGTCATTAGTATCCCAGTCCCAAATCACTACATATTTAACATGAAAGAAAAAAGAAAAATCGCCAAATTACCCATCTCCATTCCTTCACCATATCCCAAATTTATATCCAGTTAAATCTTTTATTTCTTTAAGAATGCCAGTTAAGCCAGGTGCAAGTGACACATGCCTGTAGTCCCAGTGATTCAGGAAGCTGAAGCAGGAGGATCAAGTGTTCAAAACCAGCCTCATAGCAACTCAGCAAGGCCCTTAGCAACTTAGTGAGACCCTGTCTGAAAATTAAAAAAAAAAAAAAAAAGCTGGGGATGTGGCTCAGTGGTTAAGCCTTCCTAGGTTCAATCCCTGGTACCAAAAAAACGTTGAAGTGCTATATGAATATTAGTGCCATTTATAATTGATAACAGTTAAGACTGTGATTGTTCAAACTTTTTAAAGTTATTCTTACCCTGGCTGTTCAAGTTGACCTCAACAATAAAAATGAGAGTAATATATCTATATCAGAAGTTATTTGTGAGAATTAAATAATAATATATGATTAAAAGAATTTGTAAAATAGGAGATGAACAAAAGAGTGCAACTACCCTCACATTTGCTAAAATCAATTTTAGCAAATGGGGTTTTCAGAAAGTTGGATTTTCTTTCTTTCCTTCACCCTCATTGTGTACATTGATTGGCTTGTGAGTTGTGTTGTGTTGTGTGTGGGATTCCAAAGTCTCTGGCTCCTCTGTTTCCCTTTTGGAAATATTTTTGCCCCTTTTCCCAAAGGAGTAAAAGCCCTTGGTGGTACACCTTAATTTATGTAAGTACTTCAGGGTTTCTAGATCTTTTGAGAATAATTTTCCTTAAAACTATAAGCCAGTCAGAGGACAGGAACACAGAAGAAAGATGACAACCAGACAGCTATAACTGGACTCTCCATTTTTTTCACTCCACTTTTTCCCACTTCTCCCCAGCTATTTGTTTTCATTAAATACTAAGATAACCTGGGAGATTGCAAACCTGGCATTTTTTAAAAGCTGAAATCAGAGATGGCAAACTAAAATAGCAACTAGCCAGATGCCTTGATTTGATCCAATGTTTTCAATTCTTTATTTATTCAACAATTGTTTAATTAGACATTCTGTCAGGAATCATGCTGAATGCTAAGGCTATGAAGATGAATCTCTGCTGTATTTCAGTCTAGTGAGAGAGAGAAGTAAATATGCTATTCCATTATTGTATGGTAAGTTACCTGGTAGAGGTAGGCACTGAGTACTGAGGGAGCACTAACTAGGATTCTAAGTGAAGGTTTCCTGGAGGAAATGTATCTTGGATGAGTTCTGCTGGATGAGTGAGAGTAAGGAGTTAGGAGTTTTCATAGAATTCTGCTTCATCTATGAATATAGAATAATACATGCCTGATCTTGGAGGAAAAAGAAAATATAGCTAAAGTGTAGCCTTCAGAAAGTGGGATAATTAGTGTAGAGGCAGGAAAATGTTAGTTAAAAGAATTGTGAGTAGGAGTATGTGACATAATAGAAAGTGGATCGTCAGTGATTTGAAGACTTGCCAAATTGCTTTTGAAGCCTAAAAGCCTCCAAGAGTATGAGGGAGTGTTTCTATAGAGAACTATTATGATTTTAAATGGTAGGATCAAAGGTGGTGTCCACCATCCTGGTCTCCCCAGCGTGGGGGGTAGACAGCATGGCTCTAAGCCTTAAACACTTCCAGATGCCTACTATGTGATGATAGAATGGAATCCCTGTTACCTGATTATAAGCATCTTCTTTCCTATTCTTTTTTCAGGTACCCTAGAATACACTTCCATACCGGCCTTGTGGATGCCCATCTATACTGCTTGAAAAAATATGTTGTGGATTTCTTAATGGAAAACAGGTAAAAAGGAGGGAGATAATCTTTCTTTCTTCTTCCCCCACTTCTTGTTTTCTTTTCTTCCTTTCTTTTCTTTCTCTCCCTCCCTTCCTTCCTTTATTCCTACCTTCCCTCCTTCCTTGTATTTGGGATCACACCCAGGGCTTTGTACATGCTAGGCAAGGGCTACATCACTAAACTATCCCCACCTCAACTTAAACCTTCTTAAAGTTAGACATCGGTTTATATAAATTACATAGTTGAGTCTCACCTTTGTTTTGGAAATGAAATAGTGTTTTTGGTATATTATTTATTTTTGCCCATACCAAGGGTCTCCTGCTTATATTTTGAAGCCCCATGTTAGAAAAAAAACAGCAAAATAATTTTTCAGAATTTACCCTACGAGGCACAGTGGCACATACCTATAATCCCAGCTACTCAGGAGACTGAGACAGGAGTGTCCCAAGTTCGAAGCCAGCCTAGACAACTCAGTGAGACCCTATCTCAAAATGTAAAATATTTTGTGCTGAGGATGTACCTCAGTGGTAGAGCACCTCTGGGTTCAATCCCCAGCACAGCAAAACAAAAGCAAAACCAGAAAACAAAAACTTAGAATTACCCACGATGGCTCTTTTTGTACAGTCTCAGGCTGTTCTTCCCTTTTTCTACCAGCGTAAGCTTCCCAGTTCTTATGCTGTTTGTCTCCAAGAACATTTCCTTCCCCTAGGCAATTATCCTCTAGATAGGCCCTCTTAGCAAAGAGCTAGAGACATACTCTGAAAGAAGAAGAAGGAAAAAAAAAAAAAACAGCAATTTTCACACCAATTTTAGAGAATAAATTCCTTTGGGTGAACTGTCATGAATGTAGACGAACAAATTTTGGTATTTTTTTTTTTCTATTTTGCTTTGAAAATACATTTATGGGCCTTAAATACTTCCCACAGACTATATCTGGTACATCACAGTACTTGGGTTTCCAAAGAGAAAAAATTCCTTTTGATTCAACTCAGGTGTGCTCTACCACTTAACTACATCATCAGCCCCATTCCACCTTTTTTTTTTTTTAATTTTGAGAGAGTGTCTCGCTGAATTACCCAGGCTGGCCTCTAATCTGCAATCTTTCTGTCAGCTTCCCAAGTAGCTGGGATTATAGGTATGTGCCACCATGCCCTGCAGAAAACCTTCTTTTGAAGTTGGATTTCAAGGATTGGTGGATCTGGAGGTTGAACCCAGGGATGCTCTACCACTTTCTCTCCCTCCCTTCCTTCCTTTATTCCTATATACCCAGGTCTTTTTATTTTTTGAGATAGGGTCTCACTAAGTAGCCTGAACTTGCAATCCTTCTGCCTCAGCCTCCTGAGTAGCTAGGATTACAGGTGTGTGCCATTGCACCTGGCTGATCTCAAAGTTGTTTTTTGTTTGTTTCTTTATACTAGGGATTAAACCTTCAGGGGCACTCAAACACTAAGCCATATCCCTAGCCCCTTTTTATTTTTTATTTTGAGACTGGGTATCACTAAATTGCTGAGGTTGATCTCAAACTTGCAATCTTGCCTCAGCTTCCCAAGTCACTCAGATTATAGGCATGTGCCATAACACCTGCTTGAAAGATTTTTGATTAAAAAAATAAATGCAGCTAGAGTCCTCAGAGAAATAGATAGGAAAATATTTAATAACTGCATATTAAGAAGAGCAACTAGGGGCTAGGATTATGGCTCAGTGGTAGAGTGCTCACATAGCATGCATGAGGCACTGGGTTTGATCCTCAGCATCACATAAATGTAAAATAAAGATATGTGTCTACCTAGAACTAAAAAAATAAATATTAAAAAAAAGAAGAAGAGTAACTAGTTTCCCTTCATGACTGCTGGGTAAGTTTCTGCCTCCAGTAGCACTGGTAGACCAGAAAGCAAGCCCTACATAGGAAGTTCCCTCAGAGCAGCTTGGGCAGGGAACCTTAAGAACCTGGATATAAACACTAGCTCTTCCCTGAGCCAATGGACTTGGATACATACAGGAATATTAAGGAAAGGAGAAATGTTCCTCTGTGCCCTGCATGAGCTTTCTTGCAGCATCCTGGCCTTCACCCCAACACCGGCTGAGCTCTTATAGGATGGAGCTAATAGTAAGATTGTTCTTTTTGTTTCACATTCCCAGGACACTGATGCCCTGTTCCCCTATGACTTGTTCTTTTTCAGTCCATCAATATGTACTTGTTAAGCACTTCTTAAGAGGGAGGCATTGTGCTAGATGAATCATGAGATCAATGGTAAATAAGCAAACATGGCCATGCCCTCATAGAACTTACATCCTAAACTCTGTGGTGGATTTTGAAGACTTTGCTTTTCAAACAGCAGGGATACTTGCTTCCAAGATTTAAAGAGTGATCCAAAATCTGTTTCCTAGTTATCAGTTTGTAGTAAAAATGTGAAACTGACTGTTGGCTATTGAAGGATTTTTTTAAACTCCCAAATGAAAATGAAATAGGCCCTGACCTTTATGTGCTGAAAGGGGATGCAGAAATTATAGAGACTATGATCTTTTTAAAATTATTTACTATGGAAAATTTTACACAAATACATAGAGAAAGTAATATAATGAACTTTCATTCATCCATCCCACAGTTTCAACAATTATCAGCACATGGCTGATCTTGTTTTTATATGCTACAGCTCATAATTTAATCTTTAAATATTTCAGTATATATCTTTAAAATATAAGAATTCTTATAAAACACCTCAATATCATTATCACTTCTAAAAAAAATACTAACAATACAATACTTTCTTAGTATTGTCAAATAGGATTGTGGCTTTTGGTGTTCAGAGATGCAGGCAGTTTTGCACCAAAACTGGCCTCATCTTGCCTGCTGTAGCTTATTTTTAGCTCATTTAGCTACTACCAGTACTATTCCCACACCTGGCAAATATAGTGCAGTTATGTGTGCCCTAAGGATAGACCTGAAGTTGATGTTATAACTGTGATTCCTGTCCAAAATCTCTGTTGAATGGGACTTTCTCCAAGCCTGGTATAATAAAGATTGATACAGAGCCTTAACTCTAACTACCTCCCCATCTCAAGATCTGTTGGAGACACTTATCTCTTTTCTCTTAAGATCTGTTAGAGACATTTATCCCTTTCTTCTCCCTATCTATCTTTATCTCTCAGGGTTTTTAGAATCAAAGGACATATATTTAAAATTGGTAAATTTCAACGTATTAGAAAAACTATAAAGGTATAGTGGGTGGTACTTGAGAGAGATTCTTTATTCCTGGCTAGAATAATGGAGGTCTTTGAGAAATTGTGGAAGATGAGATTTAAATAGCTTGGTGGTAGGTAGCAATGTGTAGAAAGCCTTGAAGGCTGAGCACGGAGTTACAAACTTTTAAACAGACTGTCTTGGCCAAGTGCAGTGGCACACGCCTGTAGTACAGCTTCTCAGGAGGCTGAGGCAAAAGGATTGCTTGAGACTGAGAGTTTGAGGACAGCCTGTCTCAAAAAAATAAATAAGAATTAAAAGGTCAACGCAATAGTCTTATATGAAATGAGCAATGATACAACCTGGCAGGGAAACAGACCATGGTGCATGGGAAAGAGATTGCTTCAAGGTAAGTAGGAGTCATTATATGATAATCTTGTCAGAAAGTGATGATTCCTTTAGTAATGGAAAAGAGAGAGTAAACCTAGGCAATACAACTTCAAGAAAGTTGTGCTTCAACAATCCTTTGCTATATTTAACCTATGAAAGTTAAAATATTCTACTCCATGTTCTTTGTATAAAAGACTTCAAATTTTCTGTTAAATAATGTTTCTCTTTTGTTACTTGTTACATGTTAACATCTCCCATCCTAATTCTGGTTTGTTTTTGTTGTTGTTGTTGTTGTTTAGGGGTTACTGGGGGTTGAGCACAGAGGCACTTTATCATTGAGCTACATCCCCAACCTTTTTATTTTGAGACAGGGTCTTGCTAAGTTGCTCAAAGCCTCCTAAGCTGTTGAGGCTGGTCTTGAACTTGCAATCCTCCTGCCTCAAACTCCCAAGTTAGTGGGACTAGAGGTATGTGCGATCATGCCCAGCCCCATCCAAATTCTTTGAGAATGGAATGGATACCTACCTGGATTGGCAAGGCATTCAGTATTATGAAAGTATTATCAAATTATGAAAAAAGAGACATGGCTATCTGCATTTGACTAAGCAGAAAAACTATAGGAAGACCTGTGTGGATAAGAAAATCTGTACCATCTTAGACCAAAAGTTTAGTGACTGAACTCTACACATTTTAATTTTGTTTGTTTGTTTGTTTGTTTGTTTGACTGGGCGTGGTAGCACACACTTGGAATCCAAGCAACTCAGGAGACTGAGGCAGAAGGATTGCAAGTTTGAGACCAGCCTCAGCAACTTAGCAAGACTAATGAGCTAAAAATAAGCTACAGCAGGCAAGATGAGGCCAGTTTTGATGCACTGCCTGTATCTAAAAACACCAAAAGCTTGGTGAGTGGAAGGAAAGAGATGCAGTGCAAACAACAGATATAATTTAGTACACCTGTGAAAAAAGAAACATGGCTATCTGCATTTGACTAAGCAGAAAAGCTATAGGAAGACCTGTGTGGATTAGAAAATCTGTACTATCTTAGACCAGAAGCTTAGTGACTGAACTCTACACATTTTAATTTTTTTGTTGTTTGGGCGTGGTAGCACATACTTGGAACCCAAGTGACTCAGAAGACTGGGGAAGGGGGATTGCAAGTTTGAGACTAGCCGCCTCAGCAACTTAGCAAGACCCTCAGCAGTTTAGCCCGGTTCTTTCTCTAAAGGACAGGGGATATAGCTTAATGGTAAAGTGCCCCTGGAATCCACCCTAGTATCCAAAAAAAAAAAACACCAAGTTTTTGTTTTTTGTGGTGCTGGGGATCTAACCAAGAGTCTTGTACATTCTAGGCACACTCTACCTCTGAGCTACACTCCTAACCCTTTGAAGTTTTTAATCCAATTCTGAATGATATATGAAGATGAATGTACCAAAAAACTCTCTTGAACATTGTAATTCAAAATGTATATCCATAGCCAGAGCAGAGCTTACATTGAATATTGTGATGGTGATGCCTCTTGATGCTCAGTAGTGAGCTAAAGGTTCCTCACTCATTTTCAATGTCAGCTGGAGTAAGCTTAAGGAAGCGGGACTCTTAGGAGATCTAGAAACCCAAATATTGGCCCAGTTTTTTGCTTGCCTTAGGAGGTGTTGCGCCAAAATAGAGACCTGAGTCAGGGTCCTAGACTGACACTGTTTCAGTGAAAGGAATCAAGCAGTATGCTAGCTTCCTAAGCTAATGCCACAGGAGACAGGCATTTTATACCAGGATTAGTCCTGATTTCTGTTTAGCAAAGAATTCCTGGGGGTGGGGGGGTATTTCTCTCCTTTTCCCTAACTTGCTAGTGCATTTAAAAGACCTAAAGAAGATTAATCTTTGTTTTATCAATTATCCTCCCAACTGTACTCTACTTTCCTATAGTGAATTTTATTTTTACTGATAAAATATTAAATATAAATCTCATTCTGAATACTTTAGATACGTCTTATAAATTCTGATACAAAGCATTATTTTTAGATATTATGCAATTTCAGTTTACATTTCCTCTTTGATTCAAGTATTAAGATAATAAGTTCTTTCTGGGAAAGAATGAATTTATTTCTTAAATTTTGTTGTTATTATTTATTTCCAATTTTATCATATTATCAGATATTTGCTATAGTATCTCAAGTTATCTAAATTTATTGAAATTATCTTTTCAGTCTAGTACATGGTTGTTTTGTTAATATTTTATAGGCAGTTGTAAAGAAAGTATATTCTTTAATCTATAGAATTGAGAAAAATATGAGATCTTCCTCATTAATCATGTTATTTAGGTCTTGTACTCTTAAGATTAGTCTTAAAAGGAAGAATTGAGTACTTCCTTCTTGTCCAGAATAATATAATATTACAATCAATCTCTTTTAGTGTTAGAATCTGATCCTACTGTGAAATACTTACAGTCTTAGAATTGGTCTTCAGAGCAGGGAGAGGAAAAAGAGAGAAGAAAATTACTTTGAATAGCACCAACAATGTACCAGGTACTACTAGACTGAGTGCTCATTCAGTCCTTAAAATAGTTCTTTAGCCGGGTGAGGTGGCACTCACCTGTAATCCCAAGGGGCTCAGGAGACTGAGACAAGAAGATCGCAAGTTCAAAGCCAGCCTCAGGGAAAAAAAAAAAAAAAAATGAGGCTAAGCAACTCAGTGAGATCCTGTCTCTAAATAAAATACAAAATAGGGCTGGGGCTGCTAAACACAGTGCTTGCCTAGCATGCACAAGGCCCTGAATTCAATCCCTAACACCACAAAAAAAATAAATAAATAAATAAATAAATTCTCTCCTTAGGTATTATCTTTATATTATAGAGGAAGAAGATGAGGCTTAAAAGTCGTTTGCTTTTGCTGGGGTGTAACTTAGTGGTAAACTGCTTACTTTGCATGGTGAGTATGCTAACTCCCAGTATTCCCACCCCAAAAGTAATTTGCTCATCATCATACAGCCAGAGCCTCAACAAAATCAGTCACCATTGATGAACTGATTGCTAGCAATGTCTATCACAGATATTAGATATCCGTATTACAGAGATATGCATGCATGCACATATAACATACCTGAAAAGATAAGAAAACTCTCATAATTTCCTAGCCTGAGCTACATAAGGATGCAGAGAAGAAAGGATGGGCCCCACAAAGTGAAGCCAGGAGTTCAGGGTAAGCAGTCATACAGCAAGGTCAGAATCATGATGATAATTAAAGCTGCGTGCAAGCTGAAGTTATGGAATAGAGAAAGCACAATAAAAGTGAGCAGCAAAGATGAAGGACCACATAGTACCATTAGAGATAGGTAATTGTTGCCTTGGTTATTGTTTTTGCTTTTGTGGTTTGGTTTGGGCAAGGATGGTTTTGTTTGCTATGTGGGGGCGGGGGGGTTGTTTTGTGAGGGGGCTTTGTTTTTTTTGTTGTTGTTTTTTATTTTTTGTAGTTGTAGATGGGCAGATTGCCTTTATTTATTTTATTTATTTTTATGTGGTGCTGAGGATTGAACCCAGTGCCTCACATGTGCTAGGCAAGTGCTCTGCCACAGAGCCACAGCCACAGCCCAGGTTTTTTTGGTTTTTTTGTGGAGTTTTTTGGTTTGTTTTATTTTTTGGTGGGATGCTCTACCACTGAGCTATATCTCCAGCCCTTTTTATATTTTATTTTGAGATAGGATCTGCTAAATCACTAAAGCTGGGCTTGAGCTTACAATTCTCCTGTCTCAGTTTCCCAAGGAGTTTATCACCTTGCCCAGATGGGTCTTCATTGTTCAGTTCAAGCATTGATGTGGCTTTGCTTTTTCTGTCCTTCAGTGTTCTAGAGATTGCATGGTGGGCCCTTTATGTCAATAACAAACAAAATTAAGCAAAGACTGTATTGAACTCACCTGTATAAAAAACAAGTGAGTTTGGTTGTTTTTGTTTGTTTGTTTGTTTGTTGTTGTTTTTTAAGCCCAAGAACAAAGCATAGTGAGACTCTATCTCTAAATAAAATACAAAAAAAGGGGGGGGCTGAGGATGTGGCTCAGTGATTGATTGCCCCTAGGTTCAATCCCCAGTACTCAAATAAATAAATAAATGTTTGAAAAGAGCTGGGGGTATAGCTTAGAGGTAGGCTGCCCCCCAAAAGGAAAGAAAAATCCAGAAACAGTCCAGATATATTGGGGAAACAAAGGAAGAGTTATCAGAATAGGAGCAGATCAAAAGAATGATGCCATAGAAAGTAAGGGAAGAATATTAAGTAATGGCCTATAACTGTAAAAATTGAAAAAATCAAAAGAATATAAAAGGAAAGTATCACTACTATAAGGTAACTATTGTGAACACTTAAATGTATTTCCATTATTTTATATATATATATATATATATATACACACACACACACACACGCACACAAATACACAATTGAATTCACATTAAAATTTTCTACTTCATTATTATTATTATTTCATGAGCATTTTCCTGTGTCATCAAAAATTCTTTATAATCTCAGTTTTGCCTATATGATATTCTATTACATAAGGGCATTATTATTCTGTTGTTGGTTATTTGTTTTCTATTTTTATAAATAGGATTAAAAGGAATACCTTTTCTCCAAGATCTTTATATAGCAATTTCATGAAACAAGGAAGGTACTTTCTGAGAAAACTATAAGAAAGAAGGGAGGAGCTGGGGTTAGCTCAGTGGTAGAGCACTTGCCTTGCACATGTGAGGCACTGGGTTCGATCCTCAGCACTACATAAAAATAAATAAAATAAATAAAGATGTTGTGTCTTTTTTTTAATTTATCTTTCTTTCTTTCTTTCTTTCTTTATTTATTTATTTTATGTGGTGTTGAGGATTGAACCCAGCGCCCTGCGAATGCCAAGCGAGCGCACTACCGCTTCAGCCACATCCCCAGCCTATCCCCGGTGTCTATCTTTTAAAAAAAAAAAAGTCTTTATTAAAAAAAAAAAGTCTTTATTTAAAAAAAAAAGAGGGGGCTGGGGTTGTGGCTCAGTGGTAGTGCGCTCGCCTAGCACACGTGAGGCACTGGGTTCGATCCTCAGCACCACATAAAAATGAAATAAAGATATTGTGTCCACCTACAACTCAAAAATAATTTAAAAAAAAAAAGAGAGAGAGAGAGAGAGAAGGAAGTCAGATATAATCCCAGTGACTTGAGGAGGATGAGGCAGGAGGATTGACTTGATCCTTTAAAAATAACAAAAAAACGATTCAAGGTCAGACTCTAACTTAAACCTTTCTCAAAATAAAAACAAAAAGAGAGATGTAGTTCAATGGTAGAGCACCCCTAGGTTAAACCCCAGTACCATAAAAAGAAAGAAGGAAGATTGCCTAGCAAGTGTACGGCCCTGTGTTCTACCCCAAGCACCTTTAAAAAAAAAAAAAAAATGGAATGGAATGGGAGAAAAGAAGATTGACCAGGGCCCTGTATCCTTCTAGCAGCCTTTAGGCCAAGGTCAAAATGTTCACAGTGGTTCACACTAGCCTTGTATAATTTCTTGGCATAGCTTTGAGCTGCCTCCACTCTAACTAGGAAGCAGGAAGAGTACTTGTGTCCTCCCCTATGCTGTTAAGCCAACTGCATTATGGGAATTGGCCTAAAGCTGAGCTCCAGCAAAAGTGGGTGAGTCCTGGCAAAACAGTTTCATATCCCCTCTTCAAATCACTGACCTCCTTGAGCTGATAGGGCTGTTTGCCAAGGCTTGTTTGCTTGCCTCTTGCAGTGAGAGTTCTGTTTGGTTCATCATGTAAATATCATGGCCCTGAAATCCTCCAGCTGTCCATGCTTTGTCACTTCTTCAAAAGGAACTGACTTGTTTTCCAGTGGAGGGGGCCAAGGAACATTTGCTACCCACACTGGTTTGGAGCATTAAAAGGGGAGAAAAAAAACTAAGAGTAAGAGTTGTTTCATTCTTTGTATTCATATGGAAATTTTTAATCTCCATCAGAGGATCAGGAGAAAAATTACATTGAAATTCAATACAATAACTTCCAGCTTACACAGCATTTTTCAAAGATGTTTGACTTGATCCTTTAAAAATAACAAAAACCATGAACTGTGTAGCTCCAGGACTCAAATTATCCTTACTCTTCTCAGCCTTTGCTTTTGTCTTACCCTCTTACCTGCTCTCCATCTGTGTGGTCCTGTGTCTACATGATCAGCTTCTTTGAATGGGGGCTGGGATGGGGGGGAACTGTGCAGTAGCAGTCTGGTTTATATGGCTACCTATACTTTCTCTCAGGCCTTCTTGTCTCATCTCCTAGAATATTATAATTGGTTCCTCTATCTTTAGTCTCCTTATTCCTGGCTTCCTCACACACTGCTACCAGAATTACCTTACTAGGAAATAAAACTGGGGACTGGGATTGTGGCTCAGCAGTGGAGCACTCACCTAGCATATACGATGCCCTGGTTTCGATCCTCAGCACCAAATTAAAATAAATAAATAAATATATTGTGTCCAACTACAACTATAAAATAAATATTAAAAAGGAGGGGGGGCTGGGGTTGTGACTTAAGTGGTAGAATGCTCGCCTAGCACATGTGAGGCACTGGGTTTGATCCTTAGCACCACATAAAAATAAAATAAAGATATTGTATCCACCTAAAACTAAAAAATAAATTTAAAAAAGAAAGAAAGAAAGAAAAATTACTGATCATGTCGCTTTCCTGTTTAAAATCTACCACTGACTTCTCAGTCTAGATTTTCTAGACCACCACAGAACACTTCCAAAATCTGGCTCCATTGCCCACCTGATCAACTTCATCTCTCTCCACCTTTCTCCTTAAACACATATCAGGCCACTGCCCACTGGATTATTAATTCCTTAAAGTCAGAAACAGCATATTATCAAAACCAAGCATAGCGACTGGAATATAGTAGATGCTTGGTAAATGCTAAATAAATTAACCAATGATTTAAAGTTCTAACAAGGTGCAATGGAAAGAGCAAACTGAAAAACATGTGCTAGTCTCTCATCCAGCTGCTTTCATTTCCTTTGCTAAGTATAAATCAAAAGCATATTCACTGTATTAAGGATCAGGTCTCTTCTTCCCCTGTTATAGATTCCTGATCACTTCTACCCAATATCCTGTCTTGATACCCACCAGGAAGCAGCGTGCTTCCTGGGAGATCTCCAAAGTTCTTGACCAAGATTGATTACTGCTTATATTGGGGTGATTTAAAAATAGTAGAGGGGTGGGGGCTGTGGCTCAGCTGTAGAGCACTTGCCTAGCATGTGCGAAGCCCTGAGTTCAATCCACAGCACCACATAAAAATAAATAAATAAAAATAAAGGTATTATGTCCAACTAAAAAATAAATATTTAAAATAAATAAATAAAGAGTAGAATTTGGGGGGATTTTTTATTTTTGTTTATTTACTTTCTGGGAGTTCTTCTACATATTGGTCTGTGATCTTACCTTCTGTAAATGATATGATTACATGAAAGAAAATGGAAGTTAACTTCATTGTGGAAATTATTTGATAACCTTTAGTATTTAAATAGGCACAACTGTTCTAATGTAAGGGAACCCATTCTTTTTAGTAGGTAAGAATGTAAAGTCTTGGGCTTGGGTTGTGGCTCAGAGGTACAGCACTTGCCTAGCATGCATGAGGCACTGAATTTGATCCTCAGCACCACATAAAAATAAAATAAAGATGTGTCCACCTTTAACTAAAAATAAATAAATAAATAAGTATAAAGTCTGCTTGGGAACTACTTAGTCTTTAGAATGGATCTTAAATTTGCAGAGTGTCTAGATCAAACCAGCAGAGTAGGACCATAGAAGCTAAGAAAAAAACAAAAGGCAAGAAACTAGCCAGGCCTGGTGGCGCATGCCTATAACCCCAGCGACTTGGGAGGCTGAGGCAGGAGGAAAGAGAGTTCAAAGCCAGCCTCAGCAATGGCAAGGTGCTAAGCAACTCAGTGATACCCTGTCTCTAAATAAAATACAAAATAAGTCTGGAGATGTGACTCAGTAGTTAAGTGCCCCTGAGTTCAATCCCCAGTATCCCACACCCTGACCAAAAAAGAAAAAAAAAAATGTCAAGAAACTTAAGAATGGCCTAAGGTTCTTTTCTTAATCCCCGGCCATCATGGCAGCTGCTCTTGGTTGGGGGCCATTTCTTACCTAAGGCAATAAGCTGGTGGCCTCAAATAAGAGGAAAAAGTCTCTGGAGTTGATTGACTCTGGGCTCCAGCTTGTTATAAAAAGTGGAAAGTACGTATTGGGGTATAAGCAAATTCTGAAAATGACCACACAGGACAAAGCAGCGTTGGTCATCCTTGCAAATAACTGTTTAAATACATGTGCCTATATATACATACACATGTACATTCACATGCCCAGCTTTGAAGAAATCTGAATAGAGTACTATGCCATGTTAGCCAAAACTGATGTCCATCGCTACAGTGATAATATTGAATTGGGTACAGTATGCAGAAAATAGTACAGAGCATGCACACTGTCATTGATCCAGGTGATCCTGATATTGTTAGAAGTATGCCAGAACAGTCTGCACAATTTTTCTTTTCTTTTTTTTTTTTTTTAAGAGAGAGAGAGAGAGAGGGAGGGAGGGAGGAAGGGAGAGAATTTTAATATTTATTTTTTAGTTTTCAGCGGACACAACATCTTTGTATATGGTGCTGAGGATCGAACCCTGGCCGCACACATGCCAGGCAAGCGTGCTACCACTTGAGCCACATCCCCAGCCCTGCACAATTTTTCTTTAATAAAATGTGTCAGTGCTTATTTTAAAAACAAAAAAGAATAGCCTAAAGTTTTAAAATTTTTTTAAACAATACCTTCTTTATTTTGTTTATTTTTATGTGGTGCTGAGAATTGAACCCAGTGCCTCACACACGCTAGGTGAGCACTCCACCACTGAGCCACAACCCAGGCCTTAAAATTTTGATAATTTGCATAAAGAAGAAAAAAATCACCCATAATTCTACTCAATGAGAGAATATTCCTATACATAGTTATGTTTAACACAGCTGTTAACATTATAAAATTTTAAGATATATAATTCACAACCATAACAGATTAAAGGGGGTAAATACGATAAACCCCAGGGATGTAAGAAATTCTTTTTTTCCCCCAGTACTGGGGATTAAACCCGGGAGTTCTCCTCTACCACAGAGTTCCATTCCAGCCCTTTTTTGTTGTTGCTGAGACAGGGTTTTGTTCTCTTGCCCAAGCTGGCAACCTGGCCTTGAATTTACGATCCTCCTGCCTTAACCTCCCGAGTTACTGGGATTATAGGCATGTGTCACTGCACCCACCAAAAAATAATTTTTTTTTTAATAAAACTTAGTGCCAGGCTCAGTGGCTCACACCTCTCATCCCAGTGACTCGGGAGACTGAGGCAGGAGGATCTCAAGTTTGAGGTGAGCCTCAGCAACTTAGTGAACCCTGTCTCAAAAAGGAAAAATAAAAAGGACTGGGGGTGTTACTCAATCCCTAGTACCAAGAAAGAAAGGAAGGAAGGAAGAAAATTCAGTATCATTTATAGATAAAAGCTCTTAATAAGTTAGGAATGAAAGAAAGAAAGGGGGCTAGGTTGTAGTTCAGCTTTCCTAGCATGTGGGAGGCACTGGGTTCGATCCTCAGCACCACATAAAAATATATATAAAAAGTTATTTTTTTAAAAGTCACTTGATTTAAAAAAGAAAAAAAAAGTTCAGTATCATTTATAGATGAAAGTTAGGAATTAAAGAGAACTTCCTTAACCTGATAAAAGATATCTATAATAAATCTAAAACAATCATCATTCTAAATAATAATGGAAAAATTCCATTTAAAATCAGGAATAAAGAGCTGAGTGCAGTGGTGCATACCTGTAATTCCAGCTATTCAGGGAACCGAAGCAGCAGGATTGCTTAAGCCAAGGAGTTTCAGCACCAGTCTGGGCAACACATCAAGACCTCATCTCAAAAAAAAAAAAAAAAAAAAAACTGCTCTCGGTGTTGCTAGTCAGTATGTATTAGAGGTCTTAGCTGATATGCTAAAATTATGAAATAAATCAATAGAAATTAAAGATATAGAGATTGGAAAGGAAGAAAAATTGTTTTCATATTTTTAAAATAACTTTCCTCAAAAGACCAGAATATTCTGCCTTCTCATGGGTTGTTGCCAATGAGGAGGCAGAGCACCATGTTTAAATACTTGTGCCTATACATACATGTACATTCAAATACATGCTCCACATACCATGTATGTGGACTACATGAAAGATTTTTCTACCTTGACAAGGTTTTCTTAGATTCAGTATATTACTTTCCCACCCCACGAGGCAGATAAAGAGAACTCAGAGCCTCTGCTCCTCCAGAACTGCCAAATCCATTCCATGTTTGATCTCTTTCAGTCCCAAGGTAGTATGTTAAGATTTGGCTTTTCCCCAGATACACAGAGTTTTTGATCCCAATAGAATCCAGTCTGTTTTCTCATATTTGGTCACTCTTTCTTCCTAGGTCAATCACTTCTATCCGGAGTGAACTGATTCCATATTTAGTAAGAAAACAGTTTTCCTCAGCTTCCTCACAACAAGGGCAAGAAGAAAAAGAGGAGGATCTAAAGAAAAAGGAGCTGAAGTCCTTAGGTCAGTGCTTGGGTTGGGGTAATAAGAGAAGAGGTAAGAGTTCTTAGTCTACAGGGCAAGATAGACTAGCTGACCCCACTCTCTGAGCTCTGGGTAAGTTTGCTTAGCAAGTTCTGTCACAGTGTTCTTTAGGGACAGGCAGGTCAAGCTTCCAGACCCATTGTGTGGTTCATAGATCTATATGGTTCTTCACTAGACCATTATGTCTTTAAACTCTCTTTGCCATATCTCAGTTGTCTGGTTCTTCAGGGTCTGCATAAACCTAGTCCTGATTATACTCAGCCTCTTTTGTCTAGTGAAGGAAGGTGAAGAAGTGTACAGTTACAGTCCAACTAGGGACCAAAAAATATTTATCAAATGAATGAACAGTATAGCATAATGATTAAGATCATAGTACTTGGCATCAAACAGACCTAGGTTTGAAATCTGCCTCTGACTCTTAACTGACTCTGTGACCTGAAGCAGGTTCCTTAGCCTTCTTGGTTTTCTTACCATAAAATAAAGGATCTCAAAGGGTTATTGTGAGAGTTGAAAAACTGGAACCTAGTTACTCTGGCTCCAAGTTATATGCTCCTTCTTTCTTAGCACAGCTGATATAGTAATAGAGACTAGCAGCACAAAGCCAACGTAGCAGATCACTAAAGCCTGAGTACTTGAGTACTTGCTTGTGTTCCTTCTTGATTTACAAGAATCATCTATTTTATTTTCCCTAGAGTATTTGATTATTGTTCAAACTTGTTTATGGGACCTCTATTAAGCTTTTTTTTCCCTTCTTTTGTGAACCTAGGGGCACTTAACCACAACCCCAGTCATTTTTTAATATATATTTTATGTAGAGACAGGGTCTTGCTGAGTTACTTAGGGCCTCTCCAAGTTGCTGAGGCTGGCTTTGAACTTGTGATCCTTCTGCCTCAGCCTCCCAAGCTGCTACGATTATAGGCATGTACCATCACACTGGGCTTATCCTATTAAGCCTTTTTATATCAAACAATATTTCAAACACTCAGAGAAATACATTGCCTCCTTAAATTTGATTTAGTATTTCTGATTGTAATGGGATTTCCAAAGGGTTCATGTTAACTGTACCCTCTTTCAAAATTTGACTGATTCTATATCCCCTTGGTCATCTCTCTCTCTTTTATTTGCTTGGATTGGGCATTCTGAAGATATTTACAGTTTTATAAAAGAAGCCAATACACTGACCTTGGCTCCCTATGATGCCTGCTGGAATGCTTGTCGAAAAGATCGGTGGGACGACTTGGCCAGATCACAGGTGCGCTGCTATGTCCACATCATGAAAGAGGGGCTCTGCTCTCGAGTAAGCACACTGGGACTCTACATGGAAGCAAACAGACAGGTGAGAAGATGGGTTTAAAAGAAAAATCATGGGGCCAAGTGTGGTGGCACATGCCTGTCATCTCCAGAGTCTGAGGCATCAGGACCATGAGTTCAAAGCCATCCTCAGCAAAAAAAAAAAAAAACAAGGTGCTAAGCAACTCAGTGAGACTGTGTCTCTAAGTAAAATACAAAAAAGAGCTGGTTATGTGATTCGGTGGTTACGCGTCCCTGGGTCCAATCACCAGTACCCCAAAAACAGAAGAAGAATCATGGAAGCTGGGTGTGGTGGCATATGCCAATAATCCCAGCTACTCCAGATACTGAGGCAGGATTACAAGTTCTAGGTCAGCCTAGGCAATTTAGTGAGACCCTGTCTCAGAAAAATAGCTAGGTTTGGGGGGTTTGGCTCAGTGATAGAAAACTTGCTAGCATGTGTTAGGCCCTGGGTTCAATCCCCAACACTATAAAATAAATAAATATATAGATATAAATAAATTAAAGGAATCATGGAACTCCTGCCCTAGAAACTGAACCTTTTGTCTTATTTCTTCATTATATATATAGTAACTTGTTCAAAATTCCTTTCATTCCCAAGGCTGAACAAGACTTGACATGTCAGGGAAGAAGATTGGTGTGCCTAAATACAGTAAAAGGGGAGCTGGAGGGCCTGGTCCACAGAGGGAAGGCCTTTGTAGCTCCAAGGCTAATATTTCCAAGAAGGCTAACTTCTGGCCTTTGGGTTCAACAGCTTCTGCCTATTATGTTGCATGGGAATATGTATAGTATTTACTTGATAAATAAGCAGATAAATACTGTGTAATCATTACATAGACAAACAGAGGAGGCTTCCTTAAGAAAGTAAAGGACAGAGTTTAAAGCTGCCAGATAGCAAAGCCTCAAGGAAAGAATGTTAGAGAGAATTGCCTGTAAACAGTACTAGTAAGGAGTCTTGTCCCAAAGAGGCTGAGCACATGCATGGCCCTGGTAACAGGACCTAGGATAACTACAATCAGGACTCATGGTGTTCCTTGCCCCCATCAGAACTCTTTTCCCAAGAAGTACATTGTC
The DNA here is from genome assembly GCF_047511675.1 of Marmota flaviventris. NCBI lineage: Eukaryota > Metazoa > Chordata > Mammalia > Rodentia > Sciuridae > Marmota > Marmota flaviventris. The sequence goes on along the minus strand of NC_092507.1, from coordinate 34,556,316 downwards.
GGCATCTCAGAGGCTTGACTCACCTCCTCGCAGCTGAAGGATAAGTCAGGGAAGAGCACTTCAGCTAAGAAAGTGAGAATAAGGCCATCTAGAAGTTGCTACATAAATAATCATAGTTCTAGAGAAATGCAGCAGCCTCCTATTCTTCCTAACCTAAACAGGAAGCTTGACTGAGAATTTTCCACATCTCTGATTAAGCATGGATTCTACCTAAGGTATATTTAGGTGTGTTTCTGGCCTTTAGTGACCAAATCTCTTTCCTCAAGGTGCCCAAATTGCTGTCTGTTCTTTGTCCAGAAGAATCACCAGTCCATTCATCAGCCCAGATTGTCAACAAACACTTGGTAAGTGCTAGCATGAGCAGGGCAGGTGTGGGACACTTTCTGGGAGCATTGAGACTTGTCCTTAAGAATATAGATTGAGAACTGGGGTTGTGGCTCAGCAGCAGAGCGCTCACCTAGCACGTGTGAGGCCCTGGGTTCTATCCTCAGCACCACATAAAAATAAATAAAATAAAGATATTATGTCCAACTAAAATAAATAAATATTTTTTAAAAAAAGAATCTAGATTGAGACTCTTGAACCCTGAACCTCTTTAGTCCAAGGGAAATACCATCTAAGTTCTAGCAATAAAATCTTACTCAAGAAGTCTTCCTGGAGCTGGTTGCAGTGGCACATGCCTGTAATCCCAGTGGCTGAGGCAGGAGGATCTCAAGTTCAAAGCCAGCCTCAGCAAAAGCAAGGCACTGAGCAACTCAATGAGACCCTGTCTCTAAATAAAATAAAAAATAGGCTGGAGATGTGGCTCAATGGTTGAGTGCCCTTGAGTTCAATCCCCAGTACCCCCTCCCAACAACAACAACAAAAAATCTTCCTGGGCAGTGGTGCACACCTATAATCTCAGTTGCTCAGGAGTCCGAGGCAGGAGTTCAAAGCCAACCTCAGCAAATTAGCAAGACCCTGTCTAAAAAAAAAAAAAAAATAGGGCTGGGTTGTGGCTAAGAGTGCTTGCCTTGTACATGTGATGCACTAGGTTTGATCCTGAGCACCACATAAAAAAATGAATAAATAAAAGGTATTGTGTCCATTTACAACTAAAAAACAATTTTAAAAAAAAAATTTTTTAAATGGGGGTGGGCTGGAGACTTGACTCAGAGATTTTAAAAAAGACTTCCTGGGCCAGCCTGGTGGCTCAGCATGTAATTCCAGCAACTTGGGAGGCTAAAGCAGGAAAATCACAAGTTTTAGGCCCCAAGAAACTTAGTGAGATCCTGTATCAAAATAAAAAGTAAAAAGGCCTGGAGATGTAGCTCAGTGGTAAAGTGCCCCTAGACTCAATCTCCAGTACCAAAAAATAATAATAATAATTCTGGGAAGGTACTTAAAATCTCTTGTCTCTCTTCTTATCCTGACTTGAGCGCACTCTTCAAGAGAGCACATTTGTGCACACAAATACATGAGTATGTGCGTATGTGTCCATTTTGTTTTGTTTTCTTTTCTTGGCAAGGGAGAGCCCATGCTTCAATGTAGGTTTGAGTTGGTCTCAGAGGGGTTGTGGGAATTTTTTAGCCCTGAGAAACACTGATGTTGGTTGCTTTTATTGAACTGTCTCTATGAAAGATCACATTAGACTCCAACTCAAGTGATCTGGGAATGATTTATAATTGGTTGGACAGATAGACAATGTTTTCTATTTGCCTTTTGCAGGTTGGAGTTGACAGCCTCATCGGACCAGATACACAGGTTGGAGAGAAGTCATCTATTAAGCACTCAGTTGTTGGTTCATCCTGTCTCATAAGAGATAGAGTGAATATTACCAATTGCCTTCTCATGAACTCAGTCACTGTGGAAGAAGGGTAAGTTTCTTCTTGTACCCACTTGAGATAAGGCTCTTTGTACCCGGGAAGGCTTAGAGGGCCAGTCCATCAGTCCAACCCAAGAAAGAGTTCACCTTGGGAAGGAAGAGAAAAGGAAAAAGAAGAAAGATAGAGTAGCACCTATTTCCTTTGAGGCTTTGGGTTTGCCTCATCAATGACATGATCTCTGAAAGCATTTCCAATACCCTCATACTTACGACAGTTGTAACTCTGGAAAAGCTGCCTTCTCTTGTCTTGGTATCATGCTTGATAAGGATGACCACCATTGTGAGCCACTGACATCGCTGAGATGACCCTGCATCCTCAGAGTAACCTTCTCTTACTCAGTGTCCCAGAGCAAACCTGAAGAAGGCAGAAGCCTAGGCAGAGTGGATACATAAGCACACTCTGCTTTTGAGGCCAGCTTCTCTACAAGTTGTAGAGAATCGTTGTCATTTGGAAACACTAGAGTGACCTAAAATTGTAATTTATGAACAGCTTGGACATAGAGTTAGAAGACTTGAATGATATTTAATGAGATTCTTCTGTGTAGTCTCGGGGAGGTTTTGTATATAAAATGCAAGTATAGGTTATATAAAAAGGAGGGATATTTCAAGATAAATGGTTTTGAAACATTTTCTCAGGATAAATCTTCTGCAAAGCCAGGCATGGTTCTGCATACCTGTAATCCCAGAAACTCATGAGGCTGAGGCAAAAGGATCACAAGTTCCAAGACCCTGCCTCAAAATAATGTTGGGGGGGGTGGGGGTAATAATAATGTTGTTGGTTCTTGTTTTTTGTTTTTTGGGGGGCAGTGCTGGGGATCAAACCCAGGGCCTTATGCATGCCAAGTGAATACAGCTCAATGGTAGAATACCCCCTGGAAGTCACTCAAACAAAAAAACCCAATAATAAACAAACAAAATCTAACACAGAAACTCAATATTTAAAAACACAGTTACAGTGGGCATGATGGCATATACTTGTAATCCTAGCAATTCAGGAGGCTGAGGCAGAAGGATCACAAGTTCAAGGCCAGCCTTGAAAACTTACAGACACCGTGTCTCAGAATAAAAAATAGAAAGGGCTGGGTATATAGCTCAGTGGTAAAGTGTCCCTGGGTTCAAACTCAGTACCAAAAAAAAAAAGTAGAAGAAAAGGCTGGGAGTGATGGCACACAACCGTAATCCCAGCAGCTCAGGAGGCTGAGACAGGAGGATCACAAGTTCAAGGCCAGCCTTGGCAATTTAGCAAGATCCTGTCTCAAAATAAAATAAAAAGAAGGCTGAGAATGTAACTCAGTGATAGAGTGCTTGCCTAGCATGCATGAGGCCATACGTAGGTTTAGTCTCCAGTACCATAAAAAATAAAATTAATTAAATAAATAAAATGAGCTGGGGATGTAGCTGAGAGGTAGGATGTTACCTCATTCTAATCCCAGTACTGCAAAAATTATTTATTTTTTTAAATGTATAATGGGTTTATGGATTTACACAACTCCATTACAAGTCCAGAAAGAAAAATTAAAGTAGTGTTCTCTCACTTATTTTCCTGTCTTCATTTTTCTCTTCCCAATGCCACCATTGCTCTTCTAGATTAGAAGAGCATAAATTTTGGAGTCAGACTGTCACTGAATCCTGGGTCTGTCTGGCCCTTGTTAGCCATTTATAGAATTGACCTTTCCTCTTTGTTCCATCTTCTCATTATAAAATGGAGTAAAACTAAACTATCTCATAGGTTTATTGGGAGTAGTAAAGGAGTTAATAAGTATAAATCACTTAGAACAATATTTACGCATAGGCACACAGAATGATAGTTGATATATATATATATATATATATATATATATATATATATATCAACTATATATATATATATAATTACTTTATCTTCACAAAGGTGGCATTCCTAAGGTGATACACCACAATAATTTCAGCAGCTCAGGGAGACTGAGGCAGGAGGATTGCAAATTCAAAGCCAGCCTCAGCAACTTAGCAAGGCCATCTCAAAATAAAAAATAAAATGGGCTGAGGATATGACTCAGTGGTAAAGCACTTCTGGGTTCAATTCCCAGTACCAAAAAAAAAAAAGGGAAAGGAATATATCAGATCTTGTCTCTATGCCATTAAAAAAATTTTGTAGTCTCCTTATTATCTTTTTTTTTTTTTTTAATACTGGAGATTGAACCCAGGGGCACTTTACCACTAAACTACATTCCCCAGTCCTTTTTATTTTTCAGTTTGAGACAGATTCTTCCTACATTACTGATGATCTCACTAAATTACTAACTTGCAATCCTCCTGCTTCAGTCTCCCAAATCCCTAGAATTATGGACATGTGGCTCCACATCCAGCTTTTCACTCATTTCCTTTGGAATAAAATTGAAACAGTGGTTTCTCATGATCTGTCTCCAACAATGAGTCCTGGGATGTCAGAGTGACATGAGGCCTTAGAAGTCATCTAGCCCAACTCCTTCATTTTCACAGTCAAATAAATTGTGGCATTCCAGGCTTTTTTCTCATCTCACCTGTTACTCCATGTCCTATTCCATACTCCCACATGAGACTGACAGACACTATCATTCTTTTGGAAACTGAAACCTCACTTACCTTTATCCATTTGACCACCTAGTTCCACTGCAACTCATGAGGCTTTGTAGCTTATGCTATCTCATCTTGCCTCAGACCTTCCAAGAAAGACAATGCTGTAACTTTCCCCCATTTGCTCTAATTAATACTCTCCCCCAACCCTCCTATGGGCGGGCAAACAAAGGAGCAGTTCTCTGGCACCATGTGAAAGATCAATGTTAGTATCTTAATTGATGTGAAGAAACTTGGTGAGGAAACTCATGGCTCCCTAAGAAACTACTGCTTATGTGAGAGAAATTGAGAGGAAAAGCCTAACAGATCGCAGAGTCAGTTGCTGATAAGGACACATAATCTTAGATGATCTAGTAAGGCTTCTAGCTGGGGAAATAATAAGAGGTTCAGACAGCTGCTGCTGCTTCTTTTCCAAATAAAAACACTGATGTAAAGCTATAGGCAGCCCACACCAGCTTAATGACTAGAAAGGCCAGTGGAAATTACACAATCCCGCAAATTAGCTCCTAGTGATAAGATCAGACATCCTACATCCCTTATAAAATTTTCCCCATTTTGGGGGTGTCATTTAGTCTTAATTAACTTTTGGTAAACTTGAGAAAGGTAATTAAATTGCAGTCATGTGAATCTTGATTACCCTGTTGCCATTATGTCTGGACTAAGTGTCAGATTAAGAGCATAAATTTGTCCAGAAAGAATTTCTCATATTCTTGGTGTGCTTGTCTCTACCAGTGGTTGTGAGCTGCTGAGCTTTCTGGACAGTGGGCTGGATACCTGCCCAATGTCCTCAGGGCTTGAGAGATACTAATAGGACCACCTTGGGGAAGATGTGAGACTACACAGAGAAAGTTCCTATCTATTTATTTTCTACCACATATATATATATATATATATATATATATATATATTTGTTTGTTTTAGTTGGTGGTGGACACAATATCTTTATTTTATTTATTTGTATGTAATGCTGAAGATCGAACCCAGGACTTCACACCAGCTAGACAAGAACTATACCGCTGAGCCACAACCCCAGCGCTTCTGCCACTTTTATCACAGCTGATGCTTGGGAATCAAAAATATAGTGAAAACTTAGTCAAGGCTTGAATGTCAGTCCTGTGTTCTGTCCGCATCTTTAGTCCACTGATCCTGAGCAACAAACTCTTTTTCCCCCTAGTCCAAGGCAAATGCAGCAATCTAGGATAGCACCTCCATGTACAAGCAGGCAGGGAATCAGATTTTCACCTAGGTTTTCCATGCTTTCTGAAGTTAGCAAGTGCAGATTCTCAGAGCCAAAGATAATACTGCTTTTCATTGCTACCCTTAGCCTGCCCTTCAAGTACACTTGATTGACTATCCCATCCACTGGATTCCTTATTTTACATTTCTCTCTATTCTTTTTTTTTTTTTTTTAGTTATAGATGGACACATGATTTTATTTATTTATTTATTTTTGTGGTGCTAAGGATTAAACCCAGTGCCTCACATATGCTAGGTGAGTACTCTACCGCTGAGCCACAACCCCAGCCCCATTCCCTCTATGCTTAAAACTCTGCCTGAATTGCCTCCCTTTAGAGATCTTTACCTGCAGAAATTCTACCCCTCTTTTAAAATACAGTACATTTTCCAACTTTTGAATTATCCTTCTAGCCTTCTCAAAATGTCCCAGCCAGAAATTATTTCCCCCACCTCTATGTTCCCTGTTCACCCAAAACACTTTCAATGCTCATGTGACGATGGGACACTTATTGCATCTTTATTTTCTCTTTAATCAGACTATAAATTCCTCAAATAGGAAAACACTTTTTAGGTCTGGGGCTGTAGCTCAATGGTAGAATGCTCTACCTAGCCTCTGCATGGCCCTGGGTTCAGTTTCCAACACAGGAAACAGGATCACATTGAATTGCCCAGGGTGGCCTCAACTTTGTAATCCTCCTGCCTCAGCCTCCCAAGTCACTGGGATTACAGGTGTGTACCACCATGCCCAGCTAATACTGCATTTTTTATATACGTTGGAAGTATTTATTAAACAACAAATGGGGATCCCTGGTTTAACTCCCCTACCATATTGGCTGAATATCTGTCAAGAGATCCCTGTCAGGGTTGGGGTTATAACTTAGTGGTAGAGCACTTTCCTAACATTTTCAATCCCCAATGCTGGAAGGGGAAGAAAAAAAAAAAAAAAAAGTTAAAGAGAGATCCCTGTTTACTTCTTGAAAAAAAGAAGGAATTTTCGTCTATTATTAAAACTGGATAACTGTCACATATTCATACACAGGCTAAAGAATATCTACCAAATACAATGAAATTTAGGTAAAATCCAAAAAGCAAGATTCAGTGAGTATAAAGAATGGGAACATGCTGGGTATGGTGGCACATGTCTATAATCCTAGCAATTTGGGAGGCTGAGGCAGGAGGTTCAAAGCCAGCCTCAGCAATTTAGCAAGGACCTAAGTAACTCAACAAGATCTTCTCTCTAAATAAAATATAAAGGGGGCTGGGGCTGGGGCTCAGTGGTAGCACACTTGCCTGGCAGGTGTGAGGTACCAAGTTCGATTCTCAGCACCACATGTAAATAAATAAAATAAGGGTCTATCAACAATGGAAAAAAAAAAAATATATATATATATATATATATTAGTCTGGGGGTGCTGGGGTTGTGGCTTAGCAATATAGCAGTCACCTAGCATGTGCGAGGCACTGGGTTCAATCCTCAGCACCACAAAATAATAAATAAATAAAATAAAGGTATCGTGTCCAACTACAACTGAAAAAAAAAAAATTAAAAAGGCAGTGGGGGTGGCCGCTGAGAGGTGGCTCTGTGGTTAAGCCTCTCTGGGTTCAATCCCCAGTACCAAAAAAGAAGAAGAAGAATGGAAACATGGGTGAAGTAAAGGAGAATGGCCAGCATCCTTTTGGCAAAATATCAAGGCATACAGAACTGAAAGGAAAAGCTATTCAAGTGCATAGAAGGGAGAAAATCTGGTATACCTTTTCTGTGGCAACATTTAGGGCCAGAAGACAATGAAACAACATTTAGAGAATTTAGAGGGATAAGAGTTGCAATCTAAGAATCCTAAAACATCAGAAATATTCCAAGGTGCAGAAGATGTGGCACCTGTGAACTTTTTGCAAAACTGCTTGCAAACAATATAGCCTAGTAAGAAGTGAAGCTTATTAATAAACTATTAACAAATTGGTAGTTTGAGGTATAAAATTTAATATGTAGGAGGGGTAAACAACAACATAGGGGTGGATCAGGAGTAGAGCACTTGCCTAGCATGTGAGAAGCCTAGGTTTGATCCCCAGCAACACAATAAAAAGAAAAAATATTAAAAGAATTTGGGGACTTGGGCTGGGGATGTGGCTCAAGCGGTAGCGCGCTTGCCTGGCATGCGTGCGGCCCGGGTTCGATCCTCAGCACCACATACAAACAAAGATGTTGTGTCCGCCGAAAACTAAAAAATAAATATTAAAATTCAAAAAAAAAAAAAGAATCTGGGGACTGGAGATGTAGCTCAGTGGAAGTTCTAAGTTCAATCCTCAGCAGCAAAAAAAAAGGGAGAGAGGGGCTTGGGATTGTAGCTCAGTGGTAAAGTGCTTGCCTAGCATGTGTGAGGCACTACGTTTGATTCTCAGTTTTGTGTATAAATAAATGAATAAAATAAAGGTTCATTAACATCTGAAAAAATACAGGTCCATCAATAACTAAAAATATATTTTTTAAAAACTATCCACCCATGTTTCCTCATTTATACTCTTGAAAACACTAGATTATGCTAACATGAGGAAGGTACCCTGGATTTAAAGGGCTCCTAAGGGTTTTGATTCTTTTCCTACCTTTGAACCATTTACACTAAACCCATCATCTTAGATGGAGAACTTCACAACTTAATTCCCTAAGGTTCTTACATCTTTGCTTTGATTTTCCCCAAACCTCTCTTTTACTTAGTCTCTGCTCAAGGAATATAAGGGCTCAGATTTCTTAGGAAGATGACATTTTTTACCACCAAACCTTTGTATAGGGAAGTACATAGAACTAAAAGGAGAAAATTTTTTACCTGCTCACTGGAACCAGTACATTTTGATCAAAGGACCCAAGAGCAAAAATGACCAGCAGCAAGGAAAAGATGAGCTATTTCTTCAAGTTTTATATCTCATTGCATGAATTAGCCTGCATAAATCTCACAAATATGATGTTGAAGAGGGAAAAGCAAGTTGCAGATGAACACATAGAGAATGATAGCAGTCTCAGTGCTATAAATGCTGACATTATGATAGCATTGTAAAGTATGCAAAACAATACTATATGTTGTCTACTAATATATGTGGTAAAAATGCTTGGGAACATAAACAGCACAAGTAGTGATTACCTCTTGGGGGAGGGAAGGAAAACACAAAGAGGAACACAACAGGTTGTATTATTTATTTCTTAAGCACATAGGTATTCTTTGTACTTGAAATATTTCATTAAAAGCAATATATGCTTCATCTAGAGGGACAGCTGGACCAGGACCCCTTGAGCTAAGGTTAGTAGGCTCCCAGGCACCTTTCAGATATGGGCAACTCAGCCATAATCTTTGGGCCAAAGTGGCAAGTTGTTTTAAAGCAGAACTAAGTGACCTAGAAAAGTTTCATGTAGCTCCAATTCCATATTCTTTTCTTCCTCCAGGATTATAAATAGGTTTAGAAAATCTGCTAACTAACCCCCAGAGAAGAAAACAACCTGCTTATCATCAGAGTTACTGAGAACTTTCCTGGCTCCTTGCCAAATACTACCTAGTCAACAGCTGAGGCAGGAACCTGTGACAATGGAGAGTCACTCACCATGTATAGGTTTGGATATATGTTTAACCTCCGTGAGCCTCAGTTTTCTCTAAAAGAATAAATAAATACTGTCCTGCAACTTTGCTAAAAGGACTAAGCTACAAAATGAATATGAAGTGCTACATGCAATTCCTGAGACGTACTAGACACTATATATAGTATATGTGACTATATATCAGTATATCAGTTCTTTCCTTGGAATGAACTGAAGAAAAGTCCTATCTTTTATCTCAATCCAAAAAAGGATTGAGAATTTGGAAGTTCCCTTTCTTCCCCAGTTGGGGTTTCTCCATGTGGTATGCCATAATATGGTATAGTGTGATATGCCTGGCCAGGCAGGGATCTTTTTTTGTTGTTGCTTAGAAGGGGTCTCACTAAATTATCCAAGCTGACCTCTGACTCACAATCATCTTGCCTCAGTTGCCTGAGTTTCTAGGATTACAAGTATGTACCACTATTTTAGCAGGGATCTTGCTATAAACTTTTGTTTTTTCTCATGGTCTCTTCTTCACTAATGCATTACAGTTTTCGGGATAACTTCCCAAGGCCTGCAGTTTTAATTAAAATTTGATCCCACCTGCCAGGTAGGACCCAGCGACTCAAGAGGCTAAGGCAGGAAGATTGAAAGTTCTAATTCAGCCTGGGCAACTTAGCAAGACCCCATCTCAAAAAATAAAAAGGACCTGAGATACAGCTCAGTGGTAAAGCACCCTCTGGGTTCAATCCTTAGTATTAAAATAACATTTTTAAAAAATGATCCCACTAAGGAGAATTGAGGACCAAATCTCCATTAGTCTTAGTCATCACTAGACAACCTCTTAGAGAATATAGCTAGGCATTAGAGCAGAGTTCTTAGTGCCAAGCTGAAAGTTAAAACTTAGTTGCAAAAACTACAGTTCTGACACTGGGACCAGTGCTATAGAAACTCACCTTCCCTCTTAAGTACTGAGCAGAAGAGTCCTTGCTGTGCATTGGCAGCTTAGAAAGGGCTTGGTTGATTTAGCCCTAATCTGTCCATCCTCTCTAGCATGAGCAGACACACACAAATAAAATCTTTGATCTTTGGACTAAGATTGTAGCTCAGTGTACAACCTCATGTTTAGTAAGGCCCTAAGTTTGATCCCCAGCACCAGAAAAAAAATAAAATAAATTCCTTGATCTAGAGTTCCTTTCTGGACAGAGGGAAAGATATGCTGTGTTAATTTTCCCAAAGTACCTCAGCCTGGCTAATGGTTGGGTGATCACACCAATGATACTAGCAAACTAAGAGAAGAGCTTCACTCCTGGTAAACTGTTCTTAGGTGTTCATTTCAAAGCCTCCAATAGATCCACTGACCTGGAGTCTCAGGAGAAACTCCAGCTTCCCATCAACCAATCCACTTTTCCCTATCACATTACAGACTCTACAGTGGTTTATACATCTCAGGAAGAGTTAATGCATAAACTAGATGAGATAAGTAATATGTGAGGTTCCCAAAGACCCCAATCAGATCTGCTAAACATAAGGAAAATCAGACTGTCCATTGCTATGGAAATCTGACCTGTCATTCTAGCCTCATCCTTCCAGAAAAGGTTCCCTTTTTTTTTTTTTTTTTTTTTGGGGGGGGGTCCTGGGGATTTACTCCCAGGGCACTTAACCGCTTGCAGTCCTCCTGTCTCAGCCTCCCAGGTTGCTGGGATTACAGGTGTGTGCCACCACGCCTGGCTAAGAGATTCCCACTTAAACCCTAAATTTCAGTATAGCTATTTACTAGTCTTTAATTATGACTGCTTGAGTTTCTGTTTGTTGTTTCTTACCTGCTGACTGTTTACTTCTTGTCTGGCTCCAGAACATGCATCTTTAGGCTCTTTTACTACTGCTAACACCTTGGAAAAAGAAATGAGACTTTTCAGTGATAAACTAGTAACTAGTTGCAAGCTAGCTCTGTCCCAGGAGCCTCCATCCAAGGCTTTCTTATTTCCTTATTACCCTATTTGGGGGAATTTTCCTGAAGAAGCAGGAACCTCCCTAACTGCTGACAAGATTGCTTTGTGAAGTTGGGCAAGTTAGAAAGTTAAAAGAGTCTGGAATACCAGAAAGTGCTAGAATTCCTTTTTGCATAAAAGTTTTGGCATTTGGGAAGGATCTTTTTTATTAGCCCGTGTATCAATGTTTTCAGTCTTTGGAATGTCCTCTTTCCTATTTCCCATGCCTCCACTGGGTTTCTTAAGGATTTTTCCTTAGTTGGTTTGGTTCATTTTTGTTTACATTGTACTTACACCTTCCTATACTCCTTTTCCCCTCCAACTGCCCATTTTTGCCTCTTCACATTTCTGACTCAGAGATACTCAGAGTTGGGGTCTTTTCTCCTCTTAGTTTCTTTGTATTGCATTATGACTAATGTTTGGATCCTAGAGTCAGGCAGACTTGGATTAGAATCTGTCACTTAGCAGTTATGTAGTTTTGGGTAAATGGTTTACCTTCTCTAAATTTGTTACCTCCTGTGCAAAATGTGATTGCTATTTTAACTACATCAGAGATAAAAATGGTATACCCAGAATCATCTAGGAAGGTTTTTTCCCAATTAAATACATAAGGTTCCTATCCAAAACCTACTAAAATGGTTGATGGGAACTCAAAACATAGAGTGTGGTTTCATTTGTTATTTTTTACACAGCCCAGGTGATTTTTCAGATGAAATGACTGGATTTGTAAAGAAATTACTCTAATATACATTGAGTATTTATTTAGCGCAGTCCTTGGCATAGAGTAGAAATGCAGTAAACATCAGTGATGATTTTTCAAAAGGACCTTTTCTCCCACCTACCAATCTTCAGGAGCTAGGAAGCTGCTTTTAAAATATATTCAAATGCTAAGAACCACTGCTACTCTAGAGAATGTACTTTAGGATTTGGAATAATCTTTTATGAAATGAAAGCTGGTTTCTAAAATATCCTTTTTGGGACTGGAGGTGTAACTCAGTGGTAGAGTGTTAGCCTAGCATGTGTGATGCCCTGGGTTAATCCCTCAGCACTGCCAAAAAAAAAAAAAAAAGATAGATAGATCTCTACATACACACACACACACACACACACACACACACACACACACACACCATACACACATACACAAACATATATACATACATCATTTTCAAATTGTTAAACTTTGACAATTGCTGGGAATTTATAGGTATACGGTACCATGCTCACCCTGACCTAGTTTTTAATTAAGGCAGGTAGTCCATTAATTCCATTTCTAAGAATTTATCTTATAAATAAGCTCATATATGTTTGTGGCTGTACTACCAAAACATTGAAAGGATATCAATATATATATATTTTATAAAAAGATATATATATCTTTATTTTTTCTTCCTGAATGGTGAGAGCTGTGGGTAATCCATTGTTTTCCTAATTAATCCCCTAGGAAGATCCATGATTTTTGAATCTCAAGTGAAATTTGTCATATATTCTTAGCTAAGAAGCAGGAGTGATAGGTCAGCCCAAGAACCAGCCTCACCTTCTACCTGCAGATTGAAGGGGGAAGAGAATTTGAATGCTATTTAAACCCTAAAGTCTGGGGTACTCTAAAAAACTGAAATGAAAATATCTGTTCTTTTTAGGCCTTGGAGAAAGATCATTATGTGCATATTCTAATTCAAGAATTCTCTAAAGCCAAGTTCTCCCTTAGTCAGCCATTCTGTCTTCCAGTGATAACTTGACGCATGTAACCATTAACAGGACTGGCTTTGGGAGGATCCTGAACCTCCAGTGGTAAGGATGGTGATGAGAGTCCTGGGCATTCTAACTTGGCTGTTGTGTTACAGAAGCAACATCCAGGGCAGCGTCATCTGCAACAATGCTGTGATCGAGAAGGGAGCAGACATCAAGGACTGTTTGATTGGAAGTGGCCAAAGGATTGAAGCCAAAGGTAAACCAAACCCAAGCTTCAATCACAGATGTGTTCTTTTCTTTGCTTTTTTTTTTTTTTTTTTTTTTCAGTGCTAGGGATCAAACCCAAGACCTTGTGCATGCTAGGCAAGCTCTCTACCACCACCACTGATGCCATTTTTTAACACTAGCAGAGATAATACAAAGTGGAGAAGATGTGGGAAACAAGCTCATACACTACAGATGGGAATAAAAATTTAAAAAGCCATCTTTGGAGAGCAATTTACATTGTTTTCAAATTGTTAAACTTTGACTTAATTCTGTTTCTAAGAATTTATCTTAAAAAAAAAAAAAAAGAATTTATCTTATAAATAAGCTCATACATGTTTGTGACTGTACTACCAAAACATTGAAAGGATATCAAGGGGCTGGGATTGTGTTCAGTGGTGGAGTGCTCGCTTAGCATGCATGAGGCACTGGGTTTGATCCTCAGCACCACATAAATGTAAAATAAAGATATTGTGTCCACTGAAAACTAAAAAATAAATATTTAAAAAAAGAAGAAAGAAAGGATATCAATAAATCCAATGGCCAGATTAGCACCAGTACTTTACAATGGCTTTGGACATGAAACTGGGCCAGTAATGCAGCAAAGACTCCGAAACTACCTAGCTCTGGCCAACTGAAGTCCATGAGTGCATCATCTGACCTGGTACAGGGTTTTGTTTGTTTGTTGTTTGGGGCAGGGGTTGAGGGGCAGGTACTAGGGATTGAACCTAGAGGCAGTGGTACTCTACCAATAAGCTACATCCCCAGCCCTTCTTTATTTTTATTTTGAGACTGAGTCCGGTTAAGTTTCCAAGTTTGGCCTCAAACTTGCAATCCTCCTGCCTCACACTCCCGAATTGCTGGGATTACAGGTACACGGTACCATACTCAGCCTGACCTAGTTTTTGATTAAAGGAGGTAGTCCCTACATTCCTGGCATGGGAGAGAGTTTGCAAAATACAACACTTGAAAGCCATTCTCAACTAATTAGAGGAAATACTGTAAACTCTGCTGTTGGCTTGCTCTGCTCTGCAGAAAGACTGATAGTACCTCAGAGACATACAAAAACCAGGTGGGGGCTGGGGATGTGGCTCATGTGGTAGCATGCTCACCTGACATGCATGAGGCACTGGGTTCAATTCTCAGCACCACATAAAAATAAAATAAAGATATTGTGTCCACCTAAAACTAAAACTAAATATTTTAAAAAAAAAACCAGGTGGTCAGGAAAAATTTCAGTTGTCTTTAAATGGCTGGATTTTGTTCCTGTCTCTGTGTGTGTGTGTGTGTGTGTGTGTAGAGTGCCAGGAATAGAATTCAGGGCCTCCCAAATGCTAGGCAAGCACTCTACCACAGAGTTACACCTCCATACCTGACTGAATGTTTTTAACAAAAAGTTGACAAAACTCAAAATCAATTTTAAAAAAGGCAGATTGCTTTGGGAATTATTCCTAACCCTAAAGTAGGGTAAGATAGTGGGGTTGCTGAAGAAATAAATTCCACAAATTCTGTAGAATTCACCTCATTTTCCTTTTCTCCAGTGAACATGCCATCTTTTATTTTAAAGATGAGGTCTTGCTTAGTTGCCCAGAGTGGTCCTAAACTTTTATGTTCACATGATCCTCCTGCCTCAGGCTCCTGAGTACTAGGACTGCAGGCATACATCACAGCACCTGGCTTCCTCTTCCATTTTTTAAAGTTACATGTCTCCCTTTTGGGCTTGAGAATCCAAAAAACTTGTGATCCCAAATACTCGGGAAACTATTTGAGGATTTGAGGATTGCAAATTGGAGGCCAACCTGGGCAAAGTCATGAGACCCTATCTCAAAATTTTAAAAAGGGCTAAATGTATCTCAGAAATAGAGTGCTTCTGGTTCAGTCCTCAATATTGAAAAAAAGCAAATTCCTAGCCAGTTGCAACACTCAAGAACTATTACTATCGCTGGTTATAGTGGTACATGCTTATAATCCCAGAGACTAGGAAAGAAGAGGCAGAAGGATCACAAACAAATTCAAAACTAGCCTCAGCAAGACCCTCAAAATAAAATATAAAAGGGACTGGAAATCAGGCTGTGGTTGTAGCTCCATGGTAGAGCGCTTGCCTAGCATATGTGAGACCCTGAGTTCAATTCTCAGCACCATATATAAATAAATAAAATAAGGTCCATTGACAACTAAAAAACATATTTTTTTAAAAAAGGGGGAGCCAGGCACAGTGGCACATGCCTGTAATCCCAGCAGCTCAAGAGGCTGAGATAGGAGGATCACAAGTTCAAAGCCAGTCTCAGCAATGGCGAGGTGCTAAGCAACTCAATGAGACCCTGTCTCTAAATAAAATACAAAAATAGGTCTGAGTGATCCAGTGCCTCTGAGTTCTATCTCCAGTACCCACCCCCCCAAAAAAAGTACTGTTACTATGGATGACCTTGACAAAACTATCTACTCAGATCCTCACCAACAAAGAGCTTCAAAGTTCCCAATTTTCCTCATATAGAGGAATTACAGGAAAAAGTGTTCATCCTAAGAGGTAATACTGTCCCCTTTCCAAATTCTTTAACACAGTCATTATATCCATAGCAATTTTTTACACCAAAAATGTGACTCTCATAACCCAGATGTAGGCTTTGCTGCCACTTCTTAGCACTACCAGGAGAACAAATCCCACCCCCACTTTTGAATAACTTCATGCCTGCCAAGCACATACTCCACCACTGAGCTACTTCCCCAGTCCACAGGCCTTCTTATAACAACTCTGGCTTTTCTCACCCGATCACAATACTCTCAGTGATTATCTCTCAAAAAATCCTATCAGCTCAAGCAGTAGATGGCCACAACCAACAGTTAAAACCTGGAAGGTAGCCCAGTGTAGAGGCACATGCCTATAATCCTATCAACATGGGAGGCTGAGGCAGGAGGATCACAAGTTCAAGGCCAGTCTCAGCAACTTAGTAAGGCCATCTAAAAATAAAAGGGCTGAGGATGTGGCTCAGAGGTAAAGTACTTCTGGGTTCAATCCCAAGTACCCCCCGACCAAAAAAAGAAAAAACCTGGAAGACTAATTGGATGCTTCATCTGAGTCTCTTCTGTCAATGATGGAACTTGGATCACTACATTATTAATCATATAATCAGTCCTTCAGCCATGAAAGCAGACCTTATTGTAGATCAAGGTCTTGATATATACATGACATAAGCCAAGTCTTCCTGGCTAGCAGAAATCCTTCCTAGTTTCCTAACAGTGCAGCTTTTCATTTGCCATATATTATTCCTTTCTGTCCCATTGATTTTTTTCCGCAATTTACCATCCTTCCTTTTAGTGTTCCTTTAGGGATTTTTCTCAACCTAATTCCAGCCTAGAGCTTTACCACTGTATTTACTGAAGCCTGCTTCCAACCCTGGCCAAGCAGAACTAGATCTGCAGGTTTCCTTCAACTTATACTATGAAATTACATCTACCCCAGCATTCTAGATACATTCTCCCCTGAATCCCAGTAAGCAAGATCCTATATGACACCCAGGCCAAGAATAGACCAGAGGAAAGAGGGGAGAGTAGGAAGGGGGGCCCTTAGAGTGTGGCAGAGAAGAAAAGGTTGTTTGCCCCAGCCAGGCACCTCTGGTCTAAAGCACTGAGGTCCAAGAAAAGTGTGAATTGAGACTGAAACTATCTTCACAACAGTCCATTGTCCCTGGCCAATAGGAAGACTGGATGAAGGAAGAGCTAAATGTGAGTGTATGTGAGGTGATGAGTCTGACTTATAGAAGAATAAAGTGTAAAAGGAGCTTTGGGAGGTACCCTAGGAAACTAGTCGAAGAAGCATTTTCTTTTTCTTTTTCTCTTTTTTAATACGTGGACACAATATTTTGTTTATTTTTATGTGGTGCGAGGATCAAACCCAGTGCCTCACATGGGCAAGGCAAGTGCTCTGCTGCTGAGCCACAACCCTAGCCCAAAGAAGCATTTTCTTTGTTCTTTTTTGTTTAGTCTTTCCTTGGATATGGAGCCTGACAGTTACTCACTCGCCCTAAAGAATTTAGCAATCTAAGCACTAACTGGGCCTCCTTCCCATCTTTATCACTAAAGGAAGCAGATGGCTATGAAAGATTAAAAGGAACATCTTCTAGAGAAGGTGTACACAAACCCAGTATTCTGATGAATTTTTTGGTTTTGTTTTTAAGAGTATTATAGTTACATTTAGTAGTTGGGTTCATTTTGACAAAACCTTACGCATGTGGAATTTGATTTCAGTCTCCATTCCCCCATCCTTTCCCTTTTCTCCTCTCTCCTCCTATTCTCCTTCTTCTACTCTCCTGATCTTCTTTTCACTCACTCACTTATTTTATTTATTTGTTTATTTTTGGTACCAGGGATTGAACCCAGGGGCACTTAACTACTAAGCCACATCCCAGCCTTTTTAATTTTTTTATTCTGAGGCAGGGCTTTGTCAAGTTGTTGAGACTAGCCTCAAACTTGTGATCCTCCTGCCTCAATCTCCCAAGTCACTGGTATTACAGGTTTGCACCAACATTCCCAGCTAACTCACTGACTTTTTTCAACAGCTCTCTTCAAAAGATGGTATTACAGTAGCCACCCTTTACCTGCAGCTTTGCTTTCCATAGTTTCAGTTATCTGCAACCAACCATAGGCCAAAAATATTAAATGGAAAACAGAAATAAATAATTCATAAGTTTTAAGGGGCTGGGGTTGTGGCTTAGCAGTATAGCACTCGCCTAGCACGTGCAAAGCGCTGGGTTTGATCCTCAGCACCACATAAAGATAAATAAATAAAGGTATTGTGTCCAACTACAACTAAAAAATAAATATTGAAAAAAAAGTTTTAAATTGCATTCTGTTCTGAGTAGCATGATGAAATCTCATGCTGTCCCACTCCATCCCACCCAGGATGAGAATCATCCCTTTGTCCAGCATATCTATGTTGTAAATACTGCATGCCTCCTCCATATGTAATAGCCATCTTGGTTATCAAATCCACTCTCAGGGTATTTCGGTGCTTGTATTCAAGTTGTACTTACCAAGTAGCCTAATTCTATGGCACAATGCCTGTGTCTTTCACCTCACTCATCCTATCATGTATGCATTGTATCATCTCATATCATCTTAGGAAAAATGGTGAATACAGTAAAATAAGATATTTTGAAACAGAGCTACATTCATATACCTTTATTATTATAATATGTTATTATAATAGTTCCACTTTATTGTTAATTGTTAAATAATTTATTGTTAATTTACTGTGCCTAATTTTTAAATTAAACTTTATCCTGTGTATATACACATATATATAGGAAAAAACATATAAAGATTTGGTGCTGTTTGCAATTTCAGGCATCCATGGAAGAACGAAGTATCTCATTTATCATTTTAGCCTCATTTCTTCTCTTTTCTTTCCTCTTATTTTCCCTATCCTCTGTGCACACCACAGTATTTTGTGTTCCCCATTCTCACATTCCTATGTCTTTGCCTATGCAGTTCCAACAGCCTAGAATATCTTCCCTTTGACCACTGCCTGAAAAACCTTTGTTCATCCTTTAAGATCCAGTTCTAGGTCTCCTACTTATGCTTCCCAAAGGCAAGTATATAGTTAGTCCCATCCTTCTGTGTGGGAAGATGCTATCTCTTTCATAGCCCCTTTGGCATGTTGCAGTTCTAAGAGCTTCTCAAGAACAGAACCACAATCAAATGTTTGTGAACACAAAATTAGAAACAATTGGATTTAAAATGACATCTTTTGCTGCCAGTTCTCAGAAAAACCCTTTCCTTTTCTTTTGTAGCTAAACGAATGAACGAGGTGATCGTGGGGAATGACCAGCTAATGGAAATCTGAGTTCTGAGCAAGTCAAATTTCTTCCTTTTGGCCCCCAAAACTCCAGATGTTGGCTGGCCCATTTGTTTGACTTTATATTTATTTCCTAATAAAGAAGGGCTTCCAAAGACATGCTGGAGAGTTGTGGAGCAGTCCTAGGCTCTGTGTCATGTTGTCTCCAGGTATTCACAGTGCGAGTTCACGGGTCATGTTTAAACACCATCTAGAGGAAGTGTGTGAACAGAATAGCCACAGTAGCCTAACTCTTGTACCAAAGTTATCAACTAGGGGAGCACCTGTACAGTAAAAAAGCTCCTATTAGTGCAACTTTCTGACTGGCCAACCCAGCCCAGTCCATAAAGCAACTTCCACCTAAAAAGAGATGGAATTACTTCAGTCTCTGACCCTAATCACTCTTTCTAGACCCATAGGCCTAGTGGATGGCAGTACCTCCCCTGACCATCAGCCTAGGACTTACTGTCTTGCTTCAATACCTGCTACACAGATTCCCAGCATCTGCCACCACCCTGCTCACCCCCATTCATTCACTCCAACCCTCCCAGCCTCAACTATTGTCTCTTGGAGGCTCTTAAAGCAAGAAGGAGAGCAGACCTTGCCTAGACAGCTAGCCTATCCCCAGTGGTTGTCATCGAGGCAGAAGCATGGACATCCATGACATGAGCCAAGCCAGATCCCTTTCCACCTCCCATTGGTGAGGTCTGCTCAGCCTGGTAAGGAAGAGCCTGTAACTAATATCGTGGTTTGAAATTCTCCCTGCCTGATCTCCAGCTGCACTCCTTTATGTCCTAATTATATAGACATTCCTGCCTCAGATAATGAAGAAATGTGATTTCTATATTCATAGCCCTCTGGAGTCCAAGCCACACTTCCATCAGCCAGTCCTGCTCCTAAACATAAGTACACTCTGCTCTTGTCTCTCCCTGCACCGCTTTTACAACCTGCAGGTGTTTGGTGGAAGATAAAAGTGGCTCCTCGGGTGATATTTCACCTCCTAGAATTATCAAAGTAAAGGTTTCTCTTGATGTCCTCACTGTGGGTGGCAGTAATTATAAAGAATGGTTTGAAATACTGGTTTCTACATTACTTAAAAAATATCAAGGCTCTCAAGTTCACTTGAGTAATCTTGCCCGGTCTTAGTGTTGTTTCTCATTGAACTTGTGAGAGACTAGACCAGCATTCCTACCCTGGGGGAGCTCCACCTCCATCGGCCTTCTTGGGAGCTCCAGAGCTGCACATTCCTCTCCCTGGTTAAGACAAGGTTCCTGAAAGATTGCCCTAATCAGACAGGAGCTGAAATGGCCTAGCAGAAGTGGCTAAAACCAGTAGGACTAAGGGAGATATCGGGATAAAGAGCTGAAGTGGTGCCCAAAATGGTCACTTTTGGAACTGAAATGAAATTTGTTGGCCCTGATGGTGCTGAAGACAGAGTCCTGGACTGGGTGGAAGAAGACTTGGCCTTTGTAATGTTTTTGATTTTAGCTACATCACTGCCTTTCTTTTGACCCTGAGTTTCCCCATCTGTAAAAGGAGAGATGTGCAATGGGAAGGCCCTTCCCATTCTCAGGTTTTGTCTCCTTTCTCAGATCTTTCTGACTATTAGGGTCTGGGAAGCCCAAGAGGTCAGAAAACTTCTTGATCACAGAAAGGGGGTGGAGCTGGCTAGGTTTGGAGGAAGAGTTGGGTAGAAGAACTGTCCCAGAGCCCTGCTATGCCCCTTTCTGTCCTTCCCCACTGATCCCTTTGAACCCCTGACAGGGAGGTAGACGAACACCTTTCCCCTGCCTTCCTATTGCACAATTCCATTAAGCAGTCCCTGCACCAAGGAAATAAGGGAACTGGAGCAGAGAAGGTAAGAGTTCCCAGAGGAAGGCCTCACTGAGTCTGAGTCCCAGCTGGGAGCAGCCCCCAACTCAGGACACTGACATTCCCTGACAACTCCAGGATGCTTTGATTTTTCTTTTTGCTCTACTAGTCTGCTGCAGACAGGGATTTTTGTTTCCTTTTGGTAGCAGCTACAGAGAGGTTGTGTCTGTAATATAGGGAGCAACTGAATGTTCACTGGCTGGCCAGCCAGGCAGGTAGAAGAGTTGATAGGGTCTGCCCTGCCTCTCCCAGCAATGCTTGATGAAGGAAGTGGAGGAAAAAAGGATCAAGGGGGCCTTCAGTACTCAGGGAGTACTCTGAAGAGGTGCTGAGAAACAGTCCTGAGAACTTGCCAACAGACAAAATGTGTGGCTACTACTGCAGGAACTCTCTTCCCCTTAATACCTCATCCCTGCCTGCTGGCAAGAGCTCCCTGAGCCTATAAGGAGACTGACTGCAGCTATTGCTCTCCAGATTTTTTTCGAAGGCCAGAGGCTGAACTTCCCAGTCCTTCAATGCATCCCCATCCCTTCAATGCATCCCAGATAGAGAAAAGGCCTATTGTGTTTAGCATAGCCCCAAGATCAATCTAGGGACCTGCATAGCTTAATTTAGAGGCTGTTTCTATTTCAGGACAGTTACAGGGTATACTTTATTTGTCCATAGCCATCATCTTCCCTAAGAAATTACATAATCAGAGCTTTGTGTGCTGTCTTCTAAATAGTTAAATATAAACCTGGCCTGCAGCTTCCAGCACTTGGGAAGCTGAGGCAGAAGGATCACTTGAGCCTAGGAGTTGAAGACTAGACTGAAGACCTTAGCTAAGACCTCCACCCTAGCTCAAACAAAGCAAACTAAAACACTAAATAGTTAAATGTGTCTGAGGGAGAGGTACAGGAAAGACCACCCAGAAAGAAGGTCTAGAAAGCTTAGCTATGATGAAGCTGGCTAGGAGGGAAAGAGGCTGGGCAGAGAACACATTCTATTAGAGGCCAGGATGACTTGTCCTTGGCCTGAACTGTCTTCCACCACCCAGAGGGATTGCATCAGGGTTCTTCCATGGAAAATGAGGAGTTGATGCTTTGGCTCATCACCTCTCTTCCCCATACTCAAGGTGAAGGGTCATTTGCTGATCTCTTTATTAGCCTCTGGCACCCAAGATTTGATAGATGCTATTGTCTTGAAGGGAGTGGGCATGTATTCCCAGGCTTGGCCCCTAATGTAATGGGTGGGTATGGGAGTAGCCCAGAGCCACTGCTTTCCTCCTCTACATATCAGGCTCATTCACTCTGCCTGTCCCAGATAACAGAAGCCACCAAAAACAGGGTAAATGAGAAACCTGGGGGAATGCCAAGGAATGAAATCCTGCCCTGGCTCTCTGTAATTCCCACACGGACCTTCCCCTAAAGCTAGACTGGTCACTTTCCTCAACACTGCATGTGAGAATGTACTCCACCTCATTTTTCCTGTCACTTGTCTTTGGCCATATATCTTATCTCACTTAATCCTTATGTCAGTGTCATAGATAATTTGACTTTCCCAAGATCTCACAGCCAGTAAATGAAAGATTCAGACCTTGAACCATGTTTTTTCCTTTTAGATTCTGTCATCTCCCACCTTTCCTGCAGTTTTTCTCACTTCTGATAAACTTCCTCAGTACCTCAGCACACACACAGTGGTTCCCCTCTTGGTCTCTGTTCTCCCCTCAGCCTATAAACTCCATTTTTAAAGATTTAAAAAATAAAACAGATACCCTACAACCTCTAGACCTCCACAAAGGGTTTAAACACACAAAAGACCCCAAGACTTATTTGTCTCATGAATCAGTAATTAGATTTAATCCTCGGTAATAAATAAATAATTTGATTAAATTGCTTCTATCCTTTGTTATTCTTCAGAAACTGTCTCTGGTTTGGGCCCAAGACACACATATCCTCATCCAGTGGAAGTGACAGTGAAGTAAGCCCACTCAATGGGAAGCAGGTTGCCTGCAGAGGGGAAAGAGGAGTTTCTTTATTCCTCCTGTTATTTACCTGGGGTCTCTGGCTTTAACTGTACCTGAGCTCAGCTGCATTCAGGAAATCATTTTGTTGAGAGAAAGAAAGGTTATTTTGGAGCTTGCCACAGCCAGAGGGGACTAAGCTTTACTGAGGTTGGAACTGCAGACCTGCTTGTCTCACATTATTCTTTGGACTGATTGGCAAGAGATTTTCTCAGTAGGCAGGCCCTGCCTTGGAATCATCCATTAAAATGCTGGACTTTCTTTATATACAGAGTTACAAAAAAATGGTGCTGTGAATGGATAATTATGAATGTAATACACTCCACTATTGTCATGTATATAAGAAATAAAAAAGAAATGCTGGACTTTGCCACAATTGTTAGTGGTAGAAGCAGAATAAGTTCCAAGGCCCAGGTGTTTCAAATCTATTTCTCCATGGACTTTATGTCTTGCAGAGTCTGGTAAGAAGGAAGATCTCAAGAGCTGCTTAAAGAAAAGCAGGTCTTCTCTAAGTCCCAGTGACATCCATTGCTAATCTTAGGCCATTCACTGTCTTTAACTACAGCCCCAAGGCAATATAGGGACCTGTAGCCTAGTTTAGACTGTTTGTGTTTCCAGAAATTTGCTAGGAGTATAGAGTGGGACCCACTCCTCTATGACAGGGAGGAAGAAAATACTGTGCACATATTCAGTTACCACTTGGCCAACAGTATTGTATACAATAGTTCCTCCCCATTTTGCTGGATGAATGGACAAATGGAAGCAGCAAACTTGTTAGGTATTCACCCCCTCGACCTGAAGTTTCTCTTTCCCTAGAACTGAGGTTCAGAAGAGGTGTTCACACAAATTTCCAAAAAGTAGATTGGCAGTGTACAGCAAGATCATGAAAACGTTCATACTTTTTGACCCAAACAACCTTATTTCTGGGTATATGTCCTCAGGACATTCTGCAAATGATTGTTACAATGACTGTAGTAACATGAAATGTTTATGATGTAATGATAAAAAAAAAAAAAAAAAGTCTGGGACTGGGGATATGGCTCAAGTAGTAGCATGCTCGCCTGGCATGCATGAGGCGCTGGTCCCATCCTCAGCACCACATAAAAATAAAATAAAGATATATATTAAAAAAAAAAAAAAGTCTGGAAGAATTGACCAAGAACTTGGCTAGAGATAATAGTACTTGTGCTAGAATAATGAATTTATTACAGATTTTTTTCTCTTTCCCAAACTTTACATATTGGAATATTGATTTTTATTCTACTTTGCCACTCAGGGTTAATTGGTCAGGAACCCAACAGAAACAGCACACTGAGATGAGATAGTTAGAGGAAATACTTCCTCTTCCCCTGTTTCCAGTCCTTGACACCCTGGTTTATTCAACTCTCAATGATTCATTCAATGATTATTGAGCACCTATTTACTGTCTAGTGAGGAAAGCAGACTTTCAAGTACTGTACATAAAATATTTCACCATAAATGCAATAACACATATACATTGAGTGTTATGAGGAACACAAAGAAGCAATTATCTGCCAGGAGGGAGATGTGACAAGGAAGGCTTCAAAGAGGTTAATTGGTTCAAGTTGTTTTGAAGATAATCTGCCAAGACAAAAGGACCACATGTACAAAGGCAAGAACGCTTGGAACATCATGATGTGTTTAGGAAATTATAGGTGACTTTTCAGAGCTAGAGGGAACACTGGATGGGTGAGAGGTAGCACCTATGAGGAAAAAAAAAAAAAAAAAAGCTATAATGTATACAGGGCCCTGTGCTTCAAGCAGACCTTATGCTTTTGGAGCTGTCATCAAATTTGCATTTTAAATGTCTCTGGCTTCCGTGGCGGGTGTACTGAAGGGAGCAAGAACGAAAGCTGGGAAGAATAAAAAGAAGTCTTTGGGGTTTGGCCGGATCGGGAAGAAAGTGTGGTGCTAACTGGGCCAGCAGACGCTCTTTCTCAGCCCCCGCCTCTCCTGAATTTAGCTTACCCGCTCCCAGGTCTCCCTCCCTTCTCCTCCCCGAGGGCCCCGCGGGCGGGCGAGGCAAGGCCTGGGGTGGCCCTGCCTGGGTGGTCTCCTGCCCCGCCCCCTGCGGCGCCGTTACCTAGCAGCGGATCCGGCTGCTCCGCTCCGGGTGATTTGCCTGCCCCTCAGCCAATGGGAGGGCGTCGCCCCGGCCCGCTCCCTTTTTCTGGGACTCCAGCCGCCTTCCCGGCACTGCAGTCGCCTCCTAGAGCTGCGAGGTGCTGCTCAGAGGCCCGCCAGTTCCACCTACACGCGAACCCACTTCGGCGGTCCAGAGTGCCTTCTCGCCGCGCCCCGGGCCCGCACAGCCCCCCGCTCCCCCTCTCACAGCCGCCCCTGCACATTTGCACCCCACAGTGTCACCCACGCCTGAGCCCTCGCGACCCCACTGAAGCCCCACAAGGGGTCCCGCGGTACAGGGGGCCAGGCTAGCCTATGGGAGCGCCGAAATAACACAGGTTGGGGGCGTCCGCGCCCCCCATCCCCGCCAGCATGGCTCAGCCACTGCCTCCCCGAGAACTGCCACCTGGCTACACACCCCCGTCTCGACCCGCAACACCTCAGGTGAGTAGAGGGGAAACGAAGAAGGAAGGGTGGGGTCTTATGTCACCGGGGCCTCTGCCGGGTGTGATGGCTTTAAATGTGTCCTTTGGTGTTCCTGTTTGAAGACAGGTTAGAGCTAGCATAGCTGTGCAAGTTGTATGTATGTGTGGGTTTAACCTCCGTGTCCACATGACAGCAGGTGTGTGTGTGTGTGTGTGTGTGTGTGTGTGTGTGTGTCCTATTTTCAGAAAATGGGTCTGTGCCTTCCTCAGGTGTTGTGGGAAGGTAGAGGGGAATAGCGTTAAATCTTACAATCTAAGCCTATGTCTGCAGGTGCTCCCTGCCCTACCTCAAGAAGCATGGGCTTGGCAGAGGGTGTATACAGGGAGAGAAGGGAAGGCTTTCTTGCTGTTACAGTGACACCTGACTGACCCTTCTCTTTCTGTCCCAGATCCTAGCTGGGAGCCTGAAGGCTCCACTCTGGCTTCGTGCTTACTTCCAGGGCCTGCTCTTCTCTCTGGGCTGTGGGATCCAGAAACACTGTGGCAAAGTGCTCTTCCTAGGATTGTTGGCCTTTGGGGCCCTGGCACTGGGTCTCCGCGTGGCCGTTATTGAGACAGACCTAGAACAGCTCTGGGTGGAAGGTGAGTTATGGACACTAGCTATAGCTGCTTGGGCACTTTAAGCCCAGGACAAGAACAGGGCAAGGAGCTGGCCACTGAGCCCTAGCAGGCCTGGCCAAAGATCTAGAGGGGAATCTATGGCCCAGAGTCTGTACACCTGGGCATGTTGGAGCACCTGTACCATAACTACAGGTGATAGCATCCTTTAATGTGTATGTTGAATTCGTTTATCTGTGATTATATGTATTTATTTAGCATTTTTTGTCAACCTTCTCTGTGTATATTTTTATGGTATAACAGCAACTAGAATAAGACTCATCTTTCAGTATTAAGGAAAATAAAATATGTGCTAGGATAACTATGTAATAAAAGCAGGATATGATTATGATGTGTAAGAGAAGGCAGAGAAGCCAGGCATGGTGGCACACACCTGTAATCCTAGCAACTTGGGAGACTGAGGCCACCTGAGCAACTTGGTAAGACCCTGCCTCAAAATAAAATTTTAAAAAAGGTCTGTGGATGCAGTTCAGTAGTAGAGCACTTTCTCAGCATGCTAGGTCAGGGTTCAGTCCCCAGCACAGCCAAAAACAAACAAACACACAAAGCAGAGAGAGGTGACTTCTGACTAGGAAAGTTAG
Source organism: Marmota flaviventris (assembly GCF_047511675.1). NCBI lineage: Eukaryota > Metazoa > Chordata > Mammalia > Rodentia > Sciuridae > Marmota > Marmota flaviventris. Next base: position 34,529,579 of record NC_092507.1, on the reverse strand, counting down.
GACTATAGTTCCAGCTACTCACGATGCTGAGGCAGGAAGATTGCTTAAGCCCAGAAATTCAAGGCCACTCAGGGGAACATAATGAAACCCTGTCACAAAAAAAAAAAAAGAAAGAAAGAGATAAAGAAAGAAGATTTTGGACCAGAAGTCTGGGAAACTGAATAAACCATCTGGCAAGCCTCTGGGGAAAGGGGTCATGCACCCAGGGATCCTGCAACTAGTAAGTAGAGAAGCAGCGCAGACTCTACTTTGAGGTTAGACGGGATCAAATCCTCACTTTCTAATGGAAGCATTAGTAAAAGTAACTTCTTATTAATATTTTTAGCATGAGACCTGGTTTTGGGACAGCCCTTTGACAGAGTTCAATTTTGCTCTGTTCTTCCCTGGGAAATTTGTATTTGTGGGCTACTCTAGACCTCTCTCAGCCCTGGCCTATGCTCAAGGGCAGGGCCCAGGTTGAAGTCTCACACCCTTGAGTTATTTCAAATGCTGGCAAGTCCTAGGATCCAGAGCAGATGTTTCTTAGAGTCTGCCTGCCTGTTGGTCTCCCACACCCCACCCCACCCTACCCCTTTCCTCTGCAGATTCTCATACACTCATGCTTTAGGCCAGCCCTGGGGTCCAGAGCAGATGTTTCTTTCTGCCTGCCTGCCCCCAGCCCCAATATACACATGCACATACACATACCTCCACTCAAATCACCGCTGCCTGGGTGGTCCCAAATGACTTGGATTTCCTGCCACAACTGAGGCAGTTTCCCTTTCCTTCCTCTTTCTCTGTTCCCCTGATCTTCTCCATCTAAACACTGCTTGAATTTCCAAGTTTCATTATCCTCTCTTCTGCCCTCCAGCACAGGAAGGGATAGACACCACCAGTTTTTATAAAAGCATGGTAGCCAATTCCTAGACCCTTTTTTCCCCAGCCCTTTTTATTTTTTTATTTTGAGACATGGTCTCCCTGTGTTACTTAGGGTCTTGCTAAGTTGCTGAGGCTGACCTCAAACTTGCATTTCTCCTACCTGAGCCTCTCAAGTAGCTGGGATTACAGGCATGCAGCGCTATGCCCAGCCTTAAACTGTTTTCCCTTATTACAGATATCACTCCGTCCTGTGTTGGTTGAGGGTGAGGTAAAAGCAGGATATTGGCTATCAGAGTTCAAGGTTCTCCCCAGTTTTGCCATGGTGAGACTTGGAATTTGACTTGTTTGCCTTTCCTGAACAACTTACTTTCTTTTTTTTCTTTTAGAATGGCCCCCGGGCCTTGTGCATGCTAAATAAGTGCTCTACCACTGAGCTACACCCCTAGCCCTGGTTAACCTTAAAACCAAAAGGCTCAGAGGAAGATAGTTCTCTAAAATAAAAAATCACAGCATGTAGGCCAAATTATATTTACTGGAATGAGACAGAGATAGTTTGAAATTGGAGCTATTCTTAAAGATAAGAAATAGGGGGCTGGGGTTCTGGCTCAGTGGTAAAATGCTCACCAAGCATGTGTGAGGCACTGGGTTCGATCCTCAGCACCAAATAAAAATGAAATAAAGATATTGTATGTCCACCTACAACTAAAAAATAAATATTAAAAAAAAAGATAAAAAATAGGGCTGGAGGTATAACTCAGTGGTAGAGCAGTTGCTTTGTATGTTTGAGGTCTTGTGTTAGATCCCCAGCACTGCCAAAAGAAAGCAAAGAAGGGGCTGAGGATATAGCTCAGTTGGTAGAGTGCTTGCCTTGCATGCATAAGGCCCTGGGTTCAATTCCCAGCACCAAAAAAAAAAAAAAAAAATGCAGAGAGAGGATAAGGAATATACAGCTACTCACGAAAGCAGGGCCTGCCTATGTATCAATTGATAGAACCACCATCCATCCACTCAAGCATCTACAGCTAAATCCTTAAGAGTCTGCATCAGTTCTCACTCACCTAAATTTAACGATTTGGTTACAAAATTCTTCCCTTTTAACCACTGTCACAACAAACCCATCCTTCCTACCCTTGTGGTCACTACTCTGGTTGAGACCTTTCTCAGTCTCCTGCAAAAAACACTCCTAGAATATTCATTTAGAATATTTTTAGCCACATGAAAGAATGAAAAGAAAGGAAGACAGGTGAGGGGGAAGGAGGGAGAGAGGAAGAAGATTGATCCTCTGTAATAGGAAGTCTGGCAGTAGAGAAGTTCCAGGATGGTTAATCCAGCAGCCCAAGGACATCAGCAAGGACCCAGGTTCTTTCTATCTTTCTCTGTGCTATCTTCCGCTCCTTAGACTTTTGTCCTCAGGCGATATTATCCCAAGGTGGTTTCTGCAGTGTAAGAAAAGGAAGTCACCTCTCTTGCATCCCTTTTTAAAGTGAGGGGAAATTTTACCACAAGCCTCAATAGCTGATCTTCCATTGGGGTTCTTTGGCAAAAACTGTACCTAAATGCTCCATTTGGCAAAGGCAACAGAATTATGTGATTGGCTTCTAAGACTACCAGGTTTCACCCTCTGATGCTGGAGAGGAGTCAAAGGCCTTTCAGAAATGGTCAGTTAAACCAATCTGTTAGAAAGGAGAAAGGCAGCCAGATGTGGTGTCACATGCCTGTAATCCCAGAGGCTTGGGAGACTGAGGTGGGAGGATCACAAGTTCCAAGCTAGCCTCAGCAACTTAGCGAGTAAGCAACCTAGTGAGACCCTGTCTCAAAATAAAATAAAATAAAAAGGGCTGGGGATGTGACTCAGTGATTAATCATGCTTGAGTTCAATCCCTAGCACACACAAAAAAGAAAAAAAAAAAAAGAAAGAAAGAAAGAAAAGGAAAGAGAAAGGAAGGTAGAAGATTTGTCAACCTCACCTTCATATCTGCCTCCACACCGCCCTTGTGTTGTGTCTAGATCTGACCAAGTCAGTACCCTGCTTAGAGCCCTTCCATCAATTTCTATCAGATTCTGTAAAGTCTCTAGAATCAAATATAAGCCCCATAGCACACATTCTAGGCCCTCTTGAGCATTGTCGCCGGCTCCTCCCTAACAATATAGAAACTCTAAGCCTTTGACAATTCTCTGAATATTCTGGGTCCCGAACACCTTTTCCTGACTTCTTCCCTGGGCCAATTCTTATTTGTTAGGCGATGAAAAAGTCAGATCATCTCACATCTCTGCTCAAAACCTACTATGATTCCCATTTCACTCAAAGAAAGTCTTGAGTCCCTACAACAGCTCACTGCCCTTACGTGTGAAATTTCTGGGCCAGAAATTATGAGAATAAATATTGCAATATTGCTTTCCTCCAAATAGGATACCAAATTATACTCCCACGGTAGACACCTATAAGCCAGAAATAATTGCCATCATTTTTTTAATTTTTAGCAGACTTCAGTGGTGCACACCTGTACTCCCAGGAACTAGGGAGGCTGAAGCAGGAAGATTGCAAGTTTGAGGCCAGCTTTGGCAATTTAGTGAGACCCTGTCCTAATTTCTTTTTTTTTTCTTTTTTTTTTTTTTTTTTGTACCAGGAACTGAACTCAGGGGCACTGAGCCACATCCCTAGCCCATTTTTGTATTTTATTTAGAAACAGGGTCTTGCTGAGTTGCTTGGGGCCTCATTATGTTGCTAAGACTGATTTTAAACTTACACTGCTCCTGCCTCCACCTCCAGAGCTGCTGGAATTACAAACATGTGCCACCTGGCTCAATTTTTTTTTTTTTTTAAAAGGGTTGGCGGGGCTGGTGATGTGGCTGAAGCCATAGCGTGCTCGCCTGGCAATGCGTGCTGCCCAGGTTTGATCCTCAGCACCACATACAAACAAAGATGTTGTGTCCGCCGAAAACTAAAAAATAAATATCAAAAAATTCTCTCTTTCTCTCTCTCTTTAAAAAAAAAAATAAACAACAACAAAAAAAAAGGGTTGGTAATATGGCTTAGTGACAAAACACCCCTGGGATCCATCTCCAGGGCCACAAAGGAAAATAAATATATATATAAAATGGTAGATAGTTACTTGTTGCTGTTTAAACTTATAGGATTACCTACCAGATAGACTCCTTTTCCATGTTGGTTAACCAGTTATGTTTTCCCTTTGGTGAAGGTGCAAAAGTTTTTACCAAGCTTACTATTGATTTTGATATCCTCCTTCCCCTATTCTCCTGTTTCCTCTGTACTTACTCATAATCTTTTCTTTTTCTCTAGTTTTTTCTCATTTTTTTTTTCACTTTTGGCAATTATTGAATAACAACTCCACATCTGCACATACCATGAGCCAGGCAATTTCCTAAGTGCTTTTCCTGTATTGATTCTAAACTTACCGAGAGAGGGGCATTGTTCCCATCTTGCAGATAAGTAAATTGAGACTCAGAGAGAATAAGTAATTTGTCCAAGACACAGAATAAGTGTTGGAGCCAGGACTCAAAACCAAGTCTTCTGTACAATGGATGTACAGAAGAAAACAAAGGCTCTATTTAATACATCCTTGTTCTGATCAATACATCCTAGTTCATCTGTCCTCATATCTATCCCTTGTCAGCTGAGGTTTATATTTTCCTCTTCCTCACCCACCACCCCACCAAGAATTTATTGGTCTCACTATATATTTTTAAATGACAGTGTTTCTTTCTTTTACATTCTTATGGTTCTGTCTGGTCCACAATGATGCGATCTCCTGAGTGAGGAGATTATATGGGTTTGAAAAAGAGATTAGGGTTGGGTACAGTGGCACACATCTGTAATCCCAGCAGCTCAGAAGGCTGAGGCAGGAGGATTGCAAGTTCAAAGCCAGCCTCAGCAAAGCAAAAAACTAAGCAACTCAGCAAGACTGTGTCTCTAAATAAAATACAAAATAGGGCTGGAAATGTGGCTCAGTGGCTGAGCTCAATCCCCAGTACCACCCCGCAAAAAGAGAGAGAGAGAGATTGGGAAACTAGAGATGAGTGGTGCATATCTATAATACCAACTACCTGGGAGGCTGAGGCAGAAAAATTGCTTGAGTCCAGGGAATCAAGACAGCTGGGCAACATAGTGAGACCCTATCTCTCAAAAGAAAAAAGAAAGAGATAGAGATTGGGGACTATGATAATCCTGAATGAGACTAGAGTCTCAGAGAAGCAGCCATGTATTGGTCCCAGGAATAGGAGCAACCAGCAAAAAGAGACCCCCAGACAAGTGGAAGCAGAAGTAGGTCTGAGACCAGAACAAGTCCACAAAACTCCTAGGTTGTGGCCCTCATCTTCCTCCAAGTCATAGTTAGGTTATATCCCCTCACAATGTCCCCACCTTCCCCAGGCCCCACCAGAACTCCTTTGCCAGCATAATTCAGGACAGGACTTGAGGAATGCTAAGATCAAGGAGACTGAGGCAGGTCTGGCACCAGGAAGTCTGACTCATAGTCTGTATGATGAGGCTAATGAAGGGGATCTGGACTCCTTGGCCCACTTGATTTCACCTCTGCCAGGGCACACAAACTGCTCCCATGTACTTCCTTTCTGAGTGGGTGGAAGCATCACACTGAAAGACTGGTCCTCCCTGTCACCTGTGCCACTGTGAGGCCCATCATTACCAGACACTGCCATTCCTGACCCTTCCAGAGCAGTTTGCAGAAAGGTGTGTGAGTGTAAATCACCAGGCAGGGCAACCCGAAGGAAGAACAGCCCTGACCCAAGACGTGTTCTTTTAGAAAACCCTCTCTGCTGGCAGCTTCCCTACTGGCCCCTGTTGTCCCTCCTTGACCTGCAGACCAGAGCAGAGAGAGACAGTGAGAGTTCCTTACCAGAATACTCCTATAACCTGGCCCAGCTCATGCTGATTCTCATTTTTAAGTTTTTGCCCCAAACCAGCCAACCTATTTCATGCCTAAACCCTGGACCACACAGGAAATCCATAAAGCCGTGCAGCTGAGGTCTCCCCACTTCCCTGGCAGGACTCCAGACTCTGAGAAAAGGGGCAGACAGAAGCTTGGAAGCCAGCCAGGGCCTTAGCAAGGCCATGGGGAGAAGGCCCAGGGCCTCAGCAGTGTTTCTCCCCCTTGTCTGGGAGCCCTAGGAAGTAGGAACCTCCAAGACCCCTTTCTGCAGCTTTCTCTCTGCTCTGGCAGTGGGAAGCCGGGTGAGCCAAGAGTTGCATTATACCAAGGAGAAGCTGGGAGAGGAGGCCTCGTATACCTCCCAGATGTTGATTCAGACTCCACGCCAGGACGGGGAGAACATCCTCACGCCTGAGGCGCTTGGCCTCCACCTCCAGGCAGCCCTCACTGCCAGTAAAGTACAAGTATCACTCTATGGAAAGTGAGTCTGGCCAAGTCCCTGAGTGGCAGGGGGGGTGGGGGTGGGGGGTGTGTAAAGCGTGCTGTGGCAGTGCTGGAGTGGGATTCCCCTTTTCTGCTGATTGCCTGTGCCCCTGGCTAATGCAGGTCCTGGGATCTGAACAAAATCTGCTACAAATCGGGAGTTCCCCTCATTGAAAATGGAATGATTGAGCGGGTGAGTACTCTGGGCTCTTCCATGGACTAGGCAGAGGCAGGACATTTTCCGTAGTGTGGGAAGGCCCAAAGAGACACTGTGGCAGACACCAGAGCTGGGGCGGAGGTTAGGGACAAACCTTGGGAGGATTCAGAGGGTATCTTACAGGTTGTGGAGAAAGGAGCCCAGGGAAGGACTGATGTGGCCTGTGGTATCCCTGGCAGATGATTGAGAAGCTGTTTCCGTGTGTGATCCTCACCCCGCTCGACTGCTTCTGGGAGGGAGCCAAACTCCAAGGGGGCTCTGCCTACTTGCCGTGAGTGCTGGCACAGCTGCTCCTGGGGTCCCACTTCATCTCCTGCCAGGGACTTCCCCAGAAGAAAGGAGGGGCAGGAGTAAGGAGGATGAAGAAAATCTCGCCAAGACTTCATTTCCTCTCAGGCCAGAGCCAAAACATAGACGGCCTAAGGCTCCACACCCCCTTCTCCTCAGCTCTAAAGGAGAGGAAGACCTGTCTCATTTAGACAAACAACATAGATCTCAAGATCAACAGAGGAGAAAAAGATCCCCAGAAAGAGACTTTGCTAGGGGGAGTTGGTTAGGTATCAGCTAAGCTGTTGCCTGAGCCAGAAGAAACCTGTTGTATACAGGTGCCACTCTGGTTGCATGTTAGAACCAAGGGTGTGCAGCTTGGTATGGATGCCATGGTGCTTTTTTGGGCCCTTTCCATGTATTAAGTACATCTGTCCTGATGTCCTTGTCAGCTCCTTGTATCCATCCTCAGCTCACTGCAGCAGCCTGGTGAGCTGACGCAACCTGGTTGCTCTGAGAAGCTGAGCCTTGCACACCCTCCACGTGGAAGGACCAATAAGCACATAAGAGGAGGGTGGGGTACAGCATGGGTCCAGAGCAGCAGCTCAGATGGTGGGTATTGATCCCTGACCCTTGCTAACCATGGGTTCTCCCCCAGGGGCCGCCCTGATATCCAGTGGACCAACTTGGACCCAGAGCAACTGCTGGAGGAACTGGGTCCCTTTGCCTCCCTCGAGGGCTTCCGACAACTGCTGGACAAGGCACAGGTGGGCCAGGCCTATGTGGGGCGGCCCTGTCTGGACCCTAAAGACCTCCACTGCCCACCTAGTGCCCCCAACCATCACAACAGGCAGGTGAGCTCCAACCAGACAAAGAAAAGCTCTTTCCCTTACCTCTCTCTCTCTCTCTCTGGCATGTGTCCCTCTGTTCTGAAAGAGAGCTGATTGTGTTCTGCCCCCACCATTTCCTGGACGTTACCACTCTGCCCACGCTGTACTAACCCCCTGGAGTGTTCCATTCCCATTCATTTCTCCTAAGAAACCCTGAAGTGACCTATGAATCCTCTTCCTTTTTTAAGCCTAAAGCTAGACTTTATCAAAACAGTCTATACAAGGAAACTAAAAACACAATAGCTAAACATGAACATTTTACCTCCTTTCCCATGGGTCTGTGTGGCTCTGTGGGTGGTACTTTTCTCAACCCCCCCACATAGTTTTGCCATCCTTTCCCTGCAGCTTATATTCAGGATTCTGCTCCCTCTTGTGGCCTCCTGCTTACAGGACACCTAGCTGTTCACTCACAGAGCAGGAAGGGATTCAAGAGACCAGTTACCTACACTCCAGACCTGCTAAGCTCTGTGGCAGGCATGGTTCCTGGAGGTATGAGCCCAGGGACACAGTGATCCACCACCAGGGTCTTGAGCAGTAAACCCTTCCCTTTTCCCCCTCCAGGCTCCCAATGTGGCTCAGGAGCTCAGTGGGGGCTGCCACGGCTTCTCCCACAAATTCATGCATTGGCAGGAGGAATTGCTGCTGGGAGGCATGGTCAGAGACGCCCAAGGACAGCTGCTGAGGTAAGGCCTCCTCCCCTGGGAATTGGTGACAGACACCTTGCTTGGGAATCCACTCTACAGCAGGCAGCTCTGGCAAAAGCCTGCTGCATACTCCCACCAGTTGTTTGGGCCACCTCTGACTTCTAGTTCTCCTGCACCCCCACCAGGGCAGAGGCTCTGCAGAGCACCTTCCTGCTGATGAGCCCCCGCCAGCTGTTTGAACACTTCCGGGGCGACTATCAGACACATGACATTGGCTGGAGTGAGGAGCAGGCCAGTACTGTGCTGCAAACCTGGCAACGGCGCTTTGTGCAGGTAAGCATGGACAAGGACGAGGCAGGGTGCCCTGAGGCCACTCCCTCTTCCCCTGCCCTTCAGATCCACCCTGTCTCTCCAGCTGGCCCAGGAGGCCCTGCCTGAGAATGCATCTCAACAGATCCATGCCTTCTCCCCTACCACCCTGGACGACATCCTGCACGCATTCTCCGAAGTCAGCACAGCCCGTGTGGTGGGAGGCTATCTGCTGATGGTGGGTCCTGCCCTAGCACCTTGCCCCACCTCCACCCAGCACCCACCATGGAAGCCCCTCTCTGAGACTGTTCCCTTTCTCCCCACAGCTGGCATATGCCTGCGTAACCATGCTACGGTGGGACTGTGCCCAGTCCCAGGGTGCCGTGGGCCTTGCTGGGGTATTGCTGGTGGCTCTAGCAGTGGCCTCTGGCCTTGGGCTCTGCTCCCTGCTTGGCATCACCTTCAATGCTGCCACTACTCAGGTACACCAGTTCTGCAGGGCTGACCTAGGGCCATCACCAGGCTGTACAGTTCTTCCAGCTGCTCACCCTCTACTCCTCCAGGTGCTACCCTTCTTGGCCCTGGGCATTGGTGTGGATGACGTTTTCCTGCTTGCTCATGCCTTCACAGAGGCTCCTTCTGGTACCCCTCTCCAGGTAAGTCCCCATCCTTTAGCCCAGCCTCACCTGAGGTAGTTCAGCATAGTGGTTAAGAATCTCTAGGTTTGGCCACCCATAGTGGTGCACACCTGTAATTCCAGTAGCTCAGGAGGCTGAGGCAAGAGAATCATGAGTTCAAGGCCAGCCTCAGCAAAAGCGAAGCACTAAGCAACTCAGTGAGACCCTGTTTCTAAATAAAATACAAATAGGGTTAGGGATGTGGCTCAGTGGCTGAGTGCCCCTGAGGTCAATCCCTGGTACCAAAAAAAAAAAAAAATACAAAAATGGGCTGGGTAGAGCACTTGCCTAGCATTAAACAAAATAAGGGTATTGTGTTCATCTACAACTAAAAATATTTTTAAATGAGGGGGGCCTGGAGATGTGACTCAGTGGTTGAGTGCCCCTGAGTTCAATCCCCAATACCAAAAATAGATAGATAGATAGATAGATAGATAGATAGATAGATAGAGTAAAAAAAAAAGAGAGAGAGGGAGAGCATCTCTAGGTTTAAGTGACATTGGCAACTAATTAACTTCTTTGTGCTTCAGCATCCCCTTCTGTGAATAAGGGTAATAATAGTGCTTGTGTCCTAAGGTTTGTTGTAAGGATCAGTGAGATAATTCGGGGTGAGTGTACAGAATATCACATCACACATACGTGGCACTCAGTAAATATTAGCCACTGTGGTGTTATTGCCCCACTTCTACCATCCCAGTTCTGGAGACTCCCTTTCACTCTCCCTTAAAGACCATGGTCTGCCAGGCATGGTAGCACATACCTGTAATCCCAGTGGCTCAGGAGGCTGAGGCAGGAGGTTGGCAAGTTCAAAGCCAGCCACAGCAACTTAGCAAGGCCCAAAGCAACTTAAGTGAGACCTTGTCTCAAAGGGCTGGGGATGTGACTCAGTGTTTAAGTGCCTCTGGCTTCAATCTCCAATCCCCAATACCAAGGAATAAAGAAACACACACACGGGCTGGGGATGTGGCTCAAGCAGTAGCGCGCTCGCCTGGCATGCGTGCTGCCTGGGTTCGATCCTCAGCACCACATACAAACAAAGATGTTGTATCCGCCAAAAACTGAAAAAAAATAAATATTGAAATTATAAAAAAATAAAACTGATATGAAGTGATTTCCAAAATATACTGGGTTGTTTTTAAAAAAAAAAAAAAGAAACACACACACACACACACAAAAGCCTGATTCCCTCCTCCCCATGACCTGAGGGCATGTTCCTGCTGTATCCTGGCAGGAGCGCATGGGCGAGTGTCTACAGCGCACAGGCACCAGTGTTGCCCTCACGTCCATCAACAACATGGTTGCTTTCTTCATGGCTGCCCTAGTTCCCATCCCCGCACTGCGAGCCTTCTCCCTGCAGGTGAGCCATCATAAACAGGCAGGTAGACTGGGGTGGGTATGGGGCCTGAGGTGTGCTTCATCGAGCCTTTGTGCCCTCCTGCCCACCCGCAGGCTGCCATAGTAGTGGGCTGCAACTTCGCAGCCGTGATGCTTGTCTTCCCAGCTATCCTCAGCCTAGACCTGCATCGGCGCCACTGCCAGCGCCTTGATGTGTTCTGCTGCTTCTCTAGGTACTGTCCCTGTGTGCCCACCCCTCTCCTCCCATGAACCCACCCCAGCTTGTCCCCTCATAGGCATTTCAAGTCAGGGACCAACCTGTTATCCACACTCTCTGCCTCTTCTAGCCCCTGTTCTGCTCGAGTGATTCAGATTCTGCCCCAGGAGCTGGGAGATAGGACAGTGCCAGTGGGCATTGCCCACCTGACCACCACGGTACAAGCTTTCACCAACTGTGAAGCCAGCAGCCAGCATGTGGTCACCATCCTGCCTCCCCAAGCCCAGCTGGTACCCCCACCTTCTGACCCACTGAGCTCTGAGCTCTTCAGTCCCGTGGGGTCCACACGGGACCTTCTAGGCCAAGAGGAGGGAATTGGGCCAAAGGCAGCCCGCAAGTCCCTCCCTTGTGCCCGTTGGAATCTTGCTCATTTCGCCCGCTATCAGTTTGCACCCCTGCTCCTCCAGTCACATGCCAAGGTGAGACTGGGTGGGGGAGGCCAGAGGCTCAGTATTTGTGGGCCCCAAAAAGGGCAGAGGGCCTGGCCTACTACCTGAGGACGGGAGGACAGACCTGGGCCCCTGGCTTAGTTGCTGTTTCCCACAGGCCATAGTGCTGATGTTCTTTGGGGCTCTTCTGGGCCTGAGCCTCTATGGAGCCACCTTGGTGCAGGACGGGCTGGCCCTGACAGACGTGGTGCCTCGGGGCACCAAGGAACATGCCTTCCTGAGCGCCCAGCTCAGGTACTTCTCCCTGTATGAGGTGGCCCTGGTGACCCAGGGTGGCTTTGACTACGCTCACTCCCAACGTGCCCTCTTTGATCTGCACCAGCGCTTCAGTTCCCTCAAGGCTGTGCTGCCCCCGCCTGCCACTCAGGCACCCCGCACCTGGCTGCACTATTACCGCAACTGGCTACAGGGTGAGAGGCCAGGAGATTGGCAGGGAGTGTTGCTGCAGGGAAAAGCCCCCTCTGGCCCCAGGCTAATTGTGCCCTAACCTATTCCCTAGGAATCCAGGCTGCATTTGACCAGGACTGGGCTTCCGGGCGCATTACCTACCATTCATACCGCAATGGCTCTGAGGATGGGGCCCTGGCCTACAAGCTGCTCATCCAGACTGGGAATGCCCAGGAGCCTCTGGATTTCAGCCAGGTTGGAAGAGGGCTAGAATAGTCAGGGAGCACAGAGGGGCTCTAGATCTCATGGCCAAGGCCTTCAGCCCTCTCTGCCTCTACAGCTGACCACAAGAAGGCTGGTGGACAAGGATGGACTGATTCCACCGGAGCTTTTCTACATGGGGTTAACTGTGTGGGTGAGCAGTGACCCCCTGGGTCTGGCAGCCTCACAGGCCAACTTCTACCCCCCACCTCCTGAATGGCTACATGACAAATATGACACCACTGGGGAGAACCTTCGCAGTGAGTCCTGGGGGGAACTCACCTAGAGCCATGGCCCTGACCCTAAGCCCTGCCCACTGTTCCTGTGCTCACCGTCTGCCTCCCTCTGCCCACTCTCTCCTCCCCTCCACAGTCCCAGCAGCCCAGCCCCTGGAGTTTGCCCAGTTCCCATTCCTACTGCGTGGCCTCCAGAAGACTGCAGACTTTGTAGAGGCCATCGAGGGGGCCCGGGCAGCATGCACTGAGGCAGGCCAGGCAGGGGTACGTGCCTACCCCAGCGGCTCCCCTTTCCTCTTCTGGGAGCAGTACCTGGGCCTGCGGCGCTGCTTCCTGCTGGCTGTCTGTATCCTGCTGGTGTGCACTTTCCTGGTCTGTGCCCTGCTGCTACTCAACCCCTGGACAGCTGGCCTCATAGTGAGTACCTGCAGGGGTGGGGTCAGAGAGACTCAGTGGCAACTCACCCTGCCCTGTCCAGCCCGACATTCCTCCTTCCAGGAGCCCCCAATGAGCCCTCTTCTCCCCAGGTGCTGGTCCTGATGATGATGACTGTGGAACTCTTTGGTATCATGGGTTTCCTGGGCATCAAGCTGAGTGCCATCCCCGTGGTGATCCTCGTGGCCTCTATAGGAATTGGTGTCGAGTTCACAGTCCACGTGGCTCTGGTGAGCACAGGCACTGGGGGAGGGTTGGGCCGCTGACTCAGTATTCAACAAATATGTTTCAAGCACCTCTGTGAGAGGCACTATTTAGGAACTGGAGCTGGGCCAGGCAAGATGGCACAAGCTTATAATCCCACCTACTTGGGAGGCCAAGGCAAGAGGATTGAAAGTTCAAAGCCAGCCTGGGCAACTTAGCAAGACCTTTTCTCAAAAAATGAAAAGGGCTAGAGATACAGCTTATGGGTAGAGCACTTGCCTAGAGCACAGGAGACTCTGTGTTCATTCCCCAGCACTGCAAGAAGCAGCGGGGGAGCGGGGACATAGATGCTAGAAACAAGGAGGGCACAGGCCTCCCTCAAAGTTGTGCGTTCTCTAACAGAAGAATGGGGCCTAAACGAAGTGGAAACACCAACACAAACCAACCAGGCCCCACAAACAACTCCTGTGTTTTACCCCCACATAACCCTATTATTACTCTGATTATAAAAATGATATATGCTCCTTGAACAGGACAACAAAAAGGCAGGGGATGTAGTTCAGTGGTTGAATGCTTGCCTAGCACAGATGTGGCCTTGGGTTCAGTCCCCTAAAAAGCTAGTGTGTGGAACAATACAAAAAAAGAATTTGAAATCCTGTGAAATGCCACCCTAAGAAATGACTTACCACCTCAGTGCCCATTCTTTTCAACCAGGGGTTGCCAAAATTTTTCTGACTTAATGGACCATAGAGAATCTGTTGAAATTCTGCCATCGTAGTACAAACGCAGCCATAGACAACAATATATTGATGAACTTAATTTACAAGACACAGTGACAGACTGTACTTTGTCAATTCTGTTTTGGACATCTCTCTGTGTCACCAGACACATCTATACAGCGTCACCTAAATGGACTCATGCATGCTTCCAGACCATTTCCATGAACGCAGTTCACATGATCTTCAGAGGGCAAAGGCATAGGTGAACCCTGAGGCCATATAAGTAGCAGTTGGGGACATGGGTGAGCTAGCCATGGTTGGCAAAGGAGGAGCTCCAAGACCACTCTGTTCCCCCAGGGTTTCCTGACCGCCCAGGGTAGCCGGAACCTGCGGGCTGCCCGTGCCCTTGAGCACACATTTGCCCCTGTGACTGATGGAGCTGTCTCCACTTTGCTGGGCTTGCTCATGCTTGCTGGTTCCAACTTTGACTTCATCATAAGGTACTGTTGGGCTCTGGAGGAGGTGGGATTTGCCTATGATGGTCTCAGGGCCTGCCCTGCTTACTCCTTACCTCCCCCAGGTACTTCTTCGTGGTGCTGACAGTGCTCACACTCTTGGGCCTCCTCCATGGGCTCGTGCTGCTGCCTGTGCTGCTGTCCATCCTAGGACCCCCACCAGAGGTGACCACTCCCTTCCTTTGCTCCCAGCCCCAGAGACAGGGTAGGGACAAGCATAAGAAGGGACAAATTACTAAATATCCTCAGAAGTCAACAAACTGGGCCAGGCATGGTGTTGCATGCCTGTAATCCCAGCAGCTAGAGAGGCTGAGGCAGGAGGATCATGAGTTCAAAGCCAGCCTCAGCAAAAGTGAGGTGCAAAGCAACTCAGTGAGACCCTTTCTCAACAAAATACAAAATAGGGCTAGGATGTGGCTCCAGTAGTTGAGTGCCCCTGAGTTCAATCCCCAATACCCCCCTAAAAAAAGTCAATAGACAGGGCCCAACTCACAAGGGCCCTCCTAAAATGTGCCACCAGCTAAAATGGTAATAGTGTCTGCCTTTCCCCTAACACCATACTCCTGCTCCTTAGCCCTTCCTAGGATCCAGAAGAAGGTGCAAGGTTTGCCCCAGGCCTTGATAACTTGTCACTTGTGAGCTCTCATAGTCTACTAGAGGCCAACGAGGACCCAGCTTACCAATGATCATGTTGATCACCAGATGGGTGCAAAGGACTCTGAAGCCCCAGTACCCATGGGCTCATTGTTACTGGTGTCTTCCCTACAGGTGGTGCAGATGTACAAGGAGAGCCCACAGGTCCTGAGCCCTACAACTCCAAGGGGAGGCACGCTCAGATGGGGGATGACCCCCACCCTACCACAGAGCTTTGCCAGAGTGACTACCTCCATGACCGTGGCCTTGCACCCACCCCCACTACCTGGCGCCTACATCCACCCAGCCTCTGCTGAGCCCACATGGTCTCCTGCTGCCACCCCAGCTGCCAACAGCTCTGCCACTGAGTGAAGAAGGAGCTGAAGGACAAAGACCCTTCTTGGGCCATATGAAGTCACTGGGAAGCAACGGCTGGGGTATTGAATACAGCTAAAATGCATTCAATACCCTGGAGGGCCCGGCCATTGCTGTCTGCACCCCCTCTCTGGATCAGCCATCACAGACCTCCCTGGTATCCACATAGAATGGCCACCCCTGACAGCAGCCCAGCAACCAGTGCTCTTCTGTACCCATGGCTGCCAGGTGGGAAGGAAAGCCAGCATTTTCGGCTGCAGTGCAGCCCTGTCCCCCTCCTGTACACTGCTGCCCACCCACTAGACCAAGCCTGAGGGATCCTCAAGCACACTTTGCTAGTCGTGCCTCACTGCTTGTTGATTCCTGGGTAGGCTCCTCTGCATTCCTGCACACCTTCTACCACATAAATTATTTATATGAAGATTTTTATTTTTTTAGTATATATAGATGTTAGCTGTTCTGAAAGTTTTATTTTTAAAGAGTGAAATATATTCTATATGAACTCTTCTCAAGTGACTGGTGGTGCTTGTGTTAGCTTTCTGTTATTGTGACAAAATACCTGAGAAAATCAACTTGAAAGATTTATTTGAGCTCATGGTTGTAGAGGTATATGTCTATGGTTGGTCCACTCACTTTTGGGCCTATGGTAAGGCAGAACGTCATGGTGGTACAAGTGTGTGGTGGAGGAGGTTGTGCATTTCAGGTGGCCGGGAAGCAGAAACAAAGCAAAAGACGAAGGGTCAGGGGGCCAAATATACCCTTCAAGGGAAGACACCCAGTGACAACCTACTACTTCCTCTGACTAGGCACCACCCCACCTTTGTGTGTGTGTGTTGCCAAGGATTGAACCCAGGGCCTCATGTATACTAAGCAAGTGATCCTCCTGCTTCAGCCTCCCAAGTAGCTGGGATTACAGTGTGTTCCCTCACACCCAGCCCAAAGATCCCACTTCTGAATACTGCTACACTAGGCACCAAGCCTTCAATAACTGAACTTTTGGGGAACATCTCAGATCCAAACCATTTAATATTCTGCCCTTAGCCCTCAAAGGCTCATGTCCATCGACACAATATGCATTTAATTCCTCTCCAAGTGTTCCCATGGTCTCAACAGTCCAAGTACTGCTCAAAAATCCAAAGTCTCGGGCTGGGGATGTGGCTCAAGCGGTAGCGCGCTCGCCTGGCATGCGTGCGGCCCGGGTTCGATCCTCAGCACCACATACAAACAAAGATGTTGTGTCCGCCAAATACTAAAAAATAAATATTAAAAAAAAAATTATAAAAAAAAAAAAATCCAAAGTCTCCTCTGAGACTGAAGGGCAAACTCATAGCTGTGAGCCCCTGTAAAACCAAAAAGAAAGTTATGTAATTTTATGATACAATGGCAGTAAGTAAACATCTCCATCCCAAAAGGGAAAAACTGGAAATTGGTAAAAGGAATCAGACCAAAGTGAGACAAGGCAAGACAAGGCAGTGGCATGATGTGAGTGCCAAAGGACTTGGGCAGCCTCTCCCCCTATAACCTTGCTGCTTTTTTTTTTTTTTTAATTTATAGTTAGACACAATACCTTTATTTTATTTATTTATTTTTATGTGGTGCTGAGGATCGAACCCAGTGCCTTGCACATGCTAGGCAAGAGCTCTACCCCTGAGCCACAACCCCAGCCCAACCTTGCTGACTTATAAGACAATTTCTTGGGTTGTCTCCACTCACCACTCACAGTTGGGTTCTTGCCCATCTCCAACTTCTTTGTGTCTCCATGGCAGCTTTGACTTCGTTGATAAACACCTTCATGCATGACCCTCTCAGAGGAGGCTCTTTTCAGGATTTCCTTTGAAATCTTGGGGGAAGCCTCCATAACCCCTCAACTCTGCATTCTGCATGCCTGAAAAAATAGCACATGGACGATGTCAAAGTCTGTGGTTGGACAGACTGGAGCAGGACCCAGGCCTTTTTGTACTAAGGGTGAAGCAGCCTCTGAATTGTTCGATGGCTGAACATGGGGAAATAAATCCCAAGAAACAAATTCCCTACATGGCCCTATTGCAGCAGGACTCCCCAGGGAGTCAAAATAAAGTCAAACAAGTTTACATTTTTACACCCTTGAGTCTGTGATGGATGAGGTCTAGCCAATTCCTGAGATGCCTACTGCCCCATTGCCAGTCATAGTGTTAATCTCTTTAGTGACCACACACTCCTTAACCACAATTTTTTGTGTGTTGGGGGGGAGGTTGGGGATTGAACCCAGGGCCTTGCGCATGCAAGGCAAGCACTCTACCAACTGAGCTATATCCCCAGCTTAACCATAATTTTATATGTGCTTCTTTTCTGGCTGAACTGAGTTTTTTCAAATCTTTCCATTGTGCTTTTGCTTTCTGTAAATCTGGCTAAAAGCAGTAGTAATACCCATGCACCAGCCTGAACAGTCTCCTCCCTTGAAAGTGCCTTTTAATTAGCCCATCATTGTTAAAAAATATTTTTAGTTGTACATGGACACAATAGTTTAGTTTATTATTTATTTTTAATGTAGTGCTGAGAACCAAAACCAGTGCCTAACAGGCGCTCTACCACTGAGCTACAACCCCAGCTCTAGCCCATTATTTTTAAATTCAGTCTCACACAAAGTCTCAGGGCATGAATAAAATGTAAACAAAGTCTTTGCCAGAATGTGACAGGAATGGCCTTTGGTCTAAACTTCCAAGAGTACTCATTCTCATATGAAATCTGAGAAGAACACCCTTTATTCTCCATATTCCTATAAGCATTCTGGTTTACTGAACTCCCAGAAGAATCACACATCACCATGCATGGTGGTACATGCCTGAAATCCCACCAGCTCAGGAGGCTGAGACAGAGGATTGAAAAGTCAAAACCAAACTCAGCAATTTAGTAAGGACCTAAGCAACTTTGTGAGATCCTGTCTCAAAATAAAAAATAAAAGGGCTAGGGATGTGGTTCAGTGGCTAAGGCATCAAAAAATAATAATATTTTTGGTGTCAAACTGTACTGTGTGGTTTTTCAGAGAAATCATTTTCTAATTCTGCTCACCTTTCCACATTACTTCCCACATTCCTGCATCATTGGCATGTGGGGCAGGGGTAGAGGGGCAACGCCAAGGCCAGTGAAGTCACCAGAAGGTAAAGTGGAAGCAGATCAGGCAAGTGGCCAATCAAAGCAGAGCTGGGGAAACAAAACCTAAGAATATGTTTCAGGCAGTTTGTGAGCTGGAGGACAGGAGCCTGGGCCCAGAGCAAACTTCAAGGCAGAGCCTCTGCATACCAGTCTGACAACAGGGAGGCATATTTGACCACCAGCTAGTTAGATGGGTGAACCATCCGGATATTTAGGTGCTAGCAACAATCAGCACAGTTTAAATTCAGTGCCTTTACTGGGAAGACTAACCAGCCCCATTGTACAGAGGCCTTGATGAGTTTGAACACACCCCTGGGCTAGAGTACAGAGCCTCACCCAGTGGGTCAGAGTATCTCTTTTATTGCCCTTCTCAGAACACTCATCCTTGGGCTAGATATAAACCCTGGATTCCAACCACCTACTCAGCAGGAATGATCCCATCCAAATATACTGCTAACACCCCACCCAAAACCAGATAAATCCCCAGCCTCCATAATTTTGCATTCACCATTTCCTCATGTTCTGATTGAAAGTTATAAACGTACACACACACACACACACACACACACACGCACACTCAGCCTACAGCAGATGAATCAACACTACAACTGAAGTGAGGGGGGAAAGCAGTAGGCTTAAAATCCAGTGTGAGGGGTATATCCCTCATGTCCAAGGGATGGAGGCCAGATATGGATCAAGTAGTGGTTAGGTACCAGGGATTGAACTCAGGGGCACTCAGCCACTGAGCCATATCCCCAGCCTTATTTTATATTTTATTTAGAGACAGGGTCTCAATGAGTTGCTTAGCACCTCACTTTTTCTGAGGCTGGCTTTGAACTCTCCATCCTCCTGCCCCAGAGTCCCCAGCTGCTGAGATTACAGGTGTCCATCACCACACCCACTTAGGGAGGGGCTTTTGAGTGAAGCAGAGAGGGCTCAGCAGATCAGAATAATGTAAAAGATGTAAAAACACTGTATCACTAACCATCTGAAAAATCTGGACAAGTTGGCTAACTTTAGTGATCTCCAGCCTCAGCAGAAGATTAGAGCCTATTTTGTAGGGTTTCCCCACTTTCCACAGTGCTGAGGATCAAACCTTGGGCCTTGCACATGTTAGGCAAGAACTTTACCACTGAGCTATACCTCAGTCCCTTTTAGGTTTTTTATTTTTATTTTTTTATTTTGTACTGAGGATTGAACCCAGGGCCTCACACAAGCTAGGCAAGTGCTCCTTTCCCGGTACTGGGAATTGAACCCAGGAGAACTTACTACTAAGCTACATCTCTAGCCCTTTTTATTTCTTATTTTCAAGCCAGGCTGGGTTTGTACTTCCATTCTTCCTGCTTCTGTCCGTCCAGTAGCTGGGATTTCAGGTGTGTAATCCTGCCTGGCTCTTTTCAGGATTCCCCCCACCCAAGTACTGGGAATTGAACCCAGGGGTGCTTAACCACTGAGCCACATCCCCAGCCTCCATAATTTCGCATTCACCATTTCCTCTGCCTTAGAGCACTGTCCCATCCCTCCTTAACCACTGGAAATGAATTGGATGTCATCTTCTCCAGGAGGGGTGGTGATGTGCTTCCTACATGGTCCCACTCCCCTTGAGTTCGATGCTTGGCTTTTAGCTGCTGTTTCCCTAGGACTGGGAGTTCCCTGCGGGTTAGAAACAAGAGGATGGAACCCTAATTGGGACTATCAATTTACCATTCCCATCCTCCCGTGAGGGATTCGGCACCAAGAAGCTGTAACCCGTGGGAAATGCCCGCACCTTTCCGGGCAGAGGAGTGCAGTCCCAGGCAGACTACAGGGAAGCCGGAGAGTGAGAGCAGAGGCCCGCGGGGCTCCACGTCTGGCGCCAGTGGCCTATCAGGTCCACAGCTGGTACCTGGACCGTCCCAGAGACGCCTTAATTTGCATACCCATGGTGCACCACGAGAAGACAGCTTCGTGATACTTGGGTTCCATCTCAGAGGGGTCGTCTGCACAAT
The DNA here is from genome assembly GCF_047511675.1 of Marmota flaviventris. Classification (NCBI taxonomy): domain Eukaryota; kingdom Metazoa; phylum Chordata; class Mammalia; order Rodentia; family Sciuridae; genus Marmota; species Marmota flaviventris. Next base: position 34,509,381 of record NC_092507.1, on the reverse strand, counting down.
TGTAGGACGTGATGCCTGTTGAAAATCTACGTATATATAAACTGCAGCCACAAAGCGGATGCAGAGCAGGCGCTGAATCACCATAAGTAAATTAAGTGTTGTGTCTCCCTGGGAGATTGGAAGTGAGCCGTGTACCTCATACTCTGGTTTCTCTTCAGATCGTATAAATCTTTCGCCTTTTACTAAAGATTTCCGTGGAGAGGAACAATTATGAGTCATTGACCAATTTTTTGAGGTCTCACGCTTTGTGAGGCTGCTTTTAAAGGTTCAAAATTAGACTTTAAAGGCTGCTAATCTGTGGCTTATTGTCCTGTGGTTTTTTTCTCTTTTTTTCTTTTTTTTAATCCTCTATCTTAACCCTCTACTTCTAAATATGATTACTTTTCTGTGCTTAATGCTGTGTTTTAGGGGGTTACTTTCCCACGGACCCACGTCCTCAGAACCTACACTTGAGATTTGTGGGTTTTTTTAAGAACAATATTATCCCACTTGGGCTTTTCCCACCATTTTTATTGAGATACCCTAAAAAAAGGTTATCTGTGATGGTATTTGTTTTTCTACCTGACTTTTGAATTCTATATCCAGGGGTAAATACCTGTAGGTAGTTTGCTGGGACTCTTTCCACTTTTTCTCCCATTCAACTCTAAGTACTCATTGTTAATTTTCTATGTGGGAGAAACAAGACTTCCCACAAGGAGTTTTCTTTCCCCCACCCCTACGCCCAACCTTTAAGGAGAAGAGGTCTACCTATGTTGCCCAGCTGGCCTTTAAATCCTGGGTGCTAGTGATCCTTCTGCCTCAGCCTCCTGAGAGTTGGGACCATAGGTTCCTCCCATACCTAACCTGGAGGTTTGTTTGTTTGCTTGCTTTTTAGTAGGGGGCATTACAGGGGATTGAACTCAGGGGCACTTGATCACTAAGCCACATTCCCAGCCCCATTTTGTATTTTATTTAGAGACAGGGTCTCACTGAGTTGCTTAGCACCTCACTTTTGCTGAGGCTGGCTTTGAACTCGTGATCCTCCTGCCTCAGCCTCCCAAATTGCTGAGTGTGTGCCACTGCACCTGGCTTAGAGAACATGTTTTGATAGTATGGACAGTCTAACTTTTGGATGTCACAAGGCTTTAGTCCTATAAGGGAGCTCATCTAATTCTATGGCTCTAAGTAAATATTATCTAATAGCTTTAACCTCCAAATTTGTAGCCATCAGCAGGTTCTGTTGACTTCTAACTTCAAAGCATGTTTCATCTGTTTATATTTTATCACCTCCACTGCTTCAACCTTGATCCAAGATCTCTTGCTGGATTATTGCATTAGCCCCCAAGAGAAGACTTTCCTTCTAACCAGGAAAGTTCTCTGGAATTAACTGATAAATTAAATAGGAGAAAACATAGCAAATGTATAAAAACACACATTAATAATTAATGTGGGTCACAGGAGTGTGATTGCTCAAATAACCCAATGAAGTCCAGATGTTTATAAGCCTTTCTTCATGGGGTGGGGGGGGGGAGAATGTGACAATTTGAGGGACAAATGATTATTACGGGAATTAATAGACCTGAAGACAGAAATTAACTTGTAAAATTATTCTCTCTAGATTCTTTATTTGTTTATTTTTGTGGTGTTGGGAATGGAATCCAGAGCCTGGTACATGTTAGCCAACCACTCTACCACAACCCCAGATCTCTCTTTAGAATTTGAGCCAGAGGGACAGAAGTTACCATGTACCAAAATCTGACCAGGCACAGTTACATTTCTCAGTCATTTGTGATAGATGAGATTTCAGGATAAGGATGGAAGGCAAATATCATATTCCTTTCTGAGGACTGTGCTCTTTCACTGAGCTACATCACAGTTTTGGGGGTCAAGTCTTATTGCCCCTAAGGATTTGTCAGAGTAAAGCCTCTTCCAGCACCTGTTGACTTTCATGGGTCTTTAGTTCAAAATACTCAACAATAGCCAGGTGTGGTGGCACACACCTATAATTCCAGCAGCTTGGGAGGCTGAGGCAGGAGAATGGCAAGTTCAAAGCCAACCTCACCAATGGTGAGGCGATAAGTAACTCAGTGAGACCCTGTTTCTAAATAAAATACAAAATAGGGCCAGGGATGTGGCTGAGTTCAATCCCTAGTACCCCCCACCCCGGCCAAAAAAAAAAAAAATACTCAACAAAATTTTCTCTTGTGCCACCATCACTGAAGCAGCAGGGACCAGATGAAGTTCAATCTCTTTGTGACTTTTGACCTAAGCAAGACCATAAAAGGCATTTCAATGCATCTTCACACATTAGCAGGAAGAAGCTGGGACAGAAGTACAATGTTTGATCTACACCCATCAGAAAGGATAATGAAGTCCAGGTTGTATGAGGACACTGTAAATAAAAGTCAGCAGATTGGCAAAGTAGTCCAAGTTTTCAGAATGAAATATGCTATATACATTGAACATATACAGTGAGAAAAGGATAATATGGCACAACTGTCCACATAGGCATTCACTCCAGCAAGGCTAAAACTGGACAAAGACTACAAAAAGATCCTAAAACAGAAGGCCAAGTAGGAAAGGAAAAGGGAAAATATAAGGAGGAAACAATTGAGAACATGCAAGAATAAAGTAATCTTATTTACAACTTTTATTAAAAACTGCTGAAGGGCTGGGGATGTGGCTCAAGCGGTAGCGCGCTTGGCTGGCATGCATGTGGCCCGAGTTCGATCCTCAGCACCACATACAAACAAAAATATTGTGCCCGCCGAAAACTAAAAAATAAATATTAAAATTCTCTCTCTCTCTTAAAAAAAAAAGAAAAACTCTTGATTCCCATATCCTCCCTCTAGCCACTGCCCTATCATTCCTTTCTTTAAAAAAAGAAAAAAAAACTGCTGAAATTAAAAAAACATAGTCCCTGGGCTCCTTCAATCCTAGCTGTTCTCCCTGGACCACTCTCCTCTATCTCTCTTTCCACCCTTCCTTTCCAACCCAATCCCCGACACAGCAGACAACTTAAAAAATATAGAGAGAGCTAGGTGTGGTGGCACATGCCTATAATCCCAGCAGCTAAGGAGGCTGAGGCAGGAAGATCAAAAGTTTTCAAAGCCAGGGGCTGGAGATTTGGCTCAGTTGGTAAAGTGCTTGCCTCACATGCACAAGGCCCTGGGTTCAATCCCCAGCACCAAAAAAAAAAAAAAAAAGTTCAAGGCCAACCTCAGCAACTTAGAGGCCCTAAGCAATTCAGCAAGACCCCTCTCTCTCTCTCTCTCTCTCTCTCTCTCTCTCTCTCTATATATATATATATATATATGCACACACACACACGGCCCTGGGTTCAATCCCCAGTATCAAAAAAAAAAAGAAAAGAAAGAAAACGAAATCCAAGCCAAGTATTGTGGCCCACTACTGTAGTCCCACCTACTGATGAGGGTGAGGCAAGAGGATTACTGGCACCCAGAAGCTCAGGACCAGCATGTACAACACAGTGAAACACCATCTCAAAAATAAATAAGTGGGGATGTGGCTCAAGTGGTATCGCGCTTGCCTAGCATGTGTGAGGTACTGGGTTCGAGTCTTAGCACCACATAAAAACAAAATAAAGATATTATGTCCACCTAAAACTAAAAAATAAATATTAAAAAAAATTAAAAATGAATAAATAGAGTTCAATCCCTGGCACCAAATAAATAAATAAATAAAGGTAAATCTGATCACATAATCCCTCCTGCACAGACACCTCAGTGCCTTTCCCCAGGGCTTACTTCAGATCTCCAGTCTACCCTCATCTCAGCAAAAGTCCTTATTGAACCAGGCCCCTTTTGTTCTTCTTGTGGTACATGACAAGTTTGGCGAAGAAGAAAGTTTACTCATGAGGTGGCCAACTGTGAGAAGGTGGAAACCCCAATTCTCAAATCTACCTCCCCTTGAACAGGATTTAGGGATATTTATGGGGATACAGAAACAAAAGGCTCTCAAACATGGGAAAAGCTGATTGGAGTTGAGGAAGAATGAAGGACTTAGTGGCCTCTGCAAGTGTAATCAAGCTTCATGGTTCTTCCTAGAATGTATGTTCAGGGAATGGCAATATTCTCATCTCTAAGGGTGAAGTGTTGGACCCTCTGACATCAAAAAGTCAGACACTTGTATAAGCCCAAGTGAAGGGTCAGTGAATTTCAACCAATTTAAGCTACTGCCAAGTTCCTGAAAAACAACTTAGGCAACCATTACCATCATAACCAGTATGTCCCATAGCAAAGCTAATAGAAATAGCGCTTAGCTTCATGAACTCTAAAATTGATGATATAATCAAATGACTAAAAGCAAATAAAGGTGGAGAGTTTATGCAGGCTTCAAAATCTACACTCACTACTCTGTATGAAACAATCCCATTCCAACCACCATCACTGTCTTTTCTTCTTGCTGTGCTGTGGATGAACCCCAGGGCCTTGTACATGGCAGGCACTCTACCACTGAGCTGTATGCTCAGCTACCACTACCTCTTTAACCTGCTTAAAGAGATAATTAGAGATAACAATATTCCCTGAAATTGTAGCAAATGTCCTTGTTTCTCCCCCTAGAATGGAAGCTCTATGAGGCAGAGACTTGATTTTCTCTGATGCACTCTATATGGTAAATCAATACCTCCAACATGTGCACTTAGTGAGTACATGTGAAACAAATAGATTTATTTATTTATTTATTTATTTATATTTTATTTTGCTGGATATAGGATCGAACAGGGGTTGGGGAAGCACCACCATGGAGCTACATGGTATAGACAGATTGTCTCTCACTAAGTTGTCCAGACTGGACACAATTCTCCTTCAGCCTTCTGAGCAGCTGGAATTACAGGCATATGCCATCGTGCCTAGCACCACACTTCTCTTTTCTTTCTTTCTTTTTATACCAGGGATTGAACCCAAGGATGCTTAACCACTGAGCCACATCTTCCCAGGCTCTCAAAGTGTTTGGCCAGATTGCTTAGGGCCATACTAAGTTGCTGAGACTGCCCTCAAACTCGAAATCCTCCAGCCTCAGCCTCCTAAATTGCTGGGATTACAGGCATGTACCACCACATCAAGCTATCACAAAAGGCATAATACTCTACTTGGTCACAGTATGCTTTTTTTTCAGTAAAGATCATGCAAATCTTTTGTATCATTGTAGGACTATACCATAGTTAATTTAACCAGATATCTATTAATGGACATATAATTTTCAATTTTCACTCTCCATCCAGGTGCAGTGGTGCATGTCTAGTTGCTCAAAAGGCTGAAGCAGGAGGGTTGATCACAAGTTTGAGGCTAACCTGGGAAATTAGGGAGACCCTGTCTCAAAATTCAAAAAACAAAAAGGGCTGGTGATGTACCTCAGGGGTAGAGCACTTGCCTAGCATGTGTTAGGCCCTGGGCTCAATCCCCAGTATCACAAAATAAAGTGTTGGGTTTTTTTCCCCCCACTACTGAAACAATGTTGCTTGAAGCGGTACTACTGGGTGAACATTTTTTTTTTTTTTTTTTTTTTTGTACTAGGGATTGAACCCTGGGGTGTTTTACCACTGATGTACATCCCTAGTCTTTTTTTATTTTGACAGGATCTGGCTAAGTTGCTGAGGTTGCCCCCAACTTGCAATCCTCCTGCTTCAGCCTCCCCAGCTGCAGAGATTACATGCTTGTGCACTACAACCCGAACCTTTTCAATCTTGAGAGTGACAAATAACTATTTTTATTGGCATGCAATATATTTTTTTTAAAGTTTGAAAGCGCAGGATGTACCCTTTTATTTTTTAAGAGAGAGAGAGAGAATTTTTAATATTTTATTTTTTAATTTTCGGCGGACACATCTTTGTTTGTATGTGGTGCTGAGGATCGAACTGGGGCCACACGCATGCCAGGCAAGCGCGCTACCACTTGAGCCACATCCCCAGCCCAATGCAATATATTTTTGTATAAAGTCCCTGAGACAGACATTAAAATATTTTCTTCTAAATAGTCAATTGCCCTCATTTTAGATTGATGATATCTTTTTTTTTTTTTTTTTTTTTGAGAGAGAGAGAGAGAGATAATTTTTTAATATTTATTTTTCAGTTTTCGGTGGACACAACATCTTTATTTTATTTTTATGTAGTGCTGAGGATCGAACCCAGTGCCCCGCGCAGGCCAGGCGAGCACGTTACCGCTTGAGCCACATTCCCAGCCCCATAGATTGATGATATCTTGTTTTACAACTTCTTTAAAACTTTTTGCCCAGTGTGAAGGCCTACATCTGTTGTCCCAGCTGCTGAGCAGTCTCTAAAATTAGAAGGACTGTTGGGGAGTTCCTGACCAGCAAGGCAAATTAGCAAGACCTTGTCTCAAAAAAAAAAAAAAAAAAAAAAAAAAGTTAAGAATGTAGCTCAGTGGTAGGTAGAGCGCTCCAGGGTTTAGTCCCCAGTGCTGGAAGTTAGGAGGACTCTTTATGGAATAAATAGGGAAATGAAGTCATTCACTTAGCATTTACCAAACACTGATTATGTGACTGAGACTGATGAAAAAAAAACGAATAAGGCACTACTCCAGGCCTCAGGGATCTTTCTTCAGGGAGATTCAGGTCCACAGGAAGACAAGATGTAAGATGAAAGAGGTGAAAAGTGGAAACCTCAACAACAAGGGAGCAAATCCTGAGTACCTCCCAGGGGAGAATTTTTGCAAAAGCAGGGATGAAAGAAGAGTTGCTAAATGCTCAGAAACCACAATATTTTGAACGCCCAGCGAGTGTATTAGGGATGTTGAGGGACTTAAGGGAAGTCGACTTGACAATCTGATAGGGCTGACTGCATGTGGGAAATCGATTGAGGGGTGAAGACAAGAAGGGTTATAAGACGTGATAGGCAGGATAGGCTAAAGACTGAAACATCTGGAAAGATCTTTTAAGAAGTAGAAAGACCTGAGGCAAGTGCGAGGGAGAGGGATGGGGCAAGGATGACGTCCAAGTTTCCGGCGTGGGCGTTCACGGAAATGAGAAACAGAACCGGGACAGAGCTGGGGGAAAGACGGAGAGCTCGATTGTGCACTGAGGTGTCTGTGGGGCACTCAAGGAACGATCTCCAGGAGGAAGAGCTATTATTAAAGAGGAGGCTGGACCTAATAGACACGTGGGAGCAATCAGAGTACACCTGCGCACGAGAGTGCCCCGCCGTGGAGTGAAAGAAACCCTCACTTTTGGATTTCGCCATCGCGAGAAGGCACTGGACCAGCACTCTTCTCACAGCCCCGCCCTAGGCCGGTCGTCTCGCACAGGGCGCGGCACCCGAGAACAAGCCTTCCGGCTCCCGGAAGGCGCGGCATGCTGGGAGCGGAAGCCCGCTCCAACCGCAGAGCACGTTGGGAGCTGCAGTTTTGAGCAGGCCAGGAATTCCTCTCTAGTCACGGCCTTGAGTTACTTGAAGGGCAGGTCCAGAAAGCGGTGGTGCTCCCGGGGCAGGGTCCCCCTCCGTCGGCGGCACAGTGCTCCCAGGGCGGCATCCCCTCTCCGCAGGGCATGACACTTCCACGCCTCCACAATCTGCTCCACCTACAGGGGAAGGCGGGTCACCGCGCAGCCATGCAGTGCCTCTTCGCCAGGGAGACACTGGGCAGAGCCGCACCCCTAGCTCCGGGTCCCCACGTTGCGGAGTTGATCTGAGCCTGGCTCCCCGTGTCCTCACCGGGATGAACGGCTCCCGCCGGTTCTGCTCTTCCAGGGCGCTCAGCTCCGCCGGGGCCAGCAAGGCCAACCTCAGCTCTCGCACTACCGGGGCCGCCAGCTCGGCCACAGGCCGCTCCAGCACCGCCTGCGAAAGCCAGCACAGACCGGGCATGGCAGGAGCACCCGCCCCACCTCCGGCTCGCTGGGTTCCTGCTGCCGGTGCCGCCTTCAGCGCCCTGGAGTTCCCCAAGATCTCCCTCTCACCGCACCCACGCGCGCCCAGCTCCGGGCTGCCCGGACCAGCTCGACCTCGTCCACGCAGAGCTTGTCGCTGCGCAGCAGGGGAAGCAGCGCAGCGGCCGACAGCTCCAGGAAGCCACGAGTCCGGAGCGCCTCCTGCGGGCGGGGGAACCGATCAGGGGAAAGCAGAATGGGGTGTGTGGGGTTAGGAATATGAAGATGGGGAGTAATACCTGGCTGTGGGCCTCTATGAAAGCTATGCACCGCTCCTGCAGCGGCCCCAGGCCAAAGGTTACGGCCACCTGGGAGCAGAATGAGGAAGTTAGGTTAGAGATTGGAGAAACCATGTAGCCCTGCCCTCCACCCTGGGAACCATCACTGGGAACCTGACTCTACTTCCAGTTGGGGAGGATGACAAGGCCTCTGGAAACTAGAACCAGTGAAAGTCCCTGTTTGCATATCCACACACAGTGCACACTAAAGAAGGCAGGATATCGCCTTCAAATCCCATCCTGGGGCCTAGGCTTGGCTTCCCTTCTCCAAACCCCACCCTTCACCTTCCTCAGCTGAGAACCATTTCCCAGCTTTTATAGAAGACCAGCAAAGATCTTCTGTTCTTCAACTCTTGCTCCTACACCTGACCCTGCTAGTGAACCCTGGATCCCACTTATCTAGGCACATAATTTATCCCATAAACATCCTTGGGACATTCCTACCCCCTTCCATGTATCTAGGTTATTCCAGGACAGACACAGGAGGTCTAGACTCCTGGTACCTAGGAGCCCAGTACCACATACTGAAAGCCAGACTTACTCCTAGGTCCATCCAGCAACACCCACCTGCAGAGCCTCACAAACCAATTCCACGTCCAGCACCTTCACCACAAACTCCAGACACAGCTGGAAACAGAAATAAATCTGAGTTGTGTGGAGATATCTCTACTCCAAGGCCCAGACCTAATAAAGTAGTGGGCAGGCTTGAGGGTTAGCCATCCAGACTCCGATTAGCCTCAGACCCATCCAGGCCTGGGGAAGCCAGGAATTGCCAGGGCCTGAGATTTGGCAAGCCCAAAGAAACTGGAAATTAGCAAAGCCAAGCCCAGAAAACCACCTTCCAGCACACTTGCCACTAATCAGATCAGATAAGACCCATGCAAAAATTCCACTCTCTTCTCAGGATGCTATTTTCTTCCACTTGTTCCTTTCCTGACTTGAGAACATTTCTATTTTTATCAGAAACTTGAATTTCGTCCTTAACATCTCTCATTGTCACACCCAGAAAAGCACTGGGTCATGCCAGTTCCACTTCATCTCTGAAAACCACCCACTTCTCTTTTGGGTTTCTGCCACCCCCATCCTAGCCACATCCACTTGACTTGACTGCTACACTAGAGTCCTGACTGGTTTGATGAGCCCTTTCTATTTCTTCCACTCCCTTCTCCCCTTAGCTTCCAAATCCCATTCCCTTGCCTGAAACCTTCAGTAAATCTCCACTGTACTCAGGTTGAAAAAAATCACAATTCTTTTTCTTTTGTTGTGTTTGTGTGTGCGCTCCCGCATGTGGGCCAGGGATTGAACACAGGGCCTCACCAGGCTAAGCAAGCACTATACCACTGACCAATACTCCCAATCCATAATCTAAATTCCCCTCCCTATGCCCTTTTTTTTCTTGCAGTACTGAGGATTAAACACTGGGGTGCTCTATCTCTGAGCTACATCCCCAACTCTTTTTATTTTTTATTTTGAGACAGGATTCACTAATTTGGCTTTGACTTGCAACCCTCCTACTTTAGCCTCCTGAGTCAATGGGATCATAGGTGTGTACCAGCATGCCCAATCCAGAAGTCAGTTCTTTACTTTCTTTGGAACCAGGAATTGAACCCAGGGGCATTTAACCATGGAACCACGTCCCCAGCCCTTTTTATATTTTATTTTGAGACAGGGTCTAACTAAATTGCTTTGAACCTCACTAAGTTGCAGAGGCTGGCTTTGAACTTGCAATCCTGTCTCAGCCTCCTGAGTCACTGGAATATAGGCATGAGCCACGACACCCAAACAGAAGTCTAAATTCTTTTTTTTTTTTTTTTTTTTTTCAGTTCTCAGCAGACACAACATCTTTGTATGTGGTGCTGAGGATCCAACCCGGGCCGCAGGCATACCAGGCGAGCACGCTACCGCTTGAGCCACATCCCCAGCCCAGAAGTCTAAATTCTTGAAGACCCTGAATGAACCAGCTCCTGGCACTCTCTCCAGTCATATCTTGCCCCCTTCTGTTCTCACATCCTATCCAACCACACCAAATGTCTCACTATCTCCTTTAGTACCTCTGTAACTGGGATGACATCTTCCCATTCCCCCTGTGAAAAAAAATGTTCATTCTGCCAAATCACAAATGTTTCCTCCTCCAGGAATTCTTTCCCCACATAGCCTCAGTACTATTTACCCTATATATCACACTCGTGCCACGGGGTTAAGTGTTTCCTCTAGAGATAGGGATCAAGGCTGATTTATCCTTCACTCATCAACACCTGATGTTCAATTAGCCTACTCGGGGCATGTGAGGATTCTGTGCATACAGACTCACATGCATGCCCTGTGTATACAGAGATTCCTGTACTTCTATGTGTATACACATTGCCCTCCAGGTCAGAGTATGAAAAGTAGGGTATGAACTGGGTCCATGAGAGGCAAGGGAAACCAACCAGGACCTGGCACAAAAACCTACCTCTCGCAGTTCTTCTAGCCCATACTCCACAGCTGCCGTCAACACCTCCAGCACCTACAAAGTGGGTGGTTGGGGGACCAGAAGAGAGTTTCTCCTGCCTCTTGGCCCACAGTGTGATGGGCAGACTCCTGCCTCTTGTACCCCCAGCCACTCCCACCCAGGCCCCTGGTCAGTGGGCTCACAGAGTGGCGGTGCAGCTTGACACTGTTGGTATACAGGAACTCCAGCACTGCCAAGAAGGCCTCAGCTGGCACAGTGCTTAGCACCACAGGACTAGGCACCCCGGGGCCCAGCTCTGTGCCCAGCAGTCGCTGGAAGAAGTTGCATCTACAGGCCAACAGGCACCGGTGGGCAAATACCTCCTGCCGTTCTTGACCGACCACAAAGCAAACATCACTGTGGAAGAGAGGGGCAGAGAGCCAGAGGAAAGGAGTCCAGAGCCTAGAGTACAATATGGGCTTCACTTTTGCCCACTCTGAACCTTCGTTTCCTTATCTGTAACATAAGACAGGGTTTAGCCTTCCAGGAAAAGGTCTGGTATACACAGACGTGAGTTCCAATCCCAGCTCCATCCATGGTATTGCAGGCAAGTGACTTCTCTCCCCACACACTGGGTCATATCCCCAGCCCATTCTTGTTGTTGTTGCTATTATTTTTGGAGAAGGGTCTCACTAAGTTCTGAGGCTAGCTTTGAACTAGCCTCAGCCTCCTGAGCCACTGGTATTATGTGCATATGCCACTGTGCCTGGCAATTTCCTATCTTTGAATCTTAAGTTTCTCACCCCTGACCTCAGAGGAGGTGACTGTTCTTGATTGCGAGGGGGCAACAGGGTTAATAAAAGTAAGATTGATCCCAACTCCCCAGCCCCTCCCCAGTCTGAGTCTTTGGGGAGGGAAAGCTCTTCTTGGTACCTCCTCCACTGGCTGCAAACTCAGCTGTTTTTCAGCCCTCCTCCAGGGAGGAGGGAGTGGGGGTGTAGGGTGCAGAATGTGCATTAACTGTAAACAGACATGGCAGTCATGCACCATAATGAGGCCAGACCACATTTTCCATCTTCATGATCACTTCCGGCCCCAGTTTCTGGGCCCCTGAACAAGGTAGATGGTAGAAGACAAAAGAAAATATGTGAGTTTCTTAGAGCCTTCTAGTTTCATAGTCCAAGTCGTGAGGTTCCTACTACTCAGACCAGACTGCAACCCCCAGAGAAGCAGGGTTATTGGAACTACCAACCCTGGGGAAGAATCCAGATTTGAGATACTGGGGCGGGGGGAGAGCTACATTTTAGCTCTCCTGACCAACCCTGCCCCAAGTAAACTCTATCCCTATTTTCAAACACCATTAGCATTTTGGGCAAACAGTGGTCAGCACCCTTGAACTACTTCCTGTCTGGAACTCTGGCTCAATCCCTTGAGCTTTCTTCCTCTTTTGAATTCCCAATTCTCAGAACAGGCTCCTGCCTCTTCAAGGAGAGAGGCCCCAACATCTAAGTGCTCAATGGGAGGGAGTCAAGTTACATCGCATTTTTCAGGCTCTTTTCCCCTCTGAGAGGAGCTCAAGATTCACAGAAGGATTTTGCTTGAGCTCACACCGCAGCCCAGGGCTCTATCCCCCACAGCCCCCCACCCTGGCTCTCAAGATATCATGGACGGGGCTGGGGATGTGGCTCAAGCGGTAGCACGCCCGCCTGGCATGCGTGCGGCCCAGGTTCGATCCTCAGCACCACATACAAACAAAGATGTTGTGTCTGCCGAAAAAAAAAAACTAAAATAAATAAATAAATATTTAAAAAAAAAAAAAAGATATCATGGACACTGAGAAGCTGGTAGCCATCATCTACAGTTGGCTTCCCCACCGACTGAGTTTGCCAGGGAGGAAGGGAAAGTCCTTTTCACCTCTTCACCCAGGGCCTCCCCAGAGTCATGGGGCTAAGCAAAATCAGCTAGGGAAAACTTACCAACCGGGCCCACTTCCTCACCTGTACTGGGGGTTGTTGACAAGACTTCGAAGAGCTGTGGAAAAGGAAGAAGTCTGCCCATGCACAACTAGTCCTGGATTCTCCATGCATGGAGTGGGGGCAGGGAGAAAAAGAAAGTGGAGTGGTTTAGGAGGTCTGCTGCTGTTTGTTGGTCTGTGGGAGGCCTGCCAGGCCTTAGAGCTGGTGAGGAGATTAGAAAGGCCTGAGAGAGGCAGGAGCTCAGGAAGCCTGTTTACTGAGAAACTAAAGTTTAGGGATGAAGAGAGGCTCAGGAATAGGGATAGATATGGTGGGGGTAGAGGTAGGGGACCTGGAGAGGCTGAGGCCGGAGCGCCAGTAGTCCAGGGGAGAAGCTGGTGTGGGATGAGGCCTGGGCTGGGAGCTTGCCCAGGCGGCGTTGGGGTGGGAAGCCTGTGGGTTTCCATGGAAACTGGAGCCCAGCCTAAAAGGAGGCCCCGCCCATCTCCCCACAGGCCTGGTGGAAAACTTTAGCCTGTGGAAGGGCCCTAAACACAGTCTTGAGAGCCTTAACTCTGGTCCTGACCTGCCACAATTTCAGAATTCAAGCTCCTGCTCTCCCCCAGTCATAGGTTAAACTCAGGTTAGGCAGGCCTGGGAAACCTCACCTCCACAGGGAAAATCCTCATTCCATGGATGATTTTCTGGGCCCAGACATAGTTTGCTGGAGAGGGGGTAGTCCCATCCCTTCCAGGGTAAAGTGAATTGTCTGCTCTGACAGAAGCATGGCAGCCTCTGGCATCCTTGAAATGCAGCTGGGTAATCTAGGTACTGGGGCACACAGAGGTGTGGCCAACTGGGGACAAGCCCCAGGGCACTTGGGTCAGTAAGGGTCAAGAGACTGGACTCAGGTTTACCACTGAGTCATAGCTTTCAGGACTTGGTCCTTCCATCTGAGCCAATGGGCCTCCCCACCCCCACACAAAGCCCAGAACTGAGGAAGTCATCCAAGCCCCACCCCAGCTCAGCGCCTGGAGCGGAAATGTTTGTCCTGGTTGAGACTGATGGGGAGACGATAGAGCAATGACGTGCTCCTTCCTGTCTGCCTGGATCCTGGATTCCTGAGCAGCCACCCCTGCAGCCCCAATGTCCTCCCACACATACCCTAGGCCCTGTGATTGGTTCATAAATGGCCAGTCATCTGGCCATTTCACAAAGGAAGAAATGGAGAATGGCTCAAGAGTCCTGGGGCTTTCTAAGCAGAGCCCCTAACTATCGGTTGTCTGGTGGTGGTAGTATGTCCCTGAGCTCAAGACCTTATAGGCCTTTTTCCCCAATAACTCAGGGGTACCCCATCCTCAGCAGGTGCTCATAGTAGTAACACTCTTAGGTTATTCCAGAGCCAAGTTGGAGGAAGGGAGGGACTCTGGGAGGAAGGAGTGCTTGCCCTAGCAGCCCATGGCAACTGCAAAACATGGCCCTTCCTCCTCCCACCTGCAAGTCAGGCTAGCTGGGCCAGGGCTGTGGAGCAGAGAGAGCTTGGAGACCAAAGCTGCAGGTGAGTCAGGTGCCTGAGGGAGTTTCAGGAGAGGAGGGCAACCATCCCAGAAGTGGTTCTGTAGGAGGTGCAGTCACAGGACAAAAGCAAAAAGAAGAAGAGTTTCAGTGGGTCACCTGCCCCGAGCCTCAGCCTGTTGTAGTGGCTGAGTGAGTCTTCTGTGCCCTATCAGAGCAGGAATGGCAGAAGGTGACTGGATTCAATATCCCCAGGGTTAGTGGGATCTGTGGAAATGAAGGAGTTGGTTCTGTCCATCCTTTCTGGTTAAGGGTTGCAGGCACCACTTCTACTCTCCAGGCTGAGTCAGAAGCCAGCTTCATCTCCCCCTTATGCTAGTGAAGTCAAGTGGAAGGGAGAAAAGTAAATATAATAGATCTCACTTAGCCAACCTACATAGTGCCCAAGGCAAAGTGGAAACCAGGATGGCAAAGACTAGCTCAGGATTATAGGCTGAGTAGCGTCTTTTCCCCTCTTTATGTCCCTAACAGCCCTTAACTCTCTAAGCACTTAGAAACTCACCCAGCTTGACTGTTTGATCCACTTGTTCCAAAAACACAGGTAAGAAGTGGGTAAGGGGAAGTTAGACACAGTGCTGTGCCACCTAGACCCAGCTACTTGGGAGGCTGAAGTGGGAGAATCATTTGAGCCCAGAGGTTCAGGATCAGCCTGAGCTACATAGTGTGACACCACTTCAAAAAAAAAAAAAAAAAAAAGGGAAAAGTCAGCCGGTGTGTGTGTGGTGGCAGGTGGTAAATAAGAAGAGAGTAGGGGTATAAAAACCCTTCACATCACTCAGCAACAGGAGACGCAGAAAGATGGCCACTGAAGTCCATCCTAAATGTGTGTCTTTCAACTAGCAGGCCCATGGCTGGCAGGCCTCTGCCCCCAGGACGCCAGGAGGGACACCAGGAAGAGACTGCCAAAGATTTGGGGCCTAAACTACCACCAGTACGGCCCCGTGGTCGCCTGCCCAGCATTGATGAGGCTGGACCTGCAGCTGTGGGCCCAGCCTCCCGCCGTGGCTCTGTGCTGGGTCCAGCCACATCCTTCTCACGTCGCAACTCACTGGCTGGGCCAGTCACTGGTCCTGGAGGTCGGCGACAATCCCTGGTCCCAGCGCCCCCTCTAGGTTCTCGGGTCAGCTTCTCAGGGTTGCCCCTGGCGCCAGTCCGTCAGGTAGCACCTTCGTACCGCATGGAGCCTGCGCCTGGAGAATGCTGGGAGGCTGCCCGTGCTCAGCGTGCTCTGGAGGCAGCCTTGGATGCCAGGTTGCGGGATGCTTCCTACTCTGGTTCGGAGGCTGGGAGGCTGACTCGAGAGCTGTGTGAACAGATGCGTGCGCACCTGCGTGAGTTCAGCCCACCGCGCTATAAGCTTGTGTGCAACGTGGTGCTGGGGCCGCGCACCGGCCAGGGCGTACATGTAGTCAGTCGCGCGCTTTGGGATGTAGCACGCGACGGACTGGCTTCTGCTACCTTCACCAACGCTTCACTTTTTGCGGTGGCCACTGTCCATGGGCTCTACTACGAATAAGCAGGCCGAGTTCTGCAAAAGGTTTATTATCCCAGAAGGAGGGCCCCCTGGGGCTCACATCCCAATAAATAAATGTCTGTCAATAAATAAAAGTGGTCCATAAATAATGCCCCTAATTTGGGGCTAAGGCTCAGGCTTATCTCAGAGAGGGGGTAAGAAATAGTAAGGACAAGCCACCCCAACTCTAGTAAAGCTGGTCCCTGATTCCCTGGGGGATTCAGCCCAGAGCCCCCAGTGAGGCACCAATGGAACAGAGAGGGCCACAAAGGCAAGGGCCAGAGCCTTACAGGCACAGGCCTCAGGTTTGAGGGCTTGGTCATGGCCTGCTCTGCATGGTGGGGCCTAGGCTGGACTACGGTCCCTGAGCAGCCGCAGAGCATATCGGAGTCGCTGCTTCAGGTCCGGGGAGCAGCCCAGCTGCCGGAGGTGGGAAGCGAGGTAAGTACAAGCACTGCGATTTCGGGCCACAAAAGTCACAAGGAGGGGCTCCCAGCCACTGAGGATCAGCTTGGTGTGGTCCCCATAGAAGTTCACCTGTATACAAGGAGAAGGATATTGATCAGGGCCAGGGCCAAGGCTCCAGGCCCAATTTTCTTCCCAACATCCTAGGCCTCCCAGACCTTCCCTCCAACTCCAGGGTGGGCTCTTACCTGGACAGTGCCATCACTAAATAGCATGAGGAGGGCCTGATCAGTCTTGACCCACTGCAGCAGCAAGGGTGGGCCAGGCACCTCCACCTCTTCCACACTGGGCAGATCTCCACCCTGAGAGCAGGAGCAGGGCAGGTCACTGGTCTGACATGAATCAGATGTCTCCATCGATGTCTCCCTTTCTTATAGGTTCAGCCTTTAACTTTGAGCCCCTCCTCCCATTACCAAAGGGGAACTTATGAGGATGTGTAAATCTTCAGTATGCTCAACCCTTACCCACATACCTTCATGAGGTGCTGCTCCATGTAGGAGGCAAAGTATCGTAGGATGCCCAGCTGAGGCTGCAGAGCTCGAGGTACAGCACCCACAGAGAAAGAGAAGTGCTTTGTGCTGGTGGGGTTGTAGTGCACAGTCCTGGAAGTAGGGGGAGGCCAAGGTCAGAGGGAGCCCTGCACCAACACCCTTCTACCGAGAAACCCTAGGCCCCTGAGCCTAGGAACACATGCCAAGGTGCAGCCCTGATGAGTCCAACACCCTGGATACAAGACACCCCAGAACAGCACTTACTTCCTGTTGGCTGACAAGGCCATGTGTGTGCCATCATTGAAAAGCACTGCTACCCGGCGGCTGGACAGTTGATACCCAAAGCCAAATTTGTTGGAGTAGTCAACCCACTTGCTGACCCACACCAGAGGCTCTGGCTGTGCCAGAGGGGCTGGGTTCTGTTCGGCTGTCAAGGGAAAAAAGGAAATAAGGACCTGCTTCTTCCTAGCCTCCTAGCCAAAGAACTCCCAACAATATTAACACATACCAGACCCCAGCCTCACCTGGGGGCATGAAGGCCACACAGTTTCTCAGAGCACAGAGGGCCGACTCTACCACAGTGGCCACAGTTAGACCTTCTTCAAACCCTGAAAGGAACAGAGCACTGAGATTTAGGCATTAGCCCTCCCTAGACTCAGGTCATGTCCCTCTGTCAACTCCTTCCCTCTGGTTCCTGGTCTCTGCCTCAGCAAGTTTTAGCAAGTCTCACACTCCTTGGTTCCTCACCATCTCCACTGCTCGCCAGTGTCCCACGGGGTGAGCTGTCTTCAGCAGCTGTCTCTACCAGGCTGACAGGGGCTGGACCAGAAGTTGCTGGAGCCTAGAGAGTTGGGTAGGAACAGGGAGTGAGATAGGCCCTGAAATCGAAATCCTTGAAAGTCCATGGCCTAGCCCTGCCCTGGTTTCGAGGGCACCCTGGGTCAGCCCCAGCCTGCTAATGAGACACAGCCAATTAGGCCACCACGAGGCTGGATGCTTCATCAGCCTTTTATCCCGGGCTTCCCTCAGCTGCTAGGTGGGGTGAGTCAGGGGAACAATGCCCACGTGAGCACCTCACCTCGGGCCTGGCATCTGGATGGCCAATAGACGTGCGCATGAGGCCGCTCACCAAACAGGAGACCTCGTCCTGCTCCTCAGGATGGTTTTTATCTGGAGGTAGGGGGGATAGTCTTCAGTGTTCTGCCCAATCCCATTATCCACAGGGATGACACAATGATAGGCCTTCCCAAGTACCTGGACAACACACATTCTCCTCAGGAGTTCGCAGGCATCCACACTCTCTTTCTTTCTTTTGGTACTGGGAATTGAACCCATGGGTGCTTTACCACTAAACTACATCCCCAGCCCTTTTTATTTTTGATTTTGATATACAGGGTCCACTAAGTTGCTGAGACTGGCCTCAAACTTGTGATCCTCCTGTTTCAGCCTCCTGAGTCGCTGGAATTACAGGCATGAGCCACCACACTCAGCTGCACCCATACCTCCATGCCCCCAAAATGAATATCACAAGTCTCTCTGTCACTTAACACCCTGACACCCTAGACTTACTCTTCTTCTTCCTTCCAAACAGGCTCTTGGTAACTTTGGCAAACAGACTCCTTGCTGGGTTAGGGGGTGTCAAGTCCGGGACTGTTATGCAACTGCTGACAGGAAGCCGGTCAGGGGTGTAGCCCTGTGGAGAGAAGCCACGTCAACATAGAAGAGAGGCCCTAGAGGTCCTCTCAATTGCCCCCATTTAATCCCCTGGGAATATGCAGACTGAACTCAGGTGTCTGGAGAGTCACAGACCTTGGTAAAGAAGTCATGGCGCAAGATTTGGTCAATAGAGGGACGGTCTCGGGGTGAGGCTCGAAGGATGGCGGCCAGGAGCTGCCGGGCAGACAATGAGAGGCTGGCAGGCAGCGTGTAGTGAACCTGCTTGATGCAGCGGTACGTTTCTTTCAGGTCAGCGGTCTCAAAGGGGGGAGTCCCACAGAGCAGTGTGTACCTGTGGGGCAGGGATAAGGGGGTCAGGAGTAAAGTGGTTGAAATGCCCGGCCCACGTACCCACTACCTGTCAGCCACTGACTGACACTCACATGACACAACCCAGTGACCACACATCCGCCTCAGGGCCATGGCCCTGTCTCAGTAGCACTTCTGGAGCCACATAGTTGGGGGTGCCACAGATGGTTCTGAAAGAGGGTAGAGAAAAGAGGGACAACTCAGACCCAGCCCAGCAGTACCCCCATCCCTGCCCCCGCTGTGAGTCCAGACAAAGCAGCTGCTTGTCACCAAAGGCCAGAGAGCTCTTGCTTGTCCTGGGACAATGGATGCCAGAGATGGCAGCTGAGTCCCCGCCTACCCGCCTGCCCCAGCTGCTCAACAGTACTGCAGCGCAGGGGGAGGCCATGACCCCCCAACCCAGCCCCCTCCTCCAGGGTCAACACAGAGGGTCGATCACTGATCCCTCCCCCCACTCCCGTCTGTCAAACACCCATCAGGCTGTCACCTCCCATGGTCTGTGCTGCATACACACCAACACCAGCTGTCACATCCCCCATAAACATTCATCTGCTACCCATGCTATCTGTGTCATGCACACTCAGTCACAGTAGCCATGGCAGGGTCTTTTTACATACACACACAGAGGGTCGTGTCCTGCCATTCCCACACTGTCTCACATACACACTGCCTGGCCTATGTCACATTCCCCTTCCAGGGTCAGTCATATACCTTCAAGAATCATTACACCCGAATCTGTCTCTGGGACTGAGTCACCTATCCCATCTGTGTCACACAGTAGGACTCTCATCCTCCCCACCAATCCCAGCAAGTGAGGCTGCCACCTCCACCTTCACATATACACAAACAGCCCATTACCCCTTCCCTATTCATCACATGGACACATCAGGCGGTCACTTTGCTTCCCACATACATACTCACTATCTGTCACACATCACTTGTGTCATACACAGATTGTAGCCACCCCTCAAACACTCACTTCTTCCTCTGCTCTGGGGGCTCTAAGCGAGCTGCCAGCCCAAAATCCCCCACCTTCAATTCCATGTTATCTGTGATGAAAAAATTTCCTGGAGGGGACAGAGAGGTATGTCAGATTTCTTCCTCCTTCTATCCCCAGTCCCCCAACCCTGCTGGCTCACCAAAGAGTCTCACCTAGCTTGAGGTCCCGGTGCAAGATGCCCCGCTGATGCAAGTACTTGAGGCCAGAAAGGATCTGCCGCAGGTAGTAGCGCACCTCTGGTTCCAACAGGGTGTGCCGCGCCTTCCAGATGTGGGCTAGGGACTGCAGAGAGCCACTGACTCAGCCCCTGTTCGCCCTCCCTGAGCCTCCCTCTCTGCATGCTCCACGAGGAAGGCAAGGCCCTAGCACTGGGTCTTAAGACGCACCCCACCCGGCCCCAGTCTCCGCTGAAATCCCCATTCCTTACCTTTCTGCTGCAGAGCTCCAGGAAAATGTATATGTTGTCAGCATCCTCGAAGTGGTGAGAAAAGCGAACGATATGGCGGTGCTGCAGGTCTCGGTGCAGCTCAATCTCATTTAGGATCTGCCATGGGGGTGCGGGGTCATCATCCTTCCGGGGTTCCCACCCCATCGACCCCACTTCACCCCTCGCCCGCCGGGCTTGGACCCACCTTCTCGCGTTGATGCGGCTTGGCGACGCGGCTCTGCGGGATGACTTTGACCGCATAGGCGCTGCGGGTCTCTGTGTCAGTGGCCTCGTAACAGCGGGCGAAGCCCCCCTAGGAGGAGGTGGGTATCAGGCCAGGCGCTCCAGGGGAGGGGAGGCCGGGTCTGGTCCGCATACGTTCCCACGTCGGGGTCAAGCGCACCCGCCCTGCCTGGCAGGGTTTCTGTCCGCCCGCGTTAGCACCACTCCCCAGACAGCCCCTGGCCCACCTTGCCCAACAACCGGCCTTTGAAGTAGGTGCGACCGCTGCTCGGGTCCGTGATGAGGCGCCCAGGATCTGGCGCCGGTGGCCCAGCCAGCATCTCCTGCTCAGATCTGGGCAAGGCACTCGGAGGCGGCCCCGGTCCAGCGGGGGGCGCGGGCGGGGCGGCAGCACGCGGGAAAGGGCGCGGGGACAGGAAGCCCGCGGCGGGCTCCATGCGGACGGCGCCTCGCAGCGCGGGCCCGGCTTGTTCTAGGTTCCGCCCGGCCCCGGCCGCGCGTGGCGCTGCCTGGTCTTGCTACTGTGCGCTCGCGCCGGAGGGAGCCCGGCGTTTTTATCAATGAACGCCGGCCCCCTCCCCGGAGTCTCGTCATCTAGAACTCCACCCCTTCCCGGCGGCGAGTCACGGAGAAGCCACGCCTCTTTCCAGGCCTTACTTCATCCTGAAGCTCCTCCTCTCATCCGAAAAATTTCGAGGCCCCGCCTCTTGTGCTAACCCTATAGGCTCCGCTACAGTGCTGCGACTCGCAGCAGGCGCAAACTGACCTTTGTCTGTCTTTGCTACCCTCTCCTCCTTAATGACCTCGTGTTCCTCCAGTGGGGGCCCCTTTTTATTCCTATCTTTCAGAGCATATGCTGAAATTAGAGTGAGGGTCTGGTATCTGAGGGCGTCTTCCCAGAAACTAGGTGGATCAGCGTTCCAGCCGGGAAGAGACGGGTGGTACTTTTTATCCAGGACGCGTCCCTAGCACTCCTTTTTGTGCTTGCAGGACCCTTGGAGTCTCAGGCACTTGACCAGACCCGATAGACCCAGCCCAGTGCTGCCCCCCTTTGGGGACTGAAGAATAGCCCACTTTGGAGCCTGGCTTGCCTAGTTTGGGGACTGCCATGATAGTTTCTGGGGTCAAAATAGCCTAGTGCTAGTCGGGCGTGTGGTGGCACACACCTGTAATCCCAGCTACCTGGGAGGCTGAGGCAGGAGGATTGGAAATTCAAAGCTAGCGTCTGCAACTTAGCGAGGCCCTAAGCAACTTAGCGAGACCCTGTCTCAAAATAAGAAATTTAAAAAGGGCTGGGGATGTGGCTCAGTGGTTAAGCACCCCTGGATTCAATCCCTGGTACCCAATAAATAAATAAATAAATAAATAAATAAATGCAAAACGGGCTTGGCAGGGCTAGGGTTGTGGCTCAGTGGTAGAGCACTTGCCTAGCACGTGTGAGGCACTGGGTTGGATCCTCAGCACCACATTAAAATAAATAAATAAAATAAAGGTATTGTGTCCATCAACAACTAAAAACAATATTTTAAACAAAGAGGGAGGGCTT
This sequence comes from Marmota flaviventris, assembly GCF_047511675.1. Classification (NCBI taxonomy): domain Eukaryota; kingdom Metazoa; phylum Chordata; class Mammalia; order Rodentia; family Sciuridae; genus Marmota; species Marmota flaviventris. The sequence goes on along the minus strand of NC_092507.1, from coordinate 34,487,548 downwards.
GGCAATGTAGCTCAGTGGTAAAGCACTCCTATGTTAGATTCCTGGTTAAACAAAAACAAAAAAACCCAGCCTGGTATTGAAGGCTTATGTTCCAGGCCCCATCTTCCACTACCCACTTATAACCTCTGGAGTGATGGATCTTGAGTCCTGTATTTCCTTCTCCTGAAAATATCCATTACCCTGGGTCAGGATCCAGAAGGTCAGAAAGTGAAGAATAGGTATTGGATATTCTCAAGTGCTGAGGATGGGCAATTAGGTAGCTATTCTGGGGCCATCTGGAACCCTAGATCCCTCTTTAATCCCCACCCTTCAATGCCCAGGTCCAGAGGTGGAAGTGTGATCTTAACACCTCTGGAATGTTGGTCCCAGGATCACAAACTTCCTGGCCTTGTGGTCGTTCTCAACTCTTTTCACTCTGGATGATCGTATCAATTACTGAACCAAACTTCAGATTTATTGTCTCAAATAAGACTGATAAAGGTTTGCAGCCCTCATTTAGTTTGCTTGATTCTGTTTCATGGAAACACAATAGATACATACATAAACAAAGTAATTGCAGGCTGTGAAAAGTGCTATGAAGGAAATAAACAAGAGTAAACCAATAGCTTACTTTAGAAAGAGTAACCTGGAAAACCAGCAAGTATTTATTTGTATCCAATTCCTGCCAAGATTGTCTCCCAAATATCTCTGATATATATGTATCATTTTGGATCCATCTTGCCCTCATACCCTGGTCTGGGTCACAGTTTCTCTTGTCTGATTGCTGCCACAGCAGCTTGCTGGTCTCCCAGCTTTTGGTGTTACCTTCATTTTATGGCACCACCATATGCTGTCAGAGAGATCTCAGTCCTTCATCAGGCCCAAAAGGACCTACTTCAAGCACAATTGTCCTTCATGGCCACTGAAGGGAGACCCAAACCAGTCAGAGATGAATGAGGGGAAGGGGAAATGGGCAGGAAGGCCTTGAGTGCCACTCAGAAGTTGGCCTTCATTCTCACAGGTTAGCAATTTTCCAGGGGGAGATGATAGTGACCACAAAGGATGAATCCCCAGGGTAAATAGGCCTGAGGCATGTACAGCTTTAAAAGGCATATTCAATACTGCAATTTTATATTTGGAAAACAAAATAAAATGTCTCTGTATTAGTTTGCTACTGTTGCCATAGCAAAATACCACAGACTGGATGCCTTAAGTGACAAATTTGTTTTCACAGTTCTAGAGGCTGGAAGTCCAAGATCAGATGTCAACATGCTTGATTCTTTGGAGGCTTCCCTCTTTAGCTTGTAGATGGTCTTTTCCTTCTGACTTCATATACATCATCTGTTTTTCTTTTTCTTTCTCATACATTATCTGTTTTTTCTCTCTCTTTTTTTCTTTCTTTCTTTTTTTTTTTTTTTTTTTTTTTTTTTATCAGGGACAAGGACCAAACCTGGGCCCTTGGACATGCTAAGCAAGTGCTTTGCTACTAGGCTGCTAAATCCCCAAATCATACCCAGCCACACTTTTTTGTTCAAGTACTGAGGATTGAACCCAGGAGTTATACTAGTGAACAACACACTCAGTCCACTTTTTTTTTTTTTTGGAACAGGAGATTGAACCCAGGGGTGCTCAAGTCCTGAGCCACATCCCCAGCCCTATTTTATATTTTATTTAGAGACAGGGTCTCACTGAGTTACTTAGTGCCTTGCTTTTGCTGAGGCTTTGAATTTGCGATCCTCCTCCTGCCTCAGCCTCCCAAGCCCCTGGGATTACAGGTGTGCACTACCATAGCTGGCCTTCACAACTGGTTCTTGATATCCAGGAGCTGGGATATCAGGAGATCCTCCTGACTACAGTAAATTTTGTTTTGTTTTGTGGTTCTTGGGGATCAAACCAAGGGCTTCAACTGGGCATGGTGGCACACACCTGTAATCCCTGGTAATTGGGAGGCTGAGGCAGGATGATTACAACTTCTAGCCTAATTTGGGCAACTAAACAAGACCCAGTCTCAAAATTTAAAAATTAAAAAAAGGGGGGAGGGCTGGGGTTGTGGCTCAGTGGTAGAGCGCTCGCCTAGCACGGGCAAGGCCCTGGGTTCGATCCCTAACACCACATAAAAATAAATAAATAAAGATATTGTGTCCAACTACAGCTAAAAAATAGATATTAAAAAAAAAAAAAAGGCCAGGAGATGTAGCTCAAAAGTAGTGCAGCTGTCAAGAATGTGCAAGTTGGGGCTGGGGATGTGGCTCAAGCGGTAGCACGCTAGCCTGGCATGTGTGCGGCCCGGGTTCGATCCTCAGCACCATATACAAACAAATGTTGTGTCTGCCGAAAAACTAAAAAATAAATATTTAAAAAAATCCTCTCTCTCTTTAAAAAAAAAAAAAATGTGCAAGTCTCTGAGGTCAATTCCCAGTACCAAAAACAACAACAATAAAGCAAACCAAAGCAAAGCAAAACCATACCAAGAGCCTCACACATGTTAAGTAAGTGCTGCACCACTGAGTAACACTCCTTTCTCTGTGTAACCTCCTCCCCTTTCACACATTTCTTTATACAGTCCAGGGGTCTTTTTAAAATTATTTTTTTCGTATCTATCATGCCATAAGTTCATGGGGAACAGGTTGCAGCAGCAGCTCAGACTTCTTTCCATTGGAAAGAAGAGCACCAACAAAGTGCTCTTCTCAAACTGGGCGCAATGGGGCATGTCTGTAATCCTGGCAGCTCAGTGGCCAAGTGCCAAAAAAAAAAAAAAAAAAAACAAGAAGAAGAAGAAGAAGATAAAAACCCACAACAAATTTCTCTTCTCTGGGAGGAGCAGGCTGGCGCTTCAGCTGAACCCAGGTACCTTTCTCTTTGGCTTCCTTCTTTTCTAATTATTTTCCTTCACACGTTTCAGGAAACTGCCTTGGCTCTTACAGTGCTAATATTCTCAATATGCACCTTAAGTCTCCTGCCAAGAATCTTGCCCTTAAAAATAAAAATATCTTGCCCTTAACTTGCTTATTTACAGTACCAACAGCATGCTGGGTACATTGTCAACTCTTCCAGTTTTGCCATGGTAACATGTGGGAAATTCCTTTTTTTCTTTTTTTTTTTGTACTGGAAATTGAACCCACTAAGCTACATCTCTAATCCTTTTTATTTTATTTTTGGGGGTACGGGGATGGAACTCAGGGGCACTTGACCACTGAGCCACATCCCCAGCCTTATTTTGTATTTTATTTAGAGACAGAGTCTCACTGAGTTGCTTAGTGCCTCACTTTTGCTGAGGCTAGCTTTGAACTCATGATCCTCCTCCCTCAGCCTCCTGAGCCACTGCAATTACAGGCCTGCACCACAGCATCCAGCCCCTTTTTATTTTTTGAGACAGAGTCTTGCTAAATTGCTGGAACTGGCCTTGAATTTGTGATCCTTTCACCTCAGCCTTCTGAGTTGCTGGAATTATAGGGGAGATCCACTGTTGCCCTTATAATTCTTTTTTTTTAATATTTATTTTTTAGTTGTAGTTGGACACAACACCTTTATTTCACTTTTTTTTTTTTAATGTGGTGCTGAGGATCAAACCTAGGGTCTCGCACTGGAATGCGAGTGCTCTACCACTGAGCCACAATCCCAGCCCCCCTTTAATTCTTGTATATGCTCATATCTGTGAGCAAAAGAGTGGCTCCATGCTTTCTAAAGGAGAAACACAGAGCAACATGCATGGGGTGTCTCTCTTCTTTCCAGAGAATTCCTGGAAGATAGCTAAAAGGCACCATTCGTGGAATGGTATTTATCTTATTTATTTATTGCTCACTGTAAATTTATGGGAGATTTCATAAACAGTTTTCCCAAGGTAATCTATAGCTTCCCAAGGGCAGAAATAAGTTCTGAACCCAAGTCTGTCTGACTCTACTATTCAGTTACCTTTTTTTCTGGAGTCACTAATTTCCTCTCCTCCTCCCTCACTGTCCATGTTCCTCTTGGTAGTACTCTTTCCCCTCCCCCAAGATTCTCATAACCTAATGATGTGTCAAAACTGAGGGGTTTGGGGCTGGGGATGTGGCTCAAGCGGTAGCACGCTCGCCTGGCATGCGTGCGGCCCGGGTTCGATCCTCAGCACCACATACAAACAAAGATGTTGTGTCCGCCGAGAACTAAAAAATAAATATTAAAATGCTCGCTCTCTCTCTCTCTCTCTCTCTCTCTCTCTCTCTCCCTTTCTCTTTAAAAAAAAAATTAAAAAAAAAAAACTGAGGGGTTTGTTTGTTTTGCACTGATGGGGGTTGAACTCAAACTCAGGACCTTGTTCTTGCTAGGAAAGGACTCTACCACTGAGCTACATCCCTAGCCCCCAAGCTGAGCTTTTCCTAAGCTCTTGGTGTCTCCTGTCAGGCCTGCTGCCCTGCTGGGCACATGTCCTACACTCCCTGTCCCCTTGGTCACTTAGAGTCTCTTGATATTGTTAGGTCAGAGGTCAAGAAAGGACAGTCTTTCAAGAATGAAAGATACCAAGTGAAATTAGGACTCCAGAGGGACAACTGGATTCAACAATAAGGAGATTTCAGGAGTCCTTGGAGAGTGCTGCAGTCCACCAGAAATAAACCATGTGCTGATAGCCAGAGTACACTTCATGCTTACCTTGAGCTATTCTGAGCAGTTTATACAATTAACTCACTTCATATTCACAACAACTCTATGAGATAGGTATTATCATCCCTATTTCACCACAGAAATTCAGTGGCTCACTCAATGTCATGATGCTTGGTAACCTTGGTGACTATGGTGAAACCTGGCTGCACACACTGTGATGTTCTGTGCTATGGCATACATCCAACTCAGCTGTGAGGAAGGGAGTGCTCTGGAGGGCAGGAAAAGTAGGAAGGGAGACAGACTGAAGGAAGACAAGCAGGGTGGGGCAAAGTGATTTACAGGTTAAATGGTTCTCTCTCCTGGACCATAAACCAGAGGAAGGGGACCTGGGCAGTGGGAAGGGAGATAAGTGACTCAGGAGGGAGGGGCAGGGTAGGTCTGGAGACAGCCCCTTCCTGGGGCAGAGGCTTCAGGTCATGCACCTTCATCTTAGTTCTGTGGGAAATTCACAGACCAGAGTGCAGAAGTGTGAGGGCCAAGGATGGGGGCAGGTGTTGTCTTGGGGAAAGCTGTCAGGGAGACCCAATACTTGGCTTCCCAAGTATTAGAACTTCTTTGAGTGGTAAGCAGTCCAGAATGCTTGCTTTCTTACGTGACTTCTCTCTCTTTCTTTTCTTTTCCCTTCCTTCCTTCCTTTTTTTTTTTTTTTTTTATGCTGGAGATCAACCCACAGCCTCACACATGCTAGGCAAGCACTCTACAACTGAGGTCTATCCCTAGCCTATGGGGAAGCCACAGATCAGAGCTTGGGAATGGGGTCCGTGGCTGTGATGGATGAGATCCTGGTCTTTCATCTGGAACTGTTTTTTACTCAGTGACTTCTCACCTAGCACCTGGAGGGAGGGCACAACTCCAGTCAGGCTATGAGCAGGTTTTCAGACCTTGGCTCACCTGAGAAATCTCACCAAAAAAAGGGAAGGGCTGGGAATTAGCTCTGTTAGTTGATTGCATAAGGCCCTAGGTACACACACACACACACACACACACACACACACACACACACACACGGCAGGGGAGGGTGGGAATGGTGAAACAAGTTGACTTTCATGTTAAAATGGAGAAGGAGGAAGATGTTATCAAAAGCTCCGTCTTTGTCCCTGATGCCAATCCAATAAATAGGACATGATTTTGAGAAAAAGGAAGCAGTTTTATTGCTTTGCTAGCAAAGGAAAAGCACAGGGGATTCCTCTCCCAGAGGATATGATTCTGCCCATTAGGGGGTAAAGGGAGGTTTTATTTTTTTATTATTTATTTATTTTGGTACGAGGGATTGAACCTAGGGGTGCTTAACCACTGAGCTACATCCCCAGCCCTTTTTATTTTTGAGACAGGGTTTCACTGTTGCTGAGGCTGGCTTTTAACTTGTGATCCTCCTGTCTCAGCCTCCCCAGTCACTGGAATTACAGATCAGTGTCACTGCCTGTGAATAGGGAGTTTTTAAAAAGGTGATTCAAAGGTTATATTCCAGGTATTCTCTGTCCAGACTTGTAATTCACTTGTTAATTTAGGAGATAGTCAATTTTTTAGATCTCCTAGTGCCATCTTTTTTAAAAAAATTTTTTTGTATTTGTAGATGAACAGAATGCCTTTGTTTATTTTTATGTGGTGCTAAGGATTGAACCCAGCACCTCACATGTGCTAGACAAGCACTCTGCCACTGAGCTACAGCCCCAGCCCTTCTGGTGCCATCTTGAAGTTAGAATTACTTCATTCTTGTGATGGGTGTATGCCAAGGACCAATAACTCTGCCTAGAATGGGGAAGAGAGGTAATCCTGTTGCCCCCTAGATTAGTGAGGGGGAGGGAAAGAGAAAGAAACATGTCCATTTAAAAAATAAATCACACCTGGGCCTGGTGATGCATGCCTGTGATCCCAGCAATTCAGGAGGCTGAGACAGGAGGATTGCAAGTTCAAGGTCAGCCTCAGCAATTTAGTAAGGTCTTGTCTCAAAAAATTAAAAGGGCTGGGAATGTGACTCAGTGATTAGCACCACTGGGTTCAATCCCTGCTACTAAAAAAAAAAAGTCACAGTGCGTTATTTAAAGCATGAAGCAGACCACTGCTACAAAGGGAGAAAAGAAAAAGAAAAAGAATCCTGTTGGGCTTCACATCTTCCCTAGCTTTTCTGAGATGAAGCAGATCCAATCCTGTCTGTAGGCCCTGGAGGGAAGTTGACTTAAACTAGCGTGATTGCTGCAAAAGGGGGCAACCTAGAGGGCTTTGAGAAGTGATCTGGGAGAAGAGCAAGGCTGGTTTTCCAGAGCCTTCTTAGAACTGGATCTTTTTCATTTAGTTTTATTGAAAGCAAAGGTAACACTGAGAAACCAGAGGTGTCTGAGCTGCAAGTAGCTCAAGGCCTGGATCTTTTATTTATTTTTATTTTATTTTTGTTTTTATGTTTTTGCAGTGCCAAGGATTGAACCCAGGGGTGCTCTACTTCTGAGCTCTATCCTCAGCACTTTTTGTTTGTTTTTCTGGTGCTGAGGATTGAATCCAGGGCCTTGTGCATGTGAGGCAAGCACTCTACCAACTGATTTATATCCCCAGCCCTCCCCAGCCTTTTTTTTTTTTGAGAAAATTTTCACTAAATTGCTAAGGCTGGCCTCAAACTTGTGATCTTCCTGCCTCAGCCTGCTGAACAGCTAGGATTAGGGCATATATCACCACACCTGGCAGTATAATGTTTAAATAGTAAATTAACAGCTGGGCGTGGTGACACACACCTGTAATCCCAGTGGCTCAGGAGGCTGAGGTAGGAGGATTTCAAGTTCAAGACCAGCTTCAGCAGTTTATCAAGGCCCTAAGCAATTTAGTTGAGACCCTGTCTATAAATAAAATATAAAACAAGGCTGGGAATGTGGCTTAGTGGTTACGTGCCCTTGGGTTCAATGCCCAGTACCCATCATATCATCATCATCATCATCATCATCATCATCATCTTAGAAGAACAGCTCAGAAGACAACATGTACTTAAAATGTGTGGAACAACTCAGAAAAGTATAGTGAATGGATGGAATCTGTGATTTAAAATGCTATAAACACCCATTTAGTTGCCTTCAATAAGATGATGATAATGGATATGATAATGATGTTGATTTTTGTGGTACTGGGGATTAAATTCAGAGATGTTGTACCACTGAGCTGCATCCCTAGTACTTCTTTTCATTTTGAGGGTGTTGCTAAGTTAGTTGCTCAGGTTGGCCTCAAGCTTACTATCCTGCCTTAGCCTCCCTAGTAGCTGAGATTATAGGGATGCATGGGGCAATAAATTTGGTTTTTAAAAATCCAAATGCTGGCTGGGCACAGTGGTGCCCATCTGTAATCCCAGCTACTCAGGAGTCTGAGACAGGGGGATTGCAAGTTTGAGCCTGCCTGGGCAATTTAGCAACACCCTGTCTCAAAATATAAAAAGAGGGGAAATGTAGAAGTTCAGTGGATTAGACAAAGAAGAATGAAGGGAAGAGAGGGGGATGAGAATGGGAAAGACAGTGGAATGAATCTAATATGACTTTCCTATGTACATCTATGAATATAACACAGTGAATCTCACCATGTGTACATCCACAAGATTGAGATCCTAATTAGAATGATATTCCAAGCTTGTATAAATATGTCAAAATGGTTTCTACTGTCATGTACAACATGAAAATGAAAAATAAAAATAAGAAAAGGGTTGGGGATGGAGCTTAGTGATAGAGTACCTCTGGGTTCAACTCCCAATACTGAAAAAAAATCATATGAAAATAGGAAAATTACCAACTGGATAGGTCTCTTTACCTCTTGCAAAGCACCAATAGCTGTGCTCTAGAAGTGGTCAGTCAAGACCCTGGATATCCCTAGGAGTCAAGATGTGGGATACAGGACTTAAGGGGGTCTGTATTCTTGGACTGAGTTCTTAGGTCTGTGACCTTGTCAGCCCTGTGGCATCAGAATAGGGAAAGTCCTGGCCAGGACCCTCAGAACCCTAGCAGAGGACACTAGTTCTGAAGTTTAAGTCCTTGTCTAGGCCCAGTTAGGCTACTTCTAGTCTTTGAAGTCCATCAGTTCTAGCTTTGAATTCTATCTTCAACATAAGCTTGCTGTTGAACATGGACAAGTCATTTACCTCTCTGAGCCTCATCTGTGAAATGGGGATGGTTCCTATCTTGTTTGTAGGGTTGTGATGAGAGTTCCATGAGAGGATGACATGGTAGTGTGCCCTTGGTATTAAGTACCTGTCCCTTAGTCAGTGCTCCACGATTAGCAGTTGGTATTATGATAATAGTTTATTCTGCTCCTGTGTTCTCACCTGAAGCATGGGACAGTGATCCCTGTCATCCCGGCATGAAGGGCATGGTGTCATTTTTGTGAGCTGTGGGGTCAGTGCAAATGGTACTTCTGCTTCTCAAAGGCGAGCCCAGCCCTACAGAGGTAGGGAGATCTACCCAGTTCCCAGGACTAGGGGAAGCTAGATGACAGCTTCAATCCATCAATGATAGCCTCAGTGCAGCCTAATTTTATGGACCTAGCAGGTACTTAAGTTTGGGCAGAGTGAAAGCTAGCCATTCTTCCTCAACATAGGCTGCTGCTCAGAGCAGGTAGGCAGGTATGTGTTGGGGTGAAATGCCCTGGGCCTTGGGAGACCAGATAATGAGAATTCATAGCAAAAGTGGTGGTTCTGGGTTGGAGTTGGAGATTTTGTCTTCAGAAGCCCAAAATCCAGTTACCAAGCTTTGCAGGTAAAAGAAGAGTTTGGAAAAGGGCTGGGGATGTAACTCAGAGGTAGAGCACTTGCCCAGCACATTCTAAGCTCTGGGTTCAATTTCCAGAACCTAGAAAAAAGGAGCTTAGGAAAGCCTCATGCACAAGGGGGCACAGAGATCAGCCCTGCTTTGCTCTATCCCATTCTGGCTTCCCCTATGTACTACAGGTTCTGCAGAGCATGGGTTGGTTGTGCTTTGTGCTTTGTCTGCTCTGTGGCTTTCTGGCTAAAGGCCTAGGTGTTCTACTGACAGGCTGAAGGCCTAGGTGTGTATGACTAGAGGTGAGGGGAGTTTCCTCCAGTACTAAGCTTATTGATGGAAATGCAAGTTAAGGAGAGGGACAGCTCTGTGACCTCCTGCCTCATGCCCCAGCACCATGACGGTTTCATACACCCTCAAAGTGGCAGAGGCACGCTTTGGTGGCTTCTCCAGCCTGCTCCTTCGCTGGAGGGGAAGCATCTACAAGCTCCTCTACAAGGAGTTCCTACTCTTCATCGCTCTCTATGCTATGCTCAGCATGGCCTACAGGTGAGGATGGGTCTCAGGGCTGGCCTATGGGGGTGGAGGCTGTCTGTCCACCTCCCTCCATCCCAGGCCTACACTTGACCATCCCAGGTTGCTGCTGACCCAGGAGCAGAGGCATGTATATGCACAGGTGGCCCGATACTGCAACCGCTCTGCAGATCTCATCCCTTTGTCCTTTGTACTGGGTGAGGCCCCATTAGTTTTCCCTGGCTGTGTTCCCTAATCTTTGGGTTGAGCTGACAGCTCTGAGTAGCACAGCTTAGAGTCAGCCTGAGCAGGTACAAGCTAGGTGCTGAGGGCTGGGTCCAGGGTTTCTCCAAAGCAAGGCCCTGCCTATCACCTGCTGCACCCTCACTCCACACAGGCACAAGACACCTGTGGCCTCACAACTCCCCTCTTGGTACTGGAAGGGAGCTGGAGAGAGGTGACAGCCCTTTCCCCACCCTCATGGGTAGCAGGTCTTGGAGTCTGGTCTTAAACTCCCACTTCCCCAATTCCTTGGAAGTCTGCATTTCTTCTTTCTCAGTGGTGGGACCAGAGGAAGAGGCAGTGCTCACTGTCCTAGCCTGCCTGCCCCAGCCAGGATGTGATTCAGAGCCTGCTGGGAGCCCTCTGGGAGGGAGGGCTCTGTGACTCCCAGCCCCTCCATGTTCCCTCTTTTCCCCACTACTCATGGTGGCCCACCAGGTTTCTACGTGACTCTTGTGGTGAACCGCTGGTGGTCCCAGTACACAAGCATTCCTCTGCCGGACCAGCTGATGTGCGTCATTTCAGCCAGTGTGCATGGCGTGGACCAGCGTGGCCGGCTGCTCCGCCGCACTCTTATACGTTATGCCAACCTGGCATCGGTTCTGGTGCTGCGCTCAGTGAGCACGCGCGTGCTCAAGCGCTTCCCCACTATGGAGCATGTGGTGGACGCAGGTGCGTGGTCTGTGGACCTCTGTGTGGGCCTGGCGCACGGGCTGGTTGCAGGTGTCAGGCTCGGGGAATTCTCAGGTCAGGGCTTTCCCAAGAAGGCGAGATCTGATCTTCAGAAGGTGCTTCAGGATCCTGGTTTGGCCGAGTTGAAATCGCTGGGTACACAAGGGAGGGCAGCCATATAGTGGAACAGTAGCCTCCCCTGGCGGTCGAGAATGTGTCTTGCACCCACCCACTTCATCTCCACAGGTTTCATGTCCCAGGAAGAGAGGAAAAAGTTTGAGAGTCTGAAATCTGACTTCAACAAGTATTGGATCCCTTGCGTCTGGTTCACCAACCTGGCAGCCCAGGCCCGCAGGGATGGGCGAATCCATGATGACATTGCTTTCTGTCTCCTTCTGGAAGTGAGTTAGCCTAGGTCCAGGTCCCTTGGCCCTCCTCTAATTTTGGTACTTATCACTTAAATGTCTCCAACTAAGTACCACATGCTTTTAGAAGCACATACCTATAGCTCATTTAGCCTCATTCACAAATCAGGGAACAGAAACTAAGTGGAAAAGCTCAAATCTCGCAGCTAGTTAGCATAGGTAGAATTCATTCTAAGACCTTTTAGCTTCAGGGCCTGTGGTTTCCAGGACTTTGAAAGATTGCTTCCCATCATAGGCACCCCAGCCTAATAACACTTGAGAGTAGGTCCAGCCTCAGGCCTATTCAGGCCTGCTTTGTTCTGGGTTCCCCTATTCTCTTCCTAGTCTTCCTCCTTCTCCTCTGCTGACCTCCTCTTCCTGCTTTTCCACCAGGAGCTGAACAAATACCGTGCCAAGTGCAGCATGCTGTTTCACTATGACTGGATCAGCATCCCCCTCGTCTACACCCAAGTAACTGCCTTTCACCTCCCCAGTCCCAGTGCCTATTGCATGTTCTGTGTTGGGTGTGAGATACTGAAGAAAATTAAGAGATGGTCCTTGCCTGGGCCAATTCTGTTCAGTGAAGCTCTGAATAGCCAAGAGCTCATCTTCAAAGCCTCCTTCCAACCTACCAAGATGACCTTATCCTGCTGGTGCTGCTACCCCATTGCATGTTTAATTACTTATCAGACTCCTCCCAGATTCGCAGGGGCAGGGATGGCATTTCTTTTCTTCTTCTTTTTTTTTAAAATATTCTTTTAGTTGTAGATGGGCACATGTGGTGCTGAGGATCGAACCCAGAACCTCACATGTGCGAGGCGGGGGCTCTACCACTGAGCCACAGCCACAGCCCAGGGATGGCATTTCTCTGTGTGCCATTGCACCATACTCCGCCTGGCTTTCCCTTCTCCAGGTGGTGACCATAGCTGTATACTCCTTCTTTGCCCTCTCCCTGGTTGGTCGCCAGTTTGTGGAGCCAGAGGCAGGGGCTGCCAAAGAGCCTCTGGAGCCAGGCCAGAAGCCAGCACCAGCACTGGGAGACCTGGACATGTATGTGCCTCTCACCACACTGCTGCAGTTCTTCTTCTATGCTGGCTGGCTCAAGGTGGGCACTACAGATGGTCATACCAGACCTGGGCCCTGGGTCTACTCCAATGTTGGGGGTAGAGTGGGGGCTCTAACTCCAAAAAACACTATCTCTGCATCCTACAGGTGGCTGAACAGATCATCAACCCCTTTGGTGAAGACGATGATGATTTTGAGACCAACCAGCTCATAGACCGAAACTTGCAGGTGAGGTGGGAGTAGATCCAGGGGTCAGTTCTTTGACTTCCTCTCCTAGTCAGCTCTCAGCCTGGATGTGGAGAGGAGAGGAAGGTCCTTGTGACCTGCTGCCACCCTTCTTCTGGTCCAGGTGTCCCTGCTATCCGTGGATGACATGTACCAAAACCTGCCCCCTATGGAGAAGGACCCATACTGGGATGAGGAGCAGCCACAGCCACCCTATACTGTGGCCACAGCGGCAGAGACGCTGAGACCTTCTTTCCTGGGTTCCACCTTCAATCTTCGGTGAGTGGCAGCTGCTGGCCAAGGCTGGACTTGCTTGACCCAGCAGGCTGGTGCCAAGTCCGTGGTCACCCTCTGGGCCACTAATATATCCAAGCCCTCGACTCTGCCCTTGGCCTAGTCTGGCCTCAAGTTTCACCTGGTTCACTTTCATGTCCACAGTATGAGCGATGACCCTGAACAGAGCCTGCAGGTGGAGGCATCCCCGGGGTCAGCCCGGCCATCGCCCGCAGCACAAACGCCGCTGCTCAGTCGCTTTCTGGGAGCAGGAGCGCCCTCCCCAGCCATAAGTCTCCGGAACTTTGGCAGGGTGCGTGGCGCCCCAAGGACCCCGCATCTGCTGCGTGTCCGGACCGAGGAGGGAGCAGACCCAGAAGCCGCTGGCTGCATTGAAGAGGAGGCCATGGAGTTGGGGGAAGAGGCCCTGGGGCATTGAGACCTTTATGCCTGTCCCGCCCCCACCTCCAGCCACTCCCACCTTCCCTAGTGCAGGCCGCAGCCGCGCCCCGCCCCCACCCACCCCCCCACTTACAGCAATTTTTCCTGTGGTCCTTGAGCAGAATTCAGGGGCCATCTTTAAGAAAAGATGGTGGGAAGTGCCAAGTGTGGAGAACTACAGTCCAGGTGCAAAGATTAGATTCCTCCTTGCCTGGCAATGGACCTAAGCCAGTGGTCTTTAAGTCAAGCATCACCATCACTGCCTTGAGAGACTGTTAGGCACCGCACCTACCTCTTTAGATGCATTGGATTTGATATGGGGCTCAAAAAGTGACATTTTTAGCTGGATGCAGTGGCACAAGTCGGTAATCTCAGCACCTGGGGAGACTGAGGTAGGAGGACCCCAAGTTCAAACCCAGCCTCAGTGATTTAGGGAGGTCATAACAACTTAGTGATACAGTCTCAAAAATAAACTGCTGGTAATGTAGCTCAATGGTAAAGCCCCACTGAGTTTAATCCCCTAGTAGCCTCCTCCCACCCCCACCCCCCAAAAAATAAGGAGGGCATTTCTAACAAGTTTTTAGATGATGCTGTGCTGCTGGTCTGGGGATGACAGTGAATCATGCATGTTTGGAAAGATAACTTCCTCACCCTGACAACCTAACTCATTGGGAAGGGGTGGTCAGTATGTGTGCCAGAAAACTTTGCTCTAACTGTAAAGTTGTTGTTGAAAATGAGAATATATTAATTACTTGTGCAGATTGAATTGGTATGTGCAAATTAGATGTAGTTCATGAAATGAGTTTGGGAGGGCTGAAGATATAGCTCAGGTGGTAGAGTGCTTGCCTTGCATTGCATGCACAAAGGCCCTGGGGTTGATACCCAGCACCCCCCCCCAAAAAAAAAGGGGTTTGGGAATATGCCCTGGAGACTGATTAAACTGATTTGAAACAGTCATATGCCACCCCACCCACCCCAGACCTTTTTTTTTTTTTTTTTTAAGAGTCTCTCACTCTCTTAAAGAGAGGATTTTTTTAATATTTATTTTTTAGTTTTCGGCGGACATAACATCTTTTTGTATGTGGTGCTGAGGATTGAACCCAGCGCCCCCCGCATGCCAGGCGAGTGCACTACCGAGAATATTAAAAAAAAAATTCTCTTTAAAAAAATATAGTGAACAACAAAACTGTTATGGCTGAAGAATTACTACCAGAAAGCTGGGAATATAGCTCAGTTGGTAGAGTGCTTGCCTCACATGCACAAGGTACTGGGGTTCAATCCCCAGCACCACCAAAACAAAAGGGAAGATGATTACTGAATGCATTTCTCTTTTTTGAGCCTCTAGAGATTGAACCCTGGAGAGCTCTGCCACTGAGTTATATCCCCAACCCTTTTTTGAGACAATGTCTTGCTAATTTGCCCAGGCTGCTCTTGAACTTGCCAGCCTTCCGTCTCAGCCTCCCTAGTGGTCAGAACTATAGATGTGTGCCACTAGGCCTTGCAATACTGAACACCTGTTTCCAAATCAATTTTTTAAATTTTTAGGCATTGAGGTTGGACCCAGAGTCTCTTTACAAGCCCAGTTCTCTTCCTTTTTATAAGACAAGGTTTCTCTAAATTGCTGAGGCTGGCATTACAACTTATGATTCTCTCACCTTGGCTTCAGATTACAAGCATGTTCTCCAAATCTATAATGTGGAGACATAAAGAACACCACAATGATAGCTATTTGTTCAGAAGGCATTTGAGGTTTCATGGGAGATATTCTTGCTCCACGGTGACAATCATCATCTATAGAGGACATAGATGGTGAGCAGGTACATTTAAGACCCGCCAAAGAACATAGTGATATTTTTGTTGGATTATAGATAGAAGAGAGGAGGAGGAAGTTGAATACTGGCTACTTGGGAGGCCGATAGAATTCCAAATTCCAGGGCAGCCTGGGCACTTTAGCTAGTCTCAAAGCAGGTCTGGGAATACAGATCAGGAGAGTGTTTGCCTAATGTGTGGGAGGACCTGTTAGATCTCCATTACCCTGCAAAAGGAAAAAGGCGCAGGAAATGCTAAATGTTGCATTGCTATGCTTGAAACATAACTCAGTAAACTTTAGTTATTAAGGTAGTGAATTAAGATGAAATATTAGGTGAGAAAGCAGGGCCTTGTTTCACCAGAGCCAACAGTAAGGTTTTAAAGAGTTATTAGGTTTTGTCTTGTCCTTAAGAGCAGTTTTTGTACCCAGAAGAGGTTTTTCTCCTGATCCACCTTCCAATCATCTTTTTTGGATTTTAGGCTTTTTTATCTATTAAAATATTAAAATAGGTACTTTAGGGGACTGAGGTTGTGGCTCAGTGGTAGAGCGGAGCTTAGCTCATTTGAGGCCCTGGGTTTGATCCTCAGCACCACATAAAAATAAAGGTATTTTATCCAACAACTAAAAAATAAATATTAAAGAAAAAAATATGTACTTTAGCCAGGTGTGGTGACACATGCCTGGAATTCCAGTGACTTGGAAGGCTGAGCAGGAGAATCACAAGTTCAAGGCCAGCCTCAGCCAACTTATCAAGACCTTGTCTCAAAAAATTAAAAGGGGCCTGGGTTTGTGGCTCAGTGGTAGAGCGCTTGCCTAGCCATGTGTAAGACACTGGGTTTGAGTCTCAGCACGGCATATAAATAAATATAAGGGCTGGGGATGTGGCTCAGTGGTTGAGCACCCCTGGATTCACTCCCCAGTACCAAAAATAAATTAATTTTAAGGAGAGAGGGGCAGCTGGGTTGGGGATATAGCTCAGGGGCTAAACACCTCTGGGTTAGATCCCAGAACCAAAATAAGTACTTTAGCTGGTGCCTATAATCTCCACAAAGGGATGCAGAGGCAGGAGGATCACAGGGTTTGAAGTCAGTTGGGCAACTTGGTGAGACCCTCTGTCAAAATAAATGGTTTCAGGGGATGGGATTGTGGCTCAGCGGTAGAGCGCTAGCCTAGCATGTGCAGGGCCCTGAATTCAATCCTCAGCACCACATAAATGAACAGAATAAAGGTATTGTGTCCAACTACAACTAAAAAATATATATATATATATATATATATATATATATATATATAAATCTCCAGCAATGCAAAAATTATATGGAATCAAAATCTTAAAATTTTGCAAAGGGGGTAAGGGATTACAGTTAGAATTGAACCCAGTGCCTCACACATTAGGCAAGTGCTCTACCACTGAGCCACAACCCCAGACCACTAACCTATTCTTATATAATCTGTTCTCAGAAACACAGAAAACTCTATGAATACAACTTTAAGGTTTCTAGATCATCCATTTACCCAAGTTGTAAACCTGGCTGTAAGTAAGCTCAGCTTATGTGCTCAGCATGCATAAGGGCCTGACTATGATCCTCAGCATGATCTTAATCAAACCCTTACAACACAGGTCCAAACAGGAAAGGGTACAGTATCTTTTAAAATTCCCCAATAATACAGCTTCCATTGGGCCTGCACATGATATCTCTATGTCCACTGAGACCCAGTAAGAAACAATGGCCCTACTATAGAAATGTACAGTCCACACAACTCAATAGGCTGGGCCTTCAGGGAGATATGAGGCCAACGGGAACTCCACAGTGAGATGAACCTGGGTCAGGATAGAAGAAGGTAAGATGAGGGGCTCCACATTATCAACAGGAAAAAAGCCAAATTTCAGACAACATGAACATAGGACATAGAACAATAAACACCTTTATTACATGAGCTAAGACAGAAGGGAGGAGGACTTATTTGCCCTTCCGGGCTTTGATTTTCCTCAGATAGAACTCCAACTCCTTGCCTTCTAGAACATAGCCATCTGCTCGGCCACACTGTCCTGGTCTTGATGCAATGCAAGCTGTAAGAGATTATGTGGCCCTTAGTGAGTGAGAAGAAGCCCCACCCACCTACATATATCCTCTGAAAAGATCCACGTTGTCTGGAATCCTGGGGGCAGGCATGAAGCCCACTGTCTCCTCAGATACACTTTATCATCACTTCAAGTCAGTAGCAGAACTGGACAAAGTTTTCATCACTGAGACAGCCCCCTCAATGCCTGGGCTTCAAGGATATGTGGATATACCCTTCCTACCCACAATTTTACATTTCACCTTCACACCAAGGTCCAATTATCATTAAACTCCCCTGATGAACCTTTTAAATAAACATGCCTGCAGTCAATCAACGGAGGGCACACTGCATCTTTATGACTCCCATTTCCCCAATACAACAGCCATCTCACCAAGAAGCTTGCCCTGCTGGAACTGCTCCTCCAGAAGAGTGCTGATCTTAGCATTCTTCTTTCTTTCATCATACTTCTTTTGAATTTTCTTAGACCGCTTTTTGTTTAATATTTCTTCCTCCTCAGGAGTCTGAATAAAAAGGACACATATGGATTAGTTCAGGGAAGTCATCAGAACCTTCTTCAGCCCAATACCTGCCCTCCTCAGCATTAAAGGCATTCATCTCTCTCCCTTCAGCAGCAGAACTGGACAGAGTTTTCATCACAAGAAGGCTCAAGTCAGGCAGCCCTCCCCCTAACCCACACAGGGAGTAGCACGTACCAGCTTGGCCCCCTTCTTGCGGCCCAGGGGCAATGCATAGTGGGATTCGTACCACTGTCGGTATGGTGTGCTATCAATGAGCACAATGCAGTTCTTCACCAGGGTCTTGGTGCGGACTAGCTCATTATTGGATGCATTGTAGACAACATCAATGATCCTTGTTTTCCGAGTACAACCTGCTCACAAGAGAAATTCAGAATCAAGTCATATAAACCAAGGGCCAATTGGCCTTCCCTTCCCTTCCCAAGTAGGCACAGAAGGAGGGAACTCTACTTCACTCAGCCATGGTCATCAGCTCCTCCTCCACAATCCCATCTTTTCCTAGAGATGTTTGACAACCACCCTCTAAAGATCAGTTCCAATCCCTCAGGATACAGGCAGAATAGTCGGGATGGAAAAAACTCTCTTGCTACCTCAAGGTCTTTCAGCAAAGAGGAACTTCCAAGTGCTTTGCTCCAGAGTATGCAGTTCTCTTCTAAAAACACTTACAAAAGCTTAGCCAGGCTTAGGTGTTAAGTTTCCACCCACTTCTGAAGGGCCCCACTCACACTCAGAGCCCCAGGAGAAGTTCCCCACATCCAGCCTCAAAGCACGATACTTCTTGTTGCCTCCTCGAACTCTGACAGTGTGTATCCGACGCGGTCCAATCTGCAGAATACAAGGAAACAAGAACTAGGTTATCAAGGAAAGCAAGACAAGTAAGGGAGGGGAACCTGGGCTCAAAGGAGGTAACTGTCAGTGTAACTATGACAAGTCCTTCCACTGGCAAGTGGCACACAGGTGACCAATACGGCCACAACCACGCCTAAGGATACTTTTTTCATCATTCTAGTTACCAGAGAAAAACCTGAGACCCAACACAAGAAATGCCCACCCTTCCCAGAACTGATAAAGTCGCTGCAGGCAACTGTCTCTATCAGACAGTAAACTCGGGGACCAAAGTCCATAGACCATGCATCAATTTAGCATTTATTCAACATATAAAGGTAGGGAGGCCGCGCAGTCCCTAACATCAGAACCCAAGAAAATCCACCACCTCA
The DNA here is from genome assembly GCF_047511675.1 of Marmota flaviventris. Classification (NCBI taxonomy): domain Eukaryota; kingdom Metazoa; phylum Chordata; class Mammalia; order Rodentia; family Sciuridae; genus Marmota; species Marmota flaviventris. Next base: position 34,468,708 of record NC_092507.1, on the reverse strand, counting down.
CAGACCCGAGTACGTAACACAGTAGGGAGAAGCGACCTTTCAGGCAATAAGGCCCAAGCACGCACCTACCTTAGTGTTGGCAGCAGGGCGTCCCAACTCATACTTCCGCTTCTTGTGGTAGGGCTTTCTCTTGCCCCCAGTCTTGCGGCGCTTGTGCCAGTTATCCCGAGAGATGCCTGTATGTGGAAACGGGGACGGAAGCTTGAACGGCTGGGGCTCGGTGCCGGTGACTCACACGCTCCAGACCTCCCGCGTCCGGCGGGCCGCACGCTCAGCTCTCCAAGGTTGGCTTCCCCACTGCTCAGTCGGCAATGTGCAGCATTACCAAAGTGTCATCATACACGTGCGGCCCAGCCATTGCTCTTTCCCGCGGCAGCCATTTGATGCCGCTTGCACTCTGGCTCCTCCGTAGTACCCCCACCAAGCCCCTGGCACTCTAAAACCAACAGGCCACCCCCTTCACGGCTGATTGTGACCGGAGATCGTGGCGCCTCCAGTTCTAAACTCGCCGTGGGGCAGGATGGCGCTGGATTGAGGTCACCCCGGTCCTCAGCCCCAACTCAGAGGAACACTCACCCATGGCTCGGCGCCGGCTGGAAAGAGGAAACGCAAAGCTTCACGGTCCAGTTTGTGAGACCCTGCCCCGCCTCCTTTACGTCGCTTCCGGGCGACGTGACTTACGTCTGTGAGAGTCTAGCCAATGGCTTAACTCCGTCGACCCAGTGCTATTGGCCGCCTGCCTGTAGGCAGACTCGGGGAATGTTCCTGGGACAGTTTCGGTCGATTTGGAGGAGTTTAGGGCATTACTGAGCATGATTCTAATTCTGTTTTATTTTCTTTGGTGCCAGGGATTTAATTTAGAACCACTGAACCACTCCTCAGCCCTTTTTACATTTTATTTTTTAAAACGTAAGACAGATCGTTAAGTTGCTTAGGGCCTAGCTCAGTTGCTTAGGCTGATGGCTTTGAACTCGCGATCCCCCTGCCTTAGCTTTCCGAGCCGCTGGGATTACAGGCGGACGCTGTATTTACGTTTTTGAAAGATTAGTTTCAGAAGGTACTCCAGTGGTCTAGAATGAGTGGTACTGATGAGGCGGCGTTGGTAAAGGCTGGAAGGCAGTGGAGATAGTAGACTTCGGTTTTGTTTCCAAGGGTTTGGTGATAGGTACATGGGGGTGAGGGAGAAGGAGTCAGCAAAAAATTCTTTTAGTATCTCTTTTGTTCAGTTTGATGAATATTGGTGTCATTTAACAACACAGGGTAGGCTAAGTTAGCTGTTCTGGACGTGTTCATTTTTGAGATCTGAATGAATCATATAAATGGCAATGACAGGTAAGCTGAATATTCATGTCTAGTCATCCTTATAGAAGAGAGATAGACAGAAGGTGTTATTTCTGGTGCCACTTAATTACACTAAAATTCTATATCACCAATTGAAACTAATCTGACCTCCAGAAACATAGGAAGATAGATAATAGCCAAGTTTCCCAAACAGGCCAGTTTCAAATAGGCCCAGTGAAGTTCCCTTTGGTTTAATCCTTACCAAAAAGTAACCTGATGTTAACCAATCAATTATTTTTCTATGATTCTGTCAGTCCTTTTCTGCCTATAGCACCAACTTCTGCTCAGCTCATTGGAACACATTCTATTTTAGAGAATGAAGTGTTGCTCAATTCTAGAACTTCAAATAGAGCTAATTAAGGTCTTTACATTTGCTATTATTTTGTCTTTTGACACATGAAATACTGTGCTTTTGGGTTTTTTTTTTTTTTTTTGAAACGTTTAAAAATATAAAAGCCATTCCTAGCTCATGGGCCTTGTCAGTGAAAAGTGGTTTGCCAACCCCTAGCATTAAGAAATTGACAACTGGGTATGGTGGCACACACCTGTAATCCCAGTACTCAGGAGGCTGAGACAGAAGAATCATAAGTTTCAAGCCAGCCTCAGCATTTTAGTAAATCCCTAAGTAATTTGGCAAGACCCTCTTTAAAAATTTTAAAAAAGAAAAAGGGTTTGGGATTGAACCCAGTGGTAAAGTGCCCTGGGTTTAATCCCCAATACTGAAAGAAAAAAAGAAAGGTGACTGCCAGGCACAGAGGCTCTTACCTGTAATCCCAGCTATTCAGGAGGCTGAGTCAGGAGGATCAAAAGTTTGAGGACAGCTGGACAACATAGCAAAACTCTGTCTCAAACTTAAAAAGGTCTTGGGGTCGGGGATGTAGCTCAGTAGTAGAGAAGTGCCTCATGTGTGCTAGACAAGCACTCTGCCACGGAGTTACAGCTCTAGCCCCTTGATTGATTTTTATCAAAAACTATAAAGAGAATGGGAAGTTGAAAAATAAACAGTATGTAGACAATTATTTGAGAAGAATAACTTCAGAGGGGAAGATAAATTATATAGTGGCTACAGAGGAAGAATGCAGAGCAGAGGGGAAGTTTTATTTTTTATTTTATTTTTTTTAGTTGTTGATGGACCTTTATTTTATTTGCTTATTTATATGTGGTGCTGGGAATTGAATACAGTGCCTCACACGTACAAGGCAAGCGTTCTACCACTGAGCTACAACTCCAGCTGCAGAGGGGAAGTTTTTTAAGGGAGTAAACTGATGTATAGGTCCAACTACACTAAGCTCCAGATTCTCTCTCATTCCTCGGCAGGCAAGCACTCTACCACTGAGCCACATCCCCAGCCCTCTCTCTCTCTTTTGGAAGAGATTCAACATTATCCTTCTTTATCTTCAGTTTCCACTAGGTTTACAGTATATTCAGAATAAGATCAAAATTTCTTACCATGGCCTAGAAAACTCTGGGAGTATCAGGCCTCTGCTTTTCTCTTCAACTGGTCATCTACCATTCCTCTTACTCCAGGCATACTTACCTTGCTGTTCCTGTTTTCAGGCCTTAATGCTCTGACAGGAAAAGCTCTTCTCCCCAAGTGTCACACCCTGGGAGGAATTTCTTTCTTTTTTTTCTTAAAGAAAGAATTTTTTAATATCTATTTTTTAGTTTTCGGTGGACACAACGTCTTTATTTTACTTTTATGTAGTGCTTAGGATCGAACCCGGCGCCCCGCGCATGCCAGGTGAGCACACTACCGCTTCAGCCACATCCCCAGCCCCCTGGGAGGAATTTCTGAGCCTGCTTCCCCCTCCTTAGTACTGAGGATTGAACCCAGGGGACTCTACCATAGAGCTACATCTTTTATTTAGTTATTTATTTTTTAATAATTTCCATTATTTAAATTTTTTTCACAATACCTTTATTCTCTTTATTTTTATGTGGTGCTGAGGATTGAACCCAGGGCCTCACACATGCTATGCAAGCACTCTACCACTGAGCTGTAGCCCCAGACTTCCTTTTATTTTTTGAGACAGGGTCTTGCTAAACTGTTGAGGTGGGCCTTGAACTTGCAGTCTTCCTGCCTTAGCCTCTCAGGAAGCTGAGATTACAGGTGTGCATCAACCTGCATTCCTGTGACTGGCCTGAGCCTGATTCCAAAAGTAGCAACACTCATCTTTCTCTACCCATTTAATACTGCCTCTAATATTTTTCATGCTTATTATCTGTCTTCACCAAAATACACATGAGGGTAGAAACTAAATTCTAAAACATAGAATAGTGTCTATCATTTAGTAAATACTCAATATTAATATCTAAATGACACAAATATTTGAGCAATCTGTTGTTCTACTTACACTGTATTCACCCAGTTTTCCTATTAGATTTTGTAATACACCTTATTAATGCAATAAGTGGAAAAAACAACCACTTTGAAACAGAAAAAACACTTAACAAAATCCAGTACACTGCTGGGTGCAGTGGTTTATCCCTATAATCCCAGTAATTCAGAAGAAAGGTGGGAAAATTGCAAGTTATAGGCCAGCCTTGGGATTTTAATGAGGTCCTGTCTTAAATTTAAAAAAGGTAGTGGTGGCTGGAAATGTAGTTCAGCAGTAAAGCATCACTGGGTCCAATCCATAGTACTGCCAAAAAAAGAAAAGGAAAGAAATGCAATATGCTTTAGTTATAAAAACATTCAATAAACTAGAAACAGAAATTTTGGATGGAGCAAAGGGGAGGGGGATAGGAAAGATTGTGAAATGAGATGGATATCATACCTAGGTACATGTATGATTGCATGAATGGTGTGACCCTACTTTGGGTACAACCAGAGAAGTCAAAAATTGTGCTCCATTTGTGTTCAATGAATAGGAGAGTATTCTGCTGTTATGTATAACTTATTAGAATAAACAAAAAAGGGGAAAAAAAGACATAGTGTATTATTTTGGTTAGGAAATAAAGTATTGAAAACAATGTAAAAACAACTAGAAATAGAATTGAACTTCCTTGACCTGATAAAGACTGTCTACAGGTGGATGTGGTGGTGCACGCCTGTAATCCTAGTACCTTAGGAGGCTGAGGCAGGAGGATCATGAGTTCAAAGCTAATCTCAGCAACCTAATGAGACCTTGTCTCAAAATAAAAAATAAAAAGGTCTGGGGATGTGGCTCAGTGGTTAAGTGTCCCTGGGTTCAATCCCTGGTACCCCTGCCCCCAAAAAAGTATATAGTGATTCCCCAACTCTTAATACTAAAAACTACTGAATTGTACATTTTACATATTATGGTATATAAATTGTATCACAATAAAGTCATTTCTTTCACCCAGGATTCAACCCAGGAGCATTTTTACCACCAAACTAAGTTGCCAGCCCTTTTAGTAGTTTGAGACAAGGTCTTGCTAAATTGCTGATGCTGGCCATGCACTTGTGATTTTCTTGCCTTGGCCTCCCAAGTCATTGGATTACAGGTGTGTGCCACAGCATCTGGCTAGCTTTTTTCAAGGCCACAGAGTGCCATTTCTGTTAAGCTTGTGATTGGCCAAATTTTTGAATCCAGAAATCCAGAATGTGACACTTCAAATGTATACGATTCTCTTACTACAAGGTAGAAAATGCCCCTATTTTTCAATCAAAGGGAGGGATTGAGAATACAGCTTAGTGGTAGAGTACTTGTCTTGCAACATGAAGCTCTGGGTTGGATCCTTGGCACTGCAAAAACAAACAAAAAACCCAGGTTGAGGGCTAAGACCAGGTCCAGCCAACCCTATCATTCTCTGCTTTTTGTAGCAGCCTGCATAGCACATACTGCTTGCCATTCTCATACTGAGAGAATCCTAAGCACATAAATGTGGTTCCTGGGTTTAAAACCCTTCTTTGTGGATACCTCATTATTATTTAGTTCATACTCCATGACACAGAATCTGGTCCTTCATTTTGCAAACTACTCATGGCCTATGCTTGGACTCTCAGTCCAACTTCTCAATTTTCCAGGACCAAACTGGTGTTGCCTTTCAGATCTTCTTCTGTCTAGTAAGTCAAGTTTTTTTTTTGTTGTTGTTGTTGTTTTTGTATCAGGGATTGAACCAGAGGCTCTTAATCCCTGAGCCCTTTTTCAAACAGGGTATTGCGAAGTTGTTACAGCCTTAACAAGTTGTTGAATGGCTTTGAACTTGCAGTCCTCCTGCATCAGCTTCCCAGAGCTGTTGGGATTATAGGTGTGCATCACTATGCCAAGCTCAAGTGTTTTCTTGTGAGGGTTCCCAGACTCTTAAAGTGACTTGAGCAGACCATAGCAGAATACTACCTCTTCCCTACTTATAATTCCTGTCCCTTATAGTATACTGGAGCCTACTATAAATAGGCTACAAATAAGGTGGAGGTTGGAGTCTTCCACATATTACTGATACTAGATGTGGATTGACCTTTTTTTTGGGTACCAAAGATTGAACTCAGTGGCACTTGACCACTGAGCCCCATCCCCAGCCTTATTTTGTATTTTATTTAGAGACAGGATCTCACTGAGTTGCTTAGCGATTCACTTTTTGTTGAGGGTGGCTTTGAATTCATGATACTCCTGCCTCAGCCCCCTGAGCCACTGGGATTACAAGTGTGTGCCACCACGCCTGGCTGGGTTGACCTAAGAAAAGTACAGAATCAGCACTACCCAGAAGCCAAAGTTTGTGTGAAGTACTTGTTCCCAGAAGGCTCAGACATATCCCAGTCTTTTCCCACAAACTACTCAAGAGGCTGATTTAATTTCTTTTGCTTTATTTGCTTTATTGTTAGACACGATGTACAAACATAAAACAGAAAGAATAGCGATACTCTTGGGCCTAAAAAGCTGAAGGAAAGCAGAGGTCCCTCCCAGAAACTTTTCTTAAAGTACAAGACATTTAAGTGCTCGGGCCAAGGGTGTGGAAGGCAGGCCAGAGCCAAGAGAGAAATGGACTAAGTCTCCTTCTCTCTCCTCAGAGCCAGAACAACCGTGGGAAGTCTCTACCGGCAGCCAGTCCATGCAGGCAGGATGCTACCCCAGGAAAAACTACCAAGAAAGCACTTGATCTTGAGGGAGAGAAGGGCAATTTTACATGGTAACTAAAAGCACCTTTCTCCTGCTCCCAAATGAGGAAAAAGGAAAGTATAGTGCTTCCCACCCCAGCTACCCAGGGTGAAGGCTGGGTGTGAAAACCAAACAGATCTTTATTTGCAGTTGTCACTGGGGCCGTTTCTTGCTGTTCATTTGTTTGCTAGCCTGCTCTTCCAGCTGCATGGCCAGGCGCAAAGCCTTGATGACATCTGGAAGGAAGGGGCAGTGGTGTATGAGGAATTAATGAGAATCTCAGAGGCCCCAATTCACTCAGGGTAGAGTTGACATCCCCTGCATTGCCCAGAAGCCAGCAGGTCACCACTGCCCAATGCACAGAAGGAGCCACACCCACCTTGAAAGGCTGAGAGGTGCTTGGCTTGCTGGGCCACAGCATATTCTGCTTTGTTCACAAAGGTCTCCAGATCATAGTCTGGTTGCTCAGATATCTCAGAGAGCTCAAGCCAGCCTGGTCCTTGCTGTAAAAACACAGGGAGGACCTTGTAGATTCAATAATAACCAAACACTTCAGCAAATTATTCCTGGGCCCCAAACATCTGCAATGCAGATGCCTGTGTAAGATACACTATACACTGTCTCCTGACCCTTATCCCTGGGAAAACCTTTCTTTAATAAATAAATATATATATATATTTAGTTGTAGATGGGCACAATACCCTTATTTATTTACTTACTTATTTATGGTGCTAAGGATGAAACCCAGTGCCTCACACGTGCTAGGCATGTGTTCTACTATTGAGCCACAACCCCATCCCTGGAAAACCTTTTTTGAAGGAAGAGTGTTAAGGATTTGACCTAGAGGTGTTTTACCATTAAGCTATATCCCCCTGACCCTTTTTATTTTGAGACAGGGTCTAAATTGCTTAGGGCCTTGCTAAGTTGCTGAGGCTGGCTTTGAACTTGTGATTCTCCTGACTCAGCCTCCTGAGTCACTGGGATTACAGGCATGTGCCAATAATACTCAGCCTTTAAAAAACAAACAAACAAACAAAAAACAGTCTTGGGATGAACCCAAGGCCTTGCACATGCTAGGCAAGCGCTCTATCACTATACCCTTGGCCACAGTGATATATCGAGAACTCTATGAGCAGCTAGATGTGGTAATACATGCCTGTAATCCCAGCGGTTTGGGAGGCTACTGGCAGGAGAATCACAAGTTTGAGGCCAGCCTGGGCAACTTAGTGAGACCCTGTCTCAGAATTTAAAAAAAGTGTTGGGTATGTAGTTCAGTGGCAAAGCATCCTGGGTTCAATTCCTAATACCATATAAAACAGAGCAAAACTCTAGGACCATATCACCACTCTATTTAAATCCCTTCTAAAACCTCCACTGCCTTCATAATGAAGTACATGCCCTTGGTCTGACCATATACAAGGCCCTTTAACATCAGGGTCCTGCTTACCTGTTCCTAGCCTCATCTCCCTCTATCATTTTTATTTTTTTAAGAGAGAGAGAGAATTTTTTAAAGATTTTTTTTTAGTTTTCGGTGGACACAACATCTTTATTTTATTTTTAATGTGGTGTTGAGGATCGAACCCATCGCCCTGTGTGAGTGCGCTACCGCTTGAGCCACATCCCCAGCCCCCTCTATCATGTTTTGTTCTGACCACATTATTGCTAAAAGCGCTATGTCCTTTCAAACCTCAGTACCCCTGAACACTCCAGGAATGCAGGACCTGCCTAAACCTTATCTTTCACAGTCCAGCCTCACAAGTGCTCCAAATTCTTGTTTCCACTCTGTATTCCTCAGAGAGACCCACTGTTAAGATACACTTTTGTGCCTTTCCCCAATAGCAGGGATCAGAACAGCAGTATCATCTGCCAGTTAACTCAATTCAATGTCAGGCACTGTGCTGATGCCTTATAAGCATGTCACATAATCCTTAATGACACCATCCTGTCTTATCCATTTTAGGGATGAAGAAACTGAGGCTCAAGTAAGCAAGTGAGGCTAAATGACTTTCACAAAGAAATATCACTTTAGGGCATACTACCTGTATCTGATGTTTTAGGTCATGGTTTTAGTACAGGAACTGGAACATTCACTGAATAAATAAGATCTCTGCATAAATGACTCTTTAAACTAAGAGACTAGCTGCAGCTAGGATGATGCAGGAAATTCTATAGTGTCAGGCTGGAAAAGAGGGTGGTGTGGTAATTAGCTACCCTAGGAGAACACTAGATAGGTAGAGATTTAGGAATGCCTCTTATAATCCCAATCTATATTCCTGTGGGAACAGAACTCCAGTCACATTCCAGATGGATATGCGGTCTCTTCCTGTCCAGGGCCTGTTCCCACCTGAATAATCTCCTTGAGCTCTTCCATGGCCCTCTCCTCCAGCTCCCTGATCTGCGTCATGGCTTCATTAAAGCTGGACATCTGGGAAGATAGTTCCTCCTCCTCTTTGGAGAACTAATGAACCAAAATGAGAGAGACAACAGTATGCAGAGTGTGGCCAGTTTCCACTTCAGCAAGTCACGCTTCCCTCTTGCCTGGCCCCACCAGCCCCCTTACATTATTGCCTGTGATCAGCGGCCCTATAGAGCTGGCTTCCATCTCTTCTGTTTCCATTTGAGTTGGCTGCTCTCCACTGGGCCCACTGTGGGGACTCAGCTCCTTGACTCTGAGGAAATAAGAAGGTCTCAAATCCCATGGCAGCCCCTTACACTCATCACAGGAGTGCAGCACCACTTAGGCTGCAAACTGCCTTCAGTCAAGAAGAGGTGGCATAACCTGAAGCTGGACTGGACAAGACTCACACACTGACTGCAGGGATTGGGATGGATCTAGCACCTCCCACCTCCCACTAAGTCAAAGACAGGTACAGAGTAGACATTGGGAGCCCCCAGTCTCCTCCTTTCTCATCAATGTTATTCCTTTCCCCATCCCACCTGGCTGTAGGTCCTCATACCTGTCAGCATATCTTAGTGTATTTAAAGTATATTCACAGGAGCTTATGCCTGGTGAGATCATGGCAATCTACAAAAGAGGAAAGGGTGGTTTAGAGATTCAGAATCACAGGGTGAAGGTGCAAGACAGCTTACTCCTGGAGTAAATGCCAGGAGACCTACGTGGTAAGGTAGGAGGACTCATTTAGCACCCATGCTGTGCTAGGCAATTTGCCCCATTGGGCAAGTTAAATACCTTCAAATTAAGTTGCTTTAAAAATTGGTACCTGAGGGCTGGGGTTGTGGCTCAGTGGTAGACTGCTTGCCTAGCATGTGTGAGGCACTGGGTTCGATTCTCAGCACCACATACAAATAAATGAATAAAATAAAGGTTCATCAACATCTTAAAAAAAAAAAAAAAATGGCACCCTGCCTTTTTTTTTTGGTACCAGGGATTGAACCCAGGGCGCTTAACCACTGAGCCACATCCCTAGCCTTTTTACTTTTTTATTTTGAGACAGGGCCTCATAGAGTTGCTTAGGACCTTGCTATATTGCTGAGGCTAGATTTGAACTTGGAATCTTCCTGCCTCAGCCTCCATAGCCGCTGGGATTACAGATGTGTGCCACCCGCCCAGGTCCAGGCTGGATCCTTTTGGGCTCAAGTGATCCTTGGCCACACTAGTAGCTGAGTAGCTGTGACTATAGGTTATTACCATGCTTGGCTTGGTTCTCTACTTTTAAAGGCACACCTAATTATCTTTTTTTTTTTTTTTTTTGTACCAGGGATTGAACCCAGGGTTGCTTAACCACTGAGTTACATTCCCAACCCTTTTTATTTTGAGACAGGGTCTTGCTAAGTTGCTGAGGCTGGCTTTCAACTTGTGATCCTCCTGTCTCAGTCTCTTAAGAGTTGCTGGAATTACAGACATGTACCACCACACCCAACTATCTTTTGCTTTTTTTATCCCTTCTGCCAAAGTTACATTCCAAAGTGCTGTAGCTCCTATTGGAAATTTCAGCTCACCCAGGTTGTGGGATAATGCCTCAGGGAAGAGAGTTTAGAGCTTAGTCAAAGGGGTTGAGGGGTGGGTCAGTGATAGGCATGCTTGCCTAGCATGTCCAAGGCACTGGGGTATTGGGGGTTAAAAAAAAAAAAGAGCTTAGTCAAAAAAGCCCTCCTTCCTCATGAAAAGGCAGGAGTGAGGATATTCCTTGGAGAGGAGAGATGACAGGCCTCACTTAGAAGGACTTGGAAGATAAAATAGGGAAGAGGATAACAAGTTAATAGAGACAATAGCTTCATGCTCCAGTCTATTTCCTAGACTGGGAGTCAATAAACTTGAAGGAAGCCTGGAAAGAGATGAGGACTTCCCTCTCTTGCTTCCCCTTAAGTCTATCTTCTGAATTCTGGGCCTCTTTTCTCACTAGGTAAGGTAGGAATGACCTCTCCCAAAATCAAGACCTGTGTCTTTACACAGTAAAGGGAGAAGATCCTTTCTTCTCTGCCTGGGTGGGCAGTGAAGCTGTTGCTGAAAAGCAGGGTGTGGAAGCCCAGTGAAGAACATAGTGATGATGTGGGTACAGAAGCACATATATATTCAGGAGGTGGAGGCAGGATTGCAAATATGAGGATGGTCTCCTCAACTCAGTGATGACCTGCCTCGGATAAAAAATAAACAAAATAAAGGCACTGTGTCCATCTACAACTAAAAGTATTAAAAATAATAACAACAATAAAAATAAGGGGGCTCAGTTAGTAGAGTGCTTGCCTTGCATGCATAAGGCCCTGGGTTCAATCCCTAGCACTGCAAAAAATAAATAAATAAATAAAAATATAAAAATAAGGGCTGGGGATATAGCTCACTGGTGGAACATTTGCTTAGAATGTGAGGCCCTGGGTGGTTCAATTGCCAGCACCACACTTACAAAGAGCCTAGGAACACAGGCAGCCCGAGGTGCTGAGTGGGAAGCTCAGGGACAGTATTAAATGTTTCCTTGGAAAGCAAGTCTTCTCTGCACCATCATGTCCAAAGTGGCATTACTCACCATGCAAGTCCTTGAATTCTCCCCGATAAAGGAGTCCCTCAGCACCTGTGTCAGCTTGCTCTCACGGAATGGGGTGTGAGCCTTATTTTGTCCCAGGGCTCTGATGCACTCCTGTGGGACAGGAGGAACAACTGAGGCTCCTTCTTTCCTTTTGTGCTGCCCATTCCCTCCCATCCCAGCTGCACACCAGGTGAACCACCTCTAGCTAGCCTCTGCTACCTTCAGGGCCAGGAGACTCTTGTTGATTTCAGCGCCTTCCATGCGGGTCTGCCGGTCAGCACTGGAAGTGTCTGCACCTCGCTCGTTTCCTGCCAGATCCACCAAAGAGAATTTGCCATGCACTCTCCCTTTGGCTCGAAGAATAATCTGGAAGCAGGCATGGGAGCGGGAGGAGTTGGAGTTGGCAAATGTCTGCCCAGAAGTCCTGTGGCAGAGGAGGGCAAAGAAAAGACATGAGCTTCTAGGGTCACAAGCTCCTAGGGCACCCCAGTCCACAACAGGAGAGATTCTAAGAAGTCCTGTGTCTGCCTGTTCTATACTTCCATTCTGCCCTCCCTAGACAGTAGTTCTCTCTCCATCTCTGAACCTGGGGAATAAGAACCCAGGGAAGAATGAGCTGCCTCTGCTACAGGGCACACACAGTGATGTCATGAACTACTTGTCTGAACTTGAGGGCCCTGCATAGGGCAACTCCTCCTTGGCCCTCCATAGCTACCCAGCAACCACTGCACCATGCCAGCACTTCTTTCCTTTTTGGGTATTGGGGCCTGAACAGGCACACTACCTCTGAACTCCATCCTGTTTTTATTTTTTATTTTGAGACAAGGTCTCAATGAACTGCCCAGGCTGGCCTCAAACTTGCAATCCTCCCGCCTCATTCTCATCCTCCGGAGTTGGTGGGATTACAGGATACAATACCATACCTAGCAGTGCTTCTCTATTTCTGTATGGAGGAGCTATGGGCCCTATTACTTCTAGCCCATAATAGATCCAGAGCTCCTTCCCGACTTCCACCAGAAAGGAAGGGAAAACAAGAATTTCATAGATGCTAGGAAGCTTGACTTGATTAGATTTAAGTTGTTTTGAACTGTTTTTGCTGAGTCTGTGGCCCTAAGTCATTTGTCCCATGGAGACCCTTTAAAATAGAGGCCTTCACAGCCCTTATCATGCTGAGGGAAAAAGTGCTATATGTGCTAAATGGCCTCACCTGAATCAGGCTTCAGAAGGTGGCCCTCTCCCCTCTCCAGAACTCTAACCTGCAGGCACTGCCTATGTCGATCATCTTGATAACATCTTCGGCTGAGTTAACCAGGTGCTCCTGTAGCCCCACCACCTGCACCTGTTGCTTGCCATCTTCCAGCACACGCAGCTTGGCCTTCTTATTGAGCAGGTCGAACAGCTGTGCCAGGCAGGGGAAATAAGGGTAAAGTCACAGGCACAAAATGCCCTGCCCAACTCTTTCCTAAAGTGTCTGCTCCAGCTTAGACAATGGTTGGCAGCAGGAAAGGCAGAGAGCATACTAGCTGATAGGGTATTAGACCAGCAGAGGGTAGTATGCTTGAGATTTGAACCAGTGTGCCTCAGTTTAATCCAACTCTGCTACTTTACTAGCTGCAAGAGTCTGGGCAAGTTACTGAATCACTCTACTGTCTCTACAGATGGAAAACAAGCTAGAGTGCATAGAATAGTGCTTAGCACATAATATCCTGTTAATGGTAAATATTAGCTATGTTTATTATCTAGGCACTGCTCTAGGGAAGGAAACTCTGCAAAAACACAGGGGATGTAAAGAGGCAGAAAGAGATACATAGGGAGTGGGAAAATGAACATAAAAATGCAGTCAGGGGAAAAGGTTATAAAGGAAGTGTGTCAAGGGAAGAAAGGGCATATATAAGGCAAACTTCCATCTAGAGGGAGCCCTGAGGAGTATTTCTGCTATACTTATTGAGCTTGGCTACTATCTCATGATCAAATGAAACTTCCTACACAAGTCAAGCCAGAATGGCCCAAAGATATGACAGTTAACTAGTTTGTTTGTTGGCTTTTACCACTTCTAGCCAACTTCAAGGTTTTAGAAAATCAGGGACCCCAACAGCATAAAAAGAGGGCTCCCTGCCAGCTACCTTCCCATTGTAGATCTCGAAGAATGTCACATAGACTTCCAGGCCCAGGTTCCGGTAGCGGGACTGATTCTTCAGGAGGAAGACGTCCCGGGCTGAGGGAGAGAGCCTGGATAAGTGAGCAACTTGCCTTTCTATACCCAACCCCGATGTGGCAGAACACACTACTTACAGGCCATGGCATAGATCCCCTTGGATGCATTCTGAGCTTTACCAGACAGGTCTCCACCCATAGTCTGCAAAAAGAAGAGGTAGATGACTATGGTAAAGGCCTTTGGCCTTGGCCAGAGCAATACTGGCTCTACTGCCCAAAGAGGCCACACAAAAAACAGGAACTGGACCTGCTAAGGTACTACCTATATCTGGCATGGTGTGTGTGGTGATGGAGCATCTGCACTGAGGGGACTTTCTGCAAGAAACTAATCGTTTTCGTTTTCAGAGACCCAGTGCTGTACCATAGGAAGCCTCTCCCTTCTAGATCTGAATACTCACATGAGTCTTGCCACTTCCTGTCTGCCCATATGCAAAACAAGTTGCTTTTCCTCCTTCAAAAATTGTCTGTACCAGTGGCCTTGCTGTGAACCTAGGAGAAAGTATGGAGTAGAGGGAAGTGTTTGTATAATCACCTTGGTATCCAAGGGGGACTGGTTCCAAGACCTCCCTGCACCCATACAAATCAGTAGATGCACACAAGTCCCTTACATTAAAATGACAGTATTTGCTTATAACTTACACACACCTTATGGTATACTTTAAATCATCTGTAGATTACTTATAATACTTAATATAAGGTTTTTACTACATCGTTTAGGAAAGAATGACAAGAAAAAAGTCTGTCTAGTAAAGACAATTTTGTTTCTCTAATATTTTCAATCTATAGTTGATTAAATCCACAGATGCAGAAACCAAGGTTACAGAGGGTTCTCAAAATGTGCTCCCTAAAAAAAAAAAAAAAAAATCAGACAACAAACAAAAAAAAAATGTGCTCCCTAGAATACAGTCCTTCTACTGCAGAGCTCTGGGGTTCCTCAATTGCTTCTAAGCATTGTACTTCTCTCTTGCTTCAGTGGTCCAACCTGATCTCAATGCTACTACCAAATCTGTAATACTACCAACTAACTGGGAGGGTGGGGTGAGTTTTAGACTGACCTGCCAGGAGCAAGCTGATGGCCCAACTCTAAGCCATCCAGCCTCTCCTATGACTCTAGACACCTAAGATAAAAACATGAGCTTAGCTGACAACCTGCAGCAAAAGACATAATACAAAGAGGAGAGCACAGTGGTGCATGTTTATAATCCCAGCTACTCTGGAGGCTAAGACAAGAGGATCACAAATTTGAAGCCAGCAACTTAGCAAGACCCTGTCTCAAAATAAACTGGGTGCAGTGGCACATGCCTGTAACCTCAGCAGCTCAGGAGGCTGGGACAGGAGGACTGAGGCCAATCTGGGAATTTAGTGAGGCCACAAGCAACTTAGGAAGACTCTGTCTCAAAATAAAAAATATAAAGGATGTGGCTCAGTGGTTAAGTGTCTCTGGTACCTGGGTTTTGGTACCAAAAACAACAACAAAATAAAATAAAAAGGAGGCTGGAGCTATAGCTTAGTGGTAGAATGCATGCACGAGGCCCTATTTCAATCCTCAGTACTACCTCAATCCTCAGTACCCCCCCCCAAAAAAGTAAATAAATAAATAGGGCTTGGATTATAGCTTTGTGGTAAAGCACCCCTGGGGTCAATCTCCAGTACCCTCCCCAAAAAGGTGGAGTCATTAGTCAGATTTAGCCTATGGAACAAACTATTACTCTTTGCTCAAGAATGGCGCTGTCTCCAATGGAACTTCCTGTAATGATGGATATGTTCCCTATTTGTGCCATATAGCCTCTGCCACATGTGGCTACTGATCACATGAAATATGGATAGTGTAATTATACAACTAAATTTCTTATTTGGCTTTCATTTAGATTTAATTGAGGCTACTGGATGTGTACTATACAGAGAATATCTGGAGTTTCTGAATTTGCTAAGCCCAGTGGGTAAAAAAGCAGCAGCCCTGGAGCCTGCCCAGCCTAACCCCATTGTGTAATGGGTAATATCCCACTCAAGTTGCAAAAGGGGATGTGGCAGACCCAAAACAGGGCCTTCCTATTGCCAGGAACCAGAGCTCTTAGTTTGGGGGGCTGAACCAAAGAAAATACAAGAGGCCAGGTAGGGTCTCAGAAGTAACATGTCTGTATGCATGTTACCACAATGTCCTACATCAAAAAGAGGAAGTGGTGGGGGAAGAAGGGGTATAAGGATGAAAAAAGAGGCAAGGACTAACCTGTAGACAACTTCATTTGAAGCTGTTTCATCAAATGCAAAATCAAAGCAAAATGCTTGGTTCTCTAGATACTTTGTTAAGTCCACTTTTAATTTGGGTTCATGTACCAGGAGGAGACACTTGCTAGGAACGGAAATCACATCAATTTCTTTCTTGGCCAATTCTGTGGAAGGAAGAATATTTCAGGGGGTAATCCTTGGATGCAAGAGATCCTCAAGCCAACTTCAAGGTTTTAGAAAATCAGGGATTAGATTTAAGTTGTTTTGAACTGTTTTTGCTGAGTCTGTGGCCCTCTGACTTAGTCATCTGAAGCCTCTGACTTAGTGGTTTACCTTGTTTATTCAGAGGGCGTTTCCTCACACACACACAAATCCTGTGCTCTTCAATCTACAAGATGATGAGGAGATAACCAAAGGGAAAAGGATCAGAGCAATATCAAAAGAAAGCTTGTCTACACCCTCTCCCCAGGTCCCAGCAGTAGACAATATCTAACATTAGGACATTAGCCTCTCCCATTAACCACTCTAGAGCACAAGGAGGTTGCACT
Source organism: Marmota flaviventris (assembly GCF_047511675.1). Lineage (NCBI taxonomy): Eukaryota > Metazoa > Chordata > Mammalia > Rodentia > Sciuridae > Marmota > Marmota flaviventris. The sequence continues at coordinate 34,452,337 of NC_092507.1, read as the reverse complement.
GAATTTTATCAGTTTTCTTACTCTGCTGCCTGAAACAGGAAATTTCAGCATTACTTTCATGAATGTTAGTAACAGTCTAGCCTACCTACAGTGTGGGGATTGTGACATAGTTTGTAAGATCAGGACCTCCCACCTAGGCCTCATTCCTCCAACATACCAATGGGCATTTAAAAAACCAAAGTGGGTTGGGGGTGTGACACAGAGGTAAATTTTGTGCTTAGCATATGAGGCCCTGGGTATAATTCTTTGCATCAACAACAAAGAATAAAGGGTGAGTGAAGACTCCAGCATACTTTCAATTCTATAAAATCAAGTTTTCTGTCCCTTAATTGTATATCTACTCAGGAAAGAGAGGTAGGAGCTCTTTTGATTAACTTACAGGATCAGTCACATTAAGTGGATTACATTCCATAGTAGTCCGAAATTCTTTAATCATCCGGGCAAATTCCCAGTTTGGAAAGCTGTTGTCATACTCCTGTTTGAGATGAGGGTAAAAACAGATTGTTAAGTGCTCTCAAACGTGGTCCTAAGGGGCAGCAACAATGGCTCTCTGTATCAACTTCATAGTTGGCAAAGACCCACCCTGGCTCTAAGCTGAGAAGTCAGGTACAGATGAATTGAGCAGAAATTGGCAGGGGAGCCTAGACCCATACCACCCTAGGAAGTAGGGCAACAGCCACTATTCCACATCTTGGGAGACACAGCAGCAGATTAGGATTCCCCAGAGCAATTAACCCAACTAAAGGGAATCCACTGCAGTCGTCCCCGCCTTGCAATACATGAAATTAGGGGGAGTGAAGAAAAGCCAGCAACTGTGCCCAGATACAACACTGCACTGGGTGAGCATTTCATGTGTTTCCCCAGTGGACAACTGGCATCAAGTACTGCTCATCTGAGAGCCTGAAGATAAACTTCTGAATTATGTATTTGTTCTCTGAATCCTGACAAGAAATCAATTAAATTCCTATGTATCAGGATTGGAGTTCATGAAACGTTGGAGCCACTCTCTCTCTCTCTCTCTCTCTCGTCTATAGGGCTTCAGTAAAGGGTGCCTGTCCCAAAATTTGCCCAAGCCTCCCAAAAGAAAGGTACCTGGGCTCGCCTTATTCTCATTTCAGTGTTCTGCGCTCTCTTCTCTTCTCGCTTATTCTTCATTTTTTCCATTTCCTTCACAAGACATGATTTTCTCCGAACTAGAGGGAGAAAAGGAACCCAATCTTTTACCTGTGTGGTCAGTCTGCTGAGACTTGGGTCTTTCCCAGGAACAGGCCTTCTCTAGATCCTCACCCTTAAATCACTATATGCAAGAAGCAGTAACGGGTCTGACTCCTGAGATACAGAGCAGTGATAATAGCACTCAGTCTGACCCGAGCTCTCTCTATGACTCTGGTTATTTTCTCAACTATTAAAGAGGTAAGACAGCTCTGATTGGTCTTGAGTCACTTGGGGTGTTCAGGTTTTGGTCAACACCTTAGCTGTTAACACATCAATTACATCAGAAGGCTGCTGCCCAATCTTTCACCTCTAGTGAAAGAGTTCATAGCCACAGAAAAACATGCCTTCAAGATGACAAAAGGGTTTGAACTCAGGTGTCCAGGTAGGCCAGGTTTGGGATAGATATTAATGATTTGTTCCACAATAGGAACAGAAGAGCAGACAGCTTAGCGTGTCTACCTGAGTTCACAGGGTTTGTAGAAGAGCTGCCTCGGATGGAGTGAACTTGCTCTTCCACCTCCTCGCTGACCATCGTCAATGGTATTTCAGCCACTGCAGGGCAGGAGGGCCTAGGGGGGCCCGCTGTGGGGGAACAAGAGTCACTGGAGAAGTAAGCAGGTACATGAAAGCTGTCTTCATTTGGACCCTAGTGGGTCACAGGCCAGGAGGAAGGATACTATACTGCCTGCCAGATCAGCAAGGGCCCAAGCCTTTCCAGCATAAGCAGAACTTGGGCTTTTCCCTTCACCTTAGCTAACACCCTTATCCCAAGTCGCCTTTCTGCAGGGGCAGGACTCTGAGATCAAAATACCCTGAGGGGGCTGGGGATGTGGTTCAAGCGGTAGCTTGCTCGCCTGGCATGCATGCGGCCTGAGTTCGATCCTCAGCACCACATACAAACAAAGATGTTGTGTCCGCCGACAACTAAAAAATAAATATTAAAAATTCTCTCTCTCTCTTTAAAAAAAAAAAATACCCTGAGGTATATGGACTTTCCCATGAAGGGAAACACCTGGAGGCATGAACTCTGTAGACTTGCCCTAAGCATGTCTTCTCAGGCCAGGTTTTTCTACCCATTTGGGGTAGCAGGGAACTTGGGCAACAACTAAATACATGGATTCAATAAGGAAGGTTCAATCCATAATGCCCCATTACCTCCCCATATGTGGTCATGACCCTTTCACTTACCTTTATCCTATTAGCTAACTTCGATACATGTCAAGTGTAAGGATTATGTAGTTTAGAAAATCTGCATCTACTTTGCTTATCTATTAAAGGTTGATAAATACTTCACTTAAAAATTATTTTAAAAATTCCACTTATGGGGGCTGGGATTGTGGCTCAGTGGTAGAGCGCTTGCCTAGCTTGGGCGGGACCCGGGTTCGATCCTCAGCACCACATAAAAATAAAAGGCATTGTGTTGTGTCCATCTACATCTTAAAAAATATATATATATATATAAAAAAAAAATTCCACTTATATAAAGTAAAAAAAGAGAAAAGCTAATTTATGCTATTAGAAGTCAGGACTGTAGGTATCTGGGGGTTAGGAATTGAAGTCTGAAGATTTTTGGAGGGCTAGTAAATGCTCTGGTCTGGTGTTAAGTGAGTATGTTCAGTTTGAGAAAATTCATTGAAATATATACCATACTTTATACACTGCATTGTGTGTACATACATATATATATTTGTGTTTATGTATGTGTATAGAAACACACACACACACACATATTTTGTGTGTGTTGTTTTAACTGAGTTTTTTGTTTGTACTGGGGATTAAGCCCAGGGATGCCGAGTCATATTTCTAGCCCTTCTTACTTTTTATTTTGAGACAGCATCTTGCTAAGTTGCTTAGGGCCTTTCTAAATTGCTGAGTCTAACCTCCTGCCTCATCCCCCTGATCCCCCGGGATTATAGGTGTGCGTCACCATGCCTGGCTTAACTGCATTTTTGTTTGTTTAGTATTTTTTGTGTTGTTGTCAATGGACTTTATTTTATTTATTCATATGTAGTGCTAAGAATCAAACCCAATGTCTCACACATGCTAGGCAAGTGCTCTACCACTGAGCCACAACCCCAGCCCTCATTTTTAAAAAAAGAGGTCATGCCAGGTATGGTGGCACATGCCTGTAGTCCCAGCAGCTTGGGAGGCTGAGGCAGGAGGATTGCAAGTTCAAAGCTAGCTTCAGCAACTTAGTGAGACCCTGCTCTAAATAAAAAATAAAAAGGGCTGGAGATGGGCTGGGGCCGGGGCTCAGCAGTAGAGCGCTTGCCTAGCACATGCGAGGTGCTGGGTTCGATCCTCAGCATCACATAAAAATAAATAAATAAAATAAAGATATTGTGTTCCACTACAACTAAAAAAAGGGGGGGGGGCTGGGGATGCGACTCAGTGGTTAAGTACACCTGGGTTCAATCCCTAGTACCAAAAATAAAAAATAAAAGGGATCATGTCCAGATAAGGAAACAGAGTTAGTAAGGCTGAGGCAGAAGAGTACTGAATCCAGAATGGAAGAATTCTAGGATCTTCTAGCACAGGCACAATGTGTGCAGTCTGCTTCAGGGGTTCAAATGGGGATTTTTTTTTTTTTTTTTTACTCACTGGGAACTGAAAACTTGCGGGAGTTGGTAGATGCAGGTAGTTCAACCTCCATATCATTCTCCTGAGCGGTGATTCGAACCTCTGAGACAGTGGACATACGAGTAGAGTGGCTTCGAAGACCTAAAGACCCCAAGGTAACAGCCAATCAGTTCTGCATGATCGGGAGGGCCAAAGGGGGCAAGAAGAGAGCAGACGGGCAAAGCTCCAAGATTCTGGTGAGCTAAAACATACCCAGCAGAAAAGAAGCCCAGCTATTTCATATTCCTTCAACCCACAGAAAGGAAATGTTAGATCAAAGTACCAGTGACCCCAAAACTTATTTATTGTGTACATTCTCGAAAATCTTGTAGTTCTGGAAGGCAAAAATCTCTTTCATAAGAGCATCTGCCTTGGGTAAATGGATGAACTTATAGCAAATCTGAAATCATTCTGAAGAGACAGACCTTTTTCAATTCTTGAGAAAAAGACAGACCTTTTTCAATTCTTATTAATTTTAGCAGCAGCAGTATCTACCACTGTTCAATTTTCCTATATCTTCTAATATTCTCACATTATAAGTTAAGGCTGGGATACAGCTCAAGGCACAGTGTCTGTTTAGCATGCACAGGCCCTGGGTTCAATCCCCAACACCAACATCATGACTACAAAACACTATAAGGTAAATATTAAGATATCCATATCATGGGAGAGAATATTCAGGTTTAGAGACATTAAGTAACTTATAAATGTCACATAACTACTAAGTCCCCAGAGTCAGGACTTTTTGACTATAAAAATCTAGGCTTTCCCACTGCTCTTGGGCTTTACAGAGTTCGTCCTGGGTCACATCATCAGAAACCCATAGTATCAGATACACTTGTTTTCAGGAATCAAAGAATGCTTAACTGAGAGAATTAGCTAAGTTACACCTGAATTCTTGTTAATTTATACAAATCCCTATAGTTCCCTCTGTAAGAAACACTTTATTACCTACAAATCAGGTTTGTCATAAATATAGTCATAAATTTGGAAAAAGAACACATGGGCTCATGTAAAAATTTATACTGAATTTCTGAGTGTAACAGGTTTAGACTGAAGGCTTTATGTATAAATGATTCTCAACTTATGATATTTGTTTTTGTTTTGTTTTGGTTTTGATTTTTTTGGTACTGGGGACTGAACCCAGGGGCGCTAAGCCACTGAGACACGTTCACAGACTTTTCTTATATTTTATTTAGAAACAAGGTCTTACTGAGTTGCTGAGGCTGGCTTTGAACTCATAATTCTCCTGCCTCAGCCTCCCAAGATAGTGGGATTACAAGGCATGTGCCACTGCACCTGGCACAGATGTTGTTCTGAAAAATTTTTCAATTTTATAATGGTGTGAAAGTGATATACATTCATTAGAAACTGACTTTGAGCCAGGCTGGTGGCTCACACCTATAATCCCAGGGACCTTGAAGGCTGAGGCAAGAAGATCCCAAGTTCAAGGTCAGCCTCAGCAGTTTAGCAATGCCCTAAGCAATTTGGTGAGACCCTATCTCAAAATTTGAAAGGGCTTGGGAATATAGCTAAGTTGGTAAAGCACCCCTTGGTTCAATCTCCAATACAAAAAAAAATAAAATAAAATAAAATAAAAAACACTTTGAATTTTGATCTTTTCCCATGCTAGCCAAATTCTGTAAAATATGCTTTCCAGCAACAAGATGCTGATCTAAAGTAGCCATGAGATCACGAAGGCAATGTACTATATTCTACAATGTACTATGCTGCCAAGCTATGATGTTCTGTAGGTTAAGTATAATAAATGCAATTTTTTTTTCAATACTAGGGGTTGAACCCAGAGCCTAGTGCATCCTAGGCAAGCAACTGACCTCTGAGCTATCTCCCTATCCCTTATTTTAAGACAGAGTCTTGTGAAATCGCCCAGGCTGTCTTCAAACTTTTAATCTTCCTGCCTCAGCTTCCTGAGTAGCTGGATCACACTCAGTTTAAATACATATTTGACTTAACTATATATATATATCGGGCTAGGGATTGAATTCAGGGTCTCACATATGCTAAGACAAGCACCCCACAGCTGAGTACTTACAATATTTTCAGTTTACAATGGGTGTATTAGGACATAACTCATTATAAGATTGTAAGTCAAGGAACATCTATACCCCATTTCTTTCAAAAAGAGCATGAACTATTAAAAGTTCCCTATTTCATAAATGATTTCCTTTTTCTTTCTTTATATTTTGGTACCAGGGATAGAACCTATGGACGCTTAACCACTGAGCAACATCTCTAGCTCTTTTTTATTTTTTGAGACAGGGCCTTGCTAAGTTGCTGAGGCTCACTTTGAACTTGTGATCCTCCTTCCTCACCCTCCTGAACCACTGGGATTACAAGTGCGTGCCACCATGTCTGGCCTCACAAATGATTTCTAATCTTATGTTTCATTTCTACTATTGACTAATATGCCTATTTATAAAGCTCTTAGTTTGTTTTTAAAGGAGGTATGGGGTTGGGGGCATGTAGCTCAGTGGTAAAAAATATATGCTTAGCATCTATAAAGTTCTGGGTTCAGCACCAAAACAAAAAAGGAGCTGTGCCAATAGTCCTTGAGGACACACACATGGAATAGGACCACTGATTACCATTCTCATCTCCCCTGCAGGCCCTATGGTACAACAGCAAGAGGGCCAGCACCATTGGATCCAAGCCCTGTCCAAAATTACAATGGCATCATCTTCCATTTTGGCCCTCATGCATCTGAAACTTCAGCCAAGCATTCTCTGGGTCTTAAGATAGATGGGGGGGTGGGGTTGTGGCTCAGTGGTAGAACACTCGCCTAGCATGCATGAGGCACTAGGTTTGGTCCTCAGAACCATATAAATATAAAGACATTGTACCAACCTAAAACTAAAAAATAAATACTTAAAAATAAAATGATAGTTGGATCATATCAGGGCAGTGATAATCTCTGTAGGACAGTTGTGCAGGTTCAATGACCTGCAAGGTACAGCTGGCTCTGAGTTAATAAGCTATATTTCTTAGGCAACTTGTGCCTAGATCAATCCCCTATAATCACAGTCTACTGTTGCCAAAGTAGGGTTATGCTGACTATTTCTACAGAGAAAGTCCAACCTTTTCCAAGAATATGAGGCATTGCTATTTTCCCTTCTGGCCCCAATCTCTCATCTCCATAGCACTTTTTTTGTTTTTGTTTTTGGTACTAGGGATTGAACCATGGGGCACTTTATCACTTAGTTATATCCCTGACCTTTGCCTGACTCCATAGCACTGTTTCCTCTACCCTTCAACCCCACCAGGCACAGTAAGAATTTATTCCTATCTCCTCCATAGCATTATTGATTGCACTTCCTTTTCTTTTTTTTCTTCTTCAGTACTGGGGATTGAACCCAGGGCCTCTCATATGCTAGGCAAGCAGAGTCACATCCTTAGCCTTTTTATTTTTTAATTTATTATTATCATCACTTTTTAACAGTACTAGAGATTAAATCCAGGGCCATGAATGCACTAGGCAAGTGCTCTATTGAGCTATATCCCCAGCCCTTTTATTTTGAGACAAGTCTTGCTAAGTTGCCAAGGCTGACTTAGAACTTGCAGTTTCCTGAGTAGCTGGAATTATAGATGTGAGCCACTATATCTGGCTTAACTGCATTTCCAAACAACCCAGACCTTTTCTCAGAGCCTCATTCCAAGACACACTATTCCCCAGAGGAAGATGAGCCCTAACCCTAACCTTCACCCTTCCAATGGCTGATTCCTACCATCCCCAGCACCAGGCTCTGGATTCTACAGAAAAGATATCTAAGCCAGTAAGTCTTGCCAGTTACCTGCACTGACGAGATGAACACAAGTAAGTAAATTTTTCAGTTGCACCAGTCACTTACAGTTGGCTATAGATGGAAATCTTCCTCACTGAGAAAGACGTATGAAACACAGGGCAGGACTCAGCCTACATATAAGCCATCTGCTAAACTGAAGCAATGAATCTACTTTACAATTTCTACTAGTCTGTGCCCCAGGCACATTAATCTTAACACAAATGCCATTAAAATATTAGAAATCAATTTACCTTCTTTTGGAGCAGGAATTTTGGAGTTGACTGATCTGCGTTTTTGTTTCTGAAAAACAAATGACCACAATATATTGCTTTTAACAATTCTCAAGGACATATCCTGGGCCCATATGCTGTTGAAGTCCCAGGCAGTCCCAGAAAACAAATGAGCCAAGAGCTATTAAGTGAAGTGACTTCTCTACGACATTAGCTATAGTTAGATGTTAGGCACCTACCTGGACTGTTACATTTTCCTGCAAGGGCAGGTTGTCCTTTAGGTGTAAGGGGAAAAGCTGTAACAGTTCTGGGTTTATTGCAGCCACATCATCAAAATCAATCTGAAAGGAACAAGAAAGAGTTTCAGTAAAACAACATAATGTTCAATCCAAATACATCTTTGGGGGTTGGAGTTGTGTCTCAGTAGTAGAGCACTTGCCTAGCATGTGTGAGGCGCTGGGTTCAATTCTCAGCAAAACATAAAAATAAATAAATAAAATAAAGGTATTGTGTCCATCTACAACTAAAAATATTAAAAAAAAAAAAACATCTCTGCAACCAAATTACCCCTAGATTTAGATTTTTACCAACCTTAAGTTCCACTAAGTACTTATAGCTATAAAACAAATATTTATTCCTTAGTAATGGTTTACCATCTAGATGGATATGGGTTTCTGATTTCCAAGCCAATGATATATATCAGTGATGTGAGGTGAGGAGGAAGGCAGATAGGCAGGCATACAGGTAGTCCACAGTAGACCTAGCCTACTTGGCTCCCCTATTGTTCTGCTGGGCAGTGAGGTCCCATTGGACACTGTCCCCTAAGCACCTCTTGCTAGCTGACACAGAGGAAGAAACAAGTTTGAACTGTCTGGTGATAGTTAAAATGAAGGGCCCTTCAGGATCTCATTGGCAGGAACAAGTTCCTGACAGCTACAACCTAACCCTAAGTCTACCTACATTTTCTACTGAGCCCAGAAACTTCTTTCCTAGTTACAGCTTCCTGCTCATGCCTCCCCTAGTATCTGCTCATGCCTGCAATGAGGTCACAATTCTAGGTTTACATCAGGGTCCTGCAACACTTTAGAAACAACTCAAACTTTACCAGCATAATTTCACAGCAGATTCAAACACACTAGATTGGGCTGGGGGTGTAGCTCAATGGTAGAGTGTTTGCCTAGCATTTACAAGGCCCTGGGTGCGATCCCTAGCATCACAAAAGAAGAAAAAAGAAGTCTGGACTTTATTCCAATGGCAACATTTGAGCTGGAGTGAGATCCAACAAGAGATATATTCCTAAATGAACAAGAGACCACAAGGAACTTCTTATCACTGATTAAATGGTATTTTAGGAGCCGGGAGTGGTGGTGCACACCTGTAATCCCAGTGACTTGGGAGGCTGAGGCAGGAGGATCTCAAGATGGAGGCCAGCCTCAGCAACTTAGCAAGACCCTCAGCAACTTAATGTGGTGATACATGCTTGTAATCCCAACGACTCAGGAGGCTGAAGCAGTAGGATAGCAAGTTCGAGGCCAATCTTGGCAATTTAGCAAGACCCTGTCTCAAAATAAAAAGTAAAAAAGACAGGGGATTATAGCTCAGTGGTAGAGCACCCCTGGGTTCGATCTCCAGTATTATTAAAAAAAAAAAAAAAAAAAGAAAGAAAGAAAGGAATTTTAGGAACCTTTTGCTTCCTTAGATATAGATACTGGAAAGATATAGATACTGGGAATCCTTGTTCTCAAATAGACCAACTAAATATCTGCATACCTATGCACTATCACAAGCAAGCCTTTTCATTAAGCTCCACGAGCAATAGTCCAGAGGGTGTCTTATTTGTTTCTGTATTCCCAGCACCCAACACATGGTCTAGAATTTTGGAACTAGTCCAAAAGCATTTGCTTTATAAGTCCTCACAAGAACTTTGAAATAGTCTCACTGCCTGAATTTTATGGATAAGGAAATTAAATTCCTTTTTTTGGGGGGATACTAGGGATTGAACTCAGGGATGCTCTACCACTGAGCTACATCCCCAGACATTTTTTTTTTTTTGGAGACAGGTCTTGCTAAATTGCTGAGGTTGGCCTTGAACTTGCAATCCTCATGCTTAAGCCTACTAAGTCACTTGGATTACAGTTGTGTGCCACCATGCCCAAAAGGAAATTAAATTTCTAAGAAAGACAGAAATATGCCTGAGAACACACAAAGCAGAGGCAGAGGCAAATTAGAATCCAGGTTTTTTATATTCATAGTCCAGTGAGCTTTTTACAGCACCACAATGCCTCTAGAGCATAAATGCCCAAGGTATATCTCTCTTCTCAAAATCATTTCAAGGCTTATTGCTGCCTGCAGAATACCTAAACATCTTAGGTCCCAAAGATAAAGACCCTCCAGTCTCTCTAGCATTTTTTGCTGCTACCAAAGCATCCCTTAGCCCTACACTGTCTGTGACCAACTTTTCACTAAATCCTATGTGTGCTGCCTGGCTATTTTAGCTAAGCCTCATGCTCCACTCAAGCCAGCCCATCCTCAAGAGTCTCTACCTAAGCTGCTCCAGCACTACCAGCCTGTGCTAGGCATTAAAGTTAACATTTCAGAAACATACTTTTGTTTCTTTAAGCTGGTTTTGCACCCAAACCAATACTATAGGTAGTGTGTACTCAGAACCTGGCTTAGGTTAGTTAGCAAGGTTTGAGATTAGCTATAGTTTGATTTCTACAAACACAACCCATGCTGTGGATTTCTTCAATTGAGAACGTATTTGACTAAGTAAAATTCCAATTTGATGGGCACAGTGGTGCATGCTGGCCAGCCCAGGCAACTGAATGAGACCCTGTCTCAAAATAAAAAGGCTGAGGATGTAGCTCAGTGGTATAATGCTTACCTGGCATGCATACATCCCTGGGTTTGATACCCAGTACTAGAACACCTTTTTAAATCCCAATGCATCCCAAGAGGGATTTTTTTTTTTAATTTTTATTTTTTTTAAAGAGTGGGGAGGATAGCACAACACCAGAAACTAGGCTCTCACGGGTCCCATTTCCACACAGATCCTTTGCATATAAAGGTATTAAATGTGGTAGAAGAACCTACCACATAGAACCTACCTCTTTGCCTTTTGTGGTACTTCCTTCTGTCCATTCCACCGAAACACAGGATTTCTCCAGGTTCACAGTCCTTACTGTGGCACTGTGAATTAAGCCTACAGTATGAAAAGACCAGAGTTACTTGTCTTCTGAGAACTTCATTTTTCGCCTCCCACAGAGACTCCTAGTGTGGAGTTTACCTGGTAAAAGCAGATGAGTTTTTTTTTTTTTTTTTTTAAACCAGACACTAAGAGAGATAAATAGACTTTATGGGATTCACCCTTAGAACATTCCATAGTGTGGTGAGCAGAGAATAGATCTTAAATCCAGCTGTGGGGCTGAGCCCTAGGTTTGATTACCAACACCACAAAACAAAACAAAACAAATAAAAACACTCCAGCTGAATGGGATAAGGATTCACACCTACGCCAAAAAAAAAAAAAAAAGAGCCTGCAATGGAATGAAGGTATGTTTAAGTAAGAGTCACTATAGTCCTTAGTTGCGCTGTTCTTAATCACAACACTGAGAATCTGGAACTTGCAGGTGTCCATAACTCATTTCTGGCGATCACGTCTGGCCATTCTCCTAACATTAGTATTAGATCTGCCAGAGCTGTAGTACCTGCTTAACCAAAACAAAGGAACGGATTACCAGCTCCTCAAGAGCAGGGATCTTGTCTCGTTTACCTTGAATCACAGCGCCCGACATACTGCAACTACACAATATTTATTGAAAAATCGGAGGGGCTAGGAAGCAGAGGTTCCCACAAAGGCAGGGCAGTTTCATAAGAGAATTTTGGAAGGGAAGTTAATCTAGCAGCCCTAACTTCCCTGGGAGGTCCGAAGACCACTAAGAAACTCCGCCCACTCTCAGAAAGAAGAAAAGTGATCCACAACCAGTGTAGAAGCTCCATCCCTGGATAGGAACGGCCGACTGCCAGCCTGGGGATACGGACTGTGGGTGTGTAGCGGGTCTGAGGATCACCGGCCGAGTCTGGGATCTGCCGTTTGGGGGCGGGGCAGTAACCTCAGCCCTCACATCACTCACTGGTCCCTTTAGCCTCCGCACCCCCCACCCCCTTACCATTGCTGCGTTGGATATTGATGGAAAGACCGGGAAACAAGCGGCCCTGATACGATGAGTCCATGGGCATTCGGAGGTCGGCGGCGAAGAAAAAGCAGATTCCCAAAAGTACACAACTCTGCGACGTAAACCGCCGCAGTTTAAATCCCGCGCGCCAGCGTCCCTGGTAACGTCATCACGCTGTCGCCGTTCTTGCTTCCGCCAATAAGCGGCGCCCTGTGGAGGAGCCTTGTGGAATAAGTAGCCTCTGCCGATAGTTGGAAGCACAGGACCGCCCATTCGTCTGGCCACACCCCGCGCGCTGTGCCTGCTGGGAACTTCGCCAGGCCAGCGAACTGGAAGCTCTGTGTTCCTGGTTTAATGCCGGGTTCGGTTTTTTGTTGTTAGGGTTCCCCAAACAGGGAAACTTCTGTATGTGTTTGACTGAGGGTTCTGGGGCTTTACAGACCTGGGTTCAAATCTTAATTTCTTAAGTTACAAGTTCGGTGATCCGAGAAGTTTAGTTTCTTCAGTTACAAGTTCGGTGATCCGAGAAGTTAGAAGTTTGACTCTTGATTTCCTGTTTTTGCACAAGGGGCATGTATGCTTTCCCCAGTGGAGAAGTTAGATGTAAATTTTCGAAGACAATGACTCAGTACATATTTATTGAGTGCCTACCATGTGGTATGCTTGGTTCTAGACTAGAGATAGTAGTAGTGAACAAGGTACATAGTTCCTATCCTTGATCTAATGTTTTTGATAAGAACGGAGGGCAGAAAGAAGTAACAAGTGTTAAATAAAATTCATAGGAATCCTTTGGTTTGGACTGAGCTCTAGCACTGGCCCCGCTGGCCAAACTAAAATTCCCTGGGGTGTTAGGGTGGTAAAACGCTGGCCTAGTTTGTCTGAGGCCTTAGGTTCAGTCCCCAGCAACACACACAATCTCTTGGAGAAATCAGAAGTGAGAGATAATAGCAAAATTCTCAAACAAGCGAGTTTTAGCTGAAGGGAGTTTCCTTCTCTTTAACCTTTACAAGGGAAAGTAAGATTGAAACAATGCAATTCTTGTTCTTTCTGATTTCCTCAGCTTTCTCTGCCTAGCCCCTCTACTTAGCTCAAACATATTACGGGGGTGAGGTGTTGCTTGACTCTAGAATAAAAAGTAAAAGCCAATTAAGATTAGTTTTGTTTAATTATTTTTGAGACTGGATCTTACCTATGTTTTGCCCAGGCAGGTCTCTAACTCTTGGGCTCAAGCCCTCCTCTAACTTAAGCCCAAATAACTGGGATCATAGGTGTGCCACACTGCACCCAGCCCAAGTAATATCTTTAAATTAAATCTTTTTTCTTTTTTGGATGTGTGTGTGTGTGTGTGTGTGTGTGTGTGTGTGACAGAGAGAGAGAGAGAGAGATTGAACTTAGGCCTGATTACTTGGGAGACTGAAGCAGGAGAATCACAAGTTGTAGGCCAGCTGGGCAACTTAGAATCTGTCTCAAAATAAAGGATTGGTGATATAACTCAGTGGTATCATTCTTGGATAGCATGCAGGAGACCCTGGGTTCAATTCCTAGTGCTTCACACAAATTTTTGCAGTGATATTTAACCTAAGCCTAGAGACACCCATGCCAAAATGGACAGGAAGGAATGGAGAGCCCTCCAGGCTAAGAACTGAGAATAAATAGTATATGCAAAATCCCTGAGATATGAAAGAACTTGGTGTTTGAAGAATTAAAAGAAGCCAGTGTGGCTGAAAGGTAATGGGTAAAGGAGGAAGGAGCATGAGATGAAGTCTAAGGGGTGAGTTGGGTGAGACCATTTAGCATCTTGTAGCTTAATATAATAATTTTGGCTTTTATTCTAAAGAGAAATTATTAAGGAATTTTAGACAGGAAAGTGACAAGATCTCTGACTTCCCAAATTGACTTCCATTAAAATTTATCTCCCAAGTCTGATTTTACTGTATGTCGATCAGGCTTGCTGCTGTGTGGGTAGCAGATTTGAAGGAAGCAAGACTGGAAGTGAGAAGACCATTTTGTAGGCAAGAGATTATGTTGGCTTAGCCTAGGTCAGTGACAATGGCAATGTAGCTACAAGGATGGATGGATTCAAGGTGCATTTTTGTGAGCTGGGCACAGTGGCACATGCCTGTAATCCTAAATACTTGAGAGATTAACTTCTGAGGGGCAGGAGAATTGCAAATTCAAGAGCCAGCCTGGGAAATTTATTTATTATAACTTTTCTTTTTTTGGTACTGGATATTGAACCCAGAGGCACTTTGCCAGTGACCTACATCCCCAGCCGTTTTTAATTTTAATTTTGATACTTGATACTTTGTAGTTGCTGAGGCGCCATCCTCATTCCTCAGCCTCCTGAGCCACTGGGATTATAGACATGTGCCACCATACCCAGCTCAGCCTGGGTAATTTAGTGAGACCCTATTTCAAAATAAAAACTAAAAAGGGCTGGGGATGTAACTCACCACTACCAGAACAAAGAAATAGATTGGGTATTTGGGAGGTGGAGTGAATGAGTCTTGTGTTGGATGTGATGAATGAGGGATAGAGCTGGGGTTGTGGCTCAGTGACAGAGCACTTGTGGAGCATGTGGGAGGCACTGGGTTGATCCTGGTACCACATGAAAATAAACAAAGGTATTTTGTCCATCTACAACTAAAAAATTATTAAGAAAAAAAAAGAATGACGGATAATCATGACTTCTGGTTTCTGGCTAGAGAAACTGTGTGGATGATGAGCCATTTTATGAAATAGTGGACTGGGATTGTAAAAGAAAGAAGTAAATCAAGGGTTTTATTTTGTACATGTTAAGTCTGTGATGTCTGAGTCATCTGAGTGGAGGACTCAAGTCAGCAATTGAATATACAAGCTGGAAGCCCAGGGAGAGGTTAGACACAGATTTGGCAGTCAGCATTTTGTAGATGTTGGAGTCATTAAACTGAATGAGATCTCTTAGGAAGAGGGTTTAGATAGAGATGAGAAGAACAAAATTGAACCATGGGACATGTTGACATTTTGAGATAGGACAAGGGAGGAGAAGCCAGCAAAGGAGATTAGATTAGGGTGGTTTGAAGGAATGAGGAAAATCAGGGGGTGGGAGATCTTGGAAGCCAATGGGGGGAATAAAGGAGGAAGCAACTGTAGAGCTGGTCTGAAGTCAAGTAAGAAGAGGACATAGAAGTGTCCTTTGAATTTGCTAGCATCTGAGTCAATGGTGACTTTGAACAGCCCTGTGAAGTGTTGAAGATGAGAGCCAGATGACAGAGAAAAATTAATGGATAATTATGTAATAAATATATTGTGTCTATCTATAACCCTATCTCTATGTAAAATACAAAATAGGACTGGGGATGTGGCTCAATGGTTGAGTGCCCCTGAGTTCAATCCCTGGTACCAAAAAACAAAAACAAACAAACCTCAGGGCCTCACACATGTTAGACAAGCACTGTACCATTCAGCTACATCCCCAGCCCTCAAACTAAATTCCACTCAGCTCATTGGAATACTTATTCTATTTTATGAAGTGATATGTTGTCCAATTCCAGAATTATAATTGACATCATCTTTAAAAAATTTTTTTTGTAGTTGGACACAATACCTATTTTTTATTAATATTATGTGATACTGAGGATTGAACCCAGGGCCTCACATGTGCTAGGCGAGCACTCTAACGCTGAGCCACAACCCAAGCACCCAGTTGACATCTTCTTTTCTTCCTGAGTTTCAGCAATCCCCCTGCCTCAGCCCCAAGTATCTGGAACTGCAGGCATGGGCCATGATGTCTGGCTTGCAATTGACTTTTTTTTTAATACAATAGATATTTTATTTTTTATTAAATTATTTAATTATTCTAATTTGCTATACATGATGGCAGAATGCAGTTCATTTCATGAACATATAAAGCACAATTTTTCAAGTCACTGTACACAAAATATTTTCACACCTTTTGTGTCTTCATTCATGTACTCAGGGTATTGATGTGTAACTCATTTCTTTCGTCTGATTGCTCTGGCTAGTGTTTCAAGAACTATGTTAAATAGAAGTGGTGAAAGAGGACATGCCTGTCTTGTTCCAGTTTTTAGAGGGAATGCTTTCAGTTTTTCTCCATTTAGAATGATATTGGCCTGGGGCTTAGCATAGATAGCCTTTACAATGTTGAGGTATATTCTAGCTGATACTCTTCATAATTTGGGAAAGAGCTACAAATTGAGATTCTAACAAAAAGGAAAGGGGGGAAAATAAAGGCATCATTGAAAGAGAGATTTTAAAGACTTTAAAAAGAGTTTTGAGGTCAGAAGCGGTGGTGCATGCTCGGGAGGCTGAGGCAGGAGGATAGCAAGTTCAAAGCCAGCCTCAGCAAAAGCTGGGCTAGGGTTGTGGTTCAGTGGCAGAACCCTTGCCTCGCACATGTGGGGCACTGGGTTTGATCCTCAGCACCACATAAAAATAAACAAAAATATTGTGTCCATGTATAACTAAAAAAAGCTTTAAAAATAGTGAGGCATTAAACAACTCAGTGAGACCCTGTCTCTAAATAAAATGCAAAATAGGGCTGGGGAGGTGGCTCAGTGGTCCAGTGCCCCTGAGTTCAATCCTTGGTACCAAAAAAGGAGTTTTGAGCCAGGCATGCCAAAACAAAAATCCACTGAGAGCCCTGAAGTGGAGAGGCAGGTAGTATAAGGAAGGGGCCTAAGTTTACCTCAACTACTGGAAAGTCCATTGTCTTGCCTGGGTCTCAGTTTCCCCATTGGGCCCCAGAAGGAGTCAGGGTTGTCTGAGGATCCTGGGGAAATCCAGTCCTAAAACATTTTACATTTTATGATTGTGGCCTGGCTCTCTCTCAAGGGAATGATTTTCCAACATCCCCACTCCATTATCACCCCATTTCTCTGAAAAATGAAGTTTATTTTTTCCTTTGTTAAGCTTGCCTATAATTTCTGTCAGTTCAGAAACCACAACCTGATCGCAAGGAAAGGAAACTTAAAACCATTTGGGACCAGTTGTCTCCCTATTCCACTCTCCCCAACACAGCTGGGAAATTCAGTGCTTACATGTGCCCTGATAGGGCTCCCACTCCTTATACACCTAAATATGGCCTTCCCCCATTATTTTCAGCCTGGCTCAGTCCTGTGAAGGAACCAAGACAGGATTGGGGAGAAATATCCCCTATTGGCCTGATCCCACACAGCTGTCATAGACTCTCTGTGTGCAGCACTGAAAATGTGAAAAAAAAACAAAAACCAGCCACAGACCCTCCCCCCACACCCAGCCCCAAATCCACACAGGACAATGATGTAAAGAGACAGCAGATAGCACACCCATGCGCCTCAATAGATGGCCTCCTCTTGGTAGCAGGGGAGTTACTCTGGAGTCTCCCTTAGGCTCTGGTAATTGCTAATGCCCAATGGAGCCCAGATGCTGTTGGCCTTGTGGGCAGTACTTGGAGTTACATATGGGCTGCCCCAAGCCAAAGATCTGGCCACTTTGCCCATCATTATGTACAAATATAATACACCAATTCTAAAAAAAAATGTGGGGGGAAAAAAAGATCTTGCCACTCTAGTTGGCACATAAGTGTCTAGCCCATCTGCAGGGACATGAGGAGTTGCCACACTTGTGGTAGATGAGCTTCTTGGTCCCCAAAGTCATCATACCTACCTGGCTAGCACATTTTTGTGTTCATCTGATGGTGGAGATGATGATGGAGTGGTCTGTGGGTGGCAGGATACACTTTTTGGGGTTGTAGAGATGCCTCCTGTACCATATGCCATCATGCCCAACTGGTTGACCCACTTGTTGGGGGCCATCTGCAGCCCTATGACACTGACCAGCCTTTGTGATGACATCATTGAAGTTCCACTCCTGCTTCTCTGAGTACTTGACACCAATGTCCATGCCTCCTCTGTAACCCCTCTGTCTTGGTTTTCCCTGACAGCTCAAGAAGAGACACCTGTAAGTGCATCTTGTTCTCACTCTCAAGTAGATCACTGGCCTCAAACAGGTAAACAAACTTCATGCCGAACACAGTCTTGATGAAATTAGAGGTTTTCTAGCTAGTGCCAATTCTGCATGAAAGTAGTTGTACTTGAGAACTGATCAACTACTACAACTTGGCTATAATGTCTTCATGAATATGTATAAAACAGTCCTTCAGCCCCTTATAGAAGTGAGGGCTGTCAGAGAGGCCCTTGAATTCCTGGATTTAGCTACAGAGTTCAGCCTCCTTCTGAGGATCTTATTTGGACAATAAGATCCTTAATAGAAAGAGCTCCTATTGAGCTGCTGGTGGGAATGGCTAGCAGGAATGGCTGGTGGAGCTAGCAGACCCAAAGAGCCAGTAGTTGTTTAAAAGAATTAATCAGTTAGATGCTGAGCTCAGTGGCACACACCTGTAAATCCTAGCACCTCAGGAGGCTAAGACAGGAGGATTGCAAGTTTGAGGCCAGCCTGGGCAATTTAGCAAGATCCTGTCAAAAAATTTAAAAATAAAATAAATGCTAGGATAGTGGCTCAGTGGTTGAGCACTTGCCTAATATGTGTGAGGCACTGGGTTTGATCCTTAGCACCATTAAAAATCAATAAACAAAATAAAGTTATTGTGTCCATCTACAATTTTTAAAATAATATTTAAAAAATAAATAAAAAAGAGCTGAGGATGTAGTTCAGTGGTAGAGTGCCCCTGGGTTCAATCCCCAGAACCTGTCTCAAATTAAAAATTAAAAATGTAGGGCTGGGGATGTGGCTCAAGCGATAGCGCGCTCGCCTGGCAGGCGTGCGGCCGGGGTTCGATCCTCAGCACCACATACAAACAAAGATGTTGTGTCTGCCGAAAACTAAAATAAATATTAAAAAATTCTCTCTCTCTCTCTCACACACTCTCACTTTCTAAAAAAAAATAAAATAAAAATGTAGTTTAGTAGCCACCCACACAAGATTGTGGACCCTGGATGGGTAAGGTGTCACATATCTCCTGTACTATATGCCATCATGCCCAACTGGTTGACTCACTTGTTGTAAACCCAGCTACAGGGGGAGGCACACGGAGGCAGGAGGATCACAAATTTAAGGCCATCATGGGCAATTTACCAAGACCCCGTCTAAACAACCAACCAAACAAAAACACTAGGTCCCTGTCATTTAGCCACTTGCCTTCCCATAACTGGGCTCATACTGTTTTGGTTCCTTTCTGCTAAGAATGTCCTCCCAACTTTACTTTTTTGGATCCTGTGTCTTTGAATTGTCTTTTAATCTTCATCATGTTACCAAAAGCTCAGTCCCTGTCCCTGATGCTAATCCAATAACCAGGGCATGGTTTTGAGAAAAAGAAAAAAGAAGTTTTACTGTTTTGCTAGCAAAGGAGAAACACTGGAGACTCCTGTCCAAGAGGCTGTGATTTTGCCCATAAGAAAAAATCATAGGGCTTTTAAAGAAGCTATTAAAAGGTTACATTCCAGGTGTGCCTTGATGGTGTGTTGAAAATTCACTTGTTAATTTAGGAGACAGTCACTTCCTAATTCTTCTGGTGATATCTCCTTCCTGTGGAGAACAGATAACTCAAGGTAATCTTGTTACCTGTCCCCAAGCTGGGGGCGGTGGGGCGGCGAGAGGGAGAAGTGCAAAAGAAAAAAAAATATCCTTTAAAAATAAGCAGCAAGGGCTATATTCAAAAGGTAAAGTGGACCACCATTACAATCACAGATACCTGTCTCCTAGGGCAAGCACAGCTAGTGCTCAATACATTTTTGTTAAATGAATTTACAATCATTTTTGAGCTTTAAATTTTTTATTTTTTGCGGTGCCATAAATCGATTCCAGAGTCTCCCCAGTGCTAGGCAAACACCCTATCATTGAACTACACCTCCAGTATTTTTAATTCAAGAGAATTTTTACTTCGAGTGTTAATTATAAAAGTCAGACTTTAGTTGGACAGAGAGGGGTCCACATTACCGTAAATCTGGCTACTGCTCTGCCCCCTGATGGTGGCCCAACACCTAGCAAGACAACTTATCAACTACGGTGTTTCCAGATTGGCGACTCAATCATTTACATACCCACAATGCTTTGCACATAGGACATTTCCTAAATTAAAACGGGAAGACTTTTCTTCTTCTATTTTTTATTTCTTCTCTTGTTAAATACGTTTTTTTCTCCAGAATTGTCCAGGATAATCATAGAAATCATCAGCTCTCTTGTGTAGATAGTTACCATTGCTGTTCTAGTAGTTACGGTTACTGGAGGACTGTACGCCAGAGAATGGAGGTATACTCTGGTTTCTCTTCAGATCGTATAAATCTTTCGCCTTTTACTAAAGATTTCCGTGGAGAGGAACAATTCTGAGTCTTAACCCAATTTTTTGAGGCCCTGCACTTGTAGGGCTAATAATTGTTTGTAAAAATAGATTTCTTTATTGTTCGTTGAGTATGCGTTGTTTATTGGTATTTGACCAGACCCTAAGCCATTCCTATATTGAATGTCCAGTTAGCCTCATTCGCTTCCCGGGTATGCTTTACCTGAGTTATGTCATTAGAGACTCATTTATTTTTAAGTTGTAGGTAGACACAATACACTTATTTATATTATTTTTGTTGTTTTCTCAGTATGCTAACGATCCAATCCAGTGCTTCACACATGGTAAGGGAGAGCTCCAGCACTGCTCCACAACCCAGCCCTAGTTTTTTGTTTTCTGAGACAGGGTTTTCTTAAATTGTTCAGGTTGTCCTTGAATTTGAGATCCTCAGCATCCCAGCATTGGATACTATTTTTTAAGAAGTTCCGGGTAAAGGGCCTTCTGCGCTTCTTAACGCTTTTGTCAGAGAAGTGTTTGCACACCTCACACAAGCCCAGAGACTCCTCTTTGGAATCCGGCTCTCAGTGTTACACTCCTGTGAATTAGATTCCTTGAACGACCCCTGCAGTCGTGCTTGGTGGCAGCTCAGGAGGCTGAGGCATGAGGATCACGAGTTCAAAGCCAGCCTCAGCAAAAATGTGGCGCTAAGCAACTCAGTGAGATCCTGTCTCTAAATAAAATACAGAAATAAGGCTGGGGATGTAGTTCAGTGGACGAGTGCCCCGGAGTTCAATCCCTCAGTATCCCCCTGCCAGTAATGATGATGATGATGATGATGATGATGATGATACCCCTGCCCCCTTTAGAGTATAATTGATTGCTTTGTGTGTGACATACACTTATATTAGGCATGCACTTTACTGTTATATATGTAATGTACATACATACACACACGTGCATCAATAGGCAAGTTCTCTAGACTAAGCTGCATCCCCAGAATGACACTTTAAAATAGGAAATCCATTTAGCTTGATGGAAAACGCAACTGTATTTTAACTTTTCTCTCCTCCGTATTTAGGTCCAGATGGAGAAAAGCTGGGCTGCTTTAGATCAACAATATCAGTCCCTATGATGCCCCCTTGTGGCAACCTGTAAAATTACTGCTATCAAACTCCATTTCCTTTGACTCGGAAGGACAATTGCTTCAAATACTTTGATTATTCATTCATGCGCGCCAAGCATTGTCCTAATGTTTGAGATGTATGAGTAAACAAAACAAATATCCCTGTCCGAATGGAGCTTACAGTCAGGTGATGAGATAGAGAATAAGCCAACAATGATGCTTCAAAAATAGAGCAATAGGGGCTGTGAGTATAGAGGGTAGTAGGGTACATTGTAATTAAAAAAAAAAAAAAAAAAGAGACTAGCCCTAGGTGTGGTGGCACATGCCTGTAATCACGCTGTTTGGGAGGCTAAGGCAGGAAGATCTCGAGTTCAAAGCCAGTCTCAGCAATTTAAAAGCTCCAAGCAACTCAGTGAGACCCTATCTCTAAATAATATATAAAAAAGGGTTGGGGATGTGGTTCAGTGGGAAATGCTCCTGGGTTCAATCCCTGGTACAAAAAAAAAAAAAAAAAAAAAAAAAATTGAGGCCAGCCTATTACCATGTGGGGGTCTGAGGAGGTCTAGAGGATACCTGTATTCCAAACTTTCAGGTCTTTGACTCCATAGCGGAAAAGAAGTTAAAGATGAGTCTGGTTTTAGTAAAAAGAGAAAGGGTTATTATATTAGAAAGTAAATGGTGAAGATACACTCTCAAGAGCAGGATACAGGCAATCTTGAGTGTGAGATGTACTGCCACTTGAGGCCAAGCTTTTATTAGGGTACATAATTAGGTGGGATATGTACGATCCAAAGGGACTGTTTCTCCATTAGGGGTCTGGTTAGTATGTAGGTTTCAGCTCACATCAACATCTCTAGCTGTGGTCTATTTGGTGATTGAGCCAAAGAGTCATGGTCCAATTGAATGTTAGCCCACAAAATTAGACTCATGGAGTTAATGATCTCTTCTATTGAAATCTTGTTGCTTCAGAAACTTACAGGAAACTGGAAAGTTACAAAGTAATTGATGAAATGTTCAGTGTATCCTTATATTTTGGCCCTTTTTCTATCTCTTAGGCTCCTTTGTCTGGCTCATGATTTGCTTTCCAATTTTTTGTTCTATATTTTAACAGGGATATTTTTCCTTTAGAGGCTCAATTTCTATCTCAAGCCTAAGCGATTGAGTGAGACTCTGCCTTGAAATAAAATAATAAGGGCTGGGTGGGGTTGCAGTTCAGTGATAGAGCACTTGCCTAGCATCCATAAGAGTCTGGGTTCAATCCCAAGCACTACAAACAAAACAAAACAAAAAAACTGTCCTTCTTTGAGAAGGTGACTTTTATGTAAAAAGAGGTGAAGGGACGTGAGGGAGTTAGCCATGTGGATAACTATCAGGGGTGAGGTCCTAGGCACAGTGGAAGCCAGTATAAAAACTCCAAAATAAGATCTTGTTTGTCAGAACTAGCCAGGGAGGCCTTTGTGTCTGGAGTTGAATGAAGGAGAGAGAGAAATGGAGACATAATGGGAGACCAGATCACTTAGGGCCATGTAGACCATAGCACTGAAATGGGGAGCCTGGCAAGGTTCTGAGCAGAGTGATGACAGAATCTGAAGTTTCAGAGGACCACTCTAGTTGCTGTATTGAAAAGTGAGAGTAAAGAAAGTAACAAAAGAGAGATGACAGTGACTCAGCCTAGGACACTAGCAATGTAGGAGGTGAGATATGGGTTCTGAGACAGTCAGCAGAACAGATGTGTCAAGGAGAGACTTCAAGGGGCACTCCACTATTTTGTTTTGGGTTACAGGGGGATGAGTTACCATCAGTTGAAATGGTAAAGGTGGCCCAGGATTAGAAGTCCAATTTTAATTTAAAATTTTTTTTGGAACTGGGATTAAACCCAGAGGCACTATCTACTGAGCTACATAGCCCTTTTTATTTTCAGACAGGGTCTTGCTAAGTTGCTAAGGGCCTTCCTAAATTGCTGAGGGTGGCCTCAAATTTGCAATCCTCCTGCCTCAGCCTCCCAAGTTGCTGGGATTACAGGCGTGTGCTATTACACTTGACTAGGAATCCAATGTTAGACCCAATAAGGTAGAAATTCGGGAGTCATTTGCATATTAATGGTATTTAAGCCCTGACTGGATGAGATCACTGGGGTGTAAAAGAGAATGGAGAAGGGGCTCCAGGTTAGAGTCTCACCTCATTCCAACCTAAAAGAGACTGGGTTGAAGAAGAGGAGTCAGCAAAAGAGAATAAGAAGCAACCATAGAGGTAGGGGAAAAACAGGTACATATGATGTCCTGGAGGAGGGCGTAGGGACCAACAGGAGGTTTGAGGTAGGACTCTATTCAGGCTAGGACCTTAACTTTTCAGGCTGTTGGTGGCCCTTCTCTCATGGACCTACTATTTGGAATCCTCCTGCATCAGCCTCCTGAGATTACAGGCCTAAGTAGAGTTACCTAACAGGGACCTGATTTTTAACTAGGTAAGTAGAGGCGCCCCAAGCCATCACCATAGCTCTTGCTGATCTCCTTCCCCTTCCACAAGCACACAGAACAGGCAGATATCAAAGACTTTTTATTAGACCCTTTCCAGCCAGCAACCTTCCTTCTTTCCCACTGCATGCATAACCCCCAGCCTCCTCTGAAACCAAGTGGAGTCACCCTGCACTTGGCCCCAGATTCCTGCCATCTGCCAGGCTTCCCTGCCACACAACCTTGGCCTTCCTGGTTTGCCACAGGGGGTTTGTTACTCCTTTGATTCCGCCTCCTCGTCCTCCTGTGCCTTTGCCTCCGCGAAGTGTGTGATGTAAGTCATCTGATTCAGATCACCAGGGTCAAGTACAACGCTCGAGCTGCTGTTGGCGACTCCATAAAGTTCTAACACTGTGGGCAGCAAAGGTGAGCATGAGCTTGGGTGCCGGCTGTGCCTGCACTCCAGGTCCCTGGCTGTTGCTCACCTTTGGCAACATTGACTTCATTAGCTGTCAAGATGTCTGCCTGAATGCTATCTATTTTCATGTACAAATCCTCACCGTGGATCTGAGGACAGCAATGAGATGGACACAGCTATGGTACCAGGGCAGAGTGTTCTTGAATTGGGCTTGGGCAGAGTGGTGCTGCTGGTGGGGTCAGCTCCCAGCCGGACTGGAAGGGTACTTAGGGGAAGGGGAGAAGCGGAAGGAGAGCCCAACCGGGGGCAACTTAGCCCACTCTGTGTGGGGAGCTGGGTCGGGGAACCATCACATTCCTACCAACGTGCCAGGCAGGATGGGAGCACTTACAAGGAAGAGCTGGTAAAGTTCCTCTCCCATGGACTTGCGCACGTGCTCCTCCACCACCGGGAACGTCTGCACGAAGAACTGCAGCCGGCGGGTGGGAGGGGCGGCGTGACCGTGGCCGTGACCGCTAGCGCCTGCACCTCCGCCCCGCAGTCCCCACCGCCGCGGGCTCACCTCCAGCGTGAGGCTGGCCAGCCTCTGGCTGTTGCTGTGGTCCGTGTTGCCCATGGCGGCCATCAGGCTGTGCACCACACGCATGTGCAGCATCTCCTCAGCCGTGCTCAGGTCTCTGCGCGCCAGAACCCTGGGCAGGGTTATCAGGTTGCTCCGCGAGGCTCTGACTCTCAGGCCACCCGCAGCGCCCGGCCTGGCTTGCTACAGCCACCCCCACCCACTGCCCGCTTACCCAATGGTCTTGGCGGCTGCCGCCTGCTGCAAGAACACTGGCAGGTGGGTGGTGAGCTGGAGAATCGGGGAGTCTGGGAAAGCAAGGGGCTGTGAGGAAGGAGCCCCCCTCCCTCCACCAGGCAGCCTCATCCGAGGGGGTCCTACCAGTGAGGATCTTGGGCTGCAGTTTGGACATCTCCTTGACTGATGGTATCAGCAGTGCCACGAGGCCCCTGAGCAGCGACTGGCGCACGTCGTAGTTGACCAGGTCCTTTATCAGCTCAATGGCTGGGGAAGGGCAGAGACAATGGAGAGGCAGGAGGCTACACCCCATCAAAGAGGCTGAGTCCCTTGAATCATGTCACTTCCCTTTACCCTGTCCTCTCTGTCAACACTTTCTAGTGCCTTTTACTGCCCAGCACGTCCAGACCTCTGGGGAGCCAGGAAGGTGCCACCTCATTCCTGTCCTCCTGGTTAAAGGAGGTTGCAAGGATTAGATAGTGAGCTCACTCATCAAGGAGGCCATAGAGGCTGAGGCTCCACAGAACTGAGCTGCCTTAGGCTTGGAGTAATCCATGGGAAGAGGGCCTGGGGTTTTTTTTGTTTATTTTTGTGGAACTGGATCTTGAACCCTGGGGAACTATGCTACTGAGCTACATCCCCAACCCTTTTTAGTTTTTGTTAAGTTGCCCAGGCTGATCTGGAATTAATCCTCCTGTTTTAGCTTCCCAAGTCTGCCTCCAGAATAGCTAGGACTACAGGCAAGTGCCATGCAGCCTGGCTGTGCTGGGTAACAGGACAAGGGGTGAGAGACAGCAAGCAAATGTGTGCAGGTGTGAGGCATCAAATGAGAAGGGGGGAGGAATCAAGATAGACAGCATGTAGAGAATCTCTCTAACCATCATGAGCCCTTCTTTGCCTGGCTCATGCCATACAGCATTCCACTGATAGGCACCATAATCACTTACCACCATGACTGTCATCTCCATTTTACATTTAAGGAAAAAAGGCACAGAGAGGTAAAGCACTTTGCCTAAGTGCATAAGGAGAGATGGAAGCAAAATTTGGTTAGAAAGAGGGAGGGGACTAGAATTTATTGAGGGGATTTCCTGCCAGGCTTTTCTGGAGACTTCCTAGTCATTCACTCTTTCCAGCACTCGCTTGGCCTTTAACGCAACTGCATCTGCACGCCTGTCCTGGTAGGAGCTGCACAAGAGTGAATTTGTTTACTCAACCAACGTTCCTTGAGCCTGTACAGGCAAGCAGTTAACAGTATGGTGACAAATGCTATAAAAAGGGGTCAGCAGAGGGCTATGGGAACATCTGGGAAGATGGGAGAAGACTGAATATTTTTATAAGGAAGAGAAAGGAGCCATAATGAAGCAGAGCTTCTTTTGGTACCAGGGTGCTTAACCCCTTAGGCACATCTCCAGCTCTTTTTATTTATTTTTAATTTTTTTTATCTTGAGACAGGGCTTCAGTAAGTTGCTGAGGCAGACTTTGAACTTGAACTTGTGATCCTTCTGCCTCAGCCTCCTGAACCACTGGATGACAGGCATGTGCCACCATGCCTGACTCTACTTTGCCTATTCATGTGGCTTCATTTCTCTGAATCAGCAAATAGCCTCATTTTGTGTGTGTGTGCGTGTGTGTGCGCGTGCGTGTGCATTTACATTGTTTACATATTTATCTTTTATAATTTTTAAATTTAAATGTCTCTTTTTTTTCAGTGCTATAGATTGAACCTCAGGCCTTGCACATGCTAGGCAAGTGCTCTATCCCAGAGCTACACCCCAGCTCGAGGGCCAATTTTAAGAGAGCTCTTTAAAGTCAGGACCTCATACTTCTTTGCCAGATGAGAAATGAGCAACACTCTATGAACACTCGCTTTCTATGAGCCAGGCACAAAGGAAAGGTGAAGGGATATGACCCTCCCTCCACAGTGGAAGGCACAAGGCACCTGGTGAAGTGACCAGTGAAAGGGACTGCATAGATTGGGTCTCCAAAAAAAACTGCTTTCAGCACTCGGCGACTTTACTTGCTTAACTCAAACAAACATATGGTATCTAATAATGAACACGTGCTGGCAATTTATCACCATGTCAGGCACCATTATTGCCTGTTATTATCAAAGCAGTGGTTGCTGAGATGGAGGCTCTGAGACAGAGGCAGTCAACAACCCCATCCTGTGATTTGTGCTCCGCACACTCAACTCTCTTGTGTGGCTGCTGAACATTGACAGCAGCAAATGCCACAAGAGTGAGGGGAAGCCTCCTGGTAGACTCTGGCAGGAAGGAGGAGCCACTTTGGACTGGTGCATGCGTCTAAAGAAAGTCATAGAAATGCTGCCAATAGAACCAGCCTGCCTCCACAAACCTGCCCTTGTGCCAGACCCTGGGAGCCTCCATCCATCCTCAGGCCCCAGAACTGTGGGGCACATCAGCTCAATTCCTGAAGCCCCACACAAAGCCCATCTTTTTTTGTCCTGCTTTTCTCAATTAGAGAAGCAAAAATTCACTCCCAGGTGGAAAATCCTCAAGGATATCTCGTACTACTCTTTCCAGTGTTTGGGGACAATCTGGGAAAGAGTTTTCTGGGGCATCCCCTTCTCTCTGTGGACTTCTCGATTGAGAAATAGCTGCTTCATTCAGAAACACTTCTGTGTCCTTCCTGCCACTGCTCAGGGCTGCCCCTTTCACCTAGGCCTTCCAGGGTAGCCCCTGCAATCCCAGGTACTCATCTGGTTGCTCTGGTACTCATATGGTTATAATTTGGAATCGCAGATCCAGCAACATTGATGAGGAAAAGGGACCAGCCCTGGGAAGCTACAAAGCACACCTAGCCTCCCTGGCTTTCCCCAAATGATCTCTCATCTGGACAGAACAGCAGCCTGACTGCTTGGCGGCCCCAGCTTGCACTGGCTGGTGCTTGAAACTTCCAGGTCCTTCTCATTAGTTTTGCTATATAGTTTGGTTACAACATCTCGTCTTTCCTCTTGAATTAGTGCAGCTCATATTTTGGGTTGGTTTCTCCTTGTATTTGAATATACTTGATTGTCATCTGCAGTATATCTCTCATTAGCAGCTGGGCTCTATCCAGGCAAAGCTGGTAGCACCTTGTGCCAGGGCACCGTGGGAAAAATGTCTGCTTGTGCTTAATAGAGATCTTCCTGCAGCAAGAAATGACTTGGTGGACATTCAGGGTAGAAATGAATGGATGAGCCAGGCAAGGTGGCACAAGCCTGTAATTCCAGAGACTCAGGAAGCTGAGGCAGGATGATCACAAGTTCAAGGACAGCCTTGCTAACTTAGTGAGATCCTCAGCAACTTAGCAAGACCCTGTCTCAAAATAAAAAAAATAAAAAAGGCTAGGGATGTAGCTCAGTGGTAAGCTGCCCCTGGGTTCAACCTTTGGTGCCAGGGGGGAAAAAAAGAAAGAAAAAAGAATGGATGATAGGGTTGGGCATGTAGCTCAGTGGTAAAGCACTTATTTAGCATATGTGAGGCCCTGGATCTGATCTCCAGTACCACAAAAGAAAAAAGAAAAACATCTAGAAATAAATGGACAAAGATATTTTTATGGAATTTCCTTGTTCACAAAGCATTTTCTGGCCACGCAGGCCCAAGTACTTCAGAAGACAAATATCTACTTCTGCCTATTCAGTTTATACTATGTACCATTTGGAGCTCCTTGGAAAAATGAAGATTTACTCAACTGAATCATTTCTGATTGAGTTTTTAAATTCACAGCTGTCACTGTTTATGCCCACAGTGGAAGTGCTAGTCCCTGTCCAATGTCTCTACAAGAACCACAGTCATTATAACTCTTCAGATGTGCTAGTGGCTAAGCATAGCAGATCCATTCAGAAAGCAAGGGTACAAAAGACTACCATCTTTGAGAGGTTTGCTTAAAGCCTACGGTGCTGATTATATCCAACTGTCCTAAATTTAAGTTGTCACTGACTTATTCATTGATTCATTCATTTAACCAATGAAATACTTACTGAGGATCTCCTCTATGCTAGGGCTGTGAAGAAGACCAAGATACAATCCCTGCTCTTAGGGACATCTTTTAGTAATGTGAGATACTAGTAAGGAAACTAACATTTGTGATATAGTGTTATAAGAAGCCCGTTTGATTGGTAGGGATTAGGGGGGAGGGGAGTGGAGAATCAGGAGGTTTTCTTGTAGAAGGTGATTCTTGAGTTGAGAAAGTCATGAGGAGAAGGGAGGGGCTGGAATGTGGTAAGTGCATGTGGGATAGTGTTTTGTCACTTTTGTGACCAGGCAAGGAAGGGAGGTCTGGCTGGGATATAAGGTGTCCAGTCAATGGAGTAAGAGCTAAGCCTGTGGAGGTAGGCCAGCCCCAGCTTCTGAAGGGCTTTGCATGTGCTAATAACTCTATAGGGCAGACATTTTTTTCCATTTAAAAGGAAACCAAGACTCAAAAAGTTGAACAACTTGCCACATCAAACAGATAAGTAGCTCAGTGATAGAGCACTTACCTAGCATGCACGAGGCCCTGGGTGTAATCCTAAGCATCACACACACACACACACACACAAAAAAAAAAAAAAGATTCTGATTCTAAAGTCCATATTTACCACCACCACTATGCTCTACTGGTCTACTGTGTTGGTGGACTAGGAGTAGACTGTTGTGTGGGAACCATGCTGGAGAGATGGTCATCAGGTTAGAGGCCAGTGCAGATGAGCAATGCAAAGATCTGAATTGCAGCAGTAGAGACAGAACGGACAGGAGGACCAGATTTGAATGACCCTGAGGAATCAGAGTTGACAGGTGCTGCTGGTCGGTGGTGGCACATGCCTTTAAGCCCAGCAACTCGGGAGGTGAGGCGGGAGGATTGCAAGTTCCAGGCCAGCCTCAGCAATTTAGTGAGGCCTGGTCTCAAAATAAAATAATAAAAAGATATGGATGTGGTTGGACACTGTAATGTCCCTGATACCAGTACTACAAAAAAAAAAAAAAAAAAAAAAAAAAAAAAATCGACTGGTGCTATGGATTGAACATGGTTTGTTTCTACCAAAACTCACATGGAGATTTAATTTCTCAATGTAACAGTACTGAAAAGTGGTGGTAATTTTTTTTTGTACCAAGGATTGAACTGGGGTGCCTAAATACTGAGCCATATCCCCACCCCTTTTATATTTTATTTAGAGACAGGGTCTCACTGAGATGCTGAAGGCCTCTCTAAGTTGCTGAGGCTGGCCTGGAACTTGCAATCCCTCTGCCTCAGCCTCCTGAGCCACTGGGATTTTTAAGGGGTGGGGCCTAAGTGGGAGGTGATTGGGTTGTTATGGAATTAATGCTATGGTCTCATGGAGTGGATAGGGTCTTCCAGGAGTGGTTTAGTCCCAATAACAGTTGTTATGAAGGAGTGAGCCTGGCTTCTGTCAGCATTTTTGCTTCCTTTCTCCATGTGACATCTGTCTCTCACATACTCTCCCACCACATGATGCTATCTGCTATGAGGCCTTTATCAGAAGCTGATGTTGACACCATGCTGCTCTTGGACCTCCAAAACTGTGAGTTAAATAAACCACTTTTTCTTTAGAAATTACCCATCCTCAGTATTTTGTTATAGCAACACGAAATGAACTAAGACAACTAACTGATCTTGTTAGAAGTTGGTTGAAGGTGAGAAGCAGGAAGAGATGGCAATTACCCACATTTTAAGCCTGGGTGGCTGGGTGCTTTGCACTGAGATTGGGACCTTGAGGAAAAGGAATGCTTTGGAGCTGGAATATCAGGAGTCAGGTTCAAAATATGGTTGGTGACATCCAAGGGCAGATAATCAGAAGGCAAGTGGCAACATAGGTATGGAATTTTGTAGAGTAGTCTGACATGCAGAGAAGTCATTCAGTCACTGTGTTCTTTGTCCACAAAATGAGTAAAAATGAGAGTCAACAAGCTTTGTGATCAGCTTGCTTTGAGGATTAAACAAGTAAGGAGCAAGAGCAATACCTAGCACACAGTGCACAGTTTATAAATGCTGGCTACCATTGTTTCTATCATTATAGGTGGTAATAAAACTGTGGGCATGAAGAAGAGGCCATAGACAGCAAACAAAGAGAAGGAAGGACCTGGGATTGAAAGCTGAGAGAGAAAAAATATCTACACCTAAGGAGCTGGTAGAGAGATAGGAATGTAAAAATACTGAGAAGCAGTTTCCAGATGTAGGAGGAAGCCAGGAGAGTGCAGTGCTGTGAAGGAAGAGATGACAGTTTTTGAGGAGGAGAGTGTGATCAGAAGGGTTTGAGCATTTGAGAGTTCATGTCTGGTGAAGCTAAGAATTCATTCACCAACACTGATTGAGAATGTGCTGGTACAGTGCTAGTGCCGAGGAAGCAGTGGTTCACAACCCAGATGCAGGGCACTTGCCACTCACACTCCATGGAAACTTGAGTGCAAGAGGAAAAACTTATTGCTCCAATTCAAAGAGGGACTATGTAGTCCATTGTCTGTCAGCAACAGAAGAAACCTCGATGCTCACCCGTGCAATCCCTCAGTGAATAGATGAAGAAACCAACAAATGACTTGCTCAGGGAATCACAGTGAACAGGAGACAGAGCTGTAGCAGCTGGCTTAGTATTCTTTGGCAGAGGAGCCTTAGAAATGGCAGAGCATCTGGGGACATGGGTATTCTTTTTTTTTTTTGGATTGAACCCAGGGTCACTGAGCCACATTTCCAGCCCTTTTTTATCTAGATTTTGAGACACACAGACTTGCTAAATTGCTAAGTCTGGCCTCAAATTGCCTCAGCGTCCGGAACTGCTGGGATTATATGCCAGTGCCACAAGACCCAGCACCTGATAACTCTCTTTTTGACTATGAAAGATATTTTCACAAGAAAAAGAGGTTGGAAGTCTGACACCTGGTCAGACAGAAAACATCACAGGTGGCTCTTGCCTGGGGGACTTTTTATGCATAACCAGAAAACCCTTGCTTTCTATCTGTCTCCTCCCTTCAATGTTCCATAACTTGCTATCACTCCCCTTCCCCTCATAGCCATGGGCCACGCCACTATTCCTTTCTTTAGTTCTATATAAGGTTCAGCCATCTTGTTCCTCCCTTGAGCCTCTTACTGTATATTACACTTACTCTGGTATTTAGGCATTTAATAAGATTCATGGGTTTTCCCGGTTAATCTGTGTATTGTCATTTCATTTTATAAACTGAAATTATTGAACATCTAGAGGGAAAGGAGTAAATTTAGAAGTTGGCTACACATACAGCCATTTCCAAGACGCTCACAGTGCTGTTGAGATTTGTTATATACTAATTCTTTTCTACTAGAGCCTTGGAAAACTAGTGTCCTGTTTCTCACTGTGCACTTCCAGACAAGACTGTCACCTACCAGTGATATGTGAGAAGTGCACCTCCACAGAGGTTTGCCTTCTTTCCTATCAGGACACCAGTAGAATGTTTGGCATTTGCACTGTTTTAAGGAAGAGACCAGAGTCAGAAATCTTCCTTGCTGAGAGCCATTGCCAAGTAGGAATGACGCATCTCAATTTCTTTGTCAGCCTACTCCATGTTGCTTAGAGGAAGGACTCTCCATGGTGGACCCAGGTCATTTGCAGTGACTTTGCATGAAAGGTGACCTTGCTCAAGGACCAGGGCAGATTCGGGTTTAGGGTGGATCAGGGTTTAGGGCGGATCGGGATTTAGGGCATTCCGGGTTTAGGGCGGTTCCAGGTTTAAGGTGATTCCTGCTAGGAATAGGGCGTATCCTGCTGCCTCAGGCACCTTGAGTTCCCGTTGAGTTCTCGTGGGATTCAGAGAGTATTTGGGATTCAGAGCCTGGTGGAGAGTGTGGATTTTGCCCAGAACGTGTTTGTAGAGTGTCGGTGTGAGTTCGGGAATAAAGAATTGTTGTTTGAATCTACAAGGCTGTGAGTGGCTCGTGATTTTGTGCCCAGCCAGACTGCGGCAATTGGTGGCCCGGACGGGGAACGTCTAAAGCTTAGAGGTAAGTGAAATTGCTCGTCCCTGAGGGAAGGTGAGAGAATGGGTGACCATTTCAAAAAACAATGTGTTCTTGTTTTGATTTATTTTGTTTTTGTTTCAAGCTGCCTATCCCTAGAAATTTCTCAGGCAAACTGGGAACAATGGTTGGCTAAAGGTTTGAAGTTTGTTGGCCCTGAGGAAGAGAAAATTGATACAACGATTTTTTATTCCGTTTTTGTTTCATTCAGTTTCGGTTTTGTTTTGTGTCATCTTATTGGGTTGCGTTATCTTTATAGTAGATTAGAAATTAGTAAAAAACAAACTGAAAAGGTGTTAAGTAAATTGTTAGAGGTTCAGACCATGGAGAAAGACATTTTAGATCAAGCAAAAGAGAAGGTCTCTCGAGCTAGTCAGACAGAGGAAGAAAATTTAAAGGAAAAGGGGTTATTAGGAAAAAGGCCACAACAGGAGGCTGTTACTAACTCCGTTTTATCACCAGAGGGCATAATTCAACCAACAGCCCCACCTATGGAGACAGCTGAGTAGCCCTCAAACCCTGTAGTTGATAAATGGGATCCTGAGACAGGACCTCAAAGATTAGCATGCCCTGTACTTGAACAGGTAGGAGGGCAGCGAACTCACCGTGCTTTAGAAGCAGTTAAAGGAGGCTGTAACAACCTATGGTCCCCAAGCACCCTTCACGGTAAGCATGGTCGAGTCCATTGGACATGACACCAGCAGATTGGGCTAGCATGTGTAAATCTGTGCTAAATGGAGGACAATATTTGTTATGGAAGGTTGCCAATGAGGAATTTTGCACGGAGACAGCTAGGCGAAATGCAGCAGCCGGTTACCCTCAAAGAAATCTAGATATGTTGTTAGGAAAAGGACCTTATGAGGGTCAACGGTAACAAATTGAATATGATCCTGCTATATATGCACAAATTGCTGCAGACGCAGTTAGGGCATGGAAGACTTTACAAGGACATGGAGGTTTACAAGGTCAGCTATCTAAGGTAATACAGAGAACTAATGAACCTTATGCTGAATTTGTAGATAGGCTTATTCAAACAGCTTCCAGAATTTTTGGAGATACATAACAGGCAATGCCATTAATAAAACAACTGGCTTATGATCAAGCAAATCGTTGCTGCAGAGAGGTCATTAGACCATGGAGACATGAAGATTTAAACACATATATTAAATTATGTAGAGACATTAATGAACAAGGGCAAGTCTTGGCAGCTGCAATACAACAGGCTTTAGATGCCAGGTCAAAAACATGCTACAATTGTGAACAAACAGGACATTTTAAAAGGAGTTGCCCATTAGGAGGAGGGTTTAACAAAACTAGGTATCAAAGGAATAGAATATCGGGTATTTGCCCACGATGCTGTAGAGGGAGACATTGGGCTAATGAATGCCGTTCTCAAACCACCATAGAGGGTACTCCATTATCAAAAAAACGGACAAGGACCAGGTATTTACCCACGATATCATGGAGAAAGGCATCAGGCTCCATTGCCAAAAAACGGACTGGGGGGCCCAATGCTCCAGGGCCCACAACCACAAATATACGGGGCAGTGGAGGAACCCAGCAACACCATCAGGGTAGTGCCCAGGACACATTGTCCATTAAATCCCTCATCAGACGAACCCGAGGGAGCGCAGGGTTGGACATCTGCGCCTCTGCCAGAGCAGTACTAACTCCAGAGATGGGAGTTCAAATCATTCCCACAGGAGTAAAAGGACCTCTTCCCCAAGGAACAGTAGGCTTATTATTGGGACCTAGTTCATCTACACTAAAAGGACTTATGATAAGTCCTGGGGTAATTGATCCCGATTATGTAGGTGAAATAAAAATTATAGCTAGTTCTCCAAGAGGTATATCAGTAATTTCACCAGGAGATAGAATAGCACAGTTGTTAATAATACCCAGCCTACATAATAAATTCTCTAGTCGTAGTGTAGAAAGAGGTTCCAGGGGATTAGGCTCCACAGGTATAGATTGGGCTATGCTGTCTTTAAACTTAGATTCTCGCCCAATGCTAAAACTAAATATTCAAGGACATGAGTTTAATGGGCTACTGGACACAGGTGCTGACCTTAGCATCATATCTCGTCAAGAATGGCCAAAACATTGGCCATTACAACAAGCCACTCAAACGCTTCGAGGCCTAGGAGTGGTGACTAATCTCCATAGAAGTGCAATGATATTAGATTGGAAGGATCCTGAAGGATGTGAAGGAACTATACAGCTATATGTATTGGATCATCTTCCTATAAATTTATGGGGACGAGATGTCCTAGATCAATTAGGTTTGACGTTAACAAATAACATCAATCCTAATGCGCCCACTACTAGGGCTAGACAAGGTTTTAGGAAAGAAAAAAGATTAGGAGAACAAGAACAAGGTATAGCAGCACCAATACAAATAGATCAAGGAACAGACAGACATGGGTTGGATTTTCAGAAAGGGCCACTGAGACAATCAAAATTACTTGGAAATCAGAAAGACCAGTGTGGGTTCCTCAGTGGCCCCCGACTAAAGAAAAGATACAAGTAGCCCATGATCTGGTCAAACAACAATTAGCGGAAGGACATATACAACCTTCCGTATCTCCCCATAATACTCCCATTTTTGTCATCAAAAAGAAATCTGGTAAATGGAGATTATTGCAAGATTTAAGAGCCATTAATAATGAGATGGTTATTATGGGACCTGCTCAATCAGGGATTCCTCAATTGTCTGCTTTGCCAAAAACCTGGCATGTTTTAGCTATAGATATTAAAGATTGTTTTTTTTCGATTCCAATTCATCCCGAGGATAGTCCACGTTTTGCATTTACTATCCCTGCATTAAATCATGAAGGTCCTGATCAGAGATATGAATGGAAAGTACTCCCTCAAGGGATGGCTAACAGTCCAACTATGTGTCAAATCTATGTTAACAAAGCAATCCAGCCACTTAGAAATCAAAATCCTGAACTACAAATATTTCACTATATGGATGATGTATTATTAGCACATAAAGATAAAAACACATTGCTGGAATGTTATGCCACACTTACAAACTTATTAAAAAATTATTATCTAGAGATAGCAATAGATAAAGTACAATTAAATTTTCCAATTAATTATTTAGGAGTTCTATTATCCTCAACCATGGTCCGTCCACCAAAAATTCAAATACGAGTAGATCAACTCAAATCACTTAACGACTTTCAAAAGTTATTGGGAGACATAAATTGGATAAGGCCTTATCTAGGCATACCAACAGGAGAGTTGGGACCTTTATTTGATATTCTAAAAGGTCCATCAGATCCAAATTCACCCCGCATGTTAACTCCTAAAGCAAGAAAGGCATTAAAAATTATTGAAACATATATGGAAAATATGCATTTGGATAGAATTGATATAAGTTTGCCTTTATTATTTATTGTACTACCAACAAAAAATATTCCTACAGGAGTATTTTGGCAAGAAGATCCATTATTGTGGATACATTTATCTTATTCTCCTAACACTATTCTTACTAGGTATCCTGAGGCTGTAGGACAATTAATACTCAAAGGAATAAAAGCAGCGAAGGGAGTGTTTGGAATTTCTCCCAATAAAATTATTAGTCCATATACTATGGATCAAATTGATGAGTTAGCTAATGAGTTAAATACTTGGGCAATAATCATGTGTAAATCTAATGTTACATTTGATAATCACTTATCATCTAATCCTTTGTTGTCTTTTTGGTCTAAGCATCCTGTAGTTTTTCCAAAAATGACAAGAAAAACCCCTCTCATGAATGCTCCAAATATATTCACTGATGGGTCAAATAATGGTACAGCTGCAGTAGTTACCCCTGATCAAACTTTTACATTTTTAGTACCCAAACAATCAGCTCAAAAGGTAGAGCTTAATGCAGTTTTACAAGCTTTTGTGATGTTTAAAGATTCTGTATTTAATTTATTTTCTTATAGTCAGTATATAGTTAATGCTATAGTATCCCTTGAAGATGCTGGCAGGATTTCTCCTTCCTCTACTGTTTTCTCTTTGTTTTCCACTATACAAGTCTAATCTGGGACAGAAAAGATCCATTCTTTATAGGACATATCAGGGCACATACAGGATTGCCTGGAGCCCTTAGTTAGTTTGGGCAATGATTTAGCAGATAAAACTACACATGACATACATATTTTCTCTACACTAGAAGAAGCTACAAATTTTCATAAAAGATTCCATGTTAATGCTAATACTTTACAAAAGCGTTTTAAAATAACTAAGGAACAAGTCAGACATATAATAAAACAATGTCAAAATTTACCACAAGTTAATCTTGGAGTCAATCCTAGAGGACTGATACCTAACCATATTTGGCAGATGGACGTCACACACTTGCCAGAATTTGGAAAATTAAAATATTTACATGTTACAGTTGATACTTCTTCCGGATTTTTGATGGGCTCCCTTCATGCCAGAGAAAAAACTAAAGATGTTATAGCTCATTGCTTACAAAATTTTGCCACTGTGGGCATTCCTAAACAGTTAAAAACAGATAATGGTCCTGGTTATATTTCTACCTCTTTTAAACAATTTTGCTCATCATTTGGCATTACTCATATAACAGGAATCCCATACAATCCACAGGGACAAGGCATAGTTGAAAGAGCTCATCAAACTATTAAAACGTACTTATTAAAGCAAAAAGAGGGAATTGGAAAGGGGTATATATCCCCCAAAGATAAACTTAAAATAACGCTTTTTACTCTAAACTTTTAAAATTTGGATTCATCAGGACTTAGTGCTGCGGAAAGACATATGTATCCAAAAAATGTACATAAGCCTAAGGTACTTTGGAAAGATATTCTAACAGGACAATGGAAAGGTCCTGACCCAGTGATTGTCTGGAGTCGGGGTTCTGTTTGTGTGTTTCCACAGGGAGAACAGCAGCCGATTTGGATTCCAGAGAGACTAACCAAAACAATTTCTACAGACCAAAAAGAAGATGATTTGACTCAAATCCATAACAGCTGATATCTAGAGCTCCAGCTTGGCTATTCTTACATCTGTGACAGTGATTAACCAGGATGCTTTTTTCAATATCTATTTTATTATTGCCTTTTCCCACATCATAAAGTTCTATTTTATTTTTGAGCTCATACAGACCTAGGTTAATGTTTTTCTGATCAGTTTTATTTTTTGACTGTGGAGTTTTTAAACACTGCAATGGAGATTTCACCTAAGTAAAGCTACAAGGCCTTTACTATTGTCTTATGTGTTGTATGTTTGTGTGCACTCTTGTGTTTTGTGTTGTATGTCTGTATGTGCGTATGTCCATATTTCATATATGAGGAGCGCTCATGAAAAAAATGGATCCGAATTTTTTTTATTCACGTGATTTAAATGGTTTAATTTAAATTAGGTAAACAGCTGTTAAGGATTGTTTTTAAAGGTGGTTAACAGATCTGTTTGTTTACTAATTTAAATTAGGTAAATAGCTGTTAAGGATTGTTTTTAAAGGAGGTTAACAGATCTGTTTGTTTACTTTCACCTTTCCTTTTCATCATATTTAATAATTCTGTTCAGGATAATGTCTCTTTAGCATCATTGCCAGAATTCCTATCTCCATCCCAGTGCCGGTGAAGACTAAGATAAAACCAAACTACAGCTTCTATGATAGCTATCACAGTAAACTGTATAAACTGATGCATCAATGAATATAACTCAATAAGTAATGCTCAATCAAGGAGTCTATTTACTTTGGGAGGAAATGGACATATTGATAGACTCCTCCACTTTGAACTGCTTGCAGAACTTGCCTGGACTATGTGTCACTTGTATGCATTGTAAACTATCGTTTGGTGCAGCGAATTGTGGTAGTGCTGGCATATCTTTGCTGATGGTGTCACCAGTGATGCAATTTTTCCAAAGGAGCCGTTAATTGGCTTGGTGTCGTGGCATTTCTGTATCCTCCTCCCTTCTGCTAGTGATGGTCTAAAATTTGGGGGCCAACAGAGGTGAGGCAAAGAACCTCACCCCCCCACTGGCACCAAGGCCAAATTTGGGGGCCAACAGAGGTGAGGCAAGAACCTCACCCCCCACTGGTGCATAGGCCATTCCACAAGTATGGCTGTATGCTAGACCGGTAGTCAGTGACGGGTATGATCTAATTGCAGTGGTATCAACCTAAGACAGGAGGCTGACGCCTAGAGGTCAGTTTTTCCCATGACGGGTAAGAACCATATGTTGAATTGGACAACCTACCAGGCACGGTCCTTAAGCCACATTGCTTGTTGTTTAATTAATCAGAAGGGGGGAGATGCTGAGAGCCATCGCCAAGTAGGAATGACGCATTGCAATTTCTTTGTCAGCCTACTCCATGCTGCTTAGAGGAAGGACTCTCCATGGTGGACCCAGGTCATTCGCAGTGACTTTGCATGAAAGGTGACCTTGCTCAAGGACCAGGGCAGATCCGGGTTTAGGGCGGATCGGGATTTAGGGCATTCCGGGTTTAGGGCGGTTCCAGGTTTAAGGTGATTCCTGCTAGGAATAGGGCATATCCTGCTGCCTCAGGCGCCTTGAGTTCCCGTTGAGTTCTCGCGGGATTCAGAGAGTATTTGGGATTCAGAGCCTGGTGGAGAGTGTGGATTTTGCCCAGAACATGTTTGTAGAGTGCCGGTGTGAGTTCGGGAATAAAGAATTGCTGTTTGAATCTACAAGGCTGTGAGTGGCTCGTGATTTTGTGCCCAGCCAGACTGCGGCACTTCCTGACCAACTATATTCTATATCTGGTTCCTGTGTGTTCTGCTCTGTTTTTCACCACATCCTGTCTAGAGCCCAATATTGAAACATGAAAAATATTTTTTAAAGCTGGGTGTGGTGGTATGTGCTTGTAATGCCGATTATTCTGGAGGCTGAGGCAAGTTCAAAGCCAGCCTCAGTTATTTAGCAAGGCCCTCAGCAACTTATCAGGACCCTGTCTCAACACACAAAAAATAAAATAAAGTAAAATAAAATAAAAAAGGGATGGGGATATATCTCAGTGGCTTAGCACCCCTCGGTTCAATGCCCAGTACTTAAATCAGCAAATAAACAAATAAATATTAAAATTTTTAAAACTCTCTTTTGGTGTTATAGCCTTGTGACTGTGATTCAGTGGAGTTACACAGGACAGGTGGCCTCTTACATAGCGGGAAGGGATGAAACTGCTGTCATGTCAGCTCAGAGGAGCAAAGCAAAGGTCCAAGGTTCTTTGAGGCCAAAGCTCCTGTGGTTCATGCTTAATTCTAAGAAGGGCACAAAGCAAGAAACATAATTGTTAAAAAATGGTTTACTGGACTGGGGATGTGGTTCAAGCGGTAGTGTGCTCGCCTGGCATGCGTGCGGCCCGGGTTCGATCCTCAGCACCACATACAAAAAAACAAAGATGTTGTGTCCGCCGAAAACTAAAAAATAAAAAAAATATTAAAAACTCTCTCTCTCTCTATCTTTAAAAAAATGGTTTACTGTAATATTAATGCAGTTGTCTGTCCTTAGGATTTTTTGTTTGTTTGTTTGAACTTAGGGCATGCTAGGCAAGCACTCTGCCACTGAGCTACTTCCCCAGCTATCTTTAGGTTTTGTCTGCTTCTCAAAACTGGTAAAAATGAAGAAAGAACACTGGAGGGGAAGGATGCTGTGGTGGTGAGGAGGTGGCCCAGGAGCCAGATTGCCTGGGTGTGACTTACGTACACATTTATAGTTTTGAGACTTTGGACGCCATTTAATTGCTCTGTGCCTCAGTTTCCTCATCTGTAAATTGGGGATGAAAACAGTACCTACTTCATTCAGTTGTTCTGAGGATTGTATGAGATGATTAAAGAGCTTAGAACAGTGCTTGGCCTATGGTCATCTTGGTCATCTTAGTGGCAATTACTAATTATGACTATTATTATTGCTAACGTATCAAATCTCTATGAGAGAAGGGGCTGTGTTTCCTTTGTTACTATACGTTTCAGTGCCCATCTTCGTGTCAACTCCTGTGGAATAGATAAATGAATAAATGAGAAACTTAAATCATTTAAAAACCAACCAGGAGAGTATGTTATCAAGTCAGTGAAAAGATGGGGCTGGGGTGTGGCTCAGTGGGAGGGCACTTGCCTAGCATGTATGAAGCCCCAGGTTCAATCCTGGAAAAAAACCTGCAAAGTCAACTTGCACAATGAGAGGAACCATATATCTGTTAAGGAACTCTCACAACTCAACAACAAAAGGACAAACAACCCAATTTCAAAAAATCAAAAGGGGACTTGACTAGACATTTCTCTAAAGAAATTCAAAAAGAAGAAAACAGGCAGATGAAAAGATGTTCAGCATTCCTATTCATAAGGGAAATGCAATTTTATCAACTAGAATGCTATAATTTAAAAATCCCGAGATAATAACCAGCGTTAGTGAGGATATGGAGAAAGGGAACTCTCAGGCACCTATAGTCCCAGCTACTCAGGAGGCAAAGGCAAGAGGATCTCCTGAACCCAGGAATTTGGGGCCAGCTAGAGCTACATGTGAAGACTTTGTCTCAAACAACAACAACCACAAACAAATTGGCATCCTCATATATTGCTGGTTGGAATATAAAATGTATAGCCATTGTCGAAAATGGTTTGGCAGATTCCTCAACAAGTTAAACAAAATTTCTGTATTAGCCAGAAATTCTCCTCATAGGTATATACCCAGAAGGAAAATAGGTATTCAAATACATATACATGTATGTTCATAGCAGCATTATTTACAATAGTTAGAAGGTGAAGAAAGCCCAATTTCCATCATGAGTGAAGGAATAAACCAAGTGTGGTATAGCTATACAGTGGAATATTATTCAACCACAAAAAGGAATGAAGTACTGACAGGTGCTAAAATGTGGAAGTACTTGGAAAACATGCTTAGTGAAAGAAGCCAGACACAAAGTCATGTATTGTATGATTCCATTTATAAGAAATGTCCCGAATAGATAAACCCACTGACACAGAACAAAGATTGATGGTTCTCAGGGGATGAGGGGAGGAGAAGGAGAGTAACTACTTAATGGGTACAGGGTTTCCTTTTGGGGGAATGAAAATATTTTTGAACTAGACAGAATTTGTAGCTGTACAACATTGTGATTGTACTAAATATCACTGAATTTTTCATTTTAAAATAGTTAATTTTTTTTATACCAGAGATTGAACCTAGGGGTGCTTTACCATTGAGCTACATCCCTAGCCCCACCTTTTTTAACCTTTTATTTTTATGTGGTGCCAAGGATCAAACCCAGTGCCTCACATGTGCTAGGAAAGCACTCCACCACTGAGCTAAAACCCCAACACCCTCAGCCATTTTATTTTTATTTTGAGATGTGCTTGCTAAGCTGCTGAGGCTGGTCTTGAACTTGCAATCCTCCTGCCTCAGCCTCCTGAGTTGCTGGGATTATAGGTGTGCACCACCATACCCAGCTAAAATGATTAATTTTATGTTATGTGAATCTCACCTCAATTTTAAAGGTGCTTTTATGAAGAGGTAAACCAAATCTGTGGTTAATTTCTAAATAAATCATACTTAAGAGTTCAGAACCAAAGCAACTTCCAAAACCAAAAACCTAAAGAAAATGATTAATGAGGTTTTTGTCTACTGTCAGAGTCTCCCCAGGCCTTTAGGGGGCAGGAGAAAGAGATGTCACACATTCTTGCCCATGTCTGTCCTGTTTGGTCACCAACGTCTCTAGAGGGTTCTACTATGTGAGTGCAGTAGCTTGCTTAGCCATTGACCCCACTGCTGTACTTTGGGGTTGATGTATAAAACACAATCATTTCATTAGTAAGTCAAATGAATTCCAAGTTCTAGGTCAATTAGACAAATTTAAAATTCTCTAAATGATCATTTTCCAATTTCACAAACAGTTCCTTTTTACCACAAACTTATTTCTTATACATATTTGTTAAACTTTTAGCAAATTTTATTTGATGGTATGGTGGTTTTCAAATGTGTCCAAGTTCTTTGTATGATTCCTTTTAAGAAGTGGAGCCTAATTTTCCTGGACTAGGAGCTGGATTTAGTGACTGTCTTCTGGTTGACAGAATAAAACAGAAGTGACAGTGTGCAACTTC
Organism: Marmota flaviventris; assembly: GCF_047511675.1. Taxonomy (NCBI): domain Eukaryota; kingdom Metazoa; phylum Chordata; class Mammalia; order Rodentia; family Sciuridae; genus Marmota; species Marmota flaviventris. Next base: position 34,409,165 of record NC_092507.1, on the reverse strand, counting down.
TTTCTATTTTTAATTATTTCTTTTTGTACCAGGGATTGAACCCAGGTGTGCTTAACCACTGAGCTACATCCCTAGCCCTTTTTATTTTTGTTTTAAGATAAGGGAGATGAGAGGCCAACAAAGGGTAGAAAGTGGGTGCTGGGGCCAGAGGAGACTGAAGCCCCTAAGAACCCTGAAAATCTGGCTTCTCCCAGATCTTTTAGGACCCATTAGACAACCAATACAGGCTGCAATAAACTTTATAAATATTTAAAGGAAACTTTATCTTCAGTAATTTGGTAAATTGGCCACTCAGCAAATTGATCATTTGGCCAACTGATTTTTGGTAAGTATGCATTTGGCAAACTAATTTACAGTAAATTAGTCTGCTTCTAATTAAGTCATACATAGAAATTTTTATGTTCCTTAGGTAATAATTCATTTCTAAAAGATATCAATAGATTTACACACATACACACATGCACGCTTACTTTAAATTCCCAAAATAATTCACTAATTTCTTTTTCCAAAATACTTTCAATGCATGAAATTTCTCTTCTCTAGACAGGGAGGCCAATGAGTGGTGACTTCTGCTGTTTGGGCTGCTAGTTCTGATTAAGTCCCCACCCACCACTAATTCCTGAAACAGAAATTCTCCTTGGGAGCATTTTTCACTTCAAAACCATTACAAAATGGAGATAAATTCTAGACAGGACTGCTTTGGAGAAGTCCCCCCTTATTTTTGATTTTGGCTCACTTTATGTTCAATGGGATCATTATTAAAAGAATTTCTAAAATTTTAATATTATGCTTAGACTTCAGGTGATGTGGGAGCCAGCACACTTTCCCTAGTTATTTCCACTTCAAAGTGAAGAATATGACAAGAATGACAATCAGAATCCCCTGCAGGGGGACCGGAGAGCAGGGTGCCTCCCCTGGATGTGACCTAGTGCTTCTTTCCCTGCCCTTTCTCCTACACAGGTGTGAAGAAGATCTCATTTTTATGAACCTTGCTCTGGCAGACAAAAATGTTTCAGGAAATTGCATTAAGATATTGAGAAGGGGAAGGAAAAGGAAGTGAGAGAAGCCTACCGCAGGGACAGACATACAGCCATCACCACATGTCTCTCTCAGGTCTGACGTATCCCACCACAGTGGTTTTAAAACTTGGCCACAAAATTATTTAACCCTCTTCCCATTGAGGTGTTGAGTCTGTTTCCCTAGAATCTGAGCAGGAAGTGATGCTGTGGGACTGAGAAGCTAGGTCAAAAAAGGCCCCCTCGGAGCTGGGTTGTGGCTCAGTGGTAGAGCGCTCGCCTAGCACATGCAAGGCCCTGGGTCTGATCCTCAGCACCACATAAATAAATAAATTAAATAAAGGCACTGTGTCCATCTATACCTAAAAAATAAATATAAAAAAAAAGGGCCTCACAGGTTCACACTAGAGCATCTTGGTTGCTTCCTTTTCAAACTTAGCCACCAAGCCATGAGAAGCCAAGGCTACAGAGAGAGGCCACATGCAGGTGCTACCTTCCAAGCCCCCAAATGATTCCAGTCTCCTTGCACTACCCAAGGCCAGGACTTAGTTGCAGAATTTGAGGCAGGGGGGCAAAAAAGTCAGAAATCAAAATAAATTATATAATAATAAGGTCCTCATAAAAATTAAAAAAATTGATGAACACCTCCTAATGTGAAGTGAAGGTAGGATCAGTATGAGTGTGATGTGCAGCCATATTGAATCCTGAGGCAAAAGGGAAAATCAATGATCCTGACCTTGCTAGCCTCACTCTAGTCCCAGCTGTGGCCCCTGCTGTCTTCTGAGATGAGGCTCCACACACTGAGGAGGGGAGACAATCCATCTCTGCTGTACCCTGTACAAATCCCTGAATTACAGAATATGTAAGTGTAATAAAATAGTGGTAATTTTCTTGCACTAAATTTGGAGTGGTTTGCTACAAGCAATAGGTCACTAGAAGACCCATCCTCTGCTATAGAGGAATTACCATCTCCTTCCTTCTTCCAAGAAACTTTTCTTTTCCTTCTTCTCCATGCCCTCTTCCTTAGCACTAAGAACTCTTCAGACATGAAGGCCCACAGTTGGGGATATAGCTCAGTTGGTAGAGTGCTTGCCTTGCATTCACAAGGCCCTGGGTTCAAATCCCCAACACCACAAAAAAGAAATGCAGAGTCACTTTAGACATACAGTCTTCCCTTAACTACCAGCGCAAAGGGAAACTTTAGAGAGAGAAGTCAGGGAAAGTCTCTCTCAAAAGTGACATCTGAGCTTATATTTGTCCATCAGTCTAAGGTCTTGGAGAAGAATCTTCTGTGCCAGAAATATGAAGCATGCACTATCCCACTGATTGTTATCCCCAGTTCCTAATTTGTATCTTTAAAATAATCATTCTGGTTGCAGAGGGAGATCAGATTATAGGGGTCAGAGGTGAATGGAACCAGGAAGATTGATTAGGAGAGAGGATGGTGGCTTAGATGAGGGCAATCCCAGTAGGGAAAGAGAAGCAAAGTGGAAATATTGCCTATAAGACTTGGTAAGGATGGCCTGGGGTGGGAGGTAAGAGAAAGAAGGTGATTTGGTAGTAGTCTTAAAGTTTTTACCTGAGCAATTGGGTTGATGGGTACCATTTACTGAGATAGAGAATAATAGGAGGAAGAACAGGTTGAGGGAAGAAAATGAGTTCATTGTCGCCATTAATTTGAGATCTCTATTAGAGATATATGGAGACTTCAGGCCAGAGATACAGATCTATATTGTTATTTATATGGTATTTATTGGCATTTATATACTATTCAAAGCCCTTACATTAGACAAAATCACTCAGGGAGCAAGATAAAAAAATTTAGATAAAAGCCAGGCATGATGGTGCACACCTATAATCCCAGCTACTTGGAAGTCTGAAGTGGGAGCATCACAAGTTCAAGGTCAGCCTGGGCAATTTATCAAGACCCTGTCTTAAAATAAAAAGTGCTGGGCCAGGCACAATGGCACACATCTGTTATCCCAGTGGCTCAGGAGGCTGAGTCAGGAGGATGGTGAGTCCAAAGTCAGTTTAGCAAGGCCCTAAGTGAGACCCTGTCTCAAAATAAAAAATAAAAAGGGCTGGGAATGTGTCTCAGTGGTTAAGCATACTGGGTTCAATCCCTGATGTTAGAGTCTGTAAACAAGTCAGGATGGTGCCTGGCAAAATGCCAGAGGGAGTGGTTTGTGAAGTAACACCAGCAAGCCATTAAGTGTGGAGGTTCCTTATTGGTTGACTGATGTATCTAGTTTATGCTAATTAGATAAGCTGTGTGGAATGTATAAATACTGCTTCTGTCCTGCAATAAAAGGCTTCCACTCCTGCTGTATCAATCCACACAAGTTGCTCGTCACCCCCCCCCCCCCCCCCCCCCGTTATTTTGCTGAAGCTGGACTGCGGCAGATGGTGGCCCGTTACGGGGAGCCCCGGGATACTCGGGGGTAAGTGAGGAAAAAAAAAAAAAAAGCTGCTCGTCCATAGATAGGAAGGGAGCAAATCTGCTTGTCCCTAGGCAGATAGGGCGAGAGGAAAAATGACCATTTTGAGAAAATGGAGAAGATTGATACAGTATGTTTGTGTCTTGTTTTGTCTCAGTGATGAAAATATGGAAGGGGTGAGAAGTAAATTACTAAGGGAAGAAGGCACCCCAGTGGAACCAAGAGCAATTAGGGCATGTGTTGATGGAAGCCCAGGAACTCTAGTCAGAAAGAAAAAGAAAGTTAAGAAGAAGAAGGATTATCAGGAAAAAAGTTGCAGCAAAAGGCTATTACTAAATACTTTTCGTTACCGGAGGGTGCGTGAATCGGCGCCACGGCTGCTACATGCCCAAGCCGGTCATGGCGCAGCAAGGGCTTTCCAAGCAGCGGCAGCCGGCAATTCCCCGCCCCCAGCCCGGGGAGCGGGACTCCACTGCGAGAGCCCAAATCCAAACCTGACCCGGAGGCACAGTCTCGCAGGCTCTTGCTCCCTGTGCCCAGTAGCAGTTTGAGTCAGGGACACTCCCCAGGGCCATCTGGGGCTGCCCAGGCACTACAGCCAGCAGAAGACGCTACTGGTGTCCCTGATGTTTGGTCATTTTCAATGCCAATAACTAAACTACAGTGGTTCTCCCACACCTGGAAGCTAATGAGTAATGAGCACCATTAAGGCTTATTTCAAATGTAGAAAACCTTGAGATAATGTACTAAATTGTTCAAAAGGTTGTTTTCTTAGTAAAACGCTACAGGATTTTCTTTAGCCATCCGGAGTTCCTGCCTTCCGTCCCAGTGCCGGTAAAGACCAAGGTGGAAGAATTTCCAGTGTTGCTGAAAACCGGACGAGACTTCGGATCAAGCTAGTTGCCTGCAGAACTTACCTGGACTGTGATTTAAGCTAGCTGCCTGCAGAACTTACCTGGACTGTGATTTACCTGGACTGTGAGTTAATCTATTGAGACACTGCTTTACCTGGACTGAGACAACAAACTGTAATCTACAACAAATTGTAACTCGGTATCTTTGCTAAGTGTCATTGCTGGTATAATTTTTCCAAGGGCTTCTTGCATGGAGCCATCAATTGGCTTGGCATTGTGACATTTTGTATCCTCCCCTTCTGCTTCAGATTATTTATGGTGTTTATGTAAAAACCACTATGGTCCTTATTTAAATCAAACAAAAGGGGGAAATGTTAGAGTCTGTAAACAAGTCTGGATGGTGCCTGGCAAAATGCCAGAGGGAGTGGTTTGTGAAGTAACACCAGCAAGCCATTAAGTGTGGAGATTCCTTATTGGTTGACTGATGTATCTAGTTTATGCTAATTAGATAAGCTGTGTGGAATGTATACATACTGCTCCTGTCCTGCAATAAACGGCTTCTACTCCTGCTGTATCAATCTACACAAGTTGCTCGTCACCCCCCCCGCCCCCCCCCCCCCCCCCGTTATTTTGCTGCAGCTGGACTGCGGCACCCTGATACCAAAAATAAATAGATAGATAGATAGATAGATGAATAAAAATAAAAATAAAATGCTGGGGATATAGCTCAGTGGTAGAGCACTTTCTTAACAAGTGTGAGGCCCTGAGGGTGGTGGGTGGGGAGTGTAGATAAAGAGATGATAAGTAGGTTGACCCAACAGTCTGGTGGAGAAGTAGGAGAAACTAGTGGGCAGGAGGAAAACAGGAAGAGAGAGCATCACAGAAGCCAACAAGTGGCCAAAAGTGGCTATGAGGTCAAGGAGAAAGAAAATGGAAAAATGAAGAGCCGGAGGGGAAGCTGGGGTCAAGGAAGGGTGTACATCTTCAAACACTATAATTGTGCCTGTCTTGGGACCTATGTTTTAAATATTCCTCAGTCCACAGGTTCCCAAGGAGGACTTTGGATCAGCCCCAGGGGTTCTTTTTTAAGATGGGAGATACAGAGCACATTTGCACATCAGTGGAGTACTCTGCCAGAGGTAAAGGGGGAGCTAATGACAGGAGGGAAAGTCCTGGAGGAAATGGGCTTCAAGAGTCTAAGCAAAAGAGGTGGCTGCAAGAGCAACAAGGAAGACACAGGAGTGGGTCAGGGAGGTTGGTAGACCTGGGGGTGGGAAGATGGAGTTCTTGATGCACAGGGGGCAAGGCCATCGGCTGGCCTCTCCATGGCTGACATGCACTACTGAAGGGTTAACAGACACCAGGCCCCTCAGCCTTCCCACCATCTGTTTTCACCTCGACCCTTCCCTGGGGATTAATTCTACTTTCTGTTGCATTCTCAGAGGCAGCAAGCCTCCCCGCTACCCTTCCAGCATAGGAGGTAGAATGGACACCCTCCTTCTGTCATCCTTCTAAACCAGTTATTTTTCTCCTTCTCAAAAGAAACACAAACAAAACCCCAGTGCCTGGCAGTCTTTGGCACACCACGGATATTTAATATGTATTTAGTCAAAAACCAAAACAAACCCTACCTTACCCTTTTAAGGCTAGTCCACTCACCTATACCATCCACTGCCTTCTCATCACTGCCATCCAGACTCTTCTTGGTCACAGGTTTCTTCTCCTCTGCTCTGTTACCATCATCCTGGGGGCTTCCCCAAGGTTTTGAAATTTGGTGTCCTCAAACTATGAGAAATTCACCTCGGCTTCTCTCATCCTCTGTTAGAACCACATCTAAGGCCCGTCAGACTCTCCTTCCCTGCCTTTGAAGGAAACTACCTGGTCTCTCTCTAACTTCAGCTCTCACTGATGGAGTGAAATAGTTCCCCCTGGTGGACAATGACTACACACACATTCTCTATATTTGGGTTAAACTATTTTGAAGTATTTGATTTAAAAAAAAAAAAAAAGATTAACTCATTCAATCAGCAGACATTTTTTTTCTTTTCTGGCGCCCAGGGCTCTTTAACCACTGAGCCACATCCCCAGAACTTTTTTTTTTTTTGAGACAGGGTCTAAGTTGCTTAGAATCTTGCTAAGTTGCTGAAGCTGGTGATCCTCCCACTTCAGCCTCTGAGGCCCTGGGATTACAGGCATGTGCCACTGCACCCAGCTCAACCAACATTTCTTTATTTTTTTATATTTATTTTTTAGTTTTAGGTGGACACAATATCTTTATTTTTATTTTTATGCTGTGTTGAGGATTGAACCCAGCGCCCTGCACGTGCCAGGCGAGCGCGCTAACACTTGAGCCACATCCCCTGCCCCTTTATTTTTTTTTAAGGTTTTTAATCTCATCTTTGATACTTTTATTTATTTATTTATTTTTATGTGGTGCTGAGGATCAACTCCAGTGCCTCACATGTGCTAGGCAAGTGCTCTACCACTGAACTACAACCCCAGCCTCTCAACTGACATTTCTTGAGCACCTGTTATGAGTCTGGGAACATGAAATTATTTTGAGGTGCACAGTTTCACTGTTATCACATGAGGTGACATTCAATCCAAAAAGAAGTGACGAAGCTTCATGCTTCCACTGCTTCTATATTTGGGTTATATATACAGTGTTAGTACTTACTGAATAAATGCAGAGGGGCTCTAAACTGAGCCAATAGTGGAAGAGGTCAGAGCCAGTTCCAAATCTGGAGGAGTTCATCAGCATAACTGAAGTTAGACCATTTCTTCATAAATTTATTTAACAAACCTCTACTTGAGTACCCACTGTGTTCTAGACCTTAGCTGATAAAGAGATGCATTAGTCCTCATTTTTACCTGGAAGTTGCTCAGAGGTCTGGTCAGAAGGGTACTCAGCAGGGAGCACTAATGCAGTGTGGACGTGTAGCATTCCCTCACCTTCTCAACAAGTATGGGATAGAGGCCAAACACATGCTTGGATGCAAAGATAAAAACCATGGCAGTCGCACTGAAATTGTGCATAATCTATGTAAAGGGCAGTTACAGTTTTGGAGATAACTGCTCCAATAGAGGGAGGAACTACTGGTGAGGCCAGGGTGGCAGAGTGGTTTGAAGGGAGGAGTGGGGGTTAAAGGCAGGGTCCAGGAAGGACTTAGAGAAGAAAATGCTTCCTCTGGGAAATAATGGGATGGCTGTGTTGCCAGGTGGAGGTGGTGTGGTAAGCTCTCAGTGCCACCCAGTCTTGTCTCCTTGGGTTTGTTGGATTAAGCTTCCTAATGTGATTCCACTGCCAGGTCACCCTCGGGCTCTAGTGCCAGCAACTCTGCCTCCTGCTGGCTCTGACCTTTACTTAGGTCCCTCTACCACTCCACCCCCTCACTGGCAGCTTCTAGGGTGCTCTGCTCCAGTTGGTTATCAATGAATTTTGACACAGCATTACTTCTCAGCATACAAGGCCTACACCCATACATAGCTGCAGGGGTCAAACACACACAAAATCGATAACATGACCGAAAGGAAAATGACTGACATTCAATTTCAACACTGCTTCTAAAAAATACTCCAAGTGGGATGTCATTCCCCAACCACATCTTGCACTTCCCTATTTTTATGCCTTTATTTCTACCATTCCCCTTCCCAGAATGCCCTGCTCTTCTCCTTTCTACCTTCCAAAATCCTTTCCGATCTTCAAGGCTTAGTCTAAACACCACCTTCTCAGTGAACTCTTCCTTGACCCTTCTTGTTAAAAACAGAATCCCTTCTCTGAACCATGACAGGAAAAGGAAAGGAAATGAGATTCTTTGAATGCCTTGCATGAATTATGTTTCAAAAGCATAAGCTTTAGGGTCAGATGGATCTAGTCTGAATCCAGATCTGTGTAACCTTGGGAAGCATACTTTACCTCTCTGTGCTTGTATGTGTTATTTTGGAAAACGTAAAAACACCTACCTCCATCATTCATTGATTCAAACATTTGAAAAACTGTTTCATATCAGGCTTTGTATTCTTATGGTTATTTTAAGAATTCAATGAAATGATGTATGGAAAGTGGCTGGAACATAGAGGCATTCAATACATGAAAACTTATTAATACCATCATTAGTCAATGTAGTTTCTTAGAAGAAGGACATTCCCCAGGTGATTTTTCTTTTTTCCTTTTTGTGCTGCTGGGGATGGAGGCTCTATACCTCCAGTCCAGGGAAACTTCTGTTCAGAGGGGAAATGCCACATGAGACTGGGAACAAAGGCCAACTCTGGACCCAGGCACATTAAGGCACCATATGGCTGATTTGAAGCATGGAGTATGACTATCATTTTCTAGGTAACTTGCTGATTGGTACTAAACCAGGGTCTTCCATCTGTCAAGGCTATCCAGGATGCTCAGCAACAAGGCTCTTTGTGACTAAGAGATATTTTTCCAGAGGTACTTTACCTAGCTCTCATGCCCACCTTGGGCCACCCAGAGGAGTCCTCCTTACCTTCATACTGGACTTCCAGGTGCATCGTGCCTAGCACCTTCAGCACACAGTCCACAATGCTGGGGTGTGTGGTTCCAATGATGGACTGACAAGACAGACAACAGGAAAGTGTGTGCATGTTAGGTCTTATACACCCAGAAGAAACAAAACTCAGACTTCCTAATAGGCAGGTACCTGGGTGAAAGGGGCGGCAAGGGAGACAGCAGTGGTGAGTCACTGGGCCCAGGCCCTCCTAGGAGCATAGAGAGGAGAGGCAGAGATGGGCAGCCAGGAACATACTGAGGATCTGCCCGGGTTGCCTTTGAACCCTCAAGCTCAGGATGCATGAAGTCGAAGATAGCTGGCCACCTGATAGAGGTGTAGGAACAAGGTCTGTGCTCTTGGCTGGGGAAGGGAGGACACAAGGGAGAGTGGGACTCAACCACGATTTTCTCTTTCGCAGGAACCTCACCCATTACATAATATGAGCAGAATTAATAAATTGCTTCTTTTCTACCTCTTAAAACTTGTCCCATGTTGCCTCTATCAGTTACTGTGAAGACTGAAAGAGACATGGTAAATCAGCTCCTAAAAGTACCTGGTGTGTAAGAGGCACTTATTGGGAGCTGGGAATACTAATGACAACCAGAGACATGTTGCTGCCTCTCCCCCGCTCAGCTCATCTTAAGTCTTGGGGATTGGTGTCCCTTCTGTTCTCTTTTGACTTGGTGCATTCTGCCTGGGGATCTTATTTACATCTGTTTCAGTTATCACTTCTCTGCTCATGAAATTCAAACTGACATCTTCATCTTGGGTCTTGCTCTGGAGCTTCAGACCGTTATTTTTCGCTGTCCGGTGGGTATTTCTCCCAGCTGTTCTGGGCAGTGATTCTTCAATTGAGCTAGGAATCAGAATCACTTGGGGCATTTAAGAGGAAGAAGCATTACACCAAGGGTCACCTGAGAGCTGTCAAATTCTGTGGGAGAGAGGCTGTGGTTCAGTATTCTTTGAAAAAGTGACCCAATTCTGTCTTCTGCAGCCAGCTTGGCCTGCTCCTCAAATGGGGCACTTGGAAACTACCAAGCCCATCAAATTTATTGGGTCAAAACCTAATTCTTCCAAGTCAAACTGATCTCTCCTTTTCACTCCAGCTCTCTTGGGGCTGTACAACTCACTCTGCTGTCTTAGCTCAAAGCCAGGAGTCATTTTTTATTAAACTGGCGATTGAGCTCAGAGGCTCTTTACCTCTGAGCTACATCCCCAGCCCTTTTTGGTTTGAGACTGGGTCTCGATGAGTTGCTTAGGGCGTCACTAAGTTGCTGAGGCTGGCCACAAACACGCAATCCTCCTGCCTCAGTCTCCCGAGTCACTGGGATTACAGGCGTGCACCACTGCACCTAGCTGGGAGTCATCTTTGACTCCTTTTCTTTTTACTGCCCTTAGTCCCACACCCTCTACCTCAGAAATGTCTATCCAACCTGGTCATCTCTATTCCCACTGCCACTGCCACCATTCAGGCCCTGTTATCTCTGCCATTGCTCCTTTTGTCTCCCTGCCTCCAACCCATCATCTGAAGCAGTTTTGACAGCTTTTGATGACTCAAATCAAAACCATGTCCCCCTCCCTACTCGGCACAGTGTCTTCCCATGGTCACCATGCCCTACATAGGACTTCACTTGCATTCTAGGGCACTGAGGGAGGGGCAGAAGTCATAAGAAAGGAGCTTTTCCAAACAGTGGAGATCTGGCCTCTTCACTTACATGCTTTCTACAAATGCACCATGATTCTCTCCCTATCAAATCGACGCCTTTAATCTTTTCTCCAGTCCTTTCATCATCCTTGTTGCTTGTCTCAACCATTTTTAAGTCTGCCAGCATCTTTCTGATCCTTAAGTAAACAGGACAAATCACTCTGCTGGGAGACATGAACTCTCTGCCCTGGCTTGGCCTTTTGGAAGTGATGCTGATTGAACAGCAGACATGCTGTGGGAGGCTGAGCTCTGTTTCTCATGCCCATGGGAAGTGCAACTGCGGAAGGTAATTATAAGACCACTGCATTTGAATCAGAACCACAGGAGCATGAAGCTTTGGCTCACCTGGGCAGTCTTGAGTGTCTGTAGGGACAGCTGCTGAGCTTTAGGGGACGCACAGGGCAGCAAAGCTATTAGACCTTTATACACTTGATTCTGGTACTTGGGATTACCATGGACCAAAGAATCCAACAGAACTTGCACTTCCTCCTGGGTCTCTTCTGACTTAGATATTGCCAAAAATTCTGCTATGGATCGTACACCTGGGCAAAGAAGAGAAAATGCTAAATTATAAGGGTCTATGACAACAATCTCTGCTCAAGATTACTTAATATGAGCAGAATTAAGACTTTTTCAACCAAGCCTGTTCAATCAAATCAAAATGGAGACTGGTTTTTTCATGTTGAATCACTCTGTTGTTTACCTCTAGCTGTGTGGGGGCAGAGGATTTGTTTCAGCATACGTGTATTAAAATCTGTGTTTTATGACCAGGCACAGTGGTGCACACCTGTAATCCCAGGGAAGCTGAGACAGGAGGATTGTAAGTTCAAAGTCAGCCTCAGCAACTTATCAAAGCTCTAAGCAATTCAGTGAGATCCTGTCTCTAAATAAAAATACACAAAACAGCTGGGGATATGGCTCAGTGGTTAAGCACCACTGGGTTCAATCCCTGGTACCAAAAAAAAAAAAAAATCTGTTTTATTTTGTTTTTGAGATGAGGTCTCAATATATTACCCAGGCTGGTCTCCAATTTATGGGCTCAAGTGATCCTTCTGCCTCAGCCTCCCAAATAGGTGTGTGGCACCACCACACTCAGCTAAAATTCATGTTTTAACTTTTAATATGGCTATATTCCCAGAAACTTGGGAGACTAAAGCAGGAGGATCACAAGTTCAAGGCTGGTCTCAGCACCTTAGAAAGGCCCTAAGCAACTTAGTGAGACCCTGTCACAAAATAAAAAATAATAAAAAGGGCTGGGGATGTGGCTCAGTGGCAAGGGTTCATTCCCTAGTACCAAAAACCAAACCAAAACAAAAACCCAATGAGACAAACAAAAACAGCAAAAAACCCAAACAAACCAAATAAATCAGTAAATAAGCACATATTTTTACAGCTAGATGATAACACTTGTAGAATGCTCAACAGTTTGCAACATATTTTGAGTACTTCATTTAACTCCAAAAACTACAGTGAGAGTAATCCCATTTTTTAATATTTATTTTTTAGTTATAGGTGGACACAATATCTTTTACTTTTATGTGATGCTGAGGATTGAACCCAGTGCCTCAACGTGCTAGGCAAGTGCTCTACCTTTGAGCCACAACCCCAGCCCCAAGAGAGTAATCCCATTTTATGGGTGAAGACACTGAGGCTCAGAAAGGCCATGGAGGAGACCGAGAAGAGAACCCTGATGAAAGCACAGGGTGGGAAGTGCTTTGAAACAGGGATGTGTGGGTGATGGCATCCTCTTTACATTTCTCAAACATTGTACTTGATAGATCATTGGAATTACTGAATGGTTACCTTTCTCACCAGACTGCTCTTTAAGGATGGAGACTGTATTTTGTTCATCTTTATATCCCCAGCACCCTTGTATGTCTCTGGCACATAATAGTCTTTTCTTTTTTTTTTAATATTTATTTTTTTTTAGTTTTCGGCGGACACAACATCTTTGTTTGTATGTGGTGCTGAGGATCGAACCCGGGCTGCACGCATGCTAGGTGAGCGCCCTACCGCTTGAGCCACGTCCCCAGCCCCCATAATAGTCTTTTAATCTTTTGATAATTTAATTTTATTTCTAAAGTCATTCATAATTAAATTTCAACAGGATTTTAGGCAGTGGCTAATAAGTCTTTGGTGAATGAATGTGTGAAAGATGCAGAAATTGTTTTGATTTTTTTTTCTTTATTTAGTACTGGGGATTGAATCCAAGAGACACTTTGCCACTGAGCTACACCCTCAGCCCTTCTTCTTCTTCTCCTCCTCCTCCTCCTCCTCCTCCTCCTCCTCCTCCTCATCTTCCTCCTCCTCTTCCTCCTCCTTCTTCTGAGTCAGGGTCTTACTAAATTGCTGAAACTGGTCTTGACCTATCTATCCTTCTGCCTCAGCCTCCTGAGATACTAGGATTACAGGTGTGTGCCATTGGTGAAAGGGGGTACATTTAAAATTACCATTAAAATTTTTGAGTAAATAACAAATATATATTTTTTTAAGTATCAGGGATTGAACCCAGGAGGCACTCACCCACGGAGCTCTATCCCCAGCCTGTTTTTTTGTATTTTTATTTACCGACAGGATCTCACTGAATTGCTTAGGGCCTTGGTAAGTTGCTGAGGCTGGCTTTGAACTCATGATTCTCCTGTCTTAGCCTCCCGAGTCCCTGGGATGGTAGACATGCACCACCAAGCCCAGCCAGAAAAAAATCTTAAGTCTGGCCTTCTGATGGTGATATGGATAGAAACTAATTGAACCACTGTATGAGATGTTTGCTTGTGTGTCAGTTCTATGATGAATCTGTCCCATAGCAGTTGTGGATACTGCCACCATTTCACCCAGGGTCCCAGGGAGCGCTGGGAATCAGCATCACATCACACACAGTACCCACCATAGCTTTCACAAATGAGCTCCTTATACTTCCTGCCAGAGTTTGCAATAAGCTGAAGTAGCTTGATGGATTCCTTCTTGTCCTCTTCTTTAATTTTCTCCAGTCCAAGTATTTCCAAGAGTGTTAGGACACCTCCGACCTCCAGAAATTCTATCAGGTATCGATTACTGTTCAGGGAATAGAAGAGTTGATATAAAACACTTGACAGGTTTCTTGACACTGATCCAAGGGATTCTAAGGTCCTTTCCTCACATATTTTGCCTCCTATCTAGGAAATGTCCACAGGTAAAGTGGTATAATAGTTTGGAAATTCTTCCTCCTAGCAGGAAATGCTGGGATTAAACAAAGTGGACATTTCTTATTTGGTACTTTCCAGCCTCTGTTTCCCCTTCTTCTTGTAAAGACAGCTTAATTGTCCCTTTGGGAACTGTGCCTGTTCCATTCATGAGTCATGTGATTTTGGTGAGGTAAACAGGGGACAGGTATGTCATCCTCCTGAATGCAGAAATTAGTTTGAGGCCAGGCATGTGAACTAAGCCAATCCAATGAGGCTCAAAAGTCAAGATGTTCTTGGGACTCCATGGGAAAGATTGGTTTCTTGTTGGTGTAGCTGAGCTATAAGGATGCATGTCTGAGTTGGGACATGCACATGTCTGAGCTGAGCATGTCTGTAATCTCAGCAGCTTGGGAGGCTGAGGCAGGAGGACTGTGAGTTCAAAGCTAGCCTCAGCAACTTGGCGTGGCACTAAGCAACTCAGTGAGACCCTGTCTCTAATAAAATGTAAAAAAGGGTTGAGGATGTGGCTTGGTGGTTAAGTGCCCGTGAATTTGACCCTAGTACCAAAAAAAAAAAAAGAAAGAAAGAAAGAAAAAAGAAAGGTTACCTATCTGGAGCTCCTGGGAACCCCAGCACACAGAGGCCTCTGAATACAGAGAACAAATGGAGACACTGAGGGGAGAGAGGGAGGGAGGAACCAAATACTGATGACAGTGTTTGAACCCCTAGGTCCAATCAGGCCTGAAATAGGTATTTTTACCTCTGGGCTCTTCAGTTAAACAAGCCAATAAATCCTCTTTATGAATTAGTTCCCCATAATTCTCAATCAAAAGGGTACTGACAGGCTGGGGATATAGCTCAGTTGGTAGAGTGCTTGCCTCGCATGCACAGGGCCCAGGGTTCAATCCCCAGCACCATTAAAAAAAAAAAAAAGGTACTGACTAATAAAGTGCTAATGGGGAACATGGGATGAAGGAGCAATTGGAGCAGACTGCAGGGGGACATGACCTCTGGGCCCATCCTGAAGGTTATGGGGCACCTACAGATACCTAGAATCCCATGTGGTGTGAATGCCAAGGACACCATGAGACTCCAGAATTTCTCTAGAGTGGTACTCACCTGCCCACAGCTGATAAGAAGATGCCAATGGACTTCAGAAGCTTTTCTAAACATGAGCCAGTCATATAGCTGGACAACAAGTCAAAGAGTGCATTTCAGGGTGGTTTTTCCTAGAGAAACAGATCCTGTGCCTCATCCTGGGTAAACTCCTCAGGTCCAGGAAAACCAAGCAGCTGGAGTGCACCCTTTAGCCTGAGAGGAGCCACTAGCTGAAAGGGAAGGGGCAATACACAGAGGATGGGTGCTGTGTTGTTCCTTGTTCTCCAGGAAGTTCCTCCAGGGTAGTTTAGCCACCTTGGCTCTGACAGGCTCCCTAGGGAGCAAGGATGCTTGTATAAATCAAAGGTGCATAGAGAAAAAGCTGAGGGTCAGTTTTCCAAATCTCTTTAAGCCATGATCCTTGCACTGTTGCATCTCAGTATAGTTCACTATTTGGGCCCCATTCCTAGACTTCTCTAAAAACAATCAGCTTCATCATTAATTCTCAATTGTATACTTGCTCAAAGTTTTACACTGGAGGTCACTATCCTTATGAAGAATTGCATAGCTTCCTAATAAGAATAACAGGAGATGGAAGAAAAATTAAACTCTGATTTAAAACTACCTCAGTATTTAATGTTATTTTTTAATGTGAGTCTTTGCAAAAAGCCTCATTGTAATAAAGCACCCAGAGCACGCATCAGCTCGGATACAAGGTATGAAATCAAGCCACAACAGAAAGGGAACCAGTCAACAATTACTAGGCTCATAACACATCACAGGCTCTTAGAACACTTAAGAAATTAGCTGAAATTATTGCAGCTCATGGAGGATGACTGAGAGCTTCCAAGACTGATAAAGGCTAATGTAATGGGTTGGAGGTAATGGTGCTTTGTTGGGGGGAGGGTGGAGGCATGAGGCAAATTATCTCTGCTGCACCCTGGTTCCCAGGATGCCAATAGAAGTAGAGACAGATTGGCTCATTAGGAAAGGCTCTTTACTGCAAAAACAGTGTTTGCTCTGGAGCCAGGCTCTCCTGCCTGTTGCCGCCATAGCTGGGGGCCAGGATATCGGCCACATGGCAGTCTCTTTATTCCTACATTATCCTCTCCCTGTTCCCCCATTCTCTACCCTGTTCCTAACTCAGTGGATTCTCCTCCTTTTTTTCAGTAACCAACAAAGCTGACCAACTTTTGTCACCATCTTTTCTCTTTGTCCCAGGCTAGTCTTGTTTTCATAGTTACTTGCTATACATATTTCTGGTCTGTTATTTCCATGATTTAGTTCTAGAAGGTTGCCACATTATCAGCAGTAGCTAACGAGTACCAGGCACTGTGCTGACTGCTTTGCTTGCATTGTCTCATACAATCCTCACTAGAGCCCTCCAGTGGGCACTATCAGTATTTCCATTTAGTCCATAAGTAACATGAAGTAACCAAAGGGAACTGATGGAACTGGGATTTGAACTCGGAAGGCTGATTGAGAGCCTGAGCTCTTCCTGCCCTGCCTTTGTGCCTGTAGACATAGGGAGTGGGGTAGGGCTGCTGGTGTGGGTGATCTCCCTGTATGGTGTTGCAGGTGGAGCTCTGGGTCTGTACCATCCACCAAGTGGGAGATCCTTTGGGCCAGACAGACCCGTTCTAAGCCTAGTCTCTGCTGTTTACTAGTAAATTACTCAATCTTTTCAAGGTTAATTTTTTCTTGTCTATAATAACTGTCACCTACTAGGATGATGTTATGTTCAAATGATATAATATTTGTATTCAGTGTCTAGAAAATGAAAAAAGACTCAATAAATGGTAACTAATAATTTTGCCATTATTATAATTTTTGGTAGTACCATGGATTGAACTCAGTGGTTCTTTACCACTGAGATACACCACTAGTCCTTTTTATTTATTTATTTATCTCCTTAAGTTGCTGAGGGTCTAACTAAGTTGCTGAACTGGGCTTCAATTTTGGATTCTCTTGCCTCAGCCTCCCGAGTTGTTAAGATTATAGGCATGTGCCATTGTGCCCAGCTTAATTTTGTTATTATAATATATAAATCCTTAGTTGTAGCTGATCTATTCTGGAAGTTTGAGATTATCAAAAAAGGTTTAGGCTTATGTGGTGGTCAGTTTTACAAAAAGATAATGATTCTATATTGATTTGTTTTTCTCCAAAATGCACTATAACTGCAGGGTTGGGGAGGAGACATGGGAATCTCTAATTCAAAATGCTTTAATCATTTCAGCTGGTCTATTCTTTCTGTTATATTACAGGTTAGGAAATTATGAGTTGGGCATAGTGACTTATGTATGTAATCCCAGAAGCTTGGGAGGTTGAGGCAGGAGGATTACAAGTTCAAAGCCAGCTTCAGCAACTTAGGAGGCCTTAAGCAACTTAGTGAGACCCTGTCTCAAAATAATAAATAAATAAAGGGATGGGATGTGGCTCAGTAGTTAAACACCTCCAGGTTCAATCCCCAGTATCCCCTCCCAAAAAAGTTAGGAAATTATAAATAATTCTAGGTATAGAAACTGAATTTACATCTGTACATTTAAATGATGGTTCTTCCAGTCATTCTACAAGCATTAGCTGAATGTCCACTAAATGTTAGGCACTGTGACTGACACCTGAGATGTGAAGAATGACAATGCCTAGCCCAAATGCAATGACTGAGTAAGAAAGGAAGTGGGCTGAACCCAGAATCCTTGGAAACACTAACATTTAAGGAGTGGGAGGAAATTCTGCAGCTGAGACAAAGAAACAGCAATAGAAGAAGGACAAGGAGAAGAGAGTTTAAAAAGGGGCAGTGGCCTATCAGGCTAGACTAGGTGAGGTGAGGGAGGCACAACACTTACTTTGGATCTCAAATTTAAGGGGGCATCAAAGTTGGGTGCAGTGGCACACACCTATAATCCCAGAAACTCGGGCGGTTGAGGCTGGAGAACTGTAAGATTGAGGCCAGCTTTGGCATCTTAGCAAGATTCTGTCTCAAAATAAAAAAATAACAAGGGATGGGGATATAGTTCAGTGGTAAATCATCCCTGGGTTCAATCCCCAGTAACCCCCCACCAAGGCACCAAAAATAAACAAAAAACCTCAGTAATAAAATCATATTTCAATGCAACATTTAAAATAGTCAAATTAATATAAAATTCATAATGAATCAAATATCAATATTTTACATAAAAACAAGATCTGACCCTGCACCTGAGATCCTGCCTCACTCACCTCACCCTGTGGTCAAATGGAAAATGTTAAGTAATGGGCTGGGGATGTGGCTCAAGTGGTAGCGTGCTTGCCTAGCATGCGTGAGGCACGGGTTCAATTCTCAGCACCACATAAAAATAAAATAAAGATATTGTGTCCACCTAAAACTAAAAAATACTAAAAAAAGAGAAAATGTTAAGTAAGACAAGGAAGGAAAATTAGAAGTCTAGATTTGGCTGCATAGAGGTTGCTGATAACCATGGTGAGGTAAGTGTTATGACTTGTGGGTTGAGAAGCCATATTACAGGTACTGACCTTTCTCAAGGCATGATATATAAACCATAGCATCAGAGTCACTCAGGGCACTTGTTAGAAATAAAGGTCAGGGAGCTGGGGTTGTGGCTCAGTGGCAGAGTGCTTGCCTAGCATGTGCGAGGCCCTGGATTTGATCTTCAGCACCACATATAAATAAATAAAATAAAGGTATTGTGTCCAACTACAACTAAAAAAAATAAAAATTAAAAAAAGAAAGAAAAAAAGGTCAGGGTCCTATACTTAATCTGTTAAGTCAGAACCCTGGGGTAGGGAGGTAGCCTAGTAAATTTGTGTTTGTTATTATTTTTAATTTTTTGCTGGGCTGACTGTGGAACCCAGGGTTTCACGATATTAGATTAGCACTCTATCACTGAGCTATGTTCCCAGCCTTAATTTTTGTTTTAAACCTCTTTTATGCACATCAAAATGAGGACATGAGAGTCAACTTAGAGACATATTCAGAGGTATTCCTTTTGGTCTGTGTTCTAGGCCTGAATCTGATTAATAATTAAAAAGTAAACAAACCAAACTAGGTGTATTTTCTCACTGAGTTATATCCCCAGTCCTTTTTACTTTTTTAAAAAAATTTATTTTGGTGGAGCTGAGTATCAAATTCAGGGCATCATGCAATGCTAAGCAAGCATTCTACCACTGAGTTACATCCCTAGCCCCTACTTTTATTTTGAGAAAAGATCTTGTTAAGTTGGCCAGGTGGCCTTGAACTTGTGATCCTCCTGCCTTGGCATACCTGTAGCTGGGATTACAGGTGTGTGCTACCATGTTAGGCTGACTAATAATTTTATCAGTGACTTAAATGTAAGAAAAAGACAGCTGCATTGAATTAAGCCTTCAGTTCTGCCTAGCTGCAGGCTCTCTGGTTCATTCATTCCTTTATTCAGCAAACATGTGCCAGCTGTCCTAGATAACAGATACGAGAGATGGGTAGATGAAGAAGACCAATGTGACTCCTGTTCTCATAGAGCTTACAGTCCAGTGGGGGCAAAATAGATATTTAGCAAGTAATAACAATCAAATGCTATGACCATCAGACCAGAGGGAGTGCTGTGAATACTTGTAAGGGGAACCTCCAGTTCTCAGGTAGTCTGGGGCTTAGCAAAGGGCTTTCTAAAAAGTGACGTTTAAATTGAGGTCTGAATAAGGAAGGAGGATTTAGTCAAATAAGGAGGGGGTGTTCAGAAGGGGAAAGGGTTCAGGCAAGGAAAAACAATATATAGTAAAAGGCTCTGAGGGCTGGGGTTGTGACTCAGCGGTAGTGCGCTCACCTAGCATTTATGAAGCCCTGGGTTCAATCCTCAGCACCTCATATAAATAAATAAAATAAAGGTATTGTGTCCACCTACAAATAAAAAACAAATTTAAAAAAGGAAGGGGGTGTGGGTTGGGTGTAGTGGTGTACACCTGTAAGCCCAGTTACTTGAGAGACTGAGGCAAGAGGATTGTGAGTTTGAGGGCCAGCCTGGGCAATTTAGTGAGACCCTATCTCAAAATAAAAAATAAAAAGGACTTGGGTTATATTTCAGTAGTACAGTGCTGCTGAGTTCAATCCCTGGTCCTGCCAAACCAAACCAAACAAAACAAACAAAACGGTCTGAGATGAATCCACAGGCAGACAGAACAAAAATATTCTCAGATCCTCCCATAATGCAAACAGTCACCTCAGTGATGTCCAAATCTGCTTTCAGTCCTGATATGCCTCCAGGGCTCCTGAACACAAGAACCTCAAACTCAGCATGACCCAAACCAAACTTAATTACACCCAAACTTGCTCCTCTTTTGATATTCTCTTCCTATAAACCTAGTTTCCCAAGCCAGAAATATGAGAGTCATCCTGAGGCATGAGTGGAGGCGGTAGCTGGACATATAAATATGGAGCCCAGATTCCAGAGGGAAATTATCATGAAAATGGAGGAGACCACTCAGGGAGAATTTGACAGTGTGAGCAGAGAAGAGGGATGTAGACAGAGTCTCAAGGAACAACAACATTTAAAAGAAGGTGTTCCCTTAAAGAAGAAAGAAGGGAAGAACGAAACCAAGAGAAGAGTGTTTTTGAGAAGTGGGAAAGATTGGTTGACAAATGCCACGCAGAGGTCATGTATAAGGAATGAGGATGTATAGTTACTGGGCTCTGTAATTAGAAAACCATTGGTAACCTTGACAAGACCTGAGTCAGTGAGGTCGGGGGAATAGGGTCAGACTGCAGTAGACACAGGAGTAACCAGGAGAGGATGTGGAGTCAGGGAGAAGGAACAGCCTTTTCAACAAGCTTCACCAGGAGGGGCAGGATCTGGGTGCAACTTATGTTTGAGGCAGGGGTTGAATTTTATTTTTAAGGCAAAAGAGATTCCAGCATATAAAATACTGATGAAAAAAGCTGATAATGAGGCAAAGGGGTAAAAACTACAGGAAAGAAAAAAATAAAGTCCCTAAGGAGCTGGGAAGGGAATGTTGAACAAATGCAAATTAGCCCTAGACAGAAGGAATATCTACTTCAACTCTGATGGGAAAAAAAAGGGATAGAGGTGAGAATGGAGACACACTTACAGGTTGGGAAGATAGGAAGTTAATGGAGTTCTTGACTTTGGGGATATTTTTATCACCAAATGTCCTGTTCTAAAATATTAGAGAAAATCAAGAGAAAAGCTCCCTTAATAATCCTCTTTCTCTTTTTCCTCTTTTGAAATTTCCTATTGTTTCCCCAGTTCAGCAAAGGATACGTGATTCTAAGGCAGGTGATCAAGCGTACAAGGAACAAGCTGGCTCCTTGGGAAAACTCCTGCTCCAATTCAGGGGAAGTCTTGCCTTGGTTGGTTTGAATGAAATTGTTGAGGATGTGATTCCTTGCAACTTTGCCAGCATTGTCCCACTCTTGTAAAAAGCTTAAGAGCCTGCTAATTGCTGCCTGTTCTTTTATAGAAGTCATGATCAATCAGTCGTTCTGAGGATGGCTACAAAGGGAAGGAAAACAGACAGGTTACCAGAATGTTGAGAACCATGCAAATCTATAACCTTGTGGGTTTTGCTTTTCCCTTGCCCGCTGAGTCTGAGAGTAACAACATGGGTATTGTTACATGCAAAATCCACTCTAGAATTGGTCATCTGCCCCTTGAACAGGAAAGCTCTAGCTGGGTTGTGATGGGATTAAGAATATCAAGGTAGTAAACATCGGTTCTTTAAGAGCTAAAGGCTTCCTGCCAGGCACATAATCCCAGCAAGTCAGGAGGCTGAGGCAGGATAATTGCAAGCTTGAACCTTAGCAATTTAAACAACTTATCCAGACCCTGTCTCAAAATAAAAACTAAAAAGGGCTGGGAATGTAGCTCAATGGCAAAGTGACCCTGGGTTCAATCCCCAGTACCAAAGTTAAAGACTTCCCTGCTGCTGATGCCCATAACCGAAAGAGCACAGGATGCCACATAAATGAAAGCACTTGCTAAAAACTTGGGCCTCTCTCCTGGCTGACTTCACACAGGGTCAGAGATGTGGGGTATTTAGAGATGCAGCTCCCCCTCTTAAGCCAAGTGGCTAAGGTAAAGTGCTCTTTAACCTTGTACCTAGGACTTTTATATTAACTCTTCAAAACAACTTTTAAAAAAGTTAGTGGGAAGAAAAAGTTCCTATCCCATAGTTGGATTAATGAGCTGTGGTTTGTAGGAGTCTGTGTCCTTGGGAGAGTGTTTTCAGTGGGGGAGGGAGGGTTTAAAATAAACCCGTTTTCCAAAAATAGTTGTGATTGAAAGTGTTATTATCCATAACAAATGTTAGTGCTGATGGGAGAGAGGCATGTGCGATTCTTTTGTCTAACAGACAAGTGAAAGTCATATTTCACATTATCATGGGGTTTTCTGTGATTTACAGAATATTTGTGAAACATTACGTGCAGAGGCCATGATTGATATGGAGAGAACAGCTTGTGTGTAGGGGAGATGTGTATTTCACAAAGACTGTTCAACATGAAATTTACAGTCCCATAAAGTGCTTCTACATCTTCGCCAGAGATCTAGTTAAAAGGACTTTACAGTCTGAAACATCCTAAAATTGATTCTAAATTAACGTTTCCTCACATGTATTTGAGATATTGATGGAGCCCAGCTATCAGAATTTTATTAGCAAGCAATAACCTGAGGCATGCTGAGACAGACATACATACATACCAACCTCCACTACCCCCAGAGGACACTGGATGTGTGTTCACGTTGGGAGGGTTGTCTATGTAGCCTAGGCGAGGAAGACCACCAGATGGACAACTGTGGATCAGTCTAAACACAAAAATGACCAAAACCTCTCAGATGATGCCATCATCATTGTGAATGCCAATACAGTCTCAAGCCTGAGAATAACTTTCAGAGGCTGTCACCACCTTCAACAGCCACAATGGCTTCAAGAAAATGGGTATGAGTGGCTCTTCTAGACCCCAGGCAGGAGGGTTGAAACACCAGCATTAGCTTTCTCAGGATGACTCTCCCTGCAATCAAAGCTCCACGTGCTAACACAGATGCATCCAGAAATTCCAGGACACAGGGCAGGACACTCTAGGCAGGATGCTACACATTATGGCCCTTCAAGGATTGTGTGGATCTCAGTCTTCCTCCATTATGTGTGTGTGCGCGCGTGTGTATGATGTATATATTATATGTGTGTGTGTATAATACACATATAATATATACAATAATACACATGCACTATATATATGTGTGTGTGTGTGTGTGTATATATATATATATATATATATATATTTTTTTTTTTTTTTTTTTTTTTTTTTTTTTGCGTACTGAGGATTGAACCCAGGGATGTTCTATTACTGAGCTATGTTCCCAGACCTTTTCATTTTTCAAAAATTTTGAGTCGGATATGGTGGCACACACCCTTAATCCCAGCAGCTTGGGAGGCTGAGGCAGTTAGATCACAAGTTCAAAGTCAGCCTCAGCAATTTAGTGAGATCTTGTCTTAAAATAAAAAAAAATAAAAAAGGCTGTGGATGTGGCTCAGGGGTTAAGCACCCCTACATACAATTCCTGGTACAAAAAAAAAATTGAGACAGACTAAGGTGAGGTGGCCTTAAATTTTCAATCCTCCTGCACCAACCTCCCAGGTAGCTGGGATTACAGGTGTGCGCCACCATACCTGGCTGGAGACAGGGTTTTTAAAGAGGTGATGAAGGTAAAATGAGATCATTAAGGTAAGCCCTTATTCAATATACTAGTGTCCTTAAGAAGAGATTAGGGGGCTGGGAATGTGGCTCAAGTGGTAGCGCGCTCACCTGGCATGCGTGCGGCCCGGGTTCGATCCTCAGCACCACATACAAACAAAGATGTTGTGTCCGCCGATAACTAAAAAATAAATATTAAAAAAAAATAAATAAAAAAGAAGAGATTAGGATACAGATACACACTGAGGGAAGACTATGTGAAGACAAGGTAAAAGATGGCCGTCTAGCTGGGCACAGTGGCACATACCTGTAATCCCAGTGGCTTGGGAGGCTGAGGCAGGAGGATCTCGTGTTCAAAGCCAGCCTCAGCAAAAGCAAGGCACTTAGCAACTCAGTGAGACTCTGTCTCTAAATAAAATACAAAATAGAGCTGGGGATATGGCTCACTGGTCAAGTGCCCCTGAGTTTAATCCCCAATATCCCCCCACAACAAAAAAGAGGGCCATCTACCAGCCAATGAAGCTTCAGATGCAATCAGCCTGGCAATGCCTGAGGTCAGCCTTTCAGCCTCCAGAACTAGGAGAAAAAAAGTTTCTGCTGTCGAAGTCAACCAGTCTGTAGTACATTGTTATGGCAGCTTTAGTAAATGAATATGCTGTTACTTGATTTAGACAATACATATTTATTTATCTTCTGGCAGTTGAGGAATTCATTTTTTTTTGTATCACTCTAACCCCCATCTTCACTCCCCCATCCTCACAATATAGTTTCTAACAATTTACAGTTAAATCAATGGTGTTTACATTATTGACCAAGTAAATAAACTCTTCACTCAATTAGTAAACTATATTGCATTCTCTTCTTACAACTTGGTTTTACTTGGAGTTAATCATTGTTGTGGTTGGTTTTTAATCATTTAGTTCTAAGAACCCAGAGCTATTTTTTCTAAATATTTAAAACATTAGCAGTAATTATTCCAAATGTTCAATCTGTAACTGACCAGTTCCATCTTTTCCCTAGAGACCTCTGACCTCAGACCTGTCTTTCTCCTTTAGTGTACCAGGCTGCTCAATAAGCCTAGTACACAAATGCCTAAACTTTCCTTTCACAATTCTTCTCTGTTACATCCCACATCTTCCTCCTTGGTTTAACTCCCTTGTTTTGTTGAAGCACTGTTTCTAGTAGCTTCAGGGTTGTGTGTGTGTGTTTATGTGTGTGTGTGTGTTTATGTGTGTGTGTGTGTGTGTGTGTGTGTATCCCAGAAGGTCTAAAAATATCTTTTTTGACTTCAAGCTGGACTGGCTAATGTATAACTCTATGTTAGAAATAAACTTGCCTTAGATTGAGTCTGCTAGTTGCTTTTGATGATGAAAAGTCTGATGTCATTCTGATTCCTGCACCTTTATAGCCTTTTACTCCAAATAATTTTAAAACCTTTTTTGAAATTGTGTGATGGTATACCTTGGGGAAGGTCTTTTTTCGTTTACTACACTAGGCACTTGCTGGGCTATCTATCTATTTATTTAGTTTTTGGTACCAGGGATTGAACCCAGGGGTGCTTTAATGAGGATCTCACCAATGACTTTGACATATATCTTCCTGTTAACCCAAGATTTGCTAGTATAGTCAATTGTGAGGTAGCATGGTCTCTGGCATATAATGCATCCTCAGTAAACATTAACAAACTGACATATGACATATTGGGCTCATAATGAGCACTTTAATTTCCTTGACTCTACACATTAATTAAACAGATGTTCTGGGTGCCAACTCTGAGCCAGGCATTGAAATTGGTACTGGTTAACATACAAGCATAGTTCTTACCTTAAACGTGCTTACAGACTGGCAGGCAGAGAGGCAAGCAATCAGAGGATTATAATGAAAAGGGAAAAGCCCTCTGAGGAGATATATCTCAGGTTCTGCTGAAACACAGAGGAGAGGTATGAATCCAGATTCGAGTTCCAACCCAGCATTCATACTCAGGAGCTAAATCCTAAATTTTGGCAGGGCGTGTTGGCCCATGCCCATAATCCCAGTGGCTCAGGAGGCTGAAGCAGGAGGATTGCAAATTCAAAGCCAGCCTTAGCAACTTAGTGAGGCCTTAAGCAACTCAGCAAGACCCTGTCTCTAAATAAAATACAAAATAAATTTTTTAAAAAAGGTAGGGATATGGCTCAGTGGTTAAGTGCCCTGGATTCAATCCCTGACACAAACAAAACAAAACAAAACAAAAAAATCCTAAATTCTGTGACTAGACAGAAACAATCCCCCTGCCATGTCTATAGTTTTAAGCTCTTTACCCTTCCCACCTGCTCCTCTATCTGTTCTCAGAAGATCTAGTTTTGGGTGGGGCATGGTAGTGCACACAAGTAATCCCAGTAGCTCATGAGGCTGAGGCAGGAGGATCACAAGTTCAAGGCTAGATTCAGCAATTTAGCAAGACCCTCAGCAACGTAGCAAGACCCTGGGGATGTAGCTCAGTGGTAAAGTGCCCCTCGGTTCAATAACAAGTACAAAAAAAAAAAAAAAATACTAGTCTTGGGCTTAGTAAAAGTTATAGGCCATTAGGCAAGAATGTCCTCATTTTCCTCTTCCTGCTTCCTATATTATCACCATCCATATCTATTCTTCTCCTACCCTCCACACCTCAGGGACCTTTCTCTAGCCATTACTCTCTCCTCTCTTTTATCCTCAATCATTCCCTTTATTTAGGCATATTTTTCTTGTTAGCCTACTCAATGTTTGCTTATCTTTAAACAAAAATAAGCAAAAATCAATACAAAAACCTCAATCCTACATCGTCCTCCAGACATCTCAGATTATTTTTACTTTACAGCAAAGCTTCTGAAAAACATTCTGCACACTGTTTTCCCATTGACCATTCTCCCTACAGGGCTGGAAGGTATAACTCAATGGTATAGAACTTTGCCTAGTATGCTTGAGGCCTGGGGTTCCATTCCAGCACCAAAAAACAAAACAACCTTGCCCTCAAGGGATACAAAATTTGAAGAAAAGGTGGCATAGAGCCTTGTAAAAAAGTGATTTCAGCCGGACATGGTGGTGCATGCCTGTAATTCCAGCAGCTCAGGAAGCTGAGGCAGGAGAATCTCCAGTTTGAGACCAGCCTCAGCAATTTAGTGAGGCCCTAAAGAAATTAGTGAGACTCTGTCTCAAGATAAAAAATAGGGCTGGGGTTGTGGCTCAGTGGTAGAGTACTTGCCTAGCATGTGTGAGGCACTGGGTTCAATTCTCAGCACCATATATAAATAAAATAAAGATTTATCAACAATTAAAAAAATTTTTTTAAAAGACAAAAATAAAAAAGGCTGGAATATGACTCAGCACCCCTGGAGTTAATCCCCAGCACCAAAACAAGAAAAAAAAAGTGATTTCAATTCAAGTAGTGTGATAAGGGCTATGATGGGGTGAGTATAGCACACTCTGGGAAGGAGAGAGGGGGACACCTAACCTGGCCTTGGCTTGGATGCTGAATCTTATGGAAGGTTTTTCAGAGAAGATGCCTTCTAGGCAGTCTGTAGCCAGGAGAGAGGCCAAGAAATGTGTTCTAGGTGGAGGGCATAAAAGATGCAATGGCTCAGAGGTGAGAGAGTACAGCTATAAAGAATTCCAAGTGGAAGACAGTAAAATACAATGGTTATGGCCATGGACTCTGGATTTGATCTTCCACTTCCCTGCTGTATGATCTTAGGCAAGTTACTTAACCTCTCAAGGTTCCCTTACCTGTGAAAAGGGGATAATAAAATCCCATAAGGCTCAATGAACTACCTAACATAAAACCCTCAATAGTGCTTACTCTTACGTTTATTGGTGAGATTGTTCTGAGAGGCTGGAGGACAGTATGAGAATGAGGTGGTGAGAGATGAGGCAGGAAGAACAGGTGGAGCCAGAGAATGAAGCGCTTTATATGCTCTGCTGCAGAGTTCCCACTCTCTCCTGAGAGCAAGGTGAGGGCATTGAAGGGTTTTAAGTAGTGACAAGAAACAATTTTGTTTTAGAAATCCCCCTATTGCAGCATAGAAAGAGGACTGGAAGAGGGCAAGATGAGGTGGGACACCAATTAGAAAGCCAACTGAAATTCTAGTAAAAGATGCTGAAGTTACCAGGGGTAGAGAGAAATAGAAAAGCCACACAGGGAGATGCAACAGGATGTGGTACCTGATCTTCTGTGGTAGATGAAAGAAGGGGAGGAATCATGCAGTATACATGGATATCCTTGTTTCCTACTTGGGTCTCTCAAGGAGGACCCCCTCTTGTACCCTCCATTTTTTATTTTTCAGTGCTGGGGATTGCACCTAGGGCCTCCTTCCACAAGCTAGTCAAGCACTTTACCACTGAGTTACATCCCTAGCCCATCTTTTCTTTCTTTGCTTTTTTTTTTTTGGAGACAGGGTTTCACTATGTTTCCTAGGCTGGTTTTGAATTCCTTGATTTAAGCCATCCTCCAGCCTTACCCTCCCAAGTAACTGGGACTATAGGCATGCACCTCTGTACCTCTTGATATTGGGGATTGAACCTACAGCTTCATGCATGCGACCATTGAGGCTACATCTCCAAACCTTCCCTTCCATTCTTAACATTACCATATCGGCACTGGATCCTACCCTTCCATCTCCAGTCTTTCCATCTCCTCTGACTTCTTTCACTCTCTTTTTTTGGGGGGGAGGGAGAAATTTGTGCAGGGTTTGAACCCAGGGATGCTTAACCACTGAGCTATATCCCCAACGCTTTTTAAGACAAAGTCTCGTTAAGTTGCTTAGGGCCTTGCTAAATTGCAGAGGCTGGCTCCTGCCTCAGCCTCCAGAGTTGCTGGGATCACAGGCATGTACCACCATTCTTTCAAATCCACGCTTAATCCCCACTAACCCAAATATATCTGGAAACAAAGTCTTTCCTTGACTATTCACTCCCCAAACCTTTGACTATTCACTCCCCAAACCTTCTCCACCTCCAGATTTCTCCATCAGCTCTCTGTGATCTACACAATAAAGTCTATACTAAATATGGCATTCAAGGCCCCTCAAAATTTGGTGGCAGCCTACCCTCATCTCCAGTCACTTCTTCATTAGAACTGACCTCAACTGCTCACCATTCCTAGCTGTGTGCATCTCAAGGCTGCTCTGCCATGAGGAATGGCCAGCTCTTCCTTGCCCTTTGGCAAATTCCCTGAGAAAGCTAGGCTCTCAGTTCCGTGGTCCTATCTATATAACCTCTTCCTTTAATATGCTCTACAGTTTAACCTTCCTTCCCACTAGAGTGTGAATTCCTCAAGGGCAGGGGTTGATCTTCCCTATCTCTGTGTCCCCAGGTCTGGCATAAAAGAGATGTTTAATAAATGCCCATAGAGTGAATGAGTAAAGAAACCAGCCAGCTCCTGTTTACATGGTTATATCCGAATGTCCATGATATGTAGTTCCATAAAACTACCAACTTCCCAAAGCTGCCATGTGCAGAGTGGTGGAATCTTCATCCAAGAAGTCCAGAGCAAAGTCTATGAGGCATTTTACAGCTTTAACAGGAAATAGCAATGTCAGCAGTGGTGTCATCTTTGGACACTGAGGACAGGGATTCAGTGCCATGAACGGTCAGTTAAATTGTAATTGGAGTGAACTGTTCTACTGCAAACCATAATGTTCTTTAGCTGCAGCCAAATGGCATTCAAGAAGGGGAGAAAATTTTTTGAAATGTCAAGGAAATTATTTCCAATTTGGTGCTCATGACCAGAGACTCTAATGATCAGTGGAAATGAGAAGCAAACAAATTAGCACTAATGGAAAATGGCTTTTGGAAAAGAGGGTTTAATTTATAGTCAACTGATCATGGCATGCAGCATGCAGTAAAAGTCAGCTTCACCAGCTTGATCATAAGAACTGGAGCACACATGGAATGCCAGAGAAAAATGTACGGATGCCATCATGCTTATTGGAATCTCTCTGTAAGTGGCAGCCAATTAAAATAGTCATTATTTTACCTTGGAGAGAAAATGG
Organism: Marmota flaviventris; assembly: GCF_047511675.1. Taxonomy (NCBI): domain Eukaryota; kingdom Metazoa; phylum Chordata; class Mammalia; order Rodentia; family Sciuridae; genus Marmota; species Marmota flaviventris. The sequence continues at coordinate 34,379,691 of NC_092507.1, read as the reverse complement.
TGTGAAAAATCAAAGCACATGAAATTAAAATTCAGATTAGAAACCTTGGTCCAAATTGGTTGTTTGTGGCCTTTGACCTTGGCAAGGTCTTCTGCAAGGACGACCAACCTACATTGTCTTTAGCCCAGAGTGGACTCCCTGTTTTTAATTTCCTCTCCATCTTCAGAGGTGATTAATAAATCTGGACCCATCCATAAATCATTTCTATAGCAGCCAAATGGTTCTTCTTTATGAAGGGAAACTAAAATCACAAAATCTCTAAAAACCCCAGCTCTCATGCTAAGCCAAAGGTCCTTAGCAACAAGTGAGGGGAGGTATTAAAAATCAAGAGATCAAGCTGGGCACAGTGGTGCATGCTTGTAATCCCAGCTATTCGGGAAGTTGAGACAGGAGGATCACATATTCAAGGCCAGCTTCAGTAACTTAGGGAGGCCCTTAAGCAACCTAGCAAGATCTTGTCTCAAAATAAAAAGTTAGAGCAGGGATGTAGCTTGGTAGTAAAATGCCCCTGGGTTCAATCCCCAGTACAACAAAACAAAAAACAAAACAAAACCAAGAGGTCAATGGGTCTTGTTTTTAAATAAAATTTCCCAAAGGACGCCCCCAGCCCAAATTAAAAAAAAAAAGCACATTTGTAAATATAAGAAGCCTCCAAAGCATGGGTTGTCAGTCTGAATCCTGTCCCCAGATAGCCTCTAAGACAAGAAGGCAGACTCATCTCCTGTTCCTGAAGGTTTCACATGCAGAATGAGGTAGAGGCCTTCTCCTCCAGTTCCCATTTCTGATTCCTCATTCTCAATTTTCATTCATGGACAGACAGATGCAGTCACCACCTCCAGTCCAGCCCCTGATATAGCCCTTCTGTAAATACAGGACCCTCAGCCCAAGTCAGGGCTGCTTTTCTTTCTCAACAGCCCACATTCTCCCTTGCGTGTTTATCTACTTCCTAAATAAACCTGTTTATGTCTTTGGGGAAAAAAGTGACTTAAAGATGGAGATCTACTTTGAGAAATCTATCATTAGACACTTATGTCACTGTGTGGACATCATAGAGCATACTTATGTAAATCTAGCAGGTCTAGTCTCTTGCATGCCGAGGTTATATGATGCAGCCTACTACTCCTAGGCTACAAGCCTACACAGCATGCTACTGTATTGAATACTGTAGGCAACTGCAACTCAATGGCAAGTATCTAAACATGCTTAAATACAGAATAGGCATAGTAAAAAATAATGGCACAGGGACATAGTTCAGTGGTAGAGGGCTTACCTTGGCATGCATGTGGCCCTGGGTTTGATCCCTAATGCTATTTAAAAAAGATATGAGCTTTTAAAAAATGATATACCTGTATAGGGCACTTATCATGAGTGGAGCTTGCAGGACTGGAATTTGCTTTGTGTGAGTCAGGGAGTGAGTGGTGAAGGAACATGAAGGCTTAGGACATTATAGTACTATAAAACTAGGCCACACTAAACTAAACACGTTTTTCTTTCTTTAGTAATAAATTAACCTTAGTGCTAGGGTTTGGATAAGTGACCCTCAAAGATCCATGTATTAAAGACTTAGTCTACGTACTCTACTCCTGGTAGCCTGTGCTGCTATTAGGAGATGGGGCTTAATGAAGTTAGGTCTTTGAGGGAGTGATCTTGAAAGGGATATTGGGACACTGGTTCCTTCCTCTCTCTCCTCTCTCTCTGTTTCCCAGCTTCCAATGAGGTAAGCAGCTTTCTATACCACTTGCCCCCACCCCATGTTCTGCTTTGCCACAGGCCCTAAAGCAATGGGGCCTACCAACCATGGACTCAACCTATGGAATAATGAGCCAAAATAAACTTTTAAGTTGATTATCTCAAGTATTTAAAAAAATGTTTTTTTAATTGTTGATGGACCTTTATTTTATTCATTTATTTACATGCAATGCTAAGAATTAAACCCAGTGCCTCACACATGTGAGGCAAGTGCTCTACCACTGAGCCACAAACCCAGCCACTATCTCAGGTATTTTGTGAAGGAAAGTAGACTAACACACTTTGCCTACTCTTTCCTTTATAAACTTTTTAATTTTTAAAAACTTTTAACTCTTATAGTGACACTTAGCTTAAGACACAATATATAGCTGGACATTCTCTCTTTATAGCCTTATCCTATAAGCTTTTCCTACTTAAAAACTTTAAATTTTTTGCTTTTTAAAGTTTGTTGCTGTTGTTAAAAACTAAGACATGAACATACACATTAGCCTTGCCCACACAGGGGCAGGATCAGTATCACTGTATCATTGTCTCTACCTCTACATCTTGTCCCACTGGAAGGTCTTCAGGGCAATAACATGCACAGAGCTGTCACCTCTTATGATAACAATGCTTTCTTCTGAAATCCCTCCTGAAGGACCTGTCTGAGGCTTTGCTTGAGCAGTCCATGGTGGTTTGCTTGGTTTGTTTTTCTTTTCTTTTCTTTTCCTTTCCCCTCCCTCCCTTCCTTCCTTTTTTTTGGTACTGGGGATTGAACTCAAGGGCACTCAACCACTAAGCCACATTCCCAAGCCCCATTTTGTATTTTATTCAGAGACAGGGTCTTCTCACTGACTTGCTTAGCACCTTGCTTTTGCTGAGGCTGGCTTTGAACTCGTGATCCTCCTGCCTCAGCCTCCTGAGCTACTGGGATTACAGGCATGTGCCACTGCACCCAGTGCTTGTTTTTTTTTTTTTCTTTTTCTTTTTAAATTATAGATTTGCTTGTAAGCAGATGATGCAACATGAACATTTCCTCTTAATTAACGAAAACCTTATGTGTTGGGTTCCATGTTTTCAAATCTTTTTTTTTTTTTTTTTTGTGGTGCTGGGGACTGAACTCAGGGCTTCACCCATATTAAGCAAGTGCTCTGCTACTGAATAACATCCCCAGACCTTCTCTGTTCTTGTTAACTAGCACACTATATCCAATCATACTCTCGCTGGCTGATAAATCTCTATTTCACAGAGGAAAATAGAATAGGAATTCCTTCACTGAGCCGACCAATGTACTCATCTCAACACACATGCTTCCCTTTTGACACACTGCAGGTGTCCTTCCAAATTTTATACCTTTATTTTATTTTATATGTGGTGCTGAGAATTGAACTCAGGAGAGCACTCTACTGATAAGCCACAACCCCAGCCCATCCTTCCACGTTTTATTTTTTTTTTATATTTTAGTTGTTGATAGACCTTTATTTATTTATATGTGGTGCTTAGAATCAAACCTAGTGCTCATACATGCCAGGCAAATGCGCTACTCCTGAGCCCCAGCCCAGCCCATCCTTCCACATTTTAAAGTGAACTTCTCCACCAATCCTTTGGAACCTTTCTTATTCTTTTTTTCAGAATCATTTTCTTGGTTATCTTCTTTCTTCTCTAATTTTATCTTTTTCCTCTTTGCTGAAACTGTGTCAACAGCATCTCACCCATCTGAATAAAAACTCATGTCTCTTAGCAACTGCTTTCTCTGTTTCCTACTCAGCATGGCCAAATTTCTTTTATTTTTATTTTTTGCAGTACTAAGGATTGAACCTAGGGGTGCTTTACCACTGAACTATATCCCCAATCCTTTTTATTTTTTATGTATTATTATGATGATTATTTGGTACCAGGGACTGAACCTACAAGTGCTTTACTGAGCTTCATCCAGTTCCTTTTTGAGACAGGTCTCATTAAATTGCAGAGCCCAGCCTCCAACTTATGATCTTCCTGTCTCAGCCTCCTAAATTGCTGGGATTACAGGCAACTATGCCCCACTAAATGGCCAAATTTTTTGCATTCTAGGTGAGTGCTCTATCACTGGGATACCTCAGCCCAAACTTCTTGAAAAAAATGCTACAAATGCAGTCTTCACTTCCTCATCATCCTGTCTACTTCTCAAGTCATTGTTGTTTGACCTCTGTTCTCATCATTCCATAGAAACTGCACTTGCAAAGATCACCAACTTCCCTGTTTCTAAATCCAGTGGATTCTTTCCAACCTTATTTTGCTTGATTCATTACTGGCCTTCGAGATTTTCCTTCCTTGGATTCTGAGACACCAGATTCTATTACTGATATGGTCTGGATGTGAGGTGTCCCCCAGTAGCTCACATGTGAGACAATGCAAGAAGGTTCAGAGGAGAAATGTTTGGGTTGTGAGAGTCTTAACCCAATCAGTGATTAATCTCCTGACAGGGACTGAGTAGTAACTAAAGTGGTAGGGTATGGGTGGAGGAGATGGGAATTGGGGACATGGCCTTGGGGTATATATTTGCATCTGGCAAGTGGAGACCTCTCTCTCTGCTTCCTGATCGTCATATGAGCTGCTTCCCTCCACCACATTCTTCTGCTATGATGTCTTGCCTTACCTGGAGACTTGAGGGATACAGCCTGTTGTCTATGGAAACCATGAGCTCTCAAATAAACCTCTACAATTGTGGTGGTTGGGTCTTTTAGTCACAGCAGTGAAAAATGCTGACTACAATTATCCTTTATATGTTTACCATTTTGAACACTTCATCTCAATGACCTGTGCAGGTTTATCCTTCTTTGCCAGACCTTCAATCTTGGGTTCTTCTCAGAATTTTGTCCTAGGCCTTCTTCTTTTCTTACTCTACATATGCCCCCTGGGCAAGCTCAACAAATCTACTGTTGTGGCTGCCATGTACAAGGTCCTACCTACCTTTGCATTCCTACTTCCAGTTTATACTTATCTTGTGAATTCCAGTCAGGAATGTTTAGCTGCCTCCTAGATGTTCCACTGGCACCTCAAACTCACAGTGCCCAGAACGAACTCCCTCCTAAAAGCCTTGTTTCCTCTACTTCATGTTTTCCCAGATCAGGGATTCAGAAGTCATCCATCATTTCTCCTACTTCCCCACACTCAAGTATTCACCAAGCCCTGGTCCTTCTGGCTATAAATGTCTAAGGAATCCATCCCCTTCTCTCCATTTCAGCTGCCACTCCATGCTTCATGCCACCATAATCCCCACCATTCAAACAACTCTTAACTGATCTCTTCCTTCTCCCAATCCTCAATCCATTCTCTGCACAGTTCTAAAACACATACTATTCATATGTAAATACACAGCCAGTGTAACTCCACATCATGTACAACCACAAGAATGGGAAGTTAGCTGGGCATGGTGGCACGTGCCTGTAATCCCAGTGCCTCCGGAGGCTAAGGCAGAAGGACCAGGAGTTCAAAGCCAGCCTCATCAAAAGTGAGGCACTAAGCAACTCAGTGAGACCCTGTCTCTAAGTAAAATACAAAATGGGGCTGGGGATGTGGCTCAGTGGTCGAGTGCCCTTGATTTCAATCCCCAGTACCCCAAAAAACAAAACAAAACATGGGAAGCTTTAGTCCATGTAAGTATGTCAAAATACACTCTATTAAAAAATACACTCTATTATCACATATAACTAAAATGAACAAATAAAAAATTTAAAAAATAAATAAAACACACACTGGATCATTACCCCATAGCTTAAAGGCCTACAATGACTCCCTACTGCCCTCATGATAAATCTAAGCCTTTGCACTCTTAGATGTTAAATTCATAGGAAAATTTTTACCATCAACAAGATCTACTTAAAGTTCACACTGATCTTGGCATCAAATCCGGGGCCTGTTCTTCCAAAGTTTCTCTCACATTAATCTCTCTTCTGGCCTGAAGATGCTTCATGGAATTTCTGGCACTCACCTGGCACTTTCCCTTCTTTGAGCTTCTCCAAGGAGGCCTTTTCCCTCTTCATCTCCATGGGTCTTTCAAAACCCAGCTTAAGAACCATCTCCACTATCATAAATGCCCCCTTTCTGGCTCTGAACTTATAAAAATCTGACTCTTCTGTAGTATTTATCCCCTGCATAGAATTAGAATTGGTTCATATGTGGTTTCTCTCCCTCTCTCGATAAGAATTATATAAATTGGAGCCAGGAGCAGTGGTTCAATCCTGTAATCTTAGCTACTTGGGGGACTGAGGTAGGAGGATCACAAGTTCGAAGCCAGCCCGGGTAATTTGGGGAGACCCTGTCGTAAAATATATAAATTAAAAGGGGAGGTTGATCAGTGATAAAGTGCTTGCTTAGCATGTGCAAGGCCCTGGAGATTCAATCCCAGTACTGCAAACAAAACAAAACAAACAAAAGATTTATGTAAGTTAAAAGCTTGATCCTCATTAGGGCCCAAGGAACCTCAGCCCAGTCTCTGGCACATATTAAGTGTTCAGTAAATGTTTGTTAAATGCGTGGATAAATCCAAGAAAGCTAGTCCCTCAGTGTTCCCCACCAACAGGGCATTTTCTCAAGTCATTAACTTTAAACCGCCTCTCACCCACCCAGCCAGACGGAATTCCCCTCGACCCCACTGGATGGAGAATGGGTTAGCACTCGCCGCCAAGGCGGTTTTGTAGGGTTTTCTACCTCCAGCCCCGGAGCTGTGGCTGGTAGTGGATAGTGGAGGTAGCCAGACGATGAAAATCACAGGGCACAGTCTTCGCCGAATATTGACAGACGCTATCGGGAGAGGAGAAACCCTGGAGGTTCGCAGACTACGACTCTCCGGCGGCTTCCTACCTACAGGGCGGCGAGAGGTGGGGGGGACTTTTCCTGACCGGCGTCCTGACTGACCAATACCTGGTCCAGATCAAGAGAGCCAGCCAATGGATGAGGGCCAGAGAAAGAGAGGGGTGGGGCATGGTTGCTACAGGGGTGAGGCGCGAGACTCCGAGTGACTCGGGGGTTGCTAGGGAGGGAGGTCACAGAGCGCGGCTCAGGGATTGGGCAGTGTCGGGGGAGGAGGTGGAGACTGGGCGGTGCCCAGGAGGCGCCCCGGCGAGGCGCGGGTGCGCGAGTGAGCGGGCCAGAGGTCCGGCTGTAGGCCCGTGCTGAGGGCCGGCACCTTCATCATGGCCTGGGCTGACCTGGACTACACCATCGAGATCCCGGATCAGCCCTGCTGGAGCCAGAGTATGGATCGAGGGTTGGGTCCTGTCGTGGGGAGGTGACCTAACAAGTCTGAGGGTCGCGAGCGCAGCTGTAGCTCTGCGGGTCTCGCGGCCCCGCCCTCTCGCGTCCCGCCCCCTCGCAGGGTCCTGCAGGTCCTAGACTTTGTGGGGCGCAGAGAGCCCCGCCCTTTTGTGGGCCCCACCCAGAACGCTCCTCCTCCCTGAGCGTCGCCCCTTCCTGCGTCAGCGTCTGCTGAATCGGGGTCTCTTTTTCTGCTTTTGTAATCCGTAGTTCTCCGGCCCATGCCATTTTTGTTCTGGTAGTAGCTGGAGAATGCCTGGGGTAGGGTTCTTTCTGATTCCTTTGTTTGGGATCGGGCTTCCCTCTTCTCGCCTCTCTTCTCCACTTGTGGCTAGGGGCCCTAGTGTTCCCGAAGGAACATTCGTTCCAGGGGTCTCTGGTCCTCGAAGAAGCCAGGAATGCAGAAGGGCTAGTCTTCCCTCTCCACTTTTCTTGACAGTGGTTAATAAACCAGTTTCGTCCGTCAGGTAGAACTCTGTTGAAATCCTTGACTCCTCCTTTTTAGTAATTGGATGATTTTTGGTAAGCTACCCACTTCAGTTTATTCCTCGTCAAAATGAAGGTAACTGTAGCAAACACCCCCACTGAGTTGTTGATCACACAACTAGGATTATTTATGTGACGAGCCTGGCATAGGGCCTTGCCTGCAATGAATTTAGAAATTGGCATTTAGGATTGGCATTATCTCCTCCCTCTCCTGTCATAATATTGAAGAAAGATGTGTGGGAGACTTCACAAAATTGTTAGTTTTTAAAACTGTCCTGAGTCCATGGCAGTGTATGTTGGGTAGCCTGTAGAATGGAAGGAAAGTTGTCCCTGCTGGGAATTATGTTAGTGGAGTGTACAGGTCAGCCTGGGCCCAGCCTATCTGGCCTTTATTTCTCCAGCATTGCATTCAGGCCTCCAGTCTCACTGCCAGCAGCTCAACTTCTTATATTGCTACCATAGTGATCTTCCAGATGCAAAGGTTTAAGCTCATCACCGCTTTTCATAAAACCCTTCAGTGGCTCCTTATTGCCCTTGGAATAAATCAAGTCCAGATTCCTTAGTATGGCATTCAAAGTCCTTCATAATTTAGCAGCCCTTGCTTACCTCTTTGATCACTGTCCTTCCGTTGTTTAGTATGAATTTTATGTTCTGGCAACACCAAATGGCTGTGATTCTCCACACATTTCTTGCTTCTCTGCCTTTGCTTCTGCTCTTTCTTCTGTCTGGAATGCCCTTTCCCCTCTGCTGGCCTGCTGTGCCTCCACTTGCATCCATCTCACCATGTAAGGCCTAGCTCAGATGTTGCCTCCTTCAGGAGAGTCTTCCCAGACTTCTCCTGTAGAATTTTGTTGTTGTTGTCGATCTCTCTTTTTTATTGATGCATACATCCTGTGGCATCTTGTGTTCTTTGGTTAAAGTCTGAGAGGTCAGCTCCTAGACTTCCAAAGGTAACATGGCTCTGACTACCTAGAACTCAATCTGTTGGTTTAGGGCTGTTGAGCTTATAGATGTAAAAATACTTTTGAAAAGTTAAGTCAGTTAATAGTTTTATCCTTCGAAAGCCTTCAGCTGCAAAGGCTCTGGATCTGCCTTCTGCGTGGTGAGGAGGACAGAAATTCTCTTTCTCCCCAGGTGGGCAGCCAGAAAATCTTGGTTCTCATTTATGCTTTACCTCTTACTAGCTCTATGGCTTTGGCAAGCTATTGAACCTCTCTGAGCTTCAGATTCCTCCTTAATAATAAGGGTTATTAGGGCAGTGATTGAATATAAGTGCCTGGCATAGTGCAAGTGCTGAGTGCATTTCCTCTCTTAGGCCTTCCCTTATGGCCTCCAGAGACTCAGGCTTAGAATTTTTTCCTGTACCCCTTTGCCAGCATGAGTGCATTCTGTTGCTAGCAGCCCCCCCCAAAACAAAACAAAACAAAACAAACAAACAAACAAAAAAAACCATCCCGGTCTGTTGGAGGCAACTGGGATTGTTAGAAAGCACTTCCCTTTCTGGAACCACAATAGGCCTTCCTGTCATTTCCATTCTCAATTCAGCATTTGCTGTGTCCTGGCCTTTGGTTTGTTGGTGCCACCTCAGAAATGATTCATAGACAGGCAGCCTTCAGGAAGCTGTGGTTTTGGGGAGGGAATGAAAATTCTTAAGCAGGTGGTTTCAAAATGATATGGTCACTATAGGGCTAGGGATTGTTGTGGTGGTGACAACACAGAGCAAGAAATCCATATTCCTCTTTTCAAGAGTCAGTGTCTCTTGAAGAAATACCTCCAGAGCTTTTGGTTGTTCCTCTACCATCTGACTGTGCTGACCTACTGCTTTATTTCTTCCTGTCCTTCCCTCTCACAGTGCATGGTCCCACAACTGAGCTGGAGATTGCAGAACCCCTCAGAAGGATGTCAGGACACTGTGATCCCCTGAATCCATTTGTTCCCTCTGCAGAGTGCTCCCCTCCAGGCCGACATGGCTGCACAGAGTGACAGTCTTCAGGGACCCTAGAGATTATTTCTCTTCTGCAGTGGTGAAGTATGCAGGATGGTCATATTTAGTTTTGGAATTGCTTTCCCCCAATATTTGAAACCCAAACTCCAGAGCCGGCACTGCTATTAGTTGACAGAGAGGTGAGCAGCTGATGCTGGCACATCCTTTAACTGGAAGGCAGCTGCAGATTTGAGTCATTCAGAGCCCTGGGTTTTGTGGGCCAGGTTGGGCAGCAGAGGATCCTCCGCTGGGAATTCTACCAGCCAGTATGTGTGGTTGCCTGTGCCCAGGATAGTCCACCTGGCCTTTGATCTGGAATCTGTCCTTCCTTTCATTTTCTTGGGCCAGGGATCCCCTTGTTCTCCTAATCCCCAGCTCCCTTTCATTTCTTTGGGTGAAGGTTGTGTCCTGGGGGCTCCCACAGCACTGTATTGCCTTATGTAGTGCCTTTGACAGTTTTACTCATTGTTGCCAGGGCCTGGCAGTGATGAGGTGCCAAGCTAGCTGATTGGAGTCACTTGGAAGTACTGTGGGTCCAAGTCAGAGCTGCTCTGACATCCCAGCTGGGCTGTGCCACCCCTCCTCCCATTTCCCATCAGAGAATGGTCAGCTGAGTCCCACTCAGGTCCCCTCTTTTTTTTTTTTAGGGTTGAGGTTGGAACCCAGGCCCTCTCACATGCTAGGCAAGTGTTCTACCACTGAGCTACAACCGAGCCCATGCTGCCTTCTTCTTTTTTTTTTTTTTAATATTTATTTGTGTTTTTAGTTGTAGTTGGACACAGTACCTTTATTTTATTTTTATATGTGGTGCTGAGGATCGAACCCAAGGACTTGCATGTGCCAGGCGAGCGCTCTACCGCTCTACCCCACCCCTAAGCAGCTTTTTTAAAGGCACTTTGTGCTACTTTCATGTTCAATGAACATTTAAAAAAGTTATTTATTCATAGAATTAATAGGGCTGGGGTCCTGGGCTGGAGACAGTGGTCTTGCTCTTAGAGTAAACAGAGGCCTCAAGGAGATCACAGAGAAGGGAGGTGAGGGGCTTTAGATCCCTAGATTTTATTATGAGTCTGCTCTTTTTTAGTCACCGGCCATGGTCAAAGAGCTGTACTATCTTTTTAACCCTCAGAGGAAGCTTTCACTGGTGCCAGGGAAACTGCTGAGGTCTGGACCACTGTGGGGGTCATTATGGGAGATGGAGCTTGGGGAGACTGACTGACCTGTGGTGAGCAGAGAAAGTATAGAAGGGCTCTGAGGGAGGACTTGGAGTGAAGTGGCTTGAGGGGGACAGGCCCTGGCAGGAGGCTGAGGTGTACTTTGGGTAGAGGAAGGTGAGTGGAAACCCTCAAGAGCTGTTAGGTCTAAAAGATCCAGGAGAAGACTCTATCCTCATCTTGTCTTTGCATCCTCAAAGGCTGTTGCAGCCTCCTTCTTCTCCCTCTTCCAGAGGAGTTTCATTTTTTTTTTTTTTAGTCCTAATGCCTTTTCTTTCAACCATTAATAAAAGACCCTTTCCAAGTGCCCACTCTATGCCAGGTGCTATATTAGGCCCTGCATTCGAGGTCCAAGCTGATGCACCCTTTTCAGGCCTTTTTCTCTGACACAATTGACTGTGTCAATTGATATGCTGACCTGCCTTTCATTATTTTATTAATCCTCACAACCATCTTGTGAAGTAGGGGTTCTCTTAATCCCAGTTTACAATGAGGAACAGATGAATGGGGGAGGTGAAGTATTTTGCCCAAAGTAATTCCAGATTTCAGCTTAAGAGCCTTACTCTACATCTTGTGCATGCAGATTTCAGTTGCCATTAGAAAGAGCTGCCTGAGTACAATGCCATTTCTAGGAAACAGTGAGAGGCATGCACAAAGAAAGGGGTGTCCATTCAAGTATTTTTTATTACAGCCCCAGATTGGAAACAACATCATGTCTAATAATAGGAGATTGGTCTCCATAAATTATGAAACATTCTATAGCTGCTCTGCAGCCACTAAAAATAATGGTGTAGAAATATATAAACTGACAGGGAAAGATGTTCACAATATATTGCTAAACGGAAGAAAGCAGATTACAAACAGTATGATTCCAATTTTATTAGGTATTCATTTTCTGCTTTTTCTACAGTGAACATGCATTACTGGTGAAGTAATAATAATTTTGACTTATTGAACTCTTTCTTTGTGCCCGGTACCTTGCTAAGCCCTCCATAGTCATATCTTATTGAATTCTTTGTATTATTGTCCCCATTTCACAGATATGGAAATTAAAACTTAGAGAATTTGCTTAAGGTCTGTTGCATAGTTATCAGATGGCAGAGCCAGAGATTGGAACCCAGGTATAGTTTTGTGTGGTATGTACTCTTAGATGCTACACTACTCTCTTATGCTGTTATTTTGAAAATTAAATGTAAAATAAAGTAATTTGGTTTAAATATAGGAGCAGCAAGACTCTGGAAAATTTTCTGGGGAGTAGAGAAAATTAAGGATCCTTTTATTCTTCTTTTTTGATCCTTTTATTCTTTACATTTAAAAATAACATAGAGGGGCTGGGGATGTGGCTCAAGCGGTAGCGTGCTCGCCTGGCATGCGTGCGGCCCGGGTTCGATCCTCAGCACCACATACAAACAAAGATGTTGTGTCCGCCGAAAACTAAAAAGTAAATATTAAAAATTCTCTCTCTCTCTCTCTCTCTCTCTCTCCCCCCCCCCTCCCTCCCTCATCTCACTCTATCTTTAAAAAAAAAAAAAAAAAAAAAAAAATAACATAGACATAGATTCTTTGTATTTTGCTTCTGGCTTGCAAATAAAAAGCATATATTGTACCACAGACCCTTATGCCTTGTCAGGCCTCTCCTTTGTCGTCCCCACTTGCCCCTGGGACATCCACAATCTAATTCATGCCTTAGTTTTATGACTGGAACTGTTGTACAGTATACTTAGTTATAATTCTTGTATTCTTGGTGTCAGTGTTATTTGTTGAGAAATTCTAGATGACAGGGATCCTGGGAGACTAAATTGTTATGTGGAGTGCTCAAGAAGTGCCAGGGAAGAGATAGGTGTGGTGGTGCACGCCTGTAATCCCAGCAAATTGGGAGGCTGAGGTAGGAAAATCCAAGTTTGAGACCAGCCTTTCCAATTTAGTGAGACCCTTTCTTAAAAATAAAAAAAAAATAAAAAGGTCTAGGGATGTGGAGCACCCCTGGGTTCAATAATGAGTATCACCATCAAAAAAAAAAAAAAAAAAAAAAAAAAAGAAAGAAAGAAAAAGAAAAGAAAAAAAAGAAGAAAAGTTCTAGGATAGAAAAGAAAGTTCCCCATTGCCAAGGGGCTTCTGGGTATCCTTGACCTCTTTGGACTTGAACTCCTTTGATTAGACCACCTCCCCTATTGTTGTTTTGAAATAACATTTTAACTCTCATTGCAAAAGTGATACATATTGACTTTAAATCTTTTTTTTTTTTTTTGGCAGTGCTGGTATCAAACCCAGAACTCCACCACTGAGCTACATTCATAGCCCCAATATTTATTTTAGAAAATGGGCTTAAAATAAAGTCATGAAAAATAATTTTTTTCTGATCTCAGAAATACTTGCTATTTATATTTTCAATGCATAACTTGTGTGTGTATGTTTTTTTTTTAGAGAGAGAGAGAGAGAGAATTTTTTAATATTTATTTTTTAGTTTTCAGCGGACACAACATCTTTGTTTGTATGTGGTGCTGAGGATCGAACCTGGGCCACATGCATGCCAGGCGAGTGCGCTACCACTTGAGCCACATCCCCAGCCCCATGAGTGTGTTTTAAAGGGATATTCTGTAGTGATTCTACTTTGCAATTTGCTTTTTCACATAATGTATTACTATTTAAAAATAATAACACAAATATAATTCACATGACACAAAATTTACCCTTTTAACATATGCAGTTTAGACTGTGGATATAACTCAATGGTAGAAGACTTGCCTAGCATGCGTAAAGCCATGGGTTCAATTCCCAGTAACACATACACACACACACACACACACACAAAAGGCATGCTGGTACACACCTGTAATCCTAGTGACTCAGGAGGCTGTGGGAAAAGAATCACAAGTTTGAAGCCAGCCTCAGCAATTTAGTGAGGCCCCAAGCAACTTAGTGAGACCCTGTTTCAAAATACAAATTAAAAAAGGGATGGGGATGTGACTCAGTGGTTAAGCACTTCTGGGTTCAATCCTAGTTCAAAAAAAAAAAAAAAAAAGTGCAGTCCATTGGCTTTTAGTATATTCTCAGAATTGTGAGACCATCACCACTATCTAATTCCAGAACACTTTCATCACAGAAAAAGAAATCTCATACCCATTAGTAGTCATTCCCCATTCCCTCGTCTAGCTACTTTCTGTCTCTATGAATTTGCCTATTCTGGATTTCCCCCCTCCCTCAGTACTGGGGATTGATCTATCACTGAGCTATACCCCTAACCCTTCTTATTCTCTCTTGCTAAATTGCAGAGGCTGAATTTGTGATTCTTCTCCCAGCCTCTGTCATTGGGATTATAGCCATGTGCCACTGTGCCCAGCTCAGCTTGAATATTTTATATAAATGGAACCATATGATATGTGGCCTTTTGTGTCTGACTGCTCTTATTTAACATAATGTTTTCAAGATTCATTCATGTTGGAGCATGGGTAGTATTTGATTCCTTTTTATGAATGAATAGTATTCCATTGAATGGATATATCACATTTTGTTTTATCCATTCACAGTTGATGGAATTGTTTCTACTTTGTGTCTGTTATCAAGTGCTACAATGAAAATTCATGTACAAGTTTTTTTTTTTTTATTTTTAGTTATACATGACAGTAGAGTGTATTTTGGCAGAATATACATACATAAAGTATAACTTATTCTATTAGGTTCCCAGTCTTGTAGTCATACATGATGTGGAGTTACCCTGGTTGTGTATACAAATACAAAGCTAGGAAAGTTATGACTAATATGTACAAGTTTTTTGTGTGGACATGTTGTTTTCAGTTCTGTTAGGTCCATATCTAGGAGTGGAATTGCTGGGTCATATAGTAACTCTGTTTAATTTTTTTGAGGAACTGCCAAACTATTTTCCAAAGTGGCTCTATTTTACATTCCCACCAACAGTTTATGAAAGTTTTTATTTCTCCACATCCTCATTACTTGCTATTATCTGACTTTTTACAGCCATGCTAATGGGCACAAAGTGATACCTCATTGTGGGTTAGACTTTAATTTCTCTAATCTTTTCATGTACTTATTGGCTATTTGTATATCTTCTTTGGAGAAATGTCTATTCAAATCATTTGCTCATTTTAAAGTTGGGTTATTCATTGTTTTGTTGTTAAATTGTAAGAGATTTTTTTAAATATATCCTGGGCACAAGCCCCATATTGTGCATATGATTTGCAAATATTTTCTCCACATTTTTTCACTCTTTAAATGGTGCCCTTTTAAGTGCAAAATCTTAATTTTGTTGAAATCCCAATTTATCTATTTTGTTTGTTGTTCTAGAAACTATTGCCTAATTCCAGATCACAAGTATTTAATCCAGTGCTTTTTCTATGAGACTTATAATTTTAGATCTTCCATTTTTGTCTATGATCTGCTTAACATATTACTGAATATTTCTGTATTATTCAACATTTTTCTTAGAAGTGGAATTACCAAGTCAGAAGTTGCATATTTTTGAGACTTTTGATAATATGTCTTAAAATTGTTGTGACTCTGGCTTCTCCCTATCAGTTGCCTGCCCTTCCTTCCTGTCTCCCCATTGCTCTTGTTCTGGCTTCACATTCTCTCTCTCTATTCTCTTTTTAAATTTCTTTTTTTGTAGTTGTAGATGGACATCATGCCTTTATTTTATTTGTTTATTTTCATATGGTGCTAAGGGTTGAACTCAGTGCCTCACACATGCTAGGCAAGTGCTCTGCCACCAAGCTACAGCCCTGGCCTCCTTCACCATTTCTTGCTAGTAGCTTCCTCCGTTTCCTAAGGAACACTGTCAAGGCAGTGTGCTAAGAGGAGTGCTGTGGTGTTGGTGGGTGCTGGGACTGTTCAGAAAAGGAGTAACCTAACCTACCCTGATAACGGGAGAGGGCATTGAGAAGGACTTCTGGAAATGAAAAGCAAGCTGACTTTGTAAGTGGACAGGGCATTCACAAAGTTGTTGTTGTTTTTTTTAATCTTTATTTTATTTATTTATTTTTATGTGGTGTTGAGCATTGAAACCAATGCCTTGCACGTGCTAGGCGAGCGCTCTGCTGCTGAGCCACAACCCCAGCCCACATTCGCAAAGTATTACATGAAGCATTTGTATCCTGGGCTGGGAATAAAAGGCATGTGCAAGGTCCTGGAGGTAGTGTCAGTATAATATGGTGGTAAGAGAGTGGACGTTGGCTCTGTCACTTCCTGGCTGTGTGTTCTTGAAGGGAAAAGGACTTACCCTCTCTGTTAGTTTTCTCATCTGCAAAATGGAAATAGTAGCTAACACCTAGGGTGTTGCAAGAAACAGCATATGTTGACATTCTGGCCGAGTGGCCAGTCCCTAAGGGGGAGCAAGTGGATGAGGACAATGTTGGGTCTTTTGCTATATAGGAGGCATCTTTGTGTACAGTTTTGGAGCTGAAGCAGTCTAGACCATCTAGGATAGTGAGTACAAGCTGATCTTTACAGATTCCAGTTTTATTACTTATTAATTATGTAACCTTGAGTGTGTAATTTACCATTTCTGTGTCTCAGGTTTTCATTTGCAAAATGAGAATAACAATTCCTTGTTTCTAGGGTTGTCATGATTAAACAGTTAAATGTTGATGATTAAATGAATTGATAAGTACAAATGCCAAATTCGTAGAATAGCACCTGGTGCATAATATTCTCTGTGTTAGCTCTTTTCACTGAGAGAGTTTTGTGATGATTTTGGCACAAAGTGGACTTGTACTTGATTGCTTGTGCAAAGTCATGGAAAGTCTTTGAATAAAGTAGGAGACCAAGCCAGAGACCAAAGTCTTTAGTCCTTACAGATTAGTTGCCAGAGACCAGGAGAGTCGGTAGCAAGAGGGGGAAAGAGTGATATGACCGTGGGGTGAGCAGGAGAGGAGTAGGGGATGGCATGAAAGGGTGGAGGAGTGGTGGTCTGGGTGTGGCAATAAACAACAATAGCCGGAACAGTTATTTTTATTACTCTGGAAAGGGCAATGGGGAACGAGAATGCCAGCTCTTTCTACTGGGATCCATCCTTCGATTTGCACCCACGTGTTCATTCACTCAGCACTTAACTTCTGAGTTATGGGTCAGCCACCATGCTGACCATTGGAAGCATGGCCATAAAGAATTTCCTGCCTCCATAGAACCTACTGTTTAAGGGCAGAGAGAGACAGACATTAAACAACATTAGTTGTGTAAGTCATTAATTCATACAGATTGGGTCATGCCACTTTCCCCATTTCATAATCTTTTATTTGCTCTCCACTGCTGTGGAGTAGACAACCCTGGCTCCTATGCAGGATCAGGCCCTAGTCCTGTTCTTGGCAGCTTTTACAATTACTGCTACTCCCTCCCCTGAGATTCCAGCGCCCCAGGACTACATACTGTGCCGTAGGTGACCTGTAATATCTCCACAACTCCCTGGCTCTGCTCATGTCCCCTGTCCACCCAACACATTCCTACTGGGCCTTCAAGGCTACTGCAGCAAATGGGTCTTCCTTTGGGAGACCTTTCCTGGTCACCATCACTCTCCCAGACATGTTTCCAAGGTACATTTTTGGATTTTCTGGGACTATAACACCTCATTTATATAATCAGAAGGGGCAAATGTGGCTCCAGCAGGGAGAAGGTCATGACAAGCCTTTGAGTCGGGAATGGGCATGGAGAGCATATGTCAGGGAGCAGGAGATGTCCCTGGTAGGATGAGCCCCTTGGGGCAATCCCCAGGGCCTGGTTCCACCCCTTTAAGAACATTAGGGAAATCTTTGGATATGGAATAGTCAGAATGTCCAGGATGCCAGTTTCTTGAGGGAGAGAGTCGTTCCTGCCAAGGGTGCCAGGAAAACCTGCACTGGAACAAAGCAAAGTTACACATCTCAGAATGGGAAGGGGCAGGCCCAGCAGAACCTGCTCAAACCTTCTCTGAATGTTGAATGCCCCTCTCTGCTTATGGGGGTTGGCCCTATCCTCCTTTAGCCACCAGTGAATGTGACCTCCCTTAGCTGCCTTCTCTGTTTTTGAGATAAATCTCAAAGCCCTTTGCTGGAATCTTGGGGGAACTTCTATAGGCTGAGGAAGGGGAGACTATTCTGAGGCGGCTACACAGAGAGGTAAGTGAGCCTCTCAAGGCAGACTCTCAGAAATCTAGTAGTGTGGCCTCAGAGATTCAGCAGTTCCAAACAGTAGCTGTTGATTACTACCCAGGAGACCACCTCAGTCTGAGCTTCATGGCCCCACTTTATGTATCTCCACCAGAAAGGCCAGGGCAGGCGAAGAGCTGTCCTGGCAAAAGACAGGGGAACATCAGGCTGAGAAAGGCAGTGAGAATATTTAGATAGTTAGAGCAGGGCCAAGGCCAATGTTGGTGGTGGCTGGGAGGGTTGGCAGGTGTCAGCAGCGGACTGAGACACTGGCAATTTCTGCTCCAGCCTGAATTGCAATGGGCCCAGGATCCCTGTGGGTGCGGACAGTTAATCTCCGAAGGCCAGAGTCACCACTACTAGAGAGCAGGAACATTGAACTTTTCAATCACATTAATTTCCACAGGAAATTGTTGTCTTCCTTTTGTCCAAAGGTTAGTGATTTATATTTACCATCCTCTTAACTAGCCTTGAAATTTACTGTTGCCAGGTCACCACCAGCATCCATAAATTTCAGGATGGCAGCTGAGCATAGCCAAGTGACTTGGTCCTTGCAAAAGTACATACCCACCCTTTCAGGGGGTGACTATCTAGCTACAGACAGTCCTTGCACAGATGTCCTTCTGGGGGGTGGGCATTCACTTTGCAAGGAAACGAGGTGAGTTGTGTTAGACAAAGTTGCAGGAGGCCCTTCAGCAGCCATCAGAGACAGCTGGCTCATGCCTGCCAGCACATCACCCAAGGAAGGTCTAGCTATGGGCAGTGGCACAAGAGCTGTTCTAGGAGTTCAGTAGGAGCCAGATGCCTAGCTCTACGCTCCCTGTGACACAGGCAAGACACTTAATCTCATTCTGCTTTTATGTTAGAATATAGGTGTGTGTTTTCCTGGCCGGACAGGGTGGGAGGTTTGCTAAAACTTGGAGTCATTCTGCATCATGTTCCTGTTTACACTGTCCTATCCATTGCTCCTCTTAAGACCTTTGTTTTCCATCAGCTCTTGGAATTAGAGCAGAGACTGAGTCTGGCAAACATTTTTTTTTTTTTTTTTTTTTGGTACTGGGGATTGAACTCGGGCACTCAACCATATCCCCAGCCCAATTTTGTATTTTATTAGAAGAAGGGTCTCACTTTTTGCTGAGGCTAGCTTTGAACTTGTGATCCTCC
This sequence comes from Marmota flaviventris, assembly GCF_047511675.1. Lineage (NCBI taxonomy): Eukaryota > Metazoa > Chordata > Mammalia > Rodentia > Sciuridae > Marmota > Marmota flaviventris. Next base: position 34,360,687 of record NC_092507.1, on the reverse strand, counting down.
TATCTCAGCCTCCTGAGGCACTGGAATTACAGGTGTGCGCCACTGCATCCAGCTTGGCAAACTTTTTTTAAAAAATTTATTTAATTTTTTTAGTTGTAGATGAACACAGTATCATTATTTTATGTGTATATACATATAAAATAATGTATATATTTTGTGGTTTGGGGATTGAATCCATGGCCTTATGTGTGCAAAGCAAGCACTGTACCAACTGAGCTATATCCCCAGCCCCTGGCAAACATTTTCTGTGAAGGCCATTAATATTTTAGACTCTGTGAGCCATATACTCTCTGTTGTAATTACGTTTTAGTATGAAAGTAGCCATAGAGAGTAAAATAAATTGGATGATATGGCTATATTCCTATTAAAGTTTATATGTGGACACACAAATGTAAATTTTTTTAAAAATATTTTTCAGTCACTGATGGACCTTTATTTTATTCATTTATTCATATGTGGTGCTGAGAATTGAAACTAGGGCCTCACATGTGCCAGGCAAACACTCTACCACTGAGCCACCACCCCAGCCCCACACAAATTTAAATTTTATATAATTGTCATATGTCACAAAAATATTATTATTTTGATTTTTTTAACCATTTAAAAATTTAAAAGTCATTTTAGCTTATAGACTGTACAAAGGTGGTGGGCCTGATTGGGCTAATGTTTGCTGATCGCTGGTTGGAAAGGGAAGTTACCTGGAGAAGGTGTTCACTTTCCCCTCCTGGGCTGTCTTTGAATCACTAAAGAAAGGTGCCCTCAAGAGAGCTTTCTAGTGATGCCATGGTTCTTCCTGAGAGATCTGTAGAAAGGCAGTCAGGGCAGGACTGGGGCAGGAGCCTCATGGGAGCCTAGAGCAGAGAGGCTGGTGGGATGCCTGGGCCTGGCACCTGTTGATTTCCTGCCTTCAGCCACAGTGGTGTTAGCTTTGGGTCAGTCAGAACCCCCATCCTACCTCCCGTGTTGACAGTCCACATCTGTGTTTCAGAGAACAACGCCAGACAAGGTGGGAAGGAGGCAGGGCCGCGACTGCCTGTGGTGATTCTCTTGGGCTGGGGTGGCTGCAGGGACAAGAACCTTGCCAAGTACAGCGCCATCTACCATGAAAGGGTGAGTACTGCAGGCATGTGGATACTCAGATGTTGGGATCCTGCCACCTCTGGGTACTCTGTGGGGAACTCCGAGCCTCTGGCTGCCTCACCTCTGGGCTGCAGTGAAAGCTGACCCATTCTGTGACAGGCCTAGGAATAGTGTTAAGAACAGCCTGTGAGGAAGATGATGGGGTCATGGGGACTTTGGCAGGATTATCCCCCGCTTTGCTGCCAGTTTTGTGTCCTAGTCTAGCTCCTTCAGTCCCCTGACCTGCTTCTCTCCTTGAATCCTGTGGTGGGCGGCCTTAATGTTGTCCACACTGGTGGAATCAGCCCAGGCCTTAACTCCTGTTGACTGGTGTGCCGGGCATAGTTCCTGCTCCCAGGACTTTCTCCTTTTTTGCCCATAGTCACATTCCCAGAGTCACAGGGCCTCTTGGAGGAGTCATGATGCTTCTCAGGATGCACTAAGAGTTGACTGTAGAGGTGGTAACTGGAGAGGGCCCTAGGAGAGCCTGGTTATATTTTTGAAGCCCTTTTTTAAAAAAAAAAAAAATTTAGTTGTAGATGGACTCAATACCTTTCTTTTTTATTATTTATTTTATTGATGCTGAGAATCGAACTCAGTGCCCCACACGTCCTAGGCAAGCACTGTACCACTGAGCCACAACCCTGGCCCTGGAAGCCCTTTTATGTCTTTGGTCTCTGACTCTTCTCTGCCCTCCTCAGGGCAGGTCTCCCCAAAGCAACCTTTGGCAGGGGTATTGGTTTAGACAGCTCCAGATGCCAGCTGGAAGGCCCAGGCAAAGGAGTAGGAGTCACCTGGGAGAAAGGCCAGATGGTGCCCCTTTTCTTGGTCTCCTTCCACTGACCAATGTCTATGCCATGCCTGAGCAGCATGGAAGCCCTGGAACAGGAGAAGGATTGGGGAAGAAAAGTAGTTTTGAGTTTGAAGCCTCCTCTCAGCCAATAAGCCTGGCCCACCTTTTGCAGGCTGCCTCACTCCTCAGGTTATCTCAGCTCCTGAGCTCCACTCACTGGCTAGGCTTGGTCTAGCTTCTTCATTAGAATAAGATCTTTGAGGGGGACTGGGGTTGTGGCTCAGTGGTAGAGTACTTGCCTAGCATGCATAAGGCACTGGGTTTGATCCTCAGCACCACATAAGAAACTAAATAAACAAAATAAAGATATTGTGTCCACCTACAACTAAAAATATTAAAAAAAAAAAAAAAAGATCCTTGAGGGCAGGCAGAAGAATAGGAGTGATTGAGTGTGCTCAGTACAGAGAATGAAAGTGCAAATGTCTAGAGGTGAGGCTTGGTCAGGGGAGGGTTTTCAAGGTGATTTAAACAGGGGCACAATGTTAGATTTGCCATTCAGAAAGCACCTAACTGCAGAGTAGGGGAAAGATTGGAGGCGCTGGGGCTAGAAGCCAGGAGAAACTTCGGAAAGGGTGCAGTGACCCAGAACAGGATGGTCAGGCCCTTAGGGCTAGTGGTGTAGGTAGAAGGAAGGTGATGGGTGGAGGAGCTTGTCACGAGATAGGAAGGTAGCTCATAAGAGATTAGGAGTGGGCACAGGGATGGAGAGGAGGGGGCATGTTCTGGGTAGAGGGAGGTGTGTTTTTGAGACAGGAACACTAGAAGAGAATCCACAGTTTCTGGGGTAGACGAGATCCCTCAGGAGTGTAGAGAGGGAAAGAAGAGGGCTGGGATAGCCCTAAAGAAACCAGACTTAAAGAAGTAGAAGATGAAGAGAATTCTATGAGGAAAGGAGGAATGGAGCCAGGGGGGAAAGAAAGCCCAGGAGGACATGACAGAATCAACAGAGAAACAGACCATTGTAGGTGAGGGAAGGAAGATGTTATGTGGGCAGAAAGTGTGAGGGAGAAAGTGTGAGGCACGATTCCAGGGCAGGCAGAGGGGCTGAAGGAACAAGGCTGGTGGAGTGGCAGCCTTGGCAAGGAGGGGACTGACTTTATTCCCTGGTAGGAGGAGAACAGGATGGGTGCCGAGAAAAACTTCTCCAATCCCAAACTCCAATATTTAATTTCTTTTTAGAGAGACAGACAAAGGTTTACTATGGAAAGCAGAGGAACATTCAAGGGAGAATGCAGGGCCATCTCCAGAGGGAGACAACCTTCATTATTTAAAAGAAAATAAAAACATCATATTCCACCACCTGGAGATGACCTCGGTTTATACCATAGGGTAGCTCTTTCCAGGTTTTTTCTGGATCTTCTCTTTGCCTGGATGAGATCTATCAAGTGTACCATTTTGAAGCCTGCTTTTTAAAGATCATGATTTCCACCTTCTCATGTTAATTAATTTTCATCACTTCTAGTTTCCAATCCATGTTCAGATGCCCAAATTGTCCTCAAAGTGTTCTTTACAACTGATTTGCCCAAACCAAGATTCAATCCAGGATTACACATTGTATCTAGTTTTTTTTTGTTGTTGTTGTTGTTGTGTTCCTTAGGCCTCTATATCCAGACCAGCCCCTTTTTTCATGATTAAAAATGTTCCTTTTTTTTTTTTTTTTTTAAACCAACTGAAGGGACTGGGTTGCAAGGAAATATTTCTAGGAGTGTGTAATCCTCAGGTGCTGCCAGGAGAAAAGTGTGATGAGGATGGGCAGGCCTCTATTAGATTTGACCAAGCCCTAGAGTGTTGGGAGCCTCCAGACCTAGCAGGTCAGGGTGATAGGAGGCAACCTGACTGACCATCCATTTGGCTGTGGGTCATTTAAGAACTGTGTCCACATAATTTTCTCCTGGTTATTGTAATCATCACTGATGATTGTTACAGCTGTTGGTTGAGAGTTTACTGTGTGCCATGTATTGTTTTGGTCACTTAACATACTTTTTTTTTTCTCATTTAATTTCCACCATAACCTTAGGAGATGGGTGTTATCCCAATAATAGATGGGGACACAGACACAGAAAGAAGTAAATTGTTCTTTATTCATACTGTTGTTAAGTGCTAGGACCAGGAATTAAATTCAGACCTGTCTGACCCCAGAGCCTGCCCAACTCAGATCCCCATGACAAGGGTGTTTTGTCTCTAGAATAGGTTTAGGAGAGGGATTAGGCCCCAGGCAGGGCCTTTTTCAACAGGCCTAGAAGGGGACCTGTCTGGAGGTTTTGAGGTACACTTGGCTTAGGCAGTGAGGTGTCCAGAAGCCTAAAGGGAGTTTGGGCCCAGATTTTAGAATTTGAGGAATAGTATTTACTGTACTTGGAATTTCAGGGGGAGTCTGAGGAGTGATCCTAGGCTTGGGAACCAGACAGATTTGGGGGTCAGGCTCCTGAAACCAGACAGTATGGATTTTGTTTTCCGGTCCTTGGTGTGGGAAGAGGGAGATGACAGTGACTAGAGATGGATGCCATGAGGGTCTGGCTCAGAAGTGGCCTCTGGTAGTCGAGGCTGGCGGCTTGTAGGCTGTCTTAGGTGTTGTGTCTGGGAGGTAGGGAGAATGGAGAGAAGTCGCTGCAGCAAAATATAGGCAAGCAGTGAGACTTTAAATGTACAAGGTCTGGGGTAGGCTTGCGGTATGAGAAAAGATGTTCTGATCACTTTCAAAACGTGCTCATCTCCAGGCCTCATATACCATCCCAGAGGCGTAGTCACCATGAAGCCATGAATCCAAAAATGGACCTTGAGTATACTTTCCACTCCTGCAAAGTACCTGTGTCTGTGAGTAGTGAGCTGGTGCTTAGGCTGAAGCAGGGCCTAGAGCTTTGCTGGATTCCATGGCTCTATGGAAGTTGGGGTTACTGGGCCTTTTGGATGTATCTTGTGCTCACCACCCCCACTGCATCCCTGGGGATTGATCAGGCTTCTCTTCTCTCCCCAGGGCTGCATCGTGATCCGATACACAGCCCCCTGGCACATGGTTTTCTTCTCAGAGTCCCTGGGCATCCCTTCACTTCGTTTGTTGGCCCAGAAGCTGCTTGAGCTACTCTTTGATTATGAGATTGAGAGGGAGCCCCTGCTCTTCCACGTCTTCAGCAATGCTGGCGTCATGCTTTACCGCTACGTGTTGGAACTCCTGCAAACCCATCGGCGCTTCTGCCACCTGCGTGTGGTGGGCACCATTTTTGACAGTGGTCCTGGTGATAACAACTTGGTAGGGGCCCTGCGGGCCCTGGCAGTCATCCTAGAACATCAGCATGCTTTGATGCGCCTATTGCTCCTGGTGGCTTTCACCCTGGTGGCAGTCTTGTTCCATATCCTGCTTGCTCCACTCACTGGCCTCTTCCACACCCGCTTCTATGATAAGCTACGGAATGCAGAATCCCACTGGCCTGAGCTCTACCTCTACTCGAAGGCAGATGAGATTGTCCTGGCCAGGGATGTGGAACGCATGGTGGAGGCACGCCTGGCCCACCGGGTCCTGGTACGCTCTGTGGACTTTGTGTCATCTGCACATGTCAGCCACCTACGAGACTACCCTACTTACTACACAAGCCTTTGTGTTGACTTCATGCGCAGTTGTGTCCAGTACTCAGGTCCTACTCCAGAAATAAATGCCTGACCTCTCACAACCTATGTCTGTCCTGGGGGACTTCTAGTGGTCCTAGCGGGCAGGAATGCCTGGGTAGGTTTCTGTGGAACCTTGTAGTTGATTATTCAAACAAGTGCACCAGTCAGGCGGCTGATTCCTGTAGCATTTAGCATGTAAAGGGTTAAAAAAGCAGGGGAGGAGGGGGTTGAGGATGAATCTCAGAGTTGATTTTAAAAAAAAAAGTTGTGGGGCTGGGGAATGGCTCAAGTGGTAGTGTGCTCGCCTAGCATGTGTGAGGCACTGGGATCGATTCTCAACACCACATAAAAATAAAATAAATGTATTGTGTCCACCTAAAACTAAAAAATAAATATTTTTTAAAAATTGTGGTAAGAACCCTTAACATGGGATCTACTCTCTTAACATAAGGTTCCAAGTGTATGTAATACACTTATTAATAACACCTATTGTTAACTATAGGTGCAGTGTTATATAGATCTCTAGAACTTAATCACCTTGCACAAAGGAAACTTTATACTTGTTGCCAGAGTTGAGTTGATTTTCTGACTGGAAGGTGAGCTTTATTGGGGAGGTGCCAGAGGGTAGGGTCAGACTATGAAGGGGGCCCCTTTGATCTCTGCTCCAGAAGGGCAAAGTCCCACAACATAAAGCATGAATCCCACTTGCCCATTCATTCAGAGAAGCTTCTCTGACCTCATACCCCAGGAGTCTGAGGTAGATGCCAGATTAGCTGAGGATGCAGGGGTTTGTGCTGCCCAGCTCCTCCACATTTTGCTAGGAAGCCACTGCGTCTGGGAAAGTTGTGAGCTGTCTGTAAGGGGCAGCTGGAGTGGGAAGCAGTGAGACAGCAGTGCTACAGTAGGAGCTGTGGCAAGTTAACTCTGGAGTCCTAAAAACCAGAACCAGGGTAAAGGGAGTTTTGGCTGAAATGATACCATCTCCTTGAAAGGAGACTCATTTGGTACTCAAATGAGTCTCCTTTCAAGGAGATGGTATCATTGCAGCCTGCAAGGTGAAGTGCCTTCAGCTTTACAATTCTGTTCCATCTATCATTCTGAGAGTCACTGCTACACAGTGCTGGCACATAGGTATTCAATAAATATTAGTTGATCGAATGAATTTGTTGTGGTAATCAAGAGGCCTGGGGATCAGGGATGGGCTTTCAAAGTTTAGCAGGCAGTAAAGCAATGGCTGGAAAACTCTGGGTTGGAGCTGATCCCTGATATTCTTAGGGGTGATGGATTCCCTTTCTCTGGGGCCAAGTTCTGCCTGCAGGACATCAGTCCTCTGGGAGTCCCTACTACTGTTGCTGATTCCTAGGCTGTGTGGCTGCATTCTTAGCCATGGCCAACAGGTGGCAGTGCCGCCTGTGCCATGAGACAGCTCGAAGATCCAACAGCATGGCTGGCTTCAGCAGAATGCCCTTCCCGAGGGTTAATGTGCCTATTAGAGAGCACATGGCCTCTAGGGTGGGGGTAACCAGCTATCATGGACCTACTGAGTCCCAGGTAGAGGAGAGAGGGAATAGAGATAGAAAAGAAGTTAGCCTGACTGGAACCTGTTCTTGCCATTACCCTTACCTCCAGAAGGCCCACTCTTTCAAGCCTGCTTCTTTTATAGACCCTCAGCCATCAGTGGGGCTGCTCCACTTCCCCAGGGACTATATCATTCCCTGTGACCTTGGGCCCCAAGATCTATGTTCAGGATATTTGGAGCCAACAAGCAGGCATGGGGCAGTGAGGCCTTTGCTGGGCTCCAACCAAGGGTGGCCTGTCATCTGCATTTCCTCTGGGTGCAGGAGGAGGCAAGAGCTGCCAAGACCTGATGATTCTCTGTGGGCATTCTAGAGGTGGGTGTCTAATGGGATTTGGGGAGATGGGAGGTAGGCCTGGCTGTAAGAATGTGTCAAGGAGTTTGGAGTCATGGAAAAACTCTGGGCTCTTGAATTTTAACAGAATTTATCAATCTATTTTTTTAATTACAACGACTATGACTACTTTTTAAAATACCTTCATTTATTTGTTTTTATGTAGTGCTGAGGATCAAACCCAGTGTCTCCCATGTGCCATGCAAGCACTCTACCACAGCCCCTACTCCCAGAATCTATTTTTCTTAAGACATCTTTCTGTTGTGGGCAAGGACTGGTCTGCACTTGCCTGAGAGGCATCCAGGATGCTGGTCTACCTAAGCAGCAGTGGGGAGTTGAGGGAGTGACCAACAAAGTGCTCTGTAGCCAGTGCTAGAGGCCTAGCTCTAGTTCCTTGAGAGTCCATCTTGGATAGCAGGAGTTTCTACTGTTTAATTTGGGGCTCTAGGCAGTTACCTACACCAGGCTTGTGGGCACTAGGATGAATAGTATAAAAGCCCAGAAGCCCTGAGATTGTGATCCTGGGGGCACCTTTCAGGGGACTAGAAAGGAACAGAAACCTGGGGCTTGGGTTTTTAACCCAAGCCTGCAGTTGCTCCTGCCCTAGGTTGGGGGATAGAGCTTGCATCCCCTCTGTACCCCCAAGCTCTGACCTCTTCTATGATTAATGAGCTGACGATTCTGCATCAATAAGGAATTAACCTAGAGCCCCTACCCATCAATAGCCAGGAGCCCAGATCTCTAGCCCCACCCCCACTCATGCTGGAATGCTCCAGGGCCCCTAAGCAGACCAACACTGTATGGCTCTACACACACCTACATCTAAGTCCTCTCCCCAATACTGCTGCCTAGAATTAACCCCTGAACTGCCTCAGTCCAACCCCTACTATCAACTCCCTATCCCCCATACATATACACAGGCAACAGCTGTTTATATTGGTTTAATCCATGTCAAATGTAGTTTACAAAGGGAAAGGACAAGTACCTTTGTATAGAATATACAGACACAGCATCACACCATGGGGCCCACAGGAGGGGCAAGGAGACAACTTTTCCCTGGGAACAGCATCTCTACTCCCAGGAATGGTTCTTAGCAGAAGGCTGTGCAGCCAGGGGCGCCTTCAGTCAGCCCCGACCTCAGCTTCTGCTTCAGCTCGGGACCTACTTCCTGCCCCACCCTCAACTCCTTATGAAGAGCCCTATGAGCTAAGACTAAGGAGAGGGTCATGTCCCTCAGGGCATGTACCCCATGTCTGGGAGAAGAAATATACACCACTGAACACTGAGCACATGGGAGAGGGAAGGGACGCCACGGGAGAGGGAGAAGCAGGTACCCTAAGAGGTGGTTGGGCCGAGCCCCCAGCCAGACCTGAAGGAGGCACTGCTTCCAGAGTTCTTAAAAAAAAACAGAAGAAAATCATACAACCAAAGGTGGGGGCATGGAGGGCAAAGGAGTTGTCCCATTTATACACAACATTGTAAACATACATGGTCTATATTACATGTGCTTCAGTCTGGTGTTTGCATGTCTGTCTGTCCATCTGGGAGCTGTATCTCAGGAGCCTTGCCCCTCTACTCCCCACCCCTACCTCCCTGCTCCACCCTGGGAACAGAGGCCCGGATGGGTATGGTTCTCAGGCTTGGTGGGAGCCAGCAGGCAAGGCCTGGGCCTCAGCCTCCACTCTGGCTCCAGAGTCCTGTGTGTGTGTATGCTTGTGTGCGCGCATGTGAATGTATGTACACGGGGAACCTGTGTGCAAGTATGTACAAGGGGAGAGGGTCACTGTCACAGAGGCTGGGGGCAGATGAGGCTGCTCGAGGCAAGGCCTGCTGGGTGGCTAGCTCACAAGTAGATCCTCCGAAGGTCTCCAGGCGCTGTGATGGTGTTGCACTGAGGGCAGAGCTTCTTGGCACCCTGCAGGGGGAAGAGGGCTATGATCAGACACGTGCCACATTTATCCATGTGAGCACTTGGGCCTACAGCCACGTCTCTCTGCACTAGTGTGTGCTGGGATTCTGGTTGTGTCAGCCAGGCTGGGGATGCATGGGCGGCCTCTGAGCAGGCAGGCACGCTCCTGTGTTGGGGGGACGCCAGGATCAAACCGCCTGGCCAGCCCCGCAGCGGGAGCCCCGGTAATGAGAACAAGGCTGGGTCCAGCTGTGGCTGCCGCGGCCCTAACGAGATTACATGCGGCCTTTGATCAGGACACAGAGCCCACGTCCGGGCCTTTTATTGCTGTCTCCGGGCGACATTTTAATGGCTGCTCCTGAGCGAAGAACAGGGCCAGGAGCAGAAGGAGCTTAGTAATGGGAGGGGGAGGGGCTGAGGCCCTGGTCCTGCTTACCCACCACAAGCTTCCTCCTGACCTGGGGTCTCACCAATATGTGTGATGTGGTGGGCCTTCTAGGGGCGTGGGTGGTGGAAAAGAGAATGTAGTGAGCCCATGGAGGGGAGAATTTAATAAACCTGAGGTGGGGGGCAGAGAATACAGTGATTTTTGGGGTGGAGGGTACGGTAGATATGCTGGCCCTGGCTCTGTTCTATGCTCCTGTTCTTCCTTATCCCTCACTGCCCACCTCCCCTAAGCAGGTACAAGCAAAGGCATGAACACCCGGGAAGTGCCCCCCCAAACAGCACCCCACTCCCCAACTTCCACACCACCTCACCAGGGTCCGCAGCCAGCATTCCTCGCAGTGCACATGCCAACACTGGATTGACGTTAGGGGCATTGAATATGAGTCCTAGGGAAAAGGTGGGCAGAGAAGGAATCACTGAGGCAGGAACACCCTTCAAAGAGCCTAGATCATAGTTGCAGTGACCCTTTCCAACACTCCAGAGCACTAAAGCCTGACCAAGGGCACCCCAAATTCCCTCTTACTTACCATGCAGATGAGGCATTTGTATCGGTCCCCCCGAGATAGCTGCCGTTCAAGCTCCCTAACCCGAGCCTTCAGGGCCTCAAATGTGGTCACAGCTGAATCTTCAGTGATTCTATAAAGAAGATGTATAGTTGGGTAGTAGGCTGATATCCCCAATCTGAACCTCCAGCCTGCACCTCCCTTAATCCGGAACCACATGTGTTTCCTAGACATCCCACATGCTCTTTCTCCAATGCCCCATAGCTGCAAACCCCACTTCAAAACTAAACCCACTCTTTGTTCCTCCATCTCCACCTGACGAATTTCCGAACCAGATACCTGAGAACCATTCTCAATTATTCTGAGTCATTTTCAACTTCAAAAATCTCTCACTTCTCTCCTAATACCTCTGGAATCACTCCCTTCCTTCCACCCTTACCATTTCTGGTTGGGCCTCCTGGACTATTCTATCGATAACTCCACTAACCTGAGCAGCAAATAACTTCCCCGCTCTAGTCCTTTATCTCCATACCATCCTTCCAGCACCTAGAACTTACATAGTGAAAGCAAATCTGACCATTTTTACTCCAACATTTCAATGTCTCTCAGACTAAAGCTCTAAAACATTTCTTCTCACTCTGGCCCTATCAGCCTGTACTCCTCATCACCCTGCCTATCCACACAAACTGGGCAGTGTCTCCAAGTGTACCACCCTTTCCCAGTCTCTTGGCCTCTTTGCACTTTGTTTCCTCTGGGTCCTCCCAACCCCCTCGCCCAAACTCACCATTCTGCTTCATCATCATCAGTACCACTACTGGGGAATTTTGGGGCATCCTTTATCCAACTCGACCCCAACAGTCTAACTGCAAAGATCTTTGTGTCCTCCACTAGACTGAGTTCCCTGAGGGCAGGCTGCTCACTTGGCCAGTATTTACTCTGGACATAAGCCCCACTTCTGGCATCTGAGCATGAGTAAACATTTGCAAAATGAAGAGCTAGTCCAACCTCTAGGGAAAGAGAGATGTGGGGCTGGACAGATCCCATATAATCTAGGTCCCTTTGCCATAAGCCTGGCTTCCCTCGAGGGCTCCTTGTTATTTCTTCCTAGGCTCATTTGATACCCTGGTAAGCCTCAGCCTGTTGTCCAAGCCCTGTACCACAAGGTCCCTATGACTTTTCCAAGACCGGTCATACTGCTGAACAGGGAATAGTTAGGACTCTTCAAGGATCTCTCCTGCCCCTCCTAAAACACTAGTGAATAGGGCTACTCACAGAGGGAGAAAAATACCTGCTGGAAGAGTAGAAAAACTGTACTGGGGATGGCCTTAGGGAATAAGTATGATGATAATACAAAGAAAATAGCTAAAATTTATTAATCACTTACTAAATGCCAGGGATTATACTGAGGAACTATAATTATTATCCTATTTACACCTCATAAAAACCTTGTGAGAAGGTTCTAATATTCCCATTTCTATACATGAAGAAACTAAAGCACTGAAAAATTAAATAGCAACCCATTGTTCACAAAGATTTGGGGAGATGGGATTCCAAGGTGGCAGACTGATCCTGTGGTCAACTGTGTGACTGACTATTACTCTATACTGGTTTATAAGGAGATGGATCTCCAGGCTAAGGGAACAGTAGAAATAAAGACCAAGAGGCCCAAGAGTTCAGTTGGGCTGGAAGGCTCACTTGTAGGTAGGCAAAAGTTGCTAAAGTGACAGAGCACACTTGTCTGGCAACTCAATTCCACAGTCAGAAACTGAACTATCTCATGGGTGATGGGAATTGTGAGGATATTAGAAGAAGGGTGTGATAAAACAGCTAAGGTTCCATAGGCATTTCATAAGAATGGGAAAAGTAGGACTGAACAGGGTAGGGAGGCCACAGGTAGAAACACAGTGAGGTGTGGCGTGAGCATGGACAATATCCTGGGGGTGCCTGTTCTGCCAGCTTGGGAGAGACAATGGTCCAGAAAGCTTGAAGTGGCTTATTACTGTTAGATACAAGTAGTCCTGGGGGATGTAAGAAGGGTAGTGGTAACATTTGATGGGCAACAACAAACTTCAATCTCTGACTTTTTTCTTTTAGGGTGCTAGAAGCAACACAGAATATAACTCCCTAGTGGTCTGTGTTCCTGCACTGGGAGTGCTCTAGATCCACCAGCTCATGGATCCATGATTCTTTAGGCCTTGCTTCTCCAGGGATGCTGGGAAAGGCTGTCTCCAGCATACTGATTCCCACTCAGTCTCCTGGCTCTGGAAAGTCTTCACCCCACCCTCACAAGTACCTGCATAGCTGGCTCTTCCCTGGCATTCTGCCTGATGCCATATGTACCATCTCCATCTCGATTGCTGCTAATAAACTCCTGATAAGGATGGGGAGTTATGCTCCCTTCTCCTCCAAGACCCATGCTAGGAATTTCAAAGATGGGAAACAAATGCCTACGAACTCCAAGGCCACATCATAGGCCAAGATACAGCTCCAAAGCCCACCTGTCCTAGATTTGCTCAGCACACACCTGGCCTCTAATCTTTGCTCTGGTGAAATACCCAGTCCTCCAGCCCCGGACCCAGCTTGGTTGTGAGCTATTCTTGAACCCCTCCAGGACATGAGGAGGTCAGATTCCCAGAGGAAGCCATAGCATCCTGCCTTTCCCCTTCCCTGGAACATGAAACAGATCTAGGGCAGGATTCCATACTTTGTGGATGAGGAAGACAGAAGTCATGGGGACGGAAGGGCTCCAATCTTGGCTAATCCAGACCTCCTGGTGATCTCTGCACAGGAGCAAGCCAATCCCCAACTCATCCCAAGAGCCCTACCTACTGGAGCCTGTGCTCACACAGGTGGGACTTCCCCCAGCCTTGGGTGGGTAGCACCTTCATGGATGGCCACTGGCTCTGGCCCCCCATCTCCCCCTCAAGCGCCATCCCTGATTAATGATCTTGTCTTTCTGATTTATGAGCAGCCCCTCCAGACGAGGGTGGGTGCCCCTTACAGCCCCGCCCGCCCCGCTCAGCTGGAGTAGGAGAGAATTATTAAATAAACATCCATACGTCATTCCTCCCCCCCAAAGCTGGTTGCGCCGAACCTGTACGGCCCGCTCCGGCGCTGACACGGAGCAGCTGCAGTGATTCATGGGCAGCCGGGCCCTGCGCTGCGGCCCATACATCATGCCAGCAGCACTCGCGGCCCCGGCCGAGATAAACTGATCAACCACAACGGGCTGGAATGAATTTATGACAACACAAAATGGAGGGAAACAAATGGGAGGTGACCCTGGGCCACCGACCCAGCCCTGCACCGGCCTGCAATCCACTCTCCTGGCAGGAGGCAAGATGGAACACTGGTCCTAGAATGAAGAGGCTGCCTTTTAACCCCAGGGAACCTACCCTGCAACTGGAGGGAGTGGGGTGGGTGCAGGGAGATAAGCAACGGCCAATGGCTGCAGCTCTAGGCAGCCCATACTGGACAATACCACCTCCTAGGGCCAGAACTGGTCTTGCTTGGGCTTCTGGAAAGGCAGTGAGATGCCCAGCTGATATCAAATCCTTGTGGCTCCCAGGGATAGAGGCCAGAGAGGCTGCCTGGCCCTAGGTAATGTACTAATGGATCTCTTTTTCCCCTGCTAGAAAATCCTGGCCAAAAATTCCTACCAGAAGTGATGAGACCCAATGCTCCTGCCTAAAACCCACTGCGAGCGCCACCCGGGACAAGAAAAATGAAACCAATTTAGCTCCCGATTAAGAAACAGAAACTGGAGATGAATCAAGTGCGCCGGCTGGGCTGGGCGGCCATACATCACATTCCCGGGCGGAGGCCGGCGCAGCGGGCAGGCAAGCAGGCGGACTGCACCTCCCTCCACCAAGGCTCCCAGGGCTGTGGCCCAGCGATCAATTCACAGAGTCACGCTTAGCACCAGCTGGGCTCCAATGCCGGCCGTGCGCCCAGGGCAGCAGGACTCAGCTACACTTGGGAAGGCCAGAAGCCCTGGCAGCAGCCTTCCTTCCAGCAACCCCCGCCACCCTGCTCCTGCACAGCCGCACTCACTTTTCGATGTCACTGTTCTTGCACGTCTTCTGCATGGCCTCCTGCTTGCTGCTTTCACCATTGCTGGTGGATGGCATCTCTGCAGGGACACAGGGACAACTCATACTTTGGACAGAATGGATAGCACAGGTGAGGGCTTGGGCTTGAGTCAGTCACCACTATCTAGGAATCCCTCTCACACCCATTACTGCTAACCTGGGTCAGGACTTACCATCACTGGCCCATTTAGAGAACTCAGGTGTGATGCGGGTGCTGGGAGGGCCACCACTAGAGAAGAAGAAAAAAGAACACAGTGAGGCCTGAAGGAACACAGACAACCCTGCAGGTGGGTACTGGGTTGAGCCCTGCCTCGGGCTTTCTATCCCACCACCCCATCATGCTACGCCTGTGCCCACACTTGCTTTAGGACTGCGCCCCGGAGTGCCTCTCTCTCCTTGGCTTCACCAGGTTCCTCGCCTGTGCAAGGGATGACGTCAGCCTCCGTGTATCTGGCATGGTGGTCAAGGACAATGGATCCTAGTTTTGTTGTAAGCCACGAGGGCAAAATGCTCAGGATTCCCAGCAGCCAAAGTTGAGCCTCTGACCCTGGAGGTGGTGTGGGCAAGTACCAGAGGTACTAGCTACTTTTCCTATTCCCAACGGCCTTCTGTGCCAGCCCCACCTTGCCCATAGAGACCCAAGGATACTGTGGCTTCCCATACTCCAGAGTGTCATCCCCATCCACATCCAAGTCAGCATCACTGTCCGGGTTCTCTTTGCCGCTGCACATGACGAAGCCAGAGCCTGTGGGAAGCAGGGTATGAGGAGGACCATGGACCAAAAAGACTAGGCCAAGTGTGCTTTATATGCTGCCTCTAAGTAGGAATCAGGTAGGAGGGCGAGATGAGGCACAAATAGAAACTTGGGCTTGGGATATATCGAATTAGATACTTAAGTGTTCCTGACTGATATTTCAGTCCTTTTACAATGCATCTCTCTTTCTCTCTGTGGTCTCTGTTCATAAATTGGCCCATTCATATGCTATGTCAAGTCCTCAGGCAACACCCTGCCCTAGGCTTGCTATCCATCTGCCTTTCAGTTCCAGGAAGAGCAAAAAGAAAGTAGGGAAATCCAAGTGCAAAAGGTCGGCCCAGCCCCAACCAGGACCTGGGCTTCCTTATGTCCCACTGTCCAGTCTGACAAGTCCATCAAAGAGAACAGGCTGATTAAGGCCAATCAGAGCCATAGAGCGGGACCCCCAGCCAACATCCTGATTTTGGCCGCTAGGTCCTTGCCAGCAAAAACTCCAGGCAGCTGTTCAAATATTTGGTGTCTGAAGCGCCTGACATTAATTATTCATCTCTACCTCACGCAGCCCAGATTCCTGGACAAGTGTAGTTATAAAGGGATTAGGAATGGACAGACAAGGGAGAACAGGCATGCACACCTGCCTCTCAAAGCAGTCTATGAAGGCAACCAGACTTGGCTGGGGCAGGCCAAGGGCCAGGCTGAACCCCAAGCGGCTGACCACTTGAGGTTCATTTGACAAAGCCACAGGCAGACTCTTGGCTAATGGGGAAGGGTGAGTTAATGAGACCATACCAAGCCAGCTCACCTGCTGGATGGTGTCCGACTCCCAGAACCACCCTTCTTGAAAGCCCACGGTCAGGGACCATAGAGCTGCCCCCCAGCCATTGCCCTACTTCTCTATGGGTCTCAGACCATAGCTACTAGCCAGCATGGCAACTCTGCCAGGGATGGCCGGGGGGGGGGGGGGGGGGGCCTCTGTGGTTAGTAGGATCTGTAAATAAATCTTTAAAGAAGCAAGGAAGCATTTAGAACTCTGCCCAAATGTCTTGTCCATTCTTAGGTGCCTACACTCTCATCAGAGAAATAGGTAATAGTCCTGTAATAGGTCCTTAAGCCTCTTGTGTATTCCTTCATCCTGCCTACCTTTTAGTTTTAATCCTTTGTTTTCCTTATCCAAAACCATGTATGACTCAGTCAAGTTCAGACTCTTCAATTAAATCTGTGAAGATCTATATGCATCTATTTCTCTACACTCACTCTTTTTTCATTTCACTCCAGAAGCCCTGTGCACATGGACATGGAGCCTGCTTGCTGTGTTCCAGCCATACATTGAGACCTTTGTTTATGCTATTTACTCCATCTGGAATGTTCTCCTTCTACCAAGCCCTGAAAAGCACTTTCTTCTTGATCCTCCTCCAGTCTGTTCTCAAAGATTCTATTCATCCCAGAGGTAAGCAGCACCAGAGAAAGAAAGAAAGAGGCTGGGCATTCCCTAGGCTCCACCCTCACTGACAGTCCTCATTTGCCCTCGACCTGGAGGCCCTGACACACTTGAACAGCAGGCAGGTCAGCAGCAGGGCCATTAAGCTGAGAAAACACCAAGTTACAGCTCTGTCTCCTGTTCAGGGCCAGGTGTCCTGACAAGCAATTCCCGCCTTGTGGGTGAGTGGCACCTCTATAAACCCTCTGACAGTTTGGGAGACAAACTCCGCCATCAATCAGAATGTAGCTATCAGGTTCACTTATAGCCTGTGCCCCCCGAGTCCTGCCAACCCCCCTCTTCCAAGTACACGCAGCTCAGCAGCCAGCCTCACATCCTCTGCTCAGTCTCTCCCTGCCTTGTGGGTGGGCAAAAAAGCAGAGAACCCTGGCACTACTCCCAAGCCCACTATGGCTCCCTTGGCAAATCAGGAAAGACAGGGTGCCATACCTGTCAGAAGTCCCAGCATATAAAGCAGTCCTGTGGCTTGAAGTCCTTTCCTCTGTAGTATAACTGCCTGCCCTGCTTAGACCAGGACCCATCCTCCATGGGAACAGAGATACTGTGGTCTCCCAAATCCTATATGCTTTATGCTTCATGTCTGGGTACTTCCTATCCCATGTAACTATAACTTTCTTCCTACGGGTCTACAAAACAAATACCTACTCGGCTGGCAAGTCTGACTTAGCTCAACCTTCTATCATTGACTGGTAGTGCCTACAAAGAGTAGTTGCAGAAGGAAGGACTTTCCACCTCTAATATTCTTTCAATCTTTATGGAGCACATCCTGTCTGGCTCAGTGTGGAGAATACACAAGATATGGCTCCCCAACCTCCAGGTACTCAGTGGGGGATGTGACTTGCTCAAGTACTTATACACCTTACACGAATGTGTCCCTTCCTTGCTGTCCACCCAAACTACTGCGTTACTCACCTTTTTTACCATGTATTGTCATTCTCCCTCCTCAGACCAAAAAGTGCAAGGGTCTCAAGTGTGACTCACTGCTGTGATCTCTGCATTGTCCAGCAGGGCTGGCTAGGCCCAGAGCAGGTGCCATATAACATACCAGAGCAGTACTGGCAACACTGCTCTATGAGGCACTGGGGCCCTGTGCCAGAAGTAAGGCTGGGCCTAGAAAAACCTTATGACACAGCCTTCCCTATTCTACTGCAGCTCCCAGCCAGGTGGCAACCTTCTGTTCCTCTGACCAGTGAGACAGGAGGGAAAGTGTGACATCTTATTTGCCAAGGAAAAGGCCTCTCTGCCTTTGGTCTGAGTAGTCTTCTCTGACCCTTACCCCATGCCCCAGCTGAGACAGATGTTGGGAACCTCTCCCTACCCCCACAGGTGTTCAGAACAGGCTGCCACTGCCAATTTCATTCTGGTGTTGCCCTAGCCTGCTCCAACCTCCTTCCCAGCACATTAAACTTTATTTTCTTAATGAAATGTCACTTGCTGACTTCTGGCAGAATCATAATAAAAAGAAACGGCCATAAAGCCGTTTTATGCAGACAGCACCCCCGCCAGTTTACCCCCTCCTGCTTAGAGAGGAAGGCTCCACGGTCGTTTTATGTTCTCAGCTGCTGGAATATCCCAAGCCAGTACTCAGAGGCAAGATGGCACAGATAGCTCCTTTCCAAGTCTCTGGCTCCTCTTCCCTGAAGCTCAGGGAATACTAGGCAAGCTGCCACTTTTTTTTTTTTTTTTTAGTACCAGGGATTGAACCCAGGAATGCTCAACACCACTGAGCCACATCCCCAGCCCTTTTCATATTTTATTTTGAGACAGGGTCTCGCTAAGTTGCTGAGGCTGGCTTTGAACTTGTGATCCTCCTGCCTCAGCTTCCTGAGCTGCTGGCATGAGGCATGTGCCACTGGCGCAAGTTGCTCCTTCTGGTGCTGCTTTCCAGGGAAGGAACTTGGTCCCTAGGACTTCTAAGATGACTCAGAATATCCCTCAGTCACTAGGAGGGGCCCCTTACTAGGGTTCTACCCCACCTGAAAGCAGCAAAAAAAGGCTAGAAAGCAAACTAAGTCTGATGGTGAGCAATGCCCAGTAGAGTGGGAGCCAGGCTTGCCCGGTCCTGGGCAGCTGGGCAGTACAAAAACCCCTCTTCCCAGTGAACACTCAGCAATACAGAGGGAGAGGGTTAAGTGCAAACTGATATATAAGTCTAAATTTTATAAAAACAACCCTTTTCCCATAAACTCATTTCTTCCTGGGTCATTGAGAAGGGAGAGAAAAAAAAAAAATCAGTGTTAATTTAATCAATTGATCAAATGATCGATTGAGAAACTGGAGATGCCTGTTTACTGGGGGTAGTTATGTCCTGAAACCTGAAACCACAAAAAAGGAGCCATTGATTTCCTCACCTGCTACTCTCAACCAAACCAGAACCCAGAGAGAAAGAAGTCTGGGGGTCCTCTAGAGCCTAATATTCACCTAAGGGGAGGGCAGGGACAGCGCTTCCGGGGAGTTTTACACTGGAATTAGTTACAGATGCAGTTACGGTGTCTTGTGTAAACGCCATCGATTGGGGAGCTGACAGTCTGGGGAGCTGCGATGCGGGACAATCAATCGGCCTGCAGTGTCACCTGCCACCTCGCTGAACAGTTGACAATGCAATTATCCAGTGTGGAGGCAGGGAGTTGGCGTGTGTCAAACGCACTTAGCCACTTTCCGGGCCTCCTCGATAACGCGTTTCACTGCCTCACGTCAGGAAAGACGCTCAGAGACAGACGCCGTTTAAAACCATTGATACTTGCTCCTTCTGCCTGGATTCCCTCTGTCCCAGCTTAACAATTGTGTTCCAAAAGGCGATTAAATCCCATCCATAGCCACAGGGGACAGAAAGTGCCTTGCTCCTTGCCACCTCTCCTAACCCCTCCCAACAGGTGACAGTCATAACTAAAGGTGGTGGGGAGTTAGAAGCCTCTCTGCATTTCCAGCCAGCCTCCAGTTGTGTGCTGTTCCAACACCTGCCAGTGACTATACCAAGCAGAACAGCTGTAGTTGGAGACATTTTTAGTATTCAAGACCCATTTGCCTGTGCCCTTGGATTCACAACACCTCTCAGCCCTTTGTCCCATATCTGATGCTGAAGTTTTAGTAACAAATGGTTGAAAGAACTGCACCAAAGCTACCTTGCCTGTAGTTCTCTCTCTGATTTCTCATTCCAGGTTGCTTGAAACCAGTCTAAATCTAAGACAGGAACCCAAGAAAAATGTAAGCTATAACCAGAATCTGGCAGGGCAGAAACGATGCATATCAAAATGTTTTATTCCCTCTCCCTACTCCACCTGTTTGATTCAAATGAGCTTCCTGCTCAATGCTTTCACCTAGGGCTCAATGACACAGCTGGAGACACCTTCCATTTCTTGTGTAGCCTCCTGGGAAATTCCTCCATCCCAACACTCTTATTTGAAACCAATCATTCCCATGTCCTTTCTTTTGCCTGTCTCTTCCAGATGTGAGGGACTATAGGTTCCCCAAATCCAAACAGGTGAACTCACTGGCAACTCACTCACTACCACCATAGGTCTCTTCTCTAGGACCTAATAGTAGCTGGAGTTAGGAAACAAGAAGAAAGGTGTACCATGACTAATCTGTCACATACCTCTTTTGACTAAGGGTAAGGGCAGGTTTGTCTGTGGGGCTATATAATTAGCTTATTTTCTACGGTTTGCATCTCTGGCATAGAAGGCCCCTGTTTTGCACAGGTTTTGTAGGGTACCCCAGAAAAGCATCTTTTTCTAACTACTTATCTCTTATAGGAGAAGCATTGGGCTTTGTGTGTGGCTCTCTATAAAAACAGCACCAGCAGGTTTGAAAACCTCAGGCTCTAAGACAGCAAGCAGCAGCTGAGCAGTCTGAGGACCTCCTCTAGAACTGCAAAGGTTAGAGTATTTCCTAGATACCAAAAATTTCTTCTGACTTACTCTCTTGAAGTTTTTACCTATTTTCTTGGGTCTTTTAAACATCTGTTTCCAGCTGGGCCTATCTTGATGCTCTTCTATTCTGTCTGGTCCTTTATTCTCTCCTAAAATACCAATTTCAAGCACTCCCAGGCCTCAAACATCTGGGCCTTCCCCTTAGAAACCCAAGGGGTCCCATCCTGAAGACCATTCCCTCTAGAAAGCATTTCCTCCAAAACTCTTGCTTGACTGCTGCCTCCCACAGATGATTTCACTCAAGGTAACTGATCTGACCCATCAGCCCAATTACTGGTGGGCCTGGTGGGAAGGTTTGCTGAGAATGACGAGGAAGCCCTAGTCTGGGAGGAGGGATAGGGGATGATCGGATACGGAAACTTATCTGCAATTCTTCAATTCTTTCATATCTAACAAGGACAGCAATCTCTGTTCTGTCAGCACGCACAGCACAGCTTAAATGGGCCTCGCTGCTCGCCTGCTCATCCTGCCTCTGCCTCCCTCTCTCTGAAGTCGGCTGGGCAGCTTCTTCAGCTGGCGTTATCACTCCCTCTAACCGGTCTTGGCAGGCAATCTAATTCCTCCTGAAAAGGTCACCGCCATTTTAACTGCCTTTCAATCACATTAAGCACGCGCTGCCCGGCTTGCGGCCCAGCCCGCCCGGCGGGCGATCAATGTGCTGCACTGACACCAGCCCGCCTGGCGGGGCCACACCCAACCCCCCAAGAATTGGGCCTATTGGTTCTGGCCAGGAAGGGCAGGCTGACAGATGGCCAGCTTTTGCAGACAGGGTTCAGGAGCAGAGGCAGTCAGATCAGCCAGGGCCTCCCTTTGATAGCTCCCCCCACTGAGGAGGCCCAGCCTCCTCCGCTCTGCTCTCTCTGCCTCATGGCCCCCGTTGATCTCGCTGTAAAACAGCCTTTCAAGTCGGCCTGTCTTTTGACTGCACTAAGCTGTTTAAGAGGCAGCAGCAGCTTCTATCAGGAAAGCTGGAGCAATTCTCTGCAGATAAAGGCACCTCCGGCCGTTCCCTCTTCAAGTCTCACTCTCATTCTCGCTCTCCAAATCGCTCAAAGAAAAGCCCCCTTTGAACTCTCCTCAGGAATTCTTGAAAGAAACAACCTCACAGTGTAAACACTTAGGGAAAACTGATACCCACCCAGGGCCTGAGAGCCCCTCACACTGCTTGGCAAGTATGTCCCAGCACCGGGGAAAGACTTCACAGAAACAGCAAGCCCTGTGCAGCTTTACCCCCCGCAAACCCTGAGTGCCCAGGAGCCATCAGGTCCAGTTTTGTGCCAAGAAACCTAAGAAGCTGCCACAGCAATGGAAGATATGAATAGTTACAGCTGCCAACAAAGCTAACCCAGAGCATTCTGGAACTGACTCTGTACAGACTGCCACCACACACCTGTCTGCACAATTTCTGGGCTCATGGGCTCTGCTATACATTTTTTTCAGGGCCTGAGACACACCAGAGATCCAGCATAAGACCAGAATGCAATGGCAACTACTGCAAACAGCTCAAGCTCAGGGAAATAGTTTGGTCTAACCCTCCTGATTTATGTTTTGGCTTGTCTCAGACACTTGGATAATGTAAGAGAAGCCCACAGGCATAATGTCCCATCTGGGCTCTCAGCCTCTTCACACAGCCAGTCTATGATGCATGGCACTGGAGGTTTCTTAGCATGAGCCCAGGTAGCATGGCCCCAAGGAGGCAAGACCTTCTTCCCAGATGCTGTGAGATTCCCTATGGACCATATGCAGTAGTACTCCCAAGGATGTTTCCAGAAAATGGGAAGCAGACGGGAAGCAGACTGGCTCCTTTATGATCACAAGCTGCAATGCCAGCTGTGCTTGTGCACAGAAAGAGAGAAGAGCTGGAGGCCAGGAGGCAGGCAGCTCCCTTTTTCCCCTGCCCAAGATGGGAGTTTGACAAGGACAATGACTTTGGCCACCCCACCAATTCTGCTGTCTGAACTGATATTCAGGGGTCCTACAAGTCATGTCCCTCCAAGTAGTTAGGAGGACATGGAGATGGGTAGGGCCCTGCAGACTCCTCTGCAGCAACTGGGGAGAGCCCAAGGGAAACAGGGAGCAGCTGGGCCCAGGCCCCTCTTGCTTCAGGGCAGAGGGCGCCCAGGGAGAAGGGATAGGATCAGAGTTAAAATTAGATTCACCAATGAAGCTCATGGGAGGTCAAATTTTGCCATAACTCACTCTCTCCTCTGTAACCGATTTCCCTGACACAGGGCTGAGGAGGAGGAGGAAAATCCAATGTGTTTGCCTGGAAGCCCTCAGGGCCCCCAGTGCTGGAGGTGTACAGCAGGTTGCTGGATTCTCATTTATCAGCCTTAAGAGGGATGGAGTGATAAATGCATAACCGTCCCTTTAATATTTTATGCAGGTGCTAACGCGGCTTGGCTGTCACCTTCAATGCATCACCCGAGGCTGAGAGCCCCCCTCGTCACTCCTAGCTTGCAGTCTCACAATTCCATTTCCCCACCCAAATACATCCATTTTAATATGCACATCACAGGCAAGCAGCACGGTCACAAAGGAGCCCCGCCAGAAGCAGTTCCCACGTGGTGGAATGGATGACCAGCCACCAGCCCTGGCCTTGCAATTCCCAACAGATGGATACCCAGCAGAGGCCTGTCTACCCGTGTCAATGCCTATGTGTCAGCTGCTTGTACCTCGGAAGCCACCTTCCAGGAGAGTGGTGGCCCGTATCCGCTTCTGCCCACACCACTCATACTCCTCAAAGCGGTTGCTGTTTTCATGCTCGATGTCCACGGCATCATCCTCAGCCATGCAGGAGCCTTCCCTCTGTGAAGAGCAGAGCAGGATCATGCAGGGTCCAAGCCATCCCCACCTGCTCCCCAGGGCTTGCAAGGAAGGCACAGCCCAAGCCCCTGCTTATATACCATATAGGCCCCAGCTCTAGGGCTCCTCTGAAGTAAAACCAATTTAGAGGTCAAAGACCTGGACCTCTTCCCAATAACTTTCCATGGGAGCCCAAGTGGGGAGTGAGAAAGAGTGAAAGCAAAGGGAAAGAGCAAATGAAAGGGAAAAGCTGCTAAGATCACATGAAGACCCCAAGAGCCCACAGATTTGGGGGCAGTCAGCAGCTAGTGTCAAGGGAAGGGAGGGGAGAATGAAGGTGGGTGGTGACGGTCCCTCTACCTTAGAAAGGCAATGCTCCACATGCCTACTCATCTCCTGTTCCGATCCTGCCAGGGGGCGGTTGCACAGGGGACATACCTGCCCTTCATCTTGCTTCCTCCGTTTCATTTTCCCAATCCGAGCTGCATGGAGAAATCAGAAACAGGGCACAGAATAAGCAATCACTATAACTAGAGTCCCAGTGGAGCTAACACATTCTGACCTGCTGTCAGCCATTAGCCCTTTTGTTCAGTGCCTGATCTGGCCCTCATTTTACAATGCTTCCTCCTGCTCCTTTGGGGAAGAGAACTTGCCAAGAGCACCAGGGAGGAGATGGGTGCTTGGCCAGGAAGTGTCCACTCTTTGGCTATAGTTGGCTCAAGCTCAACGGATACCTTTCTATCTGCTATCTTCAATGAGTCCAATGGGCAAAGACACTCCAATTATTGCTAGATATCTCTTCAGAAGGTCAAGACCATAGGCTCTTTGGTGTCAGGAAATACAACTTTAGAGAACATTTCTTGGTTAGAACTCAAGGTCACCCCAGGGGCCAGATTTGGCATACTGTTTTCTCATCAATTAAATTACCCTTTTATTCCAGGGCTAAGAGCCCTGAAGTACAATCCCTGGAGTCCTACCTAGAATTATCCTAGGAGGAATTGGAATTTCTCTGATATCCACTGGTCCCATTTTATAGGAAAGGAAACTGAGGCCCAGTTATAAATAAAGAGTATCTGGGTCAGACCATGGATGGCCAGGTCAGGGTACCCAAGATACCTTGAAATGGAAACCCTTGATGTGCCTACCCCAAACCTGTTCCATCATTTCTAATCAGTACAGAGGGGCTAGCAGGCCCCAGAGACAGAGGACCGCCTGCCATGCTATCCCGCAGGGGGCTCAGTTCCAAAGTGCACACTGCAAGCCCACAGCACTGCTAATTAATGCTGAGAGATGCAATCATTTCTAATTAGCTCACTAATCCCTCTCTGCAGTCCTCCTGTCACTGAAGCAGGGAGGGGTCAAAACAAGGGACTCTGTTCTCTCTAGTCCCTCCTAGGATACAATAGAAGGATCAGAGATGACCACTATAATACCAGACACTGAAAGGAGAGAAGGAGAGGTGCCTGCCAAGGAGAGGAAGATTCTCCACTGCAGAGCCAGGAAGAACAACTTACATACTATTTTTCTTTCTTTTTTTTTTTTTTGTAGTACAAGGCATTAAATCAGATGCACTACCACTGAGCTACATCCCCAGCCCTTTTTATTATTTTGAGACAGGTCTCACTAAGTTGTCAGAGTTGGTTTCAAACTTGTGATCCTCCTGCCTCAGTCTCCCGAGTTGCTTGGATTACAAACATGTACCATCATACCAGGCCAGGAAGAACTTTCTTATGTATGCTGACTCTGATGGGAAGCTTATGAATGCAATAAAGGAAGGAACACAGATGACAGTTATGTTGTAAATCAGAACTTCTACTCTTAAGTCAGGCTCAATGTCAGGCACCTTCACAATGAGGCTCATCTACATCTATAATGAAGCTAAGGTTGTCTTCCCCAAAGTGCTTAGTGATCAATGTGCTTGCCCAAGAGGCTGACATGTGGCAAAGGTAACATAAGAAACCAGGCCTGACTCGGTGGTTGGAATGCTCTCCTGCCCCAATGGTTCCCCATACTTAGCAATATCAACAAAATTGATCCCAGAGAGTGTGCTAGGCTCCAACTCCTGCCCGTTGAAGGTTTAAGGAGAAAGCTTCTTCAACTGTAGAGCAGTCCGACCCTAGATAAAGACCCAAACCAAAGGGAAAACCACTGGCTCACCAAACTGAGCATGGAGTTTGAGAAACCTTGGTCTATAGCCCAGCCCATCTCAATTACCTGTGTTTCCACTATAGAGATGTGACTATGTTCTGGGGCTCCTGGGACTTTGTGGACAAAGATCCAGATCACATTGCTTTGGCTTACTTAACTAGAATCTCAAATTCAGGCAACCTTGACATTCCATGGCTGGGATGGAGAAGGGATGTAATACATCAGAAAGGCATTGAGCAAAGGCCCCCTGAGAATTCTAGAAGTCTAGCCTGAAGCAGTGTGCCAACACAAAAGGTCCTCACCGTACAATGACTGAATAAAGAAATGAATCTCAGAACCACCAAAGAGGGCATGATACTGGATGCTCTCCTTGTCCAGGACACCCTAGGAGAGCAGATGATCCCTTACAGTCTCAGAAAGCTATGACAATGTACTGGGCTTCTTTTTAAAATCCTCAGGTAAGCAAGGCAGACTTGGTTTTCCCCTGCTATTCATCTTCTAAGACCTGAACTAACTTACCACAGTGTTGTACAGAGTCTTGTTCTCTACATGAGGCTACCTCTGAGTTAGAGGAGCCAAAGTATTTGCCAAGGAGTAACATGGTATGGTAGAAGCTCAGACTTTGGAGATAAACAAACTTCAGTTCCATAGTGGCTCAGTTACATCCCAGCCTGTGTGATTTTAAACAAATCACTTTCATGTCTCAGAGCCTCAGCTTCCTTATTTACCAAACGTGTGTAACATTTTCCTCTCAGAAGTGTTTTAAGAATGGTGCTTAACATGGTGCTAGCCCATAATGAATGCTCTCCCTTTTTCAGACAAGCAGAGCCTGGCAATAGCAAACAAGTGATAAGAGCTGGGGATCTTGAACGTCCATGGCCTCACTCACTTACTCCAGAGACCCTAAGCAGCTTATAGCCAACCCACATATACACCACACCCCAGTCAGCACAAAAAGCGAGGATCATTCAATTGTGTTCGCAAACAAGAATGCTCCAGAGATTTGAATCCAAAAGGGGGGCCGCCAGGTAGTGCATACATGGCCTGCTTTCAGAGAAGGCCTCTAAGAGCTGTCGAGCCCACGCTGATCACTTTTGTGAAATGTGGGCCGACTGATAACTCAAAGAGCCCTGGGATGAGTTAGTTCCTGTTGCCGTGGGAACTCCAGATCTCACTGCATTGTCAAGTCTCAGCAGAGAGGCTGTATTCACACTACTGGGCACTGATTAAAAACTGGAAGAAAAACATTCTCAGCGCCCTGCCGGCTTGTATAGTGAGGTCCCAGCAGTTTGCAAATTCAAAGCTGAGCTCCCGAGTGGAATTATGTAGCTTGTTCCTCATTCTCTGGCACTTATTGCCCCCCAGGGTTCTTCAGGGCCTTTAGAGAGAAATGGGCAAGAGCTGGGAACCATAACCTCCATTAGACGGACGGGGAAACTGAGGGCGGCAGCGGTGGTTTGGAAATACTAATGCGCTGTGACTGTGAAGTGAGTGGGCCCCAAAGTGGAAGAGATCCAAGCAAGCCAGGAGCAGCGGGCAGTGAAGGAGGTGGCCGGGGGTGGGGCGGAGGGAGGGGCCGGCAGGACTCACCATTCAGTCGGGTCTGCCGGTTGGCTCGCACTCGCAGGAAGGTCTGGGAGAGGATCCCGGACAGATGCAAAAAAAAAAAAAAAAAAAAAAGGGGGGGACAGAGCGTCAGACACAACCTGGAGTCCTGGCCCCCGCCCCAGCCCCCGACCCCAGTCCAGGCCTGCCCCGCCCCAAACAACCCGTAAACAAACCTACTTCCTCCCTCCCGCCTGCCCCCCTGCTTCGCCGGCCGCTCCGGGCCCTCGGCATAGCCGCCGGGGCTGCTCTAACGGGACCCCGTGGCCGCCACGCGGTGCCGCCCCAGCCCCGGCGTCCGGTGCTCCGGGCCCCGCAGCCGCCCGGCTGGCGAGGGCGGCGATGCGGGCGGATTCCCCCCGGCTGCCCGGCGGCGGCGGCACCTCAGCTCCCAGCAGCGGCGGCGGCCATGTTGGCCATGATCACGTGACCCTCCGCCGTCGCGCGCTGGGGGTGAAAGTTCACAATGGGGGGGCGGCCGGACTGGGACCAGGAAATAGGCGCTCAGAACTCTGGTAGCCACTAGCTGGGGCCGCCCGCGGGGTCCCTCCCACTGCCCCTAGAGCCTGCCAGCCCCAGCTTTAGTGCCTGCAAGGTCCTTGCCCCCGCCCCACGGCCCCTCCCAGTGCGGGGGTTCCTTCCTCCCCAGAGCCCGGCCCCGACTTGCTCCTCCCGCACGGCCTCCCTAGGGCATCCGCTCTAAAGAGGCGCGTTGCTGCGGAGGAGGCGTTGGAATTGATCGTCCGCTGGCCATCCCATCGCAAGCTCCCAACATTTTCCTACTTAGCCCAGTGCATCCCGTTCCTGCTAGTAGAAGATTCCCCATATTTCACTGTTGCTGGACATCCCCTGAAGCTCCTCAAGAGGACCTCATTGCCAACACTGAGCTCAGCATCCCCCAAACAGGCACTTGCTTCCTGGGTTCTCAGTTCATAAGGGAATGCTACCATCACTCAGGTGTGCCCACAGTTAATTTGAGAGTCGCTCTTGCCCCCACCTTCTTCACCCCTCAATAATTCCTGTAGAATCCATCCTGAGAATCTCCCTTTAAAGATTTCTTGAATTTTCTCATCTCCACCTCCTGTGTTATCTCCTACTCATCCTTCCAGGCCTAATGGAAAAAGCTTTCCCTCCCTCCCTTCCATCTCTGTATCCTCATTATAGTTAGTACAAGTTTTTATCAGTGAGCTGATGACTCCAGGTTGAGGCCATGTATGAGTCATTTGGGTGAACCCAGAGCCCAGCATGGTGCTTGGCATAGGCAAGACATCCCTGAGAGTTTCTTTAATGGCTCTACCTACTTTGGTTGTCACTGCTCTAGTACATAATCTTATTAGCTTTCTCAATTTGCACCTGTCACTCAGCTCATCTTTTAGTCTCCAGTTTGTCTTCTTGCAACCCCTCCTCCACACAATTCACTCAGTATGATCTCTCTTTTGTTCAAAATTAACCCTATTTCCCCTTCTTTAAATCCTTCAGTAGATTTCCACCTAGAAGATCTACACAGTGACACAGGCCTGCCCTGCTCTACCCTATCTCTAGACATTTCTTCCATACCTACTCCCTCCTTTTGCCCTCCTGACACTGTAGCTTTTTGAGCATCCATGCTCTGCACTCAGGGATAGATACTCCATGCCCCATGCCCCCCAGTTCCCTTCTTTAACTTGTTAAGGACTAGCAAGCCTTCATTTTTCCTTCCAAGTCATTCTTCCTCCCCATCTCCTAGAGTCTTGAGTTTGTTGCCTCCTCTGAGTTTTCAATAGTTCCCTGGCTTCCCTCTGATCACATGTATTTTTATTGTTTGGTGAGGCATCTCTATTCAGTCACCCAGCATAAGGTCTAGCATGAAGGAAATACCAGTAAAGGAGAAGGACCTTGTGAGGGAAGCCTTAAGCCCAGTACAGGGTTGGGAAACTTCTATAGTTTGGATCTGGAATGCCCCCCAGAGGCCCAGGTGTTAGTCTTGGTGTTATTGGGAGGTGGTAGAATCTTTAGAAATTGAGGCCTAGTGGGAGATCCTCCATCACTGGGGGTGTGCCCTGAAGGGGATTTGGGGACTCCAGTCTATCTTTTTTCTTTGGCTTTTTGGGCATGAAGTGAACTGGTGAACTCCTCCTTCTCCCATACTCCTCCTCCTTCTCCCATACTCCTCCTCCTTCTCCACCCCCTGCCCTTTTGTGTGTGTGTGTGTGTGTGTGTGTGTGTGTGTGTTGCTGGGGATTTAAACCAGAGGCGATCTACCACTAAGCTACATCCCCAGTTCTTATTATTTATGTTATTATTTTGTTTTTTATTTTGAGACAGGGTCATGCTACTGACCTTGAACTTAAAGCCCTCTTGCCTTATCCTCCCAAGTAGCTGGGATTGTAGGCATGCCCTACCATAAACAAATTATGTTTGTCATAATTTGTATGTTCTCAGAAAAGGCACTTCCATTCTCTACACCTGTTTCCTTAATAATAAATTGGGGGCAATGAGTCCTAGTTTATGTGGTTGCCAGGAGGGTTAAGGGGGGTAATAGTTAAGAGGGTTAGGCACCTAGCAGGAGCTAAGTAAATGGGAATCCAAATTGGAAACCAGTACCCCCTGCTTTTAAGGACTAGTTCAACAATTTTTTAAAACTTTATTTTTGGTACTGGGGATCTAGGGATGCTGAACTACATCCTCCATCCTTTTTTATTTTGAATTTTGAGACAGGATCTTGCTACATTGCTGAGGCTGGCCTTGAACCTGCATGCCTCCTGGCTCAGCCTCTGGAGTCACTGGGATTACAGGCATGCACCACCATACCTGGCTCACTTTAACGATTTTTAAAATCTAGCAAAACTGTAACTACTACTTGCCAGGCATTGTATAAAGAGTAGGGGATGCCTAGCTAGTTCCTGGGTTACTTTCTGCTTCATTTCCTACCAGTTCCCCTTTCCAACAGCACATCCAGGGAGTAGTTAGTATTCAGTTAGCATTGTACTTTCTAAAAATAAATAAATAAATAAATAAAAGAACGACTTACAGGTCCTCGGACATATCATTCTGTGTTGTACTTCTCTGTCTTTCCTACATAGTACTGCATACCCTGCATAGTACTGAATACCCTTTCTTCCTTGTTCATCAAGTGAAATTTGCTGTTTTTCCTTCCTTTCACTGTGCTATTTTAAAAATTTATTTATACCCATGTCATAGCACTGGGCCATAATTATCTATTTGCAAGTCTAACCCCTTGAAGGCAAGGACACTGGGCTGAATATGAGTGGTACTAGATAAACCTTTGAGTAAAGGAAGGATAAGACAAGGTCTTTGCCTTGGAGGAACTCCAAGTGGAGTGAAGAGTCAGATTCATGATAGATTAAAAGTGGCCACAGTCCTTTGTAGCTTTTCCTCTTGAGAGCTGGATTTCCTCATCCCTTGATTAAGGGCTAGCTTTGTGACTTGCCTAATAGAAACTGGTGGAAATCATGTTGTGTGAGTTCCAGATCTAGCTTTGGACTTGCAACTTTGGCCTTTACCCTCTTGGTGGGACATTTCCAGGAGGCTGCTAAGAAGCCAAGAGGCTACCCGGAAGAGGACCAGGGCACTCCAATTTCCCAGACATGTCATGGGACCATTTTGGACCTTCTAGCCCAGCCAGTCCTTAGCTGAATGAGCTGCATAAGTGAGGAAATGCCCAGTAAACCCACAGAACATAAGAAATAATAAGTGGCCAATGGGTTTTGGGATAGTGAGGTGTCAATAGATGACTGAAACATACCTAAACAGTTGATCACAACATAGGGTGACAGGGGCAATAACAAGGATACAGGGGTCATGAGAAAAGACCACCAAGTCTTTTGGAGATGGTATTTGGGCAGGATGTTGAAGGATAATTAGAAATTTGATATGGTGGGGTAAAATAGCACTGTTAGAAGAAGCAGCTGTGTAAAGATAAGGAGGCAAAAAAGGAAAGGCACAGGGCGGGTGGGTAGCATTGAGTCAATGAACATAGGCCATGGAACTCATGGAGGGGAGTAGCAGAAATGGAAGCTGGAAATACAGGTTGAATTTAAATCACGGAAGGTCTTGTTATGCAGAGGATCTTGAACTTTATCTTATAGGAAGTCACTTAATTTGATTTGTCCTTTAAGAGGTAAACTTAGAGTATAGACAGGGTCTTGGGTTTTAACCTGAGAAGCATCTAGATAGGCTCTAGAGGTTTCCTCACTTCCTGAGTTAGTTGCATGTACAATGCTGTATATGAATGTGTGTGGTCATATATGTATTTTTTTAGGCAAGAAACTTTTCTGGTATTCTGTCGAGAATAAAAGAAACACCAACATTTTTGGGGTAGAACAGGGTGTGTGTGTCAAGGAATTGAGGTGATTTTTGCCTGATGGCTATTCTTTTCCTAGTTCAGCAGATGGTGAGACTGATGCTATGAGAGAAGTAAGGCCTATAAAAGCAGGGCTTTGCTTAGCCTTTGCAGTGAAACTCTCCAGGACAGAGCCTCGTCTTCCTCTCAGACAAGGATGCCCAAGAGGTCATTTCTCTACCTCACATCAGGGTTTTCTAGATCAGGGCAACGTCTCCTTGGGGGCTGACTGGGCTGCTGCTCTCAAATCAGGATTCATGAGGGTGGGGCTTCCTCTCCAGCACTGGCACTTTGGGCTACTCAGTTCAAGCTCTACACAAAGGCATTTATTGGAGGAGGTGCCAGTGGAGGCTGGTGTCAAGCCCACACTTGGCACTCCACTCTCCAAGCTCTGCACCCTGATTCCAGGCTGTGTCAGCTGGGAGGACAGAGTGCCTGAGAGGACATGTTTCTCTAGTTCCCACCAAGGTTTGGTGTGAGCCAGCAGGGACCCTGGCTCTCCACTGCAGCTTATCACTCCCTACTGTTTTGCTCTCCACCAGAGCAGGGCTGTGTTTCCCAGTTCATATTGGGGATCCCTCAGATGCTCTCCTGCCATTTAGATAAATTTCCTGGAGCAGGCCTTGTTTTCTTCTTTCTGACAAGGGTGCCCAAAGGCAGGGCTCTACCTCTTAGGTAAAAACTTCTGAGGGAAGTTCTTTCGCCTTCCTACACAAAGAAGTGCCATCTATAGCTAAGCTGTTATCCTTAGGCTTCCTTCGTTTTTTGCTCTGATCTTTTAGGACTGTGTGATGACTCCCTTCCTGTTTGCCCACAGGCAATATCTACCTGTTTCTCTATACCGGCCTGATACCAAGTTTTGGCAGGATTGACTGTTGATTTGCTGAAGAGATCCTGCGTGTGTTCCCCACCCCCACTCCCCCAGCAGGGATTGAACCACTGAACCCAAATCCCCAGCCCTTTTTATTTTTATTATTACTTTTTATTTTGAGACAGCATCTTGCTAAATTACTTAGGGCCTCACTAAGTTAGTGCGGCTGGTCTTAAATTTGTGATCCTCCTTCCTCAGCCTCCGGAGTTGTTTGGATTATAGGTGTGTGCCTCCATGCCTGGCTACACATCTTTCTTTCGAAGACTAAAATCTTCAGTGATTCTAGCCTATGTCTCTGGCTTTCTTATAAAGCAAAACTCCCTAGGATACTTCCTGGTGGATAGGACACTTGAGAGGTACTCTGAGCCCAGCAGACCCCAGGGGACCTTGGCATCTTTCCTTAAGAACCATCCATCTTTAAGATACATCCATCAGTGGCACCTGGGCCTTCTGAGTTTACTTAGACACAAGAGGGAACCAAACACAGTTCAGTCCTCTTCTCTGACCTCCCTAGGAGGGGAAAAGCTAGCAACAAGCCTGGTCTTGAAGCTCTCATCTAGATGAGCTTATCTCTCATGGCCACCTGCTACTCCCTCCTCACCTGGTATCTGTCTGAGTGGTGCAGATCATCAGTGGCAGATGAATGTGGTGATGCTGTTGGAGATTCTCCTTCCCTCTTGATGGAAGCAGACAACAGGAGGGACTGGAAGAAGAAAAAGGACAAGTGGCCTCAGACCAAATGGGACCTGTAGTCAGTCCCCTGGAGTTACCAGTCCTGTAGAGCTTTTGGGAGTGAAGCAGGAAGAAGTAGGGCAGAGGGACAGAAGACCACCTTTGAGATTCTGAAGACATATGGGCAGGCGAAGGAGTATGGTTATGGGAGAGAATGGTTGATTTTAGGTCTAGGTATAGACTCCCCCCCACCCCAGAGCATCCAAACCTCCATCCCTGCTGCAGTTAATCTTTGCCTCAGGGAGCTGACACTCTCAGTCCACTCTCTGTGGGCTGAACAGTGGGCAGAACCTGCTTTATTCTCCCTTAGAGAGCAGACACTCTGAAACCCCCATGAAAGGTTGGGGGTAAAACCACTTATCTACCACACTGCCTGCCCCTAATACAGGCTGATGGCAGCCCTCTATGGAGACAGTAAATTAAATAGTATGTATGAGTTTCCTGCGTGCAGCTAGGGATGTACGCTGGGTCCATTTATCCCTGTGCTGTGGCGATGACCCCAGCAAAAACCCCAGCAAAACTAATCCCCCCATGTCAATCCTGCACGGCCTCTTCTACATACGCCTGCAGTTTAGATTAATAAACTGTCTACTTTAAATTGTTTGCGAGCACCACAATTCTAAATACCACATGGCACATTCAGCCTGAGAGCCAGCTCTTGCCAAGGCCTTGTTCAGCTGCAAACTGGGGGCCCAGAGGCCTAAAAGCAATCCATACTTCCTCCCCCCACCTTCTCCAGCCTGCACAGCTCTGAGAAGGAAGCATACAATTCCCTAGGAGTCCTCCCCAGCCTAGAAAGCCATGCCAAATCGCCAGTGACAGCCCAAAGAAAGCAATTTGGGAAAGATGGAGCAACCATTTATCCTTCATCTCCAACTGAGCCTTAGGATGTGACCCGCATGCCGTGGCCATGTTGCACATCCTCAGGCAAGGGCTCTGGGAAGGGAAGGGGCAGCTGCTGATCTGGCAGGGATCCCTGACTCGCCCACGGCTCAGAGAGGAGGCTGCAGAGAGCCTGGAGTGGGATTCCCTGCAACTGGCAGCTCCTTTTTCACCCACCCAAGCCCAAAAAGAGGCCTGTGGGCAACTCAGCCCCAGATCAGAAAGAAGGTGATGTCAGGCAATGTCCTTCTCCTCTGGTCCCAACGCTGAGGAGGGTGAACAATGTGGGTCCCCCACCATGAAAAACTCATGCTTGTGTGCACTTTCTCTCTCTCCCTCCCTTCCTTCCTCTCTCTTTTTCTCTGGGTTAGAAGCCCTGAGAGGCCTCAGCATTACACCTGGGGCAAGCAGAATAAAAAAAGGTCACTGGTGCTTTTTAAACATGGACCAAAAAGCAGTAAAATGTGTTTTGAAAAAAAAATCTCGGCATTAAATCATGACTTTTTGCCTGGCTCTTCGCCTCATTAAAAGTGGCCTTTTGGAAGGTAAAATTATCATTGTAAGCGATAAGATCTTTAAGAAAATAATTCACGGCTTCTTCACCCTTTAATATGATAGCCGCCACCGGCTAATTTTTTTCTTAATGGCAACGAGGCCATCAATCTTGTCTAAGGCCTCCTCGCCCTCTCCTCCTCCTCCCTCCCGCCTTCTCCCTATCTTCCTAGTCTCTTGCTTCAACCTTCTGCCTCCTACCTCTTTCCCCTATGACCTGCTTCCCTAAAGCTGAGGTCAAGGCCAAGGATAGGTCAGGAACTGTTCAGCTGTGAGGATTAAGCGTATATCTGGAAGTGGGTGAGCAAGTGTCTCTTGTCTCATCTGGTGGCCACTCTTCCTGTGTATGTGGTTGTGGGAATGTGCCCAAGTTTAAGACTTCCTGTGTGTGTATTCTGACCAGGCTTTGTGTATGGGTCTGCATATGTGGGAGGTAGGAATGGATGCAGATTTTCAGGATTTGGCCTTAGAATATTTGGCCTTTCTGGTGTCCAAGTTCCCAAACCTGCCAGCCATGCTCAGATGTCAGATGTCACTGGTGTATCGGCCAATGTGCAAGTTTTGTCATGACCTTCCTTAACCACACCATTCAATGCTGCAGGCTGGGCTGAGCTTGGCCAGTGTGGCTCCCTACCTCTGTGAGTTGCAGTTGCCTGGCTTTCCCACCTTTCTCTTTGGGGCTGGCAGGCCTTTGCCTCCTTGGCCAGGGCTTGCACCAGTCCAAAGCTGGGCTCAGTTCTCTGCTTCTCCTCTTCCAGCTGACTGCAGCTGAGAGACTTCTAAAATGAAGGTGCCAAGTTCACCTTTATCCTTTGTAAAGGCCTGCAGAATAGTGAGGCCAACCCTGCAGAAGTGAAACCTATCACTTTGGCTCTTTTTCCCAAAACGACCCTCTCAGAGGTCACCAATGACTTTAAGTCTTCCAAATACAGTGGGTCCCTCACCAGCCTTTCCCTTTTGCATTGCTGAGCACCCATACATTCCAAAACATTTTTTTCCTTAAGATCTCGGGATAATATGTTATCCTGTGGTCCTCCTAACACACTAACTGTCCCTCCTCTGTCTCCTTCCCAGCCTTCTGGACCTCACCTTGACTGGAAGTGCAGGATTCCTGAGATTCCCTGAGCTTCAACACCCACACCTCACTCCCTATAATATGCACTAAGAGGGGGTTATTTTGAAAACTTGTAAGAAGGGCAACCATATGCCGGGGGTGGAGCAGGGGATACTTATTGGTAAGGGCTTAGTGTTCCTCTCGAGGTCCTCATCCCTTCCAAATCATCATCTTTGGAGAAGAAGTACCATCTTCTTCTGTAGGGAGTTCTCAGCATAAATTATGTTATTATACTAAGTTTCTCTGGCCCCTCCTTTGAGACAGATACTCGCCCTTCATGTTTCCTTTCTCCATCTGATGCTTTCAAGGTTCTCTTCCATAATGTGTGTTTAGAGGGGCAGACTGTCTCCTTCGATCACCAACATCCTCTCTGGTTCCTTATTGCATTGCACATACACCCAATGGTCTGGCTTCTAAGGCCTTGCACTGTCTTTAACTCAGTTTCTATATTTTTCTTCACCTGCTACAGCTCATCTTCCTCCTTTTAGTCTCCCAGCCTTAGTGTTTGGGTTGCCCATATCCCCAAGCCACTCTTAACTCTGATCCCTCTCCTTCCTCCTAGGAGGAAGTCAGATGAGCATATCCTCACTCACACAAAGACACCCCCATCCCCACACCACACACACAGTAGCTCTAGGCCTTAGGTTGATGTTCAAACCCAGGAGACATTGGGTATCCAGGAGGAGCTCCTTTCTCTCAGGAAGAACCAGATCTGGGTAGAATTAGGTCAGGATGGACAGGAGGAAAACATAATTGACCACCTACCTTGGGGGTGCCTGGAGCCATGGCATCCTTCAGAAGGGAATTCTTGCTGCCAAGAAAGAAGAAAACAGGGTTGATCGTTATACCTGCTGCCCAGGATATGTAAAGCTAAAGTACCAAGAAGAACCTAAGAGAGATGGTATAGCCAGCCTTACCCAGCCAGCTTAGCCAAGTACCACCCAACCTATTCTACACAGTGGCCTGGCCTACCTTATCAGCCTTTATCCGGGGCCAAAGGCCATGCTGATCACTGGTAGAGAGTTACACATACAAGGCATGGGAGACTCCTCAGTGGATCTGAGGAAAGGAACTTATACCTGACTCCTGGGATTAGCCCTAAAAATTCTGCCTGCCTAGGAGGCTTCCTTTCTTTCCCCACGCCCTGTCCCCAGCCTGTTCTTATCTCCTATGGGATTGGGGTGATGAAGCTGACATGGCTCTTGTCAATTCTCCCTCCAACACGCTGCAAACTGTGTTAGGCCAGGAATGATCTCCCCCTGATTCAATTTGTCAGCCCCAGGCCCTCCGGCATCGGGCGCGGTAGGCGGGCGGGAGCTGGGCCCTGAAATATGGTGGGCAGCTCAGAGCAGGCGGGGGCCGGGGCGGGAGGTGATGGATGGGCTGTGGGGGAGGCGAGGACTGTGTTTAATAACAAAATTGGTATGCAAGGCCACATCCCGCGCTAAGCATGAGTGATCCAGAGCCACAAAGTATTACAAATCCCCGCTAAACAGATGCTGACAATGGAACAAGACGTATCAAATCAGATCCACTTCAGAAACATTAATATCCCTGTTCCTGTCCCTCCCTGCCTGCTGCCCCCGCTATGCTCACCACATCTGTGCTCACACATTTGCTTGAGTGCACACACACACACACAAATACATGTATACAGAGGTGCTGGCCAATACATGTACGAAGGCAGATGCAGCCCATTTTTATAGGGTCTCCACATAGACACACATACATGTGGAGCACATCCATGGAAACATCCAGAAGGCACAAAAGATATACACACATCCAATGCAGAATATGTGAGATGTATATGAATATACTAAGTTTGTTTACCTAGGGAATACCAACAAGAGCTTGGCTAGTATGCACAAGGCCCTGGGTTCAATCCCCAATACCCCAGGATGGCTTAAAGAACCCCAAAAAACAAAAAACAAAATAAAACAAAAAAACATAGGAAACACCAACAGATGTGCTTAGACATCCACAGGGTCAGACTTAGACACACCCAATGTGCAAGTAAAACACAAGCAGATTTGGATAAAGTAGTGACCTCAATGATGGGGAGGGCTGTTTGCCAGTACAGGGAGTATTTCTGTGTGTGTGTGTGTGTATGTGTGTGTATTGCAGTGCTGGGCATAAAATCTAGGGTCTTACATATGCCAGGCAAATGCTCTACTATTGAATTAAACCCCCAGTCCCTGGAGATAGTTTTGATTGTTGAAACTTGGGCGGGGAGAAGGGGATTACTACTGGCATCTAGTGGGTAGAAGAAGCTAAACATCCTACAGTATCATGGACAGCTCCTCACGATACAGACTTATCTGACCCAAAATGTCAATAGTGCTGAGGTTGGGACACACATATCCACAGACTATAATGCTGCCAATAGGCACATATACATATGCAGTTACACCTAGAGAGTGCATACAACACAGGGCTGCAGGGTCATAATTCCAGAGATGTGGCCATAAAGACAAATTCAATGTGTGGAAAATCTGCTCATGCACACAGGTCCACATAAACATGCACAGGTAAGACATCCACAGGCACTGACACAAACCAAGATGCACAGTCATCTCCAGAGGTACACACATATGGGCATACATACAAACACACATATACCACAGTGCAGAGGCCCTTGGCTCAGCAATAGGGTAAAACCAAGGTCTGAGTGTAAGAAAGAGCTATCTACCAGTCAGATCACACAGAGGGGGCATCGTAGACTAAGAAGGACAGACAGAAAAGGTCCCATTCAATTACCTTTCATTCCCGTCCATTTTAGGCCTTGATCTAGGCATTGGAGATACAGAGGGGAAACTGAGCTAC
Organism: Marmota flaviventris; assembly: GCF_047511675.1. Taxonomy (NCBI): domain Eukaryota; kingdom Metazoa; phylum Chordata; class Mammalia; order Rodentia; family Sciuridae; genus Marmota; species Marmota flaviventris. The sequence goes on along the minus strand of NC_092507.1, from coordinate 34,322,197 downwards.
TCTCAAGGAGCAACTTGTTGGTGAGTTCATGACTTTTATCATTACTATACTCTTCAATTCACTCAGTAAGCAAGTACTAATATCACCTTTCTGCCTACATAGTGAGGCATCTAATGTATACAGTGTGTTTACTAGGCCCTATCCCCAACTGGGATATAAGTAGTATCTAGTTGGATCAAGTAAGAACAGAAAAGGAAAGAATGAACAATTATTGTACACCCACTATATATCATAGTTACAGGCTTCCCTGCACCTCCACAGACACTGGGGATTGAACCCAGGAGTGCTTTACCCCAGAGCTACATCACTCCTTTTTTGAGACAAGGCCTCACTAAGTTACTCAGACTGGCCTCAAACTTGTGGTCTTCCTACTTCAGTCTCCTGAGTTGCTGGATTTCAGGTGTGCAACACTGTGCCTGCCTAAGACACAGGCTTTGAATGTCTTATCTCACTGAATCTTCACAAAAACTTTACAAAGTTGACTAATGAGTTATGTGACAACTTTGTGTTCACAGTCTGTGGAGGGTTTGGGATTTGAATTTGTATCTGACCAAATCTGAAGTGTTGGTTTTCATTTTATTTATTTTTTGAGACAGGAAAGGAGGAGTCTTGTTACATTGCCGAGGCTGGCCCTGAGTTCCTGGGCTCCTGAGATCCTGCTGCCTCAGCCTTCTAAGTAGCTGGGACTACAGCCTCCATGCTCACACAAAGTGTTAATTTATATATATTTAGTTGTTGATGGACCTTTATTATTATTTTTAAATTTGTTCACTTATATGCGGTGCTGAGAATCAAACCCAATGTCTCACACATGCTAGGCAAGTGCTCTACCACTGAGCTACAACCCTGGCCCAGAGTGCTTATTTTTATATATATATTTAGTTGTAGTTGGACTCAATACCTTTATTTTATTTATTCATTTATTTTTATGTGGTGCTGAGGACTGAACGTAGTGCCTCTTGCGTGCTAGGTGGGCGCTCTACTGCTGAACCACGACCCCAGCCCCCAGAGTGCTCATTTTTAATTGCCCACATCATCTTTCTAAGGATATGCAGGGCTCAGGCTTATTTGCAGAACTCTGAGTTTTTTTCTCCTCTGCTTGCTGTGTCGCTTTGGGGATGGTCTTACTGACCCTGGGCTTCACTTTGCTGATAAATAGATTTGGGCCATTCAGGGTCAGGATGTCCAGCCTCTTACTTGGTCAAGTTCATGTTCTGGATCTTTTCCTAGCAATGCTCTTTCCTTTCCTTGCATGGAGCTCATACCAGCTCCTATTCTTTCCCTTGCCCTGAGCAAGGGCCCCTCCCTACCTTTCCTCCATCAACCCCATCACCTCCAAGTTTGTTTGGTCTCCCAGAGACTGAGGAGTCTGGTGAGGGGCCTGCCTTGGAAAGAAAGGTCTGTGCTCTGGGAGCTGTTGGCAGCCCAGCTCCCGCCCAGTCCATCAGCTCTGCCTTCTGTCCCTCCCTGTTTCCACAGCCCACCCTCAACGATTTCCTCCCTTGCTCAGCCACTCGCTGCCTAGTGATCCATGGGTTTTAAATTATAACTGGGACCCAGGAAATGCGTTCCTAAGTACAATATTCATGGGCTGGGCTGACACTTTTAATTAAGGTGATTTACACTGAATTATCCTTGGAAATAAAGAAATGGTGCACTGCCCGGGAATAAACCATCATCACCAGCCGCCTTTGTAAGTTACACTTCGTTTTAATCTATTTGGGGAATTGTTTATCTAGTTCATTACCCAACCAAACACCGAGGCCGGCCTTAAATAAGGCTTAAGTGGGGGTGAGGGCACTGCCATCTCTATAGCCCGCCTCTCCTCCAGAGTCACCCAGCCTCCATTGGCTTATTTCAGTTCTCTTAGAGCTCTGCCCAAAGAGGTAGTTCTCCAGCCCAGAGGCCAGCTCTCATAGTGACTCTAGAAGCCTCCGAGAGAAGATCTCTGAGCTCAGGCCCCAAGAAGCCAACCTGCACCTTCAGCTTTGTGCAATCTTGTCATGACTAAGGCTGTTTCTTTCCTCTGGGTGGAAACTCCTGCCTGAGGGCCACAGAGAGGTCTGGGACCTGTTCGTCCATCTTCAGCTCCCATCTATGTTCCCGCTTGTCTCTGTACACATGCAGTTCCTACCCTATCACCACCCCAGAGGTGTCTTAAGCTCAGCTTGCCCAGAACCCTGCCTGTTGCTTCCTCCTCTCTTCAGTCACTTGTTTCTCTGCTACCACCACCCTCTCAATCATCCAGGTCAGAAAGTTTTCTCCAATTAAGTACTCCAGTTAAGTCTTCTGACTTCTTCGTCCTCCAGGTGTCTCACCATCCCTTCTCCTGCATCCCCACCGCTACTGCCATTGTCCTAGGGCAGGCTCATCAAGCATCCTCTGCACCTGGCCCAACCTCCTCATTTGCCTCCCTGCTTCTGCCCCCAGTCCATACATGCCACTGGCTTCCAGAGCATTTCTTCTGCAGCCCATCTTGCTCTGAGAGAGCTTCCTCCTGGCTCACAAATATTCTCATTACTGCTACTACGTTTAGGACTCCTTCCAGCATGGAATCTGTCCTCAACCGAACATTGTCCTTGTTCTATCTGCTAAATCCTGGGGTCTAAAGGAGCCCTTGTGCAGGACTGAGGAAAGACGGGTGAGGAGGGTGTGTGAGCATTGTCTCTGATCTCAGATGTAAAAATGTTTTGAAAAGTCTATGTGCTGTGCCAAAGGAAGTTCTGACTACTTTTTCTGGGAGGTTCTGGCTGGCCATGTACCCGTGGGAATGGGCATATTTGGGAAGGTGGTTCTTTCAAGGTTGTGTGAGCACATTTATGTATGTGGGAATGAGATTTATGCGCACACCTATGTGTTGTGCCTGTGTTTGTGAAGGGTAAGTTCCCTGATTTTCCTGTGGGCCCCTGGGTGTGACCAAAATAGCATCTGGTTGCCAAAGAGGCCTGCTTTGTGCTGTTGGGTTGACAGAAATGATGGCAGAACAGCCCCACCTGGAGAGCCACTCAAGCAGAGCCACGTGGGAGAGAGGCACTCACCCAGGTTGATGCAGGGCACCCTGGCAGCAGCATCCAAAGATTCAGGAGTGGGCCAGCCTAAGGAAAGTTCCCAGAGGCAAAGAAGACAAGGCAGGGTGAGACAGGGAAAGGGTCAGTTGGAAAGCAGAAGGCAAGGGCTATCAGGGGTAAGAAGAGAGAGGAGCAGCTGGGAGAGGGAACAAGGGGAAAAACAAGAGAGAATTGGAGAGCTGGGGAGGAGGCCTTGGTCACAGGCTGTAGATGGCGTATGCCCGCGGTTGGGCTCTGCCCTCTTATGGGACTCAGTTTCTCCATCTGTGAAATGGCCACTCTAAGGTCCCTCTCTGTCCAGATGTCGATGTTGGGAGAAGAAAGGTGGGCACATGTGTCAGAGGCCTTGGTGTCTCATCTTTTCGCAGCCTCTTTTGCTCTCCTTCTGTCCTCTGGAGAGCTGGCAGGGGCGGGGCAAGGACAGCCAAGGCTGGGGCTCCCTCCGCGCCACCCGCCCCGCCCAGCGCACGCACGCAGCCCGTCAGCCCGGAGGGAGCTGACACGCTCCTTGGGAATTTATCACGCACCCAATTACAATGTTAATTGGCAAGTTCCTGAAATCAATTAATTCGCAAATTTTTTCCAATTAAAAATCCAGATAAATCACGAGGGCGGCGGCGGGCCGGTCCAGCCTGCAGTCCAGTGGGCGCAGCGGCCGCAGGGAGGGGAGCGCGGGCGAGGAGAGGGGAGGGGGCGGCGGGCGCGGCTGCCCTTGAACGCCTTTGCCGGCCGGTCCGACTGTCAGCACGCCGGGCGCGGCGGGGCCGAGACAGATAAAACCATCGACCCGTCGCCGCCAGCGCTTCGGCTTTATCGATCCGACGGGAATTTCACTTGCTGTGCAGATCCCGCTGTCCGGCTGTCAGACACCCGCTGGTGGGGAGGGGGGGCGTGCCGGGGGCACAGGGCGGCGTGGGCGAAGGGGGTGCTGGGCAGGACCCGGACGTGAGGGGACTGATGCTGGGGACATCAGCAAGACACAGCCAGAGGGGCAGGAAGCAGATGCGGGGTGGGGAAAGGTACAGGGGTTTAGGGTGTGCAGAAAGGGGATGCTCCTGGGAAGACGTGGGGGATGAGGGATTGTGCAAAGTCCTGGATGGAAGTCGAACTAGGAAGGCTTTGGGCATTAAGGGATGGCCTGGGCAATACAGGTGTGTGTGTGTGGTGGGGGGATCCCAATGAGGAGGCAGAAAGAGAGTTCCCATTCTCCAGACCCTTGGGTACACTGCCTTTACCAGACTCTGCAGGTCCCTCCATCTCTGCCTCTGTTTTCAGTTTCCTGAGACATCCTTCATTGAGAGCAAATTACACAGAACTCTTCCTGGACAGCGAGGTATGGCACTCAGCAGCAGGATGTTTCTTTCACTTTCTACCCCTGGCAGGTCAGTCTTGGTTGTGTAAGTGTTTGGGGGAGGTGGCATTAAAAGCACAGGCACCGGAGTCAGATTTCTTGAGTTGGAATTCTATCTTTACCACTTATTAACTGTGAAGTCACTTAACCTTTCTGTTTCCTCATCTGTAAAATGGGTAATAATTAGAGTTATGTACCACATAATGATGTTTTGGTCAATGACCCACTGCATGTGTGGCAGTGATCACATATTATATCACCTTGTGATATTGTAGCCATCTCAGTCCTGTAAGTGCATTTTATGATGTTTGCATGACAAAAATGACATTTCTTAGAACACATCCCTATCATTAAGTAATATACAACTGTACCACTTACCCCAAAGTGTTGCTGTGAAGATTAAATAAATTAAGGCAATGTAAAGTAGTTGGCACATAGTGAATGTTCAATAAGGATTATTATTAGTAGTAGTAGTCTTCTTTGGGGGTTTTAAAGTATGCCCACAAACTCTTTTGATACTCCTCCTTTCAAGAAGCAGAGCTTATAGAGCTTAATTTTCCTCCCTTGAGGGACTGGGCTTGGTGACCTGCTTCTATTGAATAGAATAGCATATAGGGGAAGCGATAATGTGTGAATTCCTAGACTATGAAAGGCATTGTGGCTTCCCTTGGATCACATGTTTGTGGGAATTCAACTGCCATGTCAGAGGGAAACTCAAGCATCCCTCAGAGAGACCTACATGTCAAGGAACTGAGGTGTCCTGCCAACAACCATGTGAGTCCGCCATGTTAGAAACAGATCCTACCATCCCAGTCAGATTTTCAGATGACCACAGCCTTGATTAACATCTTGAGACTGTAGCCTCATGAGACGCCTCATGAAACCAGTAGCCACAACTACCCACAACCACTCAGCTAAGCTGCACTAGAATTGATGACCTACAGAAACTGAGATTATAAATGTTTTAAGCCACTAGATTTGGGGATAATTTGTAACATAGAAATTGACAACTACTACTTCTTCCTTCAGTGTTCTTTCCTCAGAGCTGGGCACAGTGGCACATGCTTGTAATCCCAGCTACTAGGGAGACTCAGGCAAGAGGATTACAAGTTTGAGGCCAGCAAGGGTAACTTAGTGGGAGCTTGTCTCAATATAAAAAGGGCTGGGGATGTACTTCAGTGGTAGAACACCTCTGGATTCAATCCTTTGTACCTACACACACACACACACACACACACACACACAGCCTCCTCCTTCAAGAAGCCTCCTTTACTTTGTGCTGGGTTCGGTGCCTCCATGATACCCCCACAGCTCCAGCTTTTCCCATATAGCAACTTCTTTGCCTTGGGGTTTGTAGTGCCTGACTCTGTATTCTCATATTCTGAGCTTCCCAGGACAGGGACCATTTTGGATCTTTTGCACCCTGCATGGGAGGTTAGGTGGGAGAGTAGAAGGAAAGCAGATCATTCAGGTTTGATGACTTGAACTAAACAAAAAGCAGTGGGATAGGGAGAACCCCCTGTTCTCTTCTACGATATGACCTTGCCACTCCTCCCATCAAAAGGGGCACTTTTCCTTTTTCCTTGCATCTGGGTGGGCTAATACTGCCTTCATCAATAGAGTACAGTGGAAGTGACATTAAATGACTTCTGAGGCTAGGTTATAAAAGGTGATTTAGCTTCCATCTCATTGGCTGGGACATTTGCTTTTGGAGTCCTAAAAATCTACCTATCCCAAGGTTATTAAGCTGAGAAAGGCCAGGTCATATGGGAAAGTCATGTGCAGGTGCTTTGGTCCCAGCCCCATTTGAGGTCCCAGCTGATAGCCAGCATCAACCTCCAGATGATCCCAGCTCCCAGCCACTGAATCTTTCCCTAGACCTCTGGAGCAGACACTATCCCCTCTGTGCCCTGTCTGAATTCCTGACCCCACAGATTACACAAGCATAATGGAATAGCTGCTTTATATTGTTAAGATTTGAGATAAGTTTTTATACCTCTCCTCTGCTCCCCTCAGGGTCCAGCTCCTCCTCAGCGTCCTTGAGGAGGTTCAGCCTCCTGTCTATGGGGTGGGAACATACCTGAGCACATTCTCAAGATTGTTACCTCCCAGTCCTTGAGATTGATGGAGATGGTACTGCTCACTCTCCTGGAAGGCAGAACCAGGCTGAACTTCTGATGGGGCTGCCAGGTCTCATACCAGCTTCTTTATTCTGCCCCGAAGCCTTACATGGCAATAGTAAGCCTGGGGCAGTAACTATGGCAGTACTAGGCCTAGGGCAGTGACTCACTCCTTTCCAACTCCTCTTCTTATCTTTGAGGCTGGGGCCCAAGGGGTCACTCTCCAGTACCATTCAGCTGGAGGATCTGAGGATTGAAAGCTGAGTGGTGGAGAATGACAGCAGGATCCTGGCTTCTCCATAGAGGCTGGGGTGTGGCCAGGTGGCTACTCCTGAAACCTGGTGGCTGGAGCTTCAGTGAAATCCTCCAGTGTGCAGGCTCCCCACAGGGGACTTACCTGGTGGGCAGCTGGGCCAGCTGCTCCAGTTCTTGTTCCATATGTTCTTGTAACTCGCTGGGCCTCAGCAGGACCTGGCAGATGGGGCAGATCGGGGCCTGGCTGTCAAACAATGCTGCTGCTTTCTTCTTACCTGGCAGGCGAAGGATAGACACGCATTAGCTGTTCCAGTCCCTATAGGAAAACTCAGCCATATTGGCTACCACCCCCTAGGGCTTCTTCTTCTTTTTAAAATATTTTGTATTAGTTATTGATGGACCTTTGCTTATTTATTTGCTTATATGTGGTGCTAAGAATCGAACCCAGTGCCTCACACGTGCTAGACAAGCGCTGTACCACCGAGCCACAACCCCAGCTCCTCCTAGGGCTTCTTGATCTAGAAGAGTGGTGAGTCGGAGGGTCTGAGAGCCCACAAACATCACTCATTTTTGAGCTCCAGATGCTGTGGCCATAAATGGTGCCTCCTCAGCTAGCTGCCCCTCTTGGAAGTCTATTGGGACACAATGCTCTGTGCAATCAAACTTGATCACTCCATTTCACACATGTTTAATCATACCATCACCCAGAATATCTATCTAGATGTTCCCTGACTTTCTCCTTTCCTCATTGATTTCACAGTTATCAGATCTGGAGAAGAAAGACAAGAGGGAGAAAGGAGAATGGTTTCTGCAGTCATTCAACAACTATTCCCTCATACTCACTCCAAAATAGACATGTGCAGAACAGTGTCATCCTAGAATGGAATCAGATCTAGTCCCTGCCCTTGAGGACCTTGCAGTCAAGTGGGAAAGACCAACAGAGTCTAGGTGATTTCCAGAGCAGCATTCTCTCATTTTTTTACTTTTCCTCAAGATTCTGTCCTTAACTTCTGCTCTCCTCATTCTGCGTGCTGAATGCTATAGTTTATTCTATAGCTATAATTCCTACCCATGTCCTATTGACTGCAGATTCTGTATTTCTACCCCAGATCCCTCCAGACCCCTATATCCAAATATATAATGAACATCAATGCCTGAATGTTCCAGAAATATCTGAAACTCAACAATTCAAATTGAGTTCTTCAACTTCTTCATTCCTTGCAAACTTACTCCTCCTTTAGCAGAGCCCATCACTGTAAATGATACCTTTATTAATCTACTCACCCAAGCCAGTAATAGCCTCACCATCCACTCCTTCTCTTGCCTTTCCACCTCTTGCACACTTAACTACCAAGTCCTGACCAGTCTACTTTAATATTCCTGGAATCTATAGTCTTCCCATTCAGGTCTCACTATTTCTTCCTTGGACAACTTCATTGGCCTCTGTAGGTCTCACTGATTCTGAGTTTTCGTCTCCAAAATATCCTTTAAGTTGTGTATATCCCCAATATATGAGTATATTGGGAGCCACCTGGGAGCCTGAACTCTATTCCTGCTTGGTTACTAACGATATCCAGAATAAACTAAGCTAGGAAAGAGCCCTCTGTTTGCTTAGTTTACCCCTCTTGGGATGTCTAAACCCATCCAGTGTTTTCTCAGCCTCTGCTTACAAGCATGAGGATTGAGGAGCTAGAAACATCTCTAGCTATCCATGGATAGCTGTAGGAAGGACTTTTTTTTTCCCTTTTAACATTGGGGAAGACACTCAGAGCCTTGTACATGCCAGGCAAGTACTCTACCACTGAGCTACCTCCCCAGCCCTTTATTTTGAGACAGGGTCTTGATAATTTGCCCAGGTTGGCCTGGAATTTGTGATTTGCTTGCCTTAGCCTCTCAAGTAGCTGGGATTACAGGCACATATCACCTTGCCCAGTTTTAAAAGGATTTCTTTAGCTTGACCCCAGTTCTTCCTCCTTGCTGCTTCTTCCTATTGGTACCTGGAGAGGTTCAAAATCAGTTTGGGAAGATAAAAATCATGCCAGTGATGACCAAGATGGTCACCTGGGTAGGGTTGGCAGGTTAAATACAGGATGCCCAGTGAAATTTGACTTCATATAAGCAACAAATGATTTTGTAGTATGAGGATGTCCCAAATATTGCATGGGACATATTTATACTAAAAACCATTTCTTGTTTTTCTAAAATCAAATTTACCTCTAGATTTCTTTCCTATATTTTTATTTGCTAAATCTAGCAATCTTATACTTGAGTATAATTTCAGACTGAGTGCAAGAACCTACCTCCCTTTGACGCACTCTGAGCAGGATTAAAACTTCTCTGGAGGCCCAGGGAGAGTCATATGAGGGCTCAAAGGAAGGAGCAATTCATTCTGAGTGTGTTTTGGGGAGTGGAAACAGAGAGAAGGCTTAACTAAAGAAATGAAATTTAAGTTGCAGCTTAGAAGTATACCAGACAGGGAATGGGAGCAAATGAATGAATAAATTAGTAAGTTGTAATTTCCTTGTAGACAGGAACCATTTCATATCCATTTGTATACTTACAGACAATTTATAGCAGGCTGTGCATAAACTAGATGTTCAGTGATGAAGCAAAAGAAAGGAAGAGGAAGGGAAGGAATAACCATCAGAGTGTCCTAGAAGTCAGATAATGTTTGCAGAGCTAGGATGTTAGCTGTGGAGGCTTTATGTATGTCAGGGTGGTATAGGTGTGGCCCAGCCTGCATGGCTAGGTCTCTGAGGAGGGGAACAGATCCTACTGTCCTGTGCTTTGGTGGCTGGGCCTCAAGTGTTCAGGGGACAGCTGGAGTGCAGCTCTGAGTAAAGGAAGTAGGTGTGGCCCCGGTGAGAGGTGGGAAATGAGGATTCTAGTCTCAGTTCTGTTCCTTGTTTCATTCAGTCAGAGACTCTCAGAGATGAGTGAAGCCCTAGGAATTCTCTCAGCTATTATCTTTATTCTACAGATGGGGAAATTGAGGCTTAGAACTGGACAGGGACTGCTGAACTTGGCTTTTGATTCCATGGCTTCATTTATGTATTAATTCAGCAAATGTTTATAAAATAACCATTTTATGTCAGGCATTGGGGAGACTGGAGTTCAGAGATAAGTAAAACACATTCTTAGCCTCTAGGAGATCACCTATTAGTGGGAAAGCAGGAACGATGAGGGATGCTGTGGAAGGGCAGGTGGCCAGAGGGAGGGTTGGTAGGAATGAAGGCAAAGGTGATGCTTAAGGGGTGGCATGAAGGATAAGTAAGGGAAAGTTGACCAGGTTGTTGGAATAGCTCATTGCAGCAGGGTCTGAGGTTTAAAAGGAGAAATGGTGAGAGAGAAGGATGGTAAAAGGAGGATCCAGGATATATGGTCTGAGCTGAGGTGGAAACTTCAGGGGTTCAGGTCCTTTTTTCCTAGATACCAAGTTTGACTCTTAGGGCTTCCTGGGGCTCAGATTCCTCTTCCCATATTTGGAGGCCAGGCATCAGCATTCCCAAATACCTGTTCTCATTTCATTTGCTTTGCTATCACTAGACAGTCTGCTTTTCTGAGCTTGGCCTCAGTTTTCCTGTGGGGACAATGGGCCTTCTTGGCTTCCAGCTTCAGGAATAATACTGACAGGGATCAGCGGAAGAATCCTATAGTCTGTGCCCTCCATCCCACCTCCATTTTCTCAGGGGTTAGAGTGGCAGGTGTCAGCATGGCCACGGCCCCCTGCTTCCCCTCCCCCGCTGTGTTCCCTATAATTTTATATTGAGACCTGTGGTCATGACGTGGATTTTACTGCATTAACGACATGGCCTGCCCAGGTTTAATGACAAAATCCATACTCTGGCCCTGGGCCTGCTCCTCGTTTGCATAATTCCCAGAATACAGCTCCCTGAAGCTTTTGACCTGGGCCATTACAGTGGCCATAAAATGGGCCATAAAACCGCTGGGGATGGCCAAGAGGAGGGGGCTGTGGTCTTGCTGGGGTGGGAATGAAGCCCTCAACCCTCTACTCTTCATAGGCTTGGGTGGAGGCATCCTCTGGCTCTTCCTTTCCACAGTTCCCAGAATCTGGAAGTCCATCTCAGGCCAAAGATACCCCCAGAAATCCTTAGTCCAGCTACCCATCCTGTACAGAAATCCCTTCTCCAACTCTGTTGTCAGCATCACAGGTAGCCGCCAGAGCCTACAGGAGGCAGACTGTCAGCAAGCATCCTCTCCTTGAACATTCCTGGTGCTGCCCTTGACAATTCCCCCAACTGTTGGGCAAGGCCTTTTGCCACAGGTGGGTCTAGTTCACATAAGCCTAGGTTGAATCTTGTCTCTCTCCAGGAGGCCTAGTTCCCTGGAGAGGTCAGGAGCCAGGCTGAGCCGCATAGTAGGGAGCCGCGGAGGGGATGGGGACAGGGACTGGGTCGGGCTGTCAGTGCTAAAGATGATGAATGGGGGAGGTGAGGCGGGAGGCCCAGTGTTATCGGCGGTGGATGGCGGGCGCGGGCGCTCGCCGCTCCTGCTAATCCCCGGGCGCTGCCTCAGCCCTTGCACTGATAACGAGGAAATGGGACTGACAACAATTTTTAGCTGAGAGATTCTTCACCAAAATGCCAGGCGGCCGGAGGTCTGACAGCGCCTGATTGAGTGTGTGAGTGTGTGGGGGGAACCCCCGCAGCCCCCTCCCCTCCCATGCAAAGATGGATCGCTCATTCCGCCTCCCGTCCACATTCATTACCGCGCCTCCCTCCCACCACCCCTGCCGCTGTAGGGCCTGCCACCTCCACTTCCCTGCCTGCCTGCCTAGGTATCTCCAAAGCAAGAGGAGGGCGGGAGGAGTCTGACCCTGTCCTCAGCCTTACACAGGGCACTGTCTCAGAGAGCAGGGAGGGAGCCCGGCCAGGGTGTCAGGACAGTCAGGTCCTGGTTGATGGCTCCCTAGTCAGAGTGACCTCCAGGGGAGGCTTGGGGAGCTGCTAGACTTCCTATCCCACCAGGTCCCAATAAGGCTCCAACAGGAATCGGCTGTCTGTAAAAGGTGAAGGGGGACTGACTGAGTAGAGAGAAGAAGACAAGCCAGGGCAGCCCTCTAGCAGCCTGGGCCAGGCTCCAGTCTATCCATCTGTCCAAGTTTTGCAACAAGGCCTCAGGTATGTGGGGGTCTAGATTAGCCCTCTGCTGCCCCCCTCTGTTGGGAATTGCTGACCATTGGGAACAGGTAAGTGGGCCCCACACATGCTGCTCCTTCCCTGCCATCTTCTTCAGTGAGTACTGGACACCTGGAAGGTGAAGGTCTCATTCAAAGAAAAGCCTTCTCCTCCTAGATCAATAACCCACATCCGGCCTTGCAGCTCCCCACCATGTGATTGCCTCTCTGGCTTGGCCTTTTGCTTTTGTCCCACTTCTGTTGCCTGGTGGTTCTATTCTTATGTCTCTGCTTGTCTAAGCAGTAATTTCCATCTCTACTATCTCTTCTCTGCAGGCCACAAAGGGCATGACTTGACTGCCTGGTGTCTGACTAGGGATGGGGACCATTAAAATGAGGGTGAAGGTGATCCTAATGTTAGATGGCAATGGAGGCTAGGACTTTTAAGAGTATGCATATAGGTAGGTATATGTGCATCTTTGTGTGTATACATGTGTAGGTCCTGCCCTTCCCCTCCCCACCTCTAGTAGAAGGACTTTCATTTTTTAGTGACAAGTCAAAACAGAAATTCAAGCAGAATTCATCAGAGTTTCACTAGCACAGATTTGTGGTTTATGCCTGCATCTGTCCCATCCTGACACCTGGCTGTGTCCTGTATCCAGCCTTCTTCCTGGTTATACTCAGGCTATAGATATATCTATATATAGATATATGGTAGATATATCTACCATTCAATAGATTCTCTGGTCCTGGCTCCCTGGCCTCTGTGGAATTCCTTCTCGTATGCACTCATACCCATGAATCTGTTTATTGGTTTGTGTGTCCATGTATCCATCTGTACATTCACCCATCTATTTATATGTTTTTTGTTAAATAAAAATAATACTACTAAGTATCATTATATGTTAAGCTATAGTTTGGTACTGCACATACTTTATCTCATGGCAGTCCTGTGAAGTAGGAATTATTATCTCACTAATAAGGAAATGGGGCTCAGAATAATGCAATGACAGTAACAAAGGGAACTGCAGAGATTTAAATCTACGTCTGTCTGATCCAAACCTGAGCAATACCCAACTACCTTCCTACCTATGGACCCATTCACCTAGCTCATGATTCAGTACTTTTCTATAGGTGTCTGCTCATACCCACTATGGGCCTGCTCTAGTACAGATATCAGATAATAATAAAAAACAAGATAACTACAGTAACTGTCTTCAGAGAATTTGGGACCTAACTATGGATAGAGACAGTAAATGATTGTCCCGAGAGTGGTCTTAGGAAAAGGAAAATGCATGGAGCTAATGAGAGCATATCATCTGGTCTGAGAGGTGAGGGAAGTTATATTTAAGCAAAGGCCTGAAGGATGAGTTGGAACCAGTCATGCACTACACTAGGAAAAGTAATGTTCTAGATAGAAATCAGCATGTTTGAAGGTATAGAGGAGGGAGATTCCAAGTAAGGAGTTTGGCTGGAGCAGAGTGAGTGACATATGATGATAGTGAGGCCACAACTTGAAGATTTTTTTTTTCTTTTTTTGTGGTGTTGGGAATTGAACCCAGGGCCTTGCACATGCTAGACAAGTACTCTATCACTGAGTTACATCCCCAGACCTCTGGAGGACTTTTTATTTACATTAATGATTTTGGTTATTACTATTTTTTAATGTATAACCAGAAGCCTTTGTGAGAGTTTTAACAGGGGATTAATATATCAGACTTACATTTTATTTTTATTTTTTAAATACTTTTATTAATGCATTATAGTTATACAAAATAGCTGGGTTCATTATGACGCAATCATACATGTATAGGATTTAATTTGCTCCCTTTCAGTCCCCAGTGCCTCCTTTTTCCCCTTTCCTGTTCCTTCCCCTTGTTGCCCTTCCTCTATTCAACTGGTCAGACTTGTATTTTAAAAGGATTATTCTAATTGCAAAGTAGCTGATTGTCTAAGAGGCAAAAGCAAACACAGTAGGATATTTCATTCACTCAGGTGAGAAATGATGGTGGGGAATTGCAGAAGCAGGTGGATTGGATATTGGGGGTTAAAGGACAGAAAGTGGTTAAGGATGGCTGGGCACGGTGATACACAGCTTTAGTGCCAGAGATTCAAGAGGCTGAAGTAGGAGGATTGCAAGTTTGAGGCCAACCTTAGCAACTTAGTGAGACCGTGTCTTAAAATGAAAAATAAAAAAGGCTGGAGATGCATGCAGCTTAGTGATAGAGCTCCCCTGGTCTTAATCCCCAGCACCAGAAAAGAAAAGAAAAAAGAAAAGTTAAGGATGATTCTAAGATTTCTGACTGGAGGGACTACTAGGTGGTAGACCATTAACTGACTTATGAAACAAGAGAAGAAGCTGCAGGGTTAGTAAGGAAGAAAATGAGTTCAGTTTGGGGTCTGTTTAGTTTGAGGAACTATTAAGACATCTATGTGAAAATGCTGAGGTATGACTATGTGAGACAGAGCCAGATTATAGACTTGGGAGACACTTACATACATATAAGAACTAAAGTTTACCACTGTATCCTTTGTGACTAGAACAAGGTCTGACATATGGTAAATACTCAAGAAATATTTATTGAATGAGTAAATGAGTGAAGTTAAGAGAAGGTGAGATCAACTAGGGAAAGAGTATAGAGTAAGAAGAATCTGGAGCAGAACCTTGATTAACAGATGAAGGAAGTTTAAGTCACCAAGGACTAAGAAGGAACAGTCAAGGGGCAGATGATTACAAGGAAAGAGTGATGTCATTGAAGCCAAGAAAGGAAGAGTTTCAAGGAGGCAGGGTTGGGGGGGGGTAATTGTCACCAAGAGTCAAATGCTGCTAAGAGGTCAACAACATCAGACATGAAAAGTGTTCCGTCCACTCATCCTATCCATAGTACAACCCTTCTACCCTTCACTTCATCCATCCATCATCTATCCAAACCACCTAATTACTCATCCATTCTCCCCTCTTACTCATTCCCTTCCTTCTCCTATCTAGAAAACCATGATTGGTGCCTCTGTTGAATATGGGGCAGGAAGAGTTAACATGCTGACAGACGGCATTTTTTACCTTCAGTCAATATGAACAAGGCCCCAAGACTATGATTCCAAACATCTGGATTTCATCAATATGTGATCTGTCATCGTATATTGGCATTCCCCAGTCCCCGCGCCAGAGCAATGCGGCTGGTTTTATTAATACGTCAAATACATTATCCGTGTAATACACTTGTCTGGCTGGGGCCTCCCGCTGGGGCGGGGCGGCGGAT
Source organism: Marmota flaviventris (assembly GCF_047511675.1). Taxonomy (NCBI): domain Eukaryota; kingdom Metazoa; phylum Chordata; class Mammalia; order Rodentia; family Sciuridae; genus Marmota; species Marmota flaviventris. Next base: position 34,307,006 of record NC_092507.1, on the reverse strand, counting down.
TTGAATGTATGATGAATCAGTTTGCATTACATGTTCGTAAGTCATCATTTGTCAGGATTAATAGGCATCCCTGGTCGAGGAGGTGGGGGTAGGGCAGGCAGGAGAGAGATGTGTATTTAGCTGTGGCCCATACTTATCTGCTGGTGCCCAGGCACACCCTGAAAGCAGCTGTGCTCCCTCTTGCCCACACCCCAGGATGGCAGCTGGCATTCAAGGGACAGAGGTGACATTTTCATCAGTTCTCGAGGTCAACAATATCAGGCATGAAAAGTGTCCCATCCATTCGTTGTATCCATAGTACAAACAAATATTGCCAAACAACCAGAAAGGATAGACAGGGGCCCTTGTCACAAGCTGGCTAACTCTTAGTCATCCTTCAGGACTCAACCTAGAATTCTTTCTTCTAGCAAGCCTTCCTTGACTCCCCTTGACTTGGCACATATGTGTTATTATTGCCTGTGTGTATGTATTATCTTCTTTAAGATAGTAAATTTCTTCTTTTTTTCTTTTTTAAATATTTATTTTTTAGTTTTCGGCGGACACAACATCTTTGTTTGTATGTGGTGCTGAGAATCGAACCCGGACCGCACGCATGCCAGGCAAGCGCGATACCGCTTGAGCCACATCCCCAGCTCAAGATAGTAAATTTCTTGAGGGCAAAAAATTAACTTGATCATAGCTGTAGCCTTGGCAACTAGCAGGGGACATAGCTCAAAGTAAGAGAAAAGTAATAGGAATAACATAAATCAATAAATATTCCTTGAGTTAATGATAATGAATAAACAATTGTTGACTTACTGAAACCCCAACAATGCCAACATTGCTTTGCTGACCAGGGGCTTTCTCTGATTCCTTGCCCCCACCCTGACTCTGGCCTAATCTGGTTGCATAGACCCCTTCACACAGCATCAGGTTCTTTATATGTGACATACATATCCAGATCCCATACACAGGAGTGACAGTTCATGCCCATAAGCCCTTGCCATTTTCCCTCTCCCTCCTCTCTGCCTACAGAAACTCAGATTGGTGCTGCCCATTCCACATGGCTTCCTCTCAGCTTCAGGTACAAGAGTCTGGCTGGTGCTCTGACTTCTATTTGGATGGATGTTTTTTTTTTTTTTTTTTTTTTTTGTCTTTGGCAATAGGGGGGGCCAGACATAGTTCTTGGGTGGCCATTGGCAAACATCTGCAGGTCAGCCTCTGGGCAGGTTTAGACTCAGACTTAGGCTCAAGCTGAGGCCAAAGGTGCTGGACCAAAGCACAATCAAGCTCACTGAATCCTGGTCATGGAACCTAAATCCTTGGCTCCATGAGCCTTTGCTGCAGCCAAGTGCACCAGCCAACTGGTTCAGAGGCTGGAGGGGCTTCGGGACACAGTTGTTTCACACCCCTGACCTTGGCTCTCCTAAACATAACTACAGCTTCTTTTCTCTTGTGGAGCTACAATTTGTTCCCCTCCTCCTAGAGCTAATAACTTCCAGACAGTTCCTGGGCTGGGCGGGCCAGTGTTGGGTGGGGTAGGTGGGGCCTCCCAGCGTTTCCTGGGATTAGGCTTTACAAACTGCAATAAAGGGCTCCCTTCAGGAAAATATCCACATATGGACATGCACGGTTGTCATCCCAAATGTCTAGATGCACAGGTACTCATGAAAGAGTGGGCGGTTTTTCACATCTACACGTTCACACCTGAGCTCCTATGCATATACTAATGTGAGGCCTGAGTATGTACCTACATATTCTCCCCAGCATGCTACCCACTTCCCTCTCCCCATCCCTTCCTCGCCATGGAGCCAAAAGGCTAAGACTGTACTGTTTAAAGTAAAGTAACTTCAAGTGTGCTTTACCCCCTGCTGGCTCTGACTATGGGCTTATAAAAATGAAGTGGGAACCTCCACAGCTGTGGGCAATAAATCCTGAATGGCCGAGGAGGGCAGGGTTACCTGCTTTCTAGGCAGATGGGTGGAGCCCGGGCACTGACAAGTGCCTGTGGGACTGGACTGGCAGTGGGCCAGCTGTGGAGCCTCAGGCACTGCCTGCTGGCCCAGCCCAGCTGCCTCCCACAGACCTGTGCAGTCAAAAGAGCCAGAGCTCTAGGGAAGGAGCAAGGACTGAGAGCGCAGTAGAGGGAGGTAGAGGAAGAGAAGGGCCGGGGTGGGGAGTGTGAGCAAGACAGCCACGTGCTGCTAAGGCTGAGGGGAGCCCTCGCATCTGGAGATCAATTAGCATCAATTACTGACTTCATTTAATTGTCGTCCAAGATGAATTTGTCATTTTTAGCTGGGAATTAATGGGAGACCTTCACCTCTCCCTGGCAGCAGCAGCAGAGCCAACACGGTCACCTCAGCCTCCTAGGAGCTCTGCATCCTGCTTGGGGCAGGGGCAGGAAGCTAGTGGGGCTTCTGCTCCCTGGGCAAGCTCTGGCCTGGCCCTCTGGAGCCCAGGGCCAAGGTGGAGGCCGTGGGTCCTGGGTAGCAGTCCTTTACTGCCTCTGGCTTCAGTCAGAAATTAATTTGCTGGGCTGAGCATGTTTACCTTTTCCCAGCAAAGGCGAGACGGTAAACAGCGGCCCGGCGGCTGAAATTGAATTGATAACTGCATCAACGTGCCAGATAACGCCTAAAATAATACGCCGATAAGGAAATTCGATTTGATTTGCTGCTGCGCATCAGATTGGCCCCATCTGTAGCTGCCTGTAATCATTTTCAATTGCGTTGGGAAACCTTATTTGTCCTTAAATATTTCTGTCATTTTTCATTGCTGGCGACAGATCCTTGGGCAGGTGGCAGGGGTGCGCTGCCTCTGTGGGCGCGGGGCGGCGGCCCGAGGAGGAGGGGTGGTGCAGACTCTGAGGGAAGGAGGCAGGGAGCAGGCAGCCGGGCGGTGACAGCTGTTCCTCCAATCAATCACGCTGTCGACAGGGAGGGACGACTGGCTGGCAGAAATTGAGTTTGCCTCACAGGGGACGATTGAGCAAATTAATAGCCCATTAGCCAAGCAGTGACCTGAGAAATGAAGGTGCAGGGGTTCCTGCTCACTCAGGCCGGCTGGGGTGGGGCAGGGCAGGGGAAGGGTCCAGGGAGGGACAACTGGGGAGGGAGTGTGGGAGGAGGAGGGATGGATGGATGTATTAGATGGGGAATGTGCATATGAGGTGGAGTGGGGAGTAGCAGGAGAGACATCAAGTCAGGGAAGGAAGGCTAGAAATGTAGACAGTCCCCAGAGTGATGTTGTTGACATGAGGATTGGAGGTGGCTCCAGCTGATGTCTCTCTACCACCTTCCCATGGGTACCAGGCCAGTAACCTCCTCTTCATCCTCAGTTCTGGAGACTCCCTTTACTTCCTCTCTTCATATTCCTTGAACCCTGACTTATCCCTGGAGATACCACTTCTTTACTGTCCTTGGAGTTTTCTCCCAACTCCATGCTCTTCATGCCAGGAAGTGAGGCCAGTATCTTGCAGTCTGTTGCTTCTCGACTCAGTGGGCTCTTGGAGGTCTCCACCCTGAATTCCATCTCTGTTTTCCACCATTCTCTGCATTCCACAAGGACTTTGACACTCACCTTTCTCAGCAGAGTCCTGTCATTTCCCTGACCTTCTCAGCTCCTCTTATTTTCTCCTGCACTCTCCTTATTCCTGGAGGATCTTGTCAACAACCTAACTTTCTCTGTGGTAGAACTCCCTCTCTCCCCCAGCCCTCTCCCAGCTTTGTACTCTGTGCCCATTATATTTGTTCTTCCCTCTACCTGCCTCTCAACTCCCAAGCCTCCATTTACTCATGGACGCCAGACTGGACCCCACAGCACATCATTCCAACACCCTCTCATCAACACACTCAACCTTTTTTCTTCCTTTGGCTTTGCCATGCTCCAGCTATTCTTTTTGTCTCAGACACACAGGCGGCTAAGCGCAGCTGGGGAAAATCACAAAATCACGCAGATATATGCCAAGAAAAATTCACAGTTTCCAATCTCAGCACTACTAAGCAATCCCTTTACATGTTCTTAGTCGCCTCTGACTTTCCTTTCCCACTGAAACAATTCAACAATATTTCACCATCTTGGGGCACCTCCCCACCTTCTGTCCCCCTCTCTTTCTAGGTGGCCCTGCTTCTTATTTCACTCAGAAATGGTGAATCCTTAGGCATGAGTTCCCTCATCTCTCCTCAGCTCACCTCCTTCTCACTCCAGTCTCCGTGAAAGAGGTATTTGTATTTCTGTTTTAACCTACTTGCTTCTCCTGGGCTTAGAGTACCATTCCTGCCTGTGTTCCCTGGGGAAAATGTTGGTTTCCCCCTCTCTGTTGCATTCTCCCCTTTCTGCTTCTTGCTTCCCTCCATGAGTGCATAAACTCTGAGTCTCTCCCATAGTTCAGCCGTGTCAGCAAGCTTTCCATCCCTTCTGTAACAAACATCTTTTCCTTCTCATCTAAGATGCTCCAAAGACTCTTTCTTGCTCTTCATGCTCTTTTATCTCCTAGCCTCTCCTTAACTCACTGCAGACTGATTTCCATCTCCACCATTCTATGGAAACTGCTCCCAATCAGGTCCTTGACGATCATCACTTGCTAACTATAATGGATACTCCAGTTAATCCATTATCTATTAATTCCATATATATGTGTTGCATGTCACTCATGTGTTAAGCACTATACCAGGCTCTAGGGAGATAACCAAATCTACATCCTAGTGGTGCTTCCAGTCTAGTGAGGGAACTGCAATAAAATACTTATACAAACAATTGTAAAATAGCAGTTGTGTTAAACAGTGCTAAAGAGGCCCATAATATGGAGATTTGCCCTGGTCAGGAAAATCCAGACAGACTTCCCCGAAGAAGAGACACAGGCTGAACTGATGGGTGGGTAGGAATTGAAGAGATGAGGAGGAAGGGAAGCCATAATACTGATCTCATGCTTACTCTATGACAAGCACTGCACTATTTATCTGCATTTTATAAATGTGGAAACAGGCATAGAGAAGTCCTATAACTTGCCCATGGTTATGCAGTGAGAGGATGTGTTGGACTTTCAACCCAGATAACCTAACATTAGCCTTCATGCTGTCAGCCACTCTGCTACTTCTCATGGTCACTATTATCCTTGCCATCCTTCACATCTCTGCACACTCTATGTGTGATGTCTACTCAGGCTTCATTCCCTCAGTTCTTACCTCCAGTGCTGACCCACATATGACACCTTGAGAAGATTCTCCACTTGAATGTCCCATGGGTTTTTCAAGCTCAACCTGTCTGAAATGGGACTTACCTTGCCCTCTCCTTGCTTTTCTGTTTTAGTGAGTGGCACCATCATCCACAGCCTTCCCTAAATCAACAATCTTGGCTCGTAACTCTTTACTCAGGCCCCTAAATTCAGTAAATCATCTTAGCTGTTTTTACCTCCTAGGTACCCATGGGAACTACTTTTCTCCATCACCCTGGTTCATCATCTCCTTCAATCTTTACTGTTAAGTCTGCTAGCACATCTCTCTCCCTTCTAATCTATTTCCATCTCTACAGATAAAAAGTGCTTCCTAAAACACAAATCAGATCCTATCATTCAGCAACTAAGACCCTTCCCTGGCCCCGGAAGCCCAAAGTGTAAATCTTTATCTTCCAAGCCCTTCTTCAGTCTCACATGCCCTTCAGGAATACTGTGTGCTCTGGCTGGACAAGACCTAGATTCTCAGTGCCAATAATGCCCATGACATCTGTCTCCCATGGGTAACTTGTAACTACTCTTATTTATTCTTTAAGTCTATCATCAGACAATGCTTCCTCTTTGAAGCCTTCCCTGATAGTTATTATTCTCTGTTCTATAGGTCTGTACCTCTGTTATTACATACATATAATACTGCAATTATGTATCCACTTTCCTGCTCTGAGCTCCTTGAGGGCAGGGAAATTACCTGATTCACCCTGGGATCTGGCAGAGAACTGGGTGTTGTGTCAGTAACTGTTGAGTGATTCAGTGACCACGTGTTAATGGGACAAGGACTTGAAAGGCCTATAGGAGAATGTCTGGAAAGAGAGTGGGAGATTGGGGAGTGAGAATGTCGGGGTGAGAGAGGCAGGAATAGGTGACAGAAGGCAATGGAGAGAATGCTGAAAATCCCTTTTGCTTAAATGAAGACTTACTCATGGTCAGTAAGAGTGAGATGTGCCAAGAGTTTCAAAAGATGGAAGCTCTCAAAAGAGAGAAGCTCCTTAATGGTTCCTCCCTGAAATAGCAAGCGTTCATTGACCTGGTGGAAAATGGGTGAGCAGTGACCACAGGAACATAGCCAGATAGTAAATTCCATGCTAAAAATATGGACAAACAGATGTATGCATCAAGACAGGCAGATGCCCACATGCTCTTAGAGGGGCCCTGGAAACCTCCCCCTTCAGAGAGACTTCTTCAGGCCTCCACCCTGGCCCACCACCCCACCCAGAACCCCTGGGCTGCGCGCGCGCTCTCTTAGCAATTTCCCTACCCAAGAAAGCTCTAAGGGTTTCAATTACCGGCGCGTGGGATTTAGTGCCCTGGGCTTCTCTGACTGGAGGAGATTTATTTGAAGGTTTAGTGTCGTGGAGAATTCACGTCTTCACTCCCAGGAGCCCAGCTTCCGTCCCGAGCCCCTAAATCAGGAACCAAGATGGGCTATTGTCACTTACCGCATTAGCCTCGTTAGTGGACCAGGAGGGGTGATTAATAGCAATGCACACACAGCCATCCTGCTCCTGCTGCTCCTGCTGCTGCTCCTGACCTGGGGAGGGGGTGGGGAGCGGCTGAGCCTGCTCCAGGATGACTGAGGACTCTGAGCTCAGCCCCCTCCCTAGTATCCTCTCCCCAGTTTCAGGCAGGGAAGTCCACTCAGCCCTTTGAGATTAGGGGGACAATTTAAAGGTTAGCAAGTCCAACTAGAGAGTGCACAGTGGAGGCCTCTGGGGCCTGCCTGACTCCTGGGGGAGGGGCAAGAAACAGGGGTGCAGGACTGAGGATATAGCTCAGTTGGTAGAGTGCTTGCCTCGCATGCACAAGGCCCTGGGTTCAATCCCCAGCACCACAAAAAAAAAAAAAAAAAAAAAAAAAGAAGAAGAAGAAGCAGAAGAAAACAAAACAAAAAACCACAGGAGTGCAGAAGGGCTGGTTTTGAGTGAGGCCCAGAGTGCACACCTGTGTGTGGTGGTGTGGGATGAAGTGTGGAAGGGAGAGGGTGGTCTGTGTTGGAGGTGGAGAGGTATGTTTCCATCATGTCCCAAACACTCTTTGAGCACTCTGGGCTGGTGATATTCTAAGAACTACAGGTACAGCACTGAGGGAGACAGACCAGGGCCCTGGAGAGGGCAGGTGTGTATGTGAGGGAGAGGGACACATCAGGATGTAAGAGAGAAGGAAGTGTGTTTCAGAGGGAGGTGGGTGTGTGAGTGTGAAAGGGAGAGGTGACTGAGTGTGAGTGGGAGGGAGGCAGGCTGGTGCAGGGGAGCCTGTGAGAGATGATTATATGGGGGAGGGGGGCGAGAACAAGGCTGTGTATGATAGGGATGCATTGTGTGTGAAGTGAGAGATATGTGGTGGGGGCAGGGCACACCACCAGGGAGGTGTGATGGAGGTTCCTGTGTGTATGAGGGGGTACAGTAGGAGAGAGAGGTGGGTTTGTGTGAGGAAAAGGGAGGGAGAGGAAAAGAGAGAGCGAGGGGTATGTGAGAGAGAGAAAAGAGAGGTGAGAAAGGGAGGAAAAGGGAAGGATATGTGTGTGAGAGAGACAGAGGTGTGTGTGAGGGAAAGAAAAACGTGTGTAAGAGAGAGAAGTGTGTGTGTGTGTGTGTGTGTGTGTGTGTGTGTATGAGAGAGAGAGAGAGAGAGAGAGAGAGAGAGAGAGAGAGAGAGAGAAGTACGTTGAGACTGGGAAGGGTATATGAGGCATGCCCCCCCATTCTCCTCTCCCTACCCATTAGGGTTAACCTGGGTTTGAATTTCAGTTCTGGCTATTTCATTCATTTATTTATCTATTCATTCAACAAATTGTTATTGAGCATCTAGTAGCTTTTATCTTCCCATACCTCATTTTTCTTAGCTATAGAATGAAGATAATAATAATATTGCCTAACAGGGTAGTTGTGATATCTCAATGATGTAATTTATGTAAAATGTCTTACAAAAAAGCACAGGATTCAGAGCTAGATGCACCCTGGTATTGTATTACTAGATGTGGGTCTAAAAATGGTAGCTACACAGCAAGGGCCCCTTGGTTAACCCTGTTTCTCTTTCAGTTTCATATTCTCTCTCTCTCTCTCTCTCTCTCTCTCTCTCTCTCTCTCTCTCTCTCTCTCTCTCCTCTCTCTCTCTCTCTCCCCCCACCCCCTTCCTCCCTCCCTCCCTCCCTCTCTCAATCACCATTGAGCCATAGTATTAATTATTAGAACCAATTGACTGTTTAGACTCTGATGTTTTAACTAATCACCACTAATGGCAGGCACTGGTGGGCAATCACATTCATTTAGTTCTCAGGCAAACCCTTCTCACTGCTGAGAGCAGACTAGGGGGAGAGCATCCAGAAATAAATGGGATCCAGAATGATGCATGGTAGTGGGGGTGCAGATCACTACTGCACAGAAAGAAGCCTTTTTCTCCTCACTGGTAGCCCTGGGCAAACCAGGTCCCTTGGGAGTCCATCAGCTGAGCCTTGCCCTGGAAGTGGATTGGCTTCCTTCCCTATCTTTTTACTACTCTTTGGATTCAGTCTTCACTTTTGACTTATAATTCAGTCATGAGAGTCTCTATCAACCACTGACCTATATCAGAAATATCCTACCTCCTACCCTCTCCTCTTCCCTGAGGTGCTTTTTAATGGTCCCTCCTAAAAATCCACTTCCAGGAAGAGGCATTTAGACATAGGTCCAAACCATACCCCCAAGGGACCTCAGCCTGATGCTGGTTGGGATGGGAAGCCAGCTGTTCATCTGGCTGAGGGTTAAGTGAAGAGAGCAGACAAACATGTTCCCAGTGTTACTGAGTCTGGAGGAAAGGCCAGGGCTTGGGATGTGTCCCGAGCATTGTGCACTTGTGAAACACCTCCTTATTTCTCCTGCCTTTTTCCCACGGAGGCCTCAGGCTCCAGTCTGCACATCCCTGCTCCACACTGCGCCTGCTCTTCCTGTGCCTGCTCCAGTCCAAATGGGGAAGCCAGATCCCCAGAACTCAGGAATGTCTGCTTCAGTTCAGGTTGCAGGCCGGGCAGGGCTGGACCATAGGGCCCAGATGTCCTAGAGGAAGTGGTCTAGGTGCCCATGGCCAGTAGGTGTCACTGTGGCTCCAGCACTGGGAGGGGGTGTTAGGCAGGGGCCCTGGAGCAGGCCAAGGTACTGGGTGTCTCTTGGCTTCCTGCCAAGAAAGCCTTCACAGGGTTCCTCAAACTTTACGTGTACACGGAACACTTGGGGGTTCACATTTAGGTGTGGATTCTAAGTCAGCCATTCTGGAGTGGATCCCAAGACTGCGTTTCTTCCAAGCTCCTAGGTGATACCCATGCTATCCTTTGAGTAGCAAGTTCCTAATGAAGCAGCTCTCCAATGCAGGACACCAACTCCACTTTCTTTCAAAATCAACCCTCACCCTCTTTTCTATTTCTTTCAATAAAGTTCAAAATTAGAGGTCAAGGGTTATTATGACAGATCCCCTCTTTTGGAGACAGACTTAGCTAGACCACATGAAGCATGTAGTTTCTAGAGAAGCTCTGAACCAAAATATAAACCCAGTTCCCTGAGCCTACCCAGCTCTGCCTCCTAGCCCAAGTCCTAAAATTAAATCTAAACCCCAATCCAATTCTAGTTCCCCAAATTTGCCCCAGTTCCCAAAGAGCCATCCATCGCATCATTCCAAGACCAAAAGCCCCCTTGGCCTCTCTGATAATTCTTGGTCCTCTGCCATGCTTTCCTTTGGATGCCAGTTTGGGCCAGGATGGTGAGGCAGTAGGGTCTGGGCACAGATACCTGGACAAAGTTCCTCCTGGACTCAGCTCCGAGGGCAGCAGAGGAAAAGAACAAGTGGGCAGCCTCATGGAGAACAGGCATGTTCCAGGCCTCTAAGGTCCTTCACTGTTGTGAACAAAGAGCCTTGTCCTTGCCAATCCTATGCTGTTCTGCTCTGTCCTAAGGGCTCCATTTCCCAGGACTTGGGGAAGGCAGAGAGGAAGTGTATCCATCAGCCCAGCCCTGACTGCAGGTTAAGAGGGAGGAGGTATGGCTCTGTGGGGAGTTGGTAGGCAAGACACTCTCCAGGGCTTTTCTTTCTGAGAGACCATCTTCCTTCCTATTCCTGCCTACTGTCTGGCTCTTCTGGGCAGGCAGCAAAGAAAGAGATTCCTGCAGGGGCAATAGGTTTATATGATTTGGTCTGTGAGAGTTTACCTTTTCCAAGTCTGACAGTCTGTGATTTTTAAGTAGGAATGCAATTTTAGTAACAACAACAGATAAAATAAAATAAAATTTCAATGCTGGGGATCCAACCCGGGCCTCACACACACTAAGCATGCCACTCTACTACTGAGTCACACCTCAGCCCAGGAATGCAATTTATATTAAGAAGCAATTTGCCCTTGCCCTGGAGGGTAGTTCACTGTGACCCACTCCTCAGGTGTGGAGTGTCGGAGTCAGGGAAGAGCCATCTCTCACACTGTGAGGCACCACATAATTAAAAATACCTCTGCATGTACCAAACACTGCTGCCTTTCAGAAGCATGCACCTCCCGCCCATTTATAAACACCTCTATAGGGAAAACTACCTCTGCATTTATAAAGTAACTCCACACTTACAAAATGTCTCTACAACTTTACACTTTCTCATCAACCATTGAAATAAAAAGATCCTTTTGAATACCTTGGAAAACTTGTTTGACTTCCCTGTACCTCATCTATAAAATGGAAAGAATAAGTGTACCTGCTTTACAAGATTATGTATAAAGTCACTGGAATAGTGTTGGCACATATAAGCCCTTTATTTTAGTGTTTGCTATTATTATTACTACTACTACTACTCCTACTAGTACTAGTACTAGTACTACTACTACTACTACTACTACTACTACTACTACTACTGCCCTGGGATATTTAGCACTTTAGGCAGGGAAAGTTTCTTGAGATAGTGAAAAGTGAAAACCATTGCCAAAGCCATGTTTCAACTTAAGAATAAAACTTTGAGCGAACTTTTTCTTGTGCTGTGTCTCTCTACTACAGTGAAAACACCTCATCAGGAAGGAAAGGCCAACTGTGCAGGAGGGTCAGTCTAATCTTCCTCTGCCTTCTGCTGGGTCTAGGTCATGGGAGGAGGAAGGGAAGGGAGCCTTACCTTCCTATTGAATCCAAGCAAGTGCCAGGTCCCCATGGGCTGGCCTCAGCTTCCATGACCAAGAGAGAGTTGGAGAGAAACTATGGCAGCGCTGAGTCCAAGTCCTCACCAAATATGTTCTCCTCCTCCTTCCAGCTTGTATCTTCTTAAGTCTCTCCACATTGGCATTCCCTACTACTACTGGTCTCTGCTGCTCCCTGTCCCTGCATCTACACTGGTATCTCAGTCACAGGCAGAATCCCAGGGCTGGGATGGGGCTGAAGCAGGAAACAGGAGTGAGGCAAGGAGGCTGGGAGGGTGGAACACGGGTTTTAGAGTCAGACAGACCTGGTGTTGAAACCAGCTTCGGCATTGCTAGCCATGGATGTCTGGGTCAGTGTCGTCCTCTACCCCAGTCTTCTTTTCTTGTAGACACTGAGGACAGCACTGGCCTCCCTGTCACTTTAATAAATGAATGAGATGGGTGTGTGTCACCTGAAGTAGAGGGACTTGCATTGAGTGGGTCTTAGTGTGTCTTTGTATGTGCATGGTGGGGGCGGGGTGGTCATGGAGCTGCTATGAGCCTGGAAGTGTAAGAGGTCAGGGCTGACAACCTGGGGTCCTGGGGGCTTTGCCCATGGCTCTCAAGATCCTCCTCCCATGGAGTCCTGGCCCTTCCCCAGTCATAGTCGTCAGTGATCAACAGGACAACACAGGCCTGTGTCATGAGGAGGCAGCTGCGTAGGGGGTTGGGCTGGAGTTTGTTGTAAAGAGGGCTTGAGACAGAGGGGCAGCTAGGAGGCCTGGCCAGGCACAGCCTGTTACCAGCTGCGCAATGAACCTCACAGTCAGCAGCAGCTCCCCTGGCTGTGAAGTCCCAGCTCAGGCTCCCTTGCTCTCTAGTTCTTAGCTGTCATCACAGAGCAGGACTGTGAGAAGGAACCATGACTCAGGTTGGGGCTGCTCACAGGAAGGACTGCCCTCCTCCCTCTGCCTCTGTCTGTTGTTCTGTCTGTTCTCTCCTTTCATTTTTATCATAACTTGTTTTAAACTTAGAAATGGAACACCCTCAAAGTTTGAGAGCCAATTCTCTGGTGGTGTGGAGGAATGAGAGCCAGGCTCAGAAGCCAGGCTGGGCCCAATAAGATACCACTGTGAGGCTGATGAGAGAAGAATGAGGCCAGGGCTCAGGGAGAGGGCTTCCTGGAGGAGGCAGTGGCAGAAGTCCAGAGGGTAGGGTGGCAAGAAAAGCAAGGGTTGGGGCTGGGGATATGGCTCAGTTGGTAGATTGCTTGCCTTGCATTCACAAGGCCCTGGGTTCAATCCCCAGCACCACAAAAAAAAAAAAAAAAAAAAAAAAAAAGTAAAAAAAGCAAAGGTGGAGCAATAACCAAGATAAAGGCTGAGAGGTGGCGAGTGGGGCCAGTGAGGTTGGAGTCAGGGAATGTAGGAGTGAGGAGTCCCTGCCATAAGGGTCATTGGGCCTCCCATAGGCCTTTGTTCTGCAGGCATTTTAGAGCTGGTGGGACATATGGACCATGTTATTGAACCCCCTCAGTATTTAGAGAGAGGGAATTAAGGCTTGTGACTGGAATTGTCCTTTTCAGAAGACATGCCCTGGCCCTGTCTCTAACCTTACCTAATAAGCCAGGCACTGGCCCAGCATGAAGCAGTTCAACACTTGGCGCAGGTACCGAGGTTGTCATGCCCGTTTGACTCAGAAGTCAAGTGAGATTCCCTAAGTCCCACCACCAGCACATACGCATCTGGGACTGAAAAGGGCCTGAGTCCTTTAGCAAGTCCTGAGGGGCATTTGGTGTGGACTGTTGCTGAGCTGGACAGCCTCGGCCCTTACTGCTTCTCAGCCTGCTCACCACTGTTCTGGTCCCATTGATTTCTTTCAGTTTCTCTAATGGGCCATTTTCTCTCACTGTTGGACTCCTAAACACACTGTTTCCTCAGCCTGGACAACTCTTTCGAGCTCAGCTTCCAGGTTTACTCTTGCAGAAGCAGTTTGTCTGAGCCTTTCAGGTCCACCACATGCCCTCTAACCCCGGGCCTTCTCTGATTATAATTACATATTTACTTGCTCTTTCTTTAGCAGGGCTGGGCACAGCCAGTGATGTCATGTGAATGAGTGAATGGAGGGACGAAGGAATGCCCTCCTATCTACACCTTTCTAGGCACCAGCTCTGGTGTCAGTGGTCTTGGAAGGGGGCAGTAGACAAAGCAGACAATCAAGTTTAGATAAAGACCCGGACTAAATCAGGAAGTATTCAAGGCCCCTGTTGGGCTTTGAGAGTTTGGAAGAAGAATGAGGTTTCTAAAGGCCAGGAAAGCACTTCCCTTGGAGACAGGAAATGCTGTTTCATGGAGAGTAGAAGATTATAAATTTGGGAGCAGGGGTACACAGTAATGGCAAAGATGGACCAAGAAAGGAACTCAGTCCCTAAATAGACTCTTCTTGCACAGCAGGGCCTGGGCCTATAGGCTCCCTGTGGGCAACTGCCTGGTTCTGTGAGGAACATACCTATTCCAACACCCCCACTGTCCCAGACCCAGAGTTACACATATAAGCCCCAGTGTGCCCTCCCAATCCCTGGCAGTGCTTCTGTTCTCATAGCTGGATTTGCCTTGAATTCATGACCTTTACCCATTTCTCCTACAATATTTTTCATTCTAGTTTGCACCAGGTCCCAGAGCCTTCTTGCTTCTCCTATGTAGCCTTAACTTAAACTAGTTTATGATGTGCATCCCTTTCCCTCCCTTGTGCTCCTCCAGACCAAGAGAACCCTGCATACAGTGTGCTGGTCTTAGAATTATCTTATTTCCAGTGAGATGTTCCCTAGGTAGTCCCCAGCTTAGATGCTTATATATTAAATTTAACTTTAGAGAAAGAGAGAGAGAGAGAGAGAGAGAGACAGAGAGAGACAGAGAGAAGACACAAGAATATCGGTTTTGCCTTCCCGAAGTCCGAGTTTTTACATGTAACATGAAGACAATGATTCTCGGCCTTGGACTCTTGTGATGTGAAAGGTAAGATTGATGCTACTGCATCTTTAAAAGGTGGATATTCTTGTTATTCTTATTTTACAGAAAAGGACACTGGGATTTGAAGAAGCTTGGGTATTTGCCTAAGGTCACATAGCATGGAAGTGGGTTTCAAAGGAATGCTCCCTGAACTGTACCACTGTGCAGCTCCCTGGGGGAAGTTGTGGGAAGGTGTAAACCTGCCCTGGGGATAGATAAGGCTTCTTCTCTGACTAAATGGGTTTAGAGCTCAACCTGAGCTATACAGTGGAGTGGTGCAAGTCAGGAAGAACTGTGGGAGAGATGTGCTCCAAAGCCAGGGGGCTCCTTAGGGAGAAGACACAACCTTGTCCTGGGAAGTTGGGTAAGTTCTGGGGAGGAGGCAGGCCTCCAGGATTGGTCAGACAGCGCAAGCGCTGGTACAGAAGTGCTTGCTGGGGACCACAGGGCCTGAAGGTAGGAGAGCCATGGGAGACTGACAGCAGGAAGGAGTTCACCCAGCCCCAATAGTGAGTGGTCCCATCCTGGTCACCCAGGTGGGGGTGGGGTTGGCCACCTGCCTCACACCTGGGCTTGGGCCCTGCTCATAGGCAGCCCTGGTTCTAGCCACCTCTGCCCCCTGGCCCAGCAGCAGGCCCAGCTGGCTCACCTTCTCAATCAATACTGTGCTCTTAATGGGCCCAGCCACCAGCACCAACCAGGGGCATTAAATGTTAATTATATCTATTTGGATTTGAAAAATTTTATTACTCAAGTTAATTATGGCTGGAGTCATAAAAAGGTTTCAGAGTGAAAGGGCTGCCTTATTGGGGCCACTTTCCCCAAGACAGATTGGAAAAGCAAGAAGAAATAAAAGCACTGGGCTTGGAGGTGGCCGCTCCACATCCACCAGGCTGTGGGCTCTAGGCTCAGGGCCCATCCTTCAAGAGAAAGGCCTGAAGCACACAGCTCACCCACTGGTTGTGCTGGTGCCCTGGAGCACGGAGGGGCCTGTCAAGGCAGGGCCATAATCTCCAGGAGATGGGGATGGCAGGTTACACCCCAGGCTCCTCTCCAAGTGGTGGGAATCCTGGGGCCTCCTCCCACCCAGCTCCACCCAGCCCTGCCTGATTGCTTCCTGCCAGCCCCACTTATGATTCATGGGCCTGACCTTGGGCTATAAAGTGCTCACTCTAGCGGGCATAGAGGCAGGATTTACAGCTCCGGGGGTCAGCTGTAGGCAATGACACACACAATAGCTGACTCACAGGGTGCCCCATCACCAGCTCACACATAACTCTCTTGCACACACAGGTACAGACACACACACACATCTTGATAGACATAAGTGTACATTCATGCCCAGGAGCCATCCTCACGCACCCAGTAATGAGTGTTCCATTTGTGGGACAAGTGCTGTGGATAAGGGGCTTTACAAGCATTTGTCTAATCCTTCACATAATCCTAAGGGCATTCTAAGTTAGTGTTACTTATTTTATAGAAGAGGAAGCGAACCAAGGCTAAGGCATTTTAAGTTGTTTGAACACATGCACCCTTCAGGATGACCAGCTCTGCAGAGAACCCTGATGCCCCAGCTGCTGGCTAAGGAAGGTTCCAGAGGCAGATCCCACACACACGGAGAGAAGGGGTAATAAAAGGAGAGGAATACCTTAAACCAGAAATCAGATTAGAATTTCTGATATCTGTGCAAATCAGAAGTAACTAGAAGTGTGTGGGGGGGTAGGATCTGCCTATTTTGTTAAGCGATCAACTACCCATCCAAGGAAAGGTATTTGACCAGGTGTAGAGATTGGAGGGGGAAAACAGTTCAGATTTGCATCTCCCAAATTGAGCTACCAAATAAACTTTTTATTGTCATTGTTGATATTTTTATTCTGTTACTGAGAATAACAGGCAAGTCCTCTCTTCAGTTCAGACACAGAATAGTTCCTTCCATTCTCAGTTTTCAGAATTTCTGCCTTTTCACCTAATCTAGTGCCTACTGTCGGGTAGGGCCAGTTCCCTTGCTCCCTGGCAGGGACCTCATACTTGTTATTATTGCTCTCTTTCTTCCGTCTTCCAAGTTAAGTGTAAATTCTTTCTCTTTCCCCCCCTTTTTTTTTGGTGCTGGGGATTGAACCCAGGGCCTTGTGCATGCTAGATGAGTGCTCTACCACTGAGCTACACCCCCTAACCTTGCTACTTCATGAACCCTTTACCCTACTTTTCTTCTGTCCTTTAATCTGCCTCCTGGAACAAGAGCCTGAGCTTGTTGTCTCATCTCCTGATTTTCTGGGATGCAGCTTTTGTCCCTTTGGTGTCATTCTCATAGTATCATCCTCAGCAGCTCATGAAACCTGTGGAAACTGTGGCCTCCCTTACCACAGTGTCTGTGCTTCTCACTGGTGCTCCTGCATTTCCGTTTCTCCACCACGGTCTGCCCTCGCTCCTTTGCTCCTCCTCGGCTGTCCTGAAGTCAGCACTATCTCCATGTCCCAGTTCCTCTGACTCAAGGTCCACTCCTGAGCTCTTTGCTTTCAGAGAATTTATTTTCTTCCCTCTTTAGATATCAACTTTCCACAACTCTTCCCATGACTCCGAAACCTTCTTCCAACTGGGCTTCTCTTCAGCACTCGCATCCTGATTTGTCCTCTGCCCAAAGGCCATAACCATTTGGATGTTTTATTGTTTCCCAAATGAAACAAGCTGAAATCAGATATAATTATCTTCTCTTCAAAATAGCTTTCTTTTCTCCACCTCACTTCTATCCATGAGATAACTATTGTTCTTGATGCCTAGCTACCCCAAACACAGAGCCACTGATTAAATTAATATGTTGAGCAAACACATTCCAGGTGATTACCACCGGGAAAGCCCAAAGAGTCCAAGACAGTGGGGTGGAGGTGAGAGGCAGGAAGAACAGGGAGTTATCATAATGCCACTAGAGGGCGACAGTTTGGAGTAGGTAGATTGCTGTGTGATATTAGGCAGAGCACTTACTAGGCACCATGTACTGACTTAAAGACTTGGCCTTGATGATTTACTTCAACATCTCAGCAATCTAAACAATACTATGATTATCCCATTTAAAAGACAAACATGGTGAGGCTCTTGCTCAAGGTCACAGAACTTAGTAAGCAGCAGAGTCAAGGTGAGCACTTAGGTGGGCCAGCATAGTCTGAGCTTATGAACTTTTGCTCATAACAGTTCAGCTTATGAAATGTCTCAGTTCTCTTCTGTTTTTCTTACTATTGTCACCAGCATCTAGGAACCCCTGAACATCCGTTGAGCAGAACACAGATAAATGACTAAAAATGCTGTTGCTGGATTTGGTACTTTGCAGCAGTTGTTGACCTTGGCAAAAGTAGGTCAAGGGAGAGGTGGGGATGTAGGTAAAGCTGCAGTGGCTTAAGGAGGGAGGGAGGGAGGGGTGTGGGCAGGTGTCAAATGTGGACAGCCTATCCTAGAGTGTGAAGGGAGGAGAGAGAGGCTTGTGTTTGCTGGGAGGGCACCAGGTCTGGAGGATGACTCTAGGGGTCTTGTGTGTCCGATAGGGAAGAGAGCTGGAGCTCCAGGAGAGAGGGTCACTGCTAGAGCCAGGCCTCAGACAGGACAGGAGGAAATGGATCCCAAGCCCAGGAGAGGGACAGTTCCTGGCCTCTGTTGAAGAGAGACGGGTCACACAGACAATGATAGCCTTCCTAGGATAAACCTCAGGGGCTGGGGGAGCAAGAAGGAAGGGTGATGCCATCTTGAGACCATTTTTGACAGGAGAGCCAGGTGAGCTGGAGGGCAGGCCTTAGAGCCCCTCTCCTCTGCCTCTCCCCAGCATGCCCAGCTCCAGCTGCAGAGACAGAAGCTCAGCCGCTGGTTTGGAAATGCTACTTCTGGCTGTGCCAACACAAGCCAGGGGGAGAAATTCTCAGGCTACGTATACCTGGGCCCCAAGCCCTAGTCCTGCCTGTAATGCTACTAGGGGACAGCCAGCTGGGATTTCCTCAGCATCCTGACAAGCTTTGGGAGAGCCAACCTCTGTTTCCAGAGCTGGGGCCAGCTAGGCTTTCCTTGAGTGAAGCAATAAAAGGGGAAAATCAACATCCCAATGATCTTGTTTATGGTGCTAAGTAAGCTGTACAGCTTAATCCCTACGAGGTTAATGAATTTACGACTTGCTTTGGAATTTGACAAGGGCTGTAAAAGAGGAATGAACCACTCTCAGTTCCTTCCCTGGCGGTTGCTCCAGTTGGACAAGCCTGCTTAGGCTACCCTGGTGAAGGAGGGGAGATTTAAGTGGTGGATTCATGGCCAGTTGTCTGGGTTCTGCATTGATTGGACCAAAAAGAAGGACAACCCAGGGGCCAAAGGACTCTTCTGGCTAGATCAGAGTGAATAACCCTGGATTGGTGGACCTGGAGCTTCTGACTTCAGGACCTCTGGAACTTTCGTTTTTGTGTCTTGGGCAAGTGACTTAACCTCTCTGGGCCTCTGGCTTCTCATCTGCAAGGTGATGCTCTCTACTTCCTAGAGGAGTGGTGTGAGAGATGTGAGATGACATGTAGAGAAATAAGCATCAGGTTTTATACATAGTAAGTCCTCGATAAATGTTAGTGATGATAATTATCATTTCATTTGGTCTTAAATCATAATTTGCTGTTTGCTTGTCTATGTCGCCCACCATTTATCCATCCATTCAGAAATCCAATAAATCTTTATTGAGAAATTAGAGTGCATGCCAGCCCCCTTGTCAGACGCTATTTGGAGTGAGGCACGCACTTACAACACATTAAAAATAAAGGGAGATGAGTGCTGGGAAGGAGGGACGGACAAGTTACCCTGAAAGCACACAGAAAGGAGTGGCCACGCTGCCTCTTTAATCTAGACCATTTTTGAATAATGACTTGTACTGATAGAGCACCTGCAGGTCACAGAAGACTTTTACGTGCACTGCTCCTAGCAATGACCACATTTGCTAGATCAAAAATTAGAATCCAGGGGCTGGGGTAGTAGTTCAGTGGTAGAGCACTTGCCTAGCATGTATGAAGCATTGGGTTCAATTCTCAGCACCATATATAAAGAAATAAAGTAAAGATCCATTGACAACTAAAAAAATTAATTAAAAAATATATATATATTTTTAAATTAGAACCCAGCATGACCACCTCATGGTATGATAATAGGTCAGAACATTTGGAACTGGCTCAGTAAATTTGGGACATTTCTAAGTTCTGTAAACAGGGCAGAGTTTTCTAACAATGCTCTCTGAACAGTTAAGAAAATGAAGTTCAAGTCATGGGAGAAGTAGGCTTATCTCATTTATCACTTTGCAAGATGCCAAGGGCAAGGACCAGGCTGCTTACTTCAGATACACAGTGCCTGGTGCAGAGATCCTCATGGAGATTAGGGCCTCAACAAGTGTTTCTCAAACAAATAAATGAATCTTTGTATAAATGTATATATCTGCTCTTGGGAGCAACATGCCACAAGAGACATCAATACTCATCATTTTCTCTTCTTTCCTTCCTATCCTCTCTTGAAAGTGCTCTTGTCAGGCTTGCCAATGGCTCCTATTTTTGCCAGTTCCAAAGGGTCAGTCTCAGAAATCCTCATCTTTTGCTACTGGCAGCAACTTTAGCACAATGTGTGGTTCTGTCCTTTGAAGCCTTATTTTAACCTGGTTTCTGCTTCTGACACATCACACTCTCCTGCTTCTGCTTATTCTTATTATTTATTTACTTAACTTATTTATTTATGTATTTTTTTGGTACAGGGGATTGACCCCAAGAGCACTCAATCACCGAGCCAGCCCTTTTTTTTTTTAGAGACAGGGTCTAAGTTGCTTATGGTCTCAATAAGTTGCTGAGGCTGGCTTTGAACTCATGATCCTCCTGTCTCAGCCTCCCAAGTGGCTAGGATTACAGGCATGCACCACTGCGCTCAGCGCTCCTGCCTCTTTTGGTCTCACTGGATACTTCTTCTCCTTGCTAGAGACCCCTCCTTTTCCCATTGCAAGAACAGACAAGTAAGACAGGTTGTGTGAGTGTGTGAGTAGATGGGCACCATAGCTCAGGAACTAGGCTGCACACATGGGCTTCTTGCTTCTGAGGCTTTGTCTTAGGGTGTGTGTCTTCCCTGTTCCCCTCATCTGAGTGAACCTACTACCTTCCTTGTCTCCAGCTCTAGTTATTTATTTATTTTTTTGTGTGGGGGGGAATCCTAGAGATTGAATACATGAACATTCTACCTCTGAGCTGCTACATCCCCAACCCTCTTTATATTATTTTATTTTGAGACAGGATCTTGCTAAATTGTCCAGGCTGACCTTGAACTTGTGATCCTCCTGCCTCAGTCTCCTGAGTTGCTGAGATTACAAGTGTGCACCACCATGCCTGGCCTCATGTCTAATCTTTCCAAAGTCTTTCCTTGCACTCTGACTATCCTCATTCTTGTTTTCTGAAACCAGAGTTCTTTTGTGACCTATTGGTGACTCCCATCTAACAAGCCAAGAGCACAAGGATCTGTAGAAGCCACTCCTATTTAGCTGTTAAGGAGGTAACTTCCCAAGCTGGTAAGGCTGGGCTTTTCACAGAGATGCCAATGCCAGCACAGGCCGACAAGTAAAATGTAGAAGGCGTGGATGTTGGTGTTGGATGGCCCATCCCTTGGTCATACCACCATCAACATTGACAGATAATGCCTGTTCCCAGGGGCCTGGGTGGAGGACACACCCACTTCATACCTAGAGATGAAATCCAAGCACATAAAGAACATAAGAGAGGAGCCAGAAGACCAGACATGGGTCCTAGCTTTGAAAGAAGAATGAACAGAATATAAGGAGAATGCAGGTTCTAGTCAGGTCCCTAAAGGCAACCCAGGATCCTGCCACAATAGCCTCCCAGGCCTCTGTCTTCCCCATGTCCTTGATTTTCTCATAGAATCCACCCTGGTCATTCAATTCTCACTTCAAAGTCCCAGGTCTCCTATCCTCTGCCCAAAGGATGATACTCAGGAAACAGACTGAGGCTCTGTTTCTATCTTTCTTCTTCCTGTACCCCAGACCTCAAAATCATGATTGCCTGGTCAGGGGCTTCATTTTCTCTGGATATCATCCTTCCTTATTCCCCAGGCATGTTAGAGAAGGAGCTTGGCCAAAGTAAAGGCTCCCTGGTCATCACTCGGGGGAGGCCCTTTGCTCTCCAGGGAGGGTCCCTGTGGGCTCCACCTGTCCAGCTGCCCCCACTATAGGGGACAGGCAGCTGGGACCCGTCCTGCAGGCGTAGAGGCTGAAACAGGCTAATGAATCCTGATGGGAGAAGTGACCTTTTCCAAATGCCACATGTCATTGGATTTTATATCACACAAGGACAATGTGCCATGGGTATTAAAATCGTTTTTCCAATAGTTATATATGTGTGTGAGTGTGGTGCACAGTCCGAATGATGAGAGGAAAATCCTAATGAAGTTGTCATCAAATGAACCCTCATGCTTCAGCACCAGACAGGTACTCACTCCTTCTGGATATTTCCTCCCTCACCCGGGGCTCATCCCTAGACCTCAGCTTGCCTTTCTCCCACAAAGTTCCCCTGGCCCAGACCCTGGCCTTGACTCCATATCCTGCCCTAGGAAGGTCCACCTAACCTCAAGGGAAAAGTAAGACCTGGAGAAGGCCACCCAGCAACACAGGCCCCAGATATGCGGGTCTTCTCTCCTCAGTTCCTGGGGAGGCTAGAGGACACTTTGGGAAGGAAGGACACAATCAGATAGAGCAGGCCAAGTCACAGGTGTGATGCTCAGAGACTTCCAGAGTTCTGAAGGCTGGGAGAGGCTGGCCTTGGAGCCCCAAACCCCAAACTACCCTGTTGAAAGTCTGGAAAGGTCTCGTGATTCGGCCCATCTCCACAATCTTCCAGGAAAGTGGTCTGACAAGTGTCTGCCTAAACTGCCCCATGGCCAGGAGGCTCCAGACATTCCTGGGCATTTCTGCTCAGGAGAGATTTGGCTATTTAGAAAACTCGCACACAGCTTCAGCTGTCTATTTCTCTGGAAGTTCCACCCCCTGGTCTGTGTTTAATCCCTTGGGCTCAAACAGAAAAGGTGTTCTCTCAATCCCACACAATAGCCTTTTGGGAATATGAAATCAGAGTGGTCCCTAGAGTCTCCTTTTCTCTTTGTTGACTATTTCTTTTCTTTTTTTTTTTTTAAATTTTTTAGTTGTAGTTGGACACAATATCCTTATTTATTTTTATGTGGTACTGAGGATCGAACCCAGTGCCTCACATGTGCGAGGCAGGGGCTCTACCACTGAGCTACAGCCCCAGCCCCTTTGTTGACTATTTCTAGTCCATTCGGTGATTCCTAGTATGACCTGGTTTTTAAGTATCCTGACCCCCAGGGATCCAGTTCTGTTCCACTGAGATTATGCCCATTTTCCGTTGTTGTGGTAGAAAAAAGGAGAAAAAAACACAGCCTTCTTCAGTCAAAAGCCTAAGGTTCAGAATCCTAGCTGTGTAAATAATTTAAATAATTTACTTCACCTTTTTGAGAATTATTTTCTTTATCTCAACACTAAATGAAGGAACAATTTTCTCCTTGGAATAACTTCAGATGTGATCCAAGGCCAGGCCAAGTAGAGACTTGCTTTTTGTTTTTGGTGCTGGGAAATGAATTTAGGGCCTAATACACGCTAGGCAAATGCTCTACCACTGAGCTACATCTTGAGCTTAGGGGAGACCTATTTAAGCAGAGGAGGTCAGAAGAAGTAAGAAGCAGATAGAGTAAATGAAATCCCTAAATAGTGGGGATCAGAAGTTCACGCCAGTAATACCATTGGCTCAGGAGGCTGAGGCAGGAGCATCTTGACTTCAAAACCAGCCTCAGAAATTTAGCAAGGCCCAAAGTAACTTAGCAAGATCCTGTTTCAAATAAAAAGGGCTGAGGATGTGGCTCAGTGCTTAAGTACTACTGGGTTCAATACCAATTCTCCCTCCCCTCCACACACACAAAAGAAATTCATAAATAGTTGGTTGTCCTGATGAGTATCTAGAACCAACTAAAACAGACACATAGTTTGTGCCCATTCTTTTTTTTGCTAGTGCTGGGGATTGAACCCAGGGCCTTGTGCATGTAAGGCAAGCACTCTACCAACTGAGCTATATCCCCAGCTTGTTCCCATTCTTGCCTTTACTTTCCAACAAATAAGCCCACATGTAAAAGGCTGCCTCTCTCTTTTTATGCCTCATGGCACTAGAACTCAAGCATCTAAGCTCAGCAGTCTCCTCAAGTCTAGAGTTGGATTAAGATCCAGCCTAACAGTACTTCCTGAAGCAACTAGTGCAGAGTCCTAAAGAGTCTCCTTATCTTTTGCTTGCTTAGACTCCTCAGTAGCCCAGGGTCTGAATCTTGGTCCTACAGTTCAATAATTTTATTTAAGTTACTTAAGGTCCTGCACCTGTTTTTAAGGCCATCCACTGCCTTTTTAAAAAAGTTTATTTTATTTATTTATTTTTTATGTGATGCTGAGGATTGAACCCAGTGCCTCATTTGTGCCTGGCAAGTTCTGTACCACTGAGCTACAGCCCCAGCCCCGCTGTTTTTTTATTTGAAATATGCAGATAATTTACCTACCTCCAAGTTATTATGAGGATTATGTTATTTTATATAGAGAAAACAAGAAAGTTGGGCACATAGTAAGCACTCAATAAATATTGGCTATTATTATTAGACCACCCCAAGGACAGCTGTGAAGGTCATGGAAGCTAAGTAATAGGAATATGTCATTTTTGGCAAACTACTGAGGTCCATGTTTTATGGGAATGATTAGAGTTGTTGACCAGTGCCTTTCTCCCAAATAGGACATAGTCCTATAGGTGGACTGATTAGTAGTCTGACCAGTAGAGGATGGAGCAGAATTGTTTATCTCCTCAATCATTCGGGATTCAAATGATACCGGATATATAGGGGTGGCTATGGCACTTGCTGACTTCTCAATTTATGGTCAAATAATCCCCAGAGCTTTTCTTTAGTTTAGTTTCCCTCCCCTATGCAGGCACTCAGATTCAAGCATTAATACCAGTTGCCTGCATCTGGTTGGAAGATTCTACCCATTGTTTGAGCCAATCAAGACCATCTGACATTCTGTTTTGGTCCTTTTTCTTGCTAGCAGATGTCTTCTTTAGATCTCATCAACAAGATTCTAAGTTGTTTGTAAAAATTCTCTACTTCTGAGTCAGTAGACAGAAAACAAACCCTCTACCTGGCAGCCAGCTCTCTCCGTCTTCTTTGTTCATCTGGCAAACTTATTTTCATCCTTCAAGACCTAATTCCAATGTCAATCTTCTTTGAGAGCTACTGGTTAATGTTTTTTAAGAAATATTTTTTTAGGGCTAGGGATGTGGCTCAAGCGGTAGCGCGCTCGCCTGGCATGCGTGCGGCCCGGGTTCGATCCTCAGCACCACATACAAACAAAGATGTTGTGTCTGCCGAAAACTAAAAAAATAAATATTAAAAATATATATTCTTTTAGTTGTAGACGGACAAAATACCTTTATTTATTTATTTAATTTTAAATGGTGCTGAGCATCGAACCCAGTGCCTCACACTTGTCGGGCAATGCTCTGCCACTGAGCTGCACCCCATCCCCTAATAATTAGTTTTTAAAAATTTGTCAAGACACTTCCTATCAACTAGAATGGCTATATTAAAAAAGACAATAACAAATGTTGGTGAGGATGTAGACAAACTGGAACCCCCATTGTTTTCTGGTGGGAATGTACAATGGTGCAGCCACTTTGGAAAACAGTTTGGACATTATTACAAATATATATATTTTTTTTTTTAATAATTTTTATTTTTTTTTTTAATTTTGGGCGGACACAACATCTTTGTGTGTATGTGGTGCTGAGGATCGAACCCGGGCCGCTCGCATACCAGGCGAGCGCGCTACCGCTTGAGGCACATCCCCAGCCCCAATTACAAATATTAAATATAGTTATTATATGACCTGAAATTGGATATATATTTAGATACATATCCAAGAGAACTGAAAATATACAGCCACACAGAAACCTCTGTGAATGCTCAGAGCAGCATCAGTCAGCAGAGCCACAAAGTGGAAACAACCCAAATGCCCTTCACCTAAGGAATGGATAACAATGTGGTAATCCATACAATGGAATATTCTTTGGTTATAAAAAGGAATTGTATTAATTCATAATACATATTATGTAGTGATATATAATAAAGCATGGATAGACCTTGAAAACATGCTAAGTCAAAGAAGCCAGTTAAAAAAACCCCACTTATTGTAGGGTTCCATTTATATGAATGTTCAGAATAGGCAAAGTTATCAAGGCAGTAGATTAGTCGTTGCCAGGGGCTGAGGAGGGAAAGGATGAGATTGACTGTTAATGGGCTTCTTTTAGGGGGGACAAAAATGTTCTAAAATTAGAACATGGCAGTGACTGTATAGCTGTGAGAATATACTTTAAAAAAATTAAGCTGTACAGTTTAAATTGTTTGGTGAATTGAATTATTTGTGAATGACATCTCAATAATGCTATTATATTGTTTATATAAGCATCTACTACATGCTAGACCTTGGTAGCCGTGGGGTAGGGGTCTGGGAAAAAGATCAGGAAAGGTGGTAAGGGAATGTTCCCTGGAGTGAATGGTCCCTGAGCTTAGTCTTTCTGAATGAGTAAAGATAAAGGATGAAATAGAAGAGCAAAAATCATGAGCACCAGAGTCAGATGCCAAAATCTGATTCCTAACTCAACCATTTATTAGCTGTGTGCTGTGGAAAGTTACTTAGCCTCTCTGTGCCTCAGTTTCTTCATTTGTAAAATAGGAATAATTATGGAATAATATGTTTAGTATAGTATGTTATAGAATAGTGTTCCTTAATATGGGCTGTGTTTATCATGAAATAAATTAATGCATGTGAAGTACTTAAAATAGAGAGATACATAATAAGGTCTCAATCAATGTTAGCTATGTTGGCTACCCGATACAGTCCGTGCTTTGGTGTTCATAAAGGTTAAGACACAGAATAAGGAGAGATGAGAATGGAAAGACAGAGAGATCAAATTGTATGGGACATAAATGCTGGCAGAGAAGTTAAGCTCTGAACAAGAGGAGGTGACCTCCAGGAAAGAGAACAGGAAAAGAAAGGGTTCAAATGGAGTTGAAGGGAAGGTGCTCAGAGTGGAGGGATGCCATATATCCTGGCCTTCTAGATGAGATGGAAGTGAGAGTGAATGGATAGAAGAAGAAAACTCTGAGACCAGGTGAACAGGCATCTGCTGTGGGATTAGTCTGCAGAGTATTGTGATTTTGTTCAACAGCTCTCTGCGTGGGCATTGAAGTGGTTTGTAGCAATGCTACAGAATTAGGGCTTTGCTCAGTGTGAACAGGTACAGAGGAGGTGAGGAGTACTGATGAGAAAATAGTTCGTAAGATTGGTCATGGTGGGGTTGGGGTTGTGGCTCAGCAGTAAAGTGCTTGCCTGGTATGTGCGAGGTGCTGGGTTCAATCCTCAGTACCACATATAAATACATAAATAAAATAAAGGTATTGAGTCCAACTACAACTAAAAAAATATTTTTTAAAATAAAAAAGAATGGTCATGGGTTGAGTCTGGGTGAAGAAATGAGCAGGGTGATGTATATATGCTGGGGAAAATGTTAGAACTGGGCCCTGGAGGTCCTGATGAGGTCAAAGAGGAGAAGTTAACTATATATGAATTGATTTGATTATTTATTTCCCATGAAAACATATTGGAAACCAACCATTGTGAAACCTAACACATGCTGTCTTGCCCCTCTGCTGGCAGGGGACCTGGGTATGAGAGAGGAGTAAAAACTTTCAGGGGTAAGGCAGTTTCATCCAATGACTTAAAAAAACTTCTAAATCGCTTCCCATTGTACTTAGACTACATCTACACTTGCAGCCACTGGCTGTAAGGCCTTACATCTCCTGGCTTTTCCCCTCCTTTCTGACTTCATCTTATGCCACCTTCCCCTTACTGAACTCTAATTACTCTGGCCTCCTTCCTTCTCAAGTTCTTCTTCTTTTTTGTTAAATACTAGTGTTAAACCCAGGTACATTCTACCACTGAGCTACATCTCTAGCCCATTTTATTTTATTTTTTTTTGAGACAGGTCTTGCTAAGTTGCTGAGGCTGGCCTTGAATTTGTGATCCTCCTGCCTAAGCCTCCTGAGTAGGCTTATCAGATTCTTTTTCACTCCCCAGTTTTTCCTGTTTACGCACCTTTCTTTGTACATTCGAGTCCATCTCATCTATGAGATCTCCACTCAAATATGTCAGAGAGTTCTTTCCCTGATCATCCTGTATAGAGCAGTCCCTCCCTCCAGGACTCTCTATATCTTATTGTACTATTTATTCCCTTCAAGTTCTTGTCATTTGGTTAGAACATTCATTTATCACTTCCTGTCTTTGTCATATTCTAGCTTCTTTGTTGTTCTCCAATGTGAATACCTGTATCAGATTTTCTACCCCTTTTCCCTCCATTTTCTTAGCGGATTTCAAGGCCCATGAGATGGAGATCCATCTTGACTCTTGACTATTTTATCCACTGTATCACGCTTGCTCTATGTTCTCACAGCACCTTGGGTGTGTCTCTGTGTATGCTCAGAAGCTAGGCAAATGCCAAGGACCCAGTACTAACATTTTCTCCCAGTGCACCGGGACACACCCTGCTCATTTATTTCTTTTCATATATATTTTATATATATATATATATATATGTTGTAGATGGACACAATACCTTTATTTTGTTTATTTATTTTTATGTGGTGCTGAGGATGCAACCCAGGTCCTCACACATGCTAGGTGAAAACCCTACAACTGAGCCACAAGCCCAGTCCATCATTTCTTCCTTTACCCAGAATCAACCCCATGATTGTCACCCTCCCCCACCAGCTCCTGAAGCCTGTCCTCACTTGTCAGCAGCCCCCACCTTGGCTCCTTCCCAGAGGGAGCCTAGAGTAGAGGTGAGGTGAGAAAAGGGGAGATGGGGTAAGGAAGATCACTGAGACTCCAGCCCCTCGGGTTTGACCAAGCTAGCCTTGCCCAGCCCAATGCAGCCCCACAGTCCGCCAGGCAAATGTCCGGCTGAAATAACAAATCAGAGACTAAAAAATTGGCCGTCCCTTTTGTTTACTCAGCTTTCCCCCCCTTTTTCTTTGGACAATGCCCTGCTGGGCTGGGGCTATCCTGCTGGGTTGTTGCTGGGGCTCCCCTGCCAAGATGGAGCCCAGCTGCTCAGCTGTTTACAAGGTGAATCCGGTTTACACTGGGGCCCATCCTGTCCTGGATGGGCTAGGGAGCTCCAGTCAGACTCCAGCCAGTGGCCTCTCCTGGCCTAGGGTTCCCTAATCTTAGGCTGGAGCCATAAGGGTGGGAGGGTTCCAACTTGTTCAAACGACAGGGAAATCACAAGTCTCAAGATAGAGTGAAAATGGTTTGAGACCTGGACCTAGGGCCAAATCTCTGCCCTTAGAAACCCCAGAGAAAGGAGAGCTGCTGGAATCCCATGGCTTCCATTTCTGCTTTTTTCAAGTGGTGAACTTGTGATAACAAAGATGGTAGCCTCCCCACCCCCATTCTTCCTGGTAGCTAAGGTCTGGGAACTAATTTCTGCTTGATCTACCATCCCCCTCAAAACCACTAGGAAGATCAAAGGAAATTATGTATCTGTGAAGACTTAAAAAGCATTTGTTACTGTGTCAAAGTGATCTCTGGTAATATACTGAAGCCAAATAGCTGATCTCCAGGGATGAAGATCAGGTCCTTAGTATGGTCGTTGCTTATGAGCTGTGCCCATGTCAACTTGGTGGCCACAGGGCTCACCATAGAGCATGACACACAGTGGGGCACAATTATCTCATTTATTAAACAAGCATTTCTCCAGAAGCTTGCAGACTAGTGGCAAAGTGGGTAATAAAAACAGAGCAATGATCCTAGCAGGGGTCATCACTGGAGACCACAGACAGGGGAGGCACCTCACCTCTCCAGGGGTTAAGGAGGGCTTCTTGGAGGCAGTTGACATCTAAGATACAGCAAATGATACTCTTGTTCAAAGAAGGAAGTATAAATGTGCAGAATACCTATGTCAGTGCACGAGCAGTCTGACCTGGGGCTCTCTTATTCTCTTGTCCCCCATAGTACTGAAGGATCAGGCCTTTGACTCTTGAGCATGAGGGCCAGTGGACCATCTGGGTCCTGCTTCCCTAGTAAATGTAATAAGGAATTTTGGTGAAGCCCTTGGAGCTTTTTTCTATGCTTCTCAGCCTGTTAAACGGGAGCATGAAGGGGTGTGAGGGGATATACAAATGTGTTATAAGAAGTGCATCTCAGGGCTGGGGGATATAGCTCAGTTGGTAGAGTGCTTGCCTCGTATGCACAAAGCTCTAGGTTCAATCCCAGGGGAAAAAGAAAAAAGAAAAAAAAAAGAAGTGTATTTCAGGAGCAAGCAAGTTAAAGTTTGATTTTTAAAATGTGACAGAGCTGGTGATATAGCTTAGTTGGTAGAGTGCTTACCTTGCATGCACAAGGCTGTGGGTTCA
Source organism: Marmota flaviventris (assembly GCF_047511675.1). Classification (NCBI taxonomy): domain Eukaryota; kingdom Metazoa; phylum Chordata; class Mammalia; order Rodentia; family Sciuridae; genus Marmota; species Marmota flaviventris. The sequence continues at coordinate 34,277,116 of NC_092507.1, read as the reverse complement.
ATCCCCAGCACCAATAAAATAAAATAAAATAAATATGACATGAAAGAGAGGTCAGCATCTGCTAAATGAAGTGGGGCAGATTGGGTTCTAAATAAAAGGCAAAGACCTGCAGGAGGAAGAACATGGCCCAGCTGGGGAATCCAAGTATTACAGTAGAATCGCAGTGGGGAGCAGTCAGAAGGGACACTGAAATGATTCTAGAGAGGTAAGCAAGGGTTAGATGACGAAGAGCTCAGGAAGCCCAGCTCTTTGTCTTGAATGGGGACACTTCCCCATGGAATCGACCGTTGTCTGTATACTGTTGATTCTAGATTTTCTATCTTTACCATTGAACAAGTATCAGACCCTCATATACACTTTCGGTGGATGTAAACTCTTTAAACTCAAACTATCTAGTATGAACTCTCCCTATGTCCTTCCAGACTTACTCCTGATTCTGGTGCAGTTCAGCTTTTCATGATGTTCACCTTTAGCTTCCTTCTATGAATTCTGGTCTCTTCTCTTCCCTAGTCTGGTTTATCCATGGTCTGATAGCTCAGTAATGACCCCTCAGTTGTCCTGAGGCTGATACCTTTCTCTTCTGGGTGAAGTATTCCATGTGCAAACTTTAGGCAAATCTGACCATGCAGCTGTCCCCATTCCAAGTCTTAAGTGAATCCCGCTGAAAACGATGTTCAAATTCCTAGCTCCTGGGCTGGGGATATAGCTCAGTTGCCTTGCATGCACACCCTGGGTTCAATCCCCAGCACCACCACACACACACACACACACACACACACACACACACACAAATTCCTAGCTCCTAACTCCTAGGATTCTAGTGTAGGGTAAATAAAACAATGCATGTAAAGCACTTGGAATGTTGCCTGGGCCATTTTAGGCATAGTGGTTATTATTACATATTGTAATAATTATTTGTATCATATCATATATTCCATTATACACTACTCCCATGCTGGGATCGGGTGTCTGCCTTTCTCCTCAGTCTTCAATCATGCCTTCTCTTATGTGCTTTCTTCCTTGAGAGTCTAGAGAATCCCGGCCCCCAACCCTGTGTGTGTGTGTGTGTGTGTGTGTGTGTGTGGTGTGTGTCTGGTCCTGGGGATTGAACCCAGAGCCTTGTGCATGCCAGGCAAGTGCTCTACCACTGAGCCACATCGTCAGCTCATAAACTCCCCTTTCAAGACTTCATGTCCTTGTCTACTTCATCCAACATGATTCCCACCTGTAGGATCCTTCCCTTCACGTCCCTTCTCTTGGGCATCTCTCCCCAAGCAGAGTGAAAGAGCAAGATTCTACAGAGAAACATTTCTGTTAGAGAGCAGTGTACTCGGTATTGAAGAGAAGGGTGATGACTCAAATCCTTAGTGACAGAAGCTGATGGCAGAGATGGAAAGCTACCCTTGAGGCAGTGAGTCACAGACACCAAGAGAGTTGAGAAGTGGCTGGACCAGAGATCTGCCTGGGAGAGTGGCTGGTCTTGCTGACAGGTCAGCAGGAGGAAGAAGGACCAGTGAATAGGATGCTGTAATATACCAGTGAGAGATTCAGTTTGTCACTTAACCGACATTACGGAGCACCTACTTTGTGCTAATGACTTAGCTGTGAAAGAGGGGCTCAATGTTTAGTCGGACAAACAGGAATCATAGCACTATATCACTAATAATCTAATAGCAGTGACGGGGTGCCAGTGAGCAGGGCTTTCAAAAACAGCCCCTTCCTTACTGAATGGATTTCAGGGTGAATAACATACAACAAACATTCATGAGCACCTGCTCTGTGCCAGGCACTGTGCTGGGTGTGGAGGACACAGAGGATACAAAGATGAATGAGATGATTTCTGCCACCTAGTGGGAGGAGACAGCTATGTTTTAAGAAAATGCCACAAAGGCAGTCAAATGTCACATGTCCCCAGACTGCCTCCTCTTCCATTTAATGTGATAGGAGTCATTATCATCTAATTCCTCAAGCTAGAAGCTGGGATATTATCTCTGACTCCAAGATTTATGTTTTAGACAAAAACATAAAACATCCTGTAGAGGATGGATTAGAGGAAAAGGAGACTGGAGGCAGGGAGACCAGCTGGAGGCTGGGACAGTAATTTGGTGAGACATGATGACAGTGGCCTGGATTAGGTAGGAGCCTTGGAAGTGGATGGAAGTGGATTGATCTGAGAGCTATATAAGGGTAGAATTAACAGAGTTTAGAGATTGATTAGATGTAGGGATGAGAAAGAAAGAGGAGTCAAAAATAATCCCAGCTTCTGGATTGGGCATCTAAGATTGCTATGCTGCCATTTAGTGAGATAGGAACCTAATTCAGTTTCCACTTTGGATGTTTTGCACTTTAGATTTCTTCATGGGGAGGTATCCAATAGGTGGTCCCAAAGTGGTTGGAAACTCAGGAACCTGATTTGGATTGAAGTTGAGATTTATAAACCATTGGCATACTGGGGTACCATTTACCTGGGAAAGGATGAGATCACACAGATGCAGCATGTGCAGAGAAAAGCAGAGCAAAAATTAATCCATTCACTCAATACATTTATTGAGCACCTACTATGTTCCAGGTACTATTCCAGGTGCTGGAAATATCAGTGAATGTGGTACTACCTTCTACTTCTGGAGTCAGATAACCAACAGATAAAAGTTCTGTTGTATGTCATATAGGGACAAATGCAGTGAAGAAAATTAAGCAGGGCAAGGAGATGCCATGAGGGACACCAGCTGGTCAGGGAAATACTCCCTGAAGAGGTGACATTTGAGCGAATAGCTGAATGAAGTGAGGAAGAGGATGAAGGGAGAGTGTTCCAGGCACAGGAAACATGTTCAATGACCCTGTATTCAAGAAGCAGTGAGGCTGATGAGGTCGCAGTGGAGTGGTAATAAATGGGGTGAGGGGGTAAGAAGTCAGGGGCCAGATCAGGGGTCCTGTAGGCCAAGAAAAGGACACTGGATTTTATTCTATGTGTAATAGGAAGGCCTGGAAAAGTTTGGAGCAAGGGGGGGTCATAGAGTCTGTTTTATGTTTTAAAGGATTATTCTGGCTGCTGGTTGGAGAATAGATTATAGGAGGGCAGAAAGAAAGCGGGGAGATTATTGCAATGGTAAATGTGAGGGATGCTGCTGCCTGCTTTACCATTGGCAATGAAGGTGGCGAGGAGTCTGAGTGCCTTCCCATCTGTTGACCTATTGGGTCAGGAAGGCAAAAAGAGATGCTCAGACTCGGGATCAATTAGAAAGCAGCTTTAGTCTCCATTCTGTATAACTCCACAGTTTCAGGCACATTGTCTGACCACTGTGTCCACTTCCACTGATCCAGCTAATATATCTAGATTGCCTACCACCCTGTTCAAGGTGTTGGGCAACTAGTTAGCATCGAGTGGGACTGACAGAAAGCATGAATTCTAGTAGGGGGGGAAAACAGGCTTTTTTTTTTTTTTTTGTGGTGCTGGGGATCGAACCCAGTGCCTTAAATAGGCAAGTGCTCTACCACAGTCACAATCCCAGCTCCGTGAGCCACAACTACAGCCCCTGAAACAGGCATTGTTAAGAAGTGATAAATGTTACAAAAAATCAAGCAGGGTACTATCATAGAGAGTGACAAGGGAAGGAGATATCGCTAAGTGGATATATAAGAAAAGGTGACATTTGAGGTGAGTCAGGATTAGGATCTACATCCTTGCTAGGTCTGCTCCAGGTTGCTGATGGAACAGTGCCTAGACTAAAGCAGCGACAAATGACTGACTGTCTTAACTTTGCTCCACTGTCCTTCCCGCTACCCAGAACATATCCCGTCATTTCCATTAAGATGTGGAAAAAATAGTAACTCTTTTTGTGCTAGGAAGGCCCATAGGGGCACCACCTTTTCCAGTGCCTGTCTCTAGGGGTTCCACAGGATTTTCCATAGGATCCAGGTCTTCCAGGAGCTCTCAGTATCTAGAACCAATGCTGAGGCTAATTGCACAAACCATCATGGGTCTGCTGCCCCTTTTAGCTATGAATCCCCCCGGGGCTCAGGACAATGCAGGCAGAAGGAGGCAACTGAAGTAAGTGAGGGCCAAAGAAATAGTCTAGAAAGGGAAACATTTTTCTCTCCTTTTCTCATCTCCTCCTGGCCTCCCTTCTGCCTCTCAGCTGCTCCACACACCTTCCCAGGAGTCACACACACCTTGTCAGGTAGCACAAAGATCCTGGGCCTGTGAGGTGGGTGCCAGGCCGGCCAGGGCCTAAGGCAGCAAGCTTCACCCACAGCCCCACCCCGACAGGCGGTGCCTCTGGCAGCAAAGTCATGGCCCTGATTCCTCTGTCTCCACGTTTAAGAACATCTCTAACTGCTCCTTGGATAGCTCAATTAGTAAAGTGAATATATTATATAAAGTCTAAAAGATTAAACTATCATCGTCAGCCCATAATTTCATGAAGAAGTCAGGGGACCGTATCCCTCTTATTAACTCTATAACAAATGTGATGAAAATGTTCAAATAGAATGTTAATGCAATGTTACGTGTAATTTTCCCAGGCGATTTTCTGCTGAAATATTTCTTTATTAATAGTAATTGAGGGTATAAATTATGAATGAGGCGATTTTCTCCTTTCAGTAGGAAAGACGTACTAATGGCAATAATTCTTTATAATAATTTTTGGGGATCGTGGGGCGGGGAGACAAGCTAGTCTAAAAACAGACAAAAGCCCCTTTCCGGAGTGTCCCAGGGGGAGACGATGCCTTTGCCATAACCAACCTCTCTTTAGCTCCACACACCTCAGACTGGCCGCAAATGAAGTCTTTGTTCTTCATCAATTTTCCTGAAGCCTCAGGTCTGTGTAGAGGGCTAAGAGGAAGTTTTTGCCTCTAGTTCATAGACCAAGTTCTGAGCCAAACTTTTCTGCCTAGAAACTGTGCTGCCAATAAGACCAAAGCCAGGCTCCTCTGCTGAGCTTCCAAACTCAGGCAATCTGGACCTAAAGAGTCTCTGTAGCACCCTAGAATATTCAAGTAGGAATGGTCCCCAGAAATCTTCCCATCTAACCTCTTATTTCTTAAAAAAAAAAAAAAAGGCAAAAGGTGATGAGTTATTCAGAGCCACATAGTGTGTCTGTGGGAGACCTGGGACACTGCCAGGTGGCCTTCTGCATGCCTCCAAGTTGGACTGCCTCCAGGCCTTTCCTCGACAGGCCACTGCTGTCCTGCCTTTACAGCCCCATCTTTCCTGCCCCACTCTGGGCATCCTCCTCATTTTTCAAACACAGCTCAAATGCTTGGGCATCTACAAGTGATGATCACGTTCTTCATTGGCCTTGGGCACACGGCCTTGGCTCCTTTCTGTCTAGGCTCGTCATAGGTCTGGACAGTGTTTTCAGAGGGCAAGGGCTCCAGAAGAACACTTCTAAATCCTGCATGGGGGTTGGACTAGTGCGTTTCTCTAGGCAGGATATCTCTTTGGTATTTGCTCATTCATTTATTCACAAGACATTAAATAAACATCCATCCACCTTGTGCCAGGCACTGTGCTAGGCACTGGGGTTACACAGTTGAATTTATCTGACAAGAATGAAGGTAAATTCAGTATTCCTAAGATCACAAGTGGGAGGACAAGAACAGGCACAAACATCTACATTAAATAATAACAATATATCTTTATCTCATAGTCTATGTTTGAGGAAATACCAGGTGGCCAGTGTGGCTGGAGTAGAGTGAGGATAGGACAGGGATGGTGCATGTAAGAGCAGAGAGGGCCGGGCGCAGTGGCGCACACCTGTAATCCCAGTGACTCAGGAGGCTGAGGCAAGAGGATGGCAAATTCAAAGCCAGCCTCAGCAACTTTGTGAGGCTCTGTCTCAAAATAAAAAAAATAAAAATAAAAAGGGCTCAGAAGTAAAGTGCCCCTGGGTTCAATCTTTGATAATATTAAGAAAAAAAAAAAAGAGTAGAGAGGACAAAAGAGGGTGGTCCTACAGACTTTGGGGCCAATGTAAGAATTTTACCCTGGTGGAGAGGAATGATCAGTGGAGGATTCTCGGCAGAGGTATAGAATGGTGTTGTCACCTATGTTGTTAGAAGGGACACTGATGGATCACTAGTGGGATGTGGGGGTTGAGGATGAACTGGAATTCTGGCTCTGATGACAGTGCCAGTTCTTAGTGGTGCCATTCACTGAGTTAGGGACACTGAAGGGGGAACAAACATAGAGGTATGATGACAAAGTTGAGATGTGGACAGGTGGGATTTTTGGAGTCTGAGGATCAGACAAGTGGAAACGCCCAGAAGTGCAGGTGGAGCCCAGGTTCAGGGTGGGATTGAGTGCCTCATGCTAGTTTTCAGCAGTGACCTCTGGGTGCCTCACACTCTGGATTTTGTTATCTCTTCAGAAAATTATTTTTCCCTCCCAGAGGTGAGCCCCTTGAGGGTGGGAACTGGACCTGGATATGCTCCCAGCTTCATTCACCAGCACCAGGCAGATTACCCAGAGGATGGTCTGACTGAAGGGAGAAATGAGTGAATGGAGGGAGGAAGGGTAGGGCAACTGCTCATGCTCTGTGAAGCTATCCCTGGGTAATGGTGGCTGCCCCAGAATCTCTCAGGATTGCTTCTAAACAAAAACTATTCCCCTCAAGTCACCCAGCCCAGAAAGGGTAGGTTCTCTTCAGGTCTCCTGAAAGATCACTTAAGAATTGATGACCTTAACAAGCTCCATGGTGTTAGACATTCCTGATGTCATTCACTGGGCTTCTGTCATTGCTTAGACACTTCCCTAGAGCAGGAGAAAAGGTCCCGGTCAGTTCCAAAACTCTGACTAGGGCTATACGGCCAACTCTTGTCCCTGCTCCCGGATCCCATACCTGGGAATCTCACCTTTTGATTTTCCCTTTACCCTCTTGTGAATTACCAAAGCTGGCCAGACATGGGGTCACTGTAATATAAAAATCTTGCTTTGTTCAAAATAACACTCTTCCGTGCCTTCTATTTGAACTTTTCCTGGCTCCCAACCAGAATCCATAAGCAGGAATATATCACCTCCTGCATCCCAGTAAAAAACACCACCCACTCACTAAATCCATTCCCAAGAACCCAGATTTCAGGAAAGAAGCCTGAGAAGTGCTCTAAGGACACGCTCAAGGAATGATTCTCTATCAGCTCTTCTCTGCCCTCACCATCTCTGTTTTTTCCTTCTCTTTAGATACAAGAACCTTAGTGGAATATTCTAGGAGTCTTTGGCAGGGGCAAGGGCCTAGGTCTATGTCACTGGGCTGGCTCAGCTCTCTGCCCTGTGAAAACAAAGGGAGAATGAGACAGGAAATAGAGCTATGTTAGCAATGATCTCTGAGTGACCATAGTGACCTCTTAACCAGAGGTCACTGGGGTGACCTCCAAGGGCATCTCCATGTCTCCCCAAGCAGGGCCCAACCTCCAGAGGCCTTTTGTCCTTCCCTCAAGGGAATCTATCCATTAGAAGCTGCCCTCCAAATTAGGGTAATGTACTGGCTCCTGCATCAGATGCCCTATGTATAACAGCTGGCCCTGAGACTTGTCCAGCTTCTGTTTCAGATCCACACTGTTGTCTACAGGAATCCCATCCCAGTCTCAGATTCCTATCCCCCATTCAATACTAGGTCATTTGTAAAAAAGGAAAACTCAAGGCTAGCCCAAGGCTGCTCTCGTGGGGTAGGGGAGATGGACTCTGACAGCCAGGATAGAGATCCTCAACTCCAGAGCCTATCTTACAGTCCCTTCCATGCTCCTTAGGCTGGTGCCTTGGAAACAGGCAGGCTTAGCCAGAGAGGGTCTGAGGACTTCAGCCACCCCCTCCCTCCACACTTAGTGTTGGCTCCCCTGGGCACGCGCCTTCCACCTCACCCCTTCCTTGTTGAGCCAACAGCTCGATCCTGATCTCTTGAACTGGAAGGTCACTCCAGAGGGGCCTCCTCTGAAAGCCAATGCTAATCCAGTTAGGGGCTGGCCTGGCGCTGCACACCCTCTGTAGGACCAAGTGCAAGTGAAAAAATGCCAATTACCAGATGACAAAAAGGGTCCCTGCCCCTGGGGAAGGGCAAGCTAGGGGGAGGGATGGGAGGGGGAGAGTAACTGAACACCTTGCCGGAAATAGCTCCTATCAGTCCACTTAGGGAGCCATCAGCTCCGGCAGATTTATGGGCAGCGTGCGCCCCTCTGATAGATCGGACTATTTAAAGGCAGCCTGAGCCTCCATTTATATCAATGTGGAGCAGAGAGGGAGGGTGAGAGGCTGTGAGGTGGGGAGTGAGAAGCAGCAATGGGGGCCAGCCCCAGGTGGAATGCCACACTAGCAAATTGGCCTCAGAGAAGAGGTAAGGCTGTTGGCCAGGTGAATAGGGTCACAGGGTGGGGAGGAGACTGTCTCAGATCAAGTCCCATTGGCACCCAGGAGGGCAGGGCACCGGGTTTCACAGAACTCCCAGCAGCATCTTTCCTGGCCCCAGCTCAGACTCTTTGCAAGCCCCTCCAGCTAAAATGGGGAGCTCAGGCTAATACCAAAGTGGATCTCCTCATTGGATTTCTAGCCGGGTCCCCACCTCCCGAGCTGCGGGGCATGCTTGCCCTCCATGCAACCTCCCCCTTGCCTGGGCTGAGGGAGAAGGAAGGGGTAATTGTGTTAGGCTGGGGGCATTAGCTGCTGAGGAATGGGCCTGCTGCCTCCTGCCTGCCTGTCCCCAGCCTGCACTTCCTGGGGGCAGAATAAGCAGCTCCCATTGCTCTCTCCGGTTCTGCCTGGGCCTTCCTCCCTAACTCCATTACTCCTGGGCCGAGGTGCTTGCCCGACCCATGGTGGTCCCTCTGATAATTCACCTCTCAGGAAACTCTGCCTTTCTGACCTCTCCCTGCCTCCTTTCTTGCTCTTCTCCTCCTGCCCTCCCTCCGTCCCTGCTTTCTCCCCAGGTTTCTAGATCTGTACCCAACTGGCCTTATTCTCTTGGTTCCATGGCAAACTGCTATAATCTACCAACATATGCCTAGGCACAGAACCAACATCTGCCAGTTTGTGAGTTACTGGTTGGTCAGTTTGTTCACTGGTTCATTCATTCATGGAATGCTGACTGAGCACTTTTTTACAGGCCAGGCTTTATGCTAAGTGCTGGGGACACAATCAATTCCCAGAAGTTCTTGTTCTGGAGGAACCTATAATCCAAGGGGCTGGTAAGCAAGGGAACAACACAACTATCTTGTGTAAGGCTCACCCTGGCCACAGGTGGTGTACAGATCTGACAAGTGGGGATGAGAATAGAGACGGAAAGACAGAATAGAGGTTCTCAACCTTGGTCACACAATAGGGAGCTTTAGAAATGCTGATGTCCAGGCCGCACTGAGGTCAATTAAATCAGAATTCCTGGTCAGAGGTCCAGACATTAGGTTTTTTGGAAAGTCCTGCCCAACTAGGGGAGTTCAATGATTAGCCGCAGTTGAAACCCTGAGTGAGCTGCTATTGCAATAGTCCAGGCAAGAGATGATGTGAGCAGAACTAATGGAAAGAAGAGAGGAATTTGAGAAATATTCCTCATATTGCTATCTTTAATAGTTACCACTCTGGTCCCCCACTCATCCCCTATTCCCCAAACTCCTCAGCAGATGACATCAATTCTAACTTCACAGAAGAAACAGGCCAGTGGGTAAAACTCTACAGGATGACAAGTCCCCAAAGAACAGGTACAAGTTCTGAATTCATAGGGCCCAGTGGAGCCCCACAGGATGAGAATCTAATAAATGCTGAACTGGACTGAACTAGTTCATTCTGTGGATGAGGGTTTCCAACCCAGGAAAGATGTTTCAGGGATATCAGCTCTAGGGACATTGAGGAGCTCCTGGAAGAAAAAGAGCCCTGGAAGGAACAACCAGAGGGGCTAGGGAGGTGGGGGTGGAGGAGGAAGTGAATAAAGTAATTGGCTTCACATCAAGGCTGTCCCCACACTGCTCAGCTGTTTCATTTGGGCTGCATAACAACTTTCTGCAGTGGTTACTATTATTTCTATTTTTCAGATGGAGAAACAGGTTCAGAGAGTGAAACTTGCTTGAGGTATCATCAAAGGATTAAAATTTAGAAGCTCTGATTGGAAACCATGTCTGCTGAAGGCGAAGGTGTCTTGGCATTATGTCATCCTACAGGAAACAACTGTGTCAGAGAATTTCAAGAATGAGGGAGGAGTTAATAGTGTTGAATGCAGCAGCCCCCCTCTTCCTGTTCTCCTGGCTCCAATTCCCTAGTGAACTTGAAACAGGAACCATTGGGAGAAGAAATAACAGCACCCCAAGTCCTCTGCTGTCTACCAGAATCACAGTGCCACTGCAGCCTGCTCTTGTGGCTGGGGCCCAATGTCTTGGGGGGCCCTACCTCAACCTCAGCCCAGCTTAGTTAGAGGAAACTCAGCTTGCACAAGCCCACTTCCATCTTGCTTTTGAGGACATAGGACTTTGCCAGAAAAGAATGGGCTGCCTTTCTTCCACCCCAGCTCATAAAGGTTCTTATTCAACAAGATTCAGGCCTCTGTCTCCTTGGAGAAAGTCGTCCAGCTTCTCCCTGTCCCCAGGCTCACGAATGCTTCACTTGGTCCCCACCACAGCACTTCGTGTGTGCCTATAAGAACTTCGATCTCAGTGTGTTTTGGTCACTTGGTGGGTGTCTGTTGTTCTCAATCCCATTCAGGTCACCAGCTCCCCAAGGACAGGGAGCAAGTAGGAATCTTCATTTGTGATGGCACTGGATAAATACACACTGATCAAATGAATGAGAAAAGCAACTCTAGGACAAGGATGAAAGAGAACGGGTAGGGTGGAGGTAGGTGGGGAGGGAAAGACAGGAGAAATGAGGCCTCCTTTGATTTATAATGGCCCAGGCAGTGAAGCCGGTTCCAGGCTTCCCAGGGACAATTGCCAAAAAGCCCTTGGGGGCATACATGGGCTCTGCCAGCTTGTACTTCTTTGAGCTAAGCTGTTCCAGTCTCCTCTGGGTACCCTCCACTTAGCCCCTGTAGTTGTCTGGGACCTGCTAAAGCTGAAGTCGAGACTGACAGTGGCAGCAGCAACATGGCTGGGAGAGACTGAAGGCGCTCCTATATCTTTGCTCAGGAAATAGCCTCATAAAAATGACAGGGAGACGCACCTATGGATGCTTGTTAAATTTTTATTACTAATCACCTCCAAAGTCAGCAAGGCAGAGGGAGGGGGCTGGGAAATGGAGTCATCAAGGCCTGGGAGCAGGTGTCAGCAGCCCCAGCCTCAGAGGCAGGGACTGTCAACGTGGGTTTAAGCAGCCACAGTTCCCTACAGTGCCAAGGACTCCCCACACAGCTCTGTCCAGGGAGATGATATTCCTGTGCCCTCTACCCCACTTGTAAAATGGATAGCTCCTTGTTTATTTCCTGTGGCTATCAGATCACCAAGCTATGTTCAGACCTCCTGCTGAGCTACCTGATCCATTCCTACTTCCTTCTCCCCAGCGTCACTGATCTAGTCAGATGGCTCCATCTTACTTAGACTGTTGTATTAGTTCATTTTCTGTTACTGAAACAAAATACCTCAGCTAGGTGCTTGGCTCATGATTCCCGTAATTAGAAGGTTGGAACAGCATGGCATTGACCCCCGGGCTATGTCACAACATGGTAGAGAATGGGAAAGAGAAATGGCCATGTGCAGAAGGGGCCAAGTGCATGGGGTCGGTGGCTGGAAAACAACTTGCTCTGGTTACAACTAATTCCACAAGACCAGAATTAATCCCTTCCTACGGGGATGCCCCAGTGAACTAGGCCCTACTTCTTAAACATTTCACTACTTCTTAATTTGCTACCTTAGGGAACCAAGCTTCTAGCACATGGGGACAAACTACATCCAAACCATAGCAGCCACTGAGCTGGCCCCCAATTGAGTCAAGCATTTGGTCAGCCCATCTAGATAACTCCTCTTCTACACTGCTGCGAGGTCTTTCTCCTTCAATGACCTCCAGTTGCCTTCAGGATGGGAATAACACCTTAACATGCATGGAAATATCTTCAGGATTTGGGCCCTGCCTAACTCTTAAACACTCTTTTCCCCCATTCTCTTTCCAAGGTTGAACTATTTGAATTTCCCCTCAAATCTGTGTCTCTCTGCCTAGAAATTCCTTCTCCCTGAATGCTGGATGAACACAAGTTCTTTTTAAAGACCCATTGGAACACCTTAGGGAAGGCTTCCCTCCCTCTAGGGTTGGGTAAGCTCAGTGCATTGATCACATTGTTATACAATCTTCTCTTTCCTTGTACATGTACCTCATAGACTGTAAACTCCTCTAGGGCAGGATTCATGTCTGATTCATTTCTCCATCCCCAGGAGTCCAGTTTGGCATCATTGTTTGCTGAACAAAAGAATTAATGAAGAATTGTTATGACGTTTACATTCCACAAGGCTACAGCTACACAAGAGTAGGAATGGGGCAGTTCCTTTACCAGGGTGACCTGTGCTTGTACAGTGCCTGACAAGTAACAGGAGCTCAACCACTGAGATCACTGGGTGTGAAACAATCTGAAACCCTAAAGATAGTATCTTTATTGTTCTGTTCACACATGTTTCTCAAGCACTCTGGTTTTTCTTATCTATTTAGTCACCAGCACCTCTACCCTCCAGAAGCCAAATTAATGAAGCAGGAAAGAATCTGAAGATATTGGAAAATCTTGAGGCTGTTTTTCCTGTTTGGGAAACAGGACCTGCCCCTCCAGTCACATTATGATTCATCTGCCTTCCACCATCTGAATGCAGAGAGGGGCAGAATCTTCATCCATTCAATCAGCAATTAAACCTCAGATAGAAGAGGTCCGTTAATTCAAGCAATTAAACCTCAGATAGAAGAGGTCCGTTTTGGGGGGCTGGGTCCTTCTAGTTCTGGGGACATGGGATGATTTAGGGCAAGTTCCTGCTCACTAGGAGTTCTCACCATCCTCAGGAGGTGACATTGTCAAGTGGTTACAGCCTTTTTAAAGCACCCCCTCCCTGAAGCTCTGAGCTTTGCTGGGGCACGGGATAGGTGCTGAGAAGGTCAGAAGCCAGGGAGTCAGGAGGGTGCTGAAGGAGCCAGTCTCTGCCTGGGCCGAGGGGGATCCTGAGCAAGACTCAACTCCCAGCCCAGGAAATGCCCTCCCTGGAGGGAGCTCTAGGATCATGGAGCTGGAGGTAGGGGATGGGGGCTGTGTCAGAGATGACTCCTCCAGAGAAGAAATTGTGGGTGGCTTCATGATACTTCTTTGTACAGGCCCTTTTTTCCTGACAGATCACAGGTCACCCTCCTGCTTTCAAAGTGGACAAATGAACTGGGTCACAAAACTTCAGAAGTTATGTTCCTGGTATAAAGAGAACTACACTGATGCAGAGAAGTGGGTCTGCTCTAAAGGAGACCAGGATGCCCTGACCCCTTAGGGCCAAAGTCCTCTCCACCCACGGTCCATGAAGCTGACAGCTTCTCCAGCAAATCTCCCTTGAGGGTCAGGCCAACCTCCTTCCTTCTGCTCCCCTTCCCACGAGTCAGAGCTGTGGCCTCTCTTCCCCACAGGCATTACCCACCTGCCCCGGTGGCACCCTTCCTAGGCTAGTTTGAAATCTCCCCAGAGATGCCCCCTGCCTCGCCCGCTGGCGCTTGCCTGCTGGATCCTTGGTGCTGCCTGCCCTCCCTCCCTCCTTCTCATCTCTATATATCTGTCTAATGAACATTTCAATAAGCCGAGCACAGCTTTTTCCACTTAATAAGCAGAGTGCTGACTTCATTGCGGGTTTGCTCTTCACTTATCTGTTCAGGGCCTTAAATCATTCCCAGGAAAAAGCTTAGCAAAGGGAAACCTGGTATCCTAGTTATCGGCTGCTCCTGTCAGCACCTGCCCTGCTGGGACTAAGGGGAAACCCTGCTTCCACAAAACAGCATGGAAGTGTGAATAAAACTCCCGGAATAGCCAAGAGTCTGGAAAGCTGACTCATGAAAGGAGGGGAGGGGATGTTGTCACTGAAGGAAGTGCTGGAGGCAAGGTGGAAGAGGCAGAGGAGGCTTGGCCTGGGGTGTCCTGCTTCAAGGAGGGGAGTAGGGGAGGGATAAGGGAGACATCCTGAGAAAGACAGGTTTAATGAGCACATATGTTAGCACTGGGCAAGGCACTAGGGACAAAACAAGGAACAAAAGTGTCACAGTCCCTGCCCTCATGAACTTTCCTTCTGGCAAGACAGGAAAACATTACATAAACAATTGCCTAGACAATGGCTGCAGGGGACAAGGACAGGTGTTATGGGAATGAGTGATGGGGACTAGGAAAAGTTTCCTTTAGAAGATGAGGTTTAAGTTAAGGTATGAAAAGATTAGGCTGTTACAGGTAACAGGTAACTCGGGAGAAACCAGAATAGTCCAATAACGAATCACTTTCACCAGGTTTATTACCTGTTGTTCTTTGTTGAGGCCATGTCATGTAGTGGTACAGGACACACAGGCTCTGGAGCAAGACACACTTGGGTCAGAATTCTAGCTCTTGAACTTACTGGCTGTGAGATCTTGGGGGAGGCTATTTAAACTGTGCCTTCACATCTTTATCTATAAAATGGGGTTAAGTTACTTACCTTGCAGGGTCATTGTAGAGATTTAACTTGATACTCAGTATAAAGAATGTATGTCAAGTACCTGGCATATAGGACATGGTCAATAAACAGCAGACCTTACCACAAATAGTACCAGAATTGTGTATCTGTTTTTGCCTCGAGCCTATTATGAGGTCCTTGAAGACTTCGACAAAGTCTTACACATTCTGATTAGACAGGGAGAATTGAAGAGGCTCTGATATTTCACACGGTGTCAAAGAAAAACCCCAGGCACCCAACCCAAGGTATGGCCCTTGGCGGGCAGGCATCTATGTGGTGGGGGGTGGGCTGGGAAGGCTCTTCTCCAGCTTCCTTCTGGATTTAGTTGGCAGGAAGATTTCAGGGCAAAAGGCTACAGACTCAATTAAATGTGGACAAGTGCAAGGCAATGCCTTTTGTGATAAACACATCAAAATCCCCTCCCCAGTGCTCAACTCTGCATGGTCAGCCTCGGTTCTGGCAAAGGACCTGGAAATCCTTCTTCATTTAGACAGTTTCCCGAGGCTGTTGGCCAAGAGGCAAAGAGAATTGTGAATAAGATATCAAAGAAGAAGGAGCACATATTTCTCCAAGTGTCCAACTAGACAGTCCTACCTGCAGGACTAAGATGTGTCGTTGTGCCCTATCCTGGAGAAGATCCAGGGGGTGCAAAACCTCCTTAGCAGAAAAGACGGAATGACTCACTCTCAAGTCTAGACATGGGAAGGCTGCTGGGGGACAGAAAGAAAGTCCCAAAGGGTGTAGAGAAGGTGACTAGGGGCTCATTCACAAAATCCTGAAACTGTAGGCAAAGTGGGTTTGCTTTGAAATTTGAGCACATTTAAGATGGATAAAGGGGGTTGCTATTTTGTACAGTGGCCAGTGAAGTTAAAAATTTCATTATCCCAAGCAGAAAACATGAATGAATTGAAATGTATTTGGGGGAAATCTCTGGAAGACAAAGTCATATGTATTCCTGAATCAGGATTTGTTCAGTGAATGAATAAATGAATATGGATGATTCTGGTTTTCAAGGTATTTCAATCCAGTCTAATAAATATTCATGGAGTGCCTACTGTGTGCAAAGCATTGTGCAGGATGTAAAGCTGAACAGTTTCTGTCTAGAAGCTTACACTTTTATAAGGGGATTAGAAAGGACACGGTCAACACAGGGTGGGCACAGAGAGTGCTGTAAGAAAAATGCAGGTGACTATAGGAACAATTCTGTGAGGTATGGAGAAGATGATGTTGGAAACCAGCCTTAAAGAATGAGATGGGTTTTAGCGGGTAAAAAAGGAAATAAAGGCATCCTAGAAAGAATAAGTCCTAAGATTTGGGGGTGTATGAAAAAAATGAAGGACATATTTGGGTATGGATAAGAGTACAGTGAGAGATTGTGTGTGAGAGAGAGAGAACAAAAGATACCCAAAGATTACAGAAGAGTGGCACTTGAGTGGCACAGGGAAATCTGGTCTACTCTATAGGGCAGACCAACATTCCCCAAGGCAAACCCTCACAATCCAATGACAAGCAGGTCCTGAGAGGCAATGGAGTAGATAGCTAGCTTCTAGTAGCTCTCAAATTTAAGACACAAAGTAACTGGTAGATTCCAGAGCTAAGCAGAAAGAAGCTCATTCATCTCAGTCCCTAGGGAGATGCAGAATGAGCTGCTATGGATCCCCAAGAATACATGGATTGTGTTTGTCATTTCTGGCCTCCTGGGGTCTCAGTGGGCAAGTGAATTCAGCCCAGTCATGTGAACTCCTTGGGTACCCCCTCCAGGGATGTGTCACTTGAGCTTGTCTTAGAAGATGAACAGGAGTTCAACAGGTGGATAAAGAGACTATGGACCCTCTAAGCAAAGGGAAGCAATGTAGGCAAAGGCACTGAGGTAAACATGGATGGGCACCTTCAAAGGAAGGAGTTCAGGATAGCTGGAAGTGAGGGTATGTAATGAGGAGACTTAGGGGCTGAGACTGGGGAGGTCCGTGAGGTCAGGTTATAAAGGACTTTGAATACTATACCAAGGAATCCACGTTTGATCCTATAGACAAAAGAATAAAAAAGCCATTGAGAGAGGTAAGGAAGGTGTGAGACATGATTTGCTTTGCAGTTTAGAAGTATCACTCTCCAAACAGTGTAGAGGAGGAATTAATGAATTAAAATTGTTGTAGGGAGATTAGCTAGAATGTTATTTTCAAAATCTAAAAGACAGGTCTGTGATAGAACAATGGAAACAGATATGATAAAGAGGAAGAGACCAAAAGGTAATGTGAACTTGGAAGGCCATTGCCATCCATGCAATTCCATCTGAGACCCAGACTGACTTCCCACCTGGCTGACTGCATACTCTGTCGCCAGAGCTTTGCCTGGGGAAAGGTAGATCTTCCTGCCTCTTTATTCTCTTCTCAGTTGATTTCAAGCCCTAGATCAATGGGGACCCCTTCAGCCCAACTGTTTCCTGTTCTTGGGTCTGACACTGGAGCTTTTTGCTCTATATACACCAAAGAAGCTATTGGCAGATTTTTGGGACAGACAGCTTTGTTGAGTATGAATAGATCAGAAAGTGTAATCTTCAAATACCTGCCAGGATTCCTCCTCTGACTTTGTTTGGGGATTGACACTAAGAAGAATGAGATAGCAAAGGATTAAGGGTAGGTGAGAAGAACACCCCCAAGCAGTTGCTTCAATTTTTGCCCAAGTCCCTCCTCGATGCTCACTGGGGTGCTAGCTCTCCACATTCTGGGCTTCGTTCTTCAGAGGCTCTTGCTCTTTGACCTGGGTGAAGCTCAAGTGGAGAAGGAGTCCCAGCCCTTCTCATCTCCATCCTTCCTCTATTCTTAAAGGTAGGGGATGATTGAATGTCTCTCTTTGCCCTTCAACATCCACACATCACCTTCTCTGTCCTGCTTTGTGCCTTGGGAGCTAACTTCTGTGGACTGCCTCGATCAAGTTCCTTGCTTTTTTACCAACAGAAGCAATTGCCCCTCTGGTGCCAGGAAGGTGCCATCAAGCTTAGACAGCAGGTTATTGCTGAAACAGGAATTATGGAGGGCTCATGGTTGCCTTGCCTTCAGGATTCTTATTAGGTTTGACACATGGAAGACATTAGACAATAGCTGGGGTAAATATTACCCTGGCTCCTTCTCTGCCAGCTATGGGTCAGCACTCCTTTACCCAAGGTCATAGCTCTGACTAGTCATGATCATAGCCCTGTCCTTCCTGGGATCTGGTACATGTTCCTACAGCCCTATAGGGGGTGACATCCCCTGCTGTTGCGAGCCCTGGGATGTTTCACCTTCTCTTTGTAGTCTTTTATTTTTTGGAGTGGGGGGTACCAGGGATTGAACCCAGGGGCACTCCACTACTGAGCCACATCCCCAGCTCTATTTTGTATTTTACTTAGAGACTTCTCCAAGCCTAAATGAAGCCAGTTACATAACTGGTGTTCCTGCGTTCATGAGTTCTGAGCCTGCTACTGAAGCTCCTTTCTCTGAGCACCCTAGATAATCTGAGATGAGCTTTATCAGAACCAGCCATGCACTCTCCACTCTTCCTATCTCAGTAGACTCCTGTCTATGCTTGGATGGCACCTCCCCAGCACCACAGGGGCAATGGCTTCCACTGGCCCATTGATCAGATCAGTTCCGGTTCTGAGTCAGGCCCTGAAGGTAGGGTGGCTGCCAACCATCTCCCATGAACAGGTTAAAATAGAGTTATAGGTTAGGAGGAGGCACATATAAGGCTTGGCTTATTGGAATGTCAACCTGAGAAAATCTAGTTTGCCCCAGGCAAGTAGGGGAGCAGAAAAATAACATGGTAAAACTGGAATCTTAGGATGTATAACCTGGTGGAAAAGTGAATTGGAGGTAGGGAGGCCAATAGGGAGGTTGCTGTAATAATGCAGAAAGTTTTTTTTTTTTTTTTGCTAATCACATTAGTAGAGATTTAAAAATAGATAATGTGGATGATGTTTTAGAAAATGGGCATAATCATTCACTGCTGATGAGACTGTGAATTGGTATAACCTCTCTGGAAGGCTATCAATATGTATCAACAGCTTTTGAAAAGTTCATACTTCTTGATTCAATCCTTTCCTTTCCTGGACTATAACCTCAAAAAATCCTCAAAAGGGCTGGGGATGTGGCTCAAGCGGTAGCACACTTGCCTGGCATGCGTGCGGCCCGGGTTCGATCCTCAGCACCACATGCAAACAAAGATGTTGTGTCCGCCGAGAACTAAAAAAATAAATATTAAAATTCTCTCTCTCTTAAAAAAAAAGAAATCCTCAAAAATATGCATGTTCAGAAATGTTCAACTGTGTGTTATTAATAAGAGCAAAAAAAGGAGAAAGAGAAAAATAAACCATCTCTATAGTCATCCAAGAAAGAATGGTTAAACATTTTAAAATACACATAGAAAAATGCTTTAACATCATTAGAAAATGGGTTTTGGAAGCCTATTTAATGGAATTAGAAAGTGCTCACAATAAAATGATAAATGGAAAAAACATAATACAAATGGATCATAGTATCCTGGGTTGGATTTTGAAAGAGAAAAATAGCATTAGTGGAAAAACTGAGGAAATATAAATATAGTCTACAGTTTAGTGAATAGTAGTTTAGTAAAATATTAACATGTCCTAATATTAATTTCCTTGTTTTGATGGAGGTGTTATAGTGACAAGACGCTCACAGTACGGGAAGCTGTATGAGAGACAAGAGAATCTCTCTGTATGGCCTTCATAACTTCTGTAAATCTGTAGATAACATTTCTTGAGCCTTGTTACACATCAGGCATGGTGCTAAGCATCTTCCTTACCATAACCCCTGAATCCTTACTGCTGTCCCATGAAGTAGATTTTATGCCACCCCACTTCACAGATGAAAGAAAGAAGCTCAAAGTGATATAACTTGCAAGCAGGAGACCCAGAATTCAAATTCAAGTACTCCTGACATTAAGCCTTGTGGTTTTTTCAATTTTTGCATTACAAAAAGAAATGCAGTTAAAAGGGTTAACTTAGGGAGGTAGGATCAAGGTTGATTCTTCCTGCCCCCTTGTGGGTAATTTTGAGAGGGAAAAGGATAGGGGAAAGAATGGATAGGACTTGCAACCTGATTATGAATGGGTGATAGATAAAGGCAAGAACTGAAGGTGACAATAAGTTTGGTTGTCACTTTCAGAAGCACAGAGGGTAGGAGAAGGAGCCAATTTTGGTGAGGGTTTTAGTTTCTGCTCTGCTGTGATGGGAATATCCACATGTCCTCAGTGACCTGAGTGATGTATCTGGGCTCTGGAGGGAGAGACCTGCTTCAGAGTCTGCATGGCTTTGAGGACCATAGCTCAAGTGACACTAAGAAAGCTCACACATGGGGAGAAGGTACTGGAGTGGGGCAAAGATGAGATGAGCAGGGGTCCAGCCAGACCTCAGAGAAGCACAGCTTAAAGCAGCACAGGCCTCAGTACTCTGACTCACCACTAGGAACCATCTATGAGCTTAAATCTAAGACGGTAGGATGAGCCTGTCGTTCTTCACCTGGCTTTGTGAGACTTTGGTATATCTCTTAGGTCCCAACCTCAGGGTTGAGACAAAGTACTGTATGAATCTGCAGCAAGTCCTGGGCTGCCAGGATGTTGTTGTCTGGGAAGATTCTTTCTCCTCTGGATGAATAGAATGCAAACTTTCTGCATTTCTTTGGAATATCCTGTTCTCCTGGTTTACCCATTTCTTACTACTCCCATCAGCCTGTTACTGATAAAAAAACAAAACAAAACAAAACAAAACCCTTAAAGTCTTCCATGCAGGGAAGGAGTTTTGCCCTGTTATCTGTCCAGAACTCTGCAAAACCATGGTCAACTGCATGGCACTCAATAACTTTCCAGCTAACATGCACCCAGAGAGACTGGAACACAGTGGGTTCCTCCAAGGGGCTGATTCCATGACCCCAACATCTCTACTCAATATCTGCCTCTTTTGGCGCAATAGGAGAATCAAGCCTGAGACCCCTGGGCTTCACTGGAGCATGCTTGGTCTTTCCAAGACCTCCTGGATCTTCTGGCCTTGCCACGGGAACTGTGGAGGGACACCTGGCAGGAATCAGGAGGGCTCAGGCCTGTGCCTGTGCTCTCCTCCTGATCTATTTATTCTCCATCTATCTCTGGACAATTGAACCATGTGGCCTGAGATTTTTACCCCACAGGGGATAAACTCCAAACTTAGCTTGGTTCCAGGTCCTTATACAGCTGCAGGCTGAGGACAGGACTCCTGTGGTGGTGGGGAGCCCTGACTACTTCTCTCTTTGGAGGTTGTACAGATGGTACCCAGGCACAGGATAAATAAACCAATGGAATCTGAAAAAACAACATCCCATCACTTCTCTTTGGGGCCACTGCCCACTCCCTCCTCAGGGCAAGAGGGGTCTGTCTGCCAGCTACAAGGCTGGGGTGAGGATTCTTCCCTCCCCCTCCTCAGGCACCCCTGCGGCTTGGCATGTTTGCCTAACGTGGGGAACACATGCTCTCTCTAGAGCATGGCTGTTTTCCCTCTGAGGCCCTTCAGCCACACTGAGGAAGGATGGAACGCTACAGTGGGGAGGCAGAACTTGGAGACAGGGAGTTCCACCACTTGAGGAAGGTGTAGCTGGTGAAAATCTCATACAACTCGAAACACTGGGACTCACCCTAGGAACAGTGAGGCAAGACAGAATCTACCCTTTTTGAGAGCCACAGAAAAGGTGGAGAAAGAATCCCACTTGTAGAGAGGAAAGTTCCTTGTGTGTGTTGGGCCTCCTTCACTTAAAAGTGATCTTCATTGAACAACTGTTCAGAGCCTCCTACCTGCAAGGCCCTGTGTTAGGTGTTGGGGATATGGAAGCCCCAAAACGTTGGGGAACATGGCCCATCATATAGCGACATCCTATCTGTTCTGAAGTGGTATGAACAAATTATGGGAGAGGTTTAGTGGAATGAAGGGCTCACTTATGCCTGGAGGGGTTGGGAAGAATGTCATAGAGAATAGGACCTTTGAGTCTTAAAGAACAGGACCTTGGGTCTTAAAGTATGATTGGAGCTGGGTGCAGTGGCGCACACCAGTGATCCCAGCTACTGGGGAGGCTGAGGCAGGAGGGTTATAAGTTCAAGGCCAGCCCAGGCAACTTAGCAAGATTCTGTCTCAAAATAAAAAGTAAAAAGTCTAGCTAGGACTGTAGCTCAGTCTAGTGCTCCCTGGGCTCAGTCCCTTGAACCAAAAAAAAAAAAAAAAAAAAAAAATCAGAGAATATCAAATGGAGGTGGATAAAGGGGTTAGGATGGAAGGTTTAAGGGGAGTAGAACATTCCAGGTAAAGGGAATAGCATGTGCAAATGCTAAGAGGCAGTGGAGAGGCTTGGTTATCATGGCGGAAGCAGTGAGGAGCCATCGGAGGATTAAGCAGGTTTTAGAGTGGCATTTTAGCAAGATCATGCTAATAGCAGGATGAAGGATGAATGGAAAGGAGAGATTAGACGGTGAACACCAACTGGGAGGACTTTTAGACAACATAAGTGAGATAAACTGTATTGAGGACTCAAACTAAGTACCAGGCACTGGAGACAGAGGGCCATAAATAAAGGATGATAATGAACCCATAGGATTTAGTGACTGATGGGACACAGGGATAGGAGGCCAAGAGAGAAGACTGAGGATGCTTAGGTTTTTGGCTTAGGTTCCTGGGAGGATAGTGGACCTGTTCATGCTAGCAAGGAAATAAAGGAAAGAGAACAAATTGTGTGTTCATGTGTGTGTGCTGGGGGTACTAATGGCTGTGTTAAGAGCTATTCAGTATGCAGTAGGTACGTGGGTCTAGGGCATCTATACCAAAGACCACTTCAAGATTTCATGATTGAGTAATTGAGAGAATGATAATGTCATCAACAGAAATAAGGCCTATTGAAGGTGCATTATCATGAGGGTGGGGGTGAGAGGATAGATTCAATTTTGAAATGTCTATGGGACATAGCACTGAGGACATTCACCAAGCAGTTGGAAAAATGGGGGCAGAGCAATAAGAGGTCAGATTTGGAGTTTTATATGCAGGAGTCCTCTAAATAAAGGCGACGATAGCTGAGCATAGGAACAGATGAGCTCATCAGATTAAAGTGCACACTGAGGGAGGAGGGTCAAAGACAGAACACTGGGAAACACCTCCTGTTATTTAGGATGGGAGGAGGGTGAAGAGTGAGAAGGAACTGTCAGCAAGGAGAACCAGGAGCGTGTACAAGAGACACTGGGAGAGAAAAGGGTTTCAGGAAGGTGACCAGCAGGGTCAGAGATGCTGAGGGGTGAGGTCTAACATGGACTTGGGGATTCAGATTAATGACCTTCAAAAGAACAGATTCAATAAAGGGTAAGGGTGATGGCAGAAATGAGCCGGGGGTGAGAAGTGGAGCTGGTTAAATATAAATAAACCTTTGAGCAATGAGGCAGTGAAGGGGATGGAAGCTCAAGGAGTGTGAGGGTTTAAAGGATGTGCTTTTTAACATAGGAAAACTTGGTCTGATTGCATTTTGTGGTACACAAGAACATCTCCACTTCGGCTCTCGAGGGGCTATTGGTTACGCTATCCCTTGTCCTGGGGCCTCTTGTGTCCACAGATTACAGCCCCTTGTGCCAGTGGGTCTAGAGGATTTCAGGAAGGTGACCAGCAGGGTCAGAGATGCTGAGGGGTGAGGTCTAACATGGATTTGGGGATTCAGATTAATGACCTTCAAAAGAACAGATTCAATAAAGGGTAAGGGTGATGGCAGAAATGTCTCAAACAGTGACACTCATGAACACCTCAGTTCCTTATTCCTTTCTTTCTACCTTGTCTCCTTCTTTTCCTTTGTTTATTGAACACCTGCTATATGTCATGTGTCCTGCGGTGTAAGATGCAGGGAATAGGGCAGGTGAGAAAAGGCTGCAGGTAGGAGCAGAGCAGTGACTGCAGCGATGTCGATGTCGTAGTTTGAACTAAAACAGCAGCAGGTGGGATGGGCAGGAGAGTGGACTTGGGAGAATTTGAGATGGTGTCCCCAGGGTTTTCAGACTAACTGCAAGAGAATGGGAAATGGAGGGGCAGAGGTTGGCTCAGAAGTCCAAGCTTTGGGGTGTCAGGGAGGAGTCAGGTGTGATTTCTGAAGTCCCTCCTGCCTGCCTAGAGCCAGAGCTTGGTGCATGACTACTGTGAAGCAAGCACTCCATCTCGGGGTAACATGATCCTGTAACACAGGGCTCCTCTGATGTGGGCTGCTTGCCTTTTACAGCATTAGGGGAGCAACATTTCATGGAAAATTCAATAAATCCCCCTGTACAGCCAGACGTCTGTAAACAATGGCTTCCAAATTCAATCAGGCTGGGGACCCGCAGCAGCATTTATGAGCTCTAACGTGGAATATTATATAGGGGAGTGAGTAGCAGGGGCTGGGGGAAGGGACTTCCTGGAAGAAGAGAGCTGTGTGGCTCCTGCTCAGATCCTTATGATGCAGGTGATTCTCCAGGTAGAAGCCCTGGCCATGGGAACTCTAGGCTGGACCTGGGCACCACTGAGTCAAGTCGTTGGGCTTGCTTGGGGAGGGTAGGATTTGGCTTTTTGGTACTAGCCATAAGGAGGCTGAATGGTCAGAGCAACCAAGGCTGAGAGTGACTCCCCAATTCCTTCCACAACCTGCCCCAGATGCCCATCTGGCCGTGAATGCAATTCCTCTTTGTCACATGTGAAAGTCCTACACCTTTCAAACCTTTCTCTAAACCTTCCACCTCTTTAGTTCTAGGGTCTGACAAGGATCTTCAGAGGACTAGGTCCTGTCTCTCTCAGGTTCAGGTAGCCCCTCACTTCCTACAGTGGGATTTGCCACAAAGTGGGGGCCATAATGGAGCGTTCTAATGAAGAAGTGGCAGCATGCTGGTGTAGCAAGCCTCTGAGGTCTCACCCGTCTTCAACCTGATTCTCTGCCAGATTTCTCTTCTCCTTTGCCCTTTAAACACTTCTTGCTCTGGCTAGCTCTCCCAGCGCCTGCCTCCTCTTTGAGCCCTCTGGCAGCCTCTCTCCAGCAAACCAGTATGGGGGATTATACGTGAAAGAACAAAGGCTCTGGATTCAAATCCATTTTTTTACATTTCCCAGCTAAAGAGCTTGGGTGAGTCCCTTCCTCCTCTGAATCTTAGTGTCTTTATCTGCACAGGGGGGATAATATTAACTGCCTTGCAGAGTGCCTGCAAGGGTGAAATTAGACAACCTACGTAAAGTGCCTAACAGTTCTGACATGGAGTATGCATGAGATATATGGTGGCTTCGTTCTGCACATTCCTCTTCCTCTCAAACCTTCCTCCAGTGATCCTTCCAGGAATTAGCAGCAGCTGCCCTCCCTCCCTAAGGTACCTATGTTGTGCAGGACAAGAGAAAGTTCTCCTCTCTTGTCCTGCACATCTTTCAGGTCCCCTCTCCTGGGAAGCCTGATTTAAATCCAACAGGAAGAGTAACAAAGAACATATGAGGCC
Organism: Marmota flaviventris; assembly: GCF_047511675.1. Lineage (NCBI taxonomy): Eukaryota > Metazoa > Chordata > Mammalia > Rodentia > Sciuridae > Marmota > Marmota flaviventris. The sequence goes on along the minus strand of NC_092507.1, from coordinate 34,252,015 downwards.
ATCGACACGCTGAGGAGCCCATGGAAGGATGGAGACAACTCTGAGGGATCCATTCGCTGTCTTGGAGATCTGCAGTGTGAGCTCCATGAGGGCAGGGGATTTTCACCTGCTTTGTTTGTGGCTCTATTCCCAAGACAGAGAGCTGTGTTGATATTTGGTACATGTTCAATAAGCATTTCTTAGATGAATTAATTAACTCAGCTTTTTCTCACTATTTTCCTGTGGTTTTTCTCTGGTCCCAGAGGGAGAATGGAGAGTTTGTTTTCAAGATGAACACTCAAACAAATGCTCTTGAAAGTCAGGAACCTTTTCTTCCCTCTGAACACCTTTGGCAATCTGGCCAGGCTTCCCTCATGGAGTGGGCATAGGGCAGAATCGTTGCCAGCAAGGCTTCTCCTTGCAGCCACTGTCTTGGAAAGAGGAATGGAAGGAGGTAGTTCTTCCAGGCAGGGTTCCATGAGGGCTGTGGACTAATCCATGCTTAGCCTGGAGATGAGGAGATGTAACTTCTATGAAGTGAACTGGCTGTGTGCTTCCCTCCCATGCCACAAGACAGTTCCATAGGGTCCTCCCACCAGTATTAAAGCACAAGGCAACATGGAGGAGGAAAAGGCTGGCTAACCCCAGAGCAGTAATAAGTGGCATTTATAAAGGATCTATCACACGCTACACTCAGCACTCACATGCATTAACTCATTTAAACCTCACAGTGGCCTAGGCGGAAGGTATAGTATTATCCCATTTTACCTAAAGGAAACTGAGGCTTAGAGAGATTAAATAGCATGTCATAACTGGGGGGTCAAGAGGAACAGGATTCCATCTCAGGCCTATTGACTCCAGGCCACAAGCTATTGGCTGCCATAGTTTGCTGCCTTGGTAGAACACAATGGCCATTTGCCCTCGGCTTAACAGGTGCAGGTCCAGGTGCAGGTCCCTGGCAGAGATGAGCAGTCTCCCATCCCTCCTGTTTCCCACCTGAATTCAACTTGCAGTGGGCAACAGAGACCACTGTTCTGGAGGGGTTACTTCCTCTGCTCCTCCAGGCCTCTTGCTGGGCACTGCCTAAAGAAGAGAAAGGTGGTACAGGGTCAGGGGAGAGCTGCTTCCTGACCCCAGCTACAGAGACAAGTGGGAGGCGCTGTTGTCCAGCCTGGACCAGTTCCAGTCAACTGAACCTGGTGGCAAGAGACAGCCTCCTAATCAGGCTTGAGCTAGGCTGCTTGCTCCACCACCCACCTGGAGGAAAGGGATTCTTTAGAATAGAACTGGTGTCCACCTTTTGGTTTTGCATTTGGCAGAAGGGGTAAGGCATCCATGGTGACAGCTCCCGGGGCATCTCCCCCTACAGCCAGATACCCAGCTGCCAAGGCTCTGGGATTTACTCCGGAGGCAGCTTGTTTTGCTTTGTTTTTTAAGGTCCAAAATGTTGCCATGTTCCCTGTACACCCCAGTCACGCAGTCATGTCCACGTATACATGGCTTCAATGTGGACTTCTGTGATGAGCCTGTTCTGTGCTCTGGCTCGCTTTCTCTCTAACTGCCACCTCTCTCTCTCTCTCTCTCTCTCCCTCTCTCTCTCTCTCTCTCCCTCCCTCTCTCTCTCTCATTCTCCCTGCTAGCTGCTGTAAGGATCAGTCCCCAAAGAAAAATGCCCAATTTGTCATGTCATGTCCAGCTGTTAACCTCCCGTCGGTAAGCCATGGGGAAGACTTACTTTCTCCTATTTATTTATTTGCCACTTGGACAATAGAAGGCCCCAGGCCTGCTGAGTTCTCCATAATAAAGCCACCAACGATCTCCCCCACCACCCCCTCCCCTCCCCCCACCCTCATGTCAACAACACTAGCCAACCTGCAGGTGTCACTGGGCATTAACCTCGGGCTTAACTCTGGCTCTGCTGAACTGGAGGGAAGGGGGAGGGGGCAGCCAGCGAAGGTGGGGGGTCTGATGGGGAGGTCTCTGCACAAAGAGGAAGGCCTGGGGATGGGCTGGCTCATAACCATCCCTCCGGAAAGCTCACTGTGCTGAGGCTGGGGGAGGGAGGGAGGGATCAACCAAATAATGCAGCTCCTTCTTCCCAGCCTCCCCAATGGTCTCCAGGCAGAGCCTTGGCCAGCCGGTGGCAGGCACCCGGCTCACCGCACCTAGCAACCCTGCTGAGAGACAGGCCCTCCAGGAATGAGGCCCAGTGGGCTGGCCCTGGAGCCCGCCTGGGAGGGGCTGAGGCAGGGATGGGAGGCTTAGCCCCTCCAGGCTCCAGGCCTACTCAGGGTGCCCACTCAGGGTGCCCACTCCTTTCTCCAGCTCTCCTTTGCTCCTCCTCCAGGTTCTTTGACCCAGCCCAATTTGCCAAAATTCTCAGGGGTTCATGAGGAAATGCTGGCAATGTCCCAAGGCCGAGCTCCCTGTTGTCCTGTGAATTAAATTCAGGGTGAGGGGGGGTAGGGAGGATGGGCTGCTCCTTCCTCAGCAGCCCTTCCTTCTGTTCAGATGTCAAAGTGAGTTACGGGTCACAAAGAGGTACAGCCCCCATGGCCTGCATAGGGACCTCACCCCTTGTTGTCAGTAACACCATCCTCTCTTCCTGGGACCCTAACTTCCCCTGGGGAAAAGCTGTGGAGAAGAAAGTGCAGATTAGGAATAGCTGGGACTGTGCCATGATTCCCAGGCCACCTCTGTCATAGTTTCCTGTTTCCTGGTGGCCATTCCGCTCAAGACACCTTCCCACTCCCTTAGGGCAACCTAAAGTACAGAGGCATTAAGCAGGATGTTTTCTAAGGCTAGTCACTTGAGGCTCAGTTTGTAACTCTCCACTGATGTCCCCAGGAAGGCTATAACCTTGGAATTGTGGCACCTGTCTACATATGAAAGACCTGGTTAGCTCCTGTCACTGAGATTTCTTGTGTATCTTTATTAACTGTCTGATTAACAGTAGAAACCCACTGATGAATCAGAATAGAAATAGGAAAATGAAAAATGGTAGTTATTGTACACTGGAGCCTGCACTGGTGCCCACTCTGTTCCTGGCCAGTGCTGGCATCATAAGTATGAGAAGCAAATGGAGAGACTAGAGAGCCGAGAGGACAAGAGTATGGGGACAGAGGTCCATGATCACAGAGGCTGGACGGACAGGCCCAACCGCAGTTTGCTGGGTAAAGCGCAGAACCCCTGTAGTGTGGGTCATGATTATCACAGTGAGGATAGCAAGGGACACATTCCACCTGGGGGACTTCAGAAGTTAAATTTTTTCTCAAGAGAATCTCTAAGGGTTTGAGTTTATGAGCAAGGAGTGGTAGCACATGCCGGCAATCCCAGCAACTCTGGAGGCTGAGGCAAGAGGATTTCAAGTTCCATGCCAGCCTCAGCAACTTAGTGAGACTCTGTCCCAAAATAAAATAAAAAATAAAAAAGATTTGATTTTATAAAATTAACTATATCCAGGAGATGCAAGGTAAGAGGGATGTACATAGCTTCAATGTTTCAGAGCAAGACAACTAGAATACAAACACACCTGGCCAACCGGGAGATACCCAGATATCACGAGGATCCCCAGGGCCCTCGGCTGCCTTGAGAAGCAGCACCTCCCATCAAAGATTTGATGATGACCTGTCCAGAAAATGGGACTATGAAATAGGTCTGAGAAGTTTTGATTCTAGAGACATCATGCTCCAACTTGGGAGATGATTCAGAACACAGTAGAACATAAAAATATACACAGCTGTGTATATTATATCTGTGTGACTCTGGATAGGTTTCTTGACTTTTCTGAGGTTCAGTTTCCTCTTCTATAAAATGAGCACAAGGATGCCTAACTCCTAGTTGTTAGGAAGATTAAGTGAAATAATCTAAGGGAAACAACTAATGTCTGACATTTTGCAAACAACATGATAAATGGTAATCATCATCTCCTTTCCTTGTCTGAAACTTACTCCGTTCAATCTGTGGGTCTAGCCCCCACCCAAGGGCGATGTGTAGTCAGTGCTCCTGATCATGGCACCTGACGCGCCTTCTCCATAAGCTTGGTCTTTCTCTTCTCTTCCTTCTTCATCACCCTCAGTTCTAGACGGAGACACTGAATGGCTGGCTTGTGTGGGAGGCATATACACATTTCTTGTCTGGCCTGAATAGCAGGCATTAAAATGCATTTTGGTTCACCCAGGACAATAAAGAAAAAAAAGGAAGCTTTAAGTCACTAATAAAAATCAAATGTAGGCAGTTTGCAGGAGTGATCAGCCCAGAGCTTTGCTGTTCTCTTGTTAAGGGTCTGGAGCCATAAATAACTTCCCCATAAGAAGGCAGAGGCGAGGGGGAGTGAGTGAGAGGGAACGCAACCATACAAAATTTTTCATTTTTCTCCATAAATCATTTCAGCGTGCGATAATATTTGTTTTTTCTAATGAGTCTCTTGTGATCCATTCCAGGAGCTAACATCAGGGCCTGTCAGGGGGTGATGTGTGGTACAGTTCAACGCTTTACAAAAACTGCCTGCTACACAGATTTTTTTTTCCCCCTCTCTTCCTTATGCTAAGTATTCATGAAGCCCATTATTCTGTGCTCATGCTTTACAGATTCTTCCTTTCTGATCTTCTCCTTTGGACAACAGCTGTCCTGTTCTCTGCCTATGCTGTGGGGCCTTGCTGCAGCCTGGGGTAGAGATGTGGGCAGTGGGAGAGGAAGACTGCTCAGAGCTATATGGGAGGCCATCATGACTTTGAGCTCATATGGGTAAGAGGAGCGTTGTTCAAAGTTCAAGTGCAGCCAGTGTGGGAGAATGCCTTCTGTATGCTGGATTCCTCATGGCCAATGGATAGACCCTATTATGGGGCACAAGACCACCTGCCAAGCATAGAGATAAACTGGCCAGAGGTCAGATTAATAAAACAGATTGCATATCATGCTCCAGAGTTGGGAGTTCATCCTATAGGCAAAAGGAACCATCAAGAATTTTACAAAGAATCAGATTTGTACTTATGGAAAGACTTCTGTATGCTCAGTGTGGAGAATAGTTTGGGAAGGGAGAAAGCAAGGAGGGAAGTGGGAATGAGAAAATTTCAGAAGAATGTTGCAGTAATAGGAGATTTTTGAGCGAGTTTAGTAAATTCTTACTCATCCTTTAAGGCTAACTTTTTTTTTTTCCTTAGTGGCACTTGGGGATTGAACCCAGGGGTGTTCTACCACTGGGTTACATCCCCACCCTTTTAAAATTTTCTTTGAGACAGGGTCTTAAGAGGTAAGTTGCCTAGGCTGGTCTTGAACTTGCAATCCTGCCTCAGCCTCCTGAGTTGCTGGGATTGCAGGTGTGCACCACTGCTACCAGTTTAAGACTAATTTTTTTTAAGAATTTTTTTTTTTGAGAGAGAGAGAGAGAAATTTTTAATATTTATTTTTCAGTTTTCGGTCGACACAACATCTTTATTTTATTTGTATGTGGTGCTGAGGATCAAACCCAGTGCCCCGTGCATGCCAGGCGAGCAGGCTACCGCTTGAGCCACATCCCCAGCCCCTTAAGACTAATTTTAGTGTTATCCAAATCATTCCACTCTCTGTAGGTGGCTCAGTCATTCCTCTTGGCTCCTTTAGCATCTTTTCCATACCTCTCCTCCCTTCAGAGGTGGAAGCTCTTACCAATTGTACTGTGACCTTTAGCCTGAACTCCTGAAAGGCAGGGACTATGCTACATAAAACCTTGTATCTTACCATCTAATATTATTTGCATCTAATATAAGTAATAGAGTTGCTCAGTGTCACTTATTTTGAATAAGCAAACATGCAAATGAATGAATAAAAAGAAGGAAGATAGGACTACAGGTGGAAAGCTAAGGACTTTAGGGGCAGGTGCAAGAACAGGAGCCACCTAAAGAGACTGAGTAGGAATGCTCAGAGTTAGGAAAGATCTAGAAGAGTCACCTCCTGGGATTATGATACATCATGGGAATAGAGCTTTTACAGAAGGCAATGATTTTTGCTAAATGCAGAAATGAAATTAAATAAGACAAAGACAGAAAAGAATCCACAGATTTGGCAATTCTGAGGTTGTTACTGATGTTTGTGAGAACAGTTTAGTTGAAGGAGCCAAGGCAGAAGCCAGACTATCCAGTTCACTTTTGGATGATATGTGAGAATGTGCAGACTAGACTATCAAGAAATGCAGCGAAGAAGCAAATGGGAAAATACAGTATCAAGGGGAGATTTGAAAAAGGGTAAATAGAGTAAACCAGACCCAAAATAAAGGAGAGAGAAAGTTAGGTAGATCATGGCTGGATAACCAGTATTTGAAAAGAGGTCTCCAGCGACGTATGATGGGATTTTGTCCTTTCCACTGCTCAGTACTTTTTATCAACAACTTGAAGCCATAAACAGTAGGGCAGACAAATTTACAGTGAGACAAGACTAGGGGGCACAGAACCAAGATTCAAAAATCACTTCTACTAGTTGGAATACAAGTGAAATTTAACAAAGAAAGTAACTGTTTTTATATGTTAGCTAAAAAACATAAATTCTGACAGTGTAGGTTGGATGAGTTATGCCTGGAGAAGAATTCATAGGAAGTTCTAGGTGAATTTATGTCAACCAGAAGAGTTCTGAAGACTTTGGCCACATTAGCAGAGGTACAGTGTGCAGAACAAAGGAGAGTGGGCTACACCATAAACATAGCAGGGACATTCTGCTCTACTTTGGGCTTCTATTGTTTAGGGGACAATAACTAGGACAGATTTGGTCAATATAGAAATATATCTTGAAACCATGACTTGTGATCATAGATAGAGGAATTTGGGGAAAGAATAATTTGGGAAGTGTAACAGGAATTCCTAAAGTACTTGCCGGATTGTCAATGGTTGGAATTCGAAGGACGGAATTATAATCCCAGGGTAAGAATTTTGGCTCAATATGGGGTAAGGAGTCTATGGATCTCCTTCTATACATGAACACAGGATCCCCAAAACTGAACATAAATAACTGTGTACATGTGACTATGTAGGTTATTTTGATGAAGGGGGTTTATGATTTTCAACAAATCGTTAGAGTCGTGGAACACACACTAGCATACATGCTCACACGTGTATACGCACAGGAGGAACCACAGAAGAAGAATTTTCTTTCAGTTGTGGAGAGTAGAATGAAACCATGGCTTCTGGAAGGAGCAGGTGTCCCACCACTGTAGATGCTCAACTAGAAGGAGGAACCACCATCTAGTTTGGAGGTCTGATGCAGGAAGGGCTTGGTTGTAGCCCACGCAAAGGAAGGTGTGTGTGAGTGTGTGTGCAGAGTAGTAGAGGGGGAGAGAGATAAAGGAGAAGGCAAGACAGAGGTAGTGAGATAAACACTGTCATGGGCCGTTTCCATCATGTACTCACAAGAGCATAATAAAGCCCTTGTAATATACTAGAACTTGTGTGGTCCCAGGGCCTAATTTGCATACTAATTACTGAGTGCAAATGGGACCGAGGGGTAGGGAGGGAGGGTGGGGGAGGCATGCAGGGAGCGAGGGGCCTGGACTGTTTGCTCTGCCATTTCATATCATGCTAACAAGCTAATCCGGCGTGCAGTTAGCTCCTGATATATAACTGCTCATTAGTATTATAATAAAGTACATGAAACAACCATAAAACGTTATATACTGCACAAGTGTTGTTTTCTTGCCAATTATCTGCAGGCGGATTTATCACCACAGTTGTTTCGAATTCCCCTTGGTGAGGTTTGGGCGGAATAAAGAAAGGTGTTGGTGGCGGCAGCAGCAGAGGGGGGCCTTTTCGAGGGGCAGACCATGTGTTTTCTTAAGTAGCACTTACTGATGCGCCATTTCATGAGAGTGAAGCAAGGAGCTCCATCCTTCCCCATCTCCGCAGCTCAGGAGGAAAGCAGGAGGGGACTGTGGAGGCAGGCAGGCTGCAGGCCCAACCCGGTTCACAGGCCTTGGGGACACAGGGCCTATGGTCTCGGGGGCAGCCCAAACCCCTGGTATAGAAATCTGTGTCTATCCCAAGGGCTGTTTAATGAGGTCCTGCAAATCTGCACCACTTGCTCCAACCTTCCCAGGTCTCTACTCCAGGAACTTCATTCAAAGCAAACTTCACCCAAGGCCTCATCTTCAAAGGGATTCTTCCTTGTGATTGCTGGTAAAGGCAGCCTGGCTCCAGTATCTCCTGCAGAGACTTGGTTTCTGCCTCTGAGCCCTCAGATTGTTCTTAGAATTCACCCACTCACTTTGAGCTTGGGAGAAGCTACCAGTAAGTGAGGGAAACCCTGGCTTTCCCGGCCAGTCTTTTGGGTCCATACTGCACTTCTAAGGTCACCCTATTCCATTGTCACCAGTGGATACAGGACAGGTTGTGAGATGTGAAACAGAGAAGGCCCCTCTTGGTTTTTGTGATAGACTATAAGAGCACCCCTGGCTAGCAATGAATCGGGAAGAGGCTTCAGGGCTCTGTCACACTCCTCCTCCCTGTTCCTCTCCTCCCAGACTGAAGAGAACTTGCAGAGTGCCCTGCTCTCCTAGGAAGGCCTGTTTCCAGCTCACATCACTGCTCCTCACAGCCTTGCTGCCAGGAACGGAACGGGCAACAGGCTCAGAGAAGCCCATTTTAAAGAGGGAACTCTCTGGCCAGAAGCCTCACCTGTGTCCCAAGGGTCCTCCCACATCTGTTGGTGGACATCCACTTTAGCAGCTGCAGGATGGTATCAATTCTGCCTTGCTCTGTGCCCTGCTGGTGGACCCAGGATGCATCAGGAAATGAAGGTCAACTTTAAAGTCCAGGGCTGCATCTTACACAGGCTTTAGTGATCCAGACAGGATCTGCTAATTCAGAAATTAAACTTTGAACCCACCGATCCTGGACGCTGGGCTCCTTCCAAAGAACCCTAATGGCAAAGAGGGACAGACAACCCCAGTAGAAGTTCCTACAAGCTTCCCACAGGAAGGTGCCTCTTAAGTGGGGGATGTACCAGAAGCCCCTCTTCACATGGAAGGAAAGGTGACTAAACTGTTCCTCTATAACACCGCCTCCCCCACTGGGCCAGAAAGCACCACTCCTGACAGAAGAGGCAGGAACCGCCCCCTAGTCATGTACAATCTGGACAATCCAGTAGCTCACCTTTTTACCCCTTTGAATAACATCTTTCCTACAAGAGTTTAAACATATTTGATGCATTTCTGTCCCATATGTTTTTTTTTTTTTGGTACCAGAGAATGAACCCAGGGGTGCTTACCCACTGAGTCACATCCCCAGCCCTTTTTAAAAATATTTCATTAGAGACAGGGTCCCACTAAATTGCTTAGGGCCTTGCTAAGTTGCTGAGGCTGGATTTGAACTCAAGACCCTCCTGCCTCAGCCTCCTGAGTCGCTGGGATTACAAGCGTGTGCCACCGCCCCAGGCAGGTATGTTCTTTGTTGTCTTAGTTCTCTACACCTTTTAAACGTCTGTCCATGTCAGACAACAAATGGCCAGGGGGATGACCACTGGGCTGTTTTCTGATGGGCCACAGACTTGAGGCCAGCGATTGCATTTCTCTCCCATGTGCAATTCCACGCTTTACGATTAGGCTATTGTGGTGGCACCAGGACGTGGTAGCAGTGATGATGAAGGAATGACACTTCACTCTGGCACTTGATGGTCCACAAATCTAAGGATAGGATAGTAGGCGAACGGTGGTTCACGTTTCTCAACCAGACTAGATACCAATGCTCTGGCCGAGTCCAACAGTGAACAAATGACAAACTCTTCAGCAGGCCTGCAGTGGGTCTTCCAGGGCCTGGTACCCCTTTCCTCTTCAGGGCCCTGGGTCCTGTCCCTCACTCTCTGCACCTGCGATCCTGAATTGGGTCTAGTTCCCCTAACACGGATGCTCCTTATGGCCCTCCGCTTTTGCTCATTCCGATCCCTCTCTGGAGTGCCCATCCACTTTTTCCACGGTCAGCTCTTAACCTGGGTCAGGCATCATCTCCTGTGGAGGCCTTTTCCACTACTCCACCCCTAGGGGACCCTTTTTGTGCCCAAAGAACCCTGTACTTACCTCTATCTCAGCATCAATCAGTAGCTTTTGAACCTCTTCAGGGCAGGTTTCTTATTCTTTGTAGTCTTAGCTGCTCACAGAGAGCCTGACCCGGAGCAAGCACCGAATCATGTTTTTGCTTATTGCACAGTTTGGGGCAATCAACCTGGACTGAGGCTTTAAACTCACACCATTATGCTGACCTAGATCCTTCAGTGGACTTTAGTGTTCTCTTCTGATTAGGCGCTGCTATAGTTTGGATCTGAAATGTCCCCCAATGCTCATGTGTAAAATGTTTAGTCCCCAACTTGACATTATTAGGAGATGGTGGAAACTCTTAAGAGGTGGACCTGGTAGGAGTTCTTGTGGGGTGTATCAGAGGGGGACTGTGGGACCCAGCCCCTTCTTCTTCTCTCTTTCTCCCTGATCATGCATTGAGTGGCTTTGCTCTGTCATGTATTCCCTTTGCCACAGGACAAAATGCAACTGGGCCAAACAGTCATGGACTGAAACCTTTCAAATTGTGAGCCAAAATAAACCTTTTTTTCTCGATAAGTTGATTATCTCAGGTGTTTGTTACAGTAACAGAAAGCTGTCTAACACAGGCCCCCTGCAGGCGCTCAAAGCCTGGTAGTCCCCTCTAAGACCAAAAAGAAGGGGCAACCCCCAAGAGTGTGATATTAAAAGCCCTCTATTTTACTGTCATCTATTTTCCTCTTCTTTTTAGTATATCATGTGGAGGAGTAAGTAGAGATCAGGCTCAGGACTGCCAGCCATGGCCTGGTTTGACAGAGTCAGCAGCTGCACTCCTAACCCTCCAGGAAGCCGAGTTCTGCTTCTGCTCCCTTCTGCTTCCGAGGTCTTCTCTGGCCAGTCAGCAGAAAGCCTCAGTAGCCCCTTAGCTCTGGGCTACTGCAAGAGCCGTAGGTGGATAGCAAGAAGGTTACTGATGGCTTTTAAAGGACTGTTACGGGGAAGAACTGGGATAATGAGTGCAATGCTCCTCACACAGCCTCAGTCACACAACAAGCACTCAGACTCTTCTATTCCTTCTTCCCCATTTGAAAGGCACATTGTTATAATTAAAAAAAAAGAAGAAAAGAAAAAACACAGGCTTTGAAGTCAGAAAACAATTTGCTTCTTATAAGCTATTTAACTTCAGGAAAATTGCTTACCTTTTTTAGCTTTGGCTTCCCTATCCATAAAATAAAAATAATAATGCCCACCCATAGTTTTAACAAGGAAGGAAATGGGTGATGAAGGATATCAGTATATACATACACCTGTGTCTACCTCCAGTCCATAGGAGGACTCCGCGAATATGAGTAGAAGAGAATAGCAGCAGATGTATAGGCCTGAATTTGGATGTAAAAACCCAACAGCATAAGAACGAGATGAAAGAGACATGTCTTCAGCTCCCTGGGAGGCAGCAGCTCAGGCCATGTTCAGCGACGTTAGTGAAGCAAGGGCAGGCTCTCCCTGCTCTTCCCTGGTGTGGCCATCTGGAAAAGGTTAGGTCTAGGCATCATTCTTTGAGTCTCCAAAATAATAATAATCCAAAATAATCATCTTTTTCCCCGCAGTGCTGGGAATCAAACTCAGGACCTCATGGATGCCAGGCAAGTGCTCTATAAGCTACACCCTCAGATGGTCTTTAAAAGCCCTTCTGATGCTGAAATGTCACAGCTGTTGGGATTTTTTTCTCTCTCCTGTTCTCAGTCATCATGTGGGAAGGGAAGAGTCCGAAATCCTCAATTTCATCACTCATTAAACATGTTCATTAAACATCTGCTGCATGCCAGGCATTGGGCTAGATGCTGAGAAAATATGAAGAAAAGAGGAAGAGACTTTGGCTTCTGAGTTGGCACAGTCCAACAGGTTAACGACCATGATAGAGGTCTGCTTTGGGCCACATCGGAAAAATACTAAGTACTGACAACAGGGTGAGTCTCCCCAGGGAAAGGACACTAAAGCTGGGTTTTGAAGAAATCCTCCTACTAGACCAACAGGGAAGTCAAAGTACAACAGGTGGAAGGAAGGGATAAGATGGCAAAGCCCTGGAGTCATGGGGAAGCAGGGGAGGCTCAGGGGAGGTTTGGGGCTGGATTGTGAAGCACTTAGTGCAATTTATTGAGGACCCTGAATTTACCTTGAGGAATACAGGAAGCATGGGAGGAATCCAAGAAGAGGAGGGACATGGGCACATTTGTCTTTTCTTTTCTTTCTTTTTTGTTAAAAAAATATTTATTTATTTATTTTTTAGTTTTTGGTGGACACAACATCTTTATTTTATTTTTATGTGGTGCTGAGGATCAAACCCAGCGCCCTGCACAGGCCAGGCAAGTGCGCTACCGCTTGAGCCACACCCCCAGCCCCACATTTGTCTTTTCAACAGATCACTGGTAGGGGGTGTAAGAAAGGACTGGAGTGGAAAGAAACTAAGGAAAGCACAGCATAGAAGGATGAATGGGGACTCCATGATAAGATTGTTTTTTCTAAATAATACTTTCTTTTCTGATTTTAAAAGCAATACAAACACATTGTAGATTATTTAGAAAATCAAGAGGATGCTAAAGAAGGAAAATAACTGACTATAAATAATCCTAGTACCTACTATTAATATATGAATGCAATTTATTTTCTTTTTGTCTTTTTCTTTTTTTTTGTAGCTGTAGGTATAGTTTTATCTTAACATTGCTTTAGGATCTCTGCTAAAATATTCTTCAAAAGCATGATTTTTAACAGTCACATGGCATTTCACCATTTATTCATAATTTATTTAGCCATCCCCTTGTTGTTGAACATTTAGGCTGATTTCAGATTTCCCCACTATAAATAATACAGCAATGATTATTCTTATGAAAAAAATTTGACCACATTTCTGATTATTTTTTAAAGAATATATTCCAAGAAGGCAATTACTAAAATAAAGGACATGAATATTTTAAGCCTTTTGCTACATATTACAAAATTGTTTCTAGAAAGGTTATACTAAATGCTTTTACCAATAGTACATAAGAATGCCTGACTCTACCCTAATTGGCACTGAAGTTTATAATTTTTAAGGTTGCCTATTGGTAGAGACAAAAATATTATCTCATTTATGTAATTTGTTAGCTATATTAATTTGAAGATTTTTGTATTTCTTTTATGAACTGCTCGTTTATTACTTGATCCATTTTATATTGCTTTTAGTGATTTTAATTGATTTACAAGAGCTCTTTACATATTAAGGATCACAAATGTTCTACCATTTTGTTACAAATATTTGTTTCTCAGGTGTCATTTGCCTTTCATTTTTGTTTATTTTAAGGCTTTCATTGTGGTTATATGGTAATTTAAAAATTCTGGTGACTTTTTTCATTGTGTTTATGCTAAGAAAAATCATTCCCCAACCAGATACTTAATAAGGATCTGGCTATGACTTTATCATTTACATTTAACTTTTTCATTCATGTAAAATTTATTATTATATAAGTACAAGACAAGGGATGTTCTCTTCCCCCATATTCTAAGACTTTATATTGTTTTGTTTTATTTAGGTGAAAAAGTACAGACAAAGGGAAAGGAGAGGGGAACAATCTAGACTGAATCCTGATACTGCTTATGCATTTGGTTGGATGATGTCTAGGGATCCTTTAAGATGAAGGGTTGGAAAAATACAATGGTATCAGTTTTGAATATATTGAGTCTGAGATGCTTTGCAAGGACTCTAGCAAAGACAATTGGAATATGGACATGAATTCTCAGGTGACAGGTTGGGGCTCAAGCTATAGACATGACAGCCATCAGGATTTAGATGGAAATGGAAACACAGGATGAGCTCACCTCTGGCAGAAACACCAAAGGGAAATCTGGTTCTCTGGGCATTAGCAAATTAGAAGGGAAAGTTAGGGAATGGGAATGGGAATGGGAAGGGAAAAAGAAGAGGCAAAGAAATGAGTGGGAGAAGTTAAAGAAAAAAGAATCTGGAGAGAGGATCAAAATGTCAGGGGAGTGAGATGGAACCTGGTCGAGCCCGGCTGAGTGGATGGGAGGTAGGAGAGTAGAGGCAATCAGAGCATGATTGCTTTTGAACAGTTTATTAGTAAGAAGAAAGAAGATGGAGCAGTAATGGGCTTGCAAGTTGAGATTAAAAGAAGGTTTACAGGGGAGATCTGAGGGTATTTGAAGACAGAAGGAAAGACATCAGTGGGAGGAGAGAAATTTAAAACACAGGAGAAGAGATGATAGCACAAGTTCACAAGGAGTGGCAGGTACTGGTGTAAGGGTCAGGACTGTCCAGATAAGGAAGGAGTAAGGATGACCACCACCAGGGTCAAGAGTAAGGTGAGGAGGGGGAGTAAGTTGAGCCTGCTGCCCTCTATTTACTGAAATATGCTAAATGAAATTGTCCTTGGACAATGAGATAAATAGAGATAGGAGAGAATTTTTTTTTTTTTTTTGTACAGGGGATTGAACCCAGGGGCGCTTAACCACTTAGCCACATTCCCAGCCCTTTTTTATATTTTATTTAGAGACAGGATTGCTTAGGGCTTTGTTAAATTATTGAGGCTGGCTTTGAACTTGAGATCCTCCTGCCTCAGCCCCCCAAGTCGCTGGGAATTCAGGTGTGCATCACTGTGCCCAGCTAGGAAAAAATAATTTTTTTTTTTTTTTTAAGAGAGGGAAAAATTTGAAATAGCTGTTATAGGAAATGATATAGAGAGTAGATTATGGGTCAACTGAAAAGCCTGGTAAGAAAGTCAGGACCTGGCTAGTGGTGACACCAGTGGGAGGGGCAATGTGATTTTCTCAGTCACAGGTCAGAGTAGAGGAGAAAGCAAGTGTTTTCATTGGATTTGGGATCCGAGGCAGGCAAACAAGTGGGACAGAGGGCAAGAGGATAAGGAACTTGCATGAAGAAAGTCTTTAAAGAGATTGATCAGAGGGTCAGGGTTGGGTAGGAAAGAAAGTGAAGCTAGGAGGGGAATGATGGGCTTATCAAGTTAGGAATGGTCCAGAGATTGAAGGTCAAAGAGCAGATTTGGTGGGAGTGAGGAAGCAGGACGGATGAAAGGACCGAGGACTCTGATTAGACATTGAGGTTCTGAGTTCCTGAATTCCAAGCTGAAGAACTTCTGGGAGATGGTCAGTCCACACTGGGGGCTGGGATGTGTTCCCATGGACTGCTGGAAGGTGCTGTAGGAGGAGATCCCAGGATGCGAATGGCCCCTGTGGGTGTTGACTTTCCCAGGATGAAGGCAGGAATAGGGCTGGACAGAGAGATACGGAGCCAAGTGCCAATGTCCAGTTGGTGCTGAGTGAACAGAGGGGAGATGTCATCAACAGAAGACAATGACAAGAATGTGAGAGGATCACATAGCCTCAGAAGAGCAGGGATGCTTGTGTGAGGGTGAAGGGCACCTGTGAAGACAGAGAGGTGTGGGCAAGGGCAACTTCCTAAGACCCAGTGGGGTAAAAGGGTATGGGGTACACTGAGGCCAGCCAAAGTATGGCAGAGGCCTTGAGACTGTTAATTTTTTCGTTTGTTTGTTGGTTGGTTCAATCAACCATTCATTCAAAGAGAATTGGATGAGATGTGAGTGCCCTGGGCGAGATGTGCAGGTTGCTGCCTTCCAGAGGAATGCACTGCGCTCTGCAGCCTCTCCCCCTTTTGCCAAAGGTGGCCCCACTCCCTCTCAGCAAGCCCCCTACACCAAAGTCCTGGCACCAAAGCCAGGCAGGCCCTGACAGGGCTGATGACCAGTAGGGGATCTTCTTGTTACAGCTTTTTCCCCAGAGATAAATAGGCCACAGTCAAAAAGATTGCTACATCCTTTCAATAAAGATTTTTTTTTTCTTTTCCAGACAGCTTGAGAAATGTTTTAAAAGCTTCTCACATTTCCAGTGAAACCCACAGAGAAGAATTTTGCTTGTTATCAGCCCTGGAAGCCTCTGATAGACGGGTGACATTTTTTTTCTTTTTCTTTCTCTTTTTCTCTTTTCCTTTTTTTCCCCAGCTGAAGAGAGAGTCACAGTGTGTTTTATAACTGG
This sequence comes from Marmota flaviventris, assembly GCF_047511675.1. Classification (NCBI taxonomy): domain Eukaryota; kingdom Metazoa; phylum Chordata; class Mammalia; order Rodentia; family Sciuridae; genus Marmota; species Marmota flaviventris. The sequence continues at coordinate 34,235,988 of NC_092507.1, read as the reverse complement.
CTCTCTGCATTTCAAAAGCTCAACGAGGGCTCTCTGCTAACCCCGATAAGCCTTGGGCTCTTAGCGTCTTAAATACCTCTGACAAGCTATACATTACAGCGCTAATAATTTGCCAAATTTGCGCCCATAATATGATATCTGTAAAACGTCAAGGGCAGTAATGCGATTAGCGGTCTCAAATGAAATATCGAACATTCAGCGTTTAGGTCCTGAATAGGGGGAGAAAGGAAAGGAAATCAATTTCAAAAGCAGGAGGGAAAAAGGCGATAAGCGTGTAATAAAAATAGAGAGAGACAGAGGAGAGATGCGGAGGGAGAGACGCAGAGCAAGACGCGGGGAGAGATACGGCCGACCCGCATTCATTTTTTTTAGGCAGGTAAGAGATGTAAGAAACTTTTGCAAGTGAGTCCGAATACGAAGCTGGGAAATAACATTCGGTCACCACAGCAACCGAGGTTGGGTGGCAGGAGATGGGGGGGGTGCCACTGGGAGCTAAGGAAGGGGCTGGCCCAGCCTAGGGACCGGCCTTTCACTCTCTGCCCCCAACAGCCTGCTTCCATAAAACACAGGAAGTTGAATTACAAGGAGACTGAGGGTGGGCTCTCACCCTGCCCCCACCCACCCGAGGTGGGAGAGTCGTAATGGACTAATTATCTGGCCAGCAGAGGCAGCGGTGGCGGCAGTTCGCAGGAGAGAGGGCCCGGGTTGTCACATACCAGGCTCTAGACTAAATAACAACATCTCACACCTGCAGCTTTACGAGCCCTTGCCATGAGCAGCCAGTGCAAGCCCTCCCCCCCTCTCCACTTCTCCCCCATGCACTTTTGGGCCCCTGCTCTAGCCAGGCTGCTGCTGGGGCACCAGAGGAGGGGGCTCTCACCCTCGCTGAAGTCACGGCCCAAGGCTCAGTCCTTACAACCTGCAAGTATGTCTGCATGCAGTGCACCTTCTCCTGGGCCTCCCAGGTAATTCTCCAGGGCTGTCAGCAAGGTGAGGGGACAGTGCCATTAGAGTACCCCCTGCCAGAGTGCAATGGTGACAGGTTTGTCGGCACCTGCAGTTAACGGAACTCAGGCTCAGGCTCAAGGACTGTCTAGGATGGGGTTACACAGGATTGTGAGGGCAGAAATTATGAGTGGCTCCTCTTGGACCTTGAGGGATACAGCAGTGGCAGAGCCCTCGATGCGTCTCTCTGCTTTCTCTTTTCACATCTCTCCAATATCATGCTTCATAGAGTAAAGCAGTTCTCTTGAAACGTGCTGTGTCTGCCCTTTCTGCACCACTTGGTCTTGGAAGTGACCCCATAACCCTGAGTCTCCTTCTTTTGCAAAGACATGAGACAGAGCTGCATGAGAAGAAGAAAGAAGAGTGGTGGACCCAGGAGCCAGGGCCTTAGCCAGGGGATTACAGGCAGGAAGAACAGGGCCAGGTTTCTTCCCCATTCTGAACGCCAGCGCCCCCTAGTCCCATGACCTCCCCCCAGCTGAAGGCTCCCAAACCCACAAGCCACTCACCTAGGCAAAGAGGGGTGAAAGGTGGTGCATGGCCTCAGGTGGGGGGAAAAGCAAACAGGCTGTCTGGGGCCTGTCCCAGACCCTTCCCCAGGGCAGCCTGGAATGGCCATTACAGGGCCACTTCTTGCGGCACCACGAGCCATTAAAGCAGGAGAGCTGAGGGAGCCATCAGACCAGCACAGATGACTTCCCCAGATGTGGCAGTGGGCAGGATGTGGAAGCCCCCAGCCCCAACTGTACAGACAAAACATTCCCGCACTAACCATCCTCGGAAACCCCACAGCCCAGAGCCCCTCTTACAGATGCTTTCTAGACCATTTAGCAGGAGGCAGTGTTTATTTTTGAACATATGTTCTTCCCCATCGCCGGCCTTCCTGGTCCTTCCATACCCAAGGCTACCTTCTGGATGGGCCGCTATGGTTGTTAGTGCCAAGTTGCAAGACCAGTGTGGGTAGCGTGCTTTGTTTGGGCTTTGCTGAGTGCTTAAATGTGTAATGCATGTGCATGTGTACACACACACACACACACACACACACTCCTACTTGCTCAAACCTCCATTAGTGGAGCGCATGTACACAAGCTTCCAAAGTGCTGGCTCTCAGAACTTACTGTTTGGGAGCAAATTCCAAACTAAGCTGCAGGTGCCCTACTTTCCAAAAGGGTTCACTAGTCAAGGATGGTTCCCAAGCATTATATTTCTCTTGAAAATGTGTGATCAAGCATAGAAGGTCCCTGGAACTGGGACCAGGCTTTGCCTGCTTCTTTCTATCTATGCACAGAGCCCAACACAGTGCTAAGCTCAGTTAGTGCCCACCCTGCTCAATGAGGGCTTCTCTTTTCTTCAATAAAATAGAATTCCCAGGTGTCCAAGTGACCAGCTCAAATTTTACCTGCTTCAACAAGACTTCTGTAGCTCAAATAGCCCAGAGTTTTATGTTTTAAATAGATGTGGGGCTCACATTTACTGGGTTCCTATTGTGTACCTGGCACAATGTGAAGCATTTTGTATATTGTTTCATTTAGCTTTTCAAACTTCTGGATATTATTATTGTTTGCATTTTCTGGACAGGAAAAGTGGCTCTGACAAGTGATTTACCCAATTCAGTTACAAGTGGTAGAGCTGGAACTCATGTGTGACTTAGAAATCCCATGATCCTTCCATTAGGTGGTAGAGTTTCCCACATAGAAATGTTCACCAACATTTGTCACAGTTCTTTCTAAAGCATGGACCCTAGAAAAGAAGGAAAAACCCCAGAATTATCTGGCCAGGGCAGGGGAAAGACAAAAGTTTTCATAATAAAGCCTCAGGTCTCAGGTTTTGTTCTTTCATATATATCTGGTGGTCAACCAAATAGCCAGATTTTCTCTGACACTACATCTCCCCCTCACTGTGTTCCCAGACATATATGTCTTTGGTGCTTGTTCCCACTATCTGGAAAGTCTACCCCCTCAATCATTCACTTGCTAAATCATTCGTTTATCCTTTCTTCTGTTCAGTAGACATAAATTGAGAGCCTGTTCTATGCCAGGTACTCACTAGGAACTGGGGATACACTGATGAACAGACACCCTGTGCATGCAGTCTAGTTGGGGCAATGGGCACCAATCAACTAACAGCAGAAATAAACATGAATGTACAACACAGCTGAATTCTGCAAAAGTAATCCAAGTTGCTACAGGAGGTGATGTGACCTCCTCAGGAAAGTCAAGGAAGGCTTATCTGGGAAACAATGATAGAACTGAGTCTTGCTGAAGATACATCTCCCACCTCAATCTCTTTGCTAGAAAACTCCAGCACTCTTCAGGTCAACTTATATACCACTTCCTCTTCCTCAATGGTGCAGACCAGGTTAGGTCTCCATTGTACTATCTATTTTTCTCTGGAACATTTCCCATTCATTTGGTTACTTTTTAAAGTCTGTCATCCCAGTAGATTGTGAATTCCACAAGGGCAAAGAATGTCTCTCCCTAGTTCCCTGCTTTATGTATCATGTGGAGAAGTGCCTGGCATGTGCTTGATACTCAAGAGATACTTGCTGAGAGGCTGGGGTTGTGGCTCAGTGGTAGAGTGCTTGCCTAGCATGAGTAAGGCACTGGATTCGATCCTTGGCACCACATAAAAATGAAATAAAGATATTGTGTCCACCTACAACATACTTGCTGAATGGATCATCTTGATTTCCTTTGCTATACTGTTGCAGCCAAAGTTTCGGATCTAAATGAAGGAATTTACATTTATTAAATTTCCCATCATTACATCATCCCAGTTTATTAGTTTTCTAAAAACTTCCAATCTATCTATTATCATTGAGTACCTACTGTTTACCATGTTGGCATATGTTGACCATACCAAGAAACTTGTACAATATCAGATCTTGAGGAATATGGAGTCTAGTTTGGGAGTAGATGGACAGAATAGTAATCTAATGTGATTGTTACGTCCCAAGTGACCTGATAGCCCAGAGAACAGAGCTGTTAAATCTGTCTGGGTGTAGCTCAATGGAAGAGCACTTGCCTAGCATGTGTGAGGCACTGGGTTTGATTCTCAGCACAGTGTATAAATAAATAAAATAAAGGTCCATTGACAACTAAAAAGTATTTTTAAAAAAATCATCTGGGTGAAGGAGTAGAACAGGCTTGAATTTAAAGTTTTACCTTAAGATAGGAAAGAGGCAGGAGGACTTTTTAATGTGTCAGTGCAAAGAAGCACGTAATCTTGAGGTAGGTGTTCAGCTGGCCCATGAAGGTCAGAATTGAGTCCTATGTAATAGTTTCTTAGACACACACACACACACACACTGTTAGGCTTTGGTATTTTCTGACTATTCTACTTTTCTCCAATCTGAAGAATACCCTCTCAGAAAATACGGTAGCCCCTGGTCATGTGCCCATAGTTCACCCTGACCATGAGTTATGTTTAATATATGGATCTGATCATGTTACCGCCAATTAAAACCTTCAGTGCTTACCAATTGCCCCCAGAAGTCGTACTCTATTCTGGTAAACAAGGTTCCTAACAAGTGGGCCCCAGGTTAGGATTCCACCTCCACTCTCTCCTCCCTTTCCTCTCTCCTCACTGCACACCTTTTGGGAGCCACAGTGACTCGATGACCCCTGGCTTATTCTCTCTGGATGGAAAGACAGAGGGGAGGGATGTCAAGGAGTTTCTCCACTTGGGTCTCTCACTACTGTCCCTGGAGCACCCTGTTCTCAACACTCTCTCTCCTGCCATGCTGATCTATTTATAGTTCTTTGAACACTTTACTTTCTTTTCCTGCTGGGATTTTGCACACATTCCTTCCTCTGCTTGGAAAGCTCTTTCTCTGGCTTTTAGTCAGAGTAGCACCTACTTCCTCCATTCTGCAGGGTGTGATTGAGGTGTTGCTTACTCCAGGAAGCCCTGCTGCTCCTCTCCTAAAGCCCTACAACACCCTAGGCCTACTTTGATAATGGCACCAACCACTCTGCATTTTAATATCTGTTTTCTTATCCATTTCCCCTTCTTGCCTTTGTCTGATTTGTTTTCATATGCTCAGCGCCTAGCATAGTGCTTGACATATACTAAGCTTCAAATAGCTATTTGTTGATTAAATTAATGATTAAATAAATAAATGACTGAATGAACAGACTGCTCATTGTTTTCAAAACACAGCAGGCTTATTGATGACTGTGCCTTTCTCTGCATGTCATTCCCAAACTAAATCTTGCTTCATTTCTCCCACCCCTCCCCACACTGCCAACAAATCTGTTCTTCCTCTCCGCTATCCACCTCAGTAACTGGTGTCTTTGCCCATTGGCTTGCATTAGCAAGCCGAGAGTTTCTCATAGTTCATTTGTACATTCATTCATTATTTATTGAGCACCTACCCTGTGCCAGGCACTTTACTAAACAATGAGGACATGGCCCCTAGCTTCAAAGAGTTCACTTTCTAAGCAGGATTAAGTTTTTTGAAGGCTCTTTATCCCTTCTCTGAAACAAACTGCAGGAAAACTGCAGGCTGCCTGGTGGCCCGGGGTTGATTTTACCCACTGGAGGTATTTTGGTGAAGAGGAAAGAACATGGGCTCTGACATTGGAAAGAAGTGGGTTTAAATCCAAACTCTTCTTTGTCTTGAATGGTTCATGAAATACTCCTTTTTAACAAAAGGTATATAATATGCCAAAATATAACCTATGAATGTCTACACGATGCTTGATGCTGTGCAAGGTGTTGGTGATTCAAGAGGGAACAAGAACCATATAGTAGTCCCTTGGTATCCTCAGGGGACATGCTCCAAGATCCCCCGAAGATATAAAAATCCTCAGATGCTCAAGTTCTTTATACAAATGGCATAGTATTTGCATATAACCTACACACATCCTCCCATATACTTTAAATCATCTCTGGATTACTTATAATACAATGTAAATGCTATGTAAATAGTTGTTATACTTTATTGTTTAGGAATCATGACAAGGAAAAAAGTCTGTACATATTCAGAACAAACGCAATGTTTTCCCAAATATTTTAGGTGTGAGGTTGGTTGTGCAGATGTGGATCCCAGAAATCTGGAGGGCTGACTATAGTACCGCCCTCACAGAGCTGAAGCTTAGCAGAGGACACAGACGTTAAAAAAGGAAACATAAAAATAAATGTTCACTACAATTTGTCATACATACTTTAAAGATAAAAGATAAGAGGTAGGAAAACAGGGAAATCTTTTTTAGACTTGCAAGAACTCTGTGAGGAAATGGCATTTAAGCTAAGATATGCAGAATGAGAAGAAACCAATCATGTGAGGAGGCAGGGGAGCATGAGGGGACAGGATGCAAAGACCCCGAGGTGAGGTGAGGCTCAGGGTAGACAGGGAGCAAGATTAAGGATTATGGGTTTGCTCCAGAGGTCACACATCTTCTGCCAGGGGAAGAGTCTGGAATGGGAGGTGGTGAGAGCAGAAGAGAGAAAACAAATAGACTATTCCAGCAGCGATGGATGACAGGCAGATGACGATGTCTTCATTTTAGATGATGCCACAGAAATTGGGCAGAAGCGAATGCATATGAGATATGCTGTGAGGCACTGAGTATGGGGCTAAGGAAGGAGGAAAGGCCAAAGACTGATTCCCAGCTTTCTGCCTGGAGCAAGTGGATGGAGAAGTGCCATAGAAAAGTGGAGAACAAGCAAGTTAAGTTGGGCAGAGCAAATTCACAGCAGCATTTGAACTGTTAAGTCAGAAAATCTGTTGGCCCTCTGAGGGGTGGTGGGAAATAGGCATTGGTGGCTTCAAAGAGATAGAGATAGATCGGTAGAGTTAGAGTGGGAATGGGGGACAGGAAAAGAGGAAAAGGTGAAGGAGAGTGAAGAAACCCACTCATCTCTCTGAACCACATTTTCTTAATTCATAAAATGGAAATAATATCATTAAATAAGATCACTTGTCACATAATAGACACCTAATAAATATTGGTTTCCTTTCCTTTCTCTTCTTACTTTCCTGTACTTTATTCCTATCTTCTTTTTTCTTAAGGGCTCCTCAATCCCCTCTTTTTTTTGGGGGGGGGACTAGGGATTGAATTCAGGGGCACTCAATCACTGAGCCACATCCCCACCCTATTTTGTATTTTACTTAGAGACGGGGTCTCACTGAGTTGCTTAGCACCTCACTTTGAGCTGGCTTTGAATTCAGAATCTTCCTGCCTCAGTCTCCTGAGCTGCTGGAATTACAAGCATGTGTCACAGCACCCAGCTCCTTAATCCCCTCTTTTTTTTTTTTTTCCACTATCCTGTGCACAGTTGTCACAAAAGTGACAACACTTTTTTCAAAGCTGCTAAACATATTAAGGAACAAAGTGCTAGGATCAGTTGACAAAAAAATCCATGCATTCAACAATCATGAGGTGCCTTTTGCTTGGAAGACCCTTCCCTGTGTTCTTTGGCTGGGTAGCAAACTTGTCCCTAAAGATTCTTTTTAAGCTTTCCCAGTTCTGTGAATTTTTCCCTGAGGCCTCCAGCTGATTGAGGGGTATGCTTCTTTTCGGAAATGCTGTATCTTATGTCTGTCTTAGCATTTACCATAGTATATGAAATCATCCCATTGGCTGGCCCATCTTCTCAGTGGATTATGAATTCCTTTACTGCAGGAACTGTTTTTAAACCTATGTATCTCCAGCACTTAGACAAAGCAGTCTATTTAAAAATATACCACATCACCTGTAAGGCTCTGAGATTCCATAATTTTAAGCGAAAAGTTTAGATTCTATAATTTTAAGCAAACACCACCCATGGCTTTTTTGCTATCCTTTCAGGAAAGGTATGTGGAACAGCTAAGATGACATCCAAGGAAGGCAGTCCTGAGGGTTTTAGCATCTCATCAACATTGACTGGCAAGCCAAGTGATTGATACCCAGAGGCACCTGCAGCCAAGTCGTTATTTCAGATCACAGCGAAAGGACTGTATTTTAGGAAAATGCATGTAATTTACCATTTTAATATTCCTACACAGAGGTAATATATGAGGACAAGGTTACCATCAGTATGCCAAAGGAGGAAAATTCTGTAAGCTGCAGCTATTTCCCTAGACTCTTGGAGCATCTGGAGAGCTGGGAGAACCTTGAGGTGCCAAGAGAGCATTCTCATCTTATGTGATTTTCATGGATGGAATGTCAGCCACGTTCTTTTCTTTAGTCACACTTTCAATTCAGCATACAAAGGAAAAATAAAAGGGAAGTGTCTCAAATGGAATATTAGGTCTGAAAGGTCTTGACCCCAGAAGATGTCTGGAGTAGAATAGGTGTTCCCTAAATGTTGGCACCAATAAACGGTTCCCAAACCCCAAATGCCATAGTTTTTCTTTAAGATATATTCTGATGATAAGTGATGATTTCTTCCTCTCCACCCCAAGAGCATGTCAGTCCTATAAATCACTTACAATTTTGTCTGCTATTACTGAATCTAACATGGTACTTAGAACATGAGCCATACTTGTATTATTCAAGAACCACCTACTGAGATGTATTGACCTTACCATCAGTTGATCTTAACAACTGCCACATTTCCAAGAGCATCATTTCCATATGACTCTAGATACCACTGTGCCTCTCTCATCCCCAGAATTATCTACTCAGTGTTCTGGACTCCATTAGTGGTCTTAGAACCACCTGGTTTGGCTTCGCTGAGAGTTTCTTCAAATACTGGCAAAATGGGAAGGACATAGACTGTTGGCTTGACCCACTGCTGGCTCAGAAGCCAGCACAGATGCATTCCCATTCATTGTACCAACCTGATGGATTTGCCTTTCGGAATTTCTTTCTGTGTTTCCCACAACTGACCCATTCCCAGGCCTTCATTTCTTGACTTTAAGCTCCACCTCTCTTGCTGGACCACTAATCTATGAAACTAGAGAGTGAGAGGTTATTGTAGAGGTTATGCATGCAGCTAGTACAGGATGGGCTTCAAACCTGCAACACTACTCCACAGTCTGAGTTTCTGTGACTCTGCTACTTCACCTTGGCCTCATGTAAAGAAAGCATTCAATTTAGTTTCGTTTATGAGTCTTGTTATTATGTTAGTCAAAGAATATTCTTTTTTTAAAATCTGAAAAGTAGACTAATAGTTGGATAGTTCTCAGCTTAGTCCATTCATGATGCTAAAACCCCAGGTAGGAGAGGGAACGGCAGTACCTCTGGTGGGTCCCCAGTGGAAATGATTGCTCCTTTTCATTATCATTGAAAAGGTAATTGGGATGGCCCCTAGGGCCCCTAGTGACATTCACTATGGGAAAAGTATTCACCCCTCCCAACCAGGAGGAACCTCCAATATAGCTTCTCTGCCACCTCTGAGACATACTTGTCAGGTGACATTCCAATAAGCTATGAAGAAATATTTATCTGGACAGACACAGTAGCACACACTTTTAATCTCAGCTACTTGGGAGGGTGAGGCAGAAGGATCAAAATTCACGGCCAACCTGGGCAACTTAGAGATACCCTGTCTCAAAATTTTAAGTGTTGGGAGTGTAACTTAGGGGTAAAGTGAGGCCCTGGGTTGAACCCCTAACATCCACTACCCACAAGAGTCAATTATTTGGATATTCTAGTATCCCAGCATTTTATCCTCAGGAAGCCATGACCTTCTAACACAGCTGCTTTCCCAACATAACTCCTTATTTTAGGTCACTCATTTAACAAACATGGAGAGCATGCTGTGTGCTAGATCCTACCCGGCTAGGGGCTGGGATTATGGCGTGAGCAAGACGAACAGGGTCCTGCACTCAGTGGGCTCCAAGACTGGAGAGGGAGTCAAGACACTAAGCAAATATAACACCTAATCTGTTGCTTGTTCTATTTAGGACTAAGTGCTGCGAGGATAAATACACAACTCCATGCAGCTCACACTGAGTCCCAACAAGCTGCGCTGGGTCAAACTATGAAGGGTGGCCTAATATTGGACTCTGATGGTTCTTTATCTCCCCTCCTTCGACTAGGCTCTTTCTACTAAAGAGAGACTTCGGAAGCTAACCATGCCTCTATTTGAGGGAGGAAGAAAGTAGAAAGCATTGACAGTGCAGGTGTAGAATGTACCTTGCAGACAGATGCATGGGGTGGGTGCATACACACGTACACAAACACACACATGCACACACAAGCACACACACACACACACACAGCGGAAGATGACCCATGAAACATGCCCTAGGGGGAAGAAGAGGAAGAAAAAAAAATGAAATCCAAACAGTCTTTTTCACCCCGAAAACATATAATTTTGTGTAAATTTTTACTTTAAACATCTCTCTTTTCCTGAGCTGTGATATGGGCCCTGTCAAAACCGGGGCCAATTACTGCCATTAGGTTCCCATCATGTCACCGCTTCTCCCCCCGTCTGGAAGGCCCTCGCCTCACAGGCCTATAATCTGCACTCACTTTCACTCCATCACTTTCAGAAGGAACAAAATTGTTTTGTGTGTTTTTTTTAAAAGGGCCTTTATTTGGCCCCTGTCAACTCTGAAAAGAAGAGAGAGAAAAAGAGAGAGGGGGAGAGAGAAAAGAGGAGAAAGAAAGATTGTTTAAGTGTTTAACTGTGAGATTGCCAAGAGAAAGTAGGAGGCAGACAGTCCAGCTCGCCCAAGGGACCAGGCTTGGGGACCACTGGGACACCAAACCCTGGGCCTTGCCACTTGCTCCTTTTGGGGAGAAGTTCTTTCTGCTCCTAGCAGAGTTCTTGCAGATTCAGATCTCACAGCCTCGAAGGAATCTATCTGAAGACTTCATCAAAGAGCAGCCTGGCTGTGAACTGCCAAGCCAGCTACTGAGAATACCATAGGCCAAAAAGTGGGGTAACCTTTTTAGACTCCAAACTCCCTAAGGCACTGGCTGTGCTGGGGGCAGTGGGTCAGAGAAGACCTTCAGGAACACTGAAGATGCTATTAGCATCAGAAGAAAGCTGGCCTGTAGGGACAGAGTCAGGTGGGTTGTATGGCCTGGCTGGGTCCCTCCCTGGGCTCAGCTAGGATATCCCCAGCCCTGGCTTCTCCTCCTCAGCACCTGTCTGCTCCCTGAGCACCCTGCTGGGAAACTCTCCTGTTGTTGTCTTGTCTTCCCACTGCTGAAGGCTGGGGCTCCTTGTACCAACTGAGACAGACAGGGCTCTTCCTGCTCTGTAGTCACACCTTTCTGAAATCTGCAGACACTTATCACACCCCTGGCTCAGCCAGGCAGGCCCAGCAGGCCTCTCCACTCCCGTCGCCTCCATCGTCACTTAGCCAAACTAAACAGATTTAGCTCCTTTAATCTTTCCTCATTAGCTGGCAATCTGGAAAGGAAACAAATGCTCACCCCATACAGGTTCAAGCTGTTGCTTTAACCTTGTAAAAGTGTGTAGGGTGCTGGGGCTGTGGAGCCAGCTAGGATTGTTACCATGAGAAGCCACTCACTCTGGGCAAGCCCCCTTAGGGTCCTTCCCCACACTTTTTGAAACCACTTCAGTATGTCACCTCCCTTCTAGCCCCAAAGACTCTGTACCTAAATTTTGTGCATGCAGCCCCCACACCAAGGCAACTTCCAGGGCCTTCCCACAGCTCCCTCCAACGTGCAGGAGGGAAATCCCACTCCCTAAATATGTTCCTCTGTTCCAGCTCCCCCATCCCCCCCATAATTAGGTGCTTAGGTCTGTGACTTCTTTGGGTTCCTGTATTATTCCTTGGCCACACCTACCCATCAACTTCTTCAGTTACAAACTGTTCTCTCCTCATCCAAAAGGAGCCCTCGTTAAACATTTATCAGGAGGGCATCCCTCTCCCTGAATAGATTCCCTGCTATCGATTTTTCCTTTCTGTGCAGTTTTCATTTACATACCTACACCACTGGCGAAAACCTGAACCTGTTTTAACAACAGCCACTTGTGGCACGCCCATTACAACACATCTGTTTTTCTGTTTCCAATTTGATCACTTAGTGTTATTCTGTTTGGTGTGGTTTGGCCCTTAGGCATACTTACACACACACACACACACACACACACACACGACACACACAAGGCTTGCAATTTTATTTTCCTCTCGGAGATGACAGACTGTCTCCCCCTTTCATTGTTATCTAGTTCCACACTGACTGGGTGAGGATTTTTAGGACTTTGTACCATTTTTTAGAAGACAGGCGTCACATCCGTTTCACTTCCCCAGGCTCCTGATGGCCCCTTTTACTTTCTATGATTTTCCAGACATAATTATAAGTGGTTCAATCAGCGCCCCGCTTAGCATGTTCCCAGAACACTAGCCTTAATACCTCATGATGGATGTCATCCTGGCTTGCTGATTTGTGAAACCTTTACATTTTCTCAGTATTCTCCTACCTGCTTTCTATCAGTAACGATTTTTGCACACTCTGCATTTACTTCCTAATTATCCAAATTCCTTTTTGTCATTTTTCTTCTTAAAGACTGATCTAAAAAATGAGCTGAGTATCTCTGCCCTGTAGGAGGCAAGATGAATCTCCCTGTGTTCTTCATTTATCAGTGGTCTCTATGCTCACTGGTCTTCCCCACCTTTTCCTTCATGTTACATTCAAATCTATTGCTAAACATGTTTATTCCCATTAACTCTTCACAAGTTAAAAGTTTCTCTCCATTTCCTCTGGTTCTTCCTCTTGTCCACAAGCCCCAGCATCTACCCTCTCCTGGCTTCTAAAGTCTATCCTTTTTTTTTTTTTTTTTTGCAGAAAACTAGGGTGTCCCGACTCAAAGCTATTCCAACAGGAAAGCCTTTTCTTTCCCCTTATCTTCATCAGAACTGGCTGTAGTTCTGAACATACTTCCTCTAGCCCTCTCCTTCTCATACAGCTTCTAAATGGACTGGCTTCTTTGCAATACAAGGATAAAGCTGAAGTTGGCTGCCACACTGAGAGCACCTCAACCATCACACTCTCTCATCCCCCAACCCTAAAAGTGTTCTCTGCACCATTCAAGCCTACTGACTTCCATTCTGGGGTCTAAAAGAAATTTCCTAGATGGCAAAGCAATAGTCAATCATCACCGTTACTTCTAGGAACTCTTGGTTTTCAGTTTGCTTTTTTTTTTTTTAATTTGGAGGTGAACCCAGGGGTGCTCTTCACTGAGTTGCATCCCAGCCCTTTTTATTGTTTAAATTTTGAAACAGGATCTCTCTAAGCTGCCCAGGCTGGCCTTAAACTTGCTATTCTCCTGCCTCAGCCTTCCCAGGAAGCTGGCATCACTGTGCCCGGTTGTTTTGCTCATTTTCTAGGTGAGTTGCTACTTTCTTCCTCTTCAATTATTCTTTCAATTATTTATTTAGCGTGAGTTAAATCCCTGCATGAATTCCAGAAGCACAGGGGACAAAATAGTGAACCAAATAGCAAGATACCTGCCCTTGCGATGCTTAAGCCAAGCAGAGGAGAAACTTTTGCTCACAATTCTCCCAACTACAAGTGTTGCTACATTACATCAAGCAAGTAAGAGTGCTATGAGAAAGAATAACAGAAGAGGATTTACAGTGGGAGGTCAGAAAGGCTCTTTAAGCAGAACAACTTACAGAGACAGGAGGCTGGGGAAGAGGTGGATGAAGTACATACAAAGGTCCTGAAAACCAAAGCTTGACATTTGATGAATGGAAGGAGAAATTTGGCTGACATGGCCAGGGAGGAGAGACAGCCCCAGCTAAGGCTACAGCAGTGTCCTTATGTGAGCATGAAACAGAAGACAAGGAGCAAGTTGGGAAAGAAGGGCATGTGCCATTGTGCCCTGGGACAGCTGAGGAAGCATCTCGTTTCCATGTGTATTTTCTAAGTCTCCCAGTTGCTTTAAGGAAACCAGGGAGGATTAGAAATACCTGGGCTGGTGAAAAATCAAATGACACTATTGGATTTATTTCCTCTTTTACCTTATTTGACTAGAGTGGCCTTCCTGATTTTCTCACCCATGATTGGATCAGTTTGTACTCAGCTAAAGGAAACTGCAAGATACCATTTCATGAAAGAGCCTTGCTCTGGGGTGAAAGTAGGAGTAAGAAGGGTGAGAACTGTGGAATCTCTGAGTAGGGATGGACAATTTGAAAAAGTCCCATAGGTGAGGCTGATGGCCATTTGGTGGAGGCTCCATTTTGCAGAACCAGTTTCTCATAAAAGTGGGATTAATCCTCTCCATCTGTCCCCATGATTAAAAGAAGACTCAGAACAGTTCTAAAACTACAGAGAGTTCTTCAGGTTAGAGAAGTCTTCTACCACTGAGGACCCAGGAAGAGGCCAAGGCCCTGTAGTTGCTGTGTGGCATGAAGAAGAGACTGGAGAGGCATGAGGAAGGCCTGTTCCCAGGCCCAGGGAAGGGGAGAAGGCCATGGGACACAGCACTGGGGATGTGAGAAGGGAACAAACTGGGCTCTTGGATTCTGATGTCTGGCCATGTTCTAGTCCATTTTATTCTACATTGTCAGTGCAACAGAATTGGAAAGGCTTTTACAGGTCAGCCCAGGTGGGTCAAGCACCACCTAAAGCAGAATCCCTTTTACATGTGTTCAGCCATCTTTGGGTCACCCAGTCTAAGAGGGGAAACTAAAAAGCAAGATTTCTGGAGAAAAAGAAGATGTGTAGGCAAAACTGGGTTGCCATTCAAGGGAGGGTAAAAACATTCTTACTGTTCAGCACCGAATCTTCACCCACCTGCCAACACCAAGCAACTCCACCGTCTCTCCTGTGGCAAACACTCTGGAGATGCAGGCACAGACTGGAGGGCTCCCCAGATGGCACCTAAACTAAGGACACCAAGGAATATTCACCAGGAGAGGGTCCCCTGACTAGCTCCAGGAAACAATTCCACTGTTCCCCACCCCCACCCAGCCCTGCCTCAGGAAAGAAAGGTCATTCCCTCCTCCTCCTCTCCAAGGCAGCTTTTCAAAGGTTAAATTCAACCAGCCCCCCCCCCACACGCCCACCCCCAAACAAGAGAGGAAAAGTTAATTGAAAATGCTGTTTAATTTTTCAGCTCCAGTGGATCCTACCCCAGCACAGATGGCTCCCCCAGGACTGTCTGTCCCCAGCCCATCTCCACCACTCCATTGCCCCCCCACCCCCAAGCATGAGGGCAGAGGCACAGCCAGCAGTGGCTCAAAGGGAGAAAAAAAGAAGGGGAATGGGTGTGGGGGGGGCACCTCCACACAAAAGAGCATTCTGAGCCCTTGGTTCCCTGGCCCAGAGAACAATGCTCCCGACTTGATCCTTTCATAAAGAGAGTTTCTGGTGTCAGGAGACAGCCGCCCAGCGCCCAAGCCGCCCACACCGGCCACTTCACTGCCCACCACCAACTGCTGCCTGGCTGGGCTTCATTCCGCGCCCCCCTCTGCGTCCAGCTGGAAGTGAGTGCAGTACCAGCCCCCACCCACTCCAAGCCTGCCCGCTACTTGTTGCCCCCTAAAGGCTCTGACAGGGCCCCAGAGAGGCCAGCCAGCTGAGATGAAAGGCTAGGACTCTAACTGGATTACCCCGACCAGCCCCAGGACTAAAGAGGCCAAGAAGCCCTAATTAAAGCCATC
This sequence comes from Marmota flaviventris, assembly GCF_047511675.1. Taxonomy (NCBI): domain Eukaryota; kingdom Metazoa; phylum Chordata; class Mammalia; order Rodentia; family Sciuridae; genus Marmota; species Marmota flaviventris. The sequence continues at coordinate 34,220,462 of NC_092507.1, read as the reverse complement.
CCCCTTTCCCCCCATGCCCCACCCCAATCACCACAGCATTTCTGCTTTCATCCCAGGTTCTCCACTTTGTTCACATTTCCGCTATTGATGAGTTACTAGGCTCTGGAGAGGTGGGGTAAGTGGAGACATACAAATCCTCAGGCTCCTAGAGCTTAGAGCCACTCCTTGTCAACTTGCTTGGACATTGTTGCCCCCTTTGTTGTAGCCAAGAGGGAAAAGCCCCTAGAGGAGGAAGAAAAGAAGTGGGGGAGAGAAGGGAGAAGAGAAAAGAGAACCAAGAAAAAGGAACGAGGCGGAGGGTAAGAGGAGGTCCTGCTCCCAGATGAAGGGCATCCCTCTAGGTCAGGGTACTGCCCCGTGCCTACCTCCATGGAGAAGAGCAACGGGGACTCCCTTCCCAGAGAGCTGAGGGGGGATGGTGCACCCCTGCCTCCCTCTTCTCCTTCTCCTTGTGTCATCCCAACTCTCCTCCCCACTCCCACCTTCTTTTACCTGGAAATAGCCACTTGCCTTTGGCTGGAGAGCATGATGGGACAGCTGACTCTACCAGAAACCAACTACATTTGGTTCTGGAGTTTGTGTTCTCCCATTATCTCCTTTTGATGATCATAAAAGTCCCACAAGTCGGGTATTTTTGCCTTATCTTACAGATGAAACCAAGACAGGAAGTTTCCAAGAAACTTTGTTTTCTACCATTTACTATGTGGGGCAAGTTGAGGGAGAACAAAGACAAGAGCCCAGGGTTCCTGAGTCCTACCTCAGTGTTCTCATCTGGGCCAGCCTCCTGGAATGTCCAAGAACCCAGGTGATCCAGAGCACCCTCTCTGTGGGAAGGAACAGATTTCATTTTCCTTGAATCATTCAGCCAGAGGGTACTGCTGGGGTCTGAAAGTGAGGGTCGGGGTGGGGGATAAGAGAAAGCCAGGAGAATCCACTTCTGGGAAAGCAATAAGCCAATGCATGCTGAGGGCAACCTTTGATGACAGCCTTCTTCCCTTGAGAAGGGAAAGTTGGGTATGGCACATGGTAGCCAGTGCCAGTGGTCTCCCACGTTGGTGTGATGGCACATAGAGAGAGGAAGAGAGTTCAGCCAGCGCTGGAGACCACTGCCCTCTCCCAGCATCAGGAAGGAGCCACAGAGCAGGTCCTCCTCCACAACCAGCCCTTTCTGACCACAAAGAGGACTGTCAGGCTGTGTCCTAGCTGGTGCCAAGACACAGCCTCCTTGTAAGAAATGAAAGGGACCATAACCTCTGGACTGGGATGCCTGGGTCTTTTATGTGATTATTCTTTTGTTTTATCTTGTTTGCTGCCCAGAGAAGAGGTAAGGAAAAGGACTGTTCTATTAACCTAATTTTCAAAATAAGGGGGTAAGATGGGAAACCTTGGTGAAGTGTCAGGGTTGGGGGGAATGATTCTGCCAACCAGAGAGGGGCGAAGACTGGGGCAGGGCATGGGGGGAGGGGAGCGGAGAGGATTGGAGGGAGGTCAAGGGAGAAACGAAGAAAGAAGAAAAAAGAAAAACCCAGCAGTGCGCCATGTCGCATTGTTCATGCTCAGCCCTTCAATTTGCTCTCTGCATTCTCCTGCCGTGGGGAGAATGTTACGCTGGCTTAAGGGACAAATCAGACACAAAATAAAGACCAACACTCAGCAGTAAAGCAATTATCGCAACATTTTATGCCAGGACTGTTCCTTTTGAAGGCAGCCTGGTGCTACCCGCATGTACCTTAACCCGTTCCTAATAACCATAAAGTTACCATTATTTACGGTACAAGACATTAAATAAATAATGCAAACTCAGGCAAGCGAGCAGTCCCTGCAGAGCTAGGCAGGAAGGCTTCCCTGCTGTGGGCCAGCCGCAGGGGTTAACACTGGATGGAAGGGACACTCACAGCAACCTGTCCAGAGCCCTGTGGCCTCCCTCTGCCCTTTCCCCTGGGAGCCTGTGCAGAGCCAGAAGGTGGACAGTCTGGCTGGCTGGGAGAATTCAGGTAAGGCCTGACAGGGCAAGCGGAGGGGGAGTCCAGCCAGGACTGGTTAAGCCCATGAACTTGGCCAGAAGCCTGTTTCCTTGGGGTTGGCTGGGAGGAAGCCAGGACCTAGAGGAACTCTCCTGAGGCATAAGAAGGAACAAACATGCGCTCTGAAGTTGCTCAGATCTAGGTTCAAATCCTGCTGCCTATTTAAAAGCCACGTAAGTATGTGTGGTGCCAAATTCTCCCAACTCCAATTTCTTTATTGATATAGTGGGAGACATAACTGTGTGGGGCTGCCAGGAGGATGAAGGAGATGAATTATGTAAAGCAGCAAGTACAATGATTGACACTTAATATCTACTTAATATTAATTTTTCTTCCTCTCTGAAAGGAATTCTTAGCCTTACTTTTATAGCTCAAAACTAATAATTTGGTTACATCAATCTGAAACATCCTGTAGGGGACCTGAAGTTTCTAGCTCAAGGTGAAAGGGAAAACTGGGAGGGATAGAGAGGCCAAAGAGACACATTTGGAAAAAAAGATAGATGCCAACTTCTTGAGACATAAATGGTCACATGGCTTTGGCCAAGAGATTTTTGCAGAGAAACTCTCAATATATGCCAAGAAAGACAGGTGCCAGGTATCCCTTGGGCCTTGTCCCCACAGTATCAGATGCTATCTGAAAAACCAAATATGGAAGAAGGGACTTTGCTCTCTCCCTCTTTGTCTTTCACAATTCTAATAAACTACTCATAATATGTGACCATCCAGAAATTCCAGAGAACCAGATCATGATCTGTGTTCTACAAGCCTAGATTCTTAAGAGGAATCTCAAACAGAGAAGTTATACCAGATGTCACCTTGCATTTCCATTGGCTTCTCCACAGCCAGGCCTTATTCTCCTCATGTGACCGCAGGGGGCCAGAGGAGATCAGAAGGTTCTAGGAAGCCCAAATAATAGGGGCACTAAAAGATTCTGAGCATCATCCATTTGTGTGCACATTCCCAGGCAGATTGGCCCAAGAACTAGCCAAACACTTAGGTGCTAGGCTGGACTGTCTCCACTGGCCTGCCTTCTATCCAGAGCAAGTTATTTCTGAGGAACACCAGGATCATCTGAGAATTGCAAGACTGATCTGGAACTTTAGGAAGCATCAAAATCACCTGGAGAGTTGGTTAAAACTCAGATTGCTGGGCCCACCTGGAGTTTTTGGTTCAGTAACCTGGGTGGGACCTGAGGATTTATATTTCTAAATTCCTAGGTGATGCTTATGCTCTTGGTCCAGGGACCAGGCTTAGGAAACACTGGGCTAGGAATTTTTTGCCATATTCTCTCTCCACCTAAGATCTGGCCCTGAAAGATAAACAGAAAGGCCTGGGGAAGTGGTGGTAGTGGTGGTGGAGTCTGGGATTATTTTTTGGCTACAAGTCAGATGGAGAATACAATCAGCAGCATATTTTCAGGGTGACATTGGATGAAGGAAGCACAGTCATGGACATCTTCTAGCACACTGACTCCTGAGCATGCAAAAATGGACACATGCCTCTTTTTTCCCTTATCCTGGATTTGGAATCCAAGCCCTTCTTGCTGGTGAGACAAGTTTTCACCTCTACAAACAGACTCAGTAAACACTTTAAATGCATTAAGTTCTAAAGACAAAAACATGAATGTAACCTTATATTTTGGTAAGAAAATGTTTGTAGCCAAAAAACATTCCCAGACCCACCACCAAATGAAGTCAGATGTGATATATGTTAGGGTGTATTTTATGTCCTGGCAATAATATTATTGTTATCTCACTGGATTATGCTGATTTGTGTTCTGTTTGTCTTTCTGTTTTAGAATGAGCTCCTTGTGGTCAGGGACAGTTTTTATTCCTCCCATGTCTCCTAAGACCTGGCACAGTGTGTAAAATGCCTAACAAGGACTGGGGTTGTGGCTCAGTGGTAGATAGCTTGCCTAGCATGTGTGAGGCACTGTGTTTGATCCTCAACACCACATAAAAATAAATAAATAAAGATATTGTGTCCATATACAACTAAAAAAAAGAAAAGAAAGAAAAAGAAAAAGAAAAAAGAAATGCCTAGCAAATATTTAATGAGCAATGGGTCTGGGGTGTGGCTTAGTGGTAGAGTACTTGCCTAGCAAGTACAAAGCCCTGGGTACATGAGGTACATCCTTAGTACCACCCCTCCCCTCCAAAAAAATTAATGAATGAAAATTTGCTCCATGGAGATGGGACCTAACATTGCATAGATGTTTATTAAATATAAAAATAAGAATAATTCCATGTTTCTCTCTAGGCTGAAGTTCAGGGATTGGTCCTAGAATTCCCGTCGGCAGGTCCATAGTCTGAACATAGAATGATGCCATTTAGAGAACTGAAAACCCCAATAGACTAGTTTTTTGGTTTTTTTTGGTACTGGGAATTGGACCCAGGTTTTTTTTTTTTTTTTTTTTTTTTTTAAGAGAGAGAGAAAGAGAGAGAATTTTTAAATATTTATTTATTTTTTAGTTTTTGGTGGACACAACATCTTTGTATGTGGTGCTGAGGATTGAACCCGGGCCGCACGCATGCCAGGCGAGGGCACTACCGCTTGAGCCACATCTCCAGCCCCTGGACCCAGGGGTTTTAACCACTGAACCACATCCCCAGCCCTTTTTATCTTTTGAATTTTGAGACAGGGTCTCACTAGGTTGCTTACAGCCTCACTAAGTTGCTGAGGCTGGCCTTGAACCTGCAATCCTCCCACCTTAGCCTCCTGAGCCTCTGGGATAACAGGTGTGTGCCACTAGGCCCAGAGCCCCTAATAGACTTCTTTACCAAGACTCTCAGGACACTGGATCATGCTGTAGCCTTAGCCAGAAGCCAGATGAAGTGTGTATGTATGTGTTTGTGACACATTCAGGAAAAGGAAAGAATCAAACATTTTGTAGAGCTGTGAGGTGACCTGAACTGGAGAATGCCAGGTCCCCACTCCTGGACTTGTAATTGCAGGTCTCTGGCCTGTTGCATGATGACCCCCTCCCCAACGCTCAAGAAAGGAATGTTTTGCCTGTTCCAAAGACTCCAGGTTTTTCTGCTGTCTTTCTGGAGGAGGTAGGGGGCATGGAGTCGGGGCAGGGGGCGGGAGGGCGGTGTCAGCAGAAGTCAGAGCAGGGAAGACAGCTGATTCCTGAACACTGAGAGGTCCCAAGCCGCCCTAGCCTTCCTCATTTCCCTACAGTCCTCACCTACACTTGTCACAAAGTCAGTCCAGGCCAATGCCCTGCTGCTGTGATTGGGTGGATTACAGAGGAGGGGACAAGGGGAGGGAACTTCATTCTTTCCTGGCTTAAAAAGTCAAAGGCTCTGTAAAACATGCAACAGGAAGAAAGAAACTGCCTTGCTCCTGCCCATATTGCCTCCCCTTCCTCACCACTTTCCCTGCTCACTCCAGGGACTCTGAATTTCTCTAACTGATGCTCCTCAGTCTGGTCCTGTACAGGGAGATGGGACCCCACTGCTCCTCTGCTCTCCCATCCCCAGACTTTCTGCCAGCCTGGGTGTCCCACAGCTGACCGCCTGCAAACAGGACTCTATCTCCAGAAGCCACCCCCTCCCCCTCAACGTTAGCATTAACCTTTCTCTTTCTTTCAACAAAAGCCAAACTCTTTCAAAGCCAACCTGATTGAAATTCAAAAACTTTCCAGGGCCTCTGCATCACTTTCTACTCCTCCCCATATTGACAGCCGCTTACCACCCCCCCACCCTCCAACCTCCCACCCTCCAGCAATGTATAAAATAGCGGGACAAAGGCCTCTGCCCACCCCCCTTCCCGGGAGCACAAGACTCTCCCTTTGTATCATTGTATCACTTCAGGCTGGTGCAAAAGGAGCGCTGGCTCCGAGCTGCCCATTGTCCCTGCCACCCCCACCCCCTGCCTTCTGCAGCCCGGAGGCTGGTTGCTGGGTCCTGCTAAGTTGGTCAAATCAAGAGAAGTTGGGGCCTCTGGGCCCATCCTCTGACAACAGAATTGAGAAGAGTCAAGAGCCAGTCTACTCCAAGGGTGCCAGGCCCCAATGCTCCCTAACCTCCCCATATTGTGGACTCAAGGATGCAGGAGAACAGCCGACCCCAGGCTGCTCCCTTACCTTCCTGGACACCAGATGGAGCTCCTCCCTCCCTCCTCTCTCTCTTTAGAGACCAACTCCCTCCCTCTGCAGCAGGAGCAATTAGAAGGGTCTGGCAGGCTCTGGGGAGGGGAGGGGCCCAGGTGGTGACCAGGAGGCTATTAGAAAAATAGAGAGAGGCAGTCGGGGGACATCTCCCCATACAGGGCTGCAGCCACTGGGGAGGGAAGACTGAAACGCTTTTCAATTAACGGATTAATTCAACAAGTATTTATTGAGCATCTATCATATGCTCATTGGGAAAATGGTGGGGAATAAAATAAGGTCATCCTCATGGAGCTCATATTCTAATGGTCAAAACCGGACCAACACATAAAACTTCAGGTAAAAGTCTATACAGCAAGAAATGGGCTAGAAAGAGCCAATGAGAGGTGTGTTAGATGGGGGTGGAGGTCACAGGAGGCCTCCAAAACAGTTGGAAACCAGGGTGGGCCTGAGGGAACAGTAAGAGCAAAGGCCCGAGCAAGACAAAGAGACCTCCTTTGCCTTTATAAAGGGTTTAGAGTACTCTGTATGAGGAACAGGACAGAGGAATCACAGAATTTGATGAACATATTGAAAGATTGCGGGAAGAGAGTAGAAATGGGAAGAACTTAAGAGACTGTTGCAATTATTTAGGTGAGAAATAATGATGACTTGGACCAAGGTAATGTGGTAAAGATGGAGAGAAGGGGTCAGATTTGGGGAATACTCTGATAGTAGAACATACAGGATTTGTAAATAGGTGGTATGGATGGTGTGAGAGAAAGGAGTCAAGGATGACTTCTTGTTTTGGGCCTAATCCAAAGGGAAGCCTGAAATAGCCATTTACTGATATGTCATTGATAAAGGAGTAACTGTTTGGGCCTGCTCAGTTAGAAGAACCAGGAGTTTGGTTTTGAACTTACAAATATGAGTTGTCAACTGGAGATGTCCAGTAAGCCACTGGGTACATGAGTTTGAAGTTCGGGGAGAACTTTCTATCTCCTAGGTTGGAGATACGAGTTTGGGAGTCACCAGCACGGGAGTGGATGAGATCCCCTAGGAAGGGAGTGCAGACAGAGGAGAGAGGAATCTAAGGACCAAGAACCAGGGCACTCTGAACTTAGAGATCAAAGAGAGGAAAAGGAAACACCAAAAGGAGCAAGCAGTGAGGTAGGGGAACCAGAAGGGTGAGCAGCATCGCAGAAGCCAAGTGAAGAAAGTTTTTCTAGATGGAGGGAATGACAGGTTGGGACTGAAGAATGGCTACTGGATTTGGCAATGGGAAAATCACTAGTGACCTTGACAAAAAAATGATTTCCAGAGAAAGATGGGAAAAAAATCTGGCCAGTGAGGGTTCAAGTGAGAATGAGGAGAGGAGGGTGACAAAGTACAACTGAGAAATGGAGAAGTAGCAGGGGAAGTAAGACCAATAGAAGATTGTTTTAAAAGATGGTAAATATTATTATATATTTGTGTGCAGACAGGAATGAACCAATAGGAAGAATTAATGATGAGATCAGAAGGAGATGATTCGTGGAACAGTGTCCTTAAGGAAGTGAGAGAGAATGAGATCCAGAGTGTCAAATCTCCCACAGGAAAGAAAGCCAAACAATGATGGACAAAAATGGGTTGGCCCAGGAAATGGCGGCAGCAGGCAGAAGTGAATGAATACTCACTAAATTAAATGAGACACAAGATGCATGTGGTGGACTTAACTAGGGTTAGAGTTTTGTTAGGAGATTATAACAAAAGAAAAAGAGGTAAGAGAATTGGTTGAGGGTGTCTGAGGGAACCAAATAATACTGGGCCATGGAACCTAAGCTGGGCTAAGAGAAAGAGAATGATGGGGTGGGGGGACAGTGAAAAGCAGGTAGATCTAGTACAGTGGAGTCCCATTGGGCTTGGAATTGGGCAATACAAGGAATGAGGTAGAAGTTGGAGGGCAGGATGCTTAACATGGATATTACAGAAGGGTATAATTATTGGTAATGACAAGACTTGGGGGATGAGCATCAGAATCCATAACGTTGGTAGAAGGACAAGTTCACTGAAGAGAGGAAGTCAAGGAGCAGACAGAGCAGGATATTGGAACTGATTCTCCACGTGTGGTCCTTGTTTGGACCAGCAGCATCAGTAACACATGAGAACTTGCTAGAAATGCAAATCCTCAAGGACACTCCAGACCTACAGAATCAAAAGCCCTGGGGGTCAGGGCCCAGTAAACTGTGTTTTTAACAAGCCCTCTTGAATGATTTGATGTTATTTAAGTTTGAGATTCATTAATGTAGGGGATTTTGATTGGACTGTTGGAGTTGAGAAGGTATGAGAGATAAGGCCAGATCATAGTGGTGGTTCTCCATTGTGGTCACCCAACATCAGAATCAGAAGAACTTTTTGGATGTGACAATGTGGATCTTTGGGGCTACTACTTCACACCTGCCAGTGGACCTTTTTCTTCTAGGAATGCAGTGGGGGGGGTACTTTGGAAGGATGGATCCATCAATGGAAGAAACAGGGATATTTTCCACCCACCAAATATATTTCATGGTAAATGTTGACATACATCTGGCATGCCTGGTTCTAGAAGAACAGTAACTGTCAGAGCCAAGTTAGGGCCAGGCCATTGCTGATCTCCTGCTCCCAGGCAGCACGTTCCCTGGCCAGGCTGGGCTTTCCCCCAGCTCGTTTCTGTTTCACATGGAAGCACAAGCAGCTTTCCATGTTTCACACAGCTTGGCCTTCAAGGCCAGTCTAGACCCCTTGGGAGTACAGATAAGAAGGAGCATCATTAACTTCATAGCAATATTTATTTGAAGAATTTGGGAGGTGACTTCTAACAGAAAGAAGGGGGACATGAGAAAGGGATGTCCTAAGAGCAGTATGGTACATGCTTAATAAATGTGGATAATAAATGAACCTAGGATTGAGGGGAATTATTGAACATGGGGAAATAGAGTACTTATCTTGTCCTATCTTGTACTAAGGAAAGAGAGTATATAATCATAAACACATAAGGTCTGGCCTTTATGCAGGAAGACTTGATTGAGGAAGATTATCTCATATAATAAAATAATACTAAGGCCAATAACAAGGATTACCACATGGTGCTGATGAGAATATAATGGATTGTCACACACAAATTGTTATAGTTTGGATCTGGAGTGTCCCCTAAAAGCTCATGCACTGAGGGCTTGGTTCAGCAATGTCCAGAGGTGGGCTTTTAGGAAGTGATTGGATCATGAGGGCTCTGACCTCTCAGTGGATTAATCCATTTGATAGATTAATAATTTGAGGGACTGGGGATATAGCTCAGTTGGTAGAGTGCTTGCCTTGCATGCGCAAGGCCCTGGGTTCAATCCTCAGCACCAAAACAAACAAACAAACAAATTTGGAGGTGGTGAAACTGCAGGCAGGTAGAGCATGGTTGGAGGAATTAGGTCGGTGGGGGGTATGCCCTGGGAACTATATCTTATCCCTAGCCCCTTCCTCACTCTATCCCCCTCCACCCGCTACTCTGCTTCATCAATATCATGAGCTGAGCAGCTTTCTTCCCTTCCACCCTTCCTCCATGATATTCTGCCTCATCTCAGGCCCAAAGCAATCGAGATTGCCAACCATGAACTAAAACTGCTGAAACCGTGAGCCAAGATAAAATCTTCCTCCTTTAAATTATTTATGTTAGGTATTATGGTCAGAGGGACAAAAAGCTGGCTAACACACAGGTAGATAATAGAAATAGCTGTACACTGGAGTAAGATTACATTCTGAAAAGACCTGGTATTCACTCAAAACTGTAGGAGATGACTCCACATGAGGGATTAGGATCCGAGAGTATACAGGATATTTTTTTTTATATATAAGAGGAAGTTGGTCTCTAAGCATAGGTTGGAATACTTAGGTGTGTTGCTGGGAGATTAACATATTCATATGTGACCACTAATTTAAACCAGGAACCTACAAGACCCTTAAGAAAGAACCTAGACCTTGAGTAGAATTGCAAAGGCTAAGATAAACCCATCAGATATGGCTGTGGTCACAACACTGGGTGTTTGTGGTGCTGGGTATTGAACCCAGGGCCTCATGCATGCCAGGCAAGTGCTCTACCACTGAGCTACACCTCCAGCCCAACGGCTTTGTTTCAGAGGAAACTCCAGAGGTGCCATAGGGATTTAGGGCTATTACTCCTAAGATTTATTTGAAAGGTGACACTATTACAACCCATGCTCTTGCTTCCAGGGAAAAGGGCAATACTGGCCGGAAGAGAAATTGTCCCAGAGGTTCTGTCTCATCCTCAGGCCAATGTCACAGAGGAGACATTACCGGCCTGGACTCTTTGCTTTTGAGGCAGTAGCCAGGCTGGCAGGAGGCAGGCCCCACTGTCTTTCTGTCTATTGGGAGTTTGGAGGGGGACCACAGGAAAGTGGAGGCACCTCCTGCGGCTCTCATGCTGTAATTGTCTGCCCCAGCAGTTCCCTGCTCTCTGGGGCGGGCTGCAAAATTATTCAGCATCCCCAAGTGAACATGCTTGATTAAGTTTTAATTTTAGCAACTTGCTAGGTGAACGGTGTGTGTGAGGGGGGGTTCATTGCTGGGGGGAAGGGGAAGCACTAGAATAAGAGCTGTGCTCTGGACCATCACCCACATCACACAAATCTATTACCCAGCAGCACCACACTGGACTGGAAAGCCATGCTACTGTGGAGGTGGCAAAGGGCAAGGGTAAAAAGTAGTGGCGTGGGAAGTCACCCTTGCCTACCCAGGCACATAGCTTTCTTCCCTCAAGCTCAGCTCTGCAGTGAGGGATCGGGAGGAACACTGCTTGGTTACTTCAAGCCTTCCCTTTCCCCTCAGCATCCATCATCCTGCAGGTTTCTAACTAAAGCTATTTGGAGCAGCTTTTGCATTTCATCCACTCATTCATTCTCCTGCTCGTGCATCTCTCTTACAGAAATCTCTCATTTACTCCCATAGCTTCAGCAACCATATGAATAACACTGGCCAAATCCCTATCACCATTTCCAACCCCTCTTCTGATTTTCATCCTGCTAGAATTGCCTGTATCCTAACTTCTTCACCAGGATTTCCCAAGGGCACCTAAAAATTCAATATGCTAAAAACAACTAATTCTTTCTCCCCTTCACATTGATTTGTTCAACCACGTCAGTGGATGGTCCCCTGTTTACTTTGTTACCCAGGGTATTCCAGAGCTCCCTGTTCTCCACTTTGCAGCCGTCCTGTGCCTTGTAAAAGACAAACCTGACAATGTTCCTTCCCCTCTTTGATGGCTTCCCATTGCCATTAGGATTCAGCCCAAACTTTTTAGCAAGACTTACAAAAGTCCCACAAGAACCAATCCTTGCCTGCCTCTCTGCCATCATCTTTTGCCACTCTTCGTTCGTTCGTTTGTTCCTTCCCTCCTTTTTTCCCTCCAACCATCCATCCATCTATCTTTCCACCCAATAAGCCCATCTGGTGCTTACTACATGCTCGATACTATTCTCAATGCTGGGATACAACAGTGAACAAAAAGGTGTGTGCCTTCTTGAAGCTTTAGGTATCCTAATCTACTTTTAGTTCCTCTTTTACCTCTGGGTCAACATATACAGTTAATTCTGCTTAGAAAGGTCTTTATCCTCCCTCTACCAAAATGTCTCCCTATCCTTGCCTCTTGTCTGTTTCCTACTTAACAGATGGATTTCCTTCACTCTGAAAACTAGGGACTGTTCCCTTACTAACCACACACTTCAAAGCACTTAGTACCAGCCCCATCAAAACACTCACCACCGCATCTTATTGAAACTACTTTTTAAGTAGTCTGTGTTCTGCTAGAGTATATACTTTCCCCTACTCTGGTGCTAGGGATCAAACTCAGTGCCTTGTCCATGCTAGGAAAGTGCTCTATCACTGGGCTTCATCTGCATCCCTAATTAGATATTTAATTATCATCTGCTCTGTGCTAAGCACTGTGGTAATCTAAAAATATTTATCTTGCCATCCAAACTTTCTCTCTCTTCATATTTGCTGTTTCTTTTAAAAATTATCTTATTGGTACTGGGATTGAATCCAGGGGCACTTGATCACTGAGCCACATCCCCCGCCCCTTTCTTATATTTTATTTAGAGACAGGGTCTTGTTGAGTTGCTTAAGGCTTTGCTAAATTGCTAAGGCTGGCTTTGAACTTGCGATCCTCCAGTCTAAACCTCCCGAGATGCTGGGATTACAATTGTGTGTCACTGTGCCTAGACACCTAACTTAGAAATTTCATCAAGAAATTGATTTCTTTTTCTCATTTGTACATAAATCAAATATTTAGCAAAGTCCAGTAGATTCTCTAGCTCCGTCATCTCTCTTTAGTTTAGCCCCTTTCCTCTACCCCACTATTACTGTTTCTGTTCAAGTCCTCATGATTCCTTTTCATTTTTACTTATTCACTTATTTTTGTCTTTTCTTTTGAGGTACTGGTGACTGAACCCGGGGCTTTACCTCTGAGAGGCTATATCTCAGCCTCTTTTTTCATTTGTAAATGCATTGGTTTTGGTATTATTAAGAGATCCTCATCTCTTACCACAGTGAATTTTAGGAGTTTTTCATCATTCCCTCTTCCCCAAATCCATACCTTTAAGCTGTAACCCCCAATTCTCATCCCCACAGCCTTAGACAACTACTAATCTAGTTTCAGCCTCTGTATATTTGTATATCCTGGATATTTCATATAAATGGAATGACATAATACTTGACCTTTCGTGTCTGATTTCTTTCTTTTTGCCAGTACTGGAAATTGAGCATAGGGGCTGCCCTATGATAGGCAAGGGCTGTACCCCTGAGCTATACCCTCAACCTTTTTTTGTTTTCATTTTGAGAAAGTTGCCCAGGCTGGCCTTGAACTTGTGATTCTCCTGTCTCAGCCTTCCCCATAGCTGGGATTACAGGTATGTACCCTCACACCGGGTCAGTGGTTCCTCTTTATTTGGAGCTTTGCTTTTCCATTTCAGTTACCTCCATTAACAGGCATTGTCACGGCTTCATGATCCTCCTTCTCAGGTCGGTAGTAGCCTAGAGCTATACCACCAGGCTCCCATCATGCACTTTACTTCATCTCATCATGTAGGCACTGTCTCATCTCATGCTCACAAGAAGAAGGGTTCTTACAGGACAATAAGATATTTTGAGAGAGAGTGAACACATTCACATAACTTTTATTATTGTTATGATTGTTCTGTTTGATTATGAACTATTGTTGTTAATCTCTTACTGTACCTAATTTACAAGTTAAACTTTATCATAGGTATGTATGTATAGGAAAAAACATCATATATATAAACTCTCCCCACAGCTCCTAGCATTCACTAGAAGCCTTGGGATATATTCCCTATAAATTAGGGGAAACCACTGTACCCAAGAGTAATATTGTTCAAATGGTAACTATTTTGGGGGGGTACTTAAGGTTGAACCGAGAGGCACTTTACCACTGAGTCACATCCCTAGCCCTTTTTATTTTTTATTTTGAGACATGTTCTCATTAAGTTGTTTAGGGACTCACTAAATTGCCCATGCTGGCTTTGAACTTTCGATCCTCCTTCCTTAGCCTCCTGAATTGCTAGGATTACAGGAATGTGCCACAATGCCCAGCTTTAAATAGTAACACTTTTTAACTTTTTGACTCTTTTCCAAGCAGTTGCACCTTTTACATTCCCACCAGCAGGATGTTAGTATTACAATTTCCTCACATCCTTACCAATACTTTTATTATCTGGCTTTTTGATTATATCCATCCTTGTGAATGTAAAGTAGAATCTCACTGTGAATTTGATTTGCATTTCCCTGATGACTAATGATGTTGAGAAGCTCTTCATGTGCTTATTGAGCACTCATATATCTTCTTTAGAAAAACATCTATTCCGATCCTTTGCCATTTTAAAATTGGGTTATTTTTTTTTATTATTGAGTTTTCTTCTCTCTTTCCTAGCTGATGCCTTTTATTTCATTTCCTTACTTAATTACTCAAACCTCCAGTACAATGTTGAATAGAAGTGGTAAGAGTGGAAATCCTTGTCTTGTTCCTAATCTGAAAGCGAAAGCACCCAGTCTCTCACCATTAAGGAAGTTCCATTTTAGCTGGGCATTGGCACATGCCTGTAATCTCGGTAGCATGGGAAGCTGAGGCAGGAGGATCACAAGTTGGAGGCCAGCCTTAGAAACTTAATGAGATCCTGTCTCAAAGTAAATAATAATAATAATAATGGCTTGGGGACATGGCTTAGTGGTTGAGCACCACTGGGTTCAATTCATGGTACAAAATAAAATTATATATCTCCTTCTTTTTTTTAAAAGTACAGGTGTTTATTTTAAAAATATGTTAGGCACACACAATGGAATTTTATTTAGCCATTAAGAAGAATGAAATTATGTCATTTGCAGGAAAATGGATGGAACTTGAGACCATTATGTTAAGTGAAATACGCCAAACTCAGAAAGTCTTGGTAGTATGTTTGCTTTCCTATGTGGAATCTAGAGAGGAAAAAGTGAAAGAAAGTTGAGGAAGACCCCAAAAAATCATCGGAAGAACAGTAGAGTAGAGGAAAGGCACCATGGTGTGGGGGGAGAGGGGGCAAATACTGGGGAGTGATATTGGCCAAATTATATTGTTATATGTAAGAAGAAATCCCACCATTATTCACAACTATAATGTACAATAAAAATATGAAAAAATAAAACTCAGGTGTTTATAGCCATAAATTTCCCTCAGAGCACTGCTTTAGCTACATCCCATAAGTTATGGTATAATGTTTTTATTTTTTATTCATTTAAAATTTCCCTAGTGATTTCATCTTTGATTCCTCATTTCTTCTGATTTTAAATATCCTTAGGAAACATATCCAGTATCTCCATTTCTAGTTGATAACACATTTTGTTGTACAATTAGTCTTATAAAGAATAGTTTAGCTTGGCACAGTGGCACATGCCTGCAATCCCAGCTACTTGGGAGGCTGAGGCAGGATTGTTAAGTTTGAAGCCAGCCTGGGCAATCTAAAGAGACCCCTGCCTCAAAATAAAAAATAAAAAAGTCCTGAGTGTTTCAGTGGTAGACTGCCCATTGGTTCAATCCTCAGTACTAGGGGAAGAAAAAAGAATAGTTTAATAAACATTTGTTGAGTGGCTAATATGTTCAAACTTAAGTGCTGGAAATATAAGACAATCCCTCTACTGTAGTAATTCACAATACAGTGGGGGAAAGATAACCCAGACACATAGGAATTGAAAGTATAGAATGATACATTCAAGAATTCATTGTTTACATTCAAACACACAAATACACTGAATGCAAAGGTTGATGTATTAAAAGATTGATTTATGTTTAGAGTACAAAAGAAGATAGAAAAGGCCAGGCACAATGGCTCATACCTGTAATCCCTGTGGCTCAGGAGGCTGAGGCAGGAGGATCACAAGTTTGAAGCCAGCCTCAGCAAATTAGCACAGCCCTAAGCAAATTAGGGAAACCCTGTCTCAAAGTAAAAGATTTAGAAAGGCCAGGCATGTGGCTCAGTGGTGAAGTGCCCCTGGGTTTAAGCCCTGGTACAAAAAAAGAAAGAAAGAAAAAGAAAAGAAAGAATGAAAAAGAAAAGAAAGTCATTAGTTCTAATGCAGTAGATTTCACAATGGAGATCATTACTGAGCAAGATTTCTAAGAACAAATAGAAAAACAAAACCCATTGGTTAAGCAAAGTGATAAAAGACCACTTCCTGATCAGTGGAAACAGCATATATAAAGACTTAAGAGATGTGAAACAAGATGGGTTATTCAAGACCACTCTTTCCCCCGTTCTCAGTCTATGAGATTCTGGTGAAGCAGACTGTACCCTTCACTCTAGGATAATGGACGGGACACAGGCATAAGACAATTAGAGCATTATGTTTCCCTGTCCTCCATGATTGGTTCAGAAATGGTCACAAATCAAAGCTAAAGGGATGCAGTGGGCCTTTGACTGGGATTTTAAGAAAAAGACTTGCTTTTTCATGCTGGAAAATGCCCAACAGGCAGATGAAAATCCAACTAATTTTCATGTAGTTGAAACCAAGGAGATGGATGAGAGCCAAGGACGAGTGCCTGGTACATAGTGGGAATTCAATAAATATTCATTGAGTAAATGAAAGAACGAACAATGTGCAGAACAGAATCCTGAGGAATACCAGGAGCTTCCAGCTGAACGCCATCTCGCCTCATTCTGAACTCCCAGGACAACTGATCAGAATTCTTTTTATGGTGTTTACCACCTTCTATATTATGGTAGAGTCATCTATAATCTGCATTACCTTTTCTTTTAGTATCTACTGCTTGTTTGATTCTACTTATTTGTATTATATGTAAAATTTTATATCAGTTGGCCCTTGCCAACCTCTTCAACATCAACTTTTATGGTGCCAGCAGTATTTGAGCACTCACTGTGCCCTGACCATGCCATGCTCACTTGTTCCTTTCTGTAGGCCACCCTCTCCTCCAGAAGACCAGAATACTTCCACTCAATTCACAGGCACTTAGGGAGAATTAACCAAGAGCCAATAAGTTGTGCCCATGGACTTTCCTCCCTGAATCGCCTAAATCTTGAGACTTTGTCCCCATATCCTAAACTGTAAGAAGGGTCACAAATCAGGTGATAGTCCTTATTTCTGTTGCAGCAACCACATTTTAAAAAAAATATTTATTTAGTTGTAGATGAATGCACAGTATCTTTATTTATTTTTATGTGGTGCTGAGGATCGAACCCATTTACCACTGAGCTACAGCCCCAGCCCAGCAACCACATTTTTTTAAAACCCTCTTTTCAAGTCTAACACACAGTCAGACCCACAGCCATTTGCTGCTGCTAATTACATTACTTATAATGATAACATTTATCTAGCACATGCTATTTGCCAGGCATTGTTCTAAGCTCTTTATATGGGTCATCCTATTTATTCCTTATACTAACCCTAGAGGTAGGTAATATTATTGCCAGTTTTATTTTATAGATAGCAAAGACAGAAACAAGGAGATATTGACTTAACTTGTCCAAGACCACATGACGAGCAGGTGGTGGAGCTAAGATTTGAACCTAAGCAACCCATACTCTGTTAACCATAAATCCCTATGGCTCCCAAGCTGGGCTTTACTGCTGAACAGACACATAGCTGTCTCATGGACAGCTCTTTTGGAATGGCCCTGAGTAGCAATCACTGAAGTTGTACTGTGGTTTCTCTTTCTTAATCAGTCATTTTCCCTTGTTTTTCCAGTGCTAGAGATTGAACCTAGGGCCTTGTGCATGCTAGGCAAGTACTGTACCACTGAGCTACAACCCCAGCCTCTAACCATCCATTTTTGATCAAAACCAGCCTGATTTAGTTGGCACTCTGTACTTTAATATTGATCTGCGTGTTGGTTGAAACTCTCACTAGTTCCCTTGGAGAGAGAAAAAGAAGAAGGAAAATCAGGCCAAGATTCATTTCCATTTTTAAAAGTTATTTTTAAAAAGAGAGATGATGGGGGCAGAGAGCATATGTCTGTCTCTTGAAAGGAATGATTCTCTGTCTCTTGCTCATGATTTTCTCTGACTTTGAAGCTCTGGCCCCCGCCGGAGCCTCTGAGCTCTCTCAGCCTATGTGCTCCTGTTGAAGGTGATGAGGACAAAATTGGGACAGGTCGCCCAGAAGACCCCTCTTGCTTTGTTCTGTGCAAATGCTCTCTCTTTCTGAAAATCCTCAGCTTTAGCTAAGCAAGAGAAAGGGCAGCCCCTATTTCATAAGAAGAAAGGGAGAGGGTCCGGGAGGCTGTTCTTTCCCCAAGTATTCAGGGAGTTGCTGAATAATAGGGAGAGAAGAGTCAGTGAAAGGACAAAAAAATAAAAAGAATAAAAAGAAATAAAAAATAAAATGACACAGCACAGCTCTAAGCTCCTCTCCTATCAGGTTTTACAGAGGGGCAATAGATTTTCTTCATTGCCAGTCCTGACTTACCACAGCCTTGTTTTTAATGAGGTATAATAAGGGGAACATTTTGTAACAACACGGTTCCCCTATTTTATCCCGCAAACAGCTGTGTCATGCTTGTGGCTGGAAGAATGAATCATATCTCTGCCTGCATATGCTAACTCCCATGTAATTACCCCAGCATCTTAAATAAAGCAGGCCCTAAACCTGTCGCTCACATTACAAGCAAACGGTGCAGACCTCGTAACTGGGGCCTCTATCATTACAATTAATTTATCACAGAAGCGACTGAGATTAGAGGCTAGAATTAAAACCCAGAGCATGGCGAGTCACTGCGGTGACACTGAAAAACAGGCTCTTGAGAGGTGGCTGGCTCCAGCAGCTGCCTGACTAATGCCTTTCCTGGGGAAAGCAGCCCGAGTTAGATTTTGTTTTCTTTACATTTTTCCCACTCAAAGATTTTACTAAAGTGATTTCACTGCCTCTCTTGATTCAAAATGATGTTGGAAAAATTCTACCTGATCCTTAACCAGAACTCTGAGCAGGAGTCACCATTTTCTCATTCTTACAAGACCACTGTCTCTCCATAGGAACAATCCCCTGAGACCTCCCATTTGTTTTTGTTATTAGAAAGGAATTTGTCATGACATCAGTTTGCTTCCTTTCAAGGGACAAGAGACTGGGGGGAGGGAGAAAACAGTCCAGAGCATTTGCCTCAAATGCACGATGCAATTTGCTTCTCTTCGGTGTTTCTCAGCCAGGGTTCCCAAACTGGACCACAAAGAAAAATGACCCAAGTAACTGTTTTCTTTGCTTTCCCAAGGGTAGTACAATTAGATGGTACATTCTAGGTACATAGGAGAGAACTTAATTCCTTACATTTGAGAATGCCTTGGAACATTTGTGCTCTAAGGTTGAAAAAGGCTGAAGAGAGACAATCAGATTGACTTAGCCACAGCAATACTAAGGAAGGACCCCAGAGAGCCCTCCTGCAGGTGCCAGTCAGCTCCTCTCCTATGCAAAGGGTTCTCACCCATCCACTCAAGCATGGGTTCCTTCCATTTATAGAGTAGACAGTGCCTCTCCCAGCCACTCTCCCTAAAACTCTAAGTAGAATATGCTAGATCTCCAGATTGAATCCTGGGGATCCTGTTGTAGTACTCTACACTTTCAGCTAATGCCACCTACTGTGTGGCAGAGTCTCTGTGTGCTCATTGAAACCTACCTCCTCTTCTTCCTGGGAACACAACTAGACTGAATTTCCCAGCCTACCTTGCTGATAAATAGACATGACTGAAGTCTGGTCATTGAATTAAAGATTCTGAATTCTAGAGGATGGCTAAACTTGAATTCTAAAATTAGCACTACAAACACTTTCAAAGACTATTTTTGTTGTTGTTGTTGTTTGTTTGTTTTTGATAGAGTAACTAGCCTGTTTGGACTAAACCTTGAAAGTGAGAGGACCCAACACCTTCCTTAGGAGGCTCTACAGTTTGTGAAGAACAGGGAAGGAAAGACAACCCAGAGCCCAAGGCTGGGAAACAGTTATTGTTCCCAGATCTTGAAGCCATTTCACTGCTTGCAGAGGATGAGCAAAGGTCAGGGGCTTGGGAGAGCCATGGCTAGCTATTGGCTCAGACTCATGGAAAAGGTCCTCATAGCTTTGAGGACTTCCTCATAAACCTGGACAAGTGGGGCTGGGGATGTGGCTCAAGCGGTAGCGCGCTCGCCTGGCATGTGTGTGGCCCGGGTTCGATCCTCAGCACCACATACAAACAAAGATGTTGTGTCTGCCAAAAACTAAAAAATAAATATTAAAAATTCTCTCTCTCTCTTAAAAAAAATAAAAATAAAAATAAAAATAAACCTGAACAAGTTTCACTCTGATGGGCTTTGGAAGTCTCAAGGCAGAAAAGGTAATAAGGGAAAGGCTATGAACATTTGACCCAAACAAAACAACAAATGTGTATGTGAAAGCAAACCAAAAATCATAATCTCAAAACAGACCATGTAGCAGGACTGCCTACATTCTTTGGCCACTTCTGATCTGGTCCCTTCTCTACCCTGCCACTGCTGTGTTCTCATGGCTTCTTGGACACATCTACATTTTCAGGATAGAACCGTCTGCTGGCTCACTAGCTCTGGAGTTCTTCAATATCAGAAGAGCCTCATGTATCTCTAAACCCCTTCAGTCACCTCAGGACCTGGAACCCAACACCAGCTCAATATCCACTCAGTGACTGAGCACAAAGCATTGTTATGTGTTAGTATAACAGGTGCATTTATTTATTTATTTATTTTGGTTTGACTGGGGATTGAGCTCAGTGGTGCTTTACTACTGAGTTATATCCCCAACCCTTTTTAATTTTTATTTTGAAACAGGGTCTTTGCTAAGTTGTCCAGGCTGGACTCAAACTTGTGATCCTCCTGCCTTAGCCACCCAAGGTGGGATTACAGGCCTGTATCAGCACGCCCAACAATGTGTTTCCCAGGGAGTTCTACCACTAAGCTACATCCCCAGCCTTTTCGTTTTTTTTTTTTGTTGTTGTTGTTGTTGTTGTTTTTGTTTTTTTAATTTTGAGACAGGGTCTCATTAAGTTTCTTAGGGCCTAGCTAAATTACTAAGGTTAGCCTTGAACTTTTGATCCTCCCGCCTCAACCTCCTGAGTCACTGGCATTATAGGCATGCACCACCACACCTGGCTCCAACAGTATATTTTCTGGAATGGGCATAATACCCTGCCTCTTCTTCCTCTACGGGTTGAGATTCTTTCTAAAATAGTGCTGTGGAGGATAGTTCTTCCACAGGTTTCCAGTCAGTCTTTTTTTTTTTCTGATCAAGAGCAGGTATTTGGAAGC
This sequence comes from Marmota flaviventris, assembly GCF_047511675.1. NCBI lineage: Eukaryota > Metazoa > Chordata > Mammalia > Rodentia > Sciuridae > Marmota > Marmota flaviventris. The sequence continues at coordinate 34,199,525 of NC_092507.1, read as the reverse complement.
TGGCTTTTTGGCAGGGAGCAGGGCAGAGTGGAGCCAACTGGCCTTAAGGAGATGGAACTCATCCCCTAGAAAGGGGTGCATTTAACACTTTGCTTGAATCAGCCATAGGCTATGCCCATGGCAAATGCGAAGAATCCCATTTCAGATCCCTGGAACTCAAATACCTCATGACAATCAGAAAATAGCTCCTTTTCTTCCTGTAGAAAGATTTCTAGCTCCATTTAAGCTATTCATTACTCACTGAGAGAAGAACTGCAAAAATGCTTTGAAAAATATGCAGCACCATATATTAAAGGGGAACAGGTCAGTATTAGTATTAATCTTATTTTTCTCCCTCCTTTCACTATCATTACTGGAGCCCTCTCTCCCCACTCCTCCTAACCCAGTCCTGGCCAGCATGCACTGTATTCTTAGTTTTGTCTTTTTGGGGGAAGGGGTGGGTATTACTCCTCTATAGAAAAAGGAGTTGGGTCATTTTGGAATAGAAGTTAAAAGTGTGGATTCAAGGTCTGACAGGTGCCGCTTAAATCCCAGTTCTGATCCTTAAAGTTGAGAAAACTTTGGAAAATTACTTAAACTCTTGAAGCCTCTGTTTTCTTATCTGTAAAACAGGGATAAAATGAAACCAAGCTCAGAGGGCTGAAGTACTGAATGCAGAGTATTTGGGACAATGCTTGATACACAGTAGGCACCCTGGAGTGTTAGCTATCATTGTTTATATTTTCCTATCTCTGAATTAACATCCATCTTCTCTTTGTTCTCTCCTCTTAACAATGGAGAAAATGACCTTCTTGCTGTTGAAGTCTAACCCTCCATGTGTGTTCTGGATCCTACCTCTTCTTGTCTTTTAAACCTGCTTCTTTAATCACTGTCTCTCTCTTTTGCTACAATCAGTCTTTCTGTCTGAATTGCTTCTGTCAGTGCACACACACAACCTAGGGTCTTCCATTTAATAAGAAAAAATCTCTCACTTGACTCCATATCCTTTCCACCTGCCATCCAATTTTTCTTCTCTCCTTATAGCCAAAACATCTCCAAGCCTTTGCCTATATCTGCTGTTTACCCTTTTCTCATTTTCCATTAATTTTTCGATTCATGAGAATTTGAATTTGCCCTGTAATTCCACTAAAATGGCTCTAAAGGTTATCAGTCCAGATAACTTCCAGATTGTCACATCCTGAAAACCCTTCCCTGTCCTTTGTTTTCAGTACCATTGGACATGGTTCATCATTTGTTCTTTCTTAAAACACTCTTCTCTTCTGCTCTTTTTTTTTTAAAACCATCTGTCTTGTTGGACTCCTTTCTTCTTGTCCTCTACTAGGTCTTAAATTTTAGAGTTCTCCAGGGCTTGGCTCTGTGCCCTTATATTTTCTCTTTTTTATACAATCACCTTGGTGATTTCATCATTTGCAATCACTTTAAGTAGTGAGGTTCTGTTAAAACAAAAACAACACCTAAACTATGTGACATTGGCTTTGTGACTAGGCAGTGGGCAGGAAGGAAGCTGGCATAAAAGACTGGAATAATTGCAAACTGTATTATTTAGTGGTACATTATTTGTTTAAGCTAGAATAATCTGGAAGGTGGTCAATGTACCTTATGAACTACTAGAGTTGGAGGAGATCTAAAACTAAATAATGAAAGCACAAACTGGCTGCTTTTAGCTGTGTTTGATGTGGCACTAATAAGAAAGAGACGAACTTAGAAAAGAACTGGCTAGTTTGCAAGCAGGATTAGTGGGAATACAGAAGTCAGAATTTGCTGGGTTGAAAAATAACTTTTTCATTCCAGTAAAAGATTTTCAAATTAAGCTTGATCCTGGGGCTAAAGATCAAAAGCTGCCAGAAAGACATAGTAGTTTTAGGGTAAAGTCAAAATCAAGTCTTTGTGCTCTGAATGAAGAAGATGGAATCATCTTTCAGCTGGAGAAGTTCCTAAAAAGCTTAAGAGCATGGCTTTACAGAAGCCTGACATGCCCAGAGTATCAGGAGTTAAGTCTAAGTGGATCCTATCTTGCAAAATATTGTGGATATAGCTTGTGACACATAGAATCGATTAGTATTAATGCATGAAAACCCACAATGTTTGTAAGAGAGCTGTATTGGCAAAAGCACTGCCAGTTCTAACTAAAAGAGATTGAGACCATTCAAGATGTAAAAGGATTTCTGGGTCCCCAAATTTCTACAAGAAGATAGTGGGTTGAAAAACCTGCTCAACTACAGAAAGGTGTGTTATCTAATGTCCTCTTCAGAAGTGGCTATGGAGGATGAAAAAGGAAGGACTCCCAGAGAACTGAACCAAGAGCATGCAGAATAATGGATGGATATCCACTCCCCGGAAGCAGAATCAGAGCCTAATCGGAGATTATTCCTACCACCTAGGTGAAACCTGTCAACATTCCCACCCTTGGAATGGTGGGCCCTGTCAACCTTTGCTCTGCAGAATTTTTAAATTTCTATGGATTGATGATTCCATGTGCCACCAATTCTTCCTCCATTTGAATGGAGTAGTTTATTGCCTTTATCCTGTACCTATTTATCACTGTATGTTGAAGAGGTACACAGTGATTTTTTTTTTTTAAGTTCTTAAGGTCTTCAGATCAAGAGAAACCATACCAAGATCCACACAGAGATTACAAGACCTTGGGCTTTAAATGGGTACCATGGTTGGATAATATCTGAAGGAGTCTTGGGATTATGGGTGAGTATATTTTGCAGGTGGGAGGAATATGTGTATTCAGGAAGAGGTGGACAGTGACAGATTAATTATTGTCCAAAAATATTTATTTCTCAGGCTACTTTTATGGAAAAGTGTACACCCCTTGACTTTTAGCTCAATTATATCATTATTGTGGTCAATGGTATATTAGCATATGTGACCCAACCATGGCCTTGAAATGTGCTTGTGTGGCAGGCCCTCCTGGAGAAAAGAACTCTCCCTAGGCAGCTCAAGCTGCAGAATGAATTTGCATGGATCAGACTTGAGCTCAACCTATTACAAGGACAGAGATGCCTGGCCAAGCTAGACTTAGAACAGTCCACCTACAAAGATGTGCGAGAAGTAAAGCCACTGTTATATGCAACGTACATTTATGTGTTTGTTACATAGCAATATCTGGCAGGTTTTTTTTTTTTTTCTTATTCTTCAAATGCAACAAGCACTTTATTGACTTGGGCTTGTTAAAATAACCTGCTCCTTCTTTTTGAACATTCCCTTGTTCATTGCAGGTTTTAACCTCAGATTTTAATTTAAATGAATTTCTTCAGAGACCACCTTATTATTCTAGATAGTTGTGCCATTTATTTCATAGCACTGGTCCCCATTTGCAACAGTAAATAGTTTTTGTTGACTTGTTTTCCCAATTGAACTAAACCTTAGAAGAAAGGGACCATGTTCATTTATTCACCAATGCATTCCTAAAATCTAGGTTTAAGACTAATGCATAGTAGATTGTCAGTAAATATTTACTGAATAGAGGAATTTTAAAGTGAGCGAATAAGCCGAGATATTGGGCAATACTTGCTTATGTCATGCCTGGTTGCATCTGGACCAGCAATATGACTGGGTCAAAGATACAGCTCAGGCCATCTGCTGTTTTTGCCAAGGCCAGAGCAAACTTCTTAATGAAGTTTGGTTGGCATATTTTATCTACCCCCAAAACACAAGCATACTCACAAAACACATGCATACACACAGAGCTTGAATCGAGGCTGTGGCAGAAACGTGAGGCCCAATGATATCATCTACCTGTTGGTTCCAAGCCCATCGACACCTTTTTCAAGTTACACCTAGCTTCCTTCCAGTAGCATTTGCAGCTACAAGGTCCCAGTGTCAGACTTCAAAATGTGTCTGAAGCCTCAAACTAAACACTGTGAGGCAAAGAGGGATTCAAGGGCATGGCGATCCTCTCATAGGTGAAGGGTAAAAAGAAAAACCAGGGCATGGATTCTGGAACAAGCCACCAAGCTCACCTACTTGTTTCGGGAGATTTGGCTTTTCCCAGCCCCCAGCAAGTTTCTTTAAATTAAGATCTTTGACTTTAAGCTCTATACTTTGCTATTTTATTTCCTTCTTCAAGACATTAAGCTTTTATGAAATGTTACATGTGAGTTACAGAAAGTTATGAAGCATAGAAAAGAGATGGACTTTCGTGAACCACCATCCAACTTAAGAACCAGAACAGGACCCACTCACAGTTGGCACTTCTTAGGTCCTCCTTCTAGATCCGGGAACCTGACCTTCCCACCCCACACACCTAACCATTGTCTCAGACTCTTCCCCCAGGTCCTTTCTTTCCTCCATAACTTGCCCAATTTGTATGTCCTTCCACAATATGTTGCTTAGTTTTGCTTCTTTTGGAACTTTATAAATGTATATATCTAAGTCTGTAGGTATTCTTCTGCAACTGGCTTTTTTCACTCAACATTATATTTCTAAGAGGATTTTTTGCATATATGGCTATAGTGCTTTCATTTTCACTGCCTTAAAGTATTCAATTATATTACTACGCTGCCATCTCTTTATCCATCCCCTGTTAGTGGAACTTTGGATCATCTACATGTTTTGTTTTATTGCCATGATGAACAACACTGATGGGAACATTCGTTTATACACATACCTTGGAGTACATGATCAAGAAATCCTTTAGGGGATATTTATAAGAATGGAACAGCTAAGTCATAGAATATATACATGATCGGGGTACAAGAAGGTAAGCTACGATGCATGAGGCCAGAGAGTTTTATCTGTCTTGTTCATTGCTTTATCCCCAGAGTAGATGACCTGATAGTTAATTGGTTGAATAAATGAAGATAATGCTACATTTCCCCAAAGTGATGATATCAATTTATAGTCTCAGTAGCCCTATCAGGTCCTACTTATTATAACTTTTCATATCAAACATAAATACCTCTTCCCCCATATCATTTGCTCATGTATACCACATTAAGCTTTTCCTTTTTCTGGGATGGCCATAGTGTCTGTGTGAACTAGGACAAGGTTAGCCACTCTAAGCCTCAATCTCCTTACTTGTAAAATGGGGATAGCAATACTTTTTTTCCATAAAGATTTAATACATTTAATAATGACACCCAATAAATGATAAATCCTATTACAGAGAAACCATATTGTTCAATGAATTGGTTAGTTAATCCGAAAAGTCCCATAAAGAAGAATATCATTAAAAAGAGATATATACTTACCTTGAACATTTTATTTTAACTTAAAATACATGAATATAGATTCATTCTCCAGCTTTTTGATGTAAAGCCAAGGCATGTGTCTGCTGACTGGCTTTCCAGATCTTTCCTGCATAAATCACACCCATAATACATTGTCTAGAATTTTAGTTTTTAGTGGGACAAGAACTTAAAGCAATCACACTTAGATTCCTAGATTGTCGTGATATTTTCTCCTTCATTGGTCTTACAGTTCTTCTAAGAGCAATTAGGGCTTAGACATTCGCTCGAATTTTCAACTTCGCTTTCACAGGAAAAAAATCTTTACAATTTTATATTGCTGAAGTTATAAAATATGTAATGAAATTAAACAATTACAACAATTACTCCTGACATAATGAGGCTTAGAAACAAGTATGGTCAAGTTCTGGTGCACATTCAAGATACCTGGTGAGGGTAGCTGCGAGAGGCCATTCTGTATAACAGCAAAATCGAGAGCCAAGAGTACATTGTGGGCGTCGGTTGACATGTTTTACACAGGACAGAGGGAGTGTTAGTTAACCTGGCAAATAAGCTAAGTGGAAGTTGGTTAAGATAAGCATGACATCATCATTCTCCATTGACATAGTTCCAGGGACCACACTCTCCTCTGCTAATATCTCTGAAAGAAATTATCTTCCAGGTGGGCTTGATTCATTGTTTTAAGTTTGCCCCTGGCCAGTAACAGACAGGGGAAGATAAAAACTCCCCAAGAAACAAAGTCTACTAAGTTGGAAGAGATTCTAAAATGTTTATCTATTGAAGGGTTTCTCTTGATTTCCAAGAGTGGCTTGTCCCTGATAAGCTGAGACAGGAACACAAACGGGGAGGAAAGTTCCACCTTAGACACTGTCCTCTGATGGGGCACAGCACTATGGAGAGGAAGAAGGTCTGACTTTAATTAGTCAGCCCATCACCCTCCTAAACTCCACTGCAACCAAAACAAACCAGGCAGTCCCATATGTCATAAGAATTAAAGGCATGGTTCCCACTTCCTAACGATGCTTTTACAGAAACCGTTCCACTGTAAAACTTTATGATTTGAATCTTTATAGCCGCCAGCAGAGCACATGTTCACTGCCTTAAATTATAACTTAATCACAATAGAAGCTGACTTTTCAGCCCTTTGCCGTCAAGAAGGGAGAGGGAAGGGGCCCAAGAGCAAACTGCCTCTATCCCTCCACCCTCTTGCCTCCTCCCAGGTTGGAAGCTCTGCCTACTGTAGTCCCAGGAGAGCAAAGGGGACAGGAGCGAGCATAAGGCTCACAGCCAGGAAGCCTAAAAGCAAGAGCCATGAACACAGACCTGTTCAGGCCTGATGAGTGACACTTAGGATAGCGTGAACGCTGCCAAGAAGCAAGGCAAGAAAGACTAGAGAAAGGAAAAGCAGACGGCATTTGAAGCCCGCCTCATCACTCCATTGGTCGAATGACGCATTTCCCTAACTTGGGTTGAGCATCCTCTATGGTTGGAGACTGGGGTGACAAAAAGGAAACAAAAGGAAAACCTCCTACTCCCCTCAGTTCAAAATGACAAACGCACAGAAGGTAGGGAGCGGAGTGACAGAAGATGTCAAACAAGAATGCTGAGACCAGATCCCCAAGTGCCTCCCGTGTCACACTAGGACATTTAAAAAAAAAATAGTGTGTATATATATATATATATATATATATATATATATATATATATATATAGTTGGACACAATACCTTTATTTATTTATTTTTATGTGGTGCTGAGGATCAAACCCAGCGCCTCACATGTACTAGGCCAGCACTCTACCAGTGAGTCACAACCCTAGCCCCACACTAGGACATGTTTATTTTATTACTTAGGAAATAGGGTAAACTTTTGAGCACCGGAGCAACATGAGGAGATAGTTTTTTAAAGACTCTTCATTCAAAGATACACAAATGGTCAAAAATTGAAAGGTCATCAATAGTCACTAGAGAATGTAAATCAAAACCACAGTGAGGGGCTGGGGCAATAGCTCAGTGGTAGAGCGCTTGCCTATCACATGTGAGGCCCTGGGTTCGATCCTCAGCACCACATACAAATGAATAAATAGAATAAAGGTATTAAAAAAATTCCTTCCTTAAAAAAAAAAACACACACATACACAGTGAGATGCCACTTCGTATTTACTAGAATGGCTAGATATAAAAACAAAACAAAAACAGGAAAAACAAGTGCTGCCCAGAATGTGGGGAAATTGGAATCTTGTACATGGCTTATGGGAATGATGAAAATGATACAGCATCCATGGAAAATAATTTGGCTACTCCTCTTCAAAATATTAAACTTAGTTACAATGTGACCTAGCAACTCACTTCTAGGTGTACAGAGAGTTGAAAACATAAGTCCACACAAAAACTTGTACAGTTATGTGAACAGCAGCATTATTCATAGTAGTTGAAAAGTGGAAACGACTATTTATCAACTGATGAATGGATAAAGAAAGTGTGGTATATTTGTATAATGGAATATTACTTAGCTATAAAGAAGAAAGTACTAAAACATGCTTCAGTAGTGGTAAAACTTAAAAACATGCCAAGTGAAAGAAAGACGATTTTATTTGTATGCAATAATCAGAATAGGCAAATCCATGAAGAGGGGTTGCCAGGCAATGGGGATGCAGGGAGAATTCAGAAACATAGGGTTTGTTGGGGTTGGGGGGTTGGAAACGTTCTGGAATTAGAGAATTGAGAGGGCTGAACCATAAACATTGTAAATATACTAAAAAAAATCAGTGATATGTACACTTAAAAATGATTGAAATGGTGAATTGCATGGGTTTTTTGCAAATACATATATATAATCTCTATCAAGAGAGGAGCAAGATTAACGGTCAGGGAGATGAGTTTAGAAACCTACTGAAATAATCAAGGCAAGCTATAATAAAAATGAGAAAGGGAAATCCAACAAATATCTGGTAAGTGCCTGAACTAAAATAGTAGTAGTGGGGACAATGAGGAAGAGAAAGATTCAAACATATTTAAGGAAAAAAAATCATATCTGGATGTTTGTCATGGGTGATCAGATAGGCAATGTTACCATTAATCAGAACAGGGAACAGAAAATGAGAAGTGGGTTGGAAGAAAAGCAGGACAAGTCTTTGGGGGACATGATAACTATATGCTTTTAATCAGATTATTAGTTGACAGAATAACACCTCCACTTCTTTATCTCCCATTTGTTAAAACAAATAATCAAGAAATTAATACCTACTATGTGCTTGGTAGAAACAGCTGGAAACAAATTTTTGGAGTTTGGTAGAGTTCTAAGCTGGACATAGATAATTAGGGATTCACAACATAGAAAGTGGATGGGGTTGTTTATGAAAATGGATAGAGGAATAAAGAAAGCTGACCACGATCCTCGAGGATGATGATCCTTTGGGGAAAAAAAAAGTAGATGTAGTATCATAAAAAAATGCATAATTCAAGGAAATATAGAGTTTGAAAGGGAAGAAATAGGCAACAATGCAAGATCTGGTGAGATAGCTGAAGGCATCCATGAGATTTGATAATTAGAAGCCAGGCAGCTGGCCTCAGGTGGAGTTGGGGAGGTCAACCTGGGCTGCACTGGGTCCGGGGATTCATGGGAGATAAAGAAGTGGAGGTGTTATTCTGTCAACTAATATTTACTGAGTGTCTGCTGTGTGTTAGATCATGATAGGGAGGAAATCCTTCTAGAGGGGTCTGGAAATAATGAAAGAACTAGAAGAGTAAACAGGAGGATACAAGCCATGGCAGGAGTTGGAAGGATAGGAGGGCATAGCCTAAAGGTGAAAAGTTTGAGGTTGATGTGTTTTAGTGAGAAGGTTCATGATGTGGTCATGGGACAGGCTGGTGGAGTGGCAATATAAGTCTTTAGAAATTAATAGGCCAAGTGACTATAAATGGGATCATCCCATCGACCCAACAAGAGATGGAATAAGAAAATAGACAAATGAATGGTGGGACAGTAAGAGCCTCAAAGAGGGGGAATTGTGTTTATCTTTGTTTATTTTCTTTTTCTTTTTTGCCAATAAATACACCTATATATTCCACTGACAGCGGTATTGTAGACGCTCCATAAATAAACACTGCCAACTGACTGATGTTCTCAAAAGCATCTCAGATCTGGCATGTTGTAAACTGTACTCTGATATTTCCTTCCAAATTTAGTTCTCTTGCATTGTTACCTGTCTTGGTGAACGGTACCATCATCTACCCAGCTGTGCACGCCAAAAGCTTAAGACACGTTATTGACATATTCCTTCTTCTCTTGTCACTGGGGGTCAAATCCATCATCGAGTCTTGTCTATTGCACTTTCCTCAACATCTCTCACTTGTGTCCAGATTGCTTGACCTTCGCTATCCTGATCTAAGCAACCATTGTCTTCTGTCAAGTCTGCTTCCTGACTCACCTGCACATGGCTCGCACCTCCCTGCAATCCATTCTCTACCCTGTCTTTGTCAGATGTCTCCTCCACCCTCCACCTATCTCACTTTCATCCGTGTTCCCAATCTTTTCCATCCTAGTCCTTGTCATGATCCCTGACATATAATTTTTCAAAGACGAGCATCATTTTGTAGATTCAACCTGCTCGTGGCCAATAAAATTTTTATGGCTTCTAGACCTTTTTATTATAGAAGAATTAGGATTAGTAAAGATTATTGTGGTTATAGGAGAATAAATCTTTAGTTGATGTAGATCGGGCCTCTGCTGTTGCCTCTGCCTACTAAGTATTTCCTTCCCTGGTTTAGCTAACTCCTACTCATCCTCCTCAACTCAGCTTTCCTAAAATTCCTGTCCAGGTCATATCCTACTCTTAGATGTCCATAGCATAATCTGCATAATTCTCCTTCATAGTTGCAATTTTACATTTGTTCGAAAAAAAAATTGATTAATATCTGTTTCCACGAGAAAGGGCTGTGCCTGACACACAGAAGGGACTCATAAATATTGATTGACTGAATGAATGCTATATTAATAAACTTGCTCCATGTTGATAAGTGACAGATCAGAAACCGTGTCCCAAGTGGAGATGTATTAGGTGGGAGGTTTAAAAAGTGAGCTCCAAGTTCCCTTTCATTTTTGAGGTCTCTGGCTTTTCTGGGTGAATTTCCATTCTTCTCCATTCCCTCCTTTCTTTAAGCTGGCCTGCTTGGCCTTATCAACACAACTCCATTTGGTTCCTAAATTGGAAGGAATTAGTTCCTTCAGACACAGTACTTTCCTTTACCGGACAATTGAAAGAAACTTCTCATCAACCTTAATAATCAGACATTTATTCTATACTTAAACACATCTAATAATAGAGTCCAACTCATCTCCAAAGGATTCTTTCTGTTTTTCCTTTTCTCTAATAACATAAAAATTTAATACTTTTTTCACATGACCATTGGCCATGTGTATTTATTTATTCCTGAAACTAGTGCTTTTATTCCTTTTTTTTCTCTCTCTCTCTCTTAATTTTTAAAAACTGATTTATAAACTCTTGGCAGATTAAAGAAATTAACCTTTTGTCAAATTATGTGGCAAATGTTCTCCAGTTTGTTGCTGATCTTTTGATATTGTTTTTGGCATCTAAACAATTCTATTATATATAGAACAAAATTTTAAAAATATGAAAAGAATATATAATGAACTACAAAGTTTCCTTTCATCCTTGTTCTCCATCTCAGTCCTCCTCAAAAGCAAGGGCTATTCAGTTTCTTGTATATATTTCCAGAGCTTGTCTAAGCAGTAACAACAGACATGCGTAGCTTGTTTTCCTCCCCAACGCCCACAAAAGGTAGCTCTGTACTCTGCTTCTGTACCTTGCCTTTTCACTTACAACACAGGTATATTGGAGACCTTTCTGTCAGTACATAAAGAGCTGATAGATACTGCCAAATTGCCCTCCATGGAGGTTGAACCAATTTACACTCAGATCAGCAGTGTATGTGAATGTCTCATTCCACAGCTTTCACTAGTACCATGTTAAAACCCTTTTTGATCTCTACCAACAGTAAAAGCAAAAAAAAAAAAAAAAAAAAGAAGAAGAAGAAGAAAGAAAGAAAAGCATGGTTTTCTCTAAGAATACATTTGAGCATCATATCATAGATTTAATGTGTTATGGCCATTCAAAATTTTTTATGGCTTCTAAACTTTTCCATTTGGGCAGAATTAGGATTAAGAAGGATTATTGCAATTATGGTAGAAAAAAAATCTTTAGTTAGATTTAGTCACCTGCTTGCCCACTGGTACAGCAGTGGAGGGTTTGAGCTTTATCCTTCTTTTTATCAGTCACACATCTGTGACTCAGGATATACAAAAGTAGTGCAGAAAGAGTATGAGCTTTAATGTTATGCGGACTTAAATTGGAATGCCATCTTCCTCCTTTGCCTTTTCTTTTCATATTAACTTATTGAAGTTTTACTATGTGTCAGACCCAGTACAAGATGCTGGAGATTCGAAGACCAAAAAAAAAAAAAAACCACAACCATCTACCACAGTTCCTGCCATCCAGGAGCTCTCATATAATGAAGGAGCCAGCGCATAAACCAGAAAGTGTAATGCAAAATAGATAACAATAATGATGATGTGGATGCCGATGAGATACTGATAATAGTTGGCAGCTCTGTGGATGATGAATTGGGAAATGACGAGACCAGAGACAAGGAGAGCAGTTAGCAGGCTGTAGCAGCCATCTCAGCAAGCAGTTCAGTGAGAATGAAGAAGAGGAATCAGATTCTAGATATAATGAGGCAAAAGAAGTAAGACAGTGGTTTTGATAAGAGCAGGGAACAAGGACAGACTGCAGGGAGTTGAGGATGTGACTGAGAATTGAGGAAAGCTGCTGCTTGTTTTATATGGCAGCTCTTGTGGCATATTAGATATTTGTTCATGAATCATCCACTCCCTCTATTCTTCCACTGCCATCTTCCCTGCCCCCACTGATGTGCCTGGCCCATAAGAATTGCTTTGTCTTCAAAGCAGAACAGAGTGACTTTTCTACTGCTTGACTTTAGACTTAGCCAGTGACCTTCTTCAACCAATGGAATGTTAGCAGACATCAGGCAAGTAGAGGCTCAAAATGTGCATGCAAAGTTGATCTTGGTCTGTTGGGTTTCCACCTTCCACCATGAGAAGAGTATGCTTCTGGTAGCTGCTGGTTCAAAACAATAAAGGACACAGAGCAGACCTGGACCTAACCCACAGTTTGGAGCCAAGCCCAACTGAGCCTGGCCTAGATCAGCTGCATCTCAGCTGATCCACATACCTCCGCACTTCAGAAATAGATACTCACCACCTAATGGCATGGAGTTTTGAGTAGGTTTGTTATACAATGTTGTTGGAGCACGAGCTACTGATATAGATCTCCAACAGCAATATCTCTTCTCTAAGCTAAATTCCTCCACTTCTTTCAACTGTTCATCATGACTTCTCCTTTCTTAGTTCTGCCAGATTGCTCTGCAAGATATCCCAACTGGAACCAATTAGGAAGCACTCCCCCAAAGAGTCATCAAATTAGAATTCTGCACACATATGACCCTCTTTCCTTCAACTCTGCCTCTATTCTAGAGGCAGCCATATGGCAAAGGAAGAAGGAATCTGTCCCTGGGGTTTGGACTCTAGAATGAAAAGACTTAGTGAGATTAAAACTCAAGCTCCCCCCACCCCCAATAAGTGAATCAGAAGGGAGTGGTCCTCAGCATCTTGTGAATTCTGGAAACTCAACTTATTCTATAAACCAAAAAAGGATTTCAGGAAACATCAAAAATGTCAATATGGATGCCAATCATGCACCAAGTGTCTATAGCTGATACTCGAAAGAAAATACTGCTGCTTTATATTCAAGACCACACAAAGCCTTTAGGAAGGTAAAGGCAAGATATGGGGCTGATCCATATTTTGTGGAATCTGAAATTGAGCATTTATAACTTTAAGGATTCTCTTAAAAAAAAAAAAGAAACAAACAAAATTACAAATGTAAAATTAGGTTCAAAGCAAATATTTATTAGAATGACAAATGATGTCATAACAAATTAACAGAATTTTAAAGTTGAGGAACATCATAAAAACTTTTTAATAACATTTTTAAAAATAATTGTCTGATATGCCTCTAAATGTTTATTTACTACATTTGGGGGGATGCAGATTCTGACTCTTCATATGAACAATAATTTTGAAGTATCATTTTCTACAAAGAAAATAGAAATTCAGTCCTTTCTGTACCACTATTGACCAAAATGTGTTTATTATTTTTAGTTTTGAGATGTTTCTTTCAACTTCAAATCTCCTTACTTCTTAGGATTATATGAAATTTGGGGAAATCTCTAGCAGGTTTTGCTCATATGGGAGTTGTAATATTTCAGGGCATTTCAAGTTTTTCTAAATACTCTTGAACTTCATTGACACTTACTGATTTATTACTGGTGTCCTAATTAGAGCAACATATTATAAGTTTTATGTGATTTTTGGCAATGTTAGTAATTAGATATGTGTAAAATGCATTCGTTATTAGAAGTATTGCTATAGGTTTGTGCCCTATATACATAGAAATTTTTAAAAATTCTATTTCATGTGAGTCCCTTTAAAAAAGAAAAAATATATATGCTACATTTATAGTTCTATACACTGCATAAAAAAACATCTTCCAGATAGGTGAGGTTTCATTTTGACCAGGCATTAGTAAGAACCAAAATTTCCACTGACAATTTTACATGTGTGATGACAAGTTTCTGAAACCATCCATTTTTAAGCCTTGTTTCTGTTCCATTGCCAGGTGTCACAGGACACATGTGTGACCACGTAAAAATATTGTTAAGGCCCTTCCCAGGGTCTTGAATGGAATCCATGTAAGTAAAAGACCCTTAAGCTTAGATCAGTTTCAGAGATGGTCCACTTCCAGGTGGATAAAAATCCCAGCTTTAGGGCTGAGGATGTAGCTCCGTGGTACAAATTCCATTTGCCTGGAATGTGTGAGGCCCTGGGTTCAAGACCCAAGACCACCACTACCAAAAAAAAAAAAATCAGCTTTACTTTTTCTTGGTTTAAGCACCATCAATAGACAGCATTACTTGTTTTGTTTTTCCTACATTACACAAACATTTAGTGAATACTGACTAGGTACTAGGCACTAGGGATAGTGCTAAAATGAATACAGTCCCTGTCCTCATGAGCTTATGCTTTAGCCAAAAGATAGACGAATATCAATCAAATAAAGAGCCACACTTTAGTGGAAGGTGACAAGAAGATTTCTTTGGGGTTGTTCCTGTTGTGCCCAAACCAAACCAATTCTTGAGATTTGCTGACATGAGAGGGACAAGCTGGGAATGCGAGGAACCACTGGAGAAAGACCCCGTAGAAGCAGGTCTCTTCTGACCTGTGGCTCCCCCAGGGTTCAGCATCTAGTATTGTGCTCCATGCCCGCCCCAGTCTGCTCTGGACCTCTGCCTCTGCCCCTTCAGACTTGGAATTGCTGGTGTGTGAGGCTGGCAATGGCCAACTGAACATCGGCTGGGGAACCCAGGACCCAAAGTCTGGCAAAGGAAGCCACAGATGCTGGTCCAAGGAGACTGAAGTAAGACTACTTCTCACCCTAACAAAAAATTGGGAATTGGACCGGGATTGTGTCTCAGTGGTAGAGCACTTGCCTAGCATGCGTGAGGCACTAGGTTCGATCCTGGCACCACATTAAAAAAATAACAATAATAAATAATAAAACAAATAAAATAAAGGTATTGTGTCCATCTACAACTAAAAAAATATTTTTTAAAAAAATTGGGAATTGTGAATTCCCTCAATGAACACCACGGAGAGGCTGTGATCTCCCATCACACCTTGCCCTTCTTTCCCACCTTATACAAAGTTAGCCTATTGACATTTCTCTAATCCTCTTTTCAACCAAGCATCTTGAGAGAATTGTCTTCGCTCATTTCCTCCCACTTCCTATTTCCAATTTACTATCAATCCATAGCACTCCAGCCTTTGCTGTTGAAACTGCGACTACTAAGTGTTATGGGTGCTGTCGCCGCCCTGCCCTTACTACTTCAGTGAACACCAGACTTCCAGCCATTAGTACCTGCATCTATTTGCCCGAGGGCTTTCTCTTACAGCCAGGATCATCTTTGCTGCCCAAGCAGGTGACGGGAAATGTCAGTGAATTAATGCCTTCCCTCAGCAGCCCTCAACCAATGACCTGAAAAAAAAATTGTTATATAAATAACCCACCTCCCTCAGCCCTCCAGAGGGTAACCATGAGGTGAATGCTCTGCACAAAACACTCCAGAACTCTTCCAATGGGATTAAGCTCAACTGTCCACAGTTGTTGGTGACTGAATTCACCCTTGATTGGCTGTTCCACCTCTCCTTGTTTCATATCCCTTACCCACAAATCACTCCCCATTATTCTTTTATCTACCCAATAAAGGAATCCTTGTCTCAGCTTCTGCTTCTAGGAAACCCCAAAGTAAGCACCAAGCTCACCAATGATTTGATTGTTTCAGTCCTAATCAACCAATCAGTTAACAAATGTGCATTGAGCATCTACTAGGTGCCAGGCATTGCCTCACCTTGCCTCCCTCTTTGTTACATTGGGTACCAGTACCCACTCCTTCTTGCAGCTCTCCTTCTTTGGGCTTAGGCCTCCTTGCATGTGGATGTTCCCTCTTTCATCCGCAGCTCCCACGCCATGACCCTCATACAGTGGTGCCATGTTCTCAGCTCAGCCATTGCTCCTCCCTCTCTATGTGCCTTTCTTTGGAGATGTGACTTACTTGCAAAGGATCAAATCCAACTTACTCATTGAAGATTTCTAAGTCTTTTTACCATCTTTTACTTTGTCTCCTGAGTTTCAGATTTTTTTTCCAACTACCTATTGGTCACCCTTGCTAAGTTTCCTCGAATTTAATACATGCCATGTTTGGGGGTTTATCTGACAGGTTCTGTGTAAGGACAAGTCTGTAAAGAAATGGTGTAGAAGATATTAACAAGAGATAAGTTCAAAGTGATGGATCTTGAGATGTAGGTTCACCAGGAAAGGAGGTACTTCTGGGAGTAGGCTGAGAAGATGGCAAAAACATACAAGAGTCTAAGGCGGTGCTGGATTATTCAACAGGTAAACACATACTTGGGGCATCGGCAAAGCAAAGTGAACTCCCATTAACATCTCCTTAGAAAATTCTTGAAACAAATTTAAAAAGCACCAAAATAGTCACCGTGGGAAAATCAGAAGTTTATTGAACTTCCTTATACTTATTTTACAAGTTAGTATTATTATTATTAAGTTACTTAAGGGAACATTCTCTTTTTTGGTGCTCAGGGAGAATTAAAAATCTGGTCTGTGCCTGGGAGTTCATGAGATTCAAGCATAGCTGTAGTAGGAGCAAGAGAGAGAGGAAGCTGGAGGGACACAGGTTGTCATCCAGGGGTGAATGCTGTCCTCTTTCTGTACCAACCTACTGGGCTAGCTGGAATTTATTCCTACAGTAACACATACTCATCAGGGGCCACGGCACCCAGAATGTTCCTAGCTGTAGGCCATACGTTGCATGGCCACATTCTTCTGCCCAGCTAGTGTAAGTCATTGTCATGATTCCAAAATGTTTATATTTCCATGGCAGTAGTTACTGTGTTTACATAATTTAATTAAATATGATGTAAGCCAATAGTGCAAAAAGAAGGAGAATTATTGTTCTTACAAACACCAAATGCTCTGGGAAAACTTAGTAAAGGTAAATATCTTTTTAAAATGCTGTTGATTGGGTGGGGATAACTGGAAACCAGCTATCATTTATTGAAGGTTTAGTATGTGTCAGTCACCACATTAAACCTTTACATAAAATACTTATTTGATCCTCACAGTAACTCTCTGACATGGGTACTGAGGAAACTGAGGCCCAGAGAAGCTAAGCACCTTGCTCATGTTAGATGGTGCATGCTCGATTTGAACCAGGGCAGTCTGGCTCAAGAGATTGTTGTTTTTGTTTTTGTTTTTTTGTAGTGGGGATTGAACCCAGGGACACTTAACCACTGAGCCAAATCCCCAGTCCTTTTTTGTATTTTATTTAGAGACAGGGTCTCACTGAGTTGCTTAATGACTCACTAAGTTGCTGAGGTTGGCTTTGAACACATGATCCTCCTGTCTCAGCTTCCCAAGCCGCCGGGATTACAGGCATGTGCTGCTGCAGCCAGCAAAACTGTACTAGCTCTTAATTGTTACACTATCATGTGAAAAAAATGGGAAAAAAAAAAAACTAACAATGAAGTCTATGCTGAAGTTTCCTGTTCTATTTTAAAGAAGTTGAATCTGAAATCCATAGACATTGGATATGGATGCAGTTTTTCAAGAATCCAGGACTCCACCCTTAAGGAAAGACCCCTGTCCTCTACTCAAAAATTAGTAAGTAGCTGAGCATTTAGAATAAAATGTTCCAAGTATATATGTAGCACTTTCTGTATTTCTTACTTTAACAAAGTGACTTTGATTAACTTAGTGGCAAATCTGAATGAATAAGTTAAGGCTTCTCTACTTGAGAATTTAAAAGTTTAGACATGACATAGCCAAAGCTATAGATGAAGAAACAATTATCTTTCTAAAGCGTAATCTGAATATACCACTCACACTCCCTTGATTTTAAACCTTTGATTTCCACACCTACCCCTACTCCCAACTAGGAAGAAATCCAAGGTTACGAATGGGATCCTGCCTACAGCTTCAATCTTATTGGGAAGAGGCCAGTCCCTCTTTGCCTTTATTTCTAGTCATTTGATAATTACCCATTGTCCTGTCATGCTTCTGTAGCTTTGCATGTATCATTTTTTTTCTAGAATTCTCTTTACTTTCTCCTCCAACTGGGGAAAACTTACTCATAATTTTTCTTCATTAATTTATTCAGCAAACAATTCCAGGCACTTATTTGTATGAACAGTGAGACACACACACACACACACACACACACAATGTCCTCATTGAAATGTTATGATAAACTATATTTTTTTCTTCAAAGCATTTATCACAATTTACTATTTTATGTTAGGTTTTGTGTTCATTTGCTTAATGTTTGAGGAAAAAGGGAAGAAAGTGTAGATACGTGTTGCTATGAGAGTACATGTTGCTTGCAGGGAGAAGGAAATGGTCAGGAACATTGAGGAATTCATACTGGGGCTGAGATCTGCAGGATATGCGGGCTTACCTGGGCAAAGCAGGTTGGAGGTGGGGATGCTTAGGGGAAAATGGGT
Organism: Marmota flaviventris; assembly: GCF_047511675.1. Taxonomy (NCBI): domain Eukaryota; kingdom Metazoa; phylum Chordata; class Mammalia; order Rodentia; family Sciuridae; genus Marmota; species Marmota flaviventris. Next base: position 34,181,095 of record NC_092507.1, on the reverse strand, counting down.
CTGGTGGGAGGGCATGTGTTACAGACCAAGGGAATAGCAAGTACCAAGATACTAAAGCCAAAGGAGGGGAGACAGGTTTAAGAAACTCAAAGAAGGCCACTCTGGATTGCAGAGTGTCCTGCTTTGACTAGAGGATGAGGTCAGATCCTGCAGGGCTCCAGAGGTCATGTGAATTCAATTTTATCTTTATCAGAAAAGCAAAAGGAAGCCATGGGTGAGACTTAAGCAAGGAAATAATGTTTTCAGGTGTATGATTTTTAAAACTCCTTCCAAGCCATTCATGGTGGTGCATGCCTATAACCACAACGACTTCGGAGGCTAAGGCAGGAGGATCTCAAATTCAACCCCAGCTTGAGCAACTTAGCAAGATCCTATCTCCCAGCCTCAGCAACTTAGCAAGACCCTGTCTCAAAATAAAAAATAAAAAGAACTGGGGATGTAGCTCAGTGGTAGAGCACCCCTGGGTTCAATGCCCAGTACAAAAACACCAATACAAATAAACAAAAATCTTTCTGTTCCCATGTGGGGAACAAAGGGTGAGTGTGACAATCGTCACTCCTCTCTTAAGCCTTCCTTGTTCCCAGTGGCAATGGATCCATTTTGGGATAAAACTTTCTCCCACAGGCTCCTACCAAATTTAGGAAGCTCCTTGAGGGCAGGGACTTGGTCTGTTCAATTTACATCCCCAATGTCTAATAGCTTCCAGCACTTAGTAGGTTCCTAATAAATGTTACTTAAATAGTGCACCTGTATTATGTCATTTCTCACACTACCCCATTTTCTTATGAAGTATCTCAACTCCGTGGTTTCCCAGGACTGTGATGATCTTTCTCGTGAGGGAAGGACTGAAGTCATAGTTAACGCAATGTTAAAGTTGTGGACAAAATTCATATTGTCTAAAAGGAGGAGACATTTGTCTAGGTAACAGATTTTTTTTTTCCTTGTCCTACACCATGTAACAACCTTACTTCATTATAAGGCTATTGGATCCTTGGCAACCAAATAATTCCACAAGTTCTGTAGAGGAAAGGAATTCCATTCTCTCCTAAACTAAACACCTCCAGAGTCTAATGGCAATTGTCTGGACTTGGATTACCTAACAGTCTTTGTGTTCTTTCCCATTGAAGATCTTAGGATATTTCTCCAAATTAAAAGGAAACTTATTTTGGAAATATGACACTCCACCCATATGTACACTAGAATGACAAGATCTCAAGGCTGGAAAAGTTCTTCAGAGTCATTTAATCAACCCCTCATCATCCCCATTCAAAATTTAAATTCTGGGCTGGAGTTGTGGCTCAGTGTTAACGTACTTGCCCAGCATGTGTGAGGCACTGGGTTCGAGTCTCTGCACCACATATAAATAAATGAATAAAATAAAGCCCATCCACAACCAAAAATACATATAAAAATTTTTAAAAATTAAATTCCCTTAGGAACTTTCCTTGCTTCTCTGTCTAGCTGTCTAGCCTCAGGGTTTGGCTGTCTAGCCTCAGGGTTCCTGAGACAAGCTCAGGTATCAGCCAGACAGACAGCAGGTACTAGAACTGGAGAACTCAGGTCACCCTGGCTCTTTGCTAGTTCCTATGCTTATTCTCAAAACAATTTCTCTATTAGGTTTATATAGTTCTGTATAGAATTTTCTGACTAGTCAATTGTCTATCCTCTTGCCAAGTCCTCTCCTTACTCTAGACCCTTAGTTTTCAGAACTATTTTTCCTTCCCAATTTATTCATCTTTCCATATTGTTCTGTCTCCATTTCTTGCAACCTACTCAAAATATCAAACACCTTAATTAATTATAGTCAATTCATCAAATATTTTTTGAATCCCCACTACATTTCTCCCATCCCACCCATTTGTCCTTCCTTTGAGAGCACCAGGAGTCTGGCAGCAAGACTCCCACCTCAGTCTCACTGCCAGCTCTATCTCCAGCCTGTCTCCTTTCCCCAAACCCTTCCCCCATAACAGTCACCTTTTTCTGTAGCTGACAATGGCTCACCTTTCTAATTCAAACTAAATCTTGGTGCCACAGACTTTCAGGATCAGCATTAGAGGTTCCAGGCCCACCTCTCTCTACCTACTGTCCTCAAGGCCCCATGCTCTTTCTAGGCCACCATTACATCATGGTGTTCCAGGGTAGCACTCACCATGCCCCATTTATGCAACATTATGTTTTCATTTCTTTTCTTCCCCTTCTTTTACTCTCCTTTCTTAAGTTTTCCGTTTTTCTCTTCTGCCTCCTATGACCCCTTTGGGATCTTATTTAGGAAAACTTTTTAGTATCATCTTGATCCCTCATCTCCCAAGTCCTGTCACTGAGGTGTCCTTCCTGGCACTTGGTGCCTGCAGCACTGTGGTGTGCCCTATGCCCTCACTAGGATGAACTTCAATGAGGAGACCAAACTCACATCCTTGAGAAAGAAATTTGAAGCAAAAGAAAGAACAACAGAAATAAAAATCTAGGAAACATAGAATAAGAAAACAATATGGCAGTTGCTTAAAAAGTCAACATACTTACCATGTGACCCAGCACTTCCCTCCTAGATCTTTACTTGAAAACTTATGTTTGCACAAAAACTTGTTCACAGATGTTTATAGTAGCTTTATTCATAATCATCCCAAACTGGAAACAACCCAAATGTTCAACTGGTGGATGAATAAATAAACTCTAGTGCATCCATACAATGGAATACTACTTAGAGATAAAAGTAATAAACTACTAAAATAGAAAGCAAGATTCCAGGAGCTAAGGACAAAACGAAATGAGGAGCCAGGTACAGTGAGTGGCACATGACTGTAATCCCAGTGGCTCAGGAGGCTGAGGCAGGAGGATCGAGAGTTCAAAGCCAGCCTTAGCAAAAGTGAGGTACTAAGCAACTCAGTGAGACCCTGTCTCTAAATAAAATACAAAATAGGGCTGGGGATATGGCTCAGTGGTCGAGTGCCTCGGAGTTCAATCCCTGGTACCAAACAAATAAATAATTTAAAAAAGGAAATGAGGAAATTTTTTAGGGAGTCTATATCCTGATTATGGTGGTGCTGACATGATTGTATGCATTTGTCAAAACTTATAGACATGAGGTCTGGAGATATAGCTCAGTTGGTAGAGTATTTGCCTCATATGCACAAAGCCCTGGGTTCAATCCCAGCACCACACACACTCACACAAAAGTACACCGTCAAGAATAAGTGTTACTATAGTAGTTATACCCTGATAAATTTGACTTTAAAATATACCCCCTAAAATTAAAAAATAGTAATAAAGACAAATTTAGAAACAAGCAAAAAACAAGAAGCTAGGTCAATCATACTAAAAATATCCTTTAAAATACACCAACAAGGGGCTGGGATGTGGCTCAAGCGATAGCGCGCTCCCCTGGCATGCGTGCGGCCTGGGTTCGATCCTCAGCACCACATACAAACAAAGATGTTGTGTCCGCCGATAACTAAAAAATAAATATTAAAATTCTCTCTCTCTCTCTCTCTTTAAAAAAAAATAAGTAAATAAATAAAATAAAATACACTAACAACAGCAGTAAAACAGACAAATCTTTGGCAAATTCAAATGAGAATAAAAGAAAACACATGGGTAGACAATTTAGAAATTAAAAAGGGGATTTAATTCTTGATACAAATAAAATGTAAAAAAAATACAACTTTATACTTTTTTTCTTAATTTTATCTGTTTTTTTTTAATATTTATTTTTTAGTTGTAATTGGACACAATATCTTTGTTTTTACTTATTTACTTTTATGTGGTGCTGAGGATCGAACCCAGGGTCTCGCACTTGCGAGGCGAGCGCTCTACCACTGAGCCACAACCCCAGCCCTACAACTTTATACTTTAAAAATGAAAATGTATATGAAATTGCACAAATTTATAGGTAATTATAATTTACAAATTGACTAAGGCTGGGAATGGTGACCCTCACCTGAGGTCTCTGAGATAGGAGGATCACTTGAGCCTATAAGCTCAAGACCAGCCTAGGCAACATAGTGTGACTCTCGTTCAACAAAACAAAACACATTGACCTAATAAGAGATATAAAACCTGAGTAAACCAATAACCATAGGGAAAATTGAATCAATAGGCAAAGATATACTACTCCAAAACACATCAGTTCCAAATGATTTCCAAATGAGTTCTACCTTCAAGACATACGTAAAATCTATGTTATTACTACATAGAAAAAAATGGGAAATTTACAACTCATTTTGCTAGACCAGCACTTCTCAAAGTGCATTCTAGGGATCCTTAAAGATCCCCAACACTTTTCTGGAAGTCTACAAGGTCCAAATTATTTTTATAACAATACTAAGATACTTTGATCTTTTTACTCTCTTTCTCTCACACTGCACAGTGGAATTTTCCAGAGGTTAACTGGATGCTCCCTGATGAGTCATTGCTCTGCCAACTAAAGAAATGCATGCTTGTGTTTTAAAGTTTTCTTCATTTTAGTTTCTAATATGAATAGGTAACTCACATAAAGTTCTTTGAAGATCCTAAATAAATTTTGGGAAGGCAAATGGGACCTAAGACCAAAAAGGTCTGAGAACCAATGTACTGAACGAATATTGCTCCAATATGAAAAACAGAGAAAAACAGCTGCTAAGGTTTGAGCATGTCCCCCCAAAGTTCCCACCTGTTAGAAATGTAATCCCTCAAAGCCTGCTGGGAGGCGGGGCCTAGTGAGATGTGACTGGGATGGGGCCCTCAGGAATGGATTAATGCCTTTCTCCTGTAAATGAGTTCTTGATTTTATAGAACTGGGTTAGTTACCAGGAGAGCAGATTGTTGTAAAGCAAGTCAACTCTTCACTTTTTTCACTTTTTCTTTCACCTGCTTCCCTTCTGCTTTCTACCATCAGCCGGAGCAGCATCTCATCAGTAGTAGCTAAACAGAAGTTGGCAACAGTTAGACTTCTCAGCCTCCAGAACCATAAGCCAAAATACACTCTTTTTTTCTTTAATAAATTACTCAGTCTCAAGTACTCTGTTACAGCAACAGAAAATGAACTAAGACAATAGCACAAATAAAATTATCAGCTTATTTAAGAACATAAATACACATTTCTTAGACTGAATTGTTCTTAAAATAACAATTTTTGTGACCAGATAAGATTTAATCCAGAAATGTAAGGGCTGTTCTATATTTGGAAATCTATTAATATAACTAATTGGTAGATAGGCATTAATAGGCACAGGATCACAAGTTAGAGGCCAGTCCCAGCAACTTAGTGAGGCCCTAAGCAACTTAATGAGACTGTATCTCAAAATTAAAAATAAAAAGGGTTGGGGATATGGCTCAGTGGTTTAAGTGTCCCTGGGTTCATTCCCTGGTACGTAGTACCATAAATACATACATACATACATACATATATAAATACGAATTTAAAAGCCAAAACAAAAAATTAAAAATTCTTAGCAAACCAATAATTGAAGAAAATTTATTTCATTTGAGGAAGAGCAGTCATCATTCCTATTAAAGTTAGGAACAAGACAAAGATGTCTGTTTTCATGGTTATCATTGCAACTACTAAATATGGCACTGGAGGTCCTACCTAATGCAATAAGACAAGAAAAAGAAATGGAAGTATTACAAAGGAAGACATAAGGCTACCTCTACAAGTAATTTGATTTTCAATTTAGACAATCTAAGAAACTGTAAAAATCCAAGAACTATAAAAATTCAAAACTAATACTAAACTTTATTAAAGACTTGATAAAAGATCAACAATAAAAAAATCAATCCTTTTCTTATTCACCAACTACAACCAAATGGAAAAAATGCAATGGAAAGTATCTCATTGATAATAGAAACTGTAAAATACATGTGGCTAAACTCATCAGTATGTCCAAGATTTATACTAAAATGTAAATTTTATTGAGAGACATTAAAAGAAGAAGAAAAGAAATGAAGAATATGTCGTGTTCCTGGATGAGACTCAAATTAAACAATAAATTTAATGAAATTCTAATCAAAATAGTTTTAGGTCTTTTATAGAACAGGGAAAAATTATTCTGCAGTTCACCTGCAAGAAGAAATGTACAAAAGGAATCCATAAAAATCAGAAGAACAAAAAATAATGTGACAAAGAAAAAAAGAAAAAAGGTCAACTATTCAGATTTTTGGCTCCATAAAGTATAAAAGTCTCCTATAATGCTATACTAATTGCAACAGCCTTGTGTTTGCACAAAAATGACCCCAAGCCCTCCCCCCAAAAAAGTCAAAGGAGCAGAATTGAGAAGCAGCCCCATATATAATCTGGCATTTCAAACCACTAGAAATTGTGTTGGGATAGTTGGAAATTCTCTTGGGAAAAAAATAGTAATTCAGATTATAGATAAAAATACATTTTATTTGTATAAAAGATCAATCTCAGAAAATAAAGCAATCAAAGAATGGAGAGGAAGAAATTAATATAAAAAATCTGGGCAATAAGCATACTCTTCCTAAGCAAAACACAAAACTCCAAAAGCCATAGTAGAAGATTAGCAGATTTACTAGATAGGAATCAAAATCCTCCGGATTATGTAAAATAATGTAAATAAAGAAAAGCAATAGGCTAAGAAAAAATATTTTCAACATATTTAACAGAGAAAGAATGTTACATTATGATTAATGTAACAGAGAATGCTTGAAAATCAAAAATAAAATGATGGGCTAGGGCTATAGCTCAGTGGCAGAGCGTTTGCCTCATACCTGTGAGGCACTGGGTTCGATCCTCAGCACCACATAAAAATTAACAAATAAAGGCATGCTGTCCATCTACACCTACAAAAAAAAAAAAAAAAAAAGACAATCTAATAGAGAAATATAATCTGTAACAGAACAAATAATATAAATAGGCAATTGGCATAAACATATAAATGATCAATAAATATATAAAAGCATGTTCAATTTCACTAGTAACCACAGATATATGTTTATGAAAGAATAATACAGCATTTTTTTTTACTCATTAGAGTTGCAAAACTAGAGGACTGATAATATTCAGTGTTGGTGAGATAAGTAACAATTATTCTCATTACATAAGTTAATATTCTCATTCATTGTTGGGTGGGACTGTAAGTGTATACAGTCTTTTTGAAGGATAATGTAGCACAGTCTAAAAAATTTTAAGTTCTCACAGCCTTTAACTAACTACTTTCACTTCTAGAAATTTGCTTGCAGAATGAATTGGACATGTCTATAAAAAGAGATGTATAAAAAGTTGAGCATTGATTGCAAAAGGGAAAAGGGGGAAGTGGAACCAAAAGGCTTCCAACAGAGAAACTACTAAACAAATTGTGGTAAGTTACAAAATAGGGAATACTATTTAGGAGTTAAAAAGAATAAGGTAATTTTATTTTGTATTGATGCAGAAAAAATTTAAAAGGCATGTTGTTAAATGGAAAAAAAGCAAGCTGTATGCTTAAGGTATAGATCCGTTTTCATAAAAACTGTGTTTATAATCTACTTAAGTGTACACAAGGTACACATGTATACAGAGAAAAAAATTTGGAAGGGTACATACTGAACAGTAAGCATGTTTTACCATCATGGAGGGGAGGAGGATTAAAGAAGTAGAGTAGAAAATACTTTTTAATTATTTTGATAATTTAATTTTTTTTGGCGGGCGGGCAAGTAGCATGTATTTGTTTTACCTATATATTTTTAAAGGCAATAGAGAAAGAAAAAATCTGCAGTAGCAGCTACTGTTAGAGGTGATGCGGGCTTGGGTGAGGGCATTGATTTTGAAAAGAGGAAGGGATAGCTCTTTCAGGCTCTTTTAAAGGTACTTTGCATATTTCTATTATTTGGATCACCTGAAGACTGCAGTTTTCTATATGTCTGCTCCCACAGACACGCAGACTGATAAGCATTCATCTCTGTGTCTGCAGTGCCTGGCAAGGTGTTTGGCATTTATGAGATGCTACACAAATATATATATGTTGAATGAATTATAACCTGAGAGGTATGTGAAAAAGTAGAACATACAGTTTTTAGTAGCTAATTAAATGAGATGAGGTGAAGGAGAAGGCTAGAATGATAGTGGTATCATTACCAAGTAAGGAAAGATAGAACATTTGGAGGAAATTATGGATGATAATGGGTAATATTTAGTGATTGACCACAAGCAAATATTCTGTTGAATGTTTTGTTGTTGTTGTTGTTTGTTTGTTTTTGTTTTTTAGTACCAGGGATTGAACTCACGGACATCCGAACACTGAGCCACATCCCCAGCCCTATTTTGCACTTTATTTAGAGGCAGGATCTCACTGAGCTGCTTAGTGCCTCGCTTTTCCTGAGGCTGTCTTTGAAATTGTGATCCTCTTGCCTCAGCCTCCTGAGCTGCTGGGATTACAGGCGTGTGCCATTGCACCCAGCTCTGTGGAATGTTTTGAATATGCTATTTCCATTGAGTCCTAAGAAGACTCTCATATTCCCTCACACAAAGAAAGCCCAGGTAAGAGACTGTCCCTATGTCATTCAACTCGAGCTGTGATTCACACCATCATCCCAGACTCCATGCTCTTAACTGGAAGGTATTCTGCCTTTCCAAAGAAAGTCCATCAAATCTACTTTGATATATTGAGTTTCAAGTTCTGATGGGAGATTCAATGAGGTGGAGCTGTCCAGTGGGTACCTTGATATCACAAGTCTGCAGCTTCTTAGAGTGGTCAGAGTTAGGTATATGAATAGGAAGTTGTCTGTGAGAAGGTGGCATCTGGGAGACCAACCTCTAATAATCATCCATTAAATACTTAATCAAGTTCTTACATAAAAGCCGGGCACATGTTGTATACAAGCCCGTGTGACTCATAGGTTGCTAACTTTGTGAAAACAGGGTCATCTGATATTTTGAATAGTTGGCTCTTTTCTTTTTAGGTCTAATGTTCTCAGTTACACCATAAGCATCTTGAGGGCAATGGCAAAATAATGAATTTCTTTGTATAGTCTCCTTGTTATAGGGCTCAAAACATTTTGTTGACTGAACGCCTGAGAAAACATCAAGAAATGGATAGCCATTCACAGAGACTAGCCCAAGTCTCAGGAAACCAGTGTAGACAAATTCTGCCACTATCTTAAAAAGTTCACAAAAACAGCCAGGTTTCACACCAAATAAGAGATTTTTCATCACTGTCATCAAGGTTAGTTGCAGACATCAGAGAGTTGTAGTTCGGAGTAGCACACTGCTGCCAGAGGCTTATTGCAGGTGGCATTTCCTTTAACGAATTTGTCAAAAGTCCACAGAGTCTGGCCCTTGACCCTCTGGTCCAGAAACAAATCCCATCAGAGCTGAGCCCAGGGAGGTTCACATGTGCTCACGAAGCCCTACAAACCCAAGGATGAAACTAGAATATCGGCTGGTTGATAAATGCACGAAAAGGAATGTGACCCTTGGGCAAAGCATATATCCACATCCGCCCTCATCACCTTGTAGCCCAGTGATCCACAAAACAAAATGACTAGGAGACAGTATGGTGGGCTCAAATTAGCACACAGGCGGTTAATAATAGGTTACTATGTTGAAGAGCAGCAGGCTCTGATAACTGGGTGCACAGGGCAGCAGGAGACAGGAGCAGAACATGGGCTTCAGAACCAGATAGATCCAGACACACACACAGCCCATGTCCTCGCAGAGTGGCTGTGGGCAAGTCACTCAACCTCTTCAAGCTCCGGTACTGAAATTTAAAAGGTCAATGGTGGCAGTCACTCACAGGCTTACTGTAAGGATTAAATGAGGTAACACACAGAATGCTAAGTCAGTCCCTGTCAAATCATGGGCACTCCATGAATGGCAGCTATGTATCCATCTCCACACCAGTGACATAGCTGTTAAGGGCTCAAGTCAGTGTTTCAGAACATCCTTTTCTCTCAACAAAACTGGGTGAGCAAGATGGAAAGCAAAAGATCAGTCAGAAGTTTGCTAAAGAATCCAAAGCACAGACACAAGTGGCTAAAAATAGGGCTGCAGCAGTGGGGAACACAGGTGTGTGTACAGATATGAAAGATATTTAGGAGGTATGTATCATGCTGGATGTTTTACATAAATAATTTAAAAAGTAGGTAGTCAGTTTTCAAATCAAGGTCAGAGAAGGTAAGTAACTAGCTCAGAATCACAGAGCAAAGATTAAAGTGTAATATGAATCATAACTGGCATGACTCCAAAGCCTTTCTTCTATCTACAGACAAAACCTACCACTGTATTTATCTTGGTTCCCAACAAAGATGTCAATTGTGAGGAATATAGTAATTTATTACCACTAATACAGTATTGAAGTTTAGAGAAATGATTTGCTTTTTAGAAAATAGAACATGGAGCAGACCAAGGTTATCACTATAATAAACAATGTCACTGCTGCTCACTTCCATTACGATATGCTTTCTGGAGGGAGAGAGAAAGAGGTGGAGGTAGACCTGAAATTACACGTCACTGTAGGTTTGTCTATGCGAACACATCATGCAAGTGAACTTCATCCATTTTAAGTACGGTTACTCCAATGAACCAGCCTTGCTTTTGTTTTCTTTGGGTGGGGTGGGGTGAGGTGGGGGTACCAGGGATTGAACTCAGGGGCATTTCCCCAACCCTATGTTGTATTTTATTTAGAGACAGGGTCTCACTGAGTTGCTTAATGTTTGGCTTTTGCTGAAGGCTGGCTTTGGATTTGCGATCCTCCTGCCTCAGCCTCCCAAGTCACTGGGATTACAGGTGTGCACCACTGTGCTCCGCCCGGCCTCCCTTTTTGAGCAATGAAAGCCTTAGTTGGGCCATCTACAGATTTCACCATAACAGTGACAATATCTTCAGATAGCCGATATTGGTGCTCCCAAAGGATAGTCTTCTAGCTCTATGTTCCTTAGGTTTTCAACTTCTTAGTCATTCTTATGTCAAATCACCCACTACAAAAAATCAATTTTGTTTTTCTTTAAACGTGATACTCAATGCCTCTATATTCCTACTCCAAATGTTGCTTTAAAGCAGTTGTTCTTCTAAGTTATTAATTCACAAGACAAATGTTATTTCACGCCATCCAAGTGCCAGGCTCCTCAAGAAATTTACCATCTAAGAAGGAAAACAGACATGTACTCAATAATGGTATTAACATTAATAACGATTTCTACTATTTACCACAGCCCAGTGCTAGACACTATGCCCCTACCCTCAAAAGGCTTCCTATGCCTTAAAAAGACTCATGAATAATCTGATGGAAGATGCTAGCATATGAACCAATAAAGGTAACAGAGAATTCAGGTGGCCTGCAAGAAATAATTCAGTGTGTCTAGTAGAGAGACGAAAGACAGAGGGTTAATGAGGGATGAGAAGGAGAGTTTGGAAAAGGTTTTATAGAAAAGGTGAACTTTGTGTTGAGTTTAAAAATGAGTAGATGTTCTCCAAATTAAGGGCAAAGGGAAGAGAAAGGGTAACCCTGGCAAAGGCTAGTATAAAACAATTTTATGTGTTTGGGGAGCTATGAGCCTTTTGGTAGAGATGGAGTTTACAGTAAAAAGATGAAGAGGGGTTTAAGGGGGTCCAGCAAGTGATGAGGGTGTTAGGCCAGAATAGGTGATCGATGGCCTTGCATCCCGTGTTGTTTGGGAGGCAATGGGGAGTCATTAAAGGCTATTAGGCATGGGAATGCCAATAATAGGGTTTTTCTTAGAAATAGAACTCAGGTAGCTGTGAAAAGATGAAATAACAGATTGGAGACCAGAAATACAGAGACCTGTTAGAATACGTAGAATATATTTATAGGATGTATATTCATAACAATAGTTGAACTAGAAGAAGAAATACTAAACCTGCATAAAGAAATCAAGGGAAGAGACAACTCAATAGAAAAATGAACAGGCAATTCATAAAAGAGAAATTTCAAATGGCTGATAAATATATGAAAAGGCATTCAACCTTATTGGTAACCAGGAAAATGTAAACAAAAACTAAATTTAAATCATTATCTATTAACAAAGCTGACAAAAATAAGAAGGTCTGACAATACCAAGTCTTGGTGAGAATGTACAGCAACGAGAATTCTTGTATACTGCTGAAAGTAGGGCAAATTGGTAGAACCTCCTTGGAAAATGGTTCAATATTAGCTAGTAAAATTGAAGAATCTTACCCTGGGACCCAGCCTTAAAGAAACTGTGCCCTGAACATCAGGATACATAAAAAAAGTATTTATAGCAGCATGTGTATCACCCTTAGAATGGATACACAAACTAGGGTATATTTGAAAAAAAATGTACTATTACACAGCAAGAAATGTGAATGAATTCTAGCTACACAAAATACTATGGATGAATGCCACAAATTTTGTGAAGAACAGAAGAAATGAGACACTAGTTTGGTGTGGTGATGCACATCTGTAATTCCAGTGACTTGGGAGGCTAAGGCAAGAGGTGCAAGTTCAAAGCCAGCCTCAGGAACCTAACAAGGCCCTAAGCAATTTAGTGAGACCCTAACTCAAAATAAAAAAATAAAAAGGGGCTGGGAATGAGGCTCAGTGATTAAGCACCTTCGGGTTCAATCCCTGGTTCAAAAAAAAAAAAAAAATTGAAAGAAATGAGACACGAACTATTTGAAAACCATGATTTCATGCCTGAGTGTCTAAAACTGATGGGCTAAACTGTATTATTTAGGAATGCGTATATTGTTAATAAAATTATAAAGAAAATGATCATCAGAAAAATCAAGATAGTGATAATCCAAGTAAGAGCAGGATGGGTTGTGATCAAGGAGAAATACACAAGTGCTTATCAGATGCTGAGACTGTTTATTTTTTGAATAGTGTTCATGAGTGTTCATCATACAATTGCTTTTTTAAAATGTACATGTGTTTCATGTACCCTTATCTATGCATGTTGGGTTCCACAAAAAGTACAGTCACAGCTATGTATTGCTAAATGTGTAGATAAATAGAAAGTTATTTTTAAATGATCTTTTTTAGTTGTAGTTGGACATAATACCTTTATTTTATTTATTTATTTTTATGTGATTCTGAGGATTGAACCCAGGGCCTTACACATGCTAGGCGAGCACTCTATCGCTGAGCCACAACCCCAGCCCTGAAAAGCTAGTTTTGTTGAAACTAAAGGCTTCACCTAAGAGAAGCACAGGGACTGAAATATAAAGGACTGGTTAGAACTTACCCAGCCAATACAGGAAAAAGGGAATTCAATATAGGGAGCATAGTGTGTCCACATTCATGGAAGTATGAGAGAACAGAGCATAATTCCAGAGCAGCAAGTTATTTAGTGTGGCTAAGACAGAATTTAAGAAGAAAGAAAAGAACCTGGACCAGGACACTGAAGAATCTGGGATTTTTTAATGATAATTAAGAGGAATATTAGGGAGGAAAGTGACACAAATAGGTGTGTATGTTAGAAAGACCCTTTATCAATAATGTTTGGAAATAATAGAGATTAGACTAATGCTGTTGGCATAGTTTGGTACTAAAGCATGAGAGCATGAAGTAGGGAGAAAGATTTGGGGACAGATGGTGGTGTTTAATAACTAGAGTAGTTAGACCATGGAAATTGGTTAGTTATGAGGTAAGATAATGAAGGGATCTTGAGTTTCTAGTTTGAATAACTGTTATGATGATAAATCAAAATAGGTAATACAAGGGGAGAAGATGGTGTGTTCAGTTTTGGTCTTGTTGATTTGGAAGTGCTTTTAGGACATCCAAGAGTAAATGTCTAGAAGGCAGCTGGATGTACATGTATGAAGCTCAGCAGCATAGATATTTGGTCTGGATACCGTTTGCTAAATCTAGGTCTCGAAATTGTTAACTGCTTCAATGTGGTTTGGACCAATACCAACTTGAGAAGTCTCACTTCCACTTGGTGAAAGGGTGGGATAAGAGAGTAATTGGGTATGAGAAAACAGGGGTGATGTTCCTAACTTCTTGGCCATAGCAAATGGGTAAGTTGTGGGTGCCATTAATCTGAGATGCAAGTTCAAGTAAAAAAGCAAAATTACTTATTTTGTTTTGTTTGCTTTTGATGAGAGGAAAAGAATCAATATCTCTCTTTTTATACTCTTACAGATACTGTACATGAAATATCTTTAGACATTCAACTGGAATCATCACATAGGCAACTGTGTTCACCATTGGAGTTTGGAGGACAAGGACATGTTAGCAATTATAATTTTGGGTTCCATTAATAAAAAAAACAGTACTATACTACTCTTAAAATATGTTGCTCAATATAATGTGTTTTACTGCTTACATATCTATTCCCCACAAGAACTATGAGTTGCTTCAAGGTAGAAGTTGGGTCTTGTTTACATTGGATCCTTATGGCTTAATGATTCCTTGCATCAATGAATTTGTGAAATGAATGAATGAATGATGGGATGCTGCTGATTCCTTTTAGAATCATCTTAATATTCCCTGCACTATATTCAACAGAATCACAGACCTCCACATGCTAAGTTTCCTTTGCTCCCCAGTTCTCCACAAACTATCTTGCTTCCTATCTTGCTTCTTCAGACTTGCATTGTTAGGGTTTGAATCTTAAATGTTCCCTAAAGGCCATGTGGTAAAGGCTTGGTCATGGGCCAGAGTCACTACCGGCAGGTTGTAGAACCTTTAGGAGGTAGGGCCTAGTGGGAGGAAGTTAGGTTATTGGGGGAATACCCTTGGGATAATGGGAACCCTTGCCCCTTCCTCTCTCTTCCACTTTCCTGGCCACCATGAGGTGAACAGTTTCCTCTGAAATGCACTTTGACTGCGATGTCCTGCCTCACCACAGGCCCAAAAGCAATGGGGCCAAGCAACCACAGATAAAAACCTCTGAAACCATGAGCCAAAATAAATCTTTCCTCCTTTTAAGTTATTTTTCTCAGGTATTTTGTCACAGCAACAGAAAGCCAATTAACACAGGCATCCTTTATTATTCCTGTTCTGTATGATCACACATTTTGTTTTTCCCTCCACTCATTCATTCATGCCAGCTCAGATAATGCAAAGGCACCATATCCATCCTAGAAAATATGAGATCTTGGACTCAGAGAAACTGACTAATCCAGAATTCACATTCTGATGGTAATGTTCTTTTTAATATCCTGCCAGGCATGACTTTAACTGGCTCAGAAAACGCCTGGAGCTGTGACAGCAAATTCAAAGCCTCCACTCCCAGTGGCTGCTTAGGGTTGGGGCAGGCATGGCCTGAAATAACTCTTTACTCCAATGCTGTACAAAATGGGAATGCCCTAGGGCAAGCAAGGGCTTCCTCTTTTAACTGGGAATCAGCACTCTCTTTCCAATGACACTGTCTTGGAAGTGGCCATTATAATAGACTCTTGGTCAGGGGATGGATCAAAGCATACATTATGATACCAATGATTCCCCCTGATAGGCTTCGGGTGAATGCCCTCAAGCCAGCAGCTCTCTTTGGCAAAGCTGTCCTAGTTCTAATGTCAGTATATGCACGGGGTCTCCCTTGAATCTGGCCTTTAGAGCTCCTCTTTGCAACTCAGGGAATGAGGCCAACAGCTCCAAAGAAAACTCTGCCTGCAAGCTCTCACCTGCACACCCAGGCTGAGTCAAGCTCCCCCATGATCAATACTCCCTTCACAGAAAAAAGAGTCAAGTTGAGGAGACTGTTCTAAAAGTCAGGATTCTTCCATCCTGATCTAAGAGATCAGTAGGCAGAGCTTTCTGGATTCTATTGGAGTGATACAAAGGGAAGAACACAGGTTTTTGGCATCAGGCAGGTCAGACTTTCAATCCAGCTCTGCCACTAACTAGTGTATGTTGTTTACAGGTCTGGAATTCTCTGAGTCTCAAATGCATTATCTGTAAAATGGAGATAACGTCTACCTACAGGGTTGTTGGGTAAATCTTAAATTTATTTCCCTTCTACTTGCTCTGTAAGGCAACTGGCTAGGAACATCAGCCCCAGTAGCAAGGTCAGCTTTGACTAAGTCCCTGCATGCTGTGCTACGGTCCTCTTCATCTTGTGCCGCTCTCACTCCTGCACACTACATACCTGCTGAAGTGAAGCCTTTTCAGTCCCCTGAACACATCAAGTTCTTCCTGGACAGCACTGTCCCACAGAACTTTCTGTAGTAGTGAAGTCCTATACCTGTGCTGTCCAATGTCATCACCACTAGTCACACGTGGGTAGATAGCACTTGAACCGTGGCTAGTGGAATTGGGGAAATAAAAAAATCTCAGTTTTATTTAATTTTAATTAATTTAAATTTGAATATACTCACAAGGCCAGTAGCTACCATAACCTATGGTTCTAGACAGTACATCTTTGCATATGCTACTTCCCTGTATGAAGTGTATTTCCACACTCTTCACCTAGTTAACTTCTACTCATCTTGAACATCTATCTACTCATCCAGGAGTGGTTAGGTTTTCCCCCTGGCTTTCTGGCATCCTCTATACCACTCCTATTATATCACTCATCACATTTTATGCAAATTACCTGTCTGCCTATATTTTCCACTTGGTTGTAAATTTCATCAGATAGCTTGGGTCCCTATGGATCTCTCAAGGTCTAGGTGCCTCTCATATTCCCTCTGAGTATACATTGACAGGAGCTTAAGATTTAGACTTGTTCTCAATTGGGGACTACCTCTGAGATAACTACAGTATGTTTAAACAGATGCAGGGACTGAATAAGAAGGGCCTTATAACTTTCTATGAATATACCAAAAGTCAGAAACTGTGGGGGAAATATGCACAACATGTATTACAGATAAAAAAGGATGAATATCCTTCTTATTTTTTCAAAAAGCTCTAAATATCATTAAGAGAAAGACAGGCACCTCATAGATAAACAGCACAAATAAGAAATTCAAAAAAGGAGATAAACTAATCCCAATGAGTATTTTAAAAAATGGTTAACTTCACTAGTAACTAAAGAAATGGAGATTAAATAAACAAGATATCACATTTTGCCTATTAAATCAGTGAATATAAGAAGATTTATCATTATGTGTTAAGATCAAAAGGCAACAGGTAATCCAGCAGGAAGCATAAAAATTTTAATATGCCTACCTTTTTATCCAGCAATTCTACTTTGGGGACTATATCTTAAGAAAATGATAAGACACTTGATAAAGGTGAATTTACAAAGATGTCCTCTGCAGTGTTGTTTACAATACTGAAGAGCTGGAAACATCCTAATTAGGCCAGAGACTGGTTAAATAAAACATGATACATTCCTGCAATGGAATACTAAGTAGCTATTAAGAGTGGTGATGTAGATCTATATTTATTGATGTAGAGTCGTATCTATAATAAATGAATAAGAGAAAAAGAAAATCACAAACTAGCATATTAGTATGTTCCTGCTTATATAAAAATGCATTGATGTACTTACCTATCCCCTCCTAATAAGGAATCTGGAAGGATACATACCAAAATAGTAATAATTCTCTCTGTGTAGGTGTTTCATTTTCTTTCTCCACTTAAAAGCATGGCATATAGCCAGTGGGAGGTCCTCCACAGGATTCTCTGATGTAGGATTTTTATCCCCTCAAATGGGCCCCAGGGGACTTAAGAAACATCCAGTACCAGGCTCCCTGATAATGTAGCTGTAAGCTTACTAGAAGCCCAGACCATATCTATCTTATTCGCTACTGTATCTCTAGCACCTAGAATTGCCTGGCACATAGTAGGCATTCAATAAATATTTGTGAATTAATGAATCATAACAGAGCACAATTTTTACTTAATGATAAACATTTTAACATTATTTTGATCAAGTGAATATCAAGTGCAAAATTCACAAAAAATTTAGGATAACAGCAGACTTCCAACTATTTTAAATAGAATGCAGAAGTTTCTTTTCTTTTTCTATTTGTGTACCTTCCCAGAAGAGTTTGAGCAGCAGTGAATAGAGTCTTTGTGGAAGGACTTTCCCACCCCCTCCTGGGGCTAGGTATTACAATCTTTAACTCACAGATGAGAAAAGAAAGGTTCAGTGGTCGCTCAAGGTCACACGGTTACACAGGAAGGGAATCAGGATTCAAATCCAAGCCTGTGTATCTCCAAAACTCAAGTGTGGCTTTAAGAGTTTCAAAGCAAAACAGGACACTGCAGGGCGATGACAGCTTACGTCCCTACTTCCTAACAAGTCACCATTCCTTGGCCCTGAGCTCCCAGGTCTATGAGGTGCTTTTTCTTAACCCTTGGAGAATCCAGAGGACGATTTGTCACCAGGGTTATTAGCATTTCTCCCTGGATATCGACAGCTTGTCTTTCCTCCCTCCAACCAGTGACTGATTTCTTCAAATGCTTGCCAAATACGGCCCAAGTCACCATGGTAAACGTATTGACAGAATCATATTAACAGCTACTGAGCATTTACAAGGTTGTAAGTTATGCAAGGGGAAAAAAGATAAGAAAAAACACAGGGAAATAAAACAGGTTCAATCAGCAGCAACAATTCTTTATTTAGAAGCTGCTGGTTAGAATGAATATATATATATATGGCTAATTACGGTTTCCGACAGGAGAGGGACCTCAATCAGAGTTGCTTCTCCTTAAAGCTCATCATTAATATTTTACCTGCTTGGCTCAGACACTGCACTGGTACAGCTGGCCCACTCATGGCTCTGTCTATGCTGTCGACTTTAGCTTTAGCTACTGGCTTGGTAACAGAAATTCTACCGCATGGGCTGGTTTCCTTTACCAATTCCCAAGTCAGCTCTTCCATTTGCCATAAAGCAGTAGTCACCTAAGTCCTTTCTTGTAAAGACTGAGGTTGGTTCAATAAGCAAAATTGTGCTCCAAGCCACCCAAACAACTGATAATTTTTCAAGGGAATGGCCTATCTTTTCTAATTTACACCTTTTATTGGGGGACATAAGTGTTGCCTTAGGCAAGACAGAAAATACAGAAGAGTTTATTTTAGTTTCTAATTCCCTGGGTACTTCTATGTGAACCTTCTGATAAATAAGGTCTGCCTCCAGGCCCCAGGAGATACAGAGGGCACAACAGGCACTAGGGCGCTCTGGGGTCCTGAGTGTGAGTGTGCATTGGCATAGTCCCATCTTTCGTGTTGCCAACTTCACATGCTTCTTAAGGAGAATCTAATCCTCACGGGAGAATTTAATCTGTTCATTTGCCCGCATCTCATCAGCACCCTGCTTTGTTAAGGACTGTTTGATGTCCCAAGGAAAAGACCTCAAAGTCTTTTAAAGCCTTTTTGATGTGAACCAGAAAATCACGTTTTGTCAAGAGTGCACTCAACTTGAACCTCAAAAGGTTTAGGACTCAAACCACATGGTTCAAGTGGGATTTAAACTAGGCAAAATCACTTCCTTGTCTTCTGCAAGTTCTTCCCCAGGCTTCTGTGCTAACAGTTTCTGTTCATTGGTGGTCCCATTATTTTTTATTCTCTCTCTTTTTTGTACTCTCTTACACACACACACACACACACACACACACACACACACACACACATCTTGCCAAGAAACCTAGGGAAAAAGAAAAATATATCACCCCCAACGAGTGGCTATCTCTCCAGAACGGATAATAGCCGACTTCAACTCCACCCCCCTTGCAGCTATAGAATGGTCATCACTGGGGCCCCCAGAGACTCTGACTGCACGAGGCAAGGGTCAAATGATTTACAGAGCCAAACAACTATGATTGCATCCTTAATCGAGGCATTTAACTCCGTATAAGACGACAGCTCCCTGGGCTCTGGGGAGCATCTACTTTGTGTATCAAGAAAGCACATACCTTAGGGTGCTACCTTTCAACTTGGAAATGAAGGAAAAGGAGTTGACTCCTCTGAAAATCAGGGGCAAGAGCTGAGCTGAGATGGAAGACTCTTATCTTAACTTTGTATTGTCAAAAGCTCTCTTCCTATGGTTTTCCCTCTTTAGGAAAAAAATAAATAAATAAATATCCAGTTATTCAAAGGCCAGCAAAAGTTTTGATTCAGGACAGAATCCCAATTATGAAAAAGGTCCAAAGTGTTCCTCCTCACCAAAAGAATTGGGATACCTGTGTTTGTGGCCGGAATCACAATGAAGTTTTACTGACCGCTCTCTCAAGGTATTCTTATGTCCGGCTAAACAAAATAGTCACCATTTCCTGGGTGGCTACCATGGGATAAATATACTCTCTTATTTAATTTGCTCAATAAATCAAAAATTATCTGTCATTTCATTCCTATTGTGCAGACAAGGAAACCAAAGTTCACCAGGTTTAAATCACTTGCCCCATTGCAAGGTAGCTAAGGAGTGTTAGGACCGCAATTAAAACCCTATTCTGGGAACTCTGGAGGTAGTGCTCTTGGTCAGTGCTTGGTCTGTTGCAGATTTATGGTTGTCCTTCTGTTTTTTTGTTTTGTTTTGGTGGGCGTGGGACACTTACTGTTTTGTAAATTTACTTATTTAGTATTTATTGAGTGCCTTCTATGGGAAAGGCACTGTGAATATTTCAAAAAAGTATAAGGCATTACTCCAACCTCAGATCCCACTGAATACTGCAATGGCCTTTTTACAAGTCTTCTATTACCAACTTTCCCTATTTCAATCCCTATTTGACAGCAGCCAGAGTAGTCTTTCTAAGTGATAAATCACAACACGGTACTTCTGCCTGTTTAAAACACTCTGTGGCTTCCTGTGCACCTAGAATAAAATCCAAACTCTCTATGGCCTAAAAGATTTATGGAGGTCTGGCCCCTCTCCACCTCATCTGCTACCACCATCCTACAAACACACTATCCTGGCTCTCAGGCCTTCCTGCTCCTAAATGAGCCAAGATTTCCTATTCCCAAGCCCTTATATAGTTGTCTCCTGCTTCTTGTTCTTCACATTACAATCCAAAGGTCATTTCCAAGGGTGTACTGAGCATATTTGATAGAGTGGCCGTTTTGTTGTTGTTGTCTTTTAAACAACAAATAAGTAACCGTGTTATAATCAGTCACAGTAATTACTTTCCTGATTAATTCTTGGTTTTAATATAAGCAATTCTAAAAGGATAAGTTTTTTTAAAAAAGATATTCAAATGTAGTAAACTATTTACTAGGCAAATTAAAGTTTGCACATACCAAACAAAATTATTACACTCAGTTCACAATTTATTTTACTGTTTTAAAATTTAAGCTCAAGGTTGGGGTTATGGCTCAGTGGTAGAGTGCTTGCCTAGCAGGCATAAGGCATGAGGTTTGATCCCCAGCACCACATAAAATAAAAACTAAATAAACAAAATAAAGGTATTGTGTCCATCTACAACTAAAAAAATAAATAAATAAGCCAAATTAACAATTCCAAATGGTCACAAAGGATGGCAAGATTGAAGTAACTCAATTTTTGGTTTTTATTCTCTATGATTAAAGTGCTCTCGGTGTTAATTTTGAATCTACTGCGTGAGACTGCAGGAATATGTAGTGCCACAGGAGTTGGAGACACAACTGGGTCCTAATGGAGCCAAACAAATTCTGAACTGATCCATACTCACCTTTGAATCAAATTGAGTCTGCAGATGTCAGGGATATACAATGTAAGTGGAAGATCTCCAAATTCTTCCTTATAGATGGCAATGTTTATTAGAGAATAATTTTTTAAATGTGCTAATTCAAAAGTTCTATACACATCAAAACCCAAGAGAAACCACAGCAGTTTTTTCAAACTAAAATTTAAAAAAAGATTACTATTTTTTTACATTAAAGATACTTTACGGGCTGGGGATGTGGCTCAAGCGGTAGCGCGCTCGCCTGGCATGCATGCGGCCCGGGTTCGATCCTCAGCACCACATACAAAGATGTCGTGTCTGCTGAAAACTAAAGAATAAATGTTAAAAAATTCTCCCTCTCTCTCTCTCACTCTCTCTTTAAAAAAAAAAAAAAAAAAAAAGATACTTTACAACTGACATTCTTCAAAGTGGCCAGGGCATGATGATATTAAAAAGCAAACCAACTTTTAGTTGACTATTGTTTTAAAATTCTATGCAAACTAACAGCATTCCTCTTCCCAGTGCATGCTTCTATCACAGTAAAAAAATGTGTAAGTGCTGTAATATGGGGATATAGGATATCATGGGAGCAAAAGTAGGGTCCAAGAAGTAGGACAAGAACAATGACAGTAAAATGTTCCAGAAGCCAAGGGAGGGGAATTCAAGGACAATGTATTTGATTGTAATCAATACTACAGAGGATCCTCCCTTTCAAACTGGGTGCCAGGGCTAACTGGGAGCAGGGCCCAGAGATCTCCCTTTGCTACCCTCTACAAGGTAAAACTAAGCATCTTCCTCCGGTGGGAAGTAAATTAATTCAAAGGGAAAATGTCTTCTATTTGGGCCTTAATCATATCTTACTTTCAGAGGAAAGAATGTAAATAAGCACCATCATTTTAAGCCAATAGCAAGTCTGTGATTTCCAGATCCAGATCCTGCAAAGAACTCAGTCAGTGGCTACCATCACTCCTGCTGGTGCACAGGAGGGAAAAGACCCCACTCAGAAGATGGCAAGAGCTAGAGTCTTCTGGTCCGCTCCTACTTGGCTGGAGCACCAACTTGAGGGGGGAAAAAAATCTCATAGAAATGGCAATATGTAGACTTGGTTAAATGGGATTCCATTTATCCTTCATATCTGCTCTCTCTCCACACTAACTTGCTCACTTGAAGAAAGCAATAAGCATTTGACCACCTTGAAGTTTCTTCATTTTAAAATTCCCTTCACTGTATAGCTCCCCGACCAGTCTGTGGTTTTTGGATGGAGAAACTGAAACAACCATGGGTTAACTGTTTTACAAACTAATTCAGAAAGAAAGTTAATTTTGTAAATAAACAAAGAAATCAGACACTGTCCCAGCAACTGTGACTATAATCCCATCCACTTGACCATTTGGAAGAAACAGAACCAATTAGTAATTACTTCTATAATTAGAGGAATCATTTAACTTTATCAATTCATCATTTCAAGGTTCAATCTTTAAATGTTAGGTTATGGACCTTTCCCATAATATAGTCTTTCAGATTATCTTTTAAAAATAAACTTTAATTTCCCAAGCATAGTGGTGCACACCTGTAATCCCAGTGACTCAGGAGCTTGAGGCGGGAGGATCATAAGTTCAAAACTAGCCTCAGCAACTTAGCAAAGCCCTAAACAAATTAGTGAGAACCTGTCTCAAAATAAAAGAGGTGGTGGGGGGCGGGGAGGGGGTGCTGAGGATGTGGTTCAGTGGTTAAGCACCCCTGGGTTCAACCTCCAGTACCAAAAAATAAAATAAAAAATTTTTATTTTAGATTTTATTTTACAGAAAAATCACAAAGGTAGTACAGAGTTTCCGTATACCCCATGCCCAGTTTACCCTACTATTAACACTTAATATAAATAGGGTATATTTGTCACAACTAATGAACCAATACTGATAACAACGTTATGATCAGTATCATTCCTTTCTTTCTGTCCCTGTCATATTTCCCAGAGGAAACCATTAATAGTATCTTGTGTATCCTTCTGAAAGTTTTATATTCACAAATAAAGCTAAATATATATATTTCTACACAAAGAAATATTTTTCTCTGTTCCTTGTTTTATATATAGGTATTTAGTACCTTAACGCATTTAAAAAAAAATACTACAAAGTATTATATGGATGTAGCAAAACTTATTTTACCAATTCCCTATCTATACATATATAGGTTGTTTCTGGTTTTGTTTTGTTCACATTACAAACAATATTGTAAAGAACACACATCTTTATGTATTTGGCCAAATATATGTAGGATAAACTCCTATAGTTGAATCCTGTCAAAGGACATTTGCATTTTAATTTTTCCGTGTATAGACACTGTTAAATTGTCCTCCAACTACCTTCATCAATCAGGGTATATTATCAAACAAATTATTCATAATCCCTTTTTTAGTGTGTGTGTGTGTGTGTGGTTTGTTTGTTTGTTTCAATACTGGAGATTGAATCCAGAGCCTTCCGCCTGCAAGGCAAGCACTCTACCATGGAGCTACCGCCCCAACCTGCGTAATTCCTTGGAATGCTTCAAATTTTCTATGTTCTTCCCACCTCCAGCTTCAAGTTTTCTTTCCTTCTTTTTAGTTCCCTGCCTACTTCTGGCCTTCTTCCTGCCTTCCCGGTGAAGACTGGCTTCTTATTTTTTCCCCCCTACACTTACATTCTTGATTCTCTTGCCTCACTTTTCCAACAACCTCATTTTTCCTGTTTCACAAATTTCCCTTCTAGTTTCTCTGCAGCTCAGCATGATTAAATAAAAACCAGACACGGTTTCCCAGCTCTCCCAACCTGCTGCTCCCCTGAACCAAGAGAGAATATTAATAGGGAGACCTGAAAAATCCTTAATATGGGTCAAAATATCAGAAGGAATACATTCATCTTGGTGTAACTCTTAGGAAAAAAAATGTTTTGGAAAATTCTGCATTGTTTCCTTTGTTAAACTTGAATCTTGTTATTTTTTTCTACATTTCACACCTAGACAGGATAGCAATTCCCTTTGAATCAATAGTTCATAATTTTTATTCATCACTTCTAGACAGATCCTCAGAGTTGGAGTGGAGGCAAAAGTAGGAGTGGAAGGAAAACCCAGAAGTGGCAGATTGAGGAGTAGGAACAAATGGGCAGGAAGGGTAGAGGTGCGGCGGCAAAAGGCAGCATTGGAAAAAAGGCCAACTTCCTAAATCCTGTAAGGAAAGTTCTTAGTTCCATCGCCACTCCCTTCATTCCCAAGCTCTAAAAACAGCATCATCGGGCAAGAATGGGCTGGAGGGAGGGGTAGGCACAAGGGGGAGTGAAAGTTTTTTATTACTCTTACTGCAACCTCCCCCGACCCCAACTTCTTATTCAGCAAAGCTCTATCCACCACCAAGCAGCAGCTTAATAGAATAAACCACTTAGGGCTAAGGCTCAGGGAGAGTCAAAGACCCCACAATCTCCTTGCCTATTAAGCCTCTTAGAAGTTAGAATGCTGCTAAAGAAAGTGATATTATGGCCAAGCTACTTAGAAAGAACACAAGGGTGTGACTTAGGGAAGAGGGAGGCCCATTTGAGGGTTTATGAGCATCTATCATGAGCTAAAGATGAGGGGGTGGGGCTGGATGCTGGAGGGTAGCAAGACACCAGCCATGAAAATGGATGCTCTTGTAAGTCTTCAGGATGAGATTTAGGAGAAGGGTGTTTCTAGAATGTAAAAATAAGGTGAGATCTGGACAGGCAAAACGCAATTTTTTTTCCCCTTAAGATAAAGGGAAGGGCCGGGGTTGTGGCTCAGCGGTAGAGCGCTTGCCTAGCACGTGTGAGGCCCTGGGTTCAATCCTCAGCACCACATAAAAATAAATAAAATAAAGATATTGTGTCCAACTACAACTAAAAAATAAACATTAAAAAAATAAAAAGAAAAGAAAAACAGATAAAAAAAAGTCCTAAGCATTATGTAAATATAGTAATTTGAAAATGAAGACAATAAAGCAACCTGTAACAGATCCTTCTTGACTCAAATTTCCCAATGACTTTAGGCATTCTGTCACTTCCTTGTCCCTTCCCCCAGATAGTTGGGAAAGAGTAAATGGCCACAGCCTTGCTATCTGAGTAGCTGGCAGACAGAGGTAAAGAACAAGACTAATCAAGTCCTTTTGCCGGAGAAAAAGTCCCTGTGGCTTACTGTCCTTCCCAGGTAGGAGTTTAATGTAGAATTCTAGTTACTGCCACTTTCAACCTTTTAGAGAAGCCCAAAAAGAGGGTCATGAGGTGAGCTCTAAAGTCATCCTTACTCCAGGCCCCATGTAACTGGAGTCAGGAAGGAAAGACAACATTACAGGTACCAGCTCCTTAATATCAAATTGGGATATTTTTTATGCCTATCAAAAGACTGTCACAATAAACCCATAAGTGCCAGAGTCACTGTCCCTCTGTGTGATCAAGAGTGGAAGTGAATGGTGAGGAGGGACTATTCAAGAGACTTCAAATCTAACTAAGCAAAACAAAACAACAAAAACCCTGACTGTAGTTCCAGTAATTGGGGCAGCTGAGGCAGGAGAATCGCAAGTTCAAGATCAGCCTCAGCAATTTACTAAGACTCTCAGCAACTCAACAAAACACACAAACAAAAACAAACAAATAAAAAATTGTCTCAGAATTAAAAAATAAAATTTAAAAAGGACTGAGGATGTAGCTCAGTGGTAAAGCACCCCTGAGTTTTTAATCCCTGAAACCAAGAAATAAAAATTAATTAATTAAAAATTTAAAAGAGACTTCAAACCCAGATCAGGCCCTGTAATATTAGTTAGAGCTAACATTTAATGAAGGCTTTCTTTGCACCAGGCACTATTCCTAGGATTTTATTTGTATTTTATATTAACCCCCTTAATCCTTAAAGCTCTAGAGATGGTAACCATAACCAATATTTGTCGCTCTTTACCCTAAGGAAACAGAGGCACAGAAAAAAATAGGTGTGTCTGTCCCATCTCACGTGGCTCTTCCTAAACTGCATCTGAGCAGTGCTTTAAGTATCCCAGAAGCAGGCAGGAGCACTAAGCATGAGGAGTTAGCAGATTCCACATTATTTTCCTCCATCCCTGTCAGGGGATTCATGTGACCAACTTTTCTTTTTAGATAACAACTAGTAAGACTCAGGCAATGCATTAGGGACTGGGAACAGAGATAAACAAGACACAGTCCCTACCTCAAGAAGTTCACAGTGTAGCAAGGTGACAAAGATTTTTGAATGGATCAAAACAGATTGTGTTTAAGGAATATCTCCCCACAAAAGACTCCTACAATTTCTCCAAGTGTGGACACAGCCTGACATGCATTCATGAAGAGTTCAGAGCAAGCCGCATCTGGCACACAGTGCACAGCTTCAAATATTTTTCTTTGTGTTTGTGGTGGGGTGAGTTACTGGGGATTGAACCTGGGTCTCATGCTATTAGGCCGGCACTCTACTACTATATCCCCAGCCCTCTTATGCTTAATATCATGAATCTGACCCACAGGTCTCCCTCTCCTGGGATTTTTTCCCTTCCCATTGACTCTGGAACCTGACTGCCTTGGTTTGAGTCTCATCTCTACCACTTTTCATTGTGTGACAAGGGGTACATTGCTTAAATGTTCTATGCCTCAGTTTCCTCATCTGTAAATAGGGGTAAACAACACCTATCTCCAAGAGATATTTGAGGATTAAATGATTATTACCTGTAAAGTACTCCATACAGTACCTGACATATAAAAGCCCTCAAAAGAGGTTAGCTAATGGGCTAGGGAAGTATCTCAGTGGTACAGCAGTTGCCCATATGCAAGGCCCTAGGTTCAATGGCCAGCACAGAAAAAAAAAAAAAAAAAAGGTGGGGGTGGTTAGCTATTATTGTTAGGAGAGTCCTATGTTCCTGTCTTCGCCTGCAGTCATTTCACTTGCAATAAAAAGACTGAATTTAAATGCATCTGGTTCGGTTAGTTTAAGGAGGATAGGAAGTCTCTAGGACTAAATAGGAGGAGAACAGTTCCCCTGGGAAGTTGGAGGAATAACCCTGGAACTTGTTAATTAAGATCTTGTTAATGAATCTGCTTGTTAATGGTCTATTAAATAATCACACAATGAAGTTTACCGCACAAGTAAAGACTTTTTCAAATGCTGGCTCTTTCCAGTCTTCCTAGCCCAGCTCTGACTTCAAAAGATCTTGCCTAAGGAGCCAGCCCTTCCAAATCCTTCCAAATCTGACGCAGCCTTCTTCATCTTATCACACCAGCTTGGCTATTCCTGCAGCCTGGGAAGTTTCTCTAGGGTAGAAAGCCCTCTTTGCCTTGATTCTGTCCATCATCATTTCTCAGGCCAGGAAATTATGGCTCTAAGCCAAAACATTTCCCTCCAAAAAATAGGAAGAGAGCCTTGGAAGTAAAAAAAATAAATGAAGGCAGTCCACTTTGTTGAGAAGAAAGGTAAAGGAAAAATTCCTTTCAGTGGGTGATCTGGCAAAATGATATCCAAAGTGGCCTGCCAGCCTACCTTCAAAAAAATCAACAAAAGTTGAGCAACTCTAGTCCCAAACTATTGAGGAAAATAATGCTGCAGCCAGTGCCCATGAATAGATTCTCTTCTTAGACCAACGAGTATGGCACGATTTTAGGTTACAGAGTAGACCTGTGTTATCATTTCTGATGCAGCAACTCTATAATGTAGGGTAGGGATTATTCACCCCTTCCCATTTCATAAGTGAGGAACTAGGGCTCAGAGAGATGAAGTGGTTGACCCAGGGTCACTTAGCTAGTCACTGGGCAGCCAGAGCTTCAGATTCTGTGCTCTTGTCCCATCACTGAACTGTTCCTTTATTTGCACTCATCAATTTTAACATGTCATTGTGCTAGAGGTGCCCAGCCCTGTGCTGGATCCTGTGTG
The DNA here is from genome assembly GCF_047511675.1 of Marmota flaviventris. Lineage (NCBI taxonomy): Eukaryota > Metazoa > Chordata > Mammalia > Rodentia > Sciuridae > Marmota > Marmota flaviventris. The sequence goes on along the minus strand of NC_092507.1, from coordinate 34,152,770 downwards.
GTCCTTCAGTCTATGTCAAAGTGTGGAAAGCCAGCTGGCAGTCTCAGCAGAACTCGGCAGAGGAAACTGTAATCTTGGGTTGATTTATTCTCATACCCATATTGATCAAGCCAGGCATTACATGAGGAGACACATTGTATGGAGTCATACAAGGGCATAGACATGGGCCCGTGGGAGAAGGACAGTAAAGCAAATATTTACAATATAATGTAATGAATGTTTTAAAAAGGTAGAATTATCCTGGGGAAAAAACAAGCACCTCCAGCTCTAGAAGCAAAGTTGATGAGGGCATCCCTCATGCACAAGTATCTGAAAGCACCTGAGCCTCAGACCAAGCCCAGTCTGTTTAACCCAGTCTGTTTAACCATAGTCTGTTTAACCTTCCACCCACTGGCAGCTGCTCCCAGAAAACTTAAAACTTGAAGCAGAAAACCAGTCTGCAGGTGGTGGGAACTAATTCTGCCTCTGAGATGCCCCTACCCCTTCAACCTGTATTTATTTACAAATGAGCATCTGAATGCTTAAGGGCTGGGGAAGCTAAGAGGAGGCTAGCTGAGACAAGAAAACAGAAACAAAACCACCACCACCACAACCCCTCCGCAGTCCCTTCAGGCAGCACAAACACATGAGAAGACCAGCTGCTGGCCAGAGCCCAAGGAGCACCAGGCATGCTCTGGCCTTCTCACATCTGGCTAAGCACCTCCAGCCCCTCCGCTGGGCTGCCACATAATGACAATATTGCTGCAAGAAGGCGAGGTCTAAGCATACACAGTCAGCTGATCTGCAATAAGGGAGGCAAAGATAAAGAGCCCAAGGAGGAGCCGAGGCAGAGAGGGAGGACTTGAGGCAGCTGGACAGATGCTTCCCACAGCAGGAGGCTGGGAAAGAAAGGTACTATTTGTGCCCAGAGCCTGTGTTTCCTCAATGGAATGCCGTCCTGTCCCCTCTACTCACCTAGTCCTAACTCCCCTTCCTTCAAGGCCAAACTCCTCTGCAAAAACTTTCCTCCAACCCTTTCACCCTGGACGAGTGTTTCATACACCTTAAGGAACATAAGACTCATGTGGGGAAGCTGCTTCCAAAATTCCCAGTGTTCCCAGGGATTCTGCCGGGATAGTCTAGTGTGGGCCCTGGGACTCTGGGTTATCCACAGCATTCTCCCCCCCCAACCCCCACCCACCACAGGTGATCTGAAGCAGGCAGTCCTTAGATAACATATGAGGAACCCAGCCTTGGAGCTGACTCCCTCTCTTGATATCCTTAAGCCCTTACCATCTGTGATTTCACATTATCATTCCTTTCTCGTGTATACATCCTAACTACTCACCTTAACCATGAAGTCCTCAAGAAGAGGAAGTATGATCTCCTGTTTCTCTGATTCCCCTGCAAGCAGCACTGAGCACAAGGCTCTGCACACAGGAGCTCAGGAAATGCTCGTGGATGGAGAGAGATGATGAAGATAAGATACCGGGGAAGGGAAACCACAACAAGGATGGCAGTGTGCAGAGGCCCCGCTGGAGGGAACTGTTTTTAGTATGCCGATGTGTGCCAGACTGAACAACCGTTTGCTTTGCCACTTTTTTCCCCTTCTTCAGTACTTTTGGCACGATTCATGAAAGTCAAGCCTGAGCAATGCACCTCCTGTAGGAAACTTTGCCAAGAAACCCTGCCAGGAATCCCCTGTGCTATGTAGCTTAGTTTAATGGCCAAGTGAGCACTCTAAGTCCTGAGACCTATCACGTCTCTGTACAGGGCAAAGAATAGAACTGACCATGAACTTCAGTAAAAAGACGAAGACATTTTACCTACCTCACTAAACATCAGCAAGGGGGTGCCCTCCTTCATTCGGCAAATGGGTCTTCTGGTGGTTAAGATATCACATGTCATAAGAGAGTATTTTATAAGCAGGGCACAATGGTGCATATCCGTAATCCTAGCAGCTCAGAAGGCTGAGGCAGGAGGATCTCAAGTTCCAAATCAGACTCAGAAACTTAGCGAGGCCCTAAGCAACTTAGCGAGACCCGGTCTCAATAAATATAATAAAATATAAAATATAATAAAATATAAAACAGGCTGGGGAGGTGGCTCATGGTTAATTGCCCCTGGGTTCCACCCCTGTACCAAAAAAAAGAAAGTACTTTATAGTGACTTATCCTTAGAACATTACTTTAAAAGCGGGACCCTCTAATGATATTGGGCCTCGGAACCACACAAGCACCAAATGGACATTCTCAAGAATATCTGGCTATAGAATGATGTGGCTTAGAGATCCAAGGTCAGGTTTCAGATCCCAGCAGAGAGATTTCTATTCTCACTTTATCACAGCAATCCTTGGCAGTTCTGGAGTCCTTTCTTCCACTCTTGGATGTAATACTTTATCCAAAAAAAGGCAAACTGCCAAGCCTAGCTCCTTTGAATAAACAATTCCTTCTTGATTTTCAGATATTAGCTTAAAGGTTGCTTGCTCCAGAAAACAACCCCTCTTAGGTAAGATCGAATGCTTCTATTTCTAATCCTGTGGCATTTGCCACTTCCCCCAAGATAGCACTTTTTACCACATTCTGCTGTTGCTAACCAAACTTTCACCTCCAGTAAGGCAGAGGCTATAATCTATCTTGCTCATTGTTCCATCCCCAACACTAAGCATGGTGCCTGGAACAATGTCGGTACCCAGTAAGGGCAGCTGAATGACTAACTGGATTAATGAGCACATCAGACCCTCTACCAGTGATGGCAGCTAAAACATGCCTCATGTACTTCACCATGGTTTTATCCACTGCCACCAATAAACAGCTGAGATGAAACAGTACCATTCTTTCTGCAATACCAATATGTTCCAGAGATACAACTGGGGCTTACAGGATCACCCCAATACAGACTCCAGGAAACACTTTCCATTATCAAAGATGGATGTAATGCTCCAAAGTCAACATAATGTCACCAAGGACCTGTGAGCTATACTGGCCAAGAGTCCCAATACCAACTCTGTACTAGACTTGAAGGTATTCAAGTCACTCAACTTCTCATAAACTCAGCTTTTTCATGATGAGGGTAGTAGGCACTTCAACAACGGACACTCTTTTTCAGTCAAGAGGAAATGACTGTATTAACCCACCCACACCATGATGGGGAGCTGGAAGGAGGAGGCAATATTTGCAACAAAACATCCTTGTGGCTAGGAAAGGGTTAAGCTCACATGTCTGGGCTCTTGTACCAGTAAATCAGCCTTGACTGCTGCTCAGTCTGAATGAAGCCCCACCAGGTTGGCTTGTCAGGAAGGAAGCCCATGAGTCCAGACTTTTGTTGTTCTAAGGATTTTTTTTTTTTTTTTTTTAATTTTACTGCTCAGGAAGGAAGCTGAAGCCTAGGACCTAACTGCAGTCCTGCTGGTTCCTTCCCCTAGCATGTGCCACTGCCCTTACCTCTCCAGCCACCTTAGACTCCTGACTCCCATCTTTCCTCTTCTAGAATTTCTTCTTCTTTTTTAAAGTTTTTTAGAAGATTTATTTAATTATTTTTTTAGAGAGAGAAATTTATATATATATATACATATATATATATATATATATATATATGTATATATATTTTTAGTTTTCGGCGGACACAACATCTCTGTTTGTATGTGGTTCTGAGGATCGAACCCGAGCCGCACGCATGCCAGGTGAGCGCGCTACCGCTTGAGCCACATCCCCAGCCCCTAGATTTCTTCTTAATTATGATTTTGACATTGAGTCTAAATCCCAGAATTTTGCCCCCCCCGCCCCCCCGCCCCACTGTTCTGGGGATTGAACCCAGGGCCTCACACATTCCAGGCAAGTGCTCTACCACTGAGTTATATCCCCAGCTCTTTTATCTTTTATTTTGAAACAAAGTCTTGCTAAGTTGCCCAGTGGCCTTAAATTTGTTATCCTCCTGCCTCAGCCTCCCAAGTGGTGGGCATTATAGGTAGACACTACCACTCCCAGCTATTGCCCCTTCTTTAAACACCACAAATTAAGAACATTTAGCATTTCCCATACATCTCTGTGCCTATCTGTGGGAAGGGACCGGGAACAGGGAGAGAGCAGAATTGCCTGCTCTACAATCTGTAGGGACATTCTGTCTGCAGCAGTGAGCTGAGCTGAAGCCCTTTCCTTAAAGGGCATTAAGGAGCTGATAGAGATGGAGGTAGCAGTTGACTGGCTTCCAATGCCCATTTTTGCTACATACCTATGTGAACATAAGACTTTCTAAACATGAGCCACTCTACTGAAATACAAACTAAAACCAAGATCCTCAGGCAGAGGATAGGTCTTTCCCACTCCCATCCTCCACTCCCCACCTCTCCCACTGACATGCAGAGTCATTCTCTGGTATTCCAAACCCCATGGGGCTTTCTTTCTACAAAGAGAAAAACACTGAGTTTATTTGTGCGCTCAGGGTAATGGACAGCCCTCTTTTACTCCTAGGAGAATGCACACAGACACTATGTGAGAGGCCTGTCCCCGCCCAACCCTGCCCTCCCTTTCCCCCAGCTAATCCTTCCCCAGGACCCACCCACCCCCCCAACCATCACAGCCCTGCTGCTGTATTTCTCTCCTGACCTGCAAGGCCCCTTCAAGCCTGGTCCTAAGCCTCCCCCAAGCAGAGACAATCCATCATGCTGTGGGACTGTGACACACACAGATGGGGGAAGGTTCACAGATTTGTCTTACATAGGCAAGAGGGTAAAAGTGTCTGTATAACTTAAAATCTAAGGACATTTTAGAAACTCTGAGACTTCGAATTCTAATACCAGTCAAATACCATTATAGCAAATCTGACTATAGATAGCCCAAATCTCTACACTCACAAATTCTAATAACCCATTTATTTCAAACCATATCTGATAAGACAAAATTTCAGAAAAAGAAAATATCATGAGCTTGGGATTCTCTGACCTGGGGCACTGCCTAGATATCTAACTCAGTCAAGTCCCTTTCAGACTCAGAGACTCTGAGACCCTAACTATAATATTAACTTTTTCTAAATAAAACTAAGGGAGAAGGAGGTCAGAGGGACACCAAGGCTAATCCTGGTGGATGGATGATAATGAAGGGAGGCGAAGCAGCTGGCCATCACGAAAAGGGCTTTCCAGCCTCTTTCCCTCCCTCTTTCCACATTGCCATAAGGCATGAGTGTATGTGAAAGGATCCTACATCCATGCTAGTTGTTAATGGCCCTGCATTTGACTAGGTTGGTACTTCTAACAAGGAAGATTAGGCCATCAGATTGTCCTGGAAATAATAATAGTCATTATATATTGATTACTTGGTGTGTGTGAGGAACCATTCTAAACATTATCTGTGTGTTTACCCTCATTCAACTCTTTGTGAACGGCCCTTTAAGGTTATATAATTCCCATTTTACAGATGAGAATACTGAGGCCTGGAGACAATGAGTAAATAGCCTGGTTTCACAGAGAAAGTAAGCTAAATGGTCAAGATTATACTACAAAGACTATACTCATAACTACTATGTTATATTGCCTTAACACCTTCAAGTTGAGGCTCAAAGGGACAAACACTGCTTTTATTCTCTTAACAGGTATTTATTATGCTAGGCCACTGACTTAGTTTAAATCTGAAAAAAGAAAGGTCAAATGAGAGCAATATAGGATTAATTGGCACCTAAATGGGAATCATAAGCTGAAAATAAAGCGAAGGCCTTTCCAGAGCTGGCCCTTGTCCCCTCCCTGTGGCTTTTGGACTGTTTCTGCTGCTCTAAGATGGATGCAAAGCCATAAGTCTCAGCCTGCAAATGAATTTCAGTGGAAAAAGACAACCCTCATCTGGTGAGTCACACTCAGGCTTACTGGGCTTGATTTCTCATGAGACCGAACCGAAAGGTTCCTTCTTCACCCTTGTAGCTCCAGACTTTCCTAAAGCCCTGGATCTGCTAAAGAGAATGCACTGGGCGCAGCACCACATCTCCCCTTAAAAACACAACTTTCATTTCCTCTAGGTCATCTGCAATCAGAACACATTCCACAGAGAAATTTGACGGTCAAATATCCGAATTGCCAGATGGTTATATGTGTCTACAAGCCCCCATATCACTTGACTGTTTCCAGCTTCAACCAGGATATAGGCAGAAACTTTTTTTTTTTTTAAATATACACCAAAAGCAGATTTATATTTATGGACTCCATGATAGAAGATGCAGGAAAACTTTTGGAAAGGGGATAGACTCCAGTCTCAGATTTCTAGAAGGTAAGGGAAACAAATGCAAATTTTATATTACTTTTTCAGTTATGAAAGATTTTTTAGTATTTTAACAATAAAAGTCTATATTTGAGAAAGGGGATTTCACATATATTTTGAAAAAAAAATACCTTTGTCATTATCAAAACTCAAGGCTAAATCAGTTCTTCCTTTTGTTCCTCAAATCTCCACACCTTTGGGATAGCAGAGACTTACAGATTCTGTTCTGTGTGATGCCAAAGAGTGGCAAATTGGTAAAAACTTACAATAAAAACTAGATTATAACCACACCATCAATGTATTCAATACTCCAACTAAAACTTATTAAACCATTTAATATGATTGTCACTAATGCAAAAAAAAATTTAACACTAAAACTAAACTGTGATTAAGATAATAGAAAAGTCTGATCCACTGGGTAATGCTGGGAAAGGATGAATTACTTCTGTTTGCTTGGCTGGCATCCACTACCAGGTTTCCTGGTTCATACCAGTCTGTCATTTCTCTAGGTCTAAAAACGTAGTCCCAATTCAGGACCTTTTCTTGGAAAAAAGCATAAGAAAGTTCTTTTGCAGAAAATTCTCCTCTGTGACCCAAAGAGAGACAGATTTACAAATCCTCACTCTGTAGTACACACTTTGAGGATAAAAACAGATTCTGTTCAACCACAAATGCCACAACTGAAATGATACTTTTTAAAAATTTCAAGGCATTTTAGCTGTCATATAGCAATAAATTATTCTGTAGTCTGCAGTTCATCTTTCTTTAAGAGGGATAAAATGGCGCTGAGAAATGCAGTTATAAACTGTTACAAGAGAATGTTCAAGTCCAAAAATTATTATTTGGGTGTTAAAGTCATGAGGATTTTACAATGAAATGTACCATCACTCCAAATCTCAAGTATTTATAAAGAGTACGTTCCAACATGTGCTCGGATATTCATTAACCAGATGGAGGTGGTAAATGAGTTAAAAACAAGAAAAATCATCATAAAAATATAACACCATTAAACGTATTGTCACTCCAAACCCCGAGTATTTACAAAGAATACATTTCAACGTGTGCTAATATCTATTAACCAGATGGCGGTGGTTAATAAGGGTTAAAAATAAGAAAAACCAATATAAAAATATAATTCTATTTTTCAGTTTCCTCTTCCCTGTCTAATGAGGAAAGGGGGTGGGGGGAGGAGAGCAACTTTTGTTATTGGGATACAATGTGTGTTTTTTGTTTTCAAACAAAAAAGGGCCACCAAATAATCAACCTGGGGCCGCTGACCGGAAGGCAGCCCCGGAAAACTTCCCGTGGGAAGAGTTCCAGAAATTGCCCGGGACTTTAACGAGCCCCGCTGTGCTGGCTGCGAGCCTCCGACCCTCAGAGGCGACCGCGGCTCGCCTCGCCCGAATACCAGCAATCGTGCCGACTCGCCCAGCCCTGGACTTGGGAAACGTTCCCCGGAACGTTTTACAGATTTGAAAAGCTAGACGGGAAAAACATTTTGAACAGAAAGGAGAAAACCTCAAAGTCCCCGAGTACAGAGGAAAAGCCAGGTCCAGATGCGCGTGTACGCACGTCCAGCCTCCGAGTCCGCGTGCCCTGGCGCCCCCTCCCTCCTCTCGCTCGCCCCCCTCCCCAGCCCTTGTCTCTCTAGGCCCCCGCCCCGCGGTCTCCCCGCGCCCGCGCCGTGCCCCCTTCACCCTCCCCACGCACCCACCTGCACCTCCCGCAGGGTCCCCCATCACCCAGGACGTCTGCATTGGGCGTGCCCCCCCTCCAGTCCCACTCCCTCCCCGACCCCTCGCCCCAGTCCCCCACTCCTCTGCTCGGACGACGTACAGGAAACCGACCCGGGGCTGGGTTCTTAGTGTGCGACTTGGGGGCGTGGGGACACGGATGGAAGACAGGGCGGGGGACACGGCTGGCCCTCGATCTCCGCGCCGCAGGAGGGCGGCGGCGCGGGCTCTCCGGGGACCCTCGGGGCAGCGCGCGGAGTTCTCGCGCAGCCTTCAAGTACGGCAGAGCGACGGCGAGGTCACCAACATTTCTGAAACCACTTGCGAGCCGCCTCGGTGGCGGCGGCTGGGGGGTCCTTTGCAAGTGAGCGAGGCGCCCACAGTGTGGCCTTGCCTCCCCCGGCCGGTCCTCACGCCTCTCCGCGCCCCCTCCCCCCAACGATCAATTACCAGCCACCCTTCTGCCGGGAGCGGCGAGGGGCTGGCTGGCGGCCGCGAGGAAACGGCAGCCCGGATCACTTCTGCATGACAATTGATGGGAGGGAGGGCGCGAGGCGAGGAGGGAGGACGGCCGCGGGTGTCCGTTTTCTCACCATGGTGATTAGGCATTCCGGCCGTGCGAGGAGGCAGCCGCCGAACAGCGGCGCGCTGTGGAGCGAGGGCAGGGGAAGAGAGCGGGAGCGAGAGCGAGAGCGAGCCCAGGCGCCCGGCGAGCGGCGCGCCGAGCTGAGCCAAGCCAGGCCAGATGGCTCTGCAGCCATCAGGGACCGCTCCCGTCCAGCCCGGCCCCACTTTAGCTGTGCAAACATTTCTTTATCCCAACAAGACAATTAAACCCAGCAGCATGAAAAGGAGTCTCCATGACTGTGTTGGGAGTGAACAACCAGAAACCACACACATCACAGGAGTTCTTGCCCCCGGGGAGAAAGGGGGGAGAGCAGGGGAGCAGCTGAGCTGGGCTAGGTCTGGGCAGTCAGGACAGAGGGAACCATCTGACCCCTCTCCTCTGATGATTTGCTGACCCTTTCACACTGTTCATCTGCTTCAGCTGCAATCCAGAGGTGGCGCCTGGTGACCTTGGAACTGCCTCCAAACATTCTCCACACCCCAGACTAACATCTCTGCCCATCCAGTCCCAGAGCCCTTGGAAGGTAGTCCACTAACATCACCCCCATGATGTCAGCCAGCCCTCCTCATTTCAGGCTGTCCTTGGCCTGAGAGCTCAGTGTATTCTCAGAACATAGGGTCTTCAATGATAACATGCCTTTATAAAGATACACCTCAGAGTACAAGATACCATCTCCTACTCAGGGCTTTTGGGACCTGAGAATAGTTTTTCAAATATATCAAAGATGAGAGCAAAGCAAAATATCCAGGAATTGTTTGGAGCCATCAGCTTTCCTACCTACCTGTGAATCTGCCTGACCAGAGGAAGGGCCAAGGAAGAGGGCCAAGTAAAGCCACTTATGGTCAGTGCCCAGTGCCCCTCCCTGGGGTGAGCCAGAAGGCAGGCCAGTCCCTGCTCCATGGGGACAGTTCTGGGCCTTCTCAGTCCTGAGGTGAGCACACATACTAGCCAACTCCAATTTGGGCTGAATGGATAGCGGGCTGGCCAAAGACTTGTGTCACCCAGCAGGAGTCTGGGCACAGGGGAGATCTAAAGAGAACCATCAGGAGATGCACATGACAAAGCCAGAGTGTTGAGGGGGTAATAAGTGTATGCATTACAGCACAAGGCAGCAGACAGTACTTACCTTCTCTTTTGTTGTAAAGTTTCCTTAATGAGGAATGTTTATTTTAAAGGCCCTGGGAAACATATCTGTAGACGCTTCATATGTAAGACACAATAAGGACTATCTGTAATTGGTCCATAAATTTCAGCATCCTTTCCCTGGACAAGAAACCTTGGGGACTGGTTCAGGGAGTGACAATAAACTGGAGTTACCTCAGTCCTCTTCCTGGGGAATTATGTATCCTCCATGAAGGGCTCCTCACAAAACACTTCTCCCCTTTTCCAGGGCAAATAAGTCAGTCCTGTAGAGCAAAGGCTTCCTGTTCCTTAGAGCCCAACACCTACCTCAGGATCACCTGTGATGCCAGGTAGATGGAAAGGCAAACAAACTGGAATCATCTACTGGAGAGAGGATATTTTATCCAAATAGCTATATTTCCATCTTCAAAAAATGCATGTTTGATCACAAAAGAAATTCTGCCTATCAGTACCCAGAATTAAGGAATCAGTGCTTGTGTATTACACCATGCCTGCAGGACCCTCTTAAAAGGCGTTCATTCACATGTGGACATATCTGCATATGGATGTAGTGTGTGAGCAGGGGGTGGCTGCAACAGTAAAAGCTGTCAGTGTTTCCATTATAAAACTGATTTTGCAGTGACCTAAAACTCAAGTCATAAAACTTGTACTCTGAGGAAGGACGTACATACCCCCATTTTCACATCCCCCCCATTCCCAACAAAGCTCTAAAACTAAACACTTACTTAGAGTTTTACTGTCATTTTTTAATTAAAACATTTCTTACATTTTATGAAAACATTTTATTTATATAAAAAGAACTGAAAAATAAATCAACCATCAGAAATTAATTCTAGATTTTAATAATAAAAAACCTAAATTATACATGATTCATTTTGGCAATCCTGGGAAAAGCACTGTATCCTCCACGGTTTCTCCTCTCTTCCCCCCTCCCCATCCCCCATCACTGTCCCATCTGCCCCTGAAGCTCCTTTCTCCCTTTGGAAGCAGTCTTGTATACTGTCACTCGATTATCTGAGAAATATTACTTATTTCAAAACGGTTCTGTAGGGAGGACCTGAAAGGCATCTAGTGGGAATAATCAGGCCTTCTAACAGCCCTTAAATATGTATTTACATAAAACAGACCATAAATATTCCGACACACGTTGGCATATGACAAGAGCCAAGAAGGTTGCTACTGACTTTGTCATAGTGCTTCTTCAACCCTTCCTTGCAGGAAATGTTTCTCTTGCCTTCCAAAAACTCAAAAATCAAAAGCACAGATGTTGCCTAGTCCAACCCTTCAAAGGCTGCTATCCAATCTAAGGCAAGAAATGAAAAAGGAGGACGAATCCAGGACTAGCACAGGGTGACAGTCTCCACTTGGCACCTTTGTGTCTGGTTAAAGATTAGTCACAAATGCAACTCTAGCTAATAATGTGGGTGTGTACAAACAGCCTGCACTCATAGATACTCCCATAGGTATAATGTCTGCACCCAAGAAAAGGAGAACACAAAGTACTCCATAAGGGAAGCATATTTTAAACAAATAAAAAGGGAAGGAACTCCAATTTATATAACATGACAATTTGAAATAAAGAAGTTTCCCCACCCTTCCGATCAGAATCTCATTAATTTCAAGGTCAGAATTCCATTTCACTTTGGGAGACAGATTCATTTAATTTTTCTCCACCCAGGCGTATTCCTGTGTGAGGGATCCATCTCCATGGGGGAATGGCACCACCACACAATGCAAACCAGGCAAACAGAAGAGTTATGGCTTTGACACTCGGAGGGGAATGGATATCCACAGCTATGAGTTCTGACTTGACTAACAAGCTTCTGCCTGCTCTGAGAGTCTGACACGGGTTTGGGCTAAAAAGACAGCAAATGGAGACAAGCTGGATCTGTTAGGTGAGAAGAAAGGAATCATGATCTCTAGATGTTACTTTGTAGCATATTCGTTTTGAGAAGATTTCATTTTCAACTTGGACTTGGAGGAAAAAAGGGTCAGAACCCTAACCCAGGGCACTTTTAGCCAGAGGTCAGATTATAGCTAGCTTTGATCACTTACACATCCCGTTAAAAAATAAAAAGTAAAAGAAAATAAAACAAAAACAAATCAACATAATACCAACACCTGTCCAGCAGGTATATTCAGAAGCAGGATCAAAATACACAGAAAGTCAACAGAAAGGCTCGAAAGCCCAAGTGTGAGAACCACACTAGCAGTTGTGCTGTCATGTAGCAGCCTTCTCCCTTAAGTGGGGAGGTCTCTGGCTTACAGACGCTGACATAAAAGACACACTAGCAACATATTTCAAAACCAAAGAGCGATGGATTTACAAGGCAGGTTGATTTTATGATGACTTTTATTGAAAAGGTACGCTGGGTTTAGGCAGATGCCTTTTAGCGCAGGAAAGTTAACACAGTGCCTAATTCAAGGAGACAGCCTGAGGAAGCAGTGCCGACAGGGGAGAGAGCTGCAATGTCTCTATTACTCTCCTCGGCATCATAAAGAGAAGAGAAAAAAATGGTATTCGTGTTGGTGGTTATAGAGAGGACAGGAGTACAAAAAAATAAAGAAGAGGGGAAAGCAAACCTCAGATGTAGTTTTCTTAAGAAAATAAAATGAAGCAAATCTCAGAACAAAGGGTTGGGTGGGAAAACACCCTCAGTTCATAAATTCTCACCAGGCTTGAAGAAAACTGCTCTGTCTACCCACAGCCCAAAAGCTTCAAAACACAATTATTTTCTGATTATATCAGAGCAGAAGATTGCAAGGTTCAGCACTCTAGTCTACAAGTTCCAAATAAAGCTGTAGTTTCAACAATATGAGTGTAGCCAGAGCCCAACAAGGTTCTTGGAGAACATGAGAAAAGCCATTTTCTAAGCAGAAATTAATAATAGCTGTGAACATCAACTATGGAGCAGTCACACAGGTCAACCGTGTCTAGTCCTAAAAGTGAGCCCCAGGATAAGCGTCCAGCAAACCTGTCAAATCCCAAGAGAGGTCGGCTTTCCAGCTTTGCGAGCGCAAGGAAAACACAGCTGTTTGAAATGCTTTATGGTGATTGACGACACCTTTGTCCTTCTCTGAAAAATAGCCTGATGTGGACAAGGGCTGAGAGTTGTGAAAATAAAATCACGTGGAGTCTGCTGGCTGTGATACAATGGAAAAGCTAAAAAATAATACTGCGATCAGAGAGCCATAATGAGACCAGCAAAAAGAGGAAGGATGGACAAGTTTTTCAGGCCTCCCAAATTCCCTGGGAACCTACACTTTCGAATGAAATGACCTTCACTCCAGTGTATATATGGCACCCTCTTCATTCCACAATCCCCAGAAGAAGCAAGCCAGATCCAGGAGATAAAGCAGTGCTGAGGCCAATCTGCCTCTGGCTACTTTCATAAAAACACTTTCTATAAGAACTATCAGTGCTCATTGGTGAGAGACAAATAAATGTTAGCACTCCATAGCTATCGCAAGGGAAGTGGTTGACCCTTCCCGTCACTAGGAGCATGCACAATGCCGCCGACCTGTTGAACACTACTGGGAGGCAGGGCTAACTGGGGGCGAGGGAGGGCTCCAACCAAAGTACTTACATCTGTCATTCCGATCCTCTGGGCTAGATGAGGCTTCCCGATCAGAAATGAGGCCAGAGACCGCAAAAATCTTCTTCCCAGTGTCATCAACCTTAAGTGAACCGGGGGAACTAGATGGCAGCTGTGTCCCAAAGTCATATTCCTTGCCATCTGCATCTGAGAAGCGCAGGTGGGGAGACTCTGTGTCATGGCAGTTCTTAAGTCGCTTGGCCGGTGTAAAGGCTGACTGATAGCTCTCCCGGTCCTCAGTGGAAGCAAAGGGACGGAAAGCCCCCACACCACTATGATTCAGCATACTGATTGGGGTGCAATCTAGATTTGGGGGAGCAAACTGGGGGTGCAGATGTAGTAAGGAAGGGGGGAAATCACGATTGGCAAAAGTGCCTGGCACTCCACCTTGCCGATGGTACATAGAGGCAAAGGTGTAGGAACCATTGGTGAACGGAATATGCACATCCTTGTCTACTGAGACAGGTACACCAAAGGGTCGTGGCTGCTGACAAGGAATGGAAGCATCCCGGCTGGCCTCAGCCGTGGACGCCAGGACCATCAATGCTGGGGATGCCAGAGGGTTGGGAAGGTAGGATGAGTTCTCCATCTTGAAGGCTGCCCGGTGTAAGTCCATCGGAGTCTCTTTCAATGGCTGGTGTCACACAAGAAGCAGTCTTCCCTGGGAGGGAGGCCAAGCGGCACCTTGGATCAGGGCAGGGAATATTACTGGGGAATCATGCCCTTCTAAGACCTGCAGAAACAGCAAAGAGAAAAAAAAGAGGGAGGAGGAAAGTCAGGGGGAGGAAAAAAAGGGAAACCCCAAGTGATCGAAACACCATCCTTCTGGCTTACAGATGCTCGGGCAAGAGACACCACAGGCTTTAGGAGCCAGTGGGCAGCAGCAGCAGACCATTTTCATTCAGGAAAATCAATAGACAACTTACTGTGATGTACGCGTAGCTGACTTTGGTCCCTACACGTTCCGGGTGAAATGCGCCTGAGCCCAGGAAAGAAAAAAAATCATAAAACCTCCAAATACAATATTCCCTGAGCAAATGAGCTTTGGAAGGCCAAGTCACCCAGTAGATTGGGGGGGGGTCTATATTTTAAAAGGGCTTCAACCACATACCCTAGTCATGGCAGGCCTGATGTTCAGAAGCTAGGTTCTGCTTATGATTTCTCACATCTCCATCCTCTCTTTATCTTCCCTAACAACGCCCAGATACTGAAAAACCCTTATATCAAGCACACCTAGACCAGGAACATCTGTACAGATTAGTGGGTACAAACTGTACATGTGGCTTGATCATATCCATTGGCATGTACATAAACATATATCTCTGTGTATCATCTAAGACTGTTTCCAGAAAGAAGTAGCAACATCATAGCAGCAACATCATTTCTGATGCACACCCTTCTCAAATCACACAGCCTTCCTATTTCTCTTTTCTGAGAAGGAACAAAACCTTCATCAATAAAATGCCTGGCGTCTCTAACAATATTTAAAAACATAATGGGTGCCTTTGGCATATGCTCTCCACAAGCGTTTGTCTTCCAGGGGCAGCAAAGAAAGGATTGGTAATTTTTTTAGTTACTAATGCACTCACTCCTAAGTAGATTTGTAAACTGCCTTGGATTTGCCATTAACATTTAGAGTAAAATGTTAACAAAATTTCTGACTTATTTTGCTCTGCTTATTGGCCTGGTCAGAGTTGATGTCCAATAAAGGCCCCCTAGAACAAACTGGAGAACAACAGACTTCTTTTGGTTTACCTTGTAAATTTAGGTTGTAGTTTTCATAGCCACTGATTGGGTTTCAGAATTTATATTGAGTGGGGGTTGGGGAAAAGGGCTATATATCAAAAGCCAGGAAAAGATAGACTTTTTAGCTTCAAAAATATATACACTAAGTAGAAACCGAAGGAAACTCAAAGTGTAACCCCAAATCACCACCTGCTACAAAGAATAACCTTTAAATTGAGAGACAGAAATAAAACTGACCCCCCCCCCTTTAAAAACCCACTTCCATAATGGAGTCTCTTTGGTATTCTCTCAAATAAAGAATCCTCAGTTAAACTGCAGATGAATCCTCTCCGCTTAATGCAGTGCAAAGAGAGTATTTCCTTCTCCCATCCTGTAGCAGACGTGTCAATGACTGTTATTAATTGGGAAGATGAGTGGACACCATCAGACTGCTTCCTCATTTGGCATCTTTCCTTATAGACATCATTGCTAAATTACCAGATTATGTATCTCACATTAACGGATTTTTCTCTCTTCCAAATTTTAAATAACTTTCCTGTCAAGTTATAGCAGTGCAGGGAATGATCTGCCAAGGACAGCCAGTTAGCCTGACAAGTCTGGGAATCCGGTTCTTGGCTGTTTTCAAGTCAGATTAATGGTCATACAACATGGATTCTCTGAAAGTGGATCTAGGGGGGGTTCCAAGGGTTCTAAGCAGCTCTTCACAACCGAAATAAATAACTACAAGTCTATCCACAAACCATAGTATGTGAAGCTGGCTGGAGAAAAGGACAAACTTAATTACACTGGGGGTCTGGCAAAAATGTTTCTTCCCCAAAATAACTACCCCCAGGATTCACTTTCTATTTTTGCTTCCTGGATCACCTCATTATATTAAATGAGTTTCATAAATTAATAATCTGGTGACAGCACCGGACACTCCAATAGAACACAGTGAATCACTCAAACCTGCTTATTCATTTGAAAACTTCATTATACCGAAAATAAATCAACAATATTTTTCCAGGCCACATCTCTTTTACTCCACTGTGTGGGCGTTGGTCTCTGAGGGGGAGGAGGGGTGTTTTTTCTTTTCTCTTTTCTTTCTCCCCCCTCCTAACATTAACAACTTGTATAGATGAGGCTTCAGCAGACCACAGTCATTATGAAAATCTATAGTTAATACACTCCCAATGTCAAAATGTCATGGGTTTAAACACAGAACCCAAAATAAGAAAACTAACTGACCCTCTTAATTAAAAAAATATGGATTGTAAGATAATCAGCTTGATGGAGCATTTGGGTGACTCTAAAGAACCGGGCAGAGGGAAAGTAAGTAACTGTTACTTTTCTGCCTCTATGCTGATTTTTTTTAATTTAGCACTTCGTGCAAATCCAGATTAAAATAACTCCAGCTATTGATCCGAGCAGTGGAATTGACATTAATTTTAGTTCACTTCTCACTTTGCAAAGGGATCAATAGGAAGTAATAACAGCTGACATCCCCGCTGAAAGGAGGAGAAAGAAGGGCTGAAGACAGAAATCGAAAAGCAACCAAATAAATCATCAGCTACTTTTCCACGGCATCAGACAAACTCCAAACAGATTGCAAAAAGTCTTTGTTGAATTAACTAAACAAGGAGGAGGGATCAATCCACGAAGCTAAATAAATTGTCTGGCAGGCAGTGAGGTTGGACAGAGGGACCAACAAATATTGAGTTTTAAAAATCTCAAATCCTTGACGTGATGGGTTTTGGTTCAGTTCTCTGTGTGTGGGAGTTTGTTTCTTAAATCACACACCCGACCCTGGTTTAAAGTGATTACAAGACGCCAGCTAACTGAATAATTAGTGAGATTACTAATTGCGTGGTTAAACATGCCAGAACCAAGACAAATGAAACGAAGAAGCCGGCATTTGGAACGTGAAAATGTCTGAGACTGGGCTGATGCGCAGCGCTCCGCGCTCTCCAGCGCGAACTAACCACTTTCGCACAGAAAAAACGAAAGCCAGAAAGTCCCAGAGAGTGGGCTATCTCCCACCCTTTTCCAGGGTCTGGGCTTCCTGACCCTCGCCCAAGATCAGCGTAGGAAGAAGCCGTGTTGCTGCTGTTGCTGTTGCTGCTACTGCTGCTGCTGCTGTTGCTGCTGCTGCTGCTGCTGTTGGGAGCCAAACCCACTTGCAAATGACTGCCACAAAGCAAGCTGCAAAGGGCTCTCTCCTGGAGCCGAGCTCAGGGCGCCCACCAAACTACGACTCTGCTGGCAATTAAAATGCACACACAACACTCCTCTGCTTATAACAACAGGTGACATTTTTGTGGTCTCTGAACCGTTTCCAAAAGCCAGGACTTAAAATATAGAACAAATTAAACGATATTTTTTCCTTTGCATAAATAAACTTTTAAAAAATTAACAGGCAACTTAAAAATCAAAGAACAATGGAAAGTGAGGCCAGAGTAGTTGGGGGTTGTGAAGAACGCAGGAAAGATTTTTTTTTTTTTTAAGTTCACAGACTTCGCTTAAAGAGAATCGCTCCCCCCCACCCGCCCCAACCCCGCACACCAAATGCCCAGGGGGTATTTGGAAACACCGCCCTAACAGAAATTTTACCACCACATGCGAAAACTCTGGGAGCATAAGGCTAATACGGTTCTCAGGCTATGGCCGACGCCTAAGGTTCAGACAAGGCTGGGTATCAGCCCCACGTTTGGATCAGGACCCAGGCCCTGCTTGGCTAAGAGTTGCGAATCCAAGACAACCGGACCGATCGGATTGTGCGGAGCCGCGGGGATGCCCGCTGAGATAGCGGGTGCACAATTCAGCCGGGAAGAGTCATGACCCGGAAAAACCATCTCTTTGGGGGAAAACGGGGAAAGACGAGATGAAGGCGAAGCCTACATAAACTTGGGGCCAACGTTCAGCCGAGCCCACCCACCACTCGTTGGCCTGACTTCTCTCTCCAGCTCTTGGTTGCCTTTGTACAAAGAATACTTTACAGCCCAACAACCTCCGCATGGAAACAATTTGCTTTAACTTTGGGGAACCAAGGTGCCGGTTTCGCAAAAGCAAAGAAGCCCAAGGGGCTCTGGTCTGCAGCCGCGCAAGGCCTCGGGACAGGGTCTCCAAGCACTCTGCCTTCGAGCAAAGTCCAAGGACCTGGAGCCCCTAAACAGCCCCGCCCCGAGGGTCACCCGGGTCTTGTCGCCGCTTCAGCGGGCAGCAACGGGCTCCTCCACTCTACTTTCGTGCAAATGCGGTCGAGTGTGGGGCTGCCGCGTTCCGGGACAGCGGGTGTGGGGAGCCGAAGGGAGGGTTTTGCCCTCTGCGCCACCGCTGCCGAGCCGCCGCACCCGGCGCGGTTAGCAGAACAGGTGTGTGTCCCGGCTCACTCCGCTCCCAGCCCCGGTCCCGTCGGTCACCAGCGGAGGGGCGCCGCCCTGTCCTCGGCCTTCCCCCACCTTTCCCCAGAGCGTAGCGAGCTAACTCACGCCACTTTTGCCGGGTCTTCGCGAGCCAGGAAGAGATCCGAACCGGAGATGCCCGGAGCGCTTTTCCTCGACGCTCTTTCAGTCTTTCCCTCTTTGCTCATTTTCCCTTTGCGGGAAGAGCTGGAGAGACGGAAAGAGGAGGAGGCCCGGCAAGGCACAGGGCCCCTGCCCGCTCTACTCCCCCAGTCCCACTCGCTGCTTCCTCATTGCCCGCCCTTTTTTCTTTATTTTTCTTTACTTTCCGCATTGCCCCTCAAGCCGAGTCTGGCGCGGGGGCGAGAGGCAAGACGTGGTTGCTGGGCAGCGTGGGCAAAGAGCGCCGGTGTTTTCCCTCTCTGCTGCTCCCGGGACAAGGAGACGGCGCAGGCATGAGACCTCGGACAAGCCCGGCCCTCCAGGCAGGCCTGCTCCCCATCCCGATGGCCCTGGCCCTATGCACCCACCCGGTGTGACGCGCACTGAATCCGCGGCCCAAGCCACGGTCTTCGGCTAGAGCTGCGGCCAGGGCCTGAGAAAGCAGTACGTTCTTAAAGGGAAGCGGGGGCTTGTCCTTTGCCTCTGGGCAGCCCGAGACCCTGCTACCTCGGGGCTTCCGCATGCCCTCGCCGGCCACGGTCACCCAGGCATCGAGCTCTCGTAGGGGCTCCTAGAGCCAGGGATAAACTGGACATCTCCTTGAATGGCCTCACCACCGTGGGCGGCCTCGCCCAGGGGGCCACACGGAAGCTCTCCGCCCAAGTTTGTTGTGCCCTGGAAGAAAAGGCTTTCTCTTACAAAGCACAAAGGCGAAACGCCCAGGCCGAGCCCTGAAAAGCCCCGGGTTGCGGGGGGGCGGGAGGGGACGCCGGAGGCTCCGGAGCGCGGTGGCGGGCCGGACTCCGGGCGGGGAAGGTCGCTCTG
This sequence comes from Marmota flaviventris, assembly GCF_047511675.1. Lineage (NCBI taxonomy): Eukaryota > Metazoa > Chordata > Mammalia > Rodentia > Sciuridae > Marmota > Marmota flaviventris. Next base: position 34,133,336 of record NC_092507.1, on the reverse strand, counting down.
CCCAGGCTGAAGAGCGCGGCGGCGGTGGCCGCAGGACTGCAGCGACCGGCGTGCTCACTGAAAAGTTTTGTTCTCAAGTCGGAAGAAGAGAAATTGTTACTCAGTTTAAGGCAGGTCTAAGATAAAAATAACACTACAAAAAGAGCAACAGCGCCTGAGTCTGCACGATCATCCTCCCTTCTCCACTCCTTACAGCTGCTGGGTGAGGGGTCCTGATCCCCAAAATCCCGGGGGACCCCACGGATTGGGCTGCTCTAAGGCCAGGCAGGTCCACCCCAGCGAAGCCGGGAGTTTACCGGTTGTATTTAGAACAGTCCACCTCCGTGCCAGCACCTGCCTCCTTCCAGTCGGCAGAAGATTCCCCTCACCCCACCCCCCCTCCTTCCACACCTTCCACACCCGCCTCCGCTAGAAAAAAAGTAAGCCAAGCCTCCGGGGACCCCCAGAATCCCCAGCTTCTCCTTGGATACCCCACTCGGCAGGCGGTATGTTGTATGGGAGCGGCCGGGATAGTGTCTCAACGGATCTCCCCTTCCTTAACCCTCCCGAAGCCTCCGGCTCCCCACTGAGTACCACCCAGCCCCAGCCCCGGCCCCGCCGGAAATCACCGCGGGATACACCGGAGAGCCCAGCAAGAGGGCATTCTTGCGATCGACCCAAACAAAGTGGAAATGGGGCTTATTAGAACGTGGAGAAAAGGAGTCCTGCTCCTTTCTCTTGGCTGTCCCCTCACCCACCCTACTAGTCCAATTCCCGCGTCTGGTCCCTCCCCCTTGCACCCCCCAAATAAAACACATTAAGGAAAACTCAAGACGGAAAGTTTGAGTGAGGCAGCGCACAGAGCGCGCCGGGCACCGACGCCGGGAGGCTTCGTAGCGAGGATCTGAGACGCGCCAGTGCAGGTCCCAGCCTCTGCCCCTATAGTGGGGGAGCCGCCCGAATCCCTAGGAGACCGACCGGGAAAGTTAGCCAGGTTCCTGAGCAACCCGGCCGTCCTCGCACCCACCCCTCTTATGTACGCACACACATCCACACCTCCTTCTGATCTCCATACTTGCCGTGGAAATTCCTGGGGAGAACGATCGCACTTTTCAGGACACTGAGGGAAGAAGGCGGAGAGTGTGGTGCATGAAAAGTCCCGGGTGCGCAGAGCCGGCGGAGGCAGCGGCGGCGGCGGCGGCGGCAGCGGCAGCAGCAGCAGCAGCAGGCGGCTGGCCCCGGGTTTGTGCTCGCGAGCTGCCTGGGATTGCATGTACAGATCAAGAGACTCGGTTGGTGTGAGAGAAGGAGCAGTGCTGCCTCTCAGCGCTGGCTCTAATCAGTGAATGAGCCTCCACTCTCTCAGGGACTCGGAGGCGCACACATACACACACACGCGCGCGCGCGCACACACACACACACATACACGCACATTCTCTCACACTCACACACATACAGGCACTCTGAGCACTGAATACATTAGGGCACTAAGGGACTCTGGGAAATGGAGTCCAGACCCAGGGAACTCCTGAAGAATAGACCTGCTGGCCCTTAAGAAAGGGCTCAGATAGTCTTGGGGTCGCTAGATGTAGTGGAAACTACAGAGAGCCTCTGCTATTGTTTACATTTCCTCGTTACCCCCCCTTCCCCACAGTCTCAATGAATGGTTTGCTGTTGTCCATTCTTTCTTGAACCAAAAGTGACTAAGAGTAAATGGTAAATCTTTAAGACTGACACCCAAGGCTGCAAACTGATTCCCAAAGCCTGGTTCTCTTATAAACTCTGCCTTTTTTTTTTTCAGAAAGCTCTTACCCACGGTTTCATTCTTAGAATACTTCTCTGGGTCTTTGCCTACAAAAATAAAATAATCATTGAATATGAATAAAACTATAACTTTCAGAGGAAGTAAAGAGGGCCTAGTTTAACACAGAGATTTGAGAGTAGGCTTTTTCATTGGTGTTTTATTGATGTTCATATTCTGGTTCTTTCTCTTCAACTCATTTAAATCATCAAGCACAGAATGATAAATGGGAAAAGAACTAATATTCCTAAGAGCCTTCTAGAAGCCAGGTTATGGAACTACAATGCCTTTAAATAATATCATTTTATCCTTCGATTAATTCTGGAGTTATATTATCACTAGTATAAAAGCGGAAATTGAGGTTGAAAGGGTTTTGTAATTGGCCCAGGGAAACTCAGTTAACAAGTCTAGGATAGCATGTAGTCCTAGCTCTGAAAGTAAAGCCCAACCAAAATCTAAGCCTGGTTTAAAAAATCATTCCTTTGTTTAGTGGCTTGATTTCTAAACCTCAGATTTCTCATCTGGAAAGAAAGTAAATCCCCTAGGAGTACCATAACAATAATCCACCCTGCAAAGGATAACATGTTGCCTAAAACAGAATGAGATCCAAAGTTTCATTTTTTATATTATTTCATCATTCTTTTTTCTTATGTTTAACATTAAGGTAACATCTTAATATTACTCATGCTTCAGTATGTGTGTTGTTTATATTTAAAATTTTTAATTTACAACTCTTTAAATTAATGGTTGATCGCTTAGTTTATGACTATTTCTGTCTCTATAATTCATGGGATTAAGGTAGTTCATTTAGGAACTTCTAAATCTCTAAATCCATGGTTTAGTCATTCATTTATACACCAGCATTTTTTATGTTAGGCACTATTCTTTTCATTAGATTGTTCTTTTCTGCTGAATTGTAAACTCTATGTGGGCAAGAACTATGTTTGTTTTAGTCAACATTATCTCCTCAGTACCTAACAATGGCAATCTGTTATTTGAATAAACATGGGTATAAAAACGGACAAAATTCCTGTCCCTGAAGAGCTTACCATCTACTTGAAGAGACAAAGAAAGGGTCAGAAATCAATTTGATGACTCCTGTAATTAGGGTAGCCATATAATTTATTGTCTGAGACAAGTTTGATCATAAAAAGGAACAAAGTTGATAATTATGCTAAGATGACAGGTATGATCAGGGATCATCTTGGGTCAAGCAAGTCAAATGGTCATCCTAGGTACCTAAGGTATTTCATTAATTAATTTTTTAAAATATTTATTTATTTAGGTGTAGATGGACACAACACAATGCCTTTATTTTTATGTGGTTCTGAGTTCCAACCTGGGTCCCGCCCGTGCTAGGAGAGCGCTCTACTGCTAAGCCACAATCCCAGCCCCTCATTAATTAATTTAACAAGCATTTATTGAACACTCTCAGGTGATATGTTGAAAGAACTACAAGCCACTTGATTCCCTAAAAATTGAAGTAATGAGGCACCAAACATCAATAAATAAGCAGAAGTGGGCCAAATCATAAAAGGCTCTGTATACTAAGCTAGGAAAGTGGATTTTATCCTAGAGATGATAAGAAACCCCTAGAGGGGCTTTTAGGGGTGTAATGTGGTAGGATTTCTATTTTTAAATAAACACCAGTTGTGGGCAGGCTGGCAGGGAGACAAGAAGCAGGGAGACTAATTAAAAGTCTGTTATAAGTAACTCAGTAGAGAAATAATAGGTCCTGAACCAAGATACTAGAACAGTAGAAATAGGGAAGAGGGGCACATTACAGTGATATCTAAAAGGTTGAATCAAGTAGATTTAGACTTTTTACTATGGTGGATGAAGGCAGAAGACCTGTATGAATCCTAAGTAGGATTTTATTTGTAGCTCAATACATTATCTTATTTTAATGTTCATCAGTAGTAAAAGGTGTCTTCAAATCAAATTATAGGGTTCCCATAAGTCTAGTGCATACTCTCACAGGTAGACCACAGAGATAAGAATCCCTGTGTCAGTCATCAAGCCAGGCATTTTTAATTGCTACCATATGAAATGGTCCTCACTAAGACTCAAGTACTTAGAAACCAGAAGAAATAATCACTGTCTATAAGAACAAAAAATGAAATGTGAGATTCCTGAAAATTATAGCAAAATTATATCATGCAAAACAAATGTGTAATACCTCACTAATTCTCAAATCACATGTTCAGCAACCTCAGCTACACAAAACACAATGAAGCAGGAAATAAGCAAAAAGAGTCCCAGAATAGCCAAAATAAACATTACAAAGTCCATGCACTAAAGTTAACACATTTTACTCCTAGGAGAATTCCACAAGCCTTCACTCAGAGCCGATTTACTCTTTCTTAGGTACAATTCTAATAAGCTTGATTATTTGGCTTTCCCATTTACAGCTGATTAAGATTGTCAAATTAAAAGGGGGCAGCCATTAAAAAGAATGAGATAGACTTGAATGTACTGACATGGAAGGATGCCTTTTATATACTGTCAATTGTGAAGAAAAGCAAGTCATAGAACATTATGCATATATGATTTAATATTTGTGTATATATATATGTGTGTGTGTGTACACACACATTGACAGAAAAAGGCCTGCAGAGAAACACATTAAACTGTTAACAATGAATATGCCTAGGGAATGGGAGTGTGGGTATGGGTGAGTGACACGAATGAAGGGAGGATTTGGATTTTTTACTTCATACATTTTTGTTTGTTTCCCATTAAGATGTATTTGTTTTGTAATTTTTAATATCCATTACAAAGTATATAAAAGGAGCAAAGGGAACCAGGCACAATGGCACATGCCTGTAATCCCAGTGACTCAGGAGGAAGGCTGTGGCAGGAGAATCACAAGCTTGAGGACAGCCTCAGCAATTTAGTAAGGTCCTGTCTCAAAATAAAATATAAAAAGGGCTTGGGATGTATCTCAGTGATAAAGTGCCCCTGGGTTCAACCCCCTCCATCTCCCAAAATAAAAGATAAATAAAAAAGGAAAAAGGGTAATGTTAGAGCAAGCATACTGACCAAACTATAAGAAACAGGCATAAGAATTCAAAAACCAGGCTGGGGTTGTAGCCCAGTGGTGGAAGGAATGCCTGGCATGTAGGAAGTCCTGAGTTTGATCCCCAGCACCACCATCACCACCACCATCACAACAAAACCCAGAGAAGAATAGTGTTATTTAGTGTGAAGACACATACACACACACACACAAAAAAAAAACCTCTCCCATCAGTGGCCCCAGAGGACATCACAAATTCCAACCCAGCATAACCCTGATATTTTCAGGGTCAAGTCACCAAAGAACACATTATGCTAAAGTATGTTTTACTTATGAGAACAAGCAAGTGTGTAAAAAGAAATTCCCACCAAAATGATGATTTTTTTTCCAATTTTTTATTGGTGTATTATGATTATACATAATAGTGGAATTCATTGCTGCATATTCATACATATGCACAATATAACAATATAATTTGGTCAATATCTTTCCCTGGTATCTCCCCTTGGCCCTCCCCTGGTCCCTTTCCTCTACTTTATTGGTCTCCCCTCTGTTTTGATAAGAACCCTGCCAACACACTTTTTTCCCAAAATGAAGATTTATAAACAGCAGATTTGGATACTTTGGGAAGTCAATTACAGTTGTCTGGAAAAGATGCTTTTGCGGAACACCTGAAGGTGAGAAGTAAAGGAGATGTTACTTTATATGAGAGCAGGAGTGTTACATAGTAAGAAATGGTACTGAGTTCAACATCCACCTTATTGAGTGTCTACCAACTGTCAAGAATACAAAGATAAAAATACAAAGATATATTTTTTAAAATTGTCCTTGCCCTAGAGGAGTTTACATTCCAGAAACAGAAATGGATAGGAAAGCAAGTAGCTGTGGTATAATGTGAGCAATGTTATCATGGGGATTCTGAGTAGAGGATGGTGGAAACACAAGAGAGGACTGCTAACTCTGCCTAGAGCTATGAGGAGAAAGAGGCCACAGACATAGCGGATGTTCAAAAACACAACTACTACATGGGACAACATCTGTGCTTGGTTAAAAGTGACCACTGCATAGGATGACACTTAAATTGGGCTTTGAAGGATAAGAAGCGTTTACCTGGGATGTTGGGTGTAGCTCCGTGGTAGAGCACTTGCATAGCATTTGTGAGGCCCTGAGTTCAATCCGCAGTGCTACCAAAAAAAAAAAAAAAAAAAGTGTTACCAAAGGGCAGAAATGGGAAGAACACTCCAGGATTCCAGGATGAGCAATAGCATATGCAAAAGCCAAAGGCATGAAATTTCTTGGCACATTCAGATAGAACATCTCAAATTTTTCTCCTGGAAAGGGTGATGGTGGATGGTGGTACCTAAGTGGTACCTTGACAAATGATTGGAAATTTTGCCTTTGACTCCACAAATACATTGTGTTTTTGATATAAAACCATGTTTTAAATTATTTATCACTTGGTAACACCACTGTTCCAGAAAGATGCACTACATTTTTTCTGGTACTTTCTCATACCCATGTGCAACACTAAATAATCCAGGGACACTTGTTCCTAATTTGAAAAACAAAGATATGCAGGTAGACTGGAAAATTAAGTCAATGGATTGTGAAGGATCTTGTCACATTGAGGAACTGGGCACTCCCAATATCTAGCGGCTCCCTGGTCATACTTCAAGGCTCTGCTTAGGCATAGTCTATTCCAGGAAGCCACCCTACCCAGCAGTTCTCTCTTCTCCACAACCTTGTTATCATGTGTTAGAGTCTGTAAACAAGTCAAAATAACACCTAGCATTTTGCCAGGGGAATGTTAGAGTTCATAAACAAGTCTGGATGGTGCCTGGTAAAATGCCAGAGGGAGTGGTTTGAGAAGTAACAAAAGGGAGCCATTAAGTGGGGAGATTCCTTATTGGTTGACTGATGTATCCAGTTTATGCTAATTAGATAAGCTGTGTGGAATGTATAAATACTGCTCCTGTCCTGCAATAAACGGCTTCCACTCCTGCTGTATCAACGTACACAAGTTATTCGTCACCCCCCCTGATTATTCTGCTGCAGCTGGACTGCGGCAATCATGGCAGCCAATAAGTTATCTATCCACTTACCACATGGGGTTGGAATGATGAATTAAGCTTTCAGGTTCCTTCATTAGGCTTGGATCTGCTTGAAAGCAAAATTCTGTCTTAATTGTTTTGCATGAAACAAACTTAGCCTGCAGATTCCAATATTTATTGGAATAAACTGATTTACATAAGAGGACAAGATTCAGGAAGAATTACATGGTTAGATTCTAAGCTCCTTGAAGGGAAGCACTGCTTGCTCACCACTTTTTCCCAAACACTAAACACTCACCTGAAACAGCATGGTAGGTGACTGATAAGTACATAAAACGAATGAATGAGCAGCCATTAAAATTTTTCAAGACAGGAATGACCTGATCAGATCAGGGTTTAGAAAAATAACATTGGAGGCAATGTTAAATGCAAACTATAGAGATAAAACACTGGGAACAAAGAAATTATGGGAAAAGGTGGTGTATGCCTTTAATTATAGTTATTCAGGAGGCTGAGGCAAGAGGATCACAAGTTGCAGACCAGCCTGAACAATTAATTGAGACCCTGACTTAAAATAAAATGACAAAAGGGCTGAGGATATAGCTCAGAGGTAGAAAATTCCTGGGTTCAAATACCCAGTACAAAAAAAAATTCTAAAAGAAGTATGGGACATACAGGTAAAAGAGTATCCTTTCTTTCTTAATAAGTGTCTAATTGGCTAATTTGATTAGGTGTTTATATTTATTTTACAAGCCTGATCTTTTTATCCTCTTTAACAAAATCCCTGATGTAGGGTATTCAGTTACCTCATTCAAAAGCCTTCTCTGACCCCAGCCCCCACCAGGCTAGTGCCTTAGCGCACATCTGGAGGTCATTGAGGGCAGTGACTACGTCTTATTCATCTTAGTATCTTCAATGCCTAGGACATGCCTGCTCAATAAATGTTTGCTGAATGAATGAACACATAAATTGATCTATTAGTATACTGTACTCAAGCTCTGACCAAGACACAGAGGACCTAATGATCCCCAGTGTGCGGCTTTCTAGATACAGGAAACAGAACAAATAAAGCAAGACTGGATCTGGAGATACACCTATTCCACAGGTAACACAGGGTAAATTTCTCTCTCTGACCCCTCCATCCTCATTCTGAAGAATAACTCTCATTGAGTGAAAATCAATAAAAGTCATTTTAAGGGAAGTAGGTTTAGAAAAAGACTCTGAAGGAAGAGAAAGGAGGAGGGGAACTTCAAGTTTGACCAATTTGGACTTTTTTTTATGAGAACTTGTAAGCTTCAAAAAAACCTTTAACAAAATAAAGTCTGCTTTTTAACACTCTCTTTCAAAAGGAACAAACACACATACACACTTCTAAGATCTTTTTGAGATTTCCAGTTTAGGAACCCAAAAAGAAAAAAGAAATTAACAGTGAAAATAATAAATCCTCCATTGTCCAGATTGATATCAACAAGAAATTTTCTCAAATACTTGAAGACAGTTCTCAGAGACATTCTACTACTATAAATGCCGAAATTGACTATCCAGTAACAAATATTTACTGACAGCATACTATGAGTAAGACAGTGAGACAATGCATAGGGTGCCCACCCCAGCCCCCTAAAAAGGGTACCAGATACACTTCCTGTCCTCTAAAAAGCTTGCGAATTTGTGGAGTCAACTCATAGTCAAAAGAGAAGTTTAGTAAGACCCAGCTCAATTATAATGCAGATAAAATGTGTATAGAAACTAAGAGACAAATTGTTGAAGGATTTCAAAGGCCAGAGAGACCAACATGGTTTGAGGGAAGCCAATTTTTTTTTAAATTCTAATTTGTTATGTATGACAGCAGAATGCGACTCAATTCATATTACACATACAAAGCACAATGTTTCATGTCTCTGGTTGTACCCGAAGTAGAGTCACACCATTCATGCCTTCATACATGTACTTAGGGTAATGATGTCCATCTCATTCCACCATCTTTGACCCCAATTGTTTTGAGACAAAGTGAGATTTAAGTGGATCATTAAAGGAGTTGAGATTTTAATATTGGAGGATGGAAAGTTATCACAAGAATAATGACCATACTGTGTCAGGGAACAATTTACTCAAGGATGGCATCATGAACAGTTTTGTGATGATTAGAGTTATTAAAATTACTGCAATTAAGAACAACTAAAGGCAAATTTGGATTGGAGTCCTGTTTCTACCACTTATTGGTTGAATGACCTTGACACACTTATCTTCTGTGAAGTTCAGCTTCCACAATCTTAAACAGAGACAGTCTTAATATATCTACTCCTTACAGATGATATGAGAACTAAATGAAAGGTACTCACCACAGTTCTTGGCAAATAATAAGCATTCCATAGGTGATAGCTCTGTGTTCTCCCCTCCATGTATAAGTCTGTGGCTGGAAACTTCTAGGGATTGAAATAGAATTGTTTTTACTTTAAAAGTGTAGAATAAAATAGACCTGTAAGGAATAGCCACTCCATCCAACAAAGCAATGATTTCCAACTGGAGCAAGAGTTTAGCATCTTTATTATTTGGTTTTGAAGCATCCTTCTTCCTTTTCCTAAAAAATACTCTAAATCCATTCACCTCCACTACCATCATCAAGCTTTTTCTGAGCAATAGAATGTTTCCAGGGGGAAATAGGAAACTGCGGATTTCATATTTGTGTTACTTACACTTATTCATTCATGGGTTCAATAAATATTTATTGAGCACCTGTTTTTGAAAAAGTCAAACCCATCAAGTGGAAATGACTTCAGCTTCCTACCCCTTACTAGACCTCTTTTTCCCTGTTCTCTCCTGATGCAGAAAAGAAACCCTTTTCCTAATGAGGCTGAATCCTCCACCTGTGCTTTGGAGTTCTGGTCTTCTTTGGGGGATTTTGCACTCAATCTGTTCCTGTTTTCAACTTCTTCTCTTTATGATTTCTTAAGCGTATTTGGGTATCTCTGGGTGGGGTAGGGGGAGAAAGAAAACAAATCTTTCATAGTCCTTCATCCATATCCTTCTCTCATGCTCTCTCTCTCTCTGCCCTCTTTCTTTCCCCAGCCAAATGTGTGGAAAGTGTTTCTTGTAGACTCTGCCTCTACTCTCACCTCTCACTTCTCAGCCACATCAAGCTATATTTTGTGCCTGCCATTCCTCAAAAACTGCTATAAGGTCATCATTTTTTATTTCTTATTTTACTTGACCATTCCCATTTTTTTTAAATTTTATTTTTTAGTTTTTTGGCAGACACAACATCTTTGTTTGTATGTGGTGCTGAGGATCAGCAGATCTGCTGCATGCCAGGCGAGCGAGCTACCGCTTGAGCCACATCCTCAGCCCAACCATTCTCTTTTTGAAACGCTCTCTTTCCTTGACTTTTGTGAAGTCACATTATTCTGATTTTCTTTTTTCCTCTCTAGGAAGCCCTTCTCACCCATCATTGACAGGGTTTCCTTTATGCAACCACTAAATGTTTTTAGGGTTCTGTTATAATGCACACTTCTTTTCCAATTTTGCCCTTTTTCCTAGGTAAATGATTCACTCCCATGGCTTTATTATCACTAATGCACCTACAACTCTTAAATCCATAGCTCCAGATCCATATGGGCAAACTGCTTGCATGGGCTCTCCACCAGAAGATTACACTGGAACCTCAAACTTTGCGTATCCAAATCTGGATCCATCATCTTCATTCTCAAACCTGTTTCTCCTCTGGTGTTTCCAAACTGACTAAATAATAGCACCAGCTAACCAGTGACTCAAGACAAAATTTACTTTAAATAATAATAATATAATTGTAACATATAATTAAATTATTATTATTATTATCAGTATTGGGGATTGAACCAGGGGTACTTAAACACTGAGCCACATCCCCAGCCCTTTTGCCATTTTAAAAAATTTCAATTTTGAGACAGAATCTCACTGAGTTGATTAGGACCTCACTAAGTTGCTGTGGCTGGCTTTGAACTTGCAGTTCTCCTGTTTCAGCCTCCTGAGGCTCTGGGATTACAGATGTGCACTACCATGCCCAGCCTCAAGACAGAAATTTGAGAATTATTCTCAACCATTCCAACTTTATCACCCATGACAAATTAATTACCATTTTGTCATATCTCCTAGATATTTCTTTTTCTTCATTTTTACCAATATCATTAACTAAGCAATTGCAACAGCCTCCCTTTAAAAAGAGTACCTCTGTTTACATCACTCTCAATGCTTACATTATGGTTATCCATTGATCTTGGGATGAAGTCCTAAATCCTTTATATGTCTACAAGATAATGTATGCTCTGACTCCTACTTACATTTCCAGCTTTGTTTCATGTCTCTTTCCCTGCTTCTCCAGCCACATTGGTCTCCTCTCAGTGCTTCAATATGGCTATTGAAGCATATGGCTCCAACTCTCTCCTAATCAAGATTTTTTTTTTTTAATACTAAGGATTGAACCCAGGGGCACTTAACCACTGAGCCACATCCACAGCCTTTTTTTTTTTTCTTTTTGGAGACAGGGTCTCACTAAATTACTTAGGGCCTGGCTAAGTTGCTGAGGGTTGGCTTTGAACTTACAATCTTCCTGCCTCAACCTCCTATGTTGCTGGGATTACAGGCATTTGCCACTGTGCCTGGCTCTCCTATCAATCTCTACCCATCACCTAGTAAGATATTTTTAAATTAATTCAAACTATCAGCTACAGGTCAGCTTAATTTTTATTTCTGCAAAGCCTTTCTTGAACTGCCTAACCAGAATTGACAATGCCCATGTTCCCATCACCACTATATTGAAGTTTCTACCTCTATTTTGCATTTAATACCCTGCATTGTAATTGTTTACTTACATATTTAACTTCCCTTCTAAAATTTGAGCTTATTGTATATCAGCACAATATCTCTAATACTTCACCTAGTGTCTGGCATAATGCTAATGCTCAATAAAGATTTATAGAATGAAATTGACAAGCTCCTATCAACTGACCATGTATGAGACTTGAAATAATATGGAAAGTCAAAGACAAACTCTGAGTTGGCCTAGCCTTTGACAAATATGAGAAGTTGATAAAGGAGGTGATTTAGGAAGTAAATACATGCAGTTCCAAACAGAAGTATTGATAGTTGTGGTGACATAGGCAGAATTGATACCTACTGAGAAGATCAGTAATGCAATGGGGTCCTGAAAGGGGAATCATAAAAGTAATTTCCAGGGTTGAAAGCAGTGTGCTATTGCCAGAAAAGGCTAACTGATGGGATGCGATCTAATTTACCTAGAACAGTCCCAGTTATCACCTGTTGTCCTAACATAATATTGATGGTTCCTGCCCCTTATATTCTCAAAAGTGTTCAAATAAGTCAGATGGTCGGCCTACCAGAAGACTGCATGAATTTGGAAAAAATGAGTGATTTAAGGGCAAGACTATTTGGGACAAGAGCATGACAAAGAATTAGAGTGACTTCAAGTTGAAGGGTTGTGCCAAACTGAGTTATATTTTATGAAAACCTAAATATGAAATGAAAAACAAATATTCTGTTAACCCCTTATAAGCGGTATTGGTAATCCTTACCAAAACACCTAAGAGGTAGGCATTTGCATCCATACTTTACAAATATAAAAATTGAAACTCAGACCAAGTAACCGGCTCAAAAAGTTTAAAAAGTTAAATAAATAAATAAAACCAAATATAAATAAATAATTGAAAAAAGAAGCCACATGGGAAGATATCTGGAAGCCACTGAGACATTCCTGCTCTGACATTTGCAAGCATTTTGAGAAGAGAAAATGAAACGTCAACATGACACCTTCCCCAGAACATGATCCTTCACTGTAGCTTGCAAAATTAGTGTTAACTATTTTCTGAAGCAATGAACTTCATCATAAGCTACCTTTCTTTTCCCAAGAGAGAAGTAATTTTAGGAAGTAACTTCAGTGAAATATAAAATACATACTTGTATACCAGGACTCGTTTGACTTCAAAATGAGCTTATAGTAGAAAAAAATAAAATATTCAGGGGCCAAAGAAAGTTAATCTTGGCTAAAATGGATGTCAGATAAGATATTATTGCCTTAAAAGAACAAGCAAGAAAAGGCTAACCTAAGGAAAGCCCCCAAATCTATGTGCAAGCTGGGAGCAGTGACAGATACCTATAATGTTGTTGACTTGGGAAGCTGAGGCAGAAGGATCTCAAGTTCAAAGCGAGCCTTAGCAACTTAGTGAGGCCCTAATCAACTTAGGGAGACCCTGTCTCAAAATAAAATATAAAAAAGGGCTGAGGATGTGGTTCAATGGTTAAGTGACCCTGGGTTCAATCCCTGGTACCAAAAACAAACAAACAAACAAAAATTGCCATGCAGCAGTGAAAATTACTCCCAAAGTTGAGTGAAAGCCAAGCAGTGGAGAGACAATGGGAAAATGTCAGAAAGACGTGTGCAAGAAAAAGGAGTAGGAACGTTTGGCTGACAGGACTTACAGGTTTGAAGCTGGAAAACAGGTTGACTCTTGCGATGATTCCTTCAAAGTGAGTGAAAATTGCATTTTAGCAGTAAATATCCTTCAATTTTTCCCAAGAGCTGAATAAGTTCTCTTTACTATGCAATATTAGTAGTTTTGCTTTTTATTGCCTCCCTCATTGAACGAGGCCTAATAAGCAATTACACTTGAGCTCTGCTGCATCCTTCTCTCCCTTTCTTTTGAAGACTAGTAAGAGGAACACAGCAGTTAGGATTGTACTCCATGGCATCAGTTTTAAGAAGCATTTTGCAAAAATGAATTACACTGAAGAATGATTTGAAACATCTGTCATTCCATGGGACAGGTAGTAAACAGAATAATTTCCATAAGCAGGAAACCAAAACACGGAATAGTTGGAGACTTAGGTAGAACACATATTTCAATATTCTATAGCCATTTTCTTTCCATCATATGGCAAGGTTTTGTTTTTTGTTGTTGTTGTTGTTGCTGCTGCTGTTTTGGACAACTTTACACAAACTTGAGGTAGGGGCAGCCAGGTATAATGGCACATGCATGTAATCCCAGTGACTCAGAAGGCTGAGGCAGGAAGATCACAAGTTTGAGACCAACCTCAGCAACATAGCAAGGCCATATTTCAAAATTTAAAAAAAAAAAAATTTTTAAAGGGCTAATGATCTGGCTCAGTGATTAAGTGACCCTGGGTTCAATCCCTGACACAATTTTTAAAAAGTGAGGTAAATATTATTTAAAAATGCTTCTTTTAAAAATCATAAAAGTGGGTAAATAATTACATTTTCCTTAACCTTTCCTCCTTTTTTTTTTTTTTAAACCAGGTATTGAACCCAGGGGTGCTTTACCATTGAACCACATCCCCAGCCCTTTTTATCTTATATTTTGAGACAGGGTCTCCCTAATTTCAAAATTATTTTTCACAGGCAAAAATTGTGGGGGAAGGTACTGGGGATTGAACTCAGAGGCATGTGACCACTAAGCCACATTCCTAGCCTTATTTTGCATTTGATTAAAGACAGGGTCTCACTGAGTTGCTTAGCACCTTATTTTTGCTGAGACTGGCTTTGAACTTGAAATCCTCCTGTCTCAGCCTCCCAAGCTGCTGGAATTACAGGTGTGCACCACCACATCTAGCTCTTGAAGGTTAAAAGTTTGAAGAAGTGCAAGAAGTCTAATTAAAGTTTGTATTTTAAGTCATAATTCAAATTATGTGACCTCTTCTTAGTTTACCTATTATTCAATCAATAAATAAACATTTGTTCAGTGTTTGCTCTGTGTCAGAAATTAAACTAGACTGCATGAGGGAGTGAAACAAAGTACTATGACAAAGTACTATATTTCATTAAGTCAAAGACAGTTTGAATTATAAGAAGCTTTCCAAACTGGGTGCAGTGGCACATATCTGTAATCCCAACAACTGGAGAGGCTGAGGTAGGAGGAATGCAAGTTTGAGGCTAGTCTCAGCAATTTAGCAATTTAGGAAGTTCTAAACTATATCTGCACCTAGAGATCTAAGCTCAAGATTCCTGGGCCACTCTTAAGTCCTTCCTTTCACACACACACCATCCTAAACTTCAAACATCAAGACCTCCAACCTCTGATTAAACAGGACATCAGGGCCACTCTTCAGCCCCTCTACAAAGAACCTTGAACTTCAAGCTTTTTTGTTCCACACAACCTTCCTCTGCTGCATCTCCTATGTCTATGCATGGAAAGAAATGTTTGCAGGACTTTCTTTAAGCCCTCATCTCTAAGGGACACTTAGAATAGAACCCAACAAGCATCCTTCCCATTTTCATAGATCAAAGCCCCCAATATAAATACTTTCTCTCTTCTCATATTTGTTCTCTATGGAATTGTCATTCCTGAAATGTTTCATACTTCCTTAAGCTTAATCCAGTCCCTGTCATCTTCCCTACCAAAACCTTCCATTTGCCCTTTGGAATTCCAACCCCCTCTATGCTTTCAAACACTTCCCTAAATGTCCCTTCTATCCCTTGCCTTATCTAAACCTGGATCTGTCTACACTACTTTCCCTGCACTCCCTCAAGGGAAGTCTGCTCATATTGTCACAGTTATATAGTGTCAGGACCTGACAACACTCCCCAGTTCTACTTAGAGACTACTGTGTCTTCATCTTTGGTAGGAACCCTTGCTAGTAGGCACTGTACTCCAGTTCCCTTTGTTCCCTGTTGCTTTCAGAAAACAATAGCATTTGGTATACCGTGTTCTCTTGCCCTGAGTCCTGTCATCATCCTAAGTGACTGCAAAGTTCACATAAAAGACCTTATATCCAGCGTCCTCTCACAATCTTACTCAACCACCTACCCCCAGAGTCTCTTCCAGGATCTTGTCATTATAACCTAAGACCTCTCTCTCTCTCTCTCTCTCTCTCTCTCTCTCTCTCTCTCTCTCATTCTACTGGAGTTTGAACCCAGGGGCACTTCACCTCAAGCAATATCCTAAGTCTTCCCCATTTTTTATTTTGATACGGGGTCTCACTAAGTTCCTGAGGCTGGCCTTGAACTTGCAATCATCCTGCCTCAGTCTTCCAAATGGATGGCATTATAGGCAAGCCCCGCCATATCCAACTATCTATTCTCTCTACTTCTAAAGTCACTAATTCAAATAGTTCATTCTCTGACCTCAGTCCTCTATCCTTCCAACTTGCTTATTAAGCTTATCTGACTGCATCTATTCTTCGCTCTCATTTGAATATCAGTTTATTGACCCCTTCTCTTTCCTCTATTACTCTCTTCTTGTTTTCATTTCCCTATCTATTTAGCCTAGAGTTCATAGTCCATCATTTCATTCACTCTCTTAGAATTACTCTCAACTCTGCCCTTGACTAGACTCTTTCTCCTTCTTCTAAAATACTATACTCTCCCAGTTCTCTTACTTCTCTGGCAGCCCTTTTGCAGACATTTCTGCTAACTCCATCCTCCTCATCCACTGAACCTTTAAATATTGGGGTTTTCAGAGATTTGTCCAAAGAACTCGTCTCTTCATTCATTAGTCTTCCTCAAGTGACTCAACTCTTCCCAGGACTTAAATCACTTATCAGTATGCATATACCCCTCAAATTACATTGTGTTGTTGGACTTCCAGAGAGATAAACCTTATGCTTACCTGACATCTTCAAATGGTCATCTCCAATTTAGCTTGTTCAAAAGTAAACGCATCACTTGCCCATTCCATTTAGATATCTGAGCTAGCATTGACATTTCCCTCTCTCATTTCTGTTTTTCAAGAAACAAAAAACAAAACAAAACAAAAAAACTGACCATGATATCTTCTGGTTAAGTTGTTCAACATTAGGATGAGGAAGCAATTCCTTAATCATCCAGGCAAAAAAATCAGATCACTTAAAAAATAGAAGAATAAACTGGCCTCAGACTTCTTCACAGTGGTATTCAATGGCTGAGTTTCTAGGGAAATAGAGTGAGACTAAGAATATTATATCTGCTCAAAGACAGACCTTCTCAAACAAGCAAGAATTTGGAAGATAAAGAACATATGAATCACAGGGTGTGGTGGCTTACACGGTAATCCCGGCAGTTCCGGAGGCTGAGACAGGAGAACCTCAAGTTTAAAGCTTCAGCAAGGGCAAGGTGCTAAGCAACTCAGTGAGACCCTGTCTCTAAATAAAAATACAAAATAGGGCTGGGGATGTGGCTCAGTGGTTGAGTGGGCCCCTGAGTTCAATCTCTGGTACCCCCAAACAAAAAACATATTGAACTCTTCCTAGGGTGGGGGTAGGGATGGGGATATACTTAAGATGAAATCAAACCAACCAAGAAATGAAGATATTGGAGTAAAAGAAATAAAGTAAAATTCTTTTGGGGGGGAGGTGTACTGGGGCCTGAACTCAGGGCACTCAACCACTGAGCCACATCCCCAGCCCTATTTTGTATTTTATTTAGAGATAGGGTCTCACAAGTTGCTTAGTGCCTTGCTGTTGCTGAAGCTGGTTTTGAACTTGAGATCCTCCTGCCTCAGTTTCCCTTGCCACTGGGATTACAGGCATGAGCCGCCATGTCCAGAGAAGCAAAATTTGAATTGAGAAAAACAGTAAACAATGACTTCAAGGTTCTAAGGGGAAGCAAACAAAACTCACAAACTTTATTTTTAGCCAAGTTATCCTTCAAGTATAATGGCAATGGCTATTATAATGGCTTTCCTCTATTCCAAATTGCACTGCAGATACTGAAGCTTTCTGTCCTTAGACATGTTAATACCGCTGATTGCAGTCAAACAGCAGCTCCCAACGGCCTGGGAGACAGTAGGTTCCTTTCATTACCTGTTGATTAAGTTCAGGACAATCTTATTATTGAGTTTTAAGTAAAAACTACAACAGGTTCAGGTGGGAAGACAAGTCTAACTTGAAGAAAAAAAAATGCTGAACAATATAAGATAGTATATAGCAAAGGAAAAGTTGGTAGTACAAGATTTATTGAAGGCTTTTAGGCATGGAATGGAAAGGTGAAAGTGATAAGGAAGACTGGTTTGTCATTCAAAAGCAGTGGATGTTGGAACCAGGGTACAGAAGGGGACAATGGAGCATGGGAGAAGGGGCAGGAAATTTACAGTAATTTAGATAAGGCCAACTCCAAATTCTAGATTGCAGGCCTCTCTCATGGCACATGCCTGTAATCCCAGCAGATAGGAGGCGGAGGGAGGAGGAAATGAGTTCAAAGCCAGCCTCAGCAATAGCAAGGCTCTAAACAACTTAGACCCTGTCTCTAAATAAAATACAAAAAATGGCTGGGGATGTGGCTCAATGGTTGAGTACCCCTGAGTTCCATCCCTGGTAATACCCCCCAAGAAAAATCACGTTTCTCTCCTTAGCTCTTAGCCTACAGCCTGGCATGGAGGTATTGGGTGAATGTTTAAGTGGTTAATTCCAATCAGCATAGCAATTTTCAGGTGAATTGGCAATTTCAGGGATTTACAAATTTCTTGTACAAACTATCATTTATCCCATTAATTTATTAATCCTACTGATTTGTCTTAGTGTCTTTCTTTGTAATAACAACCACTTATTGAGAGCCCATGATGTGGCAGATATTTAAACATGTTTATATAATCCTTATAACAACCCTATAATGATCTGTAGACAAGCAAAGCAAGGTTCAGAGTTTTTTGTTCATTTGTTTTCAAATATGGTGTCTCACTATGTTGCCCAGACCAGTCTCAACCTCCCAGGTTCAAGGGATTCCCTTCAGTCTCTCTAGTAGGTGGGACTACAGGTGCATGTCACCATGTCCACTTCAGAGAGTTTTAAGAAACTTAAAAGCCTCCAGTTTTCATTGATAGAAAATGACAGCCCAGACACTAAATAACATCACAAATTAAGAGAAATGAAGCTTTATCTTATCATGAAAACAATAATTATGCTAATTTTATGATGATGAAACCCAAGCTAAAACTAAAATATTGATCATGCATACACATCAGTAAAAAAAAATCACACATTCCCCCCATGTACATATGTTTATTTATCAATTATCATCATTGGTTAATAAGGTAAATTATATACTCAGGAATAATTTATTATAATGTTCATAAATCCATACTTTAAATACCCTTCTTAATAATTTAAAAAAGATTTTGCTGACTTCTTTTCAGATATAATTAGCTTGTAATTGTTTTTATCTGGTAATCTGACTAGGCGCTCCTGTTAGAAGTAAAAGTGATTGCCTATGTTTACTTTTTTTGTCTTATTCTCAAGTCATGTTTTGTTGCAGGGATCTTTTCAAACCATCTGAAAAATGGATAGAGGATTTAAAAGTAGTTTTTAGTAGGGCACAGTGGTACATGCCTATGATCCCAGTGATTTGGGAGGCTGAGGCAAGAGGATCACAGGTTTAAAGCCAGCTTCAGCAATTTAGCAAGACCCTAAGCAACTTAAAAACAGAACTGAGGATGTAGTTCAGTGGTAAAGCACCTTTGGGTTCAATTCCTAGTAACCAAAAACAATCAAAGAACAACAACAACAAAAATTCTACTAATGTAATCAGCACATCACTTCTTTGGGCACGTGTTAACTACAATGTGTCATAAGCACTATCAACCCTTACATTGCTGAAATCTTTTGGGGGCTCAGAAAAAATGACTCCAGGGGCTAGGGCTGTAGCTCAGCTTGTACTTACCTAGCATGCACAAGGCCCTAGGTTCAATTCCAAACATCACACAAAGGGGAAAAAAAAACCCGACTCTAAAATATGCTACTTTGGGCCTCAAACCTAGAGATCCTAGAGAGTAGCAAATGCAGGGATGGTCTTCCCCCTTACCTACCTAAAGACCAAATCCTCCAAGAGGAATACAACTGCATTCAAAACGTCTAACTGAAAGTCATTAACCAGTGAAGATTGAATTTATATCACAGAGGAGACTGAAAATCAAACACCACACCTAGAGCTCAGAGGAACTTTGTCTCAGGCCACCATCTGTTCTCTGGGCTCTGTCTTTCCCCTAAAAAATCATTTGCCACCCCTCTAAAATTGCCTACAGCCCCCTCACTTCACTCCCCACTGTGAAGAGAGCAATTAAGCCTCAACCATCTGGCAATTCTTTGAGTTTCATATTTTGTATGGCTCCTGTACATGCGTGTGTGTGTGTGTGTGTGTGTGTGTGTACGTACGTACATAAATACGTGTATGTATATAATATTTTTTTCTTTTTATGCAATTAATCTATTGTCAGTTTGTTTCAGTAGATCCAATTACTGAACCTTTAGTTGGAAAGTTTGGATTTACTTATATCCCAATCTCCCTTCAGGATGTATTACATGTCTCTTACATGACAGGTGACTGAATAAATTACCAAATAAGGGTGCTTGTTGCAAATGTATATTAAATGACAGTAAGTCCAATTTCTTCTTTTTTTACATTAGGAAACACATATAAATTTTATTTCTAGTATTTTGTTCTGACCCAAGGAATCATCTTTGAAGACCTCTAGATTGGAGGAGTGGCTCAAGTAACACGGTCAGAAGTCTTTTATTTGGCTTCCTAATTCTTAATCCAGAGTCTTTCTAGAAGTGCTGTTCCAAGGAATAAGTATGTTCACTCTTGGCTGGGCACATCCTACACGTGCTCACTAGTATAATAAGTGAGCTGAGACTGGATATAGTGAGACTCTGTAATCCTGCTCCAGAGCTCTACTCTTAATCATGACACCCTGTGCCATGATAAACTTTTTATAGAAAATTGATGCTTCCTCAGTTGTCATAAAGTATGACTAAAAGCATGTTGGGAAATGTTATGGATCTGTATCATACAAGCTCTACAAATGTAACTTCAAGAAAAGCCTCCTCAGTGGGGGAATGGGAGTCCAGGGCTCTGAGTGATCATTCTTGGTTTTAAGGCCCTAAGACCTCATAGCAAAACCTTAGAACTCGGCTCTGCTCATTATTCTGGTGGCCATCACAAGAAGAGACAGATCTCAAATGAACTTGTTGGTGGAAGAGGGTTTCAGGAAACTTTGGAAGAGCCCCTTTTTGTTCACTGCATTGGAAGCCTGTGGGCCTGGGGTTTACCAAAACCCAACCAGGGGCCAGTTTTTTTCACATGTCTAACTCATTCACTCCATTACCCCTTGCATCAGGGCCAGGAATCTGGATGTTCCCTCCCCTGGTGTGGTCTCTGTTTGGAGCTTCTTAGACGCTGAGAGCTTATAGAGAAGTAGGAGCAGGAGGAGGCTAGCCTCACCAGCCCAGGGCCAGTTGATTTTTCCAGGGGATGGTGTCCTGACCCAAGTGAGCACTGCTGAAGCCTTTAAGTAAGTGCATGAGTACAGGGCTGCCCACCCACCATACCGACAGCCTAACCCTTCCCACTGGCCTCCTGGACCTTTTTCCAGGGGTGCCATAGACTGTGCCTAGAAAAGCATACTCCCCTCTACTCTCAGGTATAACATTTGGCCCAGTCCAAGGTGGTGTTGGAGGATTTCCATATCAGCTCAATGTATACCAAAAGGCTGAGGGTCTGTGATCACCTGCAACTCAACCCTTACTCCATGACCCCTTTGGAAATAGAATTCTCTGGACTGCACCAGGAATCTTAATACCACATCATATATACCACACTTAGCCTAAATTGTGAACTTCTCTCTCCATCTCCCTCACTTTGAAAGATAGGAATTTACTCCCAAATGTGCAATATGGTTTCCATAGGCAGTCCCAGACCCTTCCAGATTTCTCCCAATGAATAGTAATTAGCCCTTAATGAATACTTACTATATGCTAAATGCTTTATGTGGGTTAATTTATTTAATTCTTCTAGCAAGTCTGTGAGTTAGATATTATAGCTATCTACATTTTTTTTTATTGGTGCATTATAGTTGTATATATTGATGGGACTTTTTGTTACATATTTGTCCATGCACACTAGTTAATCCATATCTTTTTTGGGGGGTGAGTACTGAGGATTGAAGCCAGGGGTGTTAACCAGTGAGCAACATCCCCAGCTCTTTTTATTTTTATTTTTTTAATTTTGAGACAGTCTAATTAAATTACCTAGATCTTGCTAAGTTGTTAGGCCCTTTAAACTTACAATCCTCCTGCTTCAGCCTCCCAAGTGGCTGGGATTATAGGCATGCCCCACCATGCCCAGCTCCCCTTTTTATAGATGGAGAAACTGAGTGATAGGGCTGGGTTGTAGCTAGGTGGTGGAGCACTTGCCTACCACGTGTAAGACCCTGGATTCGATTCTCAGCACCACATAAAAATAAATAAATTAAATGAAAGGTATTGTGTCCATCTACAACTAAAAAAAAAAATTTTTTTTTAAAGAAAGAAACTGGATGATAGAGAAGCTAAAGTCCTTGCCTGAGGTTACCCAACTGGTTAATGGTGAAGCTGGCATTTGAACCCAAATAATCCTGCTCTTAATCATTACACCCTGTGCCATGATAAACTTTTTATAGAAAATTGATGCTTTCTCAATTGTCATAAAGTATGACTAAATACATGTTGGGAAACATTATGGATCTGTATCATACAAGCTATACAAACGTAGCTTCAAGGTAAGCCTCCTCAGCTGCCTTCCAACCAAATTGCTATGGCCCAGAGACCTTCCTACATAGAAATTCTGGAACTGCAGCAGCAAATGCCCTTCATTTTAATCCTCCTTGAGGCCTCTGGGATCCCCATGGACACCATCATTGGTGGTCTTGTCTGCTTTCAATGATATTCCTTCACACTCCTTAAGGAACACCTGCAGTGCTTGCTAGCTGAATGTTTACTCCTCTTTCTGGAAGGAAGATGAAAGCAAGCAAGGAGAGCTGGGTATACAGACATCCATCAACTGAGCTTTTGATCTCTCTGCCCAGGAAGCAGATTTCACACCCAAGCCAACTGCAACACGTTTTTACTAGTGAGGTTTCCTATGCTTTCGAATCCAGTCTGGAATGGACTCAGCACAAGGGTGACCCTCCTCAATGCCATGCTCCCCAGGGGGCCAAGCCTTGCTCTGATGTGAGCTCAGTGAACATTCTGCAAATGTTTCAACAGGACACACAGTCAATTTCTGTGGACTCTGAGCAGCAGTAAGTCCCAAATCTGGAGCTCCCTCTATGTACAGAATTCATCATGTGTCCCTACTTGGAGTCACATTGTGTCAAAGAAGGAACAGCCTTCCTAGGAACCAAGGCCTCTCCCACCCAGGGCTGCTGCCCTTGAACCCTGGAATTCTGTTGCAGTACTGAGTAGATAACCTGGGCCCATGGCTCTCTGAGGTAAAAAGACTTTAGTGAACAGATGAGGGAGCTTCCAGGAGGAGATGGCAGGTGGCAGCTGGAGCAGAAGAAAAGCAGTCAGTGTAGGCAAGAAGGGCAAGGGACCAGCTGTGGCAGGGGCCAGACAGCTGGCTGGCCAGAGGAGACCCTTTAGAATGTCATTCAGGGCTCGAAACGCACCCTCAGCAGGGTAAGTTATTGCAACGCCCTTGCAAATATAAAGTGCTGTACAAACACTAAATCTAGAATGGCTAATAATTTTGTTATGTTAAAGCATTTGTGTCAGGTAATTAATGTACTCATTGTGATCATTTAATTTTATGGCAGGTAGTGTAGGGCTGGACAGAAATAGGGCTCTTTGGCCCAGTCCTCTCATTTCTCGTTAGATAAGCCAGCAACAGTCTCCCTGGTCTGCTGCACCTAGTCCTGTGCAGGGGACCTCAGCACCTGGACTCGGGCCTCAGAGCTGGGGGATTTCACTTTTCTTGGCCCCTGGTGCCTAGAGCCCCTAGTGCCCCCTGGCGGTGCCTGAGGCTCTACCAATTCCCCAAAGGAAATTCACAACCTAATTAGGAAAGAGAAGATTGGTCTTCTGAATAAATACTTCTCTCTTGACAAGAGTGCCTCTAGCTACCAGGTGCTGTGCACAGTAAGGGAAGCTGGTGCTGCCATTGTGCTCCTTAGGCTGGCAATCAGAGTAGGAGGCTTTGTGGTAGTGAAGCCAGAGGCCCAGACATATTGTTCCAGAAAGCCCTGAAGGGAAGCTCTTCAGGCTCCTGCCCACTGAGCAGACTGTCATAGCATCTTTTTGTTCTTTGCCGGGTCTGCTGAGGGCTGCACTTGAAGCAGGGACACCATCTTCCCTTTGCTTCTGCTCTTCCTTCTCCTTTCCCATCACCCCTCTGCCTCCTCAATATAACCCAACCAAAGCAGCCACTCTCATACCTTTTCTCAAATTGTCTCACCATGTCCTCCACCAGAAGCCCTTCTTGTTTAAGTAGGTCCTCCCACCCCAAAAAAGCCTCACCTTCTGTCCTTGTTTCCGTCTTCCTGCTAACCTGGAGAGGAGCTCAAGAGGGCCTAAGGATAGGCCTTGCCCTTGCACTGAAATAAGCTTCCAGCCTCATTTGTGTCTACTTTCACACAACTGCACAGACATGTCTCAATCTTGACCTTCTTACTGATCCCTGTGTGCATAGAGTTGGTGACCAAATGGCTTCTCCATACTGGATATATTAAGATATACATACTGCAGAATCCTTGACTATGGTCAATGAGTTTTCTCTGTCTCTGTCTCTGTCACATACTCTGTCTAGAGATCCTCTCACTTCAGGAATTGGAGGATACGCTGCTTACCCAACAACAAATATATTGATTACTGACCTGGAAATGTTCCTAGGGTATACCCTTTGTAGTGGCTTTCTTTGCTCAAGTTGACAATTATTACCTTGATGACCTATAAATTCCAGCTCAGGGAAGAAAGAGAGTCCAGCTAGTTGACCATGTTCCTGACTGTCTCAGAATCAGTGTGTACCTGGGAAGTTCTCTTGCACAGTAGGACCTTCCTTCACTCAGTCTAGGATGAGAAGTGACTTCTGTCTTCCAGAAAAATATTTGGCATAGAGCTATACACCCATTTGCATGAGTGTCACAGAGGAAGATAACACCACTAACTACTGAGGCATCACCACGTGACAGGGACTGTAGAAAATTTCTTTATGTATATTGCTTCATTTAATGCACAAAAAACTCCTATGACATTGGGATCATTTGTGGCCTCATTTTACTGAAGCAAAAACTGAGTTTCTGATAGGTTAAGTAGCTTTATAAAGGTCATGAAGTTGCTAGGTAGCAGAGCTGGATTTTGAACTCAAGCAGTCTATAGCCAGAGCCCATATGCATAACCACTACTCTATACTGCTTCCTTCAGTGCTATGCTGCTGAATACACTGACTTTCTATTCCAAAATAATTATTATTGTCTGTTCTGTGCCAGACACTATTCTGGATGCTTGGGAGGGGTGGACTTTTACAAGATTGATTGATTGATTAATATTTCCTATTTGCCAATCACTGGACTAAGCTGTACTAAAGTCGTAATCTACTGTCCCCTGAATAACTGCCAAATCTACAGCTCACCGCCAAGATAAGGAACTCTTATGCACAGGTGAGAGCCATTACCACCCTTACTGGGTCTTGGATGGATACCCCACCTAAAGGCAGCCAATCTATTGGCTTGGCCAGGAGTCCATGGAAGTGTTACATACTGTGGAAGCAAGAACAGACTACTAAATGATTATAATGGTGAAATCTAAGAGTGGTGATCAATGAATGCCCAATTCAAAGACAGCAATGAAATTACCTAGTTTCTAGAACTGGCTGTATACTGAACAATGTCCAGTTCCCAACATTTGTTTTGGTCTCTGTGAAGTTTCACTGTGTGACTGTGTCTTAACTTCCTCATTCCTGTCTACATCCTCACTATGGTCCCCTGTTTTCAAGACAATCTTGGTGTATCCTCATGGAGTTCACAAAAAATTAAGTAGATAACAGAACAGGTAATATGGCAATTACAATAGAATATAATAAGTGCTACCATGGAGGGAGCCCAAGAAGCTATGAGGGCACAGAAGAGGCTCCCAATCTAATCAGAGAAAATGAGGGAGGGCTTCCTGGAGACAAGATATAGTTCCTATTTTACTCAAAGCAAAAGCCATCATCCTTAAAGTGACCCACAGTGGCTACATAATCTGACTCCTCCACCCCCACATTCCTTCTCCAATCTCTATTCTCATTACTGTATTTCCTTTTTGGTCACTCTGCTCTCACCTCACTGACTTCCCAGGTAGTCCTGAAACACAATGGCTGGTGTCTTAGGGTTTGCATTCTTGCTATCCCCTATACCCGTACTATCACCAGATATCCACTTCTTCAACCTTCTCACCTCAATTTTGTTCATATCATCTTTGCAATGAGGCCTGATTTAATAGGAACTATGGATTGCCTTACCCTGATCTACCTTTTCTTTTTACATTAGGACTTACCACCGTCCAACATACTTAATGATTTACTTGTTTATTATGTTTATTGTTTTTGGCCTGTCTACCTGACTAGAATGTAAGCAAGCTCAACATGTATAGAAATCATCTTAGTGTCCATTTGGGCTACTATAACAAAACATCATAGATGGGGTGGCCCACGAGCAACAGAAATTTTTCACAGTTTTGGAGATCAAGAAACCCAGTATCAAGGCACTGGAAGATTCTAGTATCTAATGAATAAGCATTTCTTGGTTCATAGACAGACAGGCATAATCTTGCTGTGTTCTCACACAATGAAAGGAGCAAGAGATCTCTCTAGGGCCTCTTTTATAGGACACTAATCCCATTCCTAGAACCCTCATGACCTAATAACCTCCTAAAGACCCCATCTCCTATATTCTCACATTGGGAATTGTTTCAACATATGAATTCTGGTGGGGGTGAGGGGACAAATATCTAGACCATAGCAACGATTTTATTTTGTTTATGAACTGTCATAGATTGAGTTCCCCAGGAAGAAGTTTCTGAGGAAAAGATTAGCACATAGGATGATTATTAGAGAGTACTCTGGGGATCAACACTAATGGAAGGGGAGGGGGTAAAAAGGATTGGAGCAAAGGGAACAGCTGAGCTATGTGTGATATAGTCCTATCAAAGGCCTGAAATGATCCAAAAGAGAACTCTGCAGCTGGGAGCTCTGGAATTGGGGCAATTCCATTTCTTTCTTTTTTTTTAATATTTATTTTTTAGTTTTAGGTGGACACAATATCTTTATTTTTTATTTTTATGTGATGTTGAGGATCAAACCCAGCACCCGCGCATGCCAGACGAGCGCGCTACGGCTTGAGCCACATTCCCAGCCCTCCATTCCATTTCTAAAGGTGCATCTAGGCACCGGATCAAACATCCACTGCAATTTACACTAGGTACCACTTGCATTCACTTTTTCAAATGTTCTAAGAGAATTTTCTATAGGATTTTGGTGGGCCTCGCTTCCTGAAGGAAATTTAAAAGAGAATTGTTGGCAAAATGAACTACAGACTCCCACTATTGCAGCTGGTCTTGGGGCTACAACTTACACTCATTATATTCTTTTTCTACTAAAAATTCAAGATTCCTCTTATACTCAGCTAGAACATTTATTGGTCTTGGTAGTTTAACCTGTGGCATGACTTAGACTTTCATCCTCAAGGCACCTCAGACTAGTTACCTTGGCCTCTCAGTCTGAGATTGTTACAATTGTCTGTATATCACCAAAATAGAAATGGTAGATGCCTAAGTATTAAGTGGATCTCATCTGGGTGCCCCTATTGTGTAGAGGCAGCCGTACCACTTCCTGATGACCAGAGTCAATCACCTCTGCCAAGATATGGTGAGTTTTCTTCTTGCCTGTTTGTCCCTTGGCATGAAGAACCCAGGCAGCAGCCATATCATGGATCAGGAGGACTCTGGATGTGTCTCCCAACAAAGTGTTTTCCCCTTGGAAACCAGATCCTCTAAATGTGTGAAGTCCAAAGTTTCACAACTTCTAAAAGTGGATCATCAGGACTTTAGTAAATGGGGACATTCCCACATTCCCACATCTTTGTTCCATCTGGGGACACATGTCCATTACAAAGGTCTTTAATTTAAAGTGCATATTGTATCCCAGAGCAGTTTCTCCACGTTGTCACCAAAGACATTTTAGACTGAATAATTCCTTATTGCAGAGGTGCTATCCTGCACCCCTGTGGAATGCATATTCCAGGCCTCTACTTACTATATGCCAGTATTACTGCCTCTCCCCTCTGCCAACCATGTCCCCACTCTCAGTAGACATTACCAGCCATCCCCTAGGATGTCCCCTGAAGGCAAAATTGCCTTCAGTTGAGAGCCAGTATCTAAGAAGATGATACCCCATTCTTATAAAATATCATCTCTTCATTGTTATTTTGGTTGTGCCTTCAATAGATTATTCCATTACTCTATCAGGCTAGCAGTTTCTGGTGCTGGAGTACATGATGCAACCAGTTGATCCCATGGGCTCACTCTTGCATCTCCTTTCCTGCAAAGCCAGTCCCTTGGTCTGACATGATGGATACTAGGAGATCCTGTGTTGGTGGATTAAGCACTCTGTGTAAGCCTTCAGTTGGTGGTGCTGGTTAAAGCCTTGTAGGAAGAAAAGGCAAACCCAGAACCAGAATGTACACCTATTCCTATCAAAATGAATTTCCATTCCTCCCAAAAAGGAAAGATCCCCAAATAATACTTGTGTCCTCAGTGGACTGTGCCACTTTAGGGGATCAGCATTGATCTGCGTTACTGGTCCGTTAGACATTCTGCAGTAGTAGTAACTAGATCAACCTTAGTAAGTGGGAACCCATGCAGCTGGGCCTCTTCATAATAACTGCCATCCATCTATGCCATCAGAGTTACTTCATCTGTGCACTCATTGTGCCAAGATCACAGTAGCCAATGACAGAAGCTGACTGGCTTGAGTCATTTTGTATATATGGTGGTTTAGTACCTCTTCCACGGGAGATGCTTTCTGGTCGGAACTAACTTGTGCTACAAAGATTTTCACACTTAGGGTCCAGAACCCAGACCTCTTGCCCATGACCTAATCTTGCTTCCTTTCAGGGACCTGTCTAGTCAACTCAGTCATTAACCACTGCCTGTGAATCTACATATATTCTAACCTTGAAACTCTAGGTTGGTCTTATATATTCTCTTTTCATAAAAAGTGGACCATCAGTGCCCCACTCGTTGGGAAGGTTTTCCTTCCCCATTGTCTTTCAGAACAGTCACTGTCTACTTTTATCTTGAATCACATACTGAGCTAACTCTTGTCTTTGCTAGTCATAAGGAATTTCTTCATTCAACTTACATGAGTGGTGGAGAGGCACTAGTACAACAGTGACAGATGACAGGGGTCTGAGATATGTGCCATGCAGTTTGCTTTGCCTTCTAGTTCTGCCTATGCTCAAGCTTACCTGTGTCTTTTTCATGTTAGGGTGGATGGTTAGTGGACCTGCCTGACCTTATGCTTTGGTATATTTCAGAACCTAGTTTTTAATTACTGAATAAAGTTAAAGAATCTGCCTTAAAAATCAGGTAGGGGCAGGGAGGGAGTACAAGCCCACAGAGAAGGCTTGAAGGGATACAATTTTGGAGGGAGAATTAAGATGCTTTCTATTTAAATTTTATTAAATCATGCTCAATCTGTATAACAGTTACTTTCTGTTCCAAGCACTGTTAAAAGCCTTTTATATGTATCATTAATTTAATCCACATGATCTATTACATGGGTATTATTACTGTGCCCATTTTGTAGAGGAGGAGACTGAGACTTCTTTAGGAACATGAAGTTGAAGGTAATGGAATAATAAAGTCTGAATCCCAGAACTGTCAAAGGTCAAGGTCTTTTTTTTCTTTCCCTTCCTTCTTTCCCTCTCTTTCTTCCTTCCCTTCTTCCTTCCTTCCTTCCTTAATTTTTCTTTTCTTTTCTCATACCAGGGATTGAACCTAGGGGCATTTAACCCCTGAACCTCATCCCCAGCCCTTTTTAATTTTATTTTAGGGTCTCACTAAGTTGCTTAGGGTCTCTCTGGGTTGCTAAGGCCAGCTTTGAACTTGGATCCTCTGAGATTTTAGGCATGCGCCATTATGTCCAACTGGCCTATTCTTTAAGTAGCCACACTATTATTCATTTTCTTTAAGCCAGATGCCTTGAATTAGAAGGAGGAAAGAATGATGGGGAGTTGGGGAGACTTTTTTTGACTGTTACTATGCTGTGCCATGCTAAATAGCTTCAGGACTTTTATTAGTTCATTCAGTCCTTCATTCAACAAACATGTACTACGTACCTAGTTGATACAGAGTAAAAATGAGTACATCTTGCCACTTTACCCTTGCCACTTCCCTTGGGGTAGGTTTTCCTACTAAGGAAGGGTTGCTGCTCAGATTCTGAGTAGAGAAGGGAAGGCTTCTATAGGCAAAGATATATTTGCCTGACTAAGACAGCTCTGAGGAATGGAGGAAGGATAAAATGGCTTGACCATAGAGCCCTAAGATGCAAACTGATCTTTCCTGCTTTCAAGAGCTGCCCCTGTGGGGCCTGGGCAGAAGTGTGGATAGGCTGGTCCTTTGATATAAGCCTATGTGTCAGTCTTCCCCTTCTCAGAGGTCACTGGTCCCTGGTATCTCAGCAGTACCCTGACCTACCTCGTTATTAGAGCTATTGATTATGTTCTGCTTCATGGGCCCAAGTTTCTACTTATTAAGTAGCCACCTGTCTACTCAATCTCTTGCAATTCCCAAGGTACATTTGGAGCTTCAGTCAGACTTCTAACCCAGTGTTAATGTTTGGATATGAGGTATCCCCCAAAAGCTGTAAATGCAGGAATATTCACAGGTGAAACGATTGGGTTATGAGAGCTGTGACCTAATCAATCCATTCCAGTTTGAATGGACTGACTAGGTGAAAATTGAAGACAGGTAAGGCATGGGCTGGAGGAGATGGGTCACTGGGGGTGTGCCCGGGAAGGATGCATCTTCCTTGGGGCCCCTTCCCCTCTCTCTCTGATCCTGCCATGGGCGGAGCAGCTTTCCTCTGTTGGGCTCTTCCACCATGATGTGCTGCCTCACTTTGGGTCCAGAGCAATAGAATTGGTTGTCTGTGGACGAAGACCTCTAAAACGGAGTCCCAAATAAACTAAAAATTGTTTTAGTAGCTCTTTCACAGCTGTGATCAAAAGACCTGACAAGAATAATTAAAGGAGGAAAAGTTTATTTGGGGGCTCATGATTTCATTTTTTTTTTTTAAATATTTATTTATTTATTTATTTATTTAGTTTTCGGCAGGCACAACATCTTTGTTTGTATGTGGTGCTGAGGATCGAACCCGGGCCGCACGCATGCCAGGCGAGCGCGCTACCGCTTGAGCCACATCCCCAGCCCCGGGGCTCATGATTTCAGAGGTCTCAGCCCATAGAAGGCCAGCTTCATTCCTCAGGGGTCCAGGTGTGGCAGAATATCTTGGTGGAAGAGTGTGGCAGAGGAAAGCAGCTGGGGACATGGCACCAGGTAGCAGAGAGAGAGAGAGCTTCTGTCAACAAGGACAAAATATATAATAAAAGGCACACACCCCTGGGATCACCTCCTCCAGCCACACCCTATCTGCCTCTAGTTACCATCCAGTTGATTCCTATCAGAGGATTAATGCATTGATTAGATTAAAACACTCATAACCCAATCATTTCAACGCTAAACTTTCTTGTAGTGTCTCACACATGAACTTTTGGGGGACACCTCACCTCCAAACCATAACAAACACCCAGAATTTTAGTTCATCCTGGGAAGATTAACAACCACAATAACAATAACTTACAATTAGTAAGCACTTACTGTGTGCCAGGCCTATGCCAAACCCTAGGCAGGGTTGATTTCCTTTCATCCTCATGGAAACTGCCTAATCGAGGCCCAAGTCTACTGTTGGAGGTAGAGGATGCAGCCGGCGTGCAGAAGAAGCTCTTTGGCGAGGATTCGGCTGCCTCCTTTTCCTGTTATGAACACCCTGTGCACCGTAGGACCTGCACCTGCCACTTTGGCTGGCCTCCAGCTTTTGGCCGGTTTCCCCTTGCCCACCGCCTCCCCTGAGCAGGCATCCCCACCAGGTCAGCTCCCTTTCCCTTGGCTTCCCTTGAGCTTTTCCTAGCCTTAGCTCATGCTGTTCCTTCTGCCCAGAAGCCCCACTTCCCCTTTTCTGCCTGGCTAAATCCTTATTTCTCAAGATTCGCTCTAATGTCATCCTGACCTCTCTGCCCTCCCCTGTCAGAATTAATTGCTCCCTCCTTTGTGTTGTTCAACAGCACTCATCACGGAGAACTGTAGTTACTTGTTTGGCCACTCAGTCTAGAAGAAGAGATGCAGAGGCCTGGGCTCATTCACCTCCTTGTCTCTGGGGCTCAAGGTTGCCCAGTGTTTGAGGAAGCTCCATTGGAACTGGGGAAGGGGCGCTGTGAAATTTGACTGAGGACATCCCTAATATGGGGCCTTGGTTCTCTGTGCATCTCTGCTGTCTGTCTAACCTCTTTCTCCCTGGCTTGCCAAAATTGGATGCAGAGACTAAGGCAGGATTTCCCCTCAGCTGGAATATGTCGATCCCCTCTCCAGATGAATCTCCTTCAGTGGCCAACCTGCCACCTGCCTCCTGCCTGGTATCCCCGCCAGCCCCCGTGCTCCCAGCTCTCCCCCATTTAGCAGCATCTGCGGATTTCATTAACTTGCTACTTAACCCCTCTCACTCAGATCAGCTCTGAAGATGATAAATCAGGCCCTGGGCTCATCCCTGCAGTGGCCATCCTCTCCACACACCCTCTAACGAGGTGCTGCTGCCCCTATTCATCACTGGCTGCCCTCTCCTTCTCCTGCAGTTTCATTGCCTGCACCCCTGTGCCCCCCATGCAGACAGTGTCAGTGTTATTAGAGCCCAGCCACTTTAGATTGCATCCTAAAACCTCTATCCCTGGGGAGCTATAGGCCTTTGCTTCCCTGAACAGTGGGCTAGCCCAAAGAGAGCACCCAGGGGCTGCTGGTGATAGTGGGCCCTGGCCTGGGAATGGATGGGGAGGGTGAAGGCTCCTTCCCAGCCATAGGGTTGGGTTCATTTGTACATAGGCAGGGGTGGGTAGATTGGACCTGAATTCTTACTCCCTTACTTCCTTCCCTAAAGCCTCTCTGAAGCTGTTCTTCTGCTCCCTGGGTGGGTCACCTGGACCTCCAGGGATACCACAGTTAGTCTAGCATGGCAGGCAGTGTGGCCTTTCCTGTACTTTGCATAATGACCCTTTTCTTCTCACCTTACACACCAGCTCCTTTCCTAAGCCCATCCTAAACACTATTTAGTATATTTTCTTCTAGATTTTCCTTCTTCCTTGTTCTCCCCTCCTCTAGACTCCAGACCCTTCCTCTTGCTTTTTTTTTTTTTTTTTTCTCTTTTCCTCCCATGTCTCCTCTCCTATTTGCTTCTTATTTTTTTCTGGTTTAAACACCACAAAAGGGACTACCCCAAATATGTCAGAGGCTAGGCTTTTTTGTAGTTCTGAGCAGGGCCCTCTCTGCCTTTTCTCAACCCTCAGAGATCTCTCTTCTCTGTGCCCCCTTCTATCAACTCAAACTTCCCTCACCTGGTTTTCTTTTTATCCCCCATTCCTTTCCTTCATTCCCAACCTTCACAGGAGACAATATTGGAGAGGGTGGAGCATCCTGCCTGGCTTACGACAGGCTCTTGGAAAACATCGATTAGGCCCACATTGGAATCTCTCCATCCTTGTTCCTTTCCTATCCCTTCCCAGACCCTGGATGAGTCTCTACTCTCCCTGCTTATAAGCAAGAGTGCCCTCCACTGGCACCCTTCTTCTGTCTCTGGGGGCGAGGCTGGTCAAGGCCATGGGATGTTCATTTAGTTCCCCCCACCCCCCGCCCCTGAGTTTTTGTCAGGTGCTATTTCTACAGTGTCTTCATTACCTCCTAATTGGCCAAATCTCGTTTCTTTATTTTTCTTGTTAAAGACAGATTTAAAGAACGAGTTCAGTAGCTCAGCCATTTTCAGACCATCATTAATTTCCTACCTCCTTATTTATTAATGGGGCAACTTCCTTGCTGGTATTTCTTGTTCCCTGGATATCTGTGTAAAAGCCTGCCTTGCTCATGCAGCCCCTGGGACCAGTGCTAACTCACTCTGACTTTGTGCTGCCCTCAGCTGCTCTGGCACTCCCCCCACAGCCCCCCTTCTCTCACAGCCCTTCTTGGTCAAGGCCCCTCCACCCACCCACAGCCGTAGGAAGAAAAGTAGAGAATGCCCCTGCAGTCTAGGCCTGAAGGTGTCCTTCCCATGCATGAAATAGACTAAGACTCCCAGTTCTCTTCTCCATTCCATCTCTCCTCCCCCTGGGTTCCAGGTTCTATAATAAGCTGACACACGAAGAACTCCTTCACTCCTTCAGACCTTGAGGAAACTGAAGCTCAGGAGGCAGCAATGACTTGCCCAGGGTCATGTTGCTTAGAAGGGGTAGATCCAGGATATGAGCCCATTTGATCTGGCTCTGCAGCCTGAGTGTTTCCTCCATGCCAGCTCCCCTCAGGGAAGCCCACATGCACTTGGTTATGGTTAGAATAAGTTGATATGGAGGGAAAGACAGGACCAGTGAGATGGCAGCAGTACAGAAGGAAACAGAAGCCAGTGACCTGAGAATCCTATGGGACTATGGTCATTAAACTTGTTGGGTGCCCTGTCCCTCCCTTCTGTATCTGTCCCTCTGTGTTTTCCACATCTTTATCCTCCTATGCCAGTGGAAGGACTCATGTTCTGATGGTGACATTACTGACTTTTGGGAGCTGTTCTCTTGGGAACTTTTCCATACCTTTGAAGGCAACCCTGTGCATATGGTTCCCTTTGAGTATTTCCAATGTGTTCCTAGTTGTTGCCTTTTGATTCTGGTTCTCCAGGAGCCTCAGCCCACAAACCTCACCAGATAGGGGTGCAGGTGAACATCTGTAAGCACTGGGAACCTTGAGCCAACAGCTACCACCCTAGATGTCAGGGCTGGGTCTAAGCACATGCTGACTTCGCTGATGGCCCAAGACTTACCCTATTATGAATGATGGGGACTTGTGGTCTTCTTAGTATTTCTCATTTACTCTTTCTACAATCAGAAAGAATCTTGTTACCCTGAGGCTCTGAGTAGATGCTGAGGCCTTCTGGAGCCCAAGCGCAGTTGCCAAGGCTGTATCTGCCTCCACACTGTTGGGAAGAGGTATGTTGTAGTTTGGATGTGAGGTGTCCCCCAAAAGCTCATGTGTGAGACAGTGCAAGAGGTTTAGAGGAGAAACGATTGAATCATAAGAGCTTAACCGAATGATCATCATGTGAGTGGCTTCCCTCCACCATACTCTCTCTTCTACCATGATGTTCAGTCTCACCTTGAATTCCAAGGAATGGAACCAGCTGCTTATGGACTAAGACCTCTGAAGCTGTGAACCCCCAAATAAACTTTTCCTCCTCTACAATTGTTCTGGTCAGGTTCTTTAATCACAGCAGTGAAAAAGCTGCCTAAAACAAGGTGAGTTGGCCATGAGCAAGTCAGGGTGCTGGCCTAACACAAAGACAGTCCTGAGGTCCCTGTGGCTGCTGCTGCCAAATGCCAAGTCATTGCTCCTCTTGTTGGAAATAAAAGGGAACAGGAAGGCTCTTAGAAGAATTGAGGGAAGGGAGAAGAGAGAGAGAACTCAGGGCAGCATCATCGCACCTGATCTGGAACCTCAGTCTCCTCTAGCAGCAGTAACCCTGAAATAAGTAGCAGTGCTGAGGAGGAGTCCCCTGGGGCCCAGCCCTGGGAGCTGTGTTTTTACACTCAAAGACCTTGTTTCTTGTCTCCTCCTGGTCATAACCCTGTTTAATAGAGACATTAAGATGAATGATTGAGGCTGCCTCTCACTGCAGCTGGAAGATGGGGGGGGGCAGCCTGGGTGACCCTGGACAGAGGGGACCCAGTGGGAATGGGGTTGAGGTGGGAGGGGATTTGCAAAGCATCTCCCTCCAACACTGAGCCTCAGCTTTGCTAGGTGGAAATCTCCTGCCCCCTCAGAGCTCCCGAAGGCTGCCTTATCCAGCAGTGCTTCTCAGTGTTGAACATCTACAGCTTCCTTCTGCCTCCCCAGCATCAGGGAGGGGATGATGCAAGCAGAAAAATCTGTAGGTGTATAAGGGATGGCAGTGACTTCTACTTACATGAGTTTTCAAAGGGCTCTGATAAGATTCGATATACATCACTTTTCATATTTATAAAACCAATAGATAACAATCATTGGGTGTTCAGATGTTTCAAAGAGTTTTGAACTGTATGCTTTGTCATGTCAGATTCTCACCACATTCCAAAGATACAGGCCAAGTTATTATCCCCAATTTACAGATGAAAAAGCTGAAGCTTGAAGAAAATAAACTACTTGCCCAAGGTCACCCAACTCCTAAGGGTGAACCCAGTGTGACTTTAAAGCCTGTGCTCCTAATGCTGTCATACAGAGTTCACTACCTCCAGTTTTACAAATTGACCTTGCCTGGAATTGGGAGAAGGGAAGGGGAGGACTTGAGTTTTGAATCAGATAGGGAATTGATTTAGAGGTCAGAGACAACAGTTAGGGATAAACAGGCTCATCTCTGGATGGGGCTGGAGTAGCAGTGGGGCCCCAGGGAGCACCGCTGAGACAGGACTCATTTGGCATGTTTATGACAGGTCTGGCTGCAGGCAGCCCAGAGAAAGCTGTACCTTGTTAGATGACACCAAACACTTTGTCTTGTTTTTGACTAACCCAAGGTCCCCACCCTCAAC
The DNA here is from genome assembly GCF_047511675.1 of Marmota flaviventris. Lineage (NCBI taxonomy): Eukaryota > Metazoa > Chordata > Mammalia > Rodentia > Sciuridae > Marmota > Marmota flaviventris. Next base: position 34,096,859 of record NC_092507.1, on the reverse strand, counting down.
TGTTCTTTACCTGGCACTTTGCTGAACAGGGAAAACATATGCAATAAACAGCTTCTAAAATGTAAGTACTAAATAAATGTGAAGAGCCACAGCAGCCGTGGGTCAGACTCAGCAAAGAAAAATGTTCTGCCCCTGCTGATGGGAGTGAACACATTCAATACCATTGTCTCAAACCTTGTGATTCCAGGCGTGGTCTGAGAGGCAGTAGCACCAGCCTCACTAGGGAACTTTTTAACATGCAGAATCTGAAGATGTTTCCAGACCCAAGTAATCACAATTTGCATTTTAACAAGGTGATTGCATTGAACACACATTAAAGTTTGAGAAGCATACTCTAACACAGGAGTGACCTAGTCACTGCCTGGCTTTAAACCCTGAGAGGTTCTCTATCCCCATTCAAGGTCAAGTCCAAACAGTTTATAAGGTGACATGTGCAGTTACCCAGGAGGCGGTAGCAGGAGGATCACTTGGGTTCAGAAGTTTGAGGCCAGCCTGGGCAACATAGGGAGACAGACTCCCATCTTTAGAAAAAGAAAAAAGCAAAAGAAAGCTTTTATGACCATGCATGATCAGTTCTTGCCCAAGTATTCAATTCCCTTCTTCGCTCTCTTTGCCACACTACCTGGTCCAATCATAGTATGCTTTGCATCCCCTTTTTCTTTTTTCTCTTTCGGCCTAGTGCCTTTGTTCATGTTATTTTCTTTGCCCAGAATGCCCTCCCCTTGCCACCTTTTTCTTCTCCCTTTGTTAGCATGGAAAATTCCTACTCAACCTTTTTTTAAAATGTAATTTTTTATTTATATATGACAGCAGAATGCATTACAATTCTTATTACATATATAGAGCACAATTTTTCATATCTATGGTGTATACATCGTATATTCACACCAATTCGTGCCTTCATACGTGTACTTTGGATAGTAATGATCATCACATTCCACCATCATTAATTACCCCATGTCCCCTCCCTTCTCCTCCAACCCCTCTGCCCTATCTAGAGTTCGTCTATTCCTCCCATGCTCCCCCTCCCTACTCCACTATGAATCAGCCTCCTTATATCAGAGAAAACATTCGGCATTTGTTTTTTTGGGATTGGCTAACTTCACTTCTCTAACTCCATCCATTTACCTGCAAATGCCATGATTTTATTCTCTTTTATTGCTGAGTAACTGGACTTACACATCACCTGTTCTTGAAAGGATTTCCAGGCTGTGCTAGATACCTCATCTTCAATCCTTATTGCTCATGGTCTTTAGAATCACAGTTGTCACTCTGAGTGACAAAAATTTCTTTACCATTAAGTCTTCATAATTAGAGTGTAAGCTCAGAGACGGAAGGAAGTGTGTCTATTGTTCATGTCCTTGTTCTGTGCTTTCATGGAGCCAAACATTTCAAAGAATATTCAAAGAATATTTGTTGAATCTTAAAAAACAAGACAAAACAAAACACCACTCAGAGTATACATTTACTTATGACATGGGAAAAGTGAGGGCTGTGGATCCTGGAGATGTCCTGAAGTCTTGGGATGCCCTCCTAAAATCCCTCCAGCACTCTTAGGTCTTGGGGTGTTGTGGTCAGGCATAGTCTAAAAATAAGATTGCTGAGCAAGTCCTGGCTCTGTGGATTAGTGAGCGCTACATAGACAGGAAGGGCTTGGGGGAGTCAGAGGAGGGGAGGTAAGAGCCACTTGAGGAGCCAGGAAATGTTCCCTTGTCAGAGAAAGTACTCCCAGTGGAGAGAACAGGATCAACAAAGGCTTGGAGGCAAAAGAGTGCAAAGCACCTCAATGAGTAGTCATTAGTCTGTGGGTTGGAAGAAAGAGTTAAAAGAATTGCTGGAAAATAAGGCTCAAGGCGTGAGCTGGAGCTTAAGTGGAAAGGACTTCAATGCCAAACCAGGACCAAGAGGGAGAAGCTGAAGAAGAAGTCTGGTGTAAGGGGGAAGCCCTCCTGTTGCGGAAGGCAGAGGAAGCAATCTGACAGGAAAGGAGCTGATTGGCTACATTCTGGGGGAAGTGTAGTATAATGAGTGTCATCGTGAGTTTGGAGCTGATTCTCAGCTACATCAAGTCTGAGAAATTAGGCAACATCTCCTGATCCAGCTATTTTAATCTAATGATTATATGAGGGCCAAAAAAGAAAAATTCTCAGTGAAAAGCAAATTAAAAGCTGCATACTGAATTAGGTATGTACCAGCATGACTTGAGTAGGGGTATGTGACAACCCAGTGGATACCATATTGCTAGAAGGACCAACAGAGTTCCCGAGACAGACCTATAATAGAAGAGAAAGGCTCTGGTGGAGTGAACCAGTTTCCACAATAGGTCTAGAGGTTGAAAAGAATGATAACTGGTTGAATATGATGGCTCTTAAGTAAACTCACCCTATCCTGGCTACTCTGATAGCAGTAGAGGTGCCCAATGAGAAGAATAAGTAGAACAGCTTAAATAACACTGCTTCCTGTTCCCATAACAGAATGTCATATGGAGGGAGTCACCTTCTCACTTTGCAAGAGACAGCCATGTTCTCATGTTGTCACAATACATTAGGAATTGGCCAGATCAGGCAGAGGCATTCAAGGCCAGCATCTACAATACACTTGGTGATAGAAGCCAGAGGAGCACAGTGGCTTGGACTCATGGGCACAGTTTTGAGGCTTTTGCGGGGAACATTGCTAGGGATTGACATTTCTGCAAGAGCAGGTGGGAGCCCAGAATTAGCAAGACAGGTGTATCAATGTAAACTCATTTGTACCGCAAGCCGGTATAGATTGGGAACATTTGCCTTGTTGCAAAGGAACTACAAAGCAGCCCAGGGAATTGGACTTTGGTTAGAAACAGAGCCACCAGAAGGCAGCAATTTATGAATGGAGTTGGAAAGATGAGCCTGGCCTGGAGAAGAGAAGTCAGCACCTCTCTGAAGAGCCCAGGGTGAATGCCCAGCAGGCAACTTGAAATGAGATAGGAACAGGTAAAAAGTGGGAGTGCAGGTGACTAATGACCCAACCTCAAGGGAAAATTGATGAAGGGCACTTCACTCACCAAATACCTACATTATACTGGGTGGGCACGTGAGAGGTGCTTTCTTCATTATATTGGTGATGCAAGTGTTATCTCCACTGTATAGTTGGAGAAGCAGGCCTAGAGAAGGAGCGTTCATTTATTCATCAAATATATGCACAAGGAATAGGAAGGTTATAAGACACAGTTCTTTTCCTTGAGGATCTCAGAATATCACAGGAGAGAGACTCAGAGGCAAATCATTTTATTACAGACTTGTGTTTAGATGAGAATAGATGCAAGCACAAGATGCAGTGAAACCACAAAGTTCCCCAAATCACAGAGTCCGTAAGTGTCAGCCAGCACACTTGGTCAAGACCTCAGCACTATCATTCTAGCTGCAGATACAGTTGTCAGAACCTTCAGTCATAGTTTTGAGGAAGGGCAGTAGCCCTTGCTGCTGACACAACATGTTTAAGAACAATAAAAGGCCACCAGGAATTGGAAAGTGGCATGGTGACCTAGCAGCACCTCTGACCAGGTAGAGATGATGGTGGCCTCCTAGTAACCAGACCATGGAGACCCTCCCCTGGAATAGAATGAATTTCAGAGTCTAGAGGTGGCCATGGGTGGTTCTAGATATTGGAGCCAATGGGACACTGAAGTTAGGAAACCAGCATGTCCTTAGAGGGACAGATTAAGGACAAACTGGGATTGAGAGGAGAGGCCACATTGGAAGTGGCAGTGAGGATATGAGAGTGAAATCACACAATTCTTGGGCCAGTAGAACTTGCCCACTCTCCAGGATCATTGTCTCCTGTTTGCTGTTTTCGAGTCCAATGGATCCTGACAGGACTGCATGCCTTTTTGAAAGCATCTCCTTTGCTATTAATTTGGCTTTTACTTTTCTTCTGGGCACCAGATCTGGAAGAAGCTGGGGGCCCCAATTTTTTCTAGGGATGCTGCAGGGTAGCCCAGGCAGGCCTTATACATCTGTGGGGCATGTGAATCACAATTCTCTCTGGGACAACAGGCAAGACAGGGTGAAGCCAGAGGATCTGAGACAAGGAGACTAGGACTAGAGAGATGACAGAGGGTAGATGGAAAGCGGAGCAGCTTGGGGAAGACAGCCTCCCTGGGCAGGTGGCTCCATTTGATTTCCGATTTAAAGGGAAGGCTTAGATAGCCAAGAAGAAAAAGGCTAATAAGAAAAATATTAAACTGCAGTGTGTGTGTCCCCAGGGACTTTCTGTTGCCATGACTGACCTCCCGGAGAGCGCCATTCGTTCCCGAGCATGGCAGCTTTATAGGCACTTGTAGGCCTGCAAAGAACACCAATTTGCTGCTGCAGTTTGTTTTGATAACTGAAACTTTCAATAAATCTATATTAAAATCAAAGGGAAAATTAACTAGGCCCCAGTGAGGGGCACGAAGATAAGGGAGCACATTACCACCCTGGCCTCAGCCACCCCACATTTGTCTCTTAGTTCAGATTCAGGTCACCAGGGAGATGAACGACCCAGGCTCAGGGGGAACAGCCCTGGGGAGAGCAGGGAGAAATAGGTATGGCCAGGTCCAACCCCACTGCTCCTCGAGTAGCAGAATAATGCCAGGGGGTAGAGATGACAGGGAGAACATAGTGTGGTGGAGGTCATGGTGGGAAGAGGCACTGGAGATAGAGGTAGGAAAGGGTGAGAATAATAGTAATACTACTATTTGCTGAACTCTATGCCAAGTATTGTGCTAAACACTTCTGTAATTTAATTGTAGTTAACAGGTAGGTACTAGCATTATCTCTACCTTAGAGATGAAGAAAACTGAATCTCAGAGAGGTGTGTGATGTGCCTAAGGTCACAGAAACAGAACTCAAACCTGAATAGGCTCTTTCTCAGCCCACGTTTATAACTCAACCATCCTGTCTTATATAGAGAGACTATGAAGGCAGCAGCAATTTTTCTAGTTCCCAGATAAAATGATTTCAGACCCAGTATGAGTTTTCCTAACTGTGCCAAGTGTGGGAGCCCTGGTCCAAGTTTTGGGAACTACTACTCACTGCCCTTCAATTGCTAGTTAAGGTCCTGGTTTTGGTCGGCTTGCTGTTTTCCCTGGTGGTTTGAAGGGTAGTAGAAGCAACTTGTTCTCAGTGTTCACTTTAGTCAGTTACTTGATTCAGAAGCCAAGAGATTGCCTAGGGTATACCTAAGTCTGGGTACTGGACTTAGTTCACTATCTGTGTCTCCAAATTCACTTGCCCCATCTGCACCCTGACACAGAGTCTTGGCCACTTGCTTACTGAATAGTCCAGCTGCCACTATCACCTCATCTGGTTATCTTAGCCTCCCCTGGGAGTGAGGGTAAGGTTTTGACACAGTCTCCAATGTGTCCACTGTGGTGGTGGGACTGCAGCAGGCCCCATTTGGTCAAACCAGTCTTTGACTCCTCCCATCACTTCTAGTTTCAGATGAACCACTATGCTCCAGGGTGTGGAATCTGGCGCCCCTTGTGGCTACCAAAATGGTGGGGTAATATAACCCTTTGTTTCTTCCTGAGGTGTGACTCTTTCTCTAGGCACATCTGGAATACAAAGAGTAACTAGCTGTATTCTTTGAAGCTCTCATTAACTTGGTAATACACTGTCCTGTATTGTCATTCCATTTCTCCGGCCTCACTTCTCTTTCCCCCTTACTCTTGCTGCCTTGGGCTTATACTTCCCATTTAAATCTAAGCACATAAGCTTTTTCTCAGGCTGTTTTCTAGGAAACCAAATGGCATACTATAGAGCCAAGGTTTGAGAGACCCAAATGTGGCATTAAGTAGCAGTACAAGGAAACAAGTATATATTGAACTCTTCAACTGTTCTTAATAATAGAACAGTTATATGCAGTAATGAATACACACACACACACACACACACACACACACACACATATATATATATATATATATATGCAATAATGAATGCATTTGCCTTATCTTTGTCCAGAAAGGGTTTACAGCCTGGTGAGGTCCTAGATGTTGTACAGTTGAGTCCTAGAGCATCAAAAAGAAAAGACCACATTCTAGGATGTTGGGCTGGGCCTTAAAGAAGGTCTCCAATCCAGATGGGTAAATGTACTTGATTCTCATAGTTGAGAAGTTTGCCTGTGTCATATTCTCAAGCCAAAAGTTAGGATATAACAAAGCCAGAGACCAAAGAAGCCAACTTATGGCCTCTTATTTTTATATTTACATTTTTATTTTTACATTTACATTCCATCTCCTGTCCCTATTGCTGTTTATTCCCTCATTCATTCACAAACATTTATTGCATGCCTGCTTTGTGATTGGCACTGTATTGGGTATAATTGATGCAACATGAACAACACTGAAATAACATCTATCCTAAAAGAGCTTAAAGTCCTGGAGGAGAGATGCAAGGAAATAGACAATTATATAACACTGATCCAATGGAGTTTTATTCAGCCATAAAGAAGAATGAAATTATGTCATTTGCAGGAAAATGGATCGAATTGAGAATGTTAGGTTAAGCAAAATAGGCCAAACTTAGAAAGTCAAGGATCATATGTTTTCTTTCATATGTGAGAGCTAATGAGGAAAAAGGAAAAGAAAGGTAGGAGGAGATTTCATGAAAACTGAAGGGAGATCAGTATTAGAGGAAAGAGACCAGGTGGAGGAAAGGGAGGCAAAGAAGAAATATTGTGGGATGATATTGGCCAAATGATATTTTTTTAATATTTATTTTTAAGTTGTAGTTGGATACAGTACTTTTATTTTATTTATTTTTATTTATGTGGTGCTGAGGTTGGAACCCAGGGCCTCGCACTTGCCAGGTGAGTGCTCTACTCCTGAGCCACAACCCCAGCCCAAATGATATTGTTATATTGTGTGCATATGTAACAATGAATCCCATCATTAAGTACAATTATAATGCACCAATGGAAAATATGGAGAAAGGAAAAAAAAAAAAACACTAATACTGAAATACACAGTAGAATCATTGAACCCATTATGTGGATGAAATTAAGGAAGACATTCCCTGATATGGGGATTACCAGACATTTCCAGCTTAGGTGACAACCTTATGTTAAGATCTTAGAGGTGGTCCAGAAATGACATCATCGTTTTAAGTGAAAATGTACACATGGAGACAGAGGAGCTTGGTAACTAAAGCTGGTTGAATGTGGTGGTGTTGGTGCTGGCTCATAGCTGGATCCCTGATTGGGAAGCTGTCAACATCATCATTTGCTTATTTAAGACTGAGGTTTCCCAACTCATAAACTGGAACCCATAACTTCCCAGGCAACTGGCTTTGGTAAGAGTTCTCTCCGGGTGATTGGAGAGATTGTAGAAGCTTCCCACAGCTGCAGCCAGAAGCCTTTTCAACCCAGAAGCTTCCCTCTGAAGGGACATGAACAAGTCAGTTCCCTCCTCCCTATGCCCTTTAGAAATCTAAGCATTTTCTTCCTAATCTGTCTACCCTCCTCCCAGATCTCCCCTAGGCCCACATTCAAAAGTAGATGATAATAATTACTTGTTGAATGAATGAATCAGGAGAAAGTGTCACCTAAACAGAATGTCATTTTATGAGCCTATACTCACCTTATGCGTATATTGAAAAGTGGGGAAAAAATAGGTGTGGCACCTGAGTCGCTCTAGGGCTGAGGAAGTGTTCAGTTTTTAAAAAATCCCTTTCACTGCTCAGAAGTGACCCTCCCCTTCTCTTCTGAGTACGTGCAGTTTCAAAACTACAAGTCCCATAAGGCCGCCACCGGCAGTCACCATCTTGACATACTTTAGCGCGCATGTCGGCGGGAGAGCAAGCATTTGGGGAGAAGAAGCCCTGCCCCACTGCAGCCCATTGGTCAAAGGGGCCGACGGCGGGCTCAGCGGTTGGCCACTGCGCCCGCCCATCCGTCGCGTCGGTCGGGGTCAGAGTGCGCGGAGGTGAGTCGGTGTGTTGTGGACTCGTGGTGCTGGCTGCCGCTGTTGAGGCGGCCGGGAACGGGCGGTGGGGAGCAGGCGGAGCTGGCCCTGCCTCTGCCTGGCCGGCGCCGCTGTCGGCGCGGGCCGCGCCCGCCGCCGTCAACTACCCTGAGCGCCTGCTGAGGCCGAGGGAGACGTCGGGGCCTGCACCTGGAGCAAGCCTGCCGCGCTGGCCCCGAGGAGGGGGCGTTGCCATGGCGACAGCCTCTCCCGCAGCTGATGGGGGGCGGGGGCGGCCCTGGGAAGGAGGGCTGGTCTCCTGGCCCCCTGCCCCTCCCCTTACGCTCCCCTGGACTTGGATGGGTCCGAGTTGGGGGCAACACCCTGGGGTGGGTGATGCTGAGAGCCCCCTCCCCCAGCCTAGGCCCTGGTTAATGCATGCGGGTGGCGGGTCGTGGCTTGTATAGTTTCTGCAGTTTGGGGTGCTGGCCGGTGTGCTCACCCCCATGCATGATCTACTGAGTAGCGTTCTGGTGTAGGGGGAGCGGGGCTGGGTTTTGCCAGACAGATTGGGTGAGTTGATTAAGGGGGCTGACTCCTTACTTGGAATTACTAGAGAGGTTTGACCAGAGAGGCTAGAAACAGCAAGGAGATAGTAGAGAGAGAATATCCCCTCTCCCCCTCCCGACACATGCACACAAAATTAGCAGTTTACCTCTGTAAATTTGAAGCGATGGAAGGAGTGAATCAGGGCCTAACCTGGCTACCTTTCTGTTTGCCTTTCCTGCAAGTGGGCCAGCAACAGGTGTTTTCTTAAGACAAAAAAACAAAAAACATTAATTTGGATTGAGGCATAACTGTGAGTTCTTGCAAAATGTAACTTTCTTTTAAAATTTATTTATTTTTTGTTGTTGCTTCTTGTTGACTTGAAAGATACTAGATGTGGGGGTCCCTCACTAGGTATGGTGGAATTTGTTCCTACGGCTGAATTTGGCAACGAATAGTGGCCACTGTGTTTTTCTGCTAGAGGTCTCTGACCACTGGTATGGCATTTGTCAACATTTCATCAGTTTCCCAGCATTAGGGCAGCAAAACATGAATTTCATTGGCTAAAGACTATTCTCTGTTTTAATTATAGTAGGTTGTGATTGGATGTGTTTTTTTTTTTTTTTTTTTTACTTGTAGTACTGGGGATTGAAACTAGGGCTTCCCATTTGGTAAGCAAGTGCTCTATCACTGAGGTACATCCCCAGCCCTTTTTTAAGTTTTATTTTGAGATAGGGTCTTGGTAAATTTGCCCAATCTGACCTTGAGCTTGCCATTCTCCTGCCTCAGCTTCCCAAGTAGCTGGGATTAAAGGTGTGGGCCTGACCTGGTTTTCAATTGTAGAGTTGTTACCAGAAATTGACTTCATCAAATTCTGCTTTATTCTGACTTTATCATATACAGTATACCTTGTTTTAGTGGGTTCGTTCTTGGAACCTAAGTATATTATACCTGAATCCCCTACCATTTAAAAGCCAATTTATAAACAGGGACTTGGAGTGTGACTCCACTAATGTGTGTCTGTGATCTTAGTTAGAAACCTACTTGGCTGCCTTTCAGCAAGAGGTGCAGAATGGGGGAAGGGAGCTGCCAGTAAGTGATTGATAAGGTTTCCTTTATGGATTCTGTGTTGCTTCACTGGAGCTCAGAGCACTTTGGCAACTTAAGCACTCCAAATTAAAAGCTCATTAACAATTCCTGCCCAAAGATCCTGTAAATAATCAGCTAGCTAGGTCATAGAGCTTGCCTAAGAGTGCCTCCTCCAACTTGAAATTTCTAAATAAAAGTGCTTATATTCCCTTTCATTTTGAAAAGTGTTTTCTCTGTGGTGGGGTAAGTTAGTGAGTGGCCTTTTCCCGGAGGACCTGAGTAGAATGAAGTCTTAAATGTGTATAATGGTAGACAGGAATGTATTGGTTCCACTTGTGCTTCTTTGTGTAAAGGACATCACTAGCTTATAGGATCATCATGCAACTTCTGGTTCTTTGGAAAATCTGAATTAGGTGATAAATAGGATAGGTGTCCATTGATGGTTTGAGTTGGGGTTTGGTTACTTTGACTTTCTTAGAACTTGAAGCAGAATTGGAAATATCCTGAAAGTGTTTCCTGGTATTTGTGGCCATTTGCAATATGGCCTGTGGGTTTGTGGCAACTAACCCCTGCCTCAGTCCTAACCTAGCCTTAGTTCCTGAGTTTGGAATATTGTCAGCCTTACTAGTATCTCTTTGTCTAGATAGGATTCTGAAATTATCTAGTGAGCCACCACTTCATGGCCATCTTTCTCAGCCCAGGCTCAGACATTGTAAATATTTGATGTTTCTAGGAAGTAAGTCTCCTTACCAAGAAAAGGATATTACTAGAGAACATGAAATCCATCATTCCAAAAACAAATATGGTACTAATAGCTTCTGGAAGTTCTGTAGGAAACTGTTTTTCTACATAGATAGCTGTTATCCCAAAGTTTTGAGTTTAGGAATTTGAGGTGAAGTATGATCCTTAGTGGGGATTTGATCCTTTGTGTTGAAATAGACTTGTTGCAGAGATGTGTGTTTGTCCACAGCATTGGGGCTTTCCAGCTCTCACAGAACCTTCAGCATCCCCAGCTGCCAGTCTTGGCATCTTCGAAGTAAGGAGAGGTGAGAATCCTGTTGCATGGTCAAGTTTGACTTGACTTCTTTATCAGTATTTGGGCTTGGTGGGGGTGGGGGTGGGACTGGTGCAGATTGATTTTCTGTAGCTTCTTTTATTAGGCAGCATATGCTCAAAACCTATGGAAACTTCCCTAAGACTTTAAATTGAGAATTGGAATTGGGGATTCAGACTCTTGAGCTCTCTCATGATTTTTTTAATGGGCATCTCATAAACACCCTTTACTTTCAGGATGGTTGAATAGAGCTAGAATAGTCCTTTATCCTGAGAAATACATGTCTTAATACAAGAGGATGAAACACATACATTTGATTCTTTTATTTTAATATTTTTTTAGATGTTGGTTATTTTATTCATTTATTTATATGTGGTGCTGAGAATCGAACCCAGTGCCTCACACATGCTAGGCAAGTGCTCTACCACTGAGCCACAACTCCAGCCCAGCCTTTGACTCTTAATGTATTTGACCAAAGCCTTTGTGATATTGGTTTAATTTGAGTTGTGTGAATAGCTTTAAGTGAATAGCTAGTCCCAACCTGTCTCCATTTTGCCAGGATCAGGGGCTTGCTAAAAAGGCAGACTCTGATGATTATTATCTAGGGTCTTGGAGGCAGTTTGTGTAATAACTAAGGGCCAAGCAATTTGCTTGTTTCTGGAATTGTAATGGTGAACAAGACAGCCACTGTCCCTGCCACTAAAGAACTTAAAAATTCCTGGGAGAGACAGATAGTAAAGAGACAGTTAGTTATACCTGAGAGTGCTCTAGTAAAGGAAGTGCAAGTTCTTTGGGAGTGCAGAAGTGTCCCTAACCCAGACTTATGTATGCAGGAACAGCTTCTTAGAGGAAGTAACCACTTCACCTAGATTTAGATGAAAACACAAGGAGCCAAGTGTCAGAGCTTTGTTGAGTTTGAGAAAGTCCAGTGTGATTTAAACAGTGCTTAGTACGCAGGGGCAGGAAAGATAAGTTGATGGCAGAGCCTTATAAACTCTTAGAATTAGACCTGGAGTTATGTGGGTGGGTAGAAAAAGATTAGAAACTGGTAAATCTTTTCTGTAAAGGACAAGATAGTAAATATTGATCCTTTGTGGTGGCTGCTTTACACAACTTGGCAGTTATGTATGAAAGCAGCCATAGACAGTTTGAAAATGAGTGAACATGGCTGTATTTCAATAAAACTTTATTTATAAAAACAGGTGGCATCTGTATTTAATATATGGACTCTAGTTTGCTGTCCCTTAAGAATAGTAGGAAGCCATTAAAAGGATTTAGGTAATAGAGTGATGTTAGTTTTGTGTTATAGAAAGTTTGCTTTAATGTCAGTGTGAAGAATGGATTGAAGGGGACAGATAATACTTGAAGCAGACCAATAAGGAAGCTATGGCAGTTATATGGATAGCATTTTATATTTCCCCTTTTGTGGAAGTATTTTGGTCCTTACAATGAAGTATAACTGCATTTTTGTTTTCATGGTTATATTGGTTCTCTTCACTAACTTCTTGGTTATCCACTGTAGCTTAAAGTATGTCTGTCAAGGAATGTGTTGATAATATCAGCTCTTATTTCACAGACTAGAGTAGATAGAAGAAGGGAAAGTTGATATAGAATGAATTCAAAGATTTTGGGAACTATTTTCTTTTTCTAATTTTTTTTTTTTTAAGTTGTAGCTGAACACAATACCTTTATTTTATTTATTTATTTCTATGTGGTGCTGAGGATTGAACCCAGCTCCTTGCACATGCTAGGCAAGTGTTCTACCACTGAGCCACAACCCCCAGCTCTGGGAACTATTTTCTATTGAAGGAAGTATGGAATAAATAAAGCCCTGGAAGGGATATTGGTTTTAGGGTTCATGGCTTAATGTCAGTTGCTTTGAACTTACTTGAACTATACACACAGAAACTGACCCATTTTCCTAAGCTTTCTAGGGAATTGTCCTCTTTCTGTCCTACTCAGTCTCTCCTTTCCTTGCTTGCAGCAGACTGATGACCTTTTCCCAATTTTAGAAATTGTTTCCTGGTTCAGATATGATGATGTGTCAGGCACAGGAACCAAATAAAGTATTTGTTGAATGTCTAATGAGATTATAGCACAGAGCCCTGTATTTGCTCTTGACTTTTGTCTTCCACATTGCTAGAGGGAAGCTTGTAGGTTCCACCCCAAACCTGTAGGTTTCTTTTCTGTTTTTTTTTTTTTTGGGGGGGGGAGGGTGTTACTGGGATCGAACCCATGGGTGTTTAACCACCCAGCCCCACCCCCACCTTTTTCTTTTTTAAGTTTTGTGTTTTGAGACCGGACCTTGCTAAGTTGCTGAGGCTGACTTTGAACTTGCAATCCTCCTGTCTTACCCTCCCGAGTTGCTAGGATTACAGGCATGTGCCACTGCACTTGGCCCAACCTATAGGCTTCTGATAGTAGTGTTTATGTGACCTTGCAAAAGTGACTTAGCTCTCTGAGCTTCACTTTCCTATCTGTAAAATGGAGATAGAGGACTTAATAGGTTGGTTAAAGGCTTTGGTAATGTATGTAAAGCTGTTAGCACAGTGCCTAGATACATTTTTATTACTAATAGTATTTTACACAATGATTTTTTTTTTTTTTTTAAAGCAGGAAATAGTTGACAAATACTTTAGAGTCAGCACAGTTGTCATTGTGTCCAAATGATAGAAACAGCCCTGGTGGTGAGAGCCAGCACATAGGAGGAAGTTACAACAAAAGCAAGGCACTGTCCTGCCTAATGGAAAATTTGTACACAGCAGGAGTTCCATTCAGAATCCCAGAATTTTTGGGGGGATGGACCTTAGTCTCAACACCATCAGTAAAGTGAGTTGAATGAGCAGTTTCCCAGTAAATTTCACCTGTGACTAATCATACCTCCTTATTTGTCTGGGGCCATTTATTGATATTGTCACCCTTGAGGCCCTGCATCTTTGTAAAGTGCCTCTTGAATTTTTTAGATTGCTTTTACCACCACTGCAGGAAGTTTTTCAGATAGTATTCATTTCCTTGCTACCATGTGAGGAAACTGAGGCCCATCAAGGTTAAGTGAGTTGCCCAAAGTCATACTGTGACTTACTGTCAAAGCTAGCGCACATTTGCCTCCAGATGAAATTGCGTTTGTTTATTGCTGTGATTTCTCTTTCCTTGAGTGGGAGATGTGTAGTCATTGCAGAACTGCAGTCTGATACATGCCTTGTCCATATCTTTGAGGCTTCATTTGAGTCCTGCTGTATCTCTTTGGTTCGTTTGGGTTTTAATGTTTGATGACTGCTAGGACCAGACCTGTTGGGAAGCAGATTCCCTTTGGGTTGTTGTTTTTAGCCTTTTCTCCTTTGGGGACATTCCTTGGGGAGCCTTGGGTTACAAGAGATTGCTTTGATATGTTCAAAATTGTGCCTTGTGCCCCACAGCTACAGGTAAAATCAAAAGGCAGATAATTTATGGGAGTGTCAAAGCTGGCCGCTGGCACCTCGGGAGGCCATTAGTATGCCTGTTCAGACCCTCTGTGTCCTTGCAATTGATTCCTCTTTGCATGAGCCTGATTTGGGAAGCTGTAGATCTGTGGGTAGTGATTGGATGTGACAGTCCAAACACCGGTCCCTAAATTAATCCTTTTAATGGTATTCTGGCACCAAGGCAATTTCTCTTTCTCTCTCTCTCTCAACTGAGGAGGACAGAATGGGGTGGACTGGGAGAAGAATAGAAAGGAAGGAAGGAAGGAAGGAAAGAAAGAAAGAAATAAAGAACCTTTGTTTGGTGCCTGGGTCGTGCTCTGTTTTGGCATGTTCTAATTCCAGAGCAGTGGACTTTGGGCATATTAATTCATTCAGCAAACTCATACTTAACTTTGTGCCTGACCCTGTGCTGGATACTGGGAATACAGAAATGAACAAAATGTAGTCCTTGCACCTAAGGGTCTAACTCAGTGTTTCTCAAGCTTTTAAAACTCTTTCACCATTTAGATTTAAAAAATAAATCTCGCTGGGCGCGGTGTACACATCTGTAATCCCAGTGGCTAGGGAGACTGAGACAGGAGGATCACGAAATCAAAGCCAGCCTCAGCAATTTAGTGAGGCGCTAAGCAACTCAGTGAGACCCTATTTCTAAATAAAATTCAAAATAGGGCTGGGGATGTAACTCAGTAGTCGAGTGCCCCTAAATTCAATCCCTGGTACCATAAATAAACAAACAAATAAGTAAATAAATAAATCTCATGCCCTTCTTTAATGCTGTATATGAAATTTTAAAGTACATGAAGGAGTCTCAAAGTCAAGGCATTAGCATATCTGGTATGCTTTCTTTTTACATAAACATGCACACATATGCCTATATATAGCTATTTTCTATTCTTAACTCCTTGAAAATTATTACTAGAAGGAAAACAGATACCTAACATAGAGAAAAGTTACAAAATAAGAATAAACTGCGTTACTGAATAATAAGCAATTAACTTTCTGATGGGTTATCAGAGCTATTAAAAGAGGGAGATTTGAACTGGGTTTTGGAGAAGGGTTGATAATTTGCCTAGTGAAAAATAGAGGGGCATTCCAATATAGAGGGAGTAGCATTTGCAAAAGTTCAGATTTGGAAAAGGAAATGTCACATTTGGGGACCTGGGCAAGAGCTGATTGTAACCTTCCTCCTGCCAGTTTCTCACTCTGTAAGGTGGGAAGATTTGCACCTCTGGAATTGTATTTGAGAAGGAGCTTTGAGTTCTCCATTGTGTTTTAATTCAAGACATCCCTTCCTGTTCCTACTTTTGTGCTCAGGGCTGTAATTTGTTTTTCTTTTTAAAATTATTATGAAATCAAATTTGGTTGATTTAGGTTTAATCACTGCCTAAGTTTGAGTTACTTCTGGTTAAAATCACACCTTACTTAAAAAGAAAAATTGGGGCTGGGGCAGTGGTAGAGTGTTGCCTAGCATGCACAAAGCCCTGGGTTCAATTCCCGGCACCAAAAAAAAAAAAGTTAGATTTTTCTGGGCATGGTGGTGCACATCTGTAATCCCAGCAGCTTGGGAGTCTGAGGCAGAAGGATTGCAAATTCAAAGCCAGCCTCAGCAATTTAGTGAGGCCCTAAGAGACCTAGGGAGACCCTGTCTCATAATAAAAAGACCTGGGGATGTGGCTCAGTGGAAAAGTACCTTGGATTCAACAGCTGGTACAAAAAAAAAAAAAAGATAAAGAAAGAAAGAAAAATTAAAATTGATATGCATTGTTAGCCCTGTGACCGATGGAGAATCTGTCAAGTGTGGAAATGTGGGCCATCAAACATGGTAGAGGAAACTAAGAGTACCCAAAGAGTTTGATACCTTTTATCCTTAGTTTCCTCAGGTGTAAAATGGAAATAGTGTTAACTATTTTTGCTTGACATTTGGTAGGATTAAATGAGATTAAGATCTATAAATCACCAACACAGAAAATGGTGTTTCCCTTTCCTCTTTCTCATGTTTTAACTGTAGCTCCCTTTTATTGAGCACTTACTATCATGCAGAGCATTGTACGTACATTATTTGATTGAATTGAACCCAAGATATTGGTATTATTTTAGCTATTATTACAAAGAATATGCAGTAGAGTCAGGATTTGAACCTAGATTTTTCTGACCCAAGTGTTTTAACAACTAGATTGTATGGCTGTGCTTCAACACCAGTTCTCCATCTTGAAAGCAAGAGCCTAGAAAATATTTAAACAGTATGATCATCCCTTTAAGTACCTCCCATCCTATAGACAATATCTATGTAGATATTGTCTATAGGATGGGAGGTACTTAAAGGGATGATCATACTGCACCCTCCCTCCCTCCCTATCTTATTTGCTGTACCTTAGGAAACAAGACTTTATGTCCCCTTGTGTGTAATGGAGGGGCAGCTGACTTGTAGGACTTTACTAAGAGATGTCGTCCAACTTTGGTCCCTGGAAAGAGTTTGACCAAGTTGTAAGCATGCTGATGGTTTAGCAAACAGCAAGCAAATTATAAATAGTTGCCTCTTGATGTGTGCTATTTTGAGCTGTTGAGATGGACCAGTTGAAGCTAGCCTGCTATGGCTTTGTTGTTGCCATAAGAATCTGGTGTTCTTATAAGCCTTTGGTGAAAGTCCTTAGGTAATTTGGGATTAGCAGTTGTTTCTGAAGCGGGAAGCTCACCTTAGCCCTGCCTTGGAGCAGAAGCTGTGGTTATAGGATAAGGGCAGTGACAGGTTGCAAAGAGGAGTAGAGTGTTTTGTTGAGATGAGGGTCCTCCTTTAGAGTTCTTCCTTCCTTATCACGTTGGGGTCATCAGAAAGTCGTATAGAGTTTGTGGGGTATATCATGCTTTCTTTTGTCTCCAGTTTGTAGCCTTGAGTGGAATAGACAGAGCCTTCAGATTCCGGTCTATTCTTTGAGACTGTAGAGAAGATTGGGGGATGAGTGGAGAGCTCTACTCCTTGCACTGGAGCCACGGCCTAGTTCTAGAGACCTGGTTCTGTTCTTTCTCTTTCTTGCTGTGTGAACCTTGGGTGCTCCTTTTTCTTCCTGGGCTTCATTTCTACTGGCTGACTAGACTGTGTTGCCTCTGAGGTTTTCTTTTACCTTTGACTGTTTGATTTTCGTAGAAAGATTTCTGGCAGTAAGGATACATTCTTTAATTGAAGATTATGATTCTTGAAGGCATGAGGTCTATTTATGTCCTTACCAAGCAACTTTTTGCTGCCTAAGACAAAGCTTGGGACTAGGTGAGTTACAAACAGATGGTACAGTGTTCTTTGTTGTTGCTTCTGTGACTCAGGGCCTTAGCACCTGTGATGCTATAGGTCAGACCCAGGCAGGGACTTGCCCTAGGACTGAAAACTGAAGAAGCTATAGTTCTAGTGGTTCAGGTATTTCTAGTTAGTTGAACACAGGAACCGCCTCTGGTACCTTGGAGTTTATCTGGAAGATACCCCTGCCTCCCAGTCTGGCTTTTAATGGCATGGGTTGAATACAGGGATGCTATCAATCCCCATGTTCCCAAAGATTCTAAGTCTGTGTGGTTGGGGAGGTGGAGTGGAATAGACCACGTGTTTCCTGATGGACTCCTCTGCTTGTCCCATCCCTGAGGCTCCCCTGGCCTGTGTATGTGGAGTTGAAGAATGACCCCCTCCCTCTACTCTCCCTTCCCCCTTCTAGTAATGGAGGCTATAAAATGTCTATTTACCCAAGACACCAGAACGACTCCTCTGTGGTTCCACTAATCTGGTGATTTGGTGCTTCTTTGGTCTCTCAGGTAAATACAGATTGAGTCTTTTTATAAAGGCATATTATTTCCCTCATTAAATGTGTGTCTTGGCACATGTGTTATTTACCTGATAGACAGTAATGGCTGCAGAGGAGCCATTGGTGTCTGTTGTGTAAATATGCTGTACAGAGACCGTCCTCCAGGGGCTGTGTTGCGCAGGCCTGTTTCTCCAAATCAGGCTGGCCCCAGGGCAGTCCATATTTACCCCTCTTCTGTCCCCTTTGGAGGACCAATCCCTTCATTTTGAGGAGAGAATCATTCATATTCCCCCTTGCTGTAGGCTGCTTACTACCTTTAATTTGTTAGAAGTAAAAGGAGGTCTGAGAATAAATGTGTAAATCTTGTTCCCTGATTAAAGATAGTTTGCAGAAATACAGAGAATCATAAACTGTTTCTTTTTAAGTTCTGCCCCTTAACTAAATATTCAGAGATCCAGTTGAGGTTGTAAACTGCGAGACTTATATTCTTCAAACCTGTAACTAAAGTACAAAGACATCAATATGAAAGAGAAGCCCTTCAGCTGCCAGGAGGTACAAGAACAGGTGGAATGTCATGTAGGGAGTGCTGAGGTGTTTCTTGAGTAGCTGTCTGGGGGCCTCAGTGCCAGTGAGGGGATCATGGAATAGGGGCTCTTCTGATGAAGACTCAACTTGATGGAGACTGTTTGGGCTGAGGGGATGCTTTAGGGCTCACTTTTGCCAAACTTGCTGCCAGAGGGTACACGGTGGGGAGATATCTCTCTCCCTCTCTCTCACCCTCCTTCTCTCTCCTTCCCTCCCTCTGTCTCCTTCCCTCCCTCTGTCTCCGTCTCTCTCTCTTTTTCACATACCACTTGTTCTGGTTTTTATTTTTTAGATCACATCATACACAGACTTTATTTATATTTTAGTATTATTTTTTATTTTGCAGTGTTGGGGATTGAACCCAGGGCTTTATGCATGCTAGGCAAGTGCTCTTCCACTAAGCTACACCCCCAGGCCTGCATATGGATTTTTAAAAATATTTTTTTTAAAGTTTGAAACAGTCCTAATTTACATAAAAGTTTTAAGTACAGCACAAAGAATTTTTTCCTGAACTATTTCAGGGTTAAGTTCCCAAACTAATGCCCTATCATCCTGAACACTTTGTATTTCCTCCAAGCAAGGACATTTTCTTAACCACAATACAACCATCAAAATCAGGAAATTAACATTAGTATGTCACCTCCATCTAACTCACAAATCCCATTCAAGTTTTACCAGTTGTCCCAGGAATGTTCTTTGTAGCAAAATGATATGGTTCAGAATCATGGATTGTATTTAGTTATCAAGTATTATTAGTGTCTTTTTGACTTTCCTTGATGTTCATGACCTTGACACATTTGAAGATTACAGGATGGTTATTGTGTAGATTGGCTCTCAATTAGGGCTTATTTTTTTTTTTTTTTCTCATGATTAGATTCAGGTTGTGCCTGTTCAACAAAATGTTGTAGAAATAATGCTTTGTTCCTATTGTATCTTTCAGATGGCATGTGATTTTAATTGATATTACAGATGATGTTTATTTTTGATCAGTTGATTAAGGTGATGTCTGTCAAGCTTCTGCATTATAAAATCATTTCCTTTTATAGTTAATAATCATTTTATGGAGAGATACTTTCAAACTATGTAAATATCCCTCAATTAACTTTAGTTGTATTCATTTATATTTTTTTGACTCATAATTTCCCTAGTTGATTCAATGTATTTTAATCCATTATTATCATTAATTATTCAGGGTGATTTTTCTGGTACAACAGGATTTTCCAGGCCTATTTTGTTCTTTTTCTGCCATAGCCCTGGAACCAGCCATTTCTCCAAGGAATTCTGGTTCTTTTTTTGGGGGGAGGGGGACTACTGGGAATTGAACTCAGGAGCACTCAACCACTGAGCCATATCCCCAGCCCTATTTTGTATTTTATTTAAGAGACAGGGTCTCACTGAGGCACTTTGAACTTGCCTCAGTCTCCCAAGCCACTGGAATTACAGGCAAGCATCACCTCGCCCTGCAACTCAGGTTCTTTTAATAGAGAATGGTATTTAGAAGCCAACTGAGTGGTGCTGCTTCCCCGCTCTTCTTTAGATGGAACTAGAAAATATTTATGTGTGTGAATATGTATATTTGTGTGTGTATGTGTATATATATGTAATTTGTATGTATACATACACACATACATACCTACTCATACTAAATATATCTACACTTAAATATCCAGGTCTAAGGCAGAAACAATGAGTTTATACTCTTACTGCCAATTCCAATCTGGCACCACCTATTTTCTCCTTTTTTTTTTTTTTTTTTTTGTACCAGGTATTGAACCTAGGGGCATTTAACCACTGAGCCACGTCCCCAGCCCTTTTTTGTCTATTATTGAGAGACAGGATCTCACTGAGTTGCTTAGCACCTTGCTAAGTTGCCGAGGCTAGCTTTGAACTCGTGATCCTCCTGCCTCAGCCTCCTGAGCCACTGGGATTACAGTTGTGCACCACCAAGCCTGGCACCCTTTTCATATTTTAACTACTTTCTTTAACAGTGAGAAACCTGGTTCCCATTATCTCTGTGTATAACCAGTCTCCCATTGCTGGCTGTTGCCCTGTTTCATTCACTCCTGAGTGCCTCTTTTATCCTGCTCATGACTCCCCAGAGTAGACTGCCCTGGACATGAATGCCTCCTCACCTGTCTTTGGCTCTGACATGCTGCACACCTTCCCACATCTTCAAGGATGCCCTTTCAGCCCTGCTTGGGCTCTGACTCTTCCCCCACACCTCTGCATCTCCCCTCCAGCTGATGTAGGCAATACCTTCTTCTGCTATAGGATTAAATTTTTCAGGAAGGGAAGAGGAAGAGCTATCCTCTTTTCCTGATTTGAACTGAACTTAGTTGTTAGAAGAAAGGAAGTAAGGAACCAGTGACTGTTGACATGTGGAGGCCTAGCCTTCTAATGTCTATTTTTAAGACTTTCTATAAGAGATGCCTTTTGATGTGGGTGAAATCAGGTGAGAAAATAAGGCCTACAGGCCAGAGAACCTCTAGCCATCCATGTGTTGTTCATGGGAAGGGATAGGGTGTATATAATGTGCTCTATGGGCGATCTGGAGCATTCTAGGGATGGAGGAAACACTGATGTAACTCCCCGAGGCTGCCTGATGCATTAATTAGACTTATAGGCTGGGGATATGGGGATCCAGGCTTGGCCAGGTGGGCATAGCCTACTGTATGATAGTAGTAATAATAGTAAGCTAATATTTATTCACCCCTTATGTCCCATACATTGTTGTTAGTGCTTTACATGTGTTGTTGCATTTCATTCTCACTTAAAGAGTGGGTAGTGGTGTTATTGTCATTTTACAGGTGAGAAATTGAAGAACAGAGCTTGCCCAAGGTGCCATGGCTATTAAGTGATAAAGTCTGAACTCAAACCTGGAAGTCCTCATTAATCATGATGCTTAATTGCCTGTGTTTTGCAGATAAGAGTTTATTTATGCTGCATATACTATAGACATATTGGAGAAGGTTAAAGATTTCAAAAGTCCTTATATGTGGTCTGATTTCAAGGGGTTAGAGAGGGACTTTTGATCCAAATTAGCAGATGGGTGTCTGCCATCTCAATAAGGTTTCCCAGTACTATTCAGGAGTAGGTGATGTGATAAGTTATTTTAGATTCTGGTTTTCAAAGGGATGTTGGCCCTTTTGCCTTTCCAAGAGATTCCATAATGAAACTCAAGCTAGCCTTTGTCACCTGGGTTGAGGAGGTTTGGCTACATTTTGGGGGAGACTATAAGCAAGTGCTGTGCATGTTCATGATCCATGAAGAACTTAAAATCCTTTTGGTTTTCATTCATTTGGGGAAATTAAAGACCTACACTAGCACATATCCTAACACAGGCAAATGATTGTACTCATTTAGTGAATCAGGAGAGAAATGGAAAAAAGAAGTGATAATGTGACATTGTCCTTTTTTTTTTCCCCCAGGTAATAGTGACCTCATTGCCTTTGAGTATGCTTTGGGATTCACAGTGTGCTGTCCCCACTACCTGATGTGGATAGAGCCAGGTGTTCACAGCCATTCTGAGGCAATCACATTTGGCTATGTTGAAATGGGGCCTCAAAAAGCATAAATTATGGTTATATCTGTATTGAGTGGTAGGATTTCTTGTTTGAGAAGTTGAAGGAAATTTGAGTGTTAGGTATAAAAGGAAGAAAGACAAAATTGTTGCTTTGTTCCTTATTTATTTTTTTGAAACTTGAGTTATTTGTGAGTAAAACTTAGGCTTTGATTTTTATATTTAGTTAGTCCTCTGAGGAGCAGACATACTGCAAATTTAAAGGAAAAATGATTTTTTTTTTCCCTGCACATGTTCACTCAGAAAACTTTACTAGACTTTTAGCAAAGCTCCCATTACTGCCACATCTGGGTTTTCTCTTTTTCCTTCCCTATTTAAAAAGTCCCACAGTCGTTCAGGGCCTTTAGGAGAGAGTGAGTCTGAATGGCAGCAAATGAGGAGGCCTGAGGCTGTTGCCAGCTGTGCTCTCCAGGCCCTGTTCATTCCCCCAGGGTGCTGCTTACCAGTGTGGGGGTTGGGAAGTCACCAGAATGTTGGGAGCAAATTCCCCTGGGATTTGCTTTGTTTGCTTTCACACTTTCACATTGGTGTGCAGAGATGTCAAGACACAGGACAACCCAGGTCAAATGGCATGTAACAGAGCTAAGGAGAGAGCCTTGGACATTTCTGGCTGTTTGTCGGGGTCTACTTAACTCCCAGGACTGATTGTGCAACTGGGTCACCTCATGTTAACTTTGGGACACTTAGCTTTAAAGTTAACTGTTGCCACCTGGGAAGTGACCACAGAATTTTTCTCTCTGCTCCCTCTTGAACTAGAGCTCAGTTTAAAGATGAAGGCCAGTGCTGCATGTTGTTTTGAGAATGATCTGGGAGACTCAGAGCTGTAATAATGCTGCAGGTGCTGGTTTTAGGGTCCTGAACTTTAGTAATGGATACCGTGATTTAGAAAGGGGCCTAGAAACCCCGAGGAGTGGCTCATGTTGCATGGACATTCCTGAAGACTAGATGGAACAAGGCCACAGTGGGAGGGGAGTAACCCAGGCTCTCTGTGTTTTTTGTTTGTTTGTTTTGTTTGTTTTTTTAACTTTCCTCCCCTAAGTTTTAGATGCTTCTGGATGTTCAATGCTAGCACCTTTACAGACTGGAGCAGCTCGATTTTCTTCGTATTTACTTTCAAGAGCGAGAAAAGTGCTGGGCTCCCACTTATTTTCTCCTTGTGGTGTTCCGGAGTTCTGCTCCATATCCACCAGAAAGCTGGCGGCCCACGGCTTTGGCGCATCCATGGCGGCAATGGTGTCCTTTCCTCCCCAGAGGTATCACTACTTTTTAGTGCTGGACTTTGAGGCCACGTGTGACAAGCCACAGATTCATCCTCAGGTAACTGTTGCAATCATTGCTTTAGAAGAGGTGGGGTGGGCAAGAAGGGAGGGAGGAGCATCTTGCTACCTGGGACCCAGAGCTATTTTCTCATGTCTTCCTGGGTTTTACCTGTTCATCTGGAGTTTCTGCCTAGGAAGAATGGCTTGGTCCAGGTATGCTAGGGCAAGGTAGACCTGAGAAGTCTCTGGGGGAAACTGGGCACATTGTTTTTTTCTGGTCTCAGCTTTTGGGAATCAAAATATTTCCTTCTCTTCTGTTCTCCTCTTTTCCTTTCCTTTCCTTTCCTTCCTCCCTTCTTCTGCCACTGCCACTTGTTCTTTTAGGGAGTACTATGGTAGTCAGCCTCCATATTGACCCCCCAGTGATCCTTACCTCTTGGGATTCACACCCTTGGAAGTTCTCCCACGCTGAACCAAGGATAGCCCTGTCTAAGCAATAGATTATAGCAGAAGAGACAACGTGTGACTTCTGAGACTAAGTTAAAAAAAAAAAAAAATTGCAGTCCACTTTGTTCTTTTGGACCACTTGCCCTGGTGAAAGCCTGCCACTCTGCTACATAGATACTCAAGCAATCCTGTGGACAGGCACATTAGAACTGAGGCTCTAATCCAAAAGTTACTACCAGTTTGGCAACCATGTGAGTGAGGCATCTTGGAAGTGAATTCACTAGCTCCAGTCAAGCCTTCAGATGACTGCAGCCCCAGTGAACATTTGACTTCAACCTCAGGAGAGATCTTCAGCAGGCCAAGCCACTTCCAAATTCCTGACTCATAGGAACTGTAAGAAGTAACAAATGATTGTTGATGCTTTAAGCCACAAGTTTTGGTGTATTTGTTATGTAGCATTAGATAACCTGAACAAGTACTATTGTTGATCTTTTGGAAAAGAAAATTTCTTTTGCTTGCTTTTTTTTCCCCCTTAGTCACCAGCTGGGTAAAAAGACCTTTTACCTTTAAAAGTTATGCTGCTAGGAAGCTTGGATTAATAGGAGAGAGACAACTATGCTGAATTATGTTTAAGTGCTTGGTGGTTGCTTTGAGGGAAGTGGTCAGGAGCCTATGTGGCAGTTCATTGCAATGGGCCTCGGGTATGCCTGGCTCTAGGACTGTAACTTTTCTCTACAGGGCTAGGTTATATAGTATGTAATTTGGGGATGCATAGATTTGTTGGTCTGGGAGCAGGTTACAGTAGGAGTAAGCAGGAAGAGGAGAAGAGGACCTTCAGCATTGGGTACTTTGGGGGTCCATTCAGAGATAAACTGGCTTTATTTCTCATGTCCCCTTCCCCCAGAAATGGGTCTGTCTTTAGAATGATAAATTATTTCGCCTAAAGCAGACATCACAACCCTTTTTTCCTTTCTCCTCTCCTCTTTCCTGTTCTCTGTTAAAATAATGGTGTGCCTCAGAGGCATTGGAATCATGCCTATGGAGGCTTTGGAAGACAAGCTGGATATGGATAATACCCTAAGAGAAGGAACTTTGGATAAAAGGGAATACAGCCTAGGAGTAAGCCACACTTAACTTTCTCTGACTTTTGTTCCTGCCTGTGCCGTAAAGTCTGATCTTTGCCTTCTCAAACTATTGGGGTTTCTCTGACATGGTGGGTGTGCCTGTGTGGTAGGTTGGGAGTTTTGGTTAAGTAGAGTCTTCTAAGTTGAGAATCAGAGAACCATGTCCTAACACTCCATTTCCCTTACACATTAGGTTTCAGTCATTGAATAAGCCTTAATGGGACAGGAATCTAAAATTCAAGACATCTCTCTTACATGTGATTCATCCCTCTTCTGACCCTTTATAATTGTTTGGCACCTCTGTTATGGTATTTGCTGCTTACTGCTTCCTCTAGGATGTGCTTATGGATGTGTGTTCCTTTATCTTTTCAGTTAGATTATAAACTCATAATTATGTAGCTCTGTTCTGATGTCCTGCAGAGGGTCTTGCCAGTGTTCCTGAAGATAGAGTCTAATTTGTGTCTCATTTGTTTTTTTTGTTTGTTTGTTCAGGTTTTTGTTTTTTTGGGGGTACGAGGGATTGAACTCATGGGCACTCGACCACTGACCCACATCCCCAGACCTATTTTGTACTTTATTTAGAGACAGTTTCTCACTGAGTTGCTTAGCACCTTACTGTTGCTGAGGCTGGCTTTGAACTTGAAATCTTCCTGCCTCAACCTCCTGAGCCACTGGGATTACAGGTGTGCACCACCATGCCTAGCTCAAAACTTTTTTTTTTTCTTTTTAAATACATTTTTTAGTTGTAGATGGACACAGTACCTTTATTTTATTTGTTTATGTGGTGCTGAGGTTCAAACTCAGTGTATCACACATGCTAGGCAAGCACTCTACCACTGAGTCACAGCCCCAGCCCCTCAATTGGGTTTTTAAGTGTCACCTTTTAATCTCTCTGTCAAACTATTATTCTTTTAATGTATCTATATATCTATCTATTACAGTGCTGAAGATACAGTATAGATTTATTTTTTATTTTTTTATAAATTTTAATATTTATTTTTTTAGTGTTCGGTAGACACAACATCTTTGTTTGTATGTGGTGCTGAGGCTCGAACCCGGGCCGCACACATGCCAGGCGACTGCGCTACCGCTTGAGCCACATCCCCAGCCCCATAGTATAGATTTAAATAGATTTATAGATTTAAATCACTGTATCACAAACTTTCTTCTCTTAGACACCAGGTCTTTCCAGATTCAGGCTAAGTTAGAACCTCATGCTGTTTACCAGGATCTGAGCCTGATTAAAGATTACCTCCAGAATCAATGAACCCTGATGATGTGATTCCAAGGGCACTTAAGGAATTGGCTACCCTGGTTCATTATTAGCAAAGCATTAGCTGTTGCTTTAGAGAACTCAGGAAGAAGCATTTGCTGTCTTATCTTTAAAAGGGGAATACGAATGATCTTGGAAATTATAGACCTGTTAGTTTACTGTGATTCCAGAGAAGATACTTGACCCGATCGTCAGATAATCAATCAGCAAACAGCTAGAAGAGCGTGGGGTACTGAGTAATAACTTACATGGGTTTGTGAAGAAGAGCAAATCTTGTCAGATCAATCTAACTTCTTGCTGTGACATAGTGATGGATTTGAGTGCATCTAGGGCAAGTGATAAATGTAATGTATCTCAACTTCATTAAGCCTCTACAATGCTCTGATCAACAGGTAGGAAGGTGAGTTTAGGGCCACACATCTATGTTGGACTACTCTTTGGATCACCCTCAGAAAAGGGATAGGCAGCTTAAGATCTGTTGTTATTAATAACTTAAAGCCTCCCCCCTCTTTTTTGGTGTATTTGTGTGGGGGTCTTCTTTAGGGATTGCAAGTAGCAGGCTCATCATAGGATTCAGGGAAAGCTAAGAAAATAGATTACAGAAATTTTTAGTTTCAGGTAGGACAGCATCCTTCTAGTGAGTTCATTATAGGTCAGGTTCTCATTAGAGCCTCTGTGCTGTTTCTTTAGGTCTTCTAGTCAGCTGGGAAATGGGGGAAAAGGATAAAGTGTGGATGAGGGGAACAAAAATCATTTCAGGCAAAAAAAATGATATTTAGTAAGAAAGAAGAGGAATGGACTACATTTTGGGCAACTGATTTCTCATCCATACTAAATAACTTCATCATGTGGGAGTAGTTGTTCCAAGGAGTATGATAATAACTTGCTCTTCATTTTAATCAGGACAAAAATAAATTTAAATGGAAATAGGAAAGTTTGAAATTTGAGATGAGAAGGAACTTCCAAAGAGAATAAAAGGCTAGAATGTTCTATGCAAGTCAGTTAGAAGGTCAGCTTTCCATAGTGCTCTCTCAGAATGGAGTGATGTCTCTCCTCTTGACAGATTCTTTATGGGTAAAGTTTGCCTGCCTCCTGTGGGTGGAACTGGGATCATGAATGAAAACCATCACAGCTCCTCTCTTGACCAGCTCCTAAGAGCTTTCAATACCCATGATCTCTGCCTAGTATACTTTTGATTCTTCTAGAGTACATCATGACTCTGGGTGCATAGGAGGCAGAAACAGGTTTTGGGCCAAGGCCCTTTGGAGGCTTGCATGGGCTCATCTGTCTCTGGTTTTCAGAATCCCTGAGTCAGCTTATTGGGACTATCCTCAAGGAATGCCATCATGAAAATCTAACAGGTGTAAGCTCTGTCGTACTTGGGTGAGTAGCAATATTGGTTATAAATATAGTAAAACATCTGGTATTTTCCATTTGTCATCATTTTTGTTGTTTATTTTTGTACTTTGTTCAACTAGGTGAAACTGCAGTGGTTGGTTTGCCAATAATAGGCTTTTGTGTTCTGGTTGTTGCACTCATTTTATTTGTTTTACATGTTTTGCTTCAGATTAACATGATAGGTGTTCCTCAAATATGAAACTATTGTTCATTGGAAAACATTTTTTCACTTAAATGTTAATTTAGATAGTTTATAATGTATTAACGCCTCTAAGTTTCAGGAACATAGCTCCTTTCTTGTTTTAGGAATTGTTTCCTGATATAGAAGTAGATTTTTATCTGGTTTAGGAGAATAGTGGCTTCTTTGTCCTTACTAGCAGGAGTTCACTTTGCTCATTTTGGTGTGGATGTGCATGGAATGATAGTTGTTCTGACCCTGAGGCCCAGAGAGCAGCCTGAAAGCTTTGGTGGGATCTTTAATTGTGCATCTTTAACCTCAGGGCAAGTTCTCTCACCACCTCAGTGTTCAGAAGAGACCAAAGTAAATGTAAGTGAGGAAAATGAGGTATAGGCCACAGCTCATGGGGAGGAGGAAGTAACCTCATCTGTCTGGACGGCTAGTAAGGGAGGGGCAACGCAGCTCTCCCCATTTGGGGAGCTGACATCCTGGCTGCTGCCTCCCTGAGTCCTCTCTGGCCGTCCATCAGGCTCCTGGGTACTGCTTTTCTCAATGCTCTACAGCAGCCCTGCCTACTGTTTTCCTTCTCATCTGTATTCAAGTGCCCTTAACTTTGGAGAAAAATGACCTTTGGGGTTGAAGTTTTCTAGTGTTTGGTCTTTGTCCACAGGGGCTTTTTTTTCCCCCTTTTTATAGAAACCTTAAAGAGACTCCATCTGCATTTCGAGTTAGAACTACTGAGTAAAAGAGTTTCTTTTTTATAGAAAATTGTCCAGATGCTAGGTTATTTTTGGAGGGCAGGATGGGGGAAGGGTTGATGGTGATAGAGTAGAAGGAATAATATAGAGAGGCATTTGGAGGATTTCAATATGACCTAGAGCTGAAACATCATTACAGTCTTTTGTGAAAGAGATATTTTGGAAAACTTTACAGGAAATTGATTAAGATCCCTACAAACCAAACTTTATCAATTCCCTTTCTGCTCCATTCAAAGCTGAAAGTCAGGAATCCCCTAACCCACCCCTTCACCTCCAAAGACAAACATTGTTCTTTGTTGCATGGGTAGCTTTTCCCCTTCTCTCTATTCTTGGTTCCTTCAGTCTCCAAGTAAACAGAAAGGCAGTGCCCTAGAGAAAGAACCCACCTTTTCCTTCCATTAAGCTTATCCCAGTAATAGCTCCTCCAAGTGGGACAGGTTGGGCCAGGCCTTTGAGCGGGAGTGCCCAGCTGTTGAATTCTGGTCCTTCTGCCTGTGGCCCAGTCAGCCTGCACTTTTTTCTATACAAACAGGCGAAGATGCTGACGCTATTCTTCTAAACTGGGAAATGAAATGCAAAACCGACGTTAATGTAACATTATGGTTGAGATTAAATGCACCAAAATCAGGAAATTCAAAGTTATGCTTCCCACAGCAACTATAACTCAGCCTCATCTGGCGTGTGTAGTATTTTGTGTTACTGTGGATGGTGTTATATGTTAAGACATTAAAGTTAACACCATAAGCAGAGCACAAAATGCTTGAGGGGGCTGAGTTATGACGACTGTGTGAGCCATAAGTGTTCTTGCACAGGCTTCCGACTCCTGGAATAATTTCTCCCCTGCCCATCAGACCAATTATTGCCTTTCTTTTTAGTTATATCTCTGTTTTAACACATCTTTTCTTCCAGGGTCACTATAAATGAATTCCGCTGTTGGGTATTAGTGCTGATGGTGGGAATGGGATGGCCCACTAGGCCCTTTTGTCCTTTTTGTCACTGCCTCCATAAATGTGGTGCTTTCCCCTCCCCTTCCACAGGCTGCTGTTTTCTGGTGGTCCCCCACAGGGATGGGCCTCCCCATAATACCCACCCTCCAACTCTTCCTACCAGCTCCTCACTAGCACACTCTGAATGGGAACAAGCATTTGCTGGGTCCAGGCCTTGGCAGTGTTGTAATTCCTTGTGAAAGCTGAAGGGCTCTTCTTTATTTGGAGCAGACACAGTATAGAGGTAAAACATACATCTCAGGACATGGAGTACCAATACATGGTGGTGCTGCTTTCTGTGTTTGCCATAGCAAGGCACCATGGAAGTGGGTTTATTTGCTTTATTCAGACTGTTTCTTCACCTTCTCCAGGGTTTATACCTTTAAGCTGCCATGGTGTATAGTTAGGCCATGGAGTTGCCTGGGGGTGGGACCAAGAATTTTCCTTGGGGAGCACTGGGTCACTGGTAACAAAATCACCACATAATTTAGTGTAAATCAAGAAACATCCCCCATAGCTTCTTCTTATCCTCTGACCTCCCCTGGGCTGAGACAGCTGTTGGAATGCAGATTTTGTTAGGCACTAGGCTTAGTTTGGTGTGATGAACAGCTCTAAAGAATAGGACCATTGATAAATGGTGAATGAAATCAGGGACTGTAAAATAACAGTGACACTGAGCTGCTTTTTAAAGTTTTTATTGGACCTGACAAAACCAACTAAAAGAATGGGGAGGACTTCATTGTCACCACCTTAGAGATAATGAAAAGACCT
This sequence comes from Marmota flaviventris, assembly GCF_047511675.1. Taxonomy (NCBI): domain Eukaryota; kingdom Metazoa; phylum Chordata; class Mammalia; order Rodentia; family Sciuridae; genus Marmota; species Marmota flaviventris. The sequence goes on along the minus strand of NC_092507.1, from coordinate 34,066,647 downwards.
ATTTTTTCTCTTGGGATAGCACCTATAGTGCTATAAAGACAAAAAATAGTCTTACCTTCAAGAAGCTCAGGGTCCAGGAACCTGTGACCATCATCAGGCAATATAATAATTATTATTACACAGGCAAGTATTGGTATAGTGGGGACACAAAGAATGAGAGTAATCAGCCCCATTTTCATTGTGTCTGTGTGTGTGGGGTGTGTGAATAGGTTTTATATTATAAGAAGTTTAGGAGACCCAGGAGGGCCATGTAGGCCGGAGGCCTCACACTGTTATAGCAGGGATAAAAGAAGGGGCTCACAGAGTAAAAGCCGGATGAATTGACCTAAGTCTGAGAAAATTGACCTTGCTTATAAGCTTGTTTGTAGGACAGTTGAAAATTAAGGAGAGGGAGAATGAAGACTTTGAACTTGGTGAATATTTCACTGTTGAGTTGGTTGGATTATCTATATCAGTTATATGGTATTTTTCATTTTCAAGATAGAAGTTCTTACTGGGGTATTGTGGGAATATGAACACTATAAGTGGCTTGAGAGAATTTGAGCCTATAAAGTCTGGGCAAAATGGGCGAGGGTCAAAGTGGAAATATGTGAGCTGAGGCTCTGAGGCATTGTCAGGGAAGCCAGTCAGATATCTCAGCTGTCATTGAAGTTAGCAGTTAGGTGGACTGGTAAGTCTCTAGGGAGAGACAGTAACTTGGGAGTGGCAAGATACCTCCCTTCCCTTATACTGGGAATTTGGATTTGGATCTGCTAGGACCCATCTTCAGTAGACCAAGGAGGTTTAAATCCTTCAAACAGTTAAACAGCTGGCTGGCTGACATTAAGAGCTGTGTGGAATGAAGAATTAATGAAGAGGCAGGAGGGTCTGGGTTGCAAGTAAAGATTGGAAAACGTAGAGGTGACTGGAGGGTGTGAATTGAGTGCTACCTCTGAGCTCCAGCAACAGGTGCTCAGCCATAGAAAGCAAGCCAGCAAGTCAGAAAGGGGTGGGTGGGGGAGTAAAGTCCAAAGGATTTCCTGTCTCCATTCTGTCTTGTCTTTTCTCTCCCCTCAACTGATTACACTTTTTTTTTTTTTGTAGACCAAGCTCAGTTGTTTGATGTGAGGAAACTGATATTCGAGATGCTTTCTCCATCTCTGTCTCATTGGAAGAAAGGATCCTGCATCATTTTTATTAAGATGCCATTGGGATGATTATTTTTTATCCTCTTATCCTGGGTGTTCACAGTACTTAAAAAGCCCCCACAGCCTTTCATTTATGTGATGAGTTTTGAGCTCCAGAATTGAGAATTGAGAGAATTGAGCCATAGCCTTAAAAGCTGGAGACAAGAGTCTTCCCAGATTGATACCCCGACCTCCCCACCCCCAAGTGTGCAGCAGAAGGATGAGCAGGCTGGCCCAGGCAGAGGGGGTTTGTTTGAAGTACATCCATAGACAAAGCCCTAATAGATAGCTGCTGAGAGAATAAGAAAGGAGACAGATCAGGAAGGAGACCACAAACATCAGGGAAGCTTTTATTCTGAAGTAGAGGAGCCTTGAAGTAGGCTACTGTTTGGATCCTGTTCTGCATGTAGTGGGCCAGTGAGAGATGTGGAAGGTCTGTGAACAGCAGAACAGTTCTGTTACATGAGAGGCTCTACTTCTCTTCTAGTGTGGTGGTCAGTGTCTAGTTCCTGGGGAGCCATTCCAGTTAAGGGCTGATCTGAGGGCTAAATGCTGGCAGAGGCTCTTATTTGGAGATGCTAGTATTGCTCAAGGTAAAGACTGCACAGTGCAGAGTCCATGGTGAGGTTGGGGGCAAAGTTAGTGAGCCAGAAAGGAAGTTTAAATGTGTTGTTGAATGGAAGGGAAAAAAATAGAAATAGCAACAGGAATTCATGGGAACAAAGAGGAAGATGTTCCAAGGGTTAAAAATGGGTGTAGAGAAACTTGTTTGAATGTATTACTTGAGAGAGATGTTAGAGGGCTGGACTAGAGCAGTGATGATGGAAATAGAAGTTATGTGTCATAGCCCTTAGGTGTGCTGGGAAAGAAAGAAAAGCATGAGAGCCATGCTCTTATCTAGCTCTTAACTCCCTTGGATTGTAGTGGGCTACTGGGAAGTAACAGGCACTGTTACTTCAAGAGATTGATAGGGAGTGGAGCTTGTTGTAAATGGGAGCTCAGAGTTTAAGATCCACATCAAAGAGAACTTACAGGGGGGCAACTGTTTCAGGTGAGATCCTTAGTGGTAGTATAGGCAGTAACCCCTCTAAGATCTGTTTGAGACACTTTTTGGCCATTAGACTAGAAGAGGTAGGTAGTTGTGGTTAGATAAGAAAAAAATTAGCTGGAAAACTTGGAATTGTTTTTGGCCTGGGGGGTACCAGGGATTGAATTCAGGGGTAGTCAACCACTGAGCCACATCCCCAGCCCTATTTTGTATTTTTTTTAGAGACAGGGTCTCACTGAGTTACTTAGTGCCTTGCTGTTGCTGAGGCTGGCTTTGAACTCTTACTCCTCATGTCTCAGACTCCAGAGCTGCTGGGATTACAGGTGTGCGCCACCATGCCCAGCAAAACTTGAAATCTTGCTCTCCAAAATTATGATAAAACAGAAAGCCCTGATTTGAGATTGTGGTCCAGGGACAATGTCTTCTTGTTCATAGGTACTTTTCCTGGCACTAGTAGCATTAAAAGGCAAACTGGTAAACTGAAAGGGATTGGTAGTTAGTTGGGGCTGGGAAAGGTAAGAGCTCATGAATGGGCTGAACCATGCAATTTTGAAAAAGTCTACTTTGACTGGAAAGGAAACATGACTAGAGTACCATTGTCAGGGGAAGCCCCCAAAGGAAGCTCATGGTGATGATGTAGAATTGGTTGTTGGTAACAATGACAAAGAGTCCCCAGGTTGGTGCCTCATGATCTGCAGGAATTTCTGTGATCCAGTTCCAGATTTGTGGCCAGTGTTAGAGAAGCATTTCTTAGAACTAGAAGTGGCAAGACAGACTTGATAAGCTCCTGACTTGTGTCTGAGAGTTCTTCATAGAAGAGGTATCCAAACCTTCTTTATGGTCCATTTGGACAGAAACAAGGTGTTCTTCTGGAAGTTTCAAAGAATAATATGCTGAGCACTGTGAAGGTAGTTGATGTCCAGGTCTGCTAAGGTGGCAGGCATCACCACAATGAAGAAACCTCTTGATAGCTCCCTAACAGAGATGTACAGCTTGCTCTATTAAGTTCTGGATGTGACATGCCAGTTTTTCTCCCTAAGCTCTTGGCATCAAGGAAGATGAAATTTGATGGCAAGAGCCAGGGATGGTTGGCAGATCTAAAGGACTTTCCCCAGGGGGGCTTAAAAGTGGCCAGAGTAAGGGTTTATTCTGAGAGAAAATGAGAGCCTTGAGTTCTGATTCTAACTTGGTCACTGTCTCTGTGGCAAGGAATGTAACATAGATGTTCTAGACTGTTACGCCTTTGCTATTCAAAGTATAATCTGTGAACCAGCAGCGACCACTTTACCTTATTAACAGTAGAATATCAGGCCTTATGCCAAAGCTAAATAGAATTTGCAGTTTAACAAGATCTTCAGGTAGTCTGAAGACTGAGAAATGCTATTCTAGTCTGAACCAATACTTCTGAAACTTCAGTGAGCATCAGAATGACCTAGAGAGTGGATTAAAACCAAGATTGCCCCCCTTTGCCCCAGCTTCTGATTCAGATAATCTGAGGTAGGGGCCAGAATTTGCATTTCTAACAAGTCCCTAAGTAATGAGATGCTGCCTATGAGGAACTGTGGTTTGAGAACCACTGACTGCCTTAACTTTCTCATCCATAAAATAGGGGAATAATTCCTGCCAGCTAATGGAGATGTGGGATCCCAGGAGCTAATGTGTGAGAAAAGGGTTCAGCGCACAGTGGGCAGGATGACAGACTGTATATTCTTGCTTAGTAGTTTGATTTTTTTAAATCTGTCATGTCAGCCCATTTTCTGTACTGACTTTTGGCCATCAGATGTGGACAGAAAAACAGGGAATCTGTGAGCTACCCTGTGGGGAAATATCAGCAGTTTCTATGGATGGAAATTACTGAGCAGGCCTTCCTGAATCCCAGCCAGCTTCTCTGGGCTCCTAGCCATGTTGCCTGACCAGAACTCTCTGTGTGCCTGAGTGAACCTGGTTCTGTCTTGATCACCTGTTACCCCCAACTCTTCAACCACAGCCAGTGAATTGTTAGGACAGTATTTGGATTGACTGGAAAAATGGTAATTCTCTAATCAAGCCTCTGATGCATCTTGTGATTCTGAGCAAATTACATGACTTTCCCCCAGCTCTTTAGGGGGAAAATAATTGACTAGGCATTGAATGCATGTGCCCAAGTCCCAGAGTGGAGACTTTGGGCCTCCAGAGTGAGAGGAACTGAGGAAGAGGCTATTCAATCTAACATGTTGGTTAAACGTGGACTCTAGAACTGGACTATGTAGATGTGAGTCTTATCTTCATCACCTGCTAGCAGTGTGACCAAGGGCAAGTTACTTTTACTCTTTACTGCCTCGGTTGCCTTATTGTAAAAGGCAGTTAATAATAATACCAATATTATAGAACCAATATTATAGAAAGATAAAATTAACTAATACGTGTAAGTGCTCAGAGCAGTGCCTGGCATATAGTAGTTATACATGTTGATACTTATTGGTGGGATTAGTACTTAATATTATTTTGACCCATGGCATTGTGGGAAGCTATTGGTGTACAGCAGGAGGCTGGAAGGCAGACCCTACTTTTCTGGAAGCATACTGAGAACCATCTAGCCCTCTATCAACATAGTGGATAGAGTCAGGGCACTGCCCAGAAAGATTTGTTTGTCTTCCATTGGAATGGTAAGTTGGGCTTAGTACCCTATTCTGTTTCCATGCTTGCCCTTAGTGCTGCCTTCAGGGGACCTCTCCTGCACACAACTAAGATTCGTTTAAATTAATTACATGACAAATATATGCAAGTAGCTACAAAGAAATCATTTGGTTGTTTATTGCCCTGAAGGGTCAGCTTCACAAAGGCCACTGATATCTGAAGTTATATATAATCAGGTATGTAAAAATGTTTGAACTGAAGCTGTTTCAGAGTCACCTGCATATAGAGGGAGACACAGGTGTGCACACCTCTAGGTGAGGATATGGTTTGTAAGGCTTTTGCTTCCCTTCACTTATTGATACTGTGTTGTTTTGAAAAATTCTGATTTTAGTAAAGGTAAATTACAGTTCACTCTGTATCTTCACCCTCTCCAATAAAGAATAGCAGTGTCTGTTTTCACCCTTGTTTCTATATTTTAACTGCTTTGGGGTCTTGGAGGATGGGTGGAGTGGAACATACAGGTGAAAAATCAGGCCTTTAAAGCTCTGATTTTGTACCATTCCTTGTTCTGAAACTTTGAGCATCAGCTCTCATCTGTCAAAGTGTAAATCAGCAATTAAAACCCAAACAGCCAAATGCCAAAGATGACCCGAAGCACAAAGCAACTGACAAACAAGTCCGGACAAATCGACGGGTAATTTATAAGCTTTGCCCTAAAATCTAATTATTTGGCAATTCGAATTTGCAGCCAGCCAGGGCTCGGCAATAAATTTAACCCGCCATAAATTATTTAGGAGCAGGCTGTGGTGTAAATCAAAACCACGAGTGTTTGTTTAAGAAATAAGCTCCTTGTGCATAAAATGTCTTTTTTTTTTTCCTCCAAGAGAGAAACTGTTAAGCAAACCATGCCCTGTTGCCCAGTGCAGCCCTTATTTCCACTGTCCAAAATCACCTTTTCCCTATGGCCCAGAGACCCCCCTTGTTCCTTTGGAGAAAGGGCAAGCCTTTGCATGGGATTTTTATTCAAAACCACCCATTTGGATAAAACTCATCTTGTGCCAGGTACTCCTTTTTCTGTCTTGAGGTGTGATGTTGCTTTTGGATTTTATCAAAACTTTTCAGTATAGGAGCAGGTGCGTTTTGGAATTTTTTTCAAACGGGAAGGAATAGATTAACTGTTACTGTCTTCAAATCGAGGAAATGCCAGTTCCTTTTTAGATTAAGAGGGAAAAGCCATGAAAAATGATCCACTCATTCTCTTATTTCAGATAGGACCATGGAAACATCAGCTCAGACAGAGAAGAATCTATGCTTTGGAAAAAAGGGCTAGAATGCTCCACTATTAACCATTGTCATGAATTCCAGCAGTCTAATCTTAGTTCTTTCTGCTTAGAATCAGTATTTTTTGTTGTTGTTGTTTTCTATGTATGTATGTATGTGTGTGTATATATATATATATATATATTTTTTTTTTCCCTTTTTGTTTTTTTTTCAAGAATTGAACTCAGGGGCACTTGACCACTGAACCACATTCCCAGCCCTCTTTTTTATATATATATTTTTTTTTTTTTTTTTTTTTTTTTTTTTTAGAGACAGGGCCTCGTTAAGTTGCTAAGGCTGATTTTGAACTGTGATTCTCCTGCCTCAGCCTCCTGAGTTGCTGGGATTACAGGCATGCACCACTGTACCCAGCTCCAAATATAATCTTATTGCTGCAGACAGTTGAGTGAAAGGGAATTTGAATACCCCCAAAACAACCTACACATTTATTTCTTATAATCTACTGAAGGTGAGGTGAAATTTCTTGTGAAATGCTGTTTCAGTTTTGTCCTCAGTTTATCAGTGGAATCTGGGGTTCCTAGTTGAGCAATTTTAAAGCACCTGGGTTTAAAACCTCTGTTTCAACTCACTTAAAAAGGTAAAGGTGAATGAATACTTGCCTGGTTTTTCTCTTTTATTTCTCTGTCTTCTCTCCCCTTTAGAGGATTTGTAGTTGGCATTTTATTGAGAGAGACAATAGTTACAATAGGTTTGAAACTTTGGATACTTGACAAATTGAAATTCTGAGGATTTTTCCTCAATTGTCAAGTTGTAGCCAGTTCCCCATCCACTACCAGCAGACCAATATTTTGGATATTTTGCTCTGCCCTTGGACAACCTAATGGTGTAGGTAGTTTGTAGGTGCTTAGCTATCCCTATTTTAGCACCAAAAGTCCTCTGTTCCCTGAAACCCTTGGCTGCAGACAAACTTGGTAGCTGGTTAAAGGTGAAACTGTAACTTAGTGGTTTGTAGCAGTTGAGGGAAGAAACCACTTAGGGATGAGAGAGTGGTTGATCTAGGAGAAAGGACTTTAAGAGTGTTATATATCTCTATATTGAATCCTAGCTCTGCCACTTGCCATCTTTGTCTTCTCAGGTAGATCACCCCTGTGACCTGTGGAAGGTCCCCTGAAAGCAGAGTGTTTTCTGTTAGAGCTAGAAAATCATGAAAACATCAGCTCAGACAGAGAAGAATTTATGCTTTGGAAAAACAAGCTGTCTTCCTCCGTCTTCTACTTGTTAGCTTCTTTGTATGTATGCTCAACAACATTGAGAGTGAGGATTGTGAACCAGAACAGATAGATCTAGGATATAAACTGAAGGCTCAAGGTTCTTGCCCTTCCTCAACTCATAACCTAGAGTCATCCATGCTGCTGCAACTATGTTGGAGACTTTTCAGTGGCAATTCTCTGGAACTTTCTGCCTGGGAATCCTCATACATTGTTGTTACAATTTGAGAACAGCCTCTCTTTCCAGGAGACAGTAAGACTGAGTGTAGCCCTTCATATTTAGAGAATCAGACTTTGTTGACCTATCAGACTCTGAAAGCTTGCTAGCCCTACTTTTTCCCATTTGGAATCTCACCTTCACCCCTTACTGGCAATATAGTCATAAGTAAGTGACTTACCTCCTTTGGGCCATAGTTATGAAAATAGGGATAGTAATGATTCTATTCCCACCTTGTGAGTTGTTCCCTTTTGGCACCTAGCACAGCATCTGCCACAGAGTACATAGTAAATGGAAGGATATAAGATGCTTTTGTTTTTCACATGTCCTGGAGATTGTTGGAGATTGACTACTCTGCATCCTTTTCACAGATTTTGAGCTTCTCAGGGAGAGGTACCACTTCTCATTGTATTTATCTCTATGTTTTCATCTAGTCCCTGCTTGGTAAATAGTCGGTGCTAAATAGTATTGGTTTATGACCTACTGATGGTGTGGATGACATGAGAAAATGTATGTGGAAGCACATTTTTGTAAGTAGAAAAGCATAACACTTTGTATGTCCCTCCACTAAGGTATTTATCACAATGTACTGTTCATTATTTGCTCACTTATCTTTTACATTCACTAGTTCATGTACTTCTCTAAAGCAGAGACTATGTCTTATCTCTAAATCACACTCCAACACTTCATGATGTCAGTAGGTACTCAGGTAGTTTAATTGAGTGCAAATGGCATATGAAGATAAGGAATTGTGAAGCTGTTATTAGGGGCAGGAAAGAGGGCTTGTAAATACAAACTGGCTCCTTTTTCCTTTCTGGTGCTGCCATTGCCCAAGTATTCAACTGTTCCTGAAAAGAATTCTTCCTTGGGGAATGATGAAATTGGATGTGGGGAAAAGAGAGGGACAGGGATAATAGTTTCATTATCCGAGCAACTGAACTTAGAAGCTGGGACCTGGGCACATCTTCACAAATCCTTGGTTAGAAATGATGCTATCAACCTGTAGTATTGGGATTATGTCTCTGATCATTATCAGCTAAAAACTGTCAAGGAAGTGTTTGGCATGACTTAGGTACACTTGCTGTAGTGACCTCCGTTTGGTGCAAGGTAGGCCTCCTCTTGCGTGATTGGGATGTTGGGCCCAATATTTTCAAGTCTGTACTTGCTGAATGGTATGGGAAGATAAGAAATACATAAGTGAGGTCCTTTCTGCTCTGACTTCTCTGAAGGCTTTTTATCAAGAGCTCTTCTTTTGCATCTTCAGTGGCTTAAATGAATATGCCAATGTGCAGGCTCATTGTTAACAATTCCTGTGCAGCCAAAGGGCTCCTGCAGTCATGTTTTGAGACTGGCTCTTGAAAGTCCCTCTTGTTACTGGGGAATACTCCTGACTGATGGGCTAGCAACATCAGAAAGGTGTGTTTATGATAGGCCCAGTCTGATGTGTCCTGGTCGGTGGGTCCAGGCACCAAAGGGGTCCATGCCTTTTTCCCCACATGGAGCTGAGGTGGCTTGTTTTTTTGTCTCAGGGAGGGTGGCATTGAGTTCAAGCACATTGATCAGCTCCATTTCCCTATAGGTAAGGAAGCCAGCAGGAGGGAAGTTTGAATACTAACCTGCAGTGGGGAAACCCGAAGGCCAAGTTTTTAGGGAGTCTGTTGGGCATGCTGACTTAGGGCTGGTCAGAGCAGGAGCTGGAGTATGTACAATTTTATAATAAATACTAATGAAATTCCAGGTCTATAATAGCATTTCAGATACCTAAAACAAACCATGTGCTTGTAAAAAAGTGGAAAGAGATCAACTTTAAGCCATAAATTCTTGGTAATAGAGGAGTTTTTTTCTATTTATGTTTGATAGATATTTTTGTTTCCAGAGGAATGTCAACTCCTAATTTCATAATGTATCATGGGCTTAAGAAAATTGAATTTAATAAAAGCCAAAGATGAATGGCATCCTTAAAGGTCCCAACACTTGTCTTTATTAGCAGGACAAACTGCAGGTCTCCAAACACTGCTTCTCTCAAATGAAAGTTTAAATGAAAAGTACAGTTGTGTCACAGGTTAAATTTCATTGTGGGCCCAGCTAACATTGTTAGTGAGGAGCTGGCTGTATTTGTTTCCTTAGACACCAGGGCAGCCAAACTCACTAGGCTATGGGGCTCTTTCTATTGGGGGAAGTGTTTCTCCTACTTAGTGGAAGGGAAGAATTTGTGGAAGGAAATTCAGGAGTCAAATGAGCCCAACTCAGATGGGATGCACTTCAGAGTTGGCTCTTGGAAATCTAAATATCTTATTTTTCAGGGAGACCAGTGTGTATGTTGTGTATGTGTGTGTTCACGTTTGTTTTTCAGAGCAAACTCCTTTCTCTCTGGGCTGCTTTGTAATGCTTTGTGGGGAACAAAAGGCCTAGGGAATTGAAGAATGAGTTTTCTTTTCTCTTTGCATTAGGAGGAGAGAGCTATCACTAAGTCTTAAGCAGCATCCCAGGCCTCCTCCTCTGTCTCCCCTCTGCCTCCGCCTTGCAGCTATTTTGCCCTTCCTATGCTTGGCAATAAGCTCCTGTCAATTTCCCCATCTTTGGGGATCAGCCCAGAGAGATCAGGCAACCAGAACCTTTGAATTTCTCTGGCATGAAATCTGACTGCCTTGATTTGGTTTTTCATTCCTGCTGTTATGTGTTGGATTGAAATCAATGCTTTAAAAAGAAGCCCAATATTAGCGGGTATGTTTTCAGGGGAGGATACGTGGTTTCCCTGGGACATCAGGAGATGACTATTTCTCTTTTTGTTTTCCCACCCATCCATTTTCCCAGTGCTGTCAGGTGTCATCAGCCCCTCTGTCGCTTCCCCAGGCTGTCTCTGAAGAGAACCAATTGGCCTTGATTTCAGAGATACTGAAAAAGTGCCCTCTAGAATGGGGGTTCAGAGGCAGGGATGCTGACTGTTGGGGCCACTGAGTGAGCAAAGCCCCCCTTTTCTCTCTGCAGTGGAGGCCTTTTCCACATGCTAATTTGACTTGGAAGATTTTGCTTTTATTTATTTTTTTTATTATTTCCTATTTGTCTCTTCCAGATGTTTTCAGGGCAGTTTTTTTGGTATGTGTGTGTGTGTGTGTGTGTGTGTGTTGTAAACTAATTCCATTCATGTTTTAAAAATTTATGAAAGCGCTAATAAAAATGTCAAAGTGGTAAAAATGTTAGCTTTTCCTCTGCTTTGATTAAATTTTGCAAACTGTTTTTGAATATTAAAAAGCAATATTTTTTTTTATTCTCTCTTGTTGTTTTCCCTCTTCTCTCTGGTGCGCGTGTGCTCTCCTGCCCTCTCCCCCCTCTGGTGTGTCCCTCCCTTCCCAGGAGCGATGTATGAGACATGCTGCACAGCCAGCGTTCTGCAAGCCTGTTTGCACACCAGGACCTTGATGCTGTGCATCTCTATTAAATAACGGAGACAAATTAATCTTAGAGACACCAAACAAATTGTCACTCCTCCTCCTTCTCTTCCATTACGTTCAAGTGGACTGGGAAGGGCTGGCTAAGCAATTGGGCGAGGGCCGGTTGGGGGTGGATATAAGAGGGGGAGCATGTACTGCCTGAAAGAAAGGTGGGAGGCACTAGCTCCTATTACTTGTCTTCAGTTTTCTGCTTCTCTTGGTATCTCCTTTGGCTTTGCTTTATTTATTATTTATCTTTCTTTTTTTTCCCCCTCATAAAAACTAAAGAAACAGCTCTGTTTAAACTTCATGCAAGGAAATCTCTGAACTGGTCTGATGGCTGATTGTCTATATGGCAAGAGATCCAGACTCATTCCTGGACAGGGAACTTGGAAAAAGGAAGGAGGATCTCTTTTTAGCAGGCCTCTGCTAGAGAATCTGTTGGAGAAACTGTGGCGGATTATACCACTGTCTTTCTTCCCCTTTCCAGAAACAATGGAGATGAAGCATGTATTTGTCTAGTCCAAGGAGCCTGTGAGGCTACTAGCAGTGGGAGGGTTAGGACTATAACTATGCTGGTGCCATCTTGTTCAGCCTTGGGATTGGCCTGGAAGGAGTCATGAGCCCCAAACATTCATTCTTTCTTAAAGAGTTATCATTTGAAATGGTTGATTAAAATAACTTAACTTCCTTTTCTGTGTTTTTGGCATTACAGGAAATCATCGAGTTCCCCATCCTGAAACTAAATGGCCGGACCATGGAGATTGAGTCCACCTTTCACATGTATGTCCAGCCTGTAGTTCATCCACAGCTTACCCCCTTCTGTACAGAGGTAAGGGCCCTGGAGTTGAGTAGCAAGGGCTGCTGGGAGAACTTTGGGATTATTAGTGCTCAATATAGGCCACTTAGGGAAAACTTAGGTCTGGTTAGTAGTTAACGCAAGCACATCTTTTGGGCCTGGCAATTAGCTTTTCATAAAGTTGTGACTCCACTTGTGCCTGGAATTCTAGGGAGAGCAGTAGCACAACCTAATCTAGCTTCCCCAACATTTTCCCTTCCTTATCATTCCTGCTTTTCCTGGCGACTGGGCAGTTGGAGTCTGGGATGGTATTTCTGGGTCACAGATTCTTTCTAGTTCTATTTTCTTTAGGGTCAGTTGGCAAGAGGTGAAGATTTCAGCCACTTGGAAGGAAATGTTATGTTCAGGTTTTCTTAGCTTTCTATCCTTCTGTAAAATGATCCTGTATGGAACATTGGTTGAACTTGTGGGAAGCACACGCTATTACCAAGGAAAGAGAAGACAGGCTGGCCAAGGCTGAAAGATCCTTACCCTGGCTAGTACTGTACTGGCCACCTTGTCAGCAGATTATACTGACCCTGTTTTACAGATTATAAAACTGGGACTGACTGAGATTTTGAGTTTTGCTGAAAGCTCAGAAGAGCCATTGGCAGAGGGAAGGAGCCCCTGAAAGTTCTGACCTCCAGTACAGTGAGGAGAAGCCTTCTGTGGATGCTTTCCCCTATGACATGTCATGTTTTGCATCCTGCGGTGGAATCATGAGTCAGATACATGTAGTAACAGAGGTGATGGGAAAATGTGAATGTTCTGGGATCTTTTAGGAGTTTGGCACTGAGGTATTAGAGGTTGTGTGCCTTCATTTAGAGACCTACGTCCTACCTGTGAATGGAACAGGAAGAGAGAAGTTCTTGAGTAATCCCAAACATCTCTGGAGTGGAGTAGGCTGCAGGGGGGCCTGCTTGATAGATAGAGTTGGGCATCTCATTGACCTCTAGATTGACAGCCAAGGTGCAAGGTCACCTGGACTTGATGTCAGAATTTGCCATCCGTGGCAGGTGTCTGGTCTCTTAAGCTTTTTGTTCTAACTAATGATATTGAGGTTTTTCCTTATTTTTATCTCCTGGTTTCCCTGCTTTCTCCTGGAACTCACCAGAGGTAAGTTCCAGGAGAAACTAATGTTTCCTTTTGGCTCCTTTTGAAAAAAAAAAAAAAAAAATCTCCATTTTAATATGGTAAAAATTCTCTTCCTTTTGGGAAGGGAGGGAAGCCAATCACCTGAGCCCTCCATTGGCTCAAAAGTCTAAAGTCTTCTCGTCCTATTCTTCATCCTCTGTGTGAGGCCTATACCTTTTGGGCTCCAGGCAGACTCTGGTTTTGGAAAGGTTACTGCTGGTTTGGGACTGTTTACCACCATTGTTCCAGAGTATCTAGAGTGCTCAATATAGGCCACTTAGGGAAAACTTAGGTCTGGTTAGTAGTTAACGCAAGCACATCTTTTGGGCCTGGCAATTAGCTTTTCATAGAACATATGGGGACCAGAGAGATTTTCACCAGAGCAGGGCTGCTGCTGCTGCTGTTAGGAGGAGGGGAAGAAACATTGTGAGAATGTGAGGAAAGTCATGTTTCTTCTTTCTAGACAGTTTCACCCGAGGACATACATGCATAATTTGAGGGGGAGTAGGAGTATGGTTGGGATATTGCTATAAAGCCTGTTTGTGAAATAAGATTATGGTTGTGTTGCTGGCACTGGGTCATTTTGTCTCGGGCTTCAGAGCTCAAAACTCTCCATGACCTGGCCCCTGCTTTGTTGTCCAGCCTCATATCTCCTTGCTTCATCTCCCACCTGGCTCCTGTCACCCAAAGGCTGTCCTTCTATAGTTCATGTTTGGACATGGTGGTTCCTCTGCCTGTACACCACTGCCGCTCTCCTCCCTCTACCTCCTGCTTGTCTTCTAGAAGTCTGTAAATGGTCACCTTCCCTGGGAAGCTTTCCCTGATCCCAGCCTGGGTTGTGCTTGCCCCAGCTTTGCGCTGATCAGACACATTATACTTTTAACTATCTGTCTCCCCACTAGACTGTGAGTTCCTTGAGGACAGAACTAGACCTGATTCATCTCTACCTCATCATTAGGGTCTGATACTGAATAAACACTTGAAGTATCTTCTGTAGATAGACAAATGTTGTCAAGGAGTTGTTCCCATCTCCCCCAAAAGCAACTGTACTCCTGACTTGCTCTTTTGAGTAAGTAAAGTCTTTTTGGAAAACTTCAGATTATCTAAATATCGCTTTGTCTTCATATCAGGTAGAGCTGTATCACAGAGAGAAGCATAGACATAGGATGGAGGCTGTTCTGGAATTTCACCCACCCTGACAGTAGCTGCCTTTATGGGAAGGGGTGGAGGTCATTTTTTATTAGGAAGTGTAACAACCCCAAGCCCTTTCAGATGGTATCCAAGCTGCTATTCTGGTGGGATTTTCTCTTGTGCACAACAAGTTCTTATGAACCCGAGCTTGTGCATGTGTGTACATACACGTGTGCACACACACGCATGTGGCAAGTACACAGGTGAACACAATCTTGTGTGAAGAGAGACAACAGGAAAAAGAATTCTCCCTTGGGTGCTTAGCCCACATACAGACACTCTTACTTCTGAGGCTCCGTGTAAGCCTTCTTGAGATCCTTTCTTAATTCCAATTGGTAGTCTGCCTGGAGACCCGGTTCTGACAGAGATAGGATGAGCTGTGTTTCATTCCCTCCCAAGGCCTTTCCTTACCTTGAGAATCTGCTCCAGCACATCAGCACATCTCTGTCGCTAGCAGCTGGGCTGCTTCATAGTTCTTGACCATGTGCAGTCTTTGTTGTTGTTGTCATGAAAAACTAGAAAAATACTCATTTTGCTAAATGCCAGTGAAGGGCTTTTGTCTTGCACCTGTACTTAAAAAGGGTGAGATTTATTGGTCTCTTTGTCTGAGGAGAAAGAGTAGGTTTTATTATCAGATTGTACACCAGAGACAAGTGCTTATGTAATCAACAAACTGTCTTGGTGTCAGAATACGATTGTGTTGGAGATAAACTGTGAAAGGAGAAAGCACTGGATGCTGACATGCTATTGGCAGCGAGTTTCCTGGGCTGCTTCCTGTAGTTGCTAGTATTTAAGAAGAAGCCAGATCATCCCTAGACAAAGCCCTTGTGTGGGTAGGGGATCTCAGTAACCAGCCATGTTATCAGTCAGGGTCAAAAGCCCCTCGCTTGTGGTTTCTGAGTCTGGAGAAGTGGGAGTTAATCTGTAATCCCTCAGTGAAAGGAGCCACAGAACACGCATTAATTCTTTCTCTCACCTCTCCTGCTTTAAGTGGTTAAGGTCTCTGAGCTCTGTTTAGCCTGTGAGCCCTGGTTCTCAGCTTAATAATACTTGGCTTTGCTCTAGTACCTTTCATTGTTAGGATGTGAAAGCTTATTACAAACATATATTAACCTAAGTAGGAATGGGCTTAAACTGCAGCAGGAAGGATTTAAGTTAGGCCTAAGATAGAACTGCCCAATATTTATTTTATAAAATTGTCTCTCTCCCTCACAGTTTCTTTTTTTTTTTTTTTAACATAATTTTTTTTTAGTTGTAGATAGACACAAGATATTTATTTATTTATTTTTATGTGGTGCTGAGGATTGTACCCAGTGCCTCACACGTGCTGGGCAAGTGCTGTACCACTGAGCCACAGCCACAGCTCCCACAGTTTCTTATATAGGTGTTACAGTTTGTCAGTATTAAGTAGGGGACTAATTCTCTTAATTTTACCTCTTCTACATCCAGTGCCTTCACAGCACTGACAGAGATAGGATGAGCTGTGTTTCATTCCCTCCCAAGGCCTTTCCTTACCTTGAGAATCTGCCCAAGATAAGCAATGGGGCATTAGGCCTTCTCCTAGAAGACTATGTCTGATTGAACCAGTATATAAGCCCCTGTGTTTCTGAGGGTCAAGTTCAGATCCTTTAGGAACTCAGCTGTGAGCATGCCTGGCTGGGTCACAGTGAAAATGCTTATTCTATGGGAAACATGGGCAGAGAGAAGCTGACCTCACCAGGCTTCTCCTAGGCTGGGATTACTGATCATGGGAGTAGAGTTCGTGAAACCCCAGGATGCCAGAGCCCTCCCCCAGCCCAAGATGGGAAGAGGTGGGCCTTGTCTATAGTGAGGAATCTTGGAACAGGACATCTGAGTAGATCTCCAGTTTTCCTTTTTGGTATAGTGAGTTTCTTACCCATCTATAATTTTCCTGAAGTCCAGGGCAGGTACTTGTGGGGTACATGGGTGGGGACCTTAGTCCTGTCTGCAAAGGAGGGTCATGGAAAAGAAGGTTCACAGCTACTCCCACTTCTGAGAAAGCTCTGGGTGCAAATGTCAGCCTTGTGTCTAGTCGAATTTCCTGGGGCAAGGTCAGAGTCACTCCTCTTGGCTCCCACCAAGGGTAACTCAGATGAGCTGTACCTTGAAGGGCTTCAATTCTCACTCACACAGGGAGCCAATGGAAGTGGTGCCAAGAACATTCCAAAGTCCCAGCCAAGGCCATGGAAGAATTTGGCAGGAGAGAAGTTGGGTCAGAACTGGCAGCGATGGTGCCTGGGTATCATTTACTAATCTGGAGAGTGGACCTGGAGTTAAGATCAGGCCTACTCCTGATTCTCTTTTGCCCCTACACGCCTGAGACAAAATAGGACCTGCCTGCTTACTGTGTAGCTCTGGAAGGTGGACAGGCTTAGGGTACCACTGGGTGGAAGAGGGGGCACCAATGAAGAATGCAGATTCCTCTAAGGAAGGGTTATGTTTTCTTCACTGCTAGATCCGTGATTCCTAGGATAGGGCCTAGCACATAGTAGATGCTTGGGGAATAGTTATTGGCAAAATAAAAGGAAAAGTCGTTTGTACTCCCAAGATTAAAGTGGCTGACCCAGGACCACCTCCCCTGCCCCCCACAGTTCTCTGAAGACCCGTCTTTTCTTTTCCTTGACTCAGGCCCTCCCTCTGCTGGGCAGTTCTTTGCTCTCCCAAGCAAGGAAAGGGTGTGGAGGTGCCAGCCGGGTGGGCATGCTGTGGGTTAAAGCCTTGTGAAACAACAGCGTAGTTAATCTTTCTAATTTATTTTCCTTTTAGACCATGGGAAGTCTGTAGGCAGCAGCTGTTACCCAATTAAAATACAGATTAATATAAAAACAGTTTCTGGAATATAAAATAGAGTGGCTGTGTCCTTACACTTCCTTAAAATACCACCTAATAATGACTTGATGAACTACAGAATCCCACCTAGAGGAACTCAGCATTCTTAAAATGAAAATTTCTTCCCTAAAAGGTGTGTATTACCATTCCATGTAAGTCACTATGAGAAAATAACCTTCCCTCTTAGAGCTGGTGGTTTCTATGAGTTGGGTATTTTGAATTCATTAAATGAAATTAAAGTTTAATTGGAGTTTTAAACCCCTTCCCCCACTGGAAAAAAAAAAAAAGTTGTTTCCAAGCAAGCTTGAGATACTACTCTTTCTGGAAGTAGCCAGGGGCACGTTGGGCCCATGATTTTTGGCTGATTTCTAACCGATGTCCAGGAGAGGGGTCCTCATGCCTCAGATTCTTGTAGGCAGTCTCTCCCTAGTCTGTGCTTGAGGGATATTTTTACTTAAAAACAAAACAAAACAAAGTAGAAGAAGAAGCTTGTTTGACCTAGGAGGAGCAGGGGCCTGTGAGCCAGATATTTTCTAGGCCAGATTCTGTACATCAGGCTTTTGGTCTTAGTTTCCTCATTGGTTATAGGCGCCTCTTTTCTCTTTGGCTCATCAGTATTGAGGACCCAGGTGTGCAGGGTGAAGGGTAGATGCCTGTGGGGCTTCACTGGTGTGATGGAGAGTGTGGCAGGGGTGAGTTCTGGACATGGAGGCTCAGAGGAGGGGGACTTGAAACCAATTGTGCCTGTCCTGTGCTAGTACCCCCCAAGTTTTACAGGAACTTCTGTGAAGCTTGGAGTTGAATTTACTTCAGGCTGTATTTTGGGGGAAGTTATTGAGCCTTTTGAATACAATAGAAATTTAAAATCTTTTTTTTTTTTTTTTCCCAAAATGAAAGCTGAAATGGGTACGAGATACACCCTGTGTTTAGAATATGTTTGTGTGCCCCCATCTTGTGGGGAAAGCTTACACAGTGTCCTGGACTTTTTATTTTTAAGGCTCCTAGTGGATTCTGAGCTGGAGACAGTGTTGGGTCGGAGACCTTTACAATAGAAGGAGAAAGAAAGGGAAGGAGCTGGTCCAGCTTTGAGTCTGTGTCCTGGTTTTCCACCCAAAGGCTGTTTCTCTTTCTTTTCAGCTCACCGGGATTATTCAAGCCATGGTGGATGGTCAGCCAAGCCTGGAGCAAGTGCTGGAGGTAGGTTGAATGACCTTTAATTCCTGACCTCTGACCCCTTCCTGCTTCCTTACTCTCCCTCCCCTCCTGAGAATGTAGCCGTGTAATTTGACTATGATTATGGCTTGATTAGAATAACATTTGCTGTCACATCAGTGACATGCTGTTGAGAGTATTGAACCATTGATCTGTCATCTCCAGCTGTTCCCGTCAGGGTTACTGACAAGATGTCCGAGTGCTGCCAGGAGTCAGGAGAAGGGCCCCCACCCTGCCTGTCCTCTGGCCCTGCCCTGGTGGCTCTGGGGCATCCTGCACTGCACCCAGGCAGGCGTGTAGGGGAGCTGAGCTGTGTCACTGGGGAACTAGCCCCGGGGACTAGAGGTGTTTTTGTTTAGCTTTAGCTTTGGCTTCTTGTGGCATGTGAGCACTTCATTAACTCACCCAGAACTCCCCATCGATGGCTTTTGTTTGCTGTCAGCTCCTCCAGGAGCTGCGGCTGGGCCCGCCTACCCCACTGCAGCTTGCTGCTGGATGCCTTGTGCCTGTCAGGGGTGCAGAGGCTGCGCTGGGTAATGATTCCTAATCAGAATAATTACAACAATTGCCTATGTGAGGAAATCAAATTAAAGACTTTAGAACCCTTGGCAGAGACCACACTTCTAGGATATTTTCCTCAGGGAGCTAGAAAAGGTTAAGACGCTGTTTTTTGTACCCTAGCCCAAGGGAATAAGGAAAGATGGTGCTTGGTCTTAGGTTACCTATCCCCTCCTCCTGTCTCGGGGTTTTCTGATGGGGGGAAGTTTCTAGGGGGAGGGGAGAGAAAAGGCCTGTGGGTCTCATTAGGTGCTTTTATTCATTTTTAAGACCAATAAACCCAAAGCTCGGACATAATCAATGCTCGGGAAGAAGCCACATATTTGGAGGCATAGCAAACTAGCAGGGCATATTTGCCTGGGAGGTGGACAACCTTGAGGAAGTAGGGTAGTGGCAGGGCAAGGGCACCAGATTCCTCCCATTAGCAGAGAATCCTGTCCCATGGGAAGAGAGAATTTCCTTGGGCTCCTCAGGATGCAACAGGGTCAAGAGGAAGGTATAGTCTCCCCTCAGTGGTGGCTTGTACTCTTGTCCTCTGATTGGGTCAGGGTTTGGGCACCTGCAGTAGACTGGGAGAAGGTACTCTGGGAAGCCTTCTGACCCCGTTGACTTATTTTATTTTATTTTGAGGGGAGATCCACTGCTGTAACTGAGGGAGCTCCTCAGCATGGGCCACTCCCTATAAGACCAAGGAGAAAGAGGCCGATCCTTCCCTGTGTCCTAGCCAGCAGCATCTCCAGGCAGGGCCTGGCCCCTGTGGGAGGCCAGGCCAGACAGCTTTTCCTGGGAATGTCTGTGGCTGGGATTCTGTCAGGAGAATGCTTGCTGTGAGCCAGCACCAAACCAGGGCTGTTGAGATGCAGGGCGTTTTGTCCATGCCCCCAGTTGATGGGGAGATGTAGTCTTCAGGAGGGAACCCTCTGCTAACCCCAAGCCAGACCCAGAGCAGGGTGCTTAGAGGATTTCTCAGTCTTGCCCAGAAAGCTATTTTCTGACACTTCAGCATACTTTGTGGGTGAGAAGGGAAGATTCCTGGCATCAGCTTGAATAGAAAGTTTCTGGCAGGACAAAGAAACTAGACGGGTCCCATTAACCCTGAGTTGGTTATAGAGCTAAAGCTAATTTCTTGTCCCAACCAATGTCCTGAGCAGGCAGCCAGCAAGAGGCTTGCCTGGCTCGTTTATTCTAAGTGGAGCTCAGGCTAGGCCCTACCAGGCTGTCAGTAACTGAGAAGCCAGAGCCAGCTGATTGGAGTTGTCTTGGTGGTTCCTCTAATCCTTTTTTCATTCAGGCATAGCAGGCAAGAAGGACAGGCCTGATTCCAAATGTAGTATTACTTCTTTGGACTTATGCTGCACTTAGTGAGCACCTTTTGTATAAGTGAGTATTAAGGGCTTCTGTCTCATGGTGGTCTTGCTAGGCATGGCCTCCCGACAGTCCTGTTCTATCCTGTTCTCTGTTCCTGCTGTGTAGGAGTTGGGGCATTGGGAGCCCTTGTAGCACATGGGATACCTACCTTGGGAATGTAGTCCAGAAGGTTCACCTTACCTGTTTTCCTGTGGAAAGTCTGCCTTATTTTCTTTAGGTAGCCCCAGGGAAAGGATGTACTGGTGTGTCCACAGGTGCATGTGCATGTATGCAGGGGGTTGGGCTGATGACTGGAGAGACGATTATTCAGAAGGCCCAGACACACTGCTGAGGAGTATTCTCTGGCATACAGACTATGAAGAGGGTTTAGAGATGACATGGTCTATATAGTCTGACATTAGGGAGCAGCTCTGACATTCTGGGTGTTGTCCTGCTACAGCCATGAAACTAAATAGGATCTTTGGCCTTGCTCAAGGACTTCTTTGGCATGGGCCACGCCTCCAGTATCTCGGGTGTTTGTGGAGTCAGCATACACCTCCTAGAAGTAATCTTACTTAAAGGTACCCATGGGTTTTCCATTACCTGGTTGTCACCCAAGGCTCTTTTGCAGTCTGGCCTAACTAGTCCCCCAGCCTCATTCTTATCCCTCCTGTGGATTTCATGCACAACTAAACTTGTACCTGCTTGTGTTTTAGTCGGTTCAGGAAATATCTTTTGAATAGACACTGTGCTGGATTAGGGTCAGTGAATAGTTAAGTCAGTGAGTGCCTCTGCATTTATGGTGCTTAGTCTGGTAGGGAAGACAGACATGAAACAAATAATGCCTCTCAAATACAAAATTATTATGCCTATATCTTTGCTTCTGCAGTAGTAGCCATTTCCTCCTCCTGGTCCTCTAGCACTTTGGTCACTTCTCCATTGCTGTATCTGTTGTATTGTTTCATGATGATCTGCCATTCTCCCCTTCTCAGCCTACTGTCCTATTTTGTACTAGGCCCTTAACACATTATCCAACTTAATTCTCAGAACAACTCTGTAAGGTTAGTCATTCTACCCTGTTTTATAGATGAAGGAAACTGAGGTTCAGAGGGGTTAAATGACTTTTAAATGACTGCCCATCAATGACACAGCCAGGATATGGAAGAGCCAACGGTTGGAACCCAGATGTGTCTGACTTTTAATCCTGCATTTTTAACAACTATATGATACAGTCTTAAAAAATAATCCTCCTGTGTGCATAGAAGCAGTGGTGTGATCTGCTGCACTCCCTCCTCATGCCTAGGATCTTCTAAAAAATAGGCAGTGCTTCATGAATTCTTCATGATAATTCTCTCGTTATATACTGATTTTAGTATTTGTACTTCCAGTGTGAGTGCAAACAGTAAAATCATTCAGAGGGAAAGAAAGATGTAAAGTATGTTTAGGAACAGTTTCTTCCCTTGTGTAGGATTTGAGCTAGCCTTCAAAATATTCTGCTAAATTTGAATCCTCGACTGGGAAAAGGAGAAAGACAAAGTTGATTTATGAGCTTTTAGCAATAGGAATAGGCAGTGCTACCCAGATGCCAGGATGGGGCTTCAGTCCAGCAAAAGAGCCTCCTCTGAAGATGAAATTTTCTTCACATTCATTTGAAAAATTACCAAATTCATAAATTTGGGTTTTTTTGTTTTGTTTTGGTTTTTAGTGTGTGTGTGTGTGTGTGTGTGTGTGTGTGTGTGTGTGTGTGTGAGAGAGAGAGAGAGAGAGAGAGAGAGAGAAAGTGTGTGAGTTGCTGGGGATTGAACCCATAGCCTTGTGCAAGCACTCTACCAACAGAGCTAAATCCCCAGCCCCCAAATTTATGAATTTGGTCAGTAAACATTTGGTGGAAGAGTAAAATGAATAAGTGAATGAACAAAGCTGTGGATTGGAGTACCTGCTTGGGGCCTCCTTCTGGACTATTCTCATGCCCCAGGATAGTCTATGCTGGGCTATGCCTTTGACGGAGGACCAATGAGAGGAACAACTAAGTTAGAGCAGGCTGTTGGACTGACCTGCTGGATTAGGGGCCAACTGCCAGGCAGTGGGAATTGGAGGGTCTAGCCCTCCCACACACTTAGGCTTGTAGGTCTTCCTGAAGGGATCATCCTCCAGGTGCCTCCATAGTTCTGAGCTAAGGCGAATAAGATTACGATTTTCTCCTGCTCTGATTACAAGCAGCTTATCTGTGTTTCATTGTTGTGACTCTTCATAGACTTGGGGGGTGGGGAGGGAATAAAGGAAAATCTCATCTGTTTTTGTGTACTTTTCAGAGGGTCCATGAGTGGATGGCGAAGGAAGGCCTTTTAGATCCAAACGTCAAGTCAATTTTTGTCACCTGTGGAGACTGGGACTTAAAAGTCATGTGAGTACGAGAAGGGCTCCTTTGCTGCCAGGGCTTGGACTCTGTGGGACCAGGCTTACCTTTCAGAGGCACATGTGTTTAAGCCTGCAGGCAGCCTGGGCAGGGATGCCTGGGTCTTTGGGGCTACCAGGGATGAAGGAGGTCTGGGAGTTCTGCCTTCCACCTTTGTGGAGCAGGGTGAGATTGAGTTGAGGGCCCTGCCTAGACTGCTGTTGTTGGGACCTTCCTGCCTTTGCCAAGATTCATTCCTCATGACATCCCTACTAATTGCTGGGCTGCATATGATCTCTCGAAGGAAGGTGTTAAAAGAGGGTGTTGCCTGGCTGCCGCAGTCCGGCTGCAGCAAAATAACCGGGGGGTGACGAACAACTTGTGTAGATTGATACAGCAGGAGTGGACGCCGTTTATTGCAGGACAGGAGCAGTATTTATACATTCCACACAGCTTATCTAATTAGCATAAACTAGATACATCAGTCAACCAATAAGGAATCTCCACACTTAATGGCTCGCTGGTGTTACTTCACAAACCACTCCCTCTGGCATTTTGCCAGGCACCATCCAGACTTGTTTACAGACTCTAACATTTCTCTGGCAAAATGCCAGGAGCCATCCTGACTTGTTTACAGACTCTAACACCTGGCATGGTAGTAAGCATCTGTAATCCTAGCTACCGAGGCAGGAGGATTATAAGTTCAAGACCAGCCTCAACAACTTAGTGAGACCCTGTGTCAAAGTAAAATCAAAAGGACTAGGGATGTAGCTCAGTGGTAGTGTGCTTGCCTAGCATATGCAGGCCCTGCGTTCAATCCCTAATACTACAAACATGCAAAAAGAGGGTCTTGAAAAAAATATTTAACCAAATACATATATTTACTATTCTGAGAGTTCTAGAAGTAATAATGCATTTACCAATTCTATAAAGTAGGTACTATTCTTATTTCTGTTTTATAACTGAGAACATTAAGCACAGAGAGGTTACTTAGCCAAGGATACACAGAGCCAGGATTCAAACCCAGTCAACTTAGCTCCAGTGTCCTTGTCCTTAACTATTACACTATGCCACCCTTTTATCTTCCATGTAAGATCCTGGTGATCTAATTGAGAGCCTCGTGGTCAGATAAGAGAGAGCTGCTTCTAGGAAGCTGCCCATGTCACCAGCCTCCTCTTTTCTCCTTTGTCGCCACTGCTTTTTCTCCTTTGTCTCCTGATCATGCCCCAGTTACAGATGACAACTGGTTTCTTTGCTGGGTTGACACTTCTGCATCTTGTCTGTCCTCATGGATACCTGGCTTCAGACAGCCCCCAGGGAACTAACGGAGGGGTGGAGGTGGTGGGGGCACTGTTTGCTGAGGATTGATAGAATCGATATCTCTATGTTCTTTGTCACTGAAGACAGCAGCAAGCATTCTGTGTGTGTGTGTGTGTGTGTGTATGTGTGTGTGAGTGAGAGAGAGAGAGCACTCTTGAGCATAAGGTAGGTATTGGTGGGGGGTGGGCAGTAGTGGATCTGGTGTGACATTTTCTACTAAAACAGGCACCATTTCTCACCAAGGTCCTTTTGGACACTGGAAATTGAGGTCGAGTTATGCACCTTGGTGGGTGTCATGCCTGTATTGAACCCCAACTCTACAGTGGGGTCAGGAGGAAGAACAAACCCTAGAACACATCAGCACACACACATTTCACCTGCCAAACCCTTTAGGGTATGTGTACACAGTGAGTGCACATCTGTATATGTGTTCCAGGGGTCTCCACTCTTCTACATGGCACTCATCAGAAGAATTACACAGGCTGGGATTGAAGCAGATATGAATCAGAGAAGTCATGGAGAAGAGGTGGAAGGGAAGACTTGTTCTTATTGGTGATGTGCTGGGTAGCTCTGAGCCCTTGAAGCTGGGACAGGAGTTATGTAGGGCTCTGCAGCCCAGGAGATGTTATACAGAGCAGGGCAGGGCAGGATCAGGCTTATGTGGGACAGGAGGAAAGCACTTTGGCCCAGTCCAGAGATCCAGTTCCTCCAGGTGGCTTTACTAGAACTCCCACCCTACCACTGTTTTTCTCTTTGGCATTCATCTTCAAAGGCCCACGTTTCAGAATCTTCTGCTGTAATAGCGAATGGTGTATATATGAAAACACTTGTGCATAAGGCTGGAGACCATCTGGCTGGGCTTCCTAAGCTTGGACTTGGTCTCCCCATGAGATAGACAGTTTCAGAGGGGTTGTCATTTTGGGTCTAGAATGTTCTGGCCTGGAGCTCTAGTGTAGCCTTCTGGTTCTGCATGTACTGCAACACAGTGTGTTTAGGACAGATGTTGGTGACTCAGGACACTGCCCTGTATCTTCACAAAAAATGAGGCAATTGGAAACATGGATTGTGTTGTGGAATCCAAGCATATATGAAGGGAAACCAGATTATTAAGAACACATAACCTTGCCTCATTTGGTCTTCCTAACCACTGCCTTTGGTCATGTCTCCCTTTTATTCATGAAGCAAACAAAACAAAACCCTCCTAAGGCTATGAGAGTTAAAGATTTGTAGCTAAACAGAATTGAATTCTAAGATGGCACAGTTTCTAAAAGAGATGGGTAGGGTGGACTTTGATGCTGATTTGGGTTTATTTGGAGAAGGCCTGTGAGGCCCTTGGGAAGCGGATGCAGGAGGAAGCAGGTGGCAGTGGTGGGAGGAAGGCTATGTGACTGCCTTTTAGAAGCAGGACTCCGCACAACTGCTGGGAAGGTTCTTAATTAAATGTGTAACAAAATAAAAACAGCCAGAGAGGAAACTTAAGTAGTGCAGCGTGACAGTGCACAGCTTATCGGTGTTCCTGGAACCTCTCGTCAGTCGCTCTCGGCAGAGCCATCACCTTTTTGTTCGCCTGGTAAAGGCTGCTGATGAGCCTGACAAGGGTGGTGTTAAATTGACACTCACAAGTTGTTAGTCTGTGGCTTACTTCTTATTTTGACATCCATTTCCAGATTTAACTAAGTCTAAGGAATTCAGCAAATATTTTCATTTCACATTCTAGTATTCTGGAAGCATGCCTCCTTCTCATCGCTGCCCTTACCCCCATCCCCCCAAAGCAGCTTCACATCACTTTTGTTGGAAAGAGGCTGATTAGTGCAGCACTGAGAAATGGGAACTGAAGTGGCAGCAGAAAATCCCACTGGAGAAAAGAAATCTGCTCCCATCCTGACAAAATCATTTTGTGTCCATCTTTTGTCAGAGCCTGATGAGTTGATACTCCAGGTTTATAGGGCTTTGATGCGATAGCCACAGATCCTGCTAGGCAGGTTTAAATTTAGCGAGTGCAGATTTAATTTTCCTTTAACTTTTTAAAGAAATGATACTTGATATGGATTTGGCGCTTGATCACCTTCTGTACCTGTCCCACTTTTCCTTTGCCTTCTCTGGTTTCTTAAAGCTCCCATGAAGTTTAGGGTTGTTTCTCTGCTTACCAAGGTAGAGGATCACCTGCTGAAAAGCACCGCATGACTGAGAAGCTTGTTCAGAGGCTTTCTGGATGGGTTGTTGGTCTGAAGAAGAGGGCAAGACCAGAAGAGGTGAGGCTGGCTAGAAGGAGGCCCTCACCCTGGATGCAGCCTCTGGAGAGGTTCAGGATAATCTGATGCCATACTCTGATGGGGGAGGGGCGGAGCCTGCTCAGAGTTCAGAGGCCCCTTTTCTAGGCTCAGCTAAGCTTTAGAACAGGAAGTTCCCCCTTAACATGTAGGTGCTGGGCTGGTCTGGCCTTCAGTTTTTTGCCTGCCTTCGTGGTCTGGTGTGCATACTACACCCCTCTACCTGTGCTCTGCTGAGGTAGGCCTGGAGCACTTCAGATTTTAGAAAGTCTAGAGATGGAAAGATACTTGCCCAGAGTCTACTGCTTGCTCCTGGTGTGGGGAGCATGTGCTTGGCAGGTATGACCGAGGGTTCCCAAGCTGTGGTCAAGTGGCCCAGATCATTGAGGAGCCAGACACAGGGATAGAACCACACACCTGGAGACCTCTGTGGAGTGGTGACTGTCCTGGGAATGGCAGAAGATGGCTGAAACAGTGGCCCAGGAGCATGCTGACTGTGGGGTCAGTTTGGGTCCTCTTGACATCATTTAACAAAGTTAAATTTATCTTCTTGAATATATTTTTTAAAATCTTTTCTTTGTATCTTCTGATTCTCTGGCTTCTCTTTCTCAGTGGGAGAAGGAGACGAGCTAACTCTTTCCTTACCTTTTTTCTTAGGTGTTGGTGTTCCTTAAATATTGGTGATGCTTTTATCTCTGTCTTAGCTATCTTTTCCTTTTATTCTACACACCTACACTTACCAAAATGGTTTTATCTTTTGCCACAGCTTCAGTTGTCTTCTGTATGCTGAAGTTGTCTAATTTTTTTCCTCAAGTGAGATATGAGAACGACATGGCAGCTGAGATCCTGTTGGAAAAAAGAAATCTGCTGCATCTTCCACTTCAACTCCAAGCCTGCATATCCAGCTGCTTCTCTTACATCTTTACCTCAATGGCCACAAGATCCTTAAAGCTCTCCTGCTACCTTTTTCCCCAGAGAGTGTCCTCCAGCATTCTCTCAAATAATGACTGGTACCATCTACTTGGCTGTCCTGTCAGATACCTGAGAATCATCTTTTCTCTAGTCAGAATCAGTTAATTGCCAAATCCTGTTGATTGTGCCTCCTAGAGGTTATTGAATCCATTCTCTTCTTTCCATCCCCACTGCCACCACCCTAGTTAACGTGATTATATTCGTGAATTACTACCAAGCCTTCTAACTAATCTCTTTGACTCCAGTCTTGCTGCTTCTATTCCCTTCTCCCAGTTGCTGCAGATTGTATCATACCTCTGCTTAACCCTTGTCCAGGCTCAGGCTCACCTTTGCCCTCAAGCTCAAGTTCGTACTGTTGAGACCATCAAGGCTCCTGCTCGTTTCTCTAGCCTCATCCTTCAGTACTTTCTATGCATCCCCCCATCCCATTAAGACGCTGTAGCTGACCACTTCTTAATAGCTTTCATCAGGTGCCTTCCTTTGTGTTCTTAGAGCCCATGTATTTATTCATGCATAAAATTTATTGTAGCTGCCTCCACTTGTCTATCTCTCTCACTAGACTGTGAGCACTGTTATAATGCTAGGACAAGGCTTGACTAGTTGTTCAATAAATATTTGTTAAATGATTTATCTTTTTTGGTGGTGCTGGGGAGTGTACACAGAGCCTTGCATATGCTAAACAACATTCTACTACTGAGCTACACTCTGAGCCCCAGTATTTTTGAATGAAGATCAATTAAGTAATAAAGTGGTCCTATGGAATCGTGTTCAGAAATAATGACTGAGAATTGATAGTGGGTAGATTCAGGGAGCATTTGTTGCTAGTGTATAGGAAAAATGGAAAAGGAGGAGACAACTTGGGCCTTGCTGGCCTAGCCTGTATGTGAGTTAGAGAACTAAGCTGTTAATGTCAGGAAGCCCCTGGATTTTTCACTGCCAGTGCTGTTGAACCCTTCATGGTGGGTGCTCGGTGAGGTAATCCGTAAGCTTAGGCAAGAGAAGAGGAACTGATCCTGGGCACAGTGTGAAGTGCTTTCTTTGAGAGATTTGTGCCTTTGGGGTTAGAATTCTCTGAAAGATTTAACCTCTAGAGTATAAAGATCGTGTTTATTGAGCACTTATTATACACTTGGAGTCCTATTGTGCTATTTGTACATATTATGTCATTTAGTCCTTACTACAGTTGTATGAAATTAGTTTTTATAACACTTTTTTAACAAAGGTAGAAACAAAGACCCAGAAATGTAAATAATTTGCCAAGGGCACACAATCTGTCTGTGGCATGGCAGGGATTTGAGCCTAAGCATTCTGACTCTAGAACTGTGTTGAACCATGTATGCTGTCTGGGATCTGCTTCTGTCCTTCTTGGCTCATGGCTGTGTGATCTGGCAGGAATGCCCTTCCTCCTCTCCTTTGCACTGAGTGGTAGAACTCTGGGTGCTCTGTGACACCTGAGACTGGATTCCTGGTATGATGTTAGAGGAGATTTTGATATGAGGGCATGATTGGCCAGGAGATATGGTGGGGATTATTTGGGCCTGCCTTAGCTACAAATTAATAAACCTTCAGATCTATTTTAAGGAAACTACAGCTAACATCATTTTGGATACCTCTATCTTATATTTATGTTTGGAAGCACACAGGGAATCTCATGGTGCCACTAATCTTATGAGATCCTTGCCCTTTGCCCATGAGAGTGCCAGTTGGTCCCAGCACTGAGCTGCATCATCTTTGATTAGCAGCCTGCTGGGGGAAGGGGCTGGTGTAAGAACTCCCTGCCAGTCCTGACTTGTCTCATTTCTCGTTACTTTTATCTGTCACTGCAAGCGCTTGGGCTCCCCTCCTGAACTAATTAAGTTTGCATGTGTTTAGACACATTGCCAAATAGGGCTTAGCAAAGCGGAACTGAGCTACATCTCTTTCTGAGTAGAGAAGGAAGGGTATATGAATGCTCCTCCACAAGGGCCAGGGAGAAGCGGGGGTGACATGCAGTGAGTGCACATGTAAATGATAGACACCTGCCTGACCCTCCTAGGGATACAGCAGTCATGCAAAGCAACCTTCTGATTGACTGACAGGGATACCCCCCAGTGCTCTTAGTGAATTGGGCATTCTGAGGGGCTGAAAATGGAAAGAGGACAGGTTCTGAAGTGCATTTTTTTTCCTCCCCTCTACAAGTAAAAGTGAAAGGTTTAGAGGGATCTGTATAAGGAGTGTGTATGGATGTGTCCAGTTTGTTGTGACCTCAACCCACCTAGCTTCTAGACTTACAGCCACCTACATGGTGAGCAAGAGTGCAGGGTGGTCTTCTTTCTAAGTCTGTGAGAAGTACATTGGAAAGTGGGACAAATGAAGGCCCAATTCCCACTGTTCAGTCTCCTGTAATCCTATGAGAAGGGACCAGGGAGAGGTGGAGGGAAGGAGGGCAGTGTTGCCCAGATTCTTCCCCTCCCTGGAGGTGGCATTCAGCCTGATGGATCACCATAGTGAGGTGACTACTGACAGCATGTTTTTGTGGAAGGCCGATGCCTGTCTTTACCCTAGTGCCTGTTGGTCCAAGGTCTGGGATGTCTGTGGCAGAACTTACTCAGATCCTATCGAGTCAGCAGTTATGATGATTGTTGTGGATTACCTTCTCTGAGTAAGAGGGGTGAGGGTATTGCTTGCTGCAGAAGGCAGAAGAGCCAGCTGGAGATCATGGTCAAGTCCTGAGTCCTTTAGAAATGAGGCCACTGGGTCAGCTTCCTGGCCACGAAAAGACTCCATGGGCAAGATCTCTCAGAGTCATCCCAGGCTTCCAATGCAAATGAAGTGTGTGGGGGCAGGGGGAGGGCATTCTGGAAGTTGTATAGGAATTCTGGGCATTAGCATTGAAGTTTAAGCTCAGAGAGAACGGGAACCAGACCTTCTGCCCTCCCTTCAGTTTCCCTAGAGCCCTCTAGTCAGCAGAGGTGCATTGGGTTAGGCCCAAGAAGGCGGCTGGAGTTGATGGGGTCATGTTTCAGCTGCAGCTAATCCAAGTCCCTTGATATAAATCTCTCCCCGCTGCCTCTTCCTCCCTCCCATCCCCAACCCACAGACAAGGAAATGAATCCTGGCCCTCACCCTGAATACATCATGGCAGGCTTGCCTCTAATGAGAGAGGGCCATTCATTGTGGGGTGAAGCTCCCTGCAGAGCCTGGGATGCCATTAATTAAAGAAGAGCCACCTGAAGCCAGTCGTGCGGTGCAGCCTGCCACGCTCAGATGGAGTGGTGGTGGGGTAGCCTCGTTAGCCTGACAGCTCCTTGGGCTGAGAGTTCCTGGGCTTGGGGGAGCCAGGGGTGCCCCCACCTCTGCCTAAGAGCTCAGATGCCCCTGGGGCCAGCCTACTGACAAACATCCAAAAGCCCCTCCTGTATGTCCTGGGGCCTAGAACTGGCAGTAAAGGGGCTCCTGATTGTGGGCTTGGTGGGGGTCATCCATTTCCCATAAGTGAGCCTTAGAGCAGGAGAGAAGGTTTCTGTGGAACCAGAGCAGGCTCCTAGTTCTCAGCTGATACCCCTTCCTAGTCCTGGCACTGTAAGTCCACAGGCATCTTAACTATGAACTTCCCTCAGAGCATTTGTTTGGGGTACTTGGTCTGTCCTGAGAGGACTTGGTGCTTGGAGGGGGCCTGGGGGAGAAGATTGTCTGGTCAAACAAGCACCCTTTCCCCAGCAGAAAGAGTCTCTGGTATTTCACTTTCTGGCTTAAGGGTAGGACTCCAGTGGCAGCCTCATCTCACCCTGCACCCCCTTGGAACATGTAGAGGGTTTAAATCGTTGAAGTTGCCCAGTTAAAACTGTTTAAAGATAAAGATATTTGCTCAATGACTGGTCAGGCTGAGGTGTTTAGGGCAGTGACAGCCTCACCCTTTGACTTGCTACAGAGCCAGTGACCGAGTGGTTCTTTACTATTTAATTCATCCAAAAGTAAGTGCTGCTGCCTAGGTTCTTGCTCTAGGATTTGATCTATGGAGCTCCCCTTGACCATCTGTGAGGGTCTTATCACTTCTTCCCTGCTGGCAGGAAGGGCTGGATGCACTGAGAACTTTGCCTTAGCCCAGAGTTGGATAAGCTCAGGCAATAAGTTGGATAAGTTGGATAAGCTCAGCCAATCTCTGCCTGGCTTGTCAGGAAGACAAATTGGATCCTATGTCTGTGGCTCTTCAGGGCAGTCTCTAGAAATCTGGCTATATGCTCTGTGGCAGAATCTGATAGACAGGCTGCATCAGAGGGCCTTTGAACAACTGGGAGCATGGCTGGACTGTATGATCCATCTCTGTCTCCCTAGAGCTTACTTGGTGAGCAGTAGCATGCATGCCAAGCCACCACCACTTAGGCCCAAGACTCGGACTGGACTTCTTGTTCTTTGTTTGTTTGTTTTTATTGTTTGTTTGTTTTTGAGATAGGGTCTCACTATGTTGCTCAGGTAGGTCTTGAACTTGTAGGCCCAAGTGAATTCCCCTGCCTCTGGAGTAGCTGACTGGGACTACAGGCATGTGCCACCATGCTCAGCTGTTTCCTCAGTATTTTGAACATTTTTTATCTTTCCACATCTCAGCTGTTTGCTTGAGTCCATCTGTTCTCTGTCAAATAAAGAGGGAAAGCTGGATGGTCATGTCTCCTAAACTCTAAGGAAAGAAACCTCTGTGCTCCTAGGAAACATTTTTCTATGTGAGATACTTTTTAGATCAGTTTTTTAAAACTCTTTTTATAACTCTTTTTTTTTTTTAACTTTTTTTTTTTTTAATTCTTGAGCATCAACTTCTGTTTTTGTTTTATTTTGTTCTTCTAAACACGGTTTGAAATGTGTGTAGTATGGTACATTTTTTATATAAAGTGAATGGTGTGATAAATTTGCATACAGGTATACACCTGAATCACTACCACCCAGATCAAGATCAAGAACCTTTACCAAGGGGGGAATGAAGGGAAGAGAGGAGGGATGGGAATAAGAAAGACAACAGAATTATTCAGATATAACTTTCCTATGTTCATATATGAATACACGATCAGTGTAACTCCATATCATGTACAACCACATGGGAATGGGAAAGTATAGTCCATGTGTATAATATGACAAAATACATTCTACTGTCGTGTGTATCTAAAAAGAAGAAATAAAAAATTATTAAAAAGAACCTTTATCATCATCTCAGGAGGTTTTCTTGTGCCCCTTCCCAGTTGGATTGCCTTCCCTTGCCAGGTAGCCATTAGGTCTGATTTCTTTTATTTCTGGTTAGTTTTGCCTGTTCTTAACTTTAATAGGAATGGAATCATACAAGGTGTTCTCTCTTTTTTGTTTGTCTTCTTTACACAAAATAAGGTATGAGAGGTCAATCCATGTGGTTGTACGTATCTGTAGGTTAGCCCTTTTATTGCTATATAGTATAATAGCATAGTTGAATAATACAGTAATCCATTGCATTATTATAGTGTACTTTATTTACCTTTTGAAACACCTGCCTTCTTTAGTTTTTTTTCAGTGCATGATTATAGAATGAGCATGTGAATGTTCAGTTTGACATGGGAATCTCCCTAGGCCTATCAGTTTTTCCCAGCACCACTCATTCTTTAGTAAATTCCAATTCCAATCCTCAGTCTTATGGTCTTCACTATCTATTTTGGAACCTATCCTGGCCTTCCTCTTCTCTGAGGTCCTGTGATGGGGAAAGGCTGGTCCTAGACCTGTGGGAGTGAGTGGCCTTTGAGCCATACTGGCTCATTTATTTTTCTCAGCAGTGTGTTGATTACATACTACCACACTGTGGTAGGTATTGAGGATACAGCAGTGAACAGAGAGGGAAAACCTCTCCAACATCCTGCCTTCATGGAGCTTGCATTCCACTGCATGCAACTGGCACTATTCTCTGCCGTGGGGACCCTAGTACCAGAAAAATGGTGATATTGTCTAGGCTCTTCTGTCAGTGGTGGTGGGTCGGAGCTGGGTGGCAGTGATCCTTCCTAGGTGGCAAGGGTCTTCTGTAGGTTTGTGGGCTTTCATCTTTCTTTTCTTTCCTGTGGTGATGTAGCTGTTGCTCCTGCAGTAGCTGCTACTTCTGTTTGGCAGTGAAAGGGTTTCTTAGTATTGGTGCTTCCCTTCCACTATCCTGGAGTCTTGATTCCCTCTGTGAGAGGAGGGAATTAATCTTCAACTTTCCATGCCTGTAAGGTGAGTGACCTCTGTTTTGTCAGTGCTTGCCAATCTGTCCTCTAATTCCCAGCCAGGGTAATGAAGACATTACTTTGTACTAAAGCAAACCACCAGTTCTCCTGTGCAGATCCTGGGCGGATCCAGGCCCTGGGAAAGACAGGTCAGCTGTGAGGGTTGTTCCTTACAGATGCTTGGGCACACGGAGGCTAGAATGGTGTTGACACCTGAGCCACTTGCTCCTGAAACAGTGATTGGTGTATTCAAAGGGAAGATGCTTACCCATCATAATCTCCCTAATGCCTCATGCCAAAAGGACAGCTGCTTCAGTTTGGTCTGAATTAGGTTTCTTTCGCCAGGTTCCTAAGAGCACATGAGAGACCACAAACATCCCAGTGAGGAAGAAGAGTCAGAGAGCAGGGGTCCTGGGAGTTAAAGGCCAATGAGTACATGGCTTCAACTGGCATGGTAGCCCTTGCATGAGTGATATTTGGACTCAGGGGCTTAGCTTCCTAGGGCTTTGGGAAGAATGGCTGTGAGTGGATAGGATAAATTCTTAGTGTCCCTGGCTAAAGGGTGACATGACTCAGACTTGATAGTTCTGTAAAACTGTTTCTTCCAAAGCCTGTGAGGATGTTGGTTTGGGGAAGAAAGCCAGCCAGCCAGAGAATCCCGGGAGCCTGACAGGCCTTTTTCTCTGCAATTCTTTCTTGCAGGCAGCCTGAGGCAGCCTGTCTCTTTGTTAACAGAGTGACAGCAATGTGACACCATGGAAATAATTACTAACAAATCACGGTGCTGACTGCAAACAGCTCTCTGTCTTCAGAGGCATGTCAGGGTGCATTAGAGCAGGACTGGAAGAGTGGCACATGCGGGGGGCTGAAGCAAAGCCTGCACTCACACATGCTCCTCTCTTCCCCTGCCTGACCCCTTTCTGTAATGTCTGACTTTGTTGCTTTTGGCCTTCTCCCATTAGGTCACCTAAGGGTCAACTGGAGTCATCAAGTGGTATGTGGCTGGTGTGACTTCCTCTGGGCAGGTAGCCAGGGCTCTCATTTTGCTAAGGAGGACCTGGGTAGTGATGAGATCCAGGAGTTTTTCCACTGGGGGGCCCCCCAAAGATTGGAAGGATGCTCTTATTTCTCTGATTTCCTCTCTGACAGTTGAGACCAGCTTTACCTGCCAGTAGTTTGGGGTTTGAGGATGACAGCTTCTGCTTTTAGCTGGACCCAGAGTGTGAGGGAGGCCTTGTGTCTATAGTGGCTCATGTCTTGGGGTCTCCCTCCCCCTACCAGCCCTGGTTTCGTCGTCAGTTGCCATAGTCAATTTTTGGTAAGCCGACTTTGTCCATTCCCTCTTGGTTAGCAGAGTGATTGCTCTGTCTGTCAGGGCTGTAAATAATGTTTCTGGTATGTGTGGCTGGAGGCCGCTGCGTGGGGTAGGGAAAGGAGGAGCTGTGCTGAGATGGCTCCCTCGTCCACCCCCTCCCCTCTCATACAATATTTATCCAGGGATGGGAGTCAGATGCAGCGACCTCAGGGGTCACCCAGTTAAATAGCTTCTGAACCTCCCTGCATTCTAATTGCTGCAGTTGTCCTTTGCTCTGGAGACTTCTCCTCCCCATTGTCTGCTGAGGCACACACTAATGGCTGTCCTCCCTGGCCCTGCTGGGAGGCATTGGCGGGGGGAGTGGGGAGGAGAGGACTCATTGCTACCTTCCTTTCCCCAGGGATAAAGGAATCTAGGGCCTATTAACAAGTGGCTTTAGCTAGAAGGAGAGCAATCTCTTACCCCCAAACCTCCTACCACAAAACTGGAGAAGGAAGCCCAGGCAGTGGGTCTGGTTGTTGGGACCAAGGGGCTTCCCCTATTCCAGTCCTATAACCAGAATTGTGGAAATTGTGACTCCTCTATAGGCTGCCCTAGCCAGAGGATAGACCCTTGAGTATTCAGCTGATGAACATCGTCCTGTGCTCCCATGGTCCCACATTTAGGGTCTGGAAACTTCTAAGTGATATTTCCTGTTGGAAAATGCTGCATTTTGCCAAAGATTAGTCGAATGCAAGGTTTTTTTGGTTCCTTGGAAGTTGATTTAAATGATTGATTATTGTAGCAGGTGTGCCCCGTTTGTTGATTTAAGAGTGGCATGTTGTTGTCAGACATCTTCACTAGGACCTTCTTGTAAATGTCAGTTACTTTCCACTGCAGCTCTTTTCTCCTAAGGAATACTGTTGGAAACTGCCATTGAAGGTGCAGACGGTGTGTACTCTGGAAGGACTGGTATTCAGCACTGGCCTAAAGTTAGCCTCTTTGAGAGCTGCTTTGAGTCCAGTAAGTTTTGTGCTGAGGACTGTAGGGACCCAAGTGATAGGACAGAAAGACCAGCACATGCATAACTAAAGGATAAGGTAGACTGTGAAAACACTATAAAGAAGACAGAAGAATGCTGTTAGAACCACAGGAGCACCATAGACAGACTGGGTAGTAGCTTTTAGCCAGTGAACTTTTTTTTTTTTTAAACAAAATATTGAAGATTGCCCAATATGAGCCGTTCCAGTTGGAGCCAAGTTAAAGCCCTGCCTCTTCTTTCCCAGTCTATGAAGCATCCTGATATCCCTCCTGAGAAACCTAGAGCTCCATGGAGCACAGTTTTAAAACTATTGGACTGATCCAATAATGTTAGTGCCAAGAGAGTGACTCTGTCCAGGCTGAGTACTTACATATCTTGATGGAGTCAGGGGTCCTGGAATCAGGGCAGAAGAGACCAGCCAGATGGTTAAGGGCAACAGCTGTGTCCTTGAGCATCTATATTGGAGCAGAGGTCAGACTGCATCCCAGAGTGTGAGCACTAGGAGGGTGCCTCTCTATGGCGCCTCCAGAGGGCATTGTAGGCCACACAAAGGCAGCCTAGCATAGGACCAAGATGGCCACAGGCCAGATGGAGACTGAAGTAGGGAAAGCAAGATATCTTAGAGACAACTCAGATTACTAAGGAGTTCTTGGTTTCCCTGGCCAAAAAGAGAGTAGCCAAAGTGTCCTTGAAACTTCCCATCACCCTCTCTGCATCCTTCCCCTATTCCCACTCTGCTGGGGCTTTTGCCATTCTGTCTAGGAAAGAGCTCTGGCCTGATAGCAGTTCTAGCACTTTTCTCTCTCTCTCTCTCTCTCTCTCTCTCTCTCTCTCTCTCTTTCTTTCTTTTTAAAATATTTTTTTAGATATTGAAGAACATTTATTTTATTCATTTATTTATATGTGGTACTGAAACTCGAACCCAGTGCCTCACACATGCTAGGTAAGCACTTTACCACTGAGCCACAACTCTAGCCCAGCTTTAGCACTTTTCACATAACAAGTGGACACTGTGCCCTTCCCTGGAACAATTGCCATGGGAAAGATATGGAGAGATGCTTGTCTTATTGTTTCCCTAGAGAGGGGCTGCAAGATATAAATTACAGGGTTTCATGGGTATTTGTGGCACTGAGGAGATACAAGGGGGGAACACTACAGGGTGTTTGTGGCACTTGTTTGCTTCATATGGTCTCTGTGGAGGAGAATGGGAGTACAGATGGCTGGCAGGTAGACTAAAAGCCCTGAAGTATTACACACGCTCATGCGCGCACACACACACACACACACAGAGAGTACCTTTTAGAGACTTTGAGCAACTGTTTGGCACTAGGAATTTGAGGTTGGTTTTCCATGGGAGGACCAGCAATCTGGCCTAAGGGGAATCCCTCTGCACCCGCCTACGTTCTGGTTTCTTTTGGGAACTCTCCAGAGCAGCATGTCTGGGAACATTTCCAGCTGTGCCACCAGACCCAGACGCAGGTGACAGCCTTTTGTCTGTACCTTAGGGAAACCAAGAGGAAATTAAATGTCATTTGCCCCCTGCACAGCAGGTCGCTGCCAGATCAGACACTGCTGATCAGAGTTGTACAGAGGATACCCAAGGGAGGGTTTATGCTACATCCGTGTCCTATGAGCTGTGGAGACTCCCAGGTGATGGCCTGGCTCACTCCCAGGGCTTTGCCCGACTGAGTTCACCCTGGCCTGGAGCCCAGCCCAGTGCTACATGGCAGCTGTGGCCCATGCCAGGCGAGAGAGGCATGTGTACCAGTGTAAGGGAGTGGAGAGGCAGGGTAGGGCATGGCACTAGAGGACACACAGGAGACCGTGAGATAACTAGCCCTTCTTCAGAGAAGCTGCATGGTATCATGGAAAGAGCAGGACCTTTCAAAGTAAAAGAAATCTGAGTTCAAGTCCTGGCTCCACTACTGACTAACTGTAGGATCTTGGAAAAGTCACGTTACCACTCTTAACCTCCATCAGTAAACTTACAAGCATCTTCGTCTCCTGACATCTGTGGGGAAATAACTTCCTTTTGGGATTAGTGCTAGAGTCTTCCTTGTCCCACCTCCCCTAGGTCCAGAGGATGGCCTACAACCCTTTGCCATGGGGCCTCCTGTGGAGTAACTAAAGTTTCTGTCAAGTGGGAATGAGTGGTAAGTCTGGCTAGAAAGCCACAGCTGGTCACCTCTCACTTCCTAGGACTTCTTATTCTTATCCTCTTAATCATCCCACGGCCTTCATGAGATAAGTGCAGGTGGTGGTAGTTAGACAGAATGGAAAACTTGCCAGAGATCACCCATTCTAACTTGGGACTCAGCCAGCTCCCTCCAGCCTCCCCTTCCTATGTGGGAGGACAAGGGGGCTTGCCCCAACCTCCCTTTCTCTTGAAGTCCTGGGTGGGCCATAGTTCTCAGTTCCACAATGACATATATTAAAAGGAAAAAGATGTTTTAATACTTTGAGAGTTTTCCCTAGAAACCCCCCACCCCCACCTCACTCCCCATCTGAAGCATGGCTGCTGGTGGTGAAATTCATTAGTGTTCCCTGACAGGCAGTGGCGACAGAGGCGCTCGCTGTCTGCTTCCTGCTCCCTCGCTCTCGTGCTTCTGCTTCACGCACACTGATATTTAAAGCTGATGGGCTGCTTATAGACTTCTTGTACCATGACAAGTTTGGGGAGGGGAGTGGGGGAGGAAGAGACAGACAAGGAGCCAGCTGTCATGCTGGTATTTCAAACAGTACTCTCTCCTGACCCTTTGCAGGCTCCAGCAAGTGTATCATCTTTCTGAAGCCTGTGGTTGGAATTGTAACCTGCAGCTGTCCCAGAGGATGAGGGCAAGTGTGGGGGCAAAGTAGGCTGAGAAGTCGACAGTGCATTCTCTCAGGGCTGTGGTCAGGCAGAGAAGAGTGGAGAGAGTGTGCATACATGCACATGCACTTGTTTGAGCAGAAGGGATAGAAGCTGAGTCTCTGTAAGTGCTCTAGGATATTGCCCTCCCATCACTAGAAATGAGATGGCCCTTTCACAGTAGTATCTCCTAGAGTAATCATTATGTTTATGCTGTGATTATCTTCTGAATGGGCCTTGAAGCCTCTGAACACAGGAATCAGGTTTGATTAGCCTCTACTTTGAGGTTCTGGGTCTTGAAGGTAATCATAAAAATGTGTGTGGTCAATTGAGGTAGAACGTTATCCCATTTTGTCTGTAGAATGGGGTCCTGACTTTTGTTCCTTGGTATTTATGTGCTGATTCTTTGAATTTGGATAATGATTCCCAAGGTACCCCCATGTTCATAACTCTTTCCCTCAACCCAAGCTTCTAGGAATTCATTTTTGTAGTTATTGAGTGATTCTGGAACTTTCCCTTTGCCTTTTATTTCTAGTAAGGCTTCTCCAATACCCTTTTTCTGACTAAAGCACTGTCTTCTCAAAGCAAGTATCCTGGAAGCATTTCCAAAGACTGTTGCAGTTTTGGTCTCAGATGATCTCCTTCTAAGCAGAATCCATCCCATTAACACCGCCCCCGCCCCCCCCCCACACACTTATAAAGCATGTTTCCCTTGGCTGGCCTCTTTAACTCTGACAGAGCAGGGCATAGATATTACTTATTCAAGGACACATGATCATTGATCAAGTTGTCTCTTGGTTCATGGAGCCATGGTCCTGGATGGGAGTTGAGTTGCATTCCCCACTGTTCCTACTATGGGTAAGGTCACTGGGGAACAGGTCTGGTTCCTCTCCTCCCTGCTCTTTTAGCCATCAGTGCTACTATTCAAGCATAGCAGGGTGTGTATATGTCTGTCAGGAGGAGTTAGTCATAAAATATCCTGGACACCTTCTGTTGGAGGGTGAAATGAGAATGACTCTTTGGACTATCGATTCTAAGTACATTTTTCCTCCCAGTAATGGGAACTGAAGCCAGGGCCTTGGGCTTGCTGGGCTGGGCAAGTGCTCTACCACTGAGCTATACCCCAAGCCCTTCTTATTATTTATTTTGAGACTCAGTCTCACTAAGTTGCCCAGGCTGGTCTCGAACTTGGAATCCTCCTGCCTCAGCCTCCTGAGTTGCTGGAATTATAGGCATGAGCCACCATGCCTAGCAACTCAAGGGTATTCTTGACTACTTTTGATGCAATCAGCACCTATAACCCATCTGCTACTCCCACCCTTCCCTCCATCCAGTGCTACCTCACACCCTGTCCTATAGCAAGGGGTTTCTGACTTGGGGTTAGTGTCTTTGGGAAATGCCTTTTTCTCTCTCCCTGATTCTACATTGGCTAAAATGACTGAGTGCCCAGGCAGGCCCATGCTATATCTTCTGACATGGTGCATCTCACAGGTGAAGTGGATACTAACCAGCTTTGATAAGTAGGAGGCTTGAGCATAAATTTTTTATATATCAGCAGCAGCCAAGTGAATGAATTCAATTATGAATCTTCTTCCTCTCTACCCTCCTCCCTACAATGTGGTGGTTCAGAGCCAAGACTAAGGAACCTGTTGAAATGAGAAACCCCTATTTCCTAGCTTGACCCCCTCACTAATTCGGGTTAAATTGCTGCGCTATTGCAGTGGTGACACATTGTGTCTGCCTCTGTTTGTATAAGAGGATGCAGTGGGGGAGGAAGGACCAATTTGTGCAGAGATAAAAGGTGTCACGGGCAGATAACTAACGTCCCAGCCTCGTGCCTGCTCTCATTGTTGCTCAATTTGCTCTGTGTGTAAGCCTAGCCTTCCCTCTTTCTTCCTTCCCTCCCCTTGGTCATATTTTACTTGGATGCCACAGTGTAATGATGCCCTGCGTTGTGGGGGAGGAGATAGGTACCTCTGGCTGACAGCCCTTCCTGATAACCAAATTCCAACCCATCCATCACCAGCTACTCTCCTCAACTTGAGGAAAAGTGATCGTGAAAGGCGGGCCGTTCATCACCCAGGTCTGTTTATCTCCTTTGGGTGGGGAACGGAAACAGGAGGGACAAAGAGCTGTGTTTCAAGCTAAGTGCTGCTCAAACTCGGGTAGCTTGCACATGCCAGACACAGACTCACGCCACTCAGACTATGGAACTCTGGCTTGATGGACTCCCATACTGGGGTCCAGGAGGAATGAGACCTTTTTTTTTTTTTTGTTGTTGTTGTTGTTCTAATTAATTTTGTTTCTATATTTTCAAATACACATGCAAATTATTTTATGAAAATTGAGTTTTATTAATAGGGGAAATTAAATTGTGCTAACCTGTTTAAAAAGAGTGACATTCTTTCTGGTTTAAGAACTTACAGATGATTTCAGTAAACATTTCTAAACAATAAAGTTTTGCTACTTTGTCCAACAGAGAATAAAATATTGAAACCCATGCAGTAGTTTTACTCCGACATTTAGCACCATGAAAGTATAAACACAGATGAAACAATTGGCTTTATGAAAGCATACAAGGTGACAAAACACTTATCAGAAGGAAATAGTCATCACTTTTTAAAATTATTTCTAAGTGAAGTATACATACATATGTATGTTTAGGGCAGGTTTCTAAATGAGTTCAATGACACTAACTAATGTGATGGTGAATGAGACCTTTTTTGAGGCTTAGCCATAGCACTTAGAGGGGAGCATAGAAAATTGTGGCAATTCTGAAATGCAGGACAGCTGGCAACATTCTTTGGAAGTGTTTATATTGCAATAAATAAATATGAATCTTCTTTCTCTCTACCCTCCTCCCTACAATGTGGTGGTTCAATGCCTCAGGCACCTCATTGGTATCCTCCTTGCAAGATCTTTCCTCTGGCTTCTCTCAGTCCTCT
Source organism: Marmota flaviventris (assembly GCF_047511675.1). Classification (NCBI taxonomy): domain Eukaryota; kingdom Metazoa; phylum Chordata; class Mammalia; order Rodentia; family Sciuridae; genus Marmota; species Marmota flaviventris. The sequence continues at coordinate 34,025,216 of NC_092507.1, read as the reverse complement.
CGTTCTTAAGGAGTGGCCTTTTGTGCCTCCATGGTCCACTCCTTACTTTGAGGAAGACAGAGCCTTTTTCTCACTCTTGGCTCTTCAACACCCCTTATCTGTATATCATTGGCACACAATAATTTGCTCCTGCAGGTGAGCAGTGGGTGTATATTCTAAAGCTGTTGAGCACAGGTATTGACAGGCCACATCATTCCAAGGTCCAGGTTCCACAGCCTTTCCTGAGAGGCCAAAGGGCAAAGGTGGCTTCAGAGTCTGCTTGGCCCCTCCTCTTTAAGAGTTAGAGTCTTGCCCTTCAATGGATGAATGGATAAAAAAATGTGGCATTTATACACAATGGAGTATTACTCTGCATTAAAAAATGACAAAATCATAGAATTTACAGGGAAATGGATGGCATTAGAGCAGATTATGCTAAGTGAAGCTAGCCAATCCCTAAAAAACAAATGTCAAATGTCTTCTTTGATATAAGGAGAACAGAGTAGGGTCGAAGAGCATGAGAAGAAGATTAACATTAAACAGGGATGAGAGGTGGGAGGGAAAGGGAGAGAGAAGGGAAAATGCATGGAAATGGAAGGAGACCCTCAGAGTTATACAAAAGTACATACAAGAGGAAGTGAGGGGAAGGGGAAAAATAATACAAGGGGGACAAACGAATGTCAGTAAAGGGGGCAGAGAGAGAAGAGGGGAGGGGAGGGGAGGGGAGGGGAGGGGAGGGGGGATAGTAGAGGATAGGAAAGACAGCAGAATACAACAGACACTAGTATGGCAATATGTAAATCAATGGATGTGTAACTGATGTGATTCTGCAATCTGTATATGGGGTAAAAATGGGAGCTCATAACCCACTTGAATCAAATTGTGAAATATGATATATCAAGAACTATGTAATGTTTTGAACAGCCAACAATAAAAAATTAAAAAAAAAAAAAAAAAAAAAAAGAGTTAGAGTCTGCTAAAAGTGAGACTAATATGCATCTCCCTGAGTCAGGGTTGACTCTTAAGACTTGAAGAGATAAAAGCATATAAGGAGTAATGTCCATGACCTTTTCCAGCATGAGTTCCTGCTCTCTTCTGGACTTAGCTGTTGGGATCTGTCTGCCACTGTCTGTCAGACCTGCATAGATGGCTGCTGGTCTCCTCTACTCAAGCTGAGCAGCTCTCCCTCTCGCTCTGTTCACCTAATCTTCAAAGCTGAGCTCCTGCTCTCACAATGGCTCCACCTTGGCCATACCCGTTAAGGGGGTGGGGGTGTGCCTTAATGAGCTACTCCCCTGCCTTGGCTGGCGCCAAGCTAGCCACACCTGTTTGCCATCAGGACTGTCTGGGCCCAGCCAGAGCAGCTTGGTTGCAGGTGGTAGGGCTGAGTGAGGGGTGGGGTGGGGAAGGCTGGGTTCCTTTTGCTTTGTGCCATATGTTTGTGAAGAGGGAACTTTCTCCCACCCTGTTCCCTTTATATTGTTCTCTTCTAAGCAGGGGAGGGCTTTCTGCTTTTACGTTATACAAAAGTAATAATAAGGGAACTTGGTGAATACCCCATCTTTTAAAACTTTCTCTTGAAGCAGAAGTGAAGAGCCAGTCAGGTGTCTAATGGTAGGGTTTGATATTCTGTTCTGATGACACTGAGGGGCTAGCACGATAAAAACAGGGCCATATGGTAAATGCCAAGGACAGAGCCCCTTTCTGGCCCTAGGCCCCACAGTATTTGAAAAACAATCAGGTTCCTTGGTTTAGAGCCCACAGGCAGGACTGGGGAGCCTTTCCTTAAAGGGGACCCCTTGCATTCATGAATCTGAAGGAAGTTTTGATTTTGTGGAAAAAAATCCTGTTCCTTTTTATGGCCTGGACATAATTGGGTCTTTTCTATTGGCCATCAGTGATGTCATTCCGACCCTCGTAAAGAAGGGGAAATCACACCTGTGGACTTGGTGCATAAAATTTCATTGGGCAACAGTAATAAGCATGACCAGATGATGTTTGGGCAGTTGGGGAGCTTTGTGCCCAGTGAATCCAGCTGCATGGAGACCTGGGCACCATAAACTTGCCTGCATGTTCATGCCCGCAGGCTAGTCCAGGGCCCACTGCCAGTGGCTCTTTCCTTGGGATCACTATCTGGTAGAAACTTATAACATTTAGACCCTTTGTGCTGGAGGGATGACTTTTGCCCTTTTCCTTTCCAAATTGGTGGATCCATGTATCCATTTGGTACCCATGACTCTGACCTTAGGCTGCTAAGAACTTCAGTAAAGGCATGACCTTCATCAGTGACCACCTTACCTGCTTCTCTTGAGCCCCAGATTTCACACCCCCAGGGACTATCAGGAATTTTGAATGAATCTGTAAAATGGGTACCTGTGCATTTAGAAGCCTTAGATTTCATCTCTAGTTCTACCCTTGGCTTGTTGTATGCTTGAGCAAATCCTTTTCTTCTCCATTCCTCAGTTTCCTCTTATGTAGGAGACAACAACCCCTGTAACCCACTTTGTTCACAGAGTTAATCTTTTGGTGCTAAGCTGGATTAGGGTTGTTTGATAGAAGTATGTAACTTTCTTATGGAAGTTCAAGTTCTGCTATTAGGCTCTGTGTGTCTCATGAAGATGGGCTGGGCCTTGCTACATTTATAGTGTCTGTGTCTTGGAGTCACAGGGCTGGGACCATTCAGAGGACCATTCAACAACCTGAATGCCTATCAGTAAATCTGCAAACTGCATGCATACCTGCAGGTGACAAAAACCCCTGAATGGGATTGATAATCCCAAATCTTCCTATGCTCCAGTCAGACATGGGGTACATAATGGTACTCAGGATTGCTGCTGAGCCATATTCAGAGATGACTGAGTAGCCAGCATGACAGTCAGTCTGGTTTGTCTTCCATGTAGCCCATCTGATATAGGTACGCCTCTCAGAGGAATAGGAAGGATCCTACTGAGCTAGACCCTCCCTAAGTGGAAATATCTACAATTGTTGTCTTCCCTTAAAATCCCACTGAAGGGAAAGTCCCTTATCGCACTCATAGGGCTAATCAGAGCCAATAGGACTCCTGGTTTGTGTTAACAATCAGTATGTGCTGGGATTGGCTAAAGGAAAATAAGGTCGGGGCTCTCTGCCTCTTGCTGGCAGTGCCTCTGTACTATTTTTGTTTCTGGTGGCCCCCTTCATTCCCAGATCTTAATGTGATTTATCTAAAATAGCCGAGTTCTACATTTAACATGGAAAAAGCAATTAAGCCTATTAATAAATAGACAGATGAACTATATAGACACTTCTCAAAAGAAGAAATATAAGTGGCCGGGGCTGTAGCTGTAGCTCAGAGGCAGAGCACTTGCCTAGAATGTGTGAGGCACTGGGTTTGATCCTTAGCACCACATAAAAATGAAACAAATAAAATAAAGGCATGCTGTCTTTATACAACTACCAAAAAAAAAAAGAAAGAAAGAAAGATACAAGTGGCCAATAAGTATATGAAAAAAATGTTTAATATCATTAGCAATTAGGAAATATAAATCAAAACTATTCTGAGGTTTCATCTTACTCCAGAGTGGCAGCCATCAAGAATACAAACAAGAATAGATGCTAGAGAGGATGTGGAGAAAAAGTTCTACATTTAACATGGAAAAAGCAACACTTTTATACTGTTGATGGGATTGTAAATTAGTATAGCCTCCATGGAAATCAGTTTGGAGGTTCCTCAAAAAGTCAAGGAATAGAGCCACCATATGACCAAGCTATACCACTCCTGGGTATTTATCCTAAAAATTTAAAGTCATCATACTGTAGCAATATATGCATACCCATGTTTATAGCAGCACAATTCATAATAGCAAAACTATGGAACCATCTTAGGTGTCCATTAACAGATGAATGGATAAAGAAATATGGTGATATATATATACCAATGGAGTTTTATTCAACCAAAATAAAAATGAAATTGTCATTTGGAGGAAAATGGGTGCAACTTGAGACCATTATGTTAAACAAAATAAGCCAAACTCAGAAGGCCAAGGGTCATATGGTTTGGGTTATATGTAGAAGGTAGGGATGATAAAGGAATAGAAAAGTGTTAAGGAGGAACTGAACAGACACTTCACAAAAGAAATCCAAATGGCCAACAAATATATGAAAAAATGTTCAACATCACTAGCAATTAGAGAAATGCAAATTAAAACTACACTAAGATTTCATCTCTAATCAGAATGGCAGTTATCAAGAATACAAGTAACAATAAATGTTGATGAGGATGTGGGGGGAAAGGTACCACTCATATATCACTGGTGGGACTGCAAATTGGTGTGACCACTCTGGAAAGCTGTATGGAGAGTCCTCAGAAAACTTGGAATGGATCCACTGTTTGAGCCAATTATCCCATTCCTCGATATATACTCAAAGGTCTTAAAACCAGCATACTATAGTGATGTGGCCACATCAATATTTATAGCAGGTCAATTAACAATAGCTAAGCTATGGAACCAATCTAGGTGCCCTTCAATATATGAAGAAAATGTGATACATATAATCAATGGAATATTACTCTGGCATAAAGAAGAATGAAAATATGGCATTTGCCAGTAAATGGATGGAACTAGAGGATATCATGCTAAGTGAAATAAGCCAATCCCCAAAAACCAAAAGCTGAATGTTCTCTGATATGTGGATACTGGCTCACAGTAGGCTGGGGGTTGGGGGGTGGAGTGGAGGTTCACCGGAGTGGATGGGGGGAATGGATGCAAGGGAGGGGGGAATTGGGGGAAGGGAAGGGAGATTGGATTGGGAAAGACAATAGAATGAATTGGACATAACTTTTGTGTGTTCATATATGAATACACCACCAGTGTAATTCCATATCATGTACAACCACAAGAATGGGGGTTATAGTCCATGTATGTATGATATGTCAAAATACATTCTCTGGCATGTATAAGTACAAAGAAAAAATTTTAAAAATGAGAAAGAAAGGTGTCGGGGGGTAGGTGTCTCATGAAAATCTAAGGGAGATCAGTTGAAGTAAAGGACCAGGGGGAGGTGGGAAGGAAGGAAAAGGGGAAATACTGGGGAATGATATTGGCCAAATTTTACTGTGTACATGTACAAATATGTAACAACAACTGTTATGTACCAATAAAAAATATGAGAGAAAAATAAAATAACTGAGCTTAGCAAACATTTTTCAAACCAAGGACAAGGAACATAAGAGAAGGTTGGGGGCTGGGGTTGTGGCTCAGAGGTAGGAGCGCTCACCTAGCATGTGCCGGGTGCCGTGTTCAACTACAACTATAAAACCAAATATTAGAGAGAGAGAGAGAGAAAAAGAGAAAGGTTGAAGGAAAAAAGAAAATTACTTGAGACGTCAGATTACAGTTTTGCTTCTTAGGCAACCACATTCTAGCTCTAAGGCTACTTCTTATCCTTAAAAACCTTACCTAATTTTCTCTTATCCTTGATCCTTGGTCCCGTATGGGCACATCCTCTCTGGATATCCCCCTTTATCCTCTTGGCCTCAGCCAGAACTTCTCTTCCAGAAAACTAACTGGTTATAAATTAATATCACTCACTGTGCCACCTGGATGTTTGAGAGGACCCTTTTCCTCACAGAAGATATCTTAGATCATATAAAAATAAATCTTTATATTGCCTAAATATGGAAGTCAATTTCCTGTTAGCATCTGTTGTTGAGGTATCTGTAGGATAGTGGAGGGAAGGCTAGATTGCTCTTAAAGTTTCTGGATCAAACTTGTCTTGTAACTAAATTATCATAGCCAAACCTTAAAAAAAAAAAAAAAAAAAAAAGTTTACATTCTTGTCTCTTGCTCACTCTTTAACACTTTGCAAGCTGTCTCTACCCACCCCCACCTGGCCCACTAATACCCTTCTCACCAAGATTGCCTGTGACCTCCTATTACTAAATCAATTGGGGTTTTCTCAGCTCTCTTCCTGCTTGCCCACTCCATGACACTTGACATGAATGACCTGTATTTTAAGCTCAAGAAATAGTTATAAATATTACAGAAAAGGGAAACATACTTCCTTGGTTTAGATTGGCCATAGATGATGTGAAATGGGGTCAAAAGAGAATGTGTGACCTCAGTGTCTGATAACCTGAAAAAGGTCTGGGGCCCTGCTTTCTGGGGATGGGGTAAATTGGTTGAGTCCTGACTCATGACACATTGTTTCCTGAGGAACTCTGAAAGGAGATGAGGGTTTGGGGCCTGGAGAAGGGAATTCTAAAGGAAGCTTTCTGGGCTCTCAGATCTTGAAGGGTTCTGCAAGGAAGAAATAGAAGTCTCTGTAGTTTCTGAAGACATACCTCTGGCTTATGAATAGAGTTGTGGGAACACCAGGGTTTAGTTAAGTGTTTAAGGAAAGATGTTCTAAAATTGAGTTCAAAATTAGAGCTGTCTGCTCTGTGAAGTATGAGTTCTTTGTGTGTGGTGACCGTCTGCTAGAGGTGGTTTCATTTTAGCTCAATAAACTTTATAAGACATTAGCCTGGGCCCTCTGCTCAGTCTCATTCTGTGTTCTTCCCAGGTGAGTATAGTAATATCTACTCTTAATTTTCCTTACATTAAATTAATGATCAATGATCTATATTCCTAGGCCAGATATCTCTGCAGAACTAGTATGTAGCTGCCTCATAGATGACATTCTACTGTCAGATGTCTCCTAGGATCCTCAAATTCAGCAGACATTGAGTGTTTACCTTGTGTCAGACATATATCTGAAATTTGCATTCCCAAACTTCTGCCTCCTTTTAGTGATAAACTAAAATAACTGAGCTTAGCAAGCATTTTTAGTGATATACTAAAAGGAGGCAGAGGTGGGGTAGTAGGGGCAGTCTACCCCAGTTTAAGCAGTAAAGGGGTACTCTATATGCAGAAAACTTAAAGACCATGATAAAATTGACCAAATCCTGGCCTCAAATATGCTTTCTTTGTTACCACCTCCTCTATTTTAGTGTGTAGTGTGAAGCTAGTTGTTTTAGTCTGTTTTGTGTTGCCATAACAGGATTCCTGTGACTGGTTAATTTATTACCCAGAGATTCATTTCTCAATTCTGGAGTCTGGGAAGTCCAAGGTTGAGAGCTCCACATCTGGTGAGGGGTTTCTTCCTGTGTCATCCCATAATAGAAGGCAGAAGGGCAAAAGAGCATGTGTGTGAAAGACAGACAAAGGAAAGGTGCCAAACTCATCCTTTTATCAGAAACCCACTTCTATAACTAGCATTAATCCTAATCACTTCGTAAAGGTCCTACCTCTTAACATGTCACATTGGAGATTAAGTTTCCAACACATTAGCTTTGAGGGATATACTCAAACTTACCTCTACCCAAGCCACAAACTTTTGGCTTGGGCTGCCTTATTTTCTTTTTTTGAGCCATGTGTTAGTCAGCTTTTTGTTACTATGACAAGATACCTGAAATAATAAACTTAAAAAGAAGAAAGATATATTTGGGCTCATTGTTCAGGGGTTTCAGTCTGTGGTCATCTGGCCCTGTTGCTTTGGATCTGTGGCAAGACAGAACATTGTGGCGGAAGTGTGTGATAGAGGTTTGTTCACCTCACAGAAGCCAGGAAGCAGGGAGAAGAAGGGGCACAAATCCAAATTATCCTTTTACATGGCATCACCCCAATAACCTAATTTCCTCTGAGTAGGCCCTGCCTCCTAAAAGTTCTGCCACCTCCCAGTAGCGCCACAGGCTGGGTATTTGGCTAACACAAAGTCAGCCTGAGAAAGAGTGTTATCGGATACTAGAATTTGAATTTTGACCTTTAAAGCCAGAATCTGTAGTTGTGGGTTGGCAGCTGTCAGTGATATTGGTAGTTTTTTCCTGAAGAAATGAATATGTTTGTGTTAAAAACATATAGGGATATTTGCCCCTAAGTACCTATTCAAGCTCTAAAGAATAGTAAACCCCATATCTCATGTGGTTACCAGGTCCTTATTTAAATCTCCTATGTCTGTTCCTTGATCTCTGTCTCTGCCACTACTGTCTCTGGTATCCTGGCTACCACCTGGCTTTTTTAATCTATTGTTTTTGTTGCCCCAGGACAATTATCTGTAAATTAGAACTCCTCAGAGGCTCTTTATTGCCTGTGGCCACTTTTCTTATAAAGAAAACACTGTATCTTTTCTGGTTTATGTTTCTAGTGACATGAATTTTCTCTGTCCTTCCACATGTCTTTATGTTCCAGTTCAAGGCACCTTTTTTACTTTCACTGTCAATTCCTCTGAACAAACTGAGGCATTTACAGAGTTAACATTTTCAGAGTTATTTGAATCCTTATTTCTTGATTCTCATCAGGTATCATACCTGTTTGGTTGAAATTGATTTGTGTGGATAAAATGGCATCATCAGCTAGAGCGGGAGATGGTAGATTATACTTTAAAAAACCAAAACAAGAACAGACCCTTGGGGGCTGGGGATGTGGCTCAAGCGGTAGCGCACTCAGCTGGCATGCGTATGGCCCGGGTTCGATCCTCAGCACCACATACAAACAAAGATGTTGTGTCCGCCGAAAACTAAAAAATAAATATAAAATTCCCTCTCTCTCTCTCTTAAAAAAAAAAAAAAGAACAGACCCTTGGTTTTAATTCTGACCTCCTCTTATTTATTTATTTATTTAGTTAGTTAGTTAGTTTTATGTAATGCTGAGGATCAAACCTAGTGCCTCACATGTGCTAGGCAGGCGCTCTATCACTGGGCCATAACCCCAGCCCATGACCTCCTCTTACTCTAATGCATGGTTCCTTCTCTATCTGAAATAAGCCTACAGGTAGAGGTTTAAAAGTGAAGTGAGTCCCTGCCTATCTATCTCTACATCATGTGCTCATTCCCTCTCTTTCCTCCTATCTTGTATCTCTGCCTCTTTGCTATAACTAAACAAGAGACTGGGTCATTGGAAAGAACATAGGCTTTAGAGTCTGACAGAACTGAGTTCAGGTCTTGGCATTATCGTTTTTTAGCTGTGGGATCTTGAATAACCCCTCTGAATTTCATTTTTTTCTTTCTCTTTTTACACAAAAATAATTTATTTTATTTTTCCAGAAAACCATTTGACAGAATCATATACCTATTTATGGTTTAAAAAAAAAAAAACAAGAATTGAGGGTGTAGCTTAGTATCAGAGTGTTACCTAATATAGGTGAGGCCCTGGGTTCAAAAGATTACTGTTTCAAAAAAACAAAACAACAACAACAACAAAAAACTCTCATATTCCAATAAGACAAGAAAAGGAAATGAAAGGAATACAGTCTGCTTTTTGTTGCTTGAGTATCATTTTTGTGTGTGTGTGTGGAAACTGTAAATAACACTTCCTACCTCAAAGCAATCCATTGGAGGTTAGATGTGAAAAGTGTAAGCAAGGTATTTAGCATACTGTAGGCCATTAGGGAATAATAGTTGCTGGTATTATTTTGAATAGCTTTTTCAGGCACTCACATTTGGATCTGAGGGTTGATTCTAGAGCCCAGAGTGTATGGTGCTAGAGGTCGGGGTCCTTTCCTTGAATGGGGTGGGATCCATGGCTAATGGGTTAGCCTTTGGAGTCTATTTGTCCTGTAGACTTTATTGGGACTTCCTAGCTTAAGACTCCATGCCTGGGGCATGTGTGTGTCCAACTTGTTCTCTCTTCCCTTTCTTGTAGGCTTCCAGGCCAGTGCCAGTACTTGGGTTTGCCAGTGGCGGATTACTTCAAGCAGTGGATTAATCTGAAAAAGGTACTATCTGAGCCCTACCCAAGGTCTTCCTCGGGTTCTCCTATGCCTCAGAGCTCCCCTCCCATTTCTGTTGTCTTTTTCTTTTTGTTCTCTTTTCTTTTTTCCCAACTTCTCTTCTTCCTCTTCCCTAGCTAATGGGTACTGAAATGTTATAGTTATTTCTGGGAGTGGGAATCTGCTGAGGACTAGGTAAAATATACTGCTCTAGTTGGTTTTATGCAGATATGCATAGAGGTCCCAGGTAAAGGAATTTTCCAGGGTTCTCAGTCAGAGCCAAATCTCTGGGCTGAGCCACATTATTAGTAAGAGATGGGGTGCTAGCTGAGTCTCTGGGAAAGTATTCTTTGGTGACCTCAGGAGTGTAGCTTCTGAGCCTCTTGATTGGCCTTGGTATCTCCCTCTGGTTGGGAGGAGAGTCCATACAAGCTGGTTTTGGTCCCACCTAGCCTTAGCAGCGCCTCATTCATATGTACAGGAGGGAGGAGACTGGCACTAATGCAGCCCTGAGGACCTCGAGAGTTGGTACTAAAGCTCTGGGCTGGTAAGGATCCTGTGTAGCTAAGACAATGACTGTGGTAGAGAATTAATCATCCAGAAAACTGTACTTTCTCTGTGTTTGTTGTGTTTTCTAGGTAAGCATTAGGAAGGATATATAGGTTTAGACTCCCCACATCTCTGTCTAGAGGAATCCTTATTACAGAAGGCCCAATCCACTAGGAGACTAACCCCCATAAATCATTCTGATATAGGACAAGAGCCTTAGAGCACTCTCAGGAACCTCATGCTTCTGGTCAGTTTAGCAACTCCCAGGAAGCCAAAAGAAGGAAGAACATACTAGGGATCAGGGTGGTAGCTCAGAAAAAAGAAGCCTTTGCAGGGGTGCAGGGTGCTGAGGCTAGGTATTGGGAAGATTTGGATCTTAAACTGGGCAATATGGATACAAGGAGGAAATAATATTTCTGGGCAGCGAGAGCATCATGCTTTTGGTGTGTGTGGCTAGAGCTAAGCAAACATGTGGGAGAACAGTAGAAGAGAAAGTTTGTGGCAACTGCTGCCACAAAGCATGGAACCAAGTCCAAGGAATGTGGAACAAATACTTATAGATGTCCTTTGCACTCTGACTTCTTTGTACTTTTACCCCTATCCATTTCTCCTGCTGATCTCCCCTGCAGCTGAGCCAATGCCATCTACTACTTCTCATCTTTGAGAAGACTAGGCTCTGTCCTACCTTTGGGACCTGGCCTCTGGCCTTCCCTCTGCCTGAAATCATCTCCCCCAGTTATTTTCATTGTACATATTCCCTCTCCCTGAAAATCCACCTAGGTATCATTTCTGCTGAGCCTCTCTTGCCCTGAGGCTCTTTGGCACTTGGGATTAGTTAACTCAGTTGAAACTGAGTCCATGTATTTTCCTCCCAGACATGTACACCTGGAGTACAGAGACTGAGTCTCTTCTGTGTCCCCAGTGGTTAGACCAGGGCTGGGTACAGAATATGTTCTCAGTGAATAATTGCTGGCTGACTGGATCATCTTTGAGAACTAACTCCACAGAGGCTTCCCAGGCAGGGTTTGGTGCGCTAAGCATGCCCGTGTGGCTGGGCATACACTCCTGAAAGACAGCATGCTAGCTGTCAGAGCTCATCTGAGGCTGCTGTCTAGCCTCAGCAAATGCAATGTGAAGACCCGTCCAGGCGCAGCAGGCGCTGACCATGAACAATTACTCTGTGAAGTTCACTTGACTTTTTGGTGTGTGGACAGCTCCACGCCTCTAGGTTCCTTGGCAGAAAGGCAGGAAAGCAGCTGACCCATGTGGTAACATTGCCACTCAGGGCCACCTTGGTGCTGTTGGGCCCAAAGGGTGGGGGAGGAATTCCTGAGCCTCATCAGCTTGGTTCTCCACCAACTGTCAAGATAGAGGGGGGAAATGAGCACGAGGAGAAACTTAGGACTCTATTTTCAGTTGGCCTTGTGATTTCCTCTTGTGAGGTAAACCAAGCAGATCTGGGAAAAACAAAGGATCTAACCCCTAGTGCCTTCTAGTCACATCATTCCAAATGTACCCTTAAGTGAGCAACTGGGACTGAACTCACCATCCCCATTTCCTGAAGCCCCTAATCTAAGAAAAGCAAAGTGCCATCTCTCAGCTGTCCTATCTTCTCCAGAAATGGTATGGGCTGGGTCAGGAAAGAGCAGCTTTTCAACAGCCAGGTTTCTACATCTCCCGCCTCCATCTACTTCCCCTGTAGCAGAGTAGAGCATGCCAGTGCTTGCTGACATTTGGAATGTCATTGAATGATCTTAGACTTTTATTGAGCTGTCAGCTTAGAGAAGACTTTGGGCCCTGCTCCCAGCTCCCTCCAGGAGGGCAAAGCTGTCACTGAAGGGCCAGAAAAAATACACATGCGCACCCGTGCATACACACACACACACACACACGTGCGCCTAAGGACACACAGGTTCTCGTGTGAATAAATACACCCAAGTAAGTATACTCGAAATTATACATATCCTTATGTGCATGCCCATGTATTTACATATCCACATAAATAGTCACCTGCAGAAATATGTGGAAATATGAACAGACATGAATGTTTCTATGTGTTCGTAAAATCTAAAGACATGTGCATATATATAAATATATACATTTTCATCAAGAAATAAATCTTGAGGGCCTTCTGTGTGCCAGGTACTATGCTAGGCTCTGGGAATGTAACAGAAAAAATGGATGTTGACCAAACAATTTCAGCTGAATTGAGAATGCTAAACAGTTCAGAGTTGCGGATCATATAATAAGGAATATGACTTAGTTGGGTGGAATCAAAGAATAGTTTTCTGAGAAAGGTTTTCTAAACTGAAGAGTGAAGGAGGAATGACTAAGCACAGAGAAAAGCATGCAGTAAGGCCCTTAGATGAAGAGAAACCTGGCAGCTTCATAGAAACCAGGAGGATGCAGAATTTTTGTCTCTTGTTTACTGTTTTATTTCCATTACTTCGAATGGTTCATGGCCCATAGACAATTTAATCATTATATGTTGAGTGAATGACTACCTAAAGCATAGTGAATGTGGGAAGAAGAGACCGGTATGATGAAACTGAAGAGGAAAGCAGGACCATATTTTGATTTTGATCTTTATCTTTAGGGTAAGGGGAAGCTTTAAAGGGTATTAAGAGGCATTATCTGGCTGGGTACAATGGCATATGCCTGGAATCCCAACTGGGGAGGCTGAAGCAGGAGGATCACAAGTTTTGAAGCCAGCCTCAGCAACTTCATGAGGTCCACCATGCGGCCTGCGCAATGGTTTCATTAATGAGGTTCTTGGCATAAAAGTTAGCTAGAAGAGATCGAAATAAAACACACAGACTCAGTTACCTTATTTCTATTGCCAGGTCCGAGACGGCTCCCCTCTCTGGTTCCCTCCTCTAACCGCCCAGCAGGGCAGCAAGGATTACTCAGGGCTAGCAGGAGAGAGAGAGAGTGAACACGCCTGGGAGTAGCCTTTTATTGGGGAACAAGAAATTCAGGGGAGAATTCCATCCAATGAAGGTTGAGGGGGACTGCACTCCAAGGTCAGGGTCAGTGATTGGGCCCCCAGGGTCAGTGGTCAGTCACACCCCCACACGGATGGGTTCTCTCATCAGGAAAGGGCCGGGAAAGTTCCGACACAGCCAGAACGCCTCAGACCCTTAACGGGAGCCGCCCAGTCACGTGTCAGAATGGCTTCCCACAATGAGGCTCTAAGAAACTTAGGGAGACACTGTCTCAAAATAAAAAATTAAAAAGCCTGGAGATGTGGCTCAGTGGTTAAGTGCCTCTGGGTTCAATCCTTGGTACCAAAAAAGGGTGGGGGGGCATCTGATTTGTGTTTTTAAAAGGTCTCTCTAAGTGCAATATAGAGAAAGCCAAGAGCAGATACGAAAACCCAGTTACTTTTTCCTTTTCTTTCTTTCTTTCTTTTTTTTTTTTTTTTTGTACTGGAGATTGAACCCAGGGGTGCTTCACCACTGAGCTACATCCCTAACTCTTTATTTTGTGACTGGGTCTCGCTAAGTTGCTTAGGGTCTCACTAAATTGCTGAGGCTGGCTTTGAAACTTGCAGCCTTTTGCCTCAGCCTCTGGAGTCACTGGGATTAAACTAGTTACTTTTTCTTAATGGGACAGTAGTTGGCCTTTTTGAGTGGCACTACTGAACTTGTGACATTCTAGGTTCTTGCTCATTGAACCAATAGTGATCCTCTAATAATCACTAGGCAACCAGAACTGCCTCCTCCTGCCATCCACACATATATTTCCAGGACCTGGACAGGGGTGGGAATGAAGAAGTACTGTCTCTGATTGAGTATTGCAGAATTAGACCATTTCTGTTAAGTCTAGGTAGAAGATGATAGTTACTTGGATTAAACTGACGGCAGTGGTGAGGTAGAGAAATGGACTGATTCCAGAATGTTAATATTCATTCTATAAAGCAACATATAGGCTCCTAAAAGTTTGCATGCTATGAAAAGTCATACAGTAAACATTCATTTAGGAGTATGATACTCAAAACTTCATCAGTGATACATATAAAAAAAGATTGAGTCTAATAAAAATAACATAGTTTTACACATTAAATGGTTAATATATAAATTAAAGGTATAAACATAAACATATACATATTTATACATAAATATATTTATGTATAAATATGAAATATAAATATAGATTAATGGTAATATATAAATATATCACCATTAAATTGTAATATATAAATACTGCAATAAATATCACACTTTACCTTGAAAGGGACCCAAAGTTTGCTTTTAGGTGTAGAAGGATCACAGCTTTATGTGGGGCACTGTGGCACATGCCTGTAATCCTAGCAACTGGGAAGACTGAGGCAGGATGATCACAAGTTCAAGGCCAGTCTCGGCAACTTGGTGAGACTCTGTCTCCAAAAAAAAAAGGACTGGGGGGATTGGGTGTATAGCTCAGTGTTGGAGCACCTCAACCTGTTCAATCCTGAGTACTACCAAAAATAGGTTCACAGCTTTGAGTTACTGAAGTGGTAGAAGAAGATTGTCTGAAATCTGATGGAAAGTTGTAACCAGACAGGTGTGGCTGTAACATATGTGATCTCTGTGGCTGGTAGATGTTTCAGGTGTGGGCAGGTGTGCATTTTGTATACTCTAACACAGCCCTGTTCAGTTAGATGTAGTTTCCTGTGTTTATCTAGAGTACAGAAGACACATAAAACAAATGCAAAGTTTGCAATATGCTAAATAATTCTCTAATACATCAATTACATTGGAACAGATTTGCTCTTTCAAAACAGATGTTATAGTAGCATTGACTCTATAACAAACAGAAAATGGTGATTGATTATAAGGGCTGGGAATGAAGCATGAGACCATGATGTTCCCGGGGTTTATGATTTGAGCAACTAGGTGACTTGGAATGAATTTACTTAAGATAGTGGAAGGAGAAGCTTTAGGATTGGAAGAGAAGATGAATTCAATGTGGAACATGTTAAGTTTACATGCCTTTGAGACAGTCTTGTAAAGCTAGTGAGAGGGCAGTTGAATGTTTAAGTATAGGGAATTAATGGTGTACAAATGAATGAAAGGATGGAAGCAAATGAGACTGCCAAAGACAAGTATATAGGATGAGAAAAAAAAGAAAGCCTAGGACCAAACACGGAGAAACACCCACATCTGATAGAGGAGGAAGGGTTTGAAATAGAAAAGGAGTGGTCACTGATAGTAGTAATAATAGTTCATATTAATTGCATATTGTGTATTAGACCCACTGTTTTAATACATTTTCTGCTTCTTTAACAAGATACCACAGATTGGGTAAATTAACTCTTTTTTGCCCTCCCCTCCCCTCCCCTTCCCTTCCCTTCTCTCTCCCTCTCTCTCTTCTTCCTGTTTTCTTTCTCCATTTTCTCTTTCTTTTTGCACTGCTGAGAATTGAATCCAGGGCCTTGTGCATGCTAGGCAAGCACTCTACCACTGAACTACATCTTCAGCCCTTTTTAAATTTTTATTTTGAAATAGGGCATGGTTAAGTTCCTGAGGCTAGCCTCAAACTTGTGATCCTGCTGCCTCAGCCTCCTTAATAGCTGGGATTATAGGTATGCATCAGTACACCTAACTTCTCATAATTATATTGATTACAGGTTGAAATACTGTCTGGTATATTAATTGAATAAAATATATTATTAAAATAACATCATCTGTTTCATTTTTCTTTTTAATGTGGCCACTGCAAAATTTCAAATCTCATGTAGCTTACCTTATATTTGTACTGGACAGCACTGTGCTAGGTAGGCGCTGTGCTCAGTATTTGTACATTATCCAATCCTCACAATGACCCTGTGCAGTGGTTGCTATTATTTTCCACATGTTAAGGTTGAGAAACCAAGGCATATAGGATGATGAGGAAACTTGCTCAGTGTTTTCACACTAGTATGTGGCAGGACTAGACCTAAATTGAGTTTTGCCTGATTCTGCAAAGTGAAGAAACAGAAAAGAGAGTAACAGGATGGTAGAAGAGGAGAGACTGTGAGACTATGGTGTCCTAAAAACCAAGGAAAGAAACATTTTCAGAAGAAGAATGGTCAGTTCGGAAATGGCCACAGTCATGAGGACCTCAGCAGCCTTAGTGAAAGCTTTTTGTGTGCATAACAAGGACAGGAGCCAAATGGGAGTAAATTGGGAAGAATATGAGAAAATGAGATGGAGAAATTTTAATTTTTTCAGAAATGTTACTCTGAAAGGGAGAGAAAAGGCAGGAGCTGAAGTAGGGCCAAGTATGGAGTTAAGACTTTGTTTTGTTTTGTGTTGGTTCTGAAATCGAATCCAGGAGCTTTCTACCTCTGAGCTATATCCCCAGCCCTTTTTATTTTTATTTTTAGATAGGGTCTCGATAAATTGCCCAGACTGACCTTGAGATAAATTGCCCAGACTGACCTTGAACTTATGACTCTCCTATCTCAGCCTCCCAAGTAACTGGCATTACAGGCATGTACTGCCATGCCTGGCTGCGTTTTTTTTTTTTTTTCTTTTTCTTTTTCTTTTTTTTTAGATAGAAAACATATGTGTTAGTTTTTTTTTTGTTGTTGTTGTTTTGTTTTTAACAAACAATTGGAGAAGTAAAGTGTGAAGATACAGGAGTGAGAGGGAATCAGTAAATGAGGCCTCTGAGGAGATGGAAGGAGAAGATGCATTCTTAATTTTTATTTTTGTTTTGGTAATAGGGATTGAACCCCAGGGTACTTTACCAATGAGCTACATACACCCCCAGTCCTTTTTATTTTTATTTTGAGATAGGGTCTTGTAATTGCTGAGGTTGGCCTCAAACTTGAGATTCTCCTGCCTCAGCCTCCTGAATAGCCAGGATTACAGGCATGTACCAGCATGCCCAGGAGAAGCTACATTCTTTTTTTGTTGCTGTTTTATTTTTGGTACCAGGGATTGAACCCAGGCATGCTTAACCACTGTGCTACATTCCCAACCCTTTTTACTTTTTGTTTTGAGGCAGCATCTCACTAAGTTGCTTAGGGCCTTACTAAATTGCCAAGGCTGGCTTTGAATTTTGATTCTCTTGCCCAGCCTCCTCAGCAGCTAGGATTACAGGCATGCACCACCACACCTGGCAGAACGTACATTCTTGAAATCCACTCTCTTCAAGAGGGAAAAACTCTCTTCCGTTGTGGCAGGAAGAAAGAAGGTGGCTGCAGATGGATGTAGACAGGCTTGTAGATTTGGTGATGGCAAGTTGAAATAGTTCCCATCTGATGGCTTTTATTTTTCTCTATGAAACAGAAGGTGAGTCATTTGCTGATAACTATCAGGGGAGAGCTGGGAGTGTTTGCAGGAAGTAAAAGAGAATTACTGTAGCTTTAGTCAAGAATAGATTTGTGAGCTAACTTGAAAAGCACAGGCAATGTTGAGGATCCAGTTAAATTGATGACATTAATTCATAGTGGAGCCACTCTGCTCAGTTGTATGACTTCTTTGGCAGAGCTCAGCTGACTGGTTGTGGGCATGGAGAAAGATATTTAGATTCATCCGGGGTGAGGATTCTCTTCCAGGAATTGTGATGAAAGGAAGAGGGAGTTGAAGGTGTTGTCAAGACGACAGTTGAAAAAATGGACTGTGGGATCTAAGCTGAATTTGAGGGGAAGAGAAGATAACAGGGGTCTGTTAGATAGGGAAAAAGTACATAGGCCTCAATAAGATGAGGAATAGGTATGTTGGGTAGAGTTGAGCAGGCAAGATGGAAGGATTAGAGATTATGGTTAAAGAATAGGGTTACTGAGTTAGTGATTTCATATTGGCAGGTTCCAAGGTACAGCCATGGAAGTGGATAGATAAGGTTGCGTGGAAAAGAATATTGTCTTAAATGAGGAATCAAGAAACAGAAAGGTGGAATGAGGCCTCCATAAGAATGTGAGCATGTGGATAAACACATGCACACATAAGATGATGTTCTACCTACCACATATGCATGGATGGATACATACATATAAATGTATGTAAAAATGCATGCCTACACATGTACAATTCATGTATCTTTAGACCCTGCCATGCAATTATGTGTATATATATACTCACAAATTCTCAGTATTCCCCTCTGATCCCTCAGCCTGATTGAGTGGGCTTTTGGGGAAGCAAGCTGCCTTAGGAGGATTCTGAGTCAGTCCTAGCAGATAGGGCTCAGCCAGTCATGCCCAGCAATTGTAGTGATAGGGTCTGCTTAGAATTTAACAGGCCCAAATGTACCAGGATATAAAGTTGCTGTGTTACATTTTCTTTGCCATCTGTACTCTATGCCCTTCTCTTCTCTGAAAGGGGTGAGATTGGGACCAGATGTTAGAGAGTAAGGAGGAGGCCTTTTGGGTTCCTCCAAGAAACATTCTATCTCCTGCCCACCCCCTGGGAGGGGACAGCAGGAAAAACTGCTAAAGGGAGCATTGGGTCTACAATTGAATATGACTTTTCCTGACCTTGGAGCATTCAGAGTCCCAATCAGCACAGTAATAAATTAAGGGCTTATGGAGGAATAAATTCTCAGCCTTAATGAAGTTCTTTGCTGGGGGCCATAGGCAGGTCAGCAGGTCGGGATGATGCAGATTGGTAGTTTCAGTGAGTGGGCTAAGCAAGCTGGGAAGCTGTCAAGCATGAGAAGATCCAAAACTCTGCTAGTCAGATCACTTTTTTTGGATCTGTGAGGATAAAGCTGGTCAAGTGATAGGCAGCCAGATAGAAACTATAGTGACTACATGGTGCCAGCAACAGAGCCCTTCTTCTAGGGCTATTCAGAAGTAATTTGGAGAAAACAAGAACACAACAAAAAAGAAAGTCAAAAGAGGCATGAATATTTAGAAGTGCTAAAGGATATTTTGGAGGGGGATAGTTTGCAGTGGAGGCAGATACTTCTGGGCTACTTAGTGGTCAGAACCAGGCAGGGCTGGGGTCCAGGTTTTTGGCATCATCCAAAGAATAGCATTATTCATGGGCAGTTGTGGGCTGGAATTGTAATGGAAGCCAGCTAGATCAGGGCCTCTAGTTGTGTTTGAGAAGAAAGACAAGCACATAGTGCAGGACACAGAGCACTAAGAATATGTGAAGGAGAGGTGGGGGCACAGGCACAGGCATTGTATAAGGAGCGGGTGAGTGGAGAGCAGCCCAGGGTACTTGCTGCTGAGTTTGATGCTGAAACCCTGGGTAGGACCATTCTTGGGAGCTGGAGGCTGCTGAATTGTATGCAGAAACCTGGAACTCATGCCTCAAGACTCAGATGCTGAGTTCTTCCCCTTTCATCCCACCCTCTGCAATATCTGCCTTTGGGGGTAAGCTCGTGAGGTGTAGTCCAAAGGTGAAGGAGGGGACAGTGCCGTGTTTGGAGTCGGAGCTGCTGGAGCTAGAAGGAATGTCTCCTTTCTTCTTGTTTCCCTGCCCCCATGGTGTAGTGCCCAGCCTGGGCTTTTTCCTTTAAATATGTCTTATAGCTGTCTGAACTCTGAAATTTTCTTTCACTTCTTCCCTCGCCTTGTTAACATGTGTTGCCTTTGGGGTAATCAGGGAAAAAATATTATGTCCTTTTACAATTACCGGGTTTTGGAATATTAAAATGTCTCGCTGCATCGGCACTGTTATTTTGATTGGTATTCTAACCTTTGACTAGCCCATAAAGCGCGCCGCTCCTGAAGCCAATATTGCAGGACTGAAATTTAATTCCGAAATGATTCCAGATAATAGGGAGACAGATAATATATGCATGAAGGATATTATGTTTGGACTAACTGCAGCAGGGCCAGGGCTGGGGAGCTGAATAATAGCCCAGAGTGAGTTATAATCTGTGGGACAGAAATGCCTTACTGTCAGGGCCAGGAGAAGAACTCTTAAATCAAAGGCACAGAAAAGGGTGCGATTTCAGGGTACTTGTTTTGACAGGAAGAGCACTGGAGCCAAGAGCGTAGATATTCAAAGACTATGCCCCTTTCTTGCTCTTGAGCAAGATACCAAGGCCCTAGATGATCTAGCTCATTGCAGCATCCCTATCACTGTGTCTTCTGTCCCCTCATAACATTTCAGCTGTGTTGAACTTCTTTCTGCTTTTCAAATAAACACGACAATTTCACTTTCCTTTTCTTACGCTGTTTCCTTTGCTTACATTGCATTTACCCTTTTGGTGTGAAGGAAGTGTGTTGAGGAAGCTCCTGTTCATCCTTCAAAACCCTTTTGTGTGAAGCCTTCTGTAATGTTTCCCGACCTCTGGTAGGAAGTGTCAGCTTCCTTTATATGGTTTCAGAACTTTGTACTGAGCATGTCACATGCTCGTATGTTTGTGTTTTCTGCTAGACTGTGAGCTCCTTGAGGTCTGTGTATCATTCATCTCTGTGTTTCCAGCGCCCCCTGGACCTGGCATACACTAGGCATCAACAAGCACTAATTGAATCCATGCTGAATCTAGGGCTGGACTAATGAGCTCCAGAGCCCAGGTGCCCATTTCTCTGCCACATTTCCCAGACAAATGAACTTAGGGAAGTTAAATAACTTGCCCAAAAGCACATAACCAGGAAGAAGTGAAGCTAGAAACCAAATTTGAGTGTTCTCTTGTCCCCAGACCATGTATCTTAGGTGGGCAGGGAAGGCATTGGAGGTGAGGAGTGGGAAAGACAGAAATGCACCTCCCAGGCTCCTTCCTTCCATAGTGCAGGACTTTAATCCTCTTTGATAAAGATTGCACTGGTCCTTAGCATTCATGGGATTCAAGACCTAGAAGGGCTTGTGCCTCCTGTTGCTGTCTTTGACTTCTGGACAATTTTTTCTCACAAAAGACACTTCTCTGTAGTGAGTTTCTAGCCAAGGATCAGGAAAATACCTTGGAAAAGGTGCCTTATGTGCTTTTGGAGAGGTCTTAGGTAGGCAGAGAGAGCACAAGGAGCTTTTAGTAATGTCAGAAAATTTCACAGACAGCCCTTTCCCCCTTCAGAATTAGTGGGAATATAGTGATGGAGGAGTACACAATGAAAACAAAACTGAAGTGACTCTGATTGGTTTTTAAATGGATTTGTGTTTCATTAATTACTGTCTTCATAAACCTGGAAAGTAGTGTGGCTGTATGTAAGACTTGTCCTTCATTTAGTGTTTGGGTGGTGCATGATAAATACTGGACCGCGGGGATATGGCTCACAGGCCATAGACCACTGGGGCAAGAAAGAGAGCTTTGGAGCCAGATGAATCAGGCTCAGACTCTAGTGTTACTACCAAACAGTTGTGTGAACTGGAGCAAATCTCTCTGTGAACCTATAACAGACAACTAATATCTAACACACAAACAGGCCTTGAAGTCCAGGAAGCCTGATTTAGAAACTTGGCTTTACATTACTAATTGTAGGGTTTTTAGGAGAGTCACTTAACTTCTTTGAGCCATGGTATC
The DNA here is from genome assembly GCF_047511675.1 of Marmota flaviventris. Classification (NCBI taxonomy): domain Eukaryota; kingdom Metazoa; phylum Chordata; class Mammalia; order Rodentia; family Sciuridae; genus Marmota; species Marmota flaviventris. The sequence goes on along the minus strand of NC_092507.1, from coordinate 34,003,580 downwards.
CTCCACTGTAAAACAAGAAAAATAATTCCCATCTCCTAGAGTTCCCACCTCAGGATTCAGTAATAGTACTGTGCCCCTGCCTTTCTCTTGTCCTGGTGTTGACTGCCAGAGATGAAATACCAGGCCTCAAGGAGAAGGGAGGTCAAGGATCCAAGAGCTCAAGGCAAGCACATAGGACTCTGCAGACAGGAGTTCCTCCAGCAGAGCACATGTGAGCATCATGGACAATGAGCTTAATGCTGTCCTTGGACTGTCTCACCTTGGTGCACACTAAAGAACAGAGTTGATGGTCTCATGCCCCTTTTACATGCTGTCAGCATTCCCTGGCTATCCAGTGGAGTACAGTTACAATCACCTAGGTCAGTTCCTGGCTCTGTCACCTACGTATTATGACCTTAGGCAAGATACTTACCTTTTCTGAACCCTGCTTTCTTCATTTGGAAAGTGGAGATAATAAATACTGCTCTAAATGCTTTCTGTGGATTAACTCTTAATCCTCAAACTATAAGCACTATCATTAGCTATCGTCCAGATGAAGAAACTGAAGCACAAAGAGTTGATGTACCATCCACAAAACCCAGCAATCAATAGTGAGTGATGAAGTAAGTATTGGAATCTAGGCAGTAGACTTTGGAATCTGTGCTCTTAACTGTTTCACCTTGTTGCCTCCAGAGCAGAGGAAGGTGGAGTCATTTTTAATTGAGGTGTATTAAAGAAAGTCAAGAAAAGTTTCAGTGAAGAGATACTTGCATTGCATTGTGAAAGATGAGTAAGCTTTCAGGAGATAAGGTGGAAGGGACATGTAGGCAGAGTCAGTCTTGTGAAAAGGGCTGTAGCTTCCAGACTTTTTGTTGATGGGCCTTTATTTTATTCATGGATTTATATGCAGTGTTGAGAATTGAACCCAGTGCCTCATACACACTAGGCAAGCACTCTACCACTGAGCCACAGTGCCAGCCCAGCTTCCAGGCATTTTAAACTATTGATGTGGACCATCCACTACCATCTCACTACCAGAAGAAAACAGAATGAGAGCAAGTGAAGAGAGAAGGAACTATTGCCTAGTGTCTAGAGTGGAGCCAGCCTAAGCTTCCTCCCAAGAGGGGTGCTATAACTCTAGAAAACTGACATGTGTGTATCCATGCAAGGGGAGACAGAATCTAGAGATCAGTGATGGCAGCCGGGGGAGTGGCCACCCCACCTTCTAGGCAATTAGCTATGGACAGCCCAAGACTGCTAGGCAGAAGACCTCTGTGTCTTTATGGCAGAATAAGGGAATTGTAGTGGGAGGAATCCTTAGAGCATGTTTGTAAAGCTCTTAGAAGTGTGCTAGTACTCTCCCAGCTAGGGAGCTAGCCTGTTGTGGTCTGCATCCCTGGTGGATACAACCATGGAAGAGAAGAGCAGGTAAGGGAATCAGCTCAGGGCAATAGGGATTATTTCTTCTTCCAAGGTTTCCTGCAGCCACTGCAGGTGGCTCTCACCCTGGATTTCTTGCAGTGCCCTCTGTGGCAGGGCTTTACACCCAGGCCTGCCTTGGTCCTGTCTGCCTTTCATGGGCTGCTGCTCAATCTGCATCCTCTTAGGTGAGACAGCCTCTTAATTCTGCTCCTACTTTGAGCCTCCTCTCTTCCTTGAAGTATATTCTGGGCTTGCTCTGGTCTATTTGGGGCCTAGATTTAAACCTAAGCATTCTGACCATAGATCCTGTACTCTTGTCTTGGGGCCAATTATTAGGACTCAGCATAGCCCAGAGTCCATACCTTTTACTTATTTGTGTGTGGCCTGGTTTGTTCCTGCGCCAGGACCATAAGACAATTGCATCTTCTCTGAATCAACAAAGCTGGGGTGGGAGGCAGAAGGGACCTCAGTAGCTACTGGAGGCAGCTTCTAGAGGAAGAGCTGAGGACAGGGGAAAAGGTGGAGTATGGCAGAAGGGGAGAGGCAGAAGCATCCATGTTCTGTTAATTCTTGGAGAGCCAAGATTGTGTTAATTACTTTGCCTTTTCCCCAGGGTTTTGTTTTTGGTTTTCCTTCTCTTTCTTTCTTTCTTTGGTACTAGGGATTGAACTCAGGGGCTGTTGACCACTGAGCCACATCCCCAGCACTGTTTTGTATTTTATTTAGAGACATGTTCTCACTGAGTTACTTAGCGCCTTGCCATTGCTGAGGCTGGTTTTGAACTCAAGATCCTCCTGTCTCAGCCTCCCAAACTGTTGGGATTACAGGTTTGTGCCACCATGCCCAGTGGTTTTCCTTCTTTTGATTTTTGTCATAGCTACTGTAAATTGTGGAAACTAGAGGAATTACAGAAAAGGAGAGGACAGGATGTGGAGACTTCCTTGAAGGCCAGAAGCACAGCCCTGCCTCCTGTTTCTCACACTATCCTGCAAGCCACCCTGTAAAAGCAGGCTTGAGCGTGTTTACCAGTAGCAATGATAATAGAGCAGTGGTACATTAAGCCCCAGTTGGTGCCAGCTGCAGTGCTGGATGCTTTACACCTTCTTCATGCTACTCAGCCAGGAAAGGGCTTGTCCCTATTTTTTGAGAGCTGAAAAAGAAACCCAGAGGTTAAGAAGCCTGCCCAAGGCTGCATGACCAAGAGAATATAAATCCACATTCTTTTCTTTCACAATTTCCCTTCTGTCCCTTGTCCTATATCAGATTCTATTTGAAGGCAACTCCTCTGGTCTGATTTCATTTGAGCTGGAGGCAAACACACCACAGCCTTTGCAAGTTGTGTGGTCAGAGAAAGTGAAAGTCAGTGACTAGAAAAGGATAGGGATTGGCCTCATATTCCAGGTCTATAGAGAGTAACATTTGCTTAATGGGAAGTAATGTGTGATCAAGAAAGTATTCCCATGTATGCCTGCATGTGTTTAAAATATCTGCCCCTATGTGCATCTGGTGTGGGCATGTGCCCACACTATACAATATAGGAGAAGTTGAGGGTATGGGATTTATAGCCTGACTCTAGGAACTGGAGATGGTGGGGATGAGGCCCTTGTCTCTAGAGGGAAACGTGCACACAAAGAATCCTGGACCAAACTTACAGTTAGAAAATAAAGAAAAGGGCTCTATTTTGGGTCCGTTGCCCTTTCTGGGAACCTCAGTTTCCTTATCCAGGGAGTAAAGGAGTTGAATGAAGCAATTTCTTCTTGCGACTTATCTTCTTTTGTCCTTAGGTGATTATTAATCATATCTTAGTTTTCCCCTTTTTGCTTCCAGCTAAAATTGAAACTGATGCAAGGAAGGTAAGAGAAGTCCCTCTGTTTACTGTTGCCTACTTTGATCTCTATCCTTTGGAACTACTCCACTATCCCATTGAGAAATGTTGAAGGTCCAGAGGAGGCAGGGCATCAGGTCAGGAGAGCTGGGGACACAGGTGCCATGGAGGAGTTTGGATAGCTGGCATCTTGTCACCATGAAGTGACTTGGACTGAAGTCAGAATCCATTAGGCTTTGGGCTTCACCATGAGACTATGGGGTGAGAAGAAGCCTTTTGTCTCCCTACTGCTTTGGGGAATGGATGAAAAGGGGCTCTCACTACCGGGAGTGGCCCAGGCCCTTCCTCTGACTTTTGATCTCCTCTGTTGGTTATCTTGGTAGATGCTGAGGGGCAGCTAGGTAGAGATTAGGAAAAGTACCTGGCTGTTTGTTCACATTAAAATGGGACTGTGCTGACACAACTTATGGCCCTTCTGTGAGCTGACCAGGCCTGCCATCAGCTGTCTTGGGGAAAAAGTGGTTTGAACTTTTGTGCCATAATTTTCCCTGGCTAACTCCTCAGAGCTGATCTGGATGATTTCTAGAGATGGAACCTTTTGCTTTCTCAGTCTTAAAGTGAGAGACTTTGCCAGGTTTTGCCTCTTCCGTCCCATTAGTTAGCCTTCAGCTCCCTATAATTTCTCAATTTGACTCGCTGGGCAATGTCTCGTGAGGATTTTTCTTTTTCTCTCTCAGTTGGACTTACATCAGCCTAGACCTAAGCCTCAGGTAGCAAGTGGCCTATGCTCTGCCTGGGCTAGGACAGCTATGTTTGCATCCAGCTGCTAGCCACTCCCTGAAGCCCTTTGTGTTAGGGCATCTGGGCTTAGTGAATCAGACCTGGTTACCACCTGTACAGAGCTCCTGGTTTGTTGGGAATGGTCAACAGATGAATGTGGGAAGATGCAATAGAAGTAGTAAAATACATTGATGGGAATATATATAGAGAGAGAATAGGCATACATCATCTCCATTTTTAAAAACTAATTTATGTTGAATTCAGCTCTGTACTGGGTCAAAATTTATGAGACAGCAGGTCCATGTAAGCCTGAATACATGCTCATGTGCCCTTGGTAAGCTGAGAGCTTCCCTAATGAGACATTCCCTGCTAGTGCCTGCTGTGACTTCTTCAAAGGCCTTTAAAGTAGGGCCCTGATGAGACCCTAGGTTGCCCTACTTGGAAAGAGGAGAGGCCCTTATGGGAAGAAGTCCCACTGGCTATTCAGGAAGGGCCAGTGTGGGTATGAACAGGTTTTCTTATAAGTATATGCAGGCAGGACCCTTAGTGTTCATATGGCAGCTGTCAGTGGTCTGTCCCTAACACTGTGACCAGGTCTTATGGTGTTAGGCCTGGGCTTGGCACCTACTTGGTTGCAAGCAGGCGGGCAGGCTGCAGGCAGATCCCAGGACAGGCCTGAGGCCTCCCCAGTGGTGTGTTTGCTGTGCCTAATTACCCGGCAGTTGTTTAACTATGCAAGCTGCATGCCTGCCTTTATTGCGCTGTGATTGCCGAGCTGCCTATGGGGAGTGTCATAAAAAGATATAAAATGCCCATTATCTGTCTGACGCCCTCCTCCTGGACTGTGGGTGTTTGTGTTTTATTTTATTTTTATGGCTTGAGGGAAGCTCTGCAAGAAGAAAAGGGAGGGAAGAGAAGAGGGAGGAGGAAGCCCTATAGGAATTGGGGGCTGGGAGACTGAGGAGCACCTTCATGCTATGGTCAGAAGGGCTCTCCTAACCAGAGGGGACATATGGAAAATGGCAGCTCTCCAGGGTCAAAACAGAGTGCTCAGGAATTAAGTTGCAGATCTTCCCCTCCCCATCCACCTGAAAGCCTTGCAGCTTATGTTTTTACCTTACCTGCACTAGCTTCCTCCCTGTGTATAGGCCCACTGCCTGGCATGTAGGACATTTTGCAAAGGGTTTTTCCCTACCCAGCCTTATGACTTGCATTGCCTACTGGCTTCTTAGAGGACCATGGCTTGCCTTGGGTCAAATACTTCGAGCACTGCTGCCTGCTCCTGTTGCTCTATTGAAAGCTTCCATCCCTACAGCTTCAGCTTCCCTTTTCTTGCCTGCCACAGTGGTGTATTTAGGTCAGTCTATCCAAAAATTCACTGGGTCTTAAGGAAATTTCCTAGACTGGAAGAAAGGAATTACTACAGATTGAGCACCAGCCTTGTGCCTAGTAGAACCTGTGTGAGACCAGATATCAGAGATCAGACAGGGCCTCTACCCTTGAAGAGCTTGCACTATGCAACTAGAGTGCCAAAGTTCATGGAAGATGTTCAATAAATGTTTGTCAAGTAGGATTGAATTCAACATAGTCATTCATTCATTCAATTGAGCACCTTCTGGGTCAAGCACTCTGCCAAGCTCTGAGGATAAAATAGTGAGCAAAATAGACAAAATTCTTGTCCCCACTGGTTATTAGAGTTAATTGAGAAAAGGATTTAGGATTTAAACTCTTTCTGTTATGACTTGAAAAACCATGCTTTTTCAACTATGATATCTTGTTTTCTAAGCTTGAACCATCAAACCCCAGACTATCCTGTACTGACCTTCTCTACTTAAGAAATCTTGATGGCTACCAAAGTATAAATTCTCTAGCCTGACCTTTGAGATCCCCAAAGTCCTTTTCCAATTATGCCATGATGGTCCATATGATATGCTTCCAAGCCTTATTTACATTCATTTTGTTTGTCTGGCAGGTCCCTGGCTGCATTCCTGCCTAGTGAACTCCTACTTACCCTTTAGGACAATGAAATTTACTCCCTCTTTGAGCACCTATCTTGAGTGCCTTCCCAGTGCAAAGCACTATGCCTGACTTTCATTTTTCATGAGCCTGCTGAGGCAGCTCCTTGTACTTCTTTAATCATAGTGTACATTTTTTAAAAGTAGTTTTACTGAGATATAATCCATATACCATGTAATTTACCCATTTAAGGTATACGTTTTTTAGTATATTCGCAGGGTTATATAGCCATAATTACCATCTTGGTTTAGAATATTTTTCTCCCCTTAAAAGAAAGTCCCTTAGCTGTTGCTTCCTATTTCTTCCCTAAACACCCCAGCTCTAAGCAACCACTAGTCAACTTTCCATCTCTACAGATTTACGGGAATTTATTATATGTGACCTTTTATGACTAACTTCTTTCACTTAGCATAATATTCAGGGGTCATCCATGTTGTACAATGTATTAATCAGTACTTCATTTCTTTTTATTGTTGAGTAATATTCTACTGTATAGCTATACCACATTTTCTTTATTCACTCACTGATGGACATTTGGATTGTTTCCACTTTGGGGGATATTATGAATAATACTGCTGGGAACATTCAAGTACAAGTTCACTTTATTGCTTTTGCTTTTTAAAAAAAAAAAATACTTTGCTCTTTTTCTTAGTAGATGGTAAACTCCATGAAATTAGGAGTCACTTGTATGTTGTTCACTGCCTTATCCCCATCAGTTAGCTCATGTAAATGTCAGTGAATAAAAACGTGTGTGCTTTCTAATACTGTTTCCCCCCCTCAGGATGTAATAGCAATTTTTTGGTACATGTTTTAATCCCATGGCCCACCCTGTCATGAATACAACTGTGTACCCATGCTGGAGCTTAAGTTCATTTATCAACATCCTGAACCAAACTCTTTTCATTCCACTGTTGGCTTCCTTAGATTAAGTCCTTTCCCAAGAACAGGTGATTTAAGAAACTTCTGAGTTGCTCCCGGTGTGGAAGATATGGCCTCCAGCTAACTGAACCCTGATTCCACTGTTCCCTCTTCCTCCCTAAGGGGCTCTGGATTTTGTTTTCTTTCTTTTTTCTTTTTTTCTTTTTTAGTGCTGGGGATTGAACCCAGAGCCTTGTGCATGTGAGGCAGGCACTCAACCAACTGAGCTATATCTCCAGCCCTCTGGATTGTCTTATGGCACAGAGGGCTGATCCGTGGGAGGACCCTGAAGGAAAAAGGAGTGTTGGACTGGGTAGCCTCCTGTTCAAGGCCAGGCTAGCTTTATGATAGCTCCAGATGTATCAGAAGAGGCAAAAGAAGCTGCCTCTGCTATCCCATTCGGTAGCTGATATGAACCAGGTCCAAGAAGAAAACGATTCTAGGAGCAATAGCTTCTGAGAGATTAGTAAAACCAGTATTTCTATTTTCTTTGTACTTCCTTACCCTAATAATTTGAGCTCATGATTAGAATTGGGCTTTATGAGGCTAATGAGGAGGTGGGAATGATGGCAGGAGGGCATGTGGAGATGCATCAGGGTGTGGGTAGTAAATCTAGTCTTTTTAATAGGTTTGCTCCACAGGCAGGTGGTTGGAAGGCTGACTGGGTGGTTGGACCCCCTCCCCTTTCTTCTACTCCCACCACTCCTTGAAGTGGCCTTCACACTTTGCCGTCCTTGTCCTCGATGCTGGCAGCGGTGCTGGGATATGGGGGCTCAAGGAGGGAGGAGACCCTACCCGGAGCTTCATTGCCTATGCACGCGCCGTCCAGCCTGGCGGCATGATTACCTTGCTGAGAAATCCGTCCAGGCGCGGGGCTGCTGATAGCAATCATTGATTAAGAGGGTAATTGTCCTGAAAATTCAGATTGATCAGAAGGCAGAAATGATAACTTGTGTAACTGTGTTTAAAGCCACGTCCTGTCAATAGAAGAGACTGAGATGTATCACGCCGAGAGGGGGGCAGAACGGATGGGTGTGTGCGGGCAGGCGGGTGCTGCCATCCTTCTCTCAGGGTGAGCAGGATGTTTCTTGTCAGTAACCTGGACTATTGGAGATTCAATCACTTTTATCTCCCCCTCTCTCTCAATCCAAATGCCTTTTCATATTAGGAAATTAGAATCGGCCCTGCTCATGCAAGATTTATTAGCTCTGCTGAGCAGTTGCACCGAAGAGTAAATGATTTTGCTTTGCTGGAGTTTTTTACACATTAGGACCCAACTTCTCCTTCCCTTCTCTGTGCCAGTGGCTGCCTGGAGGAGTGAGCTCTAGAACCAGGTACTCAGGGAATAAGGGAAAAGCATCACTTGGATCTAACTTCTTGATCTGTGAGAGACCCTTTTCTGTCAGACTAATTTCCTTCTATCTGATCCTTACCCGCAACAGGTTCCTTACTGGGGTTTAGGGGTATCTCTCTAACTGAAGGGCAAGTCCCCCGAGGAGATGAGGTTTATCCCTTAGACTTGTATGATCTGGTACTGGCTTGCCTTGAAATGAAAGGCTCAGAGAGGCCTCAAAAGAATTGTGGGAAGCAAGTGGAGGAAGAATAGTGTGTTGGACAGGATTGGCAATAGAGGCAGAGGACAGAGGTACTGATAAGATTTTTCTTCTCAGAACCTAGGCCTTTTCACCTATCAGGGCTGGACCATCTTTCCAAGCTTCCTGGGGAGGCTGTGGAGAAAGTCAACTGGTTACTTAGCATGGAAAGTTTTGCGTACAAGCAAGCAGCAGGATTGACCCTGGCTGATGCTATCTCTTAGGGAAAGAAAGTCTGGCATCTATGTTTCTGGCCAGTTGGACCTAGCCTGCCCTGAAGGCCAGGACACCAGTAGACTAGGTTGGTTTTAAGTAGGACTAGTACCCAACACTGAAACTATATTATTCTTTCTCCTTTTTGCCCTTTCTCTTTAGCCTCCCATCTCTTTGGGTCACTTGGGCCCAAGGAGGAACATTGGTCACTATCATTCTTCCACCCTCCCTATTGCAGGTGTCTGATGCTGGAGATCTGGTAGAAGAGAAAAAAGTGTGGAGAGTCCTCCTGATTGGGGGTTGAGGAAATGTTAATAGAATGTCTAGATTTTTGTGAAAGAGATCCCAAGGACTACCCCCCATCTACTTTAACATCCTTTCCCCTTGTGATTTACTCCTTTACTGGGCCCCATGAAGCCTTCTTTTCTCTGAGTTTTTATATTTTGGAGATGTAACTGGGCAAACTTAAGAACTGGGCTGGAAGTGATGGGGTCTCCAGGAATGAATGATGGGTGTGGGCAGCAGCCATTTGAGCCCAAAAGGAGAGCTGTGTTTTGGGAAAGGGGACAGAGGGAAGGAAGAAGAAGCTTTATGGAAGAAAGAATCTAAAAAGTATCTGCAAAAGATCCTCTAGAGAGGACCCACCTCTAAACAGCCCACCGGGCCACCAGCGGTCTGCATCTGGCCATTCCTATCCAACACAAGGCTCTGTCCTTGGGAGACTCCTCTACTTTCCTAGAAGGCTCATCCCACTAGGCTGGGTTGGGCAGGGCAGGGCAGAATTCCCTTCTCCATGCACCTCCTCGCCCCACAACCTGTCATGAGTGTGCCAAGAGATGAAGCAGTCCTGGGCACTTGGTGCAGCCCTCTTCCCCGATTCTGATACACTGTGAAGGCAGCAGGTGCATTGGACGATCTGAGTTTCTTGGTGTGGTATGCTCCTGCTACTCCCTCTGAGCCAGGCCAGCCCGCAGCCTAAGAATGCTTTGCAGTCCAGAAGGAGGGTCGAGCCACGATCAGCCCTGGCTAGTTTGGGCAAAGTCAAGAAAGAATGGAAGTGCCTTGGACAATCAGGATCTGAAAAGAAAGAAATCAGGAGACAGAGTCCTCGTGGAGTGAGGGAAACACATAATCACTACAGGGCAATATAAATGGTGTTGCTTTCCAGAGCCCAGAAGAGGGAGGGATTGAATTCCCCTGGAAGAGCTCAGGTGGCAGAAGAGGGTCCTTGAACTGGCTCTATGCAGAGCATGGGGAGTGGGCTGTGGATACAAGTGTTGATGAGCTTCTGGAAAGAGAACTAAAAGTGCCAGAGATCAGTTGTTGTGGTAGGCTTGGAGCCCAGTGGGTTTGAGCTCACTATGGAGGTGTGACCCATACCTCTGCTTTCTCAAACCTGAGTGGTATTTACTTTCACCATCAGGCTGGACTGCTAGGTGTTAGGGACTCTAAATTGGATCATCTAGAGCCTTATGGTAACAAAATGTGTAGGACAGAGCCTTAAGGGTTGGACTCCATGTCTCCCCTCATCTTTGTTCCCTTTCCCATTCTGCTGAAAGAGCAGGGAAGGGGTGGGGATTCAAACTAGGATTGCCTAAAGTTTGTTCCACCCTTGCTGAACCCATCCCCAGCCCAGCTTGTACCCAGACCCAGGCCTCTGCTGAGGGCCAGGTTGGTCTTCTGGGCCTGGTCCAGAGGCTGGGAGGAGATGGGGAAGCCAGGAGACTCATTTTCACTGGAATTTGACCTAAAGCAGGATTGGAAGGGAAGAAAAGAATTTGAACAAAAGTGCAGGCAGGAAGGAGCTGTTAACGAGCCTTTCTTTCTCTTTGGGGACAGAGCAGAGCGCATAGCGGGGCGCAGCCGCCAGCTCTCCTCAGAGCGGCTCTCTGAGGTAGCTGCAGTCTCTGGCCGCTGCCCGCTCTCGCTCGCTCTCCTTTTTTCCCTCTCCTCTTTCTCGGCTCTCTCTATTATGGGGACTTGCTCCAGCTCTTTCTCTCTCTTCTGTCTCTCCTTTTGTTCTCTCTTTGTCTATTTATCACACTGTGAAGGTTGAAAGAGATGTTATTAATCTGGGAGAATGAAGGCAGGATTAGTGGTATGAATCGGATTTTGAGAGGTGTAATGATAGAAAGACTCGCTCGGCTGGCGGCCTGCGTGAGCTTGATAAATGGGGAGCACTCCAGACTGACTCGCGCCTTCCTCCGCGCTGTGCGCCCTGCCCGCTGGGGCGTGCCGCGCTCTCAGATCTGCCAGCCAGCCCACCCCGCTCCTACCTGAACCGGAGCAAAAAGCCAAGGGTAAAGCAGACACAAATATCTCCCATCACACTTGGAGACATCATTGCTTTTAGCACCCTTTTCAAGTGGAGGCCTGTCGAGTTCTCAAAGGACTGTGGGCAGAGGAAAGGGGACCTAGACTTCAGGCTGGAGCAGCATCTGCCTGCTTCTGGGGCCTGTGGAGTAGAGCTTCCCTCCTGCCTCTGAAATGGAAGTGAGAGGTCAGAGAGTGATAAGATAGTCCCTAGACCGACCAAGCAAGAGTACCAAACCATGTGTGCTATGCAATTTAAGCAAAGTGCTGTTGGTGTGGTGGTCAGGTTGAGACATGGGAGATGGGGAAGAAGCAGAAGGCAGAGTTTTGGAAAGGGTAGAAGATGGGTGTTCTGGGAAAGGAACAACATAAGCAAAGTGGAACAAAAATAAGCCTGACTCTTGGGAGGTTGAAGTGCCTGAGATCTGTGAGTTTCTGATCAGGAAGGAAATTAAGAAATCCAGTAACTAAGCCCCTCGTTTCCAGTGAGGATACTGAGGCCTGGAAACTGGTATTGCCATTTCCTGAAGTGATTTTTCTAGTCGGGTCCTGTTGCTTGTTCATTTTTATTTTTTATTACAATTTTTTTTTTTTTGGAAGCAAAATCTTGCTAAGTTGCCCAAGCTATGCTCAAACTCACAATCCTCCTCCCGCAGCCTCCCAAGCAGCTGAGATTGCAGGCTTGCACCACTGTCCCCAACTCTATTGCTTATTCTTAAGGTGCCCTCTCCAGTTATCCTAAGACAATACAGTCAGTCTCTCTTTCTTTTTGCCTCCATCTCCCTTTTCCCCCTCTCTTTCTCTCCCTCACCCCCCACTCCTCTGTGGTCACATCTTTTTAGTCTTCAGCTTTGTAACCAGAGGATCCTAGCTTAGGTTCACTGCTACTTGCTCTCCAGCCCCTACCCAGGAGCCATGGCTCAGGTCCTCATCATACTCTTGCCCCTGTTCAGTCTGCAGTCCTTGTGGAGTGTGTTATCCCAGACCATCAACTGCTGCTTGTGTGGCAGGGCAAGGACCAGGAAACAGCACACCCCACTCAAGGCTCATCTGAGCCTGGGCACTTCCCTCCTTTGTATACTTACTATGATTTTCTCTACTCACTGGTTACCACAGTTACTGGGCAGCTCTTGGTTCTGAGTCTGATTTCCTCAAAAGACTTTGAGTTTTATGAAGGTAGGATACACATGGGACTTTTTTTAAGTTGCTAGGGTCTGGCAGGCCTTCATTGAGAGTAGAATGTTCAGTAAATTAATGCCTCCTCTTCTACATAGAAAATGGTTTTGTTATTGATTCGTTTTTTTCCAGGACTGGCTACTTTTGGCAATGGGGAGGGATAGATGTACAAAGCAACAGACTTTTATTCTATTAGAGCACCCCAAGATCATATAGCATGATAGCAGGAAGGCCTTAGGGAAAGAGTATAAAGCCCTAACTGAGGCCCTGCTGGGGCTATATTTCTTGCCTCCTTATCAGCCACATTTCACACTTGCTCTCTGTGCTTCAGGAGCACTGGCCTTGATTTGATTTTTTTCTCTGTGCTGGGGCACAGTTCACCTAAAGGTCTTAGCATGCCCCCAAACACCAATCCCTCTCAGTTTCTGTTTACCTGTCTCTAGGGAAGCATCTCAAATAAGTCAGTCCCCCCTCTTCTATCAAAACAATTTAAATAATTCTTTGAGACCTTATTATAGCTGCAACTTCATAATGATTTATGTTGCTATTTATTTAACATCTTCTTTTTTTTTTTTTTTTTTTTTTTTTTTTTTTTAAAAATTTTTTTAATACTTATTTATTAGTTTTCGGCGGACACAACATCTTTGTTTGTATGTGGTGCTGAGGATCGAACCCGGGCCGCACGCACGCCAGGCGAGCGCAATACAGCTTGAGCCACATCCCAGCCCCTTAACATCTTCTTTCTCCAACAAACTGTAAGCCCTCTGAGGACAGTACTGTCACTCTGTTGCTAAATGCATGCAGATAGACTGCCAGGTAATAGGCTCTGAGTAAATGTTGTGAATGAGTCAGTGTGATTCCTAAGCCTGAATTCTTCCATCCTGTCCCACCTGGGTAGCATGAAGACTGATCTGACAAAGGGAAATGCAGGGGCCAGAATCATAGGTATGCCCCAGAGCAAAGGTTCTTTGGGCCTTAGGTGTGGAGGCTCCAGTGTTCAGTGTTCTCATCTCTCAGACTTCATTTTCTCAAACATCAGAGAAGGGTTTCTCTGACTCTAAAGGCTTTTACTTTTCCTGGGTGTTCTTATCCACCCTCAAATTCAAGCACCCATCTGCCTTTTTAGGAATTTCTTAGCTCAGCTCAGACCTCTGAACTGAGCTCCTCATCTCTCTGACATCTCACCTAGTGAGTCCCTGAGGGCCATCCCTGTCCTCAGTGTTTTCTCTCCAGGCCTCCTTTCTCCCCCCCATTGTTTTTGCATGTTTTGACCCTTGCTGCATTGTTTTACAAGTGTGTTTACGTGGCTCCTCTACCTTGAGGGTACTGGTCTGGTCTCCTTGATCTATGGCTCTCTAGCACAGGGTTTGGCACAAGTTAGCTTTAAAAAAAAATTTTTAAAAAGTGCTATGTGAGCAATCCTATCAAAAGGGTGGAGGATCTGATGTGAATGTTTTGAGCATCTCTTTTTTTCCCAGGGAGAAAGAAAGTGAAGGTGTATGTGCTGTGGTCAAGTGTGCACATACCGTCGTCGTCAAGTGTGAGGGGTGGACAGATGGTGGCGTCGCACACTCAATAAAGGATTAGATTTTAATTTGGAAAGCACTTTAGAAACTTAAAGTGCTTTGCCTAAGTGCTGACTGCTATTAGTGTCTCCTTTTTATTAGGAAAAAGGACATGATTTTTCTCTTTTATCTTCAGGCCTGTCCAACTTCTGAGAGTCAAACTTAGCAAAATGCCTGCCCCTCACTGAGGACTAGTTACATGCCAGGTTCAAAGCTTTGGACTTGAAACACAGAATTCTGCTTTGCAGACTGGTTCTAACACCCCTGAGGGGATTAGCCCTAACAGCTCAGTATCAGGAAGGGGGGTGGGAAAGACAGGTCATTTGACATAGTTCAAGCTACAGTCCTCGGCCCCTCCTCTCTCCATCTAGGCCTGGGTGGGAGGACATAAGAACTCAGACTGTTTGGGGTATAGGGGAACACCCGGTGGTTATCAAAAAACCACTTGTTATGTAATATGAAGGACCAGACTTCAGAGAGAGAGAGAGCTGGGGAGGAATGGCCCTAGGAAAAGTTGTATGTTCAGCTGTCATCAGGGCTGGAGAGAGCAAGAGACAGAGACATCACAGCTGCTGGACTTGGTGATTTAAGAGTGGTCAGAGGGCTAGGTCAGAGGGAGGGAGAATGTGGAACAGTAGCAGGAAGAATTCTGGGGCAGGAGGCAGGAACTTGCCCTGTGCTTCACAAGCACCTTTGAAGGCCTTGTTGGTTGAAGGAAAGGTAAGACTCCATGGAGATGATTTGGTGCTGCAGTGGCAGAAGGTCTAGAAGGCCCAGCTGGGCTTTGTGATTGCACCTCTCTGTGTGACCTCTGCCCCAGGCTCTTTCCTGAGCAGCCACAAAATAGACAGGCATCTTGGTCTCAATCTGGACTATCTCTGTCAGCCCTGGATACTGAAGGGTCTGCCTATGGCTGAGGGCGGCTCTGGGAGGTGAGGGCTTTGGCCTAGCTTGCTAGTGCCCTGAAGTCTCCATCTCCTAATCTGATCCTAATCTGAAGGAGCTAAAACGGGGGTGGGGGGACTATCTTGAGCTTACTGCCTTAACCGAATTTCCATACCTCCTGTTGTTAATTATAGAGATGTAATAATGCGATTAGTGCACGATTAAAAAAAATCCCTGATATGATTACCATGGATTTAATATCACATGATATATCATTATATCGTTATGCAGTGACAGATGTAATTGAAATACACTTATTGGAGCCGGGGGTGGTGTTTCATTCAATCCCCAGCACCCCGGGGAGGAAAGGACTGGCTAAAAAGAAGCAGTGGGAGAGGAAATTGTAATGAAAACAAAGAAAACTCACAATATAGCTTTCACCCTGGGCAGCTGGATGGGCAGCTGACTGACCTGCTGCCTTAGACTCTGACAATACACTTGGAACCCCAGACAGGCCATCCTCCTCTGTGGGAACTCAGGCAGCATGGCTCAGGAACTTCTTATCTGGTTCTCTTCCGTATAACTTCAGTGTGCCTACATCTCCCCTGGCTCAGAAGTGAAGC
Organism: Marmota flaviventris; assembly: GCF_047511675.1. Classification (NCBI taxonomy): domain Eukaryota; kingdom Metazoa; phylum Chordata; class Mammalia; order Rodentia; family Sciuridae; genus Marmota; species Marmota flaviventris. The sequence continues at coordinate 33,988,273 of NC_092507.1, read as the reverse complement.
CAGGAGATCTGGGAACTATAAGGAGATTATTCTACCTAAAAATACTTAGGACCCTAATGGGATCAAACAGAGCTGGCAGCCGTCCTCTCATCCTGGGGCCCCTAGTACCAAATGCTGTGGAACGTGAACCTGTAGCACAACCCTTGCCTTTGCTATGGTGGTGGCCCACACTAGAGGCAACTGTCCTGTTGTAGGCAGTGGATAGTAAGGTTAAGTACTCAGAAAACATAATTATCCCACTCAAGTTCTGTTGATGGACAGAAGCAGCAGCAGCTCTGGGGTTCTAGAAGTCTGTTGGTAGCCAGAGAACACTGTGCATATAACAGAACCACCCTGCTGGATTCGGGAAGATGAGCTTCTGTCACATGATGCAAGGGCCCATCCTTTTGTTCCTTTGCTCAGCTGGCCAAGCCCGTGTTGGGCCTGAGGAATGCGGTGGAGGCTGCCCATAGGCTAATGAGTTCAGAAATGAAGGGGAGCAGGAGTTCTTTCTTATGCAGGCACCTGAGTTCACAGTTCCAAAAATGGCTATGGAGGATTGCTGTTCTGTTAGGCAAGAACAGTGTTGGTTCCTGAAGGTCACTGGGTGGTATTGACAGGAATCACAGCTCTTGAAACCAGGCCTTCATACTTAGCAGAAGTGTACCCACAGAGATGTCTTTTTCTCTTTTCTTCTTCTTCCCTCCCTTCCCCTTTCCTCCATGGAGAGCATCCAGAGACAGCAAATACAACTCCTGCCCTTAGGAATCTTCCAGCAAAATGGGAAACAAGTCTCATATTACAGGTTCTCTTCACAATATAGGTAGACTTAAAGGCAAGATGAATCAGGAAAGATTGTAAAGAAAAGGTACTTTCTTTCTCTTTTTTTTTTTTTTTTTTAGTACTGGGGAGTGAATCTAGGGACTCTTAACCACTGAGCCACATCCTAAGCCCTTTTTTGTATTTTATTTAGAGACAGGGTCTCACTGAGTTACTTAGGGCTTCACTAAGTTCCTGAAGATGGCTTTGAACTCGAGATCCTCCTGCCTCAGCCTCATAAGCCACTGGGATTGCAGGCATGCGCCACCAAGCCTGGCTAAGAGAATGTACTTTTGATTTGAGTGTTAAAAGAGGAACATGTGGGGCTCAAGCGGTAGCGCGCTCGCCTGGCATGCGTGCGGCCTGGGTTCGATCCTCAGCACCACATACAAACAAAGATGTTGTGTCCGCCAAAAACTAAAATAAATAAATAAATATTAAAAAATTCTTTCTCTCTCTCTCTCTCTCTCTCTCTCTCTCTCTCTCTTTAAAGAGGAACATGTGTTCAACTAGGATGAAAAGTGGGAGAAGGCAGAAGACATTCCAGGCAGGCTGAAAGGGTTGCTTGGCTATGCTTGGGCATGAAACAGCAATCCTAGGACTTGGTGGAAGAAAGGAGGAGTGCAGAGTCAAAATTGGCCCACATTTCTGGCTTAGTAATACAGGTTGATGAAAGTGGCACATACTGGAATTTGGAAACCTAGGAGAAGAATAGATATTGAGGTGGGAATCCAGGTGGAAATGCCAGGTAGGCAATACACTCAAGTAGCAGTAAGAAATACAGATTTGGAAATTAGGCCAAAAACAGGGGAGTCAAAAAAATAACCCAAGGAGAGTGATTGAGTGTAGGAAACATTAGGAAGAAAGAGCACAGCCTGTGTGAGTCACATATGAGGTGACCAAATGCAGAGGAGACCATATAGGAGCTTATGAGGAACATGGCAGAGAACTAGGAAATGTCAAGAAAACCAAAAGAAGAAGGGTTTCAAAGCTGGGTAGGCTGAAGAGTGGTAAAGACGAGTAAGAACCTAAAACTGTCCATGGATGGAGGCCACATCACAAATTGACCATAGCAGGAGCTAAGTGACATGAAATGGATGTAAACTAGCTGCAGTTTCTTAAGGAATGATGGGGAAGGTAAATGGAGTTGTATGGAGACAATTTTGAGAAGTCTTGTTAAAAGGAAAACTAGGCAGTGGAATTAATGGAGGACTTTAAAAATTGTAATCTAATACTCAGAGCTTTAAGAGCCAGGCATTATTTTAAGCACTATACATACAATAATTTATTTAATCTTCACATCAACTCTACAAGATTGGGACTAATATTAATCATTTTTCAAAGAGAAAATTGAGACAGAAGTTCTGTAAAGATGGTAGAGAGTGAAGCATTTGCTTCAATGTTAAGTTAGGGAAGGAGCCAGCAGAGAAGGTAAGGCTAAGAATTTAAAAAGAAAGGAGCAAAGGTCTGAGGAGGTGGAAAGGGATGACGATGTAAAGCACAGGTATGTCCTTACATGAGAAGTGAGAGATCTCCCATGAAAATAGGAGAGGTGAATCAGCAGGTGGTGAAGGATACAGATGCATTTATAGATGCAGGACATGCAATTGTAAGAGTTTTGCCTAGTAGCTTTTAGTGTCTTTTTGAAAATAGCAGAGGAGTAGGATTGTTGGGTACCATTGAGGGTTACCAGGGTTGTGATCGTGGATCTCTAGTGACTAGTTCCTATCTAAGTGTGACTTTTTCTGGCATCACTTAGCTCAAGTGCAAATGTGGCAAAATTGAGTCATGGTTGAGTTTTTCAAGGAAGGTATGCAGGATAAGTGGGTAGGGAAGTTGAGATTGGGAAGTGGGTAGTTGAAGTAATAGATAAAAGGGTGCAGGCTTATTAGAAAAGGGATTGAGGCCAGAAGGGATGGATAGACTAGGGGGAAAAGCAAGAACAGAGGGAAAGAGCATACAAAACCTGGAAGAATAAAAGGCTGGGGTCAGAGTGGAAAGTGTCATTGGGAGATTTCAGAGGAAAAGCAGTTCTGGGTGATAACAAGGCCCAGGGGGTGGTCCAGGGAAAAATAGCTAAAGTAGGTAAGAGAAGGTCATTAATGAGCAGCAGCAGGAATTGAGAAATTTAGAGACAAATTTCCTAAATTGGGTTATTCTCTAGACACTGAAGTTACCAAGAGTGATGTGATTTGAAATGAAGTTCTGAAAGGAGAGGAATAATCTAAAAGCAATAGTAAAGAAGAATTTGAAGATATCTGTAGAGTATATCTAGAAGTGAATAGGTACTGGTTTTCTAGTTAGTACTGCTGTATCACTAATTGCCCCCAAAACCTAGTAATTTGAACAACAAATACTTCATTATTTCTCATGGTTTCTGTGAGTCAGGAATTCAGGAAGAGCTCAGTTATATGGGTTCTTGTTCAGGCTCTCTCAAGTGATAATAGTCAGGTAATAACTAGACCTAGTTTCACCTGGTTGGAGCGACTAGAGGCTAGCTGCCCCTCTCCTCACTGAGTCTCATAGCTTCTCTGTGTGGTCTCTCTGCTTTGGTACTTTGAGTTTCCTCACATATTGTTGCCTCCGATATTTAACACAGCAGCCCAGGGCTCTAGGGCAAGTATTCTAGCAATTGAGGTGGAAGCCACCTAAGCATTTCTGCAATAGCCTGGATGTCACATTATTTCAGTGTTATTCTGTCTGTTGAAATAGCCACAAAAGCTCACCCTGTTTCCAGGGGACATCAACTTCTCCTCTTGATGACAAGTATATCAGTCACAGCATCAGAGCCTATGGGATAGGAGATGGTATTGCAGCTATCACTGGAAAATACAGTCTGCCACAACTGGTATTAGGCTGAACCTGGAAAAGAGAGAGAGTGATCAGTGTTTTCAGAGGCAACATGCATTTTGAGTGATGGCAAAATGTCCCCGGGTGCACCTGGGGACATTACTGTCATCCCATTGTGCAGTACTAAAAACTGAGACTCAGGTTTAATAACTCATCTAAGGTTATAAGGCCAATAACTGACAGAATTAGGAATCAAATACAGGTTTGTCTGATTTCTGAGCTCTGAAGGTACTATCTTTCTGTGAGACATGGGCTGCTGGGTATTCCCTGAGTACATGTGGCATGCCCCATCCCGATGTTTACCTGTGGCCTTGTTTCTTCAGCTACAGAAGTGTTGGTCAGTTGGGTGAAAAGCTAGGTAGCCTTTGATCGTCAGACTTTCTCTAGAGCAACACCTTCACAGGCTTCCTCTGGTGGATGTTAAGGGAATGGCAGGTGGTTGGATTGGGCTCCTACATTTCCTCTTGGGAAATGTCCCATCAGTTTTAGGTCCACAGGCTGACAACTCATCCGGAGGTGTGTGGTTAAAGGCCTGCTCCTCCCTACCTCCTGAGGAGGCTGAAGAGGCTGGATATTCTGGGCTGGCTTGGGAGCTCAGGTTTTTCTGGAAGTTGCAGAGCAGTCTGCTTCATCTGCCGTCTGAGCTGGGTTCTGGTCCTTTACCCAACCATCACCCTGCCCACTTGTTGTCCACCCCACTCTCAGGGCCCTCATAGGTGGGATATTGGTGGGCAGAGGCACCAGAGCAGCTGTGGATGCCTCTTCTTTCCTCTTTGAAGAATCTGGTGCTGCTGCCGATGAGGGCTACTTCATCTATTAAACCCAATACACTTGTCGCAGCTGCTAAGCCCCCGTAAGCCGCCGGGCGCCGTGTTTGTGATGGGACTGACAGTGCATGGAGGAGGCTGATTATACACGATTCCATTTCGCGGGCCCAGCAATGTAATTTCACAGGGCGATCAGCGTTTGCATGTAATAGCAGGCTGTGCTGAGGTGTCAGAATATTAAAGGCGCTAATGGCAAAGCTCCCTGTTACACAGGGGGCCACCCGCCGCGCCTACGGCAGGGCTGTGCGGCAGGCCCGTCGCAGATGGCTGGCCACTAAGCTAATGGGGCAGCAGCCAAGGCGGGCAGAGCCACGAGAGGGGAAAGCCAGCCGGGAGCAGCTCGGCACCTGCTTCCCTGTGCGTGGAAATTACAACAGCCCAAGGGAAGCAAGATGTGTGTGCCTGCCTGGTACAGGGTAGGGGTGGGCTGGTTTGGTAGACCCAGCATCTTTCACCAACTCCACCTATCCTCATGGCTCATCATTGGTGCTGCTGTGGAAAGACTTGGAAACTCCTCAGTCATCCTTCCACCCTCCCCATCCTCTGGTCATGAACACCAGGAGTGAGATGCTGACTGCACAGCTGGGCAGGTGGACCTTGAGAACTGAGAGAGGTGCAGCTGGAGAAGTGACACCCAGGGAATTTGGAACCAACACTGAGAAAGAGGCTCAGGACAAGGTTTTGGAGAGAGCTCTTAAAACAGATTTCTGGCATACCCTCCTCCCCAGTCAAGGTCAGGAAGCTCTGGGCCCCTTCTCCCCAACTCCCGATAGGCTAGCAGAAGAGAAGGAGAGAGTGGGAAAGGAAGCAGGCATAAGTGAAAGTGAGGACTGAGACCCCTTGGCACTGCCTGCTGCTGGCATACAGACTTGGGTGGCACAGCCTCAAAATGTGCTTCCTTCTGACTGAGTTGACTGCCCTAGCCACACCCTTCTCCTTTGTCTATTTTTCTGCCTAGAATGTTGTCCTCCCCTGTCATCTGTACTGTGGCCTTTCAGTTTCATTCCCTCCCTCCAGGAAGCTTTCCTAACCGCCTCCTACCCCACATGGACCTGCTTGTCTTCATTGTCCCCTGTGGACACTTCCATAGAGTTTGGCCTCCCTGGTCCTCCTGTTCTGAGGAGTCGCTGGGTGCCAGCCTTGACTCCCTAGCCAGAATCCCTGAGCTAGTGATAGCCCATGTCACTCTGCCTTGAGCAGGACTCCTAGAAGGGCTCTGCTAAGGTTTATAAACAGGTGTAATCTCTCAAGGGGGCCATCCAGAGGGAGCCGGGAATGGCAGGATGGGCAGAGTCATCTGAGGGAGGGTCTGGGGCACATATGGGTGTGTAAACAGAGTGGTTAGGGTACTCCATGGTGTGTATGTATCTGGGGGAGAGGAGATGGGCATGTGGGTACAGGTGTGGAAGGGCAGCAGGTGCAATAGTCTAGATCATACAGTGGCAGGAGAACAAGTTGCTATAGGACCCTCTGGGTTCTCTGGGTGACTGTCTGACTGGTGACTGTGCCCAAGGGGTACCCAAGATGTCAGGAGCTGTGAGGGGGATTGAGGTGCTAGGACCTGGTAATGGGCCAAGGATGGGTCTGTGAGACAGGTGATCATATCCAAAGGAGGAGCTTACTCTGCAGGGGTGTCAGTACCCCCCCACACACACTCAGACATACCGGGGTTCTCAGCAGGGGCAATAGGAGGAGAGCCCAGGCTGAAAGAGAGCAGTTTTAATTAACCGTTTTTAATATCATTTTGGACTTTGGCTGGTATGTGAAGGCCCCGCTGGAAGCAGCATTTGTAAAAATTAAATCCCTCTTATTAGGAGCTTGGCAGACCCATGTGCACATGCCACCCCCTCTCCCCGCCCCATGCCACCCCCCCCAGGAAGTGCTGGAGGAGGCCGTGTCACGGCAGCAATTGGTTATCATGCCTTATCTGGGAATATGAAACTGCGGCGTAACACCACGCAGTGGAGACGCCAATTCATCTCGCCCTCGCTCTGACAAGCTAGACTGCCCTTCCTGAAAGGCATCCCTCAGGCGGGACCGCCTGCCACCTTGCCTGGTACCTCTGCTCTCTTGCCAAAGGCTCCAGGCTTGCCCTAGTCCAGCCTGGCCTTCCTGGGTTCTGCTTCCTTCCATCCCCCTTTCACACATCCCGGTCTGTGGAAGATCTTGGGGAGTCATAATTATAATAATAACCTAATCATGGTGACGCGTCAGGGCAAGCGTCTAATGTTATCTGAAGTGGTCTTCCCGCTTAGCTGCGATAAGACTCGGGATGACGTGCAGATAACGCTGAGCTGCCCTGTCCCTGAGCCGAGAGCAGAGCAGAGGGGCCTCAGCAGCCCTGACGCCCGCCCGCCGCTTTAAGCTGGAAAGCGGCAGCACCTGCTAATGCAAGTGTTTAATATTTGATGGGCTGGGATAAAGCAGGATCACCTTCGAATTGAATTGAGTGTCAGCCGAGAATCTATTACTGAAATTCGGGTGTGATTTGACAGCAAAGTAGACGATGTTATTCTTCACTAGTTACTGCAATCTTCTCCCCGACATCACTTAAATATTTTTTTCTTTGCTTGAGTAAACACACATTATCCTTCTTTTTTCCCCCTTCCTTCCCTTTTTCCTTTTTAGAGGGGAAAAAAAACCTATCCAGCTCGCCTTCTCCAGGCTGATAGAGTAGATTGTTATTTCTTTATTTGTCCTATTAAATGGAATTTCTGATCGTTTAATCCGGCTTTTGTAAGTGATTTTAAAGTACTTGAAAGGCAGCCGCCACTGCTCTCTGGCCCACTGAGCTCCAGCCTCAGCCCAGCCACGCTCAGCAGCTCTTCCAGCTGTGCCCCTCCCACTGGCTGTGTCCCCTTGCTTTCCCTGTCTACCCTGGCTCTAGGCCAGCATCCTAGGGCTGTCCTTGAGTCCCACTCTCAGCCCCTGATTTGTGGATACAGCTGTGGCTGGGAGACAGTTGGGAAGGGTTGATTGGAAAGTTGGGCTATGGCTGGCACTTCTGTGGTCAAAGAAAATGACTTTAGAAGGTGCTGAGTGTAAGTGCAGTGGCTGCTAGTACCTTTGGGGTGGGAAGGTTGATTCCTGCAGCTGGGAAGGAAGGGAACTAGCCCTCTGCCCAGCCTTGGGCCCTGACACAGACAGTGTCCAGCTGCGTGTCTATTGTTCTGATCCCATATTGAACCCTTAGAGGGGGGAAAAAAAAACCTATCCAGCTCGCCTCTATTTGTAGTAGAATGGGGACCTCCAGACCCAGCAGCGGTCAGGGATACTACAGTGCCTGTCTGAGCATGCCTGAAAGTCACTGTGGTTCCATCACTAAACCCACCATCCAACTTCTGGGATCTCATCCAAGCTTGAATCTCATTGCTACCATCCCTCATGTTATTACCTTCCTGCCATGGGGAGAAGGGCAGCCTAGTGTTTGGGAACTTCTGAAGTTCTCAAATGAAGGAATGGATATTGTTTGAGGGGGGTCAACCAGCTACCAGGCTCATTGACAGAAGCCCAGGATTTTGTTGGCAGGCTGAGCAAGAATTAAATTCCACCTGGCCACATCATTGCATTCTAACCCATGTGAGTTTCTTCTTTCTGGGCCTTCGTTTCCTCGTCTGTGACATCAGGTAGTAGTGCCTGTAAGGACAGTCATGCTGTTCCCATCCTGCCTTGTGTTCCCCCCAGATGGAGGTTGCTGGCTGCCAGGTGGCGCGGTAGGGAATGGAGGGGGCAATGGAGTGCTAGGGGCCTGAGCAGATCGATGCCCCCAGCACTTCCTTCCCCAACCCCAGGAAAACAATTAAGTACAGATCGATGGGTGGCCGCTTTGAATATGCATAAGTGAGCACTTGACCTTCAGCAAAGCATCTGCTCCCCCCACCCCCACCACACACACACACACACACACACACACACACACACACACACACGAAACTCCCCTCACAGCTGCCTGAGTCAACCAGGTGCCCTCACTCCACTCCTCATTTGAGTCCCCACATGGCACTCAGCCCTTCACAGCTTCACCTGCTTAGAGTCAAAAGCACCTTGACCATGGGCAAGTTGTTGGCCAGCTCTTGCTTCAGTTCCTATCTGTGGAGTGAAGTGGTCTCTAAGGTCCTTCCTGGGACCAGTCTGTGTGACCAATAGGAAGTCCACAGAGTTCTGGGGAATCTGAGGAGAGGTGCACGGTGTAAGGGGTACCCTGGTAAAAGGAGAGTTTCTGATAAGAAGATCTTAATAAATGGGAGCTCTCTAGAGAGGAGCCCTGGTAGGAATACCCAGTGAGGGCTGATGGGGAGAAGCCCAGGAGAAAGAGGATTCTGGAGAAGGAAGGGGTTTTCTGGTGGAGGGGCCTTGATTAAAAGGGTACTCGGTGAGGGGGCTCTCACAAAATGGCATTATAAGATTACGCCCTTGGTGGGAAAATTTGGGGGCTGGGGGAGACTTGGTGAGTTGGGCTGGTTCAGGGGTCAGGGACTCTGTTAACCACTCTCGCCTCCTGTCTTCCAGGCTTACAGCTTCGCCATGGGCTGCTGGCCCAAGAATGGACTTCTAGACATGAACAAGGGTCTCAGCCTGCAACACATAGGCCGGCCCCACAGCGGCATTGGTCAGTCCCTCTGCAAATCCCCCTGGCAGCTCGGTCAGTCCCCTGCCCACATGCCCCAGTCCCCTGGCACACAGAGGGTTTCCATGGCTCATTCAGTGCCCCCACAGGGTTCTCTCCATAGCTGGGGAAAGGAGGAAAGGGAGGATGGAATGAGGACCATTGGAAAGAACATCTCCAAACAACATTTCAGAGGAGGCTGGGGTCTGGGTTTTGGGTGAGTCACAAGTGGCCTTGGATTCAGGCCAACATTCCCCAACCCCCTTGCCCACATCCCTAGTGGGCAATGTCCTCAGGGAGGTGGGCACATGTCAGCTTACCCGTGGAGCTGGAGGAAGCTGTTTAATATTGTTTCAAGTCTGTGGCCACTAAACTGGACGATCAATGGGAGTTAAGGAGATGAATTATTTAAACCTCACCAGCTTTTAATTAGTCGGGGTCCTTCTGACCGATGGCTTCGTCCACAGGGTATTGACTCCCCTGTAGGAGCAGCAGCCTCCATTGAGTGGTGCCTGGGTTGGGAGGGGCCACTTGGGGTACCAGAAGAGGGTACACTTTCAGGAGATTCCTACTTGGGAGGAGACTAGAGTAGCTGTGATTCCCAGCACTTGGAGGCTCTGTGAGCTTCTGATAAATCAGCATGAATATGTGTCTGTGAGTATCATTGTGTCTGCCCATGCCAGACACTTTTAGCTGTGTGTCTGTGTAAGAGTATAATGTGTCCATGATTGTGTATAGCTGTTTGAAGGATGTGTATTCATAACAACATATCCGTATTTTTCTGAGTGCATGAGTCTGTACATGGAAGCAGCTACCAGCCTGTGTACCTATCTGTCAGAAAGAGTGTCTGTTCATTTCTCTGTCTCTCATTTTGTGTGTACATGCATGTGTGTGCATGCAAATGCTTCCAAGTGACATAGGCTTTGTTCCAGAGGAGGAGCCAGGGTGTTCCTGGGTGGTGCTGTGACCTTATCACAACTGGATTACTTTGGGGAAGGTATCCTTGGTGGGGACTGGAAAGATACATCAGGAGGTACCTGCTACAGACTAACCCCTTTATCCATTCCACATTCACTGGTGCCTACTGGGCACTGAGCACGCTCAGTAAAAATTCCTGTCCTCAGGGAGCTCACATCTTGGGAGAAAATAGAGACTGAGGGCTGTGATAACCACATCTGGATTGCCCCAAGGGAGATTTTCCCTGTTCTCAGTTGCCAAAGTAGGTTCTACTTCTTCACTTACATCTTGCTGACTCCTGACTTCTGGGATGCCCCATATCATTTTTGTTGGGATATCCCCAGGCTCCCCAAGAGACTAGGGGAAAGAACAACAGGCCTGGGTAGGGGAGAATACCACCATAACAGCTACTCCCTCCCATCGCAGGTTTTCCATGCATCCTAGAGAAGACATTCAACCCAGCTAGGTGATGTACTTGGAAGGTCAGCAGGAAGTTTTCTAGAGAAGAGGTAACTTGAATTGGAATGCTTGACAGATGAATAGAAGTTGCCAGGCAGAAAACAGAGAAGTAGAGAGACTGTGTGCACAAAGGCCTATAGCCATGAGAAGCCCAACATATTGAGAGAACAAGTTCAGAAATAAACAAGTAGTTTCTCCATACTGAAGTAGAAAATTTAGGTTAGGGATCAGCTAGAAAATGGAAACATAAGCAGTGTCTTGAATGCATGGTTAAAGGATGGATCCCCCTTCCCCCCCACCCAAGGTTTAGAGGAGACATAGAATAGTCATGAGTGAACAGAGTTGTGATTCAGAACCAATGAGGCAGTTTGTGCTACACAAAATTAGTTCTTACTAGGTGCTCAATAAATGCTTATAGATGGATGGACAAAAAGCTGGGTGAGTAAATGAATCAGTTTGGAAGAGTGGTGAGAGGGGAGAGACCAGAGAAAGAAGACCCAGGAGAAAATCAGCACTGATCCAGGGAAGGAGGAGCTACCCATAATGGAGTCTAGCAGTGGGAAGAGCAGCAGAACTGAGTGAACACGGGCTACATGGCCTTAAGTTAGGTATACTGCTTCTGTGTGTATGTTCCCAGGATGTTTGAGAGGGGAAACAGCTCCCTCTGCCCACTCCTTGTTGTCTCTTGAGACTTAGTGATAACCTTCTTGTATGTTCACCTTTGATATCCTGTGACGTATCACCTCATTTAGAGAAAAAGGTTTCTCCATCTGGGTTGGTTCCCGGGGTAGCCCAGGGATCTGAATGCTAATACGGTATGGGCTTTGAAACCAGAAGTAGATCTGGCTCTACCATGCTAAACCCTGGGCCCTTAAATAAGAGGCAGTGCTACCTGCCTCTCAGGGCTGCTGGGAGGCTCTGTGCGTAACCTTGTAAAGGACTTGTGTATGCCTGGCCTGCAGCAGGTGCCCAGAGAGCTCCCTCTTTGTGGCCCTGCCAACACCAGGTCTCTCCAGGGCACTGGCAGCTCTTGGCACTAGGTCTTTGTAGTCTTTGAATGAAGAGGGCTGCCCTACTGGCTCCTGGCTGGCTCTGAGGTGTGGGTGAGGGTGCTTGGAAGGGAGGGAGGATGCAGGGCATTAATTGGGCTGGGAGAGGCAGGGAGGGGAGGCGTGGGTTTTGAGCAGTGAGGTTAATGGCCCTCGCGCCAAAGAGACAGCTTTAATGAGCTTCAGCTGGCGGTGCCCCGAGTTACTGTGCGTGCTAAAAGGGTCGCGCTGTAAGAGTTTGATGTGGACTGCTTCCCAGCCCTGGGGTCAGGGGTCAGCTCCTGTCACTGGCCACTCAGGCTGGTCCTCAGTGACATGGTGCTAATTAACTGTGTGAGGAGCTGCCAGCCTGGAGTAGGGAGTGGTATGTACATTGGTGGTGGTGGTGGGGGGGTGAGACAGCATTGGGTGATGCTGGGCAAGGGTTCTGCAGAGCCCACTGCTTAGCCATCTCTAGAGTCTGCTTGGTTCTTCCTCAGTGCCACGGGGAAATGGCATTGATGGTACAAAAGTGCTGAGAGAGCAAGGAGGAGGGCTTGCTGGAGCAGTGGGGTGACAGGTGTGGGGCTAAGAGATAAGGCTGAAGGAAGCGAGAGGGCCAGCTGGCATCCTGAGGTGTTTGAAGGGGAGCCATGGGAGTATTGGGGACAGGAGAGCAACCAGTAGGAGTTGTGCTTCAGCCAGAGCAGTCCCGTAGTTTGTATAGGAAGAACTGGTGAAGAGTCTGCGGACAGGGAGGCCAGTGGGAAGGTACAATAAGGTAAGCGAGAGGTGATGGGCAATTGAGAGCCAGGGCAGTGATTATGAGAATGAAGACAGGGAACAGGTAAAACTTCTGTTTATTCATTAAATGTTGCACTTATTATGTGTCGGAGCTAGAGATAAATAGGTAACAATGACATACACTGTGCCCTGTCCCCACTGAGTTCAGAGGTAGAATTGTGACCTTGCCTCTGGGCACCAACTGAGAAAGAAGGCAGGTTTAGGCATAGCTAAGGAAGGTCCTGAGGTGGTGGAGTATTGGGCTGTGACATCTTAGCAGAGGTGGGACACTTCCTCCAGGGGTGGTGGACTTAGCCTTGAGATGGAAATGAATAGGGTGGTGCTGGAGTGGGATGTGCATGAGGAGGGGCTGCACATGTGTGTGTAGAGCCACTGGCTTCTGAGGCCACAGCAGCTCTGTCAGCATCTGTGGTTTGGGCCAAGTGCTCTGAGGCAGGGCAGCCTCCACAGAGGACTGCTGACTGTTCTTCTTTCTTTCATTTCAGCAAAGAATCAACAAAGTACTCACATTATTTGGGGACATTTTCACACCATTTCCATGAAAGCAAGCATCATCACTCCCATCCTATAGAAGAGGAAAACTGAGGCTCAGTTGAGAGACTCTCTAAAGTCACACAAATTTAGAAAGGAGCCAGGATTCAAACGCAGGTGCATTCAAGTGCAAAGACTATGTCCCTACCACTGTGCTGACCTAGCTTTTTGGTGTTGGGCTTTTTGCTGCCAATAAGATGATACAGAAGATGACAAGTTCACTTCCTTTATTTACCTTTGTGTCATGCAAAATATTTGGGCCTTGACAAAGCTTTGGTGGCAACAGCTGAGGAAGAAAGTAAAGGAGGCATAGCCTTCCATCAGCCCTGCTGGAATTACCCTGAAAACCAGGTCCCTGCACCTACTGGCCTCTGTCCTCCTCTGGCCCTAACAGTTCTCCCTCTGAAATTGCAGTTTACTCTTTACCTCTTGACCCAGGAAAATCCTGTCTATCTTCAAGGACCACTTTCTTGGGGCCTCTTGCCTGGCCTTCCTAAGTATGAGTGTACGGAAGACAGGCTTGTTGGCCCATTATAATCTGTCAGAGGCAATAACCTGGCCCTTCATACTTGGGCTTTTTGAGACTGGGTCTGGGCTCCTTCCCTTCCTTTTTTTGGGGAAATCTTCACAGGGAGTATCGTAAAATCTCACCTGCTATTGTGATAGGGAGGCCCCACAGACTGCTGGTTTCAGCTGGCGGGAAGCATAACTGGAACCTTCCTGATGCCCAGCTAGGTGGGCCTGCCCTGGGAGCTTAGCCCCTCTGCAGTTCATGGCCAGAGACCCAATGGACTCTCAGAAGCTTGCTGCCCAGCACCGTCCAGCAAAAGAGCTGGACTGGCAGGTGGCAGGGTGGGGACTTGGCCCCCAGGGGGGCAGTACTGGCCTGTGGTCTCCCCTGAAGGAGTGGGGTGTCTATCAGAGTCCAGTCAGAATGCATTAGCTCTGTGACACGGATCTCATTAGTGCCCGTGAGAGGTGTCACTGCGGGAGAATCGCCGGCTCAGGGAGACGCTTGTACCAAAAGGAAGAAAGGACAGTGACAGCCTTTTCTCTGCCGCCTCTGCCGCCACGCTCACTGGGCCGCCCGCCCTCCTCCTGGTGGGGGGGTGGGGGGTGCTAGCTAATGAGCTCGTCTACAGTACAGCTCTTTGCCTTCCCCTCCTTGAAGTTTCCCAGGTCCCTCTGAAGACCTCAGGCCCTGGATTAGCACACACCAAACGCCAGCCCCCTCTGGCCCAGCAGGGAGTTCCTTCTGATCACCCTGCTCTTGCACCATGGGCAGGGGAAGGAGGTGGTGCTAAGACAGGCCAGGGGAGGGGGCCTCGCACCCCTAGGGATATTTGAGCCCCTCTGCATCCCTTGAGAGTAACATGTCCCCTTCACTGCAGAGGATTCTTCTTGCTTCTGAGAGTTGCAGTTTTCTCCCCTTCTCTTGCCCCATGACTCTTAGCCTGGCAGTGTCCCTGTCCCTAGGGTGAGCCCCTCCCAAGGCAGGGAATAATGGAGGGACTCCAGCTGATGGTTCAGTAGATAGCATTTTGGCCTGATATGATGTGGGACTTTCTACTCTGAATCAGCAAGAGCCCAATGTCTGGGCTTTGGATGACCTGAGGATGATGAAGTGTTGATATGAGGACCCTATTGTCCCTTTCCCCATCTGTCCCAGAGAGCTGCCCCACCACCACCATCACCACCACCCCAGCTTTTTCACCTTCAGGGCTAGGACAGGAGGAATCAGTCTGGCTGCTTTATGGGAAGGTACAAGGCAACACCGTTAGGGTGTCTTCCCCCAAACTGCCTACTCCCATCTCGTTCTTTCTGGTATGACCCTGAGAAAGTGAGAAGCCTGGGGATGGATGACCAAGAGAAGGGGTAATGATCCAGGTGTCCTTCCTCCCTGAACTGACCCCCTGGGAATCAGGAATGGGTTCTTGCCAGGCATCGGACTCTAGTCTTCAGTAGCAACCACAGATGGAATAAAAGGATAGATGGAGGGGTGAGTTGACAGATGGATGGAGGAAGGTTCTGGTCTATGTATGTATGTATGCGTTCCATGTAGGTGGTGCTTTGGGAAGTACAATCTTTGTTTCCCTACCTTCCTAGCCCCGGGTCAGCCTGGCCTCCCCTTGTCTCTCTGTGTATCTCCTGTCAAACCATCGCAGACGTAAATGACAAAGAAATCAGAAAGACAGATCAATGCCGGCCAAATTAGCACTTGCAGATAGACTGTGCGGGGATGTCAGCGCCCTGACCCCTGGTGATCTTGCAGCCTCGGCTGCTGATATTATGCAAATTGCATCCATCTGGCAGGACCTGCGTGCTGGCTGCTCCTACTCAGAGGAGTAATGGGCTGGGGGTGGGCGGGAATGTTGGAGCAAGAGTCAGTGTGGTGAGTGTGCATGTGTGTGGGTGTGTGGTGCCCACCGAGCACTGGGCGGTGATTGAGTGATTGACAGGGCAGATAAGGGGCTGCATTGGATTCCTTTGGGCAGGAGGATTAGGAGTAGCCACAGATGGGAGATAACTGGACTTCATTTCAGTTTATTTTCCTCCTTATCCCCTCTCCCCACCTTCACTCCCCGAAAAACACAATCTCTGTAGTTTGCGTTTTCATCAATATTTGCAAGTCATTACCACTGGTTTAAGGTGAGAGACAATGTCAGGGCCCAGACCAAGCCAGCCCCTCCCCCAATCCTGAACAGGCCTGGTACCCTGAGAATTAATCCCTAGAGCAGCCTTCTCTCATTGGTATCCACGAAGCCCCTCCTCCCAGGCCTACACTACTCAGGGGACGACTCATACCTCATGGGCCAGCCCTGCTGACCTGTCTCATCTGACCTAATGCCATCTGGCATTCCTTAGGCTGGGCCACTGCCCCTCCACTTGAGGCTGCTGTGTAACATCCCTGCTCCCATGTTTAGGCTCCAGCAGATGTGCTTTTGGCCCTGGTATTAGCAGGGGAGTCGCCAGGACTGCTCTGCTGCAGAGTTTCGGACCCTTCTTCACAAAGCCTCCCATTCTGGATACTACTGACCAGGGCCCAGGCCCTGACTGAGCAAAATAGGACTCAGGGCCTATGGAGAGGAGAATCTGGGTGGTCTGTTTGAATCCCTGGGGTCATTCTACACCATTTGCTGAGTGCCAGGTGGGGTACAGAGGCTTCATGTCTGTCTCACTAAGTTTTTAAGCCCAGTGATAATGACTGGCATCTCTACTTATGAGGAAACTGAGGCTTAAGAAGGTCATGTATGAAGGAAGTGGGAGAGCCAGGATTCAAACACAGATCTCCCCTAGTTTAGGGTTTGAATACTTCACCACCAGGACCTTCCACTTCACTGCTGTGCCACCCACCCCAAAATGACACCATGCCTGGATCCACTAAAGTGAACCATCCCAGTAAGCAGACAAGTTCCTTCAGGTCCCAGCCTGTAGACCCAGACTTTCACCCAGACCTCCTGCCAAACTGAAAGGGGACAACAACAAAGAGTCCTGACTGCAGGGGCCTGTGTCTGAGACAGTTGGGCTGTAGGAAGAAGGATACACACAGGACAGAATGCACTCAGCAGCTGAACCAGACTAGGAATATGTCACAGCATGTATCACCAGGCCATGCAACTCAAGGAGAGATGCTAATGCAGCTCAGGCAGTGGAGAGCATAGCTGTCCTGTGCTCCCTCCAAAACTGGGTCCCCACCATACTCTTCCCACCAGGCAGGGTTGGGAGCTGGGAGTGCTGGGGACATGTCCGGGGACACGTGTGCAAGGGGAGCTTGTCCTAATGAGGAGAACATGGCTGCTAGTTAGGCAAGGGGCGGGCGGGAGCTGCAGAGCTGATTGAAGGCGGGGGCAGGGGTCAGACAATTAGGCCCAGATCCGGCCGTTTGATGTGAGTTCTGAGGCCTCAAAGCCTCCCTTCAGCTGGCTCCCTCTACTCCCTCCTCTCCCTCCTCTTTCCTTTCTTCTTCTGCCCAAAGGCAGGAAGGATGGAAACGCTCACACTCACTGTTACTATTATTAAACCCTGTGGCAGGCCAGTCAGACCCCAGGACTCCTGCCCACAGGGGGCACTCCAAGTCCCCAGGAGGTTCCTTGGACCCCAGAGGGGGCATCTGGCCAGAGACCCAGGCCAGGTCAGCTGGACCCCAGGGCAAAGTAACCCTGCCTCTCTTGCTTCTGAAGCAGAGAGTGAATGGACCGCCCAGCAGGAATTTGAGCTCTGAGTTGCTGAGACCACGTCCCAGGCCTGCTTTGACTGTCACCTCCTCCAGCCGCTACTTAGTTCTTTTCTGTCCTGTACTGGGGGTGGCAGGGAGGGCGTGGTTCATTCACGCTCAAGCCCTGTCACACAAATAGTCACCTGCAGCAGTCATAGCAAAAGCTTGCTGGTAAGATAAAGATGCATAGAGCCACATAGCCCTACAGCATTGTTGTTCCCCAAAGCAGACCCCCTCCCCCCACATACACACAGACAAGTCATAGCCTCACATACCATCACAGGGCCTTGCACACAAACACTGCTTATCCCCTGTCAAAGGGCCCTGGGAGCTAGGCTCCACCCCCCAGAATAGTTGGGAATAGCAGTGGGATCTTGGGTGAGGGGTAGGGAGTACCCAGCCCTTCCAGCCCCCATTCTAGGAAATAGGTGAAAAGAGCTGGTACTGACCACAGAGTGAGAGGAGACCAGATTGAGGGGGGGGGGGGGAGTGGGAAGAGGGAGGGTGGGAGCAGAGATAAATGTTAGCTCATTTCTTCCGTAATTAGTTACTCCCTCATCCCCGCGTTGTAATTGTGAACAAGCTGTAATGTTTAATTAGTCTGTAAATGAAACCCCAATTTCATAATGGCCTAGCTGACAGGGCTAAGTGAGCACGGGAGGAGGCGGAGGGGAGGTGACAGGAAGGGCCTGCAGTGGGGGGACAGGCAGTGGGATCACCTGTTTTTCTCTTCAGCCCCAGCCTGGCCCATGTAGGGAGGCTGTATGACTGGGTCCAGTCCTGTACTCCTGCTTCTAATATCCTCTCCCTCCCTGGCGCTTCTTACTGAGGAATGGGAGGAAGGCTCCCAGGCATCATCCTCCATGCCTCCCCTCAATTATTGGGTTGGGTTTCACACTCCCAGCCCAACCCCCGTCCTTCTGGTTAGACAAACAGACTCAGGGTGACCCTGACAAGGATGATGCTCCCTACCACCACCTAAGTCTAGCTTTCTCACTCTCCAAGCAATCCTATTTAGAGACCTTGCTTGGCAGCTGGGACCTCAAACTCTGACCCTTCACACCAAAGAAGGCAGTGACTGGCTTGGGCCCCTTCCCCTCCGTTCCACCTCCAAGTGAAATCCAGAATCCGTGCTACGCAGAAACCCAGGCCAGACTTCACTCTCCTGAGGTGTCATCACCGCGGCCTGTGACGAACGGGAGCTGCCGCAGGGGGGAGCCCCTGGCCCCACAGCTGCCTCATTGGTCTCCCTGTTTCCCCCACGACATCCTCGCCGCCCGCGCAGGCCCCCGCCCCGCCTGCCGCAGCCATAAATCTCAATTTACGAGGGCGGCTCTGGTGGGGGAGGGAGGCAGCACCACTAATGATGGCTCCTCAGCCGGATTTTTCATGTTGCACAGTCATAAATTTTTAAGAACAGCATGGGCAGCACGTTAGCGAGTTATCGAGGCTGCCTCCATGCTGGCTGCCAAACTCCAAGAGAGGGGCAGAGACCAGGAAGGCACAGGAGGCATGTGGGGCGGGGCCGGGCAGCCGGCCAGGCCAGTCCGAAGGCAGCCAGGGAAGGCTGGCCAGCCCAAGGGTCAAGGCTCGAGTGAGCCTGCACCAGGCAGGGCAGTGTTACCACAGCTGCGGGAGCCAGGGATGAGCACGCGGGTGGGATCCGTGGTGTGGGCATACCGACCATGGCGTTTGGGAGCTGCTGATGGATGTCTCTGCTCCAGGACTTGACACCATGATGTACGGGGAGCCTGGAGACATATGGATTTTCAAAGTGGCCACTTTGAATAGAATTACAAACCCTGAGCATGTGCACAGTGAGGCCTCTGCCCTGGCAGAGCTGCACTTGCCTCATAAACCAGGGGCCTTTTAGTATCGTTCTCAAAAGCTTGGATTCCTGGAGCCACCGAGGAAGAAACCTGGGGAAATGATCACAAAGGGAGCATATGGCACATGCCAGAGCCAGGCTAACCTTATTCTGTTAAGGCTTGTCCCTTCAAAGTCAAGTGCTCCTGGGTAAGTCACTCTGCATCTGGGCCTCTTTCTTAGACTCTTTTAAGGTGGGGTTGACTATGGCTTCTAACTCCCAGGCTTACTAAAGTAAGTTCTATAAAACCCTGAGTACCTGTTAGCTCCTTTATCTGTTAAAATCTCCAAAAAGGCTTCTGAGGGAAGCATCTGGAGAACAGATCTTTGTGGGAGATGGTGGGACCTTCGCTTTGTTCATTCATTCATTCACAAGACATTTGCTGAGGTCTTGTGGATTTTCAGACCAGACAGCCTCAGAGGCAAGGAAAGTTCCTTCCTGGAAGGTGAAGTGAGGAGGTTCCCAGCTCTGTCTTCCCCTAGTGATGCCTAAGCATTCAGGGTGCTGAGAAGCCCACACTTGACCCCAGGTGTTTCCCTGACATGGGCAGTTGGGATTAATTACCATCCGACTGTGCATAAGAGCAAGTAGGAACCTAGCAATCCTTGGAGGAGGTGGGCCTACCACCAGGGAGAGCCTTAGAAGGCCACAACACAGGGTCAAGAAATCAGAAGTTGCTCAAGTCAAGTGTGCGTGTGTGTTTATTTCAGTGTCGGGAGTGGCAATCCGTGCTGAGGATGGCTCCATGGTAACCCACAAGGTCAAAGACTGGTCATTGAGGCAGAAGAACCCCCAGGCTGAGCCTGGCTGTCTTAGGGGCAGTCCCTGTCCACCTGGCCCGAGAGTCACAACCTCCGTCTCTGCTCACCTTTCCTGCTCCTTCTCAAGCCACTCTCCTCCTGCTTCCTGGGCCGCAGGCTCTGCCCTAATCTCCTGGGTCCTGCCTCAGGTCCTTTCCTCTGGCTTTATTTCCCCTGGTTCCAGGCTCATATTCCCACCCTGGACCTGCTTAACTCCTGCTCATGGTTAGAGCTCAGTTTCAGAGTTTGCTTCCTCAGGAAGCCTCCCTTGACTCCTAGCCTTGGCCAGCCACCCTACCCCACCTCCATTTCATAGCACCCCGCACTCACCCTTTACAGCACTTAATCAGTTGTAATTAAGAAATCACTTTCTTGAAAGTTGTCTAATGCCTCTCTCCCCACTAGATTGTAAGTTCCCTGAGGGCCAGAACTTCTGTCTGTTTTGTTCACCTTGTATCCCTGAAGCGTAGCATAGTGTCTGACAAGTATAGGCAGATAATAAATAAAATGTGCTGTTTTGAATTGAGTTAAATTGAGTTGAGATGGCCCTGGCCCACCCCTGGGTGCCAGGGCAGGGGGAGGGAGCTAGGGAAGTGCCTGGAGCTGAGGTGGTTCCCATTAGTCCTCATGATTAATTCACAGCCACACTGTGATGGAGTGGGCTTGTCCCCAGTCAGCGCCTCCGCTGGGGCCCACCTGTTAGCGACAAACAAACAAAGGGGATAAATAATGCATTGGGAGCTGAGCCAGGCAAGGCGGCGGTATTGAAATTAATAGGGATTAGCTGAGCAGCTTGAGGATGAAATATTTACCAGGTGGGACTGGGCTTAGGAAGGGCAGCCACCCCCCTTCCCAGCATCCCTAAGGCCCTTCTCCAGGACATCATTGGCTAGGACTGGCCAGCACCACCACTCCCACTCCTGCTACCTCCGTTTGCAGGACAGGCTGAGCAGACCACCGAGAGCTTAGGTCAGGCAGTCTCCTGGCACAGTGAGTCCTGGGGGAGCCGAGATGCTAGGAGGGAATGGAGGGGAAACAGACGAAGCCTTGGGCACTTATGCTGGAGACAAGGACTGGGTTTGATTTTCAGAGCCTGGGTGTGTGGCAGCTGTGAGCAACAAATGACAGGGCTGGAGGTGATGCACTTGCGATCTTGCCCCTCTGTCCTCTGTCTCTTCCTGCAAGCCTTCCTTTCCTTGACTCTACATACTTCCCGAGAGCCTTTGTATAGATAACCCCTCAGGGGGGCTGTAGTCTAGCAGGAGGTGACAAAGTAGTGATGACAGGGGGCTCTCTGGGTTCTGAGGGAACACAGGGAAGAGAGGCCAAGGTAAAAAACAGGGTCAAGAGCAGCACCAGGGGTACATTGGGGGAGTGTCCCAGGCAGAAGGAAGAGCACGTGAAAGTCAAGAGGCAGAGGAGCCTGAACTTGGCTGTAGGACAGGAGAGTGGAAAAGATGAAGCCCGAGCCGTCAACAGGGCCAGGTCTCCGGACCTCATCAGGGATCTTGGGTGCTGTCCTGGGAGCAGTAAGGAGTCATGGAAGGTGGTGGTTGTTTCCATTCTTAATTCTTAAGCTCTTTGCAGAGAAGTGTCTGTATACCCCTAACATCACCTTCCCTGAAGTTAACATCTTGCATCATCAAAGTGCAACTGTCAGCACCAGGAGATAACACTGGCTCTATATTATTGATGACACTGAAGGCCTTGTTTAAATTTCACCATGGTTTCCATTAATGTCCCTTTTCCGCTCTAGGATCATATAAGAGTTTTAAGACAGGGAGTCAAATGACCAGATTCATAGTTTAAAGGACACCATTTTGGAGAGAGTGGCAGTAGCACTGTTGTCACTTGGATGAGAGAGGATGTGGCCTGCGCCATGATGATGTAGTGGGAATCTAGGTTTCGAAATTATTCGAAATTTTATGGTCACTAAAGCCTCAGGATGAATGAGGTTATTATCCAGGGAGAATAGAGATGGAAAAGGGGTGAGGGCCTGTGTCCTCTGAACATCACCACACCTGGGGAATGACCTGAAGGGGAGGAGTGTTCACAGGAACCTGGAGGATTGGGATGGAAAGGGAGGTTGTTGTCTCGGAAGCCAAGGGAGTGTGAGCTTCAAGGAGGGAGCAGTCCGCGTGTCACCAGCCCGGGGGAGCAGTAAGGCTCATGAGAGAAGGTGGCTTTGGTAAAGCGAAGATTACGGGGGGTGGGGGTGGGACCTGGAGTGTGATGGCTCCGAGATTTGACACCAAGAGGGAGGAGAGGCTGGGTGACTAGCCCAGATGGAGTTAAAGGAGACGTCCCAGCTCCCAGACAGGAGAGTTCATATATTCAGCTGCTCGAGTGACAGATCAAGGCAGATGAGCGCAGAGGCTACATTAGAGAGAAAGTACTAAACAGTGCCAAGTCCTGGAAAGCCTGGGTGCTAGGCTGGACTTCAGAGCCCAGGTGAAGTGGATGTACCAGCTTTGGAAGTGACAGCAGGGTTGGTCCCCTCTTGTGACAAGGTGCAAGGAGAGGACTGGTGCAGATGCAGGCAGTGGCTTGTGTGGCCCCTATGTAGCAGGAGACAAGGCTGACTGGCTAAGGCGAGGGACTGCAGTGCTGACTGGAGTGTAGACTTGAGCTCTGTGGAAAGGAACTTCAACTTGTAGCAAGGGATGAAAGGAGAACACACACCTCAGGACCTCTAGGGCTTTCTTGGCAGCGGTACACCCAGCAGAGGGTGATGCGCTGATGTGTAGGGTGGGATTTTCTCTAACCACTTTTGCCCAGATGTAGGCCTAGAGAAGACAGAGTTTGGTTTTTCGAGGCAAGGGTGACTGAAGGAAAAATGAATAAGAAAGCTGAGATACTGGCAAGGAAAAGTTTGAAATGATGGCTCATGGGAATCCAGGCTCCACAGGGAGGTATGTCCATTATGTTGCCAGGACAGAAACTACTTGGTACATACTCAATGCTCATTTCCCCTCTTCCTCACTAAATAGAATTCTCAGTAATTAGGGGCATCAGTGTGTACCTGGTTAAAAGACTGCTTTTTTTAGTTTGTCATTTAACTAGGTGTGGCCATGTCTTTAATATATGCCAGTAAGAAACGAGTAAACCTGGAATGTGGGACCTCTGGGAACAATACTTAAAGGGAAACAATTCAGCAGAGGAGTGCACTGGTCTTGCCTTTCCTGTCCTCCTCCTTTCTTTTTCTTGGTACATAGATGTGATAGTTGGAGCTCCAGCAGCTATTTTGGACGCTGGCAGCAGAGGCAGTGTGGTAGACATGTTGAGAATGTTAGGGCAGAAAGAAGGAGGAAGCCTGAATCTGATGATTATGTGGAGCCCTAGGTCTTTTAGTCAACTAACATTGCAAGCCAAGATATAAAACTCCTTTGTTTTCTTGCATCACAGTTTTTATTTTTACATGGGTTCCATGACTCTTTTTAGTCTTCTTAGTAACATGGCCTGTGTCCTGAGATACAGCAAGAAACAATGTGGTCAAATGTTTCAAGAGAGCATAAGGTCACCAACTGTCCAGCCTTAGGTAGTAGTGTCCTCTTTTCCCTTTGCCCTGCCTCCTCCATTTGGTCAGTTCTACATTGTGCAGAACAGATTCCATTCCTGTATCATTCTCCTTTCTGCCTTTACATGCTCTATCAATCAGTTAGTGTACTTTCAGCTGCAAGAAAAGGACAGGTCATAGGTTATCCAGTTTAAAATAACTTAAATAGTAAAGGGTTTTATTATTTCACAGAAGAAATTTGGAGTTAAGGTGATCTAGGGCTGACTAACTCAGCACCTCGGCAATATACCCAGATTTCTCCATTTCTCTGCTCTCTTATCTTCAGCATAGTCTTCACAGGCTAACTCTCCTCCCAGGTTGGAAGACGGCTTCTGCAGTCCCAGACAGTCAGAGCAGGTATGGAAACATCCAGCACAATGTAGAGGAGGCCGGGTTCTGAAGGGAGGTGCCTGTTTTATTACTTGGACAGAAACTACTTGATTCATATTCAGTATCCCTTTTTCCTTCTTCCTCACTGAATAGAACCCTCTGTAATTAAGGGCATCAGTGTGTACCCGGTTAAGAGGCTGCTTTTTTCGTTTCTTATTCTATTTTCCCCTTGTGCTTCTTTTCACAAGAGGAAAGATAACTCCTTGAAGCGCTTCCAGCAAACTTACTGTCATGCCCAGGTAGCCAGAACACTTACCCACCCCCCTGACACAGTGACTGGCAAGGGGGGCTATGGGAGCACCAGAAATGGCTCTGACCTTGGGGGAATAACCCAGGCCACATGAGGGAGTGGTGGGCTCTGCCAGCACAGTGTGTCATCAGTCAGAAGTGGATGCAGGAAAAAGTGAAGACAGGAAGGATGATGTGTGGGGGAGAATAGAAGTGTAAATGACTTCAAGGTTCCCATGAGCAAAAGAAAAATTGGTAATTGTTAGAGTCTGGGGTTATTTGAACTTCGTGTATCCAGGGAAGAACAGGATGTTTAAGTAGTTGAGGGTGCTATAATGGAAATGGGCAGAAAAAGACAAGGGAGGAGTGATAATGATGAGGTCAAAGAAGAAAGAGACTGGCAACACAGTTTCTCAGAGGTTGGGACATGGAAGCTGGGCAGAAGGCCCTTAGGAAGGAAGTGCCAGGGCTGGCCTGAGAGCACATGCTCATAAGAAAGCCTCCAGCAGGCTGTTGGCACAGGGTCTGGTCCCTGGCTCGTAGAGCAGGACAGGCTAGCAGATCAACAACTGCTCTGTCTCTCAGTGTCCCCATTGTGGATAGAGTCTGTGTTCTGGGTGTTCAGGCCATTCTGGCAGTGGGTGAGGCCCTGATACCTTCTATTGGAACCACTGAAGACTGGACAAGACTGATCCATGGGACAACCTTGGGGATAAGGTCAAGTAGAAGCTTGGTTGGGACAGATGTGACTGCCAGGTGTGGCAGATCTGTTCAGCTATTCTCAGTAGCCACTTCTTTCCCTTACCTCTCAGCTAGGTCCCTTCACTTGGCCATGGGATATCTGGCTCTACTCCAGCTCTCCTGGCTGTGGCGTCCCAGAGCTAGGAGGCAGGTGGGGCCTCCTGACCCCTCCACCTGGATGGGGCTGGCTGGGAATGGGATGGGGGAGGTGGGTATCTGTTGTAATGGCCAGAGCAGCCGCCCTGTTACTACGGCGTATTTCACTTTTAATTCTGACATATAATGTAATGATCTTTTTTAAGGCCCGATGATATTATCTGCCTGACTAGATTATTGAGTCTTCATCATCTCCAGATAAATTTATGGCCACGACGAGGCTCAGGATTTATCATCAGTCAATAGAGCTCGATACTCTAACAAGGCGTGTAATAAGATATACATATTTAATGATCCAAGGGGAGGAGCGCTAATGGGAGCCCAGAGTGAGTGGTCCAGGGGGCTGGGGCTCTGCCCCAGGGCTGCCATGACTGTGGGACATGGATGTGGTCTTTGCCCTGTGGTCCCCAACTCTGATCCTTCTTAGAGCTGCCTCTCTCTTCCTTCCCAGACCCCCTAGGGGAAGCAGGCAGGGCGAGGGGGAGCAGCATGCAGGCCAGTGCCTGAGCTGGTGTCTAGGCCTCTAAAGCCCAAAGGGTGTACATACCCCCGTGGGACTCCTTGTTCACTTCCAGGCCTTGGGAGGGTTGGGGTGTCCTTAGACCCTTAGCCTAGGCCCCTGAGCATTAGGGCGGGCCCACAAGAGAAGGAGTGCTGGGGCTGCGTACCCAGGCCGCATTGATGGTGACGGATGGTTTTTCATTATAGCCTCTCAGGTCCTGCCCGCGCCCTGTGTGGAAATTCTATTTATTCCTTAATTTGTAAAAATTCCCTCTTTATCTGATCCCAATCAGGGCGGGGTAATTGGCTCTCTGGGGCAGCGGCTGGGGTCCTTGATGAAGAGCTATGTGGATGTACCCAGCCTGGCCCCCACCCAGCCTGCCACTAGGGCCCACAATTAATAATGATTTGCAAATGGCAGACAAGCAATAACACAGAAAGATGTGGCGTCCGCGCTGCCTCTTCATTTCCTCCCCTCGTAGATATAAATGGCCACAGAACAAAAACCCAGCACTATAAATTCTGAAATTAGTTATTCACCGGGATAAATGGGGCCTAGAGCCACCAGACATCTCCCTGCTACTCTTCCTGCCTGCTTTTCCTGATCCAGGTTTTGTCCCTAGGCCTTTTCCCAAGCCTAGGTCCTGGCTCTTCTGCCTCTTTGGCTCCCAGTTCATTTCCTCAGCTTCCTCCCACCACTTTTATGACCCCTTCTTATGTGGCAAAAACTTAGCAGTGGTCACCTGGTCTGTGTCTGTAGCTTCCTCCACCTGAGCTAGCAGGTAGGATTCACCCTCCAACTCCTCACACTGACCTACCAGGCTGCCTGACCTGGCTCTGTCCCCATTCTGCATTGGGGTTTGATTGGAGTTGACATCAACTCTAATCCTGCCAGCCCTGGGAGTCTGGATCGGGATTGATCTTGGGTATGATGTTTTGGCACTTGGGACCAATCCAGTCACTTGCCTGGCCAAGTCTGAGTTGGGTTCCTGGTAGACAAATGTGGTATAAGTGACTTAAGGGTTTTGCTGTTGTGCTTACTGGTCAGGCAGCTCTGGGGGGGATGTTGGCATAGGCATTTCCGGGCACTATGCCCTCTCGGCCAGGCACATCCTCCCCCCACCCCCCAAGTGGCTGTGAGCTGGCGGGTAATGGGCGTGTAATGGCCTCATTTCCATGCCCGGCCTCCAGGAGCAGCGGTAAGTGTTTGATTGCCTTAATTTCCAAACACATCATTATCCCAGCTTTACCAGCGCTTAATAAACACTTTATGAGGATTTTTTTTAAAAAACATCTTCGGTCCGCATACTTCTCTGAAGTGATAAACTCTAATTAAGTCTAATATTTAAAAATATGGTAATGGTGAGTTGTTTGAATAAGTGGACTGCATTTCTGTAATTTCATTATTACGTAAAACACGCTAATTATTTGGAGCGCGCTTATTACGGAGAGAGAAATCGCCTGCTAATCAAGATGAAATTGCCTTTTCCCCTTATTGTGGAACCACCGTCATCCTTCACCATCAGCCCTGTGGCACCTCCAGGCACCTCGGGTGGGGTGGAGGGGGAGGGCGCTGAGGGGAAGGATGGAAAGAGGGGGTCAGTTCAGAGTCAAGACTGTGAGGACCCTGGCCCCCGGGAGGGATAGGAAGCTATGGGAACTGTGTCTGTTGGAAGAGGGAGTTTATGTCTGAAAAATGTATCCAGAGGGTGAAGGTGGCTGTGAATGGGGTCCCAGGGATCTGTGTGGGCCAAGTCTGGAACAAACGACAGGGCGATGAGGGATATCAGGATATTGTTGTTGGAATAACAATATTATTGGATGTTATTAGCGTAACAACATTGACAATAACTAAGACACTATTTTTAAGCACTTTACAAATAAAAACTCATCTTTTGATTTTGGGGGGACATAGTTGCTCTAATTGTCACTGTTATTCCCATTATAGTGTAGAAACCAAAACACAGAAAAGTTGAAGATTAGAAACTTGCTCAAGTTCACAGTTACTAATAAGTGGAGTTTGTGTTCAAACTCATCGAATCAGGACAGAATTGGCGGCGGGGGGGGCGGTGGCTCTCTGCTGTTACAGTTCTAAATTCATTGCCTTGGCCCCCATCTTCCTTTCAAACTAACATTTGAGGCTAAACCATGAATTCCAGCCAGCTGGAGCTTGGTATCCCAGTCCCCATCAAAGAGTTGGCAGATTTAGTGAATAAAAATATAGGATACTGGTTAAATTTGAATTTCAGTTTTAACAATTTTTTTAGTGTGTGTCCCAAGTGAGATCAGGACAGCGTTAAATCAAATCTGCCCAGGGTAGATCCACAGCATTTTGCTCTGAGAGTATTGTTGCTTCCAGAATGTGCCGACAGGCAGGCAGATGAGGTCCTAGAACACTGACACACCCAGGGTTCTTGCTATCTCATCCTTACCATGCCTCGCATGTTTCCCACCCCCGTTCTTTCCCACCTTGCTCCCATCTTTGCTGTTCTTGTTTGGCTCTGGCCCCATCCCTCACCACTTCTTGGAGATCACTAATAAGGTGTATTTCCTGGCAAAGACTTGGAGACAGGAAAGCTTCAGGTTATATCTGCATGTTCCTTTAGGCCACACTGCCTCTTAAGACCCACTGTCAGCAACAAGCCACCTGGCTGCCCTCTGGTCTCCCCCTTTGATTATTTCATGTTCATTCTATATCCTGCTCTAACAGACCCATGTATGCGAATTGTATATGTGATTTCAAAAGGCTGCAGAAAGTATGGACAGTTTAGTCAGTGGGGATAGGACAATCAGCTTATCCATCAGAAAAAAAAAATAAGAGCTTCTATCTTACTACACATTAAAATAAATTCTAGACAGATTTCAAAAGTTAAATATAAAATATAGATGAAACTGTTAGAAGAAAATATAGGATTTTTTTCTTAGAACACTGGGAGAGAGAAGGCATTCTGAAGTAACAGTCTAAGCCTGAAAAGTCATAAAGAAATGCCTGATAAACTCAGATGTCGCATAGGAATATTACTTCATTCATCCAAAGCTAAGTTCATCACTACCCCAAAATTGCACCTAATCTGGAATTCCTTATCTCATGGAGTAGCACTAAAATCCTGAACTCATTCCTCTCCCAGCTCACCAAATCCCCTCATTAAGGCTTACTTATTTCTCTTTCCCAAAAACTTTTTTGCCTCCATCCACACTCCACTCTGTAAGTATACCTCCACCTCCATCTCCACTGCTACTGGCCTCATTCTGAGTCAACCTTTCTGGCCTGGGCCCAAGTATAGTCTGCCAAGTGGTCTCTCTGCCTTCAGGATTAGCCCCTCCAATCCCATCTTCACATCCTGAGATAATAATTCTGAAACACAGATCTGGTCCTATCATTCCCCTCCTTAAAATGTCTCTGTAGTCTTGCCAGAATATTAAAACTTTGCATTCCTTAGCTGAGCATTTGGGTTCCTCAGGGTTTCTACTCTAGTCAGTTGCTGCTGATTTCACCAGCTTCATATCTTGTCACTTCCTTGCTGCTGCTACAACAACAATGTTACTCCCACCCACCCACTTTCTAAACCTAATTTTTTGGACACCTGATATTTCACCTCCAGAAATGTGCCTGTACTGTGCATTATGCTGAGAATACCTTTCTCACATTAACCCCAACTTGCCCAGGTAGCTCCTCCCACATCCCCTAAGACCTCTTCTTAGCTTTGTTTTTCCAGGAATCCATTTCTAAGGATCAAGGAGAACTAGATGACTTTTCTATGTCATCTAGTTTTTCTAGATGACTTTTCTCCTTTTCTTGCACCACTTGCAAGGCTGTCTCTGAGCTCCATGAGGACAGAGAGCTGCAGAATCTTGCACATCCCTCAGACCACACAGCCCACCTGTGCTGGGTACACATGTCAGTGCATGTTTGCTGAATGAATTCAGTATGTGAATGGATGGCTCCCCAAGAGTTTCTCAGACCCCTTTCCTCTGAGGGTCTTCCTGGCCCAGGTTGCTTCTTGTGCTCTTCAGTTCCCAGGCAAGTGCAGCCAACTAGAGCATGCCAGCCTCAGGTTGTTAGCTCTATATGAACTCCCACTAGGTGTTCTAAGTGGTCTGAGCCACCCTTCCACTATATCAGCTCCTTTGCCAAGCAGATATTTGACAAGGCTGAGTGTAAACAATGGCTTATACAAAAATGCAGGATGGAGCACCTGTTCCTTGCTCACAGTGATGCTAAGGCCATTGGAGCTTAGAGAAATGAATGAAGCCCTTGCCACATGTCATGCAACTGGTGGGAGAAATTAAAACTGGAACAGCTTTGTCTAATTCCACAGTGCACTTTGTCATTTTCAGCAAATAGTAAGTGGTTCCTTGAGATTGGAGTACAGGGATCAGGAGTCGAGGGTGACAGAGGTATAACAGGGTTATACAGGTTTTGCTGAAGCTTTGAGTCACATTAAAGAACAGTCACATTTGAACAGAGGGCAGGGAGAGCCACCAAAGGGATTTAAAGAAGGAAGGACCTGGCCAGATTTGTGGAAGAAAGTTTGCTTTGGCTACAATGGGATGAATTACAGGGAGGAGAGAGAACAGGCTGTAGTAGTAATCCAAGTGAAAGGCGATGAGGTCTGGACTCAGGGGTGGCTGCTGCTCATGGGAAGTAGTGATTAGAGAATAAGGGGATCACATCTTCAGAGGTTCTTACTTGACTAGATTTGGGGAGCATGGAGAGGGCAGAGTGTGAAGCCTGCCTCAGGTTTCTTTGGGTATTTGAATGAATTATGATGCCCTTCTCTGGTGTGGAGAACACAAGGCAAGCAGAAGCTTGGGAGAAAACATGTTCATTATGGGAGCATTTTGTGCCTTTATTTAGAAAGAAATGTTCAAAAGACATTGGAATTTATGGTGTGGAGCTCAGGGGGAGGTGAGACTGGTGAGGGTCACCTTCAGGGCAGCCTAAGCTTAGGATTTGGGTGAAGTCATCCATTGTGCAGCATGGGACAGGTCAAGGGCAGAGACTGAGGCATGCGACCCTTTCCCACACAGGTAGGAGATCAGTGCTTGCCCATTGGATGACTGGTGGCCTCGGGGTCTGGGCCGGGACAGTCACTTGGGTGAAGGGAGGCAGATTGAGCGATTTGTCCAGTGATGAGGGAGGAGCTAGATGAAGTCAATAGAAAACTAATTTTCTTTTCTGCTGCAAGAAATGAGGTGTGTGGCCGCTGGGTAATTGCAGATAACGAGGGGACTTATTCTTAATATGCACAGCAGCCACAGTCCCTAGAGTGCAAGAGACAGGAAGGATTGGAGGTGCCCGACAGCAAGGCTTATTTGGGAAGAAAATCACCCTATCAACCCCTCCAACAGTGCCATCACAGACCCTAGACCCCACCGTAACCCCTCCTCCTCCCAAGCCCCTTCTTGTCTTATTCCCCTGTCAACTGCCTGCTCCTCCTGTCACAGCTCCCTCCCTCCTCCACCCTGTACACCCAATAGCCCAGGCATACACACTAAGGGAGACAAATGACAGGGCCTCAGCTGAGCCGGGTGCGTGTCCGGCCCATAAACCACGGGGATGGGTCACGTCTGGAGTTGCCATGGCCGCCACTACCCACCCATCTGTCTTCCCACCATTCTGCCTTAGACCAGCCCTCATGGCTGCCTGAGCCCCTGGGGAACAAGGTGTCACATCTCTACACCTGTATCTACCACAGGTACATGCATGTTGACCTCTGCAAGACAGGACTGTGATTTGCCTGCCCCAAGCAGGATCTGCTGAACTGGTGACTGGCTAGTGACAGGCCCTGGGCTGACCAGACACTCTTCTCCAACCCACAGCCTTTTCCTAGCTCTAAGGCAGAGGGTTGCCTTTTCTAGGTTGAGGTCCTGGCAAGGAACAGTCTGGAGACCAGTGGAAGGGACAGTCCTTGACAAATGCAGAGGCTTCCTGACCCTACCTTGACCTTACCAACCCCCCATACTTGATGATGACATCGATGTACAATATTTCTGCAATCACAGCATTGATCCCCTCAGGGCTGGTGGCGGCTGAGGCCCTGGTCATGGCCCAGGAGCATGGGAGATGGGAAAGGAGTGAGAGGAGAGGCAGGTGACAGCATAGCAGCTGGTGACTGCTCTGGGCAGCTGCCCCTCCTGCTGGCAGTCGTGGAGTAAGTCCTGACCTATGTCCATGATCCCAAGGCCCAGCATTCCTGCATATGACCTCCAGGGTGTCCAGAGCATCAAGTTTTACACAAGAGACCCATAGTGGAGAAATTGTGATAGGGTCTGGCACAAGCAGACATTTAATCTGGGGTGTGGGCAGAGGCAGGGCCCAAGAAAGTGACCAGCACCCGGCTTTGATCCTACTAGGACAGGCGAGGCAATGGGCTGACATACATGAGTCTAGCAGATGGCCAGGACTGAAAGAGGCCATAAATCTGGGCTCTCCCTGGCCTATCCAAGACCACACAGAGACAGGTATCCAGAGCAGGTGTGACTCCCAGGGCCCTGGCCCAGGAGTGCTGAGCCTTGTGTCTTGTCACCAGTGATTATGGCCTGGGCCACATCTCCCACATATGCAAGTGCCGGCAAAGTCACCCTGGCCATGGGCGTGATGAATGGCCACACAGTAATGAAATGGAGACATCAAGGCGGGTGGCGGGAAGACGGAGTGTGGCGGACGGGCCGTCCCCACGCGGCGGCAACAAGAAGGATCGCCCAGCGGCCGGGGGCCGTCAAGGGAGAAATTACACATTTACTCTGCCTTTTTCTTACTGCGACGGCGCCCATACATCACCGCCGGGGCCGGGACAGGACATGCCGGCCAATTTCCAGCATGAATTATGGGGCTGAAAAGCCTCAAGACCAGGCTTCCTGCTGGCCCAGTGTCATCCAGTCTAACCTGAAGCCAGAGATGCTACCACCAAGGCCAGGGACCTCTAGAGCCCATGGCTCTTGAACCTAACCCTGCTTCTCATTCCCACCCTGCGCATGCACCTGTGGGCATGGAGAGGAAGGATGTAGGGCCCACTTAAATGCTTTCTGTTCCTCCCTACAGATGACTGCAAGAACATCGCCAACATCATGAAGACACTCGCATATCGAGGCTTCATCTTCAAGCAGACGTCGAAGCCGTTCTGATTGGCCGAGGACGGGATGGGGCAGGACAGGGTAGCTGCTTGGCCCAGCCCAGAATCATCCTCTCCCTCACCAGAGGGGAAAAGGGAGAGTGGCACAGTCCTGCGCCCAGAGTGTCCCCCAGCTGCCCTGTAGGCTTGTGCCCTGGGTAAGCACTTGGCCGCTTGGCCTCTCTGGAGCAGACACTTTGTGCCCACCCCCACCCCCATCCCTCAGTCTCAGCCCAGTATTAGCCCTTCCCATTGTGGGCCTGGGCTGGGGGACCCAGGCACTCGCCGCCGCCTCCTCCCTGGCACACAGGCTACTGCTGGGGCCACCAAGCTTCCCTGTCCCCCTTCCCATCATAGTGCATGGTGTGTGGTGCCCCCAGGGCTCCAGGACAGATCAGGCCCCACCTTGTGTCTACCCCCATCCCCGCTGTGAACGTGCCACTGAATAAAGTCGGGGAAACAAGGCTTTGGGTGTGTGTGCAGCCATCTTTGTAAGGCTACAGCTATGCTAGTGCTGTCAGGATGGGAACCAGTTGGAGCATTCTCTGGGCTGCCTCTACCCAAGGCCACTGGTGTGTACAGCCCACAGTCACTGCAGCCCCTATAATACCCTCACTGAAGATAAACAGGCCTTGGGGTGTGAAGACTGTCCGAGCATGAGGCTGTATTCAAAGCTGCTGGTATTTGAAGCCACTGCTGTGTGTGAGGCCATCTTGAGTGTAAGACCACAGGTGTTTAAGGTGCAGGGGTGTGGGGCAGTTGTCAGGGGGTTAGAGGCCAAGGAAGCCACCAAAGACCTGAGCACAGGCAAACACTACTACCTTTGGGAAGTGGCAGTGCTGAGCCCCTGCCTGGCTAACCCTCCCAGCCAGGGGCATCAGAAATGCAGGAAAGGAGGCAGAGGCAGCCCAGTCTAAGTTAGCAGCTCTATTTACACCACAGCACCACCCACACTCCGGGTGGCCTCTCACGGCTTCTTGGCTTTCTTCACAGAAGATGAGCTGGAGGCCGATTCCCGTCGCTTCCTCTGAGGAGACACAGGAGGTGCTGAGGTCAGTCGTCCCCAAGGCCTGGTGTGTGTTTCACTCTCAGGGAAGATAATGCCCACCGGTCAACCCACTCCTGCCCTCCGCCATAGACCCTCAAAGAGGCAATAGTTCCCCTGCAGGCGCTAGAGGGAATAGGGTCAGGGCACATTCCCCCAGCCCATCCAGGCTCTTACCGAATTGGGTGTGAGAGGTGCACCCACCACATCAATGATGGTGTCCTTAGTGGGGTCAGGGCCAAGTCCAGGTTCAGACACTGCTGACTCAGCAGAGGCTGGGACTGGCCCCACTGCTGGTGTGGTGGGGCCCCCCAGCACGCCTGCCCGGGCCAGTGCCTCATGCCGGTGCCGCAGCATCTGTAGCTCATACTCGCAGTTGGCGCAGGCCTGCTTGAGCTCATAGAGCAACACCAGGTCACTGCGCAGCTCATTGAACATATGTACCAGCTCCTCCGTGGGGGTGGGGCTCAGCTCTGCAGGCAAAGCAGAGCCAGACTGTAGCTAAAGGCCTGTAACAAACTGCCCACCCCCTGTCCAGCCTTCATCCACAGCCTCCAGTGGGTAGGTCCTGTGGGGCTCAGTACCACACTCACCCACACCAAGCTCCAGCAACATCTGTTCCAGGGCCTTGATCTTCTTCTGACCCACAGAGCTGGGCAGCTTCATCTGCAATGACCCAGGCAGCTAAGCCCTCTGCCCAACAAGAGGTTTAGGGGTTGAAAGGACCCAAAGATAGTGGGGTTGGGGGGAAGGTGCCTCCTGGAGGTAGCTATGGGCCAGAGAAGGAAACAGCCTAGAAGTGGAATATAGTGAAAGCTCTGACCTTAGACTGTCTACATCCCTCTGTGATCCTGATGAGGCCATCTCTATCTACAGCCACCCTTCTTACTGGCTGCAGCACTCAGGCCAACAGGAACCCAGAGCCCAGACAAACTAAAGGAGATAACTCACATACCCTCTGGCTTCGCAGTGTGACCCCTGCAGACTTGAAGTCTGGAAACTTGATCCCTGCAGTCTCAGGAACAGCCTGGGGAAGGAGTTATGAAGACCAAGGTGTCACGGGGGGAATGAGCCCAGAGTCATTCCCAGCACCCCACCAGCTCTGTGTGCTCTCAGAGCTCCCCACTTGAGTGGGGCCACTTGGCGCAGGACCCCTCCACCCCAAGCTGGGCTGGTTCAGGCTCCACACCGGCTTCTCGGCCTCCTTTTTCTGGGGTAGCTTCTTCTTGGGGGCCTTGCGTTCAGTGCGCCGCTGTTCTGCAGTGGTGTCAGCTGCTGTGATCAGCTTCTGTAGGTCCTGGCTGCGTTTCTCCCGTTCCTTCTTCCGGGCCTCAATCTTGCGCAGCTCCTGTAGCAGGTACTCCTCCTCTGCCACCTAGAAAAGGGAGAAGAGATGCTGAAAAGCGTGTGAGGGCAATCTGGAGAATGAGTGGACAGGGAGGCGAAGGGTGCTGGATTATCTCAGAGGGAAAGGACTAGATGGAAGTGAAGGAGAGCAGGGAGATGTCTAGGAAGCAGCAGGAATGGGCTGGAGGTGGGAAACTAGGGGTGAGGGTGGTAAGAGTTTACAGGATGGAGGCAATGAGCAAGGGGTGTAGGGCTTAGAGGAGAGGCAGTGGGGCTCACAGCTGACCTGCTCTGGGGTCCGGTTGTAGAGACGCTCCAGCTGTTCCTTCCGCCGTCGTTCATGCCCAGCATCAAATACTGGTATCTTGAGGTCTGTGCCTGGCACAGCCCGTACATTGGCAAGCTTAGCACAGATGTGGTAGTACCGCTCCTTCAGGTCCTCCACAGAACGCTTCTGAAAACCAAGATACACAGGGGGATAATTGAGCATGAAGGAAGGGTAGGCCCAGGGGTGGGCACACAAGCACATGCTTATACCAACTCACCTTGAACTGCTGGTGGTCATACCGGTCGTGGATAACTACAAAACGCAGGTCAAAACGGCGGCTTAGGTCAAAGAGGTGGTCAGTTTCTGCCTTAGTCCAAGCATCATCATGGAGATAGAGCTGGTACTCCTGCTCTGAATACACAGGCACCTGCACAGTCTACTGACACAGAGGGACAGTGGAAAAATACCCACATCAGGTCGTATCCAGCAGGCTCCAGCCCCATCATCAGAGCCCTTCCTGTTTACTGATAGTCTCTGAGGGGGACCAGGGCAAATCCTCTGTCTGTGCCCCTGGCAGAGGCCAGCCTAGAGTGAGGAAAGCACCTATCTGCTTGACCAGAACCATAGCAGCCTCTGGGCTGTGGCCTGTTGATGTACCGTCTTCAGCTTCAGAGCCTGTGTTAACAGGATACTGCTCCTGCCCCCATAGTAAAGGTGAGGGGACCACTTGTAAGCACTTCCGTGGAGTCCAAAGGTCAACTCTGGAGCCAGGCAGATGGCTAAATACACCCATCAGACTGAGAAATGGCCATGCAACTTTGTCTGAAGCACTATTGCCACCAAGTGGTGATAGTGGGATCTGCCACTCCCCTGAGTTCTCCAAAGTCAAGCATCTAGAGACAGGGCCTGAACCTAGTCCCAATATATACAACTCTGCAACTGCCCCTTGGTCCACCATCCCACACCCCACTCCTCACGTCTCCTCTAGAGACAAATAGTACCAGCACAAGCTGAGTTTCTCAGTCAGAGACCCAAGGACTGACTCAATGCTAGACTGGACTGGGGAAGTTTTTCTTTTGCTTAATTAACAACACAGTTGTCTCCAATTGCCTCTGGGACACTTTCTATTGGAGGTTTCATGCTGTTCCTCTGGATTCAACTTAACATCTCAGTACTAACTCATCACCCCTCTCAAACTGACATCACTAATCCAGGCCTAAGTCAGTGTCACCCTCATCCAATCCAGTTGCCCAAGCCAGAAACCTGGCCGGCATCTTTAAATTTCTACCTCTTAATAAATCTGTGGCTTTGCCTCCAAAATCCCTCTCTATCTCCACTGCCACATCCTGGGATAGGCCAGCACCATCACTTGTCTGGCTCCTGGGACAGGCCAGCACCATCACTTGTCTGGCTCAGAAAAATAGCTTTCCATTGATCTCTCTTTATCCCCGTTCAAACCTCTGCCAATCAACTCTCCCTCTGCAGTCAAAATTGACTTTTGTGAACAGTGCTACTGAAAGGGCAGTATAGTCCTCTCTAGTCTACGGTGAAAATAGCAACTGAGCAGAAACACGGAAAACCTAACTGTGCTGGTTAATTTAATACGAAGAAACTTGTATTATCTTTTTTATCTTTATCAGTCTTTGATGGATTGAAAATAAAACAGAAGTATGTCCTTCACCACAGATAATTTGAGATGCATGGTTCTAGAACAATGGATCTTACCACATTACCCACTAAGCCTCCCACCTTCAAAATAAAGTGCCTTCAGCTGAGCACAGTGGCACATGCCTGTAATCCCAGTGGCTGGGGAGGCTGAGGCAGGAGGATCACAAGTTCAAAGCCAGCCTCAGAAACTTAGCAAGGTCCTAAGCATCTCAGTGAAACCCTGTCTCAAAAACAAAAAAGGGCTGGATGCAGTGGCACATGCCTATAATCCCAGCAGCTCAGAAGACTGAGGCAGGGAGATCACAAGTTCAAAGTCAGCCTCAACAAAAGTGAAGTGCTGAGCAACTCAGTGAGAACCCTGTCTCTAAATAAAACATAAAATAGGACTGGGGATGTGGCTCAGTGGTTGACTGCTCCTGAGTTCAATCCCTAGTACTCCCCACCTCAAAAAAATAAAAAAGGGTTGGGGATGTGGCTCAGTAGTTAAGCACCCCTGGATAAATCCCTGGTACCAAAAAATAAAGATAAAAAAAGGGCTAGGCACAGTGGCAACATGCCTATAATCCCAAGATCTTGGGAGACTGAGGCAGGAGGATTACAAGTCCAAAACTAGCCTCAGCAAAACTGAGGTGCTTATAGTAAAAAAGAAAGTTTCTTCTAGATAATTTACAAACCCCTCAAGAGCAAGGATTATTTAGTTAATTTCCACCATTAGGTACCAGTGAATATCTACTGAATCAGTCAATGAACACATGAGTGAATGACCTGTCCTTCACAGACCCTAAGTTCCAGCCAAATGACCAGCAGTTTCTGGAACATAGCAGATCCTTCCCCTCTGCCTTTGTTATTGGCTGATATGCCTTTTCACTTCCACATTTCTTCTGCCTGTAACATTTTCATCCTTTTAATCTCCTTCAGGCATTATCTTCTCTGGAGTCTCTCTGGTTTCCCAGGCTTGGTTATGTATCCCTTCTGTGCATTTAATTTTAAAAAGCCTAAAAACATAGTAACAGCATAGCCAATCCTGTTCTTGAGGCACTCACAGTGAAGTAAGGTATACCATTTATCTATTCATTCAACAAATATCATGGGCCTGTCTCACCTATGTCAGAAACATAGTGTTAAATAAGAATATGAGGTGAAGTGGTCTTCACCTCTCAGAGCTCAGAGTTGAGCTGAAAAAAAAAAATTATTTTAGTAGTGGTGAATCTGACGACAAAGGAATGCCTACTGTGCTAATAAGGGACACTGGGTCCAACATGGGGACAAGAGTTGGACAGAGAAGAGATAAATTAGGGCTCGTTTAAGGTTAAGTAAAAGTGTGCCAGGAATAATGGTGCACACCTGATACCAGCAATTCAGGAGGCTGAGGCAGGAGGACTGAAAATGCAAGGTCAGTTTGGGCAACTTAGCAAGACCCTGCCTTGAAATTTTTTAAAAAGGTTGGGGGTACTGGGAATGTGGTTCACTGGTTGTTCCCCTGGGTATAATCCCCAGTACTGTAAGAAAAAAAAAAAAAAGATATTAATTAGAGCTGAGCTTAGTGGCACATCCCTATAATCCCAATGACTTGGGAGGCTAAGGCAGGAGGATCACCAGTTTGAGGATAGCCTTGGCATCTTAGTGAAACCTTGTCTTAAAATAAAAAATAAAAAGGGCTGGGGATTGGGCTGGGGCTATAGCTCAGTGGTAGAGCTCTTGCCTTGCAGATGTGAGGCCCTGGGTTCAAGTCTCAGCACCACATAAAAATAAATACATAAATAAATATAAATAAATAAATAAATATATATATATATATATAAATACACACACACACACATATGGCTGGGATATTTATCTAAAAAAAAAAAAAGGATGAAGATGTAGCTCAATGGCTGAGTGCTGCTGGGCTCAATCACTAGTATCACAAAAAAAAAAAAAAAAAGTTAAAAAGAAGTGAACTAGTAAGGGGAAATGGGAAAAGAATCCTAAGTAGAGTGGGCAATACAGAGAAAAACAGCATAATGTGCATGGGCCTGACAGAGAGAACATGTTGAGAAACAAATGCTGAAATGGAGAGATGCAAAAAGAGCCTGGCAAATTAGCAGAAGCCAGCTACAAGCCCTGCTACAGAGTCTAAAATTGTCCTGAAGGTGATAGGAACCAGCAGAGTTAGTTTTAAGGAAAACAAAAGGTCATAGTTCTTCTATCAAAGATCACCCCAACAGCAATGAGGACAGAGAGGATAAACAAGAGTCTAGGGACCAGCTGTAATGCAGGTGGGAGGTAGAAAGGCCTGAGCTGCTTCAGGAAAGCAGTGAGAAGGGCGCAGATCAAGAGGCTTCAGGAGATACAAACCACAGGGCTTGAGCGTGTAGGGCCAGGGAGATGCCACCCAGGTTTCTGGCCTAAGCAAGGGAGTGGACAGGGAGCCACTGAGTGAGATGGGATCCATGGTGAGAAGGATTACTGGAGAAGATCATTAATTCATTTAACTCTGGCTTCATTCTCTGGCCCTGTAGTCACCCAAAACTCAAATCTGATCTTGACACTGTTCTGCTTAAAATCTGTCCATGTTTACCCAATGACACTAGAGTAAAGCCAAATTCTTGAGCCTGGATGCCAAGGCCTTACCTGACCTGGATGCTATTCACTGCTTGGGTGGCATCTCCCACCATGCCCCACCTTGGGTTTTTGGCATCTCCCACCATGCCCCACCTTGGGTTTTAGGATTCATCAGCATGGAAATGCCCACAGTATCCCATACACATGACCCTTTAAAATTATCATTTTATGGGGCTGGGGTTGTGGCTCAGTGGTAGAGGGCTTGACTCGCATGTGTGAGGCACTGGGTTCAATTCTCAACACTGCATATAAACAAATAAATCAATAAAATAAAGACCATCAACAATTTTTTAATTGATCTTTTATAGTTTTGCTCATGCTATTCCCTTTGCCCAAAAAAATTATTACATGCCTTTCCTAATACCACCTGGTGACATCCTTCATGAAAACTCAGACTCTTTAACAACTCCAGAAAACTTCCATGATCATCAGGCCCTCCCAATATTGCATGTATCCCACCAGATTGTGATTGCCTCTACCCCTACCCCCACCATCCTAACAATATGAGGTTTTTGTTTGTTTGTTTGGTACCAGGGATTGAACTCAGGGGCACTTGACCACTGAGCCACATCCCCAGCCCTATTTTGTATTTTATTTAGAGACAGGGTCTCACTGAGTTGTTTAGTGCCTCACCATGGCTGAGGCTGGCCTTAAACTCTTGATTCTCCTGTCACAGCCTCCCGGAGCGGTTGGGATTACAGGCTTATGCCACTGCATTTTTGTGCCCTCAATTGTTAGACCTCAACTTGGCATGGTGCAGTATTTACTAAACACAAAGTGAACATTATTTTGTCTTCACCTCAACCTGTCTCATCCCACCTCCCTCCCACTCTGTCAGAGGCCTTGCCTTATGGCTGTTCCTCCCCAGCCTTATATCTCCTGTCTCTCCTTCACTGGCTTAGGGATGATGATGAAATGGAGGAAAACCTGGTTTGGGATGTGGGGAGTGATGGATTCACATGTGGCCATGCTCAGTCTGAGAAATCTGTGAGCCATCCAGGGGAAGGTGTCCAAGTACAGTTGGATATACTGGACTGAGAGGAAAGGGTGTTCCAAGCAAGAACACCTGTGAGGCCTCACTGTACAGTGGCTAAGTCTTGGACAGGAATTCCAATCTAATCTAGCTCTACCTCTTACTGGCTGGGTAAGTCTGGATAAGGTCCTGCTCTGGCTGAATCTTAATTATCCAAACCAGAGATAATTCAATTTGGATTAGAATGCTGGCAGAGAGGATGGAGA
Source organism: Marmota flaviventris (assembly GCF_047511675.1). Lineage (NCBI taxonomy): Eukaryota > Metazoa > Chordata > Mammalia > Rodentia > Sciuridae > Marmota > Marmota flaviventris. Next base: position 33,947,672 of record NC_092507.1, on the reverse strand, counting down.
ATATTGGCAGAAATATGATTTACTGTGGAAACAATCAGCAGGACTCGATGATGTATCACAACAGTCTAGTTCAAATGTCACCTTCTCAGAGAGGCCCTCCATGACCACCCTATCTAAACGTAGGCCTCCCCTACACCTAGATGTTCATTCTGCATCTCATTTCATATTCATTTATATCCTGGTTTCATTTTATTGATGTGATATAAAATAAGTTGGATTCTTTTAACTGAAAGAATCCAACTTATTTTATTTCCTTAGATGATTGTTAACTGCCTTCTCGTGCTATCTCTTTGTCCTGCTGTTGAGACCTAAGGGAGAAGGCTGTCAAGTATGATTCCCAAGTGGGTGGATACTAGTGCCATTCAGTGAGATGGGGAACGGATTTGGGGGCAGAAAATGGAAATGAGTTTTGCTCAGGGGTACCAATTTGATGTGATGTACCTATGGGGCATTCTGAAAGATCTGTCAGTAAGTGACATCTATAGACACACTAGAGAGAAAACACAGAGTGAAAAAACATGTAGGCTACAGCTCTGAGAAACAGAAGGATTTGAAAGGCTAAGAGAAGTCACCAAGAAACAAAGTTGTTTCAGGGAAGGATAGGATCTCATGGGCAGAAAAGACCTATAGAATCCCATTTAGCATTTATTTGACATGAGGACTGAGTGGGTAACCATGGCTGGACCAAGCATACATCTAGAGCCAACCCTAGGAGACAAGAGAGCTCATACATATGGCTCAGAGTAGGTGGGCAGCATCGGCCTGTGTCCAAACGGTGTAGCTCACCTTATTGAACCTGGCGAAAGGGTAGTCCTTGCCTTCCTCTGCTGCCCGTCGCCAGTGGAAAAACATAGCTCCATCCTTTCGGGCTGGGTTAGTGAATGGCATCCACTTCCAGGGTCGCACCTTCTTGGAGCCCAACTTGGCTTTCACTGTGCGGTAGCCCTGACCAGTGTCACTGGGTAACAGTGGGGGTGCATCCCTGGCAGCAGGATTTAGGGAGGTGTAAGGTTAGAATCAGAAGGGCTCTAGGAGCTGATTTACCCTTGAGCAAGGAAGTCATGTCCTAGATTAAGACATCTGAGGTCCTCTCACATCCTGCTCAGCAAGCAGGAGCCCTGACTGAAGAGGGAAGGTAAGGAGAGAACTGGAAGAAAAAAACCAGGAGTCAGGGATATGGTGGTTAGGTCAGGGGCCAGAGAATGGGAATTGGGGATTCCAAATACTTGCTTCTTATCAGAGTAGAGCAGGGCATAAACTTCCCGGTGCATGCCCTCAGGCCTCTTGAAGGTTAGTGTCTCAGAGGACTTCTTGGACTTTTTCTGAGGAAGAAAACAAGGAAGGAACCACAACCTAGACCTCCTTTCCCTAAAATTCTTTAGCTCAGCACAATCCCTGAACAAACCATCACAAGAACAGTTACACACATACTAACATTATGATGACACACTTTAAAGGCACAGAAATCCACTTTCTGGAGTGTACCCAGTCTGAGCAGATCATTCCCCTTTCCTCCCTCATCTAATAGAGCCTTGATATGTCAAAATTGAAGATCCTCTCCCCATCTCTCAGACTAATAACACAACATCTTGGTCTCCACCCCCAATAATTTTCTCTCTTTTGTCCTCTCATCTCTTGGTCCCCTCCACTCCCACAGTGTCCCACCTCTCCATCATCCATCTTATGGAGGATGATACTTTCTCTGTACCATAATGTCACACCTTTCTATCGTGCATCTCACTAGAAGTGTACCACTCCACCACCTCTCCCGTCGTCACCCCCTCACTCCTCATTACCCCCATGCTTTCTGATACACCTGTTACCTTGTCCGGGTTGATAATGTCTTTCTTGCTGATGGTCCCGGAGGCTGCATCACCCTCTGGACCCCCGAGTTCTAGAATATCCCGTACATCCGCACCCGTAGCCATCACGCCTGAGAGATTGGGGGAGCACCCCCTAGGTCAAGGGTCAGTGCCTGAGAGACCACGTTCAGGCCAGGGGGCGGGTCCACTCCGGACCCAAGTGGGGGCGGGGTGAAGAGGAGGGCGGCAAGGAAAGCGGTCCCAGTCAGGTCGGGGGTCTGCGTATGTCCCGTTGCTTGGGTGTCCGTAACAGCCTCATTCACCTCCTTGTTCCTCACCCTGCTCCTCCACACCTGGGTCTGCCAGCTGCGTTTCCCTGCGCCGCTCCCCTAACACCGCAAAGCCTCGGGCAGAAACTTCCGGTTGTGCACGTTAGAAACACAGCCGACAGAAACACTTCCGGTCTGTGCTTGGAGGAAACGGAGCCGGCTAGCAACCCAGTGTGAAAGCTACTAACCGCGCGGAGTTTATCACAGTCCTGTCCTCCCGCGACCCCACTCAAGATGGTATGCCGCCCGGTTTCCGGCTTTTGCCTTCTGTGTTGCTCCATTGCATCTCGGGGAGTGGAAAAAAAAAGAAAAAGAAAAGCTCACAGCCTTGTGACGTTAGGAAGTCAATTTATCTTAACCTGTTTCCTTTTTTTTTTCCTCTTCCCTTTTTTTTTTTTTTGAGGGGGGCGGGCGGGGACGGTAACCAGGGATTGAACTCAAGGGCACTCGACTACTGAGCCACATCCCCAGCCCTATTTTGTATTTTATTTAGAGGCAGGGTTTCACTGAGTTGCTTAGCCCTCGCCATTGCTGAAATTGGCTTTGAACTCGCGATCCTCCTGCCTCAGCCTCCCAGCCACTGGGATTACAGGCGTGCGCTACTGCGCCTGGCTTAACCTGTTTCTTAATTTACAAAATGAAAATTGTAGTAATACCCGCCTAAGTGAAATACTAATAATCCATGTAAAATATCAGCTCAGTGCCTGGGACATTTTTAATTAAATGAATTAGTGATAGTAATTGCCTTTGTTTATTAAATATTAACGTGTACCTGTGTTAAATTTGGCATCAAAGAGATAAACTAGACAGGCCAAGCAGCCCTGGGTGGCTACCAAGATGGAGTCTGGACCCTTACTTGCACCTCCTGTGATGGAAGTGGCTTTGAGTTTGGGGCCTCTGGGGCTTTTCTTGAACCCAGATTCCTGGAGCTAGCTGCACTATTTTGAGTTACAAAGAGGCTCAAAACACAGCTTCAAGTAGGGAGCTACTGGAAGAAGTATCCCCAAAAGGAAGAAATCTGCTGACATCCCTGGAGAAAGAAACAGGAGGTCCTGAGGAAGAGCAGAAGTGACAGAGGAAGCAGCTCCCAGCTTCAGCCTCTGCAAATCACCTGCCAACATGGAGGATACATGGGCAATTAGTGTGGGGCATAAATTGGGGCTTGTTAAGGCATTGAGACCATAAGCTAAGACCTGCCAAAGATCCCCACAAGTACTAGAGGATCTATACAAGTTAGATATAAATGTTGCATCCTATCATCTGAACAGGAGAAGGGGATACAACCACTGCAGCCTAAGCCCAAAACTCTGGAGAACTATGCCTGGAAGTACAAACCTTGTCCTGTTCCTGACTGATTCCTGGCTGGATCTACTGAATTCCAGTTTCTGGGGGGAACCTAGGTCTTGCAGCAAAAATTGCCCTCAGGGTAAAGGAATGGTCCTTGGAGCCAGAAGTAAAGCACTGGGAATGAGACTTGTGCCTCTGCCTTAAGCACTTGACCTTACTTATAGTTAATTAATTGTGTCAGTATTTGTTTAATTAATTATGTAAGACAGTGATGCTAATATGTAAATTAGTATGTGTGCCAGGCACAGTTCTTGGACTTGGGGATGCAATAGGTGAATGAGATAGAAATATTTCCTGTGGAGGTTTTATTTTGTGGGCAAAGAGAATATAAACAATAAAATCCATTATGTAACTTTTGATCGTGATAAGAGCTGTGAAGGAAATAAAAGAGTAATAGCATGGAATAGTGTGGTCAGGGAATGTTTCTCCAGGGAGTCAAAATCTGAACTAGGATTGAAACAATAGAAATAGCCACGATATCTGGAGAAGGAATGTTTCAGGCAGGAAGAAAAGCAAGTGCAAATTTCCTAAAACAGAAGGTGCCCTATTTTTTAAGGGAAATAGATAAGGTGTTATGGTTTGGATCTTAAATGTCCCCACAAAGGCCCATATGGTAAAGTCTTTGTCCCTAGCCTTATTGGAAGGTGATAGAAACTTCAGGAGGTGGGACCTACTGGAAGGAAATTAGGTCATTGGGAACATGCCCTTGAAGGGAATATTTGGATCCTAGCCCCCTTCCGCACCCCTGTCTCTCCCTGTTCCTCCTCTCTGCTTTCTGGTTGTCATGAGATAAAAGGCCTCCTCCATCACCCATTCCTACCACAATGTTCTACCACAGGCTCAAAATCAATAAGGCAAATCAACCAGGGGCTGAAACTGAGATCCAGAATGAACTTTTCCTCCTTTAAGTTGTTTATCTCAGGATTTTGTCACATCAATGGAAACCTGACTAACACCCAGTATGGTGTGTCTTTCGAGAGAGGGGGAGCACAGGAAGAGCTGAGATCAGAGGTAGGCATTGTGGGCCATGGCAAGGAGTTGAGTTTTACTGTAAGGACCATATGACATCCTCCCTTCTCTTCACCAAGACTACAAGCTCCTTAAGGATGCATTGGGTCTCATCTTCTGAACCTGAACTATTTCTCAGAGCTTGTTTCTTCATTTGAAAAATGGAAAGTGTGTGGGCTGGGGTTGTGACTCAGTGGCAGAGCCTTGCCTAGCACATGTGAGGCACTGGATTCCATCCTCAGCACCACATAAAAAAATAAGTAAATAAAATAAAGTTTAAAAAGAATTCTGTTTTGTTTTTTTTTTTTAAGTGAAAGTGTGCCCTATTTGGAGAAGCTCCTCAGAAAGACACTATGGGGAAAAGGAGGCAGTCATACATGGAGTAATGGAGATCTGATTTGAACTTTATCAGGTTAGTAATAGAGCACATTTCCACACTAACAAGATAAGGACAAATGTTCCAATTTTTAAAATGCGCCAAGAGCATTAGAGGAAGTTGTAGAAATAGTACAATAGCTAATGAACATATGGGTAAGTGTTAAGCCTCACTAGTAATCAAAGAAATTAAGATTTTAAAACCACAAAGGGGTACTATTTTGTTGTCTATCAGATAGGTAAAACTTTTAAATAACTGCGATACCCATTCTTGTCCAAGATATAGATGAAATAGACATTAGCATATGCTGTTGGTAGAAATGTGTTTTCATTTTTGTTCATAAATTCATTCAACAAATATTTGTTTGGTACTTATTGTATGCCATTTACATATATACTCTCATATGCCAGGCACTATACTAGGCCTTGGATATGTAGCAGTAAAGAAGGCAAACTTCATTACTGCCTTCAGAGAGTTTATGTTCTCTCCCTTTTATAAGTGTGTCTATGTAGAGAAAAAAAAATCGGAAAAGAGAAGCCAAAATTATACCATTGGTAGTTTCTATTTAGGCACTTTATATATTCTCCCTTTTGCCTATAGGTATTTTCTATACATCTTATAATGAATGTGTATTTCTTTTATAATAAAAGGAAAGAAGGAAGGAAAAGAGAGAAGGAAGACAGACCCAGCAGGGCTGTGGAGCATGGACTGGGCCGCAGTGAGGAGACCAGGACTCTCTGGGAAACATTTGGGAAACGACTAAGGCAGCGGTGGATTCCATCATGTCATCTGCAAATAATGAAGTAAGCCTAAACACTTATTTCTTCTTCTTTTAGCATTGGCCAGGGTCACAGAAATAGGCAAACAGCAGCTGTGGTAGTGGGAATCCTTGTCTTATTCCTGATTTTAAAGGGAGTGTACTTAAAGTTTATCTTTCTTTTTGCTTTTTTTTTTTCCTGCATCTTTTCTTTTTGACTGGAAATTGAACCCAGGGACACCTTACCACTGAGTCACATCGCCAGTCCTTTTATTTTATTTTATTTTATTTATGTATTTATGTATTTATGTATGTATGTATGTATGTATTTATTTATTTATTTATGCCAGCGATTGAACTCAGGGACACTTGGCCACTGAACCATATCCCCAAGCCCTATTTTGTATTTTATTTCGAGAAAGGGTCTCACTGAGTTGCTTAGCTCCTCACCATTGCTGAGGCTGGCTTTGAACTCAGATCCTCCTGCCTCAGCCTCCTGAGCTGCTAGGATTATAGGCGTGTACCACCACACCCAGCCCTTTTTATTTCTTTATTTCAAGATAGGGTCTCACTACATTGCCAAAGCTGGCCTCAAACTTGTGATCCTCCTGCCTGGGCCTCCAAAGCTTCTGGGATTACAGGTGTATGCTACCACAATCAACTCAGTTTTCTAATAATTGTTTATCCTCTAGTCATAAATAGGTGATAAGCTAGCAAAATTTTTTATTAATTGATATATTCATATGAATTATCTCCTTTAGTCTATTAATGAAGTGAGTTGACAGATTTTCTGATGTTACATTCACAGAATGAAATCCATCTGATCACAATGCATCTTGGCTTCAGGTAGCTAATATTTTATTTAGAATTTTTAAATAACCTATTCATAAGTGAAATGGACTTATACTTTTATTTACTTATAACTATCTTTATCTAATTTTAGAGTCAAGATTATGCTATTTAGCCAAGCACAGTGGTGCACTCTCTTCATCTAAAAAACCAAAACTTTTTTTGTTTTGGTTTTTTAGATGAAGAGAGTCTTTGTCACTTCAATTTCTTTAATATTTATTGTCCTAGTTCCTCTTCATTTCAATATTGGTAGTTTGCATTTTCCCCGCAAGTATGGCTAAAGTAAAACAAAAAACTGACAATACAAAATTTTGGTGAAGATATGGTGCAGCATAACTCCTCTATATTATTGATGGAAATTAAATTATTATGACCACATAGGAACATCATTTGACATTATTTACTAAAGTTAAATATACATAAACGTGCTGTCACAGCAGTTCTGCTCCTGGGTAAGTTCTCAAGAGAAATGCTCATGTTCACCAAAGACATAAACAAAACATCAGAATGGTATTATTCATAGTTGTTCCAAGCTGAAAATATTCAAAAGTCTCTTGCCTGGTAAGGTGGTACAGGCCTGTAATCTCAGGTCCTTCAGAGGCTGAGGGTAGAGGATCACAATTCAAGGCCAGCCTCAGCAACTCAGAGAAACCCTGTCTCAAAAAACAAAAAGCGGGCTGGGACTGTAGCTCATGTGAGGCACTGGGTTTGATCCTCAGCACACATATAAATAAATTAATTAATTAAATAAAGATATTGTGTCTATCTACAACAAAAACAAAAACAAAACAAAAAGGGCTGGGATGTGGTTCAGTGGTAGAGTGTCTCTGAGTTCAATCCCTGTACTCCCCAGCCCTTGAACCCAAAACCAAGTGCCATACTGACTCATCCTAAATCCCAGATAATGAAAACTTATAAGCGTTTCCAATTTGATTACTGACTCCCTAACAAAGACAACGTTATTCCTGACTTTTGCAGTGCTGACTTCTGACAACATATGATCTTTAGATAGGATAAGTATGCGAGAAAATTGCTGTTTCTCCACCACAAACAAATGGGTAACTTTGTCTGTCTTTTTCATCTTGTATTTTCACTTGATGAGCCAGTCCTTCTAGTCTGATTTCCCTTATAAACTTCTTTGTTAAAGGGAATGCTTTTGCTTTCCAAACTAACTTAATAAATATGTACTAAAGTAAGAGAGAGGGTGCTACACCTTGTACCACCCACCATGAAGAAAGAGTTGCAAAGGTTGGTGGGTATCTTTGGGCTTGCAGGCTGTACGGTACCTTTGTTCATGCTCTGCCTTTTTATCCAGTGACTGGTAAGTTTTGAAAGGGACTTGGCTCCAAAGGAGCTCTATGGGAGGTCTGGGTTAGAATGTAAGCTGTGCTCCTAGTTGGGCCTGGTTATAGAACACATCCAATGATGCTGAAAGTATTTTGTTGCAAAGATCTAATATTTGCCTTCTTCTGACCCAATAGGAGAATCATAGCACAGACACCCAGGGTTCTGGAAGAAGTCCTTAATCTCACCTGCAAACAATTGCCACCTTTGGAAAACCAGCTTCTGGCTGACAACTGGGCTCTGGAAGAAGCTGATCGCCTGACTATGAAACACTAATGGGAACTGCCCAGCATGAACTGAAAATTATCCAATCCATTGAACCGTAAAGTTGGAGATGCAAGTCAGCATTCCATTATAAAATTTAAGGAGTTTATTCTTTATTCTTTATAAATATTTAAAGCTGTAAATTTCACTGCTTTAGCTGCACCTTGCAAATTTTAAATTTTGTTATCATTCTAATTTCCTTTATGATTGCTTTGGCCAATGATTATTTGGAAGTATGTTGCTTAATTTCCAAATATTTGAGTTTTCTAGATATCTTATGATTATTGGTATCTAATTTAATTCCACTGTAGTCAGAGAATTTATTCCATATGATTTAAATCCTGTTAACTTTATTGAAACTTGTTTTATGGCCTAGCATATGGTCCATTAGTGAACATAGCACATGTACTTGGGGGGGAAAGAAGCGTATCCTGCAATTGTTTGGCATGAGGTTCTATAAATGTCAATTAGGTCAATATGATTGACAGTAGTTCATATCATTTATGTCTTGATTATTTTTTTTCTACTATTCCATTGATTGCTAAGAAGGGTGTTAAAATCTCCAACTATAATTGTAGAATTGTCTACCTCTTTTTAAAATTTTATCCATTTTTGCTCGACATATTTTGAAGCTCTATTACTAGGAAAATATACATTTATAATTGTTATGTTTTCCAGGTGAATGGACCTTTGTATCATTACAAAATATCCATATTTATCTCTGATAATAATCTTTATATTGGCATGTACTTTATCTGATATTATAACTGAAGGACCTCAAGGACCCAGGCCCCACATTAGGAAATCCAACCCCTGTGCCTTGAAGCTGCAGGAAGCTTTCTTACCCAACCCCCATGTCAAAACCCCACTAGTTGCACGTAGCATTTCAAGTCTTGCACAATGGCAACCACAAGATGTTCCATATAGATAACCCCGGGAGGGCCAAACTTGAGCAAACAGGGAGAAAACAGGAACCAAAAAGAGCAGGGTGCAATTTTATGGTTTTTCTGAGAACAAAAAGTTAAAAAAAAACAAGTTTACCCCCCAGGTGACCCCGCTGCTGGATTCAGGGAAACCAATAGAAAGGCTGCTGCTGTGCTAAGCTGAAAACTAACCCCCTGCTCCATATAAAAGATCTGTGCCCCAGAGCCCGGTGTGCCAGTTCACCGAAGCTCCGGCTGAGGTGTTGCTGAGCACCCGCAGGCGCCTGTGTATCAATAAACTTGCCTCTTGCTCTTGCAGCCAGTGTCTCGTGTGGTTCATTCCGGGTTTGGGATCTGTGGATCTTTCATAACCACTCCAGACTTTGTAAGCTTACTGTTTGCACAGTAGACCTTTTTCCTCCATTTTTCCCCAACTTACTTGTATGTTTATACTCAAAGTAGTTATTTGAGTTTGCCTCTTTTTGTTCATTTGAACCATCTCTGTCACTTAAGCCCATAGGGGTTGGTTGAGGGATAAGCAGGAAAGGAGAACATCGTGGTCCTGGTCTCGTTTGTACCCTTTCTACTTGATGACAAATTGCTATAAGACACTAGAGACTTTGTGCCAGATCAAATAGTTTTCAGGTTATGACAGACAGGTTAAGTTTCAAGATCATGTGGTAATCCCCTGGACATTTAGTCTATGTGAGGGCCCAGGAGCAAGATGAAGTTGTTTCTCAAAAGGAGTTCAGCAATTTGCTAAAGACGACATGGCTTTCTTCACATATTCTAGTGACTTCTTCTGCGGTCTTCCTATACTTCCCCCACACACATTAGGAATTGAACCCAGGGACGCTTTACCACTGAGCTACAACCCCAGTCCTTTTTATTTATTTATTTATTTATTTATTTTATTTTGAGACAGGATCTCCCTAAGTTCCTGAAGACCTCGCTAAATAGCTGAGACTGGCCTGGAACTTGTGATCCTCCTGTCTCAGGCTCCCAAGTCTCTGTGCCATCACACCCAGCTCCCTTGGGTTTGCTATATGTTCCATCAGAATAGTGACCTAAACATGATTAGAGTGTGGGTCATGGAAATCAGCTGGCATATCTGCTTACATAGCAGCCTAGACCACTTGAGGACTTTTTTCTTAGATTTCCTCTCAAAACTGCAGCCATTCAGGTAACTGAAATTATCTTTCAGGTAAATGGGCAGGTATAAGACACCCAAATATGGGGTGTGTTGCCTCAGAATTCCAAGAAGGCAGCCAAATACTATATTTCAACTAATCTAAGATGTCTTCAGTTGTAAAGTACACTACTGATATTCCACTGTGAATAATTTTTTTAAATGCTGTCAATAAAACCATGATATGCCATTGATCGTGGGATACACTGGCATATTAAAACTGGGGGGATGATGACAACCTTATAAATGCACTAAATGCCACTGAATTTTTCACTTTAAAATGGTTAATTTTACATTGTGTAGATTTCATCTCAATAAATAACTTATGTCCTTTAGAATCAATGATATTTGTATTATTCTTCTTTCATATACCTTTCAGAATGTAAAATGAATTAACTTGTGCTTAGAAGGGGACGTGGTGATATGGCCTAGAACACTGGATCTCCAGAAATATCACTGAGATGTATTTTCATGGGATTTACTCACTTCATTGAATCTGAAATGCTTTGATCCTCGTGCATTTTTTTTTTTTTTAGAGAGAGAGAATTTTTTAATATTTATTTTTTTATTTTTTGGCAGACACAACGTCTTTATTTGTATATGGTGCTGAGGATGGAACCCAGCGCCATGCGCATGCCAGGCGAGCACACATCCCCAGCCCCAGTCCTGGTGCATTCTTGATTTACCAGAAAATGTCAACAGAAAGCTTTCCCAGCCCCACCCCCCAGTACTTCCTCCTGTTAACTACAATTGTAAGAAGTCACCCACCACCCTCAGCAGGGGAAGAGGAGACATTTCTTCTGGCAAGAGGGGGCCAAGGGAGGTAGGGTCTGAGCTATCTAAAATGCTTCCTTTTCTGGTCAGCGCTCCAACATTCACATAAGAGACCTGAAATGTGAATTCAGCAGATATTTTACTATAGCAATTCTCAATATCAAACTTTGAATTTGATTTCCAGCTATAACCAGCCCCATGAATGCACAAGATAAATCATTTTTGTCATAGATATATAAAGTCAATGTCTGAGATTCATCTTGAGCTGAAGTTTCAGGGTACTGATCTTGTCACTCTTTTCTTCACTTTGTCCGGAATGGTTAAAAGAACCCCTGCTGCCCAGTCTGCAAATTACTTCTGCCTCCCATGGTTCCCCCAAAGCTTTGCCCTCAATGTATCTTTCATTCAGGTGATAATCAATTGCAGGTGATAATCTATTAGTTACAGGCCAAGAGCTGCTTTTAATTGTAGCTGAATTTCCACTGCCCAAACATAAACATCCAACTCATGCCTGTTCTAATACCAGTTTGTATTTCAGTTACAATTGGTAGTTCTTGGTTTTCTAGAAAACAAAAAGCAGTCAAAACTGTTCCAAGAAAAATTGGAGAACCAAACTAGAGCAATAACTATAGAAAAACAAAAAAAATATTATTAATAGCCAGTCATGGTGGCATATGCCTATAATCCCAGCACTAGGGAGGCTGAGGCAAGAGAATAATTTGAGCCCAGTTTTCTTTTTTTCCCCCCACATGTTTTTATTGGTCCATTAAAGTTGTACACAATGATGGGATTTGTTGTTATGCATTCATACAGGGACACAATGTAACAATATAATTTGGCGAACATCACTCCCAAGACTTCCCTGCCTCCCACCTGTTGATCCCTTTCTTCTACAAATCTTCCTTTGATTTTCATGAGATCTTCCCCAATTTCTTTTCCTCTTTTCTCTCTAGCTTCAAGCCCAGAAGTTTTCAAGACCAAACATAGCAAGATCTCAGCTCAAAAAAAAAAAAAAAATGAAGTGATATTAATGAGCTACAATTTTGAAAGGTAATAGGCTGAAAATTATAAATAGGTTAGTTCTATTTGACCTTCAAGCAATACATTATTCCTCATTTATTCAAGTGAACTTTAAAGCATGTAAGAAGTTGAAAATTCCCTCAATTCAACTTTTGAAAAATTTTGCACAATGTCAATACCAAAGCCTAATAAAGAATAGGAAGCCTCTGAAGAATACAGAGTTCTCATCTTATAAAAACTATTTAAGAAAGTCAGAAGATGGAAAGGCATCCAACATGTATTAACTGACAAGTCTCCTGAAACCAAAGCCAGACAATAACAGCAATATGGGAAAAATATATGATCCTATTTATGAACAATGAAGCAAAAATCCTCAATAAATGTCAACAAAAGACAGGTATGATGGGGCACACCCAAACTCCTAGCTACTCAGGAAGCTGAGGCAGGAGAATTGCCGAGTCTAAGATCAGCCTGGACAACTTAGCGAGACTGTCTCAAAATAAAATTTTACAAAAGGTTAGGATGTAGCTCAGTGATAGAGTGCTTACCTAACATGTTCAAGGCTCTGGATTCAATTCCTAGTGCTGGGAAAAAAAAGAAAAAAAAGTTAACATTAAATCCAGCAGTGTGTTAAAAGAATAATTCATCAAATCTAAAGAAGATTTTATCCTAACATTGTTAGGATGATTCAGCATTAAGATATATATCTATTTAATTTATTATTACTAATGAAATCAACATGAAAATATGATTATCTTTTTTGTTTTGTTTTGTTTCTTTTGGTTAGTTACATGTGAGTCACATCCCCAGCCCTATTTTATTTTTTTAGTTTGAGACAGGGTCTAGCTAAGTTGCTTATTAGGGCCTAGCTAAATTGCTGAAGCTGGCCTTGAACTTGTGATCCTCCTGCCTCACCCTCCTAAGCCACAGAGACTATAGGCATGTGCTACCACACCCAGCAAAAATACAATTATCTTAATAATTTAAACCCCCATTAATAATATGAAAGGAAGAAAAACTTCCAGCAAACTATGAAAAAAAATCTGTAATTTGATATATGTTGTTTGAATAAAACAATGAGGAAAAACCTACGGCAAATGTCATACTTAATGATGAAACATGGAAGCATTCCAGCTGGAGTTAGAAACAAGAGTGACCTTTATCACTACTACTGTTCAAAATGATGCCAGATGTTTTCATTCAAGAAGGAAAGCAGTAAGAGGTATAAACATTAGATAAGAAGAAGCAAATTGTGATTATTTGCAGATGACACTATCGCTTACTTAGAAAAGCCTAAGAAAATCAATTGACAAACTATTAGCACTAATAAGCAAGGTGGCCACATACAAGAACAGCGTACAAAAATCAATAGCCTTCCTGTATACCGGCAATAACCAACTAGAAAATGAAATGGGAAATAAGATTCTATTCACAATAGCAACAAAAACTATTAAGAATCTAAGAGTAAACCTCTAAATATAGAATTTATTTGATGCCTTTAAGGATAGTTCAATATTAGGAAATCCATCAATCTAATTAATCACATTGATAAAATAAAATGGAAAACTACATTATTAGATTATGTAGAAGCAGAGATAATACAAGAACCATTTCTGGTGAAAACACTAAGTAAAAAAGAGACAAAAGACATTTCCTAACTATGATAAAGAGGAGTGTGTGTTTTGTTTTCAGAAACTAAGAGCAAACATCATATTAAATGTAATACTAAAGTCCTGCCATTAAATTAAAACATATGGCAGAGGCTATTACTATCCTTCAAAACTGTTCTATATAAAAATGAAATAGAGGACTTGACAACAGGAGCAAAACTTCATAGAGCAGGTGCTCTTTCAGGGTCTCCCAAAGTCAGAAATGTTTCTCCCCCATAAACAAGACTACCGTGATTTTATATTACAGAATAAGATAGAAACTGAAATCTCACTCAGAGACAGAGGCTCATTGAAAGCATCTTTTTCCCCATCAAAGCCATTACCAAGTACTGTCCAGATATCATTCACTTTGCACCTACCCTCTGATTAAAGGGAAGAATTTTTAATTGCCCAAACAGCCATTTTTGTTCACGTGGCAATGGGGTCTGTCACAGAGGGGTGCCTGAAATGCAGCCAAGCATCTGCAGGCACAAACAGCTGCCAAAACAGTGGGGCAGGATTTGGACACCTTCTATTCCTTTATCTTGCTCAGAAGTTGTAGGCACATTTGAAATGCTATAGCTTTTTCCTAAGGTTTGTACATTCACCCTTAGTTGCTTTTTTTTCCTCTTAGTTTTCTTGTTTCCTATTTTGTGGGTTTAAAATTATTGTCTTCCTACATCTTTTCTATCTTTCTACATCCTCTTTATCTTTTTTCTTTTTAACTTTCTATACTTCTGTCTTTAAAGTTATACTTTAGTTGTAGTTGGACCCATACCTTTATTTAATTTATTTATTTTTATGTGGTGCTGAGGATCGAACCCAGGGCCTCGCATGTGCTAGGCAAGCACTCTACCACTGAGCTACAACCCCAGCCCTGCTTCTATGATTTTAAATTATGAAGTATTTCACTACATTGCCATCGGTCTTCTTCTCTTTCTCACTCTCTAGCTCTTTTAGAAAATATTTCTCCTGGAATCTGTAAGCAAAAATAACCCAAAATGGGAGTAGACCTCAAATGGACCTCCTGTCCTAAAGGCTGTGATTCTGCCCATCAGCAAGAACACGGGACTTTTATAGAAGTGATTCAGAGAAAATGAGATTAGGGAGAAGAGATCAGGAAAGACAAGATCAGAAAAAAAAAATCAGGGAGGAGAAGATTAGGGAAAAGAAGATCAGGAAGGAAAAGGTTAGGGAAAAGAAGATCAGGGAGAAAAAGATTGGGAAAAAGAAAAAAAAAACATGTAAGTTTCAAAGCCACAAGGGATACAGTCAAAGCATCAAGTGAACCCTTGTTACAGCAGCAGCTCGGGAATCTGAGGCAGGAGGATCATCAATTCATAGCCAGCCTTAGCAACTTATTAAATAACTTAGTGAGACCTTGTCTCTAAATAAAATATAAAAAAAGTCTGGAGATGTGGCTCAGGGGGCTCAGCACTACTGGGTTCAATCCCTGGTACCAAAAAAAAAAAAAAAAAAAGAAAGAAAGAAAAGTAAGAACAAAAACGGTTAATTAAACAACAGAAACAGAGTGAATGTTGTACCTTAAAAAAGGCTTATTATTTGAAACTCTAATAATGCACATACTCTAACTTAATTTAAAGAAAAAAAGAACACAAAGTTATAAACCAAATAACAGGAAGACATGGGCCGAACACAACCTACTAATTTCTACAGTTCTGTGAAAAGAAATTTGAAAACTACATGAAATAGATAATTTTCTAGGCAAAATATCATTTATTGAAATTTATCCCATAAAGTCGGGACAGATTTCTGTGCAAATACAAGTTTGTAAACAGAATCACATCAAAACAGCACCAGGCCCAGGGGCTGGGGATGTGAGGTCAGTGCTGGATCACTTGCGTTGCACATATGAGGCCCTAGTTTCAATCTTCAGCACCAGGCCAAAATCCAAATCCCCCACCCCTATGTATCTCCTCACCTGGTTGTCCATTTGTGTCTTTCTGGCCTTTATAATAAACTAGTAATCATCAATATAGCACTTTCTTGAGTTCTATAAATTGTTCTTAGTGCATTATCCTCCTGAGGGGGTATGGGAAGCCCTAAATTTGAAGCCAGCAAGACAGAAGTGCAGGCGGCTTGGCAATACCCATCACTTGTGACTGGCCTCTGAAGTCCTGTGCTACTGAGGCTCCTCTCCCCACCTATGGGTCTGTGCTAATTGCAAATGTTAGTGTCAGTATTGAACTGAACGGAGGACCCCCAGTTGGTGTCAGATAATTGGTATTGAAACATATTACTAAAACCAGAAATGAAACAAGGATATACACTATATAATATAAGAGAAAGCACCTAGAGATATAAGAACTGGAAAAGAAAAATCATATTCATGTACAAATGATATATTTCTAGGAAACATTATCATCAGTGGAAAACCTCTTGAACAGTGAAATTATTTTGTCAGTACTGAGATATAAAATTAACATACAGAGATAAAAGACTCTTCGTATACATAAGCAGGAAACACTTGGAAGAAATAATGATCCCAGCCTCCATTTACCATAGCAAAAAAAACAAAATCACTTATGAGCACACATTTAACAAGAATCATGCAAAACTGCACAGGAAAATTAAAAAACATTTTTACAGGACAAAGAGTAGGCTTAATCTAATGGAAAAACATAACCATGTTCTTGATTAAAAGATTCAAGATCAGAGAGATCAATTATCTCTAAGTTAAAATTTATACACTTAATGTGATCCCAATAAAAAATCCTTCAGTTTTTTTTTTCTGAAGCCAGACAAATTGATTATAAAGTTAATTTGGAATATAAATAAATATGAGGCTAGCCAGGAATCCCCTAATAAAATGAGGGGCCATCTCTGCCCCACCTTAAAACATTTATAGAGCCCCTCTAATTAAAATTACGGTGCTGGTGCATAAAGAGACAGATGAGCAAGAAACAGGATGGAAAATCCATAGATAGATTCAAAGACATATGGAAACTCGGTGTTTGATAAATAAGGTGTTGGAACAACTGATGGGGAATAAAGATAAAATTAGAGCTATTCCTCATACTGTACAGTAGGATCAGCTCCAAATGGTCAGTATCTAAATGCAAAATAAGCCAGGCTTCCAGCAGCTTGGGAGGCTGAGGTAGGACAATCAAGAGTTCAAAGCCAGTCTCAGCAATTTAGCGAGGCCCTGAGCAACTCAATGAGACCCTGTCTCTAAATAAAATATAAAAGAGCTAGGGGATGTGTCTCGGTGGTTAAGTGCCCCTGGGTTCAATCCCTGGTACCAAAAACAAACAAACAAAAACAAGTTACTTTCTATGCTATTTTTTTGGAGTCAAGCTTGGCAGTGTACTTAAATCACATCAAAGGGAATGTTAAATGACCTTTAAGAGAAAAATAACAAGAAAACACAATGTGAGATATATATATATATACACACACACATACACATATTTGTATATATAAATATTTTTTTCGCTTTGTTTTGTTTTTTAAAGAGAGAGGAAAACCAAGCCAGCCTTAATTTTTTCCAATTTCTGCCTTTAGTTCATGTGTTGCTCACCAAAAGCTACAATTACATTCTGAATGTGCACTCTTAATTTGTTCAAATTAGTTTACTCAATTTATTAGTTTCCTTAGGCCTGTCTGAATATCTAATATGTGGCTCTTCCATTAAGGCTTTTTGCTTCTGTTTAGAAATCTGATACCTATTTTAAGAACTGGAAAAACTATAAATTACTTCAGTAGAAAAGCCTGTATTTTGCTTAGGGAGAGTCTTAAGAGAACTATCAGACAAATGCAATGTGTAGGTCCTTTTTAGATCCTGATTTAAATAAACCAACTAAAAAAAGACATTTTGAAACAACCAAACATGGCTTGGTTGTTAGATGATATTAGGGAATTATTAATTTTTCTGAGTATGATAATAAAGTAGCGGCTATGATTATGAAATAGTCTACATATGTTAGAGAATCTTAATGAAGAATTTACAAGTGAAATCATCTGATGCCTTGGATTGCTTTAAAATACACCAGCAAAAGAAAAACAGTGGGGGTGGGGAGGATAGAGTATAAATAAGAACCTTGGCAATTGTTAACCTGGGTGGTAGGCGTGTGGAGGCTTATTACACCACTCTCTACTTTGTATATGTTTGAAATTTTCCATAATAAAAAGGTGTGTATCCCCTCACTCACAGGTCTTCCTAGGTGAGGCCACTGAACTCAAAAGATCAAGTGTCAGATCAAATAAAAATTTAATATGCATTACTTTCCTTTCAATTGCTTTCTGTAATCTTGGAAGCCTTTTAACAGATAAAAATTAAAATATTATGGAAAAATAAAAGACCGTTGTCACAGTGTGTTAATCCCATATGCTCCCCATGAGAAGGATAAATAGTTATATGGCAGTTTTATGGGATGCAGGCCTCAATATAGGAAAACTTCCTGAAAGGCTCTCTGAACTGTTTTTACTCACAACAGTTCTGACACCAGTGTATGTTTTTCTTACACACCAACAACCAATTCTCCAACTCTCCAAACCCCAACTGTCCCTACTTCAGATGTCAGAAAGTCCCAGGTTATCACCTATACTTTCACCCACCAAGTATAAATTGAGCATTCCCATAATCCCCTCTTGAGTTTCACAAAATTGCCAGAACAACTCATAAAACTCAAGGAAACACTTCATTTATGTTTATTGGCTTATTATAAAGGATAAAATGAACAGCTCCGTGAGTACACAGAGTGAGGCCAGAATGCTCAGGAGCATAGGAGCTCCTTTCCCAAGGGAGTTTGGGATGCACCATCCTCCTGGCACACGGATGGTTCACCAACCCAGACACTCTGCAGCCTGAGGGTTAGGTGGCTTCACTCCATAGGCTTGATGATTAATCATTATCCAATAGTGATTAACTCTATATCCAGCTCTCTACCCCGAGATCCAGGGTTAGGGCTAAAGGTTCCAACACTTAAAGACATGATTGGTTCCTCTGGCAGCCAGATCACATCTGGGAGTTATCTAAAGGCCCACCAAATTACCTTATCAGCATAAATTCAGGTATGGTTGAAAGGAACTTGTTATGAATAATGAAAGATGTGCCTAACATCCCTATCATGCAAGAAATTCTAAGAAATACTCTCTGAGGACAAAGGAACTGGGCACAAAGACCAGATATATATTTCCTATTGTACCGTAGGCTCTCTAACACTCCCTTCTTCCTTTTTTTCTTTTACTTCTCCTTCTTCTAATCCTTCCTTTAATCCTTCCTTCCTTTCTTCCTGTTTTTCTTTCTTTCTTTTGGTACTGGGGACTGAGCCCAGGGTTGTTTAACCACTGAGCCACACCCCCAGTCCCTTTCTTGTTTTATTATTTTTTATTTTATTTGTTCTAATTAGCTATACATGACAGCAGAATGCATTTCATTTCATTATTCACAAATGGAGCACAACTTTTCATTTCTCTGGTTGTACACAATGTAGAGTCGCACCATTTGTGCAATCATACATGTACCTAATAATGTCCTTCTCATTCCACCATCTTTCCTATTCCCCATGCCCGCTTCCCTCCCTCCCTCCCCTTTGCCCAGTACAACATTCCTCCATTCTCCCCATGCCCCTTCTCTCCATTATGGGTCAGCATCCACTTATCAGAGAGAACTTTTGGCCTTTGTTTTTTTGGGGATTGGCTTACTTGGCTTAGCATGATATTCTCCAGCTGCAAATGCCATAATTTTATTCTCTTTTAATGCTGACTAGCATTCCATAGTGTATGTATACCACAGTTTCTATTTATACATTCATCTATCATCATCTTGGTTGGTTCCCTAGTTTAGCTATTGTGAATTGAGCTGCTATAAACATTGATATGGCTACATCACTATAGTATGCTGATTTTAAGTCCTTTGGGTAATTTTGAGACAAAGTCTTACTAAATCTTTAAGGGCTTGCTAAATAGCTAAGGTTGGTCTTGAACTTGGAAATCCTCCTGCCTCAGCCTCACAAGTTGCTAGTTTTATAGGCATGCACCACCACACATGGTGAAATCTTTTATTTGACTAGTTAAAGCAAAATAATTTCGGGGGGAGTGGCACTGGTGTACTTTGGTTTGAAATACTCTGTTTTGATATTAGCATAAGTACATTAAGGCTACAAGAGGAATCATTTAAATTTTTCAGGTAGGGTTAGCTTTACACTATTAAGTAGAGTATCATTTGGAAATTGTGTCCTCTTTATCATGTTCTTATTTTGAAAACTAGTACCTGGCTTGCTACTGGACTCCAGGAGTGTAAAAACACTTAACCATGAATTACCAGGTAACTAAACAACCAACATTTATCCTAAACTATAAAATAGAGAACAATCTGAAGATACTCTGGAAACTAAGGCAGAGAACAGCTTGAACTCAGGAGACTAGGGGAGTTTGGGATGCACTGGCCAAAATAGGGAGAGCCCCATCTCCTAAAAGAGAGAGAGAGAGAGAGAACACACACAATATAAATGGAAATGGTATTTATGAGCTCAAATCTGAATATACAAGAATTGCATGAGCAGGCTGTGTACACAACCATTATGTCTATTATATCACATATTATGCATCCCTCAGACCATACCTGTAAAATCATGAACTTCCTAAGACTAGTTCATCAAAGAGGGGAAATTTTTAGCCATTTTACAAAATACTTTGGCCAGGACTCTGACAGTAACCAGAAGTTTGAGCTATCTTTGACCGAATATCATTATATTCCAAGTATCCCTGAAGGACTATTGAGAAGGGAAATCCTCATAGTGAGTAGAACTTCAAATAACACAGCCTGATGTTCAATTTCTCTTTTAGGGGAGATATCCTGGGGTAAGAATCTACCATGATACATAAAATGTGGCAAATTGTTAGGCCGCATAGTCAGGTACTTGGAAGGGGCAAGATAAGAAAATAATGATAATTTAAGTTTGAAGAATAATAATGCATCTTGTGATTCCTTGAAACGGAGGAGATGCATAAACTGATATGTATTAAACTAAACTAAATTTGGCCCAGTAGGGCCTCTGTACTCACATACTTAAGTCCTTACCTAAGAGACCCATTTTGCCCACCACAGTATGCTAATTACTGAAGTGATGAGGTTTGCAAACAAGAAAAAGAAAGAGGTTATTTATGAGGTTTTAGGGGCATTTATGGAACAAAGAAGCAAGGTGGTCTGAGGCCTGGAGAAAGGTGATTGCAGGCAGGAAAAAAAAAGTAATTGGTGGTATATTCATGCATAATCAAACTTCATGGCTCTTCATAGGACACATGTTTGGAAAATGGCAGCATTAGCATTATTTGAGAGTGGAGTTTTCAATGCTATGACTTCAAAAGGTCACCTATGGAATACTTGTGCAGGGCCAAGTGAAAGGTTGTTATTTGAACCTGTTTGAGCTACATAAAGTTACCTCCCAAATCCTAAAAAACAACTTAAGGAATCATTTTCAAGGTGCCCATATATCAAAAGTGTTATCTCAGGCTGGGCATGGTGAGGCATATCTGTAAATCCCAGCAGCTTGGGAGGTGAGAAGATCGAGAATTGAAAGCCAGCCTCAGCGACTTAGAGAGGCACTTAGCAACTCAGTGAGAGCCTGTCTCTAACTCAGTGGTTCAGTGCCCCTGGGTTCAAACCCTAGCATCAAAAAAAAAAAAAAAAAAAAAAACCCAAAAAGTGTTATCTATAGCAAAGCTAGTGGGAGAATACTGTTTAGTTACATGACCTCTAAAATTGGTGATAAAAGCAAGTAACTAAAAACAAGTGAAGCTGGAGAGTTTATTCAGGTTCCCTTGGTTTCAAAACTACAACTAACTGTTGTACATAAACTGAAAACCTGTTTTCAAACAGCTAAGTCCTTCGTTAATCAGAGCACAGTCAAGCTTCAGCCAATCACAGGCAGCCTCTGTCCAGACCAGGTTCAAATAAGACGTTTGGAAACAATCCGGCTTTCTCGGTTTCCTTTTTTCTGCCCATAAGTTTTTTTCAGGCCACATTACAAGCCAGAATCTTTCTGGACCTGCTCTGGTTCTGAAGGCTGCCCAATTCATTAATCGTTTTTTGTCCAATTAAATGCTGTTAAATTAATTTTGTCTAAAGTTTTTCTTTTAGCCAGATGTGGTGGCAGACACCTATAATCCCAACTACTCAGGAGGCTGAGGCAGGAGGATCTCAAGTGTGAGACCAGTGGGAGCAATTTAGCAAGCTCCTGTCTCAAAAATTAAAAAGGGCTGGGGATATAACTAAGTGGTAGAGTGCCCCTGGGTTCAATAACCAGTACTGCAAAAATAAATAGATAAATAAATTCATTGATCAACGAAGTTGTTCTTTTATAGATTGGTGTTGGAAGTGGGATCCAAAGTAGAACTTCAGCAGACTTCAGGGAACTCCTTGGTCCTCCTGGACCAAGACCAAGCAAGGTATCCATCCCAAGGTTCATTGTGCCTATTTCTCTCTCAAACAACTGGGATCATAGATGAGTTTTTCTCTCAGATTCTAAACCCACAGATTTGTATCCTGAGCTCTCTGTGTTTTTTTGAGCTATCTTTGACTGAACTGCACTAAGGATGGTTTAGATCCAATAATAACTGAACTTGATTCAGATAGAAGGTGCTGCTGCTACTGCCTTTATATAATTGGAATACACCTTCTCTAGTGCATTGTAATGCACATGATTGGAAAAAGGAAATTGGTATCTGAAAGGATGTAAATTCAAATGCTAAGTGTCCAAATGGCAATTTGGAAGCTTCCTGGGTACTTGAAACTTCCACTGATAAAAGCTCTGCACTCCATAACTCATCACTGGATAGACGAAATCATTTAAATCATGAAAAAAATATTGGTGAGATTACTTCTAAAGTTGCTAAAATCAGCTGGATGTGGTGGTGCATGCCTGTAATCCTAGCTAAGGAGGCTGAGGCAGAAGAATCACTTGAGCCCACAAGTTCAAGACCAGTGTAGGCACCATAGCAAGAAAAATTGCTAAAAAAAATGGCTAAAACAGTTTATGATCAATGTTTGGTTTATCAAACCCATAATCCTAGGAAGCGAATCAAAAACTGGTATATTTTTGCCACATGATGGACTATTTGAACATTAACAGATGGATTTCATTCGGTTGCCACCCTCAATGACCTATTAGTATAATCTTATAATAGTCTTTCTGCATGTTTTGTGTTTGGTTGGAGGCTTTCCCACATAGGAAAGCCAATGCTCTGACACTAGTTAAGAAGTTATTAGGGGTGGGGTTGTAGTCAGTGATGGAGCACCCCTCAAGTATGAGGCACTGGGTTTGATCTTTCGTACCACATAAAAATAAATGAAATAAAATTATTGTGTCCATCTACAACTAAAAATATTCTTTAAAAGAAGTTATTAGAAAATGTGTTTTCCTTATGGGGAAGCCCTGGAGAAATCTCCAGAGTTAAAAGTACCTCTTTTACCAGACAAGTAATGAAGCAACTAAATAAGGTATTATAAATTCAATGCTGTTACCATTGTTCTTATCACCCTCAGTCTTCTGGAAAAGTTGAAAGGGCAAATGGCACTTTAAAAATAAAACTGAGAAAGTTAACTGAAACAATTGCATTACTCGGCCAAAGATATTACTGTTGGCTTTAATGACAGTCATGCCTACTCCCACTGGAAAACATAAGTTGACCCCAGATGAAATAATCAGGAAGACCTACACCCCTAATAAGAGAACCTTGTATATTGCCTATCCTCCAAAAATCTTATGAGTAAATATTGTAAAAGTATATTTTTTGCCAAGTAGAGGAAGCTTTCTGTGATCCATTGACTGAAGACTATCAAACCCTTCACGATCTAGAACCCAGATATTGGGTCTTCTGGAAATAACATCAGTTTATTGAACACATGTGCTATCATCCACCTTTTGGAGAGTGACTTCTTATCTTGAGCCTCCTTAGAAGGGACCACACCATCTTCTCCAATCCACACAGCAGTAAAACCTCATCTGTTGGAAACTTTAAGATAAAGTTGACAAGAAACTTTCTCCTCAGCAGCAGATAGCATCCTAGATATGGACAACTTTACCATGGATCAAGACTTCTTATCCTTTTTTCTCATTGTTCTTTTTCTTTTTTCCCTCATTTCCTGAATCTTTTCCTTGTCCCTACTTAAAAAAAAAAAAAAAAAAAAAAGATCTATGGGATCCTAATCTGCACATGTGTTCAGCTAGAGCTTATGCTTTATCAAAAAACCAGAGTAGTTGTTGGGTTTGTGGACTAATGCCCAAAAATCAGAAAACAAGTCCACTAATGCCAATACTTTTTGATGTTTCCAGTGAAAGATATTCTGAAACTTGAAAGTGGAAATCTATCCTGAATAATCTAAACATCAGTGCTACATGTTTTCCTACACCTGCTAAAAAATAATATTCAAAACTTTCTTAATCACTAACAAATATAGAGAACCTATTGAAATGATGCCTGCAAAAGGCATACTGGCTTCCAGGTATTGCACTCAAGACCTGGGGACTATCTATGTAGCTAAAAGTAATTGCTTATATGTCACTGGATTAAATCCAGTAAGCTCCATTTCTACCAAAAGTGTAAATTTACCCCTATAGAATGCTAAAAAGTGACCATAAGAAAGATTTCCCACTGGATTTTATTTTAGGAGCTATTAAGATTTATGGGCAAACAAATTTACCATGTCCCTGCTCAAGTACCACTAGGTGGCGCTCTTTTCTAACCCCCACAAGGACCTAAATTGGGTCTATGGAGAACCTGCTTACTTTAACTCTTCTGCCTCCTCACTACTTTGGATCTTACTTTTTGACCTGGCTCACTCCTGCCTTTTGAAGAGCTTCCCTTGGAAGTCTATAATAGCTCCCACGATCAGAAACCAAATGATCGATAACCAGAGTTAGCACCAATTTGGAAATAGACAAAAATAACCTATTTTCCACTGAGGAAAGTTTCCTGTGGGATTCTCGTGGCAATAGTGGAGTACTGGTTGTATGGAATTTGAAGTTAATTTGTAAATTAGAAACAGTCTCAGATTTCATAGCCAATCAGACCTCCCAGGAATTCAGATAAGAAGTCACTCTCCAAAAGGTGGAATGATAGCATATGTGTTCAATAAAAACTCTCAATGGGCCAGGCACAGTGGTGTACACTTGTAATCCCAACTACTTAGGAGGCTAAGGCCAGTCTAGGCAATTTAGGAAGATCTGTCTCAAATTAACACAGAAAGGGCTAGGGATATAGCTTAGGGTCTTGTCTAGCATGCACAAGGTCCTGGGTTCAATCCCCAGCACCACTGAAACAAAATCATTGTGCAGCTTTAGATTTCCTTTTTGCTTGAGCTGCCAGTTTGTATTTGATGTTGAACAAACCTGAATGTTATATCTTTTTCTCCCCTGACTTATAGGAAGCTTAATTGAAACGGTGTTTCATTGTTTCTTTTCTTTTCCAGTACTGGGGTCTAAACTCAGGGGCATGTTTCCACTAAGCTACATCCCCATCTTTTTTTTTTTTTTTTTTTGAGATAGGGTCTTGCTAAGTTGCTGAGGCTGATTTCGAACTGTCTCAGCCTCTGGAGTCACAGGGATCTCAGGCGTGAGCTGCTACACCCTGGCAAGTGATATTTCTCTAGATGCTGCCACCAAATACAGGTAGGAAATTTCTCAAGAGAAAGAGACACATTGTTGTGGGGCAGGTCACTCAGAAAACACACCAAGTCCTAGTTTTGTCCAAATTGAAGGGTCTTTATTTAGCCAGCCGCCCGGTGACTACTCCCCACAAGACCTATAACTGTCTCTGCAAGGAACAGCCCTAAACCTGAGCATTTTAGGATATTTAAAGGCAAAAACTGCAAAAAACCACATCCAAGTTGACCTAGCTGCAAGCAAGCAGGTACAGAAACTGAATTGGACAGTTAGCGAGACAATGCATTGGGTACATTGGTATTTCCTATGGGACTTTCCAGGTTGGCATAGCAGCAAGCAAGCAGAAAGGAAGGGGTTCAAAGTGACCCTAGTTCAGTACAAGTTAGAGAATGGTTACTGATGTCTAGACAATCAATCTCTGACAAGATACATTGCCCAAGAAAAATGGAAACCAAAGAGTACAATTTTACATTGTATAAGAATTGCTATTTTGTGTTGCCAAGTATGCTATGCTAGGTAACTATTAATGGGTACAGAGGTGGGGCTTTCCCATGGGAGAAGCATTTCTTACTTGATGTGGAGTCTCAGGGTAAAATGGAGTCTGTTTGGTCATTGACTATATAGCCTGGCCTATAACAACATGACGTGTTTACAGGAGCTACTATTTTAAAGGCATCCCAAACAGCAAATGACAAGCTTGGGTTTTCTAAGATTTCCAATCTTTATTATTTTTTCCAGTGGGTCTCCCAGTTACTATGACTCATGTTACTAGGCTAATAAAAAAATGGGACCTCTTTAAATCAGACTGTTTTGCAGCCAGCTATGATCCTTAATCACCATCTCACCCTGAATAAGGACAATGACCAATTAGACTCAAATACCATTGAATTGCCTGTATTGCCTGAACTTTGACCTGTTAGATTCAGTTCAATTCAGTTCAGTTTATGAAGACTCTGGTTAGGAGTACATTTCTTTTGATATTTGTCATAATAGTCCCCTTGTGCATTATATCCTCTTAACTCATAAGTGTTTGTGTGTAGCCATCCATTGAGTGTGAATGTTCTCAGTTTGCCTAGATCAGCAAGAACATGAAGAATTAGTCAACTGACATTATGTTATGACTTAGGAATCCCACAATGAGACCAAATAGATCCATTTACAATAGTAATAGAAAGTGACATCAATGCCCCAAATTTTTAAAAATCTCTCGAAATTGAGAGGCTGACCAAAAAAAAGTCAGATTGTTAAAACAAACTACATTTGGCCCAGGAGATTCTGTTCTTGCATACTTAACTTTTAGATGCAGAAAAGCAAACTTAGAAATTTGCCCTTGCAATGAATAGCCGAGTCCCAGCCCTTCACAGGCAGCCAACTCTTCAAGCTGTGTTCAAATAAGGCAAATGCCAACCTGGAACCAGTTCAGCTTTCTCTGTACCTCACTTCTGTTTTCTGTCCATCACTTCCATTTTTCTGTCCATACATGCTTTTCAGACCATGTTGCAAGTGGGAGTCTTTTGGAGCCAGTTCTGGTTCTGAAGACTACCTGATTTGCCAATCTTTCTATGCTCAATTAAATTCTGTTAAATTTAATTTGTCTGGAGTTTTTATTTTAACACTAGGTAACGTGTTCTCTGGGTAACATTCAGCTTCCTTCCCTAGTCACCCCAGAATTTGCTCAATGGATTCATAAAGAAAATGGGCTCAATCACAGACTTCCCCTTACCAAAGTAGAAATTATTGTTGCTGCTGATGTCCAGTTTGCCAGCAACAGTGACTAGTCCTTAGACCCTTGGGGGACAACCAGGTGCCTAGGGGCAGGGTGATTACATAAATAATTTGACCCCACTAGAATAAGTGTGGAGCAGATTTAGATTTGTTTCTCTGCTCCTCCATGCCTCTGGTAGCACCTTGCGTGAGGCTTGTTAAGTGCTTTATATACAATTATATTATCTCTACTTATGAATAATGCTAATTTATATGCAAAAAGACACTCAAACATGTTTTATTAATATGGAATCCTATTAGTCACAGGTTTACTTTATTCTTAAACATAAAAGGAAAAGGGACATTTTCTAATCATGCCCAATTATCAGTACATCTGTGAAATTGCAGTATGACCAGAATCCTTAAAAAGAGCTTTTTTATTGGTAGTTAGAGAGATTTTCTTCACCTGCAGAGATTCATTCTAGGTAGAAGACCCAGTACCTCATAACTGTAAGTTTTTTCTACAAAAGCATTGCAACTCTTAGAGGCTGTTTTAGTCAGCTTTTTTGCTGCTGTGACTAAAAGATCTGACCCGAACGATTTTAGGGGAGGAAAAGTTTATTGGAGGGCTCATAGTTTCAGAGGGCTTAGTCCACAGAAGGCTGGCTCCATTATTTGAGGCTCAAGGTGAGGCTGAACATCATGGCAGAAGAGTGTGGCAGAGAAAAGCAGCTCACGTGGTGATCAGAAGCAGAGGAGATAGTCTCCACTTGCCAGACACAAATATATACCCCAAAGCCATGCCCCAATTCCCATCTCCTCCAGCCACACCACTTTAGTTACTGCTCAGTCAATTCCTATCAGGGGATTAAAATACTCTTACAACCCAATCATTTCTCCTCTGAACCTTTTTGCATTGTCTCACAGATGAGCTTTTGAGGGACACCTCATATCCAAATCATAACAGAGGCTATACAGGAAAGATCGTTGTTTTGTTTGCAGGCATCTACTGAAGGAAAGTATACAATAAATCATCACTATGTTCATGAGACTAAAGAACTAGGAAACAAAACAATAATTAAACACTTTTAAATCAATTGGGGAAAATTGACAGGACTTGAAACAGAGAAGATAGAAACTTCTAAGTCTGTGATTGTGAAATATTTAACAGTAGGTGTAATGTCAGTTCTGTGGCTGGCATAGGAGCAACTGGAAATGAAAGCATTGTTGCTTCATTAACAGAGTGGATATCTTGAATGAAAGCCCAGGGGCACTCCCCTGTAATCCCAACAACTCAGGAGGCTGAGGTAGGAGGATAGCAGGATCCAAGCCAGTCTCAGCAACTTAGCAGGACCCCATCTTTATAACAACAACAAAGGGCTGGGGATATAGCTCAGCAATAGGGCACCTCTGGGTTCAATCCCTACTACCATCAAAATAAACAGATATTTTCACTAACCTGTGGACTCCTCACAAGATATCCAAGTATGGGGAGTGATCTGGCATTCCACTGTGTGGTGGCCTGGAGATCACATCCACTGCAAGTCTCATCCGTGTTATTGGGCTGGAGCTAGATAGACACAGCCCTTGTCAGGATGACAGACACTTCTGAAGCTGTTCCAAATAGATTCACAGAAGATGATGACAAAACCCCAGGAATACTGAAATGCCCTCCTGAAAACCCTCCAATTACTGAGGAATGGAATAGCAGAGTTGGTGGGAACCAAAGAAACAGAGGCAATTGGTTGCAAGATAGCAGCCAGGGATGATCCTGGGGTGACAATTATGCCTGGAAACACAGACAAAAACCTTATTATCCACCCCAATATGGACAATATGGTTACAAACAATGGCCTCCCTATGGTTACTACTGTTGGAAATGTCCAGCATCTTTAGTAAATTTACTTTGTTAAGAAGACAAAAGTTTGTATGGTCATAGTTTTCCATCATCCATTTAGAGAATAGATTATTAACCTTTTGGAATTTGAGACTTTTAAAAAAACATATTTTACTGGAGAGACATTATGGTGACTAGGAATAAATACCCCCCTAAAAACATTATGGATTAAATTTCTCAATTTCTACCTCAGATTATTTGTTTCATAACCTAATAGTGCTTAGAGTTTGGTATATTTTTCTTATTTGACCTCCAGAAGCTCTTTCTTTAACAAAGAAATAAAAATTTTAAAATAGAGGGGGAAAATATCCAAGTGTGAACTCCTCCTAAAAATTAGTTTGCTATAGAGGTAAGATAATTACAGGAGGGAGACCCTCTTCTGTTTCTAGACACAAGGACACTGTACTATATTCCTCTGCTCGGGCTGTCATAACAAAGTTCAACAGACTGGGTGACTTAACAACCAATTTTTATCTCCTCACAATCTGGAAGCTGGAATTCTGAATTCAAGGAGTCAGCAGGGTTGGTTTCTTCTGAGGTCTAATTCCTTGGCTTGTAGATAGCTGTCTTCTCCCTGTCTTCACACAGCCTCCTTTCTGTGTCTACCCATGTCCAAATTTTCTCTTCTTATAATGACACCAAATTGGATTAGGGTCCACCCTGATGACAACTTAGCTTCTACTTCAAAGGCCCTGTCTCCAAATACAGTCCTACTGAGGGTTAGGTAAGTATCAAGGGTTAGGACTTCAACGTATGAATCTGGGAGGATAGAATACAGTTCATCCCATCTCAGGCATATTTAGAATAGATCTAGCTGCAGTAGTCACCGCAGGACCCCGCCCACATGTCCTCAGTTCCCTTTATCACTCTGTGTGCCCGTCCCCAGCTCTTGCATATTTTACTGCTAAACGCTCACCTCCTACTGTATGGAGGGCTGGAAGTGCCTGGCAGGTTAACAGGTCCACTTGACTCTCACCCTAATTGGTCCTTAGCTAGATAATGGCCAGAAATACAAAAGCCCATCTCCATACCTCAGGACCCCAGCAGGGTCAGGTGGATTCTGGGATCCAAGATGGTACCCTTCCTTGGCTTCTGCCTCTTGAGCATCCTGCTTCCCTATTTCCCCACTGGTTCTCCTGGGTTCTTAATAAATTACTTTCCCACTGTTAAAGTAAACTAAAACGGTGACCAGGCCTGAAGAATCCCAGAGCAGACAAAACCAGTTAGGCCATATTGATGACCTCAAACTAGCTTGATCTGCAGACATAGGTGAAATTTAACTTGGGTCATTTCTGGCAAATG
Organism: Marmota flaviventris; assembly: GCF_047511675.1. Lineage (NCBI taxonomy): Eukaryota > Metazoa > Chordata > Mammalia > Rodentia > Sciuridae > Marmota > Marmota flaviventris. The sequence goes on along the minus strand of NC_092507.1, from coordinate 33,917,511 downwards.
CTTATGTTAGAAACAAAACTAAAGTCCAACCAACCAAGAGTAGTCAAGAAACATAGTTATATAACTAGGGACTTATCAATGGAGTAGACCAAATAAGGCCATTGTGTACCTGTTACCAATCAAATAATTTAATTTACTTCTGCGGTTTCCCCATAAACACTTGCCTCTGACACTTTGTCATTGAAACACTCAGTCTCTTCTAGTTTGTTGTTTCTCCATTCATGAATTGCTTCTGGCTCAAATAAACTCTTTAGAATTTTATCATGCCTTGGGTTTGTTTGTTTGTTTGTGGTCCTGGGGATCCAACCCAGGGGTGCTCTACCCCTCAGTTATATCCTCAGTTCTTTTTATTTTGAGATGTGTATTCTCTAAATTCACTCAGTCTGATCTCAAACTTGCCATCCTCCTGCCTCTGCCTCTGGAGTTTCTGGGATTATAGGCTTAAGCTACCACACCTAGTTTTGGTTTATTTTTTACTTAGGTCTTGAATTTACAATTCTCCTACCTCAGTCTCCCAAATTACTGGGATTACAGGCATGGCTTTACACACACACACCCCACACACACACACACACACATTTTTAATAGTAGACGTACACAGTACCTTTATTTTATTTTTATATGGTGCTGGGGATCAAACCCAGTGCCTCACGCATGCTAGACAAGTGCTCTACCAACTGAGCTACAGCCCCAGCCTGGCATTGCTTTACTTTTCAATGACAGGAATCTTTGGCTCTGTGAGTGCTTCTGAAAGAACCCTACCTGTGGCTATTTTAACAGACTCAGCACAATGAAGAAACTCAATCATTATGTCAAGACCAGAAGGAAAGAGCCCCTGAATCACAAATTCTTGTTGTTTAGAGTTCATTGAAATGGAGTCCTTAGAATTGGAGGCTTAGTGGGGCTACTAATGCAGAAGTCTCCTGCCCTAAGGAAAGTGCTTCAGAAACTACAGCAGATAGGCTTTTTTTTTTTTTTGTACTGGGGAATTGAACCCAGGGGTACTTTACCATTGAGCTACATCCTTCCCATCCCTTCTTATTTTTAATTTTGAAATGGTTTCTAAATTGCAGAGGCTGGCCTTGAGCTTGTGAATCCTCCTGGTTCAGCCTCCACAGTTGCTGGGATTATAGGCATATGCCACTGTACCTGCAGGTATGCCCTCATTTTTAGAGGGAATCATGACACAACAGATTAACAGTAAAGAAAAGATATAATGGCCCTAAGGTAATATTCAGAAGGAAAGAGGTGAAAGGAATCACATTTAATTAAAAGTCCCCATAGCATTGAAAATTCGTGGAAACAGAAGGAAATTTGTCAAAACCTATCAGAACTAGGACATGGGTGCCACCTAGTGTGCAGAAGACACAGGACCAGAGTGACCTAGGTGGAAATGACCTAATATGGAGGTTCCATAACAGGAGTGGGGATCAGGGGATGCCATTTGACTCTGAACCCAATGAAGAGATGGACCCTTTGAAAGGAAAATGAGAAAGCAAGAGAGGGGCTAGAGAGAAATGAAGGATGGAGTCCAGACAGAGATCCACAGGAAGGTTTATTTGTCAAAGCTGACAAATAAGGACCATCTCTCTATAGAGAGGCCCCGAGATGTTCGGGTGTTCAGCCTTTGTGGGGCAGGGGTTTGGATTGTGGTTGTGGGGCTGTGGGATAGACTGGGGTGCTTGCATCAGAGCCAGGTGGGTGGGGAACAGCATGGGATTGACTTAGGTCCATGGCACCGCGGGGCTTTCCAGAGTCAAGGGGTCTGTCCTTCTGGGATTGGCTTAGGGTTTTGGTACCATGGGGTAGGCCACTAATGGGGGTGGAGGGAGATCTGGTAAGAGGAAGTATAGGAAAGTAAAATTTATGAGATGGCGGTTAACATTTAAGATGGCTGCTTGAATGTTAAATCAATACCCTGTACCCTAGGAATTATTGCTGTCTAGATATCTATTTATTCATTTTCCTCCAAAAGATCTCTTTCCCTGCAGAAATGAAGTTTCCCACTAGGGCTCTTTGTTGAAATCTTTAGCCCTCCTCTTTCCTTTATAATTCCTCTTTCCCCTTATAGTAATTTAATATTCTTTAATATGTAAAGCTATAATTTTATTCTTTCTTTGTTTCTTTTAAATTTGGTATTGAAGTATGGATCCAGGGGTGCTTAAGCACGGAGCCCTTTTCATTTTTTATTTTGAGCCAGGGTCTCCCTAAGTTGCTTAGGGCCTTGCTAAATTGCTGAGGCTGGCCTTGAACTGAACTTGTGATCCTGCCTCAGCCTCTGGAGTTGCTGGAATTACAGATGTGCACCACTGCACCTGGCTAAAAATTTAGTTCTTTGGAAAAAGAATATTTTTTAAATTATATAACACACTGTTGCCAGGCACAGTGGTGCATGCCTGTCATCTCAGTGGTTTGGGAGGCTGAGGCAGAAGGATTATGAGTTCAAACCCAGCTTCAGCAAAAGTGAGGCTCTAGGGCTGGGGTTGTGGCTCAGCAGTGAGTGCTTGCCTAGCCTGTGCGAGTCCCTGGATTCAATCCTCAGCCTCCTGAGCTGCTTCGATTACAGGTGGGTGCCACCGCTCCTGGCCCACTGGGACTACAGTTGTGGGTCATCTTATTTGGTTGTTGTATTGTCCCTAAAGCAAAGGGGAACCATATCCTTGGTCATAGAAAGTCACTGTGCATGCCCAGGAAAAGGCATAGGCTCAGAGAAGACCTTAAAATTATCTCAGACTAATCTTTAGCACAGAGACATCACACAACAAAGTTTACAAAATAAAATAACTACAAAGAATATAGAATATGCACAAAAGTGTGTGTGTGTGTGTGTGTGTGTATATATATATATATGAACATAAATTCCATATATATGGTATTAAAATCTTTCAGTACAAAAAAGTAAACTAAACACAAAAGAAGAAACCAAGGCAGGAAGAAACAAAAAAAAAAAAAAAAAAGAGAGCGAGCGAGCGAGCAAGAGAACAAGAGCTTAAGGGCATATAAAAAACAAATAGCAAAATGGTGTGATTAAATTCCTTCTTATTGGTAAACCTTTCAAATGTAAATGGATTAAGCTATCCAATCCAAAAACAGAAATTGGATTAAAAAATATGACTCAGGCTCAGTGGTAGAGGACTTGCCTGGTATTCCTGAAGCTCTGGGTTCAGCATCCAACAACAACAAAAAAGATTCAAATATATATCATTTACAAAATACTCACTTTATTTTTTTAAATTCACTTTAATAAAGTGAGTTTTATTAGTGCATTATAGTTATACAAAATAGTGAGGTATTCATTTTGATATAATCATACAATGCATCAATTTCAGTCCCCACTGCTTCCTTTTTTCCTCCCTTTGTCCCCCCGCTCTGTCCCTTTTTCTCTGCTCTACTGGTCTTTCTTCTATTTTTTTATTATTTTTCTAAATTAGTGCTTTACAAATATGCATAAGGGTGAAATTCACTGTGGAATAATCATATATGAACATAGCATAGTTTTGTCAAATTAATTCTATAGTTCTTCTCTTTTCCCCATCCCTCCTCTCTCCCAGAGACTCAGTTTATTTTTATTTGATATTATTATTATTATTATTATTATTGGTAGTAGTAGTACTGGGGACTGAATTCAGGGGTGCTTAACCATTGAGCCACATCCCCAACCCTTTTTACTTTAAAACAATTTGAGACATAGTCTTTCTAAGATACTTAGGGCCTCACTAAATTGCTGAGGCTGGCCTCACTTTAGATTCCAAGGTATAAAATTGGTTGAAAGTGAAAGGGTGAGCTGGGCTAGATGACCCACATCTGTAGTCCCAGCTACTTGGAAGGTTGCTGCAGAGGATCTCTTGGGCCCAGAACAGAAGTTTGAGATCAGCCTGAGAAACATAGTGAGACTCCTCTCAAAAAGAGGGGCGGTAGGTGGTGATGAGAGAGAGAGAAGAGAAGGTTTGGAAAAATGAAATGCATTCCATGCAAACAGTAAACAAGAGAAAAGGATTTGTTATACTAATATCAGAAAAAAAAAACAGGTTTTTAAATCAGAAAAGGTTGCAAAAGACAAAGAAAAAGAGTATATATTAATAAAACAATTGTAAATATTTATGCACTTAATAACAGATCATCAAAAATAGATGAGGCAAAACTGACAAAATTGAAAGGAGAAATATCTCTACAGTAACAAAGTTGGAGATTTCAATAATCCACTCTTAATAATGTATAGAACAGCCAAGTATAAGGTAAGTCAGGAGGCACAGGACATCTCCAGTGCACATGGGACTTCTCTAATATTAACATCTTTAAAAGAAAATGTTCATTTTCTCATTTCAAATCATTAAGTGTTCTGGGTGAGACAAATAACTCACCTGCCTAGACTTCAAGCCAATTTACAATCTTTTTTTAAAAAATAAATGATATTTGGGAGGCTGAGGCAGGAGGATCACAAGTTCAAAGCTAGCCTCAGCAATGGCAAGACGCTAAGCAACTCAGTGAGACTCTCCCTAATAAAATACAAAATAGGGCTGGGGATGTGGCTTAGTGGTTGAGTGCCCCTGTGTTCAATTCCCAGTACCCCCCCAAAAAAAAAATAGATAAATAAATAAGATATAAAGTATCTTGTCTGACCACAATGGGATGAAGTTAGAAATTAATAACAGAAGACAGGCACTGTGGTGCACACTTGTAATCCCAGCTATTGAGGAGGCTGAGGCAGGAGGATTCTAAGTTTGAGCCAGGCTGGGCAATTTTGTGAGACCTTGTCTCAAAATTAAAAAAAAAAAATTTTAAGGGCTGGGGATGTAGCTCAGTAGTAGAGCATCCCTGAGTTCAATCCCCAGTACTGGGGGGAAAAAATCAAAAATAGAAGAAAAACTGGAACCTTCACAAATCTGTGAAAATTAACACATATTAAACAACCAATGAGTCAAATAACAAATCATAGGGAAATTTAAAAATACTTAGAGGGCTGAGGTTGTGGCTCAGTGGTTAGAGTGCTTGCCTAGCATGTGTGAGGCACTGGGTTCGATTCTCAGCACCACATATAAATTAATAAATAATAAAGGTCCACCAACAACTAAAAAATATTTTAAAAATACTTAGAAAAAAATGAAAACACACTACTTTCATTTGTACAGTAAGTGAAATACATTAAAAAACAAGAAAAACAGCAACTTACTGAGGCCCTGTTTCCAAATAAAAATAAATAATAATAAAAGACTGGGAATGTAGCTCAGTGGTAAAGTGCCCCTAGGTTCAATCCCCAGTACCAAAAAATCAAAAAGAAAGAAAGAAATCAATAACCTTTTGCTTTAACATCTAAAAAAAAAAAAATGTTCATTTTTCTCATTTCAAATCATTTAGTGTTCTGGGTGAGACAAATCACTCATCTATGACCTTTTAAGAAAGTTGTCATTTTGTTGAAATACTGTAACTTAAATTTGAGTGGACTATGCTTTATTGTATTTATAAATGATGAACTCAGTTTCTGAGAAATTAAACTTTTTATTTGCAATTAAAAAAAAAATCAAGGGGCTGGGGTTGGGCCTCAGTGGCAGATTGCTTATCTAGCACGTGTGAGGCACTGGGTTTGATCTTCAGCACCACATAAAACTAAATAAATAAAATAAAATAAACTTTTTTTAAAAAAAAAGAATGCTTAAAAAAAAAAAGAAAGAAATTGATAACCTAACTTTACTGTTTAAGTAACTAGAAAAAGGAGAATAAACGAAATTGGCAAGAGGTAGGAAATAATAAAGATTAGAGGGGAGTTTAAACAAAATAGAAAACAGAAAAACTACTAACACTGAAGGTTGGTTCTCTCTCTCTCTCTCTCTCTTTTTTTTTTTTAGTGCTGTGAATCAAACCCAGGGCGTGACAGGCCCATCAAGCAATCAAATGCTCTACCACTGAGACACATCCCCAGCCAAAACGTTGATTCTTCTAAAAGATTAACAAAATTAACTTTAGATTGGTGAAGACTATATTTGGTTTGCAATAGTTTTCCACTCTTTTCTTTTCCAGAATCAAGACCAGGATACTATATTACACTAATTGCACGTTTCCTTAGTTTCCTCTATCATGACGGTTTCTTTGTGCTGCCTTTTCTTTCACACCTCAGACATCTTAGAAGAATTCTAGTCAGGGTTTTGTTTTTTGTTCTTTTTTTTTTTTTTTTTAAGAATATCCCTCAAAGAGTCTGTGTCTTGGTTACACTCAGGCTGAGGTTTGGATTTGGAAGAGGAACACCACAGAGGTGAAATACCCTTCAGGGGTACAAGATAGAAACATGACTTATTACTCTTCTGAATAGAAGCAACCCTGATATTTTTCTCTGCATCTTGGCAGTTTTCCTCACATTATTGAAGTAACAAGTGAGGCAATTTTTATAGTATAGTTGAACAACTCTGGAAGAATTTGGAACATGGCTATTTTTTTCTAAAACCCCATTTGAGGGTGCATTTCCTTGAGATGTCAAAGCAAGATGAGAAAGCAAGATTTTTTTTTTTTTTTCCTTCATTATGTTGCCAAGGCTGGTCACAAATTCCTGGGCTAAAGTGATCCTCCTGCCTCAGCCTCTTGAGTGGCTAGGATTATCACATACACAAAGAAGCAAAAAGAAAAAGAAAAAAAAATATATATATATATATATATGTGTGTGTGTGTGTGTGTGTGTGTGTGTGTGTGTGTGTGTGTTTTAAGTCAGGGGTACTTTATCTTTGAGCTACATCCCCAGTCTTTATTTAATTTATTTTTTTATTTTGAGACAGGATCTCACTAAGTTGCTTAGGGCCTTACCAAGTTGCTGAAGCTGGTCTGGAATTTGCAATTCTCCTACCTCCAGCTTCCCAAGTCACTGGGAGTCACCACACCCAGCTAAAATTTTTATAATGTTAAATAACCATCTGAGTGGGGACAAAGTAGTCAGGGTGCAAGGGAGAGTATGATCATAGGTAAATGCAATATCAGGAAAAGTCAGAAAAGAGCGTTCATAAAAATAAGACCAAAGGTGGCCAAGAATGAGAAATGGCTACATCTTTGCCTAAGTTATTAATCAGTGGCAACGTTTCATTACAGCCAGTGGAAAGTTACACAAATACCATTAGAAAGACTCCCCTAAATCATTAGAAATACTCTACCTTCCAAATGTGAGAGGTCTTATTGTTTCACAAATGTCTCAATAAATCCAAAAATTTCATGCAAGTTGGTCCAAATGTTAAACAAGTCTTGAGGAACAAGATGTATGTTGCGGGAGGCAGCAAAGAACTGGACTTATGTGCAAGAGGTTAAAACCAAAGAGAACATTTTTTATCTTGGCACAATGGTCCATACCTGTAATCCCAGCTACTCAAGAAGCTGAGACAGGAAGATCACAAGTTCTAGACCAGTCTCAGCAATATAGTGAGACTCTCAGCAATTTAGAGACACCCTGTTTCAAAATAAAATAAATAAAAATGAATGAAGATATAGCTTAGTGGCAAAACTTTTTTGGGTTCAATCCTAGTACTGCCTCCCACCAGTGTGGTTTTTTTTTTTTTTTTTTTTTTTTTTTTTTTTTAAGAGGACTGGAATGTAGATGTTCAGTAGTAGAGTGTTCCTGGGTTCAATGGCTAGTACCACATCTGGCATTGCAAAAGTTTTGGCCAGATGGGACCCTTTCTAAATCCTTGGCCCCTCAGATATCCAGCCTTGTGTGCAACCTTGGCGATAGCCAAAATTTAGTAGACAGAAAATCTGAGATACAGAGCTGGTAGAGGGGCCAGACATCTAATTGGGGCATGCATTCCTGGGAGTATAGGACGAATTTTTAAGAATTAGTGAGAAAAACAGTTTTTTCTTTTTAGTAATTATTTCTTTGTTTTATTTTATTTTTATGTGAGGATGAGAATTGAACCCATTGCCTCACGCATGCTAGACGAGCACGCTACCACTTGAGCCACATCTCCAGCCCTGTGAAAAACAGTTTTAAAAGAAATCTATTTCTAGGGCTCGGGATGTGGCTCAAGTGGTAGCGTGCTTGAGGCACTGGGTTCGATCCTCAGCACCACAGAAAAGAAAGATATTGTGTCCACCTAAAACTAAAAAAAATAAATAAATATTTTTAAAAAGAAAGAAAAAAAAAGGAAATCTATTTCTAAACCTTCAGCTTTGGCCAGCACCTATCATAGACTTGGAGAAAAGCCACCAGGGGGGTCAGAGGTCAGTCATGTGACTCTGATTGTGCCTTTCCTGCTGATTTGAAACAATATCTTAAGACTTAGGACCAGGAATAGATGAACATCAAAATATTAGCCAGTCGCTTTGGAAGGGATGATTGCAAATTAAGACAATTTCCTAAAACCCTGTCTCAAAATTTAAAAGATACAATAAAAAGGGCAGGGGATATTGCTCGGCGGTACGGTACCCCTAGATTCAATCCCCAGCACTGATAAATGAATACAATTGGGGAGGTGAGTTAAATCCCCAGTACTTAGGGTGGGGGGTGACGAAGAAGCCACTATCATTTCTAGGGAGATCTGATCGAATCCTCAGGATTTCACGCTAGAATAAATTTTGATTAAATTTACAGCGGTCAAAGAGATGGGATCTGCATAATCTAATCGAGCGGCTGAGCACTGCGCCAGAAGTTTGAGGCTGTGTGTTTAATGCAGTACAGACACGAGCAAAACCGTTTGAGTTCAAATCCAGGTTCTCTCTTTTTGTGACCTTCAGCAACTGTTTCAATATCTTCAGTTTACGCGTCACATAATGACCAAGATAAAATGTACCTCCTAGGACTGTGGTTGAGATGAAATGGCCAATTAATGTGAATTGCTTCACCCCACAGTGGGATCGCAGGAAAGGATTACAGCTTCGTCTGGAGGTGCCTCAGGTAGGTAATACAATCACTCTTGGCGTCCTGAAGTCTTGAAATGGAAATTTAAAAGGCGCGAGTTGATGGTGGGCTCCACCCTGGAGGGCGTGGTTGAAAGGGGGAGGGAATCCGGAACCCAGAGCATCCCTCAGGGCGATAAAAGGGCCCAGCACCGCGCCTTGCTCCCAGTGCGAGTTCTTCTGTTGGCTGTAGGCGCAGCTCTCGACGTGCGCAGCCCTCGACGTGCACAGGCCTCGACGTGCACAGGCCTCGACGTGCACAGGCCTCGCTGGGCTTAGGCCTGGGCTGGAACTCTGGATCCACTTCTGGTGAGTCTACGCCTTCAAATCCGTGGGCAAAAGGTGGTTTGTCCCAGACTGGGAAATCAAAAACTCCAAGTTGGCGGGTTGGTTAATGCGGGAAGACGAGGCAGAGGTGTACGAAATGGATCCTTTACTCTGGGTCACGTTCATGGATCACCTCCACATGGTTGCCCTGCCCAGGAAATACCTTCCACCAAACAAACTGGGTCTGCACCAGACAATGTCGGAAGCACCTGAAGGCCTCTTGAGGCCAGAGTCGAGGCCTTGACTGCCCACAGGAGTCCCAAACTGTGGCCCGGTGCTGGGCATCTGCAAACGTCGTTGTGAGTAGAAGGCACCGAAGGATACGCAGAACAGAACCCCAAGCGGATGAGTCAGAGTGACCTGGGAGGGTTCAGTTAAAAGCACGTTAGGGCCGGGCGAGGTGTTGCACTCCTGTAATCCCAGCGATTTGGAGGGCTGAGGCAGGAAGATCACAAGTTCATGGCCAGCCTCAGCATTTTAGCGAGGTCCTAAGCAATTTAGTGAGACCCTGACTCAAAAAAAATAAAAAGGACATACAGTTAGCGAGCCAGAGACGGAGGCCTATCTGTGGATAGGACTGATTGTTTTAAGAATCCCTTTAATCTGGGATAGATCCCATCTGCTTTCCTGAGAACCTGAAGCCTTAGCGATCTGAGGCAGATCCTGAGCCGGTGGTGTGGAAATCAGAAATTCTTCTTTGGTTCGGTTTCACTGCGGTATCTGGCAGCTCTGCTTGACGAATAGAGTTCTCGGGCTTAGAGGAGATGCCAGTTCAGTGGTGGTGGGGGGAGGGGTAGACAGGAATTACACTAGTACGCTGGAGAAATGGTTGGAGAGGAAATACAAAAGAAAGATGTTATATTAGAGTTCGATTTCCCCCGCTTCCCGTACTAGGGATTAAACTCGTTGAGCTTCATCACTAAGCCACACCCGCACCACTTTTAAAAATTTTATTTTGAGACAGGGTCTCACCAAGCTGCTGAGATTGGCCTCAAACTTGCAATCTGGGCCTGACTGGAGGTTGATTATAATGAGGACTTTATCGCATAGAATTTCTGTATCCACTAAAGAGTAATTTTTCATTTCCCTTCCCCCATCACAGGGTCAACCACCATCACACTGTCTCCCATGAATTTGACTGTTGTGAAGTATGCTATGTAAACGACATCACATGGTATTTGTCTTTTTTTTGTGACTGGTTTATTTTATGATGCATAATGTCCTCAAGGTCAATCCACATTATAGCATATGTCATCATTTTCTTACATTTTAAGACTAAAAAAAAAATCCATTATTTGTATATACCACATTTTACTTATTAATTCATCTGTTTTATCTACCATGCTATGAACATGGGTGCACAAATACCTCCTCCAAACCCTGTTTTCTTCAATTCTTTGAGGTAAATACTGAGAAGTAGGATTGCTGGATCATATGGTAATTCTGTTTTTAATAGCCATACTGTAATTGTACCATTTTGTTATGCATTCCTGCCAATGGTATAGAAGAGTTCCAATTTTTTCACATTCTCAACAACACTTGTTATTTTTCTGGCCTTTTTTTTTTTTTTTTTTTTTGTGTGTGTGTGTGTGTGTGTATACTGGGGATTGAACCCAGGGGCACTTTACCAGTAAGCTATGTCTCCTGTCCTTTTTATTTTTTATTTTGAGACAAGGTCTCCCTAAGTTCAAGGCTGGCCTTGAACTTGAAATTCTCCTGTCTCAGCCTCTGGAGTCCACCTGGCCCAAGTCACTTCACTAATTTTTAAAATGGTATTAATCATGACTCCCATATCCTGGAGTCATGGTAGGAATGAAATGAGATGAGAAATGTGAAAGTTCATTCATTTAACTGAGTCCCTAATAAGATGTTTGGGAAGGGAGAGCATCCTTGGAAAAGCCTCTGGGATGAGCACTCGGCAGGAGAAGACAGGCTATTGGTAGGAAGAGCATAGGAGGAGTTTGCATTTTAGAGATGTTAATCTGACTGTTTGTGTGGAGACTGTACCAGCTTGAGGCAGTTTCAGGCTTCAAGGCATGAGATGATGGTGGAATGGGCTAGATAGTGTCAGTAGGGATGGGGAAGAGTTTGTGGAATTGGGATTAAAGCTGGGATAGACTCTTACCTTTTCTTCTTCTTTTTTTTTTTTTTTTTTTCCTTTTTCAGGATCCCACAACTGAAGATCTCATTTCATCATGTAATAGCAAAGAGATGAACTCCTTCTTCCAGACAATTGAGGAAATTGAGGAGCTTCTCCAGGTCTTCACTGAATCTTATAAGGACATGGAAAAAATGTCAGCAGTGCCAGAGCCACAGCTCTATATGCCTCCGACCATCTCTGGTGAGGGCAGACTTCATGAGTCCACCCAGAGTCAATCAATGCCTTCCTCGAGGCCTTCAATGGAGACTTCTGTATGTTCTAACATCCCTGGAATGGTCCTCACCCAGCAGATTCCTCCTAGTGAAGCCCTTGATACACTCCTTGGAGAACTAAGTGGGACTTTGTCCATGAACCCAAAAATGACATCCTTTGATCAGATAAAATCCTCAGCAGAATTCCAGATGATGAATATCGCTGATACCCCAGAGACATCACTCATTGATTGCCAGAAAACTACTGTCACTGCAAGCATGATGACAATCTCTAGTGAAGTTAGCCAAAAGAAGACATTAATAGGTAATCAGACTCTCAGTGAGATCCAGATGACAGCCCTGTGCGGAGGACAGATGATGACCCTCAGTGAGAATCAGACTCTCTATGGAAGCCAACCAACAACTCTTAAAAGGGGCCATGTGATGACCTTCAGGGGTATTCAGACTCTGATTGAGGACTATACCATGACTTCCAGTGGTGACCAGACCCTCTGTGGGGGTCAGATGACAATGGCAAGTAGTAATCAGATCCTTTATAGGTGTCAGATGACAACCCCTAGTGGTGACCAGACCTACTATGGGGGTCCGATGGCAAATCTCAATAGTAACCAGACCCTCTATGGGGGTCAGATGACAACCCCAGGTGGTGACCAGACCTTTTATGGGAGTCAGATGGCAACCCCAGGTGGTGACCAGACCTTTTATGGGAGTCAGATGGCAACCCCCGGTGGTGACCAGACCCTCTACGGGGGTCAGATGGCAACCCCCGGTGCTGACCAGACCCTCTACGGGGGTCAGATGGCAACCCCCGGTGCTGACCAGACCCTCTACGGGGGTCAGATGGCAACCCCCGGTGCTGACCAGACCCTCTACGGGGGTCAGATGGCAACCCCCGGTGCTGACCAGACCCTCTACGGGGGTCAGATGGCAACCCCCGGTGCTGACCAGACCCTCTACGGCGATCAGATGGCAACCCCCGGTGGTGACCAGACCCTCTACGGCGATCAGATGGCAACCCCCGGTGGTGACCAGACCCTCTATGGCGATCAGATGGCAATCCCTGGTGGTGACCAGACCCTCTACAGGGGTCAGATGATGCCCCATCAGTCCTCATCATTACCATACCCAGGATTCCTAAACGATTCAAGCTCCCCTTTGATTCAGGGACAATTCCCAGAAAATAAGACTCAGAGATATCAGTTTCAGAAAAATTCTGACATTCTGAAGCCCTATGCCTGCACCTACCAGGACTGTGGGAAATCTTACACAAAGTTTTCCCACCTCCAAATCCATGAGCGCAAACACACTGGTAAGTGAGGACCCCAGTGTTGGGGAGGGGCAAGTGGCTATAGATTTGTATTTTTACAAAACTATGGGATTGGTTGAGATTGTTGTCACCCCACCTCTTGGCCTGAGACTCTAGGCACTTACCACCAGGCCTGTCTTGGAGGCTCTTGCCTCTACCTTTCCTGGGACTGTCACTTCATGGAATACCTGGTAGGCATGGTAAACTGAAGATACCCCTTCCTTCACTCTTCCTACACCCCACTGACTTTCCTGTTAACCTCTACCTCCCTTCTATTTTATTTTTCTTTCTGTCCTTCACAGTTTTCCTCCAATTCATGTTGCCTATCAGCATTTCCACTTTCACCCCCCGCAGTGTCCTCTCGTCTGTCTCTCTCCCACCCCAACATGCTCGACATTTTCCTTCTTCACTTTCAAAATCCCTGCCCCACCTGACCCTGACATATTAAAAGCCTCTCTTTTCTCTGTTTCAGGGGATAAGCCCTATATATGCAATGCGATGGGATGCACATGGAAATTCACCCGCTCAGATGAGCTCCGACGCCACAAAAGGAAGCACAGCGGAGAAAGGCCCTACCTGTGCACCAGATGTTGTAAGACTTTTGCACGATCAGATCACCTAAAGCAACACGAAAGAGTCCACAGATAATTTTCACGATTGTGTATACCTAGAATTCTCTGTAAAACTTTTTTTTGGTACTCAGCACTGTGCTAGCATATAGTGGATTTGTAAAGTTTTTCATTTTCTTCCCTAAAGCACACAAGGAAAATATGTATGTATTTTCATATAGAAACTGGATAATACAAAATGGAATAAATAAAATCAGAAGTTCTCTTCATTCACTCTCCTCTATAGAGTAACTGCTTTTTGTCAGTGTGCTGTAAGCCCTTCTAGATCTTTCTCTGCATTGGCCACTGTGTGTGCACTTATAAAAATGTATTTAGCCAGGTGTGGTGGTGCATGCCTATAATCCCAGCAGCTTGAGAGGCTGAGGCAAACAAACAAACAAAAAACCCAAATATATTGTGAAAACTATCAATTCCTACAATAGATCAAAACCAACATGGAAATTGAACATGGTGGTACTTGTAACCCTAGCAACTCAAGAGGCTAAGACAGGAGGATTGCAAGTTCAGCCTCAGAAATTTAAAAACACTGTCTCAAAAAGGACTAGGGATGTGGCTCAGTGATAAAGTACCCCTGGGTTTAGTCTCTAGTACCAACAAAACCGATCAATATGGAGCCAGAAAGTGAGAAGGGTGGGTAGTCTCATATTTGTATGTCTGAAAACTGTGACACTTTCTGAAGTTCATTATGCAAAAATGCTTTTGATAATAGTATTAAAAGAATTCTGACAGCACACACACACAATCAATAAAAAGTTGCTTTTTTCCAGCAATATGAATGTTGCCAATTAGTAATTTTCAGCTTCAGCTCTTTCAATGAGCCTCTGCAGCTAATGAACATTGTCTCTGGACAGATTAAATGAAAACCTCCCCCATTTTTTTTCTTTTTTTTTTAATATTTATTTTTTAGTTTTAGGTGGACACAATATCTTAATTTTTTACGTATGTGGTGCTGAGGATCGAACCCAGTGCCTCACACATGCTAGGTGAGCACTCTACCACTGAGCCACAACCCCAGCCCCATATGAACCCTTTTTTTACCTTTAAAAGTTTCCTTTGCCCTAGCTCCCCTCCTTTAAAAAAAATTATAGATGGACACAATACCTTTATTTATTTTTATGTGGTGCTGAGGATCAAACCCAGTGCCTCACACATGCTAGGCGAGCACTCTAGCACTAAGCCCCTGCCCCAGCTATGCCCTAGCTTCCTTGGATACGCTTATCTGTCATAACACACATATATCCTGGATTATAATTGCCTGCTCATTTCCAACTAGACTCATTTTTCTTTAGAATCTCTTCTGCTACTCAGGGTGACATAATGTGGTGCCAGAAGTAGGATCCAAAGCGAGATCCTCTTTGAAAGAATCTGCAGCCCTTGGATTTGAGTGTGGTACCCACTTGAGGCCTGTGTGATTTCCTCTTCCTTGGCTCACCTTTTCTGCCCCACGTGTCTTCTCAGGATGAGCTGCTGCTTTTTGGTAGAAATTCCATGCCTTTATTTGGAATCTGGTTTGAATAAAACTGCCTTAATAAAGGAACTTGCAACCCTTCTGGGACTATAAAGGATTGATTTTTCCTGGCAAGTTCGATCCTCAGCACCACATAAAAAGACAGTGCATCTTACTGATTCTGATAAGTACTCTGGTTTACACCTCTGTAAATGGTTTTTCTCTTTTCCTTATTTTTTCTTTTTCTGTGTATGTGTGTGTATGAACATCTTTAAAGAGCTAAAATAAACCAGGTGAGGTAGTCCACGCCTATAATCCCAGCAGCTCAGAAGGCTGAGGCAGGAGGATTGCAAGTTGAAGGACAACTCCAGCAACTTAATGAGACTCCGTCTCAAAAAATAAATAAATAAAAATTAAAAAATTTTTAAAAGGCTGGGGATGCAGCTTAGTAGTAAAGCACCGCTGGTTTCAAACAGCAAGATTAACTGGGACCATTGAATTTTCTTTTGCTCTCAAGAGATGAATACAAAACAATGGGGTTTTCAATGGCTAAGGCTTGCCAGAACATTTTGCCTTTGGGGACTCCAGCTGGCTATGTGTTTAAACATCATTGCCTATTGTCATGCACACTTAACCAATGGACCCTTTACTCCAAGGATAATTTAGAGTTCAGATGACCTTTCATTCAAATTCCCTACGCTTGTTTTTTTTTTTTTTCTTAGAACTAAATTAGAAGACCACAGCTATAAGGTTAAATAATCTCAATTGGCACATTGAGGTTTCAAAATGCAATTAGAACTCAAAAAACTGCTCACTGGAGGCTGGGGATGTGGCTCAAGCGGTAGTGCACTAGGCTGGCATGCGTGCGGCCCGGGGTTCGATCCTCAGCATCACATACAAAGATGTTGTGTCCGCCAAAAACTAAAAATAAATATTAAAAAAAAAAAAATTCTCTCTCTCTCTCTTAAAAAAAAAAAACTGCTCACTGCAAATTACCATTTCCAAGCTGGCTGAGACTGGTCTCCTGACCCTCCTCCTCCTCCCCTTCTTACAATTCCTTTTGTCTTCATCCTTACCTGGATGAACTCCTTTCCCAAACTCCGCAGCTACAAACCCAGTTCTTTCTACAGCCACCAACTCAGTTTTTAATAAGTGAAATTTCTAGGAAATTTCCAATAGGGAGAAATGAAAAGATTAAAAAGGTGTTATTCTGGCATATTAAGGTAAAGACATTTGAAAAGTAGCAAGTGCAAAACAAACAAACAAACAAACAAAAAAAAACACCACCTCAATCTTTGCAATGATTCTTAAAAAGAGGATAAAATTCCCATGTGAAAGACTCAAGGAAAGACAGTGTCCTTCAAAGACAAAAAATTTAGATCAGGATAATATTGGATAAATTTTAGATAACTCTTATGTTTTTAAGCCTCCCCATATGATTTAGTCACTTCATCACAGTTTTTTGATCTTTGTCCAATCCAGTATATTTTAATTGACTCCTAACTGCTTCATGAGCATTTTCTTATTGCTTCTGCTGATATGTCCAAGCTGGGGTGATCTGTATTCTGTTCTTGCAGAAGCCTGGATTGATAATTGTTCCTGAGATTTTTTTTTTTTTTAACCCATCTTTCCCTGTTGACTGGGTTCTCCAAGATCTATTCTTTGAGTTCTGTTTTGACTTCCATCCAACACCCTGCTTGTGTAGTATCTCCGTGATGGAAAGTTCTAGGTAAAGTCAAGGATGTGATCTATCCCACTCATTTCCTAAGGGGCACTTTGAAAAGCACATTCTTTCTGGAGTCCTAAAAGGGGAGCAGACCACAAAGCCCCAGTGCTGCAATTTTCCCTGCAACATTTGAGATTCTTCTGGATTCCGTCTACTGTCTCCTCCAGAGACACCAGTGTTCAATCCCTAAGTCTTTGAGAGATCAAAATGGCATTCTGAAAAAAAAAAAATTAATGTTAATTTAATGAAATATGAAATAATGTATATAAGTTATAGTTGCAGACATTAAAAATGAATACATGCAAAAATCCATCACCCTGTATCATGCAATCAGGTGCTAAGATGGCCAATTCAGATAATGCACCAAATGAAATGATAATCAGACGGCGCCCAGTGGTGCATACCTGTAATCTCAGCGGCTCAGGAGGCTGAAGCAGGAGGATAGCAAATTCAAAGCCAGCCTCAGCAACTTAGTGAGGCACTTAGCAACCCAGCAAGACCCTGCCTCTAATAAAACGCAAAAAAGGAGATGGTTTGGTGGTTAAGTGTCCCTGGGTTCAATTCCCAGTACCAAAAAAAAAAAAAAAGGGAGGGGGGGAACCCAGTTGATAATCAGCCCTTTACTTAGGGCTACACAGTAAGAAATAAAAAGAGTGACGGGCTCTCTGAGATTTTGTCTTTCCCTATGGAAAGATTTAAGGTAGAATTATCTAATTATCTTCAGGCCCCTGAACAAAAGGCTCCTCCTCCTCCTGCCTTTTAAAGAAAAGGGTTAGTTGGGGAAGGAAGAGAAAGGGATAAAAGTGGAAAAGTAATGAATCAGATGAGAGAAAGCCTTAGCCCAGGCTCCTATGTGAGCTTTCCATTGCTATGACAAAATAACTGAGATAAGAACCTCAAAGGAGGAAAGATTTATTTTGGCTGCATTTCAGGTTTTAGTTCATGATTGCTTGGCCCTGTTGCTCTTGGGCCTGTGGCAGCACAGTGCATCACGGAGCAAGCATATGACAGTGGAGGCTTGTTCACCCCACTGTGAACAGGAAGCAAAGAGAGAAATTGGAAGAGGCTAGGGTCCCAATATCCCCTTCAAGGGCACCCCCTCAGTGACCTAACTTCCTTCCATTTGGGGACATTCAAAATTCAAACTCTAGAAGGTCCCTAAGGACTTCTGAACAAAAGGCTCTTACCTTTTAAAGAAAATATTTTTGCAGATATTCATTTTTATACTTTGTACATTATTTCATGTTTCAAAAATAACATTAAAATATTTTTTTCAGACTGCTGAGATCTGAATGGAGGAACTTGGGAATGGTAGGCCCATGGTGGGGGATACAGGACAGTTCTCTGGGTGGCCTTGAACTGACCTAATCTGTCCCCCTTGCAGTTCATAACTATAAAATGTGCTAGGAATGCAACATCCTCAGATACAGGGAAATGGGTTAGATAGAGCAGGCTCTGTCACAGCATACCCTAGGAACAGGCTATACCTCAACACATTAGCCCAGCAAATCACTTGACTCCAGGGTATGAAATCCAGGATGGGCCATATTCCAAGATGCCTTGACTACAGTGCAAGTGGGCCACATGTGGTAGATATTCTGCCCACCCAGACATCTTTCCCAAGACTTTGATGATCAATTAGCAATGATTCCTAGGCTTCTCTTGTCCTTTTCTGCCTTTTTTTTTTTTTAAATTGTGGTGTGGGGGATTGAACCCAAGGTCTTGTGCATGCAAGACAAACACTCTACTAACTGAACTATATCCCCAGCCCCCTTGCTGCCTATTTTTCAGTAATACATTTTGCTTCATATAATTTGTAGGTAGGTGGGTTCAGTTTCACTGGATTTAGTCAAGTTGGTAACCAGTGCACAGTGAACCTGTCATAGTTGGGACACTGAGCCCTTGGCTGCAGCTTCCCTCAGAAAATAAATCTGGTGTGGGGAAAGCGTAAGGCTTGCCCCAGGTAGTCTTATAATTACCTATGGTTGGGCTTAAAAGATCACACACATGATTTTGGCCTGGAACTGAACTCTTCAGCTCCATCCCTTGATCTTTCAAGATATGAGCAAAAATTCCGAGGATACCCTATCATGGCCTCGAATGAGCCTGATGTTGAGGGGTTACGACCATAATTGGTTAATCAGTCTAAGGCAATATAGCATACCAAGGCCATGGTCAAAGTTTTTCTAAGGAGGAAAAGGAGGTCTGCCTGAAGAAAGGAATGTAGTAATGAGCTCCAACTGCTGCCAAGCAAGGGAGAGGTCCTATCGCTCATTCAAGTCTGCTCTAGAGACCAGCGTCTTAATGGATTTCTGGTTTGCCAATTCCATTGATCCGGGTGTTGGCAACTGCAGACTCTTCCTGGGATGGTGAACAGGAAGGCACGAGCTATGTGGTAAGTCAGCACTACTCAAGCCAAGAAGTTAGGGCTGGTATATTATGCCTCCAAAGGGACAATAGGAGTGGTATCCTTAATAATCTCAGTGTGTAAAGGGCAGGCAATGTACCACCTTTTCTAACTGAATGACCCTGACAAAATAACAATGTATTTGGTTGGAGTAAGGAAGACAACCACTACCATGTTGGCCAAAATAGCCCTAATAGTATATCCCATATCCCCTGTCCATTCTGGTTACCCCATCTCAACAGGAGACAGTTGGCATTTGGGGAGGTGTTTTGTTTCTGCAGAACACAGTTGTGGCAATGTATCACGTCCACATGAATAAGATCAGAACATTTGAGGTACGAGAAAGCCTTACCAAGCCAATACAATGGCTCAAAGGGTAAGTATCTCTTTAGGAATTTATTTGATTCAAAAGCCAAACAATGAGCTGGCGTTGTAACTCCGTGGTACAGCACTTGCCTAGCATGTGTGAAGAACTGGGCTCAATTCTCAGCACCAATATAAATTAAAAAAAATAAATAAATAAAAATTCATTGATAGAAAAAAAAAAAAAAGCCAAACAGTGGTGCACACCTGTAATCCCAGCGGTTTGGGAGGCTGAGGCAGGAGGATCTAGAGTTCAAAGCCAGCCTCAGCAATTTAGTGAGGCCTGCCTAAGCAACTCAGCAAGGCCCTGTATCTAAATAAAATATAAAAAAGGGCTGGAGATGTGGTTAAGTGCCTCTGGGTTCAATCTCTAGTACCAAAAAAAAAAAAAAAAAAAGCCAAACAGTGCCTCTGGCACAGCAGTGTTCTGACATAGACTCCAATCCATAAGCTGGGAGGTTGCTGAGACCTGTAAACAATGTGGATCCATAGCCCGCAGCGGGAGGGGCCCCCTCGTAATCTAGTAGATTCATACCATGAAAAACTTCACAGGGGGTTATGTGAGAGCACTAGTAGTCAAATATGTCCACAAACCACTCACTGGCCCTCTTTTCTATTTATTCATGGTAGACCTGCCAAAAGCTAAATGTCTCTACAAAGAGATGTGATGCCCTTTCCTAGAATACACCCAGGAATTTCCCTGGATACTAGGTCCTGTGCCTTGGTTGTGTTAATGGCCTATTCATGTTGTCTGTGGGACAACAGAGGAACCTCGGTTTGGTTTTTCCGGTGTAACTTTTAATCACAGTTTATTTTTGAAAGGCAAGAGGTCCAGGTAAGATTGGTGAGCTCTCTGTTTCATTTTCAAGTTCACTGGAAGGAGATCTTGGCCAAGATCCCTTAGTCCTTGTTGGCAGTACCCTTTCCTGGACCTATAGGAGGGCATCATCAATATGATAGGTTGAGGACTTTTTCCAGATCATATTGATGATAGAGACCCAGAGAATTTAGGTGACCTTGTAGGACAGTAGAGGTGTATTACAGCAAAACCCACACAAAGGAAAGTTGATCATAATCACCTGGATACAAGGTGGTATTGAAAAGGGCAATTGTGATATCAGTTTTTACATTCTATGTTTCCTTAATTTGGTCAGTAGCCTCTGTGACAATCCCCATATCAGGTTTCACCAGTACCACGGGGAGGACAGTGGCATAGGCTTTCTATAATCAATGGTAAATCTCCAGATACCAGCCAGACAGGGCTATTGAAAGGAAAAACAGTCTCATGAAGAATTTAGCCTCCTTGAAATGGGCAATGTGGGCCATTATTTATTTTTCTCCCTTAAGCAGCCACTATTGCATTTGGAAGACAATGGTTTCTGAGTGGGAGTATGCATGCCAATACAACTATAACAATAAAATATTCACAGGCTGTGGTTGTGGCTTCATGGTTGAAAAATTGCCTTAAGTAGAAGGCCCTGGGTTCAATTCCCAGCCCTGCAAAAATAAGAATAAAAAATAAAATAATAATAATATATTCAGGAGACTGGAGGAGGATGGATCAAGCTCAGGAGACTGTGGGAAGGCTTTGGGAAACACCTGAGTATGTGGAAATTCCAGTGCCTGGTACCCAGGACCAAATCCATATCCCCCCAACTTCTGGTACCTTGGTTGTTCCAATCCTAGGCACCCACCATATCCACCACTTTCAATCCAGCCTTTCCTCCTTGCCTCTGTCCCACTGCCTCAAAAGCTCCCCAAGGATGCCAGGTTTTCCTCCAGGTGGGTCCCCTTATCCTGTGCCATGGCCAATATATCCAGGACACCAACCCTCAGGTCCCCACCCTCTTCCATACCCACCGCCGGCCCCTGATATGCCTCCTGTGAACCCCATGGCTCCCAGCATGGTAGGCCCAGGAATGACAATGGACAAGAAGATGTGGAAGAAAATGAAGAAAGCTCATAAAAAGATGCACAAACACCAAGCACTCCTCCTCTTCCTCCTCCTCTTCCAGCAGTAACTCTGACTGAATATAGGGTCTGGACCCTCCCCCTCAAGTCTCCCCAGTTCTGCTCTCCTGTCAAGCTTCAGCAACTGTGTTGTACTGGGGGGATTTAGCCCATGTGCCCCTCCATCCTGCCCCCATCTGAGCCTCACCCGAATGGCTAGGGAAGATGGGAAGAGGATTGTGATGAGCTAGCAAGGGCAGCCTTCTTTCTTTTAGGTAGATCTTATAGTTGAAGAGTTTAGCAGGGAAGCTGTTTTTCAAAGATGGCAAGACCTCTGAGCTAAATGCTGAAGACAAGTTTAAGTTCTGTAAAATGTGATCTTTTAAAACTTCCTTTTGTTGAGTCTGGGGTTGTGGCTCAGTGGTGGTTCACTTACCTCACATGTGTGAGGCACTGCGTTGGATCCTCAGCACAAGAAAGAAAGAGAGAAAGAGAGGAAGAAAGAGAGGAAGAGAGGAAGAAAGAAAGAAAGAAAGAAAGAAAGAAGGAAAGAAATTGTGTCCTGCCGCAGTCTGGCTGGGCACAAAATCACGAGCCACTCAAGCAGAAACAAACTTTATTTCCAAAACTCCCTCGTCACGGCCTTCTCCCGGGACACACCACACCAACTGGAAATCCCTCCTCCGGAAATCCTTCCTCCTGCACTTCCCCAACCAATGGGAACCCTCGAGAGCTCCAAAGTAGCAGGCCAAGGCGGACAGCAGGGGTCTAATATCCAATTGAATACACATCTTAACATAACCATTATCATCTCAATAGCTTGCTGGCGTCACCTCTCAACCAAAATGCCATGCGTCATTCCTACTGGGCTATGGCTCTCAGCAGTGTCCATCTATAACTAAAAAAAATATTTTAAAAAAAGATCAATAGCAACCAAAACGAACAGGAATCCACAATAACCCCAAACAAAACTTTTCTACATGATAGACACATCTACACACTGAGGAAGTGGGTGAGAAACAAAGGAAATGTGAGATTGCACTTGGGTTTTACATTAAGTGCAACAACTATAAAAAGAAAAGATAATACAATTGTCCATCCTTATCCAGAGCTGATCTGCAGGACCATGAATTTTTAGACAAGGGGAGTCTATATTCCATTAATCTAAATATAAAAAATAGTAACATATCCTCCATCCATCCAAAAACCCTATTTTCCTCAAACTTCACTAAAACTTTTATATAACAATCTGCCAAGGATTTAACATTATATAAAGCACTAACCCCCCAATTTCATATTTATTTAAAACATAATGAATTCATTAATAGACATGGTAGTGTATAATACACAACGATATCGTGCAGTGGGGATGCCAATTACTTTCTCCTTTCACACCACAGCAAACATGCTGTGATTGCATTACTTCTGAGTCCAGTAAAGAGTCAACACAGCCCAGTGCTGTGGCAAACACCTGTAATCCCAGCAGCTCAGGAACCTGAGATAGGAGGATCGCAAGTTCAAAGCTAGCCTCAGCAAAAGCGAGGCACTAAGCAACTCAGTGAGACTCTGTCTCTAAAGAAAACACAAAATAGAGCTGGAGATATGGCTCAATGGTTGAATGCCCCTGAGTTCAATCCCCAGTGCCAAAAAAAAAGGTTAACACACAGTTGGCGCGTGGCACACGCCTGTAATCCCAGTAGCTTGGGCAGCTGAGGCAGGAGGATTGCAAGTTCAAGGCCAGTTGCAGCAATATAGTGAGACCCTCAGCAATGTAGGGAGACCATGTCTCAAAAAATAGAAAGGTCTGGGAAATATGGTTCTGTGGTAAAGCACCCCTGGGTTAAATCCCAGTATCTATTGTTGAAAGGTATTGAAATCTTTGAAAAGTGGGATCTTGTGGGAGGTCTTTGGGTCATTGGGAGCATTTCCTTCTAAGGGGATTCTGGGGCCCCAGTCCCTTTTGCTTCTAGTCATGAGGTGAGTGGTTTTGCTCTACTACATTTTCCTACCATGATGTGTTTCCTTGCTACAAGCCCAAAAGCAATGGGAGCAATTATGGACTGGAAACTCCAAAACTGAGCCAAAATAAACCTTTTTCCTTTATAAACTAATTGCGTTAGTTATTTCATTATTGTTTCTGACTAAAACAGAAATCAAATATAGACTTTAGTTAATAACGAACTATAGAAATGATCCCTGAAAGTATAGTCTTAGACTTTAGTTAATAAAACTTATCAATAGTGGGTTATTAATTATGTAGTGATGCTAAAAATAGGAGAAACCAAATGCAGAAGAAAACTCTCAATACTGTCTTCCCTATTTTTCTAAAACTTCTCTAAAAGTTTAAATAAAGTTTATTTAAGGGGGCTGGGATTGTGGCTCAGCGGTAGAGTGCTCGCCTAGCACAGGCGGGACCCGGGTTCATCCTCAGCATCACATAAAAATAAAGGCATTGTGTTGTGTCCATCTACACCTAAGAAATAAATGTTTAAAAAAAAGTTTATTTAAGTCCCCAAAAGAAAATAAAATAAGCCAGTAGGCCTAAGTATTTATCACAGCAACTGAGATAAACTCAACTAAAAGAAAAACCAACTTTCTCAAGATTATAGCATTGTTTCATAGCAAATGATTGCAAATGAGCTGAACATCTTTTAACAGAAGACTGATTAAATAAATATGGTATAGCCATAAAATGGAATTATATGCGTCAATATAAAAGATTCTAGTAGCTCTATATTTGCTGACATAAAACAATCTTGGAGATGTACCAATAAGTACAAACAGCAAGAGACCAATGGTGTGAATAATAAGCTAGTTATGTGCTGTAGGCAGAACAGGTCTGGGAGGCACAGAATGGAAAGTAGCACCATCCCCAGGGAGAGCCTTAGGAGGTGCAGGAGGAGTTTTCTCTTAATATTTTCTACCCTTTGAATTTTGTACTGTATGTATACATGCCCTATTTTTTAAAAAAGTCTTTTAATGAAGCAAAAAAAAAAAGAAGAAGAAAAGGAAAAGGAAGAAAGATGAGAGTCGAGCTGGTTTATGTTTTATCTTAACACTTAGCACAAGTCAGAGTGTGGTGCAGGACAGGAGGTGTGAGTCAGC
The DNA here is from genome assembly GCF_047511675.1 of Marmota flaviventris. Taxonomy (NCBI): domain Eukaryota; kingdom Metazoa; phylum Chordata; class Mammalia; order Rodentia; family Sciuridae; genus Marmota; species Marmota flaviventris. The sequence continues at coordinate 33,893,013 of NC_092507.1, read as the reverse complement.
AAGCAAGAACTGAATAAGTGTGTGGAGAATGAGCAGATGGATGGCGAAGAGGAGAGTTGGAGGAAAGGAGCATTATTTTATGTGCAGGAGAGGCCTAGATGTGCCAGTGTTTTCTTTTTCTTTTTTTTTTTGTGTGTGTAGGGACAGGGGTTACCAGGGTTTGAACTCAGGGGCACTCGACCACTGAACCACATCTCCAGCCCTATTTTGTATTTTATTTAGGGACAGGGTCTCACTGGGTTGCTTAGTTCTTGTCATTGCTGAGGCTGGCTTTGAACTCATGACCCTCCTGCCTCGGCCTTCCAAGCTGCTGGGACTACAGGTATGTGCCACTGTGCCTGAGCTGCGCTGGTATTTGTTTTTTTGTTTTTTTTTGCGGTGGTAGGGATCGAATCCAGGGTCTTGTGCATGCGAGGGAGGCACTCTACCAACTGAGCTATATTCCCAGCCCTGTGCCAGTATTTTCTAAGAGCCACTTTTACACACTATCCCTCTTATCCTTCCCCAACACACACACACACACACACACACACACACACATACACACACACACACACACATTCTACATCCACTTAGGGCTCTGTTCTAAAGGCATCTCCTCTCCCTATTTTCGCAGAACCTAATATTCCCTCTAAGAACTCTCTTTCACCAGTTATAATGGCACATGCCTGTAATCTCAGTGGTTCGGGAGGCTGATGCTGGAGGATTGCAAGTTCAAAGCCAGGCTCAGCGATTTAGCAAGATCCTAAGCAACTAAGAGAGAATCTGTATAAATAAAAAAATAAAAAGGGCTGGAATGAGGCTGGGGTTATAGCTCAGCGGTAGAGTGCTGGCCTCATATGTGTGAGACCCTGGGTTCTATCCTCAGCACCATATAAAAATAAATAAGTGAAATACAGGTATTGTGTCCAATTACAACTAAAAAAATAAATATATTCTTTTAAAAAAGGGCTGGAGATGTGACTCAGTGGTAAAGTACCTCTGGGTTCAATCCCTAGTAGCCTAATAAAACCAAACTGTCTCTCCAATGTGAAGGCTAGCTGAATTGCTACATGGGCCTAGGTGGAGGTGGGGGGCATCCTCCTTCCACAGGCAGCATCCAGGGAAGTTGCACAGGGAGGGCATTGCTGCATCCCCACAGTCCAAGCCTAGCAGCCTCCAGCATGTCTTGACAAAAACAGGATCATCATCATCATCACCCAATCCCTTGGGGGTCACCAGCAAGCCTGCTACCAGGGATCATGGCTAGAAGTTGGTTGGAGGTTGGGAGGGGACCTAGGGAATAGAGAAGTGAGGAGTTAACTCAAGTGCCTTGTCCCAGGCAGCACTCCTCACAACCCACTTGACTGTGCAGACCACTATCATCTTCCATCCATTCCACACGCAAGGCGACCATGATGGTTTCCCACATGCAGTTATAATCATCTGTCTCTGGTTTGGCTTTTCCCGCATTTCACCCAGAGCTCTGAGAGGAGCTGAGATCCAGCTGACCGTTTGACCATTGTCTCCCCAGCACTGAAACCCTTGGGCAACAATAGACTTCCAGCACATTTTTGATAAATGAATGAGAATAAACAAAATGAGAGATTGAACTCTGTGGAGGCTCAATGTCCCAAACATCTTTGCAAAGACATTTCCCTTTTGAGTTCTTATTTCCTGTTCTTAACTACCCTCCTGTACTCTCTGGAACTCTTGCTCCATGATTTGGGAACTCCCCTGCATCCCCTACTTCTTCTAAGGGGGTCCCTCCTCTACCCTCCTTGCCACCCTGCCACATGGCTGCCTTGTGAGGACCTCTCTTTCTCTCCACCCCTCTCCTGTTTCTGGATCTCTCACCATGACATTGCTTACATGTTATCCTCCTCTTCCTCACCCTTCTGCTCCTGGTCACGGTTCTCTACTCACCTCCCCGGTCACCTGAACTCATTGCCATAAGAATTTGTCCACCTGCCTCATGTAATTTCTCTATCCAACTTCTAGCCATGGTTCTGGGTACCATCCAGGGATGAACCAAATGATACCGAGCTCCTCCACATTTCCTAAAACCTTCACCTCCAGGGCAGCACAGCCAACTAATTCTATGGACATATCCTGAATTTTATCATCATTTGAAACTATTCTACTTACAAAAGCACCCACTCACCATTCCTCATCTCACCAGCCTCACTCATTTGTTCTTAATTTTTTAAAAAAAAAAATTTCATAATTGTAGATGAACAGAATGTCTTTATTTGCTTATTTTTGAATGTGGTGCTAAGGATCGAATCTAGTGTCTCACATGTGCTAGGTAAGCACTCTGCCACTGAGCCACAGCTCCAGCCCCTCATTTGTTCTTAATATACCAGTGCTCTGACTTCATCAGCACCTCCAATCCATTGGTAGCTCTCCTCAGTCCCTATCCTTCAGCCCCCTCAGGACTTCACATGACCTTTTTTTTTTTTTTTTTGAGACAGGGTCTCATCAAGTCACCTAGGGCCTTGCTAAATTGCTGAGGCTGACCTCAAACTTGTGATCTTCCTGCCTCAGCCTCCAGAGTTGCTAGTTTTACAGGTGTGCACCAATGCACCTGGCAGTCATAATTTATTTTTGAAAGCCAAGAGGTCCAGGTAAGAGTGGTGGGGCTCTCTGATTCATCTTCAGGTTCAATCCCCAATACCAAAAGAAGAAAAGAAGAGGGACTAGGAAAGAAAGACTAGGTAAACTACCACTAGAAAGAACAAGGCAGAATAATTCAGGACTGGGATAGTTTTGTTTCCACTTGCCAAAGGCAAAGACATAATATACAGAACATTGGGCATAATACTTGGGATATTGCCTTAGTAGTAGTGCAGTAGTTGAAAAGAAAAAGGTAGCTCTGGGCCTGTCTTTTTTTTTTTTTTCAATATATTTTTTTTAGTTGTAGTTGGACACAATACCTTTATTTTATTTATTTTTATGTGGAGCTGAGGATCAAACCCAGAGTCTCACACATTCTAGGCAAATGCTATACTGCTGAGCCACAACCCCAGCCCCTGGGCCTATCTTTTAAAAAAACTTAAAAGCTTGAAAGGGATTCAACTAGATCCAAAAAAGAAAATTCATGCCAGAAAATAAAAAGCAAAATAAGACAATTTAAAGAATTAGAATTAAATATGGCAACCAACAATGTAAATTCATAATTTCTGGTATCTAGTAAAAAAATTGGCTATGTAAAGTAATAGGAAAATAAGAACAATTACCAGTAAAAAAAAATTAATCAATAGGAACCCCAGAATGTCAAATGTAATGGAGCTAGCATCTGAGGACATTAAAACAGAGTATATATCTTTCTACATTCAAGAAGGTAAAGGGGAAACATGAGAATTAGGAGAAAACTAGAAGATATTTTTAGGAATATCCAAATGGAATGTCTAGAGATGAAAAATTTAACATCTGAAGTGGAAAACATACTGGTTCAAACTAGCAGCAATTAGACACTGCAGAAGGAAAGATCAATGAAATTGAGGATCTCTAAAACGCAGCAGGGAAAAAAAAAGAGAGAAAAAAGATTGAACATAGAATGAACATCAGTGACCTATAGGACAATATGGAGCAGTCTACCCTTTGGGTGGATTGTATCAAAAGGTGAGGAAGGCTTGGTGGAGCATACCTATAGCCCCAGCTACTCTGGAGGCTGAGATGAAAGGATCACTTGAGCCCACAAGTTCAATGAGACCATCTTGAGCAAAATAGTGAGACTCATTCTCAAAAAAACAGCAAACAAACAAAAGGGCCAGGAGTGTCCCTCAGTGGTAGAGTGCTTGCCCAGCACACGGCATTCTGGGTTCATCCCCAGCATGACCAAAAAAAAAAAAAGTAAAATTTTTTTCTAAATCTTACTGACTATAAACCGTCAGATTAAAGAAATTCAATGGAGAGAATAAACAAAGTAAAAATCTTACAAAACCAATCACTTTATTGTTCAGGAATATATATATAGCATATATACGTATAGTTATGTATGGATATATGATTAAAAATAATAGCAGGGATGAAGGACTAACACAGATCTCAAATGTACTAGTTAACTCTTTTTCTCAAGTATTTACCCTTTTTCCCAAAGGCTAAATACTCATCATTCTTTAAATTGCACACATATGAAATATTTTTTCATGTACGATAGACACCACAATAGAAAATAAGCGCATCCATTCTTCTTCTCATAACATAAGACATTCTAATAACACCCCTCCTCTACTAGGTCATGACCTCTACAGGGGCAGGAGCTCATTTGGGGCACCACTGTCCACTCTGGTTTCTTCCCACATCCATTCCTCAGCAAGTGATGGGTCACCAACCAGGCCTTCCCTCCTGCATCCCTACAAGCAATCTGGCCCTCCCCAAAGTTGTGTTTAAGCAAAGGGGTAGTCAGACAGGCTTTCTGGAGGGAGGTGACCCTTGAACCCAAGAGTGTAATATTAGAACACCCTTGTGTCAATAAACCAAGCTGGTGAATAAAGAGGGAAGAATATCCCTGGAAGAGATATTCTGGCAGTTGCTCCTAATACAGAGAGCACCAGGCTTTGCAGACCCATGGGTGAGGAACGTGCACACAACTGAAGGATGTATCAGGGAAGACTTCTCAGGTTCACAATTCAGACCCAAAGCTTTCAAGGAGGTTAGTTAGCCTTGCCTCCCATTAACTAGACGCAAACCCTTGGTCATGCTCTGTGCTGAGCTCTAAGGGTTCAGAGGTACAGAGGCATGCTGTCTCCATAGTGGAACAGAAAGATCATGGACGAAACTTCTGAAAGTGTTTAGTGCTGTCAAGGAGAGAATCAGGACCTCTGTAGGTTCAAGCGTTCTGATACACAGAAGTCCTGCAGACTTGGCTGTGCTGGCCCCCTGCCCTCCCACCCCTGTACCGACCCTATCCTGTCTGGCTGCCTTCGACTGAGCCACTGATGGCGCTAGCATACCTGGGGTGGGCCTCTAGATGCTCTTTACCCAAATTCAGAATGTGCATATTTAACAAAAGGCAGATGGAGCTCACTTTCTTATAAAGGGTACAATGTGAGGAAATTGAGTAATTTCACAATAAAGAAACCTAACAAGCACTACCTCAGCCAGGTGACCAAGGGTAACAGGGATAAGTAATGTTAGCACCCAATCGCTGGCTGCAAGGACTGAGGGCTAGGGGCTTCTCTTCCTCATGGCCACAGTTACCTAGGTGCCCCCTAGATCAAGAAGGTCAGGAAATATATCTGATTCACCTCTGCACCATCACTTGGCAGTGGCTGGCTATACTCAGGCCAACACCTATGGAAGGCACCATCTTAGGGAAGAGATTCACCTCTGGCTGGGGTCCCAGCTCTGCCACTTGATAGCTTCATCAAGTTCCTTTCTTACTATTAGTTTACTGGTTAGTAAAATGGCCTGCTGAGTCCACAATAAGGTTCTAAACTACTGGACTGTTTCCAGGATAATCATTTCCCTCAACTCCAGGAGAGCAGGACAGGATTAGTTCCTACTTAATACTTGGTGATCCAGGTACCAAGTGGGGGAGAAGTGAACATGCCTGGGGTTTGTCCTTCTCTACCCCAGGCTAATGTCCTCCTCTTCTTCCACCCAACTCACCTAGAAAACAGAGCCTAAACCAAGAAGTAAATGCTGATATTTTATTTTGGAGGTACAAACCCAAGGCATTAGTGGTGAGAAAATGGAAGCAAGGCAGGGGTGAACGGTAGGTAATGCAGTGATTGCTTCCAAGCTGGACACTGCTTCATGACAAGCCTTGAAGAGGCCCAGCATGCATATGCCCTGCCTACTTGGGAATCTCCCCAGAGGCTTGGCTGTATGGGAGAAATAATGCCTTATAGCAATTCATGGAAGGGAGAGAAGGCAGAATTCATCCGCATGGCTTTCTCCTACTTCCCATTTCTCATTAGTCAAATCTTCCCCTTAGAGCATGAATTGCCCTACACTTCAAGGTTGCTGTGGGTGCATGGAATGCCAGACCCCATGCCCACAAGTTTGGAAGAGACAAACTCTAAGCATGTGGATGGTGAGCGACAAAAAGAATCCGATGCAGCTGGGTGTGGTGGCACATGCCTGTAATCCCAGCGGCTTGAGAGTTCAATGCCAGCCTCAGCAATTTAGCAAGGCCCTAAGCAACTCAGAATGTAGCTCTCAGTTTAAACGACCCTGGGTTCAAGCCCTGGTACCAAAAACAAAATAAAACAAACCGCCAAAAAAAAAAAAAAAAGAAGCAAAGAATCTGATGCCATACATATGACATGTCCAATACAGGCCAGTACGTCTTTCCCATTTTCCAGAAGGGGAAATAAGGTATAGTGATCACAGATTTTTCCTAAGGTCACATGGCTAGTGAGTGGAAAGCTCAGGATTTGAACATAGTCTGGCTCTGGAAACTGTGGAAGACCAAACCATGGATTTTATGTAGCAGCAAAGGAGAGTCACTAAAAGGTTTCAGGCCAGGGAGCGACTTGATAAAGAGCTTTTAAATAAAGCTCTCAATCTCCATTGTGCTCATCTTCCTGTCTGGCAAAACTTCAACAGTAGGTGTCCCCAGCGAGGCGAGGCCATTCAAGACAGGCTTTGAGGGATTTGAGGAAACTCTGATGGAGTCCAGAGCTTCATCTGGGCTTTGATGTTGCCTCTTAAACTTCATCTTCATCTAAGCTGCTCCTACCAAGAGATGAGTTGGTTGGAGGCAGGCAGCAACTGGGTAGAAAAACAAAACTGAGGAAGAGATAGACCTAAAGACCAGGAGCAAGAGGACCATCTGTTTGTCCACTGCTGATCTGCCCTGGCAGGGGCTGATGAATCCTTTGGTGTTGCCGGAGATGGTCAGATCTCATGAACTGTCGGCCACACTGATCACATGCATATGGTCGATACCTGGTGTGTATCCGCATATGTCGTCCAAGCTCATCAGAACGAAAAAAAGACCACGGGCAGCCTTCCCAGGTGCATCTATAAGGCTTCTCACCTGGGGAGTGACAAGGAGAGATGAAATTTAGTAGATGGAGTCAAAAGGTGGGATGGGAGAGATATAACTATGAACAAGAGCAGTCAAGATCAGGGAATCAAAAAGGAAGATTCAGGAAACCAGTGAGGGACAACAATGATCAGTGCCACTCCAGTCATCTTGGCAGTCATTCTGGATGGCAAGTTGGTGGGGTCAGTGTAGCTTGGGTCCAAGCTTGAAAGATGAAGGGTTAATCCTAAGAAATTACAAATCTGTGCTCCAGCACAGACCAAAAAAAGCCCAGACTCCTCTATCTCCTCCCCATCTGGTACCTCATTCACCTGTGTGTTTGCGCTGGTGACTCACAAGGTGCGAGCGCTTGGTATAGGCTTTTCCACAGTTCTTATACTGACAGCAATAAGGCCTTGAAAGGGGAGATTTCCTCCTGGGTGCTGCTTTCTGGCCACTGGAGTTCTCTGCTCTCCTTGGAGCCTGGATGGGCGGCTCAGGTAGGAAGAGGTCTTCCTGGCAGTCTAACTTGTCCCCAAGAGCATCAAGGGGGTCTAAGGTCGGCAAAGACTGGGACCTATCTGAGGGCATCACAAGGTCATAGGGATCTCTAGGCGGCAACATCTGAACCATGGAGGGAAGCACAGGCTGGGTCTCAGTGGAGGGCATGTTTGGGGCCCATAACATTTTAGGAGTTAAAGAGGGTCTGAGAGAAGGTAGTAATTGGGGATCAGAATAAGGCATTGTTGGGGCATTAGTGTGGGACATGGAGATGCCACTTGAATCTGGGACTGGCAGACTGTTGGGGGGTATCTTCAGATTTTCACTGAAGGTCCTGGCCATTCCTGGAATACTGGGCTCTCCTAAAGGCATCATCATCTGGGGCTCCTCGTACATCATCATCCCTGGCTGGGAGGGAGAGACTCCCTGACAGTAAGTCATCTGGGAAGGGACAAGAGCCGCTTGGGGGCAACAGTTCACAGAGTACTCAGGTAGTAACACATCGAACTGGGGCCCCACTTCACCCATATTCTGCACAGGTGCCTCAGCAGACACCAAAAAGGTCCCTAACATCTCTGTGCCCTGAGGACAGTGTTGAGTGTCTAGTGGGCTGTGGTTCCAAGAGGTGTGTATTCCGCCACTTCTGAAAGACAGAGACATATCCAAGATGGACATTGCTCTCTCGTTATCCTAGGAGAGAGAGAGAGAAAAAAAAAAAAAAAGATGAACTTCCACTTTCACATGTCTCTCCTTCCCATCCCAAGATCCCATTCTAATCCAAGCTTCCATCATCTTTGGTCTGAATTAACCCACTTCCAGACTATTCTCTGGCTTGAGCTACGAAGCAGGTCTTGTTGACAGGAGGAGCACGACGGAGCCTAGGTGTAAGCTGTGCCACTCTTCCTGTTGGCATGTTTGTTTTTTATTTCATACAAAGCAACAAAAAGAAAACAAGATGTTCCATGTTAAGCTACCTTCAGTAAAACTCTGAAAACACACTCAAATTCCAGATTATATGTATGAAGGTGAAAATATCTCAAACCAGCAGAATAAGTGCAGAAATCCTCAAAGACATCAAGAATGTAGGCTTCAGATGGATCCTGACTTCACCATTTGCAAATATTTATCTATAGAAAAGGGATTCCCGAGTAGCGACTGCATGAACAGATCTGACATCAAAGAGAAGTTATGTCCAGGCACCATGGCACATGCCTAATCCCAGTGACTATGGAGGTGAGGGTAGAAGGATCACAAGCTGGAGGCCATCTACTGACTTAGAGAGTCCTGTCTCAAAACATCACCAGATTCCTTATTAGAAACCATGTACACCAAAAGACAGGGGTTGGATGTATTAAAAGTGCTAAAGGGAAAAACTACCAATCAAGAATCTTATATCTGGCAAATCTGCCTCTTTCAAAAATGGATATTAAGCCCGGCACAGTGGTGCATATCTGTAATCCCAGTGACTCAGGAGGCTGAGGCTGGAGGATCACGAGTTCAAAGCCGGCCTCAGCAAAGGCAAAACACTAAGTAACTCAGTGAGACCCCGTCTCTAAATAAATAAAATACAAATTAGGGCTGGGGATGTGGCTCAGTGGTCAAGTGTCCTTGAGTTCAATCCCAAGTCCCCGAAAATGGATATTAAGATATTCCCAGAGAAACAAAAACTGACAGATCATTCCAACTTGACCTGCCCTGCAAGAAACGAATGGCAGCTAGGCGCTGTGGAGCATGCCTATAATCCCAGCAGCTTTGGAGGCTGAGGCAGGAGGATCACAAATTCAAAGCGATCCTCAGAAATGGTGAGGTACTAAGCAACTCAATGAGACCGTCTTTAAATAAAATACAAAATAGGGATAAGGATGTGGCTTAGTGGCTGAATGCCCCTGAGCTCAATCCCTAGTACCAAAAAAAAAAAAAAAAAAAGAAAGAAATGCTAATGACAGTCTTTCAAGTAAAAATGAAAGGATACAGGACAACAGTAGTTTGAAGCCATATAGAGAAATTTATCATAAAGATCTCTGTGAAACGTAAATACAAGGACAATTTTAAAAAGTAAGATTATTATAACTTTGATTTTAACTCTGTTTTTTGTTTTCTACATAATTTAAGATACTAATGCATAAAAATTATGAACCTGTATTTCTGAGCATACAATGAATAAAAATGTAATGCTATAAAACTATGTTAAGCTATTGAAGTTAAGCTGGTATAAATTCAAATTACTGTTATAACTTTAGAATATCAAGTGTAATCCTTATGGGAACAACAAATAGTTACAGAGATACAAAAGAAAATGAGGAAACTGTATAAGTTTCACTACAGGGAAAAAAATAAATAAGTAAGACATAATGGTGAAGATGAGGGATAAAAAAAATCAAAGAATTAAATTTCTCCTTGTCAGTAAATATTTTAAATGTGATTTTACTCTTCAATCTAAATGTAAATGGATTATACTCTCAAAAGACAAATTGGCCAAAAGGACTTTTAAAAACATGATGTATTTTGTTTATAAGACACTCAATTTAGGAGTGGGGATGAAGATCTGTGGTAGAGTGCTTGGTTAGCATGTGTGAGGCCCAAGGTTCAATCCCTAGCACCACAAAAAAGAAAAAACTCAATTTAGATACAAAGGCCAAAGACACAAATAGGTTGAAAGCAAAAGAGAAGATACTCCATGCAACAGCAAACAGTAAAAACTGGAGGAGGCTACACGAACCAACTTTAAATTAAAGAAAAAATTACAAGAGACAAAAGACATATATTAGTAAAGGGCCCAATTCAGCAAGATAAAACAATCGTAAACATTTAGGTACCTAATAATAGACCATCAAAATATATGAGGCAAAGCTGGTTGTGATGGTACACAGCTATTAATTCCAGCAACTGGGGAGGCTGAGACTGGAGAATTGCAAATTTGAGGCCAGCATGGGCAATTTAGTGAGACTGTGTGTCAAAAAATAAAAATAAAAAGGGCTGTGGATGTTGCTTGGTAATTAAGCAACCCTGGGTTCAATCCCCGGAACCAAAAAGTGGTGCGTGTAATTCCAGCTCCCAGAGGCTGCAGCAGGAAGGTTATAAAATGGAGACCAGCCTATAACTCTATCTCAAAATAAAACTTTAATAAAAGGACCAGAATGTAGCTCAGTGGTACAGTGTATGCCTAGCATGTAGGAGGCCCTGGGTTGAATTCCCAGTACAAAAAAAACAAAACAAAACAAAAAAAAAAAAAAAAAAAAAAAACAGTGTGTCAAATAAGAAATCACAAGGAAAATTGGAAAATACTTAAGAGTCCAATTGTTTTAGTCAGCTTTCTGCTTCTGTAACTACAAGACCTAACAAGAACAATTTTAGAGGAGGAAAGTTTTATTTGGAGCCTCATAGTTTCGAGGTCTCAGTCCATAGGCAGCCAGCTCCATTTCTTGGGGCAGAAGGTGAGAAAGAACATTATGGCAGAGAGAAGCAGCTCACATGATCAGAAGGTAGAGAGAGGTCTCCATTGCCAGATACAAAATATATATACACAAGCCCAATGCCTACCCACTCCAGCTACACTGGACCTACCTTCAGCCATCACACAGCTAATCCCATCAGAGGATTAATTCACTCAGTTTAAGGCTTTTCATAACCCAATCATTTCCTCTCTGAATGTTCTTGCATTGTCTCACCCGTGAGCTTTTGAGAACACCTAATATCTAAACCATAACATCAATGAAGATAAAAACAGAACATACCCAAACTTAGAGAATACAGCCAAAGCAGTGATGAGGGGGAAAGAACAGCTGTAAATGTGAATAGATAAGTTGGTTCTTAGGAAAGATTAACAAACTTGCCAAACCTTTAGCTAGACTAAGGAAAAACAGAAGATTTAAATTACAAGTTAAGATATGAAAAAAGGAGGCATTATCAATCCTACACAATAAAAAGGGTTATCATAGAGTACCATGAACAATGCTACACCAACAAACTGGATAATCAGGAGGAAATATACAAATTCCTAGAAACACAAAACTATCAAGACTAAATCAAATAAACTGAAAATCCATAAAATCTAATAACAAGATTAAGTCACTAATCAGAAGCCTCCAAGACAAAGAAAAGCCCTTGACTTGATGGTTTTACTGGTGAATTTTACCAAACACTAAAAAACAAAACAAAAAACATGTACACACACACATATAACAACTCAAAATGGAGCAAGACCTAAAGGCAAGAGATTAAAACTACAAAACTCTTAGAAGAAGAGTGGATTTAGGAGGACCACCATCACCCCGCCCCGACCCCAAGGCTGGGGAGGGGCTGTCCCTGTGGCTCAGCTCCAGGTGCTGGGTTGGATCCTCAGCACTACATAAAAATAAATAAATAAAATAAAGGTATTGTGTCCAACTACAACTAAAAAAAACCTCTTAGAAGAAAATGGGATAAAGCTTCATGACATCAGATTGCTCAGTGATTTCTTAGATATGATAAAGACACAGGCAACAGAATAAAAACTGACAAAGTAGCTCCATGAGAATTAAAAAAAATTTGTGAATCAAAAAGAAAAACTGATGGGTGGAGTTTGTGGCTCAGTGGTAGAGTGATTGCCTAGCACATGTGAGGGACATAAAAAATAAATAAGTAAATATAATAAAGGTATTGTGTCCATCTTCAACTAAAAAGATAAATTTTTTAAAAAGATGAAACAAACACACACACATACAATTAAATTTAAAAACTGTTTTTTTTGCAAAGAACATTACTAACAGAATTAAAAGAAAACTCACAAAATAGAGAATATACTTGCAAAATATGTCTATATATGGAGTACTGGAATGGATCTGCACCATGTACAGCCAGAGGAATGAGAAGTTACGCTCCATTTGTGTACAATATGACAAAATGCATTCTACTGTCATGTATAACTAATTAGGAAAATTTTTTTAAAATACTGTATGGAGAACTCCGGAAACTGAATAACAAAACAAAAAACAAACAATCCAAACTCAAATGAAAATAACAATTGCTAAATGATTCCAGTTAAGTCCTACTTTACAGTAGAAGAATATAATCTAATGAATTTGGAAGGAATGCTGGGACTGCCATTATTTTGCAACTCCCTGATGAAATTTCTGATGGAGAAAAAAATTAAAATTTGGTATTAAAATCAGTAAGCAAACCAGGCCCGGTGGCACACGCCTATAATCCCAGTGACTCAAAAGGCTGAAACAGGAGAGCAAGTTCAAGGCCAACCTCAGCAATTTAGTGAGGCCCTGGGCAACTTAAGGAGACCTTGCCTCAAAATAAAAAATAAAAAGGGCTGTGGCTTAGTAGTAAAGCACCCCCGGGGTTAAATCCTTAGTTTCTCCCCTCCCCCCCGCCAAAAAAAAACCCAATAAGTAAATGGCTGGTAGGAAACTGGACATTTGGGTACATACAGATTGGTAACATCACACAGATTGTTTTCTGACCATGGATAAAAGGTTAAGTTTGAATGTAGAGATCAATCTGTTTTTTTCTCCCCGGTTAAAAGGATTAGAAGTTTACAGCCAGCCTCAGCAACTTAGCAAAATCCTATCTCAAAATAAAATAATAAAAAGGGTTTGGGATGTGACTCAGTGGTTAAGTGACCTTAGGTTCAATCCCTAAAGTACCAAAGACAAACAAACAAACAAACAAACACTCTAGTTTCAAAGAGGCTCAAGGGACATAAACCAGATGCAGCATGTTGTCTTGAAATTAGATCCTGGTTTGGACATACCTGCTTTAAAGGGAAACTTAGAGAATTGTGAATAAGGATTGAATATAAGATGCTATAAAGAAAAATTAATTTTGACAGATTTGATCATGTTTTGGCCAGGATGGAAAAAAAAATTTTTAACTCTAGACCTAGGGTGATCTCATCTGCTTTATCCTCACTAAATACTCAGCAAACATGAGGTCAACACACAGTAAGCACCAGATAACATTGTTGGGTGTGTCTAGCATGCATGAAGCTTTGGGTTTAAACCTCAGTACCACAAATCTATTAGGTAGGTATTTCTGGGGGTACTCAGCCTTTTCCCCACTCCTACTCAAGAATAATCTTCTTTCACAAGTTTTAGAGTTGCCTAAACATAGCTTCATCACCCTATCATTCTCCCAAATTTTTCTTGGCTCCCATCTCTCCAGATCTGTCTTCACTAAATCTAATCAACATTTCTCTGACTCTTTGCTTGACCTCCCTGGAGCTTCCGAGATTATGTGCCATACTCTTCTTGAAATGTATCCTTCCCTTGGCCACCAACCCACTGATACACTTTTCTGGCTTTTCTCTTTCTCTACAATTTGGCCCCCTCCTCCAGTCTCCTGCAGATTGCCCTTACACCGTTCTCTCAGGGCATTCTCATGATAATGGGTCAATTTCTACTTACATTTCAATTATTCTTAAATCTAGCTTCAAGGAAGAACTCACCTGGGTTTTCCGCCTTCCTACAGCTTGATTCCATTTGGACAGCCCACGGGCACTTCAAACGGACAGCATCCAAAACTTATGATTATTCTTGCCCACCACTCCCTTCCCCCAAAATGCCCTATTAACCCTGTTCCATCTCATACTTTGCTTTTGGTACATGTTCGGCACAGATGCAATTATTTTTCTGATTTTTTTTTTTTTTTTTAATTCTAGGATGGTTGAATCTGCAGCTGCAGAACACTCTGATTCAGCCCACCTCCTCCAGGGCACTCTCAGAAATGCAAATCTAATTGGTAGATAAAGTTTAAACTCTCCTACCAATTTTGGAACAACCAACTCCATCCCAGAATGGCTTCAGGCTCTAGGCCTCCCACCCCAGGGCCACTCTTCCCATCACTCTCTGGGCCTCCATCTCAACACCCATCTTTCATTTCCTCTAAAGCGGAATCCAGTTCTTTAGTACCAGACCAAATCCTGACGTGTCTTCAACCTCCTAAGTGAGATCAAACACCTCTGTCCCTAGATCCAGAGTTTCTTTGTACTTCTTCATCGCAATTTGCATACTTATATTCTGCTAATTATTACTAACAAAGTGGCCTAGGCTAAGGATGTCGCTCAGTGGTGGAGGGCTTACCTAGCTCGAATGAGGTCCTGGGTTCCATACCCAGCACCATAAAAAAATTAAAATGAGGGCTGGGAATGTAGCTCAGTGGTAGTGTTTGCCTAGCATGCACAAGGCCTTGTGTTTGATTCCCAGTAACATAAAAAATAAACAATAAAATAAAGTAAAATAAAATGAGATGGTACAATCTTGCGTAAATAAATAAGTTTTTCCTTCCTGTCCTGTACGCTGACTTGCTAACTTTTATCTTTGCTTCCCAGTCTGCGGCCAGTTGCCTGGAACCCTTCTACCCGCAGAATCCAGCACAGGTTCCAATACCAGATGAATGTTAATGGAATAAATGTCCCCCATCACCCATCCCTCCCTTTCCTAACCCATCCTTCGGGCTGTAGCCACTCCTCTTTTGTTTGTAAACCACCACCCCACACGGATTTCTACTTCTCTCCACTTCATCCTTCATTCGCTTCCCCACCACTCCACCAACACCCCCCGGGCCAGCCCTTGGGCCCCCGCACCAGACTCACCAGGACCGGTTGGTGCGCAGTCTGCCACCGTTCAGCCTCGTGCTCCATGTCAACCAGGACCAGCTGCACCCTGGGACTGCGAGGGATCCAGACCCACTTCAGGCCAGGGCAGAAGCCAGACGCAGCAGCCGGCAGGCGTCCCAGCACCAGTACGCCACAATCGCTTGGTTGAGCTTCTACTTACCGCGCCGCGCCAGGGGGCGGGGTCACAGCCGCACGCATTGCCCCACCCACTCACCTGCCCCACCCACTCACCTGCCCCACCCACTCACCTGCCCCACCCACTCACCGGGGGCCCCACCCAGCCCAACTCCCAGCTGCCACCGTTGTTCAGGCTGCCCCAACGTAGGCAGGGTCCACAAGAGTTCTCAGATCTTTATTACTTAAAGTTATTACGTGTCCACACCACACACACACACACACACACACACACACACACACCCCTACACCTCCCAACCTTCAGTCTGAGCAACTCTGTCGATCCCAGGAGGTTCTGGGGACTTCGAGGTCTGAGACTCCAAGCCAGGCCTCCAGGGGGAAAGCTGGAGAAGGTGGCAGGGCCAGGTGTAGGGCCTCTGCAGGCAGGAGGGACACCACCCCACCAGACCCAACTTTTGGCCATAAGCTTTTGGAGGGCTGGATCTTTTCTGCTATTGCTGGGCCTTCCCTGTACAAATCAAGGAAGGTCCTCCAGGCAATTTATGTATTCTCTGTGTATCCTCTGTGTGTTGGGCCTTGTTTTTGAAACTAGGGAACTAGGGATACAATGATGACAAAGAACAAAGTCATTGCTCTCAGGGATTTCATCCTAAATGGGTAGACAAGCAATGAATAATAAAGGCCATAATTAACATGCTTTTGGACAGTGGTTTGGAGAGAACAAAACAGGAAATGTGAGTTGAGAACTAAATGCCTAAAAAGAACCAGCCATAGGAAAATGGACATTAGAAGAAGGAAATCAGGAAAGCCAGGTGGCTGCAGAGAAGTGAACAGAAGGGATGGGTGTGGCACGTGGGCAGAGGGATGCACAGGGCCTGCTTAGCTTTATTTCCCCAAAACCTAGGACAGGTTCAGGCACAAAAAGACATCGAATAAATGCAGGATGAATTAATCAATGGATGCAGTTGGCCAATATGAGAGGCTCTAAGGTAATGGAATTGACAGAACTTGTGCTGCTTTGGGCTGATGCTGGGGAAGACAAGGATTTACCCTAGTTCCTGGGAAGTGGCTGATGCCATTCTCCAAGATAAGGAGCACCAGAAGAGGGACAGATTCAAGACGTGTGCTGGTGATTAATTTATTTTTGAACGGGGTGGCTTGAGGTTTTCTATGAGATATTCAAATGGGAATGTCCAGGAAGCAGTTGGATGGGTTAGAAGCTTAGGAATCAAAGTCTGGGCAAGAGTTGTACATTTCAGACTCAAAACCATTTAGTATGAATAAGATAGCCCAGGAGAAGAGTGGAGAGAAGAGGCTAAGGACCAACTTCAGAGTACCTAGCACAGTGTCTGGCACATTGGAGATGATTACTAACTCTGTCAGATGAAGAGGTACACAAGTATAAAGCTTAAGTCTATGTCATGCCAAATCTAAGCTTTCCTTACTAACCCCATTTTGCTCTTAAACTGTACAACATTCTAATAGTACTGGGGATAGGGGTGCAGTGAGGGACACATACAGAAAAGGTCAGACTGGAAAACAAGAAAGCAATGGGCAGATTTAGAAAACACTAGAAATGCCAGGCAGGTGACACACCTGTAATCTCAGTGACTTGGGAGGTTGAGGCAGAAGGATTGCAAATTTGAGGCCAATCTGGGAAATTTAGTGAGGTCCTAAGCAACTTAGCAAGACCCTGTCTCAAAATAAAAAGTAAAAAGGTTTGGGGGTGGGTGTGATGTGTAGTGGTAAAGCAGCCCTGGGCTCTATTCCCATACCAATAAATAAATTAATGAATAGGGCTGGGAATGTAGTTCAGGGGTAAAAAGCCCCTGGGTTCAGTCTTCAGTTCAAAAAAAAAAGACCAAACAAACAAAACAAAACTACTAGAGAAAGCTGGAGAAGCCAGTCATGAACCTGGAGGTTAGGCTGCGGGGAAAGATGCATTTAGAAAAGAAAGTCGGAGCCAGATTTTGAAGGTACAGGTTTATTCTTCAATGTAAGTTACAGATAGATATTCTCTTTCTTTCCTGACAGTATAAGATAAAAACAAAAGTACAAGGGTTACATCATTGTTTGTAATAGCAAAAAAGAAATTTGAAACAACCTAAACAGCTACCAATAGGAGAATAAATACATTGTGGTATGGTCAAACAATGGCAGTATAACTTTAATTAGAATGGGTGAATTAAAATGTCACATATCATAAGTCTAAAGCAGCAATCTGCTAAATGTAATGGAATATCCTGATTAGATCTTGAAATAAAAAAGGGACATGAGTGGGAAAATTGGTGAAATCTGAACAAAATCTAATTTATCTAGTAATATCATACTAATGTTTATGTCTTAGTTTTGTTTGCTTTCTTCTGGGTGCTGGAGATCAAAACCAGGTTTTTGTCCCCAGTCCTATTTCTTAGTTCTGTCAAGAATATTTATGTTTAGTTTTAACATCTGGAAAAGCTGGGCGAAGATATGCAGTAACTCTGCGCTGTCTTTGCAACCTCTGCAACTTTTCCATGGATTTAAAATTATTCCCAAATAAAAAGCTCATTTAAAAAAATGTAAGCTAGAGGCTGGAAGAATAGCTCAGAGGTAGAGCACTGCCTTAGTATGCTCAAGGCTCTGGGTGGATCCTCAGCCCAGCAAGCAAGCAAGCAAGAGGAAGGAAAGAAAGAAGGGAGGAACAGGACTGGGGATGTGGCTCAAGTGGTAGTGCTCTTGCCTGGCATGCGTGCGGCCCAGGTTCGATCCTCAGCCCCACATACAAACAAAGATGCCGAAAAACTAAAAAATATATATTAAAGAAGGGAGGAACAGAGAGGAAAAGAAAAAGAGAGAGGGGGGAAAAAGAAAAGATGTAAGGAAGAAAAGGTATGAAAAATGTAAGTGATAGACCCAACCTGATCTTTTCTTATAATTGGGCATCTCCCCACAAAACCATGAAAAGATAATTTCAGCTTTACTGTAAATTACTGCAAATTCTGAACCTGCTTGGAATGCCTGCCCGTGCCTTGAACTCACCCATGCCTGGCTCTCTGACCAGATAGCAGCCCTCTCTGAAACTTAGTGACACCTCATAAATATTGGCCTTCCCTGGCCAGACAACGACCCTCTCTGAGGCTCTAATGGTCCTCATAAATTCTGATGTTGGGGCCAGCAAAAAATGTAAACTACCATTAGTGTGATGCTTGTCAGAGTTCTGTTATCTGTAACCCCTCTTTGTGTAACTTTCTGGGCTATAAAGCTGGGCTTCAGGAAAGTTGGGGTGCTGTCTTGTTCCCACCGTTTCGGGAGGGAGAGGCAGCCCGGCCGGTCGAAATAATAAGCTTGCTTTAATTTGATTTTAATTGGAGTCAGTGGTCTTTTCTTGCGTCCTGGTCTAACAGTAAGCTCAAAGGAAAAAAAGCAAGTTGCAAAGGAATTCATGCAGTATGATAGTATCTGATGATAGTATACTGTTAAAAGTATTAATGAGCAGGTGCAGCGTTGCTGGCCTGTAATTCCAGCAACTCTGAAGATCTGAAGACTGAGGCAGGAGGATTGAGGTCCTGTCTCACAATAAAAAAAAATAAAAATGGTTTGGAATGTGATTCAATGGTAAAGTACCACTGGGCTCAGTCTCCAATACCAAAAATAATATATATATATATATATATATATATATATATATATATATATGGACAGTTCTCCCCTTTTTTTTTCTTGTGTACCAGGGATTGAACCCAGGGGTACTTAACCACTGAGCCACATCCCCAGCCCTTTTTAATATTTTATTTGGAGACAGGGTCACGCTGAGTTGCTTAGTGCCTTGCTAAATTGCTGAGGCTGGCTCTGAACTTGCCATCCTCCTGCCTCAGCCTCCCGAGCCACTGGGATTACAAGTGTGGGCCACTGCGTCCAGCTAGTTCTCCCCCACACACACCTTTTTTTTTTTTTTAGTTGTAGTTGGACACAATATTTTATTTATTTATTTTTATGTGGTGCTGAGGATTGAACCCAGGGCCTCACACATGCGAGGCAAGCGCTCTGCCACTGAGCCAAAACCACAGCCCCATAGTTCTCCCCTTTGCTTTAAATTAAAAAAAAAAAAAAGACATAAAAATATTCAGGAGAATGATAAATACTTAAGATGGTAAGATTAAGAAAAACTTTGAGAGTATGTGTTTTATAATACATCCATTTAAATATAAATCCCAAGGTCTTTGTTAACTTTAAAACCTAGGATGAATACTAAGTACCTTCGCTTCTTATTTTTATATATTATGAAACAGTTTAATCTTTGGGTAATTTTTTAAAGTCTTTATTTTTCATTCTTCAGTTATCTGTACTATTTTCCCATTTCATTTTTTGCCTATTCACTCTGCCTCTCAGAACATTAACTGTGCTCCTTATCCTCGGAAATTCCCACTCTAATATATTTTTTGGGGGATGCGAGAATATGTGGTGTTTGGGATTAAAGGCACAGTACTCCTGAGCTACATCCCCAGACCTTTCTTATTTATTTAATTTATTTTGAGACAAGTTCTCATTGAGTTGCTTAGGACCTCACTACATGGCTGAGTCTGCCCTTGAACTTGATATCCTCCTGCCTCAGCCTCTCATAGTTGGGCTAATAGGTATGTGCCACTGCACCTGCCACTTGGCCCAGCTTTGAATTTTCTTATTTTGTTTCATTATTGAGATCAAACCTAGGACCTGGCATATTCTAGGCAGGTATTCTACCACTAAGCTACATCTTCAGCCCTCTTTGGGTCATTTTAATGGCTGTGTTGATAATTGCCATTTTTCTTCCTCCTCCTCCTCCTTCTCCTTCTTTCTTCTTTCTTCTTCCTTCTTCGTACTGAGGATTGAACCCAGAGGTTCTTAACTACTGAGTCACATCCCCAACCCTTTTTATACTTTATTTAGATACAGGGTCTTGCTAGTTGCTAAGTGCCTCACTAAGTTGCTGAAGCTGGCTTTGAATTCTCAATCTGCCTGTCTCAGCCTCCCTAGCTGCTGGGATAACAGGTGTGTACCACTGCACTCGGCAGGCTTGACCACCATGTTGTGACCTGCTTCTCTCCACCACACTCTCCCACCATGATGTTCAGCCTCACCTCAAGACCTGAAGAGTGGAACCAGCCTTCTCTGGATTAAGACCTCTGAAACTGGACAAGGACAGAGCGTTTGGTAACAAATCCAGTACCCCAGGTAGGACCCAAGAGCAGCCCCTGTTTCAGCTCTCTTGGGCAGGCCTGGCTGTCCAAGGAACCCCACTTCCCTGCTGAGGTGGCTGGCGAACTTGTTGAGAGCTAACTGTAGGAGAGTTAGGAGACAGGTTGCTCCTCTGGGTCCACTTTGAGAAAAAGGAAACTGAATTCAGTCAAGTTGGGACATCCTTGGCCATCTGTTGTAGATGGACAGCATGCCTTTATTTGCTAATTTTTGTATGTGGTGCTAAGGACCGAACCCAGGACCTCACACATGCTAGTGTTTTACAGAGCACGATCCCTGCCCTATGCATGTCTTGTCTAGTCACCTGCCATATGCCGCTCTGCACCTCTGGACTGCTCTGATGTGAATGCCCTTAACTGTCCACGCCCCAACTGATGAAGAAGAGGAGGAGGGGGGATGGGAGAGGGAGAGGAGCAGGGGAAGGAGGAGGAAGAAGAGAAGAAAGAAGAGGAGGAGGAGGAAGCAAAGAACTTATTCATGAAAATCTTTTGGAATTCAAGGAAGAACAATGGAAGTCTGTGGCCTTCCTCCCTGGAGCCTCTCCCATCCCCCCCAGCTTTCTGGCAGTGACACTCCCCACAAGAACATGGCTCAGGTAAAGGATTTCCTTCATCTCTCCAAAAGAGAAGAAGAGGAAGCACAAGAAGAAGCATCTGGTAAAGAGCCTCATTTCCTATATCATGGATGTGAAAAGCCCAGAATGCCATAAAATCACCACAGTCTTAAGTCATGCCCAA
This sequence comes from Marmota flaviventris, assembly GCF_047511675.1. Taxonomy (NCBI): domain Eukaryota; kingdom Metazoa; phylum Chordata; class Mammalia; order Rodentia; family Sciuridae; genus Marmota; species Marmota flaviventris. The sequence continues at coordinate 33,871,865 of NC_092507.1, read as the reverse complement.
ATAGTAGATGTGTGTGTTGGCTGTCCTCTGCCAAATACAGGAAGGTAGAAAAGCAAGGCTTACAGAAGAATGTTCCTTCAGGAGTAAGCAGCACGAAAAACAACCTGAATCAAGATGAATGATAAAACATCCCAATAAACACATTTTGGATAAAAAAAAATTGAAAACAATATCCAAAAGTATTTAACTCACAAGTTGATACAACCTTTTCTTCTTGAAATGATTGCTTAAGATTTGCATATGCTTAAGAGACAAATCATAGCTCCCAATAAATTATGAATGAGAAAAATCTAAAAAAAAAAAAATTGCATTTTAAGAAGATACCAAAAAGGATGTATATGGCTATGGGGGTAAAATTATATGTTCCCATCAACTCTGTTGGTCTGTTAAAATGCTTGTTTATGATAAATTGTTCTCAATGTCCTACTTCCCAGTTCTTTCTTTGAAATAGAACTTAGTTATTTTAGTAAAAGTTACAAGGGTGATTGAAACTAGATGAGTTTCAGGTGCAGTGGCACACATTGGTCATTCCAGGGACTTGAGAGGCTAAGGCAGAAGGATTGCAGGTTTGAGGCCAGCCTGAGCAATTTAGTGAGGACCTAAGCAACTTAGTGAGATCCTGTCTCAAAATATAAAATAAAAAGGGCTGGGATGTAGCTCAGTGGTAAAGTGCCCCTGGGTTCTAGCCCCAGAACAACAACCAAAGACAGAAAAGTATATGTGATAAAATCAGGAAAAGATATATATATATATATATATATATATATATATATATATATATATATTTTTTTTTTTTTTTTTTTTTTTTTTTTTTTTTTTTGGTGGTCCAAGACATTTATTTTTTAGGGCAAATTATCCAATCAATCTGACTTGTTCAAGGATTAAAACTTGCATAACTATATCAACTTGGATTCTTGCATAAAATCACTTCTGAGCTAACAATTTATATGAGAAAGGTTTTTGTTTCATATTATTTAACCCATTTAGAGTATTAGAAGTTTAGCTTCTTTGTTTTCTAGGAGTTTGGGCAAAATTGGATTTATATAAGCTCTTTTTAGTCTCCATAAACCAATCAGAACAAAGCTCCTTTAAGTCTTTATAATCTAATTTGTTAATGCTCTCAGGAAGGCGGAAAATACTGCATGAGATTTAAGGCTTGTCTCAGTGACAGACTGCAGAGGCACAGTGTCTGCAGCTGTGGTCTTATAGCTCCAACACCAGTCAGAGCAGACACAGCTGCAGAATCTCACCGGCTGGGATCACAAAAGTTTCTTCTTCCCAATGGGCACAAAATAGTTTCAAGTGATCTGATCTCGCAAATAAACCATCCAACAATAAAAAAGAATAAGGACTGGGATGTAGCTTGATGCTAGAGCTCTGGCTTAACAGCCCTGGGTTCAATCCCTGATACCACAAAAAAAACAAACAAACAAAAAAAAAAACTAATAAGCCAGATTCTCTACCATCACTCTCTCAACAGAAACCAGGTTCTACCATCCCTCGAGTAGAGATGTCCAATGGTCAAACTATAAAACTATTGTTGGGGAAAACTCATTTAGATTCTGGAATACTGTTCAGTGCCCCCAGGGAACCTAGGGCCTCACTAATGCCAGGCAAGTGCTGTATCACTGAGCTACACCCGAGCCCTCTTGAACACTCTTTTCTTTTGTTTTATGCCCTTAGTTCTGGGGATTGAACCCAAGGGTACTCTATAGTGAGCTACATCCCCAGTCCTTTTTTATTTTGATGCAGAGTCTTGCTAAATTGCAGAGGCTGGTCTCAAATTGGCATCTTTTTGCCTCAGCTTCCCAAGGTGCCAGGATTACAGGCATGTAGCACCATGCCTGGCTCTCTTGAATACTCTTGAAAGCAAAATTAGACTCTTAAATCCACAGGCTGCCTTCTCAGCAATTTTAGCCTATCTTATTCATCAAGGGCTCTCTATGGGACAGGACATAACTCAAAATTTAAATTAAACAAGTCCCAGATACAGACCTGGCCAACAACCAGAAACGAAAACAAGAAATCCAAAAGAAAAACAAAGAAAAAGCAGAAAGAAAAAAAAAAATCCATTGCCTCTTGGGATTCACTTGGAGAATCAGGAAGACATGACTGTCCCCAACAGAAGGCAACAAAGGGGGGCTGGGGATGTGGCTCCCGCCTGGCATGCGTGTGGCCCGGGTTCAATCCTCAGCACCACATACAAACAAAGATGTTGTGTCTGCCGAAAACTAAAAAAATCTCTCTTTAAAAAAAAAAAGAAGAAGAAGAAGGCGACGAAGGGGACAGTCTATTCCAAGCATGGACATAAGGGAAGAAATCTGGAATCCCGAAGCAAAGTTTTTTTTAGTGTGGGTTTATTTGTCTCTTGAAGCCTTTGAATTCACTACAAGGTAAAGTCAGGAGAACAGATACAAGGTCTTGGGAAAGGAAGGGATTCCACACAGCAAGTCCTTGGTGTTGAAAGGTGAGACCCAAACACTCCTTCAACCTGGTTGGTCACATTTCCTTTTCCTGTGCCTCAATATTTGGGCAGGCTCCTGAGCCTTCCAGTCAGCTGAAAACTCCAGTGCCCAAAATCCATCACCAGTGTGATACCATGACATTAAACAGGTGTACACACCATTACATCCCCTCTCCTGTACATCCTCAGAGGGTCGTTTCTGTACTCTGCGCCAGGCAAGGCAAAAATAATTGTTCACTTATGGTTCTTTTCTTCTGATCCACTTGAATTAAAAAAGAAAGAAAGAAAGAAAAGAAAAGAAAGAAAGAAAGAAAGCTGCCAGATGCACTGGAGCACACCTGGAATCCCAGTGGCTCAGGAGGCTGAGGCAGGAGGATCGTGAGTTCAAAGCCAGCCTCAGCAGATTAGCTAGGACCTAAGAAACTCAGCAAGATCCTGTTTCTAAATAAAACATAAAAAAGGGCTGACTTAGTGGTTAAGTGTCCCCGGGTTCAATTCCTTTTTGTTGGGACAGATGAGGCAAGGCACTGAAGACAGCAGAAAACAGTTGTATTTGGCTGCAGCCAGGTTCAGAGGGCACAGCTTTTGCTGTATTCAATCAATCCCCTGAACCTGGAGTTCAGGTAGTTTCAGAATTTTAAACTCAGCATATAAGGGGGAGGGGCTCCAAAGTTCACAGTCTGCAGAAGTTCACATAAAAAGCAGTTTTTTCTTTCACTGTTTTGGGCAAGTTAAACCTTCAAGGACAACACCTGAGAAGGAGACAGCTTCTTCTTCCCTTTTTCCCCCTCCCCCTGCCAGCCATTTCCATGGAGCCCAATTGGTAACTTCTCTTATCTTAGAAATGTTGACATCTCTGGGAAGTCCAGCTCAAGGCCAGAGGCCTTGTTTACACATTTTTACAAACTACTATACTAGATACATGTTTGTGAAAAACTAGTAAGGGGGTGTCCAGCACCTGGAAGCTGATTTCTTCCCAGCCAGTGGCCAAGTAAAACAGAGCAACACGAAAATAGGAAGTTTATCTATGTTGAACTCTTTTGCACAGACTCTTTTGCTGACAGTCCTAAAATCAGCCATGGTGAAGATTTCTGGAGAAGGCCAGTGAAGACTTTTCTGTGGAGAAAGAGGATGATACTACCTTCCCAGCACCAAAAAAAAAAAAAAAAAAGGAAAGCAGACCACACCTTATCCTTTCCTTGAATTCCTTTTGTCAAAGTCTGGCCTGAGGGCATGAAGGAGTGAGAAAAGATGAGATTTAACTGGATTTTAGATAAAGTCTGACCTCATTATCCACAGTTTCCCCTAAACCTGTGAATTCCATAACTACAGATTCAACGGAAATTTGAAAATATTCTAGGAAAAAAGTTGAATGTGGACAGATTTTTTGCATGTTATTATTGCTGTTATTCCCTAAATAGTATGGTGTCACTAATTAGATGGCAACTACATTGTGAGCCAGGTGTTGTGACACACTACTATAATTCCAGCGACTTGGGAGGCTGAGGCAAGAGGATCACAAGTTTAAAGCCAGCCTCAGCAATTTAGCAAGGCCCTAAGAAACTTAGTGAAACCCTGTCTCAAAACAAAAATAAAAGAGGGCTGGGAATGTGGCTCAGTGGTTAAGCGCCCCTGGGTTCAATCTGTAGTGCCAGAAGAAGAAGAAGAAGAAGGAGGAGGAGGAGGAGGAGGAGGAGGAGGAGAAAAGGTATTGATATTATATTAGGTGTTATAAGTAATCTAAGAATACTTTAAAATATACAGGAGGATGTATATAGGTTTAGTACAAATATTATACCATTTTATTTAAGGGACCTGAGCATCCTTGGATTTTGCCCTAACCGTACCAATGTTATCTGAGCCTGTGCAGATATAAAGAAAGGTTTGCCAGCCTTTTTAGACCGGTGTGCATACTTATGTATAGTTCCTTTGTTCATATAGCCCAGTAGAAGCAAAAGGCCTATCAGTGACATCCAACAAAATGGAAAACTTGTAGGTTGAGCATCTGCTTCTCCTAACACCTTCTCTAGTTCTGCAATAACAAATAATCAGCAGATCATACTGGTTTCAGGTAACAGGGGTTATTTCTAGTGCACACAAAATTTTGGCTACAGTTATTCCCATTGATCTCATTCTGGAGCCCAGACAGGAGAAACCCTTATCTGGACATCCTACTTACATCACAGAAGGATCAGTGGCAGCACCACACGATGGCTCCTAAAGCTTTGACTCTCAAAAATCTCTCACTTTGGAGATGGGGCTGTAGCTCTGTGATAGAGCACTTGCCTAGCATGCATGAGGCCCTGTGTTCAACCCCCAGTACAGAAAGAGGAAAAAAAAGAAAAGATTGCTGTATGTATGTTTATGGATAAGATTGACTTATCATTTTCCATCCCAGGACTGTCTTTGTCAGGTTTTGGCAGGTTTTTGCTGGCTGCATAAACCGACTTGAGTGTGTACCCTCTTCATTAGGGCTCTAGAAACATTTGTATAAGACCAGAGCTGTGTGCTCTTTGGACATCTGCTGGAATTCCCCAGTGGCAATCAATCTGCCCTCTTACTTCTGTGTGGTAGGCTCAGCAGCTGCATGGGTTACAGAATGCATTTCACCCTAGGGCCTGCTCCACCCGAGACTGGCTTATTGTGACAACACTAGTCCTAAAAACAGACATCCCCTGACTCCTAGCACGTCAGATATGAAACCTTGCTTCTTCTGGTCAAATGATCCTTAACAATTGCCCTATTTCTAATTCCAACAGAAAGAGATGCTCTCTTTGCATTTACACGTATTACTAACATGACATTTTATGTTAACTCCTCTCAACACACTGCTCTTGTCCTGTCAGTGGAATTCTCCAGAACATGTTCATAAAAGAAGTTTCTGTTGCAGTTGTAGCAGGAGGTGCTAAAGAGGTTCCATCCACCTTCCACACTCTGTCCACAAAGGGTTGGACTTGTTGTCTTTACTCCAGAATTTTCCTTTGCTACTCCTGAATCTGATGATTTATATATTCCCTGTTCTACTCAAAGTGATATGTAATTATAGATCATTGTGGGCAAATGGGAATTTTTCACCTATGGAGAAGTAGAAAAAAAAATATATATATATTTTGGTGCTGAGGGGGATGGAATCCAGAGCCTCAACACACAGAAAGCAAACATTCTACCACTGAGCTAATCCTCTGCCCACTAGCAGAAGTTTCTTGTAGTCCTGCTGGGTGTGGTGGTGCAGGCCTGTAATCCTAACAACTCTGGAGGCTAAGGCAGAAGGATCACAAGTTGAAGGTCAGCCTCAGAAATTTAGGCAGAATTTATGCAATTTAGTGAGACACGCTTGAAATAAAAAATATAAAAAGGCCAGGCACGGTAGCACATACCTCTAATCCCAGCAGCTCGGGAGGCTGAGGCAAGAGGATCACAAGTTCAAAGCCAGCCTCAGCAATTTAGTGAGGCCCTAAAATGGGGACATGGCTTAGTGGTAAAGCGCTCCCGGCTTCAATCCCTGGTACCCCCCTCAAAAGTAAATACTATAATAAAATAAGAAAGGGCTGGGAATGTGGCTCAATGGTAAAGCACCTCTGGGTTCAATATCCCTAGTATCAAAAAAACAAAAAAACAAGCAAACAAAAAAAACTTATACTGGGGCTTAGAAAGTTTCTCCATGGCAGAGCACTTGCCTAGCCATACAACAAGCCATGGGTTCACAGGGGTAGGAGGGAAAAAACACCTTCTACCGGCTTTCCACATGGATTTGTTTTAACCCCTTACTATTAAAGGGTGGTTTACAGAGCATGGGTCACACCACAACTTATAGAAATGCAGACTCCCTGGCCTCTCCCCAGACCTACTGAATCCAACTGGCATTTTAGCAAGATCCTCTGTGTGACTCCTGTGCACACTGACGTTGAAGAAGCACTGCTCTCACTGGCACAATGGCCATCTGAAGCAGTGGCCACATCCCCTCCCCAGGCCACACTGTTGCTTTTATCTTCCACCAATGCATTTCCTCTGGTAACCTTGTCTGCCAAACTCAGGAAAGGACACCAGGAGACTGACATCATATAAAATTGAGATTATGCTCTGTGCATGTGTGTATGTGTAGTGTGTTCAATCTCTGATAATCACCATTTATTAAAAAAAAAAAACCTTATTATTGTGAAATATAACATTTGTAGCAGTAAATAGAATATAGATGAAAAATATAGATGTAAAGTGCAATGACTAATATTATATGAACATATCTTTCACCACCACCCATATCAAAATATAGAATTTTTCTTGTACCAGGGACACTTTACCTCTGAGTTATATACCCAGCCCTTTTTTTTTTTTTTTTTTTTTTTTTTTGAGACAGGGTCTCAAAAAATCCTTTTTGCTAAAGGTCTCACAAAGTTGCTGAGACTGGTCTTGAACTTTCAATCTTCCTGTCTCAGCCTCCATAATAGCTGAGATTATAGGTGTGCACCATCATGCCTGGTTTATGATTTTTCTTATATAAGTATTCTGGGAGAGGTGTGTCCAAATCCTCTAAGGAAGTGGTCTCAGGTTATTTTCCTCATTTACCTCTAAAAGGGGAGTGACTCAGTAAATAGATCACAGGTTTAGCATGGACAAGTACCTGAGTTTCATCCCCAATGCCACAAAATAAATAAATAAATAAATAGAAAATCAGCCATGTATCCCCCCAATAAATAAATAAATAGAAAACCAGCCAAGTGTGGTGGCGCATGCCTGTAATCCCAGTGTCTGGGGAGGCTGAGGCAGGATCGAAAGTTCAAAGCCAATCTCAGCAATTTAGTGAGGCCCTAAGCAACTCAGTAAGACCCTATCTCAAAATAAAATATAAAAAGGACTGGAAATGTGGCTCAGTGGTTAAGCACCCCGGGTTCAATCCCTGGTTCCAAAAAAAGGAAAAAAAAATTAAAAATAAAGATAAGAAAACCTGTAAGCCTATACATTTAACCAATTCCCTTTTGTGTCTTCCCTGCAACCTGATTTGATGAAGTTTCCTGATACTGAGAGTGCCCCTCTGCATATGCTGCTGTCAATCACAGTCCAGTTTTGCCCCAAATTCTATATTTCAATATGGGTGGTGGTGTAAGGTTTTTAAATCTTCAAATAGTTTGGCAAAGAAGAAGTGAGGTAATTTGTACTGTTAGGGAGGTTGAAATAACTCAGCCTCCCAGACACAGGCATATGTAATTGGGTGTTACAGGCATGTGCCACCACACTTGGCTGGTTTTCTATTTGTTTACTTATTTATTTATGGGAGGGATACATAGGTTTTCAAATTCTTACCCCCCCCTTCGGTACAGGGGGAGGGTAGAACCCAGGGCCTTGTGCATACTCAGCATGTGATCTACCAGTGAACTACATCCCATCTCTACACACATGTAGTTGTACATGGTTACCAAGGCAACTGGCAATTTTGATAATATGATTTTTATTTCTTCTTTTAAAGACTCATGTTTGGCTCACACCCATTAAAACTGTGACTATCTTCATCTATAAATCTACTGGGGAAAAGTATATTTATCTACTGGAGTTGCTCTGTATTAATTTAATCTACATGTGGTACTTTGATACCACCAGATGCTGTAAAATTTGATTTAAAACTAGATAAATCAGGGACTGGGGATGTAGCTCAGTGGTAGAGCACATGTTTAGCATGTTTGAAGTCCTAGATTCAATCTCCAGTACCCAAAGAGAAAAAAGAAAAGAAAAACCAAGCTCAGTTTTTCCCATACCCTCACACAATGCATTTTTTTAAAATATCTTTTTTTAGTTGTCAATGGATCTTTTACTTTATTTATTTATATGTGGTGCTGAAGATCGAACCCAGGGCCTCACACATGCCAGGCAAGTGCTCTGCCCCTGAGCCCCAGCCCCTACCCCACAATGCACTTCTGACTCAGCACACTCAGGGGTCTTTCCCCACACACCAAGTGAGTACTGAATTCTGCAGCAGACACCAACTGGATGTCCTCCAATTCATTTCACCTCTTGGAGGAAGAATGGGATCCCCCAGGTTGAGGTCTCAGTCCCCAAAGCTCCTTCCCACTTCAGATGCCAGTCACAAGCCCCATGCTGCTGACCGCTGGCCATAAGCTGAGGTTCCCAAGACATCCTCCTCAAGCTAGATAATTTGCCAGAGTGGATCATTTCATCTTCAGGAAATACTTCCTTACGTTTAGCAGCTTATTATTAAGGATGATTACAAAGGATTCTGATGAAGAAATGCACAGGAGAGGGCTGGGAGAAGGAACGCAGAACTTCCATGTACACCACCCTTCAAGAACTTTTGCCTGCTCAGCTGTTGGAAGCTCTCCAAACCCTGTCCTTTGGGTTTTGTGGAGGTTTCATTACATAGGCATGATGGATTACAACACTGGCCATTCCTGATCAACTAACTAATTTCAGGCTGTGGATGTTGGTGGTGAGGTTGAAAGTCCCAACCCTCAAAATTGCTGCCTTGGTTTTTCTGGGGACTGGCCCCCATTTCTACCTGGGAGCTACCAGCCATCAGTCAGCTCATTAGCACACTCACACAAAAATACTTATCCCTAAAGATTCCAAACCTTTTGGGAGTTATGTGCCAGGAAATAGGAAGACCAAATATATATATTTTGCAGTACCACAGCTCACCTCAACTCAGACCCCTTATGTCAAAAGTATGGAACTCAAAAGATGCTGCCACGGTACTGGAATCCCACTCAGCCACTAATAACTAGCCCAGTCCGTTGTATCGTATGGATTTGTCTTCCAGGCTGAGGTCATTCATGTTTGTTGGCTTCGGTTCAGTCTTGTCCGGTCGCTAAAGCAGGAGTAGTTTCAGCAAACATCTAGATTTGCCCTTGCCTGTGTCTCATATAACTGAGCTCAAAGATGAAGCAGAGTCTCACTCTGAGCCTCTTTCCAGTTGTTAATGTGGTATTGGATTTCCCTTGTTTATAACCTATTTATTCACTGCCTTACCCTCAGCTACTGTTCTTTCTTCTTTTCATGGCTACTCAAACTCTTCCACCTGTGGAACGGAACTTAGGTTCCTGTTTTTATCAATACTGCAGATGGCAATGTTAGTCTAGCAAGTGCCTCCCCTTAGTCCACTCCCTTTCAGACAGGGTAGGGTTGCTGTCCCACCAGGAAAAGTAGCTGCATTCACTTTAGCACCACTGTTGCCAGATAGGGTCAAGGAGAAATCCATCCAGGCCCTTAGAATTCTGACATATGGTTTAAAGACCATTAGTCTCTTACCTACTTGCAGCACTTGTAGTTGCTACCCTGGTCCTATGACCACTGTACCAGGTAGAGGGATAAATATATAAATAAATAAAACAACTGAGGTGCTAGGTGCAGTGGCACAAGCCTATAATCCCAGCAGCTCAGGAGACTGAGGAAGAAGGATTTAAAGTTCAAATCCAGCCTCAGCAACTTAGCAAGGCCCTAAACTTAGTGAGACCCTATCTCAAAATAAAAAAATTAAAAGGGGAAGAGATGAGGCTCAGTGGTTAAGCTGCTCTGGGTTCAATCCCCAATGTATATATGTGTGTATGCGTGTATGTGTGTGTGTGTGTGTATGTGTATGTATGTGTGCATTCCCCAGACCAGACACTTGGCAAGCACCCTTCCTCACCCCTCTTCCCCAGGCCCACCAGAAAAACAGGAAGATCTAGTGGAGACAGGCCCTTCATCCACTCATGCTGATTGTGAGTTCACAATAATGAGGGCATGTAAGCTTTTCTCTCACCATTTTAGACAACCAATGTTTTGTTGTTGTTTTATAGTATTAGGGATTAAACCGAGGGCCTCGTGCATGCTAGGCAAGTGCTTTACCACTGAGCTTCACCCCAAGACCATTGTATTTTTTTTTCTTTTAGTTGAAAGTTGACACAATACCTTTATTTTATTTTTATGTGGTGCTGAGGATCAAACCCAGTGGCTCACGCATGCTAGGTGAGCGCTCTACCTCTGAGCCACAACCCCAGCCCTAACCCATTATATTTTGAGACAGGATCTTACTAAGTTGCCTAGACTAGACTCTGAGCTTGCGATTAGCCTCCTTCAGCCTCTGGAATAGCTGAGTACAGATGTGCACCACCATGACTGGCTGACAACAAATGTTATAATTGCCCATTCCACTTTTCCATCAAACTATTACTCTGAGGAACCTTGCCCTCCCCACCATCCCTGACCCATTGTTGGACATGATAGGCTGTAATATATATTCCTCAGTCTAAAGAGGTGAGCTTCACCATCCACGTCTGTGAAGATATCTGTAGCACTCTGAGTATTTGCATCTTTCTGGGGTAAGCAAAGCCCAGTCCAGAGATAGTGGATTCCTGCAAGGCCAATTTGTCTCCCCCAGGGCAACCAGCATCTGTCCTATTTGCCAGCTATGTGTAGGGCCTTGCCCACCAAGGAATTTGCCACATAGCAATCAGTAGTCTCTGTCTCTTTTGCAGACAAACAGAACAGTTCTTGTTAGCATTATGTGCTTTAGAGGGTACTAGCGAGGGATGGGGGTGTTGCTCAGTGGTAGAGGACTTGCCTACATGTGTGAAATCCTGAGTTTAATCCCAGCTCAGCAAAAATAAAAGGGCACAAGAGGAACATGTCTAGATTTAGCCCATCTCTGCACTGCTGCAACTCCCCACGTCCCACACAGACACTTCAGGACGGCACATGAGGATAACTGCTTGTCTATTCCAGTCACCTTCTGAACTTGGAAGGGAGTGTGGACATCAGCAGGTTCTACTTTCCTGCACTCCTTGAATTTCCATAGGGCTGTGCTTCATACACGCTTCCCTTTACTAAGTTAGGTTTCCATTGCCCTTCTGCCTGACCATGTGGCCAGGTCATTGGTCACTGACAATAAATGAGTAAAAAACCCAAACATGGACTTTTGCCACCATTATATCCTTCAGCATGTAATTCAGCCCAGCCAGCTGATTTGTTTTTACCTTGTTTAAAGTAAACCTTCACATTTTCAGGCATCCTGACACTTTTCTTTGTTTTTTGTTTGTTTGTTTGTTCTGTTTTATTTATTTTTTTAATACTGAGTATTGAACCAGGGGCACTTTACCACTGAACTACATTTCCAGCTCTTTTAATTTTTCATTTAGAGACAGGGACTCCTTCCCCCCACCCTTTTTTTTTCTGCCAGGGTGGGGGGTGGGGAGTGAGTGGCCCATCCCAGCACTTTTTATTTTTTATTTTTGGAAGGGTCTTGTTGTAGGAACAGGCAAGGCAGAGCACCAAAGATAGCAGGAAGCAGTTTTATTTGGCTGCAGCCAGGTTCAGACGGCACAGCTTTTGCTGTAATCCATTAATCCCTGCCCAAGAGTTCAGGGAGTTTCAGTGTTTTATACCCAGCATATAAGGGGAGGGGCTCCGAAGTTCACAGTCTGCAGAAGTTCACATAAAAGCAGCTTTTTCTTTCACTGTTTTGGACAAGTTAACCCTTCAAGGACAACACCTGAGAAGGGGAGAGCTTCTTCTCCCCTTTCTTTTTTCCCCCTGCCAGCTGTTACCATGGAGCACAGTTGGTAACTTCTCTTATTTTAGAAATGTAGACATCTCTGTGAAGCTCAGCTCAAGGCCAGAGGCCTTGTTAAAGGATTTGTCTTTTATGTATTTATTTTTTTTTAATCACATTTTGCATTTGCAAACACACTTCTACAAACGACTATACTGGATAAATGTTAATGAAAAACTAGTAAAGGGGCATTCAGCACCTAGAGTGCTGATTTCTTTCAGGCCAGTGGCCAAGTAAAATAGAGCAACAGGAAAATAGGAAGTGTACCTACATTGAACTCTTTTGTAGAGACTCTTGTGCTGATAGTCTACATTCAATTATGGTGAAGATTTCTGAAGAAGCTTAGTTAAGATTTTCTGTGGAGGAAGTGGTGCCACTACAGTCTCACTAAGTTGTTTTAGGACCTTGCTAAATTTGGGATTACGGGCATGCACTTCCCTCGAGGGTTTTTAATGGAGACTTCTTCATTTAGGCAAGATTGATCCCAGCATTGACCACTGCTAAAGAAACTAACCTTCAGATCCTCTTCCCTCCCTGGAGGTCAGAGGGTGGGGCTCAAAGTCAGCCTCAGCAACTTAGCAAGGCCCTAAATAATTTAGTGAGACCCTGTCTCAAAAAATAAAAAGGACTGGGGGTGGGGCTTAGTGGTATAGTACTCCTGGGTTGAGTCCCCAGTACTGCAAACAACAACAACAATAAAATTTAAAATTATTCATAATCTACAAAAGTAATTCAGTATATGTATTAAAGAGTTTTTTGTTTGTTTGTTTGTTTGTTTTGTGGGTGTGTGTGTGTAATACTGGGGGTTGAACCCAGGGCTTGCCCAGGCTAGGCAAATGCTCCACCACTGAGCAATGTCACCAACCCTTTATTTATTTATTTATTTTCTTTTTGATACGTGTTCTCACTAAATTGACCAGGGAACCTCAACTTTGTGATTCTCTGGAAAAAATTGGCTTTTTTTTTTTTTTTTTTGGTACAGAGGCTTGAACCCAGGAGTGCTCTACCACTGATCTACATTCCCCAGATCTTCTTATTTTGAGACAGGGTTTCATTAGGTTGCTTAGGGATTCTCTAACTTATTCTTAAGGGTTTATCTTTTGTTATTGTAAATGGTTTTTCTCCTCTATCATCATATCTGCTAAATGATTATCATTTATGTACCTGAAGGCTATTCCTTTTGCCTGTTAATTTTGTATCCTGATTCAAAATTATATAAGATAAATTAATTGTTATCTTATATAATTCTTTAACTGAGTTAGTTTTAGCAACAATTTTCTAGGGTTTTCCAGTAACATTATGGTATCACTGCAAATATAATTGATGGATGGGATGTCGCTCAATGGTAGAGCCTTTACCCAGCATACTGGGGCCCTGGATACAATTCCCAGCACTACCTTAAAAAAATCAGTTTTACTCTTTTGCTTGCAATTCTTATGCCTATAATTTATTTCTCTTATCTACTTGTGTTGACTAAGGCTCTGAGTATTACCCTATGTTGACAGTAATGGAGATAATGAGCATCTTTGATCTTTCCTAAATTTAGTAGAAATGTGTTTGGAATTTACCCCATTAAGTAGGATATTGGTTTTAGAATTAAAGTAAGTATGCTTTATCTTGTTAAGTAGCCATCTGAGTCCTTTGCAGTGATGCTCACCTGTAATCCCAGGGATTTAGGAGGCTGAAGAAGGAGGATCACAGCCTGGGCAATTTAGTGACATCCTGTCTGAAAATAAAATAAAAAAGACTGGTATTATAGCACAGTGTTAGAGCACCCCTGGATTCAATCCCCAGTACTGAAAAAAGTAAATAAATAATTAGAAAAGGGGTTTGGGTGTTTGTAGTGGCAGACACTTGTCTAGCCTGAGTGAGGCCTTCCCTAGATTCAACCCCAGCACTGCAAAAAACAAAAAGAACAACCACAACAACAAAAAAATCCCACCCACTAGAAAACAACAAAATATATTCTGCAATTCTTTTTATTTTTTTTTTAAAGAGAGAGTGAGAGAGGGAGAGAGAGAGAGAGAGAGAATTTTTTAAATATTCATTTTTTAGTTATCGGCGGACACAACATCTTTGTTTGTATGTGGTGCTGAGAATCGAACCCGGGCTGCACGCATGCCAGGCAAGCGCGCTACCACTTGAGCCACATCCCCAGCCCCTGCAATTCTTTTTATTATTATTTTTTATTATCATTATTAAAACGGGGATTGAACCCAGGGGTGTTTAACCATTGAGCCACATCCCCAATCCTTTTAAAAATATTTTACTTAGAGACGGGGTCTCACAGAGTTGCTTAAGGCCTCCCTAAATTGCTAAAACTGGCCTTGAACTTTTGATTCTCCTGCCTCAGCCTCCCCAACCTATGAGATTATAGGTAGGAGCCACCACGCTTGATCTTCTGTAATTCTTTTACTCATTGACAGCAGGGGCCCTGAGACCATAATCCCTAAAACAAAGGAAACTTAATCTGGCCAGCACTTTGTTCCAGCTTTCTCTAAGCAAGGAAGCAGAACAAACCAGAGCACGATGGTCTTGCCAGTTGCCAAGAGAAAAAAAAGGAATTTGGGGCCTAATCCCACATGATGGAGAATAGGGCCTACTTTTTCTTCTGTTAGATGCAGAGTCTCTGGTTTAATTCCTAGGCCCTTGATCCATTTTGAGTTGAGTTTTGTGCATAGTGAGAGACAGGGGTTTAATTTCATTTTGTTGCATATGGATTTCCAGTTTTCCCAGCACCATTTGTTGAAGAGGCTATTTTTTTCTCCAATGCATGTTTTAGGCAACTTTGTCTAATAAAAGATAATTGTAGTTTTGTGGGTTAGTCTCTGTGTCCTTTATTCTGTACCTTTGGTCTGTTTTGGTGCCAATACCATGCTGTTTTTGTTACTATTGCTCTACCGTATAGTTTAAGGTCTGGTATAGTGATGCCACCTGCTTCACTCTTCCTGCTAAGGATTGCTTTAGCTATTCTGGGTCTCTTATTTTTCCAGGTGAATTTCATGATTGCTTTTTATATTCCTATGAGGAATGTCATTGGGATTTTGATCAGAATTGCATTAAATCTGTGCTTTTGGAATTATGGCCATTTTGATAATATTAATTTTGCCTATCCAAGAGCAAGGTAGATCTTTTCATCTTCTAAGGTCTTCTTTGACTTCTTTATTTAGGTTTCTGTAATTTTCATTATATAGATCTTTCACCTCTTTTGTTAAGTTGATTCCCAAGAGTTTGTTTTTTTGTTTGTTTGTTTGTTTGTTTGTTTGCTTTTGAGGCTATTGTAAGTGGGGTAGTTTTCCTTGTTTCCATTTCTGAGGATTTATCACTGATATACAGAAATGCTTTGATTTATGAGTGATGATTTTATATCCTGCTACTTTGCTGAATTCATTTTCTAATTCTAGAATTTTTCTGGTGGAACTTTTAGGGTCTTCTAGGTATAGAATCATATTATCAGCAAATAGTGCCAATTTGAGTTCTTCTTTTCCTATGTGTATCCCTTTAATTTCTTTTATTTTTTTAATTTGTTTTAATTAGTTACACATGACAGTACAACTGTCTTGACCCTTTAATTTCTTTTTTTCCAAGCTATTTTTATTATTATTTTTTTAATTATTATTAGTTGTTCAAAACATTACAAAGCTCTTGACATATCATATTTCATACATTTGATTCAATTTCATCTAATTTCTCTGGCCAATGTTTCAAGAACTATGTTAAATGGAAGTGGTGAAAGAGGGCATCCCTGTCTTGTTCCAGTTTTTAGAGGGAATGCCTTCAATTTTTCTCCATTTAGAATGATATTGGCCTGGGGCTTAGCATAGATAGCCTTTATGATGTTGAGATATGTTCGTGTTATCCCTAATTTTTCTAGTGTTTTGAACATAAAGGGGTGCTGTATTTTGTCAAATGCTTTTTCTGTATCTATTGAGATGATCATATGGTCCTTATTTTTAAGTCTATTGATGTGATGAATTACATTTATTGATTTCCTTATGTTGAACCAGCCTTGCATCTCTGGGATGAACCCCACTTGATCATGGTGCACAAAAATTGTATGGACTCAAACTAAAAAGTTTCTTATCAGCAAAAGAAACAATCTGTGAGGTGAATAGAGAGCCTACATCTTGGGAGAAAATTTTTACCCCTCACACATCAGATAGAGCACTAATCTCTAGGGTATATAAAGAACTCAAAAAGTTAAACACCAAAAACAAATAACCCAATCAATACATGGGCAAAGGACCTGAACAGACACTTCTCAGAAGATGATATACAATCAATCAATAAATATATGAAAAAAAATGTTCATCATCAATAGCAATTAGAGAAATGCAAATCAAAACCACTCTAAGATTTCATCTCACTCCAATCAGAATGGGAGTTATTATGAAGACAAACAACAATAAGTGTTGGCGAGGATGTGGGGGAAAAGACATACTCATACATTGCTGGTGGGACTGCAAACTGGTGCAGCCAATAAGGAAAGCAGTATGGGGATTTCTTAGAAAATTGGGAATGGAACCACCATTTGACCCAGCTATTCCTCTCCTCGATCTATACCCAAAGGACTTAAAAAAACAGTATACCACAGGACACAGCCACATCAGTTTTTATAGCAGCACAATTCACAATAGCTTAACTGTGGAACCAAACTAGATGCCCTTCAGTAGATGAATGGATAAAAAAATGTGGCATATATACACAATAGAATATTACTCAGCAATAAAAGAGAATAAAATCATGGCATTTGTAGGTAATGGATGGAGTTAGAGAAGATACTGCTAAGTGAAGTTAGCCAATCCCAAATAACCAAATGCCAAATGTTTTATTTGATATAAGAAGGCTGATTCATAGTGGGATAAAGAGAGGGAGCATGGGAGGAATAGATGAACTCTAGATAGGGCAGAGGAGTGGGAGGGAAAGGGAGGGGGCAGGGGGTTATCAAGGATGGTGGAATGGGATGGACATCATTATCCAAAGTACATGTATGAAGACATGAATTGGTGTGACCTACTATCAGAACAAAATTCAGTTAACAAAAATATGTTCAGAAATGGTAAAGATGATAGAATTAACAGATGAAGTCTTTTTATTTGTTTGTTTACTTGGATTTATTTTTTGATTGATTGATTGGCTCTAGGGATTAAACTCAGTGGTGCTTAGCCACTGAGCCACATCCTCAGACTTTTTATTTTTTATTTTGTGATGGTGTCTTACTAAGTTTCTTAAGGCCTCACTGAGTTGCTGAGGCTAGCCTCAAACTTGTGATCCTCTTGCCTCAGCCTCTTGAGCTACTGAGATTACAGGTGTGTGCCACCAAATTTACAGAGGCCCTCCGCAACTTAGTGAGACCCTGTGTCTAAATAAAGTATAAATGCGGGCTGGGGATGTGGCTCAGTGGTTAAGTGCCCCTGGGTTCAATCCTTGGTACCAAAAAAAAAAAAAAAAAAAAATGAAGACAGTTTAGATCTTCACACTAAGTTATAATTTTATCCTTGATACTAGGAGACATCTAGGGCTATTCTGAGTCCATGTTCCCAAATACCATTGAGCCTGTTCAATTTGTAAAATGAGGTATTTTTTCCAAGAATTGTTTTCTTGAATTATAATTTTAAATGTAAGTTCTGGGCTGGGGATGTGGCTCAAGCGGTAGTGCACTCGCCTGGCATGCGTGCGACCCAGGTTCGATCCTCAGCACCACATACAAACAAAGATGTTGTGTCTGCCAAAAACTAAAAAATAAATATTAAAAAAATTCTCTCTCTCAACTCTCTTTAAAAAAAAAAAATCGGGCTGGGGATGTGGCTCAAGCGGTAGTGCGCTCGTCTGGCATGCGTGCGGCCCGGGTTCGATCCTCAGCACCACATACAAACAAGGATGTTGTGTCCGCCGAGAACTAAAAAAAATAAATAAATATTAAATAAATTAAAAAAATAAATAAAAGAAGCAAAACATGTCAAAGAAAAGTTGAATCCCCTCTGTGTATCTCTTCTCATCTGTGTACTTCACCCTTTACCCAGAATAAACCTTTAAAAAAAATAAATAAATAAAAAATAAAATAAATATAAGTTCTGTTCAATTGTTTTGTTTATTCTCCTCCAGGGATTCCAACTATATGTATACTGTTTCTCCCTGGCCTGTCTTCCATTTAGACTGCATTCTCTCTGACACTTATTACTTTTAAGGGAAACAAAAATCCACCAAACTGGCAAAGAGATTACCTAGAGGGAAAGCATCTGAGCTACAGCAAATGCATAAAGAAATCTTATCTGAATGTCTCTTATATTTCCTTTAGGAGAGACAGCTGTCACAAACCCTCAACATCGAGGTATTCAGTCAGCAAGCACTGGCCTTGGGCATTGGAATTTTCAAAGAAAATTATGGAAATAAGCCTCCTTGGAACATTCCATCCTTTGAAACCCTAAACTTCTATTATCCCCATGTTAACCTGGTACCTAGATCTTTACCCCCAGCTGTTCTGAGAGCTACTTCCTGTAGCATAGGCCGAATGCATAGTGTTTTTCTATTGTTAATCTGACTATTGCCTCTTAATTTGCAGCCTGAAGGTAGGTGGACCAAGGTTAGCAGAGGTGAACTTTTTCTGCCCAATACTTCTTTTCTTTATTTCATTTTCATCCCCCGGTTGTCCTTATATTTCTTCAATGTTTGTTATTTCTGTCCTAGTTTATTCTCCCTTGGGTTTCTTAGAGTCTTCATTTCTGAAATGATTTTATATTTTTCTTCTTTCCTGCATTTTATATTTTTCTTCTTTCCTGAAGTGAATTCTTCACTTATTCCTTTGGAGGAGGGGTATGTCCATTTCTGTTCTAAATTTTGGAATTTCTGCTTCAAGATCATTTCTCATACCCTCAAATGTTTGAAGACAATTCTGTTTGGTATCTTGTTCTAGTTTTCTTTCCCATCATCTAGTTTGCCTCTGGAGAGGATGGGGAAATGTTCATCACTTGAGCTATTTTGATTCCTGTTTTCCATTGTACTACAGAAACTTTGTTTTAATTTTTTATTAATATTTATTTATTTGGTACTAGGATTGAACTCAGGGCTTGGCACATACTACTCAAGCACTTTTAATTTTTTATGAGACAGGGCCTGAGTCAGGCCCCATGGTGCACATCTATAATCTCAGCTACTCAAGAGACTAAGACAGGAGGATCACAAATTCAAGGTCAGCCTGGGCAATTTATCAAATCTTAAAGTTTTAGAATAAAAAGGGCTGGTGATGTAGCTCAGTGGTAGAATGTCCCTAGGTTCAATACCGAGTACCACCAAAAACCAAAGCAGTCAAAAGGCAGAGACATGGATCTTTCCAAATTTCCAAGGCTGGCCTCGAATTTGTGACACTCCTGCCTCAGCCTCTCAGATAGCTGGGATTACAGATTCTGCACCTGGGTTCCTGTCTATGGGTTCATGTCTATTCATTTTGGGGAATGAAGGTGGCTTCCAAGATTCTTAGTTAACTGGTGCCCCCTTCTGTCGGTGTAATGAAGTACAGTTTATTTATTTTAGACCCGCAGATCAGGGCAGGTGCTATAGGCAAACGCTACACCCCCAGCCCTTGAAGTGCAGTCTTTTGTTTGTTTAATGCAACAGTTCTTAAAGGGGCTGCAGAGCCTTTCAGGTAACTAAAAAAAATCAAAATTATTTTATTAATACTAAAGCCAGTGTGGTGGCACATATCTGTAATCCCAGTGCCTCCAGAGGCTGAGGCAGGAGGATCTCAAGTTCTAGGCCAGCTTGGGCAACTTAGTGAAACTATATGTCAAAACAAAATAAAAAGGATTGGGGATGTAGCTCAGTTGTAAAGTGCTTGCTTAGCATGTGTGAGATCCTGGGTTCAATCCCTAGCACCACAAAAGACGAAAATAATAAAAAGTAAGATAAAAAGGGTTGGGGATGGGGATGTAGCTTAATAGTATAGTGCCCCTAGGTTCAATCCTCAGTACCTAAATAAATAAATAAGATTGTTTCACTCTCATTCTCTTACAAATGTAGAGTTTTCTAGAAACTTCATGACATGTTATATCATACTAGATTGAATATATTTATTTTTGTGGTACTGGGGATTGAGCCCATGGGTGCTCTGCCACTGAGCTTTTATTTATTTTTTTTTAATTTTGAGACAGGGTCTTGGTAAGTTGCTTAGGGCCTCTCTTAATTGCTGAGGCTGGCCTTGAACTTGGGATACTATTGTGTGGCAGCTTCCCTAGTTGCTGATATTATAGGTGTGTGCCACTATGCCCAGACTAAATTATTTTTTAAATCTCTGTTTTAATATTGAATTTAGTAAATGATAAGTGTAACCCATGACAAAAGCTCTTAAGATCCTCAAATATTATGACCATAACAAGGTCCTTGATGGGTGGTTCTGTGTATGTGGCAGGAATGGATTATCCTTCTATTTTTTTTTTTTGGTTCTTGTTTTGGATTCGCATGCCCTACATTTTTCTCTTTTGATTCTTCAGCACCTCATCTCTATAGGGGGCCTCTCCTTTCCTCTTTTGCCTTCTTCTCCCTGAGAAGCTTTGCCTTTCTGAGACTAGCTCCTCAGAGTTTCACAATGCCTTTTAAATCCCTCCTGGTGTTAGTGCTCCCTTTAACCAGGATTCCTTTTCAGTCTGTCTTCCTTTCATTTATTATTATTATTATTATTCTTTTTTAACTAAGGATTGAACCCAGGGGTGCTATACCACTGAGCCACATCCCCAGCCCTTTATATATATTTTTTGAGACAGGGTCTCACTAAGTTGCTTAGGGCCAGGCTAAGTTGCTGAGGCTGGCTTTGAATTCATTCGAGATCCTCCTGCCTCAGCCTCCAGAGCCCCTTGTGCCCCGCGCCCCATTCACTCACACCGTCACTGACCTGCGTTGGCCTCCTCCTCTTGTCTTCCACACAGCTTTTCCAGAATTTCCTTTGCTCTCTGAAGATTTGCCACAGGATTGTAAAAGATATTTCACTTGAATTTAGTGTTTTTCTACCTCTAAGTAATTTAAAGTTTGGAATTCTCTGCCATCTAGTTATGTTGAGAGTCGAATGTTTGTTTGTCTTTCTTTCTTCTTATTCTATGTCAGGAGTCAGTTCTTAAAAGGCCAAATAGTGAAGATTATAGGCTCACCAGCAATCTGTGTCATTATTTGCTCCTGTCACTGTAAGATAAAAGCAGACACAAAGAAAATGTGGAAACAGGTGGCATGACAGTGTTCCATTAATTCATTAATTCTTTTTTTTTAATATTTAGTTGTCAATGGATCTTTATTTTATTATTTATATGAGGTGCCTCACACGTGCAAGGCAAGTGCTCTACCACTGAGCCACAACCCTAGCCCTCCATTGGTTTTTTCTTTTCTTTCTTTCTTTTTTTTTTTTTTTTTTTTTTTTTTGAGTACTGGGGATTTTTTTGTTTTATTTTGAGACAGGGTCTTGCTAAGTTACCATGACTATCCTTGAACTTGCAGTCCTCCTGCCTAAGCCTCCCAAGTAGGAGTTTGATAATTCTTCAATCATACAAACAGGTGCTCAGCCCAAAGGAAATAATCAGCTGACTAATTAGACTGGTATTTGGAATGTCAAGTGACCTAGATGTAGACAATAATGCCTCCTATTATCTTTTGCAATGCAGAAGTCCCTACTTTATATATGCAAAACAAAATATGCCACTGCCCAGATCCCCCTTCTAGGAAGATGCTAGGGCCTCACAGCAGGGCATGCACCAGGCAGGTGGTCCCCAGCTGTCAGCTATTTCGAGACTTGCCTATCTGCAGAGAGCTACCGCACACAAGGTCACAGCTTCCCATCAAACCATATCTGGTGACTGAGTGGGGTGGCAGGATATAAAGGTCCAGCTATTTTGGCCTAACTTAGAACACTTTGATGTGCAGTGTTTGCTCCAGAGCTCCCTGCTAGGTTGGCAGAGGCTTTGTGGGGCCTGCCTCTGGCTCAGTCCTGCCCTCTCCCCTTCCTCTGCGTTTATCCCTGCAAAACTTCTGGTACCTCGAATTCCATCTCAGCCTCTGCTTCTGGAGAATCTAATCTGTGAAACTCTTATTGTTTCTATATTCAAATGTCTCCTTCCATAACTGGTGTTTGGTCATGATGAAGTTTTTTTGCTCTCACTATTTTACTTTCGGTTACTCTCTCCCTCCCTCCCTTCTTGAAGCCTTCACACCTGTTCCCATAACTTTTTTTTTTTTTTTTTTAATGCCAGTGATTGAACTCAGGGGCACTCAACCACTGAGCCATATCCCCAGTCCTTTTTGTGTTTTATTTTGAGACAGGGTCTCACTGGGTTACTAAGTGTCTTGCTAAGTTGCTGAGGCTGGCTTTGAACTCAAGATCCTCCGGCCTCAGCCTCCCAAGCTGCTGGGATTATAGGCATTCACCACAGCATCCGGCTCCCATCAGTCTTTACAGTGCTACTCCTGTGCAATTTCAGTGTCACAGAGATGCTCCTCTAATGGCCCCTCATTGCCCCAGCATCCTCTCCTGTAGCGGTTTTTGCATCCATCTTAACTCAGCTACTTATTCCAATGGTTGTATCCCAGATTTTGTCATTACAAATTATCGTCGCCCTGCGACAATACCAAATTCATTCACTCCACTCTCCAATCAACTCCTCCTATTTCCAGCTCACATGTCTACTCCTCCAACTGCCTTGATCATTACCTACAACCCATTAATCTTACCACCTTTCCACTGTCCCAAGGCCCCTCATGTGCTTCCTTCCTTCCTGTTATGGACTGAATTTTATACCCCCCCACCAAAAAAAAATAGTATATGTTAAAATCCAAACCCCTCATTGTGACTGTATTTGGAAAAAGAGTTTATAAGAAGATAATTGAGATTAAATGAAGTCATAAGAGTGACCTTACCTAATAGGACCGGTGTCCTGTAAAAAACAGAGACACCAGAGATCTCTGTGTACTTACAAAGGAATGGCCATCAAGAACATGGCAAGAAGGTAATGTTTGCAAGCCAGGAAGAGAGGCCTCCGAAACCAACCCTGCTTACACCTTGACTTTGTCTTCTGGCTTCCAAAACTATGAGGAAATAGAAATTTGTCATTCAAGCCACGCAGTCTGTGGTATCTTGTTATGGAGCCACCACTGATGAATAACACTTCCCTACCCATTTTAAATTCCATACTCAATCATAATCAACCACTGAAGACACCTTCGGCTCCCTTGGCTACCTCTTCATTTGCAATACTTGCTTGCAAAACCTGAACCCTAGTGAAATCCAATTCTGCCACGTCTACATCAGTGCTATGAAATATGGCTGAAGAAAAGCCACTGTCTCTACTGGACTACTTTATTTTTTTTTTAAGAGAATTTTTTTAATATTTATTTTTTAGTTATCGGCGGGCACAACATCTTTGCTTGTATGTGGTGCTGAGGATCGAACCCAGGCCGCACGCATGCCAGGTGAGCGCGCTACCGCTTGAGCCACATCCCCAGCCCTCTACTGGACTACTTTAAATTCATGGCCACCTGCCTCTGTGGGCACTTAACTTCCTAGCAATTTTCCATATTTTTCTAGACCATTTACTCTCGAACCCTCTGAACTAATTATTTTGCATCTTTTCCTCCTCTTCATGCCTGTTACACCCCAACTTTCTGCTGACAATCTTGCTTCTTACTTCACTAATCGAAGCCACTGGAAAGGACTTCCCCAAGCTCCCACATCAGGGGCACCCGTCTGCTCGCACCAGTACCCAAGCCTTCTGCTTTCTCCTGGCTGGCTGAGCCCTGCTTTACCCCTTCGATCTCCCTAAATCTCCCCCACCATTGAGATTCCCTCTTCAGCCAAGAGCTGCCACCCAAAGAGGCTGTCTTATCTCCTACCTAGCACCCCCCACCGCCAAAAAATCCCTAGGAAACAAAAAGACAAAGACAAAAACTTCTCCTTAGTTTCTCCTGGGGCTACAGCACTGTTCCTCTGCTCTCCTTCAAAGCTCAAAACCTAGCCAGGTGCAGTGGTGCACACCTGTAATCCCAGCAACTTGGGAGGTTGAGGCAGGACGATTGCAAGCTTGAGGCCAGCCTGGGCAACTCAGCAAAAGGCTGTTTCAAAATGAAAGAATAAAAAGGTTTGGGGATGTAGCTACTGGTAAAGCATCCCTGGGTTCCATTCCCAGTACTGGGGGAAACACCACAAAATAAAGTAAAAATAAAGCACAGACCCTCAGCATAACTGTCTATGGTGACCATTCCCAATTCTCCCCATCTGTTGTCCCCTGACACCACTTCAGTCTTTTTTCTACCTCATGCTCTTGCAGTGCTGGTCCTCTTGGTCCTCACCATACTTGGCCACCAGCAACATGTGACCAAGTGGGTCACTTTCTCATCTCTCTCTCTCTCTCTCTCTCTCTCTCTCTCTCTCTCTCTCTCTCTCTCTCTCTCTTTCTTCTTTTTTAGTACTGGAGATTGAACTCAGAAGCACTTTACCACTGAGCTTTTTATTTTTTTTATTTTGAGGCAGGGCCTTGCCAAGTTTCCCAGGTTGACCTCTAGCTTGCAACCCTCCTGCCTCAGCCTTCTGAGTCCCTGGAACTACAGGTGCATAACACCACGCCCACCACTCTCTCCTCCTTAAACACATTTTCTTCACTTGGCTTCCAGAACATCATAGTCTCCTGCTCATCCTCTACCTCAGTTAAAATTTGTACTGGTTCCTTCTCGTCTCCCAGACCTTTAATAACAGGAATGTACTGGGTCAGTTCATTTTAGTGGAGCTGAAGCATGTCAAGTTTGTTTCTCATGATCTTGGAAGGCTCTTCCACATGTCTTGCTTTTACTTACTTCTGACTTTATTCAAATTTCCCTTCCCAAGTTGGGCATGCCTATAAACCCAGCTACTGGGGAGGCTGAGGCAGGAGGATTTCAAGTTTGAGGATGGTCTAGGCAATTTAGCAAGACTATTTCAAAATTTCAAAAGGGTTGGGAATGTAGCTCAGTGATAGAATGTCCCTGGGCTCGAGTCTTAAAAAAAAAAAAAAAAAATTCCCTCCCAGTGGCCTTACCACTCTATCTAAAATCACAACAGCCTTCCCACCCTACATACTTTCTATCTGCTTTCCTTATTCTATTTTTCTTACTAGCGCTCAGTACTGCCTAACATAAAATATGCATCACTTTTGTTTTTTGTTTTTTTAAAGAGAGAGAGAGAGAGAGAGAGAGAGAGAGAGAGAGAGAGAGAGAATTTTTTAATATTTATTTTTTAGTTTTCGGCGGACACAACATCTTTGTTTGTTTGTGGTGCTGAGGATCGAACCCGAGCCGCACGAATACCAGGCGAGCGCGCTACCACTTGAGCCACATCCCCAGCCCCCATGCATCACTTTTGTACCTCATTCATTTTCTGTCCTCCCAGTGAGCTTTGGTGACTATAGATAATGACAATGTGCTATGGATTTCAAAGAAGCTAGAATAAATTACTTTGAATGTCTTCATCACAAAGAAATGGTAAACATTTGAGCAAATAGATGTACTTATCCTGTTAGAACATTACACAATGTATACATGACTCAAAACATCCCATGGTACCCCATAAATAGGTATAGTTTTTATGTGCCCATTTAAAAATGAATTTTAAAAAATATGTGAGATCTATGAAGGAAGGAATTTTTGCTTCTCTAGTTAGCATCTTATCCCCAGCACCTAGAACATTGCCAGGTATATAGTAAGTACTCAATAAATATTCACTAAATGAATGAACAGTAATGTCTACTTGCTCACACATATAAGTGCCTTACCCTCTACCACAAATAATAATTGTAAATATCTAGGCTGCTCCCATACAGACAAAGAAGTTTGGGTATGTCTTGGTAATTAGTGTGTGCTTTGAACAGAGAAATTCAGCAATGCACAAAGGTTTACCCAGTCACAATTAGTTGAAGACTTTTAATGAGCTGTACTCTCTGGTTTAAGCAACTTTAAAAAAAAATATTTATTTTTTAGTTGTAGTTGGATGCAATACCTTTATTTAATTTATTTAATTTTATGTGGTGCCGAGGATGGAACCCAGGGTCTCACACGTGGTAGGTGAGCACTCTACTGCTGAGCCACAACCCCATCCCTTGTTTAAGCAACTTTTACCTCCACAGAGATCACAACTGTAAATTTCCTGGCATATTTTTAAGGAAATGCACAAAGTCTCATGGACACATTAATCCTGTCACAGTCATGCCACCCACAATTAGCTAAGAGTAGTAGAAAGTCAAAATGAGATTTTAAAAAACAAGGTGGCAGCCAGGCACAGTGGTGCACACTTATAATCCCAGCAACTCAGGAGGCTGAAGCAGGAGGATCGAAAGTTCAAAATCAGCCTCAGCAATTTAGCAAGGCCCTAAACAACTTAGTGAGGCCCTGTCTCAAAATTAAATATACAAAGGGGATGTGACTGGGGATATGACTCAGTGGTAAGCACCCCTGAGTTCAATCCCTGGTACCAAAAAAATAAATGAATGAAAACAAAAATAAAATAAAATGGCTAAAATGTCTGAACCGAAGTGGCCAGATGGGATCTACAGAAAGGTGGAACAGGCTCAGGAAACTTTCTCCAACACATTCAGGGGCCTCCACTTAGATTACAAAGCATTATTGAAGTTTTGTCAAACATTCCATTCACAGTATCAAGAAGCCTAGAGCTGGGGCCGTGGCTCAGTGGTAGAGCACTTGCCTGGCACATGTGAGCCACTGGGTTCGATTCTCAGTACCACATATAAGTAAATAAATAAAATAAAGTCCCATCAACAAGTAAACAAAAAAAAGAAGAAGCCTAAACAACCACAGTGGTAAAACCGAGTTATAACCTACAGACTAGAGACTGAATATATGCGAAGATTAATCAGGGAAAGAAAGCCTCACTTGACCTTGACTAATGAGGATAATCTGGGCTGTGCTCACCACCCAAGCTCCCATCGATCCCTTTTTTTTTTTTTTTTTTTGAGACAGGATCTTACTGAGTTGCTCAGGACCTCATTAAATTGCTGAGGCTGGCCTTGAATTTGCAATCCTCCTGAGTCAATACTATGGTTGAGATACGAGAGGTCCCCCCAAAGCTCACGTGTGAGACAATGCAAGAAATTTTACAGGTGAAATGATTGGATTATGAAAGACTTAACCTAATCAGTGTATTAATTCACTGATTGGAGTTAATTATGCCATCTTGATTGGGTGGTAGTGGTTGGCAGGTAGGGTGTTGCTGGAGGAGGTGGGTCTCTGGGTGTGTGCTTTGGGGTTTATGTTTTGTCCCTGTGAGAAGAGTCTCTCTCTCTCTCTCTGCTTCCTGGTAGGGTTTGGAGCCTCTTTCCTCCACCACACCTTTCTGCCATGATGTCTTTCCTCGCCTCAGGCCCTGAGGAATGGAGTCGGCCAGCTGTGGATTGAGACCTCTGAAACCGTGAGCCTCCAAATAAACTTTTCCTTCTCTAATTGTTCTTGTCAGGTCTTTTGGTCACAGCAGTAAAAAAAACTGACTAAAACACTCAACCTCCTGAGTCACTGGGACTACAGGCATGTGCCACTCCACCTGGCCCTTCTTTCTGCTCATAAAGATATTTTGTGTCTTAAGTGTTGGGTCAGCTCTCCTAGGACCTGGGATACCAGCGTCCCTCCTCTGGGGAAACTTTTGAAGCCTGAGACAAAAAACAAAACTGTTTCTGATTGCACCCAGTGTAGGACCAATAAGCTCTCTAATGTACACTGTCCCCAGTGTAATTTCCAATACTTGCACACTCTCCACAAATAGCCACCACCATTAAATGGTTTTAATGTTTCATTCAAAATGGATTAGTTCCTGTGTCCAATAGCCAATGTAATTATAATGAATGTTGTATTAATCCTTATGATATTTCCCTTTGTTCAATACATCACTGTATCTTAATCTTCCGCTATTCAGTTGCTCAATTACCCAATTAGACTGTTGGCAATCATTTATGGGGACTTATTTCATCTGTGGTACACGAGCTTATTTTTGGTTCTCAAGGAATTGGTCTGGCTTATGTGATTACGGGGATATTATTCTGGTTATGCACCACTTCTAGTCTCTCCCCTAAGCAAAATTATAGATTCTCAGAGAAATAACTGAAATGGAAAGGCTTTGGACATTAACTTTCTCAATATATGGTATTGCCAGGTATATTGAGAAAAATTATCTAACATTTTAGAACAAGTTGGTAATGTCACGTATAATAATACTCTAGAAGATATTAAACAAAATGCCTTTTGCTACCAGCAGTATGGCTTGCTAAATATTTTTAAAAATGCTCTGGCTTAAAATATATATTGATACTGGATATATTTCAACAAATATATATTCATATGCTTTGTTAGGGCCCACCCTGAGAAACTAAGAATAATCTCTAGGGGCCTTAAACAGACACAAAGAGCTAAAATTGGTGATATGGCCATATCAAGCCAGGCTACCATATAGGAAATGCCAGAATCAGAAACCCAGAGTTTGGAGATAGGAGGCCAGTCCACTGAGTTGTATCTTCAGCCTTCAAACTCACACACCTGTCGCCTGGTGTGCGCGGGGCACTGGGTTCGATCCTCAGTACCACATAAAAAATAAAATAAAGATGATGGGTCCACCGAAAACTGAAAAATATTTTAAAAAAATAAAAAATAAAAATAAATAAATAAAACAACAGCGGTAACTTTCCCAGCCAGAAAAGCCTTAACCATGAACCTGCCCTCTCATGAGTGTTTGAGGTTCAAACTTAAAATGATTTCTTTTTTTTTTTTTTTTGTGGTGGTGGTGGTGCTGGGGATCAAACCCAGGGCTTCACGATCTTAATCTTACAGATTAATTTTAGACAAATATGAGCAACTAATAAGAAAGTAAATCTAGGGGTGCTGGGGCACAGTGGTGCACACCTATAATCCCAGAGACTCAGAGACTGAGGCAGGAGGATTGAGTTCAAAGCCAGCTTCAGCAATTTAGTAAGACTCTGCCTCAAAAATATTAAAAATTAGGGGCTGGGGTTGTGGCTCAGGGGTAGAGTGCTCGCCTAGCACATCTGAGGCCCTGGGTTCCATGCTCAGCACCGCATAAAAAGGAATGAAGGTATTGTGTCCATCTACAACCAAAAAATAAATATTTTTTTAAAAATATTAAAATGTTTTTAAAAAGGCTAGAGATCTAAACCCTGTGGCAAAGTGCCCAGGGTTTTTAATCCCCAGTACCAAAAAAAGAAGAAAGAAAGCAAATCTAGTGGCTGGGAATGCAGCTCAGTGATAGAGAGCTTTCCTGGCATGCTCAAGTTCCTGTGTTCAAACCCCAACACCACAAAGTAAAATTAATAATAATAATAATAATAATAATAATAATAATAATAATAATAAAATTAATACAAAAAATGAAAAGTCAATCTACCACACAAGAAAATAAATTACCATGAGATGAAACAGAGTCAGTAGAACCAATAATAACAAGACAGATTTAGAGTTTTTAAATTTGTGTAGTTCCATCAATGTTTATAGCAGCTCAATTCACAATAGCTAAGTTATGGCACCAACCTTGGTGCCCTTCAAAAGATGAATGGATAAAGAAAATGTGAGGGCTGGGAATATGGCTTAGTGGTAGAGTACTTGCTTACCATCCTCAAAGTCCTGGGTTCAATTCCCAGCACTATCCAAAAAGAAATATCTAATGAATGAAGAAAATGTGATATATATATACATTACATACAATGGAATATTGCTCATCCATAAAGAAAAATGGAATTATGTCATTTGCTGGTAAATGGATGGGACTAGAAACTATCATGATAAGTGAGATAAGCCAATCCCCAAAAACCAAAGGCTAAATGTTCTCTCTAATATGCGGATGCTAACACACAATGAGGAGACAGGGAGGAAAGAATAGAAGTTCATTGTATTGGACAAAGGGAACGAAGGGAAAGGATGGGGGATGGGAATAGGAAAGACAGTAGAATGAATTGGACATAAGTTTCCTATGTTCACATATGAATGCACCACAGTGTAACTGCACAACATATACAACCACAAGAATGGGAAATTATACTCCATGTATGTATAATATGTCAAAATACAGTTAGTTATTGTGTATAACTAAAAAGAACAAATAATTTTTTAAAAAGCAGTTAACAAAAATAAATACAGGGCTGGGATTGTGGCTCAGCAGTAGAGCGCTCGCCTAGCATGTGCAAGGCACTGGGTTCGATCCTCAGCACCACATAAAAATAAAATAAAGATTATTATGTCCAATTACAACTAAAAAATAAATATTTTAAATAAATAAATAAATACATTAGTGTAGTTCACCATAAATTAAAGAAGAAAATATAAGATCATCTCATTAAATGCAGAAAAAATGCATTTAATGAAAATCCAACATACTTAGGTTTGGGGTGCATTATCTTAGCAGTAGAGCACTTGCCCAGTGTGTGCGAGGCCCTGGGTTCAATTTCCCAGCACTATAAAAAAGAAAAAAGAATCCAGTACTTTGAAATAAAATGAAAATAGTGGAAGGGCTATGCTTTTCCAGGCACCAAGACTTATTTTAAAATGTGATAATTACAACAGGGAAGTATTATTGCTCAGACAAATAGAAAAATGAAATAAAAACATACAGCTTAGAAGCAAAACCAAGCAAATATAGATTCTCCATATAGGATAGAATTGTCACTGAAAAGCCAAGGGGGAAAGATAGTCTTTCAATAAATGATCTGGGACAATGGATTTGGAAAAAGTGAAGCTGGACTCCTGTATCATATCATAGATAAATGGAGCTGGAGATATAGCTCAGGGGTGAGCACTTGCCTGGCCTGTGAGAGGTCCTGGATTCAGTCAGATTCCAGAAAGGAAATGAAAAAGAAACCATTCCAGTAATATAAACAGCAAGATTTTAATATAAGGAATTTCTAATTAATATGGTCTATAGCATATGTCCAAGTTCAGAGCAAGATTTGAATGCTAGTATGTCTTGTATTGGGGATGGAGTCAGGGAATACTCTTGATTTGGATTGTTTCAGAAGCATATAAGTGAATTTTATTATTAGATTAAGAACTATTACTAGCTATCTCAGGGGCTGGGGTGTGACTCAGTGGAAGAGTGTTTGCCTAGCTTGTATGAGGCCCTGGATTCAATCTCCAATATCACACTCACACACACACAAACACACACACACACACCCCTAGTAGATATGTCTTTTAAATTTTCTTTCTCTTTTCCTTTTTTTAAATGTCTTTTGGTGGTGTCTTTTATATTGCTTTAAAAAAATAATTACTAACTGCCGCAGTCTGGCTGGGCACAAATAACCAAGCCACCACAAAGCACTTGTATGTTCAAACAGGAAACTTTATTGCCTGAACTCCACCAGCACTCCACGCACACTTCCCAGGAACTCTCTCTGCTCTCCACTGGGCTCCGCGCCAACTCTCCTGGAATCCCCTGGAACCTCTTTCTATAGTACTACTGGAAAATTTATCATGCAGGCTGGGTATTATTAATAACTGTGCTATTCTATCTCCTGGTGAAATTACTGATATACCTCTTGGAGAACTAGCTATAATTTTTATTTCATCTTTATAATCGGGATCAATTACCCCAGGACTTATCATAAGTCCTTTTAGAGTAGAAGAACTGCATCCTAATAATAAGCCTACAGTTCCTTGGGGAAGAGGTCCTTTTACTCCTGTGGGAATGATTTGAACTCCCATCTCTGGAGTTAGTATTGCTCTGGCAGAGGCGCAGATGTCCAACCCTGTGCTCCCTCTGGTTTGTCTGATGAGAGATCTAATGGATAATGTGTCCTGGGCACTACCCTGATGGTGTTGCTGGGTTCCTCCAGTGCCCCGTATATTTGTGGTCGTGGGCCCCGGAGCATTGGGCCCCCCTGTCTGTTTTTTGGCAATGGAGCCCAATGCCTTTCTCCACAATGTCATGGGTAAACACCTGGTCCTTGTTCGTTTTTTGATAACGGAGTACCCTCTATGGTGGTTTGAGAACAGCATTCATTAGCCCAATGTCTCCCTCTACGGCATTGTGGGCAAATACCTGGTATTCTACCCCTTTGATACCTAGTTTTGTTAAACCCTCCTCCTACGGGGCAACTCCTTTTAAAATGTCCTGTTTGTTCACAATTGTAGCATGTTTTTGGCCTGGCATCTAAAGCCTGTTGTACTGCAGCTGCCAAGACTTGCCCCTCTTCATTAATGTCTCTACATAATTTAATATATGTGTTTAAATCTTCATGTTTCCATGGTCTAATGGCCTGTTTGCACCACTTATTTGCTTGTTCATCGGTTAACTGTTTAATTAATGGCATTGCTTGTTCTGTATCCCCGAAAACTCTGGTAGCTGTTTGAATAAGCCTATCTACAAATTCAGCGTAAGGTTCATTAGCTCCTTGTATAACCTTAGATAATTGACCTTGTAAATCTCCATGTCCTTGTAAAGTCTTCCATGCCCTAACTGCATCTGCAGCAATTTGTGAATATATGGCAGGATCATATTCAATTTGTTGCTGTTGACCCTCATAAGGTCCCTGTCCTAACAACATATCTAGATTTCTCTGAGGATAACCGGCTGCTGCATTTCACCTAGCCGTCTCCGTGCAAAATTTCTGATTGGCAACCTTCCATAACAAATATTGCCCTCCATTTAGCACAGTTTTACACATGCTAGTCCAAACTACTGGCGTCATGTCCAAGTTGGTAATGGATTCGACCATACTTACAGTGAAGGGTGCTTGAGGACCATAGGTTGTTACAGCCTCTTTTAGCTGCTTCACTGTTTTGAAATCTAGAGCACGGTGAATTCGCTGCCCTCCTGCCTGCTCAAGTACAGGGCATGCTAATCTTTGAGGTCCTGTCTCAGGATCCCATCTATCAACTACGAGGGTTGGGGGCCCCCCAGCATATGTTGTCTCCATAGGTGGAGCTGTTGGTTGGGCACTTACACCCTCTGGTGATAGAAAGGTGTTTGTAGCAGCCTCCTATTGTAACTTTTTCCCTGATAGTCCTTCTTCCTTTAAATTTCTTCCTCTGTCTGACTAGCTCGAGAGACCTTCTCTTTTTCTTGATCTAACATGTTTTCTACCATAGTCTGAACCTCTAACAATTTACTTAACACTCTTTTGGTTTGTTTTTTACTAATTTCTGATCTACTATAAAGATAACGCAACCCAACAAGATAACACAAAACAAAACTGAAACAGAATGAAACAAAAACAGAACAAAAATGCATTGTATCAATTTTCCTGAAATGTATATTTGTGGTCTAACATTATCTCTTCTTCAGGGGCGAACAACTTCAAACCTTGAGCCAACCATTTTCCCCAGTTTGCCTGAGAAAGTTCTAGGGACAGGCAACTTGAAATAAAAACAAAATAAATCAAAACAAGAACACATTGTTTTTTGAAATGGTCACCCATTCTTTTGCTCTCCTTCAGGGGCGAGCAATTTCACTTACCCCCAAACTTCAGGCATTCCCCGCACTGGCCACCAAATGCAGCAGTCTGGCTGGGCACAAATAACCGAGCTGCCACAAAGCACTTGTATGTTCAAACAGGAAACTTTATTGCCCGAACTCCACCAGCACTCCACGCACACTTCCTGGGAACTCTCTCTGCTCTCCATTGGGCTCCACGCCAACTCTCTCAGAACCCCGCGAGAACTCAACGGGAACTCCAAAGTAGCGGGCACCCAAGGCAGCAAGAGCAGCCCTATTGCCGGACAGCAAAGGTCTATATACAACTGAATACACAGCTTAACATAACCATCATCATCTCAATGGCTCGCTGGCTTCACCTCTCAACCACTCCCTTCTGGCAAAATGCCATGCGTCATGCATTGAGGGCTGTGGCCCTCAACAACTAACTAGTCACAAGGAGTTAACTATTTGGAGGAGTAAAGAACTCTAAACAATATGTGCATAGCAGATACAGGGAACATCCCTCAGCTTTATGACTAAAGCAGAGCTCCCAGGAAAAGAACAACCTTGGAAGAGAGATGCCCAAGTCAAAGTTGAGCTTCAGACTGAGCTTCAGACTTTTGGGATGGTAAAGAAACTGTCTGTTGGGGTGCTGGTGAAACTGGCTAGAAAACCACCTGTTGGGGTGCTGGCGAAACTCACTGGGAAGCACCTGCTGGCACCCACATCATGGGAACAAGTTGGAAAAGCACCAGAACTGGAAGACAAACCGTTTTGTCAGACAATGCCTCTCCCACAACCTCTTCTGGCAAACCCTAACATTGCGTCAATTGACAAAAGAAAAATGTTTACAAAGTCCAGCTCCATCATTACCAAATAGAGCAAAGGAGGGTGGATTTGGAGTTGAGCAGCAATAAATTGCATAATAACTGCATAAATATGTCAACATGAAAGGCAAAACCTCAAAGGTTTTAAAAGATACTATAAAGATTCACAGTCTCAGTGTTCTTAAACTCATCTACAGCACCAACCATGAAGGAAATGATTGATCATTCACTAAATTAAAATAAACTACTATTCAACAAAATATATTATTGAGGAAACTAATCCTCAGACTGCAACAAGTTATTGGCAACATACATAATCAATAAAGTCTTAGTATCCAGAGAATGTAAAGAGCAAAATGTGGCAGATGAAGCAATACCTCTCATCCCATGTGATCCTATGCAATGTGACCTTGACTCTCCTACCCTCTGGAGGGAAGGTCTGCATCTCTTCTTTGAAAGATTCACTTGCAAATGACAGAATGTAATGCAAATCTTGCTGCATAACTTCCAAAATCACATAGCTCTCTCCTGGTTCTCTTAGGTACCCTTGACTTTGAAGCACTGTGCTGACATGTAAGGGTTCTGACTCTGGGCTTATGGAAGCACAGATCCCCTAAAGAAGTTTCAGGAAGTGTTAAGACTACTGCCCTGGTCAAGGTTCTAGACAGTAGCCAGCATTGACCACTGTAAGAGAGAATAGAGAGGAAGAGAAGGGGAGAGTAAGAGAGGTAAAGTAAGAGAGAGAGGGAGAGTAAGAGAGGGAGCATGGACAGGGTGTTGATATTTATGGGCTCAACGCAGGATGAGGAGGAGCAAGGCGAGTGGGCTGTTACTTCTTCATTGGCCAAGAGTTCACACCACTTCAGGGATTGGAGGTGCGCCATTCAAAGTTCGCGCCATTCACAGGGATTGGAGGTGGTGGTTGGTGCGCCATTCAGTGCATCATGGACCTGAGCTCCTGGAAGAGAAGCGCTCCAGGCGCCATCTTTACCAACAACCACCAGTTGTAATGCCAGATTCGTGGGACCCCAAATAGACCTCCAGGAACCGAATCCGATGCAAGCACACAAGTGTCTTTATTGCAAGCTCGAGCCTGGACTCACAACCGTTCCCGACACAGCAGTCCCAGGGAGTGAGTCCCTGTCCTTTGTTCAGTGAGATTTTATAGTTTTTTTGGGGGATATTCTATGCGTCACAACATCACACAGCAAATCATTCCATACCACGGGAAAAATCAAACAATAACTCTTAACCTTAATTAGCACATTCACTGGCGGGAACAAGTTGGGTAGGGGTGATAGGTTAGTACAAGAGAGGGATTCCTTTGAACTGATTGGTTTAGGCCATGAGGGGTATACGTGCTAAACTACATGGTTTCCTAACAGGTTATAAACCACTGAGACTACTGGGGGGGGGGGTGCGGTTATCTGGCATCCCAGATTTCCCAGATATTTTCCCTGTCTCATACTGATTGGCGGTTGCTAGGGGGTTGCTATGGGTCCTCACTTAGCATAACTGAGTCAGGGACACCTGGTGCTGCAGATCTCTCATGTTATTTACAGACAAGCAACTCAGCCTGGTGGCTATCTGCCTAGGAGTGCTCTGTGGGTTTTTCCAAGGACAAGGGTCACGCCCCCCTCCCTTTGGAGGTAGAAGCTGTTTTCAAAAATGGAGTCACATCAGTTTCTCACAGTCACCTCCACTGAGTCACCCCCAGACTTTGAGTCTTTCCAGCTGATGCCCCAGACTTCACAGACTGGATACAAGCCATACCTCCTGTGACCCTTCTGAATTCATGAACCACAGAATTCAGAACATCATTTTATGCCACTAAGTTTTGGAGTGACTTGTTATGTAGCAATAGTTAACTGAAACATAAATCAATTTTAAGGATAAGTAAAACCAAAAGATAGGCAATTCAATAGAAATATGGGGGGAAAAACTTGACCTAACACTTTACAGATAAGTTGCTTCACGTGAGAAGGGTAACAAGAAGGAACCACACTTCACAATAGACAAAGGAGGGGAAATTTTCTTCCTGTTTCCACTAGTCAAGTCTGACTCATGGAGGATTTTTTCCTGCACCTGCCTCTTGCAGCTGTCCATGATGTGGATTCCATCCAAGTCTGAAGATGAACAGGTGAGGTTTGGGTGCACAGAAAGAGAGAAGCTAGCACGCCTGTACTCCTAGTGATGCAGGAGGCTGAGGCAGGAGGATGGCAAGTTGAAGCCCAGCATCAGCAACTTAGTGAGACCCTGTCTGAAAATAAAAAAATAAGAAAGGGCTGGGAGTGTTGCTTAGTGGTAGAGCACCCTTGGGTTTAATCCCCAGTACCGAGAGAGAGAGAGAGAGAGAGAGAGAGAGAGAGAGAGAGAAGAAGGGGGAGAAGAAATAAAGGGAGGGCGGGAGATAAGGAAGGAGGGAGGGAAGAAGGAAAAAAGAAGATGTTGAAGAAATCTGAGAAGACACATAAGGTTTGTATAACAATAAAACACTCACTGCACTGCTGATGGGATAC
Organism: Marmota flaviventris; assembly: GCF_047511675.1. NCBI lineage: Eukaryota > Metazoa > Chordata > Mammalia > Rodentia > Sciuridae > Marmota > Marmota flaviventris. The sequence continues at coordinate 33,835,099 of NC_092507.1, read as the reverse complement.
TGAATTGGTAGAATCATTTTGGGGAAAAGTCTAGCAGAATCTGGCAAAAATTAAAGATGTACATACCCTGCAACATAGCAGCTCTACTCCCAGGTTCATATCACTTCATACCTTTGGGAAATTTGTATACATGTGAACCAGATCACATGAACAAAAATTGTATTAGTAAAAGACTGAAAGTAACCCACATGTCCATGGAAATGAGGATGAACAAATAAATTATTAAATTTGTTCTTAGCATGTTTTACCAAATACAAGAACCACAGGGAAAAAATTGCGGGTGGGCGGCTAGAGCGCTTGCCTATCGTGCATCAGGTCCTGGGTTTGATTCCCAGCACTTTAAAATGTTTTTTATTTTTATTTTTAAAAATCAGAAAAATGTCAATCTGAAGAATTTTTGGTTAGTATAGACTTTAAATAAAATAGAATTCTCAGATGCGATTGTTTAATTGACAATGTATATCCAAATATCTAGAAGAGAAAGTGACTTGGCCCAAGGTCACTTGCTTGGTTTTAATGCCAATTTATTCCTATTTTAGAAACATTTATTAAATCCTGATTCAAATAAACATTTTTCTAAGTCAAATTTACAAACAACAGTAACGGTAGCAAATTCAATTGCAAATTTTACAAAACCACATGTATCTTGATTTTATTCTAGCCAAGAATAGGGAGATTTTGCCCTCCTTAGGTAAAGAACACTCCTAATACATTCTGGATAATTCCAGAGAAAAACTATCGAATACTAGCTTGAGAATTGAGAATTATGATCTTGTGTTGGTGTCTTTCTTATTGACAAAACTATGAGTAAGATTATAACAGAAATCATAACTATATTGGGAAAAAGTTTGTTTATGTGTGCCAGTAACTATCATTTGTGTGTGTACACATACGTATTCTTTGCCCAGCCTTGACTAGAAGGGTCACAAATTGGCATGGCTGGGGGAAGCTTATGAAGAAAGGGCAAAAATCTCAAGGACCTGAAAATATTTTTTATCCAGGAGCTGGGCTGATAATTTCTCTTGAATGTAAGACAAAGGAGAATATGGAATAATTATAAGTGGTTGAGCGGTGCAAAAATCCCTGTTGGCTAACTGTTCAGCAGATCTGGGGGTCCAGTGAGATTCCATTTGAATTTCTTTGTTTTGTTGTCTGGTACTGAGAATTGAACCCAGCTACGTTCTATCACTGAGCTACCCCCAGTCCTTTATTTATTTATTTTTTGAGACAGGGCATCACTAAGTTACTTAGGACCCCTCTAAATTGCTGACGCTGGCTTTGAATTTGACATCCTCCTGCCTCAGCCTCCCAAGTTCCTGGGATTACAGGCGCATGCCACTGCATCCAACTGAATTGCTGTTTCCTAACATGATACATTAAGGGAAAAAGGGCCCTCTGCGAAGTCAGATCGTTTTCACCACAGAAACTGTCTTAATCTCTCAGGCTTCGAGCCCCTAGTCCCAAACCTTGTGACAGTGCCAATATTTGTTCAACATATTTTAGAAAATTTCAGAAAAGCTATTTATTATGTCTGTTTTAGGAAATAATGCTAGTTCATAAAATATGCCTAATGTTTACACAAGTCGTCAAGTGCAGAGAAGCAGTTGTGCCTGTCTTTCTTTGCATAGCTGTTCGTATTCACCATGCCCCTGGCTGTTCCTAACCAGTGCACAGTACAAAGTTGTTTCCTCCCCAGACTGAAATTATGTGACCATGGCAGTGGCAGAAGGGAATGGGGAGGGAAAAAAATGGAGATGGAGACTGCATATCAATGACAAGGTGATGGAAGAGGACAGGTGGAACAGATGTCAGCCAGCTGTGGAAACAGGGATGAGGCTAGCCTCCGTGAGGACTCCAACTGCAAGTGGGGTGAGGAGAGGGGGAGTAGGTGGGCTTGGGGATGAGAGTGGAGCTGGGGGGAGTACCAGGGGGAAAGGGAGATGAGACATCCCTGAGACGAATGTGGATACACACAACATGAGGATGGTCCACGGGAATGATGGAGTGACAACCGAGACAATGATGTTTTCTCGGATAAATGAGGAAGGAGAATGGAAAGAGATGCGAGTTATCCATGAATGGAATAAAAATAGGAATGGAATGAAAACTGAGCATGTTGCAATGGGCAGAGGGAAAAGACTCAGTCTTTTATTCCCAAATAGTTGGGAGGGGCAGCCACTGCATGTTGGGCACTGCTCCAAGAGCTGCAGGCAGAGAGGTGAGACTGTCTTCTCCCCTGAGGGACTTAAATCTTAGTGAGCAAGACAGAAAACAGACAAATTTGTTATTATGAGAAGCGCCCACAATTGAAAGCAGAGGAGGATAAGAATACTGGAGAGTGATGGGGAGATTTTTTTTTTTTTTGGTGCCAGGAATCGAACCCAGGGGCACTTAACCACTGAGACACATCTTAAGCTTTTCTTATTTTTTATATTGAGACAGGACCTCACTGTATTGTTGAGGCTGGCCTTGGATTTTCAATCTTCCTGCCTCAGCCTCCCAGGCCACTGGGATTACAGGTGTGCACCACTGCACCTGGCTTTTTAAAATGTTTTTATTAGTGCATTATAGTATACATAAGAGTGGGGTTCATTTTGGCATGTTCATAAATGCATGTAACATAATTTGCCCCACTTTAATCCCCAGTACTTCTTTTTTGCCTCCCCTCCTCCTTCCCATATCACTTTACTCTATTGGTTTTCCATGTACTTAATTATTGTTTTTCTTTAATTAGTGCATTATAGATATACATAAAAGTGGAATTTACTGTGCTATATTCATACATGCACCTACCATGATTTAGTCAGTTTCATTCCACACCTTCTCCCCTTTCCCATCCTTCCTCCCTCTCCCTCAGTCCCCTTCTTCTGCTCCACTATTCTGCCTTCTATTTTTATGAGATTCTCCCCCTTTTTAAAATAATTTTTTAAATATTCTTTTTTGGTTGTCAGTGGACCTTTATTGTTTATTTGTATGCGGTGCTGAGAATCGAACACAGTGCCTCACACATGCTAGGCAAGTGCTCTACCACTGAGCCACAACCCCAGCCCCGAGATTCCCCCTTTTTAAAACTCCTTATTTCCCTCTACCTTCCACATATGAAAGAAAACATTTGACTAGGGAGAATTTTAAACCCTCCCAACACAAAGAAATGATATGGGTCTGAGGTGACAGATTACTTTTTTTCTGATCATCATGTAAGTTAATATCACATCATACCCCATAAATATGCACAATTGCTATATGTCAATTAAAAACAAAAATATATTTAGCTGGGCACAGTGGCACCATGCCTATAATCCCAGCAACTCAGGAGGCTGAGGCAAGAGGATCACAAATTGGAGGTCAGCCTCAGCAAATTAGCAAGACTCAGTAATTTAATGAGAGTCTGTCTCAAAATTTAAAATGTGGGGATGTAGCTCAGTGGTAAAACATCCGTGGTTTCAATCTCCAGTACCAAAAATGATTTTAAAGTAATAAATGAGATGACCATGCTAAGTGATTGACTTCTAGGCTTCTGTGAGTGCACTCTATGATGGTCACATGAAATCACTTAGTAATGCACTTCTCAGGCTATATCCCTGTCATTAGCTATGCAGGACTGTACATGCTAATTATTTTGATTTAATCACTCTGTATTTATATACATATATTAAAACATATCACATCTCATAAAGGTATACAATTATGATTTTCCAATTAAAATAATACAAATTTAAATATTTTAAATATAAAAAGATGAGGTGCTTGGGATTCACTGGAATGAGAGGCAGAGGAAAGGGTCTGGCCTGTCCTTCCCATCTCCAGATGGGGAAGAGGTCAATCTTCAGGAGGCTGAGCCCCTGGGTCTCAAAACCCATGCTTGTCTTTCCAGGAGACACAGATACATAGACTACCCCATTTCTGCCCCTCCCAGCCTCTGCTGCCTGCCTTTAGGCCTCCCGCACCTGAGACTGATCACCCCCACCCTTCCCAATGAGGTTAGATTGTCACTGTCACTGCCTTGCTCTGCCTTGATCAGTGCACCCAGCTCAGTCGCTGTGAGAGTTTCCTGCCCCTTCTCCACATAATAATATCTCCTCAACCAAATGGGAATCAGTTCCCCAGGAGATTATGTACCTGGGATCCAAAGGGCTACCCCACTGGCCAAAAATGGGAACCAGTTCTATGAGACAGTGTGCGCTCCAGAGCTGCCGGCAGAACCAGGCTGAAGGTAATCTCCAGAGGAGACCACGTCCATATCCTTGCTCACTTTTTGTCCTCCGTCCCATTCTGCTTTTCTCACTCCTCTTCTGCTTGGAGTACTTCTCCAATAAATCACTGGAACGAGAAACTTTGTGCTAGGCTGTGTTCTAGAAACCTCACCTAAGAAAGCCTTGAGTCACTCATAACCAGTATCCCCTCTATTTTTAGACAGGGTCTTGCCAAGTTGCTCAGGACCTTGCTGAGTTGCTGGAGCTGGCTTTGAACTTGTGATTCTCCTGCCTCAGCCTCCTGAACCATTGGGATTACAGCATGAGCCTGTATTTTTTTGTTTTTATGAAAAGAGACTTGTTCTTTCACTCAAAGTTACATTACTAAGATTTATCCATGTTATGGCATGTAAAGAGTATAATTCTATTTTTTTTTTACAGGTGTGAGTTTATTAGAAGGAATAGGAAAGGGGAAAAGGGGACACTCTCAAGGGAGAGAGTGGGTCCTCTGAGAGGAGAAGGAACAAGAGTGTCAGTCATTTTGGCTGCCGTGTGGTGTTCTATTCCACAGTCTATTCAATAGGTGTGGTCAATGGACATTGGAATTGTTCCTTTTCTTCCTCTTACAAGTAGCCTGTCTGGCAGCATTCTTTTCATGAGTTTTCTGATGTGCATGTGCAAGAATTTCTCTTGGGTATAAGAGGATTTCTTATAAGAATTTCTAAGAGTCAAATTTATGGGTATGCAATTGTTCAGTAGTACAAGATCAATGCCAAATTGTTTTTCCAAAGTGGTGATTCAATTTACATACCCGCCATTAATGAATAAGAGATCTCACTGTCCAATATTCTGCTCAAAGAATATTGTCTTATTTTTTTGCCAATGAATGGGTGTAAGTGGTACGTCATTCTGGTCTTGCATTTCTTTGATTACTAATAAAACTGAGCACTTTTCATCAGTTTATTGGCCATAAATGTTTCTTTTCTGAGAGCCTTTTGCCAATTTTTCTACTGAATGACTTCCTTTTTCTTACTATTTATAGGTATTACTTATATATGCTAATTATTAATTCCTTGTTGGCTATATGTGTTATAAATCTCTTTGTGGCTTGTATTTTTATTTCTTCTAAGGTTTAATTAATAAACAGAACCAACATAGCTATTAAAGATTATTTTTATTAATTTTATGAATACTATTATACCAAACAATTCTATCATGATTGGAATGTGATATAATATTATCACTAGTATTGTGATTTGCACTATTCAAATTATTATAAACACTTCTGAACTTCAAAATAATATGAAGTTCCTCTTAAAGATACATAGTTAACACACTTTCTTTTTAAAATCACATTAACTGCCAGGTTCAGTGGTCCATATGTGTAATCCCAGCAACTTGGGAGGCTGAGGCAAGAGAATCAAAAGTTCAAGGTCATCTTTGGCAATTTAGTGAGACCCGGTCTCAAAAGAAAATTAAAAAACGGGGCTGGGGATGTGGCTCAGAGGTAAAGCACCACTAGGTTCCATCCTTAGTACCACAATAAAACAAAACAGCTTCAACTAAGACAGCTACTCAGGAGACTAGGCAGGAAGATTGCAAATTCAAGGCCAACCTGAACAACCCTGTCTCAAAATAAAATTCAAAGTGTTGGGGATGTAGCTTAATGGTAGAGCACTTGCCTGGTATGTTTGAGGTTCTGGGTTCGGTCTTCAGCATTGTTAGCTTTCAATTTATTTTACTATTTGAAATTTCTTGGTTACATTTTTTTTACAATTAGCCGCTTTCATATTCTGATAGCATTTTACTCATGATACACATACAATGAGACTGACTTTATATGTCATAAATGATACTAAAGTAGATATTTGGCTATTCAGCCTTCAAAGGACTAGGGTCAAAGTTACAGTTGAATAGCAGATGTGAACCAAATACCAAATCTGCAAGTAAACTTCAGTACATCCCTAATGTGAATATATTTCATATTATAAATCATAAAATAATCTTTACATAGCTCTCTCCATATATTCTCATAGACAGTATCTAGAATGGACATGAAATATCTAGGAGAAGGTAGTTTTGGCATTTGGGGCAATAAAATAAAAAAATTTAGACTGTGTTGAACCTGGAGTGCTTTACCACTGAGCTATATTCCCCAGCCCTCTTTACTTTTTATTTTTGTTTATTTATTTATTTTATTTCTTACATACATGACAATAGAGGATTGCATTACAATCATAATTATCCAGTCTCAACACCACTTTTCATAACTTTTACTTTTTATTTTAATACTAATATTTTGCTAAGTTATGTGAAAGTCTTGCTTAGTTGTTGAGGCTGGCCTTGAACTTGGGATCTTCCTACTTCAGCCTTCTGAGTCACTGAGATTACAGGTGTATACCACCATGCCCAGCACCTTCCTTGTTTTTTTCAGCTAACTTTTCTTATTAATTTTGTCATTTGGCTGGAGTACCTCCCCTCGTAGTTATTTTAGGGAGGATACAGGAGCAGTTGCGCTAGATAGTCTCCATCTGCCCAGTTGGTCATTTTCCATCTTTTCCCCTCCTGCCCCGCATGCACATCTGCCCACACACAAAAAGCACACACGCACCTGTGTTGACCGTAATGAATCACATCAATTGTTCCTGCTTCCTAAAGCATCCAGTCCAGAATTGGCTTCTCCTTCCCTAATCTCAGAATCATCCAACACAAACACAGTCCCCCTCACTAAAAAGTTCCCAAGATTCCTCTGAGGTGCCTTCTCCCTTCTGCAGCAAGACAGATAAACCTAATTTTTATTAACTACAGGTGTGTTCCTGGTGGTCTTCTGCTGATAGATGTTGACATTCTAGAATGCAAACTCATTATTCCTGAATCAATGGCTGAAGAAAAGAAAATTGCAAATAAAAAGCAGAGTATTATTAAGCTCAAGCTGTAACTAAACCCACAAGCCAAGAATCCAGACACATCCAAATGATGATTTCTAAAAAAACAAACAAAAACACCATCAGGTGGCAGCTGCCCAAATCTTATGATTAATTATTTCTGGAACAGCCTAAATGAAGAGTCCTCCCAAATATTACAGAACAATTTGTTTTTTTTTGTTTTTAGAATTTTAATATTTATTTTTTAGTTTTCGGCGGACACAACATCTTTTGTTTTGTATATGGTGCTGAGGATCGAACCCGGGCCGCACGCATGCCAGGCGATCGCGCTACCTCTTGAGCCACATCCCCAGCCCCTGAACAATTTGTTTTCTTTTCCTTTCTTGCAACATGCCTATGAAAAATGATGTTTTCATGCTAACACTGCAATGTCAACTAAATATAGAATAAAGACTTAGTCTGTACCTGACATAAAGATCTGACTCAACAATATCACCCTTAATAATTGGCAGCTATATGATTTTCCCATTTTATTGGGGTACAATTTAGATACAGTAAAATGTACGGATCAATTTTAAATACATACACCCGCCACGTACTCACCACCAGATCAAGAGTGGAACAATGCCAGCCCTCCAGCAGGCTCTTTCCTGTCCCCTGCAAGTTAGCACCACTCCATGGGTAACCCTACCTGGGCTCTACCATTACAGATTAGTTATGCCAGGTTTCAAGCTTTCTATAATTACATAATGTGTGTATTCTTTTGTTGTTGCTTTGTGGTACTGAAGATGGAACCAGGGTCTCATGCAACCCATGTTGTTTATCATCAGCATTTTGTTCTTTTTATTGCCGTATAATATTCCATTGTATGAATTAATCACACTGTTTTTACCATTCTGCTGTTGATAAATATTTGTGTTGTTTCCAGTGTGGGAAACAGGAATAAAGCTATTACGGATATTCTGCCTGCCTTTGAGTGGACAGAAACTTTCATTCTTTTTGACTATCTAACCAGGAGCAGAATTGTTGATCATAGAATATATGTGTGTTTTGCTTTAGTAAATAACTGTAGAAGTTTTCCAGAGTGGTTGTCCCAATTTGTATTCTCAACAGCAATGTAAGAGAGTTTGCATTGAGACATGTGATTTTTATTGTTTTGTTCTTATTTTTTTCACATAGAAGTTTTCACATACTGACTCGACCTACCAGTGTAGAGAATGCAAAGAGAAAAATCATATTCCCAATAAAATACATATTCAACTGTCCAGACAGTGATGACACTTTCAAGTTGATATAATAAGATGGCAGTGACCTTGGTACAGCATAAATCTGTGTGGCATCTCACGTACTGTTCCTTAGAACCAGCTTGGTTCTTCTCTGTGTCTCCTTTTACAGTTGTACCTGACTTCATTCCCAGGTTTCATCTGAAGTCATTGAGAATGGGATGGTTTTGCTTTTGTTTCTTGGCCAGGAATCACTTGATCCTCAAAGTCCTGTGGAAAGACATGGCAAGGAATGGGATCAAGTTCACATACTATAGTGGTGGAGAAAAGGGGAAATATACATGATTTGTGTGTGTGTGTGTGTGTGTGTGTGTGTGTGTATGTACCGGGGGTGAGTAGAGATTGAACCCAGGAGTACTTTACCACTGAGCTATATCCCCTGCTTATTTTTATTTTTTTTTTATTTTGAGACAGGGTCTCACTAAGTTGCTTAGGACTTCACTAAGTTGCTGAGGTGAGCCTCAAACTTGGGATCTTCCTGCCTCCTCTTCTCTAATTGTTGGGATCACAGGCACGAGCCACTGCACCTGGCTTACACTTGATTTTTAAAGAACTGAAAGAATGGCTGGGCATGGCGGCACACGTCTGTAATCCCAGTGGCTCGGGAGGCTGAGACAGGAGAATTGTGAGTTTAAAGTCAGCCTCAGCAGCAGCAAAATACAAAGCAACTCAGTGAGACCCTGTCTCTAAATAAAATACAAAATAAGGCTGGGGATGTGGCTCAGTGAGCAAGTGCCCCTGAGTTCAATCCCTAGTACCAAAAAAAAAAAACAAAAACTGAAAGAATAATGTTCTCATTTTTAAATTTGGCAGGAGAGGCTTTTGTATATCAGATATAGGCATAATTTAAAATAAGAGAGGTCTGACTACTTGTATAGTTGAGCTTAAAAAAATAAAAAATGACTTATCTAAATTTGTTTTATATTATATGAGTTTAAAATATATTTGATTATTTCTCCAGCAGGCGTGTTGGAAAGAATGTTCTTATGACAAGGGGTGTTGGCAGTGGTGTGATGGGAATTATTTAACATTTAGCTCTCTAAGAAAGAAAGAAAAACTCTGATTTGTAGCCGTTGCCGATTTCTGTTGTGTAAATACTTTACCACTGCTGAACTGCCACACATGGATGGTGGTGCACCTCTGTAATCCCAGCTACTCTGGAGGCTGAGGCAGGAGGATCATAAGATCAAAGCCAGCCATAGCAACTTAGTATGGCCCTGAGCAAATTTGTGAGTCCCTGTCTCAAAATTTAAAAATAAATAAATAAAAAGGGCTGGGGATGCGGCTCAGTGGTTAAGCAATCCCCAGTACAAAAAAAAAAAAGTCAGGCTAGGGCTGGGGATGTGGTTCAAGGGTTAGCGCACTGGCCTGGCACGTGCGAGGCACTGGGTTCCATCCTCAGCATCACATAAAAATAAATAAAGATATTGTGTCTATCTAAAACAAAAAAAAATATATTAAAAAAAGAAGTCAGGATAGTGGTTATCTTAAGAAGATCATAGAGGGTAGCAGTGGGGAGGGGCACGGGGAGGCCTCTTTCCTACTGCTGTCATGATCTGAAGGATATGTCCAAATGTATATATTAAGGCTCCTGTCCCCAACGTGATGTATTAGGAGGTGGAGCCACTGGGAAGTAGTTGGGTTTAGAGGGGTCCTGAGAATGGAGCCCTCAAGATGGCATTGCTGCCCTCAGAGGGCTCTCCCAGCCATTTGAAGATACCATGAGAAACTGGCCCTCTTCAAGCCAAGAAGAGAGCCCTCAGCAGAACACCACCCTCTTTATCTTTAGATTTATCTTAGATTTCCCAGCCTCCAGAAATGTGAGAAATAAATGTCTAAAGTATTTTGTCATAGCAGTCCCAGGAGACTAAGACACTAGTGTCTACACAAGTTGTATCGATGCATGATACGATTAATGCATTTTCTGCATGAATTATTTTTTTCAATAAAGTTTATTAAATGAATGTATTTGTATATTATTTGCACACAAAATAAAAGACCTTATCATCAGAATAAATAAACTTTTCAACATGTCTAATCTGTAGATGAATTTTATTGTGATTCATAAATTAAACGCATTACACCTTGGTCAATCTACCATACAGAAAATCCTGCCAGGAAAAAAATTTAGGTTAATATAAAGTAATTTCATTTGTGTACTTGAAGAAGCCAGCTAAGCCAAAGGGGATATTGTCTAAAACTCAAAGACTATGTTCAAACCATCTTTAAATCTAATCATACCAAAGAAAGCCTCAGGCTCCAAACACACCATTTTAAGACAAAAAAATTCATTTTTAAAAAGAAACCTCTAACTCACCTGTTCTTCCTTCTCCTAATTCTCCTTATTTTCCTCCACTCTGAGAAAAACATCCTTTTATCATACTGAGAGTGCCATAGCTCTTGGATCACTCTATTTTGGGTGAGTCATGGGATTAGAGTAATTCTCAGCTTAATTGGACACTAGAATTTCCTCTTGTGCTTTTGATTCTGTTTGGAAGTCACTGGCCGTGCCTTCTTTTCTTACTTAAGTCACCTCACTGAATCTAATTCAAGCAGGGGAAATTCCTTTTGGTTTTCATACATTTTAGTATTTCTGGACTACTGCCATCAGCTACCTCTCTATTTTTCCTCTACAACTATTTCCCTGATTTCTATATGGACAAGCGAGAAGCCACACAGCCCCCAACACACACATAGTATCATGCATGCGTGCGCATGCACACACACACAATGTATTCTTCTGGGCATTCTTTCAGAACATTCTAGATGCCAAATCTCTAGTAAATTATCTTCCCTTTGAATAGGTTCAACCTACTTTAACTTGCCACTTCCAAAAACTGATACTGTATAAATTCCCAAAATGTCCATGAGAGGGCACCATAATCCCACTTGTAACAAATTGGTTGCAGATTGGCTTCTATGACTTCCAGTGGAATCTTCCTCTTCCTACCCACATTTCTGATTATGCCTTAAACCAGCCACCTAAGAAGGAAATAAGGTGCCATGAGTAAGAAAGGAAGTATTGCCCTATCCATCCCCTCTATCCTCCTGCCCCTGGAGGAGAACAGGGCAGGATACTCTCACCACCCAGGCATTCTTTCTCTCAAGATGGATGGGACCCTTGGCCTATGTGTTATTGGTAAAGTTGATTTGACCACGCTGAATCCCTGGCGATGCTCCAGGGAACGTCAAAGGTTTGATTTGGGTCTTGGGTCATCATCCAAACCTTAAAGATTTGTCAACCATGACAGCCCCATCTCATGACCAGGCTGGGTCCTGACTTAGGTCTCCTGATACCACCACCTCTCTCCTTCTTTCCACCTACCTCCTCCCTCCCAAGCCCAACCGCCCTCCCCCGTCGCTGGGCCAACTCATATTGTTCTAGCTCCACAAGGTTGTTTTATCAAAAGTCACCACTAATCTTTCATTAGCCCACTCAGGGGAATGGAATGGTGGCTTAATGCTATTAGCACAACTGCTTTATCTTAGAAAAACAAAATGAGCAATCCTTTCTAATGAAAACATTGCTTCGATTGAGCTTTGCTAACTAATACATTAGTTCCTGTAACACATTCTAAAATCAAAACTGGTATAATATCTAAGCATGAATATATTCAAGTAGGCAGCTGTGGCCCAGTGTTGAGAAAGCATACTTCTAAGCTAGGCTATCTCAGATCAAATCCTGGGTTTGCTATTTACCATCCATGTGTACCTGGGCAAGTTACTTAACCTCTGCATACAGATTTCCTTAGGTGTTTAAAAAATAGGAAAGCAGGGCTGCAGTTGTGGCTCAGTGGTAGAGCACTTGCCTATCATGTGTGAGGCAATGGGTTCAATTCTCAGCACTGCATATAAATAAATAAAATAAAGGTTAAAAAAAAAAAAACTAGGGAAGCAGTAGTTTAGGTCGAGTATCCTTTATCCAAAAAGCTTTGGACGACAGAGTTTGGGATTTGAGATTTTTTTTTTTTCAGATTTTGAGATATTTGTATATACATAATGAGATATATTGGGCCTGTGCCTAATTCTAAACACAAAATTCATTCATGTTTCATATGTAAGTTATACACACAACCTGAAGTTTAAATTTATACAATTCTTTAGTGTGCCTGCATTTGACTGTTACGTGAGGTCAAGTGTGAAATTTACCAATTGTGGCACCATGTTAGCGCTCAAGTAATTTCAGATTTGGGAACTTTTTGGATTAGGGATGTGCAACCTGTATCTACTTCATGGGATTACTGTGAAGTTTAGAGAGAATATATAGTTAACACGTAAAGTACAGATGGGTACAATGGCAGTCCCAGCTACTCAGGAGGCTGAGGCAGGAGGACACTTGAGCCCCAGAACTTGAGGCCAACCTGGGGAACATACCAAGTCCCCATCTCAAAAAAAAAAAGTTCTTAGAGCTGGTGTGGTACTAGTAAGTACCTAATAAATGTTGCTATTAGTGTTATTATTATGTTATGTTCCAACAAGTTTTGTGGAGAATTCCCCACACATGGGCTGACACTTATCTTCTTTTTCTTATATTCCAAGAATATCCTAAATAGAATATTAAGAAATTGTGTACATACACAAGACTGGAGATAATGGATTATGTAAGAAGCATCTGGAGGACACAAATCTGTGCCACATTAGTTTGTGATGACGTTGAGTTAGGAGCAACTTGGTACTGGGCGACTGTGTGGTGAGTGAGTTTCTGGAGAAACTTGGGAGCTGCTGTGGGAGACACAGTCTGGATGGAAATGGGTTCAAGGTGAGTTAAACTGGGGCAAAAACAGCTTGGAATAACTAAAGGTGAGCTGAGAAGAGTGTGAGTAACTTAGGGTTTTGGATAAAACCAAATTTGTGTGACAGTGGTGTCAGGCAGTGGTATGCTGGAAACTGCTTAACTATTGTCTCTCCAAGAAAAAAAGAAAAGGAAGGAAAAAACAAAACCCTGATGTGGAGTATTTCCAAATTCTGTGGTATGATTTCAAGGCTACCAATGTGCTATCACAAGGGGTCACTTAGGAAGGTTTGGAGAAAAGGGGAAGAGAGTCGGTGACTGCGCTTTGAACACACCAACATTCCAGGCTTGGAGTTGCTGCCAGAGGGGAAGGAGGAAAACCAAACAACAGTGTGTCAAAAAAGCTAGATCAGAGAGTTAGAGAAGGAGGGGGTGGACCACGGGAGCTGCAGCCCACAGATTAGCTCCCAAAGCCACCATACAATATGCCATCACCCATAATTCTATTGCATCAGACGCTGTGTCAACCCTGGTTTCCCCACAGTCGCCGGGCAGGGCCATTTATCATCTTTCCTTGCTTCGCTGCCTTCCATCATTGCAGTGACCACATCCTCCTCCTCCAATCTTGAGTGGTTCTGATGGAAACCTCGGAACCCCTGAGAAACTATGGACCATCACATGACCCACGCTCAGCCAATCAGAGCAGATCTTCAGTACCAGACAGGTACTGAAGGCGGGAAGAGTTACCTCTTTCCCTCAAGAAAATAGTGGAAACCAGCAAAATGTAAGACTGCTTTGGCGATGGAGGAGTCCTATCTGAAGCTGAAATGAGAACGAGATTATGTTCAAATCCCTGCATCTAAATCTACTCTTCTTCTCTCTAGATATCTGTCACTAAACAGCATGGTCCATGTTCCATGCATATTTTAAACACGTTACAAGCATTGGTTTAGTAATTCTAGTAACCTTGGATGGGCACTACACTGTAAGAGATGAAGAAATTTGCCCATAGCCACAGCGTGCAAAACTGGGGTTTCGCCCTATTTAGTGGATAATTCTTTGATGTCTGTCCTGTGCCTTGTAGGGTGTTGAGCTGCGTCCCTGCCTCTACCCAGCAGATGCTAGTACCATGTCTTCCTTCAGGTGCTATAACCCAAATTATCCCCAGATATAACCAGATGGGTGGGGGTGGGGGTGAGGGGTTCAAAACTGCCCCAGTTGAAAACTCCTGCTGCCATTCTGCTGCCTTCTAAATTCTCTTTGGGTTGCTATCATTGAGTCATTCAGATAATCCTGTATTAGCCACAACTCAGGGTCACCCAGTATGTGGGTCAAATACAAATAACCCAATGTTCCTCAAACCCTGGCTCAGCCACAACACAGTGCCACCTAGATCCTATGTTGTCTAAAACCCAGCATCACCTACAGATCTGTGTCCTCATGACTTTCCGTCCCACTAAAATCCTGTCATTGAGATTTGTGTGACCTATTCTGATCCAGTGGTGTCAATGCTGTCACTAGCAACAGCTTCCCAGAGTCAGGGTCACAAACCTGTTGGTAGAGACAGAAAGACAGAAAGAACTACAGATGCACATACTTGAAGGTAGGGAGAGGCAGGATATCCACAAAAGACTCAGAGGAGAAGCAGAGACCCAACTCCCCACAGCCACGACTGGTTATGCTAAATGGGTCACTGGTGACCCACCAAGGCCCCTAAGCTATGCCAAGTAACTTCAGACCTCCCTCCCCCTACCTCTGGATTAGACCTGGGAGTAGAGAAGCTAGATTCTGAGGTAAGGAGCTTAGATACAACGTGACAGCTAATCACTCACATAAGGCCTTTGTCTGGGTCACCAGTTCCTGAGCACCCCCATCTTCACCCATACTGGTCACTCCTCTGTTCCTTCCACAAGGTACTCCATGGACAAGATCCCAACCCTAGAACATTACCAGGCCCGCAGTCTAGGCGGGCAGAGGAATAAGTCCAAAGCCTCCCAGACTTCCCTCTAGCTCATGTGCCAGAATGTCAGGAGGAGGCGACAAACACCCACCAGCATCTAGTGTATTGGTGGGAGTTAGGAGAGCTTGGATGGGCACTACCCGGGACTCCCTGTTAGAGATGAAGAAATTTGCCCATAGCCACAACATGCAAAAACTGGGGTTTCGCCCTATTTAGGGTGGATAATTCTTTGATGTCTGTCCCATTTGATTATTCCAGGAAAGATTTGCCTGAGATCAGAGAAATATTGTCCCTGAGTAAAGAAACATGGTACAAGCAACTGTCCCTCCTCATTTGGACTCTCCAGTATAAAAGAGGCCCCTGAGGGTTACCAAGATTAGGCCATATTTGGGGGCAATAAAAGACTGTAAGGAGACCCACTTACCAGCTCCAGCTGGCCTGGCATGGTTGCCATGGGGATGCCCCAGTTGCTCCAGAGGCGTCTGCTGGTCCTCCAAGCGGGAGAGGCCGAGGCAGTCGTTCTTCACACCGAGGCGGGTTGGGGTTAGAGGTCAGTACTGGATGGGAACATTCCTGCCTGGGAACATGGCTGGGAGCTGAGATCCTGGGGTTCTTTACCATCCTGCCTCCGCCAGCTCACGCTCTGTCTCCACCACTCCTTTGCCCTCCAGCCTCCACTCCTCTGCTGCTGCCTGGGAGGGGCTGGTCTCAGAGACCAGTTCTGGTGTGAGGGCTGGCCTGTGGGCTCAGGTAGGATGAGCATGTGCCCTCCAGTGAAGGCTCAGGGAGGTTCCAGTGAAGAGGGTGGGCTCAAAGGCTAGGTGTAAAGGCTCTGGGGGAGGGGAATCGGGCACATCAGTGTGAGATGTCAGGTTTCTTTCTTCTAAACATAGTAGGTGGCTTCAGTGGGACTCAGGAGAAATGACCAGATGTGAGGGCTCTAGAGGGGATTCAGCTGAAAAGGTCCAGATAGGGGACAGGTAAAGGCTGGTATCTACCTTCAGTGGTGATTTGTTAACTAAAAGAATAATCGCTCAAGTATGAAACTTCAGGTGAATAACTTTTCTCATTTGGTGGTATTAGGGATTGATCACAGGAGCACTGTACTGCTGAGCTACATCCCCAGCCCTTTTTACTTTTTATTTTTTTGCAGCAGTCTCATTGAGTTGCCCAGGCTGGCCTAGAAGAATAACATTTATTTATTTATTTAGGTCCTGGGGATTGAACTCAGGAGTGTTTTATCACTGAGCTACATCCCCAGTCCTTTTTATTTTTTGAGACAGGGTCTCAGCTGCTGAGAGTCTCGATAAATTGCTGAGCCTGGCCTCGAACTTGCAACCCTCCTGCCTCAACCTCCCAAGTCACTGGGATTACCTTCCTGAGCCACTCACTGCACCTGGCAAAATTACTTTTTTTATGTATAAATTTAATAAGATGTAAAGGCACCTCTAATTTTTACTTATAAAGAGGATTTAAAGCCAATTCCATTTCTACAGGTTTCCCCTCATCACTCTGAGATTAGGTTTTATTATCTATAAAATGGAAATAATAATAGTATCTAGCTTATAGAGTCATTGTTAGGATTAAGTGAGAACATAAAAGTACAGGTGATGTGCACCTGTAATCCCAGTGACTTTGGGGGCTGAAACAGGAGGATCTCAAGTTCAAGGTCAGCCTCAGCAATTTTGTGAGACCCTGTCTCAAATTTTAAAAAATAAAAACAGCTAGGGATGTAGTTTAGTGATACAGTGCCCCAGGTTCATTGTCCATCTTTAAAAAAATAAATAAACATCCATAGCTCTCTACATTGTAATATAAGCATTAAAACAAACATTCTTTAATATTATCAAAGTCTGAGGCAAAATAGAAAATCAAACTGGTGATTTTTTTTTTAGAGAGAGAGAGAGAGAATTTTTTAATATTTATTTTTCAGTTTTTGGCAGACACAACATCCTTGTTTGTATGTGGTGCTGAGGATCGAACCTGGGCCGCACACATGCCAGGCAAGCGCGCTACTGCTTGAGCCACATCCCCAGCCCAAATTGGTGATTTTTAAAAAATAAATCTCTAACTCAGTGGTTTTCAAACTTTTTGGTCTTGAGACTCTATGCTTTTAAAGGTAATTAAGGACCCAAAGAGTTCTACTTAAGTGGATTTTATCTATTAACATTCAATGTATTCAAAGTTAAGATAAAACATTAAACATGTATTAATTCATAATAACAATAATGAATTTATGATGTTAACCAAAAATATACATATATCTTTGAAAAATAGCTATTTTTTTCTTTTCCTTCACCTTCTTTTTCCTTTTTTGCAGTGTTAGATTGATCTGTGAGCTTTGCACATGAATTTTCTAAAACTAAAATTTTAGTGAAAACAATGATATCATCTCATACTTTTGCAAATTTCCATAATGTCTGGCTTGATTGAAGATTGCTAGATTCTCATAGGGGCTCCTACATTCAGACTATTGCAGTATATTGTTTTGGGTGAAGTACATAAAGAAAACTCAACTTCATAGTGTACACAGATGGAAAGAGTATTTAGTATTAGGAATTGAACTCAGGGGTGCTCTATCTCTGAGATATACCTCCAGCCCTTTTTATTGTTTATTTTGAGGCAGGGTCTTGCTAAATTGCCAAGGCTGACCTCAAATTTGCAATGCTCCTGCCTTAGTCTCCCAAGTAGCTGGGATTACAGGTGTGCATCACCACACCTGATTAGACCGGTGGATTTTTTTTTTTTTTTTTCAGTGATGAGGATTGAACCCATGTTTTGCCTCAACTTCATAGTGTATACAGATGGAAGGAGTATTTAATAGCCTTTTCAGTTAATTGGGCTATTCTTGGATATTACAGCAAAAGTTGAGATGGTAGGTTTTTTTTTCTTTTCTTTCTTTGTTTTTGTAGGGGGAGGCACTGAAGATTGAACCCAGAGGAGTTTTACGCCTGAACTACATTCCCAACTCTTTTTTTTTGAGACATAGTCTCAATAAGTTGATAAGGCTGGCCTCAAACTTGCCATCCTCCTTCCTCAGCCTTCCAAGTAGCTGGGATTATAGGTGTAAGCCACCATGCCCAGCCAATTTGAACCTTTCATACTCTATTACATCAAAGCCCATTGGTCTAGGGTTGGGATATGCCTCAGTAGTCGAGTGCTTTCCTCACATGCATGAGGCCATGTGTTCAATCCTCAGCAGTGAAAAAAAAAAAAATCCACTGGTCTAGCCAGGTGTGGTGATGCACACCTGTAATCCCAGCTACTTGGGAGACTAAGGCAGGAGCATTGCAAATTTGAGGTCAGCCTTGGCAATTTAGCAAGACCCTGCCTCAAAATAAACAATAAAAAGGGCTGGAGGTATATCTCAGAGATAGTATTAGGAATTGAACCCAGGGGCGCTCTAACAACAACAAAAAAAGAGTCTAGGGCAATGGGGGTGGACCTTGATCCCTGATTAGGGGCCAGAAGTTTTACTCATTGTGGCTTTTGCATAACAAGTGCAAATATCAGCAAAGAGAAAATAGCAAATAACAATTTAGTATTGTTAGGAAAATAGTTTTTGCCTTGTAAAGGTCTTAGTGACTCCCTGGGATCTATGAACAATGTCTTGAGAACTGATGTTCAAATTAAAGAATTAGAATAGCTGTATTTACTCTTCTTTTTAAATGACACTTCTTTCTTTAGCTATCACTCAAAGGCATGTGAAATGCTTTCACAAATATCTCATGGAAAAAAATGAAGACTAGCTCCATCTGTGGTACTATTTGCTTTACTTCCTCAAAAAAATAAATGGGAGGAGGGGGGAATGAGAACTTGGATAGGCCCATGGGAGTGTGTCAGGCATGTGAAGCCATCCATCATGTGTGTCATGGTGAGCAATGCAGTCCTGGGACTAAAAAGGCAAGTGGCGCTGGGAACTCGGGGCCCTCCGTCACCCTCCCCCCACCACCAATCCCTCCAGCTACAGAACCTCCACAGCTCAGCCATACTGTCACACACAGACCAGATGCACACTGCCATGGCTAACCTCACACACTTGGTAAAGAGCCCAAGTGTGGTCACATTTACCAGTCCAATCATACAGCCACCTCAAAGCCACACACACACAAAACTCAACTGCCAATACCCAATCTTACTGTACCCTAAACCGATTCTATTTTATAGTGACAGCTGCAGAACCTCAATAACTGTATACTCATCCCTGGTGACACTCAAACTATCAGGATGGCCCATATGTATGTAAAGCACCTCCAGAGTCAAGCACCATGTTTAAATACACCCCAAAGCAGCCTGTATACTGAGGGAAGGGTGAGAATATCGGTTTTGGAGACATGGCAATCTGGGTTCAAGTTCTACCATTAGTTAGTTGGTGATTATTTCACCTGTCTAGCCTTAGTTCTAGAAAATGAAGATAATTCCTACCTTGTAAACTTTTTGTGATGACAGAAAATAACCAGACAAGTGACAGCATCTCTGTCTGACCTAGTATGCCCTAGGGGATCCAGCTGTAACTGCCATGTATGACTTTTGTCACCAGAGGGCACCAAGGCTCCAAGGTGTCTGTGGGGTTGCTGGAAAAAAATACACTAGAAAGGCCAAGATTCCTGGGGAGTTTGGGGGTGAGTACAGACTAAGTTGGAGTGGGCATGTCTCTGGGGCTGAGACTCCTGTGAAATGCCAGCTAGGCCCCAGGCCACCCCAGTGGACTGCTGCTGGGCATGGTGGGCATGGCCTGGGAAGATCCTAATCGGGGAAGGATGAGTTCTTCTCATACACCAAGCCCCCTTCTGTGGCTATTTCACACATATTAAATCCTTTAATCCTCACACAATCCCAGGGTTGATAGTCACTGCCAATAGTTAGTACTCCTGGTGAGGAGAGTTGAGGAGATCAGGACTCAGTTTCACGGGTGTTCAACAGAAGATCCAGGGAGCAGGCAGCCTGGCTAAAGAGTCTGTGCCCCAAAAGAATGGCAACCCACATGTTCTCACAGTGACCCCTGCCTCCCCTTCCTGGGGTTCTGCCAGCACTCCCCAACCCTGCTGTCTTCCCTGGAGCTCAGCCAGCTCCAGCTGGCCCTTTCCCCTCTTCCAGCCTGCTTTCCACCTGTCCCTGGACCAGCCCACGGTAAGAGGCTTACCGGAAGTCTGTGGGGAACTGATAAAGCAGGACCCACCCAGGGGTTTATCCAGCCAGACCATCCCAGCTGCTGGGAGCTGTGAGGAGCTGCCCCTCCCACCTACACAGCAGGTCGCTTCCCCACCCTGGTGTCACTCCTTGGGGTGTCATAACTCCTTATGATGTCATCATTTGTAGTGACATCATTTTTTGGTCCCCCGTTCAAATTCCAGAAAGTTACTCAGACAGAAGTTGGAAAAGTAGAGTCAGAAAGGAGACCTACCCAGGCTCCAGGTCAGTGGCTGGACTGGGAGGAGGGGGTGGTGTCACGGGATCCTCCCCAGGGCAAATGGCTATTTTTGGTATTAGCTGCTCCACTAATAGCCACCCCTCTTCCTGTCTTCCCAATCCAAAGAGGCTCTGGATCCAAAGGGGGCAGGGATAATAGGAGAAATCACTACAGTGCAGGGTGGCTCTGGGGTCAGCCTCAGGGCTGGAACCAGCCCTGTCTTTCCCACAGGGAGACCAGATACTCAATACCTGAGTGTCTGAGGCAAAGGAAGGCCTTGTATCCCATCTCTTAGAATAGCAGTGAAGAGGGAGGGATTGTTAGGATGGCCAGACCACTGGGCAGCCAGACTGGCTCTGACGGTCACATGCATCAACCTGCTGACTCTAAGCTCACGGTCTCACACCACACTGCCACATACCAACAGCTGTGCCCTTGGCCACACGTGAGCCACAGGCAGCCACGTGCCAAGCCGCACTAATACTCCAATACAGACACACCGTTAACCAGCCATATGTGAGAGCAGGAGTCCCTTTTCTCCCATGGCTGTATTCCTGGAGAATTCCCAGCACATGGTAGATGTGCACAAGTATTTGACAAGTGGATACTGAATTACATTGATCCCTGTGACCAGATGGGGCGGGAGGACAAGCCATCCTTCCTGCAATCTCTCTTGACCTCTTCAGACCCAGGATGGAAGCATCAGAGAAGCAATGCTGCTTCTACCAGCAGCACCTCAACTGGCTTCAGTAACCGCCACTCCCCAGATCATACCAGTCACCGAAGGGACCTTGATCATGCACGGGCACCCCCTTCCCCTCTTTTCCAGTGAATTGGGACACTGGTGCTCTGAAAGTTGGATGTTAGGAGCACTGGGCAGTAGAGATGCTGGGGACCTTGGGCATTAGACCCCTGGGGGTTGGGCACTGGGGACTATGGGTTTTGGAAACTCTGGGTTTTGGGTCCTCTATAAGGTTGGGAACCCTGGTACTCCCAGCACTGGAAAGGCTGGATCTTGAGAGCCTAAAATATTTAGAAATCTGAGCATTGACTGTTCTAGAGATTGGGCCTGTCTTCTGTCAGTACCAAAGTCAGCGCTTCTTATCTGTCTGACTGATTTTACCTGGAGCCATGGGATCCAACCTGGATTAGTTTGTGCTGCCAATAGTGGGAGACAGAATGGCCTGAGAGATACCTGGACTCCAGAGACAACTCTTGGAGCTGGTCTAAGTCATTGCCTTGCATTTGGGTCAGGGCAGGGAAGGTGTTAGGCACAGACCACTGGACTCCAAGTTCAAGACCGGAAGACTCTGAGAGCAGTTCCTAATAGTATTTCCCACCAGCTGTGGTTGAGACCCCAAGGAGGTCGAGATCACTGGTCAGGCCAAGCTCCAATTCAAAGCAAAGTCCTCCTGCCCCCAACTTCTCAGCAAGGTACTCAGCACCCCTCCACCAAGGTGCCTGGTGCTGCCACTCCTATAAAGCCCTGAGAAATGGCTCAGGTCTGGCATTGTCCCTATTCCAATCAAACACATACTTAAACTGACTCTGAATATGCTAACACAAAGGTCTTGATCCTGCTGGCTGATGACAAATGAGGAACCCAGCCAGCACTGGGGGGATCCAATACTGGGCACAGCCTCCCAGGAAATAGCACTGTAACTGGAGGCTCCTGAGACACGCCTCAGCCCGCTGCCACTGCCGTGGGTGGGGCCCAGCCGGCTGCCTGCCCTCTTGCTGCCCTGCCCAGATATCCCAGCCTGCAGGCAGTAGGCAGGCTGGGACGTCTGACCCCATCAGTTCTGTCTGTCCTCTGGTCTAATAGCCCTCTTTTCCCACAGTGGTCCTGGTGACCATGCTCTTCCTTCCCTGTGGGCCAGCTGCCCAGGGTGGGGAGCTCACAGCCAGGCACAAAGGCCATCCTGGCTCTGACCTGGGCTAGGCCCAGACCTGCTTCCCCTGAGACCTTATTCTGATCGGAAAAAAAACAGCAGTTTTAGTTCCTGTCTCATGGAGTAGCTTTCCAAATCAGAATCTTTCTCATAAGCCTCTCCTCAGGACTCACTCAATATGTGGTTGCCTGAAGCTCTTCATGTATCAAGGTGGGTAAAGTGCACACCCATTAATCTCTATATGTAGATCATTAATCTCTATATGTAGATATGCTTCATGTTGTGTCACTGTTAGTCTAGCAAAACCTTCCTGGTCAATGTCTCCAACTTCCCCAAATACCCCAATGACAATCTTCTCTTTCCCCCACCCCATAGGCTAAAGTGCTAGGCTACCTCCCTGTCCCTAAGTGAATCCCAAATTCATAGAGTTAGAACCTCTGAGCACATTTTTCCTTTTCTTTTGCCAACCTCCATGAGCCCTAGCCCCAGGCCTGAAGGCATGGTGGGGGTCTGGCTCTCAGCATCCTGTAATTGCCTCCCTTCATATAGATCCTTAAGTTAGGTGGATAGCTCCACTTTAAGGGAGGTGGGTAGCTCCACTTGCCTGGGTCATGAAAATTCTCAGAACCTTTGCTGAGGGTTCTCAGAACATCTTCGGTGCCTCCTTCTAGACTCACCCCACCCTAGTTTACTGCTCGAGGCAGGAAGGTGAAAGAGGGAGGCCTTTTCCCACTCACACCTTTCCTTATTTCTTATTCTACTGGGGGCTTCTTCTGACAGCCTCCACTCCCTGGGAGGGAGCCCTTTTTGACAATCTAGGGAGAAGGCAGGAGGCAGGGAGGAGAGATCAGAAACAATTTGTGGAAGGAGTTAAGTCTTGGCAGAGGAGATGAGAATGGCTTGGATCTGATCTGCCCAGTCCTAGGAGTTGGACACACATAACTACACACACCTGTTGCAGCGCTCGCAGTCACTCTCCCAGAGTGACAAGCACATAGAGGGAGGGGCCACAGATTGGAAGACTGCTCAGGTAAAGAACGGTATATGTGCACATACGAGCATGCATGAACACACAGAGCACCTGCAATTGGCACACAGGAAACCTGGTAGATCTGCTAGGTTTGGGGACAAAGTAAAAGGAACATAAGTGTCTTCTCAGATTTGATCAAGTCTCCAATGTGAATAGGTTGTAAGTCTCATAGGGTACAGAACAATTTTTATATGGCCCTAGCCCTGGCCCTGGGAGGAGGAGGGGGAACTGTGGATGCCTGAGAAGCTGAAGGAAGCTTCTGGGCTAGACACTTGTTATTTTGTTTAGCACCTCTGGTAATAATTTAATAAATTGGAATCTTACTCATCAATTGTTCTTATGTGAGTTTGTTATGTATGCATCAGATTGTTTTTTTGTTTTTTTTTTTTAACTGGGGATTGAATCTGGGGGCATTGAACCACTGAGCCACATCCCCAGCCCCATGCTTTAGATTTTTGATTGTCTCCAGAGGAAAAATAAAATCAGTTTCCTGGCCAGACAATGGTGAGGACTCCATGCAGATTGGAGTCTTTCTCTCCAGACTAGGGCCTTCTCTGAACAGATGCTCCTCTCAGACTGGGGCAACAAGAGTTCCTCTGACACTAGTAACTAACTGGCCCCTTTCCCTGATAGTTTCTGGCTCTCTCAAGGTAAGCAAATATAGGGGCCCCAGTCCAAACACCTGAGCACCCCTGCCCTGCTTAGAGCGATGCACTTCATGTACACATGTACGCATTTCCTTAGTTTATGAGGCTCAGCAAAGCACCTTTTGGCGGAGGCTCCTTTAACAGGGACTGGAACCCAGGTTTGCTTCTCCAAGGAGGGAGGCGGAAGCACAGTTGATGGGTAGTCCTTGTAGCACCACCGCCAGAGCAGGGCTGACCAAACCAGTGTCCAAAGAAAGTTTGTGGAGAAACAGCCCTCTGGTTCTAAGTAGGACCCAGGCCTTAACCAGCTGTGCCTATAGTCTCTAGCGGCTTTGCTCCTAAGGGAACAGAGTTTGCTCAGACTTCTCTCTAGGGGAAACGCAGGCGCAGAAGGCCAGAGGGGCCTGGCGGGCTAACTGCAGCCCCAGTCCCCCAAAGTGCCCCAGGCCTTTTGGCTTCATTCCAGCCTAACCCGAAGGGGACGACATCTGCTTTCTCCAAGGGCCTCAGCTGAAGGGCAGTGAGGTAGGGGCGGAGAAGGGGGTCTCCATTGCGGAGCCCCACTCCCAGGGGTTCGTGGGGATCAATCATCTGAAAGCTGGAGTGACTTGTAATTTTATTCCCTGGGAGGAGGAGCCTGAGAAGTCGGCAAACGGGAGGGGATGGGACGGGGGAGGGGGGAGAGCGGCCAGGGGAGCTGTTCAGGGAGGGGAGGGACTTGGCTAGGTCTCCCAAGCCTTCTCCACTCTCCAAACTTTCACCAAACTCTTAGCCCCCGCCTCCCCGAAACCAAAACACAACAAGCTCTGGAGGAGCTGCGAACGGCGCGGCGGGGCGGGCGGACTCGCGCCGGCACAGAGCCTCGGGAGGCTGATGCAACTTTCCCTTTAAGAAAGCCACCTGGGCGCACCGCGGTGCGGACCCAGCACGCCTGGGCCGGGGGCTGCAGCATGGTAAGGGGGCTGAGGGAAGGGGTGCTGCGGCCCGCACCTCGGTCGGTCCTGCCGGTGGTCTGTGCGGTTGGTGGCTCTGCGGGGCTGAGCCCCGGGACCAGCGTGTGCGTGTGGTATGTGTGTTGTGTGTGATCGCGCATGCATGCGGGCATCTGTGGGTAAGAGTGTGGTGCACGCACCAGGATGTCTGTCTCGCCGCAAAGGTCGGGGTAGGTGCGCGCGTCTGGGTGTCACCGCTGTCACCTAGGCGCTGAAGCAGGCGGGAACCGGGGGGGGGGGCACTCTCGGAAAGGGGGCGCTGTGTGCAGACGCCGGCTTGGTCGGGGGCGGCTGGCTTCGGGCTGTGCGGGTAGCGCCGAACCAGAGCGTGTCACGGTCCGTCTGGGGCGCCAGTGGGTCTGCGCCGGGGGCCTGGAGCCCACCAGCAAGATCTGCGCCCCGCATTCGGGCTCTTGCTTTATCTCTTTTCGCCGCCGGCCGGCCTGGCTGCCTATCTGGCCCCTCCAGCCGGCCGGCCTCCCTATCTGCCAGCCCACTCGCCAGCCGGGTGCGGGTTCCCGCGCGCCCGTGGCTTGAAAAGCTGGGAGGGACGGTCCCAGCGCCCTCGGGCTCTTTTTGTCCCCGGGCTCTTTTTGTGGCTGCGGCTTCGGGAAGGGACTGCGGGCGGGGAGTTCTTCGGGGGCTGCTATCTTGGAAAAAAAATCTGCGCCCTCCCCACCGCAGCCCTCATTCCGAGCGCGCCTAGGGCGAGCCCGGGCGGCCACAGGTGAGGTCACGGGCCTAGCAGCCCGGGATGCCCACCCCCAGCAGGCGTCCAGCACCGGGCGGCCACTGCCGGGCGGGAGCAGGCGACGAGGCCGGGGCCGGACGGGAGGGGGCTTGCCCAGAGGGCCGGGAGGGGCCGGAGCCGGCCCGGGGGCGGGGCAGGGGGCGGGGACCTCGGCACCCCGGTACTTTTCCACGGCAGGGGCCGGGGGCGGGGCCGCCTCCTCCGCGCCAGCTGAGAGGCCCACACGTGGTGGCTGATGTAACGCCCGCCCCTCCACACCTTGCACCCCGATTAAAACGGAACTGGGGCGACCGGGGCGGGGTCGCAGCTCCGAAAATGACCGCGCCCCTGCCCGCGGGCCCTTGGCCTAGGCGTAGTTGGCGGCCGCTACTTAAAGGAGCCGCACCCCCATTTCGGGCCTGCTCTCCGCAGGCCACGCCCCCTTCTGATCACTCTTAAAGGAGCCGCGTCTCTCTCGCTCTCTGACAGCTCCCTTACAAAGCTTGGTCTGTTTCTTAGCTGAAGCAAGCTTCAGTCTGCTACCACTTCGGAAATAAAGGCTGTTGAGGAAGGAGTGGGAAAAGAGAGAACTTGAGAGGTTAAAAAACCCTCAAAGTGAGGCAACAGAAGGTTGAAGAGTAGTGGGTGAGGGGACTGGTTCTAGAAACTAATGGGGAACACTGAGCATGCCCAAGCGTTTCCAAGGACCGCACAGAAAAACGCCCCCTTACTTGTCTACGCGGAGACTGCAGCTGTACCCGCTCTGAGGACACAGAAGAACCACACCTCTGCCCTGGAAGAGCTCTCCAATTAGTGGGGTAGCCAGACTTGGACTCAGGGAAGCATGCTGCAACGCTACATGTGACCAGCATACTAGTCAGAGTGCATGGAGTGTTTTGGGGGTATGGTAGAAAGATTGACAGTAACTAGGAGGACGGAGGAAGGCTTCATGAAGACAATGGCATTGGATCCGGTTTTGAAGATAGGTAGAGTATATACAGGTGAAATGGTGAGAAGAGCTCGTGGTGATGCACACCTGCAATCCTAGCTACTCAGAAGGCTGAAGTAGGAGGATTGAAAATTCCAGGCCAGCCTCAGCAACTTAGTGAGATACCTTCACAAAATTAAGGAAAAAAAAAATTAAAAGGGGGCCTGGAAGTGTAATTCATCACCAAGTCCCACCATGTTATCCTCTAAATTTCTCACCATCCGTTGTGGTGGCAGTTGCCTGTAATTCCAGGAGGCTGAGGCAGGAGGGTTACAAATTCAAAGCCAGCCTTAGTAACTTAGTGGGGTCCTAAGCAACTTACAAGATTCTGTCTCTAAATAAAAAATTAAAAGGGTTAGGGGAGTAGTTCAGTAGTAGAGCACCCCTAAATTAAATCCCCAGTATCAGAGAGACAGAGACACTGCCATTGCCTGAACAAGGGTGTGGAGACAGGAGCCTTCTGGGAATGCCTCATGGCAAACATGGCCACAGGTAGCTGGCCTGGACTCCCAGGCTGAACTAAGACTCCCCACTTCCCACTGCCCCTCCACTACCTCCATCCCAGTGAATGAAGATTATGCTTCTTCCTGTATCTTCCTACTAAACTGTGAGGTTCTTGAAGCCAGGAAAGACCTTTCATTCCCAGCAAGGACTCAAAGGCTTGGTCTAGAGGGATCTTTCAAATTGGTCAATGCTCCATTCCCTTTTGGAAGAGAGGAAAGACGCCAGCAATGAGGGGACTGTGACTGCCCTCTCAGCATCTGCCTTAGGTGGCTCACAAACGGCTCAAAGCCAGCTTGTCCAACCCAGCTGATCCTCTTGCCCTCCAGATCTGCAACACCACCAGTATCCTTGTGCTTGGGACTGGCACCAGCTTCCTCTCATTGCACTAGCAGAAACCAGAGACCCCTCTTTGTCTCTCACTACCCCTGGAAGTGTAATTCATCACCAAGTCCCACCATGTTATCCTCTAAATTTCTCTCAGATATGTGCACCTTTCCTGTCATCACTGGCCTGATTCTAGCCCCTTCCTCTCTGGCATGACCCATTCCTAATGAGTTCTACTCTCGCCTACTTCCAGTCTTCTTCACACCATATCTAGGGTGATGCTTTTTTTTTGCACATTCCAGCAATCCTTTCCCCTCCAGTTGATCCTCTACTTAAAAGCCTTCAATAGCCACCATTGCTATTATAATGAAGACCAAACTCCAGACCCTAAAGGCCTCCCCCTGTTTCTTTGTCCACCTTCACCTCTTTCTCTGGCTACCTGAGCCCCTCCTAGGGGTAGTGAGCCTTCCCATATACTTTCATTTTCTCCATTTGCCTCCCTTATTTTCCTTTCTATCTCCCCTTTGCCTAATTAACTCCTTCTGGCCCTTAAACATCACTTCCTCAGGGAAGCCTTTCTGACTCTCAGACCTGCTATAGAGATCCATAAAAGGATCTTTCTCCATCACACCCTTTATCTCAATCTGTAATTATTTAGTTTGAATCATCAGTTGCACTCTTTCAGCTTTTCACCCAGTGTAAGCTGCAGGAGAGCAGAGACCTTTGAATTCTTGACCTAACAAAGGTCTGGCCCAGAGCAGACCTGCAATTAGTATTTGTTGAATAAATGAATCTAGTTGTGACCAGGCTTAAATGCCTGCTAAGCAATGTAGGCCATATCCTGTGGGCTATGGAGATCTATCACAGGGAACCAGAACTTTGGGACTTGGAGAGATTAACAGATTGGAGGGGAAGAAAATGTGGAGGCCTTGTAGTAGAAACAAAAATGAGGCAGAAACTTCAGAATTTGTGAAATGATTAGCCCCACTTCCAAGACTGAGAAAACTAAGGCTCAAAGAGGTTAAACAGACCGGGAGCAGTGCACTCCTGTAATCCCAGCAATTCAGGAGATTGAGGCAGGAGGAACACAAGTTTAAGATCAGCCTCAGCGATTTAGCAAGACCCTGTCTCAAAATCAAAGATAAAAAGGGATGGGGGTGCTGGGATTGTGGCTCAGTGGTGAAGAGCTCTCCTAGCACGTGCAAGGCAGTGGGTTCAATCCTTAGCACCACATAAAAATATATAAATAAAATAAAGGTATTGTATCCAACTACAACTATTGGCTGGGGATGTAGCTCAGTGATAGAGCACTCCTGGGTTCAATCCCCAATACAAAAACAAAAAACGAGATTAAGCAACACTTGGAATCATGTACCTAGTGACTGGCAGAGCCAGAATCCAGCCCAGACCTACCAGGTCCTAGATTTTGGGTGTGGCTGGTCCCCCAGTCAGAGATGTTCTTTAATTGCTTTTGCATTACTGGGAATAGAACCCAGACTCTCACACAAGCTAGGCAAGTGTTCTGCCACTGAGCAACACCCCTAACTCCAGATGTCAGGTCTGAAAAGCTCAATCAGCCCCCCACTGTAGGCCAGGCCTGTAATCTCTCCACGTCAGTCTCTGGGGTAACCTGAATGAGAACACTGTGGTTGAAGTCCCACAACAGAGTGTTCTTGGTCACTCACCTGACCCATGAGGCCTATAGTAATGCCATCTGCTATCATTACTATTACTATCACCATTGTCATTATTACTCCTTGCCTGAAGGGGAATAGCTTTAGGGAAGTCAAATCTAGCCAGAGTTTACAGCAAGAAAGTGGGTTCAGGGGTACAGTGGTTGAGGAAGACAAGGGTGTATCCCCTTATGAAGGACACAGCCCTCTCTATTCCTAACTGCCTCCAGAATACAAAAGCCATGAGCTGGGCCTCTTTAGGAGACATTTTGAGAGGCAGAAGCCAGCCTGGGCCAGTGACTAGAGAAACTGCCCTAAGGAGAAGGCCCTGCATGAGACCAAATGGCCAGGGCAAATGGCATAAGGAAGTCAAGACCAGATTTGCATAGGCAAAAAGGTCCTTACCTCTCCCACAGCCTTTTAATGACTTCCTGTGGGTGAGAGGTGGCCCTTGACAGGTGAGACACAGTGACCTGGAATAGCCTTTAGAGTGGAGTCTGCCCCTTGAGAAGGAAGGGAAGGGCTCAGAGACAGAGCCAAATCTTCCTTGGCCCTGTGGAGGGTGTCTCCTCACCCATCTGACCCACGGGAGTTCTTTAAGTCTCTCTGAAGGTTGATTCTTTTCTCTCCACATCTCACATTCAACATAAATTGCACGATCATTGCCATGTGGTTGGCTCCTTCCGCATGTCTGCCACCCTCGCCAGCTCACCTTCCCACATGGCCTTGTAGGTGCTTCCTATAAGATCCCAGGCTGACCTGGGCCACATTCACGTGCCTTGGCCCCGTCCATTACCCTTCATTTCAGCTCAACCAATACTTCTTACTAGCTTAGCACTGTGCTAGGTGCTGGGAACAGTGGGGTGAAGGAAGCCCAGTTACAAGGCCTCAGGGACTCACCTACTTGTGCTTGATTGACTTAAAAGCAAATAAGTGTAATATGAGATGATAAGAGCACTAGTAGAAACCTGCACAAAACAGAAAGGAGGAAGCAGTTTGTTCATGCTGGTGGAGGAAGTGTCCAGAAGGGCTATGGAGAGGAGGTGATATTTAAGCCCAGACCTAAAGGACTTGCAGAATTGCACCTGAGGGAAGGTGTTGTAAAATTGGGCACAGCCAGAGCAAAAGAAAGGCACATGACTACACCTGGTATGTCTGGCGTGTCTAGAGTAAATGAGTTACGCAGCAACAAGCTCAGTCACCCTGGAGCCCAAGCCAAGTGGCATCAGGGTGGGGAAGATCTGCCTTAGCTGGGCTGAGGTTGGGGAGCAAGTGCTGGCCGGAGCTGACTCCCCTCCTGGAAAGGTTGTGGCCATTCACACAGATGATGAAGGACTTGGATCCCATCCCAGTTTTGTGTTCGTTTTTTATCTTTTATAGGATTGGGCATCTGGAAAGTCAAAAATAGACCTTTGCCCATTGGGACAGGAAGCCTGGAGAATAAGAGATCTAGGGGAAGGGTTGGAGGGAGAGCTGGGAAGGGGCTGGACCTGAGAGTCATCCAGAAGACAGCAGGATGAGGAACGACCTGGCAGAGGGGTGGGCCAGGGTGGGAGCGACATAGGGCCTCGGTTGATGATGAGGGGTTCTCTGCTACCCTGGAGAGTTCCAAGGTCCATGTGTGGCCTGCCCCGGCCAGGGCCTCACCTCACTCTCTACTTTCTCCACAGCTCTTGAGGTCCGTGGTCTAAAAGGTGCTGGAAGCAGAACTTGTAAGTGATCTGGTCTTCAGAGACCCCAAACCACTGCCACCATGGTAGGAAAAGGTGCCAAAGGGATGTTGGTGAGTACAAGGGTCGGACTCTGGGGGGTGGGAGGGCTGTGACATGCACTGCCCCGTAACCTCCCTCCAGCTGTTTTCCATGACCAGAGGGCCCAGGAGCCTCCATGGGGCAGCATGTGCAGGTTCCCACATGTGCAGGCTGCCCCAGGCCCAGCCAGGCAGCCCCTCACCCAGCATGTTAGACAGAAGCAGGCTCCAGGCCCACAGCAGGACAGGTTCCACTGCAGACCCAGACCCTGCAGGGGCCTGCCAAGAGGCAGGAGGCACATCCCCTGTCCACGTCACAAGAGGTGCTCTTAAGAGGACACAGCTCAGCCTGCTGGGAGGACAGGAGGCCACCTACATACCCACCCAGTGCTGTGCCACAGGACATGTTCAGTATGTGTTGACCAAGGGGTCCTCACCACCTCTCTGTTTTTTCTTTACTTCTCTGGTTCCTTCTTACTCCAAAATGTTAAAAAAAGAAACGTTTCCCTTGATTCCTCTCCTGAGGCCTCCAAGAAAATCTCCCTATTCCTCTTCCTCAAGCCATGGCCCTTCCTTTGCCCTCTGTCTCAGAGCACATGAGAGGTGGTGATGAGGCCTTCGAGAAACAAGAGCCTCAGTGAGGTTTTAGAGGGAGCAACACTTATTGATGGATGGAGCAGGTTGGCACCAGAAGGGGAACAAGAAAAAAGATGCCACTTCCTATCCAGAAGGCCATGGTTGTATTTTTCTCTTGGGATCTTGCCCCAGGGACAAGCCACACTGGGCAGCTGTCAGGGGAGGAAGCCTATGATTGAGGACAGTCCCTCCCTCATGAAATTCTCTCCCCACTGGTGCCTTCCATTGCTTCTCTCATTCATCTGAAAACTGATTGGTCCGAGGTCTCTGCTGAGCCTTCCCCAGACTAACCCTGTCTCTCAACCAATGTTTCTGAGATTCAAGTACTTACCTGGTCCAGAGAATGATTTGAGGGAGGGGACTGGGCGGTTTGCTCCAGCCCTGTCCTGAACTTCCAGGATGCACCCTCTCATCCAGCCCCTCAAAGCTGCTTTGAGACAGCTGCTCCTGATTGGAGCATCTGAAGGTGTTCCTGAGCCACCCTGGATCCTCAGAAATGGGCACAGATGAAGGGCTTATGACCTGAACATTTGCTAGAAGTGGATGCTGTGTTAGAATGCAGACAAGGTCCCTGGTTTCCCCCAAGAAGGTTTGGAATTGCCATGGGCCTAAGAAGAAAGTGGGTCGTGGCTCTGCCCCTTCCTGCTATGGAGGTTCTGAGCCCTGTGCAACCCAGGAAACCTTCTGAGCACTCCATGAGTGTTCTTCTCTAGAGTGGCCCTGGAAGGACTAGAGTGGACAGGCAGGAGAGATGGGGGACCCATAGGCGGCATGGAGAGCATGAATTACGAGGTCCCACAATCCCTGCCTTGGCTGGGCTTCCTGGACCGTATTCTCTGGCCAGACTGGCCAGGCTGTCTGTGAAGAGAATGCTGCTTTGGGACCACTGTTCCCAGCACCAGGATGTGCCTAAAGATAGCCAAGGCTTGCTTTTCTCTATGCCCTCTGCCCTTTGGCTTCTGCCCACTGCTGTGTTTGAGGCTCATAGCATCTGTCCCATGGGCAACCCCAGTGGTTGCTTGGAGATTCTATTCCTGCCTCTTTTTTCAGTTCTGCTGATGACCTTGGACTATGCTATTCTTGGGTCCCAGTTTAGAACTGAAGCACTCCATTCAGTGCTTGTCACTAGGATACAGCCTCTGAGGTCGGCCCCTGCCAAGCCCCGTCTCTGCTAACTGATGTAGGAGCTAAGTCAGCACTTATTAGGTGTTTATGTCTTTCTAAGGGCAAGTGACTGAGGAAGTTCCATTCTGACATGCTCCCTCTTTGGATACCATGGTCCATGGTAGCTCAGAAGAGAGGATAATGATGGGTGTGCATGTAAACTGATGGCACTTGGACCTTCCCAGTTCTCTGTGGTTTCTAGTACCCTGTTTGTGCTCTGATATGTAGGGAGTGGGCAGCTAGCCCCTGTCATGGGGACCTCACTTCTATTGCCTTTTACTTCAGGTTCAGGTATGAGGACCTGAGCCAATAAGGTCTCCTCAATGTGAACAGACACTCCTTAGAGCTTCTGCCAGGCTCTGGAACAGGTGCCCCATGGAGGAGCAAGTCACTTCCCAGCACGTGCCCAGACCCACATGCTTGCTGCACGTGTCTCTCCCCCACTCCTAGCCCAGATGGTCTCTGCCAGGCCAGCTCAGCTGCCTCCCTCACGCCTCAGCAGCTCCTAGGACAGGGCCGTGCAAGAACCCAGCTGGCCAGGGTGCCTCCAAGCCTGGGAGCAGCTGGGATGCTTGGGGGCACCGGGGATGGGTGGAGTGGACCTTCCATGGAGACCTAAGGCCTCTGAATACGTATAGGGCAGCAGAGCTGCCTGGGTCTCAAAGGACAGGAGCTGGAGGAGGGGAGCCCAGGGCAGGAGACAATCCCCCACTGGTTCAGTTTTAACCCACTATCTGAAGCCAAGCTGGCCATCTCAGTCCCCTTGCCTGTGGTGAGCCTCACGCCCATGAGCATCATGGGTGACTGGGTCTTCCTGAAGCCAGTGGCTCAGCCAGGGCCTTAGCTTCTGCCCATATCTCTGAAGACATTACTTACCTTTGCCTCTCA
Organism: Marmota flaviventris; assembly: GCF_047511675.1. Taxonomy (NCBI): domain Eukaryota; kingdom Metazoa; phylum Chordata; class Mammalia; order Rodentia; family Sciuridae; genus Marmota; species Marmota flaviventris. The sequence continues at coordinate 33,801,418 of NC_092507.1, read as the reverse complement.
GCAGCCTCATGATAAATAAGAGCACAGTCACTCTGGCGCTAGGGCTCTGGGTGCCAGAGTACATAAATCCCAGAAGGCTCTGTGGCCATTGGGCCTGCCACTCCCTGCCCTGTTCTCTTATGCTTTCACATGAGGGTTTCTGTACCTCTTATCTGCACCATCCATCACAGGGCCTGGCACACAGTGGGTGCTCACCCAGTCCAGTCTTGGCATGCAGCAAGTGCTCAACGAGTATAGGCTTGGCACACATTGTGAAGTCACTGAGCACAGAGCTTGGCACACATTGGGCACTCTTTGTAGAGGGCCTGTTACCCCTGGGCACTCACTTAGCACAAGTCTTGGCATGTGGCACATGTTCAATTAGTACCGACTTGGCACACCTTGGGAACTTCCTTAGTATAGAGTCTGCCACCCAGTGGGCACTCATCTAGCACAGTGCCAGGTGCACAGCAGGTGCTCCCCCAGCTCAGGATGGGCGTACATTGGGTCCTCTCCTGGCATGGAAATTGGCATACACAGGGCACTCATCTAGCGTAGGACATAGCACAGGGGTTCACTTGGCATGGAGTAGACACATAGTGAGAGCTCTCTCAGCATTAGACCTGGCACACATGGGCACTGTCCTGGCACATACATGCCACATGATGTGTATTCTTCCAGCAATGGACTTGGCACACAGTGGGTTCTCTGCTCATGCAGGTCCTAGCGTGCATTAGGTGCTCTTCTTGCTCAGGGACTGGCATGTAGTGGGCACTCTCATATCTCCCTATGAGGTCTATATAAGGAGCTGCTGTCCCGACTAGGACAGCCTGAGCAATGGTCTTCTGCTGAACCTAGATGAGCAGATACACCTTTCCAGTGCAGTGGAATATCTAGATTCAGAGGAACAGGCCCTGCCTTCCCCGGGCTTCATGGCGCTAGGACCTTACCCTCCCTCCCCTCCCGCCTTCCTTCTGGCCCATCTACTCAGCTACACAGCCTCACTTCCCCAGCCTGCCCCCCCATTCCGAGCACTCCTTAGTCCTAGCTCAGCGGGCCTTTCCCTCCAGAGTCACAGGGGACAATAAAGCCCCTAGACTCCTTGCCCCTCTGGAGGCATGCCCACTCTTATTAAGAAAAGTCAGAGGCAGGGGCTGGGGGAGTCAGCCTCCCTAAGTGGGGCTGGAGCAGCTGGATCCCACTAATGAGGCCTCATTACGGCCAGGGCCCAGCTGGGCCGCTGCCTCCTGTCCCCATGGCCAGAGCCAGGGAAAGCCATCCAGCCAGGCCTGCCTGTTCTGGGCACCCAGCCCAGGCCAAGGCAGCCAGAGCCCAGAGCCCACCCTGGGTGGAAGTGAGCATTTGGGCATCATGGGTGACTGGGTCTTCCTGAAGCCAAGGGCCTTGGCCCTCAGTCTGTGCCTGCAGGAAGTCAGGGGAGTGTGTCTGGGACCTGACTGCATGAGGCTGGCCTAGTGAGCAGCTCAGTCGATGCGGTCTGAGGCCATGCTTAGAATTGCCAGGGCCTTCCCCACCTTCCTCCCTCCAATGGAGAGACTAAGGTGCCTCCCACCTGAGGCTGTTGGGAGGACTAAGTGTATTAGTATATGTAAAGTGTTTAAGGCAGAGCCTGACTCATAGTAAGCCCTTAATATATATTATCTATTACTATTATTACTATTGCTCACTAGATTCAATGATTGGCAGACATTATCCCCATTTTAGAGATGCAGAAACTGAGACTAGACATGTTAAGTAATTTGCCTGTGGTTATATACAGTGAGAGACTGGCAGAGCTGAGGCTTGTCTGAGTACAAAGCCTGTGCCATTTTTCAAAATGTCATTTCTCCCTAGACAATATTTCCCATGTTCCCCACGGGGTCTTACTTACCACTCACAGGAAAGTGTCCTTACACCGGGATTCATGCATGCCTCCGTGTGATAGATATTGCAAAGATCCTGCTATATATCAGGCTTTTGGGCATCATCAATCTCCAGAGGGACTTATACTTTCTCAGAACACTGATGGCCACCTTCCTAGCCTCTGGCTTGTGTCTGGGCACCAGCTAGGGACTGACCAGTGAGTGTGACCTCAGAGAAGAATTGGATGGGTCTGAGTGACATCCCACCATACTCATGGAGTCACTGCCAGGATCATGCAGCACAGGCAGCACAAACTCCCAAATATGCCCCTCGGGTTCTGGGCAATACAGTACAAATCCCTACAGGTCACACTCTGGTGACCACTGTCTTGACTAATGCCATCTTTCTTTGGACAGGTGATGGCATAGGTCACTAGGTTAGAGTTTTGTTGCATGGTCAGTCATATTTTCCTCTGAGGACACCAAGTTGCCTAGGCTGGTTAAGGGGGTTCCCCAACTCCTGGGGGACAAGTACAGCTATAGGACCCAAATCTCCCAGTCTGTACCACTCTAAGGAGTCTGAGGTGCTCAAGTGGTGTTCTGTGGACCATGCCCGGCATCATCCTGCCCTGGCACCATCTCCAATGCCTATCGCTCATCAGCACCCACCAACCTGCCAGGAGCCCACCAGTGCCTGTGGGTTCACTGAACCTCTGGGCCCCAAGGCCAGCTCTGAGAAGAGAATAAGCCATCCTGTCACCCTCTCCTGCGCCTGCCCTGCCCCACTCTGTGGTTAGAGTGAGTGTCTGTGTGTTTTGTTCTAGTAACTTGCTTGGAACAAGGGGAAAACACAACAAACCCCACGCCTCCTTCTCTAGCACCCGCGCCTGGCGGCGTGGGGACTGGCTGGAGGGGGAGGGCCGGGGAAGGGGGTAGGCAGAGCTTCGGGAGGAGATGAGGTGAAAGTAATTGACGCTGCCCAGCCTGGCAGTGGGAGAGGCAGGGGATGCGTCAGTGTCGCGCTGGAGCTGGCAGAGGTGTGAATGAGCGGTGGAGACACGAGCGCTCCAAGCGCTCGCCCTGGGATGGCTGCGGCACATGGACCTGTGGCCCCCTCTTCCCCAGAACAGGTCAGTCATCACCTTCCAGAAGGTCGAGTCCCCTCCCTGGTGCCAGGCAGGCTTGGAGGCTGGGCTGGTGGTAGGGAGAGGGGCTGAGTGGTCTATGCCAGGGAGGGGCTGGCACAGCCAGTGAGTGAGACAGACACCAGCAAAAGTGACCCAGAAAGTTGCAACTGTGCAAAGGAGTGCAAGAAGAGTTAGCTGTATGGTGGGGACAAGGGGGAGGCAAGAGGGGGTGTGAGGGCTCCCCCAGCCCAAGGACCTGCTGAGAATCTGCTCCGAGTATCAAAGCTGCATTGTCCTAGCTCCCGGGGAGACGGGCCGGAGGTGCCCAGGAATTGTACTAATCAATACAGCCTCATTGTCTGTGCCACGGCAGTTACTCCTATGGGGAGAGTGGGTGAGGGAGCAGGGGAATGTGGTACATGGGCTCAGTGGTGAGGGCTGGGGGAAGGGGATGGGCAAGAGTCTCAGCCAGGAGGAGAGGGACCCCATGGAACGTTTGCCAGTGTCTAGGGCAAGTGCCCACAGTGGGTGGGAGCTGGTGTGTCCTTGTTCCTGGAAGTTGGGGATGGGCAGAAGGAAGCTGATGGCGGTAAGGGTGAGGGGACTGGGAAAGCCATCCTTCTCTTCTGTGGGACATCCTGACTTGACCTTCCAAAGGCAAGAGAAGGAATGTCCTCTGAGGCAATGTGGGTTGGGTTTGGGAGAAGCATTGTGCAGAGCTGCCCCCGAACCTCAGTACTGCTAGGGTCAAGAACCAAAGCCACTTCCCAGAGTGCCAGCTTGCTGCCAACCAACGAGGGCATCGGCCGCCCACAGCTACCTCAGTGCAGGGCAGGGCAGTCCCTCCCAGTCTCCCAAAGCTACTGGGCTTCTTCAGAAAGAAAGGTGAGGGCGTGGGCAGGGCCCAGGGCCCACCCAGTATCCTCCATCACTCTCCCCAAGGCTGGAGTGGAGCCTGGCATGCCTGGATGCCAATCTTCTGTCTGCTGCTTGCAAAATTGGCAGGTCACTCTCTGCCAATCAGGGCTCTGTGACAAAACAGCCAAAGGCATATCTTTGCCTCTCTTACCTGCCACAGGAAGACAGGACTCTGCAGGCACCTGGAGCCTGGAGGGACCCAGAGTTGCTCTAAGTTTTCCTCCAGGCAGGAAGCACTCAGAACCCTGGGGTAGATGTTCCTCTGGTCCTTCTTCTCCACCCCCAGCCCCTGACGGTCTCACATCCAGGTGACTGAGGCCAGGCTGAATCTCTCTCTGGTCCCAATCAGTGTCATGCAGGTGGAGGACAGAACTCTCTGTCATTGCATGGCAGGTACTGCCTAAGGGCCGTCCTGGCTCCTGGCCTGATGGGAGAGAACTTGGGGGAACAAGACCCAAGTGGTGCCGAGGGGGCGGTCACGAGGTCTTCTGAGGCAGCACAATTTACTGTAATGACTGCTCTGCTCAAATTCCCCACTGGGGCTCAGAGAAAGTTGCCAGTGATCTGATTTGGCTCAGAGTCAGTCTGGGATGTGAGGTCTTGCCCGTTCTCCTTCATAAAGTTTGTCTTGGATGGGGTTTCATCCCATGAGCAACCCGGGCTAGAGAGTCCTAAACAAGAAGCCTGCTGGGTCCCCATGGGGCTGCCCCACTAGGGCAGCTCCAGGATTCCTCTGTGTCCACCCAAATCAGGAGGAGGGAGTTCACAATTCACAGAAATATCCACGGGATGGAGGAGGGTGGGAGTCCCCAGCCAGAGTAATCATCATGCAGGACAGAAGGTTGGGCCTCCATGTCGCATGTGGAAGAAAGGAGGGCATCCTTCCTCATGTTGGTCATGGTTACCACTGGGGGCCTGGCCACTGTTTTCCTCGTTATGCTTTTGAACTTTCCAAATCTTTGTGATAAGCTTGTTGTACTTTTTTTTTTTTTGTACCAGAGGAGTGCTTTACCACTGAGCCACATCCCCAGCCCATTTTGTATTTTATTTAGAGACAGGATCTTGCTGAGTTGTTTAGGGCCTCGCTTGATTGCTGAGGCTGGCCTTGAACTTGTGATCCTCCTGTCTTACCCTCCCAAGTCACTGGGAAGCTTGTTCTTTTATAAACAGGGAAAGAAAAAAAAAAAAGACAAAACATTTTTTTAAGTAATCTAGAAAGCTAGTAGAAACTAACAGAAAATGCAGGGGAAAAGTCAGAAATAGCCAAATTGCAGGTGAGGTGGAGCCACAGAATCCTGGGAGGCCTATGGAGACTGCCTTGCGTCTCTCAGGTCTCTAGCAGGCACCTAACCAATCCCCTGGTTAGATAGGGATGCTGAGATACTGAAAGTAGAAGTGACTTGCTCCTGGCTACTAGAGGAGCAGGTTATGGAACACCTGGGTTCTTTTTTTGGCACGGCGGGGGTATTGAACTTGGGGACACTCAACCACTGAGCCACATCCCCAGCCCTATTTTGTATTTTATTAGAGACAGGGTCTCAGTGAGTTGCTTAGTGTCTTTCATTGCTAAATCTGGCTTTGAACTTGTGATTCTCGTCTCAGCCTCCTGAGGTGCTGGGATTACAGGCGTGGGCCACTGAGCAACAGCAACACTGGCAGCACCTGGGTTCTAACTCCCTGCACTGTCCCAGCCAAGCCCAGGGCAGAGCAGGAGATCCAGATTCTGCCCTAGGAACTGAACAGCCTTAATTCTAGTTCATCCAGGGCAGCAAATAAGCCAGGCAGAGGGCTATGTAAAGGACTTATGTAAGTGACTCGGCTCAGTGTGGCTCAGCCAGCTGGTCAGGGACTGGGGGTGGGGGGGTGCTTGTTAACCCAAGTAAGATCACAGTCCTGGTGCAGAGATGGACACTTGAGACCATGGCCTGTCTTGAGGGTAAGGGAACATCATAATCAGAGGGGCATGTGTGTGTATGCGCGTGCGCGCGCGCGCGCGAGAGTGTGTGTGTGTGTGTGTGTGTGTGTGTATGCATGTGTACGTACATGTGCCAGCTTTTCCCACTCAGCTGTGGAAGGAATGCTCCAGGCCTTTATTCTGCCTAGCCTGGGAGAGCCTGGGTACAGGGCAGGGTAGTACCCCAGGGCCTGAGCCTGTGAGTGGGCCTGCGCCTGTGAGTGGGCCTGCTTTTTTTTCCTAGCATGGCCTCTCAGAGCTGCCCAAAAGGATGACAGAGCCAGACAGGGTGGGTTGTGGCTGTCCGGGGAGCCTGTGGAGCAGGTCAACCCAGAGGGGAATCTGCCACTGTGGTTCCATTCCCCACTAAGGTGTGAGGAGGTGAGGGAGGGAGGGCAGCAAGGGGCAAATGGTGACCCATGGTGGGCAGGGGAAGCCTGGAGCTCAGCCCATCTGTGGGGCGGCTGGCTTAGGCAGGTGGGCAACCAGTCTGAACTAAACTGTGAGCATGAGGGGTTCTTTCGTGGGCATTTCAGAGCCAACTCCCACTGCAGGGACCCTTAATATCAGTGAGATGCTTGTCACTGGCCAAGAAAAACGAGCATCTTATATTAGAAAAGATGATGAAAGGAGGGAAAAAGCCAAACAGAACTGGAAATGGCTTTGCTGCCTGGGGAGGAAGGACATGGGGGAGGTCCCCAGAGGACCAGGAAGGGGACTGAACACTCAAAAAGCCCCTACAGAACGGGAGTGCTTTGGAGATCCTTCCCTCTGGTGTGCTGGGAGAAGAGTGGACTTGGTCTGTCCTCTGCTGAGAGCTAAGACCTCCCCTCCCCCCCACCAAGTCTGAATCTAGATTGCATTGAAATTGAAGCCAGGAGCCCACAGTGGATGAGGTTCCTGCAGTCAGCTGGGCGAGGTTCCCTAAGTCAGGAACCCTTTGTGCAGAGATTCGGGGACTGGCAGGAGAAGATGTGCGCCTCTTCTTCAGAGAACCTCTGCATGCAGCAGACCTCCAGTGTCGTCAGGAACTTCCTGCCAGAGCCCAGTTGCCAACCCCATTCCAGCCCCTGTCCTGGGGGTGCAGGCCTCCCGCCTTGGAGTGCGCACGGCTGAACTGGTTAGCGCATGGCTCAGTGGTGTGCAGCTCATTAGCAGAGCAGTGGCTGGCTCTTGAGGGCTAGGGCTGGCGGCTGCCTGTGGCACGTGGCTGGGGGCATCACCACCCTCCTCAGCCCCCTCCATGTCAGGGAAAGAGCAAAGATTCAAGTCTGGTCCTGCTAAACTTTGTCGGGGGCCAGGAGTCTGTCCCTCAAGCTATTGGGCCTTGCAGAGTTGGGTCTCTTTCAGGGCCCTTGCTCTTGCTGTGCCCATGGGGCCATCCTGGACCCTTGGTTGTCCCTTTTACAGATGTTCCTGCTGCCTGTGACCCCACCCACAGACTCTGAGGCTGCCACAATCTCACATTGTGCCCCTAAGTAAACAAGGCTGAGACAGAATAAAAGTGTTATTGTTGAGCCAACATATAGGAGCCCTATTTGGCTGATATTTGTTTGGGAATGAATAAACCATCCCAAGCAGAACTTACACCCTCCCAAAAAGGCCCGCTGACCTCACAGTATTGCTATACCTGCCCCAGAGGAGGTCTAGGAGGTGGTGACCTATGCAGGCAGGATTCTGTAGGTCACTGTGGTCACAGAGGCCATTCTCTGAATCTTAGCTTCTCCCAGAATGGAGTGCATCTCCAAGCCCATTCACCAAGGAAACCTTCCTTGACCTCCCTCTGTCCTCTCTTTCTGTCCTTCTATACTTTTGTGACTTTGAGAAAGTCTCTTTTATGGTTACATTGAAATCACATATAAAATCATGTGTGTGCTTCATTGATGGCTTGCTCCCTGCTAAACTTCTAATTCTGAATAGGCAGGGGCTCTCTGCTTTGTTCCCGGCTGAATGGCTACCGCCAGGCACGTGTGAGGGGTCTGTGAATCTCTGACTCTGCATGAATGAATCAGGGAATGATCAGCCTGCTGATTTGCCCTAGGTGCTCCTTGAAGGAGACTCCCCCAGTTTTGGGTGTTGTACACGCCAACATCAGCAAAGAGTATGAGGGGCAGCTTGCCTGGGGTGGGCAGTGCTGGATTGGGTGCTCAGGGTGATCCCCCACAAAAGTATCTGTGCTGTGGTGCCCATCTGCCAGGCATTGGTGCCAGCTGTGTCTGTATTCCCAAATGGACCTTTACTGGGGGCCCAGCGAGGCCATTCGTGTTCGACTTTCAGTGTCAGGGTCCAACAGCATTCTAAAGTACCAAGCCACCTTGCTTATTATAGGCCAGAGTGACTGCTGTCCTTGAAGATGTCTCTTTCAAGCTGAGGGTCAGCGTTACACTGCTGCTTCTCAGAGGCCATGTTGCTTCTTCCCTGATCCAGGTATCCTCCAGGGGCTCTTTTATCCCTTCCTCTCAGGGGCATAACCCATCTCTGTGAGGCTGTTTATGGAAATCTGTGTATGATCCTTTGCTGGTAACTCTCAGGGTCCCTATTCTCCTTAGTGAAACTTTCAGGCCCTTCTCAGGCTCAGGCTTAGGGTACCTTGATTCCTGTCTTACTGCCTGTGGGAGGGGGATGGAAGGGTGTGGCCTAGGGAAGGGACACATTCACACTAAGGGACAAGCAGAGCCAGCTCCAGCTCTGGAGTTGGGGCTCCACATGGGGCTCTGGGCCATGGAGCCTAGCCCAGGAGCTCCCAGCAGGCCTAGAATTCTTCCCTGGGACACATTCCCGTCAGCCCCTCCCGACCTTTGACCTGTGGCTCCATCCTCTGCAGGCAACCCTGTCAGTTCAGAGACCATTCTCCCTGTATCCTTTTCTGGAACCACTCCCTCTGTTTCCCCTAGCAGAGTCTGTCCTCAGAGTCTGGCATGGTGCCTACAAGTCTGGTCTCCTTCCCCAACTCATGGCCTAGAACCCCCAGCCGTGGCCCAGGTCAGCTTCCCCAGGGTCCCCTTCCCAGCCATGGGCAGTATAGAGGCTCACCCTGGGTATCACAATGCCCTCCCCAGGCCTGGCCCAGCTTAGCTGCTCCTCTCCTTCCCCACAGCCCTGCCCACCCGGTGCCCCCAGGAAGAAGCCTCCAGCTGGGGGAGGGGTCTAGCCGCCGCCTGCCCATGGGCAGCGTGCTCAGCCTGGCGATGTGGTAGGCGGCGGGTGGGGGGTGCTGTCTGGACACAGGCCCCTTTGTGCCCAGCCTGACTTGGCTGCTTGGTATGAGGCTCAGCTGCTCCCAGATCCTTACCCTGAGGAGTGAGGGGAGGTTTTAGAGGGGCTAGTGGGCTCTTGGCTCTACCTCCCTCCTCAGTATCCCTCCTCCAGGTGTTGGCAGCAGTTCCTCAGGTGACCCGGTGCACCTGGACCCAGGTGCTGAGGGCCAGAGAAGGAAGCTCTGCTTGGCACCCGCTGGCAGCCAAGCCACTCCTCCCTTCTCCCCTCCTCTGCCAGGCTTGCCTGTGGCTCCTGCCAGCAGAGGGGAAACCCCAGAAGTGGGGACTTGGAGGGTCCATAGTTTCCCCACTGGGGGATGCTCAGAGGGTCAGGCACAGAGCACAAATGGCTTGCTGATGGTAGCTTCTCTCCTGTCCCCACAGAATGGTGCTGTGCCCAGCGAGGCCACCAAGAGGGACCCGAACCTCACACGGGGAAACTGGGGCAACCAGATCGAGTTTGTACTGACGAGCGTGGGCTATGCCGTGGGCCTGGGCAATGTCTGGCGCTTCCCATACCTCTGCTATCGCAACGGGGGAGGTACCCAGCGGGCACAGGGCAAGGACCACCCACTTGGATAGAGCCCACCCATCAGGGCCTGGGCCACCCTTGTCCTGGCACAGACCCTACTGTAGACAGAGGCTAGCCTCCAGCCCTGGTCTTCTTCGCCCCCATCCCTAGCTTAGGCACCCTTTGCCTAAGGCGCAGACCACCCTCAGACCCTGGAAGTCTGCTGTTTGGGCCTGGCCCTACTGGCCTGCTCCCTAGAGATGAGAAGTGGAGAAAAGTACCCCTATTTCCCAGGGTTCCCTGTCTTTTTCCTCTGTGTTTTAACAGCCCTCCCAAATGATCCAGAGACATTTGAGGATCAAAGTGGCTTATGTTTGTGAAATCAATTGGTTAAACCATCAAATCCCATCCAAACATGGCAGCTCTGGAGCTGGATTCTGCTCAGAGCAGATTTCCTGGGAGGCTTTGTCAAGTTCAAAGACAGACTTGGGGTAGGGTGCCAGACCTGGGCTCCTGCTTAATTCCTGGCACACTAGTACTCCATTCTTACCCAATCACAAAGGTTTTGCTGTTGGGTTCCGTGGAGGAAGCTCAGGGTGGGATCCTCGGAGCCCACCCTGAGCCAGACCTCTCCCTGCCTGCCAGGCGCCTTCATGTTCCCCTACTTCATCATGCTGATATTCTGCGGGATTCCTCTCTTCTTCATGGAGCTCTCCTTTGGCCAGTTTGCAAGCCAGGGCTGCCTGGGGGTATGGAGGATCAGCCCTATGTTCAAAGGTGAGCCTGGGTGGGGCACTCAATCATGCATGCAAGGGCGTGTGCATGCGCATACTCACAGAGGCCTCTGATGGCCAGGCCAACTCACCCATCTGTACAAACACTGCCAACCCCCATGGAGCCTTGGTGCTGACCTGAAGCCCGACATCAATGGCCAAGGCCATGGATGCATGCTGGGATCCATATTTACTTGCCTTCCACTCTCCTCTCCTGCCATGTGTATACACAAAACTCCTTCCCTCCCTGACTTGCCCCTACAAAGGCCTTGACCTGTCCCTCCTGTGACCCTCCATCAAAGCCTGCCCCATAAGCCCTTAGAAATTGTTAACCTCACCTCCTTCCACTAGACATGTGAGGCTCCTCCCCGATCAGTGCTGACCAGTGCCCCTTCCCCGCCAGGCGTGGGCTATGGCATGATGGTGGTATCCACGTATATTGGCATCTACTACAATGTGATCATCTGCATCGCCTTCTACTACTTCTTCTCCTCCATGACACACGTGCTGCCCTGGGCCTACTGCAATAACCCTTGGAACACGCCCGACTGTGCTGGTGTACTGGACACCTCCAACCTCACCAATGGCTCCCGGCCTGCTGCCCTGCCCAGCAACCTATCCCACCCACTCAACCACACCCTGCAGAGGACCAGCCCCAGTGAGGAGTACTGGAGGTGAGGGCACCATTTGATCTGGGACAGGGGAGCCTGGTGGCAACTCTCGGCCCTCCCTTTCCCCATCAGGCAACCATGTGCAGACTAGGTTGGATGCTGGCATGTTCAGACTTCCCACAGGTACAGAGGGAGGCAGAGGAGGGTGAAGAATCATTGGAAAAGAGCACAGAAGACAGGACATTGATTTGGGGAATCCTTAAAGAGTAGCAGTGAGAGGGGGCTCCAGAAATCCAGCAAGCAATCAGAGAATTGGGGCAAAGGGGGATGACAGGCTGGTGAGAACAGCATGAGCAAAGGCCCTGGGTCTCAGATAAGCAGAGACTGGTCCTAAGGCTGAGGGAGCCTACTCTAATGAGACTAACAGGTGTGAGGGACTCATGGGCCTTGAGGTGGCCTTCATAGAGAACTAATGAGAACTGGGTTTAGACTTAATGCTGCAGAACAAGAGGAGCCTTGGAAGTTTGCTAAGCCAGGTGCTAGGATGAAGACAGCCTGACACACTCTGTTCAGAGGTAACAAGAGACTGGAGTCTCAGAGCCACGAGACGGGAAGCTGCTGCTGGAGGTGTTCTGGAGGGCACAGCAGGACATTCTGGAGGGAATTCCTCATGTCCTGTTGGGGAGCCTCTGGGCAGAGGGCTTTGGGAGCAAATAAGCAGACCTCATTCATTCATTCCACAGACCTCTTCTCTACCCAGAATCACTGCCCTAAGGATTTCACAATCCAATGGGAAGACAGATTTCTGATCATTTAGGGGCAGGTGCCTTGGTACGGGTATGCATAGGGATGTGGAGAATCACCAAGGGGGTAGTGGTTCATTCAAAGGGACAAGGGAGAAGGGCACAGTGGTGTAACTCCTGTAATCCCCGCAATTCAGGAGGCTGAGGCAGGAAGATCCTAAGTTTTGAGTTCAGCCTTGGCAATTTAGCAGAACTTCTTTCAGAATAAAAAAGGGGCTGGGGATGTAGCTCAGGGGAAGAGTGCCCCTGAGTTCAATCCCCAGTATCATTAAAACAAAAAGTGGGGGGTGGGGCAAGAGGAGGTAGTTAGAGCTGCACAGAAAATGAAGGGAGTGAGGAAGAAGGATCAGGAGAGACAAGCAGATGAGCAGAGGACAGGAGAAGGTGAACAGGATTTGGGGCTGGGGGCAGGTGGGTTGGTGAATAATGAGGCCAGTAGGCAACTATATAGTACAAGGCTTGATGCCAGATTAAAGGCTTGAAGCTTCCTCTGTTTTGTGATGGAGAGCCACAGGTGAGATGTAGGAGGCCGAGGGATGCTTGAATTCATAGCAGGTCCTGAGGGCTCAGTTCCCAAAGGAGCAGCTTCCCTGTGGCAGGTTCTGTGCTGGGGAGAGACCCCTCACAGGCAGATAAGACATGGTCACTCCCCCAGGACTCACTCTGCAGAGAGCAGAGCTACTGCCTCTCACTGAGGGGCAGGAGGACTCAGTCTCTGGATGGTCATTTTGGAGAGGAGACAGGCAGGGAATGAGAAACACAGACACTGCCTTCCTGAGCTCAAGCCCAACTTTGCAAATAATTGCCCAATTAGGTGTTTTACTAGATTTGAGGCATGGGGTGGACTGGGCAGCATGATCTAGACTGAGGATGGTGAGCCTTCCTGGAAGCTCCCAGAAGCACAAAGCCACACACACCCTGCTGCCCCCCTACCAGATGCTTCGGTGGTGCCCCTCTCAGGAGCTGTTTACCAGGGACTCCCAGCCTGGCAGAAGGAGCCACCCTGGGAAAAGCTCTGGAGATTTTTATCAATTAAACCAGAGGGGAATAGTTCTCAGAGAAATCTGGCTGGGGTACCTCTGGATGGCCAGCTCCCCAACTGGCACAGTGCCAGTCCTGCTTAGGGAGCATTATATCGGGCTCAACTGTTTCCTGGAGAAGTGGCTCCCTGCTGCCCCCTTCTGGAGACCCTTGGAAGTGACCTTTAAGAGAGTTGCACAGGCTGGCTTCACTCAGCAAGGAGGGAGAACAGGCAACTCCTTTTTTTTTTTTTTTTTTCCTTTCTGGTACCAAGGATTGAATACAGGGGCGCTTAACCACTGAGCTACACATTCCCAGCCCTTTTTACATGTTTTATTACTTTTTATTTTGAGACAGGGTCCTGGTAAGTTGCTTAGGGCCTCCTTAAGTTGCTGAAGCTGACTTTGAACTTGTGATCCTCCTGCCTCAGCCTCCAGAGCCGCTGGGATTACAAGTGTGCCCCACTCCATTTCTTGAGCACCTACGATGTGCTGACATATTATCTCAGTAGGTATTATTATCCCTATTTTCACATAGAGAGGCAGACGTTCAAAGGTTAAGGATCTGAGCAGCAGTGGCTATGTCTGGGTCTGCATGTCCAGGGCCTGTCTGACTCCACTGTTGCCTGGTCCTAGACCAGCAAAGCCATGTGAGTGTTCTCAGTCCACACTCTCAAATACCCCTTTGAAAAGCAGCATGATGTCATTTGAACCCTACAACCATCCCATTAGGTAGCTCAGGCAGGTATTATTTTAAAGTTACCTCATTATGCTAAACAAACTGGAGCACACCTGTAATTCCAGTGACTCAAGAGGCTTAGGCAAGAGGATTGCAAGTTCGAGGCCAGCCTTGACAACTTAGCAACAGTCTCAAAATAAAAAATAAAATAAAATAAAGGGGTGGGTAATGTACCAATTTTTAAAAGTGGGAGAAAAAAGGGTGGGGTATAGTTCAATGGTAGAGTTCAATCCTCTGTACCAAAAATAACAACAAAAATAAAGTTACCATTTGATGAAGGAGAAAAGCAGTCCAAAAGAAAGATGAAGAGATGCCTCTAAAGCTAGAGAAACCCAAAGGGTAGATTTCTACTCCATATCTGCCTCTTACTCATCCTTCTGACTCCCAGCTCTCCCTGTGTCACCACCGCACCACAATCTCATTTTACAGTCCTTTGTGCCAGTCTGAGTCCTAGTCTAACCTAAACCAGTCCTTGAACTCATGACCAGGCTATCCCAGCTCCTCAGCCTCTGTGGCACCCAGCACCTGCTGCCCATTGGATTTCGATCCCACCCCTACCCGCTAGTGTCTCACGGCAGCTCTGGAGTCGCACTAATGTCAAATCCTGCCTCTGCCACTTACCCCCTGTGTGGCCTTGGGAGGTCACCAAATCTCTCTGTTTTAGTTGTTCATCCCCTAAGTTGGGGTGGCTGCAAGACCTCCTCCATTGTTACAAAGGTAGAATGAGATGAGGCAGCACAAGTCGCCAAGAACAGCAACAGGTGCTCAATAAGCAGTTGTAGGACATGCAAAGGCCTGGAGTTGGTGGTCCCATCTCAAGGCATTTACCATCCGGTTGAGGAAATAAGATAGATGTGGAATACACATACCTTTATATGGACTATCTATATGAACCTATATACATGGAAAATTGTTTTTTAAAATAAGACAGAATAATTTCAGAGAGGTCATGTATCAAGAGCCAACTTGTAAATATGTTGTGTTCCAAAAGTTCTTAGGTTAATTCTTTGATCTTAAAAAGCACATGGTCCAAAATAAAACAGAAAACTAAATATGGTACCATCTAAAATAAGGCCAGAATTTCATTCTTGGTTCCCACTCTAGCCTTCTAAACTCTTTAATCCCTAGTACTGTATTCTTGCAATAAAAATAACATAAAATACTACCAGTTTAGCATATATAATTAGACAGAGTTTTAAAAGTCTTTTAAATAAGAAATGGCTTCTTTACTTGGATGCTGGTGCTTGAGAAAAAGTGACTTTTTAAAATTAAAAAAGATTTTTTTTGGTGCCAGGGATTGAACCCAGGGGCACTTAACCACTTAGCCACATTCCCAGCCCTTTTTATTTTGTATTTTGAGACAGGGTCTTCCTAAGTTACCTAGGGCCTTGTTAAGTTGTTGAGGCTGGGCGGAAACTTGCAATCCTCCTGCCTTAGCCTCCTGAGCTGCTGGAATTACTGGTGTGTGCCATTGTGCCTGGCTGAAAAGTGACTCTTATCAGTAGCAGTGGAAGGACCCTGGGCTTTCTGAAGGGCCAGTCTTCCCTGTTGGAGCACCTAGCACCCAGGCAGGCAGTGCCTGGGCAGCTGGAGCCCCCAACAGCTGCCTTTAGCTGAGTGACCTTGTTTATTTACCTTAATGAGCCAACCAGTATTTTTTTCTATTGTGTATCACAAAGGAAAAAAGACAGGTGTCATGAGGTTTGAGTACTAACTGGGGGAGGGAGGAAAATAGCTTAGGATGCTAAAGGCCCACCTATGTGAGTGGAGCTGTGCTGAGAGCCCCTACCGTAAAACAGGAAGAAGGGAGGGGCTAGGGAGATAGCTTGGTTGGTAAAGTGCTTTCCTCGAATGCACAAGGCCTCGGGTTCAATCCCCAGCATCACAAATAAATAAAATAGCTGGCCATGGTAGGACACACCTGTAATCCCAGCAGCTTGGGAGGCTGAGGCAGGAGGATTGTAAGTTCAGAGCCAGCCTCAACAAAAGGGAAATGCTAAACAACTCAGTGAGACCCTGTCTCTAAATAAAATACAAAAAAAAAAAAATAGGGCTGGGGGAGTGAGTTCTATCCCCAGTACCAAAAGAGAAGAAGGAAGCCTGTGTTCAATCTATATTTATCTGCAAATTATTCTCAGGCCGACGTTATTACCTGCATTGTACACGTGAGAATAGTGAGGCTCAAGAGCTTCTTTCCTACTCCTTACCTCTAAACTGGAAAATTCCAACAACCAAACTAGTCTCCCTCCAGTTTCCCTCCTTTCACCTCCCAAGCCATTTAACACAATGTCCATTCATTGAGCATCTAGCTGTGAACAGCACTGAACGAACTGAACAAAGACTCCTCTCCTCAGACAATGAGCAAACACAATAGTATATGGTATGATAGACAACTGTGCGCAGAGGAGGGGCAAGGGAGGGGCCAGGGGTGCTGGGCAGGGCGGGGCTTTGAGAAGAGGACACCTGAGTAAAGACCTGAAGGAAATGAAGAGGGAGGGAGTGTAGGACCCAGTGAAAATGAAAATATGGGGCATCTTGTTCAAGTTTATTAAGAGCCTCAAGATGGCAATGGTGGAGCATTAAACCAAGCACAAGGTCCTTCTAAGTGCAGGGCCCTATGTGACTGCAGGGCCTAAGGGCTGTATGTCTTTCCAGTAACATATCCACATGTGCATGTGACTATCTGAGGAAAGAGCACTCCAGACAGAGGCGATGGAATGTGCAAAGGTCCTGAGGTATTGTCATGTTTAAGAAACAAGGAAGCCAGTGCAGCTAGAGCAGTGAGCAGGGGGGGAGGGTAGGAGGAGAGATCAGAGAGATGGCAGGGTGGGGGACAATGGATCCTGTAGGGCCTATAACCACTGTAAGGGCTTTGTTTTTTCCTGTGAGATAGGAACTACTGCAAGGCCAAGGACAGGCCATCAGAATACTCTTACTGAAACCCTTCAAAGGCCTTCCATTGTCTTCAGAACAAAATTCAAACCTCTCAGCCTCAACTTTATGACCTGTTACCATCTAGTCCTTTCCTATTCTTCACCCTTCTCTCTTAATGGTCCCCTCCCTGTTCCAGCCTTACTGAGCTTCCTGACGTGCCCAGGCTGGGCCACACTAATTCCTGATCCTCTGTCCTGACTGATGCTGTTCCCTCAGCCTGGCATGTCCTTCCAGTCCTCTCCCCCCACCTCCTCCCCTCTCTTCACACCACAGGTCCAGCCTCACCTCCCCTGTCTTCTCCCATGGAATGGGGATGTCCCTCTGGGATTGCAGCACTTTGTCCCACCTCTGCCTCACCCTTCCTGCTCAGAGCTGTGTGGCTGCCTTTTCTCCACCTTCTTTCCTGAGGGCTGGGAGCATGGCTTCTGCAGGTCTGGAGGCCCAGCACAGGGCCTGGCACCTAAATATCTGTTTGAAAGAGTCCATTTGGTGCGGCCCAGGGGGCAGAGGAGGCCCCTGAGAGGAGTTTGGGTGCCACTTTACCCTGCACTCTGCTGCCTCCCTCAGCTCACCAGTAGTGGCGCTGACTAGTGTGGGTGGCATGCTCACGAAGGCCTCGGGAGAAGGTGACTTCTGAGAGGAGACAGGGCATTCCTAAAGGGAGAAATGCATAAGCAAGGGCAGGATGGGTCCAAGCAGGGACAAAGAGACAGACCCCCATGCCCCAGGCTTCCAGGTGGCCTCCAGAGCCCTTGGTCCTAGGAGAGGCTGCAGGGAAGCGCATGAGTCTCAGGGCCCAGGAGCTACAGCAGAGAGAAAGTGCGGGGCTGGCTGGAGCTGGGCCCCTGAAATGCTCCCATCTCCCACCAAGCTGGCTGCTAGGACCTCGTGACCCAAAAGGGAGTGGCCAGCAGGGCCCTGGGACCTTGACATTTGTTGCTGGGCAGCAGAGCTGGCCCTCAATGACAGTTTCCCCTCCCCAGGCTCTATGTACTGAAGCTGTCAGACGACATCGGGAACTTTGGGGAGGTGCGGCTGCCCCTCCTCGGCTGCCTTGGTGTCTCCTGGGTGGTCGTCTTTCTCTGCCTCATCCGAGGGGTCAAGTCTTCAGGGAAAGCAAGTACCCCTCCCCAGGCAGGGTCTGTTCCCACCCTGAAAGACCCTGCCTCCCCTGCCTGGGTTATGGGGGGATGTCGAGGATGGGTAAGGGCCATAGGAGGGGAAGAGGGACCAGAGGGTCAGTGGTGCCTCAGGGACAACGTGGTGGTACCAGGGAGGAAAAGAGCCCAGAGGAGTCCATGGAGTCCATCTTGTCCCCAGGTGGTGTACTTCACGGCCACTTTCCCCTATGTGGTGCTGACCATCCTGTTTGTGCGTGGAGTGACCCTGGAAGGAGCCTTCACGGGTATCATGTACTACCTGACCCCACAGTGGGACAAGATCCTGGAGGCCAAGGTGGGATGTGGAGGGGGACCCTGATGGGGAGGGAGGGGCCGGGCTGGGACCTTGCTGACATGGTGCCTCGCTGGCCTCCCTGCAGGTATGGGGGGATGCTGCCTCCCAGATCTTCTACTCACTGGGCTGTGCGTGGGGCGGGCTCATCACCATGGCTTCCTACAACAAATTCCACAACAACTGTTACCGGTGAGAAGCTGGGGCCAGCCCTGAGGCTGCCTGCTGTGCCTTGCCCTCTCCACAGCCCAACCTGGTGCCCCAGACCAACACACTCCAGTGCTGCCTCCTGCCCACCAGGGCCCTCCCCTTCCTCTCATGTTCTTGAAGTCTTGAGAGTATTGGGTCTGGGTGGCTCTTTGGCCAGAGAAGGAGGAGAGATGGGATAATGATGTCTCGGAGCTCTGTGAGGATACAAGTCTCAGATTTACCTAAAAAGCCCCGGAGTGGACCAGAAAAGAAGTTGGGGGGCATGTTTGTTTCTAGAACATTCCCTGTCTCCATGACTTCTCTTGGCCCAAATCAGGGAAAGGGAAGTAAGCTGGCTGTCCTGAATGGTCTCTGTTCTCCTTCCCCTTAGGGACAGTATCATCATCAGCATCACCAACTGTGCCACCAGCGTCTATGCTGGCTTCGTCATTTTCTCCATTCTTGGCTTCATGGCCAATCATCTGGGTGTGGATGTGTCCCGTGTGGCAGATCATGGCCCTGGCCTGGCCTTTGTGGCTTACCCTGAGGCCCTCACACTGCTGCCCATTTCCCCACTGTGGTCCCTGCTCTTCTTCTTCATGCTCATCTTGCTGGGGCTGGGCACTCAGGTACGAAGTGTGGGACCGGGCTGGTGACCTGGGGAGAGAAGAGAGGGCAGAGGTCAGGCCCCTACTCTGATGATTGTGCCCTACAGTTCTGCCTCCTAGAGACACTGGTCACAGCCATTGTGGACGAGGTGGGGAATGAGTGGATCCTACAGAAAAAGACCTATGTGACCTTGGGTGTGGCTGTGGCTGGCTTCCTACTGGGCATCCCCCTCACCAGCCAGGTAAGGACCAAGTGGGAGAAAGGCTGGGCTGCAGTTGCAGGTGCATGGGGAGCCTGGGCCATGGACACCCTGCTCAGCTGCTTGCTGGCCCACAGGCGGGAATCTACTGGCTGCTGCTGATGGACAACTATGCGGCCAGCTTTTCCTTGGTCATCATCTCCTGCATCATGTGTGTGTCCATCATGTACATCTATGGTAAGTGCCCGTGTTTCCATGGACTTGCGTGTCCCTGCCTGTAGCCAGCCCACTGTCCTGTTGGGCCTGCTGACCGCCCTCTCTCCAGGGCACCGGAACTACTTCCAGGACATCCAGATGATGCTGGGGTTCCCACCACCCCTCTTCTTCCAGATCTGCTGGCGCTTTGTCTCTCCAGCTATCATCTTTGTAAGTTCCTCGGTGCCCTCCCTCTTCCTGCCGCTCATCAGCCAAGTGTCCTCTTGGAAGTCAGTGGAGGGAGAACAGGAGTCTGTTCACTAGGCCAGAGCTCCAACCCATGACCCTGGCCTCCAGGTGTCTGAGGGAGGTTGAACAGTCAGATAACTGTGTGCATACTTAGAGCCCCAAGCGCTGACCTCGGGCCCAGGAAGGGAATACAGAGACCTGTACTTGACTATACTTGACTGACAGCATTGCCCAAGCTTGAAGGGGGATGGTGGCTGGCAGCAACCCCAGTAAATCAGCCCCCCTCCCTGGTATTCCTGCTTGGCTTCTCCTGAGGGGTCTCATGAGCCATTGGTATTAGTGTCATCCCTGTCTACCTCAATACTGTTACCCCCAGCCCCTCACAGAGGAGGTGCCCAAGGAGGTTGGTTATGTGGCATGAACAAAGTGGAAGTATTCCAGAAGTAGCCCCAGGACCTTTCCATGCAGGCATAAGAGATATCAGCTTTGCATGGGGAGGGGGCAGATTCCTAATCCTTCCTGGTAGGGAAGTAGGCTGGCTTAGGAAGGGAAGTCCCTGTTGCCAGACTCCCAACAGAAAGTTGAATTGGTGGGAGAAATCCCCCCAGGGCAAGGACTCAAGCCCTTTCTGTACACTCTTTACATATTAGTTTATGAACACAACTCTCCAGGGTATCATTATCCACATTTTACAGATGAGGAAATTAAGACATACGGATGTTAAGTAATGTCCATAGTCACATAAGTAGTAAGGCTGGGCAGAGCCATGATGTGGAACAGGTAGCCCAAACTGGAGCATGCTATGGGCTAAAAACCATCTCCTTGTGCTTGAGGTGGAAAGTGGGCAGGAGGGGGGTGGGGCAGCGAATAGTATACACAAAGAAGCAGCAAGGCTACCTCTGAGTGACAGAGGTGTCACCTAGTGAGTGGTCAGGGCACTGTGTGGAGTGACATCTTGCCATGCTCTATTCCTCAGGACCATAGGGAGCTCAGCACCAGACTTCCACATGTTTCTAAAAAATAGGCCCCTGGAGGGCTGAAGCCTCTACCACATGGGGTATGGGATGTTTCTCAGCTTGGCACAGGCACCCGTTCTGGCCACCAGCCCAGTTTTGAAACTGGAGGAGCGGAAGTCTTCTGCTTTCAGGAGCGGGAGGCCAGTGAGGGCCAGTGCCACTGCCTAGGGCCCACCTGAAGGGAGCTCAGCCTCCCAACACTCAGAAAGGGCTGCCACCCTGGGGGTAGATCTGGGGCACCTGCCAAGGGAAAGAGACAAACACAAGAAGGGCCTCCCAGGCCGCCTCAGCCTAGGTCTGGTGTCTTCTCAAGACTGAAGCAGAATGGGCAGTACCTTCTCTGTGCCTAGGAAGCCTGGCTGGCGTCACCTTAAGATGAGGATTCCAGGCTCCATGAACATGTTTCTGGGAAGTCATGTTCTCTTTGGTGCTTGGCTTCTATTTCTGGAAAACTCTTTCTGACAAACTCAACCTGTCAGCTAATGAAGAGATTTGTCCACAGGTAGATCAGGCTCTAGCTGCATTCAGGAGGCTTGTTACACGCTCTCATTATGTACATCCCAGAAGAGGTCCCCAGTTTGGATGTGGATCTTACCTTCTAGAATTTGGTCACAAGGAAGGTCAGAGGAGCTTGAGCCACAGGAAGCAGCTGAAGGTTCTGGGGAAAGACGCTGAGCTCTGCTGGCAAGTCAAGGCACCCCAACCCTCCAGGCCCTCTGGTGGAACCAGGGGCCACTAGCTAAATCACTGGTTTCACTCCCCATCTCACTCATCTCTCTCCAAAGAGGCTCCCTGGTATACCCACAGCCTGATGCTCACCATTTCTACCCTTTGAGCCCTCCTCAAGCTAAATGTCACTAACTCCACAGCCATAGCCAGGCAGGGCTTTGTCCTACTTTCCCCAGCTCCCTCTATTTCTCAGCATTAATCAGTTCAAATCCACAAGACTGCACCAGGCACTGTGCACTGCAGACTCAGAGCTCATGCATGGCCAGGTGCTCCCAGGTGCATGGGAAACAGGAAACATAACTGAGCAAGGCAGATGGGAAATGCCACTGAGGGGCTCTTCAAAAGGAGACAAATCTGGAACAGCTTCCTGAAGGAGGTAGTCCTGACACAGGGTTTGACAAAGGAAGATGTAGAGGATGATTCTCCAGAACAAATGGAGAAAGGGTAGAAGTGCTGGGTATAACTGAAACATTGAGGTAAAGTAACATGGCCAGAAAGATGAACTGAGGTCACGTTGCAAGGTGAAGGCCTAAAGGCCAGGGATTTGGCTTTGCCTAAAAGAGACCTTTTTGGAATTCTTGACTTCCAAAGGAAGCTGCAGCTTGATTGTTCTCCAGCTAGTTCAGGACTATGGCAAAGACAGACCTTTCCCATTCCATGGTGCCTACCTGTCCACCATATCCTATGCCCCTGGGCCTGCCAGCTTCTTCCACTGCCCAGGTGTTAACAGTTGCCTCTTTCCAGCTTGGGAGTAGGTAGAGGAAGGGATGCTGCTAGGAGGGAGGGTCTGGGGTCTGGAAGGATCTCTGAGCTGGCCTCACACCCACTCCCATCCACATCCTGCAGTTTATTCTCATCTTCACGGTGATCCAGTACCAGCCAATCACCTATAACCACTACCAGTACCCAGGCTGGGCTGTGGCCATTGGCTTCCTCATGGCCCTGTCCTCTGTCATCTGCATCCCACTGTACGCCCTGTTCCAGCTCTGCCGTACAGATGGGGACACCCTTCTCCAGGTGAGGAGTAGGGACTGGGCAACTTGGAGAAATGGGAGGAAGTGGGTGGATGAGGCTTAAGGGCTCCCTTCTGACACCCTGCCTGCTGCACCCCCCTGCCTACTTCTTGTGCAGCGTTTGAAAAATGCCACAAAGCCAAGCAGAGACTGGGGCCCTGCCCTTCTGGAGCACCGGACTGGGCGCTATGCCCCCACCATAGCCCCCTCTCCTGAAGATGGGTTTGAGGTCCAGCCGCTGCACCCAGACAAGGCCCAGATCCCCACTGTGGGCAGTAACAGCTCTAGCCGCCTCCAGGACTCCCGAATATGAGCACAGCTGCAGGGGAGTGGCCCCACCCTACCCCGTGCACCCACCACAGACTGGGGAGGCAGTGGACAGGTGTCACCACCTGCCCCATCATGCCCTGGCCAGGAGGGCTGCTGTCCACTTGGCCACCACTGCTAGTGCAGTCATTTGTGCTTGTGTCCCCAGTGTTTACATGTCCTTCGGATGCCAAGGGGGTAGAGAAGCTATGGGGGACTGCAGGGGGGGCCCAAAGCACTTTGGAGGGATCTTGGGCCAGGTCCCCAGAGGCCTACCAGCCTTTATAATGGCCTGTGATACCCTCACACTCTGCCCTGAGCTGAGGTTCTGGGCTGGCCCCCCGACCTGTCCTCCCTGGGCCTCCAGCCTTGTGACCAGTGTTCCTGCCCTCAGAACAGACCCCAGCCTCTGCCCAGGCAAATCTGGATCTTCCTACCTGGCAGGTTAAAGGGCTGGGGAGCTGCACAGTGTTACTTGTCAGACTGTACCACCCAGCCCTGTTTATCTGTGTAATTATTTTTGTAAAGATTGTATCTGTGGTTGCTACCCCTGCCCCCAGCCTCGGGTCCAATCTGTCTTCCAGGCCTGCTTGCACCTCACTCAGCTGCTCCAGGGTCTGTGCCCCTCATTCCAGCCCTGGATATGGGGCCCACCCAGCAGAGGCTGTGACCCAGCAGCCTGCCCAAAGCACTTGTTTCAGGAGGGCAGGGGTGGAGGCTGCTCAGCAGGTGTGAGCTCAGAGCCCTCGGGAAGGAGACCCTGCACGACAGCCCTTTGCCCTCCCTCCACCAGGCTAAAAGCCCAGTCTTCCCAGACGTGTTGCCCTCATTCATGTGCCAAATGGCCCCAGCCCACATGTTCCATCCTCCTCTGGAGCCAAAGCTCCTCTCAAGGCCTGCAGTGTCCATTTGTCCGTCCTCTGTGCCCTCTGTGCAGTGACAACCCCAGTCAAGCCGTGTCTAATCCTTTGTAGCAATAATGGTGCACTGCCTGCCCCTGCCCATTGTGCACCACTAGGATTTTAAAGTCCATAGATTTTAATGAAATTTCTATTCCTGTCTCTGAACTGCTGCTGTGCTTTGTCTGGGTCCCCTGGGGGACAAGAGTCAGAACTGGGATGGGACCTCTGTTGGCCAAGCCTTTGTGGAGGCCTGGGAGGAGAAAGGCCAAAGGATTTGACAGCTAGGACAGATGTCTGGCAACTTACCCTGGATACCAGGGACCTGGCAAGGGAGTGGGAAAAGGGCTAGACAGACAAACAGCCTTAGGGTCTTGGCAAGAACTCATCCAAGATGAGACCTGAAGCTGGCAGGGCCATGGCAACTGAGGTGGCATTGTAGAAGGGGCAAGTTCTGACAGAAGCAGAAGTCTGCTTTGTGGTTGGCCCTTCAGCTTGGGGCCTGGGGTGCTGCAGTGGACATTGGTGTGGAAGCTGGTCCTTCCCTGGGGCCGCACCGAAGCTGCCGTCCCCAGCGGCAGCTGGAGGCCCAGCCTTGAGACTGGGGGCAGCGCTCCAAAGGAGGTACAGGTAGGTGGCCTTGAAGAGGCCCAGTCCAAACTCCATCAGCTCCATGGAGGGGAGGAAAGGATCTAAGGTCCTGAATGGATGACTCCAATGGCTGCTGCCTGGACAGAAAGGAGTAACTGTATGGGGGCCATGGTCTGACCCTTCAGCCCACCCTGACTGCCATCTCCATTTTGGTATACCTGTATTTGGCAAAGATGCAGGAAGTTCCCAGAGAGGCCTGAAGCTCCTTTTCCATGGCCTTTTTCTGCTCCTTTAGCTCTGTGGAAGGACACTGCTGAGACAGTGCCCAGCTCCTCCACTGTGTGCCTAGTATGGAGCACGGGCAGGAGGCTGGGTGTTCTGGGGCCAGCTCAGGGTCCTCACCTGCCAGGGTGGGCTCCAGGGTTGCTTCAGAGGGCTGGTGAGCCTGCATATGCTCTGCTTCCAGGCAGCACTGCAGGGAGAGGTTAGTCAGTGGCACATCCTGAAGGCAGAGACCAAGATCCCCAGAGTAGGGCCTGGGAATGAAGCCATGCAGCTTTCAGACCAACCACCACAAGAGCAGCCCTTGGAGGGAACATCAGCCCTACCAAAAGTCAAGTGAGATGGTGGTTGGGCCTATATTCAGACTTAGGTAAGGGAAAGAGGTGAAAGACCTGGGAAATCCAGCAGATTAATCTAAAACTGCTGACTTTGGACAGGAGCTCAACCAGAATCCTGGGCTTCTAGGATTTCACACACACAGGTGTGCACACATGAAGAATGGATATAGAACTCACACAGTCTTGATATGCACATATGTACACACACATACACACACACACATATGCATGGGTCACAGACCCCCAGGTGAAAAATATGTCTCTGCTCAGCAGAGAAGCTCTAAGGAAAGGTCCAGGGCTATGCTCACCTGCAAGGTGGAAATCTCCCTCTCCAAGGTGTGACACTCCTCCTCCAGGAGGCCCCTGGGACATAGGCAACATGGCAGCCACAAGCAGTGCCACAGGACCAAGTAAGTTGAGCCCACCACACAGTTCCCACTTTCAGCCTCACCAGGAACCCCCTCTAGCCCTGCCTTTCTCAATTTGCATTGTCCTCTGCTACCTGGGTGCTGCCTAGCATAGACTTCTGGCCCAGGTCAGTCTCTCTCTGGGCAGGATATATCTTCTTGTCCACCTCATAACATTCACCCTTGTAGGCCCCATCCCCTCTTCTATGCTATTTCTCTGAGCTTATAACTTCTCCCGCCTCCATCCTTCCCCACATCACAGCCCTTCCTCTGCTTACCTTCTTGCAGCTCCCCCCATGTCAGAATAAAAATCTTAAGGCCTTGGTTCTTCCTGGAAGGAGGCTCACTAGCTCTTCAATAGCTGGCTCTATCTACCTCTCAGCCTTACACACATGGATCTCCCTTCTCTCTCAGTCCCAGCATCTTAAGATCCATCCCCATCTCCTTTCCTGTGCCTCACATACCCACTCAGGTGCCCCCTAGGCCTCACCTCAGGTATCCAGCAACTTGGTCAATGTTGGACATATTCAGCTGATCCTTGATGAAACTGAGGTCCCTGTGACTGCTGCTGGCAGATGAAGTTTACGTCACTCTCCCATGTTGCTCACCCCAGGCCTTAGGGACACAAATGTAGCTTCTCCTAGGTAACTGTGTGTCTTTTCTTACAAAGGCAACATAATATAGCATAATATAGTAGGAGTTCTGGAGCCTAGGCTTGCAAATGGGCTGCCACCCTTCACTGAATGTGACCTTGGGCAAATTGCTTATCCTTTCTGAAATTCAGCTTTCTCATCTGCAAAGTAGGAACATCACTCACCTTACAGGGTTGTGTGAAGATTAGAAGCTGCTATATCCACTTCTTATGAAAATGCCTGTTTATCTTACTCAGTCCCCTGTTGTAAATACTGTTCGCTGCCCTGTCCGCTCAGCTCTCCCTGCCTCTGTAGCCCAGCCCTCACTCCTGTTCTCTAGGCTTGAGAAAGAACTGCCCACTGAACCCAGCCTCCTGGCCTCTCTCTTCCTGCAAATTCTCTCCATCTGACTGGAGAACTGCTCCTTACTCCAAGACCCAGATTAAACCTGTTGCTCTCTCCAGAAAACCTTGCTGCCTCCAGGTTGGGCAGGTATCTCCTTGAGGCTTCTACAGCCCTCAGGTGTTGATCCCTATCACTGCTGTAAAAGGGCTCCGACCCAAACTGGGAGCTCTTGCATGGAACCAGGTGAAATCCACCAGTTGGCTGGGGCCCTACTCAAGCAAGAACAGGTCTCTCCTCCCCTACCACTTTACCTGTGTTCACCAGCTCTCATCTGGGATATCTCCTGTTCTGGCAAGTCACACCTGGGCTCCTCCAAGGCAAAGCGAATAACCCTGGGGCTATATGCGGCCCAAGCCTGGGCCGGGTCCCTACAAGGTGCAAGGAAGGAAGCTGAGGGGTTCATTTCAGGAAACCACAGGAAAGGCCACTCTGGCTCCTTATCAGGGGTAGGACTAGCCTATTTGTTGCCTGCAGAGGCCCAGGCCTGAGATTCCCACCTGCCCTCGCAGATGGCCTTGTCTTGGAGCCTTTGGAGAAGCTGCTGGAGTTCCTGGCGCATGAGGTCCCTCAGGAGTGGCGGAGGTGCCAGAAGGGAGCAAGGGTCAGAGATGGGGTGAGAGCCTGAGGCTCGGGAAGATCGAGCCTCTTGCAGCAGTACCTGTAGCATCGCCACCTGCAAGGAGAGCTGGGGCACCTTGCTACTGGGCATTGAGGGGAACCGAGTGTCGGGTAGGGCGGAGTCAAACAGGAAAGGGCAAGGCGGATAGCGACACCTGACAAGATCTAGGGAGTCAGCGGGCAGGGCCAGAGACCCGGAAGGGATGGCAAATCACGAGTGGTCTGGGACGTGGCCCACCTTCCCACTCCCCACCTCCGCTCGCAGCTCCAGGCTCAGATCTACCACCGCCTCCCCCAGAATCCTCTTCACTTCAGGCCGCTCCGGGAGTGGAACATGCTCCTCCACCAGCTCCCACAGCGACAGGGAACCCCGGGGCATGGCGCCCGCGCCGCTGTCCCCAGCTCGGGCCTTTGGGATGACAGGTCAGAGCGCTGGATTTACTCGGAGACCGCCGGTCGCCCGGGACAGGGCCCCGCCTTGCTCTGCCATCCTCACGCCTGGAATTACCCAGTCCGCCACACCGGTCTCTGGCGCCGTTTCTTAAGCCGCGCTTCTGGCAGACCCTCTGGGGCCACGGTTCCGGGCCACCGCCCGGGGGAGCCAGGCAGCGGGAAGCGGGGGCCCCAGCCCCGCCTCTTCCGCACGGCAGTCACCCGGGAAACCGCGCGCAAACCCAGGCCCCTAGAGGCCCCGCCCAGCCCCTGCCCTCCGGCTTCCCGCACCCGTGAGCTGTTGGTCCGCGAGATAGCGGGCGTGGCGCTTGGGGGAGAAAGCTCCCCAGAACCCGCCCCCAAGTTCCAAGGGCTCGTCCGGCACCTTCCCGCCTCTAGGCGGTTGAAACAACTGGGAAATCTGGTCCCACTGAGTATGTTACTCAGGGGCAGTGGGGCAGAGACAAGGTAAACTTTTTTCTGTCTAGGGCAGTGTGGTTAGTCCCTGCGCTTGAAGAAACCCCCGTTGACCCTGGCCAGGTACCCTCCTAACACAACTCAGAGCACTAGATTGTGGGACCCAAATCCCCATCCCCAAACAAAGGTGCTGCTCCATTCACGTTTTTTACTAAAGCACCCACACAAGTTTCTGTGCAATGTACAAACACGAGCCCTGGGGTGTCTGCCTCCTCTCTGAGACAGGGAGGCGGGAACCAGACTGACTGATCCAAGCTCCTCCCACCCCCCCATGCAAAGGCCAATCCCAAGATCCCAGGCAGCAACACAGCATCCCCTCCGGTCCCCTCCTGGGGCTGCTCCTCAGCAGAGGGTGCACCAAAGCTTGCCCTCTACAATATTGAATGAAAAAGGTTTCCCCTCCCCTGGGAGCATGGGGGATCCCCAGGTCTGAGAATTCCCCCTGGAAGAGACAATGCCCCCTAGTCATATCTCCCACCCTTTCAGGCCCTAGGGGACTCAAGGGGGGGAAACTGAGGCACAGAGAGGTGGAGTGACCTAGCCCAGGCCACTCCGCGAGGCAGTGCAGGGGCTGGCCCGACCCTGACAGAGAGGGGGGCTGGGCTGGGGGAGTCGGGTAGGAAGGGTTGACCCCAGAGAGGGCCACACTTGAGGGGCCTGCCCAGACCAGAAGCCCCTCAAAGTGGGTTCTGAAACTTCTAGGTGCAGCTGGCAGGTCTACTGAAGACCCTCAGAAAATAGCCCAATCTCAGTCCTGGGGGTCCCTCACATAGCAGCTGCCAGCCAAGCTGTAGGTCAGTCCTCTGACAGGCATTCCCTTGGCACCAAGAGCCTTTGTCCATGAGTGTCAGCCCCGAGGGGGCCATGATGGAGGGCGCCCAATGTCCACTGTAATGTTGGTGAAAAGTGGTTGCCGAGACACTTCTAAGACCTGGTACCGCACAGACCCGATGCCGTCCCGCTTCATGGTCAGCTTTGTATTTTGAATCTTGGTAAACCTAAAGGATGGAAATGAATCCAGATCAGGGCTAACTGCCAATATAATATAGGATCTCTGGGGCCAAGGCTCAAGTCGTCATCCTCCGTTCAGTGGTGACTCACTGGAGCCCTTTGCTCTTGCATTTACTCTTGAAACACAGATCTTAACTCCTTCTGTCAGAAAACAAATGATAGCCTCACAGATCTCTCAGCTCAGACCTTCCTTCTAAGCTAAGCTATAGACACAGACGAGGCATCCCACAAGCATCTCAAAAAGCAATGTGTCCAGTGTGAGACATATCATCTTTAACCCCCAAACCCATGCCATCCTCTCTATTCCTCATCCTTTAGTCACTCAACTTCCCCCATCTACTTGCTGAGCACTCCCTGTGTACTAGGTTGTGCTCTAAGCACCAGGGATACACCAATGATCATAACAGATGAGGTCTTTCCTTTCCTGGCAAGTCTGTATCACTAGCAGAGACAGGTAACAAGCAAGAAAAACCTCAGAGTGCTAAGGGGACAAGGTGGCTGCCTTTGAAGGAGTATGTGACACTGAGCTGAGGGTAAGGGGAGGAGCATTCTAGGCAGAGGTTAGATAGAGCGCTGCTGCCCCTAAATTGGGAACAAAGTTTTAGATAGCTGTGTGGCTAGACCTGTGCGCTAAGAGGAAAAAGAGATTACCTTGTAGGTCAGAGCATATACGGGCAGGTCTCTCTGTAAGTAAGAGGAAGCAGTTATATTTTGTTTGGTGAGTGAGAAGTCACCAAGAGACTCTTAAGCCAGGTGGAGGAGGGGTACACACTACAGAAAAACAAAGGGGAAGCAGGGAAACTTGTCCAGTAATCCTGACAGTATCAGAGATTGGGGTAAAGCTAGAAAAGGGGAAAACAGACAGGTTCAATATGTTTTGTGGGGTTTGAATACATAGGGTGAGGGAAAGAAGAATCCAGGAAAACTCCTAAATTTGAGGCAAAGTCAACTAGGTAGATAGAACCATTATCTAGAGTTCCTTAACCCAGAAATTTCTTGCAATTAGCCATTTCCACACTCAGCAGATATCAGTAATAGATGAGGACACCCAGACAAGCTCCTCCCACAACAAGACCAAGGCTCCTATTGGACTTTTGGAGCTCTTCTCTTACCCTCATACTCACCCTGTTTCAATCCTCCCAGTCCTTCTGAGCTCAGCTTAGACCCCTCTTAGACCTCTCAGGGTGGTGCCCTTTCCCTTAGCTTCCCTAAAGCCCCTCTTCCCCATCTGTCATCCCTTTCCTGCTGACTATGGTTTGTACCTGAACCACCTTCTTTTTCATCAGGTCATTGGACTCTATGGCCTCATACTTCTGCCAAACTCCAACCCTGAATCAGTGCTGCAAACCATCTCTCTTGTTCCTGTACCCTGGGAAAACCCTATTGTCCAAGCTGGGGGCACAGCACACCCACAAGTCTTTGCTCCAGCATGCCCCCTCAAGCTCTGTCAATTTCTTCAGGACTGATCCACATCCTCTTTAGCCCCGCCCAACAGCTGGGTCAGCCTTTACCTTCCTTGAGCTCAGAAAAATCAGCCTTTCAAACACAAATCTGACCATCCTCTGCCCCACTCAAAGCCCTTCTACAGCTCCCCAGACCCTCTAGGGCAAAAGTTAGACTCCCAACCTGGAAACACCTAGCAATAACCACTACCTACTATTACTCCTGACCTTTAGGTATGTTGAAACTCTTAGTCTCGGTATATGCCATGCACGTTCACATTCCAGGCTCTTACAAATACAATTCCTTTCAATCACAATGGCTTCCTTCATTAGCCTGGAGAATACTGTACTATGCCCAAGGTAGGTGTGACATAAGAGCAAATAACAACTATTTTCAAATTCCAGTTTACCCTTACCTCCTCCCTCCAAGAAGCCTCCCACCATCACTCTCTCTTCTGCCCTCATCACCTTGTGCCACAACTGCCTATCTGCATGCCTAGAATGAGCTTCATGAGGGATAGAAGGATGGGGATTTGGTATGACTCCCATCCCCACAAGATCTGGCACTAGTTGAAGATAAGCATCAGGAAGCCCCCATGCTCTTTAGGCCCTTCTCCCAGCCACCCCAGATATTACATAGGGCTCCCTCCCTATGAGATGGATATGCCTCCTCCCATCTCAGTGCCTCACATTGTCTTTCTAATCCCCACCCCACCTGTTTGGGGCAACTGTGAGGTTCCCAAGAGCTGTGCCCCAAATACCACTCCCTTATAAGCAGGGGTCACCCATGATGTACAAATGAGGTATCCAAATACACCAATGGAAATGCAAAGGACTCAGTTATAATTCTAGCTTAATTTCTAGTCATCTGAATAAATCAAACTAGGGGTGCTAGATACCTAGTGGGTAGGGGATAGGGACTGGTACCCTCTGGGGTCAAGGATGTTTAGAGGCCACATCCAGGAGGTCAAGGATTAAGGGCACTTGGGGTCAAGACTTGGAAGATATTGGGAGGTCACCTCTAGGAGTAAGAGATTAGGGGAACCTGGGGTCAGGGATGCTGGAGGGTCACCTCTGAGGGTTGGGCTCGTTATGCTTGTCCCGGTCGTGCTTGATCATACGGTAGCGGCCTATTCGGATGTCTGGGCGTGAGATCTTCATCCCAGTCAGGGAGATCCTGAGGATAGGGACAGATACACTGGAACAGGCACTGGGAGGGCAAGGGGCCCCACCCAATCTGCACTCATCCCCTCACCACCCAGTCTACTACCAGCCCTATCCGATCCTACTCACCGGTTGAAGATGTCATCATCCTCGCCACCCCAGCCCCAGTACTCGTTGGGGAAGCCATTGATTCTCAGAAACTGGGCCTTGCTCAAGCCTGACACACCTCCAAAGTAGCCAGCATAGGGCAGCCTATGGTATGGGAGGGCAGGTGTCAGGAAAAGCCACAAGGGGATTCAAGATGAAGGACCAGAGTTGGGGTATAGGGACAATGACAATGTGTGACCTGGGGCCCAGGGAGGATCTGCCCTAGCCAGAAAGGTCTGGGCCAGGGGCTAGCAGGGCACTGGAGCTGGAGTGATGGCTTGACTGAAGTAGGGGTGGGGAGGTCCAGGTCTAGGTGAGAAAAGAGCCTCACCGGAAGCCAAATTTGTCCATGGCAATGGCAAAGTGGCGGGGCTGGTCGCCACAGCGGTACAGATTGCGATCATCCATGGGGACCAGGTCCACATCGCTGAAAATGAAGCAGTCATAGGCCGCATCCTCCTTCAGTGCCTCTAGGAAACCCACGTTGAGCAGCTTGGCCCGGTTGAAGGTGTCCTCACCATGCTGGGGTGGAGGGGGAACAGCAATACCTATTGCTTCACCACTTTCCAGAGCAATCCCAGGGGCCCCCCAGACCCTCTCTCCCTGCATGGGTCCCTCAGACTCTAAGAATCAAATCTAACTTCACACCCTAGATCTGGCCTTCAAAGGTCCTTCATGATTTGGTTCCAGTCTCTCTCTGGCCACTACCCTCAGATCCTAAGGCTCAACCACACTACATCCCTCAGCAGCCACAGACATGCTAGACTCTCTCTCATCTCCAGACCTTGGGGTTAACAGCTCCTCTTGCCTAGAATGCCCTTTTCTGCTTGCCAACTCATGTCTGGAAAGGGTCTCCTAACGAAACCTCCTGGTCCTGGTACCACTGCATTCTCCTTCTTATGGGCTTTGTTTATATTAACTTCCAATTAAACCATTATATAGAGCTCTCATCTCATTCACTCCTTCAACATGCCCTGTGTCCTCCTTTGTGCCGGCAGGGATTCCAAAGATGAGCAGCCCTGGTCTCTATCTCTGAACATGTAGTCACAACATGAGACAATGAGCATTCAAAATGACCAGTGTCTAAGAAACAGAAGCCACAGGGACTAAGCTACTCAGCCTTAGGCACCTGCCCACTCTTGTCCATTTGTTCAACATCCAACTCCCTGGTCAGCCTCTGAGACCAGGAGAGTACCAAACAAAATGACAAGTAGAGGGTTATAGGCAATCACATCCAGTGAGCCAGGGGGTCCCTGAGAAATGGGGCTACAGGAATCCTGGCCATGTAGCCCCAAGCACCAAATTCTGGACAAAGTGGGGAGGATACAACTGGAAGAGTTGGCTTATGAGCCCCTGTCCCAATCTAGACTTTTCAAGCTAAAGCTAGGGGCTCTAGGGGAGGGGGTCTATGAGTGGATTCCTCTCCAACAAGATAAGCAATGGCTCCTTTATACCAGCCAAGCCTGAGTCTGATGGGCAGTAGCTGCTTTCCTCTGAAGCAATAACCTGCTCAGTTCTACCCTTTCCCTTCCCTCCCTCTCCTACACCTTCTCTTCTACCAGCCCTTGGAAGGACTGTCCATATTCTCCTGGATCTTAAGCACTCCTTTTGGCCTCTCTCACTACCTAGGAGCCCTCGGTTTCTCCCTCATAGCTCATAAATATGCCCAATTCTCTCCCTGGAGAGAGAGAAAAAAAAAAAATCAAACCTCTTTAGGCCACCCTACCTTTTTCCTTTCCCTTCTTGGCAGAGTTAAAAAAAAAAAAGAGTTGTCTCCAATCAGTTATTTCGTCAATTCTAATTCTTTCTCAACCCACTGCAATCTGCTTCCGCCCCCAACATGCCCCTGAAATGGCTCTTGCTGGGCCCACCTTGTTGCTAAATCCACTGGACATTTCTTGGTCTACATCCCTCCTTACTCCCCCACGGTGCTCACACAGCTGCCATGTTTCCTTCCTGACACTGACTGCTGGGCTTCCGGGATACCCACTCTCCTGGTTCTCCTGCCACCCTCTGGCCAGTCTTCTCAGCCTCTGCGCCAGCCTCTCTCTCCACCCATCCGTGCAGTGCTGGCTTTCTCCTCCCACATCCCATGCTCTGTGGGTGTGTTGGATGTTGTTGGTTTAGGGACCATCTACATACATACATGTTTCCAAATTCCTCTCTCAACTGCAGACCTCCCTCCTAGGTCCAGACTCATTGTCTAACTGCCTACAGAATGTTCCTCTTGTACTTCCCCCAGGCTCTCAAACTCATCACAGATAAGATGGGATTCAGAGTCATCCTCTCCCCAACACATGGTCCAGCTTCTGTGTTCCCCATCTCACTAACAGGTGTAGCCATCCACATGGCCAACAGCCAGTGAAGAAAGCCTTGTGTTTTCTTGATAGCTCTCTTTTCTTACTCTCTACTACTTGTGTGACATCTCTCTTTCATTCCTACAGCAACTGCCCCACGCAAATACACATTCACCATCTTTGTCCTGACAATCAAAACCTCTACCTAACTGGTCACCCTACCTCTAACTTCCTTCTTCCATTCACTCTCTATGTGCAACCACAATAATCTTTCTAAGAAGTAAACATACATACTATTCTCCCCTTAAAACAATGGTGCCTCATCACCTTCAGAATGCAATTCAACTGCTAAATATGCCTCCTAAGACTCTTCTTGATTTGTCTTCCACCAATTCCTCCACCTAATCTTTGCTAACCAGTCTACATATTACACTGCACCTCAGCCAATAATTCTTGAACACAAGAGACCAATTCTCTTGGTGAGCACAGAGTCCTCCATGTCTCTCTGCTTGCCTCCTCTTGGGCCTCCATCAATCTATTCATTCCTTAAGATCCATCTCAATAATTGCTTCCCAAACCCAGGGCCAGATAAGGCCCCTCTATGCTACTCTGGCCCCTTGATCCAACTCTAGTCATATATCATCCTTCTGGAGTCTACAGGGATCCATGCCCAAGTCTAAGAGTTCTCTAAGAGCAGGGAGGGCCTATATCAGATCCTCTCTGAGACCCAGTAGCAAGCCCTACAGGCCCCTTCTGATTTCCAGAAGAGGACAGGTTTAGATGCTATGCTAAGCCCCCCTGGCCTCAGCTGTGGCCAGCACCTGCCTCCAACAGCTCTAGGTTTTATCCCTCTTTCAGTATCTAACTCTTCCTCTCCTAGGTGACCTCAAAACCACCTCCTAGTCAATGTACTCTATTGCAAGGAGGGCCTGCCCAGGTAGACAATAGGGCTGGTTATCTTCTGAGGCTATCCACACATCCACCAGTGTGCATACTAACATTCAAATGCATATATCCCTTCACATGCACATGAACCTTCCTGTGCACCCTAACAAAAGTACCCACAAGTCCCTTCACATACCCACACAATTATTGGCACACAAGGACTTGTAGATGACTCCCAACCCCGTGTATGCACCAAGAGGCACATGGGTCCTCATACTCCTGAGCAGGCAGACTCACAGGTGTGGGTAGGTTCCTTGAGGGTTAGTGCCCATTCATTCCTCAAGACCCATCTAAACAATTGCTTCCCAAACTAGACCAGGCCCCTTTGTCAGGGACCCCAGAGAGCACACCTGATTGATGACATAGATGCCATAGCGTAGCCGCTGCCGCCTCAAGATGGGGTGCAGATAGTGGAGCCAGTAGCGCAGGTGATGCTCCCGGTGTCTAAAGGGGATGATGACTGCCACTGTCTGGGCTGGGGTGCAGTCAGGCGGTGTGTAGCGGCCCCCCAGAAGCACACCTGGGTTCTCCCTCTGCACCCGCTCCAGGGGCATGGGTGAGGTGAACTCAATCAGTAGTCGGCCCACTGCAGGCAGGATGGTGTCAGGAATCAGGGCCTTTGCCAGAATCCAGGGACACCAGCCCCCTGGGGGTGAGCAATGAACTCCAGAAATAGCCCTTTTTCAATTGACTTGGACCTTGGCATCCCCTTGGGTCAGGACTACATTCTTCCAGTCACACTGGTAAGACCCTCCTCCCACCCCTACAGACAGGCCCTACCCAACAGGCTCACCAAGACCAGGTGGTAGGTCAGGACAGGGTGGGAGGACAGGAACTGTGGGGCCGGGCCGGGCACTGGGGACCTCAGGGAGCCCAGAGCTGGGGGCAGTGGCGTTGGGCCGAGAGCAGTTGGTGGTGCTGCTGGCTGCAGGATGGAGGGCACGGGTGGGGCCACGGGCACTGAAGCGGCTGAAGAAGGCCAGATGCTGGGCGTAGACGTCAAAGTACAGGATGACGGCCACAAGGAAGTGCAGCAGGCAGAGAAGGAGCACAGCCTTGCAGACGCGCTCCAGCGTCCCCCCCAGCAGTCTGCTCATCCCGCAGGCGGCCGCCGGCCCGCCCAATGGGCCCGGGCATCCGGCTGCCGGCCTGAACAGGAAGGGAGAGAAACAGACCCGGAAGATCAGGGCAGGATGGGCAAAGCTGCCTACCCGCCTCCTGCCCAGCTTCTCACACTCAGAGATCCACATCCTCACTTACCTGCTCACACCCTTGTCACTCACAGAATCACACCCTACCTGCCATCACCCCAACAACTGCTGGCAACTAAGAGCTCACCCCAGTACTAAATTACCTGCACTTATATTCCTTGTCCTCCCTGACACATATACACACCCAGGTACACACCCTTATTGCACAACTCTATACATATGTATTCCTAGGAACGTGGACACAGTGAACTCTGATTACACAAGTTTGTACCTAAGCATGGAAACACATTTAGCTACAGAACTGTATGTGCACCTGTGCCCCAAGGAACAGATGCCCCACAGGGCAGCATCCTCAACCCAGGGCTCAGGGCTTGGGGAAGGGGAAGGGGACCACTTACTGAGTAGCTACAATGCAGGAACACTTCATACTCATGACTTCATTTAGTCCTTCCAGGAGCCATGGTGAGGTCTCAGAGGAAAGCAGGCCAGGCCAACTGGGACCAGGCTGGGAAGTGGCCCTCAGCATTCCAAGGGGGCCCAAATATGGGCAGGATATTTATGGGATCCCTTCCCACAAGAGCAAGGGGCCAAAGTACAGGGTTGGGCAGGGGATAACCTTCATTTAAGATAGGCCAGCTCTGGAGTCTGCCTAGCACCGCTGGTTCTGATTTCCAGAAGAGGACATGTTTGGGCCCTGGAGATGGGCACAGTTCTGGGGAGGGGCTTTCCTGGGCCATGGCTCCAGCTGTGGTTCCAACAAGGCAGCAACCACTCTGGGTAGTGCTCCAGGGAGCAGGGCGTCTCACTCACATACATAGAATCGCAGGAACATGCCTGGACCCAGCAGAAGTCCCACACTCAGACACACAGAGAACTACATACAGAGTGGCAGACACACCCGGTGGCGGTAACCCAAGAGCCCCACACTCACCCACAAAGCGTCTGCTGCCGGACTTACACAGCCATACATCCAGACTCCCGGGCAGCTCACACCCAGACCCACGTGCAAGCATTCCCTCCCCTCCCTCCCGGGCAGGGTTCTGGGTCAAGCTGGCCGCCAGGCTGAGGGGTACGTTTGGGAGGGGCTGGGAGGCTGAACACGTGGCACCCCGGGTCGGGGGAGGCAGCAGAGACCGGGTGGGTGTGGAGCCTGGGGGTGCGCGTGGAGTGGGGGGAGTGTAAGTGAGGCGGAGGCCGAGGCAAAGGAGACGTGAACGAAGCGCCTCCCCGAGCCACGAGGCCAGGGCGAGCGAGGACAATGAGGGAGGCTGGCTGGGGGCGGGCGGAGGAGCCCAGGGTTGGGGGTGGGGTGGGGTGAAGCCAGGCAGGGGGCTGCCCGCCGGCGCCTCGCGCTCACCCACTCTAGGGTTGGGATCTGGGGCCGCGCTCGGGCAGCCCCTCACGGGGCCGGGTCTGAAATCTTGGGGCCCTGGGTGGGGGGCCGCGCGCGCCCTCATCTCACCCGGAGCTCGGGGCTCAGCAGGGGACGCCGCTCCAGCTCGGGCAGGGCTCCCGGCTCCGGCAGCTGCGGTCGGCTCCGTCCCCCATTGCCCGGCCCCGCCGCCTCCCGCCGCCGCCGCCGCCGCCGCCGCGGGCCATGGAGCCGAGCCGCCCCGGGGGGCAGGGCGGGGCCGGGCGGCCGGGCAGACCCACGGACCCGCGGACCGACGGACCACAGAGCCTCCGCCTCCCTCCCGCGCTACGGCGCCTCGGAGGGGCAAGCCCGGCCGGCGCGTCCGCGCGCGCGTCACCGCGGCCCCCGCCTCCAGCGCGCCCGCACGCGCCGCGCGCCGCTCCGGCGCCTGCCCGCGGCCGAGCGCGGCCCAGCTGGGCGACGTGGAGGCCCAGGACCTGGGAGGGGCACCGGGAAATCCGTCAGGCTCCTCCAAGGGCTAGGTTTAGAGGTCGGACAGGGGAGGGTGCAGACTGGCCAAGCCCTTTAAGCCTGGTCTGGCGAGTGGGCCAACTCTTCCTGGAGAGCATCATTAAAGGTCGGCTAAAGTACAGGGGGTTTGTGTTTGTCGGGACCTTGAAAGGTTATGGATTGGAAGTGGCTGGGGCCTTTAGGGTACCAAGCAGTTGGGTAAGGTTAGGAGCAATTCAGAGATTAGACAGGAGTGAGCAGAGCTGGACAAGACCCTAAGAATGTGGAACAGTGTAGAGGTTGTTGAGAGAAGATAGATGCAGGGGCAGAACTATCAGAGAGGCAAAGGTGCAGAGGGTGACATGCCTGAGGTTAGGCCATACAATTTAGGCCTAGTGGACAGGGCCCCAAGGACATGGGACTGAGAGGATCCCAGGCACAAAATCACCAAGGGGCTCATGTTCCAGATTCAGTCATCCCTTCAACAAATATTTTCAGGGGCTACAGAGCCCTTAACTCAGCATTCTCTCTCTCCACCCAGGAGCCAACTGTTTAGGGCAGAGGCATGTACAGAGCTAGAAAGTTGGCATGAGGTTGAGGCACATAAGCCCTTTACCCTTCCTCTGTGAATGGTGGCGCAAGAGATCAACGGAGGCACTGACCCAGACATATACCACGTTTATTTCACAAACATTGGGAAGATGGGTTGGGGGTGGAGATGGGGGTACAGGTGCACAGCTGCACAGAGTCGCCATTAGTAGCCCACTGCCCATACTGAGGATTCAGCCTGGACTGCAGTGCCTCCAAGTCAACAGACAGCAAGAGGAGTGCAGGGAGGGCCCTGAACACCAAGCCCCCTGAAAGGCTACGGGGCACAGCTCCAGCTGTCCCAGGAAAACCAGCAATAAATAAGAGTAGGGCACGGCCCCACCCACACAGATCACCTAGTCACCCATCTTCACTCTGGAGGTCTGCAAAAGAAGAACAGAAGTTAGGTAGGGACAAAGGAATAGGTAAGAGAATGACCAATGACAAGATCAGACCCAGCAAATCCATGTCTGGGTGGACACATCACAAAAGATGAATAACCAGGGGGCCAGGGTTATGGCTCAGTGGCAGAGCACTTGCCTAGCACATGTGAGGCACTGGGTTCGATCCCCAGCACCACATAAAAATACAAATAAAATAAAGGTACCATGTCCATCCACAACTAAAATAAATAAAAGATGGATGACCAGATCAGGATAGATGCACTGTGACAAATAAATGATTGGAGACAACCAGAGTTAGGCTATAGGACAGACAGCTGGAGAGAAGAAGCATATGAACAGTGCCAGTCACCAAGAGTCAACCCAGTCAAGCACCTCCAGTCACATTTATACACTGAGGCTGATCCTTAGTCGTAAACCCACAGTATGAGACAAAAAAAGACGTGTTTTAGACATGCTGTCACGGACAGAGACATACTTAGGCCCTGAGAGAGACAAACACATCAAGCCAGACTGATAGACACTGACGAGATCCCAGCATGGTCCAGACCACAAAGACATCATCTATATTTCTAGAGACAGTAGACAGGAAGAGGATGACAGATAAACCAAGTAACAGATAAATGAGAGATATACACATATAAAGCAACAAAAAAAGTAGGAAAAAAATTTTAAAGCCTTAAAAGAGGAGACAGGAGATAGGAATGAGGTGGTGGAAGCTACCCAAGAATTCTACAGTCCCATGGGTAGAAAAGGAAGCTCTTTAGGAGGGTAAGGATGAGTTGAAGACAAGGACACAGAGGCTCCCTAAGGGGATTCAGCACCTGAAGGATTGCGACGATGACCCCAAAGAGGCCGATGGCACTTCCAAATATTTCCACGATGAGAATCTTTACAAAGAGACTGGGGTTCTGAGCATCAGCCAGGGCGGCCCCACTGCCCACGATGCCCACGCAGACTCCACAAAAGAGGTTAGACAGACCCACTGTGAGACCAGCCCCAAACATGGAATAGCCTGGGGAACAGAAAAGGGCTCAATGAGACCAAGCCAGAAATGGGTGAAGATGAAGGGCTAACGGGACCAATTCCCACCCTAACCCTGATGAGCAGGCCAAAGTAACTGAGAGAATATAAAAAGGAGAAATCCAAGCTGGGAGGTAGGAAGCAGGGAGCAGCTGTGCAGCCCCTGCTTTACATATTTACACACCCACCTACCTGCATGGTAGTTTCGATGACCAATGGCCTGAGGGTCAGTGGCACTGAAAGGCTGCAGAGGGCAAAAAAGTAATCAGAAACCACCCGTCATACATCCCATTCCCTCTCTCTATGCAATGTGGGTAACACACTGGAATGGACGCCTACCCCACCCCAGTCTTCCTTACCTCAGCCATGTTGCTAATGACAATTGCCATGATGATGCCGTAGATAGCCACAGCCTCACAGAAGATGATGCTGGAAGTGGTAAATGGCAAAAGTAGGGACAGGAGGTGAACAAGAGAAG
Organism: Marmota flaviventris; assembly: GCF_047511675.1. NCBI lineage: Eukaryota > Metazoa > Chordata > Mammalia > Rodentia > Sciuridae > Marmota > Marmota flaviventris. Next base: position 33,761,322 of record NC_092507.1, on the reverse strand, counting down.
AAGATGAGAAAGAAACCAACTTTCCTCCCCCAAAAGTCCCCAGCAGCCTTTCCTCATCTCATATCTCACCCTATCAAGAGGCAGGCAGCCCTTCCACAGCTGGATCTGACAACCACTGGTCTTTACACTTACCTGACCAGGTTCTTGGTCTTGATTCTGGGGGCCTTCACCCCTCCCCCAATGATGGAGGAGCCTGTAATATAGATGCCCCTGGTGAAAGGATAAGAAACTGGTGAGCACAGCCCAAGCTGTCACTGCCCCCAGGATGACTAAAACCCCATGACACCACCTGCCATGACTCAGTGCCTCCCCACAGTCCCACTATCCCAATATTCACCAGGCTGCCCCAACCACAGACAGGGAGATTGCTAGGCCAATGCCCAGGTTCGACCACATGAAGGGGGAAGTCTCAGTCAGGAACCTGGTGTGGAAACAAGGAAGAAAGCAGTTCAGCTCTGTTAGGAAAGGGGGCACAAAACCCTTAGCCTCCCACTCCCCTCCAACTCCACCAGTCCTAGATACTGCAACAACAGACTAAATATCTCCCATGATCCATGCCCCCAGCAGCTTGGGGTGACGTGGGGCAGGGGCTCCCATCACAAAAGAAAGCAGCAGCTCCTAGTGGAATTCTCTTCCTGCCCTCCCTTACCATGCCACATCAAAGCGGAAGCCCAAGTCAAAAATGGTGTAGCAGATCCCTGCAGTAGCGAGAAAAAAGGGTTAGGGGCTGCTCTCTAGAGAGAAGCTCCCCAACCTACAGAAGTACTGCCCAGCTGACCCACAACCTACATCAGAGTCAAGGGAGAGTCCTCAAGCCGCCAAGTGAACCAGATACCTCCGCTCAGGCCTCCATTTTCTGCCACTCCCTCATAACATCTCCCTCAATGACACCAAGCCCCAAGACCCTCCAGACACGCCCGGGCAGGCCAGAACGCCCTGGAGAAAGGGAGGGAGCAGGTGCTCCGTCCGGGCCCGGCCGGATCCCGCAGGCCCAGTCCAGCCGCTGTTTACCCAACAAGCTGTGGGTGGGGGAGGGCAAAGGATGGGAAAAGAGGAACCGGAGCAGCCGGCTCACGACCCACACTGGTCAGTCGGGAGCAAGAAAATGAAGACAGGAGTGAAACACGAGTGATGGCAGGACTGACAGGATAGAGCTAGCACTGCTCTCGCGGCCCCCTACTACCGCCGCCCGCGCCCCTCATAAGCAGCGGGAGCCCTGGCCTCTTCTGTCGCGTTCAGAGGCCCCAACAGGCTAGAGGCAAGACTTGGAGCCGGGGACAGAGGGCCGCGCTGGGGCCTGGTATTGCTGGCAGGCAACCCCCTTTCCCCGCGGGACTCCAGCCCCGCCAGCTCGGCCAGGACGCTGCCCCCGCCCGCCTGGGCCCGGCCTCACCCACGACGAGCGTGCAGGCCCAGAAGGCCACGAAGACCCCGGAGTAGAGCAGCGCTAGCCCCGTCATGGCGGCAACGACAGCAGGGGTCGGAACGGTGGGGCCAGAGCTAAACCGCGTCCCTGCGTCCACCGTCCGCCCCGCAGTCTGTCCGCCCGCCCCGCAGCATCACCTGACGCGCCCACGTGACGCCCTGGGACCACGTGACTCCACGCCGGGCCCTGAGCTGCTGAGCCACTCGTCTCGAGTGTGGCGACGGCGGAAACTGGCGCTAAGCATTATGGTGATTGTAGTCGCGCGCCTCCGGCGCCTTCCTCACGAGATACTCGGCCTTTTAGCGTCTCTCCGCCCGCCGGGTCTCATACCTGAGTCTAGTCTGGGGCCTCTCTGGTTTAACCTCCAACCACTGCTGATCCTTCGGACCTTTGTCCTTCTACTAATTCCAGGAGAGTGCGGAGCTGTTCCTCCCCCTGAAGCATGCCTCTTCATCTTATCCCCTGGCCAACACCCATTGGTTCATTCTTCCAGGACGCCTTCCCTAATCCACAGGCAGGGTGGGCCTGCCTGCTGTGGGTTCCCTAGAGGCCCCGGGGATACGTATAAAATTTAACTAAGGTCATGTAACCTCCCTGCTTAAAGGCCGCAATGGCTTCCATTTTCATTCAAAGAAAAAAAACCAAAATTCTTACAGTGGCCTAGCGATGCTGCTCCCCATACCTCTTACCTGAATTTTTGTTTCTTTTGCAGTGCAGATGGAGGGAACTGCACTCCAGGGCCTCGGGCATGCTAGGCAAGGGTTCTACTATTGAGTGACATTCCCAACCCCGACTACATCTTCTAATACTCCTCCACTCTCTCTTCTGGCTACACTGTTCTTGCTATTCCTTGACTGTTCCAGCCATGCCCCCACTTCATTGCTCTTGAATTCATTCCCTCTGCCTCTAATTATTCAGGTGACTCTACTTTATAACGTCTTTACTCACCTTCTTCAAAGTCCTTCCCTGCTTAGTCTGTGTAACGTTGCAACCTTCCCAGCTTTGTTTCCCCATGGTACATAGTTAGCACCATTTTGTATACCAAGTGTTTTATTCTGTTTGTCCATCAGAGTGTCTTTCTGTTATTCTCACTGCTGCATTACCGGTGCCTGGCAGAGTGGGTCTTCCATGCATGTTTATAAAATACATGATTGCCCAGGTGTGATGGTATGCCGTAATTCCAGGGACTCCATAGGCTGAGGCAGGAGGATGGAAAGCTCAAGGCCAGCCTCAGCAACTAATCGAGATTCTCAAAAAATAAAAATAAAAAAGTAAAAAGCTCATTGGTAAAGTACCCCTTGGTTCAATCTTCAATCCCCTGTACTAAAAATAAATTTTAAAAATTATATTTATTTATTTATTTATTTTATAAGTAAGGTCATGTAACTCCCCTGCTTCTGCCTCTACCATTAGACTGGGCACTCCAAGGGCAAGAAACCAGAAGATCTGGAAAATGCCAAACGTGGAGAATGAAGAGGTGAGTCTTTTCAAGTTATTCCTCTAAATCTTTTTTTAAAAATATATATTTAGTTGTAGATGTACACGGTATCTTTATTTTTTTATGTGGTTCTGAGAATTGAACCCAGTGCATCACATGTGCTTGGCATGCACTCTACTACTGAGCCATAACCCCAGTCCTATTCCTCTAAATCTTTAGGGCCCAGCAACTCCAGTTTGCTTGAAGCACTATGTTGGTTTATGCCTGTAAACCCAAATGGACTTTACACTCCTTTTCTTCTGACAATTGTTTTTTTCCTCCACAAGATCCAGCTTAGGTATCCCCTTTGGGAAGCCTCTTGAGTCCTTGTCAGGTGCTTGCTACGGAATTCAGCGGCCCCTCGGGCTTTCCTCTTCACACTGTTCACAGTGGTCACTGAATATTTAACTGTTTCTCTTCCCAGCTACACAGTGAAGACAGTAATCTGGTTAAATACAATTCACATCTCTCTCCATAGAACGGAAGTGTTTGATGAACAAAAAGAAACAGAAGGAGAAAAAGTATCTGGTTTATTTAAGTTTCTGTGATCTCCCCGAGAAAATAAGACTGAGTTGACACAGACCAACACAGTCCAATAAGAGTTTTCTACAGTGATGCAAATGTCCTATAATTGTGCCATCCCTTCATGCAGCTAATTGAGTGCTTGAAATGTGATTAGCATGATCACAAAACTGAGTTTTAATCTACTTAATTTCAACTTAAATAGCCAATAGCCATATGTGTCCAGTAGCTAAGATCCTGAACAGTACAGATCTAGACTAGTTGATTCTCACCTAGGAGCATCTGAGAACCCATGGGGATATATCAATGTCTGGAGACATTTTTTGGTTGTCAAAATTGAGGGACAGTGCTTCTGATGCCTAGTGGGCATTCTGCTAAACATTCTAACATAAACTGTACAGCTTCCTCAACAAATAATTATCTGGTCCCAAACGTTAACAGTGCTGAGGTTGAGAAACTGGTCTGGACCATCAAGCACCTGCCTTTTAACATGGGTAGACCCTCAACTGCAGACCAGAAACGGGATTAGCTACCCAGTCCTGGACTGCTACAAGGACAGATGGGCCCAGGACTCAAGGAAGCCCCCAAGCCTTTTGCCCATCAGTCAAACAACAGGAAGTTACTAAGCCAATATGTGCCGAGCCTCAAAGCAGGGTAGAATAGGACAGGCTCAGGTCCCATCCTCAGTGAGGGCTGCCTGCCTTCTCTCTATCCAGTTTCCTTCAAAGATCCTGGGAAGATGATGAGAAGTTGGTGCAAAGAGCACTGAAGGTCCTAGCAGCAACTCCTAAGTTCCTCTGTGTCTCTGGCCCCATGTGCTATCAGCTGCTTCCCTCATCCTCGTATGCGATAGCAATCCCTCGTCTTCCACTCACAGCTTCTGTCACCGGTGTCTGACCCAGGCGAGGCTCTAGTCCCTGCCAGCTTCGGGAACTAAGGAAGGAGGCTGTAGAGAGAGGTGGCTCAGGCTGAGTGGGCTGATTTGGAGAAAGAGTACAGCAGGGGGCACAGATTTATACACTTACCTGCTGGGCTACTCTCAGCCAATTCCAGTTGGGGCCGTAGGGTCAGAGCAGAGCATCCAGGATCATTTGATAAATGCCAGGCAGGTGGAGGTCGGAGCTCCCCAGAAATGAGTGACACATCTGGGGTGTCCCACAGCTCTGACTCAGGGGGTGGGAGGGGCACATGGAAGGGAGAGCCTGGAAAGGAAGGGGAGAGTGAATTCATGTTGGCCCCCCAACTCCATGCCCCAAGTTTCCAGTGCAGGTAGTGCTCCACCACTCACCGGGTAACAAGTCTGCATAATGTGTGAGATGAGGAGCCAGGCCTGGAGGTGGCCATGCAGGGTTGCAGGCAGCTTCCAGTTCACAAGGTGCCAGTATAGGCTGGAAGAAGCCACTAGAAAGCTGGGGGGCTAGGGCACCCAGAGGACAGGCCAAGAGCACAAAGACATCCATCTCAGGAAAGTTGGCAAGTTTGGCAGGGGTGGGCCGCCCCAAGGCCAACACATAGCTACGTTTGCCAGCAGACTTAGTTAGGTTCCGCAAGTGTGCTAGTGCTTCACGGTGTCGGGCCACACCCAGTGTGCCCGCCAATAGCCCTATCACATGGGCATCTCTGGCTTTCTCCACCAGATACCGTCTTCGTGCCCTTAGCCGCCCAGCTCGGGCACTCTCATCCTGTGTCTGTCCTGTGTCTGGGCAGCAGGAGGAAAAGGGCCGCCCTGGTGCCCATCCCAAGAGCAGACGGCTGAGGTCTGGATCAAGTTCAGGGTCAGAGCTAGCTTCAGAGCCCCCCACATAGAAGGCACCATATTCTTCCAGACATCTTCCTAAGGCCAGGGGGAAGTGGCGCCCAAAACGTTCCAATGGTTCAGGCACTGGTCTGGGGGACCCCACTGGCAAGGGAAGAGCTGGGCTAGAGATAAGCAGATCCTTGTATCTTGGGCGCAGGAGAGTGGCCAAGGCCTCTGGAAGAGAAGGAGGGGGTGTCAGGGTTGGGGCTTGGTAAATTGCGAGTTCCCTCATCTCTAGGGAACCAAATGTGACCCAAAAGTGAAGGATGGGCAGGGTGTGGTGGTGCACGTCTGTAATCCCAGTGGCTTGGGAGGCTGAGACAGGAGGATCACGAATTCCAAGCCAGCCTCAGCAAAGGTGAGGTGCTAAGCAACTCAGTGAGACCCTGTCTCTAAATAAAATACAAAATGGGACTAGGGATGTGACTCAGTGGCCGAGTGCCCCCGAGTTCAATCCCTGGTCCCTCCCACTCCGTCTTACCCCCCAAAAAAGTGAAGGATGGGGCCAGCCCGTATCAATAGCTATATGGGAGTGTACTGAAATAGGGAAATTAAGGAACACAGCTGTGGGTCCACCCTTCCCTCCTGCATAGGCATAATTCCTCACCCAGAGCGTGGGCACAGGCTGGCTCACTCAGTAGCACTACAGGCGCTGTGGGATCTGGGTTCTGTGCTTCAAAGGCCTGGGCACAGAGCTCCAAGGCCACAGAACGTTGACCAAAGACGAAGGCAACAGGAAGAGGTCGGGCTGGGGGACTTAAGCAGGCTGGTCCAAAGTGTACAAGGGCCTGAGCTCCAGCTTGCTCAGCACCCAGTACATCTACACAGCAGCTACAGGAGAGATACCATCAGTGAGAGAGGTTCTCATCTGGAAGTGAGTTGCTGTCATCAATAAGAAATACGGCCAGTGAAGAAAATGGTGAGATGAAAGGAAGACACTGTCACTGAGGGGAGCTAATATCAGGAGGAAAATCATCATCCTCTTGGAATCATAGCCATTGGAGGCAGACAATGTCAAAGGGAAACCGCATAAGGCCTGGATCTCTAGGCCTGGCCCACTTATGCCTGAGTTCATACCTGCCATAGGCCGTATCCCCTAAAATGAACATCTTTGATCCTGTGGCTTCCTCCAGTCGTGCAGCCACGGCCCCAGAGTCTCCCAACAGCTGGTCAGGGAACTGCAAGGCCACCTGTAAGCGTTAAACCATGGAGTCAGGAATAGCCTCTGCCCCGCCAAGAGCCTCTTCAAAGGAAATCTTCTGGGAGCCCCCACTCGACCTCAAAGCCTGGAGTCTCAGAGCACTCCGCCTCATGGAGTGACTGGCGGGTGGTCTGCGCTGCGGGCAGACTGATACTCCCCAGTCCTCATCCTTAAGAAATCCCCAAGATCCTGATCCTCTTGGTGACCCATCGCAAGAGAAGCGAGCCAGCCCTCTCTAGGTCTGCTCTCACCCGTTGACACCCCACGTCGCGGACAAATCCAATGACTCGCTCCAGCTCGTATACACGGTCGAGGTCGGCGAGAGGAGTGAGCAGTGCCGGGTCGCCAGCCTCCCGCTGCAGAGCCGCCTCCGCGGGGCTGCTAAACGTAGACTCCATGAAGCACAGCTTGGGTGGCAGGATGCAGCAGGGGACTACCTCGGTCAACTTCGGGGCCCGTACCCTCAAAAGCAGTCCTCCAAAAAGCCACTTTTTGGGAAGAAGGGAAAACAGCTTGCCCACTACTCCTAGATTTCAACTACAAACGTGCAAACGCGTGCTCCGCTGGACACGGATTTGTCAGGGGAGACTACTTCCGGGTTTGAGGCGTGGCCGATGGCAACCTTACCAATCCTAAATCAGCACCGCTCCTACTGTCCAATCCTCGCTTCCAGGCCCCACAGAGAACCAATGATCTGCCTGCGCCAGAGACCAGTCGGAAGTGCCGCAGAAGAAGGCGCGGGGCCTCCTGGGCGTTGTAGTCTCCCTGGCTGCGGGTCCCCGCAGAGGCGCGCGGTCGAGTTCAGCCCACTGACCACCTTCAGGAATATCGACCGACTCCCTGAAAGTCACTATCCTAGGGCTCTCTACCACTGACCAGATCCTATCCGGCGGTTACTAAGGATCTCATGTGCACTATATCGCCTGGGGGCGGGGGTGGACATCATAGCACAATTTTTAACTCAGGGGACGAACTGCCTGGGTTTGAATATCAACGCTTGGCCAACTGGTGTGGAAAAAGGTGGAATAAAAAAGAATGGAGGACACAGTGAGGGGCTTAACAATAATACCTCCTGATAGGATTGTCCTGAGAGTCAAATTAACTCAATTATAACACTTCACAAATTAGTCCTTTGAATATCCCATTTGCTATTATACTCATGGCAGTCTGTCAATTAGGTAAACTTTTGAGCACTTATTGACCACCACGCACTACATTTCTAGTCTCTGAATTAAGAATTATCCCATTTTACAGAAAACAGACCCAGGTTTGAAGACTAAAAAGGCACAGTAGCCCGGCAAGGTGGCGCAGGCCTGTAATCCCAGCAACTTAGAAGGAGGATCTCGAGTTCAAAGCCAGTCCCAGCAAAAAGTGCGGCACTAAGCAACTTAGTGAGACCCTGTCTCTAAATAAAACAGGGTTGGGTATGTAGCTCAGTGGCCCAGGTGCCCCTGAGTTCAATCCCCGGTATCAAAATAAAAAATAAAAAGACAGTAGGTCAGTGGCATGATCAGCATAAAAACCAAGTCTACTGATTTCAGAAGTCAAGCTTCAGATTCCTTATTCTCCTACTTTCTATAGCCTGCATTTGTCATGGGGAAGGGTGGAGGTGGGAGCAGAAGACACCTGGACACCAGGTGGGTGGGGGGAAATAAAACCTAAAAGTATGTGAAACATCTCCATCTTCTCCAGAAACACGGAGTCAAGAATAAAGTGAAAATGGGACTGAGGAGGGTTAGAGGAAGGTGGAAAGAGCAGCTTTATGATGACACAGGGGAACTGACGCCAACTAGTGTGGAAAAAGGTGGAATAAAAGAATGGAGGACACAGAACTTCTGCAATGGTTGAGAGGGAAAAATGGAGTGGGGATGAATGTAGGCATAACCAGTTCCCCTGTCAAGGGGACTCAAAGCTCATGGAAGGGAGTGAGAACTGGGTCCTGTTCTTCAGATTTTATTTGTGTGTGTGGGAGGGATACTGGGGATTGAATCCCAGGACATTTTACCACTGAACTGTATCCTCAGTGGTTCCCCCTCACTAAGTTGACAAGGCTGCCCTTGAACTTAAGATCCTTGTATCTCAGCCCCCAGAGATGCTGGAATTACAGGTGTGCCCCACCATGCTCTGCAGATCTTACTAAGAAGGCTCGAGTGCTAGAGAGGCAGCCCAGGTGAATTATGGCTGAGAAGACAGAAAGGGAAGCAACACTGCAAAGGGAAGAAAGCAAGAGCAGGCCAGGTGCTGTCCTTGGTCCTGACAGAGCCCTGACCATTTATGCTTAAGATCCCTAGAAGAAAGAAGTTACAGGTGGACATGCATAGGAGCTACAACACCTTCTGCCCACCCCACCACACAACCACTCAGTCCCATATTCTTTTTTCTTTCTGGGTGTGCACATGTGAGGAATGAACCCAGTATCTTGCAAGTTAAGCAAGTGTTCTATCACTGAGCAGCATTCTCAGCCCTCATTCCATTTTCTATAGCCCACCTCAACCATATGCAAATTTGGGTGCTTTAAAAAAATACCCATGTCGGCTGGGAATATAGCTCAATTGGTACAGTGCTTGCCTTGCATGAATAAGGCCCTGAGTTCAATCTCCAGCACCAAAAAAAAAAAAAAAAAAAAAACAAAACCCACAAGCCAGTGTGGTGGCACATGCCTGGAATCCCAGCGGCTCAGGAGGCTGAGACAGGAGGATCTTGAGTTAAAAGCCAGTCTCAGCAAAAAGCAAGGTGCTAAGCAAGTCAGTGAGCCCTGTTCTAAATAAAATACGAAACAAGCCTGGGGATGTGGCTCAGTGGCCAAATGCCCCTGAGTTTACTCCCTGGTACAAAAAAAAAAACACCAAAAAACCAAAAACAAAAAACCCATGCCAGCTGGGTACAGTGGTACACTCTTGCAATCCTAGCAGCTCGGGAAGCTGAGTTAGGAGGTCTGCAAGTTTGAGGACAGCCTCGGCAACTTAGCAAGACCCTGTCTCAAAATTAAAATTTTAAAAAAGGGGTCAGTGATGTAGCACAGTGTGGTTAAGCACTCCTGAGTTCAATCCCCCATACCAAAAAAAAAAAAAAAAAAAAAAAAAATCACAACAGAACAAACCAAACAAAAACACCACATCAGCCAAGTGCAGTGCTGCAAGCCCATAATCCCAGTGACTCAGGAGGCTGAGGCAGGAGGATTGCAAGTTCAAGACCAACTTCAGCAACTTAGTGAGACCCTGTCTCAAAATTTTTAAAAAGGCTTGGGATTTGGCTCAGTAGTTAGGTGACCCTGGGTTCAATCCCCAGTATCCAAAACAAAAACAACAACAACAACAAAAAAAAAAAAACAGAAAAAACAACCCCCACCAGATACCCATCCTGGAACTCAAAGCCCAACTCTTTTCTTTCCTCCCAAATGGACCCAGCCCAAGGCCCCAAGTCCTCTGCTAGGATGCCTCCTATTCCCATCAAAAAAGAAACTCTCCATGTGACCTTTCTTCCCTATTCCTCCAGCTTAGCATGATAGCTCTGACTTGACCAGCCTTTGTTTAGGGCAAAGCTAGGTGCCTAGTACTCGGCATTATTGATTATAATGCATGCGTGCAAACTGGAACTAATTTAATGGAGCTGAGAGCTGCTAACACTACTGTAGCCACTCTATCTCTTGCCACCCCAAGGGCAACAGCAATATTCTGAATGGTTCCAACCTAGGCAGCTTAGCTACGGGAGTCCCCTCTCCCATCCAGGAGCTAGAGGGTGTCCCCACCACTCTTGACCAAGGCATAGGTTCAAGCATCCTCCCATTCTTTCCCTGCGCTTCTAGGCACAGGCTTTCAGTTGGTGACAGTGGCAGAAAAAAGAAAGCAGAAGCAACAGTGAAGGTTCAGGTTTACTCTTTGGGAATAGGAAGGGGTGAAAAGGAGTACGTGGGCGGGGGCGCCCCTCAGTAGTCAGCTGTGTAATCTGTGCCATGTAGCCCCCGGCAGAGCAGTGTGAACTCCTTCACCATCTCCTTCACCCGCCTCTTGTTCACTCGCTCACTGGAGGAGGGAAGGGAAAACAGGTTAGCACTATCTACCAATACTGCCACCTCCTCCCTGCCCCAGCTCTGCTCACCGAAGGATCTGTTGGCTGAAGGTGTCCTTCTGTTCGGGACTGAGGCGGGCAGAAGGAAAACCAGGTGGTTGCAGTGCCTCCTTGATCCACAAACTCAGGAGGCTGAAGCAGTGTTTGTTCAGGGCGAACAGGATATCGGCAAAGCAGTCCATGAGGCTGCGGGAGGCCTGGCCCCCAATGGCCTGAAGGAAAGGGCTTCTCAGTACACCCGGGTCTTGCCTCTTCTGCAGCCAGGAGGCCAAACCATGCCCCAGGGTTTCTGGGACAGTTCTGCAGCCACATTGCACAAGTGAATACTGCTTTTTCAGAGACAGCTAATCCTCGCAGCAATCCTAACAACTTTTCAGCCACTTAATGAAGGAAGAATCAGAATCCAAGAGCTTAGAGAACCAAATTCTTCAGCCTCCCAGAAAGTCAGTTGCCTCAGCAGTGAGGGCCTCCCCACCAACACCAAATCCCCACTTGCTCCAGCTCACCTCTAGCACTGCTACAAGCAGCATACGACCGTCCTCCTGTACCACCTTTCCCACAGATTCTACTTCTCCACACCGAGGCAGCAGCTCTGTCTGCAGAGGATGGAGAGGTCTGTCAGTCCTGGATCCTTCCCACCTCTTCCTGAGGATGACACCTACATACCATACCCCTATCCTCTAGAGTCCTGGGCAGGGCAGGGTTGGGGGATCAGTCAGCATGGGACTCACAAAGAAGCCACAGGAGGCCTTGACAGTAGGTGCCTCAGGGAACTTGAGGGCCAACACAGCTGTGGGAGAGACAAAGGCAGATCAGATGGGGCCTAAGAATCCTCCCAGGGGAGCCCCAGGCCCACCTGTCCACCTGGCCCCACTTACCACACTGGAACACAGCTTTGACATCCAATCGTTCACACAGGAACAAATCTGGCTTCCGCTTGAGAGCCTGCAGGAGGTGGAGCTGGTAAGCCCAGCCCCAGCCAAATCCAAGGACCATCCCCCCACTCACCTTCCACCCCAGTCCCTAATTTCACGCATCACAGGTAAAGGCTGCAACCCAGCCATCTCTGGGGAACCCAGACCACTCCACAGTTCAGTTGGTCAGGCGAGGAACAGCCCAAGGGGTTCTGTGTAAATGTATGTGTACATAAATGTACAGGTGTGTGAAAGAAAGGTTGGAGGTGGGGATCATAATGCAGAAAAATGTGGGTCATAAGTCACTTCCAGAGCGAACACTTCCCTCCCCTCTCCACCAGGGGCCAGACCTCCTGCAGGGTCCAGGTATCCAACACTTATTTTGCTTTCATTCACAGAAGAAGTCGAGCCCCCCTGGGTTTATGATCAGAGCAGCAGGAAGAAGAGATGGCAGCTGGACATGGACCCCCAGCCCAGCAGACCCCCACCATGTCTTGCCTACATTCCTCAGCCCCCTCCAGCTCCTGTTCAAGATGAGGAAAAGTACGACAGGAGCCTTGGAATCCCAGCCCCATCTTTCACCTAGGATACCCTGTGTCCAGGGCCTTCTCAGCCATAACTACCCTAGGAGCAGTGCTGCCATGGGGGGAGCAGATGGATTGAGGGGGCAGATGACTTGCTCCAGTTGGTACCAGGACATGACTGGCACATCCTCAGGTCACAAGATACACTCAGCACAGCTCCAGCAGTCCTCAAACACTGCTTTTTCCCGGCAATGCCCCCAGCGCATATCATACAAATCCCCACCCTTCAACCCCTCACATACCCGCTACCCCATGTTCACTCATGTGCAAATATCCCGACATGCACCCTCACTTGAAAGGCCCTACTCACACAGCGGTATCCTAATCCCTTACATGCACGCACTGTCCCATATCTGCAGCACACCCTCACCACAGAGTCACACACCCAAACACCTCACATCCCAAACCATCCACATACCCATACTCTCAGTCTACCCAGGCCTCCCACGTATGTACACTCTCCCAGCACACCCACAAATACACATTCAAACACCCTCCCCACCAAAGATATATCCTTGTGGATACCCATATACATATTCATCCAGGCTCAGAACATTCTCCATCCTCTCCCCTCGCACTCCCCCACTAGACTGTAAATTCCATGAGATCAAGAACCATGTCTGCATTTGCTCACTATTATATCCTTAGCACCTAACAGAGTACTAAGCATGTATTATACACTCAGTCAATATCTGTGGAATAATTAAGCAGAGACACACTCCATTTACCTCAACTCACAGGACTCCCCCACCCCATAGGAGTCCCTAAACACACAGCACTCTGTATCATACTAATTCTGTACTGCCAACACACAACACACATTCCTGTCCTTCATTAAAAACACACTCCTGCTGGGTGCAGTGGTGTATGCCTATAATCCCAGCAGCTCAGGAGGCTGAGGCAGGAGGATCTCAAGCTCAAAGCCAACCTCAGCAACTTAGCAAGGCCCCAAGCAAATCAGCAAAACCCAGTTTCTAAATAAAATATTAAAAGGGGCTGGGGATGTGGCTCAGTGGTTAAGCGCCTATGGGTTCAATCCCCAGTACAAACACACATACATACACATACACACACACACACACACACTCCCACAGCCTAATATACACCCTCTATCACATTCCACACTCAACATCCCTCAATACAACATCAACACAACACAACACAAACGTACTACACACATCAATGTACGACATGCATCAACGCACATGCCCACACTTCAACTTCACATTTATCTCAATGCCCAAAACAATACACATACTACTTACAGATTTCTGCTCTCTTCACAAATCAAACTCAATACATACAAAATAAGGTGCAACACACTTAGACACATACCAGACACAAACGCATCATAACGTGGTCTCACAGTGGAGCCTGCACCCCACCACCCAGCAGCAGCACAACCTCTCCACCAGCCAGACTCCGGGCTCCAGTGTTCACATTTACCTTTAGCCCTTCTCTCTGGAGCTGCTCCAGGCCTACCTCTTAGAGCAGGCTGGGAGTGCAGAGGCAGGCAGTTCCCGGCAGGAGCACGGGAACAGTGCAGCCCAGACCCTTCAACTCCAGCCCTATCCCTGAATGTCCTGGGCAAGCCAGCCACACAGGAACTGCTGGGCACAGTCACCACCCACTCCCTTCCCCACTCCCTCCAGGCCGGCCCCCTTCCCTCCCTTCGGGATCAGCCTCTCCCTGGTCTTTGTAGGAGACTGAGCTAGTTGAGGCAAAAGGGCACTAAAGGAGGATGTTGGGTTGTCAACTTCCACGGAAACAGATGAAGAAACTCTATTCAACTGAACAGAAAAAAAAAATTTGTCAACAGAAAGCTAAAAATAGGCTTAAATTGAATATCAACATAAGAGAAAGAGAAAGAGAGAGAACAGAACGTGAATGAATAAAACTAAAACACACCTGTGCCAGGAGTTGCATAAATGAATCAACAATATCAGGATGATCCCTGGGCCCTAAAATATAATAAAGATGGAACTTAAGAAAAAATTATACAAACAGCAACTCAACCTCATATAGTTATGTGGGACTGAGAGCCTGCAGGGAGACAGCGTGGGGGCACATGAGCAGCAGGAAGCAAGATAAAGAAACAAAACATACAAAAACCATGAACTGGGAGAAGCCCAACAGAAAGAGACGGCAAAGTGAAGGACGGGCCTGCCCCAGCTCCCCTGAAGGGGCCTTCCACCTACTTCCCACTCTTCCTCAGGCCAGTCCCCGCAGTATTCCTTTGGTGCTCAAGCAATTCTGGACTCCATATAGCTGAAGAAATAGCCCCCACACTCTTACTGTGGCCTCCACCAAGCTGGGGTAAACCCACTGCTTCTTGGCATATACCTTCCTATTACAGACATGGAAGAGGAGGGCAGGGCTGGCAGCAGGTCAGTCCTTGGCCCCTCCTTTAAAGCCCAACTGATGACCCTAGAGAGTCAAAGGCATCAGGGCCTGAGAAAGTGCCCCTTACTTCCATGGCTAGCGGGCTCTTAGTCTGGCCAAGGAGAAGATTCTATTCCATCCACTTTAAACCAAAGGATTTCTGTTTGGATAGGGCAGTACCCCATGTGCTTTGGGGCTGGCCAGACAAGTCACTGGCCTACGGGAGTAAATGGTATCATAAGTCCAAAAAATGAGAGCCCCGCCCTCTATATGGACAGACTTAGCAGAGAGCCAAGCTCAGGACTGAGGACCAGCTCCCACCATCTGGACATGCCAAGGAAGAGGGAAACCAGTCACCGTATCACCCCATGGTCCAGTGGGAAGGCAGAGCCCTAGGACGTCTACAACTGGGATGACATACAGGTATAGGGACCATCTTGCCCATCAAGACAACAACCCCAACAAATATGATGTTGGACACCTCTGCCTCCAGTTCTGATAATTCCCATGGCAAGAACAGGCATGCACCTGGAGCTCCTGTCTGGGCTTCTCCACTCTTCGGAGGATGCAGTGCAAAAACATCTGCCTGAGACACCATTAAGTAGCTGTGTGATCTTGTGCAAGCCACAAACACCCAGTTTCCCCATCTGTAACAAAGATAATAATCTCTTCCCTACTTCCTTCTCTAGGATTCTAGGAACCACCGATAAAGGCTGTCCCTCTCTGAACCCTGAGTTACTCAAGTCCTCAAAAGTAAGTCCCAATGTGCCCCATGCCTGGTGCCACTGTAGAAAAGTGGGTTCAATGTTCAGCTCAGTTGCTCTGCTGGAGGTGAGCCAGACAGTGATGAAGAAAGGTTCCAAGGGCAAGGAGCCCTCATCCTCCTTTATTTAACAGCGTCTGAGGCCCACTCTATGCTGGCCTCATTCTGGACACTGGGGATGCAGGGAGAAGAGGCTTAATCTTGCCCTTGAGGGGCTCAGTCTAGAAGAAAGACAGACACAAAATCTGGTTGTTGTATGTGGTCAGTGCTGTATCAGCAGTGTGTCCACAATGTAATTTCGGCACAAAGTTAGAAGTACCCAATTCTGCCTCAGAGGCACTTTTCTGAGGATTGATGGTCTTCCTTCTGTCTAAGGTCTGAGGAGTGAGTGTTTATCCAGTAAACGGCCCAGGGCATTCCAGTCAGAGGAGTTGTAAGGAAATGGGACGAGGTAAGAAAAAAGTCAGTGTGGATTCTACAGCAGTCATGAGGACACTGGCACATTAGAGGTACACATTAGAGGTACACCAGAGTTTTGCTATATAGGTGGGAATAGGACAACAACTTGAGGGCAATAGGCAGCAAGGAAAGGAAGGGAAAATGCTCAGATCTGTGTTTTATAGAGAACCTTACAAACTACTGTATGCAGAATGGATTCCAGAGAAGTGCACATGTCAAAGTGGAAAATTGTTGAAGTAATTCAACAATCCTAAACTGAGGCAGGACCCATGGAGGGAGAGGAGGAAAGATGCACAGAGTTAGCACCATTGGGATTTGTCCCAAAGAGGGTACAAGGAATGGGGAGAGGTAGAGTTGAGGACAACTGCACTGGGTTTCTGGCTCAGGTTTCCCCTTAGTTTGGACCTACCCCATACCCCAGAGAAAAGAGAGGCCAGGACCAAGGGACCAGACACTGAGACTATAAACAAAGAACACTCTGGACTCCAGCTGAGATTCCTGGTGGGTTTTTTTTTTTTTTTTTTTTTGGTGTTGTTGGGGATTGAACCCAGGGCCTTATGTTGCTGGGGATTGAACCCAAGCCCTCTACCAACTGAGCTATATCACCAACCCTCTCTGGTGGGTCTTAAATCTGGGACTACAAATCCAGGCAAGATTCACAAAGCTGGCAGAGCAGTGCTGTTTCTTTCCTAGGCTGGAAGCCTGGGTTAGATAGCTGGGGAAGTTTGGAGGCTGCTCTCATCTCTCTCAGAGGTCACAAAGAGTTGGGGCTGGGACGAGTGCCAAAGGTACTTGGCTTTGGGCCTAGAAAGGACTAAACCTTAATGTGAGGAAAGGATCCCCAATCTGAGTACTTTATGTGCAAAACCCCCAAGCCAGGGCCCCAAAGGGAGTGCCTAAACCTATAATAATCCTATCAAATATGTAATCTCTCCATTTCACAGATATGGAAATGAGGCTCAGCAAAGGTAAGTGACTTGCCCAAGGTCACACAACTAGTTGGTGGTGATGAGCTTAGAATCTAGGTCTACCTGACTTCAAAACCCATGTGCTTCCCACTTCTCATTACATCCCAAAGGAAAGGAGCCAGCCTAGTGCCCCAAGTCCCTCAGAGCCTTGCCCCTGTCTTCCCCGATATCTAGGCTGGCCCTGCGCCCAGCAGGCCAGCAGAAGACATCATTCACCCTCTTATCCACTTCAACCTGAAGTGTCAACTATTTGTAAGGTGAAATTTGTGCTGTTCTTCATCCCACAAGTATCCAAGTCCCATGTGCAACTCAGGGGACAGAGAACACAGTGGGCAGCTTTGGCTCCCCAGTCAGGGAAGCAGAGGCAGTGGCATTGGCGACAGCAGCAGAGACCCTGCTCAGGACCTACCTTGCTGGAAGAGAGTGAGTGTGACGGAGGTGACGAGCAGGAAAAGGGCCTCAATTGGGGGAAAGTGGGCCGGCTCATGAGCAAATATGTGGACCAGCTGAAACAAAGCAGAGAACACTGGTCAGCTGGGGCACTTCTTATCAAGTCAAAATCCCTAACTGTGGTGGGGGACTCCAGCCATGCAGCCTGATAACCCATCCCACCCAGGTCAGATCTCTGCCTAAGATGATATCCAGAACTGCCCAAACCTGAAGGCCCACCTGTCGAGTGAGGTCAAGAGCAGAGGCCTGGGGGATAGTGCTGTACATCCGGCCTAGCATCTCACACAGCTGTGGCACCATGGGGGCAAAGTCATCCAGCAGGGTCTTAACAGACTTCTCAAAGATGGCGCACACCGCCTTGGGAAGAAAACACAGGGGCCCTGGTCAGCAGGTCACCACTAGCTGGAACAGAACTGTAGCTCTGCCCAGAGGGGGCCTAAGAAAGGACCCTTACCTAGAAGCCTGGCCAAGCCCTGCAAACCAAGAAAGATAAACAATCTGACCTTCACCCTGAAAGGCAGGGGGCAAAAAAGCCCTCCACACAGGGGCATAGGCTGAAACTTTGCCACTTAACTCTTGCTACTTACATCTCCACCATTTCCTCTCAGGGAGCAGCAACAGCAACAAAAGCCTGAATTGAGAAGGGACCAAAGGCAGGTCTCTGATCCTATAACAGATACCTGATTATCCCTCAGCCCTAATGTCATAGCCCTTTTGTTGAGTACTTCTTATGATACTGGAGAGTTCTAAATATCTTCCCAGAAGATTCCTTGTCTCTGTAGGACAAGATTTCCACCCCCTTATTTCCTCCAGACCACTGCCAACCAAAGTGGGGCAGCAACTCTTAAGTCCTGGCTCTACCTCTGAGCAAAGTCACCATGGGAGCAGAGAGTGAGGATCAGGGCTCACCTCCACCACCTGGGCATCATTCAACCACTTGCTCAGCACCTTCTGGATAAGCTGGAAGACCTGCTGCAGCACCACCACCACCTGAAGACACAGGGAGAAGTGAAGTGCCCCCACCATCCCTGCCACCCACCTGAGGGGGATCTGAATTCTAGAGGTTATTTCAGAGGAAGCTTCAAACTTCAAAGCAGGGACATCATGAGTACATTATGACAGGGCTGGGGTTGTGGCTCAGTGGTAGAGCGCTCGCCTAGTTCATGCGAGGCCTTGGGTTCGATCCTCAGTACCACATAAAAATAAATGAGTAAAATAAAGGTATTGTGTCCAACTACAACAAAAAAATAAATACAAAAAAAAAAAAAAGGATTATGACAAATCTGTAAACTTTTTTTTTTTTTTTAATTACTCTCTAGGGGCTGGGATTGTGGCTCAGAGGTAGAGCACTCGCCTAGTATGCGTGAGGCACTGGGTTTGATCCTCAGCACCACATAAAAATAAAGATATTGTGTCCACCTATAACTAAAAAATACATATTAAAAAAAATTACTCTCTATCCACTCAGTTCAATAAAACCAAGGCAATGGACTAGAGACATGGAATAGGGAGTCCCAGGGGTGTGTAGGTGTGGGCAGCTTATGGAGAAGAAGAAAGCAGGTAAGGTCCTGAGAGGGGAGGGAAGGCAGGATGATGACTGCCACAGAAGGGGCTCTATGGGACATTGATGGGCCTGGCTTGGGTTTGAGCCACAAGAGCAACTGAAACTGGGGCCAGGATTTAAATGGAGGGATCAGGATGCATGTGGCTTCCTTCTCTTCAGGAGAAACCCTGAGGGAATTCCAGGAACAATGACCAAAGCAGTCCCTCATATTTGTACTGACCTTTACAGTATGCAAACTACTCACTCAAAACCACACCTGCTACCCAACACAGTCCCAAGAGATGAACAAGTCAGATACTCATGCTGAGTTTTTTAAAAAAATTTTTAGACGTCAATGAACCTTTATTTTATTCATATATTTATATGTGGTGCTGAGAATCCAACCCAGTGCCTCACACATGCTAGGCAAGTTTCTCTACCACTGAGCCACAACCCCAGCCCATCATGCTGAGTTTTGAGTGGGAAGTCAAGGTTTGCCCCAGGGAAAACAGGTTGTAAGGTTCACCCTACCACGCTGTGACCAAGCTTATCCACACTGTCTGGGGGGCAGTACTTATCACACTGCTTTGCAGCAATCTGTTTTTAAGGATTTCCTCTAGACTGACAGAAACCTGAAGGCAAGAACCATTACCTATGGAGTATGTAAGCATCCTCAGTGCCCACAGGGGACAATGAATGCTAAGCAGAAGATGCCACAGAGTCAGAGACTGAAGGAGGGCTCAAAAAAACAGTTGAGGGGGTTGAAGGTCAGTGTCCCTCCCGGGGCAAATGAACCTCAATAACATCACCCCTTTGGGCTGAGAACAAGGAAAACATCCACAGAACTGAATATGACAATGACATTGCTACAGGGTGGGAGACATTGATAAGATCATTCTGGGGTGAGAGAACCAAACATATTACCTGCAAGGGGCCAGGGAAACAATGACAACATTATTCACAGAGGTGGGGAGTGACAATGACATTCCCATGGGGGAGGGGGCAATGGCAAAGACAAGCCACCCACCGGGTTGGGTCCCTGTGGCACTGGCAGCTTCCGGAGCTCGGGACCTTCATGATCATCCTCGTGATGACTGACGTCCAGTGTGGTGAAGAGGTTGGAGAGAAGCCCCAAGATGTGGACAATGGCCAGCTTGTTGGAGGGATTGGGCTATGAGGAGAAGTGAATCAAGTTCCAGATCTCCCAGCTCCAGCTTGGTCCCCAGATTGCTCAGGCCCAGCCTCAAGGGTCAGTTCTGACCCAACCCCTCAGCAGTCACAGCTCACACAAGGGGAAGCCCCAAAGTCCCAGTGCTGCCCTGGCCCCCAGAGCTCACTTACTATCTCCTCTGCCAGCTTCTCCAGCTGCTGGATATAGGGTGAGATGAGCGAGTGCAGGTTCTTAAGGATTTCCTCCACTTGCAGGGCTGATAGCAGGAAGCCCAGAGCCTGCATCAGCCACATGCACTGGCTTGTCTGTGGGGCAGAAAACATGTACCGTCCATCTTGACCACATTTGGTTGTGAATGGAAAGGAGAATGAGCCTCTTGGGGAAGGTTTCCAACAACAGAGAATAAGGGATAAGGGTAGGATAAGGTAGAAACCAGGATTTGGGGGGATAAGAGGTTTCCATAATACCCCAAGGAAACCACCTAGAAACTTTTGAGTCATACCTTGTGGATCTGCTTCATCAGTACATCCTGGATATAAAAATACAGGAACACGGTATCAGCACAGTGCAGTGCACCCTGAGGCCCAGCACCACCCAGGCACTGCCTCTTCATACCTGGGAGACAGCTACGATATTGGCAGCATAGGGCGGCAAGTCATACTTGCATTCTCGGCAGATCTTCTTAAGGGTGGACACAGAAGAGACAGACAGCTCAGGATTGCCTAGGGCATGCAGAACAAGGGGCAGAACGCTGTTGATCATGACAGGGTGGTCAGCCAGCCATTCAGACAGAGCTCCTGAAAAAAAAAAAAAAAAAGAAAGGGAAGGATCTCTGAGACAGGCCAGGTTTGGTTTTGTACCATTTCCCTCAAGACAAGCTGAGCTCCTGGCAGGGTCGAGTCATAGCACCAGCACAGAGGAGTGCTCATTCAGAGGACAGAATGCATGAGAATATGCATGCTCAAATGTGAGTCTCACAGCTGAGAAACAGGAAGGGGTTACTGAGCAACACCGCTGATCCACTGACAGTGCACTGGCCTCACTGAAATGCAGCTTGGTACACTTGCAGGGACAGTTGGATGCAGTGCTGACTGTGCATGGAGCCATGTGTCTCTCCCACTTTGGACAGGAAAGAGCAGGCTGGCCATGGCTAAGGATGACTGCTATGGGTCTAGGAATGTGGTCACGGATATTTGCCAGGTCTCACCAATGGTGAACATGACAGTATCTGCCAGTTGTACGTTGCTGATGCTGATCCGTGGAATGAGACCAATGAGCCCAGGCACCACATCAGAATAGTTGACGTCGATGGTCTCCGCGATGGATTGGAAGCCATAAAGCAGAGCCTCTGTGTGCTGGGGAAAGAGGATGCCACTGGTTTGGCTGAGGAGGAGGGTGTGACAGGTCAGGGAGGGCTGAGGGAATCAGGTTTGGGAGGTACCTGCCAGGAGTAGGGCTCCTCTGAGCTGGTGAGCAAACGGCCCAGCTTGTCATAGAGGTTGCTGAGCAGCTCGGCCCCCAGCATCTCATAGACATACATGAGTGTGTCTGAGATGTCCACCCTGAGAAGCAGATGAAAGTCTTTTACACTGCCTGGATCCTGACCCAGGACTAAGAGCCTACCCCAGGACCCCCAAACCCTATGCAAAAATGCCTAAAGAATAGAGAAAGGAATCCTAGAATTCAGGAAGTCTGGCCTTGGGTCCCTTCCCTGATTGCCTTCATTATTTCAGGATTCCAGTTAGCTAGGGTTAGCCTGCTAGCATCACCTGTAAATTCGGAACTGCTCCTTCTCGTCTGAGGACCAGAATCCATATTCCTCATCAGAAGGGAACTGGGCCTTGTGCAGAAGCACATCCACCAGCTGGAAGTAGACTGGTCGGTACACCTGCTGGTATACAGCTTGCTTCTCTGCCTCAAAGGATAGAATGTCATCCTGAGAGGGTCAGGGGAAAACAATGAGCCACTTCAGAAGCCATAGAAAGCCCAACGATCCACTTTCTTCCATGATGTCCCAGACCTACTGGTGTTGACATAGACATACCTGCAGTGTGTACCAGAAAGTTAGAGTTAGGGAGCTGGTAGTCTCATTGACAGGATAATGGCCAGGGATGCCTGTGCAGAACATGATCATGTTGACAAGTGCCAGGAAGCTCTGCCAGTGCTCTACTTGATCCAGCAAGGCCCTGAAGAGGAGGAGATATAGTAAGGTCATTCCACCTCCCCAAGGGGGTTCCACAATCCGACTTCTTAGAGGGCTCTGCTATCCCACCACCAGCTGCCCCCGACTCCCTACCGGGAGTGGTTCTCGCCCAGGGCCACAGCGATGCGACAGATGCCATGGGAAGTTTCCATGTCCCCATTCTGCACTGCCTGTCGCAGTTGTTCCTGCAGTCCCAGCACCAGTGGGATGAGTTTCAGAAGTGTGTTCACGTACCTAGAGTAATGAGATGAGGAGACTCATCAGAGCTGTCTGCTCAACCCCCACCAAGCTTTGAGAAAAAGACACAATCTCCCTATCTTCCATCAGAGCCCACTCCTATCAAATCCTAAGCAAAAAAGAGGTCATGGTAGCTTTGATGCTGTCCATCTTGGGACAAACTTTAGGTCCTAGGATAACTCTGGGAAGGAAGTATGAAAAGGTCAGTGTTATAGGTTGAATTATGTCCTCCAAGTGACTAAACGTTGATACTGGAATGGGTTAAAACTTTTATTAGTTCTGAGGTTAGATGAGGTGAATATATTTTGTATGTCAGAGTGACATAAATTTGGGGGGATCAGCAGTAAATGTGTGTTCCCCAAAATTATATGTTGAAATCCTAACTCCCAATATCTCAAAATGTGTCCTTATTTAGAAAAAGGCTCATTACAAACAAGGTCATCCTGGAGCAGGGTGGGCTCTAAATCTAATGCAACTGGTGTCCTTATAAGAAGACAGGTGAAGACAGAGACATGCAGGGAGAATGCCTAGTGAGGATGAAGGTAAGCCTGGGGTTATGCAGCTACAAGTCAAGCTACCAGGAGTCAGGAAGAGGTAGGGAAGGAGTCCCCTGCACTTTTCAGAGCAAGCATTGCCAGACTTCTAGTTTCCACAATTGTGAGATAATAAATTTCTGTTGTTTAAAGCTTCTCAGTTTGAAGTACTTTGTTATGGCAGCGCTATGAAACTAATACAGTCACTGTTAGGAAAGAAGGACAAGGTGGGAGAGTCAAGACCCCTGTTAAGGAAGACTTCAGAAAGCAGCAAAACTCATGAGATTATCAATTCCACCCTCTCCTAGCAAACCCTAATTCCTGTGTACTCTGGTGGCATAGGGACAGAGAAGTACAGATGGTAAATTCAGAGAAAGCGCTAAGAGGCAAAATGGACAGGAAGTGAAGAGAGACTGAATACAAAGATTGGGAAGTCAAGGATAACTCTCCAAATAAGTAAAGGGTGAAGCTACTTACTAAGACCTGGTAGAGAGGTACAGTTACATCATTAATGAGAGGTAGAAAAGTGCAAAGTTCAGAATCAGGCATGATATACAAGCAGAGGCATTTAGAAAGAACAGGATATAAAACCCTGAAGCCCAGCAGAGAGGTTAGGGCAAGAGAGAGAGATTTCAGAGTCATCAGCTAACAGCTGGTAATTGAAGGTATGGGAGTAGATAAGAACTGCCCAGGGACAAAGCTTTGAATGAGAAAAAGGTCCATCCAGGTCAGAGGCCTGAAGCAAAATGATCCCTAAAGGAGGAGCAGAGGAAGCTCAGTATACAAAGGAGACTGAGAGAAGACTAGCTTGATCCCAATATGTGGGAACCAGATTAAGCAGAATAAGCCATCCTCTTAGAGGAAATCACATGCTTGGAACTCTCTGCTGTCAATCACAGTATCACCACAGCAATCTATGGAGGGAAAGAGAACTGAGGTTCCCAAAGGATTTCTGTCTGGAGTTGCTCCAGGTAGATTGCTAGGCAGTAGCCTCATAACTTTATGGGAAGATGAGAAGAACAAAAAGAGGCAACCAGCTCAGGGATGTTAGCTTCCTTCTCCACATCCCCATTTTGGCAGGAAAGGCTATCCATACCAGGACACCCCTGATTCAGAGACAGCCCCAGAGGGTGCTGCCTGGAGACAGCTGGGATAGCTTGTCTCATGCCCCTGACACAGGCTGCACCACCAGACAATGGGCATCTTCAGGCCAGACTCTGGTACAAAGAACAGGGGCAGGGGCAGGGCTATGGCCCACAGGCTCCCCAGAAGCTGAGCTGGGGACAAGAGGTAGTACCTAACCCCATAGCATCTCCACTGTATTCCAAGACTCTCTCCACCTGCCAAAGTTCATACAGACAATAGGTACTCACTGAGGATTATTAATTTGTCTCACCTGAGCCTCACAGTAGGCTAAATCAAGGACAATGTAGCCAAGAAGGGCTCAGAGTATCATTCAAGGTCAAACAGATTGCAGGTTGAGACAACCCCTGAAACTGCTCTAGTTCTGCTTCCCTTTCAGAGTCCAAACAAAAATTTCCCAAAGGATTCATGCAGATCTCAATCCTTATCTCCAGTTCTGAGGGGAGCCCCCAACATTCTGTCTAATTCACCTTTCCTCTTCTCCCAGGCCCCAATGAAAAGCAGTTCCAGGATTAAAAATATATTTTAGGAAAAAATTACATTTCAAAGAAGACCAGGAAGCAGCAATAGCTGTGGAGGAGCAGGAAAATGGCTACTGTGTGCAAGCTCAGCCAGGGGAAAGGTTGATGTCAGAGCACCTGGGGAAGGCAGCACTTGGATGACCCAGGAATCAAAGTCACTGAAGGTGACTTTCTTAAGCCAAAAATAGGAAACTAGACTGTATAGAGCAAGCCCCAAGCTGACTCTGGGCTGGGTATTGCCCACTCAGGGGGAAAACTCCTACAAAGATTTCCTACCATCTGAGAACAAATGCCAGAGACCTGTGAGTGGAAAGAATAAGCCTAAAGCCCCAGAAGTTTCTAGATTTGATGAAGGATGACTGGGAGGATGACTTTAGAACTACAGCTAAGACTGGATTCAAAGGACCTGGCTGCTGTTGGTCAGCTCCAGCAGCTGAGGCCAGGCTGCTGGGGACTCCTTGGCTGCTGCTCACACTGAGCTCAGCCCAGACCTGCAATTAGAGCTCTGGGAGAAGAGCTGAGAAAATGGGAAGAGTTGCTAAGCAACCAAGGGGCTGCAGCCAATGGGCGCTCAGGAGGCTGTGGGTTCCCTCACTGGCTCCTTGCTCGCTCATTCGTTCAGAAGAGAAGGGGCATCAATTACCTGCCAAAGCCCTTGAGACAGGCTGGGTAGGTAAACTTGGGTGTATTCAAGGACACCCTACATCACCTAGGTACTTGTCCTAATCAATTTCTTTTAGCCACCAAGCACTTGAGCTTTAGGCTGCCAAGAGAGGCCTTGACCTGGGACTTGGTATCCACCTTATGAGGGAAAACTGAGAAGCCAGGAGATAAGTATACTGACTATCAATGCAACAACAATACCAATAACTAGCCAAAAAAAAAAAACTGTCATTTATGGAGTATGCAGGAATCATGCTAAAATTTTGCAGGCATGTCCTAATTTAATCTTCATACCAAAAGTTACCCCCCATTCCCAGTACTAGGGATTGAACCCAGGGGCACTCTACCACTAAGCTACATCCTCAACCCTTTTCATTTTTTATTTTGAGACAGATCTTGCTAAATTGTCCAGGCTTGTTTCAAACTTGCAATCCTCCTGCCTTAGTCTCTCAAATTGTTGGGATTACAAGTATGTACCACTATGCCCAGCCCAAAGCAGTTTTCTTTTTTTCTTAAAACCAACCCCAAACTAGGTGCAGTGGCACATACCTGTAATCTTAGCAGCTTGGGAAGCTGATGCAGGAGAATTGCAGATTCAAAGCCTGCCTTAATATTTTAACAAGGTCCTATGCAAGTTAGTGAGACCCTGCCTCATATAAAAAATTAAAGAGCTGGGGATGTGGTTCAGTGGTTAAGTTCCCCTGGGTTCAATCCTGGGTACAAAAAAAACAAAAACACTATGGTTAAGGGCATTATCTATGTGCATGTGCTTTGGCCACTGATCAACTAGGCCCATTATCTATTGCAAGATTCAGTTTTTACTTTTTATGCCCAATTCTAAAAGTAAACAGCTTAGTCGGGTGTGATGGTGCACTGTAATCCCAGTGACTCAGAAGCCTGAGGCAGGATGATCGCAAGTTCAAAGCCAGGCTCAGCAACTTAGACCCTAAGCTTGTTGGCAAACTCTTGTCTCAAAATAAAAAAAATTTAAAAAGGCTGTGGATGTGACTCGGCAGTTCAGCAACCCTGGGTTCAATCCCCAGTACCATAAACAACTTCAATCAATTTAATAGTATGTGTGTTTAACACTATGTGATTTCTCTCTTAAAATAAATAAATAAATAAGGTTCCCATTAAATTTATCACATATGGTACAAGAACCAAACATAAATATACACAACCACTCATTCTGTCCCCAGTCTAAAATATGTGACATACCAATGACCTATATGTACAAATAGGGGCTACTAACTCCCCCACCCCCTTACAGAGGGGCTATGAAAGGACTCCCATTTCTCAGGGAGTTAAAATAGTCTTGATCAGGGGCCAACCCTGTGCACCTTACCCTATTTAAATCTTTACAACTCTGTCAGTTTGATATGATCACCTCCATTTTTTTACTGATATGGAAACCTGGGCTATTCTTGCATGCAGTCTCTTTCAATAGTTTTCCCCTCCAACTTTGCTAAGGATTCCCAAAACCCTATCTTTGAAATGTCAAGTATCAGGTCTCCAGTCTTGAAGACTTTCCAACCCACCTTATTCCAAAACTCTAGCAGACCATTTTCTCTGCTTAAAATCCTTTTAATAAGGGGGCTGGGGTTGTGGCTCAGCGGTAAAGTGCTTGCCTCTCTTGTGCGAGACCCTGGGTTCAATCCTCAGCACCACATAAAAACAAATAAGTGAAATAAAGGTATTGTGCCCAACTACAACTAAAAAATAAATATTTTTTAAAAATCCTTTAATAACTTTACATCATCCTCAGGATGAAGATCACACTGACAAGGTCCTGCATGATTTGGGCCTAGATCTCCTACAAATAATGGCCCCTAAACCTTGCTATCTAATCATACCAATGATTTACAAATTACCACTCAATGTACTCTCACTTTCTCATCCGTTGGCTCTTGCATCTGTCTGGACTATCCTTCCCATATCCATTACTTCTATCTGGCTAACTCTTACAAGCCTTCCAAACATAGCTTGGAAGTCTTTCACAACCCTCAGATTACATTAAATGCTGCCTCTGGGCTCCTAGACCCCCCTACTTTCTCCTTCAGTTTTCATCATACCAATGCACATGCTCATTTGTGTGCCTACCAGATTGTGACCTCCTGACATGTAAAAGTTCAAGCATTCCACCTATGTGCTCCCAGATGCAGGACCCAACTCAGCACACATTTGCCAAACACTTCACTACATTCACCTTCTTCCAAGTCCTTGAATGCACTACTGTGCTGTCCACCACAGGCCTTAGCACCTGCTGTGGTTCCTGAAGCTGGGAACATTCCTTCTCCTCACCCAATCTCCCTCTCCTCTACCCCTCCCCATTAGATAATTCCTTCTTTTCATCCATTCAAAACTTGAATGTTATCATGTGCCAAGCACAATAAGGACAAAATGACAGTCCTTGTTTTCACAGAGCTGAGTGACTAACGGGGAGATACGTTGATTTATAATGAAATCAGGTTATAGGATAAGAAGAAAAAATACTAAGAGTCCATAAATAATACAACAGAGAAGACCAAGCTTAGTCTTAAAAATCATGGGGGACTTCCCTTTGGAAGTGAAATCTGAGGCAGAGGTGATACGTCAAGTACATGTTCAGAGACTAGAAGAAACACAGGACATTCAGAAAACTGAAAAGACCAGGTAAGAGGATAGTAGAAAGCAAGAAGAAATAGCATGAGATAAGGCTGGTCCTGCCACACTGTGCAACATATCAAGAACTGTGAGCCTCACTAAGATTCTGAATTTTATCCTTAGAGCAGAGAGAGGTGACAGAAGTGTTCAGATAAGAAAGAAAAGATTAGAGCCTCATTTTCAAAAGAACAACTCTGGCTGCTGGTACAATAAAGGGTACAAGAGTAAAAACCAGGGGACTGGTGAGAAAACTACTGAAATCTGGGGAGAGAGATGATGACAGCTTGGACTAGGGTGGTAGCAATGGAAATTGAAAAGAATAGATTTGCAATATGGTCAGGAGCAGAACAGCCAGGACTTAGTGACTGGTTGAGAGAAAGAGAATGGACAAATATTTTAACTGAATAATTTGCTGGATGATTAACTGTGTGAATGTCTGCTTGGCTCTATAAATCATGAAGACAGGGGGCATGTCTTATTTGGTTCCTTGTTGTACCTCTAGCATAGGACCAAGCATGCAATAGGCACTTCACTGATGTTTATTGAACAGATGGATGGATATGTGGCTGGCCAAACAGGCACTCCCTCTCTGGGCAGGCGGGGACCAGCTCACCTCTGGGCATCAGGCTGCGAGATGGCATTGACGATTGCCTCCACACTGCTGTCAAAGAGCTCCGTGTCCTGCAGAGCAGCAAAGGCAGCCTGAATAAGTGCCTCACAGTCCTGCAGTGGCACTTCCAGCTGTACCCAGCTGGAGAAGCACTTGAGCACCTTCTGACGTACACAGCTGGGTGAGCTGGGCTGCTGTAGCAGCTGCTCCAGCAATGGGAAGACAGCCCCACACTCCACTGCCAGGCTGGCCCGCACCAGGCCTTTGCGGTACTGGGGCAGGCGGCTGGTCTGGAACTCCTCAGGCAGTACTGTCAGCAGCTCTAGAAGGGCCAGGCAGCGGCCCTGGCCATCCACTGGTGAGTCCTCAGCCTGGAAGAGTCTTACCATATCTGCCACAGCACATGGCCAAGCATCAGGCATCATGCTGAGAGCCAGTGAGGCCAGCGCCACACACAACCGAGTCAGCACAATCTTCGAGCCACTGGCGAAGCGGGTGATCTGGGTGAAGAGCTGTGCCTTTAGGCTTTCATACTGATCAGTGGGGATATCACTCCAATAGCGAGAGATCTTGATGTGTAGGGCACTGGCCCCAAAGTACTGGATCTCAGGCACCTTGTCGGGCTGTAGTAGCTGCCAGCTGAAGTGCCAGGCCTGTGGGGAGACCTGGGCCTGCATCAGCCACTTCTGAGCCAGGTTCTTGTTCTCAATGTTGGGGTCGTAGTAGAGCTGGTGCAGCGCCTGCAGGACAGCACAGGACTGAGCAGATGCTGGCCACTCTGGATCCTGCCAGAGCCCAGAACAGAGGGTGTGACTTGTTCCCTCTCCCTGACTGGGGTGAGGGCAGAAAGGGTGGCTCAGGGCCTTACAATGTTTCCTGGACCTGGGGTCCTGCAAATATTTTGAGAGCCTGAATCTTGCCCATGTTCTACCATATCCTCTTCTTATAGCAAAATGTTATGGGTTCAGAGAGGGAATCTTCACAGGAAAGCAGAAAGAGGAGGCTGGGCTCCCCAAGGGAAGGCACTCAAGGGCAAGGCCCAGGTGGAAGAATGGCTCCATAGAGATAAAGCTAAGTCTGAGATGAACATGGAATAGCCTGAGGGGCCCTGACCCTCCCAGGCACAGCTGCTCCCATCAACTCCGATAGCTCCATTCACTCCCCTAGGATCATCCCTAGATTACTCCAGATGCTGGCACCAAAGCCAATTTGAAATCTAAGCAGGACTAACACTCATGCCAAGCAGCCCTAAGGCAGATACATACTGGAAGGGAGAGTGAAAACACCCCTCAGAGAGCTCAAGTGAGGGTTCAACAAGCTGGATCCAGAGAAACCTTGGGCATCACTGCAGCCCTGGCAAATACCTAGCCTGGAGCTGTCAACTAGCAGAATCCCCAGGGCCCCAATTGCAGTGGGATTTCACACAATAAGAAAATACTGGCTTGTCTCCCGGGTAGTGCATGAAACAGGGCACCACCATGCCAACACTGCCCAGCCCCAAGAGGTGGGAGAGTGAGGCCAGGACCATGGCTCTTAAACAGGCTTCATCCAACTAGGCTTAGCCCTATCTATACCTTTGACAGCCAGTTACGGCCACTGTCCCTTGTTTGGCCCTCCAGGGATGCCAATAGGCATAAAACAGAAGCAGAAGGGATGCACCTTCAGCATTTGTTATGGCACACAGAGCTCAAGAATAACAAGTGAACATCTGCAACTTATCCCCTGCTTTCCAGCAAGGTAGCCCGGTGTCCCCATTCATCCCAAGGGGCATGAATTCCTCCATTCCAGGCTGCTGGGAGCAGAACACAGAATAGAACCCAAGAAGCAGTTCAGAAAAGATGTGCTGAGCAATGGGATAGCCTGGGAGGGATATGGCAGGAAGCTATATGGGCAGGTGAGCAAGGAAAGGTCCTGTAAGGTTGCCAGCAGGGCCAGACCCCTTGGACACAGCACAAAACAAGAAAGCCAGCCCCATTCCTGCCTTCCCAGGACTGGTTTGGCTTCCATCCAATCAAGGAAGGACCCTTCTCAAAAAAAAAAAAAAGCGAAAACCTTACCCAGATTGTTTTAGTGCCAGATATTTTCTAAGCCATTGGCTGAACAAAGTCAGGTCCAGGATGATTTGGCATTAGTACGGTTTCTGGGGGGGTGGAGGGGTTACTGAACTGCAGGTCTCCTGGGTTGCTGGTTTCCTATGGCACCCTCATGCATTTCCCATACAGCTGGACAACAGCCAGTCTGGCTGGAAGTCCAAGTCATCAGTACCCTGAAGGCAACAGCCCAAGACCCAAGAGTATCTGTCCACAGGGGAGCTGTGTCTAAGGAAAGCCAAAAATAGCCCATTAGATACTGCAACACTGCTGTACTGCCTGCCCAGAGACAGCAAATGCCAGGTGCTCTGGGGGCACTATCCCAGCGGGCACCCAGCCCAGGTCTGAGCTCTGGCATTAGTGTCAGTCCCCAGAACTTCTGCTCTGTCACTGGGGTTCCCACCCCAGAGCCCTCATACCTTCTCCACGTTCTCCACAGTGAAGTCCAAGGCTGGTGCTGCTCCAGCCCCTGCAGCCCCCGGCTGCTCCTCCCGCCGCTCCATCTTTGCTCCCTCCCTGGCAGGGAGGTGGACCCTGATCTGTCTTCTGCCCCAGCCCCTTGGCTGCTGGCCCCCTGCTACACCCCGGCTTGGGCGCCCAGGGACTGGTGGGGTAAGGGGGTGCCCAGGGAGGGCATGGCTGCCGAGGCCTCCCCACCTCGTTTGGGGGTGGGGAGCTTGCCAGAGACCAAAAGGGGTGCTCTTAGGAGGAGACCCACTAAGGGGTACTCTGAGGAGGGACGCGTCAGTGAGGTGTTCCCAGACGCTGGTCCTAATGATAGGTCACGGTTCTGTCCCTAGAATCTATGAGGAGGAAGTCATTGGGGAGGGAGGCCTATGGGGGGAACCAAGTCCCTGGCCCGTGAGGAGTCACAGGGTCGACGGCCTGTGCCAACAACACCCTCGTCTGGGTGAGCGCTTGGGTGCTATGAGGAGGTCACGGGGCTGAGGGGTCACGGCGGAGAAAGCCCTTCGCGGATTACGGAGGCGTCCAAAGAAGCGCGGGGGGTGCAGCTTCGTGAGTCTGGGGCGAAGAGTCCGTGGAGTTGAGGGGCTGTGGCAGGTTCTCTC
Source organism: Marmota flaviventris (assembly GCF_047511675.1). NCBI lineage: Eukaryota > Metazoa > Chordata > Mammalia > Rodentia > Sciuridae > Marmota > Marmota flaviventris. The sequence continues at coordinate 33,729,883 of NC_092507.1, read as the reverse complement.
CGTTTGGCCTGGCCCGCGCTCTGCTCACAGCCTGGCTCCGGCCCCGCTACCGCCGCTGCCTCCGCCCCAGTGACTGACAGACGAGCCGGCCCGGCCGGGACGGGGCGGAGACCTCAGTAAGGCGCGGGCTGCCCCGAGCGCCTGTCACTGACTCCACTAACTCAGGCCCCCACCCCCGCTGTCCTGGCCCGACACGGCCCGGCACAGCCCGGCACGGCCCAGCGGAACTACGAGGAAACTCATTCCGGGTCCTAGGCCCTGTCCTCGCGCCAGCTCGCGCGCCCCCGAGCAGGCGACGGAGCGGTGCGCCACCCGAGGTCCCCGTCGGAGCAAGGCCCCGCCGCTGCGCACCCTGGGAAGTGAAGTCCGCCCTGAGCTTAGCCGGAAGGCGGCGTCTGGCGGAGTGGCGGGCGGGAACACGTGGATTTGGGACCGGCGGAACTTAGCCTGTCCCAGGCCTACCGCGGCTGACAGGCACTCCCAGGCACACCGATGGTGGGCGCTGCGGGGCAACTCCCTGAGAGGACGCGACTCAGGGGGCCTTTGGGTGTAGATGCGAGCTGGGCTGGAGAAGGGAGGGAAAGGGGCTGGTTCACTTCGATGCTTTCCTCCTGGCACAATGTCAGAACCAGGGAAGGAGTTGTTTTTGAGGAGGCCAACCACACCACCCTGAGAAGTTAAGAGCGGGGCTTGGTAAGCCCCAGGAATAAAAAGATGGGTGGTTTTCGGCACCACTCAATAAGCAACCAGGAAATCACATACCATGGACAGTGCTCGGAGGAATTTCATAAGTTTCCTTTATGTATACGACAAATAAGAGCAGCGCACATTTGTGTTCTGGGGCAGTATTTTGCATATCTTCGGTTCAGTTTTTTCAACAACTCAGAAGTCTCTGCCTTTCACCCCTTAAGTTGTACTTTTATTAACTCCTGCCAGCTATCCCAATCGGGAAGGAAATAATACTAATTAAAAACTAGGCTGGGGTTGTGGCTCAGCGGTAGAGCGCTCGCCTAGCGCATGCGAGGCCCAGGGTTCAATCCTCAGCCCCACATAAAAATAAATAAAATAAAGGTATAAAAAAAGAAAACCGAAGGACTTCTATATGTATGTTCAAATGGAGGAAGCTGGCATTGGAATAACTGTTGAGGCCTGAGAAGGTCAAGAACACTTCTCTGAGGAGGAGAAATTTGATCTGAACTTGATGAATAATGAGAGCCTGGGGTAGAGGGGGGTTCACTTAGCCAGCAAGCAAAGTCTAGTGGTGTTACCGCTGTTGACCAGTGAGGAGTCCTTGCTTCCCCAATGTTAAAGAATAACACCAGAGAAGCACACCAGGCAAGGTCAGAGTGGAAAATTAGAAGTTTATTAAAGGACAGCAGAAAAGACTTCTCCCAGAGGAAGAAGGGGACCCAAGAGATGGAATCTGTGGAAGTGTGGTTGTCTCTCCATTTTATAGTTTTCTGTGATGGAATGTAGGTGGGGAGGCGGAGGGGTGGGACACAGGTGAGCCAAAGAAGTAATCTGGGCACTTCCAAGTAGGCATCTTCAAGTTTGCTGTTCATTAACATTTCTTTGGGATGGACTACCTTCAAATCTGTTGGGAGCTATTTCCTGGACTTCATTAACATTCCAAGTGTTGCTCAACTTTTCCTGAAATTCATTCTCAACATGGCCTCCATTTTAGATTTCACTCGATATTAGACTCGATTTACCTAACTACACTGACTGCCTAATTTTATTTTATTTTATTTTTTTTTAAGAGAGAGAGAGGGACAGAGAGAGAATTTTAATATTTATTTTTTAGTTTTCGGCGGACACAACATCTTTGTATGTGGTGCTGAGGATCGAACCCGGGTCGCATGCATGCCAGGCGAGCGCGCTACCGCTTGAGCCACATCCCCAGCCCTTTTTTTTTTTTTTAATATTTTTTAGTTGTAGATGGACACAACATCTTTATTATTTTTATGTGGTGTTAAGGATTGAACCCAGGGCCTCACACCTGCAAGGCAAGCACTCTACCACCTAGCTACAGCCCCAGCCCTTGACTGCCTAATTTTAAATCTGTCTTCAGTGGGACTCTCCTCACTCAGGAAGTTTTTATCAAGAAAGTGCTTGAAGAACATTAGTTATTTGTGATCAGTTTAAGGGGATCTACATGGGGTAAGGAAGAGGGAGGGAACAGATGAGACTTGAAAAAACAAGTTGGGACCAATATACTCTTGTAGGAGTTTTTATATTATCCTAAATGCCGTATAAAGCCATAATGAGGTTTCAAGTGAGCAATGAAAAATTTGCATTTTAGAAAAAAATCAGTAGGGCTGGGGGTAGCATGCATGCGGCCCAGGTTTGATCCTCAGCACCGCACCACATACAAAGATACTGTGTAGGCCAAAAACTAAAAAATAAATATTTAAAAATTCTCTCTCTCTCTTAAAATAAAAAGAATACATAAAAAAGAAAAAAATCTGTAGCACTGAAGTGCCGCAGTCTGGCTGGGCACAATCAGGAGCCACTTGTCAAAAGAAACTAACTGTATTTTTAGAACCACACACGCCAAACAAAACAGCCTCTCAGGAAAAACCCTCAGAGCCTCAACTGCCACCACCGGCTTTCCACAAGCCTCTCTCTCCCACACAAGCTTCTCTCCACCTCCCACAATCCTCCTGCTCTTGAGGCCAATTGGCTGGGTCATGTGGGCGGAGCCAAAAAAGTCCCCCAATGAGCAGCTCCGTGGTCTGAAAGGGCAGGGAAACAGCCCAATGAGCATCACCGCAGAGGAGCCAATCAGCTAGATGTTGCTGGGGCAGCTGGAAGTTTGCTGGGGCCCCTTCGGCTGTGGCTCTCAACACTGAAGGAAAAAAGGGTAGAGGGAGGAAACATTTGGAGAGAGGAAACTGGAAGCCAAAATAAAGTGCCGATTCTAGGCCTGCACCTAGGGTGTGAAATACTCTAGTGCAGGGTAGTTTAGAGCCAAGTAGGGATGAATCTGTGGGAGCCAGTTACAGTGGGCTGGAAGTTTCTCTAGTGGAAGATGGATGAGAGGGAGTTAGAAGCACAAATTCTGGAGTAAGACCTGGGTTCAAAAGTGTTTATGTCTCTTTCTAGTCATGAGGCTTGGCTTCTTTTGATATAGATTTTTTCCAGTGAAGGACAAACGGAAATAATACTTGAGTAGGACTTGGCCTGGAGGCTACAACTTAATTGGTGTGAGTTTTCTTCCTGCTTCCAATCCAGAGTTCCTGTCTTCACCCCAGGGGTTTCCCTGACAGAGGAAGAAGCCACTCACCAACAATAGTTCCTGAATATGCTTCACAAACCCTTGAGAGGACAGATGGACTGAAGTAGGCGCTGAGGAGAATTCGGGACATTTCTGGGAGCCAGACCAAGGGTATCTCCAGGAGATGTGGATGGTAGTGCAGGGTAGCTTAGAGCCAAATGGGGATGAATCTGTGGGACCCAGTTACAGAAGGGTTCTTACCTTAGAAACAAGACTAGGACACACAGGGTCAGAACCTGTGACAATTTTGGTAAGGGTCTGGAAAGATTTCCAAAGTCAAATAAAAAGGGATAGGAAACTTCTTGGGGCCACCTGGAATCACTACCAATACAGGTTCATGTCAAATTATCCATCTAAGCCAGGTACATTGGCACATGCCTGTAATCCCAAAAGCTGAGGCAAGAGGTTGCAAGTTTAAGGCCAGCCTCAGCAACTCAGTGAGACTCCTGTCTCAAACTGAAAAATAAAAAGGGCAGGGAATATGGCTTAGTGGTAGAGTGTTTCTGAGTTCAATTTCCAGTACCACCACCAAAAAAAAAAAAATTAGGCCGATACCTATTCATCACCTATGTATTTACTTATCTCAGAAGCATTTCATATCTATCTGTCTCTCTTGGAAGCTTTTCAGTCTAGCAACATAGTATGAATTTGGTCTGCAAAACAAGAGGAGAGGGCCTGGGTTTGTGGCTCAGTGGTAGAGCATTTGCCTTGCATGTGTGAGAAACTGGGTTTGATTCTCGGCACCACATATAAATAAGTGAATAAAATAAATGTCTGTCAACAACTTAAAAAAAAAAAAAAACAAAACAAGAGGAGAGTCTTTCTGCTTGTGACTAAGAATTCTCAGGGAAGATCACCTCTAACTTCCACTTATCACGAAGGTTGGATACAGGCAATTTTCTTTGTAGCCCCCTGGTTAGGTAGAAGAAGCAGGTTTTATTCCCTCCTATCTTATACTTGGGATTGAGCCCAAAGTGCTCTACCACTGAGGCACATCCCCAGCCTGGAGGTAGATTCATTTCTAATTCTCTAATTCCCCTCACAATCTGGACATAACTCTTTGGGGTCCTCAATTTATGGAGAAGGTTCCAAATAGACTTCCCATGGTGAATGGGCCTTGGATTTTGTATTCTTTCTCATAAGTTTAGGAAACCCTTTGTAGCTTCCTGTTTTCATTTATTTTTTGGCCTCAATGTGTATGCTTTTGTCAGCTTATGGATGCATTTAATTTTAAAAAATATATTTTGACTTGTATTTTTTAGTTGTTCTCAGTAAAAAGTGTAGCCCAATCCCTAGGCCACTATGTTTCAAGAAAACTCAATGGGAAGTTTTCAGTCCTTATGTGACTGGATTTTTCTGCTGCATTTGGCCCTGTTGAGCACTTGCTCCCATTCTTCTGTTGTTTTTTGTTTTGTTTTGTTTTCCCCTGCCTCTCTGATCAATCCTTTTTGGTCTCCTTCACCAGCTTGTCTCTGTTCCTTAACCTGTACCAGGGATTGAATCCAGGGGCATTTTACCACTGAGCCACATCCCCAGCCTCTTTTTTTATTTTATTTACAGACAGGGTCTTACTAAATTGATTATGGCCTTGCTAAGTTGCTGAGGCTGGCTTTGTACCGGTGATCCTCCTGCCTCAGCCACTGGGATTACAGGCATCCCCACCCTGCCCAGCTCTCTTTCTCTTATCCTTCATTATTTCCCACTCCCTTGGCTTTAAGCTGTAACTCCCAGATCTCTCTGGCCCAATTGTCCTAAATTATAGAACCACACATCCAGCTGCCTCCAACCTCTTTGTCTCCTGAAGGTCACAGATACTCTAAGTTGAACCTGTATAGAACTAAACTCAAGATCTCTCCCATACCTCACATGCTAAAAGGAATATCCCCTGTGTTCCTAACCAGTCATCCAAAACAGATACCTGGAAGCCATCTCTTTCATCAGCCCTCACAACCAGTTTATAATCAAGTCCTGCTTATTGTGCCTCATTTCTCTTCTGTTCTTACTGCTTCTGCCCTAACTCCACTGCCACAGCTTTAGCTGGACCCTGCTTTGTTCCTCCCTGTCCATGCTTTACAGGAGTCGTGATCTGCTGAAGCACACTTCAACTGACCCCATATACAACTGTTTGATAGCTCCCTGAGGACCACATCCAAGCTCCTTGGCATAACATTCAAGGTCCTTTATTATCTCTCCAGCCCTTTGTCTTGATGAGCACCCTCCCCCAATTCTATATGCACTTTCTGACAGTCCTGAGAATATGCCAGCCTGTTTCACATTTCCTTGCCTTTGTTTATACTATTGCCTCAGTCAAGAAAGCTCTGTAATGCATGAAGTCCTGGGTTCAATCCTCAGTACCACTGAATGAATGAATGTCTGTCAGTCTGGGCCCAATCAGGAGAGGGAAACCATGCAGTAAGCACATAGGGAAAGCTTAATATAATGACTTTGAATCATAATAGGAGATTGAAGTAATAAGGTGTTGATTAGCAAAAGAAGTAAGAGAACTCTAAGGAATATAGGAGTAGGAGTAGCAGAGTCTTGAGGCTGAAATAGAACCCAAGGAAGAGGTCCTCACTCCTCCACTCCTGTCTAAGGCCAAGATCCATACTATGCCAAACGAACAGGACATGATGAATCTAGAGCTAAGAGGCAATGAAAGCAACACCAATAACCTGTACAGGCCCAGTGCCTCATTCACCTTTGAAGGATCAAATATTCATTTTTAAGATTCAGTTCAAATGTTACTTCCTCCATGAAGACTTTCCCAGTCCCTTTTCCCTTTCTGTCCAGGTAGAACCAGTTTCTCTTCCTTTGTTGAGTGTAGACTTCCCCCCCTCATTGGCATGCATACTTGAACCCCAGTCATACTTCTACTGGAGGAACTTTCAATGGTTGATTTCTTTTCTATTTATTTATCTACCTCCCCTCAGCATTGCCAGAAAAAATTCAGGACCCTCAGTTAAATTCAAATTTCAGATACACAACAAATTTTTGTATAAATATATCCCAGTCATTACATGAGACATTTTAAAAGAAAAGTATTTATCATTTATGTATAATTCAAATTTAACCAGATGTCCTGTATTTTTGTTTGCTAAATCTGGCAACATTACCCCGACATCTATTTCCAACTATGGCTTCCTTGATGGCAGAACATGTTTCTACTGATCTCTGAATCCTCACAGATTGCCTAATATGTGACAGTGCTCAATTAAAGTTAAGAGATTAGAGACATTTCTGGCTGCAGGATTGATATTAATTGGAGAGAGTTAAGCAATAAACCAACTGAAAAATTATGAAAGCTTCAATAGAATGGTATTGGGGGTAGAGAAAAGGGAAAATACCTGCAAGATCTAGGGTGATCAGTGGTTGAGGGATGCGACAGAGCTCTAGAAGTCTAACATGTCGCTTAAGTTTCTGTCTTGTGTCATTGGATGGAGTTTGGTATATTCGCCAAGGGGAGAATACTAGAGGTGGTGTGGAAGCTGGAAAGCAGGGAAGCTCATTGATGTGAGGTGCAGAACAGGGTAGAGAAGAGTGGAGGGTAGATGTAAAGGAGAAAACAGAAGATATCAAGACAGATGTATGAAGCTTGAGGTTTCCAAAGCTATGCAGGTAGACATTGAAATTACAGACTTGGGGCTCAGGAGAAAGGTCTAGGATGGAGATAAAATGTGAGCATGGTTAGCATGGATGGTGGTAACTGAAACCATGGAAGCAGATAATGTTGCCCAGAGAGAAAGAGAAGAGTGGGAAGAGGAGAGAGTCAATTTCAGAGCCCTGAGAAACACCTAAGAGGCAGAGAGAGGAAGAACCCAAAAGTAGTCAGAATGAGCAACTGAAAGAATAGAAGGAAACCAGATGAGTATAAGATCAAGAGAGTCAAGGAGTTAGATGTGGTGGCACATGCCTGTAATCCCAGTGACTTGGAAGGCGAAGGCAGAAGGATCAAAATCTATAAGGCCAACCTGAGCGATTTAGGAAGATCATTTCTGAAAATAAAAAATAAAAAGGGCTGCGTATATGGATATATACCTCAGTGGTATAGTGCCCCTGAGTTCAATCCCCCAGTACTCAGGAAAAAGAGACAGAGAGAAAGACAGATGCAGACACAGGGGAAAGTAGGTTTTTTTTAATAGATTTTGTATTAGTCTGTGAGAGAGAGAATTTTTTAAATATTTATTTATTTTTTTTTAGTTTTCAGCGGACACAACATCTTTGTTTGTATGTGGTGCTGAGGATCAAACCCGGGTACGCATGGCAGGCGAGCGCACTACCGCCTGAGCCACATCTCCAGCCCGGGAAAGCAGTTTTTCAAGGAGGGTTGACAAAATTGAGTGCTCCTGAGTGTTCAAAGTATTAAAGGCTGAGAAGTGGCTACCGGGTTTAGAAGGACAGGGTCCCTGGTACTTCAGCAAAAGCTCTTTTAGTAAAGGAGAGGTGGCAGCAGATATATCTATCTACCTATGTAGATGTCACAGCATCATCTTTAAAATAATGAGGTATATTTGAGCCAGTATAAACTGAAGGAAAGGAGAGATGAGATAGAAAATGGTTGAAGTGTGGGGGGCATTGTAAATAGTTGAGTCAGAGAGCCCTGATATTGGAGCTGAATACACTTGGAGGAATCCAGCTACAAGAGGATATCCAACATAGTATGTAAAACAGGGCATGCCACCACAACATGGGGACTATGCACTCCAAATGGACAGCTAAATGAGATTTGGAAAGTATGTGGACTCCAGGCAAGGTGAAGCATACCTTTAATCCCAGAGACTTGGGAAGCTGAGGCATGGGGTTCACAAGTTTGAGGCCAGCCTCAGCAACTTAGCAAAGCCCTAAGCAATTTAATGAGACCACATATCAAAATAGGAAATAAAAAGGACTGGGGATGCAGCTCAGTGGTAAAGCAACCCTGGGTTCAATCCCCAGTATATATATACACACACACACACACAGTCTGTGCAACTCCCCTAAAATTGTTTACCAGATTTACGTTATCAGTGACATTTCTAGTATTTTGGTGGGGAGAAGGTCATAAGTTTCATCAGATTTTCAAAGGACTTCACAACTCCAAAAATAGGTTGAGACCCACACAGTTTCTCCTAAATCTCTTCTGATCACTCAACTTTCTATCTAACCTCTCCTTATCAAGATGAGACTTCAGTCAGCTAGTCCACACACTCTGCATCACAGGGATCTTTAGCTAGGAATAAGATGGCAATCCCTGGATAGGAAAGGAGGAAAGTCATTGGCAAGGGCATCTTCCAGACCAGGCAACTGCAGACAGTGGGAGTAAATAGAACCTGGAACTATGTATTCTGGATGAAATGAACATAGACAGGAGTTTGAGGTATTCTCTGAGCTGGAAAAAACTGTCATTTCAAAGCTGCCTATTATTTGTTGTCTTGCAAGAAGTGATAACTTGATATTCCTTTTTTGGAGACCATGCCCTAATTTTGGGAAAAATCAATCATTGGGCAATGTGTTTTTGCAAACGTGAAACAGAGATCAAAATAAAAAATGGAGATACCAGAGCCATGGAATTGACAGGATATTCTCAATATTCCCACCCAGACTTCTACATACTGTACGATATGGATACATTTTCTGTGGGGTATGTTTGTGGAAACTGAGGATCCTAAATCAGTTTAGAGGCAGAGATAGGGACCAAATGGGTATTTGAGAGCAAAAAAGCACCAAAGTTTTGGTGCATAGAACTTGGGCAGAAGGAGAGTCAGGCACAGTTTACCTCCTTGACCCAGAATAGGCCCTGCTTTCAGAGCTCTTGTGGCTCCTCACTAGCCTGGGTGAAGTAGCTTCTTGCCAAAGCAGGCAGGCACATGGGAAGAAATTTGTCAAGTGTTAAATGCCTGGGATCCCACCCCAACCTTGTCTCACTCATAAGGTACTCTCATGGACTCCTGGTCACCACCTCTGCACTGATGGTTCTCAAACCTACCAATTCAGACCTCCATTCTCAGCTCTAGATCAACAAGCATATCCCCCCTGCTTCCTGACAACTCCTCTGGATGTCCCATAGTCCCTTAGATGTATCATCCTTTCCAACTCCATATCCATGTCTTATTTCCAAAGAAGGCAAATCATATAGGTCACCCCCAAATAAATACCTAGGACCTAGGAATCACAGTTTTAAAGGACATGCAGAAAGGGAATTACATTGACCTTTTGGAGATGATTTAAGGACAATGTGAGAGGCCAGGGACAGCACTAATGTTCCTTCCAGATAAAAGTGTATACCTCTTAGTTTCCTGTTCTTTTTTATATCAGTTGCCAAATTGAATTTAAATAAGTATGTATGTTATTGAGTATTTATTGTCTGTCTATCCTTAGTGTCTACTCAGAAGCTGACATATAACTGGTGCTTAGTAAATATTTGTTGGCTGAATAAATGAATACCCCTCATTCAACAAACAAAATGCAGGTCCCTCTGAGGCTCCTCAGGTCTTTCCTACATTCATATTTGTGAAGTTCTGTGCTTCATTCTCCCAAACCAGCACCCCAGTGCACCCTCTTCCCACCTTCGACTTTTTTTTTTTTTCATATATTTTCTTGCCTTGGACTGTTTCATGGAATGAAGGCAGTGAGCTCCCCAGACTGGACCTTCTGCAAGGAGAGGTAGATTATGCACCTGTCAGGGTACCTTCAAGATCGTTTCCTGGATGGTAGATACTGATTAGTGACAGTGGGCCAGGGCAATGTATGGTTTTCTGTCTTTACCCACTAAGCTAGGACCTCAAGAGGACCATCAGTATGGGACGGGGCTTTCTCCTTAAAAGGCTCTGTAGTTTCTTTTCCTACAGGTAACCCAGGTTCCAAATGCTAGAGACTGGAGGGGGTATGAGCTGGCCTGTGAATGCACCTTGGCCACCCACTCTGCCCAGGGCTCCATGTCTTCTACCTCAGAGCTGCTGGGTGGGGGCAAGCAGTTGGCCAAGCCTGTGATTGCTGAGTGAAGTGTGAGTGGGAAGGTCAGGACACACCTCCATCTTACCTCTTCTACTAATCCCCCCATTTCCCAGGAAAGGATCTGACAAATTACCAGAGTAAATAAATAAGTTAGAAATAATAAATAGGGGTTCAGTGCCCAGGAGTGAGTTCAAGGCCAACTCCAACACAGGTGCATTCAGTCATGCAACTGCAATGTGACTCCTCCAAATTCTGCCCCACCTGGGCCATTTCTGGAGTCTCTAGAGGAGGAGGTCCCAGGACTTCTGCCTGGCCAGTGCCAGTGTGTGAGAAGTGGTTCCTAATGTCTCCATGGCTGAAGTCTCTGGTGTCCATATAAACCCCTTGAGGCTGCTGGTGAATAGTCCCTCCATTTCTCCAGAGCCAATGTTTGTTATCTCTGATGGGGCTTGGCAACTCAGCTCTGAGGTCTCCATCTCTGGCTGAGGCCCTGGCTAATGGGGCCCGGCGGGGAGGTCCGAGGCATCAAGATGCGCGAGTAAGGATGTGCAAAGCCTTGGAGAGATCCCTCAGCCTAGGCAGCCACAGGCAGTGGCTGAGAGGTGGTCCACGGTCCTCCAGGTGCTGTTGACGTCCATGAACGAGACTGCCTCATAGCGAGTAGGCCGACAGCAGGGCTGGCTGACTGGCCGGGAGCCGGGGGGCGGCTTCAGGGCCCCAGTGTCTAGCAGGCTGGCCAGGCTAAGGTCATGCGGGGTGCGAGCGCGGCGACAGGAGCCGCTGCAGAAACGGAAACGCACCAGTTCATCAGATCTGTGGCCCAGACCGAGAGCATGAACCGGCACCAGCTGCGAACGCAGGCGGCAGCTCCGCGTGCCCGTGGCCCCCGTGCGGCTGCCCCGGATCCCAGCACGCGCCGCGCGGACACCGCGGGGCGCAGCAGGCGGGGACACGGGTGGGGGTGGGGGCGCGGGCGGCGGGGGTACCGGTTGGGGAGGCTGTGGCTGTGTCCGCCGGGCTCTTCCGCTGCACAAACGGGCCGTGAGTTGCCCTGGAAGGAGATAAAGTCACACACTCCCGGGCCAGCCTCGCCCCTGCCCCGCCCCTTCACGCTCTCACCTACCCGGGAGGTGGCGGGTGGGCGGCGCCAGGACTGGCGCGGGGTCTTCGCGGGTGGTCGAACTGGGGGGCTTGGGGTCCAGGGAGGCCTCCGTGACGCTACTCAGCAGGACCAGAGCGGTCAAGGTCCGCCACAGGGCGGGCTGCGCAGAGGTGGAAATGGAGCCTCAGGAAGGAAGAGGGCGCCCTGGTGGGCTGTGGTGGGGCGAGCCCAAGGAGGGGCTGCCTTGGGCTGAGATCGGAGAGGGGGTTGGGTTCATAGTTGTTGGCGGGAAGTCTGGAAGGGCTTAGGTTCAAGACCTAATGGGTTCCAAGCTTTTGGGAGCTCATGGGAGGAATCGCCTGAGTGCATTGAGCATCCAGAGAAGTCCTGTTCCTTAACTCACATGCCTGGTTCCTCCCTGCCTGACCATTTTCCCTTCTAAATCTGGTCTCAGCCCACGCCAAACCCTGCTCTTCCTCCCCAGTCAAGCCACCCTTCCTCAGAACCAGCTGAGAGTGCCTGTGGGTCACTCACCTGCCACTTAGGCCGGGAGCAGTGGGGCAGTGCAGTAGGGCCTCCAAGTCCAAGTTCCATCTCTATCAACACCAGGAGCTCCCATCAGCCTTTGATGACCTGTTCCCCCACCCTTTTTGTGAGGCAGCTTGCATATTGAGAGATGAGTTATCTTTTAAGGAGGTCATCCTTCCACCTGAGTTTCTCCAAGCTACAGGGGACTTGGGTAGCTGGACTCAATCCAGGAAAAGTAGCTTCATTGAGAACCTTACTATGTGTTAGATGCTTTGCAACTATTTCCTCTTTCACAACTCCATGAGGTAAATAAATGATTTAATTCCCCTTTTCCAGATGAGCAAACAAGGCTCAGAGAAACTCAGAGATTACCTAAGGTCATAAGGGTAGACCCAGACAACCGCGGGGAGAGGGGTCCTGTTTTCCCAACTTTCCTGTTCTGTGTTGTGGGGCTGGAGCTGCCAAGACTGACTGGAGAAGATAGCAGTAGCTGGCCATCCCTGGTCCCACAGACAGCTTTCACCCATGCCACAGGGGAGGAATCTGAGACCTGGAGAAGAATTAGAGTGGCTGCTGGTCACTCAAGAGTTATATGATGACAGTGAGGCCCAGTGAGGCCTGTGCTGCCCACCAGGACCAGCACCACTGCACCTTGTTCCTCTGTAATATGTGTTCTGGACCCAGAGACATGCGTTTTCTTTTCTGTCCACAGACGTCCCTTACCAGCAGAAGGTGGAGGCTGATGGGCCCTCTGAAAACACAGGGCTTGGGCCATGGCTTCCTATGGCCACCAGGGGGCAGAGTCTGCCAAGTCTGCAGACTTGAAGGGGAGGTAGGCTTTTATATATTCTTTCTGCACTTAGGTCTGAGTCACTCCTAGGAGGACCAGGCTAGGCTGGCCTTCATAGCAGCCTGATCTCAGACCTGAGCCACCCTGAGAGCTTGCCCACATCTGTCTCCTCTTGTGGATCTGGTAGCCTGGCCTTGCTCCTAGAAGTTTCCCCCGTGAGCCATCATCCTTCCTGGTCCCAGGAGCCTTCCTAAGCCCCCACTGACTAGCAAGTCTCAAATGCCTCTCTGGGAACCCAGAACTTTCATGGGCCCTCATTAGCCAGCCTCCTTTTGGATCGGGCTGTCACTTACCTCTCCCTAGGACTCAGAATGCCTACACATCTGTGGAACAGATCTCCTCAGGCCTTCCTACAGGGCCAGGCGTTGGCTTATTGGCTAACTGAATTCAGAGTCCTCAAGACCAGGCCACTGACTGTTATCACCATGGAGCAACAAGCTTAGGGGCCTCTGCACTAGGGGGAGCTCAGGAGCAGGACCCCTGCTTGATGGCAGCTCAAGTCCCCTCTCTCTCTCCTGGGTCACTTGATCCTGAGCCCTTGCCACCCGCTTCCATCATCCCACTACTCACCATGGGTGGGGGTCCTGCACCGTTTTCTTCTAGGCACCTTTCTTGGGTCCAGTGCTGGACTTGCCCCCGAAGATCAAATGGCTCATACCCAGAGCTGTGCACCTGGCAGCACTTCTTTTAGCCAAAAGTGCGGCCTTGGCAGCCAGTCTGTGCCCTGTAGCGGCAGCGGGAGCCTCACATTACAGCAGGACTAGCGCAGTCTAACAAGGGACAAGAGGGACTGGAGGGGCTGGGAGAAGCAGAGGGCTGCTCTGAGGGCCCAGGAGAGGGAGGATGCCAGAAAAGTGAAGGCTGTCTTGCCTCTGCCCCCAGCCCCTGGAGCGTCCATCCAGGACTGGGACCAGGGTACCGGCAAGCGGTTTGGCTTACCTCGGGTGCCGGGTTCCCAACCCCAGTCACAGCCAGGGCTGGGACCCGAGGGACTTGCTGCTGGCGGAGCCCGCGGGCCGTGTCTGGGGGCCGAGCCCAACTCCATCCCTCAGCAGCCTCCTGCCCGCCGCCGTCCGGTGTCAAATTCCAGCCCCAGCGTCACCGGATCCCGGGGTGGGGCCCAGAGCGCCCCCGCCCCGCCCCACCTTTCAGGGCTCACCTGGCCGCTCCACCCGCCGGATCCGGTCCCCACTGGCTCCCCTGGGTCCCCCGAGATGGGGAGTAGACGCTGGGAGAGGACCCTCGGATGCAGAATAGAGAACGCGGGCACCGGGGAGGCGCGGAAACTGCGAGTTCGGAGTTTGTAGACTCGCGAAGTAGGGAGCTGGGAGGACTGGCCGAGGGCGGGAGAGAGCGAGCAAGGGCGGGGAGGGAGGGACAGGCTGGTCCCTGCCTTGGCCTCGGCCTTTGAGTTTGTAGACGTGGGGGTCCCGGCAGGTTGTCCTGCCGCGCCTGGGACCCTCAGATAGTTTCTCTCTTAATGGACGGGTCGACAGCCTCAGATGACAAGGCTCGCGCTGAACTTCCAAGGTCTGAGTCGACTACACCCACCACTCACCTGAGTTACCTGGGGCTTAGGGGAGCAGCTCGTGTAACATCGAAGTCACTTATCAGAGACAGTGGAAGTGGGAAGGAGGGCTTAAGGGGAAGGTCACAGAAGAGGAACATGTGGGCTGGAGCTTGAAGTAGGAGCTGGGGGGTGGCATTTCAGATGCCTAATTATGGCAGTTCGGCAGGTGGGCTGGGGATTCCATTAAGTAACATGGCTGGAAAGGTAATACTAGGGAATCTGGCCTTTTAGCCCCAAGACGCTGGAGACCATCAAAGGGTTCTGAGTGGAATGGTGTGGTCAGAGATGCATTTTGATGCATGTCTCTAGAGTTGTAGTGTGGTAGATAGTTTGGAGACAGGGAAGATGGAGGAGAGGTGAGATAGTCAGGAGACTGCTGGGCAGAGAGGATGAGGCCTGAGCAGGGAGTCTAGGGCTGCCTGGTCACAATCCTCCACACACCCCCATGAAAATTCAGTTGGTACTTGATTGGATGGGGTGACCAGTTAGGAAGGACAGAGGTGTGCCTTTAGCTTTGGTCTGGGTGACTTAGTGGAGAGCATACACTGTGGGAAATGAGGCTCCCTGGGAGATGGGCTGGTTAGGGGCAGGAGCTCATGAGTTCAGTGTTGAACATGTTGAGTTGGAAAGCCCTGTGGACGTTTCCTAGTGTAAATGTTCAGAAAGCAGCAGAATTTGTTGCCTAGAGCAAAGCGAGGGGAGCTTGGTTGGCAAGGACAATATGAAAATTGTTGACCAACTGACATACAACTGGAAGCTGTGGGTGCGAATGAGTGCTCAGGGAACGTGTATGAACCAGCTGCATCCAGTTATGCATCAGAATCACTGGGGATCTTTAAGAACTACCACATCCGGGCCCCACCCTGATCTGAATCAGTCACCAGGTCTCAGGGTGGGCAGGTGCAGTTTTCCAGATCTGCACAGGTGATTCGATGCACATCCAGGGCTCAGAACCACAGCTTTTGTGAGGGAGTCTTGTGTGATGCTGGGGACAACAGACTGCTGAGAAAGTCTGCTGCTGGGAGCTGTTGGAAGTGGCTGGGGAGGACAGCCATTCCCATGAAGCTGTAGAAAGGAGGCCAAGTGGTGAGCAGTTTGATCTTTTGCCTCCCATAACTTGTTGGCCAGGGGTAGCTTTTCTGGGACTTTTTCAGCCAGGACCACTACTTTGGGGCAAGCAGCTTAGTCCCTGTACAACTCTTGAGTGGGTGCCATCCAAGCTGGAACTGTGCATTGGAGTTGGGCATCACAGAGGCCCTGTTTTCAGCAGAGTATGAAGGGCATTTCTGGGTTTGACTGTCCCTCAGTCAGGGCCTCGCTTCCCCTCAGTTGAGGAGGGCTATGTCTGGGAACAGACTTCTGCAGTAAGGAGGGCATGTGGGAAGTCATATTCCTTGGGGTGGCCAAGACTTTGTCCTCAGGGGGTCACAGTGGGAGGGCCTGGGGCTCCCTGGACTCTTGGAGTAGGCAGGAGAGGTACAGGAAGCTCCTTCCACATGGCCTCAAGGGTGGGTATGTTTGTCCTTCCCAGGCCTGCTGGGGAGAGATGGATCCAATTCGAGGGCTCTATATTCGAGGTGGGGAGGGTATTCTTTCTGAAGTTCCCCAAGGGATGTTTAGAACTGGACTGTGTATCCCCTGTTCTGTGTGAGAAGGGGGGCTGGATGGAGATCATGCCTGTGTGCTAACTTTGGGGTCAAGACATATTCTTTCCAGAGCCAAGAAAGAGCCAAGCCAGGGTGTCAAGCGATGGTCTGTGGGCCTCTCCAGGCCAGGGGCTACCACTGGTCTTTCTTTCATATGGTAAGACCCCAGAGGTTCCTAGATAGCCACCTAGGTCCTGCACAGGACATGAGAAGTGAAGGGATCTGATACTCTGTGGGCTGGAGAGAAGGCCCTTGGATTTAGCAGAGTGGCTGGAGCCTTGGGTTCCTGTTTCTTCCAGGAAAGTTGGAAAAAGCAAAAAAGGAGGCCAAGTTCAGGGAAGATCTTTATTGCTTCCATGAGGGCTGCCTAGGATGGGTGTCGCGGCCTAGGTAAAGTCCTTGGGCCTCACTTCCCTCTGGTCCAGGCTAAAGGCAGAACCCAAGGACTTAGCAGTCTCATTGTGGAAACCCAGAACACCTGCCAAGTGGGTCAGTGCAGGCCGGGGTGGTGTCCCATGGATCAGGTGTGGCTGGGGAGGACAGCCATTCCCATTAAGCTGGGCTGGGCCTCCTGAGCTTTCGAGTTCTCTCGGCTTTAGCCCAGGGCTGTCCTGTTGGCTCCGAAGGGATGGCTCCAGGGTTTCCCTGCAGGACAGCTGGGGGCTGGTGAGTGGGAATACCCCATCTTCTCCCCAAGAAAGGCCAAACAGTGTGGTGAGCTGGGGGGGGGGGGGACTGGCATGAGATGCTGCCCACCTCCCTATGGTCCTGGAGTGCAGCACAGACTGGTCACCGCATTCCTACCCTCCAGGGAGCTAACTGGTACCACTGCTTGATGGGCCCTCTAGTGGGCCTCTTCCTGCACAGCAAGTGGACCAAACAATCTCCAACCTTATTTAAAAATAAATTATCCCCCCCTCCCCCCTGCCCAAATTCACAAAATGATAATACACCAAACACTGATTGGAGAAACAATTCTGGCAGCAGCCGTGCTGCCTAATGTCCCACCTCCTGCATGCTGGGCCTGCTGGGCATAGCTAGTGGCCTCCTGGCCCTCTGGCTTCATGGACCCAGGCTGAGAGAGGCTGAGTGCTGGTCTCTGAGGCTGGCTTCCGAACAGGCACAGCTCTGGCTACCCCACCAAGGCCTCACTGCCCCTGGGGCCTCTTGGCACTGTCCTTCTCTGGGTCTGAGGACTCCTGCACAGGTGGCTGCTACTTGCTCTGATAGCACCTAGGCCTACGTGGCCAAGTGCTGGGCCCACTCAGATGCCACTGCTTAGGTCAGTGATGACATGTGCTTTCACCAATTTCTTCAGGAACTCCTTCTCCCTCTGGATGTTGTGAGTCCAAGACTAGAAGAAAAGAGATGGAGAAGTGATGAAATAGGCTGCTCAAGGGGCTGCTCTCTACGGTCCCTAACCTCTGAAGCTCTGTGACTAGAAATCTAAGGCAGAGACGACTCTGCTGCAGTGTGCCTTAACTCATCCCTCTTCCCAAGACTCAGAGAAAACAACCTTTGCATCCCACCTTCTTCATTCCTTCAGAACCTGCCCTTGACTTCTCCCAAGTCTGGGTGGTGTTAGCTTCCCAGTCTCCTCCTCAGTTCTGAAGGAAGGACCTGTTTCCTCAGACTCCATCCCACCTAGCTAGTCTGGAAGCACCTAGGTTCTATACACCCTGAGGGCAGGCAGGTGAGTCACTGAAGTCCAAGAGCAAGGGGGTGGAGTCACTCTGGCCTGATGGAATTCACTCTCCAGGCCTGGGGATGCTGATGAAATCCTGCCTCCCTGATCACAGGAGCCAGAGAGCCTGAGGAGCAGAGCCTAACTTTAAAAAACAAAAAATTTAATTGACAAATAATAATTACATATATATTTATATTTATTTATGGGGTATAATATGATGTTCTGCTATACATATACACTGTACAATGATTAAATCAAGCTAATTAATATACCTATCACCTCATACTTTAAAAAAATATTTTTAAAGTTGTAGGCAGACACAATACCTTTATTTATTTATTTTTATGTGGTGCTGAGGATTGAACCCAGTGCCTCACAAATGCTAGGCAAGCGCTCTACCACTAAGCCACAACTCTAGCCCCTCATACTTTTTTTTGTGATAAAGACAATTGACTAGTATTAATAATTTTTTTTATATATAGCTCTGTCTATCTAATTATATTTTTGCAATATGAGGGACTGAACCTAGGAACATCACCATTGAGCCACATCCCCCAGACATTGTTTTTAGTACTGGGGATTGAACCCACAGGTGCTTTACCACTAAGCCACATCCCCAGCCCTTTTATTTTTTACTTTGAGACACGGTCTCACTAAGTTGCTTAGGGCCTTGCTAAGGCGCTGAGGTTGGTCTTGAATTTGTGATCCCCCTGCCTCAGCTTTCTAAGTCGCTAGGTGTGCACTATGGCGTCTCACTAGAAGAGGCTTTTTTTTTTTTTGTATTTTTTTTTTTTTGTTGTTGTTAATGTGAAATTACAAGGAAGATGCAACCTTTCAGGGTTTCCTGGATAGGACTCTTCCCCATCCCCAGGACTCTTACTAGGAAGTTTGAATGACCAAGTCCCTCTAAGAATGAAAAAACTGTTTGAATAAATGAAGGAATGAATGTCAATCCTGGCTTTTACCCAACTGTAGCTTTTGTCAACGCTGAGCTTCACCACACCTATACTCACAGATAGTATTTACTGGTGCCAAGAATTTAGGGCTCTGTCAGCCCTTATTTGGTCCAGTCAACCATCTCCAACCTTCTAAATCTGAAACTCGGGCAGTTATCAGCAGAATTCCCTATATTCCTTGGCTCTGAACTTCTTTCTACTTGAGGGCAGGGAGTGCTAGGCACAGAATAAGTGCTCAATAAACACATTGGTTGAATGGAATTTAAATTTTATAGGCAAGAAAACAGGTTCAGAAGAATGGCAGGGTCAGGATTGAAGCACATGTAGAAACTTACAAAACTACTTATTCCACCTCCCTCTCCTGGGGAGAAATAACCAATTGATGGGTCAGTTTCAACAGCACCCACTAGGAGTCACTGAGGGGTAACAGGTCAGCAGAAGACCGAATATTTAATGACACTAAGAAATTATTGTCAACTATTTTAGGCATGATAATAATAATTAAAAAAATACTCTTTATCTTTCAGAGTAACCCAATGAAGTATTTATGGCCAGAAAGATCTGCTGAGACCTGTCCAAGTCATCACTGGGGTTGGGAGCACGAAAGGAAGGACAGACGAAACAATGGCCATGCGTGGGTAACTGGTACATGGGAGCTAAGTATATTATTCTCTATGCTTATGTTTGACACTTTTCTCTTTTTTTATATAGTAGTTATTGCCAATATTTTATTTTTATCCATGGATTATAACTATACATAATGGTGGGATTCATTATGTCATATTTATACATGCATATGATTTGATTAATTTCATTCTCTAGACGATTTCTTTTTATAATGAAAAAGTGAACACAAAAGTCTGCCCTGGATGTAGCTCTCAGACCAGGTGATGCCCTTCTCTCTGGTGCTCTTTTGCTAACTCCCTCTTCTTTGTAGAGAAGTTAGGAGGCCCCTGGAGCTCTGCACTGCTGTGGAAGGATTCTGGACACAGACGCTCAACTACTGCACAACCCACCTTCTCAGCAGGGTCTCCTGCAGCTAGCTCCTTTTCCTACCTTAAAAAAAAAATTCTGAGGAATATTTTATTTTTTTGTGGTGCTGGAGATCCAGAGCCTCGTGTGTACCAGGCAAGCACTCTATCACTGAGCTATGCCTCCAGCCTTCTACCTTTGTCTTTGGCTCCTCTTACCGAGCTACTGGTATCCAGGTGGCTATTCTAACTACCTGTGCTTCTTCCTTGCTCTCCTCTCTCTGGGCAATCACTACTGCCCTCCTTATATCTGAGCGAGCAGTTGTTCTTACTGCTCACAGTCTTTTTCCAGCCCAGATTCTTTGCTGTGTACAGGACTCCAACAGGAACTGCTTCACCCTGCAGCTACTGCTCAGCCTCTCCCCACCCAGTCTCTTTTACATCCTGACAGCACTTACCATGTGCAACTCCTGCAGTCTCTACCCGCCATTCACTACCTCACTACCTTTGGTGCTGTTCTCACTGCAGCTAGTATCCTCTCCTAACTGTACTTCCAGAGGCCACTTCCCACAGGAATAGTATCCTTATAAGAGACTCAGGGGGACTCCTACACTCTCCACCATGCATGAGCACAGTGAGATGACAGTCATCTGTGTCAGGAAGTGGGTCTTCACCAGACACCGAATCTGCTAGCACCCAGATCTTGAACCTCCAGCCTCCAGGACTATAAGAAATAAATTTCTGCTTTCTAAAAGCTACATAGACTATAGTATTCTGGAATAGCAGCCTGAACAGACAAGACAGAACCAGAAACCTAATACAAAACAGATGGTAATTGAAGCCATGGATGGGGATGTAAATCTGGACAACATGTACAGTGAGAAGATTGTCTGAGATGGAGCCTTAGCTAAAGTTGATTCTTGCTGGGTAGACCAAACCTATGACGTGAGAAAGAGAATGAGAGAAGAGTTAAGTGAAATAGGAAGAACACTAGAAATTACTGACTCAGAAGCCTAAGCAGGAAGGAGTGGTCAACACATTATCATCATCATAAGTGTTTTTGTGCTGGTTGTGGTAGTACATGCCTGTAATCCCAGCTATGTGGAAGGCTGAGGCAGGAGGATTGTCAAGTTCAAGCCAGTCAATGCAACTTAGTGAGACTCTTTCTCAAAATAAAATAACAAGTGTCGGAGTGTAGCTCAGTGGCAGAGTGCCCCTGGGTTGGTTCAATATTTAGTATTGCTGGGATGGGGGAAGTGTTCCTGAGAGATCATGATTTGGCGGTTTGACACAGGTCACCTTCAGGAGACGTGTGTTAGGTGGGGGCAAAGGGCTGAATGGGAGTGAGGAGTGCAACGGGGATGCTCCAGTGGGAGCTCTGGCTTTCTCCCTGGAGGGAGGGTTGTAGGAACCTGTGGAGTGGAGCGCCAGCACAGTGTGGTGGAGCTGGAGAGGGGCAGATAAAGACACTGATGGGCAGGAAATAGAGTTGGCAGAGTCATGGAGATATGAATCTGCACAGATAAGAGATTTCTTCCAACCACCCTCCATCAACCAGATGTAAGGGCAGAGAAGCTGCTCAGGGCACTGGCCTGAGATTTCCAGGTTCAGGCTGGGGTCAGTGGAAGGCGGGTTGTAGAAGCTAAGGTGGAGAAAGAGTTCAGATTTTCCACATGGGATCCTCGCTGTGATGCCAGGAGAGGCCAAGAGTCTAGGAGAGCTGGAACCTACCTGTACATGTGGATTTCCCGGAGAAATTCTGGGTGTTAAAGGGTGTCCATGCTTGGTCACAGGGAAGGGTGAAAGAGGTACAGGTGCTCTTCCTGAGACTGAGGGGCAATGTTTATTTGTGGGTTGTACAAGGGGCAAATGAGCCCTCTGGGAAAAGACAGGGATCACAGAGAAGGCCCATTTGACCTGGTGCCAACTAATGTACTATGGGTGGGGGTGCAGCAAGGAAGGGCAAGGTAGAAGACAAGGGGAGGGAGGGCCCCATAGAGAGAAAGAGTTCAAGGAAAAGCCTGAGGAAGGGGTTGGGTTCAGGGGAGAGGAGCAAGTAGGATGTTGGTGGTCAGAGGCCTACATGAAGTGGACCTCCCGTGCTTCTGCTTAGCTGAGGGAAGGCAGGGCTTTCCTGGGCAGCTCTGGGCAGCTGGCTTGTCACTTTACCACTCATTTACATGCATCAGAGTCTGTCCTCTGTGCTGAAAGCCCCCCTCCCTTGGCTCTACCCCGCACCCAGCCCCGAACCTCTTTGATGGCTGCCATGCGCACGGTCTCATAGTAGTGCAGGGGCGCGTTGGGTGTGCTCATGTCGTAGCCAAAGCCTGCAACTGCCACCTCATCACAGCCATGTAGCGCCATGGTCACTGCCACACTGCCAAGGGTTGGGATGTTCTGGAGAATGGGAGAGGAGGCATATGGAGCTCAACCTTGGGGCTGAGACCACAGATAGGCTCTATGGAGCTACCTATGCTCCACTGCCAAGAAGAGCCCTCTTCCCTGAAGACTACCTCCCAGGGCGACTGCCACCCACCCTATCATCCACTCCTTTCTTCCCAAGGATCCTCTGGCCCAATTCTCCCTCCTTCTCCCAGGGGCCCAGGAGCCTCACCCCCCTGCCCATCAGGCCGTTGTTGAAGGGCAGTCCGATAAGGGTGAAGGCGGCCTCTTGGATGAAATACGGGTTGAGGATGCGAATCTCAGGCGGCTCCTTGGGCACTCGAGTGGCCACCGATTTCCAGAAGCCATCCGATGCACTCTGTGGACACAGTGCAAGGGGTCATGAGCTGGGTGTACAGGTA
Source organism: Marmota flaviventris (assembly GCF_047511675.1). Taxonomy (NCBI): domain Eukaryota; kingdom Metazoa; phylum Chordata; class Mammalia; order Rodentia; family Sciuridae; genus Marmota; species Marmota flaviventris. The sequence goes on along the minus strand of NC_092507.1, from coordinate 33,707,562 downwards.
ATGATGGGTCTGGGTGAGTGGCAGGGACCTAAGTGTGTAGATAAATGAGAAATGAGATGGGGGTGAGGTGTAGATGGGCAACTTGGGGCCTGCGGTATAAACCAGCTGATTTAGGAAGGCCTTGGCATGTGGCAGGGACGTGAGATGTGTGACAGAAACATGGTAAGTGAGGGGGAAGGGTGAGCATGTGGTGGGGCCTGGGTGTGTAATGAAGGACAGGAAGTGAGCTGTGGGGCAGGGCACGGGGTACAGGACACTCTCAGAGAACAATGCTCTGGCCTGAGGGGGTCCTTGGGCCAATAGGAAGAGCTGTGGTCCAGCTGTCCCGCCTGCCTGAGGCAGCAGCTGAGGGGCCCTCTGGAGCCTGCCCTCTCCCTCCTATCTGCTCTGCTGAGCTTGCCTCCTTTCCCTTCTGCTGTCTCTCCTGGCTCCCTCAGTCACCTGTGCTAAAGTGAACCTGAAAAATAAAGACAGAGCGTGAGCTGGCATAGAACAGCAGAACAGTGCGTAAACCCCAGTTCTGCCACGGACTAGAGTTGGGTGACTTCAGCCTCATTAACAAGAGTTCATTCTTCCCTCATGGACCACGGTCACGTGGTCCCGTAACAGCAAGGCATCACCTCTGAGCCTGACACCTGTGTCTATTTCAAGGCCACAACCACCCACCTGCTTTTTTTTTTTTTTTGGCAGTGCTGGGATGGAACCCAGGAGCTCACACATACTAGGCAAGTGCTCGACCACTGAACCACATCCCCAACCCAACCTCTCCCCCCCCCTTTTTTTTGTGGTGCTGGGGATTGAACCCAGGGCCTTGCACATGCAAGGCAAGCACTTTACCAATTGAACTATATCCCCAGCCCCCAACCTCTTCTCTTTAACCTTTCCCTTTCACCCAAACACAGGGAGACCTCTGATTCCCACAGCCTTTCTTGGTCTAGACCCCAAAGTAAATCACTTCAACCAGTTTTGTGAGGTCCCTTAGTACCCTGTCCCTTGTCCTTCTATTGCCCATACTGGGAAACACTGACCTTGGCATCACTCTAACTTCCCTTTTCTACCCTTACAACTGGGTGTCTGAGTACTGCTGGAGGAAGACCCAACCAGCCCCAGAGCCAGGGGCATTACTGTGGGCTCCAATGTAACTTATTACCAGCCAGTTTACTTGCCTAAAACAAACAAAACAAAACAAAACAAACAAACAAAAAAACAAAATCAACAAGACTTAGAATGAATAATTTAATGCACCAAGAGGAAACAACCCCCAGGTATAAAACAAAAAGAGACCTCATTTGCAATCATAACAAAAAAATCAAAAACTGAGTGGTAAATCTCAGAAATCTGAGAGAATTATAGAAAGAAAACTATGATCCTTTATTGAGACATAAATGGTTGACTTGAAAGAAAGGGAGACAAACCGCATTCCTGGAGGGAAGGCTGAACACCACCAACAGGAGGCCGGCTCCTCCCAGACACAGGCTGAACACAATTCTAAGAACAATCTCAAAAGGGTTTTGGAAATTTACCCAAAGGATTCTAAAAACCTATCCAAGAGAATTAAAAGGGAAAAGTAATGCTTCTCACCATTTATAAATGAGGTATTAGGGTATATTATGGATTTGTTCATGTTACAACACTATCATACGTATAAGAATCAAGACACAGATTACTGAACAGAACAGCATCAACACATGTACAGGTTTTTTTTTTTTAATATTTTTTAGTTGTTGATGAACCTTTTTATTTTATTTATTTGTATGTGGTACTGAGAATCGAACCCAGTGCCTCATGCATGCTAGGTAAGCACATTACCACGAGCCCCAGCCCCAGCCCATGCATAGGTTTTGATAAAGGAAGTGCCACCATCTGTGGAACAAGTGATATGCAAAGATTTGCATTTGGGAAAAAGATTAATTTACCTTCTCTTCTCTCACATCATACACAAAATAACTAAATGTTAAAAAAGCAAAAAAAAGGGCTGGGGTTGCGGCTCATTGGTAGAGTGCTCGCCTGGTATACATGAGGTACTGGGTTCGATCCTCAATATCATATAAATATAAAGATATTGTGTCCACCCAAAACTAAAAAATAAATATTAAAAAAAAAAGCAAAGAGGGTTGGAGTTGTAGCTCAGTGGTAGAGTGCTTAACTTGCATGCATGAAGCACTGAGTTCGCTCCTCAGCACCACACAAAAATCAATAAAGATATTGTATCCATTTACAACTAAAAAAAAAGGCTGTTAAAAAATAAACAAAAATTTAAAAAAAAAACAAAGAAAAAGAAAAACCAGATGTATACATTAGCACTGAACTTTCCAAACATTAATGCAATAAAGAAGAAAAGATTTGAACTTCATATATTTCAAGTGCTTTGGTACATCAAAAATACAATAAGTAGTCTGGGGATGTGGCTTAGTGGTAGAACATTTGCCTAGCATGACTGAGCCCTGGGTTCCATCCCCAGCACTGCAAAAACAAACATACAAATAAGCAAGCAAAGTTGAAAATTAAGAGGAAGACAAAAAGTGGGAAAAGATTTGTCACAAATAATAAAAAAATTGTATTTTAAAAACTCATGAAAATTCAATAAGATCCCACAAAAATGGATTAAAAGATACAAAAAAGTTAATAAACATGAAAAAAATTGACTCAGTAGTGATGAGGAAATGCACATTAAAATAACGGGATAATTTTTGACCCACTAAATGTCTATGCACGCATGTATATGTGCATCTATACAGGTTTCACAGCATGAGTGGTCGGACGCTGAGGCCCAACTCTCCTATGCTGCCACAGGAGTAAAGTTTGGCACAGCCTTTCCATAAAAAGCAATCTGACAACATGTATCATATCAAAGGCTTCAAAGGTTTTGAAGATGACCCCCAAATTGCCCTTCTAAGATGGGAATGGTGAAGACCTTTGAAAAAGTCAGTTTATTATAGTGTCATTTATAAAAGTGAAAAATCAAGAAAAAACTCTTAACAAAAGTTAAGCGGTTTTGTTGATACACCTATATCATGGAATGTCACAGACATTAAAATTATTTTGTTACACAGATGTACACAACTTACGTAACCAGCCTTCTGTTGTTGGACATCTGAATTGTCTCATGTCCTCAAATCTATTCCTCCTCCTGTATCCCCCTTTCCTCTGCTGTCCTTCTACCTCCCAGACCAGAAACCTGGGAACCAACTTCAGATTCTCCCCCACTCTCTGACACATCTGTCTATTGGTCTCTAGTTCTATCATCTTAGAATCTCACTGTTCCCTGCCCTGCTCCCAAAGCCACTGCTCCCACCTCAGGTTCAGGTCTCGTCTTTCTCCCATCTGCACTGTTGTAATCACTGCTCAGTCTTCCGACTAGAAAAATACCCCAGTAGAGTGATGGGAACATAAATGGTACGCAATAAGTAACTGTTGAATTCCATTCTCTTTTCAACACATACTGAATGAGTCCCCAAAGTGGACTACCTCCTGAACTCCTTCCACTCTGCTCAAGTGATCTAATTACAAATGGGATCACATAACTCTGCCCACAGGAAGCCCTGTCTGCCCCTGGTTTCAGTCTAAGCCTCTCTGAACCATCCCTAGCTAATTCTTGCCTCAGGGCTTCTGCTGCTCCCTATATCTTTCACCTTCCCACCTCTCCCACATGACCCACCCTACTCTCTTCCATCCTCTCCCTCAACTCTTTCCTGACCCCCTGCATCACATGGTAGAACTGACCTCTAACCTTCAAGAGGTGATAAAATATAGACCTGCAGTCCTGGTGTTCAGCTGCAGCTCTGGGCACTTGCTGTGTGGATCCCAGGCAAGTGACACATGGTTTCCTTGTGGGTACGCAGGGGCACTATCAGTGTTTACCTTGTGAGCTGCTGTGGGAATTAAGTGATATAGTTCAGGGTAAGCACACATCAGTGGTGTGCTGTGACCCTGCGCCACAGGGCAGGGCTCCCAGTCTGATTAATTTCTGTAGCCCAGGATCCAGCCTACCTGGGCAAGAGAGAGTGGTGAAATGAGATAGGGTAGTCACAGCAGCCAGCGGCCCCTGCTGGCCTCTTCTGTGGCTGCCCCTTCAGTGGACAGCTGCTCCAGCCATTCCCTCCTCCTGTCTCCCACTTCTGTAGCACATTTCTTTCCTCTGACAGATACTTTCTGTCCTCCATGAGTCAGATCAGCTCAGAGGAGAGGCCTGTGGGGCAAACTTCTCAGCCTTGGCCCATCAGACTGAATGAACAGATGCCAGTTCATGTAGCTCCCATGTCCCTTCTGTCTCTGGGAGAGGGTGTGTAAGGGAGGAAAAAGGAGGGATAGCAGGACCCAGCAGGAATAGGGAGGTGGAGAAATGACAAGACTGTAGGTAGAACTCTGGGCGCCCCAGGGGTGGGACAGCTCCGTACTGGCAGGAACAACAGGTGTCAGCCCAAGTCAAGTGTAGCATATCCCTGTCCCTGGAGGCCCCAACAGTTCCCACCTGGAGCTCCTGTCTGTGCTTGCCCCATCCCCTACCCACACACACACCAAAGAGGAGGAAGGAGAAAGCATAGGGGTAATTCAGAAGGGCATGAGATCCAGGAGCGGGCACACTGGGGGTGTGAGACTAGAGGCTGGTTTAGCAGAAATCTCTTCACCTTTCATCCGCTTCACAGGTACAAATGAAGCAACATGTTCAAGGTCACACAGCCTCCAAGTAGCTGAGCCCAGATTCAAATCTGAGAGTTCTGGCTCCAGAATGGCTGTTCTTTCTGCCACACCATTTATATCATTGCTGTTCCCACTTCAGGAAGTCTGGGGTTTGAAACTAAAGATAAATGAGACCTTCCTTTTGCCTTATGAGAGCTCTACAGTGAGTCAGGGGCTTCTTGGTGACCTATTTTCTGGATGGGATTTGCCAGGACACACATTCATAGCTGATGAGAATCTGAGCTGAATTCAACTCTAGAACCCAGTTCTTTTCATGACGTGGCACCCTCCCCGACACAGTCCTCTTGGACTTTCCCATGGGCTAAAGCCCCATATTTAATCACTATGCAAAACTGTAAGAAATTACCTTATTATCTCAAATCCCTTTAAGAATCTGAAAAAAGCTTCAGTGGGGAAGGGCAAGCTACAGCCTCTCTTTCCACCTTTAATATTTACGGGAGGAGAAATGACTAATTTGACTGCTTAGATTTGAGGATATCAAGTGTGTTGTATTTCCTGGTAGTAAGTGAGAAGTCTCTTACACACACACACACACACACACACACACACACACAGCTCCTCCCGACTCACTGCTTCTCTGCAACAGTGGGTAAACTGAGGCCAGGCTTGTCTCCTGGAAGCCTGACCCCTCTCTGCCCCTGCCCGCTACATGCCCATGCTTTGTAGTTCATAGCACCCTGGGGCTGGAAGTCAGCACTGGCTGAGGATGGTGTTGGGATCCTGGGGGAAGGAGTCATGTGCTTAGGGCTGGAGCCCCAGGGACCCCCATTAGAGAACAGGGACCTGACACACTTGAGTGCTTCTTCTCTTCCTTCCCATCAGTCACGGTCCTGAGGTAGAAAAGCTTCCTCAGGAATCTCAGGGAAAGGAGGAATAGTAAGACCAAGATGTGATTTGTACATTTATTTGTTCCTCTTGGCCATAAAAATATTGGGTACTAACCAAACCTCATACATCTCTCCTAAAAACAAACAAAAAAATCTATGACTCATTTTCTCAAAACAACAAACAAACAAACAAAAAGTACCCCAGCACTGACACATGGCCTTCTGCAGGCAACTGCACAGGCTCTTCAGTGTGGAAAACTGGGGCTCACACCCGATTCCACATCTCTGTGACCTGGGGCACATCACGTCATCTCCTTAAGCCTCAAGTTCCTCTTGCATAAAACAGGGATGACAAGACCTACTTCCCAAAGAGCTGAGAGGATTAAATGAGATGCTGTGTTTTACAGCATCTGGCACAGTGACTGGTATACAGTGAAAGCTTAATAAATCTTACTTATTATGACTGAGTATTGCAGAAGCCAAGAGATTCAAGGGCAGGGTGTGGCTGGCAATGTCAGCTACCACAAAAAAGGCCAGCACTCCTCCACACCTGTGCACATCCTGGTTCTTGAGTAGGAAACCAGATTTCTCCTCTGGCTTCTGCAGGTAGATATTGGGTGCTGGAGGCCTGCTTGTTGCTGGTGACATTGCCAGGTCTGCCACCAGCACAGTCCTATCCCATGAAGCCTGTACTTGCAAGGTTCAAATTTGGCTGTGGCCTCTCAAGTACATTTCTCTGCCTCATGGGACACAATTCAGGGAGGCCTCTCAGGCCAGTCAATGCTGTACCTCTCCTTGAGGCCAGCTGTGGGCTACATTCCTTGCTGAATCCCTCCTCCTCCAGGAATGTGCCTGCCACAGTCAAGTCTGGGCCCAGCTCCTGTCTGTGGAGCTCCTGCCTGTGGAGCTCCTGCTGATGCAACCTGTTCTGCTCTTGTCAGAACAGCCAGAAGCAAGGGGGAAGAGATCTGGGAAGAAAGCACCTTCCCGCCAGGAAGGTGGATGCAGTTTCCCTGCCCCCTGAAGGCAGAGGTCTGGGGGTTAAGATTTCCATGGGCTGCCTTTCTGCAGCCAAGAGTAGGGCAGATGTGTCTACTCCTGCTCCCTGCTGCTACTGCCTGGGACAGGACACCAACTCTCATAGAGTCACTCTAACAGCTACACCTTGCCTATTTTCAATCCATTCACTTCCTGAGTCTGATCTTGATACTTTCAGGTTTAAAATCTTCAGCGGATCCTGCTGTCCTCTGAAACAGCTTGTGTTGACAGCTAAAAGTGAAGGTCTTGGGTTTGAACCCTGATACCCAAACTACTTACTCTGCCAAGGGATAGGTTCTCTAAGCTTTCTAGGTCTCATTATCCTCATCTAGAGAATAAAGATAATAATGAGTTCCTGCTTTTTTAAAAAAATATTTTTTAATTGTAGATGGACACAATGCTTTATTTTGTTTATTTATTTTATTGTGGTGCTGAGGATCGAACCCAGGGCCTTACACATACTAGGCAAGTGCTCTCCCACTGAGCTACAATCCCAGCCCCGAGTTCCTGCTTATAGTGTTTTTGTCATGGCACAAAAAGTCATGCATAAATGTTTTGGCTCAAAGTCAGATCTTCTCAGCTTCTGCTATTATTTGTCATCAAGATAAAGTACAAGTTTCCTGATGTGACTGTGGTTTACCAGACCCTCCAATCTCTGTGTACCCAGTGTCATTTCAGTCTCTGCCACCCTGTCTATGCAGGTCCACCCTTAACATTTGGGGGGTCAGGGACAAAATTACAAATGAACTTAGACATGCTACATGTCTAAAATTTGGAAGTGATAAATCAAGTTGTAAAGCTGTTATAGCCCTCCTGGGACTTAGGGGTGAGCATGGATTTGGATTCTGTCCTCAGGAGGATGGAACTGTACTTGATACTATTAGAAAAAGGAATATGGAAGTCACTAGGACCTGGTAATGGTCTTATACCAGTGCATGGGCCTGGGGTGGGGAGTTTCTTCTTGGCCTCATATGTGCTTCTTCTCTCTATAGCAAAGGCTGTGATGGAGGAGGGTCAGAGTGCAGCTGGGACAGATGCCTCCCGCCCAGGTCTAATGGTAGTACTACCCATGCCACATCTATTATACTGAATTATTAGAATAATGACTTTTAAAATCATCTCCTCCCCCTTGCTTCTCAGCACCACAATAAAATAAATAAACAAAATAATAAACATATTTTTTTAATTTTTTGGTACTGGGGAGTGAATCCAGGGGCACTTAACCACTGAGACACATTTCCAGCACTTTTTTGCATTTTATTTAGAGACAGGGTCTTACTGAGTTAATTAGGGCCTCACTAAGTTGCTGAAGCTGTCTTTGAACTTGTGATCCTCCTGCCTCTGCTTCCTGAGCCACTGGGATTATAGGCATGTGCCACTTGCCCAGCTTGAGTTATTTTTAATTCACTAAATACATCACACGCTTTGTCAATGGTGTTTTCTGTGCCTGAAATACTCACATTCATATGGCCAACTTCTACAAGGGGTTGAAGCAAGTAGACTCCTTAAGGCCTGAGGCTTACTTAAGTACCCTGGAGGTCAAGGGATGAGGTGACCAGACCCTCTTGACCAGGGTGGCATCTGTACCCTTGTTCAGGCCCTGTACCTCTCCTTGACACAGTTACTCCCGGCCCTGTGACTGGGCATTCTGCCCAGTGGGCTGGCAATGTTCACTGCACTCAATCTCACTTCTCAGAAGATGACTGGCACTGCAGATAAGAATGGAGAGTCAGACGTTAGCCTGTCCCACCCAATTCTGACAGTAGTATAACAGGTGGCTGTGGCAGAGTTAGAGCTTCATTTCAGTACCAAACGCTGAATCTGGCGCTGTGTCCACTGCTTTTCCCACAGAGAAATGGGGAGAGCAGCCATGATGGCTGGTCCAGGTGCCCACACCCTCTGCAGGTCCCTGTGCTTCTGCTTCACCCATCCAGTGGTGGAACCATAATTTATATTACAAACTCCTTAGATCATGTTCGTTTTTGGCTACTGTTATGGTCTGGATCTGGATTATCACCCAAAGGCTCACAGGTTGAGGGCTTGGACTCTAATGCTGCACCATTCAGAGATAGGGTTTTGGAGAAGTGATTGTATCATGTCCACTCTGACCACATCAGCAGATTATTCCAATAACTGAATGGACTCCTGGAAGGTGGTGGAACCTGGTTGAAGGGGGTGGGTCCTTGGGGCATGTCCTTGGGGAATATATCTTTCCTCTGGTCGTTTCTTCTCTTTGCTTCCCAGCCACCATAAGGTGAGCAGTTTTCCTCTGCTATTCTCTTCTATGACGATGGTCTGCCTTGCCTCAGGCCCAAAGCAATGGAGCCAGCCCACCATAGACTGAAACCTCTGAAACTATGAGCCAAAATAAATCTTTAAGTTGATTTTCTCAGGTCTTGCCACAATGATGAAAAGCTAACATAGCTAATGTAAATAATACCATAATAAAAATCTGTTTGCACATTTCCCCTTCCTTTAGGAGATGGCTCTTGGTCCCAAGTATAGTTTCCCTTCCAAAAACCTTGTCCCTGTTGATACTATGACCAGTAGCCTTTGATAGCGCCTTTGAGAGTACTCTTGCTAGTATCCTGTAGTGTAATTTAAACACATTATTTGAAATATGCATCTCCTGTCTGTAAGCTGCTGGGGTTCCAGTGTTTTCTTGTCCACCTCATAATAATAACCCTTTGTCATATTTTCTAAATCTACTTTTCAAAGTTGTGTATTAGTCCTTGGGTTTGTTAGTTTAAATCAGCATGTTATCAAACTGGATTTTTTTTTAGCACTCTGTGCTTTAAAAAGATTTCTTTCCCTCCTGAGATTTGATTTCTATTTTATTTTCCTCAAAATTGTCTTTAGTTGTATTTTTCGATTTTACATTTTAGTCCATTGGATTTTGTTGTATGCTATGAGGAGAGGGTCAAAAAACCTTTTGAAAGCTATATTTGGAAAAAGCAAAGAACAAAAAGAGGCATCGGCCTGGGGCGGACTTTGTGATGCTGTTAGACAAAGAGGCAGAGTGCCAGGGACTGTTTAGTTTTCATTTCTTTATCAAGAAGAATGATCTCGGAACTGCAGAGAGAAGATCAAACATGGTGAAGGGGAAAGATATTTCCAGAAGAGGCAAGAAGAGAGCTAGAGGATGCAAGTTTCCGAATCCAAAAGAATCATCTCCAGTGGTAATGAGAGCAGGGGAGCCTAGTTGTGGGGAAAGAGCCCTCCCTGACTGGGAGCCGCAGGTCTGGGGTCAGAATTCTGACTCTCCCTTGCTCTGGGCCTCAGTTTCCAAATTTATTTATTCACTTTGAAACACTTTGCTGGAGGTGCTGGGCTTAAGGAGATAAAACAAGACTGTTCTTGGCCCCCCAGAGGAGCATCTAACGCAGCCCTGGGAAGGGGTCAGGCCTTGAAATAGGATTCACACTGTGGTACTGCCAGAGTGGAATGCATTGCTGGGTGCAAAGTGGTGAGGACAGCTGGGCTGAGTGGCACTCATCTGTAATCCCAGCGACTCGGGAGGCTGACACAAGAGAATCGCGAGTTCAAAACTAGCCTCAGCAAAAGCATGGCGCTAAGCAACTCAGTGAGACCCTGTCTCTAAATAAAATTCAAAATAGGGCTGAGGATGTGCTCAGTGGTCGAGTGCCCCAGAGTTCAATCCCTGGTACTAAAAAAAAAAAAAAAAGAGAGAGTGGCAAGGACAAGGGGGCACTGGAAGAAGCTAGCTCTTGGAGTGCTGTGCTATGGATTTTTTAATTTTATCCTGCAGGCCAATGGTTCTTCCCCTTGAGCTTATATCCAAGTCACTGGGAGGGTTTGTTAAAACAGACTGCTGGGCTCATTCCCAGTTTCTTATTCAGAAATTCTAGGGTGGGCTCCTCCCCTAAAAAGTTTCCAGGTGATATTAATGCTGCTGGTACCTAGACAAGGGGCAATCACGAAGAGAGAGAACAAATCAGTCAAATGTACACTTTGCAGGACTAGTGAATAAAGAAGTGGAGAATGTATTGGAGGGAAACCTGATAAGGGTCAGGGAAATAGGAAGCTGCTGAACTAGTCTAAGCAAGTAGGTGTAGAAGAGGCATGGATCTGGAGACTGACTGATTGCAGTCAGGGCAAAGAAGATGGGGGAATCAAGGAGGCTTCCAGGGTTGGGGCCACAGGCTTGTAAGAACAAAGAACTGTCCCCAGAACCTAGCACTATGCCTGGTACATAGTAAATACGCCCTGGATATCTGCCAAGAAAGTGGTTCCTTAATGAGAGGGCAGAGGTTGTATCCGCTGGATTTAGGATCAGAAAGTCACTGCTGGTACAGGGATGGGTTTGGAAACTAGGCTGGAGGGGCTGAGAAACAGAAGGAGGAAAAACAAAACAAACCCCAAAACATGGGGATACCAGGTCAGGAGGAGAAAGGAGAGAGGGAGAGAGGTGAACATGAGCTCGAGGGCTTTTATTTTCAAGGTGAGAGAGACTTGAACAAATTTATAGATGTGAGAGGAGGCTCAATAAAGAGGTGAGAAAGAAACAAGTGAAGAAAGATAGCTCCTGATGAGGGGAGAGGAGAGGTGAAGGCTTAGGAGAAAATGGACCCTGGATGGACAGTGGAAGAGGAAAGGAGGGCCAGATGCAAGGATGTGTAGAATGGAGATGGGAAGTCACAGGTTTTGACTAATGGCACCTTTACTTTCCCTCTGCAGCTGGATGTGAGGTTTGCTTGGGGTAGGGCTGGACAGAAGGAAGAGAGGAGGCATGGCTAAGCTGAAGATGATGAAGGCAGAGCTGTGAGAAGACCAACAACCAGACATAAGACACAGGGCAGAAGTGGCCCCAAGGTACCAGCAAGGTACCATCATGGGTTACAACCTCAGCTCTAAGTTATTTCTCTCTCCTGGTGACTAGACTGACTGGATGCAGGGAGGGGGTGGTGGGGGTGAGGAAACTGTCGAGTGGGACATGGGATTTCACATGACTTTGGTGGTAGATTTGGATTTGAAAGAAAGAATCACTGACTAAAGGAGAAGTGTTACAGTGCAGTTGGTGAAAGTGGTCCAAAATGTGGCTCTGCCACTTACTAGGACTCAGTACCTGTCTCCCGGGGTTGTTAGATGGCGGGCTGAGATAACACACACACACACACACACACACACACACACGTAGCCCAGGGCCTGGCACGTAGAGAGGCACAGTAAACAGTAGCTCTCAGCGTTCTCTCAGGCCATGGCAGATAGGAGCTGAGCCATGAAGGACTCTAAGCAGCAAGGTATGTAGTCAGGTCAGATTTACTTCTTAGGAAGATCCCTGGAGCAGTCAGATTTGAGTTTAAATTTGGCTCTGCTACTTAATTAGATGTGTGACCTTAAGTAAGCAACTCAACCTCTCTGTGCTTCCATCTCTCTCATGGGGATAATTATGCCTATTACTGTAAGGAAAGCTGGGAAATGGAAGAGCTTAATAAATGACAGCTCTGATGTTGATGACAGAATGACAGAGGAAGAGAGGAAAAAAAGCAAAAAAGGGGACAGGAGAAGGAAGTGAGGGAGTAAAAGAAGAGAATGACAATAATAATTATTATGAGACACAGTAACCAGATGGTCACAGATGGCAGTGATGAAAGGTGCAGATGGTGGGTGGTGTTGACACGAGCCCCATTCCTGAGGTGGAGGAGCAATGGCCAGGAGGCAGTATGAGGAGGAAGCATGAAGTCCTCTGGGCCCTCGCAGGGAAGAAATGGCTATAGCCACTGGAGATGGCTGCAAAGGAAATGGTACACCAGGAGGCAGGGAGTGGAGCCTATGGTTTCTGGCTCTGCCTTTGGGGCCACAGTGTAGGCCCTGTCCCAAGTCTCCTCAGGTTAGGTGGTGCCCAGGCTGGGATCCTTCTGGGCAGAGTTCTTTTAGGTCTGAACAAAGGAAAGGCTCAGGTGCAGTTGGGCATCTAATCCCCAGCTTGGACCTGGTCCAGTAAGGCCTCACATTCAGGGATCTGGTGACTTTGTTTGCCCTGTGAATTTCTCAGACTGCTAGCGCATACCTGCTGCCATTCTCCAAGGAGGCTCCTGTCTCCTCCTCCTCTACGTCTGGCCTCTGATCCCTGCTTTCAGGTCACCACCCAGCTTAGGCCCTACAGTGTGGACAGAAAAAGGCTTTGTGTCCCCATGCAACAGAGCTTTTCTAATAGTAACACCACTACCAATAACAAAAAATAGCAAATAACATCAATATGTGCCTTAGGCTGAGAACTTACTACAGTCTCTGTACTAGGTGCTTCTCAATTTCATCTTATTTAATTTTTAAAATAACTGTAAAAGATGGGCAGTACCATTACTGTTGTATAGTTGAGACTAAATCTAAGGGGGCAGGAAATATAAGGTAATCCAGGTAATAAAGGACATAGTCTAAATTTAAACCAAAGTCTATATAACTATACAGCCTAAACCATTTGACCTTCTTAAAACATGTTGTTTCTTTCAGGGACCTAGTCCCCCTGAGCATGAATGTGGGGCCACAGCTGGCCTCTGAGATCTTTCCTTTCCTCCCTCCCAACCCAGGGAGTAAACTACGGCTAGAAGGTCCAGCTTAGTCCAGTATGTTCAGGTGCCAATCCCCAGCCCTTTTCCTCTCCCTTCTCCCTGCAGGGCTAGAACCACATGCACACTGACCTGGCCCAGTGCTGGATGGGCCCTTCATCTGGACAGCAGATGGGGTGTCTCCAGCCTTTGTCCAGCACTAGGAGCCTCCTCCTAATGCACAGGCCACAGCAACTGAGACATTCAGCAGCACTCTGACACACGGCCGGGCTGTGCCCTGAATGGAGTGCTGTCTCTGTGGGCCTCTGCACATGCTGTTCCTCTTGCTTGTAACACCTTTCACCTAATTGTTCCTAACTTTTCCTTTAGGGTCCAGCTCAGTAGTACCTCCTCAAGGAGGCTTTCTGTCTCTCCCTGCCTGCCCCAAGGGTTGCTTTAGGAATGTCCCCCTCACGGTACCTACCACATTGCACGGTGACTCTAGTTTTAAAACTGTCTCTTCCTCTAGATTGTAAGCAACTCTGAGTTGAAAACAGTGTTGAATTTATTCTGTCTGGATCCCCCGGGGCTAGTGCAATGCCAACACACCTCACTAATGCCTGGCAAATGCATGAGTGCAAGGGGGATGGCTGCAGATATCTTAAGTGTTCCTCAAAAAGCTGCCCCTTCCCATTAGGGTTCATATAGGGCAGCACCTCCACATCCCCCGCCTTTTAGCCTCAGCTTCCCTACTCAACCATCAACTGGTACTATCCTGAGTACACAAGGCTTACTAGGAACTTCTATACCTGCTTGCTGGCTTGGCCAAGGTTCCTAGGACTGGGGAGATCTTTTGGTAACTTGTTGGAGTTATTTGTGCTACTGCCCAGTGAATCAGGGAACCAAATGGCTACATATGGTGAAGAGGAAAGCTCCCATGTGATAAGAAAGTTTGGCCAATCTTGTGCAAAGGTAGCCTGGTATGGCCTTCCTTTCCCATATCTTCTCCCTTCCCATTCCACATCAGGACTCCTGGGTACTTGAAAGGTACCCGCTGTTAAGTTACTGCTTATATAGCAAGCAGTGGGCAACAGCTGTAACTGAGGTCTAATACCTGTTCCAGCCCTGCCCAGCCAGGCTCTGGCTCCCACTATTGTGGAGCTGCCTCTTGCCATAACTCTGCAGGTAAGGCTCTTGACAGTTGTAGAATTCACCAGTAGCTAGAAGCTGCATGGCCAGGACCCATTGCTGCAATAGCAGAACAAGACTATGGCTGGGCCCTATGGCAAGGCACCAGGCATGAGTGGCCTGGAGAAGCAGCCTGGCTCACATTACCTGGGTCTCAGAGGCCAGAGACATGGGAGTAGAGCATGGAGAGGTCATGGAAGACCCTTGGGCTGGAAAAGGGCACTACAGAGGCCTCTGGGTAATACTGGGCCCAGGCAGGCCAACTCCAGGTGCTGGGAGAGGTGAGACCATGGGCATTCCTCTGGCGGCTCACTCTAGGCCCAAACCACCTGTGACTCTGGTACTGCAGAGGACTCCTTAATGTCACCTCTGTCTCCTTCCCACTCATGCCCACCCACTCTGGGAAGGAGTTCTCACCCACACGAGGCTGGCCCAGGATTCCTGATGCATGGCCAGGACAGGCTGAGCAGGGGCCTCAGCACTCTACTGCTCACCCCACTTCTCTAGGACCTTGACCTCCTGCTGCCAAGGCCAAGTCAGGTGGAAAGCTCCTCAGTTTTCAGGGAGCAGTGAGGCCCCGCTACCTGCTTCCTCCGACTCTAGCTGGCTTCCTTGTTTCCTTCTTTCCTTTTTCCCTTGGATGAACTATAAGATCCTTGACTTGACTGGCCATGATGCTCTTGGAAGGAACAAGTAGCAACACCTACCTGGCTGGCCCTGACTTGTTTGGACTGCCAGGCTTTTCCCAGTATGCCCATCAGGAAGCAGGACTGGTGTTCAAGCCAATTCTAGATTGAGCCCATATAATTTATGGTGCCTGGGCACTGAGGGATAAAAACCAGTGGGGTCGGGGCTCTGTCCTTTGGGAGCTCCAGCCTTGAGGGAGGCCTGGGGCTATGACATGTGTTTGTGGGGAGAAAATGGACATGGTAGGAGGGGAAAGGGAGATGGGCAAGAGGCCTGAGAAAGCAGCCCCTAGAACTCCTAGGGTTCACCAAGGCAGACCCAGTTTTCACCCATATTTCCCTTGAAAGTGTCTACCAATTAGCTCTAGGGACACTAATGTGGGCTCTAGGATTCTGATAACAGAGGGGTTACTCCCTCAGCCGCCATTCTCTGCCTGGTCTGTGCAGATATGGGCTGCTTGAAGCCAGGCTGGCTGAAGGCTAATGGTCACTGTTGCCTGGCTCTTTCCTTCCCTTTGGGAAGTTGGATTGGACATAGTAGAGCCCAGCAGCCTTATTCAGCCTGGTTTTGAGATGGGCTCCCTTCCCCACTGGCCCACCTACCTGAATTTCTGGACCTGACTTCTGTCTTCTCTCTTGCTTGCTACCTACTTGACACTGCCTGCATTTGGCCTTGCTTGGGAAAGGGCTGTGGAGTTAAACCAAATTGCACTGAGACCCCCACAGGCAGGTTTAGCTGTTCCCACCCCCAACTCTCCTCTAAACCTCCAGAAAGAACAACTAGCGTCTTAGTGTAGGCAGAGGGCCATTTGTCATCAATCTCTGGTAAGAGGTTTAAGTATCAGAAGATGAATGGCCTGTGGTCTGTAGCACCCCTCCCCTCGGGTTGCTGGTGACAGCTGGAGGGGAGGAGAGTGGGGATGGACCCAGAACAAATTGGCAGGTGTTCCTGTAGGCCCAAAGCTGGGAAACAGAGGTCTCAGGAGAGAACTCAGTGGGTGGTCTACTCTGACCCTACTCTGCCACATGAGCTCTTTAAAGAAATGGGTGCAGACCTTGCCTGCCCAGAATAGTGAGTACAGAATCTGTTCATACCCAAAGACTAGAACCAGACTCAATGGCAGGATAGGGACCCAGCTATAGGTCAGGGGAAGCAGACCTGGACTAATGGTTCTGGGAGATGGAACCCTCAAATTGAGAGGCCTGCTGTTCCTGAAGAATGGTACCAGGGCCCACATCAAGCCTTCCTCCCTTCCTTGAGAAAGAGGGCAAGACCCAGAAGACCAGAGTCAGAGAGAACTCATGAGAAAAGTGGAGATCAGGGAGGAAGCTGCAGGGCCAGGGCAGGAGAATGTAAAGATGGGATTAATACAGGGCCTGTGGCCTTAGAGATGACAGCTTTCCTTCGTTGGGGACCTAAGGCCAAGGGAAGGCCCCTGGAGGCTGTTGGGGTCTGGCCAGAGAAGGCTGGGAAATGGTTTGCCCTAGGAATCTGGAGGCAAGGAGCAAGCAACAGGCATTTCAGTGCCAGGAGCCTGGTCTGGGACCCTGTCACCTCCTGGCCTCTGCCTTTTGGTTGCATTTATTATCTTTCAGCCTTGGGTCATTGATGCTTATTTTGAAGACTCCTGCTTATGTTTCATGGGGTTCAGGGGAGGGACTGACTTGGAAACTGGGGGATCCAGGGCCAGGCCTAGGGTAAGGGGGAAGGAACTGGTGCTGGGGAGCTCACCACTCTCTCCTTGTAGACGATGTACTTCAACCACTTGAAGTCCTGCCACTTGAAGCCAGCGAGGACAAAGAGAGAGTCACGCTCATACTGTTCAGGTCGCTGCATGGCGCCCTCAGGGTAGGTGATGCGCAATGTTGTTTTGCTGCCCACGTCCTTTTCGAAGCCCTTCACTGGTGCTGAGTTCAGTCTACAGAGAATAGGCTCAATCAGAGCCTGCCTTGGGCCTATGTTTGGGGAAGCGCTGTGACCCCCTTATAACCCAGGTGCAGAGAATAGGGAGTTCACATCTGGTGTCACCTAGTTGTCTATTTCAAAACCCTCCAACCAAGCATTCTTGAGGCTTCTGTTGACCTCAAGCCCAAGTGATCAGATGGACAGAGAGTTCTCAGTGGGCTCAGGGACTGGGGTTTGGGCCAGGTCACTCAGGTGCCCATGACACTGGTGTGGGGAGCTTACCTGACTACGATGTCATAGTCATCAATTCGTGATCCCAGAGACTTGTTGGCAAGGACACCTCCATTGCCCACAATGATGCAGCGACGGCAGCGGAGGCTGAGGAGAAAGAGGTGGAGGCCTGTGGAGAGCTGTCTCCCAGACCTCTTTCCTTCTGTCTCTTTGGCCCTTGACCTATACCATCTGCCAGAACCACATTGGGATAGAGGAAGACAAAAGGGGTCTTGGCAGTATTTCTTTCTTTTTTAAAAAAATTATTTTATTATTTTAGTTATAGATGAACACAGTACCTTTATTTTATTTATTTACTTTTATGTGGTGCTGAGAATTGAACCCATTGCCTCACATGTGCTAGGTAAGTGCTCTACTGAGCTACAGCCCCAGCCTCCTGGCAGTATTTCTAAGAGTCCAAAATCATACTGTGGGAAGCTGGCCTCTGGGACTCTCCAATATCCTGAGGGAAACAGGTATAGGGGGCTTGGGGACTTGACTCAGAGATGAAGAGTGCGTGGTAAGATAGCATTCTGGGTAAAGGTTTCCAAGGGCTGGAGGGTGTTTTAGGCATCTAGAGGGTCCAGGATAAAGAAAAACAAGGACAGGGAACTAGAAAACAAGGACAGGAGTCTAGGACTCGGGGCCCCAGGACTCAGGGCTTGGCTTATTTTTAACTCAGAAGCACTCAGGCTCCCAGTAGCCACCAGAGAGTCTACTCATTCTGTTTCTGCCACCTCTGATCCTGGAGCTTCCCTGCTCCAGGATCTGTTAGCTTCATAGCCATCACTGCCTCCTGGACATGAGCCTTGCCCCTACCACCCCTCAATCTCATGGACCAGGCTGATTATGACCCCAGTATGTTCAGGTCTAAACCTCAAACCTGATGCTTGCGGATTCAGAGTCTTGTCTGAGAGGCTGACGGTTCCCAGGGATTCAAGTCCAGTGCAGTGCATCCACTTACCTGCTCCACCCACACCAGTGTGTGTACTACTGTAGGTCACATGTGCAGATATGCTGGAGAATCTGGCCATGTCCAGGAAGGCCAGCTGGACTTCAACACCTGGCATTTTCCAGGCATTTGGGGCCAGCAGACTGGACAGCAAGGGGCTCACCTGTCCAAGGCAGGAGTCAGGCGATACTCTTTGGTGACTGACAAGATGGCTTTGATCAGATTGTCTGTGGACAAAGGTAGGAGTTATTAGAGGGTCATTTACGTTCCCATAAAATGCTTGCTAATGACCCTATTGGAAAGCACAAGTTCCTGGGGTCACAGTGAAGGCAGGGGTGGGGAGAGGAAGCTATGTTGGGCCAGGTCACTACAACTTTCTCCCTGAAAAAGGAGACAGAGGCAGGGAGACAGGCAGAAATATCTCCACCAGGAGCCAGTCCTCTAACCCTAGCATGCAAGTTCTTCCCAGGACTTCTTCACCCTCCTTGGAGACTCACTGGACTTTGAGACTCTGTAGTCAGGCCCAGGACGTGTGTTCCTAGGCCAGGGCCTCGCCTGGAAGCTGAAGCATCTCAGTCTCCTCCAGAAATGGAAGTCCCTACCCAGAGTCAGAGACCATGATGTGCTTACCTCTGTGCCCCACCAAGTAGACTCCAGGAACAAATGAGAAAAGCAATGATGAGGAGCACAACCAGGAAGACACTTGCTTGTTTCTGGTACTGCCTTTTCCTCGCTTCCTCCCTCTCACACTGCCAATCTCCAACCCTGCTCTTTGTCAGGTGGCCTTTCTTTAACCTCTTTACTCTCTGCAGCCTGGCACCTGCCCACCCGCACTCTGCTCAGGCTGCTCTCCACAAGGACACCCGGGATCTCTGTGCTCTTAGATCCTGTGACAACTACTCAGATCTCATCTTCTTGGCCTCTTTGTTTCTGACAATGGTTTCTGCTCTCCTTCTGAACTCTGCTACATAAAAAAGTCAGATCACAGAGCTCTTAACTCTTTAAGCTTTCGTTTCCTCATCTCTAAAATGAAGATGGTAATTCCTACCATATAGAGTTGTCAGAAAGATAGAAACTAATGTACATAAAAATCTAAAGATAAATTGGGTGTTGGCCACAAAGGAAATCGCCTTAAAAATACCAAATAAGGATATAGGTATGCATAGACTAGGTTCTTGCAACTCTACTCTAAGTGGCACAAAACTGAAAAACATATTTATACAAGCATGTTTACTGCAAAACTGTAATAGCAAAACATTGGTAGCAACCTAAATGTCCAAAGGAAAATATCACATGTGGTACACGAAACATTACAGAGTAGTCAAAATAAATAAATAAAATAAAATAAACAAATCAATGACCTAGAGCAATAGGTATCCATGGAAATAAAGCTAAAAAAATTAGCAAAGAGGGGCTGGGGTTGTGGCTCAGCAGTAGAGCACTCGCCTAGCACGTGCAAGGCCCTGGGTTCAATCCTTAGCACCACATAAAAATAAATAAGTAAAATAAAGGTATTAAAAAATTAGCAAAGAAACTGGTTTGAAGAATATACACACACACAAATGTATATATAATGATATGCATATGTAAAGCTTAAAACATGCAATATCTATCTATCTATCTATACACACGTATATTTTTTCTTTTGGTATTGGGGATTGAACCCAGGGTATGTTACCCACTGAGCTACATCTCCAGTTCTTTATTTTGAGGTAGCATCTTGCTAAATTGCTATGGGTGCCCTTGAACTTCTGATTTTATAGGTGTGTGCAACCACACCTGACCAAAATCAACATATTTTAAACGGTCTTCTAAATATGTTGCATCTGAGTGTGATGGCACACCACTAACTGGCCAAGCAAGGTTAAGATGTGGATGGGCCTGGTTTTCTAGGAGGGATTCTTAAAAACAAACAAACAAACAAAAACCCATATATATGTATGTTGTAGTTGGACACAATACCTTTATTATTTTATTTATTCATTTATATGTGGTGCTGAGGATCGAACCTAGGGCTTCACACATGCTAGGGGAGTGCTCTACCACTGAGCCTCAACCTCAGCCCCTCTAGGAGGGATTCTTTATAGAAAGGGCACTCATAAGCACAGCTGCTCTCTTGCTGCTGGCTAGTGGTTCTGTATTGGTCTTCCCTGGTCTTTATAGCTGTATGATCAGTCTAGAAGTGTGGATTTAGGAGAAAAGAGCAGGCTGCTTGGCTATGTGCATCCAGAAGGAAGGAGTTCCTCGCATGGCTCCATGCCCTTGGAAGCTTAAAATCAAAGTGTCAGTTTGTCAGCATTCTTGCTGGTCACTGTCTTCTTTTTGGGTGGGATGGCTGAATAGAGGACTTAGACATTCTTGAGTTTCCTGGCCAAATGATACCACCCCTATAACAGCTGTTTTAATTCTGACCACAATCTATACAATAGTACGATACTTTCCATTTAGCTGATGAAGAAACTAAAGCATAGACTGGCTAAGTAGTGGTCCAAGGTCACAGCTTGTAAAGAGGTAGTATGGAGATCTGATGTGTCTGACTTTAAGCCCAGCTCTTTCCCACCAGACCACAAAACAGCACAGGAACTCAACTCAGAAGCAGAAGTGTTAAACCATTAAGGGTGGGAAGTCTTATTAGGAGGGAAAAGGTGTGGGGAGGTCCCTAAGTTGATGGAGGGGGTAGTTTCTGAGAGCATGGGGGGAAAGGTTAGCCACAGACAGAACAAGAATAGTTGGAAGGGAATCTAGGTCAGGGTGGAGGACATGAGGCATGGATGTTTCTGGGGGGTGGCCTCTGGTTTGCCCATCACATCTAGTATTCTATATAATGTCTGGCAACTCTCTTCTGTGATCTCACCGTATCTTGTGTTTCCCCCTGGCAGAGCCCTTCTGTCCTGCATTCTGAGTACCTGTATTTCCATTAAACTAGAATTATTTGAGGAGAGGAATGGTATCCATCTATGTCACTGTTATAGACCCAGCCCCTGGTAAAGCGGCAGGTTCTGTAAATATTCCATTAAAGAAGTATGAGAAAAGGAAGGAGGAAACAAGGTGCCGCTGAGAGCGGGATTTCTGAGGCTATAGTGCTGTCCTGAAGTATAGGCAGACAGTTAGGGAATGAGATGTTAGTGTAGGTCAGGGTTCCCAACATACCTTGACCTTTAATCCCAAAAGGCGGCACAAACTCCCGAATCCTAGCCCACTTGCGAAAGGAGTCATCCAGGAACATGGGTGCTGGCTTGGAGAACCTGGAATACAACAGGGCTTTGAGGATCACAAAAATGCAATAGGCTGGAGCACTGGTTGGCTCTTCCGTGCATCAGTCTTGGAGATGGGCCTGTGGGAAGCCACTGTCCACATTCCAGCATACCTGCCCCACCCCAGCCTATTCACTAGGTAGCTGCTGATCTTGTTGAGTGGAGCCTGAGTCTGAGGGAGCAGGCCTGATCAGTCTTTATTTGGCCAGCTGTAGGAGTGGAGGGACCAGATTTGCTGAGTGAGCTTAATGTCTCAGAGCTGGAAGCTCCCTGGAAGGTTATCCACGCATCCATCTACAGTCACTGCTGCCCACTCTGTTCCTGCAGTCTGGGAACATGGGGATAAGAGGCTGTCCAGTCAGCAGAAAAATATCCAAAAGTACAGCCAGCGCAAGGAGACAAGAATTTTAGAGAAGATTCTGGGAGGTAGACCACCCAGGGTGAAGAAGAAAGCAAAGCAGGGTAAAAGTTATAAGAGATAGAAGTTTGGTAGGAAACAGAAAAAGCAAAGTCCTGTGATTAGGATGCAGGGCTGATAGGTGAGTTTTCAGATTAGAAGGGACAGAAATGAATTTTTTTTTTTTTTTAAGGGTCAAGGATTAAACCCAAGGCCTTGCTCATGCTAAACAAGTACTCTGCCACTGAGCTAAACCCCCAACCCCTGGAGTACATTTTTTGATGGAGAGAAGGAAAGAGCTCCAAGTTTAAGGGGAGAGGTTCATTTTGGCCTAGAGGAGAAATAGGAGGGGTAGGGTGAGAGAGGAGAGAGAAATCAAATGTCACTGTTCTTGGGCAGGGCAGGCTGCAATCTTGGGAAGATGGGATGAGGTCTGCAGAGATGCAAAGGGAAATGAGGCACAGAGGTAAAGGCACAGGAGAAGTCAACCTCTTTCAAGATGCTTGGAGAACTGCACTGTACATGGACTCTAACTTGGGCACTCCAGCCCAGATGATGGCCAATTCCAGTGACTTACTGTGTGCTGACAGTCTTGCTGTGGGGGCTACTTAGGGCCTTTCTGACTAAGCCTAGGTCTTAGTGGTTCTGCCCTTACTCTAACTCAACCTGAATCAGCCTGTTGAATAACAGGAAGCCCCAAAACTAGAATCTGCCTCTCCTAACATAAGCATCTATTTCTTATCCCCATCATCACTACCACCATGATACCCATGTCCCAGGAGGAACAGGATCAGTGATTACTCAGGTCTTATTTATTAGAAACTTTGACATGAACTTGAAAGAGGAGGAAAATGTTCAGTCCTGCTCCCTCCCCCACTGCTTATTGCTAAGAGATGTCAACACTCCATAGCTCCTCAAGCTGAGAATGGCTTTCCTTTAGACTCCTGGGTGCCAGCAACTGAGTGAGTGCAATTCCCTTGTGTATGAGGACAACGCTTATTTCCTGTGCCTAGTACACAAGATCTAAGTAAATTAATATGCTTGAGGTTTCACCAGAGGCACTGAGGATCCTGGCCAGGTTGTGAGTGATATCAAAGGGAACAAAGTCCCTTGATATCCCTGCATCAAGAATTGCTCCTTTTGTGTCAGGACTGAGCTTATAAAATTTTTGTAAAGTTTCTGAGTCAAGCTTGGATAGGATTTTATCTGCTTCCCAATGTGTACTGGATGTCTTATGCTAACAGAATCTCCTAAGATCTAACCAAATGATTTTGGCATATTTTTTTCCCCTTTCTTATCCACTCCCCTTTTTTCAAAGATTATTGGCAAGTATATTATGCAAAAAAAATCTTGTAGCTCAGTGGTAAGGTGGCTATATAGAATGCGTGAGGCACTGGCTCGATTCTTTTTTTTTTTTTTTTAAATTTTTTTTTAAAGAGAGTGAGAGAGAGGGGGAGAGAGAGAGAATTTTTAATATATATATATATATTTTTAGTATTTGGCGGACATAACATCTTTGTTTGTATGTGGTGCTGAGAATCGAACCCAGGCTGCATGCATGCCAGGCAAGCGCGCTACCGCTTGAGCCACATCCCCAGCCCACTGGCTCGATTCTTAGCACTACATATAAATAAATAAAATAAAGGTTCATCAACAACTAAAAAAATTATATTAAAAAAATCTTATTTTTTGGTAACCTATAATGTGTGTTATTTTTGAAAAACCACAGGTAAACGCGCATGCGCGCGCGCGCACACACAGAGACATCTATAACCCTATAACACAGAAGCAACCTTGGTATACATTCACACATATTTTCTGTTCCCATCACTTTGTAGCCTGATGTTCTCCTAATATAAAGACTGTATCAAACAACAAAAACTATAAGCTGCTGGAAATGCGATATGTATCAACCCTAAAAATTGACATGTAAAGGATGGATAAATGAAAATGTTGCCCCAGAGCAGGAATTGCCACATTAGTAATAGCCAAAACAAGTTCAGGGACTGATCATGGAAAAAGCATTAAATAGGACTAATAACGCCCCGAGAACCTCTGCCCTTAGTGTGTAAACTATTCCTTTTATGACCTGTTTTGAGACACTGGCCACTTCACCTCATTCTTTTGTCAGGACTTCATGTTTTAAGCGCTTATTTTGTAGCCTCTTTTTTATATCCCTTGAAAGACTGGGTCAGCCCTTCTCTGCCATTTCCTTCTGCTATTTGGGTATACTCCTCTGCAAAGGGCACTCTTTTTCCTTCCTATGTATATATATTTTAAATCTCTCCCTAAACCCCAACTTCAGTGCTAAGGGCAAGTGCTCTACCATTGAGCTGCAAATCAGGTCTATTTTTTAAAAATATTTTTTAGTTGTGGACGGACATTATGCCTTTATTGATTTATTTATGTGGTGCTGAGGATTGAACCCAGTGCCTCACACATGGTAGGCGAGCGCTCTACCACTGATCCACAACCACAGCCCCTCAGGCCTATTTTTAAAGCTTTCTATTAGGAAAAATTTCACATATCAAAAATAGAAAAAAACAGTACAGTGAACTCCCCATGGACCTACTGCCCTGATTCAGCAACTATTAATGATGGTCTATTTTGTTTCTCTTATATCCCACCCACTTTCTATGTATTAGTTTAAAAATCCCACTGCACTCTGTATACTGGTGGTTTATTATGTGATATCATTCATAAAATATTCTAGCATTAATTTTTAAAAGACAGATACCTTAAAGACCAACCACACCTAATAATTACTCTTAAAAGGATTATCACATCTAAAAAAATTAACTATAATTTGTTAATATCAACAAATATCCAGTTTTCAGATTTCTTCTAATGCACCATTAGTGTTTGTTGGTATTGCTGTTGCTTTTCTAACAGTTGGTTTGATTAGATCAGAATGGAAGCAGAGTCCACACACAGTATTTAGCTGATTTCTATATCTCTTAAATCCATAGGTTTCCTCCTTTCTTCTTTTTCCTTATAACTTGTTGGTGAAGAAAACAGGTTGTTCTATAGGGTTCCCCACTCTAACCCACATTTTCCCAATTGCATTCAGATGTTGAACACATTCCTCATCCCCTGCATTCTGCATACTGGTGGTTAGAGTTAGAGCTAGTAAGAGTCGAGTGCAATCTTTTGGCAAGAAGACATATAATAGACAGTTTTTGTGAAACACATGGTTGCTTCCCTGTGGTGTTAAGACTGTCACTGGGTTACAGCATTCCAGGCTGGAGCTCATAAAATTCCAGCCCCTTTGCACGGAAAGCCTTTAGCAGCCACTGAAGCTGCCTACATGCACCCTGCTTTAGGAGATGCTAGGATATTTGTGTAAACTTTCATAAATTTCTATGACCTTTCTCTCAGCTGCTTGGTTATCCTAAAGAACTGGTCATCCAAAAAAGATTTTGAGATAAATGCTTGATTTTTTCCTTTTATTTACCAATTTTCAGGACAACGAACTGATTCTTTAGCATTCTCCAAAGATGATGATAATTTCTTTTCCCTTTTAATCATTGAACATTTTGGTTGGGCGTGGTGGTGGCACACGCCTATAATCCCAGCAGCTCAGGAGGTTAAGACAGGAGGATCACAAATTCAAAGCCGGCCTCAGCAAAAGTGAGATGCTAACTCAGTAAGATCCTAATTCTAAATTAAATACATAAAAGGGCTGGGGATGTGGCTCAGGGGTTGAGTGTCCCTGAGTTCAAGCCCTAAAAAAAAAAAAAAAAAAAAAAGTATACATTTTAACATATTTGATATATGCCAATCTATTGTGATCGTTATCATTATTATTATTATTATTTATTTATTTTTTTGTAGTGCTGAGGATCAAATCTATAGCCTTGTGCAAGTGCTCTACCACTGAGCTCTACTCTAGTCTTGTTATTCTTCTTGATGTTCAGAGTATTTGGTCTTTGGCCAGTGAAGCCTTTTCACCTTGTCTCCTTGATCCTTTGGTCATGCTCTAATACTTGAAAAGATGCTATAAGCTTACCTGGTACATTTCTTGCCCCAACCTGGAATCAGTCATTTTCCCAAAGAGCTAGAAATGGTATTGAGAGACCACCACCTGTGTGGCTAAGGAATTCTCATACTGCTATGGGTTAGTCATTGTTTTCCAGATGGACCAAACTGGGAAAAAACCAAAACCATTTATATTGGTATTCTCAATTCAAATTTAAGTTTAATAAGATTTGTACTTTTAAATAGCTTTATTAAGATATAATTCACAGCATAAAATTCAAGTTTACTTAAACTTTTTTTTTTTTTTGGTACCAGGATTAAACTCAGGGGTACTTGACCACTGAGCCACATACCTAGCCCTATTTTGAATTTTACTCAAGAGACAGGGTCTCACTGAGTTGCCCAGTGCCTCGCTTTTGCTGAGGCTGGCTTTGAACTCAAGATCCTCCTGCCTTAATCTCCGAGCCACTCCAGGGATTACAGGTGTGTGCCACTGCACCTGACTGACTTAACATTTTTTGATTTTATAATTGTATCTTTTTCTTAAGCTGATATCCCTGTTTCTAGTGACATTATGATAATTACTTAATTGCTTTATCCTAACATATACCTGTAGAAAATATATGATAGTTTCAGAATATCAGTATTATTACTCACACTTCTTTATTAAAAACAATTAAGGTGGGGCTGGGGATGTGGCTCAAGTGGTAGCGCGCTTGCCTGGCAAGTGTGCGGCCTGGGTTCGATCCTCAGCACCACATACAAACAAAGATGTTGTGTCCGCCGAAAACTGAAAAATAAATATTAAAAATTCTCTCTCTCTCTCTCTCCCCCTCCCTCCCTCCCTCTCTCTTTAAAAAAAAAAATTAAAAAAAAAACAATTAAGGTTTCTTTGTAGTTGTTTTTGCCTTCGGTCCTCTGTATCCCACTATATGCATAGACAAATTACTTTGGTTTTGCCATCTGAAATAATTTTGCTGAGTTTAATTCATCATTAATATATAGTTGGGTTCATCTGTTTCTTTTGCATTTGCTTTTTAGGGCTGCTTTCTCCTCATTTAAGATTTACATAGTTCCCAAATTAAATTCACAAAACAAAACATATTCAGAGAAATCTAGCTTTCATCTCTGTGTCTATCTCTTGTTAAAATGCTATCTCTTAATGGTATTTATTTTTATTAGCTTTCATTTTATTCTTCTTTTGATTTTTGATAAAAGCAAATAAATAATACCTAGATATGTGTATATGTAGACATTCTTATTTCTTTCTTTTTTTTTCTTTTTGGTACTAGGGATTGAACCCAGGGGTGCTTTACCATTGAGCTACATCCCTATCCCTTTTCATTTTTTTTTAATTTTTAATTTTTTAGTTGTAGTTGGACACAATACCTTTATTTTATTTGTTTATTTTTATGTGGTGCTGAGGATCGAACCCAGTGCTTCACATGTGCTAGGCAAGCGCTCTGTCACTGAGCCACAACCATAGCCTTTGCCAATGTATTTGTAAAAGAGATTCCTAGAAGTATTTGCTGGATCAAAAGGAAAATTCATATATGGAATTTTCTCTGTATTGCCAAAGTCCCCTCCACAGAGATTGTACCATTTTCAAATACCCACAAGCCATGTGTGAAAGTGCCGCTCCCTCAACAGTCTCATTGTCAGAGCACACTGTCTAACACTCCTATTCTACTGATCTGATGGGAAAAAAAATAGCATCTCAGCCGGGTGCGGTGGCATACAACTGTAATCCCAGTGGCTCAGGAAGTTGAGGCAGGAGGATTTTGAGTTCAAAGCCAGCCTCAGCAATTTAGTGAGGCACTAAGCAACACAGTGAGACCCTGTTTCTGAATAAAATACAAAACAGGGCTGGGGATGTGGCTCAGTGGTAGAAGTGCCCCTAAGTTCAATCCTGGGGACCAAAAAAAAAAAAAAAAAAAAAAAAAAGAGCATCTCACCAGAGTGTTAATGCTTTACCACTGAGCTACATCCTCAGTCCTTTTATTATTTTGAAACAGGGCCTTGCTAAGTTGCTGAGGGTCTTGCTAAATTGCTGAGGGTGGCTTTAAACTTGCAATTATTTTGCTTCAGCCTCCCAAACTATTGGTGTTATAGGTATGAACCACTGTGCCAGCTATTGTTTTATTTATTTGTTGGTATTGGGGACTGAACCCAGAGGTGCTTAACCACTGAGTCACATCCCTAATCCAATTTTTTAAAATTTTTGAGACAGGGCCTCACTAAATTGCTGAGGCTGGCTTTGAACTTGCCATCTTCCTGCCTCAGCTTCCTGAGTTGCTGGGATTATAGGTGTGTCCCACTGTGCCCAGCTGCTGTTGATTTTGAGAGGGGTCTTGCTATGCTACTCAGACTGGTTGTAAACTCATGGGCTGAACCAATCTTCTTGCCTCAGCCTCCAGAGTAGGTGGGAGTATAACCATGCACCACTGTACCTGGCTGGCATTTTTTTAAAATTACAAATTAAATTAATAATTGTTTCATATATGCAAGGGCCATTTGCAGTTTTCAGTGAACTTCGTTCAGATCTCTTGCTGATTTTTCTATAGAATATTAGTTGTTTTTTTTATCTTTTTTTTGAAGCTTTTTATATATTAAATATATAAGCCCTCTGGGATATAATTTATATTTCTTCCTGTTTGTTTTATTTACTTGGCTTGTGGTATTTTCTTTTTTCTCTTTAGCAATAGATTTTTTTAAAAAATGTAGTCAAATATATCAATCATATCCCTTATTACTTATGGATTTGGGGTCTTAGGCAAGGTTTCCTCATCCCCATCTCACAGGGAAATTCATCCATACTTTTTTTCCAGGATGTCTTCATTTTATTACATTTAAATCTGTGAGCCATTTTGGTTGTATAAAGATTAGATCCAATTTCATCTATTTCCATATGACTAGCAAAGGACTCTGTTTTAGAACTATTCTGTGTGTGGCTCTTCACATTTTCTTAGGCAATTTTCATGTTTTTCCAGGTTTTCCTTCCTTGCACCCTTGACTATAGCTGAAGGATTCAGGAAGTTCTCTACTGTGTCCTTGTTTCACCTTGTGCGGAGCTCTGTCCTCCTCTTCCTTCTCCTTCTCTGGCCACCGACAAGTTTTCATGGCTATGGGGATCAGGTTTAGGATGTGAGCAAGCACCTGGAATATGCTATATTCTTTGTTATCCTACAACTCCCAACATGAACAGTAGAGAACCCTGAAAGGTGTACCAGTCTCGGCCAGTACCATGGCCTCCCCAGCACATCCTCCCTCCATTACCACCACCCACCATTACCTTTTTATCTATCTTCACCAGGTTTTTAAGAAGCCATCTGCCAACTCTGCCATGTTCACTGAAGATTTCAGCACCTGTCTTATCTTCCATACAAACCCATTTCTTGCGCACTCAGAAATTTCAACATCATAAGGTTCTGGCTCACAGATAACCTACTTGACTTCAGTCACTCTCATCTCCATTCCAAGTCAGCTACTCAATTCTACCATCACATTCTGGAACTTTTCATCACTTCAAAAATATTTATTTCCAATTACTCTCTGAATAAGAATTCCTAACATTCCATTTCTTTCTCTCCTTTGCTTTTGCCATTCCTAAGCCCCTTGGCTCCCACCCATACCTCTAGTCTACTATCTCTCTTGCCTAGAGCCCATCCATCTCTTCTGTCTTCCTCCCACAGGACCAAGTATCCCCTGGTTCCTTGACTTTTTGGACCACTCGTTAGGCAAACCCAACTAGACATTAATGAGCTTTCTCTAATCCTACACTTTTGCACATTTTATAGTTGAGGTGCTTTGAAAACACACATGAATGGACATGTGTGCTCACACATACACAGAGATACCACCTGGGCCTTCACATTTGCTCAGCAGCTATTCCAAACACTGTTCACTCCTCATACACTCTCTGTCGTCTTCCAAACTTCTCTAAGCAGACATCTCTTCTCCCACCCACTTCACAGAGAAAACCAAGACCATCCAAGGGGAACTCTCTCAGCTTCTTGCTTCCTTAAATGCAAATCTTTTAGCTCCTTTCTCTATCCTTAAACTTGGCTTCCTTATATCTGTACCACCAAAGCTCATCATTCCATCACGCCTTGGACCTCATCCCTACTTGCTTTTCCTAAGCATATAAACTCTCTCCCACATGAAAGCAAACTCAGCAAACTTTGCTGACCATGTACTCCCCTGAGCTCTAAATCTCTCTTTCCATTCCTTCATAGCCAAACTTCTAGAAAGAACAGTGGATATTCTGTCTCCTTTCCTCATTTCCTACTCATTTCTCAATCTAATGCAATCTGGATTTTCCTCCTGAGATTACTACTCTCTTGGGAATGCACCATTTATAGATCCCTGAACATGGTGTCTTCATGCATTTACCAGGCAGCCTCTCTGCCTGGCACATCTGCCTCTGCTCTACTCCTCAACCTCCTTTCCTCTCTATTTGCCTGGAAAACTCACTCTTATTCTTTAAGTTCTAATGCTACTTCCTCTGGAAAGCCTTCCTTGGCTTCCCAGGTAGATTTGTACTCTTCTGCTAATGTTCCCTCTGCACTTTGTTCAGATCCTGGGAGGTGGCTCAGTGCCTGCCCAGGGCCATAAACAACAGGAAATGTGGGGGCGGGTGATAGTAAAGGTTGTGTGTGTGTGTGTGTGTGTGTGTGTGTTCTGCAGGTGGCTCGGGCTAAGCCTCACACTATACCTGGAACAGAATCCAGGAGCTTCTCTCTTGACCAATATGTCAGTTGCGGGAGCCTGGTCAAGGCAGTGGCCTTTAAGGTATAGAATGATGGGTCAGGCTAGTGGGGTATGAAGGACACCTGACCTGCTTGCCCTGACCAAGGGGGTAGCAGGGCAGGGTGGGCAGGGTGCGGCAGGCTCCAGCAGACAGGCCCCAGCCCGCCAGCCCTGCCAGAGTTGCTGCACGCGAGGTGGCCTCAGGATCGGGTTTCAGCAGGGTGTGGGGGTGCGTGAGAAGGCACAGGGGAAGGAGGAGGCGGAAATTACACTGGAACCTGCTAGTCTTTTCTCTTTAGATCTTCGAGCCTAATAGTTTGAAGGCTTGGGGCCTTAAGAGAGCACATGCTGGGGGATGATCGGATTCCTGTACCTCTCATAACAAGTCTGTGACTCCAGGATCTACAAGGCTGCTCTGCCCCCAGTCCTGAAGACTAAGACAGGATTATGAGTAGGCATAGGGGGCAGTGTGACCATCCAGGAAAGGGAACCTGGGACCCTCCTAAGGGTTCCTTCAGCTTACTGCATGGACCAGTCACTCAGCACGGCTGAGGTGCAGTGAAGAAGGTGAATGTCCCCAACCCTGGCTCATCAACTTAAACCACTTTCTTTTTTTTTTTTTATTAATTAATTAATTTTTTAGATATTGATGGACTTTTATTTTATTCATTTATTTATATGTGGTGCTGAGAATCGAGCCCAGGGCCTCACACATGCTGGGCAAGTGCTCTACCACTGAGCCACAACTCCAGCCCCAACTTAAACCATTTTCTAAGGCCCAGAATATCAAGCCTGCAGGCAAAGCTGGCTGAGTCTTTTTAGGAGTAGAGAATGGTTATATTTGGGCACCAGAAGATCCAGTATAGGGCCTTGCTCCTCATTCTTACCCTCCTGAAATGAAAAATGTGCCTCCAGGGGTAGGTTTGCTGGATTAGGGCTGCATACAGCTTCAGCTTTACATGTGTGTCTGGCAGGGTGGCCAGCCTTCTAGCCACGTCTCCCAGTATGTTTGAGGAATGCTAGCAGCCCAGGAGGCAAAGGGAAGGCAGAACACAGTAGTGGGGACTTAGGCCAGGGACCACGGCACATCGTTTGTTAGATTCAGTCACTGGCCTGAAAAGTGAGATTCACCCAATGAGATGAGAGCCAAATCCCACAGATCCACCTTCCTAGAATCTGCTCTGGGAAGTGTGTGTGTGTGTGTGTGTGTGTGTGTTGGTGGTGGTGGTGGTGGTGGTGGTGGTGGTAGGGGTAGACAAAGCAGAGGCGGCGCATGGGTTTTCTAGAATCTACGTGGTCTAGCTTGGGATGTGGCTGCTGTAGTTCCTCCAAAAAGGGTCCTGCATGGTAAGACTCTGGTATATGTTCAAGCAACCAAGGTAAACACGCTCTAAATGCCTTTCAGGCTATGCCATGCTGCCATTTCTCTTGCTCATCCCATGGGAGAACAAGAGTCTGAGAAGAATGGTGAATGTATAGGGCATATGTCCTAAGAGGAGCAGCTAAAAGCTAAAGAGACAAGCAGCAGGTGCCCACTCACAAGTACTGTTCCATGCCTGTGCAGGAAGCTCCTGGCTCTGCACTATATGTAGGATGAGATGGAGTCGGAAAAGGCAGCTCCATCCAGCAACTGCTTGCCCAATCAGTGCTAGGTCCTGTGTCAAGTGCTAGGAAGAACCTAAAGGTAAATTAATACTGGTCCTTCACTCAAGAAGCTCATGGTGGAGACAGGGAAATGACCAGAAGGAAATAGGTCTTCACAGCCTATATTTTGGAATCATAAGGGATTTAAAGGTCATGGAATATTCTGGGCATACAGGAAAGGCTTCTTGAAGATGATGATGAAACAAGTGAGCTGGGCCTTGAAAGATAAATAACTTGGGTAGGAGAATGCTGAGGAGGTATTTGAGCAGAGGGTGGCACAGACAACGCCAGACGGAAGAGAAACCCAGCAATCACCCATTCAAGGGGAGGACAGCTATTGCTGAGGCTGGCCAGGGTGCAGCAAGGACGGAGGGGCTTCTGTCTGGTCCTGCCTGCAGGGACTCTGCCCTCTAGTCCCACCTGGGAGGGTGGAGCAGTGTGTGAGGAAGGAATGAGTGGGCAAGTGCATCCTGATGGGCGTGATGCAGCAGCTGAGGCGCAGACACTGCGCGGAGGGGGGGGGGGGGGGGGGGGGGGGGGAGAAGGCTGGCCAGGGCATGTGTCAGCACTGCAGGGCTGGCCTGGCGCCCTGAGGCTGTGTCAGGACCAATTTCAAGCTGCATCATCACTGGTGACTTCAGGCACTCAGTTCATGCTCTTTCTTGCTGGCACCTTGCAGTGGATGTCTGTCTCTCACTCCTTCTGCTGCCCTGGCTTCTCATTTTTCATTCTGGATAATCCTGGTTGAGCTGACTCTACCCCACTGCTTTTGGGATGGGCACGCATCCCAGGCTAACCAACCAGCAGACCACTTCTCAGTAAGTCATGAACAGGCACCTGACATAAGTGTGAGGCATGGTTCTTCTCTCTAATTTCACATTTAGACACTGGGGGGAAGTGGGAATCCCTCTATTCTTTTAAGAGAGTAAACTACAATGATCATGTGAGCCTAGAAGAGGGATGAGCAAACTACAGCCTCCTGGCTATCTGCTCTGTGCCTACAGTGTTTCACTGGAACATGACCATGTCCACTCATTTCCACTATGACTATGGCTGCTTTCATGATATAATTGCTGAGTTGAACAGTTGTGATGGAAACTATTAGGACCACAAAACTGAAAATATCTACTGGCTGTCCTTTAAGGAAAAAAAACTTGCCATCCCCAGGCCTGGAATACTTGGGACCATCTTCTACAGCTACATGGCCAAAGCTAGCTGTAGGACAGTTAGACTCAGAGGAAAGCCCATAAGGAACAGGGAGAAAGATTCGGTGTGAACCTTAAATTCAGGTGGGCCTGAAAGTTCAGCTTCTGAGCTTAGCTGTGTAAACTCATATCTTTCCTTTTTGGCTTGAATTAGTTTGATATTGAGTTTCTACCAACAGCAATTGTTCCCTAGAGGATAAAGTTTAAGCTCTTTAGACTGGTTTACACAGTCATCTGGCTCCTGTCTACCTCTCCAGTCCTACCTAGATACCTCCATTCCTGTCCCTTTCTCAGGTCTCTGGCTTATCCAACTACTTACAGTTTCTAGAATCTGCCAGGCTCCCAACACCTCCCTGACTTCATGCTACCGTTCCCTTTGCCTAGAATTCTCTTCCCCTTCTCAGTCACGTGCTAAATTTCTGCTTACTCCATAAGCCTGACTCCAGCATCTCTACCTCCCTGAAGCCTTCCTTGAGTCACACCAAGCTGACCAAGCCTTCCAGGATGTCACTGGTTCCACCAGGCTGTGTGGCATTCCTAGCACAGAGCCAGGTGCTGGGTAAATGCCTGTGGGCTGCCAGTGGGAAGACTGGCTTGGGGTGACAGCCTCCACAGTGTGCAACTTCCAGGGTCAATCCAGGCCAATGTGCCCCTCATCTGTGGAGGTCTGGGGCTGCCTCTGTGTGGCTCCTCATGGACACTTTAATCTCCCTGCTCCAAAGGGCCAGACTTCCAGAGATGCCGCCACTGTTCACAGCCACCCCACCCCTCCTGGGTCTGAAATGCTGCCAGCTACTGCCCCTCTGTCTGCTTAGGAATTGTGGCCACATCTGTGTCCAGACAGGCTGGAGCCACACACATGACATGTATGACAGGCAGGGAGGCCTGTGCTGAAGGAGGAGAGGAGAGGCTGAGCCAGAGGCCCTCAAGGGGGCAGTGCCTGGGCTCCTGCTGACAGGCTCCCAGCGACGCTGCTGACAGCCTGTACCTAATGTGGAGGATGGAGGGGAGGAGAGAGGCGGCATGGGAGGTGCAGGAGAGAAGGGAAGCCGACAAAAGAAGCTGCTGCAAGAGGCAAACGCTCCCACCCAGAGAGTCTAATGTGGAGGATGAGGTCAGACTGCCCCCAGAGGCCATGTAACCTAAGGGCCCACCATCCATCTCTCCAAGAGGCACCAAGTCCCAGCTTATACCAGGCATTGTGCTAGTCCTGGGGACTATGACAATAAAGAATTCAGTCCCTGCCTTTGTGGATAATGGGTGAGGCAGCCAAGTAGAGGCAGTTGTGAAATAAGTGATAAACATACAATAACAACACAGTAACAGCAGTGAATAGTTTCCGAGCTCTTGCAGTGTCCCAGGCACTGTGCTAATGATCTGTGTGCATTATCTTATTTAATCCTTGCAATGACCTCATGGATCAGCACTATTTATAGCCACATTCTTATTTACCACATTGCTTTTGGGAATACACGAAAGTCACTAGCCCCTTAGGGAAACACTATCAGGGGCAGAGAGGACAGAACCAGAACTGCAGGGTTGAGGAGGGAGAGGGTAGAGATGGAATGGAGGCTGGAGAGGAAAGTGGGTGGGGAAGTACAGCGCATGTCTGTATCAACAGGAAGGAGACCAGCAGAGAAGGGAGAGGGGTGCAGGAGAAAGAGGAGGGGAGGCACACAGGGGCAGGACACCTTTTCCCTGGAAGCAGCAAGGAGGGTGTTCTCTGGCACACTGCTAGGGTTGGGGATTTGGGGAGTGTGGGGCAGGGTGTGGACTGCAGTGATCTATGGATGGAAAGGACTGGAACAGTCCCATGGCAAGTCAACCAGGACAGGAGCAGGAGCAGTCCACAGTTGGGGACCATGAAGCCACAGTAGTGTATCACTAGGGGTCATCCCAAGCAGCCCGGAAACACATGCAGAGAAAGATGTTAGAAGGATTCAAACTGAGTGTGGGCACTCCTGCAGCAGGTTTGCTGGAAGGATGGACAGGGAGGAAATATCAGCGGTTCATAGGACCATGGCACAGGCACAAGGGTTCTGGCTAAGGCAGAGGAAGGCAATGCTGGGCTAATGCAGCGGATCGAGCCCAGTCCTAGGAGCCATTCTTTTTTCTTTTTTACTCTCAGTTGCCCAGATCCTCACATTCCACAAAGAGAAATAACAATTTTACAAATGAATCTCTCTCTTGCCAACTGGATGGTATCCCTTGAAGTCACTCTAGATTCATCTCTTTTTCTTGGCTGCCTTTCATCAGCAAGTCCTGTTGGTACAACTGCTAAACATTCTAAATTCACCCACTTACCTCTCTCCATCTGCTACTGTCCAAGTTCAATTTGTGACTTCTTGGCTCCTGTAGTTGTCAATGGACAGTTCTTGCCCATCTCTCTGGTCAGAATGACATTCCTAAATCAACAACCACATCACACCATTCCTCTGACTAGAACTTTCCTGCTGCATCTGAATAAAACCAACCACAGGCTACAGGGTCTTGTCCCCACCTACCTCTCACGTTCTCCTCCCTTATCTGCTACCATTCTGTCTACCCTGAAATACAACAAACTTTTCTTGTGTGTGTCTGGCTCTTTCCTAAGGCTGGCTCTTTGTTTGCATTTGGCCCTCTGTTCAAATGTCTTCTCAGAGAGGCCTTCTTTGACTCTTCCATCTAAGTGGGCTTCTTCCTCCAGTCACTCTCCATTACATCACTGTCTTTATTTTTCTCACAAGCATTTATCACTACATAAACTTATCCTGTTCATTGCTTAAGCTCTCCTATGTATACTTGTTTATTATTATATGAAAAACATAAACCCTGTGTGAACAGGGAGCCGCCTATTTTGTTCCCTGCTATGGACCCCAGCACATAGGACTGTGTCTGGCATAGTAGGTGCTAGATGAGTATTTATTAAATGAGACCAGAGACCTGTCTCCTCCCAATCTACAAAACCATCTCTATCTGCTCCACGTCCTCCTCTTTCCCTCTTGATAAATCTGAGAAAGTACCTATTCTTCCATCAAAAATCAATCTGTCCACATGTGCAATGTCTCCTGGGTCCTCCAGAGTCCTCGCAATGGCTTGCAGGCCTCGGTCTTCTCTGATCTCTTCTTGCACTACTCTCTCCTGCTCCACTCCAATATCTACACTCTACCTCCAGCTGTTTCTTCAGCTTGGAATGCTCTTCCTCCAGATATTCACTGGCTCTCTCCCTCCCTATGTCCCACCTTTATTAAGACTTCAGTCATTCTCTGGGCTAAATCAGTTCAGCAGGGATATGCCCTGACCAGCCTATTCACCACTCCAATCTGCTTTGGTCACCTGGACATACTTTCTTTTCCCCCATAGTATTTATCTTGACCTAATTTATAATTTACTGATTAGTTGCTTATTGTCCCTGTTTTTTTTCTGGTAGAATCCAAACTTCTGTGGCCATGAGATAAGGAGGTTCTCCTGGATTACTTGGGTGGGCCCTAAGTGCACCCACAAGCGTGCTGAGAAGAGACAGACAGCAGGAGGCTTTACCATACAAAGAAGGAAAGGTGACAAGGCTGCAGTGGCCAAGAGTGGAGTAACATGGCCATAGGACAAGGGATACCGGCCCCACTGGAGAAGCTGCAGAAGTTGAGAGATGGCTAATCCTCTAGAGCATGGGGTGGGGTGGAGGCACAGTCCTGCTGAACTGATTTAGCCCAGGGATACTGATTTTGGACTTCTGGTCTTTAGAATCAGAAGAAGAAGAACCTGCTACAGGAGCCTAACACATGGATGTTACTTTCTGAGCTGTATACATGGGGTTCCTGGAGAAAGGGAAGGTTTCAGTTGTGTTATTTATTTTTTTCTCTTTTCTCTTTTCCCTCTCTGCTCAGAAATGAGACAACACAACAGTGAATAAGCAGAAGCCACCTTGTCAGATGAGACTTTCTACCCAGGAGGGGCACAAGGGCAGTCATTGCTGACCCCTGTCTACTCTCACTGCCTGCAGTTCGAGGAAGAAGATGGAGAAAAGATTGAAAACTGTGACTGTCACCAGAGGGTTCAAATCCCAGACATCTAGATGCATGTACCCAACTGGTGGCTGCTAAATCTCCATCCCAAATCTAGACCCCAAGTCCTGCACTCAAGACTTATATAGCCAACTTCACCTGAGCATCTTGTCCAAGATAGCCCACTGGTGCCCAGGTTCACCAGAGTAGAAACAAGGAGCCCATTAGCTTCCCCTAAACCTATCCCTCTTCTCTTCTTTCCCCTGAAGAGCACTCAAGTCACAGAGTAAAGGGGCGACCTATCTGGCTGTTTGCTGCCTCAAGGGCATTCACTGTGGCCTAGTTGTGTCTCCCTGAATGAAAGTAGGAGGGGTGTGCCCCCTGTGCTGGCCAGGGAAGTAAGGAATCCCTGCACCCACTAGGCTGGAATCACATCACGCTCTGTGTCACTGCCCCAGGTTGGCAATGCATTAATGCAGACTGTTCTTGGGATTTCCCATGCAGGTCCCCTTTGGCTTCAGCTGGGGTCTCTTCCATAGGAAAGTACTCTAGCTGCTCTCTGCAGTCCAGGTACTCCAGCACTGTTCCTAACTTTAGGGACTTTGTGTGAGGTTGCAGGCATAGAATTTTTCTCTTGCCAAGCACCAAGTGTCAAATAGAATGGGCCAAGCTAACGATAGCTGAAAACCTCACCTGCCACAGATCTACTGTCCAGGTGCACACGGGAAACTGCCTTAAGAATTCCAGGTGCTGGGCTGGGGCTCAGTGGTGGAGCACTTGTCTAGCACATGTGAGGCACTGGGTTCGACTCTCAGCACCACATAGAAATAAAATGAACAAAATAAAGGCCTATCAACATCTAAAAAATAAAAATAAATAAATAAAAAGAGATATTGTGTCCATCTACAACTAAAAAAAAAAAAAAAAGAATTCCATCCCTGGCACAAACACAGATGCCAGCACTCCCCACTTCCGCTTTCCTCACCTCTACAAACACCCCAGCCCCACATATCCAAACACAAAAGCCCTATATTTCACTCATGAGAGTCTTTCTCTCTCTCTCTCTCTCTCTCTCTCAGTGCCAGGAATGGGACCCAGGACCTCATGTATGCTAAGCACGTGCTCTGCCACTAAACTACACCCCCAGTCACATGCCTTTAACACCACATGCCGAGTACCTAGAAGAGCACCTAGAATATTGTAAGCAATGAATGAACAGTCACAAGAATGGGCCCTGTACACAGGACAGTGGCCTGTCACAGCCATAAACTATGGGCTGAAACACTAAGTGACCCCCAAGCTCCTCTATATCCTGCTGTAATCAGGACTATCCAGTCAACCCACTGGGAGGAGGACGGGAGGCTTGTACAGGTCATTCTAGGCACACGACACCTCCCCAAGACCCGGCACTGCCAATCCAGGTAGAGTAAAGGGTCGCGGAGACAAGCAAGTCCCCATTCCTTTGTATTTTTCTCTAGTCTTCCCTCTTCTGCAGTTTTCTTTTCTATCTTGCTCCTTTGCCTGCTTCTGCACTAGAGCATGAGCTCCATGAAGGCAGGGACATTTGTCACTCACTGCTCTCCCACCAGTACCTCAAGCAGAACCTGTCACTTAACAGGTGTTGTTCGCTGAACACCTGTTGAATGAATGACTGTAAAGGGCTAAGAACGCCTCCTGCCTCCTGGATTATTGTGAAGATGCACTGAGATAAAGCATGGGAAGTTCTTGGCACACCGTGTTGCTCAATAACTGTCAGCTTCCTTCACCTCCCTTCCTCCCCTCCCAGTTTTGGTATCAGCCATGCCCTCCTTCTCCCTCAGGGAGTGCCAGGTCAGCGGCAGGGCTGATGGAGGAACCGCCTCACCAGAGGCCCTAGTGGAACTTCCTCAGCCACAGGCAGGCTTGTACTGCTCCACACATCCATCTCTATGGGTAGGTGTGAGCCACTTTGCTCTAACTCAGGAATCTGGAGGCTCCAAAAGTCTTGTCCTCACAACAGATCTTTGAGCCAAAGGCTCAGGAACTGTTGTCCTTATAATCCCACCCACAGCAAAGGTTTACATAGCAACACTGCCTGGCTGTACCCCAACCCCTTTCTCCAGAGTTCTCTGCCTGCCATGTATACTGGCCACCTTGTTCCAAAGAGGCCTGAGGGCTCCACTCACCAGAGGCTGCTACTGTCCCCACGTATAGGGAGGGTCTTGGGAACAACTATCCCTGGTCAGATGCTCACCTGGCTGATGCACTCTGGTCATGGCTGCACCCTTCTGGAAAGAACTGAGTCCTGTTCCAATTCTAGCCCCTAGCACCTTTCTCCTCACTTTAGGAACAGAGGCTGTTTCCCATACAAGAATCCCCTAGAAGCACAATCAATCTGACTAAGATTTCTGGTCTGGAGAATCTCTGTCCCTATACTTGGATGACTAACCTTGCTGGACACAACCTACATAGGCACACAGACTGCCGTCACAACAGACTCATGGTCTTCTCTTGCCTGCTCTGCTGCTTGGCATTGGCAGTCTTTGGGGTTGTCCCTGAAAGCAATCTCTTCCATTCTCCACAGCATCCCTTACAAATACCCTCCATTCCTCTCACACATGGATGTGGCTCCAGAGCAGAGCCACCTAGCCAGGCTTGGTCAAGGCCCCTGGAGTCCATCACACATGCCAAGCAGGACAGGGATGGGGCTTAGCAGCAGTATGTCAAGAAATTCTTACAGTCAGTGTGACAGGACAACTATAAAAGTAGTGTCTTTTGAGTGTCAGTCATTATGAGGAGCACCAGAAATGGGGAAATATTTCTTCTATCTTCTCTGTCAGAACACCCCAGAGCAAGCACATGTTCTATTCTGGGTATCTTCTAAAGGGAACAATAATACAACAGAATTGACCCAGAGAAGGGACCACTGAGTTAGGGAGGAAATGATACCTCATGACAGCAAAGATGCCTGGCTAGAGACTTGGGTCACACAACCACCAGCTTCAAATCCCTGGACAGCTCATGTGGAAGAGTATTTGCTCTGTGTGGCTCTGGCACGCACAGCAAAAAGCACAGAGAAAAGTTACAGAAAAGCAGGACTTGGCACTTTAAAAACTCTCCAGTTACTCAGTAATAATAATCTCAAAATAGATGGGCTACTTCTGTAGGTCCAGTGCCCAACTACTGGGAAGGGGGATGGACTAGGTAACCGCCATAATTCTGGGACACAGGGCCTCTAGACCTACCAATCCCAGGAAGTGGTTGGAGTCATCCTGTCCTTGGGCTCACCCTGGGCTGAAGACAGGCCCAAAGTGGCAGCAGGTCCAGCCTCAACTTCATGGTCTAGGCCATGGAGATAGTCACTCAGTGCTAGTGTCCAGGAACTTTCTGGTAGGGGTGTCTACAGTTTGGATAAGTTGTTTTCTCTCTTTAAAAGGAAAAGCTCTGGGAAGGGGGAGGTTGTGGGAGACTATTTCCATCTTGAGTGTCTACTCCAAAGCTCTGGTGTTTTGCCAGGATTCAAGCATGGTATACACAACTCTGTTAAAAATAACTCCTTGATTGAAGAGAAGGCGTGGGAGAGAGGGGGACAGCCAGGCGACTCTGCTAGAGGGTGGGCAAGGAGAGGGGACTTGTACCCACAGACCCTGGGAAGGGTTTTATTCCAGAAGAGTTATGTAGACTCAAAGAGCCAGGGAAATATGATCCGTGACTACTTCTTCCCAGGAAAAATAGTCCAGTAAGTGCCCTGTTTTGGTTTTGCACAGGATGTAAACAGGCTGCTGGTTTCAAGGGTTCTCCCAGGACTGAGTCTGCCATTTTTCAGTCCCAAGTGCCAGTCTATGGGACTAGGATGGAAAAGAAGACAAGGAACAGGAAGCCAAGAAAGGCCAATAATGTCAAAAGCCAAGAGAGGTCAAAGACACATAAAAGTCTACTGGATTTAGCTCTTGGGTGGTTCTTAGGATTTATATGTGAGGGCTTCCAGACTTTTCCTTCCATAAACAGGCATTTAACATAAATGGATTTATCTTATATGACCTGTTCCATAACTTTTAAAAAGTTTAACTATAAATGTAGAGTCATGTCAATAAATATGGTCTGACAACATCATTTTTCATGATTATATACTATTTTATCATTTGGACACATTATATTAATCATTCTTGGCTGGGAGACCCGCTGTTTGCAATTTTTTTGCTATTATAAGGCATATTATAATTAATAATTATATATAGATATGATTATTACTTATGTTAAACATGTATAAGTAGATTGTTAGATCAAATGAAACCCACATTTAATATTTTATTATAAGACTGACTATGTTGCCTTCCATTCTTTCAGAAAGAACAAAATTTCATTCTCTCCTGATTTTCCACAGGCTCTGCCCATTCTTTCCCACTTTACTCCATCATTTCTCCTTCCTAATCACTCCTTCTTTGTTGCTACTCCATTTTCTTCTTACAAAATTTACCAACTCAAATCCTTCAAGAGCCAAGAAAGTACTGTATATATGTGAATTGGGCCAGAGGTAAGACAACAACAATTGGTGGGATTACAGCAAGCTAGAGCCACACATTGCCTAACAGGATTCACATTATTTTAAAACACTGTGCTGGCCACACAAAGCATGACTGCAGGAAGGCTTAACTTTTAAACTGTCAGTTTTGGGACTTGGTCTACATTCTTCCTACACTACCCCCACTGCCCAGACTTCATCTCTATGCTAGTAACTCTCACAGCATCATCTCTGGCTCCAACCGCCTCCCTTGAAACTCCAGGCCCACATGTGCATCTCTCCTTAAGTGTCCCAGAGTCATCTCAATTTATTGTGTCTACAACCAAATTCATGATTCCGCCCTTTCCTCCTCCTGCTAAAAGCCAGAGATCTAAACAGAAATAACCGCATTTCTTCTTGGATTTCTATCTCAATGAGTAGTACCCTCATTTTTTCTCTCCTAAACTATGGGGTTGTGGGGAAGATAATGATACTTCCAGAGTAGGTCAGGAGACCAGAAAAAGATGCAGCCCTTTGGGTCTGGTTGTGTGTGGCCTTGAGGGGCCCATGAGTACCTCAGGTCCACAGACCCATTATTTGGAGGAGCTATGGGCAAGGTGCATCCCAGACACTGACGGCACTCACCCCTCCCAAATTAAAAGCAAAAACAAAGCAAGAAAAGGTTTCACCTAAATGATGGTGAGATACCAGCCACTAATGAACCAACAAAAGGCGTGTCTCTGGCTTTTTAATGCTGGAAGCAGATGATTAGAATGAAGGTCAAAAGATCCTAAAATCATGGCAGAAGAGGAGTGAGCCCAGAAATTCACTTCAGGGAAAAAGCCTCTGGCCCTCAGGTGTCTCCTTTCTGGCATTCATGGCATCTTATGCTTCTTTCCTCTACCATCATGTCAACATAGTATTTTTGTCTTCATGTTTGATTCCCCTTCTAGCCTGAAATTCTAAGGTAGAGAATTATTATTATTTTTCATCGTTAGTGCCCAGCATGGTATAAAATAAATAATGGGAAAAGGGGAGGGAATGAAGTCAGGGTAAATAGGTTTCACTTTGAAAGGTTTGGTGACAAGAAGAGACAAACTCAATAATTCAGTGCAATATCACCAAAAAAGTCTCTTACTATGTCAGGGATGTGAGAAAACTGTCAAGGAGCCATCAGGCTTTGTTAACAAGAACACTGTTCATAGCAATGTTGTTTATAGCAGAAAGAACGTAGAGGGAAGGAACCCTGAAAGGTCCCTGGTGCTCACATCCCCAGGAGGATGCTCCACAGGCGCAGCACTTCAACAGCTGCCCCGACAGGTTCCCCACCCCCATCCCATAGCCTCTCTTAGGAAATGCCACCTCTGACCTGTCAGCTGCCTGAAACAGAAACTGGGAGCCTGTTTTTACTTCTCCCTCTCACTCATCCCTAACAGACCATTGATTGTTGTCCTCATCTAATATCCTGTGAGCCTATCCTTGCCCTAATCACTGACCCCAGGGTCTCCCTCCTGTAATGCTTGACCTTTTAAAAGTACCAGCGCGATGCTGCCCCTCTCTCCCTGCTTGCACACCTTAGCTGACCTCATAATATACTGCATGCTTCTCAGCATGATGGTCAAGGGCTCAGACCACCCTTGACTTTTATACTCGAAGCATGTTTGTTTCTTTTGCTGTATCTTTATACTTAATTGACAAGTATCATAGATATATTTATGGGGCACAGAGTGACATTTCAATACATGTATACAATGTGTAACAATCAGATCAGGGTAATTAACATGAAGGATCACCTCAGAGAGGCATTGTTGCCCCTCTTGACATGTAGTCCAAGGGCGTGTTGAAGAACATCAAATCAAATTGCTTCTGCACTTCCTGTGACAGCGATTTCTGCTACAAAGGCAGCATGGACAAAGTTGCCTCAACTCTCTTGTCAAATTTCACCCCCATGGTACCTGGCCTTTACAGCCCATAAATGAAGCCCACCCCTTGTGCAGAGAGACTGTTCAGCAACTTGCTTTAGAGCAGGATGACTCACCAGGTCAATCAAGGCCATCTGTACACTTGTAAAATAGCTCTGAACATAGCAATGTTTACTCCTCTGAGGTCATTTTCCAGCTCTATAGTGAGTACAATACAAGGAATTAGCCAGGGCATTCTGGTAAGCTGCAGCAAGCAAATCTGATGACAAGAGTCTATGGACTGTGAAAAGCCACAGCTTTGTCAATCCTTAGCTCACAGTGAAGGGCAGCTACTTCCTAATGATGGAATTCGGGGGCTGTGGTAATATGGTGCAGGAACTCAACTAGAACACTGACATCATCTTGGAGGCATTCCACAGTGTACGCCATGTTTTCCCTTGCTGCCGTCACACTTAATTTACCACCAACTGCTTCAATTCCATGAAGCTCCTTTTGTAGTCCAACTATATGCAAGACACAGCAGCAAGTGTGAGGCTCCTAAACTGATGGAGCCCTAATTTCTACTGCCTTTTGTCTTCTCCCTAAGCACTGGGGACTGAACCCAGAACCTTG
Source organism: Marmota flaviventris (assembly GCF_047511675.1). Classification (NCBI taxonomy): domain Eukaryota; kingdom Metazoa; phylum Chordata; class Mammalia; order Rodentia; family Sciuridae; genus Marmota; species Marmota flaviventris. The sequence continues at coordinate 33,663,267 of NC_092507.1, read as the reverse complement.
AGCATTAGGCAAGTGCTATGATGGAGCTACATCCCCAGAGCATATTTTATTTTGAGACAGGGTCTTGCTAAGTTGCCCAAGCCAACCTTGAACTTGAGATCCTTCTGCCTCAGCTTCCTGAGTGGCTGAGATAACAGGCATGCACCACCTACTGTCTACTTTAATGAACAATCCAATTCTTGATGCAGAAGCACAACTTTCCAGAGAAGTAATCACTAACCATTTGACATCTGGGTAAACTCCAGGTCCTGAGGATGTGGAGACACACCTGTCTCCACATAGCCCTAACATTGGGGGAAGCTTGGTAGGAATAAAATATCAAAAAGAATCCAGTTTTGGTTAATGGCTCCAAGGCTCAAGGCTGCAGTCCACAGTCCTCGGTGGCTTAAAGTAAAGCAAGAGGAGACAGGACAAGGACAGGAATATCTATGGTTTTCTGTATTGATAAGGTTTGATTTTTCTTCTCTTTGTGTGTTTGCTCTATTAGTGAGTTTTGTACTTTCTTGTGCTTTCATGATGGTAGGTGTAGGGCTGGTCTAATTCTTTCAGGTTTTGCTTGTCTGCGCCCCCGCCCCCCAATGGGTTTGTGTTGCTGGGGACTGAATCCAGGGTGTGCACATACTAGGCAAACAAACACTCTACTACTGTGCTATATCCCTAGCTTTTGCTTGCCTGGAAAAGACGTCTCTTTCATGTTTGAAGGATAGTTTTGCAGGGTATAGTAGCATTATTCTTGGCAGTTTTTTTTTTTTTTTCTTTCAGGACTGAGTATATCATCTCATTCTCTCCTGACCTGTAAGGTTTCTGCAAAGAAGTCTGTTATTAGTCTAATGGGGTTCCTTTATCTGTGACCTGGCACAGATTTTCTCTTATACTTTTGACAGTTTGACTATAATATGCCACAGACAGTATCTTTTTTAGTCAAAGCTATTCAGGGTTTTTAAGCTTCTTAGATTAGTTCAAATCTTGGGAAAGATTTGGAAAGTTTTCAGCATTTATTTCATTAAAAAAAAATATGTATATATTTTGGTACCAGGGATTGAATGCAGGGGTGCTTAACCACTGAGCCACATCCCCAGCTCCTTTTTTAAATTTTATTTAAAGTCAGGGTCTCACTGAGTTGCTTAGGGCCTCACTAAATTGCTGAGGCTGGCTTTGAACTCACAATCCTGCCTCAGCCTTCCAAGCCACTGGGATTACAAGCATGTGCCACTGTGCCAGGCCATTCATTCAGTGTTTTTTTTTTTTTTTTAATGACCTTTTCTCTCTCTTCTCCTTCTGTAACACCCATAATATGAATATTTGCAATTTAATGGTGTCCCATAAGTCTTAAAGGCTTTCTTCTCTTTTTAAATTTTTCTCTTCTATTATTTTTTTTTCTTTGTTGGTTTGACTAGATTCATTCTGCTGCTGAGGCTCAAGTGTACTTTAAAATTTCACTTATTAAATTCTTTAGCTCAGGGGGCTGGGGCTGTAGCTCAGTGGTAGAGCGCTTGCCTTGCATGTGTGAGGTACTGGGTTCGATCCTCAGCACCACATAAAAATAAACAAATAAAATAAAGATATTTAAAAAAATAAATAAAAAAAAATAAATTCTTTAGCTCAAAGGTTTCTGCTTTTATAAGTAATCTCTATTTCTGTTGAATTTCTCATTCATTTCATGAATCACCTTCCTAAGTTCATTGAATTGTCGCTCTGTGGTCTCTTACATTTCATTATGTTTCTTTAAAACTGATATTTTGAATTTTCTTCTGGCCATTTGTCAACTTTGTTTTCTTTGGGGTCCATTGCTAGGGTCATCTTATTCCTCGGGAGGTGTCATGTTACTTTGTTTTCCACCCTCCTTGTGTCCCTGTCTTGATATCTGTGCAGCTGGTTGGTCAGCCTCCTCTACCCATTTTATAGTGTTGTTTTGTAGTAAAAGGTTTTCTCCTGGTGATGTCTTGGAGGGTCCTGCAGTGTTAGATGAATAGTGTGCGTTGGCTTTGGTTCCCCAGGGATGCTTTAATGTAATGTCGGTGTGGCTTCTTTAGCCATCACCAATGCCTGGCAGTGATGTCTGCAAGTATCTTAGTGTTTTAAGCTGCAGAGGCTAGGGGGCGTACTGCTAGTTCTGGGAATGGTGCTCCCAGCTGTGTGTGGGGGTTGACTATCAATTTCTAAGGGTCATGTGGGAGTGGGGCAGCCTAGATGGGCCCCAGTGGGAGCACCTGCAATTAGACTGGGTGCCTGTCAGCATCTGAGGGATATATAGGAACCAAGCAGGACCAGTGAATCAAGAAAGGCTGCCATCAATGTCCAAGGTCTGCAAAAGTGACTCTATGGGGCCTCTGGGGACCAACTTGCTTGGAACAGGTTGCCTAGCTCCTTCCCAGGGCCAAAGATCGCTGATTCCTGGGCTGCAGAAGAATGAGTGGGGACACCTGGGGGATTCTGGGTTTTCTTGGCAGGTTGAGCCACTAGGGGAAAGGCAGCATGCCTGCCTTCCCAGGGCTGAGGGTGGGTGGATGGGGCTGCACAGGGTCATGAGGGGTGGAGATGAAAGAAGTACCTGGCTGCTTTCAGGGGGCTGAGGTGGGTGGGTGGGTAAGTGGGGCTTTCTGGCTATTTTGGGGACAGTGGGAAGGAGGGTGGGGCCATTTGACTGCTGTTTAAGGGTCTCTGCAGGCTGAAATGCTCAGATGGGCTGCTCAGGTGCTTCCTGTGTGGTTTGCAGGGTTGGGTCAGTTGAGCTGCTGAGGACAACTTCCCTCCTGCTTCACAGGACAATAGGTGGGCACAGTGTCAAGACAGCATGGTGCAGTAGGAGCCTTAGTGGGCATGGGCACTATGTAGGCTGGGCTTTCTTTGGGGCAACACAGTAGTATGGTAACACACCAGCTTCCCAAACTTGGACCTGTGAGGGCTAAAGGATTCTCCAGCAGCAAATGCTTCAGGAGTCCATGGTTGAGTGGTGGGTGCTGGGTGCCTGGCCAGTTTCTAATTTTGCACCAGTTGTGGGCACAGGTGCACCTCCTCTAGCAAGACCCTGTAGCCTGCAGTTTGGTCAGATGCCCTCATGGGAGCATGCACAGCTCCCTATGCTTGCTTTGTCCTTGCAGTCACCACACTGCCCACTCACGGTAGCTCTGGGAAGCAGCAGCTATTTCTTATTTGTCACTGTCCCCCAGAGCTCTGCAAGGACTTGGCAGAGTGGGTGCTTAGAGGCTGGAGAAGGGCAAGAATCTATCTAGTGTCTCTGGGGCTCAGGAGTCAGGTGAGCAGTCATCATGGGCAGGATCCAAATGGGGCCCTGGGAGGTGCTGATCTGACTGGAGGCCTGGGTACAGCCCCCACACAGGTGGAAGTTGGGGGGAAGCTCTGCCCATTCCCTGAGGGCATTCACTGCAGGGGGCTCCCAGGATTAAGCCTGCACTGTGTAGACATGCAGAATGTTAAGGGGCGGATGCTGATTTAATGATGGAGCCATGCTTTCCCCAAGCCATTCTTCATTCTTTATGGTTTCTGAATTGCAGAAGCAGAAACTGCTCACCCTCAGTCTGCAGCTTTTCGTGACTTGTGCAGAAGAAATGTCATCAACAGCCTTTTGTTTGGGCTTGACTTGGATGAATGTGCCAAGAAAACTGGCTCAGAGGAGTCTTTTCAGATGTCATTTCTGTTTGTCTATAACCCTAGTCCATGCAAAATCATTCACAAGCCTGATCTTCTGAAACTCCAAAGCTGTCATCCTCTGGTTGCTGCCATAGCCCACAGAGGTACTGTGAGAAGGCCTTGGGCTTGGGCAGGCTTGGGGCCTCCCCACCACCCTACCCACTCAGCAGTGTGCTGTAGCCAGTCCAAGGCTAGGTGCTGGGATGCAGTGGTGAGGGGGTATATGGCCAAGTCCCTTGCTTTCCAACTTGATGTGAATACGACCAGAACTTTGAGGTATAGCTTCAATTTATTTCCCCCAGATGCTGAACTTGGGCCCTGTCTGCATTTTTCAAGACCAGAGCCTGGTGCTCAGTAAAAATTAATTGCAGGAATAAACAAATAGCCACAAAATTCCCAACTGTCTGAGCAAATTGAAGGAGGGCATCAATCTCAATATTTTGAGGGAGGAATGCTCTAGAGTTTAATATATCATCAGAGCCACTGCCGACTCTTCCCACTGTTGATGCTGGTGGTGCTGCTTCAGGCTGGCAGCACAGTGGACCGGGCAGCGCACCCAAGGAAGTCATCAGGATCTCCATTTTCACCTCCCTCCCCAAACCGAAGCCAGCCTGGAAAAGTATGGCAACTGAACAGATAAACGCACGGAAATGGGAACTGGCCCCAGTTCATTCAGGCAGTAGGTGGTGACACAGGTAAATTAAAGATAAAAACTGGGCAAGGAGAAGTGGAGGAGCCAGGAGGAAAGCGCAGTTCAGTGCACATGGAAGGACCGCAGAAAAAGACGCACGAGTTGGCAAGACCCAGGCTGGGGAAAGATTTGTAGAGGAGGTGAAACTGAGTTTTCTAAAGGTGGCGAAGGTGAGGAGGGACACTCCAGAAGGCACATACACGTGGCATCTCACCAAGCTCAGTGCTTGCCTTTTTCAGGCCCCTGATGAGGGGAGAAGCTTGCTACAAGCAGTTCTGTGAGCAGAGACTGCAGTGCTTGGTGCCAGAGATGGCCAAGCTGTTCACTGAAATAAGTTAAGGCCAAGATGGAGGGAAGCACTCCTGGCTGGGGAACAGCATGTGTGGCATGCAGATGTTAAAAACTGGTTTACAGGGCAATGCCCCTCGGGGTTAGGTACTAGGAGACATCCATTCCTGGATGCTCTGCTCTGACAACTCAGTTTTATTTTATTTTATTTTTTTTACTAAATTATAAGTTATCAGTTGCATCCTGTGTGGCTGGAGTTGACAACAGCCACACTTCCTGATACATGTGGCATTCCTTTATCAACAAATGTCAATCACCTGGGTTTATATGCACAATCTACGCAAGTCCTGATAGCTGCCAGGCAAGATGCATTACCAGAGGTGTCTCTAGAGTCACGGTGGGTAGAGTGGAAGGACAGAAGAACAACAACACTTTCTTGCCCTGACTAAGCACTGAGTGCAGGCCACACACCTCATGGACAGGGTCTCATGCAACCCCACAGCTGCCTGGGAGGTAGCAACCACTATTCCCGTTTTGCAGATGAGGAGGGTGAAGCTCAGCATGACTAAGTAACTAGCCCAGAGCTGCACAGCTAGCCAAGAGGAAAAGTTGGGATTGAAATCCAGGTCTTCCTCACCCTAATGCCTAAGCTCTTCTCACTTGCATGGACTGGAGAAGGGAGAACCCTGTTGCCTTGTTTTTTGCTAAGACAGCATAAATGAGATGCTGTGAGCCTGGCATAGGAACTGGCATGGCTCCAACCACAAGGATCAATGACCCAGTGGTGAAGTCAGGGGGCAAAGATTTCTTTCTCCATCTACCCTGACAGCTCTCATTTCAGTGCCAAGAAATGACAGTCTGAGCATGGCCAGACCACTTCTGCCCAGCTACAAAGCTCCCTGCTTCCTGAAATTCAGGCCCACCCTCAGAAAAGATCTGAAATATAGCCAGGAATCAGCTCAGTCATGGCTTGGGGAAAAAACAGGCCGCCCTCCAGTTTGTGGCTATAACCTGTATAGCCCAGGCCCCTAGGTTACCTTTTTTTTGGTGCATCCAGCTTCCAAGTCTCACCCTGAAAAGGACTCATCTGCAAAACAGGAAGACCTGCCATCCACAAAAGCGGGCCCTGGGGTACAGCTGTATACCAGAGAACATTTGGTCCTTCCTTTAGCAAATTCTCCTCGGTGGAGTCCCTGAGTGTGTGGCCTGAAACAGAGATGGATGGAGCCAGGCTCACCCCTTCCTTCTGCACCTGTACCCTATGTGCAGCTGGGGTTGTGCTGACAGCTCTCGCTGGCTGGCCTGCAGCCCTTGAACCCCATGTTTTCTACCAATAATCAGAGTGACAGCAAAGCAGTGTATCTCTGAGGGCCAGAGACTTTGCTGGAGCCCACTGGAAAATCTCCTAGATGAGCAGCCTTCCTCAACTCCCACCACCCACACCAAGCACAGTTTGCTGCACTCTGTCCTGCTGTCTCTTGCACTTTTTAAAATTCTATCCCAGGAACTCAAGGTGACAAGAAACGGCTCCAACAAAGGCAGTTGATGACCATGTTAAATAAAGACCACTGTTTCTGAAGAGGGATTCTTTCCCTCAGGGGAACCAAATGGGCTCACAGAATCTACTCCAACCCTGTGTCATTCCTCAGGGGTAGGGGAGGAGTGGGGAGAAGCCCACTGGGAAAAGGGATCTGGATATCAGGGGCACTTGTGCATGCAGCAGTCTTTGGGCAGCAAGGAAGAGGTACAGGAGCACAGGCATCCTAAGGTCAAAAAGGTCAAAAGGTCAAAAGCATCCTAAGGATAAACAAAGCTGAGGAAAGTCCTGTGCTTAACCTCTTTTGCTGATCCTGGGGGTGTGCATGAGGGCACATGGGGGAGATGGAGAATGAGGTGGAGACAGCCTTTTTTTTTTTTTTTAACAAATAAGATTTTTTTTTTTTTCAGAGAGAGAGAGAGAGAGAGAATTTTTTTAATATTAATTTTTTAGTTTTCGGTGGACACAACATCTTTCTTTGTATGTGTTGCTGAGGATCGAACCCAGGCCGCACACATGCCAGGCGAGCGCGCTACTGCTTGAGCCACATCCCCAGCCCGAGACAGCCCTTTTTACCAGGATAGAAGCTCATGGATCAGACACAAGGAGGCACTGCCAATGGGGATAGCAGGTACCAAGCCAGCCCCAATTAGGCCCCACAGAGTTGGTTTCTGAGCCCAGTTCCCAAGCACATGCCTTGCCCATTTAGCAGTCTTGCCCCATTTGGATGTTACTTTTTGGAACAAGCTCTGCAGCTGGCCCTGGACCCACACACACTATCTGGAGGGCTGAGCAGCAGAGTGAAGATGCTGCAGCGCACGGTCTCCAGTTAGCCCGCTGCTGAAAACCCAATCTAAGCCCTTGGAGAACCTGAGAGGAGGATGGGTCTGTCCTAACACCAGAGGCACAGAGATGCCATAGCCTACTTTCGTCAAATAGGCCTGCCTTCATGCTGCTGCACTGGTGAGGAGTATAATTCCCTCGCCAGGGGCTCCCTGGCTACCTCATTTGCCCAGGTCTGGACTCCACATGCACTGGGGCAGAGAGTCAAGAGCTCCCATGACAGGGGATGGGCACGGGCTGGGAGAGGTAAGGCCTCAGTCATGCTCCTCCCTGCCAGCTTCTGCTATTTATTCATAAAAGGCTAGCCATACAGTGACCTACCTCTCTGAGGACAGATAAGAGAAGGAAAAGCAGGACAATGTACCAAAGGTGCCAGCATCCTGCTCTCTGCCCAGCTGCTGCCTCACCCCTGGGACTTTGTGTAGGTGGAGCTGACACCTGGGGCCTCCCTCTCATCGAGGAACTGGTACAGGGCTGGCCTGGAGCCTCACGTTCTAAGCTTTCATCAGCTTTTGCTCTTCTCAAGAAGCACAGCTCCCCACGTGGGGATCTTGTACCTGAACCAAGAAAAGCAAAGCTGCTAATCTGACAAGATCAATCCTCAAATACCACAGGAATGCAGCCCGGCTGCCTGCTCTCCCCAGGGACTGCGCTTCGGAGCACCTTCAGGATTCCTGCTCTCTAGCCAAAGGGAGCCCTGGGCTTAGTCTCAAGGGAAGAAGCGGCCTTCACCAGGGTGCCTGGCCTTGCTACAGAAGCTCCAGCTTCCTGGGATAGCTCACACATCTCCTTCACCAGCCAGCCTCTCATCAATCCTCTGGCTTAGGGGTCTCCTCTGTCTTTACCACTCCTGGGCACATATGCCTGGATACATATGTGACTCAAAGCACTGTCCCCTTCACCCTGGGGTAATCAACCAGATGGAAAAAGGAGGCTCAGAGAGTGAAGCCCAGCCAGCCCTGTTCTTTCCACTGTGGCTCAATGCTTCTCAACCATCTGTGAAGGACCAGTTAGTTTTGCTTTTTAAGTTTCAATTCTGCCACAGAACAATAACTGTATAAAATAAAATAAAAAGGAAATCACTAGAAAAATAAGCACACATACAAAATATAAAGCCCCATTTTTAAAGTATTAAATTCACCAACATAAACTTACTCTAATTGTTATACGTTTCCAAACCTTATTTTCAGTTTCTCAAATATCTTGTTGCAGACTAGTGTGCATCACTTTTGATTCCACAGCACACAACAGATGCCCTGTGTGGGACATTCTACTGAGGCTTCAGCCTGGCCTCACCCTCAAGCAGAAATCAGAGGAGGATGAGACAAAGCTCCTCAGGTCCTGACCTGGGGCAGGAGAAAAGATGCACTCTGATACCATCAGGAAGAGTCAGAAGCCTAGAACTTCTCTTACAGCACATAACGACATAACTTGGGAAATCTCCACAGGTGGGTCGACAGTATTCACCTGTTCAAAGCAGCGTGGAAGGAGATTTTCCTAAAGAAAACACAACTTTTGGGCATCTACTACATTCCCACCTATGAGGGTTGGAAGAGAGTGAAGAGGAAAGAGATGAGGTGTACAGTTTAGGGTACGAGGGTGCTGAGTTCCTTGAAGGGGTAAAGACAAAGATAAAGAATTGGTTTAAAAACAGAAAATAGAAGTCAGGTGTGATGCTAAGGAACATATGGCGCAGGGGATGATGGCAGAGAAACTAACTGGACTCAGATGGAAATCCTGTAGCTTCAGGCTGGAGTCCAGGTCAAGGTCAGGCATTTAATCTGCCAGCCCACTGCAGGCTACCCTTGCACACTCTGCAGAGAAGCTCTGGTTACTGAACACTCCTGCTCTTCCTAGTACCCAGGGATTTTACTGCAGGGATTACCTACCCAAAAATATTTAATATACCCTCTGAACAAAAGGAATCTGCATTCCTCTGTAGGCGCATGGTTGAGAGCCATGATTCAGCACAGCATGTGGGGTTGGTGAGTGCTGATTCTGTGCCACTGTGTCCTCAAGCGAGTTACAGCTTTCTCATCTACAAAATGGGTACAACAGCACTTATTGCACGGGGCTGTTGTAAAGGCTGACAGGTCATGAATACACAGCGTTTAGCAGAGTGGCTGACAAACAGTAAGAGTTCCAACAACCATGTGACATTAATGCATAGGTTTTCTGTGTCTGCAGTAGGATCTCTGAGGGGAAAGATTTTAGGCATATTAGACATGCTGAAGGTCCAGCACTAGGAAAATGTCTGGCACTTCGTTGAATGAGTGACTACACAGCACACAACTGCCCTGATAACTGGAAGCTCTTATTATTAGGTGTACAGCATATCAGGTAGTCGATGTGACAATCTTCAAGGGATGGGGAAACCTGAGTATGATTAAGTAGTACTATAAGGAGCCAGTGAAGAGAATGAAGATTCAGGATCCTGAGGAGTGGATGAGGTTGGAGGACTGGGGCTCAGAGGAAGGAGCTAAGCTGATCTTCCAACCTCAGGATTCAATGCTGCTTAGATATTCAGTTGAGAGGGGAAAGAGAAAGACTAGCTCCCATATTTCTGGTTCAGGTGAGAGTGGACATGTTACTGAAATAACATGGATTGATTCAAAGTATTGAATACTGAGGGGACATTGAGTTTGAGACACTTTTGAGTCACCCAAGTAGGTTAGAGATCAGCAGAGAAACAAGGTTGAGAGTTGTCAGCGCACGTGTTAAACAAAGTGGTGAAGCCAGAGGAGAGGAGGGCCATATGGACCCTGGTAAACACCAGTATCTAAGATGGGCACAGGAGCAGGTTGCCTGCAGTAAAAACTGAGAAGGAATCATCGAAAAGTCAAAGGGGGGCCGGGAGGGTGTGTGGACAAAGAACTGAAGAGAATAGAGTGTTTCATAGTGGAGGAAGACCATCAAAAAAGGTTTATCTACCCCCTGCCTTCATCAGGAATTACTTTTTCTTGATCTGGTCAAGAGTACTTAAAAGAGGGGAAGGGTAGAAGCACAGGCTAGATCACACAGATTCAGAATTAGAGGGATAAGAGGAAGTAGAGAAGGCAATCTCAGCCTGTCTTTATCACACTCCTCCTGGCAAGGAAGGGGCTGTGTCCATCTTGCTCCCAGTCTGGAAGGACAGTGATTCTGCAGAAGTGGAGGAAGGGACCGTGCTCTACTTTCCCCTGCAATTTATGGTATGGGACAAAGCTTAGCTAGGATGCCTCTCAGTCTTACCACACTTCCTTGGTGTTGTAGTAATAAAAATCCCAGGATTCTTCTCTGAAGGGCAGAGAGGGGAGGGCTTTGGAATGTGGGGATACCAGCTACCCAGCTAACCTGGCCAAGAGCCCACAGCTTTCAAAGCCCCCAGGCAGTGCAGTAGGCCTCCTGCATCTTCTCACGCAAGGGTCCCAAAATAGGCAGCTGGGACTGTGTCAGCGCTCCAGACTTCCTGCCTCAGAGAGCTGTGCAAGGTTTCGGCAGCCATCCTTGCACTCTACGGAACACAGCCAGCTTGGACCATGGCAGTGATTCCTTAGCAGTATGAGAATCACAGATGTACACCACACCCACCAGTCTTCTTAAATCAAAGTGTGTCTCAAGAGAAGTGTGGTTTTCCTCTGTAGAGCTGGGTAAGGCGGCAATTTCTACACCGGCACCTCATCAGCCACCACCAGGCTGTACTCTGGCCATTAGCCACCTGCCCATGAAACAGCAGCCGTGAAAGGGGGTAGAATGTGCTCTGTGGTCAAATGTTTGGGTTCAAAAGTTGGTTTCATTACTTCCTGTATGACCTCAGGCAAATTGCTCGACTTCTGTTTCTCCATTTCCTCATATTTATACACTAGACTACGTTTCTCTTATGATTGATAAGAGGATTAAAACAGAAGAGAGAGGAAAAACTCTTACCAGCATAGGACCTGATACAAAGTAAGCCCCCAATAGATGATGTTAGCTATCACTGGCTGCTGCTGATGTTGCTCTGCAGTGTGTCCACAGCATGGGTTACAGCTCTGCCTTCTGCCGAAACTGGTGGTCATAGGCTTTGCCTGAAGATGCCACCTATTTTGCATAGGCCTACTGGTTACCATCTAAAAGGCATGATACTTTCACCAAAGCACAAAATAACCCTCAAATGTAGGAAGCAAAGTATTGTTAGGAAAATGGAGAGTGTCAATTAAGGTTCTGAATAAATTATATTCAAATGAATTATAGTTCTTCTTTAAGCCAACATTTAAAGTATTTACTATGACCTACTCTGGTATCTGTATTTCTTCCTTAAAAAAAAAAAAAATCCAAACATCTTATCTAACCATAATGAAAGTCACTGAGAAAACAATTCACTTGTTATGTGCCTAACATTAAATTCTGCTGCAATGATCTAATAACATTTATGGCTCCAAGATAAATCATCACATTTCATTTTCTTAATCACTTTTCCAAGATTGCATAGCCTATAAAGTAAGAAAGCTATGAATACTTTCTATCTCCAAACCTCATCTCTTTCCAATGTAGTATGTATTAGAATATGTCATAATAATTATTTTTCTTCCTTAGCTGTCACTCAAAGTGTCTTATCAACATTTTCAAACCCTCAGACTCTTAATATCCAGAGGGCAGAAAGTAATATCCATTCACAAAACAAATATGAAGTGTCTACTCAGTGCTGAAAGCTCTTCTAGATTGGTTGGCAGACCATCGCTCCATGCTAAGAGGTACATGGCCTACCATGGAGGACGATACACCAGTAAATAATTATAATACCAGTGATGTGTGAGGTACTGCGGTGGTACAGCATGAGAAAAGTGGGTACATGTGCATGGGAGTGCAAGAGAGAGTAAGGGGAGACTTTCCACTCTATGGAGACCAAAAAAGATAAAAATCCCTAATCCAAAGCTTGGAGAAGGGTAGATGCACGATAAATCCTTTGGACCCTGCTGCCATTCCCTCCCCATCTCTCCCACACAGGAAGCAAGCAAGGCACAAGGGAGGGAAAGAGGACTTGTCAGCAGACAGCACAAAGGTCTGAGAAGGAGCAGGCTGACTTCTCAGACAGGCAGGACAGGCTGGCAGTCAGCACCCCCCACTTAAAGTGCCTATTCCCCAGTCCGGGTCCAGTGTGAGAGTCAGTGACTAGATGGGCTCAGAAGACTAGGGCTTGGGAAGAGAATGACTGCTTCACACAGCATTTGGTAATAAATAAAGATTTAATTGTTTGTTTGTTTTAAGGTCATGTCAAAATAGTTGCACCAGAACCTTTTCTGTCAAAGTACTGATGCTACATAAATAAAAATCTTGAATTTATTTAAGTATTTTCTTGGTCAAAAATGTTATGAAATACTAGTTACTCATATGAAAAAAATAAAAAACAAACAAACCCTGATGGATTAATAATTTAAATATAAACAAAAAAACTTCAAAGATAAAACAAGACAAGAGAAAGGCACTATCATAAACTGTGTATATAGGTACACTCAAAAACTGCCATGGAGGACAACCACCAATAACTTTCAAAATTAAAATGCCTATAAATTGTGAACCAGAAATATTACTTTATTCTAGATAATCTGCATATGTGGGAAATGATGTAAAAATACAATTATTCACTGAAGCGATATTTCTAATAGTAATGTAATAGTAAAGTTGGGAAATTGCCTAGATCAGACTAACTAGACTAGGAGACATCCTGTACCTCATGAATGAGGATCAAAGGACTTGTGCTTCTGGCCATCATGGAACAGAAGAAACAGGATTTGTCTTCGTACCTTAGACATCTAGAAAACCAGTCAGACATGGGCAACGGTGGGTTTTCAGGCTTTGGATAACAGTACAGAACTGCCCCCAAAAGAGGGAACAAATGAGGTGAGCCCCATAACTGCTTAGCTTACTGTCTGAGGACAGTGTCCAACATATATGGACGGGGAATATAACCAGAGCTCAGTGGTCTTTATGAGTTGAGAGAACAGATCAATGTTTAGAAGAGAGCAAATGACACAGAAAGCTATGGAGATCTTTAAAGGGGTCTCCTCAAATCTTTGGCCAAGTACTAATCTGTAAATGTCTGAGAGGAAGCCTGGAGGCTGAGGAAAGGACCACAGGGAGCAGTATGTCAACAATTCCTGGTGTCCAGAGTCCTCTAGGCTGTTTGTGTTCATACAAACCAGAGTGGAAATGAATCAGCCAGAGTGGAACAACCTGATGACACAGGAGGCACTGGGCAGTGTTCTCAGAGGGCACTGCATTAGGAAAGGGGATACATTAGCCCTGGACAAAAAGCTGCTCAAGACCTGCCCTAGCAACATCAAAAGCAAACTTTAAAGGGCTATCCCCAATTCCAAGTAACTTAACTACATGCCCAACCCAAATCTAGCACTATTTAAAGGAATACAAAATTTAGCACAGGAAAATGTAAAATTTACATATCTGAAATCAAATAAAATTACCAGGCATAAAGAATAGAAAAATATAGGTCATAACCAGAGGGAGAAAAAATCCATCAATAGAAACCAACCCAATGACACGATGGAATCAGAAGACAAGTATGTTCCATGGGGCCAAGAAAGCAGAAGAAAACATGAATATAAAAAAGTGAAATGGGACAGGTGCAGTGGCACATACCTATAATCCCAGTGATTTGGGGGGCTAAGGAAGGAGGAGCACAAGTTCAAGACCCGCCTCAGCAACTTAGTGAGGTCTTAAGTAACTTAGCAAGACTCTGTCTCTAAATAAAATATAAAAAAGGACTAGGGGGGCTGGGGATATAGCTCAGTTGGTAGAGTGCTTGCCTTGTATGCACAAGGCCTTGGGTTCAATCCCTGGTGTGTACACACAAACACACACAGGAAAAAAAAAAGAACCTTAAATTTAAAATGATGACAAAATACATGTAACATAAAATTTACTATCTGAACTATTTTTAAGTATACAGTAGTATTAAGTACATTCACACTGTGGTGTATCTAAGAGCAGAAATATTTTCTTCTCTAGTACATACAGAATATTCACCAGGACAGACCATATTTTATCCCTTAACACTCAGATCTCAATCATTTTGAAAGTATTAAAATCAGACAAAGTATATTCTGATTACACACACATTCCCAGGAATCTAAAACAATAACCCTCTAATCAGATGGATTCAGGATAAGAAAGAAGAAATACCAATGCTAGGCCTAATTTCCAGGGATGGGTGCGGGGCTGAGGGTGAATTAACCACCAACAGCCAATGATGTAACCAGTCATGTCCATTCAATACTACACTGGAGTCTGCCCGGTGTTAGGGTAAGAAAAAGAAGAGGTCTCTGGATAGGAAAGGAAGAAATAGAAGACGTGACTGTACATGTTCTGCATGATACTGGTGCAGGGATGGGCACAGAACAATGGAGTACCCACACACGAATGTTCAACCCATTTCAACAAATGTGCCAAGGTAATTCAATGGGGAAAGGACAGTCTTCAATACAGGGTTCTGGAACACCTGAACATTAATATGCAAAAGGGAACTCCTTACATTTTACTAGATAGAAAAATTCACACAAAATAGGTCATAGCTCTTAAAGTCAGAGCTAAACCTACAAAAATTCCAGAAGAAAACAAAAATCCTTTGACCTTGAATTGGGGAAAAATTTCTTAGATACAACATTCAAAACACAATCCACTAAAAAATTGATGTATTAAACTTTTTAAAATTGATTTTATTTTTTAAAATATGACAGTGGAATGCATTACAATTCTTATTACACATATAGAGCATAATTTTTTATATCTTTGTATATAAAGTATGTTCACGCCAATTCATGTCTTTATACATGTACTTTTTTTGCATTACAATTCTTATTACACATATATACCACAATTTTTCATATCTCTCTTTGTATATAAAGTATGTTGACACCCAATTCGTGTCTTCATACATGTACTTTGGATAATGACGTCCATCACATTCCATTATCCTTGCTAATCCCCTGTCCCCTCTCTTTCCCTCCCACCCCTCTTCCTAAACTCCACCAGAAAACTTCTAGAACTAGTAAATGAATTCAGCAAAGTAGCAGGATATAAAATCAACACCCATAAATCAAAGGCATTTTTGTATATCAGTGACAAATCCTCTGAGAAGGAAATGAGGAAAACTACCCCATTCACAATAACCTAAAAAAAAAAAAAAAAAGATACTTGGGAATCAACATAAGAGGTGAAAGATCTATACAATGAAAACTACAGAACCCTAAAGAGAGAAATCAAAGAAGACCTTAGAAGATGAAAAGATCTACCTTGCTCTTGGATAGGCAGAATTAATATTATCAAAATGACCATACTACCAAAAGTACTATACAGATTTAATACAATTCCAATCAAAATCCCATTGACATTCCTCATAGAAATAGAAAAAGCAGTCATGAAATTCATCTGGAAAAATAAGAGACCCCAAAATAGCTAAAGCAATCCTTAGCAGGAAGAGTGAAGCAGGTGGCATCACTATACCAGACCTTAAACTATACTACAGAGCAATAGTAACAAAAACAGCATGGTATTGGCACCAAAACAGACTGGTAGACAAATGGTACAGAATACAGGACACAGAGACTAACCCACAAAATTACAATTATCTTATATTAGACAAAGGTGACAAAAACATGCACTGGAGAAAAGATAGTATCTTCAATAAATGGTGCTGGGAAAACTGGAAATCCATATGCAACAAAATGAACTTAAACCCCTATCTCTCACCATGCACAAAACTTAATTCAAAATGGATCAAGGACCTAGGAATTAAACCAGAGACTCTGTGTTGAATAGAAGAAAAAGTAGGCCCTAATCTTCATCATGTGGGATTAGGCCCCACTTCCTTAATAAGACTCCTACAGAGCAAGAATTAAAACCAAGAATCAATAAATGGGATGAAATCAAACTAAAAAAGTTTCTTCTTAGCAAAAGAAACAATCTGTGAGGTGAACAGAGAGCCTACATCCTGGGAGCAAACTTTTACCCCTCACACATCAGATAGAGCACTAATCTCTAGGGTATATAAAGAACTCAAAAAGCTAAGCACCAAAAGACAAATAATCCAATCAACAAATGGGCCAAGGACCTGAACAGACACTTCTCAGAAGAGGATATACAATCAATCAACAAATGATGTATTAAACTTTATCAAGATTAAAACTTCTGCTCTGTGAAAGACAGGTTAAGAGAATAAAAAGAAAGACAAGAAAATACCTGCAAATCACTTGTCTTACAAAGGGCTACTATCCAAAATATTTAAAACCCTTAGAATTCAATAAGACAAACACCCAACCCAACTAAAAATCAGCAACAGGTAGAAAAGACAGTTCCATAAAGAAAATAATAACATGAAAAGATTCTTAATATTTTCAGTCAGTAGTAAGATGCAAATTAAAACCACAGTGAGATAATCACTATAAACTCACTAGAATAGTGAAAGGCAAAAACACTGAGGGCAAGGATGCAGGGACACTAGAACACTCTTTCACAGCTGGTGGGAGAACAAAGCTTTGAAATCACTTTGGAAAACAGTTGGGCAGTTTCTTATCAGTCATATATTTAACATAGGAACCAGCCATCACACTCCTAGGAATTTCCTTAAAAAATACATTTTACACAAAGACCTGTACTATTATATGTATAGTGGCTTTATGATTGCCCCAAATTATAATTAACCTGCATGTCTTTTGTCCTTTCAGTAGACAGACTGTGTGACAGTTACATAATGAAATACTACTCAGCCATAAAAGAGAAAAAACAAGGAACACACAGCACATGTATGAATTAGCAATGCATTATACTAAAAGAAAGAAGCTACCTCAAAATGTTACATACTATGTGAACATTACAGGGACAGGAAATAGATCAGTGGTTGCCAGGGACTGGAGGCAGGAGAGGGATAAACCACAAAGGGGCCTGGAGAACTTAACTGTTGTGGTAATTATATAAAGTATGCATTTATCAATGGAACTAGTTATGGAACTACACTAAAGGGTGAATTTTACTGTATATAAATTAAAATTCAGTAAACCTTACTTTTAATAAAATTGATACATCCATGCAATTGTAGATTATATAATCATTTAAAAAATGATATGAAGGGGTCTGGAGTGTAGCTCAGTGGTAGAGCATGTGCTTTGCATGTGCAAGGCCATGGGTTCCATTCCTAGCACCAAAAATAAAAAAAGAAAAAGAAAGAAAGAGAGATGGAGCCATACATGCTCTCTGGAGCATGTATGGCTAATTATCCATTAGCCATACGATAATCTCTATCATATTTTTAGCAGTAAAAATCAAGGTATAGAAAAATAAATCCAGTATATTCCCAATTATGTTAATACTGGCTGTCTCTGGGGAAGAGGTCTGGGGGGACAGTATAGATCCTTTGGTATTGTTTGAGTTTTCTTCCCACATGCTTGTATTACTTTCAATTAGGAAAAATAGAAGAAATCTATTTACAGGTTAAGGAAAACTCACAGGTATCTGGGCCAGGGGACACAGTTATGAGGGCTTCCAAAAGTAAAGAATATAGAACACAATGTCAGACACTTCAGAGGTGCTCAATAAATAGCTGGAGAAAACAGAGTATTTGGAGTCAATTCAGAAGGTAGATCCCAGGCAGAGTACTCGGCAGTACAGCCTCTGCTTTATACCAGGAGCTAAGCTGGAATTGCTCACACTGGACAAGAGAGGGAGCTTACAAGAGAAGGTATACTGGAGTTACTTTGGGGCAGCACTTGCTCAGCATTCCCTTGCAAGCACACTGTGTGCGCTAATCTCACCCTTCAAAGGATGGGAGGCAAGGTAGTACCTCCTCCAGTGAGCGGGGTCACTCCCAGGACTCCTCTGGTGGTCCAAATGCTACATTTCAATGCATGGAGAGTCCTGAGGAGCCCCCCTGTGAGTCAGAGCTCCCACCACTTTCTGAAGGAACTAAATGACCGTGACAGTCTCAAGGCACTCTGGACAAGACAAGACAATCCTAGCTTTTACAGTCCCTTTTCCATGCCAAGGCCTTCAGGAAAGAAAGAAGGTTGGAATGTAAGCAAGGCCCGATAGTAGCATTTGGTACAAGAAACTCCCTGGATGAGGCACAGATTCCTTCAGGAAGCCCAATGCCAAGGAAATCAGAAGCTCCAGAATGCAAATGGACCAAGAGGAAAGGTGTTCAAAACTTGGACAGTCTCAGAAATTAACTTTGTTCCCTACTTTATTTGGCCAGCTAGTGGGTCCCAGCTTTGGCCACTGATACTAAGAGTAAGTGTGTCTCCATTTGGCAGCACTGCCTGGCTGCTCGGGATGCCTGGCTTCTGTGGGTGGCCATATAGGTTCCGTCCCCTCCCTCCTCTCCCTGAAACAAGCTGCACTGCTGAGTGCAGGGTGGGGTGAGGCATAGCAAGGCACAGAGTGGGGTTCAGTCCTTTCCAGACACTGGAGACTGCTGGACACGCGAGGGAAGTGAGAGCAGAATCTTGTTTCTTCTGGAGAACATGAGCTACTGTGTGGGGCCAGGCTGTCTAGGCAGCAGAAGAAAGAGAGCACTTACCGGGGAAAGATGGCGGTCATCAGGGCTGAAGCATAGCCCGGCTTGCAGGCTCCCTCTGAAAAGTTGGCGTACTTGGTGGCTAACTCAGCAGGCCTGTAGGGAGAGGAGGAAAGTCACTGCCTGCCAGGCACTGAACAGTCACTGGGTTATTAATTCATGAAGAGCTGCAGGGGCTAAACCTTGAATAAAGCTTTCTTCCCCACAATCAGCTCTTCAGGCCCTTTTCCACACTAAGGCTTCAGTGGTGGAAAGGGAACAGATGGATCAATAAGCAAGGTTTCTTGATGGAATCTGTAGAAGGAACATACTTGGTTCCACACAGATTCTTTGTAATAAGCCTGATACCAAGGAAATGAGAACCTTCTCCAGGCTCCAAGATTGGGGGTGGAGGGCTGCTCAGACTTCCACAGCTAGAGGTGCTGCCCTTCCCACCTTCCTGATATGTCCCCACATGTCCAGCTTCCTCTGCTTTTACCCTGTGTACCATACTATGATACTCCCAGTGGTTATCAGTGGTTACCCACAGTAGCCTGGACAGAGATACAATAAATGTGTGTTATCGGGCTACTGATCTAACCCCTGACCAACTTCTAGTAATGGATGGTCTTCTGTTCTCTACCTGTAATTATTCCTTATCCTTTTCCTCCTGGTGCGTTCCAGCCGTACTCAGGTATTCCCTGACCCGCTGAATGGGCCAAGCGCTTCTCCACATCACACACTCCCCTCCACCTGCAATGGCCACAGGGAGGGCACCCCTCCCTCACCATACTGTAAATTCCTGGGACCGGAGTCTGACTTAACATCCCTCTCCCCAGCACCGTGCATAGAGACATACAGAAGATTCCCGTAACTTCTGAGGAACTATCTGAGGAAATGGCCCTGACAGACCCTGCACTCCAAAATGCAGGCCAAGTCATCTCAGGAAACCATAAGCTACAGACAGTGGAATACTTTTCAGAAGACTGTGTTCCAGTGCTGGCCTTGCTGCTATGTGACTACAGTTGTGCCACTCAACACCACTGGATTTCAATGTCCTTATGTGTTCAATGGGGCTTTAGTCTAGCCTTATGGGCTAGAGTCACCACCCTCCACCAAGGCTTGGCCCTACAGTCTAGAGACCACCAGGACATCTTCAGTGAAAGGGCTCAGTGACTGCTAGGGTTAGAGGTCCTTTCTGCTGGGGCACCTGAGTGAGCCTGGCTGGCTGCCAGTTTTGAGTCCTACTCCCATCCGCCCCCACCCTTGGGCCCTCTGCCAACTCTCTGGTGCCCAGCTACTCTGTTTGGCTGGACTTGATGGCAAGTCGACCTTCAGCACTGCACCCTGCAGGGACTGGAGGGTGGGTGTCACATCTGATTCACTCCTGGGGGGCTAGTCCAGGGCCCTACATAAGCAATTGCTCATTGAATAGAGACAAACTCATCTGCACCCATGTCATTTTTTAGAAATCTACTTTTTAAAATTTATTTTTAGTTGTAGAACAAATATCTTTATTTTATTTATTTATTTTTATGTGGTGCTAAGGATCAAACCTAATGCTTCAAAGTGCCAAGCAACCGCTCTACCACTGAGCTACAACTCCAACCCCTAGAAATCTACATTTTTAAGCCTTCACTAACATTCAAAGCCTGAAATGCAAATGCAAATGTTGAGTGACAACCTGGGACTTTATTTGATAGGCAAAAGAAAAAGAAAGTCAAAAGTTTTAACAGGAGAGAAACAGTATTTTCTTATGTAAACAACTGTGCTTTGGAAATGAAATATAACCTCAGTGCAATTACTGAATTTACTGGAAGCTTCTGCGACCAGGCAGTGACTATAACATTCTAGATTGCTTAAGTGGATGCTATGCATTATTAATTTACATGAGTTTCAGAAAGATAAAGGACCTTACCAAGATCATGCCCCTTCATGGGAGGGGAAGGTTGCATGTGCTCCAGCTCCTCTTTAGCACCAGTGCAGAAGCTACTCACATGACATTACCAGCAGTGTGATCACAGGGGATGGAACAGTGCCCAGTGCTAGCACAGGAGCAGTTGGCATGGCCAGAGATGAGTAGAGAAGAGGGTCAAGAAAGCCTCACCCTGCTCTTTGGAAGTATGTACATAAGGGTGTGTCACTTTGAATCTCTTTATGCCCGTCTCCTCACCCCCCACTCTTTACTTGTTCACCTTTGTACTGTAAGTTCCTGTGGTCTTTCTGAATTCCAGAAAGTTTCACAAAGAAGTTGGAAGATGGATGACAGCTGCCCTTCCTAATAGTAGAACTACATGCACAATAGAAAAACCTTTGGCTACAACTTCCTTTTCTGTAGTGTGCACCTCAGCTCTTGCAAGATGCTTGAAGAAGGGCTGTAGGACAGCTCAAGGCTTCTAGGATCAGGTTACCCAAGATGGAGAGGAGAGAATGCTGGCCAGCTGGGGTGTGGGAAGCCTGAACCCAGCAGGGCAAGCGGCGTATTACTCTTCCCAGGGCAGTGCAAGGCCATGGAACAGGGATGGTAAGTGCTAATCAACCCCTCCTCCTTTAAAAAGCATCTCTGGGCACACTGGGCCATGTCAATTATTACCAAATTAAAATGCCTCAGAAATGGCCTCCTGACTGTCCCAGTGAGAGAAGAATAGGGGGAGTGTTGGGGATTCTGAGTCATACAGCAGTCTGGGACCTCTGGGGCAGTCAGCGGTCAAAACCACCAAGATTAATGGTCGCCAACTCCCTCAGGCCAGAATAGTTAAGTTTCTCTAAGGCACTCACACTCCAAATGCCAGGAGGCCCCACAGATGTCTGATCAGATCATTCGGCCCTTGTTCTTCTCCTACTCTGCAGCTGGCCTTTCATTTTGGGAGACTTAGCATTTCAACCAGTAAGAGCACCCATTGTGTTGCCAACATGACTACCAAGCCCTGGGGGTGAAGAGTGTAAACCACACACTCAAGAGGAAATCCAGATGGTAAGACTGGAACTCAACTTCCACTATCCCACCTCGCTCAGAAGGGCTGAATTTGAGGATTCGGGCCAAACAATGGGTTGTAAATGGAAAGAATGTCAGATCTGGAATCGGAATCTTTCACAGAGGACACTGACAACCTGTGACACCTTGGGCAAGCGATGGAAAATCTGATTCTCAACTTCCTCATGTGCAATGGGCACCACACACGATTCCCAGGCTCTGGCGAGGATGAAGTGAGAAAGCAGGCTAGTCATGCTCCAAAGCACCATGAGTGCTATGTGAAAGAGGAGGTGGCAGACACAGGTAGCCAAAACAGGGAGGATCTGAGCACTTCACATCTGGATTCAATCACAGGCGGCACGGGTGCCCTGACCAATGTGCATCTGAAGGATCAACACTGGGGAAATGACAAGTACCGCTGCAGGAGGCAGAAGAAGCTGTTGATGGGAAGGAAGGAAATAACCAAGGAATAAATAAAGAAGGACAGAGTGTGATAAGCCAAGGGAGGGTGTGTCTGGACAAAGACACAGGGTCCAATCCTGTCAAACATGGTGGCAGGCCTGGTAAGGTGTGGCTACACAGGGACTGCTGCTGACCTTGATGAGAACGTATGGGAGTGAAACTCTTGATTCTATTGGATTTAAGAGAAAACAGGACAGAAACTGGGAGTCATAAAATACAGATTATTTTTAGGAATTTTTCTATAAAGAGAAACAGAGAAATGTGGCAATAGCCAGAGGGGGCAGCAGGGCAAAGATAGGATTTTTTGAGGTTTTGAAATATTTTAGCGTATTTATAAGCTACTTAGAATAAGAAAAACTCTGGTGCAGTAGAGATGGGACAGTTGCAGAGAGAATGTCCTGGGGAAGGTGGGAAAGAGAAGGATCTAGCACAAAAGTTCAAGCACCATGTCCTTTAGGAACACTCCATGATGCTCCTCCCCCCAAATAGCACCAATCCACCCCACCTGTGGATCCCAAGTGACCTAGCACAGACTTTCACCCCAGCTTGCTCGGGCCTTTTCTCTCCCACCTTCTTCCTTTCCTTCCTTGCATTCATTCATTCAACAAATATCCTCAGGCAATTAAGTCCCTGTGCTTGGATTTTTATCCTGGCTCTATAGCTGTGTGTCTTGGGACAGGCCATTGAACTGCTCTGAGCACTCATTTTCCACCTCTTTAAAACTGGGATTATGCTACTGCTTACTTCACAAAATTGTTGGGAAAATAATGTTGACCTTAAAGTGCTGACACCTAGTACAATGCTGGCATCCGGTCATCACTCAACACACGCTAACTGCAACAGTCCTGGGATGCGACAGACGTGGCCCTGGAGCTAGGGATACAACAGGGATCAGGATTTGGTTATGGTTGAGCATGACTGAAGAGTCACTGCTATTGTTTGGTGGTACTGGGGACTGAACCAGAGTTGCTCTACCACCGAGCTATGTCCCTAGACCTTGTTTGTTTTTGTTTTTTGAGACAGGGTCTCACTAAGTTGCTGAGGCTGACCTTGAAACTGAGATGCTCCTGCTGTAGCCTCCCAAGTTGCTGAGATTACAGGCATGTGCCACCATGCCAGGCAAATGGTGAGTGATGATCCATTTGTATCTTTTTGTTCTAGATTATATAGATTTAGTATAGCACACATGGCACAGAGTATAGAAGTACCACACAAAATGTTGGTAAAACTCATTTGGTCACCTTGATTTGACAGGTTCATTAACTGGCTTTTCTTGCACTGTCATCCTCCATCCACAACTGGGGTGTGCCAATCCACTCTGACACCACTGGCCATTTGTTCTATGTGGCCTCCAGTGTAGACCTGGGTTTCTAAACAATTCTTACCCTATGCCACCTGTGTGTGATAAACTCTGAAGCACTGTCAAATATCTTCCTTACTATAAGAGAAGAGGAGCACTTGATTGGAACCATCTGGAATTTGTGGCATTTCTGAGTTTTGGAGGCCCTGCCCTCTGCATGGGCTACTGGGCATAACACACACGCTCCATCAAACCAGGCCACTTTCCTGTTTCATCAGTGATTCTGGGGCTGACATTACTATGGTTTATCCTTGTCTTTGGCCTTGTAATTTTCTTCATCATGGCTGGGAAGATTCTCTCCATGAAGGTCTCCCAGTGCTTGGGCCTGTTCTGCATGGAGAATTCTCATAGGGACTCTCTATTGGGGGCCTGCTGTGACTATTCCAACTCAAAATTTTGTTTCTATGCTTCATTTCTTTAAAAATGAAAACATTCTCTTCCTGGGTGGTAGTGAAAAGATCAGGGCAGTTGACAGCTACTGAGCATAAGCTATGTGTCTGACAGTGGGTCTAATTATGTAATTTATCTTTATATAATCTTCTAAACGAGTGCTGGCCTTAGACCCAGGCATGTGGAGCTGAAAGAGCCCAAGAGAGCACATGGTTGGTGGATATGCTGCTCTGTATTCACACTATCTAAATTCCAATGACAAATTTAACACAACCAGAAAATGTAGCTCAACTCACATCTCCCCTTCAAGGTAACACTTGCATTTGTGGTCACCATCAACAAAGCAGTCACAACCTTTGACAGTCACTGGAAGCCAGTATTCCTGGGCATCAGAAGGATAATGCAGCTGGGCACAGTGGTGCACACCTGTAAGTCCAGCAGCTTGGGAGAACTGTGAGTTCAAAGCCAGCCCCAGCAAAAGCGAGACACTAAGCAACTAAGTGAGACCCTGTCTCTAAATAAAACACAAAATAGGGCTGGGGATGTGGCTCAGTGGTCAAGTGCCCCTGAGTTCAATCCCCGGTGCCTAAAAAAATTTTTAAAAAGCCAGGTACTCAAAGTCACAGTATAAACACAGGATATCTTCCTGGAGCAATAAATGTACTTAAAAGAGATGAGAAAGACTGTATCAAAACAACACATGTTTATGGTATAGAATTCAAAACTTTAAAAATAAGAGGAGAGCTAGGCAGGATGGTGCATGCCTGTAATTCCAGCAGCTCAGGAGACTGAGGCAGGAGGATTGAAAGTTTGAGCCAGCTTCAGCAACTTAGTGAGGCCTTAAGCAACTTAGTGAAACCCTGCCTCAAAATAAAATAAAAAGGGCTGGGGATGTGGCTCAGTGGTAAAGCATCCCTGGGTTAAATCCCTAGGGTGGGGAGGGGGGGAGAGAGGGAGAGGGAGAGGGAGAGGGAGAGGGAGAGGGAGAGGGAGAGGGAGAGGGAGAGGGAGAGGGAGAGGGAGAGGGAGAGGGAGAGGGAGAGGGAGGGAGAGGGAGGGAGAGGGAGGGAGAGGGAGGGAGAGGGAGAGAGAGGGAGAGAGAGGGAGAGAGAGAGAGAGAGAGAGCTCGCAAGCTTGTGCTATCTTAAAGAATATTCATGCTTGACAGAGCTGCTGGTGGGGCCTCACTTTCTCCCCCTACCCAGGATGCTCTGGAGGAACTATTTGAGAATCTCAGCACTCAGGGATCTGATGTCCACACATGGATTCCTGCCCTCAAGAAGTTTGTAATCTAGGAAGCAAAAAGGCATATAAATAAAAGATACCTTCAAGGATGAACACAACAAGAACTATGCACAGGGGGTGGGGAGATGAGGTGATGGGCATGGCCTGGGAAATTATAGGTTGATGTCAAAAAAAGAGAGGGTAGAAGGGCATTCTCAGCAGAGGGCACAGTATGTAAAAAGGCCCATAGGAGAAAGAAAGCCTGGCCCATGTGGGAACTGTCACTGTGAGACCAGATCAAGGTCTTGCTTCCAGGACAGGAACCTGAACTTCCAGTGGGGAACCACTGAAGGATTTGCATGCATCCAGTCTGAGAGAAAGGGGGAGGCCCAGATCAATGGTGATAGTGGACATGGAGAAGAAGCAAATTTCCCATCAGAGATGTTTTGGGAACAAAATAATAGAAAGTGAAAGAATGTAATCAATAATCTTGAGCAATACCAGGGGTTTTAGTTTTCATTTTTTTTACATTATTGCTAGTTCTCAAACAACTCTGTGATAGACATTATCATTCTAATTTTATAAACAAGAAAATACAGGAACTCAACTGGAAAGCAGCAGGAAGAAGATATGACCACAGTTCTTTTTGATTTCAAAGACTCTGGTTGTTGCCGATTTATTTTATTATTAATTTTGGTGCTGGGGATTCACAGAGGGCCTCACATATGCTAGGCATATTTGGTACTACTGATCTACACCCCCAGTCTTATTTTTAAAAATGAATACACTTTCTTTTTCTTTCTCTTTCTTTTTTAAATTTCAAAGCCCTTGGTTGTTAGGGGTGGTGGTTTTTTAATTTAATGCACTTTAGTTTTTGGAAGGGTTTTAGATTTTCAGAAAAGTTAAGTAGAGAATATGTAGCTCCTATATATCTCCTGCCCCGCTCCACATTTTCTCCTGTTATTAACAGTTTGCATTGGTGTGGCACATTTATTACAATTAATGAAACCTTACTGATACATTATTATAAACTGAAGTTCACAATTTACATTAGCATTGACTTTTTAAATTATGATTCTGTAGATTTTGACAAATACATAATATATCTATCCATCTTTCTCCCCCTTCTCCCTTCCACCAATTCCATCCATTTATTGGCAAATGCTATAATTTCATTCTTCTTTATGACTGAATAACATTCCATTGTGTATATACACCACATTTGTTTTATCCATTCATCTGTTGAAGGACACCTAGGTTGGTTCCAGAGCTTAGCTATTGAATCACTGATCTTTTTAGTCTCTATAGTTCTGCCTTTTCCAGAATGTCATGTTGGAATCATATAGTATGCAGCCTCTTGAGACTGGCTTCCTTCACTTAGCTCTTAGTATTTAGGGCTTCTCTATGTCACTGTGAGCCTTGGTGGCTCACTTCTTTTTAGTGCTGAATAATAATATTCCATTGTCTGGATATACCACAATTTGTTTATCCAGTCTCCTATTAATAATGACTTGGTTGCTTCCAATTGTTGGCAACTATGAATAAAATTGATAAATATTCAAGTGCAGTTTCTGAATGGATCTGTTTTCAACTCAATTGGATAAATACCAGAATATCTGATCAGACCATGTTTAGTTTCAGAAGATGCTGCTATATGGTGCAAAGTAGCCAGAACATTCTGCATTCCCACTAGCAATAAATGAGAATCCTATTGCTTCACTTCCTTGTTAGCACTTGAGATTGTTGGTTTTCTTTCTTTTGCCATTCTGATAGACGTGTGATAGACAGTATCTCACTGCTGTTTTAATTTGTACTACCCTAATGACATATGATGTAAGCACCTTTTCATATGCTTATGTGCCATCTATATATGTTTTTTGGGAAGGCATCTGTTCAGATCTTTTGCCCATTTTTAAAGTGGGTTAGTTTTTTTTCTTATTGTTGACTTTTAAGAGTTCTTAGTATGTTTTGGATACAAGTCCTTTATTGGGTGTTTTGAAAATGTGTTTCCCAAGTCTGTGGCTGGTTTTATTCATTTTCTCTCATTCTCATTTTTTAAAAAATTTCTTTTTAATTGTAGGTGGACACAATAGCTTTGTTTTATTTATTTATTTTATGTGGTACTGAGGATTGAACCCAATGCTTCATACATACGAGGCAAGTGCTCAACCACTAAACTACAACCCCACCCATTTTTTTTCTTTTAATAAAATGAGTTTTTATGTATTGCTAATTTCAATTACAAGTTAAAACTCTAGCATAAGTACTCACACAAACAAATTTCAGTGAAAACACATTTGTATTGCTTATGTAGCTTGAACAGACTATCTAAATAACTAATGACTTGACTTTTTTTTTGAATTTTTAACTAAAATGTTTTATTACTCTTTAAAGTGTATTATTAGAATATAAATACAAAAGTATTTGGTACCAATTATTATACATTTAAAAATGCATAATATTCTCTTCTTTTTTTATTTTTTTAATTTGCTTTAATTAGT
Organism: Marmota flaviventris; assembly: GCF_047511675.1. NCBI lineage: Eukaryota > Metazoa > Chordata > Mammalia > Rodentia > Sciuridae > Marmota > Marmota flaviventris. Next base: position 33,635,825 of record NC_092507.1, on the reverse strand, counting down.
TACACATAACAGTACAATGATCTTGATATATCATACATCTGAATCAGATGGGATTGACATTTCTTTTCAATTAGGTCAATCAGAGTATCTCCATTCCAAAAACTTTTGTTAACTTCTTCGAAATTTTCCTTTGAGGGATGGGGATGTGGCTCAAGTAATAGCACGCTCGCCTGGTATGCGTGAGGCACTGGGTTCGATCCTCAGCACCACATAAAAATAAAATAAAGATATTGTGTCCACCTAAAGCTAAAAAATAAATATTAAAAAAAAGAAATTTTCATTTGACTTTATAAAATCACGTGAGAAAAATCAATAGAAACAAAGTCTATCTGAATATTAAATATTCTTCCTATTGTAATCTGCAGCTTTATTAAACATTTTAAATGATGATTTACAGAGTTAAGAATTTTTTTAAAACACTTTTTGTTTTTTAACGACATACTTTTACTTAAGAGTGGTTTAGGTTCACAGATTTAGGGAAAGGTAAAGAGACTTCCTGAATATCCTCTGGCCCCATATAACAGCCTCTCCCATTATTAGTACCTCTCATCAGTATAGCACGTTTGTTACAATTAGTGAATCTCTATTGACATATCAAAATCACGCAAAGTACACAGTTTACATTAGGGTTTACTCTACCTGTTGTATATTCTAAGGCTTTGGACAAATGTAAAATGATATATATCCATTACAGTATCATACAGAGTATTTTTCTTTTTATTTTCATTTTTATTAGTCTTTTTAGTTATACATGACAATAGATTCCATTTTGATATAATTATACAAGCATGGACTATATCTCATTCTAATTAGGACCCTATTCTTGTGGATGTCCATGATGGTGAGATTCATGGTGTACATTTATATGTGTACATAGGAAAATTATGTCAGTTTCATTACACCATCTTTCCTTTTCCTATCCCTCTCCCTTCCCTTTATCTAATCTATTGAACTTCTATTCCCTACCCCATTGTGGGTCAGCTCACACATATCAGAGAAAACATTTTACTTCTGGTTTTCTGGGACTGGCTTATTTCCGTTAGCATGATATACTCCGCATCCATCCATTTACTGGCAAATGTCATAAAGTCATTCTTTTAAATGGCTGAGTAATACTCCTCTGTGTATATATACCACAATTTCTTTATCCATTCATCTGTTCAAATGTGCCTAGGTTGGCTCCATTGCTTAGCTATTATGAATTGTGCTGCTATAAACATTGATGTGGCTGCATCACTATGCTGATTTTAAATCCTTTGGATATATATTGAGGAATGGGATAACTGAGTCTAATGGTGGTTCCATTCCAAGTTTTCTGAGGAATTTCTATACTGCTTTCCAGAGTGGTTGCACCAATTTGCGGTCCCACCAACAATGTAAGAGTGTACCATTTCCCTCACATCCTCACCAACATTTACTTGTATTCTTGATAATTGCCATTCTGACTAGAGATGGAATCTCAGTGTAGTTTTAATTTGCATTTCTCTAATTGCTAGAGATGTTGAATATTTTTTCATATACTTGATGACCATTCATATTTCTTCTTTTGAGAAGTGTCTATTCAATTCCTTTGCCTGTTTTTTGATTGGGTTATTTATTGTTTGGAGTTAAGTTTTTTGAGTTCTTTATATATCCTGGAAATTAACACCCTCTCTGAAGTGCAGGTGGTAAAGATTTTCTCCCATTTTTTAGGCTCTCTCTTCACAGTCTTGATTGTTTCCTTTACTATGAGAAGTTTTTAGTTCGATGTTATCCCATATACTGATTTTTGATTTTGCTTTTTGCACTTTAGGAGTCTTATTTAGGAAGTCACTTCCTAAGCTAACATGTTGAAGTTTGGATTTACATTTTCTTTTAGTGGGTGCTGGGTTTCTGGTCTAATTCCTAGGTTTTTGATTTACTTTGAGTTGAGTTTTGTGCAGGGTGAGAGATAGGGGTTAGATTTCATTCGACTACATATGGATTTCTAGTTTACCCAGCACCATTTTCTCCAATGTATGTTCATGGCAACTTTGTCTAGTATGAGATAACTGTATTTATGTGGGTTTGTCTCCATGTCTTCTGTTCTGTTTCATTGGTCTTTATGTCTATTTTGGTCCCAATACCATGCTGTTTTTGTTACTATAGCTCTGTAGTATAATTTAAGGACTGGTATTGTGATGCCTCCTGCTTTTGCATTTCTTACTAAGGGATTGCTTTTGCTATTCTAGGCCTCTTATTTTTCCAAATGAAATTCATGACTGCTTTTTCTATTTCTATGAAGAATGTCATTGGAGTTTTGAAGGGAACTGCATTGAATCTGGATAGTGCATTTGCTAGTATGGCCATTTTTACAATATTAATTCTACCTGTTCAAGAACATGAGAAGTCTTCCTGTCTTCTAAGATCTTCCTCAATTTCTTTCTTTGGTGTTTTGTAGTTTTCATTGTAGAGACCCTTCACTTCTTTTGTTAGATTGATTTCCAAGTTTGTTGTTGTTGTTTTGAGGCTATTGCACCCTTCACAGAGAACAAGTTTTAAAATTTTTAATAAAACAATTTACCAATTTCTTTCTTGGATTATGTTTTTTGTTTTGTATCTAAAAATTTACACCAAATACAAGATCACCTGGATTTTTCTCCTATGTTATTTTCCTAAAGTTTAATAGTTTTTCTTTCCCTTTTCTTCTTCTTTTTTTTTTTCTTTTTTGTGGTGCTGGGGATTGAACCCAGGCCCTCATTTACCCTACACAAGTACTATACATTATTCAGCTATACCCCCAGTATCAGAAATTTCATAGTTTTGTGTTTCATAATTAGGTCTATTTAGGTTCCATTTTGAGTTTATTTTTGTGAATCATATAAGAGGAAAGATTAATTTGTGCATATGTGATGTCCAATTGTTCCAGCACCATTTGTTGAAAAAACTATTCTTTTCCCACTAAATTGCCTCTGTTCCTTTGTCAAAGATCAACAGACTCTATTTGTGCGGGTCTATTTCTGGGCTCTCTCTCCTGTTCCATTATTTATTTGTCCATTCCTCTGCCAATACCATGCTATCTTGATTATTGAAGCTTTATTTCAGGACTGAAGCCAGACAGTGTCAGTCTTGAATCTTTGTTTTTTATCAGTATTGTTGGCTATTCTGGGTCCTCTGTCTTTCCACAAGAACTTTAAAATGAATTTGTTGATATCCACAAAATAATTTGCTGGAATTTCACATTGAATCTATAGATAAAGAATGAGAATAATGAACATTTTAACAGTACTGAGTCTATCAGAACATGGTATATCTGGCTCCATTTATCTGGATTCTTTCATTAGTTTTGAAGTTTGCTTCATTCTTATTCATGTGTATACACACACTTGTATCCATAAATCTGTCTTCCTTTCCGCCTTCCCCTTCTCCTTTTCCCTCTCCTTCTTTCTTTCTTCCTTCCTTTTTTTTGTGGTGATAGGGATTGAGCCTTGGCCTTCCTCATTCCCTTCCTCCCTCCCTTCCTCCCTCGCCCCCTCCTGTGTTAATGTAAAAGAAACCATGTTTTTAATTTTAATTTTTTTTATCTTTTTTTTGACAGAGAGAGAGAGACTCAAATAAAAAGAAAGAGAGAGAGAGAGAGAGAGAGAGAGAGAGAATTTTTTAATATTTATTTTTTAGTTTTTCGGCGGACACAACATCTTTGTATGTGGTGCTGAGGATCGAACCCGGGCCGCACGCATGCCAGGCGCACGCATGCCAGGTGAGCGCGCTACCGCTTGAGCCACATCCCCAGCCCTTAAATTCCAATTATTCATTGCTGGTGTGTGTGTGTAAGAAATTGTCTTTTGTGTATTAGCCTTGTTTCCTGCATCCATGCTATAATCACTCATTAGTTCAGAGTTGTTTTTTTTTTAACCAATCTTTGGGGTTTAGTATGTAGACAGTAATGTCATCTCTGAAGAGAGACAGTTTTATTTCTTCTCAGTCTGTATACCTTTTATTTGCTTTTCTTATCTTATTGGAACCGCTAGGACTTCCAATATGATGTTGAATAGGAATGGTGAAGGGTAACAGTTTTGCTTTTTCCCAATCTTAGGGGAAAAGCTTCTAGTTTTTCTTCATTTAAGCACACACGTTAATTGGAGGTATTTTATACATTTGTAAAACTGAAGAAAATTCCCCTCTAATTGTTTGCTGAGAGCTATTTAAGTCATAAATGAGTACTAGACTGTGACAAATGTTTATCTGCATCTACAGATATGATTGTATGATTTCTTTTTCCTTTAGTCTAGTATATTGGCTGATTTTCAAGTATTGAACTACTAGCTTTGCGTGCCTAGATTAAATCCCACTTTGGTTATAAATCTTTTTATACATTGTTGCAATCAATTTTCTATTTTTTTTTGGAGGTTCCAGGGATTGAACCCAGATGTGCTTAACCACTGAGCCACACTCCAGCCCATTTTTAATATTTTATTTAGAGGCAGGGTCTCACTGCATTGCTTAGTGCCTTGCTAAATTGATGAGGCTGGCTTGGAACTCATGATTTTCTTGCCTCAGCCTCCCACTGCAGGGATTATGTGTGCACCACCATACCTGGCTTGTTGAGGATTTTTGCAATACGTTTGTGAGAGATACTGGTAGTAATTTTCCTTTCTCATATCTTATGTGGTTTTGATTTTGGGGGTAATGCTGGCCTCATAGAATGAATTAGGAAGTGCTCCTTCTATTTTCAGGAAGAGATGGTAGAAAACTGATAGTTTTCCCCCTTTGATTTTAACAGACTCCACCAGTGAAACCAACTGGTTATTAATTATTGATTCAACTTCTCCAGTAGATATTGCCTTATTCAGATCATTTATTTCTCCTTGTGTGAGTTTTGGTAGTTTGTGTCTTTTAAGCAATTATCAAATTTGTGAACATAAAGTTGTTTCCAATACTCCTTAATTATACTTTTCTTATCCATGGATTAACAGTGATGAGCCCTCTTTCATTTCTCATATTAGTAATTTTTATCTTCTGTCTCTTTTTCATCCTGACTAGAGATTTATCAATTTTATTGATATTCTTTATAGAGAACTGGCTTTTGGTTTTTCTGATTTTCTCTACTGATTTCTTCTCCATACTTCTATGAAGAACTAAGTACTCTTTCATTTTCCACTATTGCCCCTCTCCAATTCATCTGCCTTCCTGCAATCAACCTCATTTTCCTAAGGTTCAAAACTGATTATGTTATTTATCTGCTAAAATCCTTCAAGGTTATCTTATGCCTTCAAGATAAAGCCAAGTCTTTTTTATGTTATCTCCTCCTACCCTCTTTTCCTTTGGTATTGGGAATTGAACCCAGGGATGCTTTACCACCAAGCTACATACCCAGTCCTTTCTATATTTTGTGAGATGGGGTCTCACTAAGTTGCTGAGGCCAACTTATGATCCTCCTCCCTCAGTCTCTCAATGGGATCACAGGTGTGTGCCACCACATCCAAGCTTTATCTCTAAAGCCCCTCATGATTTGGTTTCTACCCATCACTCCAGACTTATCATATTCTACCCTCAGAACTGCTGGTGCTCTGAGAGGATAGAAAAGACAGATGATATGTCTTTACACAGCATTTATTTCAATTATAGATAAGGAATATATAAATAAGTCAATAAATTATATATAGGAAATTTCAGTTGGTTTAGATTTTAAAAGAACATGAAGAAAGGAAACAAAAAAAAAACCACAAAGGAATTATGATATTGAGTAGTTGATATGCTATATTCAGATATACACACTGTGACAGGCTTGAAGGCTATACCCTCATGGTTCTAACCCTGGCACATTAAAATCATCTAGGGGAACTGTTAAACATAATGGTATCTGAGCTGATCCTTGACCAACTAAATCAGAATCTATGGGTGGTGAGGTCCCAGGTGCAAATCATTGCACACAGATATATCCTATGTGCAGACACATTTATTCTTAGTATTAATCACCTGGGGAAATGAGGAGTTCCTCAGACAGGAAATGGGCATCTTTTATTAAAGCATGTTTCCTGATTTGGCTGCATATTACACTTACCAGGGGAGCTTTAAAACTTCCAATGCCCATGTTACACCCTTGCTCAGTGACTTCAAAATCTCTAGGGGGTGGGATGCAGGCATCAGTAATTTTTTAAATTCCCCAGGTAATTCCAATACGTAGTCAAGGTCAAGGTCAATTGTGCAGAAAGAGAGAGAGATGCAGGGAGCTGTAAAGTGAAAATTTGGCTCTTTGGGACTTGGTCACATAAGTATCACGATGTCTAAGAGGAGGTCTTTCAACAGTATGCTATGAAATAAGCTAACAGTTATGAAGCAAAGAACCAAGCCAAATTCTGCAATGCTATTCTCTGCTGTTATAAAAAAGAATGGCTCTGGATCACAATTGCTACAGAAGAGTAAGCTCTGCATTTTGACTGCATGACTTCACTAACATATGGAATCTAAATAGGCTGAGTTCATAGAAGTAGAGAGTGAAGTGGTTCACCAGAGCCTGGGAAGGCAGGGCAGGGAATGGAAAGAGATTGGTTAATGAGTACAAAGTCACAGTCAGATAGGAGGAGTAAGTTCTGGTGTTCTACTATCAGGGTACCCTTGCAGCAAACAATATCACATCATATAATTAAAGATGGCTGGCAGGGAGGATGATGAAATGTTCTCATTACAAAGAAATGATAAAAATTTTTTTAAAAGGCTGGGGATGTGGCTCAGTGGTTAAGTGCCCCAGGTTCAACCCCTAGTACCAAAAAAAAAAAAAAAAAAAAAAAAAAGTTTGAGTGATGGATAACCTAAGTATCGAGTTGATCAACACACAATATTTAAATGTACCAAAATATCACACTGTATCCCACAAGGAGTCAATGTGATGGATGGCAGTGATCTTGAGGTGAGAGACCTCCAGGAGATAGTGAATTCAGGGTTAGGTTAAGGCAGTGGCCACTTGACAGTCTTCCCCACTCTCTACAACTCTTCCAGAATTGATACTTGAAGGATCTGGGATTTCTTATTAAAGGCTGGCACTATGATCTCTTATACTCTCTTCCTATGTCCTCAAATTCTATAAAAAACATTTACTGAAAGTTTACTGTACACTACTAACACTATGTTAGGAACTGTGAATACATCTGAGCAGGACATTTTGCCTTTACAAAGTCTACAGTGTAACTGTAGTTGAACAGTGTAACTGTTCAACTTAGACTGAAACTGAGTGTAAATTTGGAAAAAAAAAAATTTGAAAGCAATGTTGAATAGTGGGAGAAGTAGGAAGTCCGGAGCTGGTGGAAGAGGGTTCAAATACTGGCTTGCTTATGTGTAGTTCTGTAAACACATGTAAATTACTTATCCCTTCTATGGTCACTTTCTCATTTGTTAAAATGCACTTGAATACCATCTACTTCACAGAATCGAACACCGATTCATTCATCTATGCAACAAATATTTATTGAGTAATCACTCAGTAATAGGTGGTAGAAAATAACAGAGAACAAAACAGATGTCGCCGTTGGCCTCCCTTGAGTGGGAGGCAGACAATAAACAAGAAGCAACAGGTGAGGAGCAGCCAAAAGAGATCCATACATGCCAGGGGAAGTGACACAGTAAAGGAGATAGGGAATGCCAACAAGGGTCTGTGTGACAATTTAAAATGGGATGAGCAGGGAAACTTTGGTAACAAGGTAGCAGTTGAACTAAGGTCTGAAAAGGTAAGGGAGTTAACAATCTCTATAGGTATCTGGGGAAGAGTATTCCAGAAATGAGCAAATCCAAGGGTCTGAGGCAGAAGTGGGCCTGGAGTATCTGAGGCACCCAAGTATGGGGCCCAGTATGAATAAAAGACAAAAAGGAGAGTAGTAAGAAAGCCAGGGTCTAGACCATATAGGTCCTTGGTGAGGACTATAAAGACCTAAGAAAAGAGCCACTGGAGGGTTCGGGATCACAGAAGTAACAGGATCAACCTTGCACAACAGGACCATTTTTGCATCTGTGTGGAGGTGGATATTACAGTTTGGGTCTTAAATGTCTTCCAAATGCCATGTATTGAAGTCTTGGCCCCAGCTGATGGTGCTGCTGAAAGATGGTGGAACCTTTAGGAAGTGCAGCCCAGAGGGAGCCTGGGGGAGGAAGTTAGGTCTTTGCGGGGGGGGGGGGGGGGGGGGTGTCCATGAAAGGCATATTGGAACCCTGGCTCCTTCCTCTCTTTGCTTCCCTGCCACCAAGAGGTGAATAGCACTGCTTCACTATGCACTTCCCACCATGATGTTCTGCTTTGCTACAGGTCCAAAGCAACAGGGCCAGGAAATCATGGAGTGAAACCTCTTACACTGTGAACCAAAATAAATCTTTCCTCCTTCTAAGCTGATTTTCTCAGATATTTTGTCACAATGGCAGAAAATTGACTAATAGTGGACCATAGGAAGTAAGCAGAGAGACCTGAAGGCAGAGAGACCAGCTGGAACAGCAGTGATGAGGTAGGAGAAGAGAGCTGTTTGGACAGGGTGATAGTTTGAAGACAGGAAAAAGAGCTTGGAGCTGGAGATCTTGAATTTAAGGTAAGTCAAAAGGATTTGCTGATGATTAAATTTCAGAGTCAAAGAAATGATGTTAAGGTTTCTGGCTCAAGCAACGGGAAGGAAGAAGTTGTCATTTTCTGGGGTAAGAAAAATTCTGTGGGACAGCGGTGTAAATCTGAAATTTAGTTCAGGCAATTGGAAAAACAGAGTCTGGAGTCTGGGGAAAGAGAACTGGGCTTGATACAAATCTGGGAGTCATCAGCATGCAGATGAGGCTAAATGAAATCATCAAAGTGATTGTTATGAGAAAAAGGTAACATAAAAAACACCTACTATGGCACTAGGCATGTAGTAGATGCTCGATAAATACTTCCCCTCTACAGCCATAAGAAACTTAGCAGGTTGTTTGGAACTAGTATATTCCCCTTCAGTTGTATTGTATTTTATTTTGTGACAGGGTCTCCCTATGTTACCCGGGCTGACTTGAACGTGTGATCCTCCTGAGTAGCTGGGATCACAGATGTGCGCCACTACACTCAGCTTCCTCCAGCTGTATTTTAGCCTGCCCCGTGTTTATAGGCCTTTCACAACTGGCCTGGTTTTCACAGGGCTCTGGGGGTTAAAAGTTGATGGTCTGGGCTCTCATATCTTTGTGTCACAGCAAATTTCTTATGAAATTACACTGAACATTAAAGTCCCCATGTTCTTGCACACCTGGTAACTATAAAACACCACATTGTGGTGGAGACAGGACCTTCTCCAGAGACACAGTGACAACCCACACCCAGATGAAATAGATAAAAACTTCATTAATCAAATCTGCTCCCAGAAGGCTCCCAACCACTCAGGAACCAGGCAATGACTGCCAGGATCTGGTTCTGTCAAGGTGTCCAGATGGCCCCTCTAGCTTGGACTAATGGGCACATTCCTGGATCAGAGTGTCAAACTCTCCTGAAAAATGAAATATCCTTAGGGTTCTGTCTGGAATGCTCTGCCTCCAGATAGGGCCAGGGCTAACCCCATCACTTCCTTTGAGTCTTTGCTCAAATGTCACCTTCGCAGTGAGTCCTACTCTGACCACCCAACTTAAACTTGCAATCGCAACAGCACTGCCTTGTCTTGCTCTATTTTCTTCCACAGCACTTAATACTTTTTGTTTACTGAGTATCATGTTCACTGCTATATCCTCAGAGCACAGAATATTACCTGATGGTTGGGAATTACTCAAGAAATTTGCTGAATGAATGAGAAAGTGCTCACCCTGCTGTTGGGGCAGGAGGCTTTAGCTCTAAAACCTTCCCCAACTTTGACAGCAGACCCCTTGCAGAGTCTCCCAAGGGACCAGACTTGAATCCCTAAAGGTATCATCCTATCAGACTGTAGCTATATGCCCTAATAAGCCTGAGTGTCCAGCCCTAGGGGAAGACAGGGTCAACTCTTGGGCCACCTTGAGGCCAACAATGCCCACCACCTTACTAACCTTGCATCCTGGTTCTCCTTCCTCTTTTTTTTTTTTTTAAACACAATATCTTTATTTTATTTATTTATTCTTATGTGGTGCTGAGGATCAAACCCATGTGAGGCAAGTGCTTCACCACTGAGCTACAACCCCAGCCCTCATCTTGGTTATTCTTGTGCCCCCTCCCAACTATGTCTTTGTCAGTTTTCTCATTTCAAGTCACTATTCTCTGCTGCTTCTTAGCCCAATCTCCTACTTCTCTCTCTCACCCTCACTCTTTCTATGACGTTCCATGAAGTCCTGCTCCTTTCTATCTCCAGCTTCTTAGGTGAATGTTTCTTCCATTCTCTGCTTTCATAGCAACCTGGGTCTTCTCTGAACACACCATTTCTAAGCCCTCTGTGATATGGGCTTCTCCTTCATCTGAACCCCTTGTACCTTGTGATCACCGGCATCCTCTCTATACTCCACCTGTGCATCCAAACCACCAATATGCCATCTTATTAAAACAAAACAAAACAAAACAACAACAGGTTGATGATGTAGCTCGGTAGTAAAGTATTTGCCTGGCATGCTCAAGGCATGGGTCCCAGCCTCAGAACTTAAAAAAAAAAAAAAATCTGCTTGTTGCTCATGCTACCCAGCAATATTACCCCTTTCTATCCCTTGCTGTTCTCATTTACTCCCCCAACATATTCACTAAGACTTTAGTTCACAAGAGTCCTATCCAATCAAGGGCTTAAAAGGCCATGCATATGACTTAGAATTTTCAAGCTAATCCCATTTGCAAAACATATAGTTGGTGCTCAAGAAATATTTGCTAAATGAATGAGTGAAGAAATAGAATATGGGATATGAAGTAGGAGGCAAAGTGAGTCCAGGTCCCACTTTTGGGCTATATCTTTCTCAGTGGAGCAGATAAAGATACAGAACAGGTTCAGTCTCACAGTCTCATTGGGGGCTATTATTCTTATCGTCACTCTAAAGTGAGAAACTAAGACCTAGTGTTTAAATAATGCTCAAGTGTAGAAATAGTAAGAAGTGGAACTGGGCCTAAAATCCATGTCTGACTCTGCAACATGTATGTGTGTGTTTGTGTGTGTGTGTGTGTGTGTGTGTGTGTTGCTTCTCTCATGGCTGCCTCTCCATATATATATATTTGTAGCACATACATGTTTTTAACTATCAAAACAACAACTGCCTTCCTGAAGGCCAGATCTTACACTTAGAAGACATGCTTTTGCACATGAATAGTCTGAATAACTTTTGTAGATTCTGTCATGTAAATACAAGCAGCAGAGAATTCTCAAAGGAAACACAAACAAATCTATTTAAAAAATCTATTTATTCCAAAAATATAAAATGAAAAGAATATAATGTAGATGAGAAACATTTATTTTCATGACATTGGAATATCACAAGCAAAAAAGTTATTTTAAATCACAGGGTTTCCAGAGAAGAAAACACCTAAGGTGTGGAAACGATTTCATGTACAGATGTAGCTATGCTACATTCTCAGTGAGAAGTGAGCCAATTACACCTTGTGGGTCAAAGGCAACCCACCACCTCTTTTTTGTATGACAATCTTCCAGGGGGGGAAAATGAAAAGAAGTCTAATATTTTATGATATAAAGTTATATAAAATTAAGATTTCATATAAATAAAGTTGTATAGGGATATAGCCATACTCACTTGTCTACATATTGTCTATGGATACTTTCATGTTAAAATTGCCGAGCTGAGTAGCTGTAACAAACAGACAAGGAACCCCCAAATCCTATAATATTTATGATCCAGTCTTTACAGAGGAAGTTTGTCAACCCTTGTTGTAATCTTTTCTGATTTATCTTCCAGTTAACTAACTCTTTCTTCAGTTATGTCTAATCTACTATTAAACCCTCCTATTGAGTGTTTAATTTGGATCATCATATTTTCCAATTTTAGAAGTTCATTACTTTTTAATCTAATACTTGACTTTTTGTGCACATAGGTCAATTATTAAATTTCTTGATAGTACATGTAATTGTTCTATACACTGTGGTAATTCCAATTTCAGAAATGTCTGTGGGTTCTCCTCTGTTGTCTGTTATTCTTCATGGTTCTCAACTAATAAAAGCTCATTTTCTTGTGAATTGAGTTTTATTGCTGCTCATTTCCTTGAAAAGTTATTTGTAAGGAATTCACATCTTTCTTCAAAGAGGGTTTGTATTTGTTTCTGCCAGGTGTTTAAAGGCACTGCCACGTCGCTAATGTCTTCAACAGTACTTATGGCGTTAAAGTTCCCTAGATCACTTGGATAATGGGAATCATGGCAATGAGTATCAAGGTTTTGCTTAATTAACTGTTACCTTAATTCACTCAGAGCTGTGGTTATTTTTCCCGTAAGCCTGCCTCAGGGATTCAGGTTTATTTCTAGTTCATCCTTACACTAAGTCCTTTGGAGTTACAGTTGATTATAGATAGGCTTTTATTTTATTTTATTTTTTGTGGTATTGGGGATTGAATCCAGGGGCGCTTAACCACTGAGTCACACATCTCCAGCCTGTTTTTATATTTTATTTAGAGACACAGTCTCGCTAAATTGTCTCTGTCTGCCAAGCCACTGGGATTACAGGTGTGTGCCACTGCATTCAGTCTTAAATTTAATCAGAGTTTTTGAATCAGAGTTTTGAAGAGGAGTGGAGAGTAAGACAGAGGCAATATTTTAAGAGAATGGCTAAAAATTTCCAGAAGATGTAAGTTCTTATACTCAAGAAGCTAAATACGTTCAGTGGATTAGACAAATCCATTGAATGAAGTGAAGGGAGGGGAGATAGGAATTGGAAAGACAGTAGAATGTGACATAACTTCCCTATGTACATGTATGAATACACCACAGTGAATCTTGGCATTGTGTACATCCACAACACTGGGATCCTAATTAGAATAAAAATATACTCCATATTTGTTTAAATATGTCAAAATAGTCTCTACTGTCATGTATAACTAAAAGGAAGAAATTTTAAAAGGAGCTAAATAAATCCTAATAAAATAAATAAAAAGAACTCCTTAAATCAATTTATTCACAGTTTATATAATCCTTTCTTTTATTCTTCATAAAACTATAGAGAGTGTTATATACCTACATCTTTCATAAAGGAAACTTGGAATTCAGAAAGCTAAAATAAATCACCAAAGGTCACACAATATGAAGCAGCAGAGAAAGAATTCCAATCCAGTTCCTCTGAGAAGGACTGGAAGATCTCAGATCTAAACTTGGAAAGGGAAATCTAAACTTTGCTGAGGAATTGCCCCCCAAAAGCAGAACCCTTAACTTGGAAACTTCTCTTTGAAAGAGGATGGAAACCCTCTTTAGATATCTGTTTTCCTTTGAAGAAAGCACTGGACTGCAAAAGCCTTTTTACAGTAAGAGGAAGGAAAGTTCTAGCTTATACCTTAGATTGTGAGTTAAACAGGGCCAACCCAATTCCTTGGCCAAAAACTGGTTGACTCAGAAGATTCATGGAGGCAGCCTGATACACAACAGCCTGCTCTGTACCACTCCTCTGTCAGGACAGCACGGCAGGAGAACACTCCTCCTTCGCTGCCGAAGACAGCTTAAATACTGGAGTTAGCATGTCCTCAATAACATGTCCTTTGTTCACCAATGTGATTCAACTTAGTAATTACTATCTCTTCCATTCTGGTGGCATTTCACTTGCTTATAAAAAGTGTTTTTTGTTTGTTGTTTGTTTGTTTTTTTGTTCGAGCACTAAATTAAGAATTTTTTTTTTTTTAGAGAGAGAGAGAGAGAGAGAGAGGGAGAGAGAGAAATTTATTTTTTAGTTTTTCGGCGGACACAACATCTTTGTATGTGGTGCTGAGGATCGAACCCGGGCCGCACGCATGCCAGGCGAGCGCGCTACCACTTGAGCCACATTCCCAGTCCTAAATTAAAAATTTTCTAACAGTGAAGTGGTGCTTTCTAACACAATCAAGTTCCACTCCCCAGATGTTAGTATGTGGCTAATCTCCACCAGCCTGGCAGAAAGAGCAAACCATTCTTCCCCTCTGGCTGCCTCTCCATGACGTAGAAGCTGGGAGGCTTACAATGCCTGAACTCATAGCACAAGGCACCAAAGCCAAGAAAACAGATTCCAGGAAAACGAACCAGATGCCAGACAATTCAGTGGGAAAGCCAAACAGGCCCCGGTTTGATAACTTCTGTAAGTTATCTTCACAATCTGAAGCAGCTATGGATAAGGCCTTATGTAAAGAGGAAAGGACCCACAACTCTGGTCTTCCATGATATCTGGTCTTCTATGATACCTGTCTCAGGATAGGAGACACAGGTGTACAAAAGGAACAATAAAAGGAGTTCCGGGAGGTGGTAAGGTAGTTTTTCCAAGCATTTTTTTTTTTTTTAACCTTTGTATTATTTATTTATTTTTATATGGTGCTGAGGATCAAACCTAGGGCCTCGCATGTGCTAGGCGAGCACTCTGCCACTGAGCCACAACCCCAGCCCCTTTACAAGCATTTTTTATCAACCATGTGAGTGGTCTACAAGAGCATGAATGCACAGAGTGGAAAGAGATGCAACTCCAGGCATGGAGGTCAAATGGGGAAGTACACAGTCAGTCACCCACCCACCCATCCAAGAAATCAGTGTTTACTGAGCACCTAACAATTATATACCTGTGCAGTCTAAGAACTAGAGAGACCAAGCAGGCCAGGAAAGGGAAGAATTCTGGAAGGATTAGATATCCTGTACCAAACTCCACCCCGCCACACTGTAAATTCATCAGTTCAATTAAATCCTTTCAGCAACTCCACAAAGCATGCATTTGTTGTCTTTATCTTATAGATGAAATTGAGGATCAAAGTGGTTAAGTAGCTAACCAGGAAGCACAAAGAGAATACATGGCAATCTGGGATGTGAACCAAGGTTTGTCTGGCTCTGAGCCTGTGTCCTTAATAAATTAATAACCATTACACAGTTAATTATAGTACAGCAACGTAATTGTAACAGAGAGAGAAAATTCAGTGAAAGCATAGAGGAAGAGGCAATTAATTTTGTGAAGGGAGGAAGTGATCTTTGAGCTTTCCAAGTGGACGAGCAAGGAAAGTGAATTTCAGGCACAGGTAAGACAAAAAGCTGCTACAAAGGCCAAGGAAAAAAGGAAGAGAGTTGACTTGTGGCAGGAGTGACAGGAGTTGGAGCTGGAGGGGAAGCCAGGATTGAACAGAGAAGGCGCTGCAGCCAGGAGGTAAGGCTTCTTTGACTGTAACTCAACTGTCCTCCACTCTGTATAGGAGCCTCCTGTCCAGGGGCCTACATGTCCTGGCAGTGGCCCCCTTCTGTAATGAGCTGCCTATGCCAGTCACAACTAAGGCCTTATGTTTGCACCCACAATCCCATCCTGTCCAGGCCCCTGCAGAGTGTAATGTGCTCAGAGATTTTACTGACAACCTGGAGACAGAGGCCTCAGGGAATTCCCCTACAACCACAGGGGTGAGAGAGGTGACCATAAGGTTAGCCTTCACAGACTACCAGAACCAAGGCATTTCCTCATTCTACTTACAGTTTAGAGTCCAACTTCAGGAGGAAGCCCAACCGATCATACTCTGAAAAAGAAAAGCAGAAACGTCACTGAAGTCATGCTACTGCCAACACCAACAGGTTGCATTCCCTAGACTTAGACCATGGAGACAAACACCCCTTGGAAAAGTATATGATTCAACTGCTTCAAAGAACAACCAAATTCATAAGCTACAACTAAATGTAAGTCACAAAACATCTGCTGAGCACCTATTTTGTGAAGAGCCAGGTTCAATGCCATGGATCTCCTAAGTCTTCTAGGCTGACCAGTCCTAACGCTGACACAGAATCACCTTCCTGCATAAATATGGTATTTGAAACTGAAATTTAGTGAACCACAAAATTGGAACCTAGAGAAGAGGGTTGGAAGGAATTTCTGTTTCCTTTAAGGGGAGGCACAATGACTGGTGTACTGAGGCAGGATAACTATGGAGTGAAGATGTGGCAGCCATGGGGTCCTCAAATCATGGCAGCAATTTTCTCTGTGGTCATCAAAGGGAACTGAAGAGATGTGATAGACAGGAAATTCAAAATAAAAATTAAAAACAAATTGGTAAGATGTTTACAGCAGCAGTAGAGTGCTCGCCTAGGATGCACAAGGCACTGGGTTCTATCCTCAGCACCACATAAAAATAAAGATATTGTATATACCTAAAACTAAAAATAAATATTTTTTTTAAAAAAGATGCTTATAACAGATGATAACTCAACTTTTTAACATTTTTGCCTCATTTTAAGGTGAGGTTGAAACAGTTGTACAAAACTGTATGGACAAGTTTTTAAAAAGTATTCTGAGGGCCTAAGGGGAAATTAGCATATGGAAAATAATAAAATGCAGCTGGGGGAAGGAGAACACCAAAAGTGAATGTCTTCAGGCCTGGTGTGTTTGCTGCAGGATCAGAGATCTCTCCCCAAGTTTTCCATAGCTACAACTAAGTGCAAAGTATTGGTTTCCTGGGTCACAGCATCCACAAAATAAGCCAGGGAAATCACTATTTCTAGTATCAAATTCCCTGTGTCCTCAAAAATGTTTGTATAAGAAAAATGTTGGGAAGTGTCTTGGAATTGTTTCTTCTACCTTGGCTCATGGATTTTTAAAAGGTGGTTTATGAATGCAGTTCTCAGCTGACCTGGCTTACTCTGAAGATAATCAGGATGGAAAAGGCCACACAGCAAGGCTTTCAAGGGACTCAGCCTTCAGTAATCAATGAAGGGCCAAGAGAGGGAAGTTACACTGCCAAGTACCACAGGGGTCATTCTGCAAGGCTGGTGAAGGGCAGTCCCAGACTTCACAATTAGCTAGGCTGTGGAGGAAGAGGACATCCTCTTCTTACCCTTGAAAACCAACTAGGACACAGAACTCAATGGAAAGCCTGCCGCCCAGGAGAACTCCCCTGGATGAGTGAAGCTTTCCTCAAAATAATTCCAGTGCTTTGATTCAGACAGAGAGATCAGACTTTCCTTAACATACCAAGAAATTTGAAAAACTGGTAGAAAAACTCAAAAAACCTTCAATTAAGACAAACTAAAAAGTAGTTTGTAAATAGTTTCAAAGTTTAATACTCTTTCAACATCCATATCTTCTCCTTTGATGAAAAGGAAACATCAACTTGCCAAATACATGTCACTAGTCCCCAGGTGGTAACAACGTGGGGAAGCCATCATGCTGCTGCTCCTCAGACCTGCCTGAGCAAGACCCTTGATACACAGTGGCCCCAGCCTCAGCAGATTCCTCACCAAGAAGCTGGAGAATGCCTTCCCCCTTGAGCAAACTCCCATCAGAGGATCAAGCAGGAGCACACCCAACACAAGGGAAATGGAAGAATGTGAAACCCTCTGCAGCCATTCACACCACTGGTTGCTGTTGTCTTAAACAATTCTGTTGAACTGTCAATTAATTGTCCCCTTCACATAATTACATCTGTGGTTTATTTTCTAATGGCATTTAGAGCTTTTCTCTTGAGCTTTCTCTTCCTTACTGATTGCACACTGAACAAATAAAATCACTGTATTTCTATGGAAATTTTGTTCCTTCTATAGCTCTCTAGGTCTCTCTCTCCATTTCTCTTTTCTTAAGAGACATAAGTACCAGAAATATTCCATTTTTTTTAATTTAAAAAAAAAAGGCAGCTTTTTTAAATGGCCACTTTTTTTCTTGGCTGTATGTCAGACCCCAGGCCACGGGACCCGAGCTGTTGTCCTGTGAAGGGCACCCTCTACCAGCTCAGCTAACTTGCCAGGCAACACCACAGGCCCAGCATTACCACAGCTTCTGAATTTTTTTTTTAAACCAAGAATTTGGACTTTTTTCAAAGTAAAATGTCTCAATCTATATATACTGGCAGTAGATTCAAGAAAAAAAAAAATCTAAAGATTATGTAGATCCACCAAAATGCGACTCTGGGCAGAATTCTGCCAGCAGGCTGTTTGCACATAAGGCGTCCTAGACTGATATTACACGAAGGCTCTGGCTGCACACAGTGGCGCTCAATAAATATCTGTGGACTGTTCTTACCAGGATTACTTGGTCACAATAGTCAAAATATCTACCAAATTAGTATGAAAACAAAGTTTCTGTCAAGCTTCTAAGGTGATAAATTTCAGATACCAAAGTGAGATGCAAAATTCCAAAGAAAATATCTGAAATTTGTTACATAATTCTAAAGGCCCTCCCAGCATCAGTGTAACAGTAACCAGTTGTTAGAGATAAGAGGATTTGACAAGTTTCCTTGGGCAGAGTGGTGTTCTATGCGCCTCATCCCCCTCAAAGGGCAGAATACCTGGTTAACCTTGTCCCTCACTCCAGCCTGGTAAGGGAGCTTAACATGTGGCTCTTAAAGGTATGAGGACAGAGTGGGCTGCCTGGGCCGGCCTTCTGCCTGACAAGTCTAAGGGCAGAGATGGGCTGCCTGGCTGCAGGAGAGAGCAGCATTTGGGACTGGGCCACACTCCCAGAATCTGCTGTGGAAAGGGATGCAGGAATAAGCTAGGGTAAGGTCATTTTAGGTCCTTCCCCAAACATCTGCTGACAGGGTTGACAAATGCTTAGCTACCAGAAGTAGGCAGACAATTAGATTCCCAGAAGCCACAGGGGTGATAGGCAAGGCTGAGGTGAAGTCCCCAAAATAAATAGGAGTCACCAAAACACTTAGGAGAGCACCCCACAAGAGTCAGGTTTAAACAGTCTCCGGGCCCAAGAGTACAAACACTATCCGAGGTTTTTCTGCTCATGTTCTCTCTCTCCTTTCCACAGTAATTCCAGAAAGAGCAGCCAGCAACTGGTGGGGAGCTGAAGGAGTAAGACATGCATGCCTGCCTTCCCAGAGTCAGGCACATACGGGTATGAGCCAGAATTGGGGGAGAGGAATCAAGTGCAGCTCCGAAAGGATTGAAAGCTGTAATTATTGCTACTACATGAGATCGAATGCTGTCTTTCTGGAATTGGTGATTCAGAGTGAACATGAGATTTTTATGATCTGAGAGGCATTAAGAACTTCAGTGGACTTCCCATGCTGAAAACATTTTAAGGGGACAGAGCAACTCAAAGGTCATTTCTGTAATTATTGCCCCCATGTTTCCTCCATGTAAAACATACTGGTTGCACTAACTTAGGCCAAAGGGGTGATTTACATGACTTTTGTGTAGTACTGGGGATTGATCCCAGGGCCTTGGGAGGCTAGGCAAGCACTCTACCAGAGCTACATCCCCAGCCCAACAGGGTGATATAATGATTCACATAACTAAACTGTGGTGAGGGCGGGAGCGCAGAGAGCATCAGAGACAAGTGACAGTCACTGGAAGGCCATCAGACCCCCTCTGCTGGCTATACTCTCCCCAACAAGCTTTCTTCATATCTTTCGCAATATGGCTGCCAGCAATTGGTAGGTGCATGACTTCAGCTCCATCACAGAAAAGGGACAGCCGCTCAGTTTCTGATGGCAAAACTCCTGGGGAGGAGTGAGGGATGACCTAGCTACAGCATCTCTTAACTCCTATTCTAGTCACAGACATTCTGAAGGAGTTGAGGCTTGTGAAAAATGACAAGTCCGCCATGACATCCACTGTTAGAAGGAGCATTTTTACCAGAAGGAATGGGCCGTCTTGACCAAATAAAAGGCCCATTGTGAATGGTAGAAACAATCTTTGGAAAAGTTAGATATACTGGCCTTACTTCTCCCCTTGCTCCTGGGTCCTGGGGTTGGGGGGTGGGCAATTCCTCTTCCCTGACAACGTCCTTAAGTCATCCTACTGCCCCCTGGACTCGCTGCTCAGACCCAAGCTTACCACCACTTCTGCCTGAACTGAGGTCTGTCTGTCCTGGAGGCTCTGCTTTGACTGAGGCTCTCCAGGGGAGGCTGCCTCTGCTCTCATTTATCCCATGATGTCCCTGCTGGGGTTTCCCTCTCACTTCTTTTTTGTGTGTGGGGTTGTTGGGTTTCTTGGATCTGTGGATTTTAATGAAATTTGAAGAAATTCTGGCTATTACTTTTTTCAAATATGTTTTTGCGCTCCCTTCTCTTTTCAGGGCTCAATTACACTTGTATCAGGCTGCTTGAAATCCCCCAGCTCATGGACAGAGAGATCAGACTTGTTTTCCCCTCTGCTTCATTTTGGATAACTGCTTGGACACATCTTTTTTTTTTTTTTTTTTTTTAATAGAGAGAATGAAGGAGGGCCCAGTCATGAACCTCATCAACTTCATTCCCCCCCCCTTTTTTTTAGAGAGAGAGAGAGAGAGAATTTTAATTTTTTTTATTTTTTAGTTTTCAGCGGACACAACATCTTTGTTTGTATGTGGTACTGAGGATTGAACCTGGACCACACGCATGCCAGGTGAGCGCGCTACCACTTGAGCCACATCCCCAGCCCCTGCTTGGACACATCTTATTCACTCTTCTTTTATTCTAGCATGTCTAATTTGCTGATGTTACATCCAGTATATTTTTCATCTCAGACATTATACTTTTCATCTCTAGGAGTTCTCTTATATCTTCTATGCCTTTCCTTAACATTCCCATGCTTTCCTCTACCTTTGCAAACATGTGGAATGTGTTGTAATGTCCCTTGTCTACTAATGCCAGCACTTGTGTCATCTCTAAGCCTCTATCTACCGATAGAACTGCCTGGTATTTGACTGACTGCCAGTCATATGAATTTTACTTTGTTGAGGGTAGGGTATTTGGTCATTTCTTAACTAGTTATTTTGAGGTACAATTAAATGACTTAGAAACAGTTTGTTCCTTTTGAGGTTTACTTTTAAGCTTGTATGGATAGAACCAAAGGCAAGACAGACTTTAGGGCTAACTTTACAAAGTTACTAATTGTGCCCCACTATTAAGGCCATACCCTTCTCAGTACCCTATATAATACCCTGTGTTTTATGAAGTTTTCCCACTATTCCCAAAGATTATATGCCTTTCTAGTTGTTTTCCCAACTTCTGGTAGTTTTTGCATTCACATGCACTCATCAGCAAGAAATCCAAGGGGACCCCTGACACATCCCCAGAGTTCTCACTGTGTGTGGCTCTCCCCTCAAAGTAATCTACCTGTGAATTCTAGCTTTTTTGATCTCCTCAAGGTCTCAATTTTTCCTCAACTTAGGAAGAGTCTTGGGTTCTATTTGGGTTCTCCTTCCCTGAGTGGTGGTTTCCAACTATCTCCAGATGGTTAGCTTGGACAATTACAAGGTAGACCACACTGCTTTTCCTCCTTTCAAAAATCAGTATCCTGTGCTACCTATTCTTTAAGGTCTGAACAACTTTTTTCCACAAATTTTGTCTGTTTTTTTTTTTTTTTTTCAGTTGTTTCGCCATCTTTCTTCACTTTTTCCTTGTTTAGTCTAGACTCCAACTTGCTCCATATGCAGCTTAGCCTGCCCAATTACCTTTCCACTGCACCCAAACCAAAGCTCTTGTAAGCTCCCGACTTGTCTACACAGCTACCTCCTAGACATTTCCACTTTGATGTCATAGGGACGCTGAAAATTCTAGATGTCATATGGTTCACCATTGTCCTCACAGCTAATTCTCATCTGCACATTCCCAAAACCTGGTCCTCTACCAGTACTTCATGAAAGGCACCCCTATTCCCCCAATTCCCAGGCTTGAAACTCAAGAGGATCCATCAATTCCTGATTCTCTCTTATTTCATTTAATTAATTACCTTGTCCTTTTAATAATTCCTTCTCCTAACAGGATCTCAAATCCACTTTTCTCCATTTCTAGGAACCTTGACTAAGCCAGCTTCATTATCCTAACAACCTCCTATCAGGTTTCCCTGTCTCCTGTCTTGTCTCTTTCTAGTAGGTTCTCTGTGCTGTAACTGAAGCTATCTTTCTATAAGATAAATATGATTATGTCACAAACCTGCTTAAGGCCTTTCAAAGGCCTTAAAATTATTGAAATTATTCTCAAAACAAATCCAAATCTCTTTGTTTACAAAGTCCTTCGTGATCTGGCCCTATAGCAACCATTCCAATTCCAGGCGTTTTTTTTTTTTTTAAATTAATTTGTTCTTTTTAGAACAAGGTACATGGTAGTAGAGTGTATTTTGACATATTATACATACATGGAGTATAATTAGGAACCCATTCTTATGGAGTTTCACAGGTGGTATATTTATACATGAACAAAAGTTTTGATTCCCTGCATTGCCCCTACCTTGGCCCACCCACCCTGACTCAACTATTTTATGTTCTGAAGAATCTCCAAGTCTTTGGATATGCTTTCCTCCTCATTTTAAGTATTTTCCCTGCCCCTTCCACTGGTTATTGCCTACCCATTGTTCCTAAGTGGCTTGCAGTCACCTCTAACTCAACACACTACAAGTCAGACTGACAGTACCTTCCCCAAGTCCTGTGGTTTTTTTTTTTTTTCTGGTAATGGCATCACCATCCAGTCCTCTCCACAGCCCTCATTTCTAAGTATAGACCCTCCTCCTTGCACCATGGTCGCTGTTTTTGCTGCGTCTTCACAGCTGCTTAAGACCACGCAGCAGCCTCTTCATCTGCCTTCTCAGCCTCATCTTCTGCCACTCCTTTCTGGTCAGGCTTTATGCCTCAGTTATTGCAGATGCTTCCTCTGTTCTGTCCTCAGTCATCCCGCTGACTTGGTAAACAGAATCAAATCGCCAAGATGCAGCCATCACCATGGCTCCCCCCCCCGCCCCCCCCCCCGCCCCACAGCCCAGCACTGGGGATTGAACTCAGCTGAGCTAACTCCTCCTGCCTCAGTCTTCCAAGTAGCTGGATTATAGACGTGTACCACCAAACCCAGGCCAAAGCTCAATTTAACAGATATTCTTGTTGCACAACAAGAAACTTTGTGACGTGACTTTTACCTACCTTTCCAGTTCTATCTTGCACTATTCTCTCCTCTGTGCTGCACTCTGGCCATGTTGGCTGTCTTTCAATTCCTTCAATAATCCATGAGTTGCTCTTATAAGCAGTGCCTTATGCCTGAAACGAGCCCTTGCCTCTGCTCATTCTTACTCTAGTTCAATGTCTCATTTAGCAGAGCACTTCCTGCCCTTCTAGTCTAGAATATGCCCCTTTCTATATGCTCCTTTGACACTGTACCTTTCCCCTCCTTGTTTGTAACTATATGTGTCAGATATGTGCCTCTCTTTTGCTAGTTGAGAAGCTCCACAAAGGTTTTCTGCATCCCCCAACACTATGCTTGGCATGCTAAGTGAATATGGAATGAATGCTACCTTCTCTGATCTAATCTGTTAGCCTACATGCCACTTGGCTGTGCTCTCCACCAAACTTAAAGAGCTTACTGCTTTTATACCATTCTTTGCTCATGAGCCTAGAGCACATGTCTTTTGGTTCTGTCCTCCTTTAGAAATAGGTCCCTAAGTTTCTTTTGGGGCAGTGCTTTTCTCCCATTATACACAAGTAGCAGGACTGTAAATAGAATTTGGAATTTGTGTCTAAACTGTAGGCACCTTACAAAAGCTATATTGGTTGAACTCTTTCTTCCTTAAACCAAGTGACATCAGAAAGAAAAACAGTGTGCTGAAGAGATGGACCACTTGTTCCTAGAACCTAGATCCCTGGGGCTGGCCTCTTGTCCCTTCTGAGGGCCAGGTATTTGACCTTTTTTTGTGGGGGAGGAGGGTACTGGGGATTGGACCCAAGGGTATTTTACCATATACCTATATCCTCAGTCCCCCCGCCTTTTTTTGATATAGGGTTTCACTAAGTTGCCAAAAGCTGCTCTTGAACTTGTGATCCTCCTATCTCAGCCTGCCAAGCTGCTGGGATTATAGGTGTGTGCCACCTTGCCTTGATTCTGTTGGTACCCAGATCCTTCTGGTATACTCTCTTCTATTTATTTATTTTTTGTAGCACTGCTAGGCAAATGCTCTACCTCTTAGTTATACCAAGCCATTTTTAAATTTTATTTTGAGACAGGGTCTCACTGACTTGCCCAGGCTTGCTTCAAATTTGTGGTCCTCCTATCTCAGCTTCCCAACTCTCTAAAAAGAGAGATAGCTCCTAACGTACATGCATTTGAGTCCTCCTGGGGGCAGGCCTCTGTATCTTTAGCATCTGATACAGGATCTGGTACAGAGTTGGTGCTACATAAATCTGTTGACTGAATGTAGTGACCAAATGACCAGGGGAGCCTAAGGAGTAGCTCTGAGACCTGGATTCTTGTCTTCCTCCATCCCTTACAGTGAGGTGGCAACACCAGTGGTGGCAGCGATGGTGGTAGCAGTAGCTGCCTCTCTGGATCACCAGCCTATCTTTCACAGCCGTGCTTCCCTTGCACTAGCTGTTATGTTCCTGGCTCCGGGCTCCCAACCCATCAAGCTGATCACTTCACAGTCACCTGCCCAGATAGTCTTTCCTGACTCTTCCTAAGTACAATTCTCTCCTGCCCTGTTTATTTAACTTTTCTTGCACCCTCTATTTCAGTTTCTAACTTTTGCTCTAGGGCTTCCTTCTGAGAGGTAGTTCCCTCCCATCATTTGCCTGATATTTAACCTTTCCTGAGCCTCCTCAGTCTCCAATGAGTGCCCATCTCTATCCCAATCAAGGACCCCACCTGCTAAGGCTCTGCCCTTCGCTCCACAGAGCTCTCACACTAGCAAGAAAGTTTAATGTAATCTTCAGGAGATGTAAATTTGAAAAGAAAACAACCAAGCATAACACTGTAGGCACACAGGGGCACAGCCTCCTTACTGCTGGGACTGGGCACGGCTCCAGATCCCAAAGCATCCTACTTTACACAAACTAGTCTAGAACTGCATGTGAAGCTAATTTGAGTGTACCAACACTTTCAGAATAGTTCACCTCAGGGTAGCTGGCAGGAAGGTCTGGGGCTCACCAGCGGTGCACTGATCCCAAGTCTATGAAGAAGAGAAGACCCTGGGACTCCTGAGTTAGCCAGGCACAATAAGCACTGACATTCACATGCAGCTCTCCTTAAGACTCTCCTCTCAGATAACAAAGCAAGCCAGCAGCTGCACAGTGAGGGAAAAATGTTTAGTCTGGTGGTTTAGGCTTCCTTTCTCGCTTCCAGCAGGCCTGAAAACCCAGGATTACAAAAATCACCAACCAATGAGTACACATATGTGTGTGCTGCCTGGCTCCAGGTGGGAAGTAGCATGGGTGACGCGAATCTGCACTCCTCTCCTCCACACCTGCACCAGGGTCAGAGCTGTGAATGTACAAAGTGCTTTTTCAGCTGCTTAAAGTCTTTGAAATTAACTGTTAACCTTTCTTATTGCTCCTACAAAGGGACTCAGTCTTTTTAGTCACAATAAAAGTTTTATATAAATTACTAGGAAAAAAACTAAAGAAGTCATACAAACACCTGGAAGATTCAGACACTGGATATAAACAAAAGAAGGCCATGCGCCCAAGTGTGCAAGCACCTAATAATGAAACTTTTCTTATTCAAAACAGAATTAACAGAATTGTAAGAACAAATATAGACTAGGTCTCCTGTCTTCATAACAGAAACAACACATTACTGAAACAACAGTGAGAATTCAGGAGATTTGAATGAAGCAATTACTAAATTTGAACTGATGTGCACAGGGGCTTTTATCCAACAGATGGAGAAGGCACTCTTTTCAAAGTATATAGGGAACATTTCTGAAACGGATTACCTCTGAGGTCATAACACAGGGCCAGCCTTGTCTAATTAAAGGTTGGTTACTGGAAGCTATCAAGTGGAACCATGTACTCCAAAATTCTATTTTTTACTTGAACACTCATATTTAATCACTGGCAAAAAAAAAAAAAAAAGTCAGTTACTTTTCTTGAAGTGGGAAATACTTGAAGGGAAATGAGCATATCTGTCAAACTCCAAAGTCTCAAAAGTCGTAGTTTCTTTGTCAGTTTTCCTTCAAGTAAAACTGATATTCCAATAAAAATGCAGCCAGTTTAGCTGGCAACAGTATCACACAAAGCTGTTCTCCAGACAGTCACTGTACCTGCTGTACAGCAAAGGTGGCACACACTCTTCCCATTTCAGTACACAGAGTATTTTAAAAATGTATTCTTGGGGAATAAATCTAATAAACCTAATAATTGCTAGGGTGGCAATGTATCTCAGAACACTTACCTCTTACCTAGCATGAACAAGGTCCTGAGTTTGATCCTAAGCACCACAAAAGTAACAGCAACAACAATAATAATTGCTACAGGTTTATCAAGACCTGGTCTTTTTATTTTTTTAACTGTGTGTGGTCATGAAGAATGCAACAATGGCCACCCACACAGATTTGGACTGCTAGCTTTTTCATGAAAAACACAAGTTCTACCCATCCTTGCTTTTGAATAATAAGTAGAAAAAAGGCAAGGGAAATTTTGTAGTAGTGTGTAATAGGTGTGACCTAAAAACCAAACAAACAAACAAAAATCTGAAATGGTTCTTGGGATCCCACGGATCATACATTACAAATAATGGTTCTAAATTGTTTTTTAATTTAAAATTTTTAAAAGTTCAAGTTTCATTTTTCATGTCTATAAATGTTTCAGGAAGACACGACATCCCACATCCCATTTCAAGATGAGGCTGGTCCTCGCTGTGGTTGGAGTATTGCCTCCAGCACAGAATACTTGTGGCATTCCTACACAAAGGCAGTGAAACCGTGGCAGGAGCAGGAGAGAGGTCATTTGCTCCTCTTCCATGAACTGATCTACAACCTATCCTCATCTCATGAGACACCAAAACTTCCTGCTCTTAGCGGGGCCATCACCTCCATCAGGGAATTTAATGAGGGAAGCCCCAGTAAAGCAGATCTGATGGGATGCCTGCCCTCTGCCTACCAGAAGCAGCAAGCATGTGACACCCAGTTCCACAGCCACTGAATGGAGTCCCAGAGCACATGCAGTTGCCGGAAGAGCATGTGTTCCTAGTGCTCATAGAGCAGTGTTGTTCAAGAGGCCATGGAGCAGGGACAGGCCAAGTAAGGACTCCCAGGGATGGGGGATGCTGTAGGTAGAGGCCAAAACACCTGTCCCCACATAAACCTAATCTCTCTGTATATCTGCAGCCAATATAGCCTTTTATAGCCTCCAAGTTGGCTGTGGGGTGATTACTCCAAGAATTCATGTACATTTTGCAATAGAATTTCACATTATTTTGAAATACTTGGCACACAAAAAAAATGAAACTGGATTTGAAAGCCATTTATTCTACCACAGGAAATTTCAACATTACAATTTTGATGAAAGAAAAGAGCTATTGGATACTTTAAATATAATTCCAACTGTTATAAACTTCTGAATGAGTGTAAAAATTGTTTTGTTTTTTATGTTGCTTATGTGGACAAAATCTCTTTTTGATGAAGACAATAAAGTATTTATTTTTTTTAAGAGAACACCATTAAAAAACATTAGTAGGAGTTAAGATTTCCCAGGAATAAAACCTGATGTAAAAATTTATGAACACTGAAATAGTCTCAAGTTTTCAATTTAAAACTTGAAAATATTTATTTTTATGTCTTATAGCAATTCAATATTTAATATGCAGTCATAATAACATTTTCTTAAACTTTTTTTTGGCGGGGGCGGGGGGCAGTGTTGGTGATCAAACCCAGAGCTTCGCATGTGCTAGGCAACTTCTCTACCATTGAGCTATATCCCCAGCCCTAAATGAGGATGTCTGGTCAGCAACAGACTACCCATAAGTTGGTGGTTCCAGAAGATTACATCACTTAGTGACATCACAGCTATCTCAGTCTGTGTAAGAACACTCAATTATGTTCACACGCAACAAAATCACCTCTGGACACATTTCTCAGAATTATCCTTGACATTTAAACTATGCATGACTATATTCCTTAATACTTTGTGATTAATTTTGCTCATAATTCTACTGTATTAAAAATTTGTGTTTCCCAATGCACTAATCCCCTCCTATTTATCTTAGAATTGCACAGAGATGTTGCCACTTTCTACCTACATTCTGACATGTAAACAGATGGGAAAAACATGCTGAGCAGTGAGATCTTGTTCTATACAGGACAAAAGGAGACCTCTTGAAATGTCCCTAAGCCAGGAACCCCACTATATAGCCTCACCTTTAGGCTACTGAGCCCCAGAATGGAATTTCGGGTAACAGCTGTACAGTATGAACCCTACATGCTACTGCCATTCCAAGTCTTGAGAGAGCCACTTTCTTTTTCCATTCTATAGAATCATTAGAATTTCTCATCAGCTGTCTCAAAGCAGATATTTATTAAATAACTTCTACTGATGACAACACAGAATATTTCCCAGGAAGACCAGATGAAGGAGAATTATTTAGGTTTATAAAGTTTAGTATTTTGTGGGATTAAAATAGGGACTTGGTTCTACCACAATGTTTCATATTATAATTCATTAAATCCACAAAGGCAGGATGGTCCATCAGGCCAGAAAATTCCACTCACCCACAAGAAGCAGCTCTGCTACCTGATCTTTAAAGTGGTCTTTGGTTCCCATCTCTGGGTTACAATGAGTTGTTAAGTACAAAGGGCACAAGGGTAATGGATGAGGACCTATCCTAAGGAAAACAGGTCTCTCGTTTCTGAAGAAATGCCACTGTTCAGATTCCAATAAGAGTCATAGGCTATATTAAACCTAAGTACTACATGCCATGGCTTGGGTGGAGGAGGAAGTTGGCAAGAGTTCCAATGGACTGTCAGACATGCTGTCTGAAGAGAAGGACTGAGGGGAACTACTATTTATTGAGCAACTATTGTGTATTCCTGAGGCTCTCAGTACTGTTATCTACATTCTCAATTTAACCTTTATTGCCCCAGGAAGCAGGTATTGTCTCTATTTTCCAAATGAGGCTTATAGAAGGGCAGGAACAGGTTCAAGATCCCAACCATTAAGTGGGCTAGTTGGGAGGCTGATGAGATAGCTCAGGTGTGACTCTAAAGTCTCTTCTTTATGCCACATTGCTCTTAGAGGAAACAAGAAAAGCAGACCCTCATCTTACAAGATCTGCCATAAGAGCAATTATATCCTATTCCCTCTTACCCTGTGCCCCAGGAGTGATGTCAAAAGGCCCTAGCAATGCCACATATGAATCATGGGAGTCAGCAGGGACCTGGGTGGGGGGGGGCTGGCCAAAGTGCACAAGGCTCCCACATCATCTCAAGTCAGAGAAATAAACCACAACATGGGACCAATTAATCAAAGACAAACTAAAATAGGAAAAGCCGTTTTACAAAACAAACACAGAAAACCCCACTGACCTAGACTAAATTAACTGACCCAGTAAAATAACTTAGAAGTTCACAAACTAAAATCCAGTCCCAAATGGGTTATGTGTTGTATGGGGGAGGGGAGAGACCTATCAAGAAGCTTCTGATACGACAGAACCCACTGTAGCCGTGAGTCCTCCACAGCTGTGCTCTGTGGCCCAACGTGGCTATACCAGGGGCCAATGGAGAGTGAAACCTCATTGGTCCCAAGTATGAGGACCATAGGTTACAGAAGGAATCCTGGAAGCCTGTTTGCATAGGTAGAAGCCCCTCCCACTGTAGTTAAAGAGGCCACTGCACCCACTTTCCCACTATCCTGGGAAAATAGCAGATGTCCAAAGCCAAGCAGGGCAATGAATTCAGTCCAGTTAATAACACCAAGTGTGTCAACGCCATGCCAGGGCATTTACATTAAATTGCAGGAGGATTATGAAGGACAGCATGTCAAAAGAGCAACTGGCACAGTAAGTGGAGGGAAAATGACTCACTTTGCACTTTGTACTTTCAATTTCATGGAGCTTATCACCTACTAGTTTAGAGAAGGCAGAAATACTCACTGCTTTGGTCTGAATGTTGGCTACAGTGAGAATGGACTTCTAGGAGGCAACAAATGAGAAGACAGTTCAGTTAAATGGCTACTAGTCCAGGACAGAGAAGATGGTACCTTGGACAGTGGTGTAGGAAAGTGGCTGGAAAGGACACATTCTGAAGAGAGAAAATGAGAACGTGTGAAAGAAGAACAACAATTAAGGTGATCCCTACCTAGGTTTGTGGCTTGAAGAATTAGGTAGATGGGAAAAAAAAAAGTGGGAAAGGATCCAGTTTGAATACAGTTGTGCCTTACATCATGAATAACATACCCTATACACGTTTCATTAGATTTACATGTATGTTTTGTTGTGGGTGAGCTACTGTAATTTTGTTTGTTTTCAATTGCTTATTGTTAGTATATAAAAACACAATTAACTTTTGTGTTTTGACTTTGTATCCTGTCATCCTGCTAAACTCTAGTATTAGTTCTAGGAGTTTAAATTCTTTTGTTGCTTTGTTTTGCAGATTCCCTGTTTTTTTCTGATGGTTTGTTTGGAACTGGGGATTAAACCCAGGGGCACTTTACCCCTGAGCTACATTCCCCAGTCCTTTTTATTTTGAGACAGGATGTTGCTAAATTGCCAAAGGTCTAAATTGCCCAGGCTGGCCTTGAACTTGTAATTCTCTTGCCTCAGGATTATAGATGTGCACCACCACACCAGGTTACCTGGGATTTTCTACATAGGTAACCACATATTCTGTGAGGAGGGTTATTTTAATTTCTTCCTTCCCAACCTGTATCCTTTTTGTTTTTCTTGGTTTACTGTATTCTGAGACTTCTAGGAGATTCCTGATGTTAAGAGGGAAAGCAGTTTTTTACCATTAAAGTATGATGTTTGCTGTAGGTTCTTCATAGTGCCTTACATCAAATTTTAAAAGTTCATTTCTGAGTTTGCTGAGACTATTTGTTATGAATCAACTCCAATACACAGATAATAAAATTTTTAGTGTTGGCCAACAGGTCACTGTTCCAACTTCTAAAATCTTTTCCTTCTGTTGTTCAGATTGAACTGTTTTTATTGCTTTATTCTGAAGAATCCTCTTTCCTCTATTGTTCCCATTTTGCTATTTAGTGCATTTTAAAGAAATTACTGCATTTTATAAAATTGATTTTTGCTAAGACTTCCCATTAGTTTCAACAGCATTTGCCCTTATTTTGGGGAACACTTTTATAATAGTTACTTTAAAGTCTTTGTCAGACTGTTCCAACATCTGTGGTATCTGCTGGTTGTCTTCTCCCATGCAAGTTGAGATTTTGCAGGTTCTTCATAAGATGATTAATTTTGGCTCATATCCTGGATATTTTGAATATCATGTTATGAAACTCTAGGTCTTGTTTAAATCCAGTGGAGAATGTTATTTTTGTTTTAGCAGACAATTGAGCAGGTTGGGTTGAGGCAGCAAGTTCTGACCAGCCTCTGTGGATTGTGGTTTCAATGTCAGTTCCACTTTCAAAGCCTATTCAGATGCCTCCTCTGTGTGCGCCACCCAGTGTCCTGTCTGGGTCTATGGCAGTGGTCTGTCCCACTTCAGTTCGCAAATTATGGGGACTGCTTTCTGGGTACCTCCTCCCTATTTTCTCCACAGTGCTTTCTGATTCCTTGGTCCTCCCCTGCTTTAGTCCTCTGGCAGGAAGCTGGCACTTTAGTTCTCACATTCTGCTATGATTTTCCTGAACTATATCCAAATCTGGGGCCAAGCTACAGGAAGGCAGAGGGAAAAAAGCAACCCCAAACTGCAACGCACCTTTTTGGGACTACAGCTTCTCTGATCCGAAAGGAGGGTTCCCTTTCCTGGGTTTTAGGTACCTAAAGGTCCTACTGCTGCAACTATCATCACCCCCACCCCCACTACCACTGTGGGACTGCGCAGGGGCTGGAGCCTGAGGGAAATGAGAAGGGGGGCGGGGGAACAATCCATGGAATTTCCCACTATCTGAACCATAGAAGACCTTTTCCCACCCTGAAGTCACAACTAGAGGTCTTTTTTCTGAAGCTGTTGGAAGCCTGGTGTTCACAGTTAGGTTTTGGGCTGCCTTGAGTCCAGGACATGAGGCACTGGAGAAAAATGGAAATACAGTTCCAGCTTGTTAATAAACTAAATTCTGGTATTCTTCTCATTCTGCTACTATTTATGTTTTAGAATCCTCCAATAGCTGTTAAGTGCATTCTGTGCAGGCCTCCAGCTGTATTTAGTGAGAGTAAATACACTTACTCTATCTTAACTGTAACTAGAATCTTTTCTTCAACTTAAAATTATTCACACTAAAAGAAAGAAAGTAAAACAGGTATTAATTCCAAAGTTATCTTCCTAAGGTTCCAAAATACTTTCAGTAATGTGGTGTGCCCACTCTAATAAAAACTCTCCCTAAAGAAAACAGTAAAATGGCCACTGTCAAGACCTCTGCTCAGCTCTTCCCTGCTGTCTTTCCCTTTTAGGACCAATGCAAACATGGGCCATTAAATATTCTATGAGAGCAATAAAAAGGTAGAGCTAAATATGGAATCAAATAGGCACAGTCAAGAAAAAAAGAATTATAGGTAAACTGAAATATCAGTTCTAAGTTAAAGCTGACTTTGAATCAATTTGAATCTATCTTCCACTAAGAGGAAATTGGGCAGAAAAATATATGACTCTTCACTCTTCACCAACCTTGGGAACCATGTAAAAACCTTGAAGCCATAAGCCATGGTTCTTTGGAGTTATACTCCAAAAGAGACAGAAGCCAAAGACCAAAATTGCCTTGAAAAATGAGAATAGAGAAAGTAGTAAATACTCAGATAAGGATGGACTTTGGAGCCAGAGTGCCTAGATTCAAACCCTGGCCCGACCCTTTGCTTACTATTTGATGTTGAATAACTTATTTTCTTTCACTTCTCTGTATATCAATTTCCTTGGTTGAAATGGGGATAACAATATCTATCTCATAGGGTAAAAGGGGTTAGAACTCTGGCACATAAGTGCTCCACAGATACCAGCTGTCCTTCCTCCTCCTCCTCCTTCCAGGCAAGCCCACTTAGAGGGCCGCTTCCTGGCCTTTCTGTGCCCTATGAACAGGTTGGCCCTTGCCTGACAACTCAAGTTATGCCCTTTGTATAAAAAATTATGAACCATAACAAATATATAGAAAGGCACATAAAAAGTTAAATGTAGAGTTTAATGAGTTACAGTAAAAGGGATGCCCTTGTAACCCAACTCAGGTCACTAGAAAGAATATATCAACACTCTAGATAGAAGCTCCACACACCTCTCTCAACACATCCCCTTGAACACCACCATCCCAGCTATTGCAGAATTCAATTCCTTGCTTTTCTTTGTTGTTTTAAAAGAACTAGGGGGTCTCAGATTGTGGCTCAGGGTAAAGCGTTTGCCTAGCATGTGTAAGGTATTGGGTCCAAACCTCAGCACCATATAAAAATAAATAAATAAAGGTACTGTGTTCATCTACATCTTAAAAAAAAAAAAAAAGAACTAAATTGTGCATCTAAACAATCATGGTTTAATTTCACTTCTAATGTTATATAAATGGAAAAACACATATTTCACCCAACAATGTCTTTAAAATTTATCCATGTTGTTGCATCTATGTATAGTTTGATAATTTTTACTATTCCACATGAATATAACTGCTTGTATATTCATTTCACTGTGGTTAGGTATGTAAATTGTTTTGCTGTTTGTCAATCAGGAATGATGCTCTTACGAACAGTCTTATACATGTATCCTGCATATATCTCCTGGTACATATAAACATCCATTTCTTTTATTTTTTTCACTAGTGTCTTATAGTTATATACAACAATAGGGTTCATTGTGATAATAAGCATCCATTTTTGTAGGTAAGATACCTAGAGGAGGAACTGCCAGGAGACAGGGTACATGTATATTCAAGTTTTACTACATCCTATCATCATTTTTTCTACAGTGACTGTATCAATTTGTCCTTCAACCAGTGAAAACTCAAAAGAGTCTCCACTCCACCATGTCCTCATCAATGTGGGGGCTGCTGAGCTTTTCAGGTTTTACTGTTTGGAAGATGTGCCATGATACCTCACTGTGATTCTAAGTTGCATTCCCCGAGCACTAATGCAGCTGAACACTTTTTCATAGGTTTACTGGCCATTTGGATTTCCCCTTTTGTGATGTCTGTTCAAGTCTTTTGCTCATATCTGTACTAGGCTATTTCTCCATTCCTATTGATTTTTGTAGTTCTTTGTTCTGGAAACAAGTTCTTTGTTGGTTAATTGTGTTATAAATATATTTTTTTCACTCTGTCTTTTCTCTCTTAATAAAGTTTTTGATTAATAGAAGTTCTTTAATGTAATAAAATTGATCAATCTTTTTCCATAATGAATAGATACAACTCTAGGATCTATTTAAGAATCTTCTTGCCTGCCCCCTCTGTCTTGAAGTGATTTTTCCCATCTCAGTATTTTGGTGAGGGCACCTCAAGCAGATGAGGTATGAGATAGCAAGATGGTAAGGGGAGAGAGTGGGCTCTAGAGCCACAGGGAGATGGGTGGCCTGAACAGCCATGTCATGTTTCTGATCGTGAATTTCTTTGCTGTAATCAAAAATGACAAAACTTCAAATTGTGATAGGTAACTATAAGGTGCATAAAGTTCCCAACACAGTATTGGCACACAGTAGGTCCTCAGAATACTGGTGGCTGTGATCACATCCTCTGAATATCCTTCCTCTTGTCTACTCTACCACAATTGCCTGTTCCTCATGGCTATTTTGTAAGACATTCAACTACTGCATTCAAGTAACAGCAAAAGAGATTAACTGCCCTCAACAGGCCAGCAAGGACTATCTGATATTCATAAGCAGTACCCCCAGTAAGAGGTCCACCATCTTTACCAAAAACAAAGGATTGATGCAAGAGAGGCTTTTTTAAGGTCAGAAAGTTGAGGACTCAACACAGCCACTCTTCTTGCTTGCAACCAGAAAGCACAGAGGCATGGGCAGATGAACTTCCTTGGACCCAGGAGAGCCAAGCTCCCCGGGCCTGGGTGAGTCTAGTCATAAGGTAGTGGCCAATTTGTATACCCTGCACTGTAAACCCAAGGAAGAGAAGAAGTCCATCATCTATATGCATTTGGCATGAGTGCACAGTCATGTGGAACCCTGACCTGGAAAAGGTCCGTACCTGAATACATGAGGTATGCAGGCAAACATGCAATGGAGTGTATGTCCTCAGGAGAATGGGGTGCTCTCACAGCCTGGCATTCTGCAGGAGAGCCCTAATGGTTATCACGGGCAGAGCTTGAAGCCTCTCAATACCCACTGCCCCACTCTCTGAGATAGGACATGGGCACAGAAAACAGACATCCTTTCATATGAACCCAGACCCCTCTGCGTGAGAAATGAGCTATCTGCTGCGACTCCTCTGTGCAGGAAAAGTGCTCTTGATGATGTGTCTCTCTTCTCCCATACTATGAGTCCTTGAGACTCTCCCACAATTCTCACACAATCCCTTGCCCTCCCCCAGGACCCCCACAATACTGGCCTCTATAGATATGGCCAGTATTGAGAGCTGAAAAGATGATAGAGGGGGAAGAATTGGTACCTGAGCCTAGTGTCTGTCCAGCGGAGTCAAAGGAAAGAACCACTGAATCTGCAACACAAGAGGACAAATTTGTTTCTTTCTCCTTCTCACAACAAGGCTGCTGGCTCTGTCCAAACCTTGCCCAGGGGAGAGTCAGCTGGGATGGAGGTCCATGCCCACCCGTCCACTGGGCCAGCAAGCCCTCTCAAGCCAGCCCAGCACCCCATGCCTTCTGCCATGAAAGAATGTCTCAAGGCAGGACAGGCCCCAAATTCTTCAGAGGCATTTCCTGTGAGATTAGGGGGCAAAATTTCTTTTTACTTCTCCTACTGAAAATAAAATTAAAACAAAGTAAAATAAAACCTCCCTCTCACATTTAGTTAAAGGCACTAACATTTCCCCACAGATCTCTCCCTTTCTTTTCCTCACAGAGATGCCCTTCCCCAAACCCAAGCTGTTCTAAGGCACCCGTCACGGCAGCCACTCTCTCGCTGCCAGCAAGCACATGCCCAACTGTTTATTATTCCTCCCCACAAAAGACTGAGAGTGACCCACAGAAATTTTTAGTACACTGAAATAAAGAAGTGAAGAAGTCAAAGAAAGAAAAAACATTATATAACAGGGGAAATGTTAGTGCACAAATTGCATGCCATGAGGGCCTTTAAACACTGCAGGCAAAAGGAAGGGGGGCATGACAACATCCCCAACAGCCAAAGCAAAAGGGAGAAAATGAACAGTTCCCAGACCCAGTGCCCACAATGCATTCATTCTTTCATTCATTCGAATATTCAGGACATATGTTTGGGGCATCTTCTGAATGCAAGATGCTACATTATAACTTTGAGATAGCAGCCAACAACAACAACAAAAAAAACATGGTATCTACCCCATGGACCCCCTGCTATCAGTCTAGGAAAGGACAGAAACCAAAGACCAAATTATTTAACTGGAAACTGATAAAAATTTTTTAAAAAATAAATAAAAGAAAAGAAGAGAATGTTATGGAAGTTTGTACTGGGAACCAGACCAAGACCTTCTGGGAACCGGTGCTGGAGAGGGAGGTTTCCCTGAAGAAGCTGACATCTGGACTGACAGCTGAAGGATAAGTGAAGGTCAAATCAGATAAGAATGGAATGGGCACTCCAGGAAGAAAGAAGGCCACATGCAGAGACTTGAAGCAAGAGGGAACCTGGTGCTTCAGAGGAACTCAGAAGACCAAAACATCAAGGCAAATACATAGTGAGTAGAGAGACCTTGCTTTGTGGGTCTTAACAAAGGGGATGCTGTACGATATTGAAGTTTGCATCTTCTACTACACTTATTGAATAAGTAAATGTGAATCTTGTATGGCTGTTTCTTATAACATGAGCCAATCTAAAATTATGCCATAAGGCCAATGTATAGTTTAATCACACAATTATAAGGGGTCCCAGCATGAGGTATGGCCCAGATAACCCAGAATTTACAGGGATCAGATTCAAAAGCCTCCTTCACTACAAAGCAGTGCCAGCTGCATGCACAGAGGACCAGTGTCTACAGCCACAACCCACACCAGCGTTACCCTTCAGATCTTGTTTTGTATGTCTCTCGATGCACTTGGCAATCCAACACAATAGCTATCGTGACTGTGAATAACACGTGCTCCCACTGCTAGACTATGTGCTCCATCCAAGTGGACACTGCTTTATTCACTGCTGTGTTACCAGCGTAACACCTGACACTCAGTAACTATTGCTGAATCACAGCACCTAGAGAAATAAAAGGACCACAAATCCTTCAGGCAATCCTTCATAAATGTTTTGTTTTGTTTCTCTCACAACTCAGTTCATAAGAACTGAGTGCTGGCAGTGATCTGGAAGATGTGGTTTCTGATAGGGATCCAGAGGCAGATATTCTGTACTGCCAGTAAAGGGCAGATCCATGCTCTGAAATCTACCTAGAAAAAGGCAGGGTTACCATCATTTTATTAAATATGTAGACGCACAATTAGAACCTCTAGCCAAATAGAGAGGTGACCATCCTATTTCACAAAAGCAATGTCTAGGTCATAAATTCTCCTTTATCAACATTTCTCACATCTCGCCTCTAAATGAGAAGCCTGCCCCTCCATTTTGAAGAGTTTTATTGAAGTATAATTTACACACCTTATAATTCAGTCATTTTAAGTATACAACTCACTGATTTTTTAGATAGTTTATACTTGCATCACCTCAAGAAGACCCTCATATCCATTTACAGGTGTTCCTGGCTCCTACTTCCAGTCCTAGGTTACCACTAAGGTACTTCTGGTCTCTACTGATTTGCTTTTTTGCACATCTGCCTATCTTCTTTTGCTGACTTGTTCTGAAAGCCCCTAGCCACACCCCTCCTCCAACTTAGCCTACGTCCATCCATCCTTTATTCTGATTTCTCCCAAAAGTATGCAGGACTGTGTAACCACTCTTATTAAAACTCTCCATGGGGTCTGGAGAAGTAGCTCAGTAGCAGAGTATTTGCTTGGCATGCACAAGGTCCTAGGTTCAGTCCACAAAACCACACACATAAAAAACCACAACAGCAAAAACTGAAGCAATCTCCCATGACTTGCCTTAGCCTTCAAGATAAAGTTCAAGTTCTGTCATTCAGGTTTTTTACCTTTTGCCTCATTTGCACCTCTAATGCCTCAAGTTCCAGATATGCCAAACCACTTTCATTTCCCCACCCAGCTTCGTGCCTTCAGACAGTGATACGCTGCTCTCTCTGTTCACATAAAAACCCTCCCACTTTTCCTTTAAGACCCAACTCAACCCTCTTCTCGATACCTCCTCCGATCAACACTGCTCACTCTCTTCTTTAGGTCAACACTGCACTTCTATTGTGGTGACTGATTATCATATTGCACAATAACCTGTTATGGTTGGGATATGCAGTGTCCCCAAAAGTTCTTGTGTTGATGTGGGAATAATTCAGAGGTGCAATGACTGGACTGTGAGGGCTGTAACCTAATTAGTCCATCCCAGTTTGAATGGACTGAGTGGTAACTGTAGGCACGTGGGGCGTGACTAGAAGAGATGGGTCACTTGGGTTGTGCCCAAGAAGGGTTCATCTTCCATAATGCCCCTTTCTCCTTCTCTCTCCACTTCCTGGCAGCCATCAATGAGGCAGTGCTCCTCTGCCACACCCATGTGCCACAAGGTCCTGCCTCACCTGGGGCCCAGAGCAATTGTCAACCATGGACTAAACCTCTGGAACCCTGAGCCAAAATAAACTTCTCCTCCCCTACACTGTTCTTGTTGAGTACTGTGGTTACAGTGATCCAAAACTGACTAACACGTGACCCTTGTTGGCTTCTCTCTTCTCTTGCGAAGCTGCAAGTTCCCTGAGAACAAGGACTGTCTCTTCACTTGGCAGCTGTGATGCCTAGTGCAGTGACTGGCATGTAGAAAGTGGTCAATATGTTTATTAACTGAGGGATACATTAGTAACTGTCCTTGCTTTCTTTCAAAGGTGATGTTATCTGAGTGACATTTCACAAGCTTGGGGAAGAACCTGATTCTGGGCACTGACTCTCATTCAGTTCATGTCAATCCTGAACAATCCTTAGATGATGACACTGCAGGGGTTCCAGCCTGGCACATCTTGGGAAGGGAAAAGTGCTCTCAGAGAGGCAGCAGCGCGAGTGAGGAAAGCACCCAACAGCTCTCATGCACCTGCAGCAAAACGGGCATCGATAACTGAGGATTTGATTGCCCAGATGAGCAAAAAATTTAAAAAAGAATCTCATATTTTTATTGCAGTTGATGAGTACTTTTCCAATTGTAATCTGCCTTCTTTGTACTCACAAGCAGTCCTGATTTAATCTTTTTTTAATAATACCATTGTATTTCTTTTTAGTTGTAGATGGACACAATATCTTTTATTTATTTTTATGTGGAGCTGACGATCAAACCCAGTGCCTTGCATGTGTGAGATAAGCACTCTACCATTGAGCTACAGACCCAGCCCCAACTATTTTATTTTTATACCTTTATTTTATTTATTTTTATGTGATGTTGAAGATCGAACCCAGTGGCTCACACATGCTAGGCAAGCGCTCTGCCACTGAGCTACAACTGCAGCCCCAATTCAATCTTTAAAAAAACCCTTTCAATCTAGATGCAAAGAAAAAGGGCTAAAAGTTAATTTAAAGTTTAAAACTTCCCTAAGACTAAAAAAGGCTAAATGTTAACAGTGGTTGTCTCTGAGTGCTTGAATTATAAGTGATATTTATTCTCTGAACTTTTGCAAAATTTCTACAATAATCATGTATTATTTATATCACAAGGGGAAAATATGTTGAAAAAGAACTTTCTAATCCAGCTGCAGGACTTGAACCTCTAACTCACTGGTACCAATGCCAAAGGATGGAA
The DNA here is from genome assembly GCF_047511675.1 of Marmota flaviventris. Lineage (NCBI taxonomy): Eukaryota > Metazoa > Chordata > Mammalia > Rodentia > Sciuridae > Marmota > Marmota flaviventris. The sequence goes on along the minus strand of NC_092507.1, from coordinate 33,596,050 downwards.
GGGTCTTGCTCTCCATTACTCACTGTACAGGCTGAAAGGCTGCTCAACTTTTCTCTTTAGTTACTAAGGTGATCTGTACTAATCCCTCAACAGACTGGGCCTTTTTTTTTTTTTTTTTTCCCAGTACTAGGGATTGAATCTGGGGACACTTTACCATTGAGCTACATCCCCAGCCCTTTTGATCAAGTTGCCAGGACTGGCCTCAAACTTGCGAATCTCCAGCCTCAGTCTCCAAAGTCAATGAGATTATAGGTGTGCACCACCATGTCCAGCATGGCTGGGCTTTCTCCCCTCTTCTGTTCTTCCTTCCTTCCCACAAATATTATTAAGAGCCTATTATGTGCTAAGCCCTGAGCCAGATACTAGAGACACAGAGCCCAGCAAAAGACAGTCTTTGGCAGGCGCCTGTAGTCCCAGCTATTCAGGAAGCTGAGACAGGAAGACTGGTAGAGCCCAAGGGTTTGAGACCAGACTGGGCAACCCAGCGAGAACGCATCTCAAAAAGAGAATGATGGTGTGAGAAAGAAAGGTTGTATCTTTTATTTCCAGTCAAGAGAGACAAGTTAGTAGACACTTAAGATACAATGAAGTGATGTTGGTGTGAGGAGGAAAGCCGACAAGCCACAGTCCTACTAGAAAGAAAAGTCAAGGTCCTAGCAAACATTCTTCCCAGTGGTGGGTACAAGGCTCCTAAGAGCATGTGTCTTCAAGGTTCAGATGATACAAGCAAGAGGTTACACATTTCTAGAGGAAGCTGGTGACATATTCATGTTTTGTGTAATTGGAGATGAATTTTGCTTTGAGCATTAAAGGCACAGACTTCAGAAACAGTTTGACTATTTATAATTTGTGCTTATTCAAAAGGATCTAAGATTATTTTAGTTGTAAACCACTCTGACAGCTAACAGGAAAACTTAGTATTCAACAAATTGACAAGTTTGCTTTGTAAGAAACAGAGCAAGAATACTCAGACTTCTCTCTTTCCAGCGAACAAAGAGGTCAGTTTTCATTTCAAGCATCCCAGCTCCAGTTGTTTCTGGCTCCCAGGCCAGAGGCAGCCCGTGGGGTGTTGCACAAGTGACTGAACCAAATCCCAGGCCAAGGTATAACAGAGCTATGCCACACATGATTGTTCAATGAGGAAATCTGGAACTTACTGGAAATCTTTTATTATGGTCAGATGTTTCCTGTGTCTGGTTTCTGAAGCAGAATATAAGAAATAAAAAGGAGAATGTGGCTCAGTCTTCCTGCCATTCTGAGGTTTCCAAAGCACCCAGTGTACAGTGAATGGGCTGCATTTTGGGTGCTGCCTTTCATGGTACACAGGCAACACATATCTGCTGTTTGCCATGTGTAAGCTTAGAAATCCAACAGTGAATAAAAACCCAGACGGTTTCCTCATGAAGATCACAGGATAATAGGTGAGATACAAACTCATATAAATCTAAACTATCCCTATAACAAATAAGGATTTAAAAAAAAAGAGTCATGAGGGAAATTTCACTGTTCATTAACATACTTGGTATTGAGCAACTACTGCACACCAGACTTAGGGGATACAACGGTAAGTAAAATAGGAATGTTCCTATTCTAAAGGAATTCACATTTTAGTTAGATTTTTTTTTAAAAAAGTAAGTAAAAAAATGAATAAAGTAACTTCACAGTGAGAGCAATATGAAGAACACTGAACAATGTTAATATACACCAAAGGTAGAAGTATAGGCACTATTACATAGTTAGGGCATTTCGTGACATGTGGACTGAGTCCCGAAGACAGGAGCCCATTAAGAAAAGATCGAGAGAGTTCCAGGCAGAAGGAAAAGCAAGTGCAGCAACCTCGTTGTGCTTAAGGAAGCAAGAGGAGGCCAGTGTTGCTGGAGCAGAGAGCAGGAAAAGCAGAAAGGTGGGAAATGCAGTCAGAGGAAGATGAGCCCAACCTGCAGGAGGCCATGGAGGATGTCTGTTATAGTTTAAAACCAAGGGAATGAGTGGGAATGCAGCTTAGTAGTAGAGCACTTGCCTCACATGCACTAGGCCCTAGGTTCAATCCCAATACTACCAAAACCAAACCAAACAAGGAGTAACAGGATCTGATTTATATTTTTAAATATAAACTTCAACTGCTACGTAGGAACTAAACTGACTCTTCTGGCAAGACTAGAGGGTAGATTGCAGAAGACTGCAGGCAGGGAGCTGGCTATACAGGAGAATGCAGCACTCCCGACAAGAAGGGCTAGTAGCCCAGACAGAAGTTGTGAGGATAGAATGAAGAAAAAAGGAAGGGGGCCAGAAAGGTTGAAAAGCAAAACCTCAGGACTCATGACTAAAGGGACATGAGTGGGAGACACGGACGGAGGACCACATCCCTGGTCTGGGCTCGCGCAAACAGATGCCGACTGCTCTGTGACCCAGAGGGTCCTGCAGCTGAACCATGCCACCCTGCCTCTCCTCTGACCACTGGACCATGGGAGGCTGCTTGGCCATGGAAGGCAACACTGACCTTCCATCTGTGGGGTGGACGGGGCCTGCCTTTTGAGATCTGCGAGGGGAAGTACAGAGCACTGGCAGAGCTGGTGGGAGATAGAGCAGACCCAGAGGAGCGAGCACAGGGCCACAGGTTGGGCTAGATGCTGAGCCCTGGGGCCCACAATGGGAGAGCATGAGAGTGAAGAGTCTGCCCTGCTCTTGAGGGCAATAAGACAAAGTTGCCTAAGATTCAGAATGTTCTCCCAGCTCCAGTCACCATGGCAACCAGCCACAACTTTCCATGAGGCCTCAGGGTTCGGCTTTTCCTCAGTTCTCATGAGGCCTGGCCTAAAACTGAGATTCTTCTTTTTCTTCTCTTGCTTCTGGAGCTCTTCATCACTGCCGTGGGCTCACCTTTTCCTCCCAGGCCTCTCACTTTATCACCCTGGGGTATATTCTCTGCCCACTGATGGCTGGGCAGTCCTGACACCAGTCACAACTCGCCACAGAATCCGCAATTTAGAACAAGGAGAGGACTACTTGGACCACGGGCCTAAGCTGTGTTCTCTAATCTAGCTTTTAGAAAGTGCCCTCAACTTTTGGGGGTAACTTTAATGGAAATGATTTCTACACAATGGTCCAGCTGCCAGGACTCTGCAGTGAATGAGCAAGAGGAGGCTGTTGTAAACAACTTGTTTCATGGAGTTTCTCCTTTAATTTAACTTGCCAAACATATTCTACAGAGGCCTTGCTAAGCTTGTGAGACTCCATGAAAAGATCAGACATGGTCCCTGGCATCAAAGAGTGTCTGAACTGTCTGTGGTTGGTAGAGAGAGGCAAATAACGGTATCACAAGCCTCTAGAGTCACTGCAGGTGTTCGGATCAAGGGGAGTTTTGCCAGGAGAAACAAGGAAGATGTGGAGCAGAAAGTATGAGCTGGTCTAAGGTAACCTTGTAGGCCAGGCCTATGGGTATGGTGGGAAAGCTAAGGAAAGGCACTGAAGCATAGAAAGTGAGGGGTGTGTGGTTTCAGGAAGGTAAAATCATACCTAATTAATATATTAGGGTTTCTTTCAGGAGGTAAAAATGCATGTGACTAAAAGGAACCAGTCAATACAACCTGTGTAGACTTTCCAAAAGAGGCTTTGACACATCAAAGACTATTTTTACAAAGTGAGTCACCATGAAATTGAGGAAAAAACTGCTATGTCATACCAGGAGACAAAAGGCACTTGGCTGAGGACCAGGGCAGAACAGCCCCCTGGAGCACCGCACCCTGGGGAGACCAGGAAGTCTGGAGAGCCGGCACTCTACCAGCTGCAGCTCTTCAGGGGGTGGGGAGGGAGGGGCGGCACTGCTGCAGTGGAAGCAGCTGGAATGAAGACAGAATTAGGCACATGCTGAAACCAAGAGACACCCAGGAGACAGGTGTGCAACTTCAAGGGCCTGGGAAAGGTTTAGTATGGCTGCCCAGGAAGAGGAAGGAAGCTGAGGGAGGGAACTTGAGAGGCAATATTGCTAAGTTCTGACCAGGGCGCAGGGGGAGTGACGGGTCAGCGTGAATAGTCATTACGCTGGGACTCAAATGAAGAGCACGATCTGAGAGGTGGATGGGCAGACTCAGCCAGGGCTGGGGATTATTAGTGGGACATTTTCAGAAGGCCCTAGGGGTGAAGAACCTAAGACTGCTATTGAATAGGGAGTAGGGAAGAGGTCAAGGGCAGAGACCTACGGGTGGCTGAAGGCATGGAATGGCAGGCAAGGTGTGAGCTTTGAGTCAGGCCACCAAGGTGCTAATCTGAGCTCTGCCACTTTTCCACTATGTGACTTTGAGTCTTATTTCCTCATCTTTAAAAAGGGTCATACAACCCTAAAGTCTCTTTTCTGAAACCCCTGAAAACAGATAGACTTACAGAATTCAAGTCTGCAGTGACAGGGACCTGTAATAGAACCCACCCCATAAGGCTGTCATGGGGATTAAAGGACTTGATTTATTTTTTTTTTAACTTTTTTTTTTTTTTAAAGAGAGAGAGAGAGAGAGAATTTTTTAATATTTATTTTTTAGTTTTCGGCGGACACAACATCTTTGTTTGTATGTGGTGTTGAGGATCGAACCCGGGCCGCACGCATGCCAGGCGAGCGCGCTACGGCTTGAGCCACATCCCCAGCCCCAGGACTTGATTTGAATCAAGCACTTGGCACAATGGTTGGCACAGTGGAAGACCTGAGTACACACTGCTGTTAATGTTTTTATTATCACCTTCATCACCATCAATATTGATGGTGACTGAGCGGTAGTGGAAAGGGGAGTGATAAGGACCTGGTGTTGGGCTACAGTAAGAAGAGAAGAGAAGGGGAGACACAGTAAAAATAAGGCAGGAAAGTAGGCCAGATTGGCTCTGAATATCATGTTAGGAGTGTGGATTTTTCTTTTCTTTTTTTGGTACTGGTGATTGAACCCAGCCTTTCTTATTTTTTGATATAGGGTCTTGCTAAGTTGCTGGGGCTGGCCTTAAGCCTCTGATCCTCCTGCCTCAGCCTGCAGAGTCTCTGGGATTATAGGCGTGTGCCACCACAACTGGCAAGTTTGGATTTTATTGAGTGGAAACAGGGCAGAGAAAGGCCCTACAGATTTTTCAGAATGCTAATGATATAAACAGATTGTTGTTTCAGGAAAACCAGTCTAGTAGCGTGTGAAAGATAGAAAAGTACAGAGGCCAGGAAGTGTCAGAAGAGCTTTCGAGGAAATGATGCAGGTCTAACATGAGGCTATGGTGGAAGGGATAGAAGGAGAGATGAAATGTCAGAGGAAGGATGGAAGGATATGGAAACTGGAGGTGAGGTGGCGAGGACTATGAGAATATGGCATCACAAAATAAAGGGAAGAGAAATATTCCAGAAATAGATGGGCAATGATAATGCTAAGTGTCACAAAAGAAAGGTCAAGATAAGGTTTGAAAAGTATCCTCTGGTGCTATGGTCTGCATATGGTTTGTCTTTTATGTGTTAGAGTTTAATTCCCCTTGTGAGGTAGGTACTAAGAAGAAAGTGAATCTGACTATATTGGTACAGCCTGTGGGAGGTGATTAAGACTGGATTAGGTCATCAGGATGGAGGCCCCATGATTGAAAACTGTTGGCTTTTTAAGAAAAGGAGAGGAAACCAGAATATCACACACACATGCTCCCAGCCTCTCACCATGTGATGCTCTGCACCACCTCAAGACTGTACCAGCAAGAAGGTCATTCATTTCAGATGTGGACCCTTGATAATACTCAATCTGAAGTATGTGTTGGTAGCAACAGAAAACAAAACTGGATATCTGGATTTGGCATTTGGCTGTTTCTGGTGATCTCAGGAAGAGGAAATTCAATAAGGTACTGAGAATGGAAGCCACACAATATCCAAGCCATCAACCAGGCAGTCAAGTGAAACAGAGTGAAAACACAGCTACAGAATTTAGTAATAAGGAGTTCTTCAGTGAGCTTTGCCATTCATTCAGGCTGGATTTAATGAAGTGCTATGGGTAACCCACAGACTGCAATGGTTTAAGTATAGGGCCAGAAAAGTAAGGGGTAGACTGCCTGAAAGATTTGATTTCTCTGTGAAGCGGAATGTGGCCATTGGCTATGGAAATCGAAAGGGAAGAGATTAGTCTTCCAGTTGAAAACAGTAGATTTCAGTCAGGAGTTGGAACCATTTTCTGTAAATGGCTAGTAAATATTTTAGGCTCTGTGGGCCACACAGAATGTCTGTAACATATTCTGGGTTGTTTTGCTTTGATAAAACACCTTTTAAAAGTATAAAAGCCATTTTTAATTCAAGCCACAAAGCAGGCTGTTGACTAAATTTGGCACAGAAGCCATGGTTTGCATAAACACCTCTTCTTCCTCCTAAACCTACACTTTTGTTGGAAAGCAGAAGTACCAGTCAAAGAGAACAGAAGAGACACAAGCAACAAAGTTTGGAAGTTGAGAAGCAAAAAACAAGTGGAACTCAGCAAACCCAAGAAATCTGAATCCCGCACAGATACAACAGTGCACATGCTGAATTCAACGTGTGATATGCCACGGAACTCCTCACAGCTCTCACCGGCAGCATCGGAGACCACTGGAGGTGGGAACAAGGATGACACTAAAAACAAGCACCTTATTCTTACATATGAGCCAACTGCCAAGATTACAAGGCATCATTGGAAAGTATCCCATGTAAAGAAAGGGACCAAAACAAATGAAAAATAAATGCAATGTGGAACAACTGAAAATACACAGGAGGGATTAAAAACTTAGAAAAAACATTAAAATTCTCAAAAAGAAGAAATTTTACTCATGAAACAGTAGAAGATATCATTAAAAAGGTGCGTTTCGTGAAAAACAACACACTTAAAAATACAATATCAGAAACAGAAAGGATTGAAAAGTAAGTTAAGGAAATGTCTCAGAACATACAGCAAAAATTCAGAGATGGGAAATGGGAGAGAAAGGTTTTTAAAAAAGATTAGAGGTCAAGTCTTGAAAACATGACACCTGGTAATTCTAGAAAGAAAAATAAATAAATAAATAAAGAAGAGAAATTTTTGAAATAAATAATTCAATAAAACTTCCCTAGAATTACAAATTTTTTGAGCCTGAAAGGGCCTTCTGAGTGTCTAGCATAATATGCAAACAGTTCTCCACCAAGGTACACCATCTGAAATTTCAGAACACATAAATTTCCACAAAGTCAACAACAAACAACTTTTATAAAGACAAATGGAAAATCAGAATAGCAGAAGACTCCTCAACAAAAACAATAAAAGCCTAGAATAAAATGGGGACAATACGCTGAAAATACTGAGATTTGAAACCTGGAATTCTATACCCAGCCAGACTGTCAATTAAGTGTGAGAGTGTCAGTTAAGTTTGAGATTAGAATAAAGACATTTTGGGCTGGGGATATAGCTCAGTTGGTAAAGCGCTTGCCTCGAATGCACAAGGCCCTGGGTTCAATCCCTAGCACCATTAAAAAAAAGAATAAAGACATTTTCATATAGGAAAGGTCTCCAAAATTTGTTCCTCGTGTAGTCTTTCTCAGGAAATTAGTACAAATATGTTCATAAGTGAAGAAGGAAACGAAAAAAGTGGGGCAGCAAAGAAATGAGATCTACCACAAGAGGATGATGGTGAAGGAAGACATTAAGACTACAGCAGTGCGCTGGCAGAGATGGCAAACATCCAGGGCAGGGCATGTCAGGAGACTTCTAGAGAGTTTTTTTTTTCAAGAATCAGAAAGTAATCAACTACCTAATATGCCTGAACATATGGAGAGGAGATTTATACAACTAGGGAGAATTTAAGGTTGCATTAGTGATAAGTAACGAGCAAGGCAAAAAACTAAACTTTTACTGACTTCAGGAAAAACAAAATATGCAGTGAACATCAATAATCGTCGTGTCTAAGAGTAGCATTTTCACAGTCATAATATATAGAGTGTTCTGTGCTGGGAGAGTGGGAGGTTGGAGTGCATGTCCGTGGTAGAGGAGCTGTGAGCATGATGGAGCACTGAATCTTTATTTTCCACTGCAGAAAGTTAGTAGATAAAACTCAAAATAGAAAAATCAAGAACTATCAACATAAGCTTATTAATTACTTAGATATTTGGAACTAAAAAGTTAAAAGCAAATTAGTTAAAGAGTTAAAAATGGATGCCTCTTGGAGGTAAAAAAAAAAAAAAAATCAAGTAGTGGTAGTAATTGGGAAGTGCTTTTCAAACTATGCACATGTAAAACTTAAATAAAAAACAAACACTAAAGTACCTGCATGATATCGCACAGCCTACAGCGAAAGGGCAGATGCTTCAAATCAAGTTAATCTAGTTCCCTAACATATACACCACATATCTACCAATGGGGCTAACAAAGATTCTATTAGAAACTTAGATGCCTCATAACTGATCGCATCCTACTGAATGTCTTACTAAATTTTGTTTCACACTATTTTGTGATTGTTTTACTTATCCAAATATGATCTGTCTAGGGGCTGGAGTTGTAGCTTAGTTGCTGAACATTTGCCTAGCACATGAGTCACTGGGTTTGATTCTCAGCACTGCATAAAAATAAATAAATAAAATAAATGTATTGTGTCCATCTGCAGCTAAAAAAAAAAAAGATCTTTCTAAAAGAATTAATCTAGGATAAAAAGATAAATGGTGTCCATCTGTAATCCCAGAGGCTTTGGAGGCTGAGGCAGGAGGACTACAAGTTCAAAGCCAGCCTCAGCAACTTAGCAAGGCCCTAAACAACTTAGCAAAACCCTGTCTCAAAATTTAAAAAAGTATGTGGATGTGGTCGAGTACCCTTGAGTTCAATCTCTGATACAAAAAAAAAAAAAAAAAAATGGAAAAAGATGAAACAACCAAACATGTAGTAGACCTTGTTTGGACTCAGACACAAAGTGCTAAGAAAAGGCATTTTTAAGATAATTACAGTCAGGTGAGGTAGCACACACCTGTAATTCCAGTGACCCAGGAGGCTAAGGCAGGAGAATCATAAGCTAGAGGCCAGCCGGGGGAATTTAGCAAGACCTTGTCTCAAATTAAAAAATAAAAAGGGGTGGGAATGTAGCTCTGTGGTACGGCACCCTGGGTTTAATTCCAGTACTCAGTAAAAAAAAAAAAAAAAAGAATGAACAGGATTGTTTAAAAGTAGATTGTGTATTAGAAGAATTATTGTTAGTATAGGATAAAAACATAATACTTTATAAAAAAAAAAAAGTTCTGTGTTAGAGATGAATATTAAAGGATTTGTGAGCAAAATGCCATGATGTCTAGGATTTGCTTTACAAATCCAAATAATATGAACCTCTGTGAGAACAGATACACATGTGTCAGAGACCACGCACAGATGAGACTCTCTAAGTCTTTTGCCATATGACATTTCTTTTTCCATCTGGGAAAAAGATGCACTTGACAGACATTAAAAGAGAATTGTATCCACTTGGTGAGGTGGCCCATGCCTGTAATCCCAGTGACTTGAGAGGCTGAGGTGGGTGCATATCAAATTCAAGTCCAACCTCTGAAATTTACAGACCCCACCTCAAAATAAGAAGGGCTGGGAATGTGATTCAGTGGTAGAAAACCCCTAGTTTCAATGCCTAGTACTACAAAAACAAAAAGAAAGAAAGAAAAGGGGAAAAAAAGGCACGGTACACTGCTTTCTCAAGCAACAACTTAGTTAACATAGAGAAGAAAGAAAACTTGAAAGCTGCTCAAGAATGCTTTCAAATTTTATCATGAAAGATTTTGTATGCTTATTAATTTATAATATTCTTATTGAAAAAGAAAACAAAACACAGCTCTCAGTGCCCAGGTTGAGAAATGAAAATTTGCAATAGGTGGTCATCAGTGTCTGAAATATCCAGCGGAAGGGGAGAGAAAAGGAACCTCACACATGCAGCTGGTGGGGAGCATGATGCAGCAGCAGCTTTGGAACACTCTGGTAGTTTTCTTCCACTAGTTACATACAGAGTCATCATGACTGGGCAAGTCCACTGCCAGGTATATGCCCAAGAGAAATGAAAACACTGTGTCTACACAAAAACTTGTACACAAATGTTCACAGCAGGGTTTTTTTTTTGTTTTTGGTACCAGGGATTGAATCCAAAGGCACTTAACCACTGAACTACATCCCCAGCCCTTTTTATTGTTTGAGACAGGGTCTCACTAACTTGCTTAGGGACTCACTAAGTTGCTGAAACTGGTTTTGAACTTGTAATCTTCCTGTCTCAGCTTCCAGAGCTGCTTCATGGTGGGTATTTTTGTTTGTTTGCTTTGTTTTGTTGATAATTTGTTATTCCTATTTATACTTTTTTAATTTTTTTAAATTTGTTTTAATTAGTTACACATGACAGTAGAATGCATTTATGTACTTTGATATATCACAGATAGATAGGATATAATTTCTCAGTTTTCTGAGTATACAAGTTGAAGAATCACATTGGTCATGCAGTCACATATATACATAAAGTAATATATGTTCTGTTCTACTATCCTTCCTAGCCCCATATCCCCTCTCCTCTCCTCCCTTCATTTCTCTCTACATCTAAGGTAACTATTCTCTAGTGCCCCACCCACCTTATTGTGATTAGTATCCACCTATTAGAGAAAACTTCAGCCTTTGGTTTTTTGGGATTGGCTTATTTCGCTTAACAAGATATTCTCCAACTCCATCCATTTACTGGAAAATCCATAATTTCATTCTTCTTTAAAGCTGAGTAATATTTCATTGAATATATAGACCACATTTTCTTTATCCATTCATCTATGGAAGGACACCTAGGTTGGTCCATAGTTTAGCTATTGTGAACTGAGCTGCTACAAACATTGACGTGGCTACATTACTGTAGTATGCTGATTTTAAGTTCTTTGGGTATAAACTGAGGAGTGGGACAGCTGGGTCAAATGGTGGTTCCACTCCAAGTTTTCTGAGGAATCTCCCATACTGCTTTCCATAGTGATTGTACCAATTTGCAGTCCCACCAACAGTGTATGAGTGTACCTTTTTCCCCACATCCTCGCCAACATTTATTGTTGCCTGTATTCTTGATAATTGCCATTCTGACTGGAGTGAGATGAAATCTTAGTGTAGTTTTGATTTGTATTTCTCTAATTGCATGGCATTATTTTTTTTAAGAGAGAGAGAGAGAATTTTTTAATATTTATTTTTTAGTTTTCGGCGGACACAACATCTTTGTTTGTGTGTGGTGCTGAGGATCGAACCTGGGCCGCACACATGCCAGTCGAGCACGCTACCGCTTGAGCCACATCCCCAGCCCCAATGGCATTATTCTTAATAGTAAAAAAATGGAAGGATGCTGGGCGTGGTGGCACACACATGTAATCCTAGTGGCTCAGGAGGCTGAGACAGGAGGATCACGCGTTCAAAGCCTGCCTCAGCAAAAAGCAAGGTGCTAATAAGCAACTCAATTAGACCCTGTCTCTAAATAAAATACAAAATAGGGCTGGGGATGTGGCTCAGTGGTTGAGCACTCCTGAGTTCAATCCCTGGTACCTCCCCTCAAAAAAAGTGGAAGGAACCTAAATGTCCATCAACTGATGAATAAGTAAATAAAATGTGTATTATTCTACAATGGAATATTATTTGGCCACAAAAAAGAATGAAGTAATGATTCATATTATAATATGGATGAACCTTAAAACATTATGCTAAGTGAAAAAAAACAGTCACAAGGACTACATGTTGTATGAGTCCATTTACTGTACACAGAATATCCAGAATAGGCAAATCTATAGCAACAGAAAGTAGATTAGTCACTGCCTCTGGCTGGGGAAAAACAGCATGACTAAAATGACTATATGGTTTCTTATGGGGGCAGTGTAAATGAATAAAATTGTGGTGAGATTTGTACAACTCTGAATATCTGACAACAGAATTTTGAACTTTAAATGGGTAAACTGTAAAGTATATAAAATGTATTTCAGGAAAGCTATTACCTTTAAAAAGAAGAAAAAAAAAAGAGTAGAAGGCAGGCCAAGGAAACACTGATCAGATTGTGGTCATGAAGGCTGATCATGGACAAATCTCCTTTGTCTGCCCTTATAGAAGGATCTTTACTGCTTGGATTAAAGAAGGGAGGAAGGGTGAGAAACCAGTGAAGGTAATAATTACTTATTGCTTAACATTATATTAAGGAGAAAATAAAAGAGGCTTTGTTTTAGGAAAAATCTTTTGGCCAGGTGTAGTGGCACACACCTGTAATCCCAGCTACTTGGGAGGCTGAGGCAGGAGGATCAAAAGTTTGGGGCCTGCCTTGAAGTCGAATTTTAATGAAAGGGATAGGGATATAAACTCAGAGGTAAAATGTTCCTGGGTTCAATCCCCAGTGCCACAAAATATCTATCTATATCTATCTATCTACCTACCTATCTATCTATCTGCCTGCCTATCTTTTGGTTTGTATCCTTGGTATTCTGCATCTTTCATTTAGTAATTTATGTAAAAGAAATTTTTAGTTAGGGCCGATGTCTGAATTGGGTCTCATATAACTAGACTTCTGTGTTCCTTTAAGCAGAAGCTGCAAACTAGAAGCTCACAAGTATATCAAGTTAAGGCCACAGTTTGAAATTTTTTTTTTTATTTGCTAACATTAATATGTCAGGCAATTTCACATAAAAATTTAGATTTCTAACTTCTCTGGAAAAATAAGGAGGTCCTGGCAATAAGGAAAATGCCTTCTTTTATTCAGCCAGGGTAGCAAATTATCTTTACAAACTGATATCCAAGGTACTCATGGAATAAGGCAGTTTGTTCCCATTCTAAAATGAGGGAAGAGAATGTACCAGAATCCGGCAGAAAGTGACTGGTGGAATGAGAGGATGAAGTTGGAGGGTAAACATCTACGGAGCTACATTTTGCAGTAACATTTCAGGTTGGTAAAGTCTTTCTATTATTCTCTTTTGCAGCACCTCTCTCTCTTCTTTGGAGTATTTACCGTGAATGCAACAGAGTCTTTACTTGTGTTTAATGTTGGTTTCCCTGTCTAGATTAAAAATTCTGGGTGACACAATGGTTTTCTCACAAGAGAGCAGTCCCCCTTATCTGTGGTTTCATTTTCTGCTGCTTCAATCACCCACAGTCAACTGTAATGTGTAAATATAAATGGGAAACTCTATTGTTGTTGTTAATCTCTAACTGTGTCTAATTTATAGGTATATTTGCATAGGGAAAAAAGCATAAGATATATAAGGTTCAGTATTCTCTGCAGTTTCGGACATCCACTTGGGGTCCTGGAACATATTCCCCACAGATGAAGGGGTTGGGGCTACTGAACTCTTCACTGAGCACAGTACCTGTCACATAGCAGATTCGCAATGATGATTTGCTGAATGATGAATTAACAAATGAATGAATGAAAGATGAACAAATGATGTGAAATAGGGTCTGGAACCAGGTAATTTTTAGAAAACAAAAATCCTACAATTTACTTCTTCACTGTAAATGAAAGGACCAAATTCTGAATGGAGTTACCAAAACTTTTAAGTATGTATTTTAGAATATCCACATTCCTGGAGATGCTTGATTCTATCTTCCACACAGATGAATCATTTATTCCTTCATATGGAGCTCGCCCTTACCCAGTCTTTACTCCTTTACTCCTTCCTCTGGCTATCCTAAAAACTGCAGTTCATAATAAGCAATACACAGGTCCTGACTATCCCAGAGAAGGGAGCCCACTCTGGCCCATCCAACACCTGCACATTCAGCAAGGGTGTGTCCTTCTGGAAACATTGCAAAACTTCCCACAAAAGAATGGACAGAAAATCATTCTTTTAAAAATTAAAATATATTCTGAGGAATATAGTTCCATGTGCTCAATGAAACAAGGGCAAAAGAAAAACATCAAGGAATCAATGCCATCATATACAGTCCACATCAAAATGTATCCAACTGCCCCTCAATGTCCTTTATAAGCTTTCTTACCTCATATCTGGGTTCTACTCTAATTTTACCCATTGCATATGACTACTTGCTTCATTTTTAAAAATATTTTTAGTTGTATTGAACATAATGACTTTTATTTTTTTTTCAATGTGTTACTGAGAATTGAACCCAGTGTCTCACACATGCTAGGCAAGTGCTCCACTGCTAAGCCTCCACCCAGCCTGCTACTCTGCTTCTTTAACTTCTAGTAAGGAACAGCCCACCCCCTCCAGTTTTATTTTCTCATGTCACTGCCTTTTGGGGAACGGTTCAAAGCCAGCTGCAGCATGTCCTACATGTTGGATTTATCTGATTATTTCTTCATGATTACATTCAGGTTAAACATTTTTGGCACCAGGCTATGAAGGTGATGTGTATTTCTTATTGCATCACCTTGGAAGATACATAATGGCAGACCATTGCACTACTGGGAATGTTAAATTTGATCATCTGATTAAGGTAGGTACTGACTCAGAACACTTTTTCCTGTGTTAAGTAAGTTAATTATTAAGTAATTAATGTAAGAATTAGGAAGACAATACTGTAAGAATAAGATAATTTTCTTAGTGTGATAATGGTATAGAGTTATGTAGAATAATCTTGTTATTTAGGAGACGCAAGCTGAGATATTTGAATAAGTGTCAAAAACTCAACAACTTCTTAGTTTCTAATAGATAGATAGATAGATTAAATATCCACCTATCGAGATAGAACAAATATGGCAGATTGTATTTGCTTTTCTGAGGCAGGGTCTGGCTATGTTTTCCAGGCTGGTCTCCAACACGGGCTCAAGTGCTGTAACCCTCCTGCAGAGGCCTCCCTAGTGTTACGGGCTATGCCACCCTGCCTGGTATGTAGCAAAATTGCCTCAAACTAAGACTTTAGGAGAAAAGATGCTATTGCTCATCCTATTGTTTTTACAATTTCCACTGATTTGTAATTTCTTAAAAGCAAACAGCTAAAACAAACATATAAACCAGATTAACAGGGCTGGGGGTGTGGCTGATTGGTAGAGCATTGGTGTAGTGTGTGCAAGGCCCTGGGTCTGATCCCTAGCACTTCAACAACAACAACAAAAAGGTTTAACAGTGTGTCAAAACTGGGAGCCCTGGGACCAGAGCACAGTAACCTCAGTAGCACATCAGTGGCAGAGTGCTTGCCTAGCATATGTGAGGAATGGCCTGAGTCACAAAGCTCTACAATTCTTAGAAAAATTACAGAAACAAGCACAGGTAGGAAGTCAGGCAGGCGCCAAAACTATGCTCATTGGAGTAAGATCAGATGTGGATCCACACACTGAGGTAACTAAGACGGCATTAATGAACCTCCAGTCACAATACTCAAAACCCCTCACATCTTCTTCCCTTCTCACTTCCATGCTTCTACTTATCAGAACTTTCAGAACTTAATTAAGAAATTCATGAATACAGTGATTTTTCAAAGAAGACTTGAAAATGAAGGCCATATTCCAAGAGGGGGAAAAAAACTTCCCATTTTATTAAACAACTACACTACATGAAAATAAACCTTTCTTTTTAAAATTACTGAGCTAGGAAAGAGCATCAGGAAGAACAGATAAAAAGAATAAGACTTAAGCAATAAGTTCATGAAGGTCAGGTCTGTCACAAGAGCTCTAAATTCAGAACATCTGCACATCATTACAGAAATCATATACACAAACAGGACTGAAAAAGACCTCTACGGGATGCATTCGGTTTTAAGCCAGCCATTGCTCTTATTTTTCCTTTTAACTTCCACGGTCCTAGAGGGGAGAAAAATGATGTCTCAACATCCGGATCACATACCTTTGAAACAAAGAAGGAGAAATGTCCATTTGCCTAACAATTAATTTTCTTGAAATTAATAGTATAATCATCACAACTTTAATAACCATGGCCATGTTCTAGATGGCACAGACACTGATTTTTTTTTTTTAATTTTCACTCCTTTTTTTTTTTTAAATAACTTACTTATTTTATTTACATGGTGCTGAGGATCGAACCTCACACATGCTAGGCAAGCACTCTACCAACTGAGCCCCAACCGCAGCCCAGATTTTTTTTTTTTTTCCTTTGAGATGCTAGGATCAAAGCCAGGGATTCCCATGTATTAGGCACTGTTACTAAGCTACATCACACATAACTTTATTAAAAATTATAATTTCAATTCTGGACTAACCTGTAGGCCCTGTGTCAAAGTGAGTTTCCAAAAAGATGCACCCAAAGTCTCATTTATTTAAATATAATGATTTTAAGAACTGATTGCATAGCACATAGCAATAAGTCTCTTAACTCATGTTTTCTAAACCAGTCAATCTATTGATAGTAGACATGTTCAGGCATTCACTTTTTGTTTATATATTATTTTAGCTGTTGATGGACCTTTATTTCATTCATTTATTTATATGTGGTGCTGAGAATCAAATCCAAGGCCTTACACATGCTAGGCTAGTGCTCTACCACTGAGCCACAATCCCAGCCCTCAGGCATTTTGAATATAAAATGCAACATATCCACAGATTTTATTTATATGTCAATAAGTGAACATGTTTATTGTCTAGAAGTAGTCAGGGAAAAAGAGGAGGAATGCAGATGTCAAAGAGAAGAGGATAAATGATGAGGGAGGGACAAAGAATTCCACAAATCTGGCAACTATAGTTGGAAGAATGAAGATCCAGTAAGGCAAAGGCAGTCAGAGATGGGATAGGAAGGGCTCTGTATGTCACAAGAGGAAGTTCTTACAGGATGTGATGGCACACGCCTGCCATCCCACCAACTTGGGAGACTGAGGCAGAAGAATCCCAAGTTCAAGGCCAGCCTGGGCAACTCAGCAAGACCCTGTCTCAAAATAAAAAATAAAAGGACTGAGGGTATAACTCAGTGGTACAGCACCCTTGGATTCGATTCCTAATATCACAAAAACAAGAAAAAGAGAAGAAAGGAAGTTTTGGATTCTTCCTGCCAAAGAGCAGGGCTCAGGGCTTTCTTCCAGCTCAGAGTCTAAGCTTCATTGGACTTAATATCCCATGTACTTGGCAAAGTGCCTGGGAAGCAGTCGGAATTCAGAAATGTTTGTAAAACTGGATAATTTCTTCTCTCTTCAAAGCAATGAGAAGCAAGGCAAGATTTTGTCAGATGGTTTGTTTCTAGTATTAACAGTCAGTCAGCAACTGCCCAAGTAATTTTCAGTCTGTTCTCATCTCCAGGATACCATGCTGTTTTTTCTCCATTACACGTGTTCTATGAATAGGACATACCCTCCCATTATAATGCTTTTGTCACCAGTCCCCATCAGCAAGTCATGGGTGGCATCTCCCTTCTATGCCAACCCTTTTTAAATTTGTCCTATATTAGTCCATTTATGCATACCTAAGGACCTGAGCCTGTCCACTGTTTCGATGACGTCTGCCCTCTCTGATACTCTCCCCACCCCAGCCCCTTTCCCTATAGTTCCTCTTCTGCTTTCAGGTTACATAGTAAACTCTTTTTGTTTTTGAAGTTTTATTTTTTAGGATTTTTATTTTATTTTGTTTTGTTTTTATGGTAGGGGATTGAACTGGGGTTGCTCTAACACTGAACTATACCCCTAGCCTTTTAAAGTTGTTTTAGATTTTTAGCCAGAGTCTTGCTAAGTTGTCGAGGCTTATTTTGAACTTATGATCCTCCTGATTAAATGGAATTATGGGTGTGCACCCCACCTCACACCCCTGAGCTTACAGACTCTTAATGGGGAGTATTCTGAGTGATTCTCTAAACTATGCATCTAGGACCTCAATATATTTCCACTTCAAAAATCTTTTGATTATGTGTATTCAAGGAATGGTTTAAATTATTTACTCGCCAGAATGGGAACTCCTCAATTCCATATAGACAGTGAGCTAATCGGTGTAAACATTGTACTTGCTTCTTTGCCAAGAGAATTAGAAAAACACCATTTACCAGACTTCATCCTACTTCAAAGATCTGCTATATGGATACAAATGAGAGAAGAGTTAAAGAGAAATGCTATATAAAGTACAACATACTCCTAATACCTAAATACAAGTTTGAACCAGTATTTAACAATGAGAATGAATTTATGCAAATAGTTTATTACCTTTTTCTCATGTACTTTCCTTAATGACTCATTACATGAGGTTTCAAAATAGTAAAGAGAATGCCTAAATGAAATAGAGTAAAATATGTGAAAACCTGAGTCCAGAACCTTCATGGTAGAAAATGAATAAATATCAGGCCTCTCCTTTTCTTTCTCTTCCTATCTTATTTGTTGCCAATGTAGTTAATCAATGTTTGTTGAACAAAAGAAATAAACACAAACATCCAAAGCATGAACTCTTCCTAAATGTCTCTCAAACCTATGCCCTCCTTTTTATCTGAATTATTGCCTCCTTGGTTTATTTATATTTTCAAATCTATTTGTTTATTTATTTTGCCCTCAATGCACCAAACTAGGCATCCAGCTCAATACTGAGAAAAGAATGATGTTCAGAACATCCTTGTCTTGGTCCTGATCTTGGAAAAAAAACTTCTAAATTTCATTCTTCCGATGTTTGTTTCAGTTTTGTTTTGTGACAGGGTCTTGCTATGTAACCTGGACTGGTCTTGAACTTGCAATCCTCCTGCTTTAACCTGCAGAGACCTGGGATTACAGGTATGTGCCACTGGACCTGGCTCTTGTTTGCTTGAGTTTTTATAAACAGATATCCTTTTTCAGATTAAACTTCTCTATTATTCCTAGTTTGCTAAGCAGTTCCAGCATGAGCAAATACTGACTTTTATTAAATGTTTTTTCGGTATTTACTAAAATGATTTGTTTTTAATATACTAAAATCTACTTAACCTATTACAACCTATTACTGTGATTAATGGCATTGATGGATTTCTCTCATGTTAAATCAACCGTGTATGTTCTTGGCATAAGCCCAACTAAATTGTGATGTATGATCTTTTTTATGTATTGTAGGATTTGCTCAAATTTTGTTCAGGACTTCGGTACCTGCTTTTTATTTTTAGTAGCTGGGCCTGAAATTTTCCTTTTTGAATTGTCTTTGCTGGGGTTTGGAATCAAGTTCATGCTAGATAGCTTTAAAAACTGAGTAAGGAGTGACCTTTTTTTCTGTTCTCTGGAAGAGTCTGTAAGAGGCAGGAATTATTTATTCTTTTTAATCTGTTGAACAAAAAAGCTTCAGTGAATCCATCTGGGCTTGGAATGTGGTTTTGTTACTTTATTTTTTCACTCATTTTGTGTAAAGATATTTCATTATTAATATTGGTTAAAGTTTATAGGATTTAAGGTCTTCCAAGACATTTTATGAGTCAGTTTTGCTCAGTTAACATGATTCTAGAAATTGACCACTTTTCACAAAAATCACAGAACTTTTGATGTAAAACTGTTTATAATATTCTCAATCTTTTAAAAGTCTGGGCATGATGGTACAAGCCTGTAATTCCAGGAATTTTGGAGGCTGAAGCAGGAAGATCACATTTGAGGCCAGCCTCAGAAATTTAGTGAAGACCTTGTTCCAAAAAACAAAAAATTCAAATTAAAAAAAAAAATTAAAAAGACTAGAGATATAACTTATTGGGAGAGCATCCCCAGGTTAATGCACAGTACTACACACACACACACACACAAAGAAGAAAACCCAATCTGCAGCTTCTATGGTTTCCCAATGTTTATTCCTGGGCCTGATCATTTGCCATCTGTTATCCAACTGCTTTTTCTCTTCTTGACTTTACCTTCATCTGTCTTCCCAGACGTCTCTCAGTTTTATTCATCTTTCTTTTTTGGGAAGGTGGACGGGGGTACCACGGATCAAACCCAGGTGCACATTACCACTGAGCTATATCCTCAACCTTTTCTATTTTTTGAGACAGGGTCTCACAAAGTTGCAGAGGCTGGCCTCGAACTTGTGATCTTCCTGCCTCAGTATCCCAAGTCACTGTGATTATAGGCATGCACTACCATGCCTGGCTTAATCTTTTGAAAGAAAGAAATTTTGACTTTGTTGATCCTCTACATTGTATTTTGCTTTCTTTTCACCAAACTCTGCTCTTTATCGTTTTGTTTTCTTTCTTTGGGTTTAATGGCTATATATCTTCTAACTTCTTAAAATCGATATTTGAATGATTGATTTTTCAGCCTTTCTGTCCCTAATATATGCACTTTAGCCTACACATTTTCCTCTAAGCTTGGTTTTAGTAGCTTTACACATATTTTGACATATAGTACTCTCAATATCATTTAGTTCAAAACACTTTCTAATTCCCATAAGCTTTTTTCTTTGATTCAATGATGACTTATACATGTTTATTGGTTAATTGCTAAACACACAGGGATAGTCTAGTTATCTTTCTGTTACTGATTCCTTATTTAATTCCACCTAGGTCCTATTAACCCTGTGAAACATGTTGATACTAGCCTTAGCGTGGTCTGCGGTCTTCCCTTCATCACTGGGTAAAGTCTGAACTCTCTGTGTTACACATAAAGCACTTGGTGACCTGAGCTGCTACCCAACCAGTCAATGAGTGCCAGTCCCTATCAGTCCTCTGCATGCTAGCCACACCAGTCTTCCCAGAGGCTTCACGGGCCCTGCTCTTTCACTCTGTGCTTCTGCTCACACCTTCTCTCTATGAGAAATGCTCCTTGCTGTTCTCTGCTCCTGTCCTTCCCTTCTCAGCTTCCCTTCCACCAGGAAGCCTTTCAGGCTTTCTCTCCTTCTCTAAGCTTCCTCAGTCTGAGGTGCTGGGGCAGTTGGTATCCTTACTCCCAACCTGCTTGTTCAGCCTATCCTCCACACTGCCAGGTGCAAATCCGACCATACTTCTCCCGTGCTTAATACCCTTCCATCAGCTGCTCCCTGAAACCTTAGGTATGGTCTGTGTCTGTGAGGCCTTTCCTACACCCTCCCCCAATGCTGTTTCCAGGTCAAATTAACACTCCCTGGATTCCTGCAGTACTCAAGGGGAATGAGGGGTGGGATGGCTTCCTCGTTAAGTTTTTCCTTAATTTTTTGGGGAGGTGGGGTACTGGGGGTTAAACCCAGGGGTGCTCTACCACTGAGCCACATCCCCAGCCATTTTTATATTTTATTCTGAAATACAGTCTTGCTAAATAAATGGCCTGATGGCCTTGAACATGTAATCTTTCTACCTCAGTCTCTGGAGTCACTGGGATTATAGGTGAGAGCCACTGTATCCAGCCTCTTCATTGTTTTTTAAATCATGGTCTTTATTTTATTTTAAAATATCAAATATGGATGACTGTGGGCTTTTTCCAAGGTCGGTAAGTACTGTAAGTACTGCTATGCACTCCCCCCCATCTTAGCATCTTATTTATTTTAAGGATATTATACCTAGTCAGACCATAATTTCCTTAAAAGTAGGGGCAGCTCTAATTTTTATTTTAAAAATTGGATCAAATTAATTTCAACCTTAAAAATTACTGCATCACTTATGGAAACCACAGTAATTTGTTTAATCAGTATGATTAAAAGCATGTGAAATGAACTTTGCCGAAGGAGTGAGGGAACACAACCACCAGTCTTAAATTCTCAGTAGTCAAATAAAAATTCCAGAAGAAACCTCTGTGTTCTGTTAATGTTCCTTCACACAAAGTCCAGAACACCACATTTTCATAGGTCTTTCCATTAAGGTAAGAACCTTCGATGGTCCTGCCTTGTTAAACCTCGACTCCAGACCCGACCCTGGAGCCTCATACGCTGCTCTGCCCTACTCCCCGACTTTGGTCCCACTTCTCCCTGCCCGCCACCATTCCTCATAGGTGGCTCTCATGTCTCACTGGAGCTGCAGAAATATTTCCAATATTCCACTCACCTGAAGCACTCCCCCAGGCCCCTGACGTCCCACCCGCTGTCAGAGTACACCTGTTTCTCAAAGGCGACCTTGTGCTCTCGCTTCTCCCTCTCTGAAACACTCCATCTCACCCGGCCTTATCCTCGGTTACTTTCTGGAGTCTCGGCTTTCAGCCTGCAAGCTTCTCCAGCCCAGGTGCCTCTCTTCCTGTATACCCCAAACCGCCTGGAGCAAGGCTGCCTAAGGAAGAAGCCATCCCTCAGCAGTAATCCTCCTTGACTGACAGAAAAAGTAATAGACACCTCTTCTCCACCTCTCTTCCTCCAACCCCAGGGCTACTTGGGTGGTATTCACCGGAATCCAGCAAGGAGCTGTCAGTGCTATCTGCATGAATATTTCCTTGTAATCCAAGATCCCTCAACTATCTCCATGTCACCAGCTGAAGACATTCCTGCTATAAGCTGAGAGGATGAGAGGAGGCTGTTTCCATAGCTCTGTGACAGGATCAGGGCTTCTCAATCTAAAAATAAATCTACATGTGCATGCACACGCGCACACTTGTGCACACACAAAATTATTTTGCCTTTTTGAGGTTCCAGAGCAAGGAATCCTTAAATTCTAAGCCTCATATTCTTCCCTTCTATCCTTTCTCTGGTAAAATTTAGTTTTTCTCTCCTTTTTAAATCTCCTCAAGTAAATAAAATTATGATATTGTGATGGCAGCAATTTAAGTTCTGTAATTCTGGGGAACCTAAAATGTGAAGTTTTCGAAGAATCTTTGGTTCACCAATATAAAATTGAGCCAATCAAGAGCTTTGAGTTATGCGACATCATGGCAGTGAGGGCCTTTGTGTCCTTCCCTCCCTCCCTCCCTCAGGTAGGCAGGACCACATGGCTGAGTTCCCACCCAGGAACTGCATGAAGCACATGCCATGTGGGCCTGGCTCAGACCTTCTGCACAACTTCCAATGCTCCCACCCTCTCCCCTCTGAGAGCTGGATCAGAAGATCCAATGGAGGACTCTAGGACCTAGGTACTGGCAGGGTCATTAGACGGAAGGAGTCTGTGTCCCTAAATAAATTAGGTAGATAGAACAGAATCTTCCCCCAACCCCATAGACCTGCACCAGATTGTGAAAGAAGAGAAATAAGCCTCTATTTTGTTAAACCACTGAAAATCTGTAATAGTTTGTTTTAGTAGAATCCACCCTCAAATGTTATCCTGAATCCTTAAAGTTAAAAATATCAATTATTCCAAAGTATTACTTGCAAACAATTCCATCCACGCTGCCTCCCTTACCCTACGCCAGCTATGTACCCATGTACTATAGTGTGGATGTGGTTTGTTCCCCAAAGATTCACATGTTGGAAGCTTGGCTCCCAACGTAATGGTATTCACAGGTGGGGAGACCTCTCAGAGGCAGGGCACTGGGGAAGATCATCAGGCCATGAGGCACTGCCCTCAGAAGGGCTTCATGCCCATCTCAAGGAACTGGATTCATTACTGTGGGAGCAGGTTCTTCTAAGGCGCTTGGCTCACTCTCTCGCGTCCTTTCCCACCATGTGATGCTATCCATTACACTACAACGTGGGGCTGATTTAGTCAGCTTTCTCACTGCTGTGGCTAAAAGATCTAACCCAAACCATTTTAGGGGAGGAGAAGTTTATTGGAGGGCTCTCGGTTTCAGAGGTCTTAGTCCATAGACCAGCTCCATTCCCTGGGACTCCAGGTGAGGCAGAACATCATGGCAGAAGAGTGTGGCAAAGAAAAGCAGCTCACATGGCGATCAGAAAGCAAAGAGAGATGTCTCCATTTGCCACATACAAATATATATCCCAAAGCCACACCCCAATTCCCTCCAGCCACACCCCACCACTTCAGTTACCACTCAGTTAATCCCTATCAAGGGATTAATTCACTAATTGGGTTAAGATTCTTATAACCCAATTATTTCTCCTTTGAACCTTCTTGTATTGTCTCACATGTGAGCTTTTGGGAGACACCTCACATCCTAATCATAACAGGGGTCCTCAACGGACACTGGCACCATGCTATTTGAACCTTCCAGATACCAAATAGTCAAATAAACCTCTTTTCATTATATATTACCCAGAATCAGGTATTTTGTCATAGCAACACAAATGGACCAAGACACCATGTTATCATTTTCATTTCAGGTGACTTGGGCACTGTGGTAGAAGTTGCAATGTGCCGCTGACATTCCCTCTAGAAAAATGAAGGAATTTTCCCCAGATGCTGGAATCCATGGTAGACCAAAAGCCCTCAACCATCAGCTCTCTTCTGGAAATGTCTTGGTTAAGAGCACTGCTTAGCATAGGGCTATGCCCTTTCTGGGGCAGCCCTCATGAAATGACAACTGACATCCAGTGACTAGTCAGGAAAAACTATAAAGACACAACCCCTTTCCTCCAACTCAGAAGGGCCATCCTAAATCCATATTCTCCACAATGTAGATTAAAGCCTTTACAGACACTGAATCATAGCTCAACATCTCCCTCTGTATAAGATTCTCTCCCGGGCTGGGAATGTGGCTCAAGCGGTAGCGTGCTCGCCTGGCATGCGTAGGGTGCCACCGAAAACTAAAAAATAAACATTAAAAAAAATTCTCTCTCTCTCTCTCTCAAAAAAAAAAAATGATTCTCTCCTCCTTCCTCATCTCCTTCATTTCTTTTCCTTCAGGGGCGCGATCCCATAAACCATTCCCTATTATGCTTTTCACCCACTAATCTTTATCTCAGTTTGCTTTCCCTGGATCTCAACCTGAAACAAGCAATATCATGTTGCCCAACCCAGCCTCAGCATATAACACAAATACCAAATTTTCTCTTAAAAAATGCACAAAATCATCATATATGGAATCTTTAAAATTAAGATTCTCTGCAAAAATTCAGGATGTACCATACTAATAAAAGACAAATTATTTGCAAGAAATGAACAGCCACAAATATTTTGTAAGCCCCTCTAAGAAATGGAGCTTTGAAATTGTCCTAAAACCAACATTATCATCTTGCTTATAATCAAAGAAATATTAAATGTATAACTAAGAACCACATATCAAGAATTATTGAAGACCTAGTATCCATCTCTGATACATGGTATTATACTTATAGCAACTCTTTTTGAGTGCTGACCATAATATAGTGCTAAGAGCTTTATTTGGATTATCTCATTGAATAAAACAGACACAGATAGTAAGTGACCCAAAGCCACAGAACCAGGACTTGATGTTAAGTGGGGTGGGAACTCCAAAGCCTCAATGCATACAAACTCTATTATGCAATAATGCCTCTAATGTCTTACATTATTTTCAGAGCTTAAGCTCTGAAAGTGGTTAAATACTGTAACCAGTTCTTTATCTAATTTGCAGGAGGGTAGGAAATCCAAATGGCAGGTAAAAGTGATTCCAAAAATCTGCGTTCTCTCCTCCCACCTCTTTACAGCCTCCTCTAAAGACACTGGCCCTGCCTTCCAGGTGTACACAGTCTGGAGTGAGTTAAAAGGATTTTGCCAGACGTGACATCCAGCACCAGCCTATGCCATGGCAATCAAAAGGTTCTTGTGCCCTCTTGTGGCTAAGGATGACTGCTACATATCACAGCTCCATTAAAAAGCTGAACTACCATATAAAGGCAGTTGGTGGCTGGGCACAAAACAGGAGGAGGCAGCCCTGACTGGTTGGAGGTGGAGCACTCACTGGATGGGGAAATCATAATTTATTTACTTTGTCCCCTACTAGTGAACATTTGAGTTGTTTCCAAGCATTTGTGATTAAAAACAATGCTGTAGCTGCGCACAGTGGTACAGCCTGTTGTCCCAGCAACTGGGGAGGATGAGTTAGGAAGACTGCCAATTTGAAGTCAGTCCAGGCGATTTAGGGAGACCTGTCTCAAAATTTTTTTTAATTCTAAAAAGGGCTGGGAATATAGGTCAGTGGTAGATCGTCTCTGATGGTAGAGCAATCCCCAGCACAGCAAAAATAAATACATAATATAATGCTGCAAACAGATGAACAGAGATGCTGCAGTGGGTAATCCTATGCACAGGTCTTTTTCCAAGTGTGCAAGAATCCCATAGATAAATACCTCGGAGTGGAAACGCTGGGTGAAACACATGTAGGTGCCTCTGCACAATTTGCCCTTTCAAACTTTTCTCCCACCCCTCCAGCTTCTCAGGATTCTTCCCCACCGTCCTGCCGCTCCTTAGTCGTTGGTTTCTTTTGGTTCCTTTCATCCTATATCCCGAGCCTCTCCCTAGCAATCTCGCTCACTCTATCTCCCAGCTATCAGTTTTCTTCCTGGAAAGAAATCAAAGTTACTATTTACAGGTTTCATGCTTCTAGAGTTACCTTACACGAGTATGCAAATCTAGATATACATGTTAACGGATGTATAAATAAGAACATACACATAATTGCCCATACCCTTCTATTTAAATGGTAGTATCTATAGCCTAAACTGAAGCATTTTAAAAATATTGACTTCTCGCCAGGCGTCCTCGTGAGAGTGACATCGTCTTTAAACCCTGCGTGGCAATCCCTGACGCACCGTCGTGATGCCCAGGGAAGACAGGGCGACCTGGAAGTCCAACTACTTCCTTAAGATCATCCAACTTTTGGATGACTATCCAAAATGCTTCATTGTGGGAGCAGACAATGTGGGCTCCAAACAGATGAAGCAGATCCTAATGTCCCTCCGGGGGAAGGCTGTGGTGCTGACGGGCAAAAACACTATGATGCGCAAGGCCATTCGAGGGCATCTGGAAAACAACCCAGCTCTAGAGAAACTGTTGCCTCATATCAGGGGGAATGTGGGCTTTGTGTTCACCAAGGAGGACCTCACTGAGATCAGGGACATGCTGCTGGCCAATAAGGTTCCAGCTGCTGCCCGTGCTGGTGCCATTGCACCATGTGAAGTCACCGTACCAGCCCAGAACACTGGTCTGGGGCCCGAGAAGACTTCCTTCTTCCAGGCTTTGGGCATTACCACTAAAATCTCTAGGGGCACCATTGAAATCCTGAGTGATGTGCAGCTGATAAAGACTGGAGACAAAGTGGGAGCCAGCGAAGCTACCCTGCTGAACATGCTGAACATATCCCCCTTCTCCTTTGGGCTGATCATTCAGCAAGTGTTTGACAATGGCAGCATCTACAACCCTGAAGTGCTTGACATCACAGAGGAGACTCTGCATTCACGCTTCCTGGAAGGTGTCCGCAATGTTGCTAGTGTTTGCCTGCAGATTGGTTATCCAACTGTTGCATCAGTACCCCATTCTATCATCAATGGGTACACGAGGGTCCTGGCTTTGTCTGTGGAGACTGAATACACCTTCCCACTTTCTGAGAAGGTCAAGGCCTTCTTGGCTGATCCATCTGCATTTGTGGCTGCTGCCCCAGTGGCTGCTGCTACTACTGCTGCTCCTGCTGCTGCTGTGGCCCCAGCCAAGGTTGAAGCCAAGGAAGAGTCGGAGGAGTTGGATGAGGATATGGGATTTGGTCTCTTTGACTAATCACCAAAAAGCAACAACTCAGCTTTATATGCAAAACAAAGAAATAAAGGCTTACTTCTTAAGTTTCTGAACTCTTCATTTTCTACATTTTGAGATTTATAGTACTTAATGCTAAAAACTAAACAATGGTATAAACATGAGAACTTTGTAAAAAAAAAAAAATAAATAAATAAAAATATTGACTTATTGATTTATATTTTGCAGTACTGGAGGTTGAACCCAAGGGTGCTCTACCACTGAGCCTTTTTAATTTTATTGTAAGATAGAATCTTGCTACATCACCCAGGCTGGCCTTCAGCTTGTGATCCTCCTGTCTCACCTCTGAGTAGGTGGGACTACAGCTGTGCACCATCACACCCGGCCATTAAAGGAGTTTTAAAGGGATGCTGCAAGGCAGGAAAATTCACAGGAGATAAAACTATGGCCCCAAACATTTTCAACTACAATTGAGTTTTCTGCCATACAATTAAAGTAAACTTGTAGGGGAAGATGAGGTTAAAAATACTGTCTCCTGCTCTAGACTGTTTCATAGAGTCTTGCAAAGTAGCCACAAATTAATTCAAGGTCCAGAAGGGAAGACAGAGCACAAAGGACAATAGTAAAAGGTCAGATCCTAAATAAGATCTTTGGCAGCTGTGGTTACTTACAAATATGGTTACTTACTTTTTTTTTTTTTTTTTTTGAGAAGTGTTAAATATTCTTTATTTAACATTAAATATAAACCACACTAAGTGCCTTTCCAAAGGAAAAGGCAGCATTTTAGATACAGGAAATTCTAATCAAATGGCATGATCAACAAAAACATAGAATAGACACTGCTTCCCTATCCTCACCCACTGCCTTTAGTAGACTAATGAACACAGACAAATACATGTGAATCTCACTCAGCTCTGAGACATTGTGGGGTTTTCCTCAGTATTCAAATACAGTTCACATAACCAGACATAGAAACCAGAACATAAAACCAGTTTTGAGATGGCATTCACCATCTTTGTGAAAGGTTAAACATTACTAATCAAGTACAACAACATCTTTAGAAAGGGAAAACCTTTCTAATAGTATTTACTATTATAAATAGTATTCTAATAGTATTTACTATTATAAATAGTGATAGTATTTACTAAACTGGGATTACTATCAAAATTGTTTTAAATATATCTATTTAACTACAAGCCAATCTCACTTAAATCAGGACTATCCAACAAAAATATCCTGTCAGCCATTCGTGATCTAAATTCTGGTATATGACATCAATTAAATTATGTTGCACCCAGAAAAAGCCATGAGACGTTTCTGTTTTGTAGTAAATAAGGCTGTGGCTATTTCTCCTTAGTAACTTTTCTGAAGTAACCGTTAAGTGTGCTCCTTCTCCTTCTTCCTGTGGCCAGCGAACACTGCCTCTGTTCCAGGGATGGACTTCTGGGATTCTCCAGATGCCCCATCAGTGTGTCCTCCCCCCAGGTGGAGCCTTTGTTCTTGCTGGTGTCTAAGAGCATCCAGCAGGCTGACCTGTCCTCCTGATAGTCCATGGAGATCTGGCCCATCTCGTGCTGCCCCTCTTTCCCACACTGTGGCACTGGGCACGCTGCTTAAACACCTTCTTGCCTTTCTCAACATCACCCATTTTTAATTCATTCTCATTGCTAGAGCGACCAAGGTTCCCACTCAGAAGCTGCACATCCTGCTCCCTAGCTTGATATTTTTTAATGAAACTTTTTAAAATTTAATTTTATATTTTAGTTGTTGATAGAACTTTATATTTATTTATTTATATGTGATGCTGAGGATTGAACCCAGTGCCTCACACATGCTAGGCAAGCACTCTACCACTGAGCCACAACCCCAACCCATTAATGAAACTTTTAAACTAACTACACAAAAGTAGAGAAAATGGTATAATGAACCCCATTCCACAGATTCAACAAAACACTTTGCTGCTGGCCATTTTTTTTTTTTTCCCTTTGTTCCTTCCCATGCCCCTCCCCTTCTTCCCCCATCTCTTTCTTGGCTACATTATTTTACCAACTGCAAACAGGTACAGGTGTATGAAAAGATGTGTGATATCACTAATCATCAGGGAAATGCAAATCAAACTACAATGAAGATGTTACCTCACTTGAGGAAGAATGGATATTATTAAAACAAGAGAACAAGCGCTGGCAAGGAGTAGAGAAAATGTTAACTTACTGTTTGGTGGGAACGTAAATTAGTACAGACACTATGGAAAACTGTACAGCAACTTCTCAAAAAATCTAAACTAGAACCACCATATGACCTGGCAATCCCACTCCTGGGTATATAGCCAAAGGAAAGGAAATCTGTACACGGAAGAGGTATCTGCACTCACTCTCATGTTCACTACAGCACAATTCACAGAAGGCAAGAAACAGAAATAATCTAAAGGCTGATTAAGTGACACAAGGATTAAAAAAAAAAAGGGAGGGGTACATATATAGTGCAATACTATTTATCCAGAAGAATGAAATCTTGTTCTTTGCAACAACATGGGTAGAACTGGAAATCATTATGTTAAGTGAAATAAGCCAGGCACAGAAAGACAAGTACTGCACAACCTCACTCATCTGGAATCTAAAACAGTCAATCTTATAGAGAGTGAAAATAGAATGGTAGTTACCAGAGGCTGGGAGACTAGCATTGAGGGACAGAGGAGAAAAGGTTGATCAATGGTTACTAAGTTATAATTAGCTGAAAGCAAGAAGTTCTGGTATGCTTTTATATGGTGGGACAACTACAGACAACAACTGTATGTTTCTAGAAGCTAGAAAAAAAAAGATTTTGAAAGTTTTTACTATAAAGAAATAAGATGGGTATAGTGGCACGTACCTATAATCCCAGAGACTCAGGAGGCTGAGGCAGGAGGATCACAGGTTTGAAGCCAACCTCAGCAATTTAGCAAGGCTCTAAGCAACTTAGTGAAACCCTGTCATGAAATAAAAAGTAAAATGGATGGGGGAATGTGGCTCAGAGGTTAAGCACCCAGGGTTCAATCCCTGACACCAAAAAAGAAAAGAAAGAAATGATAAAGAAAATAGATGTTTAACCTGGTTTTTAAAATTATGCAATGTTGGGGGCATGGAGAAGTTCACTGGAATAGACAAAGGGGAATGAAGGGAAAGGAGGAGTGGTGGGAATAAGAACGACAGTAGATTGAATCAGACACAACTTTCCTATGTTCATACTTTTCTATTGAGAACAGAAGATTTCTAACTACCTAGGAAAATACTGATTGTTCCTTTTCTTTCTTTCTTTCTTTCTTTTTTTTGCCCCTGTTGTTTTGTGGATGAAACCCATGGCTTCACACATGCCCATCAAGTGCTCTACTATGGAGCTACATCCCTAGTTCTGATTGTTCTTTTGCTATAGCAAGAAGTAATGACTAAAAGTATAGATGGTCCTCAAGTTAGAGGAATATTATGTCCTGATAAATCTACAGTTAAGTTGAAAATATATTTAATACACCTAACCTACCTAACATACCATATACCACAGCTTAGCCTAGCCTACCTTATTAAACATGCTTAGAATGCATACATTGCCCACTATGGTTGGGCAAAATCATGGATCACAAAGCCCATTTAATAATAAAGTGTAGAGAGCTGGGGCTAGGCTCAATGGTAGAGCACTTACCTAACACACATGAGGCCCTGGGTTCAATCCTCACCACCACATAAAAAATAATAAAATAAAGGTATTATGTCCATCTACAACTAAAAATAATAATAATAAAGGATTGAACATCTCATGTAATTTACTGTATAATGAAAGAGAATACAGAATGATTGGATGGGCACATTTTCAGACCATTGTAAAATCAAAGCAATGGTAAAATGAACTATCATAAGTCAAGAACTATCCGTAATTTTAAACCCATCCAAATTAATTAATGACAGTTTTACACCATATTATGAAAGCTAGCCAATTAACAACAGCTTCACTCCAACTAAAGGTCACCTACCCCTAAACACTCCTTGTTCTAAAAGTTTTCCACTTTTTGAAGACTCTAGAAAACAGTGGTTCTTAAATTTTTAGTATCAGGACCCCTTTACAGTCTCAAAACTTCCGGAGGACTCCCAGTAGTATATATGTGTGAATGTGAATAGTTATGTTAACATTTATTATATTGCAAATTAAAACTAAGAAATTTTTTAAATATTTAATAATTCATTTAAAATTAATAATCCATTAAATATTACCATAAACATAATTTTATGAAAAATATATTTTCTAAAACAAAAAATAGAAAAAAGTGGCATTGTCTTACATATTTACAAATCTCTTTAATTTCCAACTTTAAAAAAATCTGGGTTCTCACTTATTTCTGCATTCAATTTATTATAAATGGTTTTAGCCAGATGCAGTGGCGCATGCCTATAATCCCAGCAGCTCAGGAGGCTGAGGCAGAAGGACTGCAAGTTCAAAGCCAGCCTCAGATACTTAGTCAGACCCTAAGAAACTTAGCAAGACCCTGTCTCAAAACAAAAAGACTAAAAAGAGCAGAGGATGTAAGGATGAGGCTCAGTGAGTGCCCCTGGGTTCAATCCCAGTGCCAAAAAACCCACAACTATTGTTTTAAATAAAATATATTTTTAAAAATATGGCCTTTTACAGATAAATAGAAAAGAGAGGAATACTGTAATAACTTTTTCAAATGATCGTGGGTATTCCTCTAATGAATTATAAAACTTTGTTACCACAAAAAGTGATCATTTCCTAGAAGTCACATCATGGAATCTGGAACCACAACAATAAACATTTTCAGACCCTATAACATTAAAATCCATCAATCAACCTTACCCTTTAAACAGATCTTTTATCCATGTCTGACTTCATAGCATCATAGCCATTTGGGCATCACTGGTTCACTGAGCTACGCATGTCTTCCTAAGTTCTACATTATACAATACCAAAACATCATTCTTGTTAATACCACTGCCCATCTTATCAGGAAAGTGTTTAAACATTGAGGCTGCGAGCTCATGGCAGCAGATACAAGTTTTTCAGAATTCTAATTTTTACTTGAAAGCTTGAGTTTTATCACTGCGGCTTTCCTTTGAAAAGGCAGGCTCACTTCATATGTGAGAAAAGGTCTGCCAAATACCTGAGCCTAGCATAGTTTACCTATCAATCATTTTTTCGAGTAAAAAAATGATGTTTTCAGAAGAGTAGCTAGCTCAGCAGCAGTTTATGACACAAGTACTTTTCCTTGAGACAACAATAAATTTTCAGTGCACAGTAGAAGTGCTTTATGCATACTTTCTTTTACATCACACTGGAGTAAAATTATCATACTCAAAAGTCAAGATCTATCCTCAGAAAATTGGGAATGAAGCTACCATTTGACCCAGCTATCCCACTCCTTGACTTATACCCAAAAGACTTAAAATCAGCATACTACTGATGCAGCCACATCAATGTTTATAGCAGCTCAATTCACAACAGCTAGATTATGGAACCAACCTAGGTGTCTCTCAATAGATGAATGGATAAAGAAAATGTGGTATATATACTCAATGGAATATTACTCAGCTTTAAAGAAGAGTAAAATTATGGCATTTGCCAGCAAATAGTTGGAGTTGGAGAATACCATGCTAAGCAAATAAACCAATCCCAAAAACCAAAAGCCGAATTTTTTCTCTAATATACGGATGCTAATTCACAATAAGGCAGGGGGCACTAGGGATGAATAGTGTTACCTTAGATTATGTAGAGGGAAGGGGAGGGGATGTGGGGATAGGAAAGATGGTAGAATGAAACAGACATTATTACTGTATGTATATATGTGACTGCATAAGCAATATGATTCTGCAACAGGTACACTCAGAAAAATGAGAAATTATATCCCATCTATGTATATCAAAGTTAAATGTATTCTACTGTCATGTATAACTAATTATAACAAATGAATTTAAAAAATAAGTCAAGATCAAATGAAATTAAACCTAGTTCATCAATAACACTCTTAAGTAAAACTGGCTTAAAAAAAAAACAAACTGGGCTGGGGTTGTGGCTCAGCGGTAGAGCACTCGCCTAGCACATGTGAGGCCCTGGGTTCGATCCTCAGCACCACATATAAATAAAAAATAAATAAAGGTATTGCGTCCAACTACAGCTAAAAAATAAATATTAAAAAAAAACTGTGTGGCAGTTACACATACAAAGACAAGGAGTGCACAGTTTGGTTCCCCTGCTAGATTCATGCTACGGTGTGATAAGTCGTATTCACTATTGTAGTATCAGTGCAGATGTTGACACAGTGCCACAGGCAATTGGCATCTTTTTTTTTTTTTCTTTAACTTATGTATTTTTTTATGTGATGCTGAGGATAGAACCCAGGGCCTTGCTCATGCTAGGTGAGTGCTCTATTGCTGAGCCACAATCCTAGTCCCAATTACCATATTTTTATTAATATGAAAATACCTTTGACCCAACTTTAAGAATGACTATTCTATAAAAGATAGCTCTTTACTGTGTTTGAAGAAACTGTGTCTCTCAGGGTGCAAACTACAGACACATTTAGCTTTTAGTTCCGGTGTTAAATACTGGCTTCTTCCTTCAACATTATTTTCTTTTTTCCCTAGTTATATTTTTCTTCTTCTTCTTTTTTTTTTTTCTTTTTGAGGTATTAGGGATTAAACCCAGGGCCTCCTGCCTATTAGGCAAGTGCTTTGCCACTAAGCTAAACCCCAGCCCTAGTTTCTAAATTACATACTTTATACACTTTCTTTACTTGTAGTAGTTAGCCTAGAGATCTCACCTACATGTTTAACTTGAGAAAGACCAAGTGTGCTGGGTGCAATGGCACATATCTATAATTCCAAGTTTAGGAGGCTGAGGCGTGAGGACTACAAACAAGTTCAAAGCCAGCCTCAGCAACTTAGCAAGGCCCTAAGCAACTTATCAAGACCCTGTCTCAAAACAAAAAATTAAATGGGGTGGGGATGTGGTTCAGGGGTTAAGTGTCCCTGGGTTCAATAACTAGTACTGCGCCCCCCCCTCACAAAAAAGTCCAAGTTTATCAACATATCTAATCATATTGCTAAATAATACAAGAAAAATGCTTTAACTCTTAACACCCTTTCTCAACTTAAATTATACCACTAACCAGTAGTTTAGTTCATTCCTTTGCATTTAGCAAAGCCAAATGCTGACTGGGCATACGGTCTTTTGAGAGGGGTACATAGCCAATGTTTATTCGGGTTTCCCACATGTTTACCATTTTCTTTACTTATCACTCCTTCCTGATCTCCTTTCTGGAAGTTTAAACTTTACTCGTAGTAAATTTTCTTCAGTGTTTGTCTCATTCTTGAAAGATGGTTTCATGGCATACAGAGACTCTAGGTTGACAGTTGTTTTCTTTAAAAATGATAAACAGTTCACCATCTTCTGGCTTTTATTGCTGCTCTTGAGAAGCCAACTGTCAGCTGAACTTTTGTTCCTTTGATTGTAATCTTTTTGTCTCTGGCTATTTTTTAGAAGCATTACTGAGTTATAATTAACATATGTGTTAGCTTTTCATTGTTATGACAAATACCTGAGAAAAACAACTGACAGGAGCAAAGATTTATTTTGGCTCATGTTTTCTGAGGTTTTAGTCCATAATCAGCTGGTTCCATGGCTTTGGACTGAGGTGAGGCAGAACATCGTGGCAGAAGGACATGGTGGCAGAAGGACGTGGTGACGGAAAGCTGCTCCTACACAATGTGTAGAACTTGATCAGTTTTGACATATTCACACGTCTCTGTGAAACCATCACAACAACGAAGCTAGTGAACATGTGCCGTCCAGCCCCGTTGTTCCCTCCTGCCTTTAATCCTGAGAAGTATTCCACTGTGTATGCCATTTCTCTCAGGGAGGAATGGCTGGAGATATGGTGGGAAGTGTTTAATTTTCAAAAATTTATCAAACTTTTTCAGAGTGGTTGTACCATGTACATTCCCACCAGCACTGCAAAGTATAATAGGTGATTTCTATCATTGCCAATACCTAATATAGTCTCTCTTTAATTTTAGTCCTTCAAAGGTTAAAAGTAACATCTATGATTTTAATTTACACTGTTTCCTAATTACTAATTATGCTGAATATCTTTTCAAGTGCTTCTTTGCCATCTGTATATCTATTTTAATGAAGTGGCTATTTATACCTTTGTCCCCCCTTTTGTGTGGTGCTGGGGACTGAACCCAGGACCTCATTCGTGCATGCTAAACAAATGTTCTACCACTGAGCTACATTCCCATCCCTTCTTTGCCTCATTTTTTTTTTTTTGAGGAGTGGGGTGACCAGGGATTGAACTCAGAGGTACTGAACCACTGAGTCACATCTCCAGCCCTATTTTGTATTTCAGAGTCAGGGTCTCACTGATAGTGCCTCTCTTTTGCTGAGGCTAGGTTTGAACTCTCAATCCTCCTGCCTCAGCCTTCCGAGCTGCTGGGATTACAGGCATGTGCCACAATGCCCAGCTCTTTGCCCATTTTTAACTGTTTTTGTTGTTGTTTTGTCTTCTTATTATAAGTTTTAAGAGTTCTTTGTATATTCAAAATACAAGTCTTCTGTTGCATATGTTTTGCACATTTTCTCCCTGTGGGAGAATTGCCTTTAATTTTTCTTAAATATTTATTTTTAAGTTTTAGGTGGATATAATATCTTTAATTTACATTTATGTAGTGCTGAGGATCAAACCCAGTGCCTTGGGCATGCTAGGTGAGCACTCTACCACGGAGCCACAACCCCAACACCTTAATTTTTGTAACAGTATTGTTTTGAAAACCTAGGTTTTACTTCTGTTATTGTTGTTGATGATGGTGTTACTGAGAACTGGACCCAGGGCTTCACAAATGCTAGGCAAGCACTATGCCATTGAGCACCAGCCCCCTTATTTAAAAAAAAAAAAAATTTTTTTTTGAGACAGGGTCTCACTAAGTTGTCCAAAGCTAAGTTGCTCCTGAGTAGCCACCACACTCAGCTAAGTTTTCACTTTTGATGAAGTCATTTTTGGTGAAGTAACATTTTTACTTTTGATGAAGCCTTTGATGAAGGCTTTTAATGTCTTCTTTAAAAAATTGTTACCAAGGGCTGGGGTTGTGGCTCAGTGGTAGAGTGCTCGCCTCACACGTGTGAGACCTGGGTTCGATCCTCAGCACCACATAAAAGTAAATCAGTGAAATAAAGGTATTGTAAAAAATAAATAGGTATATGGTCCATTCCAACTTAATTTTGTATATGGTGAGTAATAAGAGACAAAGTTCATTCTTTTTCTGTGTGCAAATTGAACAGATTACACTATCTCCTCCTTTGGATTGATTTCTCGTGTATTTGTCAAAAGTCAATTGGTGGGATTTTTCTGCTACTTGGCCCCCTCCCACATCACAGAAATTCTCTCTTCTCACTTAAATAACAGCAGGTGTACATGTAATCCCAGTTAACCTGGGAGGCTCAGGCAGGAGGATAACAAGTTTGAGGCCAACCTCAGCAATTTAATGAGACACTACCTCAAATTTATAAAAAAGGGCTGGGAATGTAATTCAGTGGGAAAGCAGCCATGATTCAATCCTAGTACCCCTCCACACACAGATCAATTGGCCATACATGTGTGGGTCCATTTCCGAATTCTATTTTCTAATCCATTGATCTTCATGTCTAATTTTACACCAGCACAACTTGGTTACTATATAACTTCATAGTAAATTTTAAAAGCAGGCAATGTAAACACCTCAACTTGGTTCTTTTTCAAAATGGTTCTAACCACTCTAGATTGTCTGTATTTCCATAGAAATTTAAAAATCATGGGCTGGGGCTGGGGCTCAGTGGTAGAGCACTCGCCTAGCATGTGTGGGGTTTGATCCTCAGCACCACATAAAAATAAATAAATAAAATAAGGATATTGTGCCCAACTATAACAAACAAACAAATAAATAAATAAAATCGATTGTCAACTTTGAAAGAAAGAGAGAGAGAGACCCCAAGCCTTCTTTTGACTGAGAATATGTCGATTATTTTTTTTTAATTGGGGAGATTCAATATCTTAACAATAACATGTCTTCTAACCTATGAACATGGTACACCTATTTCAACATTCTCTCCTTTCTCATGGCAATGTTTTGTGGGGATTAGTGTACATGTTGGCCTTTCTGCTTCCTGAGGGCCTTCTTCCTTGTGCTTAGATGGGTCATCCTCCTAATTATCACACAATGAATAGGTATACAGAAACAATTATCCAATCAACCATTTTGGGTTGTAAGGAACCCTCCAGAAAATAATGTAAATCAAGTCATCATTTTTATTTCCCCTCTTTATTCCCTTCTCTTTCAAAGGCAATCATTCTATTGTGTCTAATGGACATGTGTGTACAGTTCATCTTCTTTTAATGCATGTATTAATCACATAACTATGCAATCCCTTCCTCCCTCTTCACTCTTCACCCCAGGCAACTACTGATCTGCTTTTAAATTATTAACGATAAGTTTCCATGTTATACAAATGGAACCATACAATATGTGTTCTTTTCTATCTGGGGTCTTTTGCTCAGAATAATGAATTTGATATTCAACACTATGTTGCTGTGTTGCCTATATCAAGTTTGTTCCTTTTCACTGCCATATAGTACCCGTTGTGTGGACACACCGCATCTGTTTGTCCATTCATCTGTTGCATGGCAACTGTGCTATTTTCCAGTTTGGGCACATTAGGAATAGAACTGTTATCAGAATTCAGGTACAGGTCTTTATGTGAACATATGTTTACATTTTTCTTCACAAATTCTTAACAATGGAATGACTTGTGTCATTTGGCAAGTATATGTTTTTCTTTCTAAGAAACTGCCAAACTGGTTTCCAAAGTGGTTATACGTTTTACATTTGCAACAGCAATACGTAAGAGTTCTGTGGCCTGCACCTCCTTGCTAACAATTTGTTATCATGTTTCTTTAAACTTCAACCATTCTGATCAATATCTAATGTTACTGTGGTTTTGTATTTCCCTGATGACTAATAGAGAATATTTTCGTGTTTTTATGAGTCATTCTTATATCCTCTTTTGTAAAGTGTCTCTTCAAATCTTAGACTGTTTGCTTACTATTTGCTTATTATTATCTTCAAATCTTTTACTAAACAGTTATATGTATTTGTATAATACATATAAATTTAAAAAATTTATATGTATTATACAAATACATACAACTACTGAATATTCTAAAATAAATATGTATAAATATGAATTTTTTCATTCTGTGACTTATCTTTTTCTTAGAAGTATCTTCGAAAAGTAGAAAATTTTAGTTTGGGCAAAGTAATTTTTTTTTTAAACATGGTGTCTTTTTTTTAATACCTTTATTTTGTTTATTTCTTTATTTTTATGAGGTGCTGGGGATCAAACCCAGTGCCTCACGCATACTAAGCAAAGACTCTACCACTGAGCCACAACCCCAGTCCTTGAGCAAAATTTAATTTACCAACTTTTAATCTTTTTAAAAAATATTTATTTTTTAGTTTTACGTGGACACAATATCTTTATTCTATTTATATGTGGTGTTGAGGATCGAACCCAGCGCCCTGCGCATGCCAGGCGAGCATGCTACTGCTTGAGCCATATCCCCAGCCCTCAATCTTTAATCTTAAGGTTTACACTTATTACATCCTATTTAAGAATCTCATCATATATCTCTTTATAATTCATAGAAATGAAATTGTTTTATTGTTTCCTTTTTTTACTCAGGCTGTTTTAAGTTCCATTCATGTTGTCTTATGTCTGGATTTTTTTTTATCTTTTAATTGCTATATAACACCCCACTTCTTGCCTATAACCCCCATCCCAGAATGGAAATGTATTCATTTCCAACTCCTTCAGTCAACAAATAATGCATATCTATAACAAATTATGTAGAAAATATTTTAACAAAGGAGATTTGCTAGGAGAAGCATATGCATATACTTGGCCTTTAATTATCATTAGATGGCTCTCCAAAATAGCTATACCAGATTATTTTCCCAACAGCAAAGGACACAGATTACAATATTTTCACCTTCCTGCCAATATGTGACATTATCCATCTTACTAATTTTTGTCAATATAAAAGGTACAAAATGGTATTTTGTGTTGGGAGTCATTCAGAATGAGTCACGTCTTCTGTCCTAGAGCAGAGAGGCTTTTGACCATCACTACATTTTGTAGTGACCTGGACATTGCCCCAGTCCCAGAAGTTTGAGGACGCATCTTCAGACGTAGGTGTTTCGCCCCATCGATTGAGCTACATTTATCTATTCCTTTGCCCTGTTTGGGATAGACAGTTCCATGGAAACGCCCTTTGTGTGTCCCCTTCTCTTGGTCTGCCTTTGGGTGTAGCCTTCCTAGATGTCAGTCTACCTGCTGACAGCAGACATCAGGAAGCTAGACTCAACCCCCTGAAACCTGACCCCTTGCCTCATTTGAATGGCTTCTCCTCAATAAAAGGGTTCAGCAAGGGGCTCTCTTTCTCTCTTTTCATGGACCCCTAAGGTCAAAGGAGCCACCACAGCCGCCAAAGAAAAAGGTATCTCTGTCTCTTGTGTGGTTATTCATGCAGCCCTGTTCCCCTGGAGTGACCTTGAGTGTTTTACGAGGAACGTGACAATTTTGTTCTAATGTGGATATTTCCTACAGTCCAAGAGTTTGGTTATCTCTTAATATGCTTAGCCTTATGTATTTCTGAATTCTGTAAATTGCCCATTTTCTACTGAGATTGCTGCCTTTTTCTTCCTGACTACAGAAGTCCCTTGTTCATTCTAGACACCAACCCTTGTGAATTTTAAATACTTGAATTTTTCTTCTCCTGGTATATTCTCTGTATATTGTCTATATTATCAGCACAAAATCCTTGAATTTGTTTAAAATAAATTCATCAATTTTTTTTTGAGAGAGGGAGGGAGGGAGGGAGGGAGGAGGGAGGGGGAGAGAGGGGGGGGGAGGGGGGGGAGAGGGGGAGAGAGAGAGAGAGAGAATTTTAATATTTATTTTTTAGTTATCAGCGGACACAACATCTTTGTTTGTATGTGGTGCTGAGGATTGAACCTGGGCCGCACGCATGCCAGGCAAGCGCGCTACCACTTGAGCCACATCCCCAGCCCCAATTCATCAATTTTTGCATATGGTTTTTGCATTTAAGGTTTTGTTTAGTCCCTCCCTTAGACACCTAAATCACAATGATAATTTTTTATTCTTCTTTACTACTTTCTGATTTTGCCATTTTCCTTTAAATCCTTAATCCATCTAAAGTCCACCTTTGTACTTATTAGAGTTGGTGTGGATGGGTTCTGTCTGAATCATCTATAACACAGGATGCCCTTTCTCCTTTGATTTGGGGTACTTACCTCACGCTCTGGTAAATTCCTAAGTACATGGGTTTTATGACTGAGTACTCTATTTTTAAAACTTCTTTTTTTTTTTTCCCCTGTCCTAGCATCACCACTACTGGTTTTCACAGTGTGGCATTAAGAATATTTTAATAGCTAAGAAGGTAAGTCCCTCTCCTCTTTAAAGAGAGAAATCAATTGAATGTATATATGGGTCCAGATTTCTCTAATGAATTGTCATTCTCTGAAGGTGTCTGGACTGGAAAGAGATGAAAGATAACATGGATCCTAAGGGTTAACCGTGCCAGGAGCAGGGTTTAGGTGGAAGGGATGCAGGGCTTCCAGGTACAGCAAGAGGCTATGCGTGAGCAGCCCCACACTTAGCAGCAGCTCTCCTAGCTCTCAGGGAGCATATGAATTCTGTGATATGAAGACCTGGGTTACCAGAGGCCCAGCTAGGGGAATCCTTACAGAAAGAAGAGCTCATTCGAAGCAGGGAGAACTTTCATCAAGCAATAGGAAAAAGATATTGATAAAGGTAGCAGTTGAGAAGAGACTGCTTAAAATGAAGTTCAGACCCTGAGATCAGCAAGGTGGCAAAACAGTAGACAGCAAAAGACAGCCAACAGAGAGCTCTCTGCATCCCTCCCCCAAGACACATCTGCTCAGAACAATACTGTTTCTCAGAGTATGGTCCATGGCCTACTGATGGGTTTTTCTAATAGTCTGCAAACTCATCCAAAAATGCAAGTCCATTCTTTGTAACTTATGGAATTCCACAAATTTATTTGTGTTTATAATTAGACCTCGCCTACTTATTACAAACCTGTAAAATAAATTACTAAATTACAAGAAATGTGGTAGAAGTAAAACCAAATTAGCATTTTACTTGTGTGAATTCTAAGTCACTATTGCATTAAGAAGACTGCATAGCATGCAATGTCCAACTATATCACTATTCACGCATGCCCAAAGCCACACAGAATCCCTATGATTCTCTGAAATGCACTCTGTTAGCAGTGCTTCACCACGGCTGTC
The DNA here is from genome assembly GCF_047511675.1 of Marmota flaviventris. Classification (NCBI taxonomy): domain Eukaryota; kingdom Metazoa; phylum Chordata; class Mammalia; order Rodentia; family Sciuridae; genus Marmota; species Marmota flaviventris. The sequence continues at coordinate 33,554,389 of NC_092507.1, read as the reverse complement.
TTGGACATAGTGTGCAATCACTGTAATTCTGGATTTTAAATTATAAATTTAAGCTAGCTTAACCATTAGTTCAGTTTGCTGTGGATGATTTAGTTATTAACTCTATAATTAGTACTGATGCATATTTATATCAGTAAGATTCTGACATAATTTTACAATACAAGACCTCTAGGCATTTGTGAATTTCTGTTCAAATATGAATAGTCTCTTCAAGCAAATTTATACATAATCCCCTTACATTTGCTTGTAGAGAGATACTATATCCCTATTACTTCACTAAAAAGTGAAGACATTAAATAAATGTATATAGAACTCATCAGTGAAATCATCTAAGTTTGAAGCTTTCTGATTATGAACTCAAGTTCTTTAGTATGTTATAGGGTATTCAGACTTCAATTTCTTCTTGATTCAGTTTTCAGTTAGCTGTGTTTTCTGAGGATTTTGTCTTTTACATCCAAATTGTCAATTTTTTAAACATAAAATTGGTCACAATATTCCTCTATTGCCCCCTTTCTATGGTACCTGGGATTGAACTCAGCGAGGCTCTACCACTAAACTATATCCCCAGCACCGCCCACCCCGCCTTTTTTTAAATAGGGTCTCACTAAATTGCCAGGCTGCCTGGAACTTGCAATCCTCCTGTCTTATCCTCTCAAGTCACTAGGATTATAGGTGTTCACCACCATGCCTAGCTCCCCTACTGCCCTTTTAATGCAGGTAGAATTTATAGTAATATCTCCACTTATCTTCCTAATACTGATAAACTGTGTATTCTCTTATATCCTTGATTATTATTTTTTAAAATTAATTATTTATTTTTATTTTTGGTAGTACTAGAGTACTAGTACAGGAGTACTCTACCATTGAGCTACATCCCCAGTCCTTTTATTTTATTTATTTTTTTGGCAGTTGTAGATGGACAGCATGACTTTGTTTATTTTTATGTGGTGCTAATGATGGAACCGCGTACCTCATACATGCTAGGCAAGCGCTCTGTCACTGAGTTACAGCTCCAGCCTTTACTTTTTGAGACAGGGTCTTGCTAAGTTGCCCAGACTGGCCTGGAACCTGAGAAGATCCTCCTGCCTCAGTCTCCTGGAGTTATTAGGATTACAGGCGTGTGCCATCATGCCCAGCCTTGCCTATTCTTTTTTAAAACATTTTGTTATTGTGGTAAAATATAAGTGATATAAAATTTAACATTTTAATCATTCTTAAACGTACAATTCTGCAGCATTAAATACATCCACACCAACACTATGCATTTATCACCATCATCTATCTTAGAAGTCATTTCGTCTTGCAAACGTGAAATTCCATACCCAATAACACCAACTCTCCACTCCCCTTTGTTCCCAGCTCCTGGCAACCACCATTCTACTTCTCTATGAATTTGAATACTCTAGGCACCTCATGTAAACGGAGTAATATAATATTTGTCCTTTTGTGACTGGCTTATTCTTTTTTTGGTGGGGAGGGGGGACTGGGGATTGAACTCAGGGGCACTTGACCACTCAGCCACATCTCCAGACATATTTTTTATTTTATTTAGACACAGGATCTCACTAAGTTGCTTAGCGTCTCCCTTTTGATGAGGCTGGCTTTGAACTCACCATCCTCCTGCCTTAGCCTCCCGAGCAGCTGGGATTACAGGCATGCACCACCACGCCCAGCTGTCATATTCTCTCTCTCTTTTTTTTTTTTTGTTCAAGCGGCCATGTTTATTTATAACAATAGGTTACATTAGGTCATTAATACCATAGCCACATTATTGTTTTTTGTTTGTTTGTTTTATTGGTTGTTCAAAACATTACAAAGCTCTTGACATATCATATTTCATACATTTGATTCAAGTGGGTTATGAACTCCCATTTTTACCCTGTATACAGATTGCAGAATCACATCGGTTACACATCTAAGTTTTTATATATTGCCATACTAGTGACTGTTGTATTCTGCTACCTTTCCTATCCTCTACTATCCCCGTCATATTCTCTTGAACTAATGTCTTCAAGGTTCATTGATGTTGTAGCATATATCAAAATTTCCTTTCTTCTAGCCATGCATGATGGCACACCCCTATGGTCCTAGCAACTCAGGAGGCTGAGGCAGGATTGTAAATTCAAGGTCAGCCTCAACAACTTGGCAAGACCCTGTGTGTAAATTTAAAAAATCAATAGGGCTGAGAATGTAGCTCAGTGGTAGAACATCCCTGGATTCAATTCCCAGTACTGTAAAAAATAAAATAAAATAAAAATTCCTTTCTTTCAGGTTAACTGTTTCTAATGTTTTCTGCTGGCTTCTCAGATATCTCTCTTTTTGTTAAGTTGTTGTAGTAGTTGCTCTAGGGCTAACAATATTCACCCTTAACTTACCAGAGCCTATTACAGTTAATATAATGCCTTTTCATACTTCTTATATCACCCTTCCCTCTTCTCACTTTATACACAACACTTATACTTCCCATTTACTGCCTTTTGCACAAATGTAACAATCTTACAACAGCAAAAGTTCATTTGCCCATCCCCATCCTTGTGTGTCTTGTGAGTCTCTTTCTCTGCTAAGACTACTTAATGTTCACTGTAGTTTCCTTTAATACTTTTTTATTATTTTTGGTTTTTGGTACTGGGAAGTGAACCCAGGGGTGCTTATCAACCCAAGACACAGCCTCAGCTCTTTATAATTTTTTATTTTGAGACAGGGTCTCACTAAGTTGCTGAGGCTGCTCTTGAATTTGTGATCCTTCTGCCTCAGCCTCCCAAGTCTCTGGAATTACAAGTGTACACTGTGTCCAGCCCTTTAATTTCTTAATGTCTATGTATGCTCAAAACCTAACTTTAGCCTGGCCCTGGGGCACACGCCTGTAATCCCAGCAGCTTGGGAGGCTGAGGCAGGAGGATCAAGAGTTCAAAGCCAGCCTCAGCAAAATCAAGGAGCTAGGCAACTCAGTGAGACCCTGTTTCTAAATAAAATACAAAAAGTAGGGCTGGGGATGTGGCTCAGTGGTTGAGTGCCCCAGAGTTCAATCCCCAGTACCCCCGTCAAAACTAAACCTAATTTTAGGGGCTGGGGTTGCAGCTCAGTGGTAGAGTGCTTGTCTAGCATGTGTGAGTTACTGGGTCCGATCCTCAGTAACACATAAAATTAAATAAATAAAAAAGAAAGGTATTAGTTCCATCTACATCTAAAAAGAAAAACAATAAAAAATGAAACCCTAACTTCACAAGGTTATTTTTGTCTTTCAAGCAAATTATAAGAAAGTATTTTTTTATATTTTCCATTCCCAGAGATCTTCATTCTTCCTGTGTACCCTCTCTGGTATCACTTTCCCTTGGCCTGAACGAAATTCTTTAGCATTTGCTGTAAAACAGTCCTGTTGGCAACATGTTTTTTTAACTTTTGTTGATTTGAAAATATCTTATTTTATCTTCACTTTTAAAGGATATTTTCATTTTATGAATGACACATTTTGGGTTTTTTTTTTTAATACTTTTAAAAATCTTTCATTGTCTTCTGACCTCTATTTTTTAAAAAACGTTTTTTAGTTGCTGATGGACATTTATTGTTTTATTTTTATGCAGTGCTGAGAATCGAACACAGGGCCTCGTACATGCTAGACATGCACTCTACCACTAAGCCACAACCCCAGCCCCCGACCGCAGCGACAACTTTTACCCTTATACACTGTCTCCTTTTTTTTTTTTCCTTCCTTTTTCTTTGGGGGCGGGTACCAGGGATTGAATCTGGGGTGCTTTATTACTGAGCTATATGTATGAAATATTTTGTCCTTTAGATTTTTTATTTTAAGACAGGGCCAAGCTAAGTTGCTGAGGCTGACCTTGAGTTTGTGATCCTCCTATTAAAGCCTCCCCAGCTGATTACAGATGTAGGCCACCACACTCAGTTAATATTTTGTTTTCTCTGCTTTCAAAATTTTCTCTTTCTATATTTCAGAAGTTTAACTGTGATGTACCTAGATTTCCTTACCCAATAGTTATCAATATTAGGGTTCACTTAATATATAAATTAGGTTCTTGAATCTCTAAATCAATGTTCTTCATCAATTCAGAAAATTTTCAGTCACTATTCTTTTTTTCCCCTACCCAGTTGTCATACATAGACCATTTAATATCATCCCACAGATCCTTGAGGCTCTGCTCTCCCCCTCTCTCCCTGTGGTTCAAGTTAGAAAATTTCTATTGTTCTCTTTAAGTTCACTGACTTCCATTAGTTCCAATCTGCTGTTGAGTAAATTTGAATTTCATTTACTATAATCTTTTTTTTTCTGTAAACTTTTCAGTTCTAGAATCTGCATTTGGTTCTTTTCTATAGATTCAATTTCTGAAACTATTTATTATTCACTCTATTTTCCTTTAATTCTTCAAGTATATTCATAATTGCTTTTTTGTCTACAACAACACTGGGGGGTCACCTTATCTATAGGGTTGTTCTTTTTATATTTTTCCTTGCATATGGATCATGTTTATTTCTTTGCATGTCTTGGTAACTTTTTATTAAGAACCAGACTCTGGGTTACATGGTCTTTCCAGTGTCTCAGCTGGATGGCCAGGTTAAACACTGGTAGAATAGGGCTAGAACTTAAATGTCCCTGGCAATGCTTCCCTTCTAGCACTGATATTCCTTTAGCATCCTTTTCTAATCTCATCCTGTAGCAGCCACTATCTGTATAGAAAGCCTCACTTGGTTTTGCCCTGTGTAATACATAGCTCAGACTCTCAGGAACTCCCCCCACAGACTTATGATGCCCTCTCAGATGGTCCATCCCAGATTCCCACTGCTTCAGCTGTCTTTTCTTCGTCAGCTCAGTGGAAACCACTACAACCTGTTCAAACTTCACTCTCTGAACAGGTAGGAAATTGGGCCCAGAAAGCTGCATATCTGTGGGATTTGCCTCGTTGGTTTTCCTTCTCTTTAGAGATTGAAATTTTCTGCTGCCTACTGTTCACTGCTTGACACAGTTGCTTCATTTATTTTGTCCTGTTGTATAGCTTTTTATAGAGGGAGAGCTAGTTTTGACATGAGCTACTCCATTACCATACAAAGCAGAGTGCCTCTTATAGGCCAGAAATAACAGCCTCTTTTTCATTTGTAAGAGGGAAAACTAAGAATTAATTAATATAATGTCCTATGTCTATTAAGGTCAGTCCTACCTGTCCTTCTCCTAATAGCAGATCCAACTTTCAACTTACTTGCCAGATGGTATTCACCCAATCAGATCAATAATGCATAGTTTATAATCTCTCTGGCTATGATCTTTTATAAAAATGGACACAAACACAAAGGGAGTTGCTATAAATGCTGTGGCATGAATTTTTAAAGATCCCACAACATAGGAAATAAATTCTTTGAAACAGTCACTTTAATTCATTAATTAGAAATAAAATTTTAAATCAATAAATTAAAATATGCACAGCTTCTATGAAATGGAAAATTGCAATCAGATCTATTGATAAGAGGCAACTACTTAACTCTTATCCAAGGAAGTGACCTGAATACAGCATCAGGGCAAAAAGAATTATTTTATCTTCACTTTGGAGAGGAAGAAACTGAAGCATACCTCTTTCTAACCCTAAAGACTATGTTGACTTGTTTATTAATTTTAGAATATATAATATAAAATTCATCTTTGTGTATGTATGTATGTATTCTCTATTATATTATAGAGAAGTCTACAGTACTTTTATTTATATATGTATTTTTTTGGTGCTGGGGACTGAGCCCAGGGGTGCTTAATCATTGAGCACATCCCGAGCCCTTTTATTTTCATTATGAGACAGGCCTCGCTATGTTGCTTAGGACCTCTCTAAGCTGCTGAGGCTAGCCTTGAACTTGAGATCATCCTGCCTCAGCCTCCCCAGTTGCTGGTATTATAGGTGTATGCCACTGTACCAGCTATAGTACTTTTAAAGACAGGTTGATAATCTGACTAATTTCATACTTGAAGCCTTCTAAGTTAATCATTTGGTCCAAACCTTGGTAATCTGACTAAGACTTTGTTATATGAATCTACAAGCTGCAAAGAACAAAGTAGTTTGTATTCCTCAACAATGTCCCTGGAATTAATGAAACAATGAATTTTCTATCTGGAAGGGATTTTATGCCCCAACAGCAATGCACACAGATTTCTCCTTTGGAACTTAACACAAGTTCCTTTGATTCCTTTTCATGCTACAGGCTAACAGCATGAAGGCCTATGTTCGTTTAATATCCAGTTTACCCAGGACAGTACAGGAACCATAATGAACATAACTGTTTATTGAATTAATAATTTATTAATTAAAAACTCCAGCCTGCCCCCTCATCATGAAGAAATGCCAACTGGTAATCTTAATTCTATTAATATTATAAAAATGAAGAGGAAGTAATGCTAAAGACATTTATTTTTGACACTTGACATTGTCCTCCAAGATCCTCAGAAGAAAGGCATACAAACTTTTTTTTTTCTTTTTTGGTACTAGGAATTAAACCCAGGGGTGCTCCATCACTAAGCTACATGCCCAGCTCTTTTTATTTTTTCTTATGAGACAAGGTCTTACTGAGTTGCTGAGGCTGCCCTGGAACTTGTGATCCTCCTGCCTCAGCATTATGGGCAATGTACCACTGCAGCCGACACATACCAACTTTTGGTTATGGAGCGAGACTCTTCCAAGCCTTAGATTCTACATCTGTAAAATGAGTGCACTACTAGCTGGGGTTGTGGCTCAGAGATAGTGCACTCATCTTGCATGTGTAAGGCACTGGGTTTGATCCTCAGCACCACATAAAAATATATAAATAAATAAAATAAAGGTATTGTGTCCATCTACAATGTAAAAAATATTTTAAAAAATGAGAGAGTACTAATAACTGATAAAAATGATGAGGACTGGGCTGGGGATGTGGCTCAGTGGTACAGCACATGCCTGGCATGTGTGAGGCCCTGGGTTCGATCCTCAGCACCACATATAAATAAATAAAAGATCCACTGACAACTAAAAAATGTTTTAAAAAAATGATGAGGATCACATGAGATTATGAATATAAAACTCCTGCTATTGTACAGACAGACAGTAGACACTCAATCCTCTGATATTACAGCACAGAAAATGATGCTACAGTGAGATGGCCTAAACGGCCTATTCGAAGTCAAGAGTCTAAGAAATTTGAAGGTTAGAATAATGGAAAAGCTGTGAATACCGCATAGTCAACTAGCAACGTAAAAAAAAGGAAATAACTAGAGTATACCCATAACTAGAGCACACCAAGGAAGCCTACAGCACATGTTAACAGTACTTTGTCACATCCAAACCTAACAGATCCCTCTGTCATTTTCAGGAGGACATTCTTTCTCTTTTCCGCTTCTCTTATATTCTCCTTTTTCTTTTTCTTTCTCCACCCCACTCCTGATAATACTACTCCTTCTCTGAGCCCCTGTCCTTTCTTTTTCCCAGGTAGAATACAGAATTAAAATCCTCTTCAATATTTATCATACTTTTCAATAAAATACTGAACATGGGGCTTTTCTGTTTTGAGATAGGATCTTGCTATGTTGCCCAGGCTGGTCTTGAATGCCTGGGATCACATGATTCCCCAGCTTCAGCCTCCTGAGTAGGTGAGATTACAGGTATACGCCACCATGTCTAGCTTAAACATGAGTTTTAAAGATAGAAAACAGAGTTCAATTTCGGTTCCAATAATTAGCTACATAACCTTGGTAAATTACTTACATAAAGTGCTGCTGACTGCTCAACTGGAAAATGGGAACAATATGGGCATCTTCACAGAATTTGAGTAAGATAATTAGATGAAATAATTAGTCTAAAACCTGACACCCAATGGTCTTCTAGAATGTTAATTCTCTTTCTCACTTCTAGAATAGGAAAATATTATCTGATTCTTAGTTATGTTTTCCACAGAAAAGGAAACCTCTGTTTCTTACACACATTTTCCATCTATGTTATGAATACAGATGAAGTCACCATCCTGAATATAAAAGAGTGCCTCTAACTACAGACTTCTGCATCGTACTGATGGAAACACTCCTTGTCTTGAGTAGTCTCCCCGATTTTAAAAAATTAGTCAGTACAGAGAAATTTGAATAAACTCTTAAATCACAAAGTAATTAGTGATAATTACAAGTTAAGCATTTAAGAGCACTTAAACATTTTGTATAAAACAATAAATTAAAGACACACACTATATTTTAAAATTTGGCTTAAGGCCGGCTCAGTAGTTCGGGTCATGTAAGAACTATATGAGCTATACAGGAAAGGCTTCCCCGTAAGGTCTCAGTACAACAGCAGGCCAGCTGCCAGCTGCCTCTTCAATTCATTTTAACCTCATACCTAGAAACTAACTCTACTCTCCAGTGAGTTGTTTGCTGGTATCGGGTAGACATTTGTAAAAATAAAACTACTTTAGAGAAGAAAAGTCCCTAGGATCAAATTAGACTACCCCATATTTCCTGAACCAAGCTCAGATTAGACAAAATAGACAAAAGGAAACCACTTTATGATTACTATGTGATATTTCAAGCTATAGGCAAGAACAGAATGTGCAAAGATTAAGCATGAGCCCTTCAATTGCAAGTTGTAACAAAGTGACATTGGGTGACATGAGTGGGGACACAGCGGGTGAACAGAAACCAAATAAGAGGGCACTGGGATATGTGGAAAACACTGCATAACACATGAGACCAAATTCACAAATAGAAGAAAGGGAGAGGAATTACTAAGTAAGGAAAAGAAGCCAATATTCCAGGAAGTGCAAGTTCAATACCAAAGGACTAAAAAGAGTAAAGAGGCAGAGCTTCTTTAGGGAAAATGAAACAAGGACAACATTAAATTGAAAATTCAAGGAAAAGTAAAGATGAATGTTTTGAGGGCAAAAGAAAACCTACTTTAATACCAAACCCTAAGGCAATAAATAGGAAATAAGAGTAGTAACACACCATAGTAATTAAAAAGAACAAAAGCATTCAGAAGTAGAAGTATGGACATAGTGTAGATTTTTAATTGAAGAACAGAACATTCTCACTGGGTTCATAAGAGGAACTGAGGCTGGCCATGGCATGCAGTTCAAAAAAATAAAGAAATAAAGTTTTCAGCTTACAGCAGCTAAAACAGTAGGTAATCTAAGACCCAGAAATGTTCAGTTTACGTTCACTGCCCATCTCTGAAGAATATGAGAGCACTGCAGCCAATGTGACAAGTCATAACTGACCTGCTCCAGGCTTTTCCCAGGGGGTCAGAGTGACTATACTTACTAGAGTCTTCCCATTGGAGTAAGTGTAGCTTCCATGCGGAATAGTACAAAAATCCCAGGACCAGAAAGAGGCAGAGGGCTAGCAGCAGATTGCGCACAAATACCAAGAGTCCCATCTTCGCATGATTTACAATTTCCTACATGACCTAAAACATAATAATAAAATAAAAACAAAAACAAAAATTAGGTCTTAAGAGATAAAGCAATCATCATACTGATTATACTCTCCCTTAAGATAAAGAACCTGTAAAGAGAATTTCCAAATGAAAAATAACCTCAGCATTCATAACATGGCATCTCCCAACATGCTCATCTCCATCTCAAGCAACAGCCTCAGAACCCCTCAGCATCCAGGCCAAAAATCAGCAGTCATCCGTGCACCCTCATCCACCCCCAGCACCAATAACCACATTCTGCAATTCTAACCTCCCAAATACATCTCAAATCATACGCCCTTCCCACTATCACCACCCTAGTTCATGCCACCACTGTGCTCCCACCACCGCTCCCTTGCCTTGAAACCTACACTCTCCAGATCCATTTTATACCCAGCACACACAGTTGTCTTTTAATAACAAAACAAAGGGGTTTGTTACTTCCCTGCCCAAACCCCTTTGTATTATCTACCACTGCTGAAACAAGGTACTGCAAACTAAACAGTTTAAAACAACACAAATTTATTATCTCAGAGTTCTGAAAGTCAAAGTCCAGGCTCAAGCCAAGTGAGGTGGTACACGCCTGTAATCCCAGCAGCTCGGGAAGCTAAGGCAGGAGGATCCCAAGTTCAAAGCCAGCCTCAGCAATAGTGAGATGCTAAGCAACTCAGTGAGACCCTATCTCTAAATAAAATATAAAGAAGGGCTGCGGATGTGGCACCCCCTCACACACCAAAAAAAGGAAGAAACATAAAGTCCAGGCTCAGCAGGGTCCTTTGTTTAGAATCCCACAAGTCTAAAATCAGTATCAGAGGGGCTGCTTTCTTTTCTAAAACAGAATTTACTTTTTTCCCCATTTTTTTTTTTTTACCGGTGCATTATAGTGATACACAATGGGTTTGTTGTTATATATTCATACATAAACACAATATAACAATATAATTTAACCAGTACCATTATTCCCCAGTATTTTCCCTTTCCTTTCTCTCCTCCTCCCCCTCCCCCCAACCCTTGATCCCTTTACTTGACTCTACTGTTCTCCCTTGGAAATTCATGAGACACCTCCCACATCTTTCTTTTTCCTTTGTACTTCCCACATGAGAGAAAACACACAATCCTTGACCTTCTGAATTTGGCTTATTTCACTTAAAATAATGGCCTCAACTTCCATCTATTTTCTTGCAAATGACAATTTTGTTTTTCTATATGGTTCAATAAAACTCCATTGTACATACATATCACATATTCTTTACCCATTCATCAGCGGATGGATCCGGAGGCTGGTTCTGTAGTTTGGCTACTGTGAACCGTGCTGCCATAAACGTGGGTATGCACGTATGAGGCAAAAATCTACTTCTGTACCCGCCCAGCTACTGGTTAAGTAGAGTCCGTGCAGCTGGCTGTTGGGCCAGTTTCCTACTAGTCAACAGACAGGAGCCAATCTCTGCTCTTATTGTCTCCTCCAACTTTCCATGTGGTCCCACTTCAGACAAGATGGGCTAAGTCCCACACTCTAAATCTCTCCAGTTTTCTCTTCTACAGCATCTTACTTCTGCTTCCAATCTCCTGTGATTACACTGGGTCCACCTGAAACACTGAGAACATTTTCTTAAAGAGCCATAACCTTCATAACATCTGGAAAATACCTTTTGCCATGTCAGCTGATACTACTACAGGTACCAGAGACGAGAGTATGGACATCTTTAGGGGGCCATTCAATTCATTTGAAAGGAACTGCTTAGTAAAGCCAAGCAGTTTCTGACCGATCCCTAACTTACTCCCCAATCCATGCACTGCTCCGCAACCTCACCTGTGCCCATGAACTAGTCATTCTTTCTGTTTCACTAAGCCCTACCTGTTGTTTCTGTCCTAGAGGTCTGTCTGGAATCCAGTCTCTACCCACCCTGCTACCAAGCCTGCTCTACATCCTTTGATACTCACCTTGCATGCAACATGGGCCAAGAAGACTTCCTTGATCAGACCCTCCACCTACAACCAGATACTCCAGCCACAAATAACATGAGAAAGATACAAGTGAAAATCTGCATACTATGTAATAGGGCACTTTGAAAAGCCAAGAAAATAAACTGAAAACTCATTAAGAATAGGATCACTAAAGTAGGCAATTATAATGTTAACTTACAAAAATCAACACCTTCTTAAAAAATTACACCAGCAGCCAGGTGCACGAGTGTAATCCCAGCAGCTAGGTGCACGAGGTTGAGGCAGGAGGTTCACAAGGTTCAAGGCAGCCTCAGCAATTTAGCAGGACCCTATTACAAAAGGTGGGCTGGGGTGTAGCTCAGTGATAGAGCACCCCTGGGTTCAGTCCTCAATAATGACCAAAAAAAAAAAATTACACCAGTAATATCTAATTAGGAAATATAAAGTGATGGAAATGAATCTGTAAAATACTTAAAAATAAACCTGAGAAGAAATGGGCAAGAATTTTCACCAAAGAATACAGAAGGTCTGAGTAAGAGACACAACAAGTTCTTAAGTGAGAATATTCAATATTGGAAATACATCAGTTCTCCTGAAATGTCAGTTCTCTATAAGTTTAATTCCAATCAAAATTCATGATTGTTTTTACACTTAGATCTAAAGATTATCTAAAGAGTTCATATCCAAGATGAGCCAAGAAAATTTTAAATGAAAATGAGCTGAACATAATATAGGGAGAGAAAAGCCAAACTCATTTTTGCAACATGTTTCTGACACCAGGTGTGGGTGGGGTGTGGGTGGGGGTCCTCCTCTGGCCAAGTAAGCAAAACTGCAGCAGAGGACATCTTCCAATTCCATTTTGTTCTGACACTGTCTACCTGGAGATGATACCAGAAATAGAAGTGCTGTGTCAAGGTATATGAATTCTGTAAATTTCAATAGCTATTGCTAAAACTGCACCCCAGAGTCCACCAATTCACACTCCCACACTGTGCTGTTTGAAAGATCCCAGAGATTGAAAGCTCAGTCCCCTAAAACTGTCTCCCACCACTTCAGAAACCAACCATATACCCCAAGTTGTTTTACCTGTTCTTCTGATCCACTGGCTACAAACCTGAGTTTCTCCAACCCCTTCCTTAGGTTCAATTAATTTGCTAAAGTGGCTCACAAATCCAGGGGAACACCAATTTATGATAAATGATGTTACGAAGGATACAGATGAAGAAACACAGAGGGTGAGGTATGGGAGAAGGGACCAAGATCTTCTGGGACTTCTTTGGGTATGCCACCCCAGGATCCTTCACCTGTCAAGCCATCTGGAAGCTCTCCAAACTCTGTCCTCTCGGGTTTTATGGAGGCCTCATTACAAAGGTGATTGATTTCACCACTGGCCACAATAACCAACTTAACCTTAGGAAAGAGTGGGAAGCAGGGCTGGTAAGTCCCAAACCTCCAGCCCAACATGTGGCAGTCAGGTAGGGTCTGCCAGCCAAGAGCCAACTCATTAGCATACAAAAAGAGGTCACTGTGGAGATTCCACAGAGTTTAGGAGTTGTATGCCAGAAAATGCGGATAAAGACCAAATATATATTTTACAATATCACAGATAAGAATTTGCCTTCCCAGATATCAAAACCAACTCAAGGTTGAAATAATTAAGACAAGACAGGTACTGGCACAGGAAAAAAAAACAAAGATAATGGAACAGAAGATTCTAGAAATGAGTTCTCTCAGCTAGAGATATACATATATCTACATATATGAATGTTTACATGTACATACATATGAATTTATTCTATAATAAATATGTAAGTATAAAAAGAGGGAGCAAAGGCCCAATAGGATACATAGCTAAATGTTATTAGCACAGTTACCTGTAGGGAATGGGATGGGAATATGAGAAGCGTATCACTGGGAGAACTTTCCTTTTCCCTTTATACACTCCTGAACTAAATTTGTTATAATTCACAAGTATTACCTCCATAGTTTTTTAATATCAAAGAACATGGGGTGCAAATGTGAATTTGGTGGACTCTGGGGAGCAATTTAGAAATATCTATTGAAATTTACAGCATTCATATACCTTGACACAGCACTGCTATTTCTGTGACTTTTCCCTCAAGGAACACTGCAACAAAAAGCATTAAGGGTGTGTACAGGAACGTGCACTAGCAATGCTGATTATACCGGCAAATAACAGAAACAGCTCAAACGTCTCCACCGTGGTATAGTATCCGTGGGAAGTTGATGGGAAACAGCACACGCAAAAGAATAAGCTGAAGGAGGTTTCAGGACAGGATGTTTGAGAGCTGTGTGAGGAGGGTTTAAAGGAACCAACAAGGAGTGAGAACGGATCCAGAGACCAGCAAGGGCAGGAAGCTAGATATGCCCTTCTGCCTCAAAGGTCAGGAGGATGATAGCTCAGCAAGACATGGGTGGGGAGAGAGGCCACCCAGTGGGGGCATTGGACACCGAGGAGCAGGCTGTGTAGCACTTCAGCAAGGTGCGAGGGGCAGTAGAGTTAGGGTGATGTGCCCCAACCTCTCCTACCACACTCCTTTGTCTTCTGTTGGTGCCTTGTATCAACTGATCCTAAATGGAAACCAAAGGACAAAGAAACCCAGATGATGCAGTTCAGAGGTCCATCACCAGTTCAGAGAGGAAAGAAGGTGAAAACGGATCTGGAATGGCAGAAGAAATGAAGAATGCAAGGTACCAGTCAGAAAGAATGGGCACATCTACACATACCCATATGGGAAAATGCCTAGAACATACTGCTGAGTGGAAAAGCAATCGAGTTGTGGAACAGTATAAACATATGTGGCCTCACACTAGCAACAACAAACAGGACAACAACGACATTAAGTATTAAGCTGGGAGCAGTGGCCCATGTTTATAATCCCAGAGGCTGGGGAGACTGAGGCAGGAGGATCATAAGTTCCAGGTTAGCCTCAGCAATTTATTGAGACTCTCAGCAACTCAGCAAGGCTTTGTCTCAAAATAAAAAGGGCTGAGGATGTCACTCGGCAGCTGAGAGCCCCTGGGTTATACCCCCAGTTAAAAAAAAAAAAAAATTAAGTATTAAGTATATACCTAAGGGCTGGGGATATGGCTCAAGCGGTAGCGCACTCGCCTGGCATGTGTGTGGCCTGGGTTCGATCCTCAGCACCACATACAAACAAAGATGTTGTGTCCGCCGAAAACTAAGAAATAAATATTAAAAAAAATTCTTTAAAAAAAAAAAGTATATACCTAAAAGAATATGCACCAAAATACTGACAATAATTACCTCTGGAAAATGGGTCTGGACAGGGTGTTTCGTTACAATCTATGCATATGTTTATTTTTAATTTTATATTTATAAAGGTAAATGTACAAAGTTTTCAAAATGAGATAGAAACCAGAGACTTGCATTTCCAGCAGGAGAAAGGTCTGTATCTTGTCTAACACTCCCCTAAGCAACTAAAAATTTAAGGTGTAACCAGCTGCCTACAAAACCCAAGTGGTTGTTGGAAAGCTTTCCTTTCTTTTTAAAAGGGAACTGATGTGGCTAGTGCCACTTAATTTCTGTCCTAAATGCAGATGTGATGTCTGAAGTGGCACATCCAGGCAGTGACCACAACCCAAGGGCATGAAGACATGTGACAGTGAGTCAACAGACTCATCCACTCATTCAACAACTGTGACAGTGAGAAGCCTGAACCAATCACCTATTTTATTTCAGTCTTTTCCATTAAGACAAATGAGCTTCAAATGAAGACAGCAGAAAAAACACCCAGAAGAGACAGATTTCCAAAAGCAGATGACATACAAAGGAGCAAACAGGAGCTTAGAAGAAGCTAAGACCTCCAGGACAAGAACATCCCATGTGAGCTGGGAGGTCAGCTCAGTTTGTGGAGCTATGCACAAGGCCCTGGGTTCAACCCCCAGCACCACACACACACACACACACACACACACACAGAACATCCCATGATCCCCAAAGAAACATAATTTCAAATTCACTGCTAGGACAAAAGTTTGACAATATACTCCAGGGGTGGGACTGCGGGGAGTGGGGAGACAGGCATTCATATACACTGATGTGGTGGGAAGGATTTGGTAATAACAAAAATCACACATGCTTAAAATCGTACTCTTTAAGCCAATAAATCTCCTGGCTAAAAAATTATCCCAGGGCTGGGGTTGCGGCTCAGTGGTAGAACGTTTGCTTAGCATGTGTGAGGCTCTGGGTTCAATTATCAGTACCACATATAAATAAATAAAGATTCATCAACAACTAATTAAAAAAATTTTTTAACTATCCCAAAGATACATTGACAAAAATACAAAAAGTCCTATGCACACAGCCATTTACTGCAGCCCTATTTGAAACTTAATAGGACTGAAAGTCCTTCAAATGTCCTTCATCAAGAGTTGAATAAACAATGATATATCTACAAAAATTGAATATCATACACCCATAAAAAAGAATGGGCTCCCTTCCTTTCTGGATAATTTAATGTAAAAACCATAAGACATTAGGAACTGAGTAAAGTGGGTACACATGCTTGGGGTAAAGGGGCAGGAAAGGGCATAAGTTTGTGTGAGGGTCAAGGAGAGAGTCAACAGGCAATTTGGGATTGACCACATAAGTAAATACATTGACACTAATGGTAGGAAGATTTCTCAATAATGGAGATGGAAGTTACAAATATGGAAAGGGAAAAACGAGAATTAATCTTTTGATTTTCACTAGCATTGTAATCAGTGTGAAGTGATGGTTTCCAAAAATATAAAGATATAAAAATAAATATAGACACAGGTACTGTGTGTGTACGTTTGTGGGTTCACCCACATATATCCCCTAACTTATCCATTTAACAGACCTAAAAACAGTCATATTACAAGAGCAGTAGGTACATCCAGTATCTAGATGTGTGTGTGTGTGTGTGTGGATGTGTGGTACTAGGAATTGAATCCAGGCCTTGGCCTGCTAACCAAGCACCCTACCACTGAGCTATATCCTCAACCCTAGACACCCTAGACATTGGGTTTTGTTTGTTTTAGGGACAGGAGTTGGTTGTTTTTGTACCAGGGATCTACCACTAAGCCACATCCCTAATCCCTAACCCTTTCAGCTAAGAAACATCAAAGGATGCTAAAAATTGGGGCTGGGATTGTGGCTCAGCGGTACAGTGCTCACTCACCTAGCACGGGGGGGGGCGGGGGGGACCCGGGTTCAATTCTCAGCACCACATAAAAATAAAGGCATTGTGTCCATCTACCAAAAAAATAAATAAAATTATCTCTCTTTCTTTAAAAAAAAAAAAAGGATGCTAAAAATAATGGGTAAACGTTTTATGAAAAAGGGCATATCATATAGTTTTTAAGTATCTACTCGGAAAACACTAATTTCACAAAAGAAAAGAGTAACTTTACAATGGAAAATGTACAGACACCACCACAGACTAGCCAAGGAATATATGGGAATTCCTTACACTATTTCTGCAACTCTTTTTTAAGCCTGAAATTATCTCAAAATGAAAAGTTAAAAAAAAAATTTAACTTAAGTGTTATTTATGCTTATTTAGCATCCAAGTGAGAGTTTATGCAGCCACTTAAAATGTTGTTTATGAAAAATTTTAATAATATGGGGAAATGCTATAATCTAATATTGAATGACAAAATGAACCAAGTATCATATACTCAACCATGAAACAGAAAAAGATTAGAACAGCCAGGCACAATGGCACACACCTGTAATCCCAGCAGCACAGGAGGCTGAGATAGAAGGTTCGAGAATTCAAAACTGGCCTCAGCAAACTTAGCAAGACCTGTCTCAAAATAAAAAATAACAAGGGCTGGGGATGTGGCTCAGTGGTTAAGTGCCCCTGGGTTCAATCCCCAGTACAAAAAAAAACCAGAATAAATAAAAACACTAATGGTAGATGAAGGCAGAGCATTCTGGCCACAGGAATGCACTTGGCCTCCTTGCACAGTCAGAAGAAGGCACACAGGCAAAGGGCTGCAGATGCTCATGGCAAAAACTCTTGAGAATGCAGATGGAGTCTGACAATCTGGACTCACCTCCTAGTGTGTGCATTTCGTCTCAGAGAAGGAAAGATCCCCTGTCCAAAGCTAATGTAACTAACACCAAGTGACAGGCCCTGACAAAGCATCAAAGACACCAAAAAGAGAAAATTCAGACCCTGCCCTAGAAAAGGGAGACTGACTTCTGTCTTCTCCTTCACTCCTCAGCTCACCATGACCTGATCACTTTCAGGACAATATTCAAGTCTGAGTATCTTCAGGAAGCTTCATATCACAGCCCTATACCATGATGTTTGTGCTCCCAAGCATTCCAGGTTTACCTCTATCATGGCATTTAGAAAAAATTTCATCATCTCTGCCTCTGTAAAGAATAAGAATACAATTTAAAAGCAGAACCAGAACTTAGATCTGTGAATAGCCAGTACTTTATAGTGCCTCCTACTAGTGACACTGTTTAAAGATTAAATTATATATTTCTAATTACATGTCCCAATTCTAGACACAATATAATTGTTCACATCCCAAAAATTAATAAATACTAAGGTTAGAATTTGTGCATATATGAAATACACAGCAATTTAAAATGTAAAGACATTCAGGCACTGTCTTAGACTTTCTTACATTCTGATTCTTCAGATATCTTTTTTTTAATTTTTGGTTGCAGAAGGATACAATACCTTTACTTACTTTACTTATTATTTTTTTATGGTGCTGATGAGCGAACCCAGTGCCTCTCACACACTAGGCAAGTGCCCTACCACTGAGCTACAACACCAGCCCATGGCAAATATTTTGAAGGTGATGTCATCCACCTCCCTGACTTGATTTACCATCATGTTGACTATCCCAAACTCCAAATGTTCAGCCTAGAAATCCCCACTGAGACCCACGTCCATTTATTAACTTTTCACTCTAATGGATCATCCAGGTGTTACATAGGTGTCTCTGACCTCCCCCAATCAACCTGTTTCTCCAGTTTTTACTCTCTCAAGCAAAAACAACACCTTCAAAGTGCTATCAAAACCTTCACCTCACCTGTTTGGAACAAGGAACTTCTTTCTCTAGTTCGAGCTTACCATGCTCTCCCAAAGTCAGGCTGAAGCCCTCTTGACAAGACCACTTCCTCTATCCAGCTTCTACTCACCTTTAAGTCTCAATTCAAAGCTTAATTCATTTCATAACAAAACATGTCTCCATGCTATGTTAGGGCTTCCTGTCAGTTACTCCCACAGCACCTCTACGTCTCTATCCCACACTTATAATTTGGTAAGTATTTATGATAGTTTAACATTTATATTGTGGCTCATCCAGGCAGGGAACATGTCTGTTTTGTTCACCACTGTGCCCATGATAGCTCCTCAAAAATTATCTGGTCACTAACTGATGATTCAGTGAATTATAGTACACTTTTAAAAAGGCACATAAGCTACTGAAAGCTAGATTATCTTAAATAGTCACAAAAAGAAAACTGTATAAAAATCTGACTCACTGAAACTACATGCACCCAAACTCTTGCCATTCCTAAAACATCCTACAATATGGTTGTTTTCAACTATACCTAGAAACAATTTTTAGGTTGGCCTGAAATACCAGAGTTTTGCTGATCTTCAAATGTCAGCTATAATGGATATAAACTTAATTATGACAAAATCATGCAGAGCAAAAAAAACCACAAAGGAGGCTGGTAGTATAGCTCAGTGGCAGAGCATGCACTGAACATGTGGGAGGCCCAGGGTTTGATCTCCAGCACTACCAAAAAAAGAAAAGCCAAATCCACAAAGTACTTCCAGAGAATGTCTCCTGTGAATATTTTTGAGGAAAACTAATTAGAAATTATTGCATACTACTTATTATCCAGCTTCCCAAACCAGTTACTGAAAAGCTTATCAATTTTTCAAAAATGTTTTTGCTGAATGCACCCTTACTCGTCAGACTTTATATGCATGACCAAGCAGACTTAAGCAGTTAATTAACATGAACTCTATGAGATTATCTGACTCAGAAGGATTGTGCACTTCTAATTACAGGTCAATATGAAGAATAAAAAATTAATATTGCTAATATTCATATAGCACTTACTACAGATTGTCCATAGTTCTAAAAAGTTTTATGTGATTCAACTCATTAAGCCTTCTTGTCAATCTTACAAAATTATCATTCCCACTTTATAGTGAAGAAATAGACAAAAAGAAAGTTAAAATATCTTGTCCAAGATCATAGTGTTAGCAAGTGGCAGAGCAGGATTCAAATTCAGATGATCTGGCTTCAGTCATATACTAAATTGCCTTTCTCCATGACAGTGCTCAGGGTGTAAGTCAGTGGGGCAGGACATATTTAGCATGCATGAGGCTCTAGGTTCAATCCCCAGAACCACCACAACAATAAAAGGTATACAAGGCCAGGCATGTGGCTCACTGGTACAGCACTTGCCTAGCACTGTGTGTAATGCCCTGGGTTCAATCTCCAATACAAAAAAAAAAAAGGTTACAACAAAATAATAAGTCAAGTGTGGTGGTACACTCCTGTAATCCCTGCAGCTTCAGAGACAGGATGATCCCAAGTTTGAGGCCAGTCTCAGGAATTTAGCAAGACCCTACCAAAATAAAAAATTGAAAAGGTTGGGGATATAGCTCAGTGGTAAAATGCCCCTGGGTTCAATCCCTGGGGTGGGCATGTTGCAATAAAAGTAGAAAAAAAGTAAAAGAAGGGTAGGGGAGAGGAAGCAGGGAAGATCACACACACCAATGTTTACCACAGAACACATACAGATTATTAACCAGGATTAGGGTGTAATTCAGTAGCAGAGTGCTGGCCTGGCATGCTAAGGCCCTGGGTTTGATCCCCAGCACTTCAAGAAAAATAAATAAATAAATAAACATAAAACAAAATCCTTGACAAAGATTCTCCTAGTCCCAGTCCCACACCACAAATGGCTTTGTTTTAAAACAATTACTAGGGGAAGGAACTAAGGAATATCTCCAAAGAAAAATAGTAAAACAACATCAATGTTAAAATAAAAATTTAGCACCCAAGCACTGAAAGTCTCAAAGGAAGAGAACAAAGTGAACACTGACAAAAATTCAATAAGAATCTTGAAGGCCATGACTGATTTAAAAAAAAAAAAAAAAAAAATGAGCAGGGTAAAATAAAAAAGAAAAATTTAAAAGGATTTCCAGAACAGAATAAAACCAATGGAAGTCACAGAGATAAAGTATAAGCATAACTGGTATCTGAAAGAGAAAGTCAAACAAATGAAATAGGAAAAGATGCAAAAATGGATAATTAGAGAGCTGGGCTTAGGGCAAATTAGCCCAAAGATAAGTTTCCTTGCTTCTCTTAAATCACAACAGCAAAGGTGCAAGAATAACCCGAAGATCCCAAAGGGAATTAAAAAGCTAAGGGTATATTAGGGTCATCATTACCCACTGTGCTAGTTATTGATTTATTGCCTTTCAGATCCAAATTCACCCCTTCTTGCCTACCCTGCAAAAATGAATCCTTTAAAATATTTTCTTTTGCCAGCTGGCCTAATGTCAGACTTTGCTAGGACAGGACAGGCAGAAAGACCCTCAGGAGGGAAAGGGTTGGTTTCCAGGTTCCTGTGTGCTCTGCTAGCTAGGCTGCTGCGGCCCCCATGGCTTTTCTGGTGTCCAGCAGTCTGCAGTCTTCCTGAGCACCTCTTCTCTGGCAAGTTTTATAGGAGAATGGCTCTGGTGATCCCTAGCACCCCAGAAGGCAGATTTCCAGCAAGTTCTGCCAGGCACCATCAATCACTTCTCTATCTTCCCGAGAGCCACAGCACCAGGATCTTGGCTGGGGCAGGGTGGAAGTGGGGGGCAGGCAGTAGAGGAAGGGGCTCTTCATCTGTCGCTCTATCTCAGCCCTGGGGTGGTGCCTGCCTCTTTTATCTGCTATTTCTATTTTTATTTCTTTTTAACAACTTTACTTGAGATATCCTATGTGCCACACAATTCACAGCATACAATTTGATGGCTATTAGAATATTCACAGTTGTACAAATGTCACCACAATCAATTTTAGAATGTTTTCAGTGATCCAGAAAAGATATTACACGTCCCTCAGTTATTACCACCTTGCCAAATCTCCTGTTCTCCAAACCCAAATCTATTTTCAGTCTCTACAGATTGGCTTATTTTGGATACTTTATATAAATGAAATTACACAGTATATGGTCATTTGTAGCGGGTGCAGTGGTGCACGCCTGTAACCCAAGCAACTAAGGAGTCTGAGGCAGGAGGATCACAAGTTCAAGGCCAATGTCAACAACTTAATGAGACCCTGTCAAAAAATGAAAAAAATTGAAAAAGGCTGAGGATGTAGCTCAGTGGTAAAACACCCCTGGGTTAAATCCCCAGTGCTTTAAAAAAAAAAAAAAAGAAAGAAAGTAAGTGTGTGAGAGTGTGTGTGTGTGTGATTTACAACTGGCTTTCTTTTTTTTATTGATTTTATTATTGGCTTTTTTTTTTTTCCTTTCAGTTAGTACACTTACTATTTCTGAGGTTCATGCCATGTTGTAGCACGTATGGTACTTCAATGCTTTTTTTTTTTGGTTGTAGATGGACACAATGCTTTTATTTGTTCATTTATTTTTATGTGGTGCTGAGGATCGAACCCAATATCTCACACATGCTAAGATAAGCACTCCACTACTAAACAACAACACCAGCTCCATCAATGTTTTTTCTTTTCCTTTTTTACTTCTAGCAAGGATTGCTATCAGATTCCAGTCATTGGATCAGAATGGAGCGTTATTTAAAACACTTGCCCCTCATGTAGCACACTCACATCAATGCTTTTATTGTCAAATAATATTCCATTGTACGGACAGACCATATTTTATTTATCTACTCATTAGTTGATAGGCATTTGCATTTTTCCACTTTTTGGATGAATAATGCTGCCGTGAACATTTATGTAAAAGATTTCATTCAGCCATAATTTTTTAACTTCTTTGGATATATGCCTCAAGGTACTATTGGTATAGATATTAGGAATGAGTTGGGTCATAGTGGTAACTCTGTTTAATTGTTTGAGGAAATGCAGTCTTTTCCAAAAGAGCTGCTCCATTTCACATCTCCACTAGCAATGTGTGAGAATTCTAATTTCTCCACCCCTGCTCCAACACTCTGTTATGTCTTTTTGATTCTAGTTAGCAGGAAGTGGCCTATCACTGTAGTTTTCATTTGTTTCTATGATGGCTAATGGCATGACCATTTTTCCATATGCTATTTCTTTACTTCTTACTGGTCAATCCCATGTTACTCTAATTCCTTTAGTTAATAGTTTTCTTTTTTTTAACTCTTTTTTTTAATATTTATTTTTTAGGTGTAGATGGATATAACACAATGCCTTTATTTTTATGTGGTGCTGAGGATCGAATCCGGGTCCCGCCCTTGCTAGGCGAGCGCTCTACCGCTGAGCCACAATCCCAGCCCAATAGTTTTCATATTAAACTTTGTTCAAATTGCCATTGTGGGGCTGGGGCTGTAGCTCAGTGGCAAAGTGCTTGCCAGGCATGCATGAGGCACTGGGTTTGATCCTCAGCACCACATAAAAATTAACAAATAAAATAAAGGCTTTCGGGCTGGGGTGTGGCTCAATGGTAGAGCACTTGCCTAGCGGGTTCGATTCTTAGCATACATACAAATATATGAATAAAATAAAAGTCCATCAATGTCTTAACAATTTTTAAAAAGAAATAAAGGCTTTCTGTCCATCTACAACTATGAAAAAAAAAATTTTTTAATTGTTATTGTGATTTCTCTCTCCCGGTTGGACTCAAACTCCTACAACATGGAAAGTCAGTGACTTTCAAAACAGAAATTAAATACCTACCAGGATCTTAAAAATAAGAAACAGAAGAATAAAGCTGATATTCCATTGGTCAGATGTTCCTTTTAGAAGTAGCTAAAGAAAAGCCTGAAAGGGTCAGGGGAGTAAAACCCAAAGGAATAAAACTTTTCTTATTTTGTTCTTCTGTAGCACTAGGAATTGAACCCAGGGTTTTTGCACGTGCTAGGAAAGCACTGTACCACTGAACTACATCCCCAGCCCACACTTGCACTTTTTGCATATGTGGGAGTTCATCTTTGGTTTTATGGGAAAAAAAAATCTTTCTGAATAGGAGTGGTTAAGATTTGGCTTTACTGGTATACAGAGGACAAGGTTCCAGACATACTCTCCCCCCACCATTTGGAAAGGTGACTGCTATGTGGAAGATAAAAAATGCTGAATGAAACTGGTCTTTAGAAAATTCCACTGCAGTGTTTGGAAGATGGCCTTCTTCTGCACAGGCCAGATAAGATGAAAGGGTGGGGACTGGTGTTAAAGGTGAGTTTGGGAGGTGGCAATATGCCCAGAAAACTGGAGACAATGAATTGTAGCTCAAAAGCATCAACCACCAACATGTAAAGGAATGAGCATGGAGGTGTCCAATAAAATTTGCAGGCCAGTTTGCAAGTCTCTGCTCTGTACTGTGTATGAACACACTTAGTGAATGCATAAAAATATACGGAGGAATAAAGGAACTTTGAATCAAAGCTAGTGGTCCCTCTGGTGAATAAGGGAGAAGACGGGGGTGGGAAACACAAAATACAGGAGGCCTTTACAGAAAATGTAATGTTCTTTCAAATAAAAAAAAAATTGAAGCACTATGCATATCAAGATTTAATAATGGATATCATTATATTGTTTGTTTATTTGTTTGTTTACAGTGCTGGGGATTGAACTCAGGGCCACTCGACCACTGAGCCATACCCTATTTTGGGTCTCAGTGAGTTGCTTAGCACCTCACTTTTTGCTGAGGCTGGCTTTGAACCACTGATCCTCCTGCCTCAGTCTCCGGAGCCACTGGGATTACAGGTATGTGTCACTGCACTTGGCTTGTTCTGTTCTTACATGTGTAAAACAATAAGACATTAGAAAATGTAAGATAAAAGTTCTTCCCTTCATTGCTATTCTTTCTTAAGACTTTACATCTTAAGCTTATATAGCAAGTTCTATAAGGTTTGTCTAACCATATCTTGGGGTAGGGGCATATATAGAAAGACTACGCCCCATTACCAAAAAGGAACTATGCTGAAACTATGCTAGAAGCTATGTTATCTTATTAGTACAGGCAAGAGTCATTATTACCCACCTAGTAAAGTAGCAGGAACAGACAGACGAGGTTCAGACATTACTGGATGGTGGAGATTAATTGGGAGGTTTAGGAAAGCTTTAGAAGGGTGGTACCCAAACTAAACTGACTGTGGGAGGCTGGAGCAGTCAGAGGGCAGGAAAGGCCTTAGCCTCACTAAGTCTAAAATTTATTCCACTGACAAACCACATAAGGGATTAAGTAAAGAAATAATGGAGATCTGTATTTCAGAAAGATTGCTCAAAGGCAACATAGAAGACAGATGGGAGAGGACTGTGCCAAGAGCAGATGAGGCCATTTTAGTAGCCCTGGCCATCTGCCTCCAAAGAGGCATGATATCTGCAAGGATGCTCAAAGAGATTTAGCAGAGTATTGAAAGAAATACCAGAGCTCCCACTCATAAACCTATCTAATCTTTAACCTCACTGACAGTCCCTGCGTCAGAATTGTGGGTGAGAAGAGCAGAAGTTTGCAGCAGAGGACACTCCTTCACTTGCTAAAGTGAACAAAATGACTTTGATGTGATTAAGTGTCTAAAAATTGCATCCTTCAAATAGGACCACTACTACACTTGACAAGATAACTGAGAAACCATGAAACCTGGATCATAGAAGTTCTCCTGTTATCATCCAGCCCAAGCGTTCATAAGATTTCTAGATTTTAAAGAGTGGTTGTACATTTTTCTTTTACAGAAATACTAATGTTCCCAATTTGCTGACCTTCTTGAGAAGGCAAGTGTCTGCCAGCAGCATGAGACCTACCTGATCTCCCAAAAGTGCATACATCTGCCCTTCCAGGATAAAGGAGATGTTCTAGCAAAGGCTAGAAACTAGCTGTTTTAGAAATAACTATGTTGAGTACCTTTTGAAAATAGAAAATGTTTGTAAATGTTTCCATTCTTATGTTGTTACTAAAAATACATAAAAGTGTCACATAAAATCTCTAAAACAGCATCTATATACCAGCAGTTCTCAAAGTGTAGTCCAAGTATCCATCAGGGTCCAAAAGACCCTTTCATGGGATCCATGAGTTAAAACTGTTTTCACAATAATTCTA
Organism: Marmota flaviventris; assembly: GCF_047511675.1. Classification (NCBI taxonomy): domain Eukaryota; kingdom Metazoa; phylum Chordata; class Mammalia; order Rodentia; family Sciuridae; genus Marmota; species Marmota flaviventris. Next base: position 33,528,778 of record NC_092507.1, on the reverse strand, counting down.
AGACATTATTTGCCTATTCATTCTCTCCCTCTTTTTTTTTTTTTTTTTTGGTACAGGGCATTGAACCCAGGGATGCTTATTTTTTATTTTGAGACAGGATCTCAAAAGTTACCTGAGGCCTCACTAAGTTGCTGAGGTTGGCTTTGAACTTGTGATCCTCCTGCCTCAGTCTCCCCAGCTGCTGGGATTACAGGCATGCACCACTGTGTCTGACACTCTCATTCTCTCTTAAGGATCCAGTAGAGTTTTCTAGAGGATACACAGCACATGATGACCTGTGATGACATGACTGTTCTCACAGCCAATGGAATACATGCTTGTGTAATCTTATGATTTAAAACTTTTTCAGTATTTAATAATTTTGAATGGAAAAAATAATTCTAATGCATTAAATATACTTAATAAACTAAATATGAATAGACAAAACTCATAAAGATGAAAGTTCTATAGGGGTACTCAATAATTTTTAAACTTCAAAGAGATCCTGAGGCCAAAAAGTCTGAGACACACTGCTATTTTAAAAACTAGTTAAAGAGGGCTGGAGATGTGTGTAGCTCATTGGTAGCGTGCTTGCCTAGCATGCATGAGGCCCTGGATTCAATCCCCAGCACTGTAAAAAAGAAAGAAAGAAAGAAGAAAAAAAAAAAACCACAAGAAAAAAAGTCATTTACAGAATTTTATAATTTATTTGATATACTCCAAACAAAATGTTTCAATGAGGTTATTGCTGCTATTGGTTTTGTTTTGCTATACTGGGGAAAGAAACAAGGGATACTCTACCACTAAACTACATTCCCAGTCCTTCTTATTTTTTTAAACAAGCACTTAAAAAAATTTTTTTTAGTTGTAGATATTTATTTTTATATGGTGCTGAGGATCAAACACAGTGCCTCACAAATGCTAGGCTAGCGTTCTACCACTGCACCACAACCTCAGCCCTTTTTTATTTTTTGAGGGAGGGTCTTGCTAAGTTCTCAAGCTGGCCTCAAACTTGTGATCCTCCTGCTTCAACCTCCTGAGTGGCTGGGATTACAGGCATGCACCAATGCATCAGGCTCAATGGATTTTTAAGTTGTATTAAAAGCATATAAACATTGCACATATAAGATGGCAATCTTTCCATATTCTGTGAGAAAAAGTGACATCAGGAAAAAGGGAATGCGTGGACATAGGGAAAATAATGACATGACAAGGCAATAGATGGCATTTAAACAGAAAATCAGAAAGAAGAACTCATGTAGAGCCAGGATGACAGGGAAGAGCCTAAAAGAGAACAAACCTGAATTAAACCCATAAATACCATCTTTAAAAAAAATTATCAGTGGGCTGGGGTTATGGCTCAGCAGTAGACCACTCGCCTAGCACATGTGAGGCCCTGGGTTGGATCCTCAGCACATATATGAATAAATAAATAAAATAAAGATATTGTGTCCAAGTACAACTAAAAATTAAATTTAAAAAAATTATCAGAAGATATTCACATACACACACACACACACACACACACACACACACACGGGGGTGGCAGGTGGTAAAATTTCCCAGGGAAGTAATCAAGAAGGACAGGTCAAAGACAGGATACATATTTTAGCACCTCGAGGTGTGAACACATAACAGTTACATCAGTGGCCAGAAAGTGTGTGCACACATACTTGCATCACTTCCAAATGAGGGGTGGGAACAGATGAATAGCCACATATAATCTGTTGGCATTTACACACTGTTTTTTTTTTTTTTATTTATTCTTAAACACTTTTCAAATTGATATTATATTCATATCAATTCTCCCTTCTTGATCTCGGAATAATACCCTTACATCTAACAGCAGACCAGCATCATCAATCATTTAAAATGCATAAATAAAACCACAAAATTGACAGTTTTTATCTTTAGGTGGTGGGATTTAAAGCTAATGATCATGGGCCAGGTGATATACTAAACATTAGGAATACAAAAACTATTATTTTTATTGTAAGAGGTCCTTTATGTATCGAACACCACAAAACCTTTCTTTTTACATCTATTCCCTACAATCCTCAGAACATCCTTGTAAGGAAAACATTTTTATCCCCATTTTCCAAATTTGAAAACCAAGAAGACAGAAGTTCTGGGGCCTTCCCAAGATCATACAGAAGAAACTAGTGAAGCTGATTGAAATCCTGGTCTGGTGACCCTTTGTCTATCCCTAGGCAGGACAGACATGCCTCTCATCTTACTGCACCAACCTGAATGTATCCTTCCCTCCAGTCTCACTTCATTCTAATCTGTCCTCATACATAAATATTTCATGACTCTTGTGTTGCAAGAGTACTAAGGTTGCAAACCTCAGGACTTCCCATGTCCGGGAAACAGGATATTCATCACTGCCTCCTCTCCACACAGTGATCCTTCTTCTTTGGCAAAGCTGATAAATTCATTTCATACCTTCAAATCCTTCAGTGGCTCCTAATCACCTTCTGGATAAAGGCTTAATTCCAGAACTCACAAAGCCCTTCTCATTCTGATCCTGGTCGGCTTGTGCTGCCTCATTTCCCACATACTCACCAAACATACTCTGTACCCCTGCCTCATGGCGGCCTCAGGATGTTGCTACACCCGCCTGTGTCTCTAGGCCCTGGTTCATATTGTTCCCTGTGTGAAAAGACTTTAAACCCACATCCACCCAGCTAATGACAACCGATCCTTCAAGACTTAAGTTAGGCACTTCTCTGGAAAACTACTTATAATCCCAAAGAGACATCAGGCCCCTTTCGGGACATTCCATGGGACCTTCAACCACAGCCCTTGTTATGAGGTAGTCAACCCTGCCTACTCTAGGTTTCACATCTATAAATTCAACCAACCACAGACGGAAAATATTAGAAAAACAAATTCATCTAAAACTGAACACGTACAGACTTTTCTTGTCATTATTCCTTTAACAATTCTGTAAAACAACCATTTATGTAACACCTTGAGTGTATTAGGTACTACAAGTAATCCAGAGACGATTTAAAGGATACAGGAAGATGTGTACAAGTTGTATGCAAATATACTGTTTTATAAAATGGACTTGAACATTATTGGATTTTGGTTTCCCAGGAGTCCTGGAGTAAATCCTCCTGAATACTGAGGCATTGTAGCCATTTGTTTACTTTCCTCTGGTCCTGCTAGACTGTAGGCTGTTTGAGGTCAAGTACTATCTACAATACCACAGCACACAGAGCCTGACAAACAAGTTATATTCAATAAACATAAGAAATGAATAGAGTGCTCAAGGTAGTAGGACAGAGGAACATTTACACATGAAAATAAAACATAAATGTTAAAATAAGAAGGGTATGTCTGGCTGGGCACAGTGGCACATGCCGGTTAATTCCAGCAAATTGGGAGGCTGAGACAGGAGGATCACAAGTTCAAGGCCAGCCTCAGCAACTGAGCCAGACCCTGTCTCAAATTTTTTAAAAATAACATAAAGGGCTAGAGATGTAGCTCAGTAGAAAGAATTACCAAGTTCAATTCCCAGTACCCTCCAATACAAAAAAAGTGTGTCCAGAATGCTATCCTAGAAAGAAAAAAAGGTTGGAAAATCTGGGAAAACCCTTCAGTCTCTGGGGTTTCCTTGCCTGACTTCTCTAAGTTTTTTCAAACTCTGCTGCTGCTCAGATAATCCTGAGTGCTCATTTTGAACCAAGTACTATGCAAAGCACTTTATGAACTCATTCAATTCTTATAATTAACCTGCACATTTCACTAAGAAGCAAACTCAGGATCAAGAATAAGACAGTCGGGGCTGGGGATGTGGCTCAAGCGGTAGCGCGCTCCCCTGGCATGGGTGCGGCCCGGGTTCGATCCTCAGCATCACATACAAACAAAGATGTTGTGTCTGCTGAAAACTAAAATGTAAATAAAATATTAAAAAAAAAAAAAGAATAAGACAGTTGCTCAATAATTTTTTTTTTTTTTTAAGGGAACTACTCAGGGACTAGGAATATAGCTCAGTTGGGAGACTGTTTGCTTCATATGCATAAGGCCCTGGGTTCAATCCCCAGCACCACACACATACACAAAATAGAAAACTATTCAATGGCAGAGCCAAAATCTTGAAACCAGATCCTCTTGTCTCTTGAGTCAGGGCTAAAATAAGCACTCTGAGCTTTTATGCTTTGTCAAAAGTAAAGTCTCCTCCCCAAGAATCAAGTTTGTTAGCCCCAACTAAACTAATAAGGTTAAATTAAGATTCATTTTTATTTTAACCACTGAGTGGAAATGTACCTCAAATTATTATAAACTTCTCAAATTTAGTTATCTTGAATAATAATTTAACGTTTTCATTTCTGAATGTGTTCATTACTAAGAATGCTTTAAGATAGTAATATTCATGAATGACTGTTATAACTGAGATGGATTGCCTTATTTTATTTTATTGGTATCAGGGTTGAACCTAAAGGTGCTTAACCACTGAGCCACATCCCTACTTTTTTTTTATTTTTTGAAACAGGGTCTTGTTACAGTCACGTTAAGTTGCTGAGGATGGCTTCAAACCTGTGATCCTCCTGTCTCAGACTCCTGAGCCACTGTGTTTACAGGTATGCATCACTGCACCCAGTTCTAAAAGCATTTATAAGTGCTTATAATGAAGTTTTGACTCTGAATTCACCATTATACCATGTCTTGTTAGAGCTACTATTTCCAGCTACTGTCGATATGCTTGTCTGTAGTAACCCAACTGACTCTCTAACACTAATCTTTAATAGGCCATGATACCCACAGAAGATCTGCTACTCAGTAGTGCTGTTCACCAAATATTTTTGACTCTTTGACTACCAGGCAAATGCTAAGACTACAATTGCCTACCCCACTTTTAGGCATGGTCTTGTGGGTTAGTCAGCTTTTCATCAATGTGATGAAATACTTGAAAAAAACAACTTAAAGGAGGAATGATTTATTTGGCTCAGTTTCAATCCAGAGTTGCCTGCTTCATTGCTCTGGGCTTGAGGTGAGGAAGAACATCAAGGCAGAGGAAAGCTGCTTGGCTCATGGCAGCTGGGAAGCAGGGAGTGAGCAAGGAAGGGGTCAGGGACAAGATATAGCCTTCTAAGGCATGCACCCAGTGACCCATTCCCTCCAACTAGGCCCTACCGTCTACAGTTTCTACCATCTCCCAATTATGCCATCAAATTTATGAATCTATCAGTGAATGAATCCACTAATAAGTGTGCAGCCCTCAGGATTCAATCACTCTCCCAAAGTCTACCTTGGAACACAGCTGCACTGGGGACCACGCCTTCAACACCTGAACCTTTAGGGGACATTCCAGATTTAAACCATAATACCATGTGGCATGCTTTGACCAATGGAATATGAATGAAAGTGACATGTCCCACACTGGGACAAAAACTTAAAAAAGCCAGCGCCCAACTTAGTTTCCATCTGCCCTGATCCCTGAGTGACTATGAGGAGCAGCGTTCCAATGTGTACTCATGACAGACATGTAGTATGAATGACAAGTCAACTGCAGTTCTGTTAAGCACTGAAATCTTGAAGTTATTCTGAGTGAAGCCTACTCCAAGCTCTCCAGACCAGATCCCTCAGTAAGGATTCTCTCATAAGTAATTTCATTTCCATACTTGATGATAAACATTTTGTTTACACAAAAGATTTTCTTTGCATCCATCCTGTTTCAAAGCTATTTTCAACATAAAAGTATACTTGCAAAGTACCTACTATGTAAAAATACTGTGTTAGAGGACAAAAAAGAAAGTCCATGTCTTGAAAAAGCTTCAGTCTTATGTTGTGGGTGGAAAACACTTAGTGGCAATTATGGCAAAAAGGCAAACTCTAAAGTTAAAGTGGTTTAAAGGAGAAAAACATCTCATTAGATGGGGCGACAAGTACAGAAAACACTTCAAAAGGAAGTTCCAGCCAGGCATGGTGGAACACGCCTGTAATTCCAGTGGCTCAGGAGGCTGAGGCAAGAGGATCACAAGTTCAAAGCTAGCCTCAGCAACTTAGCAAGGCCCTAAGTAACTCAGTGAGACCCTGTCTCTAAATAAAATACATAAAAGGGCTGGGAATGTGGCTCGGTGGTTAAGCACCTCTGGATTCACTCCCCAGTAACAAAAAACAAAAAAAAAAAGGAAGTTCCATATTTAATGGGTCTAAAACATGAGTAGAAACAGTAATGAGAGATTTAAGGGGGTCATTTAAGATAGAAAAAGTCAATATAAGCAAAGCATGGAGTATAAACAGCAAAGCACAAAGAATAAGAGTCTCCACTGACTTGAAAAATAGAATAAAAGTAAGGGCATGACAACAAATGCATCTGCCCACACTGCCCATGCCAGGCTGGTCTGTGCCTAACGCAACAGACAGTGCAGAGGCAATGAAAATCCTGGCCAGGGAAGGACACACTTGGAAGTGATGTAAGAAAGTAAAGTGATGGAAGGAAAGGAAATAGTTTTTCAAGAGAGGGAGGTTCTGGGGAAATTCACAGGAATGATGTAGATGGCCTCAAATCAGTGTGATGACAGTAAGAGTGGAAATGTAGCAAATGCCAGAATGCTATGGAGGCAGAATCGACAAGAACTGGCAACTCAATGTACACAGGGGTAGAAAAGAAGGCAAAAAGAGACCTGAGGTACAGATCTGTGGTGGCTGAGAATTATTATTCCAAATAGCTACGGTTAATCAGAAAAGTAACAATGAAAAGTAAAATAGGTACAGTGGCACATGGCTATAATCCCAGCTACTCAGGAGGCTAAGGCAAAAGGATGACAAGTTTGAGGCCAGCCTGAGCAACTTAGTGAGAACCAGTCTCAAAATAAAAAATTACAAGGGCTTGGCATGTTGCTCAGTGATCAAGTGCCTCTGGGTTCAGTCCCCAATACCAGCAAAGAGGAGTGTGTGTAAAACAATGGCAGGTAAAGTGTTACTGTGTATCTTTCCTAAAGATTGTCTCCCCACTTCATTTGAAGAAGTACTTACTACTGCTATTTGTTTATCCTTTACTCCACCCAGGGCAAAGGTACTTCCTCAGTTTGAGGCCATCAACTTGTCTTTCGTACAACCTCATCTCCCACTTTTTCCAGTAATGAACCTCTGGGACCACCTTTGTGTATTTCAAGTTCATTCTGTCACCCTTACCTTCCTTGCTTTCCATCAGTTCACTTTTCTTCCTTCATCCAGGCTACCGGCTATTTATGGCCCAACTAAAGCCTCAACTCCCCTGTGAAACCCTGAGAAACACATGTGCTTTTCGTTTTCTTGACTTCTCATAGTGCATACTTTCTTGGAACTCCAGTGACCACATCATTAGTTACTTTCCTTTACATTCTTTATTCCCACAACTATATTACTGGCCCATTCACAACTTTCATATCTTCAGTGTCTTTGAGTTTCCTTCAATCAATGCATTGGACAAAACATGTACTTAATAAACACTTGATTGATTGAACAAGTCAGTTATTCTCTAAGAACATGCATGTCATTTCATCATTAATAATTTACTTTTATTAAACCATAGTTAGACATTCAGACTTGTGAAACTGAGAAATTTTCCACTTGATATTTCAAAATGTCTTTGAGTTACTGTTGCCTTAAGAAGTTACTTGAAACTACCATTTGGTCATAAATTTTTGTGCCAGCTTCCTTTTTACTCTGTTGACTTCTAGGTGCAGTAAACAGTTGGGTAATCATCACTCCAAGATGACTGACTTAGACACAGCCTAAGTTGTCACGACTATTTTACTTTCAGTAACATAAGTCGAGTTCAACTATCCGTAGTACAAATAATTTAAAGTACATCACAGAAAAGTTTTTAAGTATTCTTTGCTTTCTGGAAATAACAGCTGCCTTAACTGGTCCTGCCCTCGGTTAATTACAATGATTCAGTTTTAACATTTCACTCCTTCACATGTCAAACAAAAATGAGGTTTATAAGAAATCATAAAAACATGTACCATGATGAAAAGGAGTGCAACATATTTATGGAACATTTTCCTAACCAAACCTACTCTCCTCTCTAAGACATTTTCTCTTGCAAACGTGCTCACAGAGAAGACAATGGGGAAAAGTGCCAGAAGGAAAGGAATCAAGACACATACTTTGCCAATCATATTGACCCCGGTGCCTCTGAAGATCTAGCTTCTGGTAGAGCAGTAAGCAATAACACCCAGTACCCATAAGATGCTGAGTCCCTTTCCCTGGACTTCTCCTTTCTCTTCCCACAGCTGGGCCCGAAAGACCGTGTCCTTCCTCTGCGCTAAGCGTCGCAGCGCTGCGGGGTCTCACGCAGGTGACCTCAAACCCCTTGGCCCGTTTCAGGCGGGCTTTCCCCTCAGCCCTAGCAGCCCCACCCAAGCGAGATTCCAGGTTTCAGCCCGAGCGTCCACCGGGTTGTGCCAGATCCCTCCTTCCCCAGCACGAGCTCTGGGACTCGGCGCCGGGCCCGGGACGCGGGCGTGGGGGAGGGGCGGGGAGGCGACCGTTAGCTGCAGTAGCTGTCTCGCCCCGAAGAGCGCAGGGCAGGCCCTTACCGCAGCGGAGAGGGAGACAGTGGGGAGGCGGCGCCCGACCCCACGCGGGGCGGGAAGGCGGAGGCGACGGCGCAGGCGGCGGCGGCAGCCGCGGGGAACCCCGGCGGGCGCCCACGACGCGGTGGGCTGCATGGGCGCCGCCATAGTGAGGACGCAGCGGCGGGCGGAGCGCGTGGCCGCAACCAGGGACTGCTGGACCACCAATCCCGCTCTTCGCCTTAGCGCCCTCGCCGGGGGTCGGGCATCCATGGCCAATGGGCGCGCGAGAGCCGGGCGGGGCGCCGGGCTGACCAATGCGGGGCTGCGCCGCAGGGCGGGCGGGCGCAGGACAGGGCGGCCCAATAGGCACCGGAGCCCGGAGCTCGCGGCGGGCGCCCCGCCCATCCCGCCAGCCAGGGGTACCCGGACTGCGGAAGATGCAGTGCTTGGGGTTGCTGCAGGTGGAGCAGACGGGGCCTGCAGGTGCAGCGCGGACGACCTCGCCTCGTCCTCTCCTAGGCCCAGAGGACACACTTTCCTCGCGGACGTCTCCTAGACCCAGACCACTGAGAGCCTGTTTCCTTGCCAGGGAGTGTGTGTCGCAAAGTACAGGGTGGTCGCGGTCACTTCACGCCAAAGGATTCCTCATCTCATCTTCCAGGCTGAGAGCAGCAGTACCCTCCTGAGGCCCAAGGCTTTGGACCTACGCAAGCCCTGCTTAATTCTGTGGGGTAAGAGGGCACGGAGGTACAGAGTGCCCTCGGACATTACTAACTTCAGAGACTAGTAGAAGATGTTTAGTCGGGACACACGACTACCCCACCCACCATACTGCAGCTCCAGGGAGTCCCGCTCTCCCATCCTGCGTCCTCTCTCCCTCAGCCGAGACCTGGCCTTAAGGGACTTGAACTGTCATTTTTTATATACCGACCCAAGGACCCTACATTACTAAAGGAAAGCAGTTTGTCTTATAAAAAGGGCTTGAGGGGATGGAAGCCGGCAGCGGGGAACTGGTCTGGCTTTTAATTTGGGTCAGTCTTGAAACCCAGACCTAACTAGCCAGGGTTGAGGTGTAGCTCAGGGGTAGGACAAATACTTAGCATGCTCAAGGGCCTGGGTTGGATCACTTAAAAAAACAAAACAGGCCAGTTCATCACCTCTTTTAACTTGGGTTCCTCAAGGTTATTACAGTAACCAAAGTAAAAAAAAAAAAAAAAGAAAAAGAAAAAGGTTGGCTTCTAATTAAGAATTCTACTGGTATTAAATCAGACACCTTGGCCTGCAGGTCCTTCAGCATGACTAGGGACAGCAGGGTCAGAGAGCATTGGGGAGGCCTAGACCCTGTGGAGAAAGATAGGTTAGTGTTTTTTCCCCTGCAAACATGTGTGCTCCCAGGGTCCACTGAACATTCCATTAAGTCCAGGCTCTGCCCAGCCTCTCCTGGCACATCCTCTGAGACTCCCTGAGTAAAAGGCAAAGGGTCAACCTTGCCTTGACACCAGGAGTTGGTATAGAAAAGCATCTTTGAAACCTTTTGCTCTTCCCTTCCCCTACAATCAGTACCAAGTAGCAGCCAACTCCCAAGTCCCAGGGACATGAAGCACTGGGTAGCTGAGCTGACTCAAATCATCTCCTGTACCTGGACAGGGACACGCCACTGGAAGCACCTCTGAAGGCCAGCTAGAACTGCTATGTTGCACCAGAATCTGACACCTATTTACTGTCCCCTTCCTGCCTTGAGGCTCCCCTATCTTTGTCCCCATCAACCTTAAGGCAAAGAGGATATTCCTCCTGGGAAGCTTTTCACCAACTATAGGTAGCTTGGAGAGCAACTTCAGAACCCAACTGTGTACAAGTCACTTGCTCTCCAAGTACCTAGAATGTAAACACTCCTTTCTTTCAAATTGGTTCCACAACATGTATGAAACACAGATGCTGGCATGGACTTAGCCCAGTTTAGGATTTATCAAATGGGGTGGAAATGAGAAATCAAACTATGTTGAGAAGACTCAGTAGTCTGCTCCTTCCACCCTTACCTCCCCTTGGCCACCTCTAGGGCAGGGTAAGCAAAAAGAGGTGCTCATAGCCAGAAATGCCCATGGAGCATAACAAGGAAGGGAGCCCTCTCCTGGAACCACTTTCCAAACTCTGCTTCATGGACTCTTTAAATACACAGCCCTGTTCCAGAGCATATGACTCTTGATAAACCCCAGCCTGACCCTTGGCCACTTGGGCTCCTTGGGGCAGACACAGCCAATCTGCTCAACACACTTTTTATTGCTAAGGACAAGGTGATGCACCAGTTTTCAAAATAATTTGGTTTATAGCGTTCATACGTAACAAAAAATGGGGAAGTTTATAAATTTGATTCTTGTATACATAGGGTTAAGTATGAAGCCCTACAATCCTGGGCCCAGGCAAACAAATTCAAGAGGAGCAAAAACCTGTTTAACCCCTTCAGTGTTGCCCTCTATTCCCACCCCCCACCCTCAAATCAGCACCCTCCCACCCCAAGACCAAGGGCATATCTATACTTGCCCCTAGCCTCCAGTGGCCCCAATTCACTCTAACCCTCCCAGCCCCTGCATGATTGCAATTTTCTGTTGACAGAATCACCTACCAGGCTCTGCCTGCTTCCATCATTAAAATCCTCCCTTTGGGGTATTCCCTACTCACACCAAGTAATACTGTGCCACAGGGGTTCTGTGCCTAGAGTATTGCGGGCAAATATCCATGTTACCCTTGTATTCTCCTCAAGGGAGGACAAAGGTGGCATCAACTCCTTAGCCTCTCAACACTGCAGCTTTGCCAGCACTCCTGAGGCCTTTCCAAGCCTGAATAGATGGCTACACCCATCTTCAGCCAACCCACAGGGGCCCTTACTCAGCTCAGCTGAGGGCGGAATTTCACATTTTGTTTGCCCTGAAGAGGCAAGAAAAAAGTAAAGGCCAGGGGCTGACAGAAGCTGGTCCAGACCAAACACCCAAACACACACACACATACTCACACACACTCACGCGCACACGCACACACACACACACACACACACACACATACACATAAATACAAAAGGAGATTTAGGTCAAGCACCAGCACCTCTGCCTGGTCGGTGCAGGTGCTTGGCAGGAAGCTAAGTCCTAGGCCAGGAACAGGGGAACCCGCCCAGCCAGCACAGCTGACTCCTTTTCAGACTGGGGGCTAATGCAGCCACAGCATTCCAGTGCTCAGCCCCTCAGCTGGGAGATCAACGGCTGCTACCACATGTCCAAAAACAGCTTGTCATTTCTCTACAGCGGAATGCAATTCAGCTGGGGTGAGAAGGTGATGGGGTTGGTTATTTCATTCCTTTTCTTTTTACAACTTCACTTTTAAAGACTTCAGAGTTCCGAGTGTCTGCTGTGCTGTGGAACCCGAGTGCTCTCGCCTTGATGGCTGGGAACCTCTTGGACCTTGGAAATGCCTACTCCATGATGGCCCGGTACAGTGCAGGCTCGATGTAGTCTTCTCGGTACCTCGAGTTGATTACCCGCTGCCGTTTCTTTTCCTGCTTAACCTCTTTCTCCGTGAAAATCTCGTTGAAGCGCATGTCTGAGGCTACTGACTACAGTAGGACAGGCAAGCCAAATAATCACTTTGTGGCCAACTATCCCAAGAAAAAAACAAAAGGACATACTCCTGCCATCTTCCCTCCCCTCCCAGACAGGAGCCCAGGGTACACAGAAAACACACTCACCAATCTAGACTTGACTCTCTTGGGAAGCTCTTCATCCAGCGTGTATACATCATCTCTCTTAACCACAAGCTGCGAGCCATCCTCAAACTCCACCTGCCAAGGAAACAGAGTCCTTTGGGCTAAAATACTCCTGAGACTCCCCTGGTCTACCATGCAGAGTAGCAATTTCCTGCAGCCAAAGGAAAGTGTTAACAACACTGGAGTAAGGAATGCCATGTCTGAAACCCTACTGGCAGACCTGACCCAGGACAGACCCCTAAGTCTGAAAAGGTTGTTAGTGGATCCACTAATTCTCTCAAGAGTATAGACTCATCTCTCACCCAAAAGAAAGCACTGAAGTAATCAAGTACCCACCCACTCCCAACTCCCTAGCAAGAACCCCCGGCTACCTGGTACATCTGGATGGGGTGGGAGGCCACAAATTTAGCTCCATAGACTTGGCCATCCGTCCATCTCACTTGAACCACTTCTCCTTCAGCAGGAGGACCCAACTGTAGGCAGTCCTGGCTCTAAGGAAAGAAAGAGGAAGGAGAATGAAAGGAAGGTCCACTTGAATACAATAGTAATGAACACCTACTCAGGAAAGAATGAACCAAAACAAATACTTGGCTCAGATACTTCAAGCAAGGTAGCTTGCTCTGGACTGAAAGATACAAAGACCAGCTTGCTGAGTCAAAGTATGCCCCATATCTCTGTTCCATGCTGCCAACAGATGACAAGAAATAATAGCTTTTTAATAAAGTTAGTAGATTATAATTAGCATAGGAGAATCAACAGTCCTCTTTACATCCCTTCAACTGTCCCTTAAAGGATTCTTCAGGGCTGTGTCATAAACTAGAACTATACTCAGCTATGTTTATAAGAAATGTGTTCTTAAAATACAGGCAAGGTGAGAAAAAAGGATCACCTTCCACAGAATTAGCAAAGTACATTAGAACTTTTACTTCTCATAAAAGAGTGTACACTAAGGTGAATCATTACCATATCCTAGCACGGGACCTGGTACACAGTGGATGGACAATGTACAAGCACAATAGTTTATGAATTTATGATTGGTAGACCTCAGAGAAGTTCCACAGGACAACGCCTAAAAAGTACACATCAGAGAGGGGAAGGGTACTGAGTCTAAAAGGATGTGCATGTTTACAGTTGCCCTGATAAACGTCATATTATATGACAAGAGTTAGACATATATGACTGTATGTCCTGCCTTGCTAGTTCATTAATTGAGTAGAAATGGCTGTATATTATATTGCCAATTCATTTATGGGTTAGGTAATCAATAATCATGTTTTATATGAATCTAAGAATTAAGCAGAAACTATTGTGCCTTCACCCCAAAACAAATATCTGAGTGGAAGTTTTAAGTAGTCCAACATGTACTTCTTGATAAACCACTAAAGATCTATGCAATTCAATAACAGTAGTTCTCAAAGCTTGGTCCACAACCCTGTGCAGGGAACATGTGAGATCATGACTAATTTCATGTTAAAACACTAGTCTTGGACTGGGGTTGTGGCTCAGTGGTAGAGCACTGAGGAACTGGGTTGGAGCCTCAGCACCACATAAAAAAATTAATTATTTTAAAAAGTTTTTAAAAAATTAAAAAAAAAACACTAGTCTTTTGCACCTTGTTGACATTTGCAGAGATGGTGTAAAATCAATGATGGGTACAACCACTTGCCATGTGCATAAATCAAAGTAAGGGCCCCAAACTCTACAAGTTGTTATTGCTATGCATACAAAATTTAAAGAAAAAAAGAAAACGTATCATTTCACATAACAATGTCCTTGATGAAACAATAACAATTTTTTTTTTAATATTTATTTTTTAGTTTTCGGCGGACACAATATCTTTGTTTGTATGTGGTGCTGAGGATGGAACCCGGGACGCACGCATGCCAGGCGAGCGCGCTACCGCTTGAGCCACATCCCCAGCCCCAAAACAATAACAATTTTATTACACCTTTTTTTGGTACGGGGATTAAACACAGGGACACTTAATCACTGAGCTATATTCCCAGCCCTTTTTATTTTTTTATTTTGAGACAGGGTCTTGCTGAGTTGCTTAGTGTCTTGCTAAATTGCTGAGGCTGGCCTCAAAATTGCAATCTTCCTGCCTCAGCCTCCTGGTCACTAAGATTACAGGTGTGTGCCATTTTTGTTAAATCTTAATCTTGAATGCATGAGTAAGTCTCGTAAGACACACCAGGCTGCATATGGCAGTATGATGATTATCTAGGAAAAAAAAAATCACCTATATTCAGGCTGGAGCTGTACCTCAGTGAGAGAGTGCCTGTATTCAGGTTGGCAAAACACTTGCCTAGCATGCACAAGGCTCTGGGTTCAACCCCCAGCAATATGACAAAAAAGAAAGGAAGGAAGGAAGGGAGGGAGGGAAGGAAAACAACTGAGGAAGAGGAATTAAATAAAATTTAAGCTTTCAGGCTAGAAATGAAATTCAGTGGTAGTGCCTATTGTGCATGAGGCACTGGGTTCAATGCCCAGAATCAAAAATAAATAAATTAATTAATTAAACAAATATATAATGGACACCTGTAATCTCAGCTACTTAGGAAGCTGAGGCAGGAAGATTTCAAAATAGAGACCAATTTGGGCAATTTAGTACACTACAATAAAATTAAAAGGCTGTAGCTGTACCTCAGTGAAAGAGTGCCTGCCTTGAATACATGAAGTCCTATGTTCAATTCCCAACACAGCAAAAATGATTAATTAAAATTCAAACTTTCAAGTAAAAATTAGAATTTCAAACAAGTGGGATCACCACTGTCAATTTGTAGCATCCCAGTATTTAGTCTTCTGACAAGATGAGGGACACTAATAAATGTGATTTTTTTTTTTCTTTTTGTGGGTCTGGTAACTGAATCCAGGGCCTCATATGTGCCAGGCAAGTACTTTATCACTGCATCACATCCCAAGTCCAATGTTTTGATATTTATAAGAAAATTTAACATTTGGAAGATTTCCATAGCTCAGTGCACTTTTTTTTTTGGGCGGGGGGGGGGGGGGGGGGGCAAGGGGGAGTACCAGGGATTGAACTCAGGGGCACTAGACCACTGAGCAACATCCCCAGCCCTATTTTGTATTTGATTTAGAGACAGGGTCTCACTGATTTGCTTAGCACCTTGCTTTTTACTGAGACTAGCTTTGACTTCGCGATCCTCCTGCCTCAGCCTACCAAGCTACTGAGATTACAGGCGTGCACCACGGTGCCTGGCTACACCAGTATTTTCTATTTGACCATATATGGTATTATGAAATTAGGCATGGGTAAAAGATCCATTCTAAGTGCAAGGCAGACCGATGGATTTTAACGTAATAGAGGACAAGTTTACTGATCTGCTTTCAGATCCCATACTACAACTAACCTTTTAAAAATGCCACTTGTTACAGGAAGATTGCAAGTTCACAGCATCTTAGCGAGGCCCTAAGCAACTCAGCAAGACCTTGTCTCAAAATTTAAAAGGGAGGGAGGGTGTTTGCCTGAGGATGTGGCTCAGTGATTAAGCGCTTCTGGGTTCAATCCTTCTTACCCACCCTACCCCTAAATAAAAAGCCACTCATTGAGTTTTGGTGGAATATCTGAGAAGAATAATTATATGATCTGAAAGCTATTGAAATGATCTTCCCCTTTCCAACTACATAACTGTATGAAGCTGAATTTTCTTCGTCTACTTTAACCAAAATAATGTACCACAGAACAGACAGAATAAAGAAATGTCATTAAAGAGATTTGCAAAATTGGTGAAAAATGGCATTCTTCTCACTAGTGGTTTTTGTTTTAAAAAAGATATTTTTCATTTAAAAAGGAATATTAATCTGTTTTAATACTGAACAGGGTAAATATTACTAGAGATAACCCCACAAAAATATATGCTTTTTGGGGTCCTCAATAACTTTTAGAAAAATGAGTTCAGAGATCACTGTATTGTTAGAGATAATATCACCTACTTCTCAGACGTGGTATGAAAAGGGAAACACATTTGTCTTAAATACTTAGCACAGTGCCTTGCATACTGTAAGGACTTAAAAAACGCTGCTATGAATACTAATATCTTTACGATGACATTAGACCACTCTTATAAATAATTTGTGCACTTTTACAAATTAAGTTGTTAATGCAGTATAAAAAAGGGAAATATCCAATTTGTTAAAGGAAAAAGCGGCAACACTATTCTAACTTGTGCTTAGACTAACTGAAATGAAAAGGCAGGGTAGGGGCAAGGGAAACCTGGACTAAGTCCTGAATACTATGTCAGGAAACTAAAGATTGGGTCCAGGGAGGTAGGACCTCTAGTGTCTCAGGTATTATATCATAAGCAAGCCACGGCTGACTCCAAGTCATTGCTACTTACCCCTAAAGTGCTCTCTTTTTTTATATTTTTTAGATGTAGATGGACACAATACCTTTTTTTTTTTTTTAAAGATCCTTTTTTTAAAATTTTTTTTTTAATATTTATTTTTTAATTTTCGGCAGACACAACATCTTTATTTGTATGTGGTGCTGAGGATCGAACCCAGGCCGCACGCATGGCAGGCGAGCACGCTACCGCTTGAGCCACATCCCCAGCCCTGGACACAATACCTTTACTTTGTTTATTTAATTTGTTTATGTGGTGCTGGGGATTGAACCCAGTGCCTCACGCATGCTAGGCACATGCTCTACCACTGAGCCACAACCCCAGCCTCTACCCCTAAAGCTCTCTACCAAAAAGTAACCTATAAAGTACCAAAATCAGTTCTATGCACATACTAAAAAAACATGATAGAAAATAGAGTTGGAGCCAGGCACAGAGGAACATGCCTGTAATCTGAGCAACTCATGAGCTAAGGTAGGAGGATTGCAAATTCGAGACCCACCTCAGCAACTAAGGGAGGCCATAAGGACTTATAAGACCACGTCTCACAATAAAACATAAAAAAGGAAGGCTGGGCATGTGGTTCAGTGGTTAAGTGACCCTGGGTTCAATCCCTGGTACCAAAAAAAGAAAGAAAACAGGGTTGGAAAAATTTCTTGAGGTCACACAACTTCTAAGCAATGATGGTGATATTAGCACATTGGTGTTTTTTTTTTTTAGTTGTAGATAGGACACCATACCTTTTATTATATTTATTTTTTATTTGGTGCTGAGGATCAAACCCGTGTCTCACACATGCTAGGCAAGCGCTCTACCACTGAGCTACAACCCCGGCCCAGCACATTGGTTTTATTCCAAACCCTGAGCTTTTCTACCACACTAGATGCCTTCAGCGATAGTTGAGATTGAAAAATATGCATGCTTTTTAAAGAACTGTAAAAAACAATGATTCCCACCAACTTCTAGAATCAGTACCCTAGTAGTACACAATTTTCCTTGCAAAGAAAGAACGGTACAAATGCTTCTTTCTTTTTGGGAACCTACTGATGGGACCACAGGACCAGGCTAGAAAAGGCCAACCCACCACCTGTCAGCTAGCCAGACCTAGAAGGATCCCAGTCTCAAACCGTCCCAGAAGCTGATTGCAGACATTACCACTATGTCCTCAGGATACAGATTGTCACTGAAGGAGCCATCATCAAAGTTGACTTCATAGAAGGTCTCAGTGGTGAGTCTGACCACCTCACACTGGTAGAAGCGCCCATTCTTGTGCTTGCTAATGACCTTCTGGCCTGCAGTGATGCTCTGCAAGGCACCCTTGGCACGCTAGAAGAAAGAAGAAGCTTGGGTAACTCACATATGGGGCTGATAGGAATTGCAAATGGATACCATCATCAATCTGTCCCCCTTTATCAGAGACATATAATCATGGAAATGGAAAAGCAAAAAAGGAGAAAAAATGGGAGTGGAAACAGGCCATTCCAGATAATCCATATCCCAACCAGGGTTCTGTTTTCCTCTA
Source organism: Marmota flaviventris (assembly GCF_047511675.1). Classification (NCBI taxonomy): domain Eukaryota; kingdom Metazoa; phylum Chordata; class Mammalia; order Rodentia; family Sciuridae; genus Marmota; species Marmota flaviventris. The sequence goes on along the minus strand of NC_092507.1, from coordinate 33,510,649 downwards.
CAAATTCGGTTCTCCTGAGTTCCCAGTGCACAACTGACCAAACTAGAACTGACCAAACAGCACCTACTAATGCACACACATCACATATTTGGGTAGAAAAATCAACAGTGACTGGAAACTCTGGGCACCAGGCAATGCTCCACACTGATCTGTGCACTAAGCTATACCTCCAGGGTGAGGGCACAAAGATTGAGATTTCCTTTATTTCCTCAGCTGCATATAACAAGTTGCCCCCACTATAAGACACCTATCACCAGATGCAGTGGTGCACCCCTGTAATCCTAGCAGCATGGGAGGCTGAGACAGGAGGATTATGAGTTCAAATCCAGCCTCAGCAACAGCAAGGTGCTAAGCAACTCAGTGAGACCCTGTCTCTAAATAAAATTGAAAACAGGGCTGAGGATGTGGTTCAGTGGTCAAGTGCCCAAGTCCAATCCCCAGTACCAAAAAAGAAAAAAGAGAGAGAGAGACCTATCATCTCTGGTGCCCTCTCCTTTCCCTTCTCATTCTAAACTAGTCCTTGATGCAAACAGGATAACAAAGTAAGGTGCAGGCTCATGTCCAGCAAGCCTCCACCCCTACTACCCCACCACCTGCCCACTCCACTCTAGCCATGTCACCCTCTCCTGTTCTCTAAATATACACGCTCTTACCTAAGGATCCCACTATCTGAAATGCCATTCCCCAGTAGTCTGCATATAACTCCCTCACATTCTGAGGACCACCCACTGCTGCTCTCCTTACTACCCACTCTTCTACTCACCTCATCCTGGTTTTTGTCTACTATACTTCTCACCATCCAAAATGCTATTTCCTGTGTAGTTTCTTACTGGTTTCCTATGTATCTTTCAACTAGAAGATACACACTTCATATATAAAAGTCCTTGAAGACAGGGACTTTTTTGTTTTGGTACCAGGGATTGAACTCACGGGCATTCGACCAGTGAGCCAGATCCCCAGCCCTATTTTGTATTTTATTTAGAGACAAGGTCTCACTGAGTTGCTTAGTGCCTCACAGTTGCTGAGGCTGGCTTTGAACTTGTGAGCCGCTGGGATTACAAGCGTGTGCTACCGCGCCCAGCTAGAACAGGGACTTTTCCTAGCATCTAACATAGTGCCTAGCACATAGCAGAAGCTTACTAAATAGAATGAAATCGTAAGATAAATACTCAACAGTACCCCAACTTCCTCTCAGCATCAGCAGTCTACAGCTATCAACCTAAGCATATGGAGTACTACTGTTTCATGATCAAACTCGGACTTCCCTACCAGACCTGGGAATTGATGCTACATCAGGCTTTTAGTCCTTCAAAGCCTCATTCCCACATTGCATATTTTCCCATCTCCCCAAGGTTCCACCCATACCGCTCACCACCTCTCATGCTCATTAAAATGCCTTTGTGAAAGAAAAGGATCCAGTCAATGGAGGACTTTTCTGTGATCCCAAGCAGAGTTAAAAGTTCATTCCCCTAGACTGATTCTCCCATGCTCTATCTCTGATTACTGTACTCACCACAACGCTGAAAGTCTGCATGGTCACCTATTCCATTAGACCATAACCATAACTTGCTGATGGCAAAGACTTCCCCCACTAGAGACTGGCATCTGATATGACTGTCCCATGGATCTCCCAAATTAGAGTACTCAAGAACCACCATACCAGACATGCCTTCTCTACAGTAGCATATGGCCCTCTTAATCTTTCTGCTGGCTGCTTTCACTTGTTCATGCTTTGCTATCTGTTCCTTACATTGGGACTATCCACAGCCTGATTTCCAATAGGAACTGGGTTCAAGTATCCGTCCAGAAACTGATAATCTCCAAATCTTCCCTCTCATCCTTAACCTAGCTGGCCTTCCTGTTGCTCAAGTGTGAATACTTCAGAGACCTCGAAATCTACATATCCTTTCCTCTTTTTCATCCTTGTCCCTTCTCCTGACCAACCAGCCCTTCTCCATATCAATCCTGACTGCAGTTAGTAACATCATCATAAGTTAGTAACAGCATCCTTCCTGCCTCCTAAATTCAGTTATGTTCACTTTCCTTTCCCATTCCTCTTCTCCTCTCTCTCCTCCATCCCTCTCCCCATAGCAGTCCACAAACCCTGTCAACTGGACCTGTTAAGGATCTCAGGGTTAGACATGACCTTAAAACTCTATGTGTCCTACTTAAGACCTCACTGTCTCCTATGTTAACTTGTTTCCCTGCCTTAAATTCTGATTTGTTGAATTCTCTCCTCAAACCACCAGAGTAACTGTTAGAAAATATAGTTCAAAATTGCAGTGTTCAGAGTTCTCCTGCACTGAAAGAGAGGTCAAACTCCTAAATGTAGCAACCTAGGGCCTTCATCTTCCTTGCTGCTTACTTCTCAAGTATCATCCCCCAACACAGGCCCAAGATCAGCTTGAATGTTCATTCTTCCAAGATTTGTTTCTTCTATTTCTGAAGCCCTGAATGCCTTCCTGCTCATAATTCCTTCTTACATTCAAGACCTCTTTGAATGCCACCTTCTACCCAGACCATTTCATAACTCCTCTAGCTAACTTTTCACTTATCTTTCTCTGCATGTCACCATTTAGAGGACTATGAAAATCCCTACTGCATAGCAGTTAATGGTGAACTGTCAGGAGCTCTCCCCATCAGTTCTCAAGATTAATAAGAGGTGGACCTTCAAAGAGCTTATCCTAGTGGAGAGACAACCGAGTTAACAGATAACCCAAAAGAATCAACCACAAGCAGCTTGGCAGAGACCTACAGGAGCCCCTTCTTAATGACTTAATCATTAGCACTCTCCATCAAACACAATACTTGAGGAAACACTTGCCAACCCAATAAATGCACATAATATGCAGAGAAAATGGCCCTGAAGACTATTAAGGACTTCTGAGCTGCACCCTTCCTCACCTCCAAGTTGGGAATCTTGTGCCGAAAGCAGGTAATGAAGACAACAAAGGGCCAGTCATCCGGCTGCATCATCACTCCAGCAGCCTGGGCACAGCTCACATGGAAGGCAGTTGGGCAACGGCCGTGAGAACACTGCACACAGCAGCCAGCATTTCTTTTCCTCCGCTTCTTACAGAAGACACATTTCTGCATCCAGAGGAAGAAAGCCAATGATTCTAGGAATTGACAGTCCAGCTTCCCCTAGTGTTACTCCATCCAAATGCACAGAGCCACCCTCCTCCCAGAAACATGAGGTACACACAGCCTACTCTAATCCCATGTCTAATCATATATGATGTTAAGTTATTTAACAGAAACCAAGGGATAAAGGTAGCCACTGGGCCAAGCAGAAAGCTACTGTTGCCCTCCACCCAGAGACTTATAACTAGGGTAATTATGTGGGGCCTATAAAACCATCACTTATTCCTTACCAGTTTGAAGCGGGGCAGGGGGATTTTGCTCACATCCACAGGACTTCTTTCTGCAATATTGACAAACCTTGCTTCCAGGATCGCCACAGCACATGAAACATGAACCCATCTGCCAAAAGGCAAAGGCCCCAGTCACCTCTGGATCTAAGGCCCTGTGGCCTTCCCTTCTAAAGTAGGCCTCCCAACAGTGCTTCTTCCCTCACCCAGTGTGGCCCCTAACTCCCACCAACCAGTTCCAGGGACTCAAGAAAGTTAGAGCCATACTGCCATCATACTGAGTACTGTGGACTCCCTACCCGAGGTTAGACCAGGTCATACTTCTTATACCACTCCCTCAGTCTGGGGCAAAATAAGCAGAGCCACAGTTAATTGGGTGTGGTGGGTTTCAGGAGTGAGAATAAACTAGGGAGCTCTACACTGAGCTCTTTACCACAGAACCCAGGTGCTTCTTGAAAACATCTCCACTATTCACCAATCTGCCAATAATCTTCCCTAGGCTTCTGCCAAACCCATTCCCTGGGCTGAAATAACCTCTCTCTTCTTGCTCTCTTTACCCATGAAAAACTCAAGTCTTTAAGGTTTGGCCCAGGCCTCACTGAGAGGTATACACAATGGACATCCACAGAAAATTAAAGTAAGTTATAGGCATTTGGGGAAACCAGAATGTGCCAAGATGAGAAAAACTAAGATGGCAAAAGCTCTGAATTTTAGCTCAGGGGTACAGCACACTTGCCTAGCATGTGTGATGCCCTGGGTTCAACCTCCAACACCACACACACACAAAAAAAATCATTGAAAACCTTCAACAAGGTCAGGTGCGGTGGCACGTGCCTATAATCCCAGTGGTTCAGGAGGCTGAGGCAGGAGGATCGCAAGTTCAAAGTAGCCTCAGCAACCTAGCAAGACCCTGTCTCTAAATTTAAAAAATATAGAGAAAGGGCTGAACATAGAGAAAGTGGTTAAACATTCCTGGGTCAACCCCTAGTACCAAAAAAAGCAGAAAAAAAAACCTGGCAGGACTGTTATGTGGGAGCAGTAACAGATTTGTTCTGTGTACATCTGAAGGGTATAAAAGGGATTAAAAGGCAAAGGTGAGCCATGTGTGGTGGCGGATGCCTATAATCCCAGCAGCTCGGGAGGCTGAGTCAGGAGGATAGTGAGTTAAAAGCCAGCCTCAGCAACTGCGAGGCACTAAGCAACTCAGTGAGACCCTGTCTCTAAATAAAATACAAAACAGGCTGCGGATGTGGCTCACTGGTCTAGTGGCCCTGAGTTCAATCCCTGGTAACAACAACAACAACAAAAAAGGCAAAGGTGAAAAGCTAAGTAGAACCATTTCCACTTCAAAGAAGGAAGAACATTACCAGCCCTATCCTGAAACTATGAAGAATACAATTTCTCTAGTAATGGGAGCAAGTAGCTTTAAAGGACTGAACTGGCAGCAGAACAGCCATGCATCAGAAGCAGCATGACAGAGATCCTGTGAGGCAGGAGCTGCATTCCCACAGGGTTTTACTTGGAAGCAAGATGTCGACCATTGGCTGCCACCTACCTGTGTACACTGCCCCTTAGACAGCCAGCTCTACAAGGTAAAAACCTCAGAGCAAGTAAACAGGAGACAAAAATGCAACTCTGTGAAAATGAGTTGCCTAATGTGGAAAACCCAGAAACTTCTGTATGGAAGTTTCTGGGTTTTCCACATTATTTTCCACTATTTAACAGTGGGCGGACTGCCTGAGTTTTCTACTCAGTGTCCTTCTAGAGGACACTTGCCCTCTCCAAATAACGAGTCTGAGCCAAAGTTTTCTCTGATGAAAAGTGCTCACTAGACTATGGGCATGGCCATCTCTGCATATCAGCAGGTAAATGTTCACACCTCCAGCCCACAAAGCTCTTGCACTGACTTCTCCAGGTTTTCATACTCTCCTAAGTACATTCTTATCTCCTCTAAAAGGAGGATGTTACTTACATCTCTGCCATCAGAGGGGAAAGGAGTGAAAAGATCTGAGACTACTTGATTCCCCTTGGTGTCTTTGTTAAAATTAGTCTTGGTATTCTAAGAGCTCCTCAGAGTGTGCTTCCCAAATCCTCACTTGCAAGAGCTTATGTAGACAGTGCCCCTACACACTGCTTCAGCACTGAGCCTGGGCATTCTGAGACTGCTCAAAACACTTACCTGTCATCATTTGCTCTCTGTAGGGCCCCTCCTCGTAAGGAGCATAAACAGCAGTCCTGCCCAGAAGGGAGAGGGAAGAAGAAATTGGTCACCACCAAGTCACTAACATCCAATCTGCTCTCCCCTCCACCTTTTGTGGGCAACTCTAACCTTGGGCTTAGAAAGCAGTGTAATGATAGGTAGGGCTTCAAACACACACCTTATACCCAGGACTCCCCTGTAGAAGACAGATGCCATGTGGAGCAGAAGATACCAAGTATTCACTTGACTTAACATAATCCTCTTTGCTGTTAATGTTCATAGCAACTCTGAGCAAAGTTGCAAAACTGGAAGCACCATAAGGCCTAGTCTGCTTCCTGGGCAGGGTGATGCCACACTCCAGGGGCAATGATGAAGAGATGGTTGCAAAATGAATCACCAAAGTCCCCATCCTAAGGCTCTAACTTCAGAGGTGAATTATTTAAAGGGGGCTGTATATGAATACTCCACATAAAGGCCTCAACCTGGTTTTCAATTAAAGGAGCAAACATCTTCCAGATCCACTCAGGCCTTATCACAAGTGGGCAGCAACTACTCTGTCATAGGAATTGTTTACATAGTATATACTCTCTGACATCACTACCATGCCCTTCATGGACTGCAGTAGACATAAAGTCCAGCATGAAATAGCCCGGCAACAAACATATTCCAAATCTCATGGGGAAGACAGGAAGAGTGTGGGAGTACTCACTTCCTCCAGGGCATTGGCTGAACACCGAGAACACATCCACTCTTCAGAAGCTTTGGCTGGGGGAACCCCATAGCAACCTAATAGGGTCACAGAGAAAAGCAAATTAAACCCAGAAGTCAGAGTGAGAATATGGATTTGCAATTTTTTTCCATAGACCACCTCCCAAAGATACCAAATGCTACAAAAACACCTGAATTCTTGGTCAGAGATCCCAGGGCTCAAATACACAGTATGGCCCAAGGCCATAAAAATTGTATTCACGGGCTGGGGATATAGCTCATTTGGTAAAGTGTTTGCCTCACATGCACAAAGCCCTGGGTTCAATCCCCAGCACCACACACACACAAAAAAAACTTTATTCACTGGTACAAACACCTATTAAGTGGCACAACTAATCCCCTCTGGACATGTGCAACCAAGAGGACAGCACATTGCTGACTGGTGCAAGCAAACTCATTGATTGGCAACAAATTCTCCAAGAACACATAAGCAGCCTTTGCACTGGGGGTAGGGAGGGCCACATGTGAAAAGGACATCCAATTAACTGGAGCATGCTCCTGGCAGAGGATGCAAAGAAAGGCAAGAGGCACTCACTGGCATGGACCCGGACACTGCACTTCTTGCAGGAAACTAGAATGCTGGTGCCATCCTCCTCAAGGTAAGGAGTAGAAAGGTTGATGTCTGTGCTGCAGCCAGTTGAGGTGAAGCACATTTCTGGAATCAATGGCTTGGTCCTCTGCTTCTGGGGGGCTACTTCTGAAGTGTTTCCACAGTTCTGACTAAGACCTCCAAACTCAACCTAAGGGGAAAAAACAAGCGTACAACGCAGTGAGCTGCACTTATGCTCTCAGCTTCCCACCTGCTCCATCAGCAGAAAGCTGCCTCTCTTATCGATATGACTATGGCTACAGCTCCCGGGTGCACAGCCATTATCCCAGAGCTACTAATTGAAGTTACCTCTAATGACTCAAATTCAATTTCTCACAGCAGCATCAAACAAAGGCCCCTAGGGGACAACTGAGAAGAGGGAGCGAGGTAAGAGGCAACTGGGATTTCAATCTTTCCAAACTGAGTGGTAATAAAATGCACCAAGATATTGGCAACAAGGCTGCCACTGAGGGCGCCTATGTGCCGTAATACATTGTGGTCCCACTCAGGGACAGCACCCAGCACAGATGCTCCTAATGGGCCAGCACAGATTGCCTCTGATGGTCTAAGTCAGCAGGTCACCTGAGCTGTTACATAGCTGGAGTCCCATCTATGATTCCAGGCTTCAGGCCCCTTCAGGAAGAACATTACATCCACATACTTCCCTTGGCAAACTATACTGACTCTGATGCTGGATGGCACTGTTAAGCTCACTCCAAAGATGGAGCGCCAAAACACATCACCCTCTGAATATATGCCATTTATATAACTCTTAGTAGAGCTACAATTGGTAGATTCACTCACAGTAACCACCACCAGGTCAATCACTTCCCCCCAACACAATGGCACATATAGGTCTTCATTTTGGTTTCTGTCAATGGAAAGTAGTGAGTTACTAGTCCAAAATGTGCTGGTCTGAGGTTTCACTCTTTATCATGAGTGAACCCGGGGTCCTGCCAGGCTCAGGACAGCAAATGCCCCTTTAACCACCCAAAGGAGACTGCTCAACTGCATGTCACCCTGTGAAGGTTCCAGCTGGGCCTGAGCTGGCCACATGGCACCTGCTGCTATTAATGCCTCCTGGCCTTCCAGAGCCAGTCCCTGAGGGATGCATGATGGTGAAGCCATCAATGCACCAGCATGGGACAGGCACAGAGGAGCTCAGCAGCTGTGCTTTTCCCACCCCCTTGTTTCAATCAGGCCCTCTGCTTCTGCCCTGCCCTAGTTACTTCTGGTCACTGGTAACACCAACTGTGACAATGGGAAAGAAAAGAAGGTGACAACATCAGAGGATCTGGTTTTTAACCTGAAGTTCAGGCTTTGATAAATAACAGCCCTGTACCCTGACTGACCAGAACTGCACAACACCTGGGAGGAAGAGTCTCAGATGGGATGATGAAAAAGCAAAATTCTCTGCAAACAGTTAAAGTCTGTGATGAGTGCAAGTTCAAGGGGAGCCTGAGCCACATCATCTCCAAAGCATTCTCAAGTAAAAATCCACAGTGCTGGTTCATCTGCCCTGTGAAACCTGACCAATAAAAGTGTCACCAGAGGAGGACTGGAGAAGGTATGAAAGACCAGGACTTCAACTCAGGACAATGGGGTCCTTGACATATGTGATGGAAAAGAATTTCACCATATGTCAGATATTGAGGAGCAAGCAGAGAATTATTTAGGAAAGCAAGGATTACATACCAAAGGTGGAAGAAAGAATATGGGCTATCTTGAGAGAGAAGTAACCCTTGTGTGGGGTGTTAATATTCATAAATTAGCAATCAGAGTTACACAATTTAGGGGCAAATATCCTTGTACTTGTACATTGCCCTCACATCATGCTACTTTCTGCAGGCAAGAATATGGTCACGGGGATGTATGTGCTAGGTTACTTTGCATTCCAACAGTTTGTGAGCACTTCTCTTTTGAAACTCAGTATTTTCTTTTCCCCCTCTATCCCCAAACTCCTATTTCACATGAGTGGGGCAGAAGAAGAAAATAGGGGAGAAAAAAAGCCCCTCTTAAGACAAACAAAAAGTACCCACAATTAAATCTAGCTTCCTGTGATTACTGGTCCTAGGTACACAGAGAGTGTGGAATGGTCCTACCTGATGGTACGTTTGAAAGATCATACAGACAGCACAGTGAGGGGCCTGCTGGGCCATGGTCTCATTGAATTCTTTTTCAGCCTCAAAGTTCGGAGGTCGGTTCTGCCACAGCTGGCTCAGGGGCTTGGCCCAGGCCTCTGTCTCCTCAGCCTCCTCCTCAGGGGACAGCTGTTCAGAGGTCTCTAGGACAGAAAAAGAAACATAAATCAGCACCAGCCATGCACACTAGTGGTATGGCCTGAAGAGCAGATAAGCTCAGTCAGGACTCCTAGACCTTGGTTTGGACTGAACCAAAGACTCCTAAGGGTTGCAAAGGCCAAGGGTAAAATGATTATCAACAGACCACTTTACTGTATGTATATACGTGACTGCATGACCAATGTGATTCTGCAACCTGTACACTCAGAAAAATGAGAAATTATACCCCATCTGATTCAAATGTATGATATGTCAAGATCATTGTACTATCATGTGTATCTAATTAAAATAAATAAAATTTTTAAAAACAACAGATCCCTTTGGTACCTAGTTGATGTTGTGGGTTGTGAAGTGCGATGACAGTGATTGGGAGACCAGTATCTGAGACTGAGGTCCCCGATGACTTCATGGATGTGGCATGCGTGATGACTGGGAAAGTTTCTATGTAAAGGTGTAGAATGCCCAATTGCTATGGTAATGCTCTCCACAGGGAGACCCTGTTGCTAGTCTTATCAGCTTCAACCTTGCTCTCAGGCACACAGCTCCTGGGAATGAAGGAACTTCCTTGCTAAGATAACCAGTTCCACTGCTCTGAATCTGCCACAAATTAACTTTAAACAGTGGACTTTCTTGAGCATTTCAAACATTGCACACTGCAACTGCAGAATGTAACTGAGGAAATAGCTGCATAGTGTTGCTAACTCCTATAACTTTCATGAATACAAAGAATAATGCTTGCATAGTCTTTAATCTGATTAATGAGACATATATAATAAAGATTGCTGGTGTAATTCTTTAGACCTGTTTCTTCATCAGAGAGCGGTGCTCCACCCGATCATAGCTTTACCTTCAAGATCTGCGTGTATGACTCTATTTTTTCTAATCTCCTATCGCGCTCGCCAGAACCTGCTAGTTTGGCCACGCTGGTCGCAGCAGTGGGTCTTGCCTGTACCATTTCTCTGTCAAGAATAATTAATGGTCTCTACTCTTCCTTTTACCCAGGAGCTCAGCCTGTTCTGCTCCCCTTAACAGCTGCCACATTCAACCCTCTGCCCTCTCCAAGGACAGCAAAGTGAGGCTCCACCTTGCTTCCCTCTGTTATTAGTTGCCTCTAAAATGTCTGCACCATAAGTCCTTTCCCTTCATGAATTTTCCCTTCAGTTGTACTAAAGGGAAACAAGGAAGGAAAAATAAAAGGGAACTGGCAAACTTTAAAGTTTGTCACATGATGGTCTTTGGTCAGGACTTGCCAGCTTCCCCTGGAAAGGTCAGTGGGTATCTATCTGCCTATTATGAGCAGGGAATCCCCAATTCCTCCTGGCTTTGCCTAAGAGGAGAGCAATGCCACATGTCCACAGTGAATCCTTATCTTAGCCCTACAATGTAATGCTAAGTCTGACCAGAGGTTGGCCAATAATAGCCTATGTGCTGAATCCAATGTCTCAGGAAGCTAAGAATTAAATTTATATTTTTAAGAGTTGTACTAGGTATCCCCATGTTCCTTTCTGGAAGTAAAGACAAATCATTTTCTAATCTGCCTCACAGTCATGTTCAATATGAAGGCATCTGGCAACTGCCATTGTGTGGAGACTCAGTGAAGGCCACTGTAGCATAAGGAGACCAGTGCAGGCAAGTAAAAGTAACCCCTCAGAGCTTCACTGTTCGAATCCAGTCAGGAGCCATGGTGCCCACAGATTTGTCTCATAACCTTGGCCTAAAAAAGAGTGACTGAGATGTGATGAAAGAAACAAAAACAGACAGGCTCATAATAACAACCAAAAACGTAAGACTTTAGAAAGTCAAAAGTGGCCAAAATCATTCCATATGTGAATACTGAATGATAAGGAAAATGTTCACTGTGTTAAGTGAAAATTGCAAGAATCAAAATTTTAACAGTTCACATACGTGAAACTTCACAGAGACTTATAGTTAATTCTTAACATTTCACTAAAAATGTTATGCCTCAACTACAAATATATATTTTTTAAAAATGTGGGGCAAGGGCCAGGCATGCCTCAATCCCAATGCATGTCCATAATTCCAGCAAGTAAATGTTTTGAGGCAGGATAATCCCAAGTTCAAGGCCAGCCTCAGCAACTTAGCAAGACCCTGTCTTAAAATAAAAAATAGAAAGAATTAATGATGTAGCTCAGTGGTAAAGCACCCCTGGGGTTCAATTCCTAGCACACAAAAAAATTTAAATTTTTTAAAAAATGGGGTAAGGATATACCAGACTAAAAGAGACTAAAGAAAGCCAACTTACAAGTATAATGTATAACCCTAAACACATTATTGGGGTGAGCAGGAAAAGAAAGATCTGGTTGGAGGATAAGAAAATGTTATGGAGCTACTGTCCTAGTTATGACAGCAGTCTAGTATTTAAAGGAGAATCCTTCTTAGGAAATGTGCCTATTGCTATATTAAAATGAAGTAATCTGATGATTACAACTTACTTTCAAAGAATGTGAAACACAGGTGTGTATATGTATATATGTACATAAACTACGTTACTGAGAGAAAGAAAGCAATAAGGCAAAACTAAGTGACACTGTTCTGGTTAAGAATCGTTAAAACACACATGGAAGCTGCCATCTTGCGTCCCCGCGTGTGGGCGCCTAATCTCAGCTGGTCTGCCTGAGACCCCGAGCACCAACCCTAGTCCCCAGCGCGGCCCCATTTCCGCTCAGACAAGATGAAAGAAACTATCATGAACCAGGAAAAACTCGCCAAACTGCAGGCACAAGTGCGAATTGGTGGAAAAGGAACTGCTCACAGAAAGAAGAAGGTGGTTCATAGAACAGCTACAGCAGATGATAAAAAACTTCAGTTCTCTTTAAAGAAGTTAGGGGTAAACAATATCTCTGGTATTGAAGAGGTGAATACGTTTACAAACCAAGGAACAGTGATCCACTTTAACAACCCTAAAGTTCAGGCATCTCTGGCAGCAAACACTTTCACCATTACAGGCCATGCTGAGACAAAGCAGCTGACAGAAATGCTACCCAGCATCTTAAACCAACTTGGTGCAGACAGTCTGACTAGTTTAAGGAGACTGGCTGAAGCTCTGCCCAAACAATCTGTGGACGGAAAAGCACCACTTGCTACTGGAGAGGATGATGATGATGAAGTTCCAGATCTTGTGGAGAATTTTGATGAGGCTTCTAAGAATGAGGCAAACTGAACTGATCAACTTCTGAAGAAGATAAACTTGAAGAAGTTACTGGGAGCTGCTGTTTTATATTATGACTGCTTTTTAAAATTGTTTTGTTTATGGATCTGATAAAATCTAGATCTCTAATATTTTTAAGCCCAAGCCCCTTGGCCACTGCAGCTCTTTTCAGTTTTTGCTTATACACAATTTATTCTTTGCAGCTAATTAAGCTGAAGAAGCCTGGGAATAAAGTTTGAAAAAAGGTTAATAAAGCTCTTTGCCTAGTAAAAAAAAAAAAAAAAAAAACACACACACATGGAAAGCATAAAATGATTCCATCTCTTCAGCTTACCATATTTGAGCATTTTTCATCACAAAAACCTGGGGGAGTTTATCAGATTATTTTTAAAAAGACATACATGGACATAATATGTATGTATGGAAAAATCAACAAGATGATACATTATATTCACTGTGCTCATCTCTGGAGAATAGGCATATGGGAAATTTTCTTTTCCTCTATAACTTTTCTGCTTTTTCAGTTTTCTACAGTCTGTGTTCTTCTAAAGCATGAAGTGGACAACCACAAAAGTAGGCTGGAGCTCTTCTTGGAACTGGACCAGAGCACAAGTTCAGGGGACACCTTGAGACCCAACTCCAGATCTGGCCACTATTCTGACTATTCCCCACCTAGCTTATCATAGGCTTTGTACCAAGGAAAACTGCAGAGATGGGGCTCTGACATCAGATCATAAGGAGAGGACAAGGTGGGAAAAGGCCCAGCACTACTCAAAGTAACAAGTCAAGTGACTCCATTCTCTCAAGTGTGCTGAGGCTCTTCAGCACTCTTCCTATTGAGTCCTAGGCTCCAAGCAGCATAGGAAACCAGACTCCACTACTGTCCTCATTCCCTGAGCTTCAGTGCCACAGTTCCTGGTTTTCCTTGCATATGTCTCCTCATCCTCTTCTCTGTCTCCTTCACAGGCTTCCTCCTTCCTTCCTCTGTGCACCTATTCTCAACCTCTGCTCACTCATTTCCGTGCTTTCTCTATAGCTGACCAAGTCTACATCCTCCAGACACTGAATGCAGGTCTCCAAACCCAACCAAAGCTATAAACCAGAGAGGCCATCAATTCATCTTTCTCCCTTACTGAGTACCCTCACAGCTCTATACCAGTCACCAAATTCAGCTGGCCTGATCATCTCTATACTTCCTTCTTGCACCCCTCCCACTGCCATCCTTAGATCTTATATCTGAGAAGCTCAACTGGTACACTCAAAGTCATTCTCAAGAAGCTATCATCACGAGGAACAGTCTTTCTAATATCTATCTGACCATGCTATTCCTCTGCTTAAAATACTTCAAGAGCTCCAGAATGCCTGTGAGAAAAGGTTCTCACTCTGGGCTCACAATAACGCTGTCTATGACTTTACCTCATGACTACTTTGCTCCTCCTATCCCACCTGTCACTCCCTAGCTTTACCCTTGAACTTGAGCCACACTGAGCCAAGAACAGTTCCCTGCATATCCACTCCTGTTTCTCTTCTCCATGATTACTCATGCGGTCTCCTCTGCCTGGATTGGAGCCTCTTCTTTCTTTAATCTGTTTGCCCCACTACCCTGTGAGCATCTGGAGGGAACAGACCTATCTTTTTTACCTTTGTATCCACACATCCAGCACAGGGCTTGGTATCACTGACAAAATTTGCTATTCTGAAAAAAAAAAATTAGCCTTGTATCTCCTAAGAAAGGAAAGAATCTGCATACGATTTTCCTATATTAAGTATGTATCATGATACTCGAACTGATAATGAAATTCAATTAGCAAATTAGATACAAAAAGAAATCCCATCATCTGTATGGAGTATTGGGAAAAACACTTAAGCCATAGGTCCATTCTTGTTTCTGAGCATGACCTTCTGACATCTTATCAGAGCAAGTCCCAATGTGATGAGCCTCTTTCTCCCTAGTGAAGAGAGGAGACTAAACTTACCATCATCACTGACACAATCCTGTAACACCAGTGGGTGATGGCGTGGAAGCTTGCTTAAGGGCTGTCGGCGACCCTTTGACTTCTTATTCTCTTCCAGGGAAAACATGTATTCATCTGCAACCTGAGCATACCAAAGGGAATCCAATTAGTCTTGCCTCAACTTGACACACAGCAGAGGTTTGACTTACAATGAAAACCAACTGGGGAGTGAGGGGGAGGGCTGGGGATGTCACTCAGTGGTATAACACTTGCCTAGCATGTGCATGGCCCTGGATTCATCCCCAGCAACCTAAAACAAATATACCAAAAACAATCCTTCTCCAGGTCAAAAAAACCATGCACCTCCCCCCTTAAGCTGACTGTTATAAGACAAGTCTGTGAGCCCCACAGGAGCCCAACTGCCCCATTCTTGGGACTAGGAAGTCAGTATAGCACCAGTTATAATTTTCCAGGTAGCAGGGCCATCCAGGTTGAAAGTCTAAAGAACATTCAAAGGGATGAGGGCACCTGAACCATTACAAGGAAAACAGACCAGATTTTCCTTATAAAATGTTGAGCCTTCAGCTCTCATGGAGACTGTTAATTCCTGTTAGTTTCTTCTCTAGGGGAGAATATCAGCCAGAGCAGAGTGCATCTAAAACTCTGCCTTAGCTACAATGGGAAGATTGATTTAACACTACATTTACAGAATGCAAGAGCAGATGTAATTAGGTTTAAGATGTACAGGATTGACTCAGTAATACTACATAAGAGTTTCTTTTTAATCAACACACTTAAAATTTGGTCATACTGACATTAGGAGATGCAGGGTTGGCAAAACCGATTAAGCAAGGAAATGAAGCCTGGAAGAGGGCCACTTTGCAACAGTGAAAAAAAACTAATGCCTTAGAGTTCTAAAGAGAAGTGGCAGCACTGCAGTGCCACTTCAGAAAAGATGCTGGAGCTCATGAACTCTACGTGCAACTACACAGAACCTCAGAGTCTAAGGACCACAATTGGGATCCCAAGACAAAACAAATTGCGCACCAGCCAGGTACAGAATAGAGCCTGCTCCTCCAGAAGTTAATATTATTAATAGGTTTCAGTGTCCACTTGTTCATTCATTCAACACATATTCACTGAGAACCTACTCTGTACAAAGAAAGATCTACACAGGAAAAAAAGGAAGTGTGGAAAAATGGACTGAAAGTATTGTGATCCTGGCTCACACGAGCAAGTAAGAATGACAGAATACAGGAAAAGGTGAAAGACTGAAAACCTTAGGAACTGTTACTCCTGATGTCCACAAAGACTAACACAATCACAAGCTTTCAATTAGACCTACACTACACAGTCTAAAGTGGCAGGAAACTACATCAGAAAACTAGGGGTGTCTTAGTGATACAGCATGTACCTCTAGTATGCATAAGACCCCAGTTTCAAACCCCAGCATTATAACAACAACAAAAAATATGTATTTCAGCAATACTCCTCAAGAACCTCCATCAGAATGAACTGGGCCCTACCTCATTTCTGGCCATAACAGCTTTGCTTTTGATTTACATTTTCAAATGAGTAAGATTTCACTTAAGGAAAGGTTCTTTGGCCACACACAGTGGCGCATGCCTGTAATCCCAGCAACGTGGGAGGCTGAGGCAGGAGGATCACAAATTCAAAGCCAGCTTCAGGAATTTAGCAAGACCCTGTCTCAAAATAAAAAATAAAAAAGAACTGGGGATGTAGCTCAGAGGTTAAATGCCCCTGGGTTCAATACCTGGTACCAAAAAAAGAAAAGGTTCTTTGTCTACAACAAACTGGAATCCCCATACTTGCCAAAAATTTTTTGGTAGTGTTTGCATGTGAATGAATTTTGGAGCATGCACTCCAAAACATACATATATATATACACACACACACACACACACACACACACACAAATATGTAGGTATGTATTTCTTTTGTTTTGTACTGGGGACTGAACCCAGGGGTACTTTACCACTGAGCTACTGCCCCAGCTCTTTTTATTTTTATTCTTTATTGGGAGACAGGGGACTTGCTAACTTGCTGAGTATCTTTGCTTATTTGCCAAGGCTGGCCTCACACTTGTAATCCTCCCGCCTCAACTTCCAGAATAGCTGGAGTTACAGGCCTGTGCCATCATGCCCAGGCTCTTATGTGTTTTAAAATAAAAATATCCTGTAAAAGGATAAGATAAAAATAAAGTTCATTTTATTCCTATACCCCAACAATCTTCTTGCACTCCCCACTTTGAAGATGCCTATATAATAGGCTAAACTTGCCATGTGTTTAGAAAGAAAAAGGATGAGAATAAAGGAACCAGAAACAGTGGCGATTTCTAGCTTAGATCACCAAGGTAAGAGAGGTAAAAGATGCTTAAGACCATGTGTATGGAAGAAGTAGGGGATAACAACAAACCAAATTAAACATGCTGTGTGTGGAACACATGCTATAGATCCATGGTTCTCCCATTTGGAAATCTCAGGGAGGCAGTAAGAAATTCAGACTGGGGTTTAGAAAAGAGGTCAGAGCAAAAGCTGTAAATATGGGAATCCTCACCATGGGTTCAGTAATAAAAATTTTGCCAGACAGCATGTACCTGCTTACAGTCCACTGGAGCCCACAAGTTAAGATAGCCTGGGCATTATAGTAAGGCCCTATCTAAAACCAAAACAATTAGAAAATCAAAAAATACAGAATTAAAATTGGAGTGGATGAGATTACCAGTGAAAGAGAAGTTTGACTGAAGATCAGGTCTTCTGTGGCTACAGGGATGTAGAGAAGAGGCAGACAGGTAAGAAAAAGATGATTCAGAGGCAGACAGGTAAGAAAAATTTCAGAAAGCTAAAGAAGGGGCAGCTTCAAGAAGGAGACACCAGAAGAACTGAGCATCTGGGAGTTGCCAGGACTTATTTTTGAGATTAATTCCAGCAGACAGACAATAAGGAACTAAGACATGAACATATTATAGAGCAAAAGAAGGAATATTTCTATTTAAGAAACAGAATCAGATCATAGTTTGAGAAAGAAACATTCTCCAAAACCAAATTTTACAATAGGGGTTATATGAGTATGGTTTTATACCCAAAATATTTTTTTAAAAAAAAAGGTTATAAAAGGGAGATGTTAAGACACATAGTAGAAAGGGGCTTGGGTTGTGGCTCAGTGGTAAAGCACTTGTCTCACATGTGTGAAGCACTAGGTTCGATTCTCAGCACCACATATAAATAAATGAATAAAGTAAAGGTCCATCAACACCTTAAAAAACATTAAAAAAAAAAAAAAGATACATAGTAGAAAAAAATATGTTCCCAAAGGATGCCTACATTCCAATCCCTGTTAATATAACAAAGGAGAATTAAGGTTGCTAATCAGATGGCTGTAAAATGGGTATTATCCTGGGTTACCTGGCAGGCCCCATGTAATCACAATGATGCCAATAACAGGCAAGGAAAGCAAACGGAGCCAACTAGTGACATGATGTGAGAAAGATTTAGCTACATGTTGCTGCCTTTGAAGATGGAAGAGGAATCATAAGCCAAGGAATGAGGGTGGTCTACAGAAGCTGGAAAGAGCAAGGAAATGAGTTTTTCTACAGCTCCGAAGAAGGAACACAGCCCTATTATTATCTTCATTTTAACAGATTCATTGCCGACTTCTAAATTCAAGAACTATAAAATAATAAATTTGTGTGGTTTTGAGTCTCAAAATTTATGATAACTTGTCTCAGCAACAGAAAACTAATACAACGTAGAAGATAGACAGAGAACCTTTTATAGATCCAACTATTAGAGAAAATAGGAGTCAAGATCAAGAACAGCAAGCAGACTGTGGCTATGGGAAAGGAAGAAGATGTCTTTATTGTCCTGTTGGTCCAAAGTGCTTCCTATATTCCAGCATGTGATGCCCTGGTAATGCACAGAGGAAGGAAACATGACCTATAACCTTGAAGAACTTATAACCCAGTCAGAGAAAGACCTGATGTCACAGTATGGAAACTGTCCCTTTCCACTGACATCATGCTGACCAAACAAATCTATTCAAATATGTGGAAATTGCCTGGCGCGATGGTGCACGCCTATAATCCCAGCACTGAGGCAGGAGGATGGCGAGTTCAAAATCAGCTGCAGGAAAGGTGAGATGCTAAACAACTGAGTGAGACCCTGTCTCTAAATAAAATACATAATAGGGCTGGGGATGTGGCTCAGCGGCTCAGTGCTCCTGAATTCAATCCCCGGTACCACGCCCCCCCCCAAAAAAAATGTGGTTATCTTTTCACACTTCCTTATCTCTTATTTAAACATTCCTTCTGCTACATGGCATCCACAACCTCCTCACAGTGCTGCACTCCCTGAAATGTGCTCCATTTCCTAAATCCCTTCAGCATACAACAACATGATGGTACAAATTCCAGTTCAGCCATCTAGCTGTGGGCCCGGGTAAGAAGAAATACAACTACAAAAAAGGGGTAATGAACTCTTCCCTTAAGGGCTCTTTTTGAGGATAGATGGGGCAGCAGGTAGAATATTCCAGGTCCCTGCCTATAGGAGAGCTCAAGCCTCTAGAATTCTGTTCCTTCTTCTAACATCTGGCACAAGTGTCAAGGTAAATGATAAAGACTTGTTCTGTACAGAGAAGCAGCAAATGTTTTCCAGTTCTTGTTTTGGAAACTCATTTTTTCAAAGCAGCTTTAACTAACTAAACCTTCTAGAGATTGAATGCTGCTACGGTTCATTCTGTAGTTAAATGAAACTCTGGTACTTCAGCAATGAGCAAACCAGGGCACTTTCACCAAAAGTACAGTTTGCCAGAATGCCTTATAAAAGACCCTTAATATAAACTAACATAACTGAATAGCAAACAGTAACAAATGCAGCTTGGGGGATCCTGAAGTTGTGTTGGAGAACAAAGGGCACTCTCAAAAACAGAGCTGTTTCCAAGTATAGACTTAATGCAATCAAACCTCTCTAGGGATGGGTAAAGCTATTTGACTTTAGGCCCCACACCTATCAAGTCTCCCATTCCACCTAATCAATCAGTCCTGATGTCAATTTCTTAGGAAAACAAACCTGAGCTGGGTGCAGTGGTGCACACCCGTAATCCCAGTGGCTCTGGAGGCTGAGGCAGGAAGATCACAAGTTCAAAGCCAACCTCAGCAACTTAGCGAGACCCTGTCTCAAAATAAAAAATAAAAAGGGCTGGGGATGTAGCTCAGTGGTTAAGCGACCCTGGATTCAATCCCTGGTGCCCCCCACCCAAAAAGAACAAACCTGACCTTGACCTTCTTTATAGTCACTCATTTCATGATTACAGAGGGCTCATGGGTCAAGCATGGTCTCCAGAAGTGAGGATGAATGTGGCACAGAGCCTAGCTTTTAGAAATTTATCTTCTTCACCAACCTATGGCAATTACTTTGAGGAGCAAGTACTACAGGATTTCAAAGGAGAAAGGGAACCATTCAGGAAGCAAGGAAATTTCTAGGAATAGTGGCTTTCAATAAAGGTTGGGTATGACAGATCCCAGGAGACCTGAGGAGACAACCTGCCTCCTTCTACCTCAAAACCATCCGCATCCTGGTGAAGGTCGCACAACAATGTGAAATATACTATTGCCACTGAACAGTACATTAAAGAATGGTTAAAATGGCAAAGTTTATGTCATGTGTATTTTATCACAACGTTAGTGGGGGTGGTGAGGAAAAGCCGGTCTGCAGTCATCCCTTCCTTTACTTCCACATGCACTGGCATCCTATTCCTACCCATCTTGTTAGACCCACCAGTATCCAATCACTCCCCTCTCCCCCATTTCCTTCAACTTCCCTCGCCTGGCAGGTTCCTGCCCTTTAATACAAGGCACCCATAGTCACATCTTGAGTACTTGAGTACTTCTCCCCTGGCTCTGGACAAATTCTCTCCTTGTTCCCCTGACCTAATTCTCAAAATAAAAAATAAGAAGGGCTGAAGATGTGGCTGAGTGGTCAAGCACCTCTGGGTTCAATCCCTAATACCAAAAATAAATAAAGATTTAAAAATAAAAATACATCTAAAGTAGGGAAGAAATGGCATAGTATATGGGCTTTGCTTTCAAAAAAAAAAAAAAATCAACAAATAAAAACAATGGGTAAAGAAAATGTGACGAGAGCCTAACTATTAAGATATAAGTAGTATGTGCAGGCTCCCTGCATTATTGACTTTGCATTTTTTGCCTGCATTTAAAAGAATACGGAGATAGTAGTATGAATTAGACATTATTACACTATGTGCATATGCTTACATGATCTGTGTAACTATATCATGTACAACCAGACGAATGGGAAGTTATACTCCATTTATATGTGATATATCAAAATGCATTCTACTATCATGTATAACTAATTAGAACAAATTAATATTAATATATAATATTAATATAACATGCTAATATTATTGGTATAATATTAATATAAGTTTTTAAAATATGGGCTGCAGTTGTATCTCAGGGATAGAGCTCTTGCCTAGCATGTGTGAGGCACTGGGTCCAATCCTCAGCACCACATAAAATAAATTTTAAAGAGGTACAACAAAATACAATAACATTTTTTTCAATTAAAAAAAAATTGGGGGGCTGGGGGTGTGGCTCAAGCGGTAGCGCGCTCACCTGGCATGCGTGCGGCCCGGGTTCGATCCTCAGCACCACATACAAACAAAGATGTTGTGTCCGCCGAGAATTAAAATAAATAAATAAATATTAAAAAAAAAAAAAAATTGGGGCTAGGGTTATGGCTCAGCAGTAGAGTGCTCGCCTCACTGCGCAAGGCCCTGAGTTCGGTCCTCAGCACCACATAAAAATAAATAAAGGTACTGTGTCCAACTACAACTAAAAAAAAATGAATGAATGAATAAACAAATAAATAAATAAAATTACACACACACCATGGAAGCTCTTGGTCTCCAAACTCAGATTGGGAGTAAGGGGCCTTCTTCTGCCAGCTCACCGTTCCCCCTCAAGCCTCTCACCGTGTTCAGGCTTTTTCTTTTATCTTGGGAACTTTACCACTGAGCTATATTCCTAGTCCTTTCTATTTTTCATTTTGAGATAGGGTCATGCTAAGTTTCTGAGACTGCCCTGGAACTTGCAATCCTTCTGCCTCAGCCTCCAAAGTAGCTGGGATTACCAGTTCTTGGTGCTGGCTAATTGTATCCAGGGTCTTTTACAATCCTATATGACTGAGACAAAGTCAACCTCTGACCCCAATGTGCTATCATCACCATGTAGAACATCTTCCTCTCCTAGATTCTTGCTTCAATTTCATTCTGTCTACCTGGCATACTGTTCATAACCTCTTGGCTCAGGTAAAATGCCTCCTTCTCTACAGCCATCCTGAGCTCCTCTCCCAACCAGAGGCTAAGCTGCCAAATCTTCAGCTGATCCTAAATCACCTATCCTCAAGTGCTGGAATTATGTACTCCTTTCTATTCCTCTAGTTATTGAGGAACTTGAGTTCCTTAAAGGCACAGTCCTGGCCACAGTAGACAGGCCATAAGTGATTAAAAAGGAGAGCAATAAGGCAGGCAGTCACAGTATTTTTGGAGAATTTAAGTTGTTTAAGCCAGCCAGCACATGCTGGAGTAGATGGATGACTTCGCCATCAGGCTAAAACTGAGAAGTTCACACAGAAAGCAAAAGGAACCAGGAAGGCTTGTGAGCAGAGGACTGAAGAGAGGCTTGTTGGAAACATCCTTTGCCTGCAGATTTCCATGTGGAAGGATTCCTGGTTTCTCTCACTGCCTTGAATGTGTTAAGTATGCACCACCACTTAGCCAGGATCTGTCTTTTGCAGAAAAGAGTGTTCTAGTCTTACTCTTATGATGTGGACGCTGACTGGAAAATACTTTTCCCCAGGAGGAGCCTGTGGTTATCAGGACTGCCTATGACTAGGTAGATCATCCATCAAATTGAGATTAATGAGTAGAAGGGTCATTTGGCCATGGGTTAAAAGTCATTTTGTTCAATCATGTTAATTGTTAATATGATAACATACAAAGCTCCATATGCCTGATTCTTCTATCACTTAACTGATTTAAAATTGGGGAGGAAAAGAGATGAATATCGTGGTATTTTTTATTGCTTCTTTGCATGCTTTAAAAAAAAATAACAGAAAAATGTGACGCTAAAAAAATTAAATTAAGGGGGCTGGTGTTATGGCTTAGCAGTAGAGTGCTTGCCTAGCACATGCAAGGCCCTGGGTTTTATCCTTAGCACATGAAAATAAATAAATAAATAAATAAAGGTATTGTGTCCAACTACAACTAAAAATTAAATATTTTTTTTAAAATTAATTTAACAGTAAAGCATAGACTGAACAATGCATATGAAGTATTTAGTATATAATTAGTCTTTGCTAATTCTTAGTTGCTTTCTGATCACGATGGAAACCAGAGGATGCTAGAAAAGCACGACAGGGTGAATTGTGGCACCACAGAAGAACATGGAGGCTTGAGGGCTTGTGACCAAGAATGGCCAGATGGCAGTACAAGTCTAAGAACTCCAGCTTAGAAAAGCTAAAATCCCTGTCTCACAGATGCTCTCATAAGAGGCAATGAGAGCAGCAACCAGAGGCAATGAGAAGGAAACACAGTGGTTATTCGCTCATTAGCCTGCAACCACCATGAGATGAATGGTGGAACATTCAAATGGTAAAAGGAAGACTACAGAAACAGCCCTGAGACTCAGAGAACTCAAAGAGAAGAATTTGAGAATTAAAGACAAGGGGAGCTGGACACAGTGGTGCACATCTGTAATCCCAGCAGCTCGGGAGGCTGAGGCAGGAGGATCAAGAGTTCAAAGCCAGCCTCATCAAAAAAGAGGTGCTAAGCAACTCAGTGAGACCTAGTCTTTAAATAAGATACAAAATAGACCTAGTCTTTAAATAAAATACAAAATAGGGCTCAGTGGTTGAGTACCCCTGAATTCAATCCCCAGTACCAAAAAATAAATAAAAATTAAAGACAAGGGGAAAAAATAACCATAAAAAGGGACTACAGGCAATACTAAGAAAATATGGATACGAAATGAGTGTTACTAGTTCATCCAAAACAGATACAAAACAAATATTTCAAATGTTAATAATTATACATGAATGATGAGTGAGCATGGGAACTCATGATGGCATTCTATTTCCATGTACTTTAGAAATTTTTCAATAAAAACTATTTTGTTTTATTTTTAAACCCAGGGGCACTTTACCACTGAGCCACACCCCCAGCCCTTTTTTAAGAGAGGATCTCGCTAAGTTGCTTAGGGCCTAAGTTCCTGCCTCAGCCTCTCAAGTAGCTGGGATTACAGGCATGCACCATGGTACCCAAAATAAAACACTTTGAAGAGATAAATTTTTAAAAAGTAAAAAAGGGACCAGAGGTGTAGCTCAGCGATAGGATATGTACTTAAAAGTACATAAGGCTCTGGGTTTGATACCAAGCACCTAAGAAAAAAAAAAGTAAAGGTACAAGAACAAAGAATTACAAGGACCTTCTGCATCAGCTTCTACTATGTGCCACTCCACACAAGCAGAAGCTTGGTCCACACAAACTGTGAAGCCATGCAGTAAGAGCAGGTCACTTGGGTGGCAGGAGTCCAGTTGTACCTAACACAGCTCTGAATCCCTCTCAGCATGGAACCATTTTGCACAAAACGAACAAGAAAAAGCTTCTATTGACAGTGTGATCTAGGATGAAGGGTGAACAAACATGTTCACATTTACAGTTTTGGGAAAGTATCCTGATATCTAAAATGATCCCCTATCAATGATTTGCTGGGCCTCCCCAGGAAAATCAGGCTGAGAAATATACCCTTGAATTTTAGAGTAAAAGGGCCATCTAATCCTAAACCCCCAAGCATCTGGGCTATAATGGCTACCATTCTAACCCTGTACTTCTAAGGCAAGGAGTGTCAGAGGAAGGGGTCCCACCCAACACTGGAGTACATTCAACTGGGCTAAGGATCTGCCAGTCACTGAAACTGCTAAGATACAATGCTCTGGATCAACAGTAGAAAATTATTAATTCCCAGTAAAGAACAAGCTTGAAAAGAATGAATGTCACCTGGCTTTTTATCTGACACAATAATGCATGCTGGAGGCATTGACAGGGGGTTTCTCCTGCTCTCCTGGACTCCTGCAGCACCTTCATCCCACAGGCCCACCTCCCCTCCACAGGTTGTCTTCCAGGGTAGCTGACTCCCAAACCATTGTCCACAGACATACCTCTGCCAGCTCCCGTTCACTGATACTTCTGGGGGCACTGCCTTTCTTCCTGATGCATGGCTCTCCCATGGTGACTCTGCCATCCCCTTTGGCATAGCTATGCACAGTGAGAACTCCTGTTTGCCCTTGAGCTTGACAGGAGAGTGGCTCACTGGTTTCTGAATCAGAAGAAAGAGAATCCCGAGAAGAACTGGATCCCAGGCTAGAAAATGATTTCTTTTTGGAACCAGAGAAGATAAGGCGTCCTCCCATAGAAGCAGGGTTCACAGAAAGATCCAGAGCAGCTGCCTCTTGTTCCTCCTCATCATCCTCCTCTTCTAGCTTGACGTTTTTGAGCTCTTCAAATTTAACATCAGTGGAGTCAGAGTAATCTGAAACATACACAGACATTAGAAAAGCCAGGTTCCTCCTGAACATGTGAACTTCATGAAGATAATGACAAAACACAAGGAGCACGGGCTGGAAGTAAGACCTGGCTTCAAATTCTGGCTGTCAATTACAGGGTCCTTGTGTGATCTGGGCTAACACGTCAGCCACACGGGCCTTCATTTCTTCCTCTAATTTATCATGTGAGGATACTACCACTTATCTTCAGACCTCCTAACTGTAACTGCTGGTAACAGCCTTCACAGAGAGCACTCAGCAAGCAGCTCTGCCTCTTCCTCACAGTCCTGCAAGAGATGGAAGCCTAAGCTCAGCAGAGGATCCAGATACCCCAGCCAGAAGAATTGCTGAAGAGAAGCCAACCCAGCCTCAGGTTTGAGTATACAGGACTATCTGACTGTCAGCAGACACACCATGGCATCATGAACAGATTTCTTCAAGCCTGACCAAGACTGACACAAGCCTCTCACTAACAATTCTAACCTCATGAACACCTGCTGACTGCTCTGAAGCACTACTGACCACACCATTCTCATACAAATGGACCCTCAAGCCCCCAAGTAAACAAACTCTAAAATGGCAGGCACCCTAAACTTGATCATTACATACACACAAATTAAATTACCACACTGTACCCCATAAACACGTACAACTATATGTCAATTAAATATTTTTAAAAATAAGCCAGGCATGATGACAGCTACTTGCAAGGCTGAGACCAGGGGATCCTAAATTTGAGACCAGCCTGGGCAACTTGGCAAGACCTTATTTCAAAATTTTAAAAAAAGATGCTGGATATAATGGTACACACCTATAAATCCAGCTGCTCAGGAATCTGAGGCAGGAGGATTGCAAGGTTGAGAACAACCTCAGCCTCACTGCAAAACCCTTGAGCAACTTAACAAAGCCCTGTCTCAAAGTAAAAAATAAGGACTGGGCCGGGCACAGTTGCACACACCTGTATTCCCAGAGGGCTCGGGAGGCTGAGGCAGGAGGATTGCAAGTTCAAAGCCAGCCTCAGCAAAAGCGAGGCACTAAACAACTCAGTAAGACTTTGTCTCTAAATAAAATACAAAATAGGGCTGGGGATGTGGCTCAGTGGTCAAGTGCCCCTGAGTTCAATCCCTGGTACTCCTAAAAATAAATAAATAAATAAGGACAGGGGATTTAGCTCAGTGGTAAAGTGTCCCAGGTTCAATGAGTAAGATCAAAAACTACACAAAAAATGGGGCTGGGATATAGCTCAGTTGGTAGAGTATTTGCCTAGCACAGATAAGGCCCTGGGTTCAATCCCTAGCACCACCAAAAAATAAAAATAAAAGAACAAACATAGGGCTGGGATGGTGGCTCAGCAGGAGAGTGCTCACGGAGCACAGGCGGGACCCGGGTTCAATCCTCAGCACCACATAAAAAAATAAAGACATTGTGTTGTGTCCATCTACACCTAAATAAATATTTTTAAAAAATAAATAAACAAAAGAGCTAAGTACACAGCTTAGTGATAGAGTACCCCTGGGTTCAATCCTCAGCACTGTAAACAAAATAAATAAATAAAAGTAACGAGCAGGGTATAGTGGCATATGCCTGTAATCCCAGCTACTTCCAAGGCTGAGGCAAGAGCACTCCAAGTTCAAGGTGAGCCTCAGTCACTAAGCAAAGCCCTAAGCAATTTAGTGAGACCCTGTCACAAAATAAAAAATAGGAAGGACTAGGTACGTGGCTCAGTGGTTGATCACCCCTGGGTTTAATCCCCAAAACCAAAAAATGAAAAGGTAAAATAAAATGGCAGTCCACGCTTACATCATCTCATCCCTCTTCTCCAGTCTCTTCTCCTGGTCACGTAACTGTCTTCCTCTAAACAGACCACTCCTAATAGTCTATTTAGAGGAAAACCCCACCAGCTTCCCAAGACATGGTATTGCTTCCTGTCTTCATGGCTTGCCCAGCATCTCTGGCGTGCCTTGCCACACCTGCCCATCTTACTTCATCAGTCACCTTCATCAAATGTTTCAGTTTCCCTCACTCCTCACCAGGTGGGAAACAGGCCTTTCCCCTCCATGCCTGTTCCACCCTGCATATCCCTAAAGCACTTCTCATAGTCCAACTACAGGTCCTCACAGATCGTACTCTCTCCTTTTTTATTTCTGATCCTGCGCTCAATACGCACGGCATACAGGACAGACAAGGGCTGCGAAAAATGCACCATGTTCTACTCACCTGGGAAGGGCAGGCTATCCTCAACTTGCCGCACAGAGCTGTGGGTGGGCCTCACAGGAGCAAGGGTGGCCTGACATTCTGTCATTTCATACTGTCCCGAACTCAGTTCCTCCTTGGGGAAGAGCTCACTCTGACTTACTTCCTGTGGTAATTCAAGACAAACCCGGTGCCTCTTTGTCCCTATACGGTGCTTGGCCAGACTGTAAAGAGAACAAACCTTCTAGAGTCCACATATGAAATCACCAAATACATTCAACCTTGTGCAAATACAACCCAAAATAAATGCCCAGGGCCTGTCAGTACTGGTTCAAAACTCGGGACCACCTCTTGTGTGATCTGAACCAAAAGACTTGACCTCTCTGAACTTAGTCCATCATCTGGAAAGTACAGATATCCCAACCCACCTCACAGATTTGGGGTGAAGATTGAGAAAAGGTTCATAGAGCACCACAGCAGAGTGCCTAGCCTTTATTAAGTACCCCATAAATGTCCCTCTGGTCTTTCCCACATGAAATGGGAAAAACTCTTCTCAGAGCACTGGCTCAGATCCTGACAACACCAGCAAACTTATCTTCCTACTGCCACTGCCCCAGAAAGTCTTGATCCCACCATCACATTCTCCTTTTCAACAAACATTCTGGGGGATGCAGCTCAGTGATAAAGCACCCATGGGTTCAGCCCCCAGTATCACAAAAATAAAACAGAATAAAAAACAGAAAACACTCTGATAGGAAAACTAACTTTTTTGGCACAAGGGAGCCCTACCCCTTGCTCCAGCCAACTACAGGTTTATTATCTTCATTGCTGGGTAAGAGCCACAAGGAAGTGCTGAATGCTCCAGCTCTGAGGGTTTTGGAACTTTACTAAGAAGAAAATTCCCTCAGCTGTGGCTCAAACACCCCACTTAGTCACAGCCTTTCCACAGGTTGTGAGAGCTGCCCAGAATCCCATCCTCAACAGTCAGGTCCAAATGGCTACCAGTTACCTTCTCTTTAGGTCTCCCTCCTCTCCATCTTCAACTCCTTCCATGTCCTCCTCTGGGCATTCCTCCTCATTCCCAGCTCCTGGGGGAAGTTCACTCTCCTTGAGAAATTCTGCTGCTTCTGGTGTAGGCACGGTATGGTCAATAATTGTGCTGTCCTTCCCAGCTTTCCAAAGTTTGTATCTTTCTGGCTGGAACTTCCTCACAAACACATCCATGGAGATCTTCACCATATCCTTTCTGCAGGAGCACTGTCACAAGTAGCGAGCAAGTGAAGCACACCTTATCTGTTTCTGCCTCACCTCCACATCCCATCTCCTCCCTCCATGTGGAAAAAAGCATGAGACATTTTAAAACCAAACTGTTCTAGTTCACAGGCCAAGGGCACATTGCTCTTACAGAAACTTCAAACACGAGGGAAGCAAAAAGAGGTCAGAGAGTGCTGGCACAGTAGTGAGTCTACCTGGGCACTTATGAGAGTGCACAGAGGATGGGCAGTGACGTGGCTCTGTACCTAGGTCCTGAGATGGTCAACAACCGCATGCCTATGGATATCTATCCAAGTCAAGACTACACAAGCAAGCCTAGTACTCTGAGGCACGGCACAGCTTGTTGCTTGCCTATAACAAAAGTAAATGCCTAAGACTTTTTCAAAAGAGAAATCTCAGAATGGTCACAGCAAGAAATATTGATAATGTGGGGTATAGTTTTAATTCTAAATGGACTTAAGTGCGGAATCTCACTTTTTACTTTCCAAAGCTAAATATATTTTTAAAAATTCTTTATGAACACAAAAAGCTGTCATTTTTACACATTTCCAGCCAGTCTTTCTGAATTTCAGCACTTTAAAGAAATATTCTGGGTCTAGGGTTGTGGCTCAGTGGTAGAGCACTTGCCTCAAATGTGTAAGGCACTGGGTTCAATTCTCAGCACCACATATAAATAAATGAATAAAGTTCATCAACAACTTAAAAAACTATTTAAAATATAAAAAAAAAAAAAAAAAAAAGAAAGAAAGAAATATTCTGACACTAACAACAATTTACTCAACCAGATATTTTTAGTCAGTATAATAGACATCAAGAGGGCTCACCAGCACGGCCTGTTTGCCATACTCAATCCAACGCCGGGTAGCAAAATTGGTAGACTCTGCACAGTTGAAGCCATGATTAAAGCCGGCATGGTAACCATAAGGGAAAGTGATCATGAACTCTCCAGCTTCTTGAGTCACCTAAAGAAGAGAAGACTTAGGGCTGGGGATGTTGCTCAAGCGGTAGCGCGCTCGCCTGTCATACACCGGGTGCTGAGTTTGATCCTCAAAACCACATAAAAATAAAGATATTGTGTCCACCTCAAACTAAAAAATAAATATTAAAAAAAAAGAAGAAGAAGAGAAGACTTAAAGCAGCTGCCACACATGGCAGAGACTATAAAATGGGACTCCTGGGCTCTGGTTCAGCCACCAATTAGCTGAGCAACCACAGATAAGTCATATACTACTGGGGTCTTCTGTCTTGTATAAAATGAAAAGCCTTAAGATACTACATGCATATCATGACAATAATTAACCCTTCCTCCAAGTTCAGCACTGTCTAGGTGACCTGCTCCTCCCATGGCCCACTAGTCCCCTCTTTGGCATCAAAATCCCACCCTAAATCAAAGTGATGGTGACAAACCAGAATAAAATTCTGTGAAACAAAGACCAAAAATGGTTGTCTCTATGTAAGCCTAAGGACTTCCGTATGTAATATCAGCTCACCTTGTCAAAAGGAATGCCATATTTCTTCAGCATTAAAGGGGAAATCAGGGTCATCTTATGGCGGAGAAAAGCCTCACAGCTTTGAGCACTTCCTGGGAAAAAGCCTGTTTAAATGCACAATGGGTCTGAGTTTATTCCTTTCTCCACACTAGCTGTATAATCCTGGAGTCACTTCATACCTGTAAATCTCTTCTGAACGAAATCTTTCTATCTCTGGGCAGACTCCTAAGATTCTACAGTGCACCTCTCCAGATAGAGTACTACATGGGTAATCAAACTTGTTTGGGTGACTGACAACACCCAACAACAGCTGCCTCTGTTCTTAACAGCACTTTGAAACTTTTTAGAACTTTCTCCAGTACTGAAAGATTGAGACTGCACTCTTTTGTCAAAAGTAACACATCTATAGCATAATCTACCCTGGCTTTCTTGAAATAAGATTCTCTAGAGGTACAAATCTAATCCACATAAAGATCAAACTACGAAATAACTTGATTTTTACTTTAACAGTTTGGGTTTTAGCAGAAGAACCAGAATCAAAATGATTTGTATACTTTCCTGGTTACAGAAACCAGTGCTTGGAGGAACTGAGACAAAGACCATCAAAGGAAGGACTAAAAGTTACCTTTTTGGATACAGTTGAGCCCATTCCCTCCCTGTAAATCTGTGAAAGGCCACACAATATCTTATCACAGAAAATGAACTTTTGAGAGCTAGACACAGCTCACAGAAGGGAGGAGACAATACCTTTGGCGAGGCGCTCCAATCGTTTTCCATGCTCAGGTGGAACAGAGTACCTGAAAACATATGAGAGCATCAGACACGGAGCAAAGGACAGGAACAGGAGCCAAAGGGCTTGTCCCACTAGAAAAACACACTGAAGCCAGTAGAGAGAACGCTGAAGTTTCCCAGCACAAAAAAATGACAAATGTTTGAGGTGGTGAATATGCCAGTTCACTGATCTGACTTTAACACATTGCATAATACATGGTCTGGAATAGCAGCACACTGTAGCCCATAAAAAAATGTACAGTTATGTATTGACTAAAAATAATAATACAAGCTGGGAGTGGTGGCTCACACCCACAATCCTAGCAATTTAGGAGACTGAAGCAGGAGGATCACAAGTTCAAAGCCAGCCTCAGCAATTTAGAGAGACACTTAGCAACTTGGTGAAACCTTGTCTCAAAATAAAAATCAAAAGGTCTTGGATATTAAAAGGGCTCAGTGGTAAAGGGCCCCTGGGTTCAATCCCCAGTACCCAAAAAATAAATAACTTAAAAAATGAAATTAACAATACAAACCAGGTGCAATGGCACACACCTGTAATCCCAGTGACTCAGGAGACTGAGGCAGGATTGCAAGTTGGAGGCCAGACTGGGCAACTTAGTGAGACCCTGTCTCAAGATAAAAATAAAAAGGGCTGAGGATATAGCTTAGTGATAGAGCATCCCTGGGTCTAATCCCCAGTACCACCAAAAAAAAAAAAAAAAAAAATTTTTTTTTTTTTTTTAAGAGAGAGAGAGAATTTTTAATATTTATTTTTTAGTTTTCAGCGGACACAACATCTTTGTATGTGGTGCTGAGGATCGAACCCGGGACGCACGCATGCCAGGCGAGCGCGCTACCACTTGAGCCACATCCCCAGCCCCCCCAAAAAAACACTTTTTAAAGTTGCTAAGCACTACAAAGAATCTGGAGAAGCTAAGTATTAGACTCCTGGAGCAGAAGAATATAGAGCCTACACAGGAATGTAACTGAATTTATTTCTTCTATATTCACCCACTTAATAAAACATCTATTGGAGCTGGGGTTGTAGCTCAGCAGTAAAGTGCTCGCCTAACACATATAAGGCCCTAGGTTCAATCCTCAGCACCACATATAAATAAATAAAATAAAGGTATTATGTCCAACTACAAATAAAAGATAGATATTTAAAAAATAAAAATAAAACACCTATTGAATATGCACCATGAACTAGGATTTATGGTACAAAAAGTTATGTTGTTCATGCAATAA
Organism: Marmota flaviventris; assembly: GCF_047511675.1. Taxonomy (NCBI): domain Eukaryota; kingdom Metazoa; phylum Chordata; class Mammalia; order Rodentia; family Sciuridae; genus Marmota; species Marmota flaviventris. Next base: position 33,478,677 of record NC_092507.1, on the reverse strand, counting down.
AATTTTTTAAAAGAGGAAAAAAAGGTGGCATTACATAATCTCAGTGTTTTTTAAAATGCTCCCAGGAATAAAAGGCCTAATTAGAAGAGGTTAGAGAAAAAAATGGGAAGCAGGGTAGAGATGGATTAGAAACCTAGAAATTTGGTCTGGGATCTGCTGATGATTCCATTTTCCCTTCATCTGCATAAAAGCTATACTGATTACCCAATAATTAATCACTCCTCCCCTTGGTAGGGTGTCTAGACATCACAGTAACTGTTCTCCATTTAAAAAAAAAAAAAGAGGGCTGGGGATGTGGCTCAAGCAGTAGCGCGTGAGCGGCCCGGGTTCGATCCTCAGCACCACATACAAACAAAGGTGTTGTGTCCGCCGAAAGCTAAAAAATAAATATTAAAAATTAAAAAAAAGAAAAGAAAAAGAAAAAAGAGAACATCTGAGACTATTTAAAACTTTTGCACAACTGTTAAACATATTCTGAAACTCACAGTAACCTTATTATAATCTACCCTAAAGCAGCAGTGTGCACTGTGGTTCTAGTACTGGGGAAACTGAATACAGAGAATCACTTGAGCCCAGGAATTCAAGGCCAGCCTGAGCAACTCAGTGAAACTCAACTCAAAATAAAATAAAAAGGGCTGGGGATATAGCTAAGTGGGAGAGCACTTGTATATGCACAAGGCCCTGGGTTTGATTTCCCACTATCAAAACAAAAAAAAAGAGGAAAATTAAGTATATTCCACATAAACAACAAAAATGACCCCTCTTAAATAAAATAGCCTCCTTATGAATCAAAACAGAGGAGAAAAGTTAAGAAAATATCACCAAAAGGACTTTGACTTTAGGAGCTATCAGGCAACCTCACACAGAATTTTCTAGAGCTCCCACTTCAAATGATCTATCCAATGTATCAATAACTGTAAAATCTCTTGATTGAAGAATGATAATCCAATATCAGGAAATTTTAGAGTCAACATTTACAGATTTTTGCATATTTTCCAATCCTAGCCATCTAGAAGAAAGGCAGTACACAGTGGGTGGGGGATGAGGGGGAGCACTAGGGATTGAGCTGAGAGCTTTGTACTTGCCAGGCAAATGCTATGCCACTAGACAACATCCCCAGTCCACCAAATATTTTTTTAATGAGGTAAAGAATTCTTTCTATCATCTGAAGGAATAATTCCAGTTTTGAAGTCTGTCTCTCAGAAGGTCAGGCACAGAGCTGACCTTCTCAGCTACTCAGGAGGCTGAAGCAGGAGGATCTCAAGTTTGAGTTCAGCTTGGACAACACAGCAAAACCTAGTCTCCAAATTTAAAAAGAGGCTAGGAATATATCTCAGTGGTATAGCTCAGTGGTAGAACACCCTGGGTTCAATGCCCATTACCACAAAAAATAAATAAACAGAAACAAAGAAATGTCACAGGCCCATTCAGAAGAAGTTATAAAGAGTGGGATTGCCTGGAACAGTTCCATGACTTTCAGTAACAGACTAAACTATGCTTTCCTAAGATGGTGTTGAGTCATGTGTTCTCTAAAGCCTCATTTCTCAACAGATAATCTGGCTCCAACAGTATCTGATCACCTCAAAGTGTGTCTCAAATGTAGAATGTCATCTCCACCCCAAGCCTGCTGCACCAGAATCCACATTTCAACCTGCTCCAGAGGTTTCCAGTGGACATTAAAGGTGAGAAAACCTGTACCAACTATGGGCTGACTTTACCAGGACTTTGGCTCTCCGAAGTGCAGGTAATTGATGCTGTACAGGTCCATGTCTTCTGTATGCCAGGCAAAGGAAGTCTTCCACATGCCGAAGTACAGGTATGGGGTGTTCACACCCTCAATGGTGATCCCACTCTCCTTTTCAACCAAATCCAAAATGGTCTTCAGCCGGCCAATGTTCCACTCATCAACATGCTGCCAAAGAAATGACAGTCCACAGTAAATTATACTTGAATATAAAATGAAGTTATGAATCTACAAACCACAGAGAAGGCTTCAGGAGAGCCTATCATCTCTGATCAACCCATAAAATAATGTCAAAACCACAGGCCAGTCACAGGGGTGTATACGTGACTTGGGAGACTGAGATAGGAGGGTGATAAAAGGAGGCCAGCCTGGGCAACTTAGAGAGACTGTATCTCGAAATAAAAAATAAAAAGGACTGGGCCTGGGTGTAGTGGTACACACTTGTAATTCCAGCAGATTGGGAGGCTGAGGCAGGAGGACCGCAAGTTCAAAGCTAACCTCAGCAACTTAGCTAGGTCCGGAGAACTTATTGAGACCTTATCTCAAAATAAAAAATAAAAATAAAAAGGGGGGGCTGGGGATGTGGCTCAAGCGGTAGCGCGCTCGCCTGGCATGCGTGTGGCCCCGGTTCGATCCTCAGCACCACATACAAACAAAGATGTTGTGTCCGCCAAAAACTAACAAAATAAAATAAATATTAAAAAATAAATAAATAAATAAATAAATAAAAAGGGCTGGGGATGTGGCTCAGTCATTAAGTGCCTATGGGTTCAATCCCCAGTACCAAAACAAAACAACAAAAATGAATCCCTCACTTTTTTTTTTTTAATATTTACTTTTTAGTTGTAGTTGGACACAATACCTTTAGGACCTCGCACATGCAAGGCGAATACTCACAATCCCAGCCCCCCCTCACTTTCACAGTTACTACTGGAACTGACACCATCATGCCTCCAAAGGGATTTAAGCAATATAATATAGGAAAGATGTTTAAGGAGGTGACAGTTACCTGATCTAAACCCCAGGAAGAAGAGTTTTAACAAAAGATAAAGAAACTTAGGTCAGGGGCTGGGGATTTGGCTCAAGCGGTAGTGCGCTCGCCTGGCATGCGAGCGGCCCAGGTTCAATCCTCAGCACCAAACAAAGATGTTGTGTCCGCCAAAAAATAAAACATTAAAAAACTCTCTCTCTCTCTTAAAAAAAAAATTAAAATTAAAAAAAAAAAAGAAACTTAGGTCAAATTGGGAAAAACAAAGAAAAATGGGAATTAACTATAGTAACTCATGCTTCTTTTAGCTTCAATTTCCACTGGGCAGAGTCTTCATAAAATGTCTACATTGTCCTTTCCCCGAGTTGTACTCAGCCAGAAGCCCCCCTCCTAAAACCAAGTTCCCAATTTTTGTGCCCTGCTTTTGTACTTCCCAAAATCTGCAGGCATCAATCCACCATTCATGCCTACAGGCTTGACTCCCCATCACCCCACAATATTACTGTCAACAAACTTAGAATTCACTTTTTAGGGGCTGGGGATGTGACTCAAGCGGTAGTGTGCTCGCCTGGCATGCGTGAGGCCTGGGTTCGATCCTCAGCACCACACACAAACAAAGATGTTGTGTCCGCCGAAAACTAAAAAAAAAAATTTCTCTCTCTCTCTCTCTTTAAAAAAAAAAAAAGAATTCACTTTTTAAATACTTTCCTTTTGATAATTTACAAAAATGTTAAAATCTAAGCAATAATACCTAAAACACCTAATTTTTTTCTAATCATCCAAAGGCAGGTTCAAATAGTCCCTCTTCTACCATATCAAAACAATTCTTATTTGAAAATTGGGATCCCCCTGACTCAGCCTCCAAAGTCACTGGGATTACAGACATGCACCAAGGTGCCTGGCACCAAAGCAGTTCTTCATGCAAAAAAAACCAAATACTTCAAGCCAATGTTAAATAGTTAAAATAGCTTTTGCTACAGAATTCTGTTTAAGGGTTTTTAAAATCTAAATAGATTTCTCTTCTTAAATATATACCCCTTTCATTAGTCAGTGATCTTTTTTCTGCAGAAACCACACAGCTCCTCCCCCATCATTTCATTTTCTCTGAACCATCCCACCCTTTCAAGAACTCATCATCTACCACCCACAGACTATGCTAACAGCCCTTGAAAAGAACACCACATCATCTAATTCACATGCAGAGTGGGAGAAATAAAGTTCAGTCACATGCAAAAAAATGCTAACAACTAAGGGAACTCAGCATATCAGTTGGTGGTACATCATTCATTTGTTCTTCCACCCATTCACCAACTCACTTTTAGAAGCCTACTAAGTGCTGGGCAGGAAAAAAAAAAAAAAGGTATTATGTTACAAAATTTCAAATATTCTGCACAAAGGGCTTCCAAGGAGCCTCACCTTTTCATAGAGAGTACCATTCACATCTGCGCCATAAATTGGAGGGTTGAATGTGAGATTTTTCCAGTATTTCCGCTCAAGCTCTTCAAACTCACTATACCGTGGGGTACAGTACCTTCCAAAGTTTAAAAAAATAATAATAATAATTGTTAGCCACTTACTGTCACTAAATTTATTAGGCATTATGAACAGTGTAAGACACAATTCCCTGAATTCCCTATTTCCAGAACAGCAAGACATTTCAAATGAACAAGACACAATCTTGGCATTCAAGGTTATAATGTACAGTAACTCCCCTCAATATTCCTTCCATGAACTGGGCCCACAGAAACTGGGAAAAGAAGGTCACTAAAGCAGTGACATGAATCCATCTTCTTTTACAACATAATAACTTTCACTGAAGAGAGGCTACTTAAACTACACCCTGCTTGATTCAGGAGTAGCTTAGCCAGTGAGGAAAAAGGACTTAAAAACTATAAAGAACCACAGAGCACACACCCATTAATCTCAGCAACTTGGGAGGCTGAGGCAAGAGGCTCTCAAGTTTGAGGCCAGCCTCAGCAACTGAGGGAGGTCATAAGCAACCTAGCAAGATCTTGTCACAAAATTAAAAATAGAAAGGACTGGGGATATAGCTCAGTGACAGAGCACTTGCTTAGTATGCACGAGGCCCTGGGTTCAATTCCCAGTACTGTAAAAAAATAATAATGAAAAAGTTATTAAGTGGCAATTTAAAAAGAATAATACACCAGCCTTACAAACATAAAAAGTGGGAAAAGTAATGTACTAAAATGGAAAAAATATTAGTAAGATATAATAATTGTATAAAGATTAGACCTGAAGCCCAAAATGAAATTTTATGGGGGATAAAAGGAATGAGTGAAAACAAATCTTCCTTTACTGCCTTTCATTTCAATGTTAACCTAATGAATAATACATTTTAGAAAAATTTATGTGTTTAACAAATCCTTTGCCTTCTAATGATCTGTTTTTATAAGATGTTTTCTTAAAGCTGGCTAGACATAAAAATAGAAATTGGGGGTAAAAAATCTTGTCTCATAAGGCTGGGGTTGTGGCTCAGTGGTAAAGTACTTGCCTAGCATGTATAACACACTGCCTTTGATCCTCAGCACCACATAAAAATAAATAAAATAAAGGTATTGTGTCCATCTACAACTAAAAATATTTTTTTAAAAAATCTTCTTGTCATATATAAGGGTAGGGGCTGGCAGTCTAGCATGCTAATAGAGCACTTGGCTAGTGAGGCCCTGAGTTCAATTCCCAGCACTGCAGAGTAGAAACAGAGTTGTTTATAAGGAAAAGAAACGCTGAACACAGTGATCTATGTTTGTAATCTCAGCAACGGAAGAACTTTAGGCAGGAGGATTACATGTTCCACACTAGCCTGGGTAATTTATCAAGATCATATCTCTAAATAAAAATATAAAGGGCTGAGGATGTAGTTCAAGGTAAAGAAATGCTGGATTCAATCCCTAGTACTGAAGAAAAAAAAAAAGCAAAGGAAAAGAAGTATATTGAAAGAAAAAAGCCTAGCATATATTGACAAGAAGACATAGGACGCTAAAGACCCTGGTAGAACCCTGCATAAGAAACAGAAAGCTGCTAAGTTTGGCCCCACAAACACAGCTAAAATCAGGATCAACTATGACACAGACTTGCATCTGCAAAGCTTATCACACTTCTTCAATAAGCTTTTACATAAGTTCTCTCATTGGCCAACAGGCTGGCTGGCAATGTAGATGTTTTAAGCTTTGTCAATAAAACTGTTAAGACCTCAATTAGAATCCACAAACCAGTAGAGTGCTTGCCTTGCATGCAGGAGGCCCTGAGTTCAATCCCCAGTACCAAAAAAAAAAAAAAAAAAAAAGTATTGACAAGCCAAATGAAAAGAGAGCAAAGTATAGAAATAGAAAGAGCAAGACCTGCTATGAGAGAAAGAGGAGATTAAAAAAAAACATGAAAGGCTGTTTCTAGAAGTGAGGACTATGAAACAAAAAACTTAGCTCTGGACTTAATCTCAGCAAAGGCATTTGTCAGTCAAGCTGAAATTAAGACATGAGTAAATCAGAAGGCTCAGGAAATAAAGCAAGAGGAAGGAGAAGGAATCTCTTGTGGAAATCCAAGGTTGGGGAGCAAAGTGAGAAGATAACAGAAGAAGGATTAAGAAATAGTCACAGCCAATTGAGGGAAACACAAAGTATATTTTCTGTGATTATGACACAAGATGACAGCTAAATGTTAAAAACAGAGAGAAAAGCAACTAAAAACAATAGGACTAAACAAACACGTTTTCAGACAAGAATGAGCAGATGAAGAAGAGTTACATGACAGAAAATAAGGTTAGTAATTATTCACATTCTGTTACTGTCAAAACAGAAATCAGATAGCAGCTAACAGGTAGTGAAGAGCCTGCCCATATCTAAAGACAGAAGATACCACAATGAACTGAAATGACTAAAGCCACTTTTTGATAACAGGTGGCATCAATATACCTCTCAAAAAAAAAACCCACCTTTCAAATCACCTCTAACTTTCTTTTGCAACTGTACAATTTAGTATCATCCAAAAAATTATTATATTTCTAGGGTAGGGGTTATAGCTCAGTAGCAGAGCACTTGCCTAGCATGTGCAAGGACTGGGTTTCATCCTCAGCATCACAAAAAATAAATTTAATCTTCAAATTATTCTACCTCAGCCAGGAATGGTGGCCATGCCTGTAATCCCAGCTCAGGAGGCCGAGCCAGGAGAATTGTGAGTTCAAAGTCAGCCTCAGCAAAGGTGAGATGCCAAACAACTCAGTGAGACCCTGTCTCTAAATAAAATATAAAATGGGGCTGGGGATATGGCTCAATCCCCGGTAGCACCCCCCCCCTCCAAAAAAATTACTCTACTTCAAATGGGAAAACAATGGGAATGGGACCACCTTAGGCAAGAATGTAGAAAGGTTTAGACTACAACAGAGGAAATGCTTCCACAGAAACTGCAAAAAAAGGGAGAGAGAAGCTAGAACTGAGGAAGCTATTCCTCAGTATGACAGTAGCAGTCTTGGAGACAACTATAAGGATGAGACAATAGGTTTTAGATGTTAAAACAGAGGAAGTGTTTCTACTCACTTATCACTATTAGCAATCTTGCGGAACTCTCGAACAGTCATGGCTTTCTTCTGAATGTTGTACTGAGTAAAGAGGCCAGACTGCCCTGTTACCAGTTGCTGGATGGGTGCAGGGATGACCAGATCATCAATGTCATCATAGGATGCTCGTGGCTTCCACTCTTTTGGAGGAACAACCTACAGGAAACATAAGAAAAAAGGAGACAGATAAGAAACTGAAAAGTCAAGAGTTTGGCAGGTTTTTAGTCTGCTACACAAACAGTCAATTTCACTAGAAAGTGACTCTGAATTACTGACAATAACCCAAACATAGGAAGACACACTGTCATGCTAACCCTGACCAGCTCTGCCATCAACTAGCTGCCTAGTTGCAATGACTCTTATTCTCAGATTAGGTATCTTATCAGGTTGAAAAATTGGTTCTTTCTCAATCAGGGCTCTTAAAAAAAAATTATTTTTACTTGATTTGGGTAACTCTATGCTCATATAGAGTTTCCTTCTCTTGCACACCAGATTGCAGTCTATTTACGAAGCCTAAAGTCTTTTTTTTTTCTTTTTTGGCAGTTCTGGGCCCAAACCTAGGGCCTCACACATGCTAGGCAAGCACTTCATCAATGAGCTTCATTCTCAGGCCCAGAAAACTTACATTCTTAAATATTCAATCTTTTTTTTTTAGTTTTCGGCAGACACAACATCTTTGTTTTTTTTTTTTTTTGTATGTGGTGCTGAGGATCGAACCCAGGCCAAACGGATGTGGCTCAAGCGGTAGCGCAATCGCCTGGCATGCGCGAGGCACTGGGTTCGATCCTCAATACCACATAAAAATAAAATAAAGATACTGTGTCCACCTAAAACTAAAAAATAAATATTAAAAAAAAATTGAACCAACAGAGAAATATGTAAGGCATGATCCCATTCTCTCTCTTTTTTTTTTTTTGGTCTTTTTTTGAGAGGGGAACTGGGGATTAAACTCAGGGGTACTCAGTTGCTTAGTGCCTCACCATTGCTAAGGCTGGCTTTGAGATTTTCCTGCCTCAGCCTCCAGAGCTGCTGAGATTACAGGCAAGGCATGTGCCACCTCGCCACGCCCATTCTCTTTTAAAAACAAAAAATGCAATACTGTATGTGAGTTTATTTGTGTGAGCAGATAAAGATGTGGAAGGAGCTAAAAACATTAATCGCTTTAAGGAGATGGTCCTGTAGAAGACAGATGAGATTAACCTTTTCTTTATGTATTTTTGAATTACTTAACTTGTAATAACAAGCATTTTGGGGTAATTTTTTGAAATCTAAGAAAGTATAACCAAAAAAGTTAATATGCTGGAAAGGTGTATTGCAGGTCATGTGACTCCTATCCGTTATTCAAACCCAGCAGCAGCCATGTCTGCATGTAAGAGTAAACATGGAGCTATCTTGAGCCTCTATGGAGGCAGCAGGGTCTAAGACTGGTCCTCTGCTTTCTAATCAATGTCCTTGCTTTCTTTTTTTCATACTGAAAAAGTAACATATATGTATAATTGGAAATAAAAACAGCATAAAAGTTTCTACCTGAGACGAGTCCCTCTCAGTTTCTTTAAGATCCTTCCAGAAATATAACTTTCACAGACTTAGAAATTTGATTTTGACAAACTTATAAAAGGCTGATTTGACTGGGGAAGAATAACTGATTCAATTCACAGAGGGAAAAGTACAAACCAGAAACCAATTTCAAATTGCAAAGACCAGAATCAGAATACTCATGTTGGCTGGCCAAGTACATTCTCTCCTCTGGATGAAAGTCCAAATTACTATCAGAGTTCTGGATGAAACTGAAATTAAATGTAGCATAAACAGTCATATATCAAAAACCACTAAAGCACCCAGCTCCATTTTGAGGACAGAAGCAGAGAAGCCAGGTCAGCAGACACTGGCTCTTTACCTGCCCTTTGTGAAGATTCCAAGCAACTCCTCCCACCTAACAACAAAGGTGTTTCAAATGTTAACAACAGAAATTAACTTGCAAATGAAATAGCTTAAACTGAAGTCACTGCCCCACCCAAATTTCAGTAAGACCCAGTCCTGGCCTTCATTTAGGAAAACTTTGACTGCTACCATGTCACAAAAGGTACTTTGAACAATCTTACTCCTTACCTTAGCTAGTCCAGCACGATGAGCTCCTTGGGATTCAATGTAGGCAATGTATCGACTGAAGTTCCGGAATTCTTCCATGGTTGGATAAAAGGTCATTATCCGAGCACTTGGATTCAGGGTTTCAGATTCAGAAGCCATTTTCCCTCCTTTTTGAAGTCACTTTGGTCAGTCAGGAATCTGAAGTACATTAAAGGCATAAAATTATTCAAAATGTAAAAAATAAATGCTCAGAATGACAGTACTGAAAATAGTAACTGATAATGCAGAAATTCTGAAAGATCATTAAGACCACACACCTGGAAACTGCCACTAGGTAGGAGTTATTTAAATGAAGTTGAACAAATAGGAAAGCTTTTGTTTAAAAAGAATCTGATGGGGGGGGCGGGGCGGGGAGGGGCTATGGATATAGCTTGGTTGGTACAGTGCTTACCTCGCATGCACAAGGCTCTGGGTTCAATCCCCAGAACCACAAAAGAAAAAAATTAAAAGAACCGGATGTATCAAAACTGCATATATTCAAATCTCACTTAAATAGAGACATTGTTACAACTAAAAGGGAAATTATTTGGTTCTTGGTCCAATCTAACAACATAATCCAATTGACCTGCCCACATTTTGGGGGGGAGGGGTGTTGGTTTTCAAGTTACTCCCTTATTTATACCTTACTAATCTTTTCTCAGGATAGTAAAATATAGTACAATCTGATTCTTTTTCCTGCAATACTAGGGATTGAACACAGGGCCTTGCAAACACTCTATCACTGAGCTACATCCCCAGTCTTTATTTTTGTTGTTGTTGTTGTTGCTGCAGTTGGACATAATACCTTTATTTTATTTTTTATATGGTCCTCAAACAAACTAGGCGATTGCTCTATGGCTGAGCCACAACCCTATCACCACCAGCCTTTATTTTGACTTCCTTTTTTTTTTTTGAGACAAGACTGCCAAATTATCCAGATTAGCCTTAAACCTAGAGTCTCCTGCCTCAGTCTCCTGAGTAACTGGGATTACAGGAGTGTGCCACCACACCTACAATTTGATTTTAAAAGCCACCTATTAGATCTTTTATAGGGCACAGCTTTAGAACAGGATCCTAGATTCCTAAAAGTGAACTTGGCTATAAGATTACAAAGCTTAAGGGTTAAACAATATTAGTAGCATCATTTATAATTTTTAAACCTTATAGTAAAGTTGGTCTCATATCTAAATCAAAATGCAGTTTCAGCAATAAATGAAGTCAAGCTAGAGACAAGTTCAATTGCTATACACACAAAACTCAAAGGACAACATTTAAGCAGGCAATAAACTAACAACACAGAGCAAACTTCATAACTGGAAAAAGCAAAATACATATTTTGTTTTTAGATGAGGACTTCAGCTCAGTGGTTATATCCCCACTGCTCAGTAACACAACAGACCTCAACTGAAAAGGGACAAAACATAATCAGCCAAAAGGAGCCAATTTAGAAGTAAAACTGAACCTCCTCACAAGACCCCATAGTTCTGCCCTCCAATCGGGGGTCTAAAGGAATGGCAGTTCAACTACATAGGAAGAAACTGCCTCCAACCTACCAGAAAGCTAGCAACAGATTGAGAGGACAGCATGGAACAAAACTTTTAAGGTGGGAGAGAAGATGAACCCTACTATCTTCAACTGAAAGGCTTCCTTCCATTCCACCCAATAAGACATTTCTGACCAGGCACTTTTCATGAATTTCCTATAAACTCTGCATGGCAGGCATACTGTTATCCCTGTTTCATATACCAGGAAATCTACCCACAATCCATTCCCAGTGCACTTTCCATTACTTTGTGCTGCCTACATCATAATCTCCATCTGGACTGTCACTGGCAAATGTGGATCTAAGTGAGGAACCTCAGGCTTAATTCAAATAAATTTGGGGGCCTTCATTTATTTATTTTATTTATATAAATAAAATATATATACACACATACACACAATCTCTCATATATATATATATATATATATATATATATATATACACACACACACACACATATACATACACATACATATACATACAAATACACACGTATATGTATATATAAAAATACCACAATTTTTTTACTTTTGAAAATCATATAAAAGCACAGAAGCATGTGAATACAGGATTGCGGCTCCTCCCCTGGGGCTTAAAGGGATCATAATGGGAATTCATCTGCCAGGGGGCCCTGTTCATCTTTGTGTGTCTGGAAGGCAGAACAATGCACTGCACAGAGTGGGCACTTAGTAACTGTTAAATAACTGAATCCTTATCTGCACCTCAGTTGTTCATCCCCTTTCTTTAATCCTAGGGATTCCTTTTCCCAGTCTATTCCCTAGGAAAAACTCCGGGTCCCTGACACCTCGCATCCAGCAACAAAGCCTGGTGATTCAAGAACACTGGCTCCGGAGTCAAAACTATGATTACAGTTCCGATCTCTGCCATTTATTAGCTGAGTGACCTTGGCTGTGTGAGTTGACTGACTTGTTCTCAGTTTCTCCACCTGTAAAATGGGGATCCCAACGCCCTGCCCTGCAGGGTTACTATGATTAACTCAGATGATGCAAGCGAAACGCTAAGCACTAGGCCTGGTACTTAACCACTCCACGAAGGCTGCGGTTGCTAACAACTTCGAACTTCCGCACCCTCTCCTCGCACCCCCTCCCGTGGGTATCCCTCCAAAGACAACCCCCGTTAGCAAAGTCCCCGAACCTCACCGCTTAAAGGTACGGCCCCTCCCGGCCCCGCCGCCTAGGTTAGTGAGGCCGGGCGGCAGGAAGAAGAAAATAAGGGCCAGTGGATCCGCCCCCCTCTCCCGATATCTATTGGCCACAAGAGATTAGAAAGAGCCAATCTCAGGACTGAGTTTAGAAGCTCCCTCTCCTATTGGCCTAAAAACGTGCCGATCACGCGCCACAGAAAGAACCACCCCACTGCCCCTCCCCCACTAGAGATCACGGTCACGGCAACAGCAGCAACAAAACTAAAGGAATCCAAAACCCCATGGTTCTCACCTGAAGCCCAAAGCCCCGACAGGGCTCAGGCTCGTTTTCTGCTGTCGCCACTAGCCAATCCTACCGCTTTGCCAGCGGACGAAAGACGAAGCTCCGCCTCCTCAAAAGTCGGCTTCTGCGCAGCCGCACAGCACTCACAGAGTCACCCAATCCGAGGGGGGGGCCCCCACAAATCTTCAAACAACCAATGAGCACACGCTGTAGGCTCCTCAGAGTCCGGGAATATTAAGCTGCTCAGCCTATGAGCGCTGACTCCGGCTGTTGCCAGGAGGAAACGCCATGCCAGTCGGGACCGCGGCCACTGAGCATCTCAGCTGAATTGTGGAGCTGGCCAATCACAGGCGGCTTTAGGTCCCCCCCATAACTTATCAGGGTTGAAAGAGACGAGTACCCAGAAATGGGGAAGGTGGGTAAGGCGACAAGGGTATTATAGGATGTTTCTAATGCAAGAGTGGGTCAAAGTTTTCTTGGGGTGAGCAGCTCCTCAATCTACGGTGAAAAGGTGACGGGGCCTTTAGGGACAGCTTGCAAAGTCAAGAAGTCCTGAGAAGGTGACCAATTTGTCCTGGCTTATCCGGACTGTCTTGGTTTTAAAAACAAAGCCCTATGTCCCTCAAACCCCCTTGCTAACAGGAGAGTCAAGACCGGTCCTGAAGGAGAAGAAGTCCTGGGGGTCATTAGGACAGATCCTGAGGGAGGGTATCCTCAGGGTCATTAAAAAGGATTTCCTCCATGAGTGGTGATTTGGGGATCATTAGAAGCAGCTCCGGGGGTGGAGAGGGGATTCTGGGAATCATTAGAAGCACTTTTGGAGGGCGAGGGGGTTCCTACAAGTCAATAGAAGCAATTCCTGAGGGATAGAGTCGCCTTAAGGAGTTACCAGATTGTCAAGGGTGATGGGGAAGAAGGCATTACATGATATCCTTATAGCTAAATATTAAAGTAAAATACCCACAACATTGGTATAAAAAATGTACAAAATTACCAATGAATGAGTAATTTTTGGTGCACTGGGAAAAGCTCTATGGAGTTAGACCAGAGTTCAAAACCAGAGTCTCCTTTGAACCTGGGTTTTCATATCAGTAAAATGGACAAAAAAAAAAAAATACTACTTTGCAGATGGTTGTGAAGATGAGAGTGAATGAATGTCAGACAAAAGGAAATACTATGGAGAACGGTACGGAGTTAGAGTATGCACATACTTCCAAACAACACAAGCAAATGTTTAAAAATAAATAAATAAATAAATAAAAGGAGCCGGTGTCGAGGTCCTGGTGGCGCATGCCTGTAATCCCAGTAGCCCAGAAAGCTAAGGCAGGAGGATCGCCAGTTCAAAGCCAGCCTGAGCAATGGTGAGGCGGTAAGCAACTCAGTGAGACCCTGTCTCTATTTTTTTTTTAATATTTTTATTAGTTATTGATGGACCTTTATTTATTTATTTATTTGTATGTGGTGCTGAGAATCAAACCCAGGGCATCACACATGCTAGGCAAGCGCTCTACCACTGAGCCACAGCCCCAGCCCCCCTGTCTCTAAATAGAATACAAAAAGAAGCCTGGAGATGTGGCTCAGTGCTCTAGTGCCCCTGAGTTCAATCTCCATTGCCCCCTCCCCGCAAAAAAAAAGAAAAGTATAAATGATCATTGAACAAATAATCATTAGTAAACAACCAATAATTCTTTCTTTCAACATTTATTTTTTAGTTGTAGGTGGACACAATACCTCTATTTTATTTTTATGTGGTGCTGAGGATCGAACCCACTGGCTTATACATGCTAGGCGAGCACTCTACATCTGATCCACAACCCCAGCCCTCTCTCTTTCTTTCATTCTCTTCCTTTCTTCCTTCCATCCTTTTTTCTTCCTTCCTTTCTTCCTTTGTTTCTCCCTTTTTTCCTTCCTTCCTTCCTTCCTATCTGGATTTAACCCAGCACACTTTACCATTGAGCTACATTCTCAGATCTTTTTATTTTTTTATGAAAGATTTAAAGCCAGCCTCAGCAATTTAGGGAGGCCCTAAGTAACTTTGTGAAACCTTGTCTTAAAAAAATAAAAAGGGCTGGAGATCTAGTTCAGTGGTAGATTGCCCATTGGTTAAATCCTCAGTATCAGGCTGGGGATGTGGCTCAAGCGCTAGCGCGCTTGCCTGGCATACATGCGACCCGGGTTCAATCCTCAGCACCACATACAAACAAAGATGTTGTGTCCGCCAAAAAAACTAAAAAAAATAAATATTAAAAATTCTCTCTTAAAAAAAAAAAAATCTTCAGTATCTATCCCCCACCCCTGCAAAATAAAGGACTAGGAATGTAGCTCAGTGATGGAGCAATCCTAATCCTGGGTTCAATTCCCCATACCCCCTCCCCAAAGAAATGAATGAGAAAATAAGGTAAAGTAGTTAAAAGTCTAATTGGCAGGTAGTACATGCTCAACAACTGTGAGCTCCAGTGGTGAATGATGATGGTCATTATACAAAGAACTTAGCACAAAGCCTAAAACAAGAGATCAGTATACTCATTTGTAGGCTTTGCCCACATGTGTACACTACATTCTATACCCCAACCCAGTCCTCTCCCCTGAGCTCAAATCCATGCTATCTCTAGACCCTTCTCTGAATGTCTCACAGATTTCTAAAATCCACCTGCTCAATAAAGAACTAAAATCTTTTCCCACAAATAAGTTCTACGTCTTAGGTTTCTTATCCAGGCCAGACAGCCATCTACCCAATTAATTGCCTCTGTCAGAAACCAGTAGGCAACTAGGGACTCCATGATAAAGTCACCTCACCCTGTGCAGATATCCAAAAAGCAAGTGTTTTAGAAATACACAGAAAGCCGGGTGCGGTGGCGCATGCCTGTAATCCCAGTGGCTTGGGAGGCTGATTTAGGAGGATCACAAATTCAAAGCCAGCCTCAGCAAAAGTGAGGCACTAAGCAACTCAGAGAGACCCTGTCTCTAAAGAAAATACAAAATAAGGCTAGGGATGTGGCTCAGTGCCCCTGAGTTCAACCCCTGGAACCTCCCACCCCCCCCCCCAAAAAAAAAAAAAGATTCTGTTTGGGGCTGGGGATGTGGCTCAAGCGGTAGCATGCTCGCCTGGCATGCGTGCAGCCCGGGTTCGATCCTCAGCACCACATACAAACAAAGATGTTGTGTCCGCCGAAAACTAAAAAATAAATATTTTTAAAAAGAGAAAGAAATACACAGATCATTTACATGTCCTCCTTCCTCTACTAGGCAAAAACCTCTCAAGAATACCACTTTGTGCCTATAATCACAACTATGCAGCAGGTGGAGGAAGAGGCAGGAGGATCAAAAGTTTGAAGCCAACCTGAGCAATTTAGCAACACTTGTCTCAAAATAAAAAGAGCCAGGGGTGTAGCTCAATTACAGAGTTATAGAATGTCCTTGGGTTCAATCCCCAGTACCACTACCAAAAAAAAAAAAAATTACTTTGGTCTTATTCATTGGTAGTATCATTTAGCATTGCGTTTTATTGCCAGACATAGAAAACCCTAGCAACCATGGTTTAAACAAATACAAAGTTATTTTTCTATGCAATAAGAAATCTAGAGAGGGATGAGTCTTGGTTTGGTGCTACAAAGTCATCAAAATTACAGGTGCCAGCTGGGGCTGGGGCTTAGTGGTGGAGCACTAGCCTGGCATGTATGAGGCGCTGGGTTCGCTGGGTTCGATCCTCAACACCACATAAAAATAAATAAATAAAATGAATATATTGTGTCCATCTACAACTAAAGAAAAATATTAAAAAAAAAAAAAAGCTATAGGTTCTTTGGAGGCTGAGGCAAGAAGAGTGAAAATTTGAGGGCAGTTTGGCAACTTAGTGAAGCCCTGTCTCAAAATAAAAAATAAAAAGGGCTGGGGATATAGCTCAGTGGTTAAAAAGTCCCTGTACTCAATCCCCAGAACCAGGAGTGAAAAAAAGGAAGGAGTTTACTTGAACCTTGGCAAGGTTATGCACACCCATAATTCTAGCTACTCAGGAGACTGAAACAGGAAAATCACTTGAGCCTAGGAGTTCTAGGCCAGCCTAGATAACACAGCAATAACCCATCTCAAAAAAAAAAAAAAAAATTTCGTCTGGGGTGTAGCTTAGTGGTAGAGTGCCTACACGCATGAGGCACTGGGTTCAATCCTCAGACCACATAAAAATAAATCAGTAAAATAAAGGTATTGTGTCCATCCACAATATATATATATATAATTTGTGCTAGAGGTGTATGTATCTCAGTGATAAGAGTACATGCTTAGCATTAGAATGTGCAGGGTCCTGGGTTCAATCCCCAGCACACACACAAACACAAAATTAATTAATTAAAAAACAGATTTTTAAAAAGTTAACTATAGGGTTAGGGTTGTGGCTTAGCGGTAGAGAGTTCACCTAGCACATTCGAGGCCTTGGGTTCTATCCTCAGCACCACATGTAAATAAATAAAATAAAGGTATTGTGTCCAACTACAACTAAAAAAGAAATATTAAAAAAAAAATTAACTATAGCTGGATATGGTGGCTCACACTGGTAATCCCAGCAACTCCAACTCAGGATGCTGACGCAGGAGGATCACAAATTCAAGGCCTGCCTTAACAATTTAGCCAGACCTCAGAAACTCAGCAAGACCTTGTCTCAAAATAAAAAATGAAAAGGGGCACCATGGCGCAGATGGCTTAGGAAGCTGAGGCAGGAGGATAGAAAGTTCAAAGCCAGCCTCAGCAACTAAGAAACTCAGTGAGACCTTGTCTTTAAATAAAATACCAAAAAAAAAAAAAAAAAAAAAAAAAGGCAGAGGATGTGCCTCAGTGGTTAAGTGCCCCTGGGTTCAATCCCTCATACCAAAACAAAAAATGAGAGGGGATGCTAGGGATATTACTCAGTGGTAAAGCTCCCCTGTGTTTAATCCCCAGAATCAAGAACAAACAAACAAAAGTTAACTACAGGTATTGAGTTGTTTTTATATTCCAAATGCTTTATATACACAGAAATTATTTACAGTTATGTATGTTCTCATTGACATTTTCCCCCCAGTACTGGGATTGAACTCAGGGCCTGATGCGCTGAGTTACATACATCCTCAGCCCTTTTCTTTTTTCTTTTTTTTTTTTTTTGAGGGGGTAAGGTACTAGGGATTGAACTCAGGGGCACTGGACCACTGAACCACATTCCCAGACCAGGGTCTTACTGAGTTGCTTAGTGCCTCGCTTTTGCTGAGGCTGGCTTTAAACTTACGATCCTCCTGCCTCAGCCTCCCAAGCTGTTGGGATTACAGGTGTGTGCCACTGTGCCCAGCCCTTTTCATTTTTTAATTTGAGACAGGGTCTTGCTAAATTGCCCATGCTGTCCTCAAACTTTCCATTCTTTAGCCTTAGTATCCTAGGTCATCTCCTGCCATAGTGTCCTAGGTCACTGAGATTACAGGGATGAGCTACTGCACCCAGTTCCAATACAGTTTTGGAACACTTCCATCACATCAATAAGACGCACCACCTTGTGCTAGTTAAAATCACTTGGGCTTAGTTACAAACAACCTCCATTTCTACCCAAACCCAAGGCAACCATTAATTTACTTTTTTGCGTAGATTTGCCTTTTCTGGATATATTTCATGTAAATAGAGCCATACAATATGTGGTCTTTTGTGTCTGACTTCTTTCACTAAGCATAATTTTTTTTTAAGATTCATTCATGTTGTTGCATGCGTAAGTATTTCCTTCCTTTTTATTGTTGAATAATGTCCCATTATGGTACTGATTGACGTTTGGGTTGTTTCTACCTTTTGGCTATTATGAACAGAGCTGTATGAACATTTATGAACAAGTGAACCTATGTTTGCCTTTTTCTTGAATAGATAACTTAGAGTGGAATAATTGCTTGGTTGTATAGTAAATTTATGTTTATCTTTTTAAAAAACTCCCAGGCACAGTGGCGCATGTTTGTAATCCCAGTGGCTCAGGAGGCTGAGACAGGAGGATCAAGAGTTCAAAGCCAGCCTCAGCAAAAGCCAGGTGCTAAGCAACTCAGTGAGACCCTGTCTCTAAATAAAATACAAAATAAGGTTGGGGATGTGGCTCAGTGGCCCAGTACCCCTGAGTTCAATACCTGGTACAAAAAAAAAACTACCAAACTGTTTTCTAAAGTGACCATACAATTTTACATTCCCATTAATATATGAGTATTTCCATTTCTCCACAAACTTGCCAACATTTGTTATTGTCTATCTTTCTGATTATAACCATTCTAGTGGGTGTGAAGTAGTATCTCATTGTGTTCTTAATTTGCATTTCCCTAATGACTAATGATGTTGAGCATCTTTTATGTTCTTATTAGCCATTCATATATCCTCTTTGGGGAAATGTCTATTCAAATCTTTTGTCCAGTCTTTAATTGGGATGTTTGTTTGAATTATTATTATTCAGTTGTAAGAGTTCTTTATATAATTCTGGGTACAAGTGCTTTACTAGATATAGGCTTTATAAATATTTTCGTTCTGTGGTTTATCTTTTTACTTTCTTTATAGTGTCTTTTGAAGCATGAGAGTTTTTAATTTATGAATTGATGAAATTCAATTTGTCAATTTATTTTATGAATTGTGCTTTTGTACTTTGACTTAATATGGTCATATTTCTAATCTGCCTCCAAAGTTTATCCAGAACTCAGCATTTACCTTCACCTCCATACCTCCACCCTGGTCCCAGCCATCTGTAGCCTGTATAGGATAATTGCCATAGTCTCCTAATTGTCTGCTTCTGCCTTTGCCCTCTGCAGTCTCCTCAACACAGCAGAGTGATTCTTTAATATTAGAAGCCAGATCATGTTACTCCTCTTCTTCAAACCATCAAAAGACTTCCCAGCTCATTTTGGAGAGAAGCCAAGTCCTTTTAACAGCCTACAGAGGATCCCCCCATCTACTCCCACCCCTGAGTATTTCCTCCCACAGCTCTCTCCTCCAGTTCTCTGTTCTCCCCCATCTGACTGGCTTGCTGCCTCAGCTCCTTCAGGGACTTGCTGTAAGGTTGCTTCCTCGTTGAGGTCCTCCCTGATCACCAGTGTTTTTGCTTTATCATTCTGTGGTTCAAGTCTCCCAATTAGCACGTTGGTTTCCTGAGTGCAGGGGTTGTGTTCACCACTATCCTTAGCGCTTAGGACAGTCCCAACTCTTAGTACGCGGTCACTAATACCTGAATGAATCAGCATTACTTAGTTTCAACCACATAATGAACTTCTGCAGTTGGCATTATTGCTGTCCCCATTTTATAATTGAGAAAGTCAAGGTGAAAGGATGTCAGAAAACTTGGAATGAGTAGTGGACCTGAGGATATATGTTGAATAAAAGAGTGAAGAATGAAGCTGGGCATGGTGTCATATGCCTGTGATCCTAGCCACTTGGAAGGCTGAGACAGGAGGATTGAGAGTTCAAAGCCAGCCTCAGCAACTTAGCGAGGCCCTAAGCAATTTAGTGAGACCTTGTCTCAAAAGAAAATATAAAAAAGGGATGGGGAGGTGGCCCAGTGGTTAAGCACCTCTGTGTTCAATCCCTCCTACCAAAAAAAAAAAAAAAACTGGATGATCTGAATAGCAACAGGAAGGACCATGCTTGCATTGCAATGATGCCTTTTGACCTTCCCCTCAGGAGTCAGTCACACCCAACCCTCACTGTGGCACTAGCTGCTAGAAGTAAACACTCTTCCCAGGTGCTTTGGAAGGCTCCAGCTGCCAGAAAGGAAGTCGTGATAATAAGCCCCAGGAACTCACTGATACACCCTGATCTGCTCAGCCTGGTTCAATGGGGAGGAGTCTTCAGCAGCCAGTTCAATTTCTGTAAATTAAGACAATTCAGACAAGATGAAATATAAGTGCAAATATAAAAATGCTTAGAGGCAGGCATACACATACCCACAAATTCTCTGAATTCCAAGCATTAACAAAATATCATTTCACTTCTAGCTCTGATGTATTCTCCCTGCTTCGCAGAGGATGACTCAATGTTACAGCCAAGAGCTCAAAAAGCCTTGGTGAGCGGAAACAACAAGGTGCCCTAAGGACCATTGCTACATCACATTCATTCCTTTATCCTTTGCTTCCACCAGCTGTTCTATCTGTATTGTTTATTTTTTTAATCTCTAAAATATCTTCCTCTCAAGGCCAACTCTTATCCATTATTTAACATTGGATTCAAATTCTACCCATTCATGCATTTTTATTTAAAGACTTTTAATAAGCACCTATTTTACACTGGCCCTGGAAATACAGAGACAATTCTCTCTCTCCACTTGAACAATTACAGATACCTCAAACTCCAAAAAAACAAACTCCTTGGTTCTTCCCCAATCTCATCCACCTCAGTGTTCCCCATTCTCAGTAAAATCACCAGAATCCATCCAACCACCCAGTCTTTCTGGATTCTTTTCCCTTGCAGCCTACATCCAATCTTTTCTTAAAAAATTAGGTGAGCGCTCTACCGCTGAGCTTCACAAGCCCAGCCCCCCTTTTCTTTCTTTCTTTCTTTTTTTTTTTTTTTTTTTTTGTTACCTACCGGGTATTGAACTCAGGGGCACTAGAGCACTGAGCCACATCCGCAGCCGTATTTTGTATTTTATTTAGAGACAGTGTCTCACTGAGTTGCTTAGCGCCTCACTTTTGCTGAGGCTGACTTTGAACTCTTGATCCTCCTGTCTCAGCCTCCTGAGCTGCTGGGATTATAGGCATGCACCACTGCCCCTTGGGGCAACACATCCAATCTTATCAGTTTCACTTTCAGAACTATGTCCTGAAACCTTATCTTACCTCCACCATCACCACTGTTCCACTCTAAGCCACCATCACCTCCCACCTGGACCCCTAAAAACATTCCTCTAACAGGATCCCCCGCTGCTGTCTGCTCTGGCCTTTCCCAATCTGTTCTCAAAGTTGCTGCCAGAGCTCTCTCTCTGAAAGACTAATCGGATGAATTCCCTGCTCCATTGAAAACACTTAAAAAGCTTCCTGTGCCTTCACCGGGAATTCCAAGTCCCTTGTCTTAGCCTCTAAGGCCTTTAGTGATTTGGCCCCTGCCCAATCTCCACCCCCTCCTGCTCCATTCTTCCTTTGCTCTCTGGCTGAAGCCATGTTGATTCATTCTGTTTTCTTTCTTCCTTTTTGGGAGGTGCCAGGGATCTATCCTAGGCCAGTGCTCTCCCACAGAATTATATCCGCAGCCCTTGTTCTGTTTTTCTAAAACACTTCTTGAAAGAGCTATGCTTTCTCCTGCCTCAGGACCTTTACACCAGTCAAGCCACTTTCTCACAGAAGCCTCTCTGACTCCCCATCCTAATCTGGGTCCTGCAGGCAGTCCTGTGCTGTTCTCTCTGCACTCTGCAGTTTTCCTGTAAAGTCTCTGTGGGAATTGTAATTACATATGTGTTTAAGATTTCCTGGACCAAGTGTGTTTTCCCACCAGATTAAGCACTCTATGAGTAGGGACTTTGTTGTTTCACCATTGAATCCAGCACCTTGTACAATGCCTGATTCATGATAAGTCCTCAGTAAATATTCCTGAAATATTATCTGTGAAAGTAATAAACAATGAAGCTCGATGGGTTGCAGTTTATGTAGTAGTTAAGCAGTTAGGCTCTGGAGTCATACAGATCTAAATTTAAATCTAGGTTGTTCTCTTCCTAGCTGTGTCACTTCTTACAGTGAGTTGGTTGGCCTCTCTGAACCTTAGTCTTTTTTTTTTTAAAGAGAGATGAGAGAGAGTGGGGGGGGGGAGAGGGAGAGAGAGAAAGAGAATTTTTTAATATTTATTTTTTAGTTTTCGGCGGACACAACATTGTTGTTTGTATGTGGGCTGAGGATCGAACCCGGTCGGCGCACTACCGCTTGAGCCACATCCCCAGCCCTGAACCTTAGTCTTCATTTATAAAAGGAGATAATAATACAAGCTACTGTACAGGGTTTGTAGGGGAATTGAATTTTAACAATGCACATACAATTCTTGTTGCATTTAAGTGCTTAGTAATGCTGTAAGGTAGTATATACTTATTAATGCTAGTGTATTAGAGCAGTAATAGGTACATACCATGTGTTTGTTGATTGTAAATCTTTAGGACTACATAGAAGCTCAAATGGGGTGGGAGGAACTGCAGAGAAGGCCCTGAAAATGTGCTAGAGAGAGGAGGCCGGAGAGGGCAAAGTCTGAAGAAAGGTCTGGGACAGAAGGTCTTTGTGGAAGACTGAGGAGTACCTCAGTTTAAAGTACAGTTCAGGTCCCGAATGAATGACTCATTATCTTTTTATTTGTTTGTTTTAAACATGTTGTGACTTGGGCTGGAGATGTGGCTCAAGCAGTAGCGCGCTCGCCTGGCATGCGTGCGGTCCGGGTTCGATCCTCAGCACCACATACAAACAAAGATGCTGTGTCCGCCGAAAACTAAAAAATAAATATTAAAAAATTCTCTCTCTCTATCATGAAGAAGTAGAATTGGTGTGGTGATGCAAGTCCCTCTCTTCTTAGTTCAAGTGGTTGCGGGATGGGAAGTCCTTCTGGAAGCTGGCTAGGAACAAAAGGAAGGACCACTGAGGAGCAGGCAGTGGAGATTTTGAGACCGAGCCCCATCCATAACTGCTTATGATGGTCAGATTTTACTTCTGCCTCAGGGTCACATCAAACAAGTATTGAGTCCCTACTTTGGGTCAAGCGTGTTGGTGCATGCTTGTAATCCCAGCAGCTGAGGCAGGAGGATCATGAGTTCAAAAACACAAAATAGGGCTGGGGATATGTGGCTCAGTGGTCGAGTGTCATTGGGTTTAATCCTTGTTACTCCCTCCACCAAAAAAAAAAAAAAAAAAAAGATTACAGTCTGGTGGAGAAGACAGAAGAGGAACCATACCATAATTATGATGTCAATTTGCATTTCATTTCTCCACTGCAACCTGGATGATTTTCTTGGTATTTTTCCCATATTCCTACTTGAACAGCTGAAGAAGCAAGAATAATTTCAGCACAGTGCTATGGTTACTGGACCAACAACACAGCTGGATGTGAGACTGGTGGAAGGTGGGGGAGGAAAGGGCTAAGAAGGGACCCCTAAAGGACTTGGATGAGGTATTCCAGGAAGGGTGTTCTGGTAGAGACTAAGAAACGCAACTGTGGAATGAGGTGTTTCCTACCTCTGATACCTATTTATGAAAAAAGTATATTTCAGAGACAAAAGAACTAAAAACTATGGTTAAAATAGGGAACATCACCACCTAGAAAAATCACTGCTAACCTTTTGGTGTATGTCCTTGCCAGTGCTCCTCTAATTTTAAAACTCATACAAGAAAGCATAGACTGCAAGTCTGGATTGGGGTTTGAGATTCTGCACTTTAGAGCTCCCTGGGAACACAGACACTAAATGTTTGGATAGGTCTAATTTAGGTTGTTAGTTTTTCAGTATTATGAATGACACTGCAGTGAATTTTTGCTAATAGATTTTTAAAATATTTGTCCAACTGATTCCCTCATGTAAATTCCTAAAGTGTATTGCTGGGTCAATAATAAAAACATATTCTAAGGCTTTTTTGTGGGGTGGGTAAGTACTGGGGATTGATCTCAGGGGCATTTGACCACTCAACCATATCCCCAGCCTTATTATTATTATTATTATTATTTTAAATTTTATTTAAAGACAAGGTCTCACTGAGTTGCTTAGTGTCTTGCTTTGGCTAAGGCTGGCTTTGAACTCCCAAGCCTCCTGCCTTGGCCTTCCAAGCCACAGGAATTACAGGTGTTTGCCACCAAGCTCTGCTACCTTAAGGCTTTTGATAGAATTGCAAATTTTCAGCCCACACACCAGTAATCCCAGCTGGAAGGCTGAGACAGGAGAATTGGGAGTTTGAAGCCAGCTTCAGCAATGGTGAGTTGCTAAGCAACTCAGTGAGACCCTGTCTCTAAATAAAATACAATTTGGGGCTGGAGATATGGCTCAGTGACCAGTACCCTCACACACATAAAAAAAAAAAAAAATTGCAAATTTTCTTCCAAAAAAGGTAGAATCAGTTTTTCTTCTTCCCACTAGTAATATATGAATACCTAATTCCCTACACCAATGCTGATATATAACTTTTGCCTTTAATTTTTTTTTTTTTTTTTCGTTTTGCAGAACTGGGGATTGAACCCAATGCCTTTGCCTGCCAGGCAAGTGGTCTACTACTAAGTCACATTCTCAGCCCTTGTTATTTTGAGATAGGGTCTCTCCAGCCCAGACTGGCCTGGAATTTGTAATCTTCCTGTCTCTGCCTCCTGAACTGCTGGGATTACAGGTGTGTAACACCATTCTTGGCAAGTGCAGTTTACTTTTGACCAGAAAATGTAAACATTTTTAGACTCCATTTTTTATTTCAACACATATTCTTCAGATATGTTACTCAACTTTTTTGAGATACAGTAAGAATCTGCAATCAAGGAGCTGGGGGTGTAGAGTATTTGCCTGAGTTTGAATACCAGCACCACCAAAAACAAACAAACCAAAACCCCCCAAAAAACTGCAATCAAAATTGAGGGAAGGGAGCCAGGTGCAGTGGCGCATGTCTGTGATCCCAGTGGCTTGGGAGGTTGAGGCAGGAGGCTTGTGAGTTCAAAGTTGGCCTCAGCAAAAGCGAGGCACTAAGACCCTGTCTCCAAATAAAATACAAAAAATAGGCTGGAGATGTGGCTCAGTGGCTGAGGGCCCCTAAATTCAATCCCTGGTACCACTGCACTCCCCGCCCCCCCCCAAAAAAAAAAAAAAAGATAATGATGAAGACTAGCTGTGTCAAGTAATAAAACAAAGCCAAAGAAGTTAAATTAGCAGTTCTGGCTTAGACTGAAGACACAGATGAGTGAAACAGACTCCACAGCCTAGGAGTATACTCTGTACATATAATAACTTCATATGTGATTTTTAAATTTATTTATTTATTAGTTTTTTATTGTTTATTTTATTTTATGTATTTATTTATTTATTTTGGTATTGGGGATTGAATGCAGGGGTACTCTACCACTGAGCTCCATCCTCAGAACTTATTATTATTTTGAGACAGCTTCTCACTAAGTTGCCCAGAATGGCCTCAAAGTTAACAATCTTCCTACCTCACCCTCCCAAGTAGCTGGGATTACAGATATGCACCACTGCCACTGCAATGGGCTTCTCACAGATTATTTAAAGCATTTTCTTTTTGTAGTCCGGATCAAATCTAGGACCTCGTGCATGCTAGGCCAGTGCTCTACCATTGAGCTATATCCCCAGCTTGTCATGGTATATTTAAATGAAAAGGCTATTTGCAGAAAGACATGAACAATGATTCTAGTGATGTAAAGGTTATGTGCATGTTTGCATATTCATAGAAAAGGTTCATAAAGGCATGGACTAAATGGTGAATAGTTTTTCTCACCAGGAAGTTGGGGGGTAGGAAGAGAATGGAGACTTTTAACACTTATCCCCTTATTCTATTCAAGTATTTCTTGCTTTAAAAACAATTAATATTAATATTAATTGTATGATTATAAAAATTTGATTAATTTGAAATTAAAGTAATATTAACTATTTACAGAGAATTCAGAAAACAAAACAAACAAATCTGTCCTTAAAACTCTTTCACTAGGCAGAGAACCTTAGAGTTAGGCAGACTAAGAGTAATTACTACCTGCTCCTGCTGGGCATACTATAATCCCAGTGACTTGGGAGGCAGCTGAGGCAGGAGGATTGCAAGATCAAGGCCAGCCTCAGCAATTTTGCAAGGCCCTAAGCAATTTACTGAGACCCTGTCTCAAAATAAAAAATAAAAAGGGCTGGGGATATGGCTCAGTGGTAAAGCATCCCTGGGTTCAATCCCTAGTACCAAAGGAAAAGTGATACCAACTCCACCAAATTCTGGTTGGAACCACTGAGTAGCTTTCTAACCCATATGTAAAGCCTCCCCACCAATCAATGCTGACTTTATCCTTCTAGCTGCTCAGGTCTAAACTGTGGGGTCAACCTTGATTCCTTTTTCTCATCCAATCCATCAGTTATTCCTCTCAGCTTTGCCTTCAAGATAATAAAATCTGGCCTCTCACACCTGGACTTCTATACTCTCGAACCTCTCCCTTGCTACTCATTCCCTTGCTCAGTGTCACAGCCACACCAGCCTTATCAGGCATGTTCCTGCCCAGTGCCTTTGCTTTAGTTGACCCTTCTGTCTGGATGCGTGTGTGGTACTAGGGATTGAAGTCGGGGTGCTTAATCACTGAGACATATCCCCAGCTCTTTTTAAAATTTTGAGACAGTGTCTTGCTAAGTTTAGGGCGTTGGTAAATTGCTGAGGCTGGCTTTGAACTCATCATCCTCCTGCCTCGGCCTTCTGAGCTGCTGGGATTATAGATGTGCTCCACTGGGCCCAGCCCATAGCCCATCTTTAAAAAAAAAATTTTTTGTAGTTGTAATCCTAATTCTCACTAGCTATTATTTGTTGAATGAGTTGATTTTTCCTTTCTATTAAAATATTTTCTTCTCCTCAGGACATTGTCTTGGTCATGACTGCCCTGAGAGGAGTATTGCCACAGCTGCTATGTTGAGAATGGGTTGGCCTGAGCAGGGCTGTGGGCAGGCAGACCAGGGAGGTGACATGACAGAAGTCCAGATGCCTTTGTTTATTTTTATGTGGTGCTGAGGATCGAACCTAGTGCCTCATGCATGCTAGGCAAGCACTCTGCCACTGAGCTATAGCCCCAGCCCCTCAAATCCCATCTTTTCAATGAGGCTTCCCCTTACTACCCCACGTTCCTGGTCCTTCTTATTGTACCCTGCCCCACTCCCCAATACCATGGCACTTATCACCATTTAACAAACTATAAATACATTTATATATATATTTTTTCCCCCTTTCTTTTTGGCGGTGCTGGGGATTGAACCCAGGGCCTTGTGAATGCGGAGCAAGCACTCTACCAACTGAACTATATCCCCTACCCTTACTTTTTTTTTTCTTGTGGCACTGGGGACTGAACCAAGGGCCTTGTGCGTGTGAGGCAAGTCCTCTACCAACTGAGCTATATCCCCAGCCCTATTTGCTATTTTTCATATGTATCATGTTTCCTAATTTTAGACTATGCATGCCCCAAGGACAGCAGTCTGTTCAGTTCACCGATGTTATTTGTTTCAAGTACCCAGAGGGTGACTGCCACATGGCAAATGCTCATTAGCTATTATTGGTTGAATGAGTTGATGAAACAAATTTTTCCTTTCTATTAAAATATTTTCTTCTCCTCAGGACATTGTCTTGGTCATGACTGCCCTGAGAGAAGTACTGCCATAGCTGCTATGTTGAGAATGGGTTGGCCCGGCAGGGCTGTGGGCAGGCAGACCAGGGAGGTGACATGACACCAGTCCAGGTAAGAGGGTGGCTTAAGACAGAAAGAGTAGAAATATTGACAGTTGAAGAGGTGCCAAGTGGAGGCCAAATGACAGGGTTTGACCTGAGTTGAATGTAAAGGTAAGGAAGAGATGTCTGTTAGGAAAGCTGGCTGGCTGGGATGCCCAACTCTGTGATGGGGGGCCCTGGTGAGGGAAGTGGTCTGGAGATAGGGATGGTCTAAGAGGGCAGGAGAAGGAGGGCTGACACTGGGTGATGGAAAAGGGTCTCTGGAGCAGGTATCAGTGGGTAATGGTCCCAACTCTGGTGTTCCTCTGCCTGTGGTCTCTTGACAGTAACTCCACTTGAGCATGTTGCCTCACCTGTGAAGGGGAAAGAGGAGTCTATTCTACCCTTGGGTTAGCAATCAGTCCATAAAGCACTTAGCCCAGAGCCTGCCTGGGGTGTTCTGAATACTGATGTGTCTCAAGTGAAAATTTCATATTTATCCTTTACCTGAAGATGTTTAATGTCTTTTTTTTTTTTTGGTGGTGTTGGGGGAGTGCTGGGGATTGAACCCAAGGCTTCATGCATGCTGGGTAAAGCACTCTATCATTGAACCAAACCTAAAGTTTTCACACTTTTATGTATCAAATTTAATGAATCATGTAATGATGGTGTCTTTTCCTTGAATGAATAGAAATATGCCAAGCACTGAACTAGGTGCTATGGATACCAAGAAGGGACCTGGTGTCAAGTCTCCATCACTCACAGCCCCCAGGAGACAGTTACCAATACCAGAATGTGGCGAGGGCCACCATGAACTTAGGATGTTAGAGAGGTACTTCACTTGTCTGGGGCACCTGCATCCCTTTAAGTCAAAGCAGTCCCCTTAGAGGACCCCCTGACTCCACCCAGCTCACTTTCTAGGCCAGTGTCTCTGCCTCAGTCACATTGTACTTCCTGAGTTTGGTGTTTGATTTCTTCCATGCTTCTGAGCCTTTGCACAGGTTATGTCCTCTGTTCGGAACATTTTACCCATTGTTTAAATCTAAGCACTACTCACCCTATGAAGCAGCCTGAATCCAGCTAATGTCACTTTCTCCAGGAAGCCTTGCCCAGGGTCAGGTACTGCCTTAGTATTCTCACGGTATCTCTGCTACAGGCCAATGGACTATGTCATGATGTTCTCTTTTAAGTATTACTGCTGACTTAGGAATTTCTCTTCCTCACTTGTTCTGGGTTTCTATCCCTGAATCCCTAGAAGTTCCATAATTTTATAGCCAGGAAGGACTTGTCTGATCACCAGTGGGGAGGCCATAGGGCTCAATCAGTAGATGTTGCTGTGTATTTAGGGGTCACATCACCTTACAGTTTTTGGCATCCAGTATCCACACTGCAAAAATTAGAAGAGTCCTCATTAACCAGTTTACCCATGATAGTGGTTGTTATTGTTGTATTGGGGATTGAACCCAGGGGTGCTTTAACATTGAGCTACATTGTAGTCCTTTTTATTTTTTTAAATTTTGAGACAGGGTCTCGCCAAGTTGCTGAGATTGGCCTCAAACTTGCAACCCTTCTGCCTCAGCCTCCCCAGCTGCTGGGATTATAGGCATGTGCCACCACACCCAGCATGGTCACAGGTTCTTATGCCATAGGGCCATCCCGCCCTTTAGGGGAGAAAGAAAGGAAGGAGGTGATTGTAGAGGGGGGATATGGCTCCTAGAAGGGGAAGCCCAGTATCCCCAATATGACAACCTACAGCATCCCAAGAGGAAGAGAGGTGAAGAGTGTACTCCCAATTCCAGGGTGCTTCCCAGGGTGGTTCAGGCCTGACTCTTGGTGGCTCCATTTTCAGTGCTGAAGAGACAGCCATGACAGGAGCCAGCCCTGTCACAAATACTCAGGATAGCTTCACTGTCCTCTCAAGAGCAGGCAATCTCCAGAACCCATGCTAGCTACTGACTTAGAGTCCAGATTCTTTGGATCCCAAAAGAGGTGAGATGGGAAGCCCAGTTTGTAAGAAATCTGATTATTCAAATTTATTACCATCAAGAATTATGCAATGATGCTGTAGTTTTTCTTAACAAATAGAAAACAGACTGTGTACAACAGTGAACTCTACAGCACTAGCATCCACAAGGTAAAAATGAATGTTTCATCCAACATTACCAACCCTGGATTGTTGATCTTGACTTAGCCTAGCTAGACCTGGGGACCTCGGCATCATGTCCCTTGGCTAAAACAGCTATGCACCCTTCCCCGCCCCCACTTACCTATCTAGATAGTGCTGCCCAGAGGAAGAGGCCCTCTCCCTGCCCCTCAGCAAGCTGAGATAATAAGATTGATTATAGTACCATTGATAGAAGTCCAGTAGTCTTGCCACATTGGTTTATGAGGGCATCTTGAAGGAGTGGAAAAGAGCAATTCTCAGGGGCTTTGAAAACAGC
Source organism: Marmota flaviventris (assembly GCF_047511675.1). Classification (NCBI taxonomy): domain Eukaryota; kingdom Metazoa; phylum Chordata; class Mammalia; order Rodentia; family Sciuridae; genus Marmota; species Marmota flaviventris. Next base: position 33,448,457 of record NC_092507.1, on the reverse strand, counting down.
TGCAAACCAGGGAGGAAAATCATCTGGCCCCTGCTGAGGACAGATATGTGCTACCAGGCCCACTGGCCTGGACCTGAAGGGCCAGCCACGCCCCCGCTGGGCCCTGAGGTGTGTGGGGCGTGACACAGACCCTGACCTGTGCCATTTGCTTGGCCACGTGGCCAGACTCCACAGCCTACAAATACCAGCCCTACCGCAATGCTGGGGACAACAGCAAGGCTCTGCGAGCCCCTGGGTAGCCTCAGATGCACAGAGTCACTTCCCTCTTGGGGGTTTGAAGCAGAGGCCAGGGGATGACTCTCTGGTTTTCTCTTTCATTTCTTCTTCTTCCTTTTTTTTTTTTTTTTTTAATGGTTTTTTGTTTGTTTCTTTTTAACCTTTGCAAACACGATGGTGATGAGGAATGCCTTGCTAGGCTCCCTCAGACACGTCTGTGGTTGTGGGCTGTGAATGTTAAACACACACTGGAACAGACGACTGGGGATGTGTTTCCTATCGCCTCTCCCCGCCCACCACTGTCTGTGGGGCCTAAAAAAGACTCTTAAAGAAAAACAAAACAAAACCTAGAAGAAAAGAAAACAAAAAACAAAAAGCAAAACTGTGTTTCCCTGCATTTGGCTGGAACAGGATCTCCTCTGAAGGGCTGGAGGAGCAGCCCGACCTGTGCCACCTCCCGGGTCCATAGTCAAGCCTTGCTCAGGCTAGTGGTCCAGCTCCACATGAGGAAGGCAAGGCAAGTTCTGTCCTTTAGCAGTATAAGACCAAAGAAAAAAAAAAAAAGGGGGTCCAAAGTGAACTCAAAAAGGAAAAAAATGAGCCCCAAACCCCAAAATGGCCCATTCTGCAGTTAAGGATTTGCAAAAGGAAAAATCAGAGGGAAGAGGCTAGGATCCCTCAGTCTACCCCACCTAATGTATAAAAAGGAGGCTTTGCCCCCATCCCCACCCCATGAGAAGCATGAGAAACGCGGAGCTGAACAGAGAGCTTGAAGCAGGCTCCAGTTGGGCCTGGTGGACAGAGAGCCTGCCTGCCGGTCCGCCCACTAGCCCAGGGGTGTTCTGGACTCTGATTGGTGTGGCAATGTTCCTTAAATGCTGTGATCCCAGTGGACTGTGCTTTGCCGGCAACAGCATCCGTGCAGGAGGGCTGGACGATGGTCGGTATGGCTCAGAGGAGCTGGGTCCCCTCCACAGCCCCCTAGTGGGGGCAGCGGAGGAGAGGGGAGCAGTAGTTACGTTGCATAGTGGTCAAAGCTGCCGAGGTACTCCAGGGCCGCACGGTAGCACAGCTGGTACTGGTCCTGCCAGGACAGAGTGACTGGTCAGTGTAGGCAGTGCCAACAGATATCCCAAACCACAATGTTGAGAGGGCACTCACGCTGCAGCCCATGGCCTAGGGAATCAGTGTCTTCTGGCCAAGAGCAGGTGCTGTACCCTGAGAGTTGCCCTAGGTACTATCCAGGGGCCTAAAAGAGCCTCTCAAGGCTGTTCTACCTGTTTTACCTGCCACTCCAATCATGTTTATCTGCTTCTGTACCGTGCCGTGTCCAACCCTAACCAGAGACACACTACGAGTTCAGAGCTACTGAATAAAGGAACACATCTCACTCGTTTCTCCCCTGCACCTTAATCAGAACAGGCATTGGTACACATCTGTAGCACGAACAAACCCTTGTGCCCGTGTATGTCCAACTGCAGCCATAGCCTAGGGTCGCAGGGAGGGCTGTCAGGGAGACTTTAGCCCTGCACATTGGTCTACATACCTCTGTCTGCACCATTGCAGGACGCTGTGTGCGCAGGGTTTTCACAGTCTGGAACATGTCAACCACACCCTCGTAGCGCATGCGTTCCAGGACAATACTCAGAGTGATGAATACTCCCGTGCGACCCACACCAGCACTACTCAGAGAAGAGCCAGGTCAGAAATTCTGCTCACCTCTGGCAGTGGTATGCCAGGCTTTCAGGCCCACCCCCAGCCCTGATGGGGACAGCCCCACCTGCAGTGTACTGTGATGGGACCGTCCTGCCCAAACTGCTCCTTGGTCTTGTGCACTTGCCCGATGAAGTCTATGAAGCCCTCTCCTGTCTTGGGAACACCCTGCTCTGGCCAGTCTGTGAACTGGAACTGCCGGATTGTCCTCGACTGCCCATCCTGGGAGAGGTGGGCAAGGTACAGGGTTCAAGTTTGTGTCTTAGGCTACAGTCCCTCTGGGCCAGGTTGGGGGAGTACAATAACACAGGCATGCACCCTTGAAGTCATTACCCATGAAGCCACCCAGGAAGATAGGCGCACACTCCCAAACCTACACTCTCTTTTGATTCCTGTAGTTAAGGTATTGTGAGGGCAGCCCCTGCCCACATCTGCTCAGGCAGTGTGGTCCTTTCGTGTGAACAGATAGTCTCTAACCAATACTCACCCGAGCATCTGTGACTTTGAACTCACGCAGGATGTACTGGGGCATGTTGTACTCAGCCATCGGGTCGACAACAAAGTACTGGTAGCGAGCAGAACGCTCTGCTGGCCAGTACTGGTGGCACTTCTCCTGTGGACACAGGGCCCAGCCCCCATGATCAGGTGGGGAGGAAGGAGGAAGGGAGCATCAGGTTTCAGAGGATTGTAGGACAGGATGCCTCAGGTGGTGAGAAGGTGGGGTCTGAGGCTAATGCTGATGGAGGCTGGGGTATGAAAATCTCCTTGTTACATGGAGAGTAACAAAAGGGGTGTCTCTCCCAAGGGTGGCTGGGTCCTTAGGGGAAGGGGTGGGCTCACCCTGCCCATCTCCCGAAGTTTGGTCAGCATGACGATGATGGTGGAATTGTGCTCCCATAGCATGCGCCAGAAGTCCTCGGTGCTCTCTGCCAGAGGCCCCTGTGTAGCTATGTAGGCCTTCTGCTGTCTGGGTGGACATAACACTGAACATGCTGGAGGTGCTGCTGCCCCCAGTCTCCCCTGAGATTGCCTGGTATCTTGGGGCCCTGCATAGAGCACCCCTCCTCTAGGAAGCCCTCCCTGCTTTTCTCGGCCCACTCTGGTCTTCTGGGTTGGCCCTACCATGTTTCCCCTCATCCCCACCAGCCAGGCTCACGCCTGGGCACTACAGTGCATGGTGTGGCAGGGACAAGCCTGCTGACCTATAGCCATCCAGGAAGCTGGCATTGATATAGTCAGAGCCTTCCACACCACGGATGGGCTGCAGACACACCCGGGTCAGTTCATAGGGCATGATGTTCACCAGGCGGTTCTTGAACTTGTTGCAGGGCAGGTTGGCACTGATGAAGCGAGATGTGTGGGCCTTGGAGCTGGCCAGCAACTATTGACAGGAAGGGTCTGGTCAGGTATGGCTTCCTTGGGGAGCCACGGGGGTTCTGCATAACCCAGTTCAGGCCCACTGGAGCCCTACCTTGAATTCGAGCTCCATGGCAGTCACACTCTCCCCTGGAGGCACTTGGCCCAGCTTCTGGATATGGGCGTAGAGGTTGCGGGCAGGCACCTCTGTGTGTCCACATGTGGCAGCCTCCAACAGTGCCTCATGGATGAACACATACTGGTCCTCTGTCTGCACCATATAGTTTCTCTGCGATCTCATGCATGTCACATGGCCATAGATGTCAACTGTCTTTTCATGCTTCATTCGTTCCAGCATGGCATCGATAACGATGAAGCAGCCAGTACGGCCCACACCAGCGCTGCAGGACATGAGCTCAGCTTGGGTTGGAGGTCCCTGCCTCCCACCCCACTCCCTCTGGTGGCACCATACCCTCTCACCTGCAGTGTACCACCATAGGCCCTGCATCTAGTGGGTTGCAGGCTTTGACCCGTCTCAGGAAGGCTAGGATGGGAGTTGGGTACTCGGGAACCCCATGGTCTGGCCAGGCCATGAACTGGAACTGACGCAGCTCACGCTTCTCACTAGAGCCACTCTGGGGAGCAAAGTCAGGAGAGATGCGGTGACCAGGAGTCTGCCTGCCACACACCCAGGGCCAGACTCACCACTCTTGGAAAGATTCAGAAACCATACAAGGCACCCTGAAGAAGCTGAGGAAGTTCTTGTATCACCCCCCACAACCCCCACCCCAGTCCTTGACCCTCTGATACCTACACTGGTCCCCAACTCTAACCCACCATACTCAGGCCTCTGTCCTTATATGGACAATTACCATGGCAGAGTCATACCTTGTGGAGAGCAAAGGTGCGCATAGTATATGTGGCCAGCTCCACAGTGTCCAGCAGAGTCACCTGAATGAGGCCGTAAGTCTCAGTGCCACGAGCTGGCCAGTACTGATCACACTTCACCTGCAGAGGGAAATACAAAGCAGGGAGCGGGGCACAGGTGATGATGTCAGAGAGTACACAAAGGCCCAGGCAGGCAGAAGCAGAGAGGAAGGCCCAGCCTATTGGTTAAAAGATCCTCCATCCCTGAACTCTCAAATCCACTGTCCTGCTGGGCACAGTGGCACATCCCAGTGACATGGGAGGCTGAGGTAGAAGGATTGCAAGTTTGAGAACAGCCTTAGCAACTTAGTAACAACCTGTCTTAAAATAAAAAAAAAATTAACGGCCGGAATTGTGGCTCAGTGGTGGAGCGCTTGCCTAGCATGCGTGAGGCACTGAGTTTGATCCCTGGCACCATATATAAATAAACAAATAAAATAAAGGTATTGTGTCCATCTACAACTAAAAAAATATTTTAAAAAAATTTAAAAGGTTGAGGATGTAATGATAAAGTGCCCCTGGGTTCAATCCCTGGTGTCCCACCGTCCCACACAGAGACACGCGTGTGCACACACATACACACAAATCATTTCCTCTCTTCCTCATCAAGCCTCATCACACTATGTCACTACCCTTGCCCTCACTGGTGGAATGAAGGCCATAATTGAAAATTATTTATTCAAGACCAGATCGCACCAGGCACATTTTCTGCCAAATTTACCCATAACGTTTATGCCCCATTTTCAAGCTCTGTAAATTTTATGTTCCAGTCAATGGTTTGCAGTGCAAAAGCAGAAAACAGCAGATCCTTCCACTAATTAACTGAGGAGATGTGTTAATGCCCCAGGAACACTCCAGCATCTGGGGAACATGTGAACACCCTGGGAACAAGCCAGCAACTGGGGAACATATTAGCATTCCAGTAAATGACAGCACTTGGTGAAACACATCAATATCCTAGGAACCCACTAGCATCTGGGGAACATGCTACATCCCAGGAATACCCCAATACCTAGGGAACATGACAGTACTCCAGGAAAGCAACAGTGCTTGGGGAATCCTTTGAGGAACGTCTACCCACAGGGACAGAATAAGGTGTCCGATGTCACCTGTTGGCTGAGTTATTTCCTGTCCACCTCCTAGCAGGGCCCTTCAGTCTCACCCGGGACTTCTCCTCCAGCCGCGTCATCATGACCACAGTGGCTGTACGCTGTTCCCACACCATCCGCCAGAAATCACCCATGGTCTCAGGCAGTGGGCCCTGTGTGGCAATGTAGGCGTTCTGCTTGCGATAGCCATCGATGTAATTGGCATTGATGTAGTCACTCCCTGGGACACCTACAGATGGAAGGGGATATGGCAGAGCATTTACTAAGCGCCCCTAGACAAGAGTACCATGGCTCAGTGCACTCAAGACTCAGGGATAGCCTCCATAGCATGAGTCAGCCCAGATAGCAAGGGGGAGGTGAACAAGGGCTGGGAGGAGGCTCTGCCCTTGGCTCACCATCGATGGAGGTAAGGATGACTCGAGAGTGGTCGTAGGCAATGACATTTGCATAGCGGTTTTTGGGCTTGTTCACCTCCAGGTTGGAATTCTCCCATGTGAACTGCTGTCCAGGATCAATGGACTGCGGGGGACAGAAAAAGCAGGTGGAGTGAGGGGTGAGCAGAGGGACACCTGCCCCCTGCTAGGAGACCCTGCCTTCCAAGCTGTGCTTACATCCTGTCTTCACTTTGAAAGCTGCACTGATCCTCTACCAATGCTGCTGGTAAAGCTGAGCACCACCCTTAGCCACAGAGTTGCCAAATCTCCTAATCAGGAAAGTGATGCACAGAGGAGTCCTTTAACCATGGCACCAGATCTCCTTGTTTGGTAGAGTACACTGGGGTGGCCAGGGGAGAGGACTGTGCATTCTATGAATGAAATGGGCACAGACAGATGGAAGCAATAGCAGCACCCTTGGCCAGACTGAAAACTATTGAGTGCCCTGGACACTGTGCACCACCTTGCCTGGCTCTCTTCTGCCTCTTCAGCTGTTTCTTCTCCATCTGCTCCCCAGGGCCTGCCCATCTGCAGGTTGGATACAGCTTCTTCCAGTGATTCTCCCAGGCCCTCTCCTCACTCTGTCCCCTTTCCTGAATGACCCCCACTGCTGGCAGGATTCTTGCACTTGTATGCTGGAGCTGTCCAAGACCCCGGCTGCAGCCCAGGAGCTCTTTCCTGAGTACCTGGCAGCCTCCTGGACAAGGAACTCATTGGCCCTTCAGTCTTAATTCAAAGCCACATTCATTAGCTTCCCTGCCAAATCTGCTCTGCTGCTGGGACTCCACCTCAGTGGATGGCACTATCATCCATATCCCAGAAGCCCAGGCCAGCACCTGCCAAGTCCACCTCAAAACCTCCTCACAGCCCCTCCTGTTGACCAGCATTCTGGTGCTCCTCCCCTCCTCACCTCTCCAACCTGTTGCCATCACCCTCCCTCTTCCTCTATTCTGACCCACTCTCAATGACCCTTCAGACATTTCAAAAATGCAGATCTGAATATCAATTTCCTGCTTAAAAGGCTCCATGTTCTCCATTGCCTCGGCAGTAATGGTAATAGCTAACTGTCAATGGGATCTTCTGATATGCTTAGCACTGTCGTGAGTACTCCGTATTTTCTCATCTAATTCTATATGAGATGGGTTCTGTCATAAGCCTCATTTTACAGATGAATACATTCCATAGTACTCTGCATTGCATGCAGCATCTTTCATATTTTGGTCCCAGCCTTGACACACTCCAGGGGACAGTGCCAGTGCTCCAAGAGACCTCCAAGCACAGCCCGACCCTTGGACTGCCTCAGTGCTGTCAACCTCCCTTCTCTGTGCATGTTGGTCATATTTAATACAAGGACATATGGATTTGGTCACACATTCAATGCTGATTACCTGCCTGCGTGTTTCCCAACTGACTGGTTCCTAAGAGCATTTGTCTCCATATCCCCAGCACCCAGCACAGGGAGTGGCATACACTTTAGTGCTTGCAAATGTGATAAAAGACTAACAGAATGTTAAGGATGAGAGAGCTCTGGGATCCTGGCTGAGGGAGAGCCCTAAGCAGCCTTGAGTGGCCAGAGTGGACTTCTGGGTAGAAGAAGGTTTTACAGGATAACCCAGAGAAGAGGACAGAACAGGTAGTAGGTGGCAGGGGGATTGCTGTGATCAGAGGTCTTGTGAGCCTACACAGTGAGGCCCATCCTCATCAGAAGAAGGGCAGGGATGGGACATGGCATAGATGAGTCCAGGTGGAAGACCACTTCTGGTCAGACAGACAGATAATGAGCAGACAAGCCCAAATTATGAGCTTGTTACCTGCAGTGAGGCCACACAGAAAGCAGGCCGCAGTGGGTGCCCTACCATAGAGGCAGCATGGTTCCTTTGAAGAAGGAGTGTTCATCTGTTTGCCTGCCAAGCTCGATTTTCTCTTTGGAAACCTGGCTTAACACGCTGGAAATCTGTCTGGCCTCATGGCCCTTAGAAATGAAACCTTGGTACCCTGGGACACTTCCCCAAACACACCTGAGGGTGGACATCTGACTGAAAGGGGAGCAAACTCTCAGGTTAGGCTGAACCAACTCACCCATCACTTATCTGTCAATAGTGTTTTGAGGTCCATGTCAGGTGCTGGGAAAAAGAGTGATGGACAAGGCAGAAAAGACCTCTCCATGCTTACTACAGGAGATGGGCCTCTCCTTTAGCTGTGAGTCAGGTAGAAGCCCTCAGACCCTGAAATCTGAGCCACCAATAGGCCAGAGTGAGGTGAGCACAAGGAGGGTCTCAAGAGCAGGGCCTGAGCCCCTGGCTCTTCATCTGTGGGCTGTTTACTGCGAGTGCACATGTGAGCACAGGTGGGTGACAGCTGACGGGATAGAAGCTGGGCTTCCACCACACCTGCCTGGGGACAGCTCTCTTACCCCTCATGGGTGCAGTCACCATGGGAGGCTCAGCACTCTGCTGTCCCAGGCACCAAGTGTGTGGGTAGAATGGTCATGCAGTGCAGGCATAGGCTGTCAGGTAGGCTTGAGTTGGAATCTTAGCTCCACTACTCATCAGCTGTTTCACTGTGGGCAAGTCACTTTCCCTCTCTGAGGCCCATTTCCTCACCTGAGGGGACAGTAATATAGTACCACCTCAGAAGGTTATGCGGGGAGTGAGATGATGATGCTTGGTGCTCAGCCAATGCTGGCCTGCAGTAAGCTCTTGACAAAAGCCAACTATTGTGGCTATTATTACTGATCTGGGTCTGTACCCTGTGTTTGCCTCTGTTAGCATCAGGGTATGTGTGTGAGCACCCAGCATACTGCTAAAGCATCTCCTAGGTGACCACCAGAAGGTCCTGCGCAGGGCCTTGGCTAGACTCAGCACCTGAGGAGGCCAGTTCCCCAGCTGTCATTCCTCTCTGTATACCAGGAAAACCTGGAACCCTAACCACTGCTTTGACCTGGGACAAGATAGGAGCTGTTATGGGGTAGGCCCCCGCCCAGCCACATGGGACAGGGTTGTCTCACCTCATACTCCTGGGAGAACTTGAGGCCATCATTGGCTTTGAGGCGTTCAATGTTGTCTGCCAGATCGGTGATGGGGATGGGTGGGTGGTCTCGCATACCTGGGGAGGCAGGGCACACACAGGCAGTTAACATGAGGCTTGAGCAGGGTGGTGGAGACAGCCCTGATGCATGTATGTGCACACGTGAACATGTGGGACCATGGAGCACTTGGCACTGGTGGCATGGAGACGGCAGCACATGCGGCAACAGGGATGGAGGAGCACACAGTGGCCAGAGGGTAGAGAGGACAGAGGGAGAAGTACATGTGGTGTGAACATGTGGAAGCATGTCAGGTGACACTGTGCTGAGTGGGGGCACCAGGGCTCTGCCTGGCAGGTCTGCTCAAGAGGAACGGGAGGCTTCCTCCCTCCTGGGCTCATACTAGAAGCCCAGGTTGGCGGCAGCTGATAGGTGGAAGCTGGGTTCCCACCACACCTGCCTGGGGACTGCCCTCCTGCCCCTCACTGGCGCCGGTCACTACAAGAGACTGGGTGACACTGCTGTCCCAGACACAGAGAGTGTGGATGGAGTGGTCGTGAACTACAGACGATGGCAAAGAGACCCAGAAGGAATACACAGAGAGAAACTGAGATGAGGAGGAAGATGTAGAGAGAGAGACAAGGATACAGGAGGGAGAGGCACCCTGAGAGCTATCAGACTGAGAAAGAAGGCAGAAAAGAGAAGTGGAGGTCATGAGGTGGGAAGAGAGGAAGGGGGCAAAGGAGAGAGATGAGGAGACGCCCAGGAAGGGAGAGAAGAGAGGAAAGGAGAGAGATGAACAAGGAAGGTAGGAGGTGATAGGATGAGAAAAGTAGAGAAATGGAAACAGACACCAAAGCCAAAGTTTCCCAAAGCGTGGGAACTTTGGAAACTAACTTGAAATATTCGGGCAACTGGGGGCACTGGAACCTGCAGAGAAAACAAACCAAAAGAAAAAAACACAATGGGGCGAGAGAAGAGAGCCCGTTAACCTTTTCTGGTCACATGGCTATGAGCTCAGACACAGTGTGGGTGGGGCAGGAAGGTCAGAGCAGTGAGGAGCAGGGGGCCATGGCATAAAACCCACCACAGGCCTCTGGTCTCCCAGTAACGCAGACAGATGTCCCACCTCTAGATGTGAGTGTTCACAAACCCCATGGGTTGGTGGCCTTTCAGGGTTCTTTTTATGACCAACTATTAAGTTCAAACCAACCGTATTCCTTCCGGTATCAAAATTTGGCCTTTGGGGTAGAGGGTGTATCTCAACAGGAGTGTGTCTTCTCAAGTGCCTGCCCATGTCTCCTTCACATGCAGCGGCCTCTGAAGAGTTTCTCTGCAACCCCCCCCCCCCCCACTTCTCCTCAATCTGTGGAAACATTTCTGCCCCAGTGCTGGGTTGCCACACTCCCGCCAACGTCCTACCCGCCAAGGCATTGGTCCTCCCTCGAGTCTCCCACTCTGCTAAATAAATTGCTTAGTCCCTTCCTGCCATGCACAGTTCTCTGTGGCACTTGAGAGATACCTGCTCCTCATGTCACCCCTGCCCTCCTCCTGACTACTCTTCAACCATCCTCCTTGACACTGTGCCACCCTCCCTCCCTGGCTCCCTCTCCTTCCTGCCTGCTCCCGGGAAGAGCCTTCTGTTTGGGGGCTTTGGCTGCTGCATGCTCCTCAGCACCTGCCACACTGGTAGTTTCAGCACTGAGGCTAGAGCAGAGGTCCAGACCCTGCAGGCCCATTGCTACCCGCAGTCACAGAGCCATCCTTATATCCCCCATGTGCACTCAAGCCCGAGTCCTGCTGCCCTCATCTCCTTCATTCTTCCTGAGTCCGTCCCTTCCCTCCATCCCCACTGATGCCTTCTACCCACTCAGCAGCCTAGTCTCTCTGGTCCACTTTCTCCCCCTTTAATCAATTCCTTCTCACATAGCAGTCACAGTGCTATTTCTACAGCACAATTCTGACCCTGTTATAAACCTTTAGTGCTTCCCTGGGACCCTCAAGATGAAGTCCCAAGTTCCTCAGCCTGCTGTCCAAGTCCCTCTGCAAGGGGACCTCTGGCCTGAACTTCTATTCACCTGTTGGTCAACTCCAATATTGGAGAAACACTCAAGTAGCTCATGTGTGCAATGTCTCCACTCAAAAGAGCTCCTCCCACCCTTTCCCCTAAACAATGCCCTCATGGCTTGGCACCTCTTGCCAAGCAAGTCCTCTGCCCTGCAGTGCTACTGTCCTGGTACTTGTATTCCTCACAGATCAAATCTTGCTGGCCTGCTAGGGTTGCCTGGCTTGCTCAATGTCAGAACACATGCCCTTGGAACTCAGTCACCATGTTGTAAGGAAGCCCAGGTCACATGAAGAGGCCATGCCTGGATGTCCAGCTGACAGTCCCAGCTAGGCTCACAGCTGATCTGTCAATCACTAGACACCTCAATGAGCCATCTTTACAATCCAACAGCTAGGAAACTTTTCCATTAAGAGGCCAGACAGCAAATATTTTAGGTTTTGCTTCCAATATCTACTACATCTACTGATGTCTATCTTTCGAGTGCAGACAGACCCAGAAATGAATGGGTGTGACTGCATTCCAGGAAAACTTTATTTATAAGACCAGGTAGTGGGCCAAATTTGGCCATGGGCCATAGTTTGCCAACCCCTGCTTTAAATGATTCAAGCTCCCAGCCTTCAAAGTCTTCCGGCTGAGGGCCCAAACATTCTAGAATAGAGACGCTGCCCCTGCTGTGCCCTGTCTGAATTCCTGACTCATAGAAACTGTGAGAGATAATACATAATTATTGTTGTTTTAAGCCACTAAGTTCTGGGTTAATTTGATATGCAGTAATAACTGGCTCATATATACACAAACCCTCTGTGTGTGCATTAGTTCACTCATTTGTTCTGTTGTTGTGTGCTCATTTCACAGGCATTCAACAAGAACCCATTGTATACTGAAAGCAAGGACGGGGGATGAACAAGACATGGTATCTGGTGCCGCAGAACTCAAAGGTTGTGGCTGAGGGAATTCCAGCAGAGGAGATCCCCAGCCATGAGTGGGGCACCCTCCCAAGAGGTGAGGTCTGTGCTATGTGGCTCAGAGAAAAAGGAGTGACATTTCAGTAGAAGAAACAGCCAGATAGCATGAGAGTGGCTGGGGAGGAAGGGCAGGCAGTGAGCCTTGAGCTGCAGTCCCTGTCCTTGTAGAGTAGATCTGGAGCTGTCCTGTAGGAAAGGTCAGGTGTGACACCTCATTTCTCTTCCAGTTTCTTGTGGGGCATTGCTCACTGCTAACATGCCCCTCTGTGTGGAGGGTCAGAGGATGGGTGCAGAGACTGGCCACCCTGTGACTGGGATGTGGACTCTAGGGAGCTCCTTAGCCCACATTCAGAGGCCTTGACCAAAGACCCGCTGGGACTGATGAGCAGCTTTGCTGCCCTGAGGAGGATCCTGGGCCCTGAGCACCTGACCAGATATTGGATATGGGACTTTTCTGTCACTTCAGTCCAAAGAGAACAAAACTGGGGTCCTTCAGTGACCTAAGGAACAGAACCTGCAGCCTGCTTAATCTAGGCTGGCAGGCAAGCAGGCTGGGGAAGCTGCCCTACCTGGGGTCTGGTAGTTGAGTCTTCGCATCTCCACAGGGTCAGAGGAGTGGGCCAGGAGGGAGTCCTTCAGCCCAATTGATTGCTCATCCTTTGATGATGGGGAGTGGGTCCTTTTCCTAAAAAGGCAGAGGGATGTCAACCATGTCAAGGTCCAGGTCAAGGCCAGCCAGCTTCAATGGAGCCCCCATGTTCACAGTTCTACCCGTCCACTGCCCCACCTCATACTAGGGTCCTCTGAGCATGGAGGAACCAAGGGCAGAGCAGCCTCAACATGAAGGAACACAGAGTAGGGATGGGGTAGGGAGACAGCAGGAGTGTGGAGTAGACAGAGCAGGTAGTGCAGCAAGGAAGGAAAGGGTCACAGAGGCTGTTGGCTCCTTTGGACAGAAGACAGGTCACTGCTGGGCAGTGGCTGCTATCCCCAAGACGACCACAGCTGAGGCAGCAGAAGCCACCAGGAAGAAACATGCAAATGACATATAAAATACACAAACATCACAGGGGACTGGGCCCCAGCTGTCTGGCTCTCCAGGTATCAGGGTAAATGCCCAGAGCAGCAGGGGAGGGACGGGAAAGGTGTCATCTAGCCAGGTAGAGTCCTGTCCCACTGGCTTCCACTTTCCCATCCACAAGGACAGGGTCAGACTATAGGATCCAGCTGCTGAGAAACACCCTGGGGCCCTTTGCAGTCTGCACATGTGTACTGGGGGAGCTGCCGAGTGTACTGCGGTGTGTGTGCATCCGGACACCGTTCCCTGCTGCTCTGCACAGTGGAGCAAGACAGTCTCTTGCAGCACTGAGGTAACTTCTCCGAGAACTGGGAGCCTGGGGAAGGTTCTGGTGAGCTCTGAGGACTCAGGGGAAGCAATGAAGCTGCATCGTGCATGTGCCCTGAGGGGAGGAGCATCCTCTGTGGAGGGTATGGAGTCGAAAGGGCAAGACAGCAACAAGGCCTGCCCCTTATGCCAATGAGGATTCGTTCTGAACCGGGGAGCCTGTTGTGTTGACTGGACAGTTTGCTGCTTAAAGCAACAGGTCAAGAGGCTTCTGGTCAGAACACCGTCCCTCCCTGCTGGCCTGACATGTACACAGGGATAAGAAGTAGAAGGGAGGCGTGTGAAGGGAGAAGGAACAACTCCTACCTTTCTTGTTTACTAGGTCCCGAAAGACAGGCAAGGACAGAAGAAAGGAATGATCATTGTTTCTGCCAAGCACTCAGCCCTTACACGACCGGGGGACACTGTGGGATCCTTATCCCATGTGACATTCACAGGGAGGGGGCTCTCTTTTGCATAGACACCATGATCCAAATGGGAGTGGGAAGGATGAGTGGGTATAGGAGGTACTCCTCAAGGCCCACCCATAGGTGTGAGCTCTCCAGGCAGGGGAGAGATGGGGCAGGAGACAGGCACTCCTCCATGGAGATGCGCCAGACACACAGACCAGCACACATTCTTCTGCCAGGTGCTCTCAGACGTGCTTATGTGCTCTGCCCAGGGCCAAGGATTGGAGGCTCAACACACTGTACCACAGGCCTAGAATGTGTCCAATGGAGCATTCTGGGGCAGAGGCATGGCTGTGTAGGGAAAGGATGGGGTGCCAGAGAAGGCCCCCTGGGTACCAGCACCTTGAAGTGAGTCTTCAAGGACGAGGAAGCAGCGGGGTGCAGAAGGGAGGGCTGCAGAGTGGAGAAGGGCTCAGACTCCACTGTCCTGGGAACTGCATTAGTTAGGTGTGATGATGTCAAGAGTGGAGGCAGGGACCAGATTAGCCAGGTATTCAACTGTTAGACGGAAGACATTGGGCTTTATCTTTGAAGCCACCAAAAGGTTTTAAACTGGGAGTGACAACATTAAACCTCTGTGGGTGCAGCTCAGTGGTAGAGCGATTGCCTAGCATGTCTGAGGCCCTGGATTCCATCCCCACCACAGCAAAAAAAAAATTGTGAAGTTAAATCTCTGGAAAAACCTCGGAGACTTGGAAGTAGACAGAAGGGGAAACTTCAGGGGCAGGTGGCTGCAGCTATCCAGGAGAGAGGACTGAGTGTTAAAGACAGAGACCAATATAGTTTTGGCACAGTGGGCCTTCAGTTAATATTTGCTAAGGGAAAATCTGTGGGGATGTGTTCCTGCGCCTCGGTCTTGACCTCTCTGGGCCTAAATAGGAGAGCATGGCTGGTAAACCACGTAGGAAGAGTGGCAGGAAGTGCTGAAACTAGGGGACCAGGAAATTTTGGTGTCTGGAAGAGGAGACAGACTCACTCACACTCAGACAGAGACAGACAGACAGATGCCCAGGGATGTACACGAAACAGCTCTCTTGAGATCCTCAGCCCCTCTTCACACCCAGGTTGACAGGCACACAGAGGCTCCCCACCAGACAGGTGCATACAAGCAGACGCAGGTGCACACACACACAGATGCTGCTGCCCATCCTGGCTTCCCACTGTGCCTGGGGGGCCAGAGGCCAGGTTGGGATGGCTGCACTTACTCCAATGCACTGTACCCAGAAAGGGCCTTCGAGGTGAGGGGCAGGCGCTGTCCCCAGGGTCCCTCTTAAACACTTAAACTCACCTCTTAAACAGGAGGATGGCGATGACAATGAGTATGATGAGGATGACTGCCAGGACGGGGCCTGTCACCCACAGCATCTCGGGCTCCTCCTGCTGCTGGGCTGGTGTCACCTGTACCACGATCTCATCCGAGTAGGGGCTGGAGGCATAGCGCTTCTGTGGCGCAGCAGAGGAACAGCACAGGCGGTGAGCTCAGTGTGAGACTCCCACCCTCTGCCCATCAAACCTGCAGAGAAGGTGCTGGGGCTGGGTTACACTGGGCTGGCCCTGGCCTGGTTTTCTAAACCCTAAGAGGTTGACCTGAGGCTGGGCAGCAGGATTGGGTTCCTGGGCTAAATCGGGTCTGGCCTTTTGGGTCTTGCCACCTAGTGTCCTGGGGTCTCCTTAGGCCAACTTAGGTCTCAGGGGCCACCCAGACCTGGGGTCTCCTCATGTTTGAGACTGGCCTAGTCTTAGGTCAGGTCTGGGGTCTTGGGTGCTGAGAGCCAAGCTGGCTCAGGCAGACCTGATCCACAGGTTCCTTCAGGGAGGCAAGCACGAAGCACTGGTAACTCAGGTCTGGAGACAGGGGTCGGTTGTAGAAGCCTCGGTAGCTCTTCTTGTCCCCCAGGGTAAAAGTCTCAGGGAGCACATCCACCTGAGCAGCTACATACGGCTTTAGCCGTTCTGTCTGTCGCCGCCGCCGCTGCCGCTCCTCACCACCCTGCTCAATAGCTTCCAGAAGCTGGCAAAACAGAGCACAGAGTCACACAGGGTCTTTAAGCATGGTGTTCCTGGGGCCATGGCCTGGCCACTGCAGGTACATAATAATGCCAGGTACCACAATGGTACCCCTCCCGCCAGCCCATGAGAAGCCTTATGGGTAATTTCATCCTAACCAGAGAGACAGTTTCCAAATAAGCTGTAAGGAGAGAATAGAAGACTTCATGTGTCCCAGGAAAACAAGCTTAAGGCTCATTCCAGCCTCTCCATGGTCTCCATATATGTAGGATTCTCGAAAGTCTACAGAGCTCAGACTATAGCTATGGAAACACCCCCGCTGTTACCCACCGCAGGGGATTCTCCCCAAACACTTCCCAGGCATTCTCCACAGTCTTCCAGGAGTCCTCTGAATACTCTCAGGGGCTTTTCCCTAGAGCCCCTCTCTCTAGGGAGGAGACAGGCTGCCAGCCAGAGCAGTCACAAGAGTGATTTCAATTGGGGTAGGGGACCCAAGAGAGTCCACTAGGATACACTCAGGGCAAGGTGGCTACTGCCAAACTGCGTGGGGTATCATTAGTGCCAGTCCCCTCCCCCAGGCACCTCATCCAGCTCCAGCTCCTCAGGTGTGTTCCATCTTGGTGTGAGCATGTTTCCACCCACACGGTCAATGGGCACTACGACGATGTAGAACCACCTGTGTGGGCAGAGCAGGAATCAGCACAGCCATCACCAGCAGCCTGCATCCATGCCCTACCCCTGCCACCAGCCCCTGCATACTTGACCAGTGAGGGGTCCTCCACTTGAGGCATAGAGAGGGCAAAGCGGCCATCCTCTATGTAGGCAGAAGCAGGCAGCGGCTTGTGTGGCAGGAGATCAGGAGCCGTGCGGATGGACACCAGGTGCTGCAGGCCTCCCGCACTGCTGCCACGGTTCATCAGCACAAATGAGTACTCTGTGTTAGGCTGCAGGTCTGCGATCAGCTTCCGCATCGAGTGCCCATCCACCTCCACACTTTGTCCATTGTACAGAATCTGCAGGAGATGAGAGGGGGAGCTTGGCAGTGCCTCTGAGTGAGGTTCCTACCGTGCGCCTACAAGGCACAGGATGTGAACCAGGACCCAGTTCACAGACACATGCACACATGGACTGGGAATTGGAATGAATGACAGCACACAGAAGGCCTGTGTGGGGTGGTCTGGCTGACTGTGGCCCTTACCCACCTTGAAGGGCACAGCAGACTTGTAGGAGTCAGGGACCTCCCAGCTGAGCAGCACAGATGTCTTCATCGCAGCTGCCACACGGAAGTTCTTAGCAAACACTGTGGAGGCACAAGGAGGAAGTCAGCTCTTGCTGGCTATCTGGAGTGGGGTGAATGAGCCAGAGGATGAGACATTATTGGGAAATAGGGGTTTAGGAACAGCTTCAGAGAACCAAGCACCCCCATTCCCAGCCAGCTTCAAATGGCACAGTTCAACTCCCAGCCCAAGCTCTTCCACAGTGAGCACTGAACAGGGTAGCGGATGCTACAGCACCAATTGCCAGAAATCTCCAGAAGAGCATGGGTAAAAGCTTGAACTCACAGACACCAAGTTAGAGGCCAGGTGTCAGTGGATAATGGTCGTGAGAAGCACATGGCCATACCAGGGCACGGTGGAGCATGTTCACTAGAGGTCAGTGGGTTTTAGAGATTAGTGCTATAAACCAAAGATCAGTAGGCTGTACACCCAAGAATGGTGATGGAATCAAAAGAGATCAGTGGGTCAAAGTCACAAGAAATTGAAAGGTCACGCAGCAGGTCAGTAGGTCAAGGACAGCAGAAGTCAGGGGTCTCACACCCAAAAACATGGTGCCCATTCACTAGAGATTAGTAGTCACGGTCATGAGAAATTGAGGGGTCACACAGCAGAGGCTGGTGGATCACAGTTGCCAGAGGTCAGTGGGTCAAGAGAGCAGAGGTCCCCAGGCGTAGCCACATTTGGGCAGGCATTGCCATGCCCACAGCACACACCTTGCTCCACAGGCATGGTCCGGGACTGGATACTGGGGCTGAGTGGACCGGCGCCTTTGCTGGTACGTGCACGGACCTTGATGTCGTAAGTGGTGTCCGGCTTGAGGCCAGACAGAGTAAGGTGTGTGTCAGCAGAGATGTTCTGCAGCTCCTGCTGGCTATTGATGTCACGGTACACCACAGTGTAGTTGGTGATGCGCCCATTCCTCTCTGCTAGCACTGGTGGGTCCCAGGCCAATTCTGTGGTAGACGTGGTCAGTCCTGTCACTCGTAGGTTTTGGGGAAAGCCACTAGGCACGTCCTCAGGGGTTGTAATCTCCTTCTCGAACTCTTCGCCTGGGCCGGCCCGGTTCTTGGCAGCAAGCCGGAAGATGTAGGTGGCCCCCTTGTGCAGACCGGTGACTGTAAAGTGCTGATCATCTTTGCCAAAATCTATGGTGTTAGGCCGCGCCTCATCGGCCCGGCGGTATTGCAACCGGTAGCCCAGCAGCTCACCAGGCAGCTCCTTGGGTGGGTGCCACTGAAGTAGCGCCGTGTTCATGGCTGTGGTGCTGACCATCATGGTGGGTCGGCCTGGGACTAAACAACCACGCACTGGGCTCTGGTGCTGCCCTCTCCAATGCCCACCCTCAGCTCTGCCCCTGACCCCTCACTCACCTGCCCCAGTTGTTGTAACAATTTTGGGCTTGCTTCGGGCACCATCCCCCTTGGTGGTGTAGGCAGCGACAGTAATGGAGTAGGTAGTCTCTGGGGTGAGGCCGCTGATGGTGGTTTCCTGAGGGAGGAGGAGGGGCCGTTCCCATCAGAAGAGGTCAGACTGTGTCAGCTACCTCAGGACCCTAGCCTGCAGGGAGGCCCCAGGCACACAGGGCCAGAGATCCTGGGAGGTTAGGCTGTGAAATGCTGGACTGCCGAGGTAGGGCAGCCAGGTAGAATGAGGGCCGAGAGGATCCCACCCATTCCAGGAGCCACAGGCCTGGGACAGACTGATCATTCTTCCTTTCAGACAAGAACAAAGGGCCATGCCGTTTTCTCAACTCTGTCGTGCTGTAAATGGCACCTCGCGAGGGCCCTGCACACATTCTCACAGGGCAGAGCCTCACACATACCCGGCACCTGCACGGCTACTGGCACTCACATGCACACAGACTACAGCTCTGCCTGCACACACCTGCGGACATTAACACATACACACACACACCAGGGTGGAGGGGCCCCACCCGACTAGTCAGGATCACAGCTCACCACCCCTGGGCCACTGACTCTGTGAACAACCATTCCCTGCAACACCCTACACCTGAGGGAGTAAGGAAAGACAGGAAGAAGACAAGGAGCTCCCCTACACCTGGGGGACTCGCTTCCCATGTTCCCACTGATTCCTAAGAAGTCAGCCAGGGCATGTCTTCCCACCTTGGAAGATCCTACCCATACACCCATTTCCAGCAAAGGCATCGTTTCTGGACATGCGGAGAAATAGCACAGGGGGACCAAGCCACGCCACACAGGGAGAAGAGTGGGAAGGAGAGGGGACCACCGTGCAGTGGGAACAGGGCTGCCACCCCCAACCCTGGTGTCCCTCCAGCTCTGAGCCTCACGTGGAGTCATGGCAGCTACCAACAGCCCCTCACAGGCCTCTTCCTGTCCCAGCTGGAGGGTCTCCCAGGGCTGGGGCTCCAGCAGCACCAATGCCCAACCCAGCTCCCTAGACTCTTGTCCCAGCCTGCGCCCTAAGCAGGTGATTTTTCACTCAGGATCAATAAGGCCTAACGATCAGGATTGGATTTAACTCCATCCCTGTCTGGCCGGAGCAGGGGCCAGGCCCTGGTCGATCATGAACATTGGCTTCAAATTGCTGCTCGACAGGCGAGAAGTAAGGATTAGAGGAAACGCCAATCGCTGCTCAGCTTGGTGCTCGTGTCTAAACGCCAATTTTCTCCAGATGTGGCTGGTGCCCTGTGGATCTTGGCAACACAGGCTGGGAGGAGAGAAGGGAGAGGGGGAGTGTCCCATGAGCCCAGCCTGACCCAGTCTTGCCCACGCTCGCACACCTGTTACTTACATAGTCCTCGGACTCCTCTGGCCGCCACTGACCGTGGGAGAGGGAGAAAAAGGGAGACAGGATGGTGAAGGATTCTGGCCTGGAGAGGTCCTGGCCCATGGAGGACAGATAGAGGCCTTGAACCTCTGAAGTGCCCACAGGGATAGCAGCCCAGGACAAATTCCCATCCAAAGATTCAAGTCCCTGCCTCACTGAACGCAGATAAGGGCTGGGAATCCTGGAGGGCAGACAGCCTGAAGTGGTGGAGGAGGTGAAACTGAGGGTCAGAGAACTCTAGGTAGAGACCCTCTGCAGCAGAGGCTACGGGTGTGGGGTGGGTTTGAGAGCACAGGCAGAGAGTAGGGAAAAGATTGAAGGGTGAGTGGGATGACCACACAGCTTGGTAGTCCCAGTCTACATGTGTCTTGGTATGATTAATCAAGGCCTCTTTCCACTCTCAAAAGTATTACAGTTGGAACAACAAATTATAGCCACCTGAGTATAAGGAGCACCCCAGAACATAAGAGATGCATGGTGGCTGGGGTGGGTCAAGGGGCAGATTAGCCAGCAAGATTATGAAGGTCATGAGTGTCCAGCTTAGAGCCTGGGCACTGCCCACAGGCACTGGAGCCCCTGACACACCTGCTCCCTTCTGTGGGTGCCTGAGCGTTGAGCTAGGAAGCCCAGCCAGTTTCTAGGGCTGGCAGTGTTGCGATTTCTTAGTAAATCCTTTAGTCTGTTGGTGCATGTAGGTGGTTGGAGGGGTACTGAGGCCTCTGTTCTGAGAGTCTGTGGTTCTGGAGGGCCAAGGGCGGGCCAATAAAGCATGGCACAGGAAGATGATTTATAGTACCTCCGGGCTACAGAAGCCATGGGGCCCCCCAGCCTGGCCCCCTCACAGGGCTGACCTACGCTCCTCCTGTGCTGGCAAGCTCTACTGCAAAGTCTTTGGAACACAGTATGGGAAGATGCTTGATAGTTTCCTAACAGTTAAGGCCACTCTGCAGGGTGGGGCTGGGCTCTGTTCCCATTTCCTTGTTGCAGGGAGGCCTGAGCTGTCTAGGCCAGGCCTGTGCATGGCGTTCTCACATGTCAGAGGCAGAGTGAGGGAAAAGGGAAGGAGAGGGTCAAATAAAATGGAGTCAGAGACAAGGCAGGGAACAGAGAAGTGGCAGGAGGAGAAAGGGAGAGAGGAGAGGGAAGAGGCTGAGCTGGAAAAACCAGAGCAGTGAGGACAGAGACCATGAAAAAGGGACAAAAGAAGACAATGAGATGGAGTAAGAAACCATCAGAAATAGCAACAAGCCTTGGGCTGGGGACTGCAGTTCAGTGGTAGAGCACTAGCCTAGCATTTGTAAGGCTCTGGGCTTAATCCCCAGAAGAAGAAGAAACAAACAAACAAAAAAACAACAACAAAAACCAAAATAGCGACAAGCCTGACACAGAATCAACACAGGAGACAGATCTGGCTGTACACTCAGGGGTCAGGGGCATATGTATCAAACGTTCTTTCTGTACTGATGGGGGCCCTGGGCTGAGCAGATGGTGCTGCTGGGTAGAGAAGAACAGGCTGCTGTGTCCTTGACAGGGAAGCAGAAAGGACAGCTGGGTCCTGTGGCCAGGCTGCGGACCAGGCCCCATCTGCTCTCCTACTGGCTGGAGCAAAATGACCATACCCAGGGGGTGGCAAGGGCAGGACCTGTCTTTAGTGGTCTCCCTTGCTCAGGTGTACTCCCCATCAAGGACATCCGGTTAAGAGGATAGTGCTCCTGATCTTCTGGCCCAGCTCCCTTCCAAACAGCTTGGGACCAGAAGGGGGCACCCTAAATGACTGCTCTGAAACCCTACTGGCTTCAGTTGTGGTGCTGACCCCAGCTGTGATGGTGGCCCTCTAGGATGGGAGGGGCTTGAGGGAGACCATTCCTGGGATGTTTCTAGGTGGGTGTGTCTGCTGAGGCTTCCTAAGGAGCCCTTAACCTGCCCTAGGAATGCAGGGGGTACACACACCCCACCCTCCACCCCTTTGGTCCCTCAGCATGGGACATGCTAAGAGGAGGAAGGGACCCTCAGGGTAGAAAGGAATTTTGCTTCAGAGGGATGAGCCCAACTGGAGATTGTAGTGGGTGAGCCTACGCTTCAGTGAAACCCACACAGCATGGAGTATATGCTCATATCCCTGCTGTAATCCCAGGGAGAGGTGAGAAACTGCACAGGGAGGGACTCCAAGCTCCTCCTGCTAGGTCTGGCTTAGCACTGGCCCAGTTCCCGATTCTGGATGGAAACATCCTGACAGCAGACCACACCAGGTGTTATAACCCTTTTTTGTTTTTCCTACCAGGGATTAAACCCAGGGCCACATCCCCCAGCCCTTTTAATTTTTTGTAATTTTGCGACAGGGTCTCACTAAGGAGCTTAGGGCCTCACTAAGTTGCTGAGGCTGGCTTTGAACTTGGGATCTTCCTGCCTCAGCCTCCCAAGCTGCTGGGATTACAGGCATGTGCCACTATGTCAGGATAATTGCAGTCTTTTTCCAGTAGTCCAGAGACTTGGCTTTTTAATCAAGTTCAGCTACCCACTTGCTTGGTAATTCTGGCTACTCACATAGCTTCTTGGTGCTGTATATTCTTCATCGTAATAGCAAACTAGTGCTCAGAATACCCCAGGGACCTCACCCCAAGCTCATGGGGGGAACCATCACCATCACTCTCAAGAGAACAGACACTGACATAGGTTAGTGTGAGGCAGGTTAGCTGGCAGGCCCTGCCCCTGACAGAAACATCAGGGTCTGGGTCTTCCTCATGGGGGTCAGGAGCACAGTAACACTCAGCTTGGCCATTCAGAGATTGGCATTGGCCACTGGCCTATGGCCAAAGTGGGTAGGAATGACACAGCCTCAAAAGCCGCTATCTACCTCTGGCTGTGGCAGAGTGGATACCTTGCACAGCCATTGCCTGGAAGGAAATTGAATCTGCAAGGTCCAGTCCAACCACCACACCGTCCAGTCCAACCACCACACTGCATTTGCCTCCTGCAAACCACAAAGGCCTGGGGTCTGTGGAGACGGAGCCCCTCACTGTGAGGGCTGTGGCTAAACCACTGAGACTCCTACCAGGACTTAGGTTGGCACAGTCTGGGCAGCCCTAAGACACAGAGAGAAGGTGGAATCTGGCCCTCACCTCCCAGTGCCAGTGCCCTCACCCCTGCTGCAGCAGTATATTTCTGGTATGACCAGAAAAGGCAGACATAGCACCCCTGAAGACAGGCAGGGGTGGGAAGCACATCTGGGCTCCAAATGGAAAGCAGTGTATGCTGGTCGCTGTTCACCCTTCCACCCACCACCACACAATGGCGCACCTGGGCCTCAGACAGCATGACATCTTGGATGATGGGTGGACCTCGGGGCTCGCCATTCTCTAGTCGCACATAGGTGACCTGGTAGCCTCGAATCTGGCCATGCTGCTTGCTGGGGATAGGCAGCTTCCAGGAGACATGCACGGCAGTGGAGTTCAGCGGCTCCACCTCCACCTTCCTTGGTGGCCCACTGGGCACTGGGGGCCAAGTAGAAAAGGAAGTCAGACCTGGTTGTACTGATCTTGGCTCAGGTGGGCACAGCACACTCTAGGGCCTTGCCTCTGCACCCCTCTCTCCCAGGAAAAGACCTAATGTCATTTCCTTAGGGTGTCTATCCTGGTGAAGAATCCACTCCCTGCCACAGGGAGGAGCCCATAACCGGCCGGGCCAACCCCTCTGGCAGGGCTACCTCATTTGGGTGGAGAGAAGATGCGAGGGAATAGGTGGTGGTGAGGCACCAGGCCTTCAGCTATCTCAAAGTCAGCATGACCTGTACCAACTCTTCCTGGGCCTCCACATTATGCCAATATCCAGCCAAGCTTGAGTTACGCTGACTCTACTTTAAGAGTCTTTTGCAGCAATCTTCCTAGTTTTGACCTCTTGAATCTTAGGTGGGGCTGCTTCTCCTACCATAGTCTTTTAAAGACTTCAGCTGCCCTGGGGAAAGCCTAAAACCTGGGACTTAGGCATAGGTTGTCTCATCAGCTACATTTCCCCAGTGTGGACCACAAAGTTTGTACCAGGAGACAAGAATCTGCAGGGGCTTGAAAAGGAAAGGCCCTGGGTGCTTGGTGGGTGGTGTCTGAGGCAGTGTGCCTCCCCTCCCCCGCCCTTCCTCCTGCCACCACCACCTACCGTCCTCGTCGGTGCGCACCAACACCGGGCTGCTCTCCGGGCCAGGGCCCACATCTGTGTGTGCCCGCACCCACACCCGGTACTCCGTCCACTTCTCCAGGCCCACCAGGTCCCAGCTGAAATGCTCACGGCTGATGCCATCCACCACATGTCGCCCGCGGTCCTCGCCGTCCACCGCCTCATAAGCCACGGAGTACTGCGTGATAATGCCGTTGCGGCTGTTCGCTGGCGGTGGGACCCAACTTACCCGGACCGTGGTGGAACCCGTGCTCACACATGTCACCTTCTGGGGAGGGGCGGAGGGGGCTGGGGAAGACAAATGGGGGGAAAGCAGGCAGATGGAGGGTGGGGAATCACAGGCATGGTGACCAAGTCATAATGGACGGGAGACTCACCCTGACAGGCTACTTCAAGTGCTGAAAGGGCCATCATGGGGGTCCCTCTAGACAGGCTGCCACATTGTCAAGAGGACAGCCTGACTCTCTTTGAACTATGATGGGCTCTCTCCTGTCTCACTCACACAGTGTCTCACACATGCATATGGAGTTCTAACAACGTCTGTCCCATACATATGCTGTCTGCACAACACATGCACAGTGTGCATCAGAATACGGAGAATACAGCTCCTGTCTTGCAGAAGGCCAGTAGCCCCTGGGGTTTAGAGAAAAAGTACCTAGTGGAGGTGCTGTCACCCGACAGGTTCCTTGGGGTTCAGGAGGCAGATGTGTCCCTGACATGCCCAGTTACATTTCCAGACTCGTATGTCCACTGAGGAAACTGCTGCCAATGCAGAGGCTTCCTCTCCATCTCAAGTTCTGTCACCACCCCTGTGTCTGGGTGACTTTAGCAGCTCCTTGACTCACTGGCTCCAGAGCCCCATATCTCTAGGGCTTTCCTCTCCCCTGCATGGCTATGGCCCTGCCTTGTACACTGCCACTGCTGGGAAGGACCCTACCTCCAAAACTGGGCAGACCCCCACCTCTTGTTCCAGCTTAGCTGTCCCTAGGCCCCCCGCACTCTTCAGCCCTCAGACCACCATCCATCCACTGCCATCCTTGCTGCCCTTATTATCCAGCTTCAACTCCAAGGTCACCAGCTGACTACTCTCACCAATATCCCAACCTCTCTCACTTCCTCATCTTTCCATCTCCACCTGGCCCACACCAAGCTGTAAGAGGACAACTCTTTGCCTTCTCTGAGGCAGCACCAGAGCAGATAAAACAAACAAAAAAGCCACCTCTCCACGGAGGCTGCTGCCCAGGAGCCCGTCCCTAGTGGTCTCCCTGAGGACCTCTGTGCTGCTTGCTGGTGTCTGTTCTCTATGGGCTCACTCTGTTACTTGGCATGGGACACAATCAATGTTCTCCACACACCCCAAACCTTTAGCCCCCTTTGCCTGCCAGCATGTGACCATGCCTTCCACTAGCAGCTCCTGTCATTTCTTGCTACCAGAGCCACCCACCTATGTGCATTTGCACCTATTTTTTCACGCCACACTGAGGCCATGGTCTCCCATCACCCATGTCTGCCCTTACTTTCCCTCCATCTCCTGAGACTCCACCAGTTACCCTTCTTTTACTAAGCTTCCTATTTTGTTCTATTGATTCTCTCCCAATGATATTTAAATATGCTTGAAATTTTCCCATCTTAAAAGAAAACATCATCCTCAGTGCCACAGCCTCCTCTGGCTACCACGGTCCCCCTCATTACTGAGCTTCTTGACAGCATCTGAGCTTGCTGTCCTACTTCCTCACCTCCCACACAGTCCTCACAATGCCACAACTTTCATCCAGGCCCACTCTTCCACACCACCAGATCCAGCAGGAAGGCCTACGTTCCTTTTCCTGGCCACTCCATAGCAGCCTCTGGTTTACCGCTTGAAACTTCCTTTTCTTGTAACCTCCAAACCACTTCTCTCTAGATTTCCTCCCACTTCCGTCTTTCAGGTCCTCTTCCATCCCAGGACCGGCCATGTACCCCAACTTGGCTAGCATGTGGCATCTTGAACTTGGATGTCTGAAACTAGACATACTCTTCAAACCTGCTCTGTCCATTTGCTATTCTGGTGGTGGCACTCTTCTTGTAGGACTCACAAACCAGTAATAAGATGAACCTCTGCTTCCCTTTCCCTCAACCCCCCATCATGTTATCCATTATCAAATCTGGGCCAGCTGACACCCCAGAGATCTCTCTAATCTGCCACACCACCTCATCTGAGCCCCTTTACCTTCTGCCTAGACTATTGCAGAACCTCCTAAGTGGTCTTCTGCTTCATCTCAATCTGTCTTGTCCATTCTCACAGAGCCAGAGCCAGTCCTCTATCCCTAGGGCTGGATTGCTATGGCTCTAGGAGCCACTCTGGCTACAATGGTCTCCTGCTCACCCTTGATCATCTGCCCTCCCGGTTTCCCAGCCTGTCGGCTGCCATGCTCACTGCTCCTGCTCCCCAGCTGGCTCCCACCTTTGCCTGCACTATGCATGGGGCCTGGCCCCCAGCAGCACTTAGACGCTTCTAGAATGAATCCACGAACACAAGGTCACAGTCAGCCTCTGGACACCACTAGTTGTTATGCACAGTCCCACATCATAAAGACTTCACAGATACTGCATATTTATGGTCATTACATGTGGTCACTAAGTCCCATGGTGCACAGCCAGTCACACCCACTGCCATCTTATCAAACAGAAAGCCTTGACACAGTGGCCCATTCTTGTTGGGTGATCACAGATAGAGTTACACACACGCTCTCTCAGTCTGTCATCTAAAGAGCTCCAGAGACCCTCAGACATGGTCACAGGGTCACCACGGAGTCACAGGGAACCACACCCAGGATACACTGACACGCATAAAGGGGCTGCACAGCCAGATGGTCAGGTGGTATCTCACATGCAGTCACACTGTCAGAGTCTCACACAGGGGCAGAATACAGTAAAATACAATGCCAATCAGTTGTCATGTGAATGTTGTGGTCCCACACACAGACATGGGGCACATTCTATCTCTAAAACACATTGTCACAGACCTGTCCCCAAGTGCAGTAGGCTCAGAGGTATTATACAGCTCATGGTAACTCTCATGGTGAGGTTATGAGGAAGGGGATAGGGTGGATGAGATGTGGGGACATAGGGAGGGAAGACAGCCACCAAAAAAAGTCTGGGACATGGTTGGTCCACCAAGTCACTAGTGTGACCCAGTGTGAGCGGGATGGAGGATGGAAGTGAGTCACAGACATAGAACTTACCTGGGTTGGGTGAGGGGGTACAGGGGCAGGTGAGGGTCAAAAGGCTGGGCAGGGAGCAGGGGGAACAGCCACCATCTGGATACAGACTAGGGGCACTTACCTGTCTCATTCTTGGGGTCCAGACTTAAGAGCCCAGACCAGAGTTATGTGCTAGACCCATCAGAGTAGACCACCCACCTGATCAAGAGGGAAGGGTATGTGTGTTGTGTGCCCCCCAGCAAGAGGTGACAGGCAGTGGTCTCAGAAGACACTTACTGGACTGCGCTGTGCGGGCCTCTATGGTGGGGGTGAAGACGCCCACACCCACATCTGAGCGGGCAGCCAGCTGGAAGCGGTACAGCGTGTCGGGCTTCAGGTCCTCTAAAGTGTAGGAGGAGGTGGGGTCGAAGGTCACCTTGTGCTGGAAGAGCAGGGAGCACTCACTGACTGTTCTGACCTCCAAGGCCAGATGCTGCTCCCCATGCAGGCTGCAACCTGCACCCGGGGACACACTGTGGCTTCAGGACTGGCTCCACACAGGTCACGTGGACCCTACAAGAAAACATGGCTGGCCCATGCCACGAGTGCCTCACAGGCATGGGCCACGTGACCCCAAGGAAACGTCTGAGCTGTGTCAAGGTCACTTGAGTCACAGAGCCTAGGAGATCCAATGGCAGACTTGAAGCACAGGGGTGGCAAAGCCTACAGAACCACACAGGCAGTGTGAGTCAAAACTCCAAGGAGAAACCCTAGAGAATATGCCCATGTGAGCCACAGAACCCAAAAAATCTTGCCTGGGTGAGCCAATTAGACTCCCTGACCAGGAGGAGCCCCCTCCACCCTGTGCCCTTCCCAGCCTTGTGGCTCACCTGCTGGCCTTCATTCTCTGCTGCCCAGTATACCAGCTCATATTTGACAATCCGCTCCTGTGGGGGCAGCAGCCATGAAAGCTGGATCCTGGTGTCCGACTCAGCCTCAGCCTGGAAGTCCGCGGGCTGTGCAGGCACTGCAACACCCCACCCCAGGCACTGTCAGCCTCGCCACACCCCCAACAGCAGGGGCGCCCAGGAAAGCAAGCTTCACTCTCACACTCTTGTCCTGCATCCCAAGTGACCACATATCTATGGAATATGGCACCTTTACCCACTCCCAGCCGCACAGCCTGTCACAGTCCCAGCTCACCCCACCTCTGCAGTGGGCTGTCCAGTCAGCAGACACCCCAACCTACCTCCCTGCTGCGTCTTGACCTGGATGGTGGGGCTGGGTGGGCCATCACCCACGGCAGTAAAGGCGAGCACACGCAGGCTGTAGGTGATGCCAGGCAGCAGGCTGCCCACAGTGGTGAGGAGCCCTGCATCAGTGTTGTGCTTGTGCCAGGCACTCAGGGGGCGGCGGGAGTCTGGAGTATAATAGACACGGTATCCGCGCACCAGGCCGTTCGGCTCCTCAGGTGGCTCCCACTGCACCAGCATGGTGCTGGCGCTCAGCATGCGGGCCTGCACGCGACGCGGAGGACTGGAGGGTGCCTGCTCACCCGTGCGTGCCCGCACGGCCTCACTCGGTGGCCCTCGCCCGATGCTGTTCACCGCCAACACACGAAAGGCATATTCTGAGAAAGGGCTGAGGCCACCAATGCTGTAGCGGGTGGTGGCTACACCATCCACCTCCTGGAAGGGGCCTTCTGTGCCAGTGGCACGGTACTGGATGCCGTAGTATGATACAGGTTCTGAGTTCCCAGAGTCCCAGGTCAGGGTGACACTGGTGGCAGTTGTCTCTGTGACCATAAGATCAATCGGAGGCTTCGGCAAAGCTGGGGACAAAGCAGATGACTCAGGGCTGCCTAAGGTCGTGACCCCAGGAACCAATCATAACCTTGGGCATCATCTAAGACCACCTAGTATGGACAGCACAGTATATCCCACTTCGAATAATGGCCTGAAAAGCTCACAATGACCTCTGAGGGCACCTAGTGAGGGACCATAGCTAGGCCTGTTAGTGCTCCCAGGGCTTGGGGTCATTTAGTATGTAACATGTCATGCCTGAGACTCATACTCACTGCAGTCCCACATAGGCCCCCCCCAATTCACCTAACAAACAGACCCAGAGGTGATAAAGGGGACTCTGAAGTCGCCCGTGGATGAAAAGCATCCAGACCAGGTAGCAGAGCTTTGCCTCTGAGCTCACCTGCACACGCCAGTGGCAAGTATGTGTGACAGGAGGAGGGCAGGGGAGATTATCCTGAGTGATGGAGCCACTAGCCCCAACAGACCCCATGCCCTAGTTTAAATATGTCCCAGGTCCACACTTTCAATGAATAGATGGTACCCACCAAGGGCCAGCATTGCCCTGGAGCCACAATGCCATGCTGCTGCAGCCTTGCTCTCATGGAGCTTACATTCCAGTGAGAGAACTAACAAGCTGGCAGCCAACAGGCCCTGGGGGACCACAGTGAGGATCCTGATCTATATATCCTGAGAGCAATGGAAGCCACCGAAAGCTCTCTCTCTCTTTTTTAAAAGCAAGCGACATGGAGCTAGGGGTACAGCTTGGTGGTAAAGCACTTGCCTAGCATGCACAGGGTCCTGACTCCAAAAGAGGGAGGATAATAAGATACTGGTTTATGTCTTTAAAAAAAACACACAAGGGCTGGGGTTATGGTACCGAGGTAGAGTGCTTGCCTTGCATGTGTGAGGCACTGGGTTAGATCCTCAGCACCACATAAAAACAAATAAAATAATAAAATAAAGGTCCATCAACAACAAAAACAACAACAACAACAAAAAAAAAAAAAAAAAAAAACAAAAAACCCACAAGTTACAGAACAGAGAATGGATCAGAGAAGAAGCAAATAATAGACCAAGCAGGAATTCCCTTACATAAGTGTTATATACATGTTACATACATGTGCCTGTGCCCAATGGCCCAGGCAGAATGAATCCACTCCTTGCTGCTTAGCTA
Organism: Marmota flaviventris; assembly: GCF_047511675.1. Classification (NCBI taxonomy): domain Eukaryota; kingdom Metazoa; phylum Chordata; class Mammalia; order Rodentia; family Sciuridae; genus Marmota; species Marmota flaviventris. The sequence goes on along the minus strand of NC_092507.1, from coordinate 33,418,370 downwards.
CCATTTCTACAACCTTCTTGCTGGGAATGTTTGATTCCGGGGTATGTAGTGGTTATGGAGGTGGGCTGTAGATTTGGACCACCACAACTGACATTCCTGCGCTGACTGCTCCTCCTGTTTGACCCTAGGCAAATGACATAGCCTCTCTGTGCTTCAATTTTCTCACTTATAAAACTAGGATAATAAGAGCATCTCTCTCTCAGAGCAATTAAAAAACAAAGCAAAATAAAATGCTTACTAGCATGATCCTGCCACCCAGGTACTCAAGGCATGCTAGCTATTCTCATTCAGATTATAGATAAGAGAAATCCCTCCTACTTCCCAGAACCCAGAAGACCCCATGGCTAGGGCACTCAGGAAATGGTAATGCCATCTAAAGCCCTGGATGTTTCCCCAGAAGCCAGCTCATACTCACCTGTCACAGACACCAGGGTCTCCTAGAGTCCTCTGCAACAAGGCAGGGCACTAGCCACCAGAGCATCCATTACACTCACCTTTCACTGTGACCTGGGCTGTGGCTTCAATCATGCCCAGCGAGGAGATGGCCACACAGGTATAGTTGGCAGAGCGCACAACATTGCTGAGCTCCAGCACGTTGCGGCCGACAGGCATCTCATCCTCCTTGGTGAGCTCTTCGGCCCCCATCATCCACTTCACATAAGGCATGGGTGCACCCACCGCAACACAAGTCAGGTTCACACTGCCACCTGGCATCACCTCCTGGCTGCTAGGAGGGATGGAGAAACGAGGAGCCACACGGCGCACTGCGGGAGGAGGGAGAGAGGCACTCACAGGCCGGGCAGGACACGAGGGTGGATGAAAGGGCAGGGGCCCCTCATCCAGGAAGTCCCCCTTGTCAGAGCCAAGCCCACACTCAGAAACAGGAGGGGTGCCATCACTGGGCCCTGGCTCGCCATCTCCCACAGTGCATTGGGGCTACAGGTAGCCCTGCTCTCAGGGACCGTCTGGAACACAATATCGTAATGAGAGCTCTCACAACCAAGCTCCTGTTTTACAGCCTGGGAAACCGAGGCCCAGAAAAGTCTTGTCTGCCCAAGGTCACACATAGGTTTAGCACAAGGTCCAGACCTGGCCAGGGCCATGACTCAGGCTGCCCCTCAGTGGCTGCCCCTGCTTGCTCCTGACCCACCTCCCCATGTGTCTCCAGGGGGACTGGCTGGGACACCAGTGAGATAAATGCAGGCCCTGGGATGAGGGTCCTTGGAGCATGGCTGGGGGAGGGCAGAGGGTCAGTCTGGGAGTAACATGGCCTCCTTCTATGTAGTCACTGCCTCCACCTCCAGGCTGTGGCCCAAGAGGAAGAGAAGAGGAAGTGAATGACCACCTGCCAGGCCTTGGCTGTGCTTAAGGTACAGCCTGGGACCCAAGAAGAAGGGCTGCCTCTCAGTAGGGCTAGGCCAGGGCAAGGGGCTGGGGCGGGCCAGGGACGTGGTCCGCGGGCAGGATGGGCATGACGATGGCAGTAACATGATGAAGGCGCCAAACAGATGGCTCCCTGCGCCAGTGAACAGAGGTCTCAAGGGGGAGGGTGACTGTGCCTGGCCACCACCTCCAGCCTTGGACTCCCCTGGCCAGAAGCTGTTTTGAGCTTCTGAGTCCAGGATGCATCCTGGAACCACCCCCGAAGTCGCAAGCTTGGCAGACATTCAGAGCATGCAGAGAGAGGGAAGGCAGACAAGACTTAGCCATGCACGGCATGCTTGGCATGCAGACAGGTCGTGCAGCTGGTGGGCAGAGGCTTGGGTGTGTCCTATGTGGGCACCCTTACACACAGGGTTGAAGAAGGCAGGCAGTGAGGCTAAGGGACTCAAGGGTACTACTTAAGAGTGCTGGTCTCTGAGGATCCTTCTGGAGATCCCAGGCATGCAGAGGACCCGGGGTACCACATCAGGAGCACCTCACCCAGCCCCAGACCACAGAATCCGATCTGAAAGCTACTACAGAGATCACCAGATCCCACCTCTGACCCCACAGGGTTCAAAACTGAAACCCAGAACCAAGGTGTTCAGCAAATCACCAGGTCCTGTTAATGCTGCTGCTTAAAATATCTTTCAAATCTATTTATTTCTGTCCAAATACATGGGTAACTGCCACCACCAAATCCAAGCCACTACTCTCTCCCCTCTGGGTAACTGTAGTGGAGTCTTCACTGATCCACCTGCCATGTCATTTTCTGCCTGCCCTCAACTGGCCCTTCACAGACAGGAAAGCATGAATTGTCCACTCCCCTACCAAGTTCCTGCATGGTTCCTCAATGTTCCTCTACCAGGGGACAAGAAGATCTTGCTCGGCACCTGGTTCAACTCCTCCCATAGCCTGCCTCAATCGGGGTCCTCCAGACAGAACCACAACACCAGCAGTTCCCTGAGCAGGCCCTGATGATCAGCTCACTGGCTGAGTCTGTCTCCAGGCTCACGTGGAGTTTCTGGGTGTCTTGCAGATATCCAGAGTTCTTCCTTCTCCCAGAATCAGCAATATTATATTCCTGTTTCCGGTGCTGAGATTCAAACCCAGGGCTTCACGTGTGCTACACAAGCACTCTACCACTGAGCTCCACCCCAGCCCCACTCTCATTTTCCACAGGTGAGCCATCTCAGCTCCTATCTGTGGCACACGAAGTGTATGGCCCAGATCTGCCTAACAAGAAACAGTGTTTGGACATTTGTACAAATTGTCAGCAGACTCACTCTCTGCAAGGGTAGCTAAGCTTGGAGAGGCCAGGACCACCTTTCTCAACACACAGGAGTATTTATTGGAGAACAAAGAAGTCAGCAGCAAGAATAAAGCTAAGAGAAAGGCCTGACCAAACTGTTCATGAACACCTGGCTCCAGCCCTGTCCAACATCAAATCTACTCCATTTTTTTTTTTTTTTTAGTTTTTCAACAAGAGACTCCCTGTTCTGCTTTTGGTATAAGTTGGTTTCTGTCATCTGTTCTAATGCTGGGAGTCCACACTGATGACGACGACACCATGTTACAGACACAGTAGTTCTCAGGCCAAACAGGTGGGTCTGGGGCGTGGCTCGCAAGTGCCTCACAGCAACACACAGTCTCCTTTCAGCACGTCCTTCAACTGGCACAAGGTGAGGCCAGAAGACAGACAGAACTGTCACCAGCCTGGGGTGTAGGCACTCCCTGGGCTCCAGAGCCAGCCCCAGGGGCGGGTGCTGGAAGGTGCGGCACAGACAGGGAGGATTGTGTGCAGGCCAGGCCCAGGCCTGCCAAGGAAGGGAGGGGTCCAGCCCAGAGGAGCAGCTAAGGCTGACCAGGTCTCTGTCCTCCTGGCCAGTATCTGTCCCATCTCCTCCTGCTGAGGGGCATGAAAACAGGTTTGAGGAGAAGCTACTTGAGCACTAGTGTGCGGGGAGGGTCCCATGTTGCCACGTTCTGATTATAGACAAGGGGATAGACAACACTAACACTTGAAGGGGCATGCCTACCTTTACATATGTAATAAGAGTAGGTTTTTGTTGTGAAAAGCTCACACCCTTTAGAGCCCTGGCTGACAGGCCTGAAAAGAGGCCCAGAAGGTTATGGGGAGAAGCTTCAGGATTAGCCAAGGCTGGCAAGAGGCGCCTCTAGCTGGCATGAGAGTGGGGCTTCTACAGCCTGTGCCAGGGGAGAGAGGTCATGGCTGAAAGTTCGACTCTGGTCAGTGGTAGAATCCTGAAGCCAGATTGGGTCCTTGGATACTGAAACCAAAAGCTCCAAAAAAAGAAAGTAGGTCCTTGGCCAATAAACCTTGGGCCGGAACCTAAACAGCCCGGACACTTGAATGGACTTTACCCCCAATTAGTCCCTGGAGGATGAAGTCTTCAGGCCAAATGCAGACCTTGTAAACTGGCCCTGGACACTGTGTCAATCTCCTGGGCCACTCCTTCAAAAGCCTCCAACTCCATCCACTGTCAGAAAATTGATTCCCTGAAGGAAATAACACTTCAAATGGTTTTGTTTTTTATTTTCCCCCTCCTGGATGCAGGAAGTAGGAAAAACTTCAAGATGAGGGTGAGGTTGGATGTGACCCTTAGGTGATTCCTAGCACCAAGCAAGAGGCCCCTAGGAGAACCACCTCCACTCTCATAGGGGCACCAGGTTCTAGTCACATACAAGGAATCCTGGAGTGCAGTTTCCTGGAGTTCAGACATCTCATCCCACGTGTTGGGAGAGGTCAGCATGTCCACAGAGGTAAGGGTAGGGAAAAGAGGGGCAAGAGACAACCTCCTGGTATCCCAAGTGGCAACGGGGCCCTGGGTCCTAGACCTGCCCAGATAGCCACCCCCGTGCCAACAGCCAGGAGAGGCTGATGCCTCACTGCAACAACCCCACCATTCTCCTCCTGCTGTCACAAGCACAAGGCCTCCAAAGACGCAGGACTCACCCTGGACTCAGTCTATTGACAGAAGCAACAGCAGGGAAGGAAAAACTGGAGCTGGGAAAAATGCACTTAGGGTTTAATCTCAGGCTCCAACAATGCTGGTCTATTACTGTTCCCCGTGCATCCTTAGTGCTGACATTTTATAGACAATTTCCAAAACAGGGCCCTGCCATTTCTGGATTATATTTCAGATGTAACTTTTAAGTCTAATTATTTGCACTGACAACCCCCTATAATAGGGCGGTGCGGCGCCCAGAGGCATCAGCATTCAGTGGAGTGACAGCCTAATCGCAGGGGGAGGCAGCCCCGCAATCTGCATTCACTCGCGGAAATTTCTCTGATGAAAATAACACAACATTAAGGAGGGGATAAGGGGCAGGATCCACTGTATCAAGATAAAATAACTCTTTAATAAATAACCTTGTGGCTGCCGCAGAGCAGTAATTAAATGCTGGCGCACCCGGCACACAGTTTTAAGTAAAGCTGGAAAAATGTAAGATGCAATTATCAGCACCAAACAAATTACCAGCCCGGCAAATCCCCCCGGAATATTTAGAAACTCATTTCTCCTTCCCATTAAATATTTGTGTCTATGCTTATTTTTGGTGGGACCACAGGGTGGGGAGTGGGATGGGGGAAGGGAAGGGATAAAGGACCCAGAGAGTGGGTGAAGGGGTGTGGGGGCCAGAGTGGCTGCAGGCTGGGCTGTCTGTCGACAATTGTTTTCTGAACGCCCTGGCAGATCCGCATGGTCAGCGAAATGGTGTAACCGAAATGCCCCAGAGCTCGGGAGTGCATATGGATGGATGCTTAGGGCTGATATCTGAGCCCAGGCTGCAGTCCTCCTCTTGACTGGCTCCCTCTCCCTCACCGAGGAAACTCAAGCCACAGAGCATGGTGCAGGGGGGACAGGTGACCTAGGTCTGCTCTCTGGGGCTCACTCAGCCTGTCCTATGTTTCTGCCCTGAATCCCCAAAGCCCAGTGAACAGGAGAGACTCCACCGACCCTGTAAGACCATGTGACATGTGAATGACTGCCAGCCCAGCACTGGCTCAAAGGGTGGAGCTGAAACTGAGCCCCAAAGGAACTGCTCTGGAAAGAGCTTGGGTTGTCTGCAGAAGGCCCTTCCCAACACGAGGCCAACTTGGGGGCCATTTCTAGACTCCCACATGGCCTTGCTAAGTTGTAGTTGACTGCTCAGTCACTTTAGGTGTAAGCAACTTGGGTCTGAACATCCAGTACCAAGGGCTAAGGACCATTAGCTGGACTAACTACATTCCACCCTCAGACAGACAGGGTGCCAGGAGGCTTGGGTGGAGGGCATGACCTTAAAATCGATCTGGCTGGAGAGAAGAAAGACGACAATGAAGGAGACTTCCTCAGTGAGCCAAGATGATGCCACTTGCCCTGTTCCATGGACACCTAGCTAGCTCCCCGAGGCAGAGATGTGCTGGCCTCTGCTTCAGACTAGCCAGTCCTGGTCTACCTCACTGAGCCCTGGTAAGGGCTTTGGGGTCCTCAAGGGCAAGGCAGACATTATGGGACTTTTGTTTGGTGCTGCAAGATCTCCAAGGGACAGCCCATTCTGTCTACCAGTAGTTCTGGCTTTGCACAGGCAAACGTGGCCTGTATACAAGTGAGGAGGTTGTAGAAAGTCTCACCACCCCCAGTACATGTCAAACACGACAGCCTTTACAGCTTCCTCTAAACACAGCACCCCCACAACCACCTGGAAGATAGTTGGCCTGGCTCAAGTGCAAAGATGGCATAGTTTCATGCCATGCGCCATGCCTGCCCTACCATTCCAGCAGAGGAGCCCACTAAGGGAACATGCAGACACATGGTGCATCAGGAACTCAAGCAGCAGAAACATGCAGGGCCGGGGACCTACCCACCCATCCCTGGTCCTGCCTGCCTGCCGACCCAATGACAAGCAGAGCCGACTGGCGGGCAGGCACAGCTGGAGTGAGTCTGAGGGAGCTGACCAAGCCCGCTGGTCCCAACTGACGGGAATATCCCGTCGACGGGCGAACTGTAGATGGATAAGAAGTGAAAAGGACCAACCTTCTCGCTGATCTGAGAGATGAGAGTTTGGGTTGATGGCAGAGTGCGATGAGGATGAGGAGGGAATAAAAAAAAGACAAGGAGAAACACAGAGAGAGTAAAAACAGGCCAACCTTCATCTGCCCACACAGCACGGAGACGAGACAAGATTCCTGTGCCCCCTCGCACACACACACGTGCACACAGGTGCACACGGACCACGCCGCTCACAAAAGACTCAGGACTCATGGAGGACATGGTGGACAGGGCTGGGGCCCAATGGCAGGTGCCAGGGACACCAAAGGCAGAACCAGGAGGGGTGGAAATGGAGCATGGGCCAGTCCCCATGCTTCGCACACCCCAAGGCTCAGACAGACCCGGTGAACTGGGCTCTGGGGTCAGGGCCCACCCAGCCCACAAACCCACCAAGGCATATGAGCCACTAGAACCCCGCCGCCTTGAGAAAGCCTCATGCTGCACCCCACCAGTGTGAGGAGCACATCTGGGCGCCTGTGGGGAGGAAGGTCAGGAGGTATCAGCTCCAGTCCATTTCAGACAGCTGCAGCCCAGCAGCCAGGTCCCTGCAGAGAATGGGAAATTTGTTGGACGTGGTGTAGGTAGGCCAGGCTTTGTGGAGGGTGGGGTCCCACTCTGGCCCTGGCAGCTGTGCGCCTGAGAGCTGGAAGAAAGAGACACTGTGGATGGAAGGAGAGAATGAGTCACTCAAGGAGGGAGTCAGATGGTGACGGAGAAAGAGGCTGGTTCACCCAGCGTGCCTGGGCCTGCAAGACTGTGGGTGGAACTGCGGCCAACTGTGAACAAAGTCAGATGTAACTGTGTAAGGCACCCCACCCCCCATCCCCCGCCGCCCAGCGCCTCCTCATGGCAGCAGGGCAACTGGCTCTCAGGTGCTTCCTACAGGCCTGCTAGAATGCTGGGAGCTTTAAACATCCTGTCCCATCCAGTGTAGCAGCCACAAGATCTCAGAGAGGCAGTAGGAGCCCTGAGAGTTTGGGGAACAGAGGAGGAATATGAGACAGACATTAAAGCCAAGTCTGAGGAAGAGACAAGGCCCAGGGCTCAATGGATGCAGAGGAGCGGAGAGTCAGAGTTGATGGAGACAATGTAAGCATGAGACTGTTGATCCAGAACAGGGGGGCTCAACTGGGGCAATTCTCCTCAGGTTACACTTGGTGATGTCTGGCAAGAGTTTTGGTTATCCAGGTTGATTTGACTACTGGTATTTAGCTGGCCACGAATGCTCCTAAATATCTAACTATGTACGGTACCAAGAATTATCCTCAACCATGAATTATCCAGTCCAAAATGTCAATAGTGCTGAGGTTGAGGAACCTTGCAGCTAGAGTCCACACCCACCTAGACAGAGAGGCTCATGCCTAGACAGAGTTGAAGCCCAGAGGTGGCCTTGCCCTCTGGAGGGTAACACGAGTCTGCAATGGAAAGAAGCCTGGAAGACTGTGCTGGGGGACAGGTGAGGCACAGGCCAGAGGTAGGCTGGCACTGAGAGGGGTTCTGCCATGGCTGCCTGCCCACAACTAGCGTTTAGAATATAGAACTGGGGGCCAACACAATACAGGCTTGTCCCAGAGGAGTTGGGGTGAAAGGCAAGGGGGCTTTGCCAGGAACAAGAGGAGAGGGTCTTAGGGAGCAAGACTTTTCAAGTATGCAGAAGACTTATCAGAAAGGTGTAACCTGTCCTGGGCCCATAGCACAGGTTACGCTCGGCAAAGGAGGGCAGGTGTAGGTTAGCTGGGGCCTTGATATGAGGTAGACCCTGGGAAGAGAGGATTTGGAGTTGTCCTTATATTTAATTAGGGCCCATGGGGCATGGGGAACAGCAGAAGCAAGGTTGGCTGTTTTAGCATCCCTGGAAAAATAAGCTGAAACTAAAGGAACCCCCACATTCCCTGGCAAAAAAGTCTTGGGAATGGAGCCAGGAAGGTGAATTTAAGAACACCTGGTGGGGGGTATAGGCCATGGCAGGAGCCAGTCAGTCCTGCCTGAACCCACCACATGTGGACAGCAGGGGCACTGTAAACAGGGATGCTCCAAGGAGTCACTCAGGGCCTGAGCTGCCCGCTTAGCCCATCTCCAAGGAGAACCACTGTCTCACTTCCAGGGTGGAAACCAGGATGACAGTGAGTCAGACAGTGACTTCCCAACTAAAAGGACAAGAAGAGTCCATCCTTCTCTAGTCTGAGCCTTCTGCTTTAGTAGTGCCTCTGCAGTTCTATTCCCAAAAATGTGTCCACAGGGCCACACTGCACAGCTTGCTTATTGTTTACGGTGGCTCTTCTGGGCCTCTCCTCTGCCTCACATAGCCACATGCAGACAGGGCTTTCCTTGTTAAGGCCTGGGACCTCTGAAATCCCAGCCCTACTACAGTCTTTAGGAAAAGCACACAGTTGAGAGCACACACATTCATGATATGGTGGAGTGGGAGGAGACTGGGCACTGAGAAGGGTCTTTCCAGCTGCTAATCTCTTAGAGGGATCAGCATGGGGTGAAAGCTCCATTCCTCTCAGCCATTTGAGAGGTTCTTGGGCTCCTGATCCTGAAGACAGGCACTAGGTCAGCTCAATTGAGCCTTGCTGAGCTGAGACACCTAACAACGAGCAGGGAGATGGCAACCTCCCATCCTAACTCCCATGAAGCATCTTCACTTGTCTCCGGAGCACAATTTGCCTATCACAAACAGCTCTTACACAGCTTGACTGGTCACCAAATAGGCAGGCAGCATGTGGCCTTTCCATAACTACCCTCTGCCCTGATATATAGCAGACCCTTAATAAGTACTTGTTAGCTGATGGACTAATTCTCTCTGGCCTCTCTGAATTCACCAAAGTCTGATCAAATGGCCCCAAAGAATAGCATAGGCCAACTGTCATCACCCCTGCCCCATGCACTGGGGAGGGGAAAGGGGGCAGTCAGATGGCCTCTAAGATGGCACTGAGCATTTGCTCTCACTGAGGCGATGTTGCCTCACTTTCCTTTACAAGCCCCCTGAGAAGAGACGGTTTAACTTCTAGTGACATCCCGCTGTGCAAGAGGGCTAAGTAAGGGACAGTGGTGGGTAGGAAGGCCTTCTAGGGGTCCTTCCAGGGCACCAGTCACACAAGACCTAGTGTGTTCTCAAGAAGGGGAAAGATAGTTGGCTTTGGTTGCCTCTAGGCTGTGAGCATATCAGAGAACTCACACCCCAAAACAAGTCTCCAGCTCCCCTCTTTCAAGTACCTAGACTTTGAAGAACACACAATTCACTCAATCCCAATAAGGAACACGCAAACACACTAGGTGCTCACCCAAAGCAATGTACCTGCAGGCACTCACAGCTGCCTTAGTCTGACCCCCTACACAAAGGGTCTGGCTGATGATACAGAATAGCAGCCTCCTCCAGGAAGACCCCAAGGGTCAGGCTCACCTGGTCCATTTGAAGACTGATTGCCTCAGAATCCAGAGTGGTCCAAGAGCCCACCCTGCTAGAGTAGGCAGGAGGACAGACTGGAGAAAAGCCAGGCCAGGTGTGCACACGCAAATTGCACTGGCCTGCACATACACGGTCCACACACAATACACACACCAAGAAGTCCACTTGGAATGCTCCAGACTCCCATAGGGCTCTGGGCCCACGCAGCAAGGACCTACAAGAAATACAAATGCTCCCAAGAGGGGCTGCTTCCTCAAAGGCCTGCAGGGAAGGAAGGCAAGTTGTGGCAGACACTATGAGCCTACCCAATGGGAGCTGCTGCCACTGCCGCTAAAAGAGAAGGAAAGGAGAGTTTGGGCCCATGGCAGTCCCTTGAGTGTCTGCACCAAGGGCTCCAGGCGGCATGTCTGGCAGGTGCAGCTCAGCTCCATGGTGATAGAGGCCAGGCACTGCCAAGTTCTTACCTCGCACATACAGGTTTGCAGGGGCCGAGTAGCGTGTGCCTGCTGAGTTGGTTGCCACACACTCGTACTTGCCTTGGTCTGACTCTTCGCTGCTCTCAATCTGCAAGGCACCTGTAGGAACACAAATAGAGTGGTCAGCCATGGCCAAGTTGAATGTGACCTGGAACATGAGGTCTTGACAGCGTCTGTGGTTTGTGTCGACCAGATGTTGCAGCTCTCCTGGGCCACACCTTTTGGCACCTGTACTGCTTCCAGGAAACTCTCCCTGAAAAGCCAGTTAACCTCCAGGCTACAACCAAGGATTGTGCTTTGGAGCACAATCCCACCCACTCTGCGGGCCAAACTCTGCTCCAGCAGGGGATGCACCCTATTCCCAATTCCACTAGGTGTCCATCACACTCCTGCCAGTCCTGGAGCCTGTTACCAGTGATCATGCCTTTAGTGCTTCTGAACACAAGGCCTGCCGGCAACTTGGAGCCAGGTGCAAGAGTGGCCTGTAGACCTGCCCACCTGGGATTCCTAAGCATGCAATGCCCTCATCAGGTAAGAACCTGAGGCTCTGGTGCCCACCAGGAAGGAAAGGGCTTGCCTGAGGGGCCTGCTGTCCAACAGCCTTTGCTCTGGCCCCCACCCTCCCCTCCCACTTCACCCCATGCTGCTGGCCCCACCCATTCCGGCTCCTTTCCTCAGCCTGGTCCTGCTAAAGTGCTTCGACCCACCACGGCTCCTGCATAATTCAGGAGGCTAATGGAGGCTGCAGCTCCCACTCTGGCCAGCACCCTGAGGGGCTGCTCTGGCCACAGATGGACAGACAGGAGCCAGGACTGTGGGGGGCGGGGGGCAGGGAGCGCAGCTGGAAAAAACCTTCCCAGAGGATGGAGGGAACTGGGGCTTCGGGCCAGTCCTGGCTGGTCCAGGTAGGGGAGTCAAGGTAGAGGGCCAGAATAGGGGTGAAACCACTTGCCTTGGCCAGCTCCCAGCCCTAGTAACCAACACTTTAAAAAAACTATGAGAATACTTTGGGCAAGCTATTGGTGACAGTAAAACCCATGGGGCACAGAAGCAACATGCCCCTCCCTGGAACAGTCCAACAGACAATTACACCCACACAGGACAGTCCAACGGATAGTTAATAATCCCCACAGGACACAGTCTGACAGAAAACCACCTCCTGCACAGAACAACCCGAATGACCCTAATAGTCCCCACCCCCACCCCAGAACCTGGGGTGACTGATGATCACACCTACACAGGACAAACAGAAGTTGCTAGGCCCCACATAACTGGACTGAATAGGAGCCACAGGAAGAGTTCCAAGCCATGTTCTCACAGCCCAGGCCCAAGGGGAGCACCACAGTGGGTGCAAGCTATAGCCCCTTTATGACCAGGCATCCCTCTTTCATCTACACCCTGGGCAGCAAGAGGGGCTATGAACAACCAAGGGGCTGGGAGTTGGAGGGAGAGGGAGAGGGAGTGCCACCAATGAAGGACAAAGGACTGGCCTATTTCTGTGGTTCTGAATTCAGACCTCCCATTGGCATCAGGGAGTATCAGAGCCTAGTGCACATGCCAAATACCATCTCCTGCAAGAACGGCCCTGATGCACCCCCAAAAGGTCATGTTTATGGGATGGATGGACACTGTTACAGAAAATGTTCATTCAAGCAGGTGAGGGCCAGGCCCCTGACTGGTGGGGGCTGCCCTAAGGTCAGCTTAGCAGGGGTTCAAGGGAGACTGAGTGGCTAGTAACACAGGCTGGAGGCAGGAAGTGCTGCCTGGGTAGGATTCCAGCCCATGGGAGGGGGAAGCTGCCTTTTAACACAAGCCTAAGACTGGTCAGGAGCCCCAACACAGACCCTGTGACTACCTGAACACGGAAACCCCCAAATCTGATACCAACACCAAGACCCAGCAGTAGGGAGTGCACAGAGTCAGAATGTGCTGAGTGGATGTGTGGGGAGAACCTGAGGGGCATAGGGAGATCTGGAGGGATGCAGGTGAAGTGAGTCCTGTCCTCAGGTGATGGCAATAAGGCAACTTCCCTTCCTACCCTGAACTTCTGCCTTGAGTACCCTGGCCTTGAACTCTGAAGGCCAAGATACACCCACAAACACTGAGGAATGTGGGGAGAAAAATAACAGGATTAAAAACAAAAGCCACAGTTTTACAAGATGCCATTCACATTATCATTCTCTCCTCTAATTTGGATGGACCCGTGTGTAGGTGGCCTTGGCCCTAATTCAAAGAGGAGTAAATGAGAGATGGTCAATTTTTTTAAAAAGATCACACAGGTGGCGAGTTAGACTTGCACCTAGATCCAATGAATCCAGAATCTGCTTTCTAACCACTAGTTTGCAGGACCTGTTACATGAATGTAGCTTGGCAGGACTCCAAGCTGATAGGTCAGGGGACCTAGTTATGTCTGAGCCTGTTTATTTCCCTGTTGTTATCCCAGTATCTCAAGTCTTAAGCAATGAATATTTCTTCTAGTCAATGCAAGGCTGAAGGAACTTAAGGGATGATTCTTATTTGACTACAGGACCAAGACACTAAAGGGGAAGTCAAGTAATAATTGAGATTCCCCAAGAAAAAGATGTTCAAAGGGAAAGGCGAGGTTTAGCTATGCTCTCTAATCTATAGGAAGCATCTCCATTTATGGCCAGCCTTAGGGGCAAGCTGGGTTTCACTGTGGGAGACAGCTGGGTCCCTTCTGTGGGGCTGCCTGGAAGGTGTGGGCAGCAGGGCTTGCCATCCAAGGCAGGGCTCCGCTACTTTCTCCACAACTCAGACTTGCAATGAATGAGTCCACAGGAGGGAATGACTGAGTGGAGGTGTGTGGTGGCTGGTGGTGTTGGGGGGCTGGAGCTGGAAATGAAGAGGCTGGAGAGGTCGGGATGGGGATGGGGAGGTGACGGACTGGACGGGATGGAGTGGAGGTGACAGCAGTGGCGGAGGTGTGGTGTGGAGAGATGCACGGACAGCATTCTTACCTCTGATTGGTGAACCACCTGGCGAGGTAATTTGAATGCAAATAAGATCAGAAAGAAGCATTAGTACAAAAGAAAGGAAAGCCACACAAAGCCAAATCAGATAAAATAAAACACAAGAAAGGGCCTTAAACATATGGAGAACTTGAGGCCTGAGTTCAGCCCACACAGATGTGTGAGCAAGCACCAGGTTGGGCTATGCTGAGTGAAGGTGAAGCGTGTTCCCCAGGTCACTGGCACTGCTCTGAGGAGGTGAGGCAGGGGTTAGCAGGGCTGGGGGTGACAGGAGTCAAGAAGGTTTGTCAGGGTTCCTGCAGCTCCCGCTAGTTGGGCAAATGGAGGGGAAAGGAAAGAAAAGAGGCAGCAACCTCCCTCTGCATTCCACCCAAATACCATAGGGAAATAAGTTTGCAAACACAGGACTTACCAAGACCAAACCTGGGGAGTTTGAGCAGGAAGAAGGTAGGGTTAGGTGTGGGGTCGGGGTGTTCCCACAGGTCAGCACCAGACCATGTCTCACAAACAGGCCAGCCCACAGCTGGCATTGGAAGTGGCAGGACTCAATCAACTCATATCCCACAGCAGTCTCCCTAGGAAGTCCACCAGACCTTGCTAAAGATGGAAGGACTGCCGAGACCCCTTAGCCTGACTGGTGAGAGGTACAGGCCAGAGCCCACTCCTTGCCTAATGCCTCATAACCCTGGGAACTGACAGCAAAAAAGGGTCAGGCACTTGCCCTCCAAATCCATGACTCTTACGACATCCAAGCAGGTTCCTTTTGACAGGTCCCTCCTCTGAGGCTCAGGCCCCCTGTTCAACCACTGCCTTATTCAGGACTGGGGAACCTAGGGGTAGAGCAGGACTAACTCCATCTACCCTGTCCTTTCCTGCCAGCTTCTGGGGGATGGAAGTGTGCAGAGAGACACACACCATTCATGGTCTCCCTGAACCTGACAATGTCCACCTGGAGGAAAATCCACCTCTATACATACAGGAGAAAAGAGAGGCTGAGAAATATTAAGCAGCTTGCCCAAAGCCCAAGGACACAGTCTGTAAGTGAGGTGGCAGGATTTGATCAGTCCATCCTGCTCACAGCCTTCCCCCTGGACAAGACCGCCTCCTGCAGACAAAACCTGGGAGAAGGCAAAGGCAGCTGCTGGGACAGGGGTGTGTCTGAGGGGTGCACTGAGAAGTGGAAAGAATCATCACCGTGACTGAGCAGGGATCCCGGAGAATCTTTCAGGAGTCCACAACATTCAAACTATTTCTATCATACTAGGAAATAGTTTGTCATATTCACCCTCTTTCTCTCATGAACATACAGCAGAGTTTTTTTAGAGGACAAGCCATATGTGATAGCATAACAGGCTGAATGCAGGAGCATATATGGGAGTCTAGCTGCCTTCCATCAAGCCCCAAATTAAACAGATTTGTTAAAGTGTAAAACAATGAGGTTTTTCTCACTAATTTTTGTTTTAGAAAATTATTTTTTACTTAAAATGTTATTTATATTAAAATATAATAGGTTTTTAAGTTATTTTAAAATAGATTAGTAAATATTTTAATCTTTTCAGTTTTAATCATTGATAGATAAAATTCACACAAACCAAAGCTCCCTAAGGTCATCTGATAATTACAAGTAAAGATCCTGCAAGTTGACAGCTGCTGACAGACATGATCCTATGGTCTGGGCCAGAGCTCAGGTTGGGGTGGATTGTGTACAATCCAGGTCTGGGAACCCCCCATCCCCTGGCTTCAGTTCTTCCAAAACCTAACCTGCTGACCTCTCAGAACTGCAATTTCCCTACCAAACTGAGAGAATTTGCCTTTTCCATTTCACAAGACAGGTGTAAGGAACTAAAGGGGACCCATTAGTCAGTCACCCCAGGAGTGTGCTCATGCTCAAGAGGCACCAGTGAGCTCAGGGCCAAAGGGAAACCATGACCACACAATGACAATGTGATTTTCTGGAAGACCCAGCCAGGCAGAGCAGAGAAAGGTAGAAGGGCTCTTCCAGTCAAGAGCTGGGGCTAACTAGCAGAATAAGGGGCAGTAGATATTCTTCCTGCTGGGGTCAGCAGGCCTCTTGCTGCAGCCAAATGCTGCCATCTCTTCTTGAGGCTATAGGTCTCGTTCAGGTTCTGTGGACATGGTAAGACTGTCCTTCTACAGTGGCAGGGACAGAGGCTTACTCACTCAGGCCATATGGGAACACAGGAAGCCTCAGAGTGCTGTCCAGGCTTGGCAGAACTTATGGGCTAACAGTACCTCTCATAACACAGTAGTGGTCTTGAGCCCCACTTGGAAGTCAGCCTGCTTAACACTTCCTGCTTGTGACTCTATTTCCATATGCTCTGAACTTATCCTTGTTTCCCTGGGCCCACGCCAGGTCTCAAGTTCCAGTGGTCCATAGATTATAGTGTTCAGGAGTCACATTGCTGCAGTAAAGAAAGAGGCTATAGAACAGCATCCACACCTCAGCAGCATGTGCTGCCAGCCACCCTGACTAGCTCATGCTCTAGGGGCCACATCCTAGTTGGATGTACTATGGGGATCAGATAACAGAAAATGGAGGACTTCTTGGTACTGGCCAGTGGGGGCATGAGGCCTGAAGATGGGACTGTGCAGATCTAGAGCCCTAGTAAAGTCCAGCTACTCCAGAGGCCCCAGGTTGACCTCCCAGGGGAGCTCTCAGACCTGAGTCCCAATCTCCATGTGTAACCCCAGGTGACTTCCTTAACTCAGCTGTGAATGGGCATGTTAATCCAGCCTGTCCTACTTCACAGAGTTGCAGCAGTCAGCTGCAACAAAGGGCAGGAAAGCGCTTTGTAAACTGTTGGTGAAGCGTAAACCATCAAGATCCTTGTAAATAGCCAAGTGTTCAGGGGCCTGACTCCACTCCATGAAGGGATGTTACTGTAAAATGTGCATGGAATAGCCTCAGCACCCTTCCAAATGTTAACAGGCAGGACAGCAGCAACTGGGGTCCAGGGTCACAGGCAAGAGTCAGGCAGGGATGGGGAGAGATCCTGTTGTACCTGCAAAGATGGGATGCTTAGGCCCCTCAGGTACCACATAGCTCTATCCTAAAAGCTAGACCCTAAGCCTTAAGCTAGACCCTATGACCCATAAATCTCAGCTCCAGATGGTAGGAATGACCAAACAAGGACTGAATATTAGTTTTCAGAAACAAGTACCAAAGATCAAGTTCATAAAATCATTCATTCAACAAGGGCTCAGAGAGACCTGACCTATAGCTGGGCTTGGGGGCATTTCTCTAAACAGAGTTAGTCCCTTGCAGGTTCTCCCTGCAAGGAATGCCTAGCTTAGCTGGGGCCAGATGGTAACAACATGAAGCAGGATGAGTCCCGCATGAGTAGGCTGAGGCCAAGAAGGTTGGAGGCCTTCAAGTGGAAGACCCAGGTGAACTGAGGGCCAAGAGGTGAGCAAGGGTACAGTGTGGCTCAATGTGAGTCGGGGAGTGGCAGGAGGCAGGGAGAACTCTATTCACAGGGCCCTTACCAAAGGCTAGCCAGTAAACCGATAGTCCTTGTCTCACTACTTAACATAGCTTCTTTCAAAGATGAGAAAACTGACAAAGTTCATTTAATTGGGGCCACAGAGCTAGGAAGGGTACAGCTGGGACCCAATGAGATAAAGCTGGAGACATGGGCAGGGGAAGATCAAGGGTTCTGCTAGCCTTGTCCAGCAGCACGTATTTGACCACGTAGGCCTGGTCAAAGGTCATGGGCCCAGGGTCCACCCCTGAGGTTGTCAGAGCACAGGAGGAACACAAGCAGATCTCTGACAGCTGCTGGAAGATGGATTCTCAGGAAAGCCTGCAGATAGGGAGAGTGGGGTTTGGTGCCCTCAAATAGGATAAAGGCAGTGAAAGGAAAGAAGGGGACCAATTTGAGAGCCATGTGGGTGATAAACCAAGAGAATTTTGTTCTTTACTGGAGTAGGAGTTGGGTGTCCTCCAGATTTCAGATTGGGGGATGCCACTCCTGGAGAGGGTCAACAGGAGAAGAGCCTAACTAACTGGGGAGAGGGTCATCACTTGTTCCAGTCAGGGTGATATAGGGAAGCAAACAGATTTTGTGACCTAGAGCTCTGGTAAGCTATTTGGGCTGGAAAGACAGAGGTAGGAACTACAGATAAGGACAGCATCTGAAGCTCTAGGAGTAGTGAGTTCACCTGTCTGGGGAAAGGCTGTGTCTGTGGGGCAAGGACTGGGTTCCCAGGCTCTTGGGTTGGAGGAACCTGCAGTCGAAGATGCTGCTGTAAGGGAGGGGCACTTGGGGACTCAGACAGGGGTCAGGAGAGGCACAGCCCAGGAGAAGTGAGAAGAAGTGGTCAAGGTGGAGGAAGGAGTGTCAGCCACTGCTGACAGGACAAGGAGATGAGGTCTGAATAGCACCTAGTGAAATGACGGGCAGAGAAGGGGTGGCACAAGGCCTGGCACACAGCGAGTAGCACATAAATACTTGATGAACAAACGCTTGAGACGGCAGGGCTTCCCAGAACTACTGCTGCCAGTCAGTCAATGCCATTCCGGGGAGGAGTCAAGTCTGTGGGGAGAACTGTCTGGCTGCTTGGGGAGCCTGCCTGGGGGACCTGAGAGGAAATGCAGAGGAGCTGAGCCATGCCGGCTGCTGTGCAGGGCTGGGCAGCGGCCACAAACACCGCCGGACCGTTTCCTGCCTTGATTATGGCTGTTTTAATTAACTGCGCTACAGCTGCCTCCATCTTGTTGAGTTTTAATTAAATTAAATGAGCTAACACTTCGTGGGCTGTCTCAGGCGGCCGTGGCTAGGGCCAGAATCCTGCCCCACTGGGTGGCTCATCTCTCCCTCCTCTCCCTGGGCACCAAGAGGGTGTGTGCCTGTTGGGAGTTGGTAGGGAGGGACTGGCACCCCTGGGAGTGGTGGGGCACTTCTAAAGGCAGCAGAGGCCCCCAGAGGGGTATAGTCGTGTTCTTCTAAGGGTTGGCAGCACAGCAGACAGATGACAGGGGCTCTGGCCACTCCTGGCCATCCTGCCTGAGAACCACCATCCCGCAGCTCGTAGGGTTTCTGGAGTTAAGGTCTATGGGTCCAGCTTGAGCTGGCAGCAGATGCAGAATGCAGCCAAGCTGATTCAGAGCCTCCTTTCCCGCCCGCTCAGTTCCCACAAAAACTGAATCAATTTTCTTGGCGGGAGTCTTGTAGGCAGATCGATCAACGGGGCGACACCTCCTGCCTGGTCACAATGGCATCCTTGCTCCCAGGACTCCAACTTGGCTCGACTGAGAAATCCAGAGGAGACAGGTGGCCCTGGTGGCCAAGGGATGGCAGCAAGTCCCCCTGTTTCCAGGCCCCTGAGGTCCAGCCTTTTGAAACCTAATGAATCAAACATCTTTGGTCTCTTTCCCAGTGAAGTCCTGCTGTCTAGAGAAGAATCATCCCGGCCGTGTCTCAGGCAAGGCTACAGGGAAAGTGGAGGATGAATACCCACAGACACATTCGCAGAGCATGCCACACATGATAGTATGTCACATGTGCTGGGAGGCGCAGAACTGGTCTAGTCTGGAGTCTGACAATCCCAGGAAGATATAGGCAGAGCTAAGAAGATCTCTCCACCAAGTCATCTTCCCTGGACCAGGCAGTTCTGCAACAAGTTCCAGCCTCCCCCAATGGCAGCGCTCTGCTCAGCCCAAAGGGTCAGCCCCAGACACCTAGGCCCAAAAGGGAAGACTGTGTGGGATTCTGGCAAGATGCCTTTCCCAAGGTCTTTGTGACCCCTTCATCCCTGCCCTCAGCTCACCTGAACGCAGCTGTTTGATGCGCCCATTGCTGGTGGCAGGGTCCACAGGAAGGAAGTCTTTGAACCAAGAGATCTCAGGATCTGGATTCCCACCAGCTGCACACAGCATGGTGGCCGTGCGCGCCTTCTCCACCACCTTCAGCTGAGGCCCCATGTCGATGGTGGGGAACCCAGATGGCAGCTGTTCCTCTGTAGACAAGACAGTGATGTGCATGTTAGGGCTGGCCCTGCCTGCCCCCAGGACCTCTCTGTGTCCCCTGACTCCCAGGTGGGCTGGGATACACAAAACCCTTCTTTCCCCTACCTCTGATTTCTAAGCATGAGGCCTACCCTGATGTGAGGAACCAGGGTCCTAACTCACTTTTGGCAGGGCTGGGGGCTGCAGCAGGGCCCACCCCTACCCCTTTGGTGAGTTTCCAGGTCTCAGAAATAATGCCTCAGACTGAAGTCGTCAGCAGTTCTCTCTCTAGGCCCTGGGAAGAATGAGATCAATGCTCTACTGGCTGTAGTAGAAAGTGCTGCATGGACACCAGGCTGCGAAAGGGGGGCGGGGGCAGCTCCCACAGCATCAAATCACAACCCAGACAGAGCCCTGCCTCTGCTCCCAAGTCAGCATGCAAGGTGCTTCTCTTCTACCTGCATCCCCTTCAGCTCCACATACGGCAGAATGCCATGACCCTGGGCACCCTGCCCTATCACTGATCCTCTTCTACTTCTGGTCCCGTCCCTGACCCCTTCTCTATAGCAGCCTTGACCCTGAGCCGCCTCCCTCTCCTCCCTCTCTCTCTCTTAGTCTGGCCCCTGGGAACTATGTTCAGACCTGGGGATCATGCCTGAGCATGATGACAAAAAAGCTCTATGGAGACATCAAACACTGGTGGAAGGAGGAAAAACTCCCTGCCCCTTCTCCCAGCTTTCCAGGAGTTGGCAGCGCACAGAGGAGTTAACTTCCAAGGGACCAACAGGAATTGATAGCAGCAGCCTGTTCCCCACCCTTTGATAGAATGAGGAGGTAGCAGGTCAGGTCCTGGACTAGAATAGACCAAGTGGAATTTCCATTTCCACCTGTAAGAACTTTAAGACCTGGGTACATTCTCTAGTCTTTCTGTGCGTCTACTTTTATCTGTCCATGGGGTTCAAGTGCCCACCCCATATGCCTTGTAAAGCCACCTAAAGGACACCTGGAAATGCATGCAAGGTGTCAGAGAGGTATATGATAGAATCCACATTCATACTAGAGGGCATTATTTTAACTAGCAAGGGCTGAATTTCTGGGGCAGATAGGTACTGAGGATAGGGCCTGTGGTGCCCTTTCCTGTCCTCAGCTGGCAAGAGGCCCTCCCCATTGGGACAACCATCAAGTATATCAGTGCCTCTCTGCCAACAAGGATGCCAGGCACACCCAATGGGGCAAAGGAATATTTGCTGTTTGTCCACCTCCTGGCTAGAAGCTGGGTTCTGTGGTAGGGGAGATCACTCTGTACCTTTCTCCCACAGGCCCAGCCCAAGACGGGTGAGTGGGACACTTGCTGAGATCAGGCTCCTATACCAGGGGAAAAGCATGTAACATCCTCTGAAGGGAACAAAGTAAAGACTGGCAGAGCCAACCCTCCCTGGAGACTCTTGGGAGTCCCCAGGGGAAGGATTAGGGGGTTAGGGAGGAAAGGAAACTGGAGGAGCCCCAATAGGCAGAGTAAGACATGGCTCTATCTTCTGCCAGACCTCTGGGGAACTGCAAATGCCAGGGGCATCCCAAAGGGGCTAAGGATCATCAGGAGAAAGGGTCTTGGGTTGGGGAGCAGGAGGACTCCGAGGATGGCTTCTCCTCCCAGCCTTCCCCAGGAGTTGGCTGTGTGCTTCCCAACTTGCAGTCCTATAACTTCCGGATATAAACCCAGCATCTCCTTGGCTGTAAATATGATCCCACGGTGCCCTGACTTTCAGCTCTGAGTTTTGAAAGGACAGTAGCAAAAGAATGAAGGTAGAATGGAAATGAGGAGGATGTGGGATGCACCTAGCAAAGGAATAGCTTCCTTTAGTCCTTCCATCACTTGTTTTCACAGGTAAGTCCAAGCAAGACCTGAGGCCCAGGGTTCCCTCCCCATTCTCCTCCAGCAGCTGGAGGACACTGGGGGATGCCAGAGCCATCCTACCTACCAGGGCACCAGATTAGCTTTTCCTAGACCTCATTCCTACCTGCTCAGCAAATGGAGGGGGTAGGGGGTAGCCAGGGTCTGCCACAGTCAGACCCAAGAGTTAGCTGGCCTTCATTTCTACCTGCAAAGTAAAGATCAAGGAGAAGGAAAGAAGTATGATCATCTGAGGCCATGTCCTGGGAGTCTACTCTGAATTCCTGACACGGGGAAGGTCTTTGGGATTTGTGCCAAATTAAGGACAATTAATTTTCCTTCCTCAATTATCACGCCCTCAATGGCTCTGTCCTTGGCTCAGATCATCCCTCAGGCACTGCTGCCAGAGCCTAAAACCAGCAAGTGTGAAGAGCTGTCCATAAAACAGCAGAACCCAAAAGCCAGTCCCTTGCGCCATCTAGACTTCTAGGCAGCACTGGGAAGACTGCTGTTCTGCCACCTCTGGGAGAAGAAGGAAGTCTTCTCACAGGAGGACTTCAGCCCTACAGGGTGACCAGCTGCTGCTTCTTCCTTCTCTTCCACTCCAGAGTCTCCAGCACAAATAGCCAAGGAGGGCAGTGTTTCCTGATGGCTGCCACATGCCTCATCCTACCTTGGTGTTAACTGACACATCCATCAGACCAGCACACTGAAACCCCACCCCTCGCCACCCAAGTACCCACTGGAGCTAGGTCCACACTGGCCTGAACAACTCAGGTTAAGAACCAGGACAAATTCCTCAGGCTAATGCCATACAGTCACTCCAAACCCATAGATAACTGGGAAAACAGACCCAGACACAAGGGATGAAAGGTTAGATTACATGTATGGAGCATTTACTCTGATGTAGATTATGCATTAAAATGCTTTACAAAACAACAATCTTTACCAAAACCTTAGGAGGTGCAAGAGCAACTGGGCTGAGAGAGATCTAGAAACCTGCCCAAGGTCATTCATTTAAATCAGAGGTGGGCTTGGATGAAAGCAGGTGGTAGAACCCCAGCCCCAGTGTTCTCAACCAGCAGGGCAGGGGGAGAGAGATGAAGGGTACCCCTGGGGAGAGCACCTCTCCAGTACCACTCCTTCAGCCTGCTCCTGGCTCAGTGGCTCCACTCACCATGGACCCCTGCACACAAGCTGCAGTGTTTCCATATATTGAAAAGCAAACCCCAGTGTCTCCCACACATGGACACCCCAGCACAGACCCACGTTCCAACAGTGGGACGCTTGGGTCACACTGAGGCCATTCCAAATGCATCCGTCCTGATAGTGCAGCACTGCCGACATGGGAGGGCCCCTCCCCCCTCCAGGCCACCCTGTAACCATGGTGACAGCAGAGAGGCGGTGCCACCATGAAAGGGCTGCACGTGTTCGTGTCTGTGCAGGTGAGCATCTCCAAGGTCCAACTGGGCACCGCCCTTCAGCCCCAGCTTAGCTGTGTCCCCACCAGGGACCCCGCTCCCCAACCCCAGGGAGCCCTCAAGGCACTTAGGTTTCTGGTTCCACCAACAAGGTGCTGCAGCGACTGGTACAGTATGAGAGGGCCCACAGCTGCCTCTAAAGATGCAGCACCCTGAAGCATCTGTTTTGGGCTAGGCCCTCCATCCTCTGACAAGAGGGTATCCTGGCTGGAAAGAGAAGCACACCAGGACTTTAGGACACTTCAGAGGTACCCAGGAGCCCAGTCTCCACATCTGTTTGTAAATTCTGCCTCCATACATAGTTACATAGCAGAGCACACACCCTGAGGGTCTGACATGCCTGCACACATCCGTGTGCGTCTGTGCTGGGTGCCCACGTGGGCATGAATGGCCCCACATCCAACTGTGATGGCCTATAGATACCAATGCAGCAGGGGCACCTGTTCCCTTCTTTGGGGAGGTCCTGTTGCCCCATGGGCAGAGGTAGATGACAGGGCATATGTGCATGCGAGTAGGCAGCATTTTGGGGAGTTTAAGGATAGGGTGGGGTGGGGGTGGAGGAAGCTTAGCTAAGTTCCCAAGTGGTAGAGTTGATCAATCTGACTCTACTACTTATCTGCTACCTTGGTGGCTTCCTGGAAGAGGGAGATTCAAGAATAGGAACCCCTTGAACATAGGAGGCAGAACGCTTTGAGGGGCCAGGTTGGGAAGGACTGACTGAGTCAAGGCCAAGAGGAGGGTAAAGTCTGGTGGGAGCTGAGGCATGTGCTGGGGTCCTAACAGATGAAGACAGAGTAGAGGTGGATGATTAGTTTAGGCAGGCTGTAATGACTTGGAGGGGGCAGGCTGCTGAGGATCCCTGGAAAGCACACACATGTCTCTTTGTCCAGCTCAGCCTAAGATGCCTAAGGCGAGTCTGGACCAGAGGGAGGGGGTTGCACCAGGGAAGCTAACAGATGGAGATGCCTTACAGGGTCCCAGGGCAGGCAGCACCGTCTGTCAGCACGACCTCCTCACCCATGTTTACCCAGACTCATGGTGTCTCTATGCAGGCAGGCACACACATACACAGGCTCCCTGGGGTGGCACCGTCTGTGAGCCTGACCCCCACTCCTGTGTGAGTGTTGAGCCTGGCCTCACCCTGTCTCTGCACACACAGTCACCTTAGAAACATGCACAGCCAGGGACCCAAAGATACACATGGAGAAAGAGACAGGTGCAAAAATAGAAACCTACATGTGCATATGGAGGGGCATCTGCAGTGACAAGCACCTGTGGAAACAGACTCCCACAAGTAGAGCCAGAGGCTGTGCTCACGGAGACAGGGAACACACATGTAGGAACATGCAGAGCCAGAGACAGCCCTGTGCAAACACAGGCACCTGGAGACACATGCAGGGCCTGAAAAAAATGAAGGAACCTCTAGAGTGATGGGGCTGCCAGCTCCCCCTGCCCTTCAGGCACCCAAGGAAGAAGCCAAGGCCACCTCAGTCCTGTCCCTGAGGTACCTCTAGGCTCAACAGGGGCAGGACCAAGACATCTCCCAGCAAATCAGAAGGCCTCTCCACACCTTCAGGTTCTCATACCCACTCCTAGGTTCCCAGGCTGCAAAGGGGGCCCAGGGAGCCCTGAGCCCATCTCCCTTTGCAGCTTTCAGTGTCGATTTTCAGCTGTTTTTCCAAGAGAAAACTCCCACCTCTTCCAGCACTCAGATTTCATCAAACTTGGCATCTTAAAAGCCTGTTTTGTTTTGAATCTGAGTTGTTTGGGGCTTGTCGGCAGCCACAGCCTCCCTCTCTCAGTAATCCCCCCTCCCTTGGGCTTCCCTGGCGTTCCACATTGCCCTACTCAACCTGGTTGGTGAGGCCTCCCCACCACACAGACCCAGGGAACCCAGGGGATATCCCCTGGTCATACACCCAGCTCACACTCGGGTTCTAGGCTTTGGCTTACACTGGACCCTTCCAGGGTTCCCCCACTCATTCCCACTGCAGGGATATTCTGTTCATCCACTTACCCCCCCTAAGTTCAGGCCCTGCTCCTAGTCACTCCAGACCACTGACAGCCTCCCACTCACTTCTCAGGCCCTTGCAGCCTAGCTGCCACCCCCTCTGCTCGCCAAGGTCAACAACTTCACAGAGCAAAATCCAAAAGACACTTCCCAACATTCATCTTGGCTAGTTCTCTCCTCCTCCTTCGCACATTCTTTTCTTTCAGCTTCAATGGCCTGACATACTCCTGGCTTCTCTCCTATCTCTCAGGAACCTCCTTCCAACATGAGGAGTCAGTTCCCTGGGCTTCTTCTCCTGTCTTGGCTCTGGCTTCCTGAGACTTGCCATTTCTCGGCCGTCTCCATCTCCAGATGTCCCCTAGAGTGCTGCGTCAATCTGTACAAGGCCTCCCTGACAAACTCCCCTGGATGCCTGCACACACCTGACTCAACAGATTACTACCAAGACTCATCAACTCACCCCTCAAACCTGGTCCTCCTCCTTGATCTGAATTGTAGAAAATGGTCTCACCATCCACCCAGCCCCAGCGCCAGAAACCCAGAGTCTCCTGCTTTTCTGACCCCTCAGGCAGGACACTACTCTCCCTAACCTCACAATCCTACCCATGAACATAACCTTACACATGCCTACATGACCCTACACATGCCCAGGTTGAAGCCAATGGCAGCTCTTGCATGGATTGCATCCACCTTTCAGTGGTGTCACGTGTTGGTCTCCTTCTACCCCACTCAGTACCCATAGGGATCTTTCCGAAGCATAATTTGGTCATGTCACTTTCCTTCATAAAATTCTTTCTTCCCTGGCAAAGAGGGGAGAGTGCACCTTCCCAAGGACCGAGTCTGTGTACAGGCAGGGGTACTTAAAATCTCCAGCATGGAGAGCTATTCCCTGAGTTGTTGCCCCACTGTCTTCAAGACACTGGGAAAAAGAAGAGTAAACAAGATCTCTCTGCACATGGCAGGCCTGGAGCACCTGTGACTACAGCGGAGGTGGTCCTGTGTCCATGGACCCACTAGAGGTAGTGGGCCCCACGTCACAGGAGGACCCATTCGGAATGGAGTCCACTCAGGTCTTGAAGACAGAAAAAAAGTAGACTTTCAGGGACCAAGAAACTCAGGGTCTAATCTTTAAGGACTCCCTGTGCTTTCTCCTAAACCCAGGCCTGGAGTCCAGAACCTCTGGGAACAGGCTATAGAACCTCATGTCTACATGGTCCTGAAATTCACTGTAGTCACGGGAGCGAAGGACAGGTCACAGAGGCCACAACCTGCTGGACCTGAGTTATGCACATGCCTCATCTGTCAGGGGTGGGCGGAGGCTGCCCTGGGTTCCAGGTTCTGGAGCCTTTTTGTCTTCTGTGGCTGCAAATCTGGTGGGCGACAGGCCTGGCTTCCACAAAACTAGCCTGTTAGCCAGACACACATATGCAGGCCACAGAAAGGGGGCATATCTTGCCACTTGGAAAGCCATCTTCTGGCTGTAGCAGCCCTTTACCCAAACTCCCCACCCCTCACAATCAGGCCTGGGCCAAGTCATAGGTGAAAGGAACAGATAAGCTGAGGCAGGGAGTGGGCAGAGCAGGGAGGAAGACACCCTGGGAAAACACCCAGCCCAGCCCAGGACACCTCAGGAAAGGGTCATATATTGCTCATCAGCCCTTTGTTACTGGGATTGTTTCCAAAAGGACTGAGGGTATAAGGTATCTCAGGAGGCCCTTCATTACCCCACAGGTCCCAGAGCCTGCCAGGCTAAAAGGCACAGCAGAACCCAGAGGTATAGGCCCAGCACTACACTTATAGGCCTCTACCCTGGCCAATGGTTCAGTGCCTGACAGTCATCCCCTCCTGGAACCTGCCCCCAGGTAGGAAACACCAGGCATTCCATGGAGACAGCTCCATTTCTGAGCCACATGGCATGAATGCTATGGTCCTGGCCAGGTAGGAGACATCAAGACCAGATAGGCAGAGGCAGAGGGGAACCTGGGCTTGGTGAGGAAAGGGGAAGGAGACGGGAAGGTCCCAAGACTTCCCAAAGGCAGGTCTGAGCAGGGTCCCTCTCTGGTGCATCCTCCCTCCCTGGCCTGGCTAGACAGCGACTGCCTAGTCAACACTGCAGATGCTGAGAAACATTCTGCCCAACCATGCCATGCTACATCCACCTCTGTCCAGCTGTCCTGGCTGACCAACAGATCCAAGTGGAAATCCAATGGGATCCCAGAGACAATGAGACCAGGCATAGCACCTCTGACCTCCCACCAGCACCAGACTGACCCCACACATTCAGCTCAGGCTGCTTGCCCTCTTGCTGTCCACACAACTTGTAAGGTGAACACCACCTGCTATGTATCACCCCCTCACCAATGCCTGAAGCACACACCATCTGCTAGACACTCCACTCTACACGCTGCCTGCTGTGCATACACTCACACTGCCTGCTGTATACATCGCCCATAAGGTATACACCACCTGCTGTACACACCATCCTCCTCCCCCACTGCCTGATACAGGCATGTGTACACACCCATAGCCTGCTGCACAATCCCAGCCTGTACACGGCCTGTCGGGCACAGCCCTGCTGTACACACCACACCACACGCCTCACTGCTTTACACACAGCACAAGGGCCCCCACGCCACACTCAGAGCACATTATCTGCCAAATCCATGACAAGACCAACACTGCTGCCTGCACTCGGGGCCCTGGAGCCTGGCCCCCAGGACAAGTCAGAAACAGTTCACCCTGCTCCACAACCTCTTTTCCTCCTCCTCCCTGAGCTCTGTGACCCCTCCAGAACCTACCTAGCCACCAGGACTGGGCCACACCCCTGGCCGCCTCTTAAGGCTTTCCTGACCACAGTTCTGTCTGGCCTGGACCCCGCTGTCCGGATGAATACATGACCTCCAGACTAAACTCAAGACTCTCACTGTCCCCCACCTCCCGGAGGTGGGAAGGCCCAGAATCAAGGCCTGCTTCCCTTCCCCCACCACTCCCCCTCCCTCATGAGGGAAAATGTCAGATTCCCTGTCTCAGTGGCAGCAGCGGGCGGGTTGGAGGGGGAGTGATTCAGCCGCCGCCTCAAGAGTGCGGAGCGAGAAGAGCTTTTCCTGCCATTACCCGGCGAGGGAGAGGCTGGCGCGCTAATGGCTTCAATTACCACTCAGACAGGAACGCTGGGTGGCTGGGCCCCTGCACTCGTCACAGCCCAGGACAGGCTCACCCTGAGCCAGCTTGTGCTGGGCATCCCCACCCTGTACCCCAGTCCCAGCGGGGTGGTGAAGCAGAGAGCTGGCCACCCAGGACAGCTGCCTGGGACGTGCTGAGCCACACCAGGAACGGCAGTCCTGCTCTGGAAGCAGGGTGAGGCGGCCAGGAGTGGTGTGCCGGTGCCCCCAGCGGGAGTGACTCCAGAGCAGGGAGCTGTGTGAGGGGAACTGTGAGTGAGGTGTGAATTGAGGCAAGGGCAGAGGGCACTGAGTGGTATGTGGTTCCAGGCAGCCCAGAGCCACTTTCTCTAGGCACCCGACTCATGGTGAGCAGATGCACATACCCTCTGTGTTTACAGGCTATGTGCAGAGTGTATGACATGGCTCAGGGACTCAACCCTTATTCTTCAGCCCCCAACCAGCTTCAGCTTCTCCCCACCCCTCCTTAGACCTTGTGGTAGCCTCCCAAGAATGGCCCTGACTCTCCCGCTAAGCCCACCCCAAGAACTCTAGTCATCCTTTCATCTAGTCCCTGCATGCACCCCAATTTTCCTGGCTTTCCTAGGAGGAGGGGCGGGTGGGGATAGTCAGTCTGGGCTGCTTCACTCTGGCCCCACCTCCTGGCAATCCCTTCTCCCAAGCCCAAAGCTGGTCAAGGTTACACAGACCAACACTGTAGGTCAGCATTTTGTCTTCCGGGTGCTATGTTTCAGGAGTGGGAGGGGCTTACTCAGTCGCATAGCTCCACCCGCTCCAAGGGTAGGGACCTGTTGTCCCACTCTCCTAGCCTCCTCAGACACTTCCCAAGTTCCAGAGGTACAAATATAATCCTGGGCTGGGCTGGGGATGTAGGCTCAGTGGTAAAATGTGTGCTTATTGGTATGTACAAGAACCTAGATTCCATTCCCAGCACCACATAAGAATAAAGAAACATACCCCAACCCCTGAGAGAGAAACCAGTGTCCAGGAAGGCCATTCCCAAAGCAGACCCACTGCGAGCTTGAGTTTTCCTCCTCCAGGTCCTGACAAGATACCCTCATCCTCTTGAATCCTTTAATAAAAGATAAAGCTGCCAGGGCAGTGGTGGAGGTAGGAGAGCTCCTGAGGTAGAAAACCTGGCGCCTAGGGGCTCCGGGGGAGGGTTCTCTTTCAATACCAACAAGGAGACCTGCTGCTCTCCAACCTGAAAGACTGAGAACACAACCTCCAGGAAAGGAGTTCTGGCCTTTTAGCTACCACCCAAATGCCAAGGAAGGGCAGATGGTTCCCTGATGGGACAGATGCCAATAGGAGGGAGAGAGGAGGCAGTACTAAAATACTTACCCCCAGGTCACAAGTTGGGAAACTGAGGTCAGGAGTGGCTAGGCAATCAGTGGTCTTGGCCTAGGGCCCCGTCCTCTGAGCCCCTGCCCCATAAGACTTCTGGATGGAAGGAATGTTAGGGACAGCACCATCCAGATGATGCCAGGAAGCACAGAAACCAAGAGCCATCAGCCTATGTGCCTAGGCCTCAGAACTTGTGACTTCCAGCCCAATAGCAGTTACCATTCACACTGGAGTCCTGGGAAGTATTTAACCACATTCTATTTAATCTTCCAAACCTGCCTGGACAGTGGGTATTAGAGCCTTGCTTACAGGTGGAGCAAATGAGGCTCAGGGCCACAGTCACTGGTCCAAGGTCACTCAGTGAGTAGATGGTCCATTGTTTTGTATGGTCCCTCTAAGCTGGAGGGCCTATCGAAGGGCTGTAGAACCCACTGATTCACACAAGACACACATATACAAAACTTGCTGAATGGATGCACGTGTGAATACATAAAGCCACAGTGTAAAAATGGCCAATGTGAAGAGATGTTTAACTGCTCTTGTAATCAAAGAAATGCAAATTAAATTGAGATGCTATTTTTTGCCTATTAACTTGGCAAAGATTTTTTTTTTTTAAATGGTAATTCCCAATGCTGGTGAAGATGTGGGGAAAAAAAAAAAAAAAGAGGCCCTCTTATGCCCTGCTTGGCAGGAGTATAAACTGATAAAATCTTCTAGAAATATTAAAAGCTTAAAAATGCATGTGTCCCTTCACCTTACCTGGAATAAGGAAATCATCAGGAGAGTGAACACCTTTATCCCTGCCCCCATCTATGACACCTTATTTATAAAAGAAAAGAGGTGGGAACAACATATGTGTTAACAATAAAAGAACAGCTAAATAAATTAGGGTACTTCTATGTGACAGCTTACCACAGTCATTAAAAATAATGACACAGAAGAATACTCAATGACAAGGAAAGTATTTATAATTTTTTTTTTAAGCAAGGGCTGGGGATTTAGTTTAGTGTCAGAGCACTTACTTAGCATGTGTGACACCTGGGTTCAAACCCATAACAAAAAGAAAAAAGGAAAGAAGAGAAAAGAAAGAATGAATGAAAAAGGAACAAAGAAGTCTACAAACTTACAAATCATTGGGCAGCATATGATCCCTTTTCTATTTATACACATAAAACATATATGCACATACAGAAAATGAGCCTCAAGGAAATAACCAATAATTGTAGAGGTAGGATAATGAGTGACTTTTATTTCTTCCTGTGTACTATTCTATCTATAGTTTTCAGTTTTTTAAAAGTAAACAAGTATTGCATTTGAAAAAGAAAACAATAGTCAATGCTGTATTTTGCAAATATACACACAGACATATTCAGACTGATAAAATCACGTGGTTAAGGTCTAATCATGTCACTGCCTACCCCACTGTGGCTTCCTATGTTCCCAAGAAAGTGTTCATTTCTTAGCCTAACCCAGTGTGATCTTCCCGCCAATCTTGACTCGTGGCTTTCCCCCATCTTCCTGTGCTCTCCAGCTTCCGATCCCTGTCCCCCCTAAAAAACCTCCCAAAAAACCCAATCTAAACCTCAGCCTCTCAGAGTTCTCTGAGAGCTCTATTCTCTTTCACCACTGGGCCTTGGCACAGGCCTTGCTGCCAACTGCTCCCCCAATTTCACTCTGAGATTCGGCTCAGAGTCCCTCTTCCTCACTCCAGTGAGCCCTCTGGGCTGTCCCTACAGAACTCATTAGACACTGAGCATCTCAAAGGAAGCCCTCAGTAGGGCAGGCTTCTGGACTTCAGGGCAGTCTGGGGAGTTTGTGAATGAATGGAGGAGCCACCAAGTAAGAGAAGACACTGAAATGCACATACAGAGCCCCAGTCCCCAGCCTGGGACCTTGCTCACAGGGGTAATAGGAACATACCTGACACCTACAGCCAGGCTCCAAATGAAAATCGCATCTGTGGCCATAGCCACAAAACCCACAACTACAATTCCACACCTCAATCAGAACCCCACTGCACTGACGTGGTTCAGCAGGAGGATATACAATGTACCATGCACACAGTTGGCTCCAGCTTAAGCCAGTGATCCAGGCCTGTTCACCCACCCAAGGTGGCCAGCACTCCTTTCTGCCAAATGCTCATGGACGCATGGCAGGGCCAGGGAGAGCTGGCTTTCCTCACACCCCAGCCCACCCACCCACCCACCATGCCACATCCCTCCTAGCACATACCTTCAAGTACTGAGAGCTTGGCACTGGTGTTGATCTCGCCCACACTGTTGGTGGCGGTGCATTCATAGATGGCCTCATCCCGCTGCACCCGTAATGGCTGGATCCGCAGCACTGACCCTGCCCCATCATCAAACTCAATTACCTGTCAGAGAACAGACAAGTGGTCACAGCCTGCTGGGGACATGGAGGCCTGCTCAGGGTTGATCTTGCTCATACCTCCAGAAGACCCATAGGGAGGGAAACTAAGAAGAGTAGGTGTAGGACCAAACTGAAAGGTGTAGACAGACACTGAGTCCTGCCTGCACCTCACCCCAGAGGACGCACCTCGAAGCGCTGGGAGCTAACTTTCTTCCCCTTCTTCATCCAAGTGATGCGAGGCTTGGGTTCCCCTGCAGCTTGGCACACGAAGGAGGCCACCCCTCCTGATAGCCCAGTCTGGTCCTCAGGGACCTTAACAAAGATAGGTTTGCCTGGAAGAGATGGAGATAGCAAGTGATCATGGTGGCATGGTTTAAACAGAGATGACCAACACTGCAGGTGGCAGTCGTGGGGGGTAAGAGGGCAAAAAAGAGAAAAGAGTAATGACACCTAACCTTTATGTAGTGCTTAATATGTGCCAGGCACTGTTCAGAGAGCTGAACGCTTATTAACCCTTTGAAGCCTGTGAGGTGGGTGCTTTAATTACTGTTTATAGAAAAGAAAATCGAGGCACAGACAGGTTAAAGGATTTGTCCAACATGACACAGCTGGTAGGCGGCAGAGTGCGATCTGAACCCCAGCATCTGGGTTCCTGCTTCCGTCTCCACCCTCATATCTCCAAGCTCAGGGACAAGGCATGTCAGAGAGCTGCCCTCAGGAAGAGCCCCAGCCTTCCCCAACACTATCCCACCCTGCTTGCTCTCCATCTCGATGATGGCACCTCTATCCACCCCAGGCCTGGGCCAGGAACCGTGACTCCCCCATCCTGGCCCTCACATACCAGCAGCCCCAAAGGCCCAGACATTCCAGCTCCTAAGTGTCTCTGGATGTCTTCCCAGGTGAATGCTTCCTGTAAACCTGCCCCTCCCCACCCCACCCCCACTGGCTTGTGTAATGCCTTCCAACAGCCTGGGCAGCTCCCTGAGGTCCTCCTCCACAGGAGGCAGGAAAGGGGGAGAAAGGAAGGGGCTCAGACACCATACTACCACACCCATGTCACCCAGGCACACACACCACAGCCAACCTACGGCCCCTATCCCTATGAATCCCACTGCCCAGCATCACAAGCCCAGAGAAACCTGGCTCATTAAGATGTTGCAATGCCTCGTTAATCCTGACAGCAGATCCATTTCCTATTAATCAGGCCAATGAATACCTCTAGGAAGGGCTAATGCCATGAGAAATGACCTTTCAAGACCACCTGCTCAGTGCTCATGAACTCAGGCTTGGACCCTGGGGGAGTATCAGTCTTTCACTAAGCACCCACTTTGCACCAGGTACTTTATTTCTTTTAAAAATCTTTTATCATTATTACAAGTTCACAGGCTCAGAGAAGTCAAGTTACTTGCCCAAGGTCACACAGTCACTGTTTGCTGCTCCTCTCAGATGGGTCCTCACTGGACTGTTTGCTGACCCCTCCCCACAGCTCTCCACCTGCACTGCCACTGCCTTGGTGCAGCTGTCATCTTCCTTTGACCAGAGACCCCACTGGCTTCAAGCTGGCAACCCTCCTTGGGTCTCACCCACCCCAGCTCCTCTAATCTCTGTTCAGCAGCCAAAGAATAGCCCCAGCCCTGACAAACACCTCCAAAGGCCTTCCACTGCTCTCAAAAACAACAAGACAAGGCCCTGCCAAGTCTGACTCAGCCACTCTTCCCAGGTCCTGGCTTTGGAGCCCCTGAACAAACAGTGCTCCCTATGGCCTCGGGGCCTGTGGTAAGATGCTCCTTCAGCTGAGAAAGGAGCTACTTCTCGGACTACCTCCTTACCCATCAATTCCCATTCGCCCTTCTGGTCTCAACTTAAACATCATCTCCTCAGAAAACGGTCCACCCCTCTCGTCACCGGTGCCCAGTTATCTCAGGGCCTGGTTCTAGGCTCCACGGTCCCCCACAGCACTGCCCGGTTCGTGCACGTGTGTGAGGTCCTGACTTCTGCTCATGGTTTACTACTGCTTATGTATGGGGCTATTACTTTTCTGACATTTTTGGTGTTTAATAGCTGCTTCCCCTGGAACATAGCCTGGGCTGGGCAGATCCCATGCCTGTCCTGTTTCCTACCCTATCCCAGTGTCTGTCTGACCCAGTTCCTGGCACACAGAGCGCAGAATGGGGCAGGAAGGAATAACTTGAGAGGAGAGGAGACACTGTGGCCCCTCACACACACCTGCCCTCTCTGGCAAGGGAGAGGAACTCCCACACCAGCTCCTGCCTCAACGTGTCTGCAACGAATCCAAAGTCTAGAACCTGCTAAACCAGAAGGGCCAGTGCCGACTAGGACGGTGGGGGCGGAGCCTCCTCACCAAACAAAGAGCTGAGGCACTGAAGAGGTGGCCAGGTAGGGTCACTAGCAGCCAGGAGGGAAAGGCCTTCGAGCTGTGTGGAGGCTGGACTGTGCCCAAGGCCTGCGGCCATGCAAGAGGCAGAACTACTCCCCTCCCTTGGAGGCTGGAGGGGAGCCAGCGCCCTGCCCGGGCGCCAGGGCCAGACTGGCAGGGCAGCCCCAGCCCAGTGCCGCCCTGGGGCTGGCAGAAAGGTCCCTCCCTTTGTCTAGGACTCTCCCTGCCAATCTCCCTCCCCACCCACAGGACCCTCCTGTCCCAGAGCCCCATTAAGACCTTGTCCTTTTTGTTCCCTAGAGGACCTTTGGGGAGCACAGTCAGCCTACAGCTCTCAGCTACAACACTGTCTCCTCATACCCTTTCCCACACTTGTTCACGTGACCCTCTGCAGCCTCAGCCTTTTTCTCTTCAACAGTATCTCGAGCACCTACAGCAGGCCGTGCACTATGCTGAGAACACAGCTCGAACTCTCCTGTCTTACCACCCACCAACCAGGCTTGCCCTGACCTGCCAAGCCCACAGGCACCTCCTTGCCTTTGGTGTGCCTTGCCCCTTAGTGGAGTCCCATCCTATTCCCCCTCCCAGAGGCTCTGGGAGTCCCAAAGTGAGATTTCCCATCCTACCATGGATCTCACTGCAGTAACTGGTCAGCTCCCCAGGCAGGCAGATAAAACCAGGCTCTGCCCCGGTGTTCAGTGATGGTCTGAAAGTTTTGAGACTGGGTCAACAGGGTGTTGTATGAACACACCAGGAGAGACTTTCTGCCAGTTACCCACTGCCAACCAGTCTGACACCCAATCAGAGTGTGGTTCCCCTCTACCACACAGGGTCATGAGCAGCACAGCTCTTTGAGTAGCAGCTCTCAGAGATATGCCCTGGGACATTCTTAGGTACAAGGTGGAAGAAAGTGACCTAAGAAAGAAACTGGCCCAGAATGGGGAAGGCACAGCCCCCAGGGAAGCCGCAGGAGTCCAGCTCCAGGGATAGCCAAACTGGGCCACCTCCAAGGCTCCTCCACTGGGAGACTGACTGCTATTTTGTGCCTTCCCTGGGGAGCACAAATACATAGCACACGGAAGGAGAGGGCAGACACAGAGCAGCAGCGAAGGACAGCAAGGGCAGGGAAAGTTCCTGGAGAGGTGATTTCCAAGGCCCTGAACCACCTAATGGGCTGAGGACTCATAATGAGCTCCTGTGACTGCTCCTCATGCCCTCTGGGGAAAGCCCACTCCTGGTTCTAGGAGCCACTCCTTGAGCCCCAGGTCATGGCCTTCAACAGGGGGAGCACTTACTAGATGCTAAGTGACCTCAGTTAACCCTTCCAGGTAGGAGTGATTATCCCTATTGTGCAATAGGAAAACAGGCCCAGAGAGAGAAAGCATCTTGCTGGAAGTTGCAGAGGGCAGAGTCTAGACAGGCCACCCATAAGCACAAAGGGGAAGGCACTGCAGAACTGTGTGTAGCACCCTGCCATTTCCAGCTTTGCAGGCTCTGGGGGAGGGGAAATCACAAAACAGACACACCCTTAGCTGCTTGCCCACCTGTATCTGCAAATCCCGCATATCACACGCCCCTCCAGCCATGAGGCATCCTGTTCTGAGCTCCAGTGATTCTAGGGCCCTATTCACACCTGATCCTGGGACCCTGCCTCGGTCCCTTGCTGTCTGCAGTTCTCACTCTGGCTGCCATGAGCTCCTCAGAGAAGCCCAGGGGCTCACCTGTTCCACATACCCCTCTTTTCACTTCATTATGCAATACCTGCTCTGAGCAAATGCCCACTAACCCCTTTCCAGGAAGCCTCCCATCACCTCTCCCAAGATGCTTAAGTCGTCATCTGTAACAGCACTGCTCCCACCCGCGCCTGTGGTAAAACGGTTTGCTCACAAGCCTGTGCCCCGACACTGTGGGTCTTGTCCAAGGGCAAGACTGTGGATTCTTCCCATCCTGGCCCCTGGCACACACATAAGGGCTTCTGCTCTGTCAGGGCTACTTCTGGCTCCAAAGGCTTCCTCTCCCTAGAAGCCACCAAGTCCTGGGCTGGGGAAGCTGCCCTGAGCGGGGATCCTGCCTCCCATGCCCATGTCCCCATTGGAGCTGACTCAGCATCGATGCCGGGCTTTGAGGCTAACTCTTGGCAGCTGCTTCTCCACCCCACTTCCCTCCTCTCCTCTCCGAGGCCAGGGCCCCCATTCATTTGTCTCGTTAAGAGGCCTATAGAAACACATTTGTCCGCTCTGCGCTTCACTGCTCTGGTCGTCAATTCTCTGGGGCACCCGCTCTACCTTCTGCAGCAGCCCTGTCTGTGTCTGGCTACTTGCCCCTAGTTGAAATCTTTCAACCTCAGCCCAAGCCTGGCCACTGTGAGGGGAGAGATCCAAGAGTGTGTGCAGTTTAAGGCAGGCCAGTAGGCCAGACCCTGACTCCTGAGCTGGGTTACCACAGTCCCCAGCCCAGGCTTCTGCCCCAAGGCACTCTGCCTAGGAAGAGAACTCAGATCTTGTCACCTGAACCACCACCCCCCCCCCCCCACTTGGCAAAGCAGGATTTCAGTTTCCTCTGCTGATTCCTACATTCAATACCCTGGTCTCTGGGTTCTGGTCGCTAAGGAACCAGAAAAGAGATTCCTGGAAGTCTGCGAAAAACTGTTCCATTCGCCCCTCTACCAATTCCTATTGGGGGTTCAGAACTGCTCTAGTCCTTCTCGTATCCACTCTCTACATGCAAGGACCAGAGCTGGACAATGGCCTGAACTCCCAGGACTCACAGCCTGGTGGGATAGACAGATCTAAAGCAGATCGCCATTACTGCATGCTAAGAGGAGAGTACAGAGAAGCAGCACTCCACCCAGGTTCCTGAAAGAAGTGATGGCTCCAGGCTGAGTTGTAACTGGTCAGATAAAAGTCAGGGAGAAAGTGATCCAAGCAGAGGAAGCAGAAGGAAGGAAGCAGGCCTGGACACAGAGACCATGTAAGGAACAGAAAGAAGTCAGCATGGTAGGGATATGGATGAGGCTGGTAGAGGCCTATTTAAAAAAGTTTAAGACCCTAGACAATTGGGGAGGGGAACGAAGGAGTTTAAACTGAGGAATGATTGATGCATGTCTCCTTTTACAATATAACTGACTTTGGAATGGAGAATGGATTACTAGGAAAGAGACCAGAGGTAGAAAAATCATCAGGAGGCTGTTGCCTGCTGAAGCCCAAGCAAGAGCCGAGGGTGGCTTGGATGAAGGCGGTGGAGAGAAAGAAGTGGATGCATTCCAAAGATATTCAGAAGGTAGAAAGAACTTGGTGATGGATTTCATGTGGGATATGAGAGAGGGAGGAAGCTGGGAGGAGGCCCAGGTTTCCGACTTGGTGACCGGGTGGGTGGTAATGCCATTCACAGGGAGAGTGAACATGGGAAGCAGGTGGGGAGTAGGAGTGAGGGGTGCAGGCTGGAGCGTGTTGAGTCTGAGGCAGGAGTGGGGAGGCAGTTGTTCTCAAGACCCATTTGTTTCTTAAAGTCCACCTGGGTATCTACCCCTTGCCCCCTGCCCTCTCTGATGGTGAGAGTCTGGGGTGGGGTTGGAGAACAAGCACAGTCCATCAACGTCCAAGGGCTGCTGACCACACCTGGACAAGCCTTCACTTCCCTGCCAACAGTGGAGTCATACCTGATGAGGTCTTCTACCCCAACCTGCCCCTGCAGGCTCGAGCTCTTTCCCACCCGTCCCAGCCAAGCCTGTAGATCCTCCACCGCCAGCTGATTTCCCACTTGACTTCTTCCGGTCTAGACCTTAACCCTTCTCTTCCTTGCCCAGCCCTTTTCTGGCCAGCAACTCAGAGCTCCTGTTACCCCTTACCCTCACCTCTCAGGAAGAATGCCTGCCCCTTCCCCTTTCCCTTCTAGCTTCCACCTAGGGCCCAGCCTCTGAGGACAAAGGGCAGGGTGCTCCAGTGTCACCCCCCTCCAGGATCAGTTACTGAATAATTAATGAGCCATTAGGAGAAAGAGCCCTGGTGAGACAAGGGGCAAGATCTGTGACCAAAGACTTGGAGCTGGTGGGAGAACCCTATGGCCCGCTGACCCATGATTTAGCCCTGGACTGTCTCTGGGCTCAGGACAGGCTGGGAGCGGCCTCTTTCCCCAGGGACCTTGGCTCCGACCTCGCCCCTCCCCCCAGCCTGCAGATTGGATAAGCTTGCCCTGTGCTCCGCCTCCCACCAGTAACCAAGCAGTGGTAACCATGGTGACGGGGCGGGCTGCGGCCAGTCTGTAGTGCCAGGCAGGGGGAAGGGCAGCAGCAAGAAAGGGACCAAAGTTCAGAGCTGGACCTGGGTAATAGGGGACAGACTCCCCCCACCAACCCCCGACACACATACACACACACAGAAGGATGGTGGAGCTCAGCTTCCTGCTGGCCAAGTAGCACAATCCTCCCCCAGTTTCCAGAGCTGAGGGGCTTGCGGAGAGAGAGATGCCCTTTGCCTGGAAGGTCCCTAGTACAAAGGGGAGGAGGAGCTCAGCACTTCCACATTTGGATCCTGAGGGCCTAGCCCAGGGGAAAAGCTTTGGGTGGCTCTGGCTTCTAAGTCCTCCCTGGGACCTGAAGAAACACTTGGCATCCCATTCACACATCCATTCACACTCCCTGGCTGTCCCCACCTTCTACACTGATCCCAGACATGGCTCACGCTGCACCTTCTACACATATCTGCTGTGGTGGACACAGCGCATGCCTGGGCACATCACACAAAGACCACATGAATCCAGGACATGTCTCACCCTGGCCCCATAAAACAGAATCACGCTTAGACACGCCCCACCCCATGGTGCCTAAGGGATACATGGGCACTCTACAGGGTGCTCCCAGGAAGCAGCAGGGGCCAGGTACATCTTAGAGGTTCTCCAAGCAGGGGTCTCTCTCTAGGACAGAGGGTCTAGAGAGGTATCTGGCCATCCTATTCTCCTAGAAGCTGGTCCTGTCTCATTCCAGAGACCTGCTAGGAGGTATGTCACCTTTCAACCTGGAGATATGAACCTTGAGGGGTCAGACTTACTGTCGCCATGGGCACCTGCCACCAAACCAAGCATCATCAGCGCGGGTACAAGGGGCACCATCGTCCTCCCTGGGGTTGACTCAAGGGCCATCCAGGGCTCTAGCTCCACAGCCAGCTGCAATCCAGGAGAATCCACCTATATGAAGAGAAAAGCAGAGCCACTAAGCTGGTATCCATCAATGTCCCTACTGTCCACCCATGCTGCCTCCTGGTCCCTACTCATCCTCACTGCCCACCACAGCCTAGTTCACAGACCCACCTCAGACTGGGCAATGATAACCCAGGCTCCTTCCTGAAACCCCAGTGCTGACAAGGATAACCCACCAGTCATGCTGTAGAGGGAGTGCAGAAGGCTATTAGGGCATTTTCTAAACCCAAGTAGGAGGAAGAGGAGATGCTGAGACTGGAGGATGTACCAGGGATTTTGAGCTTCCAACTCAACCCAATAAGGGGACAGGGAAATGAGATCAGAAAGACATACTGGTAGGCACACAGACTGGACAAAGACAAGGCAGTACAAGAGGGAGTGGTGAAGAGCTAGGCAGACCCACAGGCCTGGGGATATCCTGTTGTCTATCCTCTCCCCAGCAGGGAGGGAGGCAGAGGCAAGAGGCCGGACACCCACATGCTGAGCACAGGCTCCAGAACACAGACTTGTTAGCAGCAGATGGCTCCAGGTACCAGAGGCTTGTAGCCAAAGCCACAACCTGCCAGGGCTCGCCAGGACTGCTCTTCACAAGCTGCAGCTGCCCCGCCTGGCCACCCTCATCCTACCTAATTCCCATGGCACCTTCCCACCCCAAAGAGAAATCACAGGGCAGCTTTAGTGGCCAGGAATGGGTGTGTGAGACCCTATAATCTAACCCCCATGCCTCCTCTTCTTTTGCCTCAGAAGCTCAAAGCAGATGAGAGTGGGGAGGCTGAGGGACTGTGTTGGGATGCTGAGTGCCCCCAGGGCTTTGCTCACCAGCTCCTTGCCTGGGTGCCCTCCCCACTCTGTAGGAACCCATGTAAAGGCTTCCTTGTGGTCTTACCATCTTGGAAGACACCCTGCTTTCATTCCTTAGCCCTGGTTGAGAGGTCCCAAGGGTCTCTCTCCCACATCCCCTGCCTGGAAATGTGCAGCAGTGCCCCTGGTTCTGCTCACACCTCTCCCTGGGCAGGGGCTGGTATGTGGTCAGTCCCTCATTAATACTCTGAAAATCCAACAGGGTATAATGGGGGAGTGAGTGGCAGTGAACACATCTTGTGAACTCATAGTGGCACCCATGGACTCTGGTGGGAGGGTCATGGTCAGACCCATGACTGTGACTTACAATGGTAATTAAACTGGCAAGGTGACAAGTGAACAGGAAGGACAGGGCTCAAAGAACTTGAACTCTTCCTAGAACTTGAACCCTTCTCTCAACTGGGACAGTCAAAAGGTCAGAAGGCAGGTGCTTAACAAAGCCGGTGAGACTGAAAGCAGGGGATAACACACAAAGGGAAAGGAAGGGGAGAGATGAGTCCTGACCCAAAACTCTGAGATAGGAACTAAGCAGCAAAAGCAATAAAGTTGAAGGGGGCATCATGAGTGTCCAGCCCCATTTACACCAAGTGGGGGTTCTGCTCAGAGATCACAGAGCCCAGGTGGCTGAGACCACAATGATGCCCTGCAGAACTGTGTTGGGATGGAGGTAACACCTCACCAAGGTCCTGTCTGGGTGTGGTCATCACAGCACTGTGATGCCACCGTATAGCCAAATAGAATCCAAATTCCCAGAAGACATCAGGTGGTAAACTGCCCAGCCAGGTCAACATGGGGCACAGGCCAACCCCTGGCTATGGTACAGATACCATGGATTTACAACTTAACAGGTTATCACACCAAAGGGCAGGTGTAGAGGGGTCTAGGACAGTCATCATGGGGTGTGACAATGCAAAAGTCAGAGGCTAACTCCCAGGCACAAGCATTCCAGGCATGGAACCCCCCAGCAGACACCAAAGGAACATAACATAACTTCCAACACAAGTATTGGGGCATTTCCCTGGTACAAATATGAAGCTGAACATGACACACACTACAAGGTACTAATGCACATCAGTTATCATGGGATGCAACTCCCTGGTACAATGATCAGAAAAGTTTAATCCCCTGTAGCTAGCTGGAGCTGCCTTAGTGGAGCACTCACAGCACTGTATTCCCAGATGCAGACATCATGGAAGTAGCCATCTGGTAGAGACGTCATGTGGGTACATGCAGAGAGTACAGACACATTAAGATGTAACTGCCAGATAAGGGCATTGCAGGGGTGTGACTCCCTGTTAAAGACACCATGGTGGTGGGTCATCCCCTGGCACCTATATTAGAGGGGCATGAGGCTCCACCAGTGCAGCCACCACGGAGTATTATTCACAGAACAGACACTGATGTGGTATAATCTTGGGTGAGAGTCAGGCCATGGGTGTTAGAGAACCTGAGCCTCTGGTAGCTCCATCCCCAATGTGAAAAGACAAGTGGCCCTCACTTGGGGTCTCAAGAGACCCTCTGTGTATCTAAACTGGGTGCTCAGAACACTTTGTTCAAATCCCCAAAGTGGAATTGGCAAAGGTGGGGAAATTGAAATCAAAGATGTTTGCTCCCCAGAGAGCTTCTCCCAGGGGTCCATGGACACCCAGAGAGATGGCAAGACCCAAGGGTCACATAAAACATGTACACATTCTCAGGGTTGTCAGAACTAAGGCCTCCCCATCAGCAGCTCCCAGCACGAGCAAACTGCTTCTGCCCCCAGAATCCGACTGAGAGCCTGTACCCAGTGTGAAGCAACTCAGGCTGCTCCCAGCTCTAGGACCTCCTTCATCAGAGCAGAGCAGTCCTACACCCCCAGGCCTGGCCTTGGGCTTGGCTCTGCCTCTACACCAGTCTCAGGGTTACCTGCAGGGACAAGGTGAGAGAGTGGGTAGGCAGGACTGCTGGTAGCTTTGCTGGGTCATCGAGAACCTCATGTGCTCAGAGCAGGGTGTCTACTTCACCAGCACAGCTTTCAACGACTCAGATAAAAACGAGGCCCAAACCCTTGGGCACTCAAGCTCATCTGTGAACTGCACTGTGGACCATCAGTTCTACCACATTGACATACTTGGGCAGGAAAACAATTACATGCCCTGTGATATTATAGAATATAATTGGATGCAATTTTTCTACATTCAGAATGGTTTTAATATATCTTTTTTCTTTGCTACATCAGTGTAAAGCTGCCAACTGCCCTTTCTTAGGAAGAACTGTCCTTTATTCTCAAATTTTGTCCTTGGTGCTAAAATGTCCTTTCTTATACGAAATGATGGGGATAGCAGATAGCAATTGTTTTGTTTTTTTTTTTTGGTAATGTCCTTACTTAGCAAAATAAAAAATTGCTAACCAATTTGGTTGTCTGGCCCTCAAGTACTTTTGGAAACTGTACTGGTTTATGAAACCAAAGAACCTGGGAATCGCGGCTCTGAGGGAAAAGGAGGAAGGAGACACTATGCCAAGCCACAGACTCAGACAAACGTCA
Organism: Marmota flaviventris; assembly: GCF_047511675.1. Classification (NCBI taxonomy): domain Eukaryota; kingdom Metazoa; phylum Chordata; class Mammalia; order Rodentia; family Sciuridae; genus Marmota; species Marmota flaviventris. The sequence continues at coordinate 33,375,790 of NC_092507.1, read as the reverse complement.
CGGAAAATGCGTGTTACACAGAGGCCATGTCACTTCCATGTGGTCCACCCTAACACCCCACCCTGCCAGCCCCTGAGGGGGCCTGAGGGACCATGTGATGCCAGGATGGAGGGGTTCCTGGCTGGAGAACAGCTGGGATCATTCCTGAGGCCCCCTCATGAATATGTAAACACAGATTGATTTGCTTCCCTTGTGCACGTGTTATTATTCACAAATATTAATTAGTCTCCAAATACCACCTGTTCGTATGTCCTCTCCCACCCTCCTTCCCAGGCCAGGACCCTGGGTTCCAGGAAGCTGGGGCAAAGAAGGGGTATCCAGGGCCTCACACAGTGGCCAGCCAAGGGGAGAGGCCAGCACGTGGGCAATGAGGCATACTCATTGGGCAGGGAGAGCTGGGAGCCGTTCATCTTCTAACCAGTGACGGGCAGCTAACCGAGCCCTTTTGTCATGTCCTGGACAGTTCACCACGTGGCATTGCAGCAGCGGCCGCGGAGGCGGAAACAGGCCTGTTACACTTGGGAAGGGAAAACCAACATGTTTCCAACTCTTACCAAACCAACCACTGGATTATGACAGGAATAAATCTCTGCCTTAGTCACGACCCGACCCCTGCCCCACGGAAGGAGGTGAACAGCAGGTGGAGGCCAGGACTGCCTTCACTCCTATAGTCAATGGTGGCCAGAGTCTTTGAGTATAGCCAGGAACAGTCCCTGCCTGGTTAGAACTAGGGCTCCCCCAGCTTCACTGAAGACTCCTGTCTTCTTGAGGCCCTCAGCTTGTCTCTTGCAGCTCTCAGCTGCTCTGGGGAGGGAGTGAAGGGAATGATTAGGAGGAGGAGCTGAATCTCTGAGGTGGCAAAGGGGTCCAACAGAGGCACCTTCCTACAGTTACTGCTCCTTTCTTCTGGGGACCCCCTGGATTAATGCTCACCAACTCTGCTGCCTCCAGGCCTCTGTGCTTACTGTTCTTTATTGGAAAAGACACCCTTCTGCCCTAGCCACTCGCTCACCCTCCAGAACTCAGCTCAAGTGAACCATCATTGTACATTCTCCCCAACTGATCCCCCCGGTCTTCCAGGTTTGTAAAACATAGTGAATACACCAAGAGGTCTAGACCAGTGGTTCTCAATCCAGAGTGACTCTGGCCCCACGAGACATTAGGCAATGTCTGGAGATATTTTTATTGTCAAGACTAAGGGTGGGGGGGTGATGGGGTTGTGGCTCATTTGGTAGAGTATTTGCCTTGCACGTGTGAGGAACTGGGTTCAATCCTTAGCATCACATAAAAATAAATAAAATAAAGATATCGTGTCCATCTACAACTAAAAAAATATTAAAAAAAAAGACGATGACGACTAAGGGTGGGCTGGGCACCATGGCTCACGCCTATAATCGTAACAGTTAGGGAGATTGAAGCAGGAGGATTATGAGTTCAAAGCCAGCCCCAGCAACTCAGCAAGGCCCTCAACAACTCAGAGCCCCTGTCTCTACATGAAATATTTTTTTAAAAAGGGCTGGGGATGTGACTCAGAGGTTAAGTGCCCTTGGGTTCAATCCCCTGCAAAGAAAAAAAGAAAACAAAAACAAAAACAAAAAAAAAAAACACTCAGGGTGAGGGTATGTGGTATGTTACTTGCATCTAACAGGAAAATACCCAGTGTGCTGCTAGACATCCTACAATGGCAGGCTAGCCCCACAACTAAGAATTATTTGGTTCAAAATGTCAACAATGCTGAGGGTTGAGAAATCCTGATATGGATGGCAAACTCCTTTGCTGATTCAGCCTAGGGCCTGACTGGCCCCTGCCTCAGAACCCAGTTCCCTAAGAATATCCCCCACCAAGCTATAGACCCAAGGCAGCCCTAACCTGGCTTAACTCTTGTATTAGCTGATTCTTGGGCCCCAGGATCTCAAATCAGCTTTCCTTACAACCAAAAGAGCTAAGACCTCTAAAATTCAAGCCCTCCAGCTCACCCATCTCCTCTTTTCCCAGATATGCCACCAGCAAGTGTCCTCTCTAAAGGACAGATGGCCCCCCTTTCAGATACTTCTTCTGGTGACACTGTGCTTTCAGTCAGGTTGGATTTTCTAGGCAGGTCCCATCATTTAAGGATGGGCAGGTACAGTACCCCTATTTCTACTCTCCCCATTTGACCATGCCCATCTCACCAAGCAAGTATACCCAAGAAGTGCTCATTTCTTCCCCTACCTGGGCCAGACCCATCTCTTCCATGCCCTTTTTGTTCAGCCATCCATCTAGAACTGTATGTTGGGCAGGGTCATGATCAAGAGGCATAGGCTCTGCCTTCAAAGAACTGTTGGAGGGTGAACTAGCCCACCAAGCCCTGGGTTCAGGAGAGTCAATCAGAACTCACCCTCCCTCAATCCCCTTCCTCCTCCAAGGCCCCCAATATCACACACAACACTTTCATCTACCTGGTCACCCAGGCCAGTGAGTCCTTCCCAAATGCTCCTTTTCTTCAACCTACATATTCAACTTGCCAATAAGTCTGAATCTGCCCTGCTCTATCCCAATTATCTCCCACCTCTTCAGTGGGCTTTAAGCCTCTGGCCTCTGGTCACTCCCTTCCAACCCAACCCACACACAAACCAATGCTACCTTTTAGCTCACATAAATGCAAATCTGATCATGTCCATCATGTGTACTTTGTTTTATGCTTTATCTTCTGGCGGCACTCATTGTTCCATGAATGAATGAATGAATGAATGGGTTGTCAAATGGATAGATGAATGTATGGATATTGCTTCTCTGCTTAAGAACTTTCAATGCCTCCATGCCACCCTCAAGAAAAAGTCTAGTCTTTAGCCTGATATCCAAGGCCCATCATGCTGACTCCAGACTAACTGTCCAACCTCATTCTCTACAACTCCAGCCCACCCCTCTCTGTTTCTCACAGAATGAAAGAAGTAGACCTCAAAGACATAAGGAGAGACATGCCCCAGATCTTACACTGGGTACCCTGCTCCTTTGGATACAACCTCCAGGTGACAGACAGTCTTCTCTACAGAAACACAGTGAACAAAGCAGCAGATAGATACTAGCGTTAAGTCCCAGGACGATACCCAGAAGTCTATTTCACACCTACAGCAGGTGATGAGCTATATATCATTCCCCACCCACCTCCATCATCTACTCTAGCCAGAAGCTCCTTGACACCTCCCCTCCCTCATGCCCCACATTCAGTACTTCATCATGTCCTGTCTACCTAAAGAACATACAAATCCCTTCTCCCGGTGCTCATCACCACCTTCCTGGTCCAGGTCTCCACTATTTCTCAGACACATGCACAATGGATCACGTTATGTCTCTCTGAACATCATTCCATGGCCTTGCATCAAATTCCAAGCTGCTCAGTTGGCCCACAGGACCCCTCTGTACCCCTGCTTCTGGCCCCATCTTAGGGTACACTCACCAGGTCTTTGCTTGCTCACACCAGTCACTCTTGCTGGACAATCAGCACTGAGGGCAGGGCACAGGGGCCTCCGCACCTTCCTGGACAGAAAGGATAAGAAAACATCAAGAATTTCATCATAGCAAAGCATGTATTGACACAGACATTCAAAATTTGCTTTTTTATGCAGGGGGAAGAGCAGGTTACAGAACCACTGGTGTAGGACCATCCCATGTAGTAAAAAGTGCTCATCTTTTCACTTCACTGTCTCTCGTTCACTTGATACTCCTTGAGCATCTACTATGTGCCAGGCATTCTTCTACATGTCTGTAAGTGACACAGATAAGTCCCTGGCCTTGACAGAATTGTGTCCAAATTCTTCAACATGATCCTAGGGCTGCACAGTCACTGGCTGACTTCTGCAATCTCACCTACCAGTGCTCACCTCCTACCATCTAGCCACAACAACTTTCTCTTCTGATCCTCAAATATACCATATTTTTTCCTGTCTCACAGGCTTGCCCAGCTACATGCCACTGCCTGAAGTGAGCCACCCATGGTTCTTCTGGCCAGTTACCACTTGGGTTTTAAATCCAATGGTACCTCCTCAGGGAAGCCTTCCATGATGTCCTAGACTATATGCCTAGGCCTTGACTTGGAACAGTGACCACAAATATGATTATTTACTTACTTATACAATTACTGAGTCAATATCCTAAGCTCTGTAAGAGCATGAGCCATGTCTGCCTGGCTTGGCTCCACATCCCCAGCATGCAGCAGGGATCCTGGCACATAGTAGGTGCTTAGTCAACACATGTTAAATGAGTAGATGATTGCATGAATGAGTTCAGAGAAAATAGCCCAGCCTGGAGGAACACACCCCAGCCTACATGCCAGTTTTCAAAGAAGCTTCAGGAGCAATATTTATTTTTGACTTTCTGCTTCTCTATAATTTTTAAAATGAAGGTGTGCCCCTGGATGCCTCCTCCGCTGGCACACACACAGCAACAGAGCCCAGCCTCTTCCTTCTAGAACCATTACTGAGCCCTCACCAGCATGGGCACCATCCTGAGGATGGGTAGGGGTGGGTCACGCCCACATCATCTCATTGCCACCTCACCACAGCTCAGCGATTGGGTTCCTTAGGTATGCACTCCACACAAGCTGCACCTTGCAGCAGGCTTCTCAGCCTCACACCTCTACTCACACAACCCTCCCATCCACCTCGGCTCCTCCCAAAATGAATACACAGGAAACACAGTGGTCATGGGGGCCAGGAGCAACCTCCTCAACTCCAGACTAACCCTCACCACCCACCCAAGGACCTCCTCACATGGGGATTGTCCCCACCTCTGGCAAAACAGGGGAGTCTTCTTTGGCCAAAGGCCATCCTGACTGACTCAAAACAGGCCTCACCAACCCAGCCTCCAAAGACCAAAGGCCCTGCACTCTAGGATGCCCTCATGCTGCCCTCCCCCAGCCCATTGTGTTTCTCCACATTTCCAGTGGCTGCTGTTCCCAGCACATAGGCTGCCAGGCGGGTCTAGCCAGACAAACCAGCTTCCATGTCCCAAACTCAAAGGCCCGTTTGTCTGGAGATGCCTGCCAGGCCTCATGGTGCCTGATGTGAACTTGTTGGCTCTGCCATTTCTCAGGAAATCTGGGCAGAGGGGCAGTGTCCAAGGCAGAGAACATGGAAGTCTCCTAAGCTACCCAGCACTGCTGCCACACCCTCTGCCACATCAGGAACACTGGGACTTGGGCTTAGAGACTGAGAAAGACCCTACGTGGAGGAAAGAGGCATGCACCCCAAATGGCCAGGAGGAGAGTCTCAGAACAGACTAAATGTACACAGGATCCTGACCTTGCAAAACCCCTCAGGTACACAGAATAGCACCAGGGAAGGATTCTAGACAACCCAGTATCTTGAAACATATCAACCAAAGATCAAACAGCTCTGAAAAAAACCTAAATGGGCAATCAATTTGCACCTCATAATCACCAACAACAGCTCCCAGAAAAGCTTTAGACCCACACTGGGTCAGAACCCTGAAATCAGGACAAGCACATTCAGAAGAGCGCCTATATGGACTAGAAGGCCAACTAGAAAGCTACTACAAAGGGGCCTAATTTCTACAGGACCCAAGTTAGGATCACACATGCTGGCACCCAGAGCTAGGGTTTAACTGGCAGCCATGACCAAAATCAGGTAAGGCGGCCCTGGGCACCAACTCAGCAGAGCTGTCTGCCATTTGTGAGGCATAAGACCTGGCCCAGCAGGGGGACCAGGAGCAGAAATCTAGAACACAGATGTTGCTTGGAGCAGACCCCAGGCAGCCCCTGGGGCTACACCAGGAAAGTCCCCAGAAACAGCAGCTAAAACACAGCCAAGAAGCTAAAAGCAGAGTTCTCAGACTCAGAGGTTGAGAATACAGAGATCTGGCGCATCTGGATCTTGGAGGCAAAGTGAGGAAGAAAGAACATCAGGAGATGCCCAGGAAGGGTGGGAGGAAATGGGGAACTAAACATCCAGAGGCTGCCTCTTCTCAGAATTCCCTGCCACCCACCCACCCCCAACGTGAGATCTTTTCTGCAGGGCTGCACCTTTAGCCTTCTCACAGCTGCCCACCTGAAGGTCAGACACACTTGAGAAACACATCAATGGCAATGAGGACAAGAGACATGGGCAACCCCCTTGCTGATCCCGGTTCAGAAGGGAAGTTGTTAGGTGGGCAGGTGCCCTAACCTTTGCAGTGCATGTTTTTCATGGCAAATCTGGCTGATGCTGATGGGAAGGGGGTCTGTATCACTCCAATTGAGGATGGTCACAATAACAACTGCTACCACTGAGCACCTCTACTCACTAGATGCCAGGCCTTGTTTTAAGCACTTGATGCATATTAACTTTAATCTTCCCATCAACCCTATGAGGCATGGAATCTTATTATACCCATTTGACAAATGAGGAAACTGGGTCAAAGACGTTAAGCAACTTGCTCAAGGTCACATCAAACTCCAGCAGTTCAAAACCCAAGTCAGAGTGCTAAGCCACTGTTTGTGGCTGTCTTTGCTTGCTGAGCATGCCTCCTCGTACTCTCATGTCACTCTTGGTTCTCCTTCACTGGCCCAGATTATTCTCCCAAACTGTACTCTCATACTCAACCCCCGTTTGAGTCTCCCCACCTCCACTGAACCCCAAGTACCCAAGGCAACATTCCAACCCTGAGCTCGTCATCCATCCCTGGAATCAGCCTTTCCTCCTCAGGTCCCTAGCTCGGAGGTTCAGAAGTTCCAGAGCCTTCAGAAAAGCCCCACCCAGCTACTCCCTGGAACCTGGACTCCCTCCTTTCTTTCACCCCCACACCCATAAATCATTCTTTTCTGACAAATGAAGCCCCATGCTACCACCCTATCCAGGCCACTGTCCTCTCATTGACCTTACTACAACATCTTTCTCACTGGGCATCCTGTCTCCCATCCACTTTCTGTAGTCACAGCAACATCTTTCAGAAAAATTAATCTGACACAGCATGTTCTACACCATCCACCTAAACTTTAAACCTTTGGTGTCTTCCCTCTATTTTCAGAATGAAGTCGCAAGTAGCTCACAGGGCATTCAAGACTCTCTGTGATCAGATGTATCTCTGAATAACCCACAAGTGACATCTCTCGGTCTTAATTCATAGTTGTTTTTCCTCCTACCTAGAGGTGCCCCTTCTCCCTTCTTCAACTGGCAAACTCCTATTCATCCCTTTAAACCCAATTCAGATTGCCTCTTCCTTGTCTCCTCTGGGTCACAACTCACTCTGACCTCTTCCCCACCTCATGCTGAATTCCGCCAACCTTCTAACCTCTGCTCAGAATTGCAGTTGCTGTAGGTGAGCAGATGCCTCAACCTCAGAGGCTCAGGGGCAGGCTGTCTTTCCTACACAGCTGTTAGTACCACAGGAAGCAAGACAACTTTGCTGAAATTTCCTAGTCCAATGCCTGGCACATGGTCTGCAATCAATAACAGGTAACTGAAATGCTTTTGCATTCCCAGAAAGTGATTGCCACTGCTGATGACACAATGACACACAGTTCCCTTGGCTTCCTGCAGCAGCCATGGATGGGGACCAGCTTGGGCTGGATAAGCTGTCCCATTTTAGAGGGGTTTTAAACTGAAAAACAGGTCTCAAGCTGGAAGGTGGAAGGGATATCGTATGTGTCACAACCTCTAGTGCAAGAGGTCTGGGTCCCACCTCCCCTTGGGTACTCGCAAAACTGGATTCCCACAGTTAGGACTGTTGGGAATAAGACTGGAAGGCTCACAAATCACCAGGGTCAGCATTTTGCTGCACATCAATGCAAATTCCAAGAAAAGACTTTTAACTAGTTTACCCTTGCTGTAGTCTGCTTCACCAGCACCCATATCCACCCTCCTCCTCCCTTTGGAAGCACCAGCCATCAGTGTACACAAGGCTAGAGAGAAGGAGGGGGGCCAGAAGCTACAAAGGAAGGAAAGGAATAAGGAATTACATTAAAACGATTTCTTTTTTAAAGGAAGGAAAAAGGAAGATAAATTGGAAAAGGATATAAAACTATAAAGACATTTCATATGAGGTGGAAAATGAACAAGCAAAAATGTGCAAAAAGTGCATGTACCAAAAGGCACAATTTTTTACAACACTGTGTACACATGTACAGGTGGACTGAGTGTGCAAGCACAGCAGAATTCTGAGCACTGGCTGGCATGAGGGCCCAAGCCTGCAAGAGTGAGGGCAAGAAGGCAAGTGAATGTGGAGTGTGCATGAGGGTGGGGGCAGGGCTAAGAGTGGAAGCAGAAGGTTGGATGGAGAATCACCTGGGGTGTGTGGTCTAAGCCCAGGCAGAGAATGTAGGGGCTTATAAGGGAGTTATACCTGCTCCTTTTTGGAACCCTACATTCATATATTCAGTTAAAAACAAGGATTTTCACACTCTCTAAAGCAAAAGTTAATAAAAAGCCAAACGTGAAATTTTCTTAGAATTCTATCAGAGCTCTCCTCTGTATCCCATCAGATTCCTAATGCCTCCCAAAGGATCCCTGTCCAGATCCCTCCAACTAGAACCACCACCCACATTCTTTTCCAGGCCTCCCACCTCACTGCACTTGCCTGTATTCTCATGCCAGATCCAGCACCGGGTCACTCAAGGATCCTACCCTTTTCCCTTCAGAAGCCAAAGTGGAGCTTTTGTCACCATCATTCAGCAATCCAGCCTCCACCATCCTGTCCTGTTGTCCCCAAGAGGGAACCCAGAGAATCCCCTAGCACTGGCAGCCTCCTTCACATTTCACAGCTCAGGCAGGTACTGGTCCCAGCCCCCACCAGCTCCAACTCAGGGGCCCAGCGCTGAGGGGATTGAAATGGGGAGAAGGGCTTGCCCCTCCCCCTCCCAGGGGTGGAAGAACCAGAGGGGCAGCATTCCAGAGAAGTGGGGGAGGGGGTCTAGCAGAGGGGTACAGAGACACCGAGAGACCAGTGAGAGACAACAGGCAGAGACCCAGGGAGGGAGGCGGGGTGAGAAGGGGGGGGTACGGACAGACCCTGGCAGAAAGAGGCCCAGAGAGAGAGAACACAGGGATCCCGGCAGAGAGAACAGGGAGACCATGGCAGAGAGAACAGAAAAAGAACAGGAAGACCCGGGCAGAGAGAACAGGGAGACCCTGGCAGAGAGAACAGGGAGACCCAGAGTGAAAGGCAGATCCAGGGGAAAGAAGAGGGAGACACAGCGAGGGAGAACAGAGACCCAGGCAGAGAGAACCGGGAAAGAGAACGGACACCCGCAAAGGGAGAGACCCAGGAAGGGATAAGGGAGATGGCTGGAGACCCTGGGACTGCAGGAGGTGAGACCGAGAGGCAGTGACACAGTAACTGAGACTAGGACGGTGGACACAGCGACTGGGGACCAGGCACACCGGGACGGGACAGGACGCGGGGCGGCGACTGAGTGAACTTTCGGAGCAGGTCCGAGTGGACACGTCCTCACGGGACAGGTCGCTCAGGGCCTCCAGGGCGGTGCATGGGGTGGGGGTGGGTACCACCAGCTGCGGCCCCTCCCCAGCCCGCGCTCGCGACCAAGGGGGGGTGGGCGCTCCAAACTCGCGCCCGGCGCATCCCGGGACCGCACGTGCGCCGGGGCGGCAAGCAAGACTCGGACGCGTCGGCTGCGGATCCCCCGCCGACTGGGAGGGGGCGCCGGTGCGGCGGGGGCGGGGGCGCGGCCTGGACCCGCCCGGAGCTGGGGCTGGTGGGAGGCTGAGGGCCGCCCCCGGAGCGCGTCCGCGCTGGAGGGTGGGGGACCAGGCGGGACCAAGGAGGGGGAGCCAAACGCAAAAGGGAAACTTTGCACCGGGGGGGCGCGGGCTGCGGCTCAGGTGCGGCGGGAGGGAGGGGGAGGGCGGAGAGCTCGCCAGCAGCCGCGGTGGGGGGCGCGTCTGCCGCGGGGTAAACGCGGGGAGGAGCCGCCAGGCTTGGGGGGGGTTTAGCCGAGACTGCGGGCGCGGCAGGTGGGGGCGCGGCCCGGCCTCAGCGGCGCCCCCCAGCCCCCCGGGACCGCCTCCAGCTCCGTTGGGTGGACGTGGAGGGAGGGTGGGTTAGTGGGCAAGGAATGGGCGCGGAGGGGACTGGAGGGGGGCCCCGGGGGTCACTCACCGCCTATCCAGGGGCCGTCGGTCCGCATGTCCCCCCCAAGCCGCTGAGGCCGCCGCTCCCGCTCCTCTGCTGCTGCCGCCGCCGCCGCCACCTGGTTCTACTCCCGCCACCGCCGCCTGAGCTGGAGCCGGAGCCCGAGCCGGAGCCGGAGCCGGAGCTGGAGCCGGAGCCGCCGCCTCTGCCGCCGCCACCACCACCGCTCCCGCCGCTCCCGCGCCAGCTCCAGTCGCGCGCCCCTGCTCGCGCCCGCGCCCGCGCCCGCGCCCCTGCCGTGCGCGCTCCCGGCACCGCCCCTCCCCTCGTGCACTCCAGCTCGAAGAGCCGCGGAGGAGCGATGTAGGCCCGGGCGAGGCCACAACCCAATCCCAAGTCTAAATCGACCCAACACCAATATTGAACCTGAACCCCCCAAATGAGCATGAACAAGCCAAAACTCAGATACTAAATCCAGATGCTTCTACTGGCTACCAAATCCTAATATGAACCTAATACTACTCTCGCACCCCATTTCTTCCCAGATCTAAACATAATACTGAACTCAGACCCACCCTTAAAACCCATTATTGAGTCCAGACTCCTAAATCTGCCCTAAAATTGGCACAGGTATGGTCTGAGCCCCCATACTGTATTGACCCCGAATACCAATGGGGGGGGGGTGGTTACTGGGATTGAACAAGGAGCATTCTACAACTGAGGTACTTCCCCTCCCCTATTTATTTATTGAGAGGGGTTCTCAATAAATTGCCCAAGCTGGCCAAGAAACTTCCTATCCTCCTGTCTCAGCCTCCTGAAGTAGCTGGGATTATAGCTATGCACCACTGTAGGGGACTCTCAAACACTGAGTCTGACTCTGAATTCCTTTATTTCTTATTACTTTAAATTTATTACTTGCCCTAAACTTAAAAGTGATGCTGGTACCAACCCTGGACCTAAATGGACTCCAGTACCAACACTGAGCCTCCTGTCCCCAAAAGAACACTAAAGTCCCATAGCTACCTTGCTCTAGACCCCAATACTCTTTTCTGAACCCCAAGACTTAAATGAAACTCTATTCCATTCCTAGGTTAACACCAATATACTTTTTTTTTTTTTTAAGCATTCTTTTTTTTTTAATATTTATTTTTTAGTTTTTGGCGGACACAACATCTTTGTTTGTATGTGGTGCTGAGGATCGAACCTGGGCCGCACGCATGCCAGGCAGCGCGCTACCGCTTGAGCCACATCCCCAGCCCCAAGCATTCTTTTTTTTAATGTTTATTTTATTTATTTGTTTTTTATGTGGTGCTGAGGATTGAACCCAGTGCCTCACACATGCTAGGCAAGCACTCTACCACTGAGCCACAACCCCAACTCCCCAACATACTTTCTAAATTGGGATTCTTAATTTCAATTCCCAAATTGAGATTTGACCTCAAACCTTACCCATTTTTGCAAACATTTAGAACCCTAACCTTCCCCTTTTCCCATAATAGTCTTGGAAACCAAGAAAGGAAACTACACATGACCTTTTATCCCCACATTCACCCTCTCTTTGATGTGATGTGAGCACTAACTGAAGGCTGGCCAACATCCCAGATATTTCCAAAAAAAAAAAAAAAAAAACTAACTGGAAATTGGTCTCTGTATTTAAGACAATAATACCCTAAAAGATGATATAGACATTGGTGGAAGTTTCTGATTCCTCATTCCAAACTGTAATGCTAACTCGTAAATTTCTGGGCTACACAAGTAACCTAACTGAAGATTTAGTCCAAGTCCTAATGCACACAGGGACTTTGTAAACTTCAAACCAAGAGCCAGCCTTGGCACTGAAGCCCCTGCCTTCAGACCCCTATCCCAGTCTGTGAGTCCATACTTGAGTTAGACAAAGCCGCAGCAGCTCTTTCCTGTCCCCCACCAACCCCAACCCTGCACCGGTTAAGCTTCACCAGGAAGGCTGGGGGAGATACCTCCACTCCGGAGTCAGGTGAAACCCTCTGAGGTTTCTGATCTTCTGTAGGTTCTCTCTGATACCCCTGTGAGTTTGGAATCAGATGAAAAATAAGACAAAGTTTATAGATTTTTGAGGCATCTGGATTCTGGGATTCCAGTGTTAATATACAGAATAAGGATTTAGGGGTCTGGGCTGAGGGATAAGTTTTGATTTTTACCTAAATTCACTGGCTGCTTTTGTCCTGGTCTTGGATTCAGAAACAGTGTTTGTGCGCCCCCTGGTGTGTGAGAAGGGGATGGGACCGGCTCCAGTAATTCTGGGCAAACAATTTGGCCCAGATGAAAACAGGTCAAAAATGAATACTCCCAGTCTGTGGTTTTTCACCCACTGGTAATTTTGGTGTGCTGTGGGGGAACTGTTGCAACTTTTATTCATATTTATGCTTTTTTTGCGTGTTTTTCAGAACTTTGAGGGTTCTGTCACCCCACCACCCAGTTTTTAAAAAGTGTACATTTCAGATAATTATGCTTATTCATTACTGACTTATGAAAACAGTCCTTCTCCCTGGCTTCACTGGCCCACACTCTCCTCACTTACTCCTTTCTCCAATTCCATTACCATCTCCTTTTCTGCACTGCTGCTGTATCCTATGCCTCTCCTTCTCCCACTCAGCCCCTGTTTCCTGGACCTCAACCACTACAACACACTGATGACTCCCAAATCTCTACCTCCAGGTGGGCCTCTCTTTTGGGTTCCAGATCCATATAACAAAAGCTTTCTCAATACCACTGCCTGGATGTCTTTCAGGTAACAGAATTTACATGTCTCCCTCCCCAGGTTCTACTCCCCTTCATCTCAGGCAAGGGCAGTCACTCAGTCATCAGGCTAGAAAGAAACCTTCTCTCAAGTAACCCTATCCAGTCAGTCAACAGTCTTGCAAACTTTGAGAAATAGAAAGGTGATAGACCATGTGGCTCCAAGAGGTACACATGCAAACAGAGTTAGAGTTTCTTTTATTTTTTTTAAATTTTTTTAGATGTTGATGAACCTTTGTTTTATTCACTTATTTATATGCAGTGCTGAGAATCGAACCCAGTGCCTCACACATGCTAGGCAAGTGCTCTGCTACTAAGCCACAACCTCAGCCCCGAGATAGAGTTTCTGACTTTTGTATTTGAGTTCATGCAAAACTAAACCGGTCAGAAACTCTCTTGAACATAATTATCAATGATGCTTCTTGAAACTTATTCTACTTTGAATGGGTTTTGGTACCTTGGGACCAACTCTAACTGTTTAGAACCATCACTTCCTCCTTCAGGAAGCCATCTTTAACCCCTGGGTTGGGTTAGGTACTTACCCAACACAGCTCTAAACCCTGGGAAGCACCACCATATGTATCTGTGACTGTCTCCTCTTCCTATAGACTGTGGGTTCCTGGCTGGCAGGAGGGACAAGTCGGCCTCATCGCTGCCATATCCCAGCAGCCAGAACAGGGGCTTGACACAAAATAGGTGCATGATACATATTTGTTAAGGGAATGAAAAGATAGATTCCCCCCTTCTGTGCTCAAGGAACCATCAAGATGAGGAAAGAGCACTGTGATTAAGCCTTAGAGAGCATCCACACTCCGTCTTTTTTAGGCCTGGAAGAGGGGTTTGATCCTCTGATCCATGTGCTTGCTAGCCTGGGCCTCCCTAGGTCTGAAGCTCTGACAGCCCTGTCACTCTGCCCAACGCTACTGGCCAAGTGAGCACAGCACTTGGCAGGTAGGTGGGTGGGACCCCTGCAATCCTGTGGCTTGAGTGGGCAGCCCCACTCACTGCTGTTCTAACCAACTCTTGCTTTGAGCCCCACAGGGGTTCTCAGAATCTCAACCCATTGTTCTCTAGCCCCCTGCTGACCTATCTTTCAGTCCCCATATGGCAAGGTGTATGTAAAGGCAGGGCAGAAGAACGCTTCTGAGTTTCCTGCTCAGATCTCAGCCTGTACTCGATGTGGAACTAGACAAACTCAAGGGACCGAGACCAGAGACTCAGGCCCTGAGGCCACATGAGAACCTCAGGTGGCTAAGCCTAGGAAAGCTTGATAGCTCATGAAGCAGTGGAGCCAGTGCTCCGTCCAGATTGCCAAACTCTGATCACAGGGTCCATGTGGGGCTGCCCTGCTGCCCTGCTCATGGGCCGGCAGGGAGGGATGTCCTTGTGCTCATCTGTGAAGGCCAAGCAGTGCCATGTGGTAGCTCTGTGTCTGCTGTGTTCCAGCCGCAGGGTGCAGGGTGAGGGGGGAGCCAGATGTCAGTTCCCACTCGCTGTTCACCCTTTGTCCAGGGTCTGGGCCCACCGGACACTCTTCTCAAACTCATGACGTCAGTACATTTCCTGACCGTCTTTAGTTGGCCTAAATCAAATTAATTTCAGCTTGATTCCCCACCCACCAGATCAGCACAATTTCCACATCACTCACAGCTCCTCCTTCCCCTCCCTCAAAAAGTCCAAGAGCTTGAGGGGTTTTCATAGCCTCAAGGAGGGTCACTCTGTGTTCCATGACCTTGCAGACAAGCCATCTTTAACCTCTGCGTTGAGCTAGGGACTTACCCACCCTGGCTCTAAACCCTGGGAGCACCACTGTATGTATCTGTGATTGTCTCCTCTTCCTATAGACTGTGGGTTCCTTGCTGGAAGGAGGGACAAGTATTGTTCAGGCCACTGCTGCTTTTGTAGACATCAGTCATCCCTGCCATGGGATTTCTATCACTTGTCCCCCAGATGGGCCTCCCTTGTCTAGCCTGTTCATTGGAAAAGGAACCCTCTACCCTCTCCATCCCAGGCGTGTGCTCTCTCTCTCTCATTCACTTGCTCTCCAATAGAATTTGTGATCCTTCTGCCTCAGCCTCCCCAGTCACTGGGATTACAGGTGTGTGCCACTGTACTGGGCTCATCTCAGGCTTTTTTAAGGGAGCCTCTTCCATAGACCCCCAAAGTCATAGCCCTTATCCCTTGGTATTTTTGATCCACACACAGCCATTTTCCTGGCTGTTCACTTGTCCCTCTTCTCCATCTAGATAGTCAACTCCTTAGAACCCAGAGATGTCCTCCTTCAGCTGTCAGAAAGAGCTCAAACACCAGACCACACAGACAATTTACCTTCCTAGGTATGGGGCGGAAGCAAAAAAGCCAAGACCTTGGAACACAAAAGTCTGGCTAAAGCCTTTTATTCCCTCCTGATGAATCACTAGGGGGCGGGGTGGGGGAGACAGGAGGGTTGAAGCTAATTTCTCAAAAGAATTTGCTAACTTGTTGATGATGACCTCACCCACCTTGGGTTTCTCTGAGAAAACAGAAGCCACCACAGCAGGATTCCCTTATATCCTCACTACCAAATCTGCAAAGCCACCCACACCTCCTCCTTCCTCCCTGGCTCCATCCTGGTTGCAAGGAGGATGGACCACACCATCTAGCAGAGGCTGATGCCCCTGTGCTGAGGATGCTATGGGTCATCCAGGACTTTGCACCTATCCCCCATCCACTGCATCCTCTTTGCTACATCATTCCCATCTGTTCACAGTCATGCTCAAGCCTCTCCTACCCTAAACAAAAATTCCCTCCCTGGAGCCCACACGCCCTCCAGAGTGGGAGAGACTTGAGCACGTCTCTGTTCTTCTTCCCAACAACCCCCAAAGCTGTTCCTGCATGATGCCTTCATTTGTCCGTCTCTTGCTCACTCCTCAGCCCACTACAATCCAGCTTTTGGACCAACACTCCACTAAATTGCTCTTGACATAATGACTGTTTACCTCCATTTTGCCAAATCCAATTGCTATGCCTCTGTGTTCAGCCTAATGCACTTCCCAGTGGCCTTGGCTACTTCCTGCCATCGGCCTGCAATGCCCATGAAGACAGACCAGCTCCTTGACCTCCTCATCGCAATGACCATCTCCTACAGGCACCTGAGCCCCTCTTTCTTACTGTTGCACACGGAGCCTCATCCTCATCCCCAGCTGCATCTCTTCTGCTGCACTTTGTGCTCTCTACCCCCTGAGAACTGTTCTCTTATCAGCCCTCTCTGCTGGTGACCTCTTTGTGTTCTCCTAATGCATCAGCTCTCTCTCCTTCCTTCACTTTCCTCCATGGCCAACTTAGGTAGAAAGCCTCAACATATTTTTTTTTTCCAGTGCTGGGGCTTGAACTGGGACTCACACATGCCAGGTAAATGCTCCACCAGTTATACTCCCAGCCCCAAGGCTCAACACTTAAAAAAAAAAAAAAAAAAAAAAAAAAAATATATATATATATATATATATATATATATATATATATATATATATTTGTAGATGGACATTTATTTATTTGTATGTGGTGCTGAGGATTAAACCCAGTGCCTCATACATGCTGGGCAAATGCTCTACCACTGAGCTATAGCCCCAGCCCCCAAGGCTCAACACTTTAATAACATTCTTGTCACTATCCTAAGTCCCTTTGCCTTCCCACTTTTTTTTTTTTTTATCATATCTGTTTGGCAAAAACCCAATTCAGAATGAGCCCTCCTGTCTGCCTTCCCATACCTCTGCTCAAACAACCAAGTGACTCTACTGATCCTTTTGGAAGCAATGAATCTGTGAATTAAGCACATGCACAGAGCAAGCACCTGGCTTGGTGGGAGACAGAAACTCCAGATACACGTGTAAGAGGCAACACCCACTTGGTAAGAGCCAGGCCATAGAGGGTCAGCTTCCTTTGGAGGCAGCAAACAATACCCTGAGACTGTTTATGTCTCTGGGGACTCTGGGAAGTGGGGGTGAAGCTCAGGGAGTTCCAGGCAATGCAAACAGTGAGATGGAGAAGTGGAGAAAACATCCCTTCCTTCAAGATGGGTGAAGGTTAAGTAGGGCTTTCTTTCTAACATTCAATATTCCTGGGTGCATATCATGGACACCTCCAGGTTGTCCAAGGTTCCAACATGCTGCCCACACCACCCAACATCTGGAGTCAGAGCAGGCTATAGGGGATGGCTCAGTATTGGGTGAAAAAAGGACCTGGTTCTGAATAATACCCATGGCACTTATTATCTGTGCAGTCTTGGGCAGATTACTTCCTTTTGCCTTAGTTTCCTCTTCTGTAAAAGGGGATAATCGTTATTTTGCAGGATTGTAAGAATGACATGGACTCAGAGCCTGGCACAGTGTAGATTCTTGAAAATAGAAGCTATGTGATGATTATTAGAATTAACATAACCAAGCTTCTAATAGCACTGGTTCGAAAAAGCATTTAAAAGCTAAATCATCATCTACTGTCTCAATGAAAGCCCATTTTTCATCAGCCATAAACTTCTTCTGCACTTCTCCTTCCCTGATCCAACTTCCTACTGCTTCTGCCCCAACTTCTTAGACCCTCCACGCTTTCACACATCCTCCCTCCAGTTCCTGCCTGAGTACATAGCAACTGTCTTGGGGGAGAGGCTGAAACTTCACAACTACAGGGCAGTGAGCAAGAGCAGTGACCCCTCACTGTCTAAGGCTATTCCCAGACCATTATTCCTGAAGCCCCTTGAAAAACTCCCTGATGACTTAAGACTCATGCCATCTGGCTCTTGCAATTCATTCATGCAAACAAGACTTACTGCATGTATTCCCCCACCCCACTCTCCCTCTTACTTTTTTCAGAAAGAATTCAGGACAATTACTAAAACAATGAAATGTTAAGATGTGTAGCACACAGTAGGAACCTCTATATATTTGTAAATAAGTGCATATGCTTTAAAATTCCATATAGATGTTTACCTCTCCCCAATGCCCCCTTCAGAGCTGAGTTTCATCCAACCTAAATAGGGAAGTAGAAGATTTGATTGAGTTGTTCAGTTGGGAACTTGTCCATCATTTTAAATGTTCTTCTAAGCTCTGCAGGGGATTGCATCTCATAATGTTGGTCAACACCTGAAGCTTTGGATGTACCATCTCAAGAAAATGCTGCTCCCTTCCATGAGCCCCAGCAGTTCTCTACTCCTTTACCCCTTTCTCTTTTCAGCCTCCCCAAGACCTGGGCCTGAGCTGGGGCTGCCAATTGTGACTTGCTTTAATGAAGGGCAGTGCAGTTTAACAGAATTACAATGCAGAAGGAGAATATTAGAACTGGTTTAAAACTAGGACTTTCCCAGAGATCAAAAAGAAAAGTACCTCAAAAACCAAATGTTAACGGCACTCTGCCGTCTGTTCTACAGCCTCTCCCTGGACTGCATCCTTCATCAACGCTCTCCACTCCCACATTCTTGCAGGTTTTTTCACTTTCAGAAAACTCTTTTCTTGGGCTGGTATTGTGGCTCAGAGGTAGAGTGCTTGCCTAGCACATGTGAGGCACTGGATTTGATCATCAGCACCACATAAAAATAAATAAACAAAATAAAGGTATTGTGTCCATCCAACACTAAGAAAAAAAATTGAAAGAAAACCCTTTCTTTCTCCATCAGGATGTGGCCTATATCCCTGGAGCACTTCCTTTCCCCCATTCTGTTCTCCAAGTCTGGATGACTCTTCTGGAGTCACACCTACAGGCTTCATCAAGCTGATCAATAATTGCTTTCATTGGAGCAATTACAAACTTACTATGTGACCTTGCAATTTCTTTTCTAGGTATTTGCTCAAGAGAAATGACAATATGTCCATTTTTCTCCTCTCAAAGATCATCAGTCTTATGGGGAAGAGTCCTGGCATTCCACATCCCTTCCTTCAAGAAGGGTGAAGGTTAAGTAGGGCTTTCTTTCCAATATTCAATATTCCTACTCATTTCTTTAAACATCAAACCTGCTAGCAAGGTGTGATGACTCACATCTCTCATCCCAGCAACTCAGAGGGATGAGGCAGGATGATTGCAGTTCAAAGACAGCCTGGGCGACTTACTGAGAGACCTTGTCTTAAAATAAAAAATAAAAAGGCTGGAAATGTAGTTCAGTGGTAAGGTGCCTCTGGGTTTAATCCCCAGTACCAGGAAAAAAAAAAAGTCACACCTGCTAAAATAAAATACTTTCATATCCATAGCTTAAAGACAGACATTACTTCTTAGGTCTAGTACATTTTTAAAGCCATAATGAGAAAGGAAATAAGTCCTTAACTGCCTCCTAATTAGCAATGTGTCTTCCCTGTTCTCTGAGAATCAGTAAATCCGATTATTGTGGCAAGGGTAGATGTCTGTTCCTTTCTTGATCCCCTTTGGGGTTTGTCTGAATACAAATATAGTTGTAGTCCCTTTAATGGCTTTGCAATGATTTTCACAAGAGAGGTCTTGATGGTTTGATTTTAGGAAGCCTCAATTATATTCTTGCCAAGGGCTAATATCAATTTGTGGATGAAATATTCTCCCAGTTAAATAAATTAAAGATAAGTGTACGGAGATATAGAAAAAAAATGAAAACAAGGACAATAATCAAGACTGTGGTCATAAGGAGAGTCATACAAATCAATGGAACAGAATTGAAAGTCCAGGAATAAACCCTTACCTTTATGGTCAATTGATTTTTGACAAAGGTACCAAAGCAATTCAGTGAGAAAAGGGTACTGTTTACAACAAATTGCTGTGGACAATTGATATTCACATTGAAAAATATGAATGTGGGTCTCTTATTTTTTGCCGTATGCAAAAATTAACTTGGAGTTAGATATAAGTGTAAGAGCTAAAACCGTAAAACTCTTAGAAGAAAATTTATATGACTTTGGATTTGGCAAAAACTTCTTAGATATGATACAAAAGCACAAGTAATAAAAGAAAAAATGATAAATTTGACTTCAGAGAGAATAAAAACTTGAATAGGGTTGTAGCACAGTGGTAGTGCGCTTACCTGGCATGTGTGGGGCACTGGGTTTGATCCTCGGCACCACATAAAAATAAATAAAATAAGGTCCAACTTAAAAAAAAAAAACAAAAAAAATGTTAAAATGAAAAGCCACAGACTGGAAGAAAATATTTGTAAGTCAAATCATGTACCTTATAAAAGAAGCTGTGTCCAGAACATATAAAAAAAACTCTTATAAATTCAATAACAATGCAAATAACCAAATTTAAAAATGGGCAAAATAATTGAATAGGCATTTCACCAAATAAGATATACAAATGGTCGACAAGCACATGAAAAGATGGTCAACACTGTTGGTAACTGAAAAAATCCAATTCAAAACCAAAACTAGCTGGGTGGGGGGTGGTACATGCCTGTAATCCCAGCAGCTCAGGAGGCTGAAGCAGGATGATTTGAGTTCAAAGCCAGCCTCAGCAACTCAGCAAGACCCTGTTTTTGAATAAAATATGTTTTAAAAGGCTGGGGATGTAGCTCAGTGGTTAAGCGCCCCTGGGTTCAATCCCCAGTACCAAAAACAAAACTAGACACCACTTCAAATGCATTGGAATGGCTAAAATCAATATGACAGGCAATAACAAGGGTTGTTGAGAACGTGGAGAAATTAGAACCTTCAGAGATAGAATTTTATTTTTCCATGAAACCCAGGGCCTTATGCATGCTAGGCAAGTGCTCTACCTCTGAGCTACCACCCACAGACCTAAAGCTAGAATCTTCATATGTACATTGCTTATTGGAGATGTGAAATGGTGAAGCACTTTGGAAAATGGCTTGTCAGATTCTTAACATAAACTTACTATGTGACCTTGCAATTTCTTTTCTAGGTATTTGCTCAAGAGAAATGAAAATATGTCCATAAAAGGATTAATATGAGAATGTTCATAGCAGGATTATTCATAATAGCACAAAAGTAGAAACAACGCAAGTGCTTGGTATTTGGTGAAGAGATAAACAAAATGTAATGTACAATAGGGTAGAACACTCTTAGGAAGACAAAGGAATGAAGTTCTGATTGATGCTACAGATGAACCTGAAAAACATTATGCTCATGGAAGGAGGTGACTCAAATAACATATATGATTTCATTTATAAAATGTCCTGAAAAAGGAAATCTGCAGAGAAAGAGTAGATGAGCAGTTGACTGTGAGAATGGCAAGTGATTGGAAATGAGCACATTTTTGGGGGGTGATGGAAATGTTTTAAATTAAATCGTGATGATTATTGCATAACTATACAAACTTATCAAAAAACCACAGAAATATACACTTACCAAAAAAAAAAAAAAAGGCAATAGAAAAAGGGTAAAAGATAAATGGAACTGAAGGTGGTATCAATATCCAAAAGTAGTCATGGGAGCTGGGGACGTAGTTCAGTAGAAAAGCATGTGCTTAGCTTGTGGTTTTAGCATGTGGTTTCCCCAGCACCACATAAAAAAACAAAACAAAATTCTACAAAGATACACATGATAGAGGGGGGTTCTGAATATGCCCAAGCTTCCTGCAGTCAAAGGGAAAAAGGAAACATGACGGATTTTAAGATTCGTAGGTGTCCTCAACAAATAGAACAGAACTAAACTAATTAGTTGTTTAGAAGCAGCATAACTTTTTCAGGTTCTGAGACTTGAGAGAAAATTTTCCTAGTGAGAGGACAATGTATGTTGTTTTAGGGGCTAGGTTCTGTAGCTCTGTGGTAGAACACTTGCCTAGCACGTGTTATGCCCTATGTTTGATCCCCAGCACCACAGAAAAAGAAAAAAAAATAGAAATTTAATTCCTTGGTTATCCTAGTTACATACCAAGTGCTCAAGAGCCACATGGACTGGTGGCTACCATATTGGACAAAGCATTTAGAGAACATGTCCATCATTGCAGAAAGTTCTATGGTCAGCATTGGTTAGAGACTAGTTTCTAAAAACAAGTAAAAAGTTTGGTGTTCCAAATGTTGGTGAAAGAGTGATGTGGTCTCAACCTTGGGCAAGGCAGAGCTT
This sequence comes from Marmota flaviventris, assembly GCF_047511675.1. Lineage (NCBI taxonomy): Eukaryota > Metazoa > Chordata > Mammalia > Rodentia > Sciuridae > Marmota > Marmota flaviventris. The sequence continues at coordinate 33,353,945 of NC_092507.1, read as the reverse complement.
TTTAAACTACTTTCATAACTTTGCACACTGAGAACAAGAGTAGAAACATGGGTTAGGGGAAGGAGGAGACATTTTATTAAAAATAATGGAGAGTCTGAGCACAATGGTTCATGCCTGCAATCCTAGCAACTCAGGAGACTGAGGCAAGAGGATCACAAATTGAAGGCCAGCCTCGGGAACTTAGCAAAACTCAGTCTCAAAATTTTAAAAAAGTAAAAAGAGCTGGGGATGTAGCTCAGTGGTAAAGCACTTGCTTAACATATATGAGGCCTTGGGTTCCATCCCCGGTACCAACAGAACAAAGCAAAAAGGAAGGGGCAAGACTATATGCATAGATACATTTTGGCTTTTTCCAACTTTTGCATGTGGAGTTGTGGGAGACACGAGGCCCACCCGGGCACACTCCAGGAACAATATTTGGTTAGTTTAGCTGTTTAGCTAATGACTGGGCTTTTGTTGTGCAAATCGCCCTTTGGCTGGCTTCTCTGCTGCTGAGTGGTGTATTCTGTCTGGCAGGATTTTGATATACAAAACAGAGGAGGGCCTGAGCCAGCTTGGCAGAGAGCAGCTGTGGAGCCAGTGCAGAGAGGGAGACTGGGGAGTGGGTGGTGGGAACAGGAAGAGTGTGACCATCACCTGCGGGGTGGGAAGGGGAGTGCTGAGGGAACATGCATTTTGGAAGGGATTCTCAGGGGATTCTGCTGTGTGAGGACCATGTAACCTTCTCTTAGAAACTTCCAAGAGATTTTCAGTGGCTTTGGGAGTTGGGTTTGTAGTGGGAAGATTTCAAGGTGTGTAGGAAAGGACTTCAAGGCCAGCTCAAGATAGCAGAAGCAATGGCTCAAGGGGATCCAGTCATGTGTGGGTTAAAGGCTGGGCCTTGTCTGGAGTTATTTTTACCTGAGGAGTGGTACCTAGCTGCATCTCGGAATAAATCATTCTCCTCAAACTCCAGAGTATAACCTCACTAGGACTGCCAAGCTTGCAGATTTATGGCATAAAGAAATGAAGATGGATCAGGCCCGAGATGTGATGGAATTTGAAAGAGCATCTCACCGAGTCAAGGGGAATTTGTGGAAATGTCTCTGAGGTGGACATGACTACTGGGATGGTGTAGTACCCCTTCATCCCATATCTGACCTTCTAAAGCATGGAATAAGGGTCAGGTGGCCATAGGGCTCCTGACCAGAGATGACAGCACTTTCTGCATAATAACACATTGGCATGTGTCAAGAGGAGATGGACATTGGTAGTAGGAAAAGTCCTGTTGATACTCTACTAATAAGTGACCCTTAGCCCCACCCCTACCTCACCTGTCTGAAGTGAAACCAGATGGAGTTGAACAACCTACATAGCTTATGCCGGAGTCCAAGAGGTTGAGGCAGGTTCCAGCAGCTGAGGGGAAGGGGACAGGCAGGTAAAGCCAGGAAAGAGAGCTAGTGGGTTGAAAGAAGAGGGTTGTTCCTGCTGATCTTGAGAGAGTGGTCATTTGGGGTGTAATGGGAAGCTTCATGAACAGGTACTTGCTTACTGAGGTACTGCTCAGGCTGAGCCCCTGTTGAAAACAGTTCTCAGGGTACTCTTCATAGAGATTAGAATTAAAACTCAAGTCGGAAGTCAACAACCACTCTACATTTTTCTTTGCTTTAGGGGTACATTTTTTCTGCCTAGTCGTAGAGTTGTTTTTTCCTTCCTTCCATGTTTGGAGTATAGTCTTGGAAATTGCCCAGAAATGTTGACCAAGACTGGTGTTGGCTCGGACCCAATGCCATCACATCAGTGAACTGAGACAACTGCCGACATGCTCCATTATGGCATCTGAGGTGTGATAAGGAATTCACTGAGGAGCAAAAGAACATCTGGCACGAGAGGAAATGAGAAGCCAGATGTGGTGGTGGCTGTAGCTATACCTGGCCCTCGAGTTACTGGGAGTGGAATTGTCGAGAATGGATGGTCCAACCAGAGAGCCACAGACAACCTCAAAGTGGAGGTATCTAGTGGAGCACCTGTGTGGCATAGTGGATCTGACCAAACCTGGGGCAAGAGCTATAAATGGTCCTCACTAAAGAGGCATATGATGACTCTGTCCTTTGGCTATGGCCACACTGAAGAATTAGTTGGTAGGTGATAGGAATCACTAATTCTGTATATTCCAAATTAGTGGTTTTACTAACATCTGTAATTATCCCAATGATGTAAGATAGGTTTTATTTTGTTGGGATAGCAAGGGTAAATCCAGGAACTCGTACTAGGTCCTAGAAAAGTTCTGAATCCCCATCGGTCAGGGATCTGGTGTGGAGATTCAGAGCTGCTGGTGCTGTGGATTCCAGCTATACCTTCAGGAACTAAGAGAATGACTCCAGGTAGAAGTGGGATCTCACCCAGCTTCTAGGAGGTGAACCCAGGCTAAGGTTTTCATTGACTCTGATCCATATAGTCTCACTCTAACCAGTGGGCCACGGGGCAACCTGGAGCTCTAGAAGTTGGTGTTAGCTCAGAGCCAGTGTTCAAAGATCTCTAAAGTGTTGGGGTTGGCCACAGTCCCTGAAACAGTGTAGGTATTTACAACACCAGGGATCCGTGCTCTTTTGCTGGCCTTGCAGACTCACCTGGACTTTGCCTCCCTCACCACACCCCCTTGGAAGGTATATTAACCAGGGTTCTTTCCATGATACTTAGAAGAAAGGGAACCATGTATTGGTTTATGCAACTGAAAAGTTCAGAGTGTAGAAGAGAAAGTTAAAATTCCACATTGTGTTTTTAATAGGGGTCTGTTATATTCGGCATTTGTTTTTCTTGCATAACTTATGTAAGGGGAAAAAACTTATCAATACTTTTTCCTAATGCCAAGAAACTCTACCACTCTTATACAGCTTTAAATAAAGCAAGAGCCCTGCAGTCATTTTCAGTGGGTTAAATATTACAAGGTTGATGGAAAGTTCAATTTCCTATAACAAACTTACAGTGAGTAAATACAATTTTCTACAATAAACAAGCATCATAGTCTTAAGGTTAAGGGTTATAAAACAATAAAACATTGTAGTTAGTTAGAGTAGAATATTATAGGAGAGCTTCTTGCATACAAACTACTCAATATCACGATGACATGATATAAGAATAAATGTGACTTGAAAAAAGATCTTAACTCCATATGGCTAATTCTCTCTCTCTCTCTCTCTCTCTCTCTCTCTCTCTCTCTCTCTCTCTCACACACACACACACACACACTCTATCTCTATCTCTATCTCTATCTCCTTGTATCTTTCAGTTTATTCCTAATCTCTGCCACACAGAAATAATTATGTCCAGTCTGAGGCTTTGCATTCTCTCGAAAGCACTCAGCTTCTCACTCTCAAGTTTCCATAATTATTGCTATTGAAACCTCTGATTTCAACTATAGTTTTCAGTTTTCTTCCCTTTTTTTTTTTAGTACTGGGGACTGAATCCAGGGGTTCTCTAACACTGAGCTACATTCCCAACTCTTTTTATTTTTGAGGCAAATTCTTGCTAAGTTGCCCAGACTGGCCTCAAACTTGTGATCATCTTGCTTCACCTGCCTCAGCCTCCTGAGTAACTGGGATTGCAAGCATGTGCCACTGCACCTGGCTTCAACTATAGTTATAAACATTGGTAAAATGATAGATGCAGGACTTATAATATTTAATTTCCTAAAAATGTAAGTATACAGAAATGGCTGGGTCCATGGGCTTAAATAATAGTCATTAAGTTTCTCCCTGTCTCTGTCTCCATCTATGCTTAGTCTCTGGATTGTGATTGCTTGTTGGTTTCATTCTTTTCTTTTTCTTTTTTCAATTTTTTTTGTAGTTGTAGATGGACAGAATGCCTTTATTTTATTTGTTTATTTTTATGTGGTGCTGAGGATCCAACCCAGTGCCTCACACATGCTAGGCATGTGCTCTGCCACTGAGTTACTTCCCCAGTGTGGCCTCATTCTTTTCTATTGTAGAATTATTCCTCCATGTAGATGGTGAAATGGCCACAGGCATCTCCAGCTTGTACTCTCAGAGAATGAGAGAGCATTTCCTTGATGGTTTTGACAGAAACTCCCAGGAAAGTTTGGGTCATGGCCCAGCTCGGTCATGTGCTCATCACTGGCCTCTTTGAGATTGGCTAGAGAAAGGGAATAGGCTGATTTGCAGGCCTATATCATAGACTTACCTTTGGGCCCTGGGGGGTGGGGACTGAGTGGGGAATTAGTGCCACCTAAACCACATGGAACAAAGGAAAGAATAGTTTCCTAAATAGGGGATGCAGGCAAACAGTCTTGATGTGGGACAAATGGTCAATGGGGATAATAAAATTGTGACACTTGCTCATCAAAGTCATCTCACAATGAGGCCCAATGCCCTCTTAACAAATTAGTGTTGTTAAGGCTGATGTGGATTATCAAGAATGCAGATAAGGAATATGAACATGGTGTGCCTCTTATACCCCTCATATCTGAACTGGGCCTTAGTAGATGTTCAGGGTAGAAACTCCAGTGGCCTGTAATTCCAGCATTGTTATCACATGCTCCAATGGTGCAGCTGCGATGTTAGAAAGATCAATTCCTCAGGTCACTGACACTATCTTTATAGAGGGAACACAGGCCATTAGTAATAGAAAAAAGGGGTCTGGAAAAGAGACTTGGCGGACAGCCTGGGTAACCCTCAGAAACTGTACTTACCACCTTGAATTATGTCACCCAGATCTACCTTCCTGCCCCAGATGGGGTCAGGGAATCAGAAAAAAAGATTGCTCAGGAAGATATGGAGCTGTGGTTGATGCTGAAGGAAGAAGGTCCTTCTGGTAGGGAGAGCACAAAGCTCCTTTTAGAGCCATAGAACTCCCCACTCTAGGGATGCTAGAGATTGCCCTAATTATTAGATATTGTACATGATTCTGTATGCCTGATGAATGGACTGTGGAAGCAGTTGGTATTGTTTCAAAAGGCTGCCCCACAGCATAGAGGTTCACACATGATGATTTCAGACCTTGGGGAGGGAACAGATGCTGGGGCTAATTAGGGCATGGTTCTTCTGGCCCAAGATGGCAGAGGACATCCAAATAAAACTTGACACCTGAGCCCAATGCGTTACATGGAAAGCATTGCTCACCAACCAGCCTACCCAAGATGATTCAGAGTGAGACTCTTTTAGAAATAGAGTGCCTTGAGCTTTGTCTTCTGAAACCAGATAGTCAGAACCAGGTGCCACTCTTCTTTCCATGCCCAGGTACCTCACCAGTAACCAAGAAGCATCCTCTCTGAGTTGGAGGTGTGTCAGGAGGGATCCTTTTCAGGTTATGGATTTCCTGGTTTTAGATCTTCTCACTGAGAAATCGTGGGATTTTAAGGATCATTTTATTTTACTAGCAGAATTTCAATGGTCAAGACTAGGATCACTCCCCAAAGGGGGGACCCCAACCTGAGGGATTTAACAGAACTTTATTTAATGTGCTTGGAATGCACTATCCAGATCGGAAAGGGCAGAGGGGTGACAGGGAGATGCTCTCATTCTTGTAGGTCCCTGGGGATGCTGCTGCTGATGGTGCCCTCTCTATCTTGATAGTTGGGCTAGAGTCACAGTCACTTATTGATCTTGTTCTGGCCTTGACAACTTGGAGACACACAGGGACAGTCTCAACACAGTATGCCACCAAGCCAAAGGCTAAACTCCAAGTGGCTTATGGTTTGTCACCGTGACGGCTCAGTGTGCACTGCACAGAAAACAAGACCAGAGCCTGTAGAGCAGGCATCTGTTGTTTTGGCCTGCTCAGAAGCCATTTCTCCTTCTCCCAGTTACCACAGTCCAGTTCTCAGTTGGGAACCCCACTTCAGCCCTTGCTGGTGTCGTTCTAGTTTAGAGGGCAGGAGTGAGGGATGCTGACAACAACTTTCAGTCAAGAAGAGATAAAGGTAGATTCCTGATGGTATTGTTTGAACCCAGGTGGGGCAAGTATTCTCCATAAAGAACCTACAGTAAGTGTTTTCAGATTTATGGGACTTGAGGTTTCTGTTGAAACTCCTCAGCTCTGTGATCATAAGTAAAAACAGTCATAGATAAAACGTAAGCAGATAAGCATGGCTGTATTCCAATTAAAAGTTCTTTACAAAACAGGTGGCAGACCAGATTTGCCTCACAAACTGTAGTTTTTACCAAGTCTTTGATTTAAACACCTGGATCCAGCTAAGCCTGAAGCTCACTGATCTTGTGACTTTTCATTTAATGAACTCGTAAATTCCCCTTTTTACTTATTTGAGTTGGAGTTCTTGTCAACACAACGAAGAGATCCCTTATAGCTTACCCAGATGCAGAACCAAGATTGTAGACCAGAGGCTTGGGTTTCAAAATGGATTTGGTGACCCCAGATAGGCAGGAGATAATAGCTTAGCAATAAGGAAACCCTACATATGAAGAGGCCAACCAGGATCCCTGACAGCTTTTAACACCTAGCCAGAAGCACCAGCTGAGTAACTGCACATCCCAAACACACTTGCAACCAAGGGAGCACTCTGGGAAAGGGATCCTCTTGCCTGAGGACACCAATACAACCCTGATGACAAGCTGAACAGAAAATGCCCCCAACAAGACCAAAGTCTGGGGTGAGATACTCACACGTCCTCGGGTATGTGGGAAGCCCTCTTTACAACACTTAGTTTGGAGACAACTATCGTCAAGGGAGGGGTAAATCACCCCTACCCTGAGGGGGATGCAGAGAGGCAAATATCAGCACAGGGAACCCCACCAATCGTTCTATTGATGGCTTAGAGGATAGTTTTTCTGAGGATAGCAAAACCCCTCTCTGTCCAGAGGTGTCCACTTGATGGGGCATGTGGTATGTCCAAGGCTTTTGCTTCCCCTTTTATGAAAAAATCCCAGTCTCAAAAGAATGATAATTTCAGAAGATGTCAGTTTCCTTTCTGGAGGAGAGAGGAGTTGGAAGCAGATACACTTGGACTGGTTTGGGGTCCAGCTTCACCTGCAGGTACAGCAGATTCAGGGGACAGACAATGGGACTAGCAAGGGAGGGGAGAAAACTTACAGTGCTGGCTAGAATGAGCCAGAAAAATCTCAGGCAGGTCTCAGAGAGTGAGCTGTCATAAAGAAATCGCGACAGAGGGAGTCTGGAGCTGCCACTGTCGTTGCTCTGCCCATATACACCAGAATCATTTTTCACACCGTCAACTCCAGTGCTTTTACTTCCAGTTGCCTGTACTCCATCTTTGCCAGACACTGAACTCAGACTCCTGAAACCCACTATAGGTAATGGTCAGTGAGTATAAGTGCCTGGGAATTTTCATGAAGCCGAAGCAGTAACTAAGGGACTTAGGATATTAATCCTGCAGCTCCCCTGATCCTTGATCAGAACAATTCCGACATGTAGCCTTGGCCACATGAAAAGTCCCCTCGTGACATTGAGCCAAAGTCACTCTCTGAGTAGCATTGCATGGTAGCCCATTCTTCCTTAACCTCCTTCTCTTCCTGGTTCCTGTCCCCTCTCCCTCCTGGTTCCTCCTGGGAACTCTTCTTAAATCTCCTGCATGTGAATCTTCTTTGCAGTGTTTGCTTCTGGAGCACCAAACCAAGTCAGACTCCTAGTTGCCAAAGCCATTATTTCTGTGGCTCTGGGAGCTAGGAACTCCAAACTCTGAAACAAGAAGAGGAAGGAGGCGAGGCGTAGCCTAGACTTGACATTGACTTGGTAACACGAGATCAGTGGAGCAGGGAGGCACTCTGTCATGTGTACTTGGCACAACTTTGAGAATCTGGAATGACTGCAGCCAGTTGGTGCAGGAACAACTTAGTCAGCTTTCCTTGAACAATGTTAGACCTTCCAGAACCTGGAGGGCTTCCTGCATTCCAGCTTAGCGAGGTAAACTGAAGCAGGGCTGGGATCAGAGGGGGACCGATGTGGAGAGTGGGAGGTGAAGCAAGTCAAATTCTCAATGGACAAGGTCCTCATCCGAAGGCCCTTGGTCAGCCTGGACCTGGCTAAATACTATTCCTTGGTTTGTCTCTGAGGTGGCAAGTTTTCTCTATTAGGATTGCTGGGACTCCTGGCACCCCACTGGATCCCAGCAAAGGTCATACAGACTTGGGAACAACCCAGAACAGGCCAGGGCCTCTGACATAACACTCTCTACTTTCTCCTGTCCCCCAAACAGATTATGGCAATGAAGGCATCTTATGGCAGACTGTGAGGTGAGAAAAGTTCTTGGCAAACACCATCTTTCTCCTGGGGATGGGGATAGAACTTGCAGAGAAGCCAGAATTTCCCACACAGAAGGTTGAGCTTGTTGGCAAATCTCAGGACTTGTGAGTTTGTCTCCACAGCACTCACACATGCTTTACCAAAAGTTTTGGTAGTCACTAAGGGCCAGGCTGGGGTCAGAGGAGAGATACTGCAGGAGAGAGTAGCTGGAGAGTCAGGCTGGAGCTGACAAGGACATCCCTAAGCAGAGCTGCAGAGACAAAGGCAGAAATGGACTGGGATGGGATGAAGCTACAACCAGGCAGGGCTTGAGCCAGAGGAGACTCCAGGATACAATCAAATAGCACTCCCACTTCTCTTTGCTAAGGACCTTGAGTATTTCTCAAACAGGAGAGGTTGGGGAGAGGAACCAAGGCCTCCCAGGAAATGCAGGGTTAACTGCTGGTGGCCTCTGTCTGGCTAGTGTTGATGAAGTTTTACACATTCAATTTGAGAGGAAGGATGAGGGAGGTAGCTGGAGCCTCCGCAGAAAGAGGGGGTGAGGAAGAAAGGCTAGAGGTCCAGGGGAGGGATGTGCATCTGCAATGGGAGAAGAACTTGGAAGGAGGAGGTTGGGAGGAACGTTATGACTCCTCTGACAAAACCGTCAGTAAAATCCTCCTTATCTGTTACTGTCTCTGGAGCTAGAGTTTGGTTTCTTTGGGAGGTAGCAACAAGCGAGAGTTGGCCTCAAGGCTGTTGGAGGGGGAGCAGGCACAGACCAGTGGGCCCCACTTGGAGACAAAATGATAAGCCGGTGAAATCCAGAGAAGGTTCAAGTGGGGATGTGAGGGAGGCCCTGTGCTCGGAATCCAAATGAAGACCACCTCTGTTTTCCAGAACAAACGTGACTCCAGGCAGCCTGAGAGAGGATAGAGGTGGTTAGCATGAAAAATGGTGCTGGGATTCAGAGAAGGCACCCTGCTCTTGATCAACAGGGTTGAGATGGAGGATTTTGTTACTTTGGAGACCACTTTCTGGTGAAAACCCAGCTGAAATCAGACCTCCCCTGGCCAGAGGGATATTTCAGGAGACATGGGTCTGGGGAAAAGGTGATTAGGGAGCCACATCATGCCTGACTTGAGTTTGATCCTAGGTTCACGAAGCGTGTGTGAGTCCTTCAGAGTTGTAAGGGTTTTAAGGAAAAAAAAATGGAAGGACTTGGTGAGATCTTGGGAGAAGCAGTGGCCTTCAGCAAGTATAAAGCCATTACTGAGGGAGGAGGGGACCTCTCAAAGCCCATGTGAATCTGTCACTGTCAGGGCTCTCCATTTCCAAGGTTGGCTGACTGGGGAGCAGAAATGTTTAGGTGTGATGGTTGTGAGGGCAAGAGGAGAGAAGCCAAAATTAAAGCTGCTTTTGGGACCCCAATATCAACGGCTGATGAGGCTGGGGAAAGGTAGCTCATATGTCTTTACTATGGGTCCGTTATTAGGGAGAATAAGATAGTTCTGAGCAGAAAAACATTTCTGATTATCTGCCAAACTCTTAAACATATTGTCCTCAACTCTACCACACCCAATGTGTTCATGACAAATGTTTTTTATAGCTTACCCTTTACTATTCTGAAATAAATGCATAAATAATATTACCTACTATGCATATATAGTTTTAAATGCCCCAAATGTTCAAATGTCAAAATGTCCAAATAAGGGACTGAGAATAATATAGGGGAGTAATAAAGGGGAAATGGTATATGATAATAGATCTGTGTATCCATATGTAAAGGCTTAGGTTGTGAAGACAGTGAAAGGGAAAAATGCTTGATAGATGAACTAATGCTTTTTGTAGAAGTCAATTGCAACTTGAATGTAGTCACTGAACACCCCAGTGACCAATCAACTGGAGGTGCTGTGATGTGTCAGCATGAGCTCAATGGGCTTTGCTTTCAGTGGTTTTCCCCAAATGGTAAGCAACTATGGAAATTGTCCTAAGAAAAAACAGGGTCAATCTTCCCTTGATGTACCCTGTAATTGTTACATTCCTGGAGGGATTATCCTTGAAGTCAGGGAGGAAATTTCATGATATCAGAAGAACTTGGGGTATGAGGAGCAATAAACCTAGGTTCAAAGTCTTCAAAAGATGAGAAGCTATGTGTAGACAATCTCTCATAAGATGCTTAGAAAATATATAGAGGAATTTTTTGGTTGTCCCATTGACGAAGGGGTGCCTTTAGCATTTAGTCAGGTGCCAGAAATGCTACATGCTCTATGTACTCAAGACAGTCCTACACAATGGAGAACTGAACTGACCTGCATTCTGCCTGGCTCAGGAATATCCCACTGGACTTTCTTGCTAGTGAATAAAGCTGTTCATAATGATCTAAAGCTAGATGCTAACTCTGCATTATGCAAAACAGTGTGCAGCACCCTCAAAATAGCGTGGCCTTGGGAGTTGTAGCCTCTACATTGATGCAACAAATGCTGAAGGCACTGTGCTCACACAGAGGGAGCTCCAGTCTGTGCCTGGCCCTGGAACACAGCAGGGGAACCAGGCCCATGGGCAGCCCCACTCGAGACTATGTGCTCACTCCTCAACCCCCAAAATCAGATGGGAAGGCCTACTAACCTACTCTTTGGGATGACAGGGACAAAATGATTGTGTCTGCAGAGCACTTCTCCAATGAATCTTACCATGAAGCAGAGCTTCCCAAAGTGTGAAAAAGTCATCTGGGGCTATTGTCCTATAGAGCAGATGCCAGGTACCCTGTACTCCTCTATTGCCCACCTTTAGCAATAGTACTTCCAGGAAAAGGCTGCTCAGAACGAGGCAGGAGACCCAGGCTGGAAAGGAGAAAGATGCAAAACCACTGACTTTAGAAAGTGCAGAATGCAAGAAAATCCATTGTGGGACATTTATCTAGACGTGTGTGCGTTTCTTTCTTCCTGTTGGTAGCACCTGCTGTTCCTTTGGTGAATTCTTCCTGAACTCTGAGGCATCCTGATGCAGAGGTCAACTATGGTGCTCTCCCCACCTGACTCCTTCAGATTCTAAGGGAGAACTGGACCATCTATGTCTTGACCAATCAGAATGCCCCATCTCTTGGACACAGTGATCAGGCCAGGGGACCTAAGCTGGACTGTTCTCCCGTTGTCTGGGCCCTGCTTATATACAGATGCTGAGAGAAGCAAGTGATTTTTTTTCCCCCTGGTGTTGCTAAGCTGAGAATATGTGCATTTGGAACTGTCAGTACCTATCTCCCCTGGCAACATGGAGGAAATCCATCTAGAGCTGGAAAGAATAAGATCAACACTCAGAGGGGAGCAGAGGGAGCCCTGTTGGCATCGCATAAGACTCTGGATCCAGCTGTGCATGATGTTAGAACTGCCCACAGGCTTCCCAGTTAGTGAGCTGATAAATTCACCCCACTTCTTTTTCTTCTCCATCTTCTTCTTTTTCTTTTTCTTTTCTTTTTTTATTCCTGTAGCTGGTTGAGAAGGAGTCCTGACTTCCACAAAAAGCATTAGTTCATCTATCAAACATTTATTGAGTATATATTGTCTACCAGGCATTGCCTTACCTCTTAGAGCTACAAGAGTAAACAAGTGGATTCGATCCCTTTCCTTATAGAGCTGTTTTGTGGGAGAGATAGAATAAAAACAATTCCACAATCAATTAGTTTAATAAAAATTCTAAGGAACACTATGAGGGAATATCTGTACAATTAAGCTCCAACAAGGGCAGGACACTTTATCTCTTTTATTCACTGATGTATCAGTGTTGCACGCCTGTAATCTCAGCGGCTGGGGAGGCTGAGGCAGGAGGATCATGAGTTCAAAGCCAGCCTCAGCCAAAGCAAGGTGCTAAGCAACTCAGTGAGACCCTACAAAGTAGGACTGAGGATGTGGCTCAGTAGTTGGGTGCCCCTGAGTTCAATCTCCAGTACCAAAAAAAAAAAAAAAAAAAAAAGGACATAGGACATAACAGTGTGGGATTAGGAGAGTTTCCTTGAGGAAGCAACATTTAAGCTGAGATTGAAAGAACTGAGGAGTTGGCCAGGTCATCAAAGCAGAAGGGAATAGAAAGTGAAGGCCCAAGAGGAGGTCAGTGTGACTGGATCATAGGAAGTGAAGGGTGGCAGTGGGAGATGAGACCTATAGAGTGGGGGACACTTGCCTGAGGCTAAAATGGTCATGCTAAAGAGTTTGGATCATAAACCAAGAGCAGTGGGAAGGCAGTGCTCACAAGTGTGAACAAAGCAGTCAAGGTTCTTGCCCTCAGGAGTCATGAATGGAAATAAAGAATGGAAAATGAGAAGGGGTCTGAGTGACAGAGAGAGACTAGTTCAAAGGTTGTTGTGGTTACCCTGTTGAGGGATGATGAAGAGGAGAGTAGTGGCCAACAGATATTTATAATCATTACAATCAAATGAATAAAAGTCAAGTTCATATACCAAATAGAAAATTATTTCCTGAGCTGAAAAATGGTTAAGATAGATCAATGAGTTCCAGAGAAAATTAATAAAGAATTGTGTGTCAGGATATATCCTGGCAGTGAAAAAATATTTTCCTAAGATGAAGGAAAAATAATACATGGATTTACACATGAAATTGGGTTCCAAAGAGGGAAATTTAGGCTGATCTTAGGATTAGTCTTGACATGTCTAAACACCAAGAGATAGGGAGCAATGGTTATAGTTTTGAGTGAAAAAGATGGCAATATGAGAATCCTGTACCCAAGCAGTTGTCATTCACATGAGAAAACAACAGAAATATATTCCATATTTACAGAGAAGGGTGTAAAAAATGTACCACCCATGTGTTCTCCCTAAGTAAACAACTTGAAGACGTACTTCAACTGCTCAAGAGATGAATTCAAATTAAGAATTTGGAAATGGGAACATTATATAAAAGACTGGTTGCAAGCATTAAAAACCAACTAAATATACCATAAGAATTGAACAAAAAATCTATTCTTTAAAAAAGGGGCATATGATTGAAATGCAAGCTGGATTTATAAACCCACAGTAAATTTTAAAAGACTAGAAATGAGTGAGAAGAGGGCAAGGCAGGTAAAGGTACACTAAAATTTTCATTAGATGTGAAGTAAGAGAGTTAGGAGATATTGATTGTTCTTAACTCTCATTACAAGAGAAATAGAGGTTTAAGAATGTTTGGTAAATACAAAAGTCGATCACTAGTAAAATTAAAAACAGTATTACTACCTTTTAAATCACAGGAGGTGACAAAAAAAAAAAAAAACCCAGAATGTTCTATAAAGCAAAAAGAAAATAAAGGAGTCTTAGGTAAGAAAGATGTACTGTAAGAAAAAGAGATTTTCAAAAAATCTGATGCTAAGATCTCAAGTGATTTGAATTGAACAAGGAAAATGAGGCATGTGGAGTAGGGTTCAAGTGTATTAAGGATCTTTTCTTATTTTGGGGGGAGGTTATGAACTGACTTCATTCTTAACATTTAAAAAAAAAACCTTTGTATTTACATATAAGATAATTAAGATACAGGTTTTAATGACTTGTTCTTAAAATACAGATTATAAATCAAACAAAATAAAACAACTTTGTAGTTGTAGATGGGCAGCATGCCTTTATTTTATTTGTTTATTTTTATATGGTGCTAAGGATTAGACCCAGTGCCTCACACATGCTAGGCAAAGCGTCCCTGAGCTACAGCCCCAGCCCTGATTGTTGACATTGACAGAAAAAAATTGTTTCAATATTTAACACACTATTCAAGGACAACCATCAGAATAGAAACAGAATGAGGTCCTCCCAGGCCTTAGAGGAACAAAGAGGGGCTGGGGCACAGCTCAGGGATCCAGGCTCCCTGGCTCCTGCAAGGAAAGCCCTGGGTACCATCCCCAAGGCTGGGGTAGGGGGAAGAGAGGGAGAAAGAAAAGGAACAAAGAAAAGGAACAAAGAAATGCCATCAAGTCTCAAAAATCAGGGAGTGAAAAAAAGAAACCAGAGAGTCTGGTCAATAGAAAATACAGAAAAAAAAGTAACATATGTCCAAATACATCAGCAATCACAATAAACGATTATTTGCAAATGATATGATGGTTTCCCTAGGAAAGAAAGATAATCAACTGTAAAACTATTAAAATCAAGACAAATGTTCAGGAAGGATGCCAGCAATAAGAACAACTTACTAAAATCAATAGTTTTTCTATTCGCCTGTAGTAATCAATTTACAACCACAACTTCAAAATACTTAGGAATAAACTTAAAACAACATGCGCAAGATAAGGAAATGACAAACTATCCAATAGAAAAAATAAACAAAAGTTATGAATAGTCAGTTCACAGAAAAATAAAAGTGGCCAATAAACATAAAAATATGTTCAACCTCACTAGTAATCAGAGGCATAGAAATTGAAACAATATTAATATCAAAGGTGAAAGATGGTTCATAATGGTTAGTGATGGTGATGGAGTGCGGAAACAGATAGTCTCCCAGGAATAAAAATTGGTAAAGCATTTTTGTAAGGCAATTTGGGAATGTTTTAAATTTAAATGTGTATGTCTTTTGACCCAACAATTCTGCTTTCAAGAATCTATTCCACAGAAATGCCTTGTACCCACGCCAAGACATTCACTGTAGAATTATTTATAATAATAAAAAGGAAGGAAATGAATACCCCCAAAGTCAAGGAATGATCAATTAAATTATAGTACATCCATATGTAAGGGAATGCCAAGGAGCTGCCTCTCTTCTTTGCTTAGGTGGACTTAATATTTCACCTTGAAACAAGTCTCCCCCATTCAGAGAAGGATAATGGCAGTGGGATCCATTATTTATAGTAGTGGACATTAGGTGAGGCATTCTTGCTCTCAAAGAAGGGTGAAATGGAGCTTTCTGTGGCTTCATAAAAGTAGGATTCTTACATGTCTTTGGTGGGGAGGCTTGGTCATTGAGAAAAAGGTGAACTGATTCAAGGCCTCCTAAGAGGGCAAGATGGTGATCTCAGCCTCTCTCTTTGATTTTTGAAGTCAGGTGGGGCCTGAACCTGGGCAGGTGTGCAGTCAGGAAGGACACCATGATTTCCAGCGGAGAGGTCACCATGAAGGAAGGTGAAGTCTGGGCTCAGAACAATTCTTCTTCAAGAGACCACAGGCAAAGCAGTGTCTTGGGCGGATGACCCAGCAGGGTCTTGTGCTTTGGGAACCATGTATGACTTGCTTTTCCACTAAGACCTGGGCCAACAAGGTCAAAACCAGAGTTGAAAAAAGTATTCTTTGAATTGTGGAGGACAGGGTTCTACAGGAGCACCATGGGGTTTCAATCAAAGGAGAAAAGCTTTGTGGCTCAAGCAGGTCCAACAAACCCACTTCCATGGGAAGACACTTAAAGGGAGATGGCTCCAATGGCCACCAAAGTTGGGTGCTATCTGATTCTCTAAGCAATCTGGCCTTGTCTCCCCTGACTGTCTTCGCAACTCACTCTATTTTTTTTTGGTGGGGGGCGGGGAAGTACTGGGAATTGAACTCAGGAGCACTCAACCGTGGAGCCACATCCCAGCTCTGTTTTGTATTTTATTTAGAGACAGGGTCTCACTGAGTTGCTTAGTGCTTCGTTTTTGCTGAGGCTGGCTTTGAACTTGCCATCCTCCTGTCTCAGCCTCCTGAGCCACTGGCATCACAGGCATACGCTACCATACCCGGCTCAACTCACTGTGCTTCAGGCATCTTGACCTCTTTATTATTCCCCAGACATGCTGTGTGCTCTGCCAAATCTTTGCTTTTGCTCTTCCTACTACCGGAAAACTTTTTTCTCCTATTCCCTCACTTCTTCCAAGTCTGCTCAGATATTACCCTTTGAGTGAGGCCTTCCTTGTTCACTCTTTCAAAAATTGAAAACCCCTTCCCCTCCTAGATGGCTACCACTTCCTATTGGCTTTCCCACTTAATTTTTCTCCACAAAACATAACATCATTCCTATTTAATCAATGGTTTATTTCCAATTCACCTCTTCCTCTCCTCAGTAGACTATAATCTCCATGAAGACAATTTGTATGGGTTTGTGTATATGTGTTTGGTTTGTTAATTTACTCCTAAGACCCAGAACTGTGCATGACATAAGCAAATACTGTATGAATGAAAGAATAAACTGATGAAAGAATAAACATATACACTTACAAAAATTCTAAAAATATATTGGTGGAAAAAAAGGAGTAGGTTACCAAATTATATGTATCATACCACTCATATTAAAGCGATATGTATATGTATTTGTTTATGTGTGTAAGGATAAATACCAAACTATCATGGGGAGGGTGGATGAAGTAAATAAAGTGATTATTTTTTTCCTTTGTATAGTTCTATAGCATTTGTCAATTTTTAAAACACATGTGTGTTTATTACTTGTACTATAAATTAAGGCATGAATAAATCTTAGTAACTAGTATTAAAAACAACAATTTTGGAACAAGATACTGACTTTTGGTATTAGCAAAGTAGCATCTATCAGACTTGAGATCATTAATATAAAAATTATAAATTCTGGCTTAAATATTTTTTAACATGGCTTGAAGCTACTGGAGAATGACAAAAAAAAAAAAAAAAAAAAAAAAAGCAGGCAGAAACTTGAAGGGGATTAAATTCCTACAAGAAGGGATCCATGCTGGGTGAGATGCACAATTCTAGGGCTTCTCCTTAGAGTACCTCCTAGTTCTTGGGGAACATGGGGATAGAGAACAAATAGAAAGCTGCAGCCTGAAGAGTCAGAGGACACGGGGTTTGGGGCTGTCAGAGCTGCAGGAAAGTGGGGAAGGAAAACCAGAAAGGAGGAAGTTGCTGAAGGCTGAGCACTAAATCTATATGCAAATTTCCCTCAAATCCTTGGCTGACTCCTAAACTATGTGAGTGAAGAGACTCCAAAGAGATTAAGGAAAAATAACAGCTGGGAGCAGGAAAGCGCTGAGAGGAGACTTTAGTACCTGCCCACTTCAGGGGGAACAGTGCTTGGGGTTTGAGTCTCATTTTGTTAGGGAAGATCAGTAAACATCTTAGGCTTTCTTAGAGCAACCATGGCTAGGACCAAGAGATTCTCCTTAGTAGTAATGACAAAACTAAAGTAAATGTATTCTAATAAAACATAAAACCAAATCTTCATAAACTTGGAGGTGATACACCAGTAATTTAACCACCTGCTAGAACAAAACTCAACTCTGGTCAAAGGGAGATAAGAGAATCCAGAATCTCCAGTGTTTTAAGTGTCCTGAATGCATTACACAATTGTTAGACACGTGAAGAAACAGTAAAACGTTACCCTTAATTAAGAAAAATAAGATAATGGAAACAAATGTTCATATAATACAATATTGGAGTTAGCGGACAAGATAAATTATATATATATATATATATATATATATATATATATATATATATATATGTTATCAAATCCATAGGAAAAGATAAAAATAATGTGTTGGGATGGTTAATTTAAGTAGAGATATTAAAAACTATAAAAAGAACTACAACTCTACGATTATACCATAACTCTGTGAATGTGAACTGAATTGTACATTTTAACTGAGTTGGTTGTATGGCATATCCGAATAAACCTGCTACATTAAAAAAGCTAATGGAAATACTTGAACTGAAATATGTACTAACTGAAATTAAAATACTTATTAAATAAGGTTAAAAGTAAAGTTGGAAAATAGCCTTCAAAAGACCCTCCAAGACTTCACCATTTCATAAAACCACACCACTACCACCACCAAATTGGTTAAAAATAAAGGTGGGAGGGGGGGATCAACTTTTTAAGAGCTCTGAAAATTAACCAAAGGCTTCCTTGGTAAGAACAGTAATCCTGGTAACATTTTAACTTGCTCTAGTCTCACCCTCCACTCTCTGTTCACAAGCACCCTTCAAAAATGCTAGCCTGTATTCTCTCTTGCAAAGCACTTTGCGATTACTTGAGGGAGGAAAACAAAGCTGAGCTCTTCCAAAGACTTGTTCCCAAGTCTATTAGACCTATCTGGTGGTTCCCTGGAAGTCCCCAATTATAAGGTTGGCTTGAAGCTAACCCTGTGTAGGTAACTTTCTTCCTAGTTGAGGGAGGAATGTTTGCTGGAAACAATCACAGGCAAATGTATTAACTTCATGGCTGCTTGAACCAATGGTTGGGGAAGACACTGAGATTTCATCTCACTCCAGTTAGAATGGCAAGTATCAAGAATACAAGTAACAATAAATGTTAGTGAGGGTGTGGGGGAAAAGATATGCTCATACATTGATGGTGGGACTGCAAATTGGTACAACCACTCTGAAAAGCAGTATGGAATTTCCTCAGAATAACTTGGAATGGAACCACCATTTGACCCAGTTATTCCACCCCTCGGTTTATACCCAAAGGACTTAAAATCAGCATACTACAGTGATACAGCCACATCAATGTTTATAGTAGATCAATTCACAATAGCTAAACTATGGAAACCAGCCTAGGTGCTTTTCAATAGATGAATGAATAAAGAAAATGTGGTATATATACACAATGAAATACTATTGAGCTATAAAGATAAATGAAATTATGGCATTTTCTGGTAAATGGATGGAACTGGAGACTATCATACTAAGTGAAATAAGCCAATCCCAAAAAACCAAAGGCTGAATATTCTCTCTGATATGGGGATGCTAACTCACAATAAGGAGGGAGTAGGGAAGAATAGAAGTACTTTGGATTAGAAGGGAAATAAGGGAAGGGAGAGGAGATAGGAATAGGAAAGACAGCAGAAAAAAACAGACATTACTTTCCTCTGTGCATATATTATTACATGACCAATGTAATTCTATTTCATGTACAACCAGAAGAATGACAAGTTATACTACATATATGTGTAATATGTCAAAATAAATTCTATTTTTATGTATAACTAATAAGAACAACAACAAAAAAAAAGCTTTTTAAAGGGATTTTAAAAAACTGGGGAAGAAAAATCACCTTGAAAATTTCCATTATGTTCCTAGAACTCTACAACCCACACACTTGTGTAGGACTGTGTGTATTCTCAGGAAGAGGGAGAAAGTGCTAAGCTTTCACCTGTGTTTTGCCTCGAGGTTGAGGTTCTATGCAAGTAGGAAATGAAGACTAAGAGTTACAAACTGCCTGAGTGCTGAAGGCATGTTCCAATACACACAGAGAACCTTCAGTAAAGACTTATTTTTTCTAGTTGTTTAAGGAAATTTCTGTTCAAATGTTTGCTGACCACTAAGATAACTGAATAAAGATTTCACTGGACACTACATACAATGAATATAGATTGTATAGAATTAGTTTGGTAATGTCACTAAATAAATAAACAACTACAACAATCAGCAACTACAGGGCTGGGGATATAGCTCAGTTGGTAAAGTGCTTGCCTCGTATGCACAAGGCCCTGGGTTCAATCCCCAGCAGAACACACACAGGAAAAAAAAAAAGAAAAAAAATCAGTAATTACAATAAACACTGGAGAAGGAGGAGAATTTGATTTCTAGATTACCACATTACAGTATTTTAAAAATCCACTTTTTTTTCCATTTTCTTTCTCTTTCTTTCCTATTTCTTTCTTTTTGTGGTGCTGGAGCTCAAACCCAGGACCTTGCATACACTAGGCAAGCACTATACCATTGAGCTAAGCCTCCAGTATCAAAAATCCTCTCTTCAGCTAAAAATTATGAGAAACAAGAATGTTTTGGGCTGGGGTTGTGGCTCAGCGGTACAGCGCTTGTCTAGCAGGTGCAAGGCGCTGGGTTCGGTCCTCAGCATCACATTAAAAAAATAAATAAATAAAATAAAGGGATTGTGTCCATCCACAACTAAAAAAATATTTTAAAAAAGAATATTTTCACAGGAAAAGAAAAGAATAAATAGAAAGTCTCTCTGAGGAAAACCAGGTGTTGGATTTACTAGGAAAAGACCTAAAAGCATCTATGTATTTTATTTATTTTTGTTGCTGCTGTTTTTATTATTATTGCAGCACTGGGGATTGAACGCAGGGCCTCACACATGCTAGGCAAGTGCTCTACCACTGAGAAACACTCCCAGCCCCTTATCTATTTTAAATATGTTCAAACACTGAAGGGCCATATTTCTAAAGAACTAAAGGAAGGTATAGAAATGATGAATTATATACAGAATATCAATAAAGAGATAGAAATGATAAAAATAACCAAATGGAAATTCTGGAGTTGAAAAATACAATAACTAGAGTGGAAAAGCAGCAAAGCTGGCAGAGGAAATACTGATCTTGAAGATAGCTCCAAACTCAAACACAAAAAACTGACAATTATACAGATCAGGAAAGAAATAGAAGAAGTAAACAATGCAATAAACAAATTACCTAACAGATATCTATAGAACACTCCACTCAAGAGCATGGTTTTCTCAAGTGCACATGAACGGCTCCTCAGGATAGACCATATGTGAGGCCATACAACAAGTTGCAGTAAATCCACATGGATTGAACCCATACAATGTATCTCCTTTGATCACAATGGAATGGAATTAGAAATCAATAAGAAAAAGAATATGGGTATTCACAAATGTGTGGATATTAAACAACAGAGTCTTAAATACAATAAACTGATGAATTAAAGAAGGAATTACAAGGGTAATTAGAAAATACTTTGAGAGGAAAGAAAAGGAAACACAACTTACGGACGCAAAGCAAACAATGCTCAGAGGATAATTCACAGGAATACATTAAATAAGAAGAAAGATCAACAACCCTAACTTCCACCTAAAAACCTATAAAAAAGAAGATGAAATTAAATCCAAACTCAATACAAGAAAGAAAATAATATAGGTTAAAGTAGAAATAAACAAAAGACAAGGTATAAAAGCAATAGAAAAAAATCAACAAAATTAAAAGTTGGCTCTTTAAAAAGGTCAATGAAGTTAACAAAACTTGCTAGGCAACCCGAGAAAAAAGGGATAAGATTCAAATTACTAAAATCAGGTACAAAAGTGGGGATATTACTACTTACTTAACAGCAATAAAAAGGATTATAAGGGAATACAACAAATAATGTGTCTAAAAAATTAGATATTCTAGATGAAATAGACAAATTCATAGAAGGATTTAAATTACTGAAACTGACTCAAAAAATAATCTCAATAACCATGTTATGGTTTGGGTATCAGGTGTCCCCAAAAGCTCCTGTTTAATGCAGGAATGTTCAGAGATGAAATGATTGGATTATGAGAGCTGCAACCTTACCAGTCCATCTAGTTGAATAAACTAACTGGGTGGCAATTGAAAGCAGGTGGGGTTTGGCTGGAGGACATGAGTCACTGACAGTGTGTCCTGGAAGGATTCCTCTTCCCAGAAGCCCTTCCCCTTCCTTTTACTGCTTCTAGCCACTATGAGTAGAATAGTTTTCCTCAGCCACATCCTGGGCCCAAAGCAATGGAGCTGTCTGAACATGGATTGAACCTCTGGAACCATAAGCCCCAAATAAACCTTTCCTCCTCTAAGTTGTTCTTATCAGATATTTTGGTCATAGAGACAAAAAGCTGACTAACACAAGACATAACAAAGAGACTGAATTAGTAACAAAAATAATTTTTTAAAAAAATATTTATTTTTTGGTTGTAGTTGGACACAATACCTTTATTTATTTCATTTATTTTTATGTGGTGCTGAGGATTGAACCCAAGGCCTCGCACTTGCTAGGCAAATGCTGTACCGCTGAGCCACAACCCCATCCCCAGGAATAATTTTTATAAAACTATCTACAGGGCGGGAGTTGAAGCTCAGTGCCTAGCACGTGTGAGGCCCTGGGTTCAATCCTCAACACCATATAAAAATAAATAAATAAAATAAAGGTACTGTGTCCATCTACAACTAAGACAACAACAACAACAAAAATAAATTTAAAAAAATCTACAAAGAAAAATCCAGATACAGATGACTTTACTGGTGAATTCTGTCATTTAAAAAAGAATGAATACCAATTCTTCTTTTTTTGGGGGGGGGTGGGGGGTACCAGGGATTGAACTCAGGGGTACTTGACCACAGCCCTATTTTGTATTTTATTTAGAGACAGGGTCTCACTGAGTTGCTTAGTACCTCACTTTTGCTAAGACTGGCTTTGAACTCATAATCCTCCTCCTTCAGCCTCCTAAACTGCTGGGATTATAGGGTGCGCCACTGTGCCCAGCCCAGTTCTTCACAAAATCTTCCAAAAAAAAAAAAAAAATAGAAGAAAAGTGGGGCTGGGGTTGTGGCTCAGTGGTAGAGCACTCGTCTGGCGTGTGTGAGGTGCTGAATTCGATCCTCAGCACCACATTAAAAATAAATAAATAAAATAAAGGTAGTGTATCCATCTACAACTAAAAAAAAAGTATTTAAAAAAATAGAATAAAAGTGAACACTTTCTAATTCATTCTACAAGGCCAGTACTACCCTGATATCAAAATCAGACAAAGCCATCACAAAACTACAGTCCAATGTCTCTTATGAATATGATACAAAAATCCTCAGAAAAATAGTAGCAAACTGAATCTAGGAACATAAAGAATTATACACCTTGGCCATGTGGGATTTATACCAAGAATATAATTTTAGTTTTCCATCTGATAATCAATTAATATAATACACCATATCAAGAGAGTGAGAACCCAAAAGAATATACTTATCTGTATAGGTGCAGAAAAAATATTTGACAAAATCCAACTCCTTTTCATGTTAAAACACTCAACAAACTAGAAATGGAAGGGAATGTCTTCAATATAATAAGGGACATCTATGGAAACCCCACATCTGACTTCATCCTTAATGGGGAAAGACTGGATGCTTTGGATAAGAAACAAGATAAGTATACCCATTCTTGTCATTTCTATTCACCATTGTATTAGAGGTTCTCCTTAGGACAGTTGGGGAAAAAAAAGGAAAGAAAAAAATAATAAGCATCAAAATTGTAAAAGAAATGTTCAAAAAGAAAGTAAACTATATTTGTAAATGGCATAATATGGTAAATAGAAAATTCTAAGGAATCAAAAAACTTAAAATTAATAAATAAATTAAGTAAGGTAACAGGATTCAAGATCAACTTATTTCTATACATTAGCAATGAACTCTGAAAACAAAATTAAGAAAAAAATCTATTTATCATAATATCAAAATAAATAAAATACATGTAAACTTAATGAAGATGTGCAAGACTTCTATACTGAAGATTACAATACACTGTCAAAAGAAATTTAAAAGATTTAAATAGATAGAAAAATATCCTGTTTTGGGGCTGGGAATGTAGTTCAGTGGTAAAGAGCTTCCCTAGCATGTGCAAGACCCTGGGTTCAATCCTGAGTATGAAAAAAAAATTCCTGTTTTCATTGTTTGAGAGACTTAATATTGTTAAGATCAATAAATTGATCTATAGATTCAATGTAATGCTTATCAAAATTCCAACTACTTCTTTTGCAGAAATTACAAGGTGATTTGAAAATTCATATGAAATTCAAAGGATATGAATAGCCAAAACAATCTTGGGAAAGAACCAAGTTGGAGGACTCTTATTTTCAAAATATACTGCAAAGCTACAAAAATTAAGACAGTGTGATACTGGCATAAGGATAGTCATGTGTATTAGTGCAATACAATTGAGAGTTTGTGGTCAATTAATTCTCAACAAGGATATTAAGACCATCAGATGAGTAAATCATTTTTCAACAAATGATAGTGAGACAACTGGCTATCCACATGCAAAAGAATGAATGGTGACTTCTCATAGATATGATGTACAAAAACTAACTCAAAATAGATCAAAGATCTTAATGTAAGAGCTAAAACTATAAATTCTTAGGAAAAATAGGACTAACTTTTCATGACCTTAATTAGACAAGAGTTTACTAGATATAAAATCTAAAGCAAAAACAACCAAAGGAAAAAATAAATAAACTGTACTTCATCAGAATGAAAAAGTTTTGTGCACAAAAGGACACATCAAGAATGTGAAAAGAGGGCTGGGGATGTGGCTCAAGCAGTAACGCGCTCCTCTGGCATGCGCAGAGCGCTGGGTTCGTTCCTCAGCACCACATAAAAATAAATAAAGATGTTGTGTCCACCAAAAACTGAAAAATAAGTGTTAAAATTTTTTCTCTTTCTCTTCTCTCTCTCTTAAAAAAAGAATGTGAAAAGATAGCTCACAGAATGGGAGAAAATATCTGCACAACTCACACTTGACAAGGGACTTATATCTAGAATATATAAAGAACTCTTACAAATCAGTAATAAAAAATAGATAAGCCAATTTGGAAATAGATAAAAGACCTGAACAGAATTTTCTCCAAATAAGTTCTATAAATGGCCAATATTAAAAGATGCTTTTTTTGTGGGGGCTGGGGTTGTGGCTCAGTGGTAAAGTGCTCGCTAGCATGAGTGGGTTATTGGGTTTGATCCTCAGAACCACATAAATGTAAAATAAATAAATTGTTGGGCTGGAGTTGTGGCTCAGGGGTAGAGCGCTCATCTAGCACATGTGAGATGGTGGGTTCAATCCTCAGCACCACGTAAAAATAAATAAAGGCATTGTGTCCAAATGCAACTAAAAAAAATTTTTTAAAAAAGAAATTTTGTCCACCTAAAACTAAAAAATGAATATTTTTTTAAAAAAGATAGTTGACATGAATAGTTATTAGGACAAATGTAAGTCAAGACCATAATGAGATATGATTTCATACCCACTAGAATGACTACAACAATAATTTTAAGAGGACAATAACAAACATTGGTGCAGCTATGAAGAGATTGTAGCAGTTATACAATACTGGTGCAAATGTGCAGTGGTGTAGCTTCTGTGACAATTTGGCAGTTTATATAATAATCAAACACAAGGTTACCATATGCCTTAGTCCCTTTTCTGTTGCTTTAACAAAGTGCCTAAGACTGAGTACTTCATGAAAGATAGAGGTTTATTTGAATCATGATTCTGGAAGCTGGGAAGTCCAAGAGCATGGCACTGCATCTGGCGATGGCCTTCTTGCTGCATCATAACGTGGCAGAGAACATCACATGGTGAGTTAGAGCAAGCAGAGTAGCTCAGTGCCTTCTTTCTCTTCTTAAGCCATTAATATGGTCTGGGAATGTAGCTCAGTGGTAAAGTGCTTGCCTCGCATGCAAGAGAGATCCTGGATTCAACCCCTAGCCATGTGGGAAAAAAAAAAAATGCCAATGCATCATGGGTGCTGCACTCTGATAACAGGTAATTTTAATTATCTCCCAAAGGCCCCACCTCCAAATATCAATAAGTTATGACTTTGGAGATTAAGTTTTGAGCACATGAATTCCAGAGGACACACCCAAACTATAGCACTATATGACCACTCATAAGATTTACTCAATATGAACATTAATAGCAGCATAATCATAATAGAGAAAAGGTGGAAACAAGCCAAATGATTTCCAACTAATGAATGAATAAACATATTAATATATCCATATAATGAAATATTATTTAGGCATAAAAAGGAATGAAGTGTTGATTCATATTACAGCACAGATAAACTGTTAAATATATGGTAACTAAAAGAAGCCAGAAACAATGTTAAGTATTTTATGATTCCATTTATATAAAATGTCCAAATCCATAGAGATAGAGAGTAGATCAGTTGCTCACAAATGGAAAAAGGGGGGTCGGGGCTGGGGATGTGGCTCAAGCGGTAGCGCGCTCGCCTGGCATGCGTGCGGCCCGGGTTCGATCCTCAGCACCACATACAAACAAAGATGTTGTGTCCGCCAATAACTAAAAAATAAATATTAAAATTCTCACTCTCTTAAAAAAAAAAAAAAAAAAAAAAAGAGTGAGAGAGAGAAAAAAAAAAAAAAACAAAAAAAAAAACAAATGGAAAAAGGGGAAATAAAAAGTGACTGCTAATGGCTATAGGGCTTCTTTTTAAGGTTAAAAAAATTGTTCTGGAATTATATAGTGATGGTGGTTTCAGAACTTTCCAAATACACTTTGAACTACTGGATTGTATAATTTAAAATGGCAAATTTTATGATATATAAATTATAGCTGAATTAAAAATAGGCAGGTTGAAATTAGAGAATAGAATAGTGTAAGGGTGTGGTGGAAGGTGAATAGAGAACAATGGTTAATGAGTACCAGGGTACATTTGGATGAAGGGAATAACTTCTAATGTTCTAAAGCACAGTAGAGTAACTGTGATTGACAACAAGTGTATATATCAAAATGATGTTGGCTGGGTGCAGTGGTGCATGCCTGTAATCCCAGTGGCTTGGGAGGCTGAGGCTAGACGATCATGAGTTCAAAGCCAGCCTCAACAATGGTGAAGCACTAAGCAGCTCAGTGAGACCCTGTCTCTAAATAAAATACAAAATAAGGCTGGGGATGTGGCTCAGTGGTTGAGTGCCTTTGAGTTCAATCTCTGGTATTCCCCGCCACCTCCAAAAATGATGTTGAGAAGATTTTGAATGTTTCTAACAAATAAATGATATACATTTGAGGGGATAGCTATGCCAACTACCCTGATCTGATCATTGCACATTATATACATGTATTCAAATGTCACACTGTACCCCACAAATATGCACAATTACTATGTGTCATTTAAAATGAAAAAAATATTAGGTAGGTGGTGGTGCACACCTATAATTACAATGACTCAGGAGAGACTGAGGCAGGAAGATTACAAAGCTAGTCCAGCAATTTAGCAAGACTTTGTCTTAAAAATAAAATAATAAAAAAGTGGGCTGGAGATGTAGCTCAGTGGTAGAGTTCTTTCCCATCATGTGCAAGGCCCTAGGTTCAATTCCCAGTACCATAATAAATAAAAGACAAAACTATTTTAAAATAGGAAGGTTGAATACATTAAAATAAAAGATTAGGGAACTTGAAGATAGGCAAATATAAATAATCTAAATTGAAGCAGAGTGAGGGAAAAAGAAGGAGGAGAAGGAATAGAGATAACAGCTCATCAGTGACATGTAAGTTAACATCAAGAGGTAACACCCACTTAACTGGAATCTAACAGGAAAAAATAAATAGAATGAAGCAGAAAGCATATTTGAATTCTATTCAGAGAAGTTTTGCCTGAAAATGTTCTAAATTTGATTAAAAATATATAGCAACTCCAGATCCAAGAAACTCATAAAGTCCCAGCCTGAATAAATACAAAGATAATCACATTTACACACATCAGAGTTAAACTGCTGAAAACTAAAAATAAAGAAATGAATCTTAAAAGTAGCCAGAGAAAAAGAATACATTGTAAGTAGAGGATAATGATAAGAATGTCAGCCCACTTCTCATTAGAAACAACAGAGTCCAGAGGACAATGGAATGGCATCTTTAAAGTGCTGAAAGAAAAAGATTGTAAACCTAGAAATCCACAGAGCAAAAATATATTTTAAAAATGAAAGTGTAATATAGACATTTTCAGATAAGCAGAAGCTGAGAAAATCCATTGCCTATAAACTGTCTTACAAGAAGTACCAAAGGAAGTTCTTCAGGTGGTAGAGAATAATGATTAGGTGGAAATACATCTGGTAATTGCACAGGGGGAAATGAAGAGCAAGATAAATCTATGTATCTGTATCTATCTAGATACCTATCTATCTATATCTATCTATCTATATCTATCTATATTGTATATCTATATCTTTCTAAATTGATATAGATATACAATATAGATAAATATATGTAGTATAGTAATTCAGAATAGACTATGCTGATAAAGATGAATGCCATAATCCCTATAAAGCTCATAAATAATAATAAAAATGGTATACATAAAAAGCTAGTAGAGTCCAAAGAAGATATATGAATGTCACTAAATACATGAATAGATGCTCAACATCATTCACCACCAGGGAAATGCAAATCAAAAGCAGGATAAGGTATCATTTTACATCACCAGATGGTTATAATGAAAAGGGAAGATAATAACAATGATTGGTGAGGATGTGGAAAATTGGAACTCTCTTGCTCATTGCTGGTAGGTTGTCAAATGGTACAGTGGCTTCAGAAACAGTCCAGCAGTCCTTCAAAAGTTTAAACACAGGAGTTACCATATGACCCAGTAATTAGACCCTTATGTGTGTGCCCAAGAAAAATAAAAGCATGTTCACACAAAAAATTATACACAGATATTCATGGTGGGGTTATCCATTAATTGCCAAGAAATAGAAACAACCCAGTGTCCATCAACTGATCAATGGATAAATAAAATTTGATTTATTAATACAAAGGAATCTTATTAGGCAATAGAAAGGAATGAAATATTGATAAATGCTACAATGTGGATGAATTTTGAAAGCATTTTAAGTCAAAGAAGTCAGAAACAAAAGCCACATATTGTAGGATTCCATTTATATAAAATGTCCACAATAAATAATGCTATACTGACAGAAAGTAGACTCATGGTTGCCTGTGGCTGAGAAAGGGTTGGCAGCAGGCAGAAGGGAATGACTGCTAAAAGGTAAGGTTTTGGGAGGATTAGAGAAGTGATGAAAAGATTCTAAAATTGATTGTGGTAATGATTGCACAACACTATGAATATACTAAAAACCATTGAATTGAAGAAACAAGTAGAGAAAAAATTAATGAAATCAAAATCAATAAAAAGAACAAATTGGGCTGGGGATGTGGCTCAAGCGGTCGCGCGCTCGCCTGGCATGCGTATGGCCCGGGTTCGATCCTCAGCACCACATACCAACAAAGATGTTGTGTCCACCGAGAACTAAAAAAAATAAATATTAAAAAATTCTCTCTCTCTCTCTCTCTCTCTTAAAAAAAAAAGAACAAATTACTGATACTTACAATAACATGGGTTAAATCTTAAAAGCATGTTAAAGTTAACCCAGAGCAAAATGTTACTTACTGTATAACTCCATTTTTAGAGGGTTCTAGACCGGGGTCCTTTGGCCAAATCTGTCCTGGTGCCTGTTTTTTGGTAGAGCTTTGAGTTAGGTAAGAATAGATTTTACTGTTTTTAAGGCTGTAAAAGAGAAGGATGAGGGTGAGGAGTGATAGAAACTATATGTGCCCTGAAAAACCTAAAATATTTACTAGCTGTTCCTTTACAGAAAAGTTTTCCAGTGCTTGATGTAGACAAAGCTAAGTTGTGGTGACAGAAATGAGGACAGTGGTTACCTCTGGAGGTGAGGGAGGGAGATGTCTGGAACAGGGCATAAGGGAACTTTTGGTGTGATGGAAATGTTTAATATTATGATTATGACAATTAGAATGTATGTTCTTATCACCACTCATTAAAATCTGAGTATTTTATTGTATATAAATTTTCCCTTAATAGAAGAACCAGGAGGTTGTTCCTCCCAGCTGGGTTGCATTCACTGATTAAAGCAAAAAAACACCTTTAAAGAATATGTTTAACTTTCCCCCATATCTTTCCTCCTAAGTGGAAATGATCTTTTGAATAAAGAGCTTGATTCTAGAAGCCTTGTTTGATATTTTTAGCTTGATTGAGAGCTAATCAAATAAAAATCAGTGTTTATAGGGCTTCAGAAATTGTTTCCTTGGGATTGTGCTTCCCAAGTAACAATTTAACATGATTGAAAATATAAATTTATGTTATGAAAACTGTAACAGATATTTTCTTTTAAATATCTGTCTGTCTATATGTGAATGGGGATGAGCAGTGTATAATTCACTCTATTTATACTAAAATTTATGAAAAACTCATGGTAAATTGTTTTGCAACATGTTCTATTTTCTCTCCTTTGATATGAATTTGGCTGATAGAAAGTCGACTTGGTCTTTAAACTGATATTAAGCTCCTTTCCAGGATGACGTTTGGTTTTGAGAATCCAAAGTTATAAATTCTTTCTTCTTCCAACAGTGTGAATTTTTTAATGCAAAATGCTGTTGACCTCTGTTTGCATCATTTGTAGGTCAGAAGACCTAGTTCCTTTCTCTTTCTGATCAAATGCTAACATTAGATTGTAAAAAAACTGTTATAACCGATTTTGAGAGATTGTTGATTTATTTATAAAGCAATGCACAGGAATAAAAAACCAAGAGCCACCAAAATGGCCAATAGTATTACAATTTTATCTTTGAGATATTTCATTTCCAAGCAGGTTTATAATTCTTTTTAGATATCCAGCTGGCAATGAGAGAAAGAATATGGCGGGTGAGATGTTGTTTTAAAAGCTGATTTAAAGATATCACTTCGGAGGCAAAAGAAGGAAAAATAAACATGGTAGCAGGATTGTTAGACTCCTGCCTCCCATATCACATTTGAAAGCAAAGTTCATACGGGTAAAAAACCACAAATACAGTTAGCCCTCTACAACTGTGGGTTTCACATTTGTAGATCCAACTAACTTTGGATCAAAAATATTTGGGAAAAAATATGTCTGTCCTGAACATATGAAGACTTTTTTTCCTCATCATTATTCCCTAAATAATACAGTATAGCAACTATTTGCATAGCATTTACATTGCATTAGGTATTATAAGTAATCTAGAGATGCATTAAAGTACACAGGAGGATATGTGTAGGTTATATGCAAATACTATGCCATTTTACATAAGAGATTTGAGCATCCATGGATTTTGGCATCCTGGGGTGGTCCTAGAGCCAATCCCTCACAGATACCAAGGGATAACTGTTGTCTATTTCCAGCAATTGCTGTCTGGAGAACTCTCCCAGTATAGAGTACTTAAAATGCTGGATGAAATACAAAAAGCATCTTTCTTTTTAAAGGCATGGCAATGTTGTCAGGAAAGGAAGGGAAATGATCAAAAACAAGGAGAAAGCTCCATTGCAAGAAAATTCCAGCTGAAGTTAGTGCTTGTCTGGTGACATCTGCCAATCCTTGGTGACCAAACAAGTACAGAGGACAGGAGTTGAAATTTGAGCCCTAAAGGGTAAGGAGACTGGATTGGAACCCCATCCTCCTCCACAAAGCTGAGATTTCCTAAAGATAAACCAGAAAACTGAGGGAACTAGAAAAATTAGATCCAACAAAAAGAGAGTGAAGACAGCTGATGCCTGATAACTGTATGCTTTAAAAAAAAGAATCTTCAAGCCTAAAGTGCAATTAAAGTGATTCTGAGTTTGCAGTGCCCCAAACTGCCTGGTGAGATCACAGATTTTCCATGGAGGAACACATTTTTCACCCAGGCCTTAATTCCCACAGATCAATTTCCAAAGAATATGAATTCACACACACCATAAGAAAGTCTTCAAACACAGGAGGTAATAAGCACTACGCGTGTGAAAATCAACAGAAACAATACACAGCAGAATCAGACCTGTAGGTAGGATAGCTACTAGAACTACCAGACATAGGATACAAAATAAGTACTTAACTATGCTTAATGTACTACAAAAGACATAAAAAGCTGACAAAGGAGCAACAGAACATCAAGAGGGATTAGGTGGAATTGAAAAGAAACTATGTAGAACTTCTGGAAATTAAAACTAAATGGAAAAAAAATAGAGAGCTTAAAGCATAGTTTATACAAGGGTGAAAAGAGAAGATATATCTGGGAAATTACAGACAGGACATGATGGTGCATGCCTGTAATCCCAGACAGGAGGCTGAGGCAGGAGGATGGCAAGTTCAAGTCTCATCAACTTAGTGAGATCTTGTCTCAAAATAAAAAATAAAAAGGACTGGGGATATTGCTCAGTGCTAATATGCACAAGGCCATGGGTTTAATTCTCAGTATGGCCAGAATAGGCAAAGATAGTGAAAATATGAAAGGTTAAGAAACATGGAGAAGCAAATAAGATCTAACATAAAACCAATAGAAGTTCTAGAAGTAATAGGAGCTGTGTAATACTCAGAAATTATAGCTGAGATTTTCCAAAATAGAAGAAAGAGGCCATTGGTCAGTATCAGATTAAGAAAAATCAAACAATTCTCAAACAGGATAAATAAAAAACCTGCACATATGTTAGGGAATTCACAGATCATCAAAGATCAAGAAAAGAGAGAAAAGACAGATTATTGCAAGGAGACACTGATTTGACTGAAGCTGGATTTCATTAGTCAGATGGAAGTTAAAAGATGGGAGAATATTATCCACACAGTGCTGGGAAGAATAGCTGTGGTTCAGTTGCAAGCTCCTAAATGAGGGCAAAGCAAAGGCACTTCTGGGCAAATGAAAACAGTATTTTAGTTTTAATTTTGTAAAGAAACTGCTAAAGGTTAAATGTATGAAATATTAATCTTCAGTAGTCATTAGGGAGACACAAATTGAAGCCACAATGATACATCTATACACCCACTGGGATGGCTAAAATTAAAGAAGACTGACAATATCCAGTGTTTATGAGAAAGTGGAGCAACTGGAACTTTCACGCTGATGGAAAGTGTAAAGTGATACAATCACTTGGGAGAACCATTTGGCATTTTCTTAAGAAAATATCCTATACAATCCAGCCATTCCACCAAAAAGAGAAGCAGATTCGAGCAGTTTTGTTTGTAATAGCAAAGAAACAAAATAAACAAACAAAAACTGAAAACAACTCAAAAGTCCATCAATAGGTGACTGGATAAATAAATTGTGTATAGTCATGTGATGTAAATATTATCTAGCAATAAAAAGGAATAGAGGGGCTGGGGTTGTGGCTCAGCGGTAGAGTGCTCACCTAGCACGTGCGAGGCCCTGGGTTCGATCTTCAGCACTACATAAAAATAAATAAATAAAATAAAGGTGTTGTGTCCAACTACAACTAAAAAATAAAAAGGCAATGAATTATTGATTCACACAAAATGAATGCACCTCAAAATAAGTATGCCGGATGAAGCCAAATTAAAAAAAAATACATTCTGTATCATATAATCTGAATGATTATATAATAATTCTACTAGAAGATGCAAATAATCTTCGGTTTTAGGAAAGTAGACCTGTGGGTTCCTGAAGAGAAGATGGGAACAGGGATGGGGAAGAAGTGATTACTAAGGGAAACAAGGAAACTTTTTTAGATGATGGATATATTCATTAATCTTGATTGTGGTAATAATAATATCAGAACTTATCAAATTATACCCTTGGTATATAGTTTATTGTTTATCAATTATACTTTAACAAAATTATAAAAACAGAAAGATAATGGGGAGGGGGAGGGAAGGGAAAATAAAAGAAAAAAAGAAAAGAAAGCAGAGTGAATTCAGTAGGGTGATGGAGCCCATCAATGTGAGCATCTCTTCTCCCCTTCACATTCAGTGGTATTACATTGACAGCTTGAAATAAGCCTTCAGTGGAATATATTTACACCACAAGAATTGGCTACAATTCAGAGCTAACCCAGAGAGCCATTTTTTGCACGTGACTGCATGTACATCAGACAGAAGGAGATCAATCCCAGAAGCAGCATCTTAAATGAAAGAAAAAATTCTGAACCCAGAACATGAAAAACATATGAATAATTCTAAAAATGAAACTATAATATTGGTTAATGTCAAATTTGTGATATTTAAAACATTGAGATGGATATAACACACAAGACAAAGTGGCATATATGGGGCTGGGGTTGCGGCTCGGCGGTAGAGTGCTCGCCTAGCATGTGCGAGAGATACCTTAAAATTAAATAAAAATAAAAATAAAATAAAGGTATTGCATCCAACTACAACTAAAAATAAATATTAAAAAATGTAGCGGGGGCTGGGGATATGGCTCAAGCAGTAGCGCACTCGTCTGGCATGCATGCGGCCCGGGTTCGATCCTCAGCACCACATACAAACAAAGATGTTGTGACTGCCGAAAAAACTAAAAAGTAAATATTAAAATTCTCTCTCTCTCTCTAAAAAAAAAAAAAAAAAATGTAGCGGGCTGGGGCTGTGGCTCAGCGGTAGCGCACTTGCCTGGCATGTGTGAGGCCCTGGTTCGGTTCTCAGCATCACATATGAATAAATAAAATAAATAAATAAAGGTCTATCAACAACTAAAAAAAAAAAAAAGTTTTTAAAAAAATGTAGCATATATGATGAAGTAGGGCAACTGAAGTTAAAACATCTTGAGGTCCATGAATTGATTGGGAGGAGGATTTAGATATGACTTTAGATGGGGGTGCTTTACCACTGAACTACATCCCCAGCCTATATATATTTTTAGTTGTAGATGGACACAATATCTTCATTTTTATTTATTTTTTTTAATGTGGTGCTGAGGATGGAACCCATGCATGCGAGGCAAGTGCTCTACCACGGAGCCTCAATGTCCGCCCCATTTTTAGTTTATTTTTTAAAATATTTTTTTAGGGGCTGGGGATGTGGCTCAAGCGGTAGCAAGGTCGCCTGGCATGCGTGCGGCCCAGGTTTGATCCTCAGCACCACATACAAACAAAGATGTTGTGTCCGCCGAAAACTAAAAGAAAATAAATATTAAAATTCTCTAAAAAAAAAAATTAAAAAAATTTTTTTTTTAGTTGGAGAGGGACACAATACCTTTATTTTATTTATTTATTTTTATATGGTGCCAGAGATCGAACCCAGTGCCTCATGCATGCTAGGCAAGTGCTCTACCACTGAGCCACAACCCCGACCCCTTTATTTTTTATTTTGAGACAGGGTCTCACTAAGTTGCTTATGCCTAGCTAAGTCACTAAAGCTGGCCTTAAACTTATAATACTCCTGCCCAGTATCTTGAGTCTCTGATTACAGGCATGCACCATTGTGCTCAGCTGACTTTAGGTTCTTTAAAATTAAATATGAATGCTAAAATGTTTACCATAATAACTAAAAGTATATAATTCAAGTGTATAGTTTCAAAACTAGTAGAGGAAAAAATGCAATGAGAGAAAAATTTTAACTAAATCCAAAATGAGGCAAAAAGTGCTGTGATGGAGCCATCTTTTACTTGCTCCTGAAAGAAAAAAAAAATTAAACCCTTGTTAAATTTTTAGGAATTTTGTGAACCAGTTGTTACATAGCCACCATTGGAAATTAAAAGAGATACCTTAAAATTAAATAAATCAAATATATTAAAAGCAATGGTAATAAATACTCAAAACTTACCACTTCATAATTTCTTAAGTATTATCTGGGCTCTTGAGGTTATTTACATTGTCAGGTGGGAATACTTTATAATGGTGTGCTACTGCTCAGTCTTTCCAAACTGCCTGTTCAGTAGTGTTACATTGGTAGTTTGTAATGCACCATAATGGGAGTAATTTTGCAAACACTACAAATCAGGGTCTGACTTACTATTTTGTTCATTATTTAGGCACAAGGAGATGATGGGAAAAATATTAATAAGGAAGGGTCTCTCTAAGCTGTGGAGGCTGGCCTCAAACTTGTGATCCTCCTGTCTCAGTCACCTGCATTGTTGAGACCACGCCGTGCACCATAGCACCTGAATCCATTTGTAAATATGTTTAGTCATTCATTTCTATCAGGATGGGCTCATGAATATTTATTTTTATTTGGGTTATAATCCAATACCATTTTTCTTATATTTTTGCTCAAGCTTTTCTAACCTTAGCATTTAAGAGCTCTTTCATTTGATTCCTGTGTCCTTTTGATATACCCTCATCACTTTTTAAGCACATTTAAAAAACAAAATTTTAATTGTAGTTGGACACAATACCTTAATTTTATTTATTTATTTTCATGTGGTGCTGAGTATCCAACCCAGGGCCTCACAGATGCTAGGCGAGGGCTCTACCACTGAGCCACAACCCCAGCCCTAAGCACATCTTTACTTTATAGCTCTACAAGATAATCAGACTCATCTTTAGTCATCTATTTCTCTATAGAAACTTGATTTCTTTTACTGGAGAAAGGCATTGATCTGGGTGCTAAGTGTGCTTTGTCTGTCATTTCTTCTAGGTCCCCTTAGCTGAGAGAGTAAGGAAACGTGTATACACTAACCTGTGTGAATATATATAAATGTGTGTGCTTATGTGTGTGTGTATGATATATGTAAACATATGTATTTTTATTTGTAACTGTGTGTATCGTTATCACTAAATGAGTAAGAAGAGGTTGTAAAACTGACAAGATGGGGCTGGGGATGTGGCTCAAGCGGTAGCGCGCTCGCCTGGCATGCGTGAGGCCCGGGTTCGATCCTCAGCACCACATACCAACAAAGATGTTGTGTCCGCCGATAGCTAAAAAATAAAAATAAATATTAAAAAAAAAACTGACAAGATGATGGAAGAAAAAAATAGAATTATAGCCAGACGTGGTAGCGCACACCTGCAATCCCAGAGGCTCAGGGGGCTGAGACAGGAGACTCACAAGTTTGAAGCCAGCAACAGTAATTTAGCATGGCCCTAAACAACTTAATGAGACCCTGTCTCAAAATAAAAAATAAAAAGGGCTGAGGATGTGGCTTAGTGGTTAAGCACCCCTAGGTGAAAAAAAAATCATAAAAATAATTGGTCCCAAAGAAGGCAAGGACAGAGAGATAAAGGAATAAAAACTAGGTAAAACAAATAGAAAAACAAAGAGCAAGATGGTAGACTTAAATGTAGGGAGTCAGAAAAAATTTAGGGCGACAGTTGCCCCTCCACATTCACTGTCTGCCCTTGCTCCTTGCAGCTAAGGGTGCTAGCCTGCAAGGACTGTGCCAATAGGTTCCTTGCCTCTGGCTTCTTGTTGAGTTCAGCAATGCAGATCCCCAGAGGGAGATCTTCCTTAGAGGTCTACGTGGGCTGGCTGTGTCCTCTGACCAACAGTTGTTCTTTCTCTCCAATTGTCCCACTGTACAGAAATTTCATTTTGGATTCAAGAAACCATCTAATTTCTTCATTCTTTCAGTAATTCTGTGGTTATTAGTTCTGGATCATGACTTTATCCAATGTGGGTCTCCTCTATCTGTCCAGGTCTTCATAAATAGTGCCTGCATAAAATCCTTCTTGAATTATATTAATTTCAATGTACCATCTGTTTCCTATTTGAACTTGGAATGATATCGTAATTATGGAATCAGGAAATAATCCCTTGAAATGGGATTCTGGAATTCAGAAGTTCATAATGTGAGGAACACAGTGATAATCTTGCTGGGAATGAGTTAGGAAATGGGCAATCCATGGCACGAGTGACATCACTGTTGCTCAGATTATCCATGGTGGGAGCATGTGATGAAATGCAGGTGAAGAGCAAGACATTACAAGATCAGGTGGCTTTGGAACTTACTTGCTATGGCAACAACAGTGATTATAGAACAACAAAACCAAATGGATTCTTTTTACCATCCTAAAAGGTTTATATAGGGGAAAAGAAAAAATAAAAGCTATGAAAATACAATTAAAAAGACAATGGAAAACCAGAACACCATGGTGGCATTGAAGGAGGCCCTTATTTCCAGTAATTGCAAAGTAAACATGCTAAGAAACAAGACCAGGGCCTGATTTTAGGGCTATAAATTTGCAGCACCAATTAAATGCTTAACACCAACAAATCTCTTAGGCTGAGACAAGGCTATTGGGAGAAGTGAGAATCTAAGCTATAGGAAGGGGATACATGATACCTCCAGAAATGATGAGATGGGGCTGAGAACTTTGAACCTCATACTTCTCTGAACTTCTTATTCTGATGGAATTCTCTCTCTCCTCTTCATATAGAGTCTTAGAATATTTGTACCCAGGGAAGTTGGCTCACAAGCTGAGGTTAATGCTCCTCAGATCCTATCTGCTTTGCTCTGATCACTCTCAGGCTCCAGAAGGAGATGGGTGATAGACTTAAGGAATTCTAAATCCCTGACAAGGTGCATAGTCAAGAATCTAGGGAAAATGAGTCGACGAGTAGATTACAGGGTATTAGACAGGTATTCTCCCAATGTGGTCCCTGGACCAACAGTATCAGTATCACCTGAAAACTTAGATATATACAATTCAAACTTGTGGAGTTGGGCCCAGGAATTTGGGGTTTCCTAAGTCCTTCAAGTGATTTTGAGAACCACAGACGTAATAGATCCATGGTTTTCCCCTTTTCCTGAGTCTTCAGAAACTTCCTATATAGCATTGCTTCTGACAGCTGTGATCCCAGATGAGAAGCACTGGCATTACCTAAGATCTTGTTAGAAAATGCAGAATCTTGGACCCTGCCCCAGACTTACCAAGGCAGATTCTGCATTTAAAAAGATCCTTATGTGATTGACATGCATGTTGAAGCTAGAAAAGCCGTGTTCTGCTGCAGTGGTTCTCAAATTTCACCTTGTATTAGAATTGCCATACTTTGAGAACCACTGTACTGTGCAAACCTGCTCATCTCTGCCTAATGATAGCCCACAGGAAGGCCTGGAGGAATCCCTCACTAAGGCATTAAGAAATCCTTGAAGAGCTCTAGGGAGATTGTCATCATAGACTGGAGATGACAGTTGAGGATAATGCAAAGGAGTTGGGTTCTTTGATTTCAAAGGGAATAATGGGAAAAAGCAGCTAGGTGACTGACTGACTTGATGAGGTAAGCCCTGTGACAGTAAGCCACAGCTACAGAGTGGCAATCAGAGTGTTTCAATCTACATGGAATTGTGGCAAGGAATTCTAAAAATGAAACATTTGGGCGGCCTGCTATTTGATAAATATAGATGAAAAATGCTATGTTTCTTGGTAGAGACTGGAGGTAGACTCATGGTCTCTTTTATCCAATTTCCAGATCTAAGTCAGTTCATAGACTCAGAGACCCTTAAACAAAGAAGAACCCACCAACAAGTCCACAGATGTACACTGTGTGTACAAAGCCTGCTCTGGAATGACCTGGAGCCGCTAATCAGGATACCTGTACCAGTGGAAGGGAAGTACTAGACTTTCCCAAGGTTAACAGATAATAGGTTCTGCACTCAATTCCATCAGGAAAAATGATCCTGGTTCCAATGAAAAGAAGTTCTCTTTCTTAGGTTGGTGATGAATCCCGATTGCCAGAGAAAATTGTGTTACGTTGCACAATAGAGGCACAAGCCCTGTTTTTAGGATTCTTAGTTCTCTCCTGCTCTAAGTCCTGGTCGGTGGAAAACTGACAGTTCAAAAATGTTAAAACTCCCAAAGACTCAGAGCCTTCAAGAATAAAAGTTTGGAACTGGGGGCATGGTGCATGCCAGTAATCCCAGCAACTCAGGAGGCTGAGGCAGGAAGATCTCAAGTTTGAGGCTAGCCTCTGCAATTTAGCTAGATCCTGTCTCAAAAAATACAAAAGGCTGGGAATGTTGCCCAGTGGTAGAATGCCCTTGGGTTTAATCCCCAGTACCACAAGAAAAGGAAGGAAGGAAGGAAGGAAGGAAGGAGGGAGGGAGGGAGGAAAGAAAGAAAAAAAAGAAAATTAGTAGTTTGCTTCATCCCATCAAGTACAGAATGCATCCAGACGAGGTGCTGGATGACAATGGGAGCCTGGATAGAATGGTGAAAGGCAGTGGTGATCACCTGTTTAGGCTTCTTTGCCAGCTGTAGAACTGGGGACTGTCAAAATCCGTGTTTCATGTTACTTTATGTTTACGCCCTGTGTTAGTTTCTAATGCTATCTAATGAGTTACCATAAGTTGAGAGGCTTAAAGCAATACCCACTTATTAGCACACGCTTTGCAGGTCAGAAGTCCAGGCATGGCGTAAGCAGCTGGGTTCTCTGCTCAGTTTCACAAGGCTAAAATCAAGGTGTGGGATGGGCTGCTGCATTCTGGACTTCACGATTCTCTTCCAAACTCATGTGGTTGAGCCTGGATTCAGTTCCCTGTAGCTAGAAGAGTGAGGCTCCCATTGCTTTGCTGGTTGTGAGCCAGGGGCTGCTCAGTTCCTAGAAGCCACCCACATTCCTTGACACAGGGGCCTCTCCATCTTCAAAGCCACCAATGAAGAATTCCTCATGTATCAAACTTTGAATTTCTTTCACCAGGCCGATTCTAAATCCTCTGAAGAAATCACCTGATTAGGGTAGTCTGACCCAGGGCAACCTCTCAGTAACTGATTTGGGAACTTTATTACATTGACAAAGTTGCTTCACAGAAATCCCTTGATTAGGGTTTTACTGAATAACAGGGAGAAGGTGTGCGTACTCCAGGAGACAGGGATTTGGAGAGGCTATCTTCAGGTTCCATCCATCCTACCTTTCCTCACTATTACCCAATTTATTATTCAAGGAACCAGTGGTTCTGCTTTAAGTTTCAGGAGAGATTATGCCAGGTTGAGATTGCTTGATAAAATGGTAGCCAATGGGCCTTTGTCTATCCCCTTTGATGAGGACACCACCTTAGCCAGAGGAAGGGTAAGCATTTACAGAGGGAGGAAAAGGGAGAACTGTGCCAGATATATTCTGTTTGTGCCTCCGGATCTCTTTTCTTCCTCTCTTGCTGCCCCAGTAGATGGATATACGTTGGTTACGTCACTGGGTTCTCTTGACCTTTGCCTCTGCTTGGTTTATCTAGTAGGGAGGCCTAGCAGGAGATTAGAGTGGGGAGAGTAAGGTCAGGG
The DNA here is from genome assembly GCF_047511675.1 of Marmota flaviventris. Taxonomy (NCBI): domain Eukaryota; kingdom Metazoa; phylum Chordata; class Mammalia; order Rodentia; family Sciuridae; genus Marmota; species Marmota flaviventris. Next base: position 33,313,404 of record NC_092507.1, on the reverse strand, counting down.
CATTTGTTTCTAAGGCTTCCTCCCTGTAATCTTACCTCAGGCTCCCTGTGTTCTTCAGTTCAGGGCCCTTCCTCCTCTTAGGGCAGCCATTCCTACCTGGCCCTCTCCCCCTGGTTTCAGCCCCCCATCTCAGCCTTCACCCTTTTGGGCCTCAGAGGTCTTCGGTTGCTGTAGGATCTCACATATCTCCACTACATCCTGCCCACACCTTCACCAAGAGCCCCATTATTAAATCTCCTGAATTATCCTAATTTGAATGTGCCATCTGTTTTCTGTTTGGATTCTGACTGATACAAGACAGGCACAGGAGTGCGGCAGATGGAGATACAAATATTACTTTTATTACCATCAAGACTGATACTGGACAATATGGCTTCGGTCTGCTAGGCAAGCATGTTTGCTAATATGTGACCTCGCAGGTCGGCCCTGCGAGGGTTGCCCCTGTGAAGCCCACAGGCAGGAAGGGACAGAGCAGGATGTGTGATTTTTTTTTTTTTTTTTTTTTTAATGAAGAGGGAGGACATAACTGAGCCGAGCATTTCAACCGCTTTCTGCTGAAGTCACCAGCCAGTTGAGTCAGTCCCCAGCCCCAGGGGAAAACCGAGAAGTTGGGGGCAAGAGGCAGGAGACTTATTTTGAAAGGGCTCCTTTTACAAGGGATTGTGAAGCTGGACAACATTTTGAATAGCGAATAACACTTTTAAAAAGTTAAACAAACCAACAAATAAAAATAAAAACAACAACAACAAAAACAAACCCTGGGCACAGAAGCACATGCCTGTAGTCTAGCACTTGGAGGCCAAAGCAGGAGGATAACTTGAGCCCAGGAGTTCAAGACCAACCTGGACAACATAGCAGTGCCCTATCTCAAAAATTAAAAAAGATCAGCCTATAAGCAAAAACAGCCAAATATTAAATATTCATGAGTCTCATAAAGAACACCTATAGGGCTGGGGCTATAGCTCAGTGGTAGAGCACTTGCCTAGCACGTGTGAGGCACTGGGTTCAATCTTTGGCACCACATAAAAATAATAAATAAATGAAATAAAGGTATTGTGTTCATTTACAACTAAAACCATGTAACACATGGGCTGGGATGCTGGCTCAGTGGTAGAGTGCTTGCCTTGCATGTGTGAGGCACTGGGTTCAATCCTCAGCACCTAAAACAGAGTAAATAAATAAAAGTATAAAAAAAAAGAACACCTACAGATTGCTTGATGAAAACATTAATAATCTCCTTGTAAAGTGGACAATGACTACTAATAAGTATTTCATATAAAAGGATTTTTTTGTAGTGCTGGATATTGAACCCAATGCCTGGTACATGCCAGGCAAACACTCTACCATTGAGCTATACCCCAACCCTGAAAATAAAATATTAATGGCCAATAAACATTTGGAAAATGGAGGTGTTCAACTTTAGTCATAATAAAGTGCTTGATTTTTAAAAATGGTTTCTCCTTTAGATTGTCAAAAATTTTATTTTATTATTTTTGGATCTGGGGATTAAAATATATCCTCAGACCTTCTTGTTGTTTATTTAGAGACAGGGTTTCCCTAAGTTGTTGAGGCTGACCTCAAACTTGTAATCCTCCAGCCTCAGCCTCCCAAATCGCTGGTATTACAGGCCAGAACCAGCACACCCAGCTAGATTGGCAAAAATTTTAAAGACATATTATCTAATATTGAAGATGTAGAGAATTAGGCACTCTTAAATGCTTTTAGTAGGAATGTAAACTGAAGATGTGCTCATCCTTTGACCCAGCAAGTCTGCTTCTAGGGATCTTTACTGAAGAAATATTTGTATTTGTATGCAGAAAAAGCATAGACAAGGATGTTTATTTTTGTAATAGTGAATATTTGGAAGAAATCTTGTTATTCATCAATAGGAGAATAATAAAATCTTCCAATTTTGGAATAAAATGCAGTTAAATACTGGCCAAAGGGAGAGAGAATAATAAGCTAGATTGATTTTATAGACATTTTAAAAATAAGAAAATACTTTCTATATATTGCTAAGTGGAAAAAACAAGTTGCAAATATATATATGTAATACCATGAATAGTATCCCTGTGTATAAAAAATAAACATGGGAAGGATAGGATTCTGTAGTCAAGGTTACTGAGATTTTTTCAAAATTGTAAACTTAAAAACTTAAAAAAATTACAACTGTGCCCTTTAATCCATGCATACATGGGTTGTATTACTAAGTTTAAAGTTTGCATGTGGGTGGGTATTCAATTAGTTAACATTCCACCAGACGGCCAAGAGACTTTATTTGTTACTAAGCATGCATATGTAAGAGGGGGGATGAGAAGGGTGTTTGGATGTGATCCAACCCCCAGTAATAGCTTAGACAGTAAGGGTAAAGGGCCAGTTATGGTAACTTCCTTTTAAAGATAAAGGTGTGTAACATGAACAGCAAATATTATTATATTCTTCCAAGAATATGGATGATTGCTCATACAAGCACAAGTTTTATAAAGTGATTCAGTGCTGTTTTGTATAATGACGTTATTATTCAATGTACTGTGTGTGAAAGATCAATGTTTTTAAATGTGCTGACATTTTAGTTCTAGAGCCCTAATGTACATGTACCATGCATATTCTAGTATGAATGCCTGGAAACAACGAATATCTGTGAAAGCAAAATTTAGTTTCCTTTTGACATGCTTACAAGCTGTGATGAATCCATGTGATATGAACTATTACTGGTAAAATGAAGTAAAGTAGGAAAGTTAAATTCTAAAGTCTTAGAAATACAGGCTTAATGGCTCAAAAAATAATAGAGTGACACTTGAATGTTGATATTCTTAAATCTAGGCAGCTATAACTGAACACATGGTTGGGTGTGAAAATATATAGCATGATATATGGATTCTGATTTGAGCATAATGATCAGAAGACTAGCAGCTCAAATAAGAAAGTTAAAGAGAAATGAAGATGATCTTGTAGAGAGCAAGATAGGAAAGAGTTTAATGAAGAGTGGGCGAACTAAAAAACATCAGCATAATTTCATGACATTGAAAGACAAAGATTCCCTCTTAGATATTGAAATCTCTTAAATTACTATGGGATCACTCAGCCTATCACTACAAATTATATGAAATTATATAAATTCACCAAATGATATAAATATATAGCTCCAGCACCCTAAGTTTTCAGGCTTTAAATTGCTTTTTACCAAGAGAACCAGGTATTTCCTGAAATGGTACAATGCTGTCTACTGGGATGGGAAAAGTAAGTTAGTCCTGAGACATCTTGATTTTGCAAAGAGTTAAGATGAAGCAAGAAATCCAACCTGGTTGATTCCCTTATGGAGGTTCAAGTGCTGCCCAGAATACCTCTTTCAGTTTTTCTTTGCTACTTCTCTCTACCTTAGCTTTATCCTCCTGAATGTGCTGAATGTGCCCAGGAGTATAATTCTACTAGGAAGGAGAACAAAGGAAATAGATGTTGAATAGGCAACCTACAACGTCTGTAACAAGTACAACGGTTGGTCCAGTTTGACTCAGGTGCCCACTAACTGACCAACCACTGTGGTTTGGAAATCAGAATCATATAAGAAATTGGCAACACCTGTTTACATCTTAAAGCAAGGAAGCTTTGAAAGTGCTATACAGTTGTTCCCCTAAACAACAGGACTGTTCCCAGAAAAAGATAGAGGTCCTCTATTAAGGATCTATTAGCTATTGTTATCTATTGCCACTAACAAATTATCCAAAATTCAGTGGCTTAAAATAACAAATGTTTACTATCAAAGAGTTTCTGTGGATCAGGAAACCAGGTGTGGTTTAGTTTGATGTCTGACTCAAGGTCTCTCACAAGCCTGCAATCAAGGTTTTGGCCAGAGTACAGTCATTTTTTAAGGTTCAGTTGTAGGGAGGATCTGCTTCTAAACTCATTCATGTGGCTATGGCCTTGGATCCTTGACAGCTTGGTCAGTGTATCAGCTTGGGTTTGCTCTCGTTTGGATCTTAAGTTTCCTCCAAAGGCCTATGTAGAAAAGACTTATTCTCCAGCTTGGTGGGATTGGGAGGTAGTAGAACCTTAATGGGGCCTAGAGGGAGGTATTCCGATCATCAGAGGGTGGGAATGTGCTCTGGAAGGGAATTGTGCAATTCCAGCCCCTTTCTCTCTTTCACTTCCCAACCATGAGGTGAATGGTTTTGGTTTACCATGTGCTCCTGCCAAAGGCCCAAAGCAACAGGGCTAATCAATCATGGACTGAAGGCTCTGAAGTCATGAGCCCAAATAAACCTTTTCTCTTTAGAAGTTGGTTATCTCAGGTATTTGTTATAGTCATGGGAAACTCACATAGGCTGCTGTACCAAAATACCATAGACTGAGTGGCTTAATCAACAAGCGTTTACTTCTTATAGTCCATGGAGGCTGGGAAGTCAGAGATCAAGCTCTCCTGGTGTGCAGACAGTTGCCTCTTCACTGTGTCCTTATATATAGAAAGAGGGAGAGAGCTCTGGTCTCTTTTTCTCTTCTTACAAGGACAATAATACCATCAAGAGACCCTGCACTCATGATCTCATCTAAACCTAATTATCTCCCAAAAGCTCCAGTTCTAAATATCATCACATTGGAGATTAGAATTTCAATTATGCATTTTTGTGTGTGTATGGGACAAATTTGATCAAGAATAATTAACTACATCAGCTCCCCAATATATAGTTTTTTTCATAGGGCATCACAATATGGTATCTGTTTTTCTCAGAGCAGGTAAGTGAAGGAGAGAGTGTACCCCAGACACAAGCCACAGCCTTTTTGTAACCTAATCTCTGAAGTAACATCATACTACTTTTGTCCTCTTCTCTTTGTTACTAGTGGGGCACACATTCAAGGGGAGAGGAGTACCCAGGGGTATGAGTACTGGGAGATAGAGATGATTGGAGTCCATTTTACAGGCTGTCTACTATCCGGGTTCTGAGCAGATAACACAATAAAAGACCACTCTGCTAAGCAGAGGCCATCTAAAAAGCAGTGATCATGATCCAAACTATACATATAAACCATACAAACAAGCGGGATCTGTAGATAAACTTCAAGATTATGATGATACCACAATGAGAATGTTAATATGAAATGTGCTAACAGGTGACAATGATGTGCACAGGTTTTAAATTTGTTTTTATTGAATATGAATCCAACATGTAAAGACAGTATCTATAAAACATTTGTAAGCTATAAAGAAGAGTGATAAAATGAACATGACTGTACCACACAGTATAAGAGAAGGGATGACAAGGACTTTCAAGGCCTCCAAGGCCTTCCCATTCCTTCCCCCTGAAGAAGTCATCTTTACGCTGAATTTTGTGATCATTATTCACTTTACCTTCATCATTTTACCACAGATGTTTGTATTCCTACTCAAGATATTCTTTGATTTTCCCTGCCTTTGGCTTTATAGAAATGGAATCGTACTGTATGTATTTCTTTCAAAAGATTTTGTTTCTGAGATTTATCCATTTGATGCCTTTGCATTGGTGTTTTCAACTTGACCCAAACTTCACTAAGTTCTTCATATATTGCTCTAGTACAAGAGCAAACTCACATTTATCACTTGAGCCCCCAACTTTCTCTTCACTTTTCTTTTTTTTTTCCCTTTTTTTAGGGGTGGTACTGGGGGCTGAACCCAGCGGTGTTCTGCCATCCCCAGTTTTTTTTTTTTTTTAAATTTTGAGATAGAGTCTTGCTAAGTTTTAGGACCTCTCTAAGTTGCTGAGGCTGGCTTTGAGCTTGTAATCCTCCTGCCTCTCTCAGCCTCTTGAGTTGCTGGGATTGCAGTGCACATGAGCACCCAGTTCTGTTCACTTCTTTATACAAAACTGTTTGACTTTACTACAACTCATCTATATATGTCTTGATGGACATTTGTGTTAGTTTCATCTTTTTGCTACATAAATAGTGCTAGTATCAACATCACAGTGCTTGTTCCTGGCACCCTTGTGTAAAAATTTTCTCAGAGAATACACCTGGAAAAGGAATTTTTGGATCAAATACATATAAGCTTTATGAAATAATGTCAAATTGTTTCCAAAGTGGTTGTCGTGATTTCATTCTTATCAACTGTGAGTAAACATTCCAGTTGTCCCAAATCCTATCCAATATTTGATACTTTTATTTTTGCCAGTCTGGAAGTCATCATATGGAATTTCACTGACATTTCAATTTATATTTCACACATGAATTGTAATATATTTTACTGCATTGGTAAGTGCTATCCAGTGATCAAATGAGACTCTGAACTCTATACTCGAGTTTTGGCCAATTTACAGGTTGTTGTTACCTTAACTGAACATCAACCCTGTGCAAATTCTTTGGTGAAATGCAAAGAATCAAGACTTGTATTTAGTATGATGTCTATGTTACAGAATGGTATAAGGTAGAGACAATCAAATGGTGAATAAAGCAAATAATTTTTAGGCTGGGGATGGTGATGTAGTTCAGTGCTAGAGCATGAGGCTCTTGGTTCAAGTTCTAGCACACGTATGTGTATGTACACACAAATATACATGCACAAAAAAGAAAGAAATTAAAACAATTTTCATGGACATTGTATTCCTTATATATTTGTTTTAGAATATTATGTGAAGATGTTGTAAAGTAATTAAGAGGAAAAGTGAGTCATGTATGTCTAGTTTATGCAACATCTCTGCTGTCCTAAAGGGTATTCAAGGAAAAGGGGGTGGGCCATTTTGGGTTGGACACATTTTATTCCTGATTCAGAGTCCAAGAGATGATGGTGCTATGAAGGTCTTCTGTAGAATTTGCATACTCAGGTATTTACAGTGAAGTGTTAATAAAGGAATTACTCCCCTTCAATGTCATTCTGGATTGTCAACTTTGGATTATGAACCTGCTGATGTGGGGATTCATTAAAATGATAAACTTAGTGAAGTCACATCCTGATTGGACTTTACCCAAGAAACACATTCCAGCATAAGCCAAAGGTCCAAGTATAAAGTTAGCTGCTAATGGGCAAGAAATCAGGTGATCAGGTTTAGCTGGTGACAGTCTGTCCTTGGTGGCAAAGCTGAAAAAAAAGGAACCTGCCAGTGATATTGGTCAAATCATATTGTTATATTATGTATTGTGTGCATGTATGAATATATAACAACAGATCTCATCAGTATGTACAACTATAATGCACCAATTTTAAAAAGTGAGGAAAAATACAAAAGAAATGGAACCTGACAAGTACTTGGATTAACGACAGGATGAGACTGGACCCTAGGTGTTTGAGTGGGCTGGCTTGGGATCCCGTAGAGAGCAGTGACAAAACAAATAGTGGAAGCCAGGTACTGGGTGCACCTTGAACTTTTATCAACATTAGCACAGAAAACAAATCAAAATGACTTTACTCGTGGGTTGTTAGGAGTATAAGTTTACATGTTTGAAAAGCAATTTAGCACATCCATCAAGAACATATTCTTGTTTTTTGGCCATCTAAGTCTACCTGTAAGAGTGTGCCCAGTAGGTTATCATAGATGAAAGTGTATTCATTCAAATTATTTCAGAAAACACCAAAAGGGTAATTAGATGAGGGAACCCAGAAAACTGGGAACATCCTAACCTTGGGAATTGCACAGACCTAGGAGCAGGTGTGGGTTTGGGCTGCCCTGGAACAGCAGGGGATTCTCAGTGTGCTGCTTTTCCCCTTAGAACTGTTAGCCTCCTCTCTGCTCTATCTTTTCTCTACCATCTAACTCCTGCTTGTCCAGTTTTTACAACCCCAGTCAACTACTGGCAACATTACTTCTTAACTCTCAGTTTTTCCTTGTTTGAACTCTCCATAGGGGAATCTGATTGGCCAGATTACCTTTCCAAACTATTTAAGTAAGAGTTATTCCATCTGTCTGTGGATTGGTTGCTCTTGGATCAGGTGTCCCTCCCTTGGCCCAAATCAGCATGGCTAATATTAGGAGATAGCCAGCCCACAGCTGCTGACCAGTGGTGTGTCAGTTTCCCTTATAAAGGACAAAAACTGAGGACAAACACTGTGATGGACGTGCCTAGAAAAGGAATCTTTAAAAAAAGATGCAAAAATGGGGACCAAGAGGTTCATTAAAGTGCTGTTATAGCACCCACAATGTCTATCAATGGAGTAGCATGATATTTATGGGCTGTTTAGGTATGCAACAATGAGCAGCTTAATGAAATTACTGAAGACTATTGAAGAACACAGAAAATACCCACAAGATATTACAAAGGGCAAAAAGGCTATATAACTGCATATACAACATGATCAGAATTTTCTAAGAAAAATGCACATTTACTTTTTAATTTGTAAGGGATAGTTAAGGGGTTAGTGGTGTGATACCTGGTGGTATAATAGTTCTTTATTTGGTCATAACTTTCAAATCTTTAATTAGCAGATTTTTTTTTTTTTTAAAATAATGAGAGGGAGTACTAAGTATTAAAGCCCGCGTTCCTTCATTTTAACCTGGCCTGGGACGGCCCCTTCCCGGCTCCCAGTCCAGGGGGCGCGCGCGGCCTCTCGGCCTCCTTCTCTCCTCGCCCTTCCTCTTCTCCAGTGGAAAAAGGTCCTTTTCTGCATTGTCGCAGGTTCCAACACATTGCTTTTCTAACCACAGACCCACACCCGCGGATTCGCAAGGCCAGCCCAGGGAACGCTGGCGCCGCCCGCCGGCCTTCCGCCTTCCGGTGGCTAGCGGACACGGTCTGGCCTGTCGCTGCAGCATGGCTCCGCTACGCTTCTCCGCCAATCTGTCCTGGCTGTTCCCGGAACTCCCCGACCTCCCTGCGCGACTGCGGGCTGCGGGCAGCTCGGGCTTCGAGGCCGCCGAAGTGGCCTGGCCGTACGCGGAGCCGCCCGAGGCTCTGGCGCGCGCCGCGCGGGCAGCGGGGCTGCAGCTGGTATTGATCAACACGCCCCCGGGTGAGTCCCGGGGCCGAAGGCGACCGGAGCGGCGCGCGGCGTGGGAAGCACGGGGTCCCTGAGCTAGAACTGAGGCCCGTTTTCTCCGCAGGAGACCAGGAGAAGAGGGAAATGGGGCTGGGGGCCGTCCCCGGGAGACAGGCGGCCTTCCGAGAAGGGCTGGAGCAGGCTGTGCTGTACGCCAAGGCTCTGGGCTGTCCTAGGTATCCTGCTCTATCCCCCTCCCAAGACTGTAGAGTCAGGGTCAGAGAAGAGGTCGCCAGTTCTGAGACGCCGGGACTTAGGGGCCTGGGCCTACTGGCCCTCCTTCAGCCCTCTAGTTGGTTTTTTGTAAATTGTGTTTGTGTATTTTTCTCTGTTTGCCATGCATTCATGCACATCCGTGCCCCGATCCCATGCTGGGAGCTCAGTCTGACAGGGAGATAGCAACTTAAATATAGCCTGGGATCCAATGAAGGACAAGAAGGCTGTGGGAACAGGGGGGGCACCTAATCCTGACTGGGTTTAGAGAAAGTTGCTTACAGGTAGCTATAGAAAGGAAGTCCATAGGCAGCATGGAATGCCCAAGAAGGGCAAAGGTCAAAATCATTTTAAAATACTGAGAATCAAACATGTTTACAGGCTGAGGGGAAGGCCAAGGGAAAGGAGAAGTTGAAAGTACAGGAGTTAGGTGAAGACCTGAGGTTCCTGTGGCAGAATGATGGGTTGACCTTAAGATGGCATCTCGGAAAAGACTTGACCTTGGGCTGACACAGGAGTGCCTGAGGATGAGGGGATGCTTGAACCCCCCCACCAGGGTGGTATGGACCACAGACCTGGAGGGATGGGTGAGGGTCAGCATGATCAGAAGGCATCTGGGAGGAGGTGTACAGGGAACTAATAGCATGAAGCTTCTAGTCCCATTTTCCTTATAGGATCCACCTGATGGCTGGCAGAGTACCCCAGGGGGCTGACCGAGCAGCAGTCACGGGTGAGATGGAGACAGTTTTTCTGGAGAACCTAAGGTATGCAGCTGGAGTTTTGGCTCAGGTAAGTGGAAATATGCATTTACATGTGTGTAGGGAGAGGGGTGCACAGTGAGGAGAGATGAGGCACAAGGGTGAGCACCTGCCCAGGTCCGACTGACAGGTGTGCTGGCCAGTAGTTGATGGAGAACAAACTTGGGAAGGAGTCCTATTCAGAATCCAATATGGTGCTAGGAGAACCTCGTGGGACTGCTGGAGCCCATTAATACGCGTATCACTGACCCCCAGTACTTCCTGGATACACCCCAGCAGGGTAGGAATCCAGCCTTGTTCTTCCTCCCATTCCTTTTGATTCCTATGGTCTCCATGAGTCTAATGGCTCCCCTCCCTGGCTTCTTTCCCAGCGGCTGCCATCTTACAGAAGGTTGGAAGACCCAACCTCCAATTACAAATGGTGAGTGGGAGGAAGGGGGTGCTTCTGAGAGCCTGTTCTCCAAATATAGGAAAAATGGTGGGAGACACCTGAGAGGTCCAACTATATAGTATTCTCTTCTCCAGGATATATTCCACTGGCAGATCATGGATGGGAACCTGACGGGAAACATTCGGGAGTTCCTGCCTATCATTGGTGAGAGGGCTCCCTTCCTTTGCACCTTCTCCATCTGCAGGGCTGCTTCCTTTGCCTGTCCACCCCTGTCTCTGTCTCTTAGGCCTCAACAGGAACCTGGCCCCATGTCTTTCCACATCTGTCCCTAGGGCACGTACAGGTGGCACAGGTCCCTGGCCGAGGGGAGCCAGGGAGCCCTGGAGAGCTGCATTTCCCCTATCTGTTCCAGCTGCTGGAAGATGAAGGCTACCAAGGCTTTGTGGGCTGTGAGTATCGGCCTCAAGGTGAGGTTCCAGGTGTAGCCCTGGGGAAGAAGTCTCTAGAGGGACAGGTATTGGACAGGGGCTATTTTTCTCTTGGTAAATTGAGATGCCACTGCCTCCCTTTCCCTACAGGAGACACAGTAGAGGGTCTGAGTTGGCTACGTTCATACTGGGATAAGCGGGGCCACCCACGGGTTGTCCAGTGAGGTCCTGCACACTACTCACATGCCTCTCTGGGGCAATGAGTGAGTACCCCGAGTCATCGTCTTTGAATTAAAGACAACTTACTGAACATTTTCATATGTGTATGTTATGGGGTAGAGGACACACAGTGTCTAATGCTTCAGTCTCCCATTGAGAAGGGACATACAGCTCATGCTCAAATCTTCCAGTTGGTGCCAGAGTTGCTGTGGGAAAAGGAGAGATTTTGAGCCTTCCTCCTCACTTACAAGTGAGGAACCAGGGTCCAAGAGTAAAGGAGCTTGATGCTGGTCACATGTGCTTCAAAGGCAGAGTTCAGATAGGAACCAAGGTTTCATCTCAATAGCAATGTCCGGCAGTGATGTCCAAGTGTGAATGAAGACCAAAAGGCTAAGGGGGGCAGGTGGCTAACAGTGACCATAGTGGGAGGCAGGATTCTGGCAGAGCTTAAGGGGTGAGTGCTTATTACCTGCTGTGAAGAATTCCCAAGACTCTAACAGGTGGACAGGAAGGAGTTGTCCCCTTATAGAAGGTCTAAGGAGTCTGAGAGGGGATGGGTGCCTTAGGGAGTTGACCTTACCCCCTAGAGTCCTGGGCTGGTCAGCAGCTACAAGTGTTTGGGGAAGTAGTCCCTGCTGCCAGACTGCAGCAGTAAATCCCCAGAAGTATTCACAAAGCCTTTGGTGTCGCTCAGTGTGCAAGTTAGCCCTGGAGCCTGAGAGGGCTGATTAGTCATGCCTCAGGTGGGCAATCTTACAGATTCATGATTCAATGTACAGTGGCGTCCAGTGGTCCACTTCCTCAGAGAAGGCGGGTCCAGAGGGTGAAACAGGCTGTATTGATGACGGACTCTAAGTGGTGGTAGGTGGAGACCAGCTGGGCAGGGGGACTCTCGCTGTCCTGAGGCTGTACTGGGAAGGGCTCTCGGAAAACCACTGTCAGAGACTGTGGGGAACACGGTAAGGGTGAGAGAAGGCCACAGAAAAGGACAGGGAGAAGGGCTCAGGAAGAGTAGGCACCCCAACCTCAGTAGGCTCTGAGGTGATCATCAGGAGTACAGCCTCCCACTGGGCTGACACAAAGTCCCCGTTCTCACCGTCTTTCCCAAGTGGGAGTCCAGAAACACTAACACAAAACAGTCAGTGAACTTCTGATTCAGCACAACCTGTAGTGACAGATGATGTGAGACGGGGAGTGAGGTTTGTCTCACTGGGGGTGGGGTGCTGACCTCCTGCAGGGCATCCTGTGGAGATGGCAGGAAGAGGAAAGGCCTTCTACACCATGCCCAAGCCTAGCTGGACCTGTCTTTACGGAATCTCAGTCCACATGCTCAATGGCCTGCCAATCAGCCTGTCTCACCCTCCTCAAAATGATTCTAGAGGCCCCGCACAGAGCTTGGCACACTGAAGCCAACCAGCAAGGGAGAATTCACAATCCCTGGCATGATGTCTCCTCCATATTTCCTGTCCTGGGTCTCTTATCTCTGATCCCACCCTTGGAACTATCCTTTAATGTCCAGGTGCTCCCTAACACTTGGCTTTGGGATACAGCCCTGGGTGATTTCTCCTCCCTGCAAGGCTTCATACCACTTGTTCACATGGATGCTGCCTAGGTCTCTCTCCTGAGCGCAATCCCTGAACCACACACCTCTACACAGTGAAGGTCCTTGGCTCAACTTGGCCCAGGCTGAGCTCATTACCCTTTTCCCAAACCCACTTCTGCTTCAGCATTCCCAACACTGCAGGAGCACCCTAAATGCCCATACCCACCTATACCACTGCAGCCTTGTCCTGATGGACCTTGGTTTCTGGATGACACTCAAGACATGGCTACTCGCCACAAAGCACCATGTTGCGGGGCCCCTCACTAGGCTCTGATGCCTACTTTCTCACTTGCAGTCTTTTCTCGAATGTCTCGTCTCCTGAATCACAGCTCTCACTGGGCCCATCTGGTTAGTCTCTGTAATTTCCTAGGTACGTGCCCACCACAGTAGTGCTTTTCTCCCTACCTGTCCTTTACAGCTGTGCTTTCAGACTTTATCATGTACACATCACCTGGGGATACTGCTAAGATGCAGATTTGAGTGTGTGTGTGAGGGTGCCATCTGTTTTTCAGCAAACTCCCATGTGATGCTGACACTGCTTGATCTGAGGATCACACTTTGAGTAACCAGGTGTTAAAGCCCAGATTCCCTCTGGGACTCCAGACTCCAAGACCAATCACTGATGAATTTCTGAGAGCTCCTTGGGTTGCCAGTTCTAGAGCTTGGTCCTCAGAATTTCAAGCCCAGGTGTGTGTTCTTGGTGAGCCATTGAGGGCAAAGCTCTTAGTTAATTCTCTGCAAATCACATGCTGGGGATAAATGCTCAAGGGTTTTACATGTATCTGTGTAGTCATATTCCATCTAGGTCTTACTCTAGGGAAGAGCTTGTGCAGTCTGGCTAAGCTCCTTGAGGGGGACATACGTCATCTTTGATGAGGATTTCTGTTATGATTCTCCTTTTGGAGGAGGGTCAAGGGAACTTACCAGGTACTGAGTTCCTAAATCTGGGCTCTGGAAATGGCGACAGCTCTGGGGGAAACGGCTCAGGAGAACCTTGATCAGGCTCTGGTACCAGGAGACCGTCATGGACAGGAAGCAGTCCTGGGAGAGGGTCCACAGCTCTGAATACACTGTTCCTGTATCTCCTAAGACTCCTTTACCCTCTTACCCTGGCTGTCTTTGGAATTTCTGGAGTCCAGTCTCTTACCAGCTGGGGGTCAATGTCTCCAATAGATTTGGCATGGACTGCCTCTAGGAGCTCTTCCAGCTCTGCCAGGGCCAGGCGCCCCCCAAGCCTTAGCCGGTCAGGTCCTGGTGGCTCCAGCAAGAAGAGGCGCTTCCAGAGGGTGTCCCGACGGCAGTGCCCACCAGCCAGCCGGACCAGCTGAGCCAGCCGTGCCCGGGCCATGCCCACCTCTGCAGCCAGTGGTGGGAACAAAGGAGCTGGCCCAGGGACTAGGACAAGCCCTGAGGTTTCCCCAGGGCTACCAGCTGAGCTCCCAGGAGCCTCTGGCTCAGGGGGCAGTCTGGGTGGCTTCCGGAACCGGCGCATGTCAGCAGTGAGTCTGGGGAAGAGTTCTCGTTGGCTGGTGAGCACCACGAAGAACTGCAGCCTGGTTTGGGGAGGGCAGGAGAGTGGGGGGGTCACAGCAAGACACACACAGGGCAGGAGCAGGAGGCAGCTGGGAAAGGGGCATGTTCAAAGTGAGGGATCTGCTGACCGCAGAACATGCCGCTCAGCTTCTCCTTGCTCCTCAAAGGGTGCAGCACAGTGACAGACGAGCAGAGACACATCAAAGTCATCCTGGTGGCGAAGTCCCTCAGAGTCTAGGTAGGAGCCAGAGCTGTGCAGTGGGGGTGGGGAAGACATCAATGAGATGCTAATGAAACCAACCCCACCTTTATGCCCAAGAAAACATGGGTCTCCCTATTTGTGAGTGTGACCCCAACCTCAGCCACAACAGTGTGTTTCCAGTCTTACCTGTGCCATGCTGACACTAGGGCATATTCATTATGTTCTGGGCCCCCTGGCCGGGCCATACGTAGTGGCTTCATGTGGTAAGAGCTTGCATGATCAGCCACATAGTTGTACAGCTGGTGGGCAGCAATGAGTGGTGTGGGAAGCTCCAGTGTCCCTAAGGGGAAGGTCACAAAGACAGCAGACACTAAGCCTGGGACAGGTACTCTGATCTGGTGGGGTGGGGGTGGCAGTTGCTAGGGCTAACTGGCGAGTGGCTCTGCCTTCCTGGGGAGCTCTGAGTTTCTATGGAACATTGAGATAGGATGAAAAGAGACTCAGAACAGAGGGCAGGGTACACACGACATTGGGCCTAACTTTGATATGACAGACCCAGAATAGAAACGGGGACATAGGATGAATGATATGGGCAATTAACAATAGGGGACCACTTGCCCTGGCAGATGGTTCTACCAGCCCTGGAGACACCTTGTGGCCTGATCGTTTTGGGGTTCATTGGCTTGCTCTTGGGCACCAACCTTGGTAAATATGATTGCGGCCAAAGTGGGGTCCATCAGGGTGGTGGGCCAAGAAGTGTCGCAGGAAGGTGGTGAGGTGGTAGCCATGCCGCAGCACCAGGTGGGCACCCAGCACATGCTGGTGCACAAGGCGCAGGTGGAAGTCATAGCTGAAGGAGTGCACGTGCATCAGGTCTCGCACCTTGTCACACTCCTCTGTGAATAGCATGGACAGCTGGGGAGGCAGCAGCAGGGAACAAGCTATTAGCATGTGGCAGGACAGGCTGCCCAATTCATATTTCCCTCCTTCTGGAGAAGAGGAAGCTTGACAGATTTCCTCTGTTACTGTGGGCCTCGCAGAAATCCCTCTGCCAGAACAGCTTCTAGGGGAAACCCAGTACTGCTGTGGCTGGATGCAGTACTGGACTACCCAGGGTTACACTGGTAGGTGGTTCAGTCACAGCACCAGAATGCAGAATGACCACTGACGTAGCCAGGCTATGGCACCAGATCAATCACTGGGCCAGACTGCTCACTACATTCTTTGAGGCAGGATTTCCCTATGTTGCCAGGCTGGTCTTGAACTCCTAGGCTCAAATGATCCTCTTGCCCCAGTCCCCTGAGTAGCTGGGACTACACCTGATTTATTTTCATTTTTTGTTGTTATTGTTGGACCTTTATTTTTTTTGTATGTGGTGCTGAAGACTGAACACATGCTAAACAAGCACTTTAGCACTGAGCCACAATCCCAGCCCTTATTCTCAGTTTTTAATACCATATTATCACTCTAGAACCATTCTGAGAGGCTGGGTCTTTTTACTCAGTATCCTAGACCCCACCAGAGTCTAGCCTCCTCTACACTTTGTACCTGTGTGCCCT
The DNA here is from genome assembly GCF_047511675.1 of Marmota flaviventris. Lineage (NCBI taxonomy): Eukaryota > Metazoa > Chordata > Mammalia > Rodentia > Sciuridae > Marmota > Marmota flaviventris. The sequence continues at coordinate 33,297,560 of NC_092507.1, read as the reverse complement.
TCACTGAGAAGGCTGTTCTCCCTGAACCCAACCTGGCTAACTCCTACTTGCTCTTCAAGCTTTCTCTGGAACACTCCCCCAGGTGGGATAGGTATCCTGATCTGTTGGGGTGTGGGTGGCAATTGTTAAGGCTAGGCCTGCCTGCCTGCCTGTGAATGAACCACTGATGGAAGAAGGAAGGCAGACTGAGACATGAAACGGGTATGAGTCTTGGTGGAAATCACCATAACTGTTAAAAACTGGATGTGTGGTGCTGGCATGGCAGAATGTACCTAGCCACTCTGGGGGCACTGGGCTTATGAGTTAATAGGGCAGGAAACAAATGACTGTAGGATTCAAGACTAGTTTATGACCTTGCATAGTCACAATCTCTCTGTGCTTCAGTTTCCTCACCTGCCATGGAGATAATGAGCTTCTTTTAGAGAAGCTCCTGAATTACAGCTAGTGTGATGAAACAAACAAGGAGAGCTGAGATTTCAACCCCAACAGTGCCCCTGATGAGCTGTGTGTCCAGGGACAATCCTCTATGAACCTGTCTCCTTATCTAAAGAAATATTGTTTTTACCTAGTATATACACTAAGCACTTCATGGACAATGATAATCATGAAGCAACTTAGCAACCTGGGCAGTGTTAGATAAGAGAGGGCATAGCTGGAGGGAGATCAGGGGACACTGAAGCCAGAAGGAAGCTCAGGAAAGTAATGGGTGGGTCTTTCCCTTCAATTCCACAGGGAGGTCAAGAAGCCCATCCATACTTCCCTTCTGAGCACTCTGGCCCAAGCAGTTTCTTGCAAATAAATGTACCACGCTTTTTTCTGAGTCACATTATCCTGTGATCTTCAGTGACCCGGTATCCACACATAAATCAAAGGCAACCATCTACGGCTCGATAGGAGCTGCCAGTATGAGCCCCACACAATGGAGAGAAGTCTATGCTCTCTGAACTGGACCCTGTCAGATCCTAATCCTTCAGAAAGGTAAATACTAGGCAAGGCCCTAGAGTGGCATTCCTGGAAACCTGAGGAGCTGAACTAACTAAACACAGCAAGGGCTCCAGGTCCCTGACCTCACCTGATACCCAACTCTGTGAGCATTCCTGAGTGAGTGCTTGGCTCTCCTGAGATACAGAGGTCTGGCCTGGAGGCAGACTGGCAGGGACATAAATAACAACTTAAGTGCCAGGGGTACACTGTGTGGGTCAGAACTATGGTCCTCATTCGCAGTGTTAGTGACATACAGACAATGCCAGGCTGTCTCCATCTCTAGATTAGACCAGGATGGTGCATGGCACTGACCTACCCACTGTGCTCAAATGTCCTTATTGTTCAGCTATCCACAGTTATGCATGACCACTGTGGTAGCTATTGTTAGTGCCAGAAGACCATAGACTGCCTTCTGCCTTGGTGCTGTGGCTGGATGCAGTACTGGACTACCCAGGGTTACACTGGTAGGTGGTTCAGTCACAGCACCAGAATGCAGAATGACCACTGACGTAGCCAGGCTATGGCACCAGATCAATCACTGGGCCAGCCTGCCCGCTACATTATTTTTATTACCCACTAGATAGATCATGGAGCCATGCTGCCCACAGTACATTGTTGAGGCTGCACTGACTATGCCTAAGCATTGTCCATCACCTACCTTGGTCCCTCTCACATACCTGAGAGTTGACAGCCTGCCCCATTGGGATTCGGGAACATTCCAAGGCAAACTGTTTGACACAGAAGTAACAGCCCTGCAGGGAGGGTAAGATGGAGTCCGGTGAGTGAGAGACAGGTGGGTTTGGTTCTTTCCACTCAGTGATTCCCCATGCTCACCTGGAAAGTTAACTCCATGAGGATGATGCCTCCAGGTAGCGCACGCTGCAGGTGGTAGGTAGTGACTGGAGAGCCAGAACTCTGAAGGAAGGAAAAGCGGGGCAAGTGTTGGGGGCTCAGCAGCCTTGAACCAACCAGCAGGATAGAAGTCCTTTGGGTCCCTGACTTTAGTGGTGTCAGTCTGGGCTCAGCAACCTCAGACCATTACTCAGGGCCACTAATCTGGTGCCTTGGAGAAATAATCCAGGGTTGTTGACACTTGCTAACTGCAAGATTATATGAAACTGAGTTACCTTGGGGCTCCCCTCAGTCTTGGTTTTTGGGCAGGAGAAGGAGCCTCGACTTTCTGTTCCAAGGACAGCCATGGCACGCAGCCGGCTGGTGCTGTAGGAAACAGAGAAAGGCAAGGGGCTGAAGCAGGCTAGGGGGTGAAGGATTATTGTTAGCAGACCATTTTACATGGAACTGTTTTGTAGGAAATGAAACAGGCTCAGAAAGGGGACCTGCTCAGGGTCCCACAGTGAGCAAGTGACAAGACTGGGCCTAGAGTCTAGGTCTAGACAGCAGGGCAAAGCTCTCCACAGTTGATGCTGCTCTATGGGTGAGTGAATTGTGCTTCATGGGGAGGGGAGCACATCCTGGTTCTCTACTAGTAGAGAGGAGGGGAGAACACAAGAGGGAGGAGGAAGATGAAGCCTAAGACTTCATTAGGAAAATTCAAGGAGATGCTTGATGTCCTTATTAAGAACTCTCTTCTCAGAGGGAAGAGTTGTTCTCTTTTGATTAGAGAGTGGTGGTCCCAGCATTTCATAAGCCTACTGTTCTTTATTCTTAATTGGGAAGCAAGGGGAGATGAGAAGAAGGAAAGGACAGTAAACAAAACAGAAAGGGTCTCATTTATTTATACCAAGCAGCCATAAACTGCCAGAACTCTTGCTGGGGGTCAAAACTTGGGTCACTGGCAGACAAAATGTCCCATTTAATCCTCAAGAAAATTGAAATAAGACTTAAGTAGTGATTGGTGATCATCAAAGATTGGTGAGAAAGGAAGGCTTGACTATAAATTGTTTTTTAAACCTAATGTCTTATAAAAAGGAATTGAGGACTTGGGATATTGCTCAGTGGTAGAGCACTTACACCCCAGGTTTGATTCTCAGCATTACAAAGAAAAAAAAAAAGAAATTCAGATTTCATAATCAAAGAGATATAACAAAGAGGTATAAACTACAGTCTTTTAGAGAAGCTCCTAAAGCTAGGCACTGGCTGTCCAGGGAACCACACTAAGCCACTCCTCACTGGGATTGTGGAGGAGTGAGCTGGCCACTGTGAATCAGGGATGGGGCTCCCAGGAGGGGCCTTCTCTTCCTAGTACCTGGACAAGAGAGGTATGCCTGGAAGAAGAGAGGTGGTTACAAAAACACCAATGAGTCAGAATTGGCTTTCTGGACCAAGGAGTTGTCTTGGGTAAGAAAGAAGTATATTTTATACTTAAAAAAAAATATCTGTATCTATATATATATAAAAAACAGAAGCTGGGTATAGTGGTTCACACCTGTATTCTTAGCAACTGGGAAGGATGAGGTGGAAGGATTGCAAATTCAAGGCCAGCCTTAGAACTTAGTGAGATCTTGTTTCAAAAAAAAAAAAAAAAAAAAAAAGTTGGGGGACAGATGCTTGGGATGGGGATGTAGCTTGCTGGTAAAGAGCCCCTACATTCAATCCCCAGTACCCCAAACAAACAAATAAATAAAAATATCTAACTGAAAATGGAGAGGGGCAAGAAAATGTCCTGATAAAGTTACAAGTATGAAGACACAAAAGTAACTGTGTGTGATGTGAACAGACCATTTTTCTCACATAGCCACTGGGAAGGGACTGGGAACACAGACCTTGAAGACCTCAAAAACAGGACTCTGAGATCTGATGCAAGATGGGAAATGTGGCCACAGAGCTGCCAGTGAGTGCAGGGGGAAATGAAGGTGGTAAGAGAAGGAGCTTCCTTCCAAAGAGTCAGACCTGACAGTAGGGCCAGGGAGAGACATGACCAAGAACAGGTCACTGACAGTGATGCAAGTAGGCCCAAGGCAAATGTCCTTGGTAAGAAAAGGACACTGGATCTCAGGAGGCCAAAAGGATGACCAGCACACAAATCAGTGAGACCTAGACACAAAAGCTTATTAGAAGCTTTTGGGCCCAGGGGAACAAGGACTAAAGATCTCAGGCTCTGAACCCCAATTGGAGGAGAGGGATACTCATTTATACGAGATTCATGTGTGTATGAACATATGAACAAACATATAAACACATGAGGTGTGGGTGGGCACAAACTCAGTGAGACTGCACCCAGTTCTGTATGGATGTGCTCATGAGTTCTGTGAATTTTATGAGGTTTGCAGGACATGCATGAAGGCTGCATGGGAGTGTCCAAGATCCTCATGTATGCATGCCATCCAGTCGGATGAACATATACAAGGTTGAAGTTGTCAAAGTAGGAACCATGTGAAGAGGAAGGGCTATGAAGAGGGAAGGAGGGGCAGGCTCACCTGCGAGCGGGTGAAGGGGGCCGCAGTGGAACCAGCACAAAGCCTATGCTCTGCAGATACTGCACATATTGCTGCAGGAAGGCTAAGCTGAGCTCCTTCAGCCAAGGCTCCTCACGGGCTCCTGGTGGAGGCATATCCAAGGATTCACAGCTTGTGGGAGCCTCTCGACTCCCAGACCCTGACTCAGGGCGATGGCGCCTCTGTGGGAGTGGAAATGAAGGTTCTACCCACTGTCAACCACCCAGACAGGGGTGGAGGAATGAAGGCCACTGTGGGGGTGAACAGATCTATGGGGAGAAATTTTGGAGTCTGAAGCATCACCTGTCCTTCAGGGGGCCCAGATGTCTCTGGGGGTCCATGCAGCCACGCAGCTGGGTCGAAGAGCAGAGCTGTCGCACAGTAATGCACAAGGCGAGATGACTGTTTTAGGGTCTCCAGCTCTCCAGCCTGGGGATTGGGGGCAGTGAGCAATAGAGCAGTGGTTGGGGAAGGGCACAGGATTCCCATGGTGGATGCAGGTTGGGGTAACTTACACTGATGGGCATGCTGGCTGGGGCAGAACGCTGCTGCCAGGTTACAAACAGGTTCTCCATCTTCATCTGGCGCTCCAGCTCTGAGTGTAGGGGACATTAGTAGTAGCCCCAGGAGCTGACACCCCTCTCCCTCCCAGATTCCACATATTTCCCCTCCCTACTGCTTGGCTCAGGGCCCTCACCCCTGCGTTCTGACATCTTGATCTCCAGGAACTGTTGTCCATGGTAGGTGACAGGATCAGGAGGTCTGGGCACAGGACCAAGGGTGGAGCTAGGGCGGGTAGCCGTGATGTCCCTCAGAGCTTCGTCGAAGGGGAATGTGTCCAGAGGAAGAGGACCCCCTCCACGAGAGGACCCACTCAGCCGGCCCTGCTCGCGGCTCAGTGGGGGACTAGCACTCCGGATGAGGGTCTCCACTTCCATGGTTGGAAGCAGGAATGGGTTTGGCTCCTGGGAGGGATGGAGGGTCACAATGGGCTTGTGGCATTTGCCCCAGACCCTCTATCACTCCAGGGTTTCCTATGACTCCTTCCCTGCTACCTCTGCCTTTAATCTGTCCCTTCCCTACTGCATCATTTCACTAGCTTCTAGCCAGAGCCAGAGGGGGAGCCAGACCAAATACCTTTTCATCTCGCACGGGGAAGTCCAACTGGCCATAATGATGGAAGAGCCCAAGCTTTTGGCTGAGTAGGCAGAAGATAAGATGGGCCCGTGCATTTTGCCACTGCACAAGGCGAACCAGTGCTCGGCCTAAGGCTGCCCCCAGGTCTGGAGCCCAGTTGTAGGTCAGCAGCTGTAGCTGTAGGTTAGGGGTTGGGGTCAGTGGGGTCACAGAATCATTCCCCCCCAAGTCCTTGACCCCACATTTACCTTTTTGTCCACAACCTCCAGCAGTAAGAGCCTCTGTCGGGGAGCATTTCGCCCTGAGCTCCCGTCTCCTCCTGGCTCAAAGCGCTGCACAGCTTTGGCAGCTATAGGGTGGGGAGAAGCATGATGGAGGTCTGTGTGCAGATTATCCTTGATCCCACCCAGCCCCTTGCAGGGTCAGAGACACTTATATCACCCAAGCCCACCCTCCCCTTGGCCACACCCTCACCCTGCTGGGTTGGTCTCCTCCACTGCATGAAGTTCCTTCCCAGAAGCAGCAGATGTCGCTCAGCTGCTGGGCGGGGGGCTGGGCCCAGTTGCCCAGGGGAACAAGGACTGAAGATGTCAGGCTCTGAACCCCTATTGGAGGGGAGGGGTACTCAGAAAGGAGACCATCCATGGCCCCATTCCCTGGCCCAGCTTTCACCTCCCTGGGCCAAGTTCCCACCTCTCCAAGCTCAGCTTCTAAGAGTTTGGCTTCCCATAAATGCAGCTTTTGGGACATCTGGGAAAATTCCCTTCAATTCCATGAGATCCCACTTACAAACGCTGCTCAAAGACACGGACACTGGTGTCGCCAGCCATTGAGGTAACCAGAGTGGTGAACTCAGACAAAATGGAAGGAAGGAGGAATCGGGACACCATGTGGGTGGAGCTTCTGGACACTGAGGCACAACCTGGAAGGCAGAATGTAACTATGACACTGCAGGATAATAGAATAGGCCAGGGGTTCAAAGGATAGGAAAGGGGCTGGGGTCTCACCAATCTGAACCATAAACTCCATCCAGTGCTGAATGACATGAGCAAACACAGGGTGAAGGGTTCCCACTTCACCTTCCTCTAGCTGTGCAGTCCGGCGTCTAAAGACAGAGCAAGAGTTAAGAACTTTACTTCCACATACGATACACATTTATACAAACCAAATGCCCATCCATGACCTCATACCACCTCCTGTAACACAACACCTCAGCATACACATATGTACCGTTGTCTCTGGGCTCCAGAATCTGGGCCTGGTGCTCGTTCAGTTCCACCTGGAGTCCGAACACTCTCAGTTTTATGACGCCTCCTACCTCTAGTGTCTTCCGGTCGATCCAGAACAATATCATCAGTTGTTTTTGGGGAACCCAAATCCCCACCTTCTGTTTTACTCTGGGGAAAATGCAGTGAATGAGGAAGGGCTATTGGGAAGAGGAAGGGGTGGAACAGTAATGGGCTCAGGGAATTTGGAAGCCTGGGTTCTCAAGGCCAACTAAGCAGCCCTGGGCAGGTTACTTAACTTTCCTGAGCTTTATTTTTCTCATGTGAAAAATTTCTACTTATCAGGGTATTGTGGAGACCCAACAAGAAAAATGGAAGTGAAAGCATTTATTAATTTTGGGCTGCCTATATCAGTGAGAACTTGCCATGTTCTATAAATTGCTATTCAAAGAACAGAGCAGTCTTATTTCAAAAGAGAACTGTGGCAAAGTCTAAAGGAGGCAAAGAAGGTAGAGGCCAACTTCACCACTTGTTCCCATTACCAGCATGTCCCAGAAGCTACGCCGGCCAGCTTTGCTGGGTGGAGTCACAGGTTCCCCAGGGACAGGGGCAGGGGGAAAGGTGCTAGATCGGCCTGCAGGGCTCTTGGTTTCCAATGACCCGCTCCTGAGACTTCCTGTGGATACCAGATTACAGACTCCTATCACTGGTCATCAATCCCCACTGTAGACAAGCCAGCCCCAAGACCAGTATGCCTTGCCATCTACTCTATTAGTAAACACTGATAATGTTTCAGCTGCATGTGTTTGTGATATGAGTTCCTGAGGACAGACCCCTCCCTGGTGGTGACCAGATGCATGCATACACTTCCACCTTGATGATGCATACAGCCAAAGTGATGGACAACTGTGAATGTATATTTTTGATGGGGCCTCTGTGATACTTTCTCTGAACCCTACCTTTGTACTGTTACCTGCCAAACTGTCCTGCCTGGATTTTCAACTTTTTCTGGACTATGGGGGTGGGGCTCTTGACCTGCTTACCTGGGGGTGTATCCTCTGTACATAGTGAAGCTGGCAGCAGTCTCAGCTCCATGACAGCATCAGCAAGGGCCTGGCGAGCTGCTCCCCGGAGCTTCTCTTCCAGTTGCACGATGCTAATGTTCCCCTTTTCCCAAACATCCAATCGAAGCCTTGGGGCCCCATTCTGAGCTGGAGGAAAGAACTGGAATCACCTGGGGGTACACCTAGATCCTACCCTACTTACCACCCTTGTCTTCCCCAGCACTGACTGAACACCCCATGCTCTGGCCAAGCTTCCCCACCTGAAGAACTGTCCAGCATGACTGGGCAGCGAATGACCTGAGTTAGTTGCTCAAATTCCTCTTCTCGCAGCAGGTCTGGGGGCCCCGGGGAAGAGGGAGGCCACGATGCCAATGAGATGGGGGCCCCTCCTTCATCCACAAAGGCTAGAGTGATGCAAGCGACCCCTGGGTAGAAATCCATAGGAAGGCTCAGATCTGGCACTTGCAGACATCCCCTCCCAAGACCCCTCAGTTGCAAGGTGCAAAAGGCCCTCTCAGCCACAAGACAAGCAATGGCTTTCCCACACCTGGTAGCACCACAGGCCTGTGCCCTGTACTGTACCTTTGCCCCCAGTGCCCTGTCCACCAGGCTTGTTATATAAGTAGATGTCCAAGTCAGGGAGGCCACCCTGTGGTGGGAGTGGATGCTGGGGAGAGAACAGCCACAGAACACTAAGATGGACATCCACAGTAGGAAAGTGGGTACAGGTATACATAGGAGCACAAGAAGACACAGGCAGACAATGAATGTGAGTCGGGGCTGGGTGTGCACAGGTCCACAGGCAAAGGTACAAATGGGGTATCTGTAGAAAACATTTATGGTCAGGGTGTGCAGGGGGCAGGGGTACATATGAGTGTGAGAGGTGAGGGCAATCTTACTTGGAAGTGGTTCCGGCTGTTGCTGTGTGTGTATTTGGGAGAGTGCAGAAAGATGAGCAGGTTTTGGCGCAGGTACCAGGCCAGAGCAGGAAGCCACGGCCTGCAGGAGGCAGGTAGGGCCAGATGCAATACCTCTGAGGGGAGGCTTCCAGGGGGCTGGATGAACTGCAGAGTGGAAGAGGAGGTCAGAGCTGACTGCAGAATTTCCAGCCTAGATTGCCCCAACACCTATAGCTGGACTTGAGAAGGATGTTGGACTCTGGAAGGGAGCTGACCTCCACATCAGCAGGTGTCAGTTTGCAGTTTCGAACCAGCATGACTGTGATGACATCCAGTGTGGCCTCATCCAGGCGCCGCCGCAGAACCCGCACTAGCTCATCTGTGATCTCAGGACCTTGACGTGGCCATGATGAAAGGTGAGACACTGGGAGAGAATCCAGCTATTCCAACGCTAGCCCTAATGATCCCTTGTGAGGCACTACGTTCTATTCTGCCAAGCTACTCACTATGACTGTGGACACATGAGTTGTACCTCAAAGCCGCAGGGCCCTCATCCATAAATAAGAATTATAGTAGTACCAAACTCACAGATGTATCACAAAGATTAAAGGAGAGGGTGCAAAATAGCCATATCCTGAGATCTGGCACAGAGTACCTGGACCCCACAGGCTCAACACAGCCCCAAATGAACCAATCATCTTCACCCTAGCTAGCTGGTGGAGCCACCATCTATCCTAGAGTTACCAGGATCTTCTTCTCAAGCTGCATTTCAATTGGCTATGAGTCCAATCCCCTAAATGTCACTGGAGTCTGTCCTCTCCCACTCTATTCTTGCTAGAGCAAAACCCAGAGCATAATAGGAACTCGAGGAAGGATTCCAGGGGAGAGTAGGGGGAAGCTGTAAGAGAAGTTCCAGAGGATTTGAGGATTCGGGGACCTCATGGTCCACACCCCAACCCCCCATAGTCCTTACCTGCCTGCCCTACACCATGCACTAGCAGCTGGATATGTCTGTCCACTTGGCCCACAGGGCGAGCAGTATCTGAATTACGGCTGGAAGCCACATCCAGGGGAGAACGAGGACCCTACAGGGACAAATATGGTCAAGACCCATGTCCAGGGAGCAAAGTACAAAGGGAACACAGGGCATCGGGAGAGGGAACAATACGTGCCGAGGATTCCTCAGAGTAGATGGGCTCCTGGCTTCGGGACAGAGCTAGGGAAGGCGGCAAAGCATCCCCTTCCCATGGCCGGTCACTGCAGGATGTCTCCAGAAGCCTGGGAAAGAGTGGCAAAGTCTCTGGATATGTCTCCTCTCATGCCATCCCTGACTCAAGCTTTACTCCATCTTTCCAGGGCCCACATACCGAAGATAGTACACAGCTTTTGTGGCTCGCTCCTGATAAACAAACATATTCTTCCGGTTCACCACAGAGAAGGCATTAAGCACAGAGCGCAGGGCCTGGATGGCTGGGGGAGTAACACTAGCTCAGGAAGAGGATCTTCCCCAAATCCTCTGCTTCCCACTTGCCCCTCCCATCAATCACATACCCCGAGAGACCCCCATACTGGGCCCCATCTTGAGGCGTGAGTGGACTCGGATTATAGTTCCCCATACAACGTCACAGGAGAAATGTCCAGGGACAAACTGCATTGTGGCTGCTAGGTACCCTCGGGGTGCACAGCTCTCATCAGCAGCATAATCTGAAGGGAGGGAGAACATGGGTAAGAAACAGGGCACTCAGCCCCTACCCTCCAGACTGCTCACCTGAGGACTATCTGACTTGCCACTCTCCCAGATTCTTCATCACCATCTATTCCCAGGGAAAGATGAATTCTTTGGGTAACAAGAAGGGCCAGGCAGAGTCATGCCCTTAGGAAGACAGATCATTGCACACAGACTTTCAAGGAGACTCAGAGAAGGAGCTAAGGAGAAGTGTGGAGAAAGGTACAGTATGAGACAATCCTGAAGACAATGCCAAGGGATTCTGGCCTGTCATAACATGTCAGTGGCACTATAAGCCACTGTTCTCACAGGGGGTTTGCAACAGTAATGTCATTAAAATAAAAAGACTATGTACACCAGCTGCAGAGAGTGAATGTCCTGTGCTTTGGAGGCCAGATATCTCAATGGGTGATATAGTGGTACCCAAGAGCCCCTGGCCACAGTCCAATGCTTTGTTTGATCCTTTTCAGGTTTCTGTGTTGATGAGAAATCTTTCAGGAGGTCAAAGAGGCAATCTGGTTTCCCAAGATGCTGCTGTCAGGTATCAGAAGCATAGAGGATACCAGGAGACTTCAAAGTTTCTGTGTAGAAACTCTGGCACAGAATGATGGTTGCTAAGGGTTTCAGGGAAAAAATATGGAGATTAAAATGAGGAAGAGTTGTGTCTGGGTTCTGACTGGTCTTACATCCCAGGCTACTGGGAGTCATCTTAGAGTGATGGTTGTCCTGGCTCATCCTCAATTTACAGAAATTGCCTTCAAAATCATGGGAGTTTGCTAATTATGGGGAGTCTGCTTTAATATGGGGAACATATCAGGATGTGCTGAGAGGTGCACTCTCCTGTTGATGTTAGAAAAGTTGTCTATGGGACTGGGGATGTAGCTCAGTGGTAGAGCACTTGCTTGGCATGCATGAGGCCCTGGTTCAATCCCCAGTATACAAGCACACACAAGTCATCTACAGAACAGCTGAGAATGTTAAAAGTAAGAAGTGGTGTGATTTTTAAGGAAAGACTGCAAAAGAATGACATGATTTAGCTTTTCCTTTATGGACTGGGATGACAGGTCATCTGGAAAAAGAAAAGGGAGCTGAAGTTTTGAGACTTGAATTACCATCTCAAGTAGATGCCAGACATCCCAGGAATCCCAAAGGAGTCCTGCCTGCCAGTCTGGTGGCCAATCCTTCAATGGGACCTCAGGCTCCTCCCCTCTGGTCTTTTCTCACCTGGGAACTTGTTCTCATTCCCCCAGACTCCTCATCACTGTCTATCCCCCTGCTGGGGAAAGATGAACATTTCGGGTAACAAGACATGGCCAGGTGCAGGTGTGCCCTTCGGAAGACAGGTCATAGCATTGTGTCCCTTCAATCTTTTTTTTTTCCCCTGTATTCTTCAACCTCTCTTCCCCTTACTGGTTCTTTCTCTATAGAACATGAACATACTCAAGTCTCTATCTTATTTTGTTTTTTTGGTGGGGGTGGTACTGGGGATTGAACTCAGGGGCATTCAACTAATGAGGCATATTCTCAGCCCTTTTTTGTATTTTATTTAGAGGCCTCATTTTTGCTGAGGCTGGCTTTAAGCTCGCACTCCTTCTGCCTCAGCCTCCCGGGCCATGGGGATTACAAGCATGCGCCTCGACATCTGGCATCTACCTTATTTTGAGGTTCCTTCCTTGCCCCCATCTTCCTTCTGTTACTGCCACATCTATTTTCTCTTTCTCTTACTGCCAAGCTAATTGGTAGAGTAGTTATTCTTTGCTCCACCTGTCTATCTGTGCTTTTCCATTTCATCTGGTTTCTATTCCCCCTCTCTACTGAAACTGCTTCCAGGAATGTCACTGACAAACTAGAAGCAGCCAAATCCAGGAATTTTTTTCCCTATTATCCTTGCTCTCTATTACTTGGCACCAATGTCAAAATAGTGAGGACCTGCTCTCAGCTTCTCATCAAAGTACTGGATAGAAAAGTGGACAGCAGTATTGCCTTGAGAGGGGGCTACTAGGTGGGATCCTACCATCACTGGGGAGTGGTGCCCGCTGACGGGAGTGGAAGGGGGTCTCACTGCGCCATAGATCTTCTTCACTCTCGGCCACCAGAAGAGAGTTACACACGTGACTGTCATGAAGATCTTGAAGAAGCAATCTCTGGGAGAAGGAACAAGGTGTCAGAGAACTGAAGTATTCCTCATAAGTGGATGTTGGGTGGGCTGATCAAAGGCCAGAGAGAATGACCACTATCACTGGGGGTCAGATGTCAAAACACCTGTAATCAGAAATGGTGTCCCATGGTAACAGAGTTCAGGGCTCTGAGAGCAAACCCAGTGAGAAGCATTTGTCCCTCCTCTTGGCCAGAATCTGATCATATCCTTCAGGTCTCAACTTAAAAACCACTTATTTTCTCTAAAAAGCCTTCCCTAATACTCTGGCTTATCAGATCCCTGATCTCTTGCTTTTCCTTTGCAGAATTCTTCACAGTTGTCAATAAATAATGTGATTTAGTTATTCAACATCTACCTCCCTGCTGTACGTAAGGTCCACAGAATCAGGGTTTCCTTTGTCTGGTTCATATTAAATCCCTAATGCTAGCACACTGCAAGGAAAGGGAACATTTCAGAGTTACTGGGAGGGAATGAGAGAGTGACCCACTATTATAAGAGGTGAGATGGAGAGCTCCCCAGTCTGCAGTGAGGTGGGGAAGTAATAGCATTCTAGTAATTGTAGGGGAGGTCAAAGAAAACACCCAATAGTTATTTTTGGGTCTGCAGTGGAGCAATAGCCTCTGAAAATCAAGTTCCCAGAAACTCCCTTCTCCTGTGATCTATGCCTCAGTGTCCAAAGAGCCCTTCCCTTGGCTATGCTTACCTGGTTGACCTCTCTGCAGATCTCCCCAACTCGCCTCACCAGGAGCTGCTGCAGGTGGCGACACTCAGTGACGGGCCCCCCATCCTCCCGGATCAGGCTCCTAGGAAGGAAGGATGAATCCAACACAGAACTGGCAGGAGATTTTAACTGTCAAAAATGGGAGGGCAGGTCATGGAGGTCATGACCAAGGGAAACCATAAAAAGGAGAAAGGATTGGACAAGGGAAGTAAACCTAATGGGAAATGGTAAAAATGGAATTCTTAGAGCAATTCTAAGAGCTTAGGCTCCTTGCTTGCCTTGCCAGTTGGCACCACATTAAGATTTCCATCACTTCTTTAATCTCAAATCCTGGTCAGAATGGTGGTCTTCCTTGCTGTCAACCCCACCCAAGGGAACAGAGTGGTATTTAAGCAGATGCCCATGAACTCTAGCTCTGGCATTTACTGTGACCTTGGGCAAGTATTTAATTTCTTTTGCTTGAGTTTCTTCATACCATTAGGGTAAGATTAGGTAAGCTTATTTATACAGATTAAATGCGTTAATCCCATGTAAAATGCTAGAATAGTGTGTATGTATTTTATGTACTTGTTAAATATCAGCTATTATTCCTTATTTTTATATATCAACCTCTGAAGTTGCTCTGAATGGTAGATGTTTTTAATGTTCAGCTAGAATCCAAATTCTCCATCAGCTTTCCAATTCCATTAACAAAGTCTAAAGTTATGTGTTTTGCTAGATGTGAGAAGAGATCTGAAGCTCTAACCTTAGAATTGAATCCAGATTCCTCTGAAGCTCTCAGTCCCAAGTCTTTTTTTTTTTTTTTTTTCTGATGCTGGGGATTGAACCCATGGCGTCTTGCATGCGAGGCAAGTACTCTACCAACTGAGCTATATCCCCAGGCCCCAAGTCTTATTTTTATCAACACTGAAGAAAGGTGTGGGAACAGGGAAAAGAGGTTAGTAGCAGTGCCAGGGTGTAGGCCCTGGCTTCTACTCACTGTGCATGTGCATACACTTCCACACGATCCTGTAGTATTCGGACAATGAGCCAGAAGTCAGGCAGGCAGGGCCCAGGAAGGACTGAGAGTGAAGGCTGCAGAGATGCTTGCCCAGGTGGAGTCCGCAATGTGAAGGGGGCCTTCTCACTGAGGGTCTCATTTGGACCTTCACTGTCTGAGCCACTACTGCCACCATCATAACCTGTATCAAATGTGCTGAAGTTTATTCCCATCCTGAACTGAGCCTGACTTGTCTGGGCCTCCAAGAACATCAGGCTTGAAGGTCCTCTTCAAATGAGCCCCTTCTGATGCCCCCTGCCATCAGCTTAGAGTCCTCTGTCCCTGCCCCCTGCTTACCTAGGTGGTCTGAGTCCACACTACCTTGACTGGATATAAGGCTTAGTCCCCGACTGGGCCCAGGCTGACTCCCTGAACAGAGAAGGAAAATATCTGGAGTTCCTTTTGGTCCTGCCTAGGGCTTCCCTCCAAAAATGAAAGCAGGACAAGTAAGCTTCAAGTCTCTGGTTCTGGTCTCCAAACTTTGCTTCCCAAATTCTCTCTTACCTGCTTGTGGCAGGTTGGGTAGAATGATAAGAGGGGTGCCTTCAGAATCCTCTGGGGAGCCAGGGGCTTGGGGACTGGTGATCAGGGGCTGCAAGACAGAATATCAAGACTGAAGTACAGTGCCACATACCCACTACCACCTCCCTCTACCCCAGGTCAGACTTACCTCCCTTTGGATGCCTTCAGTCCTGTCCTCATTGATGTGCCAAGCCCAGGTCACTGCAGGGGTCTCCCCATGGGACCCACCTGGCTGTTGGCCAGCTGCCACAAAGAAGAAGCCACTGTCAGGGTCCTCAAGGAGAGCATGGCCAGGGAGGTGGAGGCGGCGGAACTCCTGGGGAGCAGAGACCAAGGTTGTAATTTAGGCAGGAGTAGCCCTCTCTATATAAGGTGACTACACTTCCTCACTAGATACTCCCAGCTACCTGGTGAAGAAGATGCCAGCATCCCTATTGCTGAGGTAAGAAAAGGTTTGGTGACTTTCCAAGGTTCAACAGACCCAGTGACAAGATTGGAGGCTGGGTTTTGTTCTACTGAGTTGGGCTTTTAGGCATAGGGGTGAAGAGCAGACAATATTGTGAGGAGGTATTCAAGAAGGATAATTCCATGGACTAAACTTTGGGCCCTCTAGTCCTGTGCTAGAAGGTACAAGGAGGGGTGCCCAAGGGACCTTGGAGTGTTCTGAGAGCAGATTACCTCCTTGAATTGCGTGAGGGAACGTTCTGGCCCAAACACAAAACTCAGTGGCAGAGTTTGGCGAAGGCAGGTGGAGCGTCCAGGAGAGCTATGGATGTGGGCAGCTACTCGGTGCAGGGCAGGGCTCTGGGGGATGCCCCCTCTTCGGAGTGCCCCCACCATCTCATCTTCTAACAACCAGCGGATCTAGGAAGAACAACGCAGGAAGTGGTAAAGGGCATCTTTCTTGATTACTGGAGCATTACCTCACTCCCAGACTAGAAAATACTAGATGATACTCTGGCTCAGACTGAGAAAAGCCTCACTTTAATCCCAGAATAAAGGGGGGTACTTTTCTCATGTATACGATAGAAAGGTTATCAGAGCACTGGGAGCTATTGCTTGCACTGGGGGAGAGAAGGCCCTCACCTCACTCATGGTGGTCTCGATAGCCAGTCTGTGGGGTGTGGCCAAACTGGACAGTCCTTGGTGCCTAAGTGGAAGGAAGATTCAGATACTGGTTTCCAGGAATGAAACTGAGGGGGAGTGATGAACTGTGAGAGGGAGATAAGTATATACCTCTCTTCTTCTGGGGGTGGTAGTGGGGGTCCCAGGCCATCATCTGACCTTAAAGATGATGGCTGCCCTGGGGACCGTGGGAATGAAGCACTGCTCTCAGATGTTGATCTAAACAGGGTAGAAACAAAGGTCAGGAGACACTACCCCCCGGAACCTCCTCAAAGTCTCCTTAGTTCCCACATTCCCTTATATTCCTTTAATGGTGCCCCTATTCCCACAAAAGTCCTAGACCCTCCACCAAGCTTGCTGCCACCACACCTGTGGTGCTGAGGGTCCGAGGCTGGGGGAAGCTCCACTTCCAGGGGCAAGGTCAGCACGAAGACATCCAGGGTGACACTGAGGTCCCTCAGGGGAACTCGGCCTCTAATCGGGGGGCCCTCCAAACTGGCAAGTACCTGGCCTGGGAGAGGAGGAAAGCCGGGATTGCTGGGGGCCCTGAGTAAAGCATAGATTCAAGTTCTACATGCGAATGAGTCATATTCCTAGGCTTTCCTCCACCCACACACAGGCAGGCAACCCTGGTCTTCCCCAGGCTCCTCTGAACTCACCCAGACAAGTAGGCAGGCTGCACACAGGTACTGAGCTGTGCTGTCCACGAAGACGCACAGAACATGTGAGGTGCAAGAAGAGGGGTGGCAGGTCATGCACAAGGCTCTCAGGCCCAGTGGGTGAGTCACCCCCCAAGATACTGAAGGAGTCTTCATCAGGGTTCACAGTGTCTGCATCTGACAGTGAGGCAGAGTCTAAACCAGCAGGCCCCAGGTCTGGTTCACGGCTCTCACGGTATTCGACCTCCAGCTCTGGATCACTCTCAGTGACCACACAGCAGGCAGATGTGTCACCTAATGGTGCATGTCATATGATCAACAAGCTAGACTGGCAGTGGAGGCCTCTCAATCCTGGCTTGAAGCAACCTCCTCCACCTCAACCCACTTGCTCACATCACATACCCTCTTCTCCCACAAGTTCAGCTTCTGAAAACTCCAGATCACTGACTTTTCTGTCTACTGTGTCCCGAGGACCATCATCCTAGGCAAAATAGAAACAAAACAAAACCCAAAATACCAAAACCAAAATCAACCAAACAAATAAAAAACCCAAACAATACAAAATTTGATCTAAGCAGGCCAAGAACTACATTGGGTCACAAGGAAGTAAGATTCAAGAGGATCTAGGCAGGCCAAATGGGATAACTAGAGCTCTGGGTTTGGGGCACAAAGGAGGGAAGGATAAAGGCACTCACTTCTCGTCTGCTGGATGGAGGGCAATAGAAGAAGTAGTGGGGATTGGAGGGCACAGTGCGGAAGTGGAGGCGACTAATTTCCAGGAATTTCTCCTGTTGTAGGGTTTAGAAGTGGGTTATGATGTCAACTGACCCTTGAAGGTACTACCCCTCCACCAGAATGGGACAGTGCACAAGGACTCTGCCCCTCTTCTGCCCTCACCCAAGCTCCCTACCTGGATGAGGCCATGAAGGGCATCGTGTGCCTCTCCTCTGAGCTGGCAGACATCTGTCAGAGAGATCTCTGGGCCAGGGTCTGGATTGCCAGAGACACGGGTGCTCTGAAACTCAGGCTCACTTAGGTCCTCAGTCTCTATGCTGAGAGGTGGGGGTGGGAGAACACCAGTATCAAAAACCACCAAGTGCTAGAGGTACCTGCTTCCCAAGTGAGGAGCAGCACACACCTGTCTCTTGTCTACATAGTATTAACCCAATGGCCTGGGCAGTGACAGAGGCCAAGGAGAACCAACCCACCTATTTGGGCTCTAACCTCCACATTTCTTAAAGGCCAGACTATTTCTATGAAGTAGAGTGAGGGTGATCCCAGTTTTCTGACTCATATCACTTGGTGGAGAGTGGTATTGTTCTCCGTGAATAGAGAAAACAGGTGGAGAAGTGGGGTTTGATGGGAAAAAAATAAGTTCACTTGCGGGGCATGAAAAGCAGGGGATCTAGAGCTCCAGAGGGCCCTGGGCTAGAGTTTCAACTAGGAGTCCTCCGTATACCCACCACTCTAGTTCATTTTTCCCTATGGGCAATACACTGCAGAGACTAATACAGAGCTATCTGCCTGTGATCTTTCTTCTTTCCTCCAGCCTCTCTTCAGTAGGGGCCTGCAAAGGTCTAAAGTTAGCTGGGGACTCAGCAGTGAGCAAAATACATAGTTTTCGTCCCCATGACAAAGAGATTAGTTGGGGAGACTGTTACTATTATATGGAGGTCCTCAGAACAAGTCTCCAATTTGGCAACTGGGAACTCCCTGGCCCTAACCTGGCTCATCAGACCATACCTCAGCAGGAGAAATGGGGAGTGTCTGAGAGGGAGCATGTTTCCAGGACCACAGGGGAAAAAGCTATCTGCATAGGAAAAAGGAAGCCAGCAACAAAATATTGATGCTTCTCTGTGCCCACTCCTGGATTAGAAAGTTCTTGTTTTTAGAGTCTTGGTTTGTTCCCCCACTTTCTCTAACATCATTCAAGAATAATCCTAACCTGGATTCAGAAGCTAGGATAGCTCGTTCCCGAGGCTCTGGACCCTCCTCAATGCTGCTGCTGAAAAGCCCTGGGCTGAGAGGACCAGGGCTTGGGGGTGCATGAGGTAAACCACAAGTGTGGCCACACAGAGCAAGCAAAAATGGGGTGATGTCTACTTCTTGCAGTAGTTCCTCACAGGCATCCACTGCTGTCAGCAAATCCTGGCAAGTCACGTTCTGTGATTGCTGCAAGCTCCGGAATAGCCCTAATGGAAGTGGAAAAGGCCACGAGGGTCAGCTCTGGAATGGTCTCTCCAGGTCCCACCCCTGTAATGTCTGTATCTCCACTCCCAGAGCTCCACTCTTCCCTCACGTGGCCTTCCTGCTTACCACGGACATAGCACCGCTGTGCATGCTCCTGCAACAAGGCACAATGGGTAGCTGCCTCTTTGTACCTGGGCTCCATCCAGACTGAGGATGCAGAGGGGTGGTCGAGAAACTGAGTCCTAGGAATGGAGGGACAACAGAGTTTGGTTAACTTCCCTATATGATACCTTGGATTCAATAGTCAGTGGATATCCAGTCTCTTATATCTAGACTCTTACAAAATGTATTCACTCAGTTGATGAACCTGCTGAGGGAAGCCAGAAGCTGAGTTCCTTTCACTGACCATCAATCTGTTTATCCATACCCATGAGTGTACACCGAAACCTTTGTAGGAGGAGGACACAGATGAACATCAAGAGCACTCACCGGAAGACGAGGTCTCGGGGTGCCTGAGGGGGCTGCATGCCAACCATTTGCTCCCTCAATGCTTCCAGGGAACAGCTATAGATATAGACAGGACACCGGGTCCGGGGCCCCTCTGTACCCTCTGTCTGGGAAGTCTGACGCCCAGCATAAGTCTGTAAGTCCCGGCGGAAGGGAGGGCTCAGCTCTCCTTGATCCTGGGCACTATCTGTGGGGAAAGGTGTCCCATGGTGTTTAAGCCCTTTATTTGTGTCTCACCCCACTCCTATTTAACTGACATCAGAGTCAACGACCTTACCATCAGCTAGGGTTATGCTGAGGATAGGGACTTGGGACTTGGTAGCCTTAACCCCAGTTCCTCCTAGATCTCGAGGACTGGGGGTTCCACTCCAATCCCCAAGCTTTGTTTCTTCTTGAGAAGGTCCCTCCAGGCCATAGGCAGTCAGATGCTGAACATCTGAAGAGGAAAAGATGGATACAAATCAGAGTTGTTTGGTGTTCTGGTGAGGGAGTGCAGGGGTTTATATATAGTGTGTGTATGTATGGTGGGGAGTGTTAGTGAAGCCAGTAGTCAGTACCTGTGAAGGTAGCGGGGAGAAAAGTTAGGAACACATGCTGGGGGGTCACCAGCCTGGCATAGCAGCGCCACTGAGGAGGCTGGGCAGAGATGAGAGGCCTGAGAGTTTCAGGAAGACCTACACCCTGTAAGAGAGAAACAAAAAATTAGAGCAATCTACAAGGGAACATCTAAGCCCTGTTCCCTTCCTTCACCTTGAGCTGACTCATCTTAGGTATAGTGTCTAAGATTCAGAACAAATGGAAATGACAGTGTTCAGTCTGTGGCAGAAGGTATATGGAATCAGGGTGATAGAAATCTGGCATCACTATACATGGATGTATAGTGATGGAAGGAAGTCAGTATGACAAGGGCTTAGGGAGAAGACTCAATGCTGACCAGGGCAGGAAGAGCTGAGTCTCCAGTGGCCAGGGTGCTGCTGACTTGATCCTTTAGGATCCCATGGCTTCCCATTGGTGGCCCCTCTGCACCTACAACAGGCGTAGAGATGGTGGAAGAGGGTAGAGCCCCAGAAAGGTGGCTCTAAGTTGAAGAGATGGAGAGGATGGCGAGGAGGGAGTCCAGAGCTCAGACAGAAACCGCCCTGTGGGAGTGAGAGAAAGGGCTGGGCTGGATTCTAGTATTAGAAAAAAGGTGGGGAGCTCACCTGGATCATGACAGCTCCGCCGCAGTACCTCACTCAAGAAGGCAGCCTGGTCAGCAGGGGTCAGTGGGATCTCCCGGTCACTCAGCTCCTGCCCCAGGCAGCTGTGCAGCAGGCACAGCACCGTGTCGTTGGCAGGACAGGGCCCCTCGGCGAGAGGAACACCCTCTGGCTCTGCCCGACACACACTCTGCTCAGCACCCAGAGCTTCCTGCTATCCAGTGTCCCCAGCTCCACCCTGGCCAGCAAAACCCTTTGGCTGCAGCTTCCTCCTGCCCCATCACTCATTTGCTCCTCTACTCATCTGGTCTCTAATATGCCCAGCATGCTGGCCCCTTAGGAGAGGGGTGAGTAGGTACCAAATTCACCCACCTCTGGAAAGCAAAAGGAAAAACATCTGCAACTGCTGGCACTGTGGCAGCAATCCCATTAGGTCAAAATGGAAAGGGATCTCATGGACACAGGTGTCTCCTCCCTGGTCCAGTCCTAGGAGGGGGGGAAGGATGATAGGATACAACAGTGAGACCCAGATTACTTGCTTCCTCCCTACTCATTCCCCTGTTCCACCCAGGGGCCGCCTTCCCCACTAACCATCAGAGACCCGTGGCTCTGGGGGCAAAGGACCCCATTCCTTGCTCTGGCAGAGCTGTATCAGATATTCAAAGCTCAGCATGGAGCCTATGCAGGCAGCATCCCGTGGGTGCAGCTAGGGAAGAAAACATCAGAGGATAGGAGTAACCCCTCATAACCCTAGCCTCTGGTTCTCAATGAAGCCTAAACAGTCACAGACATTCTGAGGCCCCAAGAAGCCCAGGGGCTACTGCATCCAAAGGAGATCCAACCTGGTGAAAGATCAGGGTATGGGTCTCGGGACACTCACAGCTTGAGGGATCTCAGAGTATGTCAAGTTCTGCAGGTGCTTCCAGCTTTCAGGGCCAGGTCCCACTCGCCCATATTGTGGCTCCACCCACACCTCAGTGACCAGATTAAGCTCTGAGTCCCCCTCTAAGGCCTCCACCTCCACATCATTGTCGTCATCTGTTGAGAAGCTAAAGGAGAGAGTGCTCTAAGAAAAAGGGAGAAGGGATATAACACACAGCCTTGTGGCAGGGAGAGAGCCCATGGAGGAGAGGAAGGAGGCCAGCATAGGATAGCCACAAGTTGCACGTGGCCTCTATAGACCATGTCTGCCTGATGGAACATCAAAATATAACATCCCCCTGCCTCAACTTGAGATGAACATCCCAGGATATGTGAGCCAGATGTTTAGGGGACAGTGAGGAGAGAGGACACTCTGCAGAGATGACTTCCAGGCAGGGCTAAATCTCACCTGTCTTTGGTGGAGGTGGAGTGTGGGGGGAAGAGGATGTACTGGATGACACATGTGTGCTTCTCTTCAGCTGCAGCTTGTCCGGGTGGTTCATTCTGTGGGTAAATAGGAGATCCTAGAGGGCTGGGAACATAGCTCAGTTGGTAGAGTGCTTGCCTTTGCATACACAAGGCCCTGAGTTCAATCCCCAGCACAACAACAACAACAACAACAAAAATAGAAGACCCTAGAAAAATCCTAGCTGGTGTGAAGACCTGGTCTAGCCTAGCTCTGGCCCTCAAAACTTCAATATCTTCACCACTCCTCATTATTTCTATGACTCTGGCCTCAGACCTTGGTCCTCTGACCATATCATACGGTCCCTACGAGGCAAGGTTTATAGCGGTCCCCACCCAGCTCAGAGGCAAATGTCCCTGAGATTATTATGATGGATCCTGAGGTGAAGTGTCATGAGGGATAGCACACACCTGAATTGGAAGTTCCAGAACCATATTGATGATTCCTTCCGCACTGCAGGCAAAATGGAACCCTTCAGAGAGTCGAACTCTAAAAGCCCCATAAAGGTGGAAGAAGATGAGAAAGGAGATACTCGGTGCAGTGCCCCAACACATCCATCTCCCAGTAGCCATCGTGACAGCCTAGTCCACTAGATGCTCTGTTCAGACTAACGGTCTCTTAGGGTACAACAGGTCCAATTAGGATCAGAGGCCAAAATAAGCATAGTAGAGGGAAAGCACAAGGTTAGGTAGCAGCGTGCTCTATGCTTGATATTGGAATGTAGTAATAGAATGTGGCTTAGGCTTTCTGCCAGTGTTCAAACTCAAAGTCCACCCTTGCTCTACTCCTGCCCCAGTAGCCTGGCAGGCTCCAGTGACATACTCAGTGAGGATGGATAGGAGCTGGGCGATGGCACTGAGTGGTAGTGCAGGAGCCAGGCCTGACGGGACACTCCAGAGCCAGCGTTGATGGTAGAGGTAGCGAGACAGTGATGCTAGGCTAGACGAGGCTGAACGGCCTGAGACTAAGGGCAGTGGCCCTGGTGGCTCCAGTGTCAGCAGGAAGGGTGCCCGGTAGTCCAGGGGTAGCTTCTCATACCTGGGAAATGGGCAATTCCTCAGTTGATCTCTACTACCCTTCCCTCATGTTCCGGGACCCTTCCCCATCCTCTATACTAACCTGATGAGGAGCTTGTCCAGTGGTTTATGGAGGACCACAAGGCAGGGCCGGTCAGACAGGGCCTGCTGTGGCCCCAGCATGGGGGGTGACTTAGAGGGAGAGCTCCCCCCACCAGTGCCACCCAGCCCTTTTCGTTTCACCTTGGGTGTTGGCTCCTTGCTTTGCACCCGGTGGGGGAAACGAAGGCGTAGGATCTCTTCCCTCAAATCTGACACAATCTGCAAGGAAAATGTAGTCAAGTTTCTCCAGAAGTCTGAGAAAAGGGGCCCAGAGACAAGGTAAGAAAACTGTCTCCTTCAAGCCTTACTTGGTCTGGGAATCACTTCTCCCTACTAAAATTGGCCCTGTGGGGGCACAGGAAATGGAGCTCATCTATACCCGAAGACTCCTTAGTCTGGGAGTAAGGGCCCAGTTTACCTTGTGCCGGGCCTGTGCTGGAGTGCCAATGGGAAAACCCAGGCGAAGAACCATGCATGGGGCCTTGGAAATGATGCGGACCATGTAGAAGGAGGAGGGGGGCTGGTCTGGGGCACTGGGGAGAAATGGGAGAAAGTGAGCAGCCCTAGGCTGGAAGTAGATGGGTTTGGGAGGAGGTAGGGTTGAGGCCTGGCATTAGAGGAGAAATGGAATAAGGTGATGGGGGAAAAGTGAGGAGATGTCACTTTGCCCACCTGGAGAGCAACTTGACATAAGAATAACCCTCGACCAGCACAAAGCTGCTCCAGTCCCGAAGCAAAGAGGTCAGGGAGGAGTGTGAGATCCTGCACTGGATAGTGCTGTAGCGTCCATTGCTGCCTGGGGTATGCAAGTGCTTGGGGATTGGTCTAGGAAGAAGGTGTTGAATGTAATCAGACCTCCCAGCCCCAATCTTGGGGGGGAAGAGTAGACTACTTCCTCCCCTAGGCCTGAGATTATCAGGGCTGATAAACAGGAAGACATGAACACAGCTGGTACCCTTCCCATCACTCCCTATCCTCTTACCCCTGCTCCTCCACCCAAACTATGGCCCTAACCCTGAAGGTACGCACGTGTCATGCTCTAGGATGAGCACCAGGCGATGCATGTGCAGCCAACGCTGCCATGAATTAGCATCCATAGACAGTACTGGCTTCCAATAGGCAGCAAACTGGGCATGAGATGAGTCAGAACCACTGTGCTGAAGGGAGAGCACCTGGGGACAGAAGAGATAGCCCTATGGGAGCATATGTGGACAACCAGCAAACAGAGCCAAGGCAGACTCAGTTCAAGGGGTCAAAGACAGAAGTAGGTTAAGGCTAAGGGCTGTAGCCTAACTTGGGATTGAGGAAAAACAGCTTCCAATCTGAAGGCTAGATTAGTATGACTGAGCCAGAGACAAAATGTGTAGCCTTTCCTTAAAGATGAATTCAGCAGGAAGATGGAACCTGCCCAGCTTATGTCACTGACTTTCAAAGAAAAACTGAGTGATGACAACACCTGGTGATGACGCTGCTGCACACCCATGTAAGCCATGTGCCCATCAGCGTGAGGCTGCCAGCCATGTCTTCACCGAGTGCGAAGACAGCACAGGACAAAGGAAGCTGTGGCATTCAGAAAGCACACAGTTCACAGTGGTTGGTGATGGCTGGGAACAGGTTGGGGAGGTTGGGGTGAGGGAGTGCACAGTCTGCTGAGGGACCACCACCTGAACATTCTGCAAGATGTCAGACACCCATGATCTGTTAAGGACCTTTTGGATCCTTCTCCTCCCCTTCCCCAGGGCCTTAGAAGATGGAAAAGAGATGCTTTCAAGGTCAAAGGTGAAGCTTCTAGTTTCTGTTCCTTGAAAGAGAAGGAACAGAAGTTGGTCTGGGATCCAGATACTGTGCTGATCCCTACCCAGGTGAACAGAAAAGGGGCTACCAAGCATCAGAGCTACTCACCGGGGTGGTGGAGCCTGGAGGGATGTAGAAGAGTGGCACTCCACTCTTGGTGCTGTCTGGAAGTGTGAAGTGCTCTGGCACTGAGGAAAAGGACTGAAGATGGGCTAACATCTGGTCAGTCTGGTTAATGCTGTCAAATAAGGGCCAAGCCTGAGCCACAGCTGACTCTGCTAGGTGCAGTTGAGGGGAACCCCAAGGAGACAGGACCAAAGACACAGCCTGGTGCTCAGGATGACCCTCCCCCACTCCCAGTTTCACAAACCCATCCCTCCATACAACAAATAGGGCATTATTCACCAAGTGGTGACCTCGCTTACCTCTGCAGTGTGTTCCAGAAACGGCGGATAACATGGG
The DNA here is from genome assembly GCF_047511675.1 of Marmota flaviventris. Classification (NCBI taxonomy): domain Eukaryota; kingdom Metazoa; phylum Chordata; class Mammalia; order Rodentia; family Sciuridae; genus Marmota; species Marmota flaviventris. The sequence goes on along the minus strand of NC_092507.1, from coordinate 33,272,248 downwards.
TACGATATAAGGAACGAATGGGTTGCCTTAGTGCACAGGACACATCATGCAAAATGTCATAGCCACCTTCCATTGTCACCTCCACCCGTGTTGCTCGAGGACCCTCAGGCTCTAGGGGCCAGGGTGCCATAGCCACATACTCAATGCGCATGTTGTGTTTCCAAAGCAACACCAGCTTCACTTCCAATTGGGAGCCTCCTTCAGGGGAGCAGAAGGGCCAGTTAGGTGAAGAAGGCTTAGGACTCCAGGCCTAGAGAGATTCCTATCTGAAACCTCACCTACCTCATGGAACTCTAGCCTGGCCAAAGGTTCCAAGCACAGTTCCATAGGTTTCAGGCCCAGAGTCTGTCAACTGACTCAAAAAGAAGTTTGCAGGAGTAATTTGAAAATAAAACCAAGTTCAGGGCACTACACTCGTCTCAGCTGGTTCACCTTGTGCAAAAGGAGATGGAGTTGGGAAATTACTTGCTGGGAGAAGTGAACCCTGAAGGCAACTCTCAAATGACAAGCAGAGTCTCTCATAGTGATGCTCTTTCAGGGGTGTTATATGGGTGTCTTCCACTCTGTTCAACAGGTCTACCTGCACAAAAGTTCTCAAAGATCTGTGAAATTATAGTAGGACCTAATGACCTCACCTTTGGCCAATGTGACCTCTCGGACACTGTAGCCCTCTCGAAGCCGTACAGACACAGTGCTGACCAAGTCAGCTGGCACCTCCTTCTCAGTATGCTTCTTCCGGCGCAAGGCCAGGGCAGGGTTGCTGCTTGCAGAGACTAGGTGCTCATTAAATAGGCGGTGCTGAGAACCTGGGGGCCCAGTGAAGATGGGGAAAGAGAAAATGGTGATCTATTAGTGGACAGTTACACAAGGGCAAGAGAAATCACTGTGGGAACAGCTCCAGATCTGTTAGACTTCCAGTTCTTCCAAAGCCTAGACAGCATAATCTCTGGGCCCATTCTATATTCCCCCTTCCATCCCACCCAGCCTGCCTCTTACCGCAGTAATATTCAGGGTTCAGTGCTTCACCACTGCGTAGGAAGGAGTAGAGCAAGAATGCCCGGTGGTAGACAGTCAGACCCAGGTTGCCTGGCTCAGGTTCAGGACAAGTGGACAGGTAGGAACCAAATGTTGCCATTGCAATAAACTTCATCAATTCCACATTGGGCACATGTCCAAAACTGCAGTCATAAGAGTAAACGCCTCCCACCTGGAGAAAGTGAACAAGTAGAGTCCCTGATCCACCAGAGGAACTGGAGATGATGAATAGCAAGAGAGGGAGCTGGGACTAGGGGAGAAGCAAGCCACCATTCCCCTCTGTGCCTGCCCTTCCTTGAGTCCTTCTGTCTGAAGCCCATACCATTTGGTTACATCATCTTCTGTCCTTCTTCCTCAACATCAAATACTCTTTTCTTCCTTCACTAAAGATTTTAGCAACTGGTTCATTGGTTTCCTGTCACCATCCTGAAAGACTTCAGTGTGTATCTCTAATAAAGTGTTTCTCAAGCTTCAGAACATATAGAACCCCCACCAATCCCTGCCCCAGAGATATTGTTAAAATGCAGGAGGTCGGGGTATAGCCTGAGGTCTGCATTGCAAATAAGCTTTCTGAGGCCAATGCAAAGGCTACAGATCAGAAATTGGCAAACTCATATACACTGAGGCCAGATCTAGCCCATCACCTATTGTTATCAATAAGGTTTTACTGGAACTCAGCCATGCCATTCATTTTGTATTGTCTTTGGTTGCTTTCACACTACCATTCGAGAGCCTTCACACCACCACAGCACAGCCCAACAGTTGTGACAAACCCCTTTAGGCTTAAATATTCACTATCTGGCCTAGATGATTCATCTAGTTCCTTGGCTGCTTTGTTCCTTAACCCTTATCTCTATTTTATTGCACATTGGCTATATCTTGGGGCTTGGCTTCACTTGGAACAATTCATCTTTGCAATTCTAAATCACTATAATCCATGACACGTGATTATCCCTTTAGTTTCCTTCTGCCCTCTTCCTGCTGCTCTTTGACCACACTGGGTCTTCCAGGCCTTCAGTGTGCTCTCTCCAAGTCTAATAGCATTATCCTGACCCTCCTATGCAACCCCTGCCCCACTTGGATCCTTAATTCAAGCAATTTCATAAACATTGTTCTCAAATCCCTGACCTTCTTCACAGTTTTCTGCTCCTACCTCAAAACCCCAACTAGGATCACAACCTCTATACTCAGTCAAATCAATGGTGCGCAAATGGAGAAAATCGCACGGTGTGTAGGCTGGTCCTGTGTCAAATCATGACACCCCACCCAACTACTTATTCAGGGTTGTCCTTAAGCCTGTATCATCTTCTCAACATTGGCCTCCCTTCCTTATGGTATTCATCATTATCTTTTTTTTTTTTTTTTAATATTTTATTTACATTTCAGTTTTCCGTAGACACAACATCTTTGTTTGTATGTGGTGCCGAGGATCGAATCCGGGCCGCAACCACGCCAGGCAAGCGCGCTACCACTTGAGCCACATCCCCAGCCCCGATCATCATTATCTTTTACTTCAGAGAGAAATGGGGCCTTTGGTAGAATTTATCTACATCTTCACTTCTATCTTCTAACTCAAAGAAAGAAATAACACTTGTCTGCTCTGAAAGAATTCCTCAATCTGTTACTAGAGACAATGTCCACCTGTCAATTCAGGACTTGACTCCATCAGCTTCTTCTTTCTTTCCCTTTTTTCAAACTCTTCTTCACTATGACCCCTTAGAACAAAGCCTAAGTCTCTAACTTAAAAAAAAAAAAAATAGAATAAACACCCCTCCTTCTTCCCTGTGCTTTCCTCTGGCTACCATTCTTTCTTGTTCCCCACTTGATCTGAACAGCCAAATTTCTTGTGTCAACACTTATCTCTACTTCCTTCTCTTCTATCCACAGCAAAAATTTCCCTCACAGCCTCTTTACTAAAATGATTCTGAAAAGGATCCCAGTGACCTAATTATTACATCCAAAGGGTACTTTTCATTCCTCATCCCTCTTAATCTTTCTCTGCATCTTGCAATGTTAACTACTCATTTCTTCCAAAACCTCTGACTTCTCTAATCTACCCTGTCTCTTGAGTATCAGGGTCTGCATATCCAACTGTTAACTGCTATGAATTGCAGCCATTTCATATATACTTTAAAGGTATGATCTCACCATTGGAGGTAGGTACTCTGATAATCTCCATTTATAAATGAATCCAACCTAGAGGTGAACTGGTGGGTCCAAGGTCCCAGAGCTAATAAATATAGCCAGAATTCAGACTGGCATGCCTTACTCCAAAGGCAATGTTCTTAACTACTATATTGTGACCAATCACAGGAACCTCAAACACAACACACATGAACCTGAACAAAACATATGTATACACAAAATTTATCATCTTGTCCCCACTCCACCCCAACTGCTTCTCTTTCCATTTGCTCTGCATGCTCCCCAGTCAGATACTTGGAGACACTCTTAACTTCTCTTTCTCCCTCATCTGTCCCTTAGTATCTTGCTAATCCTAAGTCATATTAACTCTATCTCTTTATTTTCTCAAACTGCTTGCCCCTAAATTCCCTAATTTAAGCCCTGCTCCTCTTACTAACCATTGCAATTAATTGTCTCTCTGTCTCCACTCCTGCCTTTGACTCAGCAGCAAGAATAGCCTTTATAAAATGTAAATCAACTAGTGATTTTCCTGCTGTATATCTGCATCACCCATAGAACCATGCATTTTACTTCTTAATATGGCCAAACCAGCTTTCCATGCTTGGCTATGTCTACCTCTCTAGTCTACCATAAGCTGTAGTTCCCTGTATATGCCTTCCCTCCCCTTTGCTTAAGCTAGTTTGAACTGGTTTTTTAACGCTTGAAACCAAATAATAATAACTAACCTAATGGGATAGGTGGAGCTGAAACTGACTCAGATTTTGAAATTTCTATTCTTTTTATTTAACATGCTATCTCCCAAATCCTAAAGAAAGGGGACAAAAATGAGAATCCTCTTCCACCATTGCTACCTCTATTGCTCTAGACATGACACGTTCTCCCCAAGGCAACTATGTCATTAGCTTCATTTGAAAAATCTCACCTGTAAGAAAGTAACCAGCCACATCTGACTTTGTGAGATACCCAACTCCTTCTCCTTCCTATAAAGTGCTCACCTGAACAAAGGAACAAGCCACAGTACCACTGCGAAGCTGGTTCAGTAGTGTCTCACAGACAGCAACATCAGGTACACTGGTCACCCCATCTGTGATCACAATGATACCTGAGGCAGAAAACAAGATTCAGACCTGCAGCACTGGCCAGACCAAACTAACAAGGAGGCACCCAATGGACAGGGCTCTGAAGACCTCAGTGTCCACTCATCAACATGTTTTATAAACCTCTAATACCTTTCCTTCTCTCCTCCCCTCCTGCTTCTTTCTCGTGATGCTAGATCACAATCTCCCCTACATGATGTCCTTGTAATTCTACTCCTTTCCACTAGGATCCCTGATGGTTGCCAGAGCTGAGGATACTCAAGATATACACTAGTGCAGATTTATATTTTGCAAACAATGAAACAGGTCCTCTTCCCTAAGACCCACTGATCCCCAGGAATCTCTATCTTTGTCAATATCCCCCCACCCTTGCGGATCCCCATTTCCCCATTCCCATCAACATTCTTTTTACTGACCTGCACTGGAGTTTGAGGGCAGTAACTGCAGTGCCAAGATGCCCTGACGAATCATACTGACTAGTCCAAGATCAGCTGTCACCATGGAAACTCCCACCTTCCGGCCCAAGGGCTCCCCTGAGTCTGGGGACTGGTCTTCTGCCTGGCCCCAAGTTACAGAAAAGTTAGACTACAACAGATTGCATTGCTGCCTCATCCACAGCAAAATCAGAATTTATAATTTTTCTTCTGTTTTAAATTTAATCAATTTTTATTTATTTAATATTTATTTATCTGGGAACTGAACTCAGAGTGCACTACCACTGAGCTATGTTTCAGTCCTTTCACTTTTTATTTTAAGACAGGGTTTCACTAAAACCTGCTGAGGCTGGCCTTAAACTAATGATTCTCTGGCGTTAGCCTCCCAAGTAGCTGGTATTACACGCACATACCACCATATCTAGCTTCTTCTTTTTCTTTTTTCTTTGTAGTGCTGGGAATTGAATCCAAGCTAAGCATGTGCTCTACCACTGAGCTACGCTTCCAGCTCCCAAACCAGAATTTGTAGCCCTGTACTGCCCAGGCCTAATCATGTGAAGACCCCAAGCTCCCCACGATGCTGCTGAGTCCTACTGTTCTCCCTTCCACACATGTGCTCAGCTGCTGAACCTCAGATGGGAAGGGAGTCAACACCAGACGAACCATCAGACTGTACTGAGGCAGGGCTTCTCTACCTTTTGCCAAGAAGGGCCTTTTTCCATATTCTCCCATCACTATCATGAAATATTTTATAAACAATCCAATTCCATACCAGTCATCAGGCACACAGAACTGCTACTTGCCTGGCAACTTCTGTGATATCCAAAGCAATTCTAGTGAGCCAAGCAGCAATTCTAGTAAGCCTAAGATTGTACAAAATACTAACTCGAAATCAAAGCCACTTATGGTCAGCTTCTCAGATCCTCACAGGACGAGGATCTGGGATTGAAAAAACACAAGCAAATGGCCTTCACCTTTTCTCCCTCCAAGAATCTGAGTCACTGTCCTCTAAAGCTAGTTTTAAATATTCACTAGCACATCTGTCCTTGTCTCACTCTGCCCCTGGCTATTAGTCCTTTTCTGCCATCCTTACCCTCTCTAGGTGGTACAATCCTCCTCTCTGCCCTCCATCCTATGTACTCTCTTTCAAAATAGTCTCTACCCATTTCTCTCCCACATACCTGGCTCTGGGGATCATACTGCTGCTGCAGCATGGCAGCCACCTTATCCTCAAAGAGGCAGAGCTGATCATACACCTGCTGAAGGAATGCTTCCCGCTGAGAAGGGTCCAAAAGGCAACCTTGTACAAGCACCTGAGAAGCACAAGGGAAAGACTGAGATAGGACCACAGTGGGGTACTGGCCCCTACAGATCTCTGCTCTCTCTGCTTATTCTTCATAGCTCCCTCTAGGCAATCCTAATTTCCCACCCAACCAGGATCAAATGACTCCACAGCCAGTTCCTCCTTCTTAAATCTACTTCACCAATTCTTAGCCTAGGTACACGGCAATCCTGCACATAGCCTCAAGACATCGTCACCTTAATCTGGGGTCACGATATTTACCTCTGCTTAGGGCCCTCCACCCTGGGCTTCCCAAGTCTCCCACATGGGGGCACCATAAGATCTCCCAGCTCCTTCCATAATGGGCTTTGGTATGTTGTCTGTAAACTGCCCACCTCAGCCCAGCAAACTCCTTTTACTCATTTCTTAAGATACACACAGGTATCCTGGAGGTTATTGCTTCTTTTGAACTCAAAATGTTCTTCTTATTCCCCCCATAAATGTTCCTTCCTTTCCTTTACTCTCAGCAGATAACTATTACCACTCTTTATAAAGGAGGTCAGCTAATAAGAACTGGCCCTAACCTGGAAATCCACCCCTCTGGAAATTCCCCTCAAAGTCTATGACATGTTTACATTTATCCATGTTCTTGTTCTCTCTTTGAGACTCTCAAGAAAGGGTTCTTTATCCTACTCTTTCCCCCTAGAGCTAATCTCTCTCCATCTCTTCAGAAACTTCTTGTCTCTCTAGGATCTTCACTCTTTCTCCATGGATTCGTTTCCTTCTACTTCAAATATAAATAAGTGCCCCCTATATACAAATCTGTAAGACCTTATGGTGGACCCCAGGATCTCACCCCTCTTTCCTCATCACACTCCTATAACCTGTCCTTCATGCCCACTTCTTCTCCCTGACTCCTACCCTCCTGTGGAACAACTTCTTCTACTTCTTCACTCTCTATTCCATACTTTGTAAGGGGATAGGGACAGCCGGAGAGGGAAAGTGGAACACTGTCCCATTCTATAGGCCTGTGAGAAGGAAAACAGAGAAGTAGCAGGAACTGGAGCAACAGAAAGATGAGATAAAATAATCACAATATAGATGTTCCTATCTATATTGTTTAGAAGTGGTAAAACTGGGACAACACAACTGGCCAACAATAAGGGGCTGGCTAAATATTTCAGGATAAAATAGTAAGTTAAGGAGTAATTAAAATCATTTTCAAAGAATATTTCATGGATGTGAGGGTGATCTGGCTATGACATCAGTCACCCCATTGATTGGCAGGGTTGATTCAACTGATCTGGCTGGCTAGGCAGGTGTCCCCATCCTCCCTCACTGCTCCATGGGAATCCCTCCCAAAGCTGTGAGCTTAGTTTAAGAAGATGACCTTCTCTGATAGAGGAGGATCATTCTTTAGTCAAGAGTATACAAGTAGGGCTGGGGTTGTAGCTCAGTGGTAGAGCACTTGCCTAGTATGTGTGAGACACTGGGTTCAATTCTTAGCACCACATATAAATAAAAAATAAAGGTACATTGACAACTAAAAAAATAAAAATAAAAATAAAAAAAGAGTATACAAGTAGGTGCACTTCCCTTTCAGTATTTCCAAACAAGCTCTCAAAGAAAATTTTCATGATATGGGATAATACCTGTATTAAAGAGAGTAGGACACAGAAGTCATATGTCCTGAATGCACCTGATAGTTCTCTTTCTGTCTTTGAATAAAGGGATGGTGGTGGGGGAGAATCAATATATACTCACTAGACTAGAAGGCAATTTCATAAAATGTTAACAATATTTATTATTTCTGAGTATTATATTATAGGTGAGTTTTGTTTTTTTCCTTTTTATTTTTTATTGGCATTGGGATTGAATCCAGGGCCTTGCATATGTTAGGCAAGTGTTCTAGCAATGAACTACACCCCCAGCTCTTTTTATTTTTTGAGACAGGGTCTCACTAAGTTGCCCAGGTTGGCTTCAAACTTGCCATCCTCCTGCCTCAGCCTCTGAAGTAGATGGGAGATGTGTACCACCATGTCCAGCTCTTTATATTTTAATGTGGCTTTCAAATATTCAAAGGACATGTATTATAAATAAATGCAATTTAACTTTGTTTTTCTTTTCTTTTTTTTTTTTTGAGGTACTGGGGATTGAGCCCATGGATACTTTATCATTGAGCTATAATAATCACAAGCCTTACGAGCCATTTTTATTTTGAGACAGGTATCATGTTAAATTGCCCAAGCTGGCCTCAAACTTATGATCCTCCTGCTTCAGCCTCCCAAGTAGCTGAAATTATAGGCTTGTGTCATCACACCCACTAACTTTTCTTTTAGAGTTGCATGATATACCTTGAGGAACTACAGAGAAGATGTGGAGGCTGGCTTGGGGGTGATTAGTGGCCCTGGGAGCTTACCTAAGAAAATTCTCTCTTTCCCCTTAGCTGCTGTCCTTGTTCAGGTAAAACCCTCTCTCCCAAATGGCAATCATTTTCTGCCTGTTCTCCTTACATCCAGACTTTGTCTCCAATCCATCCTCCATACTTCCCACAAATAAGTATGATCTTACCTGTGTACAAATCTGATTCTGTTGCTGTCCATTCAAAACTTTCAGAGGTTCCCCTCATACCTATGGCTAATTATTTGAAAAGCTAACATTTGCATGTTTTCTCTGGGGCAAGTTCTGTTCAACTACTTGACATGTATTAATCCAATCACCGTATATTGGTGCTATTGATATCCCCATTTTGGCTGGGTCTGGTGACTCACGCCTGTAATCCCAGCAGTTTGGGAGGCTGAGACAGGAGGATCTAGAGTTCAAAGCCAGCCTCAGCAAAAGCGAGGTGCTACGCAATTCAGTGAGACCCTGTCTCTAAATAAAATACAAAATAGGGATGGGGATGGTCAGGCAAACACAGGCAATGATCCAGTGCTCTTAACTCCCCTATAGAATAAAGGACAGAGTCCTTAGATTGATATTCTAAGCCTTTCCTAATTGATCCCCCCTCTGTCTCTGGTCTTCTCTGTACCACCACTTTCCTATATTCAAACTTTACCCTATCAAAACTGAATAATATGTAGCTCCTTCAAAAACCTGTGATTGAGAGTGCAGTTTTATAGCTCTGTGCCTTTGCTTTTGCTGGTCTTCCCTTTTTTGAACAGTTAACCCAAGTTCTTTCTTCAAGACTCAGTTCAAATGCTGCTTTGTCTAAAAGACTTCCCTGTCACTGTTCCAGGCTTGATTGGATGCTCCCTCTTGGTGTTCCTGCAGCACCCCAGCCATAACTTATCAGTGCCCTTATCATGTTCAACTGAAATTACCACCTGCAATATCTATTTCCCCCGCTGAATGCTAAACTCCTTCCAACAGGACAAAGACAGTACCTGATTCATCTGGGTCTTCAGAACATAGACTGGGCCTGGCATAGGTCAGGCTTCAGTGTTTGCCAAGCAGAACAAAGTTTTAAGTGATTACCTAACACCCATACTCTCTCTGCTTTGGCTATCAGCACCTGCAAAGCCTGGCCTCTGTCTGGGGATGTGGCCTGTAACCACCAGGCTAAAAGTTGTCCCAGAAGAGCACTTTAAACTGGGACAAAGGGCTGACAGTCCCTGCCCTGGGATCTGGCATGCACCAGGTATGTTGGTGTATACTTCAGACCTTCAGAGCCTGTTCCTGGCTTCTGTCTGTCTCCCACAAAAAGTTTGATGGCTAAGGTGACAATATAGCCAGCAGGGACAGTTTCAGGAAAAGCCCCTACCAATGAGTTGAGGTTAAAAGCAGATGAGGAGAAATAGGCCAATGCTTATCTAAGCCCCAAACAGATATTTCTGTAACAGAGTTGGCCATTCTCCAAAAGGAGTGTCTTATGATAGCCTGCTTGGGTGGCAGATGAGCCCTGTAATTATCAGTGTGGTCAGCATTATATCTGACAGTTCACAGGCTCTGGGAAAATATGACCCTTCTCTGTCCCTAAAATAAATTACATTTCTGAATATTTGTAGAAGTTCAAAATCACAAAATATTCAAAAAAAATCATCTCCTGGGGGGTAGTCCCAGGAGTTCGTGCAAGAGAAACCATCTGACAAAACTCAAGAGGTGAGTGAGATAGGCAATTGTCTAATCAATGTCAACTGACCCATCCTTAGAAAGCATCTTTAAGGCAAGAGGAACTGGTTGTTTTCAAGGAAACAGAGACTCATGGGAATAACTTAGAACAGGCTAAAGAAACCAGCAGAGCTGGGGACTTGGGTAGAAATAGTAGAGACAGGGTGAGTACTTAGCAGATTACTGGAAATTTGGTCTGTGGGTAGAAAGTTGGAGGGGGATGAACTACCTGGTGGGACTGTAGGCCAATGATCGAGGAGTAGGCCTGGATAGTTACGTAGATCTCAGGCTGGAAGTCGATGCAAGATCCAGGCACTCGGAAGGGCCGAAGCAGCCCACCCAGGCAGCGGGACAGGGCATGGAAAACTTCATCAAATAAGATCTCCCCTGTGGAATCATCCTGAGGGCAATGCAAAGAAAGCTCTCTCAGGGTGCCCAAAAGCAACCCTAAGCAGAGGGCAGAAACAAGCAGCTTCCACAAGTCAGTAGGACTCTCATCTTATGACTATTCACATCCCTAAATATAGTGCCACAGATGGAATGGGACTATCTTTTAACAGTCCTAATTCCTTTATAAGTTCATCTTCTTCCCACAATGGTAGATTGGGATCCTTTTTTACCTCCCCCATAGGCCTTTCTCTCTTCCTCACCCTTCACTCCATCCCTGCTTCCCAGAGTCTCCCTCCAACTACTTACCACAATGCCAGTGGATGGGCTAAGGTCCAGCTCAATGACAAATCGATACTGCCAAGCCAGGAAGGTAACCCGAGTAGAAGGTACGAGGAGGAATGGTCTTGGGATCACTGGTTCATCTGGCTGCCACCCAGGAGGCAGGATACTGAGGACTTCTAACTCCTGCTCAGACTGAAGCTGGTAATTAAGATGGATATAAGAAGAAAAGGACCAGGAAAGAGTCACTGCTTTCTTCCCAGAATCCCAATTTGGCCACTTATTAGCTGTGAGACTGTACAAAAGGCACCTCATCTCTTTAAGTCTTGGTGTCCTCATTTATAAAATAGAAATAATCCTAATTTTAATCTAAAGTGTGGTAGTGAATCAAATGTTATAAAGTGCTCCCTAGACCTGCCTTTAATACTGATTCTGCTTCCCATAAATAATCACCTACTCTTTCCCCCAATTATCTGGAAAAATTATTCAGATTTCCCTTGGGGAATCATCTTGTGGGCAGTCACTTGACCCCCCCTCCCCTCGACCCCCAACTTAGAGCTTTCAGAATTAGTCTCCCCTCCTGTCTGTTTCTAACACACTCCAACAAAGCAGATCCTTCTGGGTCATTCCCTCATGCCTATCTCTAGACCTCACCAGCAACTCCTGGGGTGTGGCCTGCACAGTTTGATGCAGATGACTGAGGAACCAAGCCAGGCGAACATTTCTGGAGATTCGATAATCCTTTTTCATTAACAGGAACACCTGCCCAGCTTCTTCCACCTAGGGACAGAGACATTAATAAATCTAAAAGAAAAGGCACTGAGTTTCAGTATATATATGGATCCTGTATAAGTAATGTGTCCAAGGAACTGACACTTTGTGAGAGCCAAGACAGCAAGTTCACCCCCGCCACTATGCAAGGTGTTACCAGCAAGTCTATTCTCAACCCTCTGTTCCCATTCACTCTGCACAGACCTCCACAAAGATGAAGTGACCTTCCCACATTATGTTTCCACAAATGTTTAATGAGGGTTTCTCCTATACCTATTAGCTCTTCAGGGAAGGGATTGGGTCTTGTTCTATTTTTTGTGCCTTTGTACTTAGCAAATTGATTCAAACTCAATACTCAGTAGGTCCCTGATATATTACATGAACGTCAGACAGTTTCTCCTAAGTCTTAACAACAGCAGGCCCTAAAGAAATAATCAGTAAGTAAATGGCCAGCATCCCAAGTGAATATCTTGAAACCACACCTCTGCAGGTCACCATCTCCATTCACATACCTCTTGATTGCCAACACTCTAGTTTCTTTCCTTTGTGGCTTCAGATGTGGTCACCTCCACAATGTTCTAACAAGCATCAGTTCCTCTGCCCAAGCCCTTCTACTACACAAGCCCTGCCAAAGGCTTGAGTCAAGATGAATGTGACATTCTCTTCTGTTCACATGTATATCATGGCAGCTGTACTATGACAGGAAGAAACTGTCACTTTGTCAGCAGTGCCAACTCTAGCAGATCTTCACCAGTCCCTTAACCTCTCCCTGATCAACAACCTTCCCAATTCCCTATAGACGGGTTTCCAATCTTGTAACTCCTGCACTTCCAGCAGATAATTTGCCTATCTGTTCATAGAGGAGATAAGGACCAAATGGCAGGAGCTTTCCTACTTTCTCACTCCTTTACTTTTGCTTGTCCTAGACAAATCACACATTTTTCTTCTTGTGTTCTGCCTAGTGAGGGGACAGATACTAGTTACAAGGACTGAAGAGAGGGTGATGGAGGAGAAATGAACAGCAGCCAATAACTACCTGTTGAGAAATATGATAGCAAAAGGAAGCAAAAATTTATTCTCCCCATAATGGGGAAATATGCACACAGGAGACTGAAAAGGCCCTGGAAATGCAGTAAGAAAGGGTGCCCAATGTCAGAGAAGACATTGAGACATGGACAGCAGAGATGCAATAGTTAAGGATGTAAAAAGTCTTCTTTTCTAAGACAGAAGGCAAGGATAAAAAGAAACAGAAGCAGATACTGGAAACAAAGATGACAGCAGAAGGGAAGAAGGAACTCACATCTACTGGACACACAAATTGTTTTCAACAGCATTCTATAGATGCTAATTGCAAGAATTTGAGATTTGGATAGCTCAGGCTTGAATCCCAAGTTAGCCACTTATTAGCTTATTGTGATTATAGAAAAGGTATTTAATTTCTTTAAGCCTCAGTGCCCTCATTAATAAAAATGGAAATAATCCTAACACCAATCTAAACTGCTGTTATGTGGATCAAAGAAAATTACACATATGTTGTGCTCAGTACAGTGTCTGGTACTAAGTAAGAACATAATAAAAGTTAATTATTACAAATTATCACCAGGCCCTGTACTAAGTTTTTTTTTTTTTTTTTTAAACCTAAGTAAGATTCTTCAGTCTTCACAGCAAAATATTTAGTAGGAGAAAACCAAAGTTCTAAAGAGTTAAGTGATTTACTAAGTAGTAGGCATCGGGGTCAGAAGTTAACCAATGCACAACAAATCCATTAAATGATGAGCAAAGCTCTTCTATTGAGTGACAAATGGATAAAATGGGATGTTTTAATAATGGGCCAGTAGCCCACACCTGTAACCCTAGTCACTCAGGAGGCTTCGGCAGGAGGATCACATATTTGATCAACCTAGGCAACTTACTGAAATCCTATTTCAAAATTAAAAAATGAAGGAAATTAAAAAAAGAGCCGGGCACATATCTCAGTGGTAAAACACCCCTGGGTTCAATCCCCATTACCACGGGGTGGGGGAAGGGGCAGAGGTTAACCATCTTTTTTTTTTTTTAGCTATAGATGGACACAATAACTTTATTTTAATGTGGTGCTGAGGATTGAACCCAGTGCTTCACACGTGCGTGCGAGGCAAGCACTCTGCTACTGAGCCAAAATCCCAGCTCAACCATTTCTATCTTAAGAGCAGAAAAGAGGGCTGGGATGTGGCTCAAGCGGTAGTGCGCTCGCCTGGCATGCGTGCGGCCCGGGTTCGATTCTCAGCACCACATACAAACAAAGATGTTGTGTCCGCCAAAAACTAAAAAAAATAAATAAATATTAAAATTTAAAAAAAAGAGCAGAAAAGATTTCAAGCAGTGATAAAAAAAGAACATGATGGGGTAATAAATAGAAAGGATGCTTTGACAAAATTAGACAAAAAGACAATTTAAACACTGATGTGAAATGACTCTGTATTATTTTGTGTTAGGTCTGTGAAATCACACGTTAAGAAATACTACTTTACACTGCTTCCCTACACTATGCTGAGGTAGGCTTTTGCTAGCATTTTATTTTATTAAAAAATATATTTTTTTGGTAATAGGGAGTGAACACAGAGGTGCTTTACCACTAAGCTACATCCCTAGCTCCTTTATTTTATTTATTTTAAGGCAGGGTCTCACTAAGTTACTTAGGGCCTCGCTAAGTTGCTAAGGCTGGCCTCAAACTTATGATCCTCCGGCTTCAACTTCCAGAGCTGCTGGGATTACAGGCCTGTGCCACCCCCTCCCAGCTCTTGCTAGCATTTTAGATTTTATCCTCAGGGTAAGGTCAACTCTCAACAGGGTTTTGGCATTCACTCTGGCTACCATGTAATTCACAAATACTCCCTAAAAGCAAAGGAAGACAGTAGTGACCTAGACTAGAGCTACTCAAAGTAGCCATTCTGTGAACTGTTCCCAAGAGACAAGTAATGGTAGAATGCAAAGTTACCACTGCCTTTCTTTGAAGAAATCTTCTTATGAAAAGGAAAACAAACAAGAATCAGTGGAATTAAACAATGAGCTTACTTGCATTTTAAAGGGTCTCTAGGATAAGACAGACAAGAGGAAGCTAGGTCATAAGAATAAAATGGAAAGCAAAAATATTAATTCCCTGCTTATCAAATTTACCCTATAATGGAGGACAAAAACATGAATCAATAACTACTCTATTTATTGTAATATTAGAATCTGAATAAGTTCTTCAAAGGATAAAAATGTGCAAGTAAGAAAGTAACCTGACCCAGTTTGGGGTCTTAGGAGAAAGGGATGCTGAAGATTGATTGAGCAGTGTTTACTAAGTGGGGAAATGAGGGTAACCCGGTTAGAGGGCAGAGGCAAGCACTATGCTACTAGAAAGCTTTCTTCAGGTTAGTTGGTGCTGAAATTTCACTACTGTACAGCTTCCATTTCTCCACCTTGCCTTTAAGGTTATTTTGAATGACAGAGTGACACGCCCAAGGCTAAAATGAAGTCTAGTTCATCAATCAGTTCTTACAGAATCCATCTTCTTGAAACTAGGAACATCTTCCTCATTTTCTTACAATATTCCCCCTTAATATGTGATCCTTCAAAGTCAGCTCCAGGCCCCAAATCTCCCAAGTTCTCTTCACATTCAAGATGTACTTTATCAGAACCAGAAGATTTAATTTAAGAAGGCAGAATGTTTTTCAGAGTGAGATCCAAGAACCCAATTGCATCAGAATTGCTTAAGGTGTTTTTATTAAAATGCATCTTCAATTCCTGGGCACCACCATAGACCAACCAAATTAAGAGTTGACAGAGCTCAGAAACCTGAATTTTAACAAGATCCCCAAGGGATCCTTCCATATTATTGTAGAGAATCCTTGAGTTAGTTGTGTTTTCAAAGCATCCACATTCAAATGGAGCTTCATGCCCCCAATATTAAACTCCCTTAAGTCTGAAGTGCACTTCTCTTTAAATAATCTGGCAAAGATGACAAAGCAGGCTTTTGTAGTCAGTGATTTCAAATCTGATTCTATTATTTGCCATCTAGGTGATCCTGGACAGGTTAATTAATTTTTTTCCAGGTCTCAATTTCTTCATTGATAACATGTGAATAAGAATATATTCATGGGGATGTGATTGCAATTAAGCAGGAGAGCCAGAGGAAGGCTAACATTCTCTGGAATATTTATATTTATAGTCTACATACCATTTATACCAAGATGAATAAAACACTACTAGGCACTGTGCTACATACCACGTATACAAGGATGAATGAAACATGGTTCCGTTCATTAAACTGCTGTTTCCAGGTTCTTGCATCTGTGCCTTTGAGGTTAAGGTCTAAATATTTTTTGAGTCTTTTCTAACCCATGTGCTGTCTTCTGTTCACAGATTCCACAAAATAATGTAGATACTCCCAGCCCTGAACTGTCTGAAGCCTCCTCAGCACTATACTAAACCTCTAGCATGGAATCACACTGAATCTTCTCCAGCCTTATCTCTTGTCAGTTCTCCACACTGCTCAGATAAGAGTATGCATCTAGTTTCAGAGAACCTCGGATTAAATGCTGGTTCTACTGCATATTAGCTATATGGCTTTGGCACAGGGACTTAAACTCTGTGTGCTTCATTCTCTTCATCTGTTAATATATAATAGTGCCTATTTTAGGAGAATTAGATACTTTTTGAGGGGGAGTATTAGATACTTAGTAAACTTAAATGTCATTCTTCCAGGCTTTGAGATCCAATGAAATAGGTTAAATATCCTGGTCAAGCATCGTCATTCATTCCACTGCAGCACTTATTATCCTAATTCAATGTTTGCTTACCCCAGAAAGATAGGGAGCTTGCACCCTGCACAAAAGTCAACTCAAAAATGGATAAAAGAACTAGGAAATAGACCAGAAACTAGGCAACACGTGGAAGAAAATGTACGGTCAACACTTCAACATGTAAGAGGAGCAACAACTTCCTCAGTAGGACTCTTAAAGTTCAGAAATACCACCAAGAATTAATAAATGATGGATTAGGGATGTAGCTCAGTGGTAGACTGCTTGTCTAGCATTTGTGAGGCACTGGGTTTGATTCTCAGCACCACAAATAAATAAAATAAAGGTCTACTGACAGCTAAAAAAAAAGAATTAATAAATAAAGTGGCATCAAATTAAAAATCTTTGCTTTTTTTTTTTTTTTTTGGTAATGAGGATTGAGCTCAGGCTCAGGGGCACTTGACCACTGAGCCACATCTCCAGCTCTATTTTGTATTTTCTTTAGAGACAGGGTCTCACTGAGTTGCTTAGTGCCTCACTTTTGCTGAGGCTGGCTTTGAACTTGCGATCTTCCTGTGTCAGCCTTCCGAGTCGCTTGGATCACAGGCATACACCACCACGCCCAGCTCTACTTTGCTAGCTATTCTTGACAGAGACTTGATATACAGAATACATAAAAATCTCAAAAAACTTATGCCAAAAAAAATTAATGAATGGGAAAAATTGTTTTCCCATTTATTAACACCTTTTATTATTATTTTCCCATTTATTAACACACACCTCTCAAAAGAAGAAATACAACCCAGGCATGGTGGCACATACTGTAATCCCAGTGACTCAGGAAGCTGAGGCAAGAGGATTGCCAGTTTGAGGCCAGCCTCAGCAATGTAGAGAGACCCTGTCTCAAAATAAACAATAAAAAGGGCTGTGGTTAGGGCTAGGGATGTGGCTCAAGCGGTAGCGCGCTCTCCTGGCATGCGTGCGGCCCGGGGTTCGATCCTCAGCACCACATACAAACAAAGATGTTGTGTCCACTGAAGACTAGAATATAAATATTAAAATTCTCTCTCTCTCTCTCTCTCTTTAAAAAAAAAAAAAAGGGCTGTGGCTCAGTTGTTTAGCATTCCTGGGTTCAATCCCCAGTACCAAAAAGAAAAAAAAAAAAAAAAAGAAATATAAATAGCCAACAACTAAATGGAAAAAATGTTCAACATTGTTAGCAATTAGGGAAATACAAATCAAAACTACATTGAGATTTCATTTCACTCCAGTTAGAATGGCAGCCATCAATAATACAAACAAAAATAGATGCTGGAGAGTATGTGAAGAAAAAAGGAACACTTTTACCCTGTTGATGGGATTGTTAATCAATACAATCACTATGGAAATGAGCATGGAGGTTCCTCAAAAGACTAGGAATGGGGAGCTGAAGTTGTGGCTCAGTGGTAGAGCACTTGCCTAGCATGTGTGAGGCACTGGGTTTTATTCTTATCACTGCATAATCAATAAATGAATAAATAAAGGTCCACCAACATCTAAAAATAAATTTTTTAAAAAGACTAGGAATGGAACCACCATATGAGTGGTTCCACCAGTTACACAACTCCTTAGTACTTATACTAAAGAATTAAAGTCATCATACTATATTGATACATGCATACCTATGTTTATAACAGCACAATTCACAATAGCCAAATGGTTAGACTAGGTGTCTGTCAATGAATAAGAAAAATGTGGTATATACACCCAATGGAGCTTTATTCAGCTATAAAGAAGAATGAAACTATGTCACTTACAGGAATATGAATGGAACTTGAGAGAATTATGTCAAGTAAAATAAGCCAAATTCGAAAATCAAGAGCAGTTTCTTTTTCTCTCACATGGAAAAGACAGAGAGGAAAAAGGAAAAGAAAGATGGTGGTGAGAATCTCATGAAAATTGAAGGGAGACCAGTAGAGGAAAGGGACCCAGGGAAGAAAAAGGGGAGGGAAAAGGGAAATATTTGGGAATGATATTGACCAAATTATATTATTATATTGTATACATGTACATAACAAGGAATCTCATTATTATGTGTAATTATAATGTACTGATAAAATATGGGGGGAAAACACAGGGAGCACATCTGTCTTACAGTGCTCTGTATCCACCTGATAATTAATAAAATTCTGAGTCCACAGCAATACCCATAGAATATGATGAATGAATGATTTCCTAAGTCTGACTAGGCACGTTTATTCTACTGGGATACTAGTATCCTCTAAAAGCAAGTCTTTTTTTATGCTCAGAGGCAGAACTCTTTGCTCACTTTATCTTCTGAAATGAAATTTTCAGAAAGCAAATCAAGAATTTAACAAACACAGGCTGCAAATGTAGTTCAATGGTTTAGTGCTTTACTAGCATATGGGAGACTCTAGGTTTGATCCTAGCACTAAAGGGGGGGGGGGGAATTAACAAATACTTAACTTTTGGCTATTAACTATCTTTTTTCACTTCCTTAAGTGGCTATTTAAAAAATTAAGATTACATATGTGACTCACATTAGATTTTTATGGGACATGATTATTTTAACTCTCTGCCTAAAAGGTATGTTGTATTTTCCCATGATTCAAAAACAAAGACACAACAGGGCTGGGGTTGTGGCTCAGTGGTTGAGTACTTGCCTCGCATGTGTGAGGCACTGGGTTCGATCCTCAGCACCACATAAAATAAATAAATAAATAAAATGAAGATATTGTGTCCACCTACAACTAAAATATTAAAAAAAAAAAGACAAAACCCCTTAATGTCCTCTCATTTTTACCTATATGGAAACATATTCCAACTTTTCATAGTTTTTCTCAATATTGATATTTTTGATGCATGGGCTACTCTATTATCCTTGTGAACATGTCCGATTCTTTTTAGTAGGGCATAGTTTCCTACAACCAATCATTTTCAATGTTGGGTGTCATCGCAACAAATTCCAATGAAGTAGAGATTTGCCATCCTGTGGCTACTCTGTTATCTATGCTGTCAACATTATGGTTAAGAACAGAAGGTCTGATTGGGCACAGTAGAACATGCCTGTTATCCAAGTTACTTGGGAGGCTGGGGCAGAAGGATCACAAGTTCAAAACCAGCCTCGGAAAATTAGTAAGATCCTGTCTCAAAATAAAAAACCATAAGGGCTGGGAGCTGGGCAGGTTGGAGCATGTCTGTAATCCCAGCAATTTGGGATACTGAGGAAGGAGGATCACAAGTTTGAGGTCAGTCTTAGCATCTTAGACCCTTGGCCACTTAGTGAATCCCTCTTTCAAAAAATAAAAAATAAAAAGGGCTGGGAATGTAGCTTGGTGGTAAGCATCTGTGCTTTCAATCCTCAGGATCAAAAATAAGATGAAATAAAATAAAATATAAAGGGCTGGGAATGTAGCTCAGAGATAGAGTGCCCCTGGTTCAATCCCCAGTACTGCAACAAAACAAAACACAGGAAGTATGGGGCCAGTTTTGTTGTTCTAGCCAAAAAACTTACTAGCTCTGTTAACTTTATTACTATTAACAGCTCTGTGCTTCAATTTCTTCAACTGAAACATCAGGGATGATAATGGTGATTACTTCATAGGATTGAGAAAACTGATTTTAGAAAGGTGCCTGGCAAATAGTTAAGTATCCAGCAAGTCACGACGACTATTTGTATCATTATACACATCCCAGAATTGCCCGAGGTTGCAGAAATAGCTAAATAGCAGAATAAACACTGGAATAAGGTCTTACCCCTAGTCAAATGTTTCTTTCATGAAACCAAAGCTGCTTTTTCCAAAAGCATAAGCCCTAGAACTAAATTAACGCACGCTGTTTATTGCATTTCAACGTTTTAAGAAATGCAGAAGCCGACAAAGGCAGTCTACTGTCGTGTTGCCCACTAAATTGCAACAAATAATCAAAACAAGTTTGATAATACCACTATCACTAGGTCAAAGGGTCACCGACGCAAACGAAATTTCAGGAAACAAAACAAAGCAAAAAAATTCTCTAGTCGCCCAAGGAAATTGTGGACCACGGAGAGTTGGTTTCAGAGCTGACCCGGCTCGGCCAAGACTGCGCAGGAGGAGGGCGAAGCCAAATCTGCTCTTTGGACCCTCCCCCTCAAGTCTCGGGGCTCCAGACTGCGCCCGCCCGCCCCTCACCTCCGGCTCCGGGCGCTCCGAGGCCATCACACATCCCTCCCGCACCGGCCCGGGCCAAGGAGGATGTTCCACTCTTGACCCCTGACCTGTCTATCTCGTCACGAAAATGAAACCGGAAGTGGATGGGAAGGCCGAGTTCTGAGCTTTCTGATTGGTGGATGAAGCCCTCTCAGTCGCGCTAGCTGTCTGGGAAACCGGAAGAGGAAGTCGTTGCTGCAGCCGCCCCGCAGCAATGCAGGTGAGAACCCAGTTAGGCCTCCTGGCAGATAGCTAGCCCGGGATAACAGGACCGAGAGTGGCGTGGCTGATGAGAGTGAGGAGCTGGGGAGGCAGAGCCTGCGGCTGTTATGGAAACACTGAACGGGAGATTGGGGGCGAGGCCAACTGGAAAGGGAGCGCAGAGGCCAATGGGGATTGAGGCGGCTGACAGGAGGACAGTCTCGGCTCAGGCGAGAGGAAGGATGCAGCGCTAACCTCCTGAATGTTGGGAAGGATCAGGTTGTCATTTGGGAAAGCTGAGGATCAATCTAAGGAAAGACGGCTCAAGAAAGTGGTGGACTGACTCAGGCCCCAACTAGGCTGTTGGATGCAGACAAACAAGGGATCTGTAATTGGAGAGAAGCCCAAGGGCTGAAGGAATTGTCCGCGGAGGCCAAAAGCTAAACTATTTATAAAAATCTCAGGCTGTGGGTGGAACCCAAGGTCAAGCTCCTGTCGGGCACGTTCCCGAGTTTGCAAGACTGCTTTGCGTCATTCTTAACCAGCTTGTGCCCAATAGTTGTTAAGGGTGAAGAAATGGAATAATATAAGAGCGTCCGACAATGGGAAGGAAATGCTTTACAGATTCCCAGAATTTAAAATTGTTTGTCTGGCTCTCAGAAACGTGCGAGTTTTCTTGTTTTTCATTTGTCATGAACTTACACCTGATAGTCTCTCAATAAATGCTCATGGGTCAACAGACTTGTGAAAGAGGCATGGGAATATTGGCAGAGATAAATGAGTGCACATTAACTCAACAAAGAGAAGGTCAAAACATCAAATGCTAAGGAGGCAGGGCCGAGAGAGTGCAGAGCTGGTTTTCAGAGAAAGCTTTATGTATAGGCAGATGTCCCAGAAATTGTGTTGTTGACAAGAATAGCCAGGTTCACAAGGCAGATTCTAAGACAGAGGAATATGGTGTACATGTGCTGCAGAGGCACCCATAAGATAATGAACAGGCACTGGATCTGGTGAAATTTCTCAATGAGGAACAATAGGGTGTACCTAAAAAAAAAAAAAAAAAAAATCATGAGAAGAACCATGCCTGGATTTGGGGTAATAAGAAAATCAGTTGGTAAGTAGGAGGAGTTGAGGTCAGGTGAACGGGTTGAAAGGTCTAAGGGTTGATGCTGTCTGTAACCCAGATGCCAAAGATAGAAAACAACTTGGCTTTTCAGCTTTATTCTGTATGTGTCACACTTTTGTGTCTCTCTGGGTAACCAACCTGTTCCTATTTGCAGCGAGAGGAGAAGCAGCTTGAGGCATCATTAGATGCACTGCTGAGTCAAGTGGCTGATCTGAAGAACTCACTGGGAAGTTTCATTTATAAGCTGGAAAACGAGTATGACCGGCTAACCTGGTAAGGGTTTCCAAGGCAAGCTGGGGAGGGCTGGATTTCCAGGGCAAGCTGGGGAGGGCTTACTGGGTGGGGGGGGCCAGGCCTCTGATGGATAGGACATTTCTAATGATGTAACCATTTATCAGTTTGTAAACATCTTTTGATTTGGAAAGAGTTGGGTTGCCCAACATTGAAGTAAAGTTTGGCTTAGGGCCTCCATGGTAAGGAAGTAGAGAAAAGCTCAGTTTCCCAAGCCAGGTTGTTTTTGATCCTTACACTTGGATTTTTTTTTTTTTTTTTTTTCTGGTGAAGAGGCCCTTTTTGCTGGATCTCTTTCCACAGATGTGGCTTTTAGTCTTTTAGATCCAACCTACTCAGGAATAGTGGATCTTATTTCCAGGTTGGAAAGGAGAATTTTACCCAGTTTCTGAATTTTCAGTTGTAATACTATAGCTATGATTCCTATTTTGCCAGTGTTACTCACCCCTTTCAAACAATGAACTGCCTTTTTCTGTATCTGTGTCAGAAACTGAAAGTGCGTCCTTCTTTCCTAACCCCATCATTCCTGTTAGCCAATTTGGTTCTCATCTAGGCTAGTCATAGGGCTATGAGTCTTTTGAGCCTCTTAATTATTACATTACAGGGAAGGGTTGGAACATTCTATACTTTCTTATCACCACCAGGCCCTCTGTCCTGGACAGCTTTGCATTGCTATCTGGACAGTTGAACACTCTGAACAAGGTTTTGAAGCATGAGAAGACCCCACTGTTCCGTAACCAGGTCATTATTCCTCTGGTGTTGTCCCCAGATCGAGATGAAGATCTCATGGTAAGAAGAGAAAAAGTGTACAACTTGGGAAATTAAGTTCTTAGATGAAAGTCTAAGAATTTTTGATTGGTTATTCTAGAAGTTCTAAATGTAGGCTAATATGTGGCAGTGAGAAGGAAGGACTGCATTTTGGAGGCCTTGCTTTTTTTGTCCTGGAGGTGAGAAAGCTCCCAAATAGTGCTATTAAAAATCCAGATGCTTGGAAATGGAAGGAGACCCTCAGGGTTATACAGTGGAGGGGGTAGAGAGAGAGGAGGGGAGGGGAGGGGAGAGGTGGGGAGGGGGGATGGTGGAGGATGGGAAAGGCCGCGGAGCACAACAGACACTAGTATGGCAATATGTAAATCAATGGATGTGTAACTGATGTGATTCTGCAATCTGTGTATGGGGTGAAGGTGGGAGTTCATAACCCACTTGAATCAAAGTGAGGAATATGATATGTCAAGAAATTTGTAATGTTTTGAACAACCAACAATAAAAATTAAAAAAAAAAAAATCCAGATGCTTATATCACCAAGACTTCTTCCAGTATCTGTCTTGCAAAAAAAAGTCCTTTTGTAACTTTGTCTATTCCAGTCTTTGATTAAAATGTGGCAAAGAGAGGAGTTTAATTTGCCCTTAAGTATGGTATAGATAGCCATGTGAGGAGACAGAAATCACAAGTAGAGGGAAAGAGACAGTGTTCTAAGAAGCTAGATATTGTGTTTCAAGTTGTTTTCCCTGAAAATGCACTGTTTGCCTATAGAAAGGAAATAAGGCTAGATCGAATTCTTGGAGTACATGGTAGGATCAATAAAATCTGTGTTACAGCGGCAGACTGAAGGACGGGTACCTGTTTTCAGCCATGAGGTGGTCCCTGACCATCTGAGAACCAAGCCTGATCCTGAGGTTGAAGAGCAGGAGAAACAACTGACAACAGACGCTGCCCGCATTGGTGCTGATGCAGCTCAGGTTGTACTAAGTCACTGCCCTGATGATTCCATCTCCATCCCTTGATGAGAAGCAAACATTACCACTCCTATGTAGTAGAGATACTCAATTATTGCACTAAACTGTCTCTGGAAGAAATTCTCCATAGTCGTTTCCTATTTATTTTAATCACTGCACCATTTGTATGTTACAGAAGCAGATCCAGAGCTTGAATAAAATGTGCTCAAACCTTCTGGAGAAAATCAGCAAAGAGGAGCGAGAATCAGAGAGTGGAGGTAAAGAAGTATTGGTGACAGAGGGAGACGTGTATAATAAGATGACTGGAATAGCCATGGTGGTTTGGGTGGTAATAAAGTGAAGACACAGAATGAACTGCTTAGGAAAGGGTTTGCAACCATACTGCTAGCCTTTTGTGTTTAAGGCCAGCCCTGAAGCAGGTAGAAGAAATGGCAAAATGAAAAGGGAAAATTTGAGGATAGGTTGGAGGGTATTCTGACTTTTCCTCTGGACTGTGAGAGTCTAGATGATGCTGAAGTCAGAACTCCAAACCCTGGCAATCTGCAGGCCCTCCAGCTGCTAGGTTCAGTCCTAGGACCAGATGTATACTTCATGGTCCTCCTTTTTCTTCAGGTCTCCGACCAAACAAGCAGACCTTTAACCCTGCAGACACCAATGCCTTGGTGGCAGCTGTTGCCTTTGGGAAGGGTCTGTCTAATTGGAGACCTTCAGGCAGCAGTGGTCCTGGCCAACCAGGCCAGCCAGGAGCTGGGACAATCCTTGCAGGAACCTCAGGATTACAGCAAGTACAAATGGCAGGAGCTCCAAGCCAGCAGCAGCCAATGCTCAGTGGAGTGCAAATGGCTCAAGCAGGTCAACCTGGTAAGGTGGCAAGGGTGGAAATGTAATTGACTTTGAACAGGGGAATAGAGATGATCAGAATTATCTAGGCTCCCAGCATCCCCAGACCTGGGGGTTTTCTCCTTTGCATAGTGACTCAGAAAACAATTTTCAGCAGTAAAAATTCTCATCTGAAACTCTGAAGCAGGCATCAGAGAGTAAGGAACAACTTTGAGTAGGAGAAACTGCTCTCAATTTCTACCCCATCTCATACCTCTTTCTCAACTGTCCTGTCCCATTTACTCTGGAGATTAGGTTTGTGGTCAGTGTCTCTTTGTGGGTAGAAAAATCAATGGTCAGCTAGCTGTGGAGTGCTCTCCTGTAACCCCAGTGATTTAGGAGGCTGAGGCAGGAGGATTGCTTAGGGCCTCACAGCAACTTAGTGAGGCCCTAAGAAACTTAGAGAGACCCTCCCTCAAAATAAAAAATAAAAAGGGCTAGGGATGTAGGTCAGTATGTAAGTGCCCCTGGGTTTAATCCCCAGTACCAAAGAAAAAACAAAATCAGTGGTCAGACCTTACTTAATCAAGGTTATTTGGAAGATGCATCAGGAATTGACAAGGAGGCAGTTTCTTGTTCCTACTGGTATTATTTTCTTTGTATCCTATCTCTCTTGCCTTCCTGCCTTCTCTTGTACTCACTTTTAGTAATTAAGAGAATAGTCTGGAAGAATTCAGATGCAAGCAGCAAGAAGAGTTATTTCTTATATGCTGTCTAGGAAAAAAGACAACAGAATCAAGAGAAAACATAGCCTTTTTTTCTTTCTTTTCTTTTTTTTTTTTTTTTTTTTTTTTTGTGGTACTGGGGATTGAGCCGGGGGCACTCTACCACTGAGCTATATGCCCAGCTGTCTTTTTTTTTTCTTTGAGCTAGGGTTTTGTTAAATTGTTCAGGCTGGCCTGAAATTTGCAATCCTCCTGCCTCCTGAGTAGCTGGGATTACAGATACATACCACTGTACCTGGCAAGAATACAGTACTCTTTTACCTGTAACACTGAACAAGGATCACACAGGTTTATGTGTCTTTTCTAGGAGTAGATAAGCAGGACACCTCTCCCACTATTCTCCCAAATCACCCCTTTCCTCCTAGATACCTTCAGGGAGGGAGCTGGTGAAGAACCACACCTCTGATCTCTGCCAACCAGGGTCAGATACCACAGGGGTTCTGCAATGATAAAGGAGATGGCAGGAGGGAACCTGAGAAACGACATTTCTGATTTATTGTGAAAGTCTTGCCTTGCTTCAGATGTCTTTCTTCGTATTCCTTTTAGGGAAAATGCCAAGTGGAATAAAAACCAACATCAAATCAGCTTCAATGCATCCCTACCAGCGGTGAGTGTGAACAGCAGCCTCTAGTACCAGGTGATCTTGCACAGTTGTACAGTCATATTACCTTTGCTCAAGGCTCACCTAGATGGGTGCAATAAACAGAACATGGGCTTTCAGCAACAGACAGAGCCCAGCTCCACTGGTGACTACTAGCTATATGACTTTGGGCAACAGACCTAAGTTTTCTGAACCTGTTTTCTCATTTGTAAATGGTGATGATACCTACCTCATAGGGTTGTTATGAGGATTAAAATGAGAAAATGACTGTAAAACATTTAGCACAGTATATGAAGTAATGGGTGCTCAATAAATGGTTGTTTTCATAGCCACTTCTTCACTCTGCCCTCCACAGTTCTTGATCCAGAACCCACCTGATGTGCTGCTATTCCATTGTCAATGGTGAGCTGATGAACCCAGAATCAAATAAGCCTGTGCTTATTTTGTGCTACTAGAAACAGTAACAGCCTGGATGTCCTTTGAGGCATATTGGCTCTCAGGTGTCTCCACTCAGGTTCCACCCTGCTGTCCCTCTAAGGTTCAGATGAAGAGACTTCTGGGTGGGGACAAACCTTCTACCTACAGCTGTAATGAAACTTAGGCCTGTCCATCTCTGAAGGCAAGTTAAATTCTTATATGGGAAATACATAAAAATCCTCATCTTTTATCCCATCTTGTACACATGAAGGAGGATATCAAGGGGCCAGGCAAGACTGTGTGAGAAAGGGTTTCTCTGTAGCACATGTAAATCCCCTTCTTCCTCTTATTTTGGAGGAAGAGGTGATTGCCCTTCACACTGTCTTCAGGGTTTAGTTTGTATATAATTGTGCCTTGATCCTGCACGCTGGTCAGGATGGTTTTCCTCCATTAAATTAACTCTATGGTTTAGGTAAGAGCCAGATCAATAGTGGGAGCGGGCAGCCCGATAGCATTGCCTACTTTATAGAGTTGAAGAGCAGAGTGTGTTTGGACAACCAGCCTGTGCTGCCTTTCTCAGTACTCCTTTGTGAGCAAGCACAGAGATTGAATCAGCTGAAGTGGACCAAAGGATTTCTCTATGAAATAAAGGTATTTAAATTGATATTAACTAGCTCAGCAATTTATGAGAGCCAATATAGGGATCAGAGACAATTCCATTAGTGAGTGCTACAAGGCAATTCAAATTTTTTTTCTCTATAAAACATTAATCTTTAATTAGCTTTGCACTAGAAACCCTGAGACTTTCTTACTTCTCATCCTTCCAGCTGCCTTTCCTGTTCTGTCACACTGGTACTTTGGCCTTTGATTGGTACCAAACAGCACTCTGCCAGGCTGTGGCAGCAGAGGCCAGGACAAGTGGTCCTAGTTGTCACCTGTTGCTGTCCCAACAAGATGCGGAATGATGTCCATAAAGCTTAGTGACCACAATACACTGCAGTAGGGGAGTCCTGTCATCAGCTCTGAGGCAACACCAGACCTTTCCCCCATTTGAATAGTCTGGCCCATTAACCCAGTCATGTGTTGTTTATCTTCTCACCTTTTCCCTTCCCACTGGAAACATCAGAGCTAACTAGGATATTGGACAGAGCTCCAGCCATACTTCTATAAAACCCTTGGAGCAACTTTTGGTGACTTTCTCCTTTACTTCACCAGTGGTACAAACCCTATGTTTCTTTGTTGTCTCAGCCTGATACCGACTTCATTCACATAAAGCTATTAAAGTGGATTCTGTGTCCTCCAAGAACAAATATCCTCCTGTCCCAACAAAAATAAATGTACAACTTTACCTAAATCTTTTGCCCTTAAGCAAAGATTTTACTTCTTACTCTGGAGTGCTCATACCTAAGTATTAGTCATTCTGCGAGTACATGCTCTCTTTTCTACCCCACCCCCCGCCTGAGGTACATGCTTTCATTTCCACCTTCCACCTCTGGGTACACAAAGCTGTCACATCTCCCACTTGGGGGCCCATACAACCCAGAATCCAGAATGGAGAGAATGTATCTCTCCTAACAGTCCCTAAGGAGGGACTGTATATGGAGTTTCCTTTGAAGAAGAGAACATGATATGCTTACCTGCTCAGATTTAAGATTTGCAAAAGCTGACCGGTGGCCTACTCTGGTAGTTTCTCTGTTTCTTACTGTCCTGTTTTGCTCAGGGATTGTACTTTCTCCTACCCTTGGGGCCCAGGGAGAAAGGGATTAGGCCTTGTTTCCCAGGTTGTTTCTAGGATGGAGAAAGAAGCAACAGCTGTGAAACCTCAAGTACCACAGCACAGTTCATCCCACAAAAGATGGAGGCTTATTGAATTAATGTCAGCCTAATGCCCATTGCTTAGAACCTCTCCAGTTCTACCTTGAGGCTGGGATTCGGTCATTGCTGAATCTCCTTTTCTTCATTGCCCAGGTTGCAGTGTTCTCTTCCCCTCCCTGTATGTATTGCTTCTCTACTTAGCTGGCTTACCTTACTCAGCCATGAGCTTTTTTGGGAAACGGCTAAGATAGGTTGTAGCCAGGTACTCCTTCCCACTCCATAATGGGTCCCACCATTGGGCCTGAGCTGGAAGGGATGTTATAGCCCACCTCCTGTCATGCTCCTGGAGAAAAGAAGCTGAACTCTGCAGGAATGCCCCAGTGCAAAGCTGGGCCCCTTTCCTACCCCCTTTCCACCTCCCCCAAGCAGCTGGAAACAACCTCTCCCTTTGTCTGAGTTTCTTGTACAGAATAATCCTCCTTATGGACAATGTATTCTCTGTGTCCCATGGACACAGGAGCCGTGTGAGCTGATCCCAGCACCAGGCAGGACGGAGGCTGAATCCTTCCAAACGCCCACCCTGGGTCAGCTCCTAGAGGAACTACTAAAGGGTGAATATTTTCTTCTGTCTGCCTCAGATTTGGGGGGATAGCCTATTGCAGTTTAGCATTGGCCAGGACCAGAGTTTTCCTTTTTTGCTCAGCCTTGAGAGTCCACAGTCCCAATTTAAGGATGTTTGATGTGGTTTTTGCCTGAAAGTCTCAAATGCATAGGGGCACGGGGCTTGGTGGTGCACTCTTGTAATCTCAGCGACTTGAGAGGCTGAGGCAGGAGGATCCCAAGTTCGAGGCCAGCCTCAGCAACTTAGTGAGACCCTATCTTAAAAAATTAAAAAAGGGCTGGGGATGTGGCTCAGTAGTTAAATACCTCTGGGTTCAATCCTATTACCAAAAAAAAAAAAAAAAGAATAGCTAGCACTTGGAAAGGGTTTGCAGATAGCACTTTCTGATTAGAACAGAAGGCAAACTCTATCACCGATCAGGACCATGGTGCTTTATCACTTTGACATGTCCCTCAGGACAAACTTTCTCTCTTCTTGTTCTTGAGCTCCCATGTATCACTGAGGCAGATCATGGGTTCTTTATGTGGTCTCTTGATAAGTTATATACTCTCAGGATATCAGCTACCATTTGCACATGGCAACTTCCCTGGGCACAGCATGGAAAAAGCTTCTGAATTCCTGGAACTTAATTTTCTTGCCTGAGTGATCCCAGAGATCTTTCTAGCTTATCAGGCTCTGACAGTAATTCTCAAGCCTCTGGTCCCCAGGAATATTTTTGTTTTCTTCACTGTAGGACCATGATACTTGATA
The DNA here is from genome assembly GCF_047511675.1 of Marmota flaviventris. NCBI lineage: Eukaryota > Metazoa > Chordata > Mammalia > Rodentia > Sciuridae > Marmota > Marmota flaviventris. Next base: position 33,242,591 of record NC_092507.1, on the reverse strand, counting down.
GGCCACTGTTTTCCTAAATTACCCCTAAGTCTCTCAGACTGCTATAAACTGCTCCAAAGTTCCCTCTCTGTTGCCTACAACTTTATATATCAGCATCCTTCTAGATCATTTTCTTGGCCCTGTTTTCTAGCTTTCATATCATTCTCTGGTGAAGATCCATCAAAGAGGTGGTTAAGTTACCGAAGAGGTACAGGTATGACAGTGGTCACCTTCCCACTCTGACATCTCTCTTTTCTCTGGGAAAGAGATTTGTAAAGAGAGACTCCTTTGGTATAGGCAAGAAATTTTACTTTTTAATGACAGTGACCTTCTTTACTAGATGAAATATAAAATTTTCTGGGCCTTTTCCTCCTCTCTCTGCTACTATACGGCCTTTTCTCACTCTCACCCTAATTTCCTAGTTTGTGCTCCATTTGATTCTTCATCGTGTTTGCCCACACCCCACATGTAGACCATCCTTTGTTCTTTTTGCTAATTTTCCTGGGCAAAACCTATTGTCATGGACCTAGTTAATGTTGTTTTAGTTAGTGTCTCTTCCATATTAAAAATCCTTCTTGACCCTGTATAGTCTCTCATTAGCTCACTCACAGGCATGCTCTTGAAAAAAAGAGCCTATAACAACCACCATCTCTTCTACCTCCCTATGTTTCAGCCCCTGTAGTTGGGCTTCTGCTTCCACCATTTTTCTGAAACAATATCAAAGACTGTTGTTGATCTAATGGCTAAATAATGAGTTTTCCCCAATTCTTATATTAATATCTCCATTGCATTTAACAATGCTAACCATTTCCTTTACGTCTCTCTCTCCCTATTTGGCTTGTATGGCATGCGTTGTCCTTGTTCTTCCACCTCTTTGTACATTCCTCCTCTGCAGTTTTTGGACTTCTATACTTCTGCTTGCTTCTTGAATGTGGCCATTCTCTGGAACTCATTCTCAATCTTCTTTTCTTCTTATGTTACCCACTTTCTCTGTGACCACCATTTTTATGTGCATAAGTCAAACTAAGTTTTACTTTTAGTCCAAACCTCTTTGCTTAGCTGCAGATTCTAGTTGGGCATCTCTACTCACATGATCCACAGGTACCTCAGGTTATAGATGTCTAAATCCAGTCATCTTTTCCTCTGTATCTGTTTCTCTTCTAGTTTTTCTGGGTGTTACCTAAGCCAGGAATATGGAAGCCATTCTAAACTATTCTCCTTCCATGTTCCCAGCTAGTCCCCCTTTATAGCAAATCAGATACCAAATCCTATCAAATTCTCTCTTCAATATCCATCCATCCTGTCCCTCTGAGTCTCTCCATAAAATTATTATTCAGACTCCCTATCTCCAGATCTTTCTAAACAAATCTCATCCCATACTCCCTTGATTAAAATCCTTTTGATAGTTCAGTCCCTCCGTTTCTCAAACTGGAGTCCACATAACCTGGCAGATTCATAGGCATACTGAAAGTCACAGGATGAAATTATCCTAAAATTTTCATTTGAGGGTAAATAATTTAAAGTGGAATGGAAATTTAGCATGCATGCACTAGTAAGAGAAAATAGATGTCAAAGAATTCCTGCTAGTCTGAAGGGCTTCAAGCTAAGATACCACATTCCCTGGGGATTTTTTTTTTTTTTTTTTTTGAGTCAGGGACATAACATTCACTTCAATGGAAAAGTTTTAAAAGTAACTCACATTTCCTGGAAAGGCAAGTAAGATTCTGTGATCTAACCCCCTGCCTCCTCCTGACTTATCCTCTACATTGTCTTGCTCTCCACTTAATTCCAAAAACCATATAAACTGCTTACAGTTTCCTGAATGTAATAGGCTCTTTCAAATCTCTATTCCTTTATCCACACTGTTCCTCTGCTTTGCTCTATTGTTCTGTCTGACTAATACCCAATTATCTTTCACAACTCATCTCACAAGTCACCCCCCAGTGAAGCTTTCCACCGTCCCAGTCTGTTCACAACTCAACACCACTCTCACCAGGAAAGGTCAGTTACATCCTGTTTTATGCTCCTCTTTTGTACCCTGTACACTGCATATTCTGGCTCCTGCTGCACTTTATTGTCCCTCAAGTTTAAGCACACTGAACTGTTAGAGTTTGAATCAGTTCTCCCACCTGAGAACTGACTGATCTTTGGCAAGATAATGTGTGTGTCTGGTATACTATAGCATCTGGCCCATCATAAACACTAACAGTGTTAGTGCCATTACAATTATTTCTGTTATGATTTGACTTCAGAGAGGTAGTCTAAAATAACATTTTGGTTGAAAGAGCAGGTTCTAGTGCTAGAATTGCCTGGGTTCATGTCTTACCCCAGCCACTTACTAACTGTAACCTTGGGCAAGTTAATTTATCTATGACTCTTATTTTCTTATTTCTGTGAATAATAATAATAGTGGCTATTTCATGGGGTTGCTGCAAGGTTTAAGTGAGTTAAATGCTTAGAATGGTGCCTGGGAGTAGGAGGAATTCAGTATACATTAGCTGTCCCCAGGATAGCAGCTAGAAATTTGCTCTCAGTAATTGTTGCTTGAATAAATGATTGACCAATCCCTCTAAGAGGTTGTAACCTCTCCCTCTACACTCCCTGTGCTGATGCTTCAGGAACTGTCCTCAGGAGACACCTTTTGTGCAGAATTCATTCCCTATGATAACTCCCTAGCAACTAGTGCAGAGGGGACATGAGGATATTTTTATATTGGATTGCCTGACATGATGAATCAATTTTTAATCTAATTTCTCCCACTTATTTGTTGTCTGTGTTTTTCTCTTAAGTCCCAGTTTGGTATTAAATTGTGTTATTTCAGTTTGAGCACAAATTACAAGCTCCCTCACCATTTTTCATCATTTCTGAATAGTATTTCCTCGCTGTTCAAACCAGTTAAAGGCTCGTTCCAGTCCTCCTATATTCTCTCCCAGAGGGACTCTTCATCACTCACAGTTTCTCTCTCTGCAGTTGTGAAGAGTCCCTGCCTCCCTTGTCTGGGCTTTCCAGTTGGGGCTCAAGTCTTCCTGATTGGCCATGTGTAATTCACTGGATCAGAACCAGAGCTCCATGCTTGCTTCTGTTCCCCTCAAACTCATCACCAGTCCTTCAGACTGTATTTTATGGCATCTTCCACCATTCTTTTTTAAAAAATATTTTTAGTTGTACATGGACACAATACCTTTATCCCTGAGCTACAACCCCAGCCCCTTCTACCATTCTTACTACTTTGCTTTTAAGTGCTCTCTGTTACAGTCATAAGAAAATAAATATCCACAGGCCATATGCTGCCTCACCCCTCCGTGACTTGACATGTTCTACCCACTTGGAATGTCTGCCTTCTCTTTCCTGCTTCTACCTGGTGGAAAATTCATCCTTCCAGTTCAAGTGTCACCTGCTCCTGTAAAATCTTCATAACCTCTTCCCTGTATACTTGATCATTCTTCAACTACCTCTCCTGTACCTCTACACACTTCTTTATAGCACTCAAAATTCTATGGTAATTTATTTTTTATAAGTTCAAATCCTGGCCTGGATACTTACCCACATATGACCTTAGGCAAGTTGCTTTACTTCCAAGAACCTTAGTTGCCACCTCTGTAAAATAGGATTATAGTACTGACCTCAAAAGTATGGAGCATATTTCAAATAAAATTCAAACCTATAAGTACTCTTAATTTTCTATAGGATTAAGTCCAAGCTTCTCAGAAGGGCATACAAGAGCCTTCCAGCAAACTGTCAGTGCTATTACCCTATTCTCTCTCCTGAGAAATCACTTTTGTCTGGTGATATATTGGACTGTTCTGATTGTGACACATTACAATTAAATTAGTTTAACCAAAAAAAATAAAGATCCAATCATATTTGGGTTATACAAATGATTTTAGATGGGCTCAGGGGCTCAAATGTCTGAGCTCTGTCTCTGTATTTCTCCATTCCACATCATTATATCTCATCTCATGGAAAAACTTTGGGTTTGCCAGGGTTAAATGCCATTTAGATTGGATTAATGGGGGCATGGGGAAGGACACCAGGATTAATGAACTAGAGGAGTCTAGGAGGAAAACCTTAAATGAAAGCGGAGATGGGAGAGTGAATTCAGCCTTCACAGTATGCTTTGTATGTTTTCATCTATACAGAGAATCCTGAGATTTCTATTTTTTCTCCTGTCCCTTCCTTTCTCCTGAATTTAAAATTACTGTTTCTGTTGTCTGCTAAAATGCACCATCTCACCTCAAACTCAGGATAACCCAGATTGCTTTCTTTTTCTCCATTTGCTCCATGTGAGTTATCCAACTTGCCAGTCTTGTTTAGTTTGGGATCCTCTCTCTGCTCTTCCCCCACTTTCCACCGTTGGTCTAGGTCAGGCCTTATTGTGTCAGGGTAGTTCCGCTGTGGGGATCCCCAGCTGGTCTCTTGATGATAAACCTACTGTCACCAGGTTTGTCTTTCAAAACCTAACCAGGATCATATCAGCCTCCTACTCAATCTTCAGGGACATTCCCTGTACAAATTAAATTCTTCACTTTTTATCCAAAACACTTCATGATTTCAACCTACCTTTAACCTTCTATCATAGGGAGGCCTTTCATTCACTGCATCTTTTAGACACACTGAGTCCCCTTCCGTTATACTGTGCCTGTCCTTGCTTTCCTGAGTTGGTTTCTTTGTCCCTGTATTTTCCTCAGCCAGAAATACCTGTGTTGCTTCCACCTTGCTTGCTATGTGATCTTGAGCAAACCCCTCAACCTCTCTGATTCTATTATTCTGCTAAGAGGCAATAATTGCATTGACCTTACAGGAATCAATCACAAGAGCATATGGAAAGCAGTTGGATGCATGATTTTCAGAGAATGTACTCTTGGCCCTTCTCACACATATTCTGGGTCTTTCTAGCTCCTTCATCCTGATAACCTGCCTTGGTTGTTTCCTAACAAAAAGCCTCCCTCTTTTCTCTCCAGAGCTTTTCCTGCAAGTTTTGTCTCATTCCATCCCTCTTCCTGAGTTTCTTCAGTTCAAGGAACACGAAATGATATCTACAATGTGTGGCACTGGCTGTCCACTGATGGATCAGACCTTTCCCTGACTTTTTAGGGGTCCAGGCATGCCTTCAAATACCAAATGATGAGTGTTACATATAGTCTCTCCCTTCTGGCCAGATGTCTTTCCAGACCCAGTCCCTTCAGCCAAGATCTCAGGCAGAGGACGCCAGTTAGCTGACTGAGGCCCAGGGATGCACAGAATAATTAACTGGTGAACCCTTTGCCCTCAACTTTGCTCCCTGTCCTCATGGGCTTACCCTCCCCTCAGCTTCTCTGTGTGGGTACTATGTAGGAAATGCTCCTTGTCTTTTACAGGATGGGGATGGGAGAAGTTTGAATGCCAACCAGAAGCTGCATTCATTCCCACCTGGACTTCTATGGCCCTCACCCAAAACCCTTAGGTCCTGTTGTTCTTAGCCGACTGCCTGTGAGTCCCATTTACTATTCCTTCCACTGTTCCACCCACTCACTCATGAACATGTAGGAATGTTTTTTTTCCATTTCTTCCTGTCATTTCTACTTCTCTGACCCTTTTAATTTTTGTGCTAATACAGAGCCTCAAACAATCATGGGAGCAGAGTTGATAGAGTTCATACAGGCTGGACCCTTGGAGAAACTCCACTGGTTTACCTTCTGGGAAAAGAAAACAGAAGGGCCCCTTCAAGAGAAGTGAATGGAGAGTGAGTCACACAGGGTGGAACTTTGAAGTCATCACTTCACTTCCCATGAGTCAGGAAGACTCTAGGAAGGATGTGGAATTTTAGTTGTTGGACTGAGTATTCTTTCCCCATACCGTGGGCCTTCATCCTTATCAAACCTGTGGATTCAGTTTCCCTAGTTCATTAGCCCACTGTGGTTTGGTTTTCCTTGTATCCAGGTAGAAGAAAGCATGGCCTTGAACCTAGTTTTCCTGCAGATTCCAAAGAGTCCCATTTCTGCTGTCCTGCCTCCCATTTCCTGAGCTGGGTTGGGGAGCATCCTCTTCACAGTCTCCCATCTAGAGGGGCCAGTATCTCTGCCCAGTGCTTGCCATCAGCTGTACCAGACTTTTACCATTTTTCAGAAACTCCTCATCCTATAATCCTATTCAGCGAATGCCTCACCTTCTGACAAAAGAGAAAGTAGACTTCTTCAAATAAAAACTCCCTCAGTCTCCTTCCAACCCACTGACAGACACTCTTCTCTTCCACATATTTTAGTCTGCAAGGTATTCTTAGCCAAAGACCAATCCCGCCACATGTGTTGGAGTTCAGTGCCTTGTTCCACACAGCATATAAACATGCTCCAGCCTCTTCCTATTGGAAACAACCCTTAGGATCAATCTGGGGTTGAGAACCACATGCTGATATTTTAAAAGTTTCCCAGCTGTTGCTGAAAATATAAACAATAAAATCCAAACGTCTTACCAGGGCTACAAGGCTCTTCATAAACTAACTCCTGCCTACATTTCCTACCTTTACCAATGCACTCTGAGCTGGAGCGCTACCAAACTACTTACAGAGTTGCCCAAACCTGCCATATTTTTTGCTTCTGTGTGTGTGTGTCCCTCTGCTTGGAAAGCCTTTCCCTGCCATCTAGAAAGTGCTCTAATGTTCAACTTTAGTGTCATTTCTTTGAAGTCTTTGAAAGTAACCTTCATGCTGTGTGAAGGCGCCCCCCCCTTCCCCAATGCTTTCATAACCTTCTGGGTTTATCTCTTCAGCTGAAACTTACCACATACTACTCTAGTTGTTCATGGATATGCTCATCTTCCCCATGGTGAGTGTTTGTAGGAACTACAGAGCCATGGAAATGCCACTTGGTAGACTTGAGTCTATATTAAATATTGGAAGATGCTTTCTCTCAGGAGCAGGACAAGGCTGAATAAAGTGTCTTTGAGTACATTCATTCATGTAGGCACTCAACATTTACTGAGGACTTGCCATGGTCATTTACCAATGTAATCCAGGTGAATAAATCTATAGATGAAGAAGTATCCTGTCACTACTTTGTCTGGCCTCTGGAACAGTCTCATCATCTATAATAGTCTGCTTTGTCTATCTCTAGTGGACTCTCATGACTGACACTTAAAACCCCTCAGTAGCTTTCTCAGAACAGTTCTTTGCACACAGTAAGTGTTTAGGAAATATTTTAAATGAATGCTCACAAATCCATATACAAATATGTACCTTCTTCATATATGGGCTTCTTCCTCACTTTGCCAGTTAAATGTTGAGACAGAAACAATGCTACGTATTTCACATGGTTTATCTCCTTTTATCTGCACAATAATTCTATGAAATAAGTGTTGTTATGGTTCCCATTTTATTGAGGTTTCAAAATTTACCTAAGGTCATATAAGTACCAATTGAAACATTAAAACTCAGGACTTTGGAGTCAGGTGTGACCTCAAAGCCACTAGAATATATCTGGAAGACATTAGGACTTTAATAAATATTTATTGGCTCCATGAATACTGCTTTCAAGTGGAGGGGAGTGGAAAGGTTTTTGAATTATTTCCCTTTCTACTTGATTCTGGGTCCCTTGGTCTCTTTCCTTTTTCACATTGTCCCATTCACTTTAACATCCACTCAGAAAACATTATAAAGGTTCAGCTGAGTGGGTCAGATGATAGATTGTATTGATACTTGAGATGACTCAAGTATTGCCCCTGTTGAGAGGAGCTTGTAGTTGGGGTTGAAAATTACATTAGAGTAAAATCATGGGAGGAAGAGAGAGTGACTTACTGGCTGGGAGACTGGACTGTGCTTTTGTGCTGAGCCAGTGGGTAAGGCTTGAGGGTAAGGGAGTATGAAAGACATCTTGGGGGATGGTAAAGCACTGGTATGACTCAGGAGGGTGACAGAGGTAGAATAAGAAGACTAGGTAGGGACTAGATCAGGTTGAACCCTAGCATACAGTGCTAAGGAGTATGAGTTCTTTGAATACTTGGATTCTTTTGCCATTTTCTTAAAAGTGCAGGTACTAATGGGTTGGGTTAGATCTGTACTTTAGCTTTTACTTCTTATCTAAAGTCTAGGATGAAAATTCCATGTGGCTACATCCCATCATTTATGAACATAGTATTCCTCCCAGCTACCATCTTTCCTGAGTTCTCTCAATTCTGTCCGTATTTACAGCATCCAATTTTACAAGCAGTTATTGGATCACTGTATGCAAAGCACTGGCCAGGAGCTGCTGGAGGTATAGGTTTCATGAAACTAGGTTTCATGAAACCTGGTTCTTGGCCAGAATAGTTAAGTCTAGTTGATGAATGTGAGAGGATCAGGCCAGGTAGTATAGAGCTGACAATTAAATACGGAGAGATATAGTACCTCTTGAGAAGTTTCCACATAGACAATGTGTTTCCTCCAATTTTATCAGGTTCTTCCCAGGTCCTGCTGTTGTCTTTCACTTGGTCTCTCTTCATTACCCTCCTTGGTCACCTAGACTATAAACCCTGAGTCCAGGGACACTGTCAACAGAACCTAACATGGTCTTACACATTGTAGGTAGTCAATGTATATTTGATGAATGATTGACACAAACCTGATAATAGTCTTGAAATCTTCAATTTCTCCTCTGCTTCTAGAATAAAAATCAGACTGCCCCTTTGTCTTCAAGACCTTCTAGGTTATGTCACAGCCAACTTCACTTCCTTTTTCCCCTTTCACTACCTTGAAGGCCAGTTTAGCCAGTGATTCACAGTTCTTGCCCGGGGCCACTTGTATTCTCCCACCTCCGTTCCAGGAAATCCTCTTGGCGGCTCCTAATGCTAGGACTCATCCAAGTTTATAGGATCGGTGAGAAGGCATCGGTAGCCAGTTGCTCCCTCCCGCTAAGCCCTCCCAGACACCCCAATAAACCCCTAGCCCGCCTGGCCGGCCGGCCCCCTTCGAAAACAGGGCTGAATCCTAGAACTTCCTCCCAGAGTCCTAGCAGGGCCTGCCGTCAGACGGCGGGTGTTTGTTGGTGGACTGGTCAGAGGGCCGAGGATGGGACCCGTCGGGTGCTGGACGTCAGAAGAAGCAGGGTGCTCCCAAGGTGGACCAGGCCGCAGGCACCAGCCGCGGCCGGCTGGGAGATGCGAGGGAAGGGGTGGGGAGCCGGGCTGGGTGTGCTTCCTGCCCCGGGATCTGGCGGCCCGCCCCTGCCCCCGCCCCTGCGGCCCAGCCGGCGCTGGACGGCCCCTCCTGCCTGGGCTGGTCGCCCAATCAGCAGGCGCCCCCCGCCCGGTCCGCCCCCTCCCCCTCTGGTGACAGAAAGTCGGCCCAGCAGATGAGGAAGTGGCAGGCAGGATAGCCCTGGGGACTGCTCTCTGGCCCTGCTCCCCCCACCCCCCGAGTCCTCCACCGCTGTCCGCCTGGCCCCCACTGGTGAGTCTGGACCTTCCACAGCTCCCCACGTGCCGGCGCCCCCTGCCTGGCAGGCCCGGCTAGCCTTGCCCTGCCCTGCCCTGCCCTGCCCTGCCCAGGCTATGGGCGAGGCTGTTCCTGGGGCGAGTGGGTGGGAGGTCCCAGCTCCTGGGGCCGGGCTTCACCAGCTCCCTCCCTCCCCGCCCCCCCTCCGCCCTGGCCCCCCGTTTGCTCACACCTAGGCCTTTCTCCACCGCCTTTTGGTCTTGGCCCTCTCCCTCCCCTCCTCTCTTCCCTTCCCCTTCCCCTTCCTTTGCCGTATCCTTTTCCCTTCCATCCTTCTTAAGGGAAGGAAGGAAGGAACTGGCTAAGCTCCCCTGTGAGGGACACACCCAGATTTTCCTCAAGCTTGTGGAGAGGTCCTTCCCAGAGGCCTGGAGTCCCTCCTGACCTCCAGGGTGCCTGTTCGAGTGCGTGGGGGTGAACTTGAGGCTGGTGGTTGAGGGAGATAAGGAGCTCGCATGTGCCAGAGTGGAGCTGTGTGAGAGCACACGCCTAAGGCTTAGGCCCTACCACAGCACAGGCCACCAACAGAGTCACTGTGCATGAAGAAATGAGGAGTGTCGCCCGCCAAAACATATCCGTGTATGAGGGAGGTGCATGTCTGCGTATGGTGTGAGTGGTCAGATGTTCTCTCACCTCCTAGTAGCTCAGCCATGTGTGAGTAACTTCCGCCCGTGGGTCTGAACCTGAGCCTGAGCCAGTGAACATATGCTTTTGCACACAGTGCCCTGGGGTTGTGCAGGGTGGTATGTGAGTGCCAGTACCAGTGCAGTCTGGAGCAGGCGTGAGAGTGCATGTCATAGTCCACGGAGGCCTGTTGGGGTGGTGTGTGAGGCAGGGCATTTGTGGCCAGTAGGAGGTGTGTAGGTCGTGTGGATGTGTGCTAGTCCTTGGAGCTGGGGGCATGTTGTAAGAGTGTGTATGTAGAAGGCAGGGCTTGGAGACTGACCATGGTAGGTGTGCAGAAGGGTGGGATGACCTGCAGGTTTGGGGAATCCCTGTGAGATTTATGTGTGAGAGGGGCTCACGCAGCCTCTGTTGGATATCAGAATGTGTATGTCTTCATGGAGCACTGTACAAGTTGTCCTCTGGATGGAGGAAACTGGGAGCATCTGCTGCCCTGGCTTTTGAGAGATTGCCTGGTCCCTCTGGGACAGTCTTATAGAGTCCCAGACTCTCCTGGGTCTAGGCAGAGGTTTTTGTGTCCCTATGAGCCCTCCCCCAACATTCCTTTGGCCTTTGAGGGGGAGGGGGCCTAGCCCATTGGGATCCCTCCCAGAGGGAGGGGAAGATTCCGGAGACCTCCTCCACTCCCCACCTCCTCACATGCCACTGGCTTCCTTGCCCCTCCCTGGAAAGGAAAGGTTCTTGTACCCATTCTGAAGTAGGACAAACTGAGAATTCATGGCTGGTTTGGGAGAGGATGCTGGGTGTGGATTTTTAGCAATCCTTGGGCCAAGGCTGGGACCAGGGCCAGGAGAAGTTTCTGGAGAACCTAGGACCTTAGCTTATCTAGCTGGTCCAGAGTGGTGGGTTGTGAGTTTGGGGCTTTACTTGACTTTCCCAATCCTGGTGGTTCCTGCTCCCCTAGGCACTGACCTGTGGCCTGGACCCACCCTCCATCCCATGCCCAATACAGCGGGGGCGGGCAGAGGGCGGGGCTGCTGCCAGATCTAGTCAGACAGGTGGAGCCGCTGGGGCAGGAGTCTCACAAGAGCCAGGCTGCCAGAGAGGAAGGGCTCTGCAAGAGAAGAGAGCCCAGCAAGCCTACGAGAGGAGAGGGGAGGAGAAGAGAGGCTGGAGGTGAGAGCCCTGGAAGGCAGAGGGGAGACCTAGGGAGAGGAAGAACCACAGACCAGTAAGGTTCTGGAAGGGACTGGGGAGGTGAGAATCTTGGCAGGGAAGAGGAGGGACCCTGGGGAGATGAGAGATCCGGAAGGGACTGGACTGGAGGGACCCTGCAGGGGAGGATAGATTGAAAGGGAGAATCCCTGGAGAGAAGAATTTCCTCTTATAGCTGGGGAGATGAGAGACTTTGACAAAGGGTGAAGAGGTTCACTGGAGTTGAACTCTCTGTTGGTGAGAAGGGAGGGCTCCAGAAAGGGACCTGGAATTGAGAGGAGGGGAGGCCAGGAAGTAAAACTGTCTGAAGAGGCATCGAGAGGAGAGTAAGGTCTGGAGAGGAGAGGACCAGTGGAATAGCTCTCCCCCAGGCAGGCAGGATGTGTGGGAGCAGATGCCCTCACCAAACTGCCTTCTCTTCCCTCAGACCCCAACAATTCCTTTTACTGTGTTTCTGTCCTTTTCTTAATGAGGCATCAGAATTGTTCTGTCTTTAGCCTGTTGTCTGGTTCTGTGTCTTATCTTCGTGGGTCAGGTGTGGGATGGGGATACAGACAGGATGTGTGCCTGTCTGACGTCCATCCCCCATCCCTCCCTACAGTCCCTAGCCAGGATGGAGGCTATTGTGAACTTGTACCACGAGATGATGAAGTGTGCAGGTGAGATGCTATCCAGCAGCCCTTCCCTCCCTTCTTTCCTGGGATCCTGGGATTTAGGGCTTTGTCTTAATGGAGAGTCCCTGTGAATCCCTTGACCCTTTGTGACCTGACCTGAAAGGTATAGATCTGGTGAGGTTCCTTTGAACCCGTGACCCTTCCTGACTCCTTGACATTCATTCACAGATCCCCGGGTCCAGGGTTACCCTCTGATGGAGTCCCCCCTGCTAATGACCTCCATCCTCTTGACATACGTGTACTTTGTCCTCTCACTTGGACCTCGCATCATGGCCAACCGGAAGCCCTTTCAACTCCGAGGTTTCATGATTGCCTACAACTTCTCATTGGTGGCACTCTCCCTCTACATTGTCTATGAGGTGGGCCTGGATGTCTAGGCTTTAATTCCTGCCAGCAGGATAAGGGGTGGGCCAGAGGAGCAGAGCATCTCTCCTTTCCAGAGATTCAGATTCATTTCTTCAGCTAGAGATGGGAGGGATTGCTGGGAGAGGGAACTCTGGTGGTCTAATTCACACTCTTCATAGTTCCTGATGTCTGGCTGGCTGAGTACCTACACCTGGCGCTGTGATCCTGTGGATTATTCCAACAGCCCTGAGGCTATTAGGGTAAGTAAATAGGGCCTGGGGTTAGGTCTTAATCAATGACTTGAGCCCATGGCCCAGTCTAGAGAGGCTCTTGAAACAGTGGGGGGGTGGGGGGGATCCTAAGGCTGCCTTGATTGACTTTTTGCAGATGGTTCGAGTGGCCTGGCTCTTCTTATTCTCCAAGTTCATTGAGCTAATAGACACGGTAAGTAGTTATGAGATGTATGAACTGGGGAGGTGGGGAAGAAAAGCCCCTGGCTCTGAACACCTCCCTGAACTCTTTTTCAGGTGATCTTTATTCTCCGGAAGAAAGATGGGCAGGTGACCTTCTTGCATGTTTTTCATCACTCAGTGCTTCCCTGGAGCTGGTGGTGGGGGGTAAAGATTGCCCCAGGTAAGTATTCAAGGCCATTGGAGGAGTGAGCACTGGGAACCAGAGGCTCAACTCTCCTGACCCTGTTTTACTCTCTCCCACAGGTGGAATGGGGTCTTTCCATGCCATGGTAAACTCCTCTGTGCATGTTATCATGTATCTATACTACGGATTATCTGCCCTTGGCCCTGTGGCTCAACCTTACCTTTGGTGGAAAAAACACATGACAGCCATTCAGCTGGTAAGGGGTCTGCTGGCCTATAACCATCTCAACATTCCTAGTCTAGATCCTACCTTTTTGTGTAACCTATCTCACCTTTGACCCTATCCCTCAAGTCCTTACTTAACCCATGCCTTTCTCTATCCTAGATCCAGTTTGTCCTGGTCTCGCTGCACATCTCCCAGTACTACTTCTTGCCCAGCTGCAACTACCAGTACCCAGTCATTATCCACCTCATCTGGATGTATGGCACCATCTTCTTCATTCTGTTCTCCAATTTCTGGTATCACTCTTATACCAAAGGCAAGCGCCTGCCCCGTGCACCTCAGCAAAATGGAGTTCCCAGTATTGCCAAGGTCAAGGCTAACTGAGAAGTGTGGCCTAGATAGATGCCCACCTAAGTGCCTCAGGACTGCACCTTGGGCAGCATCCTTCAGTGTCCTCCCCACCTACACCTGTGACCAGGGCTCAGGAGGTCAGGACTGAACAGGGGACTGGCCCTGCCCCCTCCCCACAGCTGGTCTACAAGGGCCACTGCTTCCATTCCTCACACTTCTGGCGGACAGCTCCAGGGATGTGGCCTCATTGCCCTCTGGCATTTCAGAGCTGGGGGCTGAAAGGGCTGGACATTTACTTCCCCCTCTCTGCTTTAAACTTGGGAGAGGAACACTCAGGGCTGGCCCCCACCAGGGTCTTGTGGCCTTTTTCCTCACACTGAAGAGGTCAGCAATAATCTGTCACTATGGACCCAGGCTCCCTCCCTCCACCCCACACTGAAGCAGGAGCTTCTGGGCCAAAGGTCAGGGTATGTGGGGGGGGGATGCTGGGAATGTAGCCTGTGGAGGCTACTTACTCACTTGTGTCTTAATTAAAGTGACAGAGGAAACCACCAAGGCTTTGTGTGTACATGTGTGAGTGGAACTACAAACAGGAGGTCTCTCACAGGAGAGAGACCTGGGAAGGCTCCTGGGACCTAGGTCTTACAAGGAAAAGAAAGGAAGACATGACTTTATTAGAAAAATAAAAAAAACTGAGGTGATGGGTTGGTTTGTCATTAACGGATGCCTTGATGGATGAGGCTGCTTTTAGCTGCACTGGCCTTCTCCCGTTCCCGTCGTCGTGCAGGGTCCAACTCAAAGCAGCGCCACAGCCGCAGGGTCTCATCTGCTGCCGCTGATGCCACTGTGGCCCCATCTGGGCTCATGGTCAGACTCAGGACCCGTGCTGTGTGACCTATGGCAAATTAAGAGTAATTCATGTGAACACTGACATATACATAGTTCTCTAATTTTGACAGCCCCCTTGAAATGTGTAGTACACCATAAGATTAATTAAGATATACAATTCAGTGGTTTTCAGTGTATTCAAAGTTGTGCAACCACTGTAACTATTTAATCTCAAAATATTTTCATCACTCCCATTACCTTCTCCCCTAGGCCCCAATAATCCGTTTTGTCTCTGCATTTACCTGATCTGGATGTTTCATATACATGGAGTCATACAATATGTGGCTTTTTGTCTCTGCTTTATTTCATTTTGCCACCTACCTTTGAGCTCTGCCACTTTGGCCATGGTTGGGTACTTCCAAATAACCAGCTGATTCTGGGCAAAGCCATGGCCTGAGATAAGCTCCTTATAGTGGGGAGACCAGAGGATAGAGCACACCTGAGGAGAGAAGCTGGTGTAGGTATGACATATAGCCAAGGATACTCAAATCAGAACCGAGTCCATTCTAACATAAGGCACCCTGCTAGGTACTACAAACTCACTTGAATGGTCATAGTCCTTAAAAAACCCTTTTAGAGACAATTTTCCATTTTATAGATAATCAGAAAGAAGTTTGATAAATTGCATACAAGTTGTTAGGTGACAGAGCCAGAATCTGAACTTAAGCCATCTGGCTCTAGAGTCCATTTCTAGAGTAAAGGCTACATGTTGGGGGAATGAAAGGAGAGGAAGCCAGAGTGGCTGCAAAGAGGCCTACCCTCAAGACCTCAAATATCCTAATGGATTTGGATTGTATGGTGTAAGTGATGGGAAGCTAGTATAGGTTTAAGGAGGACAGTAGAGACCACTCAGATCAGAGAGCAAAAGGACAGATTGGAGGAGATGAAGAATCTTTAGAGGTAGGCATGGTGGTACACAGCTGAATTTCAGCTATTCAGGAAGCTGAGGCAGGAGGATCACAAATTCAAGGTCAGCCTCCACTACTCAGTGGGACCCTGTCTCAAAATAGAAAAGAACTGGGCAGGGCTGGAGTTGTAGCTCAGTGGTAGAGGCACTTGCCTGGTATGTGTGGTGCCCTCAGCACCACATTTAAATAAAAGATCCACTGACAACTAAAAAATAAAATTATAAAAAAGGGTTGGGCGCCTAGTTCAGTGGTAAAGCTCTTTTGGATTCAATCCCTTGTATGGTTAAAAAAAAAAAAAATGCTTGGAGATCAGTGAGGAAACCTTATTGTGCCTTTCCTGGGAAGGATGAGGCGAAGTGGAGAGGACAGATGTGAATGATATTCTAAGGTAAAACTGATAAAAGATTCTGGTGATTCTGGTGAGGATAAAAAATTCTAGTAGACCTCTCAGACTTCTGAGCACGTTCTGTCATTCTGAAGCAATATAAGAGGAAGAGGAGGAAGAACACATTTCAGGGAGATGGGACATTAAGGAGATGGGAGTGCCTAGAGGACATAACAGCCAGAGATAAGTCAGACTGTCATCTGACTTATGGAGCTATGAATAAGTACTAAGTCAGAAGTTTGGAAATCACTAAGGTATAGAGTTGGTGAAGACATTGGAATAGACATGGTTGCCTAGGCGGACCACAGGACAGGCTGGAATACGTAAAAGACTACCTGGGAATGGGCATCTACAGCACTCAGACAGGCTCCAGAGCAGACATTCCAGATGCGAATGTGTCGGTCACTGGTGCCCCCTCCTGTTGCTAGGATATTGGACTGCCAGGGACACCATGCTACAGCCTAGGTGGGATAAAGGCAAGGTCAGTGGTACTAGAGATAAACAAGAGGCTATCAAGGTTATATGATGAACCCAATCCAATCTCAACATCCCATCTCCCCTTAATATTCCCCAGGTTATAGCTCTGGAATTGTAGAGACCCAATCCAGCCCCTATCTCACCTTAACAGCACCTTGATGCTGGGTGAATGTTTGCAGGGGAACCCAGCCACTCTCTCCTGGAGCACTAGGCCACACGTTGACCAAGTTGTCATTGCCACCACTAGCCAAATGTCGTCCATCTGGGGCCCAACACAGTCCACACACTTCCTGGCTGTGGCCACTCAGTGTGGCCACATGGTGGTCTGCTACCCGAACATCATGGTGGTGGATGTGGCCAGAGCGTGAGCCACTGAGGGAAGAATTAAGAAATTCAGGTTCTATGGTAGCCCCAAATGCAAGCCAGAGCTGCTTTAGTTTAGAGGTATACAGTCAGAGGCATGGGGAGGCAGAAATCAGACTGATTTTGCCAGTCTAGCAAAAACCACTGACCTGGACAGGATATAGCTATTCCAACTTAGGGAGCTCACTCGGGCAGAGTGACTGGTCATGTTTCGAAGTCGTTTCTGCTGTTGTACATCCCATAGCTAGAGAGAGAACACCACTAAGATCAGAAATTGAGGTTTGGCAATAAATATCCTCTAGCTAGACAAGTCCCTGGGGTCTGATGTCAATAGAACTGCAGTGTAGGTACCAGTCTCACCTGCACCTCTGCACTGCTGGTGCCTACAGCCAGGTAGTTGCCCTCTTTAATCCAGGCCACAGAGGATACATAGTCTCCAGGCTGCTCCATTTGCAACAACTGCAGGATGTCACCAGAACTTGCACTCCACAAATATACACTGTTGTCCAGTGCCACAGCCAATACATTTCCAGAGCTCCAATCCACAAGGTTTAGGTCTAGCAGAGGCAGAAAGGGAAGAGCATGAAATTCCTTGTTTGCCTGGTCCCCAAGTCCTTTTTTCTCCATTGATGGGCAACAATAAAACTGCACTTACAGTAGTCATTTCGGATTTCAGGAGCATCCAGGATCCGATCTGGCAGGGAAGGAATGTAACGGCAGGTCTTCCGGCTGGAGCCAGGAGTGGCCTTCTGGCTATAGAGTACTTTCAGTCTGTTCTGGTAGCCTGTGGCAACGGAGTGGGTCTAGACCATGGGAAAACTGACACCTCCCTTGCCCTCAGCCTTAGGTGAGAAGAGCAAACAGCATCTCCCTCAGTCCCTGGGAGTGGACTGACACCAACCTCCAAGAACCAAGAACTTCAGGTCTTACCTTCTGGGGCATTCTGTGGTTTTCCACTGAGTCGGAGGATCTTGGCTTCTTCCACATCAAAACCGTTCAGGTTCAAAGCCCAGGCTTTCTGATGCTCCTAGCATATAAGAGTGATGGTGAGGCAGGGTGGGATCCAGAGGCCACAGTCAGATCCCATGCCTTGCTCCTCTCTGAGAAAGATACCTTTTTGGTGGGCGTCTGGCTGTTTTCAGGCTGGTTCTCCTTGCTCAGGAGGAAGCTAGCCACCTCCATCTGGGAAGCACTGCGATGGGGGATATAGCGGTCACCGCCAGGTTTGCTAGGGGTGGTCTGAACCTTGGAATTAGATTTGCCTGGGGCCGGGAAAGAA
Source organism: Marmota flaviventris (assembly GCF_047511675.1). Lineage (NCBI taxonomy): Eukaryota > Metazoa > Chordata > Mammalia > Rodentia > Sciuridae > Marmota > Marmota flaviventris. The sequence goes on along the minus strand of NC_092507.1, from coordinate 33,224,842 downwards.
AAGCCATACAGTCTGACCAGTTTCCTGGAGGGAACACGAAGCCTTCTCTGGGCCATCCCCTCTCCTTCCTAGTGTCCCGTCGCATGCCACTAACCAGGAGTTCGGCCTGGGGTCCTGCCAGCGCTGTGGGATCGGTTGGCGGCCCGCATGGGCGAGGGGGCCGGCCCCGCTGCTTCTTTGGCTTTGCGCTGCCAGCGCGCGAGGGGTGCATTGGGGATGGGTGCGTCCAGCTGAAGCAGGGAGTGCAGGTCGCTCTCGAACACGAACTGCGCCATGGGAGCGCCCGGAAGGGAAAGGGGTCCTGAGAGTTGGTGCCCACTGTGAGCCCTGGAAGAAGAGGCGACCAGGCTCAGGGAAGGCTTGAGGCTCCTTCGTTCCCGGCCGGCTTCACAATCAGGCCGCCCTCGGCTGCAGCCCCTCCCGGCCTAGCAGCTCCCCCACCCCCCGGCGAATCCCTCGGTTCGGCCCAGTAGCCCCTCACCGTGCGTTCCGGAGCAGGTTCCAATCCCGGACCGGCTTCTGCACTACTGAGCAGTACCTCTTAAACTCTCCGCTCCGAGCGCTCATTGGCTCCTTCAAAACCCAACCGTCGCAACCGTTGTTCTCGCCTATTGGCCTCTATGGCATAGAGGGCGGGTCTTCCGGTACAAGACAGGTCTCACGAGAGTGCAGTAAAGGAGCGTGATTTGAATGAAAGGTGGGAGAGAGGTCTGAAGCCGGTGTCCCTGGGAGAAGGAGTCTGAAAGTGGTAGGGGCTGGCGCGGCGCGCGTAGGGCGGGGCCTGCGTTGCTTCCGCGTTCCCGAGTCGCTTCGATTCATTCTTCAGGGTCCCCTCACCCGCTGCGGGGATCGGCCTCATACGCTTGAGGGTCAGAGATCCCGAGGAAGTGCTCACGGAACGCCTACAGTAGATCATATTTATGGTACCTACTCGCAGAACTCGGTGGAATGACCCGAAGCACTTGAGCCGTTCAGAGAAGGGAAAGGCGAGCCTGCGGGTGGCCGACAAGCAGGGGTGGGGACAGGAAGAAGACCGGAGCTAGTTAGAGTGCTACCCGCTAGCCAGGAACCCTGCTAGGAGGAACACGTGTGTTTGTTTTATTTTGCTTCTCGTTTTACAGACAAGGAAAATGACGCTGAAAGAGAAGTGAATGGAAAATAAGTTTAGACTGCCCTATGGGAGACACTGTTGCTTACTCTCTGGGGCTTTAGAGGTGTCAAGAACAATAGAGATCCTATCTCACCTGTGCTTGTGCACCCTTCTTATGGGCAACACATTCATATTTTATAGATAAGGAAAACAAGGCCCAGGGAAGGAATTTTCCCAAGGTTATTCAAAGAAGTTGGTAGGAATCCAAGTTCAGTTCAATCTAATGTTCTAATGATGACTTGAATGAATTATGTCATTATAATTCACGCTGTCACTCAGAAGTGAAGCAGCAGTAATAGAAATAATGGGCACCATTTATTGACTGTCTGCTAACTACTATGTTAAAACAGTTACATTCATTTTTTAGTTAAATCCTTGAACCCACAAGGCAAATATTTGATTTCACAGAAAAAGAAACTGGGTCAGAATGAGGTTAGAAACTTGAGCAAAGGCACACAACCAGTATTAAGTAGTGGAGCCAGGATTCGAAGTATTGAAGTAACTTCTGCAATCCTAACAATATGTTATACTGTTTAGGAACGGCTGACAAGTCAGGTTTTCAATCATTAGCCAGAGATCAACCCTGATGATGACAGAGAAAAAACTATGGCTGTTAGTCCAAACTTAATATTGTTATCTTCAACTTTGAAGAATTCATTTTTTTCTGTTTCCAATTCACTTGGAAAACAAGAGGGTTAATGTCTTAGGGTTATAAGTTATAAGTTCTTGAACCCCAAAAAACTTAGAAAAGGCAGTCTAGTGTCAGGCTTAAGTGTTAAGCTAAGGAGTTTGGATATTATCTATCAGGTACTGTGAAGCCATTGCGGCTTTCTGTGTAGAGAAGGACCAAACAAAACATATCTGAGGTGGAAAATTGGCCAAGGAATTGCAACTTCTGGATTCAGGATAATTAGAGAAGAAGGATGAGAATACAACCTCGGGGAATCTGTACATTTCAAAGTAAAGGCATGAAGGAGGTTATATGGACATGGACCTCACAGTGGGGGAGGGCCTAGAATGTGATAGAAAGTGGTCAAACTGAATGATGACAATAGAGGTCAACTCTGACCATGGAGAAATAAATCACTGGTGACTTTGGAGAGGACATGATCAGAAAAGTGGTGCTGGAGACCTATTTAAACGGAGTTGTGCAGGGTTCGGTGGCCCATGCCTGTAATTCCAGTGGCTTGGAAGGCTGAGGCAGGAGGATTATGAGTTCAAAGCCAGCCTCAGCAAAAGTGAGGCACTAAGGAACTTAGTGAGACCCTGTCTCTAAGTAAAATTCAAAATAGGGCTGGAGATGTAGCTCAGTGGTTGAGTGCCCCTGGTACCAAAAAAATAAAAATTTTAAAAAAGGGTTGCAGCCAGGCATGGTGGTGCACACTGCTAATCCCAGTGACTCAGAAAGTGGAGGCAAGAAGATTGCAAGTTGAAGGCCAGCTTCAGCAACTAAGTAAGACCCTGTTTCAAAGTAAATAAATAAATAAATAAAAACCGGGGTTGGGGTTGTGGCTCAGTGGTAGAGTGCTCACTTAAAGCAGATGAGGCACTGGGTTTGATCCTCAGCATCACATAAAAATAAAGGCATTGTGTCTACCTACAACTAAAAAAATAAAATAAAATAAATTTTAAAAATAAAATAAAAACTGGAGATGAAGCTCAGTGGTAAAGCACCCCTGGGTTTAATCCCCAGTATCAAAATAAACAAAAGGGGTTGCAGAAAGAATGGGATAGGGAGAATGTGGTGTGGAGCCTGCAATCATGGGCTACTTCTGTAGCCCAGCCTCTGATCTCTGTAAGTTTGCTAGGACTGCTGTAACAAATTATAAACTGGGCCGCTTAAATGAGAAAAATCTGTTTCACAGTTCTGGGGACTAGAAGTAACAGGTCAAAATGTCAGTAGGTTTAGTTCTTTCTGAGGCTGTGAGGAAGAATCTGTTCTATTCCTCTCCCCTAGCTTCTGGGGTTTCCTGGCAATACTTATAGAAGTATTCCCCTGATCTCTGCCTTCATCTCCACTTGGCTTTCTTCCTGTGTTGATTGATCTATGTCCAAATTTCCCTTTGTATAAGAGTACCATTCATATTGGATTAGGGCCTAGGACCTCATTTTAACTAATTTTTTATGCAATAACCCTATTTCCAAATAAGGTCATATTTGAGGTACTTGGGTTAAGACTTCAACATAAGAATTTGGGAAGGGGACACAATTAAACCATAATATCCCATTAATGGAACCAAAAAAACCCAAAGGCCAAGAAAATCCACTGATTCAGGCCATATGAATCAGCCTTGCAGAGAATAGGACAGGATGGAAAAAAGAGAGTGGATCTGGATAGGGCAAATGGATGACATACAGCATATCCATTCCCATAATTCACCCCTCACCCCAAGCCATGTTAAAAGTTCTGACTCTACTCCTAAGGACTCAAGGTGCGGGGAGCATGAGCTTGAGCTGTTTATTCCCCTGGCTTCCTCCTGGCCACATCCCCAGAGATTGACTGCATGACCCTACCAAAGGCCACAACACCTGTCAGGCAGCCCTCTCTCCAGGTCTGGTAACCACTCCCTCTCCTTACTCCTGATGTTTAGGATTGGTGCCAGCTTCCTGATTTTTGTTAGCCTTGGGGATACTGCATTGTTCTTTGATGGTTTTCCCAAATCTTGCCCTCATCTTTTGCCCTTTATTAAACTCTCAACAAATTACCCAGTTTGAGTGTACCATTGGTTTCTTCCAAGACCCTGATTTAAAACAGGGGGTATATTTGGAGCTAGCAAACAAACAAAAATCATTTGTTTGAGAATTAGAATGGGTTAGGGGAATCCATAACCTGAGTTGTTTAAGCATATTTATTGCTGCTCATGAATGGCTTAGAACACGAAGGAAGTTAGTATGAGGTTAAGGTAACATTGTCCAGAAAGATTTTATTCATTTATAAAACATTTATTGAAGGTCTAGCATCATGCACCACGTAATATTCTAGGTACTAGAGGAAAAGGACAAATAAATCATGGTCCTTGCCCCCTGCAAAGAACTCACAATATAGTAGCAGGAGGCAGACATGTAAACAGTTACTTGCATAAAGTATAATAATACTAAAGAAGTCTGGGTTGGATCTAAGAACTTTGGAATTGTCAACATATAGTAAAGTCCATGAGAACACACAGGCTGGAGATTAAGAATGGAGTCTTGGAGCTGGAGATGTAGATCAGTGGCCAAAAGCATGCCTAGCAAGGTTCTGGATTCCATCCCCAGTACTGCCAGAAGAAAAACAAGTAATGAAATCTTGAAGGACTACAATAGTTAAAGAATCAAAGAAATTCTGGAATAAGTGAAGAAGGAATAATTATAACAGTAGTTCAGGTATATTAAGCATTTACTATATCCTAGGCACTTTTGTTTTACCTAGGTTGTCTCACTAATTCTTTTCATGACACCAGTGGCGCTGTTGCTATGTTTTATTGATGCAAAAACAGTTTTTTGCCTTAGGTTGCACAGCTAGCAAATGTGAAAGACAGAAACTGAACCTATGTCTGGCTCCACAGTTTATCTCTAACAGTATACTTAGGCAGGAGCAGAATCCAAAGAGGTGCCGGTGTGGAAGCCAAGGTAGGAAAGAATTTAAAGGAGAAATTAGTCAACTATAACAAATGCCACAGAGAGATCAAATAAATTGATGATTAACAAGATCCTATGGGCCTTTATAACTAGAAGATTTTAACTGAACTTTGCCTGAGCAGTTTCATTAGCAAAGTGGTAGAAGGGGAACTAACAGAAGTATTCTGGAGTCAATGAGAGGTGGAATTTGGTGTTCAAGGGGACAGAGGGTAAAAGTCAGAGAAATTAGCCTGGCTGTGGAGAAAGGGGCCCAGATCTGGCAGCAGCAGCATGAAAGATCAGTTCTATGAGGTTGAGCTAGGTAGGCAGGCAAAGGGGGATGAAAGTGAGATCTGAGGTGTTGGTGTTGGAGGGTAGAATAGGGTAGAGTGGTTCACAGAGAGGTCTAGATCTGTCCAGAGTACTGGGAATGAGGAGCCAGCCTGCAAGGCTGCTGCCAACAGCTTAGTGGTAGGTAGGAATGGTTGGCAATGTGGGTAGTGCAGCAGGACCCTGACTCAGCCATGGGTGGGCATGCAGAGAGGGGCATGGTTCCCAGGCAAGAAGGCTGCAATCCTCGGTAGTCCATCTGGGCTTGGGAGGGACACAGGGGCAAGGGAATCCTCTCTGAAGACTTAGGTAAGATTTCAAGGAGGCTGGGTTCCACTTCTTCATAGGTATCTGTGACTGTGGCCTTGGGCTGGAGAGATATGAAAGGAGTGGATTAGAGCAGATGGTGGGTGGGTGGGGGCGGGATTGGATTGTGTGGAAAGGAGCATTGGACTGGGGTTAGTTCCTGGGGGTGGGTATGCCGCTAGGCAAGGACCTTGAACAAGTTACACTATGGGGTCAAGGATCATTGGTGATGGGGAAAGAGGTAGGGAAGGAAGAAGAGTGCACTCACCGGACTCAGGGCCGCACTATCCCTAAGGTACTGGCCTAGGACCCTGTGAAGGTCTGGAAGTGAGGGCCACAGGGCATGCCTCAGTCTCCTAGAGAACAAGGAAGAAAAGGAGAATGAATCTTGGGAGTGAGTTGGGAGGGATAAGGAAAGCACTGAAGTGGGGCAGTGGGGGAGGCAGTGAGGCTGAGGGCTAAGCCTCAGAGAGACAGGAGCATAGCTAAGGCTATAAAGTAAGGGAGAGGAGTAGAGGTGGGAAGAAAACCTCAGGTGGGAGAGGGAAGCTGGTGTATAAAGTGTAGCACAGAGCTTTCTCAAACATTCCTATCTCAGGGCATTTGCCCTTCTTCCTGCCTGGACACAATTTATTCCCTCACTTCATTTAAGTCTCTCCTAAATCTTAACAGAGACATCATCCCTGACTACCTTAAAACTGTAACATCTCCTTTCCCCATCACTCTATTTCCTGCTCTATTTTCCTTTATAGCACTTATTGCATATTTATTACATTGTTACATTCATTTGTTTTTAGCTGTCTTACCCCACTATAGCACAAGCTCTTTGAGAGAAAGAGTTTATTTTTTCACTCCTAAATCTCCAGTGTCTGGCCGATAATAGGTGCTCAAGAAATTATTAGAACTAGTGGAGCTTATTACTAAATTCCTAGGGAGAGTGGTCTATGTGGGAAGAGCATGGGTTAAGCTGTGTTGGGACCTCCAATTTTTGTTTTGTTTTGGTGCTGGGAGTCAAACCCAGGGCCTCACACAAGAGGCAAATCTGTCCATTTTCCCTTCCTTCATTCATTTATTTTTGGTTCTAGAGACTGAACTCAGGGGTTCTTTACCACTGAGCCACATCCCTGGCCCTTTTTATTTATTTATTTTTTTATTTTGAGATAGGGCCTTGATAAGTTGCATAGGGCCTCACTAATTTGCCAAAGCTAGTTTCAAACTTACAATCCTCCTTAAGCAAAAACTTTTAACATTTAGCTATAGCCCCAGCCCTATCCTTCAGTTTCTTTAGCCTCACATTTTCATGTGGAAACACTTTAGCTGGGCATTTCTGGCCTCTTCCACTACTTCACTCCCATCTCCCTAGGAGTGGTTTGGGAAAAAGAACTGAGAATGCCTAGTTCAGAAGCTCCCTCTCCCTCTTCTCTGCAAACGTTTTTGTCATTACCTTCTACCTTCATAGAGGCTACATTCCAGTCTGTTCATACACATAGGCAGGTTGAAAGTTCAGAGAAGGGACTAGGGGTGTAGCTCAGTGGGAGAGCACTTGCCAAGGATGTGCAAAGCCTTGGACTCAATCCCAGTATCTCTAAAACAAACAAACAAATAAACAAACAAAAAACATAAAAAAGTTCAGAGTGACATGTTTAAAGATGGAAGCCCCCAACACATTGCCTGGAGCACCTGACTTCTGAGCTAAGACTGTAAGAACGAGCTGATATTACCAGTTGAAGGGTTGAGGTGGAATGGATTCTATCCTACGTGTTTATAATTTCCAGTGACATTTCTCCTCAGCCTCCACATATGTGAGTCACTCATTACTAACATTTATTTAAGGGCCTGCTACTTGGCAGGCACAGTGCTAAGAACTTAAAAATGACCAAGTAAGGTCTAATATAGGCATACAAAGAAATAAATACAGGGCTGGGGGTATAGCTCAGTAGCAGGGCATGTGCTTAGCAAGGTCCTAGGTTCAATCCCCAGTACTCAAAAACAGAAAAATAAATAAATGCTGTAAAATGCTATTGGTACCATATTGGGGCACAAAAGAGCAGCCAATAAGGGAGGGTCAAGGGAGGTTTCTTAAGAGCTGGTGGAGAAAGCTATTTAAAGATGAATGGGTATTAGCCAGCCAGGAAGGATATTCCAGGCAGAAGGGACATGATGTGCAAAGACACTGACAAGTAAGACAGCCTGACTTGTGGAGGAAATCAACACTTTGGCAAGGCTGATGCACAGGGTAGAAGATGGTGGACATGCTGGCAGGAAACAGATTTTGCAGAGCCTTGCCTGTCATTCTACACATTCTGGATTCTCTCCTGGGGAGCTACTGAAAAGATTTAAGGTGGGGAAAGATAGGCTCATGTGTGCGTTTTTAAAAGATTATTCTGATGGCTGTGTGAAGCTAGATTGAAAAGAACAGGCTCCGTTTCAGTGAGTCAGATTGTGTCTGTTGGGCTACAAAAAGGGAGCCATTGTTTGAGCTAGGTTTTTGGAGGTGGAATGACCAGACCTGATGGCCATTGGATGGGGTGGGGGTGGGGAGGGAGAAGCATAAGTGCCTGAGCTTGCGCCAAAGGTGGGCAGTAGCCAGGAGGTAGGGCTGTTGGAGGACAACGGTAGAGTGGGCAAGTTAAGAGGGTGTCACTGCCGGAAACGCAGGAAACGGCTGAAGCCATAGGTGTAGGCGTGCGGTGGTCCGAGAGCAAGTGTCATGGAGTGACCCCAGGATGATGGTTTAGAAACCTCTGCCCCTGGAGGAGGCGGTACCTGTAGCGCGCAGGAAACTGCCACCTCAGCAGCAGCAGGCCCAGGAGGGCGCTGACGCCCAGCAACAGGAGCAGAGCGGTCACCAAGGAGATCCAGGCTAGGGACAAAACCTGTCAGATCTCGGCCGGCCCTTGGCCCGCCCGGCTGGCGCGCCAGATCCTGCCGCGTCTCCGCCCCTCAAGTCACCCTTGGTCACCCCAGATCACCCCTGGGTACCGAACCCACAGCACATCCACGCAGCCTCAGACCAGTGCGCTCAGGACCCCGCCCTGTGACCAGCGCCCCGCCCCTCGCGCAGCCGTAGAAAGGGTTTGGCCACGCCCGGCCCGGGCTCACCGGTCTCCGAGGCGGTCTCTACTCTCGCTGGGTCTGACCAGGCGCTCCAGGGGCCTTGGTAGGTGGGGCCGTTGAGCCTGGCGCGCAGCTGTAAGTGGTAACGAGATCTCGGGCGCAGCTCCAAGGTCCCTCCCCGGGCCCCGAGAGGTGGCTCCAACATCTGCGCAGAGATCTCACATTCATACTGACCCCGAGATATGAAGACCCCTTCCGTGTTCTTTTATTACTATTCCTGGTCGGGCATGGCTGCTCAGACCTACACTCAGATACTCAGCCACACGGACCATGGACGAGTACCACTCATGCTGCAAAGGATGCCAGATTTGCCATAGGTGCTGGAGGGTACAAGTATCATGTGCACGAGCAGTGAGACTTAATCACTTAGCAAACCTTTATGAATTGCTTGAGAAATGCCAAACATTGGACTAGGCATTGTAGAAAAAGATAAATAGAACCGTCTCTCACATATCTAATGATGGAGACTTCCAAACAAGTAAATAATCACAACAATTAATTAGTAGGGGGTACCATGAGAGCACAAAGAAACATGAGTGCTGCCTGTGCTGCTAGGTTGGGGGTCACAAAATAGTTCAGTATGCTGAAAGCACAAGTGGGAAGGATGGATGGGTAAAGAGAAGGCAAAAGTAGTCCTAGTAGGAGGCTGAGGAGTGTTTGTACATTATTCAACTTGTTAATAAGTAAGGAGAAGAAGGGGTAAGGGGAAAGAAAGAGTGCCAGTGTCGGACAGAAGAGAGCTTAAAGAAGAAATTCTGGATGGTTTTATTTTACAAAATTTATAGTCGAAAGAATCCACGGTTGCATCAGGATAGTGATTACTTTTAATAGGAAGGTGACTGTAGAGGGCATAAGGAGATTCTGGGGTGATGGAAATAATTTATGTCTTGATCTTGGTAATAGTTGCATGGGTGTATACCCAAAAAAGATTAACTGTACATTTAAAGTTTGTATACTTCATATAAAATATACCTTGGTAAAAACAAAATACATTCAGGAAGAAAGATGAATTCGGTTTTGAATACATTGAGTTTGAACTCAACACAGTCCTTCTCATAAGAAACATAATAAACCCTAGGAACACACAGTATCAAGCTCTGCAGGCATTTGTCACTTGACCATACCTTCCAATCCTGATGGTCTTCTCCTGTGTATCGCAGCTGATAGCAGGTCTCTTGGGCTGCCCAAGGTGATGGGTGCTGCCATTCTAATTCCAGCTGCCCACTGGAGATCTCCCTCCAAAGCAGGTTTGGGGTGGGGATGAGCACTACAGGGATTTTAGCAGGACTAGTTTAAGCCCTTCTGTGTGTGAGACATCATGCTAACAGGGTCATGGAGCAGAAGTGCCAGAACTGGGAATCATGGACATAGGGTCGGATTTGGGGAGGGGAGGCTGTGTGGTTGGAATGAGGAAGAAAGTTCTTACCAACTTGGTGGATCCAAAAAGGAGAACCCAGGTAGCTGTAAACAGCACCTTTGGCTGTGGTCACCTCTACAAGGATGTGAATAACACTGTCATTTTGTGACTTGAAGTGGCATCGAGAGAACTGAGGGGGCTGTAATCCTGGATTTGTTTCCTCCTCCTCTTCACACTTCTCCCACATGGGGTCCCTAAGAACCAGTCCCACAGAGTCATTAAATCAGGCCGGCCCCAGAAACGAATCCCCATCCTCACCATGATACAGGATTATGGTCTGTATGGATTATAATCTAACTTCTCCCTTGGATAGCCCTCCAGAGCTTTCCCTTTATCTCTGTCTTGATATCCAGCCTCTTCCCCTTAAGGAAAGAGCTAGCATGATATATGAAAATAGTAGAAAACAGTATAGTCTATAGAGTTCAGGTCTTGGCCTACTAGTTATAATGATGGGCAAAATATTTATTTCTGCTTTAATTTCCTTCCTTTTATAAAATAGGTTGACACCTACCTCACAGGATTGTTTCAAAGATTAAAGAGTCTTCATCTTTCTGGAGGGAAATATCTTTAGAGTTCTAAATTTATTCTCATAAGCAGCTCTCTTATTTGGTTATTTGCCATTAGTTTATTACAACCATCTTCTAACTGGTTTTTCTGCTGCTGTTTTCACCATTATCTTCAGTTAGTTCTCCACATGGCTACCAGATTTTGTTTTAAAAAATATTGCTCTGGTAATGTCCAGAATATATCACAAATCTGTTTATTTTGATCTTTACCACTGCCACATAAGGTGAAACCACCATTATCTCTTGTCTGGATGAAGGCAAATTTTTTAACTGCTGACCTTGCTCCCACTCTTATTTATGATTCCACAGAGAAACATCTTTTAAAAATTTAAGTCAGGTTATTTTTCTGTTTAAAATCCTTCAATGATCCTTATCTCATTATGATTTGATGCCTCATTATCTCACCGTATTCATCTCTGACTCTCATGCCAATTTAGCACCCTTCATCTCCATGGGCCTTCTTTCTGTGCCACAAATGTGCCAAATGCACCATCTTTGCATTTTGTCTTTGCCCTGGATTGCTTTGACTTTAGGTCTGGACAGGATTCATTCTGTTTGCTATGTAGATATCAGCTCACCTGTTACTGGTGAGCCTTTTCCTGAGCACTCAGCCTAAATTAACACCTCCCCCACCTTTTACAAGCACTCTACCGCTAAGCTACATCCTCAGCCCAAGAACCTTTTCTATTTTATTTGTCACTCTGTTTCCAGTACCTGGCACATAATCTTCTCAATAATAATTGTTTATTGAGCAAATGAATCATATCTCCTTCTTGATTATATTCCAAAAGTAACTCTACATCCATTAAAATTATCACTCTGAGTATTTATATATTTATTCATTTATTCAACAAATAATTGATACCCATGTACAAAGGCCTTATGCTATCCTATGAGTACATAGAGGAATAATTGTCAAGGAGCTCTCATTTCAGTGGGAGAGATAGAAAAACAAACAGATGCTATTTTTTCTGGGATGTGCAGACTGGCTTTAAATCATCTAGGGGGAGCATCTGACATACTGGGAGGTGTTTAGACTGAATCTTGGACTATAAATAGGCTGAGCAAAGGAATAATTGGGCATCCCAGGCACAGACTCATGCACAAATAGAAGAGTGTGCTTTAGAGAAGTCTCCAAGTGGTATGGAATGATTTTAGGATTGAGGGCTTGGTGGCAAATGGTAAATGTAGAACATGTCATGGATATGCCCTTGTGGCCTCTCTAAAGAGCTTGAACTTAAATCTTATAGTGATTATTGGAAACATTTAAGGATTTTAAACAGAGAAATGTCATAATTACCTTTGTACTTCTGGAAGATCACTTTAACTACAGTTTGTAGGAAGGATTTTTGAGGGGAGAGTAGAAACAGAGAAATTCATTAGGACAGTGTTGTGGTTTTTTTTTTGTTTGTTTGTTTTTTTAATGTGCAAAGTGGTAAGGGCTTGAAAATAGGGTGGTAGCAGCAGGGATAGAGTGAAAGATATGATCCAAGAAATATTAAAGAGGCAGGAGCAATAAGACTGGAGGGATGGAGCAAATCCAGGGCAATTTGTATATTTCAGGCTTGGGAAACCGAGTATATAGAAGGATGGAGGACATTAAAGAGAAGGGGCAGGTTTTGGTAGAAGAAATGATGACTTCAGTTTTGTCAATCCTTAATCCTTGCATGGCACCTCTATATTATTGGAAATCTGTGTAGTTATTAAAAATGAATGAGTTAACGCTTTTTGTAATGAGCTCCAAGATATATATATATATATATTTAAGTAAAAAGGTGAGTTAACCATGTGGGGCTGGTAGCTCAGTAGTAGAGTGCTTGCCCAGCATGCGCAAGCCCCAGGGTTTCAAACAAAAAGCAAATTATATATATATAAATGTGATCCAATATATATTTTTAAATGTATGTAGACATATATAAATGCATAGAAAAAACTAAAGAACACATTAAAACTGTTAATAGTGGATTTTCCATTATTCATTCATTGGAACAATTTTTAACTGAGTATCTACTGGCACTGTGGTAGGAGAGAATATATTGGTGAGTAACAATGTTTGTTGACTTTGCCCTAATGGGTCATGTATAGTCAAGATCAGCCTTTCTCAACTGGAATTCTAAGATAATTTTTAAAATCAACTGAATGGTCATATTAAGTATAAATGTTAAATTGTAACTGTGGTGAATACATAAGAAGAAGTACGTGGTACAATAAGAGTATATAATCATGCCATTGGATCTAATAAGGAAGAACTGTAATAAAGGAGGGTTTCCTGAGATTTTGAAGGATAAGTAGAAGTAAAGATGGAAGAGCTGGAAAACAACACGTGCGTAGATAAAGATGTAGAGGAAATAGAGGGAACCAGGGAAGGCTAGTACTGGGACAGAGAACGCAAAGGGGCTAGGATAAGATGAAGCTGAAAGCATATATAGGGGCTGGGTTTTTTAGAATTTTATAAGGCTTCAGTACATTCTAACATCAGTGAAAAGCTATCAAGGACTTTAACTTTTTATTTTTTTTTTTGGTACTAGGGAACCCAGGGCCTTGTGCATGGTAGGCAAGAGCTTTACCACTGAGCTACATCCCTAGCCCACTATCAAAATATTTTAAAGTAGGGAGTGTTTTGTTCATCTTTTGAACTTTTTCTTCCCTCTCTCTCTTCCTTCCTTTTTTCTTTTTCTCTTTAATGCTGGGGATTGAACCCAGGACCTTGCACATGCTAGGCAAACGCTCTACACCCCAGTCCTCATTTTTACACTTTTGAAAGATCAGTCAAGCTTCTATGAAGAGAATGACTTGGTGATTAATTAATAGGTCTTAGGTCTTTTCAGTAGCCCAAGTGAGAGATGATGATGGCTTGTACCAGGGCAATGGCAGAGATAAAGTGTACATATTCTAAAGATATTTTATAGATAAAATTAACAAAACTTGGTAATAAATTCGGAGAGGATTAAAGGATCAGTGAGGTGTTTGGTTGAAGTCCTTGAAGGCCAGGCTAACTTTTGTATGGATTTAACAGATCTCAAATCATGGGAAACTGAAATACATACCTATGTATGGAAAGGCCATGCAAAGTTACAGTTTTACAAAGGTCGTGCAATATTTGATGTTAACAAAGGTCACTTAGTCCACAGCATGGAGAATAAATTGGAGGTGAATGAGACTATAGGTTTTGTAATGGTCCAGATGACATGAATAAGGCTGACATAAACCAAGGCATTACCAGTGAGAATGGAAAAAGGTTGAGAAGATAAAGCTCTCATTGGAAATGGGAGAATAGGTACTGGAGGCTGTTCAGTTTGGGGACAAGGTAGGAGAGTGAAAAGGATCAAGAGTACTCTCTTCCCTCTTTCTGCAGATTTGTCTTTTTCTCATAACATCAGATTCAACCAATAGTGTGACTCTTACCTATCTCTGGGGCAGCATCGTGTCCTGCTGTGGTAAAAGAAGCCTTGAGAGTTAGTATGGTCCTGTTGCTGCCACTGACAGGTAACATTCTTCAGGTCCAAGGTAAAGCACTGCAGTCCAATTGCCACTGAAGTCAAAGAAGTAAGTCCTATCAGGTCCATGTACCCCTACTCTTTAGAGTATCTGGATCATTTTTATACACACAATATAGAACATTTATTCTTATTCTCTCTTCTCTCTCTGACCAGAGTTCATCCTGTGCAAAGGCTAGTTTGAGGTCATCAGGAAGGACATGATTCCTAGAGTCTCCATATCCAGCCCAATCCTCCCTAGAGATCTTTTTTACTTTTTAATCTTCTCCCCATCTACCCATTTCTTTGTTGACCCACCTGCATTCCTGGGCAAGTCCACAGTCACAGGAGAGGACCAGGAACCCCAGGAGCCCCGGAGGGAGACCCCATCAGGTTGGCTGCGTAGCTGGATCCAGTAGGAGTTGCCAGGCTGGAGGCCAGAGATGAGGCAGCTTCTACCCATCACTGTCAGAGATGGATCCTTGGGAGAAGAATCCAAGTGTCAGAATCTAGGCCTGCCTCTCATCCAAGACAGCCTCTGTCCCTTATACTGGAAGCCCTACAGTACCCCTGGGCAGACCTCAGCTCCTTATTGAATAGATATGCATCCAGACTGGGGGCCAGGTTGTTGGGTTTCAGGTGATATTCAGGGATTTTTAGGGAAATTTACTTTACTTTGGAGGTCTAACAGCCCTGAATTTTGTCAGTGTGGATGACTCAAAGTGGGAAACCCCTAAATAAATCCCGAGGGCTAATAAATCCCCCCAAACCAGTCCAGTCTTGAGTCCCCAAAGTATGTTTACTGTGGCAAAACTGAGGATAGAGGATAGGATGTAGGAGGTGAAGCAGAAGAAGGTTAGAATACTTCTCCAGTTGGGGAGGTTTGCGTTGGTCCATCCTGTTGGGGTGCTATGGACTGAACACATGGAGGTTGGTCTAGAGAGGAGGCTGCATTCAGCCTCCACCGAGTTGGGCAGCAGGTTTCTGTGGAGAGTAGCTGTATTACTGTGGGGCCGCTGGAGTTCCTGGGATCCTTGGGGCAATAACGGAGTTCATGCCTCAGGAAATCACTGATTTCAGGAGCTGGGGCCTCCCAGTGGATCTGAAGTTCTCCTGGCTGGCTCCCGCCCACAGCCTTGATGATATTAGGGGGAGATGGCAGGCCTGAGGGCAAAACAGGGCATAACAGAACTTTGAATACCATGTTCTTTGGTTCAATCCATGGACTACAGAAAGGGGTACTAAATTGAGGGTAGCCATTGGGTTAAAAAAAAGATCACAGATTGTCACTCTTTTGGGGAGATGGCAGGGTAGGAAGGCTCTTTATCCTCTCCTGCTTTCCTCATAGAATGGAGACATCACTGCGATGTAATAGTTTGTTAGACTGCTCTGTGAACTTCTTTTCATGTTTGTATCCTTGTCATCTAGCATAGTACTTGGCATACAGTAGGTATTCTGTAACTGTAGAATGAATGACTCAATGAATATATTAATGATGAGGGGACTGGATGTCCTTGGTGTGAAATGGTTTTTGAGACAAATCTAGATTTGGATGCCAAGATTGGGAGGGATGATCACAGGATCTTGAGATGCCTCTGGGAATCTGGTAATGAGGGGCATCCACGTTGTCTCAAAAGGCTGCAGGCAAGTCTGATTCTAGGAGCTGGAATGCAAGCAACAAATGGGGGTGCCAGGGTGGTAGGGGTGCCCTTACCAACATTTTCCACAAAGAGTACCCGCTGGGTCAAAGTCTGATTCAGGAACATATCCTTCACCCAGAGGTGCAGTGGAAAGAAGAGGCGTACTTCATCCTGGGCTGGAAACTGGCACATATATCGGGTTCCAAAGGCGGGTATACTCCGGGAACTCAGGGGGCAGGCACGGGGCTTCTCTCTGTTGGTATAGGAGAAGTCTCCCTACATAATTGCCATACTCAACCCTGAGGACCCAGGCCTTGGCCCATTCCCAACATCTGTTTCCATTACTGCCATTTTTCTTTTCACTGCTAGAGATAGTTGGGATTTGGAATTACATAGGGACTTGAGCTGAGCTGTTCATAAGGTGACTGCTTAACACGTATTCTTAGAGTAAGTCCTCCAGTAGGGCCCCAAACAGGGAAGCTCTTAGAGTGGGACTCAGCAGAGCTAACCACAGGGACAAATATATGGGGAGTGAGGTACAACCCAGCACCTACCCTGGGTAGGCATACAGCAGCTGGTATGTCCCACTGGGCGCTGTCTCTTCCTCATCCCAGAAGCAAGTGAGGTCCTCAAATGTTTGGGAGAAACACCTCAGGGGCTCTGAGTCCAAGGCCAGCAAGGAGACATCTGAGGAACAGCTGGTAAGTTGGGTTCTGGGTCCTTCCAGGTGTGAGTAGGGGACCAGTGGGAACCTCTTACCCTACATCCCCTCCCAGGACTCTGCATCCCCTCCCAGGAGTCCCTCTTCCTGGGCATAGGTGATCTCTACCCTCTACCCACCTCACCTTGGCTGGTGACTTGTGCCAGGTTTTGTGGGACCAGGAGGAGGCAGGAGGTGACCATGAAGAGGGCCCAAAAGGGCATCTTCTCCGGCACTGTGTGCCTGCCCTAGCCCATCCTCCCTTCAGGAAGCTGGGCCCCAATCCCCTCCCAGGCCAGCCCCTCAGGTTCCTGTCAGATACAGCCCCACGTCCTGTCCCTGTCCCTGCCCTGCTGGGGCCCATCCAGACCACACTGGGGCCAGGGGCCAGAGGAGGGGGAGTAGGCAGGAGGGTAAGAAAAATTTGAAAAAAAAGGACATAGGCCTTTTGGTGGGAGGTATATATTTATACACAAAAAATAAAATAAGCCTGAGTGTGTGTCTATGTGTGAGTCTATTATAGAAGGGCATACTGTCATCAAGAATGGCAACATTTACTGAGCACTTAACTAAGCGGCACCTAACTAAAATCTATTGACTCATTTCATCTTCACAATAGTCTTATTATTCCCATTATAAAGATGAGGAAATGGAGAGGCAGAGACGATTTGCCTATGATCATATACTCCTCAGAGGTAAATTGCAGAAGGTCAACATTCAGAACCCAAGTGCTTAACAGCCATGTAATGCTTCTGGCAGATGTAATTAGTCAAGAAATAACTATCTGGCTCACAACCATGACAGATGGTGGGTATTTGCATTTTAATAGGTTCTGGACTTTATGCATACATAAACACATTCCCCTGGATCTAGGCATGCCATCTCCATTGTGGGTGGCCTCCACAGAAGCCTCTGGTCACTCTACTCAAAGTGGTCTATAGACAGTAGCAACAGCAGAACTGGGAGTTTTATAAAATGCGAAATTCTAGGCCCTGCCCCAGACCTGCTAAAACAGAACTTGCATTCACCAAAATCCCCAGACAATTTGATAAAGTTTGTGAAGAGATGATCTTCAGTATTTCCATCTGGCTTGCTCAGAATCAGGGATGTTTGGTCTCAAACCTAGCTTGTATTGGTCTTCGTGTTGGTACCAGAGTAGTAGTTATGATCTCTTCATGGAGGCCAAAGCCTCCTGGGCACACTGGTGGTTCCTATTCTGACTCTGGGAATTCAGATGCTGGCTTAGGCAGGGAAGGGCAGATTGGGAGGGAGGAGTATGCATAGCCATGTTAACTCCTACATTTAACCCCTTGACCTCAACTGGGGCTTCCATTGCTGGCTCCTGCAGACCAGGTGTCCTCACATCTTTCTATCTTCCGCCTTCTGAATTAATTTTACTAAAAAGGAATTTCAACAGGGGAGGGGTGGGTAGAGGGAAGTGTTTCCGCCCTCCTGTGAAGTCTTAGTTTCTCTGGCACCATTTTTCGGCAAGTTGTCCCTGATCCAGGTTTGTCATTAGCCCTGTCATCCTTCAGATTACAAAGACCAATGGTAATGACTTTGGATGCCTCCCTCTGCCCCAGTCTCCAATCAAGGGCTACCCAACTTCTATCAGATCAAGGAAGAGAGGAAACACAACTTTAATGTTCATGCAGTCCACAGCTTTGGATGCTAAGTGAATACTCCTCTGGGCCCCAGATTTAGTGGCCAACTGCTTACTTGGCTTCTCCATTTGTGTGTCTAATAAACATCTTACAATTATGATGGCCAAGCTAGGTGTGGTAATATATGCCTTTAGTCCCAACTACTCAGAAGGCCGAGGGAGGATCCTTGAGCCCACAGGTTCAAGACCAGCTTGGGCAACAGAATAAGATCCCCATCTCAAAAAAAAAAATAAATAAATAAATAAATAAATAAATAAATAAATAAATAAAAAGGCAAAAGAAAACTCTTGATTCTGGTTCTCACTTCCGAAACTTTGTTTTCCTACTTTTTTTTTTTAACCCAGGGCCTTGTGCATGCGAGGCAAGTACTCTACCAACTGAGATATATCCCCAGTCCCCCCCCCCCCATTTTTTATACTGTGTTTTTAAAAATTTGTTCTAATTAGTTATACATGATAGTAGAATGCACTTTGATACATCATACATAGATGGAGTATAATTTCTTATTCTTCTGGTTGTACATGATGTGGAATGCCATCAGATGCATAGTTTATATATATACATAAGGTAATAATATTTGATTCAATCTACTATCCTTCCTACCCCTATTTTCCTATCTCTTGCCTACCTCTGTAAATAACAACTCCATCTACTGAGTTGATCAAACCCAAAAGCTCATTACTCCTTGATTCCTATCTTTCTCTTAACCTACATCCAATTAATTAGTAGGTCCTGCACTTCCTTCCAAGTGTGCACTAAACCTGAACATTTTTTTACCCCTTCTCCTCCCATCCTGGTCCATGTCTGTGTTACCGCAGTAGCTTTCTAACTGGTGTCCCTGCCTCCGCTCTTACTCCTTCCATCCATCTTCCATACAATAGTCTGATGTTTAAAACACACATCCAGGGCTGGGGCTGTGGCTCAGAGGCAGAGCGCTCACCTGGCATGAGTGAGGCACTGGGTTCGATCCTCAGCACCACGTAAAATAAAAAAAAGTTATTGTGTCCACCTATAATTAAAAAAAAAACAACAAACACATCTAATGTCTTCACTCCCCTCTTAAAATCCCCCAAAGACTTCCCATTGCACTTAGAATATAATTCACATGCCTGCTAATGGCACACAAGGCCCTATCTGATCTGGCCCCTGCCTGCTTGAACCTCATCTTCTATGACTTTCTTCTTCATCCTCCACCAGCCACAATAAACATTGTGTCTCTCATCTTCATCTTCATTGAACTCAAATTTTCTGCAACATTCAGTATTCTTCCCCTTAGGCTGTACAATGTCACATTATCTTGGCTTCTTCCCACCTACTATAACATTCCCTCTCAGTTTATTTCGGTGGTTTCTCTTTCTTTTAAATATTGCTGTTCCCCAGGTGTTCTTGCTTAGCCCTAAGTGATCGTATGACTTCAATTTGTTGTATACACCAGAAAGTCCTAATCACTCTCTTGAAATTCAGTTCTCAAATTACTTTTTGGAAATCTCTATTTGTTTTCCCATGGGCACTTCAAACCCACCAAGTGCTAAACAAAACTATTACTAATTTTCACATGCCCTTTTGGATCTTTTTTCCTATGTTCTGCATCTCATATAGGCTACCCAGCCATCTAAGTCTGAAACCAGAGAGTGATTATCAAATCTTTATTCTCCTTCTACTCTTGCATCCAAATCCTTTCCAAGTCCTATGACTTCTACAGGGAAGCAGTATAATAGTGATTAAGGGTGCAGAGCCCATATGGGGCTTGTCTGTGACTGTCAAAGAGTTGACATTAGGAATGTTCCTCCTCCATGGGATGAGGCCCAGCTACCTGTCCTTGTCATTTTCCCATTCCCTCCTACTTTCACATAGCTAGAAAAAGCTGCCTTCCCCAGTCCTTTGCTTCTTTAGAAAATCAAGCAGGAACTGGGTTAGGCCTAGGAAAAAGGAGGCCATGTGGATCTTCCCACTTTGGCTAAAAAGTTGAAGACTCTTTAAGGTTCAGCCCAGTTTATCAGGCCTAGCCTTTTCTTTTGGAATATAAGGCCAAAGTCCTGGTTTTTGAAAGCTGGCATTTGATCTCTGGGTAGCCATTGTTCAGTAACTTTAGGGGTTGCTGGATGAGGACAGGCTCAGTAGAGTGCTGTAAAACTGGCTCTCAGAGAGGAGGGAGTCCTGTTTTGTAGGCTTTGCTGCTTTTTGTAGTGTTACATACTTCATAGACAGTTTCAAGCTGCTAACGTGATGCCACTGGATGGTGAGTTGGGAAAAGAACTGGCTCTTGGGAGCACCTACCTGGGTCTTTGCCTTTCATCTTTGTCATTCCAGATTTCCTAACACCAGACATTTTATCCAATCAGGAAGCCTGAGTTCAGGTAGCTCTAGGCACCAGGATTCTGTATCTCTTCATTTCTTTTCCAACATTGCCAAACTTCTCTCTGAGACAAGGGTCTATTTATACCCCTACAGTGTACAGAGCACTGTACTTCCCCTTCCCTTTGTCAACATTAAGTTTGCCACTCTAGTCTACAAATGTTATCTCCTTACACAATATTTTCTGAGGCTTAAATTTGCTTTTATTTTTTCCCTACTCTAAACTCCTTTCATTGCTCCACATAATCCTCGGGATCAAGACTTCTCCCTAGATTCTGGGACACGGACTCTTCCCATCTAATCGCTCTCTTGAAATTTGAATTCTCAATTATTTGTTGGACATCTCTAGTTGTTGTTCCATAGGCACTTCAAACTCACCAAGCCCCCAACAGAACTATCACTTTTACATACCCTTTTGGAGACCAACTTTTACATACCCTTACCCTTCCCACCTTTGTGCCTTCCCATTCTTAGAATCTCTGTTTCATGATGTGCCATTCACTATCATTAAGCTCAACTCCTCCTCCTTTGCTCCACCTCCCCCAGGGTCTAACCAGGTACAGAACCTTTCCAACTTAATAGCCTGTTGGATCTTTCTTTATGATTTCAGACCTATCCCCAAGTCACTAGTTCTTAGGAGTCATTTCTTACTTTCCAACTATATGTAATGAGGGCAAAATTCTAATTTAAAAAGAGAAATGCAATTTACACTCTTTTCAGAAGCCCATAGCTCTCTTGTGATCAGAAACAACTTGATGGACTTGGACTTTATTTATTTATTTTAATGAGGGCTTTGGGAATGATCTTGATAGGAAGCAAAGAGCTAAATTTACTGAATATGGGATAACTTCAGAGAAAAAGGAGAGGGGCCAATAAGGGAAAGATGGCAACCTGGGGGGCTAACCAGAGAGAAAAACTTCTTGAGGAGTATTTCAAAACAGTGATGCTCAATACTCATTTTAAATTTGTTCCCTATCCTGTGAATATTTAGCTTTCCTCCATCTTGCCCATCCAGTGAAAGATTTCCTGTGCTTAAAGCTCGTATTCATGGTGCTTTAGAAACAAAGAGAAAGAGGCAATTACATCTGTGGAGTTGAGAAAGGAATGGTGTCCATAGAAAATGAGCAGCCCAATAATCAAGAATTAGCAAGAACAAGGATTCAGATTGAGGGGTGATGATGAGGACTAAACCTTGAGGAATCCTGGTAGAAGAGAAGGGGGCAAGGACTTCCCAGAGGATGAGGAATAAGGATAGAGCCACCCTAATTAGATGTAAATGGAAAAGGAAGCCATAAGAACCTGCAAGCTTTGAGGACATCTGGGTTGCACACACATTAATCTTTCCTTCTTCTATGTCCCTACAAAATCTTGTACTTCTTTTGGGGCATTTTTGTATGAAAATAGTCATGCCATGCTCCTCCACTAACTAGATGAGATGTGAACCCCCAAGAAGAGACTTCAGCTCCCCTAGGATGAGAACTGGGCAAGAGTGGCCTCCTCCTACTGACTCCCTCCCTTATTACTATTCTGTCTGTTACTGAAATCAACCATGCTGTTGTTTACCAGTGTGATGCTTGTGTTTTGTCTCCTTTCATCCTACAATAACTATTTAGCACTCAGTCTTCACTTTTCAGAAGAGGAAACTGAGGCTTAGAAGGAGTAAATGAGTTGTCCAAAGTTACTGTTAAAGGATAGATCTGAGATTCAGGTCTGTTTGACTCTGAAACTTGTTTTTTTTTTTTTAATGCTAATTTCTATATTGCCTAGGCTGGTCTTAAGTTCCTGGGCTCATGCAATCCTGCTGCCTCAGCCTCCCAAGTAGCTGGGATTGCAGGTGTGTGCCACCATGCTCAGCTAAATCTTGTGGGTTTTTAGAAATTTTATTTTATTTACTTTTTATTTTTTAGTTGTAGTTAGACACAATTCATTTATTTTATCTATTTTTATATGGTGCTGAGGATCCAACCCAGGGCTTCGAATGTGCTAGGCAAATGCTCTACTGCTGAGCCACAACCCCAGCCCCAAGCCTGTGTTTTTAACCCCTCCATGGACAACTTTGACTAGGGCCACGTTAGAGCTGTTTCCTCTGTTTTGTTCACTTATTTAATATTAAGTGTCTGGCACTGGGCTTAATGTGAGTCTCTCCCACAGTGTGAGGCTGAGTCCAAAGCAGGCATCTGGAGGGGTAGAATACTAATCAATGGGAAAAGGACCATTAAAAAAGCTACAGGGGCTCATCTGGTTAATCCTGTGCCTGTACTCCATGCAGCATCCTGGCTCCTGAGCTGCCCTTACTTTGGCTGCTGGCCTCTCTCTGATCCCTGGATTCAAGGCCTGCTGAGGAAAGAGGAGGGCCAGCCCCACCATTGCCAGCTTCTGCTTTGCCCCAGGAGAGGGCCTGGGGTGAGATAAGAGGATACACAGCCCATGGGAGGAGCCTGAGCTGCCCAGAGGGCCCTGCAGGAAACCACCCTTTCCTTGGGGGTGAGAAGGGAATGAATGACTCAGGAATGACTGGTGGGAGTTCCGTTTTCTGTGGTCAGGATGGGCAGCCAGGAGGCCCCTCAGACGAAGTGCCCACCAGGTTCGCCTTTCCTGATGCCTGTCTAATGAGGCTTTTCCTTTTGCCTTTTCCATCATTTCTCTGGAAACAAGTTTGTGTTGCTGGGCTAATCTCTTGCTCCAACCCCTGCCCAACCCAGGCCGTCTCCCATGGGAACAGGGCGGTGGAGTGAGCAGTGAGAAATGAAGCTAGAACTGGGTGGGGCAGGTGAGGTGGAGAATTTATGACCATGCTGTGTGCCTGCAGTTCCCAGTGGGGCCTTGGGTCCTTATGGTGCCACAGCAGGGTTCTTCTGTGTGGGGAGGGTGCCTTTGGAACTACCAACTTAGGAGGGAGTATGTGATCAATGTATTTGTGTTGGGCTTGGAAGTGTGCTATACCCAAATCTGGCTCTTTCCCATAGTGTCAGAGGCAGCTCAGTGTTATGGCTAAGAAAGCAACTCTGGAGCCAGAGGTTAGAATTCCAGCCCTGCCACCCACTAGCTGTCAGACTTTAGCTAAGTTACTTAACCTCTCTGAGCCTTAAAATGAGGATAATAATAATGGTATCTACCTAATAGGTTGTTGAAGATTAAATAAATTAATATGTGCAAAGTGCTTGGCATTTAAGCATCATACAAGTGTTAGCTGTTTTTATCCTTTTAGTGGCTGACAATCCAGTTGTATCAACAGAAGTTTGGCAGTAATCTTAGACTGTTCCCTCTCCAGATCCAATTCCAGATCCAATCCTTGCCCATTCTTTCTCCTAGGTATTTCTTCAGCTCACTAGTGCCACACTATCATATCACCTGCACTCTTGGAGTAGTCTTGCATTGATTTTTTTTTTTGGAGGTGGGTATTGGGAATTGAACTCAGGGGCACTCAACTGCTGAGCCACATCCCAGCCCTATTTTGTATTTTTTTAAAAGTACTTTTAGGTTTAGATGGACAAAATATCTTTATTTTGTTTATTTTTTTTTTTTTTATGTGGTGCTGGGGATCAAATCCAGTGCCTCATGTGTGGTAGGCAAGCACTCTACCACTAAGCCACAACTCCAGCCCCTACTTTGTATTTTATTTAGAGACAGGGTCTCACTGCTTAGCAGCTTCGCTTTTGCTGAGGCTGGATTTTTTTTTTTTTTTTTAAGAGAGAGATAGAGAGAGAAATTTAATATTTATTTTTCAGTTTTCGGCGGACACAACATCTTTGTTTGTATGTGGTGCTGAGGATCAAACTCAGGCCGCACGCATGCCAGGCAAGCATGCTTCCGCTTGAGCCACATCCCCAGCCCCCTGAGGCTGGCTTTGAACTCGTGATCCTCCTGCCTCAGCCTCCCAAGCTGGCATGTGCCACAGTGCCTGGCTTGCACTGATTATTTTTTACTTCATTATTTTTCTTCTTTTTAAATAGTTTTATTGAAATATAATTACATATCATATAATCCACCCATGTAAGATGCACAATTCAGTGGTTTTTACTGTATTCACACATATGTATAACCACAATCAATTTCTTTCTTTTTTTTTTAATTTTTAAATATTTATTTTAGTTTTTCGGCGGACACAACATCTTTGTTGGCTGGGGATGTGGCTCAAGCCGCGCTCGCCTGGCATGCGTGCTGCCTGGGTTCGATCCTCAAGCACCACATACCAACAAAGATGTTGTGTCCACCGAAAACTAAAATAAATAAATAAATATTAAAAAAAAATTGTTAGGATGAATCAACTAGTCTATATTAAAAAATTACAATAATCAATAAAAGATAAATCTATTAAAAAAAAACAAAACATCTTTGTTTGTATGTGTTGCTGAGGATGGAACCCGGGCTGCACGCATGCCGGGCAAGCGCGCTACTGCTTGAGCCACATCCCCAGCCCTCACAATCAATTTCTATTACTTCAAAAAGAAACCCTGTACCTTTTTGCTCTCACGTTTATCCCCCACAACTTCTTCCCAATCCTAAGCAACCACATTTCTAGCACTTTTATATAAATAAAATTCAAATTTGGTCTTTTTTGACTGCCTTCTTTTACTTATCATGGTATTTTTAATGTTCATCCATGATACACTGTGTATTAGTACTTCATTCCTTCCTCTTTTTGGGGGGAGGAGTACCAAGGATTGAACCCAGGGGTGCTTACCTATGGAGTCACATCTACAGCCCTTTTTAGTTTTTATTTGGAAACAGAGTCACACTAAGGGCTGGGGATGTGGCTCAAGCGGTAGTGCGTTCTCCTGGCATGCGTGCAGCCCGGGTTGGATCCTCGGCACCACATACAAAGATGTTGTGTCCGCCGAAAACTGAAAAATAAATATTAAAAACTCTCTCTCTCTCTTAAAACAACAACAACAACAACAAACAGGGTGTCACTAAGTTGCTAAGGGCCTTACTTACTACTGAGGCAATTGATTGAACTTATAATTGTCCTGCCTTAGGCTCCTCAGCCATTGGAATTACAGCCACGCATCACGGTGCCTGGCTTCATTTCCTTTTAATGGCTGAATCATGTTCCATTGTTTGGATACACCATATTTAATTTATCCATTCATCAGTTGATGGATATTGGGCTGTTTCCACATTTTGGCTATTATGAATCACGTTGGTATAAACATCTGTGTACAAGTTTTTGTGTGGACATTTTATTTCTCTTGGGTATATATGTAGGAGTGGAATTTCTGTTTCTTATGGGAACTCTATGTTTAATTGTTTAAGAAACAGCCAGAATGTTTTCCAATGATGCTGCACAATTTTATATTCCCACTGGTAGTATATGAGAGTTCTGATTTCTCCTTGCCAATACCATGATTTTTAAAAAATTACAATTTTAGTGTGACCCTGGTGGGTATGAAGTAGTATTTCACTATGGTTTTGATTTTCATTTCCTGATAACCAAATCATGTTGTGTGTGTTTTTTTGTCCGTTGTATATCTTATTTGGAAATGTCTATTCCGATCCTTTGCCCTTTTGAAAAAATTAGGTTATCTGCCTCTTTGTTATTGAGTTGTAAGACTTCCTTATATATCATTAGTCAGCTTTTTCATTGCTGAGACCAAAATACCTGATGAGAATAACTCTGAGGAGGAAAGATTTATTTTGGCTCATGAACATCAGAACATCACAGTGGATGGATGGCTCAGTTCAGGGCAGCCAGGAAACCTGGGGGTAAGGGGAGTGGCGGGGAGGGAGGGAGAGGGGAGAGAGAGAGAGAGAGAGAAAAGAGAGAAAGAGAGAAATAAAGGGGCAGGAGAAAAGATAAAGCCTTCCAGGGAACAACCCTAGTGACCCACATCCTCTAACCAGGTCCTACCTCCCTGTAGTCCATTCTTTGATCAATGGATTGATCCCCTGCTGAGGTCAGAGCTCTCATGATCATTGCCAAAATGATCCACCTCTGAATCTTGCAGTATTGGAAACCATTCTTTCAACACAAGACTTTGGGGGACATTTTGGATCCAAATGACAACAGAAATTCTAGATATGATTTTCTTATAAGAGAAATAATTTACAAATATTTTCTCCCATTTTATGGTTCTTTCCTCCTCCTCCTCCTCCTCCTCCTTCTTTGTGCTGGGGATCGAACCCAGGGGCATTTAACCACTGAGCCACATTCCCAGCCCTTTTTTTTTTTTTTTTTGTATTTTATTTAAAGACGGGGTCTCACCAACTTGCTTAGGGCCTTGCTAAGTTGCTGAGGCTAGCTTTGAACTCTTGATCCTCCTGCCTCAGCCTCCGGAGCCACTACTGGGATTACAGGCATGTGCCACCGCACCTGGCTTCTTTTCATGTCTCTCTCTCTCTCTCTCTCTCTCTATATATATATATATATATATATATATATATATATTTTTTTTTTTTTTTTAGTTATTTGTAGTTGGATACAATACCTTTACATTATTTATTTATTTTTAATTGAGGATCAAACCCAGTGGCTTGCACATGCTAGGCAAGTGCCCTACTGCTGAGCCACACCCCCAGCCCTCTTTTCACCTTCTTGATAGTGTCCTTTGATACACAGACATTTTCAGTTTTGATGAAATGTAATTTATTTATTTTTAATTTTATTACTTGTATATTTACTGTCCTACCTAAGAATCCATTGCCAAATCTAAAGTCATTTGATGTAACCCTATGCTTTTTTTCTAAGGGTTTTATAATTTTGTATTTAATACTTAGACCTTTGATTCATTTTGAGCAAATTTTTATATATAGTCCAACTTTACTCTTTTCCATGTGGACATCCAGTTGTCCCAGTATCATTTGTTGAAGAGAATGTTGTTTATTTATTGAATGGCTTTGTCAATTGACAACAGACACATGGGTTTAATTCTGGACTTTCATTTCTGTTCCATTTCTAGTATCATCCTGTCTTGATTATTTTTGAAGGGGGTACTGGGGGTTGAACTCAGGGGCACTCGACCACTGAACCACATCCCCAGCCCTACTTTGTATTTTGTTTAGAGACAGGGTCTCACTGAATTGCTTTGCACCTTGCTTTTCCTGAGGCTGGCTTGGAACTCACAATTCTCCTGCCTCAGCCTCCCAAGCGGCTGGGATTACAGGTATGTGCACCCCTGCACCCAGCCTGTCTTAATTTTTTTGTTGCTTTGTAATATGTTTTGAAATATGGAAGTGTGAGCCTCTCGACGTTTTTTTTTTTTTTTTTTTCAGTATTTGGGATTGAACTAAGGGGTAGTCTACCAGGGAACTATGTTCCCAGCCCTTTTATTTTAAGATTTTTGTTAAATTTTCCAGGCTGGCCTCAAACTTGTGATCCTCCTGCCTCAGCCTCTTGAGTCAGTGTGATTACAGGTGTGCACCATTGTGCCCTGCTCTTCCAACTTTTTCAAGATTGTTTTGACTATTCTTCATCCTTTGCAATTTCATATGGATTTTGGAATCAGTTTGTCACTTTCTATAAAGAAGCCATCTGATATTGTGATAGAGATTGTGTTGAATATATAGATCAATTTGGAAAACATTATCATGTACCAATGTTAAGTCTTCCAATTTGTGAACATGAGATACTTTGCTATGTATTTAGATTGTTTTTTCCTGCGGTGGATGTTGAACTCAGGGCCTCACACATGCTAGGTAAGTGTTCTAGCACTAAGCTACAGCCCCAGTATAGAGCTCCTGTAATTTCTTGATTATTAATTCAATTTCTTTTCTTTTCTTTCTTTCTATTTTAGCCAGTTTTTCATTGCTGTGACTAAAAAACACCACCACAACAATTGTAGAGGAGGAAAAGTTTATTTGGGGCTCATGGTTTCAGAGACCTCATTCCACGATCTCTCTCTGTTCCTTGGGGCTGGAGGTGAGGTAGAATACCATGATGGAAGTGTATCATGGAAGGAAGTAGCTTATATGATGATCAGGCAGCAGAGAGAGAGACTCCCAAAATATATACCCCAAAGGCATGGCACCAATGCCCACCTCCTCCAGCCACACCCTACCTGCCTTCAGCTCCCGCTCAGTTAATCCCATCAGGGATCAATTCACTGATTGAGTTAAGGCTTTCATGATCCAATCATCTCTCCTCTAAACCTTGCATTGTCTCGCACATGAGCTTTTGGGAGACACCTCACATCCAAACCATAATGCTTTCTTTCTTTCGTTTTTTTTTTTTTTTTTTTCTTCAGTATAATGGATTGAACCTGGGGCTCTCTGCCACTTTACCAGCACTTTTAAAAAATTTTTGAGAGAGTCTTACTAAATTGCTGGGGATGGCCTCAAACTTGCAATCCTCCTGCCTCAGCATCCTGAGTTAAATTCAATTTCTTTACTTGCTATAAGTTTATTAGATTGTCTATCCTTCTTGACTCAGTTTTAGTGGTTTTTAATCTTCCTAGGAATTCATCCATTTCATCTAAGGTATCTAATTTATAAACATGTTTCTCACCTTTTCTCTTTTCCCCCATATAATCCATTCTCTACAGGGTAGCCAAGTGATGTTTTAAAAAAATGTAAACCTGATTATGGTACATACCTGCTTACATACCTGCTCTTCTATGGCTGGTCTTTGCTTCTAGAGTAAAAGCCTATATCATTTTAAAAAATTATTGTTTAAAAATTTTATTGGTACATTATAATTATACATAATAGTGGGATTCATTATGCCATATTTGTATATGCACATAACAAAATCAGTCCCCTTCCCCAGTACCTCCCCTTTCCTGCCTTCCTCCCTCCCCCATTGCTTGATCTACACTTCCAAACATATTATTAATATTTTAATTATATATACTTATGTATATGTGTATATATATACATACACATACATGCATATGATTCATTGTGGTATATTCATAGTGGACATGGTATAACTTGATAGATTTCATTCCCCAGCACTTCCTGTGCCCTTCCCTCCTCTCTCCCTCTCAATCCCCTGTTACTGAGTATTACTTCTCATTAGAAATGAAAATCTATTCAGCTATGCTTAAAATTTCCTTCTTTAAAAACTAATTAATTTTTTTGGTCATACTGGGAATTGAACCACATTCTACCACTGAGTTACATCAGTTATATCCCCTGCCCTTTTTATTTTAAGACAAGGTCTTGCTTAATTGCCCAAACTGGCCTCTCACTTGTGATCCTCCTGCCTCAGCCTCCTGAGCAGGTGGGATTACAGGGGTGTGCCACTGAGCCTGGTTTTCCTCAGTTATTGAGCATAGTTGCAAATGCCAGGCTACTTTCTGCTCTGAACCAAAATATTGGTACTGCATGTGCATTATGAGAGGAACTGTGGAGAAGTGCTTGCTTCTGTACATCCTCACCAACATCTAGTGTTAGCAGACTTTACAATTGTTTAAATAATGGATTTGAAATAACTCCAAATGGGCTTAATTTGTATGTCTTTGATTATTCAGAAGGTCTTTTTATGGGTTTATTCATGAGCAGATCTTTTCATATGTTTTTCCTTTTTATATTTAAAATTTTAATTTTGATTTCTTTTATTTTTTGAATTTTAATATTTATTTATTTTTTAGTTTTTTGGTGGACACAACATCTTTGTTTGTACGTGGTGCTGAGGATCGAACCCGGGCCACACGCATGCCAGGCAAGCGCGCTACCACTTGAGCCACATCCCCAGCCCAATTTTTTTTTTTTAAATTTTTATTGTTGGTTGTTCAAAACATTACATAGTTCTTGATATATCATATTTCACACCCCAGCCCAATTTTGATTTCTTTGATTGCTAAGTTTCTTAAACATTTTTCACATTTATTTGTCAAATGTTATTACCACTCTAAGAATTACGTATTATCTGTGGGGTTGTCACTGTTTTTATAAGTGATTAATTTTTTTTTGATTTATTTACTTTTATTGGTTCTTTTTAGTCATACATGACAGCAGAATCCATTTTGACATATTATAAAAGCATGGAATATATCTTGTTCTAATTCAGTCCCCAGTACTTCCCCTCCCCCTCCCTTCCCCCCATTCCCTTCTTTCTTCCCACTGCTCTACTAATCTTTCTGCCATTTAAGACCTATATCCTTAATGATGCCTCTCAGGCCCAGCATGGGCTGGTCTCTGTCACCTCTCTGGGTGCTTGACCCTCAGAGTTGTGTTTTCCCTTTGTTCCAGCCACATGCAGCTATTTGCTGCTCCTGAACACAGCATATGTCATAGATGCCTAAGTTTCCTATGCCAGAATCTCTTCCTCTGGGAATGTCTACTTCCTCTCTGAAGTGCAGATTAAAATGTCACTTTCTATGGAAAAGCTTTCTTGGCTCCAACTCCTGTTTCAGTCGTTGCCCAGGTCCCCTTCCTCTCCTACAGCATATGACACTGTATTTTAATGTTTGTTTACATATCTGCCACCCACAGGGGCATCCTTGTTCTTTTCCATATCAGTCCCCATCTGGGACAACTTTCAGTGCCCATACCCTGGATCACATCCCTGCAGTAAATGCAGATCTGAAATGAAGTTACATTCTAGCGAATCCCATCTCCCCATCCTATATAACTTCTCATTACTCCAATTAATTTCTTCCTGAATTCATCCCCATACTCCAGCCATTCAAGTCTGTTTGACTGCAGATCTGATACCCCCAACTTCCTGCATTGTATATAATGTGATCAACTGACATTTACTGAGCTCTTACAAGATACCTGACCCAGGGTTGTGGAAGACAAGCCTATGAGATCTCATTTGACACTAACACAACAAAGTGCTCTAATTAACCCCATTTTTTTCACTGGAGAAAACAGAAACTCAGAGAGGTGAAGTGACTTGACCAAGGCCACACAGATAGTAAGTGGTATAGAAGGGATTGGACAGGTCTGTGTGAATCTGGGATCTGTGCTCAGCATGTGCTTTACTGAGCTACATTCCCAGTCCCAGGATCTGTGTTCTTAACCACAATGCCTCACTGTGCTATGCCTTCTTTGATTTCATTTGGTTCACTGGAAAAAAAAAATGTATGACGTATGACCAGTGTTATTTCCTAAGGACTGATGGGAGGGAAATCTGAGGCTGACTTTCAAAGCATAAGCAAGCCAGAGGCCCCACGGCATGGGGTAGAGTGAGACTAACTTTCAGAAGTGAGAGCAAGAGCCCAGTCAAGGAACACTGCCCAGAACACTGAGACCCAGAAGAAGGTGAAGGAATCCAACTCTGGCTGGCTCAAATTGGGGGTGGCCTCTGTCTTCCTCCTTTTACACCCACCAGCTGGGCAGTAGGGAAAGGCTGTCTGGAGGGATAAGGAAAAGGATAGGAGCAGGAGGAACTTGAGACAGGCCAGAATCTGGGGTTGAGTGTCAGTTTGAGCTGAGGCTGGGCTCCAGCCAATCCTGGCACGGACTGTGCGTGGACAGAGTGAAGAATCCTAGGCTGGCAGCTACCCAGAGATACTGGGAGACATGTTTGTGAGGAGGCTGGAGAGCAGGGAGGAGACCAGGTGAGGATAGATTTGTGTTTAGGACAGAGGTAGGGACTAAAGGTGTCAAATGGGTCTTCCAAAATGTCTCCCAGCATGGAGAGGCAATCTCTACAGGGCCTTGGGCCTCAGGCAGTACATGTAGGATGGCGCTCCTTTTTCCGGAAGTCCAGTTTCCCTCTCCCAATCCCTGCCCTGGGATGGACTAAGCAGTAAAAGGTACACATTTCTCAGAGCATTTATTTATTCTGAGTACAAGGCAGAGGGTGGGGAGCAGCTGAATAGGGAATGCATGCTGGCTTGGCAGAGGAGCTGGAGTAGGGGCTTGAGAGTGGGGAGCAGCAGAATGGGGAGCACATATGTGAAGCAGCTGAAGAAAAGGAAGGATGTGAAAGATAGCCATTAAGAGCTGCAAAGGATGGGGCTCCATTCTCCTAGGCCACCCCCTCCATGGATTCCCTCTTTCCCCTCTTAAGTTAAAAAAAAAATTCCTTGGGGAGGCTCAGGTGAGAGGCTAGAAGGGTCAGAAGTGCAGGTTGGTGAGCAGAGTTTGCTCTGGCCAGCAGAGCCAGGTTCTGGTGTGTCGCGGCTCAGGCCTCCTCAGCTGTGGCGTCAATGCCCGCGTAAGTGAAATTCTCAAACAGCGACATGTTCACGTAGGCCTGGGTGGGCAAAACGAGCTTTAGTGGAGGCCAGAGATGGTGGCACATCTGTCCTCCTGTGTAGTTGGGGCATTTAAACAGACACTGATTTGTGCCGAGGCTCCATTAGGCCCCCATGGCCAAGGTTGATCTTCACCGGCCCAGAGCAGTAAGGGCATAAGACCACCGCTGGGGGTCTCAGGTGGGAGGCAGACACAAAGGAGAACTTTTTCTTCTTTTTGTTTTGTTTTTCCTTGTCTTTATGGATGCATAATAATTATGCATAATGGCAGGATTCATTGTTACATATTAATTCATGCACATGATATAACAATATAATTTGGCCAGTATTATTGCCCACTATTCCCCTTTCCCCCTCCTCCTCTTTCTTCCCTGATCTGTTTCCTCTACTTTACTGGTCTTTTCTTGATTTTCTTAGGGTCCTAGAGAAGCTCTTTTTTTCATGTATTCATTAGATGAATTGCTCATTCATTTATTAATTCATTTGCTTATTCATCTATTCTTAAGGCTATTATTGAGTCACCATTTATATGGTTATTTCATATTCAATCCTTCTTAAGATAATTATATAACCACAAATTCATATAAATAACTATTTTAAAGTTTACTTATTTTAATATATTTCTTCATTATATTTATTTGATAATTCATTTATTCATAGTTATTAGAGTCAATTATTGAATTGTGCATGCATGTAATTATCATATCATCCACCCACTAATTCCTCTTATTTAAGCCTTTCCTGTACCATTCATTCACCCATCCAGCTTGGGTTAGTGGACCATTCATGCATTCTGCTCTGGCTCTGCCAGGTGAGGACAGGTGTCTCATCAGCCTGGGCTGATGGCCTCCGCAGTGAAGGACAGGCAAGCAGTCTGGGACCAGGGACTGCAGGGAGGACTTACTGTTGGGGCTGAACAACAGCAATCCTGGAAGTGTGTGGCATGGCCTTGTGTCTAATCCAGCAAGGGCCACAAAGGGAGCCTGCATGCTGGGGCCCCGAGATGATGACAGTTCTGGCTGAGGGAGTTTGGGTGGCCAGGGGTGGTGGGACAGGGGACATAGTGGCTGTGCTCTCTGGCATCTAGGAGAGAGCACTCCTGTGAGCCTGGGGAGCCCCAGCTCCATCACCTCAGTCTCCTCACCTTCCTGGCCTCCAGCATGCGGCCCAGCTGCAGAGCGATCTGGGCAAAGGGCGGGCGCTCATGTGGACGGTCCCGCCAGCACTGGCGCATCAGCTCGTACCTGCGGGTGGGGCATTTTGAGGAAAGGGGTTAGGGCCGGATGGGGTGATGGGGTCACAGAGCTCAAGGGTGAGGTGACTCACACTTCATCGTCACAGTTTCGAGGCTGCTCCATGCGGTAGCCCTGAGGCAGCTTCTCATAGAGCTCTGCACAGGTCATGCCACAGTAGGGTGTGCCTCCTGCAGGAGGAGACGAGGCTCCCTCAGACCAGGGCCCCCCTCATAAAGCGGTGCTCTGGGGAACAGCGGTGGGTACTCACCAAGGCTCACTATCTCCCAGAGGAGGACCCCAAAGGACCAACTGAAATGAGAAGGATGTACTTAGTTGCCTTCTAGGCCCTGGCACCCAGTAGTCTACCTATTCACGATGCGTGGCCTCTCCCAGACCTGCATGTGTCTGCTCTACAAGTGTCTGGCTTGGCCCGCTGCTCTCTCTGCTTCACTGAAGCTCCTTCATACCTCTAACCCTTGGTTCAACATAATTATAGCTAAGATTTTTATTGAATACTGACTACAGTCCAGGCACTGATATATATTATATATATTAACTCTCACACCAGCCCTAAGATATGGGCGTATTATTATCCCCCATTTTACAGAGGAGGACACTGAGGCACTGAGAGCTTGCCCAATGTCACACAGCTAATAAGTGGCAAAGCAGGAATTCAAACACAGGCAGTCTAGCTCCAAAGCCCTTGTACTTAACTGCATTTCAAACTGCAACAACCTCCATGTAGGTATGTATCAGACCATCTGGGGGAGGGAATCTAGGGAGTCTTATGGTAGAGCAGGAAGTAAGCATATAGTGGATAGAGGAGTGGTCAGCAAGCAGGCAGGCCAGGCCGAAGGGCTCAGGGCCAAAGCAGAACAACTCAGAAGTCAGGGCTGAAACATTGAGTAGGTCAGGTTCAGACTGAGATGGACGATCCTGGAGAGAGGGTGAGAAGTGCCAAGATGGCTATCTGAGGTTGAGGAGTACAGAGAAGGAGTTGTGATGATTGTGTGATGGTTAGCCATGCCCCTGCCTTCCTGACAGGAAGGTGAGAGCATGTCCCCAACGCCTGCCTTAGAGATTATCCAGAGCATTCCCCAGTCTCTCCAAGGCATTGCCCATCTGTTATACAAATAAAATTTTCAGCTACCCTTACCCAAGTCCTACCCCTAAAACACCTTCCAAGACAAAACTTCCTTCCAGCTAGTCCCCTACCTTCCCATTCAGGTGATGGGCACTGCCAATCAAGACACGCCAGTTTCACACCCAGCAGTACCCAAGTCAGGCCTTGGATTATCAGATGTTGCTGAGGTGTGTCTAGGTTATGCCTGCCTGATCTTTGGGCATCAAGCCCTCCTGCCCCTTCCCACCCTCACACTCACACGTCACTCTTGGTGGTATAGACACTGTAGTTCAGAGACTCGATGGCCATCCAGCGCACAGGGAGACGCCCCTGGGAGAGAATGGGTTTGAGGGGTTGGGTGTGGAGGAAGGGCCTGTCTGGAGGCTTTGGGGGACCAGGCCCAGCCAGGCATAGACCCTGCAGGGGAGGGTTGACTGAGACTCACCATTGTCTTCTTCACATACACTTCTTCCCCCCGAGAAAGGCCAAAGTCTGCGATTTTGGAGGCAAGGTTCTCTCCAACCAGCACGTTTCGGGCAGCCAAGTCCCTGTGGATGAACTGCAGACAAGGCCAGAAGTCAGGGGGAGGAGGGCGACTGGGTTAGCGGGGCCAGGGAGGGGCACCCTCAGGCTTTCAGGAGCCCCTTCCTCTTCTTCCCACCCACATAGGCCTCAACCTTGTGTCAGCCGATGTCTAGCTGAGAGAAATCAGTGCTGGCTCTGCTCCTCTCCTTCCTGTGACCTGGGCCTTGGCCAAGTTCTGGCTCATCCCTCTTCCTGAGACAGCAATGGCCACATTGCATCTTCCCTTCTTCCCATGCTCCCCATCCTCTTTCTCCCACTCTCTCCTCATTGGTGAAAGACCCTAAGCAACCCTCCCCGCTGAGTTCCAGTGTCTCCCCTTGGTCCTCCACCTTCCTCAGAGACTTCTCTTCATCACCACCTCCTCCTGTGTTGGCCCCTGCCCCTCTGTTTTCAAATATTCTCAAACTTGACTACCTGTAAAATGCCTTCCCTCAGTCCCATGTCCCCCTCCAGAGGCTTTCTGCTCCCTCCTCCCTTTCAGGCAGGGTATTCTCAGATTTGGCTCAGGGCCCCCCCTTCACCGTTGCTGGTAGATCTACTCACTCCCTCACCACTAGTCACCATCTTGGGGTGCCAGCTCTCTCCTGAGTGCTGGGCTGGCCTCTACAAGTGCCCACCCCACACTTGCCCCAGAATGTCCCTCACACACTACAAATGCAGCACCTTCTCCAGACTCGCCTGAGCTTCTACTCATCGTTACTTGGGTTAGGTACCCTGGGCCATGTCCTTCCCTCTCACTGTCCCTCAGTTCCCACACCCAATTAAAGCCTGCTGATTTTATCTTCTGAGGTTGGCCCCGCGGCCCCTCCTCTGCCCTCAGTCACCCACTGTGCTCACACAGACCTGCTTCTCACTCAGGTACTGCATCCCATTGGCAGCATCACTGGCAAAACGCAGCAGCTGCCGGGAGCTGAGGGTGGAGGCTGTTCCATGTTCTCGGGCAAAAGCTGGATCAGTCTCTAGCACCCGACTCTTCCGCAGAAAATCTAGCAGGTTCCCATAGGGGGCATATTCGATGGCGATATACAAGTATCCTGGGAGTTGAGGAGATACAGGGGGGTGATTTAGATGCAGCCCAGCTGGAGTGGGAGCAGGTACCCCAGGGTAAGAGCTTACAGCATGCAGGAAATGTGATGAAGGTGACCTGAAGCTCCCAGCAAGCCACTGATATGGTAGGGGCAGTGGCCAATGATGGGGGTGGGAGAAGGACAGGGGCCTCACCTCGGTTCTCACAGGCCCCCAGGAGGTTGATGATGTTGGGGTGATGCCCCAGTTTGCATAGGACCTCCAGTTCTCCAGCAAAGTCACGATGGTCATTTTCAGAGGCATACTCTGTAAAGAATCCAGTGTCACCCTTGCCAGAAATAACTAGAGAAAGGGCATGGACTGGTGAGGGCTGGGGTCAATGCTGGAGGGGTCTAGGTGAGACCTGGGGTCTATGAAACAAGGTAGAGGGCCAGGGCTGAGGTCAGGGGTCACTCTTAGGGACCTTTCAGCATCTTGATGGCTGCATTCATCTTGAGCCCATCCTTCTTGATCATGGCCCGGATGACTTGGCCGAAGTTCCCCTCTCCAATGAGGTCCTCAAAGGTGATGTCCTCCCACTCCAGCACTGGGTAATTCAGTGGTTCAGGCTGTGGTTTTGGCCGCCGAGTTAGTGTCAAGGTCCCTGAGCTGAACTGCAGGATGGTTTCCTCACCCTTCACAGGATGGAACAAATGAGCTGGCAGTCCACGCAAGAGACACGGGGAGGGGGCAGAAGGAGGCGCAAATATCATGCAAAGAGAAGGTCAGTGGTTAGAAAAACGGACAAAGAGCCAGACAGAGGGCCCCCGAGTGGTCAGCCAGGGACATACTTACAGACAGAGGACGTATACTGAGACAGAATCATAGGTGACAGAGCCACAGGGGGGTCACTGGGTGGACTGATATCCAAGAAGAGAAATGCAGAGGCTGTAGCATGCAGGTTTAGTAGGGTTAGTGTGGGGCTATGGAAGGCAGAACAGGGCTTGTGGGTAATTTTCTAAATGCTATGATGTGAGTCAATGGAAAGATGATTTTCACATTTAAAATAGAAAAGAATTGGGATGAGCTGTGATGGGAAGCAGTGGGCTTCCTGTTATTGTGCTAATCCCACAACTAGGCTTTTTTTTTTGCCAGAGTGCTCTGGAGAGGAATCCAGCCTTAGGTGTATTTACTGAGCACCAACTACATGCAAAGCCCTGAAATACTGAGAGTCAATGGAGGGGTTTTCTTTTCCATAGTAGCAGAAGAAGAGAGATGACTCCTGTCCACCCACTTGGTGTCTAGCCATAGCTCTAGAACCAGGCCAGCACCCAAAGATACTAAGACCCTAACAAAGAGGAATGTTCACTTCCCTCTATTGAGTAGGAGGTTCACCTGGGCAGGACTGATGGCAGGAAAAAGGAGTAGCTAGCTGAACAGGATCAAGGGAACTGCCAATATGAGACCTGGAAACAGGATTAAGATAGATCTTGTGGAGCCTGGGGTTGTGGCTCAGCAGTAGTGTTCACCTAGCATGTGCGAGGTCCTGGGTTCGATTCTCAGCACCACATAAAAATAAATAAAATAAAAGTATTGTGTCTAACTACAACTAAAAAAAATAAATATTAAAAAAAAAAGATAGACCTTGGGCTGGGTTTGGTGGTGCATACCTGTAATCCCAGTGGCAGGATGATTGCAAGTTCAAAGCCAACCTCAGTAATTTAGCAAGGTCCTAAGAAACTCAGCAAGATACTGTCTCTAAATAAAATATTAAAAGGGCTGGGGATGCGGTTTAGTGGTTAAGTGCCCCTGGGTTCAATCCCTAGTACCAAATAAACAAACAAAAAAAACCCTTGGGATGGGGGTTCCTAAGTGAGCTGAAGCCTAGCTTGATGGGCGGGGACTGAGGACATGGGTCACATGGATTTACATGAAGCATGAATAGTTGCAGGCTTATACCAGAATGCATGCATCCATGCAGAGGTTCAGAGGCACACGAGGGCCTGGAGCTACACAGGCACAGGGATACACGTGCATCAGGAACACTTATATACATGGGAGGACTCATAGAGGAGGCATACATCTACTTGGACACAGCACACGAATTATATCTGTGGGCAGACACAGGTAGCAGGGACACATCTTGATATGCGTTATGATAATATGAACACTAAAGGCTGCTTTCTGTGCAACCTTCTCTCTGCATCTGTGCCCAACACCCTCCCTCACTAGGCAGTGATGGCTGGCTGTGTGCCCTGACCTCAGAGGGAGAGCCCAGACAAAGACACCAATTGAATCCCTGGATGGAATTTTTTAAAGTCATAGTAGACACTAGACTTGGACACTGGACTTTCTATTACAAGAGTCAGCCCTTGAGAGATAAAAAGGGTTTGTGTGGTTTTTGTTGTTTTGTTTTGTTTTGTTTTAAATACTAAAGCTTGGCTCTAGATATCAAGTGCTCAGGCCTGGAGGGCCAAGGGCCCTCAAATCCTAAGTGACAACAGTGGGGAGAGTCTCAGAAGAAACATGACTGGTGGGATAGGCAGATGTGACAAAATGAGGTGATGCCAGTCCCTGAAGAGGAGCCAGCACCCCTCCCCCATCCCATCTAAATGTCAGCTCTGAGGCCAGAGGGATGTAGAATACAGGAGGACTGAGAATCCAGGCAGGTTTGCAGGGAAGCCTGGAAGAGTGGAGGTGACTGCTTCTCTTCTCAATGGGTGCTGGTGAGGTTGCAGGCCAGACTCAATTCTAGAGGCGTTGAGCCACAGAACATGCTGCCCTCTGCAGGGTACAGGCAAACCAAGAATTCGAAAGGATGGATGGAGGCTGAGAAGAGGAGCTCACAGCCTGAGTGGCCTGTTGGCAAGAAGCCACAGTAGTGCTGAAGACATCAGTCACAGATGTGCAGATGGAGGCTGGCTCCCAAGTCGGGAGGGCCTGCAAGGACAAAGGCTAATATGGACTCCAGGTGCCAAGAGCAACCCCAGGAAGAAGGCAAAGATTGGGCAAGATAATCTCAAACTGACCCCATTCAAGCCTGGAATTGGCCCTGGTGAAATATGGACAAAACTGAATTCTTTTGAACTAGGAATACTAAATATTTCCCTCTAGTAGAAATGGGCTCATGAGCTGAATTCAGTTCTAGAGAAATAGAAAAGGATTATATTTTGTACCCTTAAGTGTGGTTCAATGTAGTCTTATACTTGTGACATAAACACATGTACACGCACATGGTGTACAAGTACTTGTGTTTATGCAGACAGAGATGCATGCACACTGGGGACAGCGCTTGTGCACCTGGGGGTGTGGTTCACTGACCGATCCTGACTGGTAGGTGAAGGTGCGCCTCCGACGCACACAGCTCCTGCGGATGCACACCAGGGCTAAGAGGGCAGCCAGGGTGGTGAGGCAGGTGGCAGAGATGGAGCCCACTACAGCCAGGACCAGCTGCTGATCCAGGCCCTCTTCAGCTGCCCGGCTCTCTTGGACTGGGCCTTGGCTCTGTAGCCCTGGACACAATGAAGGACAGATGATGGGGACTCCCAAGTCAAGGAACCCAGAGGTCACCATAGGGTTCCACAAAGGGAAAGTCTTCAGATCTCAGTAATAGGACATGGGGAGGTACTGTGGGGCCAGAGGTGTCACAGGACAAGTGTGATTACCCAAATACTAGGATCATGAAATGGGCAAGGTGGGGGCTTGTGTCACTTGTTGGGAGGGCCCCAACTCCAAGGTAGCTAGTGAGATGGATGGAGTGCATGCTGAGACCAGCCCCAGGGCCCAGGTGTCCTGTGGGCTCTTCCCTCTCACCGTTGCCTAGAGTGGCCTCTTCTACCATGTTGCTCCAGTCACCAAGACCTTGAACGCTGGCCCGCACGCGAAAGAGGTAGCGCGTGCTGGCATTGAGGCCACGGACGATGGTATTTGTCTCCTCAGGTCTGTCCACGTCCATCCACAGTGGGTCTCCTGAACCCCCAGCCACCTGCACCTCCACAATGTACTTGGATATAGGCCCAGATGGAGCTTCTGGCCGCTGCCACGTTAGCTGGATCTCAGAGTCTGAGAGGGCCTGGGCATGGAGATGTCGGGGGGCTGGAGGCCCTGGGGGAGAGGGGAGCAGGAAGACAGGGCTCAGACAGGACCAGACCATATGGTCATGGGTCAGTTACATAAGTTACAGCTGTGTGTCCTGCTCTGTGGACTCCAGAATGGGAGCCACCCTGCCACCTGCCCCCTCTCCCAGTTGAATTCCTCTCCATCCTAAGGCCACATTCACCCACAAACTTCTGCCAACCCTCTTTTTTCCATGTAGTCCAAGTCCTCCCTATGTCCCCCATACCTTGTGGTTCTCCAAGTTTCATGTCCTCCAATGACCCTTATTTTCCACACGAACCATGAACTCCTCTGTCCACATATTCATGGTGATCTATGTTCTGGTAGCCTCTACCTTCCCCCTGTCCCACGTCCTCCCTGGTTCCCAAATGTGTCCTGTGCTATCTCTATGTCCTCTTCTGTGTCTCACGTATCCCCATGTGCCCTGTACTCTCTTCATCCCCCACTCATCACCCATTCCATGCATACCACTGAGAGGCAGCAGCACATGTGCAGGGGGCGATGCAGGACCTAGGAGGGTGCAGTGATAGAGCCGCACATTCAGCTGGTAGTGGGTGCCAGGCGTGAGTCCAGTCAGGAGGGCAGTGCGGGCCTGGGGGGATGAGACATTCTCCCGCCGCTCCTGTCCCCGTGCCCCGTCCCATAGGCGCAGCAGGAAACCGTCACCCACCAGCGGCCCAGGCACCGAGGGTAAGGACCAGCTCACTCGAAGCCGGTCAGGGCCTTCCACATGCCAGCCCTCCAGCCATGGCTGCAACAAGGGCTCTGGGGCCAAAGGTCAGGGGTCAGAACTGTCCAATGGGTCTTCAGGGCTGGGTGGGACAATGATCCCTAGTGAACAGGTAAGAACCTCCAATGGGAAAGTCAGGGGCCCCTGGATGGATAAAATATGACAACCTGAATGGACAGGTCAGTAATCCTAGGGGCAGGGCAGGAAGGGATGACTCTTGGCCTCTCACCAGGACAGTCTGTGGTCATGAGGGTGGTAGGTCCCCAGGTCCCCTCTCCCCCTTCCCCTGGACGGCTCAGCTGCACACGGACACTGTATCTTGTCTTCGGCTTCAGATTCATTAATGTCACATTCTCACTGGGGTCCACTGAGGGTGGGTATGGCACACATATCATTTAATGCCAACCATTCCTGAATCCACCTGCTCCCTTCATTCCCCCCTATTATACAGTCTTCCTTCCCTTTCCATTCTCACCTTATCCCCTCACTATTACCCAATACCCCTGTCCTTCCCCCAGCTCTCTCCCCACTCACCCACAATGGTGGACCAGCGCATGGTGCTGTCCTGGGGCCGGTAGTACAGGCGGACAGAGGAGATGGGTCCATCCCCAGAATATGAGACCAATGGGGAGATCACAAGCTGGCGGCTCTGCTTGGCCAGGAGCCGAGGTGCAGTCAGGGGCACTGGGGGCACTGCCAGGAGACTAGGGGTAAGGCACTGCCCATAGGGCCTATCCTGTCCTCAGAAAAAGGGGAACACTGTGCTTTGCATCTTTATTTGGATCTGGGGTCCCTCTGGACTGGGTGCAAGTAGACCAAGTTCAATAGAAGATCAGAGTGGCCAGGGCCCAAGAGGACACAGTTCTGGTCCTTGGGTGGCTTAAGATACAAGGATTCAATGACAAGGACATTGGTATCTCAAAAGATGTGAAGCAAGGGAATGACATGGTCAGCTGGGCTGGGGAAGAGCACCTTGTCCGTGAAGTGTAATGTAGACAAAAGGGGCTGGAACACAAGGCAGGGAGACAGCCTGGGTGTCGTCTCTTCTCTGCCTCTCCCCTCATTGTTCACTATTCTCTTTCTTTTCACCACTCTCTTAATTAAAGCAAGGTGCCAGTGATGAAGTCCCTGCTCCACCCTTGATGCTTCATATGCATGACCTTTAATTCTCACAACTACCTTTCAGATGGAGCTCATTACCCCTGAGTCATGAATGAAGAAACTGGGGCTCAGACATTGAATAACTTGCCTAAAGGCTCACAGATAGGAGGAGAGGGTTTGAACTAAGTGTGTCTGACCAGGTCACTTCAAGTCAATGGATTCTACCCTGAAATAGCTTTTATGTTCTTGCCCAGATTCCTTACTCTGTGGTCACTGCCCCTATTCTGGCCTCAGCTTTTCTCTCCAGATTATTGCATTATATGCCTTAAGAGGTTCCCTTGCTTCTTCCAAATATTTACTAGATGTGACTTGGAAGAGAGGGAGGGAAAGAGGTGGGAGGGAAGGAAAGGAAGGAAGACTGCTCAGGGAAGATGCAGGGTTATGAGCTGAAGGAGCATCCGATAGCAATGAGCACATCAGCAGGAGATGCAGGTTTGTGAGGAGACGAGGTCCAGCTTGGATACTGAGCCCCTGCTGGTGTCTGCAGCTTATACAGAGGATCAGACACGCAGGCTGGATATAAAACAGGCCCTTGAATCATACACCAGTTAACTTTCACACCAATTTCAGAACCAGACCTCACAGAAGATGCCTCACTTCATGGAGGTCCTACCCATAAGTCTGGGGCCAGAAGGATCTGACTACAGATCACATGAGGGCATTACCAGACAAGGGTTGACACTTTGGGGACTAGATGTCATTTTAAAAATATCAATTGTCAACATATACTGAACACATACTCTGTATGAACTGCTTAAAGCATCATCTAGTTTAATCTTTTTTAAAAAAAATCTTTATTTTATTTATTCATTCTTATGTGGTGCTGAGGATCGAACCCAGTGCCTCATGCATGCGAGGCAAGCGCTCAACCACTGAGCTACAACCCCAGCCCCTAGTTTAATCTTTGTAACAACCCTATCTGGTGTGTGCTAATGTCCTCATTTCACACGCAGACAAACTAAGAGAGGTTAAGTTACTTGCTTAAGGTAATGGGACTAGAAATTTTTTAAATTATTTATTTTATTTAGTACTGGGGATTGAACCTATGAGCACTCTACCACTGAGCTATATCCCTAGCCCCTTTTATTATTATTATTATTATTATTATTATTATTATTATTTTGATTCAGTGTCTCACTAAGTTGCCCAGGCTGGCCTTGAACTTATGATCCTCTTGCCTCAACTTCTCTAGTAGCTTTGATTACAAATGTGAGCCACTGTAACCAGCAGAACTTGGGACTTATATAGAAGGATTTAGACCCAGGGTTCTGGGTCTGAAGCCTTGGGAAGACTGAGAAGAGAAAGGCTGAAGGTGGAGCCTTGTGGAGGAGGGGGTGGTGAGAGGACATGGTGAGGAACCTGGAAGCAGAGTGTGACAGTGAAAAAGAAGAAGGTGAGAGAGAGCTCATGTAGAGGAGGAGGTCAGAGGGAAAGTGGTGGGGTCTGGGGGTGGCAGGGCCCAGGGGTGTGACCTGCCCATGCTATGGTACTGAGAAGGTACAGGAATACCTAATTTGGGGAGGGGGCCTCTTCTCTGAGCACTCCTAGATGCTGGGAGTTAGCCCCTTGTTCACCTGGCAGACTTCTATGCAGTTATCCCCTCTGGGGAGCCAAGCAGATCACCCTTGAGTTCCATAGATCCTGTGCTCCCCAGTCCCAGCACTGAGTGCCTATGCAGGGAGACTCAGACACAGGGAGCAGTGTCCTAGAGGCAGAGTCAAAGGCACAGTGTGTGTGGTGGTGGGGGTGGGGAGGCATGGCTAAGCAGGAGGTAGGGAGAGATTGGAGGGCATCCCCCATTTCTGGGGTGTGGAATATCCTTTCCAGATGGGACCAAGCTGTGCTCCAGCCTTGACACTGCCCAGCCCAGACCTTTGGCTGACCACAAACCCTCTTTGCCTGATGCTGGCCTGACAGATTGGATGCCCTTGCCCTTTCTGCTGGGATCCCCAGTCTGAGCATTAGGTAGATATCTGCCCACTGTCCATCCTCCATGGCCCTAAGACATTACTGACCTTTGACATTGACCTTAAAGCGCCGGCTGTCTTGACCTCCAGATGTGTACACACGACACTCCCAGAACCCACTGTCCCCAAGGGCCAAGTGGGGTACCTCGAACTCAGCTGTGGTCCTATCTGGCTCCACAATGGCTTTGGTGGACTAAGATAGACAAAGAGAGGGGACAGACCACAGAGATTGTGCACCTATGAGGCATATATGCAAATATGTTTGGACTATTGATGGGAGAGGGGCCCAGTAGCAACCCCTCACCAATCAGCCTCACCCTATTAGAGCCATGCCCAGGCTAGGGGGTAGAGTTTGCAGAAAGTTCTGAGGGGATGGGGTTCTGAGGAATCAACTAGGAAAGTGGAAGGACAGGGGACAAAGGGTTAGGATCACTGGGACTGACCAGGAGTACAGTGCCATCTGGTTTACGAAGCTCCATGCTGCCCCTTACTGGGAAGGGGTTCCCT
Organism: Marmota flaviventris; assembly: GCF_047511675.1. Classification (NCBI taxonomy): domain Eukaryota; kingdom Metazoa; phylum Chordata; class Mammalia; order Rodentia; family Sciuridae; genus Marmota; species Marmota flaviventris. The sequence goes on along the minus strand of NC_092507.1, from coordinate 33,180,006 downwards.
GAGGCTGCGCAGTTGATCCGGGGCATCGTCTCTAAGTTGAACTCCAGTTCTGAGGCCACATTGAGGATCTGGGGGATCTGGTCTGGGGAGAGAGAAGACTAGTGCTGGGACTCCCATGGGGCAAGCACGTGACCATAACCACGAAAGTGCCCCTTGTCCCTTGCTCTGCATCTCAGTAGAGGCACCACCATCTCATTCAAATTTGAAAGCCAGCAAAGTCCTATATGATCCCTCCAGTGTCCTCGTGCCCCATATCTGATTAGCCACAGGGTCTACCTCCTCTTCCCCCTCTCTACAGCACTCTTCCTCATTCCTCCATTATCCATGGCAGGCCCCTCGCTATCCTCACAGCCAGCACACTGTTTGGGCCTCATTGGTTTCTGGTCCCCAACCACAGACTCCTTGGAGTTTCCAGCTTCGGCACTCTACCCAGCAGTGAGAGGTCCTTTCTGAAAAGAGTCCGACTGCCTCAGGCCCCTTCAACAAGTCTCCCTTACCCCTATCATACCAAGTGCAAACCTTTGACCTGGTATTCAGAGGCCCCATGATTTGACCCCTTTGGACATTCTCCCTGCCCCTTACCTCATTGTCCTGATATCCAAGCCTGAGTCCCAACCCTCAGGCTTTCTCCACACTCCTTCCCTGTCATCTCTCCTCTGTCCTCCCTATCTAATCTCAGATCTCACCTCTTCCCAGAAGCCTTCCCGAACTTTCTCTCTCTCTCATCCTGGCCAGGAGCCTCCTGTGGGCTCCAGTGCCCTCTGGGCTGTCACCTTTCAAGTTATGGGCGGCTGAATGGTGAGAACTCCTGCCAGATTATGCGGTCCCTTGGGCTGTTAGCAGAGAAAGGAAGGGCAAGGCTCCTCTGTGCAGACATGTTCAGTGGGGGCTGACTTGTCTTGACGAGTCTCTAATGCTCATACCTGACTTCTCACAGTGGACTCCATGCCACCCAGAGGGGCAGACACAGCCACTGAACCGGTCACATGTGCCACCATTCTGACACTGGCACTGGAGGCGGCAGTCAGCCCCAAAATGACCAGGGGCACAGGCTGGGAACAAAGCAAGTATAGTTAGGAGGCTTGGTTGGGGGCCATGAGGGCACAGATGGGGCATGTGTTGTACAACAGGCTGAATGTAGAGGGGGCACAGGTCAGGGGACTGTAGAGGGCTTGGTGTGTAAGTCAGGGTCAGAGTGAAGGGTCCAGGCCAAGCCTGTGGCTGTGGAGGGTAGGTTAGTTCATACCTTCCTGGCACTGGCTTCCTTTCCATCCAGATCCACAAGAACAGCCATAGGGGTCTGGGAGGCAGAAAGTGAGACCCCGGCAGCCTGATGTGCTCGGGCACTGCTCCTGGCAGCTCTGTCCAAAACGGCCCTCTCTGCAGGCTAGAAAGAAGATATGTGGCATATGGGTCTCTGCTGGGTGCAGAGTCCAGGACTGAATCAGTACCTCACCCTCCAGGTTCTGAGTCTTACTCCAGTCAGGTATCCTCTCTTGTCTGGGTCTTAGCGGCCCTCCTCCTTACCCTGCTCACAGCGGGTACCAGTGAATCCAGGGGGACAAACACATTCACCATCATGGTCGTGGCAGACACCTCCATGTAGGCAGCCTGGGCATTCCTTCGCACAGCCTGGCCCCCAGCGGCCAGCCTCACAGCCTGGAGGAAAGTGTCTTCAGTAACTAACCTTCACTCACCTACCCATGGCCACTGAGGACTGGGGTAGCTTCAGGGACTTTGGGAATCTCTAAGACCTACGGGAAGTATAGAGCTTTCAGGCTCCCACAACACCCATAACCCCTGCCCTTTGCTCCTGACCCCGCACAATGAGCCGAAAGAAGGCACTGCCCAGGGGGCTGGCTTCAAGGTAGGTAGCACTGTAGATGCCGCTTGATGGTGGCTGCACATTTGAAAGCTGCACCGAGAACCGTCCATCCCGGGCCTCCTGCCGGTCCAAGATATTGAAGTAGGATCCTGGAGGCGGCATGAAGGGATCAGGGGTCTCAACACCGTCATATATGGGCTAGTGTCATCTCCCTTTGCTCAGGTCACATCACTGTGCCCTAGCACCAACCACCCAGTAAATCACTAAGTCCGGTTCAGTCCATCTCCTCCTCATCTGTGAAGTTTCCTATGCAGGATCTCTGCCTCCAGCCTGGCTCTTCCCACCATCCTCCACTTCATTTAGCAGCCAGTGAGATTCTTCTACAACAAATTCTTCACCAGTTTGTTTTCACCAGTTTGGCTCCTGCTGAGCCCTCTAGCTCTAAACCTCCCCACTCCCTGCCCTGCCCTGCCGGACTCCAAACATTCCTGAATTGTTTGTTTCCCTTCTGGAAACATCTGGTATTTCAGAGGGTCCAGCCTTTGCTCTTGTCAGTCCAGCCTCCTGGAATGCTCTCCCTTCGTCTTTGTCTGGCTCCTGCTTCTTCCCACTTCTTTTGGGTACACTTTCCATCTACTTTGGGTCTCACTCTTGCCTCTGCTTATAACAGCATAGAGACTCTATACTCTATGTCTATAAATCTCCCTGCCTCTTCCTGCATCTCCTGTCAGTTCAGATGACCTGGAGCTCAGGGTACAGACCCCTGGGCCCAGGAAGGATCCCAGAGATGCAAGAGTCATTCAAAGGATTGTGTATCTGAGGGCTGAGGCAGGAATCTTTGGAGTCATACAGGAAAACAGTGTTCTCCTATGGGGTAGCCAAAAGACAGAAAGGATCAGGATGGAGGGCAGACCTGGGGCTGAGATTCACAGGTGTGCCCGGATGGCTCTTGTGGACATTTGGGCTGGACAGGACTTTGATAAAGGCTGGACTTTCTTGGTCCTGTGTTGGACACATTGTTCCCAGTTCTCTTCTTCCAGTTGGGAACAGCTGCTCTTTCCAGGTGACACACCTGCCAGTTCCCAGTTAAGGATGAATACTTAACATAGTGCTTAAAGGGTAGCTGGCCCACTGGCTCCTGGTCCTCTGAGTATAGTAAGAGGGGGCCCAGAGCTAGAATGGAGATGAATTCAAGTGTGTTCAGGTCAAGGAGTGGCCCTGAAGGGTGGCTACAGGGACAACAGGTGTATCAGGGTAATGGGGCCCAAACTGAGAATTCTGAGGATGGAGGTGCTGGGGCGTCAGAATTGTGGGTCCATCTGCCCAACCAAATGCCCCTCTCACCATTGCTCTTCCAGATCACATCAGTCTGCTTCTCCTTGTGCACACGTGCAGAAAGCACCACAGTGTCACCCTTGTTCACTGTATGTGTGACCTTGTCTGGGAACAGATGGGCTGTGGAGTGGAGGGAGGGTGGGGTCAGTGATCCAGGACAGTGCCCACCCCCACCCCTCAAGGCCAGAACTCACCCCCTGGGCTGTTGTGCACATAGATGACCCGAGTGCGCCGCGACCCAGCACCACCCACGCAGGAGAAGACACCCACAAGGTCTGAGGGCTTGGAGAAGCCTCGCAGCGTGACCTGGTGTGAGCCATTGCGCGCCAGGTGCAGAGGCTGTCCGGGTGGAAGGGTGCGCACGATGCGGTCGTCCTTCTCCAACAGCAGGGGCGGGTCCCAGGCATCCGAGCCCCTCCCCGCCCCAGCCTCCCCGGACACGCAGGTCAGGAAGAAACGCTGAGGGTCCGTGAGGCGCAGGTTGGCCAGCAGCGTCAGGTCCACAGCCGCACCTGGGCCAGGACAGCAGTGACTCCATCATAGCCCCAGTGAACCCTTCCTTGTACCCCAGAACCCCCTATCCCAGTCCTCTTATCTTACTGTTCTACCGCACCCTCTGAAGAGGGTCCCCTCTTCCCACCCTCTTTCCTTCCCTGTTGGGACCCTCAGAGCCTACAGGCACTTCATTTTATCAGGTACTTCCATCCCCCTCCTTTCCCCTTCCATGTGCACTGGTCCTTTGCCCTCAAGTCTCTTCATCCTAAAAGAACAAAAACAAAAACACAAACCCTTCTCTGGCTGGACATTCCCCGCCTTCTCCTGCCACATGGCTTTCCATTACAGCCCAGCTGTCAGAAGTAATGATCTCTGCTCCCTGTCTCATCTCCTCACTTTATTCTCCGTCAGGCCCCTTTCCCAGCTCCTCTCCAAAACTGGTTCATCAAGGTTGCCTCAAGTCACTTCTCTCTGCCCCCATCCAGACCAAAAGCATCTTTTAGGGCCCCCCTCCTTGTTACCACAGAAATCATGAAATATTTGATGTGTTGGGATTTAATTTGGGTGTGTAGCAGAAATGAAGCCAGTTCTGCCTGGCTTAGAGACAGAGGGAAGGTCCAGCACAGGCCTGGGGCCCAGATGGATGCAGACACAGGTGGGTCTTGGTGTTTGCTTTCCAAATAGTTTACTGTCTGGTTGGAGAGGCAGACATGGACATAGCTGTCAGATGCAGGGTTCTGTGAGAGGGAGCAGAGAGAGGGGCACCTAACCCAACCTGGGGGTGGCAGGAGGGTGGGGAGGTGTTTCCTGGGAGATACAACTTGAGGACTTTCAAAGCTCAAGCAGATCACAACGGGTGAGGAGAATGGGGAGGGAGACAGGTCAGGGTGGGAAATGGGCATTCTAGATAGGGGGAAGAGCTATGGAAAGACATGGAAGGAAAAATGTTATGGTGTGGGGAATGAGGCTGCCCAAGTTTGGTGTGACAAGAGCATAAAACATGTGGTCACATGTGGGCAGAGACCAGATAGAGCCAGAGTCCAGACCAGATCCAGGAGAGCCCGCTTGCCTGCCTCAGTTCCATGATTAATTAATTTAATTAATTAATTAAATTAACTTAAATGCCACTTAGCTTATCATTTAATGTTCTTTGAAAGCTTGATATGAGTAAACAAAACTGGCATTTACTGACCATGCACCAGGTATCAAGCACCCTTTTCCTATTTATCCTGGAAGCCTCCAGTGAAGTTGATATTCTTTCCACTTACAAAGGAGGCAATAATAATTTTTATAGAGGCTTCTTTGAGCAAGCTCCCTTTAACTATCACCTCTGAGTCAATAACTCTGGGATGGCCTTTCAGCTCAGCGCTTCATTTCCATCAGCCTTCCCAAACCTGCTCCTCTCTTCTGCTCCCTGACTCAGCAGACAGCACCTGCCAGCTGAGGCAGTAACTATGGAGTCATCTCATCCTCCCACTGCCATAACAATTAATGTTTATTGAATGTCAATTATATTCAGGACACTATACCAGCCACTCTATTGATGTTCTCTCATTTTATCATCCTGACTGTCCTGGGAGGTGGATGTTATTACCCATGTTTTATAGGCAGGGAAAAGACTCTGAGAAGTTAAGTAACTTGCCCAAGGTCACACAATTAGTAATGAGAAGAGCTAGGTTGTTTGATTTTAAAATCCACACCATTAAGCTTTGTGCCAACTACCCCAACCAATCACAAAATTCTGCAAATTGCTTCCTAAAAGCTTCCTGACTTTATCCCAGTCTCCCAAAAACCTTTGTTCAACCCTTATCCCTAGTGACATGGAACATTCCAAGAAACCACATCTACCTCCCCGCCTCCTCTTTCTCTTTCTCTCTCTGTGAGATATTCCCCCCTCCATGCTGGAGATCAAAACTAGAGCCTCATGAATGCTAAGCAAGTGTTCTACCACTGAGATATCACCACTAGCCCCTTGTAACACTCTTGCTTGTAACTTCCATGGCTCCCCATTTGATGTAGGACAGTGTGCACGCTCCTAAGCCCCTTGCTATACACACTCTGCCTCTCTGTCTGCTTTCCCTATAGGACCCTTTTCTCCTGTGCTATTCCATGCTTCTGAGACTTGCATTGATTCTTCTGACTGCCAACTTTCTTAGTGAAATATTTCCTGACTCTGTTCTTGTCTATTACTCTGACTCCTCCTCAGTGCTCCCCTAGAGCTCCTCATGCCTATCTCTGATTAGCTCATCCCATGTGCTGTATTCCCCACTATACCACGAGCCACTCAAAGGCAGCTTCTGTGTTCTAATCCTCCTACCAGGAGACTGAAGGACTAAGCTTATTTAGAAATCCTTACCAAGTGCCAGGCTTTGTGCCAAGCAGGCTATGTACATCATCTCATTTAAACCCCATAACAGCCATAGGAGGTCAGCATTGTTGAGCCTCATTGTATAGGTCTGGAGGTTGCCAGCCTCGCAACTGATGGAATATTGTTAGTGTTCAGGAAACATTTGTCCAGTGATTACCGGAATGAGCCCAGTATACTGACTCTATAAGCATCCACTGAAAACATCAGTGAGTCTATAGGCCCTGTTGCTCCCACAGATCCTGAGATCCAACAGTCAATGGATGTTCTCCTTCCCTCCCCAGCCCCAGCATGCAGTGATTTCTAGTATCTGCCTAAGTTTTCCTGACCCTGATCTTTGCTTTCTGGCGGGTCAAAATCATGACAGTGATGATAGAGTTTCTATTTTTCCCCCAATTTTTTTTAATGTGGCAAAATACCTAGAATTTACCATCTTAACCATTTGGGAGCATACACTTGAGTGTTATTAAATACATTTGTAATGTTGTACAAACTTTACCACTAACCATTTCCACAACTCTTTTCATTTTGTAAATCATAAACTCTATACCCATTAAACAATAATTCCCATTCCCCTTCCCCAGCCCATGGCAGCCATTATTCTCCTGTCTGTTACTATGACATGATAGGATTTCTTTGGGGGAAAATCAGGACCTTGGGGCCTAGTAATGGGATGGGGGACTCGTGGAAGACTTACCAACATGAGAAGCCAGGAAAAGAACAGGGAGCAGGAAAGGGGGCTCCAGCCAGACCATACTCCAGAGGCTGACCCAGGCCAGCCAGGACAAGCTGAGCCTGGGGTCAGTTGTGGGTCTGAGTACTCCGCCTGTGCCGGTCAGTAGGCCCCAGTGTTGAGGAGGAAGAGGAAATGAGGTGGCTCTGGTGGGAGGGGTGGTAGGGGAGAGGATGGGAGGACTTATCCTGCTTCTCAGTCTCTAGATCACCCAGTCTGGCCACCACAAAGCTGGGGATGGGTGTGGCCTGGAAGGCCCTGGAAGGGGGGCTATTTAGTTGGAGGTCGGGGAGGGTTATGGTAGAGAGAGACCTGGGAATGTTTGGGCTAATTTTCTATCCCTTCTCTGCCTTCAGTCCACAGTCTTGCTGGCATACAGGAGGCAGGAAACAGAGGAAGTCAGTGGCTTCCGCCTATTGAGGAGCTTTGGAGAGATGGCATTGTTCTGGGGTCTCCCCTCCTCCCAGCACACACACACAAGTGTGGCCCACATGATGCCTCACACATGTGCTCCAAGATGCAGACAGTTACATGGGCTCCTAGAGAGGAGTTCTCATGTAGCACAAGGATTTTTGGGACCTGAGAATGAACACACTCAAAAGAATATGGGTTCAGGGCCACAAAAAGTCTTTGAATCTATCTTGTGGACTTCTCTTGTTTTACAGATGGGAAAGCTGAGGCCTTCAGTGCTTGAAGGCATGCTGAGGTTGGGGCAAGGCGGGGATTGGAACTTCTGACTTGGTGCTTGGTTACTTGATGCTGATTACTCCACAAGTGCACATGTTAAACAGACCCAGGGGAGCCCATGGACAGCGCGGATTGTGACATAGGTGCTCTCAGCTGAAGCTGCTGACAGAATGAAGCCTCAGCTCATTGTCCGCCTGCTGTCATTCATTTTGCAGCAAACCCATGTCTATCCCTATGAGCCAGGGAGATGCACCTACTCTGGAAGGCTTGGAGCAGACCTGGGAGCAGTCTCAGACCCTTGGCCACGGCTTCAGAGCCTTGTGGATCTTGGATCTGCTGTACTCTCAGCACACTGGCACCCATGCTCACCTCTAGCCACCACCGGCAGTTCCCAGACAGAACATGACCTGCAGGTACAGAATGCCCATGGGAAGGTCCTTCCAGGGAACAGCAAGAGGAGCCATCAGGTGGCCAGGGCTCACTGGTTAAAGCTGTGACCCCCACTGCCTGCCTTGGATGGAAATAATTGGGGTGGGCTGAGACCTGGTGCTAACTTAAATGACTTGGAAACCCAAACTCCCTCTGGGGTGGGGACATCTTTCCATTCTTTGTTCTGAATAAAGACTTGATTCTACTCTGGATCCCCCATACTCAAATTCTCTTTCCGATGGAAACTGGGTCCCTCCAGGTGGTTCAGTTGGGTTACATCCCTCTTCTGAAAATCTCAGGAAGGATTTTGACTCCTGGAGTATCATAAAAAAGGACCAGAGAAAAATCTGCCCACCTCACAGGTACTCCCCTTCCCAGGTCTGAGGCCGAGATGAGCTTTTTCTGCAGGGGCACTGGGTGGGAGTGGGAGTCAAAGAGTGTTTGATGCCTTAGACTTCAGCTCATTTTGGTGCCAAGATCTTTGGATTTGGGATGAGAAAGGAGCTGGAAAATGCTGGGGCATTTGTGTGGCAGGACTGTGGGCAGAGTACACTTGTGTGGAACTTTCACTGGTTCTGGGAAAACCTGGTGGAGTTGATGTCATTTTGCAGTTGTAGTACGAGCACTGGGGCAGAATTTGTTTTAGAAAATGTTACAGATATTGGCAAAGGTTTTTTTTTTTTTTTTTTTTTTTTTTTTTTTTCCTGAATGGGGAAGTTTGAGATACTGTGACTGGCACATGCAAAAACTCTGGGCCCATCTGTCTTCACCGCTTTCAACTAGGAAACAAAACTCAGTTAATGATCTGTAGATAAATGAAAGGCAAATGTTGCAGAGTTTGCATACAAGAATTTGTATTATAAAACAATGTCCTATAAGTGTAAAGCTATTTTTACATGTATTGAGTTTATATTGCAAGTAATTTAAATAGCATTAGTTTATACACAGCATATGCCAAATGAAATATCACAGCACAAACAAATGTAGAGTGGGTTGCGTATACATCTGCAGTTACAGTAGGAATATTTAAGCTACCATGCAGATCTTGAAGTCTCAGTCACTGGAAAATTATAGGCCAAAAATACTTTTTAATCCTGTTCTATACATTGGAAGGTTAACCCACAGCCCAAACAAACCAAATTGATAATGTTAGAGCTAAAGTAAAGGTAATTTGTTAAAAAAAATAACAACCAAAAAAGACTAGCAGCATGATCAACTCCTCATAAGGCTGATAATTCACTGTGAACAAAGCCACTGTCTTGAAAGTAATGGGAATTCCAGCTGTGGGTATGTGGACAGCATGCGGGGCTTTTCCAGGTTGACAGGGGTCCAGGGTAGCCAATCTTCCTGGTGAACACTGAAGTTGAGCTTTTAGTAAGCTCTATATGCCAGTTTTAGTTTCCAAATGCTAAATTTTAATGGCTTTCATTTAGAATTAGCTAAGTAGTTGTAGTTGAACCTAAAAAGAAAAGCTAATCAAATTAGTTATCATTTACCTTTATCAACTGAAAAGAGGACTTGTGTTTTTGGACCCATCCAAGCCCTTTCAGGTGCTCATGCCCCCCAGTGGGCTGTGGAGCTAAGTAGGTCTGTGTTTGCTTGATGGCAGCAATCATTCTGAGTCATTGTAAAAACTGTGGTATATTTTTCATAAGCATCCTGTAGATTTGGGGCTGCTGCATTTGGAGTAGTCCTTCTGTAGGACCAGGTTAATGAAAACAAGGTGAAGACAGGGATACAGCTTCACAGAAATCCACTCACATGTGCATGTGTTTATTGATCCATTCTCCATGTGCCAGACCCTGTGAAGGATAGGTGCCATGCATTGGAATATGGCCCAAAAAGAAGAGGTTATTTCATGGCAGAAACTTGAAGACTTGAAGTTTCAAGGCACTTGTCCAAAGAACAGAGACCAACTTACTTTTTTTTTTTTTTTTGGCAAAGACCTTGTTTTACTGTATGCTTGCTTCCCTCCCTCCCTCCCTCCCTTTCTAGTATTGGGGATTGAACCCAGGGTTATTCTACCACTGAGGTACATCCTCAGCTCTTTTATGAGACAGGTTCTCACTAAGATGCCCTGGCTGACCTCGAGCCTGATGATACTCCTCAGCCTGCCAAGACTTGGGATTATAGGTATGTACCATTATGCCCAGCTGTTTTGTTTGTTTTGATGCTGGGGATTGAACCCAGGACCTTGCACATGACGGGCAAGCACTCTACCACTGAGCCACAGCTTCATCCCTGAGTTTATGATTTAGCAAATCTCATGATAATGTCTGACCCATATTGAGCTTCCTTAGGAGTGGTGTTTCTTTTTGGGGTATAAGTTCCAGAATAACAGCTTCAGAGGCATAGGGAAGTACCAAAAGGATCTGATGTGGCCATAAGGAGGCACAACTCTGTACTATTTTTATTTCTGAATGTGATAATAATGTGCTGAAGCCTTTGTCCTTGGCTGATGGTGCTCTTGGGAGGCGGTGAGACTTTAGGAGGTGGGACCTAGTTGGAGGAAGTAGATTGGGGGTATGTCCTTAAAGTATACAAAGGGACCCCAATCCCCCCACTTTTGCTTTCTGGCTGCCATGAGGTGAGCAGTTTTGCTCCACCCATGCTCTCTGTCATGAGGTTCTGCCTCATTATAAGCCCAGAATAATGGAGCCAAGTGACCATGGACTAAAACCTCTGAAAGTGTGAGCCAAAATAAATCTTCCCTCCTTATAAGTGATTATCTCAGGTATTTTGTCATAGCAACAGAAAGTTGACTAACACATCCAGTCTAAGAAAAAAAATGTTAGAATCACATAAGCTGTGCTTCTGCTTTCCATTTTGAAGGGAAACTCTACCTCCCCCAGGGACCTCTCCATTACACCACTCCCATCTGCCCACCTCCACACAATGCCCAGCTGCACCATGTGTTATATCTTCAGTGAGGTTTACACTGTTTCATGGCTTCCTGTACCTCTCCTTTATGTTCATAAATAACCTTCAACTTCCTTGTAAGGTCTATCCAATGTTTCCTTTTGAATTGAGAACTCCATGGACCACAACTGCAAATGATTGACATCACTGGCAACAATTGTCTCTCAATAAATATTTGGTAAAAAAAATAATAATAACTGTGTGTTTGTTATGTTCTATTATAACAGGGAAAGGCATGGATCTTCTTTGAAGGGAATTTTGTTTCCATGATCCCAGAGAAAGGACCCTTTCCCACTCTGAAGAGCAACAGCCTGAATTAGAAGGGGATTCATTCTAGATTGAAATAAATGGTGTGAACATTCATGGAGGTGCTCTCTGGTGATTTAGGTTGGGAAGGACATAAAAGTCTGGATTCAGAAGTATTTCTCTTGGAGAGGGGTTGCTTTTCCTGGATTGGGAGGAGTAAGAAACACCAGCTTAAAGGTTGAAGCTAGGAGTGGTAGAAGGGCCATTTAATGCATGTTCTCAGTTTACATTGACCAACACAGACTTTCCTGACTTATGTACTATCTGCACATTGTCTATGACAATATATAAGACTCTTAAACTCTCTCAAGGTGGAAGTCCATCTTTCCTAGAGAGTGGCTTCTAGCTTTTTTTTGAGGTGGTGATGGGAAAGACAGGCCTCCTCTAAAATCCTGCTATATGTCTCTAGCAGGCAACTACTGTCACATGCTGCACTTTTTTTAAAAAAAAAATTATTTTATAGTTGTTGATGGACCTTTATTTTATTCATTTATTTATATGTGGTGCTGAGAATTGAACTTAGTACCTCACACATGCAAGGCAAGTGCTCTATCACTGAGCCACAACCCCAGCCCACATACTGCACTTCTTGTGTGAATTCTTTAATACCTGATCTGGTCTGTACAATTCTGCTGATCATACACTTGGCTGTTGCAGGAAGGTCAGATTGCTATAAAAGTTTCTGAATGCTATTCTGAGCTTTTGCCCAGGTCTCATTGTAACACTTCTCAGACCTGCAGGGCTACATTTTGAGTAGCACTAGTCTAATGGAGTAAGAGAGAGAGGGTTGTAGGGATAGATGGCTGAAGTCATAGTTGAAGTTTGAATTTGGGGAGAATCCTTGCATTTCTGGATTATTAAAGAGTCCATGGTGGGGCAGGGTAAGTGGCAAGGAAGTGAAGATCACAGGAGATGAGGTAGTTCAGTGAAGTTCAAGTTTGGTAGGTTCCTCTATGCAGTTATGCCCCTTTTCCCCTTTACCATGCACAACACACAGATGCAGGCATATAAGACATATGGTGAAGGGACTCTGCACTGGGCATTTCCAACACAGACTTTCCTGACTTATGTACTATTTGCACATTGTCTATGACAATATATAAGACTCTTAAACTCTCTCAAGGTGGAAGTCCATCTTTCCTAGAGAGTGGTTTCTAGCTTTTTTTCTTGAGGTGGTGATGGGAAAGACAGGCCTCCTCTAAAATCAAGATGGTGTTAGGGAGGTGGTACTGGCCTTCTTTGCCTGCTATGACCAGTGTGAGTCCCACTTGATTCCAGCGCTTGGAAGGCTCCAAACTATGCTTACTTATGTGGGGATAGAGCTGCTTTTCTCCATGTTGGACTGTTCCCCACCTTTCCTCTGATCTCTGTCACTGTCCTTCCTCAGTGAATGGAGGGTGGGGAGAATGTGGGGGAAACAGGGAAAAGCAGACCATGCTGGGGAATGGGTAGGAGGCTAGGTGGGAGCTCACTATGGAGGGACAAGGATTGACTGGCTAAGGCCCACTGAGTTTGTACTTCTAATAGTGGTGGTCCTAGGAGAAATATCCCTTCCCCTTGTGCCAGGCTTAAATAAGGAAGTACTTAAACTTTCACCCTGACTCTGTATAGGTGTCATGGATATGGCTGATAGTGCCAGGCTCGGCTTCTTCAGTGTTGACAACAGAACACTGGGAGAAGAGGCAATGGCTGGCATGGCCCATGGCCACAGCCACAGGCTCCTGTGAATCTTATTCTCTTGAACTGAAGGTGCTTTTTAAAAAATTAAATAGACTTTATTTTTAAAATAATTTTAAATTTACAGAAAAATTGAGAAGATAATATAGAGAGTTCCATGGTATCCCACACCCAGGTTCTCCTGTTATTAACATCTTACCTTATAGTGTGGCAAATTTGCTACAATTAATAAACCAATATTATTATTAACTAATAATTATTATTAATAACTAAAGTCACTTGTTTAGTAGATTTTTTCAGTTTTTCCCTGCCTCTTTTCTGTTCCAACATCCCATTCATGGATATCATGTTAAATTTAGTTATCATGTCTCCTTAGATTCTTCGTGGCTGTGAGTTTCACAGGATTTCCTTGCTTTGATGACCTGACAGTTTTAAGGAGCACTAGTCAAATATTTTATAGGATGACCCTCTACTGGAATTTTCCTCATGATTAGACTGATGGGAGGAAGAACATAGAGGCAAAGTGCCATTTTCATCCCATAATATGAAAGGCACAGAGTAGCAACCCAGTGTTGATGTTGACCTTGGTCACTTGGCTGAGGTAGTAGTGGTCAGGTTTCTCCACTGTAAAATTACTTTTTTTTCTCCCTCCTTTTCCATACTGTACTTTTGGGAGAAAGTCACCATATATAACCCACACTTAAGGACTGGGATTTATGCTTCCCTCTCTTGAAGGTGAAGTAGCTCCATAAATTATTCATTTCTTCTGAAAGCCAGATTTATCTCTCTTTTCACCCACTTGTTTATTTAGTTTATTGTTTATTTATATCACTGCAGGCTCAAAGATCTTTATTTCATACTTTGGGTTATAATCCAAAACTAGTTTATTTTGTTGCTCAAATTGTTCCAGTTCTGTTAATTCAGTTGGCTCTTGTGTACCTTTAACATCCCCTTCCCTACAAATATAGTTTGTTGTTCTTGTTTATTCTTTAGCACTTCCTTACTTCTTGGCATTAATAAGATACTCCAGACTCATCTTGCATATTTCCCATTCTAGTCCTGGGAATCAGCCATCTTTCCAAGGAGCCCTGGTTTCCTTCATTTGAGAATGGTACTAGAAACCAAACTCTGGGCTGCTGCTGTGCTCATTGATACTGGAGTGTCATTGCTTCTAGGTTCTCTCAGCTGACAAGTCAAGGAAATACACGTGTGTATACTAATACACATATACACATATCTATAAATATTTCTATGTGTAATTATTTGTATTTATATAAGCTGAACATGAATTCATAAGGATGTCTCCAACTTTAATCCATTACCACATGGATCAGGGACAAGGCTTTTTTATCTGAGAACTTACCTTCTCCCCCCCCTCCACTAAACACATACAACATTTATGCCTATTGTTTGATTTAACACACACACACACACACACACATCCATTTTCAGAAATGAATCACATATGGGAACTGGTAGGTATGGCTCAATGGTAGAGCGAGTGCTTACTATGGATGGGCGCCTGGGTTTAATCCCCAGTATAAAGAAAAGAAAGTAAAGAAGAAAGTAAGAACTTATCCATATTTAGAGCTAAATGTATATTATGAAAATGATAAAACATTAGCACATGATTATAAGTGAACTCACTTCAAGTGTAAGGTTTCTAATTTGAAAGCAGAGTTTTCTTCTGGCAAAAAATAGCCAGGAATACTCTGGAAGAGGTCAATTAATGGTGCTCTATCCCTATCAGAAAATAAAATGTGTTGGACCATAGTTTTCCAAATTGGCCATAACACTCTCACAACCTGGAGCTGCCACGTAAAAGGTCTGACTTCTCTAAAGCTGCCATGCTGTGGGGAAGCTCAAAATAGCTTATGCAGAGAGACCACACTGAAAAAGCCTCGAGGCATGAAGAGAAAGAGAAGTTTGGCTAACTCCAGCTCCTCTTTTGTCCCCTCCAAGTAACTGTTCCACTTTCAGTTACTCTATGACAATAATGGTCAAATAATACTGGTTCTGAATGAGCCAGAACCACCCAGATGAGACTTTCCAAATTCCTCAAAAAGACAGCAAGGTATAACTTTTTTTTTCTTTTTTGCTTTAAAGGACTAGGTTATGAAACATTTTATTCTATCACAATATTTGCGGAAACATCAAACATATCTAAAATATCAGTAATTAAAACCATGTAATGCTGGCACACAAAAGACCAAGACAATAGAAGAGAAAATCCAGAAATGAAACTAAATTCACGCAGGAATTTAGTAAAAAGTAATATGTCAAACCAGTGGGAAAAGTTGGGCTTTTTAACAAATGGTGTTGCAATAACTGGGTAACCATGTGTAAAATAAATAATGTTTACATTGCTTATCAAGACTAACTCCTCAAGTATTGAAGATTTAACATAACAAAACCCACAAAAGAACTAGAAAATAACAGGAGCACATTGCTTTACAACTTTAGGGTAGGTGGACCTTCCTAAAACTAAAAATTAACAGATCTGAACAGAAACTATTAATCAAATTTAGTTCAAATAAAAAAATCTGAATGGTAAAAACTGGGAGATAAACACACACAAAAAAATTGTAACTCACATTGCAGATTAGAAATCAACTGATTAGAAATCTAAACCACCTAAAATCCAATAGATAAATGGGCAGATTTTGAAAAAGTAAAAGTTGTAATTCTGAAAAGTTTATAGAAAAGTAAATATAGATGACCCTTTAACACATGAAAATATGCTCAACCTCACCTATAGGAAGTGTAATACAAAATGAAATTTCCTAATTATAATTTTTACCTATCAATTGCAAAAACACTCTGTCTTGGCAAGGCATGTTGGTACAACTTCCCAGGAGAGCAATTTGGAAATATCTGTCAAAATGTCAAATATGGACTGGGGTTGTGGCTCAGAGGTAGAGCACTCTCCTACCACGCATGAGGCACTGGGTTCGATCCTCAGCACCATATAAAAATAAAATAAAGATGTTGTGGCCAACTATAACTAAAAGATAAATATTTAAAAAAATTAAAATATGAGTTCCCTTTGACTTACAGTCCCATTTTGGGGAATTTTTCCTACAGATACCCTTGCACAGTAAAAAAAATGTCATGGTTACTCACTGTGGCGTTACATGTACATTGGAATCGACCCATGTGTCAATCAAGTGGAGACTGGTTAAATAAACTGTGATGTAGCTATACAAATGAAATATTCTGTGTTTTTAAAATGGTTGAAGAAACTCTCCAAGTCTATGTACTGATTTTTAAAGTTCCCTAAGACACACTAATTAGTAAGTGAAAAACAACAAAACAATATGCGGAACAGTGTATATAGTATGTTTTTGTCCCAGAAAGAAAAAAAATAAGCATATATATTCATTACTTGTATTTGCATAAAGAAAATTGAGAAAGATATACCATAAGGGAATAAAAGTACTTACCTGGGGTGAGAGGAAGGAAGCAGGGGTGGGGTGGGGGAGCAGCGGGGTGGGAGTGAAAATTTTCACCATATATCTTTTATATTTTTTTCGGTTCTCTGACCCATATTACATAGTTGAGAATAAGATAAAATTAACTTGAAGATAGTTCAGCTTTTCACATTTATTTTCTCATTTTGACAAAAGGCAAGAAATGTCCCACTTTACATGATAAAATTTGGCAGCATGGTTATCAATTGTAGTATTAAATTCTATTCTAGAAGGAGTGCTCAGCTGGAAAGCAAAGCATTATTTTCTTGAATTGTCTTTCATTTTAGGAAAGTAAAGGCCTGTGGTTTGGGTGCACTGTTTTCCAAGTGACCCTCAGGTTCCAGAGGGACAGAAAAACCTGATAGCTCAATTTCCATTGGTTTCCCTGAAGAGGTGGCTCAGAATGCAAACTGATGATATCTTCCTCTTACAACATTCATTTTTTTTTTTTTTGTGCAATGTCTTAAACTGATCTTAGGGTTTTAGAACACATGTCAACATTCGTGGGAACATTCGGGAAACTATTGCAAATGCCCAAGAATTTGACTTAATTGTCTATGTAGATGAGGTCCTTAACCTTCTTGCGGAAATGGTGGTGCAGTTGAGGTCCATTTGGGTGAACCTGCCATACAAATTATGCACACACACAAAAAAAGCTGGTCAAATTTCTGGTTGGATCAAGAAGCTGTCTGAGGAAAAGACTGAATCTCTATGAGTTGCCTTTTAAAATTGGTATCAAGAGGGCTGAGGATGTAGCTCAGTAGAAGAGTGCCTGCCTACCATAGGGTGAGGCTCTGGGTTCATTCCCCAAAATAAATCAAAACTGCCATCCAGACCATCTGAATCAGTGTCAAATTGGTCCTCTTCTAAGTAACAAAGACTCCTCCCAAGAAAACCTGCCAGACTGAGGTGGATCACCTGAGTGTCCATGCAATTATTTTTCTAAATAAACGACATGAGAGTCCCATCTTTGCTTCTTGGATTTGAGCGAAGTTATTGTGTATAAACAATGTAAAGTCAGTAAGTGAAGTTGAATGCTGCTTTGTTTGTTCAGTGATTTTTAAAGGAAATGGGTAGTTCCAATATGACTTCCCCCCTCCCAAATTACATTCCTGTCTTCTCCTAAAGCGTGCCCTTGTGTCTTGCCTTCTAGAATATTTTTAAAAGTATTTGAGCTATTCCTTTGTTATATGCAACCCCCAACGCTGGTGTCTTTGTATATTCTATCAGGGCCTTCACTCCTTGCTGTTGGGCACAATTGCTTTTTGAAGGACCCAGTAAATATTGCCCAGACAACATTATGAAGTTGACTTTTGGTTAAAATAAGCAACATGTTGATTGGCTTCCTGAATTCTACCTTTGCGGAAATCAACTTTACCAATAAATCACTTCTAGTGTTGATCAGCCAAGAAAGGAAAAATATCTTTTTGTGGGCCGGGGTGGGGGTGGGGGCCCGCAAAAAGATATTTTTTTTTCTTTAAAAAGAAAAAAAGTAATTTCTAAAGTTTTTTTAGATTACTAATTGGTAGCAATGGCATTTTCACTTAACTTCAGCAGTAACCAAAGCCATATTGTCGATTAAGAACAACTTTTGCTGCTCTTCCAGGAAATAACTGTGTAGTGAGAGGAAGTTTGTCAGCAAATGCTTTTGGAACATCAGGCCGAGGCTGTGCCCTGAAGTTAGCAAGGTAGTGAGCGTGTGTCTGTTTTCACTCTGGTCTGAAAAGATGTGCCAGGTGTTTGTGACAAGCTGTGATGAGGACTGTAGATTACTTGGAATCCATTGTGTTCTTTTCCTTGTTAGAAAAAGAAGGCTTCTAAAAACAAGCCTTTATTTAAAGGAAGCCCCAGTTAATTCAACAAGGCTCTGAATGAAGTCCCTTTATACAAACTGTTTGACAAAGGCCATTTGGTTCCGAGGAGTCTTGTGGGGCCAGAAGTTGAAATCAACACCCCACACAGGGTTCAGGCAGTTTGAAGCTCAGGACTTACTTAAAGCATAACAAACTTCTATTGACTTTGATCAGGATAAAATTTACCCAGTAATGTAAACAGTCTTATGCTAGAGCACCAACAAATCTCCATTCCTTTGGTGAACAGAGATTGAACATTTACAGGTGTAAAGAAAAGGTGAAGGCCACACCTCAGGGTCTCTCAGGCTTCTGAGACAGTTTTCATTATTATCCCTACTTCTCGGATGAAGAAACCGATGCATCCGCAGATTAGTTAAGAGGTAGAGCTCAACTTTGACTCCAGATAGTTCAAGCCATAGCCAGAGAGTTTGGCTGAGTACTAGGCTCATTACACGGTACTACCCAGGTAAGAAGCAGGTTGAAAGTTACTGCCAGCAACTACAGGAAGGCTGTTAGCTTCTGTATACACCACCTCCCAAAAAATGATCTAAGAAAACCCACCTTTATGTACTCAGGCAGCATTAGAGAGTTTATTCTGGAAAAAAAAAACAAACATGAGTTTAGTGCTGTACTGGATTCTGATGCAACAGGGCCTTGTAAAAGGCACCCGCAGATCAGGAGAGATGGGTTGGCATGAATTTTAAGGGCATCTCGCCTTTAAGTTACACCAGGTCACTCTGAAATTCTAGAACCAATTGCACACTCAGTGTCTGAGGACACAAGTGACTCATTGTCTTTCTGCCTCAAACAACAGCAAGCCTACTTAGCATACAAAGCACATGTTATGAGAGAAATCTGTCTCCATGGCCACAGTCACACACATTCCTTACAGGACCTGCACATGCGGATTGCTTTTTGGTTGTTCAGTATTACTGGCACTCCACTAGCACTCACCATCATGGCCCAGGGGTGACAGGGAAAGGTTTGAAGGTAGCACCCTCACTCCACCCTTTTCTTACCCCCTTTTTCCTGACTGCATAGTGGTGCTCTAGAGTTCAGCCCTTGCCCCCACCCTGAGGAGGGGATATTTGTTCTGACCGGGGAACTGGAGTGTGAGCTATTGCAACCACATGCAGGTGTGGGCCTCTCGCCCCCCACGGGGAGATGATATCCTTCCAGGCTTAAGTGGTGCCTGCCACCAAAGGACTTCTGCATGAGAACTGCTCCCACACCCCTGGGGTCTCTGGTGGACACCAAATTCCTAGTCCTCTCCCTTTCCTAACAGGGCTGCCATGAAAAAGCAGGAATGTAGTAGGGATGACTGACTATTCCTACCACAGAGAGCCCAGGAGGCAGGGCTGGGAGGGGACACCAGGGTGGGCAGCTCTGCCCAGCTGATCTACTGCCTCTGGCCACTTCCATGGACCTGGTGTCTCTAAGGAAAGGAGGTCCCAGGCCTGCTTAGCTCTGTTCCCCTAGGCCTGGCTACCCCAGAGATTGTCAACCATGGGGTTCGCTAAATTGCTATATCGCTACCCTGTGCATGGGTGATGTTTAATTATTTTTATACATCAGATGTGGTAAGGGAAAGCTGGTGACTTGGGGAAAAGGTGCCCATGAGCTTGGATATTGGATCCGATGTGGCAACTGTATGAGGTAATTTTATTGAGTTTCAGGGTGGTGTGTTTGGAGGTGTAGGAGGCTTGGTGTAAGCTCATCTTCAGGGCCTCGCGGAACAT
Organism: Marmota flaviventris; assembly: GCF_047511675.1. Taxonomy (NCBI): domain Eukaryota; kingdom Metazoa; phylum Chordata; class Mammalia; order Rodentia; family Sciuridae; genus Marmota; species Marmota flaviventris. The sequence continues at coordinate 33,160,173 of NC_092507.1, read as the reverse complement.
TGTGGCTCTAGATGGGCTCGTTTGTCTTGAAGAAGTGAGGAAGCCCTAGAAGATGAAGTCTTGAAACATTGCCCTGGTCTCAGGTCTCCTGGGAGGCTCCACTGAGGACATAACCTTTTGAGCTTATCTCACAAACTAACTTAGTGATAATTGGATTGGAGGGCTTGTTTCCATCAAACTTCAAGCCTAGTTGTTAAAAGTCTTCAAGAGGCTCTGAATACTGGGATATGTCCAGGAGGCAGATCAGAAAAAAGGCCAGCCTCCTTGGAAGGTGAAGGTTGAAAGGAGGCCAGGCGTGGTGGTGTACACCTGTAATCCCAGAGACTTAGGAGGCTGAGGCAGCAGGATTGTGAGTTCAAAGCCATCCTCAGCAATTTAGCAAGGCCCCTAAGCAACTTAGCAAGACCCTGTCTCTAAATAAAATATAAAAAGAGACTGGGGATGTGGCTCAGTGGTTAAACACCTCTGGGTTCAATCCCCAGTATCAAAGGAAAAACAGTTGAAAGGAGGAGGCAAAGTTCTGTGTCCTCCTAAACATGCTTCTAAGTGCCAGGGAGGGGCTGACAACTTTCTGAGAGGCAGGAAGAGATTGGAAACATGGGAAATGGGTGGCTTCCCTCCAGAGGCTTGCAAAGAAAGTAGCGTAGAACATAAATACCTTAGAACAGAGGACCTTGCACACAGAGTGGACAGGGTTAGTACCAGTTCTGAACCTGAAGCAAGCAAGTGAATGCCTTGGAATTCTAACCATGAATTTATCCAACAATTTATATTGAGCATTTGGTAGAGCCAGGCCTGTATACATATTCCTGACTGCAGGTACACACGCATTTCCTGCTTTCATGGCTTTTCGGAGGGGCTCTGCAACTACCCCAAACCTAAGACCCCTGGGTGAGAAGTTCTGTCTGCCTCAGGGAGGAGTTGGGTCTGATGGAGAAGATGACCGGTGGGTGTTGGGGTGGGGGAATTAGGGCTCCTCAGACTTTTGCTTGCTAAGCATCTGTTCCCTGTTCAGCTAGCAGAATCCTGTGTTTTCTTTGGGGGACATAAAATCACATCATTGAAGGGAAGAGATTGTTATCTGTCACTCCAAATGACTGAGGAATTGAACACCTTGATAGGAAATTTTACTCATCAGAGTGGAGACACAGCTGCTGCAAAGGGGCCATACTTGGAGTCAGAAGCCTGGGTTTGAACTCTTGCTCTGTTATTTATTAATAGAGTTTTTAGAATGTTTTCCTTAGACCTCTGATTCAGAAGGTTAGCCACATGCCTCAGATAAGAGTAACCCAACATTGGTCTGCCAGCCCCGCCCCAAGACAACACCACGGTTCATTTCTTAGGACTTGTCCTTATCAAGAATTGCATCCAATAAGAGAGGTAAATAGGGAGCCTACATCCTGGGAACAAATCTTTACTCCTCACACTTCAGATAGAGCCCTAATATCCAGAGTATACAAAGAACTCAAAAAATTAGACAATAAGAGAACAAACAACCCAATCAACAAATGGGCCAAGGACCTGAACAGACACTTCTCAGAGGAGGACATACAATCAATCAACAAGTACATGAAAAAATGCTCACCATCTCTAGCAGTCAGAGAAATGCAAATCAAAACCACCCTAAGATACCATCTCACTCCAGTTAGATTGGCAGCCATTATGAAGTCAAACAATAACAAGTGCTGGCGAGGATGTGGGGAAAAGGGTACACTTGTACATTGCTGGTGGGACTGCAAATTGGTGCAGCCAATTTGGAAAGCAGTATGGAGATTTCTTGGAAAGCTGGGAATGGAGCCACCATTTGACCCAGCTATTCCCCTTCTCGGTCTATTCCCTAAAGTCCTAAAAAGAGCATGCTACAGGGACACTGCTACATCGATGTTCATAGCAGCACAATTCACAATAGCAAGACTGTGGAACCAACCTAGATGCCCTTCAATAGATGAATGGATAAAAAAAATGTGGCATTTATACACAATGGAGTATTACTCTGCATTAAAAAATGACAAAATCATAGAATTTACAGGGAAATGGATGGCATTAGAGCAGATTATGCTAAGTGAAGCTAGCCAATCCCTAAAAAACAAATGCCAAATGTCTTCTTTGATATAAGGAGAGTAACTAAGAACAGAGTAGGGTCGAAGAGCATGAGAAGAAGATTAACATTAAACAGGGATGAGAGGTGGGAGGGAAAGGGAGAGAGAAGGGAAATTGCATGGAAATGGAAGGAGACCCTCAGAGTTATACAAAAGTACATACAAGAGGAAGTGAGGGGAAGGGGAAAAATAATACAAGGGGGACAAATGAATGTCAGTAGAGGGGGCAGAGAGAGAAGAGGGGAGGGGAGGGGAGGGGAGGGGGGATAGTAGAGGATAGGAAAGGCAGCAGAACACAACAGACACGAGTATGGCAATATGTAAATCAATGGATGTGTAACTGATGTGATTCTGCAATCTGTATATGGGGTAAAAATGGGAGTTCATAACCCACTTGAATCAAAGTGTGAAATATGATATATCAAGAACTATGTAATGTTTTGAACAGCCAACAATAAAAAAAAAAAAAAAAAAAAGAATTGCATCCCCAGCTGGGCGGTGGCACATGCCTGTAATCTCGGCGACTTGGGAGGCTAAGACAGAAGGATAGTAAGCTCCAAGTGTGGAGAGCCATCCATGGACTATGCATGGACAGGTCGGCATGGAAGCTGATTGAATAGGAAAATCTGGTATTTGGGAACTTCCGGTGGCAATCAATCCTACTGGTTAAGACCAGATACATGTGAATTTCTATTCAGCTCTGCCAGGTCCCACATAGCACCAGAGATGGGGTGACCTACTACAGCCACACAGCTTCTCAGAGATTGGTGTAGCCTGCCAAGATGCCAATCAGCCTGTTGACTGCAAGACAGCATGAAGCAAGACTCCACCCCTGAAACCTTATCCCTGCCTTTGATGTGCCCCCTTAAATAAAACCACCAGAGCCATTTTCTAATTGTTCAGCTCCAGCTCCTGTGTGGGCTGGACCTATCGGATGCTCTGCATTTAAAACTATTTTTCTGATTTTGTCTTTTATTTCTTCACTAACTCTTTCAGACTTTATTTTCTCAGTGGCTTGTCCCCTTCTGCATAGGAAAAATCACCCTGGCGAGGCACTGGATGCCTCGAGATACTCCAGGACAGCCTCCGCAATTTAGTGAGACCCTGTCTCAAAAAAAATAAATAAATAAATAAAAAAGGGCTACAGATGTAGCTCAATGGTAAAGTGCCTCTGGGTTAAACCCCCAGTACCATGGGAAGAAAAAAAAGAACTGCATTTCCTGGGTGACTTTAGTTTCCACCTGCCACCATCTGCCCCCCCACCCCATCTTTTCACTTGCCCTCTCTAGTACACCAACAGTCTCCCTAAAATTCATGGATCCTGGGGCTGGGGTTGTGGCTCAGTGGTAGCGTGCTCGCCTTGCATGCATGAGGCACTGGGTTTGATCCTCAGCATCACATAAAAAAAAAAATAAAGACAATAAAGTCCATCAACAACTAAAAAAAAAAAATTCATGGATCCTGCCACCCTTGCTCTGTGATAATGAACTGAATCCTCACCTTCTCTTCTCTCAGCCAATCTCAGTGCCTACTCCCTACTTTTCAAATCTCAGCAGGGGACATCACATCCTCTTTACTCTAGAAAAACAGAAGCCACCAGAAGAAAACTTCCTCAGGTTCTCCCCACAGACCTGCTGTATTTTACCTGTACAGGCCGCCTTCCCCCGGTGACTCAGCGGGACTCTGTTGCACCTGTCCAAGGCCAACCCTGTGCACCTGACCCCACCCTCCTGATTTCTCAAGGACTCAGTCTTGCACTGTCCCTTCCCTCTCTCCTCTGCATCATCAAGTTACTGTCTTTCCTGGATTCTGATCAGCATAATGCATGTTCTAATAGCTCTTAGCCTTAAAAAAAAAAAAAGATAAAACAAACCAACAAAAACCAAACTCCTCCTTTGATCCGCACCCCTCTTCAGTGTCTGCCCCATTTCTCTGCTCCCTTTATAGCAGAATTCCTTGGAAGAGCAGTCTCTGCTTCCTCCATTCCTCTGCTTGTGTTCTCAAGCTCTCCTGCAGCCAGGATTTGTCCTCAATACACTAGCGAAACTGCTCTTGTCAAGGTCACCATTGTAAGACTGGAAGACGCCGCACCACATGACACAGATCACCGAAGAGGTTCCGCTTTATTACAAAAGGCTGTGTGTTTATATAGGTCTAAGGAGAGGTAGCAGGACTGAGGTAGGTAACAGGTCGCCTGTTTATTGGCAAGCTCTTCCATATGTCAGTTCCGGAGCCCAAGAAGTTAATTCTTATTGGGGCTAGGGCTTCCCACCAGGAGGGTTTGAACATTGGCGCCAGCGGGAACGTTTCACTCCAGTGAAAGAAAAAAAAAGGAGAAAGAAGGTTGTTAGGCGCCATGTTGGAGTTTTTCTCGGGGGTGCTGCCGCCGTTATATGTTTTCCCAACAACCATGACTTTCACTTTGCCAATTTAAAGGTTGATTCTCAGCCCGCATGTTAATTGACCTATCTGCAGCATTGACATCGATAACCAATCCCTTGCCCTTGCAGTGCTTGCTTCTCTGGACTGGACGCCTCTTACTGTACCGGCCATTCCCTAGGCTTCTTTCCAGCTTTTCCTCCCCACCTTGACCTCTCTTCCTGGCCTATTCCAGAGCGCCTCTCTCTCCTCTCCACCTCTCTCCTCACCCAGATGCCTGACTTGAAAAATCATGTACATTTTGCTGGTTCTCTTACTCGAGGGGGTGGTGTATCCAGGCTAGTTCATGCTACACCTACTTGGTGTGCTACTGGGTTGTCTCGCAGGTTCTGCTTTCCCTCCAGATCCTGTCCCTGCTTTAGCAAACCACAGATCCAGTCTTCCAGTTGTTCAGCCCAAAATTCTTGTTTTTTTTTTTTTTTTCTTTCTTTTTAACTCCAATCCACACCCAGTCAACGAGTCTTATCAGTTTCACCTTTAAATATATCTGCGACCTGAGGATTTCTCCCACAGCCAGGCCCCTTGTCTTCCCCCAAACGACATCTCCTCTCCCTGGATGACTGCACCAGCTCTCTAGCTTGCCTCTCTGCTCTATCCTGGCCTGCAAACCAGCAGTGAATGAGGTCCACGGGGGATGAGGACTCTCCCCCAGCCACCTTCCTGCACTCCACTCCCAGGCTCCTTTCTGTCCACTTGAACCAGCCAGTCACGCTCCCACCTCTTAGTGTCTTCCTGTGTGTTCCCTCTGCCCGGAATGCTCTTTCTCCAGACTTTGGTGTAGTTGCTATCTTACTCTTATCTAGATCCTGGTTCAAAGGTTCCCTCTTAAATGAGTCCCCTCTTTAGATGATCTTAAGTGAGATCATCTAAAGTAGCAATCTCTTCTCATGTTCACATGAAGCTATTTTCTCCATAACACTCACCACCATCTGAAATAGTCTTATTTGTTTCTTTAATTGTGTACTGTCCATCTTCTCCATTAGAATAAAAGCTTTACAATGACACTAACTCTAATCCTAGTAGCTTGCTCAGAGCGGACCACATGGTTGCCAGGGCTGTCATGGAAGTTGCTCACTGCATCAGAGCTCCTGGCTGAAGAGCCAGCAGAAGTTGATATCCAGCCTTCTCTCTGTTCTCCAGGTTACGGGGGCATCCAGCAGATTGCCTTCTGCTGTTTTACAATGTGAGCAGGATGGACCGGATGTGGATCTCTCATGGGCATTCAAGAAATTTTCTTTCACTTATGGATTGACAGGTGGATGTGTGGACCTTTTGCTTATTTTCTTCTTCTCCAGGACTTCAGGCCAATTGCCTTCTCACAGCCTAATTTTCTGCACCTGTTAAAGGGATAAATAACATCTATCTCATAGCCTGGTTATGAGGATCGAATGAGACAGTCCATTAAATAATCACAATGTGATTGCATCCATGTGACATATCCAGAATGGGCAAATCCATAGAGACTGACAGCAGATTAATAGTTGCTAAAAAAAGCTGGAGGAGGGGGAAGGGGATGCTTTTGGTGTGAAGAAAGTGTTCTGTGGATATCTGTTGAATCCTATGATTTTTTTTTTCCAGTACTGAACCCAGGGTCGCTACACTCCCAGACCTTTTTATTTTTCCTTTTGAGACAGGGTCTTGCTAGTTCCCCAGGCTTGTCTTGAACTTGAGACCCTCCCTTCTCAGCCTCCAGAGTTGTAAGGATTATATGTGGGTGCCACCAGGCCCCTCTGAATCCTATGATTTCCTTGTTTCAAAAATAAAGTAAACACCCACCTTTCTTGGTGCCTCTTGCTCCATTTGGGTTAATATTGACTTTCCTCTCATTCATTTCATAAGTATTTATTGTTGCCATTTTGGAGTTGGTGACATGATGAGAATTTAGACACAGACCCCACATCCAAAGATCACAGGCTTGTGGGAGAAAGTAAAAAGAAAATCACCACACGAGGTGGTTGGTGGTCAGGGTTGTGAGGAGAAGGGTTGAGGTCTGCTGGCATGGGGCATGGCATGGGGCACAGAGGAGGGCACGTCACCCAGACAAGGGAATGTCAGGGAAGGCTTCTAGATAAATGAGGCTTGGTAGCTGGAACCAGCAAGGTAAGGAGGCCTGCTCAGAATAATTCAGCAGTTAGAAGATGCAGATGTCGGGGAGGGGTCGGAGGTGCCATTGGAGTAGGGAGGGGCCCAGGAAAAGAGCAGAACACACAAATCCAGGGAGGGGAAGTGTGGGAAGGCATTGCAGGTGTAAGCCAGATCAGGGAGAAGTCGGAAGGGGCTCCTGGCAGTGAGTTGAAACTCCATCCCGAGACATTCCAGGCCTCTGCTCTCCAGCACGGTTGTCCCTGTTGAACATGACTCACAAGACTGTGAAATCTTGGCGAGGAAAGGTGAGCCATTACCAGGCTTGCCAGAATGGACTTGTCTTGGAATAAGCTGATGCAGCCCCCACCAGCAAGGACCAGTAGTGGTTGGGAAAATGCCAGAGTACTTTATTATGAAAATCTAAGGAAGGCAGCCTGGTTGTTCACACCAGACCCATACTGGCTATGGATGAGAGGGCTGGGATCACACCCCATGGCCAGACAAGGCTTCGGGACAGGGAGGCAGTCATGATGGAGAAGCAACCTGTAAGTAGGACACGGCGGCACTCAAGGGTTTAACAGAGCTCAAGAAGGTAAAAACACACTTTGGTTCTTGTGGCCTGTAGCTCATTTCTGATCTAACTTCCCCATCTGGCCTCCCTTTCATCCCCAGCCCTGTGTAGTTAAAGTGAGGGCGTCTCAGAGTTTTTTTCTTAACATGGCCTTTGCAACCATCCTCCGCAGCCCTTGCTCCAGCTGTGTCCTGCTCCTGTCTGACCCAGTGGATCCTGGCCCATTTGTGCCTGAGCCCAGGTAATCCGTCTTCCCCAAGAGCCCGCCTCACCCCAGGCCCTGTGCTGGGTGTTGGGAACCCAGGGACTCCCAAGAGACTGCCTCCCACCCTGGGAGAGCTCCCACGCTAATCGCTAATCGGGAAGCAGCACAAAGAGAAGTACAAGCGGGTGGGAGAAATGCTGTGATACAGAGGGTGCTCCGGGCGTGCCACAGGCGGCCTTACCAGGCTCAAGGGCTCAGGGAAGGTGACTCCTGAACTGGTCTTGAAGGACAAGGAGGCACCAGGCCCAGGGATGAGGTGCAAGGCAAGAAGGAGCAGCCCTGGAGAGGCCCAGAATTGGTTGGTGGGGTCACAGGGAACCTTGAGATCCAGATGAAGGCCCAAATTGGGTAAACACACACACACACACACACTTGCAGGAAATTTTAGAGAGTCTGGTCCATCTCGCTTTGCCTGGGAAGGTCACTCTCCCCCTCCCCCTGCAGTTCCGGCCCACCTCCTTCTCAGGCCTGCAAAGCTCCCTTCAACTCTGGACTTTGTACCCATCACAGGAAATTTCACTTGTTTATCAGGGCCACGAGTCTGAGTAGCTGCCTGCTGAAGTCTGCTGCTATTAGGGCCTTCTGGACCCTCCTCCAGATTCCAGCTGTACACCCACCTCCCAGTATTGGGGGTGAGGGTGAGCCTGCCCCCACTGAAAACTTGGGAAGATGTGGGATGAGTCTACCCTGCGGGAGGCGCTGCTAGCCGCCCTGCTCTGCCCTGGCCTCCCCTCCCCTCCCCTCCCCTTCCTTCTCCTGCAGCTTCCGCCCCACCCACCGCCTCCCCAGGTGAGTCAAGTGGTAACTCTGTCCCGCCCACCTGTCCAAGTTCTGCCGGCCCAGCCGGAAGCCACCTCCACGGACTGTGCCCAGTTCCTGAAGGTGGGAGCAGAGGGGGGAGACATTGGGGGGCATGGGTGAGGGTGCACAGACTCTCTGTAGATTCCCAGGGGCTCCTGAGAGCAACAAGGAAACTACAGATCAGGGTGGGGGTGTGTCTGTGCAGATCAGAGGGGTGTGTGGTTATCTGACCTGATGGGGCAGGGCGTGTGTGTGTGTGTGTGTGTGTGTGTGTGTGTGTGTGTCTGTTTGTCTGTCCGTCCTTGGGAAGGATTCATAGAAACAGGCAGGGAGGAGAGGAATTGGAGTAAAATCTTAGGAAAGTCAAATTGAATTCAAATCATTTCACTATAACAAACTCTTATTTGGGGAAACTTAGTGCCTGGGGAGAGATACGCAGCAGGCGACCAAGAAATGCTTGCAAATGAATGAATGAACTGTATACCTCGCCTTTCTGATGTGTCCTTCCCCCCTCCCCCATAAGTTCACTCTCTCCTTCCTTTCCTGCCCCCAGCCCCCATTCCCCATTCATTTCATTAACTTGCTGAGCCGCCAAAGGCCAGCTCTGCCCGCATGCACCTTGACGCTGATCAGCCAGCCAAGTCCTTGTTCCCAGAGAGCTGCTTGGCTGGAAATAGCCCGTTTTAACTTGTGACTCCCTGAGCAGGACAGGACTGAGGCCACTTCGGGGGAATCCTTGGAAAACCTCAGGGGCAGGATGATCTGATTTGGCCTTGAGGGATGGAGATTCAAAAAACTGTGGAGAGGGTGGTTAGAGGTAGAGGGTGGGTGTGTGTCTGAGTGTGGATAGGGACCTGTGGCAAAGAGGTAGGAGAGTTTGTTTGCCCTGAGGACCCCACGCTGGATTGATGGCGAGGCCTGGGAAGACGTGCTGGCCATCAGCCTGCAGCCCTAAGAGGCTTGGAGCTTTTGAAGGGCTTTTAAGTAGGTGATAGGGTCAGTGTTGGCTCTGTGGAGTGGACTAGAGGCAGGGAAAGATCATTTAGGAGGTCGTGGCGGAAAGATCATGGCAAAAGGTGCAAGGAAAAGGTGGCTTGGGTACAGCAGTGGCTATCAGGGGAGGGGAGGAACAGGTCACTCGAGACATTTAGAGGAAGAACTGATGGGGCTTGATGGCAGTTTGGATGTGAGGGGTGAGGGTGTCACTCGGTTATCTGTATTAAAGAATAGGACAGAATACTTCCCTACACCAAGTGCTTCCTTATAGGTAGTTCCCTAGCCTGGCTACTCTGTCCAGGGACTCCTCTGATTCAGGTGCTCCACCTGCAGATGCTGCCCAGCCCAGGTACTTCCTGGGCTGTCTCTCCCCAGGTACTTCCCAAATTTGGAGTTCTTCCTCCAGCTCTGCTGCAGGTCCAGGTGGGCCTCCCCACATGCCTTTGATTCAGGTGCTCCTCCAGCTATTCCCCTCACCTGGGTGCTCCTCTGGCAGGTTCCCTGCCCAGGTGGCCCTCATCTGTAACCTTTCCTGACTCAGGAGGTCCTTGCTGGAATAGTTAGTCTCTGGCATGATCCTCCCTCTGGGGGCAGTGTGGGCCTTCTGTGGGTGGAGATGAGTAGAGGGGGTTTGCTGGAAAGCTTGAGGGCAGAGGTGTGGCAGCAGTGGTATGGGGAGCAGAGGTTCAGGGCTGCCCTGGCTATGTCTGGAGCCCCTAACCTGGGTAGGGTAGGGGGGCATTGGCCTTCTCATGTGGTCTGCCTGTGTCTAGGTAGCTCCAAACAACTGCTCTTGTCCAACCTTTGGGAGCCACGAACAGCCTCTGCCTCCATGTCCCATCCTTAGCCAAATAGCATGGCAGACTGGGCTGTGGTGTCAGAGACCTGGGTTCAAATTCTAGGGCTTTGATTGAGTTAGTTTTTGTACCTCGGCATCCTCTTCTGTAAGGTGGAGATGATGTTCATACCCTTAGGAAGGTACAACCAGTTTCTGCATACTCGGCTTGTTTCTTCTGTGGACAAGTGATGTGGTGAGTTGTCCAGGCCCCAGCATTTGTGCCATGCCCTAACACGGCTGTGTGACCTGGAATATATGCTCTCTGTCTATCCTTGACACCCACACCTCTTTGTATTTTCCAGGACAGAGGCATAGGCCTCTGGCAGAGGTTGAGGCTCACTGATGTCATCAGGCCCTTCCATGAATGGGACAAACCAAAGTGAGTGACAGCACACGGTGGATGAGGAGAGGGTGGGTTCTCTTAGCTGCTGAGATTGGGGGAGGACCCTGCCCACCCTCCTTTCAGTTTCCCACCTATAATGCTTCTCTTTCTCTGCAGCCCCTGTGGAGCCCTCGAAGCTCCCCGCAGTAATATCCACGACCCCTGGACTGGGCACTGGGGGCCGGGCGTGGCCTGTGCTGGTAGGGGTTGTTCTGGGGGCTGTGGTCTTCTCTGTGCTCCTTGCACTTGCTGCCAAATTCCATGTCTGCCGTCGCTACTATGCCAGCTACCGACACCGCCCACTGCCCAGAACAGGAAATGGGAACCGCCCAGAGGTGGGTGAAGATGAGGATGATGATGGTTTCATTGAGGACAATTACATTCAGCCTGGGGCCGGTGAGCTGGAGACGGAGGGGAGCAGGGACCGCTTCTCCCTCTGAGCCCTGATCTTTGGCAGTTTTAAGGACAGCCGATGCTAAATAGGAGCCTCAAGCCTCAGGGACAGAGGGGACAATGACTTAAATGTTGACCAAGAGTAGTGCAATTCTCTCCTTCCTGACACTAGCCACAAGTGACAATGACCTTCTCTTGCTCAATAACTCTAAATGACTCCCTGCTGTACCTGGAAAAAGCCTAACAACCCTATGAGTATGGAGAAAAGGCCCTCTGTGACCGGCCTCCGTGGACCTCTTGTTTCCTCTTTTGCCTTCCCCTACTTAACTCCCTTCTTAATTAGATGAAGTTTTTGCTCAGGTTGTTCCTCAGCCTGGGCTGCCGTACCCTTCTCTAAGTCCCCTCTGATAATTCTAGCCCACAGGCCCTCTATGGCCTGCTTGCCTACCTGCCAGCATTTCAGATGTGCCCAGATGGTGCATTTGAGCAGGTGAAATCAGTGCCAAGTTTCCTAATGAATATATTTCGTATCAATAAAGTGGGTGATCTGGTTGTAATATATTGTTTTTCACAGGAATTAATAAATCTATTTTCATTTTGGATAAACATAAAAAGTCATCATTCATTTATATTTTACCTGAAAGATACATATCATTCACAGCTGGAAGACACTGCTTCGAGGTCCCTTGCACCAGGATACCCTTCATGAGCACCTCCCTCAATCACACCCTGAGAATTTCTCCATGTTGCCCCGGCCATGTTTTATTTTAATTTCTATGACAACTGATATCACCCTTCACCATGCCTTTCCCCACAGCTAGACTGTGAGTTCTCTCAGTCTCCAGGTTGTATCTTATTCTCTAGTCTTGTTACTGGAGTCCTAGGCCAGAGGTCTAGCTGGGGAGGTCTCAACAAATCAGATCCTGCCACGCACCCCAAAAACCAAATAGAAAGGTAATGGTGAAAAGCAGGAAAGTAATCTTAATCAATATAGCCATATTGGGAAGGCAAAGTGAGAACAAGCATCTCAGCTCTGTCTTTAAGGGTCTGACAATGACTTTGAAGTTTTACAAGAAGACAAATGAGGGTAAGGGTTGGACATTTTTATGGCTGGAGGGTTTGCACAGCTGGCAAAGCAGTGATCTTGGTCAGGTGGTCTGTTCCATCATATGTCAGGATTGGTCAATCAGGGCTTACCCTAAGAAAATTATTACTGCCTGGGGAGGGGGTGGTTTCCTCTATCATAAAATGTTTATCGATAAGATCTGTTGTTTCTGGAATCTAAGGTGCCTCAGAGCAAAGGAGATAGAAGTAAAATGGAGGCAGAGATGCCAAGTTTTTAATCCTGTTTTAAATTAACCATTGGACATTTGCAGGCAAAAGTGAAGCCTCTCAAGTCCTTGTTTCAGTTTTAGATTCTCTCATGACATGGATGCTAAATAGATACCACAGATCTCCATATCCATGGGTTCTGCATCCTTGGATTCAACCAACCATGGGTTGAAACTATTTGGGGAAAAAAATTGCAGAAATACCCAAAAAAGTAAAATGTGGATTTGCCATTTAACAAGTATTATGATGAGTCCATGGGGATGAGCTAATGTACAGGCATTGTATTAGGTACTAGAGGTAGTCTAGGGATGATTTAAATTATGAAGTAGGATGTGCATAGGTTATATGCAAACATGATGCTGTTTTATTTAAAGGACTTGAGCATTTGTGGATTTTGGTATCTGTTGGAACCAACCCCTTGTAATTCTAGATTCCGAGGGAGAGTTGTATTGTTGAATTACTATGGGCTGAGGAGTGAATGGATGAAAGGTGAGGAAGTAGACAGATGTGGAAGATTTTACCAAGAATCTTGGCAAAAGAGGAGAGGGAGAGGGTCATGATTTTGGAGGGGAAATTTAAGAGCAAGGAAGGCAGTTTTAAGATGGGAGAGACCTGAGTTAAGCTTCTCTAATTGCAAACAATAGAAAGGAGTTTGGAGAAGAATTCTGGCTGTTGTGTGGAATCAAAGGGTCAGCTGATAGGAAAAAGGAAAAGAAAGGTGGGGGCGAATCTCATGAAAATCAAAGGGAGATCAGTAGAGGAAAGGGAGGGGTAAACTGCCGGGGTGTGATATTGGCCAAATTATATTGTTATATTGTGTGAAAGTATGAATATGTAATAAAAAAAATAAAAATGTACATCATTATGTACAACAATAATGTACCAATATAGAATGTGGGAAAGTAAATAAATGGAGAGATAAACAATGTTCATGGATGACAGTAAGAAAATAAAAGGATGACTTGGATATAGGTGGTCTTAGTGGTTGGAACTCAGGCATTGTAATCTGTGCTCATCACTTAGGGGCATTGATGAGACTCTCTCTGCTTAGGACTCAAATTCTTGAATCCAAATTTCAAGTTCTTGAGCAAGAGAACCTGGCCAATTTGGGTCAAGTATTCACCACTGGGCCAATCCGCTATGACTAGGAAGCAGGGTCCTATAGCATTCACATGATTTGAGTGGTCCACGTCTTTTTTTCCAGATCATTCCCAGACAAGGGGCAGTTCTCACAAGCCAGGTGGCCACCTTTCCATGTGTCCACCAGGATGCAGTGTCAGTATTTGAGGGAAAGAAGAAAAATGTTGGTGTGTTTTACACAGGGAGGGGCTTGAGACAAGCAGAAGGTTAAGGAGGACTTGAGTCTAGTGTCCGGGGGTGCCCGTGGCAGCCATGAAGCTTGAGAGGATTCATTAGAGCTTTGGAAGCTGAGATGCAAAGCTCACAGTTCAGCCTGAGAGCAACTGAGGCTCAACTGTGACTTTGTGTGTATGTGTGTGTGTGTTATATAATCATGATAGAAAAGTCATCTTGTTGTGCAGAGACAGAAATTCAAAGACCAGCTAAGGTGTGGCTAGGGGAACAGAGAGACTCCAGAGACAAGGAGGCATAGTTGACAGAACTTGTTGATTTGGGATATGGGGAACAGAAGGTATCGATACAGTTGCCCTGTTTTCTGGCTCAGTAACTGGGTGCAATGAAGAAGAGTAGGTTGGGGGATTGGTGGTTGGTTCAATGTTGAATGCAGGATTTCCAGCGGGAGATGCCAGGGACAACTGGGCTCATGGGGAGAAAAGTCCAGTCTCTGGACATGGGTTTGTGGATAATCAGCACTGTGGTCATTGAAAGCAGGAACAGTTGAGACGGCCAGGGAGGGCCAGAGTAAGAGGAGGTTCTGGAATAGAGTGGGGACCTTATCTCAGGGATTGTCAGCAGAGGAAGGCCTGGAAGGGAAGGCTAGAAGGAAGCAGCAAGCTCATGCAGCCCACCTAGCAATTGCTGCTGAGTCCAGAGGTTTGACCCTCAAAGGCTTGGGAGAAGCAGAGGCTGCTATAGCCTGAGACTCACAGGGAAGGCCCCGAACAGTTGGCCTAAGAGACAGAGGGCTCCTTGCCTCTGAGGGAGGTGTTGCTGCAAACGCAGTTGAGCCTGTCCCATGCATTTGAGTTTCTTTGATTCCCACCACAGAGGAGCTGCCCTACACACAGTTCTGTAACAGAATAACTTTGCTGTTCTTATTTTCACATACTTTTTGACATCTGGGTCAGTACCTCTAGGGGTCCAGAAGAAGGTAAGCTCTCTATTCCAGATTAGCAGTTGCTTTTCCTGAGCCCCAAACCCACAAGTTTCCAGTAGCCAGGATTTCTCTTAGAACCTGCCAAACTGGGCTCATCAGGATCCTGGAGTTACAGGAATCTTGAATCCTGTTTATCTAGGCCTCATTGGATTCCTTGGAAGACTCTGTTCCCATTGCTTTTCACATGCCTGGCCCCAGGCACAGAGGGTGCTTGAACTGGATCTGCAGGCTCAGAGGACCAGAGCTGCTAGAACTGTTGGGAGGCTTGGCACTCACCAGGGCCTCTCTGTCTGGTCTGGCGTCAGATCCTGGTCCTCACCTGCCTGTGTCCCTAGCCCTGTACATTGTCTTTCACTCCTCAGCACCTGCCACTACCTGTATGTCCCGGGAACCTCAGCATGTCTTTGGAGGACAACCCAGCTTCCTGGCTGCTTCCAAAGGCAAGGCCACACATCCCTTATCTTGTGTGGTGGTCAAAGACAGTGGGGGTGGGGGGAAGAGGAAGGTGTCACAAAAGCCACAGCCACAAAGTGTAAGAAACTCCAGCTGCATTCTAGCTCAGTAGCAAAGTGATTTGGGAGCACAGGTTACCTGGATTCAAAAATCCCAGATCACATGCTGTGTGATCTTGGCAAATTACTCAAACCATGAGTTCCCTAACTTCATCTCAGTAAAGTGGGGATCATAAGTATTTGCTTCACATGGCTGTTAGCTGGACTAAAAGAATTCTAAACATAAAGTAGAACAAGTGCTCTAGCTGTATCCTGACCCGCACCCCCAGGGCACTGGCTCCTCACAAAGGTAGCCAGCCTTAATCCCAAGGGTGGGGAGTTTGCCAAACTGCCACCCTCCTCATTCACTTCCTGCTGGAGACTTGAATTTTTCTGTTTCCCAGGATAGGAAAGATCTATTCAGAACAACAAAGGATTTAGATTAAAACCTCTGACACCGTAAATATAATATTAACATGAGGAACAATGACATATTGTTGTTGTACCTGTACTTATCTTATAATAGCTCTGCTGGGCAGGCAACCTTGCTTTCTAGACTGAATGTTGAAACTAAATCATTTTCACATGTCTGGCCCCAGGCTTTCACCACCGTACCCAACTCATCAGCATCTTCTTGTCTTTTCAGCCAGTGCCAGCTTAAATTTTGAGGTTTGTTATGCCACTGTCTCTTGCCTGTATCCCAGCAATTGTAATTGTAACTTGCCTGTTCACCCAGCAATAACAGCATTGTCTCACCTTTTAGTAAGGATAAAACGGACTCACAGCAGGAATGTCCTAGGTGTAGACCCACCACCACCTTGCCTGGCTGGCTCCCCTATCACCCCCATCTCAGCAAACAGGGGCCCAGCAATTTCAGAGTACAAGCTCCAGGTTTGGGAGAGCAGGCTGTGAAGGTGGAACTGGTCTGCTTCATGCCAAAGCCTGGACTTTGGCATCTGTGGTCCTTCAGATTCCGGAGGTGACTTCTAAGGCTATGACCAGAGGAGTCTCACAGGTCCTGGAGAAGAGTCAAGAAGGCATCCCCTGTCCTTATGAAGGATGCTGAGCACGAGGGGGCATGTGCAGGTCCCTTGGGCCCTGGAGGAAGTTTCTCTAGGGAAAACCAGTGTTTTCAGAGTGCCTGAGGCCTCATGTGGGATGTGACTGGATATGGTATGAGAACCACCTGAACTGGACCAGATTTGGCAGTTTCTTGAACATATTCTTCCATTATCCAGATATTCAGGCATCATGGTTGAGTTTTCCAGGTAAGCCAAGGGGGAAATCTTATGGTTTGGATCTGGAATGTCCCACAAAGTCTCATGTTTGAAGACTTGGTCTCCAGTGCAATAATATTCCAAGGTGGATTTTTAAGGGAATGATTGAATCATGAGGGCTGTACCTCACTGATGGATTAATCCATTTGATGGATTAATAACTTGAATGGCCTACAGAGAGGCAGGTGGGGTATGGTCAGAGGAAGCAGGTCACTGAGGGTGTGCCCTTGGGGACTCTATCTTGTCCCCTCCCCATGCCCTTCCACCATGATGTTTTTGCCTTGAAGCTAGCTGACCATGAACTGAATCCTATGAAACTAAGCACCCAAACAAATCTTTCTTCCTCTTAGTTGTTTTTTTCACAACAATGGGAAGCTGAATAACACAAGGGAAATGTGTCAAGTTTCTCTCTCTGTCTCTCTGCACCTCACCTGTCACCTGATGAGAGCTTCTAAGTCCAGACCACACTTCTCCGCTTCTATCAGCATCTTCTTCTTTGAACCAGTGGTTCTCTATTGCTAAGCTACATCCCTAGTTCTTTTTATTTTATTTATTATTTTGAGACAGGGTCTGGCAATTTGTCCAGGTTGATCTTGAACTTGTAATTCTCCTGCAGCCTCCCGAATCGCTGGAATTATAGGCTTTCACCACCTTACCCTACTCATCAGCATCTTCTTCTCTTTTCACCCAGTGCCAGCTTAAATTTTGAGGTTCGTTATGCCACTGTCTCTTGCCTGTATCCCCAACTTACCTGTCCATGGTCTCAGCATTGCATACTCTTGGCGACACTCTCACCTGGGGTCAGCTGCTCCCTGCGCCTGCAACTTGGCCTTTGGTGATGCCTGGTCCCGAGCCTCATGAAGGCTCTCAAAACTTCCACAAATCTTGCTGTTTTCTTGGTCAGATCCTTCCCCCTTCTCCATAGCAGTTCTTTAACACTGCTTTCGCCTTGCAGAGAATAGCTGTTGGTCAAGGCCTCTCTCGATTTTCTGTTTTCAAACTCCATATCCTTTCTTCTTTCCTATTAAAATGGAGCTGCAAGTCCAATTCTCCATCTTGTGGCTCCACCCACCACCCCCTGCTCAGGGACTTTGTTCTAAGACTGACTTCCCTACCATGTATCTTCACCCCTTCTTTTAATCAACATTTAACTCATCGTATCTCTCCCATCTCAAAAAAGCTTTACTAGCTAGTCACAAAGACCTGTCAGATTCTGAACATCCATTGAATCTGTTCTCCTTGAACTTTATCCCAGCAGCCACTCCCCAGTCTAAGCCCCACTATCACACACCTGCATAAAGTCCTTAACTGGTTTCCTTGCCTCCATTTTGGCCCCTTCCAATTAATTTTCTACACTGTGGGCAGAGTGATCATACACAATTCTAACCGGGCCATTTCTCTGCCTGACACTCTCCACTGGTTTCCTCTTGTCCCTGAAAACTAGCCCGCCTGCTAAGGGGATTCTGAAGCCCTGGGACTAGCCCATAGCACTCTCTGGCCTCACTCCTTGCCTCTTCCAGCATGGCCAACCCTCCCTGGTGCCTCCAAGGAGCCAAGGTCCTCTGGCCTCTGGGCCCTTCTTCTTGCTATTCCTTCTTTCTAGGATTCTCTCCTCAACCACTATTGCTTGGTCAGTTGCTTCTCCTCCCTCTGGGCCAGCAGAGACAGTACTTCTCTGGGCTGTTTGGCCACTTCTTCTTTTCTTCCCAAGGCCAAGCCCCAGTGCCATACAGCAGCCAGCACAGCCTAAATCCTATCCTGGCCACACTACTCCCTGATTACAATTGTTTTATGCTTCTCAGTGCCCTGAGGACAAAGTTCAAATTCCTCTATTGGCCTGACAAAGCCATTCCTCTGACCAGCAGGAGTAGGAGAGGAGGGATCCCATCACATACTCTCCTATTCTGATGGATTGGGAGGTGGAGTCATCTGTGAAGAACTTTGGGGGCCAAAGAATCTTAACTAAAGGACAAGGGAGGTGCAGACAGCAAGTAGGGGTGGGTGTGTAGGGGGGCCCCCCGCTTGCAAGTGAGCAGAGAGGCTATTAGACAGCTGGTGGCAGAGTGGACTGGGCAGGAGTTCAGCTAAGTGATTCAAACCCCTGCAGCTGAAGGCAGGGGTGGTGGCAGGCCTGTGTTAGTGATCAAGGGACCCTGGTACAGTTCTCACCATCTTTTGTCTGGTGTTAAGTTTGGATGGAGAGGTGCTGACTTCCACTATCCCGTGGAGTAGGCCCTCTGGGGGCACAGACCACAGTCTCCATCTGGTGTCCTTTCAGAGAAACCTGACATTGGCCTTGCTGATGCTCAGTCAGATATTTAAACTGTGTGGCCCTGCCCTCTCCCCATTTTCTAAGCCTCTTTGTTTCTCCTTTCCTTCCTTCCTTCCTTCCTTCCTTCTTTCCTTCCTTTCTTTCTTTCTTTCTCTTTTTTTTGGAACTGGAGGTCGAACCTAGGGCTTTGTGAATGCAAGGCAGACGCTTTGCCACAGAGCTATATCCCAGCCCTCCTTTAGTTTCTTAAAAGGAATATTGGGAGGGTCTAACTTTTCTCAGATGAAAGGAAAAGGTACTTCTCCCTGTATTATGGGACAGGAGCATTCTGTGGTCCTCCCACAGTCCAGGAGTTGGCATAGGGGTAGATCCCTCTTGAGAAGTTAGGAAGAGTGAGGAAGGATTCAGAGTCAAGTGCCCCATGGCCTAACTTCTCTATCCTTCCCAGCTAAAGGTGGGTCTCCCTGCCCCTTGCATACACATTGTCATCTGCCCAAGCCACAGTCCTTCATCCATCCCACAAAGCCACTACCATGTGTCAGGCCTATGCTGGGAACTAGGGATACATAGGTGAGCGAGACCCAGAAGAAGCTCATCACCTAGTTGAGGTGACAAGTACACAAAGAAAGAATTGCAGCTACTGTCCGCATTTGAGGGTCTTCAAGCCAGGGTCTTGAAGAACAAGAAGGCAAAGAAAACAGAACATCTAAGACCCGGACAAGTGGATTCATTTTGTGGAAATAGTTTGATGTGGCTGGTTTTGGGGGGTCTTTGAGGGGAGAATGAGATCATATGATGTTAGGAAGGGTGTGAGTGGTGGGGAGCCACGGAAAGATTTTAAGGTAGGTTCCCATCTTAGTTTCAGGATGATCACTCTGACTTAAGTGTGGCAGGGGGAGGTGGATTTAAGAGGCAAAAAGAGAAGAGGTCGGGAATGTGTAGTAAGGAGGCAGTTGTTCAATTCAGGCAAAGACAAAGGGAGTTCCTGCTAGGTAGGATACAGATGTGGATTAGCAGGCAAATATCTATGAGGGGAATCAGAGAAATTGGTGATTTATTGACGGAATTGGGGGAAGAGACTGTGAAGGTACCACCATTTAGCACCACTCTGAGATCTCTGACTTGAATACTAGGTGACTGGTGGCACTTCCAGGTGAGACAGAGGAGCTCCTTCAAGGTAGCAGAAAATTCCATTTTGCATGTGTGGAGCATGACTAGGTGTTCTTGGACATCCCTGGCTTTCCCTCTGGGCTGCCCGTGTTGCCCCGTCCCTATAGCTCTCTTCTCCTTGACCATCAGCCCTGTGTTTTTCCAGAAGACAGGCCTGCCCTTGCCTGCTGAAAGCAATTTTCTCACGTGAGGGCCTCTAGTGTAATGTTTCTTAGGAGACAATTCTCTTTCCCTGACTCTCTGGCACCTTCCATCTGCACCTTGCACAGCAGGATGTGAAGCAGCAGTAAGCAGCCCGGCTGTGGGCTGATTCCAGTGGGGCTGTCTTGCTACCACCCAGGAAGTGTCAGCACACCACAGAAGGGCAGGTTCCTTCCAGGGCAGGAAGTGACTCTCAGCACCCCAGAATCCCAAACTCCTCTCCTATGCCCAGGAGCCCACAAGCAGGCCAGCTGGTGTAGTGACTAAATGGATGTTCTGGTTTCCAAGGTGGGGTAGGGAGATTCAGCCTCCCAGTCACCCTCAGGGAGTCAGCTGAAGGGAGACAGTGTAAAGGAGGTGCAGTCTCCAGAGAAATCAGCTGAGAACACCCCAAGGCTTCCGGCCTCCCCTTGAATCAGCAAGTGAACAAACGTGAAGGACTCTTCAGGTTCTCCACCCTTTTTCTGGAACCACAAACTCATTATCTTCCCAAACCTGAACAGCCATTCAACACTCTTCCCCTCCTTCCCCTTATTACCTGAGAGGAGAAATCCCAGGCCAGGCCCAGGCCACCTTCAAGGCTCCCTTTATGAACTGACATGGCAGGGAAGAGCTAGCCTTGGGAGGAGTGGTGTGTGCCCTAGGGAGAAGGAGGATCTCCCAGGTGAGATGGTGAGGTGAAGATGACAATGAAAACAGCAGCCACCACTTTATTGTACATGCATATCTCTCCTGAGCCCAGTCCTTCCATTCATGACAACATTTAATTCTCACAAACAGTGGCAACCTGACCTCTAGAAAAGGCCAGAGAGACTAAGTTGCTTGCTGAATCTCCCAGCTATTAGGTGCCTGGGTTGGGGGTTGGAAGGATTTCAATCCTGGAGCCCCTGTTCCTTCTGCTTTGCCACCAGTCATTCTTCTTGATGAGCGGTCACTGGTGCAGTCTCTGGGATGGACAACAGTCACCCTGTGGAAACCCTTGACGGGTATTGCCGGGCAAGGCTAGAGTTGAGGGGTGTTGGAAATAGGGATTGCAGATGTTTCTCTCCCTAGAGAACTCAGACCCAGATAGACAGAGTGACAGTCATCAGACACAAACATGCAGTTCCAAGGAGGCACACGCTAACCTGTGATGTGGAATGTGAGTAGATGTGGAATGTGAGTACATGTGGGCTCCTAATCCCATATCACACACCCAGTGAAGGGCTGATGTGGCCCTGAGACATACACACATTCACACACAAGCACACACATGCACATCCTGGCACAGTTTTGGAGACGCTGAGACAGGTCCTGGGAAGGAGGATTCTGGCTCTATAAGATGAGGCTGGCGATGCTGGAGGTGGTCTCATTACGCTGGCCAGAAGACAACTGTCCTGAGATGCTGAAGATGCTGCTATTGCCACCGTGGCCACTATGGGTTGAGGGGGCAGCTGCACGGGTAGCAGGGCAGTGTCCACTCACGCCCACCTGATATAACAGCAAGCCCAGCAGCAAGAGCGAGCCCAAGGCAGCCAGGGCAATCCCCACAGACAGCATGGTGGCCAGTGGCCGAGCAGGAGCTGGGGCAGCAGCCAGTCCAGCCAGGGTTAGGCCGGTGACCAGCAGCACGAGACCACTGAGCAACACCACCAGGGCATCGGCCCCTCCACCGCTGCGCAGCAGGGCCACGTGGTGGGCCTGGCGTATACAGTTCATGTCCTGCACAGCTGAGCTCATCAGCTGCTTCACCAGAACCAGCAGGGCCAGTAGGCAGAGCACAGTGCCTGTTGCTAGGCGCCACTCACCAGAGCGGCTGCTGGTGGAGGACAGCAGGGCCACGCCACCTGCCCCACAGCCTGCCACAAGGCCCACAGCGACGCTGAAGCACAGCAAGGAGCGTCTTGGCTGCTGGGACCACCACAGTTCCACCTGCTCTGCCAGCATGTCGGGGGGCAGCCCCCGGCCCAAAGGGGCTTGAGCTTGTTCAGACATGGCTTAGTCAGGCAGGTCAGGGCAGAAGGTCAGCGTCAGGGATCAGAGGGTACAGATCATGGCCTGGTGCCCCTACCACCTGCTTGGCAGTCGCAGGCCCAGAGTCTTGTTCCTCTCTCAGCCCAGGCTATGGTCATCATCACCTGCAGGGGAAGGATCTCGATGTTACCTCCCATCCACCCAGCTTTCATGGTCTCACCTGGGAGCCTTGGGGACGATCCCCGAGTATCCTCCCCCTGTGTCCTCTGGAATCCCCTTTGGGAAAGTCTCCTCCCCAGCACTACCCCTTGGGGAAGCCTCTACAGTGACCCCAGGAAAGTTCCCCTCCTCCCAGGATACCCCCACACCCTTCCAGGAAATCCCGTTGCTCAGCCCCTGACCTCTCTGGCTCTGGCTCTCCCAGTCGCCTGTCCCATCCTGGCCGGCCGACGGAGCTGGTGCCACAGTGGACGATGGGACGAACAGCTAGAGATAAAGCCTCATTCAGGATCCAGACTCACATGGCCTCAGCTGTCACCACTGGTTCCTGGGGGGGAGTTGTGGGGAGGGGGGCTGATGACTTAACTCTTCTGGAACCAGTGGCCTGATTCTGTAACTTCTCGCTTAGAGATGAGTCTCCTCCTTCTCTGTGGGTCAGAATCTGGCCCCTAATACCCTCCTTCCAGGCCTATCTCATCTCACAGCCTGGCAGGAAAAGACTTTGGTTCCCAAATTTCCATCTCCAACCAGGATCTTCCTCCCAAGTCAACTGTCATCGTGATGTCCCATTGTCATCTCTGATGCAACAGGTCCCAACCCAAACTGGTCATCTTACCCCAAACCTGCTTCTCTTCTGTGTTCCCAACTTCAGGATTGCATCACACCTCTCAGCCAGGGGGGCTGGTCTCCCTCTGTCACACCCAGTCCACCAGTCAGGCTGTCTATCTATTCTGTTCCTACAGTAGCCCCCCTGTGCCTGCCTCTTCAGCCCTGACCCCCAATAAGCTTTCTGTTGCCCCACTCTTCTCCACTTTCACCCACACCCCACCCATGTCATCCTCCTCCATGGTTTCTTTAAAGTGCTGAGGAAAAAGAAAGGCTCTGGACTTGAACCCCAGCCCAGCCCTCCCCACCATGGAAACATGGGGAGGGACCTAACAGTGGTTACTCATTTAACCTGTCCTCTAGAGGACAGCCAGCATGACTCACACAGGGCAAAAATAAAGCAGGTGCAGTCTCTGTCCTCAAGGAGCCCAATTTGCCACAAACATCAGAAATAAGCAGGTCCTGTTGGCATGCTAGGCGTTGGGTGTGCTTGGTCAGACAGGGCCCTCTGCACCCAGGAGAGGAGATGGGGAGAGTCAGGGGGCCCCATGAGCTCAGCTCTTAGAGCTTCAGTCTCCTTATCTAAAAAGCAAGGACTGTGACATTTGTCTTAAGGGACGGAAGGGAGTCATTTGACCTCTTCCTTTCAGAATTCCAGTGGGGCCTGGAGTCTGCATAGAGGCTGAAGCATGCTTTTTGGATAAGTGAACCCGATGTTACCCCTCTGATTCCAGATAGGACGGAGCATAGGTCCTGGATCATTCCAGATATGATAACATGACTGTGCAGGGGTACACCCTGAGGAAGTATGCATGCTCCACGACCCCTCCGCTGGGGCTACCCAGCAGGGGAAGTGGGCGGGGCAGATACTAATGCCCCAAGGGAGGTGGGGGAGGGGCCGTGGGCGGGGCATGGACTCTGTCCCAGCATTCCCTTGGGTTGTGACTCGCTGGTCTGAAAGTAAGGGCACAGGTGTATCGGGTCGGCGGGCGCCAGGCTGGGGGTGGGGTGGAGGATCTCAGGGCGAGAGCTAGTGGGAGAAGGTGGGGGCGGAGCGGGTGGGGAGACTGTGGGGCACTCACGAGAAGCCTGGACGTGCTGGATCCGATTTGAGCAGGCAGGGCCGGGCAGGTGGGGCGCTCTAGCTCCGTTTCCGGGGAGGCACTTCACCTGCCTAACCTGCACTCAGGTGAGCCTGGAGGGAGGGGGATTAACAGGTGTTGTTTACAGGGCAGGGCCTAAGCCGATTGGCTGACGTGGCAGCGCTCCTTCTGCTGGGCAGAGGCATTCCTGGGAAGGGAGGGGATTTTGTCAGCTGCTGTTGGGGCTCCGAACACAATTCGCTGCGGGAGGAATGTTGTCTTTCTGCCCCAGAGCCTGGGCCGCAACCCAACCCCCACTTCAGATTTACCTCGGAACCTACCCCCAACTCCTGCTGCACTTGCAAACCCTACCTAGAACCCCCCACCCCCAGCTGCAGCTCCTTTTCTACACCCAACTGCTCATCTGGCCTGAAACTAACTCCTAATTTTAACCCAGATTCTGAACTTAGATCCTAGACCCCAACCCTACCCTCAGCCCCAACCTTGACTCCTGTTCCTGAGTCTAGCTCCCTAAAACTCAACTCCAACCTCAAATCCCAGAATCAGGATCCCCTAACCCAGCCCAGGACCTCCATCCCTTGACCCTCCCAGGCTGGAGCCCCACAAACCCTTTGCTTATTCTCTAGTCTCAAATGCCAGGCAGAAGCAGGCCTGCTGCACCCAGTCTTTCCTGCTGGGGAGGCCTAGAGGAGGAGTAAAAGCCTTTCAAGTGGGAAAGGGAGATCCCAGAATAAACATTTGACAATAAATGCCATACCGCCCTCCAGTCAGGATGAGTGTCAGTCAGTTCTGCAGGCTCTGCCCTCCAACCTGCCCTTTGCATTTTGAACTCAAGTTCCTTCCACCTGGAATATTTACCACTCCCCAGACGCAGTCTAGTTTACTCAGATTCTTCAGCTGAGATGTCACCTCCTCCAGGGAGCCCTCCCCAACCTAAGGCTGGCTTAGGTGCATGCATGGCCTCTGTGCTTCCCCACAACTCTCTTACTGCAGTGGGCCTAATGCCCTTTATTTACTTTCCTCTTAACCGCCCCCCCCCCCACTAGATATGTGGCCCCTAGGGAGTACAGGGATGGTGCCTGTCTTGCTAACCGTCATGCCCTAGTAGCCAGTGCTCAGCCTGCACATGGGAAGCAGTCAATATTTGTTGAATGATTGACTGAATAAATAAGTGTGAACTGACCAGTGTAGAGGTTTTGAGCAGGGAGCATGTGAGAGGAAACTGGAAGGACAAGTTTGGCTCAGGCTTGGTTTGGGACGGGGTCTTTAATGCCAAGGGAGGTATTTGGCCTGGGCAGGGTGCCCATGGAGGGTCTGAAGGGTGACAGGGACATAGTTGATATTCTTTTTCTCCTTCTTTGAATTAAATACAGGGGTACTCTATCACTGAACTATACCTCCAGCCCTTTTTATTTTTTGAGACAGGATCTCACTAAGTTGGTAAGGCTGGCCTCAAACTTGTGATCCTCTTGCCTCAGTCTCTCAAGTCACAAGGATGACAGGCATGTGCCACCACACCTGGCAGGGTTCTGCTTCTAATCAGCTAATCTGGCACCACACACACCGTGCTCTGGAGTGGCAAATGGGTGACTGGTTGGGGGGGTGCAGGCTGTTATTTATCTTCGGAATTAGACCTTTTAAGGCCCCTTCTCCTTCTTTCTGATGTAAATGGAATAGAAAGAAAAACAAAGTCAAAATGATCTTTTCATTATCAGTTTGCAAAATAATTGCGCCTGAGCTGTTTGTATTCCTCTTTGCTTTGCTCTGTTGAGATGGCTGGAGGCTGTCATAACTCCAGGACGACACATCTGTAGATGCACACCTTGAGCACCTAAGTAAATACAATGTTCCCAATAACATGTTTCAAAAGAAACAGGTGTAATTCACACATTAAAATGAATATATTTTAATTCCCCAATATATTTTAATATACAAGTTACAAATGAGCTATTTGACAATCTTTTATTTTGTACAAAGTCTTGAAAATTTTACACCCACAGTGCATCAGTTCAGATTGGCCACATTTCAAATGCCCAATTGCCACGTTTGGCTTGTGGTTATGTCCTCACTGGGGGCCACAGCTCTAGATGTTCGTCTTCTGAAGAAAAGCTTGGGGCAGGCTGAGCACTGTGGGGCAGGCTGGATGTGGGGGTGATGATGTTTTAGGTGTTCATTTTGCCACTTTGCAAAATATTATAAAGGTGTCCCTTTAGAATAAAGGGGCTCATGGGAGCAGAGGGCCTGGCAGGATTTGCCAGCTGTGGATTCCTCTTTTTTTTGTATGGTCTTGGGAATTGAACCCAGGGCCTTATCCATGCAAGGCAAGCACTCTACCAACTGAGCTATATCCCCAGCCCTGTGGCCTCCTCTTACACACATCAGACATTTATTTATCATCTGGGTCCCAAGGAGGGTACAGTCCCAGGCAGACCCACTGTCTAGCAGCTCCAGGCAGAGTTGGGGTAGTAGACTCATAAGATTTAACCTCCCTTTCTTCTGGGAGTTTGAAGTGGGGGAGCGTAAAATCTTCCTCAGTTTAAACATTGACCAGGCACATCTTTGTTCTAGTCCTGGGTCTTGTCAAATGACTTGCAGTTAAAGGACAGGCAGGCTCTGCACAGGGATGTTGCCCTCTGTCCTCAAAGTGGAGGTTGTGGGGACAGCTCAGATGGGCAGTAATGAAGATCAGGAGGAGGAGGTGGTGGCAGTGGGTGTGCTGGGGAAAGTGTACATTCCATCTGCCCTCAGGAGCATTAGAAGATGAAGGGTGGGAGTGCTGGGAGGAGAAGGGAGAGCTGGGGGCCATCTACTGCTTCTGCCATGTTCCCATCTCACATTCTGCTCACCCTGGAAGCCAGAGTGATCCTATTGTTAGGTAGAGCAGGTAGTGTCACTGCAGCTTGAGTCCCTCCCTCTGTCCCTCCAGGTTCTTAAGGCCCTCTCTGACCTAGTTCCTGTTACCTCAGAGCCTCTGCACTGGCTGTTCCCTCTGCCTGGAATGCCTTTCTCCCATGTGGCTCCCTCCCTCAGCTTCAGGCCACCCTAAAATTCCAGTCTCCCCCAATATTTCTGATTCCCCCCACCTTGATTTCTTTGTTTCCCCCTTAGTATTCTTTTGTAATATATATATATATATATATATATATATATATATATATATATATATATATATATATATATATATGTCTATCTGGAGTATTTTCTGCCTCACTGGGGGCCACCGCAATCGAAATGTCATGAAAAAAGGATTTTTTTTCATTGGCTACTATATTCTCAGGAATAGGAATAGGAATAGGCCTGGTATATCGCTTGCATGTGCGATAAATGTTTATTGAATGAATAACTGAGTAGTGGAAAGTATACTGGTTTGGAGCTAGATCGATCTTGAAGATTCCAGTCCCAGCTCTAGATGTTTAACATTAGTAAAATTGCTTACCCTTTGTGGGTCTCAGTGTCTTCATTTGTAAAATGGGGTCATTAGTGTTTAATCCTAAGGAGGTTTAAATACTGTAATTCATCCACTGAGCAAACATTTACTGTACCTCTTGTCTGGACTAGGTAGAGTGCAGGTGCAGGAGACACAGGAATGGGCTAATAAGTCTAGGAGAATAAGGGTCATATAGCACAGGGAAGCCATGTGGCTCACGTAACTGGCCCCAGGTAACTGGAGCTTCAGTGGCTCTAGGTAACTGGCCCCAAACTTTGCAGGCTGATGGTTCCCTGTTATAGACATCTTTTGAGGTATCATTCCCACTCACAATTATCGTTCTCTTTGCAGGAAAGAACCCTGGCAACCAGGATTATATTTTGTGACTCAGTCCTCTGACTACAGGTGATTAGGTAGAGGTAAGCTCCCAACTCAAGCTAGGTCCCAAAGATTCCCTTGTGGAAATTTAAAGTTGGACTGGGGATTTTGTTTCAGCCTGGGGACTTCTTATCCATTCATCTATTATTCTTCTATTCTCATTCATCTATTAATGAGAGATGCTAAAATACTCTTCTGCCAACTGAATTGGCAATGGAAAGCTGGTTTGGACAGAGAGGCAAGGACAAGAAAGAGAGAGGGGTTGCACCAATGTTCCAGGTCCTGGCTCAGGTTCTTTTTGAGATTTAGGTGCTACATTGCCAAGAGAGTCCATGACACACCAAGAGCCAAATAATAAATTCTCCTTTTGGGCTTAAGTTAGCTAGTTTGTTTCTGTTACTTTTGGCAAAAGAAGGGCACCCACAGCTCCTCTGTTCATTCAGAACTAGA
Organism: Marmota flaviventris; assembly: GCF_047511675.1. NCBI lineage: Eukaryota > Metazoa > Chordata > Mammalia > Rodentia > Sciuridae > Marmota > Marmota flaviventris. Next base: position 33,132,129 of record NC_092507.1, on the reverse strand, counting down.
ATCTTCTAGTCCTAATTTTAATAATACGTACTACACCCAGTATGTGCCTAGAAAGTTGCAGTTTATCCTCACTGCCCCTGCCAAATCCCATCATGTGACACTACCTGAGCAATAAATATAAATTCCTGTATACTACTGGCCATAGTATGTGATCAGCAATTGCTGCTGCCCAGAAGGATTATTTCTTTCTAAGTCTGTTCTCCTGCTCAGCTCAGCTCAGGGGAGTTAGATTGCCTTTCAGATTTATGTTCATGTTCAAACATAAGCAGGCCTTGGAACTCCTGATAGTCCTGGGGCGCTATCCCAACAGAGCTCAGGGAAAAGTGAACCCCACTCCTGGTCCTGAAATGCCATTTCTCTCATTCCAGATTTAGAACAGTGATTTTTCAGAGGGTCCCACCTGGGTGCACAGATATTCCCAGGCCCTTCATTATTTCTAAGTCACCTCCTGGAAACAGCTGGCCAAGCTTTGCGTAAGAAGCAGTGGGGAAAGTAGATGTTGATATTCGGCCCTCCCATAGGGTGGGGTCTTTGGTTCTGAGAGAACAGGACTGCACAGAGGCTCATCTGGGCAGCTCACACTGTCTGGCCATACCTCTGGAGGAGGGGGGAGGGTCAAGTGGATATCTGAGGGGGGTGGGTAGAGAGAGAAATTCTGGAGGTTTCTGGAGAGAGCTCAAGAATCAACTGCAACTAGATGGGCATGAATGGAGTCCATGTGCTAATATCTAGTCACTTAGGTGACCAGTGGGGCCTGGGTGGCTGCTGCAGGAGGGGGTGACTTCTAGATCAACTCCATCAATGAGGGGCTGAAAAGAAGTTGGCCCCAGTAGGGGGAGTGCTTCCAGCCTCCCCATGAAGTCAGGATAGACAAAGTGGAAGGAGGTCTGAGATGCAATATCCAGAAAACCAGGGCCAGTAAGTCAGCTTAGGAAAACTGTAGACAGAATGTAGAAAGCAAAACAAAATTGTACCTCTAGCCCCAGATTCACTAGCAAGACACTGTGTTCATCAGTATGCAGCAAAGAATTCGCCCTGCTGACCTGCTGGCCAAGGTGCCAGGTTCTTCTGGGGTGGGTCTCTTCCTTGGCCTGGACTTCCTCCTCCTCCTCCTCCTCCTTCTCCTCTCCAGCTGGAGAGCAGCCAGGTTTAAGTTAGGCTCAGCTTGGTTTTCAGCTCCTTTTCCTTCTGGTTCAGCCTCTCTGGGAGTCACATTCACATCACCTTCACACCTAGTCTGGGGTGTATTTCTTGGGTGCTTCTCCAGAGCACCGTGTAAGAGCACGAAGCCCTGGAGTCCTCGGGGCAGATGGGACTACCGTCCTGGCTCTGCATGTCTGATCATGTGTAGTAAATTTACTCTTTCTTGGTTTTGATTTCCTCATTCGTGAACTGAGGTCCATCTTGTAAGTAAAAGGTGAATGTCTTGACTCTAAGATGTTTTTCAGTTGAAGCATCCATCACTTGAATATCAACATATCCTAGCCACGGTGGATTTCCTCTGCATTTTTCTTCTTCCCAGGTCATGCTTCTTCCCCCTCAGCTTGGCCAACTCCCCCGATTCCTTATGTTAGAAGAGTTCTCTCTTCTGTTTCCCCTCTGAATCATCTTGGTCCAAGCCACTGGACACCCACAACTTCCTCCTAACCGGCCCCCACCTCCTCTATTGGGTTCTCTTAATCAACCCCATCCAGACACCCAAGTGAATTTTAGATGCAGGCATAGCTCTTGCTCTGGTGGAACTTTCCTAGCAGGAGAGTTTAAATACTAAATGGACAGGGTATTGTGAGGGTCATGAAGGAAAACAATATGATGGGTGTAATTTATATGAGAGGGATCAAGGACTGACTTTCTTTTCTTTCTTCTTCTTTGGTACCAGGGATTAAAGCCAGGGCGCTTAACCACTGAGTCATATCCCTAGCCCTTTTTTGAGACAGGGTCTCACCAAGATGCTTAGGGTCTTGCTAAGTTGCTGAGGCTGGCCTCACAGTTGCGATCCTCCTGCCTCAGCCTCCTGAGTCACTGGGATTACAGGCGTGCACCACCATGCCTAGCAGAGACTGACTTCCTGAGGAAATGACATTTAAGCTAAGATCTGAAGGAGGTATGGGGGCAAGAGCATTTCAGGCAGAGAAACAGTATGTACAAAGATAAAAAGGCATGAAGACCTTGGCTAGTTCGAGGAACTGAAAGAAGGCCAGTGTAGCAAAACCCTGGAAAGCGAGAGGCCAAGCAGCAGCCAAGCACTGGCCTCTGGCCTCCAGTCCATATCTTTTATGTGCTTTTGAGGACCTGAAAGTTCTGGCTCCGCTGACCCACTTCATATCTCATTTCAAGAGTTTTCTTCTGTAAAGGTAAAGCCAAGATGCTTCTTTGGAATAGAGAAGTCTGAGTCCCGGAAGAGCCCAGCTACCTGGTATGATAATGTAATGGGCCGTCATCTTTGTGGCTGAACTTTTCTCAGAGTTGTATGCATTTTTTCCTGCTCTTGGGATCTGTTCTCCCAGGCAGTCGATGGCGTGCTAGTGGGCACACTGGTATGGAGGAGATGAGCTGGCTGTTGTGATAGGGGGCAGGGGAGGGTGAGGAGGTGGTCACTAAAGTACTTTGCTTCTTGGCCTCTGTCATGTCCCTTCTGTCTGCTGCCCCCACCACCTCCAGGAGAGCTAAGTCTCAGCTCTAGCCTTGAAAACTAACCCAAGAGCAGTGCCAAGAGAAAGTAAAGCAGACTGAGAAGGTGGTAAGCCTTGGTGACAACAGGCAGCAGGGGTAAGGAGGGCCTGTGGGCTTAGGTAAGTTATCTGGGCATCAGAGGCGCATCTGGCCTCTGCAGGAAGAAGCAGGGGCTCTTGGGTTATATTCCTTTACTCTTTAGGATAGAAAGAAGTATCTTTCCTGGTACCTGTGTGTGGCTGAGTCTCCCAGGATGGGGCCCAGAAGCATTGCTAGAGGAAGAAGTACCTCTCAGAAATGGAGGTGCTGGGAAGGGCACTGCAGAAGATTAGTCTAGAGCGATGGGGAGATCAGAAAAAGGAGGGTGGAGCTCTGCTTGTGATCCTAAGAACAAGGTATGCGTGTCATACAAAATGGGGGTCCCTGTAAATTTGCATGTTTGTTCTTTTACTCTCATCTTTTCCGTCACCTTTACACATACAAAAATCACCAGAAAGCCTCATGACATTGTATCATGGAGAAGAAAACGTAGGAGGTGTTATCTGGTTCTGACTTCACTGACAAAGGAGGGAACCAACGAGCAGAGTCGCCTAAATAGGAACAGGCAGCCCTGGCTGGCCTCAGGCCTCAGGTGGCAGGAAGGCAGTCCCAAGCCCACTGCGATGTTCATGGTGCCAGGCAGCCCTGTGCCTGAAGACACAAGCAGCAGTGGCTTTGGACAGCCCCCCAGTCCTCGGCTCCTCTCTTTCCCTCACCTGCCCTGGCCCCTTAGCTAAGCAGAAGTTGGACAAAGTTGTAAGCAAACACCTTTATTCTGACTGTATCCCCAGTTCCCAGGGCAAGAGAAAGGAGGGGTGGGTCAGTGTTGCAGGGACTGCCCGGACCCCGGCGTGAATCTGGCCTGGGGACAGACATGTGGTACTTGTGGCTCTAACTGGAGCTGGCTCATGCGAAGAATCACTTGCTCATCATATTGACATCTGAATCAGGCATGGAAGGAAGCCGAATTCCAGCAATAGTGTGGAACCCTGGGACCTGTTCTTGTTCTTGAATCTGGTCTCTGAGCCGCCGGATTTCTAGGCGTTGCATTTCAATGATTCTGTTAGTTTCTTCTTGCTCCTTCAGCCTCCTGATGGGAGAGACGCGGGGCAAGTCCCTGCTGGGGACTGTAAAGAACAGGGAAGGGCAAATGTGGCCTGTTTATTGGACTACTGTGGCCTCTGCCCTCCCTTCATCCCTCTTCAAACATTCACTGGGTACCTGTTGTGGGGATGCCACTCAGTCCCAGGGGTATGGAGAAAAATAAGCCCTTTCATTGTCTGGCAGAGAGACATACTTCCAAATGATAAGGTGAATATCAGTGACACCAGCCTAGTCTCTCCCCTGGGCCCCCCATGCACCTGTACTGAGATCCTGGCCAGTGAGGCTGCTCTTTGTCCCATTCCCCATGCCTCAGGCAGGATGGCACTCTCCTCTGGACTAGCTGGCTTCTATGCCACCAGCCCTCCTCCTCACGTAAACCCCTGCTCCCCCCTGTGTGGTCATGCACTCACGGTCCCTGAGGGCTTTCCTCACCCCCACTCAAAGTCTTCCTCCTTGTTTCAGGTTCTGCCATTTGTCTTGGGCAATGTTAGTGTTCACAAGAGTCATGACTCATCCCATTCCCATGTCAGCACCCGCTTCTGTGGCTTCCCCTCTCTCCTCACCACCCAGGATTCTAAATTTCACCCCAGCGTGCTGTTCTCTGGCCACAACCTCTCTTCCTGCTGCTCAAGACTCAGGCTCTTTGATTCCACTTTTTTAATCACCACATGGGCTCCTGTGATACGAGCACTCCCTTCCGTGGCTAGTTAGACCTATTGAGTTTCTTCTTCTCTTTCTTCGACAGCAGTCTCAGTATTCTAGTTGCCATGTCCTTCTGTTTCAGTGCCCCTGCCTGGAGTGGTACCCCCTTTCTCCACAGAAAAGTCTTAACTGGCTTTCTCCAGAAATCTTCACCATGGCTGATTTTAGGACTGTCAGCAAAAGAGTCTCTGCAAAAGAGTTCAATGTAGATAAACTTCCAATTTTTGTGTTGCTCTGTTTTACTTGGCCACTGGCCTGGAAGAAATCAGCACTCCAGGTGCTGGACACCCCCACTAGTTTTTCACAAACGTGTATCTAGTATAATAGTTTGTAGAAATGTGTAAATAAGGCCTTTGGCCTTGAGCTGAGCTTCACAGAGATGTCTACATTTCTAAGATAAAAGAAGTTACCAATTGGGCTCCATGGTAACAGCTGGCAGGGGGAGGAAAGGGGAGAAGAAGCTCTCTCCTTCTCAGGTGTTGTCCTTGAAGGGTTAACCTGCCCAGAACAGTGGAAGAAAAAGCTGCTTTTATGTGAACTTCTGCAGACTGTGAACTTCTGAGACCCTCCCCTTACATGCTGGGTATAAAACTCTGAAATTACCTGAACTCGGGGTTCAGGGGATTGATTGATTACAGCAAAAGCTGTTCCTCTGAACCTGGCTGCAGCCAAATAAAACTGTTTCCTGCTATCTTCGGTGCCTTGCTTCATCTGTCCCCACAACATGCCCAGTCCAAATCTGAGGTAACCACCTTTCAGCGTCTCCATGTCTACATCTGGCCTGCTGTGTGTTACTGGAACAAGTAGCATGTAAGACTGAAATGCTTGGTCTCCAAACACTGAGGGGCTTCATAGTCAGCAAACTCTCCAGTCCCCACAGCTGCATGTTTGACCTTTGAGTCTCACTTCTCCCTCACTCTTAATAAATGACACTGCTACCTGTCTCCAGTTCCCTGAAACTGTCTGCAACTCCTTGACCCTAGTCAAATATCTCTCAGTGGAAAAGGGGTCTCTCCTTTCCACTACCCACCCTTCCCTGTACATCTGGAGGAAAACTAGAAAAAAACAGATATTGGAGGCAAAGGAAGAGAGAATTTCAAAGAGGAAGTGGTTTGCAGCGGCCAGTGGCCACACTTGCCTTGGGCCTCTAATTGGTCTAATGGGGAAAACATTCAAACAGCACCTGGCTTATCCCATCCCTCTTCCAGGAGAAGTTTGGGCCATTCTCTCTCTGCCTTTGTTCCTTGAACACTCTTCTGCAATCTCTTTGTCCTCCTCACCCTCCATATTTTTTTTACCATGCATTATATTATACATAATGGTGGGATTTGTTGTTTTGTATTTGTTTATGATATAACAATATAATTGGCCAATATCTTTTCCTAGTACTTCCCCTTTCCCTCCCCTCTTTCCTCCCTCTGGTCCCTTTCCTTTACTATACTGATCTCCCTTGGATTTTCATGAACCCCTCACCCATCAACCTTTCTTTTTCCTTCTTCCTCTCTACCTTCCACATGTGAGAGAAAACATACAACCATTGACCTTCTGAGTTGGATTATTTTGCTTAACATGTTTTCAAGTTCCATCCATTTTCCTGCAGATGACATAATTTCATTCTTCTTTATGGCTGAATAAAACTCCACTGTGTATATATGCCGTATTTGCTTTTGCTTTTTCTATTTTTTTTTTTTTTTTTGGTATCAGGGATTGAACTCAGGGGCACTTGACCACTAAACCACATCCCTAGCCCTATTTTGTATTTTATTTAGAGACAAGGTCTCACTGAGGTGCTTAGCACCTTACTTTTGCTGAGGCTGGCTTTGAACTCGTGATCTGCCTTCCTCAGCCTCCCCAGCCACTGGGATTTCAGGCATGTGCCATTGAACCTAGCCTTTCATCCATTTATGAATACCAATCTCTAGATTCTTAATCTTTTAGTATTCCTTTTTTCCCCCCCTAGATTTTGGCTTTACCAAAATCTTTACCTCTGCTACTGGTTGCTCCTGGAACCATCCCCTCAGTCAAGTGGTGCCCTAGGCCTGGGGCCCTGGGAGAGCAGAGCTCCTGGGGAAGGTACAACCCGCACAGGCCTGTAAGTCCATCCACAGGCTCAGGTCTGCATTGGTCAGCTGTGCCTTGTTTCTGCTTAGCTCTCACCTGTTTCTTCAGCTACTAACACAGTCTGTGCCCTCTACCATCAGCCAATACACAGCTATTTACCTCGTCATCATCTGGTTTCCTAGGGGGATCTGACCTGTTTATGAAGTCACAGTCCTAGAGGTACTCAGTGGAATGAGTTTGGAAATGTCCCAGCACTTGGAATTCTCTCTGCCCTGCCAGGAGCAGCACTGATTACACCAGCATCTCTTTGCCCATATGTGCTTCTGCAGGTGGCACAAGTAGCATTAGGGCTCTTCTGGCTGCCCCCAACTGTGAGTGGATGGACCTCAGAGACTGGGCAGTGGTATGCCCTGTACTGGCAGCCTCCTCCCACACACGAGGGGAGGGGGAGCAGATACAACTGCAGGGCAGCTCAGGGCTGCGTGGAGCTGCAGGCTGGAGGCTCACCTCCAGGAGTTGTCATTTTGGAACATGACCCACAAATGTTCCAGGAAGTGTAGCTCACTTCCTGGGGGACCAGCTCACGTGGAAGATGGCCCAGTGGACCCAATGTGGTGCTTCTGCTTTGTTTCCTGGTCTATCTCCCCTCTGATCTGTGTCTCAAGGGCACAGGTTTGTTTTTCCTGTTCTTTCTTTCACTCCCACCATTCTCTTCCCTTTGACATTGACCAACCTGCTCACATACCGTGTTTCAGTCTTACAGGGGGCCCTTTGATGGTTCTTCCAGGAGCTGTGCCAGCGTAAGCCTCCTGGCCCCCATGGCTGTGTGAGGCCAGTTCTCTCCATGTGACCCACTCTCCTGTCTCTCCTCAGATCCCAGTCTCCTCGTCCCTTGCCCAGAACCTGTCATCTTCCAGACCTGGTCAGTCTTCTTCTCTGCATCCTTCCCACATGCTTCCTTGGATAGATTCAAGTCTGATTTTAATTAATTCATTTAAACATTTTTTTTATAGTATTGGGTATCAAACCTAGGACCTTGTATACATGCTAGTCAAACACTGTACTACTGAACTACATTCCTAGCCTGGATTCGGATTATTTTAAATAATGGAAAATAAGAATGTGATTGCTAATACATCAGGGTTCAGTTTTACCTTTTTTTTTACTTTGTATCATGTTTTCTTTCTTCCTTGTTAAAATGCTGTTTTCAAATTTAATATTTTTTCCCTTTATTGGTTTGTAAGCTTTTCCCTACTTCCTTCTCTTTCTTCTTCCAGTTTTTATCCTAGTTACTCTAAAAAGTTTAACATGCATTTTTAACATGAGTCCAAAGTAGATCAATATCATTAACCTCTTGTAAAATAACAAAGACTTAGAATGATTTAGCTCTGAGCCCTACTGGTTTTTATGCCAATACCCAGTATTTTAGATGATGATGATGATGATTATCATTATTACTGTTGGCACCAGGGATTAAATCCAGGGGTGCTTAACCACTGAGCCACATCTCCAGGCTTTTTAAAAAATATTTTTTAGTTATACATGGATATATAATATCTTTATTTTGTTTATTCATTTTTATGTGGTACTGAGGATCAAACCCAGTGCCTCACATGTGGCTAGGCAAGCGCTCTCTGCTACTGAGCCACAACCCCAGCCCCATCATCCCCAGCCTTTTTTTGTATTTAATTTAGATACAGGGTCTCACTGAGTTGCTTAGGGTCTCACTAAATTGCTGAGACTGGCTTTGAACTCGCAATCCTCCTGCCTCAGGCTCCCAAGTCGCTGGGATTACAGGTGTGCACCACTGTGTCCGTTAGTTCTATATTAATATCTTAAGCCACAATTTAGACATTGCTTTTAGTACTTTGTAAAGTTAAAATTTTTTTAATTCTATATATTTGCCTTCTTTATTCATTGTTTCTTCTTACATTCAGACTTTCTTCAGGAATAGTTTTTCTTCCTAATACATATTCTTTAGAAATTCCTTTAAAGAGGTTTTGTTGGTGACAAATTCTGTTTTTGTCAGAAAAAAATCTTTTCTTTTGGCCTCTTTTTCTATTTTGTGGTGCTAGGGATTGAATCCAGGGTCTCACACATGTTGGGTAATCATGTACCAATGAGCTACATCCCAGCCCTTCTTTTGGCACCATTTTTAAGGAGATAATTTCATTGGACAATTGTTACCCTTCTACACCTTGAAGATACTGTGTCACTATTTCTGGGTTTTACTGTTGCTATTAGGATGTCAAGTGCCAATTGAGTTGTCCTTTTGTGTGCAGTCTATCTCTTCTCTCTGGCTGCTTTTAACATCTTGTTTCTAGTGTTCTGCAGTTTAGATGTAGTTTTCTTTTTAATTATCCTGATTGGGCTCCACTGGGATTCCTGGATCTTCTGACTGGCATCTTTCATCCATTCTGAAAGACTCTCAGCTCTTCCTTATGGTAATGTTGCCTTTCTTTTTTTTTCTTTCTTTTACTTCAATTAGACATAAATTAAATCATTCTGTTCTTTTTTTTTTTTTTTGTCTTTTACTATATCTTTGTCTCTCTGGGCTATAATTCCAACAACTTTTTTTCTTTCTTTTAATTTACAAATTCTCCCTTTAGAAATGTCTAATCTATTGTTCAATCTGTTCACTGACTTTCTAGTTACAATTATTATAGCTTTCATTTCTGGAAGTATTATTTGTGTTTTTAAAAATATGCCTATACACATTTAGGAGACTCTTGCTTTTTTACCTTTTCAAATTCCTCTTTTATTTCTTTATACATATTAAACATTACCATTTTATAATTCTACCATTCACGGTTTTAGTTGGTTTTATTGTGTAATTTGACATTTTTGTGGCTTTTCATGTATTTAGTGATTTGGGGTTGTGAGCTCCTGTTCCTTGGAATGTTATCTATGGGAATTCATAGTTTGGATTTAAAATGTACTCTTCCAGAAAGAATTTGTATTGGCTTCTGCTTGGGATTTGGGACCTGCCATCATGGAATCTTTTAAATGAAAATTTCAGCTACAGTTGCTTTGAACCAGAAATTGAGTGTTAAGTTCTGGACTTAAACCTGAGCATGGGCTTTTGGTTAGAGATTCTCAGGGAAAGACTTTTTTTTTTTTTCCCCCCCTCAGATTTTTTTTCTTTTATTCATCCAGAGCCAAGGCTGACAGATACTTATTTTACCCATCTCCCTATGCAAGGCAGCTTTCCCCCTCTAGTTTAGTTTCCTAATTCATTCTATAACATTTCCACTCTTCCTTTCTTTCTCTCTCTTCTCTTCTCTTCTCTTCTCTCTTCTCTCTCTCTCCCTTTATACTGGGGATTTACCCAGAGGCCTTCTAACACTGAACCACACTCCTGTCCTTTTAATTTTATTTGGAGACAGGGTCTCACCAAGTTGGCCAGGCTAACCTCTAATTTAGGACCTTCCCACCTCAGCCTCCCAAGCTGCTGGGATTATAGGTGTGGAGCTACCACTTCTTGCTCTCTTTAATTTTTAAAAAGATGTGTCTTCAGGGTGCTGGGAGTGTAGCTCAGTGGTAGAGTGCTTGCCTAGCATGTATGAGGCCCTGGTTTCTATTCCTGATACTGGGGGGAAAACAAAAAGATATACTTGAAGTAGAAAATTGGAAGGCAAACATGCTTTTCCTAATGACATATTTTCTTAATTTGGTAATTATTATTTTCACAATATATGGCCATAATTTGGATTGGATTAGCCCTTCATTGGTTATTACAGCAGTATCTCCCATAATATGCTTCTCCATTCCTCAAACTTCAGAGCAAGTGTTTCAATTACTTTAGTTGATTCTTTTGGTTTCTACCTTTTACACTCTGCTTTGATAAATATGCTTATATTGCTTCTTTGATTTATTATTTTCAGGTATTATCTATTTGTCTTCCCACTAGGAGACAAGAGAGTTTCTCTTTTCTTCAGCACCCTCCCCTATTCCAGGCATGCTTGCTATTCTCCCATACCCCCAATTTTGAGTGAATTAATAGTCAGAGTTTATGTTACCATGATTTATGTAACTGCTGGTTGCAGCTGAGCCATGTAGTATACAATGATTCATTTTCCTTTTCAATATAATAATTTGCTTTCCCTGGAGTTAATTATTTTGTTTTTTCATTTGCTTGATTTTATAGGTACATGCTGCTAATTCAGTCTCAACTCTCTAGCTGTTGTGTAAATGTCCTCTCACTAGGTATTTAGACATTCCAACTTCATCAGGTGCCTTCTTACCTGCCCAGTCTTGACTGAGTGCTTGCCAGTTCTGTGGTAGAGCTACTACATGGGGCTTTTGTCCACCATCATTTTGGGGGTTTCTTTTTGCCTCTTTCAAATTCAAATGTCCTGATTCTTGAATCCTATGTCTTTCTTGTTTTACTTCCTCACTTTTTTTTCCCTGGTACAGAGCACCCATTAGTAGCTTCCTGAGACCCATGAACATCTGAAAATGTCTTAATTCCACCCTCTCCCTTGATTGATTGCTTGGCTGGTATGAAGGGTAATATGGATTGTCAACTTGATTGGATTAAGACACTTTTGAGTATGTTGATGAGAGTGTTTCCAGAAATTATTGAAATGTGGGACAGCAAACTAAGGAGGGCAGACCAACCCCAAATAAGGACTGTACAGCCCAATGGGACAGGAGGGCAGAGAAAAAGGGAAATCAACTTGGACACAGGCACCATTTTCTCTCTCTCGGAGGGTGCTTGGACTGACCAGTAACTCGCCAGGGCATTCCCAGGCCTCAGGTCCTAGACTGGGGCTGCATCATTGGTCCTTCTTCTGAGGCTCTAGCTTCTTGGACTGAACAGCTACTGGCTTATCCAGTTCTTTAGTGTGTAGACAGCCATTATAGAACTCCACGGTTTCTGACCGTGTAAGCCAATCTAATAAATCCCCTTTTATAAGTCAGTCAGTCAGTCTGTCTGTCTGTCTGTCTATCTATCTATCTATCTGATCTTCTATCTATCTATCTATCTAATCTAATCTAATCTAATCTATCTAATCTCCTGTGTTTCTGTTCCTTTGCAGACCCTGACTAATACAAATGGGTATAGAATTCTGCACTGGAAATCATTTTCCTTTGGAAGATTAAAAGCCCTGGTTCATGTCTTCTGGCTTCCAGCTAGCTTCTAACTTCTAGCTATTGCTGAGAAGTCCAATGCAATTGAGATTTGTTATTATTGTTTGATAGTTTTAGATCCTCTAATACCAAAGGCTAAATGAAGAAGCCATTTTTTTTCCACTGTGATACATGGATGATTAAAAAATTTTAAAAATTATATGCTGTATAATTTTCATATATGCTCAAGTTTGGATCAGGAATGTCCCTCAAAGGCCCCTGTGTTGAAGTCTTGGTCTTTGACCTGTGGTGCTATTGGGAGGTGGTGGAAACACTGGGAGATGGGCCCTTGTGGGAGAAAGGTAGGTTATTGGGGGCATGTTCGTAAAGGAGAAAATGGGACCTTGGCACCTTCCTTTCCCTCTGCTTCCTAGCTGCCATGGGGGTAAACAGGCCTCTGCTACCATGTACGTCCACTCATGGCATACTGTGTCACCACAGGTTCAAAGCAACAGGGCCAAATGACCATAGGCTGAAACCTGTGGAACTATGAATCAAAAGAAACCTTTTCTCCTTTAAGTTGATTATCTCAGGTGTTTTGTCATAGTGGTAGGAAGCTGACCAACATAACAAAAAATTTACCATCTTAAATATACAGTTCTGTAGCTTTCAGTACATTCACACTGTTGTACAATTACCACCCAAATCTCCATCCATCTTCATATAAGCCAACTAAAACTTTGTACACATTAAACACTAACTCCCCATTATTCTTTATTCCCCAGTCCCTAGAAACCATCATTCTACTTTTCTTTTCTTTTTTTTTGGTACTGGGGATTGAACTCAGGGGCACTCGACCACTGAGCCATATCCCCAGCCAGCCCTATTTTGTATTTTATGTAGAGAACAGGGTTCTCACTGAGTTGCTTAGGGCCTCACTAAGTTGCTGAGGCTGGCTCTGAACTCATGATCCTCCTGCTTCTGCCTCCCGAGCTGCTGGGATTACAGATGTACACTACTGTGCTCGGCTTCATTCTACTTTTATGTCTATAAATTTGACTATTCCAGGAACATAATTTAAATGGAATTATGTATGCACTGTTTGTCCTTCTGTGACTTGATTATTTTACTTAGCGGAATGTCCTCAAGGTTTATCCTGGTTGTAACATGTGTCAAAATAAATGTGCTTGCCAGGCACAGTGGTGCACGCCTGTAATCCCTGCAGTTCATGAGGTTGAGACAGGAGGATTGCGAGTTCAGAGCCAGTCTCAGCAATAGCGAGATGCTAAGCAACTCAGTGAGACCCTGTCTCTAAATAAAACATAAAATAGAGCTGGGGATGTGGCTCAGGGGTTGAGTGCCCCTGAGTTCAATCCCCAGTACTAAATCATCATCACCATCATCATCATCATCATCATCATCCCTGGTACCAAAAATAAATAAATAAATAAAATGTGCTCAAGATGACATCAGTTCCATTTGTCTTAAGTCCTGGTGTTGTGTGTATGACAAGCAGCAGCCAGTTGTGATGACAGATGATAGAGCCAAATAACTATCAAATTTGTTGATATTTTCCCATTTATAAACCATCCTTAAAGAAAATCATATATGGGTCACACCATTCTCACATAGTCCAGGAGACCGACCATGCCACCTAGATTCATGTTTTCACCAATAAAGAACTGGAAGTTTTTAAAATTAGCAAGGATGTGCTTGATTTGTTCTGTAGCTCCTGTCTGAAAAGGTTTTACTCTCTGGTGATCTCTGTTCTATAAGTTTGCCTTTGATTGATTTCATCTAATCTTTGATGTATTTCTTGTATGTTTCTTTTGTGAAGCTGGTTTCCTGCAAATGGTGGTTCATGACAATATCAACACCAGTGATTACCGTGCTTTCCATACCTTTGCCCTTGGGTCTTTCAGCTGAGGCATTTCCACCAATCAGCGAGTCATCAATGTTACCCTCTGTCCTACTGACCATCTTGCCCTCCAGCTCCAGGAACAGCCTGTCCAAGACCTCCTGGATCTTGTAAATGTCGGAGAACATCTCATAATGGCTGATGAGGTCCAGGTAGATAATCATGATGGCGACTGGAGGGCAGCACTAGCTTAGCAGGAGCCTGGAGATCAGAGCTGAGGGCCGGGGATGGTGGGGGTGGAGGGGCAGGGTGGGGGTGGTGGGGGCGTGCAGGGGGAAGAGCTGGCGGAAAAAGTGGATTTTTCTGTTTCTGCAAAAAAAGTCATTGAAATTTTGATAGGGATGGCCTTGAGTCTGTAGATCACTTTGGGTAGTATTGACATCTTTAACAACATTAAGTCTTCTAGTCCATGAACATGGAAAATCTTTTCATTTATTGGTGCCTTCTTTCATTTCTTTCAGCAATGTTTTGTAGTTTTAAGTCTTTTGACTCCTTAAGTTTATTCCTTAGGGTTTTTTGTTTTGTTTTGATACTAGGAATTTAATCCAGAGGTGCTTAACCACTGAGCCATATCCCCAATCCTTTTTATTTTTTGAGACAGGGTCTCACTAAATTGCTTAAGGCCTTGCTAAGTTGCTGAGGCTCCTCTTGAACTTGCTAGCCTCTTTCCTCAGCCTCCCAAGTTGCTAGAATTAAAGGCATGTGCCACCATACCCAGCAATGGAATTGATTCCTTAATTTCCAGCTTGTTCACTATTAGTATATAAAGAATACAATTGCTTTTGTACATTGATTTTGTATCCTATAATTAGGATTTAAAAATTGTTTTTTGTTTGTAGATGGATTCAATACCTTTATTTTATTTATTTACTTTTATGTGGTGCTGAGGCTCAAATCCAGTGCCTCATACATGCTAGGCAAGCGCTCTATCACTGAGCCACAACCACATCCCTGTAATTCGGATTTTTGATTCTCTATATGCAATCTCTCTCTATCCCGCCCTTGGAAGTTTGGAGGAGTTTTTTCTTTGTACTTTTGCGATTTGAGATTTCATGATCATAGACTTGATGTGGGTACTTGTAGCCATTATATTGGATACTAGGTAGATCTAAGAGTTCTTAGATTTTTTTTTTCTCCTGTTTTCAGCCCTATCTTCATCTGTACTTCCAGAGATATCTGCTACTGATAATTCCTGAGACTTCTGAGGGTTTTGTGGTTTATATTAGGTTCTCCTGTCCTCCCCTCCCCCATGTTTACCATTTCTGGTTTAGGATTTAGGCTTCTTGGGTTTATTTAATCAGTTCCCAGCTCTCAAAATTTTGTCTCTTACTCCTTTTGTGTTCTCCTTTTTTCTTATGGTTTATTTATGCCATTTTAGTTTATTTTAAAGTAGCCATCTTTAGTAACTGAAAAGCAGGTGTGTCTTTTAGATCTGTTAGTTGATTGTCATGTGTATGAAAATTCAATATAAATGTTTAAATTTAACATAAACTTTTATATTATATTATTTAATATAATTATATTATTTAATATAATTATTATTAATATAATTATATATTATTATATTAAATAAGAGAAATTTAACAATTTCTCTTACTCAGATAAAGAATTCTTAAATACCAACTGAACTGGCCAATTTCCTTCCTTTTTTTTTTCTTTTTTGTAGTTGTAGATGGACATAATGACT
The DNA here is from genome assembly GCF_047511675.1 of Marmota flaviventris. Lineage (NCBI taxonomy): Eukaryota > Metazoa > Chordata > Mammalia > Rodentia > Sciuridae > Marmota > Marmota flaviventris. The sequence continues at coordinate 33,116,872 of NC_092507.1, read as the reverse complement.
TTATTTTATTAATTTATTTTTTTCTGTGGTGCTGAGGGTTGAACCCAGTGCCTCATGCATGCTAGGCAAGTGCTCTACCACTAAACTATAGCCCCAGCCCCCCAATTTCTTATATAACTTGAGAATGTATATTTTGAGCTGACTTGTCTTGGTGGGCCATGTTCAAAATCAGAGGTCAGACGTAGGCATTCCATGATCATGGTGCACAATTGACACAAATGAATGCTGCTTGAGTAAAACCTTTCAGCTACTTCCCCCCAGTGATAATATTGTGAATACCTACCATACATGAGACAACTGACATTTTCCCTAATCCATAGCCATGGGATGTTTCAGTTTATCCAGGTCTCTAAATTTTATTCCTGAACACAAACCAGCACAAATGAAATACTTGAACTATACTGGATTACTTTTCATAGATAAACCTTACACCTTTGGATGTATCCATTGTCTTTATGTAGATACCTAAAGAATGTTTCTTTATTGCCTGAAATGTCTATAAGTTTTTCCATCTACTGTTATGCAGCATTCCGTTCAAAAAGATCCATGTGGTAAATTTCTCATAGAATTTGGTGTCAGGCAAAGGCTTGTTTCTCCAGGAAAAAAACTTCCTTTTGCCATACAAGGAGAACTATTTAAATAATAATATTTTCTTATTTCCCCTTTTATCTTGGCTATTAGTAATTCAGAGGCATCTGGAGTTATAACTAATTCATCGATTATTTCTTTTGTAATCATTTCTCTCCCCCTTTAATAGTTTCTCATCTTTTGGTCTTCATTTTAATTGTACAGATCCACAATCCCTTGACCACAATTCTAAAATGCAGAAAGATTTAAAAAAGGAATGCTTTTTTAAATTCATGAAGCTTAGGGTGAATATTCATATATCACTACAGAATACTAAAACATTTAATTTTTAGGGCACTACCCTGCACCCCTTTAACGACATTACATAATATATAGTATGCTCTCTCTAAAGCCTGAAAGATTCTCAATTCCAAATTGTAGCTAACTTGGGATTTCAGACAAGAGATGTGGAAATGTGAATGTTTGAATGTAGGGTGATCCTCACATATCTTTTGGAGTGCAAGCATGTGGCTTTGAGAAGTTCTCAGAGGGCCATAGTGGATGTGACCTAATACAAGAGGAAGCTAAAGAGAGACCTGCTTGTGGTTGCCATTGGTCCCTTCATCCCAATGCCCATCTCCCTAGTCACTGATGACATTACCTGTCTCTTGATCTTCTTGTGTTCGGATTTTTTTGGACAGTTTCAGAGCAGCTTCAAGGTCATAAACTTGAGAGCGGGTGAACTTCAGTTCCCTACGGAGTTCATTAATTTCCTTGATTAAGGAAACATTTTCCTTTAGAAAAGAAGGAACAAGAGTGAATATGTATGAATGAGTGACTGTTGGACACAAGGCATGGGATTGAAGGGGTGGGAATGGACAGTGTTGGTCTGGACCCAGGTTAACTCTCTGGATCTCCCTTGGGGTGTGAGTATATTTGGCTTTCTCATTGTTCAGCCTCTCAAGGTAATAGCTAACTTACTTTCTTTCAGGTGAGCTCAGCACGATTCCCATCCACCTGAGCTCTTTTGAACAGCATCAATGTTTTCCTAAGTACTTTTTATACAACTTTAATGTATTTAAGCATCATAATAACCCTATGGCTAGATTCTATTACAATCATACTTTTTTTGGGGGGGTGCAGAGATTGGACCCAGGGTATCACACACACTAAGCATACTATGTCCAGCCCCTATGATCACAATTTTATAGAAGAGGAACCTCAGGCACAGAGGTTGTGTAACTTAGCAAGTGACTGAGTAAGAATTCTAAGCCTAGTGGTCTGGTTCCAGAGCTCTTAAATACTGAGCTATCCTTTATTCATTTTTTCCCATTCATTTGTTGAACCTACATTTATGGGGCATCTGCTATGTCCCTCAGAATGCAGACTTCAGAAATAAAGCATGATCCCTGTCCTCAACATCATTCTATTTAGTAACACAGAAAAATAATCCGATAATTAACATCAACTGTATCCATTGGAAATTCACTTCTCTTTTTTGTGTGTTTGACAAATATCCATCCATCCCGCTCCCCGCATCCACTTATCCATCCATCTCCATCCAATACCTTATACTGAATACCCATCATGCACCAGCCACTGTGATGATCCTGGCATTTTCAAAGTGAGACCTGGCCTCTGCTCTTGGTGGGGCATATGGGCCCATTTTAGCATGGAGCCACCTTGCTAAGGTGGAGGATAGGTCACAGAGGAAAGGCACTTAGTCAAGCCTGAATGGCGAATGGATTGCTAGGAACTGACCCCTGAGCTGAGGCTTAAAGGAGGTTCTCAAGAGAGGGTAAAGGGTGTCCCAGAGAACTGGAATAATAGGAGTCAGGACAGAGAAGTGTGAAACGGTTGACATAGGGGGATGGTAGCAGTTCTGTGTCACTATGAGATGGAAGAGGGGAGTAGAAGAGAGCATGAATGAAATTTACTACAGGCCAGCTGCTGGGGTGCTGTGTGCTGGGACCAGATAGTCTCTTCTCCTTTTCCCACACCTCAAGCTTCTACCTTCCATTTCATATTTAGCATAGGGGCCCCAGGTGGCACTAACGAGGAGGCCCCACGGGTCTCCTGCTTTGTTCCTAGGGCCCCTGGCCTCAGAATTCAGTTTGCCTATCATAGAGCCCCACCTAGGACTGTGAATAAATCATCTGAGCATCTTGTTAAATGAAGCTGCTGATTTGGTGGGTCTTGGGTGGGGCCTGAGAGTCTGCATTTTTAACCAGCCTCCCAAGGGATGTTGCTGTGGCTTGTCTGCAGGCCACACTTTGACTAGCAAAGTCTTGCAGGTCAAATCTACATGAAATGGGCCTGCTCCAGGAAAGAACTTGGGGCACAGTCTTAGAAGTGGGGAGTATGGGTCAGGGCTGGGCAGATCTCAGGCACCCTTCTCACTGAGCTGTGCTAGATAAGCCCTTCTCTGCTAAGGGTATGTGCCCCTCAAGCCAGGAAAGAGCTGGGACTGCTGAAGATATCCCAGATTCCTTCCCTCCAGAGACTCTTCCTTTAAAAATAGATCTAGACTTTTAGAGGCTCAATATATCACTTACTTTCAGTTTTTCTCACTAAAAAAAGATTCCCTCACTCTTGGATGAAATGCCCAACCCTCACTGCCAAACCTGTTGTTCCCCAGGCCAGGCTTTGTGTCTATTTTTCTGTGTCAGCAGATTTTCTCCATGCAATGCTTTACCCTTCTAACCAATCCAGGCCTTGGTGATGAATTGCCTACATTTACTTTCCAGATGCTGCCCAGTGAAACTCTCTGATAGTCCCCTCCCCTGGAACTTCCCCATGCCAACTTTATATCATTGACATGATTGATTTAATATATATTTATTGCTAAAACCCTGGATCCTGCCCTTGCATGTAAGAAGTGCTCAAAAAATATTTGTGGGATGGATAAGCAAATCAATATGAATGCATTGCACACCAGGTTGAAATAAGAGAATATACTTACTAATAAAGAAATTAAGGGGTAAAGGTCAGGTAGAGGAGACTAGAATAGAAGAAGGTCTTAAAAAGAACCACAAGAAAGTCACCGGCAAACTTGCTCTCTTGGGAGCTCTCTCTAGGTTGGTTTTGCTTAGCTTCACTTCTGCTTCATCCAATAAAGTAATAATGGCAATCAGAATGAAGACTAGAAACTCAAAGTACCACTAAAAAAAAAATTTTTTTTTGTAGTTGTAGATGGATAGCATGCCTTTATTTTGTTTATTTTTATGTGGTGCTAAGGGTCGAACCCAGTGCCTCACATGTGCTAGGCGAGCACTCTGCCACAGAGCTGCAGTCTCAGCTCCTCAAGGTACCATTTTGAGCCCTCTCAGGTTACATCTGTAGTTATTTCCTTTTCTTGGTCATTTCCTTTTATCACAGAATCCTACTGATTTTGTGCTGGAGCTGCACCTTGTATTCACCTTGCTGTGATTATAACTGGCTCTTGGTCCCTCTCTCTCCTCTAGGACTGTTGTGGTCCCACGGGAGCCCTTGCCCTAGTTTCTCCCTTCCCCCTCTACCACCTACACCCTGTGACTGGGATTTCTGGCTCCGGGTATATTTTGGTATGATTGTTAATGATCCCACTGCCAGCCTTTGACACTTCCATGATCCTTCCTTGCCTAAATGGGCATCTCCAGGGCATGATTCCATCCTTATTAGAGTGTGATTGAGGCCCATGACTCAATGAAAACTGATTCTCTTGTTTTTTGACCCTTCCTTCCTTCCTTCATCCCAAAACCAAGTCATCTATTAACCAGTTGTTCTTGAAACTTGCTGTGCGCTCGTCAATGTGCTGAACAGGGAAGGTTCCTCTAGGCTCTAATGCAGAGAGATGCCATCAGAGTTAGAAGCAGGGGCCCAACCCAGTGTGAGGAAGGTTCTCAGGGGAGACTGAGGTTGGAGAAGAGTATTCCAGGCCTGGAGCCAATAGGGAGCAAGCAGAACAGAAACACTAAAAGCTTGCTATTAAGAATAAAAACAAGAGTAATCATAATTGCAAGGGTCAACTGAATTCTCACAACATATCAAACATTTTACATAATCACCTTATTTCATCCTTACAACTACCTTATAGAGTAGGCATTATAGGACTTGTTTTGGATGTAGAAATAATGCAGAGGATAAATGGTAGCTCCCAAGGGATGTTGCTATGGCTTGTCTGCAGGCCACATTTTGACTAGCAAAGTCTTGCAGGTCAAATCTACATGAAATGGGTTTGAAGATGCCTGTCTGCCTCCAAAGTGCCCTGTTCCTCCATGACTGCTGCCTTCAGACACTACTCCATCACCACTCATTTACCTCCATTCCAATATCTTGCATAGTGTGATGGCCAACGACATCCCCAATGAGTACAGGTTGGGTTCTTTATAAAATGTTTTCAAGGGTGGCCACTGTTCTGAGGAGTCCAAAGATCACACTCAGGTCAACTGTATGTACATTTGGTAGCTTTGTGAATTAAAAATTAACACACCAGGCTTCCGAGCCCTGTGTTCTGATAGCTCCCTGGTCAGGATAGCTTTTACAAACTCCTACAGTTCTCCAGACCCATCTAACTACTCAGCTGCAGGAAAAATCTGACCTGAGCCTGGGAAATGTGAGAGAGACTGACTTGGCTAGAGGATGCTAAGGTCCATATATATGGAGGTTTCTAAACAAAGGGACTATACCTAGCTAGGGTGACCAGAACTGCCATAGGCCTTTGGAACAGCCTGATGACTCTGGCTGTTCTTTCAGACACCCTTGATGGGCAGGGCAGGGAAAGAAATGTCTGTAGCACCACCTTCTGGCAGGCTCAGAGTCAACTATCTTTTGAAAAAAGCAAGCAACAGATGCATTCATTGCTCCAGTAACTTGGAAACCTGGCATCCGGTGGTGTCTTTCTGGAACCCACAGTCGATGGCATCTCCATCTGTCTAATTGCACAAAATGAACCACCTCAGACTCCTTTTCTGCTCTTCTTTTCACCTATATCCTGTGTTTAAGACATTTCTATTTGTCATTTCTGCTCTGAATTGCCTTCTGACATCATAATTTGCTCCTTTCTAAGGGGCAAATGCCCTCTCATTTACCTTTAACACAATAGCAATCTCCTAATGAGTTTCCCTGCCGCCTGACTCTTTCTCTACCTGACTATGGAGTACCTCCAGTCTGTCTACCATGCCAAAGGAGTCCATCTTTATGAAACAAAGATAACATCCCTGCCAGCTTAAGAAGTTTTTCAGGTCATGGATGTGCTCAGGATGAATCTCATGATCCTGGCATGGTGTGGAAGGCCCTTTTCAACCAGACTGTAGACTACCTACCATTTCAATGGGCCCTTTCTCTCTGCCCCCAACACTTTGCAACAAACTGAGGTCTGTGGACTCATGGAGTCTGCAACTACCTCTTCCCCCCAAGACCCTCTCCTTTCTTTTTCTCAGGTTATTCTCTCTTCCCCCACTTGGTCCCTGACTACCCTCTATCTACCCTGAGCTCAGCTCAAATGCCACCTTCCCTCAGAAATCTTCCATGAGTTTCCAAGGCATAATTGCACTTTGCTTCCCCCCCATTAGCCCACTGCACTGGGATATACTAAATGGAGAAGAGATTACTTGAACCTGGTCCAAGTTTCCTGGGAGGAGCTTCTTGAGGGTAGGGACACCCTCACATTCATCTTGGAATCTTCCATGGCTGACACAAACCTTGCTGTATACGAGGCTCTCAGATGTGAACTGAATGAATGTGTGTCCTAGATGTTTGTATTCCATAGCAACTCTAATTTCCATATCTGCAAGTATGCTGAGAATGCAGCAGGGAGGCCCCGAGCTCCTATCTGAATATACAAATGAGAAAGTGGCCTCATTTTTTGTTATTTTCTAATGAGTAGCTCTCAGATGCCATGTCCATCCCAGCTTTCCTCAGCCTTTTGGATTGAGGTGCCAGGGACCCAGCAGCTGCAGACACAGTTTCAGCAGGCTCCTGACAAACTCTTGCCAAAGGAGCAGGAGCACTTGACCACCAGCTGGGGGTCTGGAATCAGTTGTGCTGTCCCTTCACCCACCCCCAGAAGCAGCTACCCTGGCCCTTGTTATGAGGGGTTTCTAGGCTCTCTCACTTGGTTTCTACCTTGGTTCCTATATGCAGTCTTTGTTAAGAAGAAGGGAAGGGAAATGACATTTTTTTTTTTTTGTCTTTGCTTTGCTTTCTTTTCTTTTTTTTTAATTGTTCAAAACATTACAAAGCTCTTGACATATCATATTTCATACATTAGATTCAAGTGGGTTATGAACTCCCATTTTTACCCCATGACATTTTTTTTGAACACTGATTCTGTCCCAGGCCAGTGCCTTGTACATTACAAAGGTTATCCTGTTCAGTCCTCATAGTAACCACGGAGGTTAGTGTTTTCCTCTCCATTTTATAGATAAGGAGGGCATCTCCTGGAGAAGTCAAGGAATTTACCCATGGTCTGCTGGCCAAAGAGTGGCAGAAGCAGCATAACTCAGATCTACACAGTGACAGTGCCCATTTGCCTTCCATATCCTGTCTGGGAACATGATTCCAAGCTGAGGTTTGCTTGTATAAACCCTGCCATCTGGCCTGGCCCTGGCCCAGTCCTCCTTCAATTTTAACATCAAATAAGGAAACAATTTTTAGCATCCAGAACAGCAGTTCGAAAGTTTTCCTTTAAAAAAAAACAAACCTTCCTAACTTTTTGCAAACAGAATCCTACACAGAGCCCCACTGTGATCAGCAAGGAGCCTCTCTGGTTGAGGGGGAATGAACTCTGAACCTGCCCACAGGGCCCCTTTCTTGTTCCCTGTTGTTATCTGAGTCAATTCTCTGGATCCACAGGACTGCAAAGCACCTAGGCTTACAATGCTGCTTGGGAAGACGCTCTTCTGGGGACTGGGCTTGTGGGAGGGGCTGGGCTGGATAGGAGCTCTGCTGTATCTCCTTTTCTCCCCATCCCCACCTTGGCTTGGGGGGAACAGGAAAGGAAAAGAGGACACGATGCCTGCCCTGTCAGCCTCGTGTGGACTCCTGCATCCTATGACCAGCCTGTGGTCTTCAGTTCCTTTCTTCTCCCCTTTTAGGACTGACATTTGCTTTGGACATCTTGCTTGGCATAGAGAAAGGGACCCAGTCTTCAGAGGACCTCTCCGGCCTGTGTGCCAGTACAGGCAGGGCACTTGAGAGTTCAGCTATGACACCTGCTGACAAATATTCCTCTGTCATTCTGGTCCCACTGCCCAGTTTGCTGCATTCCAGGGCCCAGGAATCTCTCAGTGCTCTGGGCACTTAAGGCCCCTTGCAATGGCTCTGTGTGGGGCTGTTGGTGCCAAGGGTCCTGCCTACTGGATCTACTCCCCTTTCTGGGCCTCTGACTGCTTTTGTGGCCCAGAGTTGAGTGATGGTTTGATGGAGGAGGTGGGGCTGGTTGTAAAATGACCTGAGACCAGCCATGCCTGGGTCTGGCCTGAGTTGCAATGTGCTCTGCCTAGCTATGTGTGCACTACCCAACTTAGGCTCTAGTTTCAATCCAATGCAACCTGTTCCCATTCCAGCATTTTAATTAGGCTATTAAAGAAATGTAAATATAAGAAGGTATGTGTTTTATAAATGTGATTCTGATGTTCTCTTTTGATATTAATTCACCTTAATTGCCTCAGATGATACTGATATCAAACAGAAATCTGGCAGGAGCCTCCTGACCAGCAGTCCTGACAACATGCTTAAATGAGGTGGCAGTATTGGGGCCAGGCTCTCTGAGCAGCCCTGTGAAGGATCCTGGAGGTTGGGTGTGGAGAATTTATTAAGTCAGAGTGGGGCCAGCTCAGGTGGATGTGGTTTGCTCTGGACCAAGAGATAAGGGTAGAGACCTGCGGCATCAGCAAAGTGAGAAGAGGCAGGTGAGACAGGCGTGTCCTAGCAGGAGTGAGCATCAGAATAAAAAGCAGCAAAACAAAATAAGACAAAACAAGAGTTGGAAACGGAGGAGAGAAGATGGAGAGAGTGACTTAGGAGAGCTAAAATACTGTGGATGAAGGTCCTGAGGGACAGGATGGTGAGAGGAGTGAGTCAGGACACAGGTGTGCTTTGGATAGAGATGGGGCAGGAAGAGGAACAGGGATGCTGGTGACCAACGGGGCACAGAGATGCCTAGGAAGGCTCCTTGGGTGGGCTCTTGGCCATGGTCACAGTCAGGGCAAGTTCTGAGAGGACAGAGGACAGCAGCCAAAAGAGAGCTGTAGGGAAAGCTAGTGGGTCCTCTGGATGCCTGGGGAGCCCCGAGGATGGTGGTCTCGGAGGGACTCATCTCGACAGCTTGGCCTCCTGGTGGGGGCAAGGGTGTGTACCTGCATGATGCGGACGTAGTCAGTGCGGTGCAGCTCGCTCTCCTTGAGCACCTTCTTCTTGATCGTGGCCAGGTTCCTCTCCAGGTGCTCCCGCTGGCGGGCGTACTCCTGCTGCAGGTCTGTGTTCAGCCCTGCCATCTCCACCTGATGGAGCCCAGGGGGTTCTCAGCAAGGAAGGGAGGCTGCAGAGCACAAGGCAGGGCAGGGCTGCAGGGGAGGCTGCTTACCATGTCTGCCCGCTGCACGTACTTCTCAAACAGACCTCGGACCTTCTCCTTCAGCAGCGGGGGCTCCTGGATATATGCCACACAGTTGTGAAGGTCTGTCTTAAACCATTTGACCACTGCTTCCAAGTCCCGCTCCTGCAATTAAAGACATTTACTTTGGGCACAGCGGGCCACACTCCATGTAGAAGGGCAGGGGCTGCAGACGGAGGCAATGGCACAGAAAGGGACAAGAGACATCTCTTCTGGGACTTACAGCTGACTGCCAGGGGACGTACTAGGCATGGAGACCTACAGGGCCTAGTGGCAGCACTGAAACTTTTGTGCACCTGCCTTGGTCAGGCATCTGAACAGCTTACAAGACCTGGTGCTTGATCCTTGAGAGACCATACACAAGGCTTCTTTTATTGGCTCTGGAATCCTTTCAGGACCATGGGGCTTCAAAGATGAAAGGAGGCTCATGTGTCTACTCATATTCCTCTAGAGCCAAGATAGATGGTAACATCACTCTCTGGCAGATCCCTGGCCAGGGCTTGTGCAGCTCCCCTTATGAGCTCGTCTAGTGCTTACCCCTCCTGACAGTTAGGAGATGTGGAAGGGTATGGAGATAACCCCACAGAACTGGGCTGCTTCATCAGCCTATTTGGACTAGTTCCCCCTCTTTAATCATGTTTCTCTGATACATGTTTTCCCTGACCCTGACCTAGAAAGGGTCTTTCCTTTCTTTTCACTCTTCTAGCTCTTTATCTATATTCCATAATTTTCTACCTTGCATTACAATAGGCCCATGCCACAAGTCACCCATTAGCCTCTCCAGCCTGTGAAGGGCAGAATATGAACCAGCTCATATTTGTAGCCCAGCAGCTTCTAGTAAATGTTTGATGTGGAGTAAATGCTTGAGGTGGAGGATGGAAATTCAATCTGATTCAGCAAATGTTACCAGGTGGCTAGTGCTGGGGGTGAAGGTTCAACTATGTCCTGGCCCAGGACCAGAAGACCTTTCTCAGACTGGCTCAGGATGCACTAACGGCTATGGATGCTGGATGAATTTCTTAACCTCCTAATTATTTGGACTGATTATCCTTATTTATAACATAAAGAGACTGGTGTGGATCTCTGAGGTTCTCCTAGCTTCAGCAATCTTTTTGTCATAAAAACCCTTAAATACTGACCACAAATGCCCTGAGAATATTCTTCTCCAGGCCAAACAAGGCAAAAGCTAAGAATGTTCCTCCAGTACTGTCTTCCTACCCCTGATCACTGTTTTGTAGTCTCAGATGAATTCTGAAATCAGGCAGCACTGTGGGCAAATAAAGAACTTAAAATGGGAAAAGTGTTTTAGCAATGGGCAGGCTGTCCCTGAGAAGCCAGCTGCCCACTGCAGGCAGGTGCCAGATTCCAAGTGCAATCGTGCCAGACTCTGAAAATCTTCACACCTTCTGTTTCTCTTTGCGCATCTCTTGATCGGTGGCTCTTAGTTTCTGCCACAGCTCTGTGATGTTCAGTTCCAGTTGCGTGTTCTGTTTATGAAAACGCTCCAGCTCGGCTTCCATCTATAGAGAACAAGGGGAAAGTGCGCCAAGAAAAAGAAGGTGAGAGCTCGCAAATATATTTGAGAACTGAAGTCTTCCAGTGTATATGTGCCCCAAGATCAGGGTATTATTTTTCAGTTTCCACCTGTATCCTCTGGAACGAAGCCTTTCTTCTTACTCCCCGCCATCCTAAAAGCCCCCACCTCCTTGGCTGATGTGGCAATTCAGGGCCATGGATTTCTATGTCATGATGGGAAGTTTCCCACTTGGCCACCTTCTCTTTCCTTAACTGCTGATCCCTTTCTCAAATTCCTTCTAACTCCATGACTCTCAAGTACCGAAGTCTCAACTGTAACATGAGGCAGGTTCTCCAGGGAAGCATCCTCTTTGCTGCTTGGTGTGGTTGTATGAGTGAACCTCACCCTCAGGGGCCGCAGTCATTCTAAAGCAGAAAGCTTAGTCTAAAGCAGAGTTTGAGGGACCAGCATGGCTCAGAGGTATACCCAACCTAAGGCATAAAACTGGAAAGAGCAGGTTAAGTCAAAACCTCTGTCTCATCATTCTATTGAAAAGGTCTTAAAAAGTATAACTGAGGGGTATCCCATCTTCAAAGGAAGATCAAGAAACCACTAGGGAGCTTCTGGAAGATTTTCTGTTCATTGGTTTATTTTATTAACTAAAGATGTGTCAATGAGGGCTGGGTTATGGCTCAGCGGTAGAGCGCTGTCTAGCATGTGTGAGGCTCTGGGTTCGATCCTCAGCACCAAATAAAAATAAATAAAGATATTGTGTCTAACTACACCTAAAAAAATAAATATTAAAAAAAGATGTGTGAATGATAACTGAAACTTCCCATTAGGATGAGATGGGCTGTGTGTGAGCTTGCAATGAACTGAATTCCTGCCAAAGCAAAAGGTGATACTTGATTTGCGCCCGAAATTTGGTGGACACTAGGATTCCTGTTACTAGGGACGCTCAGTGGCAGGGAATGCTACAGCTCATTGGATATTTTTCATGGCTGGGTGGAGTAGCCTCCAAATCTATCCCAGGCCCTTTGCTCAGATTCAAGGCTCTTGTCTCTGTGGGCTACCAGAGGCCCCACTGAGTCACATCCATGTTCTAGACATAAAAAGGGATGCTTTTAGAATTATATTTTCTTTGTTACTGGGAACATTGTATTTTGACAGAATAGCCCTTTGACACAATAACCTGGCATAAAGGTGGCACTCAATACATACCTGAGTGAATGGATGGCAGTGTGAAGGACAAAGGGAGCCATATGGGTGGTGCAAGGAGAGGGTGAAATGACCTGCCTCCAGAAGAGGAGTGATAAGCAGGGAGTGTTAGCAAAGCTATGCAGAGCCACCTTGCACAGGATGCACACCAAGGGTTGTTTCGGCACAGCTAGAGAAAGAATGTGCCCATTAGAAAGGTCCACCTAGCTGCTGTGGGCTTAGGGACGTAGAACTGATTAAGAGGGAGTCTTGTCTTCCGGAAGCCTTAGGACCAGAGGGATAGGAGAAGTAAGTGGGAAGTGAGGGTGGAATGGGAGAAACAGAGAAGGTGAGCAGGTGGCCCCCAGAAAAGGGATGCTTCAGCTGGCTGTCGTAGGAACAGTAAATATTAGAGAACGAAAGGGAAGAGAGAATTGCAGGCAGAGAGCAGCCTACACACAGGGGACCAGAGGCGTGGCAGCCTGGTGTATCTTTACCAGTGGTTCCAGGTGGCTGCAGGAGGGGGCAGCAGGAGAAGGGGAGGAGAAGGGAGCTGGGAAGGTCACCTGAGCTGGGTCACGAAGGACCCAAAGGTAGAGGATCAAATGTTGAGAAGTTCGGCTTTTATCTTGAAAGCTCTGGGGGCTGCCAAGGTTTTGCCAAGAGTGGCATGAGCTGCCTGATTTCTTAGAGGCCCTCATGCAGAGGTTCCAGTGAAAAGAGCAAAACTGGGTCCAGGGATACCAGCCAGGAGGCTGCTGCTGGGGCCCAGGCGAGAGATGATAGTGTCCTTGACCAGGCGAAATGTAAGAGAGAAAGGGGTTTCTCCAATTTGCAGGGCTACCAAAAGTCATACCTGAGTGCCTATCGTCAACTGTGCCTCTCTACAATCTTAAGTCAGTAATGACAAGTTGAGTTAGAGTGGAAGAGAAATAACAGGACAACATTTTAAAAATCTCTGCTCTTTTTTTCCCCTAAGGCAAACCCTCAAATTACTATTTTATAGAAAAAATTATGAAATACGTAAAATTTGAGTATTTGTCTAGACTGCCAGAAGGCTAGCTTAGTAGTTGGAAGAAGCATCCTTTTCCTAGCTCGGCTTCCATCTATAGAGAACAGGACTCCATCTATGTTCCCATGTTATTCATCACACTCAGTAATTCTCAATGCAATGGGGGAGGGAGAGGGTGCATCCCCACTTCCTGCTCCTACAGGATATTTGGCAATGTCTGGAGACATTTTGGGTTGTAATACCCTGGGCAGGGGATACAACTACCTCCAGTGGGGAGAGACTAGGGATGCTGCCAAATGCCCTACAATGCAGAGAACAGCCCCCACAACAGGTAATCAATAGGTTGATGTTGAGAAACCCTGTACTAGATGAATAAATCAATAATTGGAAATTCAAACAACAAGGTTCCAGAAACCTTTCCCCTAGGAAGGAGAGAGGGACCTGGAGTTGACAGTGAAAAGCTGGAAAAGTGTAAATGAGGGATGGTACCTGAACCAAGGAAGGCTATATGTTCTTTCAGAGGTCTCAGCCATACACATGAGCCAAGGGTTGAGGCCTCCTTCCTACAGAAGAGGAACTTCACAGGAGATCTGCAGTGGGTGGGCAGAATAAGTCTGATCCCCAGAGGAAAATTCCAAGGTCAGAGGCCCCTGGAAGGAACCAGACCCAGATATCAGCTCTGGTGGCATCTGGCATGGGGTGGAGGTAGGAGGGACCTTGTTAAAATCATTCTCAAGACACAAGCATATACCCTGCTGAGTATCAGTGCCATGCTTGGCCCCTGTTACTGCTTGGGAAAGTAATAATCCCCCATGTATGTTGGGGTGGAAGGTTAGCTGAGCTTTAGCAAACTGTGATCTTAAATCCAGGTGACAAATGTCAAATGAGGAAAGAAAATTAGGACAGTGATTTTCAGGGTTCTGTGGCATACTGACCTTCCAGGAGAAAGGGGGCTCCAATCTTTCTCTTCTTGGGATGCTGCTAGAGTCTGAATATATGTGTTCTTCCAGAATTTATATGTTGAAACCTAACCCCCAAGGTAATGGTATTAAGTGATGGGGCCTTTGGCAGTTGATTAGGTCACAAGGGTTTTTGATTCTCTTAATGGAATCGGTGCCCTTATAGAAGAGGCCTGAGGGAGCCTGTCAGCCATCCCCCTTTGCCCTTCTGCTTGAGGGCACAGAGCAGTTGGAACTATGAGATGTAGGCCCTTCCAGATATGGAATCTGCTGGCCCCTTGATCTTGAACTTCTCAGCCTTTACAACTGTGAGCAATTAATTTCTGTTGTTTGTAAGTTACCTGGTCCAAAGTGTTTTATTACTAAAAGGAGTAATCAGTTGCCATTTTGGGGCCCTGAAGTCATTCCAGAATGGTAGGAGGCCCTGAGAAGGCAGCTCTGTAGTCAGGTGAGTTCAGAGAGAACAGCCTACAGCTGCTAGGGACAAAGTCACTGCCACAGTCTCTAGATTCCTTTGTGCCCCCATCCTTGGACCAATCCCCACCTAGTTTCTTTACTGAACCTCCTAGAGAAAAGGAGTCTTTTCACTGGACTGACCAGCACCTGATTCTAGCAGGGTCATTAGTGGTGACATACTTGTACCTATTATCCTTACTTAGCACAACCAACTAGAAGATGGAGGGGGAAGCAGGATCCTATTTTGTCTAGAGTGGTCAGAGAAGGTTCCCTTGAAGAGGTGACATACAAGCTGAGACCTGAAAGATGCAAAGAAGCCAATCATGTGACAATTTGGGGGAAGAGCCTTCCAGGCAGAGGGAACAGCCCTGCAGAGATCTCAGGATGGAAAAAGCTTGGCTTGTTGTAGGATCTGTCAGAAAACTGGTGAATGGAACAGGAAACAGAAGCTTGAGATGAGACTGGAGAGCTAGGGAGACGCCAGGTGGTGCAGGGCTTGTGGGACTTTGGATGTTATATTCAGTGTGGGATAGGACACCATTCATTAGGGCACTTTTGCTCTGACCACTCCCTGGAGACCAGGCTGAAGCCTGGAGTAGAGACCAGATAAGAAATGGTGGAGGCTTGGGTGAGGATAATAGCAGCAGGGAGGAACAATGGATTTGAAATATCTTTTGAAAATTGATTAGATAGATGTTAGTGATGGTTTGGATATAGGCTTAAGAGAAGGGATGAATCAAGAAAGACTTCTAAATTTCTACTTTAAGTAACTGGGTAGATCACAGTACCATTTTCTTTTCTTTGTGCATGTGAGATAAGCACTCTACCAAGTGAGCTATATCCCCAGCACCTCCACTGTACCATTTTCTGAGAAAAAAAAGAAACTGGAGAAAGGGTGAGGTTTTAAAATCAAGAATTTGGAGAGGAAAATGGAAGAAAAATAAAGAATTCAATTTTAGATCAACCACAGACCTCACCGTTAGCTACTTTCTGCCCACTGAGGGGAGGCTGTGAGGTAAACACATGTCACAAGGGAATGCAATGTGTAGGGGTCCAGGGGACAAAGGGGAACACTTATACCTCACTGAACTCTCAGAAACCCTTGTCCAACTGATCTTGCTTCTAATCTCTCCTCTCTCAACCTTCATCCTGTTTGCTTTACAGAATATATTCTTAACTGTGTCCTTCTTGGCTCAAGAGTCTTTGAGGACTTCTTATTTCTTATCAGATTAAGTCCAAACACCATGCCCTGGCCTGGGCCCCACCATTTCCAGTTGAGAAACATTGAACTGGTGGGTTGTGCCGGGTGGTGAGGCGGTTGGCTGAGTATACACTGCCCTCTGGTGGTCGAAGGCCTGGGGCTGGTGTGCTGAGGTAGGCAGGGCCCCAACCTACCCAGAGCCCTACAGCAAGCCTAATTCTGAAGCATTTTACTTTCACACTATTGGGCCCTCAGTTGCGCCAGGGCTTTCCTCGTGGCATGGTCTGTGGAGTGGAGGCTGCACATACCTAGGGAGCAGAGAGGGACTAGAAAGGAGAGTTTACTTTCATTCCCGAGGCCAACTTGGAGTAGCGAAGGCAGAGAGAAGGTCTCAGAGGCTAGGGTGTCGCAGAGGGCTCTCACCTCCTGAATCTGTTCCTTCATCTCCTTGATCTCATTCTCTCGAGGTTCTATTTGCTTCTTCAGCTCTTTTATTTTGTAGTCAAGCACAAACTTGAACTTCTCTAGTTCTTGATTCTTCTTTTTCAGATCATAAATTCGTTTCTCCTAGGGGTAAGATGAGTGAGAAGTGAGAGATCACAAGGCCCTGGCACGTGGAATCGCTTTAGGGCAAGGAGTATAAATCCTGTGACTCTCCTGATTGAGGAGGCCCAGTCTTCTCTGCTCACTGGGGATACAAAGGCCAACTCTCCCCCACCAGGTCACAGCACTGATTCCTTAGCTTCTGTGCTTGCACATTGGGTTCAAGAGTTCAGAATTTACTTGTGGCCAGGAACCTCACTCACTCACTCACTCACTCACTCATATGTAGGTTTCGGGCAGCTGCATCTCCTTCCCACACTGCAGCTCTTCTACAGTGTGACCTTGATGCTTCTGTAGCAGCAGGCACAATCAAAGTTCCTCCCCTTGCATCTGGCTATACTTAAGACTTACTTGTCATTTAGCAAATATACCTGAAGGGAGGCTGTGTGTCTTTCAAGACTCAGTCAGAAAAGTCGCCTGGCTTCTACATGAGTCTACCCATTTTATCAAACATTTACTGAATGAACATCTTTTGCCAAGTATTGGAATGCCAAATATGGGTGTGGCATAATCTGTCCCTCAGGAGAAAACAAGAGCTAGGAAGGCAGATGTGGAAACAAACACAACCTCAAGATGTGATAAGTGCTGTCAGGGAGGGGTGGTCTGTATTGAGGGTGCTCAGCATACCCTGCTGGAGTGTCTGGTGGTGGCTCACAGGGGGAGTGAGAAGTGGGGGCTGGGGGGATAGGGAGGAAGGCAAGGAGTTCAAGAGTTCAAAATTTACCTTATAGTCCAGGGTTGGCAAACTCAGCCAGGGCTAAATTTGGCCTGTTGCCTAATTTTGTCAGGTCTTACGGAACACTGCCAAGTCCATTCATTGGTATTTTCTTTATGGGTGTTTTCACACATGATCTTTGGCCTCTTTCTTGTCTGAGAATCTGAAGAGAGCTTTGAGGCTCCCACCCGAAAGCCCAGACCCATACACAAACATTCATACAGAGAAATGGCTTGCAGGTACTATCTCATTCAATCCTTATTAGACCCCTTGACAGGGGTCTAAGAAATGAAGACTTGGAGAAGTTGCCCAAGGTGCAATGCTGGGCCTGACACTGAAGCCCATGTTCGCCCACAGGACAATTTCTGCCTAAGACAATAGATGCAGAGTGTGTGGAGAGGAGTGCATGGAGTCTGGATTTGCTCAGAAGGATGATATTAAATTTTGCATGCTGAAATGGTATGCCCCTTAGAATGTGTGTCTGTGTTCTGAGTGCTTTGTGAGAAAGGCATCCCTAAAAGTGGTACCAGCTTCCCGGGGCACCTAGGAGGTACAGGTTCAACCTCAGGGGAGTCCCTCTCTGACCAGGCGGACCATGTGGGCAATATATTCACAGATGGATACCTGGATCTGGGAGGGCAGGGGCCTTGGAGTCAGCTGACTGGGTTCCTGTCCCAAGTCCATCCTGTATACACTGTGTGACCTTGAATACTCAATCTCTTGGAACTCAGCAGCCATTAACACTGCATTGCTCATACCCTGGGGTTGTTGGCAGAACTGAGTGTGCCATGTTGACAGTAATTAACACAGTGCCAAGCACACCACAGGCACCTTGCTGACCTCTTATTCCCAGAGATCAAGTTAAATACATGTGTTCCAAGAAGCCAGGGGCCCTCTCTTTTCCAAGTCTTGCCCTCATGGCTTGGGTCCCTCCGGACTGTGGCTGGGTAGGACAGGAGATAGTCTTCACCTTGTCTTGAATTGTCTCATCTCTCTCCTGGATCTCTCGTTTGAGGCCTTGAATGTCTTTCTCTAGGGACCTGATGACTCCCTGAAGCTTCTCCTGCTCTCCCTTCAGCATCTCAATGTCGTTGGTTCGCTCTTCGATCTCCTTCTGCAGACTGCTGAACTGCAGATGCAAATAGCAACAGCAAAGACCCCTGAAATCTCGGAGCTCATCTCCACTCCTTCCAAATCATGAAAAAAAGCTCCCCATCACTGATCAACTGTGAGCTGGACCACCTCTCTTCTGTCAACTGAAAACACTGAGTATACAACATTTCTAAACTTTGGGGGGAGTGAGTTTTTGCAGAATTTAAAATGGCTCAGAAATTTCCTAGGCCAAATAGATGATCACATTGACCTTAAAATGATCACATTGACCTTAAAAAGTTTGAATCAGTGGCCCACCAAGTTCACAGATGCTGGCCCTACCCAATGAGCCATCTTAGTCATGTCCAAGACTGTCCTCTAGACTTCCTAGCAATATGATTTCTAATACGAAGAAACAGGAGCGCACTTTGAACTTGGCTTCTGTAAGGCTAAAGGTTTTGGTGAAACTGTGACAATTCCACAAGGAACGGTGAATTGAATAGCCCTTCACTCAATCACCAGTGAACTAAAAATACTTGCTCTACCTTGTAAACAAAGCTCTTTTACCTGTCTCCTTCTCCCACCTGTGGAGCCTGAACGGGAGCCACCAGAGCCCAGGACACTTCCAGGCTGAGAAGACCTTATTTCCATTTCTAATTGATCTTACTTGGAAGTGAAAGCCCAAACAGAGTCTATCAGCCACAGGGGAGCTCGACATCACTGCCAAAAGGAGAGAGGCCAGATGGCTGCCTTTTCAGAGGATGTGGCAAGGTCTGTCTGCCCCCGCAGGAGCACCTGCCAGTGCTCCTTTCCTAACCTGCTCACTGGAGGTGAGGACGTTCAGGTGAGAACTCTGCGCAGCACCCAGGGCTTTCTATTCACCTGGCCCAGCTTTTTCTGCATTCCGGCCCTTGCCCATTCCCAAGTCTCTCAGAGAACAGCCTGATACCTTTTTCCTCATAATGCCTGTTTCTCCCTTGAGCCGCAGGTTGGATTCCTTCTCTTCCCGAAGTTTTTTCTCGTACTTGATTTTGATATCTTGGATTTCTCGGTCTTCATCTTCTTCAATCTGCTTCTTGGTCTCTTCAAATTCCCGCAGCTGCTGCCTGACATCCTCCTGGGCCTGGCTCAGAGAGAGAGACAGAAGAGAGAGAGAGAGGAGAGAGAGAGAGAGGGAGAGAGTGCAATCATGGGAGAAGGGGCTCACGGATGCCTCTGTGCTAAGAATGCCTGGGATGAGACTAGTCGCAGAGCCCTATCATGGCGAACAGGAGATGAGTGTTATTACAGAAATGGAAACTGAGGCCATTTGTCTCCTGACATGTCCACTTTCTTCGTGTCTCCCATATTTCCATCCAGGTCAGGCCTCGGGCTCCATCACTTCAACCACACATTTAGCAACATCCCCATATCCTGTTTTGCCTCTGGTCTTGACACCAGCACCCAGACGTCCTGTTTTTCCTTCACAGAACTGTGACAGCTGTAATTTCATATTTTTTACTAAATTACTTATTTTCTCTTCCATTAGATGTAAGTTCCTTAAGGGTAGAAACCTTTTCTCTCATGCCCACCACTGAATTCCCAGTGCATAGCACATATAGGCACACAGTAGCTACTCAATAAATAGTTGTGAAACTACAACTGCTCTCCTTAAGCCAACCCATCCTGCTTTTTCTCTATGAAAGGGAGGCACAGTGAGATCTTAGTTCCTGAGAGTACCTCTTCCAGAAGGGTGGTTTTCTCTTGCAGCTTGGCCTCATAAAATTCAGTCAGCTCCTCCAGGGCTTGGCTCTTGGTCTCATCATTATCTCGGAGCTGTTTTTCATACTCTTCCTGCATCCTTTGGGACTTGAGTTGTAATTCCTGGTATTTCTCATATTCTAGAAGCAACTTTTGGTTGTTGCAACATTCTGGAGAGAATCAAGAGGGAAGTATTTAAGGTGGGTGAGAAGACCAGCCTCAGGGGCATGCAGCAACCCTGGGTGCTTTCCTACCCCTTCCATGCAGCCAGAGTAGCGCCTCTGGAACCAAAATTCCATGCCTTCAGCCAACTTCATCCCCTCCTGCCCTAGGCAGAAATGTTTCTAGGAAGGTGCAGAGGGATATTTGAAGGTTCAAGGCCAAGAAGACTAGCCTGAGTATGCAAAATAAGTATTAGTGTCCTATTTTTTCAGAACAGTTAGCTGAGGTTCAGTCAGGTTAGGTGACTCCCTAGAGCACCCAGCAAGTGAGTAGTGAGTCTGGGACCCAGGGAAGTCTATATCTCCTACTGGCAATGCAGTAGGTGTTTTTGTGTTTTGTTTTGCTTTTTTGGGGGTACTGGGGATTGAACTCAGGGGCACTAGACCACTGAGCCACATCCCCAGCTCTATTTTGTATTTTATTTATAGGCAGGGTTTCATTGGAGTGCTTAGGGCCTCGCTAAGTTGCTGAGGCTGGCTTTGAACTTGCAATCCTCCTGTCTCAGCCTCCTGAGCTGCTGGGATTATAGGCATGCACCACCGTGCTCACCTTATAGTAGGTGTTTAACATGGTTTTACGGAAGAAGTAAATACACAGGAGTGAAAACCACCGTGAATTCTGGGGGATGAATGTAGCCTGACCATAGACAGGGCCACAGTCCCTGGTACTTCTGCTGTGTCTGGGGGACTCCTGGTATTTTCTCAACCTGTCTCCTTCCAATGCCAAGCAGCCACCCTCAGCCCTTGTGGCTTCTGCTTGAGGGCTCACCCAGGTCTTGCAGTTCCCGGTTCTGTTTGTCTAGGAGGTCTTCTATGCGCTCACGGTGACTTATATCCTGCTTCTCTTTTTCTGTTCTTAAAACCTAAACCATAAAGTGACATTTTCTGATTTCTAAACATCTGCTGAAGGCACCACAAGGATGAGAAATAATTTTACAAGTGACACCCTCCTTCGCTCACAAACACACACATTTCTCAAGCCCTTACTGTGCACCATTGTTCTATGGAATGACACATGCGCTATCACTTCCTCCTTATTTACATTATATTCTGCTCTGAAAGTTCTATACTTTCCCTGTCTATATCCTTGTTAATAAATGGGTTTGTGAGTGATGAGTTTAGTTTCAGATATGTGTCAAGTGAATTTTGGGGTGAAAAATAGGGATTCATTCAAATCCCCTGTTGCCTGCACCTTACTCTCAATGAACTTCTTGGGGTTAACTGTGAGCTTCTAAGAAGTGTCTTCTCTACTGGAGCAGGACAGATCCTCGCAGACTGAGACACTGCCATCCCAGGACTTAACTTTGTGCTTGGCTTATGTGGGGCACCAAAGAAAAAATGTTTGTTGACTAACTGAATGGAATTACAAATGAGTGATGAATAAAATCAACAGCCATGTTTTTTTTCAGACAAACTCTCTGACTCACAGAGATAACATAATAGAACAAATTTTCTTGAGCAAAAGATTGGGGGCTTTGGATGAGAAGGTCAGACAAATTTTTGTAGAACAAAAACAAAACTATGTAACTATGTAACCTAGGACTATGTAACTTTCTGACAATCTAAAAATCAATATTCTGCTAGTTCTTTCTTTCTATACTTTTTTCTTGCTATCTTTTCATTTTGTTTTAAAGTAAGTTTTTTCTGATTACAAAAGTAATGAATTATCTATCACTGCAGAGAATTTGGAAACTATGGAAAGGTATAAAGAACAAAATATAAAGTATCTATCATCCAAACATCCAAAGATAGTTACACTACTATCTATTTTATTTTACCTATTACCATTAGTGATAGAGAATTTTATATTCTTTTTTTCTACTTAGTGCCTTACTGTACTCTGATGATTTCTGACATTATCAACAGTGCTTTATGTTCTTTGAGCATAACTAGGGCAATACATGCCAGCCCCATGTTGAGCTGAGTAGAAATTTCTCTGGCTTGTGGCTGTTGGTTCCGTCTCTCAAACAGACCTGGTTTTTGGTTTTCAAGGACTCCATTTCCTGGAGGAATTTGTCTGTAAGCTCCTTAATCTTCTCAGAGTAGTTCATATCCTTTAGTCGAAGTTGATACTCATTCTCCATTTTTAATTCTTCCACACGAGTCTTTAGCTCCAACATAATCTGAGCCTTTGGGAGAAGGGCAGAGAATCAAGAGCTTTCATAGTGGGGTGAATCAGAATATTTAAACCTGTGGCCTTGACCTGAGACCTGCAGCTCTGTCTAGTTTCAAACTTAACATGTCTCAGGTAGAGCTTATCATCTTTCCCCACAAGATTCATTCCTCTGTCCCCACAATATGTACTTGTGGGCTCTACTGTGTGCTAACAACAGTAGATGCTCCCTCTCCTTCATTCAAATTGGCTCACATGTCACCTGCTCCATAAGGCCACTTGAATCCCACTATTTAATCCTGCCACCCCCTTCCTACTCCCACCACTTCCTTCATGACCTCCCGTCCTGCCCTCTTACTGTGCTCTACTTTGGATTACTTCCTTAGATCTTGGCACTTTCTAATCTACTATATAATTTACTTATTATTTTATTTTCTCCCCCATTAAAGCTTAAGCTCCAAGAAAGCTGGGATCTTTATTGGTTTTATTTGCTGATGTTATGGTTTGGAAGTGAGGTGTCCCCCAGTAGCTCACATGTGAGACAATACAAGAAGGTTTGGAGGATAAATGGTTGGGTTATAGCCTTAACCTAAGCAAATAGAGGCAGGTGGGGTGTGGCTGGAGGAAATGTTGGAAACTATGGAAAGGTATAAAGAACAAAATATAAAGTATTTATCATCCAAACATCCAGAGATAGTTACACTATTATCTATTTTATTTTACCTATTAGTGATAGAGAATTTTATATTCTTTTTTCTACTTAGTGTACTCTGATGATTTCTGACATTATCAACAGTGCTAGGGGAGTGATTATGGAGTAAATATTTTATCTGGTGAGTGGAGTCAGTCTCTCTCTCTCTCTCTCTCGTTCCTGATCATCATGTGAGCAGATTCCCTCTGCCACGCTCTTCTGTCATGATGTTCAACCTCATCTGGAGCTCCAAGGAATGGAGTCAGCCTTCTGTGGACTGAGACCTCTGAAACTGTGAGCCCTCAAATAAACTTTCCTCCTCTATAATTGTTCTGGTTGGGTCAGTGAAACTGCTGACTAAAACAGCTGATGTACCCCAAGTACCCAGAACAAGGCCTAACACATAGTACATACTCAAAAGATATTTGTTTAATCACAATCCTTGCCCCATGGAACTTACAGTCCAAATAAAAATATAATTAAAATGTGATAAGTGCCCAGAGCTGGGTAGTTCTCAGTACTGTTAGTTGTCCATCCTGATGCATCGTATACCCATGCTGGCCTCAGTGCTATTACTTTAACATAGGTCCTAATTCTTCTGCCTGGACAACTCCTGTCTCCACTGTCCTCCCTGATGCCACAGTTTTCTAAAACTACTCTTAACACATACACCTCTCACTTCCTATGAAGTCAATGTTGATGACACAGTGGGTGAGGACACAGGTGTTTTGTTCTCCCTCACCTTGATGACACCCCATGCATCCCTATCAATCATCTTTACTTGTCTTTACTGCCTGGGAGTGACTAGACCACAAGGAATGTGTTATGCTTGGCTCTGCACATGGCTAGCATGCTAATGTGGACCTGGCATGTAGGAAATACTGAGATGAAGTATGAACAAAAGTTGCATGTACAAAGTCAGGGAGGTAGGAGTGAGGATGTACAGTCAGGGCCCTCATATGACTTGGTGACAATAGGAGGCAGCAGGAGAGGAGGCTGAGATTGGGCAAGTTTATCAAGGTCCCTGTAGGCCATGTAGGAAATTTATACTAGAGGGCTTCCAAGGGTCCTCACCTAGCTCGATTAAGCTGACTTTGATGTTATAAAGGCCTCTCCAAAGACAGTGTGCAGCATGGACCACTTTAGAGATGGAGTGAAGGCAAGGTGATTAGTTGGGGGACAACAGCATGGTCCAGGTGAGAGATGGTTAAGGGCTTGCACAGTTGTGGACGAGGGGAGCCGAGAGGCATGGGAAGACTGGAGCGAGATATTTTGGAGAAATGGTGCTGACTGGGTGGGGGGTGGAGGTGAGAAGATTGTGCATGAAAACTTTTTCCCCAGGTAGAGTCTCCAGGACCTGAGGGTTAGGCTTGGCCTGTCTTGTTTCACTGCTTTCTCCTCAGAGCTCAGCATAGAACCTGCAATGCTGTCAGCACTGATAAATATTCATCAGATGAACAGACATCTGTCTTGGACTAATGGGATACATTTATAAGTGGGAAAGATTCAGTTTTGATATGTGACATTTGAGGTAACTGCTCATTCCATGTTGCTGTAATCTCTCCAAAGCGTGAACCTTGTCAAGATGCTCCCTAACTTATTAGTAGTGGGGCCTTATGAACAGTTTCAGTCTAAAATGTGGCTTAAAAGTCCCTCATGATCTCTCTGATTCTCTCACCACCCTTTCTCTCTGACACATCCTCTATTCTCATCCTCTATTCATCCTTGTCTCTCCTAGAACACCTGACCCTCATCCTCAGCACGTACTCATTCCTCTGTGTGGAACACCCTTTCTCATTTGTTCTGGAAGGTTGTGTGGGGCTCACTTCCTTTGGGTCAGGGTCCTTCCCCTGTGTTCCCACAGCATCTTTCTTTCATAACATCCACTCGCACTGACTTCCCTATTTTTTTTTTTTACCCAGCCCTCCTCTCAGGATATAAGCTGAAGGACTCGCCATATCTTTTTCTCTGTGTCTTATCTCTCTGTCAATATCACATGGAGAATGAATAAATGAAAAACGTAAAGAGGGGGTAAATCCTGGGCTGACAGAGAGTTACAAAGAATGTCACAGAATATAAACGAAAAAAGAAAGAGCTGGCAATTCTGGAGAATGTGACTTTTAAGAGACAGGTGGACGAGGGGCCAGTAAGGAAGTCAGGGAGGAGGAATCAGAGAGGTTGACCGGTCATAAGCAGAGTGTGGTCATACAGATGTTGAAAGAGAAGGGAGCCAGGAAGGGAGTCTCCCATTTTCAGCCTAGCAATAGTGCTGTCAGGTGTAGCTGGTGGTCAGCCATCAGCCCAGACATCTTCAGGCCTTGGGTTCAGCCTGGGGTCTCCTACTTGGCCTCTTTTCTACACCATGGTTAGAAAACAGAAGAAAACAGAGAGAAGGAAGAGAAAGAGACAGTTGCTTGCCATAAGGAGGCCAGGCTGCCCCTCTCCCTTTCTTCCCCCTTTGTCTTTCTGCAGAAGGTTTGAGGGAGCTCTAGCGGGCATCTCCAGGAAACACCAGAGGCCTATCATCCGGCTCTGTGGCTGCCTTCGCATTGCTGTTCTTACAGTTGTTCTTGTCTCCAGCCCCTATCTGGCTGTGAGTTTCCTGACCACAGGGCCCAGGCCTATCTTTTCACATGTGCACCCCCAATGCTTAGCTAATGGCAGATATTCAATAGTACTCTTAGATTCTTGATGAGCAGCAATGAATGCATGACTCTCAGATTCTCCATGAACCATCCAGTCAGCTTCTCTCAGGGAGTGCAGCACAGAGCTATGCAATCAAAACTCCAAAACCACATCTTTATGGAATGCTTACTGCATTCACAGGAGGGTTGTCCCTAGGTACAGTGATGAGGAGTGGGCTCTGGATGAAATCTGGATTAGAAAACTGGTCTACACCTTGCCAGCATAGTCACTTTGGACACAGCACTCTACCTTTCCAAACCTGTTTCTTGAAATATGGGATCAATAACAGTACCTTTTTCTGAGATGTACTGGGAGATATAAATGAGAAATACTTATAAAGTAGTCAGCACAGTGCCTGCTTCTTTGCAAATGCTGGGTTTTTTTATACTTATGGTTTTATTATTTAGAAGTCTGGTTAAGAGTTTTAGGAATGTTTCTTACATCCTTCATTTCTTTTATTTTTTTAAAGGAGGTTCTCAGTACTAGCAATGACTATGTTTCACAGAAACAACTGGTATGTTTGGTTTGTCGGTATATTTATTGTCTTCCACATGCCTAGCAAGAACTAGAAACTATTGGTCATACAGGAGAATTGGACGCCATGGTTCTGCTCTCAAACAGTAGCAAAAGAAAGCAGAATCAGTGGATCAAGGTCAAGATGACCACGTGGAGGAAGACAGGCAGTGTGGGGGTATAAAAAGAATCAAGTGCCAGCGAGAAGGACAGTCACAGGGTACAGCCAGGCTGAGGAGGACCTGAGATGCTGCTCTGAGGAGCTGAAATGCAGTCTGGCAAGGATTTTCCTCGTCATTGGGCCCAATTCTTACCTTCTCTTCCATGTCTGTTTTAGTCACGAGCACCTCTTCAGCAAAGCCCACCTCCCTTTCCCGCTTGATTCCGCGGCCATCCTTATGGAAGACCTTCCAGGTGAACAGGCAGCCATCCTCAGCAGTAGTCAGCAGGTACTGATCATCAAAGGTGAGCAACATCTGCAGGGTAAAAGATCATAGGAAGCTTTTTAGGGCCATAGATGACCAGGGTGACTGTGCAAGGCCTCCATCCACATAACCTGGGAATAGCCTCATAGCAAGGCAGATCTGGTTCTGGGTAAGAATGAGGCAGGAGCCCTCACAGACTTCTTTCTGTGAACAAATGAAAAGAAGCAAGGCTATAGCTACATTCCCTGTGGATTTGAACTCTTTGAGTGAAATATGACCTAGAATGTATAAAGAATTCTTAAAACTCAGTAGTAAAACAACTTGGCAATCCAAAGTGGGCAAAAGATTTGAGGACACTTCAGTGAAGAGGATATATAGATGGCCATGTATGCACATAAAAAGATGTTCAACATTATTAGTCATTAGAGAAATACAAATTAAGACCATGATGAGATATCACTACACACCTATTAGAACAGCTAGAATAAAAATTGTGACAATCCCCCCATGTGCTGGCAGTGATGTAGAAAAACTGAAACATTGCTGATAGGAATGTAAAATGGTACAGTGAATCTGGATAAGCTTGGCTGCTGCTTAAAAAATTAAATACCCACTTCCCATCAGATTCAGCAATCATACTCTTGGGCATTTACCCCAGAAAAGTGAAAATGAAAGCCCACACAAAAACCTGCACAAGATTGTTCAGAGCAGCTTTATTTGTAAAAGTCAAACTAGGAAAAAAAATCAAAATATCCTACAAAGGATGGATGATTTAACAAATTGTGCGTACTGTGGAATATAACTCAGCAATAAAGCGAATCAACTATGAGTACACAAAACACCTTGTTAGATCTGAAGAGCACTATGCTGAGTGAAAAACCCACCCTCAGAAGGTCACATAATGTATGATCCATTTATATACAAGTCTCAAAATGACAAAATTATAGAAACAGAAAAAAAGAATGGTTGGTAGGGATTAGGGATGGTGGGGAGGGGTAGGCATGACTACAAAAGGGTGGCAAGAAGTAGGTCTAGGTGGTGAAGGAGCAATTCTGCATCTTGACTGTGGTAGGTTATATAAATGACCCATGTGATGAAA
Organism: Marmota flaviventris; assembly: GCF_047511675.1. Taxonomy (NCBI): domain Eukaryota; kingdom Metazoa; phylum Chordata; class Mammalia; order Rodentia; family Sciuridae; genus Marmota; species Marmota flaviventris. The sequence continues at coordinate 33,089,471 of NC_092507.1, read as the reverse complement.
TGACCAGGCTCATACTCAGGCAGTGGACCAGCGCCAGTTTTCTGGTTTGATATTGTACTAGAGTTACATAAGATGATCACTGGGGTAAACTGGGTGAAGGCTACACAGGACCTCTGTGCTATCTTTAAAATTTCCTGTGACCCTGTAATTAATACCTAGTAAAAAATTAAGACAAAAAAGTTAACTATAAAAAATGCCTTCTCATAATTAGCAATGTGCAGAACTTTAAAAATAGTAATACTCTTTTACTTAGGAGTTCTATCTCTGTCTAGGAATTGAGCCTTAAAAAATTGTCAGAGATGCACATATAAATTTGCAGACTAGGATGTTCATTATAGTTCATAATGTAAATGCCTAGTTGAAAGAGAAGAGTTAATAACTTATGGTCCATCATATAATAGGATATACAAACACACACACACACACACACACACACACAAATATATATATATATATTCTACCATGATGTATATATATGGACTTTTATTTCTAAAATAGACATGCATTGCTTCTATAATAGAAATTATTTTATTCATAAATAGTATATCTTAAAAGAAGAAGGGGAATATATTACAATAAGTTACTTTGGATCTAAGGCCTAGGCTTAGCACAGGGATATTTCATTTTATAATAAAAATACTTTCTTAATAAGAACAATGCCTACAGGTAAGCCAATATGGAGTTTGGAACATATTAAAAACCTCAGGTATTCATGTCATTCAATCTGAAATGAGAGAAAAGGGAAGGGAGATGATACACATTTTTCCCAGGTCCTATTTTTAGTAAACTACTTTTTTTTCTACGAATAACCTTTAATTTGCTTTTGGGTATGATTTCTTTTTCTTTCTTTTTTTTTCTTTTTTTTGTGGTGCTGGGGATTGAACCCAGGACCTTGTGCATGAAAGGCAATCACTCCCCTACCAACTGAGCTATATCCCCAGCCCATATTGGGTATGATTTCTTGGAAATCATCTTTCATGTCAGAGAATTATTTTTTATTCACATTTTTACTGTGGCAAAATATGTATAACATAAAATTTTACCATCTTAACCATTTTTAGGATTTCAGTTGTATTAACATTTGTAGTTGTTATGCAGCTATCACCATCACCCAACTCTCTTTTGTCTTATAAAACCAAAACTCTATACCCATTAAACAAGAATTCCCCACTCCCCCCCCCCACCAGCCCGCTGCATTCTACATTCTCTTAATGATTTTGACAGCTCTAAGAATCTTACAAAGGTAGAATCACACCATATTTGCCCTTTTGTGATTGACTTACTTCATTTAGCACAGTGTCCTCAAGCTTCCTCCCCATTGTAGCATACTGAAGAATTCCCCTCCTTTTTTTTTCTTTAATATTTTTTTAGTTGTTGATGGACCATTATTTTATTTATTCCTTTATATACTGTGCTGAGAATCGAACCCAATGCTTCACACATGCTAGGCAAATGCTCTATCACTCAGCCACAACCCCAGCCCTTCCCCTCCTTTTTAAGACTGAATACTATTCCATTGTATGTCTATGCCACATTTGGCTTATCCACTCATTGGCTGATGGAAACTTGGGTTGTTTTCACATTTTAGTTATTGAACATAGACACTACTTCATGAGAAGAAATGGAAGGATAATTTACAAATGTGTGCTCATATTGTTGTCCCCAGCGGTAGCCTTTTGCATCCTTGGGGAGTGGTAGTAACTAGTCTCCTGATCTATGATTCCTTTTAGTCCAGGGCAATCTCTGGAGGAGGGAATATCTGAGAGTCCTTAGCAGTCAACACTCATAGAGCCTGGGAGACGTGATGGTGACTGGTGGCAGTCACCAAATGGCCATTACTGTGCATAATATTATGGTGAACAACCTTGTACATAAATCTTTAGGTGTAGCTCTGATTATTTCCTAGGATAAATTCCTAGAAGTATTTAAACACAAAGTCAATAGATGCTTACTGAATGGTTGGTAGGTGAATAAACAAGGAGGAAGAAGGAATAAGGAGAGAGAAAAGACAATGGAGGCTGAAGGGAGGAAGAAGGTATGTTGGGTAGGGTCTGGACCTGGACCCCTGAGGAAGGGTCCCTCTCACCTTGGTGATAGGACCAGCATGAGCCTGATACTCATTGAATTCTTTCTGCAAAGGCAGGGGGTACTTCATGGCGCGGATGGTTCCCACTGAGGTGCCCACAAACATCATGCGCCCGGAATGGGAGATGACAATTGCTGTGTAGACGACGTCAAATGCTGACATCTCTCGCAGGACCTGGAACACAGACAGCTCTGTTTAACTGAGAGGCTGAGCTATGTTTCCTGTGTCCTGATATCATTCTCTTCCTTCCCTCTAATAGCACTCTTAGAGTCTGTATTAAAAGAATGTGGTTTTTTCCCTATTCCTTACCACATCTTGCATGGTGCCTAGCACATAAAAGGTTCAAACTAGGTATTTCTCAGTTGCTTGACTGATGAATGGTAGAAGTTAGGAATGATGCCAATGACTGGAATCTTTGTACAGCACTTCCTCTGTGCCAAGTACTATTCTACACCCTTCCCATGTTGTAACTCGTTCAGCCTTCACCAGAATCTGGAGAGAGCGACCATTAGGCCTATTTTAAAGATGATGAAAAGATGAGTCAAGAGGTGAAAAATAACTTGCCTCAACTCATAAACCTAGTAAGTGCAGACTGACTGTTCTTTCTTCTTTTTTTTCCTTCTTCTTCTTCTCTCTTTCCCTCTTTTGGTACGGGGATTGAACCTAGGGCCACTTTACTGCTGAGCTAAATCCCCAATCTTTTAGTTTTAATTTTGAGAAGGGGTCTTGATAAGTTGTTTAGGTCCTTGCTAAGTTATTGAGGCTAGCTTCAAACTTGCCATCCTCCTGAGTTGCTGGGATTACAGGTGTGTGCTACTGACCAGTCTCTCTGCTCTTGATGGCCATGCTGTCATGCACCTCAGAGTGAGAACAGGAGGCTGATCATAAATTTATTCAGAAAACATTTATTAATTCCCACTATATGAACATAACTCCATCTCCAGGGAACTCATTCATTTCTTCACTCATTAATAAACTCATTCCCCCACCTATTTATTGAATGTCTATTGCAGACCATGCAGTGCACTAGTAGTAGGAGCTTTATTTTAGTGCAGTGCTATAGAAGCTGCCACAGAACTAGGACCAGGTTACCTAGGGTACAAAGGAGTCACCATTCACTGAACTATGTTCCAACCATGGGGAACCTGCCTTAGGTTGGTTTGTTGCTGCAGTAGCTATGTGCAAACCGCCTCCCCCCGCCACCAGCCCTATGAGAAGAGCTGGGGAAAAGCCAGAGAAGCCAGTGATAATCAGCTGTTGCTGGGCTCCTGGAGGAGCACCCAGCCACATTTGTGTTAAGTCTCTTTCCAGAGCCAAATGTGGTAATGCTAACATCTGAGAGATGAGGGATTTTGAAAGAATACAGAGGCAAGTCCAGGTGACAGCAGCTAACTATACTTGTGCTTTTACCCCAGCTAAGTGCCAACCAAGGGCCAGAGTGCGGTTTAGAGACACTGCTGACCTCCATGCCTAGCGGGCAGAGGGGAAGTTACAGATAGCAAGCAAAATGGAAATGGAAAAGGGGCCTACAGTTTAACCGCCAGGAAAGGCACTGAGCAAGAAATTCAGGAAGTGACAGTAACTGAGCTGACCCAACAGGAAGAACAGCCAGGGGCTGTCCTATGAGGAAGGGCCCTCTTTGCCAGCATACTGTCTGCTGTAAGCATGGGTGGCTGTCTTTTGTAAATCAACACAATAGCCCAGCGGTAGGGCAGGGGCAGACTCACTGAAGAATCTGCAATCTCCTTGAGGGTCTGGTCTGATCCAACAGCAAAAATAATTCTGCCATCAGGGGAGACCGTAACACAGTTGTAGCTGCAGGACTTGAGCACACACTCTGTCTCTCTCTTTCCTGAAGACAGATTCCATTCATATATAGCACCATCTGTGCCACCAGAAATCAGTTTGCTGTCATCTGCGTTCCAGACAATTGAGCGAATCTGCAGATGATGAAGACACACCCAGGTAAGAGTGTTTGCACACACACGGCAACATGGCCATGGGACGAACTCCTCAGGTGCTCCACTAGACTGAGGCAGGATGGCTCTTCCTGGTAGAGGAAATCACAAAGCATAGCTTCTTGGAAATGTTAACATTCTGTTTTCTAGATGCTTGCAAAATACTGCAGGTAAAACATTCACATTTCTTTTATACTTTATGAATGCAAAGAATGACTCACAATGGTTTCTTAATGCTACAGCCAATTAATTATTGCTACATTTTAAAAACTTTGAAAATTTGAAATTGTGTGTGTGTGTGTGTGTGTGTGTGTGTATGTGTTTTCACAGGAAGTTGCAAAAATAGCACAGAGAGAGTGGATTTCCAGGGTGGCAGAATGAGGATCTCAGCTGATCTCCCCAGTGAAATGAGTTAACTGGTCAAAAATGATTGAAACAGTGAAATAATCTTTTAAAGTCTCTGGAAATTCTCCTAAGGGCAGGCAGTAGATTCAAGAGAATCATCTTGGTAAGAACAGTCTGTGGCATCTGAGTCATGACTGGCTCCATTCCCAGCCTCAGCTCCAGAATCACCACCATTGTGCACTCTGAGCAGGAGCTGCCAAGATGCGGGGACTCCCTTTCCTTACAGCTCCCGATCTTAGGCTATGGTTCATCCTGGGAAGGTCATACTGCTGGCGTTTCTTATCCCCACTCTAGCCCCAAGTTAACAACAGCTCTATCTCAGGCAGGCATGGCCAAGAAGACCTGGTTTCCCCACCACCAACTAGTCCCTACTCATTGGCAGAAGAACTACTCCAGTTACAGCAAGCCTAGAATACTGGTGCCCAATTGCTTGTGCCTGTTTGCTCCCAGGTGGAGGCTCCTCACCATGAGGAGCAAGCTGAAAAGATCAGGGGTTCCATTTACCCTACGTACACACCACAAGTTCCACTCACAGAGTGGGGGTGTCACTCAGGAAAAGCAGGTCCCTGCCCTGGCACTGGTGTGGTAGAACCAGGATTTTGCCCAGGGAAAAGTCAGGCCTTAAGACAAAGAACTCTATAGCTCTGCTTGAGGAGACCGATTTTACTTTACTTGGGACAGAACCCAGTGAAGTCTGTGCCTATGGGCATGTTTAAAACAATGGAGACCTTGGTGGAGAGTGATTAAGAGGAGGCTGGTAATCATGATATAAGAAAAATCATAGCGCAACCAAGTTTCAATAGAACAAGGGAAAGAGTCGAGAAGAACAATCTGTGGGCTGGAAGGCTGTGGGCATGTGCTACGCTGCACACCCTCGGCAGCCACTGGAGCAGAGATGGGGAAACATGAGCACACCCCTGTACTGCTGGAAGACCTGCTAGCCCCTGGAGGAGCCCCACTACGCATTGGACAATAAGCTCTGACTCTGGGGCATCTCATAGGAAGCAAGGCTTAAAAATAAAGCCACATGCATCCCTGGCAGCCTGGAAACTGCATACCTGATCATGCCATACTTTTTCAGGGACAATCAGAGTGGGCACATCACACTACCAATCTCTGCTGAACATGTAGCAAAACCCATAAACTCCCTGAAACTGTGATAGTAGCTCCCAAGTCTCACACAAATCCAATAGTAAAAGGTAAAAATAGTAAAAGGTAAAAAAAAAAAAAAATGGTTAAGAGGGTTCATACACAATCCATGATTTATAAGCAGCTTACACCACCTGGAGGCAAACCCTAGGCAGCCAGGTTAAAAACGATAAAAAGAAAAAAAAAATCTAAGCAGGGATATTAGAGGCTTTACACTGCAGGGGAAAAAGACTTCATAGAATTAGTTCAACCAACGGCCACCAACAATTTCCTATGGGGAATAAGAATCCATATCTAATTATTAGATATCTAGTATCTAATAATTAAGATAACACGTTATCTAAAATAAAGTCCATAAAAATTATGAAACATACAAAAACCCCCAAATCCCCAACAGATAGTCTGACCAAAAAGAAAAAACAAAAGAAAAAAGTAAGCAGGCAAAAGAAACTGCCTTTGAAGGGGCCCAGAGGGTACACTTGAGACAGTCAGAGACCCCTGTAGACACAAAGGATAAATGCACTCCTGAATTTTTAAAAATTTAATTTAATTTATTCTAATTATACATGACAGCAGAATGCAATTCAATTTATATTACCCAAATAGACCACAATTTTTCATATCTCCGGTTGTACACAAAGTAGAGTCACACCATTCGTGTTTTCATACAGGTACTTAGGGTAATGATGTCCGTCTCGTTCTGCCATCTTTCCTAGCCCCATGCCCCCTCTGTGCCCCTCCTTCCCCTTTGCCCTATCTAAAGTTCATCTGTAAGCCAATCTCAAAAAACCAAATGTCTGATATAAAGATGTACTCCTAGATTTTAACTCATAGCTTGTTAGCTATTGAAAGCATGGGATGCGCTTCCCTGCTCTCCCACTTTCACTCAGGGCTTGTTAGCTGCTAAGAGCATGATCTGTACCTTCCCACCCCCCACTAACTCTCAGTCTTATCAGCCTCCAAAGACCAGGTGTATCATTAAAGCCATGACAGCCTTGCTATGACTCTCTGAGCACAAACAACATAAAGGATAAAACTGTTGAGGAGTTTTATCCTTTATGGTGAAACAGCATTGAAACCAGGGCCCTTGTTACCTGCCTTGATTTGTCTCCTTTTTCACTCCTACCCATGTGTTCTCTTAACAGCCACACAGCAGCTCATCCTCATCACAAGACAGAGAGGTTCATACAGGATGTCACATCGATTTGCAAGATGTAATATCTGGTGCCAGGATGATGGGCTAAGGTCCCCTCCCTCAAGGTTAAGAGCTTTCCCAGGAAAAGAAAAACACCTTTAAATATGTACCTGAAGCCAATTAATATTCCCATCCTCACATGAATAAACTAGCTCTTTCCCTCTGTCCTGGGAGCTAGCTGGACACTCTTTGGTCAGTGCTGTGTCTCCCTTCTGCTTGAGCAAGAAGTCCCAACAAAGTGTCCTGACCCTGTTAAGTTAGTGTTCCTTTATCTGATCTTTCTGATGGAGACCACAAGACCCCACCTAGCTGGTAACAGATGTAGCAGACAAAGACTTCAAAGCAGCTAATAAAATATGTTCAGTGAACTAAAGGAAACCATGCTTAAGTAATTAAAGGAAGGTATGATGACAAGTCTGATCAAATAGGCAATATTAATAAGAAGCCAGAAATTATTTTAAAAGTTAAACAAATTCTGGAGTTGAAAAGTATAATAATGAAATGAAAAAATCACCCAAGGGACTTAAGAATAGATTTGTTTTGTTTTAGTTTCAAGATTCTCACTAGTTGCCCAGGCTGGCCTTAAACTCTCCAACCTTCTGCCTCAGCCTCCCAAATAGCTGGGGTCATAGGTGTGTGCCACCACACCTGGCTTCAATAGTAGATTTGAGCTGGTAAACTTGAAGATAGGTCAATGGAGATTATATAATCTGAAGAACACAGTAAAAAAATTTCAAAAAATTAAAAGAGCCTCAGGGAAATGTGGGTGCCAATTAAATGTACTAGCATGTATAACAGGAGTACCAAGAGGAGAGAAAGAAAAAAAGGCAGAAGATATATATATATATATAAATATTTAAGGTTGAAAACATCCCAAATGTATTGAAAAACATTAACCTACACCTCCAAGAAATGTAATAATCTCCAAGTAAAATAAATGCAAAGAAATCGACATTCAGACACACTATAGTTAAAATACCAAAAGCCAAAGATAAAAAAATCTTAGAAGCTATAAGAGAAAAACAATTTATCACAAATAAGCGAACCCCAATAAGATTGACATTGGACTTCTTATTAGAAATAAGTACAGAAGACAGTGGGAGACATTTTCAAAGTACTGCCAGTAAAAATCAACCAACCAACCAAACAAACAAACAACACGCCCTTACATCTAGCAAAAATATTTTCTATATTTGAAACATGAAAGGCAAATAAGGATGTTCCCAGATTAAATAAACTGATAAAATTAATTGCTAATAAGTCTGTCTTTCAAGAAATACTAAAGGAAGTTCTTTAGACTGAAAGCAGGCCACCCAACACAGCAATCTAAATCCATGCCAAACAAAACAAAACAAGCAATTTCAAAAGTAATCAAGTCACTGTGTAATTACATATTATATTTTCTTTATTCTCTAAGCTCACTGAAAGAGCAATTGCAATGAGAAAGTTCATAAAAAATTCACAAATTTACACTTGCTTTCATTTTTCTCTCAGCTTCTTTAAAAGGCAAAAATCAGGTAATGTAAAGTAATAAATAAACACTGTATTGTTGAATTTGTAAAAGGAAGATGCAATGTGTCTAACAATGATAGAACAATGAGGGCTGTACTGAATGGACCTTTGTAAGAGCAAAGCTTCTAGTTAGGTAGTGTTTTTTTTTTTTTTTTTTTTAAGCTGGTTTTCCATCTTTAGCCTGTTAATATGGGGGATTACATTGACCAATTTCATATACTGAGCTTGGCTCACAGTCCTAGGAGAAACCCCACTTGGTTTTCCAAATTCATTTTCTTACCCTCTTGATCTTTGGCCTCTTCCTCTTCGGGTCTCACATTTAATCTCCTCAAGGACCTTTTGATTTTATTTTCTAAATAACTTGAATCCACCCATTTCTTCCTAACATAGCTACCACCACCAGGATGCAAGACACTAACATTTATCATGGAACTATTCAGAACAGCCTCCTTATTGTTTCCATCTCTATCTCCTTCAATATATCGTTCATTCTGCAGCCCAGGTAAACTTTTAAAAATGCAAGTTTGGCCACATCATTCCCTGTCTTGAAAGTCTTCAATGATTTTAAGGAACAAAGAGGATAAATAAGAAAAAATCCTTATAAAACCTACATGATTCCATGCACTGGGGCTCCTGTAAACCTCTCTATAGTCTTAGCTCACCCAATGATACTAACGTTCCATCCCCACAGACACTTCAGCTCCTCTGGTATTCCCTGCAATCTGCTGTCTCTGGGTCTTTGGATCTTTAACTGCAGTGGAGAGTCCCATCAGTTGTCTGATTAATTCCTTCCCACTCCTCTATGACTGAGCCTTTGCAAGCCCCTCAACCTACATTATACCCATCCCTTCGTCATTTCTCTCATAACAACCCCATGTTTATTTTCATTAACTGCATTTTGTCTGTGTATTTTTTTTTTTATCATTTCTCTCCCCAAGTAGACAGCAAACACCACAAGGAAAGGAACCACTCCTCCTTGGTTTACCTGTGTCCCATTGACTAGCACAGTGCTCGGCCCTGTGCCCCATTTTCCCAGATGCCGTGCATTCACTCACCTTCCCCGTGTGTCCTTTCAGGTTTGTGATGTTCTCTAGGCTTGTGGTGGTAAAAACGTGAATCACATTTCCATTGATTGCAGCAAACAGGTGGCCTCCATTGCTAAAGGCACACTATAGGGAAACAGCAAAAGAGCAAGCAAGAGGTGAGCAGTCAACCGCACGCTGCCGCCAAAAGCTGCTTCTCTGGAAGAGTTCATGTGGGAATTATGTGTGGGATGGTGGGGGGAAGGTGCAGCAGGTCCGAGACTTGGCTGATATCTTCAGACACTGTCACTATTCTGTAGCTGGCACCAGCCAAGATTCACCACTGTCTTGTTTCAAGTCATCCTGGGGGATCCTGATGGGCTGGGCACTGCCTCTTACTGTTGATGATGACTCTCTGAGATTACTTTTCTTTTTCACAATTTGTTAGCTCCATGATCACAGAGCAGACTTATCATAGGTGGGATCCTACAATGTTTTAGGTTCAATGAAATATTTTGGCCAGATGTGGTGGCACACGCTTGTAATCTCAGTGGCTCAGGAGGCTGAGGCAGGAGGATTGTGAGTTCAAAGCTAGCCTCAGCAAAAGTGAGGCACTAAGCAACTCAGTGAGACCCTGCCTCTTTAAATAAAGTACAAAATAGGGCTGGGGATATGACTCAGTGGTCGAGTGCCGGTGGGTTCAATTCCCAGTACCTCCCCGCACCACCACCCCCCGAAAAAGAAAAAGAAATGTTTTGGTGGGCATAAGAAAACAGGGATAAACCCATATGCTCACTTTTATGAGCTTGGTGGGAGAAGCATTGGATTTTTTTAAGCTTTGGTCTCACCTCCCCAGAGTGTTAGTTCATGATTTTTCAACCCTGGATTTCCAAGAAACCAGACCTTCATCTCCAGCAGATTTTACCTCTCTGCATCCTCTGATAGAATACTCTTTGAAAGAACGTATATCATCAATGAGTAGATTCATAAGGCGTAGTTTATCAGCAAACCCTACTACAACGAAGTGTCCAGATGGGTGAAGGCTGATTGTGTATGCTTCTTCTTGATATTCCTTAAAAAGTTCCAGAGTGCTGTGAAAAAGATCCATTATTGAATTTAAGCCAAATTCCTAAGTTCCCCAAGTCCTCCATTGATGTGACATATATTATTATCACAGTATTAGGGATATTTTATTGTTTGCAATTATTGTTTCCTCTGTTTTCTAGACTTTGGTTACTTATGGCACCTAGTATGGCCATTGGGGGAACTGGTCAAGGTGTTGCCTAGTGATGTCAAAAACACACCTCTGTTGGGATTCCAAGAACCATGAGTACTGTGCAACTATTCTTTTTGTTTCTAGTAGTCCCAACAGCTGCATACCAGAACAAAGAAAACACTACAGGTGTAGTCTAGGGTGGGAAGTTCTTAGGGAAGTTGCATCAGAAACCTACAATTGCTAGGGACTTGGGGGTGACTAGGGCAGTGATGAGGAGAGAGGAGTAAAGGGTGTGGACACTCCAAAGAGTGAACAGCAGACCCAGGGAGAACTGGGGAGACAGTAGAGTTTATGTTAGAAGGTGAGACATTGGTGTGTTATCTTTATGTCCCAAGTGTACAGCACAGTGTCTAGCATGGAAAGCATTTAATAAACTACAAGTAATTTTCTAGTCCATTCAAGAGTGAAAAATAGGTAGGTTGACTGACTTTGATTTTTAAAAAGGGCTTTTCCAACTGAAAGCTTCTAAGTAATTAAATTGTAAAACTCTGTAATTAAAATTTTCACATATGTAAATTTAATAGGAATTCTGCAAACTACAGCAACAAAGCCTTTCATTTCTTACTTTGATTCATAATTCCAGATGCGAACAGATCGATCCAGTGAACAGGTAGCAATGAGGGGTTTGCGGATGCAGGTAGATAGACCAGTGATGGATGCTGAGTGTAATGGGTACATCAGGTACTCGAAATGAGCAGGCTTCCCCTGGAAACCATACAGAATGAGATCCAGAAGGGTGAGCAAAAAATTTGGTTATGTATTTCAGCTCTAATTAGTACCGAGGAACATTAATTAGCCTATATGCATAGAAATTAGGCCACGGAAAATTATTTTAATGTTATGCATATTTTCGTATGCTGCATTATTTTAAAATATTATTTTTTTAATGGAAATAAACATTTTATTCTATGAGTACCCCAAATTTAATTTAACCATTCCTTTATTGTGGGGACATTTAAGTGGTTTCCAATTTTTATTAATTAGGAAAAAACATTAGTCTAAATATCCTTACATGTAAGTTTTTGAGTATCTCTCTGCTGTTTCCTTAGGATACATTTGTAGAAATGTGGTATGGATGATTTTAAGTATCTTAATAGGTAACCCCAAGTTTCTTTCCAAAGAAACTGCACCAGCAACAAATGAGAGTAAATGAGTAAGTGATTTCAAATTGAAATGCATCCTATTGCATTGGTCATGAAGGTGTATCTATGTCTGTGGACCAGAGGCATTATCCCAGGGACTTCTGCATGAGGAATGAAGCTGGGAAAGTTAATGAGGTGCACATATTTTACATCTGTCCACAAGTCAAGACAAAGGCAGAGATGGAAATTCCCTCGAATTTTGGGCTTTCTTATATGCACTTACTCCTTCCTTCTCTACCGTCTCAGGGAAAGAGGTGCCATGCTGGGTGGTGGGGGTGGCACGAAGTACTTCTATTCATCTCCATCTGTTACCCCCCTTCCTACCCCACCCACAATATCTTGAAGATCCCTGTCTCCATCTGCACATTCCCATTAGCTTTTTTTAAAAAAATATTTTTTAGTTGCCAGTGGATCTTTATTTTATTTATTTATATATGGTGCTGAGAATCGAACCCAGTGCCTCACACATGCTAGGCAAACACTCTACTCTATTGAGCCACAACCCTAGCCCCTCCCATTAGCTTTTAAATACACTCAAATCTTTCTTGCCTTAAAAATAAAAGCAACCCTTTCCTTTCCCCCTGTTCTTTGCACCTATGCCTGCAATAGTTGTTTGTCAGGTGAGAAGTCAGACAAATGGGTGTACTGGTTTCCCTTAGAATTCATGACTACAAACCTGTAGGGGTCATTTAATACTGCTTGGCAATGTTTTCCAAATATGTTTATTTTCTGAATCTCCAACATGACTATTTCATACTATTTATTCTCTCTTTTTCAAACTTCCTAAACTTTTTCATCCATGTCCTCTTCTGAGGACCTCACCTCATATTTCTTTGATATTTTTGTTTCATTTTCTATCTCAAAAGCATAATTAAAACTCATATAACATAAATTTTACTTTATGTTTATTTAATCTCCTCCTCCGCCTTCAATTTCCTATTTCTTCCTTATCATGGATGGATTTTACTGATCTTCTTGACTATAGGTATATTTTGTATTTCTATAAATGAAAGGTGCTTTAGATCTCATCCTGTATTTTTACTTTTTCCTCTCAACACTATATTTTTAAGGAATCACCTATGTTGTGGCATGTATAATTTATTGCTTCTAATAATGTCTGTATTCTCTAATTTTCGTCTAGTTACTTTATTTCTCCATTACCACTAGGGATGAATACTAGGAGTGTCTTAACTGTCCATTGCTACAAATACAAAGATGAACATCTTTGTACATGTTTAGCTTGTGGGTTGGAATTTCTGGTATGTATTCAGTGGCAGACTATTGGCTACCAAGACACATACATTCTCTATTTAGTTTTCTAGAAAGAACTATCAGATTGCTCTCTAGAATGGTTGTACCTATTTACACGCCTATCAAGGCACAACAGGATTCCCATTCCTTTTTGTCCTCAGAAATCTCTGGTTTTTTAAAATATAATAAAGAAAATCCTTGTAAAGAAGGATCTTAGTGTTGTTTTAATTCACATTTTTCTGCTCATAGGCAACAGAAACTGTGAGAACAAGGTGTTTGATTTAATAGACAGTGGTTTCAAGGTAGCAATTATAAATATGTACCAAGAAATAAAAGAAATCAATGATTTAAAAAGTAAAGAAAAAAGTGATGACAATGTTTATTAAATACAGAACATCAGTAGAGGAATAGATGGTATAAAAATAGAAATTCTGGAGTTAAAAAGTATAATAATTGAAATAAAAATTCACTAGAGGGGCTCAAGAGTGAACTGGAACTGGCAGGAGAATTAATAAACATAAATCACTAAAGATAATGCAATTTGAAGAATACAGAAAAAGAATGAAGAAAATCAAGAGAACTTCAGATAAGTGTGGGACATCATATTAAGCACACCAACATATACATAATGTGAGTATTAGAAGAGAGGAGAGAAAGAGCCAAAAAATATTTGAATACTGGCTGGAAATTCTTAGAAAAATGCAAACTGAAACTGACTCAAGAAGGACCAGATAATCTAAATAGATACATAATAAGCGAAGAGATTGAATTAGAAATTAAAAAAAAAAACTTCTCACAAAGAAAAGCCCAGGCCTAATGGTTTCACTGGTGACATTTATTTAAGGAAGAATCAAGGCTAATTCTTCACAAACTCTTCATAAAGTAAGCGAGGCTGGAATATTTCTTAGTTAATTCTAGGAGGCTCTGATACTAAAAACAAAGACATCAGAAGAAAACTAGAGATCAGTATCTCTTATGAATATCAATTCAAAAATCCTCAATAAAATATTATGGTTTGAATCTAACAACATATAAAAAGGATTATATACCATGACCAAATGGATTTTATCCTAGGAATACAAGGAAGATTTAACATCTGAAAATCAATTAATATAATATACTATATTAATAGAATAAAAAACAAACTACATGGTCATCTCAATATACACTCAAAAAAAGTATTTGATAAAATCCAACATCCTTTCAGAGAAAAACACTCAACTAGGAATGGGGGCAGGGAAATTTTGTAGCCTGATATATGATATCTTCCAAAACACTTTGGATAATATCCCACTTAATGGTAAAAAATAGGATACTTTCATCTTAAGATCAGGAACAAGATAAGGGTATCTGTATTCATAACATCTATATAACAGGGTTCTAGAGGTTCTAGCCATGGCAATTAGACAAAAGTAAATAAATAAAAGGCATTCAGATTGGAAAAGAAGAATAAAATTTCTCTATTGCAAATGACATGATCTTGTGTATGGAAAATTCTTAGGAATCCAGTTAAAAACTATTGAAACAAATAAATGAGTTTGATAAGGTTGCCAGATATGAATCAGTATGCAAAAATTTAATTGTATTTTTATATTCTTGGAACTAGTAATTAAAAAACGCAGCACAACTCTATTTACAATAGCATAAAAAAATATTAGCTGGGCATGGTTGTACATGTCTGTAGTCCCAGCTACTTGGGAGGATTAGGTGGAGGACCTTTGAGCCCATGAATTCAAGATCAGTCTGTGCAATGTAGTGAGAAACCCCCATCTAAAAATATATTTAGAAATAAATTTAACTAAAGAAGTGCAAAAGATACATTCTGAAAGTTATAGAATATTATCAAGATAAATTAAAGATCTAACCAAATGGGTAGAAAAATCCCATGTTTATGGATTGGTAGGCCTAATATTGGTAAAATAGCAATAAGTGCATTAGGGCTGGGGATGTAGCTCAGTGGGAGAGCACTTGCCTAGCATGCATGAGGTCCTGAGCTCAGTCCCCACAATCCCCACCCCCCTACAAACATATAAATGTAATAAGTCCCAAATCGCTCTACAAATTAAATGCTAATCCTATAAGGATCCTAGATCACTTCTTTGTAGAAATTAGCAAACTGATTCTAGAATTTATGTGGAATTGCATGGGACTTGGAATACCTATAACAATCTTGAAAAAGAACAAAGTTGGAAAACTCATGCTTTCTGACTCCAAAACTTACTAATAGGCAACAATAATCAAGACAATCTGAAACATGGCAAAAAGTAACACAATGTGGTACAGGCAGAAAGACAGATGATTAATGGAACAGAGAATAGATAACCTAGAAATAACCTGTGTATCAACTGATTTTTAACAAGGGAACTAAGACCATTCAATGGAGAAAGAATAATTTTTCAAAAAGTGGTGCTGGAACAATTGGACCCCTACTCTATGCCTCTTACATAAATGAACTCAAAATGGATCAGAGACTAAATGAAGAGCTATTACTGTAATACTCTTAAAAGAAATATTGGGGTAAATCTTTATGACCTCAGCTATGACAAAGGATTCTTGAATATAACAATAAAAGGACAACCAACAAATTAAAAAATAAATTCGGCCAGGCAGGGTAGCTCATGTTATAATCCCTGCAACTTAGGAGGCTGAGGCAGGAAGATTTTAAGTTTGAGGCCAGCCTTACAACTTAGCAAGACCCTGTCTCAAAAAGGGGTGGGGATGCAGCTCAGTGGTAGAGCACCTCTGGGTTTAATCCCCAGAATGAGTGAATGAATGAATGAATGAATGAATAGACTTCATCAAAACTGAAAACTTTCATGCATCAAAGAACACTATCAAGAAAATAAAAGGACAACATACAGAATGGGAGAAAATACCTTCAATTTACACAACTGATAAGAGACTTGTATGTATAATATATAAAGAACACTTACAACTCAATAAATAAAGGACAACAGAATTTAAAAAGTGGGCAAAAGATCTGAATAGACATTTTTCAAAGAAGACATACAAATGGCAAAAAGCACATGAAAAGATGTTTACTATCATAGTGATCAGAAAAATGCCAACCAAAACCATGATGAGACTCCACATATTGTGGGATGGCTATAACCAAAAAGCCAGATAATAACAAGTGTTGACAAGGATAAAGAGAAGTCAGAACCCTCATATGCTGCTTATCGGTATATAAAATGGTGTAGCCCCCTTGGAAAACATTCTAGAGCAGCTCCTCAAATGGTTATACACAGAGTTACCATGCCACACAATTCTATTCTTAGGAAGAGAAATGAAACCATATACCCACACAAAAACTAGTTCAGGCATGTTCACAACTGTAGTATTCATAAATATCCCAAAGATGGAGAAACCTTAATATCCAAAACTGATGCATAAACAAAACATGGTATATTCATACCATGGAATACTATTTAGCTATAAAAAGGAATGAAGTAGTGATACATGCTACAACCTGGACGAACCTTAAAAGCACTATGCTAAATCAAAGAAGCCAGTCATAAAAGTCCACATATTGTATGATTCCATTTATATGATATGTCTGGAATAGGCAAATCTATAAAGATATGAAGTAGATTAGTGGTTGCTTAGGGTTGGGGAAGGTAGGGTAGGAGGATGGAGAGATAATAGCTAAAGAGTGAGGGCTTTTATTTGGAGGTGGTGAATATGTTCTAAAATGAACTCTGGCATTGGTGTACAACTCTGTAAATACTCTAAAATCTGTTGTATGATATACATTGAATAGGTAAACTCTATAATGAATTAATTCAATAAAATCCATTACTTAGAAAGGTATGTTAAAATCTCCTACCACAATTGTAGGTAGTCTATTTTCCTTGTTGTTTTGTCAACTTTCACTTTATATATTTTGGATCCATGGTGCTAGGTGCATACAGATTTAAAATTATGATATCTTATTAAGTGAACTTTTTATAAGTACAATGTGAGCTTCATCTTTAATGGTACTTTCAATGGTAATGTCTGTAGTGTATTTATACTAGCTTTCTTTGTCATTCTAAAATGAAGCAAAAATCCAACAAAAACATTTTTTATATAAATACTCTTGTGCCCATAAACAAGTATAGCAAATTAATTTCTTGAAGAGCAATTGCTGGTAAAAGGTAGATAGGTAGGATTTACATGTGACAATGCCAAAGAGGATACAGCAACAATCACAATCCCACCCTGTGTATCAGATGCTTCTAAGCTGACATCTTAAAGTTAGTGTTTCCTTTACTCAGTTATGAAGACGGGGTGGGGTGAATGATCCAGTCTCAGCTTGTGAAGAATTTGTCCACACGGTGGCCAGTCCCTCCACCACCGCAGGCCCATCTGGAAGGAGGCTTTGCTGGGAAGACTCACTTTGCTGATCTCTGTCAGGGACATGGTGATGCTGTAGATCTGGTTCTTACTGGTGCTGGCAACCAGGGTTTCCTCCGAGGGACTGAAGCACATGCACAGAATGTCCTGTTTGTCAGACTGACTTGGGTCATTGCTCTGTGGGTCCACAGGAATCTGCTCAAGACACAAGATGGCTGTTAGTAATGGCCCCACACGTCAGCATGTCCTCAGGCCTGGAGATTTCTCTCAGATCCGTTTAGCTTACAGACCCCCAGACCAGGATGCTTCCCAGGCTCCTCTTCAGGTGTGGAGAAGGCAGGGCCTGAGCACCTCTGCTTCTATGGGGCTTCAACTCTGCTATCCATTCACCTTTAAGTGATGAGTGGCTGAATAACAAAAAGCACTATGAAAATTGTCAATCCATCATCTCCACTTGAGATTCCCCTTTCAATACGCATTTATCTAAACCTCACTCCTGCCCACCTGTTGGAAGTCCAGGGCATGTGCTACCTGGCACCAGGCATAACAGTGTGCATTTCAGGGCAGCAGAGGGCTGTGGCAGCCCTTCCACCATGTGTGGTAGTGACAGGGTAGAGAAAAAAGAAGGGTCACACAGTTTCTGCCAATAGTCTCTGACAGGGTCTACGGTTCTCAGCTAGACAATAAAATCAGATTTCCTTTCCCTGGCTGTTCATCTTCTTCTATTGGCAATCAAACTTATTGAAGGGCTGGCCTACACACCTATTTTTTATTTTTATTTATTCCCTTTCATTATGTATGGCAGTGTGTCAGCTTAGAACCAACTTCCTTAGCAAGAGTCCTAAAGTGCAAGAAGTAAAATAAAAAAAATCAATAAATGGGATGGTATCAAGCCACAAAGCTCCTGCACGGCTATTTCTGCTTCTTTACCACAAACTCAATTTTTAATTCCTTAGCATTTGGCTTCCACTGCATCATTCTATCCTCAGGAAGATCAGAAATCTCCTTATCAGAAATCTCCCTGCTCAGTCCTCATTATCTTGGCTTTTCCTGATCTGTGGAGCTGAGGGCAGGACCCACCTCCCTAGGGGGCAGGACACTGGGCTCTCATGCTTAGGCCCCTCTGCTTGGAGTGCCATCTTTCCATGCAGTCCAATCCTTCTTCATGCAGTCAGTTTCCTTGCTTTGGCAGGTTAGAGCTGGCTCTAGGAAACCTTCCCTGGCCCGCCTTGGCTGGGTGGGCACTGATATTCCCTAATGTGCCCACAGTCCCTGGGAGTTCCCTCTTGTCACATTTATCACACTGTGAAAAGTACAATGGGTGCCCTCGCACTGGAGACCTCGTCCCACCTCTGCATCCCAGTGCTCACAGCAATGCCTGGCATGTAGTAGGTGTTCATCAAATGGATGGTAGCAGCTTTCTTGTTCTCCTCCAGAGACAGCGAGTTCCTGCCCCTCTGGCTTCCTGCCCTCTTCCTGGCTTATCTTCTTCACTGAGTTGATCCCCATCTGACACCCTGATTGCATTTGTTTCTTTGCCTGTCCTTTGAGGTCTAACATCATGCTTCTCATGTGATGGCTTCTCCATGTAGTTCCAGCCCCTGCCACAGAGCCTGGCACATGGTAAATACTCCAGTATTCATTAAACAAATAGATCAAGAAACATAAGAGTGGGTTGCTTTATAGGCAAAGTAAGCTCACACCACTCCTGCCTTCTCCCCCTCAGCCCACACCCTCCTCACTCTGACCCCCGATTTTCCTCTTTGGCACAAAACTTTCCCCAAGCATCCATCTTCAAAGCCTGGCATCATCTCTGAGGGCTCCTTGCCTCTCTGACCTCCCACCTCCATTCACACTTAACCTTCAGAAAGGTGCTCTTTTCCCCGCCTTCCCTGGTACCTACTACCATCGTCTTAGACCTCACTACCTTTTGGCTGCCATAACAAACACCTCTCAATGGATTCCTAATCATAGCTAAACAACTACTACTATTCTTGGAGCACCACACACCAAGCACTGCACACGCTGATTTTCAGAGACTGTCATTTCATTCTTTCGACAACCATCCTTCTTGGTGTAAGTGTGCTACTTTTCTCAATAAAGAAACATGGATTTTGGTAGATCCAGCAACTCATCTCGAGTCACTCAGTCAATAAATGGCAGATCTAAGTCAGAATTCATTCTTTGTATTTTTAGCAGCTTTCAATCCAATGCCTCAAGACTCACCCCCACTATGTATTACGGGCAGATCAGTGTTTTAATAAGCATGACCTTTCCCACTAGACAGCCTTACAGGGTGCTGCTGAGTTATGCAAATCACACCCCCAGGCTGGCGTTGGAGATCTTTGACCAACCTCAACTCCCCTCTTACCCTTTCCAGTGCCTTCAATCCCTCTTGGCTGTGGAAAAGGTCTTCCCCACATACCCCTGCTTGTCCCAGGATGCCTCTGCTAAAGCTGTCCTCTTCATCTGGAGTACCTGGTTTTGTTTCTTCCTGTCAAATGCTATCCATCTCCTAAGACCCTGCCTCAAAGATTACCATTAAACACCAAGGAGCCTTCTAGATTCTTCCCCAACTCAATATATATTCTCTCTCTTTACAATACCTTGTATTTATTCCACAAACATCGCTGGCTGCTTATTATGTGGCAAGTAATATGTTTGGTCTTAAACATTAAAACTGATCTAATAATTACTATGAGAACACTAAGGTTCCAAGAAGAAATGTAATTTACTCTACGGTTCTTTCCCAGGATTCAAAACTAGACCCTTCCTGCTCCTAAACCCCAATTTTGTCGGCTTCACCCTGAATCCTTCCTCAAGACAGATACCATCTCAAGTCACCATTTCTGTTCAGCACTCCAACCCCATCCCTTTCCATCAAGTGCCCTGTCAGAGCTCTGCTCTTGGACAACAAATGCCAATAGGACCCTGGTTTGCTTCTTCCTTCCTCTATTCCTTACCCGGATTTCCCTGCTCTCTCGGTAAAAGTCCTTTTCTTCTATCTTTTCAAACAGCAGAACTCTTCCGGGTCCAGCAGAGCAGGCAAACCCCTTTGAATAGGCAGCAATGGCGAACACCCGGGGCATGACCAGTTGGTTGTGGCTACTGGTCGTCAGGATCTGTTCAAAGGAAGGGACTGGGGAACTGACTGGTGGAAATTCGACCAGGCTGGAAAAGGAAAACAGCACATAAAGGGGTCAGACAATCCCACGAGATGAATTCTGCTCAGAAGAAGAAAGAGGGCTGTCCTTGGATGTGGCAGAAGCCACTCAATGATCTCCTTTCCTATTGCCAAACTGCTATCCTTTGGCCTGGGAATGCCACAAACTCCAAAGACAGAAGACTGGAAAGCTACACATTTATTTGGTAGTTTCTCAACCCTCATGGTCATGATAATGATATGATGATTCCCATTCTGTTTAGATAAAAGTGTCTCAGAAGGGTTGAGTTTTCTAAGGTCACACAACTGTGGCTGAGATTGGATCCAGGTTTTCATTTTTATTCACTTATTAATCCATTTGTATAATACATATTTATATTTGCTTATAAATATTTATCTGAAGTTATACTGTGTTAATGGCTTTGTGAAATGATGGTAAGAAGGACTGACACAGTCCCTGCTCTCAGAAGCTTACAGTCTAGAGGGATATATACCAAGGACTGTTAGGGGCAGCTGAGTACAATGACAGAGGAGCTCATCAGCAGATAACAAGGGCTTTCTGAGGGGAGCAGAGGTGGAGAACTCTCAGCTGAGACCTGCAGCACAAACAGGAGCAAGTCAGGTGTGTGCATGTCTGGGGTATGGGGTGAAGTGGGGGATGGAGGGAATTGCATATGGCCCAGTCCACAAGCAAGGGAGTGCCTTGGGCATGTGAAGTAGATCCAGGCAGGAATTGAAGCTCCATGTCAGAAGGGTAAGAATGTCAAAGATGTGTGGGCTGAACAATGTGGTCTGGGCTTTGTGCTAGGAGTCCGGACCCATTGAAAGACTGTGCACACAGCACACTGGAGAGGGAACAGGGACTTATTAGGAGACTTCCACATAATCATAATAAAAAGGAGATATCACTGTCATGGGAAGATGTTGAAAATGGGTGGACTGACAGTCACTGAGGAAGAAGAATCCACAGGATGCCCTGTGGTTGAGGGCCTGGGCTTTGGGGTTGGACAGATCTCAGGCTGAATCCTGATCCTGCCACTTAGAGTATGGTGATCTTGGGTGAGTCATTTAACAACTTTAAGCCTATTTCCTGCTCTATAAAATGGCCATGATAATCATATATACCACACAGGTAGGACTCAAATGGGAATATACAGAATGTGATTAAAACAGTGTCTGCCACATTCAATGACACTTTCCAGTATGTGTGAGACATGATTATTCTTGGTTATAAGAGAGGTACTCCTTCCTGAACTCCTCTTTGCCCATATTCCTCTTTCAGATTTAGGGACAACATTCCCTAGCACTTCTGTTATCTGTCACCTCCCACTCAATTTTGAACTCCTAGAGGACTTGCATCCTCAGTACCTAAAAAGATGCCTTGTAAACTGCAAGCGCCAAGTGGGCATGTATATAATAGTTCAGTAAACCAGGCAGCCAGCCAATAGAACAAATATTTTTGAAAAAACTATAATTTTGAAGACTAGTTATGATAAAGTGTGTAGAGAATTATAGAATACTTTCTTTATCTCCCCTTTATTTTGTGGTATTGGGGGTTGAACCCAGAGGCTCTCTATCACTGAGTCATACATACCCCCAAGCCTTTAAAAAATTTTGTTTTGAGACAGGGTCTTGCTAAGTTGCTGAGGCTGGCCTCAAACTTGGGATCCTCCTGTCTCAGCCTCCTGAGTCCCTTACAGGCTTGTGCCATTTTACCCAGCTTAAAATGTGTATAAAAGAAGTTAGGTATCATAATAAAAAAAATTGTATCTAGAAATGGTTATAATTGGCAGATTTGTGCTTGAATATAGGAAGAAGGAAAATGAACATAGTTTTTAAGGTAGAGGGGTTATGAGTGGATTCTGAAGAATGCCCTCTCTGATTAATGTTCTCAGTACAGTAAGCATGCGGGTATCAGCCCATGGGGCACCGTTACCTCTCTGACTCGTGGATAACCTCCAGGTTCTTTGAGCTAGCCGTGGGCTCCTTGACCATTATGTTGGTTTCCCAGCGCTGGTCTCCAGATTCAAAGAGAAAAAGCTTTCCTGTATCAGTGCCAACAATGACCTTGTCTTCAGCCACCCAAGCATGGGCTAGATAGTTTTGGGATTCTCCTCTCTGAAAATTGGTTTGCTTTAGGGTTCCCTCAGCAAAACGCAGAAGCTTAAACATTCCATTTCCAGTGACACAAACCTGAGTGTTATCCTGGGGATTAATGCTCACCTGCAAAAAGTAAGAGGATAAAAGCAAAAGATATATAAAAACTAACCTTAATGGAATTATTTCCAACTTTTCAAATTAATACTCATTGCAGGTAGTTCAGAAACTCCCTTACACATCACTAAGTCAAGGAATTTTATACCATGTTTGATGAGGGCACACATGTGTATCCATGTAGATGTAGGGCCCATGAGTTCCACAAAGAAAATCTACAAAGGTGAAATGCAGAATGAGCATGTTCCAACAATAATCAAACTCTGTGCCAACAAAATGGAATGAAGCTCAGTGTGAAGAGCGGTGACAGTGATTGGGAGACCAGTGCCTGAGATTGGTATCCCTGATAACTTTGTGGCTGTGGCATGCTTGGTGCCTGGGAAAGTTTCTGTGCACAGGTGCAGGATGCTGGGTTGCTGTGGTAATGCCCTCCATGGGGAGTCTCTATGCTAGAGCTTATCAGCTTCAACCTTGCTCTAAGGCCCACAGCTCCTGGGAATAGAGGAATTCTCTTGCTAAGACAACCACAATGTTTTACCAGCTCTGCTGCTCCTGAACCTGCCACATAATAGTAACTTTAAACAATGGATTTTCTTGAAAGCTACACAATGCTCCTATAATTGTAGAATGTAACTGAGGAATAAGCTGCATAATGTTGCTAACTCTGTAACTTTCATGAATACAAAGAATAATGCTTGCATAGTCTTTAATCTAATTAATGATGTGTGTGTGTGTGTGTGTGTGTGTGTGTGTGTGTGTGTGTATATATATATATATATATATATATATATATATATATATATATATATAAAATAAAGATTGCTGGTTTAATTCTTTAGAACTGCTTCTCCATCAGAGAGTAATGCTCCACCCAATCCCAGGTGTTAATTTCACAATCTGAGTTTGTGAGTCTTATTTCTTCCAATCTCCCATCACCCCTCACTGGAACCTGCTATTTTGGCTGCGCTGGTCACAGCAACTCAGCTAGAAATGGAGAAATGAGGGCTGGTCAGGTGTGTGCACATGTCTAGGGGCATGGGGTGGAGTGGGGGGATGGAGGGAATTGCCCTGTCCATGGAGGAAAGAAATCACCTATCAGGAGAATCTGCATGGTCTCCCACCAACTGAGTTTCCTTCCCTAGAGGCTCTATCCTAACATACTCTAATGGGCAGTCAACCTGCTCTCCTCACTAGGCATGGAGCAACTTGCAGGGCTGTGTGTGGCTTCTTCATCTCTGTATTCCCAGCTGGGTTCATACTGGGCATCCAATAAATGTTCAGTGGATCTACTTGAGAGGGGATGCTCTCTGCACGGAGCAGGGATGCCTCCTTCAGGCCTCACTATGGCCTGCCTTTGGTTTGATTCTAAGATCACCAAGCAACCTTCTGATTACTAATTTTGCCTCTAACCTTCTCTGTATTAGGAATGAAATACACTGGATAAATGATGTGAGTTTTCTGGTTGTGATGTCAATCTCCTGTGATATGAATAATTTAGGCTTGAGATGCTAATTGATTGCTAGTATCTCTGGACATAAACAGAACTGAGATCTTGTAAAACTGAGTATAAGATCCTAGACTGAACCAAGATAAAACCTTTGAACTCCCTGCCTAAGAGGCAATGAGCTTCCTAATGAGTCTTCTTTATTTTTCTCTCAAAGAACAATCAAGAATTGTTACCCATATAACCACAATTTCACTGAAAGCTTCCTAAAATGTACCATTTTGCATTGCATTCTTGAAATCTTCCTGCTGCCTAGCAAAACTGCTGGAAATGACCAAAGGGCGGGGGGAGAGCATGCAAGTGAGCCTGTTTTAAAAATTCACCTCTGGGCCTAACCTGTAACCAGAAAGCAGTTCTAGATAGAGGAAAGAAGGTAGGAGCTGGAGTCAGGAAAAATCACCTGTGTGATTTTGTATGAATTATTTAATCTCTTGGAGCCTCAGCTCCCTCATCTATAAAATGGGAATAATAATTTTGCATTCCTTATATAAAATTATATATATATATATTCCTTGTGAGACCAAAATTTTAAAATGCATGTAAGAAATATATACTATGATACAAAACAAGGATTCAATAAAAGACTGCTCTTACTATTCTATGAGCTACATGATACCTGTTATACTAGGAGGTACCTGGTAGATAGGGTTGTTCTGAGTGTCAGTTCTAATAATGGCCATTACTTTCTGCTTTTCCCACAGCCAATAGACAAGGTTTGATTCTGGAGGTGATGTCTGAGTCAATAGATACTTGGAGTCTGGAGAAAAGGCCATGCTGATAAATTTCTGAACTGGAAAGTCAAAAGTATTAAGGACTTTGCGCTTCCGGCACGGGATGGATGACAGCTCATAAATGGTGATTACAGGTTTCTCCTGCACAATCTCGGAGATGGCGAGGTACCGCCGATTGGGGCTGATGGACAAGGCCAACATGCCCTGACTCTTGTCTGAGCCTGCAAACAGAGGGAAAAGGGGATAGTGAGGGTAGGTTGTGCTTTCACCAAGACTCAAGCAGGCTCAGCAGTGACACTGCTGACAGAGGAGAAAGGTGCACAAATACCTAGTTATCAGTTCCTGGCCATCCCTCCGTACAACTACACCTGGGGTGTTATGAAAATGATCAGATGGGCACCTCACTGAGGATGAGGTGGGAGAAGTCAAGGAACCCTTCGTGAAGGAAGAGGAGTTGGGATGGATGATGGGATATGTGGTGGCAAAAGTTGGAGCAACGTTGTGGAGGTGACAAAGAGTAGAGTGCTGTGGGGGAATTGGTAGCAGCAGGTATTGCTGGAGAAATGTATGTGAGTCACGATGATCAAAGATGGATCCGGAAGAGAGGAACAGGTCCAATCATAGAAGATTTAGTGCTCTGAGTGGCCAGCACTCAACACTTTTAAAGGCCGGGATATTAACTCAGCCTCTCTTATATTTAGGTGATCTGTGTGACATTTTAGTTATGAGACGGATGCAGAAGTCTGCTGAAGTGGTTTTATGATAAAGCTTTATGTTTTCTTGAAGATCAAGGGCAGATGCATTCTATCCCCCTTCTCCTGGAATATAGAGGTAATGTCTCAAGATATAGCAGTTTTCTTGCATTCACGAAGTAATGAGCATGAAAATGAAAGCTGTGGTCCTCTAGAAAGCAGAGCCTGAGGCAAAGATTAAAATGTAAATCTTTTTTTTCAGGAAATTCAATGAGGGCCACATTGCAATTTTCATGGGCCCTAGACACTTTTGCTTACATATGTCTCTTCCTCCATAAAATAGTACAAGTATATTTATTTTTCTACACTATTTAAAAAATACATGCAATCACACATTTGATGACTGCATTAATATAAAGATGAATATGATTCAGGCTGGATTCACTCTTATATATTCATTATTGTTATATTTACTTTTTCTTATTTTAAAACAAATTTAAAACATTTTCATGGGCCCCTAAAGGTATTGTAAGCCCTAGGCACTGTGCATAGTGGAAAAGTCTTCTGTGGGTGTGGGGACCTGGGCAGGGAGGATCTGTGAAGCAGGGGAAGATGCGCTAGGAAGTGATGGGCTAGGTCCCCGTCTGATGGACTCCATGCTGGGAGGGTCACAGCAAGTTGCCCAGTACATGGAACTTTTCTGGAAGAGCTACAGGCAATAAGGGAAGCTCAGGGAAGAACCAGGTTTCGGGGTCATTGAGAACTTTGCCAATGATTTTGGATTACACCTGGGAAGCAATGAAAGCCACTGAAAACTTTTAGGAAAGGTCAGACAGGGTGTATAGAAAGAGCCTCTGACAGCCAGATGGAAGGCAGCCCTGGAGGGGATGAGAGTAGCCAGCAGGTTATTTGCAGAAGCGAGAGGTAAGGGTGCAATACACTATAAGGCGGCAGTAGGGGTGAAAGTAATGGGAGGAGGGGAGATTAGAGAAATGCCAATACGTAGAACCAGTAGGATTTAGTGACTGCTGGAATGAGGGAGAGAAATGAGAATGAATTCAGGTGATGGGGACGAGTGGGACCCCTGGGATAGAATTTAGACTGAGGGAGTTAGGGGTGACGGTGAAGACTATGCCCCATGACTTGCTTACACAGCCCATTCACATACTTAATATTTATGCGTATTTGCTCCCAGCTTTTTACAATATTTTTAAGCTTAAACCTTTAATTCATCTTGGACCCATGATGATAAAAAATATGAAGTGAGGATATAAAGTGGTTCCCATTTCTCAAACACCTAGTCAATTGTCCCAGCACTAATTAATAATGAACGAATATATTAAAGTTATATTTTTGCATATATAGCATTGGGTTTCTAGAATATTTACGCTAGGACAGCATGACTTTTGTAGTCATATCTTTATCATGAGTTTGAATATCTGGCAGTTTGATCTGAAAATAGCAGGAAATAGCAGGAGAAAAGAAGAAATGAGAATTGAATTTTTGATACAGTGCACAAGGTATATTGTGGGGCATGTGGGTAAAGAGGCCTAGCAGTTAGATATGATTCTAAAGCTCAGGGCAGAGGGTGGGACTAAAAACTCAGATTTGAAGTAAAAGGCCTGGTGAGAAGCTAAAGCTGGGAGCATAAGATTGCCTAGAGAAGATGAAGGAAAACTCACTCCTCCTGGGTTCCCTATTTTAGGTGGTCTTCTAGCTATAGCCCTTACCAGGGGATGGAATCCAGGGACCACCTGGCATTTGCATTGCATTTTCTATATCACATTCCAGGTACCCAGGACTCTGGAATTCCCTGCCTAAATGGTCCTGAGTCTAACGACAAGACCAGCATTGGCTCTTTCCTAGGTCAGTCTCTACCATCAGAGAAGGCCTAAAGATGTTCAAAGGGTGACTGTTTACAGGATATATGGGCAGCATTTAAGTGTATAGCTGAGAGGACCCACACATATGAAGGAGGTCCTGCTGATATAAAATGGAATTCAGAGCAGAAGAGATGCGGTTTAGGTAGGAAGTGTGAGAATATGAGCATAATAACTGAAATGATAATCTCAACGGATATACTAAATTGTAGGCTAGATATGGCTGAAAAGAGATTCAATGAAGCCAAGAGATAAATACAAAGAAAAAAGAGTTTAAAAACATGGAGGGTTAGAGTTGAGATGGTCTGGAGTTCTTGGAGATAACAGAATGAAAAAGGTACTATATTCCAAAGTGACAATTGTTAAAAACTCTCTAGAATCACTGCGAGATGCCTACCCTTGGATCCAAGAATCCCTAGGAAGATTAGAAAGGGAAAATAAAACCTACAATATAATAAAAACAGACACAGAAAACTTCTTAAAAGCATCCAGAAGAACAGACTGATCATCTATAGATAGAAGACCCAATGGCTAATGGCTTAACCACAATAAGAAAACAGAAGTAAAAAACAATGCAGCAAAAACTGCAATGTGCTGACAAAAATTCTATACCTGGCCAAATTCTCTTTCAAATATGAGGATGAAATTAAAGTAAGTTTAAATTAACATAATCTGGGAGCATCTACCATTAACACATCATCACTAACTGTAGAAGGAAAATGATTGCAACTGGAATATCTGATTTCTAAAGAGTCATGGTGGGGAAAAAAAAAGAATCATGGTGGACAGAATTCAGTAAACTTGAGAGCAAATATAAATAAATGTCTATATAAAACAATGACTGATTTAATATTAGAAATCCATATAATCTTATGGAAATATAGAAAGTGCATGCAATAAAATTCAGTATGTGTTCATTGGGGGGAAATGCATAGCAATCTAGAAAATTAAAGGATTTTCCTTAACTTGATAAAAGACATTGACAACTGCCTGCAGTAAACATCCTTCTGTGTAACAAATATTGAAATAATTCCTTTTAAGAGTAGAAGCATGACAAGGATGTTCTCTTTCATTGTCCCTATTCAACTCTGTCTGGAGGTGCTTGCCAGTACAGTAACACAAGAAAAAGAAATAAAACCATCATTTTTTGTAGATAATATGACACTCTATGTAGAAAACCCCAAAGAATCCAGATTTGTTATTAGAATTAACAACAGTTGAGCAAATATGTTAGACATAAAAAAGCCAACTATATTTAGTACAGTTTATTCTAACAGAATATTACCTGATGTTTGGTAAATCTGACTTCAATAAAATTAAGAATTTCTGTCCATCAAAAGATAACATGGGGGAGAAAATTCAAGCTCCAGATTGGAATGATTAGTACATAGACAATACAAAGTGTGTCATTAAGTCAATAAGGAAGTTACTAAAACAAAACAAAACAAAACAAAAAAACCCCAAGCCCCATGAAGAACAATAGAAAAATGGATTAAAAAGCTTGAATGAGACAAATAACACAAGGCTAAGTAGGAGTAGTCTGTAAATATGTGAAAAGATACTAATTTGCATTAGTAATAGAGAAAGGCAAACTAAAATCACAATAAGATACCTCTTCTCAAGCATTAGACTAGCAAAAAATGAGAAGTTGAACATGACAAAGGGTTGGTAAAGTTGTGGAAGAATGAGGACCCTTATGCATTGTTGGCACTAAGGGTCCTCATTAATTTTATTCCTGGATGTGAGTCCTACAGAATCTTTGCAAAGTGCAGGAACATGTATGAATGCAAGAATATTTATAGTGGTAACATTTCTAATAGCAAATAGCTGTTATTTCCCCGAATGCCCCTCAAGCCTAGGATGGGTATATAAATATATATTTGAGACATTATATTCAGAGATTGGAATACTATGCTACAATAAAATGAACTCAGTTATATGTATCAAGATGCATGAATCTCAAAAGCATGATGTTGAACAAAAGAAGCAAGTTACAGGCTACATACATTATGATTCCATTTAAATAAAATTGGAAAATAGCAAAAATAAAAATATATTTTGCATAAAATCACACATATATGTAATAAAAGCTGTATGGAAAATAATACAAAATTCAAAAATGGGGGTGTGTGGGGATGGGAGAGAAGTACTGGAACTGGCAATGTTCTATATATTATCTTGGATGGTTCATAGATTTTCATGTAATAGTAATTCTTTATTACATATATAGAGTATATACTTTTATATGCACATATCATACTAAAGCGTTCAACACAATAAAGAGTGGGGAAAAAGAGTGGATTGAATTGTCATAAATATCACTGACAGGATGAATGAGAACAAAAAATGTAATGTCATACAAATATTTTTTTGTGTGTGACTAAGGGTAAAATTTTTTGTGTCTTCATTGTACCAGGATTTAAAAGGTGTACTGAAGATGGTGTATTTTGGAAAACTTGTGTTTACAACTCCAAAAGGGGGTCTGGTGAGGACAAAGCCAATGACACTGAAGATGCATAAAAAGAGATCTAAAAAATATTGTTTTCCTGAAATTACAATGCAAAAATACTTTAAAATTAATATTAATTTTGTTAAATTTAACTGTTTTTTTTTTTTTGCTTCTTGGTTTTTTTCTTTTTATTTTCATTGTTCTTCTTCTTCTTTTTTTGTGCTGCTGAGGATTGAATCCAGGCCTTGTGCATGTGAGGGAAGCACTCTACCAAATGAACTATATCCCCAGCCCAATCGTATCTTTGATTGGTCTATAATAAATAATGCAAGTTGACTTTTATTTCTTCTAACTTTATAAAACTGTAATATTCCAGTTGTCATAAACTGTCTTTCCAAACGTGGTTTTGAGATTACAGGGTTCTATTTGGCATGAGCCGTTAATGTATACATCAGGATGTTAAGGATTTTACCTGGAATAAATTTTTGCCACTTCTGATCCACATTGTACTTCACACAATGATTTCCTGAAGGATATATAATAATCTGTTCATCGAAGAAAAAGATATTGTTGGCCACGTGGGCTCGAAGACCAAAAACATGCAGCCACTGAGCTACGACGGTAGACATGATCCCTTGCCAGAGTTCTGCTAAAGACCAAGCAGCGGGTCAGAGCAGAATAAGTGCATTGCCCCGCCCCGCCCCACCCAGGACACGCCCCTGGCCCCGCCCCCTAGCCCTCCTCCTCACCTCGGGGTGCCCCCCCAATCTGGCCGGTCCCCTAGGGCTCCTTCTCCCCTTTCCTTTTCTCCCTTGCACGTTCAGCTCCTCCTGACGACCTCAGGGACCTCTCCCACCTTTCGCTTCTTCACTCAGGCTCAGCAGACCAAGCACGTATCCAGAGGTGCTACCCCTAGGGATTCCAAGCAGCCCTGGCACTTCCAAACGTCGCAGCGGTTCC
The DNA here is from genome assembly GCF_047511675.1 of Marmota flaviventris. NCBI lineage: Eukaryota > Metazoa > Chordata > Mammalia > Rodentia > Sciuridae > Marmota > Marmota flaviventris. Next base: position 33,058,547 of record NC_092507.1, on the reverse strand, counting down.
TATGGCAACCACAAACCGGAAGTGTGGCTTGTAGCCGGAAGCGGAAGTCTCGATCGAGGAGCTGAGCACGGTCGGTGAGTTGTTGGTGCTGGTGTGGCTTGGGCGCACGTGGAGCTGCGAGTGTGAGTGGGTGCTGAGCGCAGCGTCCGCGGCGAGGGTCTCCCCTGCCAGTCCCGCGGGCCTCGGGCTACCCTGCGCTTCCAGGTAGGCGCGGGTCGGGCGTGCGACGAGATGGACACTCCCCCGCTGTCGGGCTCCGACTCGGATTCTGATGATTCTCTTGTCACGGACAGAGAGGTATGTCAGCAGAGCTCGCCGGTCGGGGCGCGGAAAGAGGGGCTCTTACTCCTCTGATACTGACCGCCACTGTGTCTTGCAGTTGCAGGATGCGTTTTCCCGCGGACTCCTGAAGCCAGGCCTCAATGTCGTGCTAGAGGGGCCAAAGAGGACTGTGAATGACGTGGTGAGCGCGGGCGCCGGGCAACTGGTACTCGGAAATGGGAGGCGCACAAGGCAGTGTTGTGTTTGGAGACTGATTCTTGTCCCAGGAAGATGCAACCTGCCCAAAGCCTAGAGGGTCTGTCTGGGTATTTGGGTGTAGCACTTTTCTTATTGGGTTTGTGCGTGAGAGAGACAAACTCTTGCTTTTCTTGTGAGCTCAGTGTCTGAATTTCCTAGAATGGCCTGAAACAGTGTTTGGCTGAATTCAAGCGGGACCTGGAGTGGGTTGAAAGGCTCGATGTGACCCTGGGTCCGGTGCCAGAAATTAGTGACCCTCAGCCTACACCTCAGAACAAAGACCAGAAAGCTGTTAATCCAGAAGATGATTTCCAGCGGGAAATGAGTTTGTATGTTTATTTTCCACTATGGGAGAAGTTGGGGTCCTTGTGCTAGAGAATAAGGGAGAGAAGGAAGTAGTGAGACTGCACTCTCTGGATCCCCAGGGAGTTAGCACATGTTTGGGAATGGGAAGACTCTTCCCTAGAGGAGGAAGAGCTAAGGGATTCTCCTTGGTTGAGAGAAGAGCTCCCTGGTCTACTAGTTCTGATTTTAAGTCCAGTTTTTAGACTATTTTGAAATATTCACTTGTAAAGCTTATGTGTGTGCACATGCAGTTAGTTATTAGAACAAACTTTGTTTATCGGAGGGGGGGGCTCCCTGACTGTACTTTGTTTAGTAATTATATAAAAATTCATAATTGACATTAATTTGTGTGTTAATTGGCACCTTTAGAGTAGTCATTCTTTTAAACTGCTAACTTATTTTTAGCAAAATTTCTCTCCTTTAAAATAATGGTGTACAGTGAAATCTTTCTAAGATGCCAAATTAATAAGGTTTCAGTCCCACTTTTGTGTGTTTATTCATTTGTTCTTGTTAGTGAAGGTCAGATGTTGAGTGCTTCTCAGCTTGAAAAACTCATGAGAGGCAGTGAGAAGGAATGAAAGCCTTTCTCCCTCATCTCATTTCACGTTTTGCCCTGTAATCTCAGCTACCGCCAGGCCCAGGCTGCTGTGCTTGCAGTATTACCCCGCCTCCATCAGCTCAAAGTCCCTACCAAGAGGCCAACTGATTATTTTGCAGAAATGGCTAAGTCCGATCAACAGATGCAAAAGGTAAGAAATGTTTTTGTCTGGAAAGCCAAGGCTTTGTACTAAAGTATATTCAGCTGGCCTATCTCCTATAGTGTTTTAGAAAGAACTATAAACCCAATATTGGGGAGCTGGTTGTCAAAGACATTTATTATCTCTTTCAGAGATTTTCTACTTTAGATTTATGGTTGTTACCACCCATTAGATAAATATAAGAATGACTTTTTCCTAATTTAAATAACTAAGGAGAAAGGAAGTAGTATAAAAATGGTCCTAAAGTTAAGATGGCTTTCATATTTCCTAGTTGCCATGACATGGTGTACAGAGAACACAGCACAGTTGTTCTGGTGCTTCTATTGCCAGGAAGCAATGCTATCACTTGTAAATACATTTTCTTCTTGGGCCCTCACTTCTTTGTAAAATGACAGATTAATATGTGGCTCAGATACAATATAATTTAGAGTTAGGTGGCACTTGGTCCTCATTTTAACTTTGAGGGGGAGAGAATTGCCAACACTGAAGCAAGGTTATATTTAAATGGATCCCCTGGGTATCAAGTTAGATGTTAGGGAACTATTGGTGGTACCCAGAGAAGCTAATCTAGAGAACAGCTCATACATGTCTCTTGTTTGTTTGTAGTGATATCTTATCCTTCAACTGAAATGTGTATGTTTGATGGAAGAGGGTGGGTATTAGATATCTGCTGGAGGTGTTTTTTTTTTTGTGAGGCCTGTTAGAGAAGGGCACTGAGGCTGCATGCAGGCTTAACCTTTGTACAGACAGTGGGCATGGGGAGAAATTGGTTTTCTTTCACGGATGACAACTTTTGTGTAATGGAACAAACAGCACACTGGGAGTAGGAAGTTACTTTTAAGCTCTGGCCCCACCACTGATACTTTTGTGTTCTTGGGCAAAGTGCTCAGCCTTTGGGCCTCCTTGTCTTCATATGTGAAACATGGGTCAGAATAGATGATTTATAGGTTCCACGGTATACACTGTTCTCTGTTCTTCTGCACCCTAAGTAGATCTGACAACCTTTTGCATTTTAGATTCGACAGAAGCTGCAGACTAAACAGGCCGCCATGGAGAAGTCTGAAAAAGCTAAACAACTGCGAGCACTTAGGAAATATGGAAAGAAGGTGAGAAAGAAAATGTGTAAGGAATAGAACAAGACCATATTGTATGTGAAATCAGATTGCCAGGGTCTGATTTGGTTCTAGGCCTTGAGGGTGTTTGATCATGTGTTATCACAGTGGGTTGTGTGCAGTGCCAGGACTAGGGTGGTAAGGGCAGGTGGAGCTGACAGCTTCTCTGGGCTTTAATCTTCACATCTGTACAGTAATGGGTTGAGTCCAAATCGGTGGTTTCCATACCTGATCTCTCAGCAAAATTACTAGGTGAAAATTTTTGAAACATTTCCATGCTTCAGAGTTTCTGGGAATCTGTATACTTTCTCCCATGCCCCTCAAAAGCTTCTCAGGTGCTTTTGATATGCATCTTGGATGGGACTCACTGGCCTTGATTTTCCCGGTCTGAGGGAAAAAAATGGTACACATGTTTTTGACTATGATTATCTGAGTTCTAATGTAAAACAAGATTAGGCTTTCTGTGAAACTGTTCTCTACTTCCTTTTTATTGTATAGTCATGTAAGAAAGATGACAGGTATTATAGTTAAGGTTGTGGGAAGGAATGAGTGAGGAGGTTTTACATGGGAGTTAAGGCTTTGTCACAGTGTTTTGGACATAGCCCTTGTGATCTGGGCATGGAGCCACTTGGGGTAATTTTCGGATAAATCCTCAGCAGAGGAAGAGGAGACTAACATCCTGTCCTCTGCTAAAGATCAGCTGTGGATTTAGTGTTTCTTTGATCTGGAGGTGGGTGGTTAACATTATCTCAAACATACTGGCAATGGCTTTATTGAAAGCAAAGCTCAGCTCATCTCACTTTCTAATTTGAGAATACCAGTGCGCAGTGGTTCCCAATGTGAGGTGATTTTGCTTCCAGGGAACATTTGTCACAGTATACACACATCTTTTGGTTGTCATATCTTGGAGTGAAGGGGTGCTGCTGGCATCCAGTGGGTAAAGGGCAGGGATGTTGTTAAACACTCTGCGATTCACAGGACAGCCGCTGTGCCAAACAAAGAGTTACCCTGTCTAGAATGTCAGTAGTATTGAGATGTAGAAGCCCTGCCTTAAAGTATATTGTCTCCTTTTGTCTTTAAAGCTTTTTTCTTTCTTGTTTTCTGGGAAGTTTTTTTTTTTTTTTTTTCCTCCCTTTTTCTTTTAGTGCTTTCATGTCTAGTAACAGTGGGTTGGATATTTAATCTTCCCAAGTATGACCAATGAGAAAAATTGACTGTAGACCTAAACACGATCTGTAGGATTGTGTGAAGAGGTAAGAGTACAGACAGTGGAGTCAGGCTGCTGGCTTGTGTATCTCTGCTCTGCACATTCTTGCTATGTAACTTGAACAAGTACACCTTCTGTGTTTCAGTTTAATAGATAATAAGAATTTGAAGGTGAACTGAGAATATATAGAGAACCCTTAGCACATAGATGTAAATGTTAAATGGTAGTGATATTAATCACAGCATGTGGTTGTGTGTTTTCTTATCACATTGAGAGAATGTGGACACTTGGAGTAATGATTTGAAATGGGTATAACTGTCCTTGTGTCCATATCACAGGTGCAAACGGAAGTTCTTCAGAAGAGGCAGCAGGAGAAAAAGCATATGATGAATGCCATTAAGAAATATCAGAAAGGTCAGTCAAATATCTCTCTGCTAAGGATGTAGGAGAATGGGGATAGAGCATACCTGAGAGGTAATTTGAACACGGAGTGCTTTGAGTCTTCTTGATTGATGGGTAACAATTGGACCTAAGTTCTGGGAATGATATGGAGAGCAAGATGTGCTTCTTAAAATCAGTTTGGAAAATAACACCTTTATTTTGAGTTTTAAACCTTTCTTCTTTCTTAAAACATAATGGTGCTGATCAAAGTGCTTCTTCACTCATAGGCTTCTCTGATAAACTGGATTTCCTTGAGGGTGATCAGAAATCCGTCCCACAGGGCACAAAGGCAGCAGCTAAAGCCCAGCAGATGAAGAAAGGGTAAGAGGTTTTTGGTTTGGTTCTGTGATGTGTAGTGGATGGGAGGACCTTCACAGGAGTGGCCTCTGAGTTGAGAGAATGCAGCTGCAGATTAGACCCAATTATAGCACCATGTGATGGATCTTTTTAGCTATATCAACCTTTGAAGATGAAAATAAAGTACTTGGTTTATGTTAAGTGAACGCTGAAGCATCATGTGGTTCCCCATCACACAATGTGTTAGTTAAAAGCACACATCTAGGGGTCAGATCTGGATTCTGCTGCTCATTAGTAGGGTAGCTTTGAGGAAGTCACTTGTTAATTGCCCATTTACTATAATGAAGAAAGGTGTGTAGTTATAGTACTGTGAATATTAAAGGGGAGAATGTTGGCTATTATTCTTCTTAGTCCACCTTTCTGTATACCTGCATACCAGGCCTGATGGGGGAATGATAATTTCCATAAAATACAACAAAAACTATGATAAAGACATTTAGGGAATAGTTTAGAAGCACATTTTAGAAGTTTCTTACATAGCCTGGGCGTGACTGCCCGGAGAAGGATCCCATCTGAGCCTAGTGTGAGGAGTAAGAATTGACCAGGAGAGTAGGAGAGAGAGAGGAAGGAGAAGGAACTCCAGTGAACAGAGGCATAGAGTCATGAGACAGCAGGTTGTGGATAAGGAACAGCCAGCATCTGGCCCCACTGGGAATGCAGTGGGAGGTGAGGAGTGGGGAGGCGGGCTGGGCTGAGCTGTTGCTCACTGTAGAGGAGCTTGGGCTTCATCCAGGAGGCAGTGGGGAGACACTCAGAGGCTTTACTGAGAATGATGAGCAGATCGTACTCATGTTTGAAAAGATTACAGTGGCATTTGGGTCAGTGATGGACTTGAGGGAAGTGGAGACATGATTAGGTGTCTATTTCAAAAGTCCAAATGCACAGTTAATAATGCTGTACACATGCAGAGGATAGCGAGGAGAAAACATGTTGAAGAAGCATCTAAGAAGTCACATCAGCATGACTTAGTAACTGAAGTGGGTACTAAGAGTGAGTGTAGAGCCGGGCACGGTGGCGCATGCCTGTAATCCCAGTGGCTTGGGAGACTGAGGCTGGAGGATTGTGAGTTCAAAGCCAGCCTCAGCAAAAGCAAGGCTCTAAGCAACTCAGTGAGACCCTGTCTCTAAATAAAGTACAAAATAGGGCTGAGAGTGTGTCAGTGGTTGAGTTCAATCCCTGGTACCCTAAAAAAAAAAAAAAAAAAAAAAAAGAGTGAGTGTCCGCTGCCTGGGTGCCTGGGCAGATGGTAGGAGCTCTAGCCCCAAGGTGGAGCACAAGATGGAGCATTTACATAATTTACATAGGAAGTCTAGGAAGGGAGATGACATATGATTTTGAATAGACTGAATTTGATGACTCTAAAATTTATTACATTTGGATTTTGACTGCATCTTATATCCTTGAAAGGAATAGCAACAACTGAGGATGGTTTAGCAAGACTAACTTAAAATAAAAAAGCTTTCCAAAGACACATGTCATATACAGATTCTATCCTATGTTTTTTTTTTTTTTTTTTTTTGGTCTTCCTGCTCTGGGGGTTAAAACCATAAATAGATGAGGTAATTTATAAAAATGCAGGGCCAAGGATGGAATTGTGGTGATAGTAGTGCCTGCAGAGCTGTACAGAAAGGAACTGGAGAGTATCATCAGGCCATAAGGTCATCAGGGGTTACAGTGCTCCAGTGACCTGTAGGACCCCCTTTCTCCAGGCCCAGTGCCAAGCGACGATACAAAAACCAGAAATTTGGTTTTGGTGGAAAGAAGAAAGGCTCCAAGTGGAACACTCGTGAGAGCCATGATGATGTATCCAGCTTCCGGGCCAAGACAGCCCATGCTAAGGGCCCCAAGAGGCCTGGAAAGAAAGGAGCAAATGTAAGTGGTGGGGGTACGCAAGTCAGGGTGGGCACCATCTCCTCTCCCCCTAAACCCACTCTCCTCATCTGCCTCTTCTCACCCTGGGGCAGAAGATCAAGTGCTGTGTGACCAGATGTGATTCTTTTTTTGTGTAGAAGAGACCTGGAAAACGAACGAGAGAGAAGATGAAGAGCAGAACCCGCTGAACAGCCTCTTTTTATACAAAGAACAAAGCAAAAGGCATGAAGCCTTGGAATTTCAAAGTACATTGGTTTCTTTTTGTTTAAAAAAAAAAAAAATCAATGAAATGTATACTCTTGGACTGAAAGATTTGGAAGTGACTTTGCATATTAAATAATATTCCTATTTATTAATAATTTAGACTTTGAGCCTTTTTATTACTATAGGTGAAGATTTAAACTCTGCCTCCCTCATTTTCTCTTTCCAGTCCTTCCAAATAATTATATCACAATCACTGGTTGTAAAGGGAGATTCATTGTGATCACATTCCTGTTTTGATTGTTCCTTGGTTATTGATCCCCTAGACATTTTTCTCCTGCCTAATTTTCCTCTGTGTCCTTAGTTCTGTCCAGATGCTTTACCATTTTATCCACCTTCTGCTGCAGGTCTGTCACTTTGTCTCTTGTAGATCTAAGTTGGCTCCACTACTTCTCAGATCCCTCAGTTTCTTAGCTTACACCTCTTTTCATTCTGTATCATTTTCTGGTATCTTCCTAAGAAAAGGAGTATAAGAGGTAAACTTTTTATCTCCCCATGTTTCTGAATTACTTCTAATTTAGCTGGTAACACTTTTCTCTTAAAGTGTTGAAGATTCTCTGTGGATCTGGTGTCTCTCATTCTCACTTCCCTCTGGAAGGTTTTCTTCTCCCTGAAAATATGAAATTTTATGGTAACATGTCTTGGTGTGGGCATATTTTTGTTCTTTGATTAAAGTGTTTAGAACGATTCATATTTTTCCATTCTGTGAAATCCTACTAGGTAACTTCTCTTCTCAAGTAGATGGCCATTTTTCTTTGTTCTGATTCTGGAATTTGTTAGTCAAATGTTGAACCTCTTCTAATTACTTGTAGGTTTGCATTTTGGGTCTAATTTGAAACATTTCTTTCTTTTTGTCTCATCATTTTATTAAATATTTATTTTAGTTTTCCTTTTACCCCTGAAGGTTTATTCTCCAATTGATTCTTTTTATATCATTTTGCATTTCTATAGTTGGAGTACCTTATCATGTCATAAATTATAGGTCAAGTTTTTTTTTTTTTTTAATTTTTTTGTAGTTGTAGATGGATGGGATGCCTTTGTTTATTTTTATGTGGTGCTGAGGATCAAATCCAGTGCCTCACACATGCTAGGCCAGCGCTCTGCCACTGAACTATAGCCCCAACCCTGGTTCAAGCTTTTTATAAAAGTTTTCTTTTGTTCCTTCATTCTATTTCCTTAGCCCCCACTTGTGCATTTTGCTTTTCCTTTTTCTTTTTTAAAAAATTCATTTGTACTTTTATGAGTACCATGGTGTTTCAGTACATATATACATGGTGTACTGATCAAACTAGAGCAATTCATGATTTTAATCTCATTATTACATTGTGTATTTGGAGCCTTCAAAGCCCTTCCTAGTTAATCATAAAATAGGTAAGAGGTTATTGTGAACTATAGTCACTACCCAGTGCTGTAGAACACTAGAAATTACTTCTCTCTGCTGTGTTTTGGTACCATTATTTAACTTCCCTCCAATCTTTGCAGCATGTAGTAATCACTGTTTTATATTCATTCTGATTTTTTATTTTGTATTCACATATGAGAGAACATTCTGTATTTGTCTTCTCTCTTTTGCATGTTGAGCAATAGTATTGTAGAAATTAAAAACTTGGACTAGTGGGTTTTGTTGTTTACTTCCTATTTGACCTTTGGCATGTTATCTGACAAAATGTACACAATATAGTAACTAACTCTTTGGATTTCTGTCGGTGTTAATATATGTAAAACACCTAGAACATTGTATACCGCATAATTAAGTAATAATCTTGATAATCCACTCCTTCCATGCCCAATAATCCTGTTGTTTCCCTTGTTCAGGGTTATTTTCTTGGTGTGGTTGATTAGTTCATTTTGTTGCTATAGCAAAATAACTGAGGCTGGGTTCTTTATAAAGAATAAAAGGTTTACTCAGTTGGATTTAAAGACTGAAAAGTCCAAGATTGGGCAATGACCTTATCTGTACAACCTATGTGGAGGGCCTCAGCTTGTGGAATCATGGTGAGAACGTGTATGGAAGCGATCACATAACATGACACATAGCCTCAGAAATTCAGGTACTATTTTGCTCTTTTATAACAACTTAGTTCTGAGAACTCCTTGAGACCAGTATAAATCCCATCTGAGGGAAATACTCTACCGAATCCCCTTGCACTGGGTCCCACTTCAAAGGGATCACCACCTTTTTATACTGCCAGAATGGGGACCACCCTCTAGCACATAATCATTTGGGGGACAAATCACATCCAAATTAGAGCAGGTAGCTTTCCGATGAGCCTTGGTTGTCTGGATTTGGGAGATGGTCCAATGTTGACTGGAAGCTATGCAGAGGCTGTATGTAGGTGGGCAGGCCAGTTTAGGTGCTGGCCTTACTTTGGGTGGTAAGCTCCTTTACCTGTCTTCCCTGTCTGTACCTGTTAAGAAGTCATACTTTATTTTTATGGAAACTAGAAATATCTGAGAAGTATATTCTTGAGCAGATTTTTAAAATATTTTGTGATACTGTCACTGATACAAAGAACAGTTCTATTTTCATATAATATTGAGTTTCTAGAGCAAAATTAATTTAGTTTTCATAAGCTAATTTCAGCTAACAAAATTCTGATCACACAGCTCATGTTTTCAGAAGACAAAAGGGAAAAGGGTTAAAGTTAGAGTAAATTCACATAGGGGACCTCAGAAGCAGGTAGACACTTTGAATTATGTGTGGACCCTGTTAAGAGTCTAAAGAAAGGATACAGTATGCACTGGTAAGACCAAAAGTAAGTTATTAGTGCTAAGTACTTTTAAAGGGCTTGAAAACTATTTCTCTGCCTTTTGTCCTTCCTTCCCTTTTTCCTTTTTGCCTTTTTAATTTTACAAATGGAATCCCTTGCATTAGTCTCAGAACTGTCCTCCAGAACTCATTGGCACCAGTTCTGTATCTTTCCTGCCCTCGGAGTAAAACATGATCAGGATGCAGGCAATATTATCCCTTTGTATTTCTTACTTTAAAGTACAGTCCCATGCATTGAGAGATAGCAGTCCCTAATGCAGAGTACAGGCAGTTCTTTTCATGATTTAATATCCATGGATTCCAGTTATCCAGGTGCTGTACAGCAGTGTCTCAACAAGACTGCTTTTCATTTACCAAAGTGTATCAACCGAATAGTGAGTGGCCTAAGGTAGAGACAATCTCTGCTGGCTCTTCAGTCTACAAATCACTGCATAAATAACTGATGCACAATAATCAGTGGTTATTCATCATTTCTTTCAAAGTCCATCTGTGATTGGTCACTATGCATCTGTTATTCATTTCATAGACACATGAGAACAATGTGTATAATTGTGTTTTCTCCTTGTCTCAGCAGTGAACCCACACATATTTTAAAGGAGCAGATGATGGAAAGAGAATTGATCAACAAAGATGAAGGTGCAGTTGGGCTGGGTTTGTGGCTCAGAGGTAGAGCTCCCGCCTAGCATGTGTGAGGTGCTGGGTTTGATCCTCAGCACCACATAAAGTGAAATAAAGACATTGTGTCCACTTATGACTAAAAAAATAAATAAATTAATAATAAAATTTTTTAAAAAGATGAATGTACAGTCAAGAAATAAAAAATGATCAGGCTTGAAGTGAAATTTGAAAAGAACACCACTGCAGTTACTGATACAGCAGCAGCTGATACACCAGTGTTGTTACTGCTGCTCTTCTGGAGACTAGATATGCAGCTTGAGACACTTAGGGAAAGCAATCTACTGATATAAATGGGGAAAGATGAAAAGGGGGGAAGGTGTTCCCCAAGAGGTAACACTGGCAAAAGCAACTTTTTTTGGAGGGGGTACTGTGGATGGAATTCAGGGGCACTTGATCAGTGAGCCACATCCCCAGCCCTATTTTGCACTGTATTTAGAGAGTAATTTTCCATCTATTGACCTCACACCTTGATTCTCGGCTTCAAATTCCAACTTGTCCATGCTGTACTCAGAGTTGAATCCAATCTCCCTTATAGCAGAATCCCATTCCGGTGCCTATTCCTATGGCATTAGTAGCCTCCCTTGAAGAAAGTCTTCCTTCTGGACTTTAAAAGTCACTGAACAATTGGTTCATTATGCATATTCTTGTACCCTTCTTTTTCCCTTTGGTGTCATCTCTTCCAGCCTCTAGCCATATCTTTCCCTTCTATACTCACCCCTTCTTTGTATAAGTGGTTGGGGCTCCCACAGAAACCTTCTGCCTGAATCCTGCAGTTTCCTGTCTCAGAGGCGACGCCCCATGTCTGAAGAGGAGCTGGTGCAAATGAGCAGCTCTATTACTGCCCTGCTCAGTGGTTCAACCTGGACTAAAGGAGTTTTGAATTCAAATCTTCATGAAGCAACCTGTTGCAGAGCCACGTGCCCGAGGCTAGAGGTGAGTAAGGGAAGACAAGGGCAGGCCCCTGGAGTGGGAGCTGGAGAAGTGCAGGGTGCAGAGAGCTCCTGGGAAGGAAGCTCACCCCGGAATCACTCAGTGGATAAAGATACCTGGGATGAAGCCAAGGAGACAGGAGCAGCATCGGCTGGGTCTGAGGTTGGCCTCTTACCCTCCTTTCTGTTCTTCCTGGTTTGCATCAGAGTAACCTGCCCATGTGTATTGGGCATGGGTGGACCAGGCCTGGTTCTGGGCCCACCAAAACCACCACCTCCTTTGCTACTTATATATCCAAATGAGAGAGTTGCTGTAATGTCTCCATTCCATGACTGGGGAACTAGGTTTAAAAATGTCGTGGTAACATCATACCTGAGGTCACACACCTGTGAAGCAGAACCAAGGCCACCTGGCTCCCTACCCTGCCCTCTTAGCTACCACCTCTATTGCCTTGGTGCTTCCTAGTGTTTATTTTATTTATTTTATTTTTTCAGAGTGGAAATTAGAAGTTTATTAAAGGACAGCAGAAAAGACTTCTGGAGGAAGAAGGGGTCCCAAGAGATGGAATCCTCCTAGTGTTTATTAAGTGTGGGAGCCACACTCATCAAAACCTCTGCATCCCCTCCATTTCTTGACTTTCACCCCGTCTCTCTGGATGTTCCTTCCTTGGTCCTGGAGCAGCATGAAGAGTGAGATTCAGAAACCTGGCAGGAGACACAGCCCGAGTTAGGCAGGAGTCAGGATTTGGCACCAGCACTTGTGCCTGTGCTTGTCCTTGGCAGCACCTGTGTTCTGTGCTGGGTCACACCAGCCCCCTCCCCTGTTCACTTGTCTATATCCTCGCAAGTCTGCTTGTTTGTCTCTCATGTAGCTGTGAGGTTCCCATACCCATCATGGTGACTACCACTTGGTAAGAATGCCAACAGTAGTCACAGCTACCATTTCAGAAGCCCAAGCACTAGATCCTGTCCTGAGCACTTGCATTATTTTACTTAACCCTCCTAGCAACCCTAGGGAGTAGGCTGAGAGAGGGTAAATCCCTGAACAAAGTCACCCAATGAATGAGTGGCAGAACCAGAGTATGCACTCAGTATGACCCCAGACACTCTGCTTGTGCCATCTAAATGTCTGATGAGTGAATGAATGTAATGTTAAGGTCATTAGGAACATTTTTGTTGCTGGACAGTTAAGAAAATGGCACTATGGTTGAAAGTATGTCTTGTCATCTTGGTTGGTATGAATTTTCATCCTCAAAGCAGAGGACTGGGAGGCCTAGCCCAAGTTGACAGTACCATAAGAGGTCTCTGAGCCGTATCCTCTGTGTGCTTTATGTCATGGTTTTCTCATGCCCCAGGATGTACATCTGTAAGTTCCTCCATGTTATAGTGCCAAGACATGGGCTTTCTGGTGCCTGTGTGAACCAGAGACAAACAGCGTCATGGTTCACATTAGAACACAACTCTGCTACCTGCAGGGCTCTGATGAGAACAAAAGAGAACTTCTTCCCTTCTTGCCCATTTTTCAAGGGCAGAAAATGCCTAGTGTGTTGTAGAGTCCTAGGATGAGGGAAAATGGAGTCTAAGAGGAGCCAGACTTAAACAACTATAGAAATTATCTCTGAATGCATAGTCTTTAGGGAAAGCCAGACTTAAACAAAACAGAACATGCCTTGAGTCTTCATTTATCTGTACAGGGCCTTAGGTCCTGCCTGAGAGCCCTTGTATCTGTCTTTCTTGCCCTCAACTTTACATTAGGGCACATCACAGGTCTTAAGCTCATAGAGCTCCTTCCTCATACCCTGCCCTCACTGGGCCTGCAGGTTCTGTGCTTATAGCCCTAGTTCCACAGAGAAGCCAAGGACAAATGCAGAGCCTCCTGCAGGGGGCAGAGCAGACAGGGGAGGGAGAGGAACTGGCTCTCTGGGAAATTGTTAAGGGTCTCTCTGGCATCCCAAGAGGGTTACCATGATAGTAAGGTAACCAGGGTCTGGACACGGGAAAGGGTCTTGGAACTCACCAGAGAGATGCTCCAGGCTGAAGCTTGGCTTGCCCTCGCCCTGCCTTCCTTGGGTTCCCTGGGTCAGGCTGCTGGGAATCCAGATCCTGGCCATTTTGAATTGTGTGGGGAGTAGGGACGCCATCCCCAGAATGCGAGTCATCAATGGCTCAGTCTGGTTTTGGATGACTGGATTGTGAGCGGGGTCAAGAGAAGAGGGAACTAGAAGGAAGGGCTGGGAGGAGGAGTAGGGGCCATGATGGAGGAGTAGCAGGAAAGGGGAGCAAGACGAACAGGCTGGCGAGTGGGTGGTCCAGAAGGAAGACAGGAAGAGCTGGGCATGGAGATATTTAAGGTGGGGTAGTAGGAACTGGCACCACTAGCTAGAGGAGGGAACCAGGTAGGGCAGAAGACAGAGAGGGAGGCGTTGCGCTGGACAGTAGATGGAGGGAAGAAAAATGGAGTAGTCAGGGGAGGAAGGCAGGTTGGAGGAGGAGTGGTTGGAGGAACAGAGGGAGGAGGAGGCTGGGGTCGAGGTGGGGAAATTTGAGGGTGCTTCCTTGTCATCATTTCAAACACTGCTGGCTTCTCAGCTTGCCACAGTCATGGTGAGCAAGTGATCTCATGCCAGAGCTGCTCCAGCAGTTATGCCACACATGAGGGCCCACATCACCCCAGGACTGCATGCCCATTATGATGCTACCAACCCTGCACTTTGGCCAGTGAGTGGGTCTCACCAAGAGGCAGTGGTCCCAGTGAGCATGGGAAACAGTGAAGAGAAGAGATGGAGCTGTGATATTAGTCCCCATTCTTGAGATAATGTGTAGTTTTGACCCTTTAATGTTCAAATATCAATGAAAGTGTAGGACAGAGCTAAGAGCTTGGGGCCTGGCAGAATAGTCCTGAAGCAGGAATTGGGAAAGTAGAAGAAGCCAGTGGCCCGTAACCTGCCACATTTCCAAAGCCCTTTCACATCATTTATATCACTTCAGAGAAGAGATATTGTTTTCACTTTACTAATGAGGAAGACACTGAGGACCATGTGCAGGCAGTAGGTGACAAACAAGTGGGGACTAGAATATGTACCCAAAGGAGTGTTCTGCAGAAGGAAGCATACGATGGCACAGAACACTGAGGCAGCATGACACCTCAGTATTTTGGAACAGGATGCTGAAATGGGTGCTTCAGAAAGAAACTTACTAGTTGTGGCTTATCTCTTGGACCCTGTGTTACCTCACCCAACTCTTAACAGGAATCATTAACCTAGAGCCAAAGCCAGTGGGATGACTGTCCACTCCTGATTGCCTAATGCTGGCTCCCTGAGATTCCCAACTCCGTCTCCATGACTAAGGAGGCTTCTACACACTTCCATCTCTTTTGCCTGATATAGCAACCATTTCTTAACACTTGTGATTTCTTTGATGATCATAAGACCCTTTTGTCCTGTTTTTGCAATCTTATCACAATAATATTCTGCTTTTTTCTCTCTTGAATAAACACCGTTTTCCTTCTACTCTTTGCAAAACTTTCAGTTTTGCTCTTTAGAAGTCCAGTTATGTGATAGCAAATTTCCCTATTTCATATTCATAATATGAAACCTAAATATGTGTGTGTGTGTGTGTGTGTGTGTGTGTATGTGTGTGTTCCCTGTTCTCTTGTCCCTGCTCACAATCCAGTCATCCAAAACCAGACTGAGCCATTGATGACTCTCATTCTGGGGATGATGTCCCTACTCCCCATGCAGTTCAGAATGGCCAGGATCTGGATTCCTAGCAGTCTGACCTGAGGAACCCAAGGTTTTATATATATATGAAGGAGAGAGAGAATTAAGTAATTGTGGTATTGCTAAAGCAATTTAGGATATGAATAGAATAAATTATCATATTTGCCAATTTTTAGGTGAATGGACTTTGGTGCCCATTTAGATGGAACTAAAAAATTATCTGGGACTAATGGTATAGCTCAATGGTAGAATGTTTGCCTAGTTTTATGAGAATCTTGGCTCAATCCCCACCACTGTAAAAGAAAAAAAAAATCCCTATCCATTTTCAAGAGAAATAACAAGATGTATCATTAGGATGTATTTTTAAAAGAGGGTTCATTTGAGAAATTCAACTCTGAACCTTCCTCTTGCCTAGTTTTGAACTCAAATTTAAATGATATGGTTGGTTCCAGGTCAATGTTACCTCCAAGGTTTTAGGAAAATTAGAGCTTATCACTCTGTAGAAATATTATCATAACCCAGGCCCCTAGGACTTCCCCCAAGAAAGCCCCAAATAAAATTGGCCCATAAACCAAAATTACAGAGCGCATGATCAAACAATTTGCATAATGAATTGTCGGCAGATAGGGGAAAGAGCAGATTTGTAGGTACTTTACCTTGACTTAAATACAGTTAAAGGCACAAAATAACAACTTGAAATTCTAAACAAAAGAACAAAAAAAGAATTCCAGAATGCAAACTGTGATTATTGAAAAAAGAAATTCTGTGGAAAGTATAAATTACAGATGAGATAATTTTAAATACTAGAATAAAAATATGGACATCGAAATAATAATAACAACAATAAATCACTGTACAGAATAAACTTGATATTAGATGCCATCAAAGAGAGAAAAATGGATCCATCTGTGGGAATTGTATAGAAATAGTGCAAAGAGATAAAAAGCAAATTATGAAAGAAAGGTTGAGAGGTGTGTAGAATATAATTTTAAAATCCGGTAAATGGATTACTGAACTAGGCCCATTTTGCATGCTATGCAGTATGCTGATCACCAAAATAACAAGTTTGTAATAGAGAAAGAGTTTACTCACGAGGCAGTCAAGCACATGGAAGACAAGAGAGCAAGTCTCAAATCTGACTACCTGAGGTTAAGAGTTTGGGAGTACACATGGGATAAAGAAGCAGGTGGTCTAAAGTCTGGCTAAAGGCATCTGGTAGTAAGGAGGAGTGAAGTAATTGGTAGCCTGCACACGTGTAATCCAATTTCGTGGGTCTTCCTAGGACAGATGTTCAGAAAATGGCGGTGTTAGCATCATCTGTTGGTGGAGGTTTTTAACTGTGTGACATCACATGTCACCCAGTGGACACTTGTGCAGGTTCAAGTAATGTGGCTGGTGGCTTCAATCAGTTTGAGCTAGAAAAGGCTATACCCCAATTCCTCAAAAACAACTTACTGTGGTGACCACACTTGATAGGTATTATTTAGGGCAAAGTTAGTGGGGGTGTGATACTTTATTATTTAGCTACGTGACTGCTAAAGTTAGTGATGAAAGCAAGTAACTAGAAACAACTGAAGCTGGAGGATTTAACCAGGTTTCACTGGGCTTCAGTTCCCACTGTGTGAGTCCGAGCAAAACTGATCTGGATGCTTCCTTCTGGACTATGGTGTAGATCCGGGTTAGAGGAACAGAAATGTACAGAACTCATTGGAAACTATTTGTAGGTTCCCTGCCGGGGGGTGAACTAATATTAGAAGACAAGGGGTACCCAGAAGGAGACAAGCTAGATTTTAAACAATGATTGAAACATGTAAGTATCACCTGAAGAAGGAGCCAGAGGCTGAAGCCTAAAATTAAAAGGATCATTATAAACTGTAGGGCAGAGTGCAAATGGAACTGAGGCCCAAATGTAGCCAACTAAAAATAATCTGAAAAGGGCAAGTGAGACCAGCTCAATGGGCCAGGGGATGGGACCCCTTCAAGAGGCTTAGCCAACCTTAACGTTTTAGATGTCTCTTAACTCCACCTGATTGGCAGTGTTCATCCAATTGCAACACGAGGTGTTTACTATGGCACCTACCCTACCCTGTAGCTAGGATATAATCCATGGCAATTAGATTGTCCAGCACGATTTAGGCTAGGGATTCTACTCTGTTGAGTCCCAATGGTCCAAGAAGTAGAAGGGAGATCCTACTAACCTTATGGGAGATTATTGATCATGTGTTCATTCCAGGCAGAGCCAATTCCAGCCAGGATCCTTACATACTTCCAGGTCTGCCTAACCTCCACCATCAACTTCTTCTGTAAATCACATCTTTGAGGATGTTCACAATTACCATCTTCAGAGTCTGGGGAGTGTTGCAGGATAGTCATTGATGATAGAAAAATCCTTTTAAAGAGATGGTGATATCGAAGAGAACCTTGTGTCATGAGTTAGAAGAAACTAAAAGGGATAGTTGGGTATCCTAAAAACATTGTCCTCCCATATGCCATGACCCTAGGTATTCATAAGCCTAGGGATGATTTTTGAATTCACAAACAAAAAGGACCAGAGAAGGCAATAATTTGCTAGTTCTGTTGAAGTTTAAAGACTCATTGGTTGCAAAAATTTGGTAATGTTCTGAAAGCAGGATCAGTGTTTGGGTTGGACTATAAGGTACTGTTAGTTTCAGAGAATAGGAATATGAACTGTGTGGTCAGTAATCAAAACATAGAGGTTTGAGATATTGGGGATCTGTCTAGTTATAATAGGATTTTTATAAATCATTTGTGGCCTTAGGAAGTGAATAAAAGGTGGCATTACCAAAGCAAAATGTTCTAGTCTGTTTGCCAATCTTTCTTGGAAATGTCCATTTGTCCATAAGGAACTGCATCTTGAGTCTGAATAAAGGATAGGAGTTGTCTGGGGGCTGGGGGTCTGGCCAAAAGCATGGTATGTTTTTACACAAGAGAATGAAGTGGACTTGATAGGCAACATCTAGGGGTGTTTCTTCATAGGTTATAGGAAAGGAGAGAACCAGGGATTGGTGACAGGTATATCAATCATTAGCTCATGAGAAGGAATTCACAAATAAAATATGGCAAATCCAACAGTCAGGTTACAGTAGAGATTGGGATAGCTGAAAAATAGTATCCTATTTCCATTCTTTTTTGGTACTGGGTATTGAACTCAGAGATATTTGGCCACTGAGCCACATCCCCAGCTCTATTTTGTATTTTATTTAGAGACAGAGTCTCACTGAGTTGCTTAGCACCTCGCTTTTGCTGGGGCTGGTTTTGAACTTGCAATCCTCCTGCTTCAGTCTCCTGAGCCACTGGGATTACAGGCATGTGCTACTGCACCCAGCTCCCTTTCTGTCTATTAAAGGCAAAGCCCTAAAATGGAAAGTATGGAGAAAAAAGGAGAGGAAGAACCATCTCATCATAGAACCTACTAGTTACAGTTACAAAGGGAGGGGTTTAGCCCTTCAGGTAGCACACAGTAAAACATAGAAAATAGAAGATTGAGACAGAATAGGAAAATGGTCCAAAAGTAAAATCAGAACCAGGGAGCCATTCAATAATTATGTGTAGGAGATGGTCTTCAAATTGAGGATGGTCCAGGGTTCACTTGCCGTTTGGGAGATTCAGTGTCTGGGATATTAGAGCAGCCAAGGATTCGGTGACTTTGGACACAATGTTCTTACACAGCATATTTTCTGTTTCCCATGCTGTTCACAGGTAGACAGGACACAGAGGACCTGATGACCTTTGCAGAAGCAATTTAACTCAAGAGCGAGGGATCCATGGCCTGACTCCTGTGTTTCACTGTAGCACTTCATAAGGTCCAGTCCAGGAAAGATGGAGCTCATCTTCCAGATGCTTATTTTCAAGCAAGATCTCAGTAGGACCCAGTCTCCAGGACACAGAGGCAGAGAATGTCTATAGGGAACCTCAGTTGGCAAGAAGCAAATTTATGTATGGCAGGTGGAGTAGTTCCCAATCATTGTCCATACATGATCGTGTCTCATTTTAATCTGAGTTTCCTACAGGTTTCCATATTCATCTCTAAAACACAGGAAGGTTCTCCCATGGAATATTTCATAGGGGCTGAACTAGAGTTTGTGTCTAGTGGCCATACTTGCCTGAAGCTGTTCAACAGGCTGGATTACTTTCCTGAGAAATTTTAGCAAAGGTCTTTTTAAGTATATAATTCATCTTTTGTTTTGCCAATAGATTGAAGTCTCCATGAAGAATGTAGTTTCCATTGAATTCCTAAGTCCCCAGACAATTCTTGAGGTATATTTGTCATGAAGGATCCTCTATTATTATTCTGAATGAACATGGGTAGCATGAACCTAGGAATTATTTTTTTTTAAATGCTTTAAGAACCTCAGAGGTCTTATCGGAATAGCAATGAAAAAGGTTCTATTCAATTAGTAACATTGTCCTCAAATACTAATAAGTATTTAAAATTTCTAGTGACTCTTGGCATCATAGTAAAGTCAATTTGTTAATCACCCCTGGCTCTGGGGCCTCTGGATGGAACTTCTTTTTAAGGGTAGCAGACCTGTTCTGGGGTTATTTGTGGATACTCACTATGCATATTTAAATTACCTTTGGAACCATCCTTGGCATATGAGTGTCTATAATGAATTTGTTTATTCATTGGAGGATGGCATCCCTCCTCAAATGGATACTATAGTGCATATATGACTTATTACATCCTCCACAGGATGCTCGGAATGAGGATTTTACCTTGTGTGTTATAAATCCAACCATCCTTGGTGTATGTATAATTGACATCCTGGGAGTGGTCAGAACCATATTTAAATTCCTATATGTAAGCATATGGCATGCAAATGATAGAGGCGGGAGATGGGAAGCAAACCTCCAGCACAGAAGGGCTCATTTTCTGGGTATGGAAATGGTCCCCAGGTTACAGAAGGTTTACAATGAATTAATCATTGGAGACTGCAGACATGCTGTTTGGATAGTCAGGGACCTAGTTGTGCAGGTTAAAATTTTAACTCAGGAAAGCAGTTGTAAAAAGTTTGAAAAAGCTCAGAATTCGGTGTTCACTGCTTATTTTCCTTCCTCTGGGACCCATTGTTACCCAGAGCTTCACTATTTGTTTTTCTCCCTCCAGAACTCATCTGCAGTGGGAAAGGGTAAAAGTCCAGGATTTCAGTATTTGCCTCCTCCCTTCAAGACCCATTGTGGTTAGGAAGGGTTAAATGTTTGTTTTTGGTGGAGATGCTAAGAATGAACCTAGGAAGGGATGAGGCTTTTCCTCTCAGGCCCATTATTACTGGGAAAGGATGTACTGGGAGAGGTTTAATGTTTGGCTAATTTCCCTCCCTCTTCTAGAGTCACATTCCCTCCATTTTTCCCAGAGGGCTGTCTTGTAGGAATATTATTTTCCATAAACCTTCACTATACATTGACTCTAAGTCATCAGGGGAATGCTGAAGGCGTCTCCCCCCACAAATCTACATCAGGATTCAGGGTCATTAAAGGGGATCTAGATGTTTTTGTCTTGGAGTCCACCTTTGCAGCATGATCTGCTCAAATACTTCCTTAAGCAGTCCATCTGATTTCTGATTTCTGATACCCTGGAAAATAGATGATGATCAGTTCTTTTGACTCCAGGACAGCTTCTGATAAATGCAAAACTTCTTTAGCATGTTGAATTTCTTTCTTTACAAGCAGTTAGCAGTTCCTTCTTTTTCCAAATAGCTCCATGGGCATGGATCACCAAAAAAAGAAGCATATTTGGTGTCTGTGAAAATAGTTACTCTCTTGTTCTTACCTAAATGAAGGACCCTTTTCAGAGCTATAAGCTCTGGCAAAGGGTTTCTGCTTCCAGTGTCTTGATGGGTTATCAATGTATGCATACCCAGATTTGTGTTGTCCTTGGTCCATACAACCAATCCCATGTGTGAACATCTCAAGGTATGTATTCTCCAATGCAGGTGTGTTAGATCAGAATGGCTGTAATAAACCCTTTCAATTATCTGGGTATGATCATGAACCAATTCTTTAGTATTAGTGGGAAGCAGAGTGGCTGGATTTAAAGTCATTACTATGTTCAAGGTAACATTAGAATTGTTTAGGAGTATAACTTGATATTTGCCTACTATCCCAGACGTGAGCCAATACCCACCTTTCATTCTAATTGCCACAAAGTGACAATTGTCAATAGAGGTGGGCTGACCCAAGATAAACTTATCCACTATTGTAGGAAGTGGCCAGTGGTGTTGATACCCTCAGACACAAGAGCCATTAGTCATTATTTCCACTTGTTTTCAAAATATGCAACAGATCTTCTCATATTATTTAGAGTTTTGGGTTGAGATCCCAGTGCTGACTCCTTATCTTTCATGTACAAAGAGATCAAAGGACTTTTTAATGCTTAGTAGACCTAGATCACCAGCAGTCACTAGCTTGTCCTTAGTGACTTCGAAGGCCTTATAGAATTTATTAGTTCAGGGCTGGGGATGTGGCTCAAGTGGTAGCGCGCTCACCTGGCATGCGTGCGGCCCGGGTTTGATCCTCAGCACCACATACAAACAAAGATGTTGTGTCTGCCGAAAACTAAAAAATAAATATTAAAAAAATTCTCTCTCTCTCTCTCTCTCTGTCTCTCTCACTCTCTCTTTAAAAAAAAGAATTTATTAGTTCAGTTGAAGAGTTGATTTTATCCTCCTTTTAGAGCATCAACAAGGGCTTTGGCTATTCATCCAAAGTTGGGCCTCTAGAAGTGTAATAGATCCTTGCCATATCCAGGAATCACTGTGATTGTTTCCTGGTAGTAGGCTCCGTAGTGCCTCTCTCCTGCCAAGATAAATTTCTTTGCTCCCAAGACAGCTCAAAACTCAGATATTTACCAAATGGTTGAGAGATATGGGCCTTTTTCATGCAGACCTGGTAACCTTGCTCTGTTAAGAAATTTAATCATAAGTCTGTTCTGACTTTATCTGTGCTCTTACTAGCAATTAGGATGTCATCTACATATTGAAGAAGAGCTTCCTCTATCACTTGAGAAAATCTATGTCTAAATTTTTGCTAAAAAGAGTGGGGGTATTTTTAAAGTCCTGATGAAGGATAATATCATTGTTTGAGATTTGGGACTAAAAAATGTATCTTAGAGATGAAGAAGGACAGGAACAGAGAGACAATGTAGAATAGAAAAAAGAAAAGAGAGTAGCAAAGTCTTTGGCATCAGACTGCTGTTGAGTTAAACACTAATCAGTGCCTGGGAAAGTTTGCAGTGAGAAAGGATTCTGAAGAATGTGGTAACAAAAGATATGGAGAGGGGAAACCAGCCACTTCCCCCATCTCCGATCCTTAGGTGAGAATGAAAGCAGAGTGACCTAGGCTGTTCAGAAAAGGAATGTACTGGTAAAACACCCGAGGAAATCCACCTGTGCAGTGGGCATGCAGCCTATCTGACACATTGCAGTGTTGCCCTCCATTGTATCCTGGCCTGCCACCACTGAGGAGTGAGTAATAAAATATCCAAAACCTCTTCATTGAGTCCTCCAAGTTCTTCCTTTGGGGTCAGTAAACAGTACACTGGAGCATTTATAGCCCTGGGGCTGAACAATTGGCATAATTGGCAGAATCCCTAAGAGAAATATGTTGAGTTGACTCTGGAATTGGAAAAGGACATGGAGTTACAGGAAAAATTCTGAGTTGGCCCCAAGCATCGATGTGGCTTTAGGTTACACTATGGTTTAGATATGAGTTGTCCCACAAAGGCTCATGTGGAAACAATGCAAGAATTTTTAGAGGAGAAATGATTAGGATATGAAAGGTATAACCTAATCAGTGGATTAATCCACTAATATAGATTAATTTGGTGGTAACCATAAGCAGGTAAGGTACAGCTGGAAGAAGTAGGTCACTGGGGGTATGCCTTTGGGATTTATATTCTGTCCCTGATGAGTGGAGCTCTTTCTCTGTTTCCTGGTTGCCATGTCCTGAGCTGCTTTCCTCTGCCATACCCTTCCACCATGATGTTCTGTATCTCCTTAGGCCCAGAATTATGGAGTCAGCTGCCCATAAACTGAACCTCTGAAATGGGGAGCCAAAACAAACTTTTCCTCCTGTATGATGTTTTTGTCAGGGCTTTGGGTCACAGCAATGCAAAAACTGATTAAAACAGATGGCTTCCCTTTGGAGGGATGGAGACCACCAGGTGAATATAGGGATGCCCTGAAAACACTGAGAGTATCAGAAACCATATCCAAAGTAGTTGTGCGAAGGACAAAGGAAATGAAGCATGCCATGGCAGAGCGATGTGGCCCCTGCTGTGTGCATTGAAGTTAGCCACAGATGGGAATCACTCAGGCTCAGCTCCACAGAGTATAGGAAGAGTTAAAACAAGAGAGAGATGTCTGTTGAGCACAGGTAAGACAGAGAGGATGTGCTGTCTTGGAATTAAGAATTTGTAAATAAATGTCTGTAGGTCATGGCATACTGTTATACTACTCTGAGGTGAGAGACATCATGGCCCAGAGCACATTTTAGGGTACTGTGAATAATGGGACTCTCAGACACAAGGTCGATTCATGGAATCCATTCTTTCTAGTGGCTCATAAGTTGAGGTGTAAGATGAAGATATAATAGATGCCAGATGAGTAGTGGTCCCAAAGTTAAAGACCCAGCAAGAGTGGCCTGAGAGAGTAGATATAGATCTGATCCCCACACCAGAGAGATATTTACATATTACTCTGAGAACGTAGACTCATGCAGAGTTGGTGAGCTAAGTTGGGAGCTAAGTTCAGGTAGAAAACAAAAGAAAGTATACCTGCATGGCTGCTTCGTTTGTGGGACACTGGAGTAGATAGATTGTCTTGAATGGCATAGAATTGTCTAAAATGGCTTCAATAGCTCCTCACCCTGCTTCACATCAGCAGCTTTACACCAGTGCCACTTATGAAAGTGTAGTGTTATTGTTAGCTAGTCTGCTTCTTGTAGCTTGCAACATGTGGCCAAATTCAGGAGATATTCCTATGCTTAGAGGTACGTGACCCTCTATGGAAGAACTACAGAGCTAATTGTGGTAACTGGGAATGAATCAAAAAGTCTGTTTATGTCCAGACTTTCTCAAGACCAGAGAGTATGATTTTTTACTGCCAGGATGAGGGATGCAGTATTACATGTGGCCCCTCTGTTCACTTATGGTGCCCTGGTTTTTTACCACTGTGACCAAAAGACCTGACAAGAACAATTTTAGAAGAGGAAAAGTTTATTTGGTGCTTATGGTTCAAAGATCCATAGATGGCTGACCCCATTGCTCTGGACCTGAGGTGAGGCAGAGCATCATGGTGGAAAAGATGTGGAGGAGAAGTGCAGTTCAGAACGTGGCAATCAGGAAGGGGGGGGGGGAGAGAGAGAAGAACATGCACTTAGCAGACAAAAATATATACCTCAAA
This sequence comes from Marmota flaviventris, assembly GCF_047511675.1. NCBI lineage: Eukaryota > Metazoa > Chordata > Mammalia > Rodentia > Sciuridae > Marmota > Marmota flaviventris. Next base: position 33,034,157 of record NC_092507.1, on the reverse strand, counting down.
GGCATGCCCCGAGTGATCTACCTCCTCCAGCCATACCCTACTGGCCTATAGTTATTGCCAAGTTAATCCATTCAAATTGTTTAATATGTTGATTAGGTTAAGACCCTCATAATCTTATCATCTCACCTCTAAACTTGCATTTTCTCACATGTGAGCTTTTGGGGGATACTACATATCCAAACAGTAACACTTGGTATTAATTTTTTTCTTTTTTGTTATAGATGGACACAATATCTTTATCTATCTATCGATCTCTCTATCTATCTATTTATTTATTTATACTTCAAACACCCAGTGCCTCATGCATGCTAGGCAAGTGCTCTACCACTGAGCTACAACCCCAGCCCTGGTATTAGTATTAATCTGGTTAGTAAGACAGCCCATCCAATGAGCAGCACAATTTAGAGGAGACAGAAAGATTACAGCAGAAAACAGGGTCAATGAAACCAGCCCAAACTGGAAGGACCTCTCTGGGTCTCCTGTAGACAGGTGTGGGTGAACTTCTTAACAGCAGGAATAGATGAAAGGAAAATAGATAAACAACCAATTACTACCCTGGTACAGTGGTGGAAGCAATTACCAAAAGACAAGAGGTTTTAATCATTACCTTTCAATATAGAAAAGAAAGAGAAGAAAGGTAGAATGAACTCTGCCTCCAGAAACAGACCAAGACAATCATCTCCTAATAGGAGATGTAATAAAAGTAGAGCCCAAGGCTTCTCCTCAGGAGTCAGAGCCCTTGGGTATGGGACGAGTTGGGAGAAGTCAAGGTTCTGGGGTCTGCCATGTCTCTGGAGCAGAGGCCACATATAGAAATGGTAGTATTCCATTGTGTATGTATACCACATTTTCTGTATCCATTCATCTGTTGAAGGGCCCCTAGGCTGGTGCCATAGTTTAGCTATTGTGAATCGATGTGGCTGTGTCACTGCAGTATATGTCAAATCTACTGTCATGTGTAATTAATAAGGAAAAAAAAAGAAATGGTAGTACATTGATCTTCAAAAAATATCCAGAAAGTAACAGCATTAGTGAACACAGGAACTGAGAGTACATTGATACATACGCTAATCCTGACAAATTCTCATGGAGGTTAACTGCTATTGATGGATATAGGGAAAATACAGTGAGAGTCTGAGCTATAATGTTGACTCTGTGGCTTGCACATCTGCCACCCACCCACTACCTGGTAGCTCCTATTCCTGAATATATAATAGGTGTTGATATGTTGTGGGGTAAATGGTTTCAAACACCCAAAGGAGAGTTCCATTTGCACTGTTAGGAGATTAAGCTTGTGTCAGCCTTGGTCTACACCCTGCAGAATGTTGATACCCAATAGTATTGGCTCCCTTGTGGCCAATGGTCACATATGTGACCATTGTGAACTGGCCAACAAGGTAAAACATAATTAGCCAAACCTGCAGACCTTTCAACTCTCCTGTATGACTGGTAAGAAAGTCAAAGGAACTTTGTGCTTGACAGTGAGTTGCAGGGAATTAAATAAGGTGATCTGCCCACCTTATCCACTGTTCCCAAAATAGCCACCATTCTAGAAGAGTTCAGCCATCTCCTGGGAACATACCATCATGTACTAGATCTTGCTAATGTTTTCTTTAGCATAGATGTACCCCTATGATTCAAGACCCATTTGTCATCATCACATGGAAAGGCCAACATGGACATTTGTGATTGTTACCTCAAAGATATCTCCATTGCCCCACTGACTATCATTCATGGTAGGGTAGTGCAAGAGACACAGTCTTGACCTCCGTGGTAAAAATGTTTCATTATGTTGATGGCACTCTTCTCACTTCTGAATCTTTCTCAGCACTCACTGAGGCTCCACTCATGCTTTGGACTCATTTGCAAGAGCGAAGAGCAGCCATAAAGCTGACAAAGTGCAGGCCCTGGCTTATCAGAGAAATTCTTTGGTGTTTTCTACTCTGGGAAGACAAAGATTATGCCTCAGGCTGTACTAGATAAAGTTCAGGTGTTTCCACTTCCCAACACGGTAAAGCAAATACGAGAATTTGTGGGGCTACTGGGAGGGCTCCCATCCTTCACCTGGCTCAGTTATTACAAGCCCTATATCATTTGTGCAGGAGGGGTACAGTATAGGAATGGTTTGATGGCACACCGAGGTATTTGATCAAGCCAAGTGAACAAATAGGCACAAGCCCTTGAGACATTATGCTTATGGAAACCTTCTGAGCGTACTGTCCATATCACTCTGGTGGCTTTGGATGGGGCTATGGCAGTGGATTAAGGGACATAAGACCCCTTTGGATTTTGGTCACAGTAGTGGAAGAGGGCAGAGGAACAGTATAGTTTGTTGGAAAAACAATTGTGTGATACTTAAGCTGCTCTTCTTGCCATGGATACCATCCCCAGGGAAGCTGCACTCAAGGTTGTGACTGCTGAGAGAGAATGATGCATGGCATTTTTGCCAGAACAGAGTGATTGAGAGGTGATGTCAGCGAGCCATTGAGATGATGATGGTTATGTTAAGCTGTGTATTCAATTGTATATTAGACCCCGCTACTTTGGAGTTCTCAGCGGGGATTCCTGGGGAGTTCTCGGGTTGGTTGGGGAAGTTCCGGAGGAGGGATTTCCGGTTGTTGTTGGTGTTTCCTGGGAGTGCCGCGTGGGTGGTGTTCCCGGGAGTTCAGGCAATAAAGGAGTTCCTGTTTTGAACCTACAAGTGCCTCTTGGTGGTTCGGTTATTTTGTGCCCAGCCAGACTGCGGCATGTGACCATGTACCCCATGGGTGGATGATATAGCAAATGGCCAAGGCCCCATAATTGGAGGCAGCTCAGATGGCAATAATTACTAGCCATTTGCCATCCATTGATGACAGTGAGGAATGGAAAACACTTCACTTCTCAAAACTTCAACAGTTCCTGAGATGGGTCACATATGTAGCAGAAGGATGACATGCCAGAATTCACACCTTCATCCCTTCACCCATACAAGAAGGCCAAGCTCCAACACCAGAGTCAGCCTGTTACACTGATGGATCAGCAAAAGAAACCCCCAAGAGCCGAGGGCTGTGGCCCATCATCCAGTGATGGAGACTCTGCAGATTGAAAAAGGAAAGGACTCAGCAACCAATGGGCTGAACTACAAGTGGGATGGGTGGCTATTGCTCACAAAGTGCCTGTCTTCACAGACGTTGGGCTGTATTCAGAGGACTTCTAATGCCTCAATGGCAACAGAAACAGTAGATAATGAATGGCAGGTCTCCATGGGGGAGAAAACAGCTATGGGAAAATTTTTGGCCTTGTGTCAAAACCAAAGTTTTCACAATGTTCCATGTGACTGTTCATTGCCCTCTCCAGTTTTCCAGAAAATGATGAGGCTGACCAACTGGCAAAGATACAATGGCTAAAAAAATCACAAACATAAGAAATTGCTACTTGGTCACATTGTATTGTAAGAGTAAAAGAAATTGAAGTTAAAGTGTAGAAAGACCGGGTATCGTAGTTTCTAAGCTGCAAAGCCTGAGTTAAAATGTAAAAGACCAGGTATTGTTAAGTTCCTATGCTACACCCAAAACCTGAAATTCCTGTAGCTGTTAGGACAATTCCCAGGACTGCCCAGTAGATATTCCCCCTGACCATTTAGTTGTTTAATAACCTAGAACCCTGTGCAGCTTAGCACGTAGGCATCTCAGGGCCCAAACCAATCAGTTTGAATGTACCCCCCTTCTTAGGATTGACCTATCACTCCCGCCCGACCTGTTCCCGCCAATGAATGTACTAATCATGTTTAAGAATTGTTGTTTGATTTTCCCGTGCCTCATGATGATTTGCTCTGATGTATGCAAAGCCCCCGCCCTCCCCAAAAAGTGTACTTAAGCACTGCTCAACCCCTGCTCGGGGCTCTTGCCGCTCTCCCTTCTTGAGTGAGCCTGGAGCCCCAGCGCGCTGGATTGGATCCTCAATAAATCCCCTTTTGCTGTTGCATGAGCCGGTCTCTTGGTGGTCTCTTCCTCCGACGTTCGCTGGACCCTTACAGTATTAATAAGCATATAGAACAAAAGAGTATGTGGGCAGGTGTGACACCCTGGGTGACACCCATAAAGATGCCTGATGTTGCTGCTGCGTGCCAGAACTGTCTTGCCTGCTCTTAGTCCTACTCTTGATGCCTGGATGCCACCAAGGGCCATATCACTGCCTCTTCAGTGATGGCAAATAGACATCATTGGCCTTCTCCCATTATCAGAAGGGACCAAATATACGTTGACTTGTGTGGACACAGTTGCAGCCTTGATGCAAGCCTACCCCAGCCAAAAAGCCAATAAGAAACCAGCTATTTAAGGAACCAATCTGGCTGAGTGGCATACATGGCACACCACAGGCAATTGAGAGTGACCAAGGGACCCATTTCACAGGCCATGACATACAACAGTGGGCTCAAGACTAGGATATTATGGATTTCCTACCTGCCATACAATCCAAGAGGAGCTGGATTGATTGAAAGCCAAGAACGGGGCCTTTTGGACACTCCTGAGTTAGAGACTGGCTCCAGTTCAACTTCCACCAAGAAGCCATTCCTGACCCTTTGCGTAAATTCACAGAGAAACATGAATGGATAACTACAGAAAATGGTATTGGAACAGTGGGAATCAGCAATTTTGCACAGGAAGCTCTGGGAGATGTTGTTTATTGTAGTCTGCCTGAAGTTGGAACAAAATTGAAAAAACAAGATGGAAAGTGTGAAAGCTGCCAGTGAACTCTATTCTCCTCTATCAGGAGAAGTAACTGAAATTAATGAGGCACTTGCAGAAAACCCAGGGCTTGTGAACAATCTTGTTATGAAGATGGTTGGCTGATAAAGATGACACTGAGTGACCCTTCAGAACTAGATGACCTAATGAGCGAAGAAGCATATGAGAAATATGTAAAATCTATTGAGGAGTGAAAATGGCACCCTGAATAAACTAGTGTGGAATAACTGAAGCAGTTGTCTTAAAGTAGTGGTGGATAGAAGACTTAAAAAACTACTCTTAACAATGCTACTGGAAGAAGATACCCCTTAACTTCCCAATGACTGCTGATAAACACAATATGCATCTTTTTTACAATTCCTTATGATTTTTAGAGTAGGCACTAGGCTGATATCAGAATTCATGAAATTATCTGTGGTAAAAATACTTATAAAAAGTATGTAATTCAAGGATAATCTTGTTATAAGCCTAATATAATATTGTAACGTGCTTACATCCCATCTCTGGATCTGGGTCAATATACTTAATGATCTTCCATTTGAAAAAAACTGGACATAGAGGACAGTGTGTGTTGTACAGTGTCAGAAGAACAATACTGCCTTAATTTTATAATGTACTGCATTCACTGGTGTTATTTTTATACACTGAAACAGCAGCTTGCAACAAAATAAGAAATAAAATATTCAACTTCATTTAAAAAAAAAAAAAGCAAGAACGGCCTGCAGAAACAGGCCTTAAGGCCGAGTGTAACTCCATGCAGGGCTGGGCTACTCATCTGCCTGAGGCACTGACATCTCGAAATGAGAAACCCATACATCAGTGCCTATTATCTTGCCCATGGTCACCAGCATTAAGGTTACAGATATAGGAGAACATTTTCTTTCTTTTTTTATGTCCTCATTTTTTATGAGTGTATTATTGTTGTATATATTGATGGGATTTGTGTCCCATATTTGCACATGCACATAATATAACAATATAATCTGGCCACTATCATTCCTTGAGCATTTCTCCTCTCCTTCCCAGTCTCCCACCCCTTGATCCCTTTTCTCTACTGATCTCCCTTTGATTTAAAAAAAAATTTTAAGTTGTTGATGGACATTTATTTATTTATATGTGGTGCTGAGAATTGAACCCAGGGCCTCACACAGGCTAGGCTGGACCCATGACCCCAGCCCCTCCCTTTGATTTTTAGGAGCTCCACCTGCACCTTTGTTTTCCTTTTTCCTCTCTAGCTTCCGTGTATGAGAGAAAATGTGTACCACCCTTAACCTTCTGAGTTTGACTTATTTTGCTTATCATGGTGGTCTCTAGTTCTGTCCATTTAAGGAGAACATTTTTGTAAACTAGCCTGTGGTACAAGTAACAACTTACTGTTGCCTGCTCCTCAAGGGAGACAAGGAACTTTAGGTGGCCAGGGACTACAAGCCCCCAGTGGTTTGCCTTACTGACCCCTTGTGGGGAGGGAGGATGTCTAAATTTACAAGTAAAGCCTACTCTGTTGGGAACCTGGCCTCCACAAGTACAGGTGATGTTACCCTCGGGTGTCATCACCTAAGGAACACTTTGTATCAGTTTATGGCAGTTATATGTTCCTGGGGTGTATCATTCTTTCTATACCCCCAAAGTGCAAACAGATAGGTTGGTATGCTGAACTTGCCCAAGCAAGCCTACTGTTCAGGCTACTTTACTAACATGAGATTGAAAAGTGGCCTGTATACTGCCTCATGGAGCTGATTTGCCATTATTGGTGCCTATTAAACACTTGTCATATTCCCCGTAGGTTAACAATGAGCAACCTGTTGTTGCTGGACCGGGCAACAGAAGTTGCACATCATACCAACTAGGCAGGTTGTTGATCTGGCTTAGAACTCCCTGTGACCTCAGGGAGTTAGGGTTAGGGTTAGGGTTAGAACTTCCCTGGAGAGCCCAACCTGCAAATTAGACAGAATGGACTTGTCTGATACAAAACCAGACTGAAAACACTCACCGCCCCCCAATATGGTCATCATATGATTACACTAAGCAAAATGTTTTTGCTTTGATTGGAGAACTATTAAATATCTGTCAAGTACCTGGGTATTCTTATATATAGAATGGGCTTTCATGGAAAGTAGCAACTCAGATTCTAGTTAAAAAGACAGCTTTCCTTTGTGTCATTCAGTATGGTCATGATACAAGATGGTGGGCCTTCTGCCTGACTCTCAGTGTGAGACCATGTCGGTTTAATAGATGTCCTTGCCCATTACCCCATGTTACTCATGGGGCTTTCTTCATGGGGTGTGCTGTGGACATGAGGACCCTAAGGATGACCTTACTTACCTTACCCTTGGATAGGACATTGAAATGGGGATGGCTGTTAGGACAGAATGCCCAAAGAAATATATTGAGACAGAGTTTCATGCTCAGAAAGCAAAGTTTATTAGCAGGGAAAGTCTGCCAGGCTGCCCAGTGGAGTGGCGCAGCAGACAGAGGTATCTTACTAGGGTTTTTATATTCTTTAACAAGGAATAAGAGCAAGTTGGACATGGCCTTGAGAGCAGTAAGAATTGACCTAGAATTGACCTGAGGTGCAGGTGGTTGGGTAACAACAGAGTCCTGTATTTAGGGACCTTGAGGCGGGACATGGGAACAGGGCATTCCAAGTTTCTTTTTCTTGGCAGCTCATAAGCCAGGGCCCTGGGCCAAGATATAGTTCCAGAACCAAAATGGAGTCATTAATGTTCAGGAATCCCATTAGTGGCCCTATATATCCAGCCTCTTTTACCACACACACTTGTAATTGGGACAGTGTAAAGTCACAGCCCTCAAGACACTACTGTGCCTTCCGGTGGCTCCATCCATTAGTTTCTCTTTCCCTATGAGCTGCAGTGATGGACGTAGAGACTCAGGTCTTGGCTTAGCCTCCTGCACTGCTCAAGCTCTGAAGCAGACTAAACATGCCACAACCTTGTTAACGGAGGAAAACTGCTCAGATAAGAAAGGAGTTTTGCAAAATAGGATGGCACTAGATAATCTCATAGCTGCCCAAGATAGAGTGTGTGCAATCTTGGGGACAGTGTGTGAGCTGTGTGGGTTGCTGATAATGAACATAATTACTCAACACTTTAACCCAAGTGTCTGAACAAATTAATGCCATCTTAATTACCTTAGCATGCTTGCTGGTAGATTCTTGTTCTTTGTACTGCTGTTGTAAGATACAGATGCAATGTGCCTCTGGAGCCCTATTCCAAACACTTAACAGTATGAGATTGTGAGGAACATTAGGAGCTTCTGAGGCACTGAAGGGGCAGAGTGTGGGGTTAAACACTAATCAGTGCCTAGGAAAGCTTGCGGCGAGACGTTTGAAGAAATGGAGAAGTGTAATGCCAAACCATGGGTTTTGCGGGCCACAAGCTTTTTATCTTAAGACCTCTGGAAAGTTACTGAAGTACATAACCTGGGGGTGCTGTTCTAAGATTTGTCATTTAAATGGGTCATTCTAGCTGCAGCATGGGGGACAAATGATCAGGTTAATACATGCAGGCATAGATCTCTTTCCTTGAATTTTCCTGGAACATGGTGGGACATCTTGATCTTCAGAGTATTTCTTTTGAGATTTAGAAAGTTTTCCTATATTATACTTTTGGATATTACCTCGGATACATTTATAATTTCTTCTCTAGAAATTCTTTAATACTTATAGAATGGATCAATGCAATTCATCTTACCTTCTGCAATTATCATAATTTTCTTTCTTTTCTCCTGAATTCTGAGAATATTTCAATTTTTATAAGAGGTCCATTTCCATATACTGTTTCCAGTGTCTTATTTTATTTTATTGTATTTAATGCAATTTTCTTACTTTGGTTGATTACCTTTTTATCATGGTGTGTTTTGTCCTCTTGCTCCTGATTGAAGTTACATTACAGATATTTAAAGATATGTTTTCTTGTCTGTTTTAAAAATAAAGGCTTTCCCTCTGAGTCCTCAGGACATTGTCCGTTTTGAGCTGCTGATATATATTGTAGTGGTGGTCAAGGGAACGATGGAGGGGTGAAGCTGTGTGCTGGTGTTTGTAATGGTGATGGGGGTGATGATAATACTGACGATTCTGGTGAGACGGTGAGTTGGAAATAACAATGCAGTAGGGAAAGGATGGTAGTTTGGGAATGATGTTTGATCAAAGGGATGTGAATACTGCTGAGGAGATGAGGTGGTGATGATGTAATGTATGATGAAGAGAACAGGGTATTGATGATGGTGAAAGAGAAGGTACCTTGGATCTGTGCTTAGTAGCTAGTGTGCACACTTGGGATCAACTTAGGAAAAAGTTAAAACAAGTTTCTTCAGGTGCCTCTGAGGGATACTGAGTCACTTCTGCCTTTTAGCTGCTAGTGTTGGCCCAGCTGCCTAATAAGCTAAGTTCTTAATGATGTTCCTTCCATTTTCTTAAGCACTGAACTTAACAAGCCTCCCAGGAATTGTCACTTCAGAGCTACTCAGCTGTGGCTTAATTGGGCCACAGCTGGGAAGGGCTCCAGGGGGCAGAGGGACCCAGGAGTGGCCTCCAGAAACTGGGGAATAAACATGGAGACTCACAGCAGGAGAGGGAAGGAGGAGGAGTGGAGACTTTCAAGACATTACATTTAGCTCAGTTGGGATTAGAAGGGTGCAGCTCTCTGTGTGGTTGGGAGTTCTTCTATTCTCCCAAGAAGCATCAGGCTAGTGAAGAACTTGTGGAGAGTCTCAGCAGCTCCAAACCTGGGGCCTACTATTGCACCTGTGAAGCCACACACAGGATCCCAAGACAGGTCTCTGAGTTCAGGAGCCATGTGCTGCTGCCTGAGGAGGTTTTGTCCCCCTTGAGCTAGCTTTGACTTGCAAAGCAGACGCTGAAGATCAGAGCTTTTAGGAGCCTTAAAGTTTGGCTTTGTTAGCTCTTAAGTGACAATTTAAGGAAGGGTGATAATCTGGCTGTATTGGAAACCCCTGAAGTTTTTATTGCCATTCTTTACAACTTTTAAAATTCTTCTCTAACGACACAACTAAGTATTACTATCCTGTTTATAAACAGCTATAGAGCACAGATAAGTAAAAGTTAACTTTGATCCTTTCTTTCATACCAGTCCCCACATCTCTAAATGTATTTCCAGATTTCTTAGAAATATGCTTTAATGTTGCATTTATGTTAACATACAGAAATATGATTTTCTTCCATTTTTTTTCCTAAGATGGAGGCAAATAATGACATCATAACAACATAAAAATACATGATACACTATTTTTTACTGTTAGGTCAAAGTTATATTTACTTTTGATAGATTCTTCCAAAAAGGACTATTTCATTTAAAGTCCAATTAAAATGTAAATGATCTCAACCTTATATCTGAGTTGAAGCCAATTTTTTATAGTCCTTGTTACGATGAAGCCAACATACATGTGGAACTCCTTGGAGGTGATGAGAATTTTATGATTACACAATCAACAGCAATCATGACAAATGACCATCAGACCATCTTGATTATCTCTTTTCATTAGCTTTGGGAAAGAAAAACAATAGAAAAAGGAAACTATCCTTAATGATAGTTTCATATGTCCTAAGAAAAAACCTATGATATAACCATATAACTTGGCCCAATTCATTCCCCATTATTTTTGCTTTCCCTCCCCTCCTATCTGCCCCTGGTCCCTTTCCTCTATTCTACTGATCTCCCTTTGATAATCATGAGGTCCCCTTTCTTTTCCTTTTTCCCTTCTAGCTTCCATAGATCAGAGAAAACATATAACCCTTGTCATTCTGAGTTTGGATCATTTTACTCAACATAATGTTCTCTAATTTCATTCATTTTCCTGCAAAAAATGAATAATTTCATTTCTCTTTATGACTAAATAAAACTCCATAGCATATATATACCACATTTCTTTATTTTTTCAACCATTGATGGACAGCTACACTGGTTCCATAGTTTGGCTATTGTGAATTGTGCTGCTATAAACATGGATATTCACATTTTGATATAGTATGTTGACTTTAATTCTTCAGGATAAATATCAAGGATTGGTATATCTGGGTCATCTGGTGATACCATGCCTATTCTTTTGAGGAACCTCCATACTGATTTCCATAGTGGTTGTACTAATTTACAATCCCACCAACAATGTACAAATGTTCCTTTTTCTCTACATCCTCTGCAGCATTTATTATTTTTATTCTTGATGACTGCCATTCTGACTGGTTTGAGATGAAATCTCAGTGTTGTTTTGATTTGTATTGCCCTAATTGCTAATGATGTTGAACATTTTTTCATATGTTTGGCCATTTGTATTTCATCTTTTGAGAAATGTCTGTTTAATTCATTGGCCCATATATTAATTGGCCTATTTGATTTTTGGTATAAATTTTTTGAGTTCTTTATATATTCTAGATATTAATCCTCTGTCAGAAAAGTAGCCATGCAAGTATGATTCAACACATGCAAATCAATAATTTAAGTATCACATTTCCTATTTTTCTCTCGTTCTGCAGGTTCTCTCTTCAGATTCCTAATTGTTTCCTTTGCTGTGCAGAAGATTTTTAATTCAATGCCATCCCATTTATCAACTCTTGGTATTATTTCCTGAGGTTTAGGGGTCCTATTGAGAAAGTTGTTTCCTGTGCCTATATGCTGGAGCGTTAACTCTACATTTCGTTCTAGGAGTTGCATAGTTTCTGTTCTAATTCCCAGGTTTTTGATCCATTTTTTTTAGAGAGAGAGAGAGAGAGAGAATTTTTCAATATCTACTTTTTAGTTTTTGGTGGACACAACATCTTTATTTTAGTTTTATGTGGTGTTGAGGATTGAACCCAGCGCCCTGCACATGCCAGGCGAGCTACTGCTTGAGCCACATCCCCAGCCCTTTTGATCCATTTTAAGTTGATTTTTGTGCAGGATAAGAGATAAGGGTCTAGTTTCATTTTTCTACATATAGATAACCAGCTTTCCCAGCCCATTTGTTTAAAAACTGTCTTTTCTCTAACATATGTTTTTGGCACCTTTGTCAAGGATCAGATAACTATAGATGTGTGAGGTTTATCTCTGTACCTTTTATCTGAATCATATGTCTATTTTTATGTTAATGCCATGCAGTTTTTGTTACTAAAGCTCTTTAGTATAATTTGAAGTCAGGTATTGTGATGCCTCCAACATTGCTTTTGGCTTAGAATTGCTTTGACTATTCTGGGTATTTTATTATTTCAAATGAATTTTAAGACTACTTTTTTTTTTTCTAGTTTTGTGAAGAATGTCATTGCTATTTTGATGGAGACTGCACTGAACCTGCATATTGCTTTTGGTAGTATGGCCATTTAAACAGTATTAATTCTGCCTATCCATGAACCTGGAAGATCTTTCCAACTTCTTGTGTCTTCTTTAATTTCTTTCTTTAGTGTTCTATATTTTTCATTGCAGAGGTCTTTCACTTGCTTGGTTAGATTTGTTCCTAGGTATTTTAATTTTTTGTGTGTCTATTGTGAGTGGGATTTTAAAAATTATTTTCTCAGTAGATTCATTGTTGGTATAGTGGAAAGCTATAGGTTTTGGCATTGATTTTGTAACCTACAACTTTGTTGAATTTGTTTATTAGCTCTAGCTGTCTTTTGGTGGAGCTATTTGGATAATGTAAGTGTAGGATCATATCATTGGCAAACACTGATAATTTGAATTCTTCCTTTCCTATTTGTATCCATTTTATTTCCTTTTTTTGCCCAATTGCTTTGGCCAGAATTTTTAGAACTATATTAAATAAGAGTGGTGAGAGTGGACATCATTTTCTTGCTCCAGATTTTAAAGGAAATGATTTCAATTTTTCCCCATTTACTATGATGTTGGCTTTGGGTTTTTTATATTTAGCCTTTATGATGTTGAGGTAGATTCCTTTTATCTCTAGTTTCTTAATCATTTTTATCATGAATGGGTGCTGAATTTCATCAGAGTCTTTGCATCTATTGAGATAAGTGTTTTTTGTTCTTAATTCAATTGTGGTGTGATGAATTACATTTATTGATTTGCATGTGTTGAATCATACTTACATATCTGGGATAAAATCAACTTGGTAATGACATACAATCTTCTTAATATGTTGTTGAATATGATAAGGCTTTTTGCATTTAAGTTCATCAGGGCTATTGCCGATAGTTTTCTTTCCTTGATATGTCCTTATCTATTTTTGGCATGAGTGTGATACTGGATTTATAGAATAAGCTTGGAAGTGTTCCATTCTTTTCTATTTCATGTAATAATTTGATGAACATTTGGATTAGTTCTTCTTTAAAGATCTGGTAGAATTCAGCTAAGAATTCTTCTGGTCCTTGGCATTTATTTTTGGTTGGAAATAAATATTGTTATTACTGCTTCTATCCCATTGTTAGTGTTTGGTCTGTTTAGGTTAGTTCTATGTCCTCTTGATTCAATTTTGGCAGGTTATATATATCTATGAATGTATACATTTCTTCTAGATGTTCCAATTTTTCAAATATGTTTTAAAAATAGTCTTTAAGGATCCTCTGGATTTCTGTGATGTCTGTGGAATTTCTCCTTTTTTTATCTCTTATTTTATTAATCTGAGCCCCTCCCCCTTTCTCTTGGTGAGTAGGCTTATCAATCTTGTTTATCTTTTCAAAGAACCAACTCTTTTTTTGTTGATTCTTTGTAGTTTTTTTTTTAAATTTAGATTTTATTGATTTCAGCTCTGATCTTAATTATTTCCTTCCTTTTACTGGTTTTGGAATTGGTTTGTTCTTTTTCAAGGGCCTTGAGATACATCATTAAGTTATTTATTTGGGAACTTTCTGATTTTCTTATGTAGGCACTAATGACTATAAACTTTCCTCAGAACTGCCTTCTAGGTGTCCCAAAGGTTCTGGTATGTATATCACTATTCTTTTTTAATTCTAAGAATTTTTAATTTCCCCCCCTGATTTCTTCTACCACACATTCATCATTCAAAAGTGTATCATTCAATCTCCATGTGTTTATATAGTTTCTGAAGGGCTTTTGGTATGAATCTCTAATTTCTTTTTTTTTTTTTTTTTTTAGTTTTCGGCAGACACAACATCTTTTGTTTGTATGTGGTGTTGAGGATCGAACCCGGGCTGCACGCACGCCAGGTGAGCCACATCCCCCGCCCCTGAATTTCTAATTTCATTCCATTATGATCTGATAAGATGCAACAAATTATATCAATCTTTTTGTTTTGGCTAAGAGTTGTTTTGTGGCCTAAATGTGGTCTGTTTTGGAACAGGTTTCACAAGCTACTGAGAAGAAAGTATATTTAGCTGTTTTTTGGATGAAATGTTGAATAGATGGCTACTAAGTCCATTTGATTTATATATTTCAGATCCAAAGAGTCTTTACCAAGTTTATGTCTAGATTATCTAATCTATTGATAGAGGTGTTGAAATCATCTGGTATTATTGTACTGGGGTCTCTCTGAGGCTTTAATTTGAGTAATATCTCTTTTATGTAATTAGTTGCACCCATGTTTGGAGCATAAATATTTACTATCATTTTGTCTTCTTGTTAGATTGTTACTTTTACCAGTATGAAGTGACCTTCTTTGTCTCTTCTGATTAATTTTGGTTTGAAGTCTGCTTTTTCAGATATGAGAGTAGCGATTCCCTCTTGTTTTCAGTCTCCATTCATGTGGTTTATCAGTTTCCATCCTTTCACTTTCAGCCTGTGGCTATCTTTGCCTATAAGGTGATTCTCTTGCAAACAATGTATAGTTGTGTCTTGTTTTTAAATCCATTCTGACAGGCTATGTTATTTAATTGGAGAGTTGAGACCATTTATATTCAATGTTATCATAGAGAAATGTTTATTAATTCCTGCCATTTTGACTTATTTATAATGTTTAATTTGGTCCTGTTTCTCATTTGCTTATATACTCTTCAAATGAGATTTGTTGATTTGTGAGCTTTGGAGTTTGTTTTTGATTTCTTCTGTGTGGAGCATTTCTTTAAGTAAGTTTTGTAGTGCTGGGTTATCAGACATGAATTCTTTTAGTTTCTGCTTATTTTGGAAGGTTTTTATTTCCCCTTTGATTTTGAAGTATATCTTTACCAAATATAGTGAACTTGGTTGGCGGTTATTTTGTTTCAGGACTTGAAACAAATAATTCCAAGCCCTCCTGGATTTTAGAGTTTGTGCTTTGAAATTGGAAGTAATTCTGATTGGATTTTTTATAAATGTGACCTTATATTTTTATCTTGAGGCTTTAAAAATTCTATTTTTGTTCTGCATGTTAGGCATTTTAATTATAATGTATCATGGAGAGGTTCTTTTTTTGATCTTGTCTATTTGGATTCTGAATGCCTCCTGTATCTGGATGTCCATTTCATTCTCAAGTTTTGGAAAATTTTCTGCTGTTTTTTCCTTGAAGAGATTATCCATGATATTATACTGCATCTGACAACCCTCCTCAAGTCAATGATTCTTAAATTTTGCCTCTTAATGTTGTCCCATAGTTCTTGTGTATTCTGATCATGGTTATTTATTTACTTTTCTTTAATAATGTCTAAAGAATGAAATTATGGCATTTACAGGTAAATGGAAGGAGTTGGATGCCACAGTCTGGCTGGGCACAATTCACGAGCCCCACTTGTTAAGCAGGAATGAACTTTAGTTTTTTTGAACACACGCCGCACCACCCGAGCTCTCCAGGAATTCCCCGAGAGCCCAACTGCCACCACCAGCTCTTCCGGCGAGCCTCTCAACCGCTCTTGAGGCAGATTGGCTGGGTCGCGTGGGCAGAGCCAAAAGAGTCCCCCAGTGAGCAGCTCTGTGGTCTGAAAGGGCCGGGAAACAGCCCAGTGAGCATCACTGCAGAGGAGCCAATCAGCTGGAAGTTTGCTGGGGCCGCTTAGGCTGCGGCTCTCAAAACTCCCCCTCTCTAATTAAACAACAAGCATGTGGCTTAGGGACCGTGCCTGTCTTAGGTTGTCCAATACTACATATGGTCCTTACCTGTCATCGGATGAGCTGACCTCAAGGCGTCAGCCTCCTGTCTTAGGTTGGTACCATTGCAATTGGATCTTACCCGTTATTGACTACCGGTCCAGCATACAGCCACACCTGTGGATAGGCCTTTGTACCAGTGGGGGGGGTGAGGTTCTTTGCCTCACCTCTGTTGGCCCCCAAATTTTAGCTGAATGACCATCACAAGCATAAGGGAGGAGGATACAAAATGCCACGACACCAAGCCAATTGACGGCTCCTTTCGGAAAAATTGTACCACCGATGACACCATCAGCAAAAATACCCCGGCACTACCACAAGTTGCTGCACCAATAGATAGTTCACAATGCATACAAGTGAGTTCACAATGCATACAAGTGATACATAGTCCAGGCAAGTTCTGCAAGCAGTTCAGTGATAGCTATTGCAGAAGCTGTAGTTTGGTTTTATCTTTGTCTTCACCAGCACTGGGATGAAGATAGGAATTCTGGCAATGATGGCTAAAGAAAAAATTATGTAACATTCCAGCAGGCACTAAAAGAAAGCAATTTTCTGAACAATTTACATTATCCTGAACAGAATTATTGAATATAATGAAAAGGAAAGGTGAAAGTAAACAAACAGATCTGTTAACCTCCTTTTTTGTTCACATATTAAAACTATCCTCAACAGCTGTTTACCCAATTTAAATTAAACCATTTAAATCACGTGAATAAGAAAAAAAAGAATATTTGGATCCATTTTTTCATGAGCGCTCGTCATATATGATATATGGACATACGCACATACAAACATACAACACAAAACACAAGTGTGCGCACATAATATAATACATACAACACATAACATAATAGTAAAGGCCTTGTAACTTTTTACAGGTGAAATCTCCATTGCAATGTTTAAAAACTCCATAGTCAAAAAATAGAACTGATCAGCAAAACATTAACCTAGGTCTGTATGAGCTCAAAAAACAAAATAGAACTTCATGATGTGGGAAAGGGCAATAATAAAATAGATATTGAAAAAAGCATCCTGGTTTCATTAGCCTCCAGGTGTGGAAGAACCACTGTCACAGATGTAAGGATAGCCAAACTGGAGTTCTAGATATCAGCTGTTATGGATTTAAGCCAAATCATCTTCTTTTTGGTCTGTAGAAATCACTTTAGTTAATCTCTCTGGAATCCAAATCGGCTGCTGTTCTCCCTGTGGAAACACACAAGCAGACCCCTGACTCCAGACAATCACTGGGTCAGGACCTTTCCATTGTCCTGTTAGAATATCCTTCCAAAGTACCTTGGGCTTATGTACATTTTTTGGACACATATGCCTTTCCGCAGCACTAAGCCTTGATGAATCCAAATTTAAAAAGTTTAGAGTAAAAAGGGTTATTTTAAGTTTATCTTTGGGGGATATATACCCCTTCCCAATTCCCTCTTTTTGCTTTAATAAGTACATTTTAATAGTTTGATGAGCTCTTTCAACTATGCCTTGTCCCTGTGGATTGTATGGGATTCCTGTTATATGAGTAATGCCAAATGATGAGCAAAATTGTTTAAAAGAGGTAGAAGTATAACCAGGGGCATTATCTGTTTTTAACTGTTTTGGAACGCCCACAGTGGCAAAATTTTGTAAGCAATGAGCTATAATATCTTTAGTTTTTTCTCAGGCATGAAGGGAGCCCATCAAAAATCTGGAAGAAGTATCAACTGTAACATGCAAATATTTTAATTTTCCAAATTCTGGCAAGTGTGTGACGTCCATCTGCCAAATATGGTTAGGTATCAGTCCTCTAGGATTGACTCCAAGATTAACTTGTGGTAAAAAGGTCACACAATTTTGGCATTGTTTTATTATTTGTCTAGCTTGTTCCTTAGTTATTTTAAAATGCTTTTTTAAAGTATTTGCATTGACATGGAAGGATTTATGAAAATTTGTATCTTCTTCTAGCATAGAAAAAATATGTATGTCATGTGTAGTTTTATCTGCTAAATCATTGCCCAAACTAAGGGCTCCAGGCAATCCTGTATGTGCCCTGATATGTCCTATAAAGAATGGATATTTTCTGTCCCAGATTAGACTTTGGATAGTGGAAAACAAAGAGAAAACAGTAGAGGAAGGGGAAATCCTACCAGCATCTTCAAGGGATACTATAGCATTAACTATATACTGACTATCAGAAAATAAATTAAATACAGAATCTTTAAACATCACAAAAGCTTGTAATACTGCATTAAGCTCTACCTTTTGAGCTGATTGTTTGGGTACTAAAATGTAAAAGTTTGATCAGGGGTAACTACTGCTGCTGTACCATTATTTGACCCATCAGTGAATATATTTGGAGCATTCATGATAGGTGTTTTTCTTGTCATTTTTGGAAAAACTACAGGATGTGAAGACCAAAAAGACAACAAAGGATTAGATGGTAAGTGATTATCAAATGAAACATTAGATTTGCTCATGATTATTGCCCAAGTATTTAACTCATTAGCTAACTCATCAATTTGATCCATAGTATATGGAGTAATAATTTTATTGGGAGAAATTCCAAACACTCCCTTTGCTGCTTTTATTCCTTTGAGTATTAATTGTCCTACAGCCTCAGGATACCTAGTAAGAATAGTGTTAGGAGAATAAGATAAATGTATCCATAATAATGGACCCTCTTGCCAAAATACTCCTGTAGGAATATTTTTTGTTGGTAGTACAATAAATAATAAAGGCAAACTTATATCAATTCTATCCAAATGCATATTTTCCATATATGTTTCAATGATTTTTAATGTCTTTCTTGCTTCAGGCGTTAACATGTGGGGTGAATTTGGATCTGATGGACCTTTTAGTATATTAAAGAAAGGTCCCAAATCTCCTGTTGGTATGCCTAGATAAGGCCTTATCCAATTTATGTCTCCTAATAACTTTTGAAAGTCGTTAAGTGATTTGAGTTGATCTACTCGTATTTGAATTTTTGGTGGATGGACCATGGTCAAGGATAATAGAACTCCTAAATAATTAATTGGAAAATTTAATTGTACTTTATCTATTGCTATTTCTAGATTATAATTTTTTAATAAGTTTGTAGTGTGGCATAACATTCTAGCAATGTGTTTTTATCTTTGTGTGCTAATAATACATCCTCCATATAGTGAAATATTTATAGTTCAGGATTTTGATTTCTAAGTGGGCTGGATTGCTTTGTTAACATAAATTTGACACATAGTTGGGCTGTTAGCCATCCCTTGAGGGAGTACTTTCCATTCATATCTCTGATCAGGACCTTCATGATTCAACGCAGGGACAGTAAATGCAAAACATGGACTATCCTCAGGATGAATTGGAATTGAAAAAAAAAACAGTCTTTAATATCTATAACTAAAACGTACCAGGTTTTTGGCAAAGCAGACAATTGAGGAATCCCCGATTGAGCAGGTCCCATAATAACCATCTCATTATTAATGGCTCTTAAATCCTGCAATAGTCTCCATTTACCAGATTTCTTTTTGATGACAAAAATGGGAGTATTATGGGGAGATACAGAAGGTTGTATATGTCCCTCCGCTAATTGTTGTTTGACCAGGTCATGGGCCGCTTGTATCTTTTCTTTAGTCAGGGGCCACTGAGGAACCCATACTGGTCTTTCTGATTTCCAAGTAATTTTTATTGTCTCAGTGACCCCCTCCTGAAAATCCAACCCATGTCTGTCTGTTCCTTGATCTATTTGTATTAGTGCTGCTATACCTTGTTCTTGTTCTCCTAATCTTTTTCCTTTCCTAAAACCTTGTCTAGCCATAATAGTGGACACATATGAATTGATGTTATTTGTTAATGTTAGTCCTAATTGATCTAGGACATCTCGTCCCCATAAATTTACAGGAAGATGATCCAATACATATGGCTGTATAGTTCCTTCACATCCTTTAGGATCCTTCCAATCTAATACCTTTGCACTTCTATGGGGATTAGTCGCCACTCCTAGGTCTCGAAGTGTTTGAGTGGCTTGTTGTAAAGGCCAATGTTTTGGCCATTCTTGACGAGAGATGATGCTAAGGTCTGCACCTGTATCCATTAGCCTATTAAATTCATGTCCTTGAATATTTAGTTTTAGCATGGGGTGAGAATCTAAATTTAAAGAAAGCATAGCTCAATCTACACCTGTGGAGCCTAATTCCTGGAACCTCTTTCTATAGTACAACTGGAAAATTTGTCATGTAGGCTGGGTATTATTAGTAACTGTGCTATTCTATCTCCTGGTGAAATTACTGATATACCCTTTGGAGAACTGGCTATAATTTTTATTTCACCTTCATAATCGGGATCAATTACCCCAGGACTTATCATAAGTCCTTTTAGAGTAGAAGAAATGTGTCCTAACAATAAGCCTACTGTTCCTTGGGGAAGAGGTCCTTTTACTCCTGTGGGAATTATTTGAATTCCCATCTCTGGAGTTAGTACTGCTCTGGCGGAGGCGCAGATGTCCAACCCTGTGCTCCCTCTGGTTTGTCTGATGAGAGATCTGATGGATAATGTGTCCTGGGCACTACCCTGATGGTGTTGCTGGGTTCCTCCATGATGTTGCTGGGTTCCTCCAGTGCCCTGTATATTTGTGGTCGTGGGCCCAAGAGCATTGGGCCTCCCTGTCCGTTTTTTGGCAATGGAGCCTGATGCCTTTCTCCACGATATTGTGGGTAAACACCTGGTTCTTGTCCATTTTTTTGATAATGGAGTACCCTCTATGATGGTTTGAGAACGGCATTCATTAGCCCAATGTCTCCCTCTATGGCATCGTGGGCAAATACCCAGTATTCTACCCCTTTGATACCTAGTTTTGTTAAACCCTCCTCCTATGGGGCAATTCCTTTTAAAATGTCCTGATTGTTCACAATTGTAGCATGTTTTTGGCCTGGCATCTAAAGCCTGTTGTACTGCAGCTGCCAAGACTTGCCCTTATTCATTAATGTCTCTACATAATTTAATATATGTGTTTAAATCTTCATGTTTCCATGGTCTAATGGCCTTCTTGCACCATCGATTTACTTGCTCAAAGGCTAGCTGTTTAATTAATGGCATTGCTTGTTCTGTATCCTCAAAAACTCTGGTAGCTGTTTGAATAAGCCTATCTACAAATTCAGCGTAAGGTTCATTAGCTCCTTGTATTACCTTAGATAATTGACCTTGTAAATCTCCATGTCCTTGTAAAGTCTTCCATGCCCTAACTGCATCTGTAGCAATTTGTGAATATATGGCAGGATCATATCCAGTTTGTTGCTGCTGACCCTCATAAGGTCCCTTTCCTAACAACATATCTAGATTTCTCTGAGGATGCTGCATTTCGCCTAGCCGTCTCCTTGCAAAATTCCTCATTGGCAACCTTCCATAACAGGTATTGTCCTCCATTTAGCACAGCTTTATACTAGTCCAATCTGCTGGTGTCATGTTCAAGTTGGTAATGGATTCGACCATGCTTACAGTGAAGGGTGTTTGAGGACCATAGGTTGTTACAGCCTCTTTTAGCTGCTTCACTGTTTTGAAATCTAAAGAATGGTGAATTCGCTGCCCTCTTGCCTCCTCAAATACAGGGCATGCTAATCTTTGAGGTCCTGTCTCAGGATCCCATCTATCAACTTCAGGGGTTGAGGGCCACTCAGCATATGTTGTCTCCATAGGTGGAGCTGTTGGTTGGGCACTTACACCCTCTGGTGATAGAAAGGTGTTAGTAGCAGCCTCCTGTTGTAACTTTTCCCCTGATAGCTTTTTCTGATCTAAACTTTCTTCCCCTTTCACACTATCTCGAGAGGCCTCCTCTTTTTCCTGATCTAATATGTCTTCTACCATAATCTGAACTGAAAGCTTTGGAATAGGCAAACAAAATCGTATCATCATCCACAATGGCAATGTGCCAACTGGCAGAGTTCCTGGGTTTTCCTTTTCTATCCTTTTTAAATCTTCACCATGATGGTTCCATTGTGATATATTTAATAACCCCTCTTTAATGAACCATGGGCTACACCTTTGTATCATCTTAATGTATGCCCTAACTGTTCTTGATTTTACTGGGGTGCCTCCTTCCTCTAACAATACTTAACACTTTTTTGGTTTGTTTTATACTAATTTTTAATTCCATATTTCCGTGACGAAGATACCCTTCACTAAGATAATGCAAAAGAAAACTGAGACAAAATGAAACAAAAATGGAACAAAAATTCATTATATCAGCCTTTCTATCCTCCTGAAATGTCCACCCGTCCTTTCTCCCTATCTGTTCCTCAGACGCAAATAGTTTTTCCTCAGATGTGAGCGGTTTTTCTTCTGTCTCACCCATCTCCAGGGACAGGCAACTTAAAACAAAAGCAAAACAAAATGAAAGAAGAATCTTAAAATGGCTACCCATCCTCTTGCCCTTCCCTCAGGGGCGAGCAGTTTACCTTATCACTTACCCTCAGTTGTTCCCCGTATGGGCCACCAAATGCCGCAGTCTGGCTGGGCACAATTCACGAGCCACTTGTCAAGCAGGAATGAACTTTATTTTTTTTTAACACACGCCGCACCACCCGAGCTCTCCAGGAATTCCCCGAGAGCCGAACTGCCACCACCGGCTCTTCCGGGGAGCCTCTCAACCACTCTTGAGGCAGATTGGCTGGGTTGCGTGGGCGGAGCCAAAAGAGTCTCCCAATGAGCAGCTCAGTGGTCTGAAAGGGCAGGGAAACAGCCCAATGAGCATCACTGCAGAGGAGCCAATTAGCTGGAAGTTTGCTGGGGCCGCTTCGGCTGCGGCTCTCAACAGTTGGAAAATATCATGATAAGTGAAGTAAACCAATCCCAAAAAACCAAAGGCCAATGTTTTCTCTGGTAAGTGGATGCCTATCCATAATGTGCGGACAAGGGAAGAATGGAAGAACTTTGGATTGAGCAGAGAGGAGGGAGGAGAGGAAAGGGAGTATGTGGGGGGAAAATATGGTGGAATGACACAGATATTATTACCCTATATATGTGTGTGATTGCATGAATGCTATGACTCTACATCATGTACAAATGTTGTGGTATAAACTAATCAATAAGAGTATAAGTTATAGGTTATAGATTAGTAAAATATATAATTAAAGATATAAGATTTTGAAAAGTGAGATAAGATAATTATAAAGCAAGAACTCTCATAGACAGGCCTAAGACTCCATTTTGCTGCCATCTGTAAAAAACTGTTACAAGAGCTGTTTCTGAGAAACTGAAATGAAAGCTGTTTTCTTATATTATATTGTTTTCTGTACTTTGTACCCCACAAAATGTACTCAACCCATGATAAGGTGGTCTTGGTGACCTAAGATTTTGACGTAGATTCTTGCCCTGCTATCCAACTGCTCGAACTCAGGATTTGATTGTCTAACACCTGCTTGGACCCAAGATGTGGTTAACTGAGTTGCAAGGCTGACCACTTTTTTTCTAGTTTCTGTGATTGGCTTGCTTGCATGACGCTAAGGAAATCTCCTGAGTTGTGGTTTTCATCTTTAAATTCCCAGGATACAGGGCAGGGGGCTGCTCTTCTCCCACAGAACTTCAGTCTCTATGGGTAGGTGACAGTCCCTGGCCAGGTAAATAAAGCTCTTATTGATTAGAATTCGCACTTAGAGTGTTTTCTGAAGCAGCTCCCCATAACACAACCAGAGAAATGAAAAGTTGTGCTTCATTTTTGTAAAAAAACAAAATAAAATCTAAAAAATCAATTTTAAATTTTACTAATAAACTCTTTTTTTTCATTAATTTATGCATTTACTTTTGTTATTTCTTCATTTGCTTAGTATTTACTTAATTGCCTTTACATAGATTTCATTAAGTTGAAATTTATATATTTTTTAAAAAATATTTTCCCTAGTAAATATTTAAGTCTACAAATTTTCCCCTGAATATTTCATTCTACCTGTTTTAATATATAATAATATTTTTATTATTCATTGATGCAATTTGACATTTCCATTTTATTTTCTCTTATATCCAAGAGTAATTTAGGACATTGTTTTTAAATTTCTAAGTACATATTTTGCTTAATTACATTTAATTCCTGATGTCTGAATATTGCATTATACTCAATGAATGTGGCCTGGGTTGTGTCTTTCTGGGGAGAATCAAAAGTGTTTTCATTAAAGCTTAATATAGGGGTCAAATTTTGGTTAATGACTTCCTGTTGCAACCAAATTTGATTTCATGCAGTTTGTCTTTTAGTATTTTTTTTCCTAGAGGATTTATTTGGGTAGTGAACTTTCCATGTTCCCACAACATCTTGAATATTTTTGTTTTAGTCTCACATACACAATAACTTGCACATTATTCAATGGATATTCATTAAGAGTCCTTCATGTTGAGGAAATCAGTTCCTAAGCTGACGTGTTAAAGTGTTAGGCTTACATTTTCTTCTAGGGGCAGGGTTAGTGGTCTTTAATCCACGTTGAGTTGAATTTTGTGTAGGATGAGAGACAGGTGTTAAATTTCATTCTACTACATATGGATTTCCAGTTTCCCCAGCACCATTTATTTAAGAGGCTATCTTTTCTCCAATGAATGTTTTTGACACCTTTGTCTAGTATGAGATAATTATATTTATGTGGGTTTGTCTCTGTGTCTTCTATTGTATTCCATTGGTCTTCGTGTCTGTTTTGGTGCTAGTAGCATACTAGTTTTGTTACTATAGCTCTGTAGTATAATTTGAGGTCTGGTTTTGTGATGCCTCCTGCTTCACTTTTCTCACTAAGGATTGATTTGGCTATTCTGGGTCTCTTATCTTTCCAAATGAATTTCATGACTTCTTTTTCTGTTTTGATGAACAACATCATTGGAATTTTAATAGGAATTGTATTAAGTCTGTAATAACACTTTTGGTAGTATGGCCATTTTGACAATATTGATTCTGCCTGTCCAAGAACATGGGAGATCTTTCCATCTTCTAAGGTCTTCTTCAATTTCGTTCTTTAGTGTTCTATAACTTTATAGCCTTAATTGTAGAAGTCTTTCACCACTTTTGTTCCCAAGTATTCTTTTTAGAGGTTATTGCGAATGGATAGTTTTCTTGATTTCTTTTTCAGCAGATTCCTCATTGGTGTACAGGGAAATTATTGACTTATGAGTGTTAATTTTATATCCTGCTACTTTGTTGAATTCAATTATTAGTTCTAGAAGTTTTCTGGTGGAGTTTTTTGGGTCTTCTCAGTATAAGATCATATCATTGGCAAATAGTTTGAGCTCTTCTTACCATTCCATGAATATCAAACTAAAAAACTTCATAGCAAAGGAAACAATCAAGAAGGTGAAGAGAGAGTCAACAATGGGAGAAAATCTTTGCATCTGCATCTCAGATAAGGCATTAATTTCCAGAATATACAAAGAACTAAAAGTGCTTAACACCAAGAAAACCAAATGACCCAATCAATAAATAGGCAAAGAACCTAAACATACACTCATCAAAAGAAGAAATATGAATGGTCAACAAATATATGAAAAAATGCTCAATATTACTAGCAATTAGAGAAATGAAAATTAGAACTACACTGAGATTTCACTTCACTCCAGTCAGAATGGCAATTATCAAGAATACAAGTAACAATAAATGTTGGTGAGGATGTAGGGAAAAGGGGACACTCATACATTGTTGGTGGGACTGCAAATTGGTGCAACAACTATTGAAAGCTGTGTGGAGATTCCTCAAAAAACTAAGAATGGAACCACCATTTGACCCAGTTAAACCACTCCTCCGTATAGATCCAAAGGAGTTAAAATCAGCATACTACAGTGACACAGCCACAGCAAAGTTTATAGCAGCTCAGTTCTCAATAGCTAAGCTATGGAACCACGTAAGTACCCCCCAACAGATGAAGAGATAAAGAAAATGTATACACAATGGAATATTACTCAGCCATAAAGAAGAATGACTTTCTGACATTTGCCATTAAATATAAGGATCTGGAGACTATCATGCTAAGTGAAAAAAAGCCAATTGCCCCAGAAAAACAAATATCAAATGGTCTCTTTGATATGTGGATGCTAACACACCACAAGGGGGGAGGGGAAGAATAGTTCAGTGGATAAGACAAAGGGGAATGAAAGAAAGAGAGAAGGATGGGAGTAGGAAAGACAGTGAAATGAATATGACATAACTTTCCTATGTACATATATGAATATACCACAGTGAATTTCAACATTGTGTACATCCACAAGACTGGGATCCTAATTAGAGTAAGATATATTCCATGTTTGTACAAATATGTCAAAATAAACTCTACTGTCATACAGAACTAAAAAGAATGAATAAAAAATGTCAAAAAAAGGAAAATGTTGACTTAAAAAAAGCAACCTCATTTTACTCACAAAATCTGGAATCTCCTAACTTGATTTATTTAAAGATAATTTAATATGCTATCAAAACTGTCTGGGGCTACTTTTTTTCCCCCAAATTCAAAACATAAAGTTCATACACTCTAATTAGATGTTTTTGTATTGAAGGAATCATTTTTCATCAGAAACTACAATAGATACTATGGATCAAAATACAATATTCAGAAATGGGATCTTTGAACTTTGGGTAAAATGCTTGTCGCAACTGTTCTGTAATAATTAAATTAACTTTAAAAATAGACTTCTGTGTGTAAGCATAGCACTGGAAACTGAATATGAAAATGAAAAACTTGAATCTCTTATCCTTTAAGGATTTGCAGCTTCATGGGTAAGAAAGATGATATATAAGGTACTGTGACAGTAGTTAAGAGGAAAGTGACAGTGCATTTAGACATCTTTGGTGGGAAGGAGATCTCTTGGCTGAGTGATCTCAAAGCTGGATTTTGAAATTGGATATTACAAGGCTAGGAGGGGGAGTCCTGGGACACATACAGAAAAATGTTCTCAGACTTGGAAATATCAAAGAAAAAATATAAATCCACAAATGGTCATGTTGTCCAAAGAAGCTGGAGCAAAAGTATGTGGGTTGAAGTATGAGAAGAAAACAGGGTACATGACTATCAGATAACAGAAAGCTATCAATATCAAGGGGTTTGGATTTTATCCTGCAAGGGTTAGAAGCCCAGTTTTGGAGCCAAGAATTTTGTTCAGATTTTCTAACCCAAATCACAGGTTTCATTACTCTATACTGTGAGATATGTGTCCTTGGTTAACCAGACCCTGAATGTGACTAGCAGCCTTCCCCAGACATGTCCCTCCCTTCCCTTGCAAACCACTTTTCAAATATAATGGATTCATAATTCTCCCTGGAACATTCTGTTCTTTTTCATGCTGTAGTATGCCCAAGGCTGGCTTGGCTGGGTGATTGCTAAAGCACCTAGTGTGGACTTTCTTGACCTCGGCAACATGGGTACCAGGGTCTTGATGGGCAAGCCAACTGGTACATAATAAGGAACATCAGAGTGCCAGCCCCAAGCACATACATTGAGCCCAGAGAGCTAAACACAGGAGGAAACCACACAGGCAAGGCTTGGAAGCTGGAAGAAGATGGGATCCCAGCAAGAGCAGGTGGGGAACAAGCCATAAATATCACACAACACTTGCATTTCAGGACTGGTGGGCAAGTGGTGTGTGGTTAGGCCAGGCTATCAGAGTGTATGCTTCACTTCTGCAGGAGCTGCTCCTGCTGTATAAAATACTCTTTCTTCATTTCTTCAGGAAGAAAAAGGCCTACTCTTTCTTCAGTGTTGCTCCTTGGAAGACCTTCTAAGACACCATTCCTCCGTCTGGCTTCCTGTGGCTCTCTGCGCCAGCCTCCATGAATGAATTATTTTGTTTTATTTTTGCTTCTGTGGCCATCTTCCCCTTCAGACTGTGAGCTCTCCAGGACAGAGTCTGGTCATTTATTTCTCTATTCCAAGTATCTAGAGAGGGCCTGCACATAGCAAGTAGGCAGGATTTCTGAGAGACAACAAAGTTACAAAGCTAACTTTCATCATGAGATGTCTATCAAATCCAGGAGACCTGGAAATATGGCTTCTGTCACTGCATGGAATGCAGCAAACAGGAGATCACACCAGAGGCTGTCCAGATGGAGAACACAGGCCCTCTCACCGGGAGGGCTCAGGGGATGGGTAGGGACAGGCCTGTACACTAGCATGCCTTTTTGTGTGTCCAGAGGGCTAGACCAAAACAAGAAAAATAAAACATAACAAAACAGATGAAGAATCCAATGGAAGATTCTGATGCAAAGCTTCAACCTCAAACAATGATAGCATTGTATTTTAAGATTAAACTAGGGGATGGGGTGTAGACAAGTAGTAGCATGCTTGTCCGGCGTGCATGAAGTCCTGGGTTCAATTCCCCCATCCCCAAAAAAGAGTGGACGAGAAACAAACCTTACCATACAGGCGGCAACACAAGAACTTGCACATTTGTAACATGACACCAGAAGATAAAGCTATCTCCCCTAAGATTTTTTTTATTATTATTATAAGCTTAGCCTTAGGAGAGTGTGCAGTCCAAACTTTTACTATCTGCACAGTTTGAAATAATAACAAAATAATTTGGTTTAAAGTAATAACAGGTTGGTAGTGACCTGCCTCCCTAGGCAACTGGCTGAAACAGAGGCAAAACCCTCTGGAAGTATTCATCCTTCAATCCTGGGCTCAAAGGATTTCCGTGGTTCAAGGGTCAAATAAAAAACGAGCAACTGTACAAGAAATAACACTCTGTGAAGAAAAATCAGAAACATGAGATAATAGAACCACAACATAGACTTCGGATACTAGAAATATTAAATGGAAAAGGAAATAGAGGCTTTAAAATACTCATAAGGAATGGGACATTGTGATAAATGACAAAGAAGACTTGTAAAAGAAGTAGAATTTTTGAAAATAAAAACAATCAAAATAAACTCGATGGGCAAATTAGCAACAATTAGATGTAGTTTAAGAAAGATCTGGTAAACCTGAAGATATATTTAATGAACTTCAAATTATGTAGAGGAGCAAAGAGGTAGAAAAGAGAAAAGAGTCAAAATCTAACTCAATAATAAGAGTACAGAAGATAAGAATAAAAATAATGGAAAAGAGGCAATATTTGAAGACTTATGGCTGATAATTTCAATTAATATTGAAGATATTATTCTTCAGGTACAGGAATTTCAATGAATCTCAAACAGGATAAAATTAAATTCACATTTATAGGCAATCCAAGCTCTTATAAGCAATCAGAGAGAAAGGGCATATTGCCTATAAATAAAACTAACTGCTGTCTTCTCAGCACCAACAGCAGAATCCAGCAGAGAATAAAGAAATATCTTTGATGTGATGAAAAATGTTTTCAATCTATGTTTTTAAGTTTTTGCACTGAAGTTTGAATCCTGGCCTTCCTTGTGCATGCTAAACATGTATGTGCTCTACCACTGAGTTACACACTCAGCATTCAACTTACAATTCTATATTCTGATAAATCATCTTTCAGGAATGAGAATTTTTGTATTTTATTATTTTGCTCACCATTTACTGAGCTTTCTTATATGTGTAACACTTTTCCCTTGTTCTTCTAGGATCTACTAATTGTAGTAGATATTTTTTTTGACTCCCTAACTCTCAAAAGAACCCTTCCCCATTGAGTGGTGGAAATGAAGACTGAGAAGTTGATCTCAGTTCAAGAAGTGAACCTTAATAGTCTATTTTCATCACTCCTTGTTTTGTGATTTAAACTGAGAAACATTTTATTAAAATGCGATTTTTGTCTAATTACTTTAATTGGCAAAACTGATTTTTGAATACAAAATAATTTTAACTTATAACACATAAAAATTATATATAACAATTGGATAAAATGTGATGTTTATACACACACACACACACACATACTTATAACACTTAAATCAGATTAAACATGTTTATCTCCTCAATTGTATATCGGTTCTTCATGGAGATATCTTCAAATATTCTTTCTTCCAGCTTTTTTGAGGTATGCAGTAGGTAATTGTTTATAGTGACTCTACTGTGTAGTACTATTCCAGAGCCTCTTACTCTTACTCTTACTCCCACTCCCAATTGTAATTAACACCGATTCATCAACCTTTCCCCATCCCTTCCTCTCTCCTCTCCTCTCCCTGGTTCTGGTAACCACCATTCCATTTTTAACTTCCATGAGGTCAAGTTTTTAGATTCCACATTTGATTGCATTATGTCATGCCTGTCTTTCTGTGCTGGGTCTATTTCACTTAACTGTATAAAATACTCTTTCTTCATTTCTTCAGGAAGAAAAAGGCCTATACTTCCTTCAGTGTTGCTCCTTGGAAGTCCTTCTAAGACACCATTCCTCCCTCTGGCTTCCTGTGTCTCTCTGCGCCAGCCTCCATGAATGAATTATTTTGTTTTATTTTTGCTTCTGTGGCCATGTTATATCCATGCTATCACAAATGACAGGATTTCATCCTTATTTTTGGCTGATCAGAATTCTATTTTATATATACACACTATATTTTCTTTGTCCATTCATTACTTAATGGATACTTAGGTTATTTCCATTAAGCTATTTAAGTTTTTTTTTGATGGTTTTCTATAATTTTTAGGGTTTTTTCCAGTTCTATGAATAAAGTCACTGGTATTTTGATAGAGGTTGCACTGTATTTGTAGATCACTTTGGGAAGTGTAGACATTTTAATTTAATATTGATTCTTCCAATTCAAGAACATGTATATCTTTCCATTTCTTTGTGTTCTCTTCAACTTCTTTCAATAGAAATCTCTCACCTCTTTGCTTTTTATTCTTTGGTATTTTACTTTTTGGGGTAGCTCTTGAAAATTGGGTTGTTTTCTTATTTTCCTTTTTAAATAATTCACTATTGGTGTCTAATAGCAATGTTATTGATTTTTTAAAAAATATTTTTTAGTTGTAGATGGACACAACCTTTATTTTATTTGTTTTTAATTTTTTTAAATATGGTGCCAGGGATTGAACCCAGTGCCTCAGGCATGCTAGGCAAGCACTCTACCCCTGAGCCTCTACCCCAGCCCAGATGCTACTGATCTTTATGTGTTGATTTTATATCCTGCAACTTTGCTGAATTGGTTCTAATAATTTTTTGGTGAAGTCTTGGGGTTTTCTGTATAAAAGATCATATTATCTACAGTGACAGTTTGACTTCTTCCTTTTCAACTTGAATGAAAAAGCTCAAGAATTTCTGCTTTTATTTTATTTTATTTTTTAAGTTTTCATCTTTAAGGAAATGACTTTAGAAACAATGTACATTTCCAAGACCCTAACACTATGGTTTTCAGAATCACAGTAAGATACACTGAATTACATTCATAATTACTATGAATGCCAACATTTCAAGCAGTAATTTCTGTTATATGGCCAACAAGATTAAGAAAATGACCATGAAACAAAAAAGACCCATAGCTTCAAACAAGGCAAATCCCAGGATGGCATACAAGAACGGCTGCTGCTTCAGCAAAGGGTTTCTGCCAAGGATAAGGCTTCCAAAGACTGTTCCAATACTAGCATCATAACCAGCCACTCTTGCTGTTGCAGCACCTTGCACCAATAAATTTGGCAGCAGTACCAATGTTTCTGCTGATTGCACTGATTTGAAACTCCCATTGGATTAGCTGACACACACCATTCCAGGCCCTATTAAAAACTGTTGAGTCCTCTCAAGGCCTCTCAGTATTATCTGGTGGAGATAATACTGAGGCAGAAATGGGCTGGGCTGCACCTCTGGATCCAGCACAAATCAGAGCAGGGGTGCAGGTGAGCGTGGCACAGGTGAACATCTTAGACTTCTGGGGCAGTATGACTGGAGGATTTGAGTGACAAGCCACATGGGCTCCTCTTCCACTTCCTCTTTTCCCAGAGGTGGTGGTGGCATCTGTTGAAGAAGTGGGCAGAATTTCTGTTTTTCGAAAAACAACTTCGATCTCCCAATTCACTTTCAGAGTATTGAATTGTTTCTCTGTTCTCTTGAAATTTATTGAGTTTCCTTAAAGTAGCTATTTTGAATTCTCCAGTCAAGACTTTGCAGATATAAGTTGATATATGGTTGGTTTTTGGTGTCTTGTTTGTTAGGTGAGATTGTGGTTCCCAGGAAGTTGTTGTTGCTATCTTCCACTTCCTCCTCTTCCTCTTCCTCCTCTTCCTCTTCCTCCTCCTCCTTTGTAGCTATGTAGATAGAGAATCAGAAATACATAAAGTTTAAGTGATGTGTCCAACATCTAATGATCCCCTAAATCATGCATGCTGACTCCTAATGATGGGTAGAAATATATAACACATGACTCAAAAATATTCAACATAATAGTATTAAGATGTTCCCCGAAAGTGCTTGATGCTTGTTGGTGTACAATGTCATGTGCACTTTGAATTTCTAGGTAATTACTGGCAATCTTCATAATCTGCCTATCCTTTGGAAATTCTAAGCTGCTGCTTATTTTCTTTAAAACTGAGGACACTTTGATTACTTCAGCACTAGATGGCACCGTAATTCCAGGTTTGCCTCATCAGCTGTGGCTGTGTTGCTGTTGTTTCAGCCCTAGTGGGTGCTCCAAGATGAGGTCTGTCCCATATCTGCAGTTGGCATATTGTCCAGGATGAAGTAAAGGAATGTTTAAAGAGAGTAGTTTGTCCCTGCAAGTCTCAACCTGGGGCCAGGAGAGTCCCAGATACTTTGTCCACAGTCACTGGCCTGTGGTCAGGCCCTGTGGGAGTCTGCCTGGCTCTGGACCTTACCATGGAGAGAATAGTCCCAGGCTCCTATACAATGACTTGGTGCCCACCTCCCTTTTCTTTACCCAAGAGGACAATTATTCTCTCCACGTTGCTGCCTAGGGTTGGGGAGAGAATGGTGAGGGCAGTCCTTTGGCCATCAATGCCACAAGACTAGATCATGCTCGGAACCCACAACCTAATGAAATCAGTGCAGCATGGGGGCAGGACCAAGTCCTTTCTGCTATGATAGACTTGCATCCTTCAACCACTGGAACCTGGTCCAGGTGATTCTGGCTGGAATATAAGCCTGACTGACAGGAGCAGCAGGTACTTGGCACTGGGGCCAGTCCAGAGCTCTGTCTGTAGGCAGTGACCTGGGGACCCAGTGTTAGGTTTTATCAGTTGAGCACTGAGTTTCAAAGAAAAGTCCTGTGCTCACTCTTCTTCTCTATTTTCCTGTGGCTGGAGGCTTACTCCTCTCTGCATGAGATAGAGAATGGGTGGTAGAAGCAATCCTTGGGTTGTCTGGGTATAAGCTGGCTCATACCTGTGTCTCACAGCCACAAGGACCTAAAGAGTCGTGGGAGTGTGCACCGGGCCCTCATGTTGGTGGTGAGGAAACACAAGTCTGTGCCACTGGGGTGGCTGATCCCAGGGTAGGTCGAGGGACACTGGGTTGGGGATAGAGGTTGGTGCTGAGTCTCACTGCAGTGTGCTAGCCTGAGCTCCAAGGCAAAGTTCTCTGTTTATTTTCCTGGCCTACTCCCCACAACTGGAGTCTTGCTCCTTGCTGTCTTCTTGAGATTAGAGAAGGGTTGGTAGAAGCAGTCCCTTGGCTGCCTGGTCAAGGAGGGTCCAGAGGCTTAGGGTATGGATGCCAGCCTGGGAGCAGGGGACATGGGTCCCTGTCCAGCACTGAGATTCACAGTGGTGGGTCTGGTAATGGGTTTCAAGTCTAAGGTCTAGACTTTCTTTCCTCTTCTTCTCCAAGTATGAGGCATCCCTTTCCATGTTATGCAGCTAGTACTTCAGGAGGAATGATGTGGGCAACTTTCCTTTTTCAATCTGTCTTTCCTTATTACTATACTAAAACCAGGCACTTCAGCCTCTCACTTGACTCCCTTAGTTCTTATAAAGGTAGATTTTTGTGAGTAGTTTTTCAAATTGATGTCCCTGTGGGGAGACCACCATTGGGTGTCTTATTTAACTGCCACCTTTCTCTGAATTCCCTGAATCTTAACAATATTATGCCTTCCAATACACGAACAAAACATCTCTCTCCATTTGTTTAGCTCTTTAATTTCTTTTTTTTTTTTTTTATATGTAAAAGTAATACATATTTTATTTTATTTTATTTTTTTTTTAATTTTTTATTGTTGGCTGTTCAAAACATTACATAGTTCTTGATATATCATATTTCACAATTTGATTCAAGTGGGTTATGAGCTCCCATTTTTACCCCATATACAGATTGCAGAATCACATCAGTTACACATCTAATTTCTTTCAACAATGTTTTATAGTTTTCAATATGCAGGTCTTACACTACTTCTGTTAAATTTTTCTAAGATTTTGTTCTTTTTGATGCTATAATAAATAGAACTGTATTATTAATTTCATTTTCAAACTATTCATTGCTGGTGTTTAGAAATATAATTGATTTTGGTATATTGGTCTGCAACCTTTATGAACTCATTTGTTGGTTTTAAAATCTGTGTGTGTGTGTGTGTGTGTGAAAATTTCTTGGAATTTTGTACATGGAATGTATTATCAACTGTGAGTAGATTTAGTTTTATTTCTTCCTTTGTGATCTGATGCCTTTTATTTTTTTTCTTGCTTAATTGTCAAGGTTAGAATCTTGAATACAATGTTGAATAGAAGTGGCTAGAGTAGACATTTCTGTGTGGTTCCTTATCTCAGGGGGAAGGCATCTAGTCTTTCATCATTAAGTATGATGTTAGCAGTGAGGTTTTTGTAGATAGATGCCCTTTATCAAGTTTAAGAAATTTTCTTCTATACAAGAATTATTGGTTAGAAGTCTTTTTCTTTCAACCGATGAATATGTAATATAGCCTCCTATCACCTTTATGGTTTCTGATGAGAAATCAGCCATTAGTATTATTGAAAAATCCTTGTATACGATGAGTTGTTTCTCTTTTGCCGCTGTAAAAATTATGTTTTTGGCTTTGGACATTGATTGAGATGTGTCTAGAAGTGAATCTCTTGAGTTTATCCTATGTGGAGTCTGCTTTTTCTCAAATTTATAAATTGTTTTTAATCAAATTTGAGAAGTTTTGGCCATTATTTCTTTGAGTATTCTTTTTGCCTTTTTCTCTGCAGCTGTGTTACTGTGACTACCATCATTTGCTTGTTGATAAACTTGATGGTGTTCTACAAGTTTACAGTTCTTTATTTTTTTCTTAATACTTTTTCCTTTTGTTTTCATACTATTTTCAAGTTTATTGTTCTTTTTTTTTCTTTGTATGAATCTTCTGGTAAACTCCTCTAGTAAGTTTTCCATTTTAGTTATTATACTTTTCAACTGCAGAAATTCTTAGTCCACTCCATCACCTGTGAACCCCATGTTTCCTGGCCTCAGGTTCAGTCTCCAGACTCAATCTCTCCCACCCCCGCCCTTTTGAATTCCCATCCAGGTGCATTGCTCTCAGGCGGTCCTACAAGCAGCCGGATGAAGGGGGAGTGGTAGAGCCAGTGGGTTTCCACGATCAGTTGTCCTCTGTGTAAGCCTCTCTTTATATTTGATTTTCTGCTGGTCACTTAGGCACATTTTGTCATGCAGTGTGGGTTTGCAGGACCTGTATTTCGGGCCAGACTCAAGTTTGCCAGGAACTGGCTCCCTCAGCTGCTGGCCGCACACCACAGCTGTAAAATTGTTCCTTCCGCTCTCCTCTTCACGCAGCTGGGAGGGATGGGGCTTCTTTCCTGCATCAGGAAATTGTGCAGTTCGGCAGGCAGTGTCTTTGATCTCTAAAGTCTCCATATGCAGATATGCCTCAGGCTTCCTAAAAATGTGTGTTCCTTTAATTCTCTCATCCCTCCACTTTTCTCATAGAGGGACCACTCTGGCTGGTGCCTCCAGCTGTGGCAGTGGTGGTGGCACTGGGGATTTCTTCCTTCTTTTATTATATCCAACCTCCTGAGTCCCAGATCTCCTTTGAGTGTCTCATATTAAACTCCAGTAAAGTCCTCACTCCTTTTGTGCACCCACCTTGCTGAGAAGCTGCCTCTCTACTTTTTTGGCTTCATGCCATGGAACAGCCAGGAAAGTGACCTTCTCTATTCCGCCATCTTGAAAAACCCACTGTTCATTCTTTAAACATATTTAAAACAGCAATTTAAAATCCTGTCTAGTAGGCTTTCTCAGGGATGGTTTCTGTTGATTGCCTTTCCCTGCCTGTATGGGCCACACTTTCTTGTATCTCTTCAGTATTATGATTTACTTGTTAAAAAGTGGGACCTTTTAAATAATATTATGAAGTGACTCTGGGAATAAGATTATTCTTCCTCCCAAGGATTTATTGTTGCTGTTTGTTTGGTATTTTTCTGAGCTAATTTTATGGAGCCCATACTCTTTGTCATGTGCTATGGGCCACTGACATCTTAGTTGGCTTAATGGCCAGATGATGATTGGACAGAATTGACTTAAACTCTTGAAATCAATAAATTTACCACTCTGCTGAGGGACTCTGCATTGAGGCACACCTTCTAACATTCATTCGAGAGTTGACTATGTTGCCTTATTTGCCGTTTCCTGATTGTACAAGGCTTCAACATCAGCCCAAGGTGAGAGTTTGGGAACTCCTCAGGTCTTTTCTATGTAGCTCTAGGTAGGTACATAGCCCTATGTATATGTATGGCCTTTTAGAGTCCAAGGAATATGTCAGGATGTTTCAACAATCCTATCTGTAGACATCTCCTTCTCCATATTTTTATTTTAAATTTTGTGACCAGTCTAATATTTGTTCCAGTTGTTATCCACCACTGCATGTAGTAATGGAGTTAATTGATTGGTGTTTTTCAACACATGTCCCTGGAGAATAAGTCTTTTGCCCTGGGTGAAATCCAAGTCAAGTCAGACAAAGCTGTGCAAGAGGGGTGTTATAGGAAATCTGTTTGATCAAATGATGATAACTATCTCTATAATATTTTAATGTTAGTATTACAGACTAGATATGTAGACTTAGTTAAATCAATTTGGTGCATACAGTTTTCCCATTAATTATTCAACAAAGAATCATAAAACTATATTTTCTGAGTTCTTGCATATTAGAAATGTTTTATATATAGGTATGTGTGAGAAAAATGTTGGACTTTATATAATATTGTTCAGGTCACATTTCTTTTTTCCCACTGAACACTTTGGGTAAAAATTGTTCTACTGTCCCATTTTCTACCATTGAATGATATGAAAAACTCTGTGGCTAACCTAATATTTTTCTTTATGGTTATTATTTCTTTGGATTCTCCAAAGGGGATTTTATAATTGAAGCAGAGTATACTTAATATGATAGGCCTCTTTGGTGGGTCTCCTCCCTACTTTGAGCCCTATAATTTGAACTAGGGGTGCTGTACCACTGAACTACACCCAAAGTCCATTTTACATTTTAGTTTGAGATAGAGTCTCACCAAATTGCTGATGCTGGCCTCAAACTTGTGATCCTCCTGCCTCAGCCTCCCAAGTTGCTGGAATTACAGGTGTGAAGCACTGCACCTGACTCTTTGGTGATTTTTCTCTATCACTTTTTACTAGAACAGTGTATTGTATTGCCTTTGAATATGGTCAAGCTTTATTTTTCTTTTCAAATACTGTGTTAAATTTTGAATATTAATTTCTCTCACATTTACTAAGTTTAGTCTTTAAAGATATAAATCAATTGCATGTCAGTCTTTGTGTCTCACCTCTACAATTCTTTATAATTCTTTCAAATTCTTTATTCATTTCCCATTTAATTATTTAATTTTTTAAATTCTAATTTCCCTCTATTGTTATGTTGGTTTATTTTTATTTATTTATTTACTTTTTGCAATAATCTGGCCTTCTTTTCCTTCCCTCCTTTCCTTCCTTCCTTTCTTTTCTGGAGATTTTTAAAAAAAATTTTTGTACCAGGTATTGAATCCAGGAGCACTAAACCACTGAGCCACAACCCCAGCCCATTTTTATTTTTCATTTTGAGACAGGGTCTTGCTAAAGTGCTTAGGGCCTTGCTAAGTCGCTGAGGCAGGCCTTGAACTTGTGATCCTTCTGTCTCAGCCTCCTGAGCTGTATACCACCATGCCTGGCCAAGCACTTTGAATTTTATGGCCATGAAATATTATCTTTAAACTGTAGCAACTAACTGTGCTGTGTGACACACATAAATCCCTTGAGAATGGAGCCATATATTATTTTTCCAATCTTCAGAGAGCAGACATTCTGGAAAGGCTAATAAAAGATACCTCTCCAAGCCAATATTTATTAATTCACAAATAAAAACTTTGTCTCAGACAGGGTGATCCTGTCCTAAGTTTCATTGGATGGAATCAGGAATACAACCCATGCCTCTGGGCTCTCAGGCATGGCTCTTACTTACAACCTAAGGAGGATCAGAAACCAGAGCAGACCCATTCTTCAGTATGTGGGCAGATCTATGACTTCCAGGGCTCCATCAGAACTCACATTCCTCTAGTCCTGGATTTCTCAACCTTAGAATTAGTGACCTTGTGGGATGGGTAATTCACTGTTGCAAAGGGCTGTCTTGTGCATTGTTGGGTGTTTAGTCACATCTCCAGTCTCTTCCCACTAGAGACCAGTAATAGAACTCCTCCCTGTACCCCAGTTATGATCTGTCCTCAGTTTCAGGTTTTCTCTTTCCTGGTATCATTATCTCTGGGATCTCCTTTCTAATTCACCCACACACCAGTCTCCAGATGGTAATTCTGAAATTTAGGCTATTTCATTTCCACATGTTAAATGCTCTCAGAATTTCACACTGCCCAGGGCAGAGTTCTAGATTCCTATCATGGTTTAAGGGACCTTTATAAGCTACCCCTGCTCTGTCTCTGACAGTACCCCTAATTCTCAGATACACACTCAGATCAATCCACTGAATCATTCACTGTTCCTCCAACACGCTGCAAAATTTCACATCACCTCTTTTTGCTTTCCTGTGTCCAAGATTGTCATTCCTTCTCATATAGAATATTCTACTCCATACTAGAGTCCCAATGTGAATGTCATTCTCCTAGGAAAACTTTACCTCTTCAGAGCCCCTGCATTTAATGCAGTTTTCATTAAATGGTCTAAAAATTTGCGTTTACGTACAAAGAAAAATTCCCCTTGGCTTTACATTCCATCTTCCCAGCACCAGACCCTGCCCAGAGGAGAGAGAAAATGTGAATCCTGGATGACACAAAGAGGAAGAATCAAAGACAGATGATAGGTGACACTCTCTTGGGTGACAGAAGTCATGCAGGCTTGTTGGTCTTGGGTCTGTGACTAGGCTCGCAGGCTGGGCTCCTCAGAGTCTTCACAGGTTGCCCAGGAATTCCAATCACTATGATGGAAAGTGAGTCTTCAGGAGAGCCACCGAGACAAAGAAGGTGGCCTTGAAATCTAGGAGAGAATCAAAGACATAAGATGCGGAGTCCAGAAAGGGCAAAATGGGGCAGAATAATGCACTTGCTACAAGCCAGGCACAGACCATAAGATATTACACTTAACCTGTTTTATATTTACAACATTTTCTCTTTACAACCCAGTGAGGCAGGTTCTGTTTTACTGACAAAAGGTCTGGAGGCCCAGACAGGTTTTTGAAACTTGTCCTAGTTACACTTGGTAATGTGTAAATCAGGAACCCAACCCATGCAGTATGGTGCTAACCCAGAGAAAAGACCAAGCCTGGGAGGGCACGGACAGGAAGAAGGGCCCGAGCAGGCCAAGAGGGGCCCTGGGGGTGGTCAGGGTTTGGGCTGTACACAGCCGTGGGTAGTAGGTGTTGGAGTTCTGACTTGTTGTTCAGATCTTGGGGAATTCAAAGGCACAGGAAGCTCATTAGGAAGTTGCTAGAATTGTCCTCCTGGGATCCAGGCTCCCTGGAGCATAGTTTCAAAGGATGTGTCACCTCCTGACACATCCCTCACACAGAGCCCAGCAGCCGGTGAAGAGACAGGAGAGTAGGGGAAGGGGACCCGAGAGCGGTTTCTCCCTGTTCTACTGCCCTCCTGTCCCTCTCTTTCTGTCAGACTTAGGGTGTGCATTTCTGTCAAGGCATCTGGTCTTCAGTTGCCAGGAAAGACAAGGCAAAAGAACAGGGACCTTTTCAGGAAGGCTAAGGTAATTGGCTGTTCCATGTCCCCATCTTAACCAGGTTTGGTCCTACAAGAGGGCGGTAGATGGGAGATGGGGAGATTAGCGAGACAGCACTGGATAGAAGATAGAAGGAGTGCATGAGGGGTTCAAAGGGAAGGTAGGGATTTGGGGAACAACCTTGGAACTGAGAGTTTCTCTAAGGATCTCTTATTGAACAGGGGACAGATGCCTCTCACGCATATCCTTGCCATCCAGTGATGTTCCTTATTACAATCACCCAGGACAGCAGGGCTGAATGTGTTCTGTAGCCTGTTCACCTAGTCCCCCCCATTATCTCTGCCTCTTCCCCTTTAAGCACCCCATTATCTTTTCCACATTCTGCCCCATATTACCTGTACTTAACAGGCACAGATCATGTGAAAAAGTTCTTTTATCAAGACTGCTCTTAAAAAATGCCATTGGACCAAGTAAGCGGTGGGCCTGGGAGAGGGTAGTCACAAATGAGGGGTTTCTACAATTCTCCAGGCATCAGGACCAGGGAAAGTTAGAAAATAAAGAGGACAGAGAAGATGGGAGGGTCCTTAACTCTTCCTGATAGACTGGACCTCAGTAGACCTTCTCTCTCTAAGGCTGGGTTAATACCCATGCATCCCTTACATGTTGTCTTATAGTTTGGCCTCCTATAACAAAAATAGCATAGACAGGGGGGTGGTTAGAAAACTGAAATTTATTTCTCACAATTCTGGAGGCTGGAAAATCTGAGATCAAGGTGCCAGCATGAGTAGCTTCTGAATGCCCTCTTCCTGGTTATGTCCTTACATGTCCTGTGTCTCCTCCTCCTTTATAAGGGCACTGATTCCATCCTTAGCCCAATAAAAGCCCCATCTGCATGATCTAGGTGTAACTCCAATTACCTTCCAAAGACCCCACCTACTAACACCATCCTATTGGGGGTTAGGGTCTCCTATGAATTTAGGGAGGGGTGTACAAACATGCAGTCTATAACAGATACGATTAGTTAGATCCAGCATGAACTTCTCAACAGAAACAGAGCTCTTTGCCTCTCAGGATGGTCTTTTATATCTGGGAACAGCCCAGAGAAAATCTTCAGCTTGTCACGCTGGTAATATTTATGCCCAATTCTATGCTTGGAGCTTTGTTCAACAAATCTTATCCATTCCTTAACAAAGCCCTTCAGATACTTCTGCAGATGGACCTCGGCATCCTCCCTAACTTAAATTTCTGCAGAGTAAAACATCACCACTTGCTTAAATTTATTCTGTCATCATCACAACATATCTTCCTACAGGCCCGAACCTTCCACATATCCCTCTAAGGCATGGGTCCCA
Organism: Marmota flaviventris; assembly: GCF_047511675.1. Classification (NCBI taxonomy): domain Eukaryota; kingdom Metazoa; phylum Chordata; class Mammalia; order Rodentia; family Sciuridae; genus Marmota; species Marmota flaviventris. The sequence continues at coordinate 32,993,135 of NC_092507.1, read as the reverse complement.
GGCGTAGTAGAATCTACCATCCAAATGTGTTTGTCCCCCTGGAGGGGACAGATGTCAATCAGCACTCTTTTTCCTGCTGTCATAGCTTTTAGGATGGAGTCCATCCTATGGACTTTTATGATGGAGTCCATCCTAAACTTCTATGCCTGCTTTCATAGTTTAGTAAATATTCACTGGGTTCCCACCATGCACTGGGTACCCTGATTGACACTGGAGATATATTAGTGGACAAAACAAAATTTCTGCTTTAATCATCTCATTGGGGGTAGCAGATAATAATTAGACAAGTAGATAAGTTCTTTTTTTTTTTTAAGAAGTGAGAAGTATAATGAAAAATGAAGCAAGCTAAAGAAACAGTGAAGGACAGCCGTATTTCATAAAGAATGGTAAGAAAAGAGTTCTTTGATGAGGTGACAACTGGGCAGAAGATCAGAAGTAAGGGAACAAGCTCACTCTGAAGATATCTGGTGAAAGAAGCACAGGTGGAGTATTATGTCGAAGGTTTTTAGGTGAAAGCCTGGGTGGCAGACGATGGAACAGAAAGGTTTACAGTGTGGGTTTTGTGGAGTGAACAGTGGCAACAACAAAGGAGATGAGACCCAAGAGGTAAATGATGTAGTGAAAATCAAGAATTTAGTTTTGCACACAAGTTAGAGGTGACTGTTAAATATCCAGGAAGGGGTTTCAAGGAGGCAGTTGTCAGCATGGAGTTCTGGGTAAGGGAGAAATGTGGAGATGCATGTAAGCCACAGACTGTCTGGTTTCAGACTGTAGTTCTTGTTGGATGGTTTTGGATCCTGATTCTGTGTGCACTGCATTTGCTGTCCTCATTTTAGGCAAAACAGATGTTGAAAAGGAAAGAACTCAGAGTTATCCAGTAAACTTGACACAGATCTACTTCCCAATTGTTGACATGATGCTGACTTTCCAGGTATTCTGTCTATGCTCATTCTTACCTCCCTTCCATCAATGAGGCTCCTCCTCTGATTTGAGTCCAATCTCTCCTCTTCTAGTCTGGAGCTGATTCTCTCCTGATTCATCAAAGCCCACTCCACGATTTAGTCTGTCACTTCCCTGTATTTTCACCCTTCTTGCATAATTGACAATTTCTATCACTGTGTGAGCAAGCTGTCATTCTTATGTCATTAAAATCTACTTCCTTCACCACGTTTCTCCTGACTTATACCTCTTTTCCACCTTGTGCAAATGTCTCAGAAAGCTAGCCAACAATGGCTTGTCCTAATAAACTTTGGAGCTATTCTTTCAAAGTCTCCTTGCTGCTGAAAACAGTGGGCATTTTTTTTTTTTTGTTCTTGTCTCACTTGATATCTATAAACATTTGACCACAAAAACCATCCTCTCCTTGGAGACTTTGTCTCTAGTCCCTTTGTTAGATGTCATACTTCCTCGGCCCCTTAATACCATTTTCCTCTCTGGATTCTCTCTTTGAAGCCAGCCCTTAAGTGCTGTGGTTTTGCAGTCTTCTGCTTTTAGCTCTTTCCCTTTATACACCCTCTGGGGTGATCTCATCCCTCAATGGCTTTAGCAGCTGTAGAGTGTCAATGGCATTCACATTCCTACCTCAAAGCTTTTTCTTCAGTTCTAGACACAAGAATCCAACAGACACAAGGAATCCCACAAGCTGCCTGAGCCATGAACTAGACTTATCGCATGATCTTCTCATCTCCTTCCCCAAACTTTCTACTCCCGTGTTGATCATCTCAGTGAATGGCACCATCTCCCATCCATGACCCACACCTGGAATTCATCCTTGATTCCCCTTTCTGTCTCAGCACTCTTTCATCCCTTATGCGTCCTAAGAAAACTCTTCTCTGATACCTACCTTTCATATCAATAATCACTTTCCACTCTCCGGCTCTCCTGCCTGAAGAACTACAGCAGTTGGCAATCTCCTCCTCTAATCTAGTTTCTATACTCCAGCCAGAGTGATTGTTCCCAGAGGGACCTGATGTCTATCTAATGCATTATTTCTTCTTCAGTGTAAAATTCACCCTCTTCAGCCTGTTTTGCACTATGTGATGCGCCCTCCATGGTCTTCCTTGCCTTCTCTCCTGCACCATCTCCCACCTGGCTTAGTTCATGCTTCACGGCTTCACACATGATGCTCCTCAGCACAGCGTGTCCTTCTTGGCACATTACCTGCATTCAGCATCCACCCACCCTCCAAAGGCCAGTTTGAATTATGCGTCCTGTGGGAGGCCTTCTAGAACCCTTCAAATTGAGTTCTAGAATTAGTGGGCTGCAGCTCGCTGCCTGCAGCAAGAAGGGGAAGCCCGGGGGTGGGGGTGTTTCTTTGTCCTTTGTCAGTTTCTCATTCCTGTTATCTGTGGCTTAGTCACTGCCAGGGTGTTTTCTGTTCTTCACTGGTGTTTAAAGATAATTACTTTTCTTAGGGAATTCTTTTTTATTGGGTTTTTAAGATCCAGTTTGATAATTTTTGTCATTTATTTTGTTTGCATAATATGTTTACATTTAATGTAATTGCTCTTGGAATTAGTTTTATCATCTTACTCCTTGGTTTCTATTTGTCCCAAGTCTTTGTATCTTAATTTCACATTTAGTGTCTTCTTTTGAATTAAGCAATAACTTTCAATTATCCCCTTTATATTACTTGCTATATCTTGAGTTTTGTTATTTTGTATTATTCCTTTGGTTATTACTCTAGAACAGGGGTTGGGTTTTTAATTAAAAAAAAACAACAATACAGTAGTGCCTTAACTAACATGGGGATACATTCTGAGAAATGCATCATTATTCAAGTTCGTTATTGTGTGACCATCAGAGAGTGCACTTACACCAACCTATATAGTTTCGGTCAGTCACTTGAAATGGCCTTGTGATGCAATCAAGAAAGGCAGAAATCCGGGATGTATGAGGCTACTGCCAGTGTAATACAACACGATGTTTTACAGCAATCTTTTATTTACAAGTGGAAGGAGTAAACTCTAAAATATGGTGAAAAAGAATAATATAATATGGTAAATACCTAACCCAATAGTCATTTATTATCATTACCAAGTATTATGTGCTATGTGTAATTGTATGTGCTATACTTTTATGCACCTGGCAGTGAAGCGGGTTTGTCTATACCAGTGTCACCACAAACAGTTGAGGAATGTATTAGTGTACATCAGCTATGATATCATTGGGCAATAGGACTTTTTTAGTTCCATTATAATCTTAGAGGATACTGTCATATGTGTTGTCTATTCTTGACTCAATTGTTACATGGTGCATGTCTGTAAGAATGCCACAGTGACTTTGTATAGCTGGCAAAGCCTGAGATACTATCTGGACCTCTACAGAGGAGGTGTTCTAACACCTCTCCTAGAGATTGAACCATGCATCCTATTGCAGGCTCATTTAAATTAGTACTTACCACTTCCTAAACAATGCAGAAATCTTAGAATAGTTTAGGTCCATTTATCCATTTCCCTTCCTACTTGTTGGGCTATTTTGTCATATATTTTACACATAGACACACATACACATGCACACACACACACACACACACTCCAAGATCCGTGAGATATTCTTATTTTTGTTGCTTTAAACAATTGACATTCTACATGTTTACCCACCCTGTTTCGTATTTTTCTCATCTTCATTCCTTCTTCATTTTTATGCATCTGTCAAGGATCATTTTCCTTCAGACTGAAGGAGTTCTTTAAAATCCCTTTTACTGTGGGTCTTTTGGTAATCAGTTATTGTTTTCATTTGAGAGCAAACAGTTTTAATTTCTGAAGGATATATTTGTTGACTATAAAGGTTTGAGTTGGTGGTTTTCTTCCTCCCTCCCTCTATTCTCCATTCCTCTTCCCTTCCTCTCCTTCCCCCTCTCCCCCCACTCCCCTTTCAGCACATCAAAAGTGTCATTCCAGTTGTCTTCTGTTTTCTATAGTTTCTGTTGCAAGACTTGAGCCTGTCTCATCACTGTTCATTTAAAGGTAATCAGTGTTTTTGTTTTTTTTTCCCTAAGGCCTCTTTGAAGATAGCATTTTTGGTTTTTCAGCAGTTTTTCTTTGTATTTATCTTTCCTGGAGCTCAATGGACAGCAGCTCCATTCCATAGGCCGACACCTTTCCTCCATTTGGGAAAATTGTTGAACGTTACTTTTTAGTTACTTTATTGCCCCCTCCACCTGGTATCACTCACCTCTGATTCGTGAAAACACAGGATTTTGACTCTTCATGGAATATAATTTATTTTTAAGTAATAGTTATTTTCTTGCTATTCCAAGCTCTAGTAACAGTGTCTCTAAAGTTTCTTGTGTCCCATCAAGCTCTTTGAGTGGTCCAACTGAGACTGATTTGGGGAGCAGTTCCTAGGTGGAGGCATATTTTCCCCTTGGGATGAAATGCATAACAATTGCTATGTTCTTAACCATCTAATTCTTTCCTTAATCTCTTTGAATTTTTTTCATAAGTTACACGAACTATGAAGTGCAAGACATTAATTTTGGACCCTCTTTTTTCAAATTCTACATTTCAGCTTGGAATTTGTTACTTGAGATCTCTGAATAAACTAGGATTATATAGTAAAATATTAACATGCCATTTTCTAGCAAGTGGAAATTCTTTTAAAAAATTTGGTCCCTGGCTTTGTGGGTTCTACTATGTATTTCTTTTGCTACTTGGGTTTGGCACTCCTATTACAAGAATAGCTGCAGGGTTAGTCTGGAGACTCCACCTTCATGATGATGGCTCTTGCTCTCTGTTTTTTCCCTTCAGCAGAAGGATGCAGGACTCCCTCTGGAGAAACCACAGCTCTGTTACTGAATTCATTCTTCTGGGATTCTCCAGGGACACAAAGATAAATGCTATTCTATTTGGTGTCTTTCTCTTCCTCTACCTCATCACCCTCCTGGGCAATGGGCTCATTATCACTTTGATACGCATAGATTTCCGCCTCCACACACCCATGTACTTTTTCCTCAGTGTCTTATCCATTCTGGACATGGGCTATGTCACCACCACAGTGCCCCAGATGCTGGTGCATCTGGTTTGTGAGAAGAAGACCATCTCTTACATCGGATGTGTGGCCCAGATGTACATCTTCCTGATGCTGGGAATCACTGAGTCTTGGCTTTTTGCCATCATGGCTTATGACAGGTATGTGGCCATTTGCCACCCTCTCAGGTACAAAGTCATCATGAGCCCTTCACTGTGTGGGTCATTGGTGGCCTTCTGTGGATTCTGGGGTATCAGTTGTGCCCTGATATACACTGTCTCTGCTATGATTCTTCCCTATTGTGGCCCCAATGAGATCAACCACTTCTTCTGTGAAGTACCTGCTGTATTAAAGTTGGCCTGTGCAGACACCTCTATCAATGACCAGGTGGACTTCATCCTGGGATTCATTCTTCTTTTGGTTCCACTCTCCCTCATCATCATTGTCTACATCAACATCTTTGCTGCCATCCTGAAGATCCGCTCAACCCAAGGGCGGCTCAAGGCCTTCTCCACCGGTGCTTCTCACATCACTGTGGTCACCATGTTCTCTATCCCATGTATGGTCATGTATATGAGACCTGGATCTGAGTCCTCCCCAGAAGAGGATAAGAAACTGGCTCTATTCTACAATGTCATCTCTGCTTTCCTGAACCCCATCATCTATAGCCTCCGGAACAAAGATGTGAAGAGGGCTTTCCTCAAAGTGTTAGGCCATGACAAAGGGTCAGAATGATGTCCCAGAAGCATGAACACTAAGAACCAAGCCAAAGACAACAGCCTACATATCTTCTTCATCCAAATTCCTTCTAACATCCAGTGGGCACACATGATATATTAATGGAAAATATTAGGCAAAATTATGTTTGAGAAGGCTAGGACAGTGGGTGCCTCTCAAACATGAGCACACGAGACCATAGACTCCATAAAGGCAGGTCCCGTAGTGATCTCTCTTATCATCAGCTTAGACTATCAGGCACAGAATTAGCATCAACATGTGGGTGCTTTATTAATGAAATAAGTTCAAACTGCAGGGCATACGGTGCCTCCAAGACACCCAGATCAGTAGCCTGACTACAGGTCAATCAGAAGCATGATAACTCTTGAAGAAAGAACAATTTGAGATAAGTCAATGGCTATCACAGTAAATAGAGTAATACAGGTCATTATTATCTAGTACTATTAGGACAGTATGAACTTAAGGTACATACACCCTCATGCCATTAAAGAGAAGAGCTCTTTTTTGGGAAGTGATATTTGTAGTGATATTTGTAATCTAGGGTGAACGTATCCTCTTCCATAGACTTCATAATGTACTTTCAACTTCATTTAAGTACATTGACATAAAATGAATTATAGAATTTATAATTTATATACAATAAATCCAATATAATTTGTATCCAGTTATATAGTCTGATGAGTCCTGATGCATGTGTATACCTGTGAAACCATCACCACAATCAACATCAAGGTTCCTGACTCTTTGCAATCCCTATGTATTAATAACCTAAAGCCATGTACTTAATTGCCCCAAAGTTTGGTGGATAAAATTGCAAAAATTTATTGTTTTGCAGTTTCCAGGGATCAAGAATATCAATGAATCTGAGATGGGTTGCTGGATTAGGGAGTCTCACAAGGTTGCAATCAGTGTACAAGCCAGGGTTGCAGATTTTCCAAAGCTCATCTGGAGAAGAATCTGCTTTCAATTTCACAAGATGGTTGTTGCAAGGATTCAACGGGGCCTGTTTAATTATTGACTATTATGCAGAGGATCCATCAGTTCTTTGCCATGTGTGCCTCTCTATAGAGCTGTTTACCAACTGGCAGCTGGCTTCAGTGGAACGAACAAGCAAGAGAGAGGTTGTGAGCAGTGTGGAAGTCTGGCCAGTTGGAGTCTAATTTTGAAGGAGTTGTCCATCACTCATGGGCTATTTTTTCATGAGAAGTGAACTTCTAGGTCCAGTCCAAACTCAGTGGGAGAGTGCTGCAATCTGCATGGCCATTAATTCAGAAACCAGCAAGGGGCGACGGGGTGGGGTGGGGGCGGTGGGGGGTGATTAGAAAAGAAATACTCAGAGAGAGAAAACTGACGGGGCACAATTTAGGAGCCACTTGTCAAAAGAAACGAACTTTATTTTTTTTAGAATACACACACCAAACCACACAGCTCCTCAGGAAAAACCTTCAGAGCCCAACTGGCACCACCGGCTTCCCACAAGCCTCTCAACCTCCCCCACTCCTCCTGCTCTTGAGGCCAATTGGCTGGGTCCCATGGCTGGAGCCAAAAAAAGTCCCCCAATGAGCAGCTCCATGCTCTGAAAGGGCGGGGAAACAGCCCAATGAGCATCACCGCAGAGGAGCCAATCAGTTGGCAGCTAGAAGTTTGCTGGGGCTGCTGTGAGCCAATCATCAGCTGGCAGCTGGAAGTTTGCTGGGTCCCCTTTCGGCTGTGGCTCTCAACAAGGTGCGACATCATCCTCTGGTGGAAGAACAATGACCCAGAGCTAGCTCAGCATGTTTATCATATAAGTTTTATCATCAAAAGGGTTTTCTATGAAAGTTCTTTCAAAGAAGGCAAGCTGAAGATCAAAGCACTGGCAAACAATTATGATTATCTACTTATGCTCATAATTCTCTATCCCCAGCAGCTGGTGAATTTTATAATCAGCTTGTCTGCACCAACAAAAAGTCCTGCTGCAGTTTTGGTGGGCATTGCATGAAAAATATCCATTTAGAAAGAATTGAAAACTGGCTTTTATCTGAATCTTCTAGTTCACCAACAAGGTATGTCCTTTCACTTACTTAGTGAAAGGAAAGCGAAGAACTGGGAGGCGGCAAGCGAGAAATGAAAGAAACCAGGCAGAGATACAAGAGTTTGTCAGAGCTGACAAATAAAGGCACATCTCTCCATAGATAGAGAAAGGCGTACTGACTTGGGTTGGAGACTTTTATAGGGGTGGCTCAGGGATTAGAGCCAGGAGGGTCCTAATGTGGGCGATTAAGGGTGGGGTTGGTACCCCTTGGGCAGGAAACAGTGCAGGTGGTGAAGGGTTGGGGTTGGTACGAGGGAGTGGTGAGCCTTTCTCAGAAAAGCCCTTGGGTAGGAAAAGAAAAACCTTTCCTTAAAATGGTGGCTGTCACTTAAGATGGCCACCCAGATGCTAAGCAAGGATCTTACACTTAAGTTTATTTGATTCTTTTTCATCATGTTTGTTAAGTTTTACCTACATAGTTAAATGAGATAGTGTGGTTTTAATTTTGTTTTCTAATAGTTATTGCTGTTATATAGAAATAAGATTAATCTTTGGGTATTAGCTTTGCATCCTGTGACATTGGTAAACCTATTAATTAGTTCTAAGAGGTTTTTGTTTGTTTAGAACCCTTAGATATTTCTATATAGGCAATCATAACATCAGCAAATAGAGGCAGTTTGAATTCTTCTTTCCAATCTTTTATTTTCTGACTTCCAATACTGTTTTAAAGAGAAGTAGTGAGAGGAAGCAAGCACCCTTGACTTCTTCCTAATGGTAGGGGGAAAGTACCTAATCTTTTATCATTATGTATAATATAATATTAGCTGGATGTTTTTGTAGATATTCTTTACCAAGATGAGGAGATTCCCTTCTAGTCTCAGTTTGCTAAGTTTGTTTTGTTTAAATCACGAATGAGTGTCAAATTGTGTCAAATGACTTTTCAGATTCAACTGATATGATCATAACAGTAAAGGAAGATTTTCTTCTTTAGACTATTAACATGATGAATGACTTTGATTTTCAAATATTGGCCCAGTCTTGCATTCCTAGAATAAAACACACTTGGCTATAGTATTTACTCTTTATATACTTATGGATTTGATTTGTGTCTTAGCTGAGGTCACCATACAATGATAAAATACCACAGATTGGGTTAAACAATAAGAATTTATTTTTCTCAGTTTCAAAAGCTGGGAAGTCCAAGATTGAGGTGCTGATAGATTTGTTTCTTGGTTAGAGCTCTCTTTCCGACTTGTAGACGGCTGCCCTTTTGTCATGTTCTCACATGGCCTTTCCTCTGGTGTGAATTCTGTTGTGAGGGCCCTGTCCTCTTGATTTCATCTACACCTATTAGTCACCAAAAGCCCCATCTCTAAATACATTTTGGATGACCAGGGCTTCAACATAGGAATGGGGAGCAGGGAATACAATTTTGTCCATAGGTTAAAAAGCTTTTCATCTATTTCATCTTTGGTGAGTACTTTGTGTTTTTTGAGTAATTTGTTTAATCCTTTAATATCATTTAAATGTCTATGGGGTTTGTAGTGATGTCCCCTATTTTTTCCTTATATTAGTAATTTGTGTCAGTTTGGCTGAAATTTTGTCAATTTTATGGTGCTTTCAAAGACCTGGTTTTTAGCTTATTGATTTTCTTTATTGCTTTTTCATATTTTTAGTTTAATTTTGTTTTTATCTTTATTATTTTCTTCCTTATGTTTATTTTTGGGTGTATTTTTTTTTTTTTTTAGTTTTTTGATGGGAACTTATATTGCTTGAGGACTTTTCTTTTTTTCTAATATATATCATTATTATTATTAATCTCCTTTTCCAAAGAAGTGGTTAATTCTTTTTTTAAAATATTTTTTAGTTGCCAGTGGATATTTTACTTTATTTCTATGTGGTGCTAAGGATCGAACCCAGGGCCTCACCATGCCAGGCATGTGCTCTACCACTGAGCCACAACCCCAGTCCCAGAAGTGATTAATTCTTTAGCCATAAATTACAGACCTTTATATGTTGTACTTTCACCTTTTTTCTGTGAAATATATTTTTCATTTCTCTTGAGATTTCCTCTTTGATCCATGGAATTTAAAAGTGTGGAATTTAATTTCTAATTATTTGGAGAATTTTCTATTATCTTTCTGTTATTGATTAGTAGTTTGGTTCTTTGTGGCCAGAGAACTTACCTTGTATGATTTTACTTATTTTAAAATTTACATTATTTTCCAGGATATGGTGTACCTTAGTAAATGTTAGACTTATTGTAGGAAAGAACTACATTTTTTATGAAATTGTTTATTTATTTTAATTTGTTATATATGATGGCAGAATGTAATTCATTTCCTATTACACATAAAGAGTACAATTTTTCAAGTCATTGATTGTACACAAAGTATTTTCATACCATTCATATCTTCATACATGTACTTAGGGTAATGATATCTAACTCATTCCACAGTCTTTCTTATCCCCATGCCTCCTCCCTTTCCCCTTCCTCCCCGCTCCCTCCCCTTTGCTCTATCTGAAATTCCTCCATTCTTCCCATGCCCCCCCTCAGCCCACCATTGCCATTATGAATCAGCATCCTTACATTGGAGAAAACATTTGGCTTTTGGTTTTTTGAGATTGGCTTACTTCACTTAGCATGATATTCTCCAACACCATCCATTTACCTGCAAATGCCATGATTTTATTATCTTTTTATGCTGAGTAATATTCATTGTGTGTGTGTGTGTATATATATATATATATATATATATATATATATATATATATATACCAAAGTTTCCCTATTCATTCATCTATTGAGCACATCTGGTTGGTTCTAGTATATGGTGTATCTTAGCAAATGTTAGACTTATGCTAGGAAAGAGCTACATTTAAAAAAATTTTTTTTAGTTGTAGATGGATACAGTACCTCTATTTATTTATTTTTATGTGGCACTGAGGATTGAACCCAGTGCCTCACACGTGCTAGGCAAGCACTTCACTACTGAGCCACAACTCCAGCCCCAAGAGCTATTTTTCCATCCTGTTTTTTCTCTTTTTTTCCTCTAGCTTTAATTACATGAATGTAAGACTGTTTGATATTATCCTACATCTCTTGATGTTGTGTTCATTTTCCATCTTTTTTTCCTTTTAGTGTTTCACGGCATGATTTCTGTGGGCCTATCTTGGAGTTCATTGGTTCTTTTCTCTGCCATATTCTTTTGTAGATAAGTTAGTAGAATAAACCATTCAGTTCTGATATCATGCTTTTTATTTCTGGTATTTTCAATTGGACTTTCAAAAATTATTATTCTTAGAGCAGCTTTAGGTTTACAGAAAAATTACACAGAAAGTGAAATTCTTATATATCCTTTCTCACTATCCCCAATACATAGTTTTCTCTATTATTAACATCTCATATTAGCGTGTATTTGTTATAATTGATGAAGTAATGTTGATACATTATAATCAACTAAGGTTCATAACTGGAGTAGTGTGTGTGTGTGTGTTAGCAGAGAAGCATTGACCTAGTAGCCCTCTCCCACCATTATAGATTCTGACATCTGATTTCATGAGCGAAAAGGCATTTACAAATATTAGTGGTGTGATTTCCTGCTTTTTGGTCTGCTTTACATCATGTTGGGAGAATTCACATTATACTTATGAAATAACATTTTCAATGGCCACAGAGTAAGTATACCATTATTGTCCATACCATATTTTAGTGACACACTATTATAAAAATGTTTTCAGTTGACTTCACTTTTTTCCTATCATAAGTCACACAATGAAAAATTTTGTGATACATTTTCTATGCTTCTGATATCTATTTCTTAAAATGTCCCCAAAGTAGAATTATTGGGTTGAAGGGCATGGACATGTTTAATATTCTTAATACATAAAACTACTCATCTTCAAAAAGATTAATCTATATTTCCACTAGAAATCTATGAATGTCCATGTTTCATTGCATTTTGGCCACCTCTGACTTTATTTAAAGACTCTAGCAATTTCAAAGTGATATTTCATTGATATTTTAATTTGCATTTTTTGATGCTTATTGTGGTGGGATTTCCCTATATGTTTATCAGCAGTTTGGATTTCTGTTGCCAGTTTTCTGAAGCATTTGTATATTTGTTACTAATTTATGAAAGCTCTTTTTGTGTTAATGATACTAACCGTGTATCTATAAGTATTTTGCAATTATAGTTCCTGTTTTGTCACCTACCTTTAATTTTGCAGTATTACTTATGCAACTTTCTGGATCCTGGGTGGGTGGGTAAGGTAAGACCTTTGAGATCACTGGGAACCTGCACCCTTGGGATGGATCCTGGCTCTCATAGGGGGCACAGGCATTCATGTTAAAATTTTCAGGGCTTCCCAGCTGATTTTTTTTTTTTTTACAAGGGATTGCATAGGAGGAATATATCAGTGAGGGACTGAGGAAGAAGAACTGAAGGGAGGAGCTGCATATTAACTTGTGAGGCACATCTCTAGAGCCTTCTAGGGGTTGCTATGTTGGGTACTGGAGTTTCTGCAGCAGCCAGTAGAGGCAGAAGCCAGGACAGGATAATGATGGGTGACCCTACAGAATGGTGAAGCCTGGAAAGAAAACAATTTGTGTTTGTAAAGATTCTATTAGGAATATGCAGAGTTTGGTTGGGGGAGGTTCCTCCAATTGAAAGGGAACAGAACCAAAACTCCCTGTTGAGTTTTTCCTGTCTTCAGATTGCCTAGATTTTGCATCCGGGGGCAGGCAGAGCTCTGCCCATTCTCTCCTCTTCTAATTTCCCTCATTTCTCTCCTCTTTTCTGTGAACAGAGTCCCTTTTCCTTGATATCACCCAAGATAGGATGCAATTTTCCAAAATGGACCTTATCAAAAAAAGGGGAGAAGGAAAAATCAAGAGGTAAAAGATTTTTTTAAAAGCGTGCGCACACGCACACACACACACACAAATTAGTTATAAACCAGTGCTTTCCCCAAGATCATTTCAATCACCCTTGTGCGCTCTAAGTGCACAATTCCTAATGGATAGATATAGGTTTGTTTCTTCCTTTGCAAGTCTGTTTCACTCTAAGATTCTCCACTTTGCAGTTTGTGGGTTTCTAGTTTTGCTTTTCCCTCTAGTCCTCTAGTCACTTCCACAGCCCAGGAAGATCATGGCTAATTACTAGTTGATGGTTCATTCCTCAGCAATAAATTCAGTTAATCAACAAATTTAATAGAACTAACTTTATTGAAAGATTACTATTTGCCAGGCCCTGTACTAAGCACTTTTCATAAATTATCTCATTTCATCATTGCAACTTCCATGTGAGGAAGAATTATAAACCTCAGAGAAATTAAATGACTGGCAAAAATTTATGAATCTAATAATCAGTAAAAAACAAGGCTCTTATTCTGGTTTGTCTGGCACTAAAATCCAAGCTCTTCACTACTGCATCCTACCATTGCAATTGTTTGTCTCAAATAATATCACCATTCATATAGCAGATGGCAAGTACCCACTTTGCTTTGGTGAAGAGCTGGCTTGACAGAGCCAGTTCTTCCTCGTCTCGTGGAAGAGTCTTGGAGAATAGGTGATTGTAAGTCTTGTTTGTTTGTTTGTTTTTAGCTCTCCAGGTCTTTAAAGCCTCACTCTGGAGCCCTGCTCCATCCCATCAACTTGAGGAAAGCCTTCTTCACATCCTTGTTCCTTAGACTGTAGATGACAGGATTGAGGAAGGCTGTGGCAATATTATAGAAAAGAGCCATTTTCTTGCCACTGTTTGATAAGGACCCAGAGCCAGGGCTCATGTACATGATGATACATGGAATGGCGAACATGGTGACCACAGTTATGTGGGAGGCACAGGTAGAGAAGGCCTTGATCCTCCCCTGGGCTGAACGGATCTTCAGGATGGTGGCAAAGATGTTGGCATAGACGATGACAACCAGGGTGAGTGGAACCACAATGACATTGAAGCCTGTGATGAAGTCCACCAAATCATTGAGGGATGTATCTGCACAGGCCAGCTTCAGAACAGCAGGAACCTCACAGAAGTAGTGGTCAATTTCATTAGGACCACAGTAGGGCAGGTACATAGCAAAGAAGGTATAGCACAGGCCACCCACCACACCATAGGCTGCACAGATACCCACCAAAAGTAGACACATCCTACGGCTCATGATGACTTTGTATCGGAGAGGGTGGCAGATGGCCACATACCTGTCCACAGACATGATGGAGAAAAGCCAGGACTCCGTAACCCCAAAGAGGAGGAAAATGTACATCTGGGCCACACATCTAGCAAAAGAGATGGTCCTCTTCTTGCTGAGAATATGCACAAGCATCTGGGGCACAGTAGTGGTGGTGTAGCACACATCCAGCAGGGAAAGGACACTGATGAAAAAGTACATGGGTGTGTGGAGACGCAAGTCCTGGTGGATGAGTGTGATAAGGAGACTGTTGCTCACAAGGATCAGCAGGTAGAAAACTAAAAAGAAGGTGAAGAGCAGAGGGTTGGTCCTGGGGTTGGGGGTGAAGCCCAGTAGAATGAATTCTGTCACGGTGGACTGGTTGAGTTCCTGCATTGTGATCTTCCTGTTTTTTAAAGAGTTTTTAGGATATGGAATTTATTGAGTTCCTGTGTCAAGAGAATGTAAGGAATTTGCACACCCATTGTTTCATTTACATTTTCTAACAGAATCAGGAAACTTTGGACTGAAATGTGGAAACACCAAAAATAATTCCCAATTATATTTTGAATGATTTTGGAATGAGATTCAGGATTTACTGAGAGTCACACTGATGCAAACGGTATTTCCAGTCAGTCCAGGGTAGCAGTGTAGATTATGTTCTTTTCTGGCCTGTGGGAATCTGTTTCTCCTTTTCCTGACTCAACCTTATGTTGACTCCATTTTCCTTTTTCTCTCGGGACTACAGAAGTTGCTAAACCCTATGTGGGTGAAGATGAGGATCAGAGTTGGGACTATTAAATTCATTATTTGGATTAAATTTTTTTTATCATTGTTCAGATGAGATTTAAGGACATTTGGCACTAAATTAAATATTAAGTACAATAAAGATTAGAGTTAAAATTTAACATTTAGTTTTCTAAACTGAATCTTGACTGAGCTTCAATGGCATTGATTATGTCAGTCATTCAATAATTTTTATCAACATTTTCACTATAACATTGTCTTAACAAATATGAAGGTTGTTTTTCTTAAATATTGGGGCAGGATATTTTATAGTTAAGAGAAGATCTTGGATAAACTGAGTTTGGCTCTATAAACAATTTTTGGAATTACCAATATAAGAATAATCCTACTGCATACATACAAAGGAGATATAATCTTAAGTTAATAATGTTTGAATTGCACAATTAATTATTTTTTGTCATGCTTTCTTAATTAGAAATACTACAAAGACTTGTTTTTCACACTGTCAGTGTGGTGCCAATAAACTGGTTTTGCTTTGTTGGAGACAGTGAACATAAGGAGATTCAAAATTTTTTTCCCTGTGGTTGAGTCTACCTTTTAATATTCATTATTGTTCTGCTTTATGACTCAAAAATATTTGCTTTGTTCCTAACATACTCAAAATTCTATGGTTTTGTGAAAGGGCAATTTTTGCTAAGAGCTGATGATATGTGGCTGGGTAGAATATCTCAAGGTGTCCGTTTTTGACTGGGACCTCTTTTAGTACCCTGGCTTCATAGATTCCTTTCAACTTTCTGTTTTCTGAACTGTCACAGAGACATTTAATATGGCATATATAGAAACTATCTTGACTTTATAAAGAATATCTGGCATAAACCAAAAGCCAACACTATGCTTCACACTAACACTATACAGTTGAGGAGGACCTACTGGCCAAATATAACCTTAGACCTGTTTTGTTTGGTTGTTTAGTTTTTAAAAGGGGTGCTTCACCACTGAGCCACATCCCTAGCTCTTTTTATTATTAATTTTAAAATTTTGCAATAGGGTCTTGCTAAATTGCTTAGAATCTCACTAAATTATGAGGCTGGCCTCAAAGTTGTGATTCTCCTGCCTCAGCCTGCTGTATCACTGGGATTATAGATATGCACAACTGTGCCAGGCTTAATTGCCAAAATTTTACTTATACATAAAAAAGTAGATCTTCTATAGGAAAAATCAGTGGAGTAGAAGGCAGCTATCAACAGGGAGGGAGAAGAGATAGGAAAAGGGAAGAAAAGCGAATGAATTTAACAAAACCACACTGTTCATACATGTATGAATGTATCACTGGGAATTCCACCTTTATGTATACGTAGAAAGTACCAATTAAAAATAAATAAACGAGTGAAAGAAAGATCAGTAGAGGAAGGGGAAATAAGGGAAGGAAAGAGTGGAAAGAACTGGAAATGAAAATGGAATGAATCAAATTTCATGAATCTCTTGATTTTTTCAAAATGAACCCAACTATTGTGTATAACTATAATGCTCCAAACAGACAAAAAAAAAAAAGAAAGAAAGAAAAAAGAAAAAACTAAACTAGATCTTCAGGATCATAAATTTGGCCATAATGGGTCCAGGTTTCTATTATTGGCAATGGTCAGGAGGCATATGACTCTCCTTTTTCATGGAGCATGAACTCCTCCACTCCCAGTGTGAAGTATTTCTTATCATTCATTAATACTTTTCATAGATTAGATTAGCTTTATACATTTACATTGCTTTTTGAGCCCTTGTACATGTGAATTTGTGGTTCCCATTCTAATGATGAACTATAATTATGGGCTGCTCTATCCATTGCTATATAATATTATTCAGAAAAATTTTTAGCCAAATAAAGAATAGTCATGAGAGAGGAAAATCAGAAATGGAGAAAGACAGTGGTCCTGGAGAAGACTGAGAAGAATAGAATAGAGTGTCCTCCAGCTCTCCACCACAGAGTGACCTAGGGAATCAGCCTGTGTAGTTTAATGTTAAATTATTGGTTGGTTAATGCAAACCTGTTTTGCATAGAAGATTACCTGGGAGGAAACAGACCAAGAGTGAAAGCCTAGGTGAGCTCTATGCATATGGAGAAGGTGGATTGGGAAACAGACTGGAAACCCAAGTTGTAATGACTCATCCCAGAGCCAGACTAGGCAGTTACAGAGAAGATGGTCATTACGCGAAAAAACAGATCCTGTCTTCCTGAGGCTGTTGGACCCCTGAGGCAGGAAAACTAAGGAGAAACCAGGCTCAAGCTTGGGCTGTTGTGGAATTGGACAGTGCAGTGGGGCAGAAAGAGCCCTGGATTTGGAGTCAGGATGACCAAGGCCCCAGGAGCAGCTTTGCCATTCTTGCTGTGTATCCCATGCAAGTTATGTCACCTCTCTGAGCCTTAGTAGCCTCATCTGTAAAGGGAATGCCACAAAGTGTTGGGAGGTTGGGGGGACAATAAAGAGTCTTGGGTCCATGCCAATGAATAAAGTAGATGCTGGATAAATACTGAAAACATTTTGCAATAGGGACCTGCTGGTGTCTGCACAAGAGGTGGGAACACAAAATGCAGAGATACTTCTTTGCCTTCTAAACCATCATGAGAACCCAGCAAATGTGCCAGCTGAAAGGGGAGGAAGCAGACTGGCCCTGGGATGGCCTGCTCTGGGCTCTAGCTGCTCCGTCCATCTCTGTGCCCAAGGATCTATCTGCAGGCTCGCTCACAAGAGGTCTCCACCCCAGCTGCGGGACTTACTGTAGAGGAGCCCAAGACCAGACTGAGACTGCCTGCTACTACCAGTTCACTGCCTTCTTCCCCCAGCCTGCCACCCACCTAGGGCAGGAAGCAACTTGATCATTATTAACAATAAAGGAGGCCAGCCTTCTGAATGTGCATGAAAGGTCTTTACATTTGTCCCAACCAATTGTCAGGGTCACCGCACCCATTAAGTCCTGGTAAAAGTCGAGCCTTGGTTCTTTCTAATCTCTAGTTTGCTGTGTGACTTTGGTTAAGTCACCTAATGTCCATGGCCTTTGTGATCTCATCTGTGAAATGAGGTGGTGGATAGTCTGCAGTGGTGCCTCTCGAATGCACGATAGACACTTTCTATCTATGCCTAGCTTTGGGGCCAGGAGATGGTGTTGTAGAGATAGAACCCACAGTCCCACCTCTCCATGGGCGCCTCATACGGACTGTCCTCGGCCTGAGGACACGTGAAGCTGAGCCTGGCAGGAAGTGTGTGTGGTGAGGGGATGCTGTCCTCTAGAACTGGCCACTCCTGAGAACAGAACTGAAAATGTGTGTTGGAGCGAGTGGACCTGTAGCTTTGAGAGACTTAAGTCTTACAATTTCACAGTTATGCATTTTCAAACTTTTTAAAGCCCTGGAACTTTTTTTGGTCAAAGGCCAAGTTCTACAGAAGCTTGGAAAGCATTCCATACACCTCTACTGGAAACACAGGATCCCTGGTGGCTCTTCTTACTAATTAAATGTCCCTTGAACCTCAATTTGATGACTGCTAGTATAAATTCTCTCACCAAAGCCCAGAGAGGGGAAGACACTGGGCTGAGTCTGCACAGCAAGGGGGTGCCTAATTAGGGGGGTACCAATTGTGTTGTTCCCCAGCCCAGACCCCTACAGCACCAAATGCTGCTCTCAGAGGTGAGCCTGGACATGGGACTCAGAAACAAGGAATCTGATGCTACAAACCACATCAGCTCTGAGATATGGGGATCCTTAATAAATAAGAGCTATGATGATGAGAGGATACCCCATTCTTACCTCCAGCATGTGCCTGCAGGCTGAGGGCAGGGGAAGCACAGAAGATGCAGGTGGCAAGTCCCTGATCCCCAGGACTCCTTGGTTTTGATGAATTGGTGTCTTCATCCAGAGCAGACCATGGGAACTGGGTTTTCTTCTCACTTTCCTTGGTTGGCCTGCTGAATGCCTTGGGGCCAACTGCTTGGCCTCTCTGAGCCTTAAGTTCTGACTCCGCCACAGCTGGGTTTAATGATGATCTGTTGTCAATGAGAAGATAGAAGTGGATTGTGTGGTTGCAAGGTCCTGGCAGAGGGCAAGTCTCTAGCTCCCTGGGTGGCTGGGAATTGGGGTCAGGGGACTATCCTTGGTTACTTGCCAAAATATAATGAAAATCAGAGAAAAGCTGATTTTTTTTTTTTACTGTGGACCTTTTTATTTATCTCCTCCTGTCAGATCTCCTCTCCTGCAGCATCCACAAGGAGATGAAAGACTCAGAACAGCTGGTTTGAATTTCTCCCTTTGTCATTTACTGGCCACGACGACTCTGAGCAGTGATTGTTCCTTATCTTTAGAAAGAGGAGGTTGAGTGAAATAATATCTATTTCTAAAGATGCGTGTTTTCTCTCCCCTTCCCTTTTCGCCGGCCCCTTCCCCTATCTCACACACACACACACACACACACACACACACACACACACCTGCCTCCCTCATGTCAGCACAGAGCTTCAGAGATAAGAACATCCAGAGAACAGATGAAATTTCAAAGCAGAGAGAACGATCGAGAGGGAGGTGAGAAGGAAGACAGGGACACAGACCAGATGCGCAGGAGGCAGAGAAAGGCACCGAAGGCAGGAAGGGCCCAGATGGAAGAGAGAGAAGGGGACGCACAAGGGACAGGAAGAGGAGAGTGGAGGCTCAGGAGGAGGAGGACGGTGGGACTGTATTTGTTTCTGCATTGGTGTTAGAAGAGGGACAGAGACATAGAGACCTGATGGATGACTGTCAGAGGGACCAAAAAGGGTAAGGGAACAAGGGGACAGAGAGGAGAGAGGACAGGGAAGAATGTCTGAGATGCTGAGCAAGCAGGCTGTGAGGTCAGCTGGCTGCAAGGCAGAGACCAAGGGGAGGGGGGACAGAAGGGAAGAAGCAGGAGAGGAGGGAGCAGAGGAAGGAGGAAGAGCCCAACAGCAGGGGGGTGGGGTGACTGTGGACCAGGGAGGAAGTGGACAGACTGGTGGAGGCCAAGAGATGCAGGTGGTGGAGGAAGATGGGCAGAGAACCAGGCTCCTGTGGGAGACCCTCACGGAGCAAGGCCTGGTGAATCAGAGACATGAGGGGAGGGGGAGGCATCAGGGATGGTTGGGGCTGGGGGGCAGCTGGGCCACCAGCAAATCCAAGGTCAGAGAGAGTCCAAGAGCGCAAAACAGAGAAGTCAAAGAGACAAAGAAAGGCAGAAAGAGTGAGCTCAAGGTGCAGGCGAGAACTTCAGAGCTGGAAGAGGAAGAGAGGGGACAAAAATTTTGGAGACAGAAATGCACAGAGACAGCAAAGAGAATGAGGCAGAGAGATAGATAGAGATGGACAGGAAGAAGCAGCCAGAGAGATAACAATAGGCCCAGAGGAAGAGAGGAGTAGATAAGACTCAGAGAGCAGGAGGCAGACAGGCAGCCACATATGCACTCAGATCAACATGGGAAGGGACAGAGATAGAGAGACAGACGGCTGGCCGACAGGAACTGCACATCAGCCCAGACTCTTACCTGGAGCTCCTGGCCAGCAAGACCAGAGCTAGGGCAGCTGACAGCTCCCCTGCAGGACTGGAGACACTGCCGTCCTGAGCTTATAATCCTGCAGGGAAGGGGTGTTGGCAGGGCCCTCTCCGACTCAGGAGCCCACTCCTGAGAAGACCTGGCTCCAGGGCTCCAGCCAGGACAGTTCCTGCAGCCACCACTGGCTCAGGGAGGAAGCACTGGGCTCCTGTGGGGCTTTGCTGCCCAAGGATGTCCAGCCATACCCTCTTCTGGAGCCCACGCTGCATATGGGAGGAGAGAGGAGGCTGGAGCAGGGTTCAGATGCTGAGGGTTATCAGCTGGGCTCACACAGGGCCCCAGGGCATGTCTTTTCTCAGTGACTCCTTCCCTAAGGGGAAAAAAATGAGGTCTCTGGGAGGTCTGGGGTGATGAAGGCCATGAAATTGTCCTTTCTCCTTGCCAGGTGATGTCCCCGGGGTGATTTCATCCACGAGGTACTAGAGGCAAAGTGTCTAGGCCCTTGAACTTTCTTGTCTACAGACATATTAGAGACTTGAAGTAAAATTATCACCTCAAAATAGGGGTCATGCAAAATAAATATTAGTCAATGTTTAAATGACTATTAAGTATAACCCCATCAGTTAGTCAACTCTATATGTTATTGAACTCTCACGAAGGGTGTGATATATATTAATTCACATAGAAAGTGATAAATTAATTGTATTTAATGTGGAACATGGTTAAATTTTAATATGTATCTCATAAAGTATGGTGCCCACGCAAGTCTTAAGCTATCCAGTGGGCTCTGGGGTCTCAGCCCCTTGGGGGGGTGTTCTGGAATCTCAGGCCACCTGGTGACAAACCTTTCTCTTCCATGTAGAGAAAATAGGAAGAGAGAAGGGGCCAAGATTGTGGTACAGAAGGTTCAAGACAGACAGCAGAAAAAACGTACATCTTACAATTCCCAGAGTGAGGCAGCTGGGAGGATCTCAGGGCCTCCACTTTTGATGTCTTTGGCCAAAGGGGAAGGAGAAGCCCAGGTCTGCCTGGAGAGAAAAAGAAACTTCAGGTTCCATTTTTTTCTGAGCGTGAGAAATTCACTGGTTCCCCCAGACAGAAGTGATATTGGAACATCGTTCAGTATGTCACTCGAGGAGCCAGGGTGATGCTTGAGAAGGTGTCTGGGGCCATATACAGGCTCTGAGGAGCTGCTGGTTTGAGCTCAGCCAAGGAGTGTTGGCTGTGGGACAGGAGGAATCCTCAGGCTGGTTTGCCTTCTCCTGGGTGGAGGGGAGGTGGGAAGCCAGGGATGGGAGCTGTGACCTCACTGCTCTTGTTTTCCCTCTCCTACTCACTTGGTCACCTCTGTGGCCACAATGATGGCTGGACACTTTTCTCAGAGGTGGGTTCCTTCTTCTATTCCCTCTCTTTTGATCCAGCATTGGAACCCCCTACAGTACTGATCAGGCTGTGGAGGCCTGTCCTCCAAGGGAGAGGATCTCAGGATTTGGTGGTGTCCACATGCTTCTTCAGAGACCCTCAGGGAGGCCTTCGCCTGCCACATGGGAATTCCCACTCCAGGGGTCTCCTAACACCTCAGGAGGGCTGTTTCTTTCCCAGCATTTTCCTGATCCATCCCAGAATCCTCTCCCTGGCTGCTCAATCCCAAGCTCAGGGACTATAGGTCTATGCTCCATTTCCCTTCTCAAGAAACAGGGCCTAAATTCAGCAACTAGGCTCTTTAGACCATGAGTGTCCGCATGGCTGCTACATCTGTCTTTCTGGTCTGCCGCCTGACTTTGCTCCTGTCCTTCTCAGGAACCTTTAATGTTTCCCATCTGTGGAATTCCATCTTAGCTCTTATCTGGCAACCAGAGCCCTTTCTGAGTGGACTCCTGTCCAGCTGTGCAGACGCCAACTCCTCAGCTGTTGTTTAACTCACACGTGCACTCTGCACAGCCAGGACCCCCCTGCTGCTCCCTCAGCCTAGGCTGCCCTAGGGTACTTCCTGGACCCCCCACCCCATGCCTCCTAGCCCAGCTCCAGTGCTCCCTCAGCTGTTGAACCTTCCTTTGCAAACTTAAGTAGACTTCCTTAAGGTCATCTGCTCTCAGCCCTGCACAGTTCCTTTCTGACATTTCATATAATGAGAACTCTGCTTTCATGAGAGCCCTCCAGGATTGCTTATCATGTTTCTCTGTGTGCTATGGTTTCACTGACCAGCTGTCTACAGATTCTCATAGATGCCAGTGGTGTGTCAGACATTACTGGCCACTGGAGACCAAAGATGAATAAGACCTGGTCTGTCCATGATGGTTTGAGTTCTGGTTAGGGAGATGGAGTTGGATACATGTGTACTAAAGGTCTGGGGAAGGACATACACAAGTGTCTTTAGTGTCAAAGAGAATGGTCCCATTGATTCTTTTTCTCTGAGCAATATGGAAAGAGTTCATAGAAGAAGCAGTATTTAAATTGAGTCTTGAAAGACGAATAGGAATTCGATAGATGAAGAGGACAGAGAAGGTACAGGGAACATAGTATGTGAAAAAAACAGAGGAAGGAAATAAAATGGCCATGAAGTCCTCCTTCAGACCACATAAGAACAGTGATGGTGTTATTACCTCAGTGTTGCACAGGGCTTGACATAGAGTGGGCATTGGTCAATAAGGATGGAGTGAATCAATGAAGAAATGGTGCATCTGAAGGACAGAAAGAAATATGATGTGAACAGAGCAAGAGATACATATTGATGGG
Source organism: Marmota flaviventris (assembly GCF_047511675.1). Lineage (NCBI taxonomy): Eukaryota > Metazoa > Chordata > Mammalia > Rodentia > Sciuridae > Marmota > Marmota flaviventris. The sequence continues at coordinate 32,970,217 of NC_092507.1, read as the reverse complement.
GCATGGTGTCCTAGGGAAGACAGAACCCAAAGAGACCAGGTTTGGAATTTCAGGGTTGGCCAGCTCAGGGACTCCCAGCTAGATCTCTAGTCCCTGGAGCTGAGCAGGTCCTCCATGGGGCACTGGCTGTTGGCTTGGGTCCATAGCTCATTCCTGACCTTGCAACTTACTCCCCAAGGGCTGCACCCTTCTAAGTCCTGTAAAGGTGGCAAGAATAATTTCCTAGCTGAAGACACAGATAAATGGTTTGACAAAGGATTGTTTTTTTTTTTTTCCCCCGATCAATTAATTTAGTCCTGTAGGAAAACAGCTGCCCAAACTCCTTTCTGGACAAAGGCAGAGTGTGGGAAAAAACGAAATTAGGGAACACTTTGTATAAGTAACAAAAGATCTTATTCTTCATTTGAAAGAATAAAGTTACCCAAATCAGTACTTTTATGGAAAACCAAGGAGAAATATATTGTTCCTGTCCATAAGACAAAGTGGAAACAACAGCAATTCAATATCTAGAGTGTGTCCTTGAAATGTGTTTTCTCAATAAACACTCACAATCCTAAACAGGAGTTGCTATCCTTGTTTTATAGAGGAGAAAACTGAAAATTGATGAGCCACAAACTTTGCTAGCTGTTCTGACAAATATCAAACTCTCAGAGAGGAGAAAGAGGGATCAAAGGATGTCAGAACAGGTTGTTGTGAAGCACATAGTACAGAGGAATGAACACAAGCTTTGGAGTCATACACATTTAAATCTTTTTTTGTAAGTCCACTGCAGACTGCAGGACAAGTCATTTTTAGCTCTCCATACCTGCCTCATTTATAAAATTAAGGTAATTTAACCTATCAGTGTTGTTGTGAGAATGAGATAATGAATATTAGAGGAAAATGAATGTACTTCCTTTAAGAAATCTCATCAAATATTGTGGTTTCACCCAGCTATAGTAGTCCCCTCTAATCCACAGGAGATATGTTACAAGGCCACCAGTGGATGCCTGACATGGCCAGATAGTACTGAACCCTATACATACCAACAGGTGGGTAGCATATTCAGTATGGATATACTGGACAAAGGATGATTCACATCTGGATGGGGCAGAACAGGACAGCAGCATATTTCATCTTGAGATGGTGCTTTGACTGCAGCCTTGGGATAGACCTTGAGCCAGAGGATTGAACTCAGTTGTGCCAGGGATCCTGACTCATAGGACTGTGAGATAATAAATGTTTGTTGTTTTAAACCATCACACTGCATAGAGAAACTTCAGAATATTATCATGAAAGACCAAAGTAGCCAAAGCAAAGGGAAAAAATAATTTAAAGAACAGATGACAGCCAAAGTTCTTTTCAACAGCATCAATGGAAATATGCTGAAAGAAAAATACTGACAAGGAATTTTGTACTCAGTGAAATATCATTAAAGAATGAAGTTGGAATAAAGACATTTATAAAGTAATCAAAATTATGAAAATTTGTCACCAGCAGTATTGCAGGGCAACCAACACCCTCCCAGGATAGATTTCTGCTCAGAAGGTGTGAGCTGCCTGAGAAATATAAAATCTGAAATAATTAGCAAAAAATAAGAGGCAGAGCCAGAAATTAGATAAAGAGGAAGTGGAGCATCTGATAGGTCTTCCAGTCCTGATAGGAGCTGGAATTGAACAACTAAAAATTGGCTTCTGTTCTTTATTTAAGGGGAGTTCATCAAAGGCAAGGATAAGGTTTCAGCAGGAGGAGTCTTGCTTCTCAGTGTGGCAAGAGTCTTGCAGTTAATAGATTGATTGGCATCTTGGCAAGCCACACCCATCTCCAAGAAGCTGTGTGGTCCAGTTGGTCAACAATGAAAATAAGCAGAGGGAAGTATTACACTAAAGGAAAAGCTAATCAAAAGAGAAACCAAGTCAAGTTAAATACCAAAAACAAACAAAAATGGCTGGGAATGCAAATCATGTCTCAATAATAACCCTCAATGTTAATGGCCTAAACTCACCAATCAAAAGACATAGGCTGGCAGATTGGATTTTTTAAAAAAGACCCAACAATATGCTGCCACAAGGAGACTCATCTCATAGGAAAAGAACTATACAGACTGAAGGTGAAAGGTTGGGAAAAATCATATCACTCACATGGACTGCAAAAGAAAGCAAGAGTTTCCATCCTCATCTCTAATAAAGTAGACTTCAAGCCAAAGTTAATCAAAAGGGATAAAGAAGGACATTTCATACTGCTTAAGGGAACCATTCATCAACAAGAATATACAATAAATTATATATTATAATAAATTTATATACCCCAAACAATGGAGCATCTATGTTCACCAAACAAACTCTTCTCAAGTTCAAGAATCAAATAGATCACAACACAAAAATTCTGGGTGACTTTAACACACCTCTTTCACCACTGGATAGATCATCCAAATAAAAGCTGAACAAAGAAACTATAGAACTAAATAAATTAGACTTAACTGACATATATAGAATAGTTCATCCTTCAATGAGAGAATACACTTTCTTCTCAGCAGCACACGGATCCTTCTCTAAAATAGACCATATATTATGCCACAAAGCAACTCTTAGCAAATATAAAAAAGTAGAGATACTACTCTGCATTCTGTCAGATCATAATGGAATGAAATTAGAAATCAATGATAAAATAAAAAACAAAAGCTATTCCAATACCTGGAGACTAAATAATATGCTACTGAATGAACAATGGGTTGCAAAAGACAGCAAGGAGGAGATTTAAAAAATTGAGGTTAATGAGAACACAAATACAACATATTGAAATCTCTGGGACACTATGAAGGCAGTGCTAAGAGGAAAGTTCATTGCATGGAGTTTATTCCTTAAAAGAAGAAAAGGTCAACAAATAAATGACTTAATATTACATCTCAAAGCCCTAGGGGAAAAAAAGAATAAAACAACCCCCAAAGCAGTAGAAGACAGGAAATAATTAAAATCAGAGCTGAAATCAATGAATTCGAAACAAAAGAAACAATTTTTAAAAATTGACAAAACAAAAAGTTGGCTCTTTGAAAAAATAAGTAAAATTGGCAAACCCTTAGCCATGCTAACGAAGAGAAGGAGAGAGAAAACTCAAATTACTAACATAGGGGATGAAAAAGGAAATATCACAACAAACACTACAGAAGTACAGAAGATAATTAGAAATTATTTTGAAAACTTCTACTCCAATAAAATAGAAAATATTGAAGGCATTGACAAATTTCTGGAGTCATATGATTTGCCCAAATTGAATCAGGATGATATACACAACTTAAACAGATCAATTTCAAGCGATGAAATAGAAGATGCCATCAGAAGTCTACCAGCCAAGAAAAGCCCAGGACCGGATGGATACACAGCTGAGTTCTACAAGACTTTTAAAGAAGAACTAATACCAATACTCTTCAACTTATTTCAGGAAATAGGAAAAGAGGAAGAACTTCCAAACTCATTCTATGAGGCCAATATCACCCTGATTCCAAAACCAGGCAAAGACACATCAAAAAAAGAAAACTTCAGACCAATATTTCTAATGAGCATAGATGCAAAAATTCTCAATAAAATTCTGAAAAATTAAATACAAAAACATATCAAAAAGATAGTGCACCATGATCAAGTGGGGCCCAGGGATACAAGGTTGGTTCAACATATGGAAATCAATAAATGTAATTCATCACATCAATAGACTTAAAGGTAAGAAGCATATGATCATCTCAGTAGATGCAGAAAAAACATTCAACAAAATACAGGATCACTTCATGCTCAAAACACTAGGAAAAACTAGGGATGATTGGAACATATCTCAACATTGTAAAAGCTATCTATGCTAAGCCCCAGGCCAATATCATTCTAAATGGAGAAAATTTGAAAATATTTCCTCTAAAAACTGGAACAAGTCAGGGAGGCCCTCTTTCACCACTTCTATTTAACATAATTCTTGAAACACTGGCCAGAGCAATTAGACAGATGAAAGAAATTAAAGGATACAGATAGGAAAAGAAGAACTCAAATTAGCACTATTTGCCGACAATATGATTCTATACCAGAAGACCCAAAAAGTCCCCCAGAAAACTTTTTGAACTAGTAAATGAATTCAGCAAAGTAGCAGGATACAAAATCAAAACCCACAAATCAAATGCATTTCTGTATATCAGTGACAAATCCTCTGAAAGGGAAATGAGGAAAACTACCCCATTTAAAATAGCCCAAAAAGATATATTCTTGGGAATCAATGTAACAAAAGAGGTGAAAGACCTCTACAACAAAAACTACAGAATGCTAAAGAAAGAAATTAAAGAAGATCTTAGAAGATGGAAAGATCTACCTTTTTCCTGGATAGGTAGAATTAATATTGTCAAAATGACCATACTACCAAAACCATTATACAGATTTAATACAATTCCAACCAAAATCCCAATGACATTCCTCATAGAAATAGAAAAAGCAGTCATGAAATTCATCTGGAAAAATAAGAGACCCCAAAATAGCTAAAGCAATCCTTAGCAGGAAGAGTGAAGCAGGTGGCATCATGATACCAGACCTTAAACTATACTACAAAGATATAGTAACAAAAACGGCATGATATTGGCACCAAAATAGACTGGTAGACCAATGGTACAGAATAGAGAACACAGAGACTAATCCACATAATTACAATTATCTTGTATTAGACAAAGGTGCCAAAAACATACATTGGAGAAAAGATAGCCTCCTCAACAGATGGCACGGGAAAAACTAGAAATCCATATGAAACAAAATGAAATTAAACACCTATCTCTCATCATGCTCAAAACTCAACTCAAAGTAGATCAAGGACCTAGGAATTAAACCAGAGACCCTGCACCTAACAGAAGAAAAAGTAAGCCCAAATCTCTATCATATCGGATTAGGCTCCTACTTCCTTAACAAGACTCCTATAGTGCAAGAATTAAAATCAAGATTTAATAAATGGGATGGATTCAAACTAAAAAGCTTTTTCTCAGCAAAAGAAACAATCTGTGAGGTGAATAGAGAGCCTATAGCTTGGGAGCAAATTTTTACCACTTGCACAGATAGAGCACTAATCTCTAGGGTATATAAAGAACTCAAAAAGCTAAACACACACACACACACACACAACACACACACAACAAATAACCCAATCAATAAATGGGCCAAGGACCTGAACAGACACTTCTCAGAAGAGGATATACAATCAATCAACAAATATATGAAAAAATATTCAACATCTCTAGCAATTAGAGAAATGCAAATAAAAACTACTCTAAGATTTCATTCCACTCCAGTCAGAATGGCAGCTGAATACATACAACAATAAATGACTACAAACAACAATAAATGTTGGCAAGGATGTGGGGAAAAAGGCACACTCACACATTGCTGGTGGGACTGCAAATTGGTACGGCCAATATGGAAAGCAGTATGCAGTTTCCTTGGAAAACAGGGAATGGAACCACCATTGGACCCAGCTATCCCACTCCTTGGCTTATACACAAAGGACTTAAAAAAAGCATACTACAGGGACACAGCCACATCAATGTTTATAGTGGCACAATTCACAATAGCTAAACTATGGAACCAACCTAGATGCCCTTCAGTAGGTGAATGGATTAAAAATGCGGCATATATACACAATAGAATATTATTCAGCAATAAAAGAGAATAAAATCATGGCATTTGCAGATAAATGGATGGTGTTGGAGAAGATAATGCTAAGTGAAGTTAGCCAATCCCAAAAAATCAAATGCTGAATGTTTTCTTTGATATAAGGAGGCTGATTCATAGTGGGGTTGGGAGGGGGAGCATGGAAAAATTAGACAAACTGTAGATAGGGCAAAGGGGAAGGAGGGTGAGGGAGGGGCAAGGGGGTAAAAAAAAGATGGTGGAATGAGATAAAGATCACTACCCTAAGTACATGTATGAAAAGGACAAATGGTATAAATATACTTTGTATACAAGCAGATGAAAATTGTGCTCTACATGTGTAATATGAATTATAATGCATTCTACTGTCATATATAACAAATTAGAATAAAAATTTTAAAAAAGAATACAAATAATAATAAATGCTGGTGAGGTTGTGCAGAGAAAGGTACACTCTTACATTGTTGGTGGAATTGCAAATTAGTACAACTACTTTGGAAAGCAGTATGGAGATATCTCAAAAAACTGGGAATGGAACACCTTATGAGCCAGCTATCCCACTTTCTTGGTAATTATACAAAACAACTGAAATCAGCATACTTTAACAATACAGCCACTGTAATATTTATAAAAGCACAATTCAACAATAGCCAAGTTATGGAATCAATGCAAGTGCCTGACAATAGATGACTGGATTAAGAAAAATGTGGTGTATATATACACAATAGAGTTTTACTCAGCCATAAAAGAAGAATGAAACAATGGCATTTGCTGGTAAATAGATGGAAATGGAGAAAGAACATCATGCTAAGTGAAATAAGCCAGACTCAGAAAATCAAGGGTCAAATGTTTTCTTTCATATGTGGAAGCTAGAGCAAAACCAGGGAAAGAAGTCAGTGGGGGAGAGGATTGGATATTGTAAAGACATAGGGAAGATCAGAAGTAGAATGAGAGGGAGGGAGGAGGATAAGAAAGGGAAAGAAATATGGACTGAAATATGAACTGAATTGTTGAGAGCCACAGCCGAAGGGGCCCCAGCAAACTTCCAGCTGCCAGCAAACTTCCAGCTGCCGGCTGATGATTGGCTCACAGCGGCCCCAGCAACATCTAGCTGATTGGCTCCTCTGCGGTGATGCTCATTGGGCTGTTTCCCTGCCCTTTCAGACCACGGAGCTGCTCATTGGGGGACTTTTTTGGCTCCGCCCACGTGACCCAGCCAATCGGCCTCAAGAGCAGGAGGATTGTGGGAGGTGGAGAGAAGCTTGTGTGGGAGAGAGAGGCTTGTGAAAAGCTGGTGGTGGCAGTTGAGGCTCTGAGGGTTTTTCCTGAGAGGCTGTTTTGTTTGGCATGTGTGGTTCTAAAAATAAAGTTAGTTTCTTTTGACAAGTGGCTCCTGATTGTGCCCAGCCAGACTGCGGCATTTGGTGGCTCGCACGGGGAGCGACTGAGGGTAAGTGAAACTGCTCGCCCCTGAGGGCAGGGCGAGAGGATGGGTAGCCATTTTAAGATTCCTCTTTTATTTTGCTTCACTTTTGTTTTAAGTTGCCTGTCCCTGGAGATGAGTGAGACGGAAGAAAAACCGCTCACATCTGAGGAAAAACTATTTATGTCTGAGGAACAGATAGGGAGAAAGGACGGATGCACATGTCAGGAGGATAGAAAGGCCATAATGACTTTTTGTTGTTCCCTTTTTATTTCATTCTGTCTCGGTTTTGTTTGGCGTCATCTTGTTGGGTTGTATTATAGTAGAAATACAGGATCAGAAATTAGTAAAAAACAAACTGAAAGAGTGTTAAGTAAATTGTTAGAGGAAGGAGGCATCTCAGTAAAATCAAGAACAGTCAGGGCATATGTTGATACAATACAAAAATGTAGCCCATGGCTTTTTAAGGAGGAGTTGTTAAATATATCACAATGGAACCATCATGGTGAAGATTTAAAAAGAATAGAAAAGAAAAGCCCAGGGACTCTGCCAGTTGGCACATTGCCATTGTGGACGTTCATATCTTGTTTGCTTAGTCCAAAGCCTTCAGTTCAGACAATAGTAGAGGAAGGAGAAGACATAATGATTCAAGTAAAAGAGAAGGTCTCTCAAGTTAGTCAGACAGAGGAAAAGATTCAAGTAAAAGAGAAGGCCTCTCAAGCTAGTCAGACAGAGAAAGAAAGTGTAAAACAGAAAAAGCCATCAGGGGGAAAGTTACAACAGGAGACTGCTACTAACACCTTTCTATCACCAGAGGGTGTAAGTGTCCAACCAACAGCACCACCTCTACAGGAGACTGCTACTAACACCTTTCTATCACCAGAGGACGTAAGTGTCCAACTAACAAGGCCACCTCCATATGCTGGGAGGTCCCCAACCCCCGCAGTTGATAGTTGGGATCCTGAGACAAGATCTCAAATATTAACATGCCCTGTATTTGAGGCAGGAGGGCAGCGATTTTACCAAGTTTTAAATTTCAAAACAGTGAAGCAGCTAAAAGAGGCTGTAACAACCTATGGTCCTCAAGCACCCTTCACTGTAAGCATGGTCGAATCCATTAACAACTTGAACATGACGCCAGCAGATTGGGCTAATATGTGTAAAGCTGTGCTAAATGGAGGACAATACCTGTTATGGAAGGTTGCCAATGAGGAATTTTGCAAGGAGACGGCTAGGCAAAATGCAGCAGCTGGTTATCCTCAGAGAAATCTAGATATGTTGTTAGGAAAGGGACCTTATGAGGATCAGCAGCAACAAATTGCATATGATCCTGGTGTATATGCACAAATTGCTGTAGATGAAATTAAGGCATGGAAGACTTTACAAGGACATGGAGGTTTACAAGGTCAATTATCTAAGGTAATACAAGGAGCTAATGAACCTTATGCTGAATTTGTAGATAGGCTTATTCAAACAGCTACCAGAGTTTTTGGGAATACAGAACAAGCAATGCCATTACTAAAACACCTGGCTTATGAGCAAGCGAATCGTTGGTGCAGAGATATCATTAGACCATGGAAACATGAAGATTTAAACACATATATTAAATTATGTAGAGACATTAATGAACAAGGGCAAATTGTGGCAGCTGCAGTAAAACAGGCTTTAGATGCCAGGCCAAGAACATGCTACAATTGTGAACAAACAGGACATTTTAAAAGGAATTGCCCCATTGGAGGAGGGTTTAACAAAACTAGGTATCAAAGGAGTAGAATACCAGGTATTTTCCCACGATGCCGTAGAGGGAGACATTGGGCTAATGAATGCCGTTCTCAAACCACCATAGAGGGTACTCCATTATCAAAAAATGAACAAGGACCAGGTGTTTATCCACGATATCGTGGAGAAAGGCATCGGGCTCCATTGCCAAAAAATGGACAGGGGGGCCCAATGTTCCGGGGCCCAAAACCACAAATATACGGAGCACTGGAGGAACCCAGCAACCCCATCAGGGTAGTGCCCAGGACACATTGTCCATCAGATCCCTCATCAGACAAACCAGAGGGAGCGCAGGGTTGGACATCTGCGCCTCCGCCAGAGCAGTACTAACTCCAGAGATGGGAGTTCAAATCATTCCCACAGGGGTGAAAGGACCTCTTCCCAAAGGAACAGTAGGCTTATTATTGGGACGCAGCTCTTCTACTCTAAAAGGACTTATGATAAGTCCTGGGGTAATTGATCCCGATTATGAAGGTGAAATAAAAATTATAGCCAATTCTCCAAAGGGTATATCAGTAATTTCACCAGGAGATAGAATAGCACAGTTACTAATAATACCCAGCCTACATGATAAATTTTCCAGTCGTACTGTAGAAAGAGGTTCCAAGGGATTAGGCTCCACAGGTGTAGATTGGGCTATGCTTTCTTTAAATTTAGATTCTCGCCCCATGCTAAAACTAAATATTCAAGGACATGAATTTAATAGGCTACTGGATACAGGTGCAGACCTTAGCATCATCTCTCGTCAAGAATGGCCAAAACATTGGCCATTACAACAAGCCACTCAAACGCTTCGAGGCCTAGGAGTGGCGACTAATCCCCATAGAAGTGCAATGGTATTAGATTGGAAGGATCCTGAAGGATGTGAAGGAACTATACAGCCATATGTATTGGATCATCTTCCCGTAAATTTATGGGGACGAGATGTCCTAGATCAATTAGGTTTGACATTAACAAATAACATCAACCAAAATGCACCCACTATTATGACTAGACAAGGTTTTAGGAAAGGAAAAAGATTAGAAAAACAAGAACAAGGTATAGCAGCACCAATACAAATAGATCAAGGAACAGAAAGACATGGGTTGGATTTTCAGAAAGGGCCACTGAGACAATCAAAATTACTTGGAAATCAGAAAGACCAGTATGGGTTCCTCAGTGGCCCCTGACTAAAGAAAAGATACAAGCAGCCCATGACCTGGTCAAACAACAATTAGCGGAAGGACATATACAACCTTCTGTATCTCCCCATAATACTCCCATTTTTGTCATCAAAAAGAAATCTGGTAAATGGAGATTATTGCAAGATTTAAGAGCCATTAATAATGAGATGGTTATTATGGGACCTGCTCAATCAGGGATTCCTCAGTTGTCTGCTTTGCCAAAAACCTGGTATGTTTTAGTTATAGATATTAAAGATTGTTTTTTTTCAATTCCAATTCATCCTGAGGATAGTCCACGTTTTGCATTTACTATCCCTGCACTGAATCATGAAGGTCCTGATCAGAGATATGAATGGAAAGTACTCCCTCAAGGGATGGCTAACAGCCCAACTATGTGTCAAATTTATGTTAACAAAGTAATCCAGCCACTTAGAAATCAAAATCCTGAACTATAAATATTTCACTATATGGATGATGTATTATTAGCACACAAAGATAAAAACACATTGCTAGAATGTTATGCCACACTTACAAACTTATTAAAAAATTATAATCTAGAGATAGCAATAGATAAAGTACAATTAAATTTTCCAATTAATTATTTAGGAGTTCTATTATCCTCAACCATGGTCCGTCCACCAAAAATTCAAATACGAGTAGATCAACTCAAATCACTTAATGACTTTCAAAAGTTATTAGGAGACATAAATTGGATAAGGCCTTATTTAGGTATACCAACAGGAGAGTTGGGACCTTTATTTGATATCCTAAAAGGTCCATCAGATCCAAATTCACCCCGCATGTTAACGCCTGAAGCAAGAAAGGCATTAAAAATCATTGAAACATATATGGAAAATATGCATTTGGATAGAATTGATATAAGTTTGCCTTTATTATTTATTGTACTACCAACAAAAAATATTCCTACAGGAGTATTTTGGCAAGAGGGTCCATTATTATGGATACATTTATCTTATTCTCCTAACACTATTCTTACTAGGTATCCTGAGGCTGTAGGACAATTAATACTCAAAGGAATAAAAGCAGCAAAGGGAGTGTTTGGAATTTCTCCCAATAAAATTATTACTCCATATACTATGAATCAAATCAATGAGTTAGCTAATGAGTTAAATACTTGGGCAATAATCATGTGCAAATCTAATGTTTCATTTGATAACCACTTACCATCTAATCCTTTATTGTCTTTTTGGTCATTGCATCCTGTAATTTTTCCAAAAATGACAAGAAAAACACCTATCATGAATGCTCCAAATATATTCACTGATGGGTCAAATAATGGTACAGCAGCAGTAGTTACCCCTGATCAAACTTTTACATTTTTAGTACCCAAACAATCAGCTCAAAAGGTAGAGCTTAATGCAGTTTTACAAGTTTTTGTGATGTTTAAAGATTCTGTATTTAATTTATTTTCTGATAGTCAGTATGTAGTTAATGCTATAGTATCCCTTGAAGATGCTGGTAGGATTTCCCCTTCTTCTACTGTTTTCTCTTTGCTTTCCACTATACAAAGTCTAATCTGGGACAGAAAAGATCCATTCTTTATAGGACATATCAGGGTACATACAGGATTGCCTGGAGCCCTTAGTTTGGGCAATGATTTAGCAGATAAAACTACACATGACATACATATTTTCTCTACACTAGAAGAAGCTATAAATTTTCATAAAAAGTTCCATGTCAATGCTAATACTTTACAAAAGTGTTTTAAAATAACTAAGGAACAAGCTAGACAAATAATAAAACAATGTCAAAATTGTGTGACCTTTTTACCACAAGTTAATCTTGGAGTCAATCCTAGAGGATTGATACCTAACCATATTTGGCAGATGGACGTCACACACTTGCCAGAATTTGGAAAATTAAAATATTTGCATGTTACAGTTGATACTTCTTCTGGATTTTTGATGGGCTCCCTTCATGCCGGAGAAAAAACTAAAGATGTTATAGCTCATTGCTTACAAAATTTTGCCACTGTGGGTGTTCCAAAACAGTTAAAAACAGATAATGCCCCTGGTTATTCTTCTACCTCTTTTAAACAATTTTGCTCAACATTTGGCATTACTCATATAACAGGAATCCCATACAATCCACAGGGACAAGGCATAGTTGAAAGAGCTCATCAAACTATTAAAATGTACTTATTAAAGCAAAAAGAAGGAATTGGGAAGGGGTATATATTCCCCAAAGATAAACTTAAAATAACCCTTTTTACTCTAAACTTTTTAAATTTGGATTCATCAGGACTTAGTGCTGCGGAAAGGCATATGTGTCCAAAAAATGTGCATAAGCCCAAGGTACTTTGGAAGGATATTCTAACAGGACAATGGAAAGGTCCTGACCCAGTAATTGTCTGGAGTCGGGGGTCTGTTTGTGTGTTTCCACAGGGAGAACAGCAGCCGATTTGGATTCCAGAGAGATTAACCAAGGTCCTGACCCAGTGATTGTCTGGAGTCGGGGGTCTGTTTGTGTGTTTCCACAGGGAGAACAGCAGCCGATTTGGATTCCAGAAAGATTAACTAAAGTGATTTCTACAGACCAAAAAGAAGATGATTTGGCTCAAATCCATAACAACTGATATCCAAAACTCCAGTTTGGCTATTCTTACATCTGCAACAGAACCAGGATGCTTTTTTCAATATCTATTTTATTATTGCCCTTTGCCATATCATGAAGTTCTATTTTGTTTTTTGAGCTCATATAGACCTAGGTTAATGTTTTGCTGATCAGTTCTATTTTTTGACTATAGAGTTTTAAAACATTGCAATGGAGATTTCACCTGTAAAAAGTTATAAGGCCTTTACTATAATGTTATGTGTTGTATGTATTATATTATGTGTGCACACTTGTGTTTTGTGTTATATGTTTGAATGTATGTATGTCCATATATCATATATGATGAGCGCTCATGATAAAATGGATCCAAATATTTTTTTTTCACGTGATTTATATGGTTTAATTTAAATTGGGTAAACAACTGTTGAGGATTGTTTTAATATGTAAACAAAAAAGAAGGTTAACAGATCTGTTTGTTTACTTTCACCTTTCCTTTTCATTATATTTAATAATTCTCTTGAAGACAATGTAAATTGTTAAGAAAATTGTTTTCTTTTAGTGCCTTCTGTAATGTTACATAATTTTTTCTTTAGCCATTATTGCCAGAATTCCTATCTTCATCCCAGTGCCGGTGAAGACAATGTAAATTGTTAAGAAAATTGTTTTCTTTTAGTGCCTTCTGTAATGTTACATAATTTTTTCTTTAGCCATTATTGCCAGAATTCCTATCTTCATCCCAGTGCTGGTGAAGTCAAAGATAAAACCAATCTACAGCTTCTACAATAGCCATCACTGAACTGCTTGCAGAACTTGCCTGGACACATTGTGAGCTCACCTGTATGCATTGTGAACTATCTGTTGGTGCAACGACTTGTGGTAGTGTTGGGGTATTTTTGCTGATGATGTCATTGGTGGTACAATTTTTCCAAAAGGAGCCGTCAATTGGCTTGGTGTATCTTCCTCCCTTCTGCTTGTCATGATCGTCCAGCTAAAATTTGGGGGCCAACAGAGGTGAGGCAAAGAACCTCACCCCCCCGCTGGTACAAAGACCTCTCCACAGGTGTGGCTGTATACTGGACCGGTAGTCAGTGACGAGTAAGATCCAATTGCAGTGGTACCAACCTAAGGACCATATGTACTATTGGACAACCTAAGGCAGGCACGGTCCTTAAGCCACATGCTTGTTGTTTAAACAGAGAGGGGGAGATGTTGACAGCCACAGCCGAAGGGGCCCCAGCAAACTTCCAGCTGCCAGCAAACTTCCAGCTGCCGGCTGATGATTGGCTCACAGCGGCCCCAGCAACATCTAGCTGATTGGCTCCTCTGTGGTGATGCTCATTGGGCTGTTTCCCTGCCCTTTCAGACCACGGAGCTGCTCATTGGGGGACTTTTTTGGCTCCGCCCACGTGACCCAGCCAATCGGCCTCAAGAGCAGGAGGATTGTGGGAGGTGGAGAGAAGCTTTTGTGGGAGAGAGAGGCTTGTGAAAAGCTGGTGGTGGCAGTTGAGGCTCTGAGGGTTTTTCCTGAGAGGCTGTTTTGTTTGGCATGTGTGGTTCTAAAAATAAAGTTAGTTTCTTTTGACAAGTGGCTCCTGATTGTGCCCAGCCAGACTGCGGCACTGAATAACGGAATCAGTTTATACACATATATAAATGTACCAAAGGGAATTTCACTTTTATATACATGTAGCAAGTACCAATCAAAAATAAATAATTAAAGGAGTGAAAGGAAGATCAGTAGAGGAGGGAGAAAAAGGGAGGGGAAGTGGGGATTGAAATCAAATTCCTCGTATGTCTACCTATGTCAAAAGGAACCCAAATACTATGTATAATTATAATCCTCTAATTTAAAAAATCCAAAGGTTCTTCTCTTAGAGGATAATATCATTATCAATATCAATTACAATGAGAGTTTTAGACTTTAAAAATGAGATATGTGTGCTTTTCTCTTCTGAAAGAATAGCAATAAGTTGTTTGACTTCTAAAGTGAGGGGAGGAATCAAAGGGTAAATTTTTAACCAATCCTAATGAAGGCAAGAAATGATATTCAAACATTTGGAATTATAATTTCAAATATACAAGTGATTGCATTGACCAGATTATCGGACTGGCTTATAAAGTTAAAATCCAATTTAAAAATAAATCTAAAACATGACTATCTAGGAAGTTGGGAGTAAAACTGATAGAAAAAAAAGATTTACTATATTGGTAATTGATGAAATGGATTTTAAAAGAGAAAAGCTTGTTGGAGATAATGACAGGAATTTCATGACAAAAAGTTCAACTTACATACAATTTATTTGTATGAATCTTACTGGCCTCCAAATACGCAAGGGACAAAGTGAAGAAAGAGCAAATCCATAATCAAGTTTCCTTGGAGAACTTTTCAGAGAGAGCATACGCATGTAATCACCACCAGACCAAGACACAGAACACCACCAGCACCCTATGAGCCTGCTTCGTGCCTCCTCCCAGTTGCTCTGAACATTTGCCATTTCAAGGAAAAGGCATTTTGGTCCAGGTTTCCAAGCTGAAATCATTTAGGCAAATTTCCAAATGTACTAAGTGGACTGAGTCAGGATTCCCAGATGCTTTTCAGACTAGAGTCAGAGCAAGAGCTAATTACAAAGAGTTGGATGCAGCGATGAGGTTATTTGTTTGATCACTGTAACTGTATTGTTTAATGTTTACTTGTTATGGATATATGAAAGAATCCCTTCCTCCTCTTAAACTGTCTCTAATATCAGCCAAGTAGATCTTGTTTTGGTAAACTAAAATGAAACGTTTTTAACTTGTATCTGATTCTTATTTATTCTTATCTGATTCTGAATTCAGAAACTCAAATTATGTCTCCTTACTTTTTATAGTAGCATTGATATAGCATGCAATCAATAGATTCTGGGTTTTTTTAGCCAAGTTATACTTGATTAGATTGATTATTAACCAAGGTCGTATTTTAAAATGAGTATCTTAGGATTGGGCAGAGAACTACGGGGCGAATCTCTATAAGGGTTTCCTAGCAAAGCCAGCCTGATACCTGCCTTTCAGAATCCTGTCCTGCTCTGTCACTTCCTGGCCAGGAGACCTTAGCAAAGTTAGGGACCTTGATTAAAGAGGAGTTCATCCAAATGTATAGGTACTGCCAGTAAAATATGATAATTTCTTGGTTTTTCCAACCCCCTTGTGGCAAATAATAGGGAATTTTGAAAGTCCGATTTGATCAATTTGCTGGGGATCAAATTCAGAGGCTTAGCATGCTAGGATGGTGCTCTGCGACCGAGCTACAGTACAGCCCTAAAAGTCAAATCTGGGATTCTTTATTGAAACTTCTGGACAGAAGTTAATTCTATGACATTAGAAATGGCTCAATACTGCCTGTCTCTAGATAAGCAAAGCAAATCAAAGAAGCCTCTATGGTTAACATTCTCACCATGCCAGTTTAAGCAATGAGGCCAAACAATGTGACCAGCATTTATTTGTCATCCAGAATAATCTTTGAAGATTATCTAAGGATAATAAAAGTAGGATATTGTCAGGAATAAAAGCACCTAAGACTTGCGAAAGGGGGAAAAGGATTACTTGGTGGCTTCTCAGTACAGTCTGGATGTTGTCTAGATATCCTTGGAGCACTGTCTGTCTTTACAGGCCTGGGTCCCTTTGACTTCTTATAGATGAGGGTATTTTATAACTCTGCAGTTTTTCTGTTAAATTTCAGAAAACTGAAAGCAATGCAAATGAACCCTGTCCACAGTGCTGCAGATGAGCCCTGCTCATAATAATGCAAATAGAATTTGTTCAGTTGAGCAATATAAATCTCTGTAAATCAAGTTCTGTTTTGATCCAGTGCTGACATCATACTGGTTCCTTCATGGTGATGAGCTCAGTGAAATCTTTGACATATGTTCACTTCATAACCATAAAGGAAAAGATGCATACATTCATCTGTATTAAATGAAGAATCATATTCATCAAAAGTTATTTGTATTTTATTCTATTCTAGTCATCAAAAGAAAGTGAAAAGAATACTCTTCAGCAGCAAAAATAAATCAACATAGATAAATGTCCAGAAACCTCTTGTTGAGTAATTGTGATAAGTAATAGAATATGCAGTGAATAATTCAAAGTTTGGGGAAAAAGATAAATTATTTAATAATTTTATGTATATTTCTCCAAAAATATTGATAGAAAAAAATTTAACAATTGAAACCTCAAAACATGGACACTGGAATGTTAACAATGGTTGCCTCCAGGTTTAAGATAAAGGATGATTTTCTTCTTTTTGTCTGTTTTATAAAATTTTAAGAATAAACATGTATTTCTTTTGTAATAAAGAAAACAAGTAATAAGTTCATAGACAATAGTTTCAATGCATGTAATTGACAAAAAAAATCTATGTACAAATGCATAACAAACTACAAATCAATAAAAGACAAACAAAATTTATAGCATGTTATTCACTATAAGTGCTTTGCGTGTATTATCTCATTTAATTCTTCTGACCACCTTCTAAGGCATGTACTATTTTCTTCCCACTTACAGATGAGGAAATTGAGATCCAGAGAGGTTGGGTAACTTGCCCATCACCACTGAGTTACTAAAGGATAGATATGGAATTTGACCCTGAAGTCTGATTCTTGAGTCTATCACACTATGCAATACAACTGACAATCTTATGGAAGATGTTAACCTAACTGGCAACCAGGGAGTAAATGAGACAAAGAGCAATGTGACCACTTTTCACCCATAAGAAGGGTAGAAACATTAGAATGTTGATTCAAACAATTTCAAGTGTCAGTGAAGGTGAGAGGTGTAGACTGGCATAACTACTTGGAAGAATAACTTAAAACTATCTTGTAAATTTGAGATTTCTTTGTTTCTACAATCTACAAAATTTACTCTACGCATAAATCTTAGAAAAATATTTATATATGGATGGGTTCCTAAAGACTTTTTTTTAAAGAGAGAGAGAGAGAGAGAGAGAGAGAGAGAGAGAGAGAGAGAGAGAGGGAGAATTTTAATATTTATTTTTTAGTTATTGGCGGACACAACATCTTTGTTTGTATGTGGTGCTGAGGATCGAACCCGGGCCGCACGCATGCCAGGCGAGCGCGCTACCACTTGAGCCACATCTCCAGCCCTCCCAAAGACTTTTTTTGCAGAATTATTTAAGTAGTGAAAAAGTGGAAATAAATGAATATTGAATGAAAGGGAATTAGATAAATGAAATGTGGTGTATTCATATGCTTATTAAAGGGAATGAACTAGACCTATCATCATCAAATGAGTAGATATCACAAACACGATATTTAGTACTTTTAAGAGTCATACTGATATCAAATTACCATTTAAGAAATTTAAACACATACAAGAACAGCTTAAAAATAGATTGAATACACTTCAGTTTAAATACAGGAGTTGACTTCGGAGTCAGAAATAGTCAAAGGGTAGTTTAACTTTATTATTATTATCTAATCCTTTAAAAAAGAAGAAAGAAGGAAGGCTTGGACAATGACAAAACATTATCAAGTGTTTACTTTGGGTTGGAGAAAATAGAGTCTTTGTTATATTATTTTCCATTATCTTTCTCATTCTCTGTATGTGTATGTAGATATAGATATGCATGATACATATTTATTTTTCCATTAGAAATATATATATATGTTTTTTCTTAAATAAAAGTGGGATTTAAAACATAAATTTTAAATTGACCAGGTAAGAGTCATTTTCATAAGCTGAGCCCAGATTACGCCAATTATTAGCTATATTTTTACATGGGTATGACTAAAATGATTCTAGTCCATATTTTATGGCATCTAGTGCAAAAAGCAATGTTAAATATTGTGTATAAGTTGCTTATCAAACAGTAACACAAGACTGTGTCTCTACATAGTCTTGCTTACTCTTTATGTCCTTTTCATCCCCAATTCCTTTATAACGAAGAAAAGTTTGTGTGCATGTTGAACATTTGGCTGTGATCATGTTGAGATGACATAAACTTCCAGAGGTAAGGAGAGAACAATAAAGTAATGGCCATGAACTTTAAGGACACAGTATTTATAAATAGATTCTTTGCCTTCAATACTTAGCTCATGGTGGTGGCAACTGTACGCTTTCCAACCAATGGGAGGGACCTTCCATTTAGGAGTGGCCACACCTTCTCCTAGTTGCTCACAGCTCTGGGAAGACAGGTTGGTTAGAATGGATGAGTTTTTAATATACCACATGAACTCCATCCAGTCTGCCAGTGACTAGGGATGACTCTGGAACATCCTGGGTCAATGAGCTGTCCTTCTATCTCCAAGTACTTTCAGAAAGGCCCCCTTCACATCCTTGTTCCTGAGGCTATAGATGATGGGGTTGAGGAAGGCAGAGACGACATTGTAGAATAGGGCCAGCTTCTTGTCCCTCTCTGGGTCATACCAGGAGCCGGGCCTCATGTACATGATCATGGCTGGCCCATAGAACATGGTGACCACAGTGATGTGGGAAGCGCACGTGGAGAAGCACTTGAGCCTTCCCTGGGTTGAGCGGATTCTTAAGATGGAGGCGAAGATACGGACGTAGGATGCCAGGATGAGGGAGAGAGGTACCAAAAGTAGGATGAAACCCAAGATGAAGTCCAACCGGTCATTGAGGGATGCGTCTGCACAGGCCAACTTCAGGACAGCAGGGACCTCACAGAAGAAGTGGTTGATCTTGTAGGGGCCACAGTAGGGCAGGCGCATGGTGAAGACAGTGTAGATGAGAGCCCCAGTGACACTAATGGACCAACAGACTGTCACCATCTTGATACAGACGAGACGGCTCATGAGGAGGGAATAGTGAAGGGGGAAGCAAATGGCGACATACCTGTCATAGGCCATAATGGCATAGAGGACACACTCAGCAATGCCCAGGACCAAGAAGATGAACATCTGGGCCACACAAGCACCCCAGGATATGGTCCTCCTTGGACGTACCATATTAACTAACATCTGGGGCACAGTGGTGGTGACATAGCTCATGTCCACCAGAGAGAGGATACTGAGAAAGAAGTACATAGGTGTGTGGAGGCGTGAGTCTAGGTAGATCAGGGTAACAATGAGTCCATTGCCCAGGAGGGTGATGAGGTAGAGGAGCAGGAAGAAGATGAACAGGGCCGTTCTGACCTGTGACTCACTGGAGAAGCCCAGGAGGAGGAACTCGGACACTGAGCTGTGGTTTTCCTTGCCAAGGCGCTGCATGGCGATCTGCCTGTTAAGGAGAGATAAGCACGTCCCTGTTCTGTCCCTGGTGTTGGGGGAGCAGGGACAGGGAGGACAGAAGCTGAGCCACACATAGCAGCTTTCCTGGATTTGGTCAAACCTTGTTGAGTTGGATGAAATGGGGAGGGAAGCTAGAGCTGGTGGGGCGGCAACCTTAAGTTTCCAGGGAGCTAAAGCCACAGAGAAGGACTCACAGAGATGATAAAAGACAAGCTGGGAGAACAAACAGAATTTTACTACTGACTTTAGGTTACAGCCAAATACACTTAAAGTACATTAATTTAGAAATTGTGATAATTTGGATATTGACTACCTAGGTTATAGCTGACCTCTCTGAACACATTAAAAAAATCAGGCAAATTAACTCTAGACAAGATTAGTATGGGTATGTTTACCAGCTTAAATGTCTCATGGCATATGCATTTATATATTAATAATCAAGGTCATTGGTTTGGCAATGTTTTGCTCATCTAATAAAAATGATGGTTTACAACGAAAATAAAAACATGCTGGGAAGCAGCGAGGAGAGATCTGCAGCCCTTGAACTGTCTCAAGTCGTCAGTGGCCCTGGTTCCTGACTGCTACTCCCAGTTCCCCTGAGGCCTGTCTGGACTTTGTTTCTTGTACTCAGATATATGTGTGACCTTGGGCAAATCCCTTCACCTCTGAGCCTCAATCTACCCATTTGTTAAACAAAAATGAAACATCTATGACGCAGGGTTATGGCAAAGCAAACCTGAGATTCTGTAGGTCAAGACATTTTGCAAAATATAAAACATGAGGCAAATAAAAGCAGTTAGTGTAAATGAAATGAATCCGGAAATCAGAAGAGTTAAGGTCTACTCCTAGCTTCATCCATGATTTGCTGTGTGATCTTGAGTAACTTAAAATTTCTGAGGTCCTGGAGGACAGGGCTGAAAACATGGTGGTGCAGATCGATTGCCATGGGATGATGGTGGAGGTCTGGAAGATGCAACAGTTGCTTGTGATTGAGTGGGTAAAAGGAGGTGGTGTGAGATGTGTGTTCTGAACTTTAAGGAACATCAGTCATTGGATGGAGGAGAAAAGTGTCCCAGGTAAGGAATGTTTGTGAAGATAAGAGGGGACCGAACACAGTTCAGAGCCTTGGATACTGAGAGGGCTACTTTCAGGGGTTGAGGAATGGTCTCTGGTGTTGAGATAGTGAGGGCTGAGAGTAAGGATGTGCCCCATTCTCCTTTCTACCCATCCACATCCCAGACCTGGACTTTGTTAAGGCCTCCCCCTGGTCTCCTTGTCCACACATCAGAAGAGGCAGTTTCATCTATTATGCCCTTCTCATGCCTTCTTGATCAAATTCAAGGCCCCTCCCAGTCTGGTTCTAACCAGTTCAGTATGATTCTCTAGTAGCTCAGTGAAACTTCAGAGCCACAATGCTAGCCACATGACCACCTGTGGGATCCTAATCTGGACAGTCTGGGGGTCTCCTCCTGGTGGAGTCACAGATCTTCCAAGCTAAATGGCTTTCTCAGCACCTGCCATGTATGCTCACCACACTTTGCTCTGGCTGTCCCTCTGTGGGGAATGCCTCTTCTAATCCCCTTTCCATCCTCAGATCCTGTGGACCTTCAAGGCCCAGATGAGGTTTTCCTCATCCTTACCTGACCAGTCCTTCATGGTTTCTTTTATGTGTGTATTATCTTAGGCTGTGGACAGAAGCCATTTCTCTTTAAGATCTTTCAATAGTATCTAGTACAAGGAAGTTACCTGTTCAGGACTTGGAAAAACCTGGGGTTCACATCTATGTTGATTCTTGGGGAAAGATTTGTAAGAATCCACTTAGGCTAGAGCAGGGGCTGACAGACAGCTTTTGGAGCCTTATTCCAATACTCGAGTTTTCTGCTTTAAGACCAATTTCTGCTCTGCCTTCTACCAAACTAATAAGTAAGTGGCAGGACAGGGACTAGAATCTGGGCCTGAGGTTGCCCAGCCTACCTGAGCTTTAAACACTGCGCCCTACTGCCTCTAGCAAAGGCACATGTAAAGGAACAACTACATCAAGCTCTCTTAGTAGCAAAGCTCCATATTCACATCCACTCTACAATTTCTACTTACCAAGGTTTCCCTGCTCCTTCCCAGCCTCTGAACTTCTGGTAAAGAAGGGAGAGGATGCCTTATCAGGGCTCCCACTAGAGAGACTTAGGACACACTCTGAGTGCAGAGAGGGGTGTGCTGCTGACAGGGACCTGCACAAGTCTGGAAATAGTCATGGAAGAGAGCTGGAGCTGGACCCGTGCCCAGGAAGAGCAGGTTCTTGTTCCTCCTCCCCAGTGAGTGGGCAAGAGAAGGTTAAGGCCCCTTTGTCCATCCTTGGGGGATGTCCAGGGCAGAAACTTCCCTCCATCCCCTCCCTCAGTTATACCTACAAATGACCTGAGTAGCTTCTTTTGCCTGGGCAGCTTCCTTCACCCCTGTAGCAGCAGCAGGCTATTTTCTCTTAGTTCTGTGCTTCTCAGTGGAAAGCAGCCATCTTCCTCTCCCCGGCACAGTGGCTCCATGGGGAAGCTCTGCACCTCTCTTAAGTGTGTTGGGCCTAAAGCAGCCCTGTAGAGAGGGGCTCCTGGTTGGTAGACCCAGGAGCCCTCTTTATATCTGAATGGGATGAAGAGTGGAAATCTAGCCTGTTCTTGTCTGTGCTGGTGAATTCAGCACAGAGCCCCTGGGCTGGATGGAAGAAGATACAGCCAGCAAGTCTAATGCCCCTGACATTTCAGGCTTGGTCTCTGGAGCTGGTGAGCTGGGCATTCTTTGTAAATTTCCATTTGGGAACTTAAATTTCTTCCCACTGAGACCGAGAAGGGAGGGGTCCCTCTGGCCGCATGGCCACATCCCTTTTTGACATGATAATAAGGCAAGTAAGATATGCTTTGTTTCCTTCCCAAACACTTTAACATCTACAGACATCTTAACCAAGGTCACACATCTAATAGAGGTAAAAAAAAAATAAGGCTTGGATATAGATAATATAAAGGCAACTAATAATGTTACTAGTATTCTATAACTACCATTTATTGAAGACCTAGTATCCTTAGGTAACCACCCTAAATCACATACTTCATTGTGGTATAAATATATCTTAATACCTACAATTGAACACCAACTTTTGTTAGATACAGTGGGCACTACACATAATATCATTAATCTTCACAGCAGGTTGGCAGGCCATTTGTTAGATAATGAGGCCCAGAGACTTTAAGAATTAAGTGGCTAGTTCACCCCACATAGTAGATACATTGTACAGCCCAAATGTGAACATGGATCTGTCAGATTTCAAATCATCCTACTACAGCATTTCTGTGACTGAGGCACAGTGCTGGTTTTCAGGGTGTGTGGTCAAGCTGTAAAATGTCCAAAGGCTGGTGTAGGAGCCAGAGGTCAAAGGCCAGGGAAGATGTGCAGCCACCTTCTGACCCACTTTGAGGATACCCTCCCCACTGGAATGCTCTGAGTCTGGAAGTCCAAGAGAGAGTGGCGGTTAACTGGCTTGGCCTCATTAACTGCTGCAGGGTAGGGATCACTAGAAAGAAGCTGCCTCAAGGACGGGAGGTAGGGACCAACTGTGAGAGATGGCTCGATCCAGCAAGTGACAACTAATTAATATATGCATTACTTTACATTAATTTACATTTATTTTGTGGTGAGAACACTAAAAATTGCTCTCAGTGAGATTCAAATATAAAGTGCGTTGTTATTAACTAAAGTCACCAGGTTGTCCAATTGATCTCTTGAGCTTATTCCTCCTATCCACCTGAAATTTGACCAACGCCTCCCCAGTTCTGGGAGCCCAGCTCTTCCTAACCACCCTCTGCTCTCTGCTTCTGTGAGTTGGTCTTTTTTAGATTCCAACATATAAACAAGGTTATGCGGGTGTCTGTCTTTCTGTACCTAGCTTAATTTACCCAACATGATGTCTTCCAGGTTCACACATGTTGCAAATGTCAGGATTTTTTATTTTTGGAGGTTGAATGGTATACTTTTTGTATGTAGACCAGATTTTCTTTTTTTTTTTAAATGGTCGTTTTTAGTTATACATGACAATAGGATTCATTTTGACATAAATATAAAAGCAAGAAATATAATTTGTTCTACTTCAGTCCCCAGTACTTCCCCTTTCCCTCCCCTCCTCCTCTCTTCTGTTTCCTTCCCTCTACTCTACTGATCTTTCTGCTATTATAGTTTTTTTTTTTTTGGTAGAGTTATAAGATGGTGAGATTCACTGCGGTATAATCATGAACATAGGAAAGTTAGGTCAGATTCATTCTATTTTTTCCCTCTCCGATTCCTCCTCCCTTTCCTTCATTCCCCTTTGTCTACTCCACTGATCTCTCTTCTATTCTTTTTTTATACCCTCCTCCCCATTTCTTTTGGATTAGTTTCCATATATGAGATAAACCAACAGCATTCAAGGGTTTCCTTTTTGTCACAGCCTCACCAACATTTATTATCTATTGTCCTTTTGATCATATCCAGAATTCACATTATGAAGGGTGTGATGATGAAGGAGGAGTTCAGGTAGGGTGAAGCCCAATTTGGGTACTGGTGCACTTAAAGCCAATGAGAAATACTTTTACCTTGCTAGAGGTCACCGCTGAGAATTCAGATAAAATGACATCTTTGTGCAGGAACAGGGCCTGAGCCACAGAATGGGAACTGGGGCAGAACTGGATATGTCCCAGTCACTGGAAGGGTCCTAGCAAGACCAAGTCATCTGAGAGGAGAGGATCAGACATTATATGGCTTCCTATATTAGGAGGCCATGAGCCTGGTAGCTGTCTGGTATGGAGCAGGACTTACCAGGGTGTATGTGGTGTATTTTGCACAATATACTCATATACTTTCATATGTTTTCTGTCTTAACTGTTTGCTCCTCCGTGCATCATTTCCTTCTCTAGATCAGGGTTCTTAAACACCAGAAGACACAGAGCCTCTCTTTATCATATGACACAAAAACAAAAAGATAGTTTGGGGGGTTGAACATTGACTTCACCAATTCCTAGCCATATGACCTTGAATAAATCACTTTCCCTCCCTGAACTTCATTTTATTCATATTTAGAACACAAAATAATGCTGTGCATGTTTCAGTGATTAGCACAGGTTCTGCTCTGTAGAGGAGATCAGCCAGCGGTAGATCCTATCCTGCCTAGAAGAGGGCAGCTATTAAGAGTGTGTTCCTTTTCCAGTGGGGAGCCAGGACACATATCACAGGGGCGGGAGCTGGATGCCTGGATCCACAGTGGAAGGCCCTTGTCCTGGATACACAGGTCTCAAGCAAGTGGGAGGAGGCAGTGGCCACTTGATGATCATTTCCTTTCCTCCTAAAAGAGGATGAACCTCTTGAATCTGGCATCCTGGGAATTAATGTCCAAGAGTGGGCTACACACCATGAACTGAAGGGAGTTTAGAAATACGGCCCATGTCAAACGTGCCAGGCAGTGCCAACCGCCCTGTAGTTATTATCTTACTGAATCCTGATCTAGGTTCAAATTCCAGACTGGTTTCTACTGGTAGCTCAGGAAATTCACTTGAACTTTCTAAGCTTTAGCTTCTTAAATGTAAAATTTGGATAATATGAAGTTCACATGATTGGAGAATTAAGTGAGATTAGATAATTAAACATTTGATAGCATGAGTTTAGCATGTACAGAAGAAATGGGAGAACTTATCATCATAGTCACCCTCATCATCATCTTCATCTGTCTGAGGTCACACAGCTAGGAAATGGTCCCAATGGGGCTGGAGCTCACACTTATATCCCACTGAGACTGGTTTCCATTCCAGCATACTTCTCTGCCTCTCAGCTTAATTCTCTTTACCTAATACTTGCAAGGTGTATTAATCTTTTTAGATATAGTTGGATCTAATTTGTGAAATTTCTGTTAATAATTTTTCTACCATGTTCATAGAAATATGGATATATAGTTTTCTTGTAACATATTTTGTTGGTTTTGATGTCAGGATGGTGCTGATCTCACAGAATGAGTTGACTGTGTCCTCTGAAATTTTCTCAAAGAGTTTGTTCAAACTTTGAAATATTTCTTATTTCTTCCTTTGCTTGAATTCATGAGTTAACCTACCTGAGTCTAGTTTTCATTGTTAAAAGTTTTAATGATGAATTCAACTTTAAAAATAGATCTATGACTATTTAGTTTATATAATTTTTCCAATGAACTTCAGTAATTAATGTCTTTCAACAACTCTATCCATTTCATCTAAGTTATTAATGTGTTAAGTTATTCATAATATTCCATTATTATTCTTTTAATATCTATAGAATCTATAATGATATTCTCATTTCTGATACTGGAACTTTGTATCTTCTACCTTTTTTTCCTAGTATTGTCAGTATTATTTATGTTCTCAAAATAAAAACATAGGTTTCTTGTTTGATTTTTCTCTATTGTTTTTGTCAGTACCATTTAATTGATTTCCTAGTATTTATTATTTTCTTTTTTCTTCTTACTTTGAATTTAACTTGTTCTTTGTTATCTAGTTCTTGAGGTAGTAACAGAAACCATTAATATGAGATTTTTCTTCTTTTTTAATATAGGCATTTTGGTTCCACAATTTTTTAACTGTTTTCATTTTCTTTGGTTCCAAATATTTTCTAATATTTTTATTTGATTCATAGATTTTTTTTAGAAGTATGTTTTTAGTTCCAAATAGTTGGTAATTTTTTTAGATATATTTATGTCAAGGTCTTTTAGTTTTTGAATATCTAAAAAATTAATTGTTTACTTCAATTTTGAAAGACATTTCCTCTGGGTAAAAGATTCTAGTTTGACAGATATTTTTCTTCCTTCAGAACTTTAGAGACTCTGCTTCATGGTCTTTTGACAAAATTCTGTTATTGCTGATGAGACATTGGCTGTCCTTGATCCTCTGAGTGTAATACATCTTTTTTCTGGCCTTTTAAAGATGATCACAGGTTTTAAGCAATTTGACTATGATATGTCTTGTTATAATTTCATATGTATTTTTTCATTGAGCCTTAATTGGATCTGTGGGATTATAGTTTTACTCACATTTGGAACACTTTGAGCCATCATTTTTTCAAATACTTTCCTGTTTTCCCTCTATTCCTCTTTGAAGGCTAATTATGTAACATGTGTTGGGCCAGTTGAAGCTGTGCCACAGCTCACTGATGCTTGGTTCCTTTATAAAGTCGTTTATCTTCCTGGGTTTCATTTTGGTATTTTTGTTGTCACATAACCATATTAGTCTTTTCTCCTGCAGTTTCTAATCTAGAGTTAATCTTGGGCATTTCTCATCTAACACATTGGAGTTGTCCTCTGTGTAGAGTTTTACAATTGCTTATGTGTCTTAGACTTGTATTCAGTCTTTCCAGTCTTCTTAAACATACGGGATATAGATATGATAACTCTTTAACATCCCTGCATACTTTTTCTATTATCTATATTCTTTTAAAAGTCAATTTTAACCAGTGATCTTTCTCCTTGTCATGGGTTGTAACATCTTGCTTCATCGTGTTCCTCGTAATCTTTCATTGTTGGTCAGATGTTTGAATCTTGTGGACTCAGCTCTAATGAGTATTTTTGGATTCTTACTAAATATACTTGAGTATTTTTTTCTGGAATGCAATCCAATTACTTGTAAATATTTTGACCCTTTCGAGTTTTACTTTGGGTTTTCTTAGGTGAGACGAGAACTGCATTTGGTTATCCCTGGCTTTGTGTGAATTCTGAGAAATGTTCTCTCTAAGCCTTGGCCTTGTATTTCCCCCTGTACACACTTGTTTTCTTCCTCCTCCATCCTCTGGTTGTTTCCAAACACATGTGCCAATCAGTACTCAGCTGAAGTCTGGAGTCGACTCCAGCCACCTCGACCTCCCCACTCTATCTCCTCAACACAGGGGACCTCTGGCCTCCTCTGTGTCCTCCATCCCCACACCACGGCTTGCAATTCTTTTGCTGTTACCTGGAAAAATCCTAGGGCTCAACTCGATGGTTTTTCCTTCTCTCATAGATCCATATCACTTGCTACCTCACATCCCATGTCTTGGAGGACATTATTTCACAAATTTTGTACAAGTTATTATAGGAAGAAGAGTAATTCCAGTTCCTCTAACTTCACCCTGGTGGGGAACAAATTCTGAAACTGGCATCTTTATATTTTATAACTCTAACTCAATCAGGTTTATGTATAGAAGGACATTTTCATTACTCTTTCATTACTATTTTCATCTTTTAAAAATTACTTAAAATAATCAACAAGCCAGTAGTGCTTAAACATCCAACTGCCTCATAAATTCCATTTGCACATAAATGAACAGATTTTTATCTATTATTTATTCATGTGACCCAATACCCAAATAAGTTTAACACATTATGATTAACTGACATAACACATAAGTCTTCTATAATTTTAGATTGTTCTTTCTTTTTAAAAAATATTTTTTAGTTGTAGTTGGACACAATACCTTTATTTAACTTATTTATTTGTATGTGGTGCTGAGGATCGAACCCAGGGCCTTGCATGTGCTAGGCAAGGGCTCTACCTCTGAGCCCCAGCCCCAGCCCCTTAGATTGTTCTTTCATCACCTGTAATTTGTTAATTGAAAAAAATACATGTCCTGTGGAGTTCCCCACATGCTAGGTGATTCTGACTGTATAATGGTCGAATCTTGTTGAACATGCCCTTCTACTAGCCTTCTTATTTGTTGTAACTTTATTTGATTTTGACTTTTGTTGAAAAAAGAAAAAAGCTCTTTTTTGACCTTCAAGACTTGGCTCAGAAGTCTAGGAAAACTGTCTGGGTCATCAGATTGGACAATAGTCCTGTCTATTCTGACAATACCATGAGTATGTAATAACAAATTCCTCCTTAAATGGAAATTTTTGACAATTGCAAAAAAAAAAAATCTTGCTACATTGCCATGATGTCCAATTTGGCAGTATATCATTTGTAATAGGGAAGAAATGAGATAAAAACTACATATCCAAAAATAGGTGAATGAGTATTTGAAAATGATAGTTACAAAGTATATGTAAGTAGATGGTAAATTAATTATCATATAATATTACATCTTTCAAAATGCAGAATATTTAATCCATTAGAATTTGACTGCAAAAATAAACAGAAAAACCAACTAACAGTGATTTAGATAAACACGTGTTTGTTTTGTTTTTGTTTTTTTCACATAGTAAGAAGTCTTGAGTACACCATTGTGATTCTTTGAGCCTTTTTCCTCATGGACTCAAGAAGGTGTGCCAAACTCCAGACATTGTATCTGTATTCATGGTGAAAGAAAGAAGGCTTGAAGGATGGTATTATATCACACTTAGTATCTCTCTTTTGTTAGGAAGTTAAGAATTTTTCACAAAAACTCCTTGATATAATTCCCTACATCTCACTAGACAGGACTAGGTTCTATATCTTCCCTTGACATGAAGGATTCTGGGAAAAGGGAAACAGAGCTGTCCTTTGAGCTTGGAGAGTTCACATTGTATTGATTGTTCCAAAAAATGTTGTCAGAAGGAACATGTTGTATCACCAAAGAAGGCATAAATGGTTAGTCAACCTACTAGTATCTGTCACAATAAAATCAAATGTAAAATATGATATCAACCAAATAAGAAAAAATCCACTATTGTTTAGTCATAGAAAAAAATCAGAGAGGAACATTAAGAAATCATATGAGGGCTGGGGATGTGGCTCAAGTGGTAGCACGCTCACCTGGCATGCGCGGGGCACTGGGTTCCATCCTCAGCACCATATAAAAATAAAATAAAGATGTTGTGTCCACCGAAAACTAAAAAATAAATATTAAAAAACTCTCTCTCTCTTTAAAAAAATAAATCATAATGGAAATTTGCTGTATGTAGAACTAAAGGGTAATGTTTCCACCTTACTGTGTTCCACTTCTGTAACTCAGGAATAGGGACATATTGAGTAGGGATTATCCCAGGCATAAAGGAGTTCACAGTGGAAAACCTCTCCACTGAGGTTCAGGATTGTCTATTTCCTGCTTGGTCTTTCCACTTGCAGCTCAGGTGGAGACCTCAGGAGCAACTGGGATTCCTGGAAAGACTAGAATCTGGCTTAGGGACTTCATTCTGCAGGTGACCCAGCCATCAGAAAAGCTTAGGGCAGACTCTCCCTCCAGGCTAGAGATTGGATGGTCCTGGCTCATCATCCCACCCCCAAGCAGAGTGCAGTATAGGCACTGTGTACTCCGTCAGACCTAGATGGGATCTCAGCTACCTGGAACAGCTGTTTGACCTGGGATAGTTATTTTACCTCTCTGATCCTCAGTATCCTCCGCCTGGCTTGTGCTGGATCATGACACTGGGTGGAGTATTGGTTAGGAGCACAGCTTTGGTCAAACAAAACTGTTCGCAATCCCAGCTCCACACAGAACACTTAATGTCCAAGTTTTCATTTTTATGTCTGCAAAATGGAGATAATGATACTGCAAAATTTAAGATATATCAGCTATCTGGCCCATAGTGATTATACAAAAAATTGCAAATATTGGGGCTGGGGCTGTAGCTCAGTGGCATAGCGCTTGCCTAGCCTGTGTGAGGCCCTGGGTTTGATCCTTAGCACTGCATAAAAATAAATAAATAAATGAAATATTTTTAGAAAAATTTCAAGTATGATTATGATATAAGGAACACAGTTCCAATTTATAGAGGAAGCAGAAGTTCTGGGAATCCACGTGACTTGTCCTGGTTAGAGTGACCAAGTCTAACTACAGATCCCTGGCTCCTGTGCTGCAGCAGCTGCTTCCCCGGAGGTTGTTCTTGGGAGCCATTAGCTGCTGAGCAGAAGGGCGTGATGATCCCTGTGGCTGTGGGTGGAAGTGTCTGCTGGGGCTGCCATTTGGCATTGGGGATGTTGGGTGGAAACAAGGATCCAGCTTGGGAATTATGTGCAGGATTAGGAAAAGAGGAGAGAAGGAGACCCAGACAACCCCACATGCCCTCCTAGACATAGGTGAGAGCAGATAAGGGCTACTGTATTGTAATGCAGACTGGAGAGGCCGGAGGAGAGGTGTTGGGGTGGGAGGGTGGAGGTCAGAGCATGGGGAGCAGGGTACTTTAGAGAATTCATCACTGATTTTAGCACACACCAAAGTAAGTGTGTGCTCTTATTTCAGTACAAGAAAGGGTTTTTCTGAAGGGCAGAGCTACAGTCTCCTAAGCGTCCTTGACCACGGCAGAGAGCCCTGTACCTGGAGGTAGGTGAATAGTATTGGAGCATCTTTTGCAGGTGAGGCTGCATAGATGCCCTTTTAGGGGCTGACTTTTCAAGATTGTCACTATCCCCAAAGTTTAGCACATCTCTGAAGTTGTTCAGAGCAGATCTGTGGGGTGGCATTGAGGATGGAGGGAGGTGAGTGCAACCCAGAGCAGATGAGAGAAAAAGCCAGAACTTGCTGGCTCTAGACTCGTGCCCAGGTCTTGCCACCTCAGACCAGACCCTTCCCAGATACAGAGGCTGTGGGGAGCACCAGAACTGCCTTTCTCAGCTGGGGAGAAGTACTAAGGTTGAGGCACTGGGGCTGCATCTAACTCTGAGGACAGCTTCTGCCTGCAATGCTCAGGGAGGCTGCAGGTTTCAAGCAGCCAGGAAAGATATGCTCCTGCAGGAGGTTGTGTGGAGGTGGCAGCCACTGAGCCAGCTGCTAGGGCCCTGGAAGTTCACCGCTTGCTCCCTGGGATCAGATTCCTACCCCCGGATTCTTCCAGCTTCCATCCCTTTCTAGATAAGAGGCTCTTTCCTGACTTTGTGGTCCTTTGTGTCTCCTCGTCTGTCCTTCTGCTCATTGACTTGGCCTCTGTGTCTCTATTCTGCCCAGCCCGGGGCTCTGGCCTGACCGTGGTCCATCCTTGCTGCTCTCAGGTGAGGGTCTTCCCCTCTCTCCCCACTCTGTCTTTTGTCTCCCAGATTCTCCTGATGGTGCCGGGCTGCCACCAGGTCTTCTCTCTGGTATTGCAGGTGTCAGAACTTAAAGAAGGCTGCCCCCACTCACCCTCATACCCCTGAGCCAGCCCTCTCTCCTCTTCCCAGATGACACTGTGGACTCCCTGGGAATATGGATGTGACTGGAGAGGACTGTGGGGAAGGCCAGCCCTGGCCCACCTGCCTGGCTTCCCATTAGAATGCCTCTTCCCTCCGTGCAGCTGGCTGAGAAGGAGACGATGGTGTGGAGGGCAGGGGGAAGAAGTGGACGCACAGGCTGGGGTAGGGCAGGCAGCCCCAGCAGCCTTCAGAACAAGCCTGGCGTCCTTCCCTTCCTGCATCTGCTGGGCCTGTCCCAGCTTTACTCATTCTGCTGTGGGGCCACAATTTCTGCTCCTCTTGTCCTTTTTCATTTGCATTCTACTTCTGGAGGAAGCTTCTACTCTGGAGGAGGCAGGGATGAGCCAGTAAGTGAGTGGGTAAGTGGTGAGATAGGGAGGGCACCCTGTTTTCAGGGTCAGCCAACCACACTCTTTCCATTGACAGTTGTGACCCTGGGCAAGGCATGACACCTCTTTCCTCATCTGTAAAATGTGCATAGTAAAAATGCCTACCTCACAGGACTCCTGTTCATCTTGTAGGCATGTTGCTACAGCTTTCCCTGTTTCCTAGGGCAGCAGTTTGTGCTGACTGGGGAGGGGGGGGTGTCCACATTCATTGTTAAATCTTCCAACTATTACACCAGTTATGGGGATAAAGTAAAATAATTCATGTAAAGCACATGGATGTTATCGTGCCTGGCACATAGAAAACTGTTATTATTAGAATTATTATTATTTATTGCCTGGGACAGGAGTTGAGAGAGAGAGGAGAAAGATCCATGATATTTAGTACCAGCTATCCCAACCCATTCATGGACTTATGGCATGATTTCTTCTGAGGGTCTGGTGACCTTCTGCATAAATGAATTTTTTTTCTTGAACTCTGAGGAACAGGAAGGAAAATTAAAAAGAGAAAGAAAATATAAACATTCCTTTTTCTTTTGTCCTGGCTTCCCAGAACCTCCCAGTATGCAGATCATTCAGTAAGCATTTACTGGTGTCATGATGTGCCTGGCTCTGTATTCAGTAAGGACATGCAGTGGAGCCAAGCAGCTCAGTGGGCACGTGTCCATCCTGTAGAATTTTCAGGTGAACCGAGGCTGGCCTTTGGCTAGGACAGAGCCCAAAGAAACAAACCACATGGCAGGGTGGAGGCAGCTGTCAACCAGGAGGTCTGGGTCCTCATCTCAACTCTTTCCCAAACCCCCATCATGCCAAAAGAAATGGGTCTCTAACTGCAGATCAGTGTCCATGTCTCCTCTCTGAAGATGGCTTCCAGGACTAGTGGGAGGCTTTGCAGGCCAGCCCTGTACTTGCTGAAGATCTCTCTAAAGGGCAGAGCCCACCAACCTGCCTGGGAACCTGGAGACCAAAACCAAGTCTGGCTTGAAGGAATGCCGGGGTGCTGTTCTAACTCTCTTAGCCTTTCACCAGCAGATTCATGAAGGAGCAGCCCCACTAGATTTTTGTTTTAGAAAGAGCATTCTGAAGGCTAGTGCAGAGA
The DNA here is from genome assembly GCF_047511675.1 of Marmota flaviventris. NCBI lineage: Eukaryota > Metazoa > Chordata > Mammalia > Rodentia > Sciuridae > Marmota > Marmota flaviventris. Next base: position 32,936,821 of record NC_092507.1, on the reverse strand, counting down.
ACAGGCTGGGCAGAGGTTCAGTGGAAGGACTGAGATAAGAGTCCATGAGAGAGAGAGGCGCTAAGTGTCTAAGCTGACATTGGCAGTAGGATAGTGGAGGGACAGGTGGGTGGAGGATGCATTCTGAAGGTGGCAGCAATGGACCCTGAGGACAGATAGGATGTAGGGGATGAGATAAGAGTTGAGGGGTCTTCCCAAGTTCCTGACTGGTTTGATTGGATTGATCTCACAGATGCCATCAATTACTATATGTGTGTGTGTGTGTGTGTGTGAGAATGTGCATGTGCACACACATGTGCTTATTTATATGTATGTATACATATATGTAAACTAAATTCAGTACAAGCTTCTATGTGCTCATGATTTGTCTTTTTGACCTAATAATCCAGGACTAAAAGACATTCTGTAAATTGAGGGCTCTGATTGGTTGAGTTCTAGTGAGCTCTGGTTTTGCTGGAAAACCCTACTGCTATTGAAGAATGAGTAAGATTCTGTTTCTCCCATACATTCCCTCTCTGAGCTTCAGTTTCCCTATCTGTGATATGGTGATGATGATCCCTACCTTATATTTCTCACAGTCGCAATGTAGCTCAGAAAGAATGAATTTCAAGCATGCTGAATTATATATTTTTGGTTCAAAGGCACAAAGTCCAGGCTCATCATGGTAGGTAATAATGTTGCTACTTGTTCTTCCTCACATGGGGTATCTGCTTTCTATGCTTTAGAGTTGGGCAGTTTTTCTCCCAAGTAGTCTGCATACTTTTGGGAGAGTCAAGGAGGGGTGGGGACCCAGGGAGCCTGTTTCTGACTCAAACTCCTGATCGTGGAACAGGGTCACTTTGCTGGTTTAGAGATAGCAGTCCCATTTTGACCATTGTCAAAATGTCCCCACAGTTCAACCAGGTTAGACCCTCCCAAACACCAGTCCCTCAAAGAAAATCCTACTCACTGGCTTTGTGTGAAAAATGAGAAATGGCAGCACATGTTCCCACTCTAAGCTTCAAGGTAGAAAATTCTGACATCCTTGGGATGTTTCTTCATAGGAAGAATGTGGCTCGCAAAGATGTGTTTTTCCTTTTTTACTGCTGAGACCTAGAGAAATCCACTAATAGCCCAAGTCTCATAGCAGTATAGTCAGGGCCAAGATTCAAGAAGAACCAGCTGCCTCCACCCTGCCATGTGGTTTGTCTCTTTAAGACACCTAGCCCAGGTACTACTATCTTTTGTGAAGGTAGAGAAGCTAAGGCCAGCCTACAGAGACAATGTAGATTATAAAGGCTTTTTGGTGAAAAATAAGATTTAATTAAAAACAATTGTCTTCCTGCTACCTGGCAGCTATTGGATAAGATCTGTGAAGGTCCCATAAAGATCCTTAGCACATAAGAGGTTTAGACTGTGTGCAATTCTGTTAGCCAAAGTGAAGAAACCACCTAAGGTATTGAATGTAGGCACAAGGTTCTTATGAAGCCTCTCACTCCAATGCTTCAGAGAAGAAGCTGATTAGAGAACAAGTAGGCTGGAGATCAGATCAATTAGTGCCAGGGAAAGGAGTAACCCCCAACACCATCAAGATTGCTCCATTCCCCAAGTATCAGCAATGCAAATGGCATCTCTTTGGAGAAGTGTCCTTCCATGTTCCCGTGAAGAAACTGACTCAAGCTCAGACAGAGCTAAGAGGGAGTAAGAAGCTGAAAGAGTGGAGGGGACACTGGCTTCTGTAGGTAGGAGAAACAGAGGTAGGCACTGGTGGAGGGTTAATTGACTGCAGGCATCCAGGATGGGGGAGTGACTTCTCAGGACGTTTGCTTGTGTACCTTGGATCTGAATCCCAGTCTTATGTAAGAAGAATCACTCAGAAATGCAGGTAGCATTAACCATGCATCAACTACATGCTAAACTTTCTGTGATGATTTTTGTGCCAAATATTATTCAATTTTTGCAGGAAACCTGTGACAAAGAGATATTTGTTCTAATTTTGTACTTGTTCAAAGCAGTATCAAAGGATTGGGGGAGGGAAGGGTAAATGACTTGTTCAAGGTCATTTAGCAAATTATACAGCCAGGATTGGGAAATCAATGTTTTTTCTAATACACTGCAGCCTGAAATGGGGTGAGTGGATAGTCAGAGATTCATCTTGCCTAATGAAAGACTAAGGGTAAAATTAAATTGGAAAATTAATTTATATATTTGCAATAAGTAAATGGATTCTCTTCCGGTTTCAGGCATTTGAAGTTTGCCAACTTGCATGGGGTCTGCACACCAATGGTAAGCTCTAAATACCTAGGTGTATGAAAGAGAACTGGATTTAAGGGGAATTAGTGATCAGCTTGCCCAATGCTTTCATCTCAGAGCAGAAGAAACTGAGGCTGAGATGGGAAACTACTAGTGGATTTGAGACCCAGCTAACCCCAGATAAGAAGCTCTCCTTTTCATAAATCTTCTGGGAGTGGTGAAAAAAGATAAAAGCAGGTAATGTGGGTTGTCTCTTTGCCCAGGGAGAGCTTAGAGATTATGGTGTTCCATCAGAATTTGACACCAGCCACTACCTAACCCCTTAAGTAACCCCAGCTCTTAGTGTATATCTTGACAAGTCTACTGTCTAAATTGGTGCCTCTCTTTTTCATTGAGAGGTAAAAGACAATGCAAAAGCTCAACCAGTCCTTTGTGAGTGAATTCATTCTTCTGGGCTTCTCCCTGGATCCCAGAACCACACCCCTGCTCTTTTCCATCTTTCTGATGATCTACCTGTTGATTATTCTGGGCAACGGCTTGATTACCATCCTCATCTGCCTGGATTCCCACCTTCACACTCCCATGTACTTCTTTATTGGCATTCTTTCCATGTTGGACCTGGGCTATACCACCACGACTGTGCCCCAGATGTTGGTACATCTGGCCAGCCAGGAGAAGACCATCTCTTTTTCTAGCTGTGTGGCTCAGATGTACATTTTCTTGGTGTTAGGTGTCACTGAGTCCTGGCTCTTTGCCATGATGTCTATTGACAGGTATGTGGCCATCTGCCATCCACTCCGGTACAAGGTCATCATGAGCCCATGGCTATGTGGGGTAATGGTCATTTTCTGTGGACTCTGGGGTGTCATCTCTGCTCTTATCTACACTGTCTTTGCCATGCGCCTGCCCTACTGTGGCCCCAACAAGATTAACCACTTCTTCTGTGAAGTTCCTGCAGTCTTAAAGCTGGCTTGCGCAGATACCTCACTCAATGACCGAGTGGACTTCATCCTTGGTTTTAGTGTCATACTGATCCCACTGTCCCTTATCCTTATCATTTATGTCAACATCTTCTTCGCCATCCTGAAGATCCGTTCAGCACAGGGGAGGCTGAAGGCCTTCTCCACTTGTGCTTCTCATATCACTGTGGTCACCATGTTCTGTGTACCAGCCATGGTCATGTACATGAAGCCTGGCTCTAAGGCCTCCCCAGAAGAGGACAAGAAGCTGGCTCTGTTCTACAATGTCATCTCTGCTTTTCTCAACCCCATCATCTATAGCCTCCGGAATAAGGACGTGAAGAGGGCTTTCCTCAAGGTGACAGGCTGGGCAAGGTCACAGAATGAGTTTGCCTAAAAGGACAGAGAAACAATACTCAAAAGTGCATGCTGGCCATGGCTCTAAACATTGGCCGCACCAGTGCTCACTCCCCTTCAGCCTCTAATCACAACTCTGTGCAGGTCCTTGGAGACCACCCACTATTTGGCTGATATAACAGGATACTGTGAAATGTCTTCCAGGCACATCATATCTTTTGTCTCCTTTTGTTCCACAGTATTGGTGTTCAGCAAAGGAGAGATAACGGAGCAATTGAAGTCTTTGAGATGAAGGGAAAGAGTTTGGGGGTATACCCCATTACTGAATCATGAGGAAGTTTCCCTATCCTCTGGAAACCATAGTCATGGTATTAGGTGAGCTGAATACAGGGGCAGGAGTGCTGTCTTAGAAGATTCCTGGCCCTAGAGGAGAAGTGAGTTTCAGATATGCTGGGTGGAGACAAGTTGGGCTGACTTGAGGCCAGTTGCAATCTGACCCCCCTGACCTTCTCAGATTCATCTCAGATTGGTCTGTCTTCCTCCTTTCACTTCACATGAATTGGTCTTCTGTCATTGCCTTTTCTGTATCAAACCTTCCACTTACCCTACACTCTCTCCTTACCCTAAACCCTACCCTCCCTCCATGCCACCCCAAAGGACTGTTAATTCCTATTCATCCATCAGGTCTTGGCTTAAACTGAAGTTTCTAAAAGAACACTTTTCTTGCGTCCAAAAGAGTTGAGAGTGAGTTCACCTTCAAAGCATCCTGTACCTCCTCTCACATAATAATAAAGGTGTGTGGCTCAACTTCTTAGTTCTCTACTAGATACCAAGGCAGGAACCCTGACAGCCTGATTTACTGCTGTTTGCTCAGAACATAGCACCCCTGCTTCCCACAAACTGGTCTTCAACAAATAGGTTGTGGGTGAGGGAATGAACACCACACTTTGACCTGATTTCTAGATTATTAATTTTCTATTCAATTGTATCTAGTCTGTCATTAAAAACAGTAATAATCAACTCGTATATTGTTGGTGAGACTGCAGGTGCAATAACTCTGGAAGGCAGTGAGGAGATTCCTCAAAAAACCAGGTGAAGTAAGCCAATCCCAAAAAACCAAAGGCCGAATGTTTTGATATGAAGATGCTAACTCATAAGGGCAAGGGGGTAGGAATGATGGTGGAATCAGTTAGACATCATCATGATATAATGATGTGAAAGAGCTTTGGAAGCCCCATGTGGTGCCTGGAATCCTAGTGCTCAGGAAGTTCAGGCAAAGGATCACAAGTTCAAAGCCAGCCTCAGCAACGGTGAGGCTCTAAGCAACTCAGTGAGACCCTGTCTCTAAATACAAAATATGGCTGGGGATGTGGTTCAGTGGTTGAGTGCCCCTGAGTTCAAACCCTGGTACACCCCCGCCCCCACTAAAAGAATAAAGAGCTTTGGAAAATGTGGCAAGTTAAATAACTGGGCCACTGGCTTCTTCCACTTTCCCAATTCTTGCTTCAGGTCTGTTCTCCCAGACCACAGGCTCCTACCTCTGTCCTACACTTTCATTGATATTTAAACATTGAACGTACACATTATCTCAAGAAGGGGTCTAATATCACAGCCCCATTTCTTCTCTTGGTTGTCTCCCATGCTCACTCTTAGACCAAGGCACTGGGACCACTGCCTCTTGGTGAGACCCACTCACTGGCCAAAGTGCAGGGGCATGCTGGGGTGATGTGGGCCCTCATGTGTGGCATAACTGCTGGAGCAGCTCTGGCATGAGATCACTTGCTCACCATGACTGTGGCAAGCTGAGAAGCCAGGTGTTTGAAATGATGACAAGGAAGTGCCCTCAAATTTCCCCACCTCGACCCCAGCTTCCTCCTCCCTCTGTTCCTCCAACAGCTCCTCCTCCAACCCACCTTCCTCCCCTGACTACTCTGTCTTTCTTCCCTCTGTCTACTGTCCAGTGCAACGCCTCCCTCTCTGTCTTCTGCGCTACCTGGTTCCCTCCTCTAGCTAGTGGTGCCAGTTCCTACTACCCCACCTCAAATATCTCCATGCCCAGCTCCTCCTCCCTTCCTTCTGGACCACCCACTCGCCAGCCTGTTCTTGCTCCCCTTTCCTGCTACTCCTCCATCATGGTCCCTACTCCTCCTCCCAGACCCTCCTTCTAGTGCCCTGTTCTCTCTTTTTTTTTTTCCGCTTCTTTTTTTTTAATTGATTTTATTTTTTTAAATACACAACAGCGGAATGCATTACAATTCTTATTACACATATAAAGCACAATTTTTCATATCTTTGCATAAAGTATGTTCATGCCAATTCAAGTCTTATACATGTACTTGTTTGTTTTGCATTACAATTCTTATTACACATATATACCACAATTTTTTATATCTGTCTGTATATAAAGTAGGTTGACGCCCAATTCGACTCTTCACATATGTACTTTAGATAATGATGTCCATCACATTCCACCATTCTTGCTATCCCCTCCCTTCTCCCTTTCCTTCCCTCCCTGCTGTTCTTTTGTCTCCCAAAACCAGACTGAGTCATTGATGACTCTCATTCTGGGATGGTGTCCCTCCTCCCCATGCAGTTCAGAATGGCCAGGATCTGAATGTCCAGCAGCCTGACCTGGGGAACCCAAGAAATACAGGGCAAGGGCAAGCCAAGCTTCAGCCTGGAACATCTCTCTGGTGAGTTCCAAGACCCCTGGCTCAGCCAGCTTAGAGTCTAGGCAGCCTTTGTAGCCAGCACCCTCACCCCTCACCCACCCCCACTGCATTGTCATCTGGGTCATGGACCTCTGCAGGGTGTGCAAAGTTCTGGTTAGACTTTATATGAACAAAAACCTGGCTCCTGTACCTTAAGGTGCTGTATGTCCCTGAGGAGAGGGTGAAAGGCATGAGGGATGCAATCCCCCATCCTCCTGATAGAGCTCACATGGAAATGCCAGAGAAGGGGGAAATCTAACTAGGGAAGTCAGAAGGGTCCTTAAAGACACAGGAGCCAGTGATCTTGGAATCGATCTTGAAGCTGTCATAAGCCAGAATCTGCAGCAGTAACTAAAGAGATACTATGCAAATGAAAAGAAGTTTGCTGCCACCACAGCACCAAATGCTGCACATAGCTTCTGGAGATGTAATAGCTTATGCCCATCAAGTTAGATCCTTCCTTGACTACTCCGTGTGCCGAGAGGGCCTTGCCTTTGTACGACTGCAGCAGCCAATGCAGATCACTGCAGAAGGGAGGAGCACAAAAAAGAGTCTTCCAAAAGCATGACTCGTGTGATCAGAGTTTCATTTTATTCTGGAAACTCAGTGTCTGGGTAACCAGAAATGTCCTTGTGTCCAATAAGTGCTAGAAGAAAGAAGAAAATGTGAAAATAATTTTTTCTTCTTAAAAAAATATACAGTTCTTAGGGCTGGGGTGTGACTTAGTTGTTAAGTGCCCTGGGATCAATTCCCAGTATCAAAAACAAAATTAAAAGGCATGGGGAAGGGAGCAGCTGAGGAAACAATGAAGGAAACAGAAGAAAACATTCTTTTAAAAATAACTGAGGCTATAATTAAGAATGAAGAGAAATGATCCTGAAAGAACTCTAATTCAGATAGTTTATTGCATCTACAGAAGACTAAAATGATGTAAGACAGAACAATTAGAGAATAATTCATGGGAGATAAAATGAAATAAGTTAGATATTCAATAAAATGATTAGAAAAAAAATTAAATGTTTCTCCCAAAGTAGGACCAAAATATGAACTTAGTAGATGTTCATCCTCTGAAAAATTCCAGAATCAGAACAAAGAAAGTGGCAGAGAGGTTAGGTTATCAAGTGGAATTCTCCAACAGGAAAGAAATTGAATCCTTCTAAACATCCTAGTGAAAGAGGGAACACAGGCCCACACCAAGGTATGTCATCGTGAAGTTTAAGATCTTCAGGAAGAAAACCAAATCTTCCAGAGAGAAGAACAAGAATGAGACACACCAGATTCCTCATCAGCAACACAGGAAGCATCAGCACAAAGACCCAGAACCTTCAACGTTTTAAGGAGAAAATTTTAGCAACCAAATTGAGGCAATTTCAGAAATGTGTGGAGATAAAAAGTCTACCTCTCATATTCTTTTTCTTAGGAAGATACTAGAAAATGATGCACAATGAAAAGAGGCGTAAGCTAAGAAAAGAAACTATGGGATCTGGAAAGTCACTGAGCCAACTCAGGACTAGAAGAGATGAGGTTACTTATTCCATGACAGACCAGAGCTGCAGCAGGAAAATTATAAGATAGATAAAATGGCAAAGCATGTGGACAAAGCCAAGGACACTGAAGGAAAATTAGGCAAGAGAAAAAATGTGTAGGTGATCATTAAGCCAAGGGACAACCCACATAGGAAATCTGATCACAATGTATCTTCCTTGACAGCATTTGATTATGATGTCATTCTTTGGAAGGACTGGGAAAAGGGAGGTATAGGTTAGATCTTTACCTATTATTTTTTTTTAAAAAAAAAGGCAATTTGGACTCCAAGTCTGATTTTTTTTTTATATTTATTTGTTTTAATTTGTTTCACTGTCGGAGTCCATCTCCAACAGGGGGTCTCAGGAGAGAACGGATGGTGAGGAGTCCGCAAAAGGGGGTGGAGAAACAACACAGACACAAAAGTGAATGTGCTGAATCCCAATCTTTACTTGTGAAGTTAATCATATATACTTTTCTTTTTGGCAGGCTCACAGTATTTTGTGGTTACAAAACAGGAATCATTATTCAAAGAAACAAAATATTATGTAGCTACAATTAGATAAGAAGAATGTATCTTGGCTTATGCACAAACAAGCATTTTTACTTTCAGTTCGCGTTTTGCTTTGAGCTGTTTCTGCTTAGTTAGCTTTTAATAATAGTCAGAAATGTCCTTAGACTATTGGCCTATACCTTGACTATTCTTTTTTGACTTACTGACTAGAATCGGCGCTACAGTTATGGCAAGTGGTTAACTTGAAAAGAGAGGCTACTAATTTTAATCAAACAAGAGCAAGAGCACCAAACTATTGTGCACAGGAACAAGAACAAGTTGCCCAGTACTAAGCACTAATCTGTCTTCTTAACATTAATTCTTCTTCTCTAGATTTTAATTTAATTTCTCAAAAACTTCCTTGACTGTTTTTCCTACAGGGGGTTTTTCATTAAACATTAACAATTTACGTTCCACAGCTGAATCATTGCATTTAGAGCAAACAGGTTTATTCTTTAGAAGTAGTTGCATTAATTGGGAAAGTCATGTTTTTTCCTTCATACTTAATGGTCATATGAGAAATCTCAATTATACTTATTTAAAGGAATACCAAAACAAACCAGCCCATTCCCAGAAACATACTGCGCTCCTCCAGAGGATGGACGCCTTGCGCCATCCACCTCAGTAGGGCCTTGCCATTGCCTGAGTCAGGGGAGGCGCGCAGCATTTCACTTTGTTGTACATGACAACAGAATGCATTTCAATTCATCATATACAAATTGAGTGCAACATTTCAATTCTCTAGTTGTACACTGTGTAGAGATACACCATTCATGCAATCATACATATTCCTAGGGTAATGATGTCCATCTCATTCCACCATCTTTTATATCCTCATAACCCCTCCCCACCCACCCTTTTGCCCATCCAAAGATCCTCCATTCTGCCCCCACCCATCATAGATCAGCATCCATTAATCAGAGAAAACATTCGGCCTTTAGTTTTTGGGGATTGGCTTATTTCACTTAGCGTAATATTCTCCAACTCCATCCATTTACCTGCAAATGCCTCAATTTTATTCTCTTTTAATGCTAAGTAATACTTCATTATGTATAATAAATGGGAATATTATTTCCTAGGCAAGTTCCTTTCAGTCTTGAATTTTTAACCAAGGGTGTATGTTTCATAGACAACTTCATGGAATTTTTTTACAAAAAGAAGTCTTCATTTGCTGGCCTTTAGCTCCCACCTTTGTGTCCCATGCAATGAATCCCTGATCTCCCTCAAGGAAATCCATGAGGCTGGGGCTATAGCTCAGATGGTAGAGTACTTGCCTCACATGCACAAGGCCCTGGGTTCAATCTCTAGAACCGCTAAAATTAAAAAAAAAAAAAAAAGCCTTGTGAGAAAATCTTTATCAGAGAAGTCTGTAATGAGAAGCACTTATATCAGCACAACTGCGTTTTCAGAAGGAAAGTCTAAGCCTCAAAATAAGACTGTTGTTCAGTAAATTGATTTAAGAAGCAAATTTTGCTCCCACACCATTGGCAAAACTTAGGTCCAATAGTACCAAATCAATCAAGAAGATTCCAAAGCCCTATGTCTTCAAATTAACTCTAAGGTGCACTTATTCCCCTACATCTTTACAGGGGTGTCTGACCTTTCTGATATTTCTTAATGGCCTTCATCATATAGTCTTCTGCCACTGCCTCTTCTGAAGAACCTCTATTTGCACAGGGATAGTCACAGCTGTTCCAAACCATTACTCTAAGTGTCCACCTTCTCTCAATAATAGCACTGTGTTAAAAAACAAGCCTGCTGGGCTGGGGCTGGGGCTGGGGCTTAGTGGTAGGGCGCTTGCTCTAGCACCTGCAGAGCTCTGGGTTCCATCCTCAGCACCACATAAAAATAAATAAATAAAATAAAGGTATTGTATCCAGCTACAACTAAAATATAAATGTTTTAAAAAGAAAAAAAAAACAAGTGTGTGTGTGTGCGCACACACACACACACACACACTCCAACATGTGATTAATACCACTACTATTTAAATTTTACATATATGTGCCAAAAATGATCATAAGAGTCCCATGTATAGTCTCAGTTCACCTTCATAACAAGTCAGTGAAGTTCAAATTCTTTAATCTACTAAACCGAAACACAGAAAGGTCACGTACTTGTTCAAGTCACATAGCAATAAGTGACTTAGAACTCGTGGAAATGCACACCCAGCAGCCTAGCTCCACTGTCTTACCCCATCACACAATCCTGCAGATCATGTTTAGGTCTATGTTCAATTTTTCCCACTGGTTATATTTAGGCATATTAAACATCCAAACCACTGTTACTAAGCATGAAAGTACCAAAAAGCAAAAACAATCTCCCTAAAAAACAGAAAAGAAAAAAGTGTTAAGGACAAAAGGAAACAATACTGTAAAGCAGGGCTTCTCAGTCTCAACACTGCTGACATTTTGAACAGGGTAATTCTCTTTCTTTCTTTCTTCTTTCTTTCTTTTTTCTTCCATACTGCGGATGAGCCACATCCCCAGCCCTATTTTGTATTTTATTTAGAAACAGGGTCTCACTGAGTTGCTTAGTGCCTCGCTTTTGCAAGGCTGACTTTGAACTCGTGATCCTCCTGCCTCAGTCTCCCAAACCACTGGGATTACAGGTGTGCACCACCATACCCAGCTTGGTCAGGGTAATTCTTTCTGAGAGCCAGAGAGGCAGGACTTGTCCTGTGAATTGTAGCAGCAGTCATGCCCTCTACCTATTGGAAGCTAGTAACACTGTCTGCCCTAAGATGTGACCATTGCAAGAGGTCTCCAGACAATGGCAAATGTTCCCTGAAGGGCAAATTCACTCCACATTGAGAACCACTGCTAGAAGTTTTCCTCTAGAAATAAGTGAGATAGAAAGCTTGAGTTTTTTTTTCTATGCTCAATTAGTTTATATAGGTTCCTAAATGGTAATGGTGGAATTTTAAATCAGTTGTGTGAAGAACATCCTATTCAGCTGGGCATGGTGGCCCATGCCTATAATCCCAGCTATTCAAGAAGCTGAGGCAGGAGGATTGCAAGTCTGAGACCAGACTCAGCCTAGACCTAATAAGACCTAACTCAAATTTTAAAAGTTAAAAAAAAAAGGGTTGGGGACATAGCACAGAGGTAGAATGATCCTGGGTTCAATCTCCAATACCAAAAAACAAACAGCAACAATAAAAGCCTTTGAATAAACGGTATTTGGATAATCAGCTTTTTGTTTATTAAAAAAAAGAGATCCCTACCTTACACCACAACAAAAATAAATTCTTCATGAACCAAAGCATGGAAAATATTACCATATATGGAATATTTTTATAAATTTAGGATGTAGATTACATTCCTTAAAAGACATATACAAATATAAGGAAAAAAGACTAATAGATTTGACAACAAAAATGCAAAAAATTTTCAAAAGAAAGATGATAATATAATATATAACAAAGATATGTTACAAAGATGAAATATTTGTAACTTATATATAGCACATAAAGGAGAGATAGGTAGAGTCAGTATATAAAGATTCAGAATTACATAATACATAAAGGATATATGAAGACAAACAATAAGTGTTGGCGAGGATGTTGGGAAAAAGGCACACTCATACATTGCTGGTGGGACTGCAAGTTGGTGCAACTAATATGGAAAGCAATATGGAGATTCCCTGGAAAACTGGGAATGGAATCATTATTGGACCCAGCTATCCCTCTCCTTGGTCTATACCCAAAGGACTTAAAAACAGCATACTACAGGGACACAACAACATCCATGTTTATAGCAGCACAATTAACAATAGCTAAACTGTGGAACTAACCTAGATGCCATTCAGTAGAGAAATGGATAAAAAAAATGTGGCATATATACACAATGGAATATTACTCAGCAATAAAAGAAAATAAAATCATGGCATTTGCAGGAAAATGGATGGCGTTAGAGAAGATAATGCTAAGTGAAGTTAACGAATTCCAAAAAACCAAATGCTGAATGTTTTCTTTGATATAAGGTGACTCATAGTGGGGTAGGGAGGGGTGGAGCATGAGAGGAATAGACAAACTCTAGATAGGGCAGAGGGGTGGGAAGGGGAGGGAGGGAGCAGGGGATTAGTACCAGGATGGTGGAATGTGATGGACATCATTATCCAAAGTACATGTATGAAGACATGAATTGGTGTGAACATACATTATATACAACCATAGATATGCAAAATTGTGCTCTATATGTGTAATAAGAAATGTAATCCATTCTGTTGTCATTTATTTTTTTTAAAAATCAATAAAAAATTTTAAAAAATAAAATAAAATGTAAAACCAATGAGAAAAATGAAGTAATACCAGCAATGCTGAGGAAAAAATAAATAAATAAAAAATATATTCAGGACATATAAATAACAATTTTAAATGAAAAACTGATAGTTTGGTTTAATTTTTTAACATATATTTCTCTTCCCAAACTACTGTTAAAGTGAAACAGTGAAAAGATAATCAAAGTGACCTGATGGTCAGTGATCACTCTTGATTCAGTAATCATAAAGTTCTCATCACTTCCAAGGAGTTCCACACATGTCTTGGCTTCATCCTGTCACGGACTATTAATACTTGGTTTTGATTGAGATGTAGGGTTTGGATCATTGACACTCTTTGGGACTTTAACTGGAATAGTATTTGTGTGTGTGTGTGTGTGTGTGTGTGTGTGTGTGTGCGCAGTCAACTGCCTACCATGGAGCTATACCCTCCCAGAATATTGCTGTTTCTGTAAGTATCTCTTAAAAGTAACTATAACTGTCAGGCACAATGGTGCATGCCTGTAATCCCAGTGGCTCGGTAGGCTGAGGCAGGAGGATTGTATATTTAAAGCCAGCCTCAGCAAAAATGAGGCACCAAGTAACTCAGCAAGACCCTGTCTCTAAATATAATATAAAAAAGAGCTGGGGATGTGGCTCAGTGGTTAAGTGCCCCTGGGTTTAATCCCTGGTACAAAGAAAGGAAGAAAGAAAAGTAAGTGTACTTTTGATCTAGTTGCACAAAGTATATAATTTAAATTATTTTTTTGCTGTGTTACAATGTAATTATATGCCTTCACCATAGGTAAAAACAGAAGAAAAACATATTTCTGTATATTCACAAAAATGCGACCTTAAAGCATATTTCTAAAAAGTTTTAAAAGTAGACTTAACCTCAGGTTTGGGTACTAGTATCGAAGACAGGATCAAAGGTAACTTTCATTTATCTGTGATGTATGGATGCTTGCTGGTACAGTTAGAGAAAAACTAAAAGGAATTAAAAATAACAATAATGCCAGGAGTTTCTGATACAGCCAGGTTATCACTGGTCCTTGAGCAGCCACTTGAGAACTAGCAGAGACTACTTTTAAGGCTTCTAATAGCTCTGCTCTTCAGTGCCCATCTTGCATGTCAAGCCTAGCTCCTCAGGCAGCAGCACAGGGCTCCTGAATTCAGGGACCACCCTTGGATCCTATGTGTGGCTTGACAGGTGCAATGATAGGACTTAGATCCTGAGCCACTGAGACTCTCCCTCGAGCTCTTCTAGATTGACACTTCCCAGGAGGACAGAAGAACTGCCAATCATTCAGAGAGCAGCTCCCTTCTAATCCCAACTGAGCTAAATGTAATGTCTTAAAAGTCTCTACTCCTCCTCCTTCCCCCTCCTGCTGTGAGTCTCCATGTTTATTCCCCAGTTTCTGAGGCCACTCCTGGGTCCCTCTGCCCCTGGAGCTCTTCCTGGCTGTGGCCCAAGTAAGCCACAGTTGAGTAGCTCTGAAGTGAGAATTCCTGGGAGGCTTGTTAAGTTCAGTGCTTAAGAAAATGGAAGGAACATCATTAAGAACTTAGCTTATTAGGCAGCTGGGCCAATACCAGCAGCTAAAAGGTCAAAGTGACTCAGTGTCCCTCAGAGGCACCTGAAAAAAATTGTTTTAACTTTTCCCTAAGTGGATCCCAAGTGTGCACACTAGCTACTAAGCACAAACCCAAGATACCATCACCAATACCCTGTGTCATCATCATAACCTCATCAATATTATCCCAATCAGTATTATATCACTTTCATCCAATATTATCCTAAATCTATCATCCTTTCTGTATTATCCCTAAAGCAAAGGGGAGAGTAAGACACCATGTCCCTGAATGTACCCTTTCTGTTCCTGAAAACCTAGCCAAGTTAAGGGACCAATGAGAGCAAACCTGGGCTGAAAAATCCAGATATGTACTACCCCGAAGGACACCAGCTTTCTTCTTTGCATACTGGGAACTAACGCAAGCCACTTTCTTGTATATGCCAAAATAGTTGCTCCTTGAGAGCCGGCATACAAGCAAACTAAGCAAGCTCATGCTGATGGTGTCACTGCTTCAGCAGCCTAAGATATAAAACCCTTCTCTGAGGGCACTGTGGAAAGGATAAATGTCTCTCGTCCAGCTGGCTGCTACTGGACAAAACACTGTGAGGGAGAGAGGCACTGCTTGGCAAGGCACTATGAGAGCAGAGGTGTTATCAGCCTGTCACCACTGAACTCTTTTTATAGCAGTCTCTGATCCCTTGGAAGCTTTCCCAATAAATCATATATTTACCATGCTGTTGATTGCACTTTGTTTGGCCCGGCTGCAGTGTCTTCCTCTGCCCTGACACAGCTGGGCTGTGGATAAGACTCTTTCCATATTGCTTTGTCATGCTCAATATCATTCCCAACTCATCACCTCACCAGCTCATCGGTATTATCATCATCCCCATCACCATTACAAACTCCGTCACTCAGTTTCACCCTTCCATCACTCCAAGACCATCGCTACATGTATGTCTGCAGCTCATAAGAGCAGTCCAATATCCTGAAGACTCAGAGAAGTCTTTACTTTAAAACAGACAAGAAAAATATTTTAAAATAATTGTTGTGTGATTTCAATCAGTTACAAAAAGACAAAAGCACAGCATGATAGAAGATAATTGATGGAAACAAGGAGAATGCATTAAGTACAATAAAATTAAGTTGGACACTGGAAACAGTAAATGGAAAGATAGACCTCTCATAAAAATTGAAATATTCCCCAGAATGCAGGGAAAAGATAAAATTATAAAATGTAGGATCAGTTGCTTTGATACATTCTACAAATATTAAAGAATTTCTAGAAAAGAAAACACTAAATGGACCAGAGGCAATATACAAAAGTATGATACAGGAAAACTTTCTGAATCTCAAAAGCAATACTTTGATAATCAAATGTTCTATTTATTCTAGGAAGATTATCAAGTACTCACTTGATGTGTATCTACATATACACATTGTTCTCCACATTGGAGCTAGAATGATCCATTCAAGTCTTAGGACATCAGTCCTAGGTTTAAATATTTCAAGATTTCAATAAAGTTCTAGCACTCTAAAAATAAAAAACAGAACCCCGGGGTGCTTCACAAGTTTCTGTCCTTCTCCCTGACTTTCTGCCTAACTAATCTTTCTATTCCTTGTACATGCTGTACTCCTTCTGACAGTATGGAACTTGGAAGGTGTTGTTCCCTCCCCCAGGGCTCTCAACCCTCCACCATCAATTTCCTCTGGTTATCTCCTACTTTGGGATCTCACGCATCCTAAAGAATGATCTCTCATATCCTTGTGTCTCCACAAGGAAACTTCCCAGACCTCTCCACTCCAGCTAGGCCAAAAGGATGTATCATAAGCTCTTGTAGTGCCACGCACCTTTCCACTTGAGTACATCTGACAAATTGGATTTATACTTATTTATATGATTCTTTGGTTTCTATCTCTCTTCCCTTCAGTTATGATCTCCATGAGAGTAGGGACAAAGAGCCAAGAAAATTCTCAAGGCATTCTCTAAACAGGCTGGATGCACAACTGCACCAGTCTCATCCATCCACAAAACTCCAGGGGACGTAATTACCATTGCTCACCTCTTCACTAGGCACATGTCCAATGGCATTGTGAGATGGAGGTGTGGAGGAAACCTGGAGCTGCTATAGGACAGCCGAATCTCTCCACAGTTTGTCTGTCCTGTATCTTGGAGACCCCTTATTTAACCAGTGAAGAAAAAGGAAGTCCCAGTTTCCTTTCCTCACTAAAAGAGAAAAGAGTCACATTGCCTACCAGCTAGGAGATAGACCACGCCAAATGCTTCTACTTCATTGACCTTCCTCCCACATTCCAAGTCTTTTCATGTAATCCACTAGAACAGTGCTGAAGTGATTTTCACAGGGCTGGTTTGTGTCTAGAAACTCATTGAAGTTCTTTGAAAAAGTGGGGATATAACTAAACTTTAGAGCTAATAGAAAACATCCCAACTTCATTTTCTGAGAAAATGGAAGATAGTGAATATAAAAAGGGGATCAATCATAATTCCACTTCATTTTCAGTGTATTTTGTTATTTTATCAAGTACATATTTTGTATAAATTTCCATTCCCTGTACACTAGTCACTTATTTGGTAGACTTTTTTTTTTTGCTTCATTTTACCATATGCATTACCCAAAGTTGCTTCACATTCAATATGTCTATCATCTTTAATGGATGAAAAATAACATGCACATGTTGATAGCATTAAAAAAATACTGAAATGAGGATCTTTACAGCTGTAAAATTCTGCATTTTTAGACTACTTCTTTAGGAATTATTACTAAAATTGATGTCCTAGATTATGTTGAATCTGATTTTGCTAGACAGCATCCATTCCCCATGCTTCTAGTAAGATATTTTCAGTAGAAGCTTAGAAAAGCCCAGAAATTCCAGCATATTGTTTTGGTGGTTAAAATAAATAGATGATTAAAGTATGATTTCATAAATCATTTGTTTATGCCATACAAAGAGTTTTTTAAGTCTGTTCTGTGTCTTGGAGACCCCTTATTTAACCAGTGAAGAAAAAGGAAGTCCCAGTTCCCTTTCCTCACTGAAAGAGAAAAGAGTCACATTGCCTTCCAGCTAGGAGATAGACCACGCCAATGCTTAATGTTGCGTGGGGGCGGGGCGGGTAATAAGAACATATCTCACAGGGAATACTTCTAATAGATGAGATACACTAACCACATACGGTGGAGGCAGACCTCTGTGGACAATAATGTCTAATTGAAGTTCAAGGTGAACCTGTAGGTGGTTTGTCCAATAAGAATAGAGATCACAGTGACATGTAAGGTCCTTTGATGTAGAGGGCAGTGCCCATGTTGGTGGAGAGGCTTTGGAGATCTGCCCAAAAGCTAATAGGTATGGTCCTGTCACAGCAAAACTCTCAATCTTTGGATTGTGGCCAACAGAGGGTAGTCCCACATGGCCTAAGCTCTCAAAGTCCAACTCTTAGGTTTATATGTGTTCTGGAGTCCACTAGATGAGGTCTTATAACACATGTGAGGTCTGAAAAAAGTGTTATACAACTTTCTCCCTGGGCAGGAGTATACTCCAAGTTCTTATCACAGCAAAACATTTTATCACTTATGTAGTAAATTATGTAAGTGTTTGCAATCATTTCAAAGCTACATAATACTTACTGGGTAAGTTCTGTCAAATTTTACATGAATAACCATGTCATCAAAGAATAAAAACTTTTTGCTCCTTTTTTTCCTAATATATTTTCTTTTCTTTCTTTTTCTTGTCTTATTACCCCAGCTCATTTCCCTGGTTCATTGTTCAGTAGAAGTGGTGAGAGTAGATATTCTTGCCTTCTTCTTGATCTCATGATAAAATTGGTCATGTTTTACACCATTAAATATAATTTTGACCTTAAGAGTTTTCATAGTGTTCTTTATTAGGTTCAGGAATTCCTATTGAGCTGAGAGTTTTATCAGGAATGGATGTTGGATTTGGTCAAAGCTTTTCTGCATCTATTGAAGTGATCATATGGTTTTTCAGCTTACTTGTAACGTGAACTACAGTGATTGATTTGTGGATGCCAAATCATTGGTATGTTTTTATCTTGTAATATTTTTATCTGGTTTAGGTACCAGGGTAATGTTGGGCTCATAGAATGAGTTGGGAAGAACATACTCTGTAGACTTGAATAATTTCCAATTTGTTAAGATTTGTTTAATATCCCAGAATATGGACTATGTTGGTGATATATTTTGTATGTTCTGGAAAGAAATGTTTATTCTGCTGTTATTGGGTGGACTGTTCTATAAATATCAATTAGGTCAAGTTGGTTGATAATGTTGTCAAAGTCTTTATTCCTGTGGATATCCTATTTGCTCAGTTGCTTATTGAGAGAGGAGAATGTGTATATCTGACTATAGTTGTGGATTTGTCTGTTTCTCCTTGGAGCTCTCTCAGTTTTTGCTTCATGTATTTTGAAGCCCCTACTCACCAGGATAGATTTCCTTGAAACCTCCCAAAGTGACCTTAACCCAGCCCACCCATCCCTACCCCAACAATGGTAACAGGAGTTGATCTACAGCCAAGCCCCTGTGTTTGTGGTTGGGGGGACTCCCTGCAACCTGCTGGTCAGACTCCCCACACATCCCTGGGACTCCTTGGTCCTTGTCTCCATGGTACACAGACCTGGAATTTTCTTGGCAACACAGAGCCATGGGAATGGGCAGGCTGGGAAAGACACTCCTTCCCCTCCTTCAATAGGCTTTGAGCTCTGGCCCAGATACAGAAGCAGGTAGCAATAGTGACAGGAAAGGTCAAAACTGAATCCATCCCTGTGGAAATGTGAGCTTGGCAAGACTGTAGGCTTAGGTTTCTACCCTGCCCTGATATTTGGTGGTTAAGATGGAGGAAACCCCTCCAACTCTTCAAATGCTGTGGACCACCTCATTTCTAAGGGACAGTTAGGACTCAGGAATGGAAATGGCATGATCACATTGCCGATGACCACCATCCTTTCAGCAAATTTGCTTGGGGGGTGGGGCAGGAAGGTGACTGTTGAAAGCATGAAGAGCGCAGTACTGGGCTCCTCCCCCTTATCCCCTTCTGTTGGGGAAAGCAGTCAGATAATCTTAGTACAAGGACTTAAAATCTTTGTAACATACAAGAAACTCATCAGTGAATGCTTATACAGAATATGTACACAACTAAAAAACAGCAAGGCAGGCAACCTAGTCAAAGATAATTTAGAGATAAGAATGAGCACTCAGTGGGGGGAGCATGGGAGGTACTTTAGATAGAGCAAATGGGAGGGAGGGGAAAGAATGAAGCATGGGGGTTGGAAAGACAGTGGCATTACATGGACATCATTACTAAGTATATGTATAAAAACACGAATGGTTTGACTCTACCTTGTGTTCAACCAGAGACATGAAAAATTGTGTTCAATTCATGTAATATGAATTGAATTGTATTCTGCTATCATGTATAACTAATTAGAATAAATAAAATAATTTTTGTATTCTGCTGTCATGTATAACTAATTAGAATAAATAAAATAATTTTTTAAAAGAATGAGCACTCCGTTAAAAAAAAAGAATATATATTAAATTGGCATTAAATAATGGCCCTGAGACCATCATTCTCTGTATCTGCACAAGCAGCCCAACAGGGACAGACTATCCACACAGCCCTCCTCATGCCTGACCCTGTTAGAAAGGCTCTTCTCGTGGAAAAGCTTTTAAACCTGGGAACAACAGGGTGGGAGGGAAATCGTGGATTAGCTGTAAAGGTTTCAGAATGAAGAGCACAGTCGGGGGTTTGGGTGCTGATTCTGGGTAAGCCTGGGTTCTTTTTCTTGTACTAATTACTTTTCCCAATTCCTATCTATCTCATGGAGGAATGGGACTGGATCAGAGTTTGCACCTGGTATTTGACCAATGGATTCAATTTAGATTGTCCATCACACCCTCCCTCTCTCTATATCTATCTATCTATCTATCTATCTATCTATCTATCTATCTACTTATCTACCTTCTTGGGCAAATATACCTATAACCACTGGTTAGGTTACACTTCTCATGACCTAATAATTTCTCCTCTGAAAATTCTTGTATTGTCTCACACATGAGCTTCTGGGGGGACACCTCATATCTAAACCACTTCAAGCCACATGAAGGCTTGGGGCCAACCCAGAATTTCCCCTGTGGACTCCATGTCCTTTTCCAATTCCAGAGTCAATTCTTCATATCTCTCTTTGGGATTCTGCCAACTATGCCAAACGTTCAGCCCTAGGGCTGCACACACACCAGCATACTGTTTGCTGACCCCAAAGGAAAAGCTTGGAGGACTCATCAGAGAAGTTTGGGACATTTTATCACTTACTCCTCAGTGGGCAGCACACCAGGTTGCAGTGGAGGGCCACACCACACCTACAGGCAGGGGAGTGTGTCGGATAGGCTGTGTGCCCACTGCAAAGGTGGATTTCTTCAGGGGTTTTATCAGGACATTCCTTCACTTGACAACTGAAGTCACTCTGCTTTGATTCTCACCCAAAGATTGGAGACAAGGGAAGTGGCCGGCTTCCCCTCTCCATTTCCTTTGTTACCACATTCTTCAGAATCCTTGTCCTACTGCAAACTTTCCTAGGCACTGATTAGTGTTGAACACAACAGCAGTCTAATGCCAAAGACGTCGCTATTTTCTTTTCTTTTTTTTTATTCTATATTGTCTGTCTTCATCTCTAAGATGTGTACTTTTTTTTCCTTTGTATACACCTAAGTCTCAACTCTTACCAGCTTTTAAATGGGAGGATCTCAAACAGTCCTTCATCAGGGCTTTAAAAATACCCTTATACTAAAATAGAAAATATCGAAGGCATCAACAAATTTCTAGAGTCATATGATCTGCCCAAACTGAATCAGGATGATATACACAAGTTCAATAGATCAATTTCAAGCAATGAAATGGAAGACACCGTCAGAAGCCTACCAACCAAGAAAAGCACAGGACCAGATGGATACGCAGCTGAGTTCTACAAGATCTTCAAAGAAGAATTAATACCAATACTCTTCAGTTTATCTCATGAAATAGAAAAAGAGGGAACACTTCCAAACTCATTCTATGAGGCCAATGTCAACCAGATTCCAAAACCAGACAAAGACATATCAAAGAGAGAAAACTTCAGACCAATATCTCTAATGAGAATAGATGCAAAAATTCTCAATGAAATTCTGAAAAATTGAATACAAAAACATATCAAAAAGATAGTGCACCATGATCAAGTGGGGCCCAGGGATACAAGGTTGGTTCAACATATGGAAATCAGTAAATGTAATTCATCACATCAATAGACTTAAAGATAAGAATCATATGATCATCTCAATAGATACAGAAAAAGCATTTGATAAAATACAGCACCCCTTCATGTTCAAAATGCTAGAAAAACTAGGGATGATTGGAACATACCACAACATTGTAAAAGCTATCTATGCTAAGCCCCAGGCCAACATTCTAAATGGAGAAAAATTGAAAGCATTCCCTCTAAAAACTGGAACAAGACAGGGATGCCCTCTTTCACCACTTCTATTTAACATAGTTCTTGAAACACTGGCCAGAGCAATTAGACAAAAGAAATTAAAGGGATATTGATAGGAAAAAAGAACCCAAACTATCACTATTTGCCTGTGACATGATTCTATACCTAGAGGATCCAAAAAATTCCACCAGAAAACTACTAGAACAAATAGATGAATTCATCTAAGTAGCAGGATATAAATAAATCAAAGGCATAACATAAATCAAAGCCATTTCTGCACATTGGTGACAAATCCTCTGAAAGAGAAACTAGGAAAACTACCCCATTTACAATAGCCTCAAAAAAAAAAAAAAACTTGGGGGCTGGGGCTGTAGCACAGTGGCAGAGCACTTGCCTCACATGTGTGAGGCACTGGGTTCAATCCTTAGCACCACATAAAAATAAACAAAGTAAAGGCATTCTGTTCATCTACAACTACAAAATTTTTACTTTATATACAACCAAAGGTATGAAAAATGGTGCCATATACATGTAATAAGAATTGTAATGCATTCTGCTGTCATTTAGTTTTTTAAAAAATCAATTAAAAAATAAAATGAAATACTTGGGAATCAACCAAATGAAAGAGGTGAAAGACATCTACAATGAAAACTACAGAAGATCTTAGATGATGGAAAGATCTCCCTTGTTCTTGGATAGGCAGAATTAATATTGTCAAAATGATGATACTACCAAAAGCATAATACAGATTTAATTCAATTCCAATCAAAATCCCAATGACATTCCTCATAAAAATAGAAAAAGCAATCATGAAATTCATTTGGAAAAATAAGAGACCCAGAATAGTCAAAGTAATCCTTAGCAAGAAGAGTGAAGCAGGTGGCATCACTATACCAGACCTTAAACTATACTGTAGAGCAATAGTAACAAAAATGGTATTGGCACCAAAATAAACTTGTAGACCAATGGTACAGAATAGAGGACACAGAGACAAACCCACATAAATACAGTTATCTCATACTAGACAAAGGCACAAAAACATTGGAGAAAAGATAGCCTCTTTAACAAATTGTGCTGGGAGAATTGGAAATTCATATGCAGCAAAATGAAATTAAACCCCTATCACTCACCATACACAAAACTTAACTCAAAATGGATCAAGGACCTAGGAATTAGACCAGAGACCCTGCACCTAATAGAGGAAAAAGTAAGCCCAAATCTTCATCACGTTGGATTAGGCCCCAACTTCCTTAACAAGACTCCTAACGCACAAGAAATAAATTAAGAATTAATAAATGGGATGGACTCAAACTAAAAAGCTTCTTCTCGGCAAAAGAAACAATGAGGTGTAGAGAGAGTCTAGGTTTTGGGAACAAATTTTTGCCACACACACATCAGATAAAGCACTAATCTCTAGGATATATAAAGAACTCAAAAAAACTTTAAAAACAACCCAATCAATAAATAGGGTAAGGAGCTGAACAGATATTTCTCAGAAGATATTTGATCAACAAATATATGAAAAAATGTTCACTATCTCTAGCAATTAGAGAAATACAAATCAAAACTACTCTAAGATTTCATCTCACACCAGTTAGAAAGGCAGTTAATCAAGAATGCAGACAACAATAAATGTTGGCGAGGATATGCGGGGAAAAGGCACACTCATTCATTGCTGGCGAGACTGCAAATTGTTGCAACCAATCTGGAAAACAGTATGGAGATTCCTTAGAAAATTTGGAATGAAACCACCATTTGATCCAGCTATCCTACTCCTCAGTCTATATCCAAAGGACTTAAAATGAGCATACTATAGTAATGCAGCCACATCAATGTTTATAGAAGCTCAATTCTCTAAACTGTGGAAGCAACTTAGATACCCTTTGGTAGATGAATGGATAAAGAAACTGGCATATATGCATAATGAATATTACTCAGCATTTAAAGAAAATAAAATTATGGCATTTGCAGGTAAATGGATGGAGTTGGAGAATATCATTCTAAGTGAAGTAAGCCAATCTGAAAAAAACAAAGGCTGAATGTTCTCTCTGATAAGTGGATGCTGATCCATAATGGGGGGGGGGAGCGGATATGGGAAAAATGGAGGAAATTTGATGGGGCAAAGATAACAGAGAATGGGGGTAGTAGGAAAGATGCTAGAATGAGGTGGACATCATTACCCTAGGTACATGTATGACTGCACATATGATGCGAGGCTATATCATGTACAACCATAGAAATGTAAAGTTGTGCTGCAATTGTGTACAATGAATCAAAATGCATTCTGCTTTATATATATCTAATTTAAAAAATTTTAAAAACACATCTTAATCACCCACCTTATCATTTCTCTTGATGAGAGAGAGGTTTTGTTTTCTTTTACAGTGCTGGGGATTGAGCCCACATTCTCACAAATGCTAGGCAAATACTTTACCACTAAGCTACACCCTTAGTTCTGGATAGTTTTTTAGTTTCATCTAAATAGGCGCCAAAAATCAATGCCCTAAAAATAGCAAATATAAGAATTTATTCCACCCACATGTTAGATGCTACAACAACATTAGTACTTACCTCTCTTTATTTATTTTATGAACTTTTAGATGTTATATTCTAAATATGAAATAGGGAAGTTTGCTAATCTAAAGAGCAAAACTAAAAGTTTTGCAAAGAATGAAAGAAAAACAGTGTTTAGTCAAGGGATTAAAAAAAAGCAGAATGTAAGAATAGGATACGAGGCGACTTATGATTTTCATAAATATCAATGAATCCAGGAATGTTAAGATAAGATTGGTGCCTCAGGCAAAGAGTGGGAGAGAGATAGAAACCTCATTGGTCATCAAAATGAAGTTGGAGATTTCCAGGATCTAGTATTAGGCACTTAGGGGTAGATAGTCATATCACCAGCTTTGACTATATGTTACTGTTTTGCATTAAGAATTTCAAACTAAGGTAAGCCAAGGACCAAGACATAAGCTACAAAAAGCAAGTTTCTGTTCTGAAGCACCTCTTGGGCTTCAAGTCCAGAAGGATGGAGAAGTCATGCTGCCTGTCAGTGTTCTCTGCTACTGAGGGCTCCTTCCTGCATGACACTCCTTTGGGCTCAATTCTAGTTGCCCCTACTTTATGGTCTTCAGTGTCCTCTCATTGGTAAAGTGGAGATAACCTCACTTCTCTGACTACGACTTGTTGTGAAATGATGTGAAAGGGCTTTGGAAATGTGGCAGGTTATGGGCCACTGGCTTCTTCTACTTTCCCAATTCCTGCTTCAGGACTTTTCTCCAAGGCCACAAGCTCTTAGCTCTGTCCTACACTTTCATTGATATTTGCACATTGAGAGTCAAAACTGCACATTATCTCAAGAATGGGAACTAATATCACTGCCCCATTTCTTCTCTTGGTTGTTTCCCAAGCTCACTCTTAGACCAAGGCACTGAGACCACTGCCTCTTGGTGAGACCCACTCACTGGCCAAAGTGCAGGGTTGGTAGCATCATAATGGGCATGCAGTCCTGGGGTGATGTGGGCCCTCATGTGTGGCATAACTGCTGGAGCAGCTCTGGCATGAGATCACTTGCTCACCATGACTGTGGCAAGCTGAGAAGCCAGCAGTGTTTGAAATGATGACAAGGAAGCACCCTCAAATTTCCCCACCTCGACCCCAGCCTCCTCCTCCCTCTGTTCCTCCAACAGCTCCTCCTCCAACCCGCCTTCCTCCCCTGACTACTCCATTTTTCTTCCCTTCATCTACTGTCCAGCGCAACGCCTCCCTGTCTATCTTCTGCCCTACCTGGTTCCCTCCTCTAGCTAGTGGTGCCAGTTCCTACTACCCCACCTTAAATATCTCCATGCCCAGCTCTTCCTGTCTTCCTTCTGGACCACCCACTCGCCAGCCTGTTCTTGCTCTCCTTTCCTGCTACTCCTCCATCATGGCCCCTACTCCTCCTCCCAGCCCCTCCTTCTAGTTCCCTGTTCTCTTGTCCCGCTCACAATCCAGTCATCCAAAACCAGACTGAGCCATTGATGACTCGCATTCTGGGGATGGCGTCCCTACTCCCCATGCAGTTCAGAATGGCCAGGATCTGAATGCCCAGCAGCCTGACCTGGGAACCCAAGGAGGCAGGGCGAGGGCAAGCCAAGCTTCAGCCTGGAGCATCTCTCTGGTGAGTCCCAAGACCCTTTCCTGTGTCCAGACCCTGGTTACCTTACTATCATGGTAACCCTCTTGGGATGCCAGAGAGACCGTTAACAATTTCCTTTTCCCAGAGACCCACTTCCTCTCCCTCCCTGTCTTCTCTGCCCTCTACAGGAGGCTCTGCATTTTTGCCTGGCTTCTCTGTGGAACTAGGGCTGAACTACAGAGCATAGAAGGGAGTGAGCAGGGGGCTCTAGGAGCCTAAGTCCCGTGATGTGCCCTAATGTAAAGTGAGGGCAAGAAGACAGATGTGAGGGCTCTCAGGCAGGGCATGAGGCTCCTGCAACAGGTACTTGGGGACTCAAGGCTTGTTCTGTTCTGATTCTGTTTCCTCCCAGACTCCATTTTCCTCCTGCTGTGACTCCACAACATGACATGCCAGGGACTTTTTCCCTTGGGAAATGCCTCCTTCAAGAGGGAGGGGCATGGGGGGGAGGGAGATGCCCAAGTACTCTCATTACAACCCTACAAATTAAGACTCTCAGTCACCGACTCTTCCCTCCATTGACAGAGGTGGAAAAGCCTACAAGGCAAGACAGATCCTGATCCTGCCCACGTGATGACATTGAGTGAAATGATACCACTGTATGAAATGACCCCTGGTGCTCCTCAGTGTCATATACAGATCCAATACAATTTTAATCAAAATCCCAGTCGATGTGTTGGGGAAAATAGACAAACATTATAACCAGTACAGAAGTGCAAAGGACTAAGAACAGCCAAGACTCTCTTTAGAAGACGTCCTCCCTACCAGATATCAGGACATGATGCATCATAATCACTATGATGATTGTGCAGTAGTACTGGTGGGTAATCAAACAACTGGCTTAGAAATGAGTCCAGAAACAGACTCACACATATGTGGACATGTGCATTCATTCTGAGGCTAATTCCCAGATAATACAGCTTGTTGCTAAGGCAAATGGTATCTTCTTTCATATTAGATCTACAAGTTGATTTCCCTCTTAGCTGGGTCTCTGCATCTGATCCCAACTGAAAAGAATCTCAGAGATTTCAATAGAAACTTCTCCTTTAATAGCTCTGGGTAAGAAGGTAGAGGCTAGAGCCAGTATGCTTTTCCACTCCCCACTATTCCTCAATAGATAGCCTCTAAGCATGAGCACATTCTTTCTTCCTTAAGTAATAATAGATATTAAAGGCACTCCTAGTGTCCTGGATGGACCCAGCAGTCAGAAACCAGCCCCAGAGTGTCACTGGGCTGGCATGAGCTAGGCTGAAATAAGTCCAGAGTGTATATCAAGAATAAAGGAAAATTAGAATGAGGAGATGGGAGTTTAATTTGTTATTTAATTCAGGTTGCCACATGGGGCTGGCGGACACTGTACCTGACAGTGTCATTGGGGTCTGTGAAATCCTTGAGGGTTGCATTCAGTTGTGTTCCCTAGCACCCAACACTGCTCCTGGAACATGCCAGATACTTGGTAAGTGCCATGGGTGCCTGGTTTACAGTGAGTCTTAATTGGGCAGGGAATTAGGTTCTAACATGAACTGTGACGCTCTTTGTCTCCAGCTCACACAGGCAACAGAAAGCCCAAGTCTTGGCACTCTATCATGGAGGAGCCTACAGATGGTAAGTTCTTGAGAATACCATGACACAAGGCAAAGACAGGATATGGCTGGAGAGCTCTCAGGGTACTGTCAACTTGGGTCAGGCCTGCCAGTCCTCTGTTTTGAGGCTAGAAACCAGGCTCCTACTCAACCAGCTCAGAGACTGAAACTCTCAACCGCATGCCATCGTCTTAATTGTCAAGCCAAACAAGTGTTCCCAGTGGCCCTGACATTGCTTTATCAGACATTTAGATGGCACAAGCAGAGAGTCTGGGCTCATACTGAGTGCATACTCTGTTTCTGCCACTCATTCATTGGGTGACTTTGTTCAGGGATTTACCCTCTCTGAGCCTACTCCCTAGGGTTGCTATGAGGGTTAAGTAAAAGAATACAACTGCTCAGGACAGGATCTGGTGCTTGGGTTCCTGAAATGTTAGCTGTGACTACTGTTGGCATTCTTACCATGTGGTAGTCACCATGATGGGGCTGGGTATGGGGACCTCACAGCTTAATGAGAGACAAACAAGCAGACTTGCAAGGACATAGACAAGTGAACAGGGAATGGGGCTGGTGTGACTCAGCACAGAACATAGGTGCTTCCAAGGACAAACACAGGCACAAGTGCTGGTGCCAAATCCTGACTCCTGCCTAACTCGGGCTGCATCCTTGTCAGGTTTCTGAATCTCACTCTTCATGCTGCTCCAGGACCAAGGAAGAAACACCCAGAGAGACGGGGTGAAAGTCAAGAAATGGAGGGGATGCAGAGGTGTTGATGAGTGTGGCTCCCACACTTAATAAACACTAGGAAGCACCATGGCAATAGAGGTGGTAGCTAAGAGGGCAGAGTAGAGAACCAGGTGGCCTGGGTTCTGCTTTACAGGTGTGTGACCTCAGGTAAGTTATACGTCATTTTTAAACCTAGTTCCCCAGTCATGGAATGGAGACATTACAGCAACTCTCTTATTTGGATATATAAGTAGCAAAGGAGTGGTGGTTTTGGTGGGCCCAGAACCAGGCCTGCTCCACCCATGCCCAATACACATGGGCAGGTTACTCTGATGCAAACCAGGAAGAACAGAAAGGAGGGTAAGAGGCCAACCTCAGACCCAGCCGATGCTGCTCCTGTCTCCTTGGCTTCACCCCAGGTATCTTTATCCACTGGGTGATTCCGGGGTGTGCTTCCTTCCCAGGAGCTCTCTGCACCCTGCACTTCTCCAGCTCCCACTCCAGGGGCCTGCCCTTGTCTTCCCTTACTCACCTCTAGCCTCGGACACGTGGCTCTGCAACAGGCTGCTTCATGGAGATTTGAATTCAAGGCTCCTTTAGTCCAGGTTGAACCACTGAGCAGGGCAGTAATAGAGCTGCTCATTTGCACCAGCTCCTCTTCAGATGTGGGGCATTGCCTCTGAGACAGGAAACTGCAGGATTCAGGCAGAAGGTTCCTGTGGGAGCCCCCACCACTTACACAAGGAAGGGGTGAGTATAGAAGGGAAAGATATGGCTAGAGGCTGGAGAAGAGATGGACAGTCAAAGGAGAAGGAACAGAGTGGGGGGTCTAACTTTCGGTGAATCAAGGAGGAATTTAAGAAGAAATTAATCTGGACTAGGCATAGTGTCACAGGCTGGTAATCCCAGAGACTGAGGAAGCTAAGGCAGTAGGATTCCAAGTTCAAGGCTCAGAAACTTCACAAGACCCTGTCCCAACAAAATAAAAAATGAGAAGGGCTGGGGATGTAGTTCAGTGGTAAAGCCCTCCAATTACAGCTAGAGTGTTAGAGTGATGTTTTGGGGGGCAGAAGAGACTTGACTGGTCCCACACGGGATCCCAGTTTAGGGTTCAATCCCTAGTATTTAAGAAGCATGAGGAGGATTGTGGGACAAGAAGGAGGAGGTAAAGAATAAGAAATTATTCAGATAGTTGTTGAGTATGCAAAATGAATCAATTATTCAGTGATTGATTGTCCAAGAACATAAGGAAGGAGAACCAGTCAAGGTGGGGAGAACCATTGCTGTAGGTATGGGCACAGGATGGGGTTTTTCACAGGAGAAGAAACTTGGGCTTCAACTCTGAAAACAGCATGGACAAGTGGACGTTTGTGGCTAAGACTCAAGCTCTGGGGTCAAAAGATGAGAAATCACTAAGAGGAAGCATCAAGGGCCCAGGGGGAATGTGGTTGAACCACCTAACAGGACTCTTGTTGAAGGCAGCCAGGGAGATCCCACACCACCAATGTGGTGGTGAAAAACAAGTAACCAAATGCCAAGGGTGATCAGATATCGAGGGTGGAACTTTCTGGTTAAACTGACTTAGTAGGATTTTTGTAAAAGTGGATAATGTGGAGATGAATATGGGAGTCTAATCAGGCCTAGTTAAAAAGAGCACAGGACAAGCCGAGGGCTGGCTGAGGAGACGTTGGTCAATGAAAGAATATTTGTCGAGTGAGAGGAGGTTGGAGAAAATAAAAATCATGAAAATAGAAATCACGACGTTGGATAATTGGGCAATTTAATAGTATTTCAGAGCACACGTTTCTTAACATCCTTCCTCTATCTTAGAGTAAAGGCTTGGCTCCCCTGGTGCAAAGTGCATGTGGAAATGTAGCATTGCTGACCTTCCAGGACACCTTCTGTCAAGCTCAGTGTGCGTGAGATGAAGGACAAGTGAGGCTGGCCAGCCAGGGCCACCCTGCTCTGACTCCTGGGCCTTGCAAGGAGTCTCCAAACACTGCTCATTGTTATAAACTTGGGGACATTGGTGATGATAGTGTAAGTGGAAAAGGAAGAAAATGTATCACAATGTTAGATCCAGATGTTGTGGAACCACAAGGTAATATTTTTAGCTGGAGTTTTTTGTTTTATTGTAGTCTAGGGATTGAACCCAGGGCCTGTGCCTTCGAGACAAGCACTCTACCAACACACCTATACCTGCAACCCTCAGCTGGAGTTTTAGAGTGACATGTTTGGGGGCAGAAGAGACTTGATTGACCCCAACATGGGCTTCCTGGTCCATGGTAGGACCATAACCTCTCCAGCAGATTACCCCAAATCTCCATATTGGGACACTAGGGAAGTCACATATAATGAACACCTCTTAGTTTTATGTCTCCTGGGAATATCTGCTAAAATTACACCCCTTAAGTTAATTGCACAGTGCAGGTTTTTAAAGATTTGTGTATCACAGAGCTCACTTTTACTCAGTTCTTTGTGTGGCTCCTTCAACAAACTCATTCTTTAATTCCACAGATGTGTACACATACCTAATCTGTTTTGATTGCTGACTTAGGACCTGGGCTACCCTAAGGCAGATACTGCATGCCCCCTCTCTGGGCTCACTTTCTAGTGGTGGGATCCACAGAGAAGGCTCCAGTGTAGGCCTCAGCCTTGCCAAGATTGTTCTCCTTCAACCTCATGACTCAGGTTGTTAATGTTGGTGTCTCCATTCCTCAAGCAGGTTGAGCAAAGAAAAGCACCTGTTGTCACAGACAAGAAAAGAAGGGACTGATTTCAGACCAGATGCACTTACCTCAATCTCAGGACCTCTTTCATCCCTACAGGGGTCTTTCAGATCCAGCAGCCTCCCCTCTAGGTCCACCCAGAATGCCACGACCACAGGCTGAACCACTCCAGGGTCTACAGTGACCTCACTCTCTACAAGGCTACGATGTGGAACCTGGGAGATGATCACAGCAGGATTCCAGTGGTGGGGCCTGGCGCTGTATTGAATACCCAAATGTATACTGTCCAGAAAATAAATATTTCTTTTTGTTAAAAAGTAAAATTTCAGCAAAATGTATTTTATATGTAATGGTGACTTTATTGACAATTCTCAAATAGGGTACCCATTCAGACCAAAAAATAGTCCAAAATGCTCTGCTCCATCACCTGGGTGTTTTTATAGCCAGGGAAAAGGAGGTAAATACAGAAAAGGAATTGGAGGTCAGAGAAAGCCCAGTTGGTTAGCACTTGATTGAATGTGGTTTGAACAGCTGACCTCTTCTGATTGGCTAAGTCTCAGCTACTTTCTACAAAGGTTACAGTGTTTGCACATCAGGTTAAGTCCAGCTCTCTGCATGTGGAGAAACCTTTACACCAAACATAAAATGTATAGGGTTAACTTTAGACCAAATTTAACACGTTTAAACTCAAGCCTGCTTATTCCCATCCTGAATCACACTTTTCTCATTTCTGCCCTAGTCCACTGGTCAAACTTTTATCATATAGACCAGTGTGTGAATTCCAGGTAAAGACCGCAGACTGAGTACATGTCATGAGCTCTTCTGCCTTCCCAGTCACCAATAATAAAGGGATCCCAAGGTTAGGTATGAAGCCCCACAACAGAGAGAAGGGGAATATTAGAAGTCAAAAAACTAAAGACATTGAGCGGAAAACTGGTGGAGAAGGAGGCAACCACAAAAGCAGTCCAAACGGGACACCCAAGCACAGAGACAGGCCACCCAGACTCAAGAAAGAGGCTCAGGACTCAGGGTGTGGGCACTGACACAGGGTCTGCAGGTTATCCCCTCCACATACAAGTGCAGCCAGGTTTATAACTTCTCTCCCACACTGGAGGAGTATTCTTGGAAAAATGGGAGAATCGCAGGGCTCAGGGACCCTAAAACACTGGATTGAGGTATGGGCTGAAAACTATCAAGAAAAATCTACAAAGCGAAGTTTGAGTTTCTCACCCACGTGTTGCCCACACATATGCTGAATTTTTACCCTAGGTTTGAAGCTGGAGGTTCATCTTTGAAAAATGAAACAGATGTCAGGAAAAAAGACCATTTGAAGGTCCTCTAAGGAAGAGTGGACAAGTCATTTCCCCATCACACCACCAACCATTGCTCCTGAACCTCATCCTGCTGAGCCACCCCTGGCTCGGGCTGCTGCCAGCTCAGCATCTGGGCAGTCTTTGCAGCCAGCACCATCCCCTGCACTGCCACCTGTGCCACACACACCTGCAGGGTGAGCAAAGGTGGGGCTGTGTGAGCCAGAATCTGGCCTCCTGCACCCCAAGGCACTGCATGTCCCTGAGGAGAGGCTGGGAGGCATGAGGGATGCAGTCCCACCTGCCCCTCTAGATCTCAGATGGAAATGCCAGTGAGCGGTGGGGAGCCAACTAGGGGACAAGTCAGAGGAGTCCCTACAGACACAAGAGCCAATGACCTGGGAATCAATCATGAAGATGTCATGAGCAGACACAGGCTCAAAAGAAGAAATGAAACTGCAGAGGTAACTAAGGAGATAACAGAACAGGCAAATGAAATAAGCTTGGTGCCACTGAATCACCAAATGATGGGCATGAGATCCAGGAGGTTAATGACTTGTTCCCAGCTACCTTCAAGTAGACCCTTAGTTGGTCACTGTGTGCACCAAGAGAGTCGTCTTTGTACATCTGCAGCAGCCAATGCTGCCATCCAAGGGTGCGCTAGAGCCCTAGATCCAGCTCACAGAGTGCACACCATACAGCTAGTCTGTGACTGCACCCTGAGGAGGATACCAGTAAGATGAAGAGAGAAGCTCAGTCGCAGGCTGAGAGGACTGCAGATCACTGTGGAAAGGAGGAGCACAAAGTGAGAAAGGTCAGAGTGGCAAGTCCTTGGGAGTTACCAAAGAGGGCCCAAGGGGATAGGAAGGCAGATGGGGAGCAGCCCTGGCTGGTTTTCCTTGAGGACTATGGGTAACAAGGGAGTGGGAAGGAATGGCCTGGATTAGCAGAAATGAAATTCTGAAGAAATAGAAAGTTCCCACAGCAGAGCAAGACCTAGAAGTAATGCTGAACTTGCAGTCTGTGCTCAGACTCTAGTAAACATGCATAATTCTCTGATGAACCTAAAGCCTATGGATCTTATCAATAAATCATTGGCCGAATTTGGATGGCAAGCATAACTCTCTTTTGAAAAACAGTCTCCTTTCCCAAGGAAAAACAATTTCCAAATCAGGTATTGAATATCACAAGAGTTAAAGTTACTGTCCTCATTGAAAAAATAATCTAGGAAACTTTATTATCTCTACTCCTCTGACTTAATGCATTAGAAACATTTTTAAGTGATACACTATTAGAATTTCCAGATGTATTCCTACTTATTTAATATTGTAAGTTCAAACTAGAAAATGAACATTTTAGCCTCTTGTTAAACCAGAAAGTATGGAAAGTTAATTTCTAAATTTTGAAATGTACTCATGTGGCTTTTCCTTTGACATGGTTGGATAAAGACACACTGTTGGAGATCTCTTATTCCAGAGTGAAGAGGGATGCATCTAACCAAAAGAAAACATTGCTCATTATTCATTTAGAATTAGGCATATTTTGACTTTGGATATTGATTTTTGTTTTAATCATCAATTTTGAGAACAAAGGCCATGGACCCACCAATATGTAGGTCTTACTAAGGATGGAACCCAAGGGCACATTTCTGCAGTTTAACCCCACTTTCTATCATACCATATCCGTCTACTGTTCCAGCCACTAGGATCAGCTTCTGGTAAACCACATCCTCAGGAAGGCCCACAGCTATCATCTTCCCAGGCTGGGGGGTTGTCAGGGTAGTCATTCATGATAGAAATTTCTTAGAGAGTATGATGCCGAAGAGAACCTGGGGCAATGTGTTGGAAACAGTGAAGGCTGTGGTCAGGTATCCTAAAGGCCATTGTCCTCTCTATGTCATGAGTTCAGGCATCTGTAATCCCAGGCTGATCTTTGTGTTCTGTTATCTCTTTAGTTACCTCTGCAGGTACCCAGAGGAACATGATTAGCCAGTGTACTATTGAAGCTTAAGGGCTCATTGGTTGACAGTGAATTGGTAATTTTTTGAGACCAGGATCAATAAAACAGATTGAGTATCTAAGATGGTGAGGTAGAGGCAAGCAGCACCGTCCAGCTTCTTTGCAGCTCAGGATTGAAGTAGCTGGAAAGGAACTCCTCAGCAAGATGGGTGACTGAGGGAATTCACTCAAGTTCAATACTGTCCTGGCAGAGACTTGGAGAGACCCAGAGATTCTGGTCTTTGGAACAGAGTGAGAAAGTGCATCGGTGTGGAACCTGCAACAGCCATGCTAAACATGGCAGAGGGAAGGGGTTACACAGAGGGAAAGAGGTAATGGACAAATTTAGCATAGAATAACTATAGAACAGAAAGGCAGTCTGATCTTGGCTGATCCTGGAGCAGCACAGCGAGGTGGCACTGGAGAAGTACTCCATACTTCTTATAAACAAAAAGCTATGGCAGGGAGCCAGTTCGTGGAGGTCACACCTGAGCTTGCTGCTTTAGAAACCCTGGAGACTACGCAAATATTGCCACTCTGTCCCAGCCCCATCTTTTTGTGGCCTAGCATGGTCCTCATGGAATGCCACTGAAGCAGGCACAGAGAAGATCATATGCAGTGATATTCAGATCAGAAATGCAGGAGGGAGTGCAGCTCACATTCCTTTTGACTGGTGACATGGACGATAAGCTGGCTGGGGTCAGGTATTTGACCAGATTTGTGTGAAGGCCATCATTGTGGGTGGTAGAGTGCATGAGACCTACTTGCCCCTCCACAATTGGTTGCCCCACTCTCCTAGTATGATTCTTGGGGAGATTCCCAAGACCCAGCTGCACAGCAGAGAACAGCATTGGCCCAGCCCCATATTGCATCAATCTTATCTGTCCAGAGTAGCCTCTAGCCGAAGGTACTTCCCAGTAATTCCTGGCTCCAGTGCTTCTGGATTATGGTCCTTTTATTATAGATGGGGGACTTCTTTGGGGGCCATTTTTGGCATTCACCATACATCCTTGAGTCACCTTTGGATCAGTCCTTTGCAAGTGAGTTCATATATTGAATTTCTTTTATCCATTGGAAGGTGAATACCCTCCCCAAATGGGTACTCGGGTGTATATGACTTGTTAGAACTTCCATTAAATGTTCAGGGACAAAGACTTTACCTTGCCTGTAATAAATCTGTCAATTCTTGGTATATCTGTAATCAACATCCTGGGAGTGGCCAGAACCATACTCAAATTCCTATTCCTTGACCCTTTTTAAGTCATCAGGGAAATACCTCAGTTGATATTTTGTCAAATCAACTTCAGAATTCAGTGTCATTGTTGGTCTATGTGTTTCTGTTTCACAGCTGGATCTGCCCGATTATTTATTGGGCAGTCAGACTGGTTTCTGATGTTGTGGACAATACATAGCATCCAGTTCTTTTGGCTTCAAGATAGCTTCTAATAAATCTAAGACATCTTTAGCATGTTTTTTCACTTAATTTTTCAGTTTTTATTGATGCATTATAATTATACATAATGAATTCATTGTGATATATTCATATATGCATATAATGTAATTTGGTCAATTTCCTTCCCCAGTACTTTCCCTGTACTCTAATCTCCCTCTCCCTGATTATTTTCCACCACTCTACTGCTCTTCCTTCTATTTTCATGAGATACCCTTTTCCCCTCTAGCTTCCACATATGAGAGAAAACAACAACATCTGACTTTCTAAGTCTGGCTTATTTGACTTGATGTGCTCTAGTTCCACCAACATAATTTTGTTCTTCTTTATGGCTGAGTAAAACTCCACTGTGTATATATACCACATTTTATTTATCCATTTATCTGCTGATGGACACCTAGGCTGGTTTCATAACTTGATTACTGTGAATTGTGTTGCTCTAAGCAAGGGTAGAGTATGTTAACTTTAATTCTTTTAGACGAATACCAAGGGGTGGTATAGCTGGGTCGTATGGTGGTTTCATTCCTAGTCTTTTGAGGAACCTTCATACTAATTTCCGTAGTGGTTGTACTAATTTACAATCCTGACGACAGTGTATAAGTGTTCCTTTCCCCCTACATCCTCATCAGCATTAATTACTATTTGTATTCTTGATGATTGCCATTATAACTAGAGTAAGAAGGAATCTCAGTGTAGTTTCGATTTGCATTTCCCCCATAATAGAATGTTATCTTGTAAATTCTTAGAGTAAATAACTATTAATCCAGAATTTCATACTCAGCCATTTTATCATTTAAAATTGAGTGTATACAGTAAGTTCTAGTGTTCTACAGCACAGTAGGGTGACTACGTTTTTTAACAATTTATTATAAAATTTATAAAGCATTAGAAGAGAGAATTTTGAAGGTTCTCAGCACAAAGTATTGATAAATGTTTATGGAGAAGCAAATGCTAATTACCCTGATTTGATCATAACTCATTGTGTATGTATATTGAATTATCACACTGTACCCCAGAAATGTGGACAATTATTGTATGCCAATTAAAAGTAAAGCAGTTTTAAAAATAAAATTCTAAATAAAGACATGGTCATTATTAAAGACTAAATGCTAAATAAAGGCAGAGAATTCACCACCATGAAGCCATCATTAAAGCATAAACCAAAGAAGAAGAAACTTGATCCCAGGAGGAAGGAAATACAAGCAGCAAGGCTGTAGAGCAGGGAACAAGAGCTAACACAGGGAAGTAGGAAGCCTCTCCTAGGTGACAGCAGAACTTGTTAGGGGGCATGCATGCTGCCAGCAGTCTCCATGCTGCAGGAGTAAGAGACAAGAATAGAAGCCCCTGGAACCAGGAAGGGAAGTCCCTTCCTCCTGCAGCGGACCTCTGGTGTTCTCCACTGTATTGTGTGAGCTGCTAAGAGAGAATTACTTATAAAGTACAGCTGTAGTGTCAGAAAACAAGGCAATGAAAATTGGATTTGGAGCAGAAAAGTAATAAATTAGTGACTGGCATGGCAATGGGCAAAGCCACTGGTAAACACAGGTAAACATAAAAAAGCACTTTTGTGATTAAGATAATAATAACTACTGTAGGAGTAGGGAATACAGTGGTGCACAACAGCAACAGGAAAGAGAAGGGAGTGATTGGAGTTAATTGTAGTTAATTCGAAGGAACTTATAATATATACTTTTAAAATGAAAATCTCTAACAATTTGCTCCTAGTAGATTGACTTCTTAATGAATTGATTTTTTTTAGTTTATTTCCATGAAACTTAATTTTTAAAAAGACTTGCATTTTTTCTAACATAGGTACTTAAACCTATAAATTTTCTTTTAAGCACTGCTTTAGCTGCATCCATGATTTTAATATTATCTTTTATTATCAGTCAGTTCAAAATATTTTCTAAGTTCTTTGTGATTTTTTTCTTTGATATATGAGTTACTTAGAAATGTGTTGTTTAACTTCTAATATTTGGAGCTTTTCTGCCTATCTTCTTTGGTTGATCTCTATTGTATTTAAATATATACTTTCTAATATTTCAAGATTTTGAAATTTTCTGGACAAATATTGGTCTATATTGATGAGTATTCCATATGCACTTGAAACAAATGTTAAAAATATGATTAATGTACAGAATTTTGTCTATTCTGTCAATAACTCTGTGATGAGTATTAGAATTGCCACTGTGATTATAAATTTGCTCAGTTTTCAATTAATTTTCGGTTTTACCTTGTGTATTAAGGCATATGGACATTTGTAACTGTACCTTTAAGACTTGTGAATTTCATCACATGAAAACTTTATCTCACTAATAATATTTTAAATAATATTTGAATGGAACTCAGGGCACAAAAGGGTGGTACTTAAAAGAGAGTCTAAAAAATAATTTTGAAGAAGACTGAAATATCAATTACATTGTCCATAACCTGCTTCAATTAGTTTTTTTGAGATTTCCTCCAGCCACTTAGAGAACGAATATCAAGAACTAAGAATGATTGCATTGATGTGAGCTGGTACATACAACATCGGGTGTCTTCAATTGGTGTGAAGCATTGCTTTCTGATGTGGCACGATCTGCCCTAGCTTAAAAGTCTTTAAATGATCTTTGCTCTAATACTGAGCTCTGTGTGTTGCCTCTTACTATGTTTTGTTTCCTCCTTGATTTCCTGGGTGGTGTTATGTGACTGGATCTCTCCGGCTGCAGGAAGGTTTTCCCACACTGTAACCACCCAGAGATGAGTGGTTCCTGTGCGGGGCCACCCATGAGCTATATTAAGCATCCTCCCAGCCTTGAGCCAAGGGGGTGTTAGTCTGGCATTGCTTGCTGTCTGGGCTGCGCGAAGCAGGTGGCCTCCACCTTTACTCAGCAAAGTCTGCTTTCCCACAGCTCTGGACCTGGCGTTACCCACTGGGGCCTTATTTGGTGAAGAACATTCTATCAAAACTATTTTGTTAATTTCCCTATGAAAAAAAAAGGGGGATTCCAGGTGCAGGTTCTCTTTGTAGTGTGGAAGCGGCCCCTTAAGATGAGAGCATTCCCACCCTCGGTTTAAAAACTACTCTCTGTGTTGTGTGATTTTTTGCTGCTTTCTTAGCTTAATGTTGCAGCCAGCTCTTTTAAACCAGGTTCGTCTTATCTGCACGGGTCGTGGTCCGTGGTCAAGAGGTTCCTTAGTAGACATCATCATAAACCTGGGAACTTGACCTGAAAGATTTTTCTTGGAGAGAAGGACAGAAGATGTAAACAACTATGGTTGATAAATTGTTTGAAAGGATAAAGCTGCTCACTCTTATGTCGAGGTATAATTTAAAATTTCTACTGAGCAGCTGAAATGAAATCAGAATGGGGGTTCCCATTTGGATGTTCAATAACAGAGGAAGAATGTGTGTGATAGGGAGTGGGGATAAGATGGAAGGAAATTCCAAAACCCTCTGTGGTTAAGCAAAGTTAATTTCAATTCCATTTGACTATTGGAATTTAGTACAGGAAATCTTAGTATAATGTAAGAATGAATAAGCATACATCTGGGTCTATCTGTTTGACTGGCATCTCAACCTTTCTGTCTCAGAGGCAGCTCAAATGCAACATGTCCTAAAGGAAATTCATCAGCCTTCATTTCAAATCTACTCCCTTCATGGGATTCCCACTTCAATTAATGGCACCACCATCCCCTGTATTGCAAAACATCTAATGCCCCACATCCAGTAGTTACCATTCAGCTCCTTTAATTCTTTCCAACTTATACCTGGATAACAAAGCCTAACAATCTCTTGCTTGGACTATTTTAATAGCCTCTAACTGGCCTTACTCCTCCCACTATTATTAGTCAAACTGGCTACCAATTTTTTTCAAACACTCATAAGATTATTCAGTGGTGTAAATATTTAAGAACAATCTCCCCAGGGAAAATAAAAATCACTGACTTGCCAATTTGGGGGGTGTAAATATTCCCACCATGACCAATTTCAAGCTACCAATGTGGTACTATGGAACACAGAGTTGTAAAGAAATGCACACATTGACTGTCATGAACCACTTTGAGCCAGCTCCAAAATGCTCATGAGCCACATCACTCTCTTGAATAATGAATTTCAGAAATTCCTTGATGTCCCCAGTATATAATATAGACTCTTCAGACTGGCCTACAAGATCCTCCATAATCTGGTCCTCATAACTTCTCCAGACTCATCTCCCATCATTTGCTGACCTCACTCCTACCTAATACCCACCTTTCCCTCCCCAAAATTGGGTTTTAGTTAGTGGGAACAAAGATGAGACGAGATTTTCCCAAGATTCATAAAAGAGAGCTAGAGGTGGGTAGAAATGGCATAGAAATGGGAAAGACAGGGGCAGCTTTGAAACCTTCTTCAGCCTCAGTGGAGTAGACCAATACCTGGAGAAATTAGAAACACTACATCACAGGATCAGGATATCTAGCTATGAAGCCTAGCTTTGCTTCTCTGATGTTTCTGGACACTGAGCCTCAGTTTCCTGACCTCTCAAAAAGGCCATTTCTAGTTCTGATGTTTTCTTTTCCTATGGAGGACCTAGATAATGTTTAAGTAAGGTCAAGAGAGTTGCTCAAACTAGAGTCCTCCTGTTTGCTTCCTTACTACACTTGCCTCCAGGTGCCAAAATGGAGGCCTGAGATGAGAACCAAGTTCTACATCCCTCCTAGATCTCTAGTTTCCTCCAAAATATTTGGGTTTCTCTTGGGGCACACAAAGCCCTTCTCTCTATCATGATTACTCCCTTGTTGTTGAAGGTACTCTTGAGTAATGGAATCCCTCAGGACTGGAATACTCCTGAGGTGACACTGGAGTCCTCTCTGGCTGCACCCTTAGGGAAGCTTTAGTCTCTGACACCCATGAGCCTCATTACTACACCAACCAGGGTATCTCCCAGGGAGCCTGTGAGATGCAGCATCTTCTGGAGAGTGGCTGAAGTAAGGCCACCTTACAGCCCAGTATATGGATGCTGAAACTGCCTGAGGCAGTTGCAGGACATGGAATGGAGAAGGGGTGCGTACTAGACCTGGAATCAGGGTGGAAGGATAGGTAAGGTGCTTGAAGAACAAGACCAGCCACCTGAAAGGCTACTCCCACCAGTTCACAGCCAGCTATAGCTCTGGCTCAATATTGCCTGTGGATGGTGTAGGAACAGCAGAGTCCAATCTTTCTGAATTGTGTCTTTTAATAGCCGTGTGACATCAGGAGAGCGTCTCTCTCTCTCTCTCTCTCTCTCTCTCTCTCTCTCTCTCTCTCTCTCTCTCTCCTAAAAGCTCAAAATTTTTAAAAAGACATGCTCTGAGGATGAAATAATATAGAAGTAATAACTCTCTTTTTTGAATACTAACTACACTGCAGTTATAGCATTAAGCAACTTTTTTATTTGTTTTAATTAGTTATACATGACAGTAGAATGCACTTACATACTTTGATATATCATACATAGATGGGATATAATTTCTCATTTTTCTGATTATACATATTGTAGAATCACATTGGTCATACAGACATATACATACATAAAGTAATAGTGTCTGTTTCATTCTACTATCTTTCTTATCCTCACTCCCCTGCCTTCCCCTCCTTTCACTTCCCTCTACCTAATCTAAGGTAATGCTATTCTTTTTCTTTTTTTTTGCATTACAATTCTTAATACACACATATACCACAATTTTTGTATCTGTTTGTATATAAAGTGTGTTGACACCCAATTCAAGTCTTCATACATGTACTTTGTATAATGATGTCCATCACATTCCACCATCCTTGCTAATCCCCTGCCCTGTCCCTTTCCCTCCCACCCTTGTTTCCTATCTAGAATTCATATATTCCTCCCAGGCTCTCCCTTCCAATCCCACTATGAGTCAACCTCCTTATATCATAGAAAACATTTGATATTTGTGTTTGGGGGATTGACTGACTTCACTTAGCATCATCTTCTCCAACGCCATCCATTTACCTGCAAACAGCATTAAGCAACTTTTTACATATAATATTTCAGTTAATCTTTAAACCCATCCTTTGCAATAAGTCTATTATTATCAGTGGTTTCCAGAAGAGGATGTAGACACACAGAAATTGGATAACTTACTCAAGGTCACTTCGCTAATTAGTGATGGATTCAGGACTAGTTACCCAGGTCTGATTCTAACACCCATTTGGCTAACCTATTATCCTATCTTTGACGTAAAGTAACTGGCTCATGGCTAGTGCTCAGTGAAAATGGGTTATATCCCTGTCCCATCCTCATGTCATCTCAAGTGACATAAAATAAGACTGGAAGAGAAGCTTATCTGAGGAAAGCGAGGACTGTCCACATGTTCTTGATTTTATTTCTCCTGCTTTCTATGTAAGCTTGACAGTGGGGTGTGGCTGAAGGAGATAGATCACTGGGGGTGTGACCTTGGATTTTTTCTGTCTCTGGCCCCTTCCTCTCTCTTTCTCTCTCTGCTTCCATGAACTGATATTTCCTCCTCCATACCCTTCTGTCATGATATTCTGCCTAACCTCAGGCTCAGAGTAATGGAGTCATCTAACCATGGACTGGTCCTCTGAAACCATGAGCCCAAAA
Source organism: Marmota flaviventris (assembly GCF_047511675.1). Classification (NCBI taxonomy): domain Eukaryota; kingdom Metazoa; phylum Chordata; class Mammalia; order Rodentia; family Sciuridae; genus Marmota; species Marmota flaviventris. Next base: position 32,894,600 of record NC_092507.1, on the reverse strand, counting down.
TAAGCTTTTCTTCCTCTAAGTTGTTCTTGTTAGGTATTTTGGTCCCACTGATGAAAAGCCAACTAACAAAGGTTTAGTGAGATTAATGACTTCCCTTAGTTTGTGCTGTTGGTAAATGGCAAAACTAAACCCAAACATTTTCTTTGACCTCAGAGTCTTTTTCTGCCTTCCTGACATGTACCACAGACTTGTGAAAGTACCCTGGATTATTTGGAGAATGGTGAACAAGCTGCAGTCAGAGATACTTTCCAATAAAGGACCAAATAGTAAATATCTTAGACTTTTGCAGGACACATGGTTTCTGTAAGAAGTTTTCTTTTTGGAGGATAAAAGCAGCCATAATCGTAGATGAATAATTTTCAACCACATTAAAATGTCTAGCAAGACATATGGAAAGAACTGTATAGAAGTATGGGGGTCGGGGTGGTAGAATGCTAGGTAGGTTAGAATCAGATTCCAAAGCTCTAAGGATTTTCAGTTGGGAAAATGTCATACTCGGTTCTGCTTTATGAATAGTCACTCTGGCAGTGTGTGGGGTAGATTAGGATGGGAGAGAGATTAGGACAGGAGATACCAGGGAGAAGCTCTTGTTATAGTTTAGTAGAAATATTCTTTTGAGAAGTTCCTCGTCCTTGTTCTACCTTGCATCCTGTGATCTAAATACAGCTGCTACTTCACAGCTATCATTTCATAGCTTGGTTCTTAGAACATACTCTCAAAGGAGAAAAGAATAAAATATTTTAGGCAGAAAAACATAACAAAGATTACAACAGTTCTTTTTGGCCCCCAGCCCACTCTTTTCTCAGTCTCTCTCTTCTTCTGGGAAGCAGCTTGTGTGGGGCCTGTTCAGGAGGCAGGAGAGTAACCCTTCTTGGGTTCCAAGCACAGCCCCCAAGAGAGTTCTATATTTGCAAAAATGAGACAGTAGAAACTTTAAATTACCTTTTTAAGCCTAATACTACAGTTGATCATTTATTTTATTTTATTTTTATTCCCATTTTCAGATTTCCCTGCTTCCTTTTGTTTTGACCCTGCTCTATGGTTGAGCACATATTGAGAAGTCAACCCCTATTCTCCAAAATTCTCTGAATTTTGATGTCACTGAGCTTTATAACTTAGGATGTTTGTGGTAAAAGGGAATTTAAAGTTGACCAATCTAACCCCACCCAGACCAGCAATATTGAGTGAGATTGGCTTGTAGCTTGTGTGTGAACACTTGTGAAAGCAGAGAGCTTACTATTTCAGTCTCTTCCCAACAGCAGCATGTTCCGTTATTGGAAAATGTGAATCACCATATGTATTTTATATTTTGTTATAAATTAAGCTAAGGTGCCTCTCCATTCCCTGTAACTTTCACCAATAGTTTCTCATTTTTCCTTCTGGAAACATTCCTTACACATTTCTACCTTTTTCTGCATGGCAACCTTTGAACTACTTGATGAAATCTCTCAAGATCCTCATAAGTCCCTAAAATAAATTTTGTTACTGTTTTTCACTTTTCTTATGTAGTATGATTCCACTGGTCTTTTGTTGATAAACCCTCTTCTCTAAACCAAGCTCTAATTTGTCATTTTTCCTTTTAAATTACAGGTCCAAGTATTGAAAATATTGTTCTGGTCAGCCACTGGACTCTTTGCTTAAATCTGATAAATGTTTCCTTGGTTTAAAAGTGCACTTAATGATATGTATTGACTTTTCAGCATCTTGGGATGACTATGGAGAATGTATATAAATGGTCAGGACCAGATGGTCTTACCAAGCAATGGTGGCACACACCTATAATCCCAGCAACTTGGAAAGCTGAGGCAGGAGGATCACAAGTTCTAAACCAGCCTAGGCAACTTAACGAGACCATGCCTTAAAACCGTAAATAAATAAAAAGTGCTGGGAATGTTCCAGGATGTTGCTCAGTGATTGTTAGGCAATACAGAGATCCAAGGGAAAGCCCCAGAACAAGGTCAGCATGATGGCTAGCTCCTCGGGAAGCAAATCTCAGCACCAAGGAGAGCTCCACCATAAGTAATCACCACCCCATCCCTGGCACCCAGCTCAGACTTAACCCATTTATCTAACATTGATAAGTACCTATTGTATACCATACAGTGTTCTAGAATCTTCCTACATTCTTGGGTGGGAAACTGAAACACACACACACACACACACACACACACACACACACATATATATATATATATATATATATATATATATATATATTACAAGATGCTATGAAGATAAAACAGGAGATATGAATAAGGAAATTGGGTTGTTTTTATTTTAAATGGGATAGTCAGGAAACACTTTTTTCCAGTCTTCCCTGAGAAGATGACATTTGAGCAAATACTTGAAGAAGGAGGGGCATGGACCATAAAGAAATTGGAGAAAGAATTTCCAGCAGTAGGAACAGGAAGTTCAAATGGTTCTGAAATAGGAACATGCCTTCAGTGAGGCTGTGTGCTGGAGCAGATAGAGCCACCGGGGAGAGGCAGGAGGTAAGGACAGGTAGGTGATAAGGGACCTTGAGATCCTATCAGGTCTTTGGCTTCTCCTTTGAATGATGCAAGAAGCTCCTTGAAGGTTTTGATGAAGATGATTTACATAAGCTGGGCTACATACTAACAGAATCACTCTAGTAACTGGGCTAAGAAAAGACTGTGCAGGAAGAGAAAGGAAACCATAGACTATTGAGAGGATGTTTCCATATTCCTTGTAAGGGAAGACGATGATTTGGGTCATGGCAATGGTGGAGATGGTGAAATGTGATCTTTTCTGTTTTTTTTTTTTCTTTCGTGGGGGCGTGGTTGGTACTGAGGATTGAACTCAGGGGCATTCTACCACTGAGCCACATCCCCAGCCCTATGTCATATTTTATTAAGAGTCAGGGTCTGACTGACTGAGTTGCTTAGCACCTTGCTTTTTGCTGAAGCTGGCTTTGAACTCGCAAAACTCCTGCCTCAGCCTCTCAAACCACTGGGATTACAGGTGTGTGCCACCGTGTCTGGCTTGGTATTTATCTCTGAAATAAAACGAACAATATTTGCTGATGTGTTCCATGTGGGTGTGTAAGCAAGAACAAAGTTTGAAAGACTCTGAAATTCTTTTTTTTACTTTAGTCACCTCGAAGGATGAAATTGCCATTAGCTGAGCTGAGGAAGACCATGGGAGGAACAAATTTATAGGGGAAGACTGGAAGTTTGATTTTAGTAAATGTTAAGTATAATTTGCTTGTCTGTAGCCCAGCTGTGGCAGGGCCATGGGTAGGTTGCAGGAAACCCAAAGAAAGCGCCTGGAGATAGCATGGGAGAAATACGATTTACCAGGGAAAACTTACTAGAGATCAGTGACTGCTCCAAGAAGAGTTCAGTAGCAATTGGCTGAACAGACAGCACCTCCATCCAAGGTGCTTCACCAAGCAGTGCCTTCTTTCCTCATGGCGTTTTGCCCAGTGGTGGCTGGATGAGTGACACATACTCTTCCCGCTGTGCTCTCAGTTCCATGCCCCTCTCCCACTGAGAGAGTTTTATATACCTTAGACTGAAGAAGCAGTGACATCATCAGCATAATCTTGCTTAGTTTGCTTGTGTGGTCAGCTCCCAAGGAGCAACTGTCTTTGTATATGCAAGAAAGTCGCTTTCTACAGTTGATACTCTAGTGTGCATAGGAGAAAACTAGAGTTCTTCAAGTTGATATGTATGTGGACATTTCTGGCCCAGGCTTGCTCTCATTTTTCCCCTTAACTTGGCTAGATTTGGGGGAAACAGAAAGGGAACATTCAGGGAAATGGTGTTTTACTGTCTCCTTTTTCTTTAGGGATGATATATTTGCCTATTAGATATTCCTATGGAGACAGATGTCAAGTAGGCCGATGGACTGGTGAATTTAAGAGATCCAGAATGAAATTATATTTCAGCTTTCAGCATATAGCTGGCATCTAAAACTTAGGCTGTATTCACCATTAGAGTGAGGATTCACATTCAGATGCTGCTAACTCCTGTGCTATTATATACTGCCTTTAATGTGAACATTATTGTTTTCCTTATCCATCCAAGCCTAAATCTTGTTCATGGATTTATCGTGTATTATTTTAACCTAAATTGACAGGTATCGGTCTTTTCTTTCCTGTCTGATATCTTCACTGTTGCAATCTTGATCCAGGGTTTGGGGATTTTCCGAGATCAGTCGAGATCGGGCGCATTCAGGATGGTATGGCCATAGAGGGTTTGGGGATTTTTCTATGAAACAAACCCAACAATTTTCAATGTTATGAAATACACACTTCCAGCCCTGTAAAACTGTGAGTTCACAAGGTTAGCTTTCTCACACAATGTCACGCAAAATAGGTTTGTATTTTATTGAGTGCCTTGCTACTACTAAACCCTTCATGAAATTTCATGGTGTAAGAGACAATTTCTACTTTAACGTGGTAAGAACATGGGACTTAGAGTTTGAGTCCGGGCTCTAGCACAGGGTTTTCAACTTTGGATGACTGATTTTATGAAAAGAAAAATAGTGCTGCTGACTTCAGAGATTTATGGTGATAATATAATGGGGTCACATTTATTAAAATATTTTACACAGTGCCATTTTATAAATGAATATTTCCACCTTTTGGAGTCTGTAAAAAATGACATATCTGGGTGATAGCATTGGTTTTTTTTCTTTCTTTCTTTCTTTTTTTTTTTGTACTAAAAGATTCTTTTTCAGGGCTCATTACATTATCCCATGTCATTTCACAGCATCCCGTCAACTCACAATGGACATTTTTAATGGACATTAATTTTTAATAACAATATAAACTAATATAGTTTAACATTCTATTGCATCAGTCTGATAGTATTCTTGAGTAGCCATTGAGGGATCAGGAAAAGGATAAAAAGAAAAGAAATGGTCAGTAATGTGTTCTGTTATCCAGGCTTCCAACCTAGGGTGGAGGATTGAGTCCAGACCAAAGGATCCATCCCTGCCCACTGCTCGACTTTCCCCTGGAGTAGCCTAGCTATGGAGGATTCCTTACTGGTTCTTAAGGAAAGCTTCCAGACACACAGACACTTCACTCCCAGGTAAATATGTTTCATCTTTTTAAGAACTGCCAGGGACACAGAAGTTTTCTCTGGGTTTCAAGTCTTATTCCCTGTAGCCATTTTTATATTATTGTTATTAGTAGTAGTCGTATCGTAGTAGTAGTACTGGTGCTGAAAACTGAAACCCAAGAGTGCTTTACCCCTGAGCTATGTCCCCAGTCCTTTCTTACTTTTTGTTCCAAGAAAGGGTCTTGCTAAATTGCCCAGGCTGACCTCAAATTTGGGATACCTCAACCTAGGCATGTGCCACCACACCCAGCTCCTGTGGCCATTTTTACATATCAATTTATTTTTTATGGCTGTAAGCACTGCAGGGAGGGCTGGGGAGGTGGGATGTTCCAGGGAAAAGATTTTCTTTTGTTACAAAAAAAAATTTTTTTAATTCTCCTTTTTCCTAAAAATTTATGGCTATGGGTTTTCAAAGGTATATTACCAGAGAAGAAGAATGCAAAGAAAAGAAATTGGATTATTTTGCTTGTTTTACATTTACACTGTCCTTTGTAGCACCTATTTCTCTTGCTATGTAAAAGAATGACTTTAAAAACTACAGGAAGGTCTAGACCTTTTTGGTTTCCTTCAACATATTTTGCCTTTCCCTAACCTCACTATGACTGGTTTATGCTGTGTGTGTGTGTGTGTGTGTGTGTGTGTGTGTGTGTGTATTGGGGAGGGGAGCATCTTCCAAATAAGATTTCTGCTTGAAAATTTTTCATCATAGAACCCTTGGAATTTTATCAGAGCTAGTTAACTAGACAAACCAACAAGTGTTTATTAGAATCCCTAGTAAGTATCTAGAGCTATGCTAGGCCAATTGGATACAACATTTCCTGGGTGTGAAAATGGGGATTTGGGCTTCAGCCCTGTGTCTGTGGATCTCACATAGCATTCTCTGAGACTACAAAAGAGTCCAGACTATGTCCTCTTCTTTCGTCAGAAGGAGGGCCATGCACAATCAAGGCTCAAGAAATCACAGCTTCGTAACTGAGTTTATCCTCTTGGGCTTCTCCAGAAATCCCAGGACCAATTGGATCCTTTTCTTCCTCTTCCTCTTCCTGTATTTATTCACAGTCTTGGGCAATGGGCTCATTGTTACCCTGATCAGAATAGATGCGCGTCTCCATACACCCATGTACTTCTTCCTCAGTATCCTCTCTCTGCTGGATCTCAGCTATGCCACCACTACAGTGCCCCAGATGTTGGTCCATCTGATAAGCAAAAATAAGACCATCTCTTATGCGGGGTGTGTGGTTCAGATGTACATTTTCCTGACCCTAGGCATCACTGAGACCTGGATTTTTGCAGCAATGGCCTATGACAGATATGTTGCTATATGTCATCCACTCCACTATGTGGTCCAGATGAGCCAAGCTCTGTGTGTACTGCTAGCAGTCAGCTCTGCCCTTTGTGGTCTTATCTGTGCCCTTGTCTACACAGTCTTTGCAATGAATCTTCCCTACTGTGGCCCTGATGAAATCAACCACTTCTTTTGTGAAATTCCTGCTGTTTTGAAGTTAGCCTGTGCGGACACATCCCTCAATGACCAAGTGGACTTTATCTTGGGTTTCATCTTGCTTCTGATCCCCCTATCCCTGATCCTGGCCTCATACATTCGTATCTTCACTGCTATTCTAAAGATTCGTTCCACCCAAGGGCGGATCAAGGCCTTCTCCACCTGTGCTTCCCACATCACTGTGGTCACCATGTTCTGTGTTCCATGCATGATCATGTATATGAGGCCTGGCTCTGAAGCCTCCCCAGATGATGACAAGAAGTTGGCCTTGTTCTACAATGTCATTTCAGCCTTTCTCAATCCCATTATTTATAGCCTCCGGAACAAAGATGTGAAGAGGGCTTTCTTCAGGTTATTTGGAATGAGTGAGGATGCTCAATAGGCAATGGCCCACGAATGTCTGCAGTGCCTCTGGTCTCTCACATACACCATCCACAATTTCACTGATGTCATTGTAATGAACAGACTTTCCAGATGAGGGAGGGATCTAGAAACAAAACCACTTACTCATTAATTTGGAAATGTATTCTACTGTCATGTATAGCTCAAAAGAACCAATAAATTAAAAAGAAAGAAAATGGAAACATGAGGAAAGAACTCAGAGAAAATTATGTTCATGGATTAAATGTATCATTGACATTCCATGGCTTTGGAAAGGTCACTTAACTTCTCTGTGATTTAATTTCATATTGGTCAAATGTGCTTCATGGTATTCATTATGCCTAAATAATAATAGCTGACTCTATTGGGCTTTTTCTGTATGAAAAGTATTCTAAGTATTCTACATGAGCTTATTATTTTAATTCTTACAATAACTCTAATGGTAGGTATTATCTCCTTTATTCATATTTTTTTTAAAAAAACTGACACAAGAAGATTAAATACATTGCCAAATGTCACCAAGTTAGAAAATAACACAGTTAATATTAAACCTAGAGAGCACAGTTCCATAACTCAGGCTCTTATCTATTATATTATGCCATACAACTCTGAAATATCCAATACTTTTGAGGCTTAGCAGAGATAATGAATGGTATACTATTGAGTAAAGTTGAAAACAATTAGAATTACTATTCTAAGTCACAACTACAGGGTCATATCCTTGAAGTCTAGAGTTGTGGTAGGTGCTTTAGAGCTTCCTCACCAGCATTCTGTAGCCTAAACAAACAGCATTGCACAATGCAACAGTAACTTCTCAATAAATGCTTGTTGAGTGATTTTACCTCCACCTTCATCTTTGATCTAAAATTTCCCCAACTCTCCTTTCAGATCTTCTTTACTTTCATGGGCTCCTCTCCTATTTCCATCATCTCTACCCCAACCGTGGCTTCCAGGTGTCTAGACTTGTATTTACAAGGAGAGTATCTTGGTTTCCAAAACTGACTTACCTTAAATTTTCTCTGCCACCAGAGAGACCACGGGGACAGCAGGAAAAGGACTGGGTCTCAGTGTTAGCTTAATTTCTCGAGATCTTGATAAAACCACATCATATATCTGGAGTTCAGTCCTCTCGTACATAAAATGGAGATAAGGACCACATATGACTGACTGCATCATAGAAGTATTTTGAATTCAAATGGGAACAGGACTTAAAACTTAAATAGTTGTATACATTGCCATCAGAGTCACTGCCTTCAAAACTAAGTGTCTTAGAAAATGTTCATTAAGTTCTGCTTAGAATGCAGCTCAGCAGTAGAAATCCCCTGGGCTCAAGCCCCAGTACTGCAAAAAGAGAAAGAAAACTTGTGAAATGCAGCAAGCAGTGCTTACAGGAAAATTTATAGTCATAAATGTTTATATATATTTTTTTAAATCTCAACTCAGTCACCTTAAGAAAGTAGATATAATATCAATAGTAGTTTTGTTTGTCAACTTCAAATGTTAATATAAGGTTTATTGTGAAGTCAGGAGGTATGGATTGGATACTTATGGTGGCAATTAACTATATGCAGAGCCATGTCTCACACGTATGTGTGTGAGGACACATGCACACATACACATACCCCAAAATGAGTGGGAAACAATCACAACATCAGCTGCCACATAAACCAGAAAACAAACTAGTTCTACCACTATCAAAGCAAATCAATTTTTATCACTTCGGTTTCAGACAAATATAAAGTTGCTTTGCAAATGGTAACCCATGATGAATCTTTTAAATCAGGTACCCTTTATGTGTTTTTCTGATAAGACTTGATTATTAAAACATTCCAACTGCTTCTAATTACTTTGAAAGAAGTTTAATTTGTAAACCAAGAATCATCTAAATGTTAAGAAAATCCAAAAGACCAATAAACACTAAGAGTGTGCTTTGCTTATTAGCCAAATCATCCAGAAGATAAACTTAGGGGAATTTCCAAGTCTAGAGTATTCTTAGCATTCATTCCTTGAGCATTAAAGACATGCAAGTGCTAAGAATGATGTAAATAAAGACTGGGCACAGAGGCACACACCTATAATCCCAGTGGCTCTGGAGGCTGAGTCAGGAGGATCACAAGTTCAAAGCCAGCCTTGGCAACCCAACAAGTCCCTAAGTAACTTAGTGAGAACTTGTCTCAAAATAAAAAATGGTTTGGGGGTGTGGCTCAGTGGTTGAGCACCCCTGAGTTCAATCCCCAGTACCAAAAAGAGAGAGAGAGAGAAAGAGAGAGAGAGAGAGAGAGAGAGAGAGAGAGAGAGAGAGAGAGAGAGAGAATGATGCGGAACAGCAAAAAACAAAAAGTCCCCAGGGCCAGGGTTACTGCCTGCAGGTCACAGACTCAAAGGATGTAAGCCCTGAGGAAAGAGGAGCTTTGATTTTCTAAAGACAGAAACATAATTGTCAGAAATACTGATTCCTGGGGCCTTGTTAAGAAATTGCTCTGGGGCCATTAGAGGGGGCTGAGGATCAGCTGCTGGAACTAAAGGGGCTGTCCTCTAAGTGCTCTCAGAGCAGTAAAACCCCACAGCAGGCCACCCAATGTCCCCGCCTCTACTGCAGCCAGTCCTGACTTCTAGGTGTTGGCATAGGCTGTTCCACTTGGAAGGCCCCTTCTCCCCTTCCGCAGTGCCTCCTTTTCATTCATTCACTCAGGTCTCTTCTTCAGGAAGTGAAGAGCTACTTCCAGCAAATATGGAAGTTTTTACTTCCTCATGGTCTCTTAACACCACTAAGGAAGCACTCCACTCTGGCCTCAGAAGCAGAGTATCCAGCTGGGTGAGGTCTTAAAGGGTACAGCCTGCATCTTGGCCTTGAATTCCTTTAACAAAACAACTGTTAGCAGTTGTTTTGTTAAAGGATTTTTTTTTTTTTTTTGCACATAAAAAAAGCTATTTTAAATGCAAATGGTTTGGACTCTCCTTTCTCCCATTTGTGGTAAAAACAAAAACAAATGTCCAGGGGAACTCAGCAAAAATTGGGAGCACAAGGAAACTTCCTCTCTCCAATAAAAGATGTCGTCCACCAAAATCTACAGCTAACATCACACATAATGACAAAAGACTAAGTGCTTTCCCATTAAAATCAGTACAAGACAAGGAAGTTGACCCTCCCTACCCGTATTCAAAGCAGCACTGGAAATCCTAGACAGTACAAGAAGGCAAGAAAGGAGAAGAATAGAAAGAAGAAAACTGTCTCCATTTGCTGATAACCTAATTGTCTATGTAAAACTAAAACACAAGCCCACAAGGATTCTACATTAAAAAAAAAATCCTAGAATTAGTAAGTGTAGCAATGTTGCATGATTCCAAGAAAATTTATGGAATGCAAGCCAGAGGCAATGGCATACACCTGTAATCCCTGCAACTTGGGAAGCTGAGGCAGGAGGATCACAATTGCTCCACTCTGGGCAATTTAGGGACACACTGTCATGCTGTTAAAAATAAATAAATAAAAGGGATTGGGAATTAGCTTGGTGATAGTGAGAAACTAATGTGACTCCATTTTTGAGAAACCAGCCTCTACCTCAGAACAAAGCCTGTCCAGGGAAGGGGGCGTGACCCTTGTCCTTGGAAAAACCCACAGAGCACTCCTAGGCACATACCCACCCTGCTGAGTTGTTTGTCTGTAAATAACAGAAGAGGTCTGAGGTGCCAAGTGTCCCTGACTCAGTTAGGCTAGGTGAGGGCCCATAGCAACTCCCTAGCAGCCTCCAATCAACATGAGACAGGGAAAATACCTGGAATGCCAGATGACCCCCCAGTAGATTATGGTGGTTGATAACATGTTGGGAAACCATGTGGTTTAGCACATACACCCCTCGTGGCCTAAACCAATTAGTTCAAAGGAATCCCCCTCTTGTACTAACCTATCACCCCTACCCAACTTGTTCCTGTTGGTAAAGATGGCACCCGGAGAGCTTCTCTTCCGGGAGCTCAGGTCCATGACGCACTGAATGGCACGCGAACCGTCACCTCCAATCCCTGCGAATGGCACGAACTTTGAATGGCGCATCTCCAATCCCTAAAGTGGTGTGAACTCTCGGCCAATGAAGAAGTAACAGCCCACTCGCCTTGCTCCTCCTCATCCTGTGTTGAGCCCATAAATATCAACACCCTGTTCTGTTCGCTCTTTTACTCTCACTCTCACTCTCTTACTCTCCCCTCTCTCTCTTCCCCCTCCTCTCTCTCTCTCCCTCTTCCCTCTTCCCTCTCCCTCTACCTCTCCCTCTCCCCACCTTCTCTTCTGCGACTGGCCTCTATGGTCCTGCTAATAAAATCTCGCACAGGTAAACGGTTGTTTTGGCTTGTTGAGTTTACGGAGCTTTTCCATCGTCCTTTACAGTTCCCACCAGTGAATGTGCTAATCAATGTTAAGAGTTGTTTGATTTTCCTGCGGTATGGAATGATTTGCTGTGTGATGTTGTGACGCATAGAGTATCCCCCCAAAACCTATAAAATCTCACTGAACAAAAGACCGGGACTCACTCCCTGGGACCCCTGCATCGGAACGGTTGTGAGTCCAGGCTCCAGCTTGCATTAAAGACTCTTGTGTGATTGCATCGGATTCAGCTCCTGGAGGTCTGTTGGGGTCCACAAATCTGGCATTACAGTAGAACACCCCTGGGCTCAATCCCTTGTACTGAAAAAGGTAAAGGAAAGAAAAACTCATGGAATATAGCAAAAATAATGTATAGAGGGAAATGTGTAGTTGTAAATGCTTATATTTAAAAAAATAAGGAAAACCTCAACTCAGTCAACTAAACTGAAAGTAAGCAGAAGGAAGGAAATAAAGATTTGAATAGGGATAAATAGGCAATAGAAAAAATTTTGAGAAAATGAAATAAAGAATTGCTTTCTTTAAAAGATTCTCAAAATTACAAACCTTTAACTAGACTGATCAAGGGGGGGGAGGGAAAAGACACAAATTACTAAATTTGGAATAAAAGGACATTCTTACCAAAAAAAAAAAAAGAAAGAAAGAAAAAGAAACAAAGAAGGAAGAAAATCCTATAAACAATTGTATGCCAACAAATTAAATAACTTATAAAATATGGGCTTATATCTAGAAAGACATAAACTACTAGAATTAACTCAAAAGGAAACAGAAAATCTACCAAGACCTATGGTAGATTTAATTAGTAATTAAATGATTTAATTAGTAATTTATAAATTTCTCAAAAGAAACATCCCAGATCATATGGCTTCACTGTTGAATTTTGTCAAACATACAGAGACTCAACACTAAGCTTTTCAAATTCTTTTTAAAAAGAAGAATAAAAAGGTAGGACTTCCCAATACATTCCACAAGGCCAACATTCCTTTAATACCAAACAAAGACACCACAAGAGAAGACAACACAGATTAATCTTTTATACACAGTTATGGTTTAGATATAAGGTGCCCCCAAAAAACTCATGTGTAAGAAAATGCAAAAAATTAGAGGCAAAATGCTTGGGTTAGGAGACCCTAACCTAATCAGTGAATTAATCTGCTGATAGGGATTAACTGTAGGCACGAAGGGTGTGGCTGGAGGAGGTGGGTTTCTTTGAGGTTCATATTTTGCCCATGGTGAGGGAAGTTCCTTCTCACCCTCTTCCCCAACCCCTTCCTGGTTCCATGTCCTGAGCTGCTTTCTTCACCACACTCTTCCACCATGGTGTCCTGCCTCACCTCAGGCCCAGAGCAATGGAGTTGGCCACTTGTAACCCCTGATAATGAGGTCTACATAGCAGGGGACAAAGTTTCTCCAAAACCACAAAAACAAATCACAGTTAAGCAAGTAAACTTCAGACTCCCTTCAGAACTGCGAATTTCTTCTACTCGTTGGCTTCACAGGTCATGGTTTCCCAGGACCTTCATGTTCTTTGTTGGCATAAAACCATCTTTGGTTGGCTGTGAAGCTGTATCTGTGCAACTGGAGGCAACCATGTGGACGGAGAGCTTAACAGGAGGACCGCAGGAAGAGGACACGGAGAAGGCTGAGTGGATGGTGGTGAGCCCCTTGCCTGTGATTGGCAGTGGAGAACAGAAGTTGTGGTTCACACCTGCACTTTTGTATGACCTCTCATGACCTCTTACTTTCCAAGGTCTGATTCATGGGTAGAAATGACCATGAGGCCGAATAGCAGACCTTGGCTTTGGCTATAGTTTTCAGGTTTAGAATTCTCTATCTTGGAGGGTTGCATGTTGTGGTCTCAGATTCTCTTTCCACTAACTTAATGCTGGTTTATCTCGAATACAGGTTGTCCACACAGCAGGTCATTCACCAGGTATGGATGTAAGTCGCCCAGCTTGCAATATGAATTGCCAGTGCCTCGTTATGTGGGTCTGTGTAGAGTTGTCTCCACTTTCTGTATTACGTTAAACTTCGCTCACATATATAACTACCTGCTGCCGATGGATGTATTTCTCTGTTTTAAGGATTGAGACTGGGTTAAACAGGTCATTTCGTCTTCATTTAATAACAACCACTACTGAAGAGTGACTGTGTATAAGTGTAGGTTAGCTGTCACACTTTTTTAAAAATTATTATGTGTATTGTAGGAGGTAGGATTAGGAAGTTCACTGTTCAGGAATTTTCTTTACCTCCTATGCAGAAGAGCAGATAACTAGCACTGCTCTGGCTTTGGTTCCAGGAATCCCCAGCAGTAGTGAGTCCCCCAATCTAACATGAGCACAGGTGCTTCATTATGAACTTGACTAGCATGCTCAACTGCATAATGTTCTGGCATTCTTTTTTTGAAAGGCATTAATTTATCAAATAAATTGTTTATATTCAAAAAGAAAACAGCCCGCTTCTAGACTGCTTCTTCAAACTCTTCCAGCCCCTGTGCAATGCCAGTTCCAAAATTTTCAATATTTGTTATAGCAACAGCCCTACTTCTCTGATATCAATTTTCATCTTGGTCCGTTGTGTGTTTCTGACAATACCAATTCTGAGTAATTGATAATAAATAAATATTTATTAGCTTTGTGGTTCTGGAGTCTGGGAAATCCAGCATCAGGTGCCAATATCTGGCAAGGACCTTCTTGCAGTTGTCTCATAGCAGAAAGAAGAAGCACAGAAAGGACGGGGTGGTGGGCAAAAGGGAGCAAACCAATCCCTTATAAAGAACCTGCTCTCACAATAACGAACACCCCCCCATGAAACAGCATCATTATTCCATTCATGAGAGCTGAGCTCTCACGGTGATGGTGGTGATGGCAATTGAACCCAGAGCCCAGCACACATGCCCTAATATTTGATTCTACTGATTTTAAATCAAAGCCTACATCAGACTTCCCACATTATGTCACCCAAAGGGCTATCTCCCCATCTATGCTTGGGATTGATTCTGACTGATCACAGTTATGAAGTACTTGTCATATGCCCTGACCCGTTTAAGAAGTAGAAGGGGTGGCTGAGCAGGAAAAGTTGTAGCCCCTCATCACTCTGAATCTAATGATGGAAACATATGTTTGTAGGACAAGCAGAAGACCCACCACCTGACACACTGGGGTCATGTCAAGCATGCATATCTTACTCTGTTTCATGCCTGATCATACTTAACCCCGTCACTACCCTATTCTGTCAGTGTCCCATTTTGCTCATGAGGAAACTGAGGGGTGTTTGGCATCTTGTCCAGAATTACACCATGAGTAAATGGCAGAGCTAGGATTTGATCCCAAGTCTGCTGACTGTCCAGGGTTTGGCTCCCATGTAGAATATTTGTCACTAGCTTCATCTTGATCAGGTTCAGGGAGGGATCCCACAGTTACTTGGGGCACATTCCTTTCCCTATAGGAAGTCATGGTCTTTGGGGGCCACACTATGCAGGACACAGTGCAGGCTGGTACTCAGCCAAGTGTGGTAGGGAGGGTGGAGTGGGGCACTGTGTAGGGGCTGAGAACAGCCAGGAGCCCGACCTTGGCCCCCAGCCCATGGGAAACCCTGATTCATTCTTTAGGGCCCATGGAAGGCTTCCCTCACATCCTGCCCAGCCCTGGGCCCCTGTACTCCTCAAGCCATGCACTTACTCCAGTGGATGCTCACATGCTGTTCCCACTGGACTGTCAGGAGAAACACAGAGAGGCTGTGGGGAGCAGGGAGAGTGGGGGGCTGGTGCAGAGACCTTGGTGCCAGGCTGAGGGGGCTAAATGTGTGCTCAGGGCTTTGGGGGCCTGCAGTGGGGCCTGGAGGGTCCCAAGGCACAGAGGCTCATTAAGAAGCTGCCTGACTTGTCCTCCCTGAGGATCAGGAGCAGAAGGTTAAAAAGACCCAGCAGGCTCCTGACTCATCCTTCACACACAGCCAGGTAAGGAGGGGAGGGACGGAGGAGGGGGCCTGAGGCACAGAGTCCTCACACCTGGACCAGCCCTTCCTGATGCTCCCGCCTGTCCTTGTCCCTGTCTCTCCCTGACTGGGCGCCTGCCTGCCTCTACCTCCTTCCCATTTGCATCTGGCCCCTCAGACCTGGCATCTGCTCTTCCCCCAACCTCTGGACGGCTCTGTTCATGGATTTCCTTCTGTCCCACTGTCTACTTATGGCTTTGACTTTCTCTCTTTCTGAGGAAGAAAGGAGGAAGGAGGTGAAGACGGTGACTGTGGAGCTAAGGCAGTTGGCTCTCCTCTGCATCCCAGCCAGGTTGGGACCCTTGGATTGAGGATACAGGACAAGGGACTGGTAAGTGAGGGAGAGGTCAGGGTAGCTAGTTCCAGGAGTGCAGAAAGGGGTGTTGGAGGCTTCAGGAGAGTCGGGGAGCTGGGGGAGATGCTGAAACGGGGAAGAACTAGGACACTCACACTGGAGAAGGGGAGGAGGTAACAAACCAGATATTGCTACCCCGGCATTTCTTTCTCCTGGATGGAAGTCATAAAGGTGCTAGAACCCCCTACCCCACCCACCTTTTATTGCTCTCTCTCTTTTCCACATTCTCCTCTCCTCATTTTCTCCATTTTGCTTCCTTTTCTGGTCAGTTTGTAGCAGAGACTGGGAGAGGGATGCCTATTGAGACACTACTGCAATAGCCCAGGCCTCGGGTCCAGGTGAAACAGGCAAGTGAGAGGAGAGAAGGATGGCAAAGTCCTCAACTCTTTCAGTTGGAGTGTACCAGAGACCCTCCTGCACCACTGTGTGCAGGTCTGGTCACAATACATCCTTGACATGGGGTTCATTAAGTTTTATTGAACCTTTCCTGGGATCTAGATGCTTACTACCTTCCAGGATGGTTGACTCTGTCTGCACTGCTTCCAAGTGTTAGTCAGCTTATCATCACTATGACAAAACACCAGAGGTAATCAACTTAAAAGTGAGGAAAAATTTATTTTGGCTATGGTTTCAGAGGTTTCAGCCCACTGACCCTATAGCTTTGGGTCTGTACTCATCATGGCAAGAGTTCATGGCACAGGAGAACTTTACACTTCATGGTGGCCAGGAAGCAAAACAGAGAAAGAGGAAGGGCCCAGATTCCTATATTCTCTTCATGGGCACACCCCCCAGTGACCTAACTCTCTCACAAATGGCCCCACTTACACTTCCTGAAGGTTTCACTACCTTCCAATAGCATGCTCCCTTTCTCACTTTCTTTAGGCCTCAGTTGCCCTGTGCTGTTGGGTCATCTCTATACACTCCCTCTACCCTCCCCTCTTCCTGGGTGGAACACGAGCCTTCTGTGTCTTTTTCCTTTACCTCTCACCTGGTCTTCTTCCAATGCCTTCTCTTAACTTCCAGCCACACAACATGTTTCTAAACCCTGAGCCCAAACAAATTATATCTCTGCTTGAAACCCACCATCACTCACCACAACCTAAAGGATTAAGTCCGTGCTTCTTAGCAGATACACACACTATTTAGACCCAGTTTCCTTCTTAATTTTAGGCCCATCTTCCAGGAATCCCCTTTCCTAATACCCCTGTGCAGACTTCATCCCTGGGCTCCCTGTTTGCACAAAGCTCTCCCTCAGGCCCTTGGCACCTGCTGCTCCCTCCATTTGCAAAACTCTTCTTTGAGTTCTTGGCTTGGCTAACCCTGCTCACCCTCTAAGATTCACACCAGGTGTTCTGTTCTCCAACACAGCACTCCTCACTTGGTGGCTGTTCATCATCTGCCTGTCTCTTCACTGTGTGCCCTTTGAGAGCAGAGGTTTTTATTTCTCCACCCTTAGGGCTTAGCACAGAGCCATGGCAGACAGCATGCATTTCCCTCCTGGTGCTAAACACATTGGGAATGTTTTGTATATTTATTCCTCTGTTTTCCCTTCTAGACTGTAAGCTCTTTAAGATTAGGAATATACCCTGTCCTTGAACTTGTTTATCCTTGTCTTTCCAGCTCCTATACCCGCATATGATTAACCAATGAATGACACCATGAGCAGGAGCACTTGATGGGCACTGGCATTATTGAGCTCCCTCTCTGTGGCAGTCACAGTGCTGGTTGCCTCATGAATAACCTACCACTACTCACAGGCTGTCTCCCTGGTAGACATCATATCCATTCCACGAGGAAGAACACTGAGGCTCAGGAAGATTAAATTACACGTACAAGGCCACAGTAAAAGCATCAGGACTTGCACTCAAGTATCCCATTCCAAACCCCATTCTTCTCCACCAGAAAATTCCACCTCCTATGGCTCCATGAACAAGAGAATCACCTTTAATCTCTACAGGTATAAACTAAACCCAAACCCAGTCTTTATCCCAGGCTACCTGCCAATCATCAATCTCAAGGGGAGAAAGGGATCCTAAGGGGTTTATTAAAATTGGGAGGGGTATCCCCACCAGGCTGGAGAGCTTGAGATGCCAGAACTGTCTTTTTATTTTTGGTACTGGGAATTGAACCCAGGGCCTTGTGCATCCTGGGCAAGTTCTCTCCCAGTGAACTACATCCCCAGCCTCCAAAGCCATCTTTTTTTTTCAAAGATCTTTATTTTATTTGTTTATTTTTTTTATGTGGTGCTGAGGATTGAACCCAGTGCCTCACACATGCGAACCTACAACCCCAGACCTTCCAAAGTTATCTTTAAGCAAACAAGACAGCTGTTATTCTACCTCAAGTCTATTCAAGTTTTAAAGTCAAGTAGGAAGACCCTTCCCTTAAGAATTAGGTGAGGATAAGAAGAAGCAGAATTGCTGAATAACCCCATCTAAAATAAAATCTGAGAAAGCTTCCAGGGACTTGAAAGAATCAAGAAATGCAGGCTCAATGTAAGTTATCAAGGAACCTCTCATGTTTGTGGAGCCACATATCTACACCCACATTTCTGATTCCCCTAGTTTTCTAGAGTGATCAAAAGTTAAGCTGAGCATAGTGGTACATGCCTGTAATACCAGCGGCATGGGAGGCTGAGGCAGGAGAATCATGAGTTCAAAGCCAGCCTCAGCAACTTACCAAGGCCCTATACAACTCAGTGAGACCCTGCCTCTAAATTAAATTTAAAAAGGGCTGGGGGTGTGGCTCAGTGGTTAAGCACCCTTGGCATTCACTCCCCAGTACCAAAAAAAAAAAAAAAAAAAAAGTTGGAAGCACCAAATAAAAAGAGTTCTAAATATGTATTTTGAGACAAGGGGAAGAAGAGAGTTTGAAATCTTCACCATCTCACTGTGCAGCCAGGTCTAGGGAGAAGGGCCCCCAAGCAATGCACTATGTGATGGTAGCTCCTGAAGGAGAGAAAGGAAGGTGGCCTTTAGGGGGCTGGTAGAACGGAAGGAAATGAGACTTTGGAGTTTTTCAGAAAAGATTTTGGCCAGAGAAGTTAAATATTGACAATTTCCCTTCCTTCCCCAAAAGTAACCTATCCCAGGTAGACCCCAGTCTCTGAACTGACATTAATCCCAACTAGGACCCAATGGCTACTGACCTTGGCAGCAGTGGAATGGCCATGGCAACTGAATATGGCTTCCAAACTGGGCCAGTAGGTCCATTTCTCTTTCTGCAGCTGAAGAATAATGCAGGCGTTTCCCTGGGAGAACTGCAGCTCTGTGTCTGAGTTCATCCTTCTGGGCTTCTCCAGGGATTCCCAAACTAATGTCATCCTCTTCAGTCTCTTCCTCTCCCTCTACCTCTCCACACTCCTGGGCAATGGACTCATTGTCACCTTGATCCACCTGGACTCCCGCCTCCACACACCCATGTACTTCTTCCTCAGTGTCCTTTCCCTGCTGGACATGAGCTATGTCACCACCACTGTGCCCCAGATGTTGGTGCATCTGGTCTGCCAGAAGAAGACCATTTCCTATGTTGGGTGTGTGGCCCAGATGTACATCTTTCTGGTGTTGGGCATCACTGAGGGATGGCTGTTCTCTGTCATGGCCTATGATAGGTATGTAGCCATCTGCTCTCCACTCAGGTACAAGGTTATCATGAGCCCTTGGCTGTGTGGGGCAATGGTCATCTTTTGTGGACTATGGGGTGTCAGCTGTTCCCTAGTCTACACTGTCTTCACCATGCGCCTGCCCTACTGTGGCCCCAATGAGATCAACCACTTCTTCTGTGAGGTGCCTGCTGTTCTGAAGTTGGCCTGTGCAGACACATCCCTCAATGACAGAGTAGATTTCATCCTGGGCTTCATCCTTCTCCTGATACCACTTTCCTTCATTCTGGCTTCATATATCCGTATCTTCATTGCAATTCTAAGGATTGGTTCCACCCAAGGGCGGATCAAGGCCTTCTCCACCTGTGCATCGCACATCACTGTGGTCACCATGTTCTGTGGACCTGCCATGTTTATGTACATGAACCCTGGGGCCAATGCTTCCCCAGAGCGGGACAAGAAACTGGCTCTGTTCTACAATGTCATCTCTGCCTTCCTCAACCCCATCATCTACAGCCTCAGAAACAAAGATGTAAAGAGGGCTTTCCTCAAAGTAACAGGCTGGGGCAGGGTCCCTGAGTAAGGCCACTGGAACACATCCGGGCCTGAAAAGAAGAGGGTCTATAGCCCTTCACTCTATCAAAACAGCAGACACTCAAGAATCATTCACTGGTGGTTAATAAAATTGAGATGCAGAAGTAGGTACCTGGTATGGACCTGCTGAGGCTCCAGATGCTAGGCTATGCACAAACATCAAAGGAAACAATTGTAGACAGATTGCCAACTATGACCTGTGACTGATTCTTTTCTGTTTCTGGGAGTTTCAAAAGGTCTGGCACAAATAAAGCATGATTAACATTTGTGAATTGAGTTACTGAGTGAATAAGAAATGAACATTTTAAGTCAAATCAGGATGGCTGGGACAAGATGACTCCAAGGACCCCAGATCAGTAACTTTCTTTCTCAGTCAGGAGAAAGACTAGATCTAAAGAAACAGTCATAGGAGAAAGGAAAAGTAACCTTAGGAATAGGACTAAGAGGTTGGTCACTGTCCATTCAGCACTGTCTAGGGGAGTGTGGGCCCTAGGATACAGGATTCATTCTGTCCCTGGGGAGGTGAGCCACTGCTGTGGGGAAGAGAGATTTTGAGGGGTCTCTCAGTACACAGATGAAACATTACCCAAACTACATCAGAGTGTTTAAGAGCCAGACTCTAGGGGCTGGGGATATAGCTCAGTTAATAGAGTGCTTGCCTTGGGTTCAATCCCCAGCACCACAAAAAAAAAAAAAAAAAAAGAAAAAAAGAAAGAAAAGAAAAAAGAAGAGAGAGAGCCAGAATCTTTGGTATCTGTAGAATTTTGGGATGATGATAACAATAGCAGACTAACACTTTATAGGATTGTTGTGACAGGTTAAGTTCTTACAAGAGTGCTTGACACATTGAAGTTTCCATATAAACATGGCAACTTTTCTATTCTATAAGTAAAGATGATTGTGGTGTTGGTGAGAGTTACACCACAGTAACCAAGCAGACATCTGAGACCCTTTCAGCCGAAGGTAAATGGCTATTCCACTCTGGGGGAAGAGATAGCTAACATTATAAATAAAAAGAGCTGGCCTTTGTTTATACTTCAGTCTGCTGTGGATTTGGTTAGCTTGGGTCTGTCTCCCAAAAGCTCATGAACTCAGTCAGCAAAACTATAAGAAAACTATGACAGGCCCTTAAGATATAGCATGAAGAGGTTCTGATGACAACCAGCCAGCATTCTGGGAGATATCCTTATTAATATTCCACTTTAAAGCTTTTTTAAAAAATTTATTCTTAAGTTTTAGGTGGACACAATATCTTTATTTTACATTTATGTGATGCTGAGGATTGAACCAGTGCCTTGTACATGCTAGGCCAGTGCTATACCACTGAACCACAACCCCAGCCCCTCCACCTTAAAGCTTTTAATTAACATTTATTCAAATGTGAGATGGGTAATCATTGGAGTACTTGAGTCAAGAGGTTGCTGAGAGGATGGTAGCTGGTGGTGGTCATGATGGTGGTGGCTTCCCTTCCCAATGTCAAAACCATTCACCCATGGCTTCAGCCCTCAGTGTCCCTTACACCTTGGACAAGGCACAGACAAGTTACTCATAGAACCTTAGGAAATTTTACTGACCATACAGTCTATCATTCCCTGAACGGCAGCAACACTCCAATAAAGATTAACTTGAAAAAAGAAGCTTTCTCAAGGGGCTCTCCTCATCTTTATAGAATCCCCTCCAAATTTTACCCTCACATTTTCTATTGCTAGAGGAAAAAAAGAGACAGAAGTTCCTAGCTAATCCTAGTTGGCATTCCTACATGCCACGTCCGTAGGACTATCCTACTAGCCTAGACATTTTCTGCTCCAAACTTGGCTTTGACTTTTCAAAGTTCAGATCACCCAATGGACACAAATGACAGGTAATTCAAGGAAATACTGCTGTGGAGAAACTCGGTCAGACTCTGGCTCTAAACACAAAGGAAACTTAAAAACTTTTCATAGTTCACCTCTTTAAGGTCAGAATTATTGAACCTTTATCAACCGACAGTCTTCAGTCTTCAATGAAACTGTGATGGATCCAATGAAGGTGATAGAGATTCAGTACATGCAGAGGTCAGTCAAGGTGGTTTGAATTCAGTAAGAAAAGTAAAGATGATTGTGGTGTTGGTGAGAGTTACAATAGTTATTCTTGGAATAAGGTGAATATTTGGCTTTGCATCTCACAGCTAGGTATAGAGCAATTTCTGAGCACACTTGAGGAAGTAGTGAGGAAGAAAGCCTCAGGGAGATGCTAGGGAGAGAGAGAGAGAGAGAGAGAGAGAGAGAGAGAGAGAGAGAGAGAGAGAGAGAGAGAGAAACCTGGCAGGACCCATGTAGAAATACTGGTTAATTCAACAAGCCCCCAAGTCTTAAGAGAAGGAGTAGTGGAAATATCATATGGGTTGATGTGCTATTCTGCTATATCAAGATTAGATCAGGTGGTATACTGGGAAGAGATGGCAGGAATGTAGTTAAGCCAAAGAACAGATATAGTAAGAGTTGAGGGTGAAAGGGAACTGGGGGAGTTGCTAGGAGAAAGTGAGATACAGAAAATTTAGACTTCAGAACAGGAAGTGTTTCTAGGTCATTAGGAAAAGGGCCATCCCAGGATGCTGCTCCTGGGGGAAATTCAGATGTGGGTAAAGAGATGAAGGAAACATTCAGTGGAGAAGGTTTGAATGTGCCTTAATTTTAGGAAAGGGATTTCATAGAGAACCTTCAAGAAAAGGAGACCAAGCTCAACTTGTGAAAGAATATATGGGATGGAGCCCTAGCGAGGACATGCTGGGTGATAATGGTAAGAGATGAGCAGAGGTGACAGTCTGGAGTCGCAGGTCCCTGTTTCTGGCCATAGGACTTTGAAAATGACCTCTAATTCCCGTGAGCATTCGTTTTCTCAGTTTCTGATTTTTCAGTAAAATCCAGATAATGATACTTTGAAACATTAGAGAAACTGCATCCCTTTGGGTCCAATCAGGAGACACAAAGGACCCAGTAGGCGAAATAAGGAAAAGGTAACATAAACAAGTAACAACTATGAATGAATGGGACCCAAGGGACAAGAGAGAGGGGCTGAGGAAGGACAGACTTGGAAGGGGTTAGACCTCATTAGAGGAGGTGTGGTTCAAGCACTGAATTGCAGAGGAATTAGCTGGTTAGCCAGGCCCCAGCTGACAGGCAAACTAACTAGGGGGCAGGCCATCAGCAAGCAGGGCTAGAGACAAACAGCTGGGTGCTGGCTGCCATAGGGAGCACAAGGTCTTCACAGTCTGTGGGCCTTACAGAAAGAATGACGTCTTTGTGGGACACTACATGCTTCAGTCCCCATGGGAGGGCTTGCTGAATGAGTCCACCAAGGAGCAGCACACAGGCCACTCTGGGACTAGATGAGGGGCCAGGCAGGTGCCTGACTGAGTTGGAGATCCAGTTTCCATGTTGAGAGGGTGGCCAAGATCTGAGGGGACAAGGTTGCTGGGCATTCTGAGCCTGTGGCCCAGGCTGGAAATGGACAGAGACTCCCTGGTAATTCATTATCCCTGACTTCCTTTCCTCGTGGATCACTCTGCTCTTCCCCTCATGAGCTGACCCTCCCACTTGCCGGCCTTTCCCCAATTCTACCCTGTTTGTCATCTAAACTCAGCAGCATAACCAACACCCACCCCCCACCCCAGGACTCTTTCTGGGATGCCATCACGTGCTCTGCTGCTCTCCCGAGGGAAGGGTCCCAACCACACTCCTGCACTCTCCCCTGTTTCTCCCACGCCCTTTCCAGCCATGGGCTCCTAAAGCCACTCCCACAAGGAGGTTATCACCCCTAAATCTGCACCACTTCTCCAACCAGAATCTCACACTCTCACTGCATTGAGCACAAAGTACACCATTCCCAGAGGACTTTCGGGATCTGGCCTCTGCCTGACTCCTGAATTTGTCTTTCCTGTCCTGCTCACTGCCAGGACCACAAGAACCTTCCTCCTGTTCACCAGATCATGCAACTCCTTTCCTAACGTGAGGCCTCTGAACCTGGCTTACCCTTCACTGAAAGTGCCTCCTCCTGCTCATTCCTTGCCTGACTCCTTCTCGTCCACAGGTATCAGCTAAATCTTAACTCCAAGCCCTTACTTGTCTACTCTGGGTGAGTAGGTTTCTGTCCTCTAGTTTCTCTACCACAGAATGCTGTTTGTTTTCTAAAGAATTTTGCAACCTCATTTTCTAGTAACTGACCTTGATTTCTCTATTAAGTTTTTGTTCCACTGGTAGAAATAATATGAATCTTCTTGGGGCAACCCTCTGTTATTAGTCAACTCAGGCTAATAACACCATAACTAGCTGGGCTTAAATAACAGAGATTTATTTTCTGGAAGCTGAAAGTCTGAGTTCAGGGTGTCAGCCCCGTCAAGTTCTGGTGGGGGCTCTCTTTCTGGACTGTTGATGGCCACCTTCTCACTGTGTTCCCATGTGACAGGGGGACAGAGAGGAAGGCGAGGAGGGAGGGTGAGAGAGAAAGCATTCTCTGGTGTCTCTTCTTATAAGGACACAGATCTTATCAAATTAGGGATCCACCCTTATGACTTCATTTAACCTTAATTATTTTCTTAGTCCAGATCCAGTCCCATGGGGTGTGAGAGCTTCACCATATGAATTTAGGGGGGAGACAGTTCAGTCTCCAGCATCCTCCCTCTCTCCCAGACTCCAAGCCCTGAAGAACTTAACAGGTGCTGAGGTCCACAGTGTTGGAGGCTGTGGAATGGTGGGGAACCTGGCCCTTTGTGTCTATCAGCCACCGAGAGAACCTCATTCCACTGAGATCATCAGTTCTCACCAGCCATTGTGGCAGCTTCTTGGGTTGTAGAAATAAAATTTCATGACTATAAATCTCTCCATATCTTTCCTTAGATCTTCAAAGTTCTGGAACTAAGCATATCTGCCCATTGCCATGTAACTTTGTTACTTCTCTGTAGGGAAAATACTTCCCATCCCTTTGCCATCAGCCTTGATCACGTGACTTGCTTGGGATGTGTGCAGTCATTTCTGAGAAGCTTTAATAGTCATCACATGCTTTGTCCATTATGTCTTCCTGTCTGTCTTGGAATAGCATGTTCCACAATAAGGGCTCCTCCTTATAAGGTGATCTGAGACTTTAGAGAGCTGCAGCCAGCCTACAACTAACATGGAACATGAGCAAGAAATGAATGTTTGCTGTTGTAAATCAGAGATTACTGAGCTGTTTGTTACTGCACCACAAGGTAGGAAATTAATCAAGACACCCACATTGGTTTCATGAATATTTGTTCCACTAACCAAGTTCTATACTTATTCAAATGCACAAAGTGGGTTGCAGATATTATAGATGCTCTCTCTTTCTTCAGCATTGGACATTCTATCCCAATCTTCTCCTGGGTCCCAGTTCACCAGGCCACCCTACCACGTCCCATTACCTTAAGAAAAGCCCTCTTAATGTCCTTATTTCTCAGACTGTAGACCATGGGGTTGAGCAGGGCTGTGAAGACATTGTAGAGGAGGGAGATTTGCTTGTCTTGCTCTGGAGAGTAGCTGGAGTTGGGCCTCGTGTAGATGTAAGTCACTGGAGCATAGAAGAGTGTGACCACAGTCAGGTGGGAGGCACAGGTGGAAAAAGCCTTGCAGCGGCCCTGGGTGGACTTGATCTTGAGAATGGCCAGGGTGATATGAATGTAAGAGGCCAGAATGAGGGAGAGTGGGGTGACAACCACAAAGACACTGATGATCAGGTCCACCATGTCAATCAGCTGGGTGTCTGTGCAAGCCAAGTTCCGCACGGAGGGCCCTTCACAGAAGTAGTGGTTGATCCTATTAGGCCCACAGTATGGCAGCCTCATAGTGAGGAAGGTATGGACCAGAGAGAAGAGGAAACCACAGGCCCATGTCCCAGCTGCCAACTGTGTGCACAGTCTCCAGTTGAGAATGATGGTATAACACAGAGGATAGCAAATGGCCACATAGCGGTCATAAGCCATGACTACAAAGAAGATGCACTCGGTCAGTCCCAGAGCACAAAACACATACATCTGCAGCCAACAGCCAGCAGAGGAGATGGTCCGAGAGTGAGCCAGAAGATGCACCAACATCTGGGGCACGGTGGTGGTGATGTAGCTCGTATCCAGCACCGAGAGGACAAAGAGGAAGAAGTACATGGGAGTGTGGAGATGTGTGTCCAGGCAGATCAGGGCAACGAAGAGCCCATTGCCCAGCACTGAGCTCAGGTAGAGGAGAAGGAAGACAAAGAAAAGGACCCTGTTGGACATGGGGTCACTGGAGAAGCCAAGCAGCACAAATTCAGAAACCCAGCTTTGGTTTTTCTCTGGAAGCATCCCCATGGTGGGGCCTATAAGAAAATCACATTCATTGACATGTCATCTAAAGTATGGTAGCTCACAAGAATGCCACCTATAAAAGCAGACAGTGAAGATTTTAATCCTGCCCGTGATACTGTTTCTGGGTAATCTTGGACAAGTTACTTAACCTCTCAGAGCCTCAGTCTCTTCATCTATAAGATGTGACTAATAAACATCTCTCATGGATTTTATCAGGAGTACAGATCATGTATATGAAGCAACTAAAGACAGATTATGCTAAGTGAAGCTAGCCAATCCCTAAAAAACAAATGCCAAATGTCTTCTTTGATATAATGAGAGCAACTAAGAACAGAGCAGGGAGGAAGAGCAGGAGGAAAAGATTAACATTAAACAGAGACATGAGGTGGGAGGGAAAGGGAGAGAAAAGGGAAATTGCATGGAAATGGAAGGAGACCCTCATTGTTATACAAAATTACATATAAGAGGTTGTGAGGGGAATGGGAAAAAAAAAACAAGGAGAGAAATGAATTACAGTAGATGGGGTAGAGAGAGAAGATGGGAGGGGAGGGGCGGGGGGATAGTAGAGGATAGGAAAGGTAGCAGAATACAACTGTTACTAATATGGCATCATGTAAAAATGTGGATGTGTAACCGATGTGATTCTGCAATCTGTATTTGGGGTAAAAATGGGAGTTCATAACCCACTTGAATCTAATGTATGAAATATGATATGTCAAGAGCTTTGTAATGTTTTGAACAACCAATTAAAAAAAAAGACTTAAAACACTGAGTAAGGGCTGAGGTTGTGGCTCAGTGGTAGATCACTTGCCTAGCATGTGTAAGGCCCTGGGTTCGATCCTCAGTACCACATAAAAATAAAGATGTTGTGTCTATCTACAACTAAAAATAAAATAAAATATTAAAAAAAGAAACACTGAATAAGACACAAAATGCTTGTATGCACTCTTCCAGTCTCCTTCCCCACCCCTCAGTACACATTTGGTCACTCATGTCTAACAAACCAGTTGGCACCAGGTCAGCCCCAGCTCCCAGACTCCTTAGAGAGGAAGTTCTGCTGTGCCTTGGAGAACACTGTCAGGGTGTGAGGAAGCAGGCCCCTCCTCCTCACACCCTGGAAACATGCTCCTTGGCCAGCTGGCACAGTGTGAGCTCCAGAATAGTGGGCGCTGGAGGGCACTGGCCGCAAGAGCAGCAGGAAGGTCCGTCTGCTGCTGGCTGGGGTCGGCCTTCCTTATTCAGCTTGAGAGCTGGAGGAGTGGCATGTGGAAGGGCCAGCAGTGCTCTCCTCACCTGACCTCATGGACCGACTCCAGGCAGGCTCTAGGGCCACACTCGCCCCACCCAGTGGCTGCAGCTTGTCCGCTCTAGCAGCGGCTTTCCTGGCCGTGCTCTGTTGTCCCACCTGGCAGCCATGTCTCCAAACCAGCCCTGACTCACCCAGTAGCACTGTCCCCACCCCGGGGCTCTTGCTCTGCAAACTCTGCCTGTGTCCACTGGAAGGTCATGTATTCCTGTGAGCGAGTCACACCAATCTGAATCTTAGATATTTTTTTTGTCCCCCTTCCCGCCACACACACCTTTTTTGGTCAGGAGCAAGGGAAAGAAGAGAGGTGCCTCCTAAATTAAAAAAAAAAAATTGTTCTTTTTCAATATACATGACTGTAGAGTGTTTTTGACATGTAATTTCCTATTCTTGTGGTTGACATGATGTGGAGTTACACTGTGTGTGTTCATATATGGACATTGGAAAGTTATGTCTGATTCATTCCACTGTCTTTCCTATTCCCTTCCCCCCTCCCTTCCCTTCATTACCCTTTGTCTAATCCAATGAACTTCTATTCTTCCCACCCCACCCCACCACTTATTGTGTGTTAGGATCCACATATCAGGGAGAACATCCAGTTTTTGGTTTTGGGGGACTGTGGTATATATTCTCAATGAAATATTACTCAACTATAAAGAAGAATGAAATTATGGCATTTGCCAGTAAATGGATGGATATGAAGACTATCATGCTAAGTGAAATAAACTAATTCTTCCTAAAATCTTTAGTCCCTTCAATATGTTCTCCCCTTTAGCCTAGAGAGAGTAGACCTGCTGCCGAGTCCTTGCCTTTGTTCCTTCCTGACTTGTTTCTTTAGGACCCTCTTCTTGGGGATTCATGATGGTCAATGGTGGGCTCTTGCCTAGGCCCCTCCCTCTCCTCTAGTTCTGCCTTCTGCTCCTTTCTCTGATTAGACCTGTTGGGTCAGGCTTCCTCCCAGGCTAACTCTGAGACTCTTAAGGAAGAGATGGCCTTTGTCAAGACACTGAGAGGCTACCAAATCTAAACAGCCCAGGAGACAGTTTGGAAAAAGATGACTCCTCCTCCTCCTCCTCCTCCTCCTCCTCCTCCCTCACATTCTGGGTGTAGTTTGGCCTCTGGTTCACCATCTACATTGTGAGCTGGCTTACCCAAGCCCTGGAGTAGCTCAACATATTCCTTAGCCCAACCCTGAGGTCTAGAGGAGTTGCAGTCTGCAGTGTGTATCTGCTGCTGTCCCCTTCCCAACTTCTGGTGGCTACTGGGGCTGCCAGCTACAAGACCCACTTTCTAGGACAAGGGGTGGGCCCCTGAATAAGCAGGTAGATGACCAGAATGGAAACCCATATGAGGACTCTAGAAGAGAGGAGCCCTTTCTTTACTTTGTATGGCAACCTATAAAAACATGATCCTGGAATGGCTTCTTTTAAAAAGGTTTTTTTTTAATTTTTGATTTATTATTTATTTATTATTATTGTTATTCTTTAATTTATTAGATTTATTAGTCTTATTCTGAAATGGCTTCTGATTATGTTCTTTTCCAGAAGAAAAGCAGAAGAAAGAAGGGAGCTGAATTGATTTCCTGGGGCTGTGCTATAACAAATTATCACAACATTGGATGGCTTAAACAATAGAAATTATTTTGCTCACATTTCTAGGCTAAAAGTTCAAAATCAAGGTGTTGTCAGGGCTGCGTCCTTTCAGGAGCTTTGAGGGAGCGTCTAGTCCATGCCTCTCTTCTAGTTTTTGGTGGCTTCAGGAAATCCTTGGCATTCTTGAACTGTCTTCCCCATGGACTCAAAATTCCCTTTTCTTATCAGCATACCAGCCATTGGATTAGGGCCCTTGCTAATCCAAGTTGATATCATTTTAACTTGATTACACTAACAAAGATTTTATTTACAAATAAGGTCTCACTCATCACTTCTGGGTGGACATGAATTTGGGGACACTATTCAACCCACTATAGAAGCTACGTGTGGAAAGTAAGACCAAGGGGTGGGAGGAAAGGGGACCTAACTGATGTCTTTTTAGTCATGAATCTATTTGCTCTGAGTGAAACCAGCTTCATCCTGCACTTCCTAGACAGGAGAGCCAAAACATGTCCTTTTTCCTTAAGTTAGTTTGAATTTGGTTTCTGTCACGTGGAACTAAATCTAAGGTCCCAAATAATATACTGGTGAATGGAAAACCAGAAAGGAGCCTTACAGGGTTTTAACAAAAGTTTCCTAGGAAAAATTCCTAGGAAATTCTCTGTTCCTTCCACCATACCATCTGCCAGTCTTAGCACAGGACACTGAATATCAGTCATTTACTGTGCTCCACCAGGGTCTTCCTGGTGGGGAATCTTCTCCAGGAAGAGGGTTTGTGACTTGATCTACTTTTCCTTTTGTCTACTTGAGCCTCAATACCTAGGAGTGGTTCTTGCCCTCCAAGAATTTGAGAAAAAATTTGAGCCCAATTTGGGAGCTGATCTTTGGAAGCATAGGGACATGGGGAGGAGTGGATTCAGTTTAATAATGCTGCTCATTTTTTATATTTCTGGTTCTTCACACAGCAGCAGACATAAGATAAAGGTTTGATAAGTGTTGACGGGCTGAAGGACATAGTGTGTGTTTAGTGACTACCAAGGAAAATGCACCAAAACATAAAAAATCAGATCTCAGCCCTTGGGGGCTCTCTGTCTAGGTGGGGAGATAATATGCCACCATGACATGATTATCTGTCAGAAAAATAAGATCTGTAGTCCACATGGTTGGGATTCTAGAGGGGAAGAATTGAGGTTCAAAGAAGAGAGATCCCTGGGAGTTGGGTGGCTGTGAAGGGAAGATTTTTGTGGAGGGGAAATAATTTGAATGGAGTGTGGAAAGACAGGTTGGGTTTAGAAGAGTGGGGAGACTTCCAGGAAGATGTGTGGGCTGGGCAGGTGGAGGTGGGGGATTCTGTTTAGCAATGTGGATGTGGATGTGAGGATAGAGGCCAAGATCCCACCTGTACACACTAAAAAAAAGTAGAAAAGAATTTTTTCTGTCCTGTCTCCACGCTGGACTAAGATATGGAGCTCTTGTCCAGGCATGCAAGGATGGGGTTTGTGTGTTGTGGTAGTGCATGTGTGGTCAGTATGTGGTTTAGCGTTACTGTGGTTTGGGGGTTGTCTGTTCCTTCAGGGACTTCTAGTTGTAGGTAATAGAAATTAGGTATTGTTGGACCTTTTCTTTTTCTCCTGTTATGATTATGCAGCAAGAGACTATTTCCTCAGTCTAAGGCCTGACTTTAGTATTCTCTGCCCTTGATTCTTCCCTTCCTCCTCCATAAGCCCTGACTCTGCTGCTTCTTTTCTGTAGGTTCGGCTGGGGAGAGAAACAGGGAAGGGAGTGATGTTTCTTGCCCACTTGCTAGCTGAGTTTTTTGCCTGGCATTATTGGGTTCAGGGAGAGACAGATGGTAATCTCTCTTCTGCGTCTCTTCCTCCTCTTTCCACCTCCCAGCCTGCTGGTGCCCACTACCTTAGGGATTGCTCTTGGAGGAACTATCCTGGACGTTGGCAAAGGGTTGGTGCAGAGGCGCCTTTCCCTGAGTGGCCTCCTTGTCCACAGCAGCCTGGATGTTCCTGGCAGCCCGGAGGCCTGACTTGACGGCAGTGTCCATCCAGCCATGGGGCAGGGAGGTATGTTCCCCTGCAAAATGGACACGGCCTTCTGGCTGGAAGAGCTTTTGTGAGTAGTCTATAAATTGGTAGGGTGTGAACTCAGCAAAGGCGCCGATAGTGAGGGGATCCAGAGACCAGTGCTTGACCACGGAAGATGGGCACAGATGCCGCAGCTCCTCTTTGGGTATCTGGTGCACTGCCGCCAGGTCATCCAGGACGATATCCACCACCTGGTCATGTTTCATGGCAGTGAAGAAGAGGGAATCGTCATCCACAGTGTAGGAGGCGAGCAGGACACCTTTGCCGCTGGGGAAGCTGTGGCTGGGGTAGTGGATGTAGCGCGATGGCCCGTCAGTGATGGAGACCCCGCCTCGGATGCCATCCCGTTCCCAGAAGCGCTCATCACAGGCCAAAACCACCTTGGTAGCACTGGTGTAATGCACCGAGCGCAGAGCGTTTGTCTTGTCTGGGGACAGAGGTGGCTGGAAGGCGATGAGGCGCGTGGCCTTGGCAGAGGCTGAGATGATGACGTAGTCAGCAGTGAGGTTGTGCAGCTCCGAGATGGGCCCACCTTTGCGGTACAAAACCCGAACTTCAGGCCCATCCCTCACTACCATCTCCACCTTGGATCCCAAATGGATGGTGCCAGGTTTTAGGTTGGTGCTGAGGGCTCTGGGAAGCTGGTCAAATCCCCCGGTGATCTCATAAAAGCTGCAGGGGAGAAGGGAGGGGAGAGTGATGGGGGGAGGCACCCAGAGGCCCAAGTGCCTCCTTGTCTCCAGTGTTCCTGGTACAAAAAAAGAGGGAACTAGCTCCCCGCACCCTGTGCAGAACACTTCATATACAGCCTTTGTCATGAAGGGATTGTTACTTAATTTGACAGTTTGGAAAACTGACACCCTAAAGTAACTTTCCCACAATCACATAGGCAATCTAGGGCTGAATCTGGGGTAGTGGATGTAGCGCGATGTAATATCTAACAGATATTCAGTTACCCTGAAATTCTACTTTGCAGGTAGAAATCTATAGACCTGAGTTTGGAGTCTGACTTCAGCCCTTGCCTAAGCTGTGTGAACTTGAATAAGTTCCCTAGTCTGAGCATCTTCACCTGTAGAATGGCTCTGAATAATGCCATCTACTTTATAGGAGATATTAAGGATTAGATGTGACAGTTCTTGGAAAGTGCTTGGCAGAGTGTCTGGCACATGTAAATACCCAGTAAATCAGTGTTGGGGAGGAGGAGGACTCTCATCCTGGCCCCAGATCCACCTTACTCATCACTTTTGGAGAAGATGTTAGCATTCCTCAGGGACTCCAGGAGGGATTTATAGTACCCAGCGTTCTCATTCATCACATCTCCAATCATCTGCACTGCGCCTCCACTCAGCATCCCTTTCTTCACCAGGTAAGCCTGTGGGGAGGTACAGAAGATGGAAATGTGGGGTGGAGGGCCCAGAGTGTAGATCCAGTAGGCGCCTGGACCCAGACCAGTGTGGGAATGGACTCCAGCAAGAGGAAGCCTTTGGCAGTGGGAAGAGAGCATCCTGGTTGGCAGATGACAAGCCAGGAGGCTAGGCTGAGCACAGAGTCCACCACCCCATCTCCATCCTGGAACTTCTTTGCCACTCTCACCTTGGTGGAGTAAGAATCATAGAAGGACATCAGGTGGCTGCAGTTGAACATTTTCAGACTTTGTTTGAGCTGCAGAAGGGGAAGAGAGATACCACCATTCAAATTGGGCCTCCGGGACATCAGGCTGCTGGGGACAAGGATGTCTGGGGACTGAGGCTGGTGCCTCTGCATTCCTTTAAATTAAAGGCATGACTTCTGGGTTCTCTGGATGTCCCTTGAAAAAAGTGGGGATAAGGAGGAGGAGGGGTGGTAGTTCCAGGAACTCCTGCCTGTTACTCTTTCTCCAAGCATCTCCCCTTCATTAAAGACCTTTTGGAGACTAAAATTTAAGGCAGAGAACTTCGCTGTGATCCAGGAGGAGTTATTCATTACCAAGGACTGGCTAATCTAGGATTCCCTTTCCTCCCGCTTCCACTGATAAAGTAATAGGCCATTGGACTACCCAAGGACGGGGATGGGGGGGGAGGGCGGGGAGGAGGTTGGTGTGGGGTTGGGAGTGATACGTTCTTAGCAGGTGTTAGAAGGAAGGTGGATCCACCACAAGAGCACCAGGTAGGAGTTGGATGACCTGAGTCCATCCATTAACTTGCCAAGTAGCCTTAGGCGAGACCCTCTTCCTTCCCAACCCTAGCTGGGATAAGGCAGTTGGCACCTTGATAATGGACTGGTGGAAGAGATTCATGGCACTCTTGCCCTTCTCTGTGGGGTTCATGGAATAGCCCAGGATCTCTGGGTTGGCCTTGACCTCCCAACTGCGATGTCGTTGTCCATTGATGAGGTACCAGGTATTGCCATCATATTGGATGAACTTGTTCAGCTTCAGGCCAAGCTTCTTGACGTAGGTGTGGATTAGCCTGGAGCAGAGACAGTAATAAATTGACCCCCATCCTTGTTCTAGCTGACCCCACAATTCAAACCACTTCCAGGAAAACCAGTTTCTTCTTGCAGCCAGGGAGCCCAGACTAACTGGTTTCTCTATTCTCTGTTTTTTCTTGCTGTGGGCATTATTTTTTTTCTTCTGTTTTGCCCTGGGGAAGTTCACTGAATTAGGGCCCTTAAGGAATTCCCAGTTTATGAGACACAAAGGTGGAGATGAGGCCTTTTGTTTCAGGCAGTATTTGGAATTATTTGCCTTTTCTAAGTAGTGTGAAGCCATATCTAATAACTCCTAGTTTGGGCTGTTACAGTTAGTGTTTTTACTTTGAAAGTTTAGAGAGAAACTGGGTTTTAATTTACATTAAAGGCAAAAAATAAGTCATATTTATGGAAGTATGTGGGATACCAGGCTGAGGATCATTTTGTTTTGGAAACCTCAAGAGTCAAATATAGTTTAAGGATCAAGCAACTGTTTTTATGCCAGGTACCTCCTTGATTTTGATGAGGAGCTGTGTTGCTTCTCTTAGGAGAAACTGGGGTGAGTCACTTAATATTTCAGAGCCCAGATTCTTGATATGTAAATGGAAATCATCAATTTATAGGGTTGTAAGTATCAAATAATGTAAATATAATGCTTAGCACAGGGCTTGACACAAAGTAAGTGCTTAACAAATGGTAGGTACTGCTAATAACTTTTATAATTTCACAGCTTAATGTAATATGATTGTCATTTAAGAAACTTCCCATATTAAAGCATACAGTTTGATGAGTTAATGGTAACTATTCTAACTGTGGGATCTTCCACTTTCTGTGTGACCCTGGGCTCTGAGCCTTGGTCTTCTCTGTTAAGTGGGAGACAAGCATTAATCCTGACTTACAGAGTTGAATTACATGACGCAGTGAATCTGAAAGGGCTCTGATGTGATAGCAGCAGGGCCCCTCCCACCTCTCCTTTATCTCTCCTACTTGTCCTTTGCTCCAATTCTCTCCTAGGACTTACCTGTGGGATTTGGGGATTCGCATGGGCCCCAGGTCGTAGTACCAGCCCTCCTCCTTGTTCCTGAATGTGACCACTCGGCCCCCAACATGATCACTGGCCTCCAGGATGGTTACCTGGGAATCCAGAGAAACTTCTGTCATTCTCAGATACGTGTCTCCCTTCTCCCCACCCCCTACTCCCACTTCTACAATGCCACACGCTCTGGCCTGGAATCCCCATCATCAGTCTTCAAAAGTGCATGGCAACCTCACTGGGCATTTCTTCCAGAACGGTCCTGAGAGATGTGAAACTGAAGAGCTTCTGGTGAGCAGGGACAGGGCACTTCTTGGCCTTTGCCTGTCAGCATAGCTCTTGGCTTTTGTTTCCACAGGAATGCAAATGAAAGTTAGCGATGATTAAATGTTAAGGGTTCCAGGGGCCCAGCAGGTTACGTGCCATTGCTTAAGACCTCCTCACCTGATGGCCAGCATCCTGCAGGGTCTTGGCTGCTGTCAGGCCTGACATGCCAGCTCCCACTACTACTATGCGCTTGGGCAGGGGAGAGGTGCGGAGTCCCTCCTGAGCTGTGACAAGGAAGGACTCATAATTCGGGTCCTGGAAGCACTTGGCCAAGTCCTCATAGTAGGCAAGGCAGCTGGAGGTAGCCAGCAGGAGTGCCAACACCAGAATACCTGGGGGAAGAGAGAGCAATCAATGCATGTGACCTTGCTGGGGCCCAGGCTCTGTGGGTCCTGCCTGCCTTGCCCAGGAGGAGCCTGGCTGCATGAGTGAATGCAGAGTGGTCAGGGCAGGGCAGTGTCTGGTGGGTGTGTGGCCACAGATAAGTGATTTGTGGCTGTCTCTATGTAGGGATGGTGTATGTGTGAACTTCAGTGGTGTTAGTTGTAAAGTTAATGTGTAATTGTGAATGTACTCCTTCTACTAGCTCTAGGTTTTTTTATGGGGGGGGGGAGGCAGGTGAGAACCCCCTTAGTCTAATCTTTGTACTGATGGGTAACCAAAGTTCCCAGAAGGAAGGGGATCTTCAGGGGCCACTCTCTAAAGAAGGGTAGGAGACCCAGCTGGCTTTCAGCAAAGACCCTTCTCCATGAAGAGAACATTCCACTGGGACAACTCAGAAAAGAGGGGACAGATGACCAAGCCCAGAGGAAATAATCTCCAAGCTCCCTCCTCTCTTTCTATCCCCCAGACCTACTCAACCTCCCTAGTCCATTCTCCACCCCTGACAGGTTTCCCCATCTCCCCGAGGTATTGCCATTTCTGTCTCAGTCCCCATGTCCTTCCCTTAAATGAACCCAACCCCCAAACTCATTCTCCAGATCCGTTTTCATTCAATTGATTCATTTTCAACACCTCGACCCAGCCCCAGCCCCCAGCTGAGCTCCTATTCCTGTCTCGGTCCCTAATCTCCTTGCTGCTTCACGCCCTGTACTCAAACTTCTCCTCAGACCCTCATCAAAGCTCCTGGACCCCTCCCCTGATCCAGTTCCTCTCCCCATCTCAGAGTCCAGCACCCCTTCCTCAGGCCTTTCTCTCTGTGACCCAGAGGAGGGGCCCCACTCACCACTCATGGTGGCCATGGCCCTGCAGCTCGGCTGAATCCTGAGCAGTTCTCTCTCTCCTTATGAGGAACCAGCTCCACTCCAGCAGTAATTGGCCCTTGTCCCACCAGCATGTCCTTGTCCCTATTGGCTGTGCCAAGCAGGGAAGTCCTGCCCCGAAGCCTGGCCTGTCAGGTAAGATGACCATGGTGACGGAGCCCAGCCTCAGCCTCATCTTCTGCATTCCTGCATTCCTCCTGACCAGCCTCTCTCCTAGGGAAAGCTCCTTCTCTCAGCTCAGACCCTTACTCCTGGTGCCAATGGGGAAGAGAGAGGCCATGAGTATGTTGTGCTGTGATCACCTCCCACTAAGGGGTGAAGGCTGGGCTAGGCATCCAGCGTCTGGGCTCCCAGTGGAGAACATCCCTCTTCCCACCGCCGTTCCACTGTGGTGCCTTCTGCTCTGCTGTGGGTTTGTTCAGGGTGGGGATTCTGGCCAGGAGCTCCTGTGGAAGGACCATGATCTCCTTGCCCCTCTCAGGGGCTCCCTTGCAGGTAGGACAGAGATCTCTGTTCTGGCCCATTTGTACTGGAGAGTGGGTTTTGCCCCTTCTTTTGGGTTGTCCGGGTCTTCCTTAAGTACAGGTGAGCTTCTCTGGCACTGAAACTTCTCCCCCTAAGGAATAGGGCCAGCTGATTATGGTGCCAAGTCTACCTTTTGTTCTCTGTGCATAGTGCAGGTGGTAGCAGGTTGGCCGGCAAAAGAAGATGGCAGAAAGCATACACCAAGTCAGCTGCATGGGACTGGGCAGAGACCAGGACGGGTAGTAGGTAGGGGCACTCAGGAGCAAGGGCCCAGGACTTGGATCCTGGTATCAGGAGGAGCACAGAGGAAAGGACACTAGCTAGAATTCAACAGGACTGGATTCAGATCCTGCTGTGTCCTGT
Organism: Marmota flaviventris; assembly: GCF_047511675.1. Taxonomy (NCBI): domain Eukaryota; kingdom Metazoa; phylum Chordata; class Mammalia; order Rodentia; family Sciuridae; genus Marmota; species Marmota flaviventris. The sequence continues at coordinate 32,857,424 of NC_092507.1, read as the reverse complement.
TGTAGCTGTGGGCTTTGGGACAAAGCATTTATGTCCATACCTCCCTGAGCCTGGGTTTCTTATGTGTAATATGGAGCCAGTAATAGCTTTTTCCTAGGGTATTCTAGGATGACCTGAGATGACGTGCCTGAAGAGTCTAACACAGCACTTTGCTCTTGGTAGTTACCTAAGCTGGTTCCCTTCTTTCTTGTTTGGGTTGAGACCAGGCTGCATGAAGCCATCATATCTTTGAAATGGAGGTGATATCTCCACCACAGGGCTTCTGGGAGGATGCAGTGGGATAACACATGAGACCTACTGTGTGAACTACAGGGCTTTGGACAGAGGTTGGGTTCTTTCTCCCTGTTTCTCTTTTGCTGCTTCCTTTTACCTTTTTTTTTTTTTTTCTTTTTAAGACAGGGTCTCACTAAGTTGCTGAGGCTGGCCTTGAACTTGTGAACCTCCTGCCTCAGGCTCCCAAGTTCCTGGAATTATAGGTGTGTGTCACTGTGCCCAACTTCCTTTTACTTTTGTAATGGATTTATTGAGATACAATTAACTCACCCATTTAAAGGGCAAAACTCAACCTTTTTAGTGTATTTACAGAGTTGTGCAATCATTATCACAGTCAATTTTAGAATATTTTCATCATGCCAAAAAGAAATATGAGAGCCAGGTGGTATGGTGGTGCATGCCTATAATCCTGGCAACATGGGAGGCTGAGGCTAGAGGATTGCAAGTTCAAGGTCAGCCTCAGCAACTTAGTGAGGCTCTGTACAACTTAGCAAGCCCTTATCTCAAAATAAAAAATAAAAGGGGCTAGGGATATGGCTCAGTAGTTAAGCACCCTTGAGTCCAGTCCCTGGCACCAAAAATAACACAAACACAAACAAAACAAAAAGAAATTCTTCCCAACCCACCCAGCCCTAGGTTATGGCTAATCTACTTTCTGTCTTTATGGATCTCCCTATTCTGAAATTTTCATGTAAATGAAATAGTAAAATGTGATATTTTGTAAATGGCTCTATGCACTTAGCACAATGTCTTTGAGGTTCATTGCTATCATAGCATGTGCCAGCATGCATTTCTCTTTAATGCTAAATAATATCCTATTTTATGGATATAGCACATTTTGTTTATTCATTAGTTAGTTGATGGTAATTTTTCTTTTTCCTATTTTTTTTATTATTATGGACAATGCTGATCTGAACACTCCCATAAAAGATTTCATGTGGACAAAGGCTTTCATTTCTCTTGGGTATATAGTTAGGGATGGAATTGTGGGGTTATATAACTCCATATTTAACCTTTTGAAGAACTGGGATTGAAAGTGTCTGCACCATCTTGCATCCCCACAGCAATGAATGAGAGTTTCAATTTCTCTCCATCTCCACCAGCAGTTACTATTATCTGTTGTTTCTATTACACTCATCCTTTTTTTTTTATTAGTTGTTCAAAACATTACATAGCTCTTGACATATCATATTTCATACATTTGATTCAAGTGGGTTATGAACTCCTTGTGAGTGTGAAAACATACCTTACTGTGGTTTTGATTTGCATTTCACTGATGGATGTTGTTGTTAAAGATCTTTTTATGTTTTTATTGGCCATTTCTATTTTTTCTTTGGAGAAATGTCTATTCAGATCCTTTGTCAAGTTTTTCACCTGCTGATTTCTCTCTTAATTATTGAGTTGGAAGAGTACTTCATGTTATAGATACAAGTTCTTTATCAGATTTATGTTTTGCAAATATTGTCTCTTATGAGTTGTATTTTTATATTTTTTGTTGTTTTGGTACTGGGGATTGAACTCAGGAGTGCTTAACCACGGAGCCACATCACCAACCCTTTTTATATTTTATTTTGAAACAAGGTCTCTCTAAGTTGCTTAGAACCACACTAAGTTGCTGAGTCTGCTTTGAACTTGTGATCCTCCTGCCTCAGCCTCCTGGGCCACTGGGATTACAGGTGTGTGCCACTGTGTCCAGCTGTATTTTCACTTTCTTGATGGTGTCCTTTTTAGTGCAGATGTTTTAACTTTGATGAAATACAATTTATCTATTCTTTTTTCTCTTGTTACTTTTGGGGTAACATCTAAGAAGAGATCGCCTGATCCAAGGTCATAAAAATTTACTCCTATGCTATATTTTAAAGGCTTTATTTTTTGATCCATTCTGAAGTAATTTGTATCTGATATGTGGTAGGGGCCCGATTTCATCTTTCTGCATGTGGATATCAACTTATCCTGGCAACATTTATTGAAATGACCTCCTTTCCCCCATTGAAGGTCATCAGTGAGTTGATGGAATTTGAGGGTTTAAGTCTGGACTGTCAATTTTAGGCTATTAAATTGCATGCTAATCCTTATGCCAGTGCCACCCTGTTTTGGTTACTGTAGGTTTTTTAGTAGGTTTTGAAACTAGGAAGCATATATCCTCCAACTTCTTCTTCCAAATTGTTTTGCCTATTCTGGGTCCTTTGAACTTCCTCATGAATTTTAGGATCAGTTTGTCAATTTCTGCAAAAATATCAGGATTGTGGCAGATTTGCATTGGATCAATTTAGGGTGAATTGACATCTTGACAATATCAAGTCTCACTGAACCTGCCTGGACCTCGGTTTCCTCATCCATTCTATGGGGAGATGAATCCCTTCTGAAGTAGATTACATCATCAGAGCTGAAATAAGGGTCAGTGACAGTGTTGTAAAATAAAAGCTTAAGACTCCATCCTGGAGGGAGCCAAAGTAGGAGACAATCTGATTTGTATTGTTCAGCAATTACAATGATGTAAATATACTAATCAAGGTCAATGTCAAGCAAGAAACATGATATCAGTGCACTAGGATTGGGAGTGCACAGTAGCACATCATTAAGCAACCTCTAGAACACAGAGGGCAGTAAAACATAGTCGAAAAATTAGGATGTGAAGACTTTTGAATATTTATTACCTTTGATTTAAATGAAATTTATTTATTTATGGTTATATAATTTAGCTTTTATAAATGGCTGTGTTTGGAAGGATGTGACTCTACTTTGTGTACAACCAGAAATATGAAAATTTGTGCTCTATATATGTATTATGAATTGTAATGCATTCTGTTGTTATATATAATAAATTAAAAATTTTAAAAAATTAAATGGCTATGTTTAATAATCAGCTCACAATATACCTAAACATTTTAACAATCAGCTCTGGTGACCTGTAGCTGGCTAGGAAGGATTTCAGAGTCCAATCTTCTCCTTTTGAATGGCTGGGAGACCAAAGCCCAGACAGAAGGTAGGAACATTCACCCACAATCATGACTTGGGCCAGGAATTTTTACAAAATCTCATTTAATTCTCCCAGCAACTTTAGAAGGGAAGAGGTTGGTGTATTAGCATTTTACAGAGGAAACAACTGAGGCAGAAAAAACAGCAAGATTAAGAGAATAAATACTAGAACTTGGTAGACCAAATTCTGGTTCTGTACCTGTAAGATGTTAGCTGCTGGGCATCTTCCCTCAACCCATTGGGCCTCCACATTCTTCTGTGTGTCATGGGGTTGACACTGCTTACTTTCTGATGCTGTTTACCAGGACCTTCAAGATCTGGTATAGAGTAGGTACCATAAAAGTTAACTCTTTTTTTTTAAGTAGAAATCATTTATTTTATTTTGTATTTGTTCTAATTAGTTATTCATGACAGTAGAATAGTAGAATGCATTTTGACACATCAAACATAAAGATGTATAATTTCTCATTCTTCTGGTTGTACAATGATGTAGAATCACACTGGTCATGTAATCATATACCCACATAGGGTAATAATGTTCAATTCATTCTATTATCCTTCCTATCTTAATACCTCCTCCCCTCCCTTCACTCTTCTCTGTCTAGTCCAAAGTACCTCTATTCTTCCCTAGTCACCCCTGCCCCTATTGTGAATTAGCATCCACATATCAGAGAAAACATTTGGCCTCTGGTATTTTGGGATTGGCTTATTTTGCTTAGCATGATATTCTCCAGCTCCATCCATTTACTGGCTAATGCCATAATTTGATTTCTCTTTAAGGCTGAGTAATATTCCATTGTGTATCTACTCCACATTTTCTTTATCCGTTTATCAGTTGAAGACCACCTGGGTTGGTTCCATAGTTTAGCGGTTGTGAGTTGAGCTACTATAAACATTGATGTGGCTGCATCATTACAGTATGCTGTTTTTAAGCCCTTTGGGTATAAACTGAGGAGTGGGAGGGCTGGGTCAAATGGTGGTTCCATTCCAAGTTTTCTGAGGTATCTTCATACTGCTTTCCATAGTGGTTGCACAAATTTGCAGTCCCACCAGCAATGTATGAGTGTACTTTCCCCCCCATATCCTTGCCAACACTTATTATTGCTTGTATTCTTGATAATTGCCATACTGACTGGAGTGAGATGAAATCTTAGAGTAGTTTTGATTTGCATTTCTCTAATTGCTAGAGATGATGAACATTTTTCATATGTTTGTTTATTGATTATATTTCTTCTCCTGTGAAGTGTCTGTTCAGTTCCTTAGCCCATTTATTGATTGGGTTATTTTGTTTTGTTTTGTTTTGGTGTTAAGTTTTTTGAGTTGTTTATATATCCTAGAGATTAGTGCTCTATCTGAGGTGCATGTGGTAAAGATTTTTTCCCATTCTGTAGGCTCTCTCATCAGGTCATTGATTGTATCCTTTGCTGAGAAGCTTTTTAGTTTGAATCTATCTCATTTATTGATTCTTGATTTTACTTCTTGCACTTTAGGGGTCTTGTTAAGGAAGTCAGGTCCTAAGCCAACATTATGAGGATTTGAGCCTACTTTTTCTTGTATTAGGTGCATGATCTCTCTTCTAGTGTCTGTCTTTGATCATACTTTGAGCTGATTTAGGTGCAGGGTGAAAGGTAGAGGTTTAATTTCATTTTGCTATATATGGATTTCCAGTTTTTCCAACACCATTTTTTGAATAGGCCAACTTTTCTCCAATGTATGTTTTTGGCACCTTTATCTAATATGAGATAACTGTATTTATGTGGGTTTGTCTCTGTGTCTTCTATTTTTGCATCATTGGTCTACATGTCTATTTTGATACCAATACCATGTCATTTTTGTTACTGTTGCTCTGTAGTATCATTTAAGGTCTGGTATTGTGAAGCCTCCTGCTTCATTCTTCCTGCTGAGGATTCTTTTGTCTATTCCTGGGTCTCTTATTTTTCCAAATGAATTTCATGATGCTTTTTCCAGTTTTATGAAGAATTTCATTGGGACTTTAATAGGAATTACATTAAATCTGTATAACAGTTTTGGTAGTATGGCCATTTTGATTGTGTTAATTCTTCCTATCCAAGAGCATAGGAGGTCTTTTCATTTTCTAAGATCTTCTACAATGTCTTTATTTAGTGTTCGGTAGTTTTTATTGTAGAGGTTTTTCATCTCTTTTGTTAGATTGATTCCCAGGTGTTTTTTTTCTAGGCTATTGTGAACAGTGTGGTTTTCCTAATTTCTCTTACAGCAGATTCCTCGCTTATGTATAGAAATGTATTTTATTTATGGTGTTGATTTTACATCCTTCTACTTCACTGAATTTATTTATTAGTTCTAGAAGTTTTCTGGTGCAATTTTTTGGGTATTCTAAATATAGAATCATGTCATCCTCGAACAGTGGTAGTTTGAGTTCTTCTTTTCCTATTCATATCCTTTAAATTTCTTTTGTCTGTCTGATTGCTCTAGCTAGAGTTTCAAGGACTATGTTGAATAGAGGTGGTGAAAGAGGGCATTCCTGTCTTCTTCCAGTTTTTAGGGGGAATGCTTTCAATTTTTCTCTATTTAGAATGATGTTGGCCTTGGGCTTAGCAAAGATAGCTTTTACAGTTTGAGGTATGTTCCTACTATCCCTAGTTTTTCTAGTGTTTTGAACATGAAGAGGTGCTGTATTTTGTCAAATGCTTTTTCTACATCTATTGTGATGATCATATGATTCTTGTCTTTAAGTCTATTAATGTGATATATTATGTTTATTGATTTCTGTATGTTGAACCAACCTTGCATCCCTGGGATGAACCCCACTTGATCATGGTGCACTAGCTTTTTAATATGTTTTTGTATGCAATTTGCCAGGATTTTATTGAGAATTTTTGCATCAATGGTCATCAGGGATATTAGTCTGATTTTCTTTCTTTGATGTTTCTTTGTCTGGTTTTGATTATCAGAGTGATACTAGTCTCATAGAATGAGTTTGGAAGGGTTTTCTATTTCATGGGATAATTTGAGGTGATTGGTGTTAATTCTTCATTGGAGGTCTTGTAGAACTTAGCTGAGAATCCATCTGGTCCTGGGCTTTTCTTGATTGGTAGACTTTTGATGGTATCTTCTATTTCATTGTTTGAAACTGTTCTGTTTAAAGTGTGTTTGTCCTCCTGATCCAGTTTGAGTCTCTAGAAATTTGTCCATGTCTTCAATATTTTCTGTTTCGTTGGAGTAAAATTTTCAAAATAGTTTCTGATTATCTTCTGTATTTCAGTAGTGTCTGAGGCGATATTTCCTTTTTAACATGAATTTTAGTAATTAAGGGTTTATCAACTTTATTTATTTTTTTAAAGAACCAACTTTTTGTTTTGCCATATTTTAAATTTTTCTTTTGTTGCAATTCACTGATCTTAGCTCTGATTTTAATTATTTCATTTCTTCTAGAGCTTTTGGTATTGATTTGTTCTCTTTTCTCTAGAGCTTAGAGATGTAATGTTAGGTCATTTATTTGTTGACTTTCTATTCTTTTAATGAATGAGGTCAATGCAATTAACTGTCCTCTTAGCACTGCCTTCATAGTGTCCCCGAGATTATGATATATGTATTGGTTTTCATATTTACCTCTAAATATTTTTTATTTCATCCCTGATTTATTGTGCTATCCATTCATCATTCAATAGTGTATTATTTAGTCTTTAGGTGTTAGAGTAGCTTCTATTTTTATTTTATCATTGATTTCTAATTTCATGCCATTATGATCTGATAGAATGCAGGGTAATATCTCTATTTTTTTGTATTTGCTGAGAGTTGCTCTGTGGCATAAGATATTGCTGATATTAGAGAAGGATCCCTATGCTGCTGAGAAGAAAGTGTATTCACTGACTGATGGATGTAATATTTTATGTATGTCTGTTAAGTCTAAGTTACTGATTGTATCATTTAGTTCTATAGTTTCTTTGTTTCGTTTTTGTTTGGAAGATCTATCCAGTAGTGACAGAAATGTGTTAAAATCACCCAGTATTAATGTGTTGAGGTCTATGTGATTCTTGAAATTGAGAAGGGTTTGTTTGCTATACATAGATGTTCCATTGCTTGGAGCATAAATATTTACAATTGTTATATCTTGCTGATTTACAATTCCCTTAAGCAGTGTGAAATGTCTTCTTTTTGCCTTCTGATTAACTTTGGCTTGAAGTCCACTCTGTCTGATATGAGGATGGAAACTTGTCTATGACATCTGTGTGAGTGGTATGTTTTTTCTCCTATCCTTTCAGATGCTCAAATCTTGTTTATCATCACAGAGGTTGGGAAGCTTATCCATGGTATTGTGTTGCCAGAGAAAGAAGGTGGACATTGATTTGCCCAAGGTAGCTAAGGAAGGAAGAGAGATGTGACTCAAATATGGTTTAATTGACAAGTCTGGGCTCAGGGGTTTGGACAGTAAAAGAAGAATCAGAATGAAGATTCCAATTCTTGACATGTCTATCAAACTGCTCATATCTCTAAAAGGCCTGAAAAGAAAATAGGTCACTACCTCTCCTCCTAGAGGTTGCTTCCTCTTGCTCTGTACCCAAGGGACTCTTCCTCGTAAGGTTCTTGTTGACAACATTCATGGAATTCCATCTTGGCATCCCCCCTTGGGGACAGGGATGGCCCTTACCCAGTTCTCCCAGAGGAGCCAGCTGAGGAGGCTGGACCATAAAACCTCAACAGCTTGTCCCACCAGGAAGTGCCTGAGATGATTGAGCTTCATCTGTACCCCAGAACCGGTCCAGGAAAGGTTTTCAGGAGCCAGAGTTGGCCTGGCTAGGTACAGAGATCTGCACCATGGAGAGAAGGTGTGCGGCCCCAGACCTCTCAGAAACCTGGGGATTTTCTGAAGACTCAGCTGCCTGGAATCTTGGCTCCCTGGACTTAGTTGCCCAGGGGCCTTCCTGCTTAGTGTCTTCCTCTTCAAAGCCAGAGGCAGCACCTCAGTGATACATTTCTGTGGATTAATGAGGGGTGAGATGGTCTCTGGGCTTGGGGTTGTGGGTGGAATCCCAGGCACCTGTGGGGCTGGAGGTCAGAAGCAGCTGGGCCACCCACCCATCCCTCTCTGTGCCTCCACGAGCTCTCCTCTAACCCCTGCCCCATTGCACTGTGTTCTTTCCTCACCGCCTGACACCTGAATCCCCTTTTATTCATTTCTCTTTCCTAGTTCCTCCTTTCTTCATTTAATACATTTTTACTGATAGTTTCTCTGTGTCAAGCCGTGTTTAGATATTAGAAACAGGGAAATGAGTCACACAATGTCCTGAGCTCAAGGATTTTGGAGTAAGACTGAGAGACTTAGCCATGCCAGGACCGTGATGGCCCATTCATTCCCTCTGCCTTTCAATACAACATCATGGATTCCCATGGTCAAGTACGGGGGCAGCTGGAGGAAACTTGATTATGAGAAATAATTCATGCCTTCCACTTCAGCCCTTTGTCCTAGAACATTTCTGGTCCTGTCTTGTATGGTGACCTTACCTTCCTCTTCTGAATTCCACAAGGCCATAATTCTATGGTACCCCATGACAAACCTTAATAAGCTCAAATTGAAGTGCAGATGGGGGATATTCGCATTCTTCACCTCTCCCATCTACCAGCCTGTTTGCTGGAAGTACGTAAAGGAATTAAGAGTAGCTTTGAAGTCAGATGGATTTCATTCAAAGTCTACCAAACCAGCTTGTAATATGGAGCAAACCACTTGTTCTCTCTATGCCTTAGTTTTCTCACCTATAAAATGCAGGTAAAATACTTCTCTCAATGAGTTGTTGTGAGGTTGAGCTAAAATTAGTGTAAAATGCCGGGCACAAGTAAATTGCTCTTGAACTTTAGCTGTCATTATTATTGAAAAGGAGATTGTGACTCCACCCCCATATCCATCTTTATTACAGCTATTCCATCTCAGTTATCTGGCAATTCAGTTAAGAGGAAGGGAAAAAAGTTTTACCAAGTGGATAAGTCTCAAAATTGATATCAGAACCCTCTAGGATTCTTGTGGGTAGGCAAGAAATTGAGGCTGTATCTAGTCTAGGTTGGGAGTAGGAGGAGGACAGGTCAGGGAAGGCTTCCTGGATGTGGGAACAGGATCGGACATGCCACAGAGTGTTTGTGGGTGATAGGGCTATAGGTGGTGAACCTCCTGCATGCTGAGGATGTCTTCAGGGGTCTGAAGGTGGGAGAGGAATACAGATATGCAGGATACCAGGAGGACTTGCCTGGAGATTTGTGACTGTGTCGAAGGAGATGATATGGGAGGAGATAGTCAGGTGCTGCAGCTGAAGAAGTCTTCAGACAGTGGTTATTTAGGATTTTTTTTTCCTGCACTGGGGATTGAACTCAGGGCCTCTACCACTAAACTACATCCCCAGGCCCATTTTTTTTTAATTTAAATTTTGAGTCAGGGTCTTCCTAAATTGCCCAGGTGGCCATAAACTTGTGATCCTCCTGCCTCAGCCTCCTGAGCCTCTGGAATGACAGGTGTGCACCACTGCACCAGGCACCTGAGGCATTTCACTGCAGCCATTCTGGTGCGTGTGTAATGGAGTCACACCGTGTCTTCGTCTGTAATTCTCGGCTGAGTCTTTTTGAACCTTTGCTCTTAATTAAAGGTTATTTTGATAGCCTCACTTCAGAACTATCTTTTAAAATCTCTTGCTCATTATTCCATTGGGTGGTGTGTTTTCTTGTTGAATAGTAGGAGTTCTTCACACTGAACATCTTTAGATGTATGCTTCCCTTTAATACAACCTGGTTTCTTACTTTTCTTTCTATGGCTAGAAGATTTTTCTGTTCTGTTTAAGAAATCTTTGCTTATGCCAAGAGGATAAAGATATTTTCCTGTGTTTGATTCTAAAAATTTGCATTATCTCTTAAGCCTATAGTGTGTCTTGAATTGACTTTTGTGTGTCGTGTGAGTAGGATAAACAGACTCTTTTTACCTGTATGAATCTCTACATGGTCCAGCAACATTTATGGAAAAGACCATCTTTGTCCTCACTGCATTGTAGGCTCCACCTTGTCATATCAGGTGAGTGCATGCGCCCGGGTCTGTTGGGGAGTTTGTTTTGCTGCACTGATCTATTTATTTATTCTTGTACCCACTTTGTGTTTGCTTAATTATTATAGCTTTCTAGTAACTCTTGATATCTAGTAACCCCTTCAACTTTGCCTTTTTCTTCCTCTCCTTCTTCTCCTCCTTCTTCTCCTCCTCCTTCTTCTTCTTCCTCCTCCTCCTCCTCCTCCTCCTCCTCCTCCTCCTCTTCTTCTTCTTCTTCTTCTTCTTCTTCTTCTTCTTCTTCTTCTTCTTCTTCTTCTAGATTCTTCAAACTTTTTAGATGAATTTTATGACCAGGGTATCAATTTCTGCAAAAACCCCAAACAATAGGTCTAGGATTTTGACTGGAATGACAGTGAATCTGTGAGTCACCTTGCATCCTCGCGTTCAAGCCCTGCACACAGCATATCCCTCCATTTACTTAGGTCTTCAATCATTTCTCTAAATAGTGTTCTTCTACATATAGATTATTTTTCTACTAGATTTATTTCTATTATTTTATTTAAAAATATTACCATACATTATTATTGTTTGTGTGCACTTGTGCATTAGTTTGAATTCTTTTGGATTTTGTTACCTACCCAATCATGTAGCCTGCTGATATTGACAGCTTTATTTCTTTCTTTCCAATCACTTGACCTTTTATTTCTTTGGATTGACTTATTTCACTGGCTAAGACCACCAGGACAATGGCAGAGAGCTGGTAACAGGAAACGTGGTTTCACTCAGGGAGTAATTTGTCAATATTTTGCCATTAGAAATGACATTGCTGTAGGTTTTTTTTTTTTCCTTCTTCTTTTATTGGAGATAACTGTTATCACCTTAAGAAGTGTTTCTAGTTGGTTAAGAGGTTTGTTTCTGATCACAAGTGATTGTTGAATTTTCTCAGTTGCTTTTTCTGCCTATCTATTGAGATATTATAATTTTCTCCTTTTTATATTTATATGGTGAATTATATTATTTGATTATTGAGTGCTAAACCAACTTTAAAGTCATGTAAGAAACCCAATTTTATTGTGATGTATCCTTTTTATATATTGCAGAAATTACCTTGCTAATACTTTGTTTAGTAGCCCTGAACAATGCTCGTGAGAGAGATTGGTCTGTAAGTTTTCTTTCTTGTAATGTCCTTGTTATTTTCTGATATCAAGCTTGTGCTTGTCTCATAGAATGAGCTATTTTCACTTTTTTAAATGTTTTTTGGGGGGGCGCTGGGGATGTGGCTCAAGCGGTAGCATGTTCACCTGGCATGCGTGTGGCCTGGGTTCGATCCTCAGCACCACATACAAACAAAGATATTGTGTCTGCCAAAAACTCAAAAAAAATAAATATTAAAAAATCTCTCTCTCTCTCTCTCTCGCTCTCTCTCTTTAAAAAAAATGTTTTTTTGGGGGAAAGTTTGCTGTGAGTAGCATTTTTTTCTTCTCTTAAATATTGGACAAATTCACCATTTAAACTACCTGGGAATTTTGTTTTTTAAAAAAGTTTTATTTATTTTTCCATATTTTTATTAGTGCATGATAACTATATAGAATAGTGGAATTCACTGTTACACATTCACAAAAATAACAATACAATCCGGTCAACATTGTTCCCCAGTATCTTCCCTTTTCTTTCCCTCCTCCCTTGACCTGGTTCTTGTCTAGAAAAATTTTAAATTAAATTATAGAGTCAATTTTTTCAAAGACATTGGACTTTTCTGACTTTTATTCTTTTGTTTCGGTTCTGATAATTTGTGTTTTTAAAAGACATTTGTCTACTTTATTTAACTTGTCAAACTTACAGACAGAAAAATGTTTAGTAATGATTTGAATGATCTTTAAATGACTCTGTAGGAATGTTTCCTGTTTCATTCTTGGTGTTGGAAATGTGTGTTTTATTTCTTTTTCTTCATGATTCTTGCTAAAGACTTATTAACTTATTAATTGTTTCAAAGAGTCAATTTTGGGTTTTGCTGAGTGTTCTCTACTGCAAATTTGCTATTTCATTTTCTGCTTTAATCTTCATTATTTCCTTTATTAATTTCTTTTTGGACTTGATTTAAAGTTCTACTTTCTGGCTTTTTGAGGTGGATTAATTTGCAGCCTTTCTTCTATTGTAACATCTGCACTTAGGGCTATGAATTTCTCCCTAAGCACCAAATAATGTATTATTTTCATCATAATTTAGTTCAATGTATACTAATTTCATATTTATCTTTCTTTGCCCCAGACATTATTTAGAAGTATATTGCTAATTAAAGGAATTAGGTACATACATATTATATTTATTTTAATAGTGATTTCTAGCTAATTTCATTGCCTTCAGAGAATACGCGCCAAGGGATTTCCATGCTTTGTATTTTTTAGAGTTTATGTTTATGATGCATATGGTCAAATTTGGCAAATGTTCCATGAAGTTAACATTTCTTTTAGTTGATATTCTCATGGTATATTTTCTTTCCCTCTGTCCTCCTAGTGTGTTTGTGTCCTTATATGACAGGATGGTTCCTCCTAGTGTGCATGAGGCCCTGAGCTTGTTCCCCAGCACTGGGAAGAAAAAAAAGTGGTTCTTGTAAGCAATATGTAGGTTATTTTTTTTAACTTACTCTAAACATATGTCTTAATTAAAATACTTAGTCAATTTGCATTTAAATTAATTACATACTTTTTTGGTACCAAAAAATTGAACCCAGGGGTGCTTAACCACTGAGCCATATTCCCAGCCCTTCTGCAACCTGTATACTCAGAAAAATGAGAAATTATATCCCATCTGATTCAAATGTATGATATGTCAAGATCATTGTACTGTCATGTGTAACTAAGTAAAAATTTAAAAAGTGTTTTTTAGTTGTAGTTGGACACAATACCTATATTTTATTTGTTTGTTTGTTTGTTTATTTGTTTATTTATTTATTTTGCTACCAGGGATTGAACTCAGGGGCACTCAAGCACTGAGTCACATCCCCATCCCTATTTTGTGTTTTATTTAGAGACAGAGTCTTACTGAGTGGCTGAGTGCCTCACCATTGCTGAGCCTGGCTTTGGAGATCCTCCTGCTTCAGCTTCCATATTATTTATTTATTTTTATGTGGTGCTGAGGATCGAATCCAGTGCCTAATCCATACCTGGCAAGCACTCTATCACTGAGCTACAACCCCAACCCCCTTTTGTTTGTTTATTTTGAGACAGGGTCCAGCTAAATTGTTCAGAGCCTCACTAAATTGCTGAGGCTAACCTTGTACTTGCAATCCTCCTGCCTTAGCCTCCAGAGTGGTTGGGATTACAGACATGTGCCACCATGCCTGGCCTTACATACTTTCTTAAGTCATATTTAACAGTGCTCTATTTTCTATTTAAATGTTTTACCTCTCTATCTCAAGTTACTATTGTTTTGGATTAAAGACTTTCTTTTTTTTTTTTTTTGGTGGTGCTAGGGATTGAACCCAGGGCCTTGTGAACGCTAGGCAAGCACTCTACCAACTGAGCTATATCCAGCCCCTAAAGACATTTTTATCAGTCCATTTTTTAAAACTATAGCTTATTAGTGAGATACCCATTATTTATTCTTTAATGATTTCTCTACATATCAAAACATGAATCTTTGACTTTTCAAAGTCTACAAACATGATTAGTTTTACCACTTTTCCAATTATGCTAATATTTAGACCACTCTAACTCCATTACTCGCCAACGTTCTTGTATTGTTGTCATCATGACCTTTAATTTTTCTGTTTTAAGTCTCATAAGACCTCATGATTGTGTTATGTTCATTAATAACTTATATTTATCCATTGATTTGCTCTTTCCTTGAGGTTCTCTTCATTCCTTGCATTTTTGTTTCTTCACTTTCTTTCAGCCTAAATAACTCCCTTTAACTGATCTAAGTTTTTGTCTGAAAAAGTTTTTATTTTACATTTAGAATATTTTTAACTTTAAAATACTTTTCATTTCAAAATAATTTTGAACTTATAAAAAAGTTGAAAGAACAACACAAAGAAATCCTGTGTGCTCCCTGCTTGCATTTATTAATTTTAAACATTTGATCACATACGCTTCATGTTTCTTTCTCTGTATATAAATATATTGTTGTAGTTATAATTTTAGAATCATTTAAAAGTAATATGTAAATATCATGTTCCTTTACTCCTTAGGACTTCAGCAACTATTTCCCAAGAATAAGGATATTCTCTTATATAGGAGTTATCACACCTGGGAAATTTATCCTTTAAATGATACTTTAATATCATCTAATGTAAATCCAAGGGATTTCCCAGCCTTATCAATTGTCATAATAATGTAATTTATAGCAGTCCTCCTCCTCAGGATTATACATTTCATTATTTTCTTCATTCTCTTTGCATCTATTATAGATTATCAGCATTTACATATTACTTTTAAATGATTTCTTTGTTATTTCTTTTTAAGTTACAAAAAGAAAATTATTTTTTTTTCTCCAAATGCTATTTTTCACTACTGATATTTTTCAGTATATCTCTGGTACCAAAAAAAAAGCAATTTTTATATTGGAATGTTCCTCAATCTGGGTTTTTTGATGTTTCTTCATGATTAGATTCAGATTTAATAATAATGTATAGGTGGTTGATTTTTAGGATTTTACATCTGGAGATGTCTATTGTGTCTACATGCTCTTCATTGGTGATTGAGACGTTATCCAGTTTCCCAACTGTGTAGCTAATTTTTTTTTTTTTTGTAACTAATAAATACTTCGTAGACAGGTAACTTGCAACTATATAAATATTCTGTTCCTTATTAAATGTGTTTCCTGTAGATTCAGCATCTTTGTTGGTCAGTAGAGACAGAACACACCAGTAATTTGAACCATGAAAATACAGTATAACAAATTGTCAACTAGTGAAAGCTGGATACTGAAAGGGATAAAAGAGAACCCTGAGAATGCAGAACTAGGAAGTGGGAAAAAATTTTTAAATAAATGAAAACAGCTGTCATCTCTAGGCTGAAGGAGAGTACATATTGAAGGAAATAAAGATCTAGAAGGGATTACTTTGTTTCACTTAGCATAATAGTCTCCATATGCATCCATACTGGCAAATGCCATAATTACATTCTTCTTTATAGTTGAGTAATATTGCATTGAGAATATATACCACAGTCCCCAAAAACCAAAAGCTAAATGATATGTGGATCCTAACACCCAGTAAGTGGTGGGGCGGGGTGGAAAGAATAGAAGTTCATTGGATTAGACAAAGGGTAATGAAGGGAAGGGAGGGAGAAAGGGGATAGGAAAGACAGTGGAATGAATCGGACATAACTTTCCAGTGTCCACATATGAACACACGCCAGTGTAACTCCACATCACGTTCAACCACAAGAATGAGAGGTTATATGTCAAAGTTCACTCTACAGTCATGTATATTGAAAAAGAACAAATTTTTTAAAAAATTAGGAGGTACCTCTCTACTTTCCCTTGCTCCTGACCAAAAAAGTGATGGGGACTAGGGAGAAAAACCAAGAAGATTCAGATTGGTGTGACTCGCTCACAGGAATACATGACCTTCCAGTGGACACAGGCAGAGTTTGCAGAGCAGGAGCCCCGGGGTGGGGACAATGGTGCTGGGTGAGTCAGGGCTGGTTTGGAGACATGGCTGCCAGGTGGGACAACAGAGCACGGCCAGGAAAGCCGCTGCTGGAGTGGCCAAGCTGCAGCCACTGGGTGGGGCGAGTGTGGCCCTAGAGCCTGCCTGGAGTCGGTCCATGAGGTCAGGTGAGGAGAGCACTGCTGGCCCTTCCACATGCCACTCCTCTGGCTCTCAAGCTGAATAAGGAAGGCCGACCCCAGCCAGCAGCAGACGGACCTTCCTGCTGCTCTTGCGGCCAGTGCCCTCCAGCGCCCACTATTCTGGAGCTCACACTGTGCCAGCTGGCCAAGGAGCATGTTTCCAGGGTGTGAGGAGGAGGGGCCTGCTTCCTCACACCCTGACAGTGTTCTCCAAGGCACAGCAGAACTTCCTCTCTAAGGAGTCTGGGAGCTGGGGCTGACCTGGTGCCAACTGGTTTGTTAGACATGAGTGACCAACTGTGTACTGAGGGGTGGGGAAGGAAGTGGAAGATTGCATACGAGCATTTTGTGTGTTATTCAGTGTTTTAAGTCTTTAGTTGCTTCATACACATTGTCTGTACTCCTGATAAAATCCATGAGAGATGTTTATTAGCCACATCTTATAGATGAAGAGACTGAGGCTCTGAGAGGTTAAGTAACTTGTCCAAGATTACTCAGAAACAGCATCGCAGGCAGGATTAAAATCTTCGCTGTCTGCTTTTATAGGTGGCATTCTTGTGAGCTACCATACTTTAGATGACATGTCGATGAATGTGATTTTCTTATAGGCCCCACCATGGGGATGCTTCCAGAGAAAAACCAAAGCTGGGTTTCTGAATTTGTGCTGCTTGGCTTCTCCAGTGACCCCATGTCCAACAGGGTCCTTTTCTTTGTCTTCCTTCTCCTCTACCTGAGCTCAGTGCTGGGCAATGGGCTCATCGTTGC
The DNA here is from genome assembly GCF_047511675.1 of Marmota flaviventris. Classification (NCBI taxonomy): domain Eukaryota; kingdom Metazoa; phylum Chordata; class Mammalia; order Rodentia; family Sciuridae; genus Marmota; species Marmota flaviventris. The sequence continues at coordinate 32,840,611 of NC_092507.1, read as the reverse complement.
CCTCATCTGCCTGGACACACATCTCCACACTCCCATGTACCTCTTCCTCTGTGTCCTCTCGGTGCTGGATACGAGCTACATCACCACCACCGTGCCCCAGATGTTGGTGCATCTTCTGGCTCACTCTCGGACCATCTCCTTTGCTGGCTGTTGGCTGCAGATGTATGTGTTTTGTGCTCTGGGACTGACAGAGTGCATCTTCTTTGTAGTCATGGCTTATGACCGCTGTGTGGCCATTTGCTATCCTCTGTGTTATACCATCATTCTCAACTGGAGACTGTGCACACAGTTGGCAGCTGGGACATGGGCCTGTGGTTTCCTCTTCTCTCTGGTCCATACCTTCCTCACTATGAGGCTGCCATACTGTGGGCCTAATAGGATCAACCACTACTTCTGTGAAGGGCCCTCCGTGCGGAACTTGGCTTGCACAGACACCCAGCTGATTGACATGGTGGACCTGATCATCAGTGTCTTTGTGGTTGTCACCCCACTCTCCCTCATTCTGGCCTCCTACATTCGTATCACCCTGGCCATTCTCAAGATCAAGTCCACCCAGGGCCGCTGCAAGGCTTTTTCCACCTGTGCCTCCCACCTGACTGTGGTCACACTTTTCTATGCTCCAGTGACTTACATCTACACGAGGCCCAACTCCAGCTACTCTCCAGAGCAAGACAAGCAAATCTCCCTCCTCTACAATGTCTTCACAGCCCTGCTCAACCCCATGGTCTACAGTCTGAGAAATAAGGACATTAAGAGGGCTTTTCTTAAGGTAATGGGACGTGGTAGGGTGGCCTGGTGACCCAGGAGAAGAATGGGATAGAATGTCCAATGCTGAAGAAAGAGAGAGCATCTATAATATCTGCAACCCACTTTGTGCATTTGAATAAGTATAGAACTTGGTTAGTGGAACAAATGTTCATGAAACCAACGTGGATGTCTTGATTAATTTCCTACTTTGTGATGCAATAACAAACAGCTCAATAATCTCTGGTTTACAACAGCAAACAATCATTTCTTGCTCATGTTCCATGTTAGTTGTAGGCTGGCTGCAGCTCTCTAAAGTCTCAGATCACCTTATAAGGAAGAGCCCTTATTGTGGAACATGGTATTCCAAGACAGAGGGGAAGACATAATGGACAAAGCATATGATGACTGTTAAAGCTTCTCGGAAATGACTGCACACATCCCAAGCAAGTCACGTGATCAAGGCGATGCCAAAGGGGTGGGAAGTGTTTTCCCTACAGAGAAGTAACAAAGTTACATGGCAATGGGCAGACATGCTTAGTTCCAGAACTTTGAAGACCCAAGGAAAGATATGGAGAGATTTATAGTCATGAAATTTTATTTCTGCAACCCAAGAAGATGCCACAATGGCTGGTGAGAACTGATGATCTCAGGGGAATGAGGTTCTCTTGGCGGCTGATAGACACAAAGGGCCAGGTTCCCCACCATTCCACAGTCATCCAACACTGTGGACCTCAGCACCTGATAAGTTCTTCAGGGCTTGGAGTCCGGGAGAGAGGGAGGATGCTGAAGACTGAACTGTCTCCCCCCTAAATTCATATGATGAAGCTCTCACACCCCATGGGACTGGATCTGGACTAAGGAAATAATTAAGGTTAAATGAAGTCATAAGGGTGGATCCCTAATTTGATAAGATCTGTATCCTTATAAGAAGAGACACCAGAGAATGCTTTCTCTCTCACCCTCCCTCCTCGCCTTCCTCTCTGTCCCTCTGTCACATGGGAACACAGTGAGAAGGTGGCCATCAACAGTCCAGAAAGAGAGCCCCCACCAGAACTTGACGGGGCTGACACCCTGAACTCAGACTTTCAGCTTCCAGAAAATAAATCTCTGTTATTTAAGCCCAGCTAGTTATGGTGTTATTAGCCTGAGTTGACTAACAACAGAAGGTTGCCTCAAGAAGATTCATATTATTTCTACCAGTGGAACAAAAACTTAATAAAGAAATCAAGGTCAGTTACTAGAAAATGAGGTTGCAAAATTCTTTAGAAAACAAACAGCATTCTGTGGTAGAGAAACTAGAGGACAGAAACCTACTCACCCAGAGTAGACAAGTAAGGGCTTGGAGTTAAGATTTAGCTGATAACCTGTGGACGAGAAGGAGTCAGGCAAGGAATGAGCAGGAGGAGGCACTTTCAGTGAAGGGTAAGCCAGGTTCAGAGGCCTCACGTTAGGAAAGGAGTTGCATGATCTGGTGAACAGGAGGAAGGTTCTTGTGGTCCTGGCAGTGAGCAGGACAGGAAAGACAAATTCAGGAGTCAGGCAGAGGCCAGATCCCGAAAGTCCTCTGGGAATGGTGTACTTTGTGCTCAATGCAGTGAGAGTGTGAGATTCTGGTTGGAGAAGTGGTGCAGATTTAGGGGTGATAACCTCCTTGTGGGAGTGGCTTTAGGAGCCCATGGCTGGAAAGGGCGTGGGAGAAACAGGGGAGAGTGCAGGAGTGTGGATGGGGACCCTTTCCTCCGGAGAGCAGCATAGCACATGAAGGTTTAGATGACAAACAGGGGAGAATTGGGGAAAGGCGGGCAAGTGGGAGGGTCAGCTCTTGATGGGATGAGTAGAGTGATCCACGAGGAAAGGAAGTCAGGGATAATGAATTACTAGGGAGTCTCTCTCCATTTCCAGCCTGGGCCACAGGCTCAGAATGCCCAGCAACCTTGTCCCCTCAGATCTTGGCCACCCTCTCAACATGGAAACCCGAGTTCCACCCCAGTCAGGCACCTGCCTGGCCCCTTAGCTAGTCCCAGAATGGCCTGCGTGCTGCTCCTTGGTGGACTCATTCAGCAAGCCCTCCCATGGGGACTGAAGCATGTAGTGTCCCACAAAGACGTCATTCTTTCTGTAAGGCCCACAGACTGTGAAGACCTTGTGCTCCCTGTGGCAGCCAGCACCCAGCTGTTTGTCCCTAGTCCTGCTTGCTGATGGCCTGCCCCCTAGTTAGTTTGCCTGTCAGCTCTGGGCTGGCTAACCAGCTAATTCCTCTGCAATTCAGTGCTTGAACCACACCTCCTCTAATGAGGTCTAACCCCTCCCAAGTCTGTCCTTCCTCAGCCCCTCTCTCTTGTTCCTTGGGTCCCATTCATTCATAGTTGATACTTAATTATGTTACCTTTTCCTTATTTTGCCTACTGGGTCCTTTATGTCTCCTGATTGGACCCAAAGGGATGCAGTTTCTCTAATGTTTCAAAGTATCATTATCTGGATTTTACTGAAAACCTGGAAACTGAGAAAACAAATGCTCCCAGGAATTAGAGGTCATATTTAAAGTCCTTAGGCCAGAAACGGGGAGCTGGGACTCCAGACTGTCACCTCTGCTCATCTCTTACCATTATCACCCAGCATGTCCTCGCTAGGGCTCCATCCCATATATTCTTTCACAAGTTGAGCTTAGTCTCCTTTTCTTGAAGGTTCTCTATGAAATCCCTTTCCTAAAATTAAGGCACATTCAAACCTTCTCCACTGAATGTTTCCTTCCTCTCTTTACCCAAATCTGAATTTCCCCCAGGCACAGCATCCTTGGGTGGACCTTTTCCTAATGACCTAGAACATTTCCTGCTCTGAAGTCTAAATTTCCTGTATCTCACTTTCTTCTAGCAGCTCCCTCAGTTCCCTTTCATCCTCAACTCCTATTTATCTGTTCTCTGGCTTAATTACATACCTTTGTGCTGGGAGCCATTAGCCAAGTAGGTATGACAATTTCCTTGCCAGCGTACCCCATGTTGCAGTGACATTGAATGTAGGTGACCTTGCTCAAGGACCAAGGCGGATTAGGGTGTTCCCGGTTTAGGTTCCAGGTTTAAGGTTTAAGATTATTCCTGCTGGGAATAGGGCGTATCCTGCTGCCTGAGTTCCCCTTGAGTTCTCACGGGATTCAGACAGTATATTTTGGAGATAGAAGCCCAGTGGAGGTGGATTTGGGCAGAGAACGTGGATTTCCCCAGAACGTGATTGTAGACGGCTGGTGTGAGTTCGGGAATAAAGAGTTGCTGTTTGAATCTACAAGCTGTGTGGTGGCTCGTGATTGTGTGCCCAGCCAGACTGCGGCATTTGTGCCCAGCCAGACTGTGGCATTTAGTGGCCCGTACGGGGAACTTCTGAAGCTTAGAGGTAAGTGAAATTTCTCACCCTTGAGGAAGAGAGAAAGAATGGGTGAACATTTCAAAAAACAATGTGTTATTGTTTTGATTTATTTTGTTTTTATTTCAAGTTGCCTGTTCCTAGAACTTTCTCAGGCAAACTGGGGAAAATGGTTGACTCAAGGTTTGAAGTTGTTCGCCTCCGAGCAAGAGAAATTGTTAGAGGAAAGAGGCACCCCAGTAAGACCAAGAACAGTTAGGGCATATGTTGATACAATACAAAAATGTAGCCCATGGCTTTTTAAAGACGAGTTATTAAGTATATCAATGGGACCATCATGGTATCCTGTAGAAAGATTTTTCTTCAACAAGAAAGAGATGGCTAGTTCTGTTTGCTACACTTGTCTAAGATCTTGGTTTCTACAAAGTTCTGATTAATTTACAAAGCTAAAATGTTGAAACAGCAACCACTCTTTACTTATTAAGTCCCATAAGGTAATATATTTAAACATGTGTGTTCATAAATTGGTAAATGGAAAAATGTTTAATATTGCTTTGGTCTTTGTCTTTGCTAAAACAAGGTTACTAAGTGTTAAGATTCTATCATGTGTAATTTATATACAAAGAGTAGAAAAATTTTCAGTTGGGTTTCAATTATAGTATTATAAAAAACATGAAAGTCTTTCATCTTACTAAAGTGGAGTAATTTGTCTAAATCAGAAATTTTATAAGAGTTGTTTCAAAATGTGAATTTATAAAAAGGGTTAACGGTTAAAAAAGAGATAGAAAAGGATTCAAGATGTGGAAATATATTTTAATATAAAAGGTTAAAGGAAAAAGAAATGTTTCTAGATGAGATAATCTGTGTGTGGTAAAGTAAAAAGGTGTAAAATGCCATTTAAAAAGATTTTGAGGAAACTAGACTTACTTTAAAAGCTTGAGAAAGGAAGAAAGAAGAAAAAGATATTTGTACATGGCAGATTGAGACAAAGCTTCTCAATGGAGTTAAAAAAAAAAAAGCCTTTGGTTGAAGGGCAGCCATGTAAACTAACATTAAAGAGATTTAAACAGAATCTAAGCCTCATTTAAGAGTGAAGTTGTAGGTGGTGAAAAAGTACATTTAAAAGTACAGTATAGATGATAATTAAAAGGCTTTAAAAGGTTAAATTGAAGGTGGTCGAGATAACTTCATGGAGGAAAAAAGATTGCTTTATTGCATCATTCGAAGCCTAGTTAATCTTAAAGGCATTACTTAAAAAAAAATGGGAAGATAATAGGATAAACGATATTTAGATAAAGAAGATTAAAAATTTGAAGTGAAAAACTTTAAAGACAGAAGTATAGAAACTTAAAAAGAAAAAAAGAAGATGTAGAAAGAAAAAATGTAGGAAGACAAGAATTTTAAACCCACAAAATAGGAAGAAAAAAAAAACTAGGAGGAAAATAAGCAACTAAGGGTAAAAATACAAACCTTAGGGAAAAAAAAAAAACTAGAAGATAGAAATAAGATAGAAAATGGTTGAAAATATCAAGTAAAGGTATTTCAGATAGAAAATGCAAAAAGCTAAGACAACTATTAGATACAGACATATACTTATTAAAGCAAAAAGAGGGAATTGGAAGGGGATATATATCCCCCAAAGATAAACTTAAAATAACGCTTTTTACTCTAAACTTCTTAAATTTGGATTCATCAAGACTTAGTGCTGCGGAAAGGCATATGTATCCAAAAAATGTACATAAGCCTAAAGTACTTTGGAAAGATATTCTAACAGGACAATGGAAAGGTCCTGACCCAGTGATTGTCTGAAGTCGGGGGTCTGTTTGTGTTTTTCCACAGGGAGAACAGCAGCCGATTTGGATTCCAGAGAGATTAACTAAAACAATTTCTACAGATCGAAAAGAAGATGATTTGACTCAAATCCATAACAGCTGATATCCAGAACTCCAGCTTGGCCATTCTTACATCTGCGACAGTGATTAACCAGGATGGTTTTTTCAATAGCTATTTTATTATTGCATTTTTCCACATCATAAGGTTCTATTTTTATTTTTTGAGCTCATACAAACCTAGGTTAATGTTTTTCTGATCAGTTTTATTTTTTGACTGTGGAGTTTTTAAACATTGCAATGGAGATTTCACCCAGGATAATGTCTCTTTAGCATCATTGCCAGAATTCCTATCTTCATCCCAGTGCCGGTGAAGACAAAGATACAACCAGACTACAGCTTCTATGATAGCTATCACAGTAAACTGTATAAACTGATGCATCAATGAATATAACTCAACAAGTAATGCTCAATCAAGGAGTCAACTTACTTTGGGAGGAAACGGATTTTGGGAGGAAATGGACATATTGATAGATTCCTCCGCTTTGAACTGCTTGCAAAACTTGCCTGAACTATGTAACTATCATTTGGTGCAGCGAATTGTGGTAATGCTGGCATATCTTTGCTGATGGTGTCACTAGTGATGCAATTTTTATTTCCTTGCCAGCGCACCCCATGTTAATTGTGGTAGTGCTGACATATCTTTGCTGATGGTGTCACCAGTGATGCAATTTTTCCCAAGGAGCCGTCAATTGGCTTGGTGTTGTGGCATTTCTGTATCCTCCTCCCTTCTGCTAGTGATGGTCTAAAATTTGGGGGCCAATGGCTTATGCTGGACTGGTAGTCAGTGACAGGTATGATCCAATTGCAGTGGTATCAACCTAAGACAGGAGGCTGATGCCTAAAGGTCAGTTTTCCGATGACGGGTAAGAACCATATGTTGAATTGGACAACCTACCAGGCACGGTCCTTAAGCCACATTACTTGTTGTTTAATTAATCAGAAGGGGGGAGATGCTGGGAGCCATTAGCCAAGTAGGTATGACAATTTCCTTGCCAGCGTACCCCATGTTGCAGTGACATTGAATGTAGGTGACCTTGCTCAAGGACCAAGGCGGATTAGGGCGTTCCGGTTTAGGTTCCAGGTTTAAGGTTTAAGATTATTCCTGCTGGGAATAGGGCGTATCCTGCTGCCTGAGTTCCCCTTGAGTTCTCACGGGATTCAGACAGTATATTTTGGAGATAGAAGCCCAGTGGAGGTGGATTTGGGCAGAGAACGTGGATTTCCCCAGAACGTGATTGTAGACGGCTGGTGTGAGTTCGGGAATAAAGAGTTGCTGTTTGAATCTACAAGCTGTGTGGTGGCTCGTGATTGTGTGCCCAGCCAGACTGTGGCATTTGTGCCCAGCCAGACTGTGGCACCTTTGTCCTGCCATCTCTTCCCAGGGTACCACCTGATCTAATCTTGATGTAGCAGGATAGGACATCAACCCCTATGATATTTCCACTACTCATTCTCCTATGATTTGGGGGCTTTTTGAATTAAACAATATTTCTACATGGGTCCTGCCAGGTCTCTCTCTCTCTCTCTCTCTCTCTCTCTCTCTCTCTCTCTCTCTCTCTCTCTCTCTCCCCCCTAGCATCTCCCTGAGGCCCTCTTCCTCACTACTTCCTCAAGTGTATTCAGAAATTGCTCTATACCTAGCTGTGAAATGCAAAGCCAAATATTCATCTTATACCAAGAATAACTATTATAACTCTCACCAACACCACAATCATTAGTACTTTTCTTACTGAGTTCAAACTACCTTCACTGACCTCTGCTTGCACTGATTCTCTATCACCTTCATTGGAACCATCACAGTTTCATTGAAGACTGAAGACTGTCATTTGATAAAGGTTCAATAATTCTGACCTTAAAGAGATAAGCTATGAAGGGTTTTTAAGTTTCCTTTGTGTTCAAAGCCAGCATCTCACAGAGTTTCTCCACAGCAGTATTTCCTTGAATTATCTGTCATTTGTGTCCATTGGGTGATCTGAACTTTGAAAAGTCAAAGCCAAGTTTGGAGCAGAAAATGTCTAGGCTAGTAGGATAGTCCTACGGACGTGGCATGTAGGAATGCCAACTAGGATTAGCTAGGAACTTCTGTCTCTTTTTTTCCTCTAGCAATAGAAAATGTGAGGGTAAAATTTGGAGGGGATTCTATAAAGGTAGGGAGATCCCCTTGAGAAAGCTTCTCTTTTCAAGTTAATCTTCACTGGAGTGTTGCTGCCATTCAGGGAATGATAAACTGTGTGGTCAGTAAAATTTCCTAAGGTTCTATGTGTAACTTGTCTGTGCCTTTTCCAAGGTGCAAGGGACCCTGAGGGCTGAGGCCATGAGTGAATGGTTTTGGCATTGGGAAGGGAAGCCATCATCATCACTGAAAGAATGAACAAGGCTCATCTTCAGAGAAAATGCCCATTTATTGAGGAACAGCTATGCATATTTATAGAGCTGGGAATGGTTTGACAGTTATGACAGTTTAATGGTTTGACAGTTGGCATGAGGTGCTTTCTGATTGGTGGGTAAGGATCATGTGAGTCAGCAGGGCTAGTCTGATTGGTGGGTAAGGATCATGTAAGCCAGCAGGGCTCACCATTGGACAGCTCTTCTCGGGGGATGGGGAAGTTAGTCTTTGGAGCTGGGGTGACTCCCAACATTCCCCCCTCTTTATTATTAAATGAGAGTGGGCATCAACTCATTCTGGCTGCTTCCTGCTGAGATGGGGCAGCATGGGAGAATCAGAGAGAAGGGAAGTAAGAATCCCCACAGGAAGGCAGAGAGGACCAGTATAACTTCAGGAACCAGATAAATGAAGGTTCCTTGCCACCACAGATCCATGATGATTCAGTCCATTTGACATAGGTCTCGACTGGAGGTATCATCAGTAGCCAGGAGTTGGTAATTCCTGAGGAGAAGCTGGTTAAAAGCTTGATTAGAAATTTTTTACCCACCTGAGTCTGAATGAACTTTATGATAAAGGGAAGGAACAGGCACAGGGAGTTTTTATAGCCCAAATCTAATGGGGTCTCTGGGTCTGCAAGCTACCTTGTTGGCACAAGGGGGGTTAGTGTTCAACTTTGAGCGGAGGCTTGGGCGTTTGGGCTTGAAGCAAACAGGTGATAAAGAACCAGACAGAGGGTTTGAAAAGCCAGGTCATCCTGCAGCTAACTTTGTTTGGCATGCCCTGCAGACAACTTATTCAGCCTGTCCTGCACCTAACACCCCCAATTCCACTCTTCATTCCTAGTCCAATCAATTCCCTCCCCTCTCTATTAAGGCTGTTCTTCAAACTCTCTTCTACCTGGGTTCTCTAAAACCAGCTTTCTTCTCTACTTTTCTCGAAATATCCAAACCAGCTTGCTTCTCTCACTTCTATCACTGTTCCCAGCTTTCCCTAGTCACACCAAGAAAGCACGGGCTTTGTAATAAAGAAGGCAGCTTCTCCCAAGCTCTGAACGAAGGCGGCCAAGGGAGGACCATGGCCCATTGTTACCAGATTTCCCTTTGAGAGCAGTCAGATCTCTCCAGGTCTTATGTGAAACACCTCAACTTTAAATATCGATACTTGAAATTCTTACGAAACTGAGAGGGTAAACAAAACACACATGTTCCTCCTTAGGCCCAGAAGGCAACTCATAAAGTGCTCTCTTATGATAAAGGTAGTTCACACTTATTCAGGGGTCACCATGCTCTGGACACCTAAGTGGTTTGTCAGAAGGACAACACACAATGGTCCCACTACCTGCCAGATCCAAGCAAGTAGGGGGTCTGTAAAGAGGAGAAGGAGGTCTGGCTGGAGGGGGCCCTTAGGTTTACTTGCTTTGAATCTCCAGACATAGGGTGAATAGATGACCCAAGAGGGGCCAGAAATGAGGGGGAGCATTAGGTATTGGGCTAAGGACGGAGACACGGGAGAGGCTGAGCTTGAGGGGATCTTCTGGGGAGGGATGACAAGAGTAGGAGCGCTGGGCTTAATGGAGAGCAGGGCTGAAAAGAGATGGAGGGATTTTCAAGGAGAGACAAGGAGGGATAGAACCCTGGAAGGAGGAAGTGACTGTAGTCCCTTGTAAGTGAGGAAATCCTTTAGATGGTAAGGAGATGAGATGGTTAGCGGGGAACCAAAGGTAAGCTTGTGTGCTTGTTTCTGGAGGTCATGGGCCGCTGCTAGGGCTCTGAGGCATGGGTGCCAGCCCCTGACTATGGGGTTGGGTAGGTAGGCCACTGGTGCAAAAGTGGAGCCATATCCCTGATTCAGAGTGCCCAGACTTTGTCCCTGTTTTTCATGTACATAGAGGGTGAAGGGTCCGGAGAGGTCAGGGAGATGCAGGGCAGGTGCCCGGAGGAGGGCCTTTTTAAGGATTGTAAAGGGCTTTCCTACTGCTGAGGGTAGGGGTTCATCTTGGTGGCCTTTGGCCAGATTATATAGTGACCTGGCGAGGAGGGAGAAATTAGGAATCCAGGCCCTGAAGTATCCAGCCAAACCCAAGAAGGAGATCATGTCATCTTTGGTCTTTGGTGTAGGTATAGACACAATAAGCTGTTTTCTGTCTACTGTAATGGCCTTTTTCCCTTGAGAGATAGAGAACCCTAGATATGTGACCTCTTTACATGCTATTTGGGCCTTTTGTGGAGAGGCCCGATATCCCTTTAAGGCCAAGAAATTAAGTAGGAGAACTGTGTCATCTGTTGAGCGCCCTTTGGACGGGCTAGAAGAATTTGTAGAAGTTTGCAAGAGGTGCAGAGAAAAGGATTGGATCAGAGCAAGAAGAAAGCCTGGAAGAGATCCCTTAGAATGGAGGGATCCAGGGACTCAAAAAGGGGCCATCTGCTTTGGTTGTCTAAGGGATAAGTGGGCCAGGCCTGGGTGCTATATTTGATCCAAGAGGCATTGTAGGGGAGAGTCGACCTGCACAGTGGACACATTACCCATGTAAGGAGGAGGGAAGAGGACGCAAACGTAGTAAGAGAGAAGGAGGAAACTGATTCATTGGCAAAAGGGGCGTCCCCGCTAGAGCAAAAATCAGGAGTGCCTAAGTGGCAGGTTCAAGCTGCAGAGATTGGTCGTACCGAATCCTGACAGTTGAAGGTCTCATCCTGGACGGAGCCGGAGCCATGGGAGACCTTGGCCAAGGCTTTTCGGGACCCCTCCTGGAGAGGTCGGTTACTCCCAGGGCCGGAAAGAGGGGAGAGAGAGAGGAAGGGGAGGGAAAGCGTCCTTCTAGTGGCCGAGTCCTATAGGTGAGAGGACTAGGACTATAATCAATATATTGCAAGAGGGTGGTTTCAGGGCACTGGAGGTGAAAAGATTGGAGGTCGGAGGCCAAGGTTTGTCCAAAGAGGTGTGGACTATCTCAAAATCCCTGGGGAAGGACAGTCCAGATTAGTTGTCAAGAATGTCTGGTGGTGGGATCTGTCCAGGTAAAGGCAAAAAGATCTTGTGATTCGGGAGCAAGAGTAATGGAGAAGAAAGCATCCTTTAAATCTATGACCGAGAAGTGGGTGGCAGTGTGGGGGATCTGAGACAGCAGGGTCTATGGGTTGGGAACCAAAGGATGTATGGGCCTAACGGAGGTGTTGATGAATTGTAGGTCCTGAATTAAGTGATAGGACCCGTTGGGCTTTTCTACCGCTAGTATAGGAGTATTGTAAGGGGAATGAGTAACTTGTCTGTGCCTTGTCCAAGGTGCAAGGAACCCTGAGGGCTGAGGCCATGGGTGAATGGTTTTGGCATTGGGAAGGGAAGCCACCACCATCATGACCACCACCAGCTACCATCCTCTCAGCAACCTCTTGACTCAAGTACTCCAATGATTACCCAGTTCACATTTGAACAAATGTTTATTAAAAGCTTTAAAGTGGAATATTAGTGATGATATCTCCCAGGGTGTTGGCTGGTTGTCAACAGAACCTCTTCATGCTATATCTTGAGGGCCTGTCGTAATTTTCTCATAGTTTTGCTGACCAAGTTCATGAGCTATTGGGAGGCAGACCCAAGCTAACCAAATCCACAGCAGACTGAAGTGTAAACAAATGCCAGCTCTTTCATTTATAATGTTAGCTATCCCTTCCCCAAGAATAGAATAGCCATTTACTCTCGGCTGAAAGGGTCTCAGATGTCTGCTTGGTAACTGTGGTGTTAGGAAATGAAATTAGAATAGAAAGAGTTTCCATGTTTATATGGAGCATTCAATGTGTCAAGCACTGTTGTAAGGACTTTACCTGTCACAACAACCCTATAAGGTGTTAGTCTGCTATTGTTATTGTCATCCCAATTCTATAGATACCAAAGAGTCTGGCTCTTATACACTATGATGTAGTTTGGATTATGTTTCATCTGTGTACTGAGAGACCCTTCAAAATATCTCTTTCCCACAGCAGTGGCTCACCTCCCCAGGGACAGAATGAATCCTGTATCCTGGGGCCCAAACTCCCCTAGACAGTGCTGAATGGACAGTGACCAACCCCTCAGTCCTATTCCTAAAGTTACTTTTCCTTTCTCCTATGACTATGTTTCTTTAGATCTAGTCTTTCTCCTGACTGAGAAAGAAAGTTATTGATCTGGGGTCCTCTGAGTCATCTTGTCCCAGCCAACCGGAGTTAACTTACATAATGAGTTAACTTCATTTGTGCCAGACCCTTTGATGCTCCCACGGAAATAGAGAAGAATCAGTCACATGTCATGCTTTGAAGTCTGTCTGGGGTTGTGTCCCTTAATGTTTGAGGGTCGCCTAGTGTCTAGAGCCATCTGCGCGACCATAACTTGTACCTACCTCTGCACCTCAGTTTTCTAACCACTTGTGAATGATTATTGCCTGTCTGCTTTTTGGATATGGTAGAAGGGCCATAGACCCTCTTCTTTCAGAACTGGTTGTAGCCATCTGTGTTCCAGTGGCCTTACTCAGGGACCCTGCCCCAGCCTGTTACTTTGAGGAAAGCCCTCTTTACATCTTTGTTTCTGAGGCTGTAGATGATGGGGTTGAGGAAGGCAGAGATGACATTGTAGAACAGAGCCAGTTTCTTGTCCCGCTCTGGGGAAGCATTGGCCCCAGGGTTCATGTACATAAACATGGCAGGTCCACAGAACATGGTGACCACAGTGATGTGCGATGCACAGGTGGAGAAGGCCTTGATCCGCCCTTGGGTGGAACCAATCCTTAGAATTGCAATGAAGATACGGATATATGAAGCCAGAATGAAGGAAAGTGGTATCAGGAGAAGGATGAAGCCCAGGATGAAATCTACTCTGTCATTGAGGGATGTGTCTGCACAGGCCAACTTCAGAACAGCAGGCACCTCACAGAAGAAGTGGTTGATCTCATTGGGGCCACAGTAGGGCAGGCGCATGGTGAAGACAGTGTAGACTAGGGAACAGCTGACACCCCATAGTCCACAAAAGATGACCATTGCCCCACACAGCCAAGGGCTCATGATAACCTTGTACCTGAGTGGAGAGCAGATGGCTACATACCTATCATAGGCCATGACAGAGAACAGCCATCCCTCAGTGATGCCCAACACCAGAAAGATGTACATCTGGGCCACACACCCAACATAGGAAATGGTCTTCTTCTGGCAGACCAGATGCACCAACATCTGGGGCACAGTGGTGGTGACATAGCTCATGTCCAGCAGGGAAAGGACACTGAGGAAGAAGTACATGGGTGTGTGGAGGCGGGAGTCCAGGTGGATCAAGGTGACAATGAGTCCATTGCCCAGGAGTGTGGAGAGGTAGAGGGAGAGGAAGAGACTGAAGAGGATGACATTAGTTTGGGAATCCCTGGAGAAGCCCAGAAGGATGAACTCAGACACAGAGCTGCAGTTCTCCCAGGGAAACGCCTGCATTATTCTTCAGCTGCAGAAAGAGAAATGGACCTACTGGCCCAGTTTGGAAGCCATATTCAGTTGCCATGGCCATTCCACTGCTGCCAAGGTCAGTAGCCATTGGGTCCTAGTTGGGATTAATGTCAGTTCAGAGACTGGGGTCTACCTGGGATAGGTTACTTTTGGGGAAGGAAGGGAAATTGTCAATATTTAACTTCTCTGGCCAAAATCTTTTCTGAAAAACTCCAAAGTCTCATTTCCTTCCGTTCTACCAGCCCCCTAAAGGCCACCTTCCTTTCTCTCCTTCAGGAGCTACCATCACATAGTGCATTGCTTGGGGGCCCTTCTCCCTAGACCTGGCTGCACAGTGAGATGGTGAAGATTTCAAACTCTCTTCTTCCCCTTGTCTCAAAATACATATTTAGAACTCTTTCTATTTGGTGCTTCCAACTTTTTTTTTTTTTTTTTTTTTTTTGGTACTGGGGAGTGAATGCCAAGGGTGCTTAACCACTGAGCCACACCCCCAGCCCTTTTTTAATTTAATTTAGAGGCAGGGTCTCACTGAGTTGTATAGGGCCTTGGTAAGTTGCTGAGGCTGGCTTTGAACTCATGATTCTCCTGCCTCAGCCTCCCATGCCGCTGGTATTACAGGCATGTACCACTATGCTCAGCTTAACTTTTGATCACTCTAGAAAACTAGGGGAATCAGAAATGTGGGTGTAGATATGTGGCTCCACAAACATGAGAGGTTCCTTGATAACTTACATTGAGCCTGCATTTCTTGATTCTTTCAAGTCCCTGGAAGCTTTCTCAGATTTTATTTTAGATGGGGTTACTCAGCAATTCTGCTTCTTCTTATCCTCACCTAATTCTTAAGGGAAGGATCTTCCTACTTGACTTTAAAACTTGAATAGACTTGAGGTAGAATAACAGCTGTCTTGTTTGCTTAAAGATAACTTTGGAAGGTCTGGGGTTGTAGGTTCGCATGTGTGAGGCACTGGGTTCAATCCTCAGCACCACATAAAAAAAAATAAACAAATAAAATAAAGATCTTTGAAAAAAAAAGATGGCTTTGGAGGCTGGGGATGTAGTTCACTGGGAGAGAACTTGCCCAGGATGCACAAGGCCCTGGGTTCAATTCCCAGTACCAAAAATAAAAAGACAGTTCTGGCATCTCAAGCTCTCCAGCCTGGTGGGGATACCCCTCCCAATTTTAATAAACCCCTTAGGATCCCTTTCTCCCCTTGAGATTGATGATTGGCAGGTAGCCTGGGATAAAGACTGGGTTTGGGTTTAGTTTATACCTGTAGAGATTAAAGGTGATTCTCTTGTTCATGGAGCCATAGGAGGTGGAATTTTCTGGTGGAGAAGAATGGGGTTTGGAATGGGATACTTGAGTGCAAGTCCTGATGCTTTTACTGTGGCCTTGTACGTGTAATTTAATCTTCCTGAGCCTCAGTGTTCTTCCTCGTGGAATGGATATGATGTCTACCAGGGAGATAGCCTGTGAGTAGTGGTAGGTTATTCATGAGGCAACCAGCACTGTGACTGCCACAGAGAGGGAGCTCAATAATGCCAGTGCCCATCAAGTGCTCCTGCTCATGGTGTCATTCATTGGTTAATCATATGCGGGTATAGGAGCTGGAAAGACAAGGATAAACAAGTTCAAGGACAGGGTATATTCCTAATCTTAAAGAGCTTACAGTCTAGAAGGGAAAACAGAGGAATAAATATACAAAACATTCCCAATGTGTTTAGCACCAGGAGGGAAATGCATGCTGTCTGCCATGGCTCTGTGCTAAGCCCTAAGGGTGGAGAAATAAAAACCTCTGCTCTCAAAGGGCACACAGTGAAGAGACAAGCAGATGATGAACAGCCACCAAGTGAGGAGTGCTGTGTTGGAGAACAGAACACCTGGTGTGAATCTTAGAGGGTGAGCAGGGTTAGCCAAGCCAAGAACTCAAAGAAGAGTTTTGCAAATGGAGGGAGCAGCAGGTGCCAAGGGCCTGAGGGAGAGCTTTGTGCAAACAGGGAGCCCAGGGATGAAGTCTGCACAGGGGTATTAGGAAAGGGGATTCCTGGAAGATGGGCCTGAAATTAAGAAGGAAACTGGGTCTAAATGGTCTTGTGTATCCTGCTAATAGGCACAGACTTAATCCTTTAGGCTGTGGGAGTCACTGATGGGTTTCAAGCAGAGAAATAATTTGTTTGGGCTTCGGGTTTAGAAACATGTTGTGTGGCTGGAAGTTAAGAGAAGGCATTGGAAGAAGACCAGGTGAGAGGTAAAGGAAAAAGACACAGAAGCCTAGTGTTCCACCCAGGAAGAGGAGAGGGTAGAAGGAGGGGTGGAGATGACCCAACAGCGCAGGGCAACTGAGGCCTGCAGAAAATGAGAAAGGGGGGAAGGAAGATGAGCTTGAGGTTGGGAACTGGGAACATAAATTGTCATTAGCACCATTCAACAACACAGAAATGAGATGGAGATGAAGGAAGGACAGGTGGGGTGGGGCAGGAAAAGGCAGAGGGCTAATTAATTCTCTACAGACATACAGAATTTGGAACACATGCTTGAGGATCGGGAGGTCAGAGGCTGAGATGTGTGGCCTGAGAGTTCAGGAAGGAGATTTAAGTGGAAGACCAAACTTCCGCTGCACCAGCATTTGGAGGGTAATGAGGACAGAGAAGGATGGGAATTCTCAGTGAGAGAGCAGAGGGGCTGAGATGGCACCTGGGGGCACCAGAGAGGAACAATGGAGAGATGGGCAGAGGACGACACAGGCTTACGAAGCAGCAACCAGGAAGGCAGGAGGGCTCGATGCAGGAATCCAGGGAGTTTGAGTGCCAGTGGTCTCAAATGCAAAGAGGAGAGAAGACTGAAAACTGTCAAAAATGGAATAACATGGACGTTAGTGGCTCAGAGATGAGGCATCTCGGTGATGAAGGCAGATGTCAGATTGTGGTGGGTTCTGAGGGGTGAACTGAGCTGTAAAGAGGAGTGAGGTGAGCAGATGCCCAGGCCGGGACATAAGGGGAGGCGGTAGGGGGAGAGAAGAGAAAACGCTCTGAGGAAGTAGGGAGCAATAGGACCAGGAATATCCAACAGAGTCAAAATGGAAGAGGAGGAGGTGAGAGCAAGGTGGGTACAGACACAGCTAACATTCCCGTGGACCAGCCAGTGTCATAGGTTCTTCTTGACAATAGGTTGTGTAGACAGTGAGGAAATGAACCAGGGGTTGAAAATCAGATATCCAGTCTCAAGTGAATAGAACGAGGCTGATGCCAGTAACAAAATAACAACAACAACAAAAAAAGACACAGCCCAAATGTCAAATGTCCTGTCCCTTCTCTTTAACTCAAAAGCCAGTTGTACAAAGCTCAGATGGGGAAGCACTTTGTTGGGAAATAACTGAGAACTTAAACTGGATTTACAAAAAGAGACTTCCAAAAAGTCAACATGAGTCTGCATCATTGAGAAGGAATCCTAGCAGATCACAGGAGGTAGCTTGGAGCTGTGTCTGCAGCAGCCAGACCACATTTAGAACATTGTTCTCACTCCTGGGCCATATTTTTAGCTGACTATGGACAAGTTGAAACAGGCTATGGAGAAAGATTTGGAGACCACATTGTAGAGAAAGAGTTAAAGCAAATAGGATGCTTCTACCGATCTGAAAGGTGAGAGATGTTCTGGAGCTGAGCACCAACTCTTTGCAAGTCACAAAGATGTTTGATGCAGGAAGCCAGGGAGCTTGAGTGCCAGTGGTGTCAAACACAGAGAGGAAAGAGGACTGAAAACTGTCAAAAAGTGGAAACATAGGTGAGTCCTTCCATGTGGACGACACATGTGTCTTGTTCTGGGTGGTCCCCAAAAGGATTTCAATTTAATTAGACCAACTTATATTAGTGGTAGTATATTGACTTACATTAGTTATAATTTGAATCTAGAATGTTCCCCAGAGGCCCATGTGTTAAAGGCTTGGTCCTAAGCCCATGATGCTACTGGAAGGTGGTGGAACCTTCAGGAAGCGTAAGTGGGGCCTAGTGTGATAAAGTTAGGTCACTGGGGGGGTGTGCCCTTGAAGAGAATATTGGAACCTAGGGCCTTCCTCTTTCTCTCTTTTGCTTCCCAGCCACCATGAAGTGTAACGTTCTCCTCCACCATGAACTTTTGCCATGATGAGTACAGGCCCAAAGCTATAGGGTCAATGGACTAAAACCTCTGAAACCGTGAGCCAAAATAAACTTTTCCTCACTCTTAAGTTGATTGCCTCTGGTGTTTTGTCACAGTGATGAAAAGCTACATTTGGAAGCAGTGCAGACAGAGTCAACCATCCTGGAAGGTAGTGAGCGTTTAAATCCCCGGGAAAGGTTCAACAAAATGTAGCAGACCACATGTCAAGGATGCATTGTGACCAGACCTGCTCACAGTGGTGCAGGAGGGTCTCTGGTACACTCCAACTGAAAGAGTTGAGGACTTTGCCATCCTCTCTCCTCTCACCTGCCTGTTTCACCTGGACCCGAGGCCTGGGCTATTGCAGTAGTGTCTCAATAGGCATCCCTCTCCCAGTCTCTGCTACAAACTGACCAGAAAAGGAAGCAAAATGGAGAAAATGAGGATAGGGGAATGTGGAAAAGAGAGAGCAGTGAAAGGTGGGTGGGCTGCGAGGTTCTAACATCTTTATAATTCTGTCCAGAAGAAAGAAATGCCAGGGTAGCAATATCTGGTTTGTTACCTCCTCCCCTTCTCCAGTGTGAGTGTCCTAGTTCTTCCCCGTTTCAGCATCTCCCCCAGCTCCCCGACTCTCCTGAAGCCTCCAACAGCCCTTTCTGCACTCCTGGAACTAGCTACCCTGACCTCTCCCTCACTTACCAGTCCCTTGTCCTGTATCCTCAATCCAAGGGTCCCAACCTGGCTGGGATGCAGAGGAGAGCCAACTGCCTTAGCTCCACAGTCACCATCTTCACCTCCTTCCTCCTTTCTTCCTCAGAAAGAGAAAAAGTCAGAGCCATAAGTAGACAGTGGGACAGAAGGAAATCCATGAACAGAGCCATCCAGAGGTTGGGGGAAGAGCAGATGCCAGGTCTGAGGGGCCAGATGCAAATGGGAAGGAGGTAGAGGCAGGCAGGCGCCCAGTCAGGGAGAGACAGGGACAAGGACAGGCGGGAGCATCAGGAAGGGCTGGTCCAGGTGTGAGGACTCTGTGCCTCAGGCCCCCTCCTCCGTCCCTCCCCTCCTTACCTGGCTGTGTGTGAAGGATGAGTCAGGAGCCTGTTGGGTCTTTTTAACCTTCTGCTCCTGATCCTCAGGGAGGACAAGTCAGGCAGCTTCTTAATGAGCCTCTGTGCCTTGGGACCCTCCAGGCCCCACTGCAGGCCCCCAAAGCCCTGAGCACACATTTAGCCCCCTCAGCCTGGCACCAAGGTCTCTGCACCAGCCCCCCCACTCTCCCTGCTCCCCACAGCCTCTCTGTGTTCTGCCTGACAGTCCAGTGGGAACAGCATGTGAGCATCCACTGGAGTAAGTGCATGGCTTGAGGAGTACAGGGGCCCAGGGCTGGGCAGGATGTGAGGGAAGCCTTCCATGGGCCCTAAAGAATGAATCAGGGTTTCCCATGGGCTGGGGGCCAAGGTCGGGCTCCTGGCTGTTCTCAGCCCCTACAGAGTGCCCCACTCTACCCTCCCTACCACGCTTGGCTGAATACCAGCCTGCACTGTGTCCTGCATAGTGTGGCCCCCAAAGACCATGACTTCCTGCAGGGAAAGGAATGTGCCCCAAGCAACTGTGGGATCCCTCCCTGAACCTGATCAAGATGAAGCTAGTGACAAATATTCTACATGGGAGCCAACCCCTGGACAGTCAGCAGACTTGGGATCAAATCCTAGCTCTGCCATGTACTCATGGTGTAATTCTGGACAAGATGCCAAACACCCCTCAGTTTCCTCATGAGCAAAATGAGGCACTGACAGAATAGGGTAGTGATGGGGTTAAGTATGATCAGGCATGAAACAGAGTAAGATATGCATGCTTGACATGACTCCCCAGTGAATGTCAGGTGGTGGGTCTTCTGCTTGTCCTACAAACGTGTGTTTCCATAGATTCAGAGTGATGAGGGGCTACAACATTTCCTGTTCAGCCACCCCTTCTACTTCTTAAACGGGTCGGGGCATATGACAAGTACTTCATAACTGTGATCAGTCAGAATCAATCCCAAGCATAGATGGGAGATAGCCCTTTGGGTGACATAATGTGGGAAGTCTGATGTAGGCTTTGATTTGAATCAAATATTATGTGCTGGGCTCTGGGTTCAATTGCCATCACCACCAAAGACCTAGAAGGTAATTAGGCCGTGAGAGCTCAGCTCTCATGAATGGACTAATGATGCTATTACATGGAGGTGGGGGGATTCATTATTGTGGAAGCAGGTTCTTTATAAAGGAATGGTTTTGATCCCTTTTGCACCTCTCCTCCCCGCTTTCTGTGCTTCTTCCTTCTGGTATGAGATGACAGTAAGAAGGCCCTCGCCAGACATTGGCACCTGATGTTGGATTTCCTAGACTCCAGAACCACAAGCCAATAAATATTTGTATATTACAATTCCTCAGTCTGTGCTATTGTCTGAGACACACAAAACAAAACAAACAAGACACAAAATTGAAGTGGGGCTGTTGCTATAATAAATATTCAAAAATGTGAAAGAAACTTTGGAACTAGCAATGAACAGGGGCTGGAAGAGTTTGTAGAAGCGGGCTGTTTTCTTTTTGAATATAAACAATTTATTTGATAAATTAATGCCTTTCAAAAAACAGTGCCAGAACATTATGCAATTGAACATGCTAGACATGTTCATAATGAAGCACCTGTGCTCATGTTAGATTGGGGGGCCCCACTTTGCTGGGGTTCCTGGAACTAATGCCAGAGTAGTGCTAGTTATCTGCTCTTCTGCACAGGAGGTAAAGAAAATTCCTGAACAGTGAACTTCTAATCCTACCACCCACAACACATATATAATTTTTTAAAAATTGTGACAGCCCACCTACACCTATGCACAGTCACTCTTCAGTAGAGCTTGTTATTAAGTGAAGACGAAATGACCTGTTTAACCCAGTCTCAATCCTTAAGACAGAGAAATACATCAGCAGCAGGTAATTATATGTGTGAGCCAAGGATAACATAATACAGAAAGTGGAGACAACTCCACACAGACCCACACAATGAGGCACTGGCAATTCATATTGCAAGCTGGGCAACTTAAATCCATACCTGGTGAATGACCTGCTGTGTGGACAACCTGTTTTCTAGATAGACAAGCATTAAGTTAATGGAAAGAGAATCTGAGACCACAACATGCAACCCTCCAAGATAGAGAATTCTATACCTGAAAGCTACAGCCAAAGCCAAGGGTCTGCTATTCGGCCTCATGGTCATTTCTACCCATGAACCAGAACTTGGAAAGTAAGAGGTCATGAGAGGTCATCACAAAAGTGCAGGTGTGAACCACAGCTTCTGTTCTCCACTGCCAATCACAGGCAAGGGGCTCACCACCATCCACTCAGCCTTCTCCGTGTCCTCTTCCTGCAGTCCTCCTGTTAAGCTCTCCACACCTACACGGTTGCCTCCAGTTGCATAGATACAGCTTCACAGCCAACCAAAGATGGCTTTATGCCAACAAAGAACATGAAGGTCCTGGGAAACCATGACCAGTGAAGCCAACCAGTAGAAGAAATTCACAGTTCTGAAGGGAGTCTGAAGTTTACTTGCTTTACTGTGATTTGTTTTTGTGGTTTTGAAGAAACTTGGTCCCCTGCTATGTAGACCTCATTATCAGGGGTTACAAGTGACTCAACTCTATGCAAATCAGCTGGGGCTCATGGTTTCAGAGGTCTCAGTCAGAGTTGGCCAACTCCATTGCTCTGACCTGAGGTGAGGCAGGACACCATTGTGGAAGAGTGTGGTGAGGAAAGCAGCTCAGGACATGGAACCAGGAAGTGGGCGCAGGAGAGAGTGAGAAAGAACTTTCCTCACCATGGACAAATATAAACCCCAAAGGCACACCCCCAGGAACCCACCTCCTCCAGCCACACCCTACCTGCCTACAGTTACCACCCAGCTAATCCCTATCAGCAGATTAATTCATTGATTAGGTTAGGGTCTCCTAACCCAAGTATTTTGCCTCTAAAAATTTTTTTTCATTTTCTCACACATGAGCTGTTGGAGGACATCTCATATCTAATCTATAACAGTTTACATATGTAGATATAAAAGATTGATCTGTGGTTGTCTTCTCTTGTGATGTATTCATTTGGTATTAAAGGAATGCCAGCCTTGTGGAATGTATTGGGAAGTCCTACCTTTTTGTTCTTTTTTTAAAAGAATTTGAAAGGCTTGGTGTTGAGGCTCTACATGTTTGAAAAAAAACTCACCAGTGAAGCCATCTGGTCCTGGATGTTTCTTTTGAGGAATTTATAAATCATTAATTAAATCATTTAACCTGCCATAGGTCTTGGTAGATTCTCTGTTTCCTTTTGAGTTAATTTCCTTTTGAGTAGTTTATGTCTTTCTAGATATAAGCCCATATTTTATAGATTATTTAACTTGTTGGCTTACAATTGTTTATACTCTTTTCTTTCCTTTTTTGTAAGGTGTTCTCTCTTTTACTCCAAATTTTAGTAATTTATGTCTTTTCCCTTTTTTCCCCTTAATCAGTCTAGTTAAAGGTTTGTGATTTTTTTATTAAAATAGCCTCTCTTTTTTTAGTTGTTAATGGACCTTTATTTTATTTATTTGTATGTGGTGCTAAGAATCGAACCCAGCGCCTCATGCATGCTAGACAAGCACTTTACCCCAGCCCAAAGGTTTGTGATTTTGAAAATCTTTTAAAGAAAGCAATTCTTTGTTTCATTCATTCTCTCAAATTTTTTTTCTATTCCCTATTTTATCTGTATTCCAATCTTTATTTCCTTCCTTCGGGTTGCTTTCAGTTGACTGAATTGAGGTCTTTCTTCTTTTTTAAAAATATAAGCATTTATAACTACAGCTTTTCCTCTAAGCATTGCTTTTTCTGTATTCCAAAATTTTTTCTTTCCTTTTCTTTTTACAGTACTAGGGATTGAGTCCAGGGGTGTTCTACCACCAAGCTAATTTCCGCCCCTTTTATTTTTACTGTGGGAGAAGGTATCCCTAAATTGCCCAGAGTGGAGTTAAATTTGTAATCCTCCTGCCTCAATTTCCAGAGTTGCTGGGATTACAGGTGTACGCCATCGCCTCTGGCTTGCATCCCATAAATTTTCTTGGTACCATGCAACATTGCTATACTTATTAAGGATTTTTTATGTAGAATCCTTGTGGGTTTGTGTTTCAGTTTTACATAGACAATTAGGTTATCAGCAAATGGAGACAGTTTTCTTCTTTCTCTTCTCCTTTCTTGCCTTCTTGTACTGGCTAGGACTTCCAGTGCTGCTTTGAATATGGGTAGGGAGGGTCAACTTCCTTGTCTTGTACTGATTTTAATGGGAAAGCACTTAGTCTTTTGTCATTATGTGTGATGATAGCTGTAGATTTTGGTGGATGTCTTTTATTAGAGTGAGGAAGTTTCCTTCTGCTCCCAATTTTTGCTGAGTTCCTCTGGGCATTTGTTTTTATTTTTACCACAAATGGGAGAAAGGAGAGTCCAAACCATTTGAATTTAAAATTTATATTTGAATACATGTTCCTATATTTGAATACATTTTGGCAGTTGTTTCATTAAAGGAATTCAAGGCCAAGATGCAGGCTGTACCCTTTAAGACCTCACCCAGCTGGATACTCTGCTTCTGAGGCCAGAGTGGAGTGCTTCCTTAGTGGTGTTAAGAGTCCATGAGGAAGTAAAAACTTTCACCTTTGCTGAAGTAGCTCTTCACTTCCTGAAGAAGAGACCTGAGTGAATGAATGAAAAGGAGGCACTGCGGAAGGGGAGAAGGGGCCTTCCCAAGTGGAATCCGCCTATGCCAACACCTAGAAGTCAGGACTGGCTGCAGTAGAGGCGGGGACATTGGGTGGCCTGCTGTGGGGTTTTACTGCTCTGAGAGCACTTAGAGGACAGCCCCTTTAGTTCCAGCAGCTGATCCTCAGCCCCCTCTAATGGCCCCAGAGCAATTTCTTAACAAGGCCCCAGGAATCAGTATTTCTGACAATTATGTTTCTGTCTTTAGAAAATCAAAGCTCCTCTTTCCTCAGGGCTTACATCCTTTGAGTCTGTGACCTTCAGGTAGTAACCATGGCCCTGGGGACTTTTCCCTCTCATAGTTCCACATCATTCTTTTTTTTTTTTTAGACAAATTCTCTAAATAGGGACTCACTAGGTTTGAACCTGTGATCCTCCTGCCTTAGCCTCCCGAAGCACTGGGATTAAAGGTATATGCCACTGTGCCCAGTCCACATCATTCTTAGCACTTGCATTTATTTAATGCTCAGGGAGTGAATACTAAGCATATTCTAGGCTGGAAATTCCCAAAGTTTATCTTCTGGACAAAGTTACTATTGAGCAAAGCACACTCTTAACATTTATTGGTCTTTTAGATTTTTCTTAACATTTAGATGATTCTTGGTTTACAGATTAAACTTCTTTCAAAGTAATTAGGAGCAGTTGGAATGTTTTACTAATTGAATCTTATCAGAAAAACATGTAAAGGGTACCTGATTTAAAAGATTCATTGTGTGTGACCATTTGCAAAGCAACTTAATATTTGTCTGAAACTGGAGTGATAAAAAAATTGATTGGCTTTGATAATGCTAGAAATAGTTTGGTTCCTGGTTTATGTGACAGCTTAGGCTGTGATTGTATTATGGCAAGAATGTAATAAATCACCGAGTCTATCTCAAAGCAGGAGATGGAGCCACCTTTATTCACCAGCTGGTGGGCCACGAAGCAAACTGCAAGTCTGTACTCCTCAACTCCCTCCAGGGCTTAGAGTGAATCAATTTATATTCCAAAACCACAAGTAAAGCATGTCAGTACATTAATCATAAGTGGCTTTTGCTGACTCAAAACCATAAACAAAAATCTTGAGATCTGAAATCATAAGCAGAAAGGGAAGGTGGGTCAAGATGACCCTAGTTGAGTATAAGTTAAAGAATGATTACTAACATCTAGACAAACATTCTCTGACATTCTGTGTCGTTAGGATACAATGCATGAGTACAGTGTATAAGAATAGAAGAAAAAATTTGCCATTTTGTGTTGCCAATATGCTAAGCTAAGCAATCCTTGTTGGGTTCACAGGTGGGGTCCCCCCCCCCCCCCGGGAGAAGCATATCTAACATGACATGGAGCCTCAGGGTAAAACAGTGTCTGTTTGGTCATTGCTCATATAGCCTGGACCATATCAATTGTTTCCCACTAATTTGGGGGTGTGCATGTTTGTGCGCATGTGCTCTGGATATACATTAATTGCCCACCGTAACTATCTAACCCAAACTTCCTGACTTCACAATAAACATGATCTTAACATTTGAAGTTGACAAACAAAACTACTATATCTACTTTCTTAAGGTGACTTGAGTTGAGATCTTCTTTTTAAAATATAAACATTTACGGTTATAAATTTTCCTGTAAGCACTGCTTTTGCTGCATTCCACAAGCTTTTTTCTTTCTTTCTTTTTCTTTTTGCAGTACTGGGACTTGAACCCAGGGGCTTTCTACTGCTGAACTGCATCCTAACCCCCTTTATTTTTATTTATTTATTTTGTGTGTGTGTGTGTGTGTGTGTGTGTGTGTGTGTGTGTGGTACTGGGGATTGAACCCAGGGTCTGTGCATGTAAGGCAAGCACTCTACCAGCTGAGCTATATCCCCAGTCCTAAGCCCCTTTATTTTTTATTGTGAGGTGGGATCTCACTAAGTTGCCCAGGCTGGCCTTGAACTTAATGAACATTTTCTAAGCTACTTAGTTTTGAAGCAATGACTCTCATGGCAATGTATACAACTATTTAAGTTTTAAGTCCTGTTCCCATTTAAGTTCAAAATACTTCTATGATACGGTCAGTTAAATGTGGACCTTATCTCCATTTTACATACAAGAGGACCAAACTCCAGACATATATAGTGGTTTTACCAAGATCTCGAGAAATTAAGCTAACACTGAGACCCAGTCTTCTTCCTGCTGTCCCCATGGTCTCTCTGGTGGCAGAGAAAATTTAAGGATAAGTCAGTTGTGGAAACCAAGATACTCTCTTTGTAAATACAAGTCTGGATACCTGGAAGCTACGGTTGGGGTAGAGAGGATGGAAAAGGGGAGGGGCCCATGAAAGTAAAGAAGATCTGAAAGAAGAGTTGGGGAAATTTTAGTTCAAAGATGAAGGTGGAGGTAAAATCACTCAATAAGCATTTATTGAGAAGTTACTGTTGCATTGTGCAATGCTGTTTGGTTAGGCTACAGAATGCTGGTGAGGAAGCTCTAAAGTACCTACCACAATTCTAGACTTCAAGGATATGACCCTGTAGTTGTGACTTCAAATAATAATTCTAAATGTTCCAACTTTACTCACTTAAAACAATAATTAAGAATTAATGAAAGGACTGCTGGTGGCTGCAGGTGGCCTGGGCTGCTGGGCAACACCTGGATGCCTCCTTCAAGATGGAGAGTTTGGGCGCTGGGCACAGAAGGGTGAGGGGACCTGCCACAGGAGGAGGTGCTGCTGTGTGGGCCACCGGGAGCTGACAGCTTCACTTGGGGGCTGTCTCCTCACCAGACTACAAGCTTCTTGAAAGAAGGAATTGCATCTTACTGGTCTTTGCATCCCCAGTGTCTGGTGCAGTTCCAGTTACATTGTTTTAGCTGAATTTTGGGACATGGCCACTGCTTCACCAAAGTCTGGTATTAGTGATAACCATAGTGGAAGGTTACAGTTACAGGTAACTGTTTCTAGTGCCAAACTAAAAAGAAAAATGAACTGCTTTGGAACAGCAACATATGCAGATGTAGTTGCATATGGAGAAATTTTTAAAAATAGCAAAATCCACTAATTCTTCTAATCCAAAATAGGATGAACAGCTAACTGTAAAGGTGACACCATTTTTGTCTAATATAAGATAATTGTAATTTTGTGGGTTAGTTAGTCTCTGTGTCCTCTATTCTGGAAATTTCTTGGAAAATTGGGAATGGAACTACCATTTGACCTAGCTATCCCTCTCCTCGGTCTATACCTAAAGGACTTAAAAGCAGCATACTACAGGGACACAGCCACATCAATGTTTATAGCAGCACAATTCACAATCGCTAAACTGTGGACCAACCTAGATGCCCTTCAGTAGAGGAATGGATAAAAAAAATATGGCATATAACACAATGGAATATTATTCAGCAATAAAAGAGAATAAAATCATGGCATTTGCAGGTAAATGGATGGAGTTAGAGAAGATAATGCTAAGTGAAGTTAGTCAATTCCAAAAAACCAAATGCTAAATGTTTTCTCTGATATAAGGAGGCTGATTCATAGTGGAGTAGGGAGTGGGGAGCATGGAGGAACAGATAAACTCTAGATAGGGCAGAGGAGTAGGAGGGGAAGGGAGGGAGCATGGGGTTAGAAACTATGGTGGAATATGATGGATATTATTATCCAAAGTATATGTATGAAGACACGAATTGTTGTGAATATACTTTGTATACAACCAGAGATATGAAAAATTGTGCTCTATATGTGTAATATGAATTGTAATGCATTCTGCTGTCATATATAAATTAAAAATTAATTAAAAAATGTGATCCCACCGAGTACATTTGGAATTTCAGGTTTGGAGCCATCACACTTTAAAAGCAGATGCTTTATTAGGAAGAGCAATGACAGATTTGAAAAAGCTCTGTCAATGCACAATAGAAAATTGGAAAGAATAAAAGAACAACTCGAAACTTTCCTTGGAAAACAAGAATGGCATAGTGCAAACTGGTGAATTGACATTTGTGCTTGATGGATTGTTGATAGAAAAATTGTTCTAACAAACTGCAGCTCATCTTCAGCTATAGAAACACAGCAGAGTGGTGATGCCTTTTATGAACATGAAGAGACTTCAGCAGAGACAACTACCAGGTTGGCTGTTGAAAGTAGTAATGGAATAGATAATCACGTATCTACAAACCCTGTTGTCCAAAACTCATCCTGTTCACATATAGTTAATGGAGACAATACACCTTCAATCCATCTCAGGTTGCTACCAGACCCCAAAATTCACCAGCTCCAAAACCACTCACATCTAAGCCTACCAATGACACTGTCAATCAAGAATTATCCTCCCCTGTACCAACTAATAATGCTTATGCCATGGGTACTCCACTAACATCTAAAGAAACCACCTTCGCTTCAAATTACACTAGCATTACCATTGAAGATCCTCCTAATCAAGAGATACAGGCTTCCTCAGAACACAGTGAATGTATTCCTTCTGTCAATGCAGAATTGGGATGTGAAGCGAGACATATTAGACCCTGTCTCTTCTAGTTCTGGAAATAGTTCTGCTTTTGACAAATTAAGGCAGGTGTGGCAGCAGTCTGGAAATGCCAACAGAATTTTTGCCATCCAGGTATATTAAAACATTTTTTAATGTTTGACTTCCATTTAAGTACTAACATTTTGACGATGTGTGACAACTAAAGCACCTGTGCTTCCCCACTAGGTCTTGCATTCCCGTGATACTTTATTAAATTTGTATGTCCAAACCAGAGCTTTCTCTAAGTTTATTTCAGCTGCTTTCTGGAGATTTACATCTTGTATTTCCTGCAAACATTACTGACTGCTGACTGTACATTATTTTCCATTCACTCTGCCCACCTCCCCCCGCCTAAAAATCTCTTTTCACTCAGGTGCAGTGGCACATGCCTGTAATCCCAGCTACTCAAGAGGCTGAGGCAGAAGGATAGCGAGTTCAAAGCCAGCCTCAGCAACTTAGTAAGGCCCTAAGCAACTCACCGAGACCCTGTCTCTAAATAAAATACAAAAAAGGGCTGGGGATGTGGCTTAGTGATTAAGTGCCCCTGGGTTTAATCCCCAGTACAAAAAAAAAAGATAAAGAGTAGATAAAGAGTGGAACAAGGTATATTCTTCTGGCATAAACAATACTTGGCTGCGTAACCCCTGAGATAGAAATTTTTTTTGCTTAAATATCTTAGTTCTTGTGTTTCCTCACTGGTAATTTATCAAGTTATTTAATTAGCTACACACTAGAATCATAGGAACTTAAGACTTAGTGATATTAATGTATAGCAGGCTTGAAAACTGCTGCTTCAATTGCTTTTGTTTAAATAACTCTTTACAGCCCACAGTCTTAATTTTGGTTCCCTTTATATAGGGGCATATAGGTGAAATGAAAAATTCTGTGTTTCCAATATTTGTAGTGCTGGGGATTGAACCCAGGGCCTTGTGCACACAAGGCAGGCACTCTCCCAACTGAGATATAGACCCAGCCCACTCCAAATCTTATTTAGAGAATGTGTCTGGAAAAGCAGACAAGTGTATTATTGATGGGTTGCTTTTCCAGAGAGATTAAATATAGGCTCTCGATCTTTCCCTGCCCCTGAATAGTATTTAGGCAGCTGGGAAATGTTATATTTGGCTGAAATAATGGATGGAGTGTTGGACTTGGGGCAGGAGAATGAAGAGGTAGTGTTGTGTGTTTGTAGGGCATCCAGTTGTCTGTTTCCACATGACATACACCCAGGAGGTCTTGTGAAGAAGAATATTCTAGCCCGTGATGACATCTGGTCGTTTTGCCAGGCATGACCTTGTCCAGAGACCTCTGCATTTGTCCGGCTATTGTTACTCCTCACATATCTGCATGACTCACACTCGGGTCTCTGCCAAAATGCTACCTCATTCCAAAGGCCTTTCCTGACTTCCATCCAAACCAAACCCCTCTCCTCTATCTCCTTACCTTGCCTCATTATTCCCCGACATTTTCTGATGAAAATATACAAGCTTAAAGGAAAAGTAAAGAATTTCACCATGAAAACCCATATACTTACTACAAGTTTATACAACTGGTATTTGACTGTACTTGCTTTATCTCATATCTCTTCATCTTTCCATCTAGTTTTTTTCTTTTCTTTTTTTTTTATAACACTAGGGATCAAATCCAGGGTCTCATGCATTCTAGGCAAGGGCTCTACCACTGAGCTACCTCCCCAGCCCTTTCTATTTTTATTTTGAGATAGGGTCTCACTAAGTTTCCCAGGAGAGCCTCAGAACTAGAATTCCTCCTGCCTCAGCCTCCCAAGTATCTGAGACTACAGGATAACACCATCAGGCTCAATATATCCATCTAGTTTCAAAATGCATGTCTATTTTTTTTTCCAAGCCAAACTGTATCCAGCTTTATTAAAGATACTTTTCATAAACAATCATGGTATTTCAGGCAGGACATGGGCAGACAATCGTTAACAGTATACAACAACTTTCAAACTCCCTTCTTGAATGGACTACCAAAATCAGAAAGCCACTATAAAACCCAATGAAGTCTTCATTTGATGCTCTGAATAGGGAAAGTTTAGAGTGAGGGTTGACATTTCACATTTAGCATGTTGTTTAACAACTTTTCACAAGCCGACCCTGACTTTCAGGAAATGAAAGGAAAATGGCAAAAATTATTAATCTGAAGATCCACAATCTAGAAAAGGAACTCCTGCTCTTCTGAGGGACACTATTCTCAATGACGTCACTGGAAAGTCCAGATTGCCCCACACACTGGTAAAACCAGTCATTGGGAATCGGGTCCCAATAGGTCTGAGTTTAGGGGAATTAAGTCTATGCCGATGGCAGAGAGGGACAGGAGGACATACAGATGAGTTTGAGTTTTTCCATACCACAAGGCATTTGTGCCAAGGTGGCTATGTGTGCCAACATCAGGGAATCCCTTCCTCTTGGGAACAAAGAGGAAGTCTCTCAAAACTAGAAGGGAAAGGTGTCTTCCCCCACAGCAATCCAGCTTTAGAGACATTCTACTAGTGACATATGCTCCTTCCCCCGCAAAACAACAATGAAGTGTTCTGTGTGCTAACAACATAGCTTAAAAAAAAAAAAGTAAAACAAAATTCTGCATTTTTATAAAACTTGATAAAAAATAGTATTTCAAACTGTACAGTCATCAGAAGTACACAGTTATCAAAAACGCACACACTTCACTTGGCATCTCCAGCACCTTCAGCTTTCTGTGCCTGGTCTGTTTTGGCATCTCCATTTTCTGCAGGGTTATTCCCATCCTTGCCAGTGTCAGCTTTTCCCTTTTTCTCTTTGGGTACCTTCTCTCCCTTCTTTGCAGGGGCCTTTTTAGGCTTGGGCTCTGGCTTTGGAGGAGCAGGTTTGGCAGACAACCTTGCAGATCTTCTCTGTGGTTCGTCTTTCACCTTGGCTTTATCTCCTTTAGCATCCCCTTCAGCCTTTCTCTTGGGCATGGTGGCGACGGCAGCGGGACGCAGGCGCTGGACGCGGGGATGCAGTGGCGCGCGGCTTTGGTCTGTCCGGGGGTCGTTCTCGCCTCTTCTTCACACTGCTCAAAATGCATGTCTATTAAATCATACATATCAGTATGGTTTACTCCTCAACACTTCAGCATGCATATCATTAATGCTAGGATTCAGCATTTGCTTAGAAACTTTAGGTAAAGTTTACATAGAAGGACAAGCACAAGTCTCAAATGCACTGTTCTGATGAATTTTTATTTTTTATTTTTATTTTTTGGTAGTTCTGGGGATTAAACCCAGGGTTTTATGCATACAAGGCAAGCACTGTACCAACCGAGCTAAATCCCCAGCTCTGTTCTGATGAATTTTAATGACTGTAAACTCTGTTAACTCAAACCCTTATGAAGATAGAGAACATGACCATCACTTCAGAAAGTTATCCGAGCTCCCTTTTGAGGCAATCACTATTCCGGCTTTTCTTTTTCCCTCTCTATTATTGGTTAGTTATTCCCTATTCTAGAACTTATTATAAATGGAATTAGTATGAACTCTTTTGAGTAGGGTTCTTTTAATCAATGTGCTTTAATCTGTATTTTTAACACTTAAAATTACTAGTGACAAAAATAATTACTATGTGACATATCTTTATATGTGTTATTGACTTTTTTCTCTCTGCTGGACTGGAAAGGGACGTTATTTTGTTTATTCCTGTATTCCTTGTGCTTGACATTTTACTTACCATATTAGAAATTATTCCATAAATATTTGTTAAGTAAAGAGAGAGAGAGAGAATTAAAGACATAAAATAGCAGACAAAAGTACAACAGGGTAAAAAGCTTGATCAACAAAAAGTAATCCACACCTGGATGCATCATTGTGAAAACTGATGAACACAGAAAAACAAGATCTTAACAGCAGCAGCCACGAAGAAGAGATTACCTGTGGAGGGATGTCTAATTCCTATGAAGGGATTTTTTTACCTGTGAAGTGCTGTCTTTTACCTGTGAAGGAAGGGATGTCTTTTACCTGTGGAGGGCTGGCTCTTCAGTGGCAACAATACAGGCCAGAAGAAACGGAATAATATTTTCAAAATGCTGAGCAAAAACAACAGTCAGCCTACACTTGAAGGCCCAGTGAAACTATCTTTCACAATTAGGATGAAACAAAGACATTTTCAGACAAGAAAAATTGACAGGTTTCACTATGAACATGCTCGCACTAAAGGATCTTCTGAAGGGTAGACTTCAGGAAGAACAAAATACCAGAAGGAAATTCTGAGATAGAAAAAAAGGAGGGTGAACAAATAATATTGTAAACGTGGTAAAATCTAGTCAAAGGCCAACTATGCAAAGCAATAATAATTGTGACCAATTTTTAGTGTTAAAGATAGTACCAAAATCCTGAACAGGTATAGTCAGAAGGAAGGTGACTGGGCAAAAAATATTTTTAGTCCCAGGTATATATATCTCAAAAGAAAATAAGAGCCACATAGGATAGAAGGAGATAATGCTAGTGCTAGAAAAAAATTTTCACAGGAAAAATAAGCAAAAATAGGATTTAAAAAGAAGTAATACCTACAGAAACAATAGGATGTCTTTTAAATCAGAAAAGAATTTTTGAATCACGTTATGGAAATGGATAATTTTAAATTGATGAAAAGGGCAATTTTATATAAAAATATAATTTAGATGAATAGGGTGAATTTAAGTCATTTTAAGTGTGAACTATTTGATTAAGGTCTAATTACAACAAAGCATACTAATAACTATGTGTATCCCTAAGGGTCAGACTAAATTTGTTATCTTTTCTTTGACTATAACAGGAAATTCCAAGCAGATTTAGTAGGCTTCATGATTTCTTGGTGATAAAACAGAGATGTTGTAAATGTGTCAAAACTGTATATTCAATTCTTTTTAAAAAATCGAATTTTTCCATACTATTTGTTGAAAACTTTTAATAGTAGAAAAAGATTTTTAAATAAATTTTAATTAACCAGAAAAAAAGAATACAATTTATCAAAACTGACTTTTAAAGAATTTGAATATGCATTGATTAATAGTTTTTGAACACACAGAATTAACAGTTTGTAATAATCTACCTCTTCCTCCACAAAAATGGCCTTAAAAGTTTCAAAAGTAAGTTTTAGCAACTGTTCAAGTGACATATAATCCTAATTTTAAACCAAGTGTTCCAAATAATTGAAAACAGAGAATGTTCTCAAATTTATTTTAGATGACCAGTATGATATAATACCAAAGCCAGAAGGAGAAAGTTAAAGAAAGAAAATATAAATAAAGTTTTTTCAGGGCTGGGGCTGAAGCTAAGTGACAGAGCACTTGCCTAGCATGTGTGAGGCACTTGGTTCAATACTCAGTACCACATAAATAAATAAAATAAAGGCATGCTGTTCATCTACAACTATACAAAGAAAAAAATTTAAATAAATAAATAGACAAAGTCTTTTCCTTCTAAATACTTCTAATATAAAAAAGAAATATATAGACGAATTTTACTTATGAAAGATATAAAGAGCCTTGATATATTAGCAACTTATACCCTGTATGCACCTAAAAAAAAAAAAGAATTAAAAGAAACCTCCTTAAGCCAATAAAGGATATCTCCTCAAAACCTAGAGCAAACATCAAGCTTCATAGTGAAATGTTAGATATACTTCCCTCAAAATCAGGAATAAAACAAAGTTGTTCACAATTACCACATCTCTTCACACTACTGTTTTTTCCTAGCTTGTGCAATAAGACAAGAAAAACAAATAGTGTGAGAATTGGTAAGAAGGAAACAAAACTTCTAAACATTCACAGATAATATCACTGTCTACATAGAAATCCCCAAGAGAAAATACGAAATATGACGTAAATTCAAGTGAGAGTTCATTAGTTTCATGAAAGAACAGAAATGTCTAAAAGAACCAAAACACTTTTTAGAGACCTTGACATTTATTTTTAAATTGTGGTGATTAAAACTACTTAGTATTAGGCCAATGAAATAGAATAAAGATCCAGAGGCATACCTACATGTGTGGAATAGCAATACAACAAAAGTAAGCGCTGAAGATAGGTGCCTTGGCTCATCCTCTAATCCCAGCAATTCAGGAGACTGGGGCAGGAGAATCACAAGTTGCATGCCAGCCTCAGCAATTTAGTGAGAACTTGCCTCAAAATTAAAAAAAAAAAAATCTTTAAAAATTAGACTAGGGATGAAGCTCAGTGGTAGAACATGTTTGAGGCCCTAGGTTACATCCCATAACCTTGTACACATATACACTTACACATAAACACAAAAATAGTGAGCAAAGAAAATAAATAGAAAAAAAATGAAATATATGCATTGTTATATATTAAATTTAAGAACAAATTAATACTTTTTTTTGTTGTTGTTGTTGTTTTATTTTGTTTTTTGTTTTGTTTTGTTTTTGGTACCAGGGATTGAACTCAGGGGCACTCAATCACTGAGCCACATTCCCAGCCCTATTTTGTATTTTATTTAGAGACAGGGTCTCACTGAGTTGCTGAGTGCCTCGCCATTGCTGAAGCTGGCTTGAACTCCTGTCTCAGCCTCCAGAGCCTCTGGGATTACAGGCGTGCACCACCCCACCTGGCTTGTATATTATTTTAATATATTCATATTTGATTTTAAAATATATATGCAGACAAATTCACACTAACTTCAAAATAGTGTTTAATTTTTGGGAAGAATGGGTTGAGACCTAAATAGCATTAAATTACAAAGTGTTAAATCTGCCTGATGGGCACCAACATGATTGTTATATTCAATTCTGTATTTTTTTCAATATTTTCAAAATATTCTAGAAAAGTTTTTAATTAAACATACACATGGGAGGGGAAAAGGAAGAACTGCACAAAATGAAGTGAATTAACAAACTCATTTCCAGCCTCTAACTTTCCAAAATATAATCCCAGAGCCTGGGTCATATTTTTTTAATATCTTTATTTTATTTATTTATTTTTATGTGGTGCTGAGGATCGAACCCAGAGCCTCCCATGTGCTAGGCGAGCACTCTACCACTGAGCCACCACCCCAGCCCCTGGGTCATATTTTTATCAGAATCCTGGTGGGGGTGGGTGGGGGGGACTGAGTACAGAAGGCCCATAAGGTTCTAGGAAATGTTCCACAAAACAATGGCGCCTTGCCCCCAGGAAACACATAAACAAGGAAGACTCTGGAAGTTTCTAATAACTAGTTAATGATTAAATCAAGATAAACACTCAAGGGAAACACTGTGTATTCACACAGGCATACGAATACAAATAAGGAAATAGAAGAGAAAGAAAACTCACATTCATTTAGCACAAAAGAGTCCACTGTCCAAACTCGGCCTGCTTTTCTCAGTACTCCCACCTGCCATCAAGGTCTTTGAGTTATGCTGCATGATGAAGTTGAGCCTTTGTCTCAGACTTAATTAGGTCAGTGTTCTCCGAGTTTCCAGAGGACAAAATGGATCCCCAGATCAAAAGCATGTATAAAAACATTTATAGCAAATGACATTTATTGAGAGAGCACTATTTTTCCCAGTCACTCTTCTAAGTCCTTTACATACATATTAGTAATGTTCGAGATTCTTCTAGGAAGGAGATACTTATTTTACCCCTCATCCAACTGATTAAAAAACTGAAGCACAGAAAAATTAAATAATTTTCCAAGCCTACATAGCAAGAAATCTAGTGAAGTTATCAAAGCCAGGTAGTTGATTATAAAATCCAATCCAAATTGGATCATAGACCTAACTGTGAACATATATAAAGATAAGCCTTTCAGAATTTTTGACAGTGAACTCAACAAGATGAACAGAAAATCCAGATCCTCATTCCCTCCAGAAACATCCAGTAAACAACAGCCTGATGAAAATGGCCTGGTGGAAGGTCTAGAAGCTTGTTAAGGATCTGAAGCAACCAAATGAGCCAAAAAAGAAAAAGAGCAATATTTTTTAAAACAATAGTAAATTTCATGACCTTTATGCATGCCTTTGCCTACCCCCTCCTCAGCATAGCATGGTCAGAAGGAAATCACTCAATTTCCTTCCCGTTCCTCCCTCAAGACAAAAGGCAAAGAATGGAACTTGTCTGCAGTGTTTTGACTCAGTGTCCAAGGGACTGACTTCTGTCCTGTCCAACTCAGAACCCAGACAGCAGCATGGCTTGGATATTTGAATGAAGGCTGCTGACACAGTGGCAGATGCACTGAAGACCATGAGCATCCCAGGGGCCAGAGATTACAGGCAAAGGAGACAACAGGACATGTAAGGCCCTGAGGAAAAGCAGGGGTGAGACCCTTAGCTAAATTGAGACACTTTAAAACAACTATAATAATATATGAGAAATCCACAGATAACATCATACTAAACAGTGAAAGATTTTTCCTCTAAGGTTAAGAAATAGACAAGGGTGCTTTATTCAACATAGAACTAGAAGTCCTAGGCAGAACAATTAAAAATAAAAATGAATAAAAGACACCTAAATTGGAAACAAAAAGAGAAAATTCTCTCTGTTCACCAATAACAAGATATTCTACATAGGAGACCCTAAAGAATCCACAAGCAATGGTTACATATCATAATGAATTAAGCAAAGTTGTTAATCAGTTGTGCTTCTACACACTAACGATGAACAATCTGAAAAGCAAATTAAGGGGAAAAAAATCCCATTTACAATAGAATTAAAAAGAAGAAATGCTGCTGGGTGTGGTAGTGCATGCCAGTAATCTTGGTGACTCAACAGGTTGAGGCAGGAGGATC
Organism: Marmota flaviventris; assembly: GCF_047511675.1. Classification (NCBI taxonomy): domain Eukaryota; kingdom Metazoa; phylum Chordata; class Mammalia; order Rodentia; family Sciuridae; genus Marmota; species Marmota flaviventris. The sequence continues at coordinate 32,803,626 of NC_092507.1, read as the reverse complement.
GCAAGTTCAAAGCCAGCCTCAGCAACTTAGTGAGGCCCTAAGCAACTTAGCAAAACCCTGTCTCAAAATAAAAAATAAAACTAGGGCTGGGGATGTGGCCCCTTGTAGGTTCAATCCTGGTACCAAAAAAAAAAAAAACCTGAAATTAGAACCATCATATCATCCATCTATCCCACTTCTGGGCAAAAGAAATGAAACCAGCATGTCAAAGAAATGCCTGTACTCTCCCATGTTTATTTCAACACTATGCATAATAGCCAAGCTATGTAATCAACTGAGGTGTCCACTGGGAGATGACTGGTAAAGAGAATATGTGTGTGTGTGTGTGTGTGTGTGTGTTTGGCTCTCAAATTTCAATCTTTAATTAGTAACCGAACTTTCTGATATTGTAAGTCAGTGTGTGTCTCTGGACAAAGTGTGCCATGTATCCACTGTTAGGTTTACAGCTTACAAACCACATACTAGACACACACACACACACACACACACACACACACGCTGGAATATTACTCATCCATGAAAATAAATGAAATTCTGTCACAGCAAAATGGATAGAATTGGAGGATATTATGTTATGTGAAATAAGTCAGATCTAGACAAATATTGCACATTCTCAGGTATATGTGGAAGCTAAAAAGCTTGATCTCAAAGAAGTGAGCAGAATAGTAATCATTAGAGTTTAGGAAGAAGAGGAGGAAGGGGGTAAAAGGGGGTTGGATAATACATAACAAAATACATTTAGGTAGAAGGAATAAGTTCTAATGTTCTTCAACACAGTAGGGAAACTATAGTTTAAAACAAACTATTAAATATTTTATAAAGAACTAGCAAAGTTCAAATAATCCAAACACAAATAAATTATAAGAATTTCAAATGTCTTAAAAGTGCTAATTACCCTATTTTATCAGTGCACCATGTATACATGTATGATCACAATATACCCCATAAATATGTACAATGAATGTGTCAATTAAAAAGAAAAAAGTCAACAGTTGTTTTATCTACCATAAATCATTCTATCCATCAGGAGTCTTGGTTTTAAAAACCCAATTCTAGGGCTGGGGATGTGGCTCAAGCGGTAGCGTGCTCGCCTGGCATGCGTGTGGCGTGGGTTCGATCCTCAGCACCACATACAAACAACGTTGTTGTGTCTGCTGAAAACTAGAAAATAAATATTTAAAAATTCTCCTCTCTCTTTAAAAATAAATAAATAAATACCAAATTCTACAGAAAGGGAATTTTCAAGGGTTTATAAGATCAATAAAAAGTTGAAGAACTAGAGGTGGAGAATGTGCCATGAGATGTATAGAATGCTAGATTTGCAGTTTGTTTGTTTGTTTGTTTGGGGAGAAACACGTGGATACCGGCAATTGAACCCAGAGAGCTTTACCACTAAACTACAACCTTAGTCCTTTTTATTTTTTTATTCTGAAACAAGGTCTCACTAAATTGCTGAGACTGATCTTTAATGTGCAATCGTGTCTCAGCCTCCTAAATCATGGGATTGCAGGCTTGTGACACCACACCCAACCCAAAGCCCTTTGATGACACCTGGTGGTAGCTGACCTCCACCGCACAAATTTTAGAAAGCTCTTAAAATGTAAACAGCAGGCCAGGGTGTGGTGTTGCCTGTCTGTCATCACAGAGACTCTGGAGGCTGAGACCAGGGGGATCACAAGTTCAAGGTCAGTCTCAACACTTAGCAAGACCCTCAGCAACTTAGTGAGACCCTGTCTCAAAATACAAAATAAAAAGGAGTGGGGGTATAGTTTGGTGGTAAAGTGCTCCTGGTTCAACCTCCGATATCAAAAAAAAAAAAAAAAAAAAAAAGGAGGAGGAGGAGGGGAAGGAGAAGAAGAAGAAGCAAGCTGCAAATCTAACAGTGGATACCTCTCATGGCACATTTTGTCCAGAGACACTGACTTACAATATAAGAAAATTCAGTTACTAATTAAAGATAGAAATTTGAGAGCCAAACTTATCAAACAACTTCAGAAAATATTGAAAGGGAAAATCAGCTCTTTTGTTGCTGCTTACTTGACACATTCCCCAGGAGAAGCAGCTAAGATTCCATCCAGGAAAAGGTCTAATTGTCCTTGGACATAGTCATGGGGAAATAGGATGAGAGGAATAAGGGAAACTTGGTCGAAGTGGTCTTTGTGACATATTGCAAAAGACTCTGGAGCTACAAAGTCCTGGATTTGATTCCTAGCCTCACAATCACTCACCTAACCACAGGACCCAAAGCAAGTATCTTGCCTCAATCCACTTTCTTGTTTGTAAAATCTGAATAGCACCAACTTGGCAAGATTAGTAGGTGGAAATGTAAATAATCTGGTCCAGAGCTTTAATGATATCCATGGCCAACAGAACAGATAAAATCAAATGAAACCATGGACTTCAGATAAACTTGGCCTGGGAGCCATTCCCTCTAGACCTCTTTGTTGCTCAAATGTTGTTAAAAGAGTTTCAACACTGACTCCTGGTTGTCAATCACTTCAACCTGGGTCATGGAGTTGCTGTATCAATCATAACAAGAAATAGAAAATAAAGTCAGGAGGCTATAAAGGAAGGATTCTTATGCATGATTGCCTGAGAGTGTCACAAAAGACTCTTCCAAATCACAAGTTTTACACAGAGGCCACTGCAACCTTCCACAAAAAGTTCTTATACAAGGACATCTGCCCAGCAACTGTCCACTCAACCTCAGACTGACACCTCTCCTGTTATTAATCATTGTGGTGGAGGATTATTGTTTTAATGTGTTTGGTGTAATCCTCCCCACTTCTGTCCCTTTAAACTGTTCCCATGCCTGGGCGTGGTCATACACACCTGTAATCCCAGCTGCCCAGGAGGCTGAGGCAGAAGGATAGCAAGTTCAAAGCCAGCCTAAGCAACTTAGCAAGTCTCTAAGCAATTCAGTGAGACCCTATCTCTAAATAAACGATTAAAAAGGGCTAGGTATGTGGCTCAGTGATAAAGCCCTCCTGGATTTAATCCTCGGTGCCAAAAAAAGAAACTAAAAATTTTTTTTTTAAATTCCCCTTGGTTTGCCTGTCTTGAATATACCCAGAGTTTACCAGGGCACTCATATTCCCTTTACAGTGTTCTGCTATTCCCATATAAACACCAGTATTCTTTGGAGAATCTCTGTTTTGTTATTTAGGTTGATTCCCTGAATCAGGCAGGCACAAGCCAACTGCAGTAGAGGCTGCTGATTATTTGCTAATGTATGTTTTCTCCTTCACTCTAACAGACTGAAGTTGGAATTGAGGAAGTAGCTGCTAGAATAAAGTCTTCCCATTTCCCTTGTAGCAGGGGATTCAAGTCAATGAAATACAGAAAGAAAACTTCCCTAAAATCCACTTTACACCATGTCCCACCTTCCTTCACCCCTCCTCCATCCTGCTGCCTGAGGCAGATGCGGTCTGGGATCTGTTATTCATGTTCTCATAGCACCCCATGCTCTGGGCATGACAGAGCAATCAGCAGGAAGCCTTGGGGCCTCCAGGACTCTGGGTGGGGGGAGCCTTGTATTACCTACATCTGGACGTCATGCGGAAAGAGAAACTTGCTAATCCACCTAAATGGCTGTTACGTTGGCTTTTTACTACTTGCAGCAAAGTTCGTCTTAATGGATCCACCCAAGCACAGCCAGTGGGCAACTTCAGGCCTCCCCCTTGGTGGCTTAAGACTTACAACATGAAAGAATGGACAGCCCCAAAGAGGAAAGATGGAGGAGCTGAGCTGCATAGCTTGACTCTTTTCCCAGACACACCAGGTTAGCCATATTTTCTCTCCTTGAAGGAGAAAGTGAGGAGGTGAGAGAAGGTTTTGTCTTTAAAAGTTCCTTTACATAGACACCATTAGGAGCAGACTGGTGCCTTGCACCCGGATGTCAGCTTCAGTGCCCCCCATCTCCCGCTCTCCCTCATCTCATCAGTCATCAGATAGGGGGATGCAGACACTCCCTCCTAATAGCTCTATCCTTTCTATCCCCTATTCTAATGCATGCCAGTAGAATAATAATATAGATTATTGGTCAATAGCATAGGCTTTGAAATCAGGCAGGGTAAGAAACCCAATTCTGGAATCATAATCTGTGGCCTTGAGCAAATTACACACATGATTTAAGCCTCCATTTCTTCACCTATAAAATGACAGTAACTCCGGTCTCATAAAAGGTTGTTGAGAGCAATAAACAAGATAACGTTCACAAAGTAGTTAGATAATACCTGACAATAAAAGTCATCTTCAGGTCTATACTTTCTCTCTCTCCTGGACTACTGAAATAACCTTCTAATTGACTTCTGTGTATACACATTCACTTCCTACTTGATATTCCACACTATTACCAATGTTTCTAGAATGTGATTATCACTTTAAAAGCCTATGGATCCTCTCCACAGGATAAAGTCAAATTTCCTAGTGGTGTATAAAACCTTTTATCATCTGAACTTGCTTACTGCCCTTTACTGCTTTGCTAAATGTGTGTGGGGTCAGATGGTGAAGAACTAAGATTTCATCCTATCTGTATTTGAGAGTCATTGACAGTAACCTCCCAGGGAGATGATACAACTGAATAACACCAAAGCCAAAATTCTCAGCATCAAGGAATTCAACTATTAATATCAAATTTTGGTTAGTTATTCCTATGTATTTTGATATTATTATAAACATCTATAACTATTAAACATATTTATAAAAAATTATCCAATTGGCTTGGTACAATCAATACTAAAAAAAAAATCACATAGGAATCTATAACCCAAGACCTAGCCATTTACACACAAAAGGCATGCAATATGCACAAAGAGCACTTCTTTGACTATAATGTAGACAATATGATTTTCCTCACCCTCCTTTATCAGATTTTTTCTTAATATTGACCCTGTAGATGTATAATTTTCTAGATTTTTTCTAAAATTTGTGAATACCAGAGTTTATTATTAATAATATTACAATCCTAATTCAAATTTAGAGGCTGAGGCTGTTGCTCAGTGGTAGAGCGCTTGCCTAGCATGTGTGAGGCACTGGGTTCGATTCTCAGCACCACATATAAATAAACAAATAAAATAAAGGTCCATACATCTAAAAATTTTTTTAGAAAAGACTAATTCAAATGTAATTGTAACTCTAACCTAATAGTTTTACTTGTAACGCTAATAATAATAATGCTTGCACTGCTAGAAGAGAACATGGAGAAATACCCTAACATATAGGCATAGGCAGTGACTTCTATGGGACGCCTAAGCTCAAGAAATAATAATACCAAGAATCAATAAATGGGATGGCATCAAACTAAAACCCTTCTTCACAGCAGAGGAAACAACAGCACAAAAAGAGAACCTACAGGATGGTTTTTGGTTTTGGGTAGCAGGGATTGAACCCAGGGTTGCTTAATCACCTAACCACATCCCCAGCCCCTTTTATTTTTTATTTTGAGACAGGGTCTTACTAAGTTGCTTAGGACCAAAGCTGTTGAGGCTGGCCTTGAACTTGTCATCCTCCTGCCTCAGCCTTCTTAATCACTGGGATTACACGCATGTACCATCATTCCAGGAAGAACCTACAAAATAGGAAAAAAATATTTGCCAGTACTCTTTTGACAGAGGATTAATATCCAGAATTTCTAAAGAACTCAAAAAACACCAATAAAAATTAGCCCATCCCATTTATGAGCAAAAGAACTAAATGGACACTTCTCAAAAGAAGTACAAATAAATAAATAGACATGGGAAAGCATTACCAGTGGTAATCAAGGGAAAGTGAATGACAATAACAATTGCTTTTTTCTAGCGAGTTGGAGACTGCATTGACCCTTTCTTTTGGAGAACAATTTGGCACCCTCTGTCAAGTAAAATCCTGAAATATTAGCATGTGCAAGGCCCCAGGTTTGATCCACAGCATAGTCAATAATAATAATAATAATAATAATAAAAGATATCTGCACAAAGATGTTTCATGCCCAGTCTCTGAAACAAGAAGTTTTTTTGAAAGCCACCTAGATGAACAACTGCAAAGAAATGTCCATTCAGTTGAATATGAAGCAGTAACTAAAATTAAAACTTAGGACTATGCAGAACATAAAAAAATATTATGATGCATTAAACTATTAAATAAGCATGCAAGACTTGGAGTGTAGCTCAGTGTAGAAGACTTACCTAGCATGTGCAAGGCTCTAGGTTCAATCCCCAGGATCACAAAAAAAAAAAAAAAAAAAAAAAAAAGGAAAGAAAGTATTAAGTAAAAAAAAAAAAAAAAAAAATCAAGCCATACATGGTAGTGCATTCCTGGAAGCCCAGCTACTCTGAGGCAGGAGGATTGCAAGTTCAAGGCCAGCCTGGGCAACTTAGTGAGATCCTGTTTCAAAACAAAACAAAAAAAAAAGTTTTTGAAGATGTAGCTCAGTGGTACAGTGATATGAAGTCTTTTATATTTGATCCCCATTAACAAAATACACACACACAAACACACACATGAATTTCCTTCTCCTCCTCCTCCTCCTTGTCTCTTCCCCCTCAAGCCCCTTGTAGGACAGTTTTTGCATCTGGCATGTGCCAAAGGCTTACTTACTGAGTAACTAATAAGGCTGCCACAGGGGGGCAGTGTGGTCCCTTGGAAAGTTCCCTGGTTTCAAGCAGGCCAGGGGTGACCTTGAGTCTATTTTCTCATGCATAAAATAAAAATAAATACTTTCTTCAGGATACCATGACTACAAAATGACCTCATAGGTGATACAGCTCTTCAAAGCATGCATCTTCAGGAGTTATCTGCAGCATTCTGCAATCTGATGCCATTTCCAATAATAGCCCTAAGTAAAAATCGCCCCATAATAAGGATTGCCAAAAGTTCTGTCATTGTTTTTATCCTCTTAAGTTGTATCCTAGGTACATATGACTCTCAAAGTACAGAATTACCCCTGACTCTCAAAGGACCAATGGGGTTATTCTGAGCTCCTCCCAGTCTCCTTCTCTACTGGAGCAGGAAGATCATTACTCTCCTCCCTTCTGGGATGTAGCACACAGAACACCAGAGGGTGGCAACTCCCCACAGATGACAGTGCCATGGAGGACAACTACGCCTAGGTTGAAATGAGCCAGTCCCCAGTCCTCCTCATTTCCCTCTCTCCCCTCCTCAGGCATTGACGTAAAACCTATGGCTTTTGTAAGAGCGAGACCTGAGCTTGCATCCATACTCCACCACCTACCACCTATGACCTTGAATAAGTGAGTGCATCTCTCTTTCCAGATAAAGAGCTATGCTTTCCTTATCTGGAAGCTAGGACACAAAAATAGAACCCACAGCACAGGGCTGTTAGAAGGATGAAGTGAGATAATGTGAATAAACAGCAAAACATTTTCCAAATATTAGTTGTTCTTAGACGTCAAAATAATGAATCTAACTTGATTCTCACCAATCCAGCATGATTCCTGTTTAAACTGAGGCACAAAGAAGTTCCATGAGATTTTCAGAATTATGATGGGAATAGCAGTTTCACTTTCTTAGTCTCTCCCTCAACACTTCATGGTGATGGCAACTGACCCTGAGAAAGTCAATGGTAACCCTTTTGAGATTCTGGGATTCCAAGACCCAGAGAGGGCATATATCTTACCCAACCTCACACAACAAGTCAGTGGCCAGCTCAGGACCTGAAAAGTGCACTGCCCAGTGATCTAACCACTGCCCCCACTGCCCCAGTATTCTGCTCTTGACTGTTTGCCCTTGGATCCCACATATATCCCCAGCCAAGGTACGAGCTGAAAGGGGGAAAATTCTCAAGGAATATTTACTACTATGAAAAGCATTTGAAATATGTTTCTAAATGAAACAAGGGATTTACGAAGAAGCAGGTACAACATGATCCCAGTGTGTGTTTATATATATATATTGACAGGGAAAAAAGTAGAAGCTCATGACCCACAATGGTAAAAAAAAAAAAAAAAAAAACTTTAGCTGGGCACAGTGGTACACACTTGTAATCCCAACAACTCAGGAGGCAGAGGCAGGAGGATAGCATGTTCAAGGTCAGCCTCAGCAACTTAGCTAGATCCTGTCTCACAGTCTTAAGAAGCAGGAGAAGGTGGGGTGGTGCTGAAGATGTAGCTCAGTGGTAGAGCACCCCTGGGTTTGAGTCCCAGTACACACACAAAAAGCTTTTCTCTGTTTGGGGAAATAGTAGGTGAATTTTTTTTTTATATTTTTATACTTTTATATTTTTCCCTTAACACTTTTATGTGTTTCTACATTTCTCCAATGAACATGGTTTGTTTATATGATGACAACAAATAACCCATGTATGTGGTGGGGTAGGTGGGTCCCCCTTACCTCAGCAGAGATTCTGGGCAGCCGTGGGAAGTGCTTGAGGCCCCACCTGTCACAGCTTGGGGTTTGCCCCTCTTATGCAACCTGGATTTCACAGAGGTCACTGGTGGCCTCTTCCACCATGAGGTCCATTAGTGGCCTCTGCACTGTCTTCCCTCTCTCTCTCTCCCCTTCCTCTCCCTTGCAGCCCCCAGCATGGGGATTTCTGAGTGTTCCCTCCTTTTAGTGCACTCTTCCCTGGCCCTCCGAGGTCACAGTTCACCCTGTCTCCTCAGCCCTTCTGACTGCTACTCCTCCAGGACTCTGGCTTTGTAGAAGGGGCCTTTCCTCTCTCTTTAGGCTCAGCTGGATGACCTCAGCCAGACAACCTCTGGCACCAGAAGCATAAGAGTGGCCCAAATGTGGCTCCAGAGCTTTGGCCTGTTAGGAATCTGGATGAGGCCTTCAATAAGAACAGTGGGAAGTGAGCCCTTTCTCTCCTCAGTCCCGGCCCACATCCCACCAATCTCCCTCCAGTGTTTGCTCCAAACATGGCTTCCCAGGGCCAAATAATGGTTCAAGGCCAAAACCCATGGCCACTCAGGAAGAAGCCCCTGCCCATCTTTCTATAGCACCCAAACCCTTCTGAAGATTCCACCATCTCCCCTATTTAACTAGGAGATTCCATCATGGGACTCCTGACCTCATGTGACTTCCATGGACTCTTTACTGGTCTCCCTGACTTTGCTCTTTCCCTCTGGACTATCCTAAAACATAGTTTGCGTGGGTAGGATCAGCAGAATGAAGACTGAGCACTTACTATGTGCTAGGTCCTCACTTATTCATTTATTTCTCACAACCACCATGTGAGGGAAGTACTATTCCTATCTCCATGTCAAAGCAGAGAGAGTTTAAGTGCCTCATGAGTTAACTACATCAACTACACAGTCACCATGGTCTAGGAGCTAGGATTTGCATACAGAGAGCCTGCTCTGACTCCAAGGCACCTGCTCTGCTGCATTGCTGTTTCACCTCTTTTAGCACAATTTTCTCAAGGACAAAGTCCCCACCATTCCACTTGGCCTCTGAGGGCCCTCATGGACAGCTCATTTTCACATTTTCAGTCCTATCATTCAATGCACCGAACTGGTGCCCTCCCACCTCTCCATCCTGCCATCTGTGGACTCAAGCCCACCTCCTTATGTCAAAGTGCTCCCATCCTTCAAGCCATCTCAAATGCTTCTTCCTCCATATGGAGCAGGCTGTGCTAAAATGAAGCCACGGTGGGGACAGGCCTGCAACTGGGAGACAGCACACCTGGTTCCCTGTCCTTCTGGAAAGTGATTGGGCGTGGGGATCCCTCACTCTGGGCCTCAATTTTCCCACCTGCACTAGGATGGAGGAAGTAGGACCAGCTCATCTGTAGGAGCCCTTCTTGCTCCCGTATCTTCAAGAGGCCCTGAAATGGAGGTGAGGTTGCCTGTGTTTTTGCATCTCTTTAACATTCATAGAATGAAGAGAATGTCGGGCCTGGGAAGGACTTCGGAGAATAATAATCCCACCCCCTCACTTTCCCCCAGGGAGGAGCAGAGACCCGCCTAACTATCCTGAGAGTGATAGGAGGAGGCCCTGCTTTCTGCCTAGTGGAGGACCCATCTCAGCAGGTCCCCAACCCCCTGCAGAGAAAAGGGTAGGAGGAGCCTGGAAGGGCAAAAGCTGAGAGCCTGGCTCTGGGCCGGGCTTGGCCTGCTCAGCTCAGAGGCCTCAGTAGTTTTCCATAACCAGCAGGCCAGCAGCCCAGGACATGTGCTCCCCTCTCCCCTGGCCCTCCACATTCCTCTGCACATTCAGGCAGCAAAGCAGCATTCAGGGCTCTGCTGGGCGCTGGGAAAGAAAGGGGAATAGGGGCAGAAACCCAGATATACACAAAGACTCCAGTTAAGGGTACAGATAAGCCACAAACACAGACCCAGAGAGATTACACAGATCCAGATAAGATGAAGGTTCCCAGGCACAAAGGACAGAGATCCAGTACACCCACCCCTCCAGAGATATCACAGACCCATTCCTCAGAGGCACGTGCAAACAAGACCATCACAGAGATAGCTGTCCCATGCAGAGACACGCACAGGCACATTCACATCCCAGGTCTCCCTTAGCCCCAGCAGACCACCTGCTGGGCCCCTGCCATCCTCCCTCCTGCCCCTGAATTCCTATACTGGATGTGTACTCCAAACATTGGTCAAGTCTTGAGTTGGCCCTGTCCTGGGAGGCAGGACAGGAGTTAGACAAGACCAGGAGCCAGCCAAGCTCCTGCTCTCCTAAGGAGGTATCATTTTTTAATTCTAAAGAGTTCACCGGACAATCCTCAATCTGTTCCCAGAAGGCCAGATCCCTGCATATCCCACCCTCCACAGCCTTTCTCTAGGCCCCGATAACTCCAACTTTGTCCCCAGTCTTATGGGCAGAGCAGAAGGGCATTAGCAAGTCATTCCTTTAACTCCTGACCCCTCCAATCCCCTTTCCACCCCACCTGGGCCCTCCATCCTCACCCCATCACTCCCTTCAGCCTTACAACTGTCCTCCAAAAGGTTGACCCAACACATTTACTGGATCCACCTCACTGAAAACAACAGACACAAGACCATGAGCAGAGAGAACCATGACTTCAACTGCCAAAGGCTCCCACTAGATGTTTAGTGAGCACCTGGTGGTAGGTAGGTCTAGCCAGGTGGCTGCATGCACAGGGCTCCTATATTTGGAGTGGGCAGTGCTGGGCTCCAGTCCCAGCCTCACTCCCTCTTGCACAGGTGGCTTCAAACTGTGTTGAAGCTTCAGTTCTCTCCTTTACAAATTGGGGATAATAATGCCACCTACTCTCAACAACACATATAGGAAGAGTCCCCTGCAAGGCCTCATTTGGAAACCTGGCCTCAACCAAGCAATAGGCTGGTGACTTCAGGCTGATGAGTTGGTCTTTACTAGTCTCAGCTTCCCCATATCACAGCCTTGGGAGAGTGAAACACCTTGTACGGAGCAGATGGCCTTTAGCGGGGACTCCTCGCCCCCGGCTCTGGGCGCTACCCGTTCCCACGCTGCTGCCAGCCCCAGACTGCGGGGCTGTCAGCCGGAAGGGATTTGCAGCCCGAGGGGGATCAGCTGGGTCGGCACAGAGGCCTCCTTGTCCCAGTGGGGCCCCGCGGTCACGTTGCTGGGCGGGCAGCACTGGTGCCAGCGCCCACTCCACCCCACCCCACCCCCGGCAGCTTCTAGGGCGGGCGCCGGATTTCCTGGCCCCGTGCCCAGTGACCCGCGAGCTGTTTGGGGGCGCAAGGCGTGGGGACTGCAGGGCCTGGGAGGGCGCACAATTTCCGCTCCAGCTCCTCCGTGCTCCCCCTGCCGGCTGCCACCCCAGCGCCCCCAGGTTGTCCCGCCCTCTTGCCCCCTTCCCTCATCTTGGGTATCCTGAAAGGTGACAGATTTCTCCATAAAAAGCCTTGGAACTTAGGAAACCTCTGAGCCTGAGCTCCTATGAGGATAGGTGGGAGTGAGGAAGGCCCAGGGTCCATTCCCCGGGGTAAGGCCTCTGGGTATTCTAGGTCAGGTGGCAGCAAACCAATTAAGGTACTCTGGATCTGTGTTAGAAACTGATGCAGCTGTATCTGGTACAGATGTTGAGGTGGTCTCTCAGTATTCAGGTTTTGGGGGTTGGGTAATCTCATCTGGATGTTGGGATCTTCACTGAGTTTCTGGATCCAGTAATAGGGATCTGCTATAGATTTACAATGGAAACCCATCCGGATGTATCTGGTCCAGGTGTTGCCATCTTTTCTCCATGTTCAGAGTCCAGGAGTTGTGTTCTTCTCTGGGCCAAGTTGTTGGGGGTAGTCTGAAGGGTGGGTGTTGGAGCCCCTCCAGTGTACATGGTCCTGTATTACGACCTTCTCTAGGTGTCCAGAGTATGGATTTGGGATCTGTGTCTGTAGATCAGGTTAAGATATGAGCAGCCACTCTAGAATGGTTTGGGATCCCTGGACAGGGCTGTGGTATCCAGGCCCAGCCCCTATCATTGGCCTGAAGACAGACATCACTGCTAAGCCCCTGCCCTAGCTCACCATCTGGGACTAGTAAAGGGAGGGCCCATGGCAGCTCACTTGATGCTCCTCTTCATGCCAGGAATTGGGAGCAGATCAGACACGACCTCATTCAGAGCGGTGATAATTCCTTCCCTTTTCTAGCCTCAATTTCCTCACCAATAAAATGGAAGGGTTGGATGTTCACCAAGGCCCTTATACCTCTCTCTTCCTGGTACACACACTACTCCTTCCAGCCCTCCCACTTTTGCCAACAAAATGTCTAAAATGCCCTTGTCTCTCCTCTCCCTTCCCAGTCTGTACTCGTCTTTGCTCAAGTTCCCCACCCTTCTCCAGGCCAGGGCTTGAGCTGTGCCTGCCCTGAGACCACATGCAGCCACAGATTCAGCCTGACTTTCCTGGTTTTCTCCATCTGGCTGGGAGCGCTCTGAGATCAGTCTTCCCCTGGCTGCTACTCAGAGGCCTCATTCTGGATGGGCACAGGGTCCCAAGCTTGGCTCAGCCACCACTCCATACTGGCAGGTGACCCTTTAATAAGAAGAATCTCTTTAGTCTCTAATACCCCGGATGGTGGGGTGGGCACTAATCGGATTTGGGAGGCTGTCTCCTGGCCACACCAATCCTCCTTTCCAGGCTGTTGCACCCATGTGACAGCAAGTCTGGGGCAGCAGGGAGTCTTCAGGACCACGTGCGCCCAGGCTGGTAGCTGGAAGACTGTCTGCCCAATTTTCCCTCTCCTAGTATTCAGCACGGACAGAAATCAGAAGCCCCTCATAGCAGGAATGATCTAGAGCAATCAATCACCCTGTTCCATAGACCACTCCCCGTGTGAGCTTGAGTGCCCACATACATGGATACACATGAGCACACACACACACATGCACCTCTCACAGAGAGGAAACCTATCCAGATTCTGGGATGGGCACTTTACAAACCCTCAAATCAGCCTTGGAGGAATCATTAGCCACATCTGATAGAAAAATAAAAGGAAACTAAGACTCAAAGAAAAGAAGGAGCTAATAGACCACACCACTGTTAAGTGTGGAATCAGAATTCAAAAGTCACACCCTGTTGCTCACACACAGGCACACGCACAGGGGCATGCACGACATTCACAGACTCGCACTCTGTTCCTAAACCAGTCATTAAATATCAAAGTTAGAAGGGAACCTAAGAGATGACCTCATCCTATCCATTCCATATTACAGAAAGAGAGAGGGGAAGGGATTTATTCAAGTTTTCAACAGTTACAAAGTGGTAGAACCAAAGCGAGCGTTCATATATACAAGTGAATTCATGTCTCTGTTGTCCCGTGGTCACATGTATATTCACCCACATACCACAGTTCACCCGTAGACTGTTACACAAAAACCTGCAAGCATACACACTTGCATTTGTCGGCTGTCATCCATATTCACACATCCCTGCTGGTGTCTTTGTGCTACACACATGCCCCTAAACACATACTATGGACACAAACATATACGTGGGCACATTTATTCACATATAATGCCCATTTATGTATGTTCATTCACACAAGATCCCTGCACTCATGTGCCTACTCTCCCCCACATGCCCAGCACACCCGTGTTTCCTTATGGCCAAACTCTCATGTACCCCTCTCCTGAAGCTGAAGAGATAAGCTGGTCTTAATCAGGGACCCTGCACAGCTAAGGCCAGACCCAGTATAGAAGGCTACACACTGAGCCTTTAAGAGGGGGTGGCCTAGGACTGGCATGGCATCGCGTGGGTACACCCTGGTATTGCCAGCAGTTCCCCACAGGCCCAGGCAACTTGCCTCACATTGTCTTGGCCAAGCCCAGCAGGTAGCCCCAGAAAGTGCCAAGTCATGGGCCATGGGTGGCCAGGCCAGGATGGCAGCAGAGCTGGTCCCAGCTTGTTCACTATTGTCTTCTGCCTGGAGCCCTGATGGGGACTCTCCCCCCTCCATGGGCCAGATCGTGAGTCATGAGACTTCTTCCTACACCCTCTGAAGATAAAGGTCAAGAGTTTGGATTTGGGGGCAAAGCACCCAGAGCTGCCAACAGGATTTACCAAAGTTGGTGAGCCGGCTAACTCAGGCTTCTGAAAGCCACTGTGAGATGGGTCAGTAGTTTTTATCAGTGACTCAAACACTATGCTCATATCAAATACAAATTAATCACGACACCTAACCCCAAATGGTGACAGCTGTCAGACTTGGAACAGATGAACACAGGGCAGAGAGCAGCCACACTGGACCAGAGGTGGGGCTGCTCGACCCGGGTTTGAGTAGTGAATAGCTTTCTAGGCACAGGGAAAATTGTTCCAGGGAACAGCTGCATGGCCTGACGTGGAAGGAGGCCAGTGGAGTCTGTCATCCACCCAACACTGTCAGGTACATACTATGCTAGATTATGACACATAAAATACCCAAGCCTGTCTCTCAAGGGGCTCAGGTTCAAAGGTCTCAAATTCAAGTGCTTCAGGTGCCAGACAGGTGCAGATGAGTGAAGAGGGAGGATGAAAGCCAATAGAGAGTTTTATGTCTAATGGGAGATTTCTTGCCCTGTCTAAAGCTTTTATGTTCAAGAATAGCTGTTCGTCCTGTGGCAACCAAGGAATCCCTTCAACCTGGCACTGGGTTCAGATTGTAGATCCTGATTTTGCAACCCAGGTTCTGGAGTCCAGAACAAGACCCTAGAATCTGGAGGAAACCAGATTGCATATAGAGCTAAAAAGTCTGGGCCTGACCCTCTAGGTGTACCTGAGACCCAGGGAAGGTTCCTGCCATGATTGGACATTGCTCATGGGGGCCTCCCAGGAGAAAGCTCTCACACTATGGTCATTGGAGATGATGGGACTTTTCCTGGCCCCATCACAACTGTGTCTGTCAAGAGCCACTGTGTCCTCAACATAATTCCTCATCTTTATTCCCCTTCTGCTACTCCTACCCACACCCTAAATTATCCTTTTTCTACCCATATGTTGGATAGAAAAATTGACTTGATTGCCCCCCCCCACACACACACACACATAGACATACATTTCCCTGTCTGATCTAAGGATTCCACAAAAGGACATTACACACAAGTACACCACCCACACATACACATTTCTGTCTGGGGGAGATAAGTAGGGGCTCTGTTAGCCTCTCCCCCTTCCAGGTTTGGACACTAGGGAGGCGGCCTCCATTCTGCAGAGATGGGGAACCTGGCAGGAGGGAAGTGACCAGGTCATAGAAGTGGAGGCCACCAAATACACAACCTTGCAATTTGCTCATGTTTATGCAGTTCGAGACTGGCCTAAAGTGTGGGCTTGGACTCAGGAATTTTGGATTCTAATCCTGGTCCAGGCTCCGTTTTGCTAGATAACCGTGGGGAACTAACTCCCTGTCCCTCTCTTCTGTTAGAGGAGAAACAGTTTCAGTTTCTTCTCTAAGTGGAGGGAGTTAGGCTAGTTGGTCTAGGAATGATTTTCTGTGAGTTCCATCATGTGGAAATGTTGGGAAAGCCTTAGATAGGAACTCCTGGTTCCCCTGAAGTTCCAGGTAGGGTGCAGCGGCCCCTGGGTTCAGATGAAGTTCTTCCTTTGCGTAGGAGAAATCACAGCCAGGCAGGCACCCAGCACAGCCAACCTTCTCCCCTCCCCAGCACATAGACAGCCTCCAGATGCTGGGCTCTGGAGCCTGGGAGCTGCCCTGGGCACAAACTGGCACCCCTTCCCAGCCCCAGACAGCCGCAGCCTCTCTCCTGGATCCTCATTAAATTATTCTGCCCCACTGGTCTCAGGCTCAGGCTGCCTTTGATGTATGCCCATCTAGCTTCGGAGGCCAAGACCAGGCCCCTCACACCAGGCCAGGCTGATGGGTTCTGACAGCTTCCTGGGGCCCTGTGGTGGCAGAAATACCAAGGCTCACAGAGCCACAGGATACATGCTCAAGGCTGTGCACAGCCAAAGATATGATATTCTCTCTCTCTCTCTCTCTCTCTCTCTCTCTCTCACACACACACACACACACACACACAAACACACACACACACACACACACACACTCACCCAGTCCCACGATACACATGGGTGGTATGCTATAGCATCGACAGTGCACCCTGGCACACTCATATGCACTCAGGCAAACCCCTAAACACACTCACATACAGCTGTGGCAGCACACATACCCTCATATGCACCCTCAGGCTGTCACCCGCTCACTCCATGGCAGCCAGTCCCTTACATGGAACCTCCTGTTCCCTTATTCCTTTTCTTTCCACTCCAGGGACTTTTAAGGTCTTCTGAGGTCTGACCCCGACCTCCTCACCTTCCATGTCTTTTGGCCATCCGTCATAGCTTTGTGATTATAAACCCAGGCAGCCTGATTCGGTTCTGGAGCCCCTCATTTATAAGATGTGTGGCTCTGTGCAAGTCACTAACCTTTCCAGACCTCTGTGGCCTGACCTGCAGGATGGGAATGACGGGACCCTCCTAGGGTTGTTGGGTGGCTTCAAAGAGGTTCTGTACTGAGGCACATAGAACAACGCCTGGCTTCTGATAAGATCTCACCGAATGCTGACTATTGTCTGTTGCCCATTCCCCTTCCTGCCCTTCGCTTCAGCCATAGCAAAACCATTATTTCCTAAACATGCTGATCTGCTCCATGCCTCTGATCCTTTGCATATGGCGTGCCTTCTATTTGGAACACACGGCTTCCCTGTTTCTTTCTCTGCTATCATCTGATGAGCTCCTATTCCCCTTTTAAAAACCCTGCTCAGATGGCTTTACCCAGTGGAAACCTTCCCTTGCCCCCTACCAGCAGAACCGGTCACTGCCTCTTTCGTGTCCCATCCCATCCTGAATTGTCTATTTCTGTAGACGGTGAGCTCATCCAGGACATGAGCTTTATGAAATCCATCTCCTGAATTCTGTACCCAACCCCCTGGACACAGATCACAGTGAGCATCCGTGGTCTGTGAAAGAATAAAATTGTGCTGATCATGATGGGGTACAAAGTGCTACTAAAAACAATAATACTACACCAGTAATGCGAGGAAATTTTATTGAATGGAAACTTTGAGCAGGCTCAGAATTACCGTCTTTGGGTAATGCTCTCAGTAACTCCATCAGGCTCTGCTAGAGATGGGCCCATCACTGGGGAACACACACATGTGAATCATGCTGGATGCTCACAGTAAAACACTGCAGCAGCAGGTAAGGAACAGATCGGAAAGTATGGACTAGTAAGGCTTACAGCATAATCCCATTTTTATTAATTAACCCCCAAAGGCACATTGTATACAGACAAACACATTTTAAGAACATATTTAAAAACAGATCAGAATGAATTCCTAGTCCTTCCTGGCAGGAGGCTCATGTGCCATACAGGGGTTTGGGTCCACAGCGGTGCTGTTTATCTTGTGCATCCAGGATCTTGTGACAACCCTGGCTGCCTCTTGATAAGAGAGGTGACTCTTATCAAGAGGCAGCAAGGTATAAGAAACAGGGAAGAAGAGGAAAAGTACATCAGCAAAGAGGAATATGAGAGTCTCAACTCTGCGGCTGAAAACCAAACAAATGGAAACAAACGTGATCAAATTTATGGAAGGGTTTCATTTTGATCTCTTTTACAGTTGAGGATGTCAACTGGTTATACGGTCATTCTCTCATTTAGGTGTTGGTTTTAGGGCGTCTAAACAGCATCATTGCAGATGGTTGTCCTTAATGCAAAGACAAGTTGGATTTTCATTTGATGGGGTCCCAGCCTCTCTGTAGCACGTGTGCATGGTCATTCAGTGAAGCCTGATTGAGACCTGAACTACATGCTCTCTGAGATTGGGAATTTAGGAGCTTCCCCCAGGCAGACTTCATGATTTTTGTGTCCTTAGAGGAATAAATGAAGGAGTGAACAAAGAAAGGAAGAAAGGGAATGAAAGAAGAGGGAGCCAGGGATCTAGGGATAAAGAAATGGGACAAAAAAGGTCTCCCTGGAACACCCTCTTCTTTTCTCTACACCTGTTTAGTTCACGAGTGCCAGGTTGGAACAGAGGGGAGGGAGTAAGGGGCTAGAACCAGGACTGCTAATGTCAAATCCTCCTACTCATGAGGAGTTGCCTCTCTTATCAAGAGGCAGCCAGGGTTGTCACAAGATCCTGGATGCACAAGACAAACAGCACGCTGTGGACCCAAACCCCTGTATGGCACGTGAGCCTCCTGCCAGGAAGGACACAGGGTTGGCCCTCATGCTAAAAACAGGGACAGTAACAGCTAATGTGTTCCTTTAAACAGGGCATTTTTACCCATTTTGTCTCTTTTAGCTCTCATTTCAAGTGTGCACACGAAGAATTATCCACACTTTATTGGTGAGGAAACTGAGGCTCAGAGAGCTTGAGAGTTGTACTTATTCAACTCTCAGTAGTAATCAGATCACCAGCGCTCTTTGAAAGTCTGCTCCGAGCCGGACCCTCTTCAAGCGCTTTGTGTACATTAGCTCCTCTATCCTCACAGCTACCTATGAGCAGCAGTCACTGTCCCCATTCCACAAGTGAAGATGCAAGACCAGAGTCGCACAGCTAACCTGTGGGAGACCTGGGAACTGTGGTTCAGCAGTCTCACTAGGGCTCACACTCTCCACCCCAGGGATATGCCGCCTTTTACAAAGCAGAGCCCCAATGTGAATGCAGCTACATCCCCTGATTCTTGGAGATCCTGGCTTCCTGTCAATCAAATGGGGACCCCACTAAGAATGAGATCAAGAACACACAGGGCACACAGAGTCAGTCACTGGCCCTACTGGGGTTCCATGGTCTGCCTAAGGCCTTCCCAAGGACCCCTAAGCCTGGGGAGATGGAAGAGGCCTCCTCCCTCCCCTTTCCCCAGCCAGAGCTGCGTGAGCTAATCTAGGGGAGAAGACACATTAGTCCAAGAGAATCGGTCCCAGCCTGCTCTGCTGAGTCAGCGGGAAGCACAGCCCTTGCTCTGCCAGCTACGTGAGCCCCTGCACGCCACCATCCCTGAATAGGCCCCCACCATCAACATGCCCTCACGTGCCTCTTTGCTGCTGACCTGCCCCCAACAGCACTCTCGGATCCAACAATCCACAGCCTCCCTCTCTGTTGGCTTTCCCAGGCACTGGCCTATTTCTCAGCACCATCCCCACTGACCCCTGGAAAACAGACATCTCCTTCTGTATAGAAAACTAATCCTGGCCAGAATCACAACAAATGCAACAGAAGGCTTTGGGGGAATGTAGTGGGCCATTTCCTCTACCCTCGGCACACTCTGAATTCCAGAAAGCAGAGCCTGTTGTCAACTCACAGATTCTAAGAGTCTCTGCCACTAGCACTGCCAGTGTAATCACCACCATCCTGAGCACCATCTCTGTCTTCACCAGCATCACCACCACCACTGACATCTCACCATTACCCTCACTATTACTGTTGCTATTGCTATGACCAAGACCACTGTTACTACAACCATCAGCCACATTAGCAAGGCTACTAAGATGTTCACGGTTGAGGGGCTGGGGTTGTAGCTCAGTGGTAGTGCGCTTGCCTAGCAGGTGTGAGGCACTGGGTTCAATCCTTAGCACCACATAAAAATATACAAAGACATTGTGTCCATATAAAACCAAAAAAATTTAAACAACAAAAAAAGAAGTTCACTGTTGACAACAGCCCCCAAAGAACAACCACTTCTATCAATGTCACTTAGTTGATTTTCTTTTTTTTTTTTTTAATATTTTTAGTTGTAGATGGACACAATGCTTTATTTTGTTTATTTAGTTTTATGTGGTTCTGGGGATCAAACCCAAGACCTCACTCATGCTAGGCAAGTGCTCTAACACTGAGCTACAACCCCAGCCTGTCACTTAGTTGATTTTCTGTTGCTGTAACAAAATATCTGATACTATGTAAATGATAAAGAATAAAGGTTTATGTGTCTCACAATTCTGGAGGCTGGGAAGTCCAAGAGTATGGCACTGATGACTACTGGCATATGGTGAGGGACTTCTGGTTGCATCACAATATGGCAGAGGCTATCATCTGGCAAGGCAGAGTAAGTGCACTAGTTTAGGTCCTTAATCCTTCTCTTAATAAGCCACAATGACATAATGGGGGCCCCACCCTCAAACCTCATCTAATCCTAATTACCTCCTAAAGGTGCCAGCTCCAAATGCCATTAACATGAGACTGTGAGGATTAAGTTCCAACACATGAACTTTTGAGGGACCTATCCAAACCATTAGCAGTCAAAACTAAAATGAGTAGGTGTCATTAACACCATCAAAAATATTTTCAGTGGCACTGACACCGGTACTACCTCCATCACTTCTAAGACAAAGCATCATGAAGGACATTTTGATCAACAACATCTCCCTATACCATTTTTATCCCAACCCCACCATCCTTGTCACCGTCATCCAAGATAATTGTCATTTTATCACCCCAAATGACCACCATTTATAACACCAGCACCACCATCGCCATTACCACTATCACCAACACCAATTACTATGCCCATCCCCATCACTGTCACCATTACTACCACCATAATCAAGACCGCCATCAGAGTCTCACTACCTCACCACCTTCATTGCCTGTATTCTTACCATTGCTATAATCAACACCACGAAACCAACACTAACACAGCCTAAGAGTCACTACTGCCATATCTGTAACCAGCACTAATGTCATCTTAACTCCAACCAACACTAGCATCACTATAACCACCAATTGTCACTATTGTCACCAATACCTCCACCACCATGAACACTCCAGCTCCCCCACACTGTCTCTTCACTGGGATGAGAAACTTTAGCTGTCTACCTGGGCCTGTTACCATACCGGGCAGAATGTGAAACAACAGCTAGAGAAAAGCCAAGTTCTTCTAACAAATTGTTCTGACCACACATGATATGCCCAATCACTTCCCATTAGTGTCCTCTTCTGAACATGATTAGTGATTCACGGAGGAACAGCCATGCATGCCTAGGAGTCACCCCTCTACGACCTGTGACATCAAGAAGCCCAGCTCCAACTACTCCCTCCCAAGTCCCTCCAGACATTCTGGGAACCTGCAGATTTATCTGCCTCTCTAATGTGTATCTTCTCCCTTTCACCCCCCAAACTTTCACCTCCTCTAGGGTGGAACAGGAAGTAGGAGTACTAGTTGGAGAGTCAGAGCCCTGGATCCTAGCCTTGGTTCTACCACAAAAGCTCTGTGTGGCCTTGGGAAACTCACTTTCTCTTCTCCACCTGTTTCCCCACCTATAATGGAGGGGTCACCTTCTGACTTTGGTGCTTTAAAGATTTTTGAAGCTGAGACACACCCAGCACAGGTCTGAGACCTTTTTCCAGATAGTCCTTTTGGATGGGAAAACAAAATGTTGTCTCTGGATGGCCCCACATCCCATCAGCCTTGACTCCCCTGGTCATCCTGTCCTGTGATCTCAGGGAGACCTCCAGGAGTCCCAAGATGCTGCTGCCCGGGGCAGGGTGGAGCCCAAAGGGTTAAGCCATCCAGGGCTCTATGGGAGCAAGTACCTCAGATGAAAGGTTGGTCAGAGAGAGAACGCCATGTGGCTGTTGTGGTTGGCAGGTCAGGGGCAGTGGGACCAGGCTAGGTCCCGAAGGAAACCCCCTCCTGGTCTCACCAGAACAAAGTGGTGTTTTGCAAAAATGCCATTGTTCTTGGGCAAGTCTTTCCCATCTCAACATAAACCAGGAAGCAGGGCTTCCTTTCTTGGGCGAGACCCCAAGGTCCCTCCACCGGTGGGAGTGGGGCGGGGAGAAGAACAGAGTTTTTCCTGGCTTGAATGATTTGCCACAAAGTTCTAGCTGAAGAGCAGCCATCCCCACCTGGCTGAATCCAAGACTCCCAATGCTGGGGTGTGTGTATGTGTGTGTATGTGTGTCCTTTCCTACACAGGGAGCAGAAACAGAGGGTCACCTAATTCAGTCTGTTGCCTCCAAAGAGGACTCTCATCCCTAAGCTCGGATGTGAAAGATGTCACTGCCCATCCATCTTCTTGGCCCTGTGCTGTTTGTTGTATCTCCAACACCTGGCCCGGGCACAAAACGGCCCCTGTGTGTGCGCCCACACTTGTGTGTTACTGACCTCTCATTCTCATAAAGAAAACAGGTCAGTCACAACCTCTAAGGAAAGAAAGCCACTTCCTTCTCAAGCCCAGAAATTTAGAGCATTCTCAGACTTTGACAGCATCCATTTTCTGGAAGGGGAAACTGAGGCTTACAGCCTGGAAGGTGCTGAGCAGAGGCCAGTGGCTTGTCACTAGAACAGCTGTGCTAGATGTGAGTCTCTTGGCGCCAGTGCTACCAGACAGGACCTGTCACCAAGTTTCCAAACTCAGGCACAGCCTTGCTTTAAATCCCTCACCTCTTCAGATAAAAGACCCAGCACATTCACACTCTTTTTTTTTTTTTTTGGTACCAGGGGTTGAACTCAGGGGCACTCAACCACTGAGCCACATCCCCAGACCTATGTTGTATTTTATTTAAAGACAGGATCTCACTGAGTTGCTTGGCACCCCACTTTTTTGCTGAGGCTGTCTTTGAACCCGCAATCCTCCTGCCTCAGCCTCCCAAGCTGCTGGGATTACAGGTGTGCCCCACTGCGCCCGGCCACATTCATGCTCTTGCCTCTGACAATTCCAAAACTCCTCGGAGCCATTTCATCCACCTGCTGGAGAACTGACTCAGTGAAGATCCAAGGAAATAAGTGTCTCCCGTGGCTTGCAGCACTGAGGTTAGCAGCTGCCTCCTTCCTCACCAGCACTTCAGCACTTTCCTACCAAATGTCACTTCGTCACAGACAATGACAGCGCTGAAATAACTCCAGGACATGCCCAGTGGACCAAGGATCCAATGTCCTGCTTCCCTCCCTCTAAACTTTATTTTTTCTTTCTGGCAGTCACCGTGTCTAGTTTTACTTCTACAGCTTTTACTTACACCGGGAAGGTTTGTTTGCTTAAATAGTTCTGGATGAACAGAGAAGGGATAGGAATTCTTCCCCATAGGGGTTGTTGGTAGGATTCAATGAGATGCTGACCCTGGCACAAGAAGATGCTTAATTAATGCTAGGTCCCTTGGGAAAGTGTCAAGTGCCGTGTGAATACAGAGGCTGTTGCTTTCTAGACAAGGATAGACAAGGGCTATTTACAGATTGCTCCACTTACAAATTTGTTTTTAGAGAGTCTGTGGAAGGGAGTCACAGTCCTATTCAAGAATGGTGGCCTTGTAGCTCAGAGGTAGAGTACTTGCCTAAGTAGCGTGCCCAAGGCCCTGTGTTTGATCCCCAGCACTGCAAAAAAAGAAAATGATTGGTTTTCTGAGGTTACTAGGAGAGCTAGACTGGACAAGTTTACTTTTTTGTCTATTCTTTACAAAATAATTTATACTCCCAGGTAGAACTCTAAGCAAGCAAAAGAAGTGGAGACGAATAGGTAAACAAGCCCAGCTGACACAAACTCAGTTTCCCCAAAAGAGACAACTCCTTTGTTAATCTCTTATCCTAGGGAAGGGTGAGGGTAGGGAGAGGTATGTACAGCAGCAATTTTGTGCCTGCAGCCCCCCCCCCATTCACCCAAGACAAGATAAGGAGCAGATAAAATTCCAGCCAAAGACATTCAGATAAGCGGCAAGTTAAAGAGATTTAAACCAGGAGCACAGGCCTCTTGTAACTCCCAGCTCCAAAGCTTCTCAGAAAACACAAAACAATGGATACAAGGAATTCCTCACCCTGGAAAGGGAGATCAGATGGATTCCTCTGAGTAAATCCAACCAAGAAGAGGGAGTGAGTGAATAAACCCCTGCATTCCCATACAGATGCCACTTAACCTGGGCAGTAGCTACTGGAGTTTATAATCACAAACTCAAGCCTGCAACTTCTTCCAAATAAGAGTAAAACTGATGATGCATCCTTTCACTTTGTATCGATAGGAGATTTCAGGTCTGTTATTATTGGAAGGACATGTCCTTTAATGCAAGACTCTGGAAGGCTTGCATTGTGCCCAGAAAAGAAGGGACTGATACTTTTGGTTCTTTACTATTCAAAGTATGGACTAAAGACCAGAAACATCAGAGCTTGTTAGAAATTTATAATCTCAGGACCCCATTCAGGCCTGCTGAACCACACTGTCAGCATTCCCAGGTGATTTGTGTGTACACACACACACACACACACACACACACACACACACACCCTGTAAACCCCAAACACCTCAGGATCTGCGGCTTTGGTGGATCAAAGGAGCCGGGGTGCCAGCCTCTCTGAGGGGAGCCAGGCAAACACTACCTCCTGGGATTCTTCCAGATCTTCCCAGCACCTACCCACCCAGTTCCACTCATTCTTTACCTTTTTGTAGTATAACCCCCTTAATAACCTCAAAGCTTTCAATCAACAAAAGCCTGAAAAGCCAGTTGTCTACAGAGGACTTGTGATCCCCTGAGGCCCAGCCAAAGGCCCTGCTCTCTGCTCTGCTTGGAATGAAGAACAAAAACCAGAGTACAAAATGACATCTCAACCCACTACCTTGCCACACGTATCATTCTTTAACTCTTAATCTCAATTATATCTGGATTTAAGAGTGCAAAACAAAGGCTTATGCTGTAATTTTAATGGACTTGTTTTTATAGGGGAAAAAAAAAAAGTTCTCAGAATCCTAGAAAGGATTGCTTCTGAGACTCACAGGGATTTAATGAGCTCCTAGTTTAGGGATTAAAAATATTTTCAACAGCAATGAAAAATGTTCCAATGGTTTCCTTTGTTTGTTTGTTTGTTTGTTTTGTTTTTGTTTTTGTCTTTTTTTAGCAGAGGGAGGTCCCTTCGAAATAAACCATTTGGAGAATGCCATTGTGTAAAACAGAATTGCTTTGGTGGGGACAAAGACCCCCAACTACATGGTCTCCTCTCCACCCCCACCCCCAGAAGCCCACATAGTGGCTACAACATCCCCACCCCCATACCCACATGCAATGGAGCAGGGGGTGAAGGACCAAAACCTCAAATGACCAACTAATACCCAAACCTCTTTAGGGCCTCCCTTCACCCACCTCTGTTCACGCGCTTCCAAAAGAGAGGCCTTGCAGGGCAGCTAGACCATCATCAAATGGCACCTAGAGCTGGAATGCACTTCCAGTTCGTCTCCCTGTCTCTTTCTTTTCTGTTAAAATTTATTTTGGTACTAGGAATTGGACCCAGGGGCACTCTACCACTGAGCTATATCCCCAGTCTGATTGTTTTTGCTTTTGTTCTTGTTCTATGTTCGACTGGGTGTCTGGTTTGGTTTGGTACCAGAGCACTTAACCATGGAGTCATACCCCCCAGTTCTTTTGTATTGTTTATTTTGAGATAAGGCCTCACTAAGTTGCTGAGACTGGCCTCAAACTTGCCATCTTTCTGCCTCAGGCTCCCGAATTACTAGGATTACAGGCATGTGTCTGGACTCCCTATCACTTTCACCCCTAAGTCCCATTTCTATACAGAAAACTGCAAGAAACAGGTCTATTTCCTCTTTCCCATAATTTTCAGAGCATATAACTCCCTGGAATTTCTTTTCCAAGTGAAACGAAGCTTAAATCAATGATAAATGGATACATGATGAGCGAGTGAGTAAAGACACAATCAATGAAGGAGTCGCGGGAGGCGGGGGGTGGGGGAACCACTGTAACAAAGACCCTGGTCATTCTCTTCTGGACATCCTAAAGTTTGAAAATGGTTCTCTTTAAATGTGACAGGTGTAAGAAAACTGTAGCATTTGGAACTGAACATGTTACTTAAGCTAGACATGAACTCAGAGTTATCCAAGCTGTGGGCAATGAACTATGTGCATGGTAAAATCAACTTAATGGCTCCCAACCAGCATTTTGTTTAATTAAAGAATGGAATGGGATGGAATAGATCATAGTTCATCAACTCGCACTAAGGTTAGGGATTGTTTAGAAAACTTTTTCCAGTTATACATATACATATATACATATATGTATATATGTCATATGTATACACATGTGTATATATGTAGATATAGTATGTACTAAGTTTTCATGTAAAAAGTATTTCCAACTGTGGATCACAGTTCAAAAAATGAAATCCAGCCGGGCTTGGTGTCACATACCTATAGTCCCAGCAGCTCCAGAGGCTGAGGCAAGAGGATCAGAAGTTCAAAGCCAGCCTCAGCAAGGGCAAGGCGCTAAGCAACTCAGTGAGTCCCTGTCTCTAAATAAAATACAAAATAGGGCTGGGGATGTGGCTCAGTGATTGAGTGTCCCTGAGTTCAATCCCCAGTATAAAAAAAAAAATGAAATCCAATGCTCTAACCTTATGGATTAGGCATTAATATTATCCCATTGTCAAATTTTAAAAGGCATAGATAAATTAACTTGCTCCAGGTCACACAACTAGTAAATGGCAGATCTGTGCCTAGAGCAGGGAGAAATCTGACTCTAGAGCCAGAAGCTAGAACCTGTGTGCTCCATGGCTTTGATAGCAATGGCCATGCCAAGCAGGCTGGTGAAAAGTAGTGCCAGATCAATCCCAGGGCGAGGGGGCATCCAACAGGATTTTCTTCTGTGTGTCAGAGGGATGTTATGATGAGTTTTGCCATGCTATGATTTTTGGTGATCTAAGTAAATTGGCATTGAATTATGATTGATATGACTGTACTTCAATAGTACTACCTCCACTTTGAGTTTTCTCTTGTAACAGCTGTAACTGAGCCAAGTGCCTGGCTGGCTGATAGCCACCTGGCTGACTGTGCACCAATGTGCAAATAAGATAGTTGGTATCTGTGACATTTCCCTCCCAAGCTGACATCTGGAAGCTGAGATCATACATCTTCTGGAACTGTAAATATCAGTGCCTTCAGACTGCCATTTGAGGTCTATCTCGCTATGGCTCCACCTTTTGCCAGTTTTCACTCTGAAACAGCCCTGGCTTCTGGAGGTTCTGCCCAAGTAAACAGCTTGATGGCATTTCAGTCTCATTCAGATGTCATCTTGGAGGGACTAGTCTCCTGGATCATTTGAAACACGTTCCCATGCTTGGTCTGTTGCTAGCATTCTATGCCCAAGTGATTTTCTTTTCCTTGTTTTCGTCTGTATTTTTCTTTTTCCTTATTCTGCTTTTGTGTGCATTGTAATAAATTAATTTGGGAACTGTCTTTCATTTGACTTCTCTGTCATTTGATTAGAGAATGTAAAGCCTGTTCCTCTTAGAGGGATGATAGTATTTGAGGTGAATTGTTTCAGGTATGGAGGAACCAAATCACCTCTGTCAGTTTTCATGCAGCAAAAGGATCACAGGGCTCAATGCTCTGGGTCATGAAGGAGGTAAAGCTTCCTCTGCCCCAACAGGATCCATCAATTCCTTCTACTCTGAGCAGAGGTGTGCAAGCAGCCAAGCAGAGGCTTAGCTATGTTAAGATTTGGTCTATAATTCTCTATTTCCAATCAAAAAGACATTTCAAAAGCTTTATCAACAACAAAGTTGCCCACAATGCTGGTGTTGATTGGCAAGGCAACAAGCCCTTCCTTGATTTTTTTTTTTTTTTTTTTGTATGAGTGGTTGAACCCAAGAGTGCTTTACCACTCACTGAACTACATCCCAAACTCTTGTAAAATTTTTATTACAGGCATGTGCCACCATGCCTGGCCTGACCTATAGATTTTCATGTCATGTATTCTAGGAGATTCTTGATTGTTTCTTAGGCAAACTCTGGAGACCCTTTCCGGATCCTAAATGGAACTAAATTGAACTAATACTATCACACCCTCTAAATGCACGTTATTAGTGTCCATCATCTCAGGATGCCTCCCCTTCCTCACTTGAGTGTACCAAGATCCCTCCTCCGTTGCCGACCATGAGACAACTCTTGACAGCCCTTGAGTCTACTCGGCTATTAAAGGAAGGCTATAATTTGATATATAAGGAGCTGGGGTGTGGTGGACCTAGACCCTGGATAGAAAGCTCTCTCCCTCTTCCTCAATGCGGTTCTTCCAACAGCACAATCCTATTTTTAAATTCTGAGTCTGTGGTGCTTTTCCCACAGCAGGCCCCATTATCCTTCCTACAGAAGAAATCTGGGCAGTCAGTCATGCCTTGACCCAAGTAAACCCATCTTGACTCCCAATAATCCCTGCTTAGAAAAGGAATTTCTGGAATTTTCCCTGGGATTGTCATAAGCTTACGTACCATGTTTTTCCCATGCTTATGTGAAGGCAGCATTTTTCTGGCTTTGTCTTCTGGGACCCCCCAACTCCCATCTCTGCCTGGAGAGGCCTTGAATGGAGCAAAGGTAGTTGGGGAAGCTGGGACCCAGGCTAATCTGGACTTCGGTTTCCTGTGAGCCAGAATGGGGCTGCTTCTCTGGTTTGAAGTACTTTCTCCTTGAAAGAGAAGTCAAGGTCCTTTGGGTTTAATCTATTTTTCTCTCTTTTTTGCTCTAAACAGGGTTCAGGAAGTCTCTTCCATTTTCTTTAGGTCTCAGTGTTTCAGGGAAGAGCGACCTAGCCACACCTAGGAAGATCTTATAATATCAACCCTCTAAACCCAAAACCTAGGGTTTGGGGCAGGACTCTAAGGAGCCAGGGCAAGGGAGAGGTAATGGGCAGGGCCAGGAGGCCTGGTCAAGGTGAGATCTGTGGGGCAACAGCCAGTGTGGAGCCGTCAGTCATCTGCAGGGAGATATGAGTATCTGCATCAAGGGAGGCACAAGTAAGCTCTGGAGTCACACAGACCTGGGTGGGAAATTCTGGCAATTCCTCCTTCTCAGGGTTGCTGGGAAGATTAAATGAAATCTGACATGTAGGAAGGATTTAACAAATTACAAATGATCTTGTTATCATGACTTTTGTTAGTATCCAGAGAGATCCAGTAATCCCAAACTCTCCAGGGAGCTTTCAGGCCTTGACCCCTCACCTCCAAGCTCTTCAAACTCCTAATCCAGCACACATAGGCCACAAGCTGGGGCAGGCTGATTCACTGTGGCTGTCACTCCACAGGTACCAATTTATGAGTCAGGTTTCTCTCTTTTTTTTTTTTTTGCCATAATGAGGATCAAACCCACAAACCCTTGAGTATACTGGGCAAGTACTCTACCACTGAGCTATACTCCAACCCAAATTAGCTTCTCTGATTTCCATTGAGAGAGAGAGAGAGAACAGAGGATAAGACAGGAAAGAAGAGGAGAGGAGAGGAGGGAAGAGAAGGGATGGGAAGGGAAGGGAAATGAAGGGGGAAAGGGTTGCTTGGGGGAATACACTGGGCTTGGAGGACCATGATCTAGAGTCTAATCCCAGCTATTCCTCCTGGCTCTGCTGGGACTCCTTTGCTCATCTGTCTAATAACAGGACAAATATAATATCAGGACCTCCTTGTTGGCTTATTGTGGAGGTTATTTTGGAAAAACTCCAGTTTGGGACTTAGTACAAAGTAGGGCCTCACGAAAGGTTGCAGGGGGCTGGGGTTGTGGCTCAGTGGTTGAGCACTCGCCTGGCATGTGCGAGGCCCTGGGTTCGAGCCTCAGCACCATATATAAATAAAGGTATCTGTGTATAACTACAACTAAAAAAATAAATAAATAAGAAAAGTTGCAGACTCTCATCTTGGGTGTCCAAGTGCTGGCCTCCTCCTGGGAATAAAAGGAAACAGACACCCTGGAGAGAGAATGAGAAGCAAAGGGGAGGGTGGGTAGTCGTGAAAAGGTAGACTTTTCCTTAACAGATCATTGGCAACTCCTGGCAGAGAATCTGCCCTTGCAGGATTCTGGCTGCACATGTAGTATGGATGGAAGGGGAAGAGGAGGAGAGAGGAATTGAAGAAATGAAGAAGATGGGGGCTTTCAAGAAGCAGAGGCCAAAGCCCCAAGACCAGTCAGTGACAAAGTTGAGACTTGGTCCCCAGTATATCAGGCCCCAAAGCAGCCCTTTCAGTTTATAGAGGTGACCTGGTGACCTGGCAGTAGGAATGGCCTTGCAAAGGGGCCTGCAAATGACCCTCTCTCCTTCCAGAGCTATGCAACAGGATGCTGAAAGTCCAGTGTTACCTGGTGTGACCCCAAGCCCCAAAAGTAGCTTGTGTTCTCCTAAGGGTGTCTGCCAGCCCTCTGTTATGAGTGTCCGTGGAGTGGGGAAGCAGGAAGTTACTGGGCAACAAGATTTTAGGAATCTTCCCAATCCTCCCCTCCTATTTGCTGAGGCCTGGTGACTCCAAAAAGTGGCCTGATGCAGGACAAGGTTTTGAAGGCACCTGGGTCTTAGTTCAAGTCCCAGCTTTATCATTTAAGCTGCTCTGTCAACTTAGGCGAGTCACTTCACTCTCTGAGCCTCAGGCTCTTCCTTGGTGAAATGTAGACCATAGTGTCTACTTCTTTACTTAGTGAATGAGCTTGATTTTTCTCTTTGTGACCCAAATTCACAGCAGAGAACCATATACAGAGCAACTGCTTAGGAATGTATTGAGTGAACAAATGAATAACTCTAGCTACTATTTATGGAGTGCTTCCTTGGGGCCAAGCACTGTAGCTTGTAATTTTCAGGCATCATTTCATTGAATTAACACAGTAATTCTTAGCAGTAGCCGGCCTATTAAAATCTCATTGAACCTGAGGCACAAAAAGATGAAGTCACTTACTCAGGGCCACATTGGATAGTATACGGTAAAATGAGAATTCAAATCCCAGTCCCTATACCTCCAGAGCTAGAGCTATGAGACCGTCTGGAAAAGGAAGATATCTGCTTTTCTTCAGGGACCTCTATCTAGGCAGAGGGAGCCTCTGCTAAGTGTAGAGGTCCAATCAGCATCCCATCCAAGCTGGCTACTCCAGGCAGGCCTGCCAAGGTTGTGAGCTCTATTTATGGAGTATCTACAAGTCCAAGCCATTCACGTGCAACATCTCATTTATCCCTGTTAACACCGCAGAGAGGACCCATTATCCCTTCTATTTCACAGTGAGGAAACAGGTTCAGAGAGCTGGAGACACCAGTTTAGCTCACACAACCAGGATGGAGCAGAAGTAGAATTTACAACTCTTTTGTTTTGAGGTCCTCTGGTAAACAGGAGCAGAGGTAGAATTGGGAACACGGAAGGTTGATTGTGGGTAACACAGGATGACAAAGGGGAAGGAGACAGGATCGGGCAGGGAGGCGCCTGTAGAACTTGATGAAAAACTGCCAAAGTTCTGGCCAAATCCATGCAAAGCTTCCTTCCAAAAAAGTCCCATATTGAGGAGAAACGGCCCACGTCCTTATCATTGGCTTGGAGTTGCCCAGAGAGTGTGACCTTGGTCAGCAGGCACGGCAACAGGAGGTGGTCAACTTACTGCCCCTCACAGCTGAGTGATAAGTCCTTTCTTGAAGGAGAGTCTAAATAATGCACCTCCATGACTCCACCGTCTACCTGGACTGTAGGGAGCACTCTCCAGGCTTCCATGGACCTCTTTGCTGGTGGGAAAGACACTGAGAAGAGGGAGATCCCAATGACAGTCCCCAGCTCTGCAGTTGCAATTGGAGCTACAGCTCATGGTCTTCCTTGCCCAGTGTCCATGCTGAATTCCTCTCCGTCTTAGCTAGCGCCTGCCAAGTGGGTGACCCAAACCCTCTTTCCTGGTAATCACATCCTTGGCGTTGTTGCTATTGTCCAATCTCAGCCATGGGTGGACAGGGGAGTACTAAGAGATCCCAAGTGCATCATCTTGGTTCCACACACAATCCCCTCATTTTGAAAGAGCAACTGCTTTCTCCTGAAGCCCAGGACCAGTTACCCCTGCCAAGATGGTGACTTCTTATGTGGTGATTTCTGAACACAAGGAGTCTAAGTGGCCTGGTAGCAGCCACAGCTTGTGGTTCAATCACCCCCTTGCTGTTTATGTAGCAAGAAATCCCCTTCTTGGGACCAGAACCACTAACATTGCACAGCTCAGCACTGCAGGGATAAGAAATACCAAATCCCTCAGTGGTCCTCTGGAATTGATAGTAAACAGGGCCATTCCTGTTTTCATTCCTTGGATTCCAGACCCAAGTGTTTTTGAGTCTATGTGAAGGTTTCTGATTCAGTGCGTATATGGTACCTGGAGAATGGTCTCCATCTCACAGAGCTTTGCCACAAACCAACTTCAGGATTTTCTTTTTTCTTTCAAGTAGTCCTACAAGAACTTAGCTAGCGCCTGCCAAGTGGGTGACCCAAACCCTCTTTCCTGGTAATCACATCATAAAAAGCCATAGAGGGACATTGGAATAACCATGATGGGTGACACTGGGGTCAGGACCACTGGATCACACAGCTACTTGTGCCCTTAGGTCCCATTCAGGATAGATTCCAGCTGTACTATTTCTGTCTTATGGTGGATCACAGCTGGACTTGCCTGAGTTCATGACTCGGCAGGTCCAACTAAACATAGCACATACTGGTAATTCCAGATGTGTCATCTAATGCCCCATGCTCAAGAGTTCTGTCTCTAGCATGTCTTAGTAGCACGCAGGAACTGTATTTCAAAAGGCATATAATTCTCAGGTCTGGATGGCATGATGTCAATGACATCATGATGTCAGAACCCCAGGGCCTGAATTGAGATTTTTCTGTTGGGGGTTTGCCACAAACTCCACACTACATCTATCTCCACACTGGCACCTTCAACACCAAGGTCCACCGGATTGTAGGGGCCAATGGCAGGGCTGTTTGCTCTTCAGCCTGGACCTTCCAAAGATTCCTTTCCTACTCCAGGCCCCACTCAAAGCTAGAGCCTTTCATGTCTCCCAATATATGGACTGGAATAGTATCCCTAGTTATGAAATATGCTTTGAAGAACTCAAAGAGATCTAACTGGCACAACACCTCCTTCTGTATGGTGGCAGAAACACAATGCATCCAATGGTCTTTTGCTTTGAATTGAATGTTCTATGATGTCCCTGACTCCTAGACTGAAAGTCTTTACCAATATGGCAGTCTCGTGAATCTTTGTGAGGCTTATCTCCCACACTGTGGAACACACACACCCACACACATACTTTATCAAGGCCTCCAGTGGGCTCACTACTTCTTGCTTACTCTCCTGGTCAACATGATGTCATTGACATAACGGATCAATGTGGTGTTCTGTGGGATGTTAAGGTGGTCCACCACTTTTTGAACTCCACAAGGAGCAAGTGATTTAACACAGCCCTGGGGTAAAACTATGAATGTATATTATATTGTTATTCATTCCATATGAATATAAGTGTTTTTTTTAATCTTCTTTCCTGATTGAGATAGGAAAATAACACATTCACCAAATCAAGTCACATACTGTGTACCTGATGCCATGTTAATTTTTTCTAGTGATGATAGCTGATGAGGACAGGATGTGGCTGGGGTTATTATTGGGGAGAATTTTCTTGTGTCTGTAGTCACATTCTAGAATCCACCCAATTTAATTTATTGGCATGGCTCCTGCAGAAACCAAATGGATTACCATTGCTGCATTTTGAGATCCTTAAAAATAATATTAATATCTGTCTCTTCCCTCCCTGTTGTAGTATTTTGGGGGGCTTAATATCTTTACTGGGAGTGAGAATATAAGAATAGAGGGTAGGAAGGGAATTGCCATCATGAGGGTGGCAATTTCAGAGGTTTCTACTTGGCCTTCCCAATAGGTCTTACTCATTAGGTCAAGGACCCGGTGTGGTGTATTTTAACCCAAGTATACGTTAAGAAGTCAGAGAAATGACTAGTAAGTGGTCTTACATCCCCAGCCAGCCCACTATAAGCTGGACTCTGCACAGAACTCTCTACCTGGGCCTCATTTATCTCCTCACTTTAATGGGAGGGCCATGGTGACACTTCAGGTCTCTGGGTATCAATGCCAACTTAGAACCTAGGCCAAATAGTCCTAGAAATATCTGAGTGTTACCATTTTCCAAGACACTGAGTCCCTTTAAGAAGAACTGGGAAGATATTGACAATACCTTATAGTACATGTTGGCCATCACAGTCCTTTCTCCTGGAGACCCAGCCACCTCTTCAGTCAACAAGTTCCCCCTTCTATTAACACAAACATCTGAAAATCAGATCAGGTCCAGGAATTAAGCAAGAGGTTTTGAGGTTTTATTGTAGTAATCATCCTAAACCCCCTACTTAAACATTCTTCTTTTCTTTTGATGGTACCCTCATTGATTGCCTATCTATTTTGCCTACAGGCATGTCTTTTTATATTAACCATCTCCACAACTCTTTGTAGATCAAGCTTCCTTGGCTGCCCCTCCAGTGTTGCTGGTTACAACAATAATCATGACCTTCTAACTTTTATAGGGGGTTTCATTGCCTCCATGGCTACCAAGCCAAGTTCTGTGACTATCTCTCCTACCACCATCTCTGGCTTACAGAAGAGAGAGATGTCATTGAGTTTTGTTTTGTTTTATTGTCATTTTTTACCAGGGATTGAACCCAGGGTTGCTTAACCACTGAGTCACGTCCCCGGCCATTTTTATTTTTTATTTCAAGACAGGGTCTTGCTAAGTTGCTTAGGGCTTTGCTAAGTTGCTGAAGCTGGCTTTAAATTTTTGATCCTCCTGCCTCAGGTTCCCAATCTGCTGGGATTACGGGTATGTGCCACTGCACTCAGCTTCCTTGAACTCTTAAATGACACTGGTGTCCTTCTCACGTACTCCTAATAAATTAGATGTCTCTCTCTTTGTCCTTGCCCATGGACTATAATCTTCTGACATGTCTACTGCTTAATGTGATGTGTCCATTTTAGCATATCCACTTCCTTGAATATTTTAATCCTTTCTCCACCATTTGCCAAAGCAATCCAGGCATTTCAACTTTGCTTGGCTTGGACCATCACTTTCTTCAGGGTCTAGAAGCCTCCTGAGTGGCAAGTTTGCACCATTCCCTGGATCACTGACAGAGGGTTGAATCCCAATCTTATGTTCTGGATCCCCTAGTCTAGCACCCTGAAAATACACTCTGCTGCATTTACACTTTGCTTAATTCCTGCTACTTCTTGAGGTATATTCTCTGTCCTCCCAGATAAGACCCTGATTGGGTCATGGTACAATTTAACTGTAGTTATCAGTCTGGCATCCAAGAGAGGAAGTGGAGTTGGACTGATTCTTGAAAGGTGTCCCTGTGGGGAGCCTGGTGGGGGAGAATATTCTCCTGTATCTCCTGATGGAGGTGGATGGTTGCTATCTCTTGTTATGGAGTGGTAGACTGCCTCTGCGCATTCTGATAGTACAGAGATGTCTAAGGAACCAAAACACAGAGGTACCCCCATCCTGTGTATCCCCGTGTGATGTGTCAGGTCCCAGGTTTTTGTTTTGTTTTTATATTTGTTTTTGTAATCCTAAGGATCAACCCCAGGAGGTTCACACATGCTGGGCAGGTGCTCTACCCAGTCCTGAACTACATCCTCAGTCCTCACATTTTCCAAAGCAGTGCCTTAACCTTGACATTACAGACCTGACTCACCTTGAAGCATCACACTATTTTTATGTGGTGCTGAGGGTCAAACCCAGTGTCTCATGCATTCTAAGCAGGCACTCTACCAAGGAGCTACAGCCCCAGCCCGAAGCATCATACTATTAATTCCTGACTTGGGTATTAAGCTTCTTCCCTCTGCAGGAGATAAGGGCTTATTTATAAGCCACCCAAAAGCCCCTTCACACCCAGCTTTTGTTTTTAAAAGTCCTTGGCTTTCATTCCCTCTCTATAGGGTCAAGGTAACCCATAAAGCTAATCCCGTTGTCCCTGTGTGCATCATTCCTGTACATTTCAAACACCTGAATCATTGTGTAGCCAAGGTGTTGCCTCCACTGAAGCCTTCTTTCAAGTCATACCAATGAAAGTTTTAGCAACGGGGCCACCACCTTGAGCAGGGACATCTGGTGTCCCCACATATCCTGGGGAGGGGTCCACCGGTTTGTGCCACTTCATAGGGCAGCCCTAGCAAATGAACACACCAATGAACAACCAGCACCACAAAAAAAAAAAAAAAAAAAAAAAAAAAAAAAAAAAAGAACTCCTGAATCCTGCATTCTTACTCTGGGCCAGACCAGGTGACTTTTGAAGGGAGAGCTGAGAAAAACCCCAAACCCACTCCAAAGTTCACATTCTTCACCTTTCACAAGGGACTCCATGAACAAAAGAGGACGAGTCGAGTCCCCTTGTCTTTCCTTTGGAAGTCCCACGGCCAGCACCCACCCCAGTTCTGGCACTCAGAGGTGTGGACTCAAAGACTGAAGTGGTGGGACTTAGGGCAACCCTCCTGGGCAAGAAAGCAAGGTTGCAAGGGACCTGACTCCCACCTAGGCCACAGTAGCCTACCTGTCCCCATCACTTAGGGGACAGGAAAGGAGCCACTCTCATTTCCCCTATGAGGCTGATCTCAGGTTCCTGTGAAGTTTGGGGCCTTCACTGAAGGGAGAAGCTGCAGAGGGTACCCCCATTCCAGGTCCCACAACTGTAGGGAAGACCCAAGTGCATCCTCTGCCAGCCCTACACACGTACACTTTTCCAGGAAGAGAATATGGGGTTTTCATCAGATTTTTGAAGGCGTCTCTGGCCACCCCTCCAAACATAGGGACATCTGGCTTTTTCTGAATCTTCCTCTCAATTCAGTCTCTTAGATCTGCACTGGACTCACTGACTTCCTCTCCTCTCTACAGCCCAGGAGGCCTGCTCCAAGTGACACTAAAAAAAGATTCTCGTTCCCCTTTCCCACAGGCTTGCTTTGTGTCTCTGGAACTCTACACAAAGCTTCAAGCCACTGAGGTGCTGACAGAAGGGCCAGGTAGCTGGAATGGACAGCTCTGCTGCTCCAGACTGGATGCCTGAGGAAGCCTGGAGGAGGGCTAGTGACATAGCTCAGTTGGTAGGGTGTTTGCCTCCCGTGTAGAAAGTCCTGGGTTTAATCCCCAGCACCACAAAAAAAAAAAAAAAAAAAAAAAAAAAAAAAAAACCTTCTGAATCCTGTATTTGCCAAGCTCATTTTTCTTATTTTTCTGGTCTCAAGAAACATTGAGAGAAAGATCTGGCAACGGCATGAGAGATGGCTGGGTGTCCTATCCAGAGTTTTCCTTCAGCTTATCTTCATATTTTATTATCTTCATATTTTATTATCCTGGAGATATTTCATGACTCTCTAAGGGTGGAAAATTGATAACAATGCAAATTATTCCTTTCCATAGAAATGCAAGTGAATTGCCAGGCGTGGTGGCACATGCCTATAATCTCAGTGACTCTGAAGGCTGAGGCAGGAGGACGGCAAGTCCTAGGCCAGTCTGGGCAATTTAGCCAGACTCCATCTCAAAATTTTAAAAAATATAGAAATAGCTAGGGAAGAGAGGAAAAGGGCTAGAGATATGGCTCACTTGGTAGAATGTTTGTCTCTCATGTAGAAAGCTCAGTGGTAAACCACCTGTGCAAGGTTCTGGGTTCCACCAAAAATAACATAAAAAGCAAGTATATTGTACCCAATGGAATACACCTGCTTCTTTCTCTAAAAGTAGACCAGTTTTATAAATATTTTAAAATTCATCAGCATTCTTACACCTATAGATGTGTGATTCTTTTAATTCTGCTTTGAACCAGTCACAACACCTTATTGGTTCCTTCACTAATTAATGAGTTAAATAACACATATTTGTTATACATTTGTAGGGGGCAGGGTGATTTCTGGCTCTGATCCAAACACCCTACTCATGACAAGGTTCCAGAGGAAGGACTTTTGTTACCTAGAACTAGCTTTTTAAGATCTCTTTCAGAATTCATAAAGAGACATTCTTTTCCTTTTTGTTCTCTTTTTTTAATTACTATTTCCTGTGTTCTTAATATTTATTCTTGTGTGTATTGTAGGAAGGCTACAAGCACAAATTTACCTGTGTCTCTTAGTGGAAAGGCATATGTGCTAGCCAAGGCCACACGGGAGACATTTATTGACACTGTCACCTCCTCTGTTTACTCTCTCTCCAAGGACACACTGTAACCCAGCAGGATGGGAAGGGGCAGGAGGTTCAGGCTCCTCAGTAGACACTTGGACTCTGATAACAGGAAAGGCTGTCGGAGGCCCCAGGACAGATAACCTCATGGTCATTGTGAGCCAGACAGTCTGGGAGCTGGGGAGAGTGGATGACATTGAAAAGGCCAAGGATCCATGGATGTCTAAAAGATGGTGCTGTTGGTCCTTGCTGGTCCCCTGCAGGTTCTCAGCTGGAGCTGAGCCCTCATGCAGGAAGGAAGTCACCCTGAAAACCGAAGTCCAGGATGGTTCCCTGGAGCGGTGGTCTCTTTGATCTCCCACCATTACTGGTTAAAAATGATCTGAGCATGCAGCTTCCATACAGTCATAAATCTTTCTAAAATTTTGAATTCTTTATCTCTATATTAAATCGTTTTAAAGGGTAATTACTTTTTTGTTATAAAAATGTGTATAAGGAGGACTGGGCTCCGTGGCACATGCTCGTAATCCCAGCAGCTGGGGAGGTTGAGGAAGGAGGATCACAAGTTTGAGGCAAGTGACTTAGGGAGACTCTGTCTCAAGATAAAAAAAATAAATAAAAAGGGCTGGGGATGTGGCTCAGTGGTAGAGTGCTTGGGTTCAATCCCCAGTACCAAAAAAAAAGAGAGAGTTTTTCCTGCAATCCAGAGCATCAGATTGCACCCTCACCACCACTCTGCCCTGCGGGGAGCACACAGTACAGCTCCTCGCAGCACTGGGGGGAGTGCACAGCAGGGCCTGACTGTCTCCACCTGTTTAAAATTGGATGAGAGCACCTATCACCATCACACCTTCCTTCGGGTTTTAGTTTCTGGAGGAAAATGCAAAACAACCTAATTACCTGCTGCAGGGTGTCATTTCCAGGAACCTGGAATGTTGCTGGGCTTCCTTTTTGTTTTCCTTCTCAGCAGACAAAGCCAGACCTACACAAAGACACCCCCACCCCCACCCCGGGGTAACACCTGGATGGTTTCATCTCACCACAGGGAAGCCCCACTAAATGACTGCCATCAGACCCTCTTTCAAGGGAACATCTGTTAAGGGGAGAGAATCCTGGAGGGAACAAGGGATGTAATCAGGGCTCCCAAATAAATGTTTGCCTCTCTTCTTGCCTCCAGCAGATACCCAAATTTTTGTAGTGACCTTATTGGTGAAAGGTACTAACTACTATCATGTAGTGAGGATTCAAAGCCCTTTATGTGTATTTTCTCATTTAGTTTTAAAAACAATCCAGGGGTAACATTTTATTATCCCATTTCACATAAGGGAAGCACAAGACTCAGATATTAAAAGACGTTGACCCAAGTCACCCGGCCACTAAGTGACAGAGCCTGCTCTGGTACTCAGGTCCACCACCCAGAGGCCACCTTTGCCCCAGATTCCAGTAGTCCTGCTACCTTCCACCCACCACTCGTATGTGGTCTTCTGTCAGTCTCCCTCCAGGACTCCCTCAGGGCTGGGGACCAGGTGTGTCACCAGCCAGATGCACAGAAATCCTGGGCCCAACAGAGCTCAGCACAGGAAACAGGCCTCGCTGAAGGACTGCACAGCTATTTTCCTAGCAGCCTCAGAGTTGGTACCTGGGAAGCCTCTAGACTCATCCAGATTTTCGGCTACCATTTCAAAAGTGAAGTCCACAAAGGTGAGAGCTCCACTGAGGGAGGGAGGCCCGTGGTTGGTTAACTAAAGAAGGCAGGAGCCTCTACCTTTGCTAGGAGTGTGGTCTTTGAAGTGAGTCAAGTCTGAATCCCAGTTCTACCACTTATCCACTGCGCCTTTTTGGCAAGGGGCTTTATCTCTTTGAGTCCGGGTGTCCTTTTCAGTAAGATAATACCTATCTCGTGCCTGCTCTGGAGTCTGTTCATTTATTCATTCTATAGATATCAGGTTGAGCCCCAAGAAATTGCCAAAATTCACCTACTTTTTACTGACAGCAATAGCAATTTCATAGGGTTCAACTCTAATATTCTTTGAGTACATTATTAGAGTTCTCTAGAGAAATGAAACCAATGGGAAGTGTGTGTGTGTGTGTGTGTGTGTGTGTGTGTGTAGAAATTTGCTTGTATGATTTTCAGGGTTGACAAGTGTGCAATCTGGAAGGTGGGCCTGCAGGCTGGAAATTCAGGTAAGTATTGGTATAGCTTTGACTATGATATCTACAGGGCAGAGTTTCTACGTTGCGTTCTTTTTTTTTTCAATTGTAGATGGACACAATACCTTTTTTTTTTTTAAATTGATTGATTTTTATGAGGGGCTGAGGATTGAACCCAGTCTCTCACATGTACCAGGCAAGTGCTCTACCACTGAGCCATAACCCCTGTCCCCTATGTTGCATTCTCAATGTAGAATTGCTTCCTCTTTGGACACCTTAGTCTTTGCCCTCGATTGATTGATTGGATGAGGCCCACCTCCACATTATGGAGGGTCATATGTTTTACTTAGTCAATTGATTATAAATTTTAATCCTGGGGCTGGGGTTGTGGGTCAGTGGTAGAGTGCTTCCCTAGCATACATGAGGCACTGGTTTTGATCCCCAGCACTACATAAAAAAAACTAAACAGCCAGGAGTGGTGGTGCACACCTGTAATCCCAGCAGCTCAGGAGGCTGAGATAGGAGGGTCGTGAGTTTAAAACCAGCCTCAGCAAAAAGTGAGGTGCTCAGCAACTCAGTGAGATCCTGTGTCTAATAAAATACAGAATAGGGCTGGGGATGTGGCTCAGTGGTTGAGTGACCCTGAGTTCAATCCCCAGCACCAAAAAATAAAAAAGAAAGAAAAACTAAGCCAAACAAAATAAATGGTAATCCTGCCCACAGATACCTTTACAGCAGAATCTAGACAAAGTGTTGGACCGAACAGTTGGGGAACACGGCCTAGCCAAGAGGACATGAAATTAGCACTGCAAGTTACAGGTGCTTGAGGTTACACAAGTGAGTGCAATTGTCAAAGGCACCTGGCCTGGTGGGACTTACTTCTAGTTGAGAGAGAAAGTTGTTTTATAAACATCATCCTCAGTAAGTAGCTGTATACCATGTTAAGACACGAAAAGCATCATGAGAAAGGGGAAAAAAAAAGGCTATGAGAAAGGAAATTCAGGGGGTGCAAGGAGAGTTCCCTGAAGAATGCAGGGTCCGAGGCTTGGCCTGAAGCAGGGG
This sequence comes from Marmota flaviventris, assembly GCF_047511675.1. Lineage (NCBI taxonomy): Eukaryota > Metazoa > Chordata > Mammalia > Rodentia > Sciuridae > Marmota > Marmota flaviventris. The sequence goes on along the minus strand of NC_092507.1, from coordinate 32,762,114 downwards.
AGGGGGTCTGCCCTGCCAGAGCCTGCTGGACAGAGGGGACAGCTGATGTGCGGGTGCCAAGGCAGGGATGTGCATGGTGGAACTGCAAGGAATCCGGGTGGCTGAGTGGAATGAGCGAGGGTAAGGGCGACAAGAGGTGACTCAGAGAGCTCCTGTAGGGCTTTCAGGCCAATGTCAGGTGAGGAAACAAGGGTTAAAGCCGAGACACATGCGAGTCAGGTGCCCAACATGGAGTCTGCCAGAAGGCAGAAGGGAGCATGGCTCCCTTAGTGCCCAGAGCCCTGGAGCAGGTCGGCCACTCTTTCTTCCTGCCTCTCCTGGATTCCAGTGTCACCAGCTTCACACCTAACAGGAATTTTTTAGCCCAGGGACCAGGAGGACAGGCTGTCCTCAGCACCTGCTGTATACAGGAGAGAGGCAGGACCCACCAGGAGAAGAGCCCAGGACTGCCCTGGTGGGCCAGGCTGAGGTGGGGGTGGCCAGAGGCACGCAGGCCCTGCCCCCATGGGCACCTCAGCCAGGCCGCCTTGAGCCCATCCAGTTCTGTCCCAGGCTTTGTTCCTGAGTCTCCAAGGCCCCCCTTCCTGCCAAACAAAGCCCCCAGCCCCGCCTGCCGCCCAACAGGCACCTGGGGCCTCCCAGCCTGGGAATCAAAGCCTGTTTTGCAAAGGAGGCCCTGTGTTTGGAGAAACACCCATCCCCTGCTGCCCCGTCCTTCAAAGAACCGGCATTGTTCTGTGCTGAGAAGGCGCCTCTTGACGCGGGCAGGGCCCAGGCTGACGCGGGTGGACCTCTGATCTCAGGCCAGGCCCCCACGCCACTTGGGGGGAACACAGGGGCCAAGGCGGGAGCAGTCTGTCCTTGTGGCACTGTGCCCCTTCCCCGACCTCTGCCCACCTGGGCCCCCATCCTTAGGTCCTCGCCTCGGCCTGGACCCAGCGACCCAGAAAGTGAGGTGGGCCTTAGCGGGCAGGAGGACAAGAACTTGGTAGAACCACAAGGGCGTATAAGGGCAAGTGTCTCAGGGAGACCATGTGAAAAAATATCCTCATTTTAGAGATCACAAGACTGAGGCCAGAGAAGAGATGGAACTGGGCCCAGAGCCCAACTCAAGCTGGGAGCTGACTAAAACTTCATTACCCAGACTTTCTCACTGAAATCCAGCGCTCTTTTTCTTTTTTAAAGAAATATTTCACATATACTTTCCCCCCAGTGTTATTTTCATTGCCTCTGAATTTTGGGTAGAGGTACAGAGAGTTGAGGCCACAGAAGTGGCAGTAGGGCCCAGGGCAGGTCCTGATGGTTCACGCAGCACTTAGAGGCAGCCCCCGTTTTCTTTCTCCGACTATCCTCCTTTTGGGGGGAACTAGAGTCTAGAGCTGGCAGGGATGGGGGGGCTCTTAATTTCACCCTATTGAATAATCGAAGTCTCTTAAGGCACAAAGAGCGTAGGTAATCTGCCCAAAGTCATTCAAGAAACCAAGGACAAATCACAGCTTCGAATCACATCTCAGAAGCTACTTCTGGCTCCCCTCTAATGACACCTCTGAAGTGGTGACATTCCAGGTCCCTTTGCCCTTGATGCCCACAGTACCAACATCTACTTTGCGGTCTGGAAGAGCGATTAAGAACGGGGGCTCTGCCATCAGACAGACTGGGATCCAGTCCAGATAACCTTCACTGCAAGAGTTCAAAAAATCTATTTGCCCATCCTGGCCTCAGTTTCCTCCTCTGGCAAACAGGAACAATGATAGCACCACATTTCGAGGTGACTGGGAAGATTAACTTGGGGGACAACATGTGAGATGTCCTTGGCCCACCATAATAAACACACTATAAGTATTATTGGGATAATTATTATTACTCCACTTTCACTGTTTGGAGAGGAGGGAAAGGGAGGAGCCCGGGCAAGGTGTGGAACTGTCTCTTTGTGTGCACTGCTTCCTGCCACAGACAGCAACAACGTCTTCCTGTAAGGCTCTGGGAGAAGGAAGGGGCAGGGAGGGAAGTGCGGGGACTTGGGGGTGGGGGTGTACAGCAGGACTTCTGATGTCCAGCCTGGGATTCTTGCATTTTACCTACTTGGCCTTCTGGGCATTGAATGTGATCTTTTCAGTCAGGATGTTGCTGTCCTGGTCATCTCCGTCAAACGTCTAATGACCAGAAAGGTCATTTCCAGTCCCAGAATCCTGGAAAATTCCATAAGACTTCTTGGAGAGGTGGTATGACAGAATAGAAACTTTAGGGGCCTCTTGAACAAGGCTTTTAACTTCTCTGAGACCTGTTTGCAAGACAAGTTGGGTGCAGGGGTCACAGGTTCCAGTCCCTGACCTACCAGCCACTGTGTGAGCATGTGCAATCTCTTTGCCTCTGTGGATCTCAATTTTTCTTCCACTAAGCAAGGATAAAAATATCCACATAATATCATTATTTAGGATAGTCTACGTTGCTTTGCTTGCCACTCCCTAAATAATGTCAAAGATGGAATTATCCAAAACCATTTGAAATGTCTGTACATATACAATATACAGCATGTGGTATTTTGAGACCCTTAACAAATCATAGCTCCCTTTGCAACCAGAGGTTAGACTCTCCTCTAAAGTGTTGATAGGCAAATCACTGCAACTATTTGTTAGTTGTATGATTCCTCATCTGTAAATTGGGGTTTAAAATATCTTTCATAATTATTTTAATAATAATAACTTGTGTTTGTTTAAAAATATTTTTAGTTGTAGATGGACACAGTACCTTTATTTTTTTTTTGTTGTTGTTTATTTATTTCCATGTGGTGCAGAGGATTGAACCCAGGGCCTCACTCGTGCTAGGCAAGTGCTCTACCTCTGAGCTACAACCCCAGCCCAATAATGCATGTTTGTTGACAATATGGCACCTATTGGACACTCTCTGTACACATTAACACAAATACTTTTCATTTATTTATTTATTTGTATATGGTGCTGAGAATCAAACCCAATGCCTCACATATGCTAGGCAAGCACTCTACCGCTGAGCCACAATCCCAGTCCCTCAAATAATTTTCTTGACAATACAATAAAAAGTTTTATTTATTATTTATTTGTGTTGTAGTATGGGAATCAAACTCAGGAGACTCATACATGCCAGGCATGCAGTCTACCACTGGGCTACATCCCTAGCCCTTTTTATTTTTTATTTTGAGACAGGATCTCACTAAATTGCCCAGGCTGGCCTTGAACTTGCAGCCCACCTGCCTCGGCCTTCTGAGTCACTGACAATGCACCACCATGACCAGCCATAGAGACATTCTTATGCCCGTTTTTCAGATGTGGAAACTGAGATACAGTGAGGTGCCAAAGTCACAAGAGTAATTGGCAGAGCTAGGCGTTCAGCAGAAGGCAGCTGATCTGGGAGCCCCACTGCTCACCACCACAGGCTCTGCCTTCCGCTGGGCTCCTTCAGGATGGAGCAAACAGGAGGCGTGTGTAAAGCAGTGCAGGGGCATCAGATGTGGGTGTACTTCTGGCCTCGCTGAGAACCAGGCCAAATACTGAGAGACAGGGTTTTAGATACAATAATTGAACAGGTTTCTGAATGTTTGCTTTCTTTGATTGTGAAAGTAACAATAAAAATACAGGAAAATTGGAAAAGAGAGAATGAATCACCCAGCCTCACTTCCCCTGCAGTGAGCACTTTAGTGTAAGAGCAGAAGAGATATTTGGACAGCACCTGGGCCTCTGCATGTTTTGAAGGACACCCTGTTGCAGAAGAATATGTAACAGCATGAGTGAAAGTTTGATCTTTGAGTGAAAAAAAGAAAAAGGCAGTCTGTTAAGTGAGATTTGCAGTAGGACAGCAGTTCTGTTTTAAAATGTGCATCCTTGGGGCTGGGGTTGTGGCTCAGTGTAGAAAACTTGCCTGGCACGTGTGAGGTACTGGATTCGATCCTCAGCACCACATAAAAAATAAATACATAAAATAAAGGTATTGTGTCCACCTACAAATAAAAAAAAATAAATGAATATTTTTTTAAAATGTGCAACCTTGGAGTTAAGCCTGATCTCTCTTCCCTGTTGCACTCTCCTTATTGAGATGGTTTTGAATAGTCTTCCTTACCTTAAAAAACAAGTGCATCAGCTGGCGCGGTGGTTCACACCTGGGAGGAGGATCACAAGTTCCAGCCTCCTCACTAAGAGGTCCTCATTCAAAATAAAAAATAAAAAGGACTAGGTTCAATTCCTTGTAGAAATAAAGAAAGGAGGAAGGGAAGGAAGGAGGGAGGGAGGGGAAAAAAGAGAAAGAAAGAAAAAAACTAAAATTATACATCTATATTTAGGTACAGAAAAAACTAGGAAAAATGCATGTCAAAATGTTTCTGTGGTTATTGATCAGTGCTTGACTTGGGTGTGAGTTTTAGCTTCTTCTTTATGCTTTTTAAAAATATTTTTCAATTTTTTAAAAATAAGAAATATGGTGGAACCTAGATGCTTTAGGAGGAATAGAAGCAGGGCTCCCACAGAGATTCACTCATTCGATAAATGCTTATTGAAGGTATTCTATCAGATGATACTGTGGAGCACCTATTATGGGCCACTAGGTGCTGAGGATAAGACAGTGCCCTGGGTGCCTGGAGCCATTCCAGGGTTAGAGGGTCCACCCCGAGTGGGCTCCCGCCCCGCACTCCCCGCTTACCAGCACATTCATGACTTCACAGAGATGGACCTGGATGCTCTCACACCACACCAAACCCAGCGCTGGGACAGACAGTACACAGATGTCTTGGTCACAGGTCCCACCTCTAAGAGCTCACAGCATTGGACACGGACACCGATGGCCACAATCTGGCATGTTCATAGCAGAGGAGGCAAGCACTAAGGAGGGAGCTGCTGCCTGGGGGATCAGGAAGGCTTCCTGGAGGAGGAGACCAACAGGCCCAGGGTGCAGTGAGCAGGAGAACATTCCCTCAGAATTCCTGAGAGTTTTCCCGCAGACCCAAATTCATGGGTCCAGTAAGTACTGCCGCTCAGGGTAAGAAACAGTGAGAGATGAGAGTTGGAGACTCAAGAAGCAAACAGAGCAGTTTGCATTAAAAAACCGTCAAATGTGCATGTCCCTTAACCCAGTTATTTCACAACAGGTGTGAAACATGTGGACAAAGACTTACTGAAGGTATGTTCATTTGAACATAAAGAAAGTAGAATATGTAAGCTAAGCCCACACCCCTGGGATTGTTGTCTGCCTAGCAACTTAGGGGGTAGGGGGAGGGCTGAGGATTGAACTCATGGCTTCATACATTCTAGGAGAACATTGAGCTATATCCCCAGACCTTTTTTTTTTTTTTTTTTTGAGACAAGGTCTCACTAAGTTGCTGAGACTGGTCTTCAGCTTGTGATCCTCCTGCCTCAGCCTCCTGAGTTGCTGGGATTACAAGTGTGCACCACTGCCTAGATTTCAATAAGGCCCCACCACTTATTAACTGTGTGACATTAGACAAATCACTCTCTTTTGTTTCCCAGTTTATAAAATAGTACCTAACTCATAGGTGTTAGACTTGTCCCCTGATGTGATCTGTGCCCCCCCCTCCTCCCTCTCCCCTCTACTCTGCCTTCTCCTTCTCCTTATCCATAGTGATTGGGGGTGGGGGTGTTTACATAGAAAAAACATTTAGAACAATATAATGGAAAGCATTATATATATATATATATATATATATATATATATATATATATATATATATATATTGAAAAGAACTGGAAATAGCCTGAATGTCCAACATTCATACAATACCATAGCAATATTAAAAATCTAAGAATGTTGGGGCTGGGGATGTGGCTCAAGCGGTAGCACGCTCGCCTGGCATGTGCGGGGCGCTGGGTTCGATCCTCAGCACCACATAAAAATAAAATAAAGATGTTGTGTCCACTGAAAACTAAAAAATAAATATTAAAAAATTCTCTCTCTCTCTCTCTTTAAAAAAAATCTAAGAATGTTATAGAAGAATTTTTCAATGACTAGAGAGACACCCAGAATATTATTAAATGCAAAAGAAAATAAAGCCAATTACCAAACAATATGCCTTGACTGATATTTAAGTGGGTTTACTTTAAAAAAAAAAATGCTTGGAAGGATCTAGACAGCAAATTATTAACACCAGTGGTTATGGTTGGACAGTTCAATTGCCTGAGAGTGTTATTTCTTCTTTTTTATCAACTGCATTGTCTGATTATTTTTCTAGAATCAACATGTATTTATTTTGTAATTTAAAAGTATTCACCAATGCAGGCTGATCAGCGATTGGCTCCACCAGTTAAAAGGAAAAAAAAAAAGACTGAGTTTTATTCTATAACATTCATTTATTCACTCAATAAGTATTCAAGTTTTCAACCATAGGTCAGGCACTAAGCTCCCCCCAATCTTTTCTTTTTTCTTTTTTTTTTTCCTGAACCTGGGGAGAGGCACTCACTCATTGAGCACTTCCTCACATCTCCCACCCTAATATTTTAGTTTGAAACAGGTGCTCAGGGCCTTGACAAATTGCTCAGACTGGCTTTGACCTTGTGATCCTCAGCCCTGGAGCTGCTGGGATTCAGGCGCTTTTCTAAGTGCTGTTCAGCAGCAGATGTACCAGGTCCCAAGCAGCATCACCCGCTGGGGACATAGCTTAGTGGCTCAGTGGTAGAGCTTGTCTAGCATGTGAGAGGCAATCTCCCCCTGCCCAAATAATCACTGGGAATAGGAGGGGGAGAAGATGTGGGGGTGAGGGAGTTATTCACCCGGGGGCTCAAACCACACCTGGGGACTGTCCCCCTTTAAGCAGCAGGGCTTCCTTCCACAGTTCCGAGTGCCAGCTTTTCCCTCCACAGTGATGTGGCTTCATATCTGCTCACAGGAGTCAGCCTTCTCTTCCAGATGACTCACTGAGAAGGAGCTTGTACCACCTGTGAAGGGACAAAGAATAAATATCTGCTGGGAGATCTGTCAGCTTGCTGGGGACTTTCACGCCACCCACTCAGTAAACCCTTCCAGCCATCATGAGTGGAGCCATGTCATCACCTCCATTGTTGCAGAGGAGGACTGGAAAGCTGCCTATGCAAGGTGACCCAGCCAGTCAGAGGACAAGCTTGGACTCGAGCCTGGCTCCTTATGACAGAGATGGCTTCACCCATCTTTGGTAGGTCCCCAGCCTCCGTCTCCTTCAATGATCAGCGTTATGGAGCCCTCTGTGCCAGGCACGCTGCTAAGGGCAGGTTGTCTTATTTCTCTTCACGCTCAAGGTGGAGGTGCAATGAAAGTATTATACTGATGAGCTCCCAGGGCTCAGAGAGGTTGTCACCCGCCCCAGGTCACACAGCCCTGCAGGAGTGAAGCTGAGCCCTGCAACCTGTCCTACTGGTTCCAGAGCTCTGCTCCTGCCCACCTACACGGTCCACCTCTCTTCTTGACCTCACTTAGCCTCCTCTGAACAACATCCTTGGGGTGAACATTAAGAAGCCTCTTGTACCAATTCAACACCAAATCCCATCACTAATTACAACTATAATGCACCAAAAATAATATGAAAAAAAAAAAGAAATCGTCTCAACTTTTCTTTGTGTTTTCTTGCTTTTTACAACTTTGGGGGGAGTTGGTATAATTGTGAAGAGTACAGGAAAAGGGAAGATGTAGGAGGAATGTTTAACAATTTATCAAACTCTTAAGTATCGACACTTCACTCTTAGGAACAAAAATTCTGCTTCTGAACAGTGAGCCTAGAAGTTTGGTAGGTAAATAGAATGGAGAAAAGTGGCTTGGAACCAAGTTCTTGCAGGTGCAGGTAATGGAACTGGAAATATTTAACCTAGAAAGAAGTACTTTTGTTCATTCAACCAACAAATATATATAAGGCTTCACCTCTGGGCAAATGTTACGCAAGATGCCAGGGACACGGAAACGAACCAGACAGACATGGCCTCTGTCCTTGTGGAACCCAAAGTGGGTGGCTGGTCATAATCTTTGCCTGAAATCCCTGAAGGGACACCAGAAGACAAAAGAGAATGGCCTTACTCTGTGCAAGTTCACAACACCAGTTCTTCCTCCTTCAGAGTGATAAGCAGAGCCCCTCCAAGATGGGTGGGCTGCTCAAGGACGGAGTAAGCTCCCTGTCGTGAGGGGAGGGCAAGGGCACGCCCTTTGGTAAGATGTGGAAGAGCGGCTGGATGAGTGAGCTTGGGCTGCTGTCAGGGGACACCTTGCTGACTTCAACAACAGCCATGTACTTCTCCCAGTTCTGGAGGCTGGGTAGTCCAAGATCAAGGTGCTGGCTATTTCAATTCCTGGGGAAGACAGGACCCCATCCATCTTCTCACTTTGTCTTCCCATGGACTTCACATGAGTAAGCTGGGAGAACAGAGGCAAGTTCTCGCGTCTCATCTCATCAGGGCCTTCGTTCCACCATGAGGTCCCACCCTGTGACATCGTCTAATTTCAGTTATCTCCCAAAAGACCCATCTCCAAATATCATCACATTGGAGGTTATGGCTTTGGGTGAACTTGGAGAGGGCAACAAACATTCGGTCCATAGAAGGCTCCTCAAGCATGAGCAGAGCAGCTGGGCTAGTGCCCTGAGACAGCCCTGAGTCTGCTTCTGTGGAAGCCAAGGACTGGGTGGACCCTGCTGCTGACGGCCAGTGTGGCTCAGGCAGCTGAACTTGAACTGGGTGAGGAGTTGGGAACCAGACAGAGCTCCTGGGCAGTTCACCCACCACTCCTTTCCACTTTAGGATGGAGAGGCCAATGTGAGCAAAATTATCCTTGGTTATACAACTCTTGGGCAGGTCACTTAACTCTCCAGAAATCTTCATCTGAAAAACACTCATAAAATTACAATGAGGATGAAATGGGGGACCAGGTGCACGACGTGCTCTCAGTGGAGGAGAGCTCTGCCCATGAACACCAGTAAGAATGACAAGCATTATAACCGGTGCCCACCATGGGAGCCAGCCAGGGTGGGGGACATATGGGAACACAGACAGGAATACGGGGCAAGAAGAGAGGAGCTGGGCATTTATGGTGTGAGGCTCTTTACCTCAGAGGGTGCTTACTTCTCACAAAGACACCTCCTGGCATAGCATTCAGGAAGAGCTTCTTAGTAGAAGGGACATTTTAAGCTGAACATGGAAGAAAGCTGAAGAAGTTGAGGGATCTGGGGTAAGGTTGCTGGGAACAATAGAAGAAAAGAATACGCTGTTGGGCTAATTGGATAAGGAAAATGGCTCAGGGCATCACATAAATATATTCACTCATTCACCCATTCAGTCATTCACCTCCCACAGGCCTGTCTTGAATGCCACGCATGGTCATAACTGGCCTAAAATTGTAACTGCACCATCTGAACACACCCTCTACTCTTCTGACCTGCACACTGCCCAAGTCTCACTCCAAGTGCTCTTTGATGGCTCTTCTCATGTATTGCCCCTCTTCTTTCTCTGGTGAGCTTTGCCTTGGACACTGCCCAGTAACTAACCCTGTCCCCCACCTGCACTCCTCTGCCCTCAACCTCACTGGCCACTTCACTTTCTCCATGACAGAAATAGGACACCATCTGGTATCTGCTCCCACTCATACACGCAAAGGCACGCATACATGTGCACACACACGTGTACATGCACATAGGTACACACACAGCCCTGTGTGCACCCTCCTCTCTTCCCCTTCTGAGCCACAGCTCTCATCTAGAGCCAACTCTCCACCTGCATTTTAGCATCCTCCCTACTCACTTTCTTGGGAACCTTGTATTTCTTTCTTTCTTTTTTTTGGTGCTGAGGATTGAACCCAGGGCCTTGTGCATGCAAGGCAAGCACTCTACCAACTGAGCTATATCCCCAGCCCCTCTTGTATTTCTTATTATCCTTTCTTTCTTTTGGATTTTCTATGCCTAATCCTTTTTTAATACCTTTATTTTATTTATTTATTTTTATGTGGTGCTGAGGATCGAACCCAGGACCTTGTGCATGCTAAGCAAGCGCTCTACTGCTGAGCCTCAACCCCAGCCATCTATGTCTAATCCTCAATCACATCCTTCCTCTTAGCCTATATATATGGTCAAATCACCTTGTTAATCAAACACAAAGTCCAACTCCCTCCACTTCCCATCCCCTCCAGCCACTGCTCTGTTCTCACTCCACGGCCATCTCCTGCAGGGACGCCTGTACTGCCTCTGTGTCCTCTCTCACTCACATTTTCTGAGAGCTTTAGTGAGGCACACTGATGTACGACCCACCGCATGTATTTGAAGTATGTCATTGGATGAGTTTTATCATATGCAAACACCTGGGAAACCATCACCACCATTAAGATAGTGAATAGGTCCTTCACCCCCACAAGTGTGCTTGTGCTCTGTCACATTCTTAATAAAGTTACCAGTGAGCTGCATCTCACCAAACTACCACTTCTGGTAATTGCCTTTTAGGTGTCTCAGAAATATCTCACATTCAATCTGTCTAAAACCAGTCTCATGGGCTTATCCCCCCAACATACTTCTGTTTCAGGAACTCCCAGAAACTGGGGGGTTTTGGTTTTATTTTGTTTTGTTTTTCTGATGATTATCCAGATGTGCTTTACCACTGAGCAACATCCCCAGCCTCTTTTATTTATTTATTTATTTATTTTTTATTTTGAGACAGGATCTCAAATAAGTTCCTTAGGGCCTCACTAAGTTACTGATGCTGGCCTCAAACTTGCCATCCTCCTGCCTCAGCCTCCCCAGTCGTTGGGATTACAGGTGTGCACCGCTGCTCCTGGCCCAGAACGGTTCCTGATACACTTCTGCAATGCCATCTACTTCACCTCCCCAGTTACCCCATCTGCTCTCCATCTCTGCTCCATCCCTACTACCTCAGCCCCATTGCTCACCAGGCACAGAGCAATGGTCTGGTAACATCCAGCTGTGTCATGCTGACACACATACTTCATCTCAAGCTGCAGCCAGAAGAATCTGCTTTGAAAGCAAGTATGATCATGTAATCCCTACTCCCACTTAAAATCTGACAGAGTCTCAGATCTATAGCATGACCTGCAAGGTCTGCAAGATCTGGCTTCTCCTCTCCTCTCCAGCCTCCTCTTTCGGGTATCCTCTCAATCCCCCAGGTCTCACCACACTGGCCTCTTCTTAGTCCCTTTTACTAACTCAGGTCCCTCCATCAAAGGATTTTGCACATGTTGTTCCTTATCCAGAATGTTCTTCCCACATAAGCCTCAGATATTAGCTCAATTATCACTTCCTCAGGGATGCCCCCTCTGGACATCCCTCAATTGGTCAAATTATCTTGTCTCATCTTCACTTAGCATTTTGTGTATCTCATTTTGTACTATGCATCATAGTTATGTATTGATATGCCTTAGAATTCATTCCCCTTACTAAATTCTTAGGGAAAGGACAGAGTCTGTCTTTGCTCACCATAATATTAGTCATACCTATGTGTGAAGTTGGTGCATCTACTGTGGGCCATGTTCTTCAGTACATCTGGTTGCATTTATTTCTCGTAACTGATTTTTCCAGGTGGGTATTTTGCATCTTATAGATGAAGATTATCTAAGCTCACTTCTGACCCAGAGCAATAATTTGGCCATCGATGGCCTGAGACCTCTGAAATCACAAGACAAAACAAACGATTCCTCCTCTAAAATTGGTCTCGTCAGGTCTTTTGGTCACAGCAGTGGAAAAGCTGACTAAAACACAGGGTATTGGGGCTGTTTTCACTGCCCTAGGCACAATAGAACAAGCAAGTTAGAGCACAGCCAGGACGCTATGGGACGGCTAACCCCCCAGCGAAGGGCTGAACTGACTTCTGAGCCTCTTTTTAGTTCACACTTGCTACCCTGAGTCATCTTGGCTTTGAGAAATGCTCGTGCCTGGAACTGCTCTGTTGACCCATGACCCTGGCATCAGGGAGCGTCCAACCCAGGGAGAAGCAAGGGTAGAAACCATGCCGTATCCCTGCGGCCAACTCAAGGATGTTCAGCATCACTACAGGAGGTGGCAGCCTGTCCTAGAGCTGACCTTCTACCAGAGAGCTTTAAAATAATCCATCTGACTTCAGCGTGGTTCTTCAGAAGTGGCCTATGTCAGCCATCATCTTCCTTCTGGGGCACTGTGGAACGTCAGTCAGGTGGTGGGCCCTGGATGAGAGTGCCAGATGCCCATGGGCTCTGGGCAGAATCAGCCAGTATTCAACTGGAACAGAACCAAGAGCCCTTGGGCCCTGGAGCTGCTTGGGCCTGAGCCTTCTTGCCTGTCTCTCTCAGAGGCAGGAGCAGTACATCAGCTGCAGTGGCTTGTGCTAAGGATGAGGTTCCTAGCAAGCCTTCTCTTGGCTGGCCAAGTGACAGAACTGCCATCTGATTGGTGGGATGGTCACTGCCTCCCTGGTCCTCCCTGCACAGGACCCACTAGAGCCACCGTAGTTTCTTTTGCATGCCTAAGGTTGGTGTGTTTGTTCTAGATATAACTGAACAGAACAGTATTTCTCCCATTTTTTATGACTCACCTCAGATCCACTTGGATGTGATGACATTGCCAATTACTGTAACGTGTTTCTAAAAAGTTACTCAGAATTTTGGTAGTCAATTCACTGTGGGCTAGTTCCAAAGAGTTTGCAGATCAACATGGTCCATGGACCATACCTTTGAGTGGCAATGGATTAGAAAAATCACCGTGGGCTAAAATTTGGGGTTTGAGTAGAGAGACCCAAGTTGGGAAAGACCCTATATGCTTCCCTGAATGAACACCTACTGGCTATATAACCTTTGGTAAGGCACTTCTGTTTGATGAGCCTCAGTTCCTGTGTATGGAAAATGGATGCCTACTGTTTCTTCCTGCCCAGTATCTGAATGAACAAAGATAGCCTCTTTCTGTTTAGGTTTGAGTGGGCTGACTTCTTCCCTTGGCTTCAGAATTGAGTATTTAACCTAAGCCTGGCCATTTAGCAAGTTCAATTCCCCTGACCATGTGACTGGCCCAGAGATGGCACTGCCCAAGCTGACCCACTGAGAGTCAAGGCTTAGATCCCTGGCTGGATGTGCTGGAGACAGAATCTCCCTTCCTGCTGGGACTGCTGAGCACAAGGAACAGATTTCTAAAACCAATGCCAATATAGAGAAGCTGAGATCAAAGGTGGAGACACGGTGTTTGGGTGTCTACATGCAGATGAGCGTGGAGCTGGATTGACCAGAGGAGCTTCCAGTTGGGTGCTACACACCTATCTTTTCTTAAGTCAGTTTGAGTTTAATTCTGACACTTGCACCCAAAAGAGTTTTAACACACCCATGATGCAATGAGGTCATACAAGAAAAGGGCTCATCAAGGGGACTGACACAGATTAAAATCCCCATATATGGACACTCTCATTATCCTCCGCATCAAGAATTCACGGAGTGCACATTCCATGCTGTGTACTGGGGGTATGGAAAGAAATCAGATAAAATCTCTGTCCTCAAGAAGTTTCCAATCTATGACGGACAGGAATCAAAGAGACCAAATTCCTGTAATAACCAGGGAAAAGAATCATCGGGGTCAGCAGAGCAGGACAAACCAAGGGCCATGAGAGTGCAGGAAGGGAGAGGCCAGGCCTACCAGGCACATGGAGCTTCTCCCACCCCTCCTTCTCCTGATCACAGACTCATCAGAGTCTGTCAGTTCTCCCCTTTGGCCTCCCTGCTGATACACATCCAGCATGAGTAAAGTCAGAGAATACAACTGAGGTCAAGAGGCAGGGACCAGCCAAAGGGCTTTGGAAAAGCAACTTCATGACTTGGACCTCAGTCTCCCCTTCTGTGCAGTGAGGATGCCGTCTGTGTCTGACCCTCAAAGTTCTCCTAAGGATTCTTCTGCACAGTAATGAGCCAACATGATTTAGAAGTGCCAAGTGCTGGGCATTTACCCAGGCCTTTTTGCTGGCATTTTACTGATTTTCCCAAGGTCACATCAAAAAGAAAAGACTTTGTCAAAAAATCGGATGTCCACTTACCAGTTGCATGACACTCTTGCCCCTGGATCAGCCTCCCTGAGTTCTTACTTCCCCACTTATAAAGTGGGGATCATAATAATACCTACTAGCCCTATGTAGCTGTAAGAGAGGTGATAATGTAGATAAAGTACATAGCACATAGTAAGTGCTTTAAAAGTAGGCTTGATTATTGCTGACTAGTGCTCTGAAATAGTCTCTTGGTCTGTCCAGTACATAGAACGCCTCACTGGCTTTACCCTTTGAAGGTTTCCTAAACAAGGTATGTCTTGGAGATGTTAAAATGCCTGCCAGAGATGCTCCATCCTCTTGGTATCCTTACTTTCCCTCACCCACCTCCCTGCACAGATCCTAGCAGTTGACAAATCTTGTCCATTCAAACCCTGCAACAGGCTTTCACCAAGTTACACCTCCTGTCCATCTTCCCCACCCCGTGGTAAAACCTCCACCCCACATCCCCGCTATCCCATCTCATTACCTCTCCCTTAAGCAAATTCTGGTAGGAGATTTCCATTGCCAAAAAATAAATGACAAATTTCTAGTTGGGACTGCTGGGCTCCCAGGAACCCTTCTCAACTTTCCTTTTTCTAACAAGTGCTATTGGTGCCCTACCCAACACCCCTTAGTTCTTCCCCAAAGTCTCCTACAACTTGGGTGCACTCCGATGGTTTCCTGGCTCAAGTGCTCACACCTCTCTGTACCAAGACTTTCTCTGGCTGAAGGAGCTGGCTTGCCCATCTGGGCAGGGTTGGATAGCCAGGGAGTTAGTGCCCCTGAGAGAATCCTCAACCACTGCAGAACCTACAAGAGTCAGTGGGTAGGTACTCCAACTTGATTGCCTCTCTGGAACACAATTCTGAAATGTGTTCCATATTGTGTCTAAGGGGGTCCCCAGTGGGCTGAGCTCCAGTTGCCCAGGGGACAACTCCTTCCCTGTGCTTCCTGGGAACATTCTCTCAAAGGAAGTATTTGTACCTAAATCCTTGATTCGGCATCTGCTTCACATGTTACCTAAATTAGAACACTTTTAAAGCTCAATTCCCGTCTCACCATTTTATGCACACTTAACGACGGCCATCTTAAAACTACATGCCCCATACTTTCATCCTTCGTCTTTGTTCTTTCTGTGTCTTTCACCTAAAATACTTTTCTACTTCACATCTCTCATCTCCTATTTTCCAAGAATCAGCCCCAACCCCATGATACGTACAAAGAGTTATTGCTCAACTCTGAGCTCCCGCAGCAGTTGATCATCTCCCTTTGATATATAACCTTTGTCCCCCAGGTCCCCTGACCTAGTGGAGGGTATTGATGTCACATACCCTCTCCACTTTTGTTCAACTGATTCCTCCTGTGGCCACAAGTAGACCTTATCATTGCCCAGAGATGCTCCAAATCTGGGATCTTTAACTCCAGTGTCCCCTGGATGACCGGAGCTACTTTTCTGTGGGCTTCTGCCTTTAGGGGCAACATGAGGTTATCAAGGTTTCCAATCTCTTCTTCCCTATCTGTCAGTCCCTACAAGTCAGAACTACCCTATCAACCCCATACAGGTGAATCTTCCCCCAAACTCAGCAGTCCCTTGGCCCCTTCCGTAGCTCCATCTGAGTAAAAACCCAGGGCTTGGTCAGTTCACTCCTCAGTCTCTGCCAGTGGCCTCAGAAGACATGCAGAGTAGTTAAAGGCATTCCAAGGGTTACGGGGTTTGGAATCCTGGCTCCATTACTATCCACTGTATGACCCTGGAAAATTACATAAGTTTTTGGCCTGCAGGCTCCTGCAAAAGAGAAAAATAATAAGGGATAGTTCTCAAGTTGAGGGTTCAATTTTTTTTCTTTTCTTTTTTTTTTGTTTTGTTTTGGGGATGAAACCCAGGTCCTTCCTTGTGCATGCAAGGCAAACACTCTACCAACTGAGCTATATCCCCAGCCTGAGGGTCCAATTTTTAAATCCCAAAGACCTCTCAGTAACTGGTTCTGTGGATATTGATTTTATTATTGTGTGTCTACTTCACTGGGTTGGTGAGGAGAATTTTCATTGAAGAATTGCACATAAGGCACTTAGAACTATGCTAGCACGGGGTGTGCGCTCCATAAATGTTAGCTGCTCTAGTTATTACCATGCTAGTTCCTTAGGGCTGCCATAACAAATTGCCACAAACTGGGTGGCCTAAAACACAGAAAAGTATTTTCTCACAGTTCTGAAGGTCATAAATTTGGAACCAAGATCCTGGTAGAGTTGGTTGCTTCCTTTCAGCTTCTCTCCTAGCTTCTGGGGGCTGCTAGCAATCCTCAGTTCCTTGGCCTTTAGCTGCATAACTCCAAACTCTGCCTCTATATGTGTATTACCTTCCCCTCTGTGTCTCCATGTTCGGTCTCCCTCTCATCTCAAGTTCCTTCACTTAATTATATCCTCAAAGACCCTTTCTCAAATAAGGTCACATTCACAGTTAGGTCTTGGACAGGTCATTTTGGGGCCACCGTTTAACCCACTAAAGCTTTCATTACAAAGAATTTCAGTGGAAAGGTTAAGGATGGAAGGCAGGTTTCTGAGGATTGAGAGACAAAGGGGAGATAAAGGAATGCAGATAATTAGTGGGGAAAAATGCAGATGGAAAGGGAGTTGGAGGGAGGCTCAGAGCAGAAGAGGGATTGTGGTTCCTGTTTTAAAACATGGTAGACTCTTGAGTCTCTTTGCCAGGGTGGGGGAGATGATAGGAACAAGGGAGATCTTAAAGATCTTGAAGATTTACAGGAAATGGAGTGAGGAGCTGGCTCTAGAGCAAAGTCGCCATCAATAAATCAGAGCTGCTGCATGACTCAGTAAATCCCAGGATGGGCCAGCTATAGACCCGACAGCAGGCCATGGAACAAGTCAAAACAGACATATGGCTGGAGGAGAGAAGCATGAGCCAAGGAAGCACCAAAGACAAGAGAAAACATAACCAACCAGGCCTCTGGTGGAAGAGTCTGAAACTTAAAAGGGCTGACTCAGAGATCATTCATGTGCAGCTTATAAAGCACTGTCAGTTTCTCATCTGAAGCAATAAATATTGCTAGAGGGCAGGCGGAATTACAATGCCCCTTGGATGGAGAAAGAAACAGAGAGGCAGAAATGTGTTGGGGTTACTGAAGGACACACAGGTAGCTGGGTTGTTTCTCAGAGTTCCCAGCTGAAGAGTTAGGGAACCCAGGAAGGTCCTCTGTCTGTTAGCAAGAAAGGACCATCATTGAGGACCCCACTCCGAATTGGGCTGTTGTCGCCCTTTTCATTCCCTATCTGGAATTCTATGAGAGGGATCCTCCCTGGTAGGCCACCCCTCTTGGAACTTCCTCAAGAGACTTTCCAGAGCACCCACTGCTCCTCCAGCCCTTCCCAGTGGGTGCCATCTTGCTGTTCTTCCACAACTAAACCTTCTTTCAAGTGAGTGCCAGTGGTCCTTGGCTCCAATCTGCACATCCAGTCTATGGCTTCCAAACCTAATCTTCAGTCCATTTGTTCTCCCCCCAGCTCCAGATTCACAGGCTCAGCCACCTGCTGCACTGTCCATCTGGATGTCCCGTGGCACTTTGAATCCAACAGATCCAAACCCAATTCATTTAGTTGCCCGCCCCCCCATTTGCTCCTCCTGCTGTGTGCCCTACTTGCTCACTGGCACGACCAGCCATAGACCCGCCACTGCCTCTCCCCTAGCATCCTGTCAATGTCAGTCGCCAAGAACTGTCTGTCCTTCTCTCTTATAAATACCTCATGACCCTCCCTCTTTCTCTTCTTCCCCAGGCCTTGTTACTGTATCTTACCCTGCTACAGGCTCCCACCAGCTCTTCCTGCCTGCTGGCCCCTTGTCTGTCCTCCAAACTTCATGATCTTCCTCAATCACAAAGGTGATCCCTTTCTCACCTCTTTAAAGATCTCAGGTGGCTTCCCCACCTCTGATGGATAAAGCAAAACTGGCATTGAAGGCCTTGTATGAACCAGCCCCTGCCTTATATTGAATTATTTACTTGTAGCCCTAAGCCTTATAACAACCCCATTTCCATCCCACCCTCCAGTCACACCCTAATATTTGCAATTTCCCAAGTGTTCCCCACCACGGTCTAGGTTGTTCCTTCTCCTTCCCACAACTGCCTGCCTAAAGCCAGCTCAGGTTTCTGTTCCTGCTAGAAGTGCTCCCCTAGGGTTAACCCTTTCACATGGGCTTTTCGCTCTCCTTTGACACACTGCTCACACTATATGATGATTATTTACCTTCCTATCTACCCACTAGACCGTGCAGAAGGCTAGACTGTCTGGGTTCCAGGGTGGATTCCAGGAGCTGACACATGCTCTGTCCCCAGTTAATGTGCGCTGGACCGTGCTGAATTGTCACAGTGTACACCATTCTGCCACAGTTTGCAGTTTACTTATTGGTCACTCCCTTACTGTTTCCACTCTTCTTCACAACACATAGTTGGCTCAACATATCTTTGTACAAATAAGTTTATTTTTAACCTTTGAATTATTTACTTGGAATATATTTCCCAAATATATTTGGTCAAAGGTTATACATAAGTTTATGGCTCTTACTAGGCATTGTTAAATAGTTCTCTAGAACGGCCATCTTGATTCACCTTACTGCTCCATGTTTGCATGGTTCCCTGCCACACTGTCAGCATTGAGTTTTACTGTTTTCATTTATATTTGCTATTTTAATGGGTATGCAAGCCTCCTTCAGGGAGGCTTCTCTGGTCCTAGAGAGGTATTTATGGTAGAGGATAATAAGTGCATAGCAGAGGGAACTTCAAGAGGCCAGGTTTGGTGGCGGTGGGAATCTAATACAGGCTGTGAGGCTCAAGGAAAACTTCCTAAGGAGAAGATACCTAACTCAGAACCATCAAGTTGATATTTTCATCCTTAACCTGCCTTGGATTTCCCAGGCTTACTTTTCTGCCTACTGGCTAGTCTTTGTTCAACTCCTGCTGTGATGTTCCTAAGTCCCCGATGGTGAACCACAATAACTCAACGGGAATTGATATTTTTCTATCTCACACGGAGGACATTGAAACTCACAGGGATCATGCAGTCAGGGACAGGGGTGGAACTTTTACCCAGCTCCATGTGATTGTCCCTGGGGCCAGTGCTCTCCTGACTATCTCCCTGCTGTTGAGAAGGGATAGGGAGAAAGAAGACACTTCCTGAGAATGACTGTGTGATAGGAAGGCACTTTTCACCTCTTACCTCATTCACAACAACCCTGGAAGGTAAGTATTACCATCCCAGTCTACAAAGGAAGAAGGTGTAGCCCAAGGACAGACACAGTGAGGCAAGACCCATGACACCCAGAATGTCCAGCAACAAAGACTCTCATTCCTATTAGAGGGCTTCCTACCCCACCTCCTTGCTGCACTCTTCTCAGAGTGAACACAAGAGTTCAGCAATGTCAGGGGTTAATTCACATGTCCAGGTCCTAACCCCTTATATCTCAGAATGTGCCCTTATTTGGAGACAGGGTCTTTAAAGAGGTGATCAAGTTAAAATGAGATCATTAGGGGTGAGCCCTGATTCAATATGACTAGTGTCCTTATAAAAAAGAAAAAAAAAAAAAAAGGAAGAAAGAAATTTGGATTTGGATACAGAGAGAGACATGCATAGAGGAAAGAAGATGTGAAGACTCACAAGAAGAAACAAGACCAAGAACCCCCAGGCTAGCAGAAGCTAGGAGAGAGGCCTGGACAGATCCTTCCCCAACAGCTCTCATAAGGAATCAACCCTGCCAACACCATTGATCTCACACTCACAGCCTCCAGAACTGTGAGAACAGCAATTTCTGTTTAAGCCTGTGGTATTTTGTTGCAGCAACCCCAGGAAATTAAAGAGAAAACTGTCACTCACTCCCAAAACAGGGGCTCCTGAAGATCATTTTTTTTGAACAGATGATTTTTGTGATTTCAAACTGTTAAATGATTCCATCTTTTTTTTAATTGAAGAAAGTTGGGAAAAGACTAAAAAGTATAAAGAAGAAAATTTAAAAAGTATGCCCTCTCATTTCACTGTTGGCATTTTGGTGAATTTATTTGCAGCTTCATTTGCTTGTTTTCCCCCTATGCAATTGCTAGAATCTTCCTCACAGGGCTGCTGTGAGGCTTGAATGAGAGCCCAGTTAAGGTTCCTAGTTCACAGTCCAGCACCCAGTTCAGCGCTGTTCACTGTAGATTTATGCATATTTATATAGACATTGTATAAAATGAGAGTCATGCTGTTTTATAACTTCCTCTTTTCACCTACCAGCTTGAGTGTTTCCCCATATATTTAATATTTTCAACAGCATGATAGTTAATACCTACATAGCCTTCCTTCTGCAAATGTGGCATAATCTAATTACCCAATTCCCTTTCATCAAACATTTATGCAATTGCCAATTTCCCCCTGTTATAAATAAGTCTGGGATAAATCATCTTTGAATTTAGGATACACCCCAGAAATAGCATCGCTAAATCAAAGCATAATTCACATAAAGGCTTTTGTACAGATTGTGAAACAGTCCTGCCGAGAGGCTACACTATTCACCCCACAGCAGCGAGGTCAGCGCTCACTTCCCTGCACCTTACCAACATCTGGCGTTTTCCCTATTATTGTTTTGACCAATTCTTTAGAGAGGAAAAACCAGAATCTCCTTTTCATTTGTACTTTGGGACTTCTAATGTTTTCATAAGGTTTTTGTATTTCTTCAGTGAACTACGTTAATCATCCTTTGCCCGTTTTTGTCCACTGGTCAGTTCCTCTTATTGTTAGGGATTTAGCTGGACTTGAAAGGGCTGCTGCAGATGAGAGCCCACGGGGCAGTTTCCTCCCCACCCTTCTGACCCTCCTCCTCCCACTTTCCCATCCTCCAGAGCTTTCCTTTGCTCTCCAGGGAACCTTTGTCATTCAAACTGGCCCCTGCTTCCCAGGGCCCTGGGAAAGACTTCTCTCACCGCCCTCTCCACCTTTTGCTACATTCCCTCCTGAGACACACATTCTTGAGTCTCTCCCCACCTCTCCCCACGCCCTGCACATCCTCCCTCGAAATTCTTCACCGAGGCCCAAAGCCACAGACCCAGACGGACCTAGCCCTGGAGTTGGAATCCCTTCCCGCCCTGTCCTGGCCTGAAAGGGGGAGGGAGCATGGAGATGGAGAGAGTTCAGAGGAGCAGCTGTCAGGGGAAGGCCTGGGAGAGAAAGGCTAATCTGTGATTTAAGAACCTGTTTCTGATGTCTTTTGATGTTTGATGTCCTTCTAGAAAGGAGATCTAATCCCAGGTCAGCCACCTGCAGGCTGTCACCTTGCAGTGAGGGGGAAATACTTTATATATAAAGTATCTCACACAAAAAGTGAGGTGCACAGGTAGCCACAAAGCCCCAAGGATCAGGCCTGGCTTCTCCAGGAGAGATGGGCCTTGGAAAGGCCAGGCTTGCACTAGTGGCTGCCTAGTGGGTGGCAGGCAGAGGAATAGCTTGGGCAAAGCTGGGAGGTCAGAGGTCCTGGCATAGTGCAGCTGGGGATGGTCATAAGAAAGAAGGGTCTAAGGGCACAAAAGGTATGGGGTCAGTGCCTGGTACTGAAAGGGAAGTTCGGCATCAGTTTAGGCAGTGGACAGGACTACACTCTGGACGCCTTGTTTCAATTTCTGTCTCCAACTTCACTCAATCACCCACTGAAGACATTTGCAGGAAGGTCCATCCTGTACAGTTTGCTGGCCTCGTCCTGAATTTTGTGGAGAGGCAAGCCTGGACCAGAGCTATCAGAGCAGAGGGCACCCCAAAGAAAAGAGTAATGAAAACTGGAGTCATGACGCTTCCCAGAAGCAGCCTTTGAGCTGGGCCTCGGGGTGCGAGCTTATCAGATGATGGCGGTTGGGGAAAGCAGCATTGCTGCCAAGGGTCGCCCGAACCCAGTGGAAAGTAGAGTTTGGCTCCTTCGAAGGTGAACGAGCAATCCAGGAGGCTAGTGTGCAGGGGAAGGAGCTGGATGAAGCCTGCGCGGGGCGCCAGGACGCGGACCCCAAAACCAAAGCTGGGCGAAGCGCACACCAGGGCGGTTTCTCAGAGACCGGTGCAGGCCTCGGCAGCCCCCAGCCGGGGCGGGTGGGGAGGGGACGGGGAAGGGGACCAGGGCCCCGCGCCCCCAGCCCCCGCCCGCCCTGCCCCGCCCCCGCAGCCGGCTGCACGTAGCGCTCGTAGGCTCTGCGCGCCGGGGCAGGTAACAAAGCGGCCAGTGTGGGCCGGGCGCCGGGGCGGGTCCTGCCCGCAACCTGCCGGGTGAGGGCCGGGGGCCCGAGGGGGAGGCGAACAGGGGGGCGGGGCGGGGGTTGCCAGGCAAGACCTGCCGCGCCCGGCCCCTATCCTCCACCCCAGCAAGGCGCCAAAGTCCCTGTCTTAGAGACGCGATGGCCGAGTCCCAACTCAGAAAGGACCCGGCCCCGGATCGCTTCGGGAGTAGCGAAATGCGCAGCTCTGAGTTACGAGGGGCGAAGGAGGGCTGTGCCCCTACCTATCCCGTCGGCACCCCCTACTCCCGGAGTGAGGGCGGGGACAGTGCCCCAGGCCTCTGAGTGGAATTCGATCTATGTGAACATTCAGTTGCACGGGTCTGGGCTCCGGAATGTCTTATCTAGGAGTCTACCTGGATGGACTGGTTCCGAGCTAGCAGCCGTTTAAAAGTGTTTCTTATCAAAGGAAGCGGGAAGGGAGGCCATGATGAGGTTGGGGGCAACCAAAGCCTTCTTAAGCCCCACCATAGTGACGCCACCACCTGTCCCCAAGCTCTCAGGATGCATTCTTAGCTGTTTACAATCCCTCAAACACACGATATCCATCCACCTGTGCAGGTGTCTGCATAAACCCACAGGCTGTGTCCACTCCTGACCTCACGCACGTGGGTCGGCTGGTGCTCCCTGCCGGCTACCCAAGAGATCCTGACTGTCAAGGAGTGCTGGAGAGTGAACTCTAGAATGGTCCTTTGAGACCATTCATCCCCTTTCTTCTCCCAACCCCACTCCTTGGGCCTGGGCCCTTTGTCCTCTGCCCAGGGCAAGCCTGGAGCAGATGGAGGAGGAGAACAAAGGCACTTTGGGAGGGAACATCCTTTGATTGGGAGCGGTTGCCCTCCCTCAGGGCCCCCCAGCCCAGCCCATTGCAGAGGGAACTCCCATCCCCCACCAAAACTGCCAAACGCAGCTGAGGACCACCCAGGGTAGGTTTGTAGTCCACCGGAGAACATGGAGCTGAGAGGCAGCTTCCAGCCCCAGCTGGAGCAGGGCGGAGTGGAGAAGACCTAGGAGTCTGTAGCTGCCTCTATGTCCTCATCAGTGCAATGGAGTACCTAGCAGGCTGATGGCTGTGATATGCCCCCTCCCCAATTTCGATCCTTTTGGACTACTTTGGAGCTTATCAGCAGATTTGAGAAGGGGGCAGTGCCCATACTCTGTCCCCTACAGAGTGTATCCTTACAGCCTAGCCTAGAGCCCCCATTTCTGGAAAGGGAGCCTTGAGAGCTGCACAGAGAAGCTCTGAGGTGACATGTAACCTGGAACAGTCTCTAGGTCAGTTAGAAAGAATTGAGAATAGGTGCTGGGGGTGCCCAAGCCACTGAGTAAGTCACACACAGATGCAGTCAGAGGCTGCAGCCCTAGGAGCTCAGGGCTCAAGACCAGTGTTCAGAGAGGGAGGGAAGCTCCCCCCACACACACACAGGGTTGAGAAAGAACAAGAATAGATGTATAAGAGGATGAGTGAACAAATGTGCATGGCCAATAATTTATTTGGATAGGAAACCCCTCTGCATGCTCAGGCTGGGACCTGTTGCAGATTATCACTGCTTGAACCCTGGTAAAATCAGGCTGCAGCTCCCTAGGAGCCAAGGAATCCTCAGATTCAGCGCCAAGCCCAAGGCCACAACCACAGGTGTCCAAACTCTGCTTGCTGAGCATCTAGTTAGGGTGTTGATGTGTCCATCTCCCCACCAGGTTGAGAACTCTTCATAGGTGTCTTCTGCGCCAGGCTCATATTCCTTCCCAGGTCCTCTATCCCATAGTCCCTACAGTATAGGGCCAACTGTGCAAAAGCACAAAAGCCTGGATTGAAGTCAGACCTGGCCACCTTCTGGCTATGTGTCTTTGGATTGTCATTTCTCTCTCTCTCTGAGACTTAGTTTCTTATCTGTAAAACAGACAGAAATACCTTCTCTTTACAGAATTGGGGTCACAGGCAGCACTGCCCCTTCTTCTCAGAACCCTCCCAGCACCCAGGGTTCTTTGTTCATCCTGTGCCGCAGTCTGGCTGGGCACAATCAGGAGCCACTTGTCAAAAGAAACTAACTTTATTTTTAGAACCACACACGCCAAACAAAACAGCCTCTCAGGAAAAACCCTCAGAGCCTCAACTGCCACCACCGGCTTTCCACAAGCCTCTCTCTCCCACATAAGCTTCTTTCCACCTCCCACAATCCTCCTGCTCTTGAGGCCGATTGGCTGGGTCACGTGGGCGGAGCCAAAAAAGTCCCCCAATGAGCAGCTCCATGGTCTGAAAGGGCAGGGAAACAGTCCAATGAGCATCACCGCAGAGGAGCCAATCAGCTAGATGTTGCTGGGGCCGAGGAGCCAATCAGCTAGATGTTGCTGGGGCCGCTGTGAGCCAATCATCAGCCGCCAGCTGGAAGTTTGCTGGCAGCTGGAAGTTTGCTGGGGCCCCTTCGGCTGTGGCTCTCAACATCTCCCCCTCTGTTTAAACAACAAGCATGTGGCTTAGGGACCGTGCCTGTTAGGCAGTCCAATTCAACATATGGTCCTTACCCGTCATCGGATGAACTGACCTCTAGGCGTCAGCCTCCTGTCTTAGGTTGGTACCACTGCAATTGGATCATACCCGTCACTGACTACCGGTCCAGCATACAGCTATACTTGTGGATAGGCCTTTGCACCAGTGGGGGGGTGAGGTTCTTTGCCTCACCTCTGTTGGCCCCCAAATTTTAGACCATCACTAGTAGAGGAGGATGCAAAATGCCATGACATTAAGCCAATTGAGGGCTCCTTTGAAAAATTGTACCACCGGTGACATCATCAGCAAAAATACCCCAACACTACCACAAGTCGCTGCACCAACAGATAGTTCACAATGCATACAGGTGAGCTCACAATGTGTCCAGGCAAGTTCTGCAAGCAGTTCAGTGATGGCTATTGTAGAAGCTGTAGATTGGTTTTATCTTTGACTCCACCGCAGAGGAGCCACAGCCGAAGGGGCCCCAGCAAACTTCCAGCTGCCAATCCTGTACACACACTTCCCTACTTCTCCCTTCATATCTGCCCTATATCTGCACTAGTAGCTCCCCAAGAGCAGGGGCTGGTCTTCCTCATATCTCAATGCCCACTATTGCCGAGCATTGTCCAATACATGGTCAAGCTTGTGGTGGTAGAAGTCAATATTTGTTGGATGGTAAATGATCAGTGAAAACATTTTGTTAATCAGAGAGGGCTGTGCATAGATGAGGGCTTTGGTCATTATGCCAATATTTTAAATCACAGTGGGGGGAAAAAGTGGTGGGGACTGGGGATGCAGCTCAGTGGTAGAGCAGTTGCCTAGCACACATGAGGCCCTGGGTGCCACTGCCAGCACCACACACACACACACACACACACACACACAAAATCACAGAGGTTTAGGACTTGAACATTATCTTAGAGGCTCACTGAAGATAAGGAAAGTGAGGTCCAGATGTAAACAAAAGGCCAGAGATCACACATGCAGACTATCCTGCTTGAACCTCAACAGAAGTCTCCTAATTCCCAGGGGAGAAGGGGCTCCTCATACTGCTTCCCCAGGTCATTCTTATCAGACCCTCCCTCCTTCCCTACATGGCCCCAGTCAGTGCAGGTCAGCATGGGATCCCTGTCTTCCAAGAACCATGAATGCACAGGGGGTTCCCGAGGGCCGAAGACAGGGTGGTACCCTAGAGAGGCACTCTGAGCGTGCACAGCCTGGAAGATGTGAAGTGTACAGGTAATGGCAGCAGTGCACGCAGGGCAGAGCCACAGACTTCACTGTGGATTTCCCAGCAGAGCTGAGGGAGTGGAATCAGTATGGAGTTTAGAGCCAGACTAACCGAGCCTTTAATTCTGACTCTGACACGTATTAGCCAGTTGTTACGCAAGTTAGTTACCTCATCTGTGAGCCTCAGTTTCCTTACCTATAATCTAGGAATACTAATCCCCACCTGACAGACTAGTCGAGATGATTCAATGAGAACCTAAGCAAAATTTCCTGGATTCAGAGTAGAAGGACCATACTTGTGCCCCCCACCCCCAGTCTCTGTGTCTCTCTGCCTTGGTATTTCCCTGTCTCTCCTCCCACTCCAATTCTAGGTTCCCCTCTATTCCCAAGACAAATTGAGGGGGAAAAAATCCTGATCTGCTGTCCTTCCTTCACAGTCTGGAGGCTGTTGTAAGTGGGTAGTGGTATGGGGTAGTGAGATCTTGGGGTAGTAAGGAACCTGTGAGTATTAACCTGAAATGGCAAAAGATGGGATTAAGTTAAAGTTCTTGAGGAGGGGAGCTTTTCCTGGATTGTCCACATAGGCAGTAAATGCCATCACAAGTATCCTTATGAGAGAGATGAGAGGGACAGATAGAGAATATAAAACAAGCATATGCAGAGAAGGAGATGTTAAGATAGAGCAAGAGATTAGAGTGATGTGGCCACAAGCCAAGAAACATATGCAGTCACCAGAAACTGGAAAAGGCCAACAACAGATTCTTCCCCAGAGTCTTGGAAGGGAATGTAACTCTGCTAACACTTGTATTCAGACTTCTGGCTTCTGGGACAGTGAAAGAATACATATTTGCTGTTTTAAGCCTCCAAGTTTGTGATTACTTATTACAGCAGCTATAGGACACTAATACAGGCCTGTTGGTTCTGGCTCCAGTTGGCCATTCCTTTGTCTCTATACCACTCATCTCCTAGCCAATCCTGGACCTAGGCTACACTAAGCCCTGAGGCCTGATCATGTTGAGGTCAGATGCCCATGTAGGGATAAAGGAAATTTTCCCCTTATCTTTGGAAGGTTTGCTGTAATAAACTTACAGAGTAAATAGGAGAAAAAGCATACATATTTATTAACATGCAAAAGTGCAAAAGTCACAGCATGGAAGGAACCACAGGAGTGTGATTCCTACTAACTCAACATGATTCAAAAACTTACATAAAAAGTCCCCTTTTCCTATAAGGGAGGAGAGGATAGGGAGTGGAGCCAGTTTTTAGGGGAATAGTAAATAGTTTAGGGGGATTTAATGGACTTGGAGAACACACAGTTGCCTAGAACAAAGTTTGCTGGGCCTGAAGAACAGACAATGAATTGTAAGTGATTCTCTTTGGGAACAAAATAGATGACACTTGTGTGTGACCAAAGTCTGTCCCAGAGTGTTGACAGACTTCAATATATATTCCTGCGATATGAGGTTAGCCTTCTCCTGTTAATGCAGACTGAAGGCCATTGTGTTCCTCTTTTGATGGATCCGTCAGATAGCCAATCAAACTTGCAGAAAGCCTCTCCTGGTGCTGGAAGCGGGAGAAACAGGGAAAGGTAAAAGGGACCTTGATTCAGAGGTAGGTTCTAAGGCCTCTCAGCATGCCAAAGCCCTGGTCTTTGGGGTATTGTTTTCTGAACCCATTTCTGCTTCCCACAGGCTAGTCTGAATCATAGTTACCACCTGTTCCTGGGCCCTGCCTACCTTCGCCAGACTGCAGATACAGTTTCTCTGCCCCATGGACTCCACTGGGAATGGGAACAGGGCATGTCTACTGGGGCCAAGTACCGGTGACCTGGGTGAAAACACAGGAAAATTAGGAGGCCTAAATTTTGCCTCTGCATTAACTCATTACATTAACTCAGCCAAGTCACTTAGCCTCTCTGGTTCAAGTCATCTCACCTGCCAAATACTCAGATTGGAGTGCATAATTTTCCTGGGCCCTTTTGATTCTGACTACAAGTCATCAGGGGAAGGGGTGGGAGGGTTTAGGAGGCAGGAGAGAAACAATCAATGCCAAGGAACAAATATGTTCATTCCTATGAATGAATGGGGTTTGAATTTCTATCACAGATTCGACTAGAAGTAGTTGCAGGTAACAGTATGTGTGAGGCCCTGGGTTCGATCCTTAACACCACATATAAATAAATAAAATAAAGGTATTGTGTCCACCTACAAGTAATATATATATATATATATATATATATATATATATATATATATATATATATATATATATATATATATATTTTTTTTTTTTTTTTAAGAAGCCTCAGAATGCTAGCTAGTCCTTCTACTATGTGAGGACACAGCAAAAAGGTGCTATCTGTGACCCAGAAAGTGGGTCCCAATAGATACTGCATCTACCAGTGCCTTAACCTTGGACTTCCCAGCTTCCAGAACTATGAGAAATAAATAAATTTCTGTTGTTTATGTCACTTAGTTGTAGCAGCCTAAACAGACGAAGACATACTCTATGGGCAAAACTAATTGGACAAAGAGGGACCTGACTCATGATCTGCCTGACCACCAATGACATGGAGGAAAAAGATGAACTGGGTCAAACCTGATTTTCACCCTTGGCAACTTGAATTGGGAAAACATGGTAGGAAAACAGAGGTAAAGATGTCGTGATACAGAGAGATCTGAGCCTGTGCAAGCCAGTGGCTGAGTAAAGAAACTAAAGTGAGATAGCTGCCAAGGGAAGGAGGTGAAGCAAATTTGGATGGTAGTCAGGGAGTTGTGTTGATGTTGGGCTGTGAAAGTCAGTCCAGGTGCACTAGCTGCTGGCAGTCCTAAAGCTTCCTGAGCATTGGAAAAGAAAGGCCACAGACTTAACATCTGGTCAGAACTTTGTTTTTAAAAGTGCCTTGGCAGGAAAGAAGAATAATACTCACCAACCAGGAGTTATGGACTATGTCATTAATTTTTTAATGTGTCAAAAATAGACTTCTAATAACTAGTAATAAATGAGACTCAGTGAGTTTAGCAAGGTCACAATAAATAAAGTCAATATCTTAAATTCAATGATATTTCTATATACTAAGATAAACAACTGGAAAAAAATTAATAAGCACTTTTTATTTCATATATATATGAAATTTTGGTACTGAAGATGAAGCACTTTACCACTGAGTTGCTTCCCCAGTCCTTTTTATATTCTATTTGGTGACAGGGTCTTGCTCAGTTGCTAAGGCTGGCCTCAAACTTGCAGTGCCCCTGCCTCAGCCTCCCACGTTGCTAGGATTACAGTATACCACTGCACCCGGCTTTAAAAAATCACATAAAAACATTAAAATATTTAATGGTACATTTAACAAAATATATTGGAGATGTCTGTATTAGTTATCTTTTGCTATATCATC
Organism: Marmota flaviventris; assembly: GCF_047511675.1. Lineage (NCBI taxonomy): Eukaryota > Metazoa > Chordata > Mammalia > Rodentia > Sciuridae > Marmota > Marmota flaviventris. The sequence goes on along the minus strand of NC_092507.1, from coordinate 32,732,738 downwards.
AGTTATCCCAAATTTAGTGGTTTAAAACAAGCATGTATTACCTCAGTTTCCATAGACCAGACATTCAGGAGCAGCTTGATGGGTGGTTCTGGCTCAGAGGCTCTCATGAGGTTATGATCCCCATGTTAGCCACAGCGCCAGGCATCACATCAGCCATGGACTCTCCATAAGTTTGCCTGCCACACAGCTACCGATTCTCCCAGATAGGCTGCTGCCAAATATTCTAAACTACTGTCAGTCCTCCATATCTATTTGTTCTACATCCATGGAGTCAACCACTCACAGATCGAAAATATTCAGAAAATAAATTGCACTTCTACTGAGCATGTACAGACTTTTTTCTTGTCATTATTTCTAAACAATATAGCATAATATACTCACTCAGCATTTACATGGTTTTAGGTATTAGAAGTAAATCTAGAGATGACTTTAACTATATGGGAAGCTGCTCATGGGCTATATACAAATACTATATAACACCATTTTAAATAAGGGACTTGAGCATCTGTGGATCAGGCTGTCCAAGGGGATCCAGTGGATACAGAAAGACCACTGTAACCCAAGGTATTTTCCCACAAAAAACAAAAACAAGAATTATCTGAGCACAGCATCCCAGTTTTGCTGAGGTTGAGAAACCCTGGGCCAAGCAAAGACTTAGACTTAGGACACAAAAGTCACCATACATTTTTTTTTTTAAAGTTGATAAATTAGACTTCATCAAAATGAAAGACTTAGTCTGGCACAATGGTGCACACCTATAATCCCAGTGGCTTGAGAGACTGAGACTGGAGGATTGCAAGTTAAAGGTCAGGGCTGAGGATGTGGCTCAGTGGTTAAGCGCCTTTGGTTTAATCCCCAGTACTAAAAAAAGAAAGAAAGAAATTCTGTTCTTTGAAAGACATCATTTTTTAAAAAGACAAAAAGGTAAGCCAAAGATGGGTGAAACATTTGTAAAATACATATCATTATATATTATATATTATAAAATCCAGAATATATAAAGATTTCTTACAACTCAATAATGAGAAAACAACCAATTTTTTAAATAAGTAAAATATTAGGACAGATACTTCACCAAAAAATACAAATATGAATGGCCAATGAGTACATAAAAAGATTGTGTTTGTGTGTGCGCATGTGTGTGCACGCACACGCACATACACACACACACACACACACACACACGGAGATTGAACCCAGGGGCATTCTACCACTGAGCTACTTCCCCACTGTCCCACCACCCCACTATGTTTTAAATTTTGAGACAGGGTCTTGCTAAATTGCCCAGACTGGCCTGGAACTTGTGATCCTCCTGCCTCAGTGTCCTGCGTTGTTGGATTTACAGGCATGCACCACCACACCTAGCCATAAAAAGATTCTTAACATCATTAGTCATTAGAGAATGCAAACTTGAAACACAATAAATACCAATATACATTCACTAGAATGGCCATAAATAAAAAAGTTCAGCTAGGAATAGAAAGCATACTTAAGCACTTTAAAGCAGAAAATTCTTTAAAATTTAAAGTTCTAAGACTATTCATTTGAAAAAGTTTACTGTATTAGTCCAATAAAATATTTAGGATCTATTTAGGGGTTATAGCATTTGTTCACCATGAAGATTACCTATTAGAGATCTATAGAGGTGGTCAGAGAATTTGTGTAGGAAATAAAATCAATGAAGAGTCTTTTTGTCAGTTGGGATGTTTGATGTTTAGAACCCGAGACAGTAGGTCACAGACACACTACACATCTGCTGATTAGGGAGGGACTGAACTCCTCAACATTAGGGCCCCCTCCATCTAGACCTCACGAGGCCCATTGTTGGGAGGCTCTTCATAATACCTCTGGGATTTCACTCTGTGCCCCATGCAGATTCTTACATTAATGCCCCTCTGACTGAGTCAGCGTGAGTGGCTGGCCCTTTGTTTCTTGCCACTACAAGCTTTTCACTAGAAAAGGGTCAAAGTTCTGGTTCATGACTAAGAGGTTAAGACTAGATTTAGGATTATGATCACAGAAACCATAATTCAACTTACTCCTAGAACCGTGTCTAACACATATAGTATGTATTGGTCAAATAAATGAATGAAAACCGGGGTAGGAAAAAGATTATTCCTTGGCTTCGGGTGGCTCAAACAATATCATAAAGAATAGGGAAGTGGCTCACGTCAGCAACACATATATTAAAATTGGAACAACACAGAGATTAGCTACAGTCCCTGTGCAAGGGTAACATGCAAATTCATGAACCAGTCCATATTTTAAAAAAACAATAATAAAAATAAAAGAATGGGGAAGGGTGTTTCCCTTGATCCACTCTGATCTCTGCAGTATCAGGCCCATTCGTCCCATCACCCATCACCATTCTGCTAAAAGAAAGACTCCCTGCTCTTTCTGTGTCTTTCCACAAAAAGAATCTCCCTGATAGCAGTTATGGAATGAAAAAGGAGGAAAAAAAAGAAGGAGGAGGAGGAAGGGGGGGGGGGGAGGAGGAGGAGGAGGAGGAGCCGCCAGTTGTCTTACTCGGGAATATTCCCTCGATGTCTCCTTGCTTTCCCCTGGCTCTGATTTGGTTCAGAGCCAACCCTAGACACCTGGCTGTAGACAGAGGGTGGACAATGAGGATTGACTGAAACCAATCTAACTTACTTCTGGTGCTAGGGAGTGAGAAACACTGGCTCAGAGTATTACTGGCTGGCGCCATAGGGTCTTATTTTTGAGTGCCCCTAGTGATTCTGCCATATGAAACAATAGCCCTCCCCAACCCATTAGATCAGATCAAACTTACACCCCCAGAAAGGCATTCCTCAGTGTTGCTGTTGATGATGGTGATGGTGATGACAGTGGTGAGAGTGAGGATGGAAGCAAAGACAGGGAAAAACCTGCTCTGAGCTGTAACATATGCTTCTAGACCCTTTCATCTTCCAGACAGGACTGTGAGGTGGGTCTGTTATTATCAGGCCCTCTCAAAGATGAGAACTCTGAGGGTCTAGAAAGTTATTTCTACAAACTCACTGTCCTCATAAGTAACAGAAGCACCCAGAAGCCTCCGACTCCAGTGTTCCACACTCCCTGTGCCTCTGTTTAAGCCTTCTGCTAAGTAATCCCTAGGTTAATAGCTTATCCTATTTCCATAGCCCTGGGATCTGGATTACTTCCAGTGTTTAGTTATTACCAATGAAGGTGCTATAAATATTTATGAACAAGCTTTTGTAATGCAGTCTTTTCCCTCGGGTAAATAATTAGAAGTGGAATAATATGCTAAGTGTATGTTTGACTTTTTAAGAAATCATCAAACTGTTTTCCCATAGAAGTTACGCCATTTCATTATGCCATTTCATCACCACCAGCCTATATGAGAACTCTACTTGTCCCGCATCTTCCCCAACATTTGATATGACCAGACTTTTCAATATCGGACATTCCAATAGATGCGTAGTGGCATCACTTTAAGTTTTAATTTGCATTTTCCTAACAACTAGGATATCAAGCTTCTTTTCATGTTCTTATTAGCATCCATATATTTTCTTTGGTGAAGTGTCTGTTTAAATTATTGCCCATATTTTTATTGGGTTGTTTGTTTTCTTAATGCTGAGTTCTAGTCGGAAAACAAATCCCTTGCCAGATGTGTGATTCTTTTTTCCTCTCAGTTTGTGACTTATCATTTTTTTCTTGCTTTTTTTTTATATACAATACAGGATTTATTGGTGTATGTGAGATTAAGAGGGGGACAGTACAGTGGAAGCCCTCATGAGTGCAGGGCCTGCCACTTGTCCAAGGGACCACAATTGGTGATATATTTGACCCCACAGCCATAAGGAATGAGCCTCTTCTCAGTCACCATGTCTTCAAATTCATCAGCATTTAACTTGATAAAGCCCCACTTCTTTGAGATGTAAATCTTTCTGGGAGAACTTGAAGTTGGCCCTGCATAGGGCCTCAATCACATGGTCCTTGTCCTGCAGTTTGGTGCAGATAGACATGGTGACTTGGCCAATGTGAACCCTGGCCACTGTGCTTTGGGGTTTCCCAAAGGCACCACGCATACCTGTCTGGAGCCAAGATTAGGGACATCATGAGATCAGAAATATGAACATCCACAGAAAGTGCTGTCTCCAGGGTCCCTTGGGGCAACCCATACAAGCAACAGACTAGGAGATTGCTGTCTGCAGCCACTGCACACTGGGCCACCACAAATAAAGTAACCTAATCAGCTTAATTAGGTGCAGCATCTTCATTTTCTTAACAATATCTTCCTAAGAACATTAAGTTTTAAATTTGATAAAATCAAATTGATTAATTTTTCTTTTATAGACAGTGCTGTTTTATCTCACCCATATCTTATCATTTTAGTGTCCAGGTCTTACCTATATTGTATCAGATTTATCCTAACTATTTTATATTTTGATGCCATTAATTTTTTTAAAATTTCAAATTTAGATTGTTGATAATAGGTAAAAAACGTAATTGAGTTTTTATTTTGATTTATTTGTTTTTATTTTTATTATTTTGAAGTGCTATGATTTAACCCAGGAACTCACACACACTAGCCAAAAGCTCTATCACTGAGCCACACCCCAGCCCCATAATTGACTTTTTTGTACATTTATCTTATAGCCTACATCCTTGCTAAACTCACTGATTCTAGTATTTGTGTGTGTGTGTGGGGGGGGGACTCCATGGGATTTTCCACATAGGCAATCATGTGGTGTGTAAATAAAAGCAGTTTTACATCTTCCTTTGCAATCTTAGTTACCAATTATTTATTTATTTTATTGCACTAGCAATTTATATGTTTGGAGTTGTCTTGCTCTTCACTGAAATATTGTTGTGGGGGGAAGATTTTTTCTCTGTGTTTTTCATTTTGTGTAGTTTCTATAATTTGCCTTCAAGTTCATGAATCTCTTCTGCAGTGTTCAATCTGTCATTATTTCTATCCATTGTATTTTTCATCTCAGAGACTGTGTTTTTTCATCTTATCTCCAAAAGTTTTCTTTGGGTCTTTTAAAAAATGTCCATGTCTCTACATAGTCAATCTTCTTTTTTTTTTCCTAGCTTATAATCAGTAGAAATATCATCATAATAACCATTTTAATGTTATTGCCTACTGATTTTACTATCAATGTCATTTCTGGAGCAGTGTCAATGGATTGATTAATTAATCTTATTTATGGGTAGTGTCTTCTTGCTTCTTCACATTCCTGGTAACTATTGACTTAATGCCCAACATTTGTGAATTTTAACTTGTTGGATCTTATTCATGTTTATATTTCTATAAAGAATCTTGAGTTTGTTCTGAGAAGTAATAAAGTTACTTGGAAACTATTTGATCTCTTCTTAGGTGGGACCAGAGTTGGATTTAGCAGAGGGTTAATTTTTCTCCACTACTCAGCCAAGACCCTTCTTAGTACTCTAACTGACTCCCCTTGAATTAAGAGGCCTTTTGCTCTAGCTATCAAAAGTCAACTGTTTCTCACCCTGTGTAAGTTTGGATCACTGTTCCCTCTTACTGTTTTGGGGTTTTCTTTCCCTAGCCTCAGGCAATCCTGGCTGATCAATACTCAACTGATTCGTTGAAAGGAAGCCTCATATCTCCGGAGCTCTTTCTCTGCAGCTCTCATCTCTCCAACATTCTGCCCTACAAACTCTAGCCTCTTTGGTTTCTCCCTGACTCCCAGTCATATCTTGTCAATTCAGAGGGACGGCACTGCCTGAGTTCCCCTACCTCTGGGCCATGGCCTGGGACCTTTCTCTAGGTAGTAAGTCACTCTTAGACATTACCTTGTTTTCCTTCCCTTCTCTCAGTGGTCACTGTTCATCATTGCCCAATATGAAATGTCTTGAGTGCCACTCCTTCAATCTGTTTTTTTTTTTTTTCAGTTGTTTCAGGTGGGAGGATAAACCTCTTACTCCATCCTGACCAGAAGCAAGAGTTGCTGGCATCAGCGTTGGCATTAGGGTTGGTCAGGAAGTGTTAGAGTTGACTCTGAGCTGGAGCTGCAATATTTTTTCTCCTTTATACCAGCTGTCACACCTGGCTCCACAGAAGGATCAGTGGTATCAGTCCTTCTGTACTCTCAGGCTCTCAAGCAGTGGGTGCCAACCAGATCAGCAGTCAGGGTCAAGAGGTAACCAGCATGTCCTGTGGGAAGCCAGAGCGGGTATATCTCACTATAACTTTGTCAGCAGAATGATTCTCACTGAGGTTCCAACACTTCCACCCCCACCAGCATTCTCGCTGGGGTCAGGATGCCTTCCTCTGACAGCCCCGACTTCTCCAGTTACTGATCTCACCTGACCAGGGCTGGAGGGAAATTGGCACCTGCAGCCTCCCGGCTGGCAACATTAACCACTACCTAGAAACAACAAGAAAAACTTCCACTTACTTTGAGCAGTTACCATTTGCCATTGCTTGTTTGGGGCTAGAAGAGAGAAAATGGCTTGCCCAAGATGACACAACTGGGAAGGGGAAGAATCTGGTCTGGTGGATGGCCTGCCAAGAATGAGTCCTGAGAACCTTCTTAGTCTCTCTCGCCATTTTGACCAGAGCTCCTGACTCTGTTTCAGGCTTGTGTCTTCTTCTGGGCCTCAAGCCCTATCGCAAATCTGCTTAGTTCTGAGAAGCAGGGTGATAGGTAAATCATAAACAGATTTAGGTTCAAATCCTGTTTCTGTGTGATCCTGAAAGAATCTCTTCATTCTTGCTGAGTCAGAAGAATCACTTCTACAGAATTGGATAATAGTATTATTTCAGGGAATTGATGTGAAGATTAAATGAGATAATTTTTGCAGGGAAGGGGTACTGGGGATTGAACTCAGGGGCACTCTACCACTGAGCCACATCCCCAGCCCTATTTTGTATTCTATTTAGAGACAGGGTCTCACTGAGTTGCTTAACACCTCACTTTTGCTGCAGCTGGCTTTGAACTTGAAATCCTCCCAATCCTTAACCTCCCAAGCCGATGGGATTATAGGCTTGGGCCACAGCAGCCAGCATGAAATAATATTTTTTTTGTGTGGTGCCGGAATCAAACCCAGTGCCTCACTCATGCTAGGCAAGCACTCTACTACTGAGCCACAATCCCAGCCCGAGATAATATTTTAAAGTACTTATTTTGACAGAAGTGTTAAATACTTGGTAGCAAGAGTAAGACTTCTAATTTCCAATCAGATGTATAAGGAGTTGGGAAGTTGTCGTTCTGCCCTAACCACAAATAAAAAGTGGAACACACTGAAAAATCAACAACTCTTCCAGAGCCATCAGAGAAATGAGGTCACAGGGAAAATTATTGTCTTAAAAAGTGAAGAACAGTTAGATACAGAGAACCAGGACTTACTGGAATGGGAACAAGCAGAAACCTCCACTGGAACCAGTACTGGGTTAGGAAAACCTAAACTATCGTTGAAGACTTGCTGGAGGTTCAGTGTGGGAAAATCTGAGAATTAGAAGCTCCAAGAAGATCCTGTTATGAGGGGGCCAACTGTTTGTGAATTTTATCTTTGGAATCTCTGGTAGGTCCTTACAGTGAATGTCAGAGAAGGATCCTCTCCTGCTTCCAGCAAGGGGAATGAGAAGAATGATCATTTTGAAATATGCCAGAGCACCCTGTTCTTCATAACAAGACTTACTCTCCAGAGAAACTATTTTATCAGATCAGAATTTTCTGGGGTTTTATCAGAATCTAACTTGACCTGGGGGAAGGGAAAAAGCCAACCCTAGCCCCCTCTAGTCATCTTGTCCCACAAGGGGAGGGGGAAACTGAGAAGCACTGGGGGAGCTCACAACCAAGGCTCCCCAAAGGACTGAGTTTCCCCACACTCGCACCTAACCACTGCATCACTAAAAGCTTATTTTAATTGGAATTCCTTTTACCAAATACGTCATGCGCAGCTTTTTTGAAAAACAACAACAAAATTCCAAACTAAAGACAAAAATCAGTTTGAAGAAACAGCAAGAATCACAACAAAAGCCAGATATAACAGGATGCTAGAAGTATTCTCCTGGGAATTTAAAACAACTATTGGTAATATACTAAGGACTCTAATGCAAAAATTAGACACCATGCAAGAACAAATGAGCAATGTAAGCAGAGAGATAGACATTCAAGAAAGAATCAAAAAGAAATGAGATCCAAACTCTAACAGAAATGAAGAGAACCTCTGATAGGTTCCTGAGCAAACTGGACACAGCTGAGGGAAGAATCTCCAAGACTGAGGATCTGTCAGGAGAAACTTTCAAAACTGAAATGCAAACAGGAGAAAGACTGAAAAAGAGAGAGAGAGAGAGAGAGAGAATATCCAAGAACTGTGGAACAACTACAGAAGGTATCCCATAGGCAAGATGAGAATATCTAAAGGAAAGAAAGAGCAGAAATATTTGAAGCAGTGATAACTGAGAATTTCACAAAATTAATTCCAGACACCAAACCACAGATCCAGGAATCCCAGAGATCACCAAGCAGGATCAATGCCAAAACCCAAACAAAACTATACACATCCATATCATATTCACACTGCATAAACTAAAGGTAAAGAAAATATCTTGAAAGAAAGCAGGGGATGAGGGAAGGGGTTATACTTTCACAGGAGCAAAGATAAGCACTTCACCTGATGTCCCAGAAACCAAGACAGCAAGAAGAGAGTGGAGTGACATATTTAAAGTATTAAGAATAAAAACCCACAAACCTAGTATTCTGTATCCTGCAAGTTTTCCTTCAAAAGTGATGAAGAAATAAAAAAATTCTCAGACAAATAAAAATGAGGACATTTGTTGCTAGTAGACCTGACTTGCAAGAAATGTATAAAGAAGTTGTTCAGAGAGACAGAAAATGATAGAAGTTGGAAAGTCAGATCAACAAAAGGAGAGGAAGAACAGTAAAGAAGAAATAAGTAAAAAAAAATAATAATAACTTTTATTTTTATTGATCTTTTTTAATTGACAAATAAGTTATTTTTTGTTTTTTGTTTTTTTAAAACCAAGGATTGAGCTCAGGGGCACTTAACCAATGAGCCACACCCTCAGCGCTTTAATTTTTTTTTTTTTTTTTTTTTAATTTTGAGACCAGGTCTTGCTAAGTTGCTTAGGTCTTTAATGAGTTGCTGAGACTGGCTTTGAACTTGTGATCCTCCTGCCTCAGCCTCCTGAGTCTCTGTGCCACAGCTCCTGGTTCAATATGGTGTTTTGAAGTGTACATATACATTGTAGAATGATCAGATTCAGCCAATTAAATATACTGCCACACATAGTTACTATTTTTGTGGTGAGAGTGCTCTGCATCCATTCTCTACATTTTTCAGAATTATAATATATCATCATTATCCATAGTAACTTGGTTGTATAATAGATCTCTTGAAGTTCATTCGTCTCATCTAACTGTAATTTAAAATGTGGAATACTTCACAAATTTGCATGTTATACTTGCTCAGGGGCCATGCTAAGCTTCTCTGTATATTTTAATTTTAGTGTATGTGTTGTGGAAATGAGAAAATTTTACAGGATACCAAATGCTAATTTTTAAAGTGTTTTTTTTCCTCAACACTAAATATTTCACTTCATTCTCTTCTTGCTTGGTTTCTAAGAAGTTGGTGTAATTCTCATTTTTGCTCCTCTACAGGTAAGTTCAATTTCAAGTTCTACCACTGGGCTGCACCTCTATTCCCATAAGCAAGTTTTTGGGTTTGGAGGGGTTTTTTTTAGGGGGTGGGAGGGGGGGTTTGGAGGTACTGGGGATCAAATCCAGGGCCCTGTGGACACTATGCAAGCCCTGTACCACTGAACTACATCCCTAGCCCTATAGGTAAGTTTTTATTTCTCTGCTTCTTTCACAATTTTGTTTTTCTTGTTCTTAATTGATCCAACATAACATCCAAAATAATAATAGCAAAAAATTTATAATTATAGCTTATATAATAAAACAAGGGACAGGAGCGAGGAATTAGGAATATTTTCTTATAGTAGTTTCTCCTTTTCCACAGGGGATATGTTCCAAGACCCCTAGTGGAAGCCTGATGCTGAGGCACTGTTATTGAATCCTATATATAAGCACCAGAATACTGTGACAGATGATTTGATAACTGAGATGACCACTAAGTGACTAATGGTAGGGTAGCATATACTACGTAGACATACTGGACAAAGGGATGATTAACCTTGCATCTGAAGCAGGACAGGATGAGATATCATCATACTACTCAGAAGAGGACGCAATTTAAAAATTATTAATTGTTTGTATCTGGAATTGTCTATTTAATGTTTTTGGACTGTAGTTGACAGCATAGAACTAATACAGCAGATAGTAAAGCCATGAATAAGGAGTGACTACTGAATTAAGAAGTAGAATAGTGTGATTTTAAAGTGATCTTGTATTAATTGTACTGTCACATGCTGCATATGATATTTCATTCACTAACAGACCAATTAAATGATAGTGATCCCATAAGATTACATTGACTAGTGATGTCATGATGTCATGCTGTCTTAGCTTGTATAACAGTGTACACAACCCTAAAGTTGCCAACAACACATTTCTCAGAACCCATCCTTACTATTAAGTGGTTATTATGGTGTATACATGTTGCAAATTTTAGGGCAATCATTTTCTAAAAAGTAAAATAACTTCAGATGCTAAGAAAGGACAGAAAATTGAATCATATAAAATGTTTAATTAAGACCACATAACATGAGTAAGGATAGATAAGTGTTGAAAACAAAAAGAAAGAATAAAAATATAAAATCAATGAATAGTAACAAACATGGAATGTACAAATCAAATTGTATCAATCACTTTAAACATTAATAGTCAAATTTAAACCCAGAATTTTTATTAAATTGTTAATTTTATTAATTAAACAGAATTTTTATAAATTAATTATAAACAAATTTAAGAAGAGATTGTCAGAGTAGATCAAAGAACAAGATCCAAATTTATCTTGTCCACATGAAACCCACTTTAAATATAAAAACATACAATAGATTAAAAGTAAAGAGCTAACACTAATCAGGTTAACACTTAAAAGAAAGTGGGAGTAGCTATGTTAATTTCAGAGTAAACTTTAAAGCAAGGAAAGTAACAGAGATTAAAAGTGGCATTACATAGTGAAAAAAGGTCAATTCTCCAAGAAAACAACCATCTCTAAAGTATATATACCTAACAACACAGCATCAAAATGTAAGAGGTAAAAATTGTCAGCATTATAAGGAGAAATAGATGAACCCACCTAGTTGGAGGCGTCAACATCTATCTCAGAAATGGGCAGATCCAGCAAGTCAGAATATAAGTGAGGATAGTTCAATCAACAGCACTATAAATCAACTGACTATAATTGGTGTATGCAGAATACTCCAGCCAACAACAGCAGAATACACATTCTGCTCAAGTTCTTGTGGAACAATCAATAAGACAAACCACATTCTGGGCCATAAAACATAGCTAACAAATTTAAAATAATAGAAATCATACTAAAATGTCTGCTCTTAGACCTCAGTGGAATTAAACTAAGACAGCAACAACAGAAGATAGTTGGAAAATACTTGTAGATTTAACAACACATTTCTAAATACCATTTGGATCAAAGAAGAAATCTCAAGAGAAATTTTAAAATGGTTTATTTGTTGGTGCTGGGGAACCAACCCAGGGCCTTGCTCATGCTAGGCAAGCACAGTACCACAGAGCCATATCCCCAGCCTTTAAAAATGTTTTGAACTAAATAAATTGAAAACATAATTTATCAACATATGGCAGCCACAGCCCTGCTCCGATCATGACTGAGCTCCCCATGTTTATCACACCTTGGACTGCTCAGTTCCCAGCTCTCGTATCTAACCAGGTTATTGCATCTTCCCAGCTGTCATTGCTTTAAAATCTCGGCATACCTTGAGTTGAAGTCCACCTTCTGTTATAAGAACAGAAGAAAGTTAAGGTCCTCTTTAATCATTTCCATGGGTACCAGATGAATAATCTCAAGGTGGAACCGATCATCTGGTGAGGGAATAAGAGCCATATTTAAGCCAAGACAATCCAAGTAGGTACCTCCAATGTTTTAGAGCGGATACCTGTGTGGAACAAGGTGAGGACTCAATGACCTCTTCTGACTCCTTCCCATTGTTAAGATTTTGGGGGATTCTAAAATTCTCCATAGTTCTTAGAACTGTGATCCTTAGCCTATAGATTATTCCAAAATTCTTATTCTGAGGTGATTTGATGGGGGTTAGATCATTGGGGATTGCAACCAGGGGCACTTAACCACTGAGCTACATCCCCAGCCCTTTTTATATTATATTTTGAGACAGGTACTTGCTAAGTTGCTTAAGGTCTTGCTAACTTGCTAAGGCTGGCTTTGAATTTATGATCCTCCTGCCTCAGCCTCCCAGGTCACTGGGATTTCAGGCCTGTGCTGCCACACCTGGGGAGATGATTTGATTTTAATGTTCTGGGAGTCTTAGGTTTTATAAGTGCTACTAAATGTGATGAGGTATTTAAAAATTACTAAGTAGAGCCTGGGGTTGAGGCTCAGTGGTAGAGTGTTCACCTAGCATGCATGAGGCACTGGGTTCGATCCTCAGCACCAAATTAAAATAAAATATATTGTGTCCACCTGAAACTAAAACATAAATATTTTAAAAAATTACTACCTAGGCATATGGCCCAAAATACTTAAGAAGAGAAGGAACCACCTTTGATAGGAAAATGCTTTGATAAAGACTTTAAGCAGAGGGGCTGTGGCTCAGTGGTAGCGCACTCGTCTAGCATGCGTGAGGCCCTGGGTTCGATCCTCAGCACCACATATAAATAAATAAAGGTCCATTGACAATTTAAAAATATTTTTTAAAAAAAGACTTTAAGCAGAGACCCACCAAGAGCCAGGGATAGCTAAAGCCTTGGGCCCCAAGGAGCAAATTAGGGGGCAGGAGGGAGGGGTTAAGGTGGGGGATGTGGGACCACACATCCCATTGTACCATCTGGACAGTGATAGACTTCATAGGATGTGATTCTTCTCTGGAACATTCCAAAACTTCTGCTCAGCCTACTCTCAAGAATGCTTGGAGGAAGTAATTTTATTTTATTTTATTTTTTAAAATATGAAATCCAAGAGGTAGTTTCATCACATTCAGGTCAGTGTGGTTCACAGAAAAGTCAGCATGTTTTGCTGGAAACAGAGATTACAGGGGTAAGGATGAGCTACCAGGGATTTAGCAGGCTTTCTCTGGGAGAAAGTGGTGGTGCAGATCATATGGCACCTGGGCATTCCATTCACATGGGAGTCTTTGTGAGTGGTCTTCTCTAGAGAAGCAGAATAATCTACCTGAGCAACTGAACATGACAGGTCTGGACCCCAAAGCATTAGAGGAAATTTCACCTCCATCTGAAGGGACAGGGAAATCTCCACCTTCCTAGCTAACATTACCCCCTAGCTAACATTAGGGCTCTGTTCTGTTTAGGTTCTGAGTTCAAGGTCCTAAGAACCTAGGTTTCTATGACTCTACATTTTACTGACTCCAGGAATCCAGAGTTTTATAATTCTAAAGCAAGCACTACCACCACAGCCAATGCCATTGTGTGTCCCACATTCCAGGCACGGATGCAGGATACCTTGCATGTTCTGTTTCCATTAAGCCCTACGAGATACACACTATTGTTCACGGCCGCTGGTAGATGTGGAAACTGAGGCACAGAGAGTTAAGTCATTAGTCCAGGACTTAGGCAGCAGGACAGAAGCCTACAGACCTGACAGTAGAGCCTCTTTCCTCTACTGTGACATCTCAAGAAGCATCTCCTTCCCTGCTTGGTACTCATAGCCCCTTTGCCTGCGAACTGCTTTTTCTCCAGCGGAGTTCCCAAGGGCTGGAAGGCAGACCTGAGGCCTTGCATCTTGTGTTGAGATGTGTTGAGTCACACTGAGTTGTGCTGTGTTGTGTGATGTTTTAATAGGTTGGATTGTGTTGAATGTGTTCGTCTCCATTGAACTGTGAGTCACCTGATTCAACCCTGTTAGTCCAGCTGTCCGTCCAGGGACTGGCACATCGTGGATGTTTAAAGAAACATTTATTGTATGAGTGACTAATTGGCCAAATGGGCTCAGGAAGTAAGCTGTGGTGTCCGTGTACCCCTAAGTCATCACCCTGAGATTGCATCCTGGGGACGCTGGGGAGGTTGGCCTACTCTGGGAGGCACCTAAGCAAGTGGAGCCAAGCCAGAGTTTATCCCGAAGCTGGGAGCCAGGAGCAGGACAGACCTGAAACCCAGGTCAGGAACAGATTATAACTGAAGTCAAAAGGAAGAGCCTGAGGGTAGCTTGAAAGATGGACACTAGGCATAGTGAGAAAAATAGCCCAGATGCCCTCAGGTGTCTGTGATTCATCTTTACCAGTAGCCATAAAAGAAAAGTGGTCAAGGACATAAATGTGCTTAGAGATAGGTTTCCTCAGTTCTCTGTCTTATAACCTCTTATTTTCAGGATCAGGGCCCCATCTGACATGGCCTATGGTAGGATCTCATCCCTAGGGCTGGACTTTGCCCTGGTTCCCAGGGGTATGGGTTGGGGTCCTGCTGTGGACCTTCCAAATCCCTAGACACAGTCTTAGCTGCACCTGACTCTGTTCAAGTCAAAAGCGCAGAAGTTCCTGACTGCCTCAGTTTCCCTTTGACCTTGATCCTTGAAAACATCGAGCTACCCAAGTGGGACCAGCTCTATAGCCCCACTGCCCCGCTCCCTCCTCGGCTCCTACACTGAGAGGTGCTCATACTTACTGGCTGCTCTGCCTGGCTTCCCTTCTCCAGCTCATTCCCCAACCAACTTCCACGTGATGATTCTAAAGGCAAACCCGACCACATCCCCTGATGACTGCTCATTGCCTAAGACAGAAAGCTCAAGTTCCTGAGTGCAGTATGCATGGCCCTTGTGGTTTGCCCCTGCTGACCTCTCAGCCTCCACACCTTCTGATCCCTTGAACCTTACTTGTGCTCTAGTCATTGCAAACCACTGTCTCACACCTCTCTGCCTTTACCCTTATTATTCTCTGTGGGGCATGATCTCCTTAGATTCCTACTCATTCTTCAAGAATCAACCTTCTCACTGGTAACACCCTGGTTTTATAACATTCTACGCATAAGTCTATGGTGATAATAATTACATTGCATTGGTTGTTCCCCACCCAACTGTGAACTTCATGCAAAGTCATGAAGTCTGGCTCTTCCCCTGTGTCTGGCTCATAGTCCCTGTATGTCAAAGGAAGGAAGGAAAAAAATGAATGAGTGAATGAGACAGGGGCATCTGGTGATGGTGCAGGGGCTGGGAGTTGAAGTGGGCAAAGGACCCTGATGAAAGAGAAGAACAGAACAAACATGAAGACACAAAGAACTGGCTCCAAGGGGAAGGTGCGGAAGCTGCCCATGAGCTTCTAACCCCAGCTCTCTGCAGGGATCCATCCTGTACCTGAGCTGTGTGCTCTGAAATCCCCGGAATCCTTGTCATTTCCTCATGTTTGTTGTTTTTGCTACCCTGTGAGGAAATGCTCCTGGGCCCTGCCCTTGGGAAGAGCTGCTCAAGTCTTACACAAGACTCTTGTCTTCTTTGTAGGCTGGTGGTGGAAGGTGGGCTGAGGCTCACTGTGACCTTAGGTGCCAGGACCCTCCTGACAGGGGGCAAGGCCTGGGAGTTGACCAGGCAAGTCCTGAGCCAGGATGGGAGAAGATATTAGGCCTATGGGTGTGTGTATATGCGGGGAGAAAGGGGACCAGGAAGCCATAGGGCCTGGAGGCTGGAGGGTTGGGCCCTGATGCTGCTATCTGAGCCCCTTGGGTGGATTTCCTGCCCCAACCCTCTTACACTTAACCACATTCCCAATGGCAGGGGAGCTGAGGGACCCAGGACTGATCAAAAGCTTTGGGGGAGAAGGATGGATCTGGAACTTGATTCACCAAACCTCCAAGGTCCAACATAGGACCTGAGACATGATGGAAGAGTTCAAAAATGGAAGGAAGGAAGGAAGGAAGGAAGGAAGGAAGGAAGGCTGGCTGGCTGCTGGAGCCAGACCACAGGGAAGAAGCATCTCCAGGGGCAGCCCTGGTAGTATATGTAGCCATCAGAGTGGGGGGACTGCCCTGGAGAGGAGGGGAAGGCTGAGGGTCAGAGTTTCCTCTCCCCATTCCTCCTCTTCCCAAGCTCTCTGCTCAGATCTTGAGGTCTGGGAAAGGCATCTCAGTGGGGCCTATCCCTTCTTAGACACACACCCCCTCCCACCATGGTTTTCATACCTGATGGGTATCAGAATTTGCTAAGAAGCCTCAAACAATGAAGATTTCTGGGTCTCACCTGAGACTTACTGACTCAGAATATTGCTGGGTTGATCACAGAATGGGATTATTTTAAAATGCCCCAGGCCAGGCCTGGTGACACATGCTTTTCATCCCAGTTGCTCTGGAGGCTAAAACAAGAGGATGGAAAGTTTGAGGTCAGCCTCTGCAACTTAGCAAGAGCCTATCTCAAAAATAAAAAATGAAAAAGGCTGGAGATATAGGTCAGGGATAGACCATCCCTGAGTTCAAGCCTCAGTACCAAAAGTAAATAAATAAATAAAGTTCTCCGAGTGATTCCACCATATTGACAGAGACTCCCCACCTACTAGATCAGGTTTAAATTCCCAGCATGGCATTCTCAGCCCAATTGAGATCTGGCCCCAATGTCCATGTGCAGCCTTGTGTTTACCCCTTATCCGAAACTTGCAGCCTTGTGAAACTGCTCCATATTCTTCTCACACATGCAGGCTTTCTCAAGTTCGAGTCTTTATACAAGTTCATCTCTCTATCTTCCCACCTTCTCTATCCAGGGAACTTCTGCACATTCTGCAAGGCCTAGCTAAAAGTCCACTTCTGGGAAGACTTCCCCATCCTTCTTCTATCCAACCAGGCATTCAGTTCTACATGTGCAGACAGATGCCTTCATCCTCATGGCACCCCTGTGAGGTCTGTTCTGTTATTATCAGGCCCATCTTACAGATGAGGACACTGAAGCCCACAGAGGTGAATCACTTGCCCTAGGTTACTCTGGTCATTGGGAGAGCCGGGACCTAACCAGGCAGCACTCCACATATCCACTGGATATACAGATGGGGATACTGAGGCCCAGGGAAATCATTAGCCCACATTCATCATTCTCATAAGTAGCAAAGTCATTATTTGAATTCAGGAACCTCTGACTCCCCAGGCTGTACACTCCCAGATGGCCCCTGTTTAAACTTACTAAGTAATCCCTGGGTCAAGCCCCCATTCTTGAGCTATCCAAATGCCCTTCCTCTCTCCCCACCAGCCCCCAGAGACTTGCCTTCTCCTCTTCCCGGCCTGCTTCCCCTCTGACCTCACTCCCTACCCATCCTGCCCCACCTTGAGTTCCCTGGCAGGAAAGCCCGCCAGGCCCTCACTGAGGTCACAACATCCCTGGCCGGCAGGGATCCAGTAACACTTGCAAGCCTTTCCCGTCATTTCCCTACCCAGCATTCCAGACGGGGCTGGCTGAGGCACTGGAGGGAAAGCCTCCTTCCTGGGCCTCAGTTTCTCCATTGCTAAGATAGAGAGTGGCCTTGCCTGGACGCCTGCCAGGGCTGAGAGGACACTCTGATGAGATAACCGGCAAGGCTGTGTAAACGCTGGTGGTCCAGCCCTGAGCAACTCACTCTTGGGCCACGGATAGAAGGGTGGGGTCTCAAATCAGCAAGGAACCCTGATACCCTGGAAGGTTACCTTACCTCCTTGCACCTCAATGGGGTCCCATCTAAAGAATAGGAATCCCAAGAGCACCTTCAGCAGAGGTTCATTCTGAGAACTGAGTGCAACAGGGAACTCCATGCAGTTAAGTGGTATCTCGCGCAGGGGAATGTCTCCATAAGAGAATGGTAGCAAGTGTCCAGTGACAGGCCCTGCCTCCTTCTGTAGAATCACAGCTATAGAATCACGTACCTTTGTGGAAACTTCCATCAGAAAACCGTACTTTCCAAAGTGGGACCCCAGTCCAGCCATCCTGCCTGCTGAGAATAATGCTAACTATCATCCATCTGGGTGACAGCAGGTTTTCAAAATTGCATTGTAAACATAGATATTCTTTAACTCAAAAAAGTTGGCGGAGCTCTTTACCACTCTCTCTCTCATCCAGTCCTTCACAAAGCCTGAGAAGGAGTGTTCATGGGCTTTGATTCTAGGCTGAACGGAGCTTATCTCCAGCTCTGCTGCTTACTTGCTAGTTTTTCTTGGGCGAGTTATTTCCCTTCTCCGGACCTCAATTTGCCTCATCTAAATCAGCATCATGCTCCCAACCTTTAAGGGTTCCTGTGAGAATCACAGATCTCAGGCATAGAGGAAGTACACAATAGACCTTAAAACCCTGTTACCCTTATTTTCTAGATGGAGAGACTGAGGTTCAGAAAAGTTCCATTACTTGCTACAAAGCCAGGAAGAAGCAGGTGGTCTCTGTGTCCAGGAGCTCTGCTCGCACACAGGAACATGTCCCCCAGTTCATGAGTTTTGGGGACCACAAGGACAAAGCTCAGTCTTAGGGTCCTGCTTGACCTGCTTCTTGTTACAACTCTCATTAAACAGATGGGGACACTGAGGCCCAGGGAAATCATTAGCCCAGACTCAGCAAAAGGTCATTCATAGTAAGTCAGAGCGTACAGGGGTCAGAGCAAGATGGGCATGGTGGGTAAGGACACAAGACAGGAAAGCAGTGTACTTATCCCAATAGACAGTAACCTTATGCCTGCAGCCAGTAGTATGGCTGTCAGTGTCATGCTTTGCTGTTCCAGACTAAATCCATGGGCATCACACTGCTTGGGTCTTGCTGATGTAATAAGACCACCTAGAATTATTACATTCTCCCTAGAATTGGGCTCTGGACAACTTTGAATCTTCTCTCTGTAAAAGATAATAATTAGATACCATTTCTCACCAATCCAACTGACAAAGACTAAAAAGGTAAACCATACCCACTATCAACCAGAGGATTACAAAAGAGCAAATGCCTTTATAGTTGGTAGAAGAGGTATAAGATATATTACTCCCCTCCTTTTTTTTGAAGGGCCATTTGGCACAGCCTTAAAAATGCACTTGTCTTTTGATCTGGAATCCCTCTCCTACAAGGATTTGTATTGAATCCTACAAGGATTTGTATTGAATTCTTAGTACAGGTATGTCATTCACAGAGTGTTTATAATTTCCTCTAGATAAAAACCACCTAAAGTATTCATGGGTAAGGGATTGGTTCAATCCATGATGAACTATCAGTCAATCATTAAAAATTGTGTTGGAAAAATATTACTTGTAAGGAAATGTTCATTGTAGATTAAGAGACAAAGTAATTTAAATCCAGGATGATTTGCACTGATACAACCAGGATAGATTGGCTTTCACATTGAGGCTTGATCTCTTGGGACGCTCCCTCTTGGAACTCAGCCGCTATGCTGTTAGGAAGCCCAGGCTGTCCTGCCGGAGATGGAGGAGGACACAACACGGTATGGAGAGGATGGCTCAGTCATGCATTTGCTGAGTTCGGTTGCATGAGTGACCATGGTTCACATCATGTAAAGCACAACTTCCCAGTCAATCCACAGAATTATGAGAAATAATAAATCATGGCCAGGCCACCAAGCTTGGGGGGGTGGTTATTCTACAGCATGTGTAGCAGAAAGGCTCTGTTGTTTTCATGACCTAGATTTTCACAGTGCATACAGGTCTTTCATGCAGAGGCACCTGTGCATGGGGGTAAGCTTTATTTCAAGCTCCTGAAGGCAGAGGCCTGAATGACCCCATCTTATTGAGCCTCTACCACTGACCAGCCACCATGCAGCTTTCACAAACACCAGCACAAACCAGGTGTTTAATAATTATTTATTGAATAGGTAAATTAATATCTTTGTTAGTACGTATTGTAGCCTTGTGAGGTAAGGATTATTACTCAACTGATACCCATTCATGACAGACAAATGCAGATATTACGAAAGAAGAAAATAATAATCACCCCTAATTCTAGCTAATTTCCGTTAATATTTAGCGTATGTCTATAGAAATCCAAATTCATGAAACACAGGCATTTTCTTTTGGGAATGTGACGGTTTTATAACCAGTTTTTTTCCATTTGAAAATATCATGACTTTCTTTCCATGCCAATCAGTGATCATACTTGATCATACTTCTCCACTCAACAACATTTTTAATAAGTGCACGTGTGCTTGAGTGACATCAGGAATCACTCTCCCTTTCTCCACCCCATTCCCACACAGAGGGTTTCTGACAGCCTTGTCTGTGGCAGTCTGGGAGGTTACCTGTGGCAACTCTTTCCTTAGGAAGCTGAAGAGACTGAAGTCATCCAGTTAAACTGTAACAAAGCCCGGAGTTCAGCAAACTCATCCTCTGAGTCTAGAACTCTTCAGCCCCCAGTGCTTTCTCTTTCTTACCAGCTAAAGTGCCATGGATTTGGAGCATCAACCTCAAGCCTCTATAAAATTAATGCGCCAAGCCTTTTGTGTATGGAAAAGGAAGGTCCTAGGTGCTCTCAACAGGTTCTCTCCTTAGAAGTATGAGTCAGTTCCAGCATAAAGGGTGAGTCACGCAGCTCCTCTATGATGAATATGCATGTGACTGCCAGGTGGCATTCAGGTGGGGGCTGAGGGAGTGGATTGGTGACCCAGAGGGACACTGGCTAAAGAGTGGCTGCTCCCCTAGAGGGTGAGCTATGTGCGTTCTTCCTATCCGGATTGCTACATGATGGATTCTAGAAGTGAAGAGGCCCAGGTTTCATAAAAAATTCGGTTTGCTAACAAATTCCTCCCTCACTGTAATGAGGGAGTTAAGCAAGTGGCTTGACTTCTCCATGCCTCGGTTTCTTCAGCTGTGGATGTGTGTGGTCTTGCCTTCAGTAAAAGGTGTGGGGAAGACCCAACAAATGATGTGTGGGAAGATGTTTTGTCCAGTTAAAAGGTTATATCAGTCTGAAGGGTGTTGACATTTCACTTCTCTGGAGAAATTTGGTTCTCAGAACAGAAGAGCCAAGCCCAGCTGTTTGTTTTCCCATCAGTTCCTGGACTTCTCAGGGTCTCTCGAGTCTCTCCAGTCTCCTTGCTATTCCTCCACCCTCAGGGCATCAAGTTAATTCTTCACATCACATTTTATGGAATCCTATGTGCACTATGTCCAGGGCCAAAGCACTGAATCCTTCCCAACGCTCCCCTACAAGTTCAAGGGCTGTGTGTGTGTGTGTGTGTGTGTGTGTGTTTTACTGGGATGAAGCCTGGGGTATTCCACCATTCCCTCTACATTCCTGGCCTTTTAAAATGTTGAGCCAGTGTCTCACTAACTTGCCCAAATTGGCCTTGAACTTCCATCCTTCTGCCTTAGTCTCTTGAGTAGCAGGGATTGCTGGCAGATACCATAGCACTCAGCCAAGTTCAAGACTATTGTGGACCTATTTTACAGAGAGAAAACTGAGGCCCACAGGGAATAAGAAACTTATCAGAGATGACACCACTCGCAGGGAGAAGCTGGACCATAAACCAAACTTCTAGACTTTTCCAGCATTCTACCCTTTCTGTGGACTTGAGGAAGAAAACCTCCGGGGGCTGTACTAGATCTTCTCTTCCCAATCTTAGGGACCCCCCCAAAAATAATACACTGAGAGTATTACACTGTGAGCAGGTGCCCACAACCCTAAAGAAAATCAGGCTTTGAGGATGTAAACACTGATAACAGTTATCATTTTTCAAGTATTTACCACATGCCAGCCACTCAGTAGACATTGTCTCCCTTTATATTCATGATCTGTGAAATGAATATTGATATTATACCCATATGACAGTTGGGGAAATTGAGAATCAGGTTAGGGAAATGCCCAAAGATCCATAGCTGGCAGGTCTGTCTCCAAAAGCAGAACTCTGCCCACCACAAACCTCTCTCACCTTCTCCTTCATTCATTCTTTGGTTTACTCATGTACTAAACATTTATGGTTTATTTCCTATGTCAAATTACTTGCTGGATAGAGGGAAGACTGAAATGCCCAAGTCCCTGCCTTGGAAAGGTCATTATCTAAGGGGAAGATAAGGTTCAAATAATTGTAATCTAAGTGATAAGAGCCAAGCAAGGTAAGCTGCTTGCAGCAGTGCTGGGTCTGGCTGAACAGCTCTGCCAGTCAGTCTTTATTTTGTGTAAGCAAGGTATTAAAACTCACACTTACTACCTGCATGATTTAGGGCAAATAACTTTACTTCCCCAAGAAATTTCATTTTCTTCTTTAGAAAAAAGAGAGGGAAAAAACCCTCATCTTCCAGAGTTCCTGTGGGGGTTAAATTAACTGAAATAGTAAACATTCATATAACAAATATATGCAGAGACCCAGAATGTATTAGGTACTGTTTCTGGTGTTGGGGACACTGGAGGGAGCAGACATTCCCTTGGAACCTCAACAAAAGAATTTCCCGGTAGGATTGAATCCAGGGATGCTTAACCACCAAGCTACATCCCCAGTCCTTTTATTTTTTATTTTGAGACAGGGTCTTAAGTTGCTAAGGCTGGCTTTGAATTTGCAATCCTCCTGCTTCAGCCTCCTGAGTTGCTGGTGTGTGCCACCACGCCCAACAAAATAATTGTTTTTGATTGAAGTAAAATATACACAGAGAAAAAGTGCAAAAATCAGAAGTGTTAACAGCTTAATAATTTTTCACAAACAGACTATGCCTGCATAACCAGCATGCTGATTAAGAAACATTACCACAGGGTCAGGAATGGGGTGTGGCAAGAGAGGCGCTTGTCTCCCAGGTAAGATTCAAGGCAGGGGGAGGAGTGCCAAAAATTCAATTGTCAAGATAAATAATCATCTTTAATGTTATATTTTTGAAGAGTAAAAATTAATGCAAAAAAAATCATGAAAAAACATCAAAATTTTAAATAAAAATAGGATTAGTAACCATGTGCTACTGAGTCATCTTACAGCTTGGGGCAAAAGGAAATCACCAGAACTGCTGATCTGGTCTCCACCTGCCTAGCCCTGATTACCAGTTCCCCTCATGACCAAGACCCTTCCTTCCAGGGAACTGATTCTCCAGACTTCTAGAGTCCCACACATGTTTTGCCTGTTTTTGAACTTTATATACATGCAATCATGTATTTAAAGGCCACCTTTTGCAGGTGGCCTCAACACCTCAATGTGATGTCTATGAGATCAGCCATGTTGGTGTGTGCTATGGAAAGATGTTTAAGGGAGGGTGTGATTGGCAGCTGTGCAGTTTAGAGACCAAGGCAGTGGCAGTGGGGAGGATGCTTAAGCAGTGGCTCTATCCTAGAGAAAGGGTTGTGAGAATGCAGAGAAGGGGACAGGTTCAATAGTAAGTATTCTGAGAGAGCAGAATCCACAGGGTTGACCGGATACTGGGAATGAGGGGGAGAGAGGAGTCAGGATGATATCAGACCTCTGGCTAGTGCAGTTTGCAAGGGCTGGGGGGGGGGGGGGTACTAGGAGAGCAGGGGGAGAGATGATGAGTTTAGATTAAGCATGGTGAGTGTGAGGTACCTGTGGGACATGCAGAGTGCTGTCCTGAAGGCAACTGAACAGACAAGCTTGGTGCTCAGGGGACAGAGGAGAAGGGATGTTCTCTCAGTATCCCACAGTACCAATGAGCAGGTGGTGGCACCGATGAGAGCCCTTGCACAGGGCAGGGAGGGGCACGCAGAAGGAAGGGATGCCGCCTAGCTTTCTGGGAGCAGGTGTGCAAATCAGATTGAAAATACTGAACACACCAAACTGTCCCGCTTGGCCCAGCAGGCTCTCCTGGAGCCCAATGCCACATTTACCTGCAGTCGCGGAGGATCTGAATTGCAAAACATTATGCGGATTAGGGGATCTCCTGCCCCAGCCCCTGCCAGCCCCCCGTGCCTCAGCTGCAGCTGACTCAGCAAAGCCTCTTCTTCGGGCTGCCAGGGACGCTTGCCTTTAAAGGCAAAAGAGACTTTTCCGGGCTCGCCTTACTCACTCCTGGCTCCGGAGCCGCTAGGACCCGCCCTGCACAGCATGACCCCACCCCTCAGCCCCGGGCCCTTTGCGTGCCCTCAGACACGCACCAGACGCCCACCCGCATCAGCCCATGCACCTAGCACCTCCCCGCCAATCCCGGGGAGCTTTTTTTCTTCCCCACTGGCCAGGGTTAGAACTACTTGGAATCAACCCAGAAAAGCCCGAGTTCTTTCCAGGACTGAAATCAGCTTCCAGAAAACAAAGCTACCAGTGTGGGCACCGGCTGGAGAGGGGGGCAGTAAGCCTCTCCAAAGTGAATACTGGGGCTCCAGCAGCTCTTCCCACCCACTTTTAAAGCCTCATATAGAGTAAACTTACAGGGAGGATGAGATTCCCTCGGGTCCCTTCTCTGCTCAGAAACTCTCTATGGCTCCCTACTGCCCAAGGAAGAAAGTCCTAACTCCTATACCTGGCATTTGGGAGCCTCTGTGACCCGACCTCTTTAGACTCTTCTTCCCTCCCTATCTTCATCTCTTCTCTCTCCCAAGTCCCTGGGAGCCAGCCATTTCACAAGGGGCTTGCTAAATCTTCTCGCTTTCCCTCCAGGCATCTGTCCATGCTCCCCTCCCCTGCACCAAGCCTGCCCAGCTCAGATGCAACTTCCTCAGGCCTCCTCTGGTGCTCTCCACCTAGATGGAGTCAAATTCTGTTTCCAAGGACTCAGTCACTGAAAACACAAACCAGTCCACCTGAGAATCTAACCTCTGATCCAGTGTCAATAGCTTCTGGTGAATTTGCCTCTAAACTGTAGCCTCCAGGGGCCATCAAACATTTACAGAGAGAGGACACCAAGGAGTGGAATTTCAAGCGGGTAATGGGGGTCTGTGTTTGGGCAGGTATGGTGGGGTGGGGTAAAAAGGTAAAGCTGCTTTTCTGGCTACTCTGCTTTGATCTCAAGTGCCACTCGGATGATAGCATGGGGGTTTGACTGAACTGCTGACATCAAGAATTAGTAGTTTTATTAATAGTAAAAACCTTTACACACATCTGTTTTGTTTTTTTCTCAAGCTGACTTGGGAAGGGGTTGTTGTGCCCATTTTATAGGCTCAGAGAACTGTACTCATGAATGTCTGGCAAGTAAATAGCAGAACTGGGATTGCAAAATCCAATTCTGACTCCACCATGAATCTCTGGCAGAAATTCTCATGTCCCTTCAATGATCATTCTCTGCCATCTTTGCATCTGTTCTTCCCTCTGCAAACAGTAGCCTTTCCCATAATCCACCTAGAGAGCTCATATTCAGCCTTCTAAACTCTGCTCGGTATGACCTCCCCTATTCCGTCTTCTTCTCATGGGGTGTTCCTGTGCAACTTATCCTGTGAACTTGAATTGGAACTGTTGCTGCTCATCCTCCCTTTTGCTGCCCATCTAGTCTGGGGCTCCATGAGGCTAGCAGTGGGCTTTCATATCTCTGTCCCTGGGAAAGTGACCTGCACAGGGCTGGTCTGGAGAGGGAAAAAGTGGTTGCTTAGAGAGCATGATCCAGGGGCTAAGGGTGGCAAATCCAGAAGACTGGATGGGCAAAACAGGGAACCAGGAAGAGACTCTGAGCAGGGAGGTAGCAAAACCCAAAAGATACTGAAGAGAAGGCTGCAAGGTTGGCAGAACGGACTGGAGTGGAAGGGAAGCTAGAGACAGGAAGACCATTCATCCATTCACTCATTTTGTCCTCTGCTCATTCACCTTGTGCCTCAGTTACAGGCACTGTCCTCAAGTTGCTCACATTCTGGGAGAGACAGTCAGAGGACAATAGCAAACTGAAAAACACCCAGGAATAAAGGAGAGAAAGACTGCCACTTCCCAGAGCAGGACCCACTCCTGGGGCACTCTAAGGCCTGCTGAGGTGGAGGGAAGGCTTCCCAGGCAGAGGACACAACCTGAGCAAAGGTACGGATGTGAGGTGCTGGTGCTAGGAGTGAGGCTGAGCCTGTAAACGGGTGTCCTGAAGAAGGACCTTGATGGCCAGGATGGGCCTCTCTCCCTCCATGACAATGTCAGATATGTGAGTGGGAATAACAGGGTCCAGGATTAGAGAAGATAAAGATGCTGTAGACACTGGGAAGTGGGGAGGAGGAGGAGTGGTGGAAGGTGGTGTTAGTAAGACTTAGTGCCCTCTATAGGCTTGAAGAGAGAGGAGGGATATGGTTCCACACTTTCCAGGCTTAGTAGTAAGAGGCTGTAGAAATTGGAGCCATGGGCAGGGGAATGCCCAGAAGGGCTTCGTGCCCAGAGTGCCCCTTCAGCCAGCATTGGACACACTGCCTAGAGAACTCCAGGGGTCATTTCAGCCTTCCCTTTTCCAACAGGACTAATCCCACCATGACCCCTCCGCACAGGGAAAAGGACCTGAGGCTAACCCTGGACTTTGGTCTGAACTTTCTTGAGACACTGTGTCTCAAGAAAGACTCTGGTCTGGAAGAGGAAATAAGTGAACTCAGATGACAATACCAGCGCAGTAGTAAATGTGGTCTGACTGTGTTTCATCACATGCTAAGCACTTTCATCACATGCTAAGCACTTCATGAGCTCACCTCAAGGAAACTGTTAACTCTGGCGAGAACACACAAACTGTTATGAATTTAATTTTACCCATAAGAAAACCGTGGCTCACAGACCAGGATCTTGCCGAGGATCAGGCTAGCCTAGCATACAGATGAGATGGCTCGATGCCGAGGTCTCCTGTGTCCTTAACCATTCAGTTACCCTGCCTTTCATGCACTTCACACTTAGGTGTCACTATAGATACACCTGAACTGTCAGAAGTAGAGAAGAGGTCAAAGAGGTGATTTAAAGTCACTTTTCATATAAGAAGTGGGCATGGATTTCCAGGCAGAGGGCCCGGATGGTGCAAAATAGAGGCTTGGCTTGGGAGCAGGAATGTTGGGGGTGGAAAAGAGGAAGGGAAATCTCAATCCCTGAGCAAGACCTCCCTCAGTCCAATAAATACTTAAATACCACGTTCCACGTAACAGACGCGGTTCAAAATATTTTACAAATATTAACTCGTCTAATGTTCATAACAACCCCAGAAGGTGATGATGCTATTATTATCGTTAGTTTACCGAAGTTATCCTGTTGCAGAGTGAAGAATCCAAAGTCCTAGCTTTTACGCGATACCCTACGTGGTTCCCAGTTTGTTTTACAGCCGGGTACCAGCTCCACCATTTTGCGAGAGGCTGCTAAGGCTCAGAGAGGTGTGCGCACTTGCGCGGGGTCACACAGCAAGCGTCTCCTGGGGTCCCAGCGCACTCGGCACGCGGTAGACTGGCAACCAGAGAGAGGCGACAGCCAGGAGCCCTCCGCCCCTCCCCCCGCCCCTCGCCCCCTCCCTTGGAGCCCCGCCCCGGACGTGCTCTACCCCAGGCCCCGCCCCAGGCTCTGCCCACACACCCCCGACACACCAGCCTGGCCAGCCAATGGCTGGGGTCCTATAAACAGTGGGGTACGGGAGCTCTGGTGCTAGAGGCAAGAGGCTAGAGGTAGCCGGCAACCGTGCAGATCGCGGCTGGGGGTCCGGGAGTTAGTGTGCCAGAGAGCGGGAGGTCAACCGACGGAGTCGGAGTCAGGGTCGGAACAGAGCCTGAGCCGGAGAGCGCCGCCCGCCCGCTTGTTGCCGCCCGCGCACCCAGCGCTGCCAGAGCCACCAGCGCAGCGCGGCCATGGATCCCAGCAGCAAGGTGAGTAGCGCGCCGCGAGCCCTCCACGCCCGGAACAAAGGCGACCCCTGCGGACCCTTCCGCCGGCCCGGGCCTCCCGGATCGCCTGGCCGTGCTGTGCGCCCGGGGCCGGCGGCGCGCCTCTCTGAGCCTGGCTCCGAGCGGGTTCAGGACGTAGCGCCTTGCCGGGGCTGGGGGTGCGGTGGGGATGGGTTCCGGTTCTAGCAAGCGGGAAGGCGCAACGTGCGTATTTGGCGCCCGCGCCGAGTCACCAGCTTCCTTCCGGGGGCGCCGCGCCGTCCACGCGGCCCGGCGGGGGCCCGGGACACAGGGCCCTGGCGCAGCACGTCGCGCACGACCTCGGCGGCGGCGGCCCTGCGCCGGCTCCTCCCGGTGCGGGGGAGGGGGCCCGAGCGCGCCGCCCATTGGCTGAGCGAGCCGAGCCCCCAGCCCGGCCCCGGCCCGGGCTTAGAGCCCGCGGACCCGCCCGCGCTCCTGGCGGGATCCTGGCCGCCGCTCCCCTCGCCCGGGTGCTGCGCTCGGTGAACAGCTTGGCCAGGGCCGTTTTCCCGGCCTCCCGCGGTCCTCGCGGCAGCCTCCCGAGATGCCCCAGCGGAGGGCACTTCCTTCAGGCCGGTGATCGGGTGCGGGAGGTGCTGGCCCCGGGTATCAGTCGAACAGCCGGTTTCCGAGACCCTTTTTTCTGGACCGTGTGGGCCCCAAAGCGGGTGCCTAGTCCTGGGGAGATAGATGTATTCTGATGAGGCGCGGTCCCGGCCGGGCGGGGAGAGCTCTCCGGGGGCCCCGCGAGCCCGGGGCTGGGATAGGGCCCCAGGCGGGAGCTGAGCGGGAAGAGCGCCTACCATGGGATGAGGGACAGGGACTCCCTGCCCTGAAGATTGTGAGATGGGGCAAACTGTCTCGTTGGAATCTCGGCAACTTATCCACACACACACGCTCACTCTTTGCATCTGTGAACAAGGTTGTCCTGCAGGGAATCTCTGTGACTGCTCCAAGGCGGCTCCTTTTCAACAAGTGTTTACTAAATCCCTCTGTGTGTAGGGCATTGTTTCTTTGCTCCCTCCCTTCATCCTTGTCTAGAATATTTCAGGTCACTTTTTTCTTTTAAAATATTTCCTTTTACCTACTTGATTTTTCAAATGAAGGGTCAAGAATACCCTTTGTTTTTACCTGGGACGTGCAGGTTTGGGACTGAACCCAAACTACCCTTTCTCTATGCTGTGGAGGTATCCGATGGGACCCAGCTGGGTGACACCAGGCTGTACCCTCGCCTGGAAAAGGCCTCCCCAGTACATACCTGTTGAATCCAGAGGGATTTGCTTCATCCTGCCTTGGCCTTAAGGCTTGAACGGAGACCTGAGTAAGTTCCTTCTTTGAGGCTCCCAACTTGCATGGCTGTTGGGAATAGATGGGTGGTGGGGTGTAACTAAAATATAAAAGAGAGGTGATTTTTAACCAGGGACAAGTCCTGAGATCCCAAAAGTCCAAATAATTGCTGTGTTATCTTAGAGCTCTGGTAGGACACTTAACTTCTCGGGGCCTCTGTTCCTCCACATGAGAGACAGGGATAACTTTTGTTACTTCCTCAAAGAAAAGAACTGTCTTATCAGTGTGTGATGCCAGACCTTGATATTTATTTGGGTGAATAAGTGAGTATTCTAAGTGGAGACAGAAGAGTAGAGGGGAAAATCAACAGCTGCTTCCAGTTTACTGAGATCTGGGCAAAAATGCTTTTCCTTGTCTCTGGCCATTTATCCGTGCTGAGGTTCTTCTCTGGCCTGGAGCTCAGAGAAGGGAAGTAACTTTCCTGAAGTGGTTGAGCTGGATTTGAACCCAGGCTGATCAGCAGGGCTTGTGTTTCTGTCTCTCCAATTCCAAATGGAAAAGAGAGTTCTAACTTCAAAGGCAGCCTTCACAGCATCTGGTCTAAATGCAGTGGCAGGTGGGTGCTTTTCCAGAGTTTCCACTGTCCACTGGGTGGATCATCGGAGCACCTCCTGCCCAGTGGTTCATTTGCATTTATAAATTCATACACGTTATCTGCCTACATAAAATAGAAATCTCAAAAGACAAATACAAGGTAGCAATGATAGTAAATTTTGTTTTCTAAATTCTCTATGATCATCTTGTATACTCTGGAGACTGCTGATTTGATTTCTACCACAGCCTTTTGGAGCCACATGTTAAACTGAGACCTGGCATGGTTGTATCCTTTGCCGGGGGTGTCTGGCTTGAAGCCTTAGTTCGGCTATGTTCCTCTTCATCTCCTCAGAACTGGGAATTGACTCAGCTGACTTCCCCATGCTCCTATGTGCTCTGAAGTGCTCCTCTGCAGCTCGAAGTAATGAGCTTAACTGAGTAGGAAGTAGGGAGGGGCAGGTGAAATCGTCTGGCTAGCCAGGGTTTCACCTACCGTCCCTCCTGGGTCACAGGCAGGAGTGAGCCCTGTCCTGGGATGTCTCACCTCACCCTTTGTGAAGAACTTGTAGCTAGTCTGGTCTATTCCCATCTATGCCCTCTCTTTTACTGACCAGTCTGACCTCTACAAAAAGGAGGCATCAGAAATCTGCAGGGTTCCTCGGCCCCTGGTGGTAGGAAGAACATTGGTATTTGAGTCCTGCAGATGTGTTTAGTTGTCTCACCCGCAGAATGATGTCATTTTTATAGCATTAGAATATCTATATGAATTCAGGGGGATAAATGTGGGTGTCTGTCCCCATACGTGTTCCATAAATGTTCCTTGCTTCCTTGGACTCCCATGATGCACTCTGCTTGCCTGGGTCCCAGATAACATATACTCGTCCCTCGGATTCTATGCAGAAGCCTGGTGTTCTGGCAGTGTGAGTTTTTTGGATGCCTGGCTCACGGTTATTACTTAGGTAAAACATTAAAGCTCCTACTGTCAGTTCTACCAGAGGGGATTTGTCAGGAAGCTGGTTTGCAGAGATGGCACATGGGCGAGAGTAGCTAGTGTGGCTCCCTCCCTGTCTTGCCCTAGTCTTCTTTGTTCCCACCTTCGTGCCTGAATCTGAGTCAATCTTGGGGAGTTCAAAAAGGGAGATAATATCCTTTATCTCCTGGATCCTTACAGCTGCCCTGTGAAGGGGATATGAAGTCATGGGGACCTCAGGGTCCAATGAAAAATGACTTTGCCAAGGTCACACACTGAACATCCCATCTTAAAACACACTGTCATTCTTTCCAGTATCATATAAACGAATGAGAAAGTCAAGCAGGAAGAGACGCAGCAGCCCGTGGCTTAGCCCTCCACTTGACAGAAGGGAAAACTGAGGCTGGAGAAGGGAAAAGTCTTAAGATAAGGCTGTCACAGAAAATTTGAGGCGTTCTGTGGGTTTGGGAGAAAGCATGCTTTCTTCTCTGTATTCTACTGCGTTCTGTGCCATCTTCACTCATCCCAAATGAGCAGAAATCCCCAGGCTTTAGGACTTTCCAAGCTTTTTCTGGGTGCAGTGGCAGTCTGGAAGTTGGATTAGATGTAACCTGACAACTGAAACCCTTCTGTAAATGGAAACAAAACAAAGCTGTGACCTTGGAGAAGTGGCTTTCCTTGGGCCTTGGTTTCCCTCTCTGTAAAATGAAGGGTTTGCCACCCCTGGTGGAGCCCAGCTTCATGCCCTCAATTAGGTGGTGGCTATTTTAAGTGGAAAGACCCTTTCCAGAGCCAGTTTGGCATTACAGTGTAAACAGCCCCAAGATGATCCTTGTTCGGTGCTGAGCCGTTCAGTCTACTTGCCCCAGAGCTGGGTCAGCCCTAAATCCCCCATAATCAGCTTGTGACTTCAGGGAACTCAGCTTTGCCCAGTACCTCCTGGTCACAGGGTGTCAGAACTCAGACCTCTGCTCTAGCACCGAGGGTACAGGCATCTAGTTTTCTTTCTCTGTCAAACTGGCAGAACTGGGGAGACCTAGAACAAAGGGGAAAGTGTGCAGCATTGGCGTTGGTCCTGTAACCTCCACCCCCACCTTATTCCAGGGCATAGAGGTGACAAAGCCATTCAGTCTGGTAACCAATGTCCCCAGGATGGCAGAGGCCAGGAAGGCTCCTGGCTGGATTCATGGGCTCAGAGAGGCTGTGTCCAGGCTGGCAGGCCCAGCCTTGGCCACCAAAACAAACCTCCAATTGTTACCTCCCTCCAGGGGAGGGGTGGAGTAGAGCCCCAGGCTGTCATCCAGCCACCAGGCCTTGGCAGTAGCTGAGGAGTAAACATTGGGGTTTTGTGGTAACTGAAACCGGGCTCCCGGGCCTTAAACCTGGGCAGGAAAAAGGTAGGGTTCACCCCTTCACTATTTTGCTGGCTCTTGCCTCCCCTACACCCCCACAACCTGGAAAGGGAGAGAGCTCTTGCCCGACTCCAGTTGATGGCACCTTTGGCTGCTGAAGACTCTGCAGGACAGAACATCTGCCCAAATTGCTTAGGCCAGAGCTTACCTCTCCCTGCCCTGGAATTGGGCGTGGGAAGGAAAAGTCTGAGACAGAAACAGCTCTACCATTTGACCTTAGGGCGGGCACATGTCTTGTGGGAGCTGTGTCCTCAGCCCTAATGGAGATAATGACCCCCTCTGTGGGTCAGCAGCTCTGAAGCTCACTAGGAGTGTGGGGCCCATGCCGCAGTCTTGAGGAGTGGCTGAGGAGCATAGATCTGCTTTCATAGAAGAGTCAGAGCCCCAGGAGGGCCAGATGACTGGCTGTAAAGCCCTCTGCTGGAGGAAGAGGGGGACTCTCTTGGGATGGGGGTGGGCGGCGGGAGCAGCTAACGAAAGAGAAACCGCCTCCCTGCACTTCTTGAACACCAGGCTCCCCCTGGTGTGTAATAGCTCAGAGCCACTTCCACAGCTGTGCAAAGCCACCCCAGGGTCCTGGCACCAGGTGTCCATACTACTCTGGGCTCACCTCCCTCCCTTTCATACTCGGGTACTGCGCGTAGCATGGCCAGAAGCAGCACTGGCATGGTGGCTGTGTCCATCATGTTGCTGGAACTGATCATGAAATCCACCCCAGTAGTCATAATTTGAATCATCCCATCTACGGCATGGTGGCAGTAACCCTCAGCATCAACTCTGAATGGCTGCATTCTCCAGGAATTTCCTCCAGCCAGGCTCTGACTTGCGAGTGAACCTGCATGGCATAGCAGCTGGCTTTGCCAAAGCAGCCCTGGCTGTTTGTGGGCATGGCCACCATCCTCATTGTCGCCCAGGTGCTCAGCCTCTGCAGTCTCAGCATCACCCTTGTCCTTCGGTAGCCCTCGACAAGCCCGCCAGCCGCAGAATATGACGTTCTTCTCATCCTAGAATGATGTGCCTGGCACATACATGTGTACCTGCCCCTCAGTAATTGATCTTGGAAGTTCACAGTGTCCTAGTCTTATGGTCTCTTGTCCCCACCAGCTCCATGCCACGGAGCTAGGTCTGCCTCTCACCCATCCAGACCCCTGACAGGTGAGAATGCCCTTGCTCACCCAGAGTGCTCTCTGCAGTCAGAGTGTCATTTTTTCCCCCTACTGGATGTTATTTGTAAAAGTTGACCTATTCATACGTCTGTGCAACAGCTCTCCATCTCCTAGCCACATAAAGCCTTCAGTACTGGGCATCGTGGCCTGTGCCCGTAATCCCAGTGACACAGGAGGCTGAGGCAGAAGGATTATTAGTTCAGCAAGACATTGTCTTCAAATAAAATAAAAATGACTGGGGATGTAGCTCAGTGGTAGAGCACCCCCTAGGTCCAATCCCCAGGACTTCAAAAGAACGAAAACAAAAGACCCTTTAGATAGAGTGCCCCATTGTAGAATTACTATTTGCTCCATGACTGCTGGAGGGCAGTGCGCTGGGCCTGCCAGGCCTTGGCACTGGAGCTGTTCTCAATAAAGTTTTTAGATGTGACTGGGGAAAAAAATTGGATAACCCCCCCCCCCCCCCAAGTATTTATTTTTTAGTTGTAGTTGGACACAATATCTTTATTTATTTATTTTTATGTGGTGCTGAGGATTGAACCCAGGGCCTCACATGTGCTAGGCAAGTGCTCTACCACTGAGCCAGGATCCCGGCCCTCTCTTTTTTTAATACAGAAATAATGAAGCCAACTAAAGAGAAGCATAAGAAGTGAAAAGATAAATGTGTTCTTTCTCCAAGTTGTGACCGTTTGATGCTTACACGCAGAGACCTCTTTGTGAATGTGTAAATGTGTACTCATACGTGTGATGTTTGTGTAATTGCTTCATACTTTCTACGTGTTCTGTGTGGCGCCCATCCAGTTCACCAACCCAAGCCTTAGAGAAATGTTTGCAGTGTTTCTCTCTGTACGTACAGTAGTTACCATGGTACAAAAGTTCAGTAACTATTTATTCCTTACACAAAATTACATTCTATACGTTATACCTTGATTTTTTTTTTCTTTTAATAATCTACCCTGGGTCTCTTTTCATGGCAAGTACATACAGATGTGTTGCATTTTTTCCAACAGGTGCATAATATTCCATTACAGACAAGTTCCACCGTGATTAAGAAATAGCATCCCCATACTTTCTTCATACCACTCACCACCTGATATATTACATGTATTTATTTTCTGCCCCAGCCTTCAACTAAAATATCAAGTTCCATAGTCAGGGATTTGATTTAATTTATTGCTTAGTCCCCACTGACCAGGAGGATAGTGTTGGGAGCATGCATTCAGGTATAATCTTTACTTAATAATATAATTAGAAGAACCTCTCTTATGGGGGACTGAAGCCTTAGAGGAAAGAATATTTTCTTAAGGTCACAAAACGGAGGAACCGGGCCTTAAACTTGTTTTCTGAGAATGACAATGACGTTTGTATATGCCCAGTCTTATTAAGTTAATATTGTCTTAGTTGAACTGGTTCCCATCTCACTGCTGAATGTATACCTCCTCAGGAGTGTCAGCTTCTCCAGGGTCCAATTCTAGACCCAAGGTTCAAGCATACAGCACAGGGAACCAGTTGTTTGCATTTAAGGATAATTACCCTTTTAGTTATTTAGGGAGGATAATGTGTTTAGGCCTAAAAGGTTTCAATCTTTTATTTGTTGAGTTCATGCATTGGGTTTGCTCCTAACCCCTCAGGGGACCTGGGGCTTAAAGCAGAGATTGACAAACTTTTTGCAAAGGGCCAGATTGTAAAAATATTGTCAGCTTTATGAGCCAAATAGTCTCTGTCTGCCTCAACCACTCAACTGTGCCATCAAAGCATAAAAATAACTCCAAACAGCAGATACACAAATGAGTATGGCTATGTTCCAATAAAACTTTATTAATAGTCTGAAATTTGAATTGAAATTTTCACTTACCACAAAATGTTGCTCCCCACCCCCAATACACACACAGTTTTAAAAATCCAATCCCCCACCTTAGCTAGCAGGCTGATTTTGGCCCAGGGGCCACAGCTTATCAAACTTGGCTTAGAACAGAATCTAGCAAAGTGGCCAAAAGTTTCCCAAGGTTGATCTGAGGCTGTCTTGGTTCAGACGGACAAGGTGGACAAGGCGTAGAGAGTGGCTGGAATGGAATTTGACCTACATAGCAAGTACCAGGTAGAAACCTTGTTTCCTTCAGGGGCCAGTACCCGGAAGCAGGGTGGGGGTCCAGGGAGGACCTTAGCAGGAAGGACATAAAATCAGGCATCAGAGATCCCTCCAATTTGAAGGTCCACATAGCATACTTTTTCCTCTCAGAGTCTCCCATTTTCTCTGTGAGGGGACAGCAATCCCCCTGCTGAACAGAGCAAAGAATATTCATGGTGGTTCAATCAGGATATGAGCAGCCCCTGGCAGTGTGCCATTGCTGGCTCCTCCCCTCCCTGCTTTAGAGATTGATGGGCACCTTCTGCCTTCAGGGCCACTGTGGGGTGCCCAGAGGCTCAGTCATGCAAGTCCTAACATCACTAGAAGGCTCAAAGGCAATGGTTTCAGGAGGAGTCAGTGCCTGAGGTCACCTGAAGGTCAGGCTTCTGAGGTTAGCCCATCACTCTTCTTGACAAGCCTTTGGGCTGGAAGGGGTCACAGGGTGAAACTCTAAACTAAGAGCTCCAGTCGTAGCCCTGGCTTTTGTTTGCTGAGTATCCTGAGAGCTTGTCCCCAGACCTTAGGTTCCCATCCATCAAGTGAGGGTGTTATAATAGTCTGTAATTTCTTAGGCTTCTTTCTTTTTTAATGCCCAGAACTTTGTTCAAATGGAATCTTAGAAAAGAAATGTACAGAAAATGAAAAGGGAGCTGTCATGGATCAGGTGAACCCTGCCACACCCCTTCCCACCCCACTTAGAGTTGTGAACCAAGTGCTTAGAAAGCCAGGTGTCCAGTGCTCCTTGCACCTTGGGAAATTGCAGGAAGCTGTGGGAGGATGAGGTGGATGATGAGGTGGATGATGAGGTGGAGTGACGTCTGGATGTTGCTGGATTAGGACCCGCCTACCTCAGGGCACACCCTGTCTCTTGAGCAGGCAGTGCCTCGTGCACTCCCTCTGCCAATATTGACTGAGAGCCTGCTGTAGGGCAAGCCCGGGACCAGGCTGCTATGCCCAGGAAGGGCACGCAGGCAGAGGTCAAAAGGCCACTGTGAGTTTAGCAACTTATGCAACATGGCCAGGGTCACCCACCCTCCCAGTGCGTGGGAGGAGAGGTTCTTTTTTTTTTTTAGAGAATTTTTTTTTTTTTTAATATTTATTTTTTAGTTCTCGGCAGACTCAACATCTTTGTTTGTATGTGGTGCTGAGGATCGAACCCGGGCCGCACGCATGCCAGGCGAGCGTGCTACCGCTTGAGCCACATCCCCAGCCCGAGGAGAGGTTCTTGAAGCTAATACCTCATCAGTGACTTCTGGGAGAGGGAGAGCTTTCGGTGGGCCTCAGACCCCCAGAATCAGAACAGGAAGGATTAGGAGTGGGGACATGAGATAACCTTCTGTATGCTGGAGGCTGAGCATTTGGTGAACTGAGGGTGGGGGGCGGTCAGGATTTGAACTCTTTCTGCCTTTGTATCCCCTCTCTAAGTCCTCACCATTATATGAGCTTGACACCCAAATAAATACATGCTGAATAAATGGACTTCATTTCTACGCTTCAGTTTTAGTCATGGGCTAGCAGGGACACATGGGCCAGTGGTGGCCCGATTGAGGTGACTTCCTGTCCTTCCCTAATTCAGAAAACACTTGCTGAAGGAACTCCACTCTTCTCCACAATGGCACCAATACAGAATTCAATAGCAGCCCCTTAAGAAAGGAACATTATTCCCATTTCCCAGGTGAGAAATCCAAGGTCCAGAGGCAGGGCAAGAAGTAGTTCACTGAAATTGAGCCAGAGTCCCCTGATTCCAGGTCCAGCCACGATTAAGCTGAGTGTGGTGGGAGCAGGGGTATGTGACTGGGCTCAGTGCCGTGTGCCTACCAAGGAACAGGGACCCCGTTCCACACTTGCAACTCACATGTAGCCAGTCCGAGCATCTGTTTCTTACTGGCTGTATCGGCCCCCATTTCTCCCCCTGCACATACTGTTCTGTCTACCAGGAATGTAGTCTTGCCTTTGTTTCCTACTTGGCAGACTCTGCTTGTCCTTCATGGTCTAACTCCAGTGTCACCTCCTCGGAACTCATCTTTTGATTAGAAGTCTCTCCCTACAGGGCTCTGTCAGTTCCTCATACCACCCCTGTTAAAGCCTGGACCACACACTAGCCTCATGTCTTCATCTGTCTCCCCGCTGGCCCTCCAATGACCTGCTGGCCCTTTCCTTACGTCAGGACGAGAGCCTGTTTGATTCCAGGCCCCAGTCCCAGCACAGGGCCTGGAGCACGGGTCACTGAGTATTTTAGTGAGTTCTAATGCAGCAGCCTACCTGGATGGATATGGCCATACTCCAGGGCCTGGTAGGCAGGTTTTCTAATGTGGAGTTTGACCTTGACCTGCCAATGACAAAGTCCTGCAGAGGTTTTGTCCTTGCCTCCCACCAGTCCGCAGTGCCAATTGAGCAGCTGCTCCACTGGGATCCAAGAGTGACTTCAGAAGCCCAAGGACCCTTGGAACATTAGAGCTGGGATTCAATAAAACAAGGCCTATAGTAATAACAATAAGTGCCTCAGGCAGGCTGTGAGTCTTTCATTTATGCTTCATCAGCATGACTTTTGCCAGAACCATGGTTTATCTGCATTGTTTTTCTTTTAGTATTTCTATTTAAATTGCTGTGTTCCAAATAATAGGAAATCATAGGGCATGTAAAAACTTTACTTTGCATAGGTAATCCATTCACATGGTTCAGAATTCAAAAATGTTCAAAAGGGTATAAATTGAAGTCTCACTTTCACCACATCCCTGGCCACCTGGGTCCCCTGAGGCATAATGTTACCCTTCATGTGCATTCTTTGAAGTAAATATGAATAGTCCCTAGCCCCACCAACTTTGGTGGGTTTGGTTTGTTTGTTTACACAAAAGGTAGCATCTAACACTTCTCTGAAGCCTGCTTTTTAACACTTCATTTGAAGAGTGTCCTAAACAGTACTTAAAGAGCTTTATTCTTGTGTATTCCACGCCACAAATCTGCCACATCTCATTAAATCACAGATTTGCATTGCTAGTTTTATTTCCATTTCAATTTGCAGTAGAACAATACATATCTTCCCTACCATAAGTATCACACCCAGTCACTGTTGAGTCATCCTAGTGATACCACCTCATCACAGCCTCTTCAATACCAGTGGTCACCTGAGGACCTGAGTTTAACCCTATCTTGACTGGGTCCCACCAAAGGTTTGTCACATGCTCATTGCGCATTCAACTGGCAGCCCCAAGTCTAAAGGCTTCCTAGGAAGTTGAGAGAAGATAGACTTCAGGGTACAGTGCCAGAGATTGTGTGTGAAATTGCCTTTTAGTTGGGTCATTAAAGACAAGATTTAGAAGGAATGAGATGGCTCATGGCAGGAGGAAAGCTCCCTGCATGTCAGAAGTTAACCAAGGAGGGGAGACAGACAGTGGAAGGAAGGCCCGTGTTCTGATGTGTAGTGGGCTCCGAGCTGTGCACTTGGGCAGTAAAGCCTCCTTCCTCTTTCTCAGTCTCTGATATGAGAACCGTGGCTTTTGCAATCCTTGCCCTGTAGGCTTCTAGTGAATGAAAAAAAAAGTACTAGGAACCTGTCTGCTTAGCAGCTATGCCCCATGTTATCTGTGGTGATCTTGAAGCAAGAAGGAAGCCCAGAGACTTCCTGTGGGGCAACTATGGCGCAGAGACCCCCAGCAAGGCCATGGCTGGGCTGAGACTATCCTCCACTATCATGGAGTTTTCTCCAGACTATCCTGTGGCCCAAGATGCAAGCTTCTCTTCCCTACCTGCAGTGCCAGCCCTGGGTGGTGTAGGCATGGTGACAGGTGGGAGCCAGCCATTTCTTTGGCATGCTCCCCAACTCCATTCTCCCAGCAGTTAAGGGTCTGCCTAATGTTTCTTGGTTTCTTTGTTTTAAAAGGCAGAATGAGTCCTCTACCTTTCTCTAGCCAGGTGGACACCTCGTTGGCCTCTCACCTATGTGTAAGCAGGGCCCTTTCACCTGCTGGCCTCTACCCCTCCCTCTGCCTTCTGTGTCCAGGGAACAGAGCCTACCAGCCTTTTTCTTCTCCAGCCCTTTGCCCCTTAGAAACATTTGCTGCCCAACACACTTACTCACCTTGCATCATGTACTTTGCCAAAACACAGGTCTGGTTGGTGTGTTATCTGTGTTCCAATAACTCTGGGAAGCTCCTGGTTTGGGGGTGCTGCTGTGAGGGGTACTGAATGGGGAGTCCAGAGCCCTGGGTTCCATCCCTGGCTCTGCAGCAGGCCCTTGAACACGTCTTCCCTTCTCGGGGCTCACTGAGAGGTGGGAAGGGGAGGGCAGGGCAGGACTAGGTATCCAGTGCTGACAAGTGTGTCTGTACCTATTTTGCAGACAAGCAAATGGAGGGAAGGAGGAGTAATGGGCAGGGTGACCTAGCCTGCTGGAATTCACAGAGCACATAGGCAGATGGGCGGGACTCAGAGGTCAGCACCTTTGGCTCCAAATCCAGGGTGCTTCCTCCATCTCTGCTGTTCCTTTCATGTAATTTGGACCTGCTTGCATAGGAGAGTTGGTTCTGAGCCTCCCAATCAAGTCTGGGGCTACCTGTATTCCAAGCATGGCCCCACCAGGAGAGACCCTCAGAGAATCCAAAGCCTCTCCCTGTGTCACCAAGACCATGCTTCAGAGAGAGAAGACCCTGATTCCTCTCTCTCCCCAGGAAAAGGTCTAGAAGTCTGCTGGGCTGGTTTAGGCACCCGAGGTCAGGAAATGTCCGAGTTTCCTGGAAGAGGGATGGGTGTGGTGCCAGGAGTCGGGCAAGATACCTGAACGAGGGATCCTGCCAGCCCAGGCCTTGCCCTATAGTATCGTGGGCCTGGACACACCTGTAACCGTGTGCTTTGTCTCTCTGCAGAAGGTGACTGGCCGTCTCATGCTGGCCGTGGGAGGGGCAGTACTTGGATCCCTGCAGTTTGGCTACAACACTGGAGTCATCAATGCCCCCCAGAAGGTAAGTGCTATACTGTCCTTGTTCTTGGCCCCATACTCACATTGTCACCTGGGTGTCACTCCTGAGCATTGACTCCTGTCTGACTCCCCAGCCAGGATTCTAGAATCTCAGGGTCCACGGAATCCTGGGGTCTTTATAGGTCATCTTGACCAATTTTCTCACACAACATGGACATTTATTATAATCAGAACAGCACTTGTTGTAATGATGCTGTGTTCATAGGGCATTCTCGGACCACCAAGGGCTTTCCTGGTATTTATCTCACTTGAGACAGCCAGGTAGGCAGACAGACCATCATCCCTCCTTATCCCACAGGTGAGGAAAATGGCCAAAGAGGAGACTCCTACCCAGGGTCACCCAGCTAGTCAGAGACAGAGTTGGTATCCAACACCTCCCCACTAGGTGGTCCCCCAGCCTGTGCTCACACCCCATCCACACTTAGTGCGCTCTCTTTTAAGGCATCTGATTCCAGGTTGAAACCGCTTCGTCCCCCAGGAGACCGCGTCAGGCGAAGCAAAAATTCATGTCTTGCCTTAGGGTACCACATGGGTTGGAGGTCTGACTTCTTTCTCCCCACAGCACATCCCAGATCTGCCCTCACTTGTTCATTGGCATGTCAAGACTAGAAGGGATGCTGGCAGTGATCTCTAGCCCCACCAACTTGCTTTAGGGGGAAAAGGAAAAGAGAGTCTGGGCAGGAAAGGAGATTATAACCGAGTCCCTCCTGTACTGGCTATTTTGCATATATTTATGAGGATGAGTGGTGATTTCCACTTTATAGACCCGGAAAGCGAGGTCCAGGCTGATGAAATATCCACCAGGCCCAAGGACACACAGCCAGTGAATGGTAGAGTCAGAAGCCAAGCTCTGCTGTTTCCACAGCCTCAGGCTGTCTCTGTAACCAACTGCCCTGTCATTTAAAAAATTCATACCCTCACCGAGAGGTTGGAGTGAGAGTGCCTGGTCTTCCAGTCAGGACCACGTTCACTGTCCAGAGGGGTGAGGCTAGAAAATGAGGGTGGCAGACTCCTGAGGACAGGGGGCCTGTTTGGGGGACCAGGCAGTGTGTGGAATCAGAGCTGGGCTTCTTCCAAGAGGGCAGACAGGGTGGCTGTGGGGGCCACGCCCAATGCTGGGGAGCAGGTCACCAGGAAGGCCAGGCCTGCTGAGTCATGCTCAGCTGCAGCGGTCCTGACAGAACTTTTCCAAGCTTGCCTGACATGGCGACTGTGGGCCCCGGCCTGGAACAATCCCAAGTGCTGTTTTTGCTAAGTGTTCTGCACAGCTCCTGCCA
The DNA here is from genome assembly GCF_047511675.1 of Marmota flaviventris. Lineage (NCBI taxonomy): Eukaryota > Metazoa > Chordata > Mammalia > Rodentia > Sciuridae > Marmota > Marmota flaviventris. The sequence continues at coordinate 32,691,164 of NC_092507.1, read as the reverse complement.
AGGTGTGTGCTTTTGAGCTGGCTCCCTTCTGAAATCCTTCTAGATGGAACTGTCTGTAAGGCAGTGGAAAGCAGAGGCAGAGAGGCGGAGCTCGCCACCTTGGTTGCACATTGAGGTCCCCTGGGCACCCCCAGATTCTGGTTTAATTGGTCTGGGATGCTGTTTGGGTATTGAGTAAAAAGCTTCCTAACTGTGATGCATAGCTGAAGCTGGGAACTGGATTGAGTGATGTCTTGACAGTGGTCACAAAGTGAGTGAATGACAGAACTAGGACTCCAAGGTCAAGATGGAGAGGTGTCCAGGAACAGAACAGGGTGGGTTGACAGAAGGTCTACAAAGGAGAGAGGAAAAGACCCAGAGGAGAGAGAGCCAGCATTTAGTTAAGTGTTTAGTTTGCTGTGTCGCCAGGAGGATGGGAGGAGAGGGAAAATTGGGGAGCCAAAGGTGCTGACCTCTGAGTAAACCGGGGCTGGACTACTGTGGGCTTTGTGGGTGAGTTTGATCTGTAAAACAAGTAACCACCAGAATGGTGTGGCACAGCTAGATTGGGCATGTGGAGGAGGGGCTTCAGAGGGAGAATGGTCGGGACCCATGAAAGAGGGTAGGCAGAACCACATCTGCATCTCAGGAAACGGATTCAGGCTCCTGGAGTGGTGGGATGGATCTGAGAATGTGAGAGCAAAGCCAGGGACATTAGTGGGAAGGCTGCTGTGGCATCCTCCGGAGGAGGAATGGATAGGACTGGGTCATCAGTTCAGGCGACACGGGGTATCAGAGAGGAGCAGGCAGGGGAGCAGCCGGTAGGTGTCATGGGACGTGCAGGAATTGAGGTTCAGTGGGACACCTCTGGGGAATGTGGGAGGTGCTGGGACACAAGGTTCTTAGATGCCGTCTGGAGAGGAGTTGAGAGTTGGTCACTGGTGTCCAAATGGGAGTAGGAAGATCTCCCAGGGAGACTAGAATAAAAAAGGAACCCAGGGTGAAACCCCTGAGAACATCCCCAGTTACAGAAGAGAGGAGCAGAAGGAGCATAAAAGGTGATATCTAAAACCCAGAGATAGGAGCCTCGAAAGGGGAAGACGTGAGGTCTTGAAGAACCAGGGTGTTTTGTGTTCACTGCTGTGTCCTTAGTGCCTAGAACGGTGCCTGGGGTAGTAGTTGCCCGTGGTCAATGTGAGTAGATGAATGAAGTGAGGGAATGCTGTCAGATGCCCGGAGAAGAGACTGTGTAGCTGGAGGGATTATAAGGCTAGGATTGTTTTTCGTTTCATTTTGAAACCGGTAGATGAGGAAAGGGGGAAGATCAGGAAGTGAGGTGGGGTCCTGAGGAGGCAGATGGGTTAGAGCAGGAGCTAAGGGGCTGCATTTGTCCAGAAGGGACTAAGAAAATGTGACCAAATCTAGAAAGAAGTTCTCTAATCCTTGAAGCTTCTTATCTAATCAGAAGTTGGCTAAAGGTTAGCGCTGTGGTAGGCAGTGGGCAAGATAGCTGACCAGGGTGCCATAGAAGTACAGGTGACCAGCACAGGGGGCCCAGCTGAGGCTGTAAACTGCATTTATGGGAGTATTTGGGGACACAGGTCCAAAGGTCACTCCAGAAACCAGCCTTGAGAACATACAGAAATCTAGCGGTGTTTTCTGGCAAGCACACACGTGTTTGGAATGATTACATTTGCACTTACAAACTTCTCTGGCATTTTCTGACAGGAACAGATTAGAAGTGATCATTTTAACATGTGAAGAGAGAATAGAAGGATGAAAGAGGAAGGAACAAAGCACAGCTCAGAGCCGAGGTGTAGAACAAGGTAGAGTGGCCACTGGGCCTGGTAGACCTGAAGGCACTGTCCCAGGAAGATACAGGGATTCAATTCTGCCAACTCTGTCATTCAGAATGGCTTACCAAGTGCCCGTGCTGTGCCCCATACTGGCCTAGGCAGCAGGAAGGGACACACCTGTGAAGGCACTGGGCACATTCTGGACCTCATGGCTGTCTTATGTGGTCTGAGCCGGGCCCTGTCTCTGCCCTCTGAGGACTCCCCATGCAGAGTGGTGGCACTACCCCTCGTAAAACCAGAGTACAGTCATCCCTAGGAATCCATGTGACGGGGACTGGTTCCAGGACCTCCTACAGATTCCAAAATCTTTGAATGTTCAAGTTCAAATGTACACAATGGCGTTGTATTTGCAGATAACCTACACAAATCCTCCCACGTACTTTAAACCATCTCTAGGTCACTTACCCTAATACAATGTAAATGCTGTGTGTGGCATGGAGGAGTCGGATTGTTTAGGGAATGATGATATGAAAGGAAAGGTTTATACATGTTAAGTGCAAAAGCAATTTTTATTTTTCAAATATTTATGATCCTCAGTTGGTTAAACTCACAGATTCTGGGGGTTGACTATATAATTAACAGAGGGCTTCAGGGTGCTGTGAAAGCAAATAGGAGGGAATAATTGTGCTGGGGCGGGGAGGATGGGAAAAATAGGCAGGGCTGTATGAAGGATTTGCAGCCAAGTTAGACCTTGAAGGTGCATTGAATTCCAGAGAAGGAGGGCCAGGGACCAGCAAACCTGTAGAGATGCGATGGCATGAAGTGCTTGCTCCCTGATGGGGTCTTGCTCACTGGCATGGGACTTCCCTTCTGTCCAGAAACACTTTTCTTAGAAAACATCATTGGATTGGCAGTGACTCTTGACAGGAGACTTTGCCCACCAGTTGTGGGGAAGTCAGTTCTGCTGCTCATTACCAGAAGCTTCTTCTCTGCCATAAAAGAGGCCCAAAGGGCTTCCTTCTGGAAGTGGCTAATTAATCATGATACTATCTTAAATGTTTACAAAGCACCTTCCCTTCAATTACCTCCTCCCAGCAGCCCTGTTAGGCAGGTAGGGCTGATGATCTTCTTCCTCCTGTAGTTGAGGAAACCAAGTCTAGGGGAGGGCCCAGGAGAGCAAAGGATTGAACCAGAGGTGGAAGCAGGCCTCACTGCATCCTTTCCCTGCCCTACCCTGTGAGCAAAGGTGACATCCCTGCCATGTGTCCCCTCTCCCTAAAGGAGGGGGAAGGAGGTGGAAGAGGCAAGCCCAGCCACAGAGGGAGGTCTTCCTGATCCCCCCACAGCTGATCTAAGAATTGCCTTTCCCCTCCCCAGTCGCCAGCTCACCCCAGAGATGACTAATGCCCACAAAGAAACCATCATCAGGTCCTTACCAAGGGACAGTGTGAAGCGTGTTTGCAGGGAGGCCTTCTCAGAACCCAGAGTGATGGCTGGGAGGAGCCTGATGCCCACAGATCAAACCTCCTTGTTTGACAGTGGAAGGTGAGATATGCGTAGAGGTGAGATGGCCTGAGCTGAGCCCGCTTTGTGAGTGAGAGAATTGAACCAGGCTGGGGGTGAGACCTGCCTCTCAACCTGAGCCCACTGCCCCCTCAGTTTAGCTGGGTTCCAAGTTCTATATAAAGATCCAGAATTCTGGGTCTCTTTTTTCCTGCACCTGTCACCACAACTCTTACATCTTATTTACCTAGTGTCCAACGTTGTTCTAAGTGCTTTAGAAATGGTAATTCAGTTGTTCCTTACAATAACCCCACTAAATAGTTACCATAAAAGAAAGTGGGGCACAGAGATGTTGAGCACCTAAACCAAAGACACACAGCTAATAAGGCAGAGCTGGAATTTGAATCCATGGAGTCTGGCTTCCGTCTGTGTTCTTGACCACTATGGAAGTTGGGTGTGATCAGAGCTGGGCACCTAAACACCGTTGGACATACCTACAGCTGGCACTCAGCTGGCCTCATGTTCTGAGCTCGGAGATGAGTCAAGCCCAGTCATGTACAGACGTCTCAACTGTTTCCCATACTCAGTTGCACAATCTCTTACACCATCACACCCTGTCACAGCCCCATCATCTTAAGTCCCTCAGTCAGATTCATGACTTGTTAGCAATTAGTAATCACCCTGTCTCCCTCTATTCCTATGCTGGGCTACAGCAACAGGTAAATCAGACCCTCTGTGTTGAAGCTAAGCCTAGAGTGAGCACACAGAACCTTGCAGTTAGCTGCATATGGAAAAGTTGGAGCAGAGAGGGTGCTTGGCCCTAGAGCAGGGTTTCTCAACCTCAGCACTGTTGCCTCTTTCTAATGGGCAATCCTTTGGTGTTGGGGTGGGGGCTGTCCTGGGCACTGTTAGGATGTTTAGCAGCATCCCTGGCCTCCATCACTGTCAATAACTAGTATGACAGCCAAAGTGGACCTGGACCTAGACAGGTGTCTTCTGAAGGGACAGAATCACCCTCATTTGAGAAGCACTGCAGTTGGGAAGGAGGGGTGGCCCTCGGGGAGGCTTTCCAGAGAAGTATCCACATTGGCCAAGAGCTGATTAAGTGTAAGCAAAAAAGGCTCAAATGAAAGCATGGAGTATTGGGGTGTCCAGGTTGTGTGGGGGAAGCTGCCGTGTCTACCAGAGGAAGGGCAGGCATATGAGTCATAGTGTGGGTGGCAGTGACACTTCATCCTGAGGGCTGAGCAGGGCTTTAGATGGGGCTGTCAAAGTGAAATTAAGGTCCTGCATTTGTGAGGAAGACCCTGGAGGCCATGGACCAATGAAAGGTCACTACAGCCAGAGCAAAGGTCTGGCCTTGATTTGGAGGCAGGCCATGTCTTGCTCTTCCAGAAGAAGAACCTAGGTGGTCCAATCTCTGTTGTGGTTTTGGGTCCAGCTTCTAGCTTCAACTTGCCTATTTCTTCCCCAGACCCTAGAGAGAGGCCCCAGGGGACTAGTTTGAGCTACCCATCTGTCCAACCCCACCTGGAACATTTGGCTCTGAACTCCCAGCTGACTCTGGGGTGTCTGAGTTACTATGGAGCCATACACTCTGAGCTGAGAGCTAGGGGGAGGGGAAATGCTAGGGCCAGCCCCTACTAAGAGGGAGCAAAAAGCTGGGAACAGGGGTCAAGGCCAGGCTGGGGGACTGAACTGGACAAACTGGCCCTTTCCTCCTTCTAACCAGAGCTGACAGCCTGCTGGCTGTTTAACCCCTTCATCTCCATATAACAACTAGAAAAGAGGAAGGAGGGTAAGAGGGAGCCCTATTGGGGGTGAGGTAGAAGACCCAGCCCTCCTAGGTTAGAGGGGTATCTAGAGGAGGATGGTAAGACCAGTTGGAGGTTCCCAAATGAACCTCTTGGCAATAGTCTAGAATCCTAGATCAGGGGTCAGCAGGCAGGCCAAGTCCAGCCAGCAGCCTGTTTGTATATGGCTCATAAGTTAAGAATGGGTTCACAATTTTAAAGGGTTGGAAGTAAAACAGGGGTCATTTGTGGTTCACAGACCCAACCTGATCTTTTACATGAAATGTGGCCAGTCCCTGCTCTAGATCACTTTGACGTATACAGTTTTCCTGTCCACAGACAGGAAATCCACTGCCATAGGTCTTATTCTCAGAAGCCTAGAAAACCAGGGCCTTTGCCCTCTGGGGCTACGGCCTGCTGGGGTCCCCGAAGCAGGCCCCTCGTTCCCTCAGGTTCTTCCTTATCCTGTGTTATGATTAGGGTAGTGATTCGTCTCCTGGCTATACAAAAACAGAAACCTTGTCCCTCCTGCTCCTTTGTAGGTGGTGGCCTCTCTCTAAGACAGCCAAAGTGACAGCTCGTTCCAGTGCCAAATGGCACACTCCGCCTCATGCTCCTTTACGGACACCTTCCGGACAGGGAGAGGAAGTGAGAACTTCCTCTGTAGCTAAGGCAGAAGCATGGTCCTCACCCGCGATTGCTTGGGCCTGGTGGAGGGTGGCGGCAGGGATTCCAAAGATGCCCATAGGAATACATGGGCCTCCCTCCCCCGCCCAGGACAGCAGCTGAGTGAGAAATAGCCATTGCCTGCACACTACCCCATCCCAGGGCCCTTGGCTGCACTGAGCTGGCTGCCCCCAGCTCTCTTTGACCTTTGTGCTCAGTGAGGGGCTAGCACAGAGATCTCTCATAGCCTCTCAACAGACTAATGCCATGTCAGTCCCCTCTCAACCTGACCAGGACCTTCCATTTCTGCCCAGCATGCATCCACTTACCCAGCTTCCGAAGCAGGGTAGAAAGGGTGTGAATGGGCTGGGAAGAGAGCAGAGGAGGAATGGAGGGCTGACTGATAATAGTTGTCCTGCAGGGCTCTGACTGCCATGCTGAAGAATAATGAATTGTGGGAAATGGGATCTGGCCTTGAGGGATGGAAGAGTCAGAAGCAGAATCCAAGTGAGACCTAGGGCAGGTGCTGTATGGGTAGAGAAATAGGACTAATCAGGAGACAGAATCAGTAGGACCTGGAGACGGCTGGATATGGTAGCAGTAGTAGGATCAAGACTTGTGACAAGCAGGCTTGTAATGGGCACATAAGGTGAGAGCCTCTGGAGCTGGCTGGTGCTGGGTCTCGCCTCAAACATGAGCCAGGGTTGAAGAGGCTGCTTAGGGAATTGGGAGACTGCTCTGTGAGATCCTGTTAGGGAAGTAGGCAATAGGATCTTCTTCCCCAAGGGGTACCAGACACTTCTAGGAGGGATGCTGAGGGATGACTGGAAAAGGTGACCCCAGAACTTTTACCCATGTAGAAGTCTTGTGATTCTTCAGGTATCCCCTGCCTTTCCTGGCCAACCGTCAGCTTGGAGCCCCATATGGCTCCCCACAGGAGGAGGGGACACAAAGCCTTCAAACCATCAGCAGGAATGCAAACCCAGGGCAGCTTCTTTCTAGAAATGTCAAGTTCCACATTCAGAAGCAGAAGCCTCCTGCCCAGCCTCAGCCTGGCCAGGAAGTACTGCTGGTTTGGGGCTGAGAAGATGAGTCAGGGGGCAAGATTGAAGTAAATGAAGCAGGCTGCTCCCCCTTGCTTATTCCAGTAAAGTGGTCTGAGCAGCAGAGGGGCTGGTGAGTGTGGAGGAGCTAGCTTGGGATAAGGTTGTTACCTCTGACTGTTAAGGAGACTTAACCTAGGATGGGGGCTCTGGGAACACCTCTTTACCTGTGGTCCTCTTACCTGCTGCCTCACCACCTCAAGTAGAGTTAGAGATCTCAGTGTCACATCCTTTAGCTCAGGTAGATATAGTTAAGTCCTTACTTGGTACTTAGTTAATCTTTTCTTGTACTGGGGATTGAGCCCAAGGTGCACTCTACCACTAAACTACATCCCCAGTTCTATTTTGAGGTCTCCCTAAGTTGCAGAGACTGGCCTCAAACTTGTGATCCTCCTGCCTCAGCTTACCAAGTTGCTGGGATTATAGATGTATACCACAGTACCTGGCCTTATTTACTTTCTTTGCACATAATTCAATTTACATTAGCTGATTTCTTGGCAAATTTTAGAAGGAGTGTAGAAAATTGTGTGAGACCAGCCTGTGAAACAGAGGGGTGGGAGAAGACCCTGAGACCTTTGGATTGCAGAAATGAAAAGCCTTCAGGCAGGGACAAACATCTCTCCTTGTGCCTGAGAGAGACCCAAGGACACCACTGTGCTTGAACCCAGCTGGTAGGTCTGGTTATTCAGTGAGAGTGACAGAAGGAAGAAAGACTTCCAATCTGATGGTGGGTCAGGAAAGTTTGGGTCCACGGAGGGGCGAGCGTCATTTATCTGTATAGTTCCCTTATCTAGAACAGCTTGTTCTCTGCAAATTCTGATATTAAATGGAGCATTACTGTTCCCAGCTAGTCCCTTGAAAAACACAAGCACTTTGTGTTTTGTTAAAATCTGTCTTGTCTCTGCCCCCCAGCAGAATCAAGGGCTTCTAGGATAAGAACCTAAGACCCTCTATTCATTGATTCCTGTATTCACCTATAGGTATCCCTGACATTGGCTCTTGGTCCCTGTACTCAGGGAAGACAAAGTCCTGGGAGTCAAGGAAATCTTGGAGTTGAATCTCAAAGGCAGGAGTAACGCATCCAAAGGCAGGGAAGGGCGGAGAAATCATACAAAGAGCGAAGGTGTGGCCTGTGCTTTGAGAGTAGAGGAAAGGGCAGAGGACAGTAGGCAGGGAGGCTGGATTGATCCCTAGCAGGAGACTTGATTCCAAAATGTGGCATAAAGGCTTAGTTAGGCTTTGTGGGAGGTCTGCACGGCTTGGGGCCAGTACCAGTGTGTGGTAGGTTGACTTTAGGGGTGATAGTGCCAGGCTTTGTGAGAGGACTGTAAGTGCATTTCACTATTTCCCTATAGTACTGTGAAGTGGTATAGTCATGTACCACATAATGATGTTTTGGTCAGTGATAGGCTACATATACAATGGTGGTCCCATAAGATTATAATGGGACTGAAGAATTGGTGGTGGTACTATAAACAACCTGTCAAGTAGTAAAAAAGCACAGCACGTACAATTAAGTATAGTATGTAATACTGTGTTATGATGATGATAGTAAATGACTATGTTACTGGTTTATGTGTTTATTCTATTTTCTATTGTTATTTTAGAGAGTACTCCCTCTACTTATTAAAAAAATGTTTGCTGTAAGACCGACTGCTGTGTGACGCTGGCAGCAACCTCCTGCATCACATGTCCACCATGCCTCTGTTGTAGCAAGAGGCCACATCTAGTGGTGGGCCTGCACCATCTATAAGCTTGCATTAAGTGCACTCTGTGATGTTTGCACAGCAATGAAGTTGTCTAATGACACAGTTCTCAGAGTGTATCCCTGTTGTTAAGTGATGTGTGATTGAATTGCTAACATCTGCAGTTTAGAGATGAGACAATTGGAACTCAGATGAAATAACTTGCCCACAGTCATATTGGAAATAAAGACTGGAGCTGAGATCTGAATTTGGTTGTGTTCCGATTCAGAGCCCATGTTCCTAATCATTGCACTGTCTGGCTTCCCTGGAACAGATAAGTAGATCCTTAGGACTGCCCTCCCCTCCCAGTTATGCCAACTCCCTGGAGCCTAGCCTCTACTGAATGTCTCTAGACTTGACAAGTCCTGGCATCAGTGCAGGGATGAAGACGGTTAGTGAGCATTCCAGGGCTCTCTCCATTTCCCCTTTGGCAAGAGTAGCTACCTACCACCTCCTCTTCCTCTATGGCTTGAGAGGAGTAGGGAGGACCACAAGCAGGGACGACAGAGAATGAAGGGTCTGCGGTACACAGCTGGGGAGGATGTCAGGCTAGGTTAACTTGAGATTGAATGTGAGCTACAAGCTGCAAGGGAAGGAGGGGCATGCAGGTTTGTGACAGGTTAAAGCTAGGAATCCTCAGATTAGATGAGCTTAAGTGTATATGTTATGGGCTGTGTGCACAGGAAGCTGTCTCTTATTAGTTGGGCCTGAGCCTGGCTACATGTGCGCTAGATGTGGGTCGGTGTTGCCCGAGAGCATGGTGAGCGTGCTCAGAACTAGGGCTGCCTGTGCCAGCCACATCTACTCTGCCAGGGGTGGGGATAGGGCTTGTGGGCAGGCCTGTACAAGGACAGGTGTCTCCAGTTCCTGGAACTGTTTCCCTGTCTGTATCCTTTCCCTAAACCTCCCAGCGGAGCACCTGGAGAGGGAAAGAGGCCATGGGTTCTTTAGGCTAGCACTCACAGACCAGCCCCAAAGGAGTTGGACTTGGAAGGCAGAATGTGACAGAGTCAGTTTTGTGAGCACATCTGAAGAGTGATATAAGTTGGTTATGCCAGGCCCTAAATGCAAATTCAGTGAGCCTGCACTTCCCACAGGGCCACCAGAATGGCAGAACCTGTCTGTCTAGCTGTGCTTCCTCCCTAGCAGGAGGTTGGGGAGAGGCCCCAGGGCAGGAGCTGGGGCCCTAGGGCACCAAGAGCAGAAGAGAAGAGACATGTGAGAAGAAGCATTTTCTCCCTGTGTGTCTCTGCTCTGTGCCTGAACTTGCTCCTCTATCATTTGCCACCATCCTCAGCAAGTCATGTTGAACATGTGAAACCACAGAGCACTGGGAACCACGCCTTAGAGGAAAGGTGAGAGCTGGCTCTCAGAGATGGAGTCCAGCCCATGTTTCTTGCCTAAGGAAACTGAGCCCCTCCCAAACCCCCAAAAGAAGGGACTTGGTTCAAGAACATGCAGTAAGTTTGCAACAAAACTAGGCCCTGGGCCTTTCAGCATTCTGTGGTAAAATGGAGTTCTCCGAGCTAGGGGAGTATGGGCCCTGGCCTCACCCACTCACCGAAGCTGCTTCTCTCCTGCAGGTGATCGAGGAGTTCTACAACCAGACATGGATCCACCGCTATGGGGAGCCCATCTTGCCCACCACACTTACCACACTCTGGTCCCTCTCGGTGGCCATCTTCTCTGTTGGAGGCATGATTGGCTCCTTCTCTGTGGGCCTCTTTGTTAACCGCTTTGGCCGGTGAGTAAGAGGGTCCTGGCCCTGCTTTTGGGGAGCCCATGTCTTCCTGTCCAGGGAGTCCTAGCAGGAAGGGGTGGGGGGAGACTTCTCTGCCTGTTCTAGGGTTTTACCTATGGCCCAGCCCTTGGGGTGTCAGGGAATCCAGGGACCCACCTGACCTGTGACCCCACCCCCAGGAGGAACTCGATGCTGATGATGAACCTTCTGGCCTTTGTGTCTGCTGTGCTCATGGGCTTCTCGAAACTGGGCAAGTCCTTTGAGATGCTTATCTTGGGCCGCTTCATCATCGGTGTGTATTGTGGCCTGACCACAGGCTTTGTGCCCATGTACGTGGGGGAGGTGTCACCCACAGCTCTTCGTGGGGCCCTGGGCACCCTGCACCAGCTGGGCATCGTTGTTGGCATCCTCATTGCTCAGGTAAGTCAGGGCCGGGTCTGCCTGCCTAGCACTGCCCCCATCCATGGCTTTAGTGGTCCTCAGGTCTGAGTCCAGCCAGGCTTCAACTAGACCTCCACCCAGCCTTCTAGAGCCCTGCGAAGGACAACCTCATGGTACACAGTTCCCAGAGAACACACTGCCACTTGCAAACCTCCCATGGGCCTTCCTAACCAAGGAGCATTCCCTCCGGCTTCTCATTCTTCTCACTCAGCCTCCAACCACAGGGGACCCCACTGTTTAACATGTGGGATCTCTCATGCCTCCAAGCTGGCAGGCCCTTGTGCATACTGTACCTCTCATCAAAAAGCTTCTCTGTCCATCCCCAGAGTCTGCCCATGAGAGAGTAGCACCCCCCATACTTTATGCCAGACACATTTGTAGCATTGTCATTTGTCCTCCCAGTAATGTGGTATTGGGTCCTACTTTCCCCACCTTACAAATGAGGAAATTAATGTTCAGTGGAGGTCAGGCCTCACATTAGTGGCAGAGCCTCCATAACTGGAGCTCTTTCCTTAAAGCAGTGGCTGATACCAAGCAGGGAAGGCCACTGTGGTGGGTTGGCATGGGAATAGGGGCCAGGACAGGGGCGCTCACAGCCCCGGCTTCCCCCAGGTGTTCGGCCTGGACTCCATCTTGGGCAACGAGGAACTGTGGCCCTTACTGCTGAGCATCATCTTCATCCCAGCCCTGATGCAGTGCATCCTGCTGCCCTTCTGCCCCGAGAGCCCCCGCTTCCTGCTCATCAACCGCAACGAGGAGAATCGGGCCAAGAGTGGTACGGGCCGGGCCCTGCCCTCCTCCCTGCCCCATGAGCCCTAGCCTTTGCCCCCATTCCGAGCCACCCCACCTTCTCTCGTCCCACTAGTGCTGAAGAAGCTGCGCGGAACAGCTGATGTGACCCGTGACCTGCAGGAGATGAAGGAGGAGAGTCGGCAAATGATGCGGGAGAAGAAGGTCACCATCCTGGAGTTGTTCCGCTCTCCCGCCTACCGCCAGCCCATCCTCATTGCCGTGGTGCTGCAGCTGTCCCAGCAGCTGTCGGGCATCAATGCTGTGAGTACCCCCACCCACCCCTTCCTGTGGCTCCAGCCAAGCCCCAGGCTCAAGTGTGTGCTATGAATTAAGTCAAACAAAATAATAAGCAAGCATCTGCCCAAGAAGCTTCCCTTTAGAGCCAAAAGCCTTAAAGTTACTGGTGCAGTGTCCTCTGAGCAGTAGTATTTGTCCCCTTCATTCCTTACTCACACTTTATCCTGCATCTACTGGTGCAGAGGCAAGGGAAGGGCCACAGCACCTAGCCAAAACCCAACAATCTCTCTGCCTGGCAGGTGTTCTACTACTCTACAAGCATCTTCGAGAAGGCAGGAGTGCAGCAGCCTGTGTATGCCACCATCGGCTCAGGCATTGTCAATACAGCCTTCACTGTCGTATCGGTGAGTCTTTGCTTGTTGTTGGTCTGCAGCCAGGGTACAGCTCAGAGCCTCAGGGGCCCATGATAGAACTGACAGCATTTGCTGGGAGCCAGGCATGTGTCATGTGCTCCCTAAGCGTTCTCTCATTTCATCCTCAACATCTTGTGAGGTTCATTACTGATAAGCTGACATGGATGCTCTCCAAAGGTCACAGCCAGGATGCTCAGCTGTCTGGTCGCTAGGGCCACCTTGTACTGCTATTGGGCTCTAGAGTTAGCTCTTTGCCCTCACCCTCTTATCTGGTCCCAAATAGAGCCCTAGGAAGGAGGAGGTGCTGTCTCCCCCAGCCCTCTCCCCACCCCCCGGTCTGTGCAGTGCCATGTGGCTTTCCCCACTATTGACTAAATTCTGGGTGGTGAGCTGTGAGAGACACCAGGCAAGGGTGACACTCACACTCTCTCTGCCCACAGCTGTTTGTGGTGGAGCGAGCTGGCCGGCGGACCCTGCACCTCATAGGCCTGGCTGGCATGGCAGGCTGTGCTGTGCTCATGACCATCGCCCTGGCCCTGCTGGTAAGTGGCCATGTTCTGGAGGGTAAAGTGGCTGGGGATATGGGAAATCCATCTGGGCTTAGATCCCAAAGTGCCTGTGTCAGCCCCAGCCTGACAGGCTACATGGGACTAAACTCTCCCTGGTTCTGCTCCCTGGGCCAGGGCCTGATCTTCTGGCTCTTGAGGTTGTCTCCTTTTATCCCACTCACATCGGGTCTTGAACTTTCTTCTCCTTGATTGAGTTTCTCAACACAGCACCTCTGGCCTCAGACCCCAAGCTCTCATCTCCCCAGAGAAATGCCTTGCCTGCCCTGAATTGAACCTTTCAAAGCTTTCACATGTAGACTCAATTCATCTTCACAAATACCCTAAAAATATTACCCTCCCCACCACAGAGATGTAGAAACATACCTGTCTCGCACAGTTCACACTACTCAGAGATGCAGTTCAGCCATTACAGGTTGAGTATCCCTTATCTGAAATGCCCATACCAGAAGTGTTCTGGATTTCAGATATTTTTGGATTTTTGAATATGTACATATACAGATTGAGCTGTCTTAGGGATGGTACCCAAATGGAAACATGAAATTCATTTTTCATATGCATCTTATAGTCAACTTTATACAATACTTTGAGTGTGCTTACATTTTGACTATGATTAGTCACTATATGAGGTCAGGTGTGGAATTTTCCATTTGTGATATCATGTCAGCAGTGCTCAAAAATATTGATTTGGAGCACTTTGAATTTCAGGTTTCAGATTAGGGATGCTCAACCTGTATTCCCACTTCATGGGTAAGGAAATCTAAGTCCCATGTCAGATCAATGATGAAGCTAGGCATCCACCTCAGGTGTGCAGGCCCCAAGCCTGAGACTAACCTCTGTGATTACCTATACCAGGCCCTCACATGCACAAACACTCATTTGTCAACCCCTGTGCATTACACTCGTACAGCTAAACTTGGGGAAATCCAATGATTGTTGAGGGGATGATGAACAACAGATCTAAGATCTGAACCAAAGTCTTTTAATTTTTCTATCATGACCTCCTAAAAAAGAATGATTATATGCAGCATTATAACATTTACAAACCAAGACCCAACACAGGGTACCCATGTCATATGGTGTATCCAGAATCAGCACCCCAGGTCTCCTGCCTTCCAGCCCAGAGCTGGGGCCCTTGGAGCTGATTTCCTCTAAGGAGTCATTACAACCCAGTCTAACCTCTCCACCACCACCCCCATTCCCCAACTTCCTCAACAGGAGCAGCTGCCCTGGATGTCCTATCTGAGTATCGTGGCCATTTTTGGCTTTGTGGCCTTCTTTGAAGTGGGCCCTGGCCCGATCCCATGGTTCATCGTGGCTGAACTCTTCAGCCAGGGTCCACGCCCAGCTGCATTTGCCGTCGCTGGCTTCTCCAATTGGACCTCAAATTTCATTGTGGGCATGTGCTTCCAGTACGTGGAGGTGAGAACCCCCATTGCTCAATCCTCATCATTTTATCACCTACATGTATGACCTCATGTGCAAAGTGCTCTCTCAATATTTTAATCAGAAATCATGCTGAGAAAGAAACTTGGGCTCAGAAGTCCAGGTTACCTGGCTGTGAACAATTCTAGGTTCTTTCCTTAGCATTGAATCATATTCATAGAGCCTGTCCCATGCCAGGTATAAGCAATCTCATTTAATTATTACAGCATTCCTGAGTGGTACATGGATATGTTTCCTTTATCAGATCAGAAACCTAGAGGTAAAGTGACTTATCCAAAGTCCTGCAGCCAGGAATATAGGGTCATGACCTCTAACATGTCTGTGTATCTTCCAGCAACTGTGTGGTCCCTACGTCTTCATCATCTTCACTGTGCTCCTGATTCTGTTCTTCATCTTCACCTACTTCAAAGTTCCCGAGACTAAAGGCCGGACCTTCGATGAGATTGCCTCTGGCTTCCGGCAGGGGGGAGCCAGCCAAAGTGACAAGACACCTGAGGAGCTGTTCCACCCTCTAGGGGCTGATTCCCAAGTGTGAGGTGCTCCACGCCCCCAGCCCGGCCTGTTCCCAACAGCCCCAAGAATCTCTCTGGAGCACAGATAACTGGACAGACTTCCAAACTGACAGATCTCAGTCAAGCCGGGTCTGGGGCTCCTTTCTTCAGCCAGCAATGATGTCCAGCAGAATATTCAGGACTTTAATGGCTCCAGGATTTTAACGAAAGCAAGACTGTTGCTTAAATCTATTCAGACAAGCAACAGGTTTTATAATTTTTTTTATTACTGATTTTGTTATTATTTTTTTATCAGCCAGAGTCTTTTGTCCCCACACCCCAGGCTTCACCCTGAGTGGTTCAGTGCCTGAGGGTAGGGGCCAAGCCCTGTCCAGACACTTGCCTTTTTCACCAAGCTAATCTGTAGGGCTGGACCTATGATCAAGGACACACTAATTGAACTATGAACTATGAGGCTTCAACCCCAGGAGGTGGTTGTGGCCACCTCTTTCTGCAGACCTGGATCTCTCCACCTTAGGGATCGGGCTCCATTTTAGGATTTGCCTATTCCCATCTCTTCCTACCCAACCACTCAAATTAATCTTTCCTTGCCTGGGACCAGTTGGGAGCACTGGAGTGCAGGGAGGAGAGGGGAAGGCCAAACTGGGCTGCCAGGTTCTAGTCTCCTCTGCACTGAGGGCCAGATGATGACCATGAAAGAAGGGCCATGGGAGGCCGAAAACTCACTGCTGAAGAAAACATGGACACTCCTGCCCTGCTGTGTATAGATGGAAGATATTTATATATTTTTTTGGTTGTCAATATTAAATACAGACACTAAGTTATAGTATATCTGGACAAACCAACTTGTAAATACACCAACACACTCCTTCTGTAACTTACCTAAACAGATATAAATGGCTGGTTTTTAGAAACATGGTTTTGAAATGCTTGTGGATTGAGGATAGGGATGTTTGGATGGGAATGAGAGAAACAAGCAAAGTTGCAACCACTGCAGTGGCTTGGGACTTTGGCTCAGGATCCCATCCCTTCCAAGCACCTCTGGGCAATGTGGCCTTTAATTGCTCAAAAATCTGTATGATCTCTTTTATTACCCAAAGAAAATACAATTTCTTTATCTTGGTATTCAAAGTATTCCCATCATATATTTGATAGCTGGAGTTCAAATAATAATAGCTCTGAGCCAACCATGATGCTCAGGCTTGATATGAATTATCTTAAATGTGAAGTAGGTGCCTGAATCTTCATGTGACGGGCTCACAGAAGTTATGTGCCTTAAGTCTAATAGCAAATATGTTTAAAACCCTTGCTTTTAACAATCACACTTCAGAACCCCTTCCCCATGCCCCACCTTCAAACAAAGTGGACTCTTTTTTTGTGTTAGCCCAGTGAATTATCAAGCTGTATTTCTTCTGGAATTGTCCCCTCTGGTTCCAGTTTGTATACTACTGCCTCCTCTGACTTCTGACCCTCCTCTTTCACCCCTGAATTTTAAGAGCATTCATCTGTTCCTTTCCTGTTGACACTGTGCCCTTCCACCCTTTATCACAAATCCAAGTTTCTTCCACCTGTCCTGGAAAGAAGCACTGACTAGGTTTCTCTGGGTCTGCAGAATTATTCAAAAGACACTCAAAATAGCTGAAATAAAACACAAAGGACATTTGTCTCTAGAGACTCGGTAACAAGATCTGAGGATAATTCTCCTTCATAAATGCACATGGGCAAAACTATAAACACTCTGGTGTGACCAGGTTTTAAGGAGGGGGTGAGAAGGAAAAACAGGTTTGGTAAATGGAAGTGTCTGTATCACCATTAGGTAAAGAAAATGTATGAGGACTTTCCATCCCCATCACACAAATGAGGAACAAGGCTGAGAAAGGGTGTGCCTTGCTAGAGCCTGGGGGAAGGTGGTTAACAGATAAAGAGGCTGGGGCTGGGGCCAGGTGACAGGAAGCTTTATCCTCTGTCCCCAAGCCCTTGTTAGAAGGACTGATCTAAACTTTATGTACAAGTGAGGCCCCCAGAGGGGCAGTGCAAGCGAGACAAGGAACCAGGCTACCAGGGTTCTTAATCCTTCCGCGCAACTCAACCGGCTGTTCCCGCCGGATCTAAAGGGATGTGGGGACCGGCGGGAGGAGGGCGGCAGGGAGTAAATACCGTAAAACAGTTGGCGTTAGGGGCTCGCCCGCTCCCCTCGCGTCCGTGGACCTCGAAGGTCAGTAGAATCAGGTCTTCCCAGTCCCAGGGATCCAGACCTGGGTGTGAAAAGATGCGAAAATCCCCTCCCCAGTTCCCTTCTGCAAGAGACCGCAATCAACACTCCAGAGCGCCGCGATTCCTCAAAGCGAGGCGACGCGCAGGCGCAGAGGGCCCAGCTAGCCCCCCGCGGCGGCCCAGAATGCTCCGGGAGGTGCCGCTTCCGCAACCCGACGCCCTCCCTCAGGGGACTGCAAACCTGCCCGGTGTGTGAACAAAAAAGTGGGGCCAGGGTCCACCTTCCCCAAACCCCGGGGCGTTGCTCGCTGCCGGACCTTCCGTGGCGCACCGACTCCCTCAGCCTATTCCCGTCACTCGCCGAGGGGCGGGGCCAGGAGGAGTCTCCACCAATCGGAGTCGCGGTGGGGAGGTGAGCGGCGGGCTCGCGGGCGCGTCTGCTGCAGACTAGCCCAGCCTAAGCAGGGCTTCTGGAGGTGCGAGGTTTACTCTGGCAGGAAGGGACGTGGCTATTTAGCGCCGCAAGTCCTGGGGAGTGGCGCTCACATGGATACCTGTCATGCATCAGGTGACTTCTAGAGGGTCAATAGGTAACGGAGCTGCTCCCTGATCCCCTTTCTTTCCCCACCGGTCCTTAGTTTCGTTTGATGTTTTAATCTGAGATCCTAGACTCCCAAGTGTCCTCTCCTCGGCGTCCTGTATCCCCTGCATCAAAGCCCTTTCCTCAAAGTATAGGATTTGTTTCCAACACAGAATCTGGTGGAGATTGTTGAATGAATGGACTAGAGATTTAAAAGAACTTTCATAATCTTAGTCCTTCCAGCGCTGTTTTAGGCAGAAAACCCAATTGAGAAGGTGTATTTACTAATAAAGAATATTTATCCTCTTTTATCAAAACTACATTCTAAATGACTTCTTTCTCGTTCTGTGATTTTTATTTCTTAAATCCCCTACAAATCTGACACCTATGTCTATTGACATACTGGCCATAGTGTGGACCATTCATCCTCTTTCTCAGGATCAGCCTCTACTCTTCTCTCTGCTTCCTCTTTCCCCTCGTTCTCCACATTACAGTTTTAGTGATCTTTCTAAAATGAAAATTAGTTATGTCTCTCTTCTACTTATACACCTTTCTACTTATACCCCATTATTTCTACTTATACCTCTTCTACTTATACCCCATTTCCCTCACGACGTCCAGCTTTCTGAATCTGGGAACTCAAGGCCACTCATAATCCATCTCTCACGACTGCCCCCTCTCCACTCCCATATCCTCCAGCCATCAGCCATTCTAGCCTCTGACCTCCACATTCTCCATTCCCACTGGGTCTTTAAGATCCCCTCTGTACATGTTGCCCTCCCACTACTACTGTTTTCCACCAGGTGATCACACCTAGTCACGGCCCAAGGAATGATCCTCTGGAGAAATTACCAGTTGGGGACCTGGCTCATCCATTAATTGGCACACTGCTGCCAACTAGTGGTTCTTGGGTGAACTCTTAAATCAGGGCAGGATTTAACATCAACCTTTCAGGTGTCAGTGAGAATAGACTATGAGATTAGTGCAACAAATATATATTTTTTGGTACTCCATATATTTCCTTGGCACTCCCAGTGACTTTACCAAAGCAGTATTCTTTTTAAAAATGTTTTTTAGTTGTTGATGTACCTTTTTTATTTATTTACATGTGGTGCTGAGGATCAAACCCAGTACCTCACACTAAGTAAGTGCTCTGCCCCTGAGCCACAACCCCAGCCCCATAAAGCAGTATTTTTATCATAATACTCTATTGCTTAATGTTCAACACTGTCTCATGATAAAGCCCAAATTCTTCAATTATATTCTGGCCCTTATAGACCTTGTCTCCCAATGTGCTCCTTCAACACCCTAAGCTCCAGCCAAGCAGATTATTTAGTATTTCCCAGACAGCTCTTCCCTCTAACTGTATTACCCTAAATCTTTATGCTCAAGTTCCTCTCTCCTTGTTTTCCTTTGTTCTGTCCATAGGTTGTCTGGTCTCAAGAGACCAAATTAAATATCATTTTCTCTTTGAAATATTATTTCCTTCAATTGTTACTTAACTGAGTACATACTTTTTGCCTGGCATTCAGTGTTACTTAGTGTCTTTGAAACAACATGACTTCTAGCGTCAAACAGCTGATTTCAGCTTCCTGCTGTGCTAGCTGAATAACTTTGGGCAAGTGACTTCACTTTTTCCATCTTCAGTTTCCTCATCTGTTGTGATATGAAGGTGAAATAAGCTATGTGTAATGCAGCTGGAGTTACCGTAATCCCCCTTCCTTGTGTTTCAGGAAGTCTAGTACTCACCACAACAGTTTCTATGAATTCCCAGGATTCTCTCCCATTTTTAAGGTCTCCTCCAGCTTTGATGGTTGGTATCCCCTAAAACCACCTTCTGCAGGGTTCCCAGTGCAAGCTGTTTCCTGTCATAAAACTGAAATATTTTCCTTAGTTTCATTTCATGTGTTTAAGCACTTACCTGGTGCCAGGGATGCAGCAGTAAGAAAAAAAATCATATTCATGGAACTTACATTCTGTTAATAAAGTATAATAAGGAGTCAAATGGTGATTTGTGTTACAGGGGTAAAAAGTCAATTTAGGAATAGAGAGGATGATGGATTGTGAGGGCCATGAGGGGGTTATGGGTCAGTTTTAGATGAAATCACTTGAAGACCCTCCCTAAGGGAGTGATATTTGGGCAAAGACCTGAAAGAAGTACAACATACATATATCTTAGGGCAAAACTTCTAGTAAGTTCACAGGTGCCGAGGCAGAACTTTGTTTGGGGTATTGGAGGAACAGCAAGGAGGCCAGGCACCTGGACCAGGGTGACGTGTAGATGAGGTGAGAGAGGCTCTATGTGAAGCCTCAGAGATCACATGAGAATTTTGTTTTTTATTTCAATGCCGAAGAGAAGTCACTGGAGAATATTGGTCAGAGTAGTGACACAATCTGATTTACATTTTTAAAGGTTCATCCAGATGCTATAAACTGTAAGGGAGCAAAAGCAGAAATGGGAATACTAGTCTCAAGCAGTTGCTGTTGTCCAGGTGACAGACAATGGTGGCTTGTCTCAGGTAACAGCAACAAGTAGATGTATGTGGTCAGGGTGAGGATGTATGTCAATGTTTCAGCCAACAGGATTTACTGATGAGATCAACTATGAGGTTTGAGAAAAAAATAAATAATAGCTGGATTAACTGAATGAATGGTGGTGGGGCTAACTGGGAATAGGAGCCTTGAGGAAGTTAGAATCAAGAGTCAGGTTTTGGAAAAATACAAAAGGTTTTGGATGTGTTGAGTTGAAGCCTATCAGATTTTCAAGTAAAGACATCAAGTAAGCCATTGAATATCCTAGTCTGAGACTCACAAAAACCTTTATGAAAAGTTTGAGGGAGAAATGATTCAAACCACAGCAACATAACCTAAAATTGATTTTTAGTCACCTCAGTCCCTTGGCCTCTTCCCCACCTCAGGCCTTGGCTGCAACCAGTTTGTCCCATTCCCTACCTAGTTATTAAAGGCCTTGGCTGATGCTTTGAAATGTAGCTGGTCAGGTAAGGACCTGTCCATTTAAATTCCTAAGCTGTCCTTTACCCAGTTTTTTTCAAGGAGCAAAGGAATTGCAATTCTCCCCTAACTAAAATTTGCAATCTCTTGCAGAAGTTATCCCACACATGTTTGCATTAAGCAGCAGGTGAGGCAAGAATCTAAGGGTATTTATTAAATGATAGTGGATTTATTTCCTTCTTGGATTTACTGTTTTTGTCCCATTCTTGTTCTAATAGACTGGCCTCCATGCCTCATAGAAAAAAGGCTTGATTTTTATTTAAGGCTCAAGAGGAGAGTGGTGGTGACCCTAACTTAAGATATCTTAGGTTTTATCTTCCTTCACTGTCTCAAAACAGATTCTTTATCTCTCTTTCTCCTAGAGTAGTTATCTTCAAACATTTTGCCCTCATACTCCCTACAAAGAATTTTGGGAAACTGTACCTCTGCACATTTTTAGGTTGATATTAAAATTTTTTCATCCTAAATTCAAACATTTACCAGGAATTTAATTTCTGGTACATGATATTGTCATTTTTAAAAAATATTTATTTATTTTTTAGTTATAGTTGGACACAATATTTTATTTTTATGTGGTGCTGAGGATTGAACTCAGGGCCTTGCACATGTTAGGCAAGCGCCCTGCCGCTGAGCCACAATCCCAGCCCCGATATTGTCATTTAAAAAAAAATCTGTTATACTGTTCTACATATATTCAAGAATATACCACAGTGATCTAGATCCACAGATATTAGATCTTCTACTTATTTTGTTATATTTACACCTAAGTATTTTACATTTCACGTGCTCATATAAACAATAATGAGTTGTAATTTCAACTTCCACTTGTTCATTGTTAGGGCTATGGTAAGATGTTGAATGTCCTGCAAAGACCCATGTGTTAAATTAAAGTGAGGTCCCCAGAATGGTGCTATTCAGAGGTGGTAGAACCTTTGAAAGGTGAAGCCTAGTGGGAGGTCCTTATGTCATTGGTATACACCCCAAAGGGAATTGTGGGACCCAGACCACTTCCTCTTTTTCTTTTGCTCCCTGGCGTGTGATAGAAATGGGTTTGCTCTGCCATGTCCTCCCCACCATTGCAATATAGCACTCCATCAGGGGCCCAGAGCAATGGGTCTGTCTACCCAGTCTTGGACTGGAACATTTAAAATATGAACCAAAAGAAACTTTTCATTTAATAACTGAATCATCTCAAGTATTTTGTTATAGTGACAGAAAACTTATTAATAACTTGTATATAGCAAAGCAATTGACTTTTGTTTGTTAACCTTGTACCTTCAAACTTGCTGTAATCGCTTATTAGTTCCAAAAAGGGTTTTTTTGTTGTTATTGTTGTTGATTTTTAAGGATTTTGTACTTAGCTGATCTTGTTATCTGCAAATAAAGACACTTTTATTTATTTCTTCTCAATCTACATATTTTTAATTCCTTTTCTTGTCTCATTGCATAAGCTAAAACATACTGTACAATGTTGAAAAGGAGTGGTAAGAGGGGACAACCTTACCTTGTTCCTGATCTTTTTTTATTAAATTATTTATTTATTCTAATTTGTTATACATGATGGCAGAATGCAATTCATTTCATATGCACATATAGAGCACAATTTTTCAAGTCACTGACTGTACACTAAGTATTTTCACACCATTCGTGTCTTCATACATGTACTTAGGGTAAAGATTTCTAACTCATTCCATCATCATTCCTACCCCTTTGCCCCCTCCTTTCCCTTCTCTCCCCTTTGCCCTATCTAAAGTTCCTCCATTCCTCCCAAGCTCCCCCCAACCCCAATTGCCATTATGAGTCAGCATCCTCATATCAAAGAAAACATTCAGCCTTTGGTTTTTGGGGATTGGCTTGCTTCACTTAGGATTATATTCCCCAACTTCATCCATTTACCTGCAAATGCCATGATTTTATTCTCTTTTAATTCTGAGTAATGTTCCATTGTGTATATATACAAAGTTTCCCTATCCGTTCATCTACTGAAGGGCATCTAGGTTGGTTCCACAATTTAGCTATTGTGAATTGTGCTGCTATAAACATTGATGTGGCTGTGTCCCTGTAGTATGCTGTTTTTAAGTCCTTTGGATATAAACCAAGTAGTGGGAGAGCTGGGTCAAATGGTGGTTCCATTCCAAGTGTTCCAAGGAATCTCCATACTGCTTTCCAGATTGGCTGCACCAATTTGCAGTCTCACCAGCAATGTATGAGTGTGCCTTTTTCCCCCACATCCTCGCCAACACTTATTGTTGTTTATATTCTTGATAGCTGTCATTCTGACTGGAGTGAGATGAAATCTTAGAGTAGTTTTTATTTGCATTTCTCTAATTGCTAGAGATGTTGAACATTTTTTCATATGTTTGTTGATTGATTGTATATCCTCTTCTGAGAAGTGTCTGTTCAGTTCCTTGGCCCATTTATTGATTGGGTTATTTGGGGATTTTTTTTTTTTTTTTAGTGCTTTACATATCCTAGAGATTAGTGCTCTATCGAATGTGCTTGTGGTAAAGATTTGCTCCCATTCTGAAGGCTCTCTATTTACCTCACTGACTGTTTCTTTTGCTGAGAAGAAGTTTTTTAGTTTGAATCCATCCCATTTATTGATTCTTGGTTTAAATTCTTGCGCTAAAGGATTCTTATTAAGGAAGTTGGGGCCTAATCAGATGTGATGGAGATTTGGACCTACTTTTTCTTTTTCTTTCTTTTTTTTTTAAAGAGAGAATTTTTTAGTATTTATTTTTTAGTTTTCGGCAGACAAAACATCTTTATTTTATTTGTATGTGATGCTGAGGATCAAACCCAGCGTTGCGCACATGCCAGGCGAGTGCGCTCCTGCTTGAACCACATCCCCAGCCCCCTACTTTTTCTTTCATTAGGCACAAGGTCTCTGGTTTAATTCCTAGGTCCTTGATCCACTTTGAGTTGAGTTTCGTGCATATTGAGAGATAGAGGTTTAATTTCATTTTGTTGCATATGGATTTCCAGTTTTCCTGGCACCATTTGTTGAAGAGGCTATCTTTTCTCCAATATATGTTTTTGGCACCTTTGTCTAATATAAGATAACTGTACTTATGTGGGTTAGACTCTGTATCCTCTGTTCTGTACCACTGGTCTACCAGTCTGTTTTGGTGCCAATACCATGTTGTTTTTGTTACTATTGTTCTATAGTATAGTTTAAAGTCTGGAATAGTAATGCCACCAGGTTCACTCTTCTTTTTTTTTATATTTTTTATTAGTTGTTCAAAACATTACAAAGCTCTTGACATATCATATTTCATACATTAGATTCAAGTGGGTTATGAACTCCCATTTTTACCCCAAACACAGATTGCAGAATCACATCGGTTACACATCCACATTTTTACATAATGCCATATTAGTAACTGTTGTATTCTACTACCTTTCCTATCCTCAAATATCCCCCCTCCCCACCCCTCCCATCTTCTCTCTCTACCCCATCTACTGTAATTCATTTCTCTCCTTGTTTTTGTTCCCCATTCCCCTCATAACCTCTTATATGTAATTTTGTATAACAATGAGGGTCTCCTTCCATTTCCATGCAATTTCCCTTTTCTCTCCCTTTCCCTCCCACCTCATGTCTCTGTTTAATGTTAATCTTTTCCTCCTGCTCTTCCTCCCTGCTCTGTTCTTAGTTGCTCTCATTATATCAAAGAAGACATTCGGCATTTGTTTTTTAGGGATTGGCTAGCTTCACTTAGCATAATCTGCTCTAGTGCCATCCATTTCCCTGCAAATTCCATGATTTTGTCATTTTTTAGTGCTGCATAATACTCCATGGTATATAAATGCCACATTTTTTTTTCAAATGAAAATTTTATTTTATTTTTTTTTTAATTTTTTATTGTTGGCTGTTCAAAACATTACATAGTTCTTGATATATCATATTTCACAATTTGATTCAAGTGGGTTATGAGCTCCCATTTTTACCCCATATACAGATTGCAGAATCACATCAGTTACACATCCATTGATTTACATATTGCCATACTAGTGTCTGTTGTATTCTGCTGCCTTTCCTATCCTCTACTATCCCCCCTCCCCTCCCCTCCCCTCCCCTCTTCTCTCTCTGCCCCCTCTACTGACATTCGTTTGTCCCCCTTGTATTATTTTTCCCCTTCCCCTCACTTCCTCTTGTATGTACTTTTGTATAACTCTGAGGGTCTCCTTCCATTTCCATGCATTTTCCCTTCTCTCTCCCTTTCCCTCCCACCTTTCATCCCTGTTTAATGTTAATCTTCTTCTCATGCTCTTCGTCCCTACTCTGTTCTTAGTTACTCTCCTTATATCAAAGAAGACATTTGGCATTTGTTTTTTAGGGATTGGCTAGCTTCACTTAGCATAATCTGCTCTAATGCCATCCATTTCCCTGTAAATTCTATGATTTTGTCATTTTTTAATGCAGAGTAATACTCCATTGTGTATAAATGCCACATTTTTTTTACCCATTCATCTATTGAAGGGCATCTGGGTTGGTTCCACAGTCTAGCTATTGTGAATTGTGCTGCTATGAACATTGATGTGGCAGTATCCCTGTAGTATGCTCTTTTAAGGTCTTCAGGGAATAGTCCGAGAAGGGCAATAGCTGGGTCAAATGGTGGTTCCATTCCCAGCTTTCCAAGAAATCTCCATACTGCTTTCCAAATTGGCCGCACCAATTTGCAATCCCACCAGCAATGTACAAGTGTAGCCTTTTCCCCACATCCTCGCCAGCACTTGTTGTCGTTTGACTTCATAATGGCTGCCAATCTTACTGGAGTGAGATGGTATCTTAGGGTGGTTTTGATTTGCATTTCTCTGACTGCTAGAGATGGTGAGCATTTTTTCATGTACTTGTTGATTGATTGTATGTCCTCCTCTGAGAAGTGTCTGTTCAGGTCCTTGGCCCATTTGTTGATTGGGTTATTTGTTATCTTATTGTCTAATTTTTGAGTTCTTTGTAAACTCTGGATATTAGGGCTCTATCTGAAGTGTGAGGAGTAAAAATTTGTTCCCATGATGTAGGCTCCCTATTTACCTCTCTTATTGTTTCTCTTGCTGAGAAAAAAACTTTTTAGTTTAAGTAAGTCCCATTTGTTGATTCTTGTTATTAACTCTTGTGCTATGGGTGTCCTATTAAGGAATTTGGAGCCCGACCCCACTATATGTAGATCAGAGCCAACTTTTTCTTCTGTCAGACGCAGAGTCTCTGATTTGATATCAAGCTCCTTGATCCATTTTGAGTTAACTTTTGTGCATGGCGAGAGGAGGGGATTCAGTTTCATTTTGTTGCATATGGATTTCCAGTTTTCCCAACACCATTTGTTGAAGATGCTATCCTTCCTCCATTGCATGCTTTTAGCCCCTTTATCAAATATAAGATAGTTGTAACTTTGTGGATTAGTCTCTGTGTCCTCTATTCTGTACCATTGGTCCACCCGCCTGTTTTGGTACCAGTACCATGCTGTTTTTGTTACTATTGCTCTGTAATATAGTTTGAAATCTAGTATCGCTATACCGCCTGATTCACACTTCCTGCTTAGAATTCCTTTTGCTATTCTGGGTCTTTTATTTTTCCATATGAATTTCATGATTGCTTTATCTATTTCTACAAGAAATGCCGTTGGGATTTTGATTGGCATTGCATTAAACCTATAGAGAACTTTTGGTAATATCGCCATTTTGATGATGTTAGTTCTGCCTATCCATGAACAGGGTATATTTTTCCATCTTCTAAGATCTTCTTCTACTTCTCTCTTTAGGGTTCTGTAGTTTTCATTGTATAAATCTTTCACCTCTTTTGTTAGGTTGATTCCCAAGTATTTTATTTATTTTGAGGATATTGTGAATGGAGTGTTTTTCCTCATTTCCGTTTCAGAAGTTTTGTTGCTGATATACAGAAATGCCTTTGATTTATGTGTGTTGAATTTATATCCTGCCACTTTGCTGAATTCATTTATTAGTTCTAGTAGTTTTTTTGTAGACCCTTTTGTGTCTTCTAGGTATAGGATCATATCACCCGCAAATAGTGATAATTTAAGTTCTTCTTTTCCTATTTTGATGCCTTTAATTTCTTTCGTCTGTCTAATTGCTCTGGCCAGTGTTTTGAGAACTATATTGAATAGAAGTGGTGATAGAGGGCATCCCTGTCTTGTTCCAGATTTTAGAGGGAATGCCTTCAATTTTTATCCATTCAGAATGATGCTAGCCTGAGGCTTAGCATAGATAGCTTTTACAATGTTGAAGTAAGTTCCTGTTATCCCTAATTTTTCTAATGTTTTGAACATAAAGGGATGCTGTACTTTGTCGAATGCTTTTTCTGCATCTATCGAGATGATCATATGGTTCTTATTTTTAAGTCTATTGATGTGGTGAATAACATTTATTGATTTCCGTATATTGAACCATCCTTGCATCCCAGGGATGAATCCTACTTGATCATGGTGCACAATTTTTTGGATGTGTTTTTGTATCCGATTCGCCAGAATTTTATTGAGGATTTTTGCATCTAGGTTCATTAGAGATATTGGTCTGTAGTTTTCTTTCTTTGAGGTGTCTTTGTCTGGTTTCGGAATCAGGGTGGTGTTGGCCTCATAGAATGAATTTGGAAGAGCTCCCTCTTTTTCTATTTCCTGAAATAACTTGAAAAGTATTGGTATTAATTCTTCTTTAAAGGTTTTGTAAAACTCTGCTGTATACCCATCCGGTCCTGGGCTTTTCTTGGTTGGTAGTTTTTTGATTGCTTCTTCTATTTCATCCATTGATATTGGTCTGTTCAAATTGTGTGTATCCTCCTGACTCAGTCTGGGCAAATCATATAACTTAAGAAATTTATCAATGTCTTCACTATCTTCTATTTTATTGGAATATAGGTTTTCAAAATAATTTCTAATTGTCTTCTGTATTTCTGTAGCATCTGTTGTGATATTGCCTTTTTCATCCCGTATGTTAGTAATTTGAGTTCTCTCTCTTCTTCTCTTCGTTAGCATGGCTAAGGGTCTGTCGATCTTATTTATTTTTTCGAAGAACCAACTTTTAGTTTTGTCAATTTTTTCAATAGTTTCTTTTGTTTCAATTTCGTTGATTTCTGCTCTGATTTTAATTATTTCTTGCCTTCTACTACATTTGCTGTTGTTTTGCTCTTCCTTTTCTAGGGCTTTGAGATGAAGTGTGAGCTCATTTATTTGTTGGTTTTTTCTTTTTTTGAGGAATGACCTCAAGGCGATGAATTTCCCTCTTAAAACTGCTTTCATTGTGTCCCATAGATTCCGATATGTTGTGTCTGTATTTTCATTTATCTCTAAGAATTTTTTGATTTCCTCCTTTATGTCTTCTGTAACCCATTGATCATTCAGTAACATCTTGTTCATTTTCCATGTGATGTAGGATTTTTCCTTCCTTCTTTTATCATTGATTTCCAGTTTCATTCCATTATGATCAGATAAAATGCATGGTATTATCTCTACCCCTTTATATTTACTGAGGGTTGCCCTATGGCATAATATATGGTCTATTTTTGAGAAGGATCCATGTGCTGCTGAGAAAAAAGTATATCCACTTGATGATGGTTGATATATGTCAGTTAAGTCTAGGTTATTGATTGTGATATTGAGTTCTATAGTTTCTTTATTCAACTTTTGTTTGGAGGATCTGTCCAATGGTGAGAGAGGTGTGTTGATGTCACCCATAATTATTGTGTTGTGGTCTATTTGATTCTGGAACTTGAGGAGAATTTGTTTTATGAATGTCGCAGCACCATTATTTGGTGCATAAATATTGATAATTGTTATGTCTTGTTGGTGAATGGTTCCTTTTAACAGTATATAACGTCCTTCCTTATCCCTTTTGATTAACTTAGTCTTGAAGTCGATTTTATTCGATATGAGGATGGCCACCCCTGCTTGCTTACAAGGACCGTGTGCGTGGTATATTTTTTCCCAACCTTTCACCTTCAGCCTGTATATGTCTTTTCCAATCAGATGTGTCTCCTGGAGGCAGCATATTGTTGGATTTGTTTTTTTAATCCATGTTACCAGCCTACGTCGCTTTATTGGAGAGTTTAAGCCATTAACGTTTAGAGTTACTATTGATATATGGTTTGTACTTCCAGCCATGTTTGATTATTTATCTTTTTTTTTTTTAATTTAGTTTGTTTCTCCATGATTAGCTTTCCCCCTGCCCTTTGTCTTTACTGAGGCACTTCCCACTGATGGTTTTGGTTATTGTTTTTCATTTCTTCCTCGTGTAGTGTTTTGCTCAAGATGCTTTGCAATGCTGGTTTTCTGGCTGCAAATTCTTTTAACTTTTGTTTATCATGAAAGCTTTTTATTTCGTTGTCGTACCTGAAGCTTAATTTTGCTGGATACAGAATTGTTGGTTGGCATCCATTATCTTTCAGTGTTTAAAATACGTTGTTCCAGGATCTTCTCGCTTTCAGCGTCTGTGATGAAAAATCTGTTGTTAACCTTATTGGTTTACCCCTGAATGTAATCTGTCTCCTTTCTCTTGTAGCTTTTAATATTTTCTCTTTTTTCTGTATATTGGATATCTTCATAACAATGTGTCTTGGCATTGGTCTACTGTGATTTTGTATGCTCGGTGTCCTGTATGCATCTACAATTTGTATATCCTTTTCCTTTTTTATTTCTGGAAAGTTTTCTGTAATTATTTCATTCAGCAGGTTACTCATTCCCTTGGTTTGAATCTCTATACCTTCCTCTATCCCAGTGACTCTTAAGTTTGGTTTTTTTATGTTATCCCATATCTCTTGGATGTTTTTCTCGTGATTTTTTACCAGCCTTTCTGAGTTGGCTAGACTCTTTTCAAGATGATATATTTTGTCTTCATTATCTGACGTTCTGGCTTCTACTTGCTCCACTCTGTTAGTGATACTCTCATTTGAGTTTTTAATTTGGTTTATAGTTTCCTTCCTTTCTAGAATTATTGTTTGATTTTTTTTATAATCTCTATCTCCTGGTAAAGAAGCTTAACTTCTTCTTTTATCTGTTTATGTAATTCATTTTCAATGTGTTCTTTCACTGTTTGAATTTGCTGTCTCATATCCTCTTTAAGGTTCCATTCCATCTGTTTAAGGTATTCCTTGAGTTCTTTATTTGACCATTTTTCTGATGACTCTAGGTCCTCCTGAATATTTAGGCTGTCCTGCATTGTTTGTACTCCTTTTCTTCCTTGCTTTTTCATGCTGCTCATGTACTTCTTGTTCTGTTTGACTGCTGAGTTACTGTTTACTCCTATAAATTTATTTGATGCTTGGGAGGAAAGGTATTAGAAGGGAAGGGAAGAAGTCACTAAAGAGAATGAGAGTAAGCAGGTAGAATTCAAGGAAGGGAGAATAAGAAAATTGAAAAGAAATGAAAAGACAAAAGAAAAAAAATAGAAAATAAAAAAAGAAAAAAAATTTTAAAAAATAATAAAAAAAATTAAAATTTTTTTTAAAAAATTAAAAAACAACAACAAAAAATGAAAATTAAAAAAAAACCCAAATTAAAAAAAAATAATAAATGCAGTCTTAGAGTTTGATGAACTTCTCTTCCAGTAGGTGAAGCTGTGCCCACCAGGCCAAGCTTCTCCTCTCAATACGCAGGAACCAATCACTGTGCAGCAGCTCCTCCTCCCAGACTGGGCGGGTCTCCAATCCTGAGTGCCTAGGGCCTTCTCTTAGGTCTAGTCACTTCCCCACTTTTCCTCAAGCCAGGCCCGGCTCACTGGTGATGCTCACCACAATACTGGCTACACACCAGGTCTGCTGCTCCTGGGAGCCCTGTTTTCATGAACGACTGGGCACACTCTCCCTGTTTGCCATTCCCTCAGACCCTAAGTTTGTAGAGCTTGGGGCTGAGAACCCTCAGTGAATTTTGCTAGCCCTCTGGTAGCCACGCCCCCGGTAGCTGGTGCAAGAGACCTCAGTTGTCAGCACTGGTGGGAGCGGTAGCCGGGAGTTCCGCGCCGCGGGTCCCTCGCCACTCCTGATTCCCTCGGTCTAGCTATCGAGCTCACGGGAGAGCTGGGAGGGGCCCTTAAGGTTTCCCCGCTGTGTGGAGAGGGAAGGCTAGGGGATTACACACCTGTCGCCACTGGTTTCAATGAAGTTATCTCCTCTGCCGCATTCTGGTGGCGTCAGTTCTCTGCCATGGTGGTATCCCATGCAAATGGCGACAGTTCGTTCCCTTTGCCGGGTGACCAATGCAACAGGTGGGTCCTGACTGTCTCTCCCAAGCCCCGTTTCAATCCTGTGGCCACTGCCTATGAAGGCTCGGTTGGCATTAACCTCTGTAGGATCAGAAGGGCCGACAAGTTGTTTCAGCGGGATCGTTTAGTGCTGAGTCACAGCAGTTTGTCTGCAAGAAGCAGGCGAACGGGAGCTTGAATTCAGCCGATCCAGGCTCGGTGTGTGTTCTGAGAGGCCCAGACTGTTCGCCCCAGATCCACGTCAGCTCAGCATTGCCTAGTGATCCTGAGCAAACAGCATTTAGACGGTTTATGACTCCCTATGCCCGCGCAGCTGAAGAGGTCAGAGACTTGATCTCTCCGCGCCCGCCGCTATGTTGGATCTCCAGGTTCACTCTTCTTGCTAAGGATTGCTTTGGCTATTCTGGATCTCTTAGTTTTCCAGATGAATTTCATGATTGCTTTTTCTATTTCTATAAGGAATGTCATTGGGATTTTGATTGGGATTGCATTGAATCTGTATAGTGCTTCTTCTGTTAGTATGGTCATTTGACAATATTAATTCTGCCTATCCAAGAACAAGGGAGATCTTTTCATCTTCTAAGGTATTCTTTAATTTCTTTCTTTAACATGTTGTAATTTTTATTGTAGAAGTCTTTCATTTCCTTCGTTAAGTTGATTACCAAGTTTTTTGTTTGTTTGTTTGTTTTTAGGCTATTGTAAGTGGGATGGTTTTCCTAGTTTCTCTTTCATTAGATTTGTCACTGATGTATAGAAATGCCTTTGATTTATGGGTGTTGATTTTATATCCAGCTACTTTGCTGAATTCATTTATTAGTTCTAAGAGAAGGATTGTTATGTTTTCTTGGAATATTAACCCCATTGTCATATAATGGCTCTTTTTTTTTTCCTGTACTGGGAAACCTGGTTGAAACCTGGTTGCTCGACCACTGAGCTATATCCCCAATAATTTTTTTTAAGAGAGAGTGGGAGAGAGAGAGAGAGAGAGAGAGAGAGAGAGAGAGAGAGAGAGAGAGAATTTTTTAATATTTATTTTTTAGTTCTCGGCGGACACAACATCTTTGTTTGTATGTGGTGCTGAGGATCCAACCCGGGCCGCACGCATGCCAGGCGAGCGCGCTACCGCTTGAGCCACATCCCCAGCCCCCCCAATAATTTTTTTAAAAATTGATTTTATTTTTTAAATACATGACAGTGGAATGCATTACAATTCTTATTACTCATGTAGAGTACAATTTTTCATATCTGTTTATATATAAAGTATGTTCACACCAATTCATGTCTTCATACATGTACTTTGGATAATGATGTCCATCACATTCCACCATCATTGCCCAGTAACTTTTTAATTATTTTTTATTTTGAAATAGAATCTTGCTGTTTGTTAGTTTTTTTGTTCTGGAGACCAAAATACTTGACAAGAACAGTTTAGAGAGAAAAGTTTTATTTTGCCTCACAGTTTCAGAGGTTCAGTCCATGGTCAGCTGACTCCATAGCTCTGGGCCCTGATAGAGGGCCAGAGTAGAATATCATGGGTTAGAACATCATGGCAGAAAGGCATGGCAGCAGAAACCAGCTCAAAACATGGCTACCAGGAAGCAGAGAAAGCTCCATTCACCAGGGACAAAATATAAACTCCAAAGTCACACTCCCCATGACCTATTTCTTCCAGCCACACCCTACCTACCCACCTACAGTAGATGAAATCAGAGTTTTAAGGTGAAACTCAGTTCTCTGCTTCTGCTGGCAGGTGAGGTCTGCATAAGCTGCAGCTCTCTGCAGCTGAAAAACGTGTTATATCTCTTAACGGTGGCCTGTGCCCTCTAGTGTTGCAGGAGACCCTAGCAGCTCACCACAATTTCTTTTCTCTGGGTTCTTCTCTCCCAAATTCAAAGAATGAAATCCAAAGACCACATGAGTGAGTGTAAGAGTAGGATTTATTTAAGTATGCATAGAAACAGGACTCCTGCAGAGGAAGAAGGGACCCAATGGGGGTTGCCTACTAAGTGTGCTAGCTTAGGAGTTTATATAGCACTTGGGTCAATGCTATGGGTTCAAACTTACAGGGTTTGAAAAAGGTACCAATGCTACTGGTCCAAAATTATGCTAATTAGGATTTAGAAAATACTAATTAGCATAATTTTGCTAATTAGGTTAATACTATGGTTAACTCTTTTTTAAAAAAATTTTTTTAGATGTTGATGGACCTTTATTTTATTTATATGTAGTGCTGAGAATTGAACCCAGTGCCTCATACATGCTAGGCAAGTGCTGCACCACTGAGCCACAGCTCCAGCCTCTATGTTCAACTCTTGAGTCCAAACTTTCATTCATTCAGGTCTGCCCCACTTCCATTTTCTTGCCACTCTTCCGCAACTGTAACTTCCCAACAGGTTGAGGTCTGTGAACCATGCATGCTCAGGTTCTGAAGCTGCAGCACTGCATGTAGTAGGGTTTCTGCAACAGGCATCCTCACTGGGCCCTAGCCAGGCTGCCAAAAGTGACAGGTCAGTGTGTTTCAGGCTCACCTCCGTGCTGGCTAGCTGGCTGTGCCTCAGGCCTGCAGGCCCATGCCAGCAAGGTGGGCTCCACCCGGCTGCAGCCTGGTGCTTGCTATGTGTACTCCAGCTTTCCCAGGCCTCTGCTTTGCTGCTGCACCACTCTGCTGCCACTTCCTGGCAGTGACCAGTGCGCTGGCTAAATGGCTTGGTGGCTGGGGAGCTGTGTCATTACCACCCTGTTAGTCCATATCAGTGAATTAATCCACTGATTATGTTACAATTCTCTTAATCTGATCATTTTACCTCTGAACATTTTTGCATTGTCTCACACATGAGCTTTTGGGGAACAATTCATATCTAAACCATAGCACTTGCTAAATTGTTGAGGCTGGCTCAAACTTGTAATCCTCCTGCCTTAGCCTCCTAAGTCACTGAGATTATGGGTGTGTTCCACCAGAAATAGCTCCACTACTACCTCTTTTTATCCCTGGTAATTTTTCTTGCTCTGAGGATTACTGCCTGAAATTAATATAGCTATTCCCACTTTCTTTTGATTACTATTAGCATGGTACACCTTTGTACTTGAAAAGCTGCTTTTCTCTTACTACCTTCAAAAATTCTGTCTTTGACTTTGGATAGTTTGATTATAATGTGTCTCAGTGGGGCTTTTGGGGTTCATCACAGCTGCAGTCCTTTGAGATTCTTGACTTTGGATGTCCACTTTTTCTCATATTTGGTGAATTTTTTACCATTATTTCTTCAAATATTTCTTCTTTCCCTTTTTCTAGAACTCACAGGATGTATATATTGGTCCAGTTGGTGTCTCATAAGGTCCGTAGGCTTCCTTCACTTTTCATCCTTTAAAATGTTCCTTTCAGGGGCTGGGGATGTGGCTCAAGTGGTAGCGCGCTCGCCTGGCGTGCGTGCGGCCCGGGTTCGATCCTCAGCACCACATACAAACAAAGATGTTGTGTCTGCCTAAAACTAAAATAAATAAATAAATAAATATTAAAAAAAAAAAAAATGTTCCTTTCATTTCCTCTGACTAGAAATGTTCAAATGATCTGTCTTCAGTTTGATGATTCTTTCTTCTGCTTGATCAAATCTATTATAAACCTCTCTAGTGAATTTTTTCAATTCAGCTATTGTGCTCTTCAACACCAAAATTTCTGTTTAGTCTTTTATATAGTTTCTGTCTCTTTGTTGATATTCTCATTTTGTTCATGCATTAGTTCCTCATTCCATTTAATTGTCTATCTAGATTAAAGGAACATATTGAGCTCCTTTAAGACTATTTTTTTTGCATTCTTTGTTAGGTGATTCATAGACCTCTAGTTCTTTAGAATTTCTTTCCTGAGATTTATTTTTCCTTTGATTGGATCATGATTACCTGTTTCTTCATGTGCTTGTTATTTTTTGCTAG
Organism: Marmota flaviventris; assembly: GCF_047511675.1. Lineage (NCBI taxonomy): Eukaryota > Metazoa > Chordata > Mammalia > Rodentia > Sciuridae > Marmota > Marmota flaviventris. The sequence continues at coordinate 32,656,495 of NC_092507.1, read as the reverse complement.
GATTTGTGCATATGAAAAACAGTCATATCTTCCAATTTTTATGGACTGTCTTCATATAGAGGGAACCTTCAACAATCAGCCCACCTAATAATTCTGGGTATCTCTTAAAACTATTTTGGGGGATATGCCTTCTTTGGGTTTGTGCACATACTATCCTGATTCAAAAGGGCTGCCAGATTCTTTTTCAGAATATTGTAATCTTTTGTTTTCTCTGGTGTCTGTCTATAGTACTTCAGGTTTTCTGGGCACTGGAAAAAGCAGCTCATCTCTTTTCTTCCAGAATTACCCAAGCATTCAACGTATGCCAATTTCACAAGCAGTCAGAGTGTGACAAAACAGAAACCATTCCATCAGATGTCCTCCTGAAAAGCCAGAATGTTGGATGCATATTCTACTCTTATATTTCCCTCTCAAGTGAAAAGCCTCAAGTTGGGCATTTATTCCTGATACTGCCAAGTTGTACTGGTTTGGGGAAAAGACTATTATGGGTTAAATGAAATAGTATTTATTTATTTATTTATTTATTTATTTGCCATTACAGTGTGGCTGGTATTGGTTTTGAGCGTGCATGAGATTTCTGAAGTTCTCATATAAAAAGTTTGAACAGTGTTAAGTTGGTCTCTGTGGAGAAACAAGGTCTAAGGATTCCCATTGTGCTATCTTGCTGATGTCACTACTCTCAGGCAATTAGTTTTTGAAACTAATTTGAAAAGAATGTGTACATGTGGAAGCAGAGGGTTAGGATCAGGGAAATTATTCTCTTAAGAAAAAATATGTTCACGTACTCCTTGGAAAGTCTTTCACACACCCAGATATATGCAAATCTAGTTAGAGGACTGCTTTTCTGGAGATTCTAGGTATCCCTCTGGCTCCCAGTTGAGTTTTATTTCCTAACTCTCACTGAATATGCTGTCAAGGAACCTGCTTCCTCTGCTGGATTTCTTCTATCCCTGATCCTGGACACCTGGGTCAGAGGATATATCTGGCAGTCTTTGAAGTGGTTTGGTCTTAATTTTATGTACTACCTTGATGGATTGAGGGATCCCTGGATAACTGGTAGAATATTATTTCTGGGTATGTCTATGAAATATACCCATTTGAATCATATCAGATCTACACACACAGTGAGGACAGGCATCATCTAATCTGTTGAGGGCCCACTCAAATAGAACAAAAAGGTAAAGGAAGGGTGAGTCTCTTCTTCGCCACCCCTTCCCCACCATAGAACTGGGACATCCATCTTCTGCTGCCTTTTGACATTGGTGTTCCTAGTTTTCAGGCCTTCAGACTCTAGAAGAATGCCAAAAACTCTTAACTCCCTACCTTTAGTTCTCAGGCTTTAGCCTTGGGTACGGGGAATTATGCTATTGGTTCCCCTTGTTTTCAGGTCATTGAACTTGGACTGAATTATACCGTCGGCTTTTCTCTAGCTTTCAGACAGCATATCAAAGACATCTCGGTCTTCATAATCATGTGAGCTGATTTCCATAATAAATATCCTGTTGTATATCTATGTAAATATGCTATTGGTTCTGTTCTTTGGTGAACCCTAATACAGATTTTGATACTGAGAATAGTTCTAGTGAAACAAAATCTTTGACTTGTTTGCTACATCATGGATTAAAAGATGGACCACTGTATTAGTCAGCTATTTGGCTATTTAAAAAATGCCTAAAGCTGCATACTTTATAAAGACAATAAGTGTAGTTAGCTCACAGTTTTGGAGGCTCAAAGTACAAACAGTATGGTTTTGGTTCTGGTGAGGGCTCCTCGGCTACATCAGATCACAGCAGATGGCATCATGATAGAAATATATGCAGAAGAAAAAGATCACATGAAGAGACAGGAGGCTATCTTCAACAAATGATGCTGGGAAAACTGGAAATCCGCATGTAACAAAATTAAATTAAACCTCTATCTCTCACCATGCACAAAACTCAACTCAAAGTGGATCAAGGACCTAAGAATTAAACCAGAGACCTTGTGCTTAATGGAAGAAAAAATAGGCCCAAATCTCCATCACATCAGATTAGGCCCCAACTTCCTTAATAAGACTCCTATAGCACAAAAATTTAAACCAAGAATCAATAAATGGAATGGATTCAAACTAAAAAGCTTCTTCTCAGCAAAAGAAACAGTCAGTGAGGTGAATAGAGAGCCTACAGAATGGGAGCAAATCTTTACCACAAGCACATTAGATAGAGCACTAATCTCTAGGATATGTAAAGTACTTAAAAACCTTAACGCCAAAAAATAAAAAAAAATAAAAAGAAACAAATAATCCAATCAATAAATGGGCCAAGGAACTGAACAGACACCTCTCAGAAGATGATATATAATCATTCAATAAACATATGAACAAATGTTCAACATCTCTAGCAATTAGAGAAATGCAAATCAAAACTACTCTAAGATTTCATCTCACTCCAGTCAAAATGGCAGCTATCAAGAATACAAACAATAGGGGCTGATGTGGCTCAAGTGGTAGCACGCTCGCCTGGCATGCGTGCGGCCTGGGTTCGATCCTCAGCACCACATACAAATAAACATGTTGTGTCCGCCAAAAACTAAAAAATAAATATTAAAATTCTCTCTCTCTCTCTCTCTCTCTCTCTCTCTCTCTCTCTCTTTAAAAAAAAAGAATACAAACAACAATAAGTGTTGGCGAGGATGTGGGGGAAAAAGGCACACTCATACATTGCTGGTGAGACTGCAAATTGGTACAGCCAATCTGGAAAGCATTATGGAGATTCCTTGGAACACTTGGAACGGAACCACCATTTGACCCAGCTATCCCACTACTCGGTTTATACACAAAGGACTTAAAAACAGCATACTACAGGGACACAGCCACATCAATGTTTACACTAGCTAAATTGTGGAACCAACCTAGATTCCCTTCAGTAGATGAATGGATATATACACAATGGAACATTACTTAGCATTAAGAGAATAAAATCATGGCATTTGCAGGTAAATGGATGAAGTTGGGGAATATAATGCTAAGTGAAGCAAGCCAATCCCCAAAAACCAAAGGCTGAATGTTTTCTTTGATATGAGGATGCTGACTCATAATGGCAATTGGGGTTGGGGGGAGCATGGGAGGAATGGAGGAACTTTAGATAGGGCAAAGGGGAGAGAGGGGAAAGGAGGGGGCAAAGGGGTAGGAATGATGTGTGGAATGAGTTAGACATCATTACCCTAAGTACATGTATGAAGACACGAATGGTGTGAAAATACTTAGTGTACAATCAATGATTTGAAAAAATGTGCTCTATATGTATAATATGAAATGAATTGCATTCTGCCATCATGTATAACAAATTAGATAAATAAATAATTTAATAAAAAAGGAGAGAGACAGGAGGCTAGAAAGAAACCAGCAAAGGGCGGGGCAGGCTTTATTTATTTACTTATTTATTTTTGTACTGGGGGTTGATCCCAAAGGCTCTTTACCACTGAGCTTCATCTGTAGTCCTTTATATTTTGAGACAGGGTCTTGCTAAGTTCCTGAGGGTCTTGCTAAATTACTGAGGCTCACTTTGAACTTGCAATCCTTGTGGCCCAGCCACCTGAATCTCTGGGATAATAGGTGTGTGCCTCTGTGCCTGGCTAGGCTTGCTCTTTTATAACAACTTTCTTGTAAGAACTAACCAGGGTCCCATGAGAACTACACTAATTGATTCCATGAGCAGTACTTTCAATAACCTGCTCACTTCCCACTTCCAACATCACCACACTGAGGATGAAGTTCTAAATACATGAACCCTTGCAAGACACTCTCAAACAGTATCCAAACCATAGCACCCCATCATGAGTGAGTTGGAAATGCCTGGTTTCCCTTGATTTAATATAGAAGAAGGAATTCAAAAACTTGGACAGACTGAAATATTAGAATGGACTTAAGCTGTACTAATCCTTACTGGGGTGGTGTTATATAGAATATAAACTTTTCACCAATAGTTTTAAATAAATTAATAGGTGGAGCTTAAATATCTTTGAAGAACTCTGTGATTACTCTTCTCTGTAGCCATAACTTATAGTGGGAACCACAGCCATTCAGTTGTAAAACCTAAGTGTAATGAGAGTAGTTGAATCCCAAGGTGGCAAGGACAAAGTGGCAGCACTCAATTGCCAAAGTCATAAGAGGAATCGTTATTAAAATGGACAGCAGAGGTGATCAAAATCATCAAGTCACACATACCTATGCCATTGGCTACTTTAATCATGGTGTTCCTAAATGTAGAATATATAGAAAACCTACCATATTCTTACTTGATATGAAAAGTCCCAGGACAGATAAATAAAGTCTAACTCAAATCCTTTTTTTTTTTTTTTTTTTTTAATGTCACGGTCCCTCAGTCAATTCTCAGACTTGAGCCAGCTTACAAACCCAGAACCCCTTAGTGAAAGAGTGTCTAGATCCCCTTGTGGAAGGACCTACACACTACCTTCCCCAAAAATACTTAACAGTCTTTTACTAGGTAACTGTGCATTGGGGAAAAGGAAATAATCAGACCTTTTGGAGACTGTTAAGATACTGGCTCTGAACTGATATTTATTCTAACAGACCCAAAACCTTGCTGTAGCCCTCTAGTCAAAATAGGTGCTTACGGAGCTCAGGTAATCAATAGAGTTTTAGTTCAAGTCCATCTCATAGTGGATCAAATGGGTCTCACAACACATCCTATGCTTATTTCCCCAGTTTAAGAATGTATACTTAAAATAAACTACTTATAAGCCAGCAAAATCCCTACATTGGTTCCCTGGCATGTGGGGTGAGGGCTATTATGGTGGAAAAAGACAAATGGAAACCTTTAGAACTACCTCTGAGAAAATTGTAATAAAAAACAAAATTGCCTTTGCTGTATAACAGAGATCAGTGTCAATCTCTGTGGTAGAGGCTTTAAAAGATGCAGAAATGTTCTTTCCCACTATCCCCATTCAACTTTCTTATTTGACCTGTGTAGAAGACAAATGGATCTTGGAGAATTACTGTGGATTATCATAAGTTTAACTAAATTGTGACTCCAATTGCAGTTGCTGTACCAGATTTTGTTTTGTTGCTTGAGCAAATTAACACAGCCCCTGGTACCTGGTATACCAGGTAGGTAGGTAGGTAGATAGATAGATAGATAGATAGATAGATAGATAGATAGATAGATAGATAGATAGATAGATATGGAAAATGACTTTTTCCCCCCATCCCCATCTAATAGGCCTACCAGAAACAGTTTTCCTCCATCTGGAAAGGGCAGCAATACCTCTTTACTGACCAACCTCCAGTCCTATGTCATATTTTAATCCCTTGAAAGACATCTCTTAGCCTACTACTTTACCTTAGTAGAAACTGAATGCTTGACCATAGTCCATCAAGCTACTCCATGATCCGGCTGCTTATCACAAACTGGTGTTATCTGATTCCAAGCCATAAAGTTGGGTGTACACAACACTCCATTATCAGATGAATGTTGTATATATGTGATTGGGCCAGAATAGGCCCTGAAGGCACAAGTGACTTGGAGTGTTCCAAAAGCCCATGGTTCTCACTCCTGCTACATTGCCTTCTCTCTCCCAACTTGTATCTATGGCCTCATGGGAGAGTTCCCTACAATAACTTGATAGAGAAAGAGAGGACTTGGTCTTGGTTTAAAGATGGTTCTTTATGATATGAAGGTACAATTGGAAAGCTGCAGCATTATAGCCCCTATGACATACCTAAGGATAATGGTGAAAAGAAATTGCCTCATGGGCAAAATTTCAGTCAGTGCACCATTAGTGCACCGTTTGTTTGGAGGGAGAAATACCCATACATGCAATAATACAGATATATTGACTTATAGGCTGTTGCCAATGGTTTGACTGGATGGCCAGGAACTTGAAGATGATTGAAAATCTGTCAAAAAATCTGAGGAAGAGGTATGTGGATAGATTTCTTTGAGGGCCAAAAGACATGAAAGATATTTATGTCCCATGTGAATACTCATCAAAAGATAACGTCAACAGAGGAGAATTTTAATAATTGAGTGAATAGGATAAACTATTTTGTGTATGCAAATTAGCCTCTTTCTCCAACTACACCTGTGCTCACCCAATGAGCTTCATGAACAAAGTGGGCATGGTGGCAGTTATGAGGTTATGCTTAGGCTCAGCAGCCTGGAGTTCCACTCATCAAGACTTTCCAGACTACATCTACCTCTGAGTGCCTATCTGCCAGCAATGCAGATATCCATACTGAGCCCCCCAATGTGAAACAAGGCCCTGCCATCATTCACATATAATGACTCTCTTTTTGAGAGACAACTCTTAGCCTGCTACTACACCTTAGTAGAAAGTGATCTTCGGGGGTGATCAGCCAGCTACCTGATGGCAAGTTGATTACTTTGAACCATTTTCACCATGTGAGGGGTGGCATTTTGTCTTTACTGGAATAGACACTATGGATATGGATTTGCCTTCTCTGCATGCAATGCTTCTGCCAATACTTCCACACATAGACTTACAAAATGCTTTATATACCATCATGGTATTACATTCAGCATTGCTTCTGACCAAGGAACTCACTTTATAGCTACAGAAGTGCTGCAGTAGGCCCATGATCACAGAATTCACTGGTATTACCATGTTCCCCTCCATCCCAAAGCAGCTGGCTTAATACAAAGGTGGAATGGCCAGGTGCGTGGTACATATCTGTAATCACAGCTACTCAAGAGGCTGAAGTAGGAAGATCTCAAGTTCAAGGCCAGCTTAGGCAACACAGTGAGATGCCATCTTAAAATAATTTTTAAAAGTATGGTGGAATAACTTTTTGAAGACTCAGTTACAGATTGCAATTTTTTTGTAGAGCTAGAGCTAGAGCTCTACAAAAAAGATTCTCCGAAAGACTTTGTATGCTCTGAATCAGTGCCCGACATGCAGTACTGTTTTATACACAACTAGTATTCATGGTTCCAGGAATCAAGGAAGGAAACGGGAGTGGCACCACTCATATTACCCCAGTGACTCACTAGCAAAATTTTTGCTTCCTGCTCCATTAATTTATGCTATGTTGGTCTAGAGGTTTTAGTTTCAGAGTAAGGAATACTTCCACCAGGAAAGACAATAATGACTCTATTGAATGATAACTTAAAGAGTGCTACCCAGACACTTCGGATTTCCCATGAATTGGCATCAACAGGCCAAAAAGGGAGTTACAGTTAGCTGGGATGATTGATGTGGACTACCAAGGTGAAATTGGGTTATTACTCTACAATGGAGGCAAGGAGGCATGTTTCTGGAATATATGAGATCCCTTAGGGCATATCTTAGTATTACCATGCTCTATCATTATGGTCAATTGGAAACTACAACCTAATGCAGACAAGACTTTGAATAGTTCAGACTCTTCAGGAATGAAGGTTTGGGTCACATACCACCCTCTACTCAAGGTTAAGAACACTAACCAGCTAAGGTTCTTGCAGAAGGCAAAATGAACACAAAACAGGTAGAAGTTAGTTATAAATCCAGCTATAATCATGTAATCAGCTGCATAAATAAGGACTCTAATTGCTCTCAGTATTTCCTATTTTGTTAAACAAATATCTGTTATTTTCCCTCTTATTCCTTTAGCATGTAATATAAAATGTGTTAACTTTATATAAATTTAAGTACTTCAGTTTTATATCACAGTATTTAACTTACAGGATATCAGGAGAAGAGTAAACATCACTCAGGGACTTTATCTCCTCTTCTGGGGAAGGCATTGGTGTGTTTTCAGTTGTACAGAGAGTAGTTTTATCATGTTAAGTGCAATTATAAATTTGTTATTGTCTGTATTTGGAGATTAAATGTGGTGTAAGGGATATGTATGGGTGCCAAGTTGACAAGGTTAAGGGTACAGACTTTAAAACCAGTCACGCATGAAGTTGATTCTGATTTCTTAACTAAGATGCTTCAGTTTCTTTAGCTGTTAAATGCAAATAATAATAGTTTCAGTGTGTTTTTTTTTCATGTATGAGAGTGGATTTTTGTGAGCACAAAGGACTATTTACACTATCTTGAGTTTTAAATTAATTCTAAATTTATTTTCCATATTTTTATTGGTGCATGATAATTATATATAATGGTGGGAATAAAAAATGCATTAACCAAAGACTCAAATCCTTGGTTTTGTTTAAGCATTAAAATTCAATTCATAAGTATATTATCCTATTTATTAATATATTTATATAAAATAATAATTAGGTTTAAGGGTATCTTTTATTATTGTTCAAGTAACTCAAGTAAGATGATCTAAACTTTGTTAAATAATCTCACATATAAACACAAAACAATTTCATTAAGTATTTTAAATTTGAATTTTTAAATCTCATATATTCTTTTTATTTTATATCCTCTGTATGCCTGGCCAATCAAGTTTCCATTCCTAATAAGTAAATCCTTCCCAAGTACTCAACAAAAATTTATATATATGAAACACAAATCTAGTAGGCCTCGTTCTCAAATATTCCAATGCTCTTTATTGACGTAAATGTTCTTATACATCTTTGATATAATCTATCAAACGAGTCTGATCTATCAGATCTTCTATATGCTGTATTTTTAAATTATCCTTTAAGTATGAAGCACATACATACACACATAAAGCTATTTGGAACACAAAATTATTAATATGACAGGTTGTATTTTTTTCTCTATATTTACCTCTAAGTTTTTCAGGTTTACAAATCCCCTTAGTCACTGAGGAAGAAGGTCTAACATAACCAGAGAGTTCAAATTACTGACTCAACAATTCACATCAAGTATAGAGTTACCATCTCAGGGTAGCCAAGATGAAGTGACTGGCTCAACAATTCCTGGCTCTGATATGGTTTCTTTCTCAGGAAGGCTAAGGTTGACATCTTAAACAAGTTGAGGCTATTGAGTTAACAATTTATTAACACAATAAGGTCATTACTAATCAGAAATTTGATCCTGGAGAGCAGGACTTGAGCTTTGCTGGCTTCCAGGATGAGTCTATTAGAGCCACATGTGTTACAGTGTGCCCTTTTGTAGTCACCATGACAACAGAGGACTTTTAAAGCATATCTTCCTCTCAGATTCAAATTACAGTCTTCTGTAATTCATCTGATCAAAGTCTGCAACCTCATCCAGGCTGTAAGAAAGAAACTTCTATCACAATTTGAGTGGATGCTGGAACCTCTTGAGGTATTTTCATGCAGTTCTTTAAAAACTACTGAGGCCTCTCCATTCATTTCCTAAGATTCTGATGCATACCTATATCAAAACTTATAAAATTATACCTCAAATACTTAAATACATGCAGTTCATTATATCAATTATACTCAATAAAGCTATTGAAACAAAAAAAATCATCAAAGGTATATTTCTTGCTCATGCTCCTTGTCACCATGAATTTACATCATTCTCACCCAGGACCTAGGCTGATAAGGAGCAGTTCTGAAAGAAGAGTTGCATGTAGCAAATCAAACCCAGATCCTTAGAGCTCCCACCCAGAGGCAACAAGGCCGTACTTAACTTTCAAGCCTTTGTTATTGGGTGTTTATAATTTCAGAATTATATATTCCGGTGAATTGCAATGCATCATTATGGGGCTTTTTTTTTTTATTCCTAGAAATGCTTTCTTCTTTATAATCTGTATTTTTTGATCTTACCATAAACACACACTAACTATATTTCCTTTCATTAGTAATTATGTGGGATAGTTTCAGCTCTTATGTTTAGGTCTTCATTTTGTTGATTTTTCTTAACATAGGTTTGGAAAGGTCCAACTTCACTTTTGCATGTAGACATGCAGTTTCCCATTGCTATTTGTTGACGGAAAACATCCTTTTTCCATGTATAGTCTTGACATCCTTGTCAAAGATTGTTTGAGCATATATATAAGAGGACTTACCTCAGAGTTCATTACTCTGTTCCATTGATCTTTATCTCTCTTTATGCCAGTATCATATTGTTCATTACTATATCATAATATTTTTTGAAACTAAGAAGTGAGAAGCTTCAGCTTTTTTCTTTTTCTTCAGGTTTGTTTTGCTATTCAGGGTCCTTTGACATTCTGTATGAATAATCTACCTCTGCTGAAATGCCTTTGGTATCTTGATAGGAATTGCATGAAATATGTAGATTGCTTTGTATGGTATGGACATTTTACCAATATTAAGTCTTCCAATCTATGATCATAGAATAGAATGTCTTTCCATTTTTTGTGTGTTCTTTAAATTCTTTTTTTTTTTTTTCAGTGCTGGGGATGGAACCCAGAGCCCCAATTCAGCAATGTTTTGTAGTTTTCAGTGGGAATTTTTTGCCTTCCAAAGTTTTTTCCTGACAGGCATGATGGCTCAAGCCTATAACCCCACCTACTTGGGCGACTGAAGCAAAAGTATCAGAAATTTTAAGCCAGACTGGACAACTTAGCGAGAACCTATCTCAAATTTAAAATAAAAGGGCTGGGAATGTTGCTCAGTGGTACAGGGACTTGATCCCCAGTACTGCAAAAAGGAAAAAAAAAAAGTTTATTCTTAAATATTTTAATTCTTTTGGGGGCTTTTGTAATGGGATTATTTCTTTAATTTTCTTTTCAAATTGTTCATTATTAGTGTATAGAAATTAGCAGATTTTTGCATATTGATGTCATATCCTGCAATTATTTATTTCTCTGTTTCTACAAATAAAGTAATGTCATCTGTGAACAGATAATTTAACTTCTTCCTTTACAATTTAGATGACCTTTATTTTTCTTATCTGCCTGCTAACAAGAATGTTCAGTACTATGTTGAATGGAAATGGAGAATAGACATCTTTTCCTTGATCCTGATTTTGGAGGGAAAACTTTCCATTTTCACCACTGAATATAATGTCAATATGTGCTTTACATATATAGGCTTTATTTGATTGAGGAATTTTCCTTCTATTCCTACTTTACTGTTTTTGTCATGAAAGGGTATTGAATTATGTCAGATGCTTTTTCTGCCTCAATGAGCTGATCAATAAGATGATCATGTGACTTTTGTTCTTATTCTGTTAATGTGGTATATGTATTGATTTGTGTATATTGAACCATCTTTGTATCGGGATAAAACCCTGTTGGTTGTGATGTGTAATCCTTTTAATATGGTGTCAAGTTTGCCAGCATTTTATTGGGATTTTTGCATTAATATTTGTCAGGATATTAGCCTGTCATTTTCTTTCCTTGTGGTATCTTTCTCCAGTTTTGGTGAAATCTAGTCTCAATTTCATTTATTTCTGTTCTAATTTTTATCATTTCCTTCCTTTTGCTAACTTTGGTTGAGTTTTTCTTTTCTAGTTCCTTAAAGTATAGTTAGGTTGTCCATTTGAGACTTTTTTAAAATGTAGGTGTTCACTGCTATAATCTTCCTTCTGCTTTTGATGTATCCCATAAGTTCCCATATGTTAAATTTTCATTTATCAAAAGATTTTTTTTAAATTTCACTTTTCATTTCTTCTTTGGTCCATTGTTTGTTCAAGAATGTACTGTTTAATTTCCACAATTTAGAATTTTTTTAGATTTCCTTTTGTTATTTCTAGTTTTATTCTATTGTGATCAGAAAACACAATAGTGCACACCTGTAATTCTAGCAATTCAGGAGGCTCAGGCAGGAAGATTACAAGTTCAAGGCCAGCTTAGCAATAAAACTTAGTGAGACCCTGTCTCAATATAAAAAATAAAAAGGGTTGGGGATGTAACTCAGTGGTAAAGTGCCCCTGGTCAAAAAAAAAAAAAAATACTTGGTATGATTTCATCTTTTTAAATTTGTTAAGATTTGTTTTGTGACATATGATCTATCCTGGAGAATTTTCCATTGCACTTAAGAATGTGTATTTTACCAATGTTGGGTGAGGTGTTCTGTATGTCTGTTAGATCTTATTGGTCTAGTATTGTTCCAATTCTGTTTCCTTAGTAATTTTCTGCCTAGTTGTTCTTCCACTGAAGGTCGGGTACTGAAACCTCCTGCTATCATTGTATTACTTTCTATTTCTTCCTTTAATTCTGTCAATGTTTGCTTCATATATTTGGATGCTTTGTTACATGCCATGTTTTATTATCATTATTTTTATTATCATTATTTTTATTCTATCTACCCTTTCATCATTATAAAATATCCTTCTTTAACTCTTATAATTTTTTACTTGTGTGTACACAAACACACACAGAGAGAGAGAGAGAGAGAGCCACTGCTACTTTCTTTTGATAACCATTTGCTTGCAATAACTTTTCCATCTTTGTTTAAGCCTATATGTGTCTTCATATCAATAGCAATTCTCCTGTAGACAACAGTCTTTTTTTTTTTTTAAGACCTTATTTAGCTATCCTCTCTATCAACATCCCCCACCACATGGTACATTTGTTACAACTGATGAACCTGCACTGAGACATCATTATCACCCAGTCCATAGTTTATCATAGGGTTCCCTTTTGGTGTTGTACATTCTGTGTTTGGATAAATGTACAATGACATGTCAGTGTATCATACATCATACTGCCCTAAAAGTCCTCTGTGTTCTGTTGATCCATCCGCCCTAGCAATTCCTGACCTTTCCATTGTCTCTATAATTTTGCCTTTTCCAGGATGTCATATAGTTGGTATCCTATAGTTTCTAGACTTTTCAGATGACTTCCTACTATGTACTATGCATTTAAGTTCCCTCCATCTCTTTTCATGGCTTGAAAGCTCATTTGTTATTATCATTGAATTATAGTCTGTTGAATAGATGTGCCATAATTTAGTTATCCATTCACCTACTGAAGGACATCCTGGTTGCCCCAGTTTGGGGCAATTATGAATAAAGTTGCTAAAAATAGGTTTCTGTGTGGACATAGTCTTTAGTTCCTTTGAATAAACACCAAGGAGCCCAATTGCTGGTTTGTATGCTAAAAGTACATTTAGTTTTATAAGAAACTGCCAAATGACCTTCTAAAGTGGCTAGACCATTTTGTATTTCCACCAGCAATAAATACGGGTTTCCATTATTCCACATCTTTGCCAGCGTTTGTGATATCAGTGTTCTGGATTTTGGCTTTTTAATAGGTATGTAGTGGTGATACATATTTTAATTTGCAATTCCCTATGATACACAATGTGGAGCATCTTTTCATGTTTATTTGCCATCTCTGTGTCTTTAATGTTTTCATGTCTTTTGCCAATTTCTTAAATCATGCTGTTCATTTTTGTATTTCTTAGTTTTCTTACAAAGACTTCTTTGTACTTTAGAAAAAGTCCTTTAAAGACTTTGCAAATATTTTCTCACAGTCTGTGGATGATCTTCTCATCCTCTTAACATTATGTTTCACAGAGCATCAGTTTTTCATGCTAATAAAGTCCAGTTTATCAATTGTTTTTCTTCTTCTCCTTGCTGTGGGACTGGGAATTAAACCCAGGGGCACTCAACCACTGAGCTATATCCCCAGCCTTTTTATTTTTTATTTTGAGACAGGGTCTTTTCACATTCCCCTGGCTAGATTTGATTTGCAATCCTCCTGCCAGTCTCCCAAGTAGCTGTAATTACAGGCATGAGCACCTGACTCAATTGTTTCTTTTGTGTGGTATCTAAAGAACTATCATCATACCCAGGGTCACTTACATTTTCTCCTGTTATCTTCTAGGAATTTTATAATTTTCTTTTACATTTAGGTCTCTGATTAATTTTAAGTTACTCTTTGTGAAAAGTTTAAGGCCTGTGTCTAGATTTCTTTTTCTCTTCAATTTTTTTTTTGTAATGGATATCCAATTGTTCCAGTATCATTTAAAATATTAACTTTGCTTCACTGTATTTCCTTTCCTCTTGTCAAAGATTTGTTGTCTATATTTGTATGGGTATATTTTGGGGGCTCTCTATTCTGTGCAATTGAACACTTTCCTATTCTTTCATCAACCACCCTGTCTTGATTATGATGGCTTTATAGTTAAGTCCTGAATTCAAGTAGTGTTAGTCGTCTTCTTGATCAATATTGACTATGTTGAGTCTTTCACCTATCCAAATAAACTTGAAAACCATTTTGTCAATATCTACAAGATAATTTGCTGGGATCTGGATTTGAATTTCATTCAATCTACAGATCAAGTTAGGAAACTGACATCTTGATAATACTGAGCCTTCCTAACCACAAACATGAAATATCTCTCCATTTATTTAGTTCTTGTTTGATTTCTTTTTTAAAAAAATATTTATTTGGGCAGGGGATGTGGTTCAAGCGGTAACATGCTTGCCTGGCATGTGCGGGGCGCTGGGTTTGATCCTCAGCACCACATAAAAATAAAATAAAGATGTTGTGTCCACAGAAAACTGAAAAATAAATATTAAAAAATTCAAAAAAAATTATTTTTTTAGTTGTAGTTGGACACAATACCTTTATTTTATTTATTTTTATGTGGTGCTGAGAATCGAACCCAGGGCCCTGCACGTGCTAGGCAAGCACTCTACAACTGAGCCACAACTCCAGCCCTCTCTTTGATTTCTTTTAACACAGTTTTGTAGTTTTTGTCCTGTAGATCTTGTGCATATTTTGTTAGATTTAAATATAAGTATTTCCATTTGGGGGGATGCTAATATAAACCATATTGTGTTTTCAACTTCAAATTCCACTCATTCATTGCTGGTATAAAGTGATAAACTTTTGTATATGAACCTTATATCCTACAACCTTGTTGTAAATGCCTATAGTTCCAATCCTATACAAAAACTCTATCCCTTTACCTTCCCACGCTAATTCATGCTATTAATGTCTTTTAATATTTTGTATTTATTAACATAGTTTTAAGTGATTTTTGATCTTAAATTTTATATCAGAATTAAGCGATTTATGTACCATCATTATATTACTTTTTTACGGGGAGGGGAGATTGAACTCAGGGTCACTCAACCACTGAGTTACATCACAGCCCAAGTTTTTAAAAATATTTTTTTTAACATTGATAGGCCTTTATTTTGTCCATTTATTTTATTTTTTTTTTTAATATTTATTTTTCAGTTTTCGGCGGACACAACATCTTTGTTTATATGTGGTGCTGAGGATCCAACCCAGGCCGCACACATGCCAGGCGAGCGAGCTACCGCCTGAGCCACATCCCCAGCCCTTGTTCATTTATTTTTATGCAGTGCTGAGAATCAAACCCAGTGACTCACACATGCTAGGCAAGTGCTGTACCATTGAGAGCCACAACCCCAGCTCCCCCAACCCAATTTTTGTTTCTTATTTAGAGACAAGAGTTTTGCGGAGTTGCTTAGCGCCTCGCTTTTGCTGAGGCTGGCTTTGAACTTGCAATCTTCCTGCCTTAGCCTCCCAAACTGCTGGGATTACAGGCATGCGCCTCTGCGCCTGGCTTATATTCTTTTATTTTATATTTGTCTATATATTTAGCCACAACCCCAGCCCTGTTTGGTTCTTTTAAAAAAAAAAAAAAAAAAACTTTTAACAGACTGGCTTCATACAAATAAAAACCTTCAGTAATCAGTGTGGTTAAATTCTGAGGATCTCTGAATACTTTGCGGGGGAATGTGACTTCTCTGGGTTTATGCTTGTAATTTCTTAGATGTTTGCCAGTTTCTTTTTCAAGAGCTCAATAATCTCTTGCTCCCTCTGGTGTCTGCCTACAGTGCTGCAGGCTCTCTGGTGCTATAGCAACCAGTTTCTCTGTTCTCCTTTTTACTCGGTGAACCCCAAGCATCCAAATTTTGTTGACTCCAATAAATTCTTCAAAATGTTTGAATATGGGACACATGTTCTACTCTTCTCCCTCCCTCTCCAGGGAGGAGCTGCAGTTGAGAACCTTCTCCCAGTCATACTGAGTATGAAGACCCATGTACCATAGTGTATGCTCTTTGGTGAGACAGCAAACTTCTCTTGCTTTTAGTGGCTCCCCCAGGCATCCAAACTGTTCCATTTCCATCAGCATTCCAAGTTAGGTGAGGTTAGAACCAGTTCTTCGGGCTGCCCTCTGAAAATTCAGTGAAAGTATGTTACACCCTTCTCTTTCACCCTCGCAGAAGAATCTATGGCCCAAGCTGAACTGTGCTGCTTATAAGAAAGGCAATCTTGGGTAAAGCAAAATGATTCTTACCATTTCAGTGTTTCTTTCTTGGCTTTGTGTTTGTCTGAAGCTCCTTACTTCTGAAAGAACTCAAAAAGGTATTTTAGGTTGTATATTGTTAAGTTGGTGTCTCTATGGGAAAATGGTGACTGGGACTTCCTATTTCACCATCTTGCTGACATTATTGACTCATATCTCTACTGTAATGTGATCTTTCATTCACTCTAAAAACATTTGTAACTAGAGATGTTAAAATGTGTAGAAAAAAGTTACCTTTGATGATGGTAAGACACCAGCTGTAGTAAGATGCACCACAGTCTTTTATGGCAAACCATAAAAAGGAGGAAAGGGTTAAGGGCAAGGTGGGAGGAGTGAGGGGAAGAAGCTAGTGACATGCCATGATGTAACCCCCTCCACCCAAATTCCTAATCTCTAGAAAAGGATTCTAAACTTACAAAATGCTTGGTTTAACAGAATTTTCTGAAGGAAGAAAGGAAAAGAAAAATGTGAAGGAGAAAATAAAGGAAGTTCACACACACACACACACACACACACACACGTCAAAGCACTGACCAACATAGAAACCACAGCTAATGAACTAGGTCAAAAAAGGGCAAATGAGATTGGCCAGGAAGTCCTGACCCAAGATCAAAGCAGATACTTGGTACATTGGTATTGGGCTGAAGGCAAGAAGTCTCCAAAAGTCACTGCAGTTGTTTCTAAGGTTCCAGGTCTAGAAGGTTAACCATACCAAGCTCCCTGGGCTGGGAAGGAACCAGTAGATCTAGATTGGCAGTGGATATGATAAAGAGCCTGGCCTTGGCATCAAACATACCTAAATAAATCCCAGCTCTGCCAAGTCAGGTCATTTAACCTTGTAGAATTTTCTTATCTTGAAAATGGAGACACTTCTACTTTATAGCATGAAGATCATAGATAATAGGTGTACAATAACTGGCACTCAGTAGGCATTTAATAGATGGTGACTTTTATTATTAAGGCCATGTGCCAATTTACATGTCTAAGTTTAGGTGACTATGATTAAAATATTGTGTGTAGATTTTCCAAAAACAAATGAATATGAAATTAAAGTGTTTTGTAATTATAAATCATCCTACAAATGTAAGGGAATAATTTGGGAAGTTTTCTACAGCTTAAAAAAAAAAATCACAGGCTTTGGGTAGAATAAGGTTCAGTTCCTGGCCCTGACAATTACTTGCTTTTTTATCTTGGGAAGTAACTTTCTATCCACCTGTTTCCACATTTGTTAAATGTGCATAATTCTCCAATGGTTGAGAATTTAGTAAGAGGATGACTGTGAAGTTCCTGGCATATCTCTCCCTGAACAAGTGGCAGGGACCCCACATGATAGGTCAGGTCATGGGTGTATCAGTTTCAACAGATTCACATTCTGCCATTAGCTACAAATGAGAGGAACCCTTACTCTGGAAGGCAGGGACCCAAACTGACTAGAGAGACAGAAAAGAGACATCTGGAGGCTGGAGTATAGCTCAGTCGTAGAGCACTTGCCTGGCTAGGTTGGGCTCTGGGTTCAATCTCCAGCACCATGGGGTAAAGCAAGATAGGGGTATTTTGTATTTGTTAGAGGAAAGCTAGGTGAACACTAAACTTTCATGTGAAGCCAAATCTAAACCATCTGAAGCCATGTGAAGCCAGATCTAAGCCAGAAGGCCAGAAAACCAGACATAATTCCCTGTATTCCCAATCTTAGGGATAAATTATTGATATTAATGGCAAACTTACTATGGGTCTTAAGATTTTTCTAATCTTATTCCATCCCTCAACATCTACCCCTGCCACTGACATTTTTCCAGCAACAGAAGAAATCCTCAATCAGTAATCTAAAGTTGAAAAGGGTCTCATGCTTAGTACTGACTTCCCACACAGTGAATAGTCCAGAGCCATATCACAAGGCCACGCCGGCTCCCATCTCCAGGTTTATCGACTACATGGCTCCTCCTTTAGAGGTCAGCAACGTGAATGTAGTGAAAAAAAAAGAGCATCAGTAGAGAGCCAAGGAGGCCCAAGTTTAAATGGACTCTACTATATACCTTGCTTCTGTTTCCTCATCTTATACCCTTGAGGACTGCTGACAACTAAATGAAATGAAGAATGTTGATGTAACCAGCAGAATCAATAGCATATAGTGAATACTCAATTGATGTTAGTCCTTTCCTTTCTCCCTTCTCCTCAAACACTTAAAAGACTCAGCCTCCTTTTCTTTGCTTTTCAGAAGAGCCACCTATCTGTCTTTTTTTTTTTTTAAAGTTGTATATGGACTCAATGTCTTTATTTGTTTTTAGGTGGTGCTAGGATCAAACTCAGGGCCTCACACTTGCAAGACAAGTGCTCTATCACTGAGCCACAATTCCAGCTCCCATCTTTCTTTGTTAGAATTCAGTTCCCTTCCAGAATGGCTGCACTGGGACACTCTCCCTCACTCCCCACCTCTTCAAGTCAGTCCATGGGTCTTTTTCGTTGAATCATTAAGTGCTAATCATCACAAGGAAACAGATGGAGAGTGAAGTGGGGATAATAGGTAACAAATATGGGGGAGTGTGACGATTCTAGTGGGCTTCTCTTTCATTCCTAAGACAGAACCTCAAACCTCTTCTCAGGCCAAGAAGGACCCTTCCAAGAAGGGCCACTCCTCCCAGCCTCCAGATCCAGAAGCACGACTTGAGTTGGGGTACAGCAGGTAGGAATCTAGCAGCCCACTGCAGTGTACCCTAAACAGTTCATGGACAATATGAAGGTACTTCAGACAGTGATGCCATCTCACAGGTGCTTCCTCAAAGGCCAGAGAACTGCTAACCCAATGACATGAACATGTCTGGAGCCTACCCTACTTCTCTTTCACATCCAACAAGGTGAAGCCAAGACTGGGTTCTCTGACTTTCTATGGCAAGAAATTGCCTGGGAGGATTTTTATTCAGAGTCCCTTCTCAGGATTTCTTGGAGATCCTGGCTTCGGAGGCAACAGGAAACCAATCTCCAAAGTGGGATGAAGCACTTGAAATCAAGGTGGCAGCAGCAGATCCTAAAGGTCTTCTTCCTCACTAGAATGGGTCTCTCACTCTCTCTTCCCACTCTTAACTGCGGCTTCCCTTCAGCTGGAATCTTTCCCATTCTGCTCACCCAAGTGTGTTTTCTGATGACGAATAAGATTTGAGCTCCGGGAGAAATGCTTCCCACAAAGAGTGCACCGGTAGGGCTTCTCTCCTCTGTGGGTCCTCTGGTGTGCTCCAAAGTTGGAGATATCACTGAAGGTCCGCCCGCATTCAGCACATTCATATGGCCTCTCACCAGTGTGGGTGCGGTGGTGCACTCCAAAGCTGGAGCTGTTGCTGAAGCTCTTCCCACACTCACAGCAGATGTAAGGCGCTGGCTCCAGGTGGGTCCGATAATGCCCAGCCAGTGTGGCACTCTGGCTGAAGCTCTTACCACAGATATCGCAGCGGTACGGCCGCTTGCCCAGGTGATCTTGCTGGTGCGTGGTGAGGTCTGAACGCCGCCGAAAGCACTCCTGACACTTGGGACATTTGTAGTGCTTCTCTTCCAGGTGGATCCGTTCATGCCGGATGCGGTTGGAGCTTCGGGAAAAGCTCTTACCACATTCGGAACACTTGTAAGGCTTCTCACCAGTGTGGATCCGTAGGTGTGTTCTCAGGTTAGAGGTATTGGTGAAGGTTTTGCCACACTGAACACATATAAAGGGCTTCTCCTCTGCCTCAGGCTTTGGAGGAGCAATAGGATTCTCTGGTCCTTCAGCTGGGGCAATGATTTTCTGCCATGGCTCTTCTGACTGTGTTCCTTGTGGCCTCATCAGTGGGTTCTCCTGCCCAAGATCCTTTTCCCCAGATGGGATGTGAGAACCCTCTGAGCCATCCACTCTCCAAGGCTTACCCGCTTCCCCTTCCTCAGGCAGGTGTGGTTCTGGACTCTGCTCCTTTTCACTGCCCATCTCTGAACCCTGAGAATGAACACAAATGTTCAACACCTTTATTCCTTAGATCAAGCCAGACCTTATAAAATCTTACATATATGCCCCTTCCCTATGGAAACATCTATCAGGATAACCTGATTTAACTGGACTGCTTGGACAGAAAGCTTTTACTTACCAACTTTCAAGTGACAAACTTTGACAGATATATAACGCTACCCATCAGAGCAAAACAAGACACAACCTTTGTCTACCACCCAGATGATTTCTATGCAATTGAACAATGTCACTCTTCTTAATACCACTAAAAGATGACTGTCTAGACTGTCTAGATTTGTGTGTAAGGAGCTTTTGTTTTAGGATGAGTTTAATTTCTCTGCCTAACTAAAACTCTCTTTACATTTAATTTATTTTGAAAATGTTTCTTAACCCATTTTGTCCTATGGTCCCAGATGTGGAACACCTATAAAAACTTAAATTGAGCAACAAATATATACCAACTATGGTAATTTTGAAATATGTGAATATTTATTATGTATGCAGAATTTAAAACTTGGGACTTAATGGATTAAAAGTATCCACTTATTTGATTGCCTTTGAAACAAAAATAATAGACCCTCTCATTCCTAAGGCCCTCCTAGTTGTCTACAAGACCCAGGTCTGAATCCTAAATGTTCCACCACCCCATCCCTCTCTAGATCTTACCATAATCTAGTAAATAAAGGGTTAATATCTAGACCTCCAAAACCTATTGCAGGGCCTTAACTATATCTCTTCTGACTGGTCAGTACACACTTCCACCAGTGCCTGGGGCTGCTCTGGAAATACACGCCCTTAAGTCCTGAGCAAGAGATACTGAACAATTACTGCACCCTGCAATAACTTATTGGGCTTTAACTCGGATAATGAGGAATGAGGTGTGGCTCCAGGATTAGGCATTATCTGGTAGGGTTGAGTTATAGTTCCTTTGTAATCCTACCCCTTGCCCTTTTTCTGACAGCGTCCCCCAATAAAAGCCAACTGGAGAACGAGCACTCTCTCTGTCTCAGCCTCTTGTAACTTTCTTTTGCCCCCATTGTGGGAGCCTGAGGCTGGGAGCAGGAGAAGCCCTCCTGAAGCTTATAAAAAGGTATTCCATGTCTATGAGGTATTTTGTATCACCCCAAATTCACACGAGTGACTTTGGTTCAGTTGCCTGCGCTGGACGGTTGGAGCACATCAGTCTCAAACATCACATAAAAGCATACACACACAAAGTCACACATACTCAAAACACATACAAAGTCACATTCTCACATGATACAGTCACATATACCACAAACACTCAGTCACACTTATACCACACATACATACCACATACACAGCCATGCACACACTACACAGTCATACAAACACATGAACATCCATACACCTTCACATTACAGTCACATATACACAGCTACATACATACAGATCACATACCATACACATCCCTCCCACACATATAGCCACATTCAATATACATGGACACATACTCATGTACCATATACACAAACAGCCATACTCTTATATCACACACAGTCATATGCACACACACAAAGACACATACCACATACATAAAGATATAAACACTGATACACAAGCCACACTCCTCTCCACAACACAGCTAAACATACAATGCCCAGCACACGGCCTGCTTATGCAACCATCAGTAAAATGCTTGCTAAGTGGCACAGAATCCTTTGGTTCCTTTAGCCAAGGACAGGAAAGGAAGGGAAGAAAAAAGTACTTCTGATAAGACAAGAGTGGTTGCATGTCCTCTGGTCCTTGAAGAAATGATGACACTTCAAAAGGCTGAGTGGGCTGATGGAGATGCTGTCCAGAGCGACAGGAACAAAGGAATGAGGGAGGGAAGCATAGACTATAATGAACACTGACAACAACGAAGACTGATGATTCCTGCAAGTCAGCAAACATTTTTTAAAAAAAGCCACAGTAAAAGGGGCACTGACTACATTAGCGTAAGTTATAATGGTGACACAGACAGATGATCTTTATAACTTTGCAAATTATTCAGTCACTCTTTGAGACTCAACTCCCTCATCTCTAAAACTGATAACTACCTACAATATAGGTAGTTATGCTGTGGGACTCTGTATTAGAGAAAATGCCTATACTACACTCAGCAGGGTCTGCGAGACATAGTGTTCATTCAGCAAGACAGCTGCTAGTATAATTATCAAAGACATTATATCCTAGCTTTGTGAAGAGCACAAAAAGATCAAAAAGATACTTTCAATGATATTATTAGGAAAGAAACGTGTTTTAATTAAAAAAATAGTACAAGATTACATAATCTCAATGTGAAAGATAGAATATCAACTCTCTAAGAAGCAGAGATCAGCAAACTTTCTGTGAAAGGTCAGATAACAAACACTTAATAAATATTTAGGGCCATAGGATCACAGTTGTAACTACTCAACTCTGCCACTATAGCATGAAAGCAGCACACACAAGATGTAAATGAGTGAGGCTGTGTTTCAATAAAACTCTGTTTAAAACAACAGGTAACAAACTGCCATTTAACAATCCCTGTTAGTATTCCTTGAAGAATTTAGATAAGCAATATGAAGATTAATAAGCCTGCTTTAAACACCAGTACTTATTCCTTGATACTTACTCTTCTCTGATTATCCTGTAAAAATCACAACCTCCTCCCACACTCCCAGTATTTATTATCTGCCTCCCATGATCAACACAAGTTCTATGAGGGCTGGGATCTTTGTTTATTCACTAATGTAACCTATACTTGTAGAATAGATGCAACATAGATGCTTAATAAACATTTGTTGAATGAACTGAATAAAGGAAGGCCAAACTTGTCTCCAGAACCCATTTTATGCCTATTCACATCTATTCTTATCCAATGTTTCTTGGCAATTTCCCGATTCCTCCCCACTTTCTCCTTTATGTGCCCACAGAATCTGGTGCTTGCTGTTATGGTGATCTGTAATTACCTGTTTCCACTAGTGGTTTATAAGCAACTTGAGGAAAGACTCTGGGTCATCACAGTCTCTTTCCTACATAATCTTCTGTAGCATAAAGTGGGGTATGCAAATGTCTTTTGAATGAATGAGTAAATGGATATTATCTTAATCCATTCCCTGCCCCTGCCCACCCCACCTAGGACTCCAGTGTCTGTATGCAATGAGCTATATGGTCTGCATTCACTTCCAAAACTGTTATTCTGAGAACCTATATTTTACCAAGATTGGGCTCTTCCCAGGACTAAATGCTGGGTCAATAAAAGAGCAAAAAGATTCAGAATTACAACTTCCACCCTGAAACAGTTTACTATACAATGTAGTGAAATAGACATGAACTCCAGAAACTGCCATTCAATAAGAAGGTTAAGTTCCAGTGGGCAAGGAACTTATATACCATCTCCTCAGTGCCTAGCACAGCACCTGGCATATTATATAGGAGCCTATAATAGTTTTTTTTTTTTTTTAAGCTCCTACAAAGGGCTAGGCCCTGGCCTAAGCATACATATGAATCACCTCATTTAATTTTTACAGTTATTCATTTTTCATCCTTATTTTACAGATGAATAAACTGAGGCTCATAGAAATTAAGTGATTTGCCCAAGAGCACAAAATAAGTAACTGGCAGAACTGCAGTCTACCACTCCAAAGTCAAGGTTTTTAACCATTATACTAGTACTGGTGGGAGAAAAAAAAGGGAAGGAGGGACAGAAATAAAGAAAAGAAAAACAGTCACAGGAGTTCAAATGAAATGGGCAGATCAGGGACAAGCAGCTTCATGGAAGAAATGGTATTTGAGGTAGAACTTGCAGGATGAGTGGGTAAACAAGACCCAAACTGATAAAAAGAAGGGAGCTCATTACCTACTGAGAAGGAATAAAGGTAAAATACAGGACCATACACATCATATTTCAGAGATTTGAGGGAGAAAGGGGCCTATTTGGCTAGTTTTCCTAGGGACTCAGCAGAACCCGGAGCAAGAGTGAAAGAGATCGAGGTAGTGGAGAAGAAGCCAGGTCTAAGAAACACCAGTCAAGATGGGGCTGGTGATCACACATGATGAAAGCCAAGCTGATATGTGCCTGAAGGGTCAAAGTTCCAGGTCTGCAACCAAATCAAAGGAGGTGAGAGGTGTGGGGGATGAGGGGAGAAGAGCTTGGAAAGAAAACAAGGACAAGGTGTTGAGAACAGGGGAGCTAGAAAAAGCGTCACAAGATCTGAGGAGATGTGATGCAGAAGAGGTTCAAAAGCCGTCATCAGGTGTCAGAGACCAGGGCCCAAGAGTTTGGGTCGTGTGCAGGGGGCGGGTGGAGAAGTCAAAGGGTACAGCGTTCTGGAAGGCAAGAGTGGGTCTGAGACAGGAGGGTGGAAGAAACGAAGGGCTGATCCCACAGGTATGGTCAGTGGCAGGGCCCTGGAGTGTTCAAAGGTCAACCGGGAGAAGGGCGGGGTAAGGAGTGGGTGTAGGGACAACCGACCGGCCGCCTGGGCTGGGGGACAGCGACAGGGTCGGGTGGAGGGACCAGAGGGCCCCTTTGCTACCCACTGGGTCCTGGAGCAAAGCAGCAGCCGCCAACTCCTCGGTGAGGGGAAGGGACCGTCCTCAGAGTGCCCAGCGAAGTCGCGTCCGCCGCCCCCGCGACCTCGGCCCAGCCGCAACCCACCTCACTCCCGCCGCTCAGTCAGGTACAGCGCCGCCTCGCTGGGCGGGGGAAGGAGCCGGAGACGGAACCCATGAAGGACCCGCCCTGCAGCTCCAGGATTGGGTTCTGGGAGTCACTCTTCCTTCCCATTGGCTGTATTGGCTGCCACAACGCACGAGGCCCAGGCGGAACCGCCAATAAGCGTTGGCCTCGGACGTAGCATGCTGGGAGCTGTAGTCCCGAAGAAAACCGTAGCCTCGAGGAAAATATTTGCTAAGTTGAGAACCGAACTGTGGAAACTGGTTTTGTTTCTAAGGTCTTAAGGTTTCCTTCCTTTGAATTGGTGGCCCTTGAGGGTCATCCAGCGAAGCCTTGAGTCTGGAACCTCACTCAAGATTTATAATTAAAATTTAAAGGAGCGTGGATCTGGAAGGGAGTTTAAAGATAATGTAACACAGTCCCCTTATTGAGGAGCTAAATGTTCCCGGTCCAAAAAAACGACCTCCAAGTCTCCCGGGGCGCTGCGCAGGGATTTTTTTCTGGGTCCCATATGCATCCCCAGTTAAATCTGACAGTCGATGCAAGATCACTAAAGTTTCCAGCTTTAGGATTTCGGGTTTTTTGGGTTTCATTTTATAAAGATGATAAAAACTAAGTGAATATGCAGGCTAACTACAGGCTTTTCAATATCTGCATGATATTTTCAGGGCAAAGGTGCGGGGGGGGTGGGGTGGGGGGAGCTCTGCCTTCAGAGATAGAGAACAGGTTTGTAAACCCAGCACTGCCACCTAGGCATTTGGAGCCCCATTTTCCTCCTCTGTAGAAATTCCTGGCCGATTGTGAGGATTAAATGAATTCATAGTTAGATTAATTGACTGATGAGATAGATAGAGCTTCTGCTTCCACAAATGTCAGTTTTCGTCTTTACCCGACTCCACTCCACCCCATACCGAGGGATTGAACTCAGGAGGCACTCTACCATTGAGACAAATTTCCTGCGCTTTTTTTTTTTTTTTTTTTTTTTTTTTTTTTTTTGAGACAAGGGTCTTGCCAAATTGCCCAAACTGACCTCTAATTTGCGATCCTCCTGCCTCAGCCTGGGTAGCTGGGATTACAAGGGTGTGCCACCGTGTAGGGTAGTATCAATTTTCTTTTCTGCTGGTAAATTCTCTTCATGTGCTAGTGGTGATTGTGCACACATGTAATCCCAACGACTGGGAAGGCTGAGAGAGGAGGATTGCATTGCAGGCCAACCGTGGCAATTTAGTGAAATCCTGTCCCAAAATTTTTTAAATGCAAAGGGCTTGAAATGTTGCACAGTGGTAGAGTACCACTGTCACTTGGTTCAATCATTCATATATATCTCACAATGGGTGTTGCCAGTGTAAACAATGTGAGTTCGTTTTAAGATTGGAATATTCAGGAAAGTGTTTTTAGAACTGAATATGCATGAGAGAAATCAAACACCTGTTGTACACAATTAATTTATAAATTGATAAAAACAAAACATTAGAAGGCAGACTCAAGAATAGAACTATCTTTTTTTATGAACTGTGGTTAAAACTTGCTTCAATGGACTCAAAAGTGTTTTAAAATCCCAATCCCATAATATGTTTTTCTCTTAGCAGCCCAAAGCCTTTCCCCTTATAAACTTCTTGTTTATAAGGAAAACAGCATAACAAACAATGGATACCAAAAGTTTTATTCAATAACTGTACAAAATCAAAAAAATTCTACTCAGTCACTGTGATGGTTAATTTTATGTATCAGCTTGCCTGGGTCACAAAGTACCCAAATATTTGATCAATCATTATTCTGGGTACTTCTGTGAGGATGTTTTTGGATAATATCAACATTTAAATCAGCAAACTGAGTAAAGCAGATTGCTCTCCCTAAAGTAGGTGGGACTCACCCAATCATTTAAATAACTGAAAAGAACAGAAAGTCTGATCCTCCCCCAACCAAGACAGAAATCACCCTACCTGACAGTCTTTGTATGGTATATTAGTTTTTCCCCACCTTCAACTTGAACTGAAAACATTGGTTCTTTCTTGGTCTTGAGGCTGCCAGCTCTATAATCATATGAGCCAAGTCTTATCAATCCTCTTCCCCCACTCGATATATATGTACACACACACACATTCTATTGATTCTGTTTTCTGGGAGAACACTGTTATAAGTGCTAATAGAAAGACCATTAAACAGACAAAAAGATCTAGTTTCTTCTGGGTCACACTGTATATCCATCTGCAAAATGATAGCCAGTGTCTCAACAAATAAGCCATATCACTCCCCAAAATCCAATTCATTATTTTATCCTTCCACCTTCTTATCTTTCGAATAAGAATCCACCAACAACTTCTTTGAAATCAATACTCTCTGACCTAAGAGGCTGTTTGCTGCACAAATAGTCAAGTCTTCCATTATAATGGTCTTGTGGGGGAAAAAAAAAAACTGTTACTTTTTTCTCATGGGGCCTCTCTGAATCTCAGGAAAGTATTCAAAATGGCCAACGCAACAGACTGGCTCTTCTGACTCATCTGCCACAACAGACCTATTCCTCTGTCTCTGTCTGTTCAAGGCTACACACAGCTGAGTTGCTCTGTTATAGCTGTGCTTCCTAACTGTGCTTCTGAGGATCCTCAGAATTATGGCTGCTGTATTTAAAATTCCTGTACCTGATTATCCTCAATATGTAAATTGGCTTTTGAAAAATGTACATTTGCTCTGAATGTCTCCAAACTATGTTATAAACATTATCAAGAAAATAAAAAAAGATGGCATATGTGACCCCTCTGCCCTACCCCAGCTCCTGAAGAAAGAAGGAAGGGTGTATGATTTTATTATTTTTAAAAACCTGACTTTGCGGGCTAGAGGTCTAAACTGAGAGTGAGAAAGAGAAGGATGGGGCCAGAGGTGTGTTGTGGGGGGTGGGGTAAGGGGCAAACAATCCTTGATAGAATAAGTAAGAAGTCAGGGTCTGAGGATCTAATTGCATCACTGAAAGTCCAAATGCAGGATGAATCAGAAGCAAGTACTCAAAAATATCCCCTTGAGTAGAAGACCCTTTCCCTGAATCTTGAGGACACATGTTCAACATCACCTAAACTGAGCATTTGCTTTTCAGGGTTATGGGAACCCTAAAAGAAAGGCAGGGTTCAGAATTGAGCCCTAAAAAAGAAGTGGTACAAATTGAAATCACACAAGGATCTGGATTTCAGTTAAAGGGAAGAGATGTCGCAGGATGAGGTGTGGACCAAGAGACTGATATCCAGAGTCCCCGGGCTGGATGTCATGGGAGCGGGACACAAGGCACAGTTCTAAAAAGAAGGAGCCTTGAGCCCCTGAAGGGCCGGGCCCAGGTCAGAGGGCCAGGACATCCCTGGGGGAAGCTCTGGGGCCTGAGGAGGTAGTAAGGAAGGGTTCACCTTCAGGGACACATCTCCATTAGCATGGCCCTTTCCTTCTGGCTTGGGGACAAGTGAGTCCTCTGATTTCTGGAGTTCTGAACAGATGATTAGAGGCGCTATGTTCTTCCCTCCATCATGAAGACAAGGTTCAAAGAAAGGGCGAAGGGGGCCAGAGAAACTATGAGTGAAAGTAAAGATGTGGGATTTGTCAGTCACGTTGTAGAAGGAGATGATTCCCGCTTCATAGTCCAGGAAAATCCCCACACACCTCGGCGGCTCTTTCAGGCGGAAGGAGGTCTGCGGGGAGGTGAGAGCTTGGTACTCATTACCACGACTCTGTCGCAAAAGCCAGTGTCCATTGGCGGGCGAGGCAGTGACCTTCCCCTTCCTGCTCACCGACTCGCTACACACCCCAAGGATCCATTTGGTCTTGTCTCCCACATACACTTCCCAATAGTGACAGCCAGCCGTGAAGTACTCAAAGCCCAGAACACTGACGACGAAATCAAATCTCTGGGGGTTGTCAGGCACAGGCTGCTTTCTGTCACCAAGCTTCACACATCTCCGATCCTCAGATAGGATGAGTTTGGGATGTGCTGTGTCTGGGTCCAGGGTCACTGCCACTGCAGAAAGTCACAGAGAAATGAGGATTGGGAAGACTAGGTCTTAAGGGATTTTGGGGGGTGTCTTTGGAAAGAGCCATAATCTCTAGGTCTGCAATCACCATCATTGACCCATTTCTTTTCAAGCCTCCTTGTCCCTGCCACATAAAAACCAGAACCATAGAATACTATCTTTCAAGAAGTTGGTCACCTGGCAGGGTACAAAGAGGGGAAAGTGCTTCACCTGTCTGTGAGGCTTCTTTAATCCTTAGGAAATAACATCTTTGTCTTTGATGTTCCAAAGAAATCTAATGAATGATTTAAACATAGACTTTGATGTTAGACTCTACAGCCACATGTCTCAGTCCCAGCTCTGCCATATGCTAGTCACATGACCTTGGGTTTCTTGATCTTCTCTAAGCTTAGCTTCATTATCTGTAAAATGGAACTACTAACAGAGCCTACATCATAGAGCTGTCACATAGATTGCTGAACTAATGCATGAGATTATGCCACATTCCTACAGAGAGTGGAATTGTTGCCTAAAATTATTAGTAGTATAGAGAAACATAATTCTTGCTTGAATTGTTGGTTATGAAGCTCGCAGTGAGTCTCACTTTTGCCCCAAATAGAGGAAACACATTCTTCTTGGGGAGTTAAATACACAAAATCTATATTCTGTTGAGATGGTGGGAGTAATTAGACTGTGAATGTGAGACAGGAGGCTTTGTGAGTTCCAGAATTCCGACCAACGTGACCCAGTATTCTTTCAAGTGATCATTTCAGAGAGTATAAACGGGAGGGAATTAAAGTTCCTGGAAATGAGCTCAAAGCAGTGAAAAGAACCAATCTACTCAAACAGCAGTAGAATTGCAAATTATAAGGAATAAATTGAAAGAGAAACTTAAAGCCATTAGCACACCTATAATCCCAGCTACACTGGAGGTTGGGGCAGGAGGATCACAAGTTCAAGGTCAGCCTAGCAACTTAGTAAGATTCTGTCTCAAAATTTAAAAACAAAAATTTAAAGGATTGGGGATATAACTCAGTGGTAGACTGAACCCCTGAGTTCAATCTCCAGTGCTGTGAGAGGAACAGGAAACATTAAAAGATGTAAATCTTTTAGAATAAAATTATGAACTTTTTCATAGTCCATATTATTGGGGTATCTTGCCAACCCATACGCTTCTTCTTTGAGAATCTTGTCACTATCACCCAAGAAAATTGGTCCACAGAAAAAGAATGTGAATGTGACAGGTGTATATAAAGAGGAAAAACAGTAACTATTTATCTGATTGTAGTATAGGAAGGACTTTCCAAATCTGAAAGCACTGAAGAGACCACACAGGAAAATATCAATAAAATTGACTTCATAAAAATAAATGCTTGTGTATCCAAAATGTTATAAGGAAATTAAAATGCAAATGAAAAATAATTAAAGGGAACGGGAGCAAACAACTCACAAAGAAGAAATACAAATAACTGATAAACTTAAGGAAAAATCTCAAAAATCATAAAAAATGTGCAAAAAAATCAAACCTAATATTTATCAGTGTTCTAAAAGAGGGTAAACTTTCTAAATCTAAATGTGACTCTTAAAAATCAAAGTTTAAAAAATTTTTGATAATCAAATAAATGGATTTGATTAAAAAAATTTTAAATTGCAGTCTGTATTAGAAAGGAATGGAGCCAAATCTAAGGCTACAGAAGAAAATGATCCTCCTGCCCCAACCTCCAGAGCCTTCAGGAGGATGGGTTCTGAATGTGAATCAATCTGATTAGTATAACTTACCAAAATGTAGCCGGGCTCTTCTCCAGCCTGAAAGACATAAAAGAAGTGCCACAGTTGGGTCATGAATATCTCCCAAAGATCTGTGTATTGAAGGCTTGGTCTCAACCTGTGGCCCTGTTAGGAGGTGATGGAAGGTTTAGGAGATGGGGCACAGTGGAAGGAAGTTAGGTCCTTGGGGATATGCCCTTGAAGAGGATATTGGGATTCTGGCCCATTTTCAGTTTCTCTCTTTGCTACCATGAAGTGAGCAATATCTTCTGCCACACACTCTCACCATGATGTACTGCTTCTCCAAAAGCCCAGTCAACGGGCCAACCAATTATTGACTAAAACCTCCAAAACTGTGAGCCAAAACAAACCTTTCCTCCTTACAAGTTGTCCATCTCAAGTATTTTGTCGTAGTAACAGAGAGCTAGCACAAGGGAATTGTTAAACCAATAAAGAAATCAAGAACTCTCTTAGGGTGGGGATCAAACATAGGGAAAGTGCATCTCACTCACCTGAGTTGGCTGCAGCTCTTTTCAACTCTATGGAAGAAGAAACAAAGCAGGTGAGCTATCACTGAGAACCTCAGGACAACAGGAGATAAGTTGATATGGAGGTTATAAGAATACGAGAAACTTACTCAGTTCCATCCGGAGTTTCTCTAAAGAGTAAAAATAGTTGAACAAATCAGATCAAGGGCTACTACATATCCACAATGCTACTGTCCCATCCTACCCACAATCCTAGAGCAGATCCTCAATAGGCATACTCTAGAACTTCCCCATTAAGAATGTCTATAATGGCAATATCTTCCAGCTATGGGCCTTGGGTCCCCAAAGATACAGCAGAAGGTTAACAAATTTTTATGTGAGCCAAACCTTACCAGCAGACAAATAACTAATGCCTCTCATATCCACAGGTAATGACAAAATAAATGTGTATAGATTATGGTGGGAAAAGAATAAAACATAAGTTCATTTAAAACTATCACTGAGGGCTGGGGTTGTGGCTCAGCAGTAGAGCGCTCACCTAGCACCTGTGAGGCCCTGGGTTGGATCCTCAACACCACATAAAAAAATAAATAAGCGGCTGGGATTGTGGCTCAGCGGTAGAGCGCTTGCCTAGCACGGGCGGGACCCGGGTTTGATCCTCAGCACCACATAAAAAAAATAAAGGCGTTGTGTTGTGTCCATCTACACCAAAAATAAATAAATAAATAAATAAATAAATAAAGGTATTGTGTCAGTATACTAACTACAACTAAAAAAAATTAAATATTTTTAAAAAAACTATCACTGAATCTCTGTTAGATTTTGTCATGTATATTTTCTCCTTGTAAAACAAAATTGACATGTCACATGTCTTCAGATATTTTTTAAATAACAAAAAGATATTCTTATAGATGAAATGGTGGAGGCACCCTGCTCCAGCATATTCAGTCAATGGGGATCCGTCTGCCTTGGACGCCACATAAGGAAAGGCCATGACAGGGTGATAAAAGATACTTCCACATGGTTTCACCCATGGGAGCCATTTCTCCTCTTGGTAAAACATTTCCCATTTAGAGACTGGATAACAGTTATGCAAGAAAGAGAAGCTGGGAATACTTGAGAAAAGAAGACTCCGAGAGCCAAGGAATTCCCAATCTCATGGCTTGAATTATCTTGCCCCCTCCCTTCTATCCCAGGAAGTGAAACTGAAATGCTCATCCAAAAGCAGGGATGTCAGCATAAGGAAGTTGTGCTATGGAGGAGTAGAACTTACTCAGGCCTTTATGGAGTCTTCCTAAAAAACAAGAGAGAGAGAGAGAGAGAGAGAGGAAGGAGTGAGTGATTGGTTCTTGCCCCTTTATCCCTAGGGCCCTAGAAGGCTCACCATCTCTCCCACCATGATGTACTGCCTCCACCCCCAAAAATGGAAAGGGATAATTTTCCATTAGTCCCTAAACCAATACCAATACCATGTCCCATAAATCAGACTCAGGAATCCAGTGGTGCTGGTACCACCTTCTCTGCTCCATCCTAACCCAGATTTTGCTTCCTCTTTTCTCTTCTCTTTTGAATGTCTGGTTTCATTTCTGCTGTCTGAGTGTTTCCATATGTTTGTAATTGTGGTAATATAGCCTGCTACCCTTTTAGAGTCTGCTGTTGATGATATCATAAATGTATGATATCATATTTGTCACAAATTATTTTTCATTTGCATTGTGTTTTAGCTAGTGTAAAACTAGTTAAAAGCCTGGCATCAACTTGTTGATGTGGCTTTATGATTCTCTACAGCAACTCCCTGAAGTTAAAATTTTCACAAATTTGGAGGCTGCAGGAGTTTGGGATCATGCTTCACATGCTATGGGAGAGTCTTTGTGGTTTCTCTGGCAGGGTCATCTGGTCCACTTGTTCCCCTACCTTTCATTGGCCCTCCCAGAGAATTAGCATCAAACACCTGAGTCCACCACCAGGCCTTGGGCTAAGGGCTGAGCATGGTTAGGCATTTGGTTTTAGAGCAAGGAGGCTAAGTATGTCACAGCTCTTTAGGAGCTTATTGATTCTTTTTTCTCCACATTTTTATTGGTGTATTATAGTTGTACATAATGATGGGATTTTTTGGTTACATATTAGTACATGCACACGGTGGAACACTAAGGGGCTTATGGGTTCTTGTTGCAACTTCCACTACTAACAGCTTCCGTCGACTGTGTCATTTTCTCATACTGAGGCATGTTATGAATCCTCTCAAGAATATGAGTGGCATAGAAGTAGTATTCCTGTTTTACAGAGGCATGGTCTGAAGCTCAGAGGGACATGAAATTGGTTCAAGGTCATCCAGTCAGTAAGTGGCCAAAGAGGCAGGATTCAAACCCAAGTCTGTCTGATTCCTTCGTCAGAGGCCCTCAACAATTGGCCTAGGCAGAATGGCCAGAGTGTCTGCTGTGTGCACCCACATTCTTATCAACTTGGAGGAGATATAAGTGGGGGAAGAGAAGAGCTACCAACATCATTGAATTTGGAGCCATCTGGGCCAGTGACTTGTCTTCCCAGAGAAGCTTCAATAGAGAGTCTAACTTTTACCCTCAGTGGTTCACAGCACACATTCAATTAATGAAAATGAAACGGCAAAAAGGGAAAGGAGTTCCAGGCACTATGATAGATTGTTGTTGTTGTTGTTGTTGTTTTGTTTTTTGGGGGTTTTTTTGTACCAGGAAGTATTTCTTCTGAGCCACACCCCCAGTCCTTTATATATTTTGTTTTGAGACAGGGTCTCACTAAGTTGCTTAAGTTCTCACTACGTTGCTGATGCTGGCTTTGAACTTGTGATCCTCCTGCCTTCGACTCCCAAACCACTGGCTTTACAGGTGTGCACCACTGCACCCAGCAAAATTGTCTTTTTTAATACTGAAAACAATCAGATAAGAGAACTTATTATTTCCATTTTACAGATGAGGAAACCAAAACTCAGAGCAGCAAAGTGACTTTTCCAAGACCTGTAAGTAAGTAGCAGACTAGGTGTCACAGAGCTTGTGATGCTTCCCTTGTACCCTCTTTTCATGCCATGATCGTAAGGACTCTTAAGATCCTCATACATCCCATATAAACATATCAATATGTTTTAGATGATATGCAGATTTCTTTTTCAGTGATTGGTGGAAAGGCTGATAAAGACAGCTTATGATGATCCAGACCTATTCATTTTGATCTGATGGCCTCCCCTCACTGCCATCAGATCCATAGCCCCTTGATGCTGGAAACTAAATTCCAATAATATTAATTGACTGTTGGTAATTATGTATAAAGAGAAAGAATATGTTACTTGTTCCTTATATTCCTTATATTTTACTTTAAATATATAATTACCTTTTTCTTTTGCATGGTCTGCAAGAAGATTTTCTAGAGGAAGGAAAGGAAAAGAAAATGAGATTCTTTGCTATTACTTTGACAATTCCTACTGGTTTACCTGCTCTTGAACCTGTGCACTTCCGTCCATCTTCTCCACTCCCTGATCTAGTCCTTCATCATCTCTTATCTGGGCAACAGAAACGGCAATTCAATTGCCCCCTACATCCTATATTACTCTTTCTGATTATCTTCTCAGAGAGAGATTTCCAAAACACAACTCTGATCAGAAGGTCCCCATTCATTGCTTTACCACTGCTCTTAGGAAAGAGACTAGAATCCTTAATATGACCCACAAGGCCTCCCATGATCCAGCCCTATCATCTCTCCCCTTTGCTCTGTGCCTTATCAGCTCTTCACTTAAATACTACTCTCTCTGACCATCCTTCAAGTCAAACATTACAATCTCAGGCCTCAAGCTGCTTGATTCCTCCTGCTCGGCTTTCATAGAACCTTTTTTGTAGCATTTGTACATATTTATTTGTGTAAATATTTAATTCATATAATCTTCCTGGCTAGTTTGAAAGTTCCAGAAGGGCAGAATCTTTGTCTGCTTTTGCTCACCATTGGATTTCCCAAATCTAGTATGATCCAGGGTCTTTAGTAGACCATTATCAATTATGTATTGACTGAATAAAAGCTTCTCCATGTTTAACCTGTGAATAATGAGCTCACAGGCAAAAATCACCAAACATACCAGAAGGCAAGCTATTAAAATAAAAGCTTCTAAAAACCAGAAGCAATGGATTTAGATTCCATCACCACCCCACCAAGGACAGTGGAAGATGGAATTTTCAGGTATACGACTTATATTAGTGGATGCTGGGTATACAAAATTCAGCAAAACAGAAATATTTCCCCCACACAGCCCAGGACACTTACCTACCTCCATCACCTGTTCATAGAGAAGCTTCTCTAGAAGGGAGAGAGAAAAAGGGGTCAGCTGGTCTTTTTTTCTTTCCTTTTTTTTTTTTTTTTTTTTTGTGTGTGTGTGTGTATGGTGTTGGGAATTGAACCCAGGGCCTTGTGCATACTAGGCAAGTGATCTACCAACTGAGCTGTACCCCAGCCCTCAGCTGGTCTTTAGGGAGGGTTTTTACTAACAAGCTAATTGTCCCAATATGGACCAAGGGTGTGTGCCCATTTGAAAAGATTAGAGGGAGAGGTGTTGGATTATACAACTCTCCAAGTCCATTGCAATCATGAGATCCTGTGAATGTGATCATTTTAATGAGAGTTTTATCCAAAGAGTATGATTGGATTTCCTAATTAGAAGGCTCTAATTTATTCATTTATTAAAAGGCTGAGGTGACTGATTATTGTCTAATACCTCAAAGGATAAGAATTCATAGCTCTGCCAAGGGCCTTTCTGCAGTTTATTTTATTCCCTTTGCAATGTGAGTCCCCGGGGCGTGGCTCCATCAGTATTCTCCCAAACAACTTGCAGGGTCTCCAACCTATAGATAAGCATCCTGCCTATATCCACTTCCTCCTGGTCTTTTCCCAACCTGGGCTCCCTTCCACCTATTTACCTCTTGATCTTCTTTGCTTCCAGATGAGGCAAATGCCTACTGTGATGAGGAGCCCCAGGACAGGCAGGACCACAGCCAGAGCCACTGCTGAGGAGGAGAGCATTCCTGGGGATGGGGCTGAAACAGAGACCACTAATGAGCACTCCCAGGAAGACATCTGAGAGCTGCTACCTGCCTCAGATGCAAACAGTCAGGTGCATCCCAGCCGCCTTCATCACCTCTAGGGATGACCATCACCTCTTGGTCATCATCTGACCAAGATGGGTGAGGCTCTTTGTTCTCTTGGTAACTCAAACCCTGGAGGACATTAAAGGTAAGTGGGATTTAATGTCTCAGGAAGGGTGTTGATAGCCCTGCCTGAAGTCCATGGGTTCAACTCAGCTTCTCAACCACCATCTCATCCTGCCCCAAACTCAATAGAAAAATAATTCTGCCGGCTGGGGATGTGGCTCAAGTGGTAGCGCGCTCGCCTAGTGTGCGTGAGGCACTGGGTTCGATTCTCGGCACCATATAAAAATAAAAATAAAGATATTGTGTCCACCTAAAACTGAAAAATAAATTTAAAAATAATCCTGGGACCTGCAAGGGCTCTGCTGAGTAATCACCCAGAGCCTTCTCATGAGCCGGTCTGCTCCCACTACCTCTCCCTTCAGACCTCTTTGCTCTGGTCTGGAACAGCAGAAAGCAACCTCTTTGCACCCAGCACAAGAAGGAGCAGCAAAATAAACTCTAGGTGCTATAGCAGCAGGCCTAAAACCTAAGCAGGAGAGGAAGGAGGAAAGGAAGAAGAAAGAGAAAAAAAGAAAAGGAGAGAAGAAAGAGGGCTATAACAAGTGGTGGCAAGCCCAAACTGGGTGTGTCTCCTTGCTCAACCATGGTGTGACCCTAGGCTAGAGATCCAGCCTGGTTCCCCTCATCTGTAAAATGGGGGTGATAAGGGTCCCCATCCCCAAGGGCTTGGAGAGACATAAAGATCAGTCAGGTTAAGCACTTAGCATCCAGAGAGGGACAGTGGCAGTAGAAAGAAAAGAGGGGAGGGGAACAGAAGGATAAAAAAGGAACACAATTAGCAAATGTCCATGACCCCTCTCCACCCCAAGACTCCAGCCACCGTCTATCTTTCATGGCTTTAAAACCACTGTTCTCGGCCATATGACTCCTTATTTCAAGGGTCTTTTAAAAAGGTGTATACCCTTTAATTTATTAATTCTACTTCCAGAAACACATTCTAAGAAAATAATCAGAGTCACCTCTCAAACACATGCAAAAACGTTCATCACATCATTAGTGGTAATGTGAGGAGAAATTGGGAAACATTCAGAACTAGGTTTTGATTGATCTTAGTCTTCTATAGCTGTACAATGGAATACTATGCAGCCCCTAAAATCATAAGAAGAGTTACTTAAGGACATGGACAAAATATACTCATGATGGGAAGTGAAGGGAAATCCCAGTACAAGAATACATACACACAAGCACACACAGAGACACACACAGACACCATTCAGCAGTACATGCAACTATTAGTCTTGTAAGAAATACACCAAGATGTTAGCAGTATTTCTCTACAAGTTGTGACATCATAGGCCATTTTTTGGTTTCTTTAAAATCTTCTATACTTTCAAGTTTTCTACAATATACGAGCTTTATTCTTAGAAATTAAAGCATTTGAAAGGTCTTTATAAGGTTTCCAGTAGGGTAGGAGTTTCCTTCAGACCTATCACGTGGCCTTTACCTTCTATAAGCATGGCTGTGGTCTTCTCTCGGCCAAGGACCATGTTACGGATGGTGCAGGACACGTTCCCCAGAGTGTTGTCCCTGATTCTGCTGGACACTGCTGTTTGGAAGAGTCCGGTTGCGTCCAGGGTGTGATCCTCAGACAGGGATAGAAGCCTCCTGCCTTCCGGGTCCCTCCATTGGGCCCAAGGCTGTGGGAACCATCCCACCGACCTGCACACAAGCTGGATCCAACCAGCATTGTAGCCCTTCATGTGGATGTAAGGATCAGAACCTAGAACTGGAGAGCAGAGACTACCTGGCTGAACCATCCCAGAAATAGATTGACAGGGCCTCAGCAAGGGCATGGTTCTAGCCAGAGCCCTCGTCTACTTCTGATGAACTGTTATTGACACTTTAATGCCTACTTTCTCCTCACTCCTCCATTCTCCTCCCAATGGGATAAGACAGTGTCTAGCTTTACCCAAATATAATTGAAATCCACCCAAAGCTGTAAGTGCCCATGATACCTGGTCTTCTGATACCTTGTTCCCCACTTTCCAGGATTTTAAAAAATTTTTATTGATTGATTGATTGTAATACTAGGGATTGAACCCAAAGACACTTTACCCCTGACCTACAACCCCAGCCCTTTTAATTTTTTTTATTTTGAGATAGGATCTCACTAAGTTGACAGTGCTAGCCTCAAACTTGCGATCCTCTTGCCTCGGCCTCTCCAGTTGCTGGGATTACAGGGATGTACCACCACACCCAGTTAGCACCTCAGTCCCTTTTAAAAATTTATTTTGCACCCCAAAGGACCTGTGTTTAGAAAGAGTCTTTGGGGGCTGAGGATATAGCTCAGTAGGTAGAGTGCATGCACAAGGCAACGGGTTCAATCCCCAGCACCACAAAAAAAGAGAAAAAAAAAAAAAAAAAGAAAACCAGAAGAGTCTTTGTACCACCTATTGTGTTTTTGGTTTTCAGGGCTGGGGATCAAACCCAGGGCCTCACTCACACCGACTTGGTGAGTACTCTAACTCTGAGCCACTTCCTCAGCCCTTGTATATTTTAAAGGAATTGATTTACTTGCTCTTTTCAGAGTATGACTAAGCTATGACCAAAATCAGTGTGTGACCAGATGGAAATGGTATCACTCAAGCAAATGCAAAGGACTTGGGTTGGGTTGAGTTTTGGGTAGGCTGATTTTTTAAATATTGAAGATAGTTTGAGAAACACTGCCTCTACCTTCCTGGCTCTTTAAGTATTCTGGAAGCCCAGAAGAGGACCCATTCAGTATATCCACGTCACATCCAGGATTCTGGTCCTTGAGGACTTTTCCTTACAATTGTAGTTACGAGTTCCTTAATAATAAGAGCGAAGAACCAGGATCTGCATTGCACAGTGTTTTTCAAAGTCCCTGTCCCTTCCTCATCAGAAACAGAGTCACTGCTTCCACCAAAATCAGTGGGACCAAATGGTAAGGCTGAACCATCCAAGCAGTCAAAACTGTGCTTGCAGATCAAAGAAAATTCTAGATAAGGAGGGACAAAGCAGGTATTGACAAAGCCTATCTAACTGCCACAAATGACCCCAGGCACCTCAAGCCCATCCTAACCTGCAACCTGAAGAGTCACGGTCCCCTCTCGACTCAGGTTTCCGACCTGGATCTGACATTGGTATGGACCTCGATCCTCAAGGGTCACATTGCGGATCTGTAGAGTGACTTTTCCCTCTTGGATGTCTCTCACCAGCGTCGTCCTGCCCTTATATTCCGGAATCAGATCTTCATCCCTGTCCTTTCCATCCCGGAACACGTGAACAGACTGGGAGCGTTGCGATTGGGAGGGCCGCAGCCACCTTATCTGCATGGGCATCGACACCGGCCAGAGAGACAGAGGGCAGAGCAGCTCGGCTGTGCCCCCTAGCGGGGCGAGGTGGAACTTGCTGACATCTCCTGGGAGGCGCCGGGAAGGGGGGGCGGGAAAGATAATAAGGATCTGGGAGGGGAGGATGCAGGAGGAACGACTTCGGAAGGGATGGAAAGAAATGTGGCAGAAAGAACTTGGGAAGGGATAAGAACGGGGATATACTGGGGGAAGGATATAGCCTACGAAAAGCACTGGGAAGGATTGGGAGAAAAAGGGAACCCCCAAAGAAATAAGATCTCAAGCCACGCCTCCTCATTCTGGAGACTCCAAGGTCAGACGTCTTGTCCCTGGCAGGGAAAGAAATTCCTGAACTCCTACCTGACAGGTGCGCAGGCATCTGCAGGATGACCAGAGTGATGAGGCAGCTAGAGAACCAGGAGCCAGGGGAACTTGCCATCTCCTTCCGAACTAAGACAGACAAGAGAAAAACTCTGGTGAGCTTGACAGGAGAGACCGTATCACCTAGGAGGTGGGGCTGAGACCCAGACCCCATGGCCTGTGTTCAAGAACTATACAGACCTGCTTCCAAGTCCAGCTCCACTACTTACTCCCTTGTAACAGGGTGACTGAACTTCTTTGAAATGCTGTTTCTTCATTTTTATAATGGGTACAATAACCATGCCTCCTTGCAGCATTATTGTGAAGGTAGAAGGAGCTAAGTGCTCTGGGAGCCTTAAATCTATAAAAACTGTGAATGAGGATAATGATGGAGATGAGATGAGTGAACACTGAGTATGATTTAGAAGGCAAAAGGAAGAGTCTGGGAGAATGAGAACGTATACCCAAAACTAAGCAAGTAAGTACTAGTCAGACTACTGGCCTCTTGCATTTAGTTTCCAGGCCAGGCTTGAGAAATGCCTGTTTCAAACTAATCTTCACCCACCATATAGCTTGGAGCTCCTCCCTAACGGCCTTTCAAGTTGACATGCAACAAACTAATCTTCAAGCTCTTTCCCGTTCATCATAAAGGTACTAATCCTACAAACTCGGGGTCTGGAGTTGAAAAGACTTGGGTTAAAGTCTTAACTCTACCCATTTACTATCCCCAGGAAAGCTGTATAACATCTGCACCTTTCAGGTTCCTAACCTATAAGAGGAGGCCTTCACAGGAGAGTGAGAGGATTCAAAGGCAGGAAAGCGCAAAGCACAGACCACAGCTGCACACAGGACAATATGGAGATGTTATTATTACTGAACTATCCCTGGAAGGTAGAGATCACTGTGTGCACTGCCCAAGGGACACCCCACAGTGTTCCTACTGTGAAACTCTGCCCCCACCTACTTGCTACTGTCTGAGACTCCTTCAACAGGAAACAGAATTTCTCATGCTACAGTGAGGATAAAGTTTATATATAGTCTTGGAAGACAGAACTCTCAAATTCTCACAGTTTCAGATCCTTTCCAAAGAGGAGGTTTTTGTAGAGGTCAGCAAGCCTGTTCTCACAAGGTCATAGATTGGACACAAATGAGACTTGGAAGGGGTGTCAAAGGGAGAAGCCAAAGGTGAACTTCAAGCTCTGAACGCATTATTGCTTCAAACATCCAATTCTGTTTTTCTCATGGTTTAGAGTTGGTTTTGTTTTTTAATCATGATGCATACAACATACCCTGTAATCCCACATAACAGGAGGCCAAAGTGAGGTTAAGATTACATTACGACAATTCATATTCATTCATTCATATTCTCTCTCTCCCTCCCTCCCTCCCTCCTTCCCTCCCTCCCTCCCTCCCCAACCCACCCCACCCCATCTCACCTACTTACCTACAAGTTATCAGTTACTCAGAAACTGAACAAAAAAAATTAAGTACATGAGAAAAACTCTCTACCTAATTATGATTGAAGTTGAAAGTAAGTAGGGTCCAGGATCCCCACAATTTAACAATAATTATCAAATGATTTGTGAATATGAAAAAGTTTAATTCATCAAGAAATCCCCACAATTCTCAAAACCCTCAACTTCTTAGTAATTTTAAAACACACCCTAGTAGATATATCCAGTATGTGACCCAGAACTCCCAGCTAAACAGGGGCTGCCTGAAATCAAATAAGAGGGGACCTGAATTCCTAGGTGCAGACAATTAATGAAGTGCTTAAGAGGTTCTAGTCCTGGCTTTGCCATTTCCTAGCTGGTGACCTTAGACAGCTTAATTTTCATCTCCAAACTTCCTCTCAAACTTCAGGGATTGAACTCAGGGTACTCGACCACTGAGCCACACCCCCACAGAAAATGAAGTTAATAATTGTAC
Organism: Marmota flaviventris; assembly: GCF_047511675.1. Lineage (NCBI taxonomy): Eukaryota > Metazoa > Chordata > Mammalia > Rodentia > Sciuridae > Marmota > Marmota flaviventris. The sequence goes on along the minus strand of NC_092507.1, from coordinate 32,614,711 downwards.
CTACCTTGTAGAGAGGGTTATAGTGAGGATCAAAGAAATACATGTGAAGTGATTTGCCCTGGACGCTGGAAATTTAAAAAGCAAGTGAGGTTCTATCAGGTTGTTGCTCTGTGTAAAAAGGCAATTGAGGTGACTTCAGGAGAGGAGTCTCCCTGAAGCACATCACCAAGCTGCCAATGAATGGAAAGCAGCCCTATGAACAGACGAACCTAAGAAAGGATGACGTCAGAAGTAGAGTACTCACTCTCCAGTCACAAGAGCAAAGCAAGGGAAAACCATGATTAAGCATCACTTGTCTTCCTTTGAATACTCAAATATGATAAACAGCAATAATACCCAGCGTCGTCACACACATGGGCAAACTCTCTTTCACAAGGACAATTTAGCAATAATTATAAAATGATTCAAGAATATGCCAAGTTTTAATTCATAAATTTCACTTCCAGAAAATGATCCCAAGGAAATAAATAAGGATTTGCATAGGGGTTTAATGATGAGGATGAGCATCACACAGTTATTCATTAAAAAAAACAACAACAACAACTAAAAACAACCTACTAAAATGGGAACAGTTAACTATTTATGGTACATTCTTACAATGGAATACTACAAAGCATTTCATAATCACATGGGAGAAAAATCTTTAACAGCCCTGAGGAATTGTCACTACAATAAGTTTTTAAAAACTATATATAGTATGATGATTTGGAAGAAAATAGGCAAGAATGTAGATATTAAACAGTGGCTACTCCTGAGTGTAGGGAGAGGATTAAGGTCATCCTATGGTTTTTGTTGTGTATTTTCCAAATTTTCTGCCTCAAATATATAGTATTTTGATTGTCAGAAAACAAAGTTATTAAGAGGAGGAGGAGATGCCTGATCAAGAAGGGAAGGAGGATGGTAGAATGTGATGGACATCATTATACAAAGCACATACATGAAGACTTGAATTAGGTGTCAACATACTTTATATACAAACAGAGATACAAAAATTGTGGTATATATGTGTATTAAGAATTGTAATGCAAAAAAACCACAAAGTACATGTATAAAGACATGAATTGGCGTGAACATACTTTATATACAGAGATATGAAAAATTGTGCCCTATATGTGTAATAAGAATTGTAATGCTTTCCACTGCTGTCGTGTATTTTAAAAAGAAAAAAGAAGAAGGGAAGGAGAAAGAACAGAAGCAGAGCTGGAGGTCCCCATGGAGTCGAGTACACAGATGCTGTAGGTAGCTACAGTAGTAGCTCAGTGGGGACCTCTAGCCCACAGTGTAGAGGGTAAGATTAAGAAGCACTGCCAGTGGGTATTTTTTAATGGATGTAAGAACCATTTGGTCACCATATGGATTTCTAGGATTGATTCTTCTGATCTGATTGGCCAGAATGGCCCTTCCCCCATCATGTTCTCATGTAACATGTATGAACATTATAGTACTCACTATTATATTAGTGTATGACTGAATTAACATGGACATACATGTCCATTTTTTCTTTTTTGGTACCAGGGATTGAACTCAGGGGTACTCGACCACTGAGCCATATCTCCAGTCCTATTTTATATTTTATTTACAGACAGGGTCTCACTGAGTTGTTTAGTGCTTCACCTTTGCTGAGGCTGGTTTTGAACTCGCGATTCTCCTGTCTCAGCCTCCCAAGCCGCTGGGATTACAGGCATCAAATATATTTTTAATTGCAATATGGTTCTATATTAACAATAGCTCCCATTTATTGCATCTTAGATACTCTAAGAATACTGTCTTTAGTACTGACAACAACTGTGAAAGAAGATATTGTTGACCTTTTACAATTAGAACAAGCAAGGCAATTATGCACACGTTGAGGTACTATGCAAGTGAAATTGCCAGAACTTTTCTGGAAGCAGAATGCAAAACATGGGTAAATAGATGCATGAATGAATGAATGTTTGCATGCATAGATCTGTCATGAGTTACAAAATGATCAAATGATTCCTCACTTTACAGAATAATTATCATGGAATTCCTTTATGAAGATATTTCCCCTAATAAATATAAAACATGATTTTACTTCCTAAAGTTTAACATACATGCCACGATTTGGGGCTTTTTCTCTCCTATTTATTGTAAGAAAGTCTAGAAATCCCCCTCTCAATTTTGAATCATTTATAATATTCTTCGAATCTTTCTTTTTTAATTTTTAGTTGCAGATGGGCACAATACCTTTGTTTATTTATTTATTTACTTACACTCTTACTTTTTATGTGGTGCTGAGAATTGAACCCAGTGCCTTATACATGCTAGGCAAGCACTTTACCACTGAGCTATAACCCCAGCTCAGTTATTCAAATCTTTTTTCCATGCATGTATATAACCTTTTAAGAAAATAGGGTATGCTGTATCATCTTGATATCTGATATTTTCACCAAGCACTACAGGATACACATTTTCCAATACCACTAAATATTTTTAATGGCTCCAGTATTCAATCACAAACATTGAGAATTTTTAAAATAATTTCGATTGTAGGATATCTCCATTGTTTTCTAATGCATGGCTGTTCTGAACATTGCTACAAGCGATGTTCATTTGATTGATGGGCTGGAATCAGGAGGCTTAGTCCTAATGGTGGAGTGGCCCCTAACTACCTGTATGACTTTATATGGTTAAGCAAGTCATTTAAACTCTTAGGCCTTGAGTTTCTCATCTTCAAAATAGGACTTTTAATTTGCATTACCAAACTGCCCATCAGAAAGCTCATATCAATTTTCAAAGTATGATAAATTACCTATTTCCTCCCACAACCTCGCCCTCAGTAGATATTATAAATTAAAAATTTCTTCTTGTTGTTGCTTTGGTGAGTAACAAAATGGCATCTCTTTTCTAAAAATGTAATGGTCTTTCATTTTCATTTGAATTTCTTTGATAACTCATTTATTATTTGGGTTTTGTCAATGATCTGCCTATGTATTTTGTTCATTTTTTGTTGGAGGGTTTGTTTCTTAATAGTTTCCAAAATGATTCATATAAGTAAGCAATTTTTTTCCACTACACATGTTGGAAATATTTTTCCCCAGGCAGTCATTTACATTTTAAATTTGAAACTGTTGAATTTTAAAAACTTATAAATCAGAAAAAAAAAAAAAAGATTACAACAGACAGTCCCTTGCCAATCCCAAGCAGTTTAAGAAAACCCTGCCAGTCTACAAATGATCGGTCTGAAATCGCACAGCACAGGACCCAGAAGATAGTACAGGCTAAATACACATTGGTTATAATATTAATAATGATGACAGTAATAGCTAGAGTCTTTAGATAAGTCTGTCTGTCCTTGTCCCCTTTTATGTTCTTTAAATGACAGTTAATCGCTGTCCAATTTCATCCTTTAAGACATTCTTGAATAAGAAGAAAAGGGATTATTTCTCCACTGAACCTCAGAATCCCAAGAAATCTAAAGGATTAAAAAGAATGAAAAGAGGAAAGAGAACTCACCACTTCTGGGAACAGGGTCTCTTGTCCTTCAGCAACAGAGCTGGAGTTTCCAAGCCGGGAACTCTCCTTGCCCCAAGTAGGGAGGTCAGGCACCAGGCCAGAGGATCAGGAAGGGTCCCAGGAGGAGAGCCTGGGGAGAGTTCATATTTTATTCTAAAGACCAAAGCCCCAAGCCAGGGGCTCCCTCTGCCCCACTGACTCCCTTCTTGCTGTCCCTATAAACAAACAAGCAACGCCCTGCCTGCCTGTCTGTTTCTGATAAAGGAGCAGAGCAAAGAGGAGACTCCCTAAAAGCGAGGGAACCACTGGGGGCCATTGGGCCTAAGGGACCTTTATCCTGACTCCCTTTTCCTCCACTGCTCACAGCCAATAATGGTTCCCTCTGCTATAATTTGATCCTATCACACCCTTTTCGAAAAGCTTGCCCCCCTTCACCTTTCAAATCAGAGTAAATTAGAAGATTGGTTTCAGAGACACCCACGAATTAGCCACGTTCTTTAATTCACTACCTTTATCTCCAACCACACCTTGATGTGTGTTTTCCAATAAGCAAACGTGCTTACTGTCCCTCAACATGTGATAAACTCTTTCCCTCCTGTCTTAATCCATAATCCTATACCCACAATATCCATAATTTATTCTTAATAATGTATTGTATACTTGTAGTACTTTGAACTTTATAAAGATGCACTCATTACACAGTGAGTACAATGATTTCCTTTTTTCACTCAATATTATTTTCTAAATCTAGCAGGTTCTTGTGGTGGCCCATACCATGGTCCCTCAATTCATCCAGTTTCAGAGTAACTGAGACCTAAAGGCAAGCTGCCAGTGTGCCACCTCACAGGCACAGCACTTCTTTGCTTACCTGTGTCCCAGACTCTACAAAGTTTCTGTAGGCTTTTTAGCCTGTGGGCAACCCCAAAGTTCACCCAAGTTAATGCCCTAGGGGCATCAGCCAGTGGTAATGGGAGTCAGTGGGAAATGCCCCAACCTCACACCTTCAGAGGGACACTTCTGAGCCATATTCTAGTTGATTCCTTGGAGAGTTCCCAATGGGACTGAGCAGGGCAGCATATAGTCATAAGTAGCTCAATACTGCCCATTATCTCAGCTTTTCTTCCTTTTTTCTCACTCCCATTTCTAAATAAATTTGCATGGAAGGGTTTGCTTCACACTCTGCTTTAAGACACTGGAATTCACTCAAAGTACAAGGCCCAGCACCAATCTCCAGCATCTCCAAAGGAAAGAAAATGAAAGGAAACTCACCCAGATTGCTTCACGGAGTTCAAGAACATTCATTCACTGCTTTATAGTAGCAAATATATCAAGTTTGTCTGGTCCCTTGTTTAAAGAAATGTGGGTTATTTCTTTTTCTTTTACAAACAGTGATGCTCTGAAATTCTTCTTCCTTCCTTCCTTCCTTCCTTCCTTCCTTCCTTCCTTCCTTCCTTCCTTCCTTTCTTCCTTCCTTTTTCTTCTGTTACTGGGGATTGAGCCCATGGCTTTACACATGCTAGGCAAGTACTCTACCACTAAGCCACATCCCCAGACCTGAAATTCATGATAGAACCATTTCCCAGTTTCTAAGTACAAACTCCTTCAGGACTGCAGTTCTCAGTGTGTGTGGTGTGATCCATGAGCCCTGAAAATCCCTGAGACCCTTTCAGGAGGTCCACAAGGCAGGTCAAAATGATGTTCATATTAACACAATGGTGCTATTTGCCTTTTTCACTGTGTTGACATTTCAGGGACACCACAAAAGCAATGATGGACAAAACTGCTGGCAACTTAATGCACATCAATGAGTGACACCAAACTGCAGTGAAAGCTACCAATTTTATTACATCTCAACACTTGGAGACACACTTTTTCAATATTCTGTGAAATCAAAGGGGAAGGAAACAGTTCAGCTGCTTCTCAGTCTTACAACTTTCTCAAGGACACACATAGTGGTGGTTGACCTGTGGGCTGAAGAAGTCACTCAACTCACGGAGTGTCACTCTTACCTGGGAGGACAGCTCACAAACTATGGTCACTCAGACTTTGGACTTGTCGGGCATTTTCTCCCAAAGGAAAGAGGCATACCTGTTATCTCAAGAAGAACAACTGGCAGTGTTAATTGCCAAGGAGAAAATACAGTCTTTTGAGTGAAAATTAGAATTCTGAAAAACTCTTATCTGTTACCATGAGCCTAATAACTTCCCAGTAATGAAAGACCTTTCTGATGAGATTGGTAATGGTATGGCTGAGTGGGATTTCTTAATATTGTATAATGAAATGTGTCAACCTTTGGAAGATCCGCATATGTCAGTATACCAATAATTTCCAGGTGACCAATGCACATCTTGCAAAATCATGCACAGGAAAAGATCCATTCAAAATGCAAGATCTACTAGTGGGTCTTACTATAATGGAGTACAAGAAGCTCATTGCTACGGTTTCAGAGTCCATGTCTCAATTAACCTTTAGGAAGCTACCACTTGCTGAGTTTTGGCACGGTGTCAAAGAAGAGTATTCAAGATTAGCTAAAAAGGCTGTCAAAATGCTCCTTTTCCAATTATATACACTTCAATCACACAACATGCTGCTGCAGATTGGAAGAAACAGCTGATATGAGAATACAGCTGTCTCCTTAAGTGACTGTCTAGCCACTTAAGAGTTCCAGAAATATAAAACAGTGCCACTTTCCTGAAATTTTTTTTCTCAGAGAATAGTTGTTTTTTTTTTTACGAAAACATGTTATTTATGTTAACATGTAATATGCATATTATGTTTATTTTAAGTGAAGCAATAGTTATATTTACTATTTATCAGTTTTAACTTCTTTTAACCAACACATCATTGCACCCATGTATGGGGTATAGTGTGATAATTTGATACATGTACAAAATGCACAGTGATCAAGTCAGGGTAATTAGCATTTTCATCTCTTCACACATTTAACATTCATTTGTGTTTGAAAACAAAAGTTGGGAAACTTCAAACTCCTCTCTTCTAGTTATTTTGAAACATATAATAAATTGTTGTAAACTATAGTCACCCTACTGTTACCATAAGACACTAGAACTTATTCCTTCTAACTGTATTTTGGTACCCATCATAAACTTTTCTCATTTCCATCACCCCAAGTTTTAATTTCTAATCTGGCAAATTTTGAAAAGCATAACCCAAATAATTGAAGCTCTTTGAGATCCTCAATAATTTTAAGAGTGTAAAGTTTTCCTGAGAATATGTACCTGGAAGTGGTATTGTGAGGGTGTAGCTGATATTCAATTGCATTCCAAAGTGATTGTACCAACTTATAATTTAACTTTCTTTTTTATATATTTATTTTTTAGTTGAACACAATACCTTTATTTTATTTATTTGTACCTTTATTTTATTTATTTATTTTTATGTGGTGCTGAGGATTGAACCCAGGGCTTTGCACATGCGATGCGGGCATTCTACTGCTGAGCCACAACCCCAGCTCCTAATTTAATTTTCATAATTAGTATTTTTACTACTTCCTCAAGGAATGCATTAATTTTATCAAATAATCTAAATCACATTTAAAATGAATTTCTTCTCTGAAATTTTCTTTTTGGGTTTATAACCTCGGGATAAAAATAGATAAAATAGATATCACTCATTGTAATCCCCCAAATCTAGTGACAACCTCTATGATATTTTTGGCCTGTATGCTTACACACCTTTTCTTCTCCAAAACGAGGCTACAATATACATAATAATGAATAAACTCTATTTTTACTTAGGTGTACTTATAATAGTTTTAATCTCAATTATTTCTTGATTTTGTCCCTATTTTTTTTAATTTATTTTTCAGGAAAACTTGAACAACTCAGAGGTCAAAATCTAAATATTCAGTCACACTCTGCTTTAAAGAAAAAGATGCTCCTCTGGACTTCTGGCTATATAAACACGGTTCACTGAACACCAATGCATATTTCTCTCTCCTGAAATCCCACCAAAATGACAATCTTTTTTTTTTTTGATACCAGGATTGTCTAGTCTTTTTTATTTTTTATTTTAAGACAAGGCCAAACTAAATTACCCAGGCCTTCTCTTATTTACTGAGGCTAACTTTGAACTTGCTATCCTCCTGCCTCAGCCTCCTGAGCTGCTGGGATTACAGACGTGTACCACCATACCTAGCTCAAAATGACAATCTTGAAATAAAAAAGGAAATGCTTGCAAAGACAAAGAGATGGGAGAAGAAATAACTGTGAAACAAAGATGTCAATTCACTTTGAATCGAGGGAAGGAAATGGATGACTAGTAATGGATCTAGTAAAAACAGAAATCTAATCTAGGTGCCTATGGGGTTGGGATACCAATAAGAAGAAAGCTAATTCTCAAATGAGAAGCTTTCAGTCTTGGGATGGGTGGGCCCAGGGCATGGCTCCATCTCATTGGGTTGCAGTAAAGATTAAATTTGTTGAAGCATGTAGGTCAAATACTAAATGATGAACACTATTATTACCTGAGGAAAGACTCCAACTTGAAAGCTAGAGATGAAAATAAACAAGAGACACTAATCTAGGAAGCAGAAAACACCAGAAACTAGGCACAGTTGCACACAGCGTAATCCCAGCAACTCTGGGGAATGAAGCAGAGAATCCCAAGTTCAAGGCCAGCCTGGAAAATAGCAAGACAAGGAAAGAAGTAAGGAAGGAAGGTCCAGAAAAATTACAATTAGTATCTACATAAACATGAAATAAGAAAATATCCTGAATCCATAATGCAAAAGCAAGAGGTCACAAAAAAAATAGGAAACGAGGAAAAACTATTGGAAATTAAGGTTTTTGTACTAGAGGGGCTGATGGTGTAGGTCAGTGGTAGAACACTTGCCTGGCATATGTGAGACCCTGGGTTGGATCCCCTACATGGGGAAAAAAAATGTATGCAGAAATGAAAAAATTCAATAGAAGAGTTGGGGAATACAATTGAAGAAAATTTCTTATGAAGTAGAACAAACAAAAGCAAGAATTAGAACACAAGAGAGTAAAGATTTTAAAAATCAGGGAACTGATCACAGAGAATGTTTCTCAGAATTGAAGACTATTATTTCCTGACTGAAAAAGGCCACCAAGTGCCCAGCACAATGAACAAAACAGATTTACAGTACACATTATTGCAAAAGTTCAGAACACAAGGATAAAGAGGAAAAGAGAATCCCAAATGCTCCAGAAAACAACAAACAACGTTTTCGCAGGAAGTAACAGAAGTCAGAATCAATCAGATTCTGCAAGAGTCCAGCCTATGAGAAGCTAGATGATGCCTCTAACATTCTTTTTCTTTTCTTTTTTTACAAGTAAGGATTCAAAAGGACTTCCCATGAAACCCTTCTGGGGAATTATTGGAGAACATACTCCTCCAAAAAGACAGCATAACCAGAGAATGGAAACATATAAGATCCAGGAGCAGAGGATTTGGCCCAGGAGAGATGAGAAGAGAAATCCCCAGGATGTGGTTAGGGGAAATCCTAGGATAAAAGCTGTGTGGAAAGGCCAAGAAGACAATTTGGAGCAAGAGGAGAATGGGTCTAAGAAGGAGCATCACCAGGATAAAGAAAAAGACACTGGAAGATTGCCTGGTTCCTATGACTAGATGAGAAGATGTTTTAGAGTAGTGATGGAGAGTTTGCAGGAGAATTAGCTGGAGGCATAAGTAATGAAGCAAATAAAAGATAGGCAATTTTTTACTCCAGGGGGGAAAAGGTAGTCAATAAAGAGAATATAATCTGATATAGTATAACCTCGACTGTACACATATTTCACAATTATATTAATAAAAATTCTGACCAGTAATTCCACCAACCAGTTCTGCAGCCTGGACAAGAGTGCACTGAAGGTGGTGGGAGAGGGAATGAGAGAATCCAGAAGGGACCTGGATAGGTGGTACTAAGCCTCAGCGAGTACTCACTCCCAGCACCAACCTTCAACTTGCAGATGAAGAATCCTAAACCAGGATCTCCAGTCCTGTGCCTCTCTGGAATCCGATAATTGCTTCCTGGAAAATTCTTTTTTGCCTATTGCCACTCAAAGTGTAATCTCCTTCCCATTCTCCACCCCTTCACCCCCAGTTTATCCTCTTCTTCACCCTTTCCCAAGCCACCTTATCACGCTGTCTCCACTTTTATCTGCACCACTTTTTCCAGTCTTCCAATTTAGCGTTTCCTCTCCTTTCTTCCCTGTATCTGTTTTAGCTGGCTTTCTAAGCCTTCCAAAGGCTTTGCCTTTTGTCTAGTTATGATCTAGTCCAGAGCTTATATGAACTTTATCAACTGTACAATGTAACACAAATGTTAACTACCAATATTATGTCAGGATTTCTGAAATGGACTCTGGCTTGGTTACTTTTATTAATAACATTCCAATTCATATTTGTATAGAATTTTTTAAATAATATATATGGTACTGTCTTCTGATTGCTAAAGTATAAATGTTCACTGAAAAAAATTTGGAAAAGACAGAAAGCATAAAGAAGATCAAAATAACCCCTACTCTTTTTTTTTATTAAGTTGTGAAATATATTTAATATAGATTGTAGCCAAAAATAACCCCTACTCTTTAATGTAAATTGGATTAGCAATTTTGATGTGTTTTCACCTATTCTCTTTTGTATGTGTCTTTTTTTTTTTTTTTTTTGTACTAGGGATTGAACCCAGGGATACTTTACCACTAAGCTACATTCCTAGTCTTATTTATTTTTTTAATTTTGAGACAAGGTCTTGCTAAGTTGCTGAGGCTGGCCTGGAACTTGCTATCTTCTTATCTCAGCTTCCTGAGTTGCTGGGATTACAGACCTGCACCACCATGCCCAGCTCCATGTGTGTATAATTTTTTTTAGACTGTAAACAAATAGTACAATTAGACAGTATATGCTTCTTTGTAGCTTTTTTATTTAATATACTAAAAACATCTCATGACAATAACTTTTTATGTCATTTTAATGACTGCATAGAATTCATGTTATCAACCCTTAATATAAAGATGTAGGTTCTTTCCAGTTTTTTTCCCTCTTAGAATTGTCTGATTGTTTACCTAGGTTAACTTCTTAGAAGTGAAATTGCTTAGTCAAAGGTTGTACTCATTTTTTTTTTATTGAGGTATAAGATAATTACCATTTTACCCACTTTTAGTGTACAGTACAATAGTACTAACATTTGTGCAATGCATCTCCAGAAGCTTTTCATCTTGCAAAACAAACTCTATCCACTGATCAATAACTTTCCTTTCCCCCTCCCCTCAGCCCCTGGCAACCATCATACTGTTTGATGTTTCTTAGTGTCTGACTACTTTAGCTACCTATGTAAATGGAATTAAGCCATAACTATCTTTTTTGTGCAGTGTGTTTATTAAGGCTTTTGATATCTAGTGCTAAAGTGGCCTCCAAAGATGATGTAACAACTTACACAGATTGGGAATAAATGAGTGTCTACCTGGGCAATGCATTCACTGCTTACCATCTGTCATTTGTTTCATCATTCTTTGACAGAGGAACAAAGGGAGTGGGCCTGAGCATCTTTTCTTTTGGATAGGCATTGTCCTGTAAATTCTGGCTAAAATACTGGCTTAGTGTCCTAGTTTATATATATATGTGTATATATATACATATATATATATATATATATATATATGTATATATATATGTATATATATGTATATATATAAATATATATGTATATATAAATATATTTTTATATATGTATATATATAATTATTATATATATTATATATAATAATATATTATATTATTTCCATATATATATGGAAAATAATAGTTTACTGCTATACATGTATATATTATAAATATTTATTATAAGGAATAGATGAGTTAATAAAGTTCTAAGAACAATGCCTGGAATATAGGAAGCCCAAAAAAGAGGAAGCTATCATCATCATCATCATCATCATCATCACCACCACCATCACATCATTTAACTTCTTTGGTGAATTCTTGTTAGTCTAACAAATGGAAAATGATTCCCAGATAATTATTTAACTTACAAGTCTTCTATTATCTGTAGACTATGTTTCTCTATGTTTACACTGGCTATTTGTATTTCTGTTAAGATTTCTTCTTTCAGGACTGGGGTTGGGGCTCAGCGGTAGAGTGCTCACCTAGCATGTGCGAGGCGCTGGGTTCCATCCTCAGCACCACATAAAAATAAAAAATAAAATAAAGGTATTGTGTCCAACTACAACTAAAAAATTAAAAAAAAAAAGATTTCCTCTTTCAAAGCACTGTGGCAAACAGGATCTCACTTGATCCTCCTAAATAAACCGTGAATTAGAAATGAAGCAATCACAATCCTAATTTTTTGAATTTAAAAAATGAAGCTTCAAAATACAGTGTTGAGCAATTCCAATCCCAGGATTCAGATCTCACCCTTCAAAGCCTAGCAACTGTCTCAGAAAATATTCCCTGGAAAAGCTTTTTTAAATTTTTTTTTAAACTTTTATATTAACACAGCAGTAAAGAATGGGTTTCATTCTGGTATGTTGGTACATTCATATACTATTATAACATTATTTGTTCAATTTCACTCCCCATTGACTCTACCTTCCTCCCTCCTGGATCTCCTTCTGTACCCTATTGGTCTCCTTTCTACTTTCCTTAACATTCCCGCCCCCCCCCCATATAATTTTTTTTCTTTTCTTTTCTTCCCCCTAGCTTCCATACATGAGAGAAAACATACAATACTTGTCCTTCTGTCTAGCTCATTTCGCTTAACATGATGCTCTTTAGTTCCATCCATTTTCCACTTTTGTTCTTCTTTGCGGCCCTATAAAACTCCAGCATTTATAAACACAGCTTATCTGGGAAAGCTTTTGTTAGTTGTAACCCCGCCCCTGCCCCGGCCCACCCCGTCTAGGCCCCGCCCAGGCCCACCCGACCCCGTCCCCGGCTCCCTCAGGGCCGCCCAGACGAGCTTTCTGCACATGCGCGGCTGTTCCCGTGGGCGGGGGAGTCCCCACTCGCGGCCCCGCCCTCCTGGCGGGGCCGGCCCAGTCCGCTGGCGGCGGGCTGGACTCCCCGAGTCTGGCGGAAGGGGAGAGGCAAGGGTATCCTCCACGTGGCCCGGGTCTGCGACGGTGTCGAGGCCCAAAGTCCGAGGCCCGGTAGGGAAGGCACCGAATCCCGAGCCGCCATTTTGCCGCGGGAAGGAAGGGGGCCGTCGCTGCACTGGGGCGGGCCGGGGGGCGGGCCGGGGCGGGCTGTGGGACAGGCTGGCCGGCCCGGGAGCGCCGGCAGCGGGTGTCCTGCGGGCAGAGTGGGCCGGCGACTGCGGGGCCGGGCAGTGGGGGATGTCCTGGCCCCGAGGCTGGGTAAGGGGCTCCGACCTTTCCGCTGCAGGAATTGGGCCAGCCTGCCCCCTCGGCCTCGGTGTCCTAACTGTAACCGCGCCGCGCTGGGCACAGCAGCTGCGTCGTTCGGACCGCTGTCACTGGGCCTTCTCAGCTGATGCTCACGCGGTAGTTCTTGGAGGGAAGCCTGGGAAGGGACGATTGTCCCATTTTGCAGACAGAAAACTAAGGCTCAGAGTGAAAAGGAGAATTGCCTAGGGACGTCCAGCGAGGTCGAGGGGTCTTTCTCTCTTATCAGGCCACTCTAAATGCCTCACCTGTCAAAGGAATGGGCTGAGTTACTATTAGGCGAGTTACAGCCTCCCCTTCCCCTTCCTGTCTGCCCCTCCCCTCCCCTTCCTTCCCCTTCCTTCCCTTCCCCCCCCCCTTCTCTTTTCTTCTCTCTGTTTCTTTCTTTCATCTGCCCCTTTCTATACAATCCAGGTCAGAGCAAAGAACTTTTCAGAAGCCAAGCCATGGATCCACCTGCACGTAAGGAAAAATCCAAAGTTAAAGAACCTGTCAGCAGAGTGGAGAAGGCTAAGCAGAAATCAGCCCAGCAGGAGCTGAAGCAAAGACAAAGAGCAGAGGTGAGAGTAAGGAGAGGGCTCTGTATGCCTGTAGTCTGCTGAATAAGATGCTAGAATAACAAACAATAGAAAGAAGAATTATGAAGAGGATCACTGCTTGCCTCTAGGCACGGAAGGGGTTCTTCCAGATTTAGAGAGGTCCAGAATGGTGAGGTGACAGACCAAAAGTTAGTGTCAGAATCTCAAACCACACCAAGTCTTCAGATGACTTCTGGCACCTGGCTTTTGTGATAGGATAAAGAAGCCATGCATAAGGGAAGGTCAGAATGTGGCCAGCAGGGGAGAGCAGGCAAGCAAACTGGGGTTAGATACCCCAGCACACATGTTCTGGATTTGGTACAAAAACTAGCTCTACTCATAGCAGGTAAAGCCCCAAGCTTTAAACCTACCCATGTATTCCTTTGTTCTCTCAACACTTAAAATCAATTTAAGAATAAAAAACTTCAAACTGAGCTGAATGCCACAGAGCATGCCTGTAATCCCAGCAATTCAAAAGACTGAGGCAGAAGGATCACAAATTTGAGGCCAGCCTGGACAACTTAGTTGAGATCCCGTTTGAAAATAAAAAATAAAATGGGCCAGAGATGTAGCTCAGTGGTAGAATGCCCCTGGGTTCAATCCTCAGTATCTGCCTCCTCCCAAAAATCTTTAAACTGTTTATAGTGCTAAAGTTAAACCACATCCAGACATGAATATTTTAATATTTAATATCAGGAAAAACTTGGTGGTCTTTTCCCCTCTTTTCATTTTGTTCTTTTTGAGAAATTCAAGAGTACAGAAGATTAGACTATTATAGCAAATACTTGTCCTCATCACCACAGATTGGTAATGGTTAGCATTTTGTCATATTAGCCTGGAGTCTTTTAAAAATAAGATTAAAAAAAATCATGTGTAAACCATACACAGTAGTGCACGCCTGTAATCCCAGCGGCTCAAGAGGCTGAAGCAGGAGGATCACAAGTTCAAAACCAGCCTCAGCAAAAGCATGGTTCTAAACAACTCAGTTGAGATCCTGTCTCTAAATAAAATTTAAAATAGGGATGGAGATGTGGCTCAGTGGTTGAGTGCCCCTGAGTTCAATCCCTGGTACCAAAAAAAAAAAAAAATGTAAATTGAATACCTCTTTGTTTATTTCATGTCCTTTATCCTTTTCCCTTCCCAAAGGTAAGCAATATTTTTATACATTTACATTCAAATATATTAACAGATATCCTTGAGCAATGTACAATATTCTTGTTTTAACTTTTTACATTAATAAAATTCTGTGCATTTTTGCATTTTGTTTGCATTATTTTAGAGCTCTTCATTTTAACATAAGAATCTAGTTAATTTCTCTCTATAGCAGTCTTATTTTATAAATCTACCTTATTTTGTATACTTACCCATTTCTCCAGTGACGGACATTTTAGTTATAGGTTTTTTGTTTTTTGCTTTTACAAACAAAAAAGGTTTGCTGTTGTAATAACCTTTGAGATGTTTCTTTTGGCATCTGTGCTAGGATTTCTATAGGATATTTAACTGGAAGAGTTACTGAATTACATTCTCAGTTTTACTACACATTGCCAAATTGCTTTCAAAGCGATTGTACAAACTTGTACCCCCACTAGCAGTATGAGACTTCTCACTTCTTAATATTGCCAAACTTTTAATTTTGTTAATCTGATCCATTTGATAAACAAATACAGAAACTGAGCATGGTAGTACATACCTGTAATCCCAGCTACTTGGGAGAGACTGAGGCAGGAAAATAACAAGTTCAAGGCCAGCCTGTGAAATTTAGCAAGACCCTGTCTCAAAGTAAAATAAAAAGGTCAGGGATGTAGCTCAGTGGTAGAATGCTTGCCTAGCATGCTCAGGATTAAGTCCCCAGTACTGCAAACAAACAGCAGCCATACTGCTGTTTTGGGCACTATTCTAGGAACTTGAGACCCATGACTGGACAAAGCAGAGTCCCTGCCTTCATGGAGCTTGCATTCCAGTAAATGTAATAAATATAACAGCATGTCTGAAGTTAATCTGTAAATGAAAATCTACCTCTCGATTAAAGCAGACCATCTGAAAGGTATGCTCTTGGGTTCTAACAAGTGGTTCTGCCCTTTCCTTTACTGGATGGTTTTATTGCATCATGCTTTGGCAAACAGTTTGAGAGTTGCTATAAGAAACAACCCTATGAAATCATCCTTTGTGCACACTATAAAGATAGATACTGAGAACATTGTTCATGTCCTTATTGATACTCTTCCTGTGAGGTTGCAGAAGTTGAAATTATTTGTCTGATTTCAAATCACAGCGACCCTGAAAGAGAAATTTAATTTCTCTGAACCTCAGTTCACACAGTTCTTCAGAAATGTGTTTGTTTTTTTTGTTTTTTGTTTTGGTACTGGGGATTGAACTCAGGGGCACTCAACCACTGAGCCACATACCCAGCCCTATTTAGTTAGAGACACGGTCTCACTGAGTTGATCAGCACCTCTCTATTACTGATGCCGGCTTTAAACTTGCAATCCTCCTATCTCAGCCTACTGAGCTGCTGGGATTATAGGCATGTGCCACTGCACCCTGCTGAACCTCACTTCTTCAGTGCCTGCTTGGTAAAATGAGGATGCAACTGTCTACCTCACAAGACTATTATAAGGAATAGAAATGTCATATGTAAAGCACTTAATACAGTGCCTGGCACAGAGAAAGCATTCCATAAGCAGCAGCAATTATGATCAGGAATCATGGTGCTTCCAAGCAGTCTGCTTTTTTCCTCATGTGGACTGCAAAATGAACATCCTGTTTGTGTTCTTTTGCTAAGATGTATTCTGAGTTTGCAGTCTAGTGGCAGGTGGCACTTGTTGAGCTCTTAGGATGTGCCAGGACTGGGCCGAGCCTGCACATGCATGAACATTTGTAATCCCCCCACCAACACAGGTATTATTGTTATTCCCATTTTATCCTTTGTAAATTCTTCCTGGAATAAGGTATGGATATATAAAACATATGACCCTGTGAGGTAAGATCCTTTAAAGCAAAGTGACAAAGTGATGTGACCAGGGGCAGGCCTATAGTTTGAACAGGCCTTCTTACCCTTGTCTGTTTTTTGCTTTGCCCTACAGCTTCCTTGCTATTTTCTTTATCTGTATTGCCTGGAATGTAATCATGTAAAATAGCAATGTGACAAGACCCCCTCACAGGAAGCAGCATTTTCCATTCAGCTCTGCAAAGATGCCACATTCCAGAAAGTTCAATGTGAAGAAGATGTGAGGGATGAATGGGAATGAGGCACATTTGGCAGCTGAAGCAGTATTTGACACTATTAGTGACCCTTTCCTTCTTGACCAAAAGCCTTTCATTCCTTGGCTTGGACACCCTGACGCATTTTGACTCTCTTCTTCCCCTGCCTATTTTGTTTTCCCCTTTCTCCTGCCACTGCCTTCCTAAAGTGGAGGGCTCCAAAAAGCTATTTAATATCCCTCTCAGGCCCCAGCCCAGTAATATGCAGATTACAAATGCTTGTTAGTTACCAAGTGAATGGGACAGAGATTTTTAGAAACACGCATACACATATTCATATAATGTGTATATATAGTTTAAAGAATAAAACACCCTTGTATCTACCTTTCAATTTAAGAACTAGTACATGACCAGAACTTGGAAACTATGAACACCTTTCTGGTCATGTACTTGACCCTTTACATAAGCAGTGTTCTTGCTTAATTTTTTGCTAATCTTTTCCCCTTGCTGTTCTCTATAAATTTACTATCTCTCTGTAGTCCTAATTATATAAACTAAATATATCATTTAGTTTTTCATGTTTCTGAACTTCTATATACATTGTGTATGTGTGTGTCTGTGTGTGCCTGTCTGTCTTTCTTGTGACTAGCTGTCTTCACTCAACTTTTTTGGGGGGGAGCCAGTAACTGGGGATTGAACCCAGGGGTGTTTAAACACTGAACCACATCCCCAGCCCTTTTTATTTTTTATTTTGAGACAGGGTCTCACTAAGTTGTTTAAGGGCTCACTAAGTTGCTGAGGCTGGCTTTGAACTCACACTCCTCCTGCCACTGTTTCCTGAGCCACTGGGATTACAGGCATGCACCACTGCATCTAGCACTCAACATTTTTTAACCATTCAAATTATTTTATTTTTGGCAAAATATACATAAAATACAATTTACCATTTTCACCATCAGCGTTACATTTTGGGGGAAATCGTTTGTAGTTGTCACTATTTTCATCACTGTGTGGAATTTATTTTTCCTTAAAGATGATAAGATCAAGCTTTCTAGTAAGCTTTGATCAGTTCAGTTTGCTTTCTCTAGAAATAGGAAGCTTTCAAATGTCTTGACACAAATTCATGGTGTCTTGTTTTCATCTCTGTCACGTCCATGGTCCTGTGCTCTTTTCAGTTCCTAATGATGCTTGCCATGCCCACTCCCTTTTCATATTGATCAGGCATTCCAGGTTTTCAGGGGTGTTTTAGTACTTTTCCAAGAGCCATCTTGTAGTTTTGGTGATCCTCTCCATTGTATGTTTGGTTGTTATTGTATTACTCTCTGCTCTTTTGTTGTATTTCTGTTTGTCCTGTCTCATTTCATTTTTTTTCTCCTTTCATGTCTTCTTTTCAATTAACCAAATTATATCTCCTAGACACACAGAAACCACATTATTCTGCACATTGGGAAGTTTTATGATTGGTTTCTGTTCTTTAATAGATAGGTAAATTACTGTGAGGAAGAAGGAATGAGGAAGAAGATGTAGACTCCCACCTTTCACTTTGGAATGTCTGTCGGCAGTTCTTTTCACTACCCTAGGCCATAGTCCCACAGTCTCCCTGGTGCCTCCTGGGTGACTGATGATCTCCCACCACCACTCCATCCCTCATGTGGCCTCCAGTTATCTTTCCCAAAGCACAGATAGAATTGGCTTGCTCCCCTGCACACTTATCGTTCCTGGCTCTCCGAAGTCTGCAGATAATGTCTAGATTCTTTGGGATGGCATTTGAGGATCCAACATACTTGTTTTGCTTTCTCCCACTCCCCAACCTCCACTCTGTATTCTTACTTGAATTCCAGAACTGATCCTGTTCTTTTCCTTCATATTTATTTATGCATAATACTCCTCCCATTATCTATCAAGTCCCATCTGTCTCTATCTCTTCAGAGCCCACCATTCCCTAAAGACCAAGTCACCTCCCTCACTGCTTCTTTCTTGACTCCCCAGATGGAATTAATACCTACCTTCCTGTTCCCAAACCCTTCTCCCTGCGTTACCATTACTGGTGCAGTTCCAGCATTTTCAGATGACTTAGCCTATTGTGTCTGAAGACTGTGCTGAGCAGCTGCTTCCGTTGCTAACATATCTGTTTCTCCATTCAGATCTATGCTCTCAACAGAGTCATGACGGAACTGGAGCAACAGCAGTTTGATGAGTTCTGTAAACAGATGCAGCCTCCTGGAGAGTGAGCCAGCCCTGTGTGCAACCGTTGGACCCTGGAGGCTTTGTCTGTGAGCTTATTACCAGTGTTAAGCTAAGGTTGCCCTTACAGACAAGACAAGAAGACACTTACGCATAAACCTGAACTTTCTTCCTATGTGTAACTTCCACTTCACTGGTTCCTCCAGTATGAATTGGCCCTGGCTTGCTGAAGAGACTTGTTTTCTTCTAAGATAATATTCTTTTTTAAGAACCTTTTTCTATTATTTGAGAAAAATCAGTGTTTCTTGTGAAACTGTGTATCTTCTCTAAAAATGCAAATAAAATACTAATAAAATGTTCATTTGCTCATTCTTTAGCTTGGGAATGCCTAACCGTTGAATAAGTAAAGAAAGTAGTAGGTAAGAAATGCGGGGGTGAGCCAACAGCCCTTCCTCCTCCAGGAGCTGGATGGATAGGAGGACCATGGCTGTTCCTGGTGCTACTCAGGGGCTAAAGCTCTGAAGACCCTACTGATCACAGACTTTGATCTCACAGGTAAAAATGTGTGACCTGGACTCCCACTTGAGCAGCTAGCCAGGGCCCCAGGCTGGAAGCTTGGGCCCCCTTACCTGTGACTGCAAAGTACTAGCTGTTGAGAGCCACAGCCGAAGGGGCCCCAGCAAACTTCCAGCTGCCAGCAATCCAGCTGCCGGCTGATGATTGGCTCACAGCGGCCCCAGCAACATCTAGCTGATTGGCTCCTCGGCCCCAGCAACATCTAGCTGATTGGCTCCTCTGTGGTGATGCTCATTGGACTGTTTCCCTGCCCTTTCAGACCACGGAGCTGCTCATTGGGGGACTTTTTGGCTCTGCCCACGTGACCCAGCCAATCGGCCTCAAGAGCAAGAGGTTTGTGGGAGGTGGAGAAGAAGCTTGGGGGGGGAGAGAGAGGCTTGTAAAAAGCCGGTGGTGGCAGTTGAGGCTCTGAGGATTTTTCCTGAGGAGCTGTTTTGTTTGGTGTGTGGTTCTAAAAATAAAGTTAGTTTCTTTTGACAAGTGGCTCCTGATTGTGCCCAGCCAGACTGCGGCATTTGGTGGCCCGTACGGGGAGCGACTGAGGGGAAGTGAAACTGCTCGCCCCTGAGGGCAGGGCGAGAGGATGGGTAGCCATTTTAAGATTCTTCTTTTGTTATTTTGTTTCACTTTTGTTTTAAGTTGCCTGTCCCTGGAGATGAGTGAGACGGAAGAAAAACCGCTCACATCTGAGGAAAAACTATTTACGTCTGAGGAACAGATAGGGAGAAAGGACGGATGCACATGTCAGGAGGATAGAAAGGCTATAATGACTTTTTGTTGTTCCCTTTTTATCTCATTCTGTCTCGGTTTTGTTTGGCGTCATCTTGTTGGGTTGTATTATAGTAGAAATACGGGATCAGAAATTAGTAAAAAACAAACTGAAAGAGTGTTAAGTAAATTGTTAGAGGAAGGAGGCATCTCAGTAAAATCAAGAACAGTCAGGGCATACGTTGATACAATACAAAAATGTAGCCCATGGCTTTTTAAGGAGGAGTTGTTAAATATATCACAATGGAACCATCATGGTGAAGATTTAAAAAGAATAGAAAAGAAAAGCCCAGGGACTCTGCCAGTTGGCACATTGCCATTGTGGACGTTCGTATCTTGTTTGCTTAGTCCAAAGCCTTCAGTTCAGACAATGGTAGAGGAAGGAGAAGACATAATGATTCAAGTAAAAGAGAAGGTCTCTCAAGTTAGTCAGACAGAGGAAAAGATTCAAGTAAAAAAGAAGGTCTCTCAAGTTAGTCAGACAGAGGAAAAGATTCAAGTAAAAGAGAAGGCCTCTCAAGTTAGTCAGACAGAGAAAGAAAGTGTAAAACAGAAAAAGCCATCAGGGGGAAAGTTACAACAGGAGATTGCTACTAACACCTTTCTATCACCAGAGGGTGTAAGTGTCCAACCAACAGCACCACCTCTACAGGAGACTGCTACTAACACCTTTCTATCACCAGAGGACGTAAGTGTCCAACTAACAAGGCCACCTCCATATGCTGGTCCCCAACCCCCGCAGTTGATAGTTGGGATCCTGAGACAAGATCTCAAATATTAACATGCCCTGTATTTGAGGCAGGAGGGCAGCGATTTTACCAAGTTTTAAATTTCAAAACAGTGAAGCAGCTAAAAGAGGCTGTAACAACCTATGGTCCTCAAGCACCCTTCACTGTAAGCTTGGTCGAATCCATTAACAACTTGAACATGACGCCAGCAGATTGGGCTAATATGTGTAAAGCTGTGCTAAATGGAGGACAATACCTGTTATGGAAGGTTGCCAATGAGGAATTTTGCAAGGAGACGGCTAGGCGAAATGCAGCAGCTGGTTATCCTCAGAGAAATCTAGATATGTTGTTAGGAAAGGGACCTTATGAGGATCAGCAGCAACAAATTGCATATGATCCTGGCGTATACGCACAAATTGCTGCAGATGCAATTAAGGCATGGAAGACTTTACAAGGACATGGAGGTTTACAAGGTCAATTATCTAAGGTAATACAAGGAGCTAATGAACCTTATGCTGAATTTGTAGATAGGCTTATTCAAACAGCTACCAGAGTTTTTGGGAATACAGAACAAACAATGCCATTACTAAAACACCTGGCTTATGAGCAAGCGAATCGTTGGTGCAGAGATATCATTAGACCATGGAAACATGAAGATTTAAACACATATATTAAATTATGTAGAGACATTAATGAACAAGAGCAAGTCGTGGCAGCTGCAGTAAAACAGGCTTTAGATGCCAGAGACATTAATGAACAAGGGCAAATTGTGGCAGCTGCAGTAAAACAGGCTTTAGATGCCAGGCCAAGAACATGCTACAATTGTGAACAAACAGGACATTTTAAAAGGAATTGCCCCATTGGAGGAGGGTTTAACAAAACTAGGTATCCAAGGAGTAGAATACCAGGTATTTGCCCACGATGCCGTAGAGGGAGACATTGGGCTAATGAATGCCGTTCTCAAACCACCATAGAGGGTACTCCATTATCAAAAAACGAACAAGGACCAGGTGTTTATCCACGATATCGTGGAGAAAGGCATCAGGCTCCATTGCCAAAAAATGGACAAGGGGGCCCAATGCTCCAGGGCCCAAAACCACAAATATACGGAGCACTGGAGGAACCCAGCAACCCCATCAGGGTAGTGCCCAGGACACATTGTCCATCAGATCCCTCATCAGACAAACCAGAGGGAGCGCAGGGTTGGACATCTGCGCCTCCGTCAGAGCAGTACTAACTCCAGAGATGGGAGTTCAAATCATTCCCACAGGGGTGAAAGGACCTCTTCCCAAAGGAACAGTAGGCTTATTATTGGGACGCAGCTCTTCTACTCTAAAAGGACTTATGATAAGTCCTGGGGTAATTGATCCCGATTATGAAGGTGAAATAAAAATTATAGCCAGTTCTCCAAAGGGTATATCAGTAATTTCACCAGGAGATAGAATAGCACAGTTACTAATAATACCCAGCCTACATGATAAATTTTCCAGTCGTACTGTAGAAAGAGGTTCCAAGGGATTAGGTTCCACAGGTGTAGATTGGGCTATGCTTTCTTTAAATTTAGATTCTCGCCCCATGCTAAAACTAAATATTCAAGGACATGAATTTAATGGGATACTGGATACAGGTGCAGACCTTAGCATCATCTCTCGTCAAGAATGGCCAAAACATTGGCCATTACAACAAGCCACTCAAACGCTTCGAGGCCTAGGAGTGGCGACTAATCCCCATAGAAGTGCAATGGTATTAGATTGGAAGGATCCTGAAGGATGTGAAGGAACTATACAGCCATATGTATTGGATCATCTTCCCGTAAATTTATGGGGACGAGATGTCCTAGATCAATTAGGTTTGACATTAACAAATAACATCAACCAAAATGCACCCACTATTATGACTAGACAAGGTTTTAGGAAAGGAAAAAGATTAGAAAAACAAGAACAAGTTATAGCAGCACCAATACAAATAGATCAAGGAACAGACAGACATGGGTTGGATTTTCAGAAAGGGCCACTGAGACAATAAAAATTACTTGGAAATCAGAAAGACCAGTATGGGTTCCTCAGTGGCCCCTGACTAAAGAAAAGATACAAGCAGCCCATGACCTGGTCAAACAACAATTAGCGGAAGGACATATACAACCTTCTGTATCTCCCCATAATACTCCCATTTTTGTCATCAAAAAGAAATCTGGTAAATGGAGATTATTGCAAGATTTAAGAGCCATTAATAATGAGATGGTTATTATGGGACCTGCTCAATCAGGGATTCCTCAGTTGTCTGCTTTGCCAAAAACCTGGTATGTTTTAGTTATAGATATTAAAGATTGTTTTTTTTCAATTCCAATTCATCCTGAGGATAGTCCACGTTTTGCATTTACTATCCCTGCACTGAATCATGAAGGTCCTGATCAGAGATATGAATGGAAAGTACTCCCTCAAGGGATGGCTAACAGCCCAACTATGTGTCAAATTTATGTTAACAAAGCAATCCAGCCACTTAGAAATCAAAATTCTGAACTACAAATATTTCACTATATGGATGATGTATTATTAGCACACAAAGATAAAAACACATTGCTAGAATGTTATGCCACACTTACAAACTTATTAAAAAATTATAATCTAGAGATAGCAATAGATAAAGTACAATTAAATTTTCCAATTAATTATTTAGGAGTTCTATTATCCTCAACCATGGTCCATCCACCAAAAATTCAAATACGAGTAGATCAACTCAAATCACTTAATGACTTTCAAAAGTTATTAGGAGACATAAATTGGATAAGGCCTTATTTAGGTATACCAACAGGAGAGTTGGGACCTTTATTTGATATCCTAAAAGGTCCATCAGATCCAAATTCACCCCGAATGTTAACGCCTGAAGCAAGAAAGGCATTAAAAATCATTGAAACATATATGGAAAATATGCATTTGGATAGAATTGATATAAGTTTGCCTTTATATTTATTGTACTACCAACAAAAAATATTCCTACAGGAGTATTTTGGCAAGAAGGTCCATTATTATGGATACATTTATCTTATTCTCCTAACACTATTCTTACTAGGTATCCTGAGGCTGTAGGACAATTAATACTCAAAGGAATAAAAGCAGCAAAGGGAGTGTTTGGAATTTCTCCCAATAAAATTATTACTCCATATACTATGAATCAAATTGATGAGTTAGCTAATGAGTTAAATACTTGGGCAATAATCATGTGCAAATCTAATGTTTCATTTGATAACCACTTACCATCTAATCCTTTATTGTCTTTTTGGTCATTGCATCCTGTAATTTTTCCAAAAATGACAAGAAAAACACCTATCATGAATGCTCCAAATATATTCACTGATGGGTCAAATAATGGTACAGCAGCAGTAGTTACCCCTGATCAAACTTTTACATTTTTAGTACCCAAACAATCAGCTCAAAAGGTAGAGCTTAATGCAGTTTTACAAGCTTTTGTGATGTTTAAAGATTCTGTATTTAATTTATTTTCTGATAGTCAGTATGTAGTTAATGCTATAGTATCTCTTGAAGATGCTGGTAGGATTTCCCCTTCTTCTACTGTTTTCTCTTTGCTTTCCACTATACAAAGTCTAATCTGGGACAGAAAAGATCCATTCTTTATAGGACATATCAGGGCACATACAGGATTGCCTGGAGCCCTTAGTTTGGGCAATGATTTAGCAGATAAAACTACACATGACATACATATTTTCTCTACACTAGAAGAAGCTATAAATTTTCATAAAAAGTTCCATGTCAATGCTAATACTTTACAAAAGCGTTTTAAAATAACTAAGGAACAAGCTAGACAAATAATAAAACAATGTCAAAATTGTGTGACCTTTTTACCACAAGTTAATCTTGGAGTCAATCCTAGAGGATTGATACCTAACCATATTTGGCAGATGGACGTCACACACTTGCCAGAATTTGGAAAATTAAAATATTTGCATGTTACAGTTGATACTTCTTCTGGATTTTTGATGGGCTCCCTTCATGCCGGAGAAAAAACTAAAGATGTTATAGCTCATTGCTTACAAAATTTTGCCACTGTGGGTGTTCCAAAACAGTTAAAAACAGATAATGCCCCTGGTTATACTTCTACCTCTTTTAAACAATTTTGCTCAACATTTGGCATTACTCATATAACAGGAATCCCATACAATCCACAGGGACAAGGCATAGTTGAAAGAGCTCATCAAACTATTAAAATGTACTTATTAAAGCAAAAAGAAGGAATTGGGAAGGGGTATATATCCCCCAAAGATAAACTTAAAATAACCCTTTTTACTCTAAACTTTTTAAATTTGGATTCATCAGGACTTAGTGCTGCGGAAAGGCATATGTGTCCAAAAAATGTACATAAGCCCAAGGTACTTTGGAAGGATATTCTAACAGGACAATGGAAAGGTCCTGACCCAGTAATTGTCTGGAGTCGGGGGTCTGTTTGTGTGTTTCCACAGGGAGAACAGCAGCCGATTTGGATTCCAGAGAGATTAACCAAGGTCCTGACCCAGTGATTGTCTGGAGTCGGGGGTCTGTTTATGTGTTTCCACAGGGAGAACAGCAGCCGATTTGGATTCCAGAAAGATTAACTAAAGCGATTTCTACAGACCAAAAAGAAGATTTGGCTCAAATCCATAACAACTGATATCCAAAACTCCAGTTTGGCTATTCTTACATCTGCAACAGAACCAGGATGCTTTTTTCAATATCTATTTTATTATTGCCCTTTGCCATATCATGAAGTTCTATTTTGTTTTTTGAGCTCATACAGACCTAGGTTAATGTTTTGCTGATCAGTTCTATTTTTTGACTATAGAGTTTTTAAACATTGCAATGGAGATTTCACCTGTAAAAAGTTATAAGGCCTTTACTATAATGTTATGTGTTGTATGTATTATGTTATGTGTGCACACTTGTGTTTTGTGTTATATGTTTGAATGTCCATATATCATATATGATGAGCGCTCATGATAAAATGGATCCAAATATTTTTTTTTTCACGTGATTTATATGGTTTAATTTATATTGGGTAAACAACTGTTGAGGATTGTTTTAATATGTAAACAAAAAAGAAGGTTAACAGATCTGTTTGTTTACTTTCACCTTTCCTTTTCATTATATTTAATAATTCTCTTAAAGATAATGTAAATTGTTAAGAAAATTGTTTTCTTTTAGTGCCTTCTGTAATGTTACATAATTTTTTCTTTAGCCATTATTGCCAGAATTCCTATCTTCATCCCAGTGCCGGTGAAGACAATGTAAATTGTTAAGAAAATTGTTTTCTTTTAGTGCCTTCTGTAATGTTACATAATTTTTTCTTTAGCCATTATTGCCAGAATTCCTATCTTCATCCCAGTGCTGGTGAAGTCAAAGATAAAACCAATCTACACCTTCTACAATAGCCATCACTGAACTGCTTGCAGAACTTGCCTGGACACATTGTGAGCTCACCTGTATGCATTTTGAACTATCTGTTGGTGCAGCGACTTGTGGTAGTGTTGGGGTATTTTTGCTGATGATGTCACCGGTGGTACAATTTTTCAAAGGAGCCCTCAATTGGCTTAATGTCATGGCATTTTGCATCCTCCTCTACTAGTGATGATCTAAAATTTGGGGGCCAACAGAGGTGAGGCAAAGAACCTCACCCCCCCACTGGTGCAAAGGCCTATCCACAAGTATAGCTGTATGCTGGACCGGTAGTCAGTGACGGGTATGATCCAATTGCAGTGGTACCAACCTAAGACAGGAGGCTGACGCCTAGAGGTCAGTTCATCCGATGACGGGTAAGGACCATATGTTGAATTGGACTGCCTAACAGGCACGGTCCCTAAGCCACATGCTTGTTGTTTAAACAGAGAGGGGGAGATGTTGAGAGCCACAGCCGAAGGGGCCCCAGCAAACTTCCAGCTGCCAGCAATCCAGCTGCCGGCTGATGATTGGCTCACAGCGGCCCCAGCAACATCTAGCTGATTGGCTCCTCGGCCCCAGCAACATCTAGCTGATTGGCTCCTCTGTGGTGATGCTCATTGGACTGTTTCCCTGCCCTTTCAGACCACGGAGCTGCTCATTGGGGGACTTTTTGGCTCTGCCCACGTGACCCAGCCAATCGGCCTCAAGAGCAGGAGGTTTGTGGGAGGTGGAGAAGAAGCTTGGGGGAGGAGAGAGAGGCTTGTAAAAAGCCGGTGGTGGCAGTTGAGGCTCTGAGGATTTTTCCTGAGGAGCTGTTTTGTTTGGTGTGTGGTTCTAAAAATAAAGTTAGTTTCTTTTGACAAGTGGCTCCTGATTGTGCCCAGCCAGACTGCGGCACTAGCAGTAGGCTTAACGCTGACTGCCTGACTGCCAGGGGCCAGAACAAGTGCTTTTTGTTTTTCATCTTGGGTGCCACTCTGTCAGGGTTAGGTTTGTGATGGGAATATTAAGACTAGTCCCTCAGAAACCAAACATCTACCCATCCAACTTTCATTTTTAGGGGTAGAAATGTAAAGTTGTTTCTGCCTCAGGAAACAAGTATGTATCAGGAATGGTAGTTCATACCAACATGTTTAATGCTGAGCAAAAAGAGATTATTCTTTCAGGATATTTTATTTGGGAATTGGGGAAAAAGATTTCAGAGAGCTGAACAAAGATGGAAATGAGGCAGATTCTCAGGGCAGAGGAGACAACCACTACCACCTCCCCCACTCCAACCTGAAAATGCCTGTATTTTTCCTACTGTGTGCAGGAAACCTCTCAATCTGTCTCTATCTCCTGTTTCCCTTCTGCTTCTGAAGTCACTGAGAATACTATTCCCACTGCTATGGCTTATTTTAAGAGTAAATTGGGGGAGTTAAGGGAGTGTTAGAAACTTGCTACCACTGTGAGGATGTGTTTTTGAAAGCCCAAATTATAACTATGGATAATCCATAGATTATTCCCATTAATGGTAATTAGTTCTATAGTGTCCTGCTAAATTTTGGCTGAATTTTTTGTTTTGTTCTTTTTGGAGGAGTGGCTGTTCAAGGGAGCTATTCGTATAAACATAAGGAACTGCTGTTAATATATCAGAAAGAGCACGGTTTGGAAGCCAAATGGCCTGAGTTAAGTATCTGTTAACCTCTCTGAGCCTCATTTTTCCCATCTACTTAATGGAATAATGTTTTCTTCCTCTCAGGATCAATATTGAGAAATAAATAATGTTTGTGCTAGATGGGGCTGTTTCCCTTCCCAATTACCTTTCAGATTGTTTCATAGGAAATGCTTTAACTTTCTAATAACCAAGTAATACAAGAGATTGTTTGGAAAGATTCCTACCCTTCTTGAACTGCTTGTATTAACATGTCTCATCCATGGGTATACTTTTGTCCTGGAGAAGCATCCTAGTAGGGCAGTGTTTTTCAAACTACAGGTGGTTTTAAAATCAGCTTACTAAATTGACTTTTCTTTTTAATGAGATAAATTTGAAAATATCATACGTGAAGGCTGGAAGTGTAGCTCAGAGGTAGATTGTGTGTTTAGCATGCTGAGGCCCTGGGTTCAATCCTCAGAACCAAAAGAAAAAATAAACAAAATCATATATGATAAGGATATTGTTTCATGAAGCTTTTGTTTCAGGTTTATATGTTTATATATATTCATATGCTTATATTAAATTTGATACAAATGTTATCTCTTACTGAGTTACAGCTTTACAGAAAAATTTGAGGTACAAGAAGAAGCCTGAGGGTTGGGGATGTCACTCAGTGGGAGAGCACTTGCCTGGCATGCACAAGGCCCTGGGCTCAATCCCCAGCATTACCCCCCCCCCAAAAAAAAAAACCTGACCCAAGATGGGAATGGGTCATCACTTTATTCATATTTTAAATAACAAAAAGGAGTCATCTTCTGAATAATACTAGGGTAAGGGCTCCAGATGCCTTTTTGTCCATAATTGGAATAGCATTGAATGCCAAGACTCTTATAGGTATAATCAGTGAAAACTAGGAACACATTCTGCTCATCTGCCTAGGATTCCCTAATCCTGAGGTAAGAGATCATCTTTTTGAAGCCCTACATCAAAAAAATCAATAATGAGAACATTGACAGAGGTCAGGCTGTCTAGGTTTAATTAGGTCTATTACTTACTAATTGTGTGTGCAAGTAAACTTTGGTTTCAGGACATTTTTACACTTAAAATTAAGGACCCAAAAGAACTTTTGTTTATGCAGGTTGTATGTATCATTTTGCCATGTTATAAATGAATAAAAGTTTGAAATGTTAATTAATTTTAAAATGTAGAATAAAAGTCCATTATAAATTAACTGTGTATGTGCACAAGCATTTCTGATACTGGGGACTGAACCCAAGGGCACTCTACCACTGAGCAACATCCCCAGAACTTATTTATTTTGAGACAGGATCTCTGTAAGTTCTCAGGCTGCCTGGAACTTACAATCCTCTTGCCTTAGCCTTCTGAGTTGCGGGAATTACAGGCATGCACCAATGCACTAAACCATAAATGCATTGGTCATTTCGAAAATACCCGGTTCACTGAATTATGCTGGTCTTCCCAATGTTGACACATTGCATTATGCAACATCAAAAGTACATATTCATTCATATCCCACCAAACTCACAGGAAAACTCTTAAAGAGAATTAGAAAGGGGTCAAGCTCACAATGATAGATACAAGTTTTCCCAAAAAACAGATTTTCACATGGAAACTAAAATTTTATCCCTGGCAACAAAGAATGTTTCTTGAAGTGACAGGCTTACTCAATTCATATTTCAAGAAAACCAGTCTGAACAACCCTAGTTTGTCTGTTAATAATCCTTTGTTGTTTCATAAGGAAAGAAGTCAGTTCAACTCAAACTCAAACCAGGACTTTCCTGGAGAAAACATTACCTCTGTATACAGCAGGAGTATTTCAGGCATGTTTTCCATTTCGTTGCACAGAAAATGTTAAAAAGGTACACTCAAGAGTGAATATTTAATAAAATTAATAACTTTTATTGCCTCATCAAAAGCATTCTTAAGTGAAACTGCTTTGTTTTCCTTAAAGGAGCCAGTGGTGGTGGAAAGTGCCCTGACTCCCAGGACCAGCTGGAGTCACAACAAGACATGATTTTGCTCCATTAGTAAAAACATCACAGTAACATTGCAGTCCCTGTTTTCAGATTATTGAGAAGATAATTTTGATCCTGAAAGGGTCTCAGGAACCCCAGAGGTCTACAGACCATACTTTGAGAACTTCTGGCCTTAAGCCTGTGGTCCCCTACCTCACTGGATTGTTTAGGGCATTAAGTGAAACAGTAAAATGCAAGGACAGTTCTTCACATAATACATATTAATTATGCATTTACTGTATGTACATTGTAGATATGAACTATTATTACCATTATTTTAAGTTGAAGGATATATATGAGAAGAGGAAGGTAGAAAGGAGAAAAAGAGCAATTTAGCATTTAACACCTTTTCCATGTCATTCACTATTCTAGGTATTTTATGCATTGTATTTAGTCCATAAAACCCTGGGAGGAAGTAAATCTTCCACTTTATGATAAGGAAGTGGGTTGAGAGAAATTAAACACTTTACTCAAGTTTACAGAGCTAAAAATGTAGCAGAATTCTCTGTCATTTGGGTCTGCTCACTAGACAAAATAGTCCTTCAGGTTGGGAATAGCAGATCAAGAGGCACATCTACACTCAACCCAGAGTTTAAGACTAGTGGAACTGCTTAGACCCCTCAGATTCCACTAAGGTACTATAGTATAGTAACCTGTGTATAACTCACTAGAATCCACAAATCAATTCATCTACAAAGTAAATATTATTGTCACAGAACTATGTAAATGTAAACTGAAGCAGTTTAAAACTTTAGTGGGATACAGAATATTCATCTAACCATGAGGACAATACAAATGATGTAAGAGACATGACTAGAAAGTAGTAGAGAAGAGGATGCTACCTGCTCCTCTACAGTTAAATCAGAGTGATGTGGGCTTCTTTGGATTAGTATTTTTAAAAAATCCTACTGTAAATTTGATGCTTATTTACCACAAGCACTTGTGAAAACTTCAAAGTCAGATGTGGTAAAAGGTGCTCTGGCGCCACCTTTGGGCAAGGAGCAGAATTCACCAGCCATCCTCTTGGCGTCCCATCTGGATCCAAAGTCCAAGGGCCACATTGTGGCTCACTATATCCAGTGGACCCAAGTTCTCTGTGAGCACAACTTTACCATACAATACTGTTTATTTCTATTTGATTTGTATTTGACAATCATTTGACAATGGACAATACTATATTTGATGTATGTAGGAGATGAAGTAGCATTTTATTATCTAGAGTTTAGTGTTGAGAGTTTAAGAAAGACATCCAGGAAGCCAGAGGATGCCCTGTGCTGCCAATTCATCCAATCTGTACCAAAGTAACAGGCAGGAGGTTTTTTGTTTGTTTTTTGCAGTGCTGGAGATTGAACCTAGGGCCTTATGCATGCAAGGCAAGCACTCTACCAGCTGAGCTATATCTCTAGCCCGTGAGGCAGAAGCTTTAGACTGTTAAAAGGCAGAATTTTTAAGTTACAAGACTCTACACATATTCCAAGCAGACAGTGTAACTGTCCTGTGACAGGTTCTGTAGCGTACGCAAGTGTAAAACATGAGCCCACCCCAACACTAGGGTAATTCTGATTCTGATCTAGCAGGGCCAAGATGGAGGCTATACCAACTCTGGAGGCCTCTCTCCTTCCCACGGGATACACCTTAATGCACAAGTTCAGCTAGCTAGTGACAGAGCTGGAACACAAACTCAGCCCAAACTTAGCTTGGGGAAAAAAAAAAAATCTGTTCCACATGACATGTACAAGTCTTGCCTCAAAGAGAACCAGAACCCTGAATAAAGAGAAAGAAGCAATGGCTTCCAGGCCTACTGTGGGTTGCTGTGATTCAAGACAACAGAGATTGCATTATCTAGCAAATGACAACACAGGCACAAGTAAAAGCTTTAGTGAGGATAAGGCCAGGCTTGGCCCGATATGCTGGAACAAATCCCACAAAGGTCAGCAGGAGTTGGTAGAGCTGCAGCTCCTCAGTGCTAGAATCTAAAACAGGCTGCCCTGCTCCACACAGCATCTGGGAAGAAGATGTAGGAGAGTGACCACATCAGACAGTAAAACGCAGTGAGGGAGAATGGGAAGAAAAACACCATGAAGACACCTGGAAGAAGCAAAACAGACATTCAGTTGTTTGTTTGTTTTATAGTTTTTTAGTTGTAGATGGACACAATACCTTTATCTTTATTTATTTTTATGTGGTGCTGGGGATCGAACCCAGTGCCTCACACATGCTAGGCAAGCGCTCTCCCACTGAGCCACAACCCCAGCCCCCAGACACATAGCAGCAAAAAAGAGACAGGAGCCCTGTCTTTAAGTTCAGTTTAGTGGATTTTTGCAAATAACTAGACAATTGTACCTTAATACACTTCTAGATTCCTTTTTTTTTTTTTTTTTTTTTTGGAAGAAACCAGTCCTAGGCAAGAATAAATGTGAGTTGCCCAGATCCTTCATTGGCGAAAGGGGGCATCTTCCTAATTACTTTGAGTTTAATATGGAAAAATGGGCAATACCATATTTTGTGTATGCAGGAAGGAGTTAACACAGCAGGCCTGAGACTGCCATCCCTAGAAAGGCCTGGGTGCAAGGTTGGCCATGGCCAGCAGATCCCACGTTAATAGGAAACTTCTAAGTGATCTGAGTGACTCATTGTGTCTAGGCTGTCCAAGCCCAGTGGTTTGTGCTGAATACCTGCTTTACTTTTGAGAGTTTGGGACTTGGGTACATGCTAGGTAGAGAGTTCCTAGGTGACCAGTCCCCAGTAAAAACCAAGTCTCTTATGAGCTTCCCTAGCAAACAACAAAACATGAATCATGACAATTCAGTGCTGGAGGAATTAAGCGTGCCTGTGTGATTCCACTGCAAGTGAACTCTTGGAAGCTTGCACTCAGTTTCCTCTGAGCCTCATCCCATGCACTTTTCCTTTGTGCTGATCTTGCTTTGTATCCTTTTTCTCTAATCAATCATAGCCCTGAATAAGATAAGATGCTGAGTCCTGTGGATCCTCCTAACAAATCACCAAACCTGGAAGTGGTCTTGGGGACTCCCAATACAAGTTGAACCTCAGATTCACCACCAAAAAGGCAAAGGACAGCCTCATTAGTGGCATATCTAAATATTCTGCTAGATATTGTGCATAAATTATATTATCTATACTTCATAATAATCTTATAGTTTAGAATTGTCTGTTTTTCAGGCAAGAGGAATATCAATAGCAGCCATCTTTTTTATTTGTTCTTTTTAGCTATACATGACAATAGAATATATTTTGACATATTAACATATGAAGTATAACTTCAGATTCTTGTGGTTGTACATGCTGTGGAGTCATACTGGTTGTGTATTCATATATGAACATAGGAAAGTTATGTCTGATTCATTCTACTGTCTTTCCTATTCCCATCCTCCTCCCTTCCCTTCATTCCCCTTTGTCTGATCCAATGAACTTCTATTCTCTACCCCACACTGTGTGTTAGCATCTACATATCAGAGAGAATATTCACCCTTTGGTTTTTTTTTGCTATTGGCTTATTTCACTTAGCATGATAGTCTCCAGTTCCATCCATTTACCAGCAAATGCCACAATTTCATTCTTATTTATGACTAAGTAATATTCCATTGTGTATATATACCACATTTTCTTTATCCATTCATCTGTTGAAGGACACCTAGGTTGGTTCCATAGCTTAGCTACTATGAATAGAGCTAACAGCAACCATCTGGAAATCCACCCAATGAGATTCATGTATTAACTGGTGTCAAAATCTGTGAGATACAGTTTCCTCCTTGTCTCACACAGCCAAGACAACCTGGAAGGCTGAGGCCAAATGCATGGTTTACTTTGAGAAGAGAGCATCAGTAGTATCTACAGGAGCAAAGAACACTGTGGGAAATCTTGTTGTGAGTTTGGAAAGGGAAGCTGGAGAAGACGGAGTGCGGGGGGTGGGGCGCGTTGGCTAGGAGTTATCACCTCTGGCACACATCTGTGCCAGAGAATTCAGAATTACCTCATTTTACTTCAATGATCCTGCAAAGTAGGGATTTTTGCCTTTGTTTCACAGATGAAAAATATGAGCTCAAAACAATGAGGTATTAGCCAAGTCACACAGCTACTATGTGCTGAAATTAGAACTTGAACTCAGATCTGTTAAGCTCAAAACCCAGATTCTCACCACCATTCTGCCTCCACCACCTAAGGAATAGGAAGGGCCAGCACTGAGAACTTGGATAGGGTTGTTGGTGCTAATGCTACAAAAGGTATGAACCCTAAAGGCAAGATCAGGATAGAACCAAGGACCCTATAAACTACAGCAGACTCACCACAAAGGAATAATGGGAAAAACAGTATCCCCAAGATTATTGTTTTGCTTATGTGTGCACATTTTAAAAGAAAAAAATCAAAATTCCTTAAAGAAAGCTGTAAATGAAGGAAAAAACTAGGAAGACATCTTCCAGGGCCCCAGTGTGGCAGGAACATCAGAGCCTGAAACCCAGCGCTGGATTGCTTAAACTCAAAACTTCTGAGTCACCCAGGACTCCTCCCCTTCCCATGGCATCTACTCTATTTCAACATGTTTCTGAAGTCTAGTCACTTCTCAGCTCCACACTATCATCTTCTCCCATCTGAACAAAAGTTTGGCTTTCCTGCTTCCAGCCTCAGGGCTCTACCTCTGTTCTCCACAATGGAGTCAGAGTGATCCTTGGAAACTGCCTCCCTGATCACGTCACTTCCTGCAAAAATATGCTTGAGGTTTCTCATTGGCCTTTAGATCAAATCCCAATCCTGTCTAAACTGCCTACTTCACTGGTCTCATTTTGTATCACGGGTTCTTGGCAAGTTCCAGCCACACCGCTCCGCTAATACTTCCAACACCTTCTGGCTCAGAACAAAAAACTGTTTCCTCTGTCTGAGCCTCCTACTCACCTGAAGGCTCAACTTGCAGGACTCACTTAAATGTCACTACCTTAAGGATCCTTTCCCTCCCTTTAGGCCATCTCAATCTATACCAGGCCACTCTATGACACCGTCGCAGAGCATCATCCTGTTCTTCATGGTACACCAAAACTATCTATTTCTAGTCTGGCAGGAGAATTGCAACTTCAAGGTCAGTCTCAGCAACTTAACAAGATCCTGTCTCAAAAAAAGGAGGTAGCTGTGGATGTGGCTCAGTGGTAGAGCAACCTGGGTTCAATTCCCAGTACTGGAAGAAAAAAAAGACCATATGCTTCTAGTTATTTCTACTTTGGTGTCTTTCTCCCCCATCTGTCAATTCTGAGGCAGGAACTATGTGTAGATTGCTTCCCAGTACCTGGCACATGATAGGTGTTCCCTAAATTTCTATAGAACTCATTAACATTCAACAAATAATGAGTAAACATTGGCATAATGCTTGGTATAATTTATTGGTATAATTCTAGGAATTGGGGATTATAGTATATTAATACAAGAGAATGGATTTGGGGTAGATTTAGTGTCTGTTTGGTTTTGTTACTGGGAATTGAACCCAGGGGCACTTTATCACTGAGCTACATCCCCTGTCCTTTTTTTATTTTTATTTTGAAACAGGGTCTCACTAAGCTGCTGAGGCTGGCCTTAAACTTGCAATCCTCCTGCCTCAGCCTCTTGAGTTCCTAGGATTACAGGCATGTGCCACTACGCTCAGAAGTGTAGGTTAAGTGTTCACAGATCATTTTTAAAAACTAGTAAATATATACTGTGTCAGATGATGATGAATTCTATGGTGAAAAATAAAGCAAGGTAGAAGAGTAGATGGGGAATTCTGGGGTAGCCAGGAAAGGCAATATTAATAGATCCACCACTAGTGACATTTGAAAGAGTATTTTCACTCACCTCCCACATAAACTGCTTTTTTCCAACTGTCTGACTCCAGAATTTCATCATATGGGTAGTAGCTCTGGTCTATCATGAATAGCATCATAAGTGAAGCCATGCAGCCGAGGATGAAAGGGTTGCCTTTGGTCAGAAGGGAGGTGGAAGCCAAAACACAGGAAGCATAGGGGCAGGGTAGACCCTTATAGGATAAGGAAACTTCTGCCAGGGAAAGAAACATGGGGTCAGGTTAGCTGCTTCTCCTGATCTAGGGGCATCTAAATGAATCCAGCCCCCTTCTCTCTGGGTCTTCCCTCCATAGGCTTATTTGTTTGTGGTACTGGTAATTGAACCCAGTACCTTGTACACCCTAGGCAAGTGCTCTCCTACTGAGCTACATCCCCAACCCTGGATCTTCCCTCCTAGACTGCAAAATTCCCTTGGGCCCAGAGGCAGTGGCAGCTGCAGAATCACTTAGTTGTTCAAAACAGATGTTGTGTGGGTTTGCATGTACCCTGGCCCCTGGGAAGTCCCTGCTGATAGGGTCCTAGAGTGGTCTGTAGATCAAAGTCTGGGGTCTCCTCCCAGCTCTGCCTCTGACTGACCTTGTGACCTTTGGCAAATCCTTCCCTCTCTAGGTTTTAGTTTCCCCATCACTTAAAGGCTACAGTACAATCAGCTGCAAAATGACAAACAGTGGGACCCTTTATGCAAGCAAAATCTTACAGGGAAACATTTCCTGGTATCTTAAACCAGATGTTCTGCTTAAGGTAGTTTTTCATCTCCCCTCTGCCCCTCCTGTACTTGCCCTCCCTATCTTTGTGGCCTTAGGAAAGAAACTTCCCTTACCACGGTTAGCTTTCTCCTGTTTCGGGGGGAACTGGAGTATGACCCCCATTTCTAGAGTCCATGAAATGATGTTCTCCAACCAAAAACCACACAATGAAAGAGGTACAGTTGATCCAATAAATGAAGACCTCTCTCAGATGAGGACTCTATCAAGGTAGCCTGAAACCTTTGCAGGGCTTGGGGCATGCAAGAAGGAAGGAAGAGGGCTTCTAGCTTCCAACAGCTCCTTCCTCTCTGTGGTGCCCTACCCTCACCTTCCTAAGGCTACGTGGGTTCCACTCACCAGATGAATAAAAACACAGGCGGAAAGAAGTGGTTAACACATAGAGGACAGCCAGGAACCCATTCAGCGGCCCATCCGCACCAAGGAGAAGGGCCGAGGCCAGGCCAAAGGTGGTGAAGACAGCAAAGTCATTCAGCTCAGCTCCTGTTCGAGAGGCCCAACACTCATATGTTGTCACCTTAGCCTTCCTGGGTGGACATGGGGTGGGGGACAGAGCTGGAGGGGTCCTAAGGTCCCTAGAGTGGTCTGTAGATCAAAGTCTGGGGTCTCCTCCAAGCTCTGCCTCTGAATGACCTTGTGGCCTTTGGCAAATCCTTCCAGGTATTAGTTTCCCCATAACTTAAAAGTTGCATTACAATCGACTGCAAAACGACAAGCAGTGGGACCCTTTATGCAAGCCAAATCTTATAGGGAAACATTTCCTGGAATCTTAAACCAGATGCTCTGCCTAAGGTAGTTTTTCATCTCCCCACTGCCCCCCCCACCTTCCCCACTTCCTCTCTAATACTTGGATCCACCCAGGACAGGGAGGCAGGGCCAATAAGGATACTGAATGCCAGGACAAAAATTACCCAAAGATGGATAAGTGAGCCTGCAGAGGAGCTGATCTAGGCTGCAAGGCTCCCTAACTCCTGCTCCAGGGCTGCTCAGCTATTCTTAGATGCACATGAACAGAAATGAGAGATGGTGAAAAAGTCTGCTGGATGTTAGAGGGTGGGTAGTGACCCAAGATGGACGCTCCCAGGGGAAGGGATTTGGGGCCGGAAGCCAGGACTCACCTGATTTGCATAATATGTTGAATTGTCTGTTCATAGCCCCTATTGCCATGTCTAGCAGGAAGCTGATCAGAAGCGTCCAGGAGGCAGACTGAGGTTTCCTGAAGTGCAGGCCAGCAGGCCCAAACAGGTCAGTTCATTTAAGTCTCCACTGGACAACTTCTCCCGCCACCAATACACTAATATACTCCCTGAACACTTATGCCCACCCAAGCATATCCTCTATGCTCACCTCCTTTCTAGTATATTCCACCTTACACTCATATACACTCACACCCTCACACACACCTATATCCTTCTCAAACACATAACCCATAGTCTTTTTTTATTTTTTATCTTTTGGTTCTAAGGACTGAACCCAGAGTTCAATATACCACTGAGCTAACCACCCCAAGCCTTTTCAATTGATCAACTGATTGATTGATCTATTGATTTAGAGACAGGGTCTCATTAAATTGCCAAGGCTGGCCTTGAACTTGCTATCATCCTGTCTCAGCCTCCAGAGACACTGGGATTACAGGCATGAGCAACTGGGCCCAGTTTAACCCATCCTCTTAAAGGATTTCTCTAAATCCCTGTGGGTAATCTCTAAGGCTCCCTCTGACTCTAAATTCCAGGCATATTTGATGGTCCAGGTATCATTCTTAGGTCCTAATCCAGCCCCTGCCACCATCTCATCATGAATTCTCAGATAAATCACTATCCTGCTCTAGGCCTTTTCCCCTCCACTTGCAAAATGAGGGGTACATGCTAAATGAATTATTTAATAGATATAAACCTATTCAGATGATCTGTTTCTCCTTGTGTGAGTTTTGGTAGCTTATATCTTCTAAGGAATTGATCCATTTCACCCAGGCTATCACATTTGTACGAACGTAGTGATGGCCCCTCTTTAATTTCTGATATTGGTAATTTGTGTCTTCTCTCCTTTTTCTTGGTTATCCTGGTCAGAAGTATATCAATTTTATTGACATTTTCAAAAAATCAGCTAATGATTCCATTGATTTTTCTCTATTAATTTCCTATTTTAATTTCTTTAATTGCCACTCTATTTTTTATTTTTGTGTGGAACTGAGGGTTGAACTCAGGGCCTTGCACATGTGAGGCAAGTGCTCCACTGCTGAGCTATATTGCTAACCCTATTTTTATTATTTCTTTTTTTCTGCTCTGAATTTGCTCTTCTTTTTCTTGTTTCTGAAGGTGAAAGTTTAGATTATTGATTTTTGATCTTATTTTCTAATACAGCAATGTACCATATAATGACATTTTAGTCTACTACAAACCATATGTATAATATAAAAGACAGTGGTCCCAGAAGATATCACCTAGTGATGTCACAGCTTTCTTAGTTTATGATATTCCAACAAAATCACCTACTGTTTTGTTTCTCAGAACATCACATTGTTAAGCAATGCATGACTGTAAATGTATTCAAGGCTATGAATTTCCATCTAAGCCCTGCTTTTCCTGCATCCAACAAATTGTGGTAAATTGTATTTTCATTTCAAAATATTTTTAGATGTTATTTTGAGATTTCTTTTATCCATGTATCATCTAGAAATATGTTGTTTAATCTCCAAATAGTGCTGGATTTTCCAGCTCTCTTTCCATTATTGATTTCTAGTTTAATTCCATGCTACCTGAGATGATACTTTGTATGATTTCTGATTTTTAAATTTGTTAAGGTGTATTTTATGACCCAGAATGTGGTCCATCTTAGTTAATGTTCTAAGTGAGCTTGAGAAAAATGTGTATTCTACTGGTATTGGATAGTCTATAAATGTCAATTATATCCAGTGACTGATGGTGTTTTAGAATTTAACTATGTCCTTGCTAATTTTCTGTATGCAGGATCTGCCAACTACTGACAGATAGGTGTTTAAATCTTTTACTAAAATGGTGGGTTTGTCAATTTCTCCTTGCAGTTCTACCAGTTGTGGTCTTGTGTATTTTGATGCTTTAAATGATTTCAAAGGACTCTTTCAGACCTCATGTTCTTGAGTCCTGAACCTTGTCCAGCACATGTTCCCAATGCCCTCTGAAAATAGCCACCATAGTTCTAAGCAACCTGTCCTAGGAGGTCCATTCCCAGACTGCAAGGTGACTACAATGCTTAGGTGGCCTAGCAGAAGCAAACAGAGAGCTTAACCTCAGACTTCACCTGTCCCTTGTTTAGACCCAGACCTAAGGATTAAAAGAGAACTAAGGCTAAATAAAAAATATTTATCATACTATTGTGGTATGAAAAACCACACTCCCAGAAGATTTGGCTGAACTAATAAGACAGAGATTTTCTGCTTGCAGATATACCCATGTGCACAGTTTATTAGACTCCAAAAATCCAAAATTAGAGAATCAAAAATTTTTTTAATATAGGAGGGAGCTTAAATATCATTTTCTTCTCATGTGGATAAAAAAAAAAAAAGATCCAAAAAGAAATCACTTGCTGATGGCTATAGAGAATCAAATAGATTAGGAGGATATTATTTGCATTATAAAGGATTTATCTTTAAGAAGCTGACTTCTCAAAGACATTGAAACATGATTCAATTCATAGAAACATAATTTGCTTATATAAATTGCTTTGGAGGCACATAATATGTGTTTTGGACTTTCCAGAACAGTGCTGATTTCAAATATTCTGCCAGGTCATTTAAGAATCAGAAAATATGAATGGAAGATGAAAATCTCTTGATTTTTCTTATAAAAACCATTCTAGGCTTCCATAACTTAAGGAACTTCAGAGATCATAATGCAAGCACCTCAATTTTATGGAAGGAGAAATTGAGGCCAAGAGCTATGACCTAGTGAAGGTTGTATATCATATTGGTGGCACAACTGAGGCTAGAATTTTGGCCTCTGACTTGGAAGACATTGTTCTTTTTCCTGCCCCCCAGTTGACCCCAGGGCTGTGGGGCCTGCCTCTCTAGACTCCCCCTCACCTTTCCTCATGCCATGGGCTCCAGCACTTGGCTAAGAGCATGCTGGGCCCCAGACCTACCTGCTGACGCTGCAGAAGATGGAGAAGAGCCCCAGAACCATGTTGGCCAGGGACAAGGCACTGGTAACATCCTTCCAGGAAAATTCATTTATCTTGGGCTGCCTCCTGTTATGGCTGGGGCATTGACCTGGGGCCCAGGAGAGAGGGAAAAGAAGTTTCCAAGGTCAAGAAGTCCCAAAAGAGGCTCCCAAGGACCTGGTAGCTTCTGTGGCCTTAGACCTCATCCCAGAACTACACCCTCCCCAGACAGTGTCACAAGCTAGATTAAGGACAAGAGGTGGATGAAGGAGACATAGGAAGGAAAGACAAAGGTGCTGAAGGTGGAGGGTCCTGGGAAAGCTCAGTAGCAGAGCAGGTGAACTCATGCAACCATAGTTTCTACTTGCTCTCTGACTCACCTCCTGTCCCCTTGACCCTCCTGGCACCCCCCTGGCCTCCATCTGGGAAATTGGCCTTTGTCATATCCTAAGAGCTGGCTTGAGAGAGCAGTGGATTCAGAAGGCACCTTCGTCCCACAGGGCAAAGTTGTTCTCTCACAGACTAGGGCTGCAGCTGAGGTGTCCTAAAGCCCAAACCAGGTCCCAACCAGGACAGCAGTTCCACCTCCAACAGCAGAGGAAATGAAAGGTACAAAATGAATATTCTCAGCATGCAGTGGTTCACCAAGTGCTTCTCATTATGGTCTTACTTCTGGTCCAGACCACCTTGGTAGATGGTACTATTGTTCTTCCCCGTTTTATGAACAAGAAAACAGAGGTTCAAAGAAATGTAGATATTTGCTCAGTTACATATTGAGTGAGTAGATCCAAACCCTGCCTGACACTGGAGCTGGTGCTGCTTCTGCTGGGGGATAGAACAGTGAGAAAGCTCCACTGGCCAGCCCTGCTAGGCAGCACCAGTCTCCCCTGCAGGGGCGGGCCATGCCCAGATCTCCTCTGGCCATCTAGCCTTTCACAGCACCAAGGAACTAGCCTCCTCTGTCCATCTTCACACCCTGCCTTATCTCTGCCTTTACCCTAAGATCAAACATGTATTCTTCACACATAAACTTCTTGTGAAACAGAGACCCTGTCCTGAGACAGAGAAGCCCCAGTGGCTGGAGTGAACATACCAGCCATACATATAATTCCAGGCTTGAGACAAATAGATCCTAAGGTGCTCCTGTGTCATTTTCTCATTTAATCCTCACTCACTTTAGATGTCAGGTTTTGCCTCCAGACAGTCCCTCCTATAACCCCAAGTGCTTCTGGTCTGAGTAATAGTTGAGACAAAACACTGTTCTTTCCCATAAACCCTGCCCCAAAATGTCAGAGGCTAGGAGGAGCTAGACTTGGGCTTGGGACTAGACTTTCTCAGGGTAGCACTGCAGGTCCCATAGGTTCACCAAAGGAAACCAGCAACTGTGTGGCCAAAGCCTTTGGGACTAACAAGACCTTCTCATGCCAGGGTCCCTTGAAGCTAAAGATGGGAAACAATGCAAGCCTGGGAAAGCTGGAAGAGAAAGGAGCAAAGGACTGGCTGCATAATCCCTCTCCATGAACCTACTACAGCTATCTCATCTGGGTTTCAGGGCTGACCCCAGCAAGATCAGATACCTCTGCTGCTGAGCCAGGCACCTGTCAGCCTAACCCTCTATCTTCTAGAAGAACAGCATCCCAGCATCTCTGCCTCTCAAAACCAGTCAGCAGGTGCCCTGAGTCTGTCTTCTGATGATCAAGCCTTGTCTCATCTACTTTATGGTTGTTTAATTTTTAATCAATGATTAATCATGTGCTGAACTATTTCTTTCATTATCTACTCTGTTCACAAAGCACTGTCACACCCAGGATTTCCATTGGTCCTGTGAGCTCTGTCAGGCAAGGATTATTATCCCTACTTTCCAAGGAAGGCAAAGAAAACAAAGAGGGGAAGACTTAGCTCAAGGTCACTTCAGACTGACAACTTCACCTTAAGTGTCCTTTCCTCGGTGTTTTGCTATCTACCAACCAAGAGGACTAAACATTGTATTGGTAATATGCTCAGCCTGGGCTATGGGATGGGAGAACCCTGGTCCCTGCCATCAAGGAACTTAAAGCTTGCTCAGAGGAATGAAACTCATGCATGTCTGTGGAGACTTACAGATTCCATTCATATGGGTACCTCATCTTACAGATGGGGAAACTGAGGTTTCAGAATTAGGTAGGTGACTTGCAGTAAATGGTGAAGCCAGGACTAGAATTGAGTCTCCTCTTCCCAAATGAAATGTCATTTGCAGCATAAAGAAAAGGTCCCAGATGTGAAAGGATGTGACCTTGAGGGTAAGGGCTGTTGAAATCCACTGAAATAAGGAATAACCCATTCATTCAGCAAACATGTATTCATGAGCAAGATATGGTGCCTGGAACTTGGGACACAGAGCAGATTAAGACCTGGCCTCAACTCCCAAGGAACAGCCAACCCCTGCTCTGGAAAAGAAACATGATCAGTCTACTTAGGGAACACAGATGGGACCCAACCTGCCACCAGGGAAAGGAAGCTTCTCAG
This sequence comes from Marmota flaviventris, assembly GCF_047511675.1. Taxonomy (NCBI): domain Eukaryota; kingdom Metazoa; phylum Chordata; class Mammalia; order Rodentia; family Sciuridae; genus Marmota; species Marmota flaviventris. The sequence continues at coordinate 32,571,469 of NC_092507.1, read as the reverse complement.
ACAAGGGGTCAGAGCTGAGGTTTTGTGTAGTCCTGGCCTACAAGAGCATCTGGTCACACCCCAGCTTCTTGCATGCCCCCAGGATAAGTATGACTTCTTCCTGTGGCATACCAGCCCTGCTCACTCCAGCACCCTCTCCCACTCCAGCACCCCTTACCCACTTTTCAGGACCTCCCTTGGGTCTTAGGTTGGATTGTGCTCTTATTTGGAAAGACTTTCTGACACCCTTCCTTCCCATCCCAGAGGCTGCAGGTGCTCCTCTGTAAGGTCACATCTTGTGCTCACCATGTGACACTTGGTACTCTGTATTGGCATTGCCTACCTTGTCTTTCTTCTTTGCTACAAAGGATGCAATCTGAGTGCAGACCGAGGTCCCCGGTGCCCAACATGAGGCCTGACAATAGAAGGTGTTCAATGTCTGTTATATTAATGTACTTCAACACTCTGGTCTTCCTGAAGTCTTCTCACTGCACTAAATCTTTTCTGCATGACATCTAACCCTTGTCATTGCGGCCTCCAAGAAGGCGTCTCAACTGAATTACCAATACCCCTGCTCCTTCGTTATATCCAGCAGCCACTCAAATCTTCCATTTGTTCACTTTTCTTCTTTTTTCTTTCCTTTTTTTCTGATGACTACTGTGTCAGGTACTATGTGTTTGGGGGACAGAGAGAACAAGACCCAGCCAGCACTCTCAAGAAGCTAGAGTCTGGTAGGTAGGGGAGGCAACTGTATGTAGGGACAAGTGACACATAGGACAAGGGCAAGTCCCAGCTGCTGTGGATGCAATAGGGAAAGAGACACTGGGACTGGGGTGGGGACCTGCAAGGATTCACCAGTGTGTAACTAGGGTATCTAAGGATGAATCACGTGGGGTGGGAGGGGGGAGACTCCTGGCCAAGGGAATTGGAGATGCAAAAGCATAGCGAGGAGGCAGGTCCCCAAGAGGACTGGTGGCTGGAGGAAAAGTTGGCAGGGAGATCACAGGTTGTGACAACTGCAGCCTGTGGCAGGCGGTGCGATATTCAGGAAGGGAGCTATATTTTGGTCAGATACTGGTGGGGAGTGGAGGGTGGTTTGTGGGGTGCGAACAAATTGGAAAAAGGAAATCTGCAATTAACCTGATGAGTGGCGGAGGGATGTGAGAAAGGAGAAAGGTAGGGCGCCGCCCCGGAAGGCAAAGCTGAGTATGACCCTTGAAGTTTCTAGAAACAGGAACGAGTGGCAGCTCGGGCTTCCCCTAGAGCGAGCATGCTGGTGGGCTTTCTGGCAGGGACGCCCCACGCCTCCCCGCGCTCACCCCACCCCTTCTCTGGAGGCCAGCACTGGGCCCCCAACTCCGACTCCGCACCTTGGGGACCAGAACCCTCTGCTTCCTGCCTCGCCGCCGGGCTGTCTCGAGGCCTGCCCAGGGCAGCCTGGACGCCAGGACCCGGCAGGAAATCGCATGGATCTGTCGGGCGGCCCCTCCGTAACCCCTACCTACGGCTCCACGTTCACCTGGGGATGAGGCATTCCTCGATGGGGCTGGGGATAGGCACTCCTTCCCCTCTGCCTGTGCAGAGAAGGGGACCAGCCCAGGTGGGCACCGGCGCCACGGACCAAGCCTTTTACTCCTGGCTCTTAGCTCACAATCCCAAGGGTAGGGGAGGGGCTGCGGGCCAGAGGCAATGGGGGCCTCAATTTCCGGGGGCACCCTAGGTCTTTCAGTGGGGCAGCAGAGCCCATGAGGAGTGTCAGGTGCGGGAACTGTTCTCTCCATCTAGGCCAGTCTGGGGGACTTTGTGGGTGAGACACAGTTAGTTACAGGGGGCATTTGTTCTGGGCAAAGCCAACGCTGCAATGGGAGTGGGGGGGCTGGAAGTTAGTTGGACCATATAAAGCTGGAAAGGAATGCTGGGGTCCACTCCGTGGAGTGCCCCGCGAATGTCAGTTTCATGTGGGCAGGCCTTTTTTTTATGCTTGGTTTGCTACTACTCCTTGTGCCTGTAAAGAAGGCTTAGGCGCATAGTAATACTTGTCCGACAGAGAGCAAGCTGAGAATTCGGACTCAACCCTGAAGACATTTTTAAGTAGGGACATGATCTGGTTCGGGTTGTTTGAGAAAGGTTATTCTGACAGCCACTGTGGAGGATCTGTAATGCTACATATGAAACAGGAAGACCAAAGCCACAGAAAGGAATGGAAGTTGTCAGTGTGTGGGCGAATCCCAGCTAGGTGAGGGAGGTATGAAAGGAAGGAGGTAAGAACCTCCCATGAGTCTTGCATTTGGTAGTTGGATGGAAGGTTTCAGACACCAGTCCTAAGGTAGGGCCCCAGAGCTCCCCTGCCCCATACTGCAAGCCTACCTGAAGGCTAAACTGCACCAAGAGCTCCTAGGGCTCCACAGCAGAATATGTACAGAGGAGGGGGAATTAGGTCAAGTGACAGCCAGCAAGGGAAAGAGGGACAGAGGATCTGGAGTGTTCCAGGGGATACCTAGCAGCCAGTACTGTGCTAGATGCTGTAAAAACATTATCCTCATCTCACTGGATCTTCAACTGGCCCTCCACTAAAGGGACACTGTAGCATGATGTTCAGATGAAACTAACTTTCAACCAAGTTTACAATTCCAGCTGTAACACCAGATGTGTATGTTGGAACAAGTTACACTGCTTTTCTGAACATGTTTCCTCATCTGTAAAATGCAATTGTGAGAATTAAATGAGATTATATGAAGTGATTAGCATGGAGTAAAATTTAGTAAAATTCACCATCATAATTATCCTTATTCTAAGAATATAATCATACATTTTGAGCCACAGCTTCCTTGGAGGGGAAAGGAAGCAGGGATAGCTGAGAAAGATCCTTCTCCCCATGCTATAAGTTTCCAGTTGCCTTTTTTTTTTTTTTAGTAATTGTTGAAATGGTAATAGTTTGGATAGTCTGGGTTAGAAAAATATATTGCTAAAGCTAATCACCTGTTTCTTTTCACTTTTTTAATTACTGGAAAAAATCTTAAATTACACTTGTAGCTCACACTCTATTTCTATGAGCTGTACCAATTTAGATCCTTTGCAAGATATAAATGCAGAGCTACATATGTCCATCTGCTCATCAGTTCATTATGAGAATTCTTACTATACATCAGGCACTATTTTAGGTGCTAGAGATATAACAGTTACACAAGACACAGTTTCTCTCCTAGAACATATATATAACTTAAGCATAGAAGAGAGGCGAGAAATAAATCATTTCTGGTCATGGTAAGTGCTACAGAAAACAAAGCAGGGTCAGCATTCTGGTGTGAGAAGAGTGGGTATTTCTGATAGGGCAACCACGGAAGTGATATCTGAGCAGAGACCTAAGTGAGCAGAAGACACAAAGCATATAAAGTTCACATTCCAAGCAGATGGAACAGCAAAGGCAAAGGTCCTCACGAAGGCACAGCTTGGTGTGTGAGAAGAAAGCAAGGTGGCATCGAAGGAACATGGTGAGTTCTGAGACATCACGTGGAACTTTGGCAAGAAGTCTGGATTTTATTCCAAGTGTAGTGAAAATTCCTGGCATGTTTTAAAATGTAGGTAAGTGATCTGATTTATAGTGCTAAAAGATGATGCTGGAAGTCTCTGTAGACACAGAAGAGGGTGGGAATGAATGCAGGAAGATAAGCTAGTAGGCTACTGAATTAGTCCTAGCTAGAGATGTTGGTGATCTGGACCAAAAGGGAAGGATGGAGGTGATAAGAAACAGTCAAACTTGGGATGTACTTTGAAGGCAGAGCTGAGCCTTGCTGACTGAGTGGGGAGAACATCTGGAATCATGATTGACTTAGTTTTAGGCTTCAGTAACTATGAGACAGGTACTGATGGAAAAAGAGGACTGGGAGTGAAACAGGTCTTGGGGGTAAACTCAGAGTTTAGTTGTGAACGTATTAAATTTATGAGTATGAGCCAAGTAGGAGATGACTGCTAGACAAGCAAGTGCATGTGGACTTGAGGACAGATCAGAGCTGGAGACATGCACATGAGTCAATAGCTCAGGTATGGTACTTACAGCCTAGAGAATGATTAGATCACCCAGTAGGGAGAAAAAGGGAGTACCTAGGACTTGGCCTTCATGTATAGGTATCATGAAGAGGAGGATCAAGACACAGAAAAGGTACACTCAGTGAAGTAGTAGAAAAGCAGAATATAATATTTCAAATGAAAACAAAGAAAAAAGGCTTTCAAGTAAGGAATGATCCACTGAATCAAATCTGCCTAAATTACAGAAGTCTAATTCGTCTAGGCACTTAGAAATGCCTTCCTCCCAGTCTCCAGCTCCTTAAGAAAGAAAACCTGTCTTTTTTTTTTTTTTTGCGGGGGCGGGGGGCACTAAGGATTGAACCCCAGGGTGCTTAAACACCAAGTCACATCCCCAGCCCTTTTTACTTTTTATTTTAATACGGGATCTAAGTTGCTGAGACTGGTTTTGAACTTGCAAATCCTCCTGCCTTAACCTCCCAAGTTGCTGGGATTACAAGTGTTGGTCACTGTGTCCAGCTAAGCCCTATTTTTTGCATACAGGTTTTGATGCCATAGACATGGGCTCAATTGCTTCTGAGTTGTGTGACCTTAGAGAAGTTACTTCTCTGTTTTCTGTATGCCTCCTGTCCATGCAATCACTAAACACTAAACGGACTATTCCCATAGTATCTCATATATACATCTTACTATTTCACTTTTATAATGTAGCTTTTTAGCTCTACACTGAAATCCTTTAGGACTATCTTAATCAACCAAAACATGATTAAGGTTATGGTCAGACTGGAATCAAATAGGAATATTTGAATCAAACTTACCACTTTGTAATCTCTATAACCACGGGCCATTTTGTGAATCTGAGCAGATGCTCACTCTATAAAATAGAAATATATACTTAATAGGTGGTGGATTTATATAAAAATTCAGTGAGATAATGGTTTACCTGCTCACTACACAGGATTTCACCACCTTTGTGATCTACAACACTAATACTCTCAGTGTTCATGAACTGACTGGAGCGACAACTTTAGAAGGAAAAGCCCTCCTTCTAGACCATCAGTTATTAAACCCAGTGAGCCTGAGCAGGGTCAGCAAGGTAGATTATTGCAGCAAATATAGATCACTAATTATCCTGGAAAATATCAGGAATGTCTTCCTCTTCCATATTTTGTTGTGGATCCACAGAGATACTTAAGCCAGAAATTCAAGCATTATCTAAGTTTCTCCCTCTCACTCACCACCCCCATTTTATTGTCAATAAGATGGCAATTTATTTTACTTTCAAAATGTCTTGCTTCATCTAAGACACCATCCCTTATAAGACACACCATTATTTCATGCAGCTTGAAGAAAGGAAAAAAATGTCACATTAACTGTGACATGCCATTGACTTTTAGAAGCATCCAGGTTTCAGATACTAAAATGTCGGGGAAAAAGTGTTATCTTACCACTGAGGAAATATGGTACCTTTCATTCTACCACAATCTTAGTTCAGAACCCCATCATCTCCTGCCTGGACTAGGGACAGAAACTCCTAATGGTTTTCCTCCATCCAGCTTCCACAGCCAAAATGAGGCTTCTAGAAAGCCAACACTACCAACTCCCTAATATTTATATCATTACTTAGTTCTTCTCCCATAGCCCCTGGCTCATATTCTTCATTTTCCTTTTTTTTTTTTTTTTTGGGGGGGGGTGCCAGGATTGCCTTTTTGAGACAGGGTTTCACTAAGTTGCTTAGGGCCTCACTAAACTGATGAGACTGGCCATCAATTTAAGTTCCTCCTACCTCAACCTCACAAGTGACTGGGGTATAGGCATGCACCAATGCTCTGGGCTCTCACCCCATTCTTGACAGGAATTCTGGAAGCAGAGGCCACGAGCAGTGCTACAGCAGTGAAAGTTCTAAAGTCAACCTCTCAGCTTGAGTGGCCAGGGCCCACTCACCACCACTACCTCCACAAGTCTGCATTGGTACAACAAGCCTCATATTCTTCACTTTAGACTGGATCCAATTCCCAAATGCCATGCTGCTTCTTATCAACACCTTCACATGCTACTTGTTGTTTGGAATTGCTTTTGTTCCCACTTTTCATCTATCCCCCAGCTGTCAGAAATAAGAATCTTCTAGGCAGGATATATCCCCCCTGCACCCATACTGGTGCTCATTATTCTGGTTGATGTGGTCTGTAAAAGGATGTCCTTTCCTTCATTTACAAATAAACTTCATCCAAAAATGAACCCTACCCTAACCCCTAAAAGACACACTTCCCATAGAGAAGATAATTGGAGCCCCCAGTTATTTTTCAACACCCAGGAATCAGCTCCTCCAAAGAGTCTTCCCAAATTCTCCAAGCTTATGTTCTAGAATATCCAGTGCATACCTTTAGCACAGCACTTCTTACAGCACGCTGTAGTCACTGGCTTGCTTCCTCACCCACTAGACTGCGCACTCCTGTGAAATAGGGCCCTATTTCAGCTGTATTATTCTCTAGAACCTGGACCCCAGACGGTGTTAATACTTACAGAATTACTGGGTAGACAGCTGGATGGTTGAATGAAAAGTAGCTACTGTACATCATCACTGAGTCCTAGTCCGCGATTTTGACATTGCCACTAGCCTTCCCTAAGCCTGATCATTGGCTTAAACAGGAAAGGAATGGCACTACCTAAAGGTCAGTGCAGGGAGTGCATCAGCATGGTAACGGTATTTCTCTCTTCTGAATAACTCCTCTCCAGTTCCAATGGTTGGAAATGTCAATGGTGAGGGTGATTTGCATTTTCAAAGGATCGACCTAACTATATGCAGAATGGACTGGAGAGGGGACAGAGGGGAAGCAGGAATGCCAGATATAAGTTATTTTGTCAGAGTGAAGAGTCAAGTCCAGATCTGTGACTTCAACATCAATGCACTCAACTACTTTGTAATATCGCCTCTTTTAGCCAGAATTGACTTTTCTTTTTTCCTCTCAACTGAGCACCACGGCAAACAAATTTTAAGTATATTCAACGATGCAGTGATCCCTGCCTTCTGGTATTCATTCCTGTGTGTAATTCCCTCCCTTGAGTGTGGGCTGGCCTGCAGACTTGTTTCTAACCAAGAGAATACAACAAAGGTGACATCACTTCTATGAATGGACTATGTGAGATTAATTCCTGTCCTGCTAGTAGACTCTTATCCTTTCTGCTTTGATGAAGAAAGCTGCCATCTTGCAAAGGCCAAAGTATCAAGGAACTGAGAGTGACCTCCAACTGGGCATCTGTTGCTCCAAGGAGATCCCAAAAGAGAGTACTGTGATTCCTTACCAACCCAATTAAAAGCAATAAAAACAAAAGCAATTACATTCACATAGGGTCTCCTTCCAAGAAGTTCCTGATTCACCTACAAGTCCTCAGATCCCATGACCCTGCCCCATCAATGCAGAGAACAGGGGCCACAAGGAGGCAACAGGCCCTTGTTGTGAGAGCTGCTGGCCAGAGTCCACGCTCAATTAGTCAGTCTCTGGAAGGTGGGTTCAGTGCAGGAGGGCAGGGCCACTGGCTGGTTCAGCAGCTTGTCCATTAGGCTGATTTTAGCGTCTTGCTTCTCAATGTCCTCATATGGAGTCCAGGACAAGTCATGCTGAAGCTTGTAGGCACCAAGAAAGTCATGAGGACAACTAGTCCCCCATTCCTAGAAAAGGCAAAGGAGTGGGTTCTGATCAGAGCAGGATGTAAGTAAACTGAGTTCTTTTCCTATTTATCCACAAATTTCTATTTTGGCTTTTCACTTCAGACTAGTCAGACTATACTTGAAAAGCAGTTACATTATATATATCAGATATTCCCATAACAGAGATAATAAATGAAGTAATTTAAAGCAAACACACGTTTTATTAGAGTTATGCCTGGGATCACACCACCCCCAATTTTCTAGGCAAAAATTTACCAGTCTATGTCTATTTACTTTCATACACACATGCCAAGAATTTCTCAAAGGTTGGAGTCGGTTTGGGGATGAAGAGTAAATGTTCCTACCTTTGGAGAAATAATGGAAAAGTATTGCTGACCGCTCTCCCGTTTATAAAGATAGTAAATGTTGCCAGGTTTTTTCACCATATTACAAGCTACACGGTGCAAGTCGGCATCTCTGTGAGCATCTTCCAGTACCTGTGGACCACAGAGGCGCAATAGATGAGGATCAGAGGTAATAGGCACTCATGCTCAGGGTTCATTGCAATCAAAATGTGAAAACTGCAACACTTGGCATCTTGCTTCCCCACAAAATAAATCACTACTGGCATCCAGATAATTCTAAAGAAATAAAGATTAAATTTTGCTACTAGGCTGAAGAAAATGTCTTTAGAATTATATTTCAAAGTGTTGAGTATTAATGGATTTGGGTGGTTCTTAAGTTTCTTTCCTCTTTTTCTGTGGTAAGTACATTTCTTTCTTTCTTACTATTTTTTTTAATATCTTTATTTTTGTTCGTATATTTTTATGTGGTGCTAAGGATCAAACCCAGGGCCTCACACGTGGGAGGCAAGTGCTCTACCACTGAGCTACAACCCCAGCCCAGTACATTTCTTTTGTAAAAGAATACATTTTTTTTTTTTCCCTTTGAAAGGCTTTACCTCACTGAATTTTCTCCTGGTTTAAAAAATAAATAAATAAATCTTATTCTCAATTTCTGCCATTTGTCTCCCAGAGGTCCACGTCCTGGGAGTTTGGTCACCAGTGTGGTGATATGAGTGCTAATGGAAGATGTGGGACCCAGTGGGAGGTCCTCAGGTTCCTGGGGATGCTGCTCTGAGAAGAGAATACTGTTTTCCTGTAGGGAGTTCTTCAGAGAGTGAGAACATGTTGCCGTGAAAGCCTGAGCTTTGAAAATCTCTCTGCTTACCTTTTGGGTGATGAGATTTCTTCTCACACACACACTTCTGCCATGACTAGATATAGCCAAGAAGGACCCCCCACTCCCTCAGAGCTGAACAAGCCAGCACCTGTCCCTGAACTTCTAAAACTGTGAGCTAAATAAATCTGTTTTGTTAATAAAGTTAACCTGCCTTAAGTATTTCATCACAGTAACACTAAACAGAATAATATAACCTCTCAGGTTTATTCCTTCTATCTCACTCAAAACCTCTACATCTCTTAGAAGGTACCAAAGACAAATAAGCAACTACAGTCAATCCATGAACTAAATAATAAAAATGAAGTTGGGCACAGTCATGCACACTTGTAATCCCAGCTGTTCAGGAGGCTAAGGCAGGAGGATTGCATGTTCAAGGCCAGCCTCAGCAATTTATCGAGATCCTATCTCAAAAAATGAATAGGGCTGGGATGTGGCTTAAATGTAGAGTACCCCAGTTTCAACCCCAGTATAGGAAGGAAGAGAGCGGGGGAGGGAGGGAGAGAGGCAGACAGGCCAGCGGCCAGCCAGCCTAAAGTCTTTCCTTACCTTCCTGGCTTGTTCTTGCAAATACTGGATCTGCTCAGCTATGACTGTCAATTTGTTCGTGGCATTTGCTCGAATAAATTCATCAGCCTGTAGGTGGGAGAAAACCAAACTGCAGGGTGAGAAAGAATATGACTTATGATGTTCTTATATAGATCCCAGTGTAAAGAGTTATGTCAGCATCTTTACTTACACCTAAAGTACTTCCCATTCTCATTATTGCCACATACATTCCTATCCATCCCAAGGCCCAGCTCAAATGGCACTGCCACCCTGACAAGACTCCACACCACAGAATTAAGTGCTCCTTCTTGTCAGTTTCCATTGCTTTCACTGTGAACTCTAGCCACATTCTGATTTCTTTGGCCCTTCAATATGTCCTACCCTCTTGCTACCAAATATATTGAATATGCCTCCCCTCCACCTAATATATTTTTCTCCTTGCTTTCTGCCTGGCTAATCATGTATTTCTTAGGACTCCTATTTGTTTTCTCATGTTTAAATACTTCTAACATTTACCTCAGTTGAATTACATCATACCTATTTAAATTTTTTTCCCCCCAAATTCAAAGCCGGGTTAGTTTTTGTAGCCACGGCTGGCCCTCCGGCCTCTGGCGTTGTCGAATTTCCTGCCCTTGGAGTGGACGTAGGATTTGGTGTGGCTGTGTGGGATCCCAGGAGCCTTGCCAAAATGCCGGTACATCTCTCAGCCCTTGCGAGGACCAAAGAGCAGGGCTGTGCCACGGACCTTGGGGGAGTCCAGGGCCAGTTGATCAAAGGTGAGGATCTTGCCCCCAGCCTTGAGGATGCGGCTGTGGGCTCGGCTGCTCACGCGCAGTGCGCACACTTTCAGTTTGGGCACGTCGGGAACACGAACGTCATCTGTTGTGGTCCTCGTGGGGACGACCACAGCTGTTTTGTTTTCTCGGCCAGGAAGCTTCATCTTCCGGATCATCCGAGAGAGGGAGACAGGTGGCCTATTGGTGCGACTCATGAACAACCTCTTCAGTACAACTTGGTTGAAGGTAGAATTGGCTCGTCTAGCCAGAAACCTGTGCAACTTGACCAACAGCCTTAGGTAGATGTCCTGGCTCTTGGGCTCCTTGCGCTGAACCTTTGGGTCCTTGTGTGGCATATGCTGATTCCCATGATGGCGCCTACAGCTCGGCCTAGTCCAGAAAGCTTAAATTTTTTTAAATATATATTTTTTTAGTTGTAGATGGACACAGTATCTTTATTTATTTATTTTTATGTGGTACTGAGGATCAAACTCAGTGCCTCACATGTGCTAGGCAAGCGATCTACCACTGACCTACAATCCCAGCCCTACATTTTAACTTACTGTTGCATTTCTAAATGATAATCAAAATGTATTTTAAAAGACTATGTTATGAAGGCAGATATCATAGTACACACCTATAGACTCAGCTACTTAAAATGCTGAGGAAGGAGGATCATTTGAGCCCAGGAGTTCAAGGTCAGCCTGGGCAACCACAGCAATACTCTTCTTTGGAGAAAAAAGAAACAAAGATTAACTATGCATGGTGATGCATGCCTGAAATTCCAGCTACTCAGGAGGATGAGGCAGGAGGAAAGCAAGTTTAAGTCCAGCCTCAGCAACTGAGAGCCTATCTCAAAATAAAAATTTAAAAAGAGCTGGGGATATAGCTCAGTGGTAGAGCATCCCTGGGTTCAACCCCAGTGGCATAAAAATGGGGTGAGGTGTAGCTCAGTACTTGTATAATACTTGAAACCTCTAGTACCTCTAGTACCACACACACACACACACACACTCACACACACGCTACATTACACGTATACCTGACAGAAAGTTATGATCTACACGGAAGACTGCCCATCATGTGCCAAGAAATACAACTAAAGGCTATAGAACTTGCTTAAAACAGACCATATAACTCTCAAAGCCAGGAGAGACTAGAGTGACCTCAGAAGGATTATCACTCTTTACTAAGTATGTTTTCAAAGTTTGTCCATGTAGCTTCTATCAGAACTAAATTTCTTTATTGCTCAACAATATTCCATTGTATGCATATGCCATTTTATTTTCTGTTAATCAATTGATGGATGTCTGGTAACATTTTGGGGCTATAATGAATAAAGTTGCTATGAACATTTGTGTAAAGTTAACAAGAATTGCTAATGAGTTATTTTACATTTCATAGTAAGTATTCAAAATGCAGTGTATATTTTATACTCAGCACATCTCAATTTGGATGCTAAATCTTCATTAGAAATACATGACCTATGTTTAAATCACACAAAATCTACATTTAAGAAGTTGATCCATGTATTCAAATTGTATCAAATTTAAATTTAAATTCTAATAACTGAATCAATTATAAGGTTTTAAAATTCAAATTAAGTTAAATTTAAAATTCGGTTCCTTGGTCACACTAACTGCACAATCCAAGAATTCAACAGAAATATGTGGCTGGTGGCTACCTTACTTTATGGTATAGCTCCAATAAATAATACTAACAATAAAAATAAGAATAATTAAAGTTAGTACTACATGCATTCAAAATGCCGATGTGCCATAATTATGTAACCACAGCAGGTCAAAGATAACAAATGAGTTAAGTAACTTGTTTAGTAATAAGAAGTGTGAGAATTATAGGAATTGGAATTTATGTGTACCCAAAAGGTCAAATTCAATGAGCAATACTGTCATTTGAATGGTGGTCAGGATGGAGAACAGATCTTGTAGGGCCCTGTGGCCCAAGGTAAAAGAATTTGCATTTTGTTCCCAGGACAAAGGAGCCATATAGCTAGTGATAGAGCAGGTTGATTCCACAGCTAAGGTAGATTCTACAGTCTTATAAGAAATCTCTTTTTCCTTAAAATGGTAGCAGTGAATCTGTTTCTTATAAATCAAAGAACCTAATTAAAATAGAAACAAAGGAGAAAGTACCTATAATTACTAAGCACTAACACTGGCCCTAACCACTCCAAAGACCTTTATATCATCAGAATTTAACTCTCGTGACACCTTTATGAAGATGGAGATGACAGTCCCACTTTCTCATTTTAGGAATTAAGACTCATAGAGGTGAATGAAACTAAAAGTTTCACAGCTAGTAAATGGCGGTTGAAGGATTTGAACATAGATCAGTTTGGGTCTAAAATTCAGTCCTCATACCCAGCCTCCCAAGCTTTCTGAATCTTAAGTAGGGTATCAGAATTCAGTCTTGCCAGAAAGTACATTTCAGTACAGTAACTATACTTGATTCAAAGCTTATCTTTAGAGTGTTTTTTCTTCACTTCTCAAAGACTGGTTACATTGAAGAAATTCAGGCAGCACAATAAGGCATCCTTTATATTTCACTAGATTATAAGATGAAAGACAAAAACTGTATTCCTTATTTCTTTGGTTCAGATCATTGTAGTAAAATAAAATGTGGTTTGCTGGGCTGGGGAATATAGCTTAGTTGGTAGAGTGCTTGCCTTGCATGCACAAGGCCCTGGGGTCAATCCCCAGCACCACAAATAAATAAATAAATAAAAAGATTGTTTGCCCAAGATTTTGTCCCTGGCAGTCCACCTCCCAATAAGAGTGCTCTGATTACATAGACACAAGATATTCTCCTGATCCATAAAAGGTGCTTTGCTTCCCTCTCTAAAAAGGAAAAAGCATAAGGTTTTAAATAAAAGAGCTTTCCTAGGCTGGAGTTGCCGCTCAGTGTAGAGCACTTGCCTGGCATGTATGAGGCCCTAGGTTCAAGCCTCAGCACCGCATATTAATTAATTAATTAATTAAAAGATCCATTTACAACTAAAAACTGTTAAGAAAAAAAGAGCTTTCCTAAATATTTCAATTTTTCTTGAAAAAAAAAAACAACAGTAGAGATGTTTACATTAGGGAATTTGAGCATATTATCAAATGATAATTCAAGTATTGTTAACATTTAATAAATAAATTTTATGAGCAAAACAAACATATAATCAAGAACAAATATGAGGGCTGGGGATGTGGCTCAAGCGGTAGCGTACTCGCCTGGCATGTATGCGGCCTGGGTTCGATCCTCAGCACCACATACAAACAAAGACGTTGTGTCCGCCAAAAACTAAAAAATAAATATTAAAAAAAAAATTCTCTCTCTCTCTTTAAAAAAAAAAAAAGAAGAAGAACAAATATGAGACTGTATATAAGGACAAGGGGATATCAAAAGCTTTAAAGCAGCAGGATCTTCCCTAAATCTTTGCAGACTGGAAGTCTTGCTAAGAGAGGAGAAGGGGGGCTGGGGTTGTAGCTCAGTGGCAGAGCGCTTGCCTCACATGTGTGAGACCCTGGGTTCAATCCTCAGCATCATATAAAAATAAATAAACAAAGGTATTGTGTCCAACTACAACTAAAAAAATAAATATTAAAAAAAAAAGGGGGATGAGAAGGAACTTAATTTTTCACGGAATAGGTTTTTCCTCTAGATCTAGGAGTTCTCCTACTTCAAATCCTTCACTTTACAGATAAAGAAGCTGAGGTCCAGAGAAGTATTTGTCTGAAAGTAACGTCAAAATAGGAGTAAGACTCTGTGTCAAGCTGGGTGGGGGGGTACTGCCTATAATTCCAGCAACTTGGCAGGCAAATCACAAGTTCAGACAGCTTCAGCAACTTAAGAGAGGCCCTAAGAAACTTACTGAGACTTTGTTTTAGTTAGCCTTTTTGTTGCTGTGACTAAAAGACCCAACCAGAACAATTGTAGTCAAGGAAAAGTTTACTTGGGGGCTCACAGTTCAGAAGTCTCAATCCACAGAGAGCAGGCTCCATTCCTCAGGGCTCAATGTGAAGTTGAACATCACTGTGAAAGAGTGTGGCAGAGCGAAGCAGCTCACATGATTGGAAAGCAAAGAGACAGAGACAGAGACTCCACTTACCAAATACAAACTATATACCCCAAAGCCACATCACCAGTGCCAGCCACACGCTACTTTCCTTCAGTTACTGCTCAGTTAATCCTGTCAGTGGAATAATTCACTGATTGGAAGAAGGCTCTCATAACACAATCATTTCTCCTCTAAACCTTCTTGCATCGTCCCATACATGAGCTTTAGGGGGACGCTTCACATCCAAACCATAATATTCTGTCCCTGGTCCCCTAAAGCTCATGACTATCTCCAATGCAAATACATTTTGTCCATTTCCCAGAGTTCCCATAGTCTCAACAGTTCCAAGATTGCTCAAAAGTTCAAGATCATAGTCTCCTCTGAGACATAGGGCAACCTCACATTATAAGCTCTTGTCAAAATCAAAAGCAGGGCTGGGTTGTGGCTCAGAGGTAGAGTGCTTGTCTAGCACGCATGAGGCACTGGGTTCAATCCTCAGCATCACATAAAAATAAAGATACTGTGCCCACCTATAACTAAAATAAATAAATAAATTAATATTTATTTATTTTAAAAATGTCAAAAGCAGTTTACAAGTATCCAATATAGAAGGGCACAGAGTAAAAATTTCTATTCTAAAAAATAGGGGCATAGAAAGCAAGACTGAAATCCAGCTGGGCAAACAAGTCTGGCATCTAGGGCACATGACATGGTGATGTTCTGTTCAAAGGGCTCGTGTAGCTCCGCCTCATGACCTTGTTGGTTGCAGCCCAAGAGGCCTTTCTGTTGGCTTGCCTGTACAATTCCTGTAGCCTTCCTCAGGGGACATTCCATGGTACTGACATTTCTTAAATCTTGGGGGTCTCCACTGCAGCTTTGGTTTCCTCCTCACATCTCCATGCATCGACCTCTCAGTGGAAACCCACAGAGACTTGATCCTGCTGCGTTTTGCCTGGTCTCCTAGGCCTTCCTTTGAAATCTTGATGGAAGCCTCCATGACCCCCTAATTCCAGCATCCTGCATTCCTGCAGAAATAGCACCACATGGTTGATTCCAAGGTCTGCTACCATCTCGAGCAGTAGCCAAACCTCCAGGGACCCCGACTACAGAAACCTTTGAGTATCTAGGTAGCTGAGCATGTTGAAAAATCTCCTAGACCCCCTTGTGCAAGAAGGGTGCCCCACTGGTCTCTTCTCAAGAGAATTTTTACCTTTACCTCCTGAGCCTGAGATGGATATGATCTTGCTGAAATAACTTCAAGCCACCTTTCTTATTGTCCCTGGGCAGTCTTTAACATTTCTTTAGTGGTGGTAGTATCTTTAACAACTGCAACTTCCTTAGCCCCAGTTTTCAGTCCACATTTCAAGTCCAAGTTTTTCAAATCTTTCTGCTCTGCTTTATGCTCCTGATTATCACAACAAATTTGGCTAAAAGTCACTACCAATATCCATGCTACTGCCTGAATGCTATGCTGCAGAGAAATTTCTTCTGCCAGATGAAAAAGTCCATCACTTTTAAAATCAGCCTCACAGAAAATCTCAGGACACAGGCAAAATGCAGACAACTTCTCAGCCACAACATAACATGAATGGCTTCTAGCCCTATTTCCAATAGAGTCCTCCTTCTCTGAACCCTCGTGAGGGTTCACTGTCTTCACTGTCCACAGTCCTACTGGCATTCTGGTCTTTCCAGCTCCCACCAGAACTGGCTATTAAGCTCCACTTAAAACAATCTAAAGTATTTCCAGCTTACACTGCTAAACATCTCAAAATTTCTCCAACCAATTCCAAAAAGCTCCAAAAGCTTCTGAACCACATGGTCAGGTTAGTCACAACTATAACAATAATAACAATAATTGTACTGAGCACCTCTCAGTACCAATTTCTGTTTTAGTCAGCTTTTTTGCTGCTATGTTTTAGTTGTGTGTGGACACAACTTCATTTTTTTTTTTTTTAATGTGGTGCTAGAGGATCGAACCCAGTACCTCACACGTGCTAGGCAAGCGCTCTACCACTGAGCCACAACCCCAGCCCTGCTGCTATGACTAAAAGAACTGACCACAACAATTGTAGTTGAGGAAAAGTTTATTTGGGGGATCACAGTTCCAGATGTCTCAATCCACAGAGAGTAGGCTCCATTCCCCAAGGCTCAATGTGAAGTAGAATATCATGGTGCAAGAGTGTGGCAGAGGGAAGCAGCTCACATGATGATCGGCAAGCAGAAAGACTCCACTTACCAGATACAAAATATATACCCCAAAGGCACAGTACCAGTGCCCACCTTCTCCAGCCACACTCTACCCACCTTCAGTTACTGCTCAGTTAATTCTGTCAGGGGACTAATTCACCGATTTGGTTAAGGCTCTCATAACCCAGTCATTTCTCTTCTAAACCTGGCATTGTCTCACACATGAGCTTTTGGGGGACACCTCACATCCAAACCATAACAGAACCTGTCTCAAGTGGCACATGCCTGTAATCCCAGAAGCTCAGGAGGCTAAGACATGAGGACCTAAAGTTCAAAGCCTGCCTCAGCAAAAGCGAGGTGCTAAGCAACTCAGTGAGACACTGTCTCAATAAAATACAAAATAGGGCTGAGGGTGTGCTCAGTGGTCGAGTGTCCTGAGTTCAATCCACAGTACCTCCCAAAAATTTTTTTAAAGGGCTGGAAAATGCCCCTGGGTTCAATCCCCAGTACCAATAAATTTAGAGGAAAGAAGAGGGAAGTTATATTATATTGTGTGCATGGTACAAATGTGTAACAACAGATCCCAACATTATGCACAACTATAATGCATTAATTAAAAAAAAAAAAAAGTGCAAAGAGTGGAGAGCAACTGTGAATGCCACCCCAGCAGGAAGAAGAGCTGTTCTATACTCTCTCTTCCATTCTTCGTTGCAACCATTTAAGGCTGTTCTTACTGTTTAAAAAAAAAAAAAAAGATGTAGAAAGAAGGCTCATGTACCCAAACTTCCAGTGCTTTTCCCGATATTTTGCAGTTTCTCTTTATTTTACCTATTTTGCCAATGAATGTGTAAGCTCTGAGCATGAGAATGAGAATACTGTATCCAGTGAATGAGAATACAGGGCAAAACTTAAAGTCCTACCCTTCCTAGAATATGTTAAATTCTTCAAGCTCTCAGGTAAACAGATAAAGATTTTATGGGAGCAGCTTAAAATAATTGAACTATACATCCTTGAAAAAATTGGGTTAGAATGATCTTCACGCATCAAAGAGAACTTCTGTACTGCCTACCTCACAGGGATGTGCTAAGGTGCAAAATGAAATAATGTACTGAAAATGCTTTGCAGACCTTCCCACGGAGGGAGATTATGGGCACTCTACCTGCAGTAGAAGGTATCTTTGGTCTCAGAAGATTAGAGTTTGAGTCAGGCAACCGACTCAGAAAAACAGTCGACTTTCACTCTCTGCAAAAAGCAGACAAGAACCCCACTCTTAGTGGCTGTAAGGTCCAAGTCAAAACAGGTAGAGCAAACCTCAAAGGAAGACAGTTATTCACTTTCCCAGCCGTGCCTCCTCACCTTCTGCACCTGCTCGGCGAGCGCCACGAGGTCTAAGGGGTCCCCGACCCGGTGGGTGTGATAGGGGCTCACCAAAGCCAGGCCGCCGGGGGTTGGGGTGAGCTCCACCAGGGATCCTGCGACACACACCCAGGAACACAGGCTGTGAGCTCCCGCCCTCAGCCTCCCGCTGAACCCCAGAGACTAGCTCGCCCGTGGGGACTTCTTTCCCCAAGATGACCTCCGCCCCGCATACCACCCTGACCTGCAGCCGCCTGCTGCACTCCTGGACTTTCGGGGTCTTTCTTTTCCGGCCCAGACAGCGGAGCGTTCTCCATGACGGCTACTCTCCCTCCTTGGGCAGAAGAGCGTGCGCACAACGGCTTGTGAGCGGAGCTTCCGTGTTCCCGGGCCACTGGACGCTGGAGCGATGGGGCGCGGCCTGAACGCGGAGGCGGAGCTCCAGCAAACCCTAGGGTTGCTCTGAGGGGCGGGGACCACGTTGATAGCAAGAAGTTGTGTGACCATGCGCATGCGCCGCTCTCTTAAGAGGCGGGGCTTCTCCCAGGGGCGGGACCTTGCCGGGGGGTGGGATCCTGTCCTCAGCAGCGGGTGGCTTGTCGTCCCGCTAAGTCTCTGGAGGTGATGGCGCCGCAGTTGTGGAGCCAGCTGACCATACTGCTGGCGATTGCCACCGCCTCCCAGGGCGAGGGCGAGTCCGAGACGGGATGGGACCTGGCGGCGCCTGATCTGCTCTTCGCCGAGGGGACCGCGGCCTACGCGCGCGGGGACTGGGCCGGGGTCGTCCTGAGCATGGAGCGGGCGCTGCGTTCACGGGCCGCCCTGCGCGCCCTCCGCCTGCGCTGTCGCACCCAATGTGCAGCCGACTTGCCGTGGGAATTGGACTCCGGCTCCTCCGCGAGTCTGGCCCAGGCTCCGGGCGCCGCCGCCCTGCATGACCTGCGCTTCTTTGGGGGCCTGCTTCGTCGCGCCGCCTGCCTGCGCCGCTGCCTTGGGCCGCCGGCCGCTCACTCACTCAGCGAGGAGCTGGAGTTAGAGTTCCGCAAGCGGAGCCCCTACAACTACCTGCAGGTCGCCTACTTCAAGGTGCGGACCTGCCTGGGGTACTTCGGAGAGTGGTTGCGGGCGACCTGGGGAACTGGAGGACCAGGGAGGTATTCGCAGAGAGGGAGGGTGGCCTCCTGGCTGGGGAGCTCTCCTCAGACCCAGGGAGAACAGAGAAATTGCTAGGGGACCCGCCTCGCCCAGTTATTATGGCAGATGTTAACCCCAAAGGTCCAGTCTGGGGTTAGGTCCCAGGCCAAGAAAGGATTGACCTTTTGTTCCCGTAATGGCTCCAAGAGGGAACTGAAGCAGCAGGTTGGGTCTCCCATCCTGATTTCATTGTAAATGTCCAAGTGAAAAGCCGGGAGCTTTCTACAATATCTTCCTTCCGGTTCGTTCTCTAATGATGCTTTTCCTGCAGCGCTCCTTCAGGACGTGGGATTGCCACGTTGCCATCAGGGGCTGCCTGGCTCCACCCTGTGGGAGACCCTCTGGCTAATCTGCCAGTTTCCAAAGAAAATTAGTGTTTTTAGGAATGTCACAGTGCCAACTGTGTACAAATAGGCTTTGAGGGTTCCAGGCTTGTGTGATGATGATGATAGACCACATGTACTTCCACGCGCTGTTTTAAGCACAGCATTTATTAACTTATTTGCCCTCATCCACATGGTACCCTGTGAAGTAGATGCTACTATTAGTCTCATTTATTGAAGAGAAGGGGAAAGAAGGAGGTCTGCTGCGTATCTATTATATTCATAATTCAACAGACCTAAAAAGAGACTTAGAGACTCTTGGGGACCTCAGATTTCCACCTCTGCAAGAACACTCTGCTTGTGTAGTACCCCTTCATTCCTCCTGGTTGCTTGGAAGAGTACTGGACTTTAAAATGATTGGACTATGACTTTGGTCATGTCACTTAACAGCACTACTTAAAATCCTTTGACAAACATTTATTGAATACCTACTATATTCCAGTTCTTGGACAGCTGATTAAAATGCTTAACTCTTTGTATTGTCTTGCTTTGCTGCTAAGGATCACTGTAGTAAGGGCTATCAAAAGAGTATGTGGTAGGGCTGTTGTGAGCACAAAGGAGGAAAAATCTAGCTTTATCTCAGAGAATAATTAGAGAGACTTGAGAGGTGACATTGAGCCTGTCCTAAATATTGCCTGGGAAAGAAGGATGGCTGTTCCAGGTAAAGGGAAAATTAAAACCCAAGCATGATGTATTCAGAAAAAAAATATATTGCTGTGATTGGGTGGTCAGGATATGTGTGGGGAGCAGCAGAAGAGGAGACTAAAAATGTTTAGTGAAACCAGATTCAGGGGCAAATTCTGCAGATTCAAGACAGCCGTCATCGAAATTGGATTTTAGAGCACTAATTCTAGAAGCCACATGGAATAAGCTTTGGAAGGAGAAAGTGAGGGCAGTGGAAACAATTCAGGGAATTAAGATACCTGTGCCTTTGTCCACCAGTGTCCACAAGAGAGAATTGAGTGAGGTGCCTCACAGGTAAGGAAGATCTGGAGGAAAGGAAGAGAATGAAGAACAGGGAAAGTAAGGAGCTGTGCTGAAAGATAAAGGGAAATAAATCCATCAGAGGACAAATGGGAGAAACTCTAACTTTGAAGATAAAGAAAGTGAGGTACAGAGCTGGGAATTACTTACCTTGGTTCACATAACCAGGCCTGGCTCCTTTAGTGTGCTTTTTTTTTTTCTTCTTCTTCTTCTTTAGCACATTAAGGATACCAGCACCATCTGTGTTGAGCACTATGTGTTTAAAGCTACATGTATATCATCTTATTGACCCCATAAAATCCCATGAGATGGGTAGTGAGTGCTACTCCAGATGACAGATTAGGGAACTGAATTTGGGAAGCAAACTTTAAATTATCTAAAGTCCAGCAAGTGAGTCATTAAACCTAGATCTATTGCTGGTCTGACCGACACCAAAGTCTACTAGATCCTCTAATTTATTTTGGACTCTATATATAAACCTGTGTGAATTTGATATGCTGGATTCCGTTGCTGTGGACATTATTATGGTCCATAGCACATTTTTTTAAATAACTATAACATTTTTTTATAACTTTTTTTTTTATAACTGTTTTAACCTCATGATCCCTAGACTTTGAGTCAGAAGATACCCAGGTCTGGATTTTATAAAAGACCTACCTTTGCCCTGAATATGTGTCCAAAAACCTCTTGATTTTCTGTTAAGCAAAATTCTTTTCCAGGAAAATTCCTAGACAGTGTAATTGTTAACTGCTCTTTAGAAGCCTTAGATTTTCTTCAGCTCAGTCCATACATTTGACCATTGAGACTGTGGTTCTTGGTATTCAGTTATCATAGCTCCCCCTACAATATGTCCTTCATTTTAAAGTAGAAGATTTACAGTACTGAAACATTACCTCCCAGAATTTGGGGAACCACTAAGCCGATTTAGGAAATAGCTGCAAATCTGCCTGGAGCACTGTGCTCCTAATGCTTGGTATGTGATCCCTGTAAATAAGTGTGTATTCTGGGGTTGCCAGGGTCTGGGCATGATGAGTGAAGGCTTGGAAAGGCTCAGGGAGGCTGGGATTTCCTGTTTACTATAGACTGTACTGCTGGACACAAACCCAGGGCTTGGATGTCAGAATTATATTCTCGTATTTGATCCTTAGATAAACAAGCTGGAGAAAGCTGTATCGGCAGCACACACCTTCTTTGTGGGCAATCCTGAGCATGTGGAGATGCGGCAGAACCTGGACTACTACCAAACCATGTCTGGAGTGAAGGAGGATGACTTCAAGGATCTTGAGGCCAAACCCCATATGGTGAACAAGACTTTATCCCCTTTTCTCTCTCTATTTTAAAAGTGATATTTGCTAGAGTTGCTTTCTGATTACAGAAGTAACAAATGTTTGCTACATAACATTAGGAAGAGAAGATAAATATAAAACAGAAACTACTAATTGGTAATACCGCGTCACCTTAAGAAAACCCATTTTTTCACATCTAATTTTTTACCTAAATTGATGTTATATTTTGTATATTTTTTCATCATCCTTTTTTTTTTTTTTTTTTTTAATGGTGTTAGGGTTTGAATCCAGGACCTCATGTATCCTAGGCAAATGTTCTACTACTGAGCTGCATCCCTACTCTTTTTTATTTTTATTTTGAGACAGGGTCTCCCTAAGTTGTCCAGACTAGCCATGAATTTGCGAACCTCCTGCCTCAGCCTCCCAAGTAGATGGGATCATAGGTGTGTGCCACTGCACCTAATTTTATCAACCTTTTTGAATTAACATTCTATGTCTTCTAATTTTCTTTGAAACACTTTTTTTTTTTTTTTGGTACTGGGGATTGAATCCATGCCTCTCTACCACTGAGCCATATTCCCAGCCCTTTCTTTAAAACAATTTTTTTTTTTTTTTTTTAATTTTGAGATAGGATCTCACTAAGTTGCTGAGGCTAGCCTCCAGCTTGTGATCCTGCCTCAGCCTCCCAAATCTCTGGGATTACAGGTGTGTGCCACTGCACCTGGCTTTTTTTTTTTTTAAGATACGGTCTCACTGTGTTGCCTAGTCCCAAACTGCTGGTCTCAGCAATCCTCCTGCCTCTGCCTCCCAAGTAACTAGTGCTACAAGCATGTGCCACCATGCCTGGCTAAAAGCACAGTGTCTAATGGCTGCATGATAGTCCATCTTAGGCAGAGACTATTTGGGTTAGTCATTTCCTTTTCTGTAACAAAATACCTGAGAAAAACAACCTAAAAGGAAGAAAGATTATTTGGGCTCACAATTCCAAAGGCTTCAGTCAATGATTATTTGTCTCCATTGTTACTTGGCCTATGATGAGGCACAATATCCTGGCAGGGAGCTGGTGGTAGAGCAAAGCTGCTCACTTCATAGTGGCAAGGAAGCGGAGGGAAAGAGCAAGGAAAGGACCAAGGACAAAGCATACCCTTCAGGGACATGCCCCCAGTGACCTGTTTCCTCCAAGTGGGTCCCACCTCCTAAAGATTCCGCCACCTCCCAGTAGCCCATTTAAACTGTGGATCAATGGATCAATCCTTTGATGAGATTAGAGCCCTGGTGATCCAGTCACTGCTGCATTAGGGACCAAGCCTTACACACATGAGCTTTTGGGTACATTTGGGATCCTAAGTCTAATACCATATTAATTTACTACTCACATTTTTTTGTCATGTATGTTTTTGATTTTTCACTATAGTACCTAGTATAGTATTCCTCAATTTTTTTTTTTTTTTTTTTTTTCATACCAGGGATTGAACTCAGGGGCACTTAACCACTGAGCCAGAGTCTCACTGAATGGCTTAGGGCCTCACTAAGTTACTGAGACTGACTTTGAACTCACAATCCTTGGGTCTCAGTCTGCTGAGCTGCTGGGATAACAGGCATGTGCCACTGTGCAGGGCTTCCTCAGTGTTCTTGATCTTTTGTTCAACAGGAAAAATCTTTCCACAAGAGAGATTATATGTTCTGCTGCACATGGTAATGCATACTTATAATCCCATCCCAAGTTCAAGACCCAGCCAAGGCAACTTAGTGAGGCCTTGCTTGAAAATTTAAAAATAAATAAATAAATAAGGGCTTGGGGTGTAGCTTAGTAGCAGAATTTTCCTGGATTCAATCCCCAGTATCACATATACACAAAAGATATATTCAGGTGCAAATTACGTTAATCTGAAAATTTTTAGACCTACCAAAAAAAAGGGGGGGGTACAAGAAAATTACAGTGAATTCCCATTCATCTTTTGCCTGCATTAAGAGTTAAATGTTTGTAAATATCAAAAAGAACACATAAAACCTATATACAAAAGGCCCTCATTGTATAGCAGCCACCCAGGTCACCCCTTCCCATCTATAACTGAGGAGCAAGAATTAGGACCCAGGTGATGTGGCAGGGCAGAGAAGTTCCTCTGCAGCTGCCTTTGAGTGTTCCTTCTTCCCAGTAGCATGAGTTTCGGCTGGGAGTGCGACTCTACTCAGAGGAACAGCCACAGGAAGCCGTGCCCCATCTAGAGGCAGCACTGCAAGAGTACTTTGTGGCAGACCAGGAGTGTCGAGCCCTTTGTGAAGGGCCCTATGACTATGATGGCTACAACTACCTAGAATACAACGCTGACCTCTTCCAGGCCATCACAGGTATGTAAAGTTCAGAGTGCTGTAAGGTCAACATCCTGATAATATAGGTACAGCATTCACACCCTCATTCCTCAATTTTTTAAGTCTAGGAATCTGACTAAAAATTGCTTCCACTTGAATTTGTTCATCTTAACCAGGATTTGTGAACCTCATAGTTATTCCTACTTTTTGATTCCTTTCAGATCATTATGTACAGGTCCTCAGCTGTAAGCAGAACTGTGTCACCGAGCTGGCTTCCCACCCAAGTCGAGAAAAGCCCTTTGAAGACTTCCTCCCATCACATTATAATTATCTGCAGTTTGCCTATTATAACAGTAAGGCCAAATTTCTTTTCTCTCTCTCTGTCACCTGAACTAAAAAGCTATGCTGGATAGGCAGGGCTTATAGCCACTATATCTCTTCAACACACTGGGCATCTTTCTGTGAGTATGGGAAGTCCTATGCCCGGTGATCCCTGGATACTTTGTTACAAGCTAGTGGCCCAGGAAGCCATTTCTAGCCACCCAAAAAATGGAGAGGAGGACTGTAGGACCTCTTTCTCTTGTTCCATTTGTCACATTTTAATGCAATTTTGCATTTGAATTAAAAGTAATAGCAAAAGTTACAGTGGGTTTAAACCACTCACAGGGCATTTCCAGCCCTGCTCCCTTGAATAGCACCCATACTCACAGGGATCCTGCCAGTATCCAGAAAACCAACAAATCAATGGGTTCTTGGTGAGTTCCTAATGTGAGCCAGGCATTATATATATCCAAAGGCTCACAATGCCCATAGCTGAGTTGAAGAGACTAACATGAATAAGAGCTGTCTATCAAAGAGGTGATTCTTTCCCTCTCTTCTGGGGATCCATAAGGAAAAGAAGGTAGGAAGATGGGAATATTTTTCTGAAATCGATCTAATGATTGTGTGTATTGAGGCAGGATATTGGCCAGTATTTGAATTATTTGTGAATTTTTAAATATGTGGGCATGCAGAAGGCTGTTTCTTTCCCATCTCAGTGATAGGCAGCCTTGACACTGAATACCAAAAAATCAGTTATATAATTTGTGTGTTCTGTAACTTCCTCTCAAATCGGGCTGTTGAGTTATATAGTTGGTGCCACCTTGACTTGTCATTATTGCCTTGAGCTTTGCTGAGACTGAAACCAGGAGGCCTACCACTCTGAGGGAAGAGCCAAGCTTCCTTCTTTCCCTCCATGTGAAGCCCTGCTTCCCTGTAGTTGTTCCCTCTGCCACTAGATGGTAACCATCTGGTTTTAAGAACACTGAGCACTAAATAGTTCCTGATACCCAGGATTAGACCCCCTCCTCTCAGCCATTTTTCTTTTTTCCTTCACTACAGTTGGGAATTATACACAGGCTATCGAATGTGCCAAGACCTATCTCCTCTTTTTCCCCAATGATGAGGTGATGAGCCAGAATCTGGCCTACTATACAGCTATGCTTGGAGAAGAGCAGGCCAGCTCCATCAGCCCACGCCAGGTGAGAGACTTGCTTCAGCCTGAACCCTGACCAGAAGGCAGAGAGTAGGGCATTGTAAGGGAGTGGGCCTTGTGATGCCTGGGCACATGTACATGCATGCGCTGGCTCAGCTTGTCACTCAGAAAAGGAACACAGGGAGCACTGGGAACATGCCAGGGCCTCCAGCACCATCTGGGCCCAATCTGCATTCTGATTCAGTGCAGAAAACAGAACTGTAAGGCGAATGCTTTGCCCAATCTCAGCACACCCTTTGGGACACTTATACCTTCTGGCCCAGGCCTATCACTGTTTTCTTCATGCTAGGTTTTATCCACTCGCCTGCTTTCTCCATTTCGCTACCCATTGCACCTTCTCATTGCCATTGTCAGTTCTTTCCCATATTTCAGCATTTTCCCCATCTCTTTATAGCACAAAGTCTTTATAGCACAAAGACTACCACACTGAGGGAAGAGCCAAGCTTCCTCCTTCCTGGCTCTGGAATCATGAGTCTTGCCAGCCCCTCCCATGTGAAGTCCTGCTTCCCTGTAGTTGTTCTCTCTGGCCACTAGATGGTGACTATCTGGCTTTAAGATGGCACTTCAGGCTCTTTGTCTTTTTTCTTTATGGTTATATTAGTGAGTCTGAGAAGGGGAGGGAAAATAACCCATGTGGTCAGTCTACCATTTTTAACTAGAAATTTCCTCTTAAAGGTAGCTAGCATTTGTTGAGCTCCCATACAAACCAAGCACTGTGCAGGGTGGCCGAGCATGCATCATCCTATTCAATCATCACAGCTGCCCCTCAGCTGTGGAGAGGAGGACATGTAGATGAAATAACTTGTGTGTGACCTGTGAATGACTTGTGGTGCCTGGAATCTGTTCCCTGCTTGTCCCTCTTGGGCACAGTTCTGACACAGCTGACACTTCATAAATCAGTGTTGAGTGAATAAGTGGCGGCAGTGGGTTTGCTTCCTGGCCTCATTGAGTTGTTGGAGAGGGTTAAAGGAGATAACACAGAGGCTTTGTGTCTAGCACTTGGTGAAGGAGACCAGTAATTTAAACTCCTTAGGAGAAAATTTCCATCTTCCTCTTGGATAATTATAGCAGCTAATAGGACTCACTGGCTCCTTCAGCACTTTCTTCCTTGAACTGCCTCATCTTTTATTTCGACTAATGATGTCTTCTTTTTTTCTTCCTTCCTTCTTTTGCTGCTTGGACACTAGAAGGGCACCCAGGGAAAGATGTGACCCCAAAAGGGACTCAGTTTCCCTACCCTGGGTAAGCCCTACCTATGAGCACATGTGGGAAGCCAGAGTGTTGGGCCCAGCAGTTCTGCAGCTGCCTGTCTTCAGGAAGGGATAGGGTCCCGTCTTTCTGAAGGAGGCAGGTGGTAGAGTAGAAGGCACAGGGTCCTGAGAATTAGAGACCTTGGTTTTAATGTAGATCCCTGCTCCCCATTTCCTGTAGAGTCACATTAAACAGATCCCCTCTGCACCTCAGTTTGTTGTTCTGAAAAATGAGGATAACAGTGTCTACCCAGAGGTGGTCGTAAAGATTAAATGACTAATACAAACTGGGTATGGTCACTCACACCTATAATCCCGGTGACTCAGGAGGCTGAGGCAAAAGGATCACAAGTTTGAGACCATCCTTAGCCACTTAGTGAAATGCTGTCTCAAAATAAAAAATGAAAAGGACTGGGGATGTGGCTCAGTGCTAGAGTGCCCTTGGGGTTCAGTCCCCCAGGCCCCCACAATGAAAGGAGAGTTGTCTAACAGCTAGGCCTCCTACCTGATTGTTGACTCCTGCAGAAGTCAAGGAGGAATTTGGAATGCTGAAGCATGTTTCCTCATCTCCTGAGAATCATCAGATTTTCTGTTCTGGAGATTGGGGCTGAGGAAGGTGGGGAAGGGAGCTGTTTCTGTTCAAGGGAAGCCTGGCTGTGTTGTCCTCAGAGCATTGCTTGTGCCAAGCAGGAGGAACCCTTGAGCACAGGGACCTTTGTCCCAAATTGAAGAGCAAACATACCAGATGGTGGGGGCAGGAGGCTTTAGTCACAGGGAGGGCAGTGCAGAGTGCCAAGGAGGGCCACCCTAGGGTGAAAGGCACCTGAGCTCTAAGAGAGTCCTCCCACTGTTTCCAGAGTGCCCAGGAGTACCGACAGCGCAGCCTGCTAGAGAAAGAGCTGCTTTTCTTCGCTTATGATGTGTTTGGAATTCCCTTTGTGGATCCGGTGAGTTGGGGAGGGAGGAGGAATCTGTTCCCTGCTTGTCCCTCTTGGGCACAGGGGTGGGGGAGTAATACAGTGGACAACTCTGAGGAGAAGACTGCCAGGGGCTGAGCCAGGGGGATCTGTGGGCCACCGGGATGAGAGCAGCGAGGAGGATGAGGGGCCTGGGCAGCTAGATGACTTGGGTTTGGAGAGCTCCGCCTCACTCCTAAAGGGGGCAGATTCCTCCTGGGGCCCTGATTCACACATGCAGATCTGGAGGATTAAGTAGGTGAGTGCATTATCCTATCTAGTTCACTTTTCCTGGTCTACTTTCAGGATTCATGGACTCCAGAAGAGGTTATTCCCAAGAGACTACAAGAGAAACAGAAGTGAGGCCCTTGAAGAAACTGCATGATTGGATCTGACGAAGCATTTGAGGCTTCCTGCGCCCAGGCAGATGGGAACTCCTGGCCAGGGGTGGGCAGGTCCAGTCTGGGAAGCTGGGGTGGGAGCCCAGGGCTGGCCCAGCACAGTCCTCAGAGCCACTGTGCTCACAGGTCAGAACGGGAAACCGCCGTCCGCATCTCCCAGGAGATCGGCAACCTTATGAAGGAGATTGAGACTCTTGTGGAAGAGAAGACCAAGGAATCTTTGGATGTGAGCAGGCTCACCCGGGAAGGTGAGAGGACGGAGCTAGGGGCACATCGACAATCATAGGGGCAGCCAGGCAGGTCACCCCACATTTGTCAGGCAGCACCCACTCCAGCATTGTAAAGGTCACTGTGGGCTAGCCTCCTTCCCTCAGGTATTAGGACTGACCTTTGCCCTGGCTTCTGTCCTTCCTAACTTTCTCCTGGCAAGAGCTGGCCTTTGGCTGAGAAGTGAGATTCCCGTGTCATTGTTAGCCTATTGTATTCACTTCAGGAAGTATGTAGTAAGATAAAACTCATCTGTCCCCTACTCCAAACTCCTTTCTCCTGCCTTCCTCCACTCATCCTATTACAGAGACTAAGAATCTTTGCATCCTTTGGCTCCTTTTCCACCCTTGCCCATCTCTTTTGCCCCCAACCCCATTGCCTCAGGCCTGCTAGGCTGCATCACCTCTTATTTGTACCTACTTCCTCTCATCTAGTCTGTCCTCACCACTTCCACGTGAGCCCCTGCTCCTGCCCCTTTACCTGCATGTCCTACTTTTCCCCTGGTAAACCTCTGCATCAGGAGGGTTGCTCCTTGTTCTCTGAGCCTGCCCTCTGCTCATGTATATTTATGCTTGTCCCTCCTCCTAACACCTCCTACTCTATCGACCCCTGAAGCCACCTCAGGTACAATACACAAAGGCTCCCTTAACCTCCGTCTTTCTTTTAAATTCTTCAGTCATTGCAGTCTGCTTGGGCTGGGTGTTGGCATGGCTGTGGGAAGGTTCCTCTTCAGGTGTTAGCCCCTCTCATCTGGCACAGTGCCTTGCACTCACTGAGGCCACAGCACGTGGGGACATTGAATCAAGTCTCTGGAATTCCCCAGTACAGAGACACACCATAGAGTGATAAGGGAGAAATATTGGCTTCTGCCCTACCGTTGCTTAAATTGACAGTGGTGGGTATAATAAGGTTAGCATGTGAAAAGTCTATTCAGCATTCCTTTATTTTCAGAGAACTTTCATGTTTTTCTCTTATTTCTCTTAATTATCTGAGAGGTGAGTTGGGCAGATTCTGAGATCCTTATTTTACTTACATGATATGACCAGTGGATGGTAGCCAACATTTTTGAGTATGGGTTGAATACTATGATAAACTATCAATTTGCCTTATTCATTGTTAACATCAAATGGCACCAAACTTATGAGGTAGATCATTTGAAAGATGAGAACATATAATTAATTAAAATTAACCTCAGAGTTGAGTGTGGTGGTAGCTCAGAGGCTGAGCAAGAGGATTACAAGTTTGAGGTCAGCCTCAGCAATTTATTGAGGCTCTAAGCAACTTAGCAAGTCCCTGTCTCAAAATTAAAAAAAAAAAAAAAAAATTAAAAATAAAAAGGGCTGGGGAGATGGCTCATTGGTAAAATACTCCTGAATTCAATCCCTGGTATCAAAAAAAAAAAAAAAAAATTGACCTCAAAGAAGTTAAATAACTTACTAAGGTCATCTAGCTAATAAGTGGAAGGTTCAGGAGTAGAAGCCAGTTCTTTCTGAAGCTGGAGCTTAGGTTTTAGGAATGTTTTAACAACTTGTAAGGCCCACGAGCCAGTAGCTATTTGGTGGTGGAGCCAGGAATAAGACTTGGACCTCTATTTCATCTCCAAGTTCTGTCCTCTGGACCACCCTACCTTGGAAGTGACTCACTGGGAGATTTCTCTTGTGAATAGGAAACAGCTGGAATTTCTGTTCCTCACAAGGAGGCTATAGGGTTTCGTCCCTTGTCATTGCTCTGCAGGAGGTCCCCTGCTGTATGAAGGCATCAGTCTCACCATGAACTCCAAACTCTTGAATGGTTCCCAGCGAGTGGTGATGGATGGCATGATCTCTGATGATGAGTGTCGGGAGCTGCAGAGACTGACCAATGTAAGGGAAGCCCAGCTACTGTACCTTTTCCCCAAGGGTCCAACATCCTGCCCCTCCACATGCCTTTTAGGTGTTGAACCTTTGTCTGCCCCTTGCTGCCTGCAGTTGACCACCTCTTATCAGGCCTCAGCCACCTGGGCTAACTTCACCTTGTCTTTTGAGCCTTGTAGGCAGCAGCAACTTCAGGAGATGGCTACCGAGGTCAGACCTCCCCACACACCCCCAGTGAAAAGTTCTATGGAGTCACTGTCTTCAAAGCCCTCAAGGTAAAATCAATCCTGGGCAGTCTAGCATGAGGAGAAGGGAGGAATCTTCTTGTCTGAGGAGGTGGGACTAGGGGGAAGCTGAAACTTTGGAAAGGAGATGGGATTAGTGGTAGAAAAGAAAAAGTGTCTTACTGCTTATATTCCAGTTGTCACAGATTACAGGTAAGTTATATTAAATGTGGTAACTTGAATTCTGGTATTAGCACCATTGTGATAAAAATGAGGTGAGCAAGACAAGACTGTACCCAGAGCTATGGAGATGCTTTCTGAAGAATCGCTGGTTCCAGAGGGTTGTATCCTGTGCAGGATGCACCAGGTTTGAAAGAGGGAAAAGAGTACTATGGTGGGGGTTTCAGATGTGAGAAGCAGAGAGGTTGTACCTTTGGCAGCAGGTAGGGGATGCTCACCTGGGCTCTTACAGCATCAGGCCTGGTGCTTCAGTGTCCCTGCGGCCCATAAAGGGGCATTCAAAGTATCTGATCACCAATCTCCTTGGCAGCTGGGGCAGGAAGGGAAAGTTCCTCTACAGAGTGCCCACCTGTACTACAATGTGACGGAGAAGGTGCGGCGTGTCATGGAGTCCTACTTTCGCCTGGACACCCCTCTCTACTTCTCCTACTCCCACCTGGTGTGCCGCACTGCAATTGAAGGTGGGTCTCATCACCCTGCAGCCTCCCTGAGCATATTGTGCCCCAGCACTATGCTGCACCTTGGGGACATGGAGGGAACCAGTGCAGACAAACTGGAGGGAGCCCAACATGTTGAGTGTGACAGTAGCCTGGAGGACATTATAGTCACCCTACCCAGGGTTCAAGAGGCTTCCCAGAGGCATGGTGGCAGCTTACAGGATGAATACATTTATGGAATTCACAGTGGGGCAAGAAGATGTATTACCCAGAGACTAGCAGATCAAAAGAACAGGCATTTAGGGGCCTAGTAGTTGAGACAACTAAGAAAGTTGCCAGATTATGGAGACATTCTGGAATTTCTGTTTTATCCTTTCAGTCAGTAATGAGCTGTGCTGCAAATCCAAGTCACAGTAGATGCAAGGTTATTCCTCATTACCTCACCCTTTTGCTCTCCTTTTGCTTTCCTCAGCAGGGGTGAGGTACTGCCAGGCTGCAGGGGTCACACGTGGCTCACAGCCAGCTCTGTCATGCTGTAGTCTTCAGAGGGCCCCTGGTATTGACATGCCCTTGGTAGGTGACAGAGATTAGAGGTCTTCTCTCTCCCTCAAGATTTTTGGAATTCTGTGAAAATCTGAGAACATGTCAAGCACAGGACTGTGTGTGTCATGGAGCCTCAAGGTGGAGGAGAGCTGACCAAGGCAGTGGGAGGCCAGGGAGGAGTCATCAAGCAATGAAGGACTCACAACACCTTTATTTTTAGAAGCTATGATTTGCTGCCATGTGTTGAGAGTTTTGGAGAAAGGAAATCACACTCAAGACAAGAGTGTGATACCATAGGAGAGTATTGAGGAGAGTGGGCAGGGCCTGGTGACTGACTGGACAAGTGGGGACAGCCCAAGAGGCATCTGTTGTGACTTGACAGTGCTGCCAGTCATGGGATCTGTTGAAGGTTTGGAATGGGGAAAGGTGTGTTCATTGTCCTGCGTAGTGTAAAACGTCTGGCCTTTTATAGTAAGCCCCATCTGTTCCTTTTCATGCCTTCTCCCTGTGTGGTTTCTGTGCCTGCCCAACTCCAGAGCCACCTCTAAAGTTACTTTCTCTTCGCTGCTCCCCCCTCTCCTCCCCTCACCTCCTGCAGTCCTTCCTGAGAGTTGCCTCACTCTGCCCTGCACCCTGCTGACCTCCTGAGTCCTTGTCTTCACTTCCCCCAGTTCCTAGTTCATAAAATCTAGCATCAGACAGTTAGGCCACTCCGCCCAGGACCTACCTCATTGGAGCCCCACAGACCTGCCTGCTGCACCCCCCTTGCCCCTGCATACTTGTCCTGACCTCTAAGCTGTGGCTTAGCCAAAGACACCCCCTTCAGCTTCCCTCAGTTCGTTGACCATATCCAAGGACTGAAACACATTTGGGAAGCCCCATGCCATAGGAGAGTTGTGATATCTCCTGCAGTGCCCAGCACTAACACGGTTCCCTTGGCTCCAGAAGCACAAGCTGAGAGGAAGGACAGCAGCCATCCAGTCCACGTGGACAACTGCATCCTGAACGCTGAGACTCTTATGTGCATCAAGGAGCCCCCTGCCTACACCTTCCGGGATTACAGGTGAATGTGGTGGCAGGTGCCACATGAGGAGGCCTGTGCTTGCCACTTGGTGCCCTGTACTCTGCCTGCGCACTCTCAGCACATGTGTGTATACAGGCCAGGGCCAGCAGTCCCCTCCAGTCCAGCCCTCTTCCCAACCCCTGATAGGAAGGTAGCAGTGGGGGATCTTCTGGTGGGGTGAGGAGTGTAACCACCCGCGTGGGCTTGATGACAAGAGCAGGAGCCTGGGGAGGTGGAGGGTGAAAGGCTGTGGGCTGCCATGGCTTCAGAGAAGCTGCTTACAGGCTCCTTCCCCTGGAAGGCCACCCTCCAGCTGCTGGAACAGAGCATGTGGAGGTGACGGCCCTGGGGAGTGGGAGAAGGGCCACATTGGGATGTTTCTGCCTTTCCCAGTGCCATTCTTTACCTAAATGGGGACTTTGATGGAGGAAACTTCTATTTTACAGAACTGGATGCCAAGACTGTGACGGTAAGTGTGCCCTTGTCCTCATCCCCAGGGGATAGAAATCCTGTTTCCTGGAGTTGATCTCCACAAAGTACAGTGTACAGAATGACCCACTGGGCTTCTTTGTGACCAGTTCCCTTTCCCCAAACCAAGGTGGCTTTGAGATATGTCAGCTGCTCCTCTAACTGACCGTTAACCCTGAACTCTGGGAAGCCATGCAGAAGCTGCCCTCGGTCCTGGCCCCTAGTGAGCACATGGCTCTTCTAAGTTGTTCTCCTGTGCATGCCTTCTTTTTGTCCCCTTTAGGCAGAGGTGCAGCCCCAGTGTGGAAGGGCTGTGGGATTTTCTTCAGGCACCGAAAACCCGCATGGAGTGAAGGCTGTCACCAGGGGGCAACGCTGTGCCATTGCCCTGTGGTTCACCTTAGACCCTCGACATAGTGAGCGTGTAAGAACCCATTATGCTGAGTAAACTCTTCCTGGAAGGGCCCTGTTTCTCATCCCCCTGCCCCAAATCCTGCTGCCAGTAGTCACAAAGGGCACATTGGGTGTGGGGCTCCCGCGGCAGCTTGTCACCATTGTCAAGCTGCCCCATCCCCAGGCTTCTTCCTTACCTGTAAACAGGGTCCGGGGTGTGTGCTGAGTTCTTGGTTCCTTTCTTGGGCCCCTCAGCTGTCTTGTCAGGGCACAGGCCCGCTGGGAAAGTGGGAACTCAGGCCATGTAGCAGCCTGCATTGTTCAGGACACCACAGCCAGAGGAGGATGAACCCCTGGTCCCAGGCCTCTCTGAGTGGGTGGGCTTTGTCCTTGCAGGACAGGGTGCAGGCAGATGACCTGGTGAAGATGCTCTTCAGCCCAGAGGAGATGGACCTGCCCCAGGAGCAGCCCCTGAATGCACAGCAGGACCCCTCCCAACCTGGAGAAGAGTCTCCCCCAGGCAGTGAGTCGAAGCTCAGGGATGAGCTATGACAGCACTCTGCTCACATGTGCCTGGGTGATTGGACTCATAGGGAGGAACTCTGTCCTATACCCTGGACTGGCTGCCCCTCAGGGTGACAGAGCAGTGGAACTTAGGTTGCTGCTCAGCTGAGGGGACTCAGTTCACAGCCTTCTGTGTGGTGCTACTGCTCTTGGAGTGGATGTGGCAGGATGCCACTCCCCTCTGGGACTGACTGAAGGCTCAGGACACAGAGCTACCCCAGGGCCTGCATGGGCAGCTGCATGACAGCAATACAGTATTTAAGTGTCTGTGTGGTCAACCAAAGAATAAATGATTTGTGTTTTTTTGTTTGGTGGTTTGTTCAGAGAGTGGAAATATGTCCATTCTGCTGCAGAGACCTCACCTGGTGGAAACTGCTCTGGGAAAGATGCAGTGACCAGTGGGGGGCAGGAAAGCCTGGCTCGAGACACAGCCCGGCCACTTCCTGTGAAGCCTCAGGCCACACTTAACCAGGGGCCTTGGGGTCCTGTCCAGATGTGGAGGATCCTAGTTCTCATCCTGCCCATCTTCTGGGACAGCTGTGTGGCCCAGATGCTCTATCGGGTGTGACGACACTTTGTAAACTGTAAAGCTCTGGATGAATGGTTGGGATTATTCCTAATCCTCTTCTGGCAGGGAATGGCGGTCAGCAGTGTGCTGGCAGACTGCCCCCATGGCAGCCACATGCATCCTGTTGTGCTGGCTGGCCGCAGAGCCCTGTACCTCCGGGCCTCCATGTGCAGGATAGCTCTTGCGATACACTGACCATGGAACTGGATATGCAGATCCTCTGGCCTCATCCCTGGCACCAAGCCCATCACCTTCACTGTGCCTGAGATGCACTTGGACAGGGAACCTGCACTCATTTAGACAATCAACCAAATTTATTTCTTGAGACCAGCTGTGTAAGATTATGGTAGGGAAAAAAATAAGCCCTTGCCCTCCCTTATGGATCTTATATTTTGTAGAGGAGACAGATAATAAATGTGTAAATATGTGTATGTGTTTGTGTGTGTATAATCCTGAGAGGTAGAAAATAAAGCAAATCAGGGCTCTGAGGCAGAAGTAACAAAGAGGCCGACACAGTGGCAGAGTGGGCCAAGAAGAGAGTGGCAAGTGGTCAGGTCTTGGGGGTCTCATTGACTGCACTGAGGACATGGGAGCCCCAGAAGGGTTTTGAGCAGGGGAACAACAGCACCCGACTTATATTTCAAAATGTGTGTGTGTGTGTGTCCCTTACTGGAGATTGAACCCAAGTATGCCTTACTACTATTCTATGTCCCCAGACCTTTTAACAGGGTGTCCATAGTTTGCCAAGACTGGGCTTATATGGGAGATCCTCTTGCCTGGGCATCCCAAGTCGCTGGATTACAAGCATGTGCCACTCTGACTTATATATTGCAAAAGGTTTCATGAACCGTATATGACGAATAAGCCACAGGGAAAGGAATGGAGACAAGAAAACCTGTGGGGCTGCTGAGTGAGCCAGGAGAGGGGAAGGTGGCCTGGGCCAAGCGGCAGCAGTGAAGGTGGGGAAGCTGGATTCTAGGTCTAGTCAGAGACAACAGGAAGTGCTGATGGATTGTCCAGGATGTGTGAGAAAAAGCATCCAGAAGAAGCTAAGCAGATGGATGGAGAGCTGCTCTCCCTCCCCTGGCAGCGGAGGAGAAGACTGCAATAGGAATAGCTGAGGGGCACGGGAACCAGGAGTTTGGTTTAGACATCCTA
Source organism: Marmota flaviventris (assembly GCF_047511675.1). Lineage (NCBI taxonomy): Eukaryota > Metazoa > Chordata > Mammalia > Rodentia > Sciuridae > Marmota > Marmota flaviventris. Next base: position 32,535,572 of record NC_092507.1, on the reverse strand, counting down.
AGCTTGAGTTTAAGGAGCATAATGATGCCATCCAAAGCCAGGAGAAGAGAAGGAGTCAGAAGGCAGCTTGTCTGGAAGTAAGGGAGTGATGGGGATGGTGGGACCCGCTGCCAGAGCTGAGAACCAGGGAACCAAGAGGCATCCTGAACTGGATGAGGGCATTTCAAGGAGAGGGAACAGCAGCATCATGCCGCCCAGAGGCTGAGTGAGATGGGAACTGAGGACCCACCTTCACGTAGCAACAAGGGATCAGTGGACACTTCAGCAACAGATGTCTTGGTGAGGTGGTGTGGACGAGCTCAGGACAGGGAGACACAGACAACCTTTCCAGGAGTTTGGTAGAAAGATGAACTTAGAGGCCTGAGGATATAGCTCAGTTGGTAGAGTGCTTGCCTTGCCTGCACAAGACCCTGGGTTCAATCCCCAGCACCACAAAAAAAAGAAAAGAAATATAGGGGCTGGGATTGGCTCAGTGGCAGAGCGCTTGCCAAGCATGTGTGAGGCACTGAGTTCAATTCTCAGCACCACATATAAATAAATAAAGGTCCATTGACAACTAAAAAAAAATATTTTTTTAAAAAAGATGGGGCTGGGGATGTGGCTCAAGCAGTAGCGTGCTCACCTGGCATGTGCGGGGCACTGGGTTCGATCCTCAGCACCACATAAAAAATAAAGATGTTGTGTCCACCGAAAACTAAAAAATAAATATTAAAAAAAATTATCTCTCTCACTAAAAAAAAAAAAAAGAAAAGAAAGATGAACTTAGAAGAAGATATGGAGTCAAGAAATGATGATTTGGGGCTGGGGATGTGGCTCAAGCAGTAGCGCGCTCGCCTGGCGTGTGTGCGGCCCGGGTTCAATCCTCAGCACCACATACAAACAAAGATGTTGTGTCCGCCGAAAACTAAAAAATAAATATTAAAATTAAAAAAAAAAAAAAAGAAATGATGATTATTCAGGCTGCAAGCTAGCACTGCATGTCAGCATGCCCATGCGAATGATCCAGTCCAGACAGTGGCTGTTCCTCTCTTTGTTGACCTCTTCTCTGTCCTCACTGGGTGACTCAGTGCAGAGAGGACTGCATGGGTATAGCTGCACCCATGTGCTGAGAGTAACTCACTTCCCTCACTTAGAGTTGTATGTGACCTTCAAGATGGGCAGCCTCCGAGCATTTCCTCACCAGGACAATGGGATTTCAGTCCTCACTGCCCCAGAGGGTTGCGGGTAGTAGAGGGAATGCTCACCAAGTGCCGAGCACAGTGCTTAGCGCAGGGTAGAGACTCAAAATTACGGAAATATACAAGGGCCTCATTCTGGTTTTCTAGGTTTCCACATCAAGGCAGATGACCTTTACCATTTCAACATATGCTAACCACATACAGACAGCAGACTGTCTCTACAGAGTTCACAAAAAGTCAAAATGTTTTTGATGGCAGCTGGACCAAGATAAGTGTATATAATTAGCCTGGGGTGAGTCCTCCTGGAAGCAGAGGGTGATGGTAGGGTCCCGACTGAGATGTGACTGTGATTGCCCGGTTTGGTAAAGCAACAGGAGAAAATTTGTTTGAGATTAAGGGAGAGGGCTCAGAGAACTATTAGAGGAGAAGAAAGGCCACTCAACAAACCTGGGGAAGAATTGGACGTGACAGCCCTTGGTCTCCAGTACCCAGCACAGCTGGCAAAGCTCTCAGCAGGACACCAGAGACCTGTGTATAGTGCTGTTTGCAGAGGAGAGAAGGCACCCTTGGATGTGCATTGCAAGAGTTCCCACCCTCTGTTAGGCAGTGGGACTCAAGCGGCTGCTTACAATCCTCAGGAAGAAGGCAGTGGCTAAATGCAATAAATGGGATGATGTGGACTATTATGGGATTCCAGATCAGGGCCCGAGCAGGTCAAATGGTTGGGGGCAGCCACATTGCTGGCTGCATTGCTTTCTGTGTGGCCTGAGACAAGTCATCTCTGTCCTGAGCCTGTGGTTGCACAGGAATCTCAGACCAAGTTGGGGGTCGTAAGACCAGCACCCCTTCTGAGATTCAGAGTTTCTCACAGTGGCTGCAGAGAAGGTGCTGGATTGGATCAGGAGGAGGCAAAACGTTTAATCCTCATAAGAGTCAGTGAGCAACACTATCCAGGCCAGCTCTCGGCCAGGCGCAGTTGCCGAGGAAGTAGTGAGAAGGCACCCAAGGGGGAGGTCAGGCCCTGGGGGAGCCTCTCTGGGACAGCTTTCCTTAAGCAGAGTTCTTCTGACATTTTTTTGTGTTCCAGTAGCAATTTTCACCTAGTATTTGATCCTTGTAAACTCCCTCATCAACCAGGCAGGACAAGTGATGTTATTCCTATTTTTCAGAGAAGCTGAAGGATTTGTCTAATGTCACACAGCTTTTCAATGATGGAGATAAAACTAGAACTCTTGGCTTCCTGTAATCTAAGTGAAAGCACTTTTTAAATAGTTTTTTGGCATGTGCCACCCCAGGGCAGTTTCAGTTAGCTCTCATGGGAGGCTGGAGTGGGAAGAGTCCCTTCCTGCTCTCCTTGCATGCCTGGGAGTCACTCACTGCAGAAGCCACCAAGAGTGGCAGGTGCCCAGGCTGGAAAAGCTATGCCTTTTAGGATGTGCCACGCCAGAAGCAGGACCTGAATTCCAGAAGGCTTTGGAGCATTAATGAGGGAAGTCCACTAAAGTAGGAGAGGACATTCTGATAGAACAGACACAAAACCTTATATGAGCTGGATGCAGTGGGGTATGTGAGCCCAGTGGCTTGGGAGGCTGAGGCAGGAAGATGGCAAGTTCAAAGCCAGCCTGAGCAACTTAGCAAGGACCTAAGCAACTTAGTGAGATCCTATTCAAAATAAAATTTAAAAAGGGCTGAGGATGTGGCTCAGTAGCTAAGCAACCCTGGGCTTAATCTCTAATACCAAAAAAAAAAAAAAGAGAGAGAGAGCTTCCAAGAAAGATATGTCGACCAGGAGGTTCAGGGAGGAGGAGTGTCCTGCTGCCTCTAGGACCTCGCAGTTGTGACACCTTGGCCCTCAACAGTGACTGTCTTCCCCTCTTGGCTCTTAGCTCTCTCACTTGTCAATAGAGGAGGTTGCAGCTCATGGTCTCGAGGACCCGGGTGTCACTGACACTCCATTTCTGTGTGGCCTTGAGGTTCCACAGTTTAAATACCTGACCTGGGAGGCCAGTTTAAAGAGAGAGGACCCCATCTGTGGGAATGTCATGTGCCAAGTAGCTGCCCTCCCCTTCCCATGCCTTCCCCCAAGGGTCACTTACCTTATTCAACCATCACAACTCCATGGTAGAGGTCCATTTAGAGGTAAGGAAGGGTACTAGGCTCCACAGCACAGGTCATCTGTGAGGGGCATCTTGTGACTGCCTGCCCCTCCCAATCTGAAGCTAGCACCTCTCTGTGAAAGGCAGAAGGGGAAGCAGTGCCATACACCTGCAGGGAGAAGCCCTCCCTCCTGCTTCCCTCCCTCCACCTCAGCCTCTGTAACTTGTCCCAGGTCAGCCTGCCTGGAAGGGTTAGAGGAACCAAGGCACAAGAAATGCCAGTCTCGGGGCTTTCACTGCCTCCCCAGGAGTCCTGGGTTTTGTCTCCTTCCCCATGCGGGGCTCTCGCCACACCCCCTGTTCCCCTGGATCCTACTCTCTTGTCATTGAGAAAGAGCAATTTGAACTCAGGACTGACTTTTCTGCCACCATTCTGCACCCCATTGGCGTTTGGGGATCTGAGGGCCATCCCAGGAAGCAGTTCTGTGAGTATACAGACCCCATGTGGTTCAGAACTTCCTGACAAGGGGACCTAAGAAGGACCCAGTGTGTGACACTGTGGGCAAAACCACACCCACCCCTGACCCCTCAGAGGGCCGACCACTCACCCAGCTCCCTGGAGCTGCAGGCCATACCAGGGGCCCACGCTCTGGGCGGGCACACAGGATTGCCATTGTGTGCTCAGTGCCTGGCACCCTCTCAGTTTGCATAGCCACGTGAAGAATGCGAGGGAGCAGGCTGGGGACTTGTTCCTGCAGAGGCGGCTGCAGGTCTGGGGGAGGAAGCTGGCCAGAGTCAGGGTCGCAGCAGGTCCCTGCCTCCCCCATGCAGTCCCCCAAGGGCTGGTGGGCTACAGGTTACAGGGGGCAGCCGAGGGGAGGTGGGAGCAGGAGCAGGGGTGTGACATTCCTGTTGCACCCACACCAAGCCCGTGGGGCTGAAATGAACGTGAGGGGATTGTTAATGAGGTGGAGGAGAGTTAAACATTCCCCTGCTCCTGAGGGCTGAGCTCGAATTGGAGAGAGAAGGGGGAGCAGGGGTCCAGGAGGGGGCAGCCTGAACCCCAGGAATGTGCAGAAGCCACTGTTCCCATCAGGCTGTTCTGGAGCTGGGGCCCAGGGACTGCTGTCCCAGGTCCCAGCAGGAGCTGCTAAACTAGCCAGCAAGGGGATTAGCGGGTTGAGCAATCCACCTTCCTTCAGGCCCATGCCAGAAGGCTGACTGGTACTGTCTCCCCAGCTCCCCGCCAGGCCCCTTGCTGGCCTGCAGCCAGCTCTGGCCCAGCCTCAATAGGGCCCCTCTCTGACCCTTTGGATCTCAAACAAGATCTCCCTGGTTTGGCTTACCCTATTTTGGATACACATAGCTCCCAGGTACCCAGGACCCTCCTCCCCAACACCCCATTCCCAGTCTAGTTTTTAACATCTGGTCTCCGAGTTCTTGCCAGAAAGTTCTCCTTGGTGTCTAAGTTTTACCTGCTACAAGTTGGAATTCCTTTTCCTTTTCGTCCTCAAGTCAGAGGGCAGGCAACCCCCAGGGTCAGATCTGCCTTGCAAGAGCTAAGTCCATCATCTCCGGGCTGATGAGATATTATGGGAATTTTAGGGCTCTTGAATCAGGCTCCTAAAGGGGCTTCCCTGGGCAGAAAGACCTGGGGAGAGACAGGATCACGCCTCCCAATTCCTCCCTTCTCTACCCCTGAAGGATGAGGAGGGGCAGGGTACCCACCTGGTCCCTGGCCCCGCCTCCCACCCCAGGGGGCTGGGCATGAGCTTTGCTGGGGACCCTGTGCTGGCTCAGGCTGCAGCTGTGGGCGGGCCTCTGGCCTCTGCCAGCCTGGGTGCCTCCCCCTGCATTCTGAAGTCCAGAGCCACTGCCTTTGCTGCTGCCACAGCTGCCATCACCTCTCCTCCTCAGCCTCGGGCCACTCACTGCTTTTCCACCCCAGCTGCGACTCTCTCCTGGCCATGACCACACTGCTCCTAGGACCCTGACCCAACTCTGAGCCCTGGGACCCTTGGTCCCCTCCCCTGGGCCATGGCCAATTCAGGCCTCCAGCTCCTGGGCTACTTCCTGGCCCTGGGTGGCTGGGTGGGCATCATCGCCAGCACGGTCCTGCCACAGTGGAAGCAGTCCTCCTATGCAGGTGACGCCATCATCACTGCTGTGGGCCTCTACGAAGGACTCTGGATGTCCTGCGCCTCCCAGAGCACTGGGCAGGTGCAGTGCAAACTCTATGACTCGCTGCTTGCCCTGGACGGTAGGCCCCGGGCCTGTGGGGCTGGGAGGCGGAGTGTGGGGTTGGGGAGGTCCACAGCACGCTTTCTCACAGTCTGCTCAGTGCTGAGTGCCACACTCCAGTCCCTGCAGATCCCCCACTACAGCCCATGCACATTTAAGAATCCAGGCCAACCTTGGACCCTTGGGAGGCAGGGGCTCTAGTGTCCACCGTCTGGGGTCCAGATCCCATAACCTTGACAGCCACTGAAACTTTTGCATCTGAGGTCCTCACCGTAGAGGGGAACTCTCATACTCTATAGGATAAGGGAGGTCGAATGAGATGAGGGCTCCGTGGACAGCTGAGCAGAGGTGCCATCAACTGTACACACGGTGCCAGTCCAGGCAGGTGGTAGGCTTCCCTCAGGGACCCAGGTCTCCTGAGCTGGCCTGGGGCCCAGACTGACATGCATACCCATGGAGAGGCGGGCATATAGCTACTATGGGTGATTCACAGGCAAAGGGGAAAGTGACCAGAGTCAGAATGGCTGACAGGGGTGACGGTTGCTGCTGGGAGCCAGGCTGAGCTGAGCTGGGTCTCCGACACCCTCAGCTCTTCCTTCTCTGCTTGGGAAGATGAACCAGGCCCAAGAGAAGGCAGCAGGAAAGTGCCAGGGGAAGTGGGAAATGGGATCAATGGTGAAGGGGACCCCCAACCCCACATCCTATTGTCACATCCCCACTGTCCTCTGTCTCACCTGTGGGCAGATGATCTACCAGGCAGGTGATTTGGCCTACACTAGTTCCTGCCCAAGCCCCTCCCATGCTGGGCTCCTCCCCTGCAGGCCCCACCTCTCCCCCAACCCCTGTTCAGCTCCATCCTGGCCATGCCCCAGGTCACATCCAGTCAGCGAGAGCCCTGATGGTGGTAGCTGTACTCCTGGGTTTTGTGGCCATGGTCCTCAGCGTCATTGGCATGAAGTGTACACGGGTCGGAGACAGCAACCCCATTGCCAAAGGCCGGGTAGCCATCTCCGGGGGTGCCCTCTTCATCCTGGCAGGTGAGTGCCCTTTTTCACCTTCTTGGCCACGGCAGATAGCCCCAGCCTCAGTGGCTGACCAGGGGTCCACAGAACTGACCCACCTCCCTGCTTTGCCCTCAGGCCTCTGCACCTTGACTGCTGTCTCATGGTATGCCACCCTGGTGACCCAGGAGTTCTTCAACCCAAGCACACCTGTCAATGCCAGGTGAGTGCCAAGGCTGGGGCTCCCACTTCGCCTCCTCTGGGGCCAATGGCCTTTCCTCCAGAGGTCACCTGGAGGGGGACATAAGTAATGGGTCCTAGCTGCTGTCTGGAGTGGAAAGCCAGACCAGTGTCCTTGGTAGGGACAGGAGGCCAGCTGAGGGTGCCCAGGACTCAACAAGGACTCTCCAAGCAGCTAAGTGCCCTGGCTCCGGGTTCTAATAGCTCTGAATGTTCTGGTGGGGTGACCTGCGAAAGTTACTGAATCTTTCCACACCTGCCTTCTTCTATAAACTGGAGCCAGAACCTAAGGACCAGCTTTTGCTGGTGAGGGTCCCCAAGACAATGCAGGTAAGGAATTCAACACAGTGCCTGTTCCAGAGAGTGCTCAGCATATTCAGGACAACTGGTGGCAGCAGGCTGAGGTGGCTTCCTGCAGGGGCAGCAGGTATTGGGATCCAGGGAAATGAGACTGGAGAAAAGGACAGATGGGGTAGGGCCTGCCTGCCATCGGAAGATTGTGCTCCCCATTCTGGAGTAGAAAGCAGTGACAGTGGCTCTGCCATAGTGTGTGGAAGAGGAGAAGAGGGCAAGACATTATGGTGGCTGCTGCAAAGTCAAGCGGAGGGCTCTGGGCCAGGGAGGAAGCAGTGGAAAGCAGGCTCGGAGACATCTGGAGACTAGAATGGTGGGAACCTCCAAGGCCCGTCCTACCTTCTCCACACTTCTCAGCCCAGCTGGGAGCAAGAACAGGGTCCTAATAGGCCTGGGGGTGGGGGAGGATGAAAAAGGACGCCTGGGCTGTCATGTTTGCAAGAGCTCCTAAAGGAGGCAGAGATGTGGGGAGGATGAAAAGCAGACTTCAGGGGTGAGGCTTGTTTCCTGAGCTGCCAGTTACAGCCACAAAGACCTGCCAAGCAAGGCCTAGCTCAAGGAGCCGAACTAGAACTTGGCCCTTCATCCCTTCAACAGTCCTAAGGCTCCAGATTTGCCAGGCCTTGTGCTGAGCCCTGTCTGCCCTCTGCGTGCTCTCAGAGACTGGAGGATCTCCTGCTGAGGGGGTGGGAAGGATGGAATAAGAACAGAGGGGCATCAGAAAACCCCCTATGAGGAGGTGGCATGTGAACGAGGACTCAAGGCAGAGAAGGAGCTGGGGAGGCACCCCAGAAGGGGTGCTAAGTCCTAGACTTGTGCTAAGCCACAGAGGTGGGGAGACCCTGGGGAGGGCTGGGCTGACCAGCAGGCCTAGGTGCAGAGGGCCCAGCGAACAAGAGAGAGGAGCCTGGCCTTCTCCAGAAGGCAGTGGGGAGAGCCCTGGCTGGGAGCCCAGTAGGGAAAGAAGATGGCAGGGATCGCTCAGCTCCACCCAAACTATAGGGCCCTCCCATACCCCCTCCACTGGCCAGATGAGGAATTGAATTGCTCAGAGCAGGCTCTAGGCTAACCCTTGAGACTGGAGGCCAACCCTAGGCCTGGTTGGCTTGTGTGGTGTCATGTGTCGGGTGGGGCAAGGGAGGAAGCACAGCATTCACCCCAATTTACCTGGAGAGATGGAGGAAGCTTGGGAGCCCAACCTCCAGCTCCCCTCTCCCCACCCTCCCCCTGCCGGTTTCTGGCTGAGGAGTAGGACCCCGAGAGGATGGGGTGAGGCAGGGCTAGGGCTTGCGACCACACCTAATGCCACTCTCCATCCCACTTGCAGGTATGAATTTGGCCCGGCTCTGTTCATAGGCTGGGCCTCAGCTGGCCTGGCCATGCTGGGGGGCTCATTCCTCTGCTGCACATGCCCAGAGCCCGAGAGAGCCAACAGCAGCCCCCAGCCCTATCGCCCTGGACCCTCAACTGCTGCCCGAGAGTACGTCTGAATCCTGCCCATCCCGACCAGCCTTCCCACCTAGTGGCCCCCTCGCCCGACACTGCAGCCAGTCCCTGAAGCACCCTGGGCAGGGCCAGTAGGGCACACCAGGTCTCCCAAGCTCGGTCTGGGGCTTTGAGCACCTGATCCTCAACACATATCTAGGTCTGGGCCTCTTCTAGTCACCCAGCTTGGATGCCCAGGTGGATCGTCAGCTCAGATCCCGTTGCCCCTGCCCCGGGGAATGGGCTCAGGCAGGGCTGCTGTGAAGGCCAAGGTCCTACCCCACTGGCCAGGCCTGTGTCTAGGACTGACCTCCACAGACCCTGCCTCCCTCAGTGTTGCTCACCCCACTAACCGACTCTCTCTCTTTTGACTTTCAGACCTGTTGTTAAATTGCCCGCCTCCATCAAGGGTCCCCTGGGTGTGTAATGTCCAGGTCCCCAGCCAGGCCCTGTCCCCTGCCACACTAAGACTGTATGTTTGGTATTTTTTGGAAACAGAAATGAATATTCAGCCCCAAGCGTGATTCATTTGATCTGTCTGGGCATGGTTATGGCGGGGTCAGGCTCAGAGAGGTCAGAGCTGTCCCCCGGGGCTCCTGAGTGGATTACACGACACATGAAGGTGGAGCGGGAAAGAACCTGGGGTTCTGCCCCTGCCTAGTAACCCTCCCATCCTGGCTGTAGGCTTGGCCCAGGACACCCATGAGGGAGGTCCCACCCACCGCTAGAGGCTATCCCTGAGACCTGGCCCAGCACTGGAGCAGGCCCGGGGGGTCAGGAAGCCCCTGGAGTAGGGAGGGACCCACAAGTAACCCCAGACCCTGTGGGCTCTCTCAGGGAAGAGTCCCATGAGGTCCCCCAGCTGGATGCTGGATCAGAGCTGGGTGAGGAGACACGCAGGAGCGCCCTCAGCAGAAGGGCCCTCAGCAGAAGGGAACAGAAGGGCATTAGGACTGTCCTCAGCAAGGTCAGCTCAGCTCCCACCCACAACCTACAATGGAGACTGGCAAAGCACCATCCTGCACCTAGATGTGTCACTTGGAAGGGCTTATGGCCTGGAAGTGTGGGTATCACCCCCTTATACAGAGGGTTGTGAAGTCCCAGAGGAACAGGAGAGCCGGCCCTTAGAGTCCCAAGGTCAGCCATCATCCTTCAGCCTGATTCCCCATGCAGAGTGCACAGGTCCTACCCACATGCTCAGGTCTCTGCCACCCAGACACCTTCCGTGGACTCTAGGTCTCTCCCGTGTCCCACCTCCACCCTCTCCCACAGGCATGGCGACCTCCTGTGAAGAGGTGCCCATCACTGCTTCTTTCGTCCCTGCCTTTCACCTTCCTTCCTCAGCCAGCCCTGCCTGGTGACCTCTACCACCTATCTGTGACATCTCCCACTAAGTCACCAGATACCAAGAATGGCACAGCTTCTCCCTTGCACTGAACTCTGGGAGGTGAAGTGACCAAATCAGTCAAGATGACTGTCACACTGCAGCTGAGGACAGGGAGGGGAGGAGGAAAGTCAGTGGCAGGGAGCTGTCATAAGTTGCCCCTACCTGGTCTGGAAGCTGCTGCACATCTGTCGGGCCTCCAGCCACAAGGGTGGCCTCCTAAACCTGAACAGGCTTCCCAGGAAGAGCAGTGGAAGAGTGGGTGCCTGAAGCCGTAATCCTGGGGCTCCCGATAGTGAGTGCACATTCAAGAAAGCTGGGGGTTGATTCTCAGGCTCCGCCCCCGAGACATCCCGATTTAACTGGTCTGGGTGGACCTGGACATCAGAACTGTGTAGCTACTCCACACTGAGAGCACCTCTATGAGACCTAAGTGAAGGTCATTCTGAGGGGTCTGCAGAGGGACAAGGAGCCTACAAGTAGAGGGAGGAGAGGGAGAGGAGGCCCCATCTCCCTCCGACCTTTCTGAAGACCAGGGCACAGAGGACACATCCACATCCTTCTGATCAATACATATCTGTGCTGAAACGATTTTGAGTTTGACTCCTGTTGCATACAGTCCAAAGAGCCCTGTCTAACACAGAATTGGAACCTAGGAACTAATCATCATGGGATACCAGCTGAGCAGGGCTGGGATTGTCCCCTTCCTAGTCCATGTATTTAGTAGTCCTTGCTATATGATTGTAAAGCTGACTAGGAAAACGTGTCATCTCTTGAGATTCAGAGGACACCGGAGGCTTGGGAGAATGTCGAGATAGCATGTGCTGGTTTCAGGGACAGGCTGTGAGAGAAGCACCATGCTGACAGGGGACCTGACATCAGAGTCAAAAATCTTCAGTCTGTTCTCCGATGAAAGGAGCCCTTTCTGCCGGTAGCCAGGGATTGGAGGAGCGGTACGCCAGGTACTCACCTCTCTGAATTGCACAACCGTTAATATACTGATTAAAAATGCATCAGACCCTGGCAGTGGGAAGGAGATGGTTGGGAGAACGAGAGGATTTTCTAGTCTCTCCGAAAGAACTTGGGGAGCCTCATCCCAAAGGCCTCTCTTCTGAAGCAACCCTATTCAAATGCCTACATCAAGGTCACCTGGGCTGCCAACAAGAGGTAGGGCCAATTTTCCAGGCCTCTTGGCCAGCCTGTTGTTTACTGTCCTGGTCTCAAGGCTTAGGGATGGGGCAGAGAACCAAAGAGGTAGGGTTCAGACTCAAAAGGCTGGATACTAAAGCTTTTGCCATCGTTTGTTAATTAATAGAGTCCCCCAAGAAAGGAATTAGAGACCATAAAACTTGATTTTAGGAGGAAACAGGTACTCAGTCCTTAAGGAAAGCCCCTGGAAAGAAGCTTAATTGGAAAACATATCTGCAAATATGACACATGAAACACTATTAGATGACTCAAAGAATTATTAGTTAATTTTGTGTGATGTATATTGCTAGTTTTGTGTGACAACACTGTGGGTTTATTTTTTATTTATGTATTTATTTTTTAGTTATAGTTGGATACAATCCCTTTGCTTTATTTATGTTTATTTATTTATTTATTTATATGTGGTGCTGAGGATCGAACCCAGTGCCCCGCACGTGCTAGGCGAGCGCTCCACCACTAAGTCACAAACCCAGCCTGGACACTATAGTTTTCATTTTTTATACTCCAGGAGGGCTGGGGTTGTGGCTCAGTGGCAGAGCACTTGCCTAGCATGTGTGAGGCACTGGGTTTGATCCTCAATACCACATAAAAATAAATACATAAAGGTATTGTGTCCAACTACAACTAAAATACATATATATATGTATATTTTATACATACATATATAAATACTCCAGGAACAAGAAGTTCATGGGCAAGGAAAGCTTTAAAATAAATTTGACAAATGTCAGTGGTATTTGGGGTTCACCCTACACTTCTATTTGTATGTTTGTTTGCTACTAAAAGAAAAAATTCATAAAAAGTTTAAAAATACCACCAAGTTTTGCTGGTTGTATCATTTAATGTACTCCTTCTTACCAAGAGAATATGGATGAGGAATACTCTTAAACTCTTGCTATTCAAAGCACAGCAGAATTGCATAACCTGGAAAATATGTTAGAAATGTAGAATCTTGCCAGGCATGGTGGCATATACCTATGATCTCAGTGGCTCAGGAGGCTGATACAGGAGGATCTCAAGTTCAAGGTCAACATCAGCAATTTAGTGAGGCCATAAACAATTTAGTGAGACTCTGTCTCAAATTGAAAAATAAATCTCAAACTGAAAGATAAAAAGAGCTGGGGATGTGGCTCAGTGGGAAAGCATACGAGTGGCATGTGGGAGACCCTGGGTTCAATCCCTAGTAACACACACACAATGCAGAATCTTAGCCCCACAACCAGCCCTAGTGAATCAGGCTCAGCATTTTACCGAGATCTCCAGGTGGTTGGTGCACACACTTGTTTAAAAAAGTGTGCAGGCTAGTGAGGCTGTGTGGCACTTTTTTTTTGGGGGGGGGGGGGAGGGCTAGGGTTTGAACCCAAGGTCTTGTGCTTGCAAGGCAAGCATTTTACCAATTTAACCATATCCCCAGCCCTTGTGGAGCTTCTTTTTAAAATGAGAATTTCCTTTGAGCTTAGCCTGTTTTCCTCCACAGTTTGTTAGGTATGCTGAATGTGGTTCCTTATATGATTTTGTCTACAGTTGGCCACTTATGAGGAGTTACAGCTAAACCTGATCCAGGCAAAACTCAAAATAAAGGATTACACCCAATCTTTCTGCTTTCTGACGTTTTCTTCTCATAAAAATATTTGATTCAACGTATGAGAATATTGCAGACAGTTTTATTTATTTTAAACCCGCATGATGAAAACAGCTGAAAATAACTGGGTAAAGTATAAAAGTTTCTTCAAAGCATCAAAGGGGCTATGATGCTACAGAATCCCCAAGTCAAAACCCCAGGAGCTCCCCCTTCTCTCTCAGACACACAGAGAGAGAAGGTCCTTGGTTGGCATGAGCAGAGATCAGTGATATAAAAGGAAACTGAACAATTAGGAATGTACTGAAGATAATGGGAGCCAGGCTGTTCCCTGGCAAAGAATAGATTTTCTACTCCCAGGAAGGCCCAGCATGGCCTAGGTGTGCCCAGCAGCAATGATACCCTGTGGCAATGGGCACACCTAGTCCATAGTTTGATTTCTTAATATTATTCTACACTAAAAGGTAGCAGTCTCCAAGAAGAAGTGGCTGACTCCAGGGCTAGGGCAGGGAAAGTACAAAACAAGCTTTGGGCAACTTGATGTTCCAGAACGAACTGCTCAAGAAAGAAACTGTTCAGGGATTGATGGAGACACGTACAAAGGATACAGAAGCAAGACTGAAGTGCACCCACTGGCTTTGTCTGGGACAATTTGAGCATCAAAATAAATAATGATATTGCAGGGAAATGACATCAGCATGATGGCGAAGTAGAGGGGCTTTGTAGAGGGTGCTTGCCCCTCTACAAAAAGGGACTAGAGCAAAGAATAAACAACTCTATTCCAACTGGACTGGCTGAGGAAGTCCCTTGGGAAGAAGCAGGGATGTGGCAAGATCCCTGTGAAGGCAGGGAATGTCCTTCTCCATCCCTTCATGTTCAGTCTATTTTTGTCTTAACCAAGGAGATGTTTCTTATTGGCCACATACAGAAAGAAAGGTTGAGAAAGAAAGAAAAAGGAAAAGGAAAATTACAGACCAGGTCCCTGAAATACATAGATGCAAAAATTCTCAATAAAATACTAGGATATCAAATCCAACATTGCAACAGAAAGATCATACACCATAATCAAGTGGGATTTATCCCATGGACACAAAGATAGTTCAATGTACATAAATCAATAAATGTGATATATCAACAGGACAAAACCCATATGATTATCTCAATAGATGCAGAAAAAACATTCTTTAAAAGTTAATGTTTCAGGGCTGGAGTTATAGCTCACTGGTAGAGCGCTTGCCTAGCATGTGTGAGGCACTGGGTTCAATCCTCAGCACCACATAAAAATAAATAATAAAGGTATAAAAAATAAAGCATTAAAAAAAAAGTCAATGTCCCTTCATGATAAAAACTCTAAATAAATTAGGTATAGAAGGACCTTAGCTCAACACAATTAAGGAATATATGGCAAACCCAAGCTAACATTATACTGAATGGGGGAAAACTTGAAAGCATTTCCTCTAAGATCAGGAACAAGACAAGGATGTCCACCACCACTGCTTTTATTCAATATAGTTCTGGGAATCTGGTCAAAGCAATCAGTGAAAAAAATAAATAAATAAATAAAGACGTCCAAATTTGAAAGGAGGAAGTCCCTGTTTGTATATGACATGATTGTAAATAAAGAAAAGACTGTTAGAACTAGTAGATGAATTTAGGAATTTGCAGGATAGATCAACGTACAAAAATCAGTAGCATTTTGCCAGGCATGGTGGTGCACACCTACAATCCCAACTGCTTGATCAGCTGAGGCAGGAGGATCACCAGTTCAAGGATAGCCTGGGCAACATAGTGAGGTTCTGTTTCAAAATTAAATTAACAAAACCCAGTAGCATCTCTATGTACCAATAACAAACTAGTTGAAAAAGAAATCAAGAAAGCAATCCCATTTACAATAGTTACTACAAAAAAGAAAAAATATCCAGGAATAAATTTAACCAAAGAGGTGATAGAATTCTATAATGAAAACTATACTGATGAAAGAAATTGAAGAGGACACACACACACGCAAGAAAGACATCTCATGTTCTTGGATTAGAAGAATAAATATTTTTTTAAATGTCTATATTGCCCAAAGCAATCTGCAGATTCAATGCAAACCCAATCAAAATACCAGTGACAGCCTTGTGTGGTGGTGCACACCTGTAATCCCAGTAACTTAGAAGGCTGAGGCAAGAAGATTGCAAGTTCTAAGCCAGCCTGGGAAAATTAGAGAGACTTTGTCTCAAAAGTGAAAAATCAGGGGCTGGAGTTGTGGCTCAGTGGTAGAGCACTTGCCTAGAATATGTGAGGCACTGGGTTCGATTCTCAGAACCACATATAAAGAAATAAAGATCCATTGACAACTAAACATAAATAAATAATCAAAAAATTAAAAAAAATCAAAAAAGGGAAGTAGCTCAGTAGTAAAGCACCCCTGGGTTCAATCCCCAGTACCACAAGAAACAAAAGAGAGCAGGGAAAGAAAGAAGAGAGAAATAAGCCAGGCACAGATAGCTGAACACATATTCTCATGGAAGCTAGAAAAAGTTGATCTCATACAAGCAGCAAACAGAATGGTAGTTACCAGAGGCTGGGAAGGCTGATGGGAGAGAGTATGTTCAACAGGTAAGGGGTGAAGATGAACGGGAAGAATTACTTCAAATGTTCTCTGGCATAGCAGGACAGATAACATCAATTGACAACAGTTAATATATATTTCAAAATAGCCAGTAGAGAGGACTTGGTTCCCAACACAAAGAAATGATAAATGTTTGAGGGATGAATGTACCAATCACCCTGATTGGATCATTGCACATTGTATACGTGTATTGAAATATCATTCTAGGGCTAGGGATGTGGCTCAAGCAGTAATGCGCTTGCCTGGCATGCGCGGTTCGATCCTCAGCACCACATAAAAATAAAATAATGATGTTATGTCCACCGAGAACTGAAAAATAAAAAAAAAATAAAAAAAAGAAATAACATTCTATACTCCTTGAACATGTACAATTTTGGGGGGTCAATTAAAAACAGTAATATTTTTTTAAAAGAGTCAAAAGAAAAAATAATGAGAATGAATAATGAATTTTAACTCACTGAATAAGAACCCATTAGATATGAATGGTTAAATAAATGGGAGAGAAGAAAAGACTCTACCTTACAGTAAAATACCAATTAATATGAATAATTTATTAACTATTAAGTATAAGGCAATAACTTCACAGGGGTGAAATACAGAAGACCTAGCTTAATCAAGGGATACGCACTAATACTGCCAGTCATGAGACAAATAAAAATGTGTGCTCCTTGATATAATGCACCGAGGAGAATAGAACACAGCATCGCTCACACAGTATTGTTTCTAAAGGTACATAAGTAACTCAAATAAATATGAGATAGAAAAACCCAAATTGAGTATTACTTCATGAAATAACTGTTCATAGCTTTCAAAATTGTCAGATATAAAAGACAAGGAAAGACTGAGGAGTTGTTTCACCTGAAGAGATTGAAGGGATGTCATGACAAAATGCAGCGGGTGATCCTGGATTGGATTCTAGACCTATAAATGTCATTTGGATAACCAGTGACATTTGAATGAGATCTGTGGTTTAGAAGATAATATGACATCAAAGTTAACTTCCTGAGCTTCATAGTTTTACTGTGGTCCTAGAGGACGTTGCTTTTGTTTTCTAGGAAGTAAATTCATTGTTCCTCAACTTTTGAACATATCATTGGCTGAAAGTGCATTCACTACATGTAGTCTACCAAACATCCCAGCTCGGCAATACAGAGCCCAGGAGAATATTGATGGTTTACTCTTGTGACCGTGGGCTGACTGGGAGCTGCTGCTGCCCAGCATCACCAGAGAGTATCACACTTTGTATCACTAGCCCTGGAAAAGATCAAAATTCAAAGTGCTGTTTCTACTGAATGCATATTACGTCTGCAACATCATAAAGTCAAAAAAGTGTAAGTGTAACCATCACTAAGTTGGGCCATGTATACTAAGAAGATAATGAGACATCAGAAATAATATGCATAGATACATATGAAGAGAATTATAAGAAATATTTATAGCATAATATTAATTAGGTAATCTAAGTGAAGGGTATTCATGAATTCTTTATTATTCTTGAAACTTTTCTCTAAGTTTAAAATTCTTTCAACATTAAAAGTTAAAAAAAAAACAAACGCATGCCTATAATCCCAACTGCTTGGGAGGCTGAGGCAGGAGGATCACGAGTTCAAAGACAGCCTCAGCAACTTAACTCAGCGAGACCCTGTCTGTAAATAAAATACAAAATAGGGCTGGGGATGTGGCTCAGTGGTTAAGCACCCCTGGGTTCAATCCCCAGTATCAAAGTCTTGGGAAAGCTAGAATACTGAGAAGTGCTCTTCTCGGAGAACTTTGCAAGTCTAAGCCAATTTAGATACTTCTTAGATGGGAATGGGGGGAAGCCCTGGGATCACTTACAGTGAGGGATCTATTAATCCTTCCTGCATTAAAATGAAAACCCAACTGTAATACCCTCACCGTAAGAATCACAGAATTTCCCTAGCCTCAAGGCAGAGGTAGGAAAAATACCAGAGAAATAGCCAGAAGCCAACTCTCTTGTGGAATTGAAGCCCAAATTCATATCACCTGAGGGGTCTCCCTGAAAATTTGTTCAGGGACTGTGATGTCCACAGTTATTCAACACCCAGGGAATTCCTATCTGGAATAAGATATCTTTACCCTAAGTCCCAAAGAACCCTACAAATAATTTTTCAAGCTCAATTTATGACATTCAAAAGTAATCAAGCCCAAAAGGAAACAACAGAAACAGATCCATAAAGATCTAGATACTAGAATTATCGAATACAAATTATAAAGCAATATTCTTACACTGGTGTGGTGGTGCATACCTGTAATCCCAGCTAGTTGGGAGGCTGAGGAGGGAGGATCACAGTTCAAGGCCAGCCTTGGCAACTTAGACCCTGTCTCAAAATAAAATTTAAAAAGAGATAGAGGTGTTGCTCAGTGGTAGAGGGCTTGCCTAGCATTGGTGAGCACCTGGGTTCAATCCCTACTTTTGCAAACAAACAAACAAAAACCCAATATTCTTACTATGTTTAAAAAAATAAAAGACATTTTTAAAAGCATTTGAATGGGATGGAAAAATCGTTAAAACGGATTCAGCATATTTGTAAACAAACTAAATAGAAACAAGAACAAAATAAGAAACTCAATGGAATGCATGGATAATTCAACAGGGGAAGAATCATCTTTTCAACAAATAGTGCCAGGGTCACTGAAGAGTCATGTGCAAAATAATCAAGTTTGACCCCCTACCTCAAATCACATACAAAAATTAACTCAAGAGTGAATCATTAGACTCAAACGTGAAATCATAAACTATAGAACTCTAAGGAAAAAATATAGGAGTATATATATATTTTTTAACCTCAAGTCTGGCAATGGTTTCTCAAATAAAATGCCAAGAGTATAAAGGACAGAAGAAAAATACACAAATGGAACTACACTGAAATTAAACGCTTTGTGTTGCAAATCATACCATCAAAAAGCAAAGGACTGCCTGATGTAGTAACACACATCTGTAATCCCAGCCACTTGGGAGGCTGAGGTAGGATGATTGAAACTAATTTGCCAGCTTCAGCACATTAGTGAGGTCCTTAAGCAATTTAGGAAGACCTGTCTCAAAACTAAAAAGGACTGGGGATATTAAGCACCCCGGGTTCAATATCAGTACCAAAAAAAAAAAGCAAAATAACAACCCACAGACTGAGAAAAATTTTTCTGTATCATATATCTGATAAGAAACTTGAATCCAGAAATATATAAAAAAGTCCTACAACTCAATAATTAAAAGACAATTTTAAAGTGGACAAAGGATTTCAGTAGACATTTTTTAAAGGAAATGTACATTTTTAAAGGAAATGATCCTCTTACCTCCACCTTCCAAGTAGCTGGGGCTACAGGTACATGCCACTGTGCCTAGTTGCTGATTTTATCAGTTCTAACCATTGTGTGTGTGAAAATTTTAGGGAATTTTCTACATATAACATCATATTAACTGTCAACAGAGATCATTTACTTTTTTCCCCAATTTTGGGTGTGTATATTAGTGGTGATTGAACCCAGGCCTCATACATACTAGTAAATGATCAACCACTGAGCTCCATCCTAGCCCTTTCTATTTTTGAGAAAGGGTTCCACTGAGTTGCCAAGGCTGGCCTCAAACTTACAATCCTTCTTTTTAACCTCTGGAGTAGCTGGGATTACAGGCACATACCACCACGCACACTTCTTCAACTTAGATGACTTCTATTCCTTTTCTTGCCATAAAATAAGTACTTGCTTTGGCTAATACATTGAAGTGGTGAAAGTCATCGTGCACAGTGGCATGTACCTGTAATCCCACCTAAACAGAGGCTGAGGCAGGAGGATCACAAGTTGGAGGCTGGCTTAGGCCAGTGAGCCAGTTTTTTTTTTTTTTTTTTTCAAATATTTATTCTTAAGTTTTAGTGGACACAATATCTTTATTTTACATTTACGTGGTGCTGAGGATCGAACCCAGTGCCTCGTGCATACTAGGCAAGCACTCCACCTCTGAGCCACAACCCCAGCCCCAGTGAGCCAGTCTTAAACTTCAGGTTTTGACCCCTAGTACCACAATGAAAAAAAAAAAAAAAAGAAAGAGGACATCCCAGTCCGTTATTTTAGTCTTTTGCCAGTGAGAATGAATATTCACTGTGGGATTCCATATATGACTTTCAGTATGTTGCATAGTTTTCTTTATTCCTTGTTTGTTAGTTTAAGTCATGAAGCAGATTGGATAGTGCCAAATGCTTTTTCTACATTAAGATAACCATGTGAATTTTGTCCCTCGTTTTATTATTGTGGTGCTTTACATGGATTGACTTTCATAGGTTGAACCATCCTTGCATTTTAGGAATTCCGCTTATTTGTGAATTATAATCCTTTTAGTACATAATGAATCAGGTTTGCGTGTTTCAATTTGTTGAGGATTTATTGCATGTTTTTCAAGTATATTGACCCATATTTTTTTTTCTTGTGGAGTTCTTGTCTGGCTTTTCTACTAGAGTAATAATGCTCTCCTCATGGAGCATAACTTCCCATTTATTTGGGAGGGATATTGGGGATTGAACTCAGGGGCACTGGACCACTGATTCACATCCCCAGACCTATTTTGTATTTTATTAAAGACAGGTTCTCACTGAATTGCTTAGCATCTTGCTTTTGCTGAGGCTGGCTTTGAACTTGCAATCCTCCTGCCTCAGCCTCCTGAGCTGCTGGGATTATGGGCAGGTGCCACTGTGCCCAGCAAACTTCACATTTGTGGCTGTACATTGTGTAGAGTTACACTGGTTGTGTATTCATATATGAACGTAATTATGTCTGATTCATTCTACTGTCTTTCTCCTTCCCATCCCTCCTCCCTTTCCCCACAGTATGCCACATCCAATCCAGCAAATCTCCTTTTCTCCCTGCCCCTGACCCCTATTATGAGTCAATATTCCCCTATCAGAGAACATTCGCCTTTGATTTTCGGGATTAGCTTATTTTGCTTAGCATGATAGTCTCCAGTTCCACCCATTTACTTGCAAATGCCATCATTCCACTCTTCTTTATGGCTGAGTAATACTCCATTGTGTATATGTACATTTTCTTTATCCATTTATCTGTTGAGGGGTACCTAGGTTGGTTCCATAGCTTAAGTATTGTGAATTGAGCTGCTATAAAGATTGATGTGGCCACACTATAGTATGCTGATTTTAAAAATCTTTTGGGTATATGCTGAGGAGTGGGATAAGTGGGTCAAATGATGGTTCCATCCCAAGTTTTCTGAGGAATTTCCATACTGATTTCCAGAGTGATTGCATCAATTTGCAGTACCTCCAGCAATGAGTGTACCTTTCATCCCACATCCTCACCAACATTCATTGTTACTTATGTTGAACATTTTTTCATGCATTCGTTCACCAATTGTATTTCTTCTATGAAGTAACTGTTTAGTTCTTTTGCCCATTTATTGATTGGGTTATTTGGTGTTAAGTTTTTTGAGTTCTTTATATATCCTGAAAATGCTCTGAGTGAGGTGCAGGTGGCAAAGATTTTCTCCCATTTTGTAGGGTCTTCTTATCATGTTCTTGATTGCTTCCTTTGCTGTGAAGACATTTTTATTTATTTAATTTTTTTGTGGTGCTGGTGTAGTATAATTTCAGAAACTTAATAGGAATCACATTAAATCTGCCTATCTAAGAACATGTGAAATCTTTCAATCTTCTAAGGTATTCTTCAGTTTCTTTCAATATAGAGTTCTATAAGTTTCATTTAGAGTGGTCAAGTGTCCCTGATTTCAATCCCTGGTACCAGCTCCCATCCCCCAGCAAAAAAAAAAAAAAAAAAAAATTTGCACAAATTTGTTATTTTCAAAGTTCTATTATGGGTATAAAACATTCAGTAAGAGAACTATTTAAGTTTTTGAAATAACGTATGATGATCTCTCCTGAATACTAATCTCATAAGCCATTGAGAAGCAAGTATTCTATTCACACTGGGAATGTCTCTTGTCAGTTGACTTACTACTGTTCAATTCCCGTTATTACTTTTATTGGATGCTTTCTTCTGTAATTATTGAACACTCCAACTATCACTATGTAAGTTTCTATTTCTCCCTTCAATCCTGTTAATTTATTTATATTAACTAGACTTGTTTTAGGTGCATGTTTGTAACTGTTCTTGCTATGCTGAACATCTTATTAATGTAATATTCTTCCTGTTCTTTATAAACTTTTTTTGGGGGGATGGGGGATTGAACCCAGGAGTGCTTAACCATTGACTCACAGATTTTCAGTGGTAGAGTGCTTGCCTAGCATGTGTGAAGCCCTGGGTTTGATCCTCAGTACCACATAAAGATACTGTGTCCAACTACAACTAAAAGAAAAAAAAAAATGTCTTACTCCTCCCGCCTTAGCCTCCCATGCTGCTGGGATTAGAGGCATGCACTACCTCACCTGGGCTAATACAGCATATTGGTTAATCTCTTTTTTCCATGCTTATATTTTCAAGATATTTTCTTCATTGTATCTAACTTGAATCTCTTATAGATGCTATCATTCTGTTACTTTAGAGAAACTCATCCATTTCCTTTAAAATATTTGTTGATTAGGAAGGAAGGACTTAATCTCTCTGCCATTTTGCTATTTCTTTTCTATATGCCTTGTGGATATTTTTTGCCCCTCCCTCTTTAGTTTTTTTTTTTTTTTGGGTAGTATAACACTTCTCATTTCCTTTTGTGTGTATTCTATAGGTATTTCCTTTGTGACTATATTTAACACCCTAAAGTCACAACACTTCAATATGAATTTATGCCATCCTAATTTCAGTAACAAAAAATTCAGCAAGGTTTTGGATCATCAAGATTCTGATGTTCCTACTCAGACATCTTCCCAGAAGCCTCTCATCTCCTTAACTTAATGAGGCATTCTGAGAGCCATCAAGGATCCTGAGAATGTGCAGTGGAAGCATCCTAGACTACTATGAGGAAATAATTAGTTCAGGTGAAGTCATGAGGGCGGGGTCTCAAGGGAAATACCACAGGGTGTTTTAAGAGACTTCTGCAGTATGTCTTCAAGTTCAATTTTTGTCTTGGGGTGGGCCTTTAACCCAACCTCCAGAACTATGAGAAATAAACTTGTGTTGCTTAAGTTCCTAGTCTACAGTATTTTGTGATAGCAGATCAATGTGGGGAAGCCACATTGAGTCACCACACCTTCCAGTCCTGATGCACCACAGGGATCTGAAAGATCACTGTAGTCTGGTGTGGTCCTATCATGACTCATGACTTGGCCCCCACCCCCATTAGCAAGGCCAGTCTTCTGAGTAGGCATACCCCCGGGGTTGAGCTACACTCTCTATTTTGTAATCCTACCCCTTTGCCCTGTTTGGGATAGAATGTTCCATGGAAACTCCCCTTCTCTTGCTCTGCTTTTGGGTGTAGACTTCCTAGATGTCAATCTGCAGAACACAGACATCAATCACGAAGCTAGTTTCAACATCCTCCCAAAACCTGACACCTTCCCCTCATTTAAAAGGCTTCTCCCCAATAGAAGGGTTCAGCATGTGTTCTTTTCAAGGACCCCTAAGATCAGAAGACCCAAAGAAAAGGTATCCCTGTCTCTTGTGTGATTATTTTGTGCAGCCCAGTTCACCTGGAGTGACCCTCAGTGTTTCAGTTGTGGAACTCAACAGCCCAAACTGGCCAAGACAGTCATAATACTTGTCTTCTCTTCCAGATCCAACTGTCACTTCCTTCATCCCACTACCAAACCTCTTCATGGACATTGAAGTTTCACTCATTTTGATGCTGTTGCAGATTGTGGGTAAGAGCAGCAGTGAACAAAATCCTCCACCCTTTTGTAGCTCACCATTTATCAAAGATAGACAGGTAGCAAGTAAATGTAGACTGGAGAAAAAAAGACCAAGTAAGCAAGGAACTACAAAAGCTGGCCATGGGAAGAAAACTGTCCTTTTAAACCAATGGTCAGGGAAGGACGTCTTAATCAAAGGAGGCCTGAAAGAACTGAGGGAGAAAGCCATTTAGATGTCGGGGGGAACCTCTTCATCCAGAGGGAAAGCAAGTGGGAGAATGCCCGGCATGTTCAAGGAAAAGCAAGCTGTGAACAGAACATGGAAGCGGCACAGGCGGTACACAATGTGAAGCCTCCTGCAGAATACTGGCTTCAGCTCAAAAATGAAACTGGTGTTTTGAGCAGTTTTAAGGTAGAAATAACAAGGCACTGCTTGGAAGGCTACCACGATCATCCAAGTTAGGATGTAAGGGGCCTGAACCCATGTGGGTTAAGTCCTATTCCTGTTGTTATGGTCAATGGATTTGCAGTGACTGTATATGGGAGGATAAAAGTGAGAATTCAAGATGAATGTTTGGCAAAGACCTATAAGAATAAACTGCTATAGCTGAGCTGCAGAATGCTATGGGAGTGACAGTCCTATTAATCCCTGTAGTCTGGGATTCACCTCCAGGGGCAGGCTCTGGCCAAAATCTTCCCCACTCTTAAACCCAGGTGACAGTGAACCTCACCTTAATGGTCAATGCAGACTGATCATTACTTTTTTCAGTAGGCTTTTGACTTTGAATAACAGAACCACTTCATCCTGACCAAGAACTACCCTTCACAACCCTTTTCCACAACCCTCAACATTGAAACCAACACTATTACCCTATTGGCTTTTGAAAATGGGATCCAGCCCTCTTAGTTGGGGATGAGGAAACAGATGCTGGGAAGGTTACTATGCATCTACTGTATATTTTTTAATTTCAATACCTTTGCTCTTTCCTTCCTCGGTTCCCTTCACCTGACAGGGCACTGGTTAAACTCAACCCTCTAACAAGCAAGCCTACCTTTTTTTTTTTTTTAAAGTATCTTTTTTTAAATAGACCCTTTTAAAAATTTAATTTTGGTGCTGAGAATTGAACTCAATCCTCACACATGCTAGGCAAGCACTCTATCACTGAGCCACAACCCAGCCCTGCCTACTGTATATTTCAAGTGGGCTTTTTTTTTTTGCCTATTCTAGACAACTGTGTAATGTTATTCTTTTAACTTCCAAAGATTAAAAAAAAAAAAAAATCCAAGGGCATGAAAACCTTGATTGGCCTCCTTTAACTATCTTTTTCATAAGTCTTGCTCCCTCCCAGAAATCATGACATATTAATTTATCCCTAAGTATATTTCTTTGGCACTACCATTAAAGGATGTGTTTATGCATTTTCTAGCCATTGCTATACAGAAATGCTAATTATGCAATTATTAATTCTAACTTGACTGCAATTTTTCAGGGTGTTCTACGTGACCAGCACCCATCTATGCACGTTGGCAGTGCTTTCTTTCCAATCCTTATACATTGCTATTTAACCAATATTGACCTTCCAACTTCTACAATATATATCCAAATACATGCAACTATAAATATCCTACATACCACCAACAGCATTTAAGCATTTTCCATTGCACTCTCTACCAACAGGTTATTTCCATAAACCCCACCAAGGTAAAGGTATGAGCTAATGCTAACAAATTTCTTGAGTATGAATACTTACAACTAAAGTGAGGTGAGCTCTTCCATCAAGTTTTTACAAGGTTCTATCACCAAGAGCTGGTCTCAATTTAGATGACTTTCAAAGAGTTGACTAATAACCAACCTTTCAATTTTTCACTTTACACAGTCTACTAAATACCAATTCAATTTCTTGTATGAGCACATTCTGGAGAAGGGCATCACCACCTCCACTTACCACACTGCAGGACCCCTCAAATGTGCCACGACGGTTTACTCAACAAATGCAATGTCTCTCTTGAACTGATCTGGAATGGGTTTCTGAACAGCAGTCATTTTCAGCCAAGAATCTAATTATTCTATCAAGTGGCCAAAGAACACATAACTAAAAATCACTAAGGAATAGCCAGACCAGGACATTCTATAAGGAGTCAACAAAATGAGCTTTTTATCATCTCCATGTTCTTAAACAGCTTAACCACACATATAACATTGTTGTCATCTCTACCAAATCAGAGGCCAAGATAACAATTAGCATACTAGATTCCAAGGCAAACACCTCCATTTGGTTGACAGGCTGAAATCATTGCACCACAGCGAAGGAACTAAGTGGTGCAAATTTTGAAACCAGTTGATCCATGCTAGAGCACATCCTTTTCCTAGGGTTATCACTGCACCACAGGAACACACATAGAACTACAGTCCTACTCCAGACAGGCGAGCTAATCCTTAATCAGAGTAACCTATTTTTAAACTTTTACTAGGAACCCACAAAAGTGTTACATATCTTTTATATTTTGTTTTTAACGGGGAATTTAACCAAGGGGTGCTTAACCACCGAGCCATATCCACCCTTTTTTGAGACAAGAGCTTGCTAATTTGCTGACAGGTTCTGAACTTGCCACCTCTCCTGCCTCAGCCTTGTTAGCTGCTGGGATTACAGGCTTGCACTATTATATGCCAGGCAGGATTTAAGGCAATTTGCCCTGAGGGAATTACCTATATCATCTATTTGCAGACTAGTTTATGTTAATGGCCCATGAACAGTAAAAGACTTAACTCAAACTAGACAGAGGTATACACAAAGACAATTATTTAAGACCTTTATTAATAGGTGCTTGCAGTTTGTTGACTTTTTTTGAAAAAATCAAGTTGTAAACTTTTATTACAAATTAAAAATGAAGTTCTTAAAAATCTCAACTTGACCAGATATGAAACAATTTAAAAACCTTTAAAGGTGTATTGAGAAAAACCAGGCTTTTTTAAAAAACACGTTTGTCATTACCAAAAAGAGACGTCTTTAGGTAAAAATAATAAAAACCCCATGCTGCATAGATAATGCAGATAGTTCTAGTTATCTGGTCAACGGGCAAAAAGCAAGCACTTAAGGTCTTCAGCTCCAATCTTTTGTTCATTTCTTATTGCTGGAATTTCATATTCATTTCTTCTTGTTGGATGTCTAAACTGCAAAGAAAAAAGGTTTATCATGTACAATTCACTGCAACAACACATCAAATTTTCTATATCATATAAGCACAATGTAAGGGAGACAAATAAATCTCACTGTTTTACCTAAGACAGTGATATATACTCGAAGCAGACATTATACTGTGTGATTTAAGGGTTACTTGTGGATTCTGGATGATTTTTGGCCACCCAGAAAACAGGGAAAACTGTAAAAGTATCAAAGGCAGAAAAATGTCAATTCCAGAGCCAAAGAGAATTACAGGTCTCTAGATATAAAGTAAAAAAACTAAATGCAAAGGAATCCCTTAATTTTGTAATTTAAAGGAAAAAAAGACATTAATTTATAGTAACAAAAACATAATTGTCAGAGAATTATCTATCTCACAGGCATTTTAAATAAAGCATGACTAACGTAACAAGGAATAAATTCCTGCTTTTAGAAACAAGAAAGATCTCCCATCTTCCCCAACAAAAATAAACCAATTAAACAACTATAAATGATTTAAAATGATGCCAATGTTGCCAACTTTCTCCAAATACTGTTATTTGCCACTATTATCTAGGTTATTAATTCTAGTAGCTATCCCACTTCTTTTTAAAAAATGAAGCACAAATAACACAATGTAATTAACATACTTCTCAGAGTAAGGTTAGCAAGACTTTCCTCAGTTTACTGGTGAAATCACAGCATTCTGAAAAGTTGACAAAAGGCTCTAATATTCAAAATACACAATGCGAAGACAGGTCTCCCGGTGTCAGAATTGAGAATTGGATGAGGGACCAAATAGGGCTGATTCTCAACACCCTAAAATGGAATATTTAAGTAATTTGAAGATTAGAGTGAATGACACTACATAAAATGGCTTATCTTACCTGATAAACTGGTTTTTTTCCCCCTTGTATTAATAAAGATGACAGATACTACTCATGACTGTCACACCAAGGCCAGTGGGCCCTGTGGGCCTACTTACCCGGATGATGGTAGAGATGGTAAGCCGGCATTTACTCAGCCCCGCCCTGCTCAGCCTCGGGAGCGGACGAATTCTCAGCTGGTGGATCGGCTGCTTTTGTCTCTTTGCCATCTTGTGGTTTAGGGTTTTCTGGGCGTCTGCGTCGGTAATTGAAGTTGCGGCGGTACCGACGTTGAGGTGGCTGCTGACCTTGGGTCTCATCTCCTTGATTTTCCTTATCCTCTTCATTGCCATCCTCTCTAGGCTGTCTTTGGCGAGGAGGGCCCCTAGAATGAACATTTTGGAAATTCTGAAGTGACAAAACCTCCTTCTTTCAACCCATCCAACAGTGATTTACTTTGTTCAATCATAATTATCTGGACATTCTCTTGTTCAAAGTGATCTACAGGCCATTTTGCAAAAAAATAAAAATAATAATAATAAAAAATATACAAACTTGGTTCATATTTCACAAACTGAGCATGATGATTTTGTACAAAAGAACAGTGGTGTATAAACAACAAATGAGTATTAAAACTGGCTTTACAACATTATAATCTATTTCAAAATAACAAGAAGTCCAAAGGGTCCCAAGATGTAGAAATGATAAGTGTTTGGTAATTACACACTATACACATATTAAAAACACTGCACAATATACTCCTACGATATGTACAAATGTGGTAACTAAAATATGATTTTAATAGACAAGCAAACTTTTGCCTGGCCTAATCTATTACAAAATTAAGCATGAACTAGCTAGTAGTGGTACAACACCATCGCCATTTAAACAGACTTTAAAAAGAACTTTAAACAACTTTACCCTTGCCAAAGGGTAGAAAATAAGACCAAAGATGCCCCCCCTTCATACAAATGAGTCCACAGCAATCATTAGTGAATTTATTAGTCTAAAGTTACCGAAGTCTGTACCCTAGAGACTATCCACAAAAACTTATTGTGACTTATTAATATCCACAATAAAATGTGGGAACAATTCAAATGTCCATCAACACGTGAACACCCATTCAAAGCAATGTGATAGACATAAAAATGGATTAGGCACTAACACATTAAAAACCCCGAGAACACATGCTAAGTAAAAGCAGCCAGAAACCAAGTCACACACTGTACGATTCCATTTATATGGAATAGGTACAATAAGTAAATCTATAAACTGAAAGTAGATTTAACAAAGTTCAAATAATACAACTCCAGCAATATATTATCTTCAAAGGCCTAAAATTAAAGAATGAGACTCCATCACCCAGGAGAAAGATATTTGTTTTTTTCTTTTTCTGCTGGTGATTAAACAACAGAAAAACAATGAAATATTATTGAACTTTCCCTACATACACTCATAGCACTCCAGAAAGCCCCAGGACCATATCAAAATCATGGCTTTAATTCACATTTACCTTCTAGATTCAATTTTTTTTTAACTTCCACATCCTCTAAAATCCCCACCTACTCATCCCAACCCTTTCCTCTCCCCTAATACCCACTTTTTACACACCTTTTGTATGGGAATTAAACCCAGAGTTGTTTTACCACTGTGCTACATCCCCCAGGGCAGGCTGGCCTTAAACTTAGTAGTCCTCCTGCCTCAGACTCACCCTAAATCATCAAAGCACCATGATGGTTTTTACATAATTCTTCCAACTTCTTCCTGAAATTTGCAGGCTTTCAATCTTATAATAGCCTCTGTTTTACCTCCTCTGTCTATTATAGTTCCAAGTTTCTAATTACCTTTTATATTGATGACCTCGTTATCTACCTGAGTTCTCAATTTCAAACATGTGACTCCCTAGTTACCCTATTTCCTATTTTTCTAGTTTATTCCTTGTTTTCCCATTCTTAATTTTCACTAGAATCTGTAATCACTACTCCTGGTCTTTTCTCCTTCTATTTTCACAATGTTGTCCCTGACCACCTTTCTTCTCCTTTAGACTCAACTTTTAGCAATTATCTTCTATTGTACTTTTTATCCTATAAATCCTCTTATTTCTCATAAATGAGCCCTTCTGACTTCATGTTCTCCTTCCTAACCTATTTGTCTCCTTTCCAACAAAACTTCTTCCTAGGGTCCCCATCTTATTCAATTTGCTCTTGAACCCACACCAACCAGGATTTCATGCCAAAAATTCATGCATTCAGACGCATTTCATTTACCATTCATTTGAACAAAACAACACCCAACCCAAGCCTAACTCCTGACTAGGTTAGAAAGCCCTACCCACATTCATTGATAATTTCATTGCACACTTTAGAGCAAAATGTGTTATGTGGTAATTATCTGGCACTGTCAAATATTTTACATAATGAACACGAGGCTATTGAATCTGAAATAAACGGAAAAGACTTTTGTACTGAAGATTTTTTTAAACCTTTTCTAGAATTTAACAAATTCAGTAAAACTGATGTACTCTACACTAACAGCCAAATCAAAGATTCTGCTGTTGGAACTTGTGAATAATAATGTACAGAGTGCCAGGGGAGCCCCGTTCAGACTTTAACCACCAGACAGAAGAACTCATCTATCTTCAAAACCTACCAGGTGGCTAACACAATTGCCTGTTTTAGCAGTGAATTAGAAAATCCTTGTGAACCAGCTAGCATCTCAGTTTACTTAAATTAGAAACTCAGGAAAGGACATGCATCAATGCAAATAATAGTACAAAGACATTTGGCTGTTAATGTAAGATTCAATGTGCACCAAAAACCTCTCTGATGTGTGTATTGTGTAATTTCAACTAGGTCCCCTGATTTCTAAAGCTTTAATACTTAAAAAAAAAAAATGTCACAGTATTCTATCCTACTATGATAATGGGAACACTGCTTTTCCACTGTCTTACTGTTCATTTCCCAAGTATGCCATGGTTCAAGTCAGATATTCCTAATGCTTACCTTTCCTTCCTCCTTAGTAGGGAGATTTAAAAGACATGTGGTTTAAACTACTGTCTTACCTGTTTAAGAACAGAAAATTTGAAATTCCACACCCTCATTTTAAAAAATATGTACAAAGTAGACCTCATCTATACAAGCTGTTTTTAACCAGTGCCAGCAAAGAACACATTCTCAAAGACAATTGACTTCAGGTTCACCTCTTAGGCATCTGACGAAAGAAAATGTAAGTGTTAACAGGTAAATGACTCAAACAGACTGCAGGAGAAGCATGATGCCACTGCTGAGTCATTACATACAGTTGAAGAATTGAAGATAAACAGGTTAATATGGGCTGTACCTGCGGAATCGTGGTCTATAACCCCGATACATATTCTGTCTCACTGGTCTACCTTGTTCTCCTGCACCCTGGTTGTCAGCACCCTGAAAAAGACATCAGCAATCAAACTTCCTGGATCAGTAACACTAAAAACCCAACCAGACAAATCCTATCTCCTATGATAGTAAGAGTTAATTTAAAGGGGGGGGGGGTCATCTAGTTAAATATCATATTATTAATTCCTTTGGTTATTCAGGATGGAAAAGTGCTTTTCATATGACCAACAATTCCAATGTAGTGGAAGAACTCCAGGAAATGGTCATGTCAAAAGGTATTACTTGCTGTTGATCCTTTTTCTTTTTGGTGAAACTTACCTCCATCACTTCTCCCTGCACAGGAGGGTTGGAATACTGTGGTCGACGCCCATAGGGTCTCCGCATGTAGTAAGGTGGGAACCTTCGCCTGCGGTAGGGCCGGCGTTGTTGGGCCTGGCCTTCGGGAGCACTCTCCGATCCCTCATTCTTTTCCCCACTCTCACTGTTCTGATAATTCTGCTGGTAATTGCGTGGAGGACCCCTACGACGTGGATAGCGTCTATAATGGTTACGGTCTGCTGCATATTTACTGCCTTGAACTGGAACTCCACCAGGGCCTGTAACATTTGCTGCCTCCGCACCCTACAAAAGCCATTATATATTGATAGTGACAAAGGAACTCAGAATACTTTATTTAACAAACCTCACACAAACCCAGGAAAACAAGAAAACAAGGGGTGGGGATGTCTGTGTGGGCAGGGGTGCATAGAAATGACTAAATATCAGCTCCTCACTCTTCGAAGAGACTGCCCTCTAACTGCAGCCAACACATTAGGCTAGATGCACCTGTGTTCATGTGGTCACCTGAACACATCCATCCACATTAGAGCCACCATCCTAATGGATGAGATCTCCAAAATATTTCCATACTGAAGTCAAACCTTTACACAAAAAGCATCCTCACCTTTTCTCCTTCAACAACATCAAACTCCACAGTCTCTCCATCTCCTACACTGCGAAGGTACTTCCTGGGGTTATTCTTCTTTATGGCAGTCTAGTAATATCACATTCCAAAAATAGATTAACAGGGGAGAATAACGTGCTTTTTCATTTAAAATGTACCAGAGTCAATATTATTTTAGCTTGGATATACACTTATCTTATAATTTGCTTTACATAAGACCAAACTGTCAATAAGTTCAGGAAAGCAGGGACCAATGCTACCCCCACCTCAACCAAAATACTCCAATCATCCAAAGCCCCAGCATTTTAACCACTATTTACAAAACTAAGGTAATTTAACACTCAAGACAGAGACAACAATATTATGTGTATTTTTAAATGCTTTTTACAAAAAAAAAAGCATTATATATAGCTTGGAACAAAATGAGGCTATCCATCTATCCCCCAAAGACTGCACTTAATAGTAGAAGCTAGCCCCACACATGGCCAGTTTAGATGACAGGCGAGTTTAGTTTTTACATGCTTCAAAGTTGACCAAACCAACTTTGTCCCTGTGTTACCATATCAAACTCAATTACAAATGTCAACCAAAATCCCTTCCAACCTGAGATACTACCATGGAAATGCATTTCACATGTATTAACAATGCCACTCTTTATATTATCTGACTGCATGGGAATGTTGGTTATTACCTCCCAAGAATACAGTATATCTTACATTATAGCAGGCACTTAAAAATTAGTTGACTTGCCCAAGGTCGCACAGCTAGTAAGTGGCAGAGCGGGGACTTTTCTCAATCCAGGTCTTGGGACTCCAAATCCCATGTTCATTCCACATCACAGCAGTATCCATTACAGGATCACTCATGCATTTCCATTCCAGGGGAGGCAGGACAACCAACAAATCTGAGGCCAGTTAAGCTCCGTTGCCCAGAACTGCATCTCCTTGATACACCACTAAGACCTGAGCAGCCAAAGTCCCAAAAAAACAACTACATGTTGAAACCACTTACAAATAAAGAGGAAAGCATATTGGTGACACATTGTGGGTCAACACAACTGGGTAAGTTAAAGTCAAAATAATTGATCTCATCTGTCATCTAAACTGTCACATAGTTTTCATACCTTTCATATATAGCCAACTCTCAATTACCTGCAGTCATAGGGGATAGCAGAAGTATGGATAATTAAAATCCCCAAACTCTTTAGTGAACATCTTTATTCCCTTCCCCAACATTTTGGGGTTGCCAAACCAGCAAGACTGATAAACCTTGTTATACCATTCCTAAGTCTGCACATTCTTTTGAAAATGCAGAAGGAACAGGTCAAGAGTTGTCTTCATAAAACACATAATTTTATAAACAAACATTTGTTTTAAAACATTTTGTCTGAGTAGTCCTGAATTTACATTTAGAATTTAAATGTTTCCATACTTACATTTGACCCTTGGATTATTTGATAGGGTTTTGGATGTACTAGAAATTGATCTGGCTTTCCCCTTGACTGTCAAATGAATGCTGTATAAGACACTTCAGAGCTATAAAATCACCAACCTATGACAGCTCTTCCTAAGAAGCATGCTGCCATCCAAGCTCATATCTACCTGAATAAAGGTATGAGTATGGAAATGACTTTAGATCTTTAGATTTCTGGATTAGTATAAAAAAATAGTTAAGTTTCTTAAAATAATTTAATACAATCCGATATTTTAACAGTCTCAGTGAAAAAACTGCATAGCACAGAAGTACACATACACAAACGTGCTGTCCCTACCCATTTCATACCTGAGAGGATGAGTAAGTCCAATGAAGCCTATAACATACTTAAGTTTGAGATATTAGCATTCACTTGGCAGTGACTTACTATAACAATAATCGTAATTCCTCAATGTTTGAGCATTTTCAAAAACACGTTCTTTAAAAGATACTTGAGAAAATCCAGCAAGTAGCCCCTTTACTTTGTTAAATTTTCTCCTCCCTAACACTAGTAGCCAATGCACAATTATTTAATGAATTGTCATCTCTGCTGCACTAGCTTTCTTTTAACCTTAAGCTATTGGTGAAGTTTTCCCAAAGAAAGCCAACTCTCCAAAGTTAGAAGCAAACTAAAAAAATCCTACTTTATTAAAAACGTTTCAGGGTAGAAGGATGTAAGTTAGTTTGCTCATTTTCTACTACCCTCTTCGGACAACTGTATTCTGCAGCTCTGTCCTGTTATGATTTGTCCTTATCATAGAGATAGGCCGAACAGCATCTGAAAACGTCTTGCCAACGTTTCTGTGTATTTATAGCAACACTATTAATTTAAGTTTATATTCATGGAGGCTGCATTTGCTCATCCAAAATCAGGAATAAAAATTTAGTTCAATTAAGTTGAGTAGATTCGTTATTTTAAAATGCTACAGCTATTTACAAAATCCCAATCAGAAATACCTATTTCAATTAAGTGGACTTCAATACAATGTTTCAATGTACATACACATTTAATCATGCTATTACTCTTTAGGTAGGAAGGAACTAAACAAACTGGTGGTTGGACTTAACCTTTTGCAAGGAACAAGAGTTGAGAAGACATCCACCCTTTTCTTCTCCTAAGCCTTGAGTCAGAAGTGCAAGTATCTATATACACAAGCACTCACCTGGTGTACAAATACATCTTCCTTGGTGTCATTCCTATAAGACAAAACCAAGTTGAACAAATTAAAAAATGGAATATATTTCATAGTTGCCAGAGATTAAGAATATGCCTGATCACTAGTATACATTTTTTCCCACAAAGGCTTTCTGGCTGCCAAAGACTTATTAGGAAATTTAAAAAGCAGATGTTTAGGAATATGAGCAAAACAAGTCAGACTTCAGTGGGACCAACTGAGCCATAATTAAGGTAGAAATGACAAACATACTGTCACTCCTTACCCCATTCAAAATTACCGTTTCAGCACATCCCACCCTCACTTCTAGAACATGGTTACTGACAGTAATAGGAATTTTTTTTTTTTTCACTCCATCCTCATTTCCTGATAACCATTTTCAAACCCCAAATGAAAACAAATTCCCCTAAATCATATAACACAAGGAGTGATCACTATAGACTACAGGTGATAATGGCAGGTTAACTTTGGTTATCAATTTTAATCAATTTACCACTCTGGTTTGGGATGCTACTGGTAGGGGAAAGAATAAGAGTATATGAGATCTCTCTGTACACTTTCAGCTTAATTCTGCTGTGAATCTAAAACTTAAAGAAAAAAAAAAAAAAAAAAAACCTAAAGAAAGTACAACCGATATACACATCACTCAAATGCCGAACAATGTATATATAACTAAGTAGACAGATGAATGAGACTATATTTTTCAGTATCACACTCATCCTTTTTACTTCATGTTAGACACATTCTCCCTTTTCGGGGAAGAATCAGGGACTGAATCAATGGGTATTTATAAGGGCTACATCCACAGCCTTGTTTTTTAAAGTAGTTATGATTATAGGTGTGTTCCTCTGTGACTGGCTAAATGGATACCATTTTACAACAATCATTGGTCTATTCAATTCTGCTGAAAAAATATAGTTAAAATATTTATTTTAGGACTTAAATATGAGCAGAGCCCATCCAGTTAGTTATAGAAGCCCAGATAGGGATTGATGAAGTCCTGGATGAAGGGTTCATAAGAAGGTATTTTAAATATCCTTCTTAAAGCAAAAAATGGGGAAAACCATTAGGTACTAAATTGGAAAAAATTTTATCCCATGCTTATACAATTGTATCAAAATAAGCCCTAATATTATAACTATAATGCACCAGTAAAAGTTTATAAGGGGGAAGAGAAAAATGATGTCTTCTTTTAGTTTTGAGATTGGTTATCAAGGAGATGACATTAGAAATGAGAAGATCTGCCAGGTATGGTGGTACAAGCCTATAATCCCAGTGACTTGGGATCATCCTCCCAAGTTGGAGGTCAGCCTCAGACACTTAGTAAGATCCTGTCTCAAAAACAGAAAGGATTAGGGATGTGGCTCAGTGGTTAAGACCCCTGGATTCTATCCCAGGTAAAAAATAAGAAACAAGAACTGCTGGAAGTGAAACATTTCTATTTCTAGACTATTTCACCACAAGGAAATACATGTGCCCCACCTTCTTCATTGTCAGTAGGTCAGAACAAGAAAACGCTTATAGTATAGCTCTAGTATTTAATGACTAGAGGAACAAAGGTTACAATACTAGCTTACTATCAAAACTAGACTATTGGCTTCTTGGTGATCTATGGACCAATTTAGTCAAAGAACACACATAAAAATTTACTTCAGGGCTGGGGATATAGCTCAGTTGGTAGAGTGCTTGCCTGACATGCACAAAGCCCTGGTTCAATCCCCAGCACCACAAAAATAAATAACTTCAATTCAGACCTTAAAGTTATAGCATTATCACGACATAAGAATATTTTTATTTATGGAACCAGAATAATCTTAAAACTTAAAAATCCAAAATCAGGTAATGCTGCCAAAGCTATTCAAGTCAAGTAACTGAAGAAGCATATTAGGAATACCTAGAAAGGCTGGGCGCAGCGGCACATGCTTGTAATCCCAGCGACTCAGGAGGCTGAAGCAGGATGGCTGAGTTCAAAGCCAAACTCAGCAATCAATTTTCCAAGGCTCTAAGCAACTCAGCAAGACCTTGTTTCTAAATTAAAAAAATGGGGGGGCTGGGTATGTGGTTTGGTGTTTAAGCACCCCTGGGTCCTTTCCCCCAGTACCAAAATCAAACCAAACCCTAGGGAATTGATAGCTGGTCAAATGTAAATCTGACCATTGTTCCATAAGCACCACAGAAACAAATTAGAGCTATCTTAATTAGATCTTAACTCCAACATGACTATTCCAAATTCTAGGCCTTCAAGAGGAGATACTACAAAAAAGTGAGAGATGGAAAGGTGGGCAAGGTCTAGAACAGTGACTTAACAGGGCAACACTGCCCCTACAGGACACTGTCATAAATCAGGGAGCACACTACCAGCATTAATGGGTCTAGAGTGTTACATAGTAAAGATTCAGCATCCTACTGGACTTTCATTTATGTAAAATTATCATCTGAGCATTTTTGTACTTTCTAAATGTTTGAAATTCAGTTTAAAAAAAAAAAAAGAGGCAACTTCCACGGAGAACTTTTTGTTACTGATAATGATAGAACATCATGATCAAAGTTTATCTGGATTTTAGGAAAAAAAAAAAACTGACAGCTCAGAAAACAGTTTCAGCCAAGAGATAAAATACTATGGCTTGACACAGGTCCAGGTTATTGGACCTCTGCAAATTAAGATGGTTGTTGGGATAAGTTACATCTGGTTACTTACTTACTGTCCTGGGAAAATCCCTTTTATGGACATGACCTTCCAAGTAGGTTTTAAATGAATCCTTTATTGGTGTTTTTAGGTTCATGATGTTGACTAAATTTACCAATAAACTTGTTTATTCACAAATCAAAACAAAAACTATGGCTTGGACATACTAAATTGAGACTTTGTCCCAATAAAAAGGACTGGGGTCATACCTCAGTGAACATCTGGATGAAGAGCCCCAGGGTTCAATCCTAAATGGGGGTGGGTATGGTCAGAGGCATAATAATATGTAGGGACAGCCTGAACAAAAACACAGGGAGACCCTGCTTCAAAATAATAAATCCCCAAGGAAACACATGTGCCAAAATAGCTTTTTTAATAAGCATGTTTTACCCATTATTGATGTAATGGGGGAGGAGATGGAGACATTCCCAGTGCTTTTACCCTTGGTGGTGTATTCTGAGAACCAAGAACATACTTCCGTCTTTACCATACTTTATTGAGAATGGAGGTATATACAGACAAGACTTTTATGAGCGCCCTTCTCTTCAGTGGAACACCAACAAGTCACTGAAAACAGGCTGTGCCTCATTCTATCATTAGCACTGTAGAAGCACGTTACTCAAAAATCATTTTTTTTGTGGGGGTGGAGCAGAGGGATTACTGGAATTGCTGAGACTGGCCTTGAATTTGCAACCCTCTTGCCTCAGACAGATATCTAAGATTAGAGGCGAGCATCATTGCACCCAGCTCTCAATTACATCTTTTAAAATATATATTGGGTGCCTACCTACGATTTCTTATCTGTATTCTAGCAAGCTCTTTGGATTAAAATGCAATTATTGCCACTTCTGTACTATTCAATCTATCCAGACTGATAAGGATCTTAATCATGGTCAAATGCAACTCAAATAAGAAAAAAGAGGAAAAAACAAATTTAATCTCCTCAAAGAAACTTTGTGACGCAAAAGACAATCACAGCTCACCTAATGCTTCTGCTCTGTAAATTTCTGCCTTGATTTTCATGGCCCAAACCATCCAAATTCAAGCACTACACTGCACATGTACCATGTCTGATTGTCCTCCCATCCCTAAAACACAATCATCTTTACTCTAGCTGTATGTACATGAAAATAAGCTAACTTTTTGCCAACTCACTATTGCCTTAAATGAGACCTACCATGTGAATCGTTTCATAACTTAATGCTCCTATATGCTGTTACCTTGTTGCGCATTACCACACAAACTATTAAAATACCTAATTCCCGTATGTAAAATTATAATCCTGTGGTAATAAGAACAAATTCCAGGATTTAACATCTACATGTTTCACAACCTAAAGCATCCAGATACAAATTTTTAGTCCTGCAGATATTAATTCCTTAATATCACAGCCACAATTTACCTCTTTATTTGCTCCCTTTGAAAAAAAAAATCCCTGTCACCCAGCCAACACATCTGTTTCCCAGGCACAGTCCACCATTACCTTTTAGACTATAGTCTACAGATGCTTTCAAGGGCAGACTGGAGGGTAGGCAACTACTGCCCCAGTACTAGGAAACAGAAGTTAATACATTGGATGCCCATTCTAGATTTTTAAGTCAAATGATTTTACTTTGAAGGAAGACAGAAGAAACCACTGGAAGATTACAGTGTATTCCTGTTCCAAGTCACAAATCAGTGACCAGGTAAGCATGGCAATTTTTACCCAGCTCAAGATAACAGGTATAACCAACACAAATCAGTCCTGAAGTCTTCAACACACGTCATTCATTGTTGTTTGTACCATGAGTCCCAGTTCTGAAAAAAGCCACTCCCCCACATATCCCTTTCTTAGTAGCAACTAAGAAGTCTTTATGGCTTCCCTATTGTCTTAATAGCTTTCAATTATATTATGGACTATTTACAGGGCTCAGAGACAGACCTACCAAGATGGAGTTTTGGTGACGGCCTCTCCAAAGCTCTACAGACTTTTAGTGTGAACTATACATTGAGAATTTTAGTTGCCAGGGACAATAGAGCACACCTGTAATCCTAGCCACCTGGAGGCTGAGGCAGAAGGGCCAAGTTCAAGGCCAGACTCAGCATTTTAATGAGACCCCATCTCAAAATAAAAATAGAAAGGGTTGGGTATATGGCTCAGTGGTTAAGCACACTTGGGTTCAATCCCTGGTGGTGTGGGGATGATGACAAACTCCAGAAGACTCTACTTCCTTATTTTTTAAGGCAACCTCATAATACCCATCCTTTTCGGGGGGTGGGGGTGGGGGGGTATTAGGGATTGAACCCAGAGGTCCTCTACCTCTGACCTATATCCTCAAATCCTCAGGTTCCCACTTAAGTTGAACCTTAGAGTCCCACTAAGTTGCCCAGGCTGGCCTCCCAAGTCACTAGATTATAGTCACGAGCCACCATACCCAGTAGATAATACTGGTTCTTACCTCACAGGCCATATAAAAACAAAAGATCCAGAAGTGAAGTAAGCTTCAATGTTCTTTTAATTCTTTAACTGCCTCAATACTAGTAAGAAAATTCTTTGTAATGCTAACCTGCATGCTAAACTAGAACTTTTCATGAAATATAGTAAGAAGCAGAAAGTCTTCCAACATCTGAGCAACTAGCAGTAAGCACAAAGGAGCTGCACTGACATGCTAGAGATCATATAAATCTTTCAATGGCTACGAACAGCTAGCCATTCTAGAAATGACAATTTCTAGCCATTAGAAATTACCTGTAACTATGTGGATAACCATCAAATTAAAGATGACTAAGGTCTATTTTCAGAGACAGTATAATAGCAGTTGGTATACATAAATACCAGAGCAGGAAAACTGACTTCAAATCCTGCTTACTATGTTTATGGGGCAAGTTAATCAATCTCTTCAGAGCGGAATACCTAAACCTCAAAAGCTTTGGTGATTAAATGAATTAGTTCATTTTAAGCATTTATACTAGATAACCCTGGTGTAAATTGTTAGCTATGTCTATTATTACCATTATCTTCCGGTGAAGGAAGTCATTAGTATACAAGTGGAATTCCCAAATGGGAATCCCACCCAAACAGACTAAAACTGACCAGCTTGACTAAGTTTTATTATAAAGAGAGAAAAACTAAGCCCTCCTACAACATGGAAAATAAGTATGCATGCAGAGGCCATGTAGGGAATGCAGTCAGCCAAGTGACACAACTAAATGTGACACTGGTAAAAAAAGAACACAGGACATCCTAAAAGTGGTGGTAATACAGTCAGCTGGGTTTACTTATGTGGAAACACAGGGCCTTAAGGCTAAATGAAGTTCACATCTTAAAAACATGAAACCTGGATTGTATTGGTATTATTTCCAGAATTTTAAATGTTAGTGATTAATTCCAATTAAAAAAAAAAAAAAATACTACTGTCCCAAAACATCAACCAGCAGGTTACCAGCTTGTGATCTCTACTCTACTTGATTTCCTTTGCTTCAAATTTCCCCCTCATTTCAAAACTTCATAATGACAAACTGGCATTTAAAGTACTCTGGAGAAAAAAAAAATCCTAATTCAGTTACTAAAATGCATGTCCCATTAAAGTTGTTATTGATTCATGGTAATCATAAATTTAGCAAATATGGATCAATCTTAAAAAGCTAAAATAAAAAAAAAAATAGTAACTCTGGGAGGAATGCTAATAAACTACTCAGATGGTTCAATTTTTATTTTGCCAACACAGCACACAAAAGAGAAACTCAATGAATTTCTTTTCAGAATTCCTAGATTACATGTCTAAACAACATTTTTTTTTTTTTTTTGCTGTTCTTTAGCAAGAATCTGAAACC
Organism: Marmota flaviventris; assembly: GCF_047511675.1. Classification (NCBI taxonomy): domain Eukaryota; kingdom Metazoa; phylum Chordata; class Mammalia; order Rodentia; family Sciuridae; genus Marmota; species Marmota flaviventris. Next base: position 32,494,940 of record NC_092507.1, on the reverse strand, counting down.
AGGAGTGCTATGTCTGAACTATACATCCCCAGCCCTTTTAAAAAAGATAGGGTCTAAGTTGCCCAGGTTTGTTTCAAACCTGTTATACTCCTGGATACCTAAATACCTCCCGGATAGGATTTTATTGTGTCACCATGCCTGACATAATTTCACTACTTTAAAAGTCCTATAAGCAGCTGGATGGTAGTGGTTGAGGCAGGAGAATTCAAAGCAAGACCCGGTCTCTAAATAAAATATGAAAAATGGTGGAATAAGATGGACATTATTACCCTAGCTACATGTATGACTGCACATATGGTGCAAGGCTACCTCTATACAATTAAGAGATGAAAAGTTGTGCTACAATTGTGTACAATGAATCAAAATGCATTCTGCTGTCATATATGCCTAATCACAATAAATAATTTTAAGAAACAGAACTGGGGATATGGCTCAGTGGTAGAGCGTTCCCGAGTTGAATCCCAGGTACAAAAAAAATTTCTGTAAGTTAGGAGGATTCCAAGTTCGAGGCTAGCCTCATAACTTGGCATGACCCTGTCTCAAAAGAGGTGTTGATCTGGATGTGGCTCAGTGGTTAAGTGTCCTGGGTTCAATCCCAGGTACCAAACCAAACACACACACCATTAGAAGAAAACGCTTTAAGAGCTATCAGTCAACATTTATAATGAAATGTCTTTTAAGGAAGGAAATTTACATAAAAATCCTGTATTTCAGTTATAAAACTAGAATCTAGAATAGGAAATCCAGGGAATTCCAAAGTTTAACCACCCTAAACACTGCATCCTCCCCCTTTATACAGTCTGTCTTCCTCCCTCAGAAGAGTAAGGTGTTTTCATGAACTGTTCTGCATTTTCCAAACAAATATCCATATTCCTTACAGAAAAAAAAAGAAGAGTAAGGTGTCCCCAACTAAGTCTGTGATCTGTTTTACTACATGAGCAACATCTAGAACCAACTCCTATTTTCATTAAGGCAAACCTCCCCTCACGACTGGAACTCATTCTACAATACCCTATTTAGAGTCTCAGAATCATTAGAAACTACTAATTTAGCAACAAGGCAAATTTTAATGAGTTAATTCAACAACAGTTCAGGTCAGGATAGTTCAAACAAAAGATCAAAAGCCAATTAACACTTAACTGGCCCTGAAGGATGAGCAACTGAGTTGCTTCAAAATCAGAATACTCAATGAACATCATCTCATAGAATAAATACTTACAAAAACTACAACTTATCCCCTCTAATGTGTACACAAGAGATCTGACTGCACTAGGTCAACAGCTAAATGCAGTTATTTTGAAGCTATGGTAGACAGACCATTCTCACCAACATCTGGTATTCCTGTTAAAAATGTATCATAACTGCAGGAGGATCTCAGGGATTTTTCATTTTCAACTCCCTTAAATTCAAAACTACTAGTTTAAGGATAGACAAGCAATGAGAATCAGAGTAGGGCATGAATACCAAATAAAATAATGTCTCTAAATAAAATATAAAAGATGGTGGAATAAGATGGACATTATTACCCTAGCCCAGAGATCAGTTAAAAAGTAATCAACAAACCAATCGTATTAAAAGTATTCCTTTCTTTCTCAGTACTAATCCATTATCAAAAAATTGATGAAAGATGTAGCTTTGGTCAGAAAGGCAAACAGTTCAAGGCAGAAAATCCCCCAAATTATGAAAATAACAAAATGTTTCCCCATAACTGAAAAATGTGGCAAACAGACCATCAAATGCCTATAATCTTTTTCCACAATACTGTGTGGTTGATTAACGCACGTTTTTTCATCAATTATGTCTGTCTCTAAAAGCCTGGTTGCCCATTTGATGTCCATCTCACAAACATTCTGTTACCCTTAAGCGTTATTTCAAACATCTAGTTGGTTAACACCTTCTAAAGTAAGGATGCAAGAAAAGAAAACGCTGAAATGGCGCCAAGTACCACACAGCTGTACAGCCAAGATTGCTACTGGCACTCGCGGTGCTCTACACCCATGCAACTGCACTACTAGCCTTGGCAGCCATCTTGGAAATGATGCCCGGCTCACAAGGGAGCCGACGCAGAGTGCAGTGAGCGAACTGCAGTTAACCACCGCTGTCGCTACAGATAATTCTAAGGCTGAATCTAACGATGTAGCTGGCGGCTTTGCCTCAAAGGAACAATATTAAGTTACCAGGGACTTAAGACCACTCTAATAAAGCTACAGCCAGAGTTAAAAAAAAAAATTCTATTCAATTAGCAGGATTGACACAAGGAAGTAGTAGAAATAAAAATTGAATAAGGAAAAGGACACCCCCCCCCCCGCAATTTACTCTACAGGCAAACAAAACCAGCTTTCTCTGGCCAAAGAAGTACTAATAGAAAACTCCCCCGAGGTATTAAAAGAGGTTTGAAATGGTAAACAAAGGCAATATAACCTTATGTAAAGATGACAAAAATCTCATGTCTTTGACTTGTCAAATCATGTTACTCCAAAAGGTTTAACAACGCGTGTATACATTCTTTAATTACAGGATCACATCCTCAAATCCTAATTTCAGTAATGTATAAACACAAGGATGAAAACGTGTTGGCCTACAGTTTCCCAAAACTGTTAAGAAACGACTCATTCACTCCGCTTTCCTTAACTGCTTTGTGCCACAACCAACCCTTTGAGATTACCTTTAGATTGATATTTAGCTGAAAAACAAAGACGAACTCTACATACACGAATCCCTTTACTCATCAAGGAAAACAAAATATTACACTATCGAGGAGGCAATTGCCTTTGAGAACGCGGCTGGGTCCCTGCAACATGCTAACTGAACCCCTAGCCCCGCAGAACCAAAGGACTGAGCGGCAAACATGCAGGAACAGGGATGGAGCTTCAGACACGCGCATCTCACCTGTTGATGAAACCATATCCGTTTCTTACATTGAACCATTTTACTGTTCCCAAAACCTTCGTTGCTGGAAAACAAAGCAAAACAACCCTCGATTACCAGCCACCCTTGTAAAACGCCCTGGCTTCGGGATCTACCCCCTTGCAGCTCTCGGGCACCTGACAGCCTTTTCTCTCCCCATCCCATTAACAGGCCCGCGCGGGGACCCCTAAGCGTCCCTTGCCTTACACGTGGGTGGGCTCAAAGCCGTGGGGCGCCGCAGGGCAGGCCTGGGGCGCGGGCCCAAGATGGGTGTGTACGCAGGCCGCGGGCGGGGAGCACGTGAGGGAAGGGGAAGCCGCCCGGCCCACTCCAGCCTGCGTAGGCGGCGCGCCGCGCCCTCTGGGCACACGCGGAAGGGAGCTGGGTGGGGGGAACCGAACAACGGAGTCCGGGCCGAGCGCACGAGGGCGGCCAGTCCGCCCGCGGGCGCGCGAGAAGGGACCTGCCGCACACGCGGCGGGCTGCGCGCGGCCGCAGGGGGAGGGGCGCGCGGCCCGCGGGGTCCGCAGGGGGCGCGGAGGCGGCGAGCGCGCGCATACCGGGCACGCGGTGCGGGCGAGTCCGGGCCCGCGAGGGCGAGTGGGGCCGGGGGGAGGGGCGGCCGCGCGCGGAGAGTCGGTCCCGCCAGCCGCGCGCTCCGGCTCGCCCAGTGCCGGCTAACGGTTCCGCGGCCAGACTTCCCCGTAGCCCCACCCCCGTCCCCGTCTAGCCCTCACCGATGACCTTCTTGTCCCCGCCGGCAGGCGCCGCCGATGTAAGGCCGCCCGGGCCGCCGCTCCCTGCGCCGCTGCCCGTGGTGCCGGGCTTGGTGTCGGCAGCGCTGAGGGCGGGGGCGGCGGGGGGGGCGGCGGGCGGCTGCTGGGTCTCGGCCTCGCTGCTCATGGTTGCGGTGATGGTGACTGGGGCCGGCTGCGGCAGCTGCGGCTCCTCCCGGGGTGTGATGGTAACTAGGCCGGCGGCGGCGGTGGGGCTGCTCAGGGCTCTCTGGGGTCCGCTCTCCGCTCCCGCTACCGATCGAACTAGCGAGAATGGCGGGACAGGCGGGATAAGCCCTGCGATCGACCCGCCCTAAGCATTGTTCATTGGCCACCTGTACCGTCAATCTCACCACCTGACCCGAAATCATTACTTCTATTGGCTAAATCTTTATCACTCCTCTACGCTCATTGGTCTTTAGTCGGCTAATTCGGCCGACCTACAACCGTTCCAGCCTCCGCCGCCATAGAGACCGGAACTAGAATTAGAGTAGTCACCACGAGAACCATAGAGTACCGGCTAGGACGGCCAGAGAGAACGTGACTCACGAGGCTGCCGCCCGGGTGGGCGGGCTGCCTGTTTAGGGTTGTGTCCAGACTGAAGAAATGGCTTTGTGAGACACCTGGACCAATATCACCTGGCCTGACCTAGGGCTTGGAAAGGGTCAAATATCTCAGGCCCTTATAAAGAGGCGGCTTCCCTCCCTCTTTGCTCCACGGCCTTTATCGCGGGGATTGAACCGTCTTTTCTTTAATGGCCGTGTGCTCACCGCACAGCACAGGGTTTCTGGAATTGACTTAAACGGATGCTCTCGATAAGCTAGTGCTTTTGGCGGTACAGTCACCTTGGAGGGACCACGCAGGCGCTAAGGCCGCCCCAGCTCTGCACAAATAGTATGAGCTGTGTACTCTGAAAATTGCCTTCTGGTCTATTTTTACCAGACCTGTAAAGAATGTGTCTGCCTTAAATATTCACGTCTTTTTTGTATCAGACACAAATCAGACTTAATTTCAACTCACGCTTATTGGACAAGTTTTTTTTTTTTTTTTTCATTTTTATTCCTGCACAGCATTGTGAGATAAGGATTACTATACATATTTTACAAACGGTAAAATTGAGGCAGCCACCTGATGTTGCTAAAGTCACTCCCATTCATTCTTACTGAGTGTCTGCTATTGATTGGGGATGGAGTCCTTTGAAACATCCTGCCTTTTGATGGAGGCGGAAATTTAAACTCCCAACACTCCAGAGTTGCAAAAGCACATACCATCTTGAGAGTGGAAGCAGGAAGGTGGAGTGCTGACTTCAAGCAAAGGGAGGATTATGAAAGACTTGGAGCCAAAAGAGATGGGGCCCCAGGGGAAATGCAAATAAAGTAATTCAATAAAACTAGAATGAAACATCGGGTTATAGAGGTGGGTAGGGTCAATTTCAAATTAATTTGAAATCCTCAGATCAAGAGTGAGAGGGCAATTTTAGAGTGCTAAATGGGGAGTGCCATCTGAGAATAGATTGTAGAAGCAAGGAATGGAAGTAGGGAAATCAATTAGGTGGCTAGTATAGTAGTATTTATCCATCAATTCCATCTATGCCTTACCATTCCACCTCCTAAAGGCCTCCCTAAATCAGTTCTAAAAAATTTGATATCAATCCAGTCTCTTTATTCTTCATGCCACTACTCTGGACCAGCACTATCTATTGCTTAGACCAAGAGTAGGCAAACTTTTTCTGTCAGGGTCAGTGTATGTATGTATGTATGTATGCATTTGTTTTGTGGTGTTGGGGATCATTGTCATGGCCTTGCATATGCTGATCAAGCACTTGACCACTGAGCTACACCCTCAACTATAAATAGTAAATATTTAAAGCTTTGTGGGCCACTAGGTTCTAACTACTCCATTTCAGAGCCTGAAAGTAGCCATAAGTATGCATATGTTACATGCCACAAATATTCTTCTTCACTTTCAATTATTTAAACATCTAAAGACCATTAAAATTCTTAGAATGATCCATAGAAAAACAGGGAGTAAGATCTGGCTGCCAGCTGTTACTTCCAAACTCTTGACTTGGAGCATTGTTTTGTGGCCTCTTAACCAGGAACAGTCTACCTCTTTTTCTTGGAAGTACTGGGCATTAGACCCAGGGCCTCATCCATCCCAGGCAAGCACCCTACCACTGTGCTACATCCTTAGTCCTTTGTATTCTGAGACAGAGTCTCACTAAATTACCCAGGCTGATCATGAATTTGAGATCCTCCTGCCTTAGCCTCTGGAGTAGCTGGGATTATAGGTGTACATCACTACACCCAGCTACCTCTTCCTTATACTGATATTCCCCACTATAGCCAATGTTCTTTGGAAAACATTTGACCATGACACTATCTTACTTAAAAATTTTCCAATGACTACCATTGCCCTTAGGATAGTCTAAATTCTTCACGTGGTTTACAGGGCTCTGTATGACTTCTCTAAACAACCTCCCTACTCTTCTTTCACATTCCTTGTCCAAACTTCCAGGGGCTTTTTTAGTCATTTACTCCTTTGCACATACTGTTCTCACATCCTTTCTCCTCTTCTCCTTTGCTTACTTTTTCACCCTTTAGCTCTTGACACATATTACTAGGCTAGGAGTCCCTCCCAACACAATACATTGTACTGCTCTAATTAAATCTTGCCTACCAACCTGTAAATTCCTTGAGCATCTAGCCTAGTTCCTAACACATTAATTAAATGACATGGTGTAGAAAATAAAGAAGGTGCTGGAAGCAGAAGTTATCTTAGATAGCTGGGGATATAGGCATGTGTTTGTCTCATATATGCAAGGCCCTGGTATAGGGGTGGGGAAAAAAAGTCATCTGAGCAGCTGCACCACTAATCCAGGTGGGAAAATGCTTTCAGGAATGATGTGTATGGAGAAGCAGGTGGATTCCAAACCTGATACTCATCTATTGCAGCTTCAGATGACTTTTGAATATTAAAAAGAATATCTTTCCTCATTTAAAGGCATGCCCTATAGGCTTGAGAGCTTTTCCCCAAAGTTGAGTTACAAAGACACTTAGAAAAGTGCAGTAGCACCCCTAAGAAGTGAGCAACTACCCTACATAACTGCTCTGAAGGGATGGCTTCTCAAGCAGAATACAAATTTTATAACCTTTGTCTTTAAAATGTTACTTAGAAAAGCATCATACTTACTCATCCAGTTATTTCAATCAGCTCTCTTCATGCTCAATGAGCATAACATGAAGATGAGTTGTTACACCACTGCAGAGATGGTACTGAAGTGCCACAGGACCAACAGTTCATGTTGAAATTCATCTCCAGTCCTGAAGTGGGAACTTGCTCCAGAGTTCTGCTAGTCCCCCTTGCCACCCTGAGAGCTCACACTATTCAGATATGCAGTGATCACACTACACGCAAATCCAGCTGACTGCCAATGTAAGGGGAAAGGGATTCATCCCAAGACTCTCCTTTGTAAGGTAACTTTCACCTTGTTCCCCACCTCTAACAGTCTTTGGACTAAGAACATAGTTCCTTCTTCCCCACCCTAATGTCCTGCTAATTCCAACCAATCTGTCAATACTTACCTCAGATGGCACCTCTTCCAAGAAATCATTTTTTAACCTATCCCCCTCACCTTTCCATTTTACTCACATTTTACCCCCACCCTCCACCCCTTGGGAGTCAATGGAGTGCTCTACCATTGAGCCATACCCCCAGCCCTTTTTTATTTTCCATTTTGAAAAAGAGTCTCACTAAGTAGTTAAAGTTTTCACAAAGTTACTGAGGCTAACCTTGAACTTTCAATCCTCCAGCCTCAACTTCCTGAGTCACTGGGATAACAGGTATGCACCATCATGCCTGGCCATCATAATCATTTAAAAATAACACACATGCACAAAAAATCAAATCAAAACAAAACAAACAAACAAAAAACAATGACAATACACAAAAACTCTTTATTTACAGTTGAAAATTTAAGCACGGACAATTGTAGTTCTGAATCTGTGATATTCCAGGGTCTCTTGATCAAACAGGGTCACAGCAGGCAGGAGTGCAAACACAGAGGCCAGTCCAGCTTATATGACTCAAGAACATCATCCAGAGCAAGGAATGATCTACAATGGCAGAGACAGGGAGGTCAGTAGAGGATGGGGAGATAAGCAGCTCAAGTGAATAAGAAAGCAATATTCATGACAGACAATGCTTCCAGCTGTCCTCTATACTTCTCATCCTCTTTCCCAAAGAGTATAACCCATCCAATTCTTTATCATAGGTCAAACCTTTAGTTTCCTATAGAGAACAAAATTATATATTGGATAGGAACCAAAAAAAGGATATTAATATTTATGGCTAAACATATTATCTCATTTTTACCCTTCACAACTCTATGCAATATATATTCTCTATTTGCAACGAGGCAAACTAGAATCCCAAGTAGCTCAATGACTTAACTAACATCAGAGTTAGTGAGACAGTGGTGGGACTTCTTGGTCTACTTGGCTCCTAGGCCTGTGTCCTTTTTATCAGGCTTTGATCACTCCCTGTGGAGCTCCTTCCTTACAGGTTTTGGTCCCAGGAGTACAGAGAAAGGAAAGCCCACCCTTATATATTATATATATAAAATATATGAATGAAAGATGAAAGATCTTACCTCTGTTTATTAAGGCTGAATAGCATTCCACTTAAAAATAATATTTCATATATATATATATATATATATATATATATATATATATATCTGTTTGTTGTCAATGGACCTTTATTTATTTACATATGGTGCGGAGGGGATCGAACCCAGTGCCTCATACATGCTAGACACGCACTCTGCCACTGAGCCACAACCCCAGCCCGAGCCTACCCTTCTTATGGTCTTGGTGTTAGCTGTACTAAAGGAACAGGATGAGTACATGCTACTATCCCTCTCCTCCTACTACTCCCCAAATGTGGATATACTCTCCTCTATGGTCAGTATGTCCTCTATGATGCCAGGTTCAGATAGAAGTTTAACCCCAAGAGTCAGGTACATGTCTCTAATCCCAGCTACTCAGGAGGTTGAAGCAGGAGGATCCCAAATTCAAGGGCAGCCTCAGCAATTTGGCAAGACACTATCTCAAAACAAAAAGTAGAAAGGATTGGGGATATAATTTAGTGGTAAAATGCCCCTGGATTCAAACAAACAAACAAATAAAAACCACAAACAAATAAAAAGTTTAACCATGGGCCATCTGACAGTCCATGCTGTCAGAATCTTCTGAAGAAGAAAATTCATCTGTAAGATTCTCCTGCCCAAAATCTTTCATTGGCTCATTGGACTAATTTAACAGTATAAAAATGAATAAATGTGTTTCATCAGTTGTATAGTGCACCAAGACCAGGCACTATTGGACCAGGCACTGGGTTGGTCAACATGATCCTTGCTTCAAGAAATTCTTGGTCCAGAGAAAAACATACCAGCACATTTTAGAGAAAGCAAGTGTTGTGGGAGCACTCAAGTGGGACCACTGCCTAGGCTTGTAGCTGAGAGGAAAAGATAGAGAGATCAGGGAAGATTTATAAACTGATGTTAGATATAGTTAGAGGCATGCTCTTGGGAGAGGCTGAGAGGAATTAGAATTAATTAGAACTACATATATGCATAGTATATACTTCTATTATAAAATGCATGCTCAATGTGAAAAATTCAAGTAGGACAATATAAACTGAATAGAAAGTCTCTTTTGTTTCTACTCTAAAGAAGTATCTATCAACACTCTACTACTTTTCATTGCAGAAAATTTCTGAAATAATTATTCAATATAAATTGTGCCCTTTTTACACAATGTACACCATCTTGACTGTCAATTTGCCTTAGAAACCTTGCCACTACACAGAGGTCTTACCTCTTTCTTTTTATTAAGGCTGAATAGCATTCCACTTACAAGTCATATTTCCATGTGTAGAAGGCCCAGTTATCTGCAGCCAGCTTACCTTTGCACTGGATTGAACTGGAATGGAGCCTGACATTCTCCCACCGGCCCCCCTGCCTTTTCAGCTGACAGGCTTCTAACTTTCACAGCAAGGAACAAACAGTTTTACACACTCCAAAGGCACGTAAGTATAAACTACCACATCTCACAGGGTACTCCCTAGACCTATTTTCATGTGGATCCTCTTTTCTCTTGCCTGGATTACAGTAACTCCTACTAGCCTCCAGTTCACGCTTTCAGAATCTTCTGAAGAAGAAAATTCATCTATAAGATTCTCCTGCCCAAAATCTTTCATTGGCTCATTTGACTAATTCTTTTTGGAGGGTCAGGACCCCCTTTGAGAATCATGGGAACACAATGGACTCTCTCGGGGAGAGGACTGTGTGAAGCCCATCCCCTCCTCTCAGAAGAGCAAAAGAATTATTTGCCTGGCGCTGGCTCTGGCCTTCCTCCAGCTTCATTTTCTTCCACTTTGGCCATATTGAATTATTTGTGGTTCCCCCTCTTACCTTTATGCCTTTGCACATGCTTTGCCTCTGTCAGGAATGACCTCAGTCTTAGCCCCTGACAAGGTCTATTCTTTCTTGTAGAACTTCAGCTGTTTCCCAATCCGCTCCAGGCAGAACCGGGCCTCCTTCACATTTTCTTGTTCTAAAACCTTTAATCCAGTGCTCCCCACCCTCACCTCCACCCCAGTACTGGGGATGGAATACAGAGCCTCACAAACAATAAGCAAGTGCTGGACCCCAGCCCCAGCTCTTTAGTCTTTGAGACAGGGTCTTGCTAAGTTGCATAGGCTAGCTGGGTGCAACCTGTTATCTCAGCAACTCAGGAGACTGAATCAGGAGGATAATAAGTTTGAGGTCAGTCTGGGCAACTTCATGAGACCCTCTCCCCTGTTAAAAATAAAAAAAGTCTAGTTTGTAGCCGAGCAGTAAAACAACCCTGGATTCAATCCCCAGTGACAGATACACACAGACACAAACAGACACACACACAGACACAAACAGACACACTTTGCCCAGGTTGGCCTCAAACTTGTGACTCTCCTGCCTCAGCCTCTTGAGTAGCTGGGATTACAGGTATATGCCACTGTACTCAGCCATGGAACCTATCAATCAATCAGTGCTTACTTAAGGAATGAATGGAGAACAAGACCAATTGCAACCAACACATCTTGTATAATCTTTACCTACCGGAATGTCTCCAGGTAATTCCAGAATGGGGGATAGTGTTTCCTAGACCTCAGTCATTTAAATAGCACCTTAAGGGCTGGGGATGTATATAGCTGTGGCAGAGTGCTTGCTTAGGCATAAGCAATGCTGGTTTTGATTCCCAGCATTGGTTGGAGGGAACAAATAGCACCTTCACAACTACTACCATATTTATTGTCCACAGGTACAATTTTTTTAACATTATCACTCTTTGAATTTTAATATTGTCTCACTGTAAGCTATAACTGTAATATTATGTGTGTACTAATATTTTTTCCTAAGTACAAATATTAAAATAAAAGGTTGGTTTTCACACTTCTTTGATAAGCAGGAGAGGACCTGGAAATTAGGTTAGGTTTGGCAAGTACCCCCAAATGATTTTCATCTGTATGGGAGTTTAGGCAACTATGAACCAAAGAAAGCTCTCTACCACTTGGAACTAGTACCAGGTATGAGAATCACAGGGAGGCAGACAGCATATTAGACTAGCAGTGCTGCCTAACCTTACTGCCAGCCCTCTTCCAAGACACTGAGGCTATGAAACCAGAGCTACCACTGACTCCCATGTACATGTAAGTAGCCAAGAACCCATTCAGACAATAGCAGGAAGATCCTGAGGTCAAGATTCCTTTGTGCTATAGCTAACCCAATTCATCATTAAAAGACTTCCCAGGACCCACTAAGATAAAACCAAGGTTTCTACATTAGGGCTGTGCAGACACCTTCATTTTTAACAAAATCAAAGTCAGATCCTGAGAAGGCAAAACATAAAAGAGTTCTGTGAGAAACTGCTCCATAGGAGGTACCAATGATCAGAGACCTCACATGTTTTCCATCTCCATCCCAGCTCCTTCATCTCATAGATTACAAGATTAGAGATACTTATAACTTTACAGCTGGGAAGAAAAATGATGGGATGATACTACCTGCCACTCTGCCCCCAATATAGGGATTCTTGGTAATATGGGATAATTCAAGTGAAGTTCTTATTTCAATATTTGGACAACAGAAGTATTCAATAAGGGATAACTGCTTTTATTAGTGTTCCTAGGTACCTAGGTTGAGAGTTCACTGGCTAATACAGTAGCTACTAGCCATATATGACTCTTAAAAAAATTTAGATGAAATTTAAAATTCAGTCCCATGGTCACACCAGCACATTTCAAGTGCTCAAATGTCACATGTGGAAGGCAGCTACCATACTAAACAGTGCAGACATGGAACATTTCCATTATTACAAAAAGGATTATGTTTTGGCAGACCTGATGAGGAAGCCTCTGGAATGTAAAATGTCCATCTGAGGAATCTGTTCTACTTGGGTTGCAGGCTGACAAGAGGGGCTTTCATGGGGGCACAGATTAGAACTTGTAGTAATTTCTATAAAGAACTCACAAAATTACAGAAAAAGAGGCTCCAAAATAAAGAATTTCTAAACTTTATTCATTTTGTTATCTTCTGACCTCCAGTATAATCCATGGTCAATCTTCAGAAGGAAAAAGGACCTATGAGTACAACTTTAGTTACACAAAGAAATGAGTGGGAAAATGTAAGAAGGGCCAATAGCTACTGAAGAGGGAGAACAGGTTGAGTCCAAGGGGCCCTCAGTATCAGCAGAAAGGAAGGCTCAGTGTATCAATAGGCCTAAGAAGAGTCCATTTGGTTGAATAAGAGAGTGGTCCACTTGCAGCACTCAATATACACTTGTGCATTCCTTCCTCAGCATTTGCTCACATCAGTTCCCTGTCTAAGATGCCTGGCATTCTCCCTCTCTATCATCCCATGTAAGAAATTTTTACTGAATGCCTATAAGTGCCAGATGCCTGAACACAAAGTATGATACTAAGTATGATACAAAGTATGGCCTGATATTTGACTGGACTCTATTTGGATAAAAGGACAGGAAACTTATCTTACACCATACAGAAAAATAAATTCTAGAAAGTATACAATACAACTACTGAAATACTCAAAAGAATACAGAAGACATTATGATCTGAGGAAGTGTAGACCTTCTTAAGACAAAACTGAAAAGTTATAAGGAATTGACAATTTGACTTCATCAAAATTTAGAACTTCTGTTAGCAGAGGATATTTTCAACCTTAAATAACACAATGCCAGTATATTCTAGAGAACAGTCACAACATATAAAACAGAAAACTAATATTTATAATGTATAAATATTCAAATCATTAAGGGGAAACTGTATGGTACAAATGTCTGATAAGAGTATTTATTATAGTTCTGTTTTAAATAAGATAGTTTCATATGAACCAAGAAGGACAAATTATCAAGACATAATGCCAAGCTGGGTGCGATGGTGCAAGCCTGGAATCCTAGCCACTTGGGAGGCTGAGGCAGGAGGATCACGAATCCAAAGTTAGCCTCAGCAACTTAGAGAGGTCCTAAGCAACTCAGTGAGACTGACTCTAAGTAAAATACAAAATAGGGCTAGGGATGTGGCTCAGTGGTTGAGGGCCCCAGAGTTTAATCCCTGGTCTCCAATCACCCCAAAAAGACATAATGCCAAATAGAAAGAAAAAAAAGAACAATCTAGTATAAATTAGAAAAAACAAATCCTTCCAAAATTAGATGTCCCAATGAACATATATCAAACCAAGAGGCTGGGATATAGTTCAGTAGTAGAGTACTTTTCTAGCATGCACTGAGGCCCTGGGTTCAATCCTCAGCACCACAAAAAGGAAAAAAAAAAAATTCTCAAACTGATAAGGAAATGACTTATGAGAGGGAATGTGGATTTCAGGGGGGCTTTTATTTCATCTCTTTGGTGTGAAAATTTTCAAAAGAGATTATATTGTTACTTGTGTAATTAAAAAATAAAGAACCAAATGAAATATGATAGGAATCTTGACTGAACTTTTAAATTTTCTTTTTCTTTTTTGAGATGGGGTTTTGCTGTGTTGCTGAGGATGGTCTTGAACTTCTGGGTTCATGTGATCCTCCTGCCTCAGCCTCCTGAATTAGCTGGCACAAGACACCACACTTGGCCAGGATCTTTTTGTTTTAAAGCTCTAAAAGTTACTTCGGGGGGAAGTCTGAACATGTACCATATATTAGATAATATTATTCTGGTTATGTACGCTTAAGAAGTCTGCAATATTAAAATGGGAAAAAATGGAAAGGAGGGAAAGAAAGAGGGAGGAAGGGAAGAAAAAGGAGGGGAAAATGAATAAGAAAAAGGAGGAGAGGGAGTGGGAATGGGAGTGGAGAGAAGAAGGGAAAGCAAAAACAAATGTCAAGGCAAAACAATAAAACAAAAGCATTAATCAATGGTGAATCTAGTGTTCAATGTACTGTTTTCCCAACTTTTCTGCAAATCTGGAAAAAAAGAAAAAAAGACGGACAAAATACCACCATCCCTCACCTAGGTGGGAGTGACCCATTTTTCCCTTGTTGTCTCAAAACACTTACAATGTCACTCTTATTAGTAGTGATCACCTCCAAGGATGTCTTAATTCCTAGGAGCTCTTGAAAGGTAGAGACCTTTGAATTCTTTACTAGCCGGCTGCCCAGCGCAGAGCAGGAAGTAGTATACTATGCAAAGGAATGGAGTTCATGAAGACAGAGCAATGTAAGGCGTTTAAAGTTAGGGCCTAACTGCAACATCAGTTCTGATGAGAAGCATGACAGATGTGTCTCCTGGCTGATCCCAGTAGAGCTGCCCAGGGTTGGAGTCAGGTCCTTCTAGTTGGATAGTGAATGGAGCTATAGTTTGACAGTGCTATTACAAACTGCCTGAGTGGTTTTCAGATTGAGAGAAAAGTAATGTACTTCCATAATCCTTTCTCTTTTGTTTCTTGTGATGACCCTAAGGGATAAGTATCCTCTCCTTCTGACAGATGAAGGGAAAAGCTCAGAGAGAAATTTTTCTAAGGTTACACAGAGAGGAAGTGGGTTCAATCCTATCCATGTCTTTCAAGTTTTTCCACTAGACCAAAACTGCCTTCTTTGGAGCCTTACTCCCTCCTAACAAATAGGAGAGAACACACTTACCTGACTTAGTCTTGGTCTGGACTACATCTCCCCACACTGTGAAATTACCACAGGCAGTTTCGGTTTATTGTTGGGGCCTGTGGGAACATTCTAGAAAAGAAAGCGCAGTGAAGATTCATTCACTCAGGGACTTGCTCACTCCCTCAAACATTTACTGACACCCGCCAGCTCTCTCCCTATACTAAGGATTCAGTAACTCAAGAGACCAATATGAAAATATATGTCCTTGCACACAGATAAACCATATAACACAAATCAAAGAGAAAATGTAAAACACTAAGAAAATAGCAATCCTGTGATATATAACAATGTATTAAGTATTAAGAATAGATGAAAAAGGGACAAATGGAATAATTAAGTGATGCTTAAAGAAGGAAGAAAGACAGTAGAATGAATTGGACATAACTTTCCTCTGCTCATATATGAATACACCTCCAGTGTAACTCCACATCATGTACAACCACAAGAATGAGAAGTTATACCCATGTATGTGTGACATGTCAAAATACATTTTACTGTTATGTGTAAATAAAAAGAACAAATAAAAAATTTTTTTAAAAGAAAGGCAGGGAAAAAAAAAAAGTCAAGGAAGGATTCACAGAGTGGAGACATTGGAGTGTGAATGAATGGGATCCCACCAGGAAGAAAAACATGAGCACTCCAGGTAGAGGAAGGACATGAGCAAAGGCTCAGGAATAGGGAAGAGTAGGATGTGGGCACAGAAATGGCACATTTAGAGAAGAGCTAATAGTCTGATGTGATTGGAACACAAAGGAGGAAGTGTCAAAAGAAGGGGACATGTAGAGGTAGGCAGAGACCAGATCATGAAGGATTTTGAATGCAATGCTGAGAATGGAATTTTATCAAATAGGTGACAAGGTTATCAGAGGCCAAACCTCAGTATTGGCCAGAGAGATTAGTTTCCAGGGCCAAGAAAACTTGAGAGGCATTCCCTCCTGTTCCTGAGGCAATTGTGAAACCAGAGACAATAACAACTGGGCCTAACAAAATGAAGCCCACTCATACTTTATCTCCTCACTGCTAGTCAGATAGTACCAGATCAGAAACACTGAGAAAGAAGACATTGAATAAAGACTTACCTCAATCTTTCTCATCACAAGAAGTCCATCAATGATTTTTCCTATAAAAAGAACATGAACTAGACTTTATTTTTCACATTTGCATAGCATTTTCCAATTCCCAATGCAGATTCTTAACTATTATCTCATTAGATCCTCTTACTAACTTCTGAAAATTGAGATTCAGTGAGGTGAAATGACTTATCCAAGGTCACAGGTACTAAGTAGTCAGTTAGGGTTCAAGTTTAGGCCTAAGCAATTCCAAAGTCCCACTGTATCATGCTGCTTCTGTGGCATTTCTTTAATGATAGCATCTGGGCTTTCCCCTAGAATACATATTACCCAAATGGTTACATACTGTATCGGATGGTCCTTTGTCCTTCCTTCTAGTTCCCTAACCACACATTTTCCCCACCTTCCTACAATATCCACCTTCCCTATTACTACCTAGAGCAGTTATACCATGTGAACGCTCTTTCTTTTGGTACCAGGGACTGAACTCGGGGGTACTCCACCACTGAACCACATCCCCAGTCCTATTTTGTATTTTATTTAGAGACAGGGTCTCAATGAGTTGCTTAGTGCCTCACAGTTGCTGAGGCTGGTTTTGAACTCGCAATTCTCCTGTCTCAGCCTCCCAAGCCCCTGGGATTCTAGGCGTGTGCCACCGCGCCTGACCACTTGAACACTCTTAGTGAGAGTTTGGAGACTGGATCTGGAAGCCCCACCCGGGGTTAGTGGGACTTGGACAATGGGACAGGAGTAGGACTTACCAAACACTACATGCTTCCCATCCAGCCAGTCACACTTAGAGCAGGTGATAAAGAACTGACAGCCATTTGTACTGGGACCACTGTTTGCCTGATATAAATGAAATATATTTGTAGTAAGTTTCCCTGGCCATATTAGTTGAAGTGCAAGATTCCCAAAAGAGCCTGATTCATCTATGCTCTCTTTCAGCAAATCTAACAGGGCACTGATCATGATCCAGCCTCTTCTAGAACACTAGGATATGGGGAAGAAAAGAACACACAATTCCTGTCCCAGAGGAATTATATCTTTCAATAAATGTACATTTCTCCTAAATGATAGTTTTTCTAAGAGAAACAATTATTCATGGGACATAATTTGGTATATTTAGTCCAAAACTGGTTAAAAATGGATTTCAGTTACAAATTCAGTGCCTGCTAGGAAAAGACCTGTTGCCTATGCAATAAACTTTTTATCTTAAATGGCTTTATACTATCTGGGCAGTGACACACACTGGTAATCCCAGCTACCTGCGGAGATGAGGCAGGAGGATGGTAAGTTCAAGGTTTGGCCTGGGCAACAAACTTAAGACCATCTCAAATCAATCAATAAATAACTTTATAACAAACTATCATGTTTGTTTTGTGATTGTTTATATTTATGGTTATACCTCAAACCTTTTATTATTGAATTTTATCATTAAAAGTATTATTTTAAATTAAGAATCTGAAACTATAGCTGTATCTCTCCTTTTCCTCTCTTGAAATTGTTTTAACATCATTATATTTAATAATGTATTATGAATGAATAGGTTATAGTTTCAGTGCAGTGATACTTACATTTCTCATATGAACATTTCTTATATGTATCAAAAAACATTTCTTATATGTATCACTAAATTGCCTTTAAAATGCTAAGTTCAGACTTTGTATACAAGCAAAGCCAAGTTGTTTCAGCAGCACTGCCTAACAAGTGACTATGTAACTATGTGAAAATTTTATTGCATAACTTCTCTTATTCTGGGAAAAAATGAGTAGGAAATGGAAAACTGAAAGTGCTTCTTGTACTAAAAAGAAACATAGGTCTCATAAAATTAATACTAATGAGATAAAACTGGATTTTATTTTTTTAAATCCAGGAATCGAACCCAGGGGCACTCAACCACTGAGCTACACCCCAGCCCTTGTTATATTTTATTTAGAGACAGGGTCTCGCTGAATTGCTTAGTGTCTCATTAAATTGCTGAGACCAGCAGGTTGGGGCTGGGGCTCAGTGGTAGAGCGCCTGCCTCGCAAGTATGAGGCACTGGGTTCGATCCTCAGCACCACATAAAAATAAATAAATAAAAATTGTATCCATCTACAACTAAAAAAAAAAATTATTGAAATTGGTTTTGAACTCATGATCTTCCTGCCCTGGCTTCCCAAGCTGCTAGGATTATAGGCGTGCGCTTGCCCAGCAAAACTGGAACTTATATTAAGTAGGTCACTAGTCTTAATCAGATAGTTTAATGAATTTAAAATGGTTGAGTCTGTGGTCAACTATGAAGGAAAAAAAATTCATAAAATACTAGCAAAATATTAAAGCCAACATCTAGGGATAATCTCTAAGAATTTTATATTATGCTTTAGAAATCTCCTACGTAAGATGAGGCTATTTTAGTTTTTGTAAGATAGAGAGAGTAAAATGAGGTTATTTTTGGCATTCATACATGTATTCAAAAACATCTTGCCAGGTGCAATGGCACATGCCTGTAATCTTAGCATACGATGAGACAAGAGGATTGCAAGTTCAAAGCCAGCATCAGCAACTTAGCAAGGCCCTAAGCAACTTAGAGAGACTCTGTCTCAAATAAAAACATTAAAAGGGGGGGGGGGGGGCGCGCGGATGTTGAGGATATGGTTCCATGGTTAAGCGCCCCAGGGTTCAATCCCTGGTACAACAACAACAAAAAAATCTCAGCTGAGTACAGTGGCACACACTGGAAATTCCAGCTACTCAGGAGGTGAAGGCAAGAAAATCACAAATTTGAGACCAGCCTAGGCAATTTAGCAAGTCTCTGTCTCAAAATAAAAAGTGCTGGGATGTTACTCAGTGGCAAAGAGTCTGCCTAACATGCATGAGGCCCTGTGTTCAATCCCTAGTACCATACACATGCAAAAAGAACATCTCATATATGAAAGTAAGGGACTACCTGAGCTGTCCAAAATAGGTCCATGCTTTGGAACAAGGGATCAGAATTCCCAGGGACCCTATTCCATCTATCTTTATTTTGCAGATCAGTATAATCATTTTTTAGCAAACAAAAACAAAAAGTCATATGAACATTTTTGTAGCTCAGGAATACTCTGTCCTTAGGCACTTATTTATTCATTCTTCTGGTGGTATAGCTTATGTTTAGAGAATAAACTGTAGCTAGATAACCTAGCTTGAACCCCAACTCTACCACTGGCTGTGTGACCTTACTTTAGACATGTGACCTATCTGTGTCTGTTTCCTCATTACCTATCTCAAACAGAGTTTGGAGAGTATTAACATGAAATAAGGCAGGTAAGGTGCTTATTAAGTATCCAATAAATGTTACCCACTATTCTGATTGTTATTCTGTCACTCATCAGCATTTGTTCAATAGCCTTTCTATGACAGGAAGAAAGGCCTGGTAATCAGGAGACTCACTTCTGTCCTTGAAGAACTCAATGGAAAGATGGAAGCCAAAACAACCATGCTACAAGACTTACAATAGCACAACGTGGCCAATAATGCCAGCCACAGTGGCACATGTCAGCAATCCCAGTGACTCAAGAAGTTTAAGCAGGAGGATTGCAAGTTTGAGGCCAATCTTAATAATAAGACACTGTCTCAAAATGAAAAATAAAAAGGTCAGTGGTAAAGCACCCTTGGGTTTAATCCCCAGTACCAAAACCAAACAAACATCAACAACAACAACAACAAAACCCACCTTAGTTAATATCAGCCTAAAGGGGACAGAAACCAAGGCTTCCTTCCATTTTTCCAATTCCTCCACAGGTGCTAGCACTATGCCATGACCAGAGAGGGGTTTTAATTCTCACAGCAAAGATAAGCCCACCTTAGCTGGTTTTGCACCTTTTACCTGTGCTTATCCAGCCTGGCTTTCTTACTAAAGGGACTTGCAAACTGCTAATCTAGTCTTGCCCAATTGTTGCCTCTTAATGACTTCCTTGCCTCAATTTCCCAAATGCCACTCACACTACAGGTAGAGTCTTCATTCTCAAACACAAAGTTGATCAACTCTATTTAAAGGATTGTATATGGCTCTCCAAAACCTGTGAAAGCAAGCCCATACACCTCAACCTTTTTCTAGCCCTTCAGGAGCTAGATCTACCTGCCCCTTCAGTTTCTCTACTGGCCATTCCCTCCCGCCATTTGCATCCTCTGCTCTCATTACCTTTATCACTTTCTGACCCTTGAATATTCAGCCCTGCTATTTTATGGTCTTGGACCTTTGCAGAATCTGTTTGCCATACCTGAAACGCTCCTTTTTCTTGTTATCCAGTACAAAATTTATTTAAGAACTCAGATGTCCTTTCCTCTGTGAAGGCTTCTCCAACCCCTAGAAGCAATCATTCTCATTCCTCTGGGCCTTCCCAGCCCTTTTTATGTCCACAGAGGCACCCTTACCTTTATACCCTGATGGCAAAGACTACACTATACCAAACTGGTCATTTTACCTGCATGTTTTCTCTGGTAAGTGGCAAGTATCACAATGGTAGGAATCAAGGGAATATTCTTTTTTTTTTTTTTTTTTTTTGGGGGGGGGGGTACTAGGGTTGAACTCAGGGGTACTCAACCACTGAGCCACATCCCCAGCCCAGTTCTGTATTTTTATTTGAGACAGGGTCTCACTGAGTTGCTTAGTGCCTCACTATTGCTGAGGCTGGCTATGAACTTTCAATCCTCCTGTCTCAGCCTTCAAGCTGCTGGGATTACAGACAGGCACCACGACGCCCGGCTCAAGGCTATATTCTTATACTTTATCATAAGAACTGAAACAAAGTGGCTGTGAAGAGTGCGCAAGCAGGACAGAGAATATGCATGTAAATATTAGGGCTGGGAAAGTGAGACTTGGGGTACTGATGGAGGGAAATTGGTGCTATGGGTGGGAAATGAGAGAGAAGAAAGAGGGAAGAATAAGGCAAAGGATGAGTGAGGGATGAATACACAGAAGCGAGTATGGAGGAGAGTGAGGAGAACAGAAGACTATAAAGGGGGTTGAGATGCCAGAGATTATAAATGGGGGTCAGGGTGGTGGGACATGGGAGCAGGACTGATGAACAAGAGGTGAGTGAGAAAAGCAGGTGAGTGGCCAGCAGGCAGCGTAGGTAAACAGCTGCAGTGAGTGAGTGACCATGGGTAGGACAATGAGTAGGTGAACACCAGGTCTTGAGAGCACAACTAGTTGCATTCTGAGCCATAAAGCTGAATGCCCAGCCACACATCCTGTCTCACACAAAAGTAAGAAACAAATCAGAATGTGATTTTCTTCTCCATGTTTCAGGTGAGCAAATTGAAGTCTGGATAATAAATGCTAGCAGGCCTTGCCCAACAACCAGACTAAGGAAGGAGGTGGCAGATGTGAGGCCAGAGTCAAGCAAGAGAAGGAAAACATTTGCTCCTATTCAGAGACAGGATTGGGCCTCATGTGGGCCCAGAAACCTGCAATCAACCTAACCCAAATTCTTGACTGAACCTCACTTACCATGGAAAGAAGGCCTGGAGCCGAGTGTCTAAGTTTAAAATTTTCATCTGCAAATGGCCCCCGGTAAATACTGGCAACTCCGGTACCATCTCCCTGAGCAAAGAGAAACAAAGAATTAGTGGTTTGGAGGGCTGGGCACCCTGGAAATACTAAACCCAAAGCCCAGCTTCTTTAAAGTCTACTTTTACTATTCTTGGTTACCTTGCAAACCACATCTCTTTGGTCCTACCCTGCAATCAAAGCAAGACCCAGGTAAGGCACCTGCAAGACCAGACTCTCACCAAGGCATTTCACTGACTGGATAAAACAGATCCTCTAGAAAGATTGTTAAGGTAAAGGCAAAGTAAGGAACAACAGCACAGTGATCACATATATAATCCTATCATTCCCAAAGACTCTCATGAATGCAGTGACATAAAAGTACCCACTTGAGTGAGTACCACCCACTC
This sequence comes from Marmota flaviventris, assembly GCF_047511675.1. Classification (NCBI taxonomy): domain Eukaryota; kingdom Metazoa; phylum Chordata; class Mammalia; order Rodentia; family Sciuridae; genus Marmota; species Marmota flaviventris. Next base: position 32,473,049 of record NC_092507.1, on the reverse strand, counting down.
CCCAAAATATCTATGAGGGTAGGTAAGTTCTTGGCACTCTGGTCTATACATGATGCTACCCTCCTGTCCAGCCAAAGTTGATTAGTCCAGGGAAGAATATCTAACCCATACTGGGCCAACTAGAATTCCATCTCTAGGAATCCAGAAGTGGAATAGATGCTCTCTCTGAGGTTGAATTTGCACCAGTGAATTGGGAAACTGGAGGTGTCTATTTTCTGCAAAGTAGACTAGAGGAGAGAAAGAGAACATAGTACAGATGTGCAGAGAGCAATAGAGAAACAGAATTAAAGAACCATCTTGGGGGGCTGGGGGCTGGGGCTGTAGCTCAGTGGTGGGGTGCTTTCCTGACACATGGGTTCAATCCTCAGCACCACATAAAGATAAATGGATAAAAATGGATAAAATGAAGGTATTGTATCCACCTACAACTACAAAAAAAAAAAAAAAAGAACCACCTTGGTTCTTTGTAGTTCCTGTTTCTATTTCTTCCTTTGATTCTGTGAAACACCCACTTTAATCATAAATTCCCCAAATTTCTGCTTAAACAAGATTTGCATTATCTCTTTGCTTTTACAACAGTCCTATGGAATAAGTGGTATCATCTCTATTTTTCAAATGAGCAAACTGAATTCTGGGTAATAAAGTCTTAAACATAATCCCTGAGGTTTAAAAGGTAATACTGAGGGATGCCAAAAAGATCAGTCTTTCCTAGTCAGTAAAGAGAAAGAATATTGGATATGTGGTAGGACTGGAAAACACTGACCTAGGGCTGGGGTTATAGCTCAGTGTAGCATGTGTGAGGCACTGGGTTCAATTCTCAGCACCACATACAAATAAACAAACAAATAAGTAAATAATAAAGGTTCATCAACAATTTTTTTTTTAATTTTTAAAAAATCAAACAAACACTGACTTAGTTCAGAATACAGGGTCCCTTTCTGAGGTAAAGCCTACCAAACTAGGAAGAAAGGAAAACTGTCCAGATTCAAACTTTTATTTGGATAAATATCACATTTTGTGTAGTGAAGGGCCTAGATTTGAGTTCCAAATCTATCACTTATTAGCTAGGAAAGCAACTTCCTATCTCAGCCTTGATGTCTTTTTTGGGGGGCGGGTGTGGGGTGCAGGAGATGGGGGTGGGGTGCAGGAGATTGAACTCAGGTGCACTTGACCACTAAGCCACATCCCCAGCCCTATTTTGTATTTTATTTAGAGACAGGGTCTCACTGAGTTGCTTAGTTCCTCACTTTTGCTGAGGCTGGCTTTGAATTCACGATATTCCTGCCTCAGCCTCCTGAACTGCTGGGATGACAGACATGCCCTACAGTGCCCAGCTTCAACCTTGTCTTCTTTACTTATCTAGTGAGTATGAAATCTCCACTCTTTTTGTTGATGTTGGTACTGAGGAAGGCCTACCATGATCTACATCCACAGCCCATTTTATTTTTTATTTTGAGACAGGGTCTCATTAAGCTGCCAAGGCTGGCTTCAAACTTGCAATCCTTCTTCCTCAGGCTCCAAACTAGCTGGGATTTCAGGTGCGTACCCCCATGCCCAGCTACAAAGCTTTTTTAAAAAAAAAACTTAATGACAAGGAAAAGGACTGACAATTTCTAAATATGAAAAATAAGGTGTGATAGTTGATTTTCGTGTTAGCTTTATCAGACTAAGGATACCTAGAGAACTGGCAAAACATTACTGCTGGGTGTGATTGTGGAGGTGTTTCCCGAGAATATTGGCACATGGACATTGACTGAATGGGGAAAACATACTCTTGAGTGTGGATAAGCACTATCCAAATGGCTGGGGGCCTAGATAGATGGAACAGACAAGCAAAAAAAGGGGAAACTCTCTCTCTCTCTCTCTTGTTCTTCCTTCCTGAGTGGGACACCTTCATTTGTGCTGCTGCCCTTTGGTGTCAGACTCCTGGTTCTTCAGTCTTTGGACTCTGGGATTGCACCTAGAAACCCTCCAAGAGATCTCTGGCCTTCAGCCTCATACTAGCAGGCGTACTAGATGTTCCTGGATGTGAGGCTTCTGCTTCTCTGGTTCTTTAGCTTACAGATAGCTATCATGGAATTTTACAGGTTCTGTGATTATGTGAGCCAATTTAACAAATCTCCTCTTTTATAATATACATACATACATATATATTTACACACACCCACACACTCATATACATTCATTTTGTTGGTCCTGTTTCTCTGAAGAACCCTGGGTAATACAGGATACATCAGTTTAAGTGTGGTAAAAAGTATATAGCCAAGTGCGGTGGCGCACGCCTGTAATCCCAGCTGCTCAGGAGGCTGAGACAGGAGAATCATGAGTTCAAAGCCAGCCTCAGCAATGGGCGAGATCCTGTCTCTAAATAAAATACAAAATAGGGCTGGGGATGTGGCTCAGTGGTCGAGTGCCTCTGAGTTCAATCCCAGGTACCACAGGGGGAAAAAAAAAAGTAGGTATACACAGCTGGATTCAATGGCATAGGTACCTAGGAGGCTGAGGCAGGAAGTCCCAAGTTCAAGGTTAACCTGCACAAATGAGTGAGACCCTATCTCAAATTTTAAAAAAAGTCTGGGGATGTACCTCAGTGGCACAGCATGTGTGATCTCTGGGTTCAATTTCTAGTACCCAATTTTAAAAAAAAGTAGATACACATATTCTAATATAGTAAGACTAGCAACTATAAATCAAAATGCTAACAGTATATATTCCTTGAGAGGGGAGATTGGGCAGGATTAATTTTCTTCTTCACACTTTTCTTTTGTGACCAGAACAAAACAATAAATATTATTAAAAACAAAATGAAAAAATAGTCTTGTTCAAACTTTAGAAGGTTTTAAATCCTGCTTTTTCTGGATCTTACTCATTCTATCTTGTCTTCCCTAAGGGAGGCTCTGAGCAATTGCTTCTCTCTAAACTCCAGCCCTGAGACTGAGCAATTATTTTCCAACCCTTGGGTTATCAAGTGGTGGGATAGGGACAAAGCAAAGACCAGTAAGAAACCAGTCCCATCCCTATAAAACAATCCCACAGTGCAAGAGACTATAGGAAGAAGGTAATGCCTAAAGGGGCAGGTGGCATATATAAGGGAAACAGGTAGTGGAAACTGTGGTGAAATGGTAAGGTTACCCTTGTCTAAAGAAACCAGTTACTAGATTTTAACCAATTGTCACTGTATGAGAAAAGCAGGCCTAGTGAACACCCACTTTCCCTTTTTTGGGGGGGGGGGTACTGGGGCTTGAACCCAGGAGCACTTTACCACTGAGCTACACTACACTCCCAGCCCTTTTTACTGTTTGTTTTTAAAAAGAGTCTTGCCAAGTTGCTGAGGCTGTCTTGAACTTGCAATCCTCCTGCCTCAGCCTCTTAAGCTGCTAAGATTACAGATGTGTGCCATTTTCCATTTTTCAAAGAGAAAACAAAATTCCAGAATGTTTTTGAAATTTGAAGTTTTAAAACATAGCGTAGATGAAATACAACACCATGCAGTTAAACTAAAACATATTTAAAAGCATGGCTTAGCTCCAAATCTGCCACTTTGTAATCTTACACAGAAAAGAGAGGTCTTTAAAAACACATGAGATGCTGGGAGCAGTGGTGTATGCCTGTAATCCTAGTGACTTGGGAGTTTCAAGCAGGATGACTGAAAATTCAAGGCCAGTCTCAGCAACTTTGCAAGGCCCTAAGCAACTTAGTGAGACCCTGTCTCAAAAATTAAAAATAAATAAATAAATAAAAGAACTGGGGATGTGGCGCAGTGGTAAAAGCCCCTCTGGGTTCAACCCCAGTGCCAGAACCAAAACCAAAAAACATGAGAAAGTTGAGCATGGTAGCACATGCCTATAATCCCAGTGACTTGGGAGGAAGAGGCAAGAGGACTGTAAGTTCAAGGATAGCATCAGCAACTTAGTGAGAATCTGTCCCAAAATAAAACAATGAAATAAGGAAAAAGGGGCTGGTGATGTAGCTCAGCAATAAAGTGTCCCTGCATTCAATTCCCAGTACCAAAAAGACAAACAAAAATCCACTCATGAGCCGGGCACCGTGGTACATGCCTATAATCCCAGCGGCTAGGGAGGCTGAGACAGGAGGATCATGAGTTTAAAGCCAGCCTCAGCAACAGGGAGGTGCTAAGCAACTCACTGAGACCCTGTCTCTAAGTAAAATACAAAATAGGGCTGGGGATGTGGCTCAGTGGTCGAGTGCCCCTGAATTTAGTCCCCAGTACCAAAAAAATAAAATAAACAAAAAAATCCACTCATGAAAGAACTAGGCACAGTTATTCATGTCTTTAATCCCAGCAACAATGGAAGCTGTGGCAGGAGGATAGTAAGTTCAAGGCCATCCTGGACAACTTAGTGAGACCCTGTATCAAAATAAAACAAAAAAGGTTGGGAACGTAGCTCAGTGGAGCAAGGCCCTGAGTTTAATTCCCAGGACCAAAAGTCAAACAAATGAACAAAAACATAAAGAAAAGAAAAAGTGGTTTATTCAAACAACCTCCAAGGTTGAGGTGGAGAAGAAGACTCGATATGAGGACATAAACAGTGTAGTCACAAGAAAGTCATGGTTAGCAGTAAGTCTAATCAGTTGGGCTCATCCAAAGAATGGAATAAATATCTCCCCAAAACAATCTACCTCTTTTTTGTTTTCATTCCTTGATCACTAATCAATTACTGATTAAAAACTCAGTTTTCAAAAAGAAAATAAATACAAAAGGCAAGCAAACAAACAAAAAAGCCCACTGCTTTCCAGACACGAAAGTTCCAGACCAGAAATGGAAAACAAAACATAAGCATTCAGCTCACTGAAAAAAGAGACTTACTTCCATTTAGAAAAAACAAATTGTAAAAAATAAAAAATAAAAAAAATTGCAGCTGAGTTCTAAGTTACATTGCAACAATTAGTATAAGTCTCTCACAGATCATCTGTATGTATGCCAGGCAATTTCAGTTTCTATCCCCAGAAGACTGAGGTTTAGACCAAGGAAATCAATGACTCAATAAAAATGTGGATATCTCTTATTAAGGGTACTGTCAGTTGCAGTCAGCCTTCTAAAATATATCCCCATCTCTATACTTTTCCCATCAAACTTTGTTATTGCTCTCAAACCCGAACACTGGGTTCTTGTAGTAAAAGTAGCAATAACAAAATAAAAACTAAGTCTATGGCCAGGCACAGTAGAGCACACCTGTAATCCCACCAGGAGGCTAAGGCAAGAGGATCCCAAGTTCAAAGTCAATCTCAACAACTTAGCAAGGTCCTAAGCAACTTAGTAAGAACCTGTCTCAAAATAAATAAATACATAAAATAAAATAAAAAGGGATAGGGATGTGGCTCAGTGGTTAAGTGCCCCTGGGTTTAATCCCTGGTATTTAAAAAAAAAAAAATTGTCTATGGATCTTTGATAGGGAAGAAACAGTACTTACATTAACAAAATCTCCACCTTGAATCATGAAATCCTTTATAACCCTAAAACAGAGAGCAAAAGATCCTAAGAGAAGATTCTATGGTTTAAAAAAATATTGACTTACTGGGTGAAGTGGTGCACACCTATAATCCCAGCAACTCAGGAGGTTGAGACAGGTGAATTGCAAGTTCAAAGGCAGTCTCAGCAACTTAGTGAGGCCTTAACCAATTTGGCAAGACTGTCTCAAAATAAAAAATTAAAAGGGATGAGCATGTGGTTCAGTGGTTAAGCACTCCTGGGTTCAATCCCTGGTACCAAAAATAAAATATGAAATGAGGCAAGCATGGTGGCACATGCCTGTAATACCATCAACTCAGGAAGCTAAGGCAGGGGGATCCCAAATTCAAGGACAGCTTCAGTGACTTATTGAGACTCTTGTCTTAAAATACCCAGTACTGAAAAAAAATTAATAAATAAGAGATTTAAACATTCTCAAATTTTGGTATCCATGGGCAAGGATGTGGGGGTTTCTAGAACCAACCCCCCATTGATACCAAAGGATGATTGCATTTGTGAAAATCCCGAGAATATCTCACCAAAAGCCTTACCTGTGAAAGGTGCTCCCTTTGTATCCTATTGGCACCCCATCTTTTCTATAACCAAAAAGAAAGAGACTTGGAATGATATCAGGTAATCATAGGCCTTTCCAGTTTAGGACACACTGGAGCCAAAGGAACTCTCCTAAAGAAAGTGGAGAGAAGAGACTTATAGAAGTTAAAAAAAAGAAAAGAGAAACACCTAAGGATAGATCCCTGTGGTATTCTCTTCTATGACTCAGGGCTTTCCAATGTTTTCCCAACACACCCTCAGAAGTAGGCAGAGACTGACCTGAATTCTCCAGTGCAGAACTGCCTAAAAGGGAAAAGATGAACAATTCAGTCACTATGCCATCATAGCTGTGTGCACCTCTAATCTCAGGAGGGGATAAAGGGGTATAGACATTGCATCCAGCAAACTCACCAACCAGACAGCCAAATGTCAAGACACACAGGCATAGAGCCTAACAACATAAGTTGATACGAGAACAATAGAAAAGCAGTACCCATTCGGACAGAACAATACCCAGAGAAAACAAATCTCAAGGGCACTGAGTGGACAGAGGCAGATGGGTGATTCCGCGGATGTCCAGCTCCTGGTTCTGTTATTCCTTACCTAAAGTTCTCGGCTGTCTTGGGTACAACATCTGCAAACAGCTCGATCTTCATGCGGCCAACTTCCTGCAAGCGGCAGGAGTCTTTGTGAAGCACCAGCGCACGACCGTGATGGGCTCACGGGAGATGCCCCATCCCCAGGCCGCAAGGCATCTCCCACTTCCACCTCCACCTCCTCCTCCATCTGCCTAGCTTAACCTTGCGTCCTGCCCAGTCCTTCCAGAAGCAGGGTGCTTGGGTGGGCAAGACTCACACCCTCCCGCCCCGCAGGAGGGAAGGCTCCGGTGCAGTTTCACACACTGGCTCCCAAGTCCTCCCCCTCTGGGTTGGTGAGCTGTGCCCGGCTAGCCCCGTGCGGTTTCTCTTCGCGCAGATCTGGGTGGCCGCCTGTACCTTACCTGGCCGCCAATGCTGACATCAAAGAACACCACGGGATTGACAGGGCTTGAATTTGCCACCGCCATGGCTCCGACCCGGAAGCAGAAATCTGGCTTCCGGTGAACTAAATCCAATGCTGCGCGGCGGGGGAGAGGGTTCCGCGCAGGCGTAGTAGAAGTCGACCGGGTCCGGTCCCCGACGCGAGGCGCGATCCGGTTGGCTCGTGGAAGCTGGGGGCTTTCCAGGGAAAGGAGCGCGCGAGAGGGGAAGGAGGAGGGGGAAAGTCCGGGCATCTTTTTGCTCAAGGTCGACAGGCATCCCACTGACATGGCTGTACTAGTACGTGTAGATTAATCTTTACATCCAGGGCGTTTTGAATAAGCAAGGCTTTCAGCTCTTGAAGCCAGGACCTCCAAACCAACTGTTTCGTGGTGGTTGTACTGTTTACGAGGATCTCTGTTGTGTTCATCCTCGGTATTGAAAACGGCTTGGCACATAAGGCTTGCTCAGTACTTGTACCCCCCTTGAATTCAGGACACTAGAATCCTAATTTCAGTTCTGCCATAAACTTTTAACTCATTTCCTATAGAGCAACTCGAGTTTTTTAAATAAACTTTGCGCTTAAGAAATAACAACTGGCTTCTCATATTTAGAATAAAATTCAGCTTCTTACATCCAAAGCCCTAAATGCTGCAGTCTGGCCACCTGTAGTCTGGCCTCACCTCAGATGACTCACCCTCAGTTACTATTCTGCCTTTCTCTTCCTCCAGGTCATTAAAATCGCTACTTTCCTTTGGGTCTTGATAGTAGATGTTAATTCTGAAATATTCTTAGAGATCCTTTATAGGGAAGGCAGGGTAGCTCCTTGTAATTCAGGGCTCAGCCCAGGGGCAACCAAACAAAAGCCCTTTGTCACTCAGATCTCTGGTTTTCTTTTTGCTGCTCAACTGTTCAAAATTATATGTCCTCACCGTTCATTCCCTGCCACACACAGCCTCCTCCCTAATAGTACATAAATTCCATGAGTAAAAACTCTCCTAGTCTGTCTTGTTCACAACTGAGGCTGCGTTGCCTACTATCAACTAGCATATAATAAGTTTTCGTTAAATAGACCCAGTGAATTGATTGAAAAAAAAAAATGTTACCTTGGGCTAGACTCAGTCAGAGCACACATTTGATACAATAGCTATTATTTCCTGTATCCTTGGATCATCCTTTCTAGTGATTGAGGAAGTAAGGGTTACCTATAAAAATTCAGTGCATCTAAAATGGGCCCCGGTGGCTGCACACTTGTAATCCCAGAGACTCAGAGGCAAAGGCAGGAGTATCACAAGTAAGAGGCCAGCCTCAAGAATTCAGCAAGGCCCTAAAGCAATTTAGCCAGACCCTATCTCTATCTCTAAAATATAAAAAAGGGCTAAAGATAAGGCTCAGTGGTTAAGCATCCCTGAGTTCAATCCCTGTTACCAAAACAATAAAAGGATGTGGGTTTAACAGGGCACAGTGGCACATGCCTGTAATCCCAGTGGCTTGGGAGGCTGAGGCAGGAGAATTACAAATTCAAAGCCAGTTGGATATATGACCCAGTGGTTAAGTTCCCCTGGGTTCAATCCCTGGTACCAAATAAATAAATAAAAAGGAATTATACAGGTTTTTAAAAAAAATATTTACTTAAATGTGATTACATTGTTTTTTTCTTTTAAATAATAACACTTAAAAATACCCATGATAATGGAAAAGAATGCTATATTAACCATATATATACTCTGAAGTAAAATCTAATTATATCATCGAACTTCACTGTACTGATCAATTCAAATCATCTCAGGATATAAAACAAACTTGAGAAATCCATTTTTAGAAACTGTTTAATGAATTATCAGCAATTTTGAAGACTCCTGGCTGACACACAGTGAGGAATCTGGAATCTTCCATGTCATAGTCCACTTTAACGTTCAAGCTTTAAGTTAGCAGGTTTGATCATTATAGTGTTAGACACCAGCGATTTTATAGTTCTGACTTTTGGTCTTGTTTTTTTAGGCTGTGTGCCTCTTTCAGAAAAGCCATATTTATGTATCCAGTTTCAGAATTCTGTGAACATGAAAGAGACTCAGGGGACTTTGAAACTCCCATTGCTGCTTCTGATTTATGTTCCTTAGTCCCTTGAAGATTTCCAATGGATTCTAACAGACATGCTCCTGAAAAACTAAGAAAGAACATGAGTGAGGGCATTGTATGGATAGAATTGTCTGGTAGAAGTTTGGGGTTACAGGGATGTGGCTTCAATAATATTTCAGTTTTTTACAACTCTCAAGCACAAAGAAAATAACCAAATAAAATTTACCTTTAACCTATTATTGTGGGTTACCTCCCGTCTTACTTAAATAGGATTCTGTGGGATATGAGGGTGAAGGGTTGGTGAGGGGACAAGGAATTAGGAGAAGATTCACTTACTAATTGTAGAAAAATACTCTTCAATGCTATGCTTTCTCAAGACAGCAACTCAGAGCTAGTTAACAGCTATGCCTCTCGGGCATGCAGAATACTCTATTGATTTTACTAACCTAGATCCTGGAAAAGGCAATATTTTCTTTAGTACATCAAGTCCAGGGATGTCACTAATTGTTGCTTCCTAAAAGGAAAGAATGGACTAATATTAAATATTATAATGATAAACCATTGGCAGTATGATTCTAGAATTTATACATATAAATATATAATATAGCTATAGTACCTGAATATACTACACACAACAAAAAGCATAAAAGGGTATAGAATGAAAAGTTGCTTGAACAACACTATCAGTAAGTCAGGCTCTCTCTCTCTCCTGTATATCGTCTATATTGATCGCTATATATATTTATATAAACTATCCATATAATATGTAGATTATATACATAGTCTATCTCTGCCTATCTTTCTAGTTTTTACACACATGATTTTATACATTGTCTTCATCTTTCTTCTTTTCTTTTCTGTTCATATTTGGAGAACATATACAAGGGACTTGTTTTTTTGTTGTTATAATAGCATTGTTGCCAAATGAATCACATACCACAAAGTTCACCCTTTAAAAATGCTTGGAAGAGCTGGGTATGGTGGCATATGCCTGTAATCACAGCAATTTAGGAGCTGAGGCAGGAGGATTCCAAGTTCAAAGCCAGCCTCAGCCTCTTGGTGAGGCCCAAGCAACTTAGTGAGATCCTGTCTCAAAGCAAAAAAATGGACTGGGGATGTAATTCAGTGGTAAGACACCCTGGGTTCAATTCCCAGTAACCCCTCCCACCAAAAAAAAAAAAAAAAAAAGCTTGATTCAGTGCTTTTCTATGTATTCACAATTTTGTGCAACCATCAACACTATCTGATTCCAGAACATTTTTATCACCCTCCAAAAAAGCCCCACCCCCATGAGCAGTCACTTCCCATTCCTCTCTCCTGCCAATCACTAATATATTTGCTGACTTTATTTATTTTCTTATTCTGGACATTTCATATAAATGGGATCATATGATCCTATAATATGTACCCTTTTATATCTGATTTCTTTCTTTCTTTTCTGGAACCAGAGATTGAACCCAGGGACACTTAACCACTGAGCCATATCTCCAGCCCTTTTTATTTTTTTATTTTGAGACAGGATCTCACTAAGTTGCTTAGGATCTTGCTAACTTACCTGGGCTGGCCTTGAACTTGTGATCCTCTTGCCTCCAGTCTCCCCAGTTGCATAGATCACAGGTGTGCGCCTCTGCACCCAGCTGAAAATTCTACTTTGGGTGAAATATGCAAAACAACTAACATAGCTTGGAAGCAATTACCCTTTTGAGAGTAAAGATGCATTCTCAACAATAGTGCCCAACAAGCAGGATCTACTGTTAAGTATCCTGGGGAGGGATGTCTTACAAATGATACAACCAGGGAAGGAAGAAAATAGCCTCTGCCTTGGATTCAGAATATAATTCTTCTTACAGAAGTCCCTCTTTCTGACCTGCTTACCATCCAGACTCTAGACCTTGTCTCACCCTGTACTACTTTCTGCCTCTCTCTAAACTTGGCTACTTGTCTGAATTTTTGGAACATAATTGCTTTTCTTGGACTAGGGTGCTCTGTTGTCTTGATTCTTTAATAGGCTAGTTTCACTTAACTTCTCTGAGCCTCAAGACTTGCTCACCTTTCTTTCCTAATGTGGCTAGAGTAAAACATTATGAACAAGGTTGCTGAGAATGAGGCATATATATGAAAACATTTAACGTTCATTCATTCTCAAATATCTGTGGAGCATCTGTCTGCAGATACAACAATATATGAACTACGGTTGTTGCTCTCTAGGATCTCACTGCAGAGTTAATGAGATAGAAAAGAAAAACAGCAATAACCACTATATAATATGTTAGAGAAGAAGCTCAGAATCATACATGAATTGCTTTAGAATCACACCAGTGAGTTTTAAAGCTGACCCAATGAAAAGCAGAGTTGGTCAACAGCATTTGCGGGATTTGCTACCCTGGTATGTGTGTAGCCAAGGAGCCTCTTTGCTACAGCCCACCATGAAGCCAAGAGCACAACTAGAGCTATATGAAGTTGAAGAGAAGAGAGGGTACAGCAAACTTAGCAACCAAAACTTCAGATTAAGGACCCAATAAAAAGTGCACATCTTACCTCTTTTCTGCGAATCTGGATGTTCCATATAATGCGCTCTAAGAAGCTAACTTGCTGCATGAGCCGGAAATGATTTTCCTGTAATTGCTTATTTTCTTTATCCAGGAAAAGTGCTCTAACAACAGTATAAATCAGAGACATAGCTAGAAATGTCTTTTTCTTTCTTTCTTTTTTTTTGGGGGGGCGGGCAGTACTGGGGATCAAACCTGGGACCTTTTGCATTCTCCGCATTTGCTCAACCACTAAGCTACACACCCTCCCTAGAAATTCTGCATCATTTTTGAAAGCCCAAAACTATGTTCCACATCCCACTGTCTCTGGGTCTTGGACCACTGTCCAGAACTTAGACTAAGTTTGGCAGAATAATTCTTACCATATTAAACAATCAACTGAAAAAACAATAAGCTTCTGGTCTATAAATGGTTATTAAATACATATGCATGAGTATATGAATTCCAGACCTTGAGAAATTTAAGGTATGACTCTAGGGGAAGGATTGAAACAAAAGACCATATCCTTCAAATATCCTAACTACACAGCTTGCTTCTGGCTCTCATCTTACACTAATCTGATTCTGAGTTCTCATGGAGAAGTAGAAATAGTATTAGCAGCAGCAGCCACTTACTAGCTAGTCACCATGTACTTAGGCAATGTGACCTGCTCACACATTAAGCACTAAACATTTTTCACATATTGGCTCACTTAATCTTCAGAACAACCTCATAAAACAAATATTGTTATGAAGCCTTTCTTATAGCTGAGAAAACTGAGGCTGAGAGAGGACAGGAACTTGGTTAAGAACATAAAAACAGAAATTTGTAGAACTGGGATGCCAAGCAGATCTTTAAGACTTCGAAGGAAGCCTGATCTCTTTTCCACTATCTTAGGCTCTCAGGGCTGCAGTTATTCGGGAGACTTGGCAGTATAATAGATTTGATTAGAGTTTCATGTTTGATTTCTCGTTCTGCAACTTGTTAGTTGAGTGACCCTTAGCAAATTATAAATCTGAGCCTCAGTTTCCCCATCTCTAAACTGACTTCAGAAACTATGACATAGTTTGAGATGGACAATGCTTTAGCTGTATAAAAGGGGAAACACAAACAGTAAAAGATAATCAGAGGCTTTCCACATGTGCCCTAAGGAGCATGTGCCCAAAGTAGCTGACAGGTATGGTGCTGGAGTCTTGGGCCAGGCTGCAAAGGTTCACATACTGCTTGACTACTAACCAGTCTAGGTGACTTCCCTGACCTCTGTGGAGCTTGGGTTCCTCATCCATAAACTAAAGCTAATGTTAATACCTCCCTCCTGGGGTTAGTGTTAAGGTTAAATGAATCCAGAGAGAGTGAGCTTAGAACAGTGTCTAGCATATAGTAAGTTCTCAATCATTGTAGTTCTCAAACATAATTGTCATAGATGACATTTTCTGTTAAGATCAACCCATTCTCTTTGTTCTTGTTCTTGCTCTAAGAATATTTTTTACTGTAATTAAATTTTCCCATGGAGGAGAGAATGCACGAGCCAGCTTGTATCTAAATTCTTTTCCTCTTTGAATATTTCTCATTAAAAATTAATGTCATATCCTGTGGGATTCATGCATTTAAGTCCTTCCTATGGGCTTAATTCTCTGGTCTACTTTAATTCCATAGGTATCAAATGATAAAAAAAGGAGCATTGACACACACAATGAGGCTGGCCAGAATGCACATATCCGGGTCCTCTGTGTGAGAGCCTATATGAATGGCTGGCCCGCCTGGTCCATGATATTTTTTCTAATTTCACAAGTTCTGCTGCTTGCATGATCTGCTGAAAACAGCAGACATCAGAGGAAGAGTTATAGGATAAGCCACAAACTCAAAGACAGCCTCTGCAACCATTTCTTTGTTGAAGGAGAAACAAAGCCAGCGGAGTCTACTGGCTGCCCAGTGGGACTGCACCTACTTGCTCTTGACTGATGAGATTATTTGTTTGTTGTTGCGGATTATTTCTTCTTGGTCCATGACTTGCTTCAGAAGCTCCCTTTTTTCTATGATCAGATTATCATTTTGGACCGTGATCTGGGCCTGGAATGCCTTCTCCTAGGGATTCACAGCAAGAGAAAGAGTTAAGAACTTCTGCCTGTTTCTAAGTCCTAACAACAAACTTCTCTTGTTTACTCTCTTTCCTGTCCTCTAGTCTGTTTCTGTTTGGTGACATGGTCATTCATTATAGCTAGATATTCTTCTATTTATTTTATATGTGATGTATTTTTGTTTGGAGGTTTAACCATTCTTTTGCAGTAACATTAAGAAGATCTGAACCTCAACTTCTCCTAAGATCCCAGTGCTCTTACCTGTATTATCTTTCCCCTCTCTTAGATGTATTCTAATTACATAGGGATCAAAAACCTCCAACAAATACGACTGAATTTTTTTGAAGCTCCATATTTAAATTTTCCCCATTTAATACATGTCCATCTGCATTGTAGTTGTATTCCTTTAAAGGCAGAGGGAGGAAGATGGGAATTTAGCCACCTGGTCAGGCAGAGTCAGGATCCCAGCTGGCATGGCAAGCCACGCCTGACAGCCAAGAGTGGAGCCTACTGCCGCAGGAATGATGCTGAAATGCCTTCAAGCCCAACACTATGTTTCACTTTCTACCAGTGATTTTCTTCCAAGGCAAGAGATACTGAAGTTATGGCTAAAATGGTAAAGGAGTACATTTGGTGAAAAAACACTAATATTCCCCCATAGCTGAAAGAGTTCATAGATAGATATTGGTAAGTATAGAATTGTTGGTCTCACTTCACGGATGACCTGCAAATTGTAACAGGCAAGTACTTTCATCTTTCCAGTTTTTGTTCCTCACCTGCCAGTGATGGGAACAAGTGGGGAAGGGAGAATAACAATGTTAGGCAAGAGGGTGAATCATAGGGTTAAGAGGGGCAACTTTGGGGCTGGGGTGGTAGAGAGCTCGTCTAGCATGCACGAGGCACTGGGTTAGATCCTCAGCACCACATAAATGTAAAATAAAGATATTGTGTTCACCTAAAGCTAAAAAATAAATAAAAAAAAGAGGGGCAACTTTATGCTTCTTTTCAATAAGATACTAATAAGGGCTGGGGATGTAGCTCAGTGGTAGAGTGCTTACCTAGCACCAGGCCTGACCTGGGTTCAGTTCCCAGTATCTACCACACACAGACACACACACACACAGTAAGTTCTTAAATAAGATACTAATGAAGATACTAGTGTTGATCGCTCAAGAAAAGACTGTCCATCTATTATTTAAGATATGAAAGGAAGGAGGTTAGATTATGTTCTGAAACAAACCATTCCGCATTTTAAAGTCCTTCTCCAGGACCATTCAATGTCTAATAATAATCTCACTTGTTATTATTTAAAGATATTTAATACATGTACATATGCATTGTAGTTGTATTGATAAAGGTTGAGAATAGAAGCAGCCATAGACAATATACCCTATCCTGTAATAAATGAATTAGAAAGGATATTAGATGGGGACATTTACCCTGTCCTTAGGAAACACCACATATTTTTTGTGGTGAAAGAGTTCATAGATAGGTATTGGTAAATATAGAATTTTTTTAAAAATAGGAATACCTGCTATGGTGATAAGGTAAAATATTGGGGTAAATCTGGTTTGGATGGGTACAACAATTAGAGGACTCAGTTGGCTTGCTGCATTATTTTTTTAAAGGAAAGAATGGCAACAGGAACTTACTGAAAGACTTTCTTTCTTTCTTTTAGAGAGAGAGAGAATTTTTAATGTTTATTTTTTAGTTTTCGGTGGACACAACATCTTTGTTTGTATGTGGTGCTGAGGATCGAACCCGGGCCGCACGCATGCCAGGCGAGCGCGCTACCGCTTGAGCACATCCCCAGCCCTGGCTTGCTGCATATTGAGAAGGCCGAAGAGATGAAGCCAAAAAAAGAGACATTCATTTTTGGAGACTCAGAAGGTAAACCTAATGTTTTTAACCTCAGGGCTCTGATCTGTGGGTCCGAAAATAGGTTAAAATAAAAAATGCCAAGTTTGTAGTACTGTGGTATTAAGAATGCTCACATCAGTCTTCGCTGAACTTTATTTATTTATTTATTTATTTATTGGTACCAGGAATTAAACCCATGGGTGTTTAACCACTGAACCCAGCCATTTTTAATATTTTATTTAGAGACAGGGTCTCACTAAATTGCTTAGGGCCTCATTAAGTTGCCGAGGCTGGCTTTGAACCTATAATCCTCCTGCCTCAGCCTCCTGAGCCACTGGGATTACAGGCCTGTGCCATGAACTATTTTTAATTCTAACAATTTGTCTTGTGAACTATACATCCACCCATTAATATGCTTCTTAGGGATCATACCCCAAGAAAAGGGAAAATAATAATATCAATGAAAAATTTAATATAAACCACTTTAGGAATTTTATGTTTTTAATTCTCACAAAAGTCTTACATATGAGGTGGAGATTATTTTCTCCATGTTACAGATAAAGGAAATGATACACAGAAACTGGTCCAAAGTCAAAGAACTAAAAGTCAGAGCTAGAATTTGAATCCATGTCTGTTCTAAAGCTAAAGCCCACAGAACTCTTTAATGGTGTGAACAAAAGTCCAAATTACTTTCCTAGCCTCTGCTTATTTGCAATTTGCAGTATATTTCCTGAAGACCTATTGTTCTTCTAGTCAGTGCATTAGCTTTCTAGGCCTGGCATGACAAATTACCACAAACTGAGTGCTTAAAACAACAGAAATTAATTTTCTTACAGTTCTGGAGGGCTGCAAGTCTGAAATTAAGATGTTAGCAGGGTTAATTCTTTCTAAAAGCTCACATGTAGGGTTTTTTTGGTTGGCTGATTTTTCCTTGCAATACTGAGAATCAAACCCAGGGCCTTCTTCATGATAGGCAATTGCTCTACTGCTGAGACACACCCTCAGCCCTCGGAGGAAGCTTCTGTTCCCTGCTTTTCTCCTGGTTTTGAGTGGTAGCCAGCACAGCTCAGTGTTTCTTGGTTTAGTTACATCATTCCAATCTTTGTCCCCGTCACCACCAATGTTCTTCCCCTGTCTTCCCTTCTTCTTATAAGAGAACCAGTCAGATTGGATTTAGTATTCACCCTATCCCAGGATAACCTCATTTTGACTAATTACATCTGTAAACATCCTGTTTCCAAATAAGGTCACAATCTGATGTTTTGGGTAGACATGAATTCTGGGGAACACTATTCAACCCAGTACAGTCAGGAAGAAAGGAAGCAAATCTGCTGAAAGCTGTTTTACATATAAGCATAGAAGTAGAGGCAGGTAGTACAAGAAAGCATTGGTCTTCAGGCACAGTGGCACATCCCTGCAATCTGTTATTTGGAAGTCCAAAAGTTCAAGGTGAGCTACTTTAGGTCAAATCTGACACAACTTAGACACCAAAATCAATAATGATAGTAACAGATTATAACTCAACAAATAAAATGAGAATCCAGGCGTCCATATTAACAAATAAATGACTATGTAAACCAGGTGTAGTGGTCCACACCAGTAATTCCAACTACTCAGCAGGCTGAGGCAGAAGGACTGAAAAGTTCAAGGTCAGCCTTGGCAATTTAGCAAGACCCTACCTAAAAATAAAAATATAAAGGGTCAGGGTTATAACTGCATGGTAGAGTGCCCCTGGACTCAATCTCCAGTATGCAGAGAGAAAAAAAAAAAAGTTGTAATGTGTGTAGTCTAGAGATTCTTTTTTTTAAAAAAAAAATATTTTACCTTCATTTACTTCTCTTTATTTTATTTTTATGTGGTGCTGAGGATTGAACCCAGTGCCTCATGCGTGCCAGGCGAGCACTCTACCACCCCAGCCCCAGTCTAGGGATTCTTGACCCAAGTCCCATGGTAGTGAATGAATATCTGAAATTACATAAATTGTTTTGGTATCTTTGGCATATATCAGAGATACAAAAAAATTTAGGTGGGTATATAAAGGAGTATTTT
The DNA here is from genome assembly GCF_047511675.1 of Marmota flaviventris. Lineage (NCBI taxonomy): Eukaryota > Metazoa > Chordata > Mammalia > Rodentia > Sciuridae > Marmota > Marmota flaviventris. The sequence continues at coordinate 32,455,414 of NC_092507.1, read as the reverse complement.
AGCAGGAAAAGAATTTTCAAAATTCTTTTTTTTTTTTTTTTTTTTTTGTTTTTGGTACTGGGGATTGAACTGAGGGGCACTTAACCTCTGGGGCACATCCCCAGCCCTTTTTTTGTATTTTTTTTAGAGACAGGTCTCACCGAGTTGCTTAGAGCCTTGCTAAATCACTGAGGCTAGCTTTGAGGCTGCCTCAGCCTCCAAGCCACTGGGATTTACATGCATGCACCACCATGCTCAGCCAATTTTCAAAATTCTGAAATGGACTAGAGATCCCAGAAAGGGAAAACACTATTGATGTCAGTTGTTGTTTTTTTTTTTTTTTTTTTTTGATCCTGGGGTTTGAACCAAGGGTGCTTTACCACTGAACTACATCCCCAGACCTTTTTCTTATTTTTTATTTTGAGACAGGATCTTGCTAAATTGCTTAGGCTAGCCTTGAACTTGCAATCCTGCTGCCTCACTCCTGAGTTGCTGGGATTATAAGCCTATGCCACCATGCCTGGAAGTTGCTTTCCATTTTTAATTTATGTAGCTTAAACATCTCAAGACTATTCTGCATGCAATTCCACTTGTCTTGTCCAATTTCTTTCTTATCCATATGCCCATAAGTCACAAGACCAATAAGACAAGCCTAAAGAAATCAGGGATATTTAGAAAAAGCTTGAAGGTGCTAATCAAGAACTGATAAAGAAATCAGGATTACCTGTTTTCAATGCCATTAAAACTGACGCTGAGGCTTGAGACAAAACACGGGGGACTTAAAACAGGAATGAGTTAGTTAATGAGGGTAGTCTGGAAGTCTTTGCTGAAGAGTATTTAAGAAAAGATATTTTCGTTTGAAGGCAAGACAAGCATAAATTGGCAGTGCAGACTATTTTCAGTGTTCAATTTAGTTTAGCAACAGTATGAGTCTTAGATTCTGTTTGGCAGGACTTAAATAATTACTTACATGGAAAAACGATGACATAAAAAGAAAAGGAGGGCTCTGAAGAGTCCACAAATTAACTTACAAATGAGTGGGCATTCTCTAAATGGCTAGCCACCAGTGTCATCATATACTTTTCTCTCTTTCTCACCGTCTCAATTTTTTGTTGCAGGAGTCCAGCTTCTTCTTCAAGTTGTTTAATTCTCTTATTTCGTATTTCTACTTCATGAACTAGATGATCCTTGATCTTTCGAAGCTTGGCTTTGTGGTGATGCTTCTCAGAGTGGTTTCTATAAAAGCAAATTTGAGTATAGGCATTCCTGAACATAGTGAAAACGGATTCTGTCTCCTCAATATGCAACTTTCTTGGGTTTACTCTGGATTTTGTCAAGGGTCTGGCACCAAGCCTGGATACTTAACCTGCTGCACATCTTCTAACCCCTCTGTAGGGGAATGACCCAGGGACAACCCACTGTATAACAAAGATGTAGTCATCCTCATGGAATCAAGTCTCTGGCTTACCTTGGTTAGAACTGATAAGTGTATAGTTTTAGCATTTAAGTTTAACTTAGGAAGCTTCTTGACTTCAGACCCCTGACATCTAAATTCTGAATCCCATTCCACTAATTAGGTTACTGATTTAAAATTTCCCAGTTCATGGCTATCACCTTGAACAGTGATAAGATCTAATAAAGTGAAATAAAGATCTATAAAAAATAACTGGGCCTGTTCTTTGTTTTTGTATTGAATCTGGACTTCTAAATACCAATTCTATGGAATGGTTCCTATTCAGGACTGTGAATCTGATTCTGACGTGAATCTAAATCACTGTCAGGAACACATGAAGAGATGCTTAGTATCATCAACCAGTAAGGAATACAAATCAAAATCACAAGGAAATAGAACCGCATATCCACCAGGAAGACTAGAATCAAAATGAGAATAACAAATTCTGGCAAGGCTGTGGAGAAACTGGAAACCCTCATATACTAAAGGCAGGAATGTAAAATGGTACAGCCTCTTTGGAAAACAACCAGACAGTTCTTCAAATAGTTAAACATAGAATTACCATGTGATCCACAGGCTATACTCCTAGGTGCACACTCAAGAAAAATGAAAAACATTAATTGACACAAAAACCTAAACACAAGTGTTCATAGCAATATTATTCATAAGTGCCAAAAGGCAGAAACAACCCCAGGTTCCATCAATTGATGAATGGATAAACAAATTAAAGAATGACTACACAATGGGCTATCTTTCAGACATAAAAAGGATTGTACTGACACATGTTACAACATGGATGAACCTTGAAAGCATCATGGTAAGGGTAAGAAGCCAGGAGCAAGTTGGGTGCAGTGGGGCATGCCTATAATCCCAGCACTCCAGAGGCTGAGTTAGGAGAATTGCAGATTTAAGGCCAGCTGGGAAATTTAGTGAGAACCTGTCTAAAAGTAAAAAACAAAAAATTTAACAGACAGGGATGTAGCTCAGTGGTAGAGTGTCCCTGGGTTTAATCCTCAGTACTGGGGGAAATAAAAGTCACAAAAGACCACATATTATGTGATTCCATTTATATGAAATGTGCATACTGGGGAAATAGAAGATGTGAGTATATTATAACCCAGCTTGGTGGCCCATGCCTGTAATCCTATTTGGGAGGCTGACATATAAGGATCATAAATTCTAGGCCAGCCTGGACAATTTAGATCTTATCTTGAAATAAAATAAAGGGCTGGGGAGGTAGCTGAGTAGTAGAGTGCTTGTGTAGCATGCTCAAGGCTGCATTTTTCAATCCCTTCAATTGAAGGAAGGGAGGGAGGAAAAGATTAGTGATTGCCTAGGGGTGGGGTTGGGGAGGAAAATCAAGGATAGGCTACAGGATTTTGGGGGGGGGTACCGATGATTGAACTCAGGGGCACTGAGCCCAATTTTTGTAGAGATACACGTGAGGGTTTATTTGTCAGAGCTGACAAATAAAGGCCATTTCTCTGTAGGAGAGAGAGGCTAAACAGGCTTGAGTTCTGGGACTTTTAAAAGGGAGGCTCAGGAATCAGAGCCCGCTGGATCCTAATGTGGGTAGTTAATGGTTGGGTTGGTGTGAGGGAGTGGTGAGCCTTTCTCGGAGATACCCTTGGGCAGGAAAGCAAAACTTTTTCCTTAAAATGGTGGCTGTCATTTAAGATGGTCATCCAGATGCTAAGCAAGGACCTTATATTCCCCCCTTTTTTATTTTTATTGGGCCACGTAGGGAACAGGGACATAGGTCAATCTTCTATAACTGCTTCCTGCTGGGAAGGGGCTGTTTTGAATCCCTCATTAGGGGCCTGGTGTGTCATTAGAACGATGATGGAGGTTGAGTGGTGGTGGAATGCTGTCCCTGGTGCCCCAATGTTTAGTGAGGGATTGGTATTTCTGTAACAAAAGCTGGTTTATAGTTTGATTAGAGATTTTTGGATGTAGTCTTGAGCCAATCTAATGACACAGGGGTCAAACATTAACAGAAAGCCTATGGGGTCAGGAAGGGAAGAACCCACTGGAGAAGGGGGTTACTTAGCTGCCATCCTTCAGTAGAGGAGAGCTGTTGTTTCCAATGTTCAAGGTCCTGTTGCAGTTGTTTTATCTTGTCCTTTACTATACCAGATTGATTGACATAAAAATAGCATTCCTCCTCTAGGTACAGCTAAAGTCTGCCTTTTTAGCTGTAAAAAGATCAAGACCCCTTTAGCTGTAAAACCACAGCAGCTAAAGAACCAAGCTGAGATAGTATGGTTTGTATGGTTTGAGCAAGTTGCTGTAAGTCTCCTAGAAACTGGAATGGTAACTCCTGGTAATGGTACCCCTGGGAGGTGAGTGCAAAATGATGGAGGAGGGCAAAAGTGAAAAAGGGAAGGATGGTACCCATGGTTCTGCAGTGTCCTCGTGGTCCTCAGAGACCAAAAGAAGATTGGGGTTCTGGCCTTGGAGAAACCCAACTTGAGAAGGCCTGTGGGTGTCACTATATAAAAGGGGGAGAAATCCATTTAAAATGGGAGTTATGAACCCAATATGGGATGCCCTCAAGGCGGTACTGCTGGGGGAGTGGTAAGAATGACCTGGTAGGGTCCAGTCCATTTTGCAGAGTTGAGAGGAGGAGAGGAGCCTGTTGAGGGGGTTAAAAAATACCAGGTTGCCAGGAGACAGAGTGGGAGAAGGGGAAGAGGCAGAAATAGGCTTTGCCAGAACAGCACTGTTGTATTGCCAAAGAAGTTTCCTGATGTATGCAAGAAGGGGCCAGAAAAGATGAGGAGCAAGGGGTAGTGGAGAACCAGAGGGTGGTGAGCTGAGCAGGGAGATAGGCCGTCCATATTGAAGCTCAAAAGGGGAGATGTTGAGTGGCTTCTTTGGGAGGGCTTGAACCTAAGAAGAGCCAAGGGAAGAAGTTTAGTCCAATCTAAATGTAATTCAAGGGATAGTTTAGTGAGATGTTCTTCAGGGTCCGGTTACTACGACCACCTTGCCAGAGGACTGAGGATGGCAGGGGATATGAAAATGCCAGGAGATGTTGAGTGCCTTAGCTACCGACTGTGAAACATGGGAAGTAAATTCAGGACCACTGTCAAACTGGAGCGAAGAGGGGAGGCTGAATTGGGGAAGAATGTGTTGACCAAGGGCATAGGGGTGAAACCCAGCTACCAATCACAGCAAGGGAGATGTCCTCTTGCCTGGTGTAAAGGGAAGGCAAGTGGGCGGAGATTTGAGGTGGGATTGGATTTTTTGGCAGATTTCACAGGAGGCAGAGAGGGTAGAGAGAAATTGTAGGTCCTCTGGAGGGAGTTTAAGGTGGGAAGTGAGAAATTCTTTTAAAGATGTGGTATTAAGGGTGAAAGAGGTTGTGAAGGAAGGTAAGCATCTGTTGAGTGTCAGGTGGGGAACAGTCTATTGGGGGACTAGCAAGGCAGAAGACCACAGGTGGAGTAGGCTGTTGGGGGACGGCCCTCACCTCAGAGTCTGCCTTGTTGTTCCCTTCACAAGGGAACTTGGTGGTAAGGAATCCGCACTCCTTCCAAATAGCAGAGTGGGAGAGAAGTATGTGGAAAGTGTATTTAGAGTCAGTATAGACATTGAGGGAGGCCCCCTTTGCCAAAGTGAAGACTCTGATCAGGGAGATGGAGAGCAGTTCTTAGAGCCTATGAAGGGCCTTATAACAGAGTGCAATAGGGGTTTAGACAGTGGGCCCCGGGCTGCATCATATAGAGACTTAGTCAATATAGAGTAGTTAGGAATCCAAGCTCTGAGGAATCCTGCCATACCTAGAAAGGAGAGAATTTCTTCCTTAGTAGAGGGCATTGGTATATTAGCGATAAGACCCTTTCTATCAACCATAATGGCTTTGTGTGTAGGGGTCAGGAGGAGTTCTAGGGAAGCTGTACCTTGGATGGAGAAACCCTATAGCCATGGGCAGAAGGGAAGTTAAGAAGTTTACAGGTTCCTGATGACTGACCTCAAAGGAGGGACTGCAAAGAAGGAGGTCATCAACATACTGTGACACCACAGTCTGAGTGAGATATATGGATGCTAGATCCTTAGCCAAGGCCTGTCAGAAGATATGAGGGCTGTCTCAGAACACTTGGGGTAGAATTGTCAACGTCAGCTGAGTGAAATTATACAATTTTACATGGACAGGGTCTGTCCATGTAAAGGTGAAAATGTCTCCAGAGAATGGAGAAGAATAGAGAAGAAGGCATCTTTCAGGTCTAGTACTGAGAAGTAAGAGGTCCTGGAAGGAATGGTGGTGGTGAGAAGGGTATAAGGATAGGTTACCATGGGATGGATTGGGATGATCGCAGAGTTGATGGAATGGAGGTCTTGGACAAAGTGGTAGGAGCCATTAGGATTTTTTACTACCAAGTTGGGGGTGTTATAAGGGGAATGAGTAGGTCTAAGGAATCCCTTTCACAAAGTGTCTTGAATGTAGGCTGTAAGCCTAGGAATTTTTTGACAGGAGATCAGGTATTCTAATTGGGCCAGAAAATGGAGGGGATCTTTGAGATGGATGTGAATGGGCTAATGGTGTGAGGCGATAGAAGGACTTGAAACATCCCAGACAGTAGGGCCCACCTTGGAAGGAGGTAATGGGAAGGCACTGGCAGAGGGACTAGGGGATGGTCCTAAGGTAAGGGTGAGGCTCAGGGAAGCAGCAGGTGAGTCTGGATGGAAGCATATATGAGGGGAGAAGGAAAGCGTAGCCCCCAACTTTGTGAGGATGTCCCTTCCCATAAGGGGAACAGGGCACTGTGGAATGACCAAAAAGGAGTAAGAATTAGAGAACCAAAAGCACAACAAGGCTAGGTGTCTGTAAGGGTTGGTAGGTTTTCCCTCTCCCCTGACAATAAAGGTCATAGAATGAGTCGTAGGCCCCCAGAAGTCCTTGAGGACTGAATAGGTAGCCCCGGTGTCTAGGAGGAAGGAGACAGGCCTACTTGAGATACGCAGTTACCCTGAGTTCCCGCAGAGTAATGGTAGTGGCCGGGTGATGGGGACCTGGGCCTCATTACTCTTCTGCAGCCAGTCCTAAGAGTTGGAAGGGGGAACCAGAAGGGCCAGATGGCCAGGGGCCACTATAAGTTCAGGACAGTCAATGGCTCAGTGTCCCTTCTGATGGCATTTAGGACAAGGGCCCAGAGGCTTATGAGGTTCAGACATATACAAGCCCGGTGACCCATCTGACCACATTTAAAATAGGGTCCAGGCAGTCCCGAGGGACCCTTCCATGGGCCAGTGGAACCAGGGACAGATGTTGAGGCTGGACAGTCAGCTTGAGGGAGCATCTGGTATTTCTGCTTCTGGGCCTTCTCATCTCTACTTAAAGGCCACTTCCAGAACCTCAGCTTGGGGAGCTAGGTGACCCCTCTCAAAGTGCCTTAGTTTGGCCTTAATATTGGGGAAACTCTGGGAGAAAAAGTAGGTCATTAGTAGTTGTCTCCCATCTGGAGTCTCAGGGTCCTGATTAGTATATTGTAATAACGCCTCGGTCAGGTGATCTAAAAATGTCGAAGGGTTTTCATTCTTATCTTGGAAGGTTTCCTGGAGCTTTTCATAATTGATAGCCTTTGGGCTGCCTTTCTAAGTCCTGCCATGAGGCAAGTAATGAATTGGTTTCTACTATTTACTCCTCTAGGCAAATTATAATCCCAATTGGGGTCCCGATCAGGGACTGCTTCAGTGCTGTCGGATGGGCAGGGGAGGTCAGTCAGCATAATTTCTAGCTTGCTCCCAAACTCGCCTGAGCTCCTCGGGCAGGAGGGTGTTAGACAAGATCATATGGACATTGTGGAAGGTCAAATTATATGACTGAGTCAAGATATTGAAACTCTTTGACATATGTGGTGGGACTTGAAGTATCAGACCCAAGCCACTTTTCTATCTGTGAACCATCTGACAAAGAGAAAGGCACATGAATCCGGATTACACCATCTACCCCAAACACCTTACATAGAGGACACAGAGATGTGAGTTGTGCAGTAGCAGCCTGTGAGCGTGTGGCAGGAGGAAAGAAGGGCGGAGGGGCCAAGGGAACAGTTGCTGCATGGCTTCATTAGAAAGAGAATTGTGATATGGCTGGGGCTCATCCACTGGGTCAAAGGAGTAGGAGTCCTGGGTAGGATCTTTTGTCCCTTTAGAAGCAGGTGTAGGGGAGGTGAGAGCTAAGAGGACTTGTGTGGGAGAGCAATGTTGTAGAGAGAGGGCTTAGAACGTACAGAGGAGAAGGCCTGAATCTATGATATCTCTTTTCATTTCCTGAACACTCACAATAGTTGAAAAGATTTCTGATAATATTGGGATCTAGAGTGCCATTAAGCGGCCATTTAGAGTCTTATCCAAAGGATAGTGAGGCCAGATCTGATTGCACAAGTGGATAAGTTTTTTGGGGGTTAGGTCTGGGATGAGAGAGACCCTAGGTTATCTAGGAGGCAGCCTAGGGGACTATGGGAGAGAGTGGATGAGGAGCTGCCCATGGTGAGACATGGGAGGTAAGTTTAAAGGTGAGCGTCCCCCAGTTTCTGATATCACCTAGTAGAGAGGATGGTTACGCTTAGGGGGTTGTCACCACTGCTGGGTAAGCGTTGGGGCAGGAGCCCATAGAGGCATGGTGCCTGGCCAGGACTACAGAGTAGGGGCAGAAGCCCATAGAAGGGGCAAAAGCCCGTAGAGATTAACCCAAGGCCGAGAGGTAGTCTCACCAGGAACAACTCTCTATCATTCTAGGTGTTTTTTCCTCAAAACCCAGGACCCAGATAAAAGACCACCTATAGACTCGGTTGACAGTAAGGATCAGCTGTAGCTGTGAAAGCTGTGGCTGGGGCTGCCCCAACCACACGGTAACCCTGAGAGTGCCAGATGATCAACAGTCACTTTCAGGGACCCGCAGGTTGTTTAGGTCCAGTGGAGACAGGGGTCTTACCTGAAATGTCCGGTGGTGGGTGCAGAGAGGGTGTTCGGCAGAATGGAGGGCCTGGTCCCACAATGGAATCTGGATTGGGACCCAGGGACACTCAGTGAACCTTGAAGGGGGAAGTGGGCACACCAGAGAACCTGATCCTGGGTTTTGGCACCAAAATGAAGGGAAAGCAAGGAACAAGAGATGGGTAAGCCAAAAATCAAAGATGGAGACCAGGCAGAGATATACACGAGAGTCACTTCATGGTTACCAGGTTACCATGGTTGTCAGAGCTGACAAATAAAGGCCATCTCTCTATAGGAGAGAGAGAGGCAAAACAGGCTTGGCTTCTGGGACTTTTATGGGGGAGGCTCAGGAATCAGATGGGGCGGGTCCTAATGCAGATGGTTAAGGGTTGGGTTGGTGTGAGGGAGTGGTGAGCCTTTCTCAGAAACACCCTAGGTCAGGAAAGCAAAACTTTGTCCTTAAAATGGTGGCTGTCACTTAAGATGGCCATCCAGATGTTAAGGATCTCTGGTGTTTCCTAAGAGAAAGACCTAGGCACATTTGGGAAGGACTTCCTTGCCACTTTGTTTCACTCTAAGGTGTAGTTACCACCTTTCTTCTTTCCTACAGATAACCTCCATGTTTAGCTAGGTGTCCACAGAGATCCCTTGATCTCAAAATGGGGAGGGCGGGTCCTAGGGGAAGTGAGGCTGGACTTGTGAGGCAAGTGTGTCCCAATGGGTGTTTCTGGGAAAGGATGAGAACCACTGGAGAAACCACCTCCCTTTGCCCTGGGGTGGGGGAACCACCTGCTGAATGTAGCTGCATTATCTGCAGCTGTAGCTGCATTATCTGTACCTGCAGTTACTGCCTGGTAACCATGAAGTGACAAGCCTAAGGAAAAAACAATAACCACTAAGCTTAGCAGAGCAAAGAGAAGGAAAGAGCCTATCTCGCCGCGCCCTTAATGGAGGTTCTGAGCAGCTGCATCAACCTCAATCATCATCTTCCTCTACATTTCTTATTTATATAGGGAAAAGAGTTGTCTAAAGATTTATCAGGTTTTCTGTTATCTATGGTCAAATGTGTCAGGCAGCTTCCCCTTCCCTTTCCCTTCCCCTTCCCATCCCATGGGAGCCATGGGCAGGGACATTTCACCTGATTGAAGAGACATGGTCCTTAAACTCCGCTTGGCCAACCCGCTAACACAGTAGTAACAATTTAGTTGGCCTAGGCCCTCCTACCTCTAGTGACCTATATAGGTATTGTTCTCGCCTGAAGCACAGGCAACTTCCTGGCCCTCTTCCTTTGGCAGACCAGCCCATCCCTTCCCCCAAAACTCCTTTTGGTGCCTTATTCTTGACCCTTGGTTCCTGGCCTCGTGTGCCCTTTTCTGCTTTACAAAATGCATCCTGATGTCTTAGAAAAACCACTCTTTAGTCCCCAACTTCCCTGAGTGTCTAGACATTTGGATAACACCTTAAGGTGTTTAAGGAATGAGGAACTGAATCTTTCCTCAGTCACTATAGGCACTTAAGGGCACAGCCATTCAGGCCTGTGATCCATATAAGTGTGTGATCTTACCTGGGATTCTGACACACAGGAGGCAGTCCAGGTACACTAAAGGGAAGTCCCAGATGCTCTGGGATTCTCACAAGACATTTCATGTGATTTTAGAGCAAAATGATGGTGAATCTCTCCTCAATCTAAGAATCAGAAGATAGAGACTATGCAGGACTGAGTTAAGCTGGTGGTTTTGGGGTGAAACCCTGCATACTCTCAAGAAACGACTGGCTCTTGATGGCTTCTGGGAGATGACTTCTACACCCTTGGAATATTCTGAGACCTTGGCCTTGCCAGGTAGTTTATGCTAACAATGGAATTTATGGTGAATGCATTTTTGTTCACTTAGGGCTTTGGGTCACAGCAGGAGGGATGGTTGGTAACTAGTAGTTTAGATCAATTACTGGGTCTCCACATCTTTGTCTCCTCCCCACCCCCAGTCCATGACCATCATGATTCAGGTGAGTCTTTGATTGGGAATACCCTTTTTTTTTTTCTTTTGAGAGGGTCTTGCTATGTCACTCAGGCTGTTTTTTTTTTTTTTTTTAGTAGGGGAACACCCCCCACCAAACAGTGAAGGCTTTCTTCTTCTTCTTCTTCTTTTTTTTTTTTTAAAGAGAGAGTGAGAGAGAATTTTTTAATATTTATTTTTAAGTTCTCGGCGGACACAACATCTTTGTTTGTATGTGGTGCTGAGGATCGAACCCGGGCCACACGCATGCCAGGCGAGCGCTCTACCGCTTGAGCCACATCCCCAGCCCACTCAGGCTGTTTTTGAACTCCTATATTTAAGTGATCCTCCTGCCTCAGCCTCCCGTGATGCTGGGGGAAAAAGCACTGTCTCTTTATCTGCAGCACCCACTGGAAGAAAGCTAAGTGGAAGCTTGTTTTAATTTTGTTACTCCTGGATCTGCTCTAGACCTTTTTCTTATGTTGTTTGAAATCTGCATACTATAATAAACCCTGGCCATGAGTACAACAGCTTTTCTAAATTTTTGTGAGTTGTTACAAGGAGTCTGCAGAGACCAATCTGGCTCTAACTGTGGCCACTTTGCAACGTTGGGGGTTGTTTTTTGCTGGATGTTTTCCCTTCCTTTGCCTGGCATTCTAAGTTCTAAAGTAAAGTTGCACCTAAAATGATTAAGGTGTACAGAATTCACAACATCTGATGACCTTCAATTAACATCAGAATGTGTAACATCCTTCCTTATTCTTTAGTCCCGTGCATCAACTAACACAAAACTTGTACATTGCTGTGAAGTTTAACTCACCAAAAATATGTCTGTCTAAAGAATTACAGAAAGTAGTGCCCCCACCCCGTTATGTTCAATTGAAATTTTCCAACCAAGAAAAAAAGAAAGAAAGAAAAAAAGACTCGCCCTGGATGTCGGAAGTCTCTGCCCTACACATGGTCTTCTGCCCATTGCCCCTGCACTTCCTCTCCCTCCCTATGAAAGTCCTTCTGCATGCCTGAGTTCTCTAAATTTTGGTGGAGAGGATGGCTTGCCCCATTTTCTCAGGGTGTCAGTCCTTCAATAAACCTAGTTTCTTTACCATCACTCTCATTTCCTGTTAGCTTTCAAATGGTGAGCAGGTAGGTGGGCCCAGCAACATGACCCCAGAGCTGGTGATCTTCCTGCTCTACCCACTGCCATAACACCAGCAAACAGCACTGCTTTCTCCTAACGAGATCCTTTTGTACTAGAAGTCGGACCCAGATGGATGGAAAGAACAAAGCAGACTTACTCACATGCTAATTCTAGCCAAATGGAATGGAAGAGCTACTCTCAGAGGCCTATGTGCTTGTAAATTATGTCTTACCCTTAAATGTGTTTTTGCAAAACTACTTCATTTTCCAAAATAGCCTTTCCATCCTATTTGCTAAGTGTACACAAAAGAATCATCTGTATGTTTTTCCCTGAGAAGATTTAGTTGCTAGCCAAATACTACTTTGAGAAGTTTAGATGTTGGAGGCCAGATATAGCTTGTCAGAGTATGTGACAGTGATTGGCTGCTCGGGTTGCCCTCAACTCAATTTCTCCTTCTCTTATCATAGACCTCCTGGCTTTTGGCTGGGCACTGGGTTGCTATAAGGATGACCTTAGGCCTAAGCCTAAGCAACTCCATTTTAAAACTTCAGTTTGAAACCTGCAGTCTCACCAGGCATACCTAACAGAGCCCTCCAGTACGGCCCTCAGGCACAAACAAGTCACTTCTCGCCACCCGGGTAAACTCAGAGTGAAGTCTCCGGCAGGCTGTCAGCATCTGATAAGAGGAAAATCGGAGAAGATCAGGGTGGGGACCACTAGGCCAGATGTTTACCACAGGATAAATGATAACACTGAGAGACCCAGTGGCAGCTGATAAGGACAGAAAAGGGGGTCAAAAGCCCCAAATTTTGGGTTAAATAATAGAGCAAATGAACACACATTCAGCCAGGCGACAATGATGTCCTCATGCTGAGAACCTGACGAAGACCTGGACTGACATCCCAACACTTTTCATCGTTTGCCTGATCCTCTGCATCTTCCTCACTGTTCTCAAACTCTACAGCCACATCTTGACCCTGGTGAGAGCAGCAACTTCTCCCTAGGATCTCTCCTCAAAGGGCCATCAGATCCACCCCAGGGGAAGCCTGCCTTGATTCCTGACCTGATCACCACAGTCTGAGTGAATGTGCATCTTAGAGCCTGAGGCTTGAGAGTTTTCATCTGATACTTGAGCTCAGCATGCAGAGGGAATGTCTGCCATGATTAAGTGTGTTTGCAGTGCTTAGAATTAATCTAGAATTGTTTGCTGTGAATTAATCAATCTAGAATTGTTTTGTGTGAATTGATTATGTCTGTATGCAGTGCCCAGCATTAAGGATTGTCACTTTCTTGATTAAGAACCTATAGAGGGGCTGGGGTTGTGGCTCAGCGATAGAGCGCTCGCCTCGAATGGGCAAGACCCTGGGTTCGATCCTCAGCACCACATAAAAATAAATAGGTGAAATAAAGGTACGGTGTCCAACTACAACTGAAAATAAATACTTTAAAAAAAAGAACCTATATTGGGCTGGGGATGTGGCTCAAGCAGTAGCGCGCTCTCCTGGCACGCATGTGGCCCGGGTTCGATCCTCAGCACCACATACAAAACAAAGATGTTGTGTCCGCCGAAAACTAAAAAATAAACATTAAAAAATTCTCTCTCTCTCTCTCTCTTTCTCTCTCTCTCTCTCTCTCACTCTCTCTTTAAAAAAAAAAGAACCTATAGAGTGAAATTGTATTGAGTGATTTGAGTGAATACAGCATTGAAAAGGGCAGAAGCGCGTGGACATTCTTTATTTCTCCCTTTCAACTGCATAAGTCGCACCTTTTGCCATTGTGATAGTTGCCCAGTGTAAGAACTACACTGAATTTCCTTGTAGTGAAACCATGTGAGTAAGTCTGGGCTAACAGAATGTAAGGGGAAATAGCATGCTTTGTTGGAAAATGCAATGCCATCGCCTTTCCCTTCCTTCCTTTTTATTGGCTGGGATGGATATAATAGTGAGCTGTCTTGAGCTACATGAATAAGGAAAACATGTTCAAGAAGCTGGAGCAACAGACAATATAGCAGGTGCCCAGGCTTCTGATGCACTGAGCCACCGTGGCAATCCTGAACTGCTTAGGTCTGCATTGTTAGGTAAGAGAGAAGTGTCTCCCTTTTGGAAACTATTTTTATTCAGGGTCTTTGCTACAGTATCTTAATTAATGTAGTTTGCTATATAAAAGTACATTCCTAAAACTGTCTGAGTCCCATTTGGGTTCAGCACCTGCTACATAATATGAGGCACACACTTTGTAAATTGTGTTCACAATTACCACTGCTGTGACTTTGATTCTTTACAAGGAGATATTTCCACTTTGTAAATGATCTCATTTTCCTTTTTACTAGGAATGCTTGGTAAAAGGTATCACTAGCACTGCGTTTCAGCATCCTGAATAGCTTCAGAGATGTAGTATCTAGCAGGGTACCAATAATATACCCGTCATCCTCCAGGTTTCCCAGTTGTTTGTAGTAACTTGGATGTTTTGACATAATTGAAAACACAAAATATACTTCTGGAATTTCTTCCACCCATCCTATAATGAGATATTAAAACCCAGTCTATAGTTTCCTATTCCAGATAGCTGCTGTCTCTCTTATCCTGCCTTTTGGATTATTAAAAAATAAATTCAAGCTGGATGCCATGGCACACATCTGTAATCCCAACTACTCAGGTGGCTAAGGCAGGAGGATTGCAAGTTCAAGGCCAGCCTCCACAACTCAGTGAGATCCTGTCTCCAAATAAAAAATAAAAAGGGCCAGGGATGTAGCTCAGTGGTAGAGGGCCTCTGGGTTCCATACCCATTATATCCTTCAAAAAAGAATAAATTTATACTTTAAAGTAAGAGGATAAATTACGGAACATTTGGGGAAAATATCCAACTTCCAGTATCGGTCAATATTATATTATTGTTTTTCCTTCTAGTATTTTTATAGGCATCTCTGTTTAAACATTTTCTTCATTACAATGTTTATCTTACACCCTCTTCATTTGTTATCATAAACATATGATATGTATCATAAGCATTTCTCCATGTTGTTATATAGTTTTGTGGCCACCATCCTTTGTAGCTGTATTATGCTTCATGAAGTGAATGTTTTATACTCTATCTAACTGGCCTCCTAGTTTGGGATATTTAGGTCTCCCTGGGGTGTTTTGCAGGTCTGAGGAGTACATGGACACAGTGCAGCTGGTGGAGCTTAGACCTTCCCTGGCCATTGCTAGCTGGCTATCTGGCACAGATACTGGCTTGGTCTGAAATTCTATTGGCCAACAGGCCCAAAGAACATGTGGATTTTCTATGTTTATTTTTGGCTTTGTTAATTAAACATTATGAGACAGCACAATACTTGGCTTCTAAAATTTAGGACCAACCTTCAGCTTGCGTTCAAGTAAAACCATATTGTTTATTATGTTGATTTCAAAAAGGCAAGGAATTTGTTTCTCTGGAAGAGTGGTTGAAAAAAATGTAAAAAATAATCCTTGTCTGCACAGATCAGGACTTGGGATCAGGAGAGTGAAAACAAAAATGAATCTGGAGTTTTAATGATTCCTCTTATTTTCTTTCATAAATCTGTAGTTTTCAACTCTGGATATACGTCATATGGCAATGCTTTTAAAAAATATTGATTTGGGCTGGGGTTGTGGTTCAGTGGTGGAGTGCTTGCCTGGTATTTGTGGGGTACTTGGTTCGATTCTCAGCCCCACACATGAATAAATGAATAAAATAAAGGTCCATCAACATCTAAAATAATATTAAAAATATTGATTTATAGGTGCTATGCTGACAGATTTTGATTTAATTAATCTATGTTGGGACCCAGGCATGTGGAGCCAAGATGAAGATCTACTTTGCTAAAGGCAAATAACATAGTAAAATACTCAGCCTCATCCCAGCCATCAAGATTTCAAAATACAATGACAGCTGGGCACAGTGGCACACACCTGTAATCCCAGCAGCTTGGGAGGCCAAGGCAGGAGGATCACAAGTTCAAAGCCAGCCTCAGCAACTTAGCAAGGAGCTAAGTGACTCAGGGAGATCCTATCTCTAAATAAAATTCAAAAAAGGGTTGGGGATGTGGCTCAGTGGTTAAGCACCCTTACGTTCAATCCTTAGAACCTCCCCTTCCCCCAAAGTGACAATTTCTGACTACAAGCACACATTAAAATAATGGAATATACTAAACAAAAGTCAGACCAAAAAAAAAAAAAAAAAAAGATTACATACAGGAGATTGGGGTGGTGGTTGTCAAAACTCATCCAATTGTACATTAAAAAATCTTTTGTTTATTGAATGTAAATTATACCTCAATCCAAACAAAGAGTATTAGGGACATTTTCATCAGGGTCTAGGCACTTCCCATCAATAGTGGTACCCAATGCAAATGAAGATGTAGAGAAATTGCTACTCTGCTATATGATGGAACACATTTTAGTAGGCTGCTTCTAGATGTTTGTCAATACATTTTAAGGTCCATAGTTCTATAACAATAAATTTTAAAATGAGAAAAAATATATCAAAATTATTTTTTTCAGCGTCATTTTGAATAAAAATATTCAACCATTGGAGCACTGACTAATTCCTAACTAAATTAGGGTTGTGTTGTGACAGTTAATTCCTGCAGACCTAAAAGTAACCTAAAATGTTTAGCTGCTTTTCCTGCTTGGCACTAACTTCTGGTCAAGGCATGAAATATGCTAATTAAAACAATGTGGCTTCATAACCACTGGCTCAAGGAGTATCATGGCATTTTGTACCAGTTTGTCAGCATTGTTTATTGGTAACACTGAGAATGATGATTTGTGCTGGTCTCAGTGAGACCCAAAGAAAGCTCTGCTCTTGAGGCGGGTGACATAGCAGGAATAGGCTTATATGTAGAATATAAAAATAAAATCTGAGACTCGTGGGTTTCCTGGTTCTGAGGTCTTCAGTGATACATGGTTTCTGTTCTGAAAGAGGAAATACATCTGCCATAGTTCTTGCAGAGGGAGGGCCACTGTCAACTCCTGCCTAACTTCTCTGGACCCCTTGCTTCAGAGACACCCAGGGGCTGTAATGCAAACCTCTCTCCTAATGCTGTTGCTATATTATATCTTGCAATAAGTTATGCATCTGTGAGCATGTCATTTTGGGTTCTCTTAGTTTTTAGCAATCCAACTGCCAGTGTTATTCCAAGGGCATACCAACTTTTAAAAAATATTTTATGAATACAAATTCAAAGGCTATAGCAACAAAGCGCAATGGCCTATGAGATATTAAGAGAAAAAGAATACAGAGCTGGCAAGTGTGGCTCAGTGGTGGAGTGCTTGCCTGGCATGCATGAGGCCCTGGGTTTGATTCCCAGCACCATAGAAAGAAGGAAAGAAAGAAATAGAATATTTTGAGACGGGGTCTCACTAAGTTGTGGAGGCTGGCCTGGAATTTGCAATCCTCCTACCTCAGCCTCAATAACTTGGATAACAGGTCTGAATCACCACATCTGGCTACACAATATTTTTTAAATCATTAATACCATCAATATAGTAGGTAGGTAAGAGAATAAGGAACTTGAACCTATAGGAGGACCAGAGCAGAGAGGTAGGTGGGTCATGGAAAAAGCACAAGAAATAAATATAATAATAGCACTGCCATGTGCCAGACATTGTGCTAAGTCAGCACTCTCCAGAGATCCACTCACTTAGGTCTCAACCACTTTATGAGATAAATACTGTTATCTTGTATATTTTAAAGAGAGGAGCCTCCGGCACAAAGAGGTTTTATAACTCGCGCAAAGTTAGCAATTCTAGTAGAGCCAGGATTTGTCACTAGGCACTGTGGCTCCAGAGTCCATTTTCTCCATTACTTTGCTCCATTGCTTCAGAGAGGAGGAAAGGAAAAGGACTCAGGTAGAATTATGAGCAGAAAATGGAAAAGATAATATCTTCAGATTTTTTTTTTTTTTTTTTTTTTTTTTTGCGTATGTGAGATTCTGGGCAAGCACACTCCCACTGAGCTACATCCCAGCCCTTTATGTTTTTATTTTGAGACAGGGCTCATTAAGTTGGTGAGGCTGACCTCAAACTTGTGATCCTCCTGCTTTAGCCTCCTGAGTCCCTGGGTTATAGGCCTGGGTCACCATGCCCAGGGCTCCTCCTCTTTTTTTTTTTTTTTTAAAGACATAGGTTTCACTATATGGTCCAGTTCTGTGTGGCCTTGAACTCTTGGGCTCAGGTGATCCTCCTCCCTCAGCCTCCCAAGTCACAGGGACCACAGACATGCATAAATGGGCCTACTTAGGAACATTCATTTTAATTGAGTATCTACTATATACCAGGGAGTATGGATAAAAAAATGAATAAGATCATGGCTCATGCCCTTGAAGAGGCTGTGGTCTGGTGAGGGAGACTGATAGTAAATCACATTATTTGAAAACATCATGGCCAGTTCTGAAATAAGTACAGAGAAGCATTTACAAGGGATTACGGCGGGTGTCAAAAAAGGCATCTTTGAGGAGGTGATTCCTAGTCTAAGAATTAGAAGTTAAAATGAAGAGTTGGAATAGGGAGAGGGTGGTCCAGGCTGAGGAGAGTATGTGAGGGGGGAAAAACCCGAAGGCAAGTATAATTTTGGAAAAAACAAGTTAGATATTGACTGAGCTCCATAAGTGGAAATGCCCTTCTCTTCCCCACCCTCTCTATTGGGAAGAAACTGGGCCCCAAATCTTCCCAGGAAAAGCCTGGTAGTGGGAACTTCCAGGGCCTCAGGGAAATCATGATGGCACCTTGAAAGGCTGCTTTGGGAGCACCCAGCGCTTTGCTCTGGGGTGGGCTCAGCCAGGAGCAGCTGTTCTACAGTTTTCCTCCAAAGGGAACCCGCTTTTGTTTACCTCACATGCTCATCAAACTGCTCCAAAAATTGCACACATCTTTCCCATAGAGCTTCTTTCTCTTGCTGTAATCCCGACAGCTTCTCTGACAATTCCTGATTGCTCTTGATATGCTGAAAAACATTAGAGAGAGAGAGTCTGTGCCAGCGAAGGTGTGATGTGGAGGGGAAGGTAAATTGGCAAAGCTTTTCTGCAGAAAAAAGCTTACAGACACTCCAGCTCTGAGATCAGAGTCACTTCATGTGACTCCTATCCTTCCAGAGGCTCCCCAAGGCCAGCGGCTGCTTCCCTTGACTTTTGTTCCCCGAGCCTTCTCAAGAATTTTGTAAGCATTTAATTCTCTATATAAAAATCTTCCAGCTGAAAGTACTGTGGTATTAGGACATATGATTTTTGGTCTTTGAACACAGTTCCTGGCTGATAACTCCCTTTCCAAGGAAGTTTTAGAAACTCTAATCTTACCCTGTCTTTAGCTGGTCATATGACCCTCCTCATTCCAAAAGGGGTCCTCACTGTACCCTGGAGGGAGGCATGTTGTTGCACAGAGAAGCCAAGAAGCGGAATAAGGTGCCCCACTCAGCCTATCAGCAATCTCACCTATGCTATAAGTCCCCATATAAACCTAAGAAGATGGGGTCAGAAGCTTGCAGGAAGGCAAACAAAAATGCACCCACGCACTGGGAGTGTAGTGCACCCTAACCCCTTGGGGGCAGAAGCTCCTGCACTCAGGACCCTTTCAGAACTTCCCCTTTGTAATAAACCAGTAAATGTTAGTATAGTGTTTCCTTGAGTTCTGTAAGTCATTATGACAAACTAGTCAAACTTGAGGAGGGGGTAGTGAGAACCCCAAAATATGACTGTTGGTAAGAAGTTCCACAGGCCTGGATTTGCTGCTAGGACCAAAGTGAGAACAGACTTGGGGAATGAGCCCTCTACTCTTGGTCTCTGATGCTATCTCCAGGTAGACTGTGTCAGAACTGAATGCCCAGCTGGAGTCCACTGCTGCTGGGGAGAGTGCTCCTGTCCTTCAAGGTCAGAGTTTTCTGAGTAGATTGGTGTGGTATGAGAGCAGAGGGAAAAAGAAGCAGTTTGTTTTTTCATAACCTAAGTATATAAAACACAAACAATTTTCTCCACCTAATCTTGACTGATAAGGTATTTGGTTCTTAAAGTGGCTCAAAGTTTAAGATGGGCATGGTGGCGCACACCTATAATCCCAGAGCTTCGGAGGCTAAGAAAGGAGGATTGCAAGATCAAGACCAGCCTCAGCAGTGAGGTCCTAAGCAACTTAGTGAGACCCCGTCTCAAAATAAAAAATAAAAAGGACTGGGGATGTGACTCAGTGGTTAAGCATCCCTGGTACAAAAAACAAAACAAAACAAAAAAACCCTCAAAGTTGGGAAACTGACCTGGTTATATTTGAAAGTTCAGGTCAAAATGCTTGAGGCCAGTAGTAGTTCAGATTCTGAATTTCTTTTAGATTTTGGACTTTGTGTTTACCTAATATACAGATGAGACCGAAGTCCAAAGACAAAATTGTTTTATATAGATCTTATCCACACAGCCTGAAGGTAATTTTATACAATTTTTTAATGTACCTGCATTTTGACTATGAACCATCACATGAGGTCAGGTGTGGTATATTCTACTTGGGGTGCATGTTGACACTCAAAAAGAGTTGTTGTTGTTTATTTATTGTTATAGACAGGGTCTCACTATGTTGTTCAGGCTGGCCCTCAATTCTCCTGGGCTCAGACAGTCTCCTTCCTCAACCTTCTGAGTAGCTTATACTACAGGCATGTGCCACTGTGCCCAACTCAAAAATTTCAGATTTGGGAGCATTTCTGATTTCAGATTTTTTTTTTATTGGTTGTTCAAAACATTACAAAGCTCTTGACATATTGATTTCAGATTTTTGGATCAGGGATGCTCACCTGTAGTGTGATTTTGTCACTAGTACTAGTAACATGTGCCAAAAGAGTTTATAAAATTATCAACTTTTAATTGCCTGTAATGAAGAGCTTTCGGAAATCACATGACTATTACAAATAATGTTATAATTGAGAACTACAAGGACCTAGGGTGAGCTTGCCACCTCTGACCCTGTTAATGAACTTACAAGGAAAAAATATGCAACTTGGGGATTTAATTCCTGGAACAAGGCATAGAGAGTGTCTATGAGTCACTTAAAGGAAACTTTCTTGTAGCCAGAAGGCCAATGTAACTAAAACCCAAATCTCAAATTTCATCAAATGGTTGTACATTTATAACATAAATTTATCACATAGTCCTGCCGGGTATCTTATGTGAATTGGGTTTTGGGACTGCATGGAAACCTGAGGATTGGGAATAAAAACATTTGAGAAGACCTCCAAATTCAACAAGCTTCTCTTGCCAACATCAGCAGGTCTTCCTCTACTATCTGAAGAGATGAACCACCCCTGCTTTGAGGACTCTATTGATTTCTTTTTTTTTTTTAAATTGGTTGTTCAAAACATTACAAAGCTCTTGACATATCATATTTCATAATTTGATTCAAGTGGGTTATGAACTCCCATTTTTACCCCGTATACAGATTGCAGAATCACATCGGTTACACATCCACGTTTTTACATATTGCCATACTAGTGACTATTGTATTCTGCTATCTCTCCTATCCTCTACTATCCCCCCCCCCTCCCATCTTCTCTCTCTACCCCATCTACTGTAATTCATTTCTCTCCCTTGGTTTTTTTTTTTTCCCTTTCCCCTCACATCCTCTTATATGTAATTTTGTATAACAATGAGGGTCTCCTTCCATTTCCATGCAATTTCCCTTCTCTCTCCCTTTCCCTCCCACCTCTCGTCCCTGTTTAATGTTAATCTTTTTCTCATGCTCTTCCTCCCTGCTCTGTTTTTAGTTGCCCTCCTTATATCAAAGAAGACATTTGGCATTTGTTTTTTAGGGATTGGCTAGCTTCACTTAGCATAATCTGCTCTAATGCCATCCATTTCCCTGCAAATGCCATGATTTTGTCATTCTTTAGTAATACTCCATTGTGTATAAATGCCATATTTTTTAAATCCATTCATCTATTAAAGGGCATCTAAGTTGGTTCCACAGTCTAGCTATTGTGAATTGTGCTGCTATGAACATCGATGTAGCAGTATCCCTATAGTACGCTCTTTTAAGGTCTTCAGGGAATAGTCCGAGAAGGGCAATAGTTGGGTCAAATGGTGGTTCCATTCCCAGCTTTCCCAGGAATCTCCATACTGCTTTCCAA
Source organism: Marmota flaviventris (assembly GCF_047511675.1). Classification (NCBI taxonomy): domain Eukaryota; kingdom Metazoa; phylum Chordata; class Mammalia; order Rodentia; family Sciuridae; genus Marmota; species Marmota flaviventris. The sequence goes on along the minus strand of NC_092507.1, from coordinate 32,433,801 downwards.
ATTGGCCGCACCAATTTGCAGTCCCACCAGCAATGTACAAGAGTACCCTTTTCCCCACATCCTCGCCAGCACTTGTTGTTGTTTGACTTCATAATGGCTGCCAATCTTACTGGAGTGAGATGGTATCTTAGGGTGGTTTTGATTTGCATTTCTCTGACTGCTAGAGATGGTGAGCATTTTTTCATGTACTTGTTGATTGATTGTATGTCCTCCTCTGAGAAGTGTCTGTTCAGGTCCTTGGCCCATTTGTTGATTGGGTTATATGTTTTCTTATTGCTTAATTTTTTGAGTTCTTTGTATACTCTGGATATTAGGGCTCTAGCTGAAGTGTGAGGAGTAAAGATTTGTTCCCAGGATGTAGGCTCCCTATTTACCTCTCTTATTGTTTCTCTTGCTGAGAAAAAACTTTTTAGTTTGAGTAAGTCCCATTTGTTGATTCTTGTTTTTAACTCTTGGGCTATGGGTGTCCTATTAAGGAATTTGGAGCCCGACCCCACAATATGTACATCGGAGCCAACTTTTTCTTCTATCAGACGCAGAGTCTCTGATTTGATATCAAGCTCCTTGATCCATTTTGAGTTAACTTTTGTGCATGGTGAGAGAAAGGGATTCAGTTTCATTTTGTTGCATATGGATTTCCAGTTTTCCCAGCACCATTTGTTGAAGATGCTATCCTTCCTCCATTGCATGCTTTTAGCCCCTTTATCGAATATAAGATAGTTGTAATTTTGTGGATTGGTTTCTTTGTCCTCTATTCTGTACCATTGGTCCACCTGCCTGTTTTGGTACCAGTACCATGCTGTTTTTGTTACTATTGCTCTGTAGTACAGTTTGAAATCTGGTATCGCTATACCTCCTGATTCACACTTCCTGCTTAGAATTGCTTTTGCTATTCTGGGTCTTTTATTTTTCCATATGAATTTCATGATTGCTTTATCTATTTCTACAAGAAATGCCGTTGGGATTTTGATTGGCATTGCATTGAACCTATAGAGAACTTTTGGTAATATCGCCATTTTGATGATGTTAGTTCTGCCTATCCATGAACAGGTATATTTTTCCATCTTCTAAGATCTTCTTCTATTTCTCTCTTTAGGGTTCTGTAGTTTTCATTGTATAAATCTTTCACCTCTTTTGTTAGGTTGATTCCCAAGTATTTTATTTTTTTTGAGGATATTGTGAATGGGGTGGTTTTCCTCATTTCCATTTCAGAAGATTTGTCGCTGATATACAGGAATGCCTTTGATTTATGCGTGTTGATTTTATATCCTGCCACTTTGCTGAATTCATTTATTAGCTCTAGTAGTTTCTTTGTAGACCCTTTTGTGTCTTCTAGGTATAGGATCATATCATCCGCAAATAGTGATAATTTAAGTTCTTCTTTTCCTATCTTAATGCCTTTAATTTCTTTTGTCTGTCTAATTGCTCTGGCCAGTATTTCAAGAACTATATTGAATAGAAGTGGTGAGAGAGGGCATCTCTGTCTTGTTCCAGATTTTAGAGGGAAGGACTCTATTGATTTCACTCAGGCAATTATCATGCAAGAAGGTGTCTATTGTCCTTAAGACCCACCTTTAGCCAATCCTAGCAGTAATCAGAACTGCAAGTTCCAGGCTAGCCTCAACAATTTATGAAGGCCCTAAGCAATTTAGTGAGACCCGGTCTCAAAATAAAAAATAAAAAGGGTTGGAGATGAGGCCCAGTGATTAAGTGCCCCTGGGTTCAATTCCCAGTACCAAATGACCAAATTATCTTGTTATATTGTATGCATGTAAGAATATGTAACAATGAATCTATTATATACAATCATAATGCACCAATAAAAATGTGCATAATGATTATATATATCTATGTGTTCATATACATGCACATGTCATCCATCATCTCTGATTATCTATAACTGGAGTTGGATCCCAGCACACCTTGGGGAGTGGGGGATTGAGTATGGCAACTGACCTAGACTAGTGTATTAAAAGACAAGATTGTGCCAATTAAAGTTGGCAGAAATATGAGGAATATATGTAGGAAGTTATACTAGGAAGAAGGGATATAATGTTGAATAGGCCAAATTTATTGATATGAATGCACTTATTGAGAGTCAGATTAAAAATATCTATATATGTTTGTAGTTGAACAAAATACCTTTATTTGTTTATGTTTATGTGGTGTTGAGGATTGAACCCAGCATCTCACATGTGCTAGGTGAGTGTGCTACTGCTGAGCCACAAGCCCAGCCCCAAGAGTGAGATTTTAATGTGTGAACTTGAAGGTCTATGGGTGACTTTTAATAGTTTGCTTGTTGGTTGACTGAAACTTGAACTCAACAGTAATCAACATTAAGGGACAGTAAGATGCCAGGCTTTTCCGGCATAAGGAAGAGAAACCAAGCCTTGGAAAAGCTGACAGGAATTTGGAGTGGATTCACCCAGGTGGCTGCTCGCCCACACAGAGCCATGGGGTCTTTCACCTAGAGAGCGCCAGTTTCCCTGAGATGCTCTGTAATGCTTACCTGATGAGGAGGACGGTGGGAGGTGCCAACACAGACATGGCTCCCTGATTTGGATGGGGTTGATGGTACTACAAAAAGGTGTCAGAGGTCAAGTGACAGTGCCTAAATCCCAGAAGCAAGAGGGCTTCATTACTGCCAACACAAAAGGCAGTAGTGCCAGGGAAATAATCAAATGGTTTAACCCTTGTGGTTGTGGTTAATTAGCCATGGTGATTATAGGATTAACACAGATGGGCAGCTGATTGAAGTCTTAATGGAGTTGTATTTTTAAATACATACACACAAATATACATATATCTCACTGGTTCTGGTGGGCAGAAGCCCAATTTAAATAACATTAGAATATACATATATCTCTCTGGTTCTGGTGGGCAGAAGCCCAATTTAAATGACATCAGTGGAAGCCAGTTCAGAGACCCAGATTCCTTCAAATGATGGGAATGCCAGGTTTCTTCAGGAAAATTCCCACGATACTGCTACAGGTATGTGATTTTTCTCCTAAACCTTCCACAGACACCTGTGGTGTTTTAACACAGAAGAAAGGGAATGGTAAAGGCTTAGAGGAGAGGAGTGTTTCTGAGTCAACACAACACCTCTGGCCCGGAATACCATAGAACTTCACAATCCAGAGTCGGTGGCTTAAGAAAACAGGAAAAAAATGGAGTTTAAGCTCAGCACTGAGGAGTCTGTCTGCAGTGCTTCAGTGACTCAGTGTGTGTTTTACAACAGGTCTAACGGGGGTTTTCCCACCTTTTTTTTTTAAAAAAATTGGTGCATTATAGTTGTATGGTCAAGTGAGTTTGTGAATCTCCCCAAAGATTATCCAACCCCTCTTTTTTTGTGGTATTGGGAATTGAACCAATTATCTACCACTGGGCTACATCCCTAGTCCTTTTTATTTTTTAATTTTGAGGCAAGGTCTTGCTAAGTTGCCCAGGCTGGTTTCAAATTTACTATCCCTCTTCCTCAACCTTATGGGGGTTGCTGAAGATTACAGTTTCAGGTGTGAACCACTATGCCTGACTTTATTTCTCCAATTCTTTCTTTCTTTTTTTGGTACGAAGGATTGAACCCAAGAGTGCTTTACCATTGTGTCATAACCCCAGTCCTTTTTATTTTGAGACATGGTCTTACTAAGTTGCTTAGGGCCTCCTAAATTTCTGAGTCTGCTCTCAAATTTCTATACTCTTGCCTCAGCCTCCTGAGTCACTGGGATTATAGGTGTGTGCCATCGTTCCAGACTATTTCCCTGATTCTTCTTTTCCTTCTTCTTATTTTTAGTACTGGGGATTGAACCCAGAGGTACTTAACCACTTAAACACTGAGCCACATTCTCAGCCCTTTTTCGTATTTTATTTAGTGACAGGGTCTTGCTGAGTTGTTTAAGGCTTCGCTAAATTGTCGAAGCTGGCTTTGAACTCTTATCCTTCTGCCTCAGCCTCTCAAGCAGCTGGGGTTATAGGTGTGTGCCACTGCACCCAGCTATTTCCCCAATTCTTGAATGCACAGATAATCTACATTGGTTTTCTGATCTGAGGAGTGAAGGGTGTTGATGGTAGAAAAGGCCAACTGCTTGCAGTTGCCTTTTTTTTTTTTTTTTTTTTTTGGTACTGAGAATTTAACCCAGAGGTACTTTACCAATTGTGCCACATCTCCAGTCCTTTTTAATTTTTTTTTTTTTTTTTAATTTTGAGACAGGGTCTCACTGATGCTTAGGGCCTCACTCAATTTCTGAGGCTTGTCTCTAATTTGCAATCCTCCTGCCTCAGCCTCCCAAATCCTTGGGATTATAGTTGTGCACCACCACACCCAGCTGGAGCTGCCTCTTTAGATTCTGAATCAACATATGTCACATTTGCTCCTTTAACACAATTATTAAGTAATCTTCAAGACTGCAAGCTTTCAGTGGTGCCCAAAGCAAGATATCTTGGTTGCTCCCAAGTTTGGATAATTATAAATAAAGCTGCTATAAACACCCAGGTGCAGGGTTTTGGGTAGACATATGTTTTCAGTTTCAGGAGCATGATTATCAGCTCATATAGTAATAGTATGTTTAACTGTGTAAGGAAACACCAAACTGTCTTCCAAAGTGGATGTGTTGCCTTCAGCAAGAGAGCTCCTATTGCTCTGTATCTTTGCCAACATCCAACATTCAGTGATATTAGTGTTCTGGAATTTAACCATTCTAATACATGTGGAGTGGTTAGGTGATTGTTGGTTTAAATTGCAATTCCCTGAGGACATACCATGCATATAATCCCCTCCAGTTCTAGTTCAAGTTTTTATTATGAAAGAAGGTACTATATTGGAGGGAGAGCAGACACCTTCTCTAGATACTAACCTTGTTGGTGCCTTGATCTTGGATTTCTGGGCCTCTAGAACTGTATGAAATACATTTTTGTTCTTTGCAAATTACCCAGTCTCAAAAAAAAAAAAAAAAAGGTTTGCCCAGTCTCAGGTATTTGTTATAGCAGTGTAGACAGACTAAGACAGCATCCATTGATAAGAATCCCATGAGGGGCTGGGGATGTGGCTCAAGTGGTAGCGTGCTCACCTGGCATGCACAGGGCACTGGGTTCGATCCTCAGCACCACATACAAATAAAATAAAGATGTTGTGTCCAAAAAATATTGAAAATTCTCTCTCTCTCCCTCTTAAAAAAAAAAGAATCCCATGATTTTTCTTTTTTAGTCTATTTTTGTGATGGATTGAATAATTGATTTTCCAGTGTGGAAGCAGCTTTGCACACCTGGAATAAATCCTGCTTGATCATGGTCAATAATTCTTTTCATACATTGTTGTATTCAATTTGCTCTTCCCCCCCCCCCTCCTTTTCAGTATTGAGAATCAAATCCAGGGCTTTCAGTAGGCTAGAAAGCACTCTACCATTAAGCTAAATTCTCGATCCACAATTTGCTAATATTCGGTTGAGGATTTTAATATCTGTATTCATGAGAGATACTGATGTATACTTTTCTTGCAGTGTTTTTTATTGGGGGGGTTGATATTAAAATAACTAGCCTCATAGAATAAGTTAGGAAGTGTAGCCTCTGCTGCCATTTTCTGAAAAAGATTTAGAGAGTTGGTATAATTTATCTCTTAAATATTTGGTAGAATTCACCAGTGAAACTCTCTGGGCCTTGTGCTTTCTGTTTTGGAAGGTTGTTAATTATGGATTTAACTTATTTGACATAGTTCTACTAGACTCTCTTTATACGTGAATTTTCACAGATTGTGTCTTTCAAGGAATTGGTCCATTTCCTCTAGGTTATAATAATTATGGGCATAGAGTTGTTTATACTATTTCTTGGTTATCCTTTTACTATTCATGGGATCTATAGTGATATCCTCTCTTTCATGTGTGGTATTTGTAATTTGTACCCTTTTATTTTTTTCTTACTTAGTTAAAGGCTTATCAATTTTATTGATCTTTTCAAAGAATAGGCTTTTGGTTTTGCTGATTTTCTCCATTGATTTTCTGTTTCAATTTCATTCGCCTCTGATTCTCATTTCTTTTCTTTTGCTTTTTTTTGGGGAGGGGGTGGTTCTGGTAGCCAGGGATTGATTTCAGAGATACTCAACCACTGAGCCACATCCCCAGCCCTATTTAGTATTTTTAAATAAAATAAATAAATAAAGATATTGGGGTCCATCTGATTGCACTCAGGGTCACTCAACCACTAAACCACATCCCCAGTCCTATTTTGTATTGTATTTAGAGACAGGGTCTCACTGAGTTGCTTAGCTCCTCACTATTGTTGAGGCTGGCTTTGAATTTGCAGTCCTCCTGCCTCAGCCTCCTGAGCCCCTGGGATTGTAGGCATGCACCACCGCCTGGCTTGCATTGGAGTATGAACTTAGGTTCAAACCTCTACCACTGAGAAACATCCTCAGCCCTCTTTATTTATTTACTTTTTGGTAGTGAAGATTTAACCAGGGGTACTTAACCATTGAGCCAGAACCCCAGCTCTTTTGATTTTTTTTTTTTTTTTTAGTTTGAGGCAGGAGCTGGCTAAGTTACTGAAGCTGGCTTTGAACTTGGGGTCCTCCTGCTTCAGCCTCCCAAGTGGCTGGGATTACATCACATCTGGGTATTTTTTATTTCTATATAGGGTCTTGATAAGTTACCAGATTGGCCTGGAATTTGTGATCCTCCTGCCTCAGCTTCAGGAGAAGTTGATATTATTGGTGTGAACCACCTTCCGGCTTGCTCCTCTTCTTCTAGTTTTCTAAGGTTGAATCTTAGATAAATGATTTTAGATCATTCTTCCTTTCCAATATATGCATTCAATGCTCCAAGTATCCCTCTATGTACTACTTTTGCTATATCCCACAGATTTTGATAAGTAATATTTTCATTTAGCTTGAAGTATTTTTACATTTGTCTTGAGATTTTTTTCTTTGACCCATGTGTTATTTAGAAGTCTGTTCCTTAATTCTCCAAATATTTGGGTGTTTTCCAGCTATCTTTCTGGTATTGGTTTTTAGTTTAATTCCATATGGTCTGAAAGCAGACACTGTAGGATACCTATTTTTTTTTTTTTACATTTGTTAAGGTGTAGTTTACATCCTAGAATGTGTTCCATCTTGGAGATTTTCCATATTAGCTGGAAAAGTATATGTAATCTGCTATTGTTGGGTGAAATCATCTATAGATTTTCATTATATTCAACATATTCTCACCAAAGTTTTGCCTTTTTGGATCTATTTCAGTTTTTCCTTTTTTTTTTTTCCCCCTCCAGTGCTGGGGATCAAACCCAGAGCCTCACGCCTACTAGGAAAGCACTTTTCCACTAAACTACATCCCCAGGCCTTTTTATGTTTCGAGGCAAGATCTCATGAAATTGCTGCAGCTGGCCTTCAACTTGAAGTATTTTTACATTTGTCTTGAGATCCCCCTACCTCAAACTTCTGAGAAGGTGGGAGTACAGACTTTGAACTCACTTCTCTGCTGGATCCATTTGTTGATTTTTTGTTGTTGTTTGTTTGTTCAGGATGGAGTGGGGATGATTTCTGAAGCTTCTATAACCACCCCCTTCCCCACAAGGACAGGATTTAGAGAGCTTCTGGGTTGCTGAGCATGTGGAGGTAAGGGATGGTGGTGAGCCCGGGGAGGATTCAGAGCTCTGCGTCCCTCCCCACATACCTTGCCCTATGCACATCTCTTCCATCTGTCTGTTTCTGAGTTGTGCCCTTTTATAATAAGCCAGTAACCTTGTAAATACAAACGGTTTTCTTGAGATTTGTGAGTCATTCTACAAACAGTCAAACTCCATGTGGGTTTAGGAACTTTGGCTTTACAGCTGGTGGCCAGAAACACAGGGGAAACCTGGACTTGCAATTAGCATCTGAAGTGGGGCAGTCTGTGGGACTGATTACTTATGGGAGATAGAGTCAGAACTGAGTTAAGTTTTTGTGTGCCCTGTTGGGGTCCACAGAGAACTGGAGAATTGCTTGGTGTAGGGAAAACACACATCTGGATTAGAGTGATATATTTAGAGTGGCGTGAGTATAGAAAGAAAAAATGGTTTTCCTGGCTTAGTGTTCACTAGCGGGCAGATGAATGGGCAGCAAGCAGACAGGACATCAGAAGGGGCTTCAAGGAGAGTTCCTGCAATTTCCCCACCTTGGTGAGGTAGGAGGTGGCTTCCCTGTGGCTTCTAAACTTCCGTGTGTATGGAAAGCCAGCAGCAGTTCCTCCTGACTCCCTTCCAACAGCTTGATAAGCATCTCTCCTCCTATATTAAATCCCCCCTTGCTTGTGTTGTGGCTTAGGACACGCCACCCTAAAACATGACTGTAGGAGACCAAAATATGCCGCCCTAAAATAGAGTTCTTTGGCATATTGCAAGTTGGTTATTCTGAGAGACTGCAGACACAGAAGTAGCTCTGAAAAGTTGTCCTTCTACAAAAGGAATGTACATCAACACAGGAGATCTAGATTAGTAAAATGTGTGTCAGGAAGAGGGCTGCTCCAGACAATTTCTATTACTCAGGAGACTTTGATCTGCATGTAAGGCCATCTCTACTCACCCTATAGCTCCTCCCCGGCCCTCCCACAACTTGTTCCTATCCTGCCCCAGAGGCCCCAAGCTCCTGTTTCCCTTCTGTAGCTCCGGGGGGCTGTATAAACTTCAGCCATCTGACCCTTCACATTTTATGGGACTCCCATTTGAGTATGTGTGTAATGAAAACAGCTTCTCTCCTATTTTTGTTGGTAGCCCAGTCAAAGAACCTGGAAGGATACGGAGAAGGCATTTCCCGTCCCCTCCACTTGACATACCTAGAATAGATTCTGCTTTCTCGAAAGAACCCTGACTAAACTTAATGAATAATAATTAGCTATTACTCAGGTATGAGAACAGGAAAAGCAAGAAGCCTATCTATGGACTTTCTTACCTCATTAGATTTTTTTTTTTCATTTTCCAGTTGGTTGAGCAGGGCCTCCTGTTGCTGAGCCACGGTCATTTTCAATTGACTGTCTTCATCCTGTAAGGTTCTCACTTTCCTTTGTAGCTCATTTACAGTATGATCTAGGAGCTTCCTGAAGGCAATGAATGCATGTTAAGTCACACTTTGAAAATGAAACTCAGACCCAAAATCTCTATGCCATCACAGGGGATTTTTGTCCAAGGAAATAGGGTATGTGTCCATAAAATAAAAGGACTAACCCAGGGAACCTCCCCCTTTTGGATACAAGTTTTTCTAAGAATTTCTTTGTTCTTTGTCTCACTGTCAAGATAACCCTACGGGGAAGAAATGATCTTTCATTTTTTCAGAGATGAGGTGCTGTGGCAGAGAGAGAGAGAGCAGCCAGGAAAGAGCTGAGGTGGGGCTCTAGCCCTGAATCCCATATTCATTCAGTGCCTTATTAGGGGAGACCTTGATCCTTTGGGTTCACTGTAAGGCTGTTGGTTAGAAGCACCGTAGACACTAATGTACATGTTAGCACTGCTACAGTTAAATCACAAATGAGCCCGCACTTGATGAGGAAATTCACCCTTTTCTAAGAGTGTCATTAGCTCTTTGTTTCTTCAGAAAGAGTCTTAGCACACTACAGTTTCTAGAGAGAGTTCTGAGGATTTCAGACCAAGGTCTTCTGGACCTAGAAGGCTCATCATAAAGAATATGATAATGGTAATGATGAAATAGTACTCGTGGGCAAAAATTCTACCAAATGCTAGCGAGGTAAAATACTAACACTGAACAGAGAAGTTTGCTTTCTCTATCTTCAGTATTCTGAGAAGGCAGTGAATTTTGGGGGGATGATTTATATTTGAGACATGGGCTCATTGCTTTCCACCTCTAGTTCTCATGTTTCTTGCATATAAGTGCAGGTTCTCCAAGAATTTCTTACAGCTTACTTTCTACCATTCATACCCATTCTCAATATCCCCTTGTCAATTCATTCTCTCTCTCTCTCTCTCTCTCTCTCTCTCTCTCTCTCTCTCGGTACCAGAAATTGAACCCAGGGGTGCTTAACCACTGAGCCACATCCCCAGCCCTTTTTATTTAGAGATAGGGTTTTGGTAAATTGTTGAGACTAGCCTCAAACTTGTAATCCCTTGCCTCAGCTTCCTGAGCTGTTGAGATTACAGGTGTGTGCCACTATGCCTGGCTTTTTCTTTTTTTGCTACTAGTAGTATTTGAACCCAGGAGTACTCTATCACTGAGCTATATCCCCAGACCTTTTATTTTTTATTTTTAGATAGGATCTCACTAAGTTGCCAAGGCTGGTCTTGAACTTGCAATCCTCCTACCTCAGCCTCCTCAGTAGCTGCATTTACAGGCAGGTGCTAGCGTTCTCTCCCACCCATCATTTCTGTGTTGTCTAACCCTCTGCATGTCTACCTGAGCAATTCCCTGATACTCGTGCCTCTTTCTCCTTTAGGGTTCCACTCTCAATTCCTGAACAAGGGACCAGACTTAGAGAGAGATTAAGCCTTGGAACTGAAAGGGAAGTATTAATTTGCAGGAATTAAAAAAGAAAAACCCTTCAGCTATCTGCAGTAAAATTCGGGGTTGAAAACGGAAATTGAAAAATAGGAAGTAAAAATTCAAAAAGTAACCCATGAGCATGTTAGAATTAGTTTATATATTCCATATAGATTTTCGATAATGAAAGACATAGAAATCATGGATGGTGAGACATCCTGTTGCAGAGCTTGAGTCTCTTTGCCAATCCATCCTTCACACAGCAGCCAGTGTTCCTCCTAAATCACAATCTAATCATACCATCCACCATCTTTCCTCCCATCTTTCCTTTTTGAGAAAGGAAGGCAAGTGGTCTCCCATGAGCTACACCTCCAGCCCCCCCCCCTTCACACTACCTTAAAATCCTTCAGTGGCTCCCCTCATTGTTCTTTAAGGTAAAGTCCAAACTGTTCAATGTGGCTTGTGAGGCTCTGCATGAACTAGGCCCATCTACCTACAAGCCTTGTTTTCTTGCCACTTGCCCTAGCCTCAAACATCGCTTTCCAGCTCCTTCCTTCGCAGTCATTCTCCACACGGTTACTCTCCCACCTCCCTTCTTCCTCTTCTAGGTCCCCTTTGCCTAATAAGCTCCCAAGCTTCCTCATACCAAGTGCTTCATTCTCAGCCTAAAGAAAGCTTTTGGAAGCTCCTGAGCTCCACAGGTGCCCCTGAATGTGCTGTTATAGAAACCCAACCCTCCTTTAGTACCAACCACACTTCACTGTAGTTACAAAGTCTCACACACAAAGATATTCATTAGATCATTATTTATAATAGCAAAAAATGTCTAAAAGACACTAAACCAAGTACACTGGTGTACACCTATAGTCCCAACTACTTGTGAGGCTAAGGCAGAGGGTGACTTGCACCCAGGAGCTCAAGGACAACCTGGGCAACAAGCAAGAATGTGTCTTGAAAAAATAAATAAAAGACAATATATATCTATGTGTACTGGTCAGGGTTCTCAAAGAAATAGAAACAATAGAAATATATATATATATATACATATGAATGAAACCAAAAGCTGAAGCTTGACACGGTGGTACATGTCTATAATTCCAGCAGCTTGGGAGGCTGAGGCAGGAGGATCGCAAGTTCAAAGCTAGCCTCAGCAACTGTGAGGCACTAAGCAACTCAGTGAGACCCTGTCTCTAAATAAAATACAAAATAGGGTTAAGGATGTGGCTCAGTAGTCAATCCCCGGTACCAAAAAAAAAAAAAAAAAAAATTATGAAAGAAAATATATATCAATTTTCTATAATCTCTTCTAGAAAATTCCTAATTATTTTTCAGTACTTAGGATTGAACACAGGGCCTCATGCATGCTATGCAAGCACTCTACCAGTGAGCTACATCCCCAGCCCTTTTAAAACTTTTATTTTGAGACAGGGTCTTGCTATGTTGCCTAGGCCGGCCTCCAGCTTGCAATTCTGCCTCAGCCTCCTGAGTAGCTGAGATTACAAATGTCTGCTACTGTGCTCAGCCCCTAATTAATTTTTTGAGGCAATCATTACTATAATAGCAAAATCAGATAAAGATATTACCAGAAAGGGAACAGTAGACCAGTATCTCTCATGAACAGATCCAAACTCCTTAAAGTGGTTTGTTAGACTCCACATGTCCTAAGCCTAGTTGACCTTCCTAGCCTCATTTTATCACTCTTCTCTATTCCCAAGAGTTTCATTCTGGCCAAATAGTTTTTCCTTACTCTACTGAAGAAGATGATAACAATACTGACAACAGTAATTACAATAACATAAAATATTATAACAATAACACTTTTTAATATAGTGACTCTAATGTGTTGGAGAGGGCCATAAGAGATATAGTTGTTTTTTTTTTTTTTTTTTTTTTGTTTTGTTTGTTTGTTTGTTTTGGTACTGGGGATTGAACCCAGGGGCACTTTACCACTGAGCCACATTCCCAACCCTTTTTATTTGTTTAGTTTAAGACAGGGTCTCACTAAGTTGTTTGGGACTCTCTAAGTGGCTAAGGCTGACTTTGAACTTGTGATCCTTCTGCCTTAGTCTCCCAAACTGCAGGCAATGTGCCAAGAGATATATTTGTGCAGAATGTAAAAGTGAAGTATTTTGTGCTTTACATTTGGATGGGGCAGGTGCTTCTGTAGTTCATACATGTTGCCACATATCTGTTGTTCATTTGGCATGAGGAGACAGCCAGGCCTATCTTCCCTTGGATCTTCCTTTAACTTCTCCTGCTTCTGGATCAGGTGGTGCATGCCTGTCATTCAAGCAACTCAGAAGGCTGAGGCAGTAGGATTGCAAATTCAAGGACAGCCTCAGCAACTGTGAGACCCTCAGAAACTTAGTGAGACCCTGTCTGAAAAAATTTTAAAAATGACTGGGGATGTAGCTCAAGTGGTAAAGTACCCCTGGGTTCAATCTCAAGTTAAAAAAGAAAAAGAAAAAGAAAAGAAAGAAAACAAATCCCTGTAACAAATCTTACTAGGGCTGGGGCTGGGGCTGAGTGGTAGAATGCTTGCTTTGCTTAACATACATGAGGCTGTGGGTTTAATCCCCAGCACTGCAAAAAAACAAAACAAAATAAAACCAACAAATCTCTTATTAAACATATACTTCTTCCACTGATTCTATTTCTCTGATTGAATCCTGACCAATAACAGTGCTTATTATGTGCCAGGATATATATCACTATAATAGCAAGAAATTGGGAAAAAATATAAATGCCCAACAATGAAGGATTTATTAAGCAACTTATGGCACATCATTAGAATAATGATATAGAAGATTTACAGTCAAATAAACAGAACATAATATTTTAAGAAAAAAAGTATGTAACAATCTAAATGTATACATGGGAGTAACTTTGTTCCAGTTTACAAAATAATATGTGCTATGTAATTCCTTATGATGGAAAAATTCCCCTATATATTTCTTTTTCCTATACTTGGTTTGAATATTTTTTCTACATATTTCTTCTCAGCAAATCTTCATTGAAGCTGTACAGAACTGGTATCCCTTTTCCCATTTTAGAGATAAGAACACCAAGCTTCAGAAAAGTTAAATAGCCTTTTTCATTGTTCTAATCTTTGGTTATATTTTTTGTTTCTTGAAATCCTTTGCACAGTTGTTTTATAATCAGATTTCCATAATCCCAGTTGCTGAGGTTCTTGGGGGTTATAAATCTGGTGCTTGTTGTTTCTGCTGATTTTTGTTGCTGATAGCCAGTTTCCTTGCGGTGTTTGGTAACATCAATTGTAAGTTTATATTTTATTAAGCTTGATATAGAGGAGTCCTTACTATCTAAATCAGGGTTTCTTTCCTCCAGAGATTGTTTGTATTTTCTTAGTTCAGCTCTCTTAGCTTGTGGCAAGCTTCCTTGGCTTCTCCTGAACCCAGAATAAGCAACTCAGAAGGCCGAGGCAGTAGAACCCAGGGCTGATATTATTATCTGTCCCTTGACTTAGAAGTTTGCATATTGTTCATCAAATTTTTTTTTAGTTTATTTTGCTCTTGGGGCTTGTTTTAATTATCTTTTTGCATTTATGTGACCAAAATACCCAACAAGAACAATTTAAAGGAGGAAAAGTTTATTTGAAGCTCACTGTCTCAGATGCCTTAGTCCACAGATAGCTGACTCTATTGCTCTGAGCCCAAAGTGAGGCAGCATATTATGGGGGAGGGCCCCAGAGGAGAAAAGCTGCTTGGCTCATGCTGGGGTCAGGAAACAGGAGTTGAGGAGAGAGGCCATAGGGAAGATGAACCCTTCTAGGGCATACCCCTGTGACCCACCTCCTCCAGCCACACCTACCTATGGTTACCACTCAAATCTATTCAACTAGGATGAACTGATTAGGTTACAGTTCTCAATACAATTATTCCACCTTTCAATGTTCCTGTATTAATACAGGAATTCTTTTGGTGGGGGCATATCATATCCAAACTGTAGCATTCTACCCTGGGCCCCCAAAAGCTCATGTCCATGTCTAAGAGTTTGATCTCCAAGATTCTTAAATTTTGTATTGCCCACATCCAAAGTCTCCTCTGAGGCTGAAGGCAACCTCTTGGCTGTGAGCCCCTGTAAATGCAAGTTACATATATCCAATATAGAGTGGCAAAGAGTAAACATTCCTATTCTTTTTTTAATATTTATTTTTTAGTTATAGGTGGACACAATATCTTTAATTTTATGTGGTGCTGAGGATCGAACCCAGTGTCCCACGCATGCTAGGCGAGCGCTCTACCTCTGAGCCACAACCCCAGCCCCAACATTCCCATTCTAAAAGGAAAGAATAGAAGCATAAAAAAACCTACAGCATCTAGGACTCGTGGCTGCAAGGTGTTATTTCCAAAGGGCTTGAGCAGCCCTGCTCCTTTGGCCTTTGGGCTAGTGCACATGGGCTGTCTCTCTGAAGCTAGCAGCTTTTCTTGGCAGACAGTCCATGTTACTGGCATCTGTTAATTCCTGGGTCTCCACTGCAACTTCAGTTCCATCGTTACAGCTTCCTGCTTATCATCCTCTTAGTGGCAACCCATAGGAACTCTAACCCTGTTGTACTTTGCCTGGCCTCCCAGGGCTTCCTTTGAAATCTCAGTGGAAGGATCCATGACTCCAGATCCTGCATTTCTGCAGAAGCAGCATGTTGATGACGCCAAGGTCTGCAGCCAGCTTATGCAATACCCCTGTTCCCCGCCACCCACCCCCAGGCAGAGCTGCAGCAGTGAGTACCTGCAGGTTCAGCATGGTGAAATAACTTCTGAGGCCCCCCTTGTGAGCAGGGTGCCCACATGATATCTTCTCAAAAGAACTTTGTCTTCTGTACCCTGGAGCCTGTAGTGGGTGTGGTCTTGCAAATTCCTGAGATGCCCTTGAGGCATCTTTCCCATGTTTCTGTGCTAACTATCTAGCATCTCTTTAGGGGCTATAATCTCTTCAACCAAGCACAACTTCCTCCTCTCCAGGTTTACTCGCACTTTTCTGGTCAAGCTGTAATTTTTTTTTAAAAAGTTTATACTTATTTATAATCCACTAGGATAAATACCCATTTTATGCAGCTGTACCCTTTAATTCATTTTTTTTCTGAAATAAGTACAAAAGACCAATTTAAAATTGAGACAAGCATTTAAAGGAAAATTTTTTGACTCAAATTCTGAAAAAAAAACTATAAATGGTTCACTTTTACCAAAACAATTGGTTTTTATACAAAATATAAAGAATTTTACACTATAAACAAAGACTTCTGGGCTGGGGCTGTAGCTCAGTGGCAGAACGCTTGCCTAGCATGTGAGAGGCACTGGGTTCAATCCTTAGCACCATATAAAAATAAACAAATAAAATAAAGGCCTACTCTCCAAACACAACTACCAAAACAAAAATTAAAAAAAAAAAAAAAACCCAAAGACTTCTGTATATGTATTTAAAATAAGAATTCTATCTGCTTTTTCCTCCAATTCTTCTCAAGCACAAAGCATACACACTCAAGCCAGAAAGCTAATAACCTCAATGGGCAGACTGTTTCAGAATAAGCCTTCACCCCAAATACATGTGGAAAGATAGTACTGATTTTTTTTCTTTTGGCTCAAAGTTCAGAACATCAATAAGTTTCAATTTAGTTTCCAAAACTCTCCTGTATTAACATGAAAAGCACACCAATGTCAAGCTGCAATATAAAAAAAAAATCCTTTAGTTCTGAGCTGGGCACAGTGGCTCATGTTTATAATTCCAGTGACTGGGGAGGCTAAGGCAGGAGGATCACAAGTTTGAGAAGAGTCTCAGCAATTTAGTGAGGCTCTAAGCAATTTAGAGAGACCCTGTCTCAAAAAAAAAAAAAAAAAAAAAAAAAAAAAAAAAAAAAAAACTGGTCAGAGATGGAGCTCAGTGGCAAAGCACCCCTGGGTTCAATCCCCAGTATAAAAAATAAATCCTTTAGTTCTGCTTTCTGCTCCTGACTTTCACAGTAAACCTGGCTAAAAATTGCCAGCAATATCCATGTAATTGGTTGAATGCTGTACTGCTGGAAATTTCCTCTGCCATATTAATTAGTTCATCACTTTTAAATTCAGTCTCATACAAAGACTCAGGACATGTAGAAAAGTTCTTTGCCAGACTGTAACACAAATGGCTTCTAGTCCAATTCCTAAAGGTTTTCATTTCCCTCTGAAACCAAACAGTTGACATTTCTATGAGCATTCTGTTCTGAGTGCCACCAGAATCACCCATTAAGCTCTGCTTACAATATTCTAAAGCTTTTCTGGTTTGCATCTAAACTTTCAAAATTCCTCCCATAAACCAGCTACAAAGGCTTCTGAACTGCATAGTCAGGTTGTCACAGCAATGACTCCTCTTCTTGGTACCAATTTGTTTTTGTCAGCTTTTGTATCATTGTAACCAAAACACCCATCAAGAATAACTTAGAGGAGGAAAAATTAATTTGGAGCTCACAGTTCAGAGGTCTCAATTCATAGATGGCCAACAACAGTGCTCTGGGTCCACGGTGAGGCAGCGCATCATGGGAAGAGCCCAGCACAGGAAAGTTGTTCAACTTAGGGTGGGTCAGGAAGTAGAGGGGCAGAGGAAGGAACCACAGGGAAGATGAACCCTTTCAGGGAACACCTCCAGTGACCCAGCCATACTCCACCTGCTTACTGTGACCACCCAGTCAATCCATTCAAACTAAGATAGACTAATTAGGTTCCACTCTCACAATCCAATCATTTTATCTCTGAACATTCCTGCATTAATACAGGAGCTTTTGAGGGACACCTCATATTCATACCATAACAAGACTTTTTCTTGCTTTCTTGTGAGCAGTACTTTAAAAGGTATGCTCATTGTTAAATAATCAGAATCTAGTGGCATTATAACATCAGGATAGCCTGTCACCTTGCTAGATATGGCAGGGGAGACAAATATTCTTTCATAGCACCTCACTGAGTAGATTTATTATTTATTCATATATATATATATATATATATATATATATATATATATATATATATATATTCATTCATTCACTTACTCCAATGTTTATTCACTAGGGAGGCCCAAGGCTAGAATTTTGGCTACCCATAAACCAGCTACAAAGGTAAGGTTCTGAGCTACAAAGAATGTGTGAATATCTGCATATCTTTTTAGTGGCTAAAACCATATTTTTCTCAAAATATATGTGAATCATTTTGAATTTCATAAAAATAAAAAACATGTATGAGGCTTTGGGTTTAATCCTTTATTTTAAAAAATAAATAAATCAGATTTTTCAGTTCTGCAAGGGTACGAAGAAACCTATTATTGATGCTAGGTGATGTGCTAATAGACACTTGGTTCATAAGAGACTTCTATGAATTTACTAAGCTATTGAAGTTACTGAAATTTAGAGCAGAAAATGTGTTAATTAATTAAAAATATTTGAAGTACTGGGGATTAAATCCAGGGGCATTCTCTACTGCTAAGCCATATCCCCTCCCTATTTACTTTTTATTTTGAGACAGGGTCTTGCTGAGTTGTCCAGGCTAGCAGTCCTGAGTTGTCCAGGCTAGAACTTGCAATCCTCCTGCCTCAGCCTTCCGAGTCGAGTCTCTGGGATTATAGGCATGTACCCCTGTGCCTAACTTCCTAGAGGATGCTTTGAGTAAGAATCATAATCATCATAATAATTTTAGAAAAAAGAGATGGTAGTTCCTTTCTGGCAGCATTTGTTAATGATTAAGATGCCTATAAGTTATTGAAATCACCCTGAAGAACATTAGCTGATAAAGATAAAACAATAATTTCACTGTAGTCTGAATATGTGTCAGTCATAATTCATTGGCAATCCAGTCATTCAAGAAAATTCACAGGTGTACCAGGTGTGCACCAAAACAAGAAGTCTGCTCTGCCTTTAGGAATTCCACACTTGTGCCAGAGATAACAAGAAAATAAACAACTAGGATGCAGTGTGGTGAGTGTAACTGAGTCCGCTTCAGTGGGACTGAGGAAATACCACCTTAGTGAAATAATGTTGCTGGTGAGCTGAGTCCTGGCTACACCCCTGGGAAACTCAGATCCTGCTCCTCTTACCTCTTCTGTTGTTCTTCCTGATACTGTTGCCTTAACTCAGCTTCATTTTCTATTGCATCTTTGATCTTTTCCTCTAGTTTTTTCTTTGTCAAAATACAGGTATCTGTGAGACAGACTTTATGAGCTTGTTCCAATTTCTGCTGCAGGTCCAAAATCTTGAATGAAAAAAGTTGACAAATAAAACATTAGGAAGGGTATAATCTTTTTTTTTTTTTTTTTTTCCTTTTGAATCAGGGAAACAGCATGCGATACCCAACATAGCTAACATACAGATATGATCTAAGGTAAAGAGTATAACTTTATAACTTTAAAATAAGTGACTTGATATTTGCCATTTGAAATCATTATTAGTATTCAATGTGTATGTATAAAAGAAGCTATCTCATGGAAAGAATCCTTCCCACCCTTATCCCATTTCCTCCCAGCCTTCCTCTACCAAATAGGTAATCACTGTTATTAGTTTATTTTGTATCCTTTCAGATATTCATTTGTAAATAAATATTACATAGTCATCCTTCATACACATAAAAATTTCATATAAATAATGACATGCTAAATATAATTACGCATCTTGCCTTTTACAAATAAAAATATACTTGGTGATTTTTTCCATATTATTTGTACATAAAGTCACCTTCTCTTTTACAGTTGCATACCATTCTACAATAAGGACATACTAAACTTATTTAATAAGCCCCCAATCTTTTGCTACAACAACAACAACAACAACAACAAAACACTATTACAACTGATGTCTATAGAATAAATTTTGAAGTGTGAGTTGGTAGGGTAGAATTTATTAGATATTAGTTATTGTTTGATGGATAATGCCAAACTGCCTCCATAGGAATTAGACCAATTTATATTTTGAGCAACAATGTTGAAAGTATCTAAAGTATCTAGTTTTTCCAGAGTGTGGTTAGATTAATGAATAATACCTCAAAACAAAATAGAAGTCTCTTATGAATGAAGTACCTATTAGTATATCACCTAGCACTAATATCAGGTTCCTCAATATCCTTGTAGAACTGAAAATCTGATTTATTTATTTTTTAAAGTTGTAGATGAACATGATATATTTATTTATGTATTTTTTATGCAGTGCTAGGGATTGAACCCAGGGTTTCACACATGCTAGACAAGCAAGCGCTCTGCCACTGAGCTATATCCCTAGCCCCGAAAAAAATCTGATTTATTAATTTGAAAGGGTCATATATAATTGCATTTTAGAATATGCATGTTAGATCAAAAGTGTCATTCAAAACATGTTTTTGCTATTCAGGTTTCCTTTGAAATTTGTTTCCACTTTCTTTCTTTCTTCCTCTCCTCCTCCTCCTCTTCCCCCTCCTCCTCTTTCTCCTCTTTTTGTGGCAGCACTGGGATTGAAACCAGGGGTATGCTAAATTACATCCCCAAATTTTTTTGCAGGGTGGGGGAGGGGGTACTGGGGATTTACCCTGAGCTACATTCCCCAGCGTTTTACTTATTTATTTTTGGTACTGGGGATTGAACTCAGTAGCACTCAACCAATGAGCCATCCCCAGCTCTATTTTGTGTTTTATTTAGAGACAGGGTCTCACTGAGTTGCTTAGGGGCTTGCTAAATTGCTGAGGCTGGCTTTGAACTTTCATTTCTCCTGCCTCAGTCTCCTGAGCTGCTGGAATTACAGGCTTGTACCACCATGCCCAGATTCCCCAGCCCTTCATATATTTTATTTTGAGACAGGGTCTTGCTCAGTTGCTGAAACTGGTGCGATCCTCCTGCCTTCACCTCCCAAATTGCTAGGATTACAGGCATGTGCCCCTGCGTCCGGCTTCCTCATTATTATTATCATTTTATAAACCCTTGTTTCACCTGAAATTGTAACTGTTACATAGTAGGTGCTCAATAAATATTTGTTAAATGAATAGATTTCAGAAGGATAGCTATTTTCTTTAGATGTATTACTGACCCAAGAAGGAATCCTCTATAATGGTTTAGCACCATAATCCCCACAAATATTCAGTGAATGCCAGTGGATGGTAGCAGCCCTTTTCTAAAAGAAGGGCTTTCCTCATCAATCTCAGTCCTGGATTGCTGCCCTCGTCCAGCGAGGCAACTGAACCAAAGTCATTCGAGTGAATGTGGAGTGATGCAAAATACCACCCAGACACAGAACACCTTGTTATATGAGCTTCAGGACGGCTTCCCCAGCTCCTGGCCTCAGGCTCCTACAAGGGGGCAAGAGGCTGACGAGAGAGAGAGGGATCTCACATTCTGGAGTTGGCTTTTATTGGGGGACACTGTTTCTTAGACCATTCTATCCAAGGGCTGGGGATATAGCTCAGTTGGTAGAGTGCTTGCCTCGCATGCACAAGGCCCTGGCTTCTATTCCCAGCACCACACACAAAACCATTCTATCCAAAAACGGGCAAAGGGGTAGGATTACAAAGGAATAGCAACCCCACCAGGTAATGCTCCTACTCCTGGAGCTATGCCTCATTAATCAAGTAAAACCCAAGTTATTGTCAAATTGTTTTTCAGATGGTATACTAATTTATTCTTTCATCTAACATTAGTATATAAGAGTTCTTGTGGGCTGGGGTAAATGTCATGGCTTTAAAAAAAAAAAAAGTCCCTATTCCATCAAATACTCATCAATATTTAGTACCACATTTAAACATTTTACCCAGTTTTTATCAATTTTACCAATTAATTTTTAAAAGAAGTTTATTTATTTATTTTTTTAGTTATAGATGGACCTTTATTTTATTTATTTATATGTGGGGATGAGAATCGAACCCAGTGCCTCACACATGCTAGGCAAGCACTCTGCCGCTGAGCCACAATCCCAGCCCTGAAAAGTTATTTTTTAACGGAGTAAAAACATACATATGGAAAAGTAACATACATGTACATGTTAAGTAATATACATGTCTTAAGCATATTCAACATAGTATCACTTGTGTAACTAGTTCAGTGCCACAGAAGATTCTCTTGTGTCCCTCCTACTTAACATAAAGATGAGGAGGAGGACTATCCCACCTCTGTAGCTTATTTATTTATTTGGTACAAGTGATTGAACCTAGGGGCACTTTACCACTGAGCTACATCCCTGGTCCTTTTTATTTTTTGAGACATGATCTTGCTAAATTGCTTAGGGCCTCACTAAATTGCTGAGGCTAGCCTATAACTTGTGATTCTCCTACCTCAGCCTCCCATCACTGGGATTACAGGTGTGTACCATGACACCTGGCTGTAGTTTAGTTCTGTTCTTGAATTTCGTATAATTAGAATTGTGTGTGTGTGTGTGTGTGTGTGTGTGTGTGTGTGTGTGTATGTGTACTAGGGGTTGAACCCAGGGGTACTTTACCACTGAGCCACATCCCCAGCCATTTTTCTTTTTTATTTTGAGATAGGGTCTTGCTAAGTTGATAAGGGCTTTGCTAGGTTGCTGAGGCTGGCTTTGAACTTGCAATCCTCTTGTCTTAGCCTCTTAGTTGCTGGGATAACAAGTAGGTACCACCACACCCAATCTTAGTATGAACCCTTTTGTATTGTATTTCTTTTTTTAATTTAACATTTGATTTATTTAGTTTAATTAATTCTGCTTCCATCTTCTTTTTGATGTTTGCTTTATATGTATATGGTTGATGAAAAGATCTTTTATCTAAGGCTTAACTCAGACAAAGCGGCACATGTCAATGTGCAACTGCTATATGCTACTGCCACCTGGTGTTAGGTAACCTAAAATGCAGGGGCAATGTTCCCAAATGGTTCAATTCCTAACAAGAATCCTTGTAAAAATTCCAAAATAGAAACCACATAAACAGTCAACCCAAATGAGAGGAAAATAAATAAGCCCTTTAAAATCTGACAACATAAAACAAAGTGCTATGGGCTCAGTCAGTTCTTTAAATTCACGTTATTACTTTAATGAAAATTTTAAGTTCATGGAGTTTTTAAAAACATGAGATTTGCTGGAATTGTAATAGCAGTTGAAATCAAAAGAAGTAAAAATGGAGGGAGAGCAAAAGGAAAAAAAATTAGGATTCTATCCAGTTTGAAACTATCTATTTTTTGAAATCCTTGAGGAAACAGCATTCCCGTGGTGGGATTCAGAGCAAGGCTGTTGGTTAAGGATAATTACCTTTTCCTCTGCACTGGCAACTTTAGATTTCTCCTGAGCTAGCTTTTCCTGCAGAAGGTTCTGCGATTTGAGGCTCTGAGCCTGCTTCAGTCCTTCCAACTCTAGTTCTCTGATCTTCTGCTGACAGTGCTTCCACTCTGCAGTGAGCGAGGCGTACATCTTTGTGCTGTCTAGTAACTTCTGGTGGGCCTGCTTTTGTTCGATTTTGATCTAAAGGTGGGAAATAAATAAGAACGATAAGGTAAAAAATAAGCATGGAGTGAATGTGAGCCCAAATAAGCAACTTTCAAAGGAGTTCAGTTCCCCCATAGCCCATGAATACTGATGCCGAAGAGCTGGTGACCTGTCTGGAGCTGCCAGGCAGGAGTAAGGCTTGCCAAAGCTCATCTAGCCCAAGGTAGCTGGACAAAGGAATTTCCTCAAGAGTTTCTATGTTTCCAGATCCTAAACATTTTCCATCCTTTCTTTAATCTACTCCAACACAGCTTTCATCTCTTACTACTCAATAGAAGCATTTTTGCCATGGGCATTGAGTACCCCGTTGTCAAAATAAGCCCAATGTACTAGTGACCTCTCGGTAGCATATACTCCCTCCATTTCAGAAAGTCCCCCTGTGGGCCTGGTGGTGCATGACTGTAATCCCAGTGACTTGGGAGACTAAGGCAGAAGGATCATAAGTTCAAGGCCAGCCAGAAAGTTCTCCTCTCTTAGAATCTGATACCAGACTCTCCTGGTTTTCACTTACCTCTCTGCTATTGCTTCCTGGTCTCCTTTGGAGTATCTTCTAATGCTACCCCATCTCTCCTCCTGGAGTACCCCTAATAAATGTCTATACCTGGCAGGGAAGGCTCACAGACAAAATTCCTGAGAGAATGTTCTTTGTCCTTGTGGGAAAGAAGATTCTCCGGTCTCAAAGTTTTTCAATTAAATCAATAGGGATTATATTTATAGTATCTTCCTCATGTGACTTCTGTGTATTGATCAATTAGATTCTTTCAAAATCCAAAAGCTAGTAGTGTTAAACTTCTTTGAGCACCAGTTTTTTTTTTTTCATCTGCAATATGGGGATAATAGCTGCTTACTTTACAAGATAGCCATGCAGCTGTGTTAAGTAAGACAAAGCAATTAAAATAACAACAGAGCCAGACACTGACTTCCTTAACAAGATTCCCAAAGTTCAAAAAATAAAACCAAGAATCAATAAATAGGATGCAACCAAATTTAAAGGCTTCTGCAGAGCAAAGAAAATGGTTCAGAGCATGAAGACAGAACCTCTGGAATGGGAGAAAATCTTTGCCAGCTGCTCCTCTGACAGGGGATTAATATCCAGAATATAAAAAAAACTTGAAAACTTAACACCAAAATACCAAATAACCCAATCAATAAATAGGAAAAAACTAAAAAGACATTTCTCAAAAGAAGAAACACAAATGGCCAACAAATATATGAAAAATTGTTCCACATGTCTAGCGATCTGGGAGATGCAAATCAAAACTACAATAACATTTCATCTCATTCCAGTCAGAATGGTAGTCATCAAGAACACAAATAATAATAAATGCTGGCGAGGCACACTCATACATTGTTGGTGGGACTGAAAATTAGTACAACCACTCTGGAGAGCAGTGTGGAGTTTCCTCAAAAAACTAGGAATGGAATTACCAAAGACCCAGTTATCCCACTTCTTGGTATACACCCAAAGGATTTAAAATCAGCATATTATAGTGATGCAGCCACATCAATGTTTATAGCAGCTCAATTCACAATAGCTAAGCTATGGAAACAGCCCAATAGAAGAATGGATCAAGAAAATGTGGTATACATACATAATGGAGTTTTACTTTAAAGAAAAATGAAATTATGGCATTTGTTGGTACATGGATGGAACTGGAAAATGTTATGTAACTGAAATAAGACAGACTCAGAAAATCAAGTGTTAAATGTTTTCTTTCATATGGGAAAGCTAGAGCAAAATAAGGGGTAAAATATAGAGAAAGACTCAGATCTATATGTATAGAGTTAAATGGTGTGCTATTTGCTAAAGGAAAAAAAGGGAGGAGGAAAGATTGGATATCATAAAGATATAGGGAAGATGAGCAGAGTAGAAGAAAGAGATCATGAAGGAGGGAGGGGCGACCAGGAAGGGGAGGAAATGCAGAATGAATTTAATGAACTCACACTATGTGCACATATAAATATACCACCGTGAACTCAACCTTTATGCATATCTGTAAAGCACCAATCAGAAATAAATAAATAAACAAGTGAAAGGACGACCAGTCGAGCAGAGGAAGAACCAGGAAGGGAGGATGAGAGGGAAAGAGGGGAGACCAGGGACTGAAATGGAGTAAATCAAATTCCATGCCTGGATGATTTTATCAAAATGTACCCAACTAACGTGTATGACTGTAATACACTGAAGAAAGAAAGAAAAGAAGAAGGAAGGAAGGAAGGAAGGAAGGAAGGAAGGAAGGGAGGGAGGGAGGGAGGGAGGGAGGGAGGGGCCAGACACGTAGGAAACACCTAGTAAGAGTTAACTGTTGTTATTCAAGGTACTGACAGCCTCTTCCTGGCGCAGTGGCAAATGCTTGCAATACACACTCTATAATTCCTCTGCCACGCTCTTCCTAGAGAAATGCGTACTTATGGATATTAGGACCCGTACATGAGAGCTCATAGTAGCATTCTTTAAAAAGTAGAAAGGTTAATCAGCTCTGTTCATTTATCACACTATTCAGGGAACGTCTTACATTAATTAGCTGAATGTATCTGAAAGGATCTTATACTCTGTCCAAGGGCAAAGTTTCTTGCATAAAAGCTACTCAGGGGTCCAGAGTGCACAACTTATGAGACCTCACCGGCCACCCCCGCTCCGTGCCCCATTTGCTTTAATTTCTGAAGACCAGAGCGATGTCATCTTTAAAAATGTTAATGACCATGTAAAAATGATCAAACATTTTATTAAACAGAATAGAAATGAATGTATGTAGCAATGGAGAAATTATACCCTAAGATCAAAATGCTGCCATATCATTGGTGAGTTTTATATAGGTCAACAGGAAAAATATCATAAGCTTGTCTCTTTGATATCACTCAAAAGAAAATTTTAGATCAAGTTTTAATAAGTTACTTATTTTCCCAGTGAAAACTCCCTTTTCCTCTGCCAATCTAAACCACTTCACTCTCTCAATTTTTTTTTTCCTTCATGCTCTCATTTCATTTTGGAGGACTGATATAGCTTTTGAAACATCACTGACAGGAACAAATCTATCAACTGTTGGCTTCTTCTCAAAAGGCCACTCGAACCCATTAGGAAGGCTGGAAGTTTCATTTCTAAGAACAACCTTGTCATGAAAAATCTCAGAGATAAATCCAATGAATGGGTAAGAAGAAGGAAATCAAAGAAAAGAAGAATTGGAATATTTGGTGTATTGGATTGATTCAAAAGCATGAAGCCTAAGCTTCTCATTGTCAATAAAGAGAATGTGAGACATTTCACAATAAATATATTATTCATTGACTTCACAGGCCAAGAAAGCTAAAGGCCCTGGGTCCTGATGAATGGATTTTCAGTGATAGAGCCAACACTTAGCATTTTGATAATGCTGGTAATAATGAAAGAAGACAACATTGGCTTCCTTAGTAAAAATAGGATCCAGTACAATGTCTCAGTGTTGGTAGTGGCAGAGTGACACTCTGCCTGAAGTTCTGCAAGCCTAAAACATTCCTTTTAATATATCCACAGTAGAAGCATGCACAGTGTCCATAAGTCATACGAAAAAAACATGTAAATTGTGGTGTTTTCTCATAGTGGAATACTATACTGCAAAGAAAAAATGAATGGTCAATAGCTAAATACCATAACACGGATGAATCTCGCAAACAAAACTGATACAAGATTAATAGATATAAGGTGAACATACTGATTATATTTGTAAAACATTTAAAAATAGGCAGGGGCTGGGGAGGTAGCTTAGTGGTAGAGCACTTGTCTTCATGCATGAGACCCTGAGTTTGGTCTCCAGCACTGAAAAAACAAGGGAGGGGGGGAAACTTATCTATACCGTGTGGGAGTCATACACAGGTAGCAAGACCATAAAGTAATGTAAATGAGTTATTACCAAAAATTAGTGCTGAAGTGGGAAGGGAGGGGATCATGATGGGAAAGGTACACAGGCCATGGTGTACACGAGCATTGTTCTATTTCTTGTCCTGGGTGGTGGTTACATGGATATTCATCTTGTAACCATGTAATATACAGTTTTACATTTACATTTTATACACTTTCTGAGTGTTAGATCCCACAATAAAATGGTTTAAAGGAAATACACTGGTATTCTGATTTCTTAGCCTTGTAAGTATCCCCAACATCACCTAGAGAACCAGAGTTTGATGATCTCTGGGTGGATTTTAAGAAGTGACCCTTTGGGGCTGGGGATGTGGCTCAAGCGGTAGCAGGCTCGCCTGGCATGTGTGTGGCTCGGGTTCGATCCTCAGCACCACATACAAACAAAGATGTTGTGTCCGCTGAAAACTAAAAAATAAATATTAAAATTCTCTCTCTCTCTCTCTAAAAAAAAAAAAAGAAAGAAAGAAAGAAAAAAAAAAAGTGAGCCTTGGGACTGGGGCTGCAGCTCCAGTGGTTGATGGGAGAGCACTTGTCCAGCACACGCAAGGCCCTGCCTTTAATCCCCAGGCTGCAACACCAGCAACAACAACAACAACAGAAGGGAGGAGGAGGAGGGGCCTAAGTGTGCAAAGCTGAGGTTCCAGAGTGACTCCCAACTGGGGAGAGTTACAATGTGGAAAGATGAGTCTATACCGTAAAGAGGGAAACAGACCTGGGTGCAGATTTGGGCTCCACAATTTATTAGCTTTGCCACCTTGAACAGTTTCCTCATCTGCAAAACAGTTTCCTTGCCTGTAGGTATGTGGGGAGGTTTATAAGAGATTAGGTGGACAGGCTGTCAATACAAGGTAGTTATTGTATATAATACTACTGAGATGCCTGGCACCATGAGGGAGATTTGAAACAAAGCAAAAAATATCTTCTTGCTTTACCAAGGTCTCACCGAGAGCTCTTCACTCCTGTTCATTGATTCTACAAATATTTACAGGGCATTAATCATAAGTAAGACATCATGACCTATGTAATTCTGGCCATTGTACCTTAAGGAAGAAATACTACTCTTTGAATATGTTCAGAATTGAACTTTTAAAATGATCTAAGAAACATGTTTAAAGGAAAGGTGAGAATACAAGGAAATGTGATAAAGATTTAGAATTAAGAACTACATACCAACAAAGCCTTGAGGAAATATGATCAATATTTAAAAACTCACTGTAATCCCAGCTACTTGGGAGGCTGAGGTAGGAGGATTGCAAGTTTGAAGACAGCTTCAGTGATTTATCGAATCCCTAAGCAACTTAGTGAGACCTTGTCTCAAAATTGAAGATAAAGCGGTAAAAGCTCCCCTGGATTTAATCCTTGGTGTGTGTGTACATGTGTGCACGCATATACACACACACACACAAACACATATTTAAAAACTCATGAGGAAGATGAGGTGTAGCTCAGTGGTGTAGCACATGTCTAGCATACATGGGGCCCTGGGTTTGATCACTAGTGTCAAAAACTTAGCCTCCTGAGGTAGCTGGGATTACAGGCGTGTACCACTGCACCTGGCTCAAACTTTGTTTTTTTAATTTATTTTTTTTGGTACCAGAGAAGGAACCTAGGAGTTCTTAACCACTGGGAAGCACCCCCAGCCCTTTTTAAAATTTTTTATTTTGAGTCAGAGTCTCACTAAGTTGTTAAGGCTGACTTAGCAAGAGGTTAATAAAGACTAAGTTTTTAATATATATTTAGACTTGAACCATATTTTACATGGTGGTTCATTTTGAATATTTATGTGATTCATAAAACTTTAGATGAATCTGTGCATGGCTTGTCTTGTTTTTAGACAAGCATGTTTGGGGGCTGTCCTCCTACCTTCTTGGTGCTCTTCTGTTAGGAAGAACAATTTTGTCATCCCATGAATTTTACCTTGGCGTAGTTGACCTTTTAATTAAACCAATAATAATGAATACATCTATAAGGGATAAATAAATCTAGTGATAAAAAAAAAGTAGGGCAGGACAAGCAGGGTTTTGGCTCAGGTCATTGAGGTTTAGTAAGCACTAAAAATTTTAGATAATGACTTTAAAAGATTGTGAAACTTTGGGCCCACATCTACAGTCTCAGCAACTCTGGAGGCTGAGGCAGGAGGATTGCACATTCATAGTGAGACCCTGTTTCAAAACAAAGAAGGAAAAGGGGTGAGAATGTAGTTTAGTGGTAGCGTGCCCCTGGTTCACTGCCCAATACTGCAAAAAAAAAAAAAAAAGAAAGAAAGAAAAAGATTGTGTAACTTTAAAACTTTATTTTTGTTGAGAACTGGAGGAGAGGCCCATCCGCCACACTGTGGCCCAGAGTTCCAAAGGAGAAGCTCGCCCAGCGCCTGGAGATACATGGTGAACCACCCCCACTCTGAGGTTCCTTATTCACCAAAGCATGGCTCCAGCCAAACATCAGAAAATATATAGGCTTGAGGCTGTCACTGCCACGAAACTGGGATATCACCGCTTCTATCAAGAGACAACAATATGGACCTGGTAAGACGTCACCAAGGTCCTTGTGGGCCTGGCTGCACCAGAGGTTTCTCTACTAGGGGTGCTCAACACCCCCTCCCCCACTTTTGCAACTTTTTGTGCTATAAAACTGCGCTTCTAGAGAGCTGGAGTATTGTCTTTTAACCAACAGATTTCAGGAGAGACAGTCGCGGCTGGTCCGAACTGTTGGTTGAACTGCTGGTTCAACAGTCCGAACGGTTATCCTGTTGCTGAGGTAACAGGGAGTCTTGCATGGGATTGCCTATCTCTTGTTTCTTCTACTAACAGCCAACAGCCAACTTCTTATGATTACCCTCTCACTTGTCATATAATCTAATACCCTCCATATTCTCCTTCAGTCCCCCTTTCTACTGTTAGAAACTGTAAACCATTACGCAAACCTATTGACTATAAGGTAGAAGATAACTGAACTCATCACTTCTGATTATAGTGACAAAACTTTAAATGTAAAAATAGAAGCTGACTGATATATGGCTGCAGGTTGGGTACATTGAGTGCTGTAATATTGATCTCTCCCTTAAAAGTGAGGTATTGGTAACCTACAGGGACACTATAAGACAGTAGGGCAGAAGCTGTAATACCTGGGACCTACACTGCAAGAAAGGAAGACTCATAGACATCATGAAAAAACAAGGGAGGAAAATGCCTCAAACAAACCAAGATACCACAACAATAGAATCCACAGATAGCGCAGTAGGTGAAATGTCAGAGAAGGAGTTCAGAATATGCATAACTGAAATGATTTGGGAATTAAAGAACAACCTAAGTGAGCAGATACAGGCAAAAATCGATCACTCCAACAAAGAGATAAGAGAGCAAATACAGGTGACCATTGATCACACCAACAAAGAGATAAGAGAGACAATATAGGATGCAAGAGACAGAGATACTGAAAGAGATAGAGATACTGGAAAAAAAAAACAAGCAGAAATCCTTGAAATGAAAGAAACAATAAGCCAATTAAAAAAGTCAATAGATGGGCTGGGAATGTGGCTCTAGTGGTAGCGCGCTTGCCTGGCGTGCATGCGGCCTGGGTTTGATCCTCAGCACCACATACAAACAAAGATGTTGTGTCCGCCGAAAACTAAAAAATAAATATTTTTTAAAAAGTCAATAGATAACATCACCAATAGATTTGATCACTTGGAAGACAGAACCTCAGATAATGAAGACAAAGTATACAATATTGAAAATAAAGTTGACCTCACAGTGAAGATAGTAAGAAACCATGAACAGAATATCCAAGAATTATGGGATATCATCAAAAGACCAAATTTAAGATTTATTGGGATAGGAAGGTTCAGAAATTCAAATCAAAGGAATACACAATCTCTTCAACGAAATAATAGCAGAAAATTTCCAAAGTATAAAGAATGAACTGGAAAATCAAATACAAGAGGCCTATAGGACACCAAATGTACAAAATTACAACAGATCTACATCAAGACACATTGTAATGAAAGTGTCTAGCATACAGAATAGGATAGAATTTTAAAGGCAGCAAGAGAGAAAAATCAGATCACGTATAAGGGAAGACCAATTCAGATCTCAGCAGATTTTTCAACCCAGACTCTCAAAGCGAGAAGATCCTGGAACAATATATACCAAGCTGTAAAAGATAATGGATGCCAACCAAGAATCTTTTATCCATCAAAATTAAGCTTCAAATTTTATGATGAAATAAAAACTTTCCATGATAAACAAAAGCTAAAAGAATTTACAGCAAGAAAGCCTGCACTTTAGAACATTCTTGGCATAATGTTCCACGAGGAGGAAATGAAAAACAACAATGAAAATCTGCAAAGGGAAGAATTACAATAAAGGAAAAGCCAACCAGAGGAGAAACCAAGTCAAGCTAAATACTAAAAATAAACAAAAATGAGCAGTAATGGGGCTGGGGTTATAGCTCAGTGGTAGAGCGCTTGCCTCGCACTTGTGAGGTACTAGGTTCAATCCTCAGCACCACATAAAAAATAAATAAAATAAATAAAGATATTTTAAAAAATGACCAGTAATAAAATTCATGTCTCTTTCAACCCTTTTTGATAAACTTTTACACATAAAAATTTTAACTATAATATCATCTAATTTTTCAGGTTTTGTATTTTTTTTGTTTTCCATTTCTTTTCACAAAGTTATGCAAATATTTTCTTTAAAGGTTTTACCATTTTATACATTATATTTTAATATATAATTAATCTGGTATGTATATATACATTGCCTGTGATATGAGATGAGGTATATTTTTCTTTTTTAAAAAAAATGTTTATTTTTTTAGTTGTAGTTGGACACAGTATCTTTATTTTATTTATTTTTATGTGGTGCTGAGGATTGAACCCAGGGCCTCGAATGTGCTAGGTGAGTACTCTACTGCTGAGCCATAATCCCAGCCCCATATTTTACTCTTATAATTAAAAATCCATTGTTCAAGATTCAAGGATGAAAAAGATCCATCAGAGTAAAAATTGTTTAAGGTATTTATAAAAGTAAGGGCAAGGTTGAGGGAAACTAACAAATTTTGTGAAGCACCTTTCCTACTGTAGACTTGAAGAGGTAGGAGGTAAAAGAAGAGAGAGCCATTATGAAAAACTTGTAGGAGAAGGTGACCTAACTGAAGTTATTCCCACCAAAAGCACGTAGAAAACAACTCACAGTTTATTAGATTTTTATAGGGAGGAATAAAACACCTCCCTCTACTCTTGTATATTCTAAGTTCATCTCTTTAGTGTCCCTTTCTGATGGAATTCAACCAGAAACCACATAACATATGGTTATGCTACCATATATGTCTCATCAAAAGGTGAAAGATGGAGAAAGGAGCCAATATGGCAGCCATTGGTTACATGAGAGACTACTGAGTATTTGAAATGTGTCTAGTCTGAATGGAGGTGTGCTATGTGTTAAATAGACATTAGATGCCAAAGAATTACTAGGACAAAGAAAATGAACATTAAATATCTTACTAACAATTTTTTTTTTGCAAATTATGTTGGTAATCCATTGGGTTAAATAAAAATACATTAAAATTAATTTATCCATTTTAAAAAAAGAAGTAAAGAAGAACAAGGTTATACATTCTATAACTTCACTGTAGTACTATATATCCATATTTATATGTTGTCATTTTTTATATTTGTGTTATCAAAATTCATATAACTATAAAACTAAATAGGGCAAATTGTACCATATATAAATTATATCTCAGCAAACATGACTTTAAAAAGAAATCTAGTTCATGAAGTGTTTTAATAGTATTGAGCACATACTAACCACCTGATAAATAATGGTTATTATTATGATTCATTAAAACAACCAGCATTAAACTGTTTCATAGTGGGGTAGGGAGGGGGAGCATGGGAGGAATAGTTGAATTCTAGATAGGGCAGAGGGGTGGGAAGGGAAGGGAGGGGGCAGGGGGTACAAATGATGGTAGAATGTGATGGTCATCATTATCCAAAGTACGTGTATGAAGACATGAATGTGTGAATATACTGAGTATACAACCAGAGATGAAAAATTGTGCTCTATATATGTAATACGAATTGTAATACATACCATTGTCATATATAACAAATCAGAATAAAAAAAAATAAAGAAAAAACCCCTTTTTAAAAATTTGCAGATTGCTAGCATATATACCCTTTCAGCAGCAGAGAAATGACGGTGCTCTGTCTTATTTAGTAGGTAACAGTTAAAGGAGGAAGTTAATAGATAGTTTACATTGTCCATCCATCGTCATGGTGGACCCTATCATGTATTATAATGTTGAGGGATTTTCATTCCTATGTTCCCAGGGTCAGCTGAGACCCTTCAATAAAGGACATTCCGGCTAGAGTTACCTTGATGATTTCTTCCTGAAGCAAGCTATTATGCTGCTTTAAATCCAAGTTCTTTTCTCGCTCATATCGAAGCTCTTTTTCAGCAGAGTTGAAAAGAATTTGGAGGCGATGCAAATTCTTGCGAAGTTGTTGTACTTCCTCTAGCGGCTCGCATTTTATTTTTTCTCCAGATGACAGATACTAAAGTAAACATTTAGAAAGAGAGTCAGGTCTGAAAGAATGTTGGTAAAACACCAGTTCAAGCTTTTAGATCAAAATTGTTAGAATATCATTAATATGTAAATGGTTTTGGAGTCAGTTTACCTACAACAAATTGCTCTTTTACAGTTATGGCTACTTGGTAGTGTTTATGTGATTTCATAACTGTTCAGTAGAGAGAAAATATCAGATGAATTATGGGAATAAAAATTGTTAGGCATACACAATTAACCTCATTTTTTTGTGTCAGTGAAGGGAAAAGAGAAGCATGGGTGATTTTGGAGTAAAACCCCCCCTTTAAATGAAGAGCTCAGAATTAATTTGGTGGGGGGTGGGATGAGGTTTGAACCCGGGGGGGGGGGGTTAGTCACTAAGTCACATCCCTAGCCTTTTTATTTTTTATTTTTTTATTTTTTTGAGACAGGGTCTTGCTAAATAGCTCAGGGCCGTCCTAAATTACTGAAGCTGGTTTTGAACTTGTGATCCTCCTGCCACAGCCTCCTGAGCTGCTGGAATTACAGGCATGCACCACCACATCTGACTCAGAGTTAATATGTGAAGTAGAGTGTGAGCATATATGTGCATGGGAGTGAGTGCACATGGGTCTGGCAAGAAGAAAGAAAATTTAGCCAAAGGCCTTCTGCTTCTAGCTTTCTTCATCTCTTCATTTTTGCTACCTGATGATTCTTCTCCAGTTTCTACTCAACAGCAAGGCACTCTTTGGAAGTTGAGGAGTATCTACAGTACATAGCACTTACATCTTATTACCTTCGTCCTTTCACCTGTTGATGGACACTTAGTTGATTCTATAACATGGCTATCATGAATAACGCTACAATAAAATGGGAGTGCAGATGTCTCCTTAACATACTAATTTCAAGTCTCTTGGATAATATGCTCAGAAGTGGAACTGTTGGATCATATGATAAACTTTTAATTTTTTGAGGAACCTTATAGTTCCCCCTTCTCCATACCTTTGCCAACAAATATTCTGTTTTTGTTTTTTTTTTTAATAATAGTTTCTTTTATTGTGTGGGGGTGAGTACTGGAGATTTAACCCAGCGGTGCTTTACCAGTGAGCCACATCCCCAGCCCTTTTGTGTTTTATTTTGAGACAGGGTCTCACTTAAGTTGTTTAAGACCTTGCTAAGTTGTTGAGGCTGGCTTTTTTTTTTTTTTTTTAAATCAGGTTTGTTTTAACCTTCATTTCAAACTAAATAAACATTCATGGCAAGTTTGGGTTTCTGAATGAATTTATTTCCTTATTTTAACCATTCAAAAGTTTAAAACAAATGCTGGCTATGAATTTGTTAAATGAAAGACTAAAGTATACTAGTGGGAGTTTTGTTATATTTGAGACATACAGAAGTGGCTTGATGATTGGCATAATGTTTTGATTTGTAACTGAAATGTCTTCCAAAGGCCATCTGCTTGATCACCAGCCTGTGGCACTATTGGGAAGTGGGAAACCTTTATGGGGTGGGAACTAGTTGGAGGAAGTCATTGTGGGCTTGCTGCTGCAGAAGAGTATCTTGGGACCCTGACCCTTCCCCCCCCCCCCCCTCGCTTTCTCTGGTCACCATGAGCTGAGCAGCTTTGCTCCACCATATGCTCCCTGGCATGCTCTGAGGCTGGCTTTGAACTTGCGATCCTCCTGTCTCAGCCCCCCAAGCCGCTGGGATTATAAGCATGTGCCCAGCGCCCAGCTACTTGTTGGCCTTTTTTATGCTTTCCTTTTGACAAATTGTCTATTTAGATCCTTTGTCCATTTTAAAATTGGATTATTTCTTTTCTTGCTATTGAGTTGAGTTCCTTATTTTGGATATTAACCCTTTATTAGCTGTGTGGCTTGAAAATATTTTCTTTTAATCCCTAGATTATATCTACACTGTGTTGATTGTTTGTTTCCATTGCTATATAGAATTTTTAGTCTGATGTAATCTTATTTGTCAAGTTTTGCTTTTCTTGCCTGTGCTTTTGGGGTCATAGCCAGAAACTCTTTGCCAAGACCTCCATGTCAAACTTTTCCCCTAAGTGTCCATCAGTTGACAAATGTGGTGTATATAAATAAATGACATGGAGAGCTATTTACCTTTAAAACAGAAGGAAATCCTTACACTTGCCACAACAAGGATGAACTTGGAGGATATTATGCTAAGTAAAGGGAGCCGGCACAAAAAGAGAAATATTGCATGATCTCACTTATATGTGGAATCTAAAAAAAAAAAAAGTTGAACCCACAGAAGCAGAGAGAACAGTGCTTGATAGAGGCTGGGAGCGGTGGTTGATGTGGATGGGTGGACCATCACACTCTGGTTACAAACACCAACCATCTCATTAAGTCCAGTGATTCTGACTTCCTGCTCATCAAGATCACTCAGATTCTGAACTATCTTTCTTAGTTTTCTACAGGAAGAAAGTACACTATTCATCTAAACATATTTTAAATCAATTATGGAAAAATAATTGGTATCCTGATTTGATACAGTATCCTTTAAAGTTTAATTTGAGTCCATCCTTCAGACATGGATCTGTGTCCTAGGTGGGCTAAAATATCATGATTCACAAAGATAATCAGTTACCCTAGTAGTCAGCTGGCTAGCCTTTTGTGGGAAATAAGTTTGAACTGTGCACCTTGGACTTTTCTGCAGGTGGAAGCAAATGATGTAGCAGTTAAAAAAATCAAGCTCTGGAGGAGGCAGACCTGGGTTCCCCAGCCCCCTAATAGGCACATTATTTGCACTCTCTAAAGCCTCAGTTTTCTTATTTATGTGGTGGCAGCAATAATATTCTTGTCCCATTATATTGCTTAATTTACACAGGGCATGGTGCCTAGAGCATAGTAAATACTCAAAGTGTTAGGGAAAAGGTTAAGCTAGATTTTAAGCCTATACAATTAAGGTAATAAATTCTGCTTCCAACTTGTCTCAAGAATATTGGGAAAGTAATACCTAGAATTTGGTTACGTGGTGACCCCACCTGCAGTGGATTTAAACAGCAGAAACGAAGCCCCCAAAGACCATCAACAGCCACAAATGATATCACAAAATACTTATAAACAATACAATGCAAATACTCGGTCATGGAAGAGACTCTTGTGGCTCTTTTTCTGTGTTTACTTGTCTGTGAAGATTCTTAAGTTTGATATCTGGCTCAGCCCATTGTTGCTTAAACGTGTAGGTTATGAGGATTTAGAAGACACAGCAAGGTACTAGATACTATAATCTGACAAAGGGGTGAAGACCAATCCCCCACTCCACAGAGAAGAATAATTTCTAAGTGTCAGTTTGTCAAATAACTCTATGTACATAAGGATCCGAAATTATCACTGTATAGAAATGGCAAGAACAAAATCTGTCCAGAATGTGTTTTCTCCCTTGTCTGCTTAAAGAAGTAAATGAAATAATGTGTACAGCAGTTGCTTTGGGAAATGTTGAGTTCAAAACATCTATTGTGATTATTGTTGTATGTACCTTAGCACATGACCTGATACATCATAGATAATATTGGTTGAATAAATGAGTAACAACAATTTCAACTTCCTTGAATAATTCATGGTCAATATTATAGGAAAAAAATGACTGAACTCTGAGAGAATACAGCAAAACCCTAAAGGCTATGTTGTATATGATTTGCCCTTCTACAGAGTAACTATTCTCCCAAGTTTCCATAGGACTTGAATACATTTCATAATTTTTCACCTCCTCAGTGGTGTTGAGAAGTAGATGTTTCAAATAATAGGAAAGGGTAAATTAGAGAAAATTAATAAATTAACCAGGCATCACTTTTCGTACTCTAAAGGCACACTGATCTTTCAAATTCCTAAGGAAAGATTTTATAATCTTTGTGAGTACAGTTCAGCCTCTGCTTAAGCCTCGACAGTGGCCCTGTATTCTATAAAGGACTTTCTGGGAGATATAAAATACTTGAACACTTCATGTCATACTCCTCTTTGTCACGACCTGATACATCATAGATAATATTGGTTGAATAAATGAGTATGAGTCATAAATCATAAATAAATAAATGAGTCATAAATCCAATGACTCCATTTCCTTTCAAATATGGATTGGAATCTCCTTTCAGGTATACAATCTGTGTTTCTGTGACATGCCTAGTTTTCAGACTCTGGATCCAAATCTCTTTTCAATATATTTGTTTTTACTTTCTTCCAGGTATGTTTATTTTTAAATTTTTTGGTACTGAGGATTGAACCTGGGATGCTTTACCACTGAGCTAAATCCCCATACATCCCTAGCCCTTTTTATTTTTTATTTCAAGACAAGGGTCTATTTAAATTTCCAATTCTCCTGCCTCAGGCTCTCAAATTGCTAGGATTACAGGCATGCACCACTACACCGGGCTTAACTTTCTTTTTTAAAGTGTATACTCGAATCATTTTTCATTTATATATTTCATATATATTATCAGCCTTTGAAGGTGGTTTACTTATGGGCACAAAGGCTTTCCTCTGTGGATCTTGAAATAATTTCTGGAAAGGTGTACACAGGGCAATCTTAACTTGCACAGAAGTGACCTGTGAAAACTGAAGTATTTCTCCTGTAGGCAGAGCTACAGTGAACAGAAAAGGCCACACTTAAAATAATTCTGTGTGAGGCCTTTTGCCACTAAAATTAAGTACTTTGCACAATAAGCTACATATCAGGAATAGGAAAAGTGGCACATATCCTGCCATCCTGTTTCCCACCTGTCCAGGGGTGAACAACTGGTCACATTGTTTTTCCTGTGAGCCTAGATGGAGCTTAAGAGCCCTTTAATGATGAAGTGGATCCACTGATGGGATTGAGGTTGAGGTTATAATATTGCTTAACAAATGCACATTAATGATGATGTTAAAAATGATGCTAGTCAGAGGAAGTGAAGCCATGAGGGCATGTGTTTATAGCACCTACCTGGATGCTACTGTCATCTGAACTATCCCCAGAGTTCTGACACTGAACGAGGCTCTCATTCACATGGCTCGCCTCTTCTCCAAGCCTGACCACT
This sequence comes from Marmota flaviventris, assembly GCF_047511675.1. Lineage (NCBI taxonomy): Eukaryota > Metazoa > Chordata > Mammalia > Rodentia > Sciuridae > Marmota > Marmota flaviventris. The sequence goes on along the minus strand of NC_092507.1, from coordinate 32,395,436 downwards.
TCCTTAGGCTTCATGGCCAACTGCTCTTCTTCATCTTTCGTATCTCGATTCTGTTGAGAGTCCTCCTCCTTCTGCCCCTCTTTTGGAAAAGTGCCCTCCTTTACTGACTCCTCTGGAATTTCCTTCAGCTTACTTTCTCCTAATTCGGGACTTGGTGCAAATATAACAATAAAAACTATCAAAATGCTTATCAATGTAGCAGAAAAGGGGAGGAAAAAGTCTACAAGTCAAGAAAGTACTGCAAGCAAGATTTTTAAGCTGAATTCTATAGAAGAGTAGCAATGTTATTCTTACAAACTTCAAAAACAAAAGAGTTGCATTTTTTTTTCACTCACAATCAGGGAGTGGACCCATCATAAGTGTGTATGTGTGTGTGTGTGTATTTTTTTTGGGGGGGGGGCACTGGGGATTGAACTCAGGGGCACTTGCCCACTGAGCCACATCCCGAGCCCCATTTTGTATTTTATTTTGAGACAGGGTCTCACCGAGTTGCTTAGCACCTCACTTTTGTTGAGGCTGGCTTTGAACTCACGATCCTCCTGCCTCAGCCTCCTAAACCATGGGATTACATGCGTGCCACCACACCTAGCATCATCATAGATTTTACAGCCAAACAACTAATGTGAATGAGTTTTATACTTTTTCAACTTTTAGTATTGCATTGGTCAGACACAATTTATAATGATTTTTTAAAAAAATAAGCATTTTAAAATGCTTTTAAAAAATGCTCCAGAAACCTTAGGCACTTGGGGCAGATACTAGTACTACTATAAGACACAGTCTCTGACCTAATGAGCTATTAATTGTGGCAAAGATAAGTAAACGAGTGATTAAATGAGTAGTAAGCACTCTGGGGCCTGGTGAATCACTAGGCACAAGCCAGACAATGTAGAAATATTCACTTGTGCGTACAGATATTGGGTAGAAGGTGTTGGTATAGTTGAGAACATGGAAAAACAAAGTGATTTCTCCTGACTTAGAGTTAGGAGACTTGGGACCTCATCCAAGTCCTGCTGATAAGTTGCTATGTATGTGACTGTGACAGAAATAGTCATTCTAATTCTCTTGGTCTCAAAGACATCATCTGTGAAAAAATAAAATTTAGCCAAATATCACTGGTTTTCAAACTTTCTCTCCCTTTCTGTCTTCCACCACTGGGGATTGAAACAAGGTACATTTTACCTCTGAGCTACACCCCTAGCCATTTTTTTTTTTTTTTTTTTGAGATGGGGTCTTGCTAAGGTGCTCAGGCTGGCCTCAAACTTGAGGTCCTCCTGCCTCAGTCTTCCAAGTAGCTGGGATTACTGGCATGTGTCACTATACCTAACTCAAACTTATTTTAGCTGTGGATTCTTTAAGTGAAATCTTAAGCAGAATCCCACCCAGGAAACAGACCAAAGTAGAGCTTCTCTGGCTGACATGGAAGCAGAAGGTCACAATCCCATTCATCTGTCTTGCTCATCTTTTTACAAGGTAATTTCTGAGGCCCTTCTTTAGTACTCTTGAAATTTTGGAAAGTAGGTTTAAAACTATTAGGTGAGACAATCTACAGGTCTCTTCTACTGTGAGATTCCAATACTCTATAACAGCACTATAAACAACAGAAAGCCAAGATGCAGTCCTTTACCTTAAAGGAGCTTAGAATCTAGCAAAAGAGACGCACTACGAAAGTCAGACGATCAGGCATACTGGGCAGCCTCTGTGTGACCATGTGGGAGTACCACCTTCTACACTGTTTCAGTTGAAGACTTTGGCTCATGGCTTTCTGTCACTTTCTTCACCCTCTTCCTGCCGCGGTCCTGGAAGATCCTATAGATCAGCCACCAATACCTTGGCAACACCTCCTGAGCCCCACCTACCTACCTGTGTGACCACAACATGGTGTGTATTGAGAGCAGCCACTTCACTGCCAAAACACCAAAACTCCATATCTGACCTCCAACTTTTTTCTTTTTCTGGGACTTGCTTTCAGTTCAATCATAAATGCTGTCAACTCTGTGTTTCTCTTTCTATCAGTTCTCTTTACTTGTTTCCTTCTTCAATACAGAGTCTGGAGTTCACTGTTTCAACCACTGTCTAAATAACATGGTCAGCTTTCTTAACCCATTGTCCTTCCACAGCACTCAGGGGGCAAAGCCTGAGCCCCAAGCAGATCCAGCTCCTTTCTGGTCTATCCTAAACCACTGGAGGTTGCTGAAAAAACAATATATACACTCAAAGACAGATGCTAAATTTAGGTTCCCTAGTCTCAACTTAGCCGTTAACACCACCCTGTGGTAGACAGTTGGCTTTCTCTTGTGTTCTCTCCAATGATTACTTCAAACTTTCCCCAGCTCTTAAAAATTCTGTTATTTCTATTCCTCTCTCATTCTCAGCAGACGTCTTTGCTCACTACTTCACAGAGGACACAGAAACTACGGAACAAGTCTTTTGACTTTCTTAAAAAGTAAAAAACTTTTTTCGAGTAAAAAACTTATCTGCATCTCTATCCATTCTCTTTCTTGCTCCTGTGGAAATGGAAGAGGTGGCCCACCTCTTTCCCGGCTAAGGCCCGTCCCTTTGCTGATACTCTCAATTCTTAGCCTGTCATGTTAAGGACTCTTTTCCATCGGGATTTGAACATACATAAATTACCTCTTATGTCAACCTCAAATTTTCTTCTCCCTTTCAGAACTAAACTTTTGGGGCAGTATTGTCTACACACACTGTTCCCACTTCTTCATCTCCTGCTCATTCCTCGTTCACTCCATTCATCACCCCACAGGATGGAATCTAGAAAGCAATCTGTTTTCTACCCCTCACTGGGACTACTCTTATGTCTTCAGCCACTTTCTTGTTGGTGAATTCAGTTGTCAACATCTGTTCCTCATTTTATTTGACATTTTGGCAGTACATGACACTATGTCTTTTTGAAACTATTGTCTTTTTGAAACACTCTAATCTAGACTCTGCAAAACACACTGTCTTGACTTTTCTTCTTCTTCTCTGGCTGCTTATTTTCATTGTCTCAGTCACCTTTGCAGGGTACTCATTTTGTCTCCAGTAGAGGTTTTCCTTAGGTTGTTTTAATCAGACAACCTCTGGGGTCATTTCATGCACTCATGTGACTTTTGCTACTATCAATTTGTTGGTGATTCCCCAATTTATCTCCACCCTAGGCTTTTCTCCTGAGTTCCACAAATCTATAAATCTGTGTATTGACTATCTCCAATCAGCTATCCCAAAGATACTTTAAAATTCATATATCAAGAATAACTTCTTTCCTTCTTCCTGCAAAATTGTTCCCTAAGTCAATGAATGACATAATCAGACCAGAAATTTAACTAATTTTAAGCATCTTCTGTTTTTTTTTTTTTTAAACTTTTAAATTTGCTCTAATTAGTTATACATGACAGGAGAATGCATTTTGATACATTGTACACAAATGGAGCACAACTTCTCATTCCTGGCTGGACATGGTGCAGAGTCACCAGTAGTATAATCACACATGTTCATAGGGTAATAATGTCTGTGTCATTCTACCATCCTTCCCATCCCCACAGTCCCACCCCTCCTCGCACTCCCCTTTGCATAATGCAAAGTTCCTTCATTCTTCCCTATTCCCACCTCCACTATGGATCAGCATCCATTTATCAGAGAAAACATTTGGCCTTTGCTAACCTCCTCTCAATTCCCAAATCACAGTTTACTACACTCTCTTCCTCACCATGAATCCCTGAATCCTGTTGAGTTTACCTCCTCTGGGTGCCATCTGCTTCTACTCACCAGCATCAACATGGCTCACCTGGATGCTCATAACAGCCTCTTAACTGGTCTTGCCACCTTAATTTTTATACTAATAAATTTCTTTTACACACAGCAGGCAGAGTGATTTTTTTTTCCTAATGCACAAAACGTCTTTATCTTCCTCGTGCCAGTCAACCCTGTAGTAGTTTCCTATTGTCTAAACTACCCACAGGGCTGTGGGTGTAGCTCAGTGGTAGAGCACTTGCCTAGCATGTGTGAGGCCCTGGGTTCAGTGCCCAGTACCACAAGCAAACAACAACATGAACCCACCTCCCTAGGATAGGCATTCCTGTCCCTACATGATCAGGCAGGCCTCTGCCTACCTTTCCATTCTCATCAACTTTTTCCACCTCCTCTTTACATATTCTAATTCATGAAGTCATTTTTAGAAGCACAAACAATCATACTTTCTTTTCTGTATGTCATTTGTTCTATTTTGTCAACTCCTTTTTTTTTTTTTTTTTTTTTTTGGCTTGGCCTTTGATTAGTTGTATTTTGGCACCCACATTAAGTTTCACTTCCTTTAAGAATATTTTCTGATTCTTTAGCCTGAGCCAGGACCCCTGCTTTATGCCCCAAACATTCAATACTGCTTTGTGTAACTTTCTTCCTCATCAGACTATGTGCACCATAAGGATAGGAATTATATTTTGTTTTTGTATCTTCAAATTACCTGGAACATGATAGATAGCACAATTTATTGTTCAATGTGATTGTGTTATGGACCTGACATAAGTAGAGGGGTGAGGCTGCAGGAAGTAAGCAGGAAGAGGGGAGAGGGAAGCCTATGTCTGATACACAGATTGCTGGTAGGCTTGGCATTTGGAAAGGGTTTGGACCAAAAGTCATGGAGGGTGGCAGCAAGAAGCTCTTTAGAGAGAAGCCCAGCACCTTTTTCCTGAAAGGCTTCCCCACTCACAGACAAATTAAGGCCCCAGTCTTGCCTAGTGTGGTGAGTATCCCTGCTAATTACCTCCAAATCAGCTGGGCAAATTTTTGTCAACTTTGACCATTAATGTCAAGTCTTCTGTGAAAAGTTTCATATTGATGTTTTCATCTCCATTGCTGCTTGCTCAACCAAGGCCACTATCCCTTCGACTGTGGCTTATATTTTGTCTGTCTTCCATCTCTACTTCATCTAATATAGAAACACTGGGACAATCTCCCTCAAAATCCCTGTAATATACTGTTCCAGTGCTCACGAACTAGACTTTCTCGCTCCCTACAGCAAACCTAAATGCTGTAATCACCTTCTTGATTCTTTGCTTTTGTTAACACTATCCTCTTTTTCTCCACCAACTCTCCAATACATTCTTCCACTTGGCACATAAGTTTCCTGATTTTGAAAGTTAAAAGCAACTTTTAAGAGAGCATAAAATTCAATGGCCCGAAATTGTCAAAACGATCTCTTTCTATTTTGGAACACTTATGAATAAATAAATTTGGCTACAGCTGGGAGTATATTTCTCCAATTCAGGGATAAGTGCATCCTTATCCCTGAAGTAAACATTAATATCTATTATTTTCTTTCAATTATTTAGCTCTAGGTTTTTGGTAAGATAAAATAATTTGATTTTTATCTATTCATTTTTGTGCTAAAGCAGACTAGTTCATTTGCCCAAAGCCACAAAAATTTCTGTAAAAGATAATTTTGGTGGAAAAATAGAAATACAAGAGTTAGGGGGAAAGATTAAACAAACAAATAAAAGAGAAAGTTTCTTAAAATTTAATTATCAGATATAATGTTAAATAAGAATAGCAAAAAAGAAAAAAAAAAAAACACCTATGGAGAGTAAATCCTTTTTTTTTTTTTTTGTACCAGGGACTGAATATAGGAGTGCTTCACCACTGAGCCACATCCCCAGCCCTTTCATTTTTTAATTTTGAGACAGGGCCTTGATGTGTTGCTGTGACTGACCTTGAACTTGCAATCCTCCTGTCTCAGTCTCCTGAGTCACTGGGATTACAGGAATGTGCCACTTAGTTATACATAAAAAAATGAATATGTACATGAGAAAAAAAGAAAGAAAAATGAGGTTCCATCAATGGTAAGAATTATGGGTTTTAAAATTTCCCTATACTTCTCCATATTTTCTAAATTTTCACTAAAACCCATATACTTAGTTTTAAAAGCAAGAGGAAAAGCTTTAACATGTAAAAAATATATCAAAGTCAAACTTTCTGGAGAAACTCAATTTTTCCTATCAGATCACTTGAAAATGAATGTCAAATTCTTATAATGATCAAGCCAAATAAAACATACCTTTCTACAAATAATTAATGTGATATGGGATTTTCTCAATTTACCAGAGTTCTTTTCTCTCTTCCTTTGGACTTTGTATCTCTACTTCCAAAATTGGTACTTTCAACAACAGATCTTTATAAGCACTTTCACTTGTAATTAAATTAGCAGTTGCAGTTTTTCCCCCTAAAGTAAAGTGATTTAATTGTTCCAATTCTTGTGAAAACTTCAAGATCTGTAAAGTTAAAAGGTAAACATTCTGTTTTGTATACTCTTATGTACAGTTGTAAAAAAGTATACACTATTCCATTAAGTGCTTAATTATTGGCTTAAACAATAAAGTTGAAGCCTCATTCCAACTTAATTTAATACTTTTACTTGTTATATAACTTAATCCATTTTTACCATATGCATAAGGGCCTATAAATCGATGACTTAAATGTATACAAAGAGATGGTATTTTTAAAACAATTTTTAGATGTTGATGGGCCATTATTTTATTTATCTATATGTGGTGTTGAGAATCGAACCCAGTGCCTCACACATGCTAGGCAAGTGCTCTACATACTGAGCTACAGCCCCAGCCCAAAAGAAGGTATTTTTGATCTCTGGGGTTGGCACCTCAGATTGCCACTTAGAGTTTTGTTGGACCTTTTAACAGGTATGTGATCTATAGAGTTTTACACTATTACACGCATTTTTGTTCTCAAGTTTTGAATGTTCTTCATTGATTCATAAAGGCACTAATATATTGCTGCAAGAAAACATTAGAATGTCAGATATACATCATGGAGAAGAACTTTCTCCCAGTCTGACCCTATCTATTAAAAAACACTTGAACTTGTAGAGGCTTCCAGATTGTTGTAGTGGTTCTGGAACCCTGGAGTGTCAATAAAAATGCTATCTTGTGCTGCAGCCCTGACCCTGAGATTCAGAATCAGTGAGTTGCAGTGGGAAATGGGAATTTCCCTGTAAATAAGCTTCCAAGCTAAATCTCCTTCTCTCTGTTCTCTGCCTTGAGAAGACAGTAGTTTGCAAACTAGGTGATCTCAGACTTCCCAAACTCCAGAGCAGTAAGAAATAAGTGTTTGTTGTTTAAACCAGAAATCTGTGGTATTCTGTTATAGCAACCCAAACTCAGTCCTCTTCAAAAATATCAAGGTCATGAAAGACAAAGAAAGACTGAGGAACCATTTCAGGTTAAAGCACATGATCCTGAATTAGATCTCATATTGCATTTAATTTTCCTGTCCTTTAATTTGAATTGGATCTCAGACTAGAAAAAATTATTGTTTTTTTTTTCTATAGAGTAGAATAATTAGATATGAATATAAACTGTAGATTAACTAATAGTAGTGTCAATGTTAATTTCCTGATTTTGAGACTTACACTGAGGTAATAACACATATTATTATTTTTAGCAAACACACATGAAAAATATTTGCGGGTAAAGTAGATTAGGTTTCCAGCTTACTCTCACAGGCTTCACCAAAAAAGTACCTGTGAGAATGTGTACACATATGTGTGCCTACATATGAAGATATAAAGTGAGAGAATAATGAGGAAAATATGGTATCATGGAGGAATGAAAGCATAGGGAATTTTTTTTGTATTGTTTTTATAACTTTTCTGTAAGTCTGAAATTATTTCATCACAAAAAGTTTAAAAAACAAGAGAGAGACAGATTGCCAGGACACTGATCTAGATTTCTGGGTTTTATATTATATTCTTCTCACCTCATCTTTGTGTTGACTTTTCTGATGATATTTTGAAAGACACATCCCTTTAACTCTACAAAAGGTACACAAGCAAAGCTTAGTAAAGCTGTGCTATACATGTTTACCCTTCCAGGTAGAATATCCTGTGTTCTGGATGTTTCCTGCCCTATGTTGCATACTATAATACACACTCCAAAAATTAAGTTGGTGGAAGGTCTATGTAAAACAAAAAATGCACAAACTAACCCTAAATGGCAAGTTCTGGTTGAAGTCTAATATTTTCCCTGAAATATAGCTTAACTTGTAATCTACAGTACATGGCAATCTACTGTATAATAATGAAAGGCTTTCACTTCTTTATTTTAAGAAACTCTCATTTCTAAGTTATCTCTTACTGAAAATTAATTTTCTTTTATCTTCCCCACATGCAAGGTGTTATATACTGAACATTTAAATATGTAATAATTTAGCCTCACCTTTGTTTCTAACTCAGCATTCTCTCTTTGGAGGAGGTCATATGCTATTAAAAAATGGTCTCTGTCTTCTGGTGCCCCTGGAAGGCTCTGAATTTCACTATAAAGGCATGCAAGTTCCGACTTTGACTTTTGCAATTCCTATTAAGAAATAAAGATATTTTTATAGAATACATCCAGACTATTTCCCCATAAAAGGTAGAATATTTCCAAGAATAAATTTTGAAATGATCCTGACAATTTTTTTTGTTTAAATAGTCATTAAATGGAGTATTATTAATTTCTGTCGTTCACTGGTTGTAAGATTGGATTCCTAGAGTCATTCCTACATTAAGCAAGGTTTGTATAGAGATAAAATCTTTAGTAACTCCTATATTAAATAGTTGTATTATCTTGTTTTAAGAATGCATCTATGTTGCCTTTCATAGAACAAGGTGCTGCTGTGTGGTTTACCTTTAACCTTGCAGCACTCCTAGAAGATGTTTGTTGAAACTAAGCTCAGAGTTCTCATAACCAGGAAGTTGAAAAGCTGAGATTCCAAACTCATGTCTATCTTACTTCAGACTCTTGTGTTCTCAACTACAAAGCATGCTGCTTTACTTAACAATACATATTCTGTGACTTAATCAACCAGGATTTCCTCTAACCCTATGGTTTTCATTTCATACCCATGAAAGAAAATACTTTATTTAGTTATAGATTTCTATCAAATTTTTATACTGTTTACATGAACTATGTAGTGTTTGATTGGTAGATGACAAGGGGCTAAGAGTCTGTGTGCCCGATAACCAACTGGTGATGTATAATTTGTTTTAGGAGAGGAGCTGTTTGGTATTTTACCAAAGCCTTGAGATCAGAAGGAGTAGAAATGCTGATGACATTGGGCAAAAAGGCAAGAAGGTAAGGGTTAGCTTCCCAAAACCACAGGAAGGTGGCAAGGGGTGTCAATTCCCTATTCAATTTCACTAAAAATTCCTGTAGGTCATTAGAGGTTGGAGCTTGGGGCATTGCCCTGCTGTCACCCACCCTGCCAAGTAATTAATAAGTATCACCATCCTCTAAATTGAGGATCTAGACTTCCATAATTCACTTCCAGGTCTCTCTTCAAAATAGAGGCCGATTTTTGTCTATTGATAGATCTTTCCAAGATGGCAGAACAATTATGAACATCATAATTGAACACCTGTGACTTAAAGGACTCCAAGGCTAGTGCTGGGTCTCAACTTGGGTAAACAAGAGCACTAGGCCCTTACTCTAGAAACACATATTCTATAGTGCTGTGGACCAAACTGTGTCACACTCAAAATTTATATGTTGAAGTCCTAATTTCCAATATGGCTGTATTTGGAAATGGGGATGAGAAGGAGGTGCTAAGGATAAGGGTGGAATCCTAATCTGATAGGCCTGGAGCCTTTGAAAGAAGAGACAGCTCTCTTTCCATCATGTGAGGACACAACATAGCAAGAGGGGTCTGTCTGCAAGCCAGGAAGATGTTCTTGCTAAGAAGTGAATTGGGTCAGCACTTTGATTTGGAACTTTCCAGTCTCTAGAACTGTGAGAAAATATTTTTTTTTCTTCTTTCAGCCACCTAGTCTGTGGCATTTGGTTATGGGATGTGTTTATGGCATTTGAATGTCCAAGTTAAGATACGTAGTTGTGATTTATTTTAAAATAAAAATAAATAATACTACAAAATCCCTAAATGAGGAAAACATCTTGAGTGGCAATACCTCACTATCAACTTTCAAGGCCTTCTGTATAGTAATAAAACCAGATGCCAACTGCTTTTTCTTCTCTCTTTCTTCTGAAAAATCACCTTCAAACATTTCAGTTTTTTCTTGGCTCATTTTCTGTATCTATAAAAAGCATTTTACATAATTCAATTTATATACAATAACAGTGTTTCCTATAAGTTCTGACACAAACAAGTTTTCTGCGTAACTCAATTATAAAGTCATGCAGGGAACATGTGAACCTAGGAAAACTAATTCATGGTACTAGAGTTCATAAGATATGATCGTCTCTTCAAGCCTGTTTATACAACTGTTAAGGGTAGTAAAACTTGTCTTACCTATATTATAGCCATCACAGTAGGAATAAAATGTGATTTTGAAAGTATTTTATAAATTTTTAAAACCTACCAAACATAAGGTATTGAAGATATCTTTCTAAATTAACTGATGATAATTGGAATAATAATGGTAGGAGCTACTATTTATTTATTGAGGGTTTATCAAATGTCAGACACTGGGTTAAGTACCTTACATGCTTCATCTCATTGTTTTCCCAGAATGTCTATGAAATTGGAACAAATATATATTCTTTTTCAGAGGAGACTGGTGAGGCTCAGATATATTAGGTAATTTTCCCAATGTCTCACAGCCAGCACTGGGATTCAAACTCAAGTTTAACTTAAAAGCCCTTACCCTTTTTTCCCCCACTTTTTTATTTGTTCTCTTTAAATATACATGACAGTAGAGTATATTTTGACATATTATACACACAGGGAGTATGACTTATTCTAATTAGGATAAAAGTATCTATTCTATTCAGTCTTGCTGAAGACATTTCTTTTGTGTATAAAACCCTATTAGGAAATCCAATCGAAATACACCTTAGTGAACACACAGTGAGAATCAAACAAATTCTCTTGATGACCATACTTTCCACAGCAAGAGCACATCTATCAAGTGAACTAACTACATATTTGGCTTGGCCAGTTAGGAAGCAGCACAAGACTGACAAATCTTCACTCTGCAACTTGGGAAATAGGGATGGTATGCTTTACCAGTCTGTTCTGCTATTGACTACCAAAGGGACACTGAGTTAGTTACTTTATTTTTCTTAGCCTCAGTTTCCTCATTTGAAAAATAGGGACAATGAAGCCTTGACATACATGGGCACTTCATTCATAGAAAATGTTCTATAAATGTCAATTTGTATCATGGTTGAATTGTTCTGAATTCTCACATTTATTCTTCAATGAAGCAATATTTTTAAATCGTTCCTACAATTTCAATGCACTAGTCTATCCTATATAAATATGTTTTCCTTTTTGAGGTGCTGGGGATCTAACCCAGGGCCTTGTACATGTTAGGCATGGCTTTACCACTGAACTACAATCCTGGTTCACTATCCTAAAAATATTTTTAATATGTTCTCTCTTACTGGACTTCTCTTGATTACTCCCCCTCCTCCACACTCCTGTAACAACTGGTCACAGTCATAGTATGCAGATTTACCATCACTAGAAGTGTGCTTTCTCCTTTTGCCTATTTCCTGTAATCATTGAGCATCCGTATAAAGTTAGCCTAACCTGTATTAGAAAATGTAACTGAAAAATTATCTTTATTTCTTACCTCATTCAAATCTTGGACTTGATTTGTCTCTTGACCTTTCATTCTGGTTTTGCTTCTGTCTTCCTAGATTACTGATAATTCAGGCTCTAAGATGGAAATCTTAATCCAAATTAACCACCAGTTAAAATGCATATGTGTATTTTTTTAATATTAAAAGAAAAATGTTATACATTTCTTAAGCATCCTTCCCTGAGGACATTTCTGATATCTCTTCCTATAAAAAAAGCTTCACCTCCTGTCTGTTTTTGGACCAGCTGCTTTTATTATTAGCTGCTTCACTATGGATTTGAGCTTTTGCTGTTGTTTGGCAGCTGAGTTAATGGAAACAAGCACTAGAAAAATACAGAATCTTAACTGTTCTGAATTAATCAAAATGCTTAATTTGCCATCCTCATGTTCCATGTCAATAAAACAGGAATAGAAATCTCAAAGTGATAAAAGTTAGAAAGAATAGGGAAAGTTACCAAAAAAAAAAAAAAGGATGCTAAAACTGAAGTGTGACTTTTATAATTCCTTTTGTCCAGTGATATGGTCAAGAATTACAGCATTGCATAAGGATATGAGGAAGAACATTTTCCTGTCTGTCCTTCTTCACCAGCCAACACTTAGACTGGTGAACACCCTTGCAAATCCACACGTGACAGGCTGATGCGTTCAACACGCAGAGCAAGAGTTCCTTAGCCTCACCCTGCACCACCTGATGCCTCAGCACAAAGTAAGGGAAACACCTCAACTGTTAAAAAAAATGGAGACATATTTTGTTTTCTTTGTTGGCTAAAAATGTTCTGTATTTTAATGTGATGATTTTAAAAAATAGTTTTTCTAAATAATATATCTGAAATTTGAAAAAAAATTGGAAAAAATAATTCATATTTAATGTAAATTTATACAGTCATGTATTTTAGTTTAGATTTAACATATCTATATGCCTATAAATATATAAAAATATATAAGGCATTATTTGAATATATTATACAAATATATATTTGAAGTTTACCATAGTTTGTGACATGTTGAATATAGTTAATACATTTAAGCAATTTGTGCACTTCATGAGACCTGTGACCAAAGTTTAAAGCAGGAAAGGGGCAGCAACAGTGGGAGATAGAGATCTCTGGGTTCTGATGAGAGGCTACCTCACCTGTTAGCCAGCAGGGCACAAAGAGGAAAACTAAGAACTTGTTAGCAAGTTTCCTTAGCATGGGGTAGCTACCACCGACTTTGGAGAAACAGTTTAACAGCTCAGAACGTTCCACTTTCTGTGTTCTGTCTGAAAGCTGGGGATCATTTAATGCTGTAAACTAAACCATGCCTCCCTGCTGCCTCATCTCAGTCAAAGGCCATGGTGAATGCAGGCACCCTAAAGAGTAAAACACTGGGGTCATCACCTCTAGGGGGAGGCTGTGTATGTGTGCAGTGCTGGGCACACTACAGCCCTTGTAAGTTATAATAAACCCCCCATATAAATCTCCTCTGTAAATCTCTACAAGAGTTGGAATTGCATGGAAAATGGGCTCAGGGCCAGATAAACCTGGATCAACTCCTGGTTCAGTTCCTCTAAACTCTCACACGTGAACTGGGAATACTATTTACCCTGAGGAGGGCTGTTATAGGGAATACATGAGATTGTTAGACACCTGGAACAGATCATGGCCCTTAATAAATGCTCAGTATATTGTGGCCATTATTATTCCTTCCAGGTACCTAGTATTTCCTTTATTTTAGGCATTTTGAGAACATGAAAACCAACAGCACTATCATAATCTATTTAGTGATAAATCAGTTGGAATACAGAAATGGGTAAGAAACACAGTCTTATCTTGAGAAGTTTATTTGATGTAAGGAACAATTTTCTAGATGAGCTTTCCTTTTTCAGCCACAGGACTCCCTACCCCTTGTTTCAAAAGAATTCTCATGAGGAAACCCACTACAAAGTGTACAGAAGTGGAGGCTACTCTGATTGATGCAGAAATAGAAGACTTAGAAGTTTTTGTGTGTGAAACATCAAGGATCCCTGAAATACAGTTTTAAAATCAGAGTGGCAAAAATATGAGTTTTGTAGTCAGGTTGAGATTTCAAATCTTGACTTCCATGCTTACGAATCTGTGATTTTGGTTTCCTCAACTGTAAAACAAGGTAAAAAAATAACTACCCCTCCTGACCCAAACAGAGAGAGTGAGAAAGAGAGAAAGAGAAGGGAAGGGGGGGGGGGAAGAAATATTTGAAAAAGGAGATGTTTATATGAGAAATTGTCTTATGTAATTATGGAAGCTAAGAAGTCCATGATCTGTCATCTGCAAGCTGAAGACTCAAGAAAGCTGGTGGAATACTCCGGTCCACGTTGAAAGGCCTGAGCACCAGAAAAACTAATGATGGTACAAGTTCTAGCCCAAGTGTGAAGGCATGAGGACTGGAGAGCCAATGGTATAAGTTCTAGTCTGAGTCTGAAAACCTGAGATCAAGAAATGTGGCAGTGTAAGACCCAGTTTGAGAACCATAGAAGACTGATGTTCCAGTTTAAGCAGTCAGGCAGGGAGAGTATTCAATTCTCCCTTCTTCCACCTTTTGCTCTATTTAGACCCTCAACTGATTAGCTGATGCCCACTCACACTGGTTTGGCAATGTGCTTTACTTAGACTACAGATTCAAATGCTATTCTCTTTTGGAAACACCCTCATCCACCCTTTAAAATAATGTTTGACCCAATAGCAGGGCATCCTGTGGCCCAATAAAGTTGACATACAAAATTGCCCATCACAACATCATTTTACTTGCTTTTGTAGGAAACATAAAATAGTCATCAGGGAGGAATGACTGCAGGAGGCACCTGAGTGCCCATCTAAAAGCTGAAGATCCATGCATGGAGAACACCATCCTAGGTCAAGACTGGAAACAGGCTCAAGGGAAAGAGCTGCCACTCCTTACTTAGACTACAGCTCTCAATTCACTTAATTCTTCTGCTGACAGTGACCTGTAGTTAACAGTTATCCTTACACCATCACTAGTCTGCCAAACATGATGAAGAAAACTTGAGGCTTTTTCTTTGTGTAAGATAGAGAACTTTGGAGGCAAAATCTATTCATAGTTAAACCTCCTCTTTCTTCAGGAAATATTGAACTTTAAAAGTTCATTTAAAACTTATTTCAAATTGATCACTATCCACTGATAACTTTTTCTAGTTTTAAAGATTTCTACTTGTTCACACCTTTAAAGGGAAAGAACATGTATTTGCAATGCTCTTCATTAGTCCACTCTGGCTGGCTTTATAAATTGAAAGCTCCATAATTTTAGAAATCCACACAAATTTTGAGTGTTGATGACAAGTTTGTTTGTTTGTTTCTTTTACTGGTTTACATACAACCTAGAGGATTGAGATCAGACGTAGAAAAATTCTAATACTTAATTGTTGGACATTAGGGAAAACTGAGTGACCTTTCCTGAATATCTTTTAAAATAAGATAGATGCTCATTGACACTGAATATCACAGATAACATTGATCGCAGACAGAGGTTGATAAACCAGATAATCTCCAGTTCTCAAGAATTCTGTGGTACAGAGGACCACATGGTGGGGCACCACTGATCTCTCCCTTTGAGGAAATACTTGCCATATTTTCCAGGTACCTTCCAGTGATACCTGAACAAGGTGGGAACATAAAGCCCTGGTAATTTCTACCCAATGTGAAATTTTTCTGCAGATTGCCATTGTGCCAAACTCCCTGTTGGAATGGCTGAGACTTTCTCAGAGTCCTACCACAGTCTGAGGCTGGTCCTATCCAACCTTCCTTCTCCCTTTTTAAGAGATGTCAGATCTGCATTGAGATCTGAAGGCTTTCCCTGCCTATGTCTGCTTCTTTCCTTTGTCCTTCACAGGTGCCACCCTCCTGCACCAGTCCACATCATGTAGACAGATGGGTAGCAGAATAAGGAGCAGGTCACAATCATGGCACCATCAAAGCAAAAGAAAATGACTATATAAGAAGTCAAAAAGTTTAAACCATTCTCACCTCAGTAAAGCCTTAGGAAGAATATTTCTCTTTTGGCAGACAACTTATCAGAGCAATCTCACCTCTTCTATGTGCCAATCAATTTGTTCTAGACTTCATTTCACATGAAATGAAAGATGGAAAAAATGGGGTAGAAACATTAAATACCACAATTATCCTTCTTTCCCAGACACCCCAAGAAATGGCAAATTGGACAACATTATCATTTTTCCTACAATGTCAGAAGAAAGAGTGGAAAAGTGAGATTTGCATGAGAGATTCATTCTGGTTTTATGTTTCATATGAAATGTTTTACCTTCTAAACATTGTGGGTAATACTTTTTTTTCAACTACATTTAACAAAATATTATCCTGGTGAGTATTTACAATGACCTCTCTTCTTACTGATTTGTTTATATATTCACCTATATATAGTCACTCATTCCATAAACAATTATTGCATTGGTATTCCATAAACAAAATAAGCATTGGTATTTTTCAGGGTCATGGGAATATAATAATTGATGCCATTATTGTTCTCAGTTTACAGATAAGGAAATCAAGTAATAGAGTTAAGTAATTTGTTCAAGGTCACCAGGCTGACTGGTTCCAGGGTATGCTCCTAACATTTAAACTAAATTTTCTCAATTATGCCTTTCTATGTTATAATTAGCCCTGTGGTCTGTTCTAGTAGAATATCACAGTGGGAGAGCACAGGCAGATAAATGACACTGAACAGTGATCAGCCTAGTGGTAGAGTCATACCAAGTGCTGAGGCAGCCAGAGAACATTCTTTGTGTTATGACTTCCAAATTTAACACTTGTAAGAGGTTTTGCTATAAATGCACATATTTATATTCAAGTAAACCTTTCTCGTGAGTTTTATGCTTTCAGAACAGTTATTTTGAAAAATGATGCACATAAAATACACCAGAAATCCATGTTCAAAATCGCCTTTGGAAATGGTAAACACATCCCCCAGATACCTCCCTCCACCAAAAAAAGATAATCATCTTTCTTAGAGAAGTTGATTTTATGGTAATATTTCACATATATTCAGAGACAAATTGGAAATTAACTGGTACAACAGTTTGGGGCAAAAAAAGTTTCACTTTATAAGCCAAACTACTTGTCTTGTGTAACCATGCAGCCAATTTATGAAGAGAATTTATAGATAGTTTTTATTCAATGCAATTAGTAAACATGATTAAAGCTTCCAAGGAAAACTATATCAAAGAATATACATATTAAAATACACAAATTCTGGTGTATTTAAAAAAAGCTTTTTAGTTGTTGATGAACTTTATTTTATTTATTTTAATGTGTTGCTGAGGATTGAACCCAGTGCCTCATACATGCTAGGCAAGTGCTGTACCACTGTGCTACAACCCCAGCCCTAAATTCTGGTGTATTTATTAAAAATTAAATTAAATTCTCTGATATAAGGATGCTGATTCATAATGGGGTTGGTGGAGGGGAGCATGGGAGGGACAGATGAACTCTAGATAGGGCAAAGGGGAAGGAGGGGAAAGGAGAAGGCGTGGGGGTAGGAAAGACGGTGGAATGAGATGGACATCATTACCCTAAGTACATGTATGAAGACATAAATGGTGTGACTCTTCTTTGGGTACAACCAGAGACATGAAAAATTGAGCTCTATATGTGTAAAATGAATTGTAATGCATCCTGCTGTCATACATGACAAATTGGAATAAATTTAAAAAAGTAAAAAGAAATAAAATTAAATTGAAAATAATTGGTTTCCAACATTCTACAAAAGATGAGAGGCCTAAGGAATCATTTCGTCTGATACAGAGGAAAATACCCTTGGAGATCCATATTTAAAAAACTAATTTCTTTAGTTACTATGAATACCTGGAAAAGAGATCCAAGTAAAAACATGAAAAACTAGAAAATGTTATCAATTATTCAGGCAGTGAAGCAGACAGTGTTCTAGGATGACATCATTTATGTGATTGGACAGGACTTAAGAAATTTCTAAGGGAGAATAAAACACCTCAGCCCCAACCTTCCAAAAGAAAAATAGCAGTGGACATGTAAAACATGTCATAGAAAAAGAAAGAAAGGCCATCATGGAATAATGGGGATGAGTCTTTTTCTTACCATTATAAGTAGAAAAGTAGGGGGGGGAAACCATGTGAAAAAAAACTGCTCTCAGTCTCTAATGGACTTCAATCCATTAGAGGCGGGGGATGGTGCATGAGCACTACAATTGCCAGGCATTTCTGCCTGGAAGCATTTTCTTTTTCTTTCTTTCTTTTTTTTTGGGGGGGGGCATAAATTGTGTCAGGTTTAATAGACTATGCCATTGACATTTCTTTTTTCTTTCTTTCTTTTTTTGGTGTAAGCCATTTTAAAAAAATAAATTTATTTATTCTAATTTGTTATACCTGACAGCAGAATGCATTCGATTCATAGTACACATTTGGAACATAATTTTTCATTTCTCTGGTTGTACACAAAGTAGAGCCACACCGTTCGTGTCTTCATACATGTACCTAGGGTAATGATGTCCATCTCATTCCACCGTCTTTCCTATCCCCAAGCCCCCGTTTTTCCCCCTCCCCCACTGCCTGGAAGCATTTTCTAGTGTGTGACAATGTGAGGACAATTGTGTTTAACAGTTCTTGAAGAAGTGAACAGAAAGAGAAAGGAGTTCAGAAAAATAAAATGGCAGAAATGTGTGGGGCAGAGTGCCGGGGAAAGGGATCCACACAGAGAAAGAACAACAGAAATCTCCACAGGGTTTTACTGAGTCTCTCCTTAATATTTAGCCATACACGGGTAGGACAAAACTCCATGAAAACAGGCAAAGAATGAGAGAGTTGTAAGAAGAACAATTCTCAGAGTTCAACAGGGTTGGAGGATGTTTGAATTCTGACCAGCCAGATTAGAGAGTCCTTGTTGAACGACAAGGGTCACACGAAAGGAATGGACTCTACTAGCCCTAAAATAAATGCTACTCTAAATCTGCCATAAGAAAGATTTTTAAAAATTCAGATGGGATCAAGCTATTCATCAAGTAGCTTAACCAACTACTATAACAAATTTTAATATTCTTTAAAAAAATTTTTTTAGCTGTAGATGGACAGCATGCCTTTATTTTATTTGTTTATTTTAATGTGGTGCTGAGAATTGAACCCAGTGCTTCACACGTGTGAGGCAAGCACTCCGCCACTAAGCTACAGCCCTAGCCCACAAATTTTAATATTCTTTAAATAAGACAAAAAAAATCCAGCCATCAACATAATATCCATAATGTCCAACATCCAGTAAAAATTACTAGACCTGCAAAGAAACAAAGAGTGACATAACTAAGAAAAAAAAATCAGTCAACAGAAACAGACCCAGAGTCTATCTTTGTAGACACAATGAATTAAAAATGGAAGATATTTTAAAAAATAAACAATTAAATTTCTTTTTTTTAAAGAGGGAGGGAGGGAGGGAGGGAGAGAGAGAGAGAATGAATTTTAATATTTATTTATTTTTTAGTTTTCGGCGGACACAATCTTTATATGTGGTGCTGAGGATCGAACCCGGGCCGTACGCATGCCAGGCTAGCACGCTACCGCTTGAGCCACATCCCCAGCCCCCAAAACAATGAAATTTCTAGAGAAGAAAAATTTAATATTTGAAATGAGTATTTCATTGGGGCATTGAAAACACAATAGACTATATAGAAAAAAATTAATGACTTGAAGATATAATAATAGAAATGATCAAAATGGAACAAATAAAGAAAAACCGGGTTAAAATGATCAGAGCCTTTGAGACAACACCAGGAGATCTAATACATCTAGTTGAAGTTACAAATATGGGGAAACACAAAAATTTTAAAGAAATAATGGCAAGCCAGATACAGTGTCCCATGCCTGTAATCCCAGTGACTCAGGAGGCAGAGGCAGGAGAATTGCAAGTTCAAGGCCAGCCTCAGCAACTTAGTGAGGCCCTAAGCAACTTAACAAGAACTTATCTCAAAATAAACAAACAAACAATGGCTGGGGATGTTTCTCAGTGGTTAAGCACCCCTGAGTTCAATCCCCAGAACGAACAACAACAACAAAAAAGATATAATGGAATTAATTTTTCAATACCCAATGAAAATGACAAAACCACAGAAGTTTATTCCCTCAGTTGTGAAGGCTACAAATCTGAAATCAGGGGTTAGCAGGGCCATGTTCCCTCTGAGACTTTGTAGAACCCTTTCTTGCCTCATCCTAGCCTTTGATAGTGACTGGTTTTTTTTTCTTGGTACATTTTATTTTATTTATTTATTTTTTTATTAGTTGCTCAAAACATTACAATGATCTTGACATATCATACATTTGATTTAAATGAGGTACGTAATCTTATTTTTCCACGTGTACAGATTGCAGGATCACATTGGTTATACAGCCACGTTTATACATAGGGCCACACTAGTGTCTATTGTATTCTGCTACCCTTCCTATCCCCCCTTCCCCTCCCCTCCCCCTCCCATCACCTCTTTCTACCCAATCTACTGTGACACGTTTCTCTCTTTCTCTTTTTTCTTCCCCCCCCCACACCATCTTATATGTAATTTTGCATAACAATGAGGGTCTCCGTGCAATTCCCCTTCTCTTTCCCATTCCCGCACCTCTCATCCCTATTTAATGGTAATCTTCTTCTCATGCTCTTCCTCTCTGTTCTGTTTTGAGTCGCCCTCCTTATATCAAAGAAGACATTCGGCATTTGTTTTTTAGGGATTGGCTAGCTTCACTTAGCATAATCTGCTCTAATGCCATCCATTTCCCTGCAAATGCCATGATTTTGTTATTTTTTAGTGCTGAGTAATATTCCATTGTGTATAAATGCCACTTTTTTTTATCCATTCATCTATTGAAGGGCATCTGGGTTGGTTCCACAGTCTAGCTATTGTGAATTGTGCTGTTATGAATATTGATGTATCTGTGTCCCTGTTGTATGCTCTTTTTAGGACTTATGGGTATAGTCCGAGAAGGGGAATAGCTGGGTCAAATGGTGGTTCCATTCCCAGCTTTTCAAGGAATCTCCTTACTGCTTTCCAAATTGGCTGAACCAATTTGCAGTCCCACCAGCAATGTACAAGTGTACCCTTTTCCCCGCATCCTCGCCAGCACTTGTTGTTTGACTTCATAATGGCTGCCATTCTTACTGGGGTGAGATGGTATCTTAGAGTAGTTTTATTTGCATTTCTCTGACTGCTAGAGATGGTGAGCATTTTTTCCTGTATTTGTTGATTGATTGTATATCCTCCTCTGAGAAGTGTCTGTTCAGATCCTTGGCCCATTTGTTGATTGGGTTATTTGTTTTGATAGTGACTGTTGATCATTGGTGGCCCTTTGCTTACAACTACATTACCCTGATCTGTCACCACATGGCATTCTCCCCATGTATGTACCTCCAGGTGGCATTTCTCCTTGTCATAATTACACCATCTATATTGTAATAGGGCTCAACCTATGATTTCATTTTTATTTTGATTACAAAGATCCTATTTCTAAATAATGCCACATTCACAAGTCCTAGGAGTTAGGGCTTCAGTGTGTTTCTGGGGAGGCACAATTCGGGTCAAAATAGAAACTAATATACAGATATAAAAAGCTCATGCAGCTCAATAATAAAAAGACAAATAATGTCACTTAAAACTGGAAAAGGATTTGAATGGACATTTTCCAAGAAGAAATACAAATGGCCAATAAGCACACGATAAAATGTTCAATATCATTAGTCATTCAGGAAATGCAAATCAAAATCACATTGAGATACTTCACACCCACTGGAATGGCCTTAATAAAAAAGATGGATAATAGCAAATGTTGGTGAAGATGTGGAGAAATTGCAGCCTTCATACACTGCTAATGGAAATGTAAAATGATACATCTGCATTGGAAAATAGTGTGGCAATTTCTCAAAAAGTTAAATGTAGAGTTAACAATATGACCCAGTAATTCCTCTCCTGAGTACATTCCCAGAGAAATGAAAACACATGTTCCCACAAAAACTTGTAAAAGATTAGTTATGGCAGCATTATTGGTAATAGTCACAAATGGAAACTAACATGTTCAATTGATGAATGGATAAACAAAATGTAGTGTATATCCATACAATGAGATATTATTCATTCATAGGCAGGGATAAACTACCAATTCATGCTACAATATGGATGAACCTTGAATTATGTTAAGTGAGAGAGAAGTCAGACACAAAAATGCTGTGTGTGTGTGTGTGTGTGTTGGGGGGGGGGGTTGAGGATCAAATTCAAGTCTTTGTATACACTAAGCAAGTGCACTACCACTGAACTATGTCCCCAGCCCCCAAAAGCCTGCATTTTAAATGACTTCTATTTAAATAAAATGTATAGAATGAGCAAATTCATAGAGACAGAAAGTAGCTTAGTGGTTGCCAGCGGCTGGAGGAAGAGGGGACTAGGGAATGACTACAAATGGGCAGAGAGCAAGGGTGATGAAAAGGTTCTGTAATTAAACAGTAGTAACAGATAACTTCACAAATATTCTAAAACGTACTAAATTGTACACTTTAAAAGGGTATGTGAATTTCATGGTATATAAATTTTATATATATATATATATATATATATATATATATATATTTTTTTTTTTTTTTTTTTTACGGTGGTAGGTATCAAACAGTGGGCCTTGCGCATGCTAGGCAAGTGCTCTACTACAGAGCTATAGTCCAGGCCAATATATTTTAATTTTAAAAATAATAAACGTATATAAGTATGTGTAATATTTGTGCTCTGAAAGATACAAACCTTTGCTGAGATACACTAAAGAAAATTCAAGTTCATAGATTTGAGGACTTGTTGTTAGACTGTAAATTCTACCTAAGTTCTATGCCATATAATCAAGATTCTGGCAGGAATTTGTCAAAATTGACAAGTTGATTCTAAAATGTATATGAAAAAGCAAAAGACCTAGAATAGCAAAAATAACTTTGGGAAAAAAAAACATAAAGTTAGATTTGTGAATTATAAATGCAGATGTACAGCATGTGATTGTCCTAAGAATAAACATATAAATTAAAAATAAATGTGCCAATGTAATACAAAGGTTTAAGAACTGTCTTTTCAACATGTAGTTCTGGAAAAACTGGATATACATTTTGAAATGAATGAGACTCAGCTCACAGAATATACAAAATTTATCTGCAATAGATCATAAATCTAAATGTATAAACTAAAACTATAAAATCCTTAGCAGAAACGATAAGTAAATTTTGTGACCTGAAGGTAGACAAAGATTATGTAGATAGGCATTTTGTATCCTATCACAAAATAAAAGAGAATATTGATGAATTGGCCTCCATCATATTTCTAAAACTTCTACTCTTCATAAAACACTGTTAAGAAAATGAAAATACATGGTATTGACTGGGAGAAAATATTTGCAATACATTCGTTTTACAAAGGACTGATATTCAAAATATACCAAGAATTCCTACAATTCAGTATTACAAATGCATACAATACCACCAAAACTAACCGAAATATCTGAACAAACACTTCACAATAGAACATATATAGATAGGGATGAGATTGTAGCTCAGTGGTAGAGCACTTGCTTGAGATCTGTGAGGCGCACCGGGTTGGATCCTCAGAATTACATAAATAAAATAAAGGTGTTGTGTCCATCTACAACTAAGAAAATTAAAAAAATATATATTTAAATGACCAATGAGTATCAAAATACATCAACTGTCATTAGACCGCCTTGAAAGACAATTAAAACCACAACTAATTCCCATTACATATCTACTAGAAGATACACATTGGTGCTTGATTACTTTGCTCACTACTTCAGAGGCTGATTGTGAAAAAAATCAGATGCTGTATACATTGGAGCCTATACCTTGTTAATTCTCTACCATATTTTATTATGTTCATTGTGGTTCCAACTACTCATCGCCACCCACTCCACCTCCCACCATTGGTTGATTCCATGGTTGTATCTTTGTAAGATTCCTTTGTCTTTAAGGAAACAATCCACCACATTCTTCCAAGTAATTGTTCTCTGTGGGGGAGATGTGAATAAAAGCACATTGGCTATACCCCAGTTTCTTCTTCTACCCTAATTGGATGAGCAATAGAAAAGACAGTCCAGTAGGAAGGGAGGAGGCCAATTGCTCAGTATACTCTGCAAAATGCAACTCACTTAAAAATTAGAAATTGGATTTTTTTTTAAAAAAACACAATAACCTTGAACTTTATAATACCTGTATTCTCTGTTCAGCACCCACAGTTTTTCCAGGGGATAAGTTTTCAAGTTGTTTATTCTTTTGAAATTCACACATCTCTCTTTTAAGTTTTTCAACCTTAAATACAAAAGTAAATATCTTTTAGACTTCTCAATTTTTTACTATATTATTGCTTTGTTTTTAAATATATGAGTAATACACAAATAAACTCTCCTTATTAAGACCTTAGCAACAAGTACGTATGTAGAGTAAACAATAATATTTTCCCTTCCAGAAGTAACACTGCTTGGCCTGTGCCCTTCCAGAACTTTTTCATGCACACACACACACACTTGTATTAAGCATGGAAAATATCTATGGTCATAAGATAGATAAATTTACATAGATTAAAATAACTTGAAAAATCTTTGCTTATTCATTCTTTCTATGATTGCTTTTTTGTTGTTGTCACGAAATACACATAACACAAAATGTACCATGTTAGCCATTTTTAAGTGCACACAGTTCAGTGGCGTTAAACACTTTCACCTACTGTACAGCTGTCACATCATCCATCTCCAGAGATTTTTACCTCTATGCCCATTAAAAACTTGTATTTTTTCCATCACTCCCTCCCCCAAGTCCCTTGTAACCACCGCTCTACTTTCTCTCTCTGATTTTGACCATTCAAAGTAGACCCTATCAGTGGAATCACATACTGTTTGTTTGTTTTTTTATGACTGGCTTATTTCATTTAGAATAATTTCTGCAAGTTTTACTCATGTTGTAACATAAGCCAGAACCTCCTTCCTTTCTTAAGACTGAGTAGTATTCATTGTAGTATGTACCACATTTTTGTTTTTCCTTTGTCTGTCATTGGACACTTGAATTATTTCTACCTTTTGGCCATTATGAATAACACCACTAATGAATATGGGTGCAAAAATGTTTTTTTTCCACATTTTTATTGGTGCATTACAGTTGCACATAATGATGGGGTTTGTTGTATATTTGTACATGCAATAGAACTTGGCCGATATTGTTCCCCAGCACTCCCCCACTTTCCTCCCTTGCTTTCAATTTCTTGAGTACATATACCCAGAAGTGAAATTATCCTATGCTTAATTTTTTAATGTTTATTTTATTTATATGTGGTGCTGAGGATCGAACCCAGGGCCTCACATGTGCTAGGCGAGTGCTCTACTGCTGGGCCACAACCCCAGCCCCTATGCTTAATTTTTAGGAACTTCCACACATTCCTGCTAGCAATGAACAAGGGTTCCAATTTTTCTACATCCTCATCAATATTATTTTCTGTTGTTTTAATAATAATTGTCTGCATCATCCTTACAGAAAAGGAGGACAATATCACCATGACCCTGAAATGCCCTCTTCAGTTCACCCAGCCAAGCTCTGGAGACTATGAGAGCCATTCTGAGCTGGAAAGCCTATATAGGCATTAACTAGAAAGACACTGACTTTCTCTTATGAATGCTGGGACTTAGGACAAGCTACTAATATCTGTAGAAAGCTGCTTCCTTGCACATACGCCAAGAGAGCTGCTCCTTTGGATGATGTAATACAAGGAACAAAGCAAACTAAGCAAATTAATGGTGTCACTGCTTCTGTAGCCTAACTTATTAAATCTCTCTTCCTGGGCTAGGGTGTAGCTCAGTAATGGAGCACTTGCCTAGCATGCTCGAGGTCCAGTACCCACCGCTGCAAACAAACAAACAAACCAAAACAAAACCCTCTCCTTGTGGTAACTAGTGTAGATCAGAACAACACGAAGAGGAAAGTGTTAGTCCTTGTGGCTGCCCTGGGACAAAGGGTTGTGAGGAACAGGAGGTAGTCTTTTCTGGTGAAGCACTGGAGGCACTGTGTGAAATAGAGGTGCACCTGACCAGCCCATCACCAGCGAATCTTCCCTGTAAGCATTTTTCAATAAACCCTATTTCTTGTACTTTGTCTCTGGGTATTTTCTTTGGTCTCTCAGCAACCTGTTCTGTTGCCCTAGCACAACTGGGCTGTGGGGCAGACATTATCCTAATGGGTATTCATTCATTTTTAAAACAAAATTTCTTAAGGATCTAGTATTATGCTGGGCAATGTGTTAGACACTAGAGATGATTGTGAAATGATGACTGTGAAACTAAAATTAAAGAGACATATGTCCAGAATTTAGAAGTAAATATTAAAAATTAATAAACTGCTAAGAGCAATGGCTTTAAAATAACACAGCTAAAAGTTTAGTGTTAATAATTCCAAGCTTATCTAAAATAGTAGAATAATATATTCTATTTGGTCAGTGTATTAACTATAAATTATGATCCAAATCCTTACTGAAAAAAAAAAGATTCTAGGTTTTACAATAATATTATGTTACTGTTCACAATAGGTGGATATAAACACTGATAAAATGCAACTTTTTAAATTAAAAAAATTTTTTTTGTTACTAGTGATTGAACTCAGGGGCACTCAACCACTGAGCCACATCCTCAACCCTTTTTATATTTTATTTAGAGACAGGGTCTCACTAAATTGCTTAGTGCCTCAATAAGTTGCTGAACCTGCAATCCTCCTGTTTCAGCATCACAGCCACTGGGATTACAAGTGTGTGACACCATGCCCAGCTACAATTCATCTTGGGCAAATTATGACATCTACCTGAGAGTTTCCCCTGAGGATTAGCTTAGGTGATGTGATCTATGTTGCTCAAGCTGATTATTATTACTGTAACACATTAAGTAATCCAAGAACGAAATTAAACTTACCACTTCTCCAAGCCCTTTTTTTTCTGAGTCAAGTGATCGAACCCGATTTCTTAAGGCTAGAATTTCCTCATCTAGTCTTTGATTTTGTTCTTTTGCTTTCTGTAGTTCAACTGTATCTAAAACAGTGAGAAGAACACAGGTCTGGATCAATTGTTTGGGAGGCAGTAACTCTAAAAACGAAAGGAGTGCCTCTTCTCAGTCCTACCATGATGTCTCTGCATACTCTGCATACGTGGTACTCTGTACAGGACAGCCATTAGACCCCCAAATCCAGTCCTACAACAGTCTAACAACCTATTGAAACAGAAAAGAAAGTTTTGCATTTCTCATACCACACTTATGAATTGGACTGAGTGAGGAGTTTCCAGCAATAGAGGCTCTTCTAGGAACTAGAATTCTTAAAAAGTTGAGCCTACCTTCTAAAAGTTCAATGACTGAGAAAATGATCTTCCTAGCTTTTTTTAGTCTTGTATCTTACACACCTCAAATACCTCTCAACACTTCTCTTTCACTCATCTACAGTAGGGTCTCTAGAAATGACTGAAGTGATGAGCTGAGAAAGGTGAATGAACGAATTTTTCAAGTTAAAAAAATGTTGATACTTTAAAACCATTTTTCTGCCTGTACACTACTCCGAAATAGTCCACTCTCAGCACCTCACGTTAAGGCCTGTTCTTGCCAATACACATCAAGGTTTCAATAATACAAACCTCCTGCCTATAACTTTCCTGTTTCTTAGCTGTTTTTCACTTATGTTTGTCTTACTGCTTTGAAGTTTCCTTTGTTTTCCTTATTTGTGGTCTGTTTTATTTTTAAATTGTATTAATTTGTTTTTACTTTCCATTTTTTCTCCTTGCTCTATCCTCTCCCTCTTTTTACAAAATCTCATTGGTATCTATTTTTTTTGAGAAATATTGAAAACATACCAAAATCATCCATGATTTTATCTCTTTTCAGAAAATATGTACACACACACACACACACACACACTCACATACACACACAAATATATTCTACATTTGCCTATGCAATTTTTAAAGAAATTAAAGAATGCTATATACTATCTGCAATTTTACCACTTGTGGATTAATGGTTATCTTTATAGATCAATCCTTATAAGACATTTTCCACTTTGGAACTATTTTCTATTGTGGTATATTTTATATAAAATATCATGTACATATCTTAAGTCTTCAGTTCAATTAACCTTAACAATTATATATATCCATGAACTTCCCACCAAAAAAGATGCGGAACATTTTTATTATCCCATAAATTCCTTCATGCCCTTTCCAGTAAGTTCTCCACTCCCATCCACCCTTATAAACACTTCTAACTTCTGTCACCAGAGATTAGTTTTGCTTGTTCTTGGTTTTCATATAAATGGAATCTTGCAACGCATATGTTCTTTGTGTTTGATTTCTTTCACTCTACATCATCTTTTTGAGATTCTTCTATATTCTTGTATCAAAAATTCTTTCCTCTTTACTGCTGAGTAATATTCTATCTTATGAATAAATCATAACTTATCCATTCTCCCATTTTACTTTGCATTCCACTGTCCCAATGTGCCATGATTAGTGTCACTTTTATCCTACTTATTTTGATTTAGGTTTTTGCTGGTGTCTTATAAACAAGGCTAAATTTATTATCTTTGTTCAACAATCTTCAAGTGCTTTGACATTATTTCTAAAAAATAAATTCCATAATTCTCAGCACCAAAAAAGAATATTCCCATAAATGGACCTGGTGGATCAGATGAAATGTGCATTTAAAAAATGTGTAATATATATTGCCAAATTATTTTTCAAAAAAATATACAAAGTAACATTCTTATGCACTGGAAATTAGCAATATTTTTAATTTTCACAAATCTTAAAAATATATTTGAATAACAGCCTATTTAAAATGAGTCACTAAAATCAGTATTATTTTATTGATCACAAATGAATTATAGGCTTTTTGTTAAAAATCAGACTATATGATTTTGTTCAAAGTGGATATTGTCATTCAGCCGTCATCTAATATCCTGTCCCAAAATATTGCTAATTCTTAGTAAATATTCTTGAAAACGTTTACATACATGCCTTAACATACAGACAAAAGTTGTGTTAAAAATATTTGACAATTACTAACCCATGGATCCTCACCTATGAGAATGTAACTGTGCAGGAGAGTCCTATAGAACATCTTGCTGTACCAAGTATTGTCCCTTTAGTGGGTGGGAGGACAAGGGACTGAAAGTAGCTGGAACAGTGGGACAAATGAGGAACATTTGGAAGATTCAGGGCAGCAGCTGCTTACAACTTACACAAAGCTATTCCTTCAACACAAGGTCTACTGCCACACTAGTGTATGGTAGTTCTGTGGGTACACATGTACATACATCACAAATGTAAAAACCCAAATGACATTATAGCTCACATACCATTCCAACTTGCTTTGTGAGCTTTGTTAACCATTACAGGCATCTACTTGTGTTAGCATGCACAGTTCTTTGTCATTCTTAACAGTTGAAAGGTATTCATTGTGCAGTCACTTATTTAACAAATCCATTCCTGGTTAAGTGCATCCTTTTTGACTTTCCAACAAACTATTTCTTGCTCTCTGTACTTTCATAAGTATTTCTATGTTCATTAGGGACATTGCAATGTCTTGGTCTGGTTTTGGTATCAGAGGAATCCTGGCCACTTAAAAAGTTGGGAATTATTCCCGCTTTAATTTTCTGGAAGAGTTTATGTAAAATCAGTATTACTTATTCCTTAAACATTTGTTAGAACTCACTAACATAGCCATCTGAGCCTGGAGTGTTCTTTTGAGATTTTTTAAAACTTCAAATTCAATTTTTTGAATTGATTTAGGACTATCTTTTTTGAATGAGGTTTGATAGTTTGTGTTTTGCAAAGAATGTGTTCATGTCATTCAGATCACCAATTAATTGTCATAAAATTATTCACAATATTCCCTAATTATTTCTTTGGTCTGTAAAAATGTTCTCTCTGTCATTTCATTTCTTTTACTGTTATTTTGTGTCTTTTATCTTTTTTTATGAGCAATTCAGTTAGGAGTTTATCAATGGCTCTTGGGTTTCCACTGATATACTTCATTATAGTTCCGTTTTTACTTTTATTTATTTTAACTCTTATTTTAATAGCTCCTTCCTTCTGCTTTCTTTGAATATAATCTGCTCTTCTTATTCTGTTTTTTTGTTTGCTTGTTTGGACAGTATTGAGGATTAAATTTAGGGCTTACCCATGCAGGGCAAGACTCTGCCACTGAGTTGTACCCCCTGCCCTTCTTATTTTATTTTCGACAGGTTCTCACTAAATTACCCAGGCTGGCCTCAAACTTGTGATCCTCCTGCCTCAGGCTCCAAGGTAGCTGGAATTACAGGTATACCACACCCAGGTTCTTCTAGTTTTTTTTTTTTTTAAATATATACCAGACAGTGAACCCAGGGGTGCTTAAGTACTGGGCCTCATCCCCAGCCCTTTTTTATATTTTATTTAGAGACAGGGTCTCTCTGAGTTGCTTAGTGCCTTGCTAAATTGCTGAAGCTGGCTTTGAACTTGCAATTCTTCTGCCTCAGCCTCCCAAACTTCTGGGATTATAGGCATGTACCACCATGCCCAATTTATTCTAGATTTTTAAAGTGTGAATTTAGACTATTTTGTGTTCTTTCTTGTTTCTAGTATAAACATTTAATACTATAAGATTCCCTCCAAGCACTAATTGATATGCATTCACAAATGTTGATAAGGCCTAGTTTTCCTTTTCTTCAATGTAAAACATTTTCTAATATCCCTTGTAATTTTTTTCAGTGGACACGGGCTATTTAGAAGTACCTTATTTAATTTTGAAATATTTAAAGATTTTCTAAGTAAATTTCTGTTATTGATTTTTAGTCCAATTCCATTGCAATCAAAGATATAATTTGTATGATTTCAGTTTTTCCAGAGAGGTTTGTTTTATAGCCCAGGATTGTCTCCCTTGGTTAATGTTGATAGGTACATGAAAAGAATGTGTATTCTGGCGGATTTTTCTATACCAATTAGGTCATGTTGTTGGTAGTATTTTAGTTCTTCTATATTTTTTTTCTGATTACTTGCTCTATCAGTTAATAAGAGAGCAGTGTTCATTTTATAATTGTATCTAATTGTATACATTTTTTAAATACCTTCATCTTATTTATTTATTTATTTTTATGTGGTGCTGAGGATTGAACCCAGGACCTCGCCTGTGCTAGGCGAGCACTCTACCGCTGTGCCACAACCCCAGCCCATGTATCCATACATTTTTGAAAAGAAGAGTATAACTAATTTTGCCATTATTTAAAATTTGTTATTATATTTTAAATTATTTTTGTAGTTGTTATTATTTAAACACTCAAATTTTGTTATATTGTTGATAGCTGGTCACATATTTATATAGTTAAGCTGGAGTCTGATTAATTCACTGCTGATCCCAAACCTAGTAGCTTCCCAGTGAACAAACATGTGTGAAGTATTGTTAAATGCTTTATGAGGTGTCTTGGTCTCAGTGGTTCTAGTAAAATATGTATTATTTGTGTTGATCACAAGTTTTGATATCAGACATATAAGGATTCAAATACCAGCTCTGACATATACTGTAGCTACTGGATAACTCATATAACCTCAGTTTCCTTCTCTGTAAAATGGGAATTTAATATTCATTGGAATTGTTGTGAGAATTAGAGATAATTTATGTAAAGTACCTGGCAGAGTACATGTCACCAAGTAAGCAATAAGTGGTGGTAGCAGTAATAGCAATTATAGAAATAGCAATAATGTGGTAGTAGTGTTTATTATTTTAATTATTAAATATTATTATTTTAAAACATACTATTTAAAACACATTATCTCATTACCTGATGCATTATTATTAAATAACCATTATTACATCTGCTAGAATCACTCACCGTTTTCTTTCAGTTTTATCATATTTTCTTTCAATTTCTCAACTTCTTGTTGAGCCTTCTTAAGTGCAGAATCTAAAAGAAAAAAGGAAGAAAACCCTTGTGTAAGAAGCAAATGATTAGCATAATAAGCAAATTTCAAATACCTTCTCTTTGAACACTCTCTTTCATCTAACTGTCCTTTGAGTTTCTGCATAAATGTTACCTCCTCCAGAAAATTTTCTGGACTTCCCTCTCATGTACTTACTACTTCCTATGTTTATCCCTCTCACTGATTTATCTGATCTGTAATTGCCTTTCCCTGTTTCCCCCAAAGGATTACATGCTGAAGGGTCTAGACTATCCTAAACAACGGGAATAGCTGAAAGTTCTAAAGCATTGTTATACTAGTTTAATATAAAGATGTTATACCCAGAAATGATTAAAAATACTTCCTGCAACCAATAAAGCAGTCATGCATCACTTAACAATGGGGTAATGTTCTAAGAAATTTATTTATTTATTTATTGTTGCTCTTAGAAAAACAGATTCTGGAAGTACACTGGGAAAGATGAGACAAATGGAATGGAGTCATAAGTGACGTGGCTTGGTTCTAAATTCTCCTGCCCCAAACTCTCTACATAATAACTTTGCATGTTAGGTCCTGTGCACCTGAGATCCACTGAATTTCTGTAGTGTCTAGAATTTCCAGGCAAAAGATCTTCACACACACACACACACACACACACACACACGCTCACTCTCCTCCCCGCTCTCTTTCATTATCAGTCTTGTTTCATTATACTCATAAATATTGGATTATTTTATTTTATTTAAAATTTACCACAAACTTAGTGGCTCAAAACAGCGTCCATAGTTCTATATGTTGGAAGTCCAGGCGTGGCATGGCTAGGTTCTCTGATTATAAACCTGAAGTCAAGGTGTTGGCCAGGCTGTGTTCTCTGAAGGCTCTGGGGAAGAATCCATTTCCAAGCTGATTCAAGTTTTACTGAATTCAGCCCTTGAAGATGCAGGACTGAGTTCCCATTTCCTTGCACATTAGTCGAACATCTCTCTGGACCCTTAGAGGCTTCCCCCATTCTTTTTTTTTTAATTTTTAAAAGTTGTTCTAATTAGTTAGTTATACCTGATAGCAGAATGCATTTTGATTCATTGTAGATGCATGTAATCCCTTGGGGGAAACAGGAAAAGGCAATTACACATCAGAAAAATCAGTGAGAGGGATAAACATGGGAAGCAGTAAGAACATGAGAGGGAAGTCCAGAAAATTTCCTGGAGGAGGTAACATTTATGCAGAAACTCAAAGGACAGTTAGATGAAAGACAGGGTTCAAAGAGAAAGTATTTGAAATTTGCTTATTTCAAATGGAGCTCAACTTTTAACATTTCTCTGATTGTAGGCGATGTAGAGTCGCACCACATGTGCAGTCATACATGTACCTAGGGTGATGAAATTCATCTCGTTCTACCATCTTTCCTACCCCCATACCCCCTTCCCATCCCTCCCTTCCCTTTGCTCAAAATTCCTCCATTCTCCCCATGCCCCCCCCTCCCATTATGGGTCAGTCTCCACTTATCAGAGAGAACATTTGGCTTTTGGTTTTTTGGGACTGGCCTACTTTGCTTAACATATTCTCCAACTCCACCACTTACCTGCAAATTCCATAATTTTATTCTCTTTTAATGCTGAGTAATATTCCATTGTGTATATGTACCACAGTTTCTTTATCCATTCATCTATTGAAGGGCATCTAGGTAGCTTCCACAGATTAGCAGTTTGTGAATTGTGCTGCTATAAACATTGATGTGGCTGTGTCCCTGTAGTATGCTGTTTTTAAGTCCTTTGGGTATAGACCGAGGAGTGGGATAGCTGCGTCAAATGGTGGTTCCATTCCAAGTTTTCTAAGGAATCTCCATACTGCTTTACAGATTGGTTGCACCAATTTGCAGTGCCACCAGCAATGTATGAGTATAGCTTTCTCCCCACATCTTCACCAACACTTATTGTTGCTTGTATTCTTGGTAACTGCCATTCTGACTGGAGTCAGATGAAATCTTAGAGTAGTTTTGATTTGCATTTCTCTAATTACTAGAGATGTTGAACATTTTTTCATATATTTGTTCTTCTGAGAAATGTCTGTTCAGCTCCTTAGCCCATTAACTGATTGCATTGTTTGTTTGGTGTTAAGTTTTTTGAGTTCTTTATATATCCTGGAGATTAGTGGTCTATCTGATCTTCCCCCATTCTTTGCCGAATGGTGTCTATCTTCAAAGTCAGCAATAGAGAATCTCCCTTATGTTAAATCTGTCTCAAACTTTGAATCTCTTCTGTCAGGAAAAGGGCTCACTTGACTAGATCAAGGTCACCTAGATTAATTTCCTTTTCTTAAAGTCAATTGATTTTGGACCATAACTACAGTTGCAAAATCTATTCACAGCAGCATATAGATTGTATTTGAATGAATAACTTGGAAAAGGTGTGTGTCAAGGAGGAAGGCTCTTGGGGACCATCTTAGATTTCTGCCTACTAAATCTGTTTCCTCAAGATCTCATGATATTTTTAAACAGTTTTATTGAGGCACCATTGACACACCACAAAATTTACCCATTTTAAGTGTATAATTTAATGATTTTTAGTATATGTATAGGTGTGCAACCCCACCACAATCTAATTTTAGAAGATTTTCATCACCCTGTAAAGAAATTTCCTGTTCATTTGGTTGGCAATGACTGAGGGTTCTAATTTCTCCATGTCCTAACCAACACTTGCCATTGTCTGTATTTTTTATTATAGCCATTCTAGGGAGAGTGAAATGATATCTCATTGTGGTTTTGTTTTTTACTTTCCTAATAACTAATAATGTTGAACACCGACAAGTAATAATTGCATAAATTTATGGGATACAGTTTGTTTTGTTATAGGTTTACATTGTGAATAGATCACTCCTAGCCCTAGGCAACCACTAATCTACCTGCTATCTCTTTCAATTTGCATTTTCTAGACATTTTATATGAATAGAAAATACAAAACATGGTATTTCCCATCTGATTTCTTTCATTTAACCTGTTTTTGAGGTTCACCCATATAGCAGGTGTAATTATTTCATTCCTTTTTTATAGGCAAATATTATCCCATTGTATGAATGTCAGAGATCCCCAAGATCAGCAGGTTGGTGGCTTGCTAAGAGCTCTCCCAAGACTCAATACATACTCCTCTACACAGCTAAAATTTACTACAGCCAAAGTTTACAAAGGCAAAAGGCACATGGGGCAAAGTCCAGAGGAAATCAGACCAAATCTTCCAAGAGTCCTTTCCTAGTGGAGTCACCATGATGTGTCTCCAGCAATGAGTTGTAACAACACTTATGAAATGTTGCCTACTTGGTAAATTCATCAGAAACTCAGTGCCCAAGGTTTTTATTGGGGTCTGGTAACATATACTTTCTGCCTAACATGTACCCAAATCCCAAAAAAGAAAGCAGGTGTTCATCGTAAACCATATTGTTTGTACAAATAATTTGGGCGGAGTGAGCCACTATTATTAGTTAGGGAATGGTGGAAATCCTCCCAAAAGCTAAGTTCCCAGATGCCAGTCAAGGGTTAACTGTACAAGGGGGCCCTTCTGAAGGATAGCAGTGTCATCCCTGCTGTGCTACCTTCTACATCATATGGATGTAAAGCACTTTGTTTATTCATTCATCAACCAATGGGCATTTGGGTTGTTTCTACATTTGACTATTGTAAACAATAGTGCTATGAACACTTATATCCAAGTCTTGGTGTGGACACATGTGTTCACTTCTCCTGGATAGATACCTAGGGATGGAATTGCTGGGTCATGGTCATCCTACATTTATTATTTTGAAAATCTACCAAATAGTTTCCCAAAGTATCTGTACCATTTAACAATTCTACTGGCAGTGTCTGAGGGTTCTAATTTCTCCATATCCCAGACACTATTTGCCATTGTCTGTTGTTTTTTTTATTATAGCCATTCTAGTGAAACTGAAATGATATCTCATTGTGGTTTTGTTGTATACTTCCTTAGTAACTAATAACGTTGACAAGTAACAATTGCATAAATTTATGGGATCTAATTTGTTTTGATATAGGTTTACATTGTAGATTAAACCAAGCTAATTACTGTATTCATTATCTCAGATATGTATCCATTTTTGAGGATAAGAGATATTGAGCAACTTTTCGTGTACCTATTAGTCATTTATATATCTTTTCCAGAGAATGTCTGGAGACATATTTGGCCCATTTTTAAATTGGGATGTCTTTTAATTATTAAGTAATAATAATAATTCTTTTCATATTCTAAGTAAAAGTTTCATATCAAATAAATGATTTGCAAATATTTTCTCCCAGTCTGTGAACTATCTTTTCATTTTCTGATGGTATCCTTTGGAGTATAAAGGTTTTTAATTTTGATTGTCCAATTCATTAGTTTTATTCATCACTTTTACTTTTGGTGTTATAACTAACATCATTGTATAACCCAACATCATGAAGAATTATTCCTTTGTTTCCTTTTTGAGTTTTTTAGTTTAAACTCTCACAGTTAGTTCTGAGGTTAATTTTGAATTGATTTTTATGTAGGTGTGAGATAGGAGCCTGTATTATTTTAAAGCAAATACTAGACATCATATTATTGGTCTATAGTTCAAAAAAATAAAGACCTTCTTCAAACATAAACTCAACACTATTACATGTGACTAAGGAAATTTAATAATAATTCCTTACTTCATATATCCAGCAAGTGTTAAAATTCCCAGTTATTCATAAAAAACAAAAATATGTTTAAATTAGGGTCCAATAAAGGTCACATATTATAATTGATAATATACCTTTAAAATCTTTTAGAATACATTTCTTTTTCTTTTTTTTTTTTAAGAGAGAGAGAGAATTTTAATATTTATTTATTTATTTTTTTAGTTTTCGGCGGACACAACATCTTTGTTTGTATGTGGTACTGAGGATCGAACCCGGACCGCACGCATGCCAGGCGAGCGCGCTACCGCTTGAGCCACATCCCCAGCCCCCAAATAAATTTCTTTTTCTTGATATTCATTTATTGAAAAATACCCTAATTATTTTATTCAAATTATTTATTTTTGAAAAATATTTTTATTATTAAGATTTTTCATTTCCATCCAAAATTTTTGATGATACAGAGAGAGCTGGAGAACAAACTAAAATTAAAATGCTTATTTAAAAAGAATTTGTTGTTGGAGCTGGGGTTGTGGCTCAGTGGTAGAGCGCTTGCCTAGCATGTATGAGGCACTGGATTCGATTCTTAGCACCACATTAAAAAAATAAAGGCATTGTGTTCATCTGCAACTGAAAATATTCTTTTAAAAAAGAATTTGTTGAAAGAAGTAAACTAATACTTGAGAAACACTGTCATATAATACATATATTGTTATATAACCCATATAGCCAGAAGAATCTGGCTATAAATGGAAGTTTTAGGCAGTTATCTATAGGGCCACATTGATACTACATTTGGCATTCAAAAATGACTTGCTAATTCAGCTTTCCAACAGTCCCAGTATGTTCACATGGATATAGCTTTCAGTTGCTAGTTAGGATCTACCATACCAAGCAACTACTGATGGAACAGGTTGCCATGTGATTGGGTTTTTTTGTATCCAAATATAACTAAGAGTGCTGGACGTCATGATTTTTCTTTCTCTCCATTATCAAATAGTGAAGATGGCTTCTTATCATACTCACATGGCCAATTCGCTTTTTATTTTTTTTCTTCAAAATTGGGTTTACTAAGGTATAATTTGAATATAGTAAAAATCACTTTTTTTTAAGTGTACTGTTTGAAGAATTGTGACAAAGATATGTAGCTGTGTGCCCAACAACCCAAAATATAGAAGAGATTTTCATTATTCTGAAAAGTTGTTTATGCCCACTTTTAAAAACACATTCCTACCAGGGTATTGTGGCACACCTGTAATCCCAGGGACATGGGAGGCTGAGGCAGGAGGATTGCAAGTTTGAGGCCAGCTTTAGCAATGTAGTGATACCCTATCTCAAAATAAAAAGGAATGAGGATGTAGCTCAATGGTAAAACACCCCTGGGTTAAATTCCCAGTACTGAAAAAAATGCATTTATACCCTTCTGTCATTTGTCTTTAATCAATCAATTGGCATAATCATTATTGTTCTATACATTTGGCATTTTTCAGTGCTTATGATTATATAGTAACCTACATATTGCATTTGAAAAAATATCGAATTTCTTTAATCACAAATTACAAATATACAGAGGAAATAATTTAAAAATTTAAATTTCACTATTAATACAAATTCTAGACAAAGTAAAGATTTACATATAAACAATGAAATATTGAAAGTACTAAGAAACAAATTACAAGTGGGGTAGACAGTTTGAATAATCTTGCAATGATGAAAAAGCTTTACACATGAAAGCCCTGAGGGCATAAGGAATAATTCTGATAAACATGACTTGATAAATATTAGCATTCCTGTGTGGAAAAATAAAACAACATTTTTAGTGAACAATAAGCTCAGATTCAGAATAAAGACCTCCTACAAATTAATAAAACAATGATACAACATAATAGAAAAATATACAAGAGACTTGAGCAGGAACCTCCAAAACCATATATCCAAATGAGCTACAGCAACAAACATATGAAAGGGTTTTCAACTTTATTAGCCATCAGAGAAATTCATAGTAAATCCACAATGGAATACCAGTACATACTCACTATAAAGAAGTAAAGTTAATAAGACTCAAACAACATTTTTTTTTTGGTACTGGGGATTTAACCCAGCGAAACTTTACCACTGCACTACATTCCAAGCCCTTTTTGTTTTTTGAGACAAGATCTCCTAAGTTGCTTAGAGCCTTGCTAAATTGCTAAGGTTGGCCTTGAACTTGTGATCTTCCTGTCTCATCTTCCCAGGCTGCTGGACTTACAGGCATGTACCACCACACCCAGTAACAAGTATTGACAATGAATGTGGAGGAAAAAAAAAATCTCATATATTACTGAGGAGAGCTTACAACTATAGTACAAATATAGTCACTTGTTACAAAATGATGGTTTGGTTGACAGTACACCTCATATACAATGGTGGTCCCATAAGATTATGCTACCCAGTGAAGTTGTAGACATCTTAGTTTTTATAAGCACACTCTATGATGGTCACACAACAAGGAAGTCACCTAATGACACATTTCTCAGAATGAGTCCCCATTGTTAAGTGATGTGTGACTGAACTTTGGAAGACTAAAGCAGAATATACCCATAATGTTTGATACAGTTATTCTATTCTTATATTTTTATGTTAGAAAGATGTAGATAAGTACACCAAAAGATGTACACTAAAGTGTTTATAGCAGGAGAATATATGATAGATTAAAATGGAAAACAACACAAATCTGTCATCTATCAAGAGCATAATAGATAAACTATAATATATTTATTAATGAAATATAAAAACAGCAAGAGAGAACAAACTGCTACTTGTTAAAAACATGAATGAATCTCATAAACACAAATGGGCAAGATATGCAAACTGAAGAATGCATACTGCATGTAGTCAAACCTCAGAAATAGTGTTCATAGTTCAGATAGTGGTCATTTTGCATGAGAAAAGAAGATGAAAGGGATGTCTGGGATGCTGGAAATTTCTCATGGTGAGTGATGTATGCTTATGAGTTGTGTAGATCACATGCTATGTTTGTGCTTCACTGAAAATTTCTAGACATTTTAAAAAATGAAGCTGTTTATCAGATTTTCATATGTTCACCTTAGAACATATTTTCCTCCGTGTACCTGTGTTCCTCCTAGATCACTACAATTAAAACATGGCCAACCATGGTGGTCTGAAATCTCAACTTACCTAATTTACTTTCTTCCTTCTCCTTCAATTGTAGTTTATCAGTGAGCCTTTGGATCTCTTCCTGAGCCCTCTCCAACCTCTGGGTTACTTGTTCCGTGCCTTTCTCTAGGCAATTTTGTGATGTTTTATCTTCATGCAGCAGGTCTTCATGAGACTGAAATAAAACTACTGTTAGTAATAAAAGAATGTGTATTCTTATGACACTTGGCTATTTTCTATAATGTTTTAAAAGCTAATAAAGAAAAGTAGAAACAGTATTTCATTGAGGTATAGTTCTTTTATTAGGTCAAATCAAATAAAATGGTGATATTTGATGGTTTTTTACTTGTAAACATGCAATTTTATATGGTTCAATAGAATCTATGTAAGATATTATGTTTTTATATGATTATAAAAAAGAATAATTTAAATATGAAAGTGAATATCATTCAAAAAAAGAGAGATGACATTTCTCAATTTTATGGTACATTAAATACAGTTTATAAAATGTTTTCACAGTAAGTATTTCATTTACCTTCAAAGTGTTCAAACACTTAACAAGGCTCAAAGTTTAATACCAGAGCTCCCCTTCTGCAATTATTTTCAAAGCTTAGAAATTCAGTCTCAATTATATTTTACTTTTGACCCTTGAAAAAGAATGATCATATAAATATAATAATCATACAAATTTCTCTAAGAGACAAAAACCAATGAAAATGCCATCGATATATCAAAACTACATTGAGATTATTAGTGTATTTATTGGCAGTATTTTTTATTCAAATATTTAAAAAAATATTTTTGGTACAGGGCATTGAACCCAGGGGCTTTACCACTGAGCTACATTCACAGTTATTTTTATTTTTTATTTTGAGACAGGGTCTCACCAAGTTGCTGAGGCTGGTTTTGGACTTCTCCTGTCTCAGCCATTCAGTTTCTGGGATTACAGGTGTGCCTTGTCATGCCAAGCTATTGACATACTTTTTAAATAAAGTTTAATACCAATCTTTGTATAAGTTAATGTTAGAAGATTTTTCATATTACTGTATAGATTCTGTCATGATATATTTAATGTAAAAAAAATTTTCAGGGCTGGGAATCAAACCTAGGGCTTTGCAAGGGCTCTATACCAAGCCACATTCCCAGCCCCCAAAATGATTTCTTAAAGGATATAACACACATTGATTATTTACACTTTAATACAGTCAATAAAAATCAGCTACTATGTTAAGTAATTGATTAATTTTTAATTTCCCAATTTTGTGGTGTGTTTATAATATTTTATGTACAATTTGATCATATTTTACAGTCTGAATCTATACATATTAATATAGTCAGACAAATTCAGGTAAAAGTTGATTTGTGATTAGATTTTATTAGGTCAAATCAAATAAAATGTAAAGTAAAGGGTTGTAATTTTTTTTTTTTTACCTCACTCATATCTTTTTTAAACTGTTGTCCACATTCTTGGTGTTTCTGATGTTCTCTTTGCAGAGGCTGGTGGATTTGTTCAAATTTCTCCTTAACAAAAATCAATCAATAAATGAAACTTATGAATTAGTCTTCATGAATAAAAATGTCACTTATATCCAAAAAAGATAATGAATTTTTTTTGGGGGGGGGTACCAGAGATTGAACCTAGGGGTGCTTAACCACTGAGCCACATCTGCAAACCTTTTTTTAATACTTTATTAGAGACAGGGACTTACAGAATTGTTTAGAGACTTGCTAAATTGCTAAGGCTGGGTTTGAACTCCCGATCCTACTGCCTCAGGCTTCAGAGTCTGAGAAGGCTGGGATTACAGGTGTGAGCACCACCATGCCCAGCTAATAATAATCTATTTATACTAGAAAAAGAAAGAACTCAGTCTAATCCCTTTGTGAGACTAGACCATGCATTCTCAACGAGGCAATATTGGTTCTTGAAGGGGCAATGAAATCTCTTACTCTTTTAAGTATACATATATGAAATAGTAAGTCCTTTAGTATTAAATTTTCATGGGAGACTAGAAAATGATTATCTAAAAAGTTTGGTTGGAGAGACAATAGAAAAAAAGGCTGATTAACATAGGGCTTGATATTTAAACTCGGCAAAAACAAAAAGTTAAACATACACCTGTTATACAACTTTGCCATTCCACTTCCAGGTATATATCTAAGAGAAATGAAAGCTTGTGCCCAAATTAGGACTTGTACATGTTACAAGCTTTAATTGAAAAATCACAGGGCAATCTTATTTATAAACACAGATGCAAAAATCTTATTGAAGGTTTTTTCAAACCTAGTCTAATAATTTTTAGAAAGAATAGCATGAACAAGATGGATTTGTCCCAGGTATGCAAGGTCATTTTAATATTGGAAAATAAATCAGTGAAATCCTCACATTAACACATTAAAAGGCCTATATCATTTCATTATCTTAACCTAGAAAATTTTTTTTATAAAATTCAACATTGTTTCCTAATTCTTAGTAAACTAGGAATTAAAGAAACTTTCTTAACCCAATAAAAGTATCATTTTTAAAAAGCCTTCAGCAAATATCTCCTTAACTATGATGCAGTTCCTGAAAATAGCTCCAGCCACATTTCTCAGCATGAACCAACATGTATTAACCACGCCACGCTATTTCCTTTGCCAAGAATGTCTTCCTAGCTTCTTTGCTTAGCTTACACCTAATCAGCTCTCAAAACAATATGCAACCTCACCTCCTCTGGAAGCCTTTTCTGGTCACTCTGCCCATCCTCTCTGACTTAGCCTCTCCCCTGAGTTTTTCTAGCTTTCCCTGGCTTCCCTTAGCACAGAACTACCCACATTGAACTATAACCACTGGCTTATGTCTTTCCTCCATTAGTTTGTAAGTTCCTCACAAGTCCAGATCATGTCTAATTTGACAGTTTCTATACCCACCAGCACAAAGCCTGGCGCAAGTTAAGTCCTCAACAAATAACAATAATGCTAATTAATAAGTATAAAGTATTACATATATAAGTATGAAATATTTGCATATATTAAGTTACTTCATTTTCATGATCATCCTGTGGAGTAGTTGAGTTGATCTCAAATTTTATAGATGAGGAAATTGAGGCTCATAGAATTTAACTCATTCTACATCATATTACCAACAAATGGCAGAGGAAGTCCCTCCAAATTCAAAGCCTGTGTTCTTAAGCATGATTAAACTGGCTTCCTAATATTTTAGTGAATGAACAAACACATTTAAAACTGGCCTTTGCCTTATTCAGTTATTTAGTTAATTTTGGACTACCTGGGGAAATTCTTTCTGCAGGTTACCATTCATATGTCTTTGAGACTCTGGCTTGGAGTCCACAAGTTCCAATTTCTTTAAGAGTGTTCTTCTTTCTACCAGTGAATATGCAATTTGTCCACAGGAGCTTCTTGGAACTATTTTAGACAAATCTTCTTGAGACAACATTTCTTCAACTTCTTTTCTCTGGGTTTCTGTTGAGAAGAAATAACAGAAACCAAAATGTTAAAAGAAATGCAGGAACATGGGCTGAAGCTGTAATTCAGTGGTAGAATGCTTGCCTAGCATGTGTGAGGCACTGGGTTCGATTATTAGCACCACATAAAAATAAATAAAGGCATTTCATCCATGTACAACTACAAGGAAGGAAGGAAGGAAGGAAGGAAGGAAGGAGGGAAGGAAGGAAGGAGGGAAGGAGAAAGAAAGAAAGAAAGAAAGAAAGAAAGAAAGAAAGAAAGAAAGAAAGAAAGAAAGAAAGAAAGGAAGGAAGGAAGAAAGGAAGAAAGGAAGGAAGGAAAAGAAAGAAAGGAAGGAAGGAAGGAACATGCACCAGGCCCTGGGTTCTATCACCAGCACCTCAAAAACAAACACAAAAGAAATGCAGGTAAATAACTGTTGTTAGAAGATGCAGAGAGAGCTCTTAATTAAAAATTTTAAATTAATTTGAAAAATAAACTATACTGATATTATCATTCTTCTCTCAATCTCTCAGGTTGTTTGCAAACTTTCAGAAACAGTAACAACAAAAAAATAGTGGGAAAATGTTTTCAAAAGCAGTAGATATTCTCATTACTGCGCAGCTTTTTAGTTTTTTTTTTAACTTAATAAAGTGAAAGTATATCCTTTTCTGAAAATATTGTTAAGGATGCATATTTGAGTTTCACCCATATCTTTATTGTTTTATTGAGCATTTATTATGTGATATGTATTATACTAAACATGTGAGATTGAGATACATTTATTTCAATTCCTTCTGCAATCTAACAAAGTGGAAACTATTATTATTTCTATTTAAGATATGAAGACTGAGGCACCAAGAACCCAAATAACTTGTCCAAAGTCATGCAACTAATCCTGCCAAAATTCTTAGTGATATCAATATTCAGGTGTTGCGTGGAATACTTGCAGCTGACTTCTGTCTATTGCCTTATCAAACTTTCTTCCCAATTGAGCATTCTAATCTTAGAGATATGCTGTAATATACCCAATCTAAAACGCAAACAAAAAACTCCTTCCTTCAAGCTCATGCCCTCCTCCAGCTTCTTCCCATTTCTTCATTCTCCTTTACAGCAAACTTCAAGAAAGGATAAATCATGCCGGTATTTTCTCTTCCTCTCCTGCTGTTTCTGAATTCACTCCAATCTGGTTTTTATATCTACCACTCCATGTAAATAGCTCTTGTGAAGGTCACAATGACCTCTATGTGGCCAAATACAATGAGCAATTTCCAGTCCTCATACTTGGAATTTGACCCAGTTGTTCATATCCTTATGTTAAAAAAGACTTTTCATCATTTCCCCTTTGGGATGCCACATTCTGCTGGTTTTCCTCCTATCTTGCATGCCACTTCTTCTAAGACTCCTTTGCAGATTTCTCATCTTTCCAATATCTAACTATTAGAATGTCCCAGAAGAGTCCTGACTCTCTTTTCTCTCTCCACATTTATTCTCTGGGTTGTTTCCTGTAGTCCCAAAGCTTTAACTATGAGCTTTCTGCTGATGCCTTCCATATTTACAATGTAGTTTGCATTACATTCTAGACATGTACACAATTGCCCACTCAACATTTTTGCCTGGACGTCTAAGATACACCCCCAAATTTACATGTCCCAAAGTAAACACGTTACTGTCTATCCCAAGCTGCACCTGCCACACATTCCTCCTCCATTTGAGCAGTTAGAAACTCCAATATTCTAATTGCTCAGGCCAAAAAAGCTTTGGGTCAACAGTGACTTCTCTACCTTTTTTCAGCCCAACAACAACAAAAAAAAAATCCACTAATAAATTGTGTGAGCTCTACTTTCAAAATATATCCTTTGATTAGGCATTTGTGCTGTGACAGAATACTGTGTTTCTAAAAAAGATAACTTGTATTTTGCAAAACTGAT
Organism: Marmota flaviventris; assembly: GCF_047511675.1. Classification (NCBI taxonomy): domain Eukaryota; kingdom Metazoa; phylum Chordata; class Mammalia; order Rodentia; family Sciuridae; genus Marmota; species Marmota flaviventris. The sequence goes on along the minus strand of NC_092507.1, from coordinate 32,350,699 downwards.
CATTAATAATAATAGGGCTTATTGAAAAAAAAGATTGGGTTAAACCCTTCAAACTCTTTGCCATTATATAACTAGTACAATATAAAAAAATTGACAATCCTAAAAATTATACTGGTACACTTAAAGATACATGTCAAATTCCTAAAAAAATAAAGTGGTATTGTAGCAAATATAGGACTTCATCTTTTTTTTTTTTTTTTAATTAGGCTTGATGAAAGGTGGGCTAAAGAAGGAATTGAAATCGTAGAGTTATGGAAACAAAGGCAAAATGCACAAAGATTGGGGATATCTGTGCCATAAGCATTTCCAAAGCAGAACGTGGCCAAACTGAGCCCAAAAGAAGAATATGAGAAAAGCAATGTTATGTTTTGGATATGAGGTGTCCTCCAAAAGCTCACATGTAAGACAATACAAGAAAGTTCAATGGAGAAATGATTGAGTTGTGAGAGCCTTAACCCAATCAGTGAATTAAAACCCCCTGATAGGATTAACTGAGTGATAAATGGAGGAGGTGTGGTATTGGGGGCATGGCTTTGGAGTATATATTTTTATCTAGTGAGTGGAGTCTCTCTCTGCTTCCTCATCATTAGATGAGCCGTTTCCCTCTGCCACACTCTTCCATCATAATGTTCTGCCTCACCTGGAGCCCCCAAGGAATGGAGCCGGCCTTCTAAGGACTAAGACTTCTGAAACTGTGAGCCCTAAAATAAACTTTTCCTCCTCTACAGGCCAGGCAGAGGTCAGGTTCTGGTAAGGTCCTTAAGTCACAGCAGTGAAAAAGTCACTAAAACAGAAATAGTATCGAGAAGTGGGGTTATTGCTGTGACTAACCTGACCTTGTGGTTCAGAATTTTTTGGAGCTTTTTGGAATTGGTGGAAGGAATTTTGAGATGCTTAGTAGTACAAGCTGGAAATGCTTTAGATTGTTTTAAATGGAGCTTAATGGCCAATTCTGGAGGGAGCTCAGAAGACCAGAATTCCAACAGGACTGCGGACTCTGAAGACAGGACTCAAGAGGATTCAGAGGAGGATTCTACTGGAATGTAGACTAGAGGCCATTCCTGTTATTTTCTGGCTGAGAAGTTGTCTGCATGATGCCCGTCCTGAGACTTTCTGTGAGGCTGGTTTTAAAAGCGATGGACTTCTTAATGTGCCAGGAAAAACGTCTAGGCAGCACAGCATTCAGGTGATGGCCCAGATATTGCTGGTGGCCTTTGGCCAAATTTACTTTAATAATCAGGAGCAGAAAGCAGAGCAGAAAGATTTTTAAAAGCTTGGACTTAAAAGTTGGGAGTAAAACTGAGACTAAGGAAGTTGCAGTTGTTAAAGACATTACTGCCACTAAAGAAATGCTAAAGACTTTGCCCAGAGACAAGGAGAAAGGTGGCTTAAGGGCATCTTAGGAGCTGGCAAGACCATACCCATCTCAGACTCAGGAGAGTAAAAGTGAAAATTCTCTTGAGTAGAGACCAGTGGGGCACACTTCTTACACAAGGGGGCCTAGTCAGTTTTTTCAAGGTCCCTGGAGTCGGCTACTGTTTGAAATGGTGGCAGACCTTGGTGTCAGCCACATAGTGCTGTTTCTGCAGGAATGCAGGATGCTGGATTAGGGGGGTCATGGAGACTTCCACCAAAATTTCAAAGGAAGGGGAGGCCAGGCAAAGTGCAACTGGGTTGGAGTCCCTGCGGGCAGCCCCTGAGAGGGCAAAGTGTGGAGATGTGAGGAGGAGGCTGAAGCTGCCATGGAGACTGGCGACATATGACATGGTCCTAGGAAAGCTGCAGGAATTGAGCAGAGACAAGCCAACAGGAAGGCCACTTGGGCTGCAACCAACAAGGCTACAGAGTCAAATCTACACAAGCTCTTGGGAAAGGACATCATGCTATATACTCTAGAGGCCAGACACAGAACTACAGGACCTATTTGCCCAACTGGATTTCAGTCTTGCTTTGGTCCCATCACTTTTTCTATGCCCCTATTCTTGTAACTGGAAATGTTTATAAATTGATTTTAATCTTATAGGAGCTCACAATGTGAGATTGCCTTGAGCCTCAGAAAAGACTTTGGACTTGAACTTTGAGCAATCTCGGAACTGTTGAGACTATGGGGACGCTTGGGAATGGACTAAATGTATTTTGCATTGTCAAATGAGTGTGAGCTTTTGGGGGCCAGGGGCAGAATTTTATGGTTTGGATGTAAAGTGTCCCCCCAAAGCTCACATGTGAGACAATACAAGAAAGTTCAGAATAGAAATGATTAGGTGGTGAAAGCCTTAACCTTATCAGTGAATTAATCCCCTGATGAGATTAACTGAGTTAATCTGGAGAAGATAACACTGGGGGCGTGGCTTTGGGGTATGTTTGTATCTAGTGAGTAGAGTCTCTCTCTCTCTCTCTCTCTCTCTCTCTCTCTCTCTCTGCTTCCTTATCATCATGTGAGCTGCTTCCCTCTGCCACACTCTTCCACCATAATGTTCTCCCTCACCTTGAGTCCCAAGAAATGGAGCCAGCCTTCTATGGACTAAAACTTATGAAATAAACTTCAAATAAACTTTCTCCTCTACTGTTGTTCTGGTCAAGCCTTGAAGTCACAGCAGCTAAAAATCTGACTAAAATAAGTAGAACTCAGAATCATGTGCTGCATGATGATATTTCTGTTAATGATGGACCACATATATGACAGTTGTCTCATAAAATTATATTGCCCTCTGACATTATAGCTGTTTTAGTTATCTCTTAACATCACATTTCTCAGGATACATCCTATCATTAAGTAACATGTGACTGTACAAACTCCAAAGCTTGCTGGCAGCCCCAAAAATTAACATGCTGAGAAAAATGACATATAAACTTCCATGTTATAATGATGTCATTTCCCTATTTATCAATCCCTCAATAGCTAGTTTATGTTGCAAGATCACTTGCTGGCAGCAGGACATATGGTATCTTTATATTTTATAATATGGCAGATTAGAGACCTAGAACTAATCTCCTACTGAGAATAACTTAAAATACTAGAAGAAATTAAAGAAAACTCTTAAAATACAATCATGACATGAATAAAAATAGAATGCAAACTTTTAAATCAGCAGAATAAAACGCAATTTATCCATGGAAAACAAGAAAAAAAAGAAAGAGAGTCTAGCACACATGAAATGTATTCTATGACTAATTCAACTTTCTCTGCACCAGAGATTTAAAAGAAAGAAAAACTTTTTTATCAACAGATCCTTGTAAAAGGAAGTTTTCAAAGGAAAATGATCCCAAATGGAATATTTGAAATGCAAGGAAAAATGCTGAGCAAAGAAAATAATAAATGTCTATATATAATCATAGACCATATATAATAAAAATAACTCAAAATATCTAATTTGTGGAGTTGAGTAAAAATAAGTTATTGTAAAGAAGTCCTATCTGTATTTTTATTTCTTTTTTTGGTGCCCTAGGGCACTTTACCACTGTGCCACATCCCCGATCATTTTTTTTTTTTAAATTTTCAGACAGGGCCTCACTAAGTTGCTGAGGGTCTCGAAATTTGCTCAGGTTGACCTCAAACTTGCTATCCTCCTGCCTCAGGATCCCAATTTGTTAGGATTACAGGTATGTGTCAACAAGCCTTACCCTATCTGTGTTTTTCTTGTAGCTTTGTAGTACTTAATATGCTAAGAAGGACCATATCATTATGCTTGACATGACTCTGAGTCCTACTGGTTTTAGTCAGTCCTTAATATGCTAATACTACTCTGGTATATTAATTATTAAGTTAAAGGCACTTGTACAAGTACAAGATCATTCTGACCTTCCTTCTGTCTCTTAAAAGCAGAAGATCAAATTTCCATATAAAAGCTGGCCTCCATACACTAGAAGGAAAGTAAATTTTTTTTTTTTTTGTACTGGGGACTGAACCCGGTGGGGTGCTTTATCACGGAGCTACATCCCCAGCCCTTCTTATTTTTCATTGTGAGACAAGGTTTTGCTAAGTTCCTCAGGCCATGAACTTGTTATCCTCCTGCCTCAGCCTCCCAAGTAGGAGGAACTACAGGTGAACTCGACCATGCCTAGTGGGAGAGTAATATTCTTATCATCAAGAAGGGGAAGTTGAGACTGAGAGAATTTTTTACAGATCTTGCTAAACTAACTCTTATCTTTTAAGCTCTATATGTTTAGCTGCTTTTTTTTATATATAACTTTTTATTCTTTGTCCAAGCCAACATATGAGTGAGTGACTTTAACTGCTTCTTTGGGTCTTCATTTCCTTCATGAAGGCTCCTGTGTAACTTAAAACTTATATAACATAAGTCTATATGCTTTTTGCCTTATTCACCAATCTTAAATAAATTTAATTTTCAGGACCAGCAAAAACAAATAAACAAACAACAATGTCTCAAGCCTTCTGTGGACTGTGTATGGACTATGTTGTGCATAGTAGCCTAATGAGGGCATAAGTCTGGCACTGGGAACCTCCCATGGCACCCCCACAGGAACTGATCCCCTGATGTAGGTGAACTTCCCCCTCAAGTTCTGCCAGAGATCCCACACAGCATCTTAAATGGGTGTGACCTGCCAAGATGTCAATCAACTCCTGACTGTAAGAGACCACCAAGCAAGACTCTGCCCTTGAAACCTTACCCTTGCCCTTGATGCCCGCCCCCATATAAATAAAGCAGACATGGGCTCCATTTTGCCAGAATATAGAAACTCAATCTGTCTGATCAGCTAGCCTGTCCTGCCCCTGCTTTTGAAACTACTTTCTGTGTCCTGTGTTTTTGTTTTGTTTTGTTTTGTTTGTTTTTGTTGTTGCTCTGTTTTTCTGAGCTCTTATTTCTCAGCCAGCCCATTCCACCAAGGGGAACCTCATTTCCATCACCTGCATGGGAGGTGGGCGAGACAACAATAACAACAACAACAAAACTCTGAAGAGGTAAAGTCTTGCCTTCCCTATAGTAGGTACTTTATAAGGTAGGCACAATGGGGAACACAGGAACAAGTAAAATGAGGTAATTATGGTACAGTGTGGTAAGTGCTATAATAGACACTGACAGTAATTACCACTCTGCACTCTCACATTTCAGACTATTTCAGAATATATACTTTAAAAATGACAAGCTAAGAATATACCTAAAACATTAGAAGTACTTTTCTTGGAGAGGAAGATATATAGTAATCTTTCTCTTCCTTCTACTTTTATACATCTTCCAAATTTTCTATAATTGTCACATACTAATGTTTAGAATTCAGCAAAGATAAAAATTTACATTTTCACAGAAGGGAAAATTACTGTTTGAGTTGGAGCTCTTTAAATTCATGTCTAAGTTGTTCATTTTCCTTTTCAAAACCGTGAGAAAAGGCTTCTCTTCCCTCTGTTAAGTTACAAACATGGTTTATGCAATATTCCACCTAAAAGGAAAACAACACAATAAAATTAATTACTCTTAGTCCACAGCTTTCTTTCTCTCCTGTAGTAGGATTGAACACAGTACTTCACATATAAAAGACAAGTGCTTGGGCTGGGATTGTGGCTCAGTGGTAGAGCACTTGCCTAGAATGTGTGAGACACTGGGTTCGATTCTCAGCACCACATATAAATAAATGAATAGAGTAAAGAGATAATCAATGTCTAAAAAAATTTTTTTAAATAAAAGGCAAGTCTTCTACCAGTGAGCTAATCTCTAACCCTTTTTATTTTTATTTTTTAAATTTTGAAGTGATCTCACTAATTATCCAGACGGGCCTTGAACTTGCAATGCTCCTGCTTCAGCCTCAGGAGGAGCTGGGATTGCAGGCTCGTGCCACAACATCCAGCCATATTTTCACCCATATTAAAGGTTCAGTAATTGGAAGAGCCATTGGGAGACCACCATGCTGTCATGACTATAATCTGAATAAAACAGAAAACTCAGCTTTCCTTAAGTGGAGTGGTCTCTTTCCCTCTACTTCCCTTCAGCTGTTTTATGTTATCACTGTTTCCCAGTAGATATCATCATACATAACTACAAATTCCTGAGTTAGTCACAACCTCTCTTTTTCAAATCAAGTCTCCTTATCTGTGGTTTAGGTAATATGGTCATGATATCCATGAATAGAAAAAAATCTACACAACAGTTATGTTTTACTACTATGTTAAAATTGATGATTAATACAGTGCTCCAGGTACTGCATTAAGGACATCATGTATATGTTACCACAACCATATGGGACTTTTATCTTCCCACTTTACAGGTGAGAAAGCAGGCTTACTTAGGCTAAGGGATGCTTGTCACATGAGTAATAAGGGAAAGGGCTAGAATTCACATTCAGGTGGGCCCAAAGCAGGCCCTGAGCTCTTACTATGTCAAATTGATTAGAAGTAGACTACCAAAATAACTGAATGGCATGGAAGTCTATTAGACACCCCCTCAAAATATGTGCAAAAGCCTGAATGGTATAATAGAAGGAACACAGGAACTGCAGTCCAACTTCCTGTTAGTTTCAGTTCCCTCCTTTTTAAAACAGGTAGAACAACATGTATAATGGCGTAAGTTGGAGTGAACATACTTTATATACAGAGATACGAAAAACTGTGCTCTATGTTTAATAAGGATTGTAATGCATTCCACTGTTGTTGTGTATTTTTAAAATAAATAAATAAATTTATCAAATTCTTTTTTTTTTTTTTTTTGTACTGTGGATTGAGTCCAGGAGCCCTTAACCACTAAGCCACATCCCCAGCCCTTTTTAATATTTTATTTGGAGACAGGGTCTCTCTGAGTTGCTTAGGACTTTGCTAAGTTGCAGAGGCTGGCTTTGAAAGTGCAATCCTCCTGCCTCAGCCTCCCAAGCCACTGGGATTACAGGTGTGTGCCACCATGCCTGGCTAATTTATCAAATTCTTGCTAGGTGTCAATCGTTTGTGTGAAATGTTTTACACAAATCATTTGTGTAAATTTCAAAATTTCTTTAAAGAAGCCATTATCATCTCTGTATTGCAGACAAGGAATTTTGAGTCCAAAGAATTTGAGTCATGGGGGTTGGGGATGTGGCTCAAGCGGTAGCGTGCTTGTCTGGCATACGTGCGGCCCGGGTTCGATCCTCAGCACCACATACCAACAAAGATGTTGTGTCTGCCGATAACTAAAAAAATAAATAAATATTAAAAAAAAAAAAAAGAATTTGAGTCACTTGTTCACAGTTACATGGAGGGACAGACACTAAAGGCAAATTTTCACCCCCATCTGCCTAATGTGAATGTTCATGCTCCATTATGCTATGCTGTTTTTTGGTTCTAAGGAGTTACATTCTTTAAGAATTTGGAAATGGGATTTCCCTTTAAGAACTAAACTTAAAAATTGAGAAGTTACCTGTTTTTTTTGTGGAAACAGCAGTGCGGTTCCCAGGTAAACTGAGAGCATGTATTAGTTCATTTAAAAAACTAATATGACAGGAAGTAGGTTGAACAGTATTGGAAACATCAAAAAGAGTAATAATAGGGCTGGGGTTGTAGCTCAGTGGTAGAGCACTTGCCTAGCATGTGTAAGACACTGGGTTCTAGCCTCAGCACTACATAAAAATAAACTTAAAGAAAGATGTTGTGTTCATCTACAACTTAAAAATTTTTTTTAAAAAAGAGTAATAATAGCAAAAAATATATGACACTATCTACCCTTCTAAGTGCAAGGTGCTCTGGTCCTAGGATATAAGAGGTGCAGGCATTAGGTCAGGTATAGGTAGCTCTACTGTAGAAATCTGGCTATCTTAGTCAGTGCTATAAATATTTAGAATCATTTGTTTAGCAAGTAATCATCTGATTAAAATCTAGCTTCCCACATAATATGCCTGAAAAAGAATGCATGTGTCATCACAAATATGTACGTGGTTCTTCTGGCAATTATATTCCTTATTGCTGATGAATCAGTAGGTGTCTGTTTTTCTACAAACATCTTTATGAGTTTGGTTAATACAAGTCCATCTTTAGTCAGCAGATCCACCCATAGCATGCTTGACTATTCAGGTTTCTAAACCTTCAAGGAAGAGTCAAATAGAGGATCAGCTCTTGACACAAAGATGACTTCACCAAGAGAATGAAAGCCACCTGGATCATGCCTGTTGTTCAACAAGTCACCTTCAGCCAACATTCTGTACATGAGTCCTAGAAACCAGTACAGACTGTTGCTATGTTTCACAGAGGAAAAGTATATATGAGTGCTTTGTAAACTATACAGTCATATTCAAATGTTAGTTTTTAATGTGCCAATTTAATGAAAATCACTGAAAAAAAATAGGTATTTTTTTAACTATGTACTATTAGTTCTTATTCTTTTTTTTTCTTCTGTGCCCTTCATGTAAGCTCTTTTACTTTCTGGCCGCAGTCCTCAGCCTATCCTCACTAGAATAAAATCACTAGGGCTGGGGATGTGGCTCAAGTGGTAGGGTGCTCACCTAGCATGTGTGAGGCACTGGGTTCGATTCTCAGCACCACATAAAAATAAGATAAAGATATTGTGTTCACCTAAAACTAAAAAATAAATATTAAAAAATATTAAAATAAAATCACTAAACAGAAGTGTTCCTCTGTCGCAGCAAGGGGGCTGAATCCTTCTTTGCCAAGATGGTGGAGGATGTGTTCTAACTGAACTTTTCCCTTGATGGAAGAGATAAGCATGATTATCACATGCAGCACACAATGCACACACTCTCTCATACATGTGACCAAAGATGTGAGAAATCTGATAATGAAATGCCTAGAGTTAGACTCTTTACAAAGTATATTTTGATCTTTCTATTATTGTTACCGAGTTATAGTAAGCACTTAAATGAAATATAATACAAAAAAATTAAATCAAAAAAATTAAAGCTTCAAACAGCTGTATAATTTCTTCTAAAGTAAGTAATGAATGATGACCTGACATATACAAAGCAAATTGTATACAGTGAAAAAAATTAAATGCTTTTTTGTCTATCCAGTTCTGAAGTTGGCAATTTAATAACATAGAAAGGTTCCAAAGGGTTTGGCCAAATCATCAAGTCCAAAGAAGTCTTTGTTCCACTTATTGAACATCTGGAAATCAAAGGAATCTTCTAGAAGCTAGAAAGTGCTCTAATTCTATAAATTATTTTATTTACAGAATATGTCTTATAATTTAGTTTTTTTCTATATAATTCAGCTCTCTAAAACATTTTTTTTGAGGGAAGATGTTGGACTGAAACCAGGGCTTCATGCATGCTAACCATGTGCCCACCACTGAGCTGCATTCCTACCTCCCAAAACTTCTTGATTTCAGCCTGTCATCAAAACTTTCTTTAATTTTTTAGCTTGAAAGTAATCATAGCTTGGACCATGACAGTGGGTTAAAGATAAATATCTGATGATTGATGAAATGGTATTTGTGTTATTAAAATCTTATTTATGAATTGGAGTTATTGCTGTAATCAAATACAACTTTTAAGTTAACTTGACCCAATTGGAGTGATGTATATAATTGTTTCTGTACTGCAAACAATCTACATAATTGCATTTGGTTTTGCCTTTTAATATTATATAATAATATATCAATATATATTATTTTAATAATATATACTATTATTTTTAATATTAATTAATAATATTAATATATTATTTAATATTATTTAATAATGTTAATATATTATTATTATTTGATTTGCTAAGTTTTCCAGAGTCTTACCATTTTTTACATCAAGAGTTTTTGTGGACAATATTTACAATAGCAATTATGAGTCTGAAGCTCATACTGGAAAAAAAAGAACTCAAGTCTGATTCCTTGTGTCCCCAAGTGTCCTCCCCATGACTTGCAACTATAAATCTTGTGTTTCTCCAACCTTCCACCATCTATCTGGTCCTCACTCATCTCCTCCCACTAGTCCTTGAGAATCATGCAGTTATTTGTGGTTTTAGCCTTGAATAATAGAGAGCCCAAAATACTAGGAATATACAGCATCTTATGAACATTATTTGGCAATACGGAAAACTGCTTATGCAAGAATGACAAGATAGAAAGCAGAATGAAAAAGTATTATTATAACCATGTGAAAACCAGACACACAAAGACAGGAAGCAAATACATCAATGCTGGAATCACTTGTGATAAACTGAGAAGTAAGATTGTGAGTGATTAGAAAATAATTGCTGCAGGTTGCTTATCCAACAGAACAGCATCAGCCCTTGTTGTCTGGGTAAGCTGGAGAGTCTGGGTTGAAGAAAGGTCAAAGGAAAAACAGATGGGAGATACTAAAAATGCCTTTTGATGCTCGTCTTCTGGGAGTAGTGGATGTTAGGCTGATATATAGGAAGACAGGACTTGCTGGTCAGGAGGACAGTGAAGGTTTCCAAGTGCACAGCTCATCCAAGCTCTTCCACTTGGCCACACCACCAAAGCCAGTGAACTTTAATCTCCATTCTACTTAACCACCCATCCAGCTGGCTAACGTTGAACCAGTGTTGAAACCAAGTAATCCTAATCTCCAAATGTCCAATTCTGATCACCATCTTCTATGCTCCCTATCCTACCTCATTCTTTTTAAAAAAAATGTATTAAAATATAAATAACTGGAGATTTACCATGTTAGTTATTTTAAGCATACATTTCAATGATATTAAGTGCATTTGTTGTATTCTCCAACCATTACCACTATCCATTTTTCAAAACGTTTAAATCATCTAAAACAGAAACTTTGTATCTACTATATAAAAACTTTCCATTCTCTTCCTCCCCAGCCCCTGATAACCACCATTCTACCTTCTGTCTCTATTTCTGTCTCAAAGGGTTTCCTGCAAGTGGAATCTATACTATTTGTTCTTCCGGGTTGGCTCATTTATCTCAGAATAATGTTCTTCAAGGTTCATCTGTGTCATGGCTTATGTTAGAATTTCCTTCCTTTTTAAGGCTGAGTGATAGTCCATTGTATGTATAAATCACATTTTGTTTATCCACCTTTTGACTATGCACTGGCACACAAGCATTTGTTTGAGTACCTGTTTTCAATTGCTTGGGATATATTCCTAAGAATAGAATAGCTAGATATATAATTCTGTTTAACTTTTTGAGGAACTATTGATAATCTTCCACAGCAGCTACATCATTTTATATTCCCACCAGCAATGCAGAAGGGTCCCAATTTCTCCACATCATTGCCAATACTTATTAATTTCTATAAATTCCTTATGGGTATGAATCACTTGCTCTCTTAAACTATATTTATTCCACAATGCAGTGTGACCTCCAGTTTCGGATCCATTACATCCTTTTTCAAAGCACCAAACTGCTTATTTGTTTCCCCACAAGTTTGGACCCAACTGTTGATCATTAAATCTTTCACCAATATCCCCAATTATCTTGCCTCTTGTCCCACCCGTCTTAAATCCTAGCCCTTGAAAAGTTCAGTAATTTAACTCTTCTCTACTTATTTTAGGTTTCTGAGTACTGGTAGAGAAAAATCAAACAAAAACAGGAAGACCAGAGGTAGTAAAAATTCATGTCCTCCATCCTGAGCCAAGTTCTGAACCACTAGGTCATACTATGTGATGCCAGCTTCTACTGGAAATATTGCCACTCCCCTCCTTTGGTAGATGACCTTGTCTCCCCCAGTACTAGTAAAATTAAGGTCATCATAAACCTCTGACAGATTCTTCCCCTACCACCAATACTAACCTTTGTCTTTAGGCAATCCTGACCTCTTTCCCTTGTCAGTGGGAAAGCTTACATCCTCCTAACCAAGGGTAATCCCTTAATCTGTGAACTAGGTCCCATCCTGTATTGTTTCTTCAGAGAAACATTTTCTTTTCTGCATGCCCATTACCTCCCTCTCTGGTGATCTTCCCTCAGCTCAAGATGTTTCTGACATTGAAAATAAAGATACAGGTCTGAGGGTATAGAATGTGTGTTTAGCATGTGCAAGGCCCTGGGTTTGATTCTCAGCACCAAACACAAATAAAGAAAATTAAAGATATAGAAAATAATCCTCCTTTGGTCCCACCATGTCCCTCTCTAGCTATTGTCTTCTTTGGGATAATTTGGCTACTGCTTTTACCACTGTGCTGAAAACTACCAGTCAACAAGGAACTCAAAATGCCATATCCAATTGGATAGGTTTCTGTTTCATATCCAATTGGATATGATCTTTCTGCCATACCTGTCTACTTTTTCCCTAAATGTTTTCCTTTCTGTTCTGTGACATTCTGTTCTCCTGTTTTGACTCTTACTTCTCTAACCTTTCCTTCTCAGTGTTATTCCTGGGCTCCTTCTCTTCCATAGGCCTTTCAAATGCCCTTCTCTCTCCCATGATAACAGTTCATGTTCAGGAGGCTGACCCATATTGGTTCAAGTCCTGGCTCCATCACTTTGTAGCTGTGTGGCTTAGGTCATTTGACATTTTAAAATTTTTATTTATCCACCTACAAAACTGATATAATACTAATGCCTACCTCATTGAGTTTTTGGAAGGATTAAATAATAATCCATCTCTGTTATGCTTCAGATTGATCTAGAAAAGTAGCAAGAAACAAAAACCTATTGAACTTGGAACAGATACGAGTGTGGCTGAGACTGCCAGTTTTCCTTTAATATTTATTCTTCCCTTTCATCACAGAAATGAAACATTTCAGTTTTTCATGGATCACAGGCTGTTTTCCTTATGGCTAGCTATAGCCATAGGACTAAGTTCTGAACGATGGAATGTAAAGGGAATTCTGTGCTGCTTCCAATAAGTGTCCTTAAAGGACCAGGATGTTCTTCCTTGCTCCTTCCTACTTTGTACTTACTGAAATTCAGACCAGATGGTTGAAGCTTGAGCAGACATCCTGATGCTATGAAGTGCAAGCCACACATCATGGATGATTTAACACCACAAGAGAAGAAACCTGGGTCTCTGACAGTTTCAAGATGCTGCCCTAGCAGTTATGGCCTACTTTCTTCTTGACCTTCACAGAAGAAAAGTAACTTTCTTTCTCTTTAAAGCCAATATTAGTTTGCCCTTTCTGTCCCTCACAGCCAGCCAATCCTGACTACTATAAGAGAGACAATGAAAGCATAAGATACAAGGACATATTGCAGGTAACAACAAGGCTACACAGAAAACAGATATAGAAAGTGGGCAGTCATTAAGACACCCACAAGGTTTTTTGTCTCTAGGGTTTCCTGTGAGTTCATCTGCTTCTCTTGATTCTCATCATGGATGAACTTTCTCTATTTGCTCATTAGCAAGACTGAAAATAGTCATTTAAGTCGCAAACCTGTGAAACGTTTCAGATTAAGTCATTTTATGTTTGTATCTCATAGTTCGATTAAATATATTTTTAGTTGCTGACTGCCCTTTATTTATTTATATGTGGTGCTGAGAATCCAAACCAATGCCTCACACATGCTAGGCAGGCACTCTACCAATGAGCTATAACCCCAGCCCTCTTTGTTCAGTTTTTGAAAGAGAAATTATTTTTGTTGCTCACCCAAATGAATTGTGCTTTCTTCTCCATGTATATTTCTCATTCAGGTAGTTATAGATGGAATAGGTTGGAAGTAGTGTACAAATATGGTCTCTAAAGCCCAACCTTTAAAAAGATAGGATTTATAGAGATTCAAGTTTCAGAGAACAGGATAGAGGCAAAGAGGGCAATATAATGTGAGTTTACCATTTTAAATTAGTGCATATTCAATTGAATAACTCAGTTTGAAAAACCTGCTCATTTTCCCCTTTTTCCTTTTGTATTCCATATTTAAAATCACCATAAATTTAGTGATGAAATCTAGGAGTCATCCTTGACCCCTCCTTAATCATCCTACTCACACATAATCAGTGGCAATAGATTCTACCTCTTTTATCATTTTTTATCTCCATGGCTGTTGCCTTAGTTTAGGCTTTCCTATTTGCTCAGTTTAGTGTAGCAGCATTCTTAACTACTATGGCCTGCTGCCAGGCTGGCCCCCATTCAATCTGTGTTCTCCAAGCTTTCAGACTGATCCTTCTGAATGCAAATCACTTGCTGGTTAGCATTCTCATTGCTTTTAGGCAGAGTCCAAGCCCCTTAGGATGACACTAGAGATACTCCACAATCTGGTTCCTGCCTGCCTTTCTAGCCTTATATTCTGCTACTCTTGACTTTAGCCTTCCATGTCATGTATGTATAGGCCCCATCATGCTGCTTATATTCCCATACTGTAGATTCAGGTCCCTCTGCCTAGAATAGTGTTATGACATCCCATAATGAACAATATTCCAGTGAATTTATTGAGACCTCATGGTTGAGAAATTTGAAGATTCTAATAAAGCAGATCTTTACATAAATCTGTTCTTTGAATTACAAATGGTCTGACATCTAAACTGTACCTAAAACTGCCTGCCTAACAAAGTGTACGGAAATAATATTCTCTCCAAAGCAGATCCTGAATAAATGTTCATTAAGTATCTCAAAGAAATGCATCCTGTGGTATTTTTAAGTCTCTAAACTTTTCCAGGTGAAAAGAATGAAATGGTAAAATGAGTGTCAAAGATGCCAGTAGCACATTCCCAGTTGTGACAACTAAAAATGTTTCCTTATATTGCCAATTATCTCTTAGGGGACAAAATCAACTCCACAGGGATTGGATATCATAAAAATATAGCGAAGATCATTGGAGTATAAGGAGATTGTGAAGGAGGAAGGATGGAAAAGTATGGGGGAATGTGGAATGAATTTAAGAAAATCACATTATGTGTATATATAAATATACCACAGAGAATTTCACCTTTATGTGTGTCTGGAAAGTATCAATCAAGGATGGATAAAGAAAATGCAAAGAGAGGATCAGTGCAGTAGAGAATGGGTCAAGGGAGGGAAGGGGGAGGAGGAAGGAAATGGGACTGAAATGAAGTGGGTCAGATTCCATGCATGTACATTTTTGTGGGGATGAATCTAGCTACTATGTGAAACTATAATGCTCTAATAAAAATAAATCATTTCCTAGGCCTAGAAATGTGTTCTGGTAAGAGGAAAAATTTCTAATTAATCATGCTATAATGATGTTTGGTCAATAAAGGAAGAAGAAAGGAAAGCTCCTTATAAAATAGCATCTAACAGTCTCTTTTTAAAGAGAATTTATTCATTTCCATTCAATGTGAAAACAGTCTCTTTTTTAAGAGAATTTATTCATTTCCATTCAATGTGAAAAACTGCAGAACTTGTTTTTCTTTCCTAATCTATTATAGAAGAGAAAGATGAATTTTTAATTATTTGAAAATCTGACTCTAAGCAAGAGAAATCATAAATACTGTTTCGATTGGCCTGTAACATCAAAATATCCAAATGGTTATAGCCCTCCAAATATCTGTTAAAAATATGATTTATATAGCCTCAAAATAGGTTTATTGCTGAAGAAGAAATGGTAAGAATCAACGAGGAATACATGCTACAAGACAAATTAAATCTTTCCAAGCTAAAATAAAATTTCACTGGGTCTAAATCAATCTTATCCTATATTTAAGCCATCAGTACTAGTCTTTTTAAAGACCACTGAACCTGCTGCTCCCTTATGAAAAATATTTATTTTTCAATCACTCCCCCTTATTGGTTTACATCACAAAGAATAGTTTCCTGGTTCAGAAGAGGCATGAACATGAAGAGGCACAAGAATTCTTACAAGCACCTTCTCTCTAGCAAATTCTATCATCATCAGGTGTTGGATTTATGTGGACTTAAAGTCGAAATCCTGTTTTTTGATCATTTTTGACATTTTCACAAGTATCTAAAATTAATATTAGATATAATATTAATTCAAAAGGAAAACCTTCTTTATATAAGCCTGAAATGGGCCCAACACTACGATCATTTTCATTTTTTCCCTTCATTTTCAAAACACAGTAGGCTTGCAGTAATTTGATGTTTGTATTTATCAATGTGTAACTTTTCCATTCTAGTCTCTAGTTTACCCCAGACAGAAAGTTTGCCACAGTGCAGAGAAACAAAAAATCTTCCTAATGATTGCAGAGTTGGAGAAAAAAACTTAGCTGTGCAAAGCATTGCATCAGGAAAGCAGAAAGGGGTGTTCTATAGATGACAGAGGTGGTGGATATGAATGGACATTCAATAATGTGCAGTGTGGACAGGGAAGGGTGAAAAATGGTTGTGGAATGAACAGGATGAGGAAACTGGTGCTTGATGAGAGAAGTGGATGAGGTTGTAGCTTTAAAGGCAGAAAATAACTGACTTGACCTCCAATGCTGAGGTTACCACAGGCCTCCAGAGTCTTCTCCAGAGTCTTCTTCAAGGTTCTGCATGACGAAGACCAGCCAAAAAAAGCAGGAAACGGCAGTTCTTAGGTTCACGTGCCTACAAGTAGGGGACAATTGTGCCTCCGTGAACTTTTAGCGACTTGTATCTTCGGGTGCAGTCATCTGTCCCGGGTGTGCCACTCACCGGTTAGGTGAGAAAAGGAACGCCTACATAACTCACTGAGCGTGTTCTAAGCCACTGTTTTAATAAGAGCGGATCCAGGGAAAACAGGCGAATCCTTCAGGCAGAATCACTCCAGCTTCATCGGGAAAGGCCAGACGAAGGGCTCCTCTATAAGTTTCGGTCCTTCCTTGGAAGAGAAGCGGAAAAGCCCTGGAATATGGGGGGAAAGGAGTGGAGAATAGATGCTTGCCTCTTCGGAGTTGAGGCGGGAACCTCAGGAAGCAGGAGGAAATTTTTTTTTTTTTTTTTTGGAGGATGCTGAGAGGGTCCGGGGTCGGTGCGCGGCTAGCAGCTCAGCTGCGAACTGCAGGTGCCTAAGGAGCCAGGGCGTCATAGCAACCGCCCTCGCTGCTGGGACGCAAAGGCGTCATTCCGGCAGGAACTGTAGGTACGATGCACGCCATTGGTGCCACTGACTGTTCTTCCTGTGAGGAGTTTTGTTACGGCGCACTCCATTGGCCTCTGGGTCTTGGGGCGGAGTTCTTCCAGCCGCGCGAGTACTTCTCGCTCCATTGGCTCCTGAGACAGCCTTAACCATAATTTATATAACTGCAAGCGCTTGCAATTTAATAGCATTTCTAGTTCTCAAATAGCTACCCTTGTCCCAGCCTTATCAAAGTCCCGGGCTCCTTACGTTAGACTTCCTGATCTAGAACTTATTTATTCTTTTAAAATATATTTTTAAAAATTGTAGATGAGCACAATACCTTTTTTTATGCGGTGCTGAGGCTCGAACCCAGTGCCTCCCACATACTAGGCAAGTGCTCTACCATTGAGCCACATCCCCAGCCCCTTATTTCATTTTTATAAGGGTAGGATGCTAGGTCAGGAGTTCTGAATTTTAGACCTATATCTGTCACTAATCACATGGGGAGCCTCAGATTAAACACAACACTTGCACCCAACTTACTGTCAAAATGGAGAAACCGGGCTTGACCAGAATTATCCTTAAAAGTTGAAACCCTTTAAGAAGTCCTAAGCCTGGCAAATTCGGTTTAGGCGAGTCGTATCAATCTCTCCCTTTGGCAACAGAACCCTTGAGAATGTTTTCTCTGATTTAAAATGCTATCACCACCACACAGCCCACTTAACACCTATTTGTCAGTTTCAGTATCACCTCCTCAGGCAAACTTTCTTTGATACCCTAATCTAAATCAAGTTCTTTCTTGTTTTGTGGCAAACTTTCTTTGATACCCTAATCTAAATCAAGTTCTTTCTTGTTTTGTTGACTCACGTTCATTTTTCTTTAAACCCAAACACACACACCCTCACTCCCCCTGCCTCAGAATTTTCACTTGTATAAATACTGTTTTTAAGTGCTCTGAATACATTAATCAACCTAAGTAGAGAACTCTTTAATTCCATAGAATGGTGCTTGTTTTTGAGCACTAACATGAGGTGATTCTCACAGGAATAATTATGACCAAAAAAAGAAAAAAAGGATCACTTCTAGTTTTAGCCCCACTTATCCCACACTTTTTATCAACTGTAATGCATCCCTTAGGTTAGTCACCAGTTGGTCCCTGCCTAGTTCTAGGTGGAAGGTTGTATTAAATGTACGTCAAGAATGGTCCTAAAATATTTGAAAGGTAAATTTTTATTCAAATATGAAGTAAATCTAGGAAAAGAAAAAAAGATTGAGGGAGGTATCTTTTGCTTCTACGCACATCTTTGTTAAGTTTCCAAAAAACAACACCCTTCCCATGTGTTGGTTTGTGGGCACACATTTTATTGCACTTAATTTTTTATATGTCCATTTCCCCAGCAAAACATATTTATTCATCTTTTTAATCCTCATAGCTCAGCACAGGGCCTGGCACAGAGTAGGCACTCAAATACTTGATCTTGAAAACATGACCACTTATGTATGCATCCATAATCCCCCTTCTACAGTATGAAGTGGGTGGATATTCAGCGTTCAGCTACTTTTCATGTACATTTTGCAGAATATATAATTCCCAAATTATATTAGTGATTTCACACTTTAAAAGAGATCATCAGGATCTCTTTTTTAAAAGCTGTTTATTTCTTGGCTTTTTAAAAAGTCAAGGCAAAGCTCTAGTGTTCAATTTCCAAGTCAAGATAACATTTCAGGTGAGTGTGTCAGGTGGTTCAGTCATTAAGAGGCAAAAGCCAGCCCATATTGCCTGCACACTTTGTTCTTATAAAAGCAAATAATTTATTCTAGTCCTTGCCATTTGTAAGAGCCCTGGTCCACTGAACAATTTTTGATCCTATAAAACTTTTTTAGTTCAGTTTTTGTCACATATAAAAGCTGTGTGTCGAGACTGAAGATTATCCACTATCTTCTTTTCTATCTCTACACCTTTTTCTACATCTTCCTCTGATAGCAATAACTTGGTTTCTGAGTCTTTGGTAACAATAATAACAAAGGAATGTATTGACTCAAGGATATTAGCCACCACCAGTTGATGTTGATAAACTTCCAAAGCATTCCGAGCACGATTAATTACGATGGAGGGGTCGGTCTCCAACTTAAAGGAAATTATAAAGGCTTTGGGAGCCCAATCTTTAACCAAAGGATAAAGCATTTTTGGCACCATCTTCATTGTTATCTGTATTGGAAAAAGAAAAGCTTAATAAGCAAACAATGACCACTACCTATCAGGAAACTAAGGAATCAGGGACTCAGATTTTTGCCTAGATAAATTTTAGTGAGATTTTTTCCCATTGTGCAGACTTTTCAAAGCAAATTAAATGGTTAGCTTAAAAGCCTTAACTCTGTGGTGTTCATACTAATATCTAAATTTAAGGCTTTATACATATTCTGGGGCAAACCATTTTTTTTTTTTTTTTTTTAATCAGCCCTACTCTGCTACCCTCATTACATTTTCTGGAATGTTCTCCTTTATTTCTTCAAGTAAACCCTCAAATAAGCAAATATAACTAATTGGTTCATGCAAATGTTATGCTGGCAGAAGTCCAAAAATATTGGATTTTTAAACCTCTCAGTTTAAAATATTTCTACATTGGTAGAATGGCTCTAGATTCCATTTACTTGTAACTGGAACTGTAAACGGAAAAATTACACAACAGCACTGAGGAAACAACTGATTTTCACTTGATTAAAACTCATACCATCTGTTTCCAACACCTTCAAAGAGGAATGTTGAGTTGTTTTGTATACTTTTAAGACAGAACTAAAAAATGTGGATAAAGATCCCAGAGTTTTGAAAGTGTGAATCACTAAACTAATCACCAGGATCTCTTTTTAAAAAGCTGTTGTTAGCAAGTGTGATAAGAATCATATATTGCTAGTTCCCCACTGTTTCTCCTTAGCATTTTTCCCTACCAAGAGTAGCATGCATTTGACTCCCCTGCAGTATGTAAGCAATTCAAGTGCTAGATATTTCTTTTCACTGCTTTTATCTCCAGTTCCTACAATTAACACCTGGTACAGTAGGTACTCAATAAATATTTGTTGAAGAAATGAAAAAATAAACTATCATACAAGGGCCCCATTGATAGAGTTTCTCCTATATAGATTCTACCTGAATCACTAGGAACTTCCCCTCAGGTTCCAAGACACCAGAATATCTTAATAACTCAACCATACAACTGTTCTCTTCATACCTCTTCCTTAAATTACAATAACCCCCAACTGAACTATCCCATTCACTCTATTCCCTACTTCACCTTTCAAAATGATGCCAGAATGTTCTTTTCACAAAAACTACCTTATTCTCCTACTTATGTGCTACTTGTCTCCATAGGATAAAATCCAAGCTCCTTAAGAAGGAGTAAAAACCAGGCATGGTGGCCCACTCCTGTAATCCCAGCTACTTGGAAGGATGAGGCAGAAGATTCCAAGTTTGAGGTCAGCCTGGGCAACATAGCAAGATCTTATCTCCAAAAACAAAACAAAATATTCTGTGAAGTAAGCTGCCTCTTCAGTCCATTTTCCAGCATTACTAAAAGCACTTTGATTCACAGCAGCTACTGCTAAACATAGCAATGTTTCCAAACTCCAACTGTATAACTCCACTTGAAATGATCTTCCCCACTGTTATACCCTCTGCTCATCTTTAAAAACCCAGTTCAAGTTAACTTCCTCCAAGAAGCCTTCCTCAACTCCCCCAATTCACTTCCCCCAAATCTGACTGCACTTTGTACATACCTCCACTAGAGCATTTATCACTCTGTTTTGTAATTATGTCTGTGTCCAGGTCCCTGGCTAGATTGTGAGGTCCTTGAGGGAGGGCGGTGTCTTATTCATCTCTGTATCCCCAGTGCCTAGTGCATACAGAAGGCAGATAGGCCATCTCCAGATCAAGAGGAAAATTAACCCATGATTGGTTATAGGGGATCAGATCTCTGGAAGAGAAGCGCCCATCACCTGCAGTGGGCCCCCAGATGACTGGATCTTGTGTTCAGGCATTTCAGAGACAGGAACATAGAAATCTGACACGGCCGCAGCCAGGTAAAACATCGCAGAAGGCCCTGCAAAGAGAAGTAGAAGGTGTAACAAATAGGGGAGAGGTGTGGGATCAGTTCCTTTACAACTTGAGTTCCCAGACTGTAAGACCAGAGGTATGGGGGGAAAGTGGCTGGGGATAAAGGCCTTGCTTCCTGGCAATCGCTGGATCCCTAGGGCACGCACCTAGTGGACTGAGCGCTTGGGCAGCAGCCTTCAGCAGATGCAAATAGTCTGCCAAGGTGGAGAACTCTACAGCCAGGAAGGTGCCGGCAGCCGCTGCTTCTTGGTAGCTCCGCAAAGCCGCAGCGAAGCCCGGGAGTTCATTCTCCTCGGCCTCCAGGCTCAGCACGCCCGACTTAGGTAGGCCAGAAGGCCGCAGGGCCGACAGCCAGGTCTGAGGCGGGAAGCGGTGGGCAAAGGGGAAAGAGGAACGAGCGCGGTACAAGAACAGGACCCCGTAGCCTGCAGCCAGGAAGGCCTCGGCCGAAATTGCACCGCGCCGCCCGCTGCTGAAGTTGTCCAGAAAGCGCACTGGCCGCGCTTCCAGAGGGACCTTGGTGCCGCCTGACGTGACCAACACCACCCGCCGGCCCTGTGCGCCTAGCCCGGCCGCGAAGCGAGCCATAACCTCGGCAGAGCGAGCAGCACCCGAAGGCTGGGGGAACTCGGAGACGAGGTCCATTTCTTCCATCAGTGCCTGAGTTCCCCCTGCGCCTGCGCCTGCGCACGCCCCGGGGCCGCCGGCACCACGCCCAGCCGCAATAGTGAGCGGGCCGGTCCCTCCCCAAGGTTTTCCCCTAGGTCCCAATCTCGCCGGGTGTGGAAATGCGCGGTTATTCTGCCCCAGAGCCCAGCGAAAATGATACTGCGCCGAGGGAATTCTCACTTTCGGATAGTGAACATCTGGAAAGGTCGCATTCCCTCTTGTTAGTTTCCTGACCTGGGTAAGAACGGGCCGCGTTTGACCCTTACCGGCCACCGTACAGACCTTCCTGGGCTTGGATCCGTCGGAGTGTATTCTCTTTGTCTTTTAACCTTTGTGACTGATGGAATTTGTGACCCTCCCCTCCCCTGTTTTAAAGCTCAAAATGTCAGTCGAGCCACGCCCCTCCCCTTTGCCCTTGAAACTCTGGTAACTAGGCTGTCGCGGTCGTCACGTGACGCCGGTGTCCTGCGTTTCCTCGCTGGGCAACCGTCCTAGAGACCTACAGCCGCTGGCTGCAACATGAACGTGATCTACCCACTGGCGGTGCCCAAAGGGCGCCGGCTCTGCTGCGAGGTGTGCGAAGCCCCAGCCGAGCGAGTGTGCCCTGCCTGCACAGTCACTTATTACTGGTAGGCCCTGGAACGTGGCACCTGGCGCCTGACTCCCTCCCTCTCTCCGGATCAGGGCCTGGGCCTGTGTACCTGTGTGAGCCGCCACCCCTCAAGGCGGCTTCAAGACAGGTCTCTAGGACCCCTGTGGCCTTGTCTGCCTCCTCTCCCACTGGTTGTGGGGTGTGTTTTGAGCACCTGCTGTGTGTTCTGCACTAGTCTAGGTGCTGAGGTTCCAGGGGCATTTGGGTAGCTCTGTTCCCTCAAGGACCTAATGTTAGGATGCAGGAGACAGACAAGTAAACAAAACAAAGTAATTTCAGAGAGAGAAATTTCTCAAGACAAGTAAAGAAAGTGTGATGAGAAACTGGGCAAACAGCTTCTCTTGAGAGTAGACTTAATGTGAAGATAAATAAGAGCAACCCATCCTGGAAATGGCTGGGGGAAGGCCTGGTGTGTTTGAGGAATAAAAGAAGGCTGGTTGGTCCCAGGCACAGCTAAGATAGTAGGGAGGGTAAGTGCAAAATGAGGCCCATTTCCATTTATTCAATATAACATTCTCTTTGCTTCATATTAGACCCTATTTTTGACCTGATGTTACATCCAGAGATCTAGTTCACAGTCATAATGCATTTTACATGACAAATGCAGTCACTTAGGATGTGCTAAGCCCTGGGACCTCTAAGGATGGAAGCTGGGGTAGTGTACTTTTTTCCAGGGAAGTAATATTTGAGCTGAGTTTTGAAGGAATGGTGAAAAAGGGTAGGACATTCCTGGCATCCAGGACTTCGTGGGCAAAGGGTAAAAGTACAGAGTTTGCTGAGAACTAGATAGGGAAGATAGTAGTGGAGGGACTGGTCAATGATTTTCACACTGTAGGCCAGGACTCAGCACATCATGGATAAATCAAACATCATTTAAAGAAGAAAAATAGCATAGACTAGAAAGTATCAAAACAATCCTACCTAAAATTTAGTGTTTTATGAGGATATGCATTTTTGTACTTGTAAAATGTATTTCTTACTATGAATTGAGTAAAAAAAAGTTTTGATATCATTGTGATAGGTACTAGGAGAAGTTTAAACAAAGAAAACATAATGACATGAGATCAAAAAGATTAGAATTTACCTTCTGGCAAGCCGTGGATGGTATTGAGCTGACAGGCTGTCATTTGTGTTAAGGAAAATGACAGGCAGCAGTATGGAAGATAGACTGGAAAATAGACACTGAAGACTGCATAACTGATTCGAAGGCTGTTGCCATGGTCCAAGTGGAGAGTGATCCTACCTTTCTCAGACTGATCCAGGTGTCCCACCTCAGTGCTCTCAAAGAACTCACTAGTCCCCCTATCTTAACACTTAGGACACAGGCTGAAATCAGTCGTGTAATTGTCTGTACCCCTCACTAGTCTGTATGACCCATGACAGCAGGGATGGCATCAGTTTTTTAGTTCCCTTCTTTGATGACATCATTGCATTTAGAATGCGATTCACAATTTGTAACAAGAACTACAAAGCTCTGACCATCTCTCTACTTGCATTTTCCACCACACTCACCCCATATTTTCCTTGCTATAGATACAGAGAACTGAAGTTCTAAATTGTTCTCTCAGTTTCTTTGCCCAGAATGCTCACTGTGCTGAGAACCTCCACTTCTATCACACACCTTCTGAACTCCCTTTCTTCCTTCAGATTTTACTTAAATGTCTTCTCCACCCCCCAGATAGGTCCAAATCAAATCCAAACACTCTTCTGGCATTTTTCTTGTTAATAAGTCTATTTTTCTTTGCTTTTCTTCTCTTTTGATTTTTTTTTCATTTACTTATCCTACAAGGTCTTTGTCTTTACTAGACCAGTGCCCACACATAACAGGTATGCAATGGACATTTGTTGAATAAACAAACTTCTTTTTTTTGGGTGGGGTGCTACTGGGGATTGAACTCAGGGGCACTCAACCACAGAGCCACATCCCCAGCCCTATTTTGTATTTGATTTAGAGACAGGGTCTCACTGAGTTGCTTAGTGCCTCACTGTTGCTGAGGCTGGCTTTGAACTCCCAATCCTCCTGCCTCAGCCTCCCACCCATGAGATTACAGGTGTATGCCACCACGCCCAGTATAAACAAACTTCTGAATGGATAATAAATCCATCTGAGGCCAAGAAAATGGGAGGAGATGGTGAGTAACAGATTTGGTTGCAGATAAAACGAGGGGCCTTCATGTCACTAGGCTACAAGTATAGGCACGACACTCAGGAATGATTCTAGTTCTTTGTCTGGTGTGTGTACCCATTTCTTCCTTAAAACCCCCTTCTTGGGGCTGGGGTGTAGTTCGGTGGCAGAGCACTTGCCTAGCGTGTGTGAGGCACTGTGTTCAATCCTTAGCACCACATAAAAATAAAGAAATAAAATAAAGGCATTTTGTCCATTACAACTACAAAAAAAAATTTTTTTTTAAAGTCCTTGTCCTCTTTATCCATGCAAACAGAAGTAATCCCCCCTTTCTCTCAGTTTACTTTGCTATCTACTCTTAGATGACTTTTGTTTCCCTTCTTCATTTTTAGTTGTTGGCAAGCATATTGTCTTAAATTTTATGCTTCATTAATGCAAGATGTTATTTTGAGTGCATATAGAAGGACTGCTATGTGTGTGCTATCTTTTGATTTATATCATACCCTGTGTATGCTCATGGTGTCCAGCAGTCTTGAAATAACTGGCACTAATATTTGATGATGACATGAATAAATCATTATTTCCATGCCCTCACCCTCTATTTTTTCCTTTCTCTTCTTTCATTTGCTGCTGCATCTTTGTGCATGTGTGCACATGGTGCTGGAGATGGATCCCAGGGTCTCATGGGTGCTAGGCAAGTGCTCACTCCTTTCACTTGTTTTAATTCTCTTTAAGGTTTTTTCTTCTTTTTTACCCATCTGTTTTCTTCAGAGTTCTATGCCCTTATGTTCTGGATATCTCAATATTTTTTTCTTTTATAAAACAAAATGAGATAATTTTTCTACAGGTTTTGATGGTTGAATGTAAAGTATCTAGAACTGTGCCAGGGACCAAGTTGGCACACAATGTATATTCTTTTTTAAGCATCCCAAATTTAAGAAGCCAAAAGGACAGTCAATTTGAATTCTTGCAAGTTTTTTCCTATAAAAGAATTTTATCCTAATGGTAAATGCAATTCATGCTCACTGCAGAGAACTTGAAAATACAAAAATAAAGAAGAAAAATAATCCATAATTCTACCACCCAAAGATTAGTAACCTGACATTTTGGTGAATTTCATTCTTTTTCTTCTAAACATATTTATTTTATGTATTATGCATAATCTTATGCATATTGTAGCTCATTGGATTGTGAATATGTTCCCAGGGAAGAGAACATTTTCGAGAAAATATAATTTTATGAAAGTACACACTGAAGCGTTTGTGATAGTTAGAGGCGTCAGTGTTGTGGTTTAGCAAATCACAGTATATTGATTACAGTGATAGGCAATAATTTTTCCTTTAATTTAAAATAAGATGGCACAAATTTAAATGCCTTAACTGGCCAAGAAGAGAAAACAG
Source organism: Marmota flaviventris (assembly GCF_047511675.1). Classification (NCBI taxonomy): domain Eukaryota; kingdom Metazoa; phylum Chordata; class Mammalia; order Rodentia; family Sciuridae; genus Marmota; species Marmota flaviventris. The sequence goes on along the minus strand of NC_092507.1, from coordinate 32,324,961 downwards.
TGAAATGGTATTCAATAACAGAAAATAATAGGATCTGTAGTGAATTGTAGAATGAATGTCCTGCTTAAAGACATTCAAATATGGTTCTAAAAATGTGATAATGCACAAACTAAATATGTCTAGATCACGAACTACTTAATTGTGAGCCCTGAATGAAACATATTTTCAAACTTCTTTTGTATGCACTATGTTGACTTGCAGGGGTAAGACAAATGAATTAAGAGAAAACTCAAATATGTAAGCAAAGCTCACTGTATTTACAAAAGCAAGATATGTTAGTTGCTTTTACTAGAACAAAAGTTCATGCAGTTAAATAAGTTACCATTTCCATTGCTCACACGATTACTCAACAAGTCCTATTAAATAAAAACCCTGTGGAATTTAGCTATTTCTATATCCTGGTTATTAAGTGCTTTTATTGATCTGTTTACAATAATTCTCTGTCCTCTAGAAAACTTTTAAAGTGGCTTCTGACATTTCTATAGTATCAGAGTTAATAAAGAAAACACCCAATTGTATTTCTGTTGTCCCAGGAGAAAGGAAAGTGAGAGGATGCTTGCAGTCACGTATTTTCTATGGCTGCTTTTGTGTTACAACAGCAGGGTTTAGTAGTTGGAACAGAGAGCACAGAGCTCTCTAAGATTAAAATAGTTACTGTTTGGCACTTCACAGAAAAACTTTGGTAACCTCTTCCCTAGATTATTGGTACCTGTTTTGAAGTCTATAATGAACTCAAACTGTTAACTGTCTCACACTTAAGTCAAAATGTGTAATAGGCAGTGAAAATGTGTAATAGGCAGTAGAAATCAAAAACTCATGATTGTAGGCATTTAACAACAGAGCCTCAAAGTACATGAAGCCCAGACTCACAACTGAAGGGAGAAATAGACAATTTAATAATAATAGTTGGAGATGTCAATTTCTCACTTTCAGTAATGAATAGAACAACTAGAGAAACATCAGCAAGGAAATAGAAAACTTGAACAAAAACTATAAACCAACTAGACCTAACAGACCTTTGTAGAGCACACTAAATAATAACAGGATACACATTATTATTAAGTGCATATAGAACATTCTTCAGGATAGACTTATGTTAGGTCATAAAATAAATATCAATAAGTGTGTGAGGATTGAAGTTATACATAATTACAGTGGAATGAAATTAGTCATCAGTAATATAAAATTTGGTAAATTCACAAATTGTGGAAATAAAATACTAAAAAAAAGTGTGTCAAAGAAGAAATCACTAGGGAAATTAGAAAATGCTCTGAGATGAGTGAAGACAAAAACAGTATATTAAACATAAGAGATGCAGACAAAACAGCAGTTAGTGGTTCCTAAAGATCTATAACAAGTAAAGAGATTTAGCCAGTAATTTTAAAAATTCCCACACGTAAAAAGCTAAAGAGCAAATCACTTCATTAAAGTTCAAATGTTTAAAGAATTAACACTGACTTTCACAAATTCTTCAAGAATATGGAGGAGGAAATAATTCCTAATTCATTCTATAAGACCAGTATTATCCTAATAACAAAACCAAATAAAGATGTCACAAGAAAACTACAGACCAGTACCCTTTATGAATATACATATAAAAACCCTCCACAAAGTTTTAGCAAACCATATCCAGCACTATATATGAAGTTTATACATCATGACCAAGTGGGATTTATTCTAGGAATTCAAGACTGATTCACCATACAAATACCAATCAGTGTAATACACTATATTAATAGGTAAAAGACAAAAATCATGTGATTATCTCAATAGGTGCAGAAAAAGCATTTGACAAAATCTAACATCCGTTATGATAAAAACATTTAAACTGGAAGTAAAAGGGAACTTCTATTTACTTGGTAAGAAGAAACTATGAAAAAAACCATCGAGAAAAACAGAGCTAAGGTTATACTTAATGGTCAGAGACTGAAAGCTTTTCCCCCTAAGAACAAAAAGGAGACAAGGATGTTGCTGTCACAACTCTAGTCAACTTTGTACTAGAGGTTCTGGTAGGGGCAATTAGAATACAGTGAAATAAAAGATACCTAGCTTAGAAAGGAAAGAGAGAAACTACTTTAGTTTGCAGATGACATGACCTGCTTTTGATGGTTAGTTTTATGCATCAATCTGACTGAGGCAAGAGGATGCACAAATAGTTAGTAAAACAATATTTCTAGATGTGTCTGTGAAAAACTAGCATTTGAATTAATAGACTAAATAAAGGTCACCCTCACCAATGTGTGTGGAGATCATCCAGTCTACTGAGGGCCCAAATAGAACTTTAAAAAGTATCTTCTTTTCTGTACTCCATCTGCTGCCCAAGAACCTCCTAGTTCTTGGACTCTGAAACTTATACCAGCAGGCATTCTCTTTCCTCCCCTCCTTTTAGTTCTTAGGCCTTCAGACTTAGATTGAGGTACAACATGAGTTTTTGGTTCTCTAGCTAGCAGACAGCAGATTGTGGTACTTCTTAGACTCTGTATCACTTGAGCCAATTCTCACAGTAAATACATATTTGTTCTATAAGCACCTGTACATGCTTGTCTATAAAAAAACCCCTAAAGAACCTACGAAAGTATTATTACAGATAATAAATGAACACATATAAGGTTGTAGCATATAAGATCAATAAACAAAAATCAGTTGTATTTCTATATATTGGCAATGAACAATCTGAAAATGAAATTAGGAAAGTCATTCCAGTCATAATAGTATTATAAGTTCCTAGGAATAAATTTAACCAAAATAGTACAAGATTATACACTGAAAACTACAAAACATTATTGAAAAAATTACAAAGACCTAAACAAACAAAAAAAATGTTCTGTATTTATTAAATGGAAGAACTGTGATCCTTATCAAAATCCCAACTGCCTGGGGCTGGTGTTGTAGCTCAGTGGTTGAGCACTTGCTTCACGTGTGAGGCACTGGGTTCGATCTTTAGCACCATATAAAAATAAATAAATAATAAAATAAAGATATTGTGTTCATTTACAACTAAAAAAAAAAAACTATTAAAAAAAATTCCAACTGCCATTGTTGCAGAAAATGGACTTGCTGGCTCTAAAATTCCTCTGGAATGCAAAGGACCAACAATAACCGAAACTTAATAAAGAACAAAGAAAAGTGTGTATTTTAAAAGAATCACTTTTCAGTTTCAAAATTTGCTATGAAGCTATAGTGATGAAGACATATAGGTCAATGGTACAGAACTGAGAATTCAGAAAAAAAGCCCAAACGTCTATGTTCAGTTGAATTTCAACAGGTGCCAAGACCATTCAGTGGGGAAAAGTATGGTTCTTCAACAAATGGCACCAAGACAAGTGAATGTCCATGTACAAAAGAATGAATTTGAACCCCTATCTTAGGCCAGAAACAAAAAGACCTAAATGTAAGAGCTAAAAATATAAAACTTAAAAGGAAACAGTTGTAAATCTGTGTGATACTGGATTAGGCAATAGTTTCTTATATATGAAATCAAAACCACAAGGAACCAAAGAAAAATAGTTGAACATCATTAAAATTAAAAACTTGGGTGCATCAGAGAACACCATCAAGAAAGTGAAAAGGTGACCCATAAAATGGGAGAAAATATTTGCAAATCATGTATTTGGTAAGGATCTAATATCTAGAGTATTTAAAGAACTCTTAAAACTCAATAATAAAATACAATAGGCTTGATTTTACAAAAGGGCAAAGGGGTTTTATTTTTGGTGGTTTTTTGTTTTGTTTTTTGTTTGGTACCAGGGATTGACTCCTGGGCACTTTACTATAGAGCTACATCCCCAGCCCTTTTTATTTTTTATTTTGTCCAGGGTCTCAGTAAGTCACTGAGGGTCATGCTAAGTTGCTGAGGTTGGCCCTGAACTTGTGATCATATTGCCTCAGCCTTCCGGTAGCTGGGATTATAGGTGTGCACCACTATACTTGGCTTGGGCAAAGGATTTGAATAAACATTCTACCAAAGACAAATATAAAAATGGCCAGTTAACATATGAAAAGATTCTCAACATCATTAGTCATTAGGGAAATGCAAATCAAACCCACTGGATACTACTTCACAACCAGTAGGATGGTACAATAAAAAAGACAAAGGGGGCTGGGGTTGTGGCTCAGCGATAGAGCTCTCACCTTGCATGTGCAAGGCCCTGGGTTGGATCCTCAGCACCATATAAAAATAAATAAATAAAATAAAGGTATTGTGTCCAATTACAACTAAAAAAATTTTTTTTAAATAAAAAAAAAAGACAAAGGGGCTAGAGATATAGCTCTGTGGAAGAGCACTTGCCTGGCATGTGTAAGGCCCTTGGTTTGATCCCAGCACCCTACCCCAAAAGTGTTGGTATGGCCCTGAGGTTGTGTCTCAGTGGTCGAGCACTTGCCTAGCATGTTCGAGGGCCTGGGTTTGATCCTTGGTACCATATAAAAATAAATAAAATAAAGGTATTGTGTCCAACTACAACTAAAAAGTAAATATTAAAAAGAAAGTGTTGGTATGGGGGCAGAGAAATTGGTACTCTCATACATTGTGGCAGAAATATAAAATGGAGCAACAACTACCTAAAACAGTTTGGCAGTTCTTCAAAAAGTTAAACAGTTACCATAAAACTCAGCTATTCCATTCATAGCCGTATTCCCAAGAGATTGAAAACATGTTCATACAAAAACATGCACACAAATGTTCATAACAGCATTATCTATAATAGCAAAAAAGTGGAAACAACCTAAGTAACTACAAAATGAGGAATGAATAAACAAAATGTATACCCACACAGTGGAATATTTTCCCATCATAAAAAGGAATAAAATACTTGCACATGCTACAACATGGCTGAACCTTGAACACAATGTTCTAAGAAGCCAGACACTAAAGGACATTTAATGTCTGTTTCCACTAATATGCAATATTCAGAATAGGCTAATACAGAGAAACAGTAGATTAGTGGTTGCTGGGCACAGGTATGAGGAAGGACGAATGGGAATGACTATTAACAAGTACAAAGTGGGTTTTTTTGACAATTAAAATGTCCTGGAATTACATAGGGTGATAATTACACAACTTTGAATACAGTAAACACACTATATACTTCAAAATATGAATTTTATGGTGTATGAACTATATTACAATTTAAAAAGTGAAATAAAAAACACTTGGAAAAAAGGATCAAAATTGGATAATAGACTGGGAGTTATTCAAAGAGGCAATTCATGGGGATGGATACTCGATAGGGATGCTGTCTAGTTTCTGCAGTATTCTATGCTGTTCTGTTTCTATGCTGTCCAACTGAGTGTTTAAAAATAATAAGAATAAAAAGTGAGAAAAGTTGTAAGCCAAACTGTCACAGTGCTTCTTTCTAGAGGGCTAAAAAATACTGATTTGGAATATAGGGTTATATATTGATAGCTCCCTACCTTTAAAATGGTAATAACAGATTTTATTTTGCTTTCAAAGAGTCAAATAATTGCATGCAAGACCATGTGTGGCACCACTGGGATTGTGGGGGGTGGGCATTCACAGTGACGTCTATGTGATCAGCCTCCTGGCACACAGAAGACAATGCCAGTGGTTCTCATCCAAGCCATGGTGACATCAGAGGTAGGAAAACATTTTTGTAAAGTTGTCTCTTAAGGCCTCATCAAATATAAATTCCTTTCATTTCCCCAAGATAAAGACCCTCAAATCCATCAACTTTGGTGTTCAGACAAAATGACCTTAAAACAATGTAGAGTTAAAGTTGTCTTTGTTGTTATTAACTAGGCAGAATAGCCACAGCATCTCTGTGTGACTTTGGGGTGTGAAAATGTGACTGCTGAAAAGACCTTCTCCAATTTGCCCTCTCCAACCCCAACAGTTTATATTTTTTTTAAGTTGTAGATGGACCCAATATATTTATTTATTTATTATATGGTGCTGAGGATCAAAAACAATGCCTCACACATGCAAGGCAAGTGCTCTACCACTGAGCCACAGTCCCAGCCTACCCTACAGTTTTTACACCATCAAATAACAATAAGAAAAGGATTTGTGTCTCAGAAACAGCTTTGGGCTTTCTGTCTAGTTTGTGTTGGGCTTACTTTTCTGGTGTTTAGGGCTAGACCAGTAGAAAGGCCAAAGATAAAGATAATAAAGCCCATGTTTTTGTTGTCAGTGGTGTGGTGCATCAAAAAGCTGACTGGAATAGCATCCATGAGAAGGTATGTCAGCTCCTGATTCCATTGCGCACTACCATGCCCTTCTATAATTCAGAGGAAGAACGGCAGCATGGCTTGCAGCAGCTACAGCAGCGACAGGTAGGTCCTATAGGACTTTTTCAGGGTTAGCTCACGGGTGTAGTGAAACTACTACCTGCAAGGGCCAAACTGTGTTGGGATCACTAAATTGTAACCTTGGTAAGAAGAGAGAATTTGTTTTACATGTGTAAGTCCTTAATCCCATTCAGTCAGTTGTTTTTCACATCTCTACTGAACGTTTGCTAGATTAGTTTGCTAGGGTGATTATAACAAGATGCCACAGACTAGGTGGCCCTTATTTTCTCAGAATTCTGGAGGCTGGAAGTCCAAGACTAATGTGTTGACTGGTTTGGTTTCTTCTGAGATCTCTCTTCCTGGCTTGTAGTTGGCCCCCGTCTTGCTATGTCCTTTTATGGACCTCTGTGAGCATGTATCCCTGTGTTTTTTTTTGTGTGTGTGTCCAATTTCCTCTTTTTATGAAGATACTGGTCAGATTGCGTTAAAGTGGATTCAATTTTAACTTAACTTTTCAAAGGCCATATCTCCAAATACCATCATACTCTAAGGTACTGGAGGTTAGGGCTTCAGCTCACTAACTTCTGGGGGAACAGATCAGCTCTAGCATTCACATACCAAGTACTGTGATAGTCTTAGCACAGTCAGCTGCTGCATAGAATAAATAAAGAAGAAGGGCAAAACTAGCTACTGTTATGACATTAATAACATCTCAATTGTTATTTTAAAAATTAGCCCTTTATAAGCCATAATTGTCTAAAAACCAGGTTCATTGATTTTAATGTTACAATGCCTTGATAGTAACCTGAAGATAATGTTGAGTTAAAGTTGTTTCTGATATTAGCTAAACAGGATAATTCCAGAAAGAAAAATGAGATTTTTTTTGAGAGAAATTCTCTCAAAATTAATTCAAACAGAAAGGCAGAAAGTTTGAGATCATCCTGAGATGTCTGTAGTTTTGGTAAGCTAAAGTTTTAATAGAACTATAAGAAAAATATACATTTGTTCATCTAGTAGCTTTATATTGAATCCTCATATTTGCCAAGCAGTGAACTAAGATGAAAAGACACTTGTTCCTGGGCCATGAGAAGCTCAGAGTTGTCTTTTTTCACTACCTGTTTTGGATATCATGTCCATCTTAGTTCAGGCAGTCTCAATATGTACCTTCAACCAGTTCAAAGGATGTTGGCCTTATCTCCAGGGATATCTACATCCACTTTTGCCTTTTACCATTTGACTGGCTGAGACAGTCTATTTCTATCTTCCACAGAAGCATTTGATTGAATTCTGCTACACTGTTGCCCAGAAGTATCTTTTTGAAAAAAAATATGCAGAAGCTGTTCCAGCAGCTTTGCATTCCCTTCGCTTCCGCCGGAGTGTGTACGGCCTGAGTTCAGTAGAGCTCGTGCCTGCTTACCTGCTATTGTCTGAGGCCAGCCTTGGTAAGTAGCACTGATCTAGGACCCCTGGAGCCCAAAAGGCTATGTTGGGTCTTGTCAATGACCACAGACTTCAGACTCGACAAAGCCTGATGTCTTACCCAAGACACCTTTTGTGGAATTCTTGAGCAGGGCTGCTGTGAAGTTTGACTTGAGCTGGGGAAAGAGATGCCACACTTAAGCCTACAGTTGACAGAAATCCCCTGAAGATGGCCTATGCAAAAGGAAGAAATTTAGCCAGGCATGATAGTTATATGTTTAATTAATTAAATGGTTATACCTTTAATTCCAGCTATTTGAGAGGCTGAGGCAGAAGGATCAAAAATTCAAGGCCAGCCTCAACAACTTAGTGAGATCCTGTCTCAAAATAAAATTAAATTTAAAAAATTGACTGGGAATATAGCTCAGAGGTAGCTCCTGGGCTTAATTCCCAATATCACAAAAAAGGCTGGGGGAGATTTTGGGGGATGTTGGAGTATCCTGAAGGAATTGAAGTTTTGTGAGGTCTCGCAAGTGACCTGCACTGACGAGATGAGCTGGCTTCAAAAGAGCTGGCTGCAATATTAAGCTAAGAAACTGGCAAAAAAGCACAGAACACAGAAGTAATTCCCATGTCGAGGGTAGGACAGCTATGAGACCTTAAGGGTCAGCTTCCATGCTAGAAGGCCCTGGAAAGAGAGCGTGTATCCAGAATCTTTTTTTTTTACAGGGAGGACACACAAAAGAGTTTCTATAGAATGTTCTTCACCAAATAAGGTAGGGGATAAGGTTTCAAAGGGGGACTGTCCAATCCCATTGGATAATGCCCAAGTCCAGAGCTGAAGCAAACTTCTTTGCCCAGCGAAGGTGAAAGCCATTTGCTTCGCACAGCATGTGGCGTGCGTGGGATGCCAGACAGAAACCCCTTTTACTCAAGGATGAGAGGAGATGCTTAGCTCAAGGGCAGGGCGGCCTCCCACTGTGAGTCACTAGAATTGGAAAACTATAAAAAAGCAGGCTGGTGCTCTCAGTTTCTCTCTCGGTCCTTGTTTCTCGTCTCTGTTTCTCTACTTTGTTTTTTCTCTCTGCAGACCAGATTTTAATACCCTAAGTTTATTGCAGAAGATAGCTACCCTAAAATGTCAGATGTAGTTCTTAAATTTACATGTCTTCAAAGTTAAAGGAAGGTAATAGAAACTAATTAGCGTCTGATTTCCAATTACAAGTTCCTAGAAGTTACAATTTTGTTGATCCAGTTTGAGTTTGGTATCTAACCTTGTTCTTTAGAATCAGGTTTCCATAGTTCAGAGATAGAGGAAACCACTGCTATAAATAGGAAGAGGTGATTCTGAGAGTGGGGAGCACAGGCTTAGCAGATACCCACATAGTGGCTTCTACAAGAGAATTAGCACTTGGAGAGGAATTAACATTCTTGAGCATCTACAGTGTTTTAGGCACTGAACTACCACTTTGTGCAGCTAACCCTCATTTTATAAAAAAATTAAGTAAAACTGTTGGAAGTACAGTAGAAAGAACCCCACCCCACCCCATCCCCACTTTGCCGTATAAGAATAAATTGCTGACGTGATGCCCTGTCTCTGGAGTGCTTCAGCATATATTTCCTATAAAGACATTTTCTTACAGGACCACAATATAACTTCACCTACTGTCATCTACAAAGAAGCCTCTACTTGGTTTTTTTCCAATTTTCCCAATAACATTTTCATAGCAAAAGACATTAGAGAATTAGAAAAAAGTTAAAATTAATTTGGTTATCATGTGTCTAAAGTCTTCATTCTGGAATAGTTTCTCAATCTTTCTTTGACCTTGACACTTTTAAAGATTATGGGCCAATTATTTTATAAAGCATCTTTTCATTTGGGTTTTTCTGTTTCCTCATGACTAGACTCAGGTTATGGATTTTGGCAGAAATATCACAGAGATGACAATATGTTCTTTCCCTCCTATAAGTTGGCATGCGTTTTCAATTTTTCCATTACTAATGATGTTCATTTCATTTTATTTGATTTTTATCATGATCAATAGCAATTGGAAAATATTAGATGGAAAACTCCAGGAATTAATAATTTAAGAGATTTAAATAAATTTTATTATAGTTTATTATTATAATTATTCTGTTTTATCATTAGTTCTTGTTGTTCATTTCTTTCTGTGCCTAATTTATAAATTAAACTTTACCATAGATATGTATGTATATATGGAGAAAAACAATATATAGGACTGGGATTGTGGCTCAGTGGTGGAGCACTTGCCTTGCACGTATGAGGCACTGGGTTTGATCCTCAACACCACATAAAAATAAAACCATCTACAATAAAAAAATTTAAAAACATAATCTGTGTGTACATATATGTGTGCGTATAAGTATATATGTGTATATGTATATGTACATATATATGTGTGTGTATGTATGTGTATGTGTGTGTGTATGTGTATATATATATATATATATATATATATATATATATATATATATGAATGATTTGGTACTGCAGGTCTTGGAATATGTCCCCCATAGATAAGTGGGGGGTTACTGTAATAAAATGGCTATTATTTTTAAGTCATTAAATTTTGGGCAGCAATAGCTAACTAGAACACTGGGTCTGCAAAGTTTTAGATCACTTGTACCAGGTTATTCTACAATCATTACATTTCTCCTAAACCTTTTTAGTCACCAGCCTATGGACAAAAATTCAGACAATTTAATTTAAAACTCTCAATTGGCTTTATTTTCAATTCTAGAATTAGGTAACACTTCATCCCATAAAGTAGAACAGGTATTCCTGATGTTCATTTTAATTACTTTATTAAGGTGATGTCTGCCAGGCTTCTTCTCTGTCATGTTATTCTTTCTCCCCTATACAATAAATGAGTTTGCAATTTTAGTTTTAATTGTATGGAGCTGTATGTTAAAGCCATATTCCTTATTAAACTTTCAAAGCAGTCATTCTTTTATTTATATCAGTATATACTCCTGGTTTCCTATTTTATTCAGTGGGTTATAATACATTGCTGTTATTAATTTGGTCCTCAAACTGTTCCCAGTTTGACCAGTGGCAGCTCCCACTCAAGCTGTCTTCTGAGTCTCCTTGGCATATCCCCATGTTTGTTTGATCATTTTCTGGAACATATCTCCAAGCATCCCTGATTTCCCTTCATGGAAACTGAAATGTGAAAACCAAGAACTGTGCACTGTACTGCCTGATACAGGGGTCTTGCTGCTCCCAGGCCATTTCAGTGGACAGAGTTAAAGAACATGTGTAAACATAGATGACCATGAGCCTATGCCAGTATGTCCAAATACTGTACCATGCCACACACAGGCTTCAACCTAATTTTCTCCCATTCTGCATTTGTAGTGCCTTTCTGGCATTGAGAAAGCTGGCTTCCATTTTCACTAATCTATTTATATATTTAATCAGTCCCCTCCCTGTATTAACCAGTCCTCCATATCCAGCCCTATCCCTTCCCCCTTGCAGATGTCCTGCTCTACCTCCATGAGCTCTGAATCTTTGTTCTGTGTTGGTTCTTCTGCATGGATACCCTCCTCACTCTTTGGGCTCTCACCCGCTGTTTACCTACAGGAATGCCTCCTCACCCCAGTCATGTCTTTCCTTCCTAGGGAAAAGAGCTTTGGACAAAGTAATACAACCCAGGTTCTGTGAATGTGTGACACTGACTAGCTGTGGGATTTTGGGAAAGTCAACCTGGCCCAAGTCCATCACTTCTCATCTGGACTACTACTCACTGATCTCCCCACATCTTCTCTGGCCTCCTTCCAATCTGATCTCCACACAAAAATGTGATCAGATCACTCCCCTAAATTAAGATCAAGTTCCTAAAGCAACTTATAAAGCCCTGCTTGTTCTAGCCCTTAGAGAATTCTCTCACCTCCATTCTCTTACCTTATCTCTCCCTCTCTTCCTATATTGCCTTCTCTCAATTCCTCAGAGGTGTGGAGTTGTTTCCTTGTTCTGGAAGTCTCTTCTCTAACCATTCCCTGCACTTGTCCTCCTTTCTGCTTCACCCAATTAACTCCTACTCAAACTTCAGGTCTCAGCTGAAAGTTACTAACCCCTTGTCTAGAAGCCTTCCCCAGGGCCCTAGACCTAGTTGGTTGGGTCTATTTAATACACTCACTTAGAAATCTCCTCCTGTTTGCTGAGCACTTACTCCACTGATAGGTGTATATCATTGTGAGATTATTTAATCAATGTCTCTCTCTCTCCTGGACTTGACTGTAAGCTCAGGGAGAACTGGTTCTGTGCCTGTTCTAACTCATCACGTCTTCACACTTAGCAGAGTACTTAGGACAGTGAAGGTATTAAAAAACTGCTCTCATGGTACTTGGCACCTAGGCAGCACTGTGTAAGCATTTGTTGAATCTGAGTCCTTGTCACAGGATTGCTTTGGGGTTAAGTGAGTTCATAGGTAATGAATGTGACAGTGCTCTGAAAACTGGAGAGTGCTGTTGAAATGGAAATTTCACAACTGCACCAGGTCACTGATTTAAAACCTTGCCAACTGTAGTAAGCAGCTTTCTGTTGCTGTGACAAATACTTGAGAAGTCCGTGTAAAGGGGGGAAATGTTTATTTTGATTCACAGTTTCAGAGCTTTCAGTTCATGGTCACTTTGTCTGGTTGCTGTCAGGTCTGCAGTGAGGGAGTACATAACAGCAGAAGCACGTGGCAGAGGAAAGCTGCTCACCTCCTGGCAGCCAGAGAGAAAGGAGGGGCTGGGGACAAGATATGCCTCCAGTGACCTAGTTCCTGCAATGAGGCCCCACCTCCTATAGTTTGTACCCCCTCACAATCGCCATCAGTTGAGGATCAAGCCTTCAATCGAGGAGCATTTGGAAGACATTCCAAATCCAAACTTTAATGCCAATGCTTTTGAGACAGTAAATAAGTCACAACATTTGGGCACATGGTTCTTTCCCAACCTAGAGTTTCCTCCAGACTGAATTGGAAAACTAGCAGATATTCAGCCATTTCTTCTTTTTTTCCTCTCCTTCTTTCCTTTCTTCCTTTCTTTTTCTTTTCTATTTCTTCTTCCTCCTCCTCCTCCCCTCCTTCCCCTTTCTCCTCATCCTTCTTTTTATTTTAATCAACTAGAAAAGGCATTTTCAGTAACACTTGAAGGGGAGGCCACCCTACCCGTCTCCTACCACTGTTGGCAGTGCTTTGGGAGCAGGAGAAGCTGGGTTCAGATCTCTGCTCTTTCTTTACTGGTTTGGTGATTCTAGGCAGAGAGCTCTTCCTGACCTCAGGGCTGGCTTTTATTCACACTTCAGATATGTGCTTAGAGGAAAAGAATAGTCACAGAGGAATTTAGGCCCAAGAGGAAGGACAGAGCGGAAGGTCGGTATATGAGGGGTTCATATCTTCACCTCCTACCCCTTTATTGGTGCCATCTCTGCTGCAGCATTCGTCACATAAAACACTCCACACCTGGAGCACGCATCCTGCTCCACAGAATGCTGTAACAGTAATTTCTATTCAGTTCGAACAGCCTTTCTAGGAGGCAAGCAGGCAGACAGGCAGTTATTATATATCTTTGTAGCTAAACAAAAAGCTTTAAGTGAGAAGGGTATCTGAATATCAGAAATAATGGTAACTTTCTTTTCTCTCACTTTCTGCATTACTTAGTGAGGGTGCGTTGACCATTCCACCCCTCCGTGCCCCTCTTATATCTGCTCCATGTCCATTCACTGGTGTGGCTCAGGCTTTTTTTTTTTTGTCTGAACTATTTCAGAAATCTTCTATTGAATCTTCTACCTTTCATCCTCCCTTCTGGTCCCTCCTCTACTTTGGTTTCAGATCGTTCTAAATCTAAATCCAATTCTTTCTTTCTTTCTTTCTGAAATCTTCTCATTTTGTCCCCATGCATCAAGTTTCTTGGCATGACTTCCTAAGCCCACAATACTCTGCCCATGTGCAGCTGCTTCTTGACCTCATTCCTGCCACCCCATCTTTTGCACCCTGTACTCTAGGCTCATAGACCTGCAGTTCTCCAAACATAACCCACTATTTCCAATCTCCATGACTCGGCATATGCTGTTACCCTGCCTGGGATGCCCTCTCTCACTCTCTTATCTAGGTGGGAAACTTCATCCTACAACCCTGCTCAGCTCAGTGGACCCTGCCTCTCCCTACTCCATTGTCTCTCTCCATCTCATTCATAGAATTAAACATTTCTTATTCTGTGCCACTTTCAAACCTTATGTTCCACCATCACATGTGTACTCTATTACAAATATGTGTTTTCATTTTGCACATGCCTTTCCCCAGCCCATCTTTAAATTTTTCAAGGGTAATAGCTTTGATTCATCTTTGAATTCTTGAGAACTTTTTTGGAGGTTCTAGCAGGGGTGCGCAGCTACTCATATACCCTTGACTGAAGAACGGTCCTCCTCTATTGGCAAAGATCGTCCTGAATTCTTATTACTCAAGTAAGGTGTGACACATAAAGGGTATTCAATTTGCATAAGTATCGTTTTTGAAATTCAGATATAATTTGCATACTATAAAATTTACCCTTTTTAAAAAATATTTACTTTTTAGTTATAGGTATACACAATATCTTTATTTTTATTTTTACGTGGTGCTGAGGATCAAACCCAGTGCCTCACACATGGTAGGCAAGCGCTCTACCTCTGGGCCACAACCCCAGCCAAAAATTCACCCTTTTAAGGTACAATTCAGTGGTTTTAGTATATTTATAAGGTTGTATGACTATCACCACTATTTAATTCCAGAACAATTCAAAGAAACCCTGTAACTGCTAGCAATTATTCCCTGTTAGCCATTCCAGCCCACCCACTTGGGTCCCTAGTCCCTACAAATTCACTTTCTATCTAAATGGATTTGCCTATTGTAGACATTTCATATAAATGATATATAATATGTGGCTTTTGGTGTCTAACTTCTTTCTCTTAGTATAATGTTTTCAAGGTTCATCTACATTGTAGAATATATCAATACCTTTTTCTGGCTAAATAATATTCCACTGGTAGACATGATTATATCACGTTGCTCATCTACTCATAAAATGATGGATGTTTAAGTTGTTTCTGTGGGGGTTTTGGCTGTTCTAAATAGGCTGCTGAGAATATTCATGTGTAGGTTTTTGTGTGTCAATAAATATTTGAACCAATGAACAAATGAGTGTATGGTGAATCTTACTTCTTCATATGTTCTTTTCTTCTTTTTTAAAAAGAATTGTTATTATTTCTTTTAGTTGTAGATGGACACAATATCTTTATTTATTTATTTTTACCGGGTGATGAGGATCAAACCCAGTACCTTAAACATGTGATGCAAGTGCTCTACCACTGAGCCACAACCCCAGCCCCTTGTGTGTTCTTTTCATCATGTGTTCTTTGTAACCTTCTTTACTGCTTTCCGGCAGGTATGGGCCGGATTGTTCAGGCTGAAGAATACCTATCCCAAGCCCAGTGGACAGTCCTCAAGTCAACTGACTGTCAAAATGCAACACAGTCATTACTGCATCGGAACCTGGGACTTCTCTACATAGCCAAGAAGAACTATGAAGAAGCCCGATATCATCTGGCCAATGATGTAAACAAATTAAATTATAACACCTGGATGTTTCCAAGAAAAGCTCTGTTCAGTTTTTTGTTGTTGTTGTTGTTTGTTTGTTTTTATACTAAGCATTTCTCGAAACTTTTTGTTTGAGAATGCCCTTTGGTGGCTGTTAGCACATCTAATGGCCTGAATTTAAACCTTTCTACTTCCTGGCCATGCCACCGTTGCCAGGTTAGATCTTCCCTGAGGCTCAATTGCTCTGAGAATAATAAGTGGGGATAGACTGATTCCTGATTAAGAGAAAGGCTTTGCTCCTAGTCCCAACTCTGTTGTTTCACTACCCTCATAGTCTGGGACAAATTACTTTACCTTTTTTATTGCTTACAAGACAAAAAAAAAGTCTCTTCCACATTGGGTCATTGCAAAGATTAATAATAGAACAATATGTGTGCAGTACTTTGGCTATTTTTAAAAATAACACTGTCTACTTCAGAGTGTGGTTATTAAATTTAAATGAGCTAGATCTATAAGAAAGCACTTATAAACTATAAAACTCTATGAATGTTAGATAGGATAATGAGGATGATAACCAAGCTGTTCTTCCAAAATTATGAGATTCCCATTAGGATTTTAGTATTGGAAAATATTACAAGAGAGGAGTTCCTGAGCCTGAAATCTGGGTTAGGTTGGGGCAAATTGCACTTTCCATGTAGGTTAGTTCTTTCTTTAGCCTTCTCCAGCAGGCATATGCTCCCTCTGGTTGCATGCCACTGCACAGTACCCATAAATTCATTCTGATGCTGGTTATTTCCAATACTCTAAATTTGTCCTTTGCCCTGGGAGGATGACCTCCATGAAATATACAACCCAGACCCCATTGCTGTCTGGTTTGGGTTGAGTTTGGAGAATGGGAAGCAGAGCAGGGGAGTGGAGGGTGTGAGAGAGATTGGGGTATTTATATTCTCTGCTGCCTTCCTGCCCCACTTTGCTCTGGCAGGGCAGTCAGTGCTCCCCTGTGGCCACAGTGTCTTATCAAGGGACCTTCTTCCATAGTGCTAGCACTGGCTGGGGTTACCCCTGTTTTCTACCTCTGGTTTTTGAACTGTAGGGATGATAATGGTTTCTTGCTGTTGGTTGTCCTTGATGCTTCACTAGCCCTTGTTGGTTCCTTAACCCTTTCACATCTCAAATATTTTTTCTACTAGACTATCTTCAGGCAATCCTTTTGAGGGTGACATCATTTCATCCTGGCCCCCCGACCCATGTAATCATCCTTTGAGCTTTTTCTCTATCCTCCACATCCTCCAATGAATTAAGCAGAGGCACATTCTGTCTTGAGCTGGGCCACCCAGTTATGAATTATGTCAAACACACATTCTTTAGCCTAGCTTTTTTTCCTTTTAACCTATTTTATTGATATATACCAGAAAATTCACCCATTTTAAGTGTGCAGTTCAATGATTTTTAGAACATATTCAGAACTGTGCAGCTATTGGCACAATCGAGTTTTGGAATATTTCCATCACCCTCAAGAAATCCCTTATATCCATTTGCAGTCATTTCTCATTCCCACTCCAGGCCCAGGCAACCACTTTTTGATTCCTTAGATTTGTCTTTTCTAGACATTTTATATAAACAGAATCACATATAGAACTCAGATCTGACTTCTTTCACCTTGCATAATCAGTTTGGATTCATCCTTTTTTTTTTTTTTTTTTTTCTGAGTAGTAGTCCCTCATCTTGGGTAGTCCACAGTTTGTTTATCCATTCATCATTTGATGGGACATTTCAGATGTTTCTCTTTGGGGCTATAATGAATAATGTTGCCAAAACATTTGTGTACAAATCTTCATGTGGACATATATTCTCAATTCTCTTGGGTAGGTACCTAGAAGAGGAATTGCTTAAACCTCTCGAGGAGCTGCCAAACATTCCCACCAGCAATATGTGAAGGTTTCGTTTTTCTCCTCATCCTCACCAGCACTTGTGGTTTTCTGGGTTTTTGATTACAGCTATCCTACTGGTGTGAAGTGGTATCTCATATGGTTTTATTTTGCATTTCTCTAATGACTGTCAATCTTAAGCATCTTTTATGTGTGTTTATTAGCTATCTACATATCTTTCTGGAGAAATTTCTAGATTCTAAGCCCATTTTAACATTGGATTATTATAAAAATTATTTCTGTGTATTCTGGATATAGGATCTTTATCTAACTTGATTTGCAGAGGAATTCCAGCATTCTCCTTTCTCCTCCTGCAATAGATTTATTTTGCCAGTTGTGCATTTGGAACAGAGGACATCAGGACCTCAGGAGGCTACTTCCACTTGGCTAATACCTTCTATGGTCTTCAAAAAGTGGACCTAGCAGACACATTGTACACTAAGGTGAGCTAGAGAATGTGGGAACTGAACCTTGACATTTAGGCCAGGTATATTACAACTGGTGTAAGACCATTTGTGAGAAACATAACATAAAGAGAGGCTCAGAGAAATAAAGGGTCTTGCCCAAGGTTACATAGCCTGATACTACCAAAATAGATTAATCCCTAGCAAATAATAAATGATAGTCCTAAGAACCAGAGCTTAAGAGGCTCTCTCTCACCCAATGGGAGCAAGCTAATGTGGGTGTATTGAGGTGTGTGACAGAGAAGAGCTTTATAAGGGACATTTATTGCTGCAAGGTCCTGTCAAAGGATCAAAGAACTTGAAAGTAGCCAGGCATGGTGGCACATGCTTGTCATCCCAGCTATTTGGGAGGCTGAGGCGGGAGGATCACAAGGTCAAGGCCAGCCTGGACTTAACAACACCTGTCCAAAATTTAAATTTTAAAAAGGGATAGGCATGTAGCTCAGTGGTGAGTGCTTGCCTAGCATGCACAAGACCCTCGGTTAAATCCCCAACACAAAAACAAAACACTCACAAAAACTGTTTCCAATATATTAAGATATCATTTAAGTTCATTCAGTACCACCTCATTTAGCTAGCAACTGTTTCTGTGTGTGATATAGGCTCTCATGTTGTGACTCTTGATTCATACTTTAGACCCAATTCTTTAAAAGAGGCATTTTGGTATAGCTAAAAAGCCAAGAGTTTTGGAGTCAGACAGACCTGGGTTTAAATCCAGGACATGCCACTTAACAGCTCTTCCCAAAAGTCCAGTGTGCTCATAGCTTCTCTGAGCCTCAGTTTATTTACATATAAAATGGAAATAATAAGAATATTACCTCAATTATTGTTGTGAGGATATAAGTGTTTAGGGTTGTTTGTGTCCTGTGAATAGTAGCCATTGTTATCAGATCCCACCAGGATTGCTCTAGATGTGCCCATTGCAGCCCATCCCTGAACACATTAATTTGGCCAGGGCTTTTTGGGTTCCTAGGGCTCCATTTGCCCCCAACTCAGGAACTCTGACCCCATGTGCTGCATTCCCACCTGGCTGATCTAACAGCTGAGGTCTGGCTTGCTTGTCTGATAGACATCTTCTTTTCTAACAGGTCTCAAAGATCTGGCATAAATATTTGAATGAACACTATCAAGTCCTCTCACAGGCTCATGTAGAACAAGCAGACTTACTGCGCAAACGATTTGTGAATGACACTGGCTTGGGTAAGTGCTGGTTCACTCTAGGAAGCAAGCCATGACCTCATCCTACCTAATCACAGGCCTTACACCTAACAGGGAGAGTAGCTGTTCCCATCATGGGGCATATCAGTGCCACCTTCCCATTTTACTGATGGGGAAAACCGAGCTTTTACTAGGGCTGGGAAGAATTCAGATTCTTCTTATGCAT
The DNA here is from genome assembly GCF_047511675.1 of Marmota flaviventris. Taxonomy (NCBI): domain Eukaryota; kingdom Metazoa; phylum Chordata; class Mammalia; order Rodentia; family Sciuridae; genus Marmota; species Marmota flaviventris. The sequence continues at coordinate 32,305,937 of NC_092507.1, read as the reverse complement.
AGCCCTCGGGGAATAAATATGGGACAGATTTGGAGGCACAAAAGACCCTGAAGGGCATCCATTTCTTCTATATTATCCCTCCAGGGAACACAAGCCATGAGATAGTCTCTACACAGTTTAACCAGGCAGGCAGCACATATCTGTAATTCCAGCTACACTGGAGGCTGAGGCAGGAGGATCTCAAGTCTGAGGCCAGCCTTAGCAACTTAACAAGATCCTGTCACAAAATGAAATAAAAGGCTGGGGGTATTAGCCCGGGGCTAGAGCACCACTGGATTCAATCCCCAGTATCAAAAAAAAAGTTGCATTGCTAATTAATTCTGATGTCTCACATTCATTTCTCCTTTACAGAACAGTGAGCTCCTCTGAAGCAGGGCTAGATTTGATTCATGTCTATCCCCAGGCTCAGCAAAGGACTGAGTGTTGAGAGCACTGTACAATATCATGCCCTCTGAGATAATAGACAAGGGATCTAGTTTCTGCTCAGAAGAGTCATTCAGTACAGTGGGTGATACAGAGCCTATGTGCAATAACAAAGAACATTCCCATGACTATAAATTATATTACAGATGAATACCAGAAGGAAGAAGGGAGGACGGTTGGGTGGTGTTGAAGGGAGACTTTTTCAGAGGAAAGACTTTGAGGGAAGGTTTAAAAAATTAATTAGTTTATTGGATTTTCTCTCATTATAAAAGTGGTTTACCGTATAGCAGAAATCTTGGAAATCATAGCTATCCAAAGATCACCAACCTTTAGGCTTATTACTTAAATACATGCCTGTTAGTCCCTGACTCATAGTAACTGTTTATTTACTAATGTGGGACCAAAAACCACTGGGGGGAAAATGGTGACAGACTCATGTGAGGAAGCAGAAAGGCTATTGCTTAAGTATCTTTGGACTTAGGGGGAGAAATTAAGCCACTACTATGGCAAGATATTCCCCTTGCTCCCTCCCTCAGCTCTAGGGTGGAAGCAGAAGTGAACCCAAGGAACCTAGCTGTAACAAATGCCCTGGGTTTAGGAGCCCACAAGATTTATTAGAGTTCAGGATCTAAAGGAGAGACAGCTTAGTGACTTTGGGGCTTGTGGAGGAGCATTTTTTAGGTTACTCTGGTAGTGACATGCCAGGCAGTGCCCGAGGGCTGCCTGAAGCTGTCCCACTTCCTGCTCTGCATGTGGCACAGTCCTTCTGCAGCTGGAGAACTTGCTGTGATTTGTGCTGTTTCCATTGGAACCCTGGGAAGAGGCCAGGCCCCTGCCCATGGGGGGCTTATGATGAGGGCAGGCTCTGCTGCCCACCACCTGCGTTTCTTTCCTCCCTTTTCAATGCAGATGAAGCCCAGGAAGCAGAAGCCATTCAGATCCTGACTTCAATCTTGAGCATTCGAGAATCAACTTCTGACAAAGCTCCTGAAAAGACTATCTTTGTTCTGAAAACCTTGGTCATGCTTCACTACCTGATGATGAATTCTTCCAAGGCAAGTTTCCCCAGAGGCAGCTTGTGTAAAATGCAGAAAGAAATGCATCAAGTAGTTGAATCCATCTGTTTTTGCCCAATTCCACTAGCTTTTTGTCCTTAGGGAGCAAGCCCTCACTCTAGAAAAGTTCACAAGCTCATGACATTTCTCTTTTGCTGAGTCCAGCCTGCTTAGTGGGACCTGGATTGTCTCCTTCCCTAGGGAAGCCTTCTAGGATTGGGGAAGTACTGGGAAGCTTGCAGGGCAGGAGGGCTCTGGAGGGTCCTTGGAGTAGGACATGGCTGCTTTAACTGCACTCAGTTACTAATTTCCCTTTTGCTACAGAGATTCAGGCAGGAATGAATTGCTGTGAAATGGTTAAAAAGGTAACTGTTTTTGAGTAATTAGTACATGCCAGTCACTGTCTTAAGCCCTTTACATAATTATCATATTTAATTCTCAAAACAACTTTATGAAGTTAGTATTTTATTATCATCATTTTAGAGATAAGGAAACTGAGGCATAGAAAGGCTCAATTCTTTGCCCAGTTTCATAATAAGAGAGCTCATGTAAAAAAAAAATTATTTGCCCAGTTTCTTACAGACGGTAAGTGGCATGTCTAATTTATTAATGGACTGAATCAGTCATTCATTCAAATATTTTTTGAGCAGCTACCATTTGCTAGACACTATTCTAGGGACTGGGGATACAGTGGTTAACAGAAAGACAAGTTTCCTCTCTCTATGGAATTTATGATTTTTAGAGGAGGGGAAGCCACAGTAAATAAGTAAATGTATAAATGTGTAATATAACTCTAGACAGTAAAAATTTCCATAGAAAAAAACAAAGTAAGCTAGGGTTAGTATAGGGGGCTGGTTGGAGCAGGTCTTTCTCTGTGGGTGACATGGGAAAATTTATGTTTTCCTTCCCTACTCCCTCCTTCCCTTCCTTCCACAAACTTTTACTAAGCACTTACTGTACATCAGGGCTTGGGGAAGCTCACAGTTATAATAGAGTGTAAAGCAAATCTCAGGGCACTGTGGAAGCCCAGAATAGGGGCACTGACCCTGTCTGGAATGGGTAGGTGGATTATGGAATATGGAAGTGTTCCCGCTGAACTTTAAATTTACATTAGCCAAAACCTCCTTTCTGCAGTACAGGGTCCAATTTTGGGGAAGTTATTATCCCATAGTGTGTTAGGATGTCAGATCTAATAGAGATCCTCAGACAAAAGGAACACATCTGGACAAAAGGAACACCTCACTTCCTCAGGTCTTTACTCAGCTGTTTTTTCCGTGACACTTTCTGAGCCTCCCTGTCTAAAACTACAAAACCCTACCACCACCTCTAATGCTTCTGACTCCTCTTTCTTTTTTATTTTATTCCGTAGCATTTATCACTAGTTAAGATACTATTATGTTTTACTTGTTTTGTTTATAGTCTTTCTTCCATACAATATTGTAAGTTCCATGAGGACAGGAATTTTTGCCTGTAGTCACAGTACCTGGAATATAGCATCCATTCAGTAAAAATATTTAGTAAATATTTTTTAGAAGGAAAGAAGAAAGAAAACAAGAGAGAAATAGAAAACTAGAGAGCATCCTAAAATGTCCTGTGGAGCCTCTTCCTGGGTTAAATTTTCAGGTCACATGGCTCCTAGGACTATGCCAGGATGATAATTTATTTGTGGTACTTGTCACTTCTGTGCCTCCCAATGCTAGTCCAGAGGACTCTGATTAAGATCCTACAAAGAACCAGGCCTAGTGGTGCACACTTGTAATCCCAGCAACTCATAAGATTGAGACTAAGGCAGGATGATCACAAGTTTGAGGCCAGCCTGAGCAACTTAGCCAAACCTTGTCTCAAACAAAAAGGACTGGAAATGCTCAGTGATAGAGCACTCCCGGGTTCACCAAAAAAAAAAAAAAGCAACAATCAAAACCCCAAACTCCCTACAAAGACTTGAGTTTACTAAGGAGTACCCATTTACTTAGTTTGTTAAGTACTTAGTACTAGTTGGTTAAGTCAGATGGATTTTTCTGGTGTCCCTACCCACTGAGCACAAATATGGCTAGCTGTCCAGGACCCAGAGTAAGCAAAGTAAGTTCACAGTTTTGTGAACAAGAGCTCAGTGGCTGGTGTCGGCAGGTGATGAGTCCTCTCCCCTGTTTCTGGAGTTGAGCACAAATGGAGCTTCCCAATGTTATGCATTTCTGGGCCAAGTTCCTTTTGTCACTTCAATTTTATTTCAGGCAGAAGAATATGCCATACAAGCCCTCAATCTGGCCAAAAAACTGGAACTCAGTGACGAAGAGCAAAGCAACATTGAAGAATTACTACACCTCATCTCAGCTGAAGAAGAGCATCCCATTACTTAGTGACCCATGAGCTCTGCATCATGGCTATTGAACGCCTAATACATTTCAGTCTTGCTCAGCGGCTCCTGGTCCTTTGGATTGCTGAAGTGTCCACATTTTTTCCATGGGACTGCACCCATAGGTGGGATTTTTTAGCATATGTGAGGGAATATAGAGCTTTAGGCATAGAAATCAGTAAAACTACTGTTTATCATGAATTTGTCCTTGGTTTATTATGATTTTGTATGACTTTGAGTAATGTGTGGTCAGGTCACTAATAAGTATTTGTACTTAAACTGTAAATAGTTTGTCATATTTCCCAAAAGTCTCTCAGTGATGTGTTTCATAAGTCTATGCCAAGTGAGGAGTAGAGAATAGAGCTATATTGGAGCAAAGTTTTCTATTCTATTGGAATTAAGTTAGCATTAGTCTGAGGCAGATTGTGACAAAATATCCATTGTAATTCCTACAGCAATCACTAAGAAAATAACTCTTAAAATAGTTAAAAATTAACAAAGATTTAAATGGTGCACTAGAAAATATCCACTTACAGCAAGAGAAGGCAGTAAAGGAGGAATAGAGGAACACAAGAGACCCGGAACATTGAGAAGACAGCAAAATGCGACGTAAACAAGAAATGAGGACTTCACAAGTCAAGAGAGCCCAGGATGCATGGGTTGAGATGCCGTTCCAAGCTGGTGTCTTTAATATCTCGTACAGTAATTTGAAGCAGAAGTGAGCCATCTTATACTCCGTGGGAGAGAGGCACTCTGAAAGGCCACCTGTGATGCAGAGGACAGAGTTCAGGCCTTGCGCTCAGTAATGCCAGAGTTTAAAACCCAGGTTTCTTACATGATAGCTTTGGGACCTTGATCCCACATAGCTTTACGCATTATTGTTGTGAAATGGTCTAGATGTGGCCACACCTGTATCGGCTTATCCCATCTTGATGACTTTGGATACTTAGCACATCCTTTTTTCCCCTCCTTTAGCTCTTTTCTGAACTTAACAAAAAGCATTTGCTTCCTGGGTAGATCCACACACAGGGTGAATATGTGCAGATCAGGAACCTTTTAGAGAGTTTTATGATCCTCACTGTAGATTAATTCATTCAGATACAAATAATAAAAATATGTCAGATGGTTTACCCTGCCCCTTTATGTAAAATCAGCTGGAACCTCCATTCCCTACCTTTGGAGATTCTCATACTTCTCTAAGATGGCTGTGCAGTCCCTGGGGCTCACTTGTCTTTCAGCCATTTCTTCATCCAGTTTGAAGCTTCAGCATAATATTCTCCAATCTGCATTGTATAGCTGTTCCTTCTCTTTAGGAATACAACCACCTCTTCTTTTTTCTCATTCCCTAACCCCAAATAGGAACCAGCTCTTTTAAAGAGACTCTTAGTGAAGACTGGGGGGCAAAGAGGAGGATCAACAATTCTACAGAAGATAATAAAAAAAAAAATTAGAACTTCCAATTCTAAAATCATCCTTTAAAGTCTATGCTGTTACACTCTAGCTCTCTCCCTTACCATATCCAATGGCCCTTCTCTGTTTTCTTTTTAACCCTTATATATTTTCTGTTTTCTCTAATCCTGAATTCCTGTTCATTAATACTTCTGCACTGAATCTATTTGTATAGTTATTATTTAAGTTAAATTCTTTAAATTTTTTGTTTCTATTAACTGATTTTCTTTTTATTTATAGGCCATTATTTTTCTTTTCTACATGTCCAATAATTTCATTTTCAGTATTTCTTCTTTTCTAACACTTGTGTTTTCAGGCCATAATTTTTCCTCAAAACAGTGCTTTCAATGATCCCACCTATTTTAAAATGCAATATTTTATTTTTATTCTTAGTGTTTTAAAATTTTTTATGACTCATGAATCATTAGAAAGATGAATAGTTAGTCAGCTTTCCATGACTGTGACAAAATACCTGAGATAATCAACTTATAAAGAGGAAAGATTTATTTTTGATCACAGCTGCAGAGCTTTCAGGCTATCATTATTTGACTTCATTGTTTTGGGGCCTGTGATAAAGTAGAACACTGTGATGGAGAGTGTGTGGTAGAGCTAAGCTGCTCACCTCATAGTGGCCTGGAAGCAAAAATGAGAGCAAAGGACATATCCCCTTCAGGGGCGTGCCCGAAATGACCTGAATTCCTTCCACTAAGCCCCACCTCCTAAAAGTGCCACCACTTCCCAATAGTGCCACAGCTGGCAGCCAAGCTGTTAGCATTTGGGTCTTTGGGGGACATTTAAGATCCAATATGATTCTTAACTTCTAAAGGAAGGTGATTTTCTTTCTTTGTTGTTGATTGCTGGCTTAGTTTTCTTGTGGTCATAGAACATGTTGCATACAATTTTGATAGAGATTAGTTGAAATTTAGATTATGACCCAGGATATGGCCATTATCTATAAATGTTCCACATGTGTTAGAAAATAATGGAATTGTTAGGAGCAAGGTCCTGTATGTGCCCATTAAGTAAAATTCATTCATATTTTCAAATTTTTGCTGATTTTTTTGGTACCAGGGATTGAACCCAGGGGCACTTAACCACTGAGCCACATTCCCAGCCCTTTTTTTATATTTTGCATTTAGAGACAGGGTCTTGGGCTGGGGATGTGGCTCAAGCGGTAGCACGCTCGCCTGGCATGCATTCGGCCCGGGTTCGATCCTCAGCACTACCTACAAAGAAAGATGTTGTGTCTGCCGAAAACTAAAAAATAAATATTAAAATTCTCTCTCTCTAAAAAAAAAAACATAGAGACAGGGTCTTGCTGAGTTGCTTAGGGCCCCGCTAAGTTGCTGAGGCTGACTTTGAACTTGCAATCCTCTTGTCTCAGCCTCCTGAGCCACTGGGATTACTACAGGCATGTGCCACTGTGCCCAACTTTTGCCAAATTTTTGTTAATTCTCAAGAGAGGTATGTAATCATGAATTTATCTGTTTCTCCTTATAGTTGTGTCAATTTTTGCTTAATATACTTTAAGGCTTTGTTATTAGCCATATACATTTAAATAGAATTATGTTTTCCTGGTGAATTAAATTTTAGTATTGTCTCTACCAAAGCTTTTGACTTAGTCTATTTTGGTCTTAATAAAGCTGCACCCATTTCCTTGGGGGCTGGATTATTTGTTGTCAGTTAGGCATCCTCACCATTGCCTTCATCATTTACTTCTGCTTAGAGGAGGAGCTTGGAAGTCAATTCCCATTGTGCCCTTTCTTTAATGATTAAGGGTAAAATTCTGCCAGTGAGGGCCGACTGCTCAAGATTTGGAAGTTGCATATGGAGCACTCATGAATCTCTCCAAGAATAATCCGTTCTTGTTTTCCTGAAAGCATATTTCCTGTGAAAGCAGCTTGCTGACCTTTGTTTTCTGATTTTTATCACTCAGCTATTTAAAAGATTGTGTAAGCTTCTGATTCCCTCCATTAAATAAATCTGTTTATTCACAATACTTAGGGAGGCTTCTGTTTTCCTGACTGACTGAAACACTTGACATTCTTCCTGCAAATCCTTTATTTTAATCTATATCTTTATGTTCTAGATGAATCTCTTACAAAAATAATGAGATTAGATATTTCATATCTGTGATTCTTAAAGAATCATTTAGTTCATTTATATTTTGTTTGCATACTAAATTATTTAGGATTAAGTCTATAATCTTATTTTGTGCTTTCCAGTTGTCCTGCATGTTATATTTCCCCCTTTCTTTTGGATTGATTACATAGCTTTCTCTCATTCTGTTTCTTCTCACCCTTTGTCAGTCTGTTGGTTATAGCCTGTGTTTTTGTACTTTTAGTGATTGTTCCAGAAATTGAAGCATTTGTTTCTAAGTTATCAAAATCTAATATTCAGGAACCTTCATCTGCAAAAGACAAAGTCTTTAGACCCTCAACTAAATTTACCCCAACCAAACTTATATGTTATTACTGCTATTTATTTCCAACATATCTTTTTAAAAAATATTTTTTAGTTATCAATGGACCTTTATTTTATTCATTCACATGTGATGCTGAGAATCAAATCCAGTGTCTCACATATACTAGCAAGTGCTCTACCACTGAGCCACAACCCTGCTCCTCCTATATATCTTAAACTCAGAAATCATAATTATCATTTTATAATGTTTTTGTATTTTTTGCTCTCATACCTTCCATCTGGGCTCACATTACTAATAAATCTTAGTACTTCCTATAATGAGGGTTTGCTGATGGCAAATTCTTAGATTTTCTTTCTTTTATTAATATGAAAATATTTATTTTGCCCCCAGATTTTGGCTCTTCAATGAAAATGTATTTCATTTTATACATGATATAGTGATGCAGGAAATAATCTCAATTCCAAAAAGCTCTGTGAAATGTGGTTTATTTGACTCCAAAGACTAGACCAGGAACTCTAGTAATGCTGAGGCTCCCTCAGAGAGTCATACAAGTGCTGCTATTCATCTCCCACCAGTTAATCCTATCTTTCCTAAGTATCTTTGGCAGAATTTGCAGGGTAGAGCTTATGAATCATCCCTGAAAGATCCTACTAATTTTTTTCTATTGCGAGCACATATGCAATGTTAGAAATCACATCATATTGTCTATGAACCTTTATTTAACAAAAATCGACCTTTATTTAACAAAAATGAGGAGAGAAGTAGGTGCTTGGCATTCTTACTAGGTAACATTTTATCATTGCACAGCTATGGGCCTGTACTGTGGAGTAGTCCTTAGAGGACCATGATTCAAATAAAATTGCTCTACTATTAGTAGGCCTCACCATGTCCGACAATAGCTACACGTGCAAATGAAGTATCTTTGTATTCACAATGACTACAAAGTTTGACATCTGTCAGGAACAGTAGGTCACATGAAATAAACATTTAGCAAATAAATGCTTCAAAAAAGATGGTGAAGCATTATTGGAATGACAGAACTGTGCAAGTTTTTCACTCAACAGAAAACGTATGTCTTTCTTTATATTCATCAAGATCAATGACAAAGTAATGGAGGTAAATATTTTATTTCATATATATGCATACACAAACACACAGCTTCAATAGCTAATAAATATATCAATAAGAAATAGCAGGGTTTTTTTTAAGTAGCAGGTTTTAAAAGCATAAGAACAAGTTTACTATTAGGAACAGACTATAAAACCAGGATTATATAATCCCTTAAACATTGTCCCTTGCTTGCAAACTTTTGTCAGGATTGTAGGTCTCCCAGAATATCTTAATTAACCTGGCCAAAAAAGAAAAGAAAAAGTTTTCAATGAAAAAATATGGTAGATAGTTTGAAAGTTTTACCACAAGAAACAAAATTAGATATCAAGATTAAGGAAGATAATAGCAAAAAATAATAACAAAAACCATTGGAGTTTTTGTTTTGGTTTCCTGGTTTAAACAAGTGGATGGTATTGTGCACTCAGGTGAGGAAGCCCTGGAAGAGAGACAGGGATGTCGGAGAGAGATGAAAACATGAATTCCGTCTGCAGTGTGATGACTTTGAGGTATTATGAAACATTAGAGGAGAGATGAAGGTGGGTGACTGGATATGCAATGTGACATTAATAAAAGAAACTGGGGTTCAAGAGAAATTTGAGAGTATCATGTAGATGGTCATTAGTAACATGGAAATGGAGATCCCCTAGGGATGAAATATAGATAAGGAAGAGAAAAGAGCCTACAGGAATGCCCAAGGAAACTTGGCACTTAATGGAGCAGAGGCAAACCCAGAGGAGGAGGATGACATAATTTTAGACTTATTTAATGACTATTCAAATTACCATAATACTTTTCACCTAGATTCCTCCAATGTTAACATATTATCATCACATTTGCTTTTTTCCTCTAAAAACACCTGTTGTTTCCTGAACCATTTGAAAGTAATTTTCAGACACAATGTCTCTTTCTCCCTCGATATTTAATGTGTATTTTCCTAAACAAGGACACTGTCTTACATATTCTCATCCACACAATCATGAAAATCAGGAAATTAACACTGACACAAAGCCATCCATCGATGCAATACAGACCATGTTCAGATTTTACTGATTCAATCATCTCAATGTCCAAAGTACAAGTAAATCCCTGAGCAGACAGTGCATCCCGTTTCCATGTCTCTTTAGTCACAAGTGCCTTTAGATGTGGGCAAATACTGCTGCTCAAATGTTCCCTCGCTTGTCTTGTGAAAATTTCAGCCAAAATATTCTAATACATGTAAATGTAAAGGCCTTTGGGAGATCTAAAGGGCTTTGAGTTACAGAATACATAGACCCAAGGTTGGTGGAAGAGTCCTTGGGAGAGATCTCGTCCCCAGTTTAGGAAATCCCTGCAGTGAAAGCAGTAACCAATGGAAGAGCTGTAGGTACCAGTATGACAGGACAGCTGGATGCTATGCTAGTGGCAGGAAGCTGGGAATGTCTCAGAGGAAGACCACAGGACACTGGGAATAGAAGGCAATCTCAAGATTCACCCACATGGTAGATATCTATAGCCAGCCTAAAGGTCTCTTCACTAGTTCCCTTTCTGCATGGTTCTGCCAGAGCCACATTCAAGATAAAGGGGAAGCAAACACCATGTGCCTCCTGCCCCACCAAATCCATTGGTCTATGATGCAGCTATAGGCAGTTCTTTGTGAGACTAATGGGGGAATCTGAATGTGGACTTGGAATTAGATGGTGCCAAGGAACATTTTTTTTTTTCTTATGTGGTAAAGGCATGAAGAAATGTTCTTTCTTTCTTCCTTTTTTTTTTTTTTTTTTTTTAAGAGATGCCTGTTGAAGTATGGGGGAAAAGATGGTATGTGCAATTTGTTGTACAATGCTTAAGGAAAATTGACAGATGAGATAAAAATAGAAAGTTTTGGTAACTTCAGAATCTGGGGTGTTTACTGTCTCTTCACTACTGTGTAGTTTGAAGATTTTCATATAAAAGAAGGAAAAAAATGAAATAGAGGTCACACTCCTAGTGTAGGAGTTCAAGGACAATAGGAGTGGTGATTTAGTATCAAATCCTAAATCCTTCTTGGCTGGAACCATCAGTCATTATCCCTGTGACTATCCTAGTCAGGTTAGGTTCCCTGACCCTCAGAAGTTGGGGAACAGTTTTAGTTCAAGGGTCCCAGACCTGGTACTGACCATAAATTTTTTTCCCAAAGTTCTTATCACTGTTTCTCTCAGAAAGCCTCTTTCATGTCAGGTGAGCACAGTCCTGCTGGCTCTGGCTGACCTGTCAGTTCTCTGGGTGGTCACACAGGTTCTTTCAATCTCAGGGGCCCTCTGATGGCAGTGCATAGTCATTTTCAACAGCTTTCAGTTTTCATTTGCCATTTGAGTCTTAATTCAAGTGTCAGTCTAGGAAAGCACGCTGAGTGGACCCCTGACAAGCTTATACCATCTGCAGTAGTATTTTCCTCCATCATCTTGACAGTCGAGAGCTGGCAATATTACAATTCAGACAGCACTCTGCGTTTGAAAGGAAAATTATGGTTTTCCGGAATGCAGCTGGTGTGCAAGTGAATAGGATGAAGTTTCTATGAAGCATTTCCCTCATTTTATGATATGAAAAATAGTAAAATGTAGATTCAGCATGTGATTCTTACTTTAAAAGAACAACCAAAAGGCATAGAATATTGGGAACAAAAGCAAACAAAGCATTCTGTTCCACAGTCATAATTTTAATAAAAAGTAAAAATAGCAAAACAATAATTTATAAACGACTTCTTCTCTGTTGGAAGAGTTAACATTGTTATTGCTGTATAAACCACTTGGAAACGAGCTATTCTGATGCCTTGTTAAGATCTATTCTTCACAGTACAATTAAGCAGGAAAACCTGCAGCGCACTTTCCTGGAGGGAATCTAGCTACCGTACCTCTCCCAGAAGAGATTGAGATGAGCCTCACCTGGGCGGGGGTGGGAGTGGGTGGGCACTGTTTCTATTGCTCCAAAAGTTCTGAAGCGAAGGAAACAGATTTTTCCACCTTTGAGAAACAGAAGGTAGACAAAACAAGACGAGAAGCAGTGTTTTCCACTGGTTTTCTTTTACTTCAAATCAGTTGTGCACATTATAACCGGACACTTGCTGCTGAGAAAATCTTCACACATCCTACCTCCCTGCAACTAAGATGTTGCAACCCTTTATATGTATCAATACGTTTTCTCTGTCTCCCAGTGGCAGTGGTATGCTGATAACAACTAGCTCTGGAGCAGGGAGGATTGACAACCTTGATATGTGGTGTTTGCCCATTTCTGTGATATAAATATTCTTACCAGGGCTGATTCGGAGCTACCATGTCACTGAATGGCAAATTTGGTAAGGGATGTGCAGTGGAACACCATTATACATATATACATACGAATAGATGTCAATAACCTCAGAACATAAATAATAGTAAAATAACTAAGTGAGGAGTTTGGGGTAGGTATTATCTATGTTTTAAACAGACTTGTAGGTTTACATAATTTAATCTTTAATGATGGCTGTTTAATAAACTAGCTCAGAACATTCTGGAAAATGTAACAATCCACTCTGATGAGCTGTTAAAAGTGGCTCTAGCACACCACTGGAGCCCTGGGGACCTCCACAATAGACACTGGCCTAGTCCTGCCTTCACAGAGACCTTTAATAGTTCTTCAGTGACTAAGGACTACCAGCTCTCCCTTTATAGGAAAAACACAATGGGTTAGATCTCCCTTTAAAGGAAATCAGTATTCCTCCCAAATAGGAGATTCTGGGAGTCCCATTTGGGATAGGCCCAGGACAGCAAAATTTTAGCTGTTTTATTGGGTAGTTCCATCTGATCTAAGGGTTGCCATCCCTGCCAAGTCCAGATGGTGCTGACGGGCTATCCGAGTTCTCTACACAGCACTCCCCTCTCAGCCTTCTGCACTCCCCTCACCCTATTTGACAGGTTTAATTCAAGTCTCTGGCACCTCCTCCTTCCATTTGATGCAATGCCAGCAAACCTAATATGGGAAAAGCCAAAAAAAAATCAGGTGCTAAATCATCCAAGGTCAGGCTGCTCATCAGCTTTTCAGCCTCCCAGTTGTCTGAGACAGCTTTTCCTCCAGGATTTTTCTGAACCACTTATATCCCCTGTATCTTGAACTACAGCCTCATGGAATCTCAAGGATGGATGAGACCTTCCAATCATTAAGCCCAAATCACAGCACGCTTGAGCAGCCGCCAGCCCTCCCCTCCCATCTCTTTCCCCAGCTGTACAGCTGCTGTCTGACAGCTTTTATCCCTTGGCACCTAGCCACGATCACAGGAAAGCTCTGCTTGTGATTGCTCTTGGAAGGGGAAGCAAGAGGAAGGGAACCCGAAGAAAGGCAGGCCTGTGGTTGAATGCTTCACATTCAAGACTGTTTATTGATCACATTGATAGGTGACAAAAATAAGATTTAGCAAGGTGAGGTGACTGTCCCCAGGATCACACAATGGGTTAGGATTTGAACTGGTTCTAACTCAAACTGGTGCCATTCAAATTAGTCCTCTTGCCTTCAGCAGGCATGCTGCTTTCATCCAGGGGGGACTACGGTTGCAGCGGTGCCCAGCTAGTATAGTGGGAAGGGGAACTACACCACACAAAGAGACAGTGTTCAGGTTCCCCTGGACCTGGGGAGCCGTCTTCGTTTAGAAAAATCCTTTTATAAGCCAACCATGGTAAAGGGAAGGTGAAAGGAGGGAAGGGTATCGCCAGGAATCAGGATAAGAAAAGGCATGGCTATGCCTGAGAACACAAGTGGACTGGATTTGTCTCAAGGGAGGGAGGGAGGGAGACAGGGAGACATGGAGCAGAAGATTAGTGGAGATTCCTCTGTAATATATGAAAAGAACACGCTATGAGGGCTGAGCCACGTCTGCATTATGGCAGTGTCTGTCATTCCCTCCCACATCTTTGAGACATGCGCACACACGCACACATTCAAACGCTCATTTGAGTTTTGCTGTATGCAGAAGTGGGGGAGGGAACGGAACTTCTCGCCTTAGCTGATGCGGAGCAGGGATGAGACAATGTTGTTGCTGAAAATGAGGTAGTGCAAGTCTGGAGTCAGCAGTAGCTTTAAAAGCACAAGTCCCACTGGGAACCATGGCACATGCCTATAATCCCAGACTTGGGAGGCTGAGGCAGGAGGATCACAAGGCCAGCCTCAGAAATTTAGTGAGGCCCTAAGCAACTTAGTGAGACCCTATCTCAAAACTAAAAAATAAATAAATAAATAAAGAGCTGGGAATGTGGCTCAGTGGTAAAGCACCCCTGGGTTCAATCCCCAGAACCCAAAAAACAAAACAGACAAACAAAAAACACACATCTCTTAGAAACCACAGAAATGCAGGGACTCAGAACAGGAGCCCAGAGTTCTCAAACCCATCTGGATCTGAAGAAGTCCTCAGCTGAAGTTTGGATTACAACAGGAAGAATCTGTGCCTTGAGTCTGACTGCAAGGGGGATACACTGTGGAACAGAAGGTGGAGGGAAGTTTTGACCTTGTTGCTGATCGCAGCTGGTGCATATATCAAACTGGGTTCCCCCTGGTGGGAGGCTCATGGAAAAAGTTCAGGAAATTCAAACCCTTGGCATTCAAGACTCTCTGCAGTAAAGACATCAACCAAATTGGGGCCACAGAAGCCCTTGGTCAGCTCAGCATAGGTCTTCTCCCTCATATTCCTTCACTGAGTGTGGGGTGGAACTAAATGGTCTCGGCTAGTCTTAAGGTGTAGGCCAGGAGGCAGACTGTATGTACCCTGCTTTGGGGGCTCTCACTAAGACCCATCCAGTCCTGAAGCCTTGACAGCTCACACCTCAATACCATGATGATCTAGAACAGAGGCTCATCAGAAGGGGAATGGGCAGAGAGTGGGCCCAGGATGGCAGCAAGTGCTAGACACTTGGAGGGACAGAGCCACCTCTGGCACTATGCTAGCCTGGATGGGGAATCACATCGTCTGGGTCAGCTTTGCTGCTGACTGGCTAAGTAACCAAAGCCTCTGGAACTCGGATTCCCTACTTGTAAAATAGGGTCTAGACTAGTCTCCAAGTGCTGCTATTCCAGATCTCTAACCTGGCTCTCTAGGAAAATTTTCCTAGTGTTGCTCTGGAGCCCCAGAGAACCTAACATCCCCAAACAGCACTGGGATGTCAGCCAAGGGCTCACGATAGTGCTGCGTGTTGGCATAGGAACCGCACCTGAAGAAGGAAATTGGAAGGCATGAAGGGAGAAAGTTCGTACTCAACCACGTGAGTTTTATGGGGGCTTCGGAGCTGAGCCACAGATTAGAATGGAGGCATAATCTAGTTTTAGGCAAAGATTAAAACAATATATCCCTGAGAAGGACAGTCTTCCAGGTAAAAACATATCAAAGCAACAATCTGTACTGATCTTGAGTTTAAGAGGCAGAGTCAAAAGCAATACCAGATTTTCTATTAGGTTACAGCCCTAGATCTAAGAACATTAACTTCAGGAACAGTGACAAATAGCGGTTGTTAGGGCTTTCCTAAAACATCTGCACAGACTAATAGTAAACAGAGGCCTCACTTCCAGGTGCAAAGGGAAATACTAAGCTGAAGTGACTTGTTTGAGTTTGGGTTTCCTCTCCTACCTGAGTCCCTTCACTCCCATCAGTAAACCATAGCCCTGGTCTTTGCAGGGCCTGGTATTTTGGTCCATTCACTTATGGGGGAGCTAGCTGTTACTTTGGTGATCCTGGGACCTCTCCCACTAATTAGCTGCTTCAATCTTCCCAAGATTTACATTCAGAGTATCCTCAAGACCAGTATTCCTCAGGACTTACAGAAGAGATGAAGCACATTTCCCTCACTTCTTCAGTGTCAACAGAAGTCCATGCATCTCAGAGCAGTTTCAAAGACATCTACCTCTAATCAATATATTTGTGATTCTTTCCTTAACATAACCCATAGAAGAAGCATTTTTTTCCTCCTCCTCACAAGAGTTCCAAGTACTCCTGGTTTCATATTTCTTTCACAAAACTATCCTGGACCTTACTCCTCCTCTTTCTTCATTGCCCTGTCCCAACTGTATGGCATTCCTTAGCTGGAAGCATTGAGTCTGCAACTGTGACAGGAATTACTTATGACCCATTTATATTGTTTCTCAGACCCTAAAGACCACCCCATACCCAATCAGACAGATAGCATTAAGACATTTTTTCCCAAGTGCAGAATCATATATATTCTGAGTGACTGAGCTATTGGCATTCAGGTTTTGACCAGTTTCAAGGTGCTACTACCAAATAATGGGAAGACCATATACAGACACTGAATCTATATTACATAAGGAAGACTTAGTTAGTTGGTATACAGCAATTGGGTTTCAGGTTATATATGGTACATCCAGAAGGCTCTTTGAATACCCCATGAGCCTTACTCTTTTCAGGTAATGTTTCCTTGCAACTAGAAAGAAGTCCTCCAGAAGCTGCATTCCTTTTTCTGGGCCCCATCACTGTTTATTTTGCTAGTGACAAGACTTGATGGCCTCTTCCTTTATTAACTCCCTCAGAGGAGGGTGATAAGAAGCTGGTATAAAACCAGATGAGAGAGGTGATCTGTTACCACCTTCTATTGAAAGCATAGCCTCACTTATTAACTCACTTCAACCTCAGTGTGTCCCCAAGAGGGAACCAGAAGAGGTCTTTCCCCTGTCTGAAGAAGAGAAAAATGAAGGCCCAGAGCTCAAGTGGTTGCACAAGGGTGAACAGCTATTTAAGTGCAGACCCAGAACCAGGTCTGGTACTGTACCCTATGTTCTTTCTAGCAGCTTTGGGCAGTTGTGGCTGAGACTCGAAGTCCATGGCCAGCTGTGGTCCAGGAAATCTTGGAGGGGTCTAGGATACAGCTGTGATCCAGCTTTTAGACAGGGCCAGTTCCAGGCAATGAAGCTAATGATGACAGATGTCACTCCCAGCTGGAAAATGGGCCTTCTTTTGCAAAGAGATCTGGAAACACTCTAGCTGTGCAGCTCAGGATGGGGCCCTGCTGGCATCCTTTTAGATAAAGTAGGAAGACGAGTGAATGCAGCTTCCAGGAGGTCAATACTTGGTTCAGAGGTTTACACAGAAAGCATCTGACCAATTCTGGCAAGAATAAACTTGAAACCATCCTTCTAAAGCCACCCTGAGTGCTAAAAATAAAGTACATGTCTTAACCTATAGAAGAGTGAAGTATTATCGTTTTTTCAATTGTACAAGACACATTGCTTGGGTTACAGTTTAGTGGCATGCACCCTATGTTGGACGGCATTTAAACTACAACTGCATAGTGTGAAATCTCCATTACATGGCACCAAACATTTTTCAATTGTACAACTGTTACTTGGTGAGATATGGTTTTTAACTATAATACTTTAAGAGCCAATTTCTATTTAAATGTGTTGTGGGGAAAATGTAATAGCTTGACTTTATACACATTTTACATTTATAGCAGAGTAAGTATAGGAATTATGCACCCAAATGGGTGGCGTTGCCTTCAAAGTAGTTACCTTGGGAAGATGTACGTTTATTCCAGTGAAGCTGACCTTAATCAGAACATTTCTAGAACCATCTTTGGAAACTTGTAAACTTCCTTGGTATTGGTAAATCTCTGTCCTTTAAGAGTTCATGTATTTTTTGAGGAATTATTTTTTTTATAGCCAAAGTGCATTAGAAAACAAGTCTGATAAATAAAACAGGTGATGGAGCTTGGCACTATCTTGGTGGTTGACTGGGTCGTCAGGGAGAGATTAAAAAAAAAAAAACAAACAACAACAACAACAAAAAAAACCAAAGTCCAACTATTAAGTTGTGAGGCCTCTTTCCTTTCATGGCTTCAAAGATAATCCCGAAGAGGAATTCTAAGTGTTCTTGGTGCATGCAACACCATAGCTCAAGAGGATATCTCCCAAGGGAATAACTCCAACGATGGTAACTCTTAAATGCATTTGTTCCAGTGTATTTGGTCATTGCTCGTTTTCAGTCAAACTTCATACAAGCAGAAATTAAAAACTCCATCTCCATGATTTCTCCCAAGGAAAGGATCTCATCTACTGCTTAAAGAGTTAAAGTGAAAAGCACTTGGTGTCATGTCTATGTTAGTCCCCTCCCAAAAATGTGCAATGAGTTAATTCCCGATACCTGAGTCTCCCCAGTTTGGAAAAGTGGGTTAGGACAGGTTTCTGGAGCCTGGATAAGAGTAGAATGTCCAGGGGATTGGAGTATGTTTCCAATAGCTCTATCCACCCAACAGGCCCACAACACCAACTCATATGAGAAAAACTTCTACAGCTAAGCAATACATAAAGTTTCAGTAAGAGGAGGGGAAAGAGTGATTATCTTCCAGTGACTTTCTATGGTAAATACCTATTGGCTTCTGGATGACAAGTGAACAGAGTCCATTGAAAAGAAAGTCCTTGGTGTTAGATTCTAGTGCACGCTTAAGAAACAAAGTGTGTGGCCACTAGCTTGTTGAAGTGCATTTCCAGCTGAGGCCAAAGGCAGCAAAGGTGCAAGAAGCTGCTGGAGTTGGCATTAGTCGAAGCAGGGTATATAAATTCAGAGTGGCAAAGCAATTTGTAGAAAGCCCCAGTTACAAAGCAGCACATATGCCAACCAGTGAGGTCAAAGAATGTGCAATCTCACTTTCTACAAAGTGCTTCACTGAAAATGCAAATGAGGAAGCTCCCTAAAACACCATATCCTGAGTGTCAGAGAAATATGGTCAAGATGGTGATTGAGGGGAGCAGATATCGATCCTGTAACAGTGTTTGAACTGTGTGTTCTCCCAGCCTCATACACACGCTGAGTGAAGAACATGCTACTGTCACATTCCACATTGTCTGCACATGCCTCCATCTCATGGCTGCTTTTAAGTCCAGTTTTTCCAGGAGATATTCTAAGTTCTTGTTCTCTACTGCTACCAGCCAGAAGCAGCACAGCGTCAGTGCCTGAAAGTCTACCATTATATCCAAGAGCTCACAGCAGACACTGGTCTCAAATCGATCAGTTGGGATGTTGTTCTTGGTGAGTGTTTTATATGTCTTTGTAAAAACCACAAAGCTAGGCCATTTGCTTAAATCATCATTAGAAAGAATGCTGAGTGCCCAGATGGGATTTCTAGTTTCTGTGCAAATGAAATCACATTAGTCCAGATTTTATTCACTCAAAACTACTAGGGAAGCTGTAGGATTTGGTTTAAATGCTGCCAAAAAGCAGAAATTCACTCAAGCTTTAATTCTGAATCCATCCTATTGTTAATGTTGTATCCAGGCTCGGGAAGCATGGGGGGAAGGCCCCCCCACTGTGTTTGCTGAGGAATTCCGGGCCTCTCCCAATTCAGGCTCACTCTCACTAGAGGTAGACCCGTTATTGATGGTGTAGGGGCTGTCTGCAACTCCCTGAGCTGAAGCACAGCCATCTGGCTCCTTCTTCTCCCTGGGACTCGACAGTCCTGGGAGGACAGCCATCTTCCCAGTCTGCCTATTTGGCAGCAAGGACATGGTATAGTCTGCAATGATCCCCCCCACATCTAAGTTGCAAGCCTGGTCGAAGGCTAGGAAGCCAACGTTGGCATTTGCCTCACACACCACAAAGGAGCCATCATCCATGATGAGAAGATCAATGCCACAGAAGTCCATGCCCAGGATGTTGGACACCTGAATAGCCAACTGCTTGCCTTGTTCTGTCAGCGGACACATGACACCCACACCACCTGTGGAGAAAGCACAGTGATGTCAAGGGAACAAAAGATGCTCCCTAATGAATCAAATGATCCTTCAGGAAAGAGACAGGACTGTTGATAAGACGCAGCATGATTGGCATTACTCACAAAAGGCCTGGATGGAAATCAGGACACCCTTTGGGGAAAAAAAATATGGATATTTCTTATCTAGAATCTTAAAAACGCTGAGAACTTCTTACCCAGCTATCTCATCACTAATGAAATGATTTTGTATATGGAAAAAATTATTACACACCAAGATGCTGATGGCAGTATTATTTAAAACACTGAAAAATCCTAGTTCCTGGTACGCAGAGGGCATTCAATAAATATTTGTTGAATCTAGACATAAAAATTATAATCTAAACATCTCACAACAGAAGAAAATAGCACATTTTATAACCATTAATGATAATGCTCATAGAGTTTGTAAGCCCTCAGGAAGTGACTCAGAAGAATTAAAGATGGTATCGTATAGTATTTTATGGTGATAACTTGCAAAAAATATCTACGAGAAAAAACAATTGAGAAGAATGATACCAACTGTTATTAATAGTTGTCTCTAAATGGTGGGGATATGATAAGTTTTTTTTCTTTTTCATTTGACTTTGCTGTACTTTCTAAATTTTTTACATTGAAAATGTATTCCTTTTATGATTAGAGAAAAATGTTAATTTTTAAGAAGATAAAGATGGAGAGGATTGTGAGATAAAATCCTATATCAAGGACAGGAGCCGTTTGATTGCCCTTACTTATTAAAAAGCTAGGACCTCAGACTTCATTGTCTCCCTAGAAAGACTTAAAATTGTATTTTCAGGCCCAATAACTAATTTCTTTACCTTTACATTGTCCTTTCCCCACCTGGGACATGATTTTGTAAAGAAAAGGCTAAAAACAGTTTTAAAATAGCTTACCAGGAAAATGTAGTGTGGATATTATAAAACTGTTATGGTTCTTTAGTGACGTAATCAAAAAAGACAAAATAATCAACCACGAAGTTCAATACTGCAGCATTACATGATTATCATGAAAATGAAACAACTCTAAGTTACGTAGTACTGTGTCAAACTAAATCTCACACTTGCCTGTCACGCAACTTCGCCACAGTATCTTACAATTATCTGCTTGCTTGTCCTCTTTATGGGACCACATGCTGGCCCAGGGCAAGGACTGCCTTATAATCTCTATTCTCTCAACATCTTCGGCAAAGCTGCTGTGGGTGCTCAAGGAATGCTAGTAAAAGGACTAAACCAGTGTCTAAGCCTCTTGATTATTTGCTGGAATTGGCATACTCATCTGGTGAGTTGGGAAATAGGAACTATAGGGTTTTTTTTGTTTTTTTAATTACCAACATAAAAAAGTCATTCAATGAGGTTGACAACAGCTTTCTGTGATGGAGAGAAGAATTTACATCCCTCCTGGAATATCTCCTCCATTCAGCCATGACAAAAAACAAGCTTTATCAATAAGTTAAAAGGATGGGGTTATGCATTCAACCAAAATATAAACTGCAGCTTTCTAATAGTATCATATGTGAGAGGAAAATAAAAATTTCAATTAACATGTGAAATCAAAACATAGTTTTTCTCTGGTTGGTACCTTCATATAGACCCTTGGTGTTCCTGGCCTGAGACACTGCAAGAGATTCCAAACTCATCTCCCTGCCTCTTGTCTTACAACTCTAATCCATCCTTTACCCCAATGGGAGATTTTCTCAAATGATTTTCTCTAACAATCCCTTGTTTAACTCACACTGCTAAGTCCTACTACCAACAGGATAGGATTCAAACTCAGTGTCTTTGATATCCCTGCCCTGACCTCTGTCACAGCACTGACACTCACATGTCCCCCTCCTGGACTGCTTGCTGCCATAGGAAAGGGCTCATTTCTCATTCTTCTCTGTGAGACCCTGGTGCCTAACGGAGGACTGACAAGACAGTAGGAATTGATATACACTTACTAAGCAGGTCCAAACGGCCTAATGAAATATCCAGGTGGCCTTCCATGACCCATAGACCCAATCTGAGCCTTTATATCTTACCAAGGGAGCAGTTGCTCTGCATCCGTCCATCTGTAGAGCAGCGAAGCATGGAGCCTATCACCTGGCCCCCTACCACAACCACCCGGATATCTTTTCCGTGGGACTCCTTCACATACTTCTGGAACAGGTAGGGCACATCATGGCGGACTAGATGGCAGATGTCTGAAAGATGATGTTTGTCTCTTGCCAAAAAAACAGCTTTTCCTTTAGGAAGAAAGATGAAGAGCAAGAGAAACAGTTAGTTAGGAAAGCCTCAGGCCCCTATCCTTGCCATTATGCCTCCCTGTCCCAAATGAGTATCAATTCTCTCTGAACTTACCTCATTTTGGCCCTTTCTATTTCTCTGATGAGATTCCTGCTTCTTATCAAATGGCCATTGAACCTTATTTTCTCTTGATTTTCCTCAGGTCTTAAAATACTGTTGAGTCTCTCCCCGTGAGAAAACCACCACTCTTCTCAAAATGAAATAGTAATGCATTCCAGAAATACAGAGAAGGGGCTAAAATAAAATCCTAAGGATCTAATCAAATCCATTCCAGAAAGAGTTAATTAGCATTTCCTATCACCTGAGGATGATAATTAGGCAGGGTCCATGGCCAACACATTTTTTTTTGTATCCCCCAAATCTCACACTGGGCTTGGTATACAAAGCAGATGCCCATCAGTGTTTACAGAGCACAATTAATTGAACATTTTTAGAGGAATCCGAAGTGGGTATGGAAAGAAATTCAAAACAGGCAACCATAGTACAGCATGATTTGCATCAAAAGAGGTCTATGCAAAATCTATGGGAGCTCAAAGGAGGGAGACCCTGATAGAAGTCCTATTCATTATTTATTTATTTAATTTTGAAGGGGAAGGGTACATATTTCTATTGCTTTTTGGGAAAGCATTCCTTCTTGATTCTAAATTTTTTATTTCCTGCTTGAATCACCTATGTTTTATAATTATTCAGCATCTGCTTCCATTTGCATATTAGTCAACAGATCTGAGCAGGAGTTCCTAAAAGGTTTGCTGTGCAGATCTGTCATAAGTATGCCAGTCTGAACTGGCAAAGATGGAACAAAGAAATGGTTTTCCCAATTTCATGTCACTTCACTTCACAAAAGAAGTGAAACTTCTCTGAAGTTTTTGTTGTTGTTGTTGTTGTTTGTTTTTTGTAATAGTACTGGGGATTGAATCCGGGGACAGTCTACCATTGAGCAACATTTCCAGACAATTTGATTTTTTATTTTGTGATGGGTTCTAAGTTGCTGAGGCTGATCCTCCTCCTCAGCTTCCCAACTTACTAGGATTACAGGCATGTGCTACCACACCTTGCCCTCCAAAGTTTCAATAAAAACACTGATGGGCATCAATCAGTTCCTAGTAGCATATAAGACTGAAAAGTAACTTCAAAAACATGACATAACCAGTAATTCATTCCTGAATGAACCCAAGATATTCAACAGAACTGGAGGAGTGTAAGCAAATGATCTGAAGATGTCCAAGTGACAGGTGGTAGGAGGGTGTGCAGTTAAGTGGGCAGTCAGTGTCATTTGGAGAGGGTCCTGCAAGAGGGCACAGGAAGAAACAGGAGTGACACAGAACAGTGAGTAGACACAAAACAGCATCTGACTTGTTCCAACTCTCAATTAATGAGCAGAAGTATAAGCAGTTAGACACTTGGCATCAGGAGATCAGGCATCTGGCAACAGATGGCTGGGGTTTAGTTAGAAGCACTGGAGTTCTCTGGACATTAGGTGGGATTTTCAGTAGAGATTGGTGGCTAGGGATTGGTTCAGAGGTCCTAAAATGGGGTTTTAGTCTGCAATGAACAAAGGAATAGCAGTTTTAAGGCAAGGAGGAGAAAAAAAAAAGGCACAAAGATTAATCATCTACCAAGTGCCAAGCACTTTTTCTCTTATTATTTCATTTATACTTCACACTAGTCCTATGAAGCCATGGAGTAAGGATGGTTATTTCTGTTTTATGGATAAGGAAATAAAAGGTCCATAAGCTTAGTAACTTTCTCATGGGCACAGCCTGTGCTTTCACTCTCTCCTTGGATTTATTTCCATATACAGTTGTATGTGAGGATTCTCCATCTGAAGATTCATCAACCACAGATTAAAAAATTATTTAAAAAACACAGCATCCATACTGAACATGTACAGACATTTTTCCTTGTCATGATTCCCTAAACAACACAAAACAATTATTTATATAACATTTGCCTTGTCTTACATTTTGTAAGTAACCTAGAGATGACTGAAAGTATACAAGAGGATATGTGTAAATTATTTGCAAATGCTATACCATTTTATATAAGGGACTTATGCATCTACGGACTTTAGTATCCCTGAGGGATCCTAGAACCAATCCTCTGTGTATGCCAAAGGACATTGATACTATAGTCTAACTTAAAAGTACTGAAACTCTGTTTATTCCCTATCCATTTTCCCTTCTACTAGACTGTACGTTGCATTAGTAACAAATCATCTGAAAATAAAATTAAGAACACAATTCAATTTACAATAGCATCAAAAGGATTAAAGTATTTAGGAATTAATTTAAACAATGACGTACAAGATTTACACACTGAAATGATAAAATGCTGTTGAGATAAATTAAGGATCTAAATAAATGGGAAGACAAGAATTGTTAAGATGGTAATACTTCTCAATTTCAGCTATCATTCCCTATCAAAATTCCAACTTCCTTTTTGGAAGAAATCAACAAGCTAATCCTAAAATTCATATGGTATTGCAAAGGATTCCAAAAAGTCAAAATAATTTTGAAGAAGAAAGACAAAATTGGAAGATTCACACTTCCCAATTTTAAACTTACTACGAAGACATAGTAATTAAGACAATGTGGCCTGGCATAAAGACAGACATATATGTCAATGATATGAAATTGAGATATAGATTTAAAAAAAAGAAAGTTTGAGAGCTCAGAAATAAACCTTCACATATATGGTCAACTGAGTTTTTCATTGTTGTTGTTCAGTGCTAGGGATTGAACCCAGGGCCTCACACATAGGCAAGCACTCTACCAAAGAGCTATATCTGCAGCCTGGTCAAATTTTTGATAAGGATTCCCAGAGCAATCAATGGGGAACAAACAGTCTCTTCAACAAATGGTACCGGGGAAACTGAATATTCACCTGTAAAAGAATCAAGCTGGACCCTGACCTCATGCCATATACAAAAATGAACTCAGAATGGATCAAAGACTCAGATATAAAACTATAAAACTCTCAGAAGGAAGCTTACGTAAATCAATGTGACCTTGGATTAGGCAAGCACAAAAATAATATCAAAAGCACACAGAACCCGAAGAAAGAATAAAATTAGCTTTATCAAAATAAAAAACCTTTTGTGCACCAAAGACACTACCAAGAACATGCCCATAATCCCAGTGGCTCTGGAAACTGAAGCAGGAAGATCACAAGTTCAAAGCCCATCTCAGCAAATTAGTGAGGCACTTAGCAACTCAGCAAGACCCTGTCTTTAATAAAATATGAAAAAAAAAAAGGGCTGGGAATGTGGCTCAGTGGTTAAGCACCCCTGGGTTCAATCCCCAGTACCTAAAAAAAAAAAGAAAGAAAGAAATGAAAAGGCAACATACAAAATGGTTAAAAACAAAAAGTTCAAATTATATATTTAAGAAGAGTCAAGTATCCACATTAAAGAACCTATAAAACTCAAAAATAAAGGAACTAGTTTAAAAATGGGCAGAGGATTTGAGTAAATTTTCCTCCAAAGAAAATTTAAATATGGCCCCTAAGCACATGAAAAGATGCTTGACATAATCAGTCATTAGGGAAATACAAATCAAAACCATAAGGAAATAACCACTGCATGCCCACTAGGATGGTTCTAATAAACATGCATACATGCATACATAGAAAATAACAAGCATTGGCAAGGACATGTGCAAAGGAAACTCTCATATGATGTTGCTGGTGGGAATGTAAAATGGCATAAGCACTGTAGAAAGCAACTCGGCAGTCTTCTAAAAGTGAAGCAGAGAATTACCACAGCACTTGGCAATTCCATTTCCAGATACTCAAGAGAAATGAAAATGTCTGGTCACATGAAAACCTGTACACAAATGTTCATATAGCAGCATTATTCTTAATAGTCACAAAGTGGTAATAAACAACCCAAATGTCCACCAACCAATGAACAGGTAAACAAAATGTGGTATATCTATACAATGGAGTATCACTGACTCCTCAAAAGGGGTAGAGCAGTGTTACATGCTACAACATGGATAAACTCTGAAAACATGCTAAGAAGCCAGACACCAAAGTCCATCTATTATATGAATCCATTTATTTAAAAATATCCAAAACAGGCAAATCCATGGAGACAGAAAATAGAATAGTGGTTTCCAGGGACTAGGGAAAGGGCAATTAGGACTAACTTCTTTTTTTTTAATTTTTATTTTTATTGGTTCTTTTTAGTTATACATGACAGTAGAGTCCATTTTGATATAATAGGTACAAGGTTTCTTTGGTGGTGGGGAGATAGAAATGTTCTGAAATTAGACAGTTGTTATTATCATAAGACATAGTGAATATACTAAAATCCACTGAATTTTATAACTTAACAGTAGTAAGTATTTGGGAATACTTATAGATTATATCTCAATTTTTAAAACTTTAAAAAATATAACATGTTATGTTTAATTTCTGTTTATTGTCTATCACACTTTTCTATAATGTAAGCTTCTTGAGGACAAGAATTTTTGTGGTTTTTTTTTTTTTTTTTTTTTGTGTGTGTGTGTGTGTATGTGTGGTGCTGGGGATTGAACCCAGGGCCTTGTGCAAGCACTCAACCAACTGAGCTATATCCCAAGCCCATGTGTTGTTCTTATCTATATCCTTAGAATCTAGAATAGTACATGGCATTCTATAGGCACTTGATAAATATTAGTTGCATTTTATGTACATTTTACAATTTTTAAAAATAGTGATGAGATTGGTTAGATTTTAGCACAGCAGCTTATGTGAATAGTATCAAAGCTCCCCTTTGCTAACTTCTCTTGCTCAATAGTCTTTTCTTCTCCCACTAGCGGTTTCGTTCACACTTGCTTCTGTGTGTTCACTCATCTCTTCCAGTTCAAATTCTACATGGTAACTTAAATCTCCTTTCGTAGCAGAGTGAACTCCTCCCTCCTTCAGGCCTGTCTGCTAGAGTGGTCATTACCCTGCAATGGAACCCCTCTCTGGTCTACTCACTGGAGCTCCTTGAGAGCAGTGATTATGTCTGGTTCATTTCTATGTCACAGATCCTACTTCACAGACAGTGTCATCACATACCTGTTTGGGGCTATTTCCCCTTCTCCAGATGCCCTGAGCCTAAGCATGCTATGCCATCCGGGCCTCATGGAGAGTTACCTGCTCACATACTACAGGAGTACGCTCTCTTCTGCTGAGTCCTTGGTATGCACTGAGCCCTGTATTGGGCCTCACAGAGACAGGTTCAGAATCTAGTCCCTACCCTTGAGCTGCTTACAGTCTAATGAAGGAAACAGGCACTTACACCTAAAGCGGTCACCAGGAGTAGCACTATGACAGAAACATGTACAAAGTGATATGGAAACAAAAAGGCTAGAGCAATTAATTTTGTCTGGAAGACAGTAAGGAAGACCAGGGATGAGGATAGAAAAGAAATGGTATTAGGAGCTGGCCTTATAGGATGAGCCAAAGTTGACCAGGTGGGCAGAGGAAGATGGTGCTCCCAGAAAAGTGAAGAGGGCAAAGGATTATGGAGAGGAAAAAGCATGGTCTAGCTGGTGAATGAGAGACAGTGGGGAGTGGACTATGGGGGGTCCACATGACCAGAGAAGACTGCAAAGGAAGGTTGAAGCTGTCTGCCTGGGGCCCTAGTGCCATGATAAGGAATATGGACTTAGTCTAACAGCAACACAGGGGCTGCAGTGGGGGCTGTTCAGCAAAAGAGTGACAAGAATACATCTGTTTCAGAGAAATCACTCCTCCCCCCAAAAAATAAATGAATAAAATAAGATGAACAGAGGTTGCACTAGCAGAGGAGCTCAGAAACCCATCAATAAAGACAGATGTCTATTGCAATAGCCCAAGAAAAGAGGATAAAGGTCTGACAAAAGCAAGGACAGAGAGGACCAAGTGGAGGGGACCAGGAGAATCACCCTGCAAGCTCCTCAAGCAGCGCTTCCACTTGTGCAGGTGGAACTGCTGCCCTTGCAGACTGATCACCCAGGAAGCCCAGGAAGGGAAGCACTGACCCTGGTGGCCTCGCGTGCTCTTCACCACGACTGGGTAGCCCAGGGGCTCAGCTTCATCGATCATTTTTGAAAAGTCTTCATGTCCACCTGCCAAGAAAGGGTGAGAGTCAGCAAAGATAAAACTGATTGTCAGGGAGTGGTCAGCCCAGCCCCTTCTGCAGGAGGCTGCATATCTCCCTGATTAAGACAATTCAAACCCATTGGACCCAACAGACATACATTATGTGCCTGTAATGTAAAAGGTGGGAGCAGAGAGGTATGGAAATCAAGATTTACCAAGCACCCGTGTGGTGGTGGTGGGTGCCCGTAGCTCCAGTTCATGTAATCCTGGCTATGGGGGGCAGAATTCTAGGATGGCCCTCAAGTTTCCCATCCCCAGTGAACACTCCTTGTAGAATTCCCTCTTGAACATGGCGGGGACCAGTAAATATGATGGGATATTATTCCTGTAATTAACTTCTTATCTATCTCTACTTGGCCCCATCCAATTCTTTCTCCACAGAGTAGCCAAAATGATCTTCTGCCCTGTCACTCTGACCAGGCCACCTCCCTGATGAAAGTCCTCTGATAACTTCCTGTTAGTCTTGGATTAACCCTATCATCTCATTTATGTGCTATTATGGCACCGTTTGATCTTTCCAATCCTAGAGTTCAATTTTCTCTCTCTTTACATTCTATACACTATTCTCAATACCACCAATAGGTCAGGTTTTCTCTTACCACCAGGTCTTCTGATGTTCTCTCTGCTTAGATTACACCCTCCTCCCATACCCCTTCTTTTAGCAGGACAACTTCAACTTAGATGGATGTTATCTCCTTTAGGAAGCATTCTCTAAAGTCTTCTAAACTGCATTGGGATTACCCGGGATCACTAAGTCTCACCAAGACACTGAATGGTCTGGACTGAACTTGCCCATTTACCTGTTGTCTTCTGCCTCTGATGGACTGGGAATACCTCAGGAAGGACTCTCACTGCTATGGCCCTGTGCCTGGTACTGTGGCTGGCATGCAGTGTCAACAGACACATATTTGGCGACTGACTTACAGACAGAAAAAAGCAAAGACATTTCAGACAGAGGGAATGGCCAGGATAAAGACTCAAGATATTGAATCACCTAAAATGAACAGACTCACATTGAAAAGCAAGTCATACTGGAAGGTTTCTGATGAGAGAAAACACAGAGAGGCAGAAGGTTTGGAAAGATAAGTTCCTACTGTATTTTAAGGAGACTCACCGTAGGAGAAAGTGTCTGGCATGGGGACCCCATGTCCAGCCAGCTCTTGGAACGTCCAGAATTTGTTGATGCAGTTTAAGATGCTCTGTGGGCGATTGACCAAGCGGCAGCCCAGCTTCTCCAGGTGCCGCAGGACAGTGATGTCGCTGTCTGACTGCACAGAGGGTGTGGACACCCGGACAACCACCACATCTGGAAAGGTGGTAAGGGCCTTCTGGTTCAGCTGGAGGCCTGCAATCCAAGGACCAGAGTGAGCCCTGTGCTGCCATGATTCAATTCACCCAAAGAACTGCTTCCAACAGACTCCTCAAGATTGAACCTGGTGGGAACAGAGCCTCAAAAATAGCCACTGGGATATTCTGGTGTGTGTTACAAGAAGATCTATAGGTAACTCTATTCTTCAAAAGGATGGGCAGCAAATGATAATGAGAAAACACCAAGCGATGAACAGAAAGGGAAAAGAGCAGCATATCAGTAATAAACCAAATTAGAGGAATCAGCAGGAGATATGTATTCCAGCATTTTCCTTCCATACAGGACTAGTAGTAAGTACTTAAAGCACAGTGGTTTAGGAGGCTGAGGACTTGAGGAAAAGGCAAAAAGTGCAGCCCCATTCAGGAATCCACATACTCCTTTATGACTTCATCTTAATAAGTCTATCTGGCTGGAACATTCTGCAACTATTTAAATGATTTTTATGAATATACTGTTATTTGTCAAATGTGTAAGTATCAATGTTTAGTGGAAAACAGGATACAAAATTATAAATATTGCATTCCAATCTCAACTATATAAACAGATACAAATTGAAAAAGGCTAGGAGGAAATATACCAACATTTTAACAGTGGATAATGGAACTACAGATAACTTCTTTTTTATGTTTTATATTTATTTGTATTTTCCAGAATTCTCCAAGTGCATATTACCTTTATAACAAAAAGAATTTTAAAAAAATCAGTCTACTAAAAATCAATTTAATTCAGTATTTAACAGATATCAAACTCAATATTCAGTATTAAATAATATTAATTGAAATATATGACAATACATACAGTGAAAAGACCTGAAGCTGTATTACACTGGGTTAATTGGGAGCATTGGCTTGACGTGAAGACTCAGAAGAAACTGAGCAGTCTTCAAGTTATTGAAGGAGTTCTATGCAAAAAAATTTATGGCTTATCTTCAAAGACTCCAAGACATAGAGCTAGCCATAAAAGCAGTATTTTGTCTGGGTATTCTTTGCTGAATCCAGCCTCTAGAACCATGCTTAGTGCATGGTAGACACAATTTCTCCATCAGGGATGAATACTAACAATACCAAAGCTCTAAGTTGAGAAAGAAGGGGGGGGGAGCACTAAGCACAAAAACAAAAACAAAAAAATAAACCCACAGAATACTAGGTGGATCTACCACACTTGTAGGAGATGTTTCACCAATTTAAAAAGGCAGGGTGCACAGGTGCAATTACTAAGCTA
Organism: Marmota flaviventris; assembly: GCF_047511675.1. Lineage (NCBI taxonomy): Eukaryota > Metazoa > Chordata > Mammalia > Rodentia > Sciuridae > Marmota > Marmota flaviventris. Next base: position 32,275,403 of record NC_092507.1, on the reverse strand, counting down.
AATTGTTTTCAGTATTCCTGCTGATAGTATGAACCTAAGAAAGTAGAACATAATTCACAGGGATAAAAAGCCTCCAGGTTATCTTCACTTTGCCATCAAAAAGCAGTATCACTCATATGGGATGCTTTTATTGTACTTTGAAATATTCCTTTGCCACTTATAGCCCTGGGGAAAAATAATATGAAAGGAAGGAGGGAATGACCCTATGTGTTATCCTCAAAAATGGTAGAAGAAAGAGAAGTATCTGAGTTGATGGAAATGGCGAGTATATACAGAACACCCAGTACAGCATTACACAGTGAGATCGTATAGGCAAAAGTGCTTTGAAAACCATAAAATGCTATACATATGCAAGGCACTCCACTCAGCAAGGTAGGACAATTTATGGAGATTTTTTACCACCTAATGAGAAAAATGGCTTTGCAACAGAAAAGTGACCTATAAAAGCGGGAAGCAACAAAAAACATCTGGCTTTCAAATCCCAACGTGAAGCCACAGACAAACAAACTTCTAAGTGGGAAGAAAATAATTTAATCCATTTCTGGAAGTACCAACCACAAGTGCACAGAGACAGCTCAGCCTCAACAAGCAGATTCACATATACCTAGGAAGTCTTACCAGGACTTCATCTCTCTTCTCCAAAGGTATATCTTTGGGCCTGGCTCATTCCAACTGAAGCCTTTAATAAATGAAGAATGGAATGGGTTAAAGTGGAGCCGAAAAGGCTCCACCAAGCAGTTAGACAGGTCTGGTGTCTGACTCTGTGCTGCTGTCCAGCCCTGTGCAGAGGGCTTTAGGGTGCGTCTGCAAAACTAATCACGCCGGCCCTCCATATCCATGGTTCCACATGTGCGGATCCAACCAACTGTGGATAGAAAGTACTCAAAAAAAATTAATATGCACCTCTACTGAACATGCACAAATGTATATCTTGTCATTATTTCCTAAACAATACAGTATAACAACTAGTAATAGGGCTGGTGAGGAGCTCAATGGTGGAGCACTTGCCAAGCATGGGCAAGGCCCTGGGATCGACTGCAGCATGACAGGGCAGGGGGTGGGGGGGAACCACAACTGTTTATATAGCATTTACATTGTATTGGGTACCATAAGTAATCTGGAGATGATTTCATGTATACAGAAGTCTGTGTGTAGGTTATATGTAAATACTATATTATTTTATATAAAGGACTTGAACATCCTCAGATATTGGTGTGGGGTGGGGGGAGTCCTGGGACAATCCCCTATTGATACTAAGTGATGACTCTATCTTAATCCACTGGCACGGTTCTGACATTCTCGCTCTGGGCAACATTGCTTGACCCCTCATCATTCCCCTTGCCTTCTCCATCTCATTTCTAGAGTGTGACTTCTGGCAGACAAAAGGCTGCCCCTCATAATGGCTTCAGTGGGAGAAGCAGCTTCAACACCATGGCCAAGAACAATCTGGATTTAAAGCTGGCCCCTTAGTAAATGTGTCTGAATTCTGAGACCTTTAACCATGTAAGTAATCTCTGCTCTCTCTCATTAACATCTCCTATTCAGGAAAGGACCTGATAAGCTTAATGCAGAATAAAGCTTACTTAACCTGTCACCTTTCCCAGAATCTTTAACATTCCCACAGCAATCTACAGGCTTCAAGACAAAGAAATGAGAAGCTGATGCAGGACATGAGGAGGACAGGGCTCTGTTTAGCTGCAGTGAATGGAAGGAAAGCCCTGAACAGAGAGCAGTTCTTGTCCTCAAACAAGGGATTTTCCATGATTGGGCATCACTTTAACTTAGGGAGGTAGGAAAGGAGATGCACTGCTTCTGGGATACATGAGGTCCCCTAGATTTCCAGACTGGGTTTGTGACTTACTACGCTTAATCTCACATTACTTAAAACAAAACAAAACAAAGACTAAACCGAAATGACCACTCAGTCCTAAACAGGTTAAAAAACAAAAAAGACAGTAGTGAACAATAATAATGATGATGATGATGATGTTAAATTTAAAAAATAAATCAGACCCCAAACTAGTTAGTACAGTGACCAAAAGTCAACCTAGTCTAAGTCAACCTTTTGAAACCAAAACAACGTTTTCTCCAGCTTACTTCTAAAAAGAATAATCTACTTTCGTGCGTGATTGGGTCCTGATTTCTTTTTAAACTCTCCTTTCATTTGGAAATATTTTAATATATTAAAAACAAGATAGAAAACTAGGGTAACCCTCCCAAAGAACTGAATCTGTTTTTTGTAACCTATATATTGAGATAAATTAAATTCTACAAAACTAGACTTATGCATTTGTATGTGTAATAGCCAAAATAAAAAAAGCACTTCATAACGAAGAGAAATAGTATTACTGTGAAATAAGCAAATCATTTTTCGAAAGTAGTGCCCTAAAATTTAAAAGCTATTCTCAATCATTCATACCCATAGAGGGAGTAGAAGCATGGGTAATAAAAGGTGCTATAATTCAGATCCGAATTCACCTAGCATTTTTATTGAGCATCTGTTGTGTTGAAGGTGCTTTGCCAAGAACTTTAACATATATCATATCATTTAAAGAAAGGCATCTTATAACACTGATCATTGGAACAGATTTGACTATAAATATCTTGGCCTTTACATAGAACTGATACATAACGGGTCACCACCCTCCCACCCTGTGCACACGCATCACTTGTGTGTGCACACACACGACATCCTTGGCAGCACAAAAGAAAGCTTCAACACTAAACTGGTTTCTAACATGCTACAAAAAAATCTTCATGTACAGCTGGGTGCAGTGGTGCACACCTATAATCCCAGGAGGCTGAGGCAGGAGGATCAAGAGTTCAAAGCCAGCCTCAGCAATGGCAAGGCACTCAGCAACTCAGTGAGACCTTGTCTCTAAATAAAATACAAAATAAGGCTGGGGATGTGGCTCAGTGGTTGAGTGCCCCCCTGAGCTCAGTCCCAGTCTCCCCCCAAAAGAACTTCATGTATAAAGCAAACAGCAGAAATAGGGAAGCAGTGGGACCCTGCAGCACCAGAGCAAAGGCCCTCACTCACGGTACCTCTTAGGACCTTCTATTTTAGCAGGACTGTGAATCAGTGGTTGGCAGCTCTGAAATGTGTCAGAAATCAACAACACCACTACGGAGGCTAACCCATGTAGCACCTTGGATTTTCTTGCTTGTCCTGAGGAAGCTGTATCATCCAAACATGACCTGGCTCCTGTCATTCTCCAGCTTTCCCCTTATTTTTTCCTGTTCCATCCAAAGCATTTCTCATAAGAAAGTTATTTTTAATTCCCGAGTACATGCTGTCACCACCGCTCCTTTGCTTTTAAAAAGTTCTTGGTGCAGATGCCCAAAGAAATTTTACCTCCACCTCGCTAAAACCCACAGTTTGTTATGTGGCCACTTTCACTTTCCACCAAGGGCTATTTTGAGGTCATTTAATTCAACTCACCCTTTATGGAACTGTTGGTGTGAGTCAGACACACTATTAAGCAGGAATACAAAGATGAACCAGGTGGTCTCTGCCAACCAGGAGCTTAGTCTCCTTATGGAGAAAGATAGAGACATGACTTTGTCATTCATTCACTCATTCAACAAGTTTATTGTTTTATGAATTCATTCAGCAAATATTTATTGAGTGCCTACTTTGGGCCAATCCCACAGCTAGTTCGGGTTTTCCCAGAAGCACACCCCGAGACCATGATTTAAGTGCAAGTAGCCTATTTGAGTGAGAATTTGAAGAAACACTGGTGGGGGAGAGAATGTGGCAAACTAAGGTTATTGTATTTTGAGTTACCACCTACTGGAGCTGAGGCCTGCTGAGGATTGGTACACACATCTCAGTTATTCCAACTGGGGAGCCAGGGAGCAAACGATTTAGAACTTTGGACACCAACTCGCCCTTTGGTTGAAACCTGTCTGAGAGCATGGCTTTAATTCCCCGACCCTTGGGCTTGCCATGCATATGTGGGCAGAGTGGGCTCCTGTGACCCACAGTAGCCATCAGAGAGAGGTGCAGAAGTCAGTGGCTGAAAGTGGGGGCCCAGTACAGTCAATGGTAAGGGCCAAAAGGAACGGGCAGGCAACTGATAGCTAATGAATAGGTACCATCTAAAGGACATGGGGGAAAAAGGGGTGTGAGGGAAACCATATCCCTGGAATTCAAGAAGAAAGACAACACACAACTGTTATTAATGCCTTTAATGCCCTGGACAGAGCACATAGGTATAGAGTTGTCAGGCCACGTATGGTGGTGCATGACTGTAATCCCAGCAATTCAGGAGGCTGAAGTAGGAGGATCACAATTTGAGGTCAGCCTCAGCAATTTAGGAAGAGGTTCAGCAACTTAGCAAGATCCTGTCCCAAAATAAAAAATAAAAAGGGGCTTGGGACATAGCTCAGTGGTAAAGCAGCATCCCTGGGTCCAATCCCTAGTACCAAAAAAAGAAAAAAAAAAAAAAAGAGTCAATATGCTAAGTTCTCTAATGGGCCTATAGATTCTTATATCTCAGCAAAGGAGAGGGAAACACTCAGGGTGATTATCTCTGCCTGAGGGAAACATTCAAGGAAAGTTTCAGAAAGGAGATAGACTTGGACAGGCATTCCAAGAAGTCAAGGTGACATGAGATGAAAGGCTATTATGGCAAATGAATAGAGTCCTGGCGTTCACATCAGAGCTCTGATTCCATACTGTGCAGGCATGTAGCTTGACAAAACTCAAAAGTCTATCTGGGTCTTGGTTTTATTTTTGTGAATAGAAGGGTCCCAGAGCTTTGTAAACCCTCTTGCCTCCCTTCTCCTACCGCTGCAGCTACCCCTACCACCACTACCACCGCCACCACCACCACCACCACCTCACTGACATATTCTTTTTTGCAATCACAAAGGCAAGTCTCCTCAAGTTCTTCATTCCTGTTCACATCAACCACCCAAGATGCCAGTCTTCAAAGCATGTCATTTCCATTACTTCACTAAAACTGCCCTTATTAGAGCTGCTAAAATAACATTGTAAAATCAATTCTCATTCCTCATTTTACTTGACCTGACAGCAACACTTGACACCATCTGAGCATTATCTTCCTTCTGGAGCTACTTTCTCTACTTGGCTTCCAGGACACCCTAGACTCCTGGGTTTCTTTACTCCTTTTATTCAGCCTCCTCCCCCTGACAAGACAGGAATGCTCCAGAGCCCTACCTTGGACCCCTCTCTTCTCCATCTATGTGCACACCTTTTAAAGATGCACCTCCTTTCCTATCTCCAAGCCCAGCCTTTCCCTGGATCCCAATATCTACCATCAACTGCCTACTTGGCATTTCTACCGGGAGGTTTAATGGGCATCTCAGACTAGGTTCTGACACATATCATCGCCCAAAACTACCTCTCTCTCCGTTCCCATATGAGTAAATAGCAAATTTTATTCTTTTACCTAATCAGTTCCAAAAAACTTTGGAGTCCTCCTTGACTGGTCCCTCCTGGACACCCAAATCTGATCCAACCGGCAAATCCTGACTACTTTGTCTTTCAAATATGCCCCAGACCCAGTCACTTTTCACCACCTCCCCTGAAATCACCCTAGTCCAACCACCATCTCTCGCCTGAATTGTAGCAATAACCTCCTAAGGGATCACCTTGCTCCTGTCTTTGCTCCCACCAGTCTATTCTCAACTGTTTCCAGAATAACCCTGTGAGCCTAAGTCACTGGATCCCAGGCTCATCCACACAGAATGCCTTCAGTCCCCACAAAGCCTTCCCTGCTTGTCTCCCACCTGCCTCTGACAACCTCCTCACATTCGCCCCCATGCTCACCCTGCTCTGCCACACTGGCCTCCTTGCTATCCCGCTTGTCTGGCCTCCTCTGCTGTCACATATCTAAATGGCCTGCTTCCTCGCCTCCTTCAGGTCTTTACAGGGATATCCTCTATGGATGAGGACAGCTCTAGCCACCCTGGGATGGCAAACCCTCCTTCACCTCCAGAAACATTCTGTCCTCCTTCTTGCTTTTTCAACCAATATACTAGTTATTTTACCTACCTTATTTATATTCTATCTTACCCATCTAGAATGTAATCTCCTTGAGAGGCAGAGGCTCTGGCTGTTTTACTCTGGTACTTAGAATGGTGGGCATTCAACAGATATTTGTTGACAGAATAAACTAACAAATGAATGAAATCATAACAGTGAAGGTGAAGACCATATCTATTTTTACTCTCTGCTACCTCAGTACCTGGCAGAATGGATGCTCAATAAACATTGTTGAATGGAATGAATGAATAGGACTGTTGTGAACATTAAGACATATGTTAACATATTAATAATAATGGAGTTACAGGCGTAAAGAACCATTATGCTTGTTTGTTCCTTAACACAAAGTATTTTAAATTTATCACTTTTTCATAGTTTGAGTAACTTTTTTTTAATGTGACAGCACTTTTCTCCAGCTGCTTAGAAACTTTTTTATTTTTTAATTTTTTGTAGTTATAGATGGACAGAATGCCTTTATTTTATATGTCAATTTGTATGTGGTGCTGAGGATTGAACCCAGTGCCTCACGCATGCTAGGCAAGTGCTTTGCCACTGAGGTACAGCCCCAGCCCGACTTGAGTAACTTTTTAATAGTGGAAGATTAAACAGAAATAGACCAAGAATTTCAGATCATGTTGTAGGTTTATATTAAAACAACAGAAACCCCTAGTAAGGTGCATTCTCTCAGGCAATGGGCAAGGTGACCAGGGAAGTGGCTGGAGTAAGAGGGGCTAGCACTATGTGTCCTTGGACTCCCTGCAAGTAAGGGGAGTGAGAGGAACTGTGGACGGTTGAGGATGACTCAGACATCTCTCAGTGACAGCTGGACTCCCTCCACCAGGCAAACCTAACAAATTTGGTCAAAGTGTTATGGCAGCAGCAACAGATGGTTGGGAAATTTATGAGTAAGGCTTTGGTATCTATGAAGGATCCCAATTCACTAGTTCTAGAACTTTTCCCAACAGTTCATGAGGTGGCTCTAAAAATGACTGTTAAAAACATAAACTAAACTTTCCACTCATTCTTAGTCCTTGGGGTCAGCCTACAGATATGAGGACCCATGGGGCAAAGCATATCCATGTGACACATCAATTTGGAAGCATTATACAATAAATGCTTCTACCCATTCTTTGACTTTTCTTTCCAATAGTGCTGCACAGTGTGTCCCTGAGATTACAAGGTATCAGTCACAGGCCTTTAGCAGAAGGCCTTTAGCAGAAGATCAAGCTCTCTGCACAAAAGTCAGCTTAGCGCCCTTTCCTGCTAGTGTCTTTTTGCACCGTGATGGGGTGATGGGGATCCATGCTTTCTGTGGGGACTTTGGTTGTCCTTTGGCAGGCTGGGGTACACCACTGCCTCTTTCAAATTTACTTAATATTCCCCTCCCTCAACTCTTTTAAATGTTAGCTGATTACTCTAAGGATTCAAGAACACCTTAATTTAAGGAACCTGATTTATAAATTATCATATGGGGTTGGAAATATAGCTCAATGGTGGAGCACTATCCTAATGTATGAAAAGCCCCAGGTCAGAATCCCCCACATACCCCCCAAAAGGGATGTGGCCACCAAGGTTTTAGCTCTGAAAGTAACAGAAGGAATGCTGAATCATTCTGCTAAGAGACAAACTGTAACACAACCTCATTTCCCAGGTCGGATTGATTTTATGTGTTTTGGTTTCTGTCCCTGAGTTAGTGGCTAGTTTCTTGAGCCAGTTAATGATTCAAATGGGTAGATGGTCAAAAAAAACTTAACGTCACTAGTGAATCTGTCCTTTATGATGGCTCATCACAGAAACATTTACACATTCAATCATGATCTCCCAAACACAGAAGCTAATTATAACAAAAGTCTCATGTACTTCAAATTAGCCTTTAAGGCACTTTACTCAGTCATCCTACAAGCAGGAACAGCAGGCCTACTATGTACCAGTTAGAGAGTATACAGTTGAGGAAATCCCAGTTATTCAGGGGGAGAAGGGATAGAAACCTTGTAAATAGAAGCATTACATTGAAAAGGTGAGTGTAACTTTTAAAGGTATGGAAATGTTATTTGGCAGCACATGGAAGAGAGTGACTACTTGCAGACATGGTAGGGAGTTCAAGAAAGACTTGTATACAGAGATGAGTGACTTGTGCCAGATTTAAGGGATGAATAATAATTCATCATGTGGAGGGGGCAAGATGAACAACTCAGAGGATTTTTAGTGCAAGGCCAGGAATCACAGAGTGATATGTTGAAGTCACTGTAAGCCCAAGTAGAGCAGAAGGGATGACACACACACAATGTTTAGACTAGAATTACTAAGTATTGGTTCTAATTCCCAGCCACTATTATGTGTCAGTGACCCACATTGGCATCTATAAGAATTAATATGTAAATTAAAAAAACCTAGACCTATGCCTTACACAAAGCACTATAAATAGATAGATAGATAGCCATGGCTATTAATAATAGTAATAATAATAATATGATGTGCACTTTGTCACGTTCATCACCTTATGCTTAGGGTTGAGAATAATTAATAAATATTTGGTGAATGAATAAATGAAGAACTGTGGCTTCTAAAAAAGAAATGGGAGATAGCTGTGATTTTCATAATGCTACACCCAACAGAAGTGAAAGGAGGATGTTTTCTATAGGATTGCTTGAGTCACCTAAAGATCATTCCCCGTGCCCCAGTCACCTCCCCAACCATCTTTTTTGGGAAGGGTAGATTACTACATTAAGAAAAATAAGCATGAAACCTTGCATTTGTATAGCATTTTCTGTTTATATGTATAATATTATTTAAAATAATTGCAACCTTTAAATTCAAAACTTTGAATCTCTTATCTGAATCCTACTTCCAGATACAACCTGAAATTCAAGTTCTTGGATTTGGTCTCCCATTAGCCTCTAGAGAGGAAAGCTCACAAATGAATTTAAGCAATTCATTGAGGCACTGACCACCCATATGTTCCCCAAACCAACTTCTTTATTATCTACCTACCCTAATCTAAAGAAGAAAAGGAAGAAGTAATGGCACAAAGACTTTGAAAGGTGGTACCTTAATTTCCTAAATTACAAAATTTCTTGCAAAGTCAGTGTCTAGTGAGAAAAATTTGAATTTAATTCAGCTCAATTCCACATCTACTGAGAAAGATACCATAAGTTGTGGGTATCTAAAGCATAATTATCTGTATAAATGGGCTGGGATTTAGGATATCAAGTTTTTTGGGGGGATTCCAGAGATTGTTTTACAGTGTTGGAAATTGAACCCAGGGCTATACTCCAAGACCCAGATATTAAGTTGTTTTAACTGTGGATGTGCTAGCTAGCTAGATAGTATTGAGGAAGTCACTATATCTATTTGAGCCCTAAGTTCTTTGTAAAATGAAGGAGTTAAAATGGATGATCTTCAAGTCCTTCTCAGCTCTCATATTCTATAATTCTCAAAAGGGAAATAGCATCACTATCATTATAACTGTATATCTTTATATTTCAAGTAAGTGAATTCTGAAGTATTTTTCAGGGGAATAACTGGCTCAGCAAATTGCTGAGGGTTTTCTACAGTTTGACTATAGAAGAAGCTGGGAAATAGAACTCACATCTTTATTCATCCAAAAATTGAGTGCCTACTACATACAAAGCATCATTCAAGTCACTATCATAGCCCTGAACAAAGCAAACAAGATGGCTCTTCTCATAGAACTCACTTTCTTGTGCTTGAATTAACCTATTCCCACAGCCAATAAATCTTTTTACAGCTAAGAACAGCAGAAATGGTGATCTAATAGGCTTGTTTTATGTGCTGTGATTTGTATGTAGCCATTTCTGAATTATCAAGAAATGAAAACTGCATCAAAAATTACTTACCTTCAATTTCTCCATCACCAGGCAAATAGCCATGTAGGGTTTCTAGTAGTTAAAAATAAGTAACTCCTGGTTTGTGAACTGACTGGAATACATCCACACATGAATTCCATTAAATTTTAAGACACTAGACAAAGGGTGTAAATGTTTTCTATAGGATGAGCGTTTAATTTTCTCTTGTGTTAGGACTGATTCTTAAAAATGGGGTTTTTTCAATACAGAGAGCATTTTCCTACTTGTTCACAGAATTCATGATGGGTCTACAAAATGAACATGATGTGAAATTCTGGTTTCTGTAGCTCAAAAAAGACATCTTCATAAACTATAAAATAAATAAAGAAATAAGCAAGAAGCAAACTCACAGGGGCATGGGGAATATTAGGTGTGTGTGTGTTTTCACTATCTAACTTAGATCAGCAAAATACAACAGATTATCCTATTTAAATATGGTATTAAAACATGGAATTTTCAAGCTGTGGAAACCTCAACCCTAAGTTTCATAAATGAGAAGCTTGAGATTTAAAGACAAAGTGACTTACCCAAAACAAAGACAAGATACAGAGCTGTATTGAGAATCCAGGTCTGCAGACTCCCTATTCAGGAGTTTATTTCTACATTAACTAATTGTGAGTTTTAGCAAATCGAAGCTAGAGAGAGGAAACCCTTTACATTACATTGGAAAGACATCTCTTTAAACATAAGGCACCTAATGTTTGTAGTGTATTTCTTCAACAGGACATACAATCTAATATTACATATGGAGGGTTAGGTAAACTATGGATGAAGACCTACAACTGATATATTCCACTTAGAGACTGGTCATACTCAAAATCTCACTTGTAAGTATCCTGTTCAGAATTTGGAATCCCTTTCCTTGCCAAAGAAAAGAAACAAGTTATGTGCCTGTTTAACCCCATAGAATAATATGAACAGTATCCCAAGAAGCACCCTGAACTAGAATCAAGCCCCTTTGAGTCCTGGACCCTCTTAAATAGCTGGACACCTCTGGTGGAGCAAAGGAGACAATCAGCAAGTCAGTGGGTATGAGGTTCCTAAGCCACAAATTCCTAAAGCAGAAAGGCCTTGTAGTTAATTAAGAATATCTGAAAACATACTTAACCTTTTGAGGTCAGGGTCAGAGATGACAACCACATCTTACCCCCCAAAAAAGTCTCTGGGACACAGCAGTGGAGTGATTGAATCATGTGTACCTGAAATCACGGCTTTTCTGGAATAAGAATTCAACACTTTTAGGGAGGAGGTTGAGTTAAAAAAAAAAAAAAAACGCATCAAAAGTCTCCTCTCCCACTTTACACTTCAGAGGTGACTCCAATCTTCCTTGGGTTTTCCCCATATATAGGTTCCCGGTTTGGGTATAATTCTCTATGTAGGGCATTAATGATGTATACACACCGCTGGAAAAGTTTCGAAACATCCATCATAACAGGAATTTTGCAAATTTAGTTTAGCTTCTAAAATATCAGTCTAAACTGACAGAGTATGGATGAAAGAGTAATTTGCAAATTTGGGGTTTGCAGCTTGATTTTTCTCGGACACCAGGGTCGCTGCAGGTGAATTTGGGTTCCTCACAAAACAAAGTCCCCTAAGTAAATTAAATCACCTTCTCAAATCTTGGCCTCAGGGCAGATGGTAGTGGTTAAAAGAGGTTATGAAGGTGAGGGGCTTTCTCTAACACAAGGGGTCTCGCCCGAGAGAGCGGCTGGTTTGCAGGGCCGGAAGGAGACTTGGCTGCGGGAGGCCCAGGAAAGCGCGCCCACCCGGACGGCCCTCAGAGACCCCGGCGCGCCTCCCAGCTCTCCCAGGTCCCGCCTCGCTCACCGAGGTGGCCGCCGATGACGGTGACGGCGATCTGGTCCATGAACACCGCCCGGAAGCGCACGTCCTGCTCGGAGCAGCGCTGCCGGAGGGCGCGCAGGATCTGCACCTGCGGGTATTCCTCGCGGATGCGCCGGTCAGTCAGGAACCAGAGCTGGGAGCACATGGTGGCCAGGGCGGCGGCGCCCGGCGCGGCGCGGACCCCCTAGCGCCCTGACCCGCTCTCTTGGCAGGATTGGCGGCGGGCGTCCGGGGCCAGCGCACCGCGGCTCCACTCCCGCCAGTGCGCCAGGCGCCTCTGCAGCCCTGACCCAGCGAATCTGCCCGGCCACTCAGCGCCGCCGCCGGCCAGCCAGCCAATCAGCGCGCGGCGGTGGGCGCGGGCCGGCCGCGCGGCCAGCTGCAGAGGCTGCCCCGGCGGGCGGCGCCCGGGAGGGGCGGTGGGCCAGGGGCCTGCGGCGCCCGGAAAGCCGAGCCAGGCGGGGCTTGCGGCGGCCGTGAGCCCCGGAGTCGCCGGCGGGGACGGCCAGGTGGAAGGAGGGCATCCCTGGCCGGTGCGGGGACCCCCCCCCCGGTGGGCGTGGCGCTGCTGGCACGGGTTGGGCGGACAGAGCGGGAGGGGCCCGGGCGGCGGCCCAATGAAGCGAAGAGGCTGTCTGAGAGGATGAGCTTGCGGTGCGCAGTGGGTAGCAGATCCTCCCCAAAGGCGATCCCGAGCGCTTGGGCCGGGATACCGACGACTATCTGCAGAGCCCCGGGCAGGGCCTCGGGGATTTCCCAAAGGAGATTCCGGGGCCTGGCGAAGGTCACACAGCTAGGCCCCCCAGTTGGACCCTACCCTTAGAAGAGAGATTTCTCTTTCCAAATTCTGGCCTTTGGAAGCCAGTGGTGGGTGTGGGTGGGAGTTGAGTTTTAGCAACCTCCGGTTCAGATAATTTGAGATGCATTTGTCAGGATCTCAGATTTCCTACACAGAACACTCCTAGTTTGCACCAGCTCTGGGCCTTCACAACCTCAATGTCAGAAAAATAGATCTAAGACACCTTTTATTTAGAAGGACCACTTGCTTGTCTCTATTCCCTCTCATTCCCTGTCTCTTTTCTGGACAATTCAACTGAGTCATCTTTAAACATCGCCCTGGTCCTAGCCAGTTGCAAATCCTGCCTGCAAACAACAGTGTTTGAAGTGAGCTTTTCCTTTCTAAATAACTGTAGGACTGAAGTTAGCCCTCTTTGAAATTTTCATTTTCTCTTCAGCTCATTAAAATGTCTTTTCTTTTTTCTTTGTTTTTTTTTTGGGGGGGGGAGCTTAGAGAAGTAAGAGTACAATTATAGTTTCATAGTTTCAAGGTAGGACTAGCAGTGACAAGGACAACTAGAAATGGGATGTCTCAGGGAAGGCATAGGCTTCACTGTAAATGTTATGCAGGTTTATGCATTTGCCCATGAAAATGTGCCTTTGCAAAAGTTCGGTATGATGGAGTTTTAAAAATTAATTCCTTTTTAACCAAACTAAGAAGTAAATCCTTTTGTGTTGCCAAATACACCACCTCCACTCCAGTCCCTGAATATATTTTCTGAAAGTGAGTAACAGTAATGGAATGCCAATATGGATTAATAACTTTCAAAACTGCCTTCCAATCACAGATCCACTTGGACAGTAGTGGCTCTATCGTCTGCATTGGCCACTTGCTTGATGTTCCATAGTGTATATTTCCTATTCCCTGGTGGGGCGCGTGGGCGGGGGGAGGGGGCACTTCCTGCAGGACTTCTACAGATCACCCACAGGATTTTGTTGGGCCTCAGAAAATAATACCCCAAAGTATTGTGCTTTGTCATTTAAGTACTGAACTGAAGGAAAGCAGCCCTCAGAAGCAAGTCTTTTTCAGACTGTTTCCTTCCTTTCTCCTGTTCTTTCTCCCCCTAGTCAGGCCATAGAAACCAGAATTCAAAGTTGGGTCACAGAAACTAGAACTCTCCTTCCCCAAAGCCAGCTATAAAACCTAGAAATATTATTCTGATCTTCTTCCTCCATGGAGGAAAGGGTCATAAAGAAATTTTCTGATCTACCTTGTCTAATAGTAGGTCATATGAGCCTCATTCCAGAAAGGATCCTACCACATACCCAGAAGGAAGGAAGGCTACACAGAGGATCAAGAAGAATATGGCTAGGTCTTGCCGAGTTTCCCCAACTCAATCTACTAGCATTAGATCATACCTGTTGATGTAAAATGACAGTTTTGCTCTAAAGGAAATAATTATTTGTTTTGAGCTAAATATGAATGGCTATGGCCCAGAACATGGTTTCAAGTTCCTGAATGGCCTATTCCACTGAGGATGTGTTGAATGAACTTTCATAGTAACAGAACAAAGAAAGTCATAATACTTTGAATAAATACATTGGTGGGGGCACTAGGTAGGTGATTTACATCAGTATGGGAATATTTTCTATAGGTTTCAGATGCTCTCTTATAGGTTTCCTAGAGGCTAGAGGTCTGCTAAGCTTAGTGATACATTCATTCCAAGAATATCCTAATAATCACAAGGATGTTAGGTCAGATATATAGGTTGAAAGAAAATGGCTATAAAAGAGATGAAGATAGCCCAAGATAATTTTGGCTCTTCACCTTCAACATTCCATCTCTATTTTCTCTATTCCTTCTCTCATTCCCTGTCTCTTTTCTAGACAATTCAACTGAGTCATCTTTAAACATCACCCTGGTCCTAACTAGTTGCAATTCCTGCCTGCAAACAACAGTATTTGAAGTGAGTTTGTAGATGTGTCTTCTTCAGAGTTCCTACACGCCTTTTATACAGTGATGACTATTTGATGATCAAAACCATAGTTTGCTGGAACAATAGTTTACTACTAAAAGATGTATAAGAGTCAGTAAATTGGAGGGTTGCTTATTACCTATTTTCAAATCTATTTACACTAGAGAAGAATGTTTAAGTCATGTGCAATAGCTACCAAGGTCCACAAAAACCAGGCTAGAGGAGAGCAGTATCTAAGGTATTGCAAACACTACCTCACTTACCTTTGTTCCTCACCAGGCAGTTGCTACCACCTCTGTGATTCCCCTTTCTAGGACTGGTCATATGTAAGGATGTAGACTGGTAGCATACCCAGTGAGGAAATGACTATTTTTGTATGGGTGTCATGTTTTGTTATATCACCAAAATTCCTCAAGCACAGAGGTAGCTTTTCCAGGCATAGGATTATTTTTTAAGATAGATCATGCTATGGTTTGGATAAGTGTCCCCCCAAAGCCCATGTGTTAAGGGCTTGGTCATGGCCAGTCATACTATCAGGAGATGGTGGAACCTCTAATAGGTGAGACCTCGTGGAAGGAAGTTAGGTGGGTTATTGAGACTCCAGCCATTTCCTCTTTTTCTTTGCTTCCTGGTTGCTATGAGTTGAGCAGCTTCCTCTGCCTCATGCTTCCACACTGATGTACTATATCACCATAGGCCCCCAAACATGAACTTACCAACCAGGGACTGAAACCTCTAAAATCATGAGCCCAAACAAACCTTTTCTCCTTATAAGTTGATTGCCTCCGGTATTTTGCTATGATAATGCAAAACAGACCAACACATGTTATTTTATGTAATATTGCTCCATTGATTACTTTCAAATTCAAATTTAAATTTATTTTGCTGAGCTTCAGCAAAATAAAAGGATACCAATAGCATTCTGTCTCACCTCAATGTCCGTAAAGTTAAATTTGTTATTTTCCCCTTTATTCCAGATTAAACTGTCTTAAGCAATAAGGAAAATATATTCTCTCAAGTAGAAGAAAACTTGGGATAGGTCAGTTCTAAGGTTAGTTCATTTAACAGTTCAATAGTATTATTGAAGACCCATATTTTTAAAGGTGCCCTGAATGATGTGTTCTGTTATAGGTTACATGAATTTTTATAGTTACAGAACAAAGAAGGTAATAAAACAATACATTTAATAAATACATTGGTGGAGGTATTAGGTAGGTGGACTACAGAAAAGTAGGGAAATCTTTTTGTATAGGTTTCAGCTGTTATAGAATTCTTAGCTTTAAGATTGATGGAGGTTAGAGGCTTGCTAATCTTAACAATACATTCCTACAGGTTTACCTAATAGTCATGGGATTTTAGGTCAGACACAAAGGTTAAAAGCAAATAGTGGGCTGGAGTTGTAGCTCAGTGGAGAGCACTTGCCTAGCATGTGTAAGACACTGGGTTCAATTCTCAGCACCACATATAAATAAATAAATAAATAAATTTCTATCAACAACTAAAAAATATTTTAAAAAAACAGCAAATGACTATTTTTCTAAAGGTCCAAAGATAGCACATTGGCTCTTACCCTACATCATTCCATTTCTTTGCAGTCACAATGTTCTGCTCTACTAGGTCAAAGGGTCTAATCGACATGGCTTCTTTAAAGAACTTCAGCTTCACGCTAGCTAAGAGTAAAAAACTATCATAAATGAATTAAGTTAATTAGGATTGGCCCCCTGTGGCTAGGAATTATATTTCCCTCCCCAAGCCATGAAGAGGTGGATGATACCTGGGCAAAACTGGAGTTATCTTGGGAGAACAGACATTGTTGGGAAGACAAACAATGGTGTTTGATGCAGATAGCAATATGGTAAGTGTATCGGGATAAGCTAGGTTTAGCTATGGTAACAAGTGATCCCACGGTGGCTTATAATAACAAAATTTTATTTCTCAAAATATCATATATGTCCACTGCAAGACAGATTAACTATCCTCTGGTTGTCTTCATGCTGGGACCCAGGCTGATAGAGCAATCTATAACTGGAACAATGTTAGTATCTCATGGAAGAAGGAAAACAAATCATGGTGAGCTACATACTGACTCTTAATAATTTGGCCTGGAACTTATACATGTTAAATATGCTTACATTTTCTTCACCAGAATAGGTATACCTGGACAAACCTGATACCCATGGGGTAAGGAAATATTATCTTTCCCTGAAAAGGGCAGCAAAAATTTGCAAGAAATTGCAACCAACAATACAATTAGCTGCAATCAAAGACCGGAAAAAGCCAAATCCTGTTCTTCTAATCATCTTTCCTTTCCTTAGGATTCCCAAGGGAACTATGCACAAAAAAGAAATCGGAATGGGAACCAAAAAAATCATTTTATTCAAGCTCAGTTAGCACCCAGTAACCTCTAAAGCAGACTCCTGCCAAAAGTAATTCCCTGCTCCCCTTCTCCCCAGCAAATTTTGGGGCCTATACACTTAGGCATGCCTGCAGTGAGAAGAAGATGACCAGATGTACAAAGCAGACCACGTTTTGATTTGTTTTGGAGATAGGGGCCTCACTATTTTGCCCAGGCTGGCCTCAAGCTCCTGGGTTCAAAGTGATCCTTCCACCTCAGATACCTGCTTTGCTCATCTAAGTGTCTGTCAAATGGAGACTGGGCTGGATCTACACAGCAGGATATGGGAAATGACCTTTTAATACAAATCGACCACAACCACTAATAAAATGTGGACTAGTTCATGTCCTGGTACAATATTGTGATATAAAAAGATATATATATTTTAGTCTTTGTTCACAGCTCTTAGCTATATCTCCAAAAACTTGTAATTTCCTAAGTGATAGAAGCATCTTTGGTTATATTTGGCTTTGTCTCCACTCCTGAACAGCTGAAGGGAACATATTTTGTTATTTATTATAAGCTTCTTTCAATCACACCTGTGTTTATGTTAATGAGATGACTTTTGGAAAGCCCCCATAGGGGGCTGATTATAAGAGGTACAAACCATGTGATTACAGAGTCAGAACTTTCAGCCTCACCATCACCTCTGGAGAAGGGAGAGGGCTGAAAGTTGAGTTGATTACCAATGGCCAATGATACAATCAATCATGTATATTGAATGAAGCCTTCATAAAAATTCTAGTGGGCAGCATTCAGAGAGCTTCTGCCTGAATACAAGGTACTGGGAGGGTGGTGCTCCTGGAGAGGGCATAGATGTTTTATGTCCCTTCACCCCATACCTTGCCCTGTGTATTTCTTACCATTTGCTTGTTTCTGAATTTGATCCCTTATTAAAATTAGAAAATGTAAATCAAGTATTTCTCTGGTTTATTTTTTATTTTATTTTTAGATAGGGTCTCAGTAAGATACCCAGGCTGACCTTGAACTTGTTATTCTCCTGCCTCAGCCTCCTGAGTTGCTTGGAATACAGGCATGTGCCACTGTGCCTGGCTATTTCCCTGAGTTTTGTGATCTATTCTTGCAAATTATTGAACCTCTAGAGGATGTCATGGGAATATCCAATTTATAGCCAGGGAATAGAAAGTATAGGAGGCCCACATTTGTGATTGGCACCTGAAATAGAGACAATCTCGTAGGGCTGAGCCCTTAACTTGTGGGATCTGATTCTAACTCCAAGTAAAAATAGTTTCAGGATTGGATTTCACTGTAGGATACCCTGATGATGTCCCCCCGACCGACACACACACACACACACAAACATACATACAAAGGGATAATTGCATGTTGTAGAAGTGAGGTAAGATAGAATACATAGGAATAGGTAGAAAGGAGATGTGAGAGACATCATGAGAGTAGCCATGATTTAAAGTCCACTTTCATATGGATTAAAAGGCCAGTGAAAAGCTTGTGATCTTGATCACAAACAATACTATTAAATTAATTATTAGACCTTATCCACAGGTACACCAATGTGGTACTGTTTAAATTCACAAAGCATAATGCATCAAAAACAAGGAAGAAAAGACATGAACCCCACCCCAAAAAATCCCTGATAATGGTCAACGTGTCAGTAAATGACCCACATCCCACAATCACGGTAATAGTCAACATGCCCGGTTACCAACACAAAGGAGAATGACAAATACTCACTTAGATCATGTCCCTGTACAACTGATCTGACTTGTATAAGTATGCCTAGCTATGATACAGCTAGCACATTCCTCTCCAGCAGCCTCACCCCGTGCCATCACTCAGAGTGTGTATTTCTTTCTTTCTCTCAATACATTCAATCTGTGTCTCACTTTGACCTGTCCTTAAATTCCTTCATACAACAACATCAAGGACCCTCATGGTCTGAGTTGGGGTCCACCTTCCTTTCATGACCCTCCTCTTGGTGACGAAGAGATCCACACATTTGGTATTAGAAGTATTGTGTGAGTATAGAAAAAGAGATTTCCTCCCTTTTTACCTGGTCTCTGACCAATCAGGTTAATAACTTTGGGCTCAGGTTATAGCTCAGTGATAGAAGACTTACCTACCATGTGTGAGGCCCACAGTTAAATCTATAGCACTGTGTGTGTGCACATGCACGCACACACACACACACACACACACAGAGTCACTCCCTCCTTCTCCCTACTGAAGGTAACCAATAAGAGGACATGGCAGAGATGAGAATTCCTTCTCATTGAAATTGGCTAAGGTCTGGACACACCTGGACATAGGAAGAGCCTCCAGAATCTACTCAAGGGTGGTTTGAAGGTAGCTTTTCAACAATGGATATGGGCAGAAGAAGGGAACCCGTCCAGCTTTGATGGTGTGGACTCAAAATCTACCATGCATAACATGATAATTCCTCATGAAAAGAAACACGTGACCTATGAAAAGGCGTGATGACCATCCATGCCTGAACAAAAGGACCCCAAGTGTTCCCCATCATCATTCAATCAACATGCAATTTCTTCCCTCTCTCCCTTCCTATGAATTACCCCCCACCCAAAAAAAAAAAATTGGACAGGGGGGCCCAAGGCTCCGGGGCCCAAAACCACAAATATACGGAGCACTGGAGGAACCCAGCAACCCCATCAGGGTAGTGCCCAGGACACATTGTCCATCAGATCCCTCATCAGACAAACCAGAGGGAGTGCAGGGTTGGACATCTGCGCCTCTGCCAGATCAGTACTAACTCCAGAGATGGGAGTTCAAATCATTCCCACAGGAGTAAAAGGACCTCTTCCCAAAGGAACAGTAGGCTTATTATTGGGACGCAGCTCTTCTACTCTAAAAGGACTTATGATAAGTCCTGGGGTAATTGATCCCGATTATGAAGGTGAAATAAAAATTATAGCCAGTTCTCCAAAGGGTATATCAGTAATTTCACCAGGAGATAGAATAGCACAGTTACTAATAATACCCAGCCTACATGATAAATTTTCCAGTCATGCTGTAGAAAGAGTTTCCAAGGGATTAGGCTCCACAGGTGTAGATTGGGCTATGCTTTCTTTAAATTTAGATTCTCGCCCCATGCTAAAACTAAATATTCAAGGACATGAATTTAATGGGATACTGGATACAGGTGCAGACCTTAGCATCATCTCTCGTCAAGAATGGCCAAAACAATGACCATTACAACAAGCCACTCAAACGCTTCGAGGCCTAGGAGTGGTGACTAATCCCCATAGAAGTGTAATGGTATTAGATTGGAAGGATCCTGAAGGATGTGAAGGAACTATACAGCCATATGTATTGGATCATCTTCCCGTAAATTTATGAGGACGAGATGTCCTAGATCAATTAGGTTTGACATTAACAAATAACATCAATCAAAATGCACCCACTATTATAGCTAGACAAGGTTTTAGGAAAGGAAAAAGATTAGAAAAACAAGAACAAGGTATAGCAGCACCAATACAAATAGATCAAGGAACGGACAGACATGGGTTGGATTTTCAGAAAGGGCCACTGAGACAATAAAAATTACTTGGAAATCAGAAAGACCAGTATGGGTTCCTCAGTGGCCCCTGACTAAAGAAAAGATACAAGCAGCCCATGACCTGGTCAAACAACAATTAGCGGAAGGACATATACAACCTTCTGTATCTCCCCATAATACTCCCATTTTTGTCATCAAAAAGAAATCTGGTAAATGGAGATTATTGCAAGATTTAAGAGCCATTAACAATGAGATGGTTATTATGGGACCTGCTCAATCGGGGATTCCTCAATTGTCTGCTTTGCCAAAACTTTGTATGTTTTAGTTATAGATATTAAAGATTGTTTTTTTTCAATTCCAATTCATCCTGAGGATAGTCCACGTTTTGCATTTACTATCCCTGCACTGAATCATGAAGGTCCTGATCAGAGATATGAATGGAAAGTACTCCCTCAAGGGATGGCTAACAGCCCAACTATGTGTCAAATTTATGTTTACAAAGTAATCCAGCCACTTAGAAATCAAAAACCTGAACTACAAATATTTCACTATATGGATGATGTATTATTAGCACACAAAGATAAAAACACATTGCTAGAATGTTATGCCACACTTACAAACTTATTAAAAAATTATAATCTAGAGATAGCAATAGATACAGTACAATTAAATTTTCCAATTAATTATTTAGGAGTTCTATTATCCTCAACCATGGTCCGTCCACCAAAAATTCAAATACGAGTAGATCAACTCAAATCACTTAATGACTTTCAAAAGTTATTAGGAGACATAAATTGGATAAGGCCTTATCTAGGTATACCAACAGGAGAGTTGGGACCTTTATTTGATATCCTAAAAGTTCCATCAGATCCAAATTCACCCCGAATGTTAACGCCTGAAGCAAGAAAGGCATTAAAAATCATTGAAACATATATGGAAAATATGCATTTGGATAGAATTGATATAAGTTTGCCTTTATTATTTATTGTAATACCAACAAAAAATATTCCTACAGGAGTATTTTGGCAAGAAGTTCTATTATTATGGATACATTTATCTTATTCTCCTAACACTATTCTTACTAGGTATCCTGAGGCTGTAGGACAATTAATACTCAAAGGAATAAAAGCAGCAAAGGGAGTGTTTGGAATTTCTCCCATTAAAATTATTACTCCATATACTATGAATCAAATTGATGAGTTAGCTAATGAGTTAAATACTTGGGCAATAATCATGTGCAAATCTAATGTTTCATTTGATAACCACTTACCATCTAATCCTTTATTGTCTTTTTGGTCATCGCATCCTGTAATTTTTCCAAAAATGACAAGAAAAACACCTATCATGAATGCTCCAAATATATTCACTGATGGATCAAATAATGGTACAGCAGCAATAGTTACACCTGATCAAACTTTTACATTTTTAGTACCCAAACAATCAGCTCAAAAGGTAGAGCTTAATGCAGTATTACAAGCTTTTGTGATGTTTAAAGATTCTGTATTTAATTTATTTCCCGATAGTCAGTATATAGTTAATGCTATAGTATTCCTTGAAGATGCTGGTAGGATTTCCCCTTCCTCTACTGTTTTCTCTTTGCTTTCCACTATACAAAGTCTAATCTGGGACAGAAAAGATCCATTCTTTATAGGACATATCAGGGCACATACAGGATTGCCTGGAGCCCTTAGTTTGGGCAATGATTTAGCAGATAAAACTACACATGACATACATATTTTCTCTACACTAGAAGAAGCTACAAATTTTCATAAAAAGTTCCATGTCAATGCTAATACTTTACAAAAGAGTTTTAAAATAACTAAGGAACAAGCTAGACAAATAATAAAACAATGTCAAAATTGTGTGACCTTTTTACCACAAGTTAATCTTGGAGTCAATCCTAGAGGACTGATACCTAACCATATTTGGCAGATGGACGTCACACACTTGCCAGAATTTGGAAAATTAAAATATTTGCATGTTACAGTTGATACTTCTTCTGGATTTTTGATGGGCTCCCTTCATGCCGGAGAAAAAACTAAAGATGTTATAGCTCATTGCTTACAAAATTTTGCTACTGTGGGCGTTCCAAAACAGTTAAAAACAGATAATGCCCCTGGTTATACTTCTACCTCTTTTAAACAATTTTGCTCATCATTTGGCATTACTCATATAACAGGAATCCCATACAATCCACAGGGACAAGGCATAGTTGAAAGAGCTCATCAAACTATTAAAATGTACTTATTAAAGCAAAAAGAAGGAATTGGGAAGGAGTATATATTCCCCAAAGATAAACTTAAAATAACCCTTTTTACTCTAAACTTTTTAAATTTGGATTCATCAGAGCTTGGTGCTGATAACGCCAAGGTCGCGGGTTTGTTCCCTGTATGGGCCACCAAATGCCGCAGTCTGGCTGGGCACAATTCAGGAGCCACTTGTCAAAAGAAACAAACTTTATTTTTAGAACCACACACGCCAAACAAAACAGCTCCTCAGGAAAAACCTTCAGAGCCCAACTGCCACCACCGGCTTCCCACGAGCCTCTCAACCTCCCCCACTCCTCCTGCTCTTGAGGCCGATTGGCTGGGTTGCGTGGGTGGAGCCAAAAAAGTCCCCCAATGAGCAGCTCCATGGTCTGAAAGGGCAGGGAAACAGCCCAATGAGCATCACTGCAGAGGAGCCAATCAGCTAGAAGTTGCTGGGGCCGCTGCGAGCCAATCATCAGCTGGCAGTCTGAAAGTTTGCTGGGGCCCCTTCGGCTGTGGCTCTCAACAGTTGACTACTTAATAAACTGCACCATTGTATTTATTGGCTTTTAAGAGTGTTGGGCAGTGAGCCCTTGTTATGTTGCCACATTCTCACTTTTGTTCTTTCTTAATTATTTGGAAAAATGAGTGGAAAAGTCCCTGCCAAACAAATATGTACTCATTGTCTATGTGCCTCTGCATCAACACTAATGCTCAGGGACGGGGGCCAATCCTTCATGCATACTGTTTCTACATGTGGTAGGTACTCAGGTACCTGTTGTTAACAATTCTGATTATCATTTAAGAGATGTCACTGTGATTTCATAGATCCCTTGGTATCCATGAGGAATTGGTTCACAACCCCCAAAAAGCCACAGATGCTAAAGTCCCTCATATACATACATATAACCTATGAACATTTTCCTGTATACTTTAAATAATTTCTAGATTACTTATAATACCTAATACAATAAAAATGCTAACTGAATAGTTGTTATTCTATATTGTTTAGGGAATAATTACAGGAAAAAGTCTATAAGATGTTCAATCAAGACAAAAAGTTTCCCAAATATTTTAAATTCATAGTTGGTTGCCATGGATCCAGAGCCACAATATGGACAGCTGACTATATTAGGTTTTTGTAACTGGAGATTATAGGGCTGTTTTTTTCCCCTCTCACTTCTGACTATATATTGGCACTAAAGGGTAGTTAGATTTGGGTCTAGAGTAGAACAAAATTGAGTCTTCATAAATATTACAAATGACCCCAAGCAGGTGGATTTGCCATATACATAGAAGATCAAAGTTCAATTGACCTCAGTAAATTAGAGAAATGGTTATCAATAGTAGGTTCAAATATACTAGAATACATGGAAAGCATAATACAATTTTTAAAAAGGAAAGTTTATAAAATTGTAGAAAAGAAGTCTTTTTTTTTTTTTTTAAATTTTGCCTGTACAGGAGATTACATGCAGTGGTGCTTTTACCACTAAGCTGTATCCCAAGCTCTTTTTAGTATGAGATGGGATCTCACTAAGATGCCCAGGCTGGCCTCAAACTTGCAATCCTCCTGCCTCAACCTCCTGAGTTGCTGGAATTACAGGCATGTATCAATGCACCCAGCTAGAAGAGAAGTCATTAACACTAGCAGTGACTTGGCTTTCCTTTTTGTCATTTCTTCTGTCTTCAAATGCTATATGTAATCCAGATGTCAGCTTTTCTCTGATCCTTTTATTAAGCTCACCTCCCTCTTATACCAGGGACTTAGTCAACAAAACAGAACTTATCGAAAGGAAGACACAATACATATCATCTAACAACAGTTCACATGGAAATCTTCCTATAAACATTTTTCCAGAGTAATCTCTCCCTGATTTTGCTACTAGAGGTCTTTTTTCACTTCCATCCCCTCTAGTCCCCACCAAGTCTCTAGTCTTGCTGTGTTGACTTCCCAAACTAGAGTCCCCTGGAAATTCCTCATTATTCATCCTGACTCCTAATTCCAAAATTGCACCTTAGACAAATTACTGTATTCAACAAAATAGGTCTTCCAAGTCCATCCTTTTCAGGAATCAAAAGGGTATTATAAATGAATTTTCCTTTTTGCAAACATGGTGAACACAAAATGACTACGTGGGCTTAGTCAATGAAGTCCTCCTAGGAAGGCTTGTTGGAATCAGCTTTTGAAGATGGCAATGCACATAGTTTTGCAGGGTGGAATGGAAGGAAGACATTCAGGAGTTGCTGGCTGGGATTCTGTTCTGGAAGAACTTGTCTCCTAGAACCAGGTCGAAGTTTACAGTTTTCAAGGGGCTTCTCTTGTCTCTTGAGACAAGGCTGCACAATTGCTTATTTTGGTATCTGCCAACATTAGCCTCACTCAACTCTAATTATTAAAGACAAGACAGCTGTTGTCCCAGCCTTTCCTAGTTCTGTAGCTCCATCTGACCAAGTCAGGAATGATATTGGAAGCTACAACACTATCTTTTCCTCCCTACCCATATTAGGATACAGGATAACAAAATTACAGAAATCTCACTCCCTGACAAAGACACTGACTTAACAAGAAGTCTATTTATCGCTCACCGAATAGTCCAGTAGGGTGCATGCCTGGAGTGTACAAGTGCCTTTGCTCCATTTGTTCACCCCAGAGACCCAGGTTCTTTTTATCTTATATGCCATCTACACCAAGATACAGTTATTGTTTGCATGGTTAAGACTGGCTTATTTGGTCACACCTGTGTTCCAGATCCCTGGAAAGAGAAAGAAGGGAAAGAAAAAGTAGAGAGCAAATGATTTTCTTTTAATGATGTAACATGAAAGTTTCATTCCTAACTTCCATTCACATTCCACTGGCCAAAACTTGCAACACACAGTCACATCTACTGCAAGGAAGGCTGGAGAATGTATTCCTTAACTGGAAAGATAACTGTCAGAACTTTCTGTTAGAAGGTAACTGGTCCAGCTAAAAGATAGTGCAGGTTAGAAGGGCTTATGTTACAAAAAGGAAGAGAAGAAATGGTGATGGGATGATGAGTAGTTTCCACAATATCTACTATGGTCAGTGGAATGGACTTCTTAGCATGGGATAAGAGACCTTACTGGAACTTGGGTTTTCATTCTAGGAATATCCAATTACTTGAAATACCCCAAACATACTTTGTTGTGTTTCACCCCATGACCACTCATGCTAAATCTTTCTTACCTTTCTTTGCCTATTAGGAGCAGTTCAAGTAATATCTTCCCCAATAAATCTTCCCAAACCTCAGTATGTTTACCTTTGTATTTACATCACACTACCCATTCCTCTCTTTTGGCCTTTATCAAATTCTCCCACTACCTGTACAAGTTTGATAGCACTTGATGGCTCTGCTTTATCACTGTTGTAATCTCTTTGAAAGCAATTATGTAATGTCTTAGTCTCATTTGTATCCACATTTGAATGAACCCAGGAGCATTCTACTACTGAGTTGTATCCCCAGCCCTTTAAAAATTTTGAGAGGGGGTCTCTTTCATATTCCCAGTTAAGTACCTAATTTGAGCTAAATTCTTGTGCCCATCAGTGGGTGAAATAAGTCACACTATCTTCTGAGCACTTTCCTGCTGAGTTATAGTTTTCCTTAGCAATGGTCAAGCTCTGTTACTGGGCCTTCTTCTTCACATTTGGATGGAAGTACTAGCCCAACACCATTGCTTGTCTCGAATCCTGATCCACTTGCTAGTTCCTATGGATTTGCTCCACGGAGGTGAGTAAACCTTGTTTTTGTTGCATCCTAGGGGTCAACTACTCAACGGCATGCTGCCAAATACAGTCTTTGATCTTAGAAGCTCCTACTGCTGTGCTTCACCTACTACAGATCTCCCTGATAGTGAAATTTGCTGCAAACCAGTGCTGGCTTACACCTTGTTTCTAGACATTGACAAAGGACCCTTTAGCTGGGTTGCTTCCTCCCAGATCAGCTCCTAATAGGCTCTGGACATTTTGTACTCATCATTGCTAAGACTATCATGCCTGACCTGATGAATATGTCCATTTTAAGACTGATAAGCACTGTCAGTACTTCCTGTCAGAAGGTAACTGGTCCATGATGGCAATAGATTCTCAGCTTTGTAGTGTATCACTGGTCCAAAATGCAATTTGTATAGATTTCTTTGGATGGATAGGAATATATGAGTTAATATTATTCATATACATGTGCTTAAAATATGGATGTTCGGGTATGCAGATCTGTATGTTAAGAAAGTTATTTATACTGCAAATATTCTTTATTTTGCAAAAGGTTTTACTAGTAAAATCTTAGAAATGAATTTCTCTCTTCTTCTTCTTAATCTTTTGGTATTAAATTTATTCTATTTTCTGTATAATTTTAAGCACGTAACGGTTTTTTTCCACAGGTCTCAGGAAACGAGTAGAAGTCATGAGAAAAATCTCTCCTCCCACAAAAAAAAAAAAAAAAAAAAAAAAAAAAAAACCTTGCATATTTTGGTAAGTGTGTCTCAGAAGGGGAACATTGAAATTTACATTAACAATGCTGTGCAAGATTCTTACATAAATCAAGACCCAAAACCAGCCTGCACTGGAGGTTTTAGTCCTCTGCTCAGGGATCTGGACAGGAGCCCTAAACTGTTGAGCATGACATGCGAAAGGAGGCAGCAAACCAAGGTGGATGACAGGCACCTAGCAGGGGAGGAGGAGGAGGGCCCCATTCCTTGGAATGACATGATGCTTTTCCTTTTCTTTCCTTATTTGTTT
Source organism: Marmota flaviventris (assembly GCF_047511675.1). Classification (NCBI taxonomy): domain Eukaryota; kingdom Metazoa; phylum Chordata; class Mammalia; order Rodentia; family Sciuridae; genus Marmota; species Marmota flaviventris. Next base: position 32,248,033 of record NC_092507.1, on the reverse strand, counting down.
GTTTGTTTGTTTGTTTTCTCCAGTGCTGCGGAATGAACCCAGGAACATTATACTACTGAATTATATCCCAGCCCTTTAAAAATTTTGAGACAGGGTCTCTTTCAGATTCCCAGGCTAAACTCAAACTTCTGATCTTCCTGTCTCAGCTTCCAGAATTGCTGCAATTTTGGGTGTATGCCACCATGCCTGGCTTTGAAGGTGCTGGGCAGGGATCCCAGAGAAAGAAAGAGTATGAGACCCATTGTACTGCTGCTTTGGCTGGGACTGAAGAACCAATGTCTCATGATTGAGGCAGACCCTTGATGTAACTTTCATGTTACATCATTAAAAGAAAATCATTTGGATGGAATGCAGAATCAAAGAATGCTTACAGGAAACAAATTTTGCTTGGAATGCTAGGTGGCCAGGCCTCAGCTGTTGGTACAATGCAACCCATGCCTCACTTGTGTACAGTGAAAAATTAGTTTGGTTAATCACACCAGCTTCTGCTACCTTCGTGCTCATTGTTAGGAAAAGATCACAGTCTGATCTATCAATTCCTGGGAATTTTTAATTCTTCCCAAAGGACTGTGTGTTGGTAGAATAACCCCCCAAAATCTGAAAGCTAAAATGGACCAGTTCAGGTATGAAGTGTCTTAAGAATGGACTGGCAGTGTGATTGCGCTGATATGGAGAAGCTAAACCTTCCTGCAGAAGATCAACTGACCTGCTATCCCACCCCAAATCTCAGCTTGAGGTATACTTCAGTGAAGGCAGGTGGCTGGGCTTTGGAAAGTAGAAAAGCAATTAAGAGCAGAAAGGTAGAGAAAATGTAGAAAAGAACCATTTTGATAACAGATTATTCCATGGTGTAAAGAGAGAGGGCAAAGAACCCACTGGCGCTTCATTTATCCAATGATTTGTCACTGTGGTGACCAATTTCTGCCCATTCCATAGGGTTTTGAACTGCACAGGGACTGGGAACCTGTCAGTTCATAAAGTCACCAACTTGTGTAGGAATGAGTACATTCCTTTCAGAAGATTTATCATTATCTCACAATCCAGGAATTCTTGTTTAGGTAAACATGGCGGTCATCTGTTTTATTATTTGAACTTTGATATCCTTACTATCATTTCTAAATGTCCACCACATGATTTAATACCAGACAGAATTTCTTAGTTATCTAGCATGATTGAGAAAATTTTGCCCTTAATTTGCACTGTCATGCTGACATGCGTATATATAAGCCACCTATTTCAGTTCTATGTTGTCAATCACCAGGTTGGAAATATTCTCCTAATTTTGCACTCTCTCCATTTTACCCTACAGTTCAACTGGAGTTGGCTTTTCTTTGTAGCTGGTTTCAAGATTGGATGCAGAAAATGGTTTGGGGGCCTCTTCTTACTGGGTCACTCTGAACCTCAGGGCAGGGTTCTTGTGAGTCTTTTTATGATCAGATACACATTTCAGGGCATATGTGATATTCTACCCTTGATTAACCTGCACTAACAGTGCTGAGTGAGAAGTAGAGTCACTGGAGTTTGAACTGATGGGAATTAAACCTGGTGGCAGAGGGGGCAGGAAGGGACCTTAACCAAAAAAGCGTCTAGTGGGAAATCCATTCCACACTTTTGCCACAGGCCCCATTTTGCTCCAGGCCTGTCCAGTGATGTGAAAATCCTTGATGTAAGCCTGCTGTCCATATACTTAAATAAGCGTAGACCCAGTTCAAATACTTCTTATTCAGGTTTTTGAGTTTCTTGAGGACTTGGTTTAAACAGAACATGGCGCCATCATTCATTTCTTTCACATAGGAGCTAGGCTTGGAAGCCATAACTAATAAAACCAAGCCTTAGATGCTTCTGCTAACTGACAGGCAATTGAAAAATCTGCTGCCTCAGTTCTTCTCTGAAAGGTTACTACTTCTTGGATCTGCTATGAGATGATTGCTGACTGATCAGAGAGCTTATTGGTTGTTGGCTGCTGGCACTGCTGCTGTAACAAGAGAACAACTTTGTCCAACTTCAAACTCATATGGACATCTCTGCACGTTTTTGCACGTCTTCTCTAATCTCTACCTTCTTTAACGTGGAAGGGAAAATAACCCCATTCACTTGCTTTTTTTCCTTTTCCTTTTCTTCTTTTTGTTTTGTGGTGTTAGAGATCTTTTTACTGATCTCCAGGTACTCATCTTCAAGCACTCTGTCTCAGGACAAGCATGCAGAGTCAAATGCTTCCACACAGGAGTTGCTCCTTTTGAAAGATGACTGTCCTAATACCTATATCCTAAAGATGACTGTCCTAATACAGAATTTCTTAGTTATCTAGCATGATTGAGTAAATGTCAGAAGTATGGGATATTGCTTCCAGTTGGCCCACTATTTTCTCCAATCTTTCTACCAAATTTTGCATGTTAGCCATAAGGTACCATCTGCTTGGAGTTCTGTCTCACCTTGGGACCCTAATTGCTATCTCTGTTTGCTGTAACTTTAGCAATTGTTCAGGAGGCTGAATTCCCAAGTCAGGTGATGATTTGGGAGCTGCATAATCTATCTCTTTGTATATCAAAGCTATGGGTCAGAGAGAAGAGATTTAACTTTTAAAAGTCTGAAATTTAGTCAGATCATTTAAAGACCTTAGCAATACCCCAAAAAGTAAGAGGCAGGTAACTTTTAGAGGTTGTGATGAATTGAGTATATACTGGCAGTTTGCAAGATTCTCAATTCCAAAAAGTTACATAACAGTTGCTGATAGGTCCCACCTGTGTAGCTCAAGTGTCCAGAATTCTTTCAGGTTTCCCTATCTATATTGGTTAAAAGTCATTCATTTATATGACAGAAATACAATTTAAATTGACATAAGCAAAAAAGGGAATGTACTGGCTTACAATTCTTGGAAGGATTGGGGGCACTTGTCAGTCATGAGTAGATGAGGACAAAAAGACATTTTCCAAATTGATCTTTCTTACTCTTTTAATTCCCTGCCCTGTTCTTCATTGATACCATTTTCCTCAAAGGAGCTACCTTTCTTCATGTGGCAGGAAAGATGGCCCCATTCATAAGTTTTTTTTCTAAAAAGAAAAATTTTTTTTCAGTGCTGGATATCAAAAGGCCTCATACATGCTAGATAAGCACACCACCACTAGGCTATATCTCCAGCCCCCAATAAGGACTTTTTGATTGGCCCACCTCAAGTCACATACCTACCCCTGGACCAGTCACTATGGCCAAGAGCACCTTGATTGGCTGGCATCTGGAACTGGGAAGTGAGGGTGGTATAATGTGTAGCCTGTGCATCTGGGCAGACAAAAGCAGGACATATGCATTATACTCTCCTTTCTAATGCCTGAGAGTCCTGGGTAAATAATTCATATATTACCACCAAACACTCTAGTCTTCACTCATGCTTCTGCAGAGTTCTTCTCTTGATGTTTTGCATTGACTGTTGCTTGCACTCTTTGTGGACCCCTGCTTTGTGATTCCTTTGGACTGCCGCCTGACCCTGATATCATTTAGCTGGACCACTATTGACCACTCTGAACTCAGGCTACTGCTTGTGCTAACTTTCTTTCCTGGACTTCCTCTCAGTTGTCTATTTGGAGAAAGGCCTATGAGCTTCTCATATGCTCTGACAGGGACTAGTGCATATAGTTATGTAAGTATGAATAGTTACGAAAACTGTTTGATCATTAGGGCTCCTCATGAAGGCACACACAGGGACTAAAGTCTAGTTTAGTCTTACTGAACTATGGTAGGAAATCCACTGCATGAACTATGTAACCTACATTTCTAAATTGCTTCCATGTTAAGCAATGGTATCAAAACGTGGGCCAAAGGTTACTGGCTATCTCCTGGTCTTGCTTGACCTATGGTGTTGTTTATGTTCTGAAGATATGATCTATACTTTGTCCATGGTACAGCTTAGATTCCTGATGCCATCTTAGTTGTCTATAAGGATAGGAGAAGCCTCAGGAGGTTGAGGCAGAAGGATTGCAAATTTGAGGCCAGCCTGGGCAACTTAGCAAGACCTTAATTCAAAATAAAATAAAAAGAGCTGGGGTTGTAGCTGGGCTGGGGTTGTAGCTCAGTGATAGAGTGCTTGCCTAGCACGTGTGAGGCACTGGGTTCAATCCTCAGCACCACATAAAAAATAAAATAAAGGTATTGTGTCCATCTACAACTAAAAATATTAAATAATAATAATAATAAAATAAAATAAAAAGGGAGGTAATTTAGTTCACTCATGGAGCATTTGCCTAGTGTGTGTAAGGTCCTGGGTCCAATCCTCAGTCCTACACATAAACTCATATGGAAAAAGAAGAAGGAGAAAGAGAAAGAGAAGAAAACAAAGAACACAGTAGGGGTCCTGGCTTAATGCTCAGTGTAAGTCATATCACCAGAGATTGTGGACAAGCCATCAGAAACTTATGAAATCTTTCTGAACATTACCATTTCCCAAGAGTCACTATCTACATATTCTTATGTCTCAATTCAAGAGTCTGAGAGTCAAAGCATATTGCTGCAATCTTTTGCTTTCGTTTGAGCTCAATATACCATCACTTTGACATTCCTAGAGAAAATTACCCCAAAACTTAAGCCTTCTAGGACAATTGACAAACTTCTTTTTTCCATCTAAGTTAGGAACCACTTGATAATCCAAGTAAGAGCTGTCAAAAGGGAGGCAAAAATAACATAGTTATTTCCATTACAGAAGGTGACTTAGATGTGAAAGTCAATTTTTTTGTCTTAATGCTGAACCTCAGAGTTGGATGGACTTATTACCTGCTCAGGGGAAAACACTGAATTTCTGTAGAACTTCTCTATCCAGAAAGTATACTTATAAAGCACACAACATGGGGTATCAGAGCAGAGAGACTGTGCTGGGCAGACCCACTTCTACAAGGAAAGAGCTAGGAAGGGGTTCTGCTCTTCTTATGCTCTGCAACTCTCTCCAAACTCAATAATCAGATAAGGTTATTCTATTTTCCCAGTATTATGCAAAAACATGACTCTTCCCAATGGAAGGAGCATTTGAACAGGAGAGGAAGCATTGCCTCATGCAGCTACCCTACCTTATTAACATAGCCTAGACCTTTTTCTCTATGAACACGGGAAGACCTAAAATTTCCCCAGTGAAATAGCACATTCAATCCTTTCTAACCCACCCCTTGGAAGGAAACAAATTAAGCACCCCTAAAACTAGGCAAAGACTGTACATTGGAGGTACAATAGACAAGGGGAAATAATGTGCTCATCTTGGTCTCACAGTCTTCCAACTGTGAGACCCAGGATAACTTCTTCCTTTGGGATGACTGTGGCTGGCAAGAGTGTGGTGATAGAATAATTATTTGGATGCTGCTATATTTGTATTCTTAGGGATTTTTTTCCTAAGAAAAACCAAAGAGTAGAGTGAGATCTCAGGATGCCATCAAAGACTATGGAATTCAACATGCCAACTGATAGAAAATTAAGAACTTGCCTATTATTGGTCAAATTCCTGATGCATGTTACATCAGAAATCAGGATTCATTTTGTTTCAGCTTCATATTTTAGAACAGTTTTAGATTTCAGAAAAATTTATATTTTGCAATGATAGTATAGAGGTTCCTGTATACCTCTCATCCAATTTCCCCTGTCAACACCTTACTTTAGTGAAGATCAAGTGTTATAATTAAGGAATCAATATTATTATTAGTTCTTTGCTATTATTAAAGTCCATATTTTATTGAGATTTATTTGTTTATATTAAATGTATTTTTTTGTGTGTTCCAGGATCCTTTCAGGATGCCACATATATACTTGCCATGTAGGATTTCTCAGGTGTGACACTTCTCACAAATCTACCTTGTTTTTGGTTATCTTGATAGTTTTAATTAATTTAACTGTTTTGCCTGATTAACCAAATAAGTTTTAAAACTTGTATCCATTTCTTTATTTTATTTTTTTGTGGTGCTGGGGATCTAACCCAGGGCCTTGTGCATGGGAGGCGAGCACTCTTCCAACTGAGCTATATTCCCCTCGTATCTATTTTCTGTTGTCGATATAACATGTACTAAGTGCATTTGCTGCTGCAACAAATTACCACTGTGCGGCTTGAAACAACACAAATCTATCTTACAGTTCTGGAGGTCAGTCATTTGGAAATGGGTCTTACAGGGCTACAGTGGAATGCTGGCAGGACCGCGCTCCTTCTGGAAGATGGGAGTGGGGGGATCTGGGGAGATCACATTCCTTGTCTTTTTCAACTTCTAAAGACCCTGAGTCGCATTCCTTGGATCAGGATCTTCTTCCAGCAATGCATCCTTCTGACCTCTGCTTTTGTAGTCACAGCTCCTTTCTCTCTTCCGCTGTCCTCTTCCATCATTCCAGGAGCCTAATTTTACGTTAAACCCACTCAGATTAGCCAGAATAATACCCCTATTTAAAAATATTTAATCTAATCACACTGCAATGACCCTTTTGCAAGTAAGGTAAATATGCATAGATTCTGGGGATTATTATGTGGACATCTTCTTTGGAAGGTGGGGTCATCATTCTATCTTCCTGAAAACACAAACCCTAAAAGCAAAGTGTCATCTGCTGATAAATCATGTCCTAATCTGTTCCCTTTATACCACATAGGACATTCTGAATCTAAACATTTTTGACAGTCTCACACATCATTTCTCCTTTACCCAAAATCAGATGATGATGAGATAATAATAACAACATTATTCAATAAGCCCTTCTAAAAAACTTATGTTGCTTTTGGATATTTTTGGGGAAAAAAGAATCCACAATTTTCCTAATTTATTCTAGTGATATTTTCCCCAGTAGCAATTTAGAATATGTAGGTTACATAGTTCACGTGGTTAGTTTCCTACTATAACCAAATGATCTTTAAACTTGAAAGGTTAGAGACTTTTTCCAGGGGCATAGGTTCATGCTGGCTCTTAAAACCTGTTCTTTGTCCTAAGACTTTACCTTCTGGTTGGTAGCTCATTAGCCCAGTAAATAGATGGTCAGAAATACTCAAGCTAAGTGTGCCATAAGGAATACCTAATGGATTAGACTTAAAATTAAACAATTATGGACTTTTTCCCAATGGGAAAAAAGTTACATGAGTGAATGGAATGTTATAAATTTCAAAAGTGTTTCCCATTAATTGCATTTAACATTAGTATCCCCTTTTACGTGTCTGTCAGCACATACTAGTGACAACAAAGGAAATAAACAGAAGCTTAGTGATATTAATAGAAAAAAAATAGAAATGGGAAATATCAAATCATATCTAGTTCAATAGTTCACAATGCTTTTCTGTAACTTTATGCTGCATTAAGACCAGAGGTGGATACTTTCTTTGGAAAGAGAGCTGCCTTGAACCCTTTTAAATTTTGCCCAAGGAGACTTCCTGGAAAAGCCATGTGACTTCAAACAGAATGATCCAATGAAATTGGACCATCCAACAATAGAGGGTACTTGGAAACGGCTAATGAAAAGGAAATGGTATCACCTACACTATGTGAGAGACAATAGAATTGTTCCTGTGAGGGTTTCCGCAGAACTCAGAAACATGCCCCAAGTGAGAAACAGCCAGTTTCAAATATTTGCTAATCCCAGAGAACATGAACCTACTCAACAGGAGGGTTTCTCTCCCAAACCTGAGGGAGCCAGTATTATGATAAAATTGTGATTAAATTCAGGTACCTCTTTCTTCAATCTTAAGCATACCCTATCTTCCAACCTTATCTTTCCCTTCCTCCTACACCCTCCAGTAGAAGAAATCTGTGTTCTATTCCCTATCAATGTTTTGTTGAATTTGCTAATTTGCTATTTTTTCACTCTGCCCCGGATGCTTGCATTGCCACCTCTTTGGTTCATTCAGTCCTTCAGAGAACCATCTGCACCTAGTTCAGTGCATAGCATGGAAGACTTTAATATGCATTAAGAAATCTTGGAATGACTACAGAAGAATCCTTCTTATCCAGTGTAATTGGGACCAGAAATGGAATAATTTTGTTAAAGCAGGAAACCATAAAATATGATTTAAAGTTATTTTAAATATTTCATTTTAACTTTAAACATGCTGCTATAACTTCATCAACCAATCTTCCCCCCTCCCCAGTACTAGGGATAAAACCTGGGAATGCTTTACCACTGAGCTATATCCCCAGCCCCTCCCCCTTTTTATTTTGAGATAAGGTCTCCTTAAATTGCCAAGACTAGTCTTGAAGTTGCAATCATCCTGCCTCAGGCTTCTCAGTAACTGGGATTACAGTACCACTGAATCCAGCCATCCACCAACCTTTTGATGAAAGGCAATGCCGTCTCTTTGAGAATGAGTCCACTATCGGAATCCTGAATTTTCTTTCCTGAACAAAACACACTCAGATTTTTATGGTTCCCAAACTGGCTTTCTCTAAAAGGGAGCAAAAACTTAAATACACCTCGGAAAATCTATGTGTAGGACACTGTATTATTTACTCAATGTTTTGCAATTATGTTGCTCACACTTAATCAATCTCTCTCCCTTTCTCTCTCTCTCGCTCTCTTTTAGTAATCCAGTTTTCACTGAGCCTTCCCAAAACATTACTTTTAGTTAAAAAAAATAAGGAAATGTTATAAACATACAAAGAGAAAAAGAGAACAGACATCTGTTCCTATACTCACCTACATGAATGCTAATACTTTGCTTTCGACTTTTCAAAAAGAAGTAAACATTATAAATAGAAAGAAATCTGCACACTCCATGTTGATTTCATTTCTATTCCTAACAACAACTCTCTAGAATCTGGTGTTTAAATTTCCCATGTGTGTTTTATACTTATGTACATATGTGTGCCATAAATAAATATATAGCTTTGTTCTACACATTTGTAATCTCTGAGTTGTATCACAATATGTATTATTATGCAACATATTTGTTGACTCTCACCATTATGTGTTTGAGATTTATCCTTGTTGATATATGTGACACTAGTTAATTCATTTAAACTACTGTATCGTCTTCTATTTTGTAATGATGTTAATATTTTAGTTATTTCTTCTCTGGTTGGACATCTGAGATGTCTTCATTTTTAATTACAAATAATAGTTCAGTGACCATTCTTTTTTGTTTATTTTGTGATATACTGCAATTTGAACCCAGGGCTTCAAGCAAGCTAAGCATGCATTCTACCCTTGAGTTACATCTCCAGCCTGATGAATCATTCATATATATGACTCTCTACATGCCTATATGCAAGGGCTTCTCTAGCCCTGAAGATATAACAAGAAGTGGAATTTCTGAGTCAAGAGCATGCACATTTCATCTTTACAAGTATACTGTCAACTTCTAATATATAACAATTTACACACTCATCAGCAGAATATGAGAGTTCATTGCTCCAGATTCAACACTTGTACTTCCTTTCTTTTACTTTATTTTCTAGTTAGATGGGTGTGGAATAGCACCCCAGGTGCTTTTATTACCTTATCAATGATGAGGTTCATTTTCTTTTTATTTGTTTACTGGTTCTCCCAAAGCCTCTTCTAGGAATTTTTAAAATTTCTGTCCTTTGACTATTTATTTGTTGTTTGTCTTATATTCACAATTTGTAGGAATTTTATTATGAATTCTGCATTCCTATCCTTGTCAATTAAATGACAATTACAAATATCCTCTCAGATTGCCGCTTATAATTTATCTTTATTCATTTCATCTTTGGTTGAATAAATGTTTCTATATTTAATTTTCCTCCTTTTTAATTAATGTAATAATTGTACATACTTGAGAGGTTCAATGTGATATTTAAATACACAGACACTGTGTACTAATCGAATCAGGGTAATTAGCATTTCCATCTTCTTATCATGTCTTTATGTTTGAAGGTTTTGAGTTTCTCTCTTCTGGCTCTTCTCAAACATGTAATGGGTCATTATAACTACAGTTATCCTACTGTGCTGCAGAACACAAGACCTTACCCATTTCTAACCCACTTTGGTATCTATTCTCTATTTTCCTTCCCTCCTATCCTTTATAGCCTCTAGTAATCACTATTCTATTTTCTTCTACTTTGAGATCAGCTTTTTTAGCTTCCACCCATGAGACAGAACATATAGTATCTATCTTTATGTGCCTGGTTTGTTTCACTTAATGTAATGTCCTCCAGTTTCATCCATCTTGCTTCAAATGTCAAGATTTCATTATCTTTCCAAAAAAATTTATTATTTTATTTTTCAAATAATATTCCATTGTGACTATATGCTACATTTTCCTTATCCATCCACCTTTTGGTGGACACCTAGGATGGATCCATATCCTAACTATTGTGAATAGAAATGCAATAAATATGGGAGTATAGGTATCTTTTTGATATATTTTGAGACAGGATTTCACTAGGTTGCCCAGGCTGGCCTCAAACTTCTGATCCTCCTGCCTCAGGCTCCTGAGTAGCGGAGATTACAGGTGGACACCACCATCCCCAGTTTATCAATCTTTTCTTTTACAGTTTATGCTTTTCGTGTTTTAAGAAATACTTCCTAATTTTGAGAGAATATTTTTTTCTACAATGTCTTCAAACTGTATTAAAACATTATTTTTCATATTTAAGCCTTTATTCCAGTTAGAAATAGTTTGGTGTAGGCTGGGGGATAGAGATCTACCTATCTTTTTTCTGTATATACAACTATCTTAACCAGGTTCTCAAAAACACAGAACCTGAGGCACTACTTACATGCTAAGGTATTATGTGATCTCGGGGCAGCAAGATCAAGGGAAAAAGGGAAGTGAGGCATGGAAAGGAAGAAAGCAAATACAGGGTACTGTGTTACCAAGCTGGCCACATCTTCCCAAGGAAATCCACCTGTTGTTGCTTGGTCACCCAGGATGTCTCCCAACAGGTTTTGTGGAAGCAACACACCTTGGAAGAGTCCATCAGAGAGAGGAAGAAAGACACAAAATTTATTGGCTGGCTCTATTTATTGTTGCTTGTTGTTGAAGTTTGCTCCACAGGGAGCTAATTTACTTCTGGATTGTATTACACAACTTCTCTGTATAGCCAGTTGTCAAATTGGTCTCCAGTGCTCTTATATGGTGCTTGATACTTTATGTGAGCCTGGTAGTCATGGGAAGAGCCAGCCATATCCTCCAGGAGTCTGGTAGGGTGTGCCCTGGACACCAGAGCCATTATGCCTCCTGCTATATTGAGAATAAAGGAGACCATGCCAAAGCCAGGTTTTCATTCCAGGGGGAGACTGAGACAGCTATGAATTTAAGGAGATAAAGAAATGTCTGTAGCAACTGAGGCTCCTCAAGGGCAGGTGGGCCCAGATGTGTCATGGAGATCCATTATAACAAATTTTCTCATTTATTGAATAGTTCGTTCTTTTCTACTACACTATTAATGACACCTTTGGATGACACCTCTGTATACATTCAGAGACCTCTTTCTGGGTCTCTTTTCTGTTCCATCCACCTATTTGTCTACCCCTAAGATAATATCATATCATCTTAAATCCTATAAGTTTATACTGGCAAGAAAGTCTTTCTGGTTTGTTCTACATCTTCACAATTGTCTTGTACTTTCCTATTTCCAATTGCATTTTAAGATCAGACTGTTTCATTCCATGAAAAGTCACACTTGTATTTTATTTAGAATTATATTGAATTTATGAATAAATTTAAGAAGAATTTACATTTTTATGATATTGAATTTTCCCACTCATAAACTTAGTAGATCTCTTCATTTATTCAGGTCTCTCTGTGTTTATGTAGGTATGTGTTCTTTAATTTTATAATTTTCTTCACAGTGATCTTACATACTTTTTGTGAGATCAGTTCCTAGTAATATTATTTTTGTCACTATTAGAAAAGAATATTCATTCCTAATACATGTTCTAATTATTTATGGATATTGACTCGCTACAGATTTCTTCATATTTTCTTGAATATGACAAATTTTCTAAATTCCTTGATAGCTTTAATAGATTTTATTCTAGAGCTTATCTTGGAGTTCTGTGTATAACTAACCATATTATCTCTATATAAAGACCTTCTAGTCCCAGTTTTAAAGATTTTTAAAAATCATGAATGAGTGTTAAATTTTATTCATTTTTTCTGTGTTTGTTGAGGTCATCATAGTTATCTCCTTTAATTAGTTAAAGTGATATGTGACACTTCTAGGTTTTAGGATGCTGCATTTTTTTACATTTGGAGGATAATTGACTCAGCACTTATAGAAACAGTTCTCATTTTGACTTCATGTCACAATGATTTAAATAAACTTACATTAATTATATCATTAAGATATCAATTATACATGGCATCAATAGGTCATGAAATAAAATACAACCTGTTCTGGATGAGCATAAAACAAGTGCACAATAACCATTTCTGACAAGGATTCACAATGATTTTTCTTTTAAGACAGAATGGAGAGTCTCAAGTTAATGGAAGTCAATTAAGAAAGTTCACTGTTTAAGGAAATTAGTGGCTTCAATGACAAGTACACCTTTTATAAGTCCACGAGTTGTTTCCATTCAACTAAATTCAAGAAATAGGTATTGAGAAACTACTATACATTAAGTACCATATTAGACATCATGGGTAAATAAAAAGGTAATGCAAACAGTTCCTATCCAAAAAGTATTTTACAACCTGGTGGAGATATTAAGATCAAGTATTATATAACTAATCATAACACAAAACAGATTAAAATAGATGTCCATGAAATACAAAAGCTATCATAGATTAAAGAATCAATTTATAACTCAGCATGAGGAGTGATTGAGGAAGGAGTCAATGAACCATGAAGAGTTGGACTGTGGATGTTCATCCCAGGTGGCCCTTTTAACCCCTCTCTAGATGTTATCAATTGCTTTTGAAGCAATGATCAGTTCTATTTATAATTTCTTTTCTTGTTTGCCTTGAACACATATATTCTCTGACTCTGCTCAAACCTTACAGATGAGGTGTTCACACCCTAATTTCTGGAATCCCTGTGAATATGTTATGTCACATGGCAACGACAAAGTAAGAGTGAAGGTTGAATTAAGATTGCTGATCTTGAGATGGGGAGATTATCCTGAATTATCTGGGAGGGTTCAATATTAGCACAATGGACCTCAGAAGTAAAGAGGGAGTCAGGAGATTCAGTGTCAGAATGACGCATCATGAGAAAGACGTGAATGTTGTTGGCTTGAACATGGGAGGGGGGCGCTGAACTAACGAATGCTGGTAGCCACTAGAAGTTGAAAAAGGCAAGGAACCAGATTCTGCCTTAGAACTTTCAGAGGTATGCTGTGCTGTGACACCTTGTTTTTAGCCCACTGGGATTCATTTCATACTTCTGACCTCCAGAATTGTAAGTAATTAAATTTGTGTTATTTTAAGCCACCAGCTGTGTGGCAATTTGTTGCAATGGCAATAACAATGAATACAAAGGTTAATAAAGCCCACCAGGAAAAAGAACAGGTTTTGAGAGAAAGCTCATAGCTTTGCTTGTGTTGAGCTGAAGAGCTAGTGGGTTATCTGTGAAAGGGCCAGCAGACCATTCAGCAAATGGATTTGAATCTCAGAGGAGAGGTTGAAATTGGGATCTTGGAATCATAGAGGGAACACTTGACACCTAGAGTATCAGATAAGATAGCTTTAGTGAATAAGTTTGGAGAAATGCTGTATAATAGACATAAAACACAAACTGTGAACATAAACCACGTATAGAATTTGAATTTCTCAACAACCATGTTAAAAACATAAACAGGTGAAATTAAATTTTCATAATACAAATCATTATATTCAACATATACAAGTCATTTCCATTCAATATATAATCAATACATAAATTTCTAATGAGATATTTACATTATTTTTGTAAGTCTTTAAATTCAGGTGTGCATCTTATAGCACATCTCAGTCTGCACATTTATAATTAATTCCCAGGACTCAATAACTTTTACATGGCTAGAGCTACTATATTGGGCGGTACAGTTTAGAGAAAGAGCAGATGTGAGGGGTGGATTCTTAAGACACCTGTATTTAGGGGACAAGAGGAGGAAAAGGAGCCAAAGAAGGAATTGACAGAGAAGGAGCATAATCAGGATACTATGGTGTCTGAAAATCCAAAGGAGTCTCACTTAAGGAACTGTGGGGAGGGCTGCATCACATATTCTTTCTTCAGTGCTCAGGATTATTCAACTCCACATTCTAGAGGGTTTCCTCTGTCAATAGTGCAGCTCTACATTACAAAGTCACTTTCATTTGCTCTGGCTTTAACAGTCTCCTATAGCCATCCAAACATAAATTTAGGTGACTAGGGATAACAGGGTTACTAAGGGAAAGGAGAAAGGATGTTTAAGATGGTATAAAGTTGTTGGAGGATGTGATGATTTAGAACAGGTGCCTGGTGGGAGTGAGATGGAAATCATGTTTCCATGACAACTGATTATTTCATTGGTTCAATGACCAGTTGCCATGGTGACAAAATCTTTATGTCAGTGTGACATGGATCCCAAGGGAGGGGATGCTTGTGCAAAGGACCCTTTGCTCATTGGGAAAGCTTTTATATTTGTAATAATTTCTGCATTGCTTGATGGAGCTTTCCCCAGGAACTTCAATCAACATTGATGCCCGGCCCCGTTTTCCTTAGTGTTCAATTATAAGCAGTCACGACTTGCAAAATGCACACATTTTCATTGTTCATGTTCTAGATAGTGTTTTCTTATCTGATATTGTTCAGTTATTTTAGTAACTTACCTCTTTCCCTTAAACAGATGTAATCCCATTGAAGGCAGGGATCATTTTTACTGTTCAGTTCTGTATTCAAATAACTGGGAACTAGTAGAAAGAGGCAAACCTTGGGAGACTGCTGGATCTGTGTTTCATATCACTTCTGTTTCTGTCTTTTGCCAATTGTGTGGACTTAGGAAAGTCATTCATCTTCTTGATATCTGGTTTTCCTCTATAAAATGGGGATAATAAGACTTGCATTGTTGGTTGGTGGTGTTATAATTTTAAAGATGACCTATATAGATTAGTTGGTCTACAGCAGTGACTCAATAGATGATTCCGATTATTATAACATGGTTTCTAGACCAGTCCTAGATGCCATGATTAGTAATGTAGTAATACCTGATGAATAAGATAATAATGACAAAATGATACAATGATAACAGTAGGACTGGATTTAATGTTAAGATTCCTTAAAGATCACTTGTCCTATGGAGGCCCAAGCAGACATCAGCTACAATTCTTAGTTTGCAATCCAAGTTATGTCGATTGTAGTTTGTTGGGAGGAAATGATCAATTAATTTAATTAGAAAAGGAAAAAGAATCAGGTATTTTGTGCCTCCTTGGTGGAAAAGCATACTACCAATTAAGTAGTTATGCAATAAATGAAAACCAAAACCACTTATGTATCTGATCCTATATCTGGATCCAACTACTGACTTATAGGAAATACAGAGGGCAGAGATACATGTTAAATACCACCACCGGGAAGTAACCAGCAAAATCCAGATTGTGGAAATACTAAAGGCAAAAAAGGCAAGGTTTCTTCAACAAACACATTGCAAGAGAAAAAAAGTAGAGAAGGAACTTACAATGTAAAAAAAGATTTAAAGGGCATATCAATTTCCATGTGGGAATCTTATGTAAGTTTTGATTCAAATGAAGTTTTAAAAAATTTATAAAGTGATTGGAAATTTAAACACTAATAAGATGGATGAAAGATATATCTTAGGGTGCTGAGGTTGTGGCTCAGTGGTAAAGCACTTGCCTAGCATGGATGAGGTACTAGATTTGATCCCAGGAACTACATAAAAATAAATGAAATAAAGATATTGTGTCCATCTACAACTAAAAATATATATAAAAAGAAAAGATATATCTTAATACCAATGAATTTGGAAATTTGCATTAATTTTTAGATGAAATAGTTGTTCTATGGTTGTATTTTCTTAAAATAAGAGTTCACATCTTTTGGAGACATATTTTAAAAATATGTGTGTATTAATATAGCATGATTTTTGGAGTTTGCTTCAAAATAACACAAAAGGGCCAATGTAAGGGTAGGGATATACATGAAACAAGATTGGCTACTACTTGATAATTGTTGCAGCTAGGTGATGGGCATAGGAGAATTCAGTTATATTCCTTGTCATTTATGTATCTCAAGTTTTTCAAAATGAAAATTTTGAAGATTAAGGAATCATATTTTTAAAACATTAAGTGTATCTATCCAAGATTGTATGTACAATATAATCTTGTATGTACAATAAAGACTTAGATATATTCCTTAGTATAGTGTTGGACAAATACATTGTGATGGTTTAATGAATAAATTAATATATATTCCCTAGCTAGTCTTCCACAGTAAGGTTTCTACTTTGTACACATACATGATATATTTCTATTTCAAATTATGCCTAGCATCATTCATGATTTTATAGGTTAAATACCTTGAAAAACAGATTCTGATAGGAACTTTTATAAGCAAAAATTGTTTTCTTGAGGGGGGAGGGGAAGGGGAGAGGGAGGGAGAGACAGTACTTTTGCAATCAACCCTAGTGGAAGAGTAAAGGAAACAGGAATTGACAGAAGAAGGAGATGCCATACAGATCTCATCTGATCTCTCCCCTTGACCCTTAGGGAGTTGGGGAAATGGAAGGGCCCTTCAGATATGTCCTGCCTAAAAGAATGGAGCCAAGCCTTTATACTTAGAATCACCCTCTTATCTTGCCTCAATAAATTTGATCTCATTTTTCAAGGCTGAGCTCAAATGTTTCCATATCTGTGAACTCTTCCTTAAAATACTTGTCCCCATCAGATCAAATTTCCTCTCTGATCAGATCAAATTCCTTCCTACTATCTTTTTTGTTTGACTCACACAGGGAAATACGAAGAGTTAATATTTATAACCCTTCTTATGTGCTGAGCACTGTGCTCAGCACTCTTCCTGTTTGTGGTAAGTTAACTCACAGCACACCTATGCGGTAGCTACTACTATTATCCTCATTTTCAGATGAGGAAACTGAGGTTTAGAGAGATTAAGCAATTTGCCCAACCAAACTCATTGTGTTAGTGAGTGACAGGACTGGGTTTTAACTGTAGGCAAGGGAGCCCAAACTCTTGATCACTATTATGCTATACTGCCCCCTGGCTACTGCTTTTATCATTGTATTCCCAGCCCTTATTTAGCACAGTATAGTTAGCATTTAATAAATATTAACAGGATAAATTGATTTTCATTTCACCAGCATTTCTTGAAAATTTCATTTTAGAAACATATAAAATCCACATGCAAATTATAGACACAAAGGTGGCATATTTCATGGTAGCACGGAACAAGAAATCTCACTACAAGAGTAAAGCAGGAAAAAAAAGTAAATGGGAAGAAAGGGCATAGTAGGCCACATACTGACAGCTTAATGATTAAAAGGGAAATACCATACTTAGATACTTGAACAGAAGGATTACATTTGTGCATGTGGACATGCCTTTTAGAATCTTAATGCTCTGAGAACACATGCAAAAAGAAACACTCCACATTTATTTTACCACACTGAATAGTGGAAGCAAACCATAGGTGGATCATGAATTTAGATTAAATAAAATGAAAACAATTTCATGCGTCAGGAAGGATTCAAAATAGTTGCCAGAAGATGGAAATGAGAACCTTTAAGGAAAGGTGAAAAACAAAGGAATTACAAATATGTTTCCATTATTTAGAAAAAAAATCAATTCTCAATTTCTGCTAAAATACCAGAATGTAAGAAAACACTTTTAGCATTTTGTATGAGAAATTAGTAAAAGGAAGGACCCCTAGTCATAGAGCTGAGGTTCAAATCTTTACATTACCATTCACTAGAACCAGACCTGAGTTTGCTTTGCCTATAAAACGGGGAAGATAATTTCTGACTTTGAGAATCATTGTGGGAATTTGTAAAGATAAAACATTAATTCCCCTTCCCACTCCCTTTCTTGATAGAAGCAATCATTCCCTCCTCCAAAATTCCATAGACATCAACATTTCATCAGTCTTGGCTCATCTATCTCTCATGCATTTCCTCCTTCCCCTGGGATATTTCAAAGTAAATCCAAAATGTTGGTTCATCTTAAATACTTTAATTGCAAAGATTTCTCCCTTCCCTTACTGTCTTTTTCCTTTTTAAAAAGACGGGGTCTTTAAAAAACTCCCAGGCTCAAAAGTGATCCTCCTGTCCCAGACTGCTGAGTAGCTAGGACTTTAAGTTTACAGTACCACGCCCAACTGGATTTCAGTTATGTTTATCAAAAGAAGTTCAATGTAATATCCTGACCAATAAACAAATAATGTTTCCGCACATGTTATTAAGTTCAAATTTTAGAGTCAAACTTAATGCACTGGACAACTCAATTTCTCTGCTTTGCCTCAGCTCTTCAAATATTCTAATTATGCCCAACATAATTGGGGAAGTTACAGGTTAAGATACGGTATTTTAAAATTAGATGCATATTATATTTGTAGTATCTTAACTTTAAGTGAAGAGTATAACTGGTTGAATATCTTCCTGATTTGGAAAGATTGATCCATAAATTTGGCTGGTCCTAATTAGTTTGCAGGACTCTCTTCAATACTTTTATTAATGATATTCCACAGAAGGCTCCCCTCCTTGCTTCCATGCTGGGAATTGAAATCAGTGCTTTGCCCCTTCTAGGCAAGCTCTTAACCACCGGACTACACCCCCAGCCCACCATGGAAGGTTTTTCAATTACTGTCTGGTACTCTGGAAATGCCTGGAAAATATTATGCCTTAGGGCCCTGAAATATGTTTGCCTGAGTCTAATCTTCACTTATGTGTTCTCTTAATCTGATCCCATGAAAAACTTGATCCACAGTGAACTTCAAGCTAGAGTTCTCATTGCTAAGACCTCTGGTCTCTTCAATGTCTTCACACTTTGTGATTCCCTCAGGGAGGTTTGTGTGCCTTTGTTGAATGCTTGCTATGCTCCAGGCCCTGCAGATCTTAATTTATGTGTATTTCAACCAAATAAGGTATGCAGAAATTATAAAGTATTACATAAAAATTTACTAATAATAATCCCCTAACCTAAGTAGGCAATGCACCATGACATAGGAAGAAACTTGTGAGGAGTTAGGAGATTTGAAATACAGTTCTAGATCATTCTATTGCATTAATTTGACAAAATATTAAAACTATTGAGTGTCTAGTGAGTGCCAGTTACAGTCATGGGTGCTAGGTTTAGAAATGAATAAGCATGGACCTTGCCTCAAGAAGAGAAACGGTATCTTTACCTGTAACTTCCCCAAGTCCTGGATATGACATGGCCCATGGCACCTAGCTTATAAGGCTTGTCTAATCCTATAGATCAAGACTGAAGTTTAAATCTTGTATTTAAAGGCTTTTGGGGAAAAAAAGGGCTTTTGCTGCATTACACCCATCATGCCATTCCCTACATCCTCCATACTCCCCAAGCAATCTCTTTACCTGTGGATGACACAGAAATTTGGATCATAAAAAGAGATTCAGAAGGTGTCTCCATTAATCTAGAGGCTCTGTTATTCTATAGTAACAATCCCCAGATCTTGGTGGCCCAATGGGCCTAAGTTGTTGTTTTTTTCTTTTTCATTTCTCACAGCCTAGGTCAGCTGTGGCTTTGCTGAAACATTGTCTTCACTCTGGGACTGAGATTCATGGATTAGTCTCTGTCCTGAGTATTGCTGGTCATCAGGACAGCAGGAAAGGAAAACATGGAGCAGCACACTGCCTCAAAGTTTGGCTTCTACTGCCACTCACATTTCATTAGATAATGCAAATCACACAGCCAAGCCTGCTCTCAATGGGGAAATTTAACCCAACCCTGAGAGGTACAGTAAATGTTTGGGAACAATAATATAGTCTACTAGAGGACCTTTTTACATTCTATTTGTGGTATTTGGATGTAAATACACCTTGCAATGGCTAGTAGCCCCAAGCCTGCAATTTTCATATAATTGTAAACAATCCTGCTGGTTTAGATAGTCTTTAAAAGTAGGAGAACAGAGGGCTTAGAATCAGATAATTCTGGATTCAAATCCTGATTTTGCCACTCAAACTACTGAGCCTCTGTTTCTTCTTTAAAATGGAGTTTTGCCATAAGGATTAAATGAAAACATATGCAAAGGACCTTCTCTGGTTGCCAGTCACGTGAGGAACACTCAATAAATGTTAGCTATTCCCTCATCAGCCTCTCATTAGGATCTAGGTTTATTAATGATTCTTATTTAGCTCATTAGGTATGAAGTAGGCCAATAACATTACAACTTGAAATTAGTGGTTTCTTAACTACCAGATTTGTACCCAGAGTTTTAGGCTCCTTTGGATTGCAAGCTTTGGCTATCTTTTTCTTGCTAAGCTGGTTCCTTTCATTCTGTCATTCCAAAAGATACTGCTAAGTAACTGGTCCAGAGATCTTCCCTGAACCCACTCTATTTGAACATCCTCTGACTCACTCTTCCTAGCGCCACCCAAGTTTCATCTGCACCATCGCTTACACATACTGTAAATATTTTATTTAATCTACGTATTCATTAATGTTTGCTCAGCTGTCTTAGTGCCTTTGGGTCTTGCATTATATTTTTAATTAGCTCAGTTGATTCTGAGAGGAGAGCTATGCCAAGGTTTCAGCCAGGTGGTAACAAGGAACGGGGATGGAATGGCTGGGGGATGTTATGAGTGCATGAGTACAAATTCATCGCTAGATTAGAGAAGAAAAAATATAGACAGACATATATTAGCTGTTTACTGGAGGGAAATGTTCTAAGGTATTCCTTTCTACAGAGAATGATTAAGTAGTAAAGTCTTTGTTTGGGAAGGATCACATTTTGTGTACTAATAATAATCTGAAGTTAATGCCAAACTTCTGGAGGGCAGGAACTCAATTTAAGAATAATTTCAATATAGTGATGTGGTCTAGCTCCATGAGTTAGTTATTTCTATCAACCACTAGTATTTAAAGAGCACTTATAAAACTATAACTTCTGTGGCCTTTATTTTTCTTGTATCCACACAACCCCTTGGGTGGATACAAGCCATTCTCCTTTGGCCCTGTTTTTCTCTGCTTCCCAATTTTTCCTCTGTCTCTGCACGACAAATGCCTACTCATTTACTAAGATGCGCCTTACCCTTACCTTTTAAAGGTGAAGTTTTTTGTACCTCCTGCCAGCCTACCCACCAGCCAACAGAACAGAGATAAGCCTTGCTTCTCTGTTTCCATAGCACAAGTATAAATCTCTACAAATTTGCATTGAAATTGTTTACATGTTTCCTTCTCTTTACTCTTTTGACTTCTTGGTATTTAGCACAATGCCTGGTATAGAGTATGTGCTTGATAAATGATTATTGAATGTTATTTAAGTAAGTACGCCTAGTGACTAACATCCAAATGTTGTCATTAATAGCAGTAAGAGGGGGGCTGGGGTTGTAGCTCAGTGGTAGAGTGCTTGCCTCACATGTGTGAGGCCCTGGTTCTATCCTCAGCACCACATAAAAATAAATAAATAAATAAAAATAAATATATTAAAAAAAAAACAGCAGTAACAGGTATTGAAAGCTTCTCAGTAGCCTATGTACGTTTTTTTTTTTTTGCATCTAGTATGAAATATAAAGTAATATATAAAGATACCAAGGGAATCTGGAAGGCTTTTATAGGACTGAGGATGATAGAAGGGGATGCCTTTTGTTGTGCTATCTCCCTCTTGCAGATCTTGGATCATTTTAAATTCATTTCTCATTTTCTGCTTTCCTCTTACAATAAATACAAAAGGAGAAAAAGATCAGAAAAAAACTCATTTGTCTAAGTGGTTGTGGGTCATGTAAAGCGTTGACATCCTGCTGCTGAAGTACAGCCAGTGCTGAATCAAAGTTTTTGTAGCACTCTTGCAGCCCAGCTCTGGGCTGTGTTCCTTTTGGGAAATTTATAATCCAGATGAAGCTGGGAGAAGATTGTAAACACAAAACAATAAAACCTCTATTCTCCTCCCTTTGAGCAATCTGTGTCACTTCAAGAATTTGTTCCCTGAGTTAAATACCATCTCCTTTTGGAGGGCTCTCCTGATCTCCGAACCCATTCCCATCTTCCAACAATGAGCTAATTACTCTTGTCTTTGCTGACACTCAGCCTTGTACATAATAATCACAGCTATCTTTGGGGGATTTTATTTAATTATAGCCTGTGCATGATCTCTTTGGCTAGGTAGCTATGATTATTGTTTCCATTTTATAGGCATGGAAACATAAACTAAGAGAAACTAACCTGATATTGGCATGCAGGAAATAAATCATGGAATATTAGATTTGAACTCAGGTCTGCCCCTCTAATCTGGTTTTAAACTTTTCCTCCTCAGAAGTTTAGAGGATCCTAGAATCCTTCCTGGCTGCTTATGACCACTACATTTTTTTGAGTTGGGGGATGGGTATGCTCCTCTACCTTTTTTTTTTTTTTGGTGTTACTGGGGATTGAACTCAGAGGCACACTACCACTGAACACTACACCCAGCCCTGTTTTTTAATTATTTTTTTGTACTGAGATTGAACCCAGGGTCTCACACATTTTAGACAAGGGCACTTCCACTGAGCTACACCCTTAGCCCTTTATTTTTGGGTCAGGGTCTTGCTAAGTTGTCCAGGCTGGCTTTGAACTTATGATCCTTCTGCTTCAGCCTCAGTCCCAAGTAGCTGGGATTACAGATATGTGCCATCATCTTGACACCTTTTTTTTCTTTCTTTAAAAAACTTTTCAAATAAATTTTGTATATTTAAGGTGAACAACATGATGTTGTAAGATGCATGTAGATAGTAAACATGTTATTAGAGCAACATCCACCATCTCACAGTTACCCACTCTTTGTTCTTGTGGCAAGAACAGCTAAATTCTACTCATTAAGCATGAACCCCATATACATCTGATTGCTTCTTCATCTTCTGATACTCTGTTACTCATGATTCTTTTCTTCCCAAAGGTGGCTGATCCCTACCTCCCTACCCCATTCTAGCAGCTAGCCATCCAGCTCTGTTGTGTTCTTGCCCTATCACCCACAAGCCCAGACTAAGCACTTGAGGGAAGAACCTCTGAATCTCAGACAAGTGAGAAGTGAGGAACTGCCCAAAACTTTATTATAAGAGGAGGTGGTGATTAGAAGCCCAAACCTTCAGACTTGGAGCTAAGTTCAAATACTAGTCTTTTTTTCTCTTCTATTCCATTGCCTGGCTGACTCCAAGTGGCCTTGACTCTAGTCTCATAACTACTGGTAACTACTGTCCTCAGTTTCTTCCTCTAACAAATAGGAGTAATATCAGCATTGTCCATCTCCTTAAATATATGATCCAGACTGTTCTTTAGTAGTCTTCTGCCTATAACTCCCTTCAGAAAAAGGTGGGCTTTGAGAGGTGGAAGGCTGGGAAAATGGCCAGTATCAGGTGTTATCAAGGATCCACCTAATGGATCAACAAAGAACCAGGACCTTCCAATTCCTTTGGCAATTTGGAGCAGATTTCTTTTTGGGTTTTATTTTCTTTGTCATAATATATTGTAATTATTTCATCTACTTGCTTCCCACTTGACTACGAGTTCTTCAAGTATAGAGTCCATATTTTATTTGTCCTACACACTACTGTCATCCTGGTCCAAGCCATCTTCTGCACTCTGATAATGGAGCCTCTGGCTTCCACTATTGCCCTCCTACCATCTACTGTTAACAAAGTAAGTAAGAGTGATTTCCCTCTGTTCAAAGCCCTGTAGAGGATCTGTTTTAGCCAAGATCCTTACAATGGCCTACAAGATTCCACTGTCTTTATTTTCCAAATCTCTTGGCCTTCTCATTATTTATAACACTTCCTGGGGCCAGGAAGTGTTATACATGGCTCATTCCCTCTTTTTTTTGGGGGGGGGGGGGGCGGGGAAGTGCTAGGGATTGAACCCAGGGTCTTGTGCATGCTAGGCAAGCTCTCTACCTCTGAATTATATCCCCAGCTCTCCCTCACTTCTTTAAAGTTTGATTAGAGTATGATGAATGGGATCCCCCCCACAGTTCTATTTAAAATCACAACACCTATTCTTCCAGGATTCTTTATAGCCCCTTACTCTGTTTTTTCCGATAGTACTCAATGCCTTCTAACATACTTAATAATTCTCTTATTGTGTTTTTCATCTTTCTCCTCAGACTATAAAATGAAAGCTCCAAGAGGGAAAGATAAATGTTTTTTCCTTTTTTCTTTTCTGTTTATGGATACATCTTGAGCACTGGTATCTGGCAAACTTAGCAGTGACTGACAAGTATTTGCTGGATGAATGAGTAAATGAAACTTCAGAATATTGCTAGAGCGCTACTTAGAGAAGAAATATATGAGTACTTTGAATCCCCAGTTCCCAGAGATTCTTGCTAAAAGGCAGGTGTTCAATGTTTGTTGAGGGAATAGAGCGGCTCAGATCTTTAACTACTTGAGGTCTTTATCTGATCCCCTTGAGGTTAAAAAAAAAAGTTCCCAGGGTCAATCATTCTGGTCTCTGTCCTTTCATCCAAACAACCCAGTATTCAACTAACAAATACCTGATTATCCACGTATTGATTATCTACTGAGTTCAAAAGTGTTCTTGGAAAAAAAAAGTGTTCTTGGTGCTGTAGGGAGAATACATGACTAACGCAAATGAAGCAACAGCAAGTAATACCTCAAAAGTAATCAAGTGTGAAACTATTGGGCAGATTATCAGTGCTAATAGTTTGGAGAAAGAATCAGCGAAGATTGACGTAGAAGTAAATTCCAAAGTTCACCATGCGCCCTTCTAAATGCTCCACCTGTTGACAGCAGGACCATAACCTGGACAATGAACCTGTGAATCAGAAGGGCCTTTAGAGTTCCAAGTCCTTTGTTTTAAGTAGAAGGAAAGTATGACTAGGCAGGGGAATGGCCTCCACAGAGGTAGGCCTAGAACCCTGGCCTCCTGTAGTTCTGAAAAGGAGTCCTGAAGGAAGGTACAAGGCGCCTTTGTTGAGGCCTGCAGAATCCAAGCTGCGCCAGGTCGAAAAAGGGGTCCGGTTTCTTGGACAGGCTAAGGTGCTGGTCCCTACGGTGAGGTGGCAGGGTTGGGGGGCTGGGGGAGGTCACGAGGCATGATTCCTCTGGAACACGGGACCTGTGGAATCCTTGGAAAGGGTCCAAAGCCGCTGATCCTTGCCATCCTTCATTATGGGGTCCCCGATCTCACCCACGGACGCCACTGTGGGGCGCAGGGACCCGCGTCGATGGCAACTGCCAGCCTCTTGTAGACATCGACTGTGCGCCCAGAGAGCCGCTCAAGTCCCCGGGCACTACTTGCTCCCGCGGAGGGATCCGCGCAGGGCGTAGAGACCGCTTCCGCGGAGAGCCGTGACGCCGCCGACGCTGGGCTGGTGGCGCAGCGACGTCGCGGGAGGCGGGGGCGGCGGGGGCGGCAGGGGGAGCGGGTCGGGAAGTAGTTCCGGGTGCGCGGCCCCGGATGTTGGCTGCTCCCGCTGCTGCCGCCGCTCTCGGCGCTGCTCGGGGCCTTGGCCGCTCGCACCAGGCGCCGTTGGGACCTTTCCCGGGGGGCGGAGACGCACGTAGCGGCCGGGGGCTCGGCCGGGCCGTCCCGGCCTGCTCAGCCTGAGGTGAGTGCCCGCCACCGGGGCGGCGGGCGAGGAGGCGGGGCCGGGGCATCTCCCGCGACGGAGGCAGGGGCTGCCCTCCGCGAGACGCCCTGTCCCTTCTCAGCCGTCGCGCGCTTCGCGGTGGGCGGCGGGAGGGCCAGGGGGCCAGGGCTCAGGTTGGGGCCTGGCGGGCCACTAGGGCTGGGTCCCTCCCTTCCCCGCGGCGATTCTCAGCTGCTGCTGCCCCTCATCTGGAAGCGGCGGCTCCGCGCCTCCCGCCCCTCCCCCAGGTGGGGCCCGGGGGAGCTGGACGTGAATCCCGGGGGCGCGGAGTCCGCAGACAGCGACAGTCTCCTTCCCTCCGTGACCTGCGTTCTAGCCTGGGGTAGTCCCCGATCCCGGCGCTATGTGGCTGCTTCCCTTCAAGCTCAGGGGCACTTTTCGGCCAGAAAGGCGGGCAATATCTTGCGCCCGGCGGGTGCCCTTCGGGGTGTGGAGGCCGGTGCGAGGGGCCTTGGTTCCCGCCCATCCTGTTGCTGTGTCCTTTGCTGGCATTAGGGCAAAGGCAACCGTTCCATGCGGACGTGTTGCTGTCCTGTGTGTGTTGCATCGTGCCCACGTGGTAGGGTGTCCCGTGCCCCCTACCTCCCTCCATTTTTGCAGCTGGTGAAGAGGGAGATTAACGGGATGATTTTTCCCTGTGTGATTTTCTCCGGCTGGCATGGAAGGTGTTAAGGTCAGTTTGCTTTGCTGGGGCCCACTGTTTAGATGGAAGAATCAAGAGTTGTACTCGCTGAAATTGAGACCTATAGGGGATACCAGGGTTAGTTTCATTGACATCATTGCTTTCTACTGCTTAGTCCCCAAAAGAGAATAAGCGCTTGGTATTGATGCATTGAGGTGTATAGTTTTCATTTCTCTGTTCTACTTTTTGTGCATATTGTTGTCAAAGGTTTTTCTATTCTGTGTTGCTGCAGTGCATGTCTGTGTTGTTCCTAGCTGAATTCCTGAATGAATAGAGCCAACGAATTATAGATTGGTGGGCATCTTTTACGTCTTTTTCTGATGTTACTTTATTTTTTATTTTGCTTACTATTGAAAAGGTGTGCATGTCATATGGGAATGCATATATATGTACATACATACACACATATGTATGCATGTATGTGCATATATATGTTGTAAGGCAGCACTAGATAGTTCCACCTAGTTACCTCCTTCGTGGATGCTCTTTTATTTCACTTTCCTTCTCTATTGAGTACTATTAGACTTGTCTCTTGACACAGGTTTTGAAACCTTTTTCTTTCTTCTTCTTTTTTTTTTTTTTTTCTTAATGTCTTTCCCAGGTTAAGGTTTCCATCTTAACCGTGTTTTGCTCTTTGAGACCATAGATTGCTCTCTCCACAGGGAAGAGACTACGGTAGCAGTGAGAGAAACCTTTTATTCCTTCAAGACCTTAGCGTATAGTTATAGAAAATCAGTAACTTTTCTCAATTTTTTTTTTTTTCTGATCAGGTGGATTGATTGAACTTTTTGATTTCTGATGTGAATCTGAAGGTTTCTCTTTTTTTGGTTTTGTGTCAGAGTTAAGGTGAATCTTGTTCTTGCGTTTGTGCTGCTGGAGATCCTGGGGAGTTACTCATGCCTTTATTAGGTGTTTTTTGGATGAGGCCAGGGCATGTTTATTTTGGCTCTTTTTAGTTCATAAGTTTGGGTGAAATTAAATATCTTACTGTTTTGAAGTCACTCTTTTATATACTAAAATGGCCAGGATTCTCTTATTTGTTTTTCACATGGTGCAATCATTTTGAGTGCATTTTGATGTTGCTCTTTCCTCTTTAATCTGGTGCAATTGTTAGTATATTCTCCTATATAGACTAAAAATATTTAAGTACATATTCTATCTGCTTTCATTATGCTAAGTATGGGTGGGGCATGGAAAATAGAGAATGTCATTTGGATATACTCTGAGGCTCATATATATATATATGTGTGTGTGTGTGTGTGTGTGTGTGTATTAAATAAGTCAGCATTTGTTTACTTCTGCAAAGTACTATGTTGTCTTTGTGTGAAGTAGTTGATATGAAAAGATACACAGAATAAAATATGGGTCTCTTCAAAAGCTTCAACCTCTGTACTAAGAGGAACAGATTTGTCCTTTTGTTGGAGAAATGGCATATACATCATTTATAATCACCAAACAACATCCAACTCCTGTTTGGAATAACAGTACAACCAAGGTCAAAGGTATATGTAACATGAGAAAGAGGAATTTCCAAAGGGGAAGAGGTGTCTCCCAGAAGATTGAAGGCATATGTGCAAAGGTAGAGAAGTGGAAATTTACAAAAGATATCAAGAGACTCAATTGGTGAATAATAATAATAAGTGAGTTTAGGATTTGTGAGGGTATATTGGGAAAGGACCCTTCAAGGATAAAGAGTTCTAAGGAATGAGGGTAAGATGATATACACTGTTCCTGAGGAAGGCTTTTGTGTCTGCTGAGTGTTCTGGGAGTGGGGAAACTGACTAGAATTTTAAGAATAAGATGATGAAGGCCTGGCATGAGGTAGCAGTTGTGAGAATAAAATAATAGCCAACATTTAGTGAATACTTTTTGTATGGCAACCATCATTCTGTGTGCTTTACATCTCTTTAGTAAATGTTCATCGTAAGGTTTTATAATCATGAAAGGACTTTGGGAAAGTTACTTAACCCTGTGCATTTAATCATTAGCAAATATGAATAGTCAGATGAAGTATAAGTTTTTTCAGTGACAGGGTTATATATTAATGGTAAAAACACATGTGAGTAAATGTGTGTTGAGAGGGAACTAGTAGAGTAGGAAAAGAGCTTTGAGATTTGGAATTTTGGATAACGTAATAGACTAATAGGTAAATAAAGCATTCTGAGAAGAATCAGGAAGTATATGAGTTCCACAGAAGCCAAGGAAAGGAAGATTTTCTACAAGATAGGGTTATAGAAGTGTGGCATGCAGTCTTGAAGTTCAGAAACAGTAACCGTGACCATAGTGAAAAGACTATCAAACTAGACCAGAATGAGGTAATTTGTAACCTTAGGATTTTGAAGGGAAGAAATAGCAAGATGCCAGATTTGTTTTTCACAGAATCTGTAGAGATATTACATTCTTGTGTAGTAATTTTATTTATTTTTTCCTAGTGTTTCCTCCAGTCTCATTCTTGCTCACAAAACAGAGCTATTCAAATATTGGAAAATTCACTATTTATTCATCAAAAAAGAAACCAGTGTTCTAAAGACAGCTGTTTTAGCAGTTCTTAAGGTTTTTGTCATTCTTTTAAAAAACACCGTGTAATTCACCCATTTAAAGTATACAGTTTAGTGTTTTTTAGTGTATTCATAGAGTAGTGCAAGTATAACTGCAATAATTTTTAGAATATAATTTCAAAAATAAACTGTGTACCCACTATCAGCCACTATACATTTCCCGGTCCCAGGCAACCACTGTATGTGCCATGTGTGTGGATTTGCCAGTTTTGAACATTTCCTAAAAAAGAAATCATGCTATCTCATAAGATCTTTTGTGTCTGGCTTCTTTCACTTAGCCTTTGGTTCAAGAGTCATTCATGTTGTAATTGGTATCAGTATTTCATTCTTTTTTATTGCCAAATAATATTCCCCGATGTGGATATACTACATTTTTATCCACTTATCAGTTTATAGACATTTGGGTTGCTATTTGTTTTAACGCTTCTCTGTCGTCATCTGATATTCACCTTACGAGTCCCTTCCATGGCTTTTCTTTTAGATTATAACCTCTGCTATGAATTTTGTTAAGCATTAGGGATATAAAGATGAGACCAGGACATGACCCTTGAACATTCATATAGAGCTTTAATAGTTTGTGTATATTTTCTTGTGTATTATCTCATTTGATCTCACAACACCCTGCAATGTAGGAAAAAGCAATTTGAAGTTTAGGATGACACATTTAAATCATTGGTGGAGCAAATAGGTTTTCTTAGTTTGTGTCTGTGCTCTTTCCACTATTCTATGCTGCTGTGTTACTGAAAGATTCCCATGTAAATTTCTGAAGACAGACTGGGAAATCTACTTACTTGGGGAATCACTGAATTTTAATGATTAATATTTGGGACTTTAAATCACAATTTATCACATTTTGTTGCTTGTTTGTGCTGTGTGATAGACAAGTCATTTTGTATTTCTATCCCCTTTTTGGTACTGAGAATTGAACCCAGGACCTCACTTAGCATCACAACCAGCCTCCTTTTTAAAATTTTATTTTGAGATAGGATCTCCCTAAATTGTCCAGACTAGTTTCAACCATTGCTGGGATTACAGGGGAATGCACTGTGCCTGGCTATTTCTGTCTTTTAGAACTTTAATGAGGGTTAGTGATGATGACAATAGTGGTAGTGATAATAATAATAGCTACAGTTTTTGAGGCCTTATTGGCATAACGGTGTTCTAAGTACTTTGCATTTATTATATAATCCTCACAGCTCCTCAAAGGTAGATTTTATTATCAGAGTTTTACAGATGAGGATATGGGAACAGAGAGGTCAAGTAATTTACCTAAGGGTACTTTGCTAGAAATGGAAAGAGCTAGGATTTGAACCCCTGCAGTCTATTTTCAAACTAAATAGCTCTTAATCACTTCACTGTTCTGTTTACTCGTTATGAATTAATAGAGGGTAATATTTCAAGTAAGGACATGAGTATAGTTGGAGAAGCAGTTAAACAGGAGATGCAATGACATTGCATCCACATATTTTAAAAATATGTATCTAACGCTAACACTGTAGTGTTATGGAGATACATGTTGTTTAGGCGTTTTGTTTGACCCTGCTAATAGCGTCTCAACTCAGAAATTACATTTTTTCACTGCTCTTCACTGTTGACTTTTGTTAGTTGTTTAGTTTTCCACATTGCCACTATTCAGAAATGTTGGCTTTTTTCAGCCTTCCTTTAACTGTGATTTTTTGTTTTCCATTTTGAACTCTTAGCTTTTCAGTTCTAGAGAGATACTCTACCTCTTTCACCTCCAAACTTGAAAAATACCACACTAGTATGTTATACAACTGCCCAAAATTTTGACCATCTTACTAGGCATAACTGGATTTTAGCGCACAAATAAGAACCAAAGCACAGTGTTTTGGTTAAAGAGATTGACTAATACTGAAATTGGAAAAGGCATCTGCTATACAGGATTTTTGATTTAATAGAATTTGTTATAACCAGATTAGCAAAGCATTATTACTGTGGGCCATCTGTTGGGATATGGAAATAGCTTTGTTTCATGGAACCAGATGTTGTACTTATATTTATAACAATGGCATTCTATTTATTTTAAGCAACCTTTTGCAATTAGGTACCTTTGACTGCTGTTCTACTTGACATGTGTGTCAGCTGATGACCTGAGAATGTAATGTCTTTCAAAGTGATTGTTCTTCTGGAGGATCAGAACAAAACAAATGAAACACAAAGCAAATGACTCATGGTGTCAAACTTTAGTTCTTTAACAAGATAAAATGTAGGATAAATGTGGATATATGACAGGATAATTAGGACCCTGTTTGACTACTTTGACACTATTAATAGGATTAGTTTTTAATAAATACCTAGTTTTGGTTGCTTTAAGATTATTACTTTAAATCTGAAGTGATTTCATTTTGGTATAATTGGACCTATATTAACACTGCACTGTCTGACTTATTTCTCATCATCCCTGGATGAAATAGTCTGTAATGGACTCAAACTTATGAAATGCATTAAGAGGAATTCTTATTAATATATAGTCTTAGGGAATTTTTAGATTCTCCTCAAATGCACCATGTTGTCTATTTTTCATTATCTTCAAATCATGTAGAGAGGGTCATGGATACCATTGAAGAGTTGATCAACTTTTGCATGGTGACCCTGTATCTGAAGGAGACCATACAGTCACCTGACTTTCAGCACAGTTTTTCACCTGGGGTACAAAGCTAAAAGTTGTAACTAAATTTTGCCTAGATAGAGTCCTGCTCAGTGACGTAAATAATATAAGAAAATTAAGTTGATTTTCTGGTTGTTGAAAGAGTTTGGTACCAGTGTAATCTTACTATAAAGCTCAAACATAAGTTGGAATTAGCATTTCCCTGAGACTGAGACGTGATCTTACGTTGACACCGTTAATAGGACTGGTTTCTGATAATTTGAAATTTGTGAGAGAATTGGTTGAGGGGGAAAGACTGCTAGAACTCAATAACAGTTTCAGATTCTCTTTGCTTATAGAGATGGGATTGGGGTGACAGTGTAATATGGTGGAACTAGGTTATTGTTAAGCTACTAGCATTTGGCTGATGGGTACATGGGAACTTATTAAATTATCAAAAGTAATTTAAAAAAGTTTCTGTGGCTTTGCTGTTAAATTTGGGGAATTAATTATAGCCACAGCAATCAAATATGTAGCTGTAAAGAGAGGGTTGCCCATTTCGAATGAAGATGGAGTAGATTGTTATGACAGGAGGTGAATGATACATGGCATCAGTTTCTGATGATATGGTTATGTCTGTAAATCTGTGATACTCTGTATATACAGTAGGTAGGTAAAATGTGTCATAGATTGATGGTTTTGTCCCAACACATGGATAGCAATCAGTATTAGAAATGCGATCTTTGCATATCTCAGGAAATCATGTTTTACATCAATCATTATATAGTATGTGTATTTTTGAAACATTTCCACTTCACATTTGGATGACGTATTTTCAAATCATTTTTTTCCCTCTGATCTGTTGGATTTTGGAACCTTACAGTAGCCCTGCAATATAGGTCAGGAAAATAATATTCTGTTGACAAATGGAGAAAATGAAGCATAGCTAACTAAGACTTATTTAGTATCACTCAATTATTTAGTAGTTGAACAGACACTAGAATTTACACCCTGCATTCTTCTCTAGTCTTGTATTCTTCTTAGTTGAAAATATGACAAAGTTTTAAAGAGGAATAGACTTTAGGTTTTTGAGGTAAAGATGAAAGTTTATGGAGACCCCAAAGGACCAAGACTACTTGGAGCAGAACATATGGTAGTAACAAACCCAGGGGACATAAAGCTAATGAGGATAACTTCCTCTTATTAAATTTAGGTCCATATATTGGTATTAGAAACATATTTATTGTTTTTAAAATTCTTGAGAGGATGGGAGGGAATCAGAATAGAATCTTTAAAGGATTGCTAAACAGTGGATTCAGTCTTATTTTACAGAAGTACATGTCTATAAAATTTAGATCTTGAGAAATTATACTTGGAACATGCTTCTACTGAGGGAGCCTGGGTTATGCCACAGTGTGACATCTATTATTGCTTCGCCTGGTAGATAGAAGACTGACAGTATATGAAGAAGTTATAACTGAATAGAAAAAAGGACTGGGAGGAAAACACATGGGTAATTTAAATTTTCTCCTTTGATCTTGTCTGTAGTGAGCCTATTTAATTTTTTATAATAAGAAAAGGGATTTTTATAGTTCAAATGACAATTTGGAAAAATGTGAATCTTTGGACTTGAAGAGCAGTTTAAACACTTTGTACTGTCAGAGCATTTTGCTTTCTTTTGGTACTGAGGATTGAACCCAGGGGTGCTTAACCACTAAGCCACATCCCCAGACCCCTTTATTAAAGTATGTGTGTGTGTATTTATTTTAATATGTATTTTTTTAGTTGTATGTGGACACAGCACCTTTATTTTTATGTGTTGCTGAGGATCGAACCTAATGTTCCATGTGTGCGCTCTACCACTGAATCCCAGCCCCTTATATTTTATTTAGAGACAGTGCCTAACTGAGTTGCTTAGGGCCTTGCTAAGTTGCTGAGGCTTACTTTGGATCCGTGATCCTCCTGCCTCAGCCTCCCGAGCCACTGGGATTACAGATATGTACAACCATGTCCCACTCCCAGTTCTTTTATATTTTATTTAGAGAGTGGGTCTTGCTAAGTTGCTTAGGGCCTTGCTAAATTGCTAAGTCTGGCTTTGAACTTTGTGATCGTCCTGCCTCAGCTTCCAAGGTCACTGGGAATAGTACTGCACCTAGTGAGTGTTTTGCTTTCTAAGTAGTTAATCAAATGGGTCAAGTTGTAAGTATGTTAAGTATATAAGTTTTTCTTTGCATTAGAATTTGGTAATTTTAGGAAATTAATTATAGTCCCTCAGGAGCACCCAAGACTTTAGGTTTACTTACAGTAATTATTTGTCAATAACTAACCTAAAAATTAACACTCTAGTTTGTAATGAAAACTAGACGTTTTCATCAGGATCTATTTATCTGCTTCCATTCCCTGACAGGTTTCTTCTTTTTTTGGTACCAGGGATTGAACCCAGGAGTTCTTAACCTGAGCTACATCCCCAGCCCTTTTTATATTTTATTTAGAGACACAGTCTCATTAAGTGGCTTAGGGCCTTGGTAAGTTGCTGAGGCCGTCTTTGAACTCATGATCCTCCTGCCTCAGCTTCCCTAGCCTCTGAGATTATAGGCATGCACCACCGTGCCTGGCCTTTCCTGGAAGGTGTCTAATTAAAGAAAAAACAGTTGTTAGTTTTTTTTAAATTTTTTTTTTTTTTTTTTAAGGTACTGTTTTTAATCCAGGGACATTGTACTCACTCATTTCTGTCATTTGCTGGATCATTTTACTTGCTGCTGTGTCTTTCCTGAGCATTGTACTAAGTACTAGGGACACAAATGAGAAGCAAGATCCCAGCAAGCAAAGACCACAGCTTTTAATTTGGGAGAGACGTCATAGAGATAGTCTTGAAATATGGAGGTGTCCTGCATTTTCTTCTGTTTACTAGTTTTTAACTTGAAAGGCATTCTGAATGACTGGTTTGCTTTTTTGAAGAACTTAATGCATGTGGGTTGTGGATAGGTAGCTTTAAGAGGCGCTGATGGCTTCTTTGTAAAATATTGAAGATCATTGACCTAAAACATTTCTTCATCTAAGGAGCAGATCTTATTGAGGTATATGACTTGGGCACTCTGATTTATATTACCTTTGCTTTGGGAAATCTTGTATCCACTATTCTAGGATGGAGGCAGTATCCTTTTTGCTTTTTATGTTCTCTATAGTCATATCACTTGATGATGGGGACATGTTCTAAGAAATGTGTTGTTAGGTGATTTCATCATTGTGGGAACATCAGAGTGTTGAATAAAGATAGCTGTGATGTCACTAGATGATATGAGGCCCATCTACCATCATATATATGAAATATTATGTTGTGTGTGGCTGAATTACCAACACTGCATGACACATAGTAGGCATCATTATGTATTCATTATACTAATAAAGGACATTTCATGTGTAATCGTAATTTTAAGAAATTTAATATTGCTACAGATAGCTTGTATCAAAAGTTACCCTTAATATAAAGAGATACAGTGGTTCCTAGAATCTTTAATTAATTCTTCATTCAAGCTAGTCAGGTAGCCCACTAAAACACTGACAGACATTGGGCTACTCTTAGAACACTAGTAGTCACTGATAGATGAAATGTAGTTTGTTTGTTGTTATCTCTAATTGAGACAGCATTTGCTTCTAACTTCATCTCTTTTTTTTTTTTTTTTTTTGTGGAACAATAGTAGACCTAGCCTTCCTTCTTTCACAAGATAACCTTTCAAATATTTAAAGATGATTATTCTTTCAGCAAATATTTTGGGTACGTGGGTGTGCAAGAATGCCTTGAGCATTGTGAAAAATCCAACAGTAATTAAGAGGCCTAGTTTGTTTGCAAGGAATGAGTACAGATAAAGAGACATGGATTTGCTGAGAAAAGTGTTTTGCTTATGACGATAAAGAAAGCTTCACGGAGGAGATTGTGTTTGAATTAAGATTAGAGATGGTTCATCGTAAGCTGAGCATAATCAAAGACTTTTAAGAGAAAAGTTAGAGGAGTACAAAGAGATCCAGTTTGGTTGTTTCTCAAACTATACAGTATTAAAAATGTTTGTTGTTGTATCCTCAGCATGTGGAGAAATGTATGCCAAATAATTAGGGCTGTGTAAATATTTTTTAAATGAATAAATTGTCATGTTTGGGAAATACTGAACATCCTTTTCTTGGACATTCATAAAGCAATTTTAGGATATTGAACACTTTGATAAGACTTTTAGAGAAAAAAATGTTTTATCTCATTTATTTGAATGCCCACTAACAACTCTTGAAATTCTCTGGAAAATATTATAATGGGTCTCTATGGTAGAAGTGAAATGGAAGGTTGGAAAGTATTTTTTTTCTCTAAGCTAAACACACCCAGTTTATTCATTCTACTTGCTAATCTGTATCCCTGTGAGCATTGTAGCTTGTAAGTGTTCTTAACATGTGTTGCTCAAAACAGAGTGTAGTACTCCCTTGTGAACTAACCAGTGTGGAGTGCGTGGGACTATTACCCTCCTTGATCTGGATACTATTCTTCTGGTGAAGCCTAAGACTGTATTTTGTTTCTTTTTTAGCAGCTGAGTCACTACCTTGGCTCATATTCAGTTCTCATATTAATTTACAAGAAGTTCTTTGAGTAGATTCAGAGAGATTTCCTATTAGTAGAGCTAACAAATGAATGCCCATTTTTTTTTTTTTTTTTTCTGATTGAGTCTAGGCTGTTTTCTCAGAAGTACTAGTCATTCTTAGCTTCCTGAAATCTGAGAAAGAATTAATTGTACAATGTAGAGTTGAGCAAGTAACATCCAAATACTTAAGTCCAGCTGTCCTGTTGGGTATAGTCAGAGTATATGAAATCCCCATTTATGCATCAATGAAATTCAACATTTTCCACATGTGCCTTAAA
This sequence comes from Marmota flaviventris, assembly GCF_047511675.1. Classification (NCBI taxonomy): domain Eukaryota; kingdom Metazoa; phylum Chordata; class Mammalia; order Rodentia; family Sciuridae; genus Marmota; species Marmota flaviventris. The sequence goes on along the minus strand of NC_092507.1, from coordinate 32,211,642 downwards.
TATCTTTTTCCCCTTTTTTGTTATTTTAAAGAAAATTGTGGACACATTTTTTAACCTTAGTATGTGTCTCTAAAAATATATTTTCTTATGTAACCACATGCCATCATTAGATGTAACAAAATTTACAGTATTTCTTAGATATCATCTAATATCCAGTTCATAATCAAATTCCTGATTGTTTAAAAATGCCTTTTTAAGTTTGGTTTTTTAATTGAATCAAGATTCAGGAAGGTTCATATATTATATTTGATTATATTTCTCAAATATCTTTTATCCTAACCATAGCTGTCCTTTTCTCTTACTTTTTGGCATCTTTGATTTTTTCTACTCTTCTGGTATTTTTTCTCTTTATTTGCACTAAATTCTGTTACAATTCCTTTTGAAATATGTATTGGATTATTTTCTTCCTTTACATCAACTCAGCAAGCATTTTGGAATATTTTTATGTACAGAACATATGCTGGGTATTGTGGGAGATATGACAATTTTGACATGTATTGGCTCACTAGGAGCGAGCATTCCAGATGCATATTGAAACAATACGAAGTGGATTGTTTGCCCTCCAGTGGGTCATGTCTTGATGGCTTCCCATTTTTTCCCCCTGGAAAATGCTGCTGGTGGAATCTTTTTAATGTGTCATTTTAATCACATACTGATCAGTAGTCCATGATTGATTCTCCAAATTATGCTGGTTTTGGCCTCTCAGTTTTCCCATTGGCTCCTATTACCTTCCTCAAGTGCAACTAATTGCAAGTTTGTATTATCATGTAGCATTTCATTTCAGCAACAAGATTGTAAACATCTTGAGAGCAGAAATCATGTTGTTTTCTTTTTCTGTGTAGTACTGGAAACAAGAACATTTGGAGAATCCTGGTTCATATACCAGGCCTGTTCTTACTACCTTCCTTAAGTTATCTGGAGTTTCTTTCAGTTAAAAGGAAATAATGTAGATCTGGCTCGCATTCCAAAAATCTCCTTAAAAAGAGTCCATTCAGTGGTCTGAATCAGGAATGACAGATAACATGGTTTGCACATTACCACTTCTTCATTACCTTGGCTGTGACAACTATTAATTTCTGGTTGTATTTAGACATGACCTTCTCAAGTACTCTAGGCAGCCATTATTGGTTGAGCATGATTGGTAAATGATATGAAACCTTTCTGCCTGAACTGATATTTTTAGTATTAACTGGTATGCCAGAATCACCTGAGATAACTGTTTGTTTGTTTGTTTCGGTTTTTTTTGGTGGTCCTGGAGCTTGAACCAGGGATGCTCTACCACTGAGCTACCTCTCTTATTCCTTTTTATTTTGAGATGGGACTCGCTAAGAACTTGTGCCTTCGGCCTCAGCCATTTGAATCACTGGAATTAATAGGTGTGTCACTGAGCCAAGCTGGGCAGCTTTTAATTAATAAATTTCCTGGGTTTTGTCCCATATGCCTAAATCAGAATTTCTGGGAATAGGATAGAAATGATTCTTGTGAAATCAGCATTGATTTTTATACTGACTTCGGGAGCAGGCAAGTGTTTTTATTTTGTTAAAACAATTCTACTAGTAGAGACTATAACAAACTATCTTTTCATTTGCAGTACAGATTTTCTTCTGACAACCAGTAAGTTCTAATAGGTTCAGTTTTCTTTTTAGGGGTATGGTAGGATTTCTTGCTTTGAATTACACCAGGCAAAGCACATGAATCAAATGCCCAAGATAAAGATACAGGATCCAGAGAAGTGGCATCTTGGTTTTCTAAATATAACTGAGCTCAGATTTAAAGCCTCAAAACACTTTAGCCGTCTGAAAGCTTGTTTTGTTTTTGTTTAGTGAGTACTTTAAAAGTTGTTTAAAATGGAAGAGTTTAACATTTTTGGAGTGGATCTCTTTTGGACTTTTAATATTTCATATATTCAGTAAAGGTGATATAAACATACAGTGTGATTTAATTTCATATACATTTGTCAGGTTTTCCATAAAAACAAATTTATAAATTGGGGGGGAGAGTTCTTTATTAGACCACATGATTTGATTTTGCGTCTGGATATTGTGGTTAAGTTATTGAGCAAAGTATGGAGACTGAAGCTTCAGGATTATCCAGTGAGTTAATGACAGACCCAGAAATAGAATCCTGTGTTATTTGCTTGGGTTATGATTTGGTTTGAAGAGGGTGGCCTGTGATCTGTTTACATAAATTGCAGGAAGTAAGGTTTGGGGTTTGGAAGAAGGCTCAGCACTGTGATGGTTGGTCAGGAATCTCCCCTCCCCCTACATTTGCCACCTGTTTTCTTGATACTAGTTTTAAACTATGGAAGGAAAAGAGGCAAGTTAGTTCAGTTTTAACACTTATTACTCTTACACATAAGTCTAAAAAGTGGAAGCTGATTGTTGAGTAGCATCCTTTTTCACATCTTCCATTTGTCTCTTCCTGGCCCTGGTCTAGTTTTAGAAGAAGGATATAGCCAATGAGTTGATTTTTAGATAGAAATAAAGTGGTTTTATTTAGAAATTTTTCAGGTGTATGATTCTTTTTATGGACTGTGCATATATCTTTGTTAAACATATTTAGTGAGTAAATAGTATGGTTTGGAAATAGTGGAGGCTACCAGAAAACAGACTCCACTGAATGGTTCAAGGGGTTATCAGTTTGAAAATAATTGCTAATTGTAGAGTAATTTCTGGTGAAATCTTTACTTTTCCCCTCCCCTTCCTGTTCTAGCTTTGGGACTTGGGAATGGATCTTGTGGCACTAACTTGATAAATAAGAACATTTGTGTTTGGTGGATCTGAACTTATTTTTTCTAACAGCTTTGTTGTGATGTACTTCACATACCATACAATTCACCTATGTAAATTGTAAAATTCAGTATTTTTTTAGTATGTTCACAGGATTGTGCAATCATCACTACAGTCTAATTTTAGAATATTTTCCTCCCCCTCTAATGGAAACCCCATACTCTCTAGCAGTGAATCCCTATTCACTTTTTATCTCTCTTCCTTCCCTGCTAGCCCTAAGAAACTACTTAATTTAATCCAGCTTCTCATCTGTAGTCTAGTTACTAATATAAATTAGTATATTGTGGATATTTGATGTAAATGGAATCACACAATATGTAGTCTTTCTTTCACTTAGCATAATGTTTTCAAGGGTTGTATGTGTTGTAGCACAGATAATTTTTTTTTAATTGTCAGAGTATTCCTTTGCATGAATATAACACATTTGTCCATCCATCAGTTGATAGGCATTTAGATTCTTTCCACTTTTTTGCTTTTATGATTTAATGCTGCTGTGAACATTCTAGTTCGGCTTTGCTGTGGATATATGTTTTCATTTGGGGTATATTTATATCCTAGGAGTGGAATTGCTGGTTCATATGGTAAATCTGTGTGTGCTTTTTGATGAACTGACAAACTTTTTCAAGGGGTTGCAGCAGTTTACATTCACAGACAATATATGAGGATTGCAATTTCTCCACGTTTGCAACACTTGTCCTTACCTTTTTGATAATAGTTATCCTAGTAAGTGTGAAGTAGTATCTCATTGTGGTTTTGATTTACAGTAAACTAGGCAGAAATCATTTTACACAAAGAGGGAAGCCCCCAAATGCCCCTTTTGTACAGATACCCACAGATTAGTTTTATTCAGAATAAGGGAGAAATTTTTGCTCATACTAGAGGAAATTTAGCCGTAGTTTGGAATCTGTACTCAAAATATACATGCAGTCAGGACAGCTAATTCAACTAACTGATTTGCTGCTGGATTTGTTTACTTTTGACTAATATTAACAGTTGTAAATAGAGCAGTACCACTGGTATTTGGAACAGTCCTTACAAAGTCATGGTTGTTAGCCACAATATTTTACTTCTTTTTATATCACCAGTTCTCTTTGTATACCTGGGCTTTCTCCTCTTTAGTGAAATTTTTGATATTGAAGATTTTTTTAAAAATATTTTTCTCAGGATTCCCTCCCTCCCTCTCTTCCTCCCTCCCTCCCTCCCTCCCTTCCTTCCTTCCTTTCTCTTTCTCTTTCTTTCTTTCTTTCTCTCTTTCTTTCTGTCTCTCTCTCTCTCTTTCTGCTGGAAGTTGAACCCAGGGCCTTGTGCATTCGAGGCAAGTACTCTACCAACTGAGCTACGTTCCCACCCAGTCCCTTAATATTGAAGATTTTGAGAACCTTCTCAGTAGTTTTCCTCTTGATCATATTGACAACAGTCTTACATGTAAAATCCAGCAAGCCTTTGATGTCTCTAAGTAGTTTGCACCCAGAATAAATTTCAAAAGTGTCCTTTGGTCAACTTTCAGGAATTCTTGGTCCAAAATGGAGATATTCTTTTTTTATTTTTCTTTATTCTCGTCATCCCCAGGAAGAGGAGGGTCAACCTTGTCACTGAATGACATTTTTAAATATTGCTGCATTAACATTTGGTAGAGTAACTGGGTCATCATCTCCTTCATCATCCATTCCCAAATCTTCCTACGTGGTCTTGATAGTTATAGATTGGCAGTTTTTATATCAGCTTCAAATATCTCTCCATCAAAACTCTGCAGCTTAATTGAAGGCATGGTGTTTGGTCTGAAGAAGAAAGCTGACCAGAGGCTGAGGGGAGTAGGATGGTGTCTGCTCAGAAGAGAAAGATAGAGTACAAGGCCATACTGCCTTTCCTGAATTCTTAATGTAAATTTAAAAAAAAAAAATCTTTATTTTACTTATTTCTTTTTATGTGGTGCTGAGGATCAAACCCAGGGCCTTGCACATGCTAAGCGAGCGCTCTACCACTGAGCCACAACCCCAGCCCTGTAAATGTTTTTGATTGACTGGCTTTATTGCACTTTCCATTTACTTTCACATTATATAGTTTGTGGGTAAACTTTTATTTTCTCATACTCTTGATTCTTAACCCTCTTGCAGTTTAAGTTTTACCCTGACTCTTCCACAAAACCCACTCTTTGTGGTAGTCTCTTTTCAGTTTATATCCATTGTGGTTTGTATTTTACACTAATGCTTTTTTCTTCCTTAGATCACTTGCTGCTGTCAGAAGTACAATTTTTTCCAGGCGTATTAGTTTTTAAAATAAGTTCCTCTGTTTGGCCTCTCTTCTGATATTCCCAAGGTGAAATGAGGATTCCTACAATTTTTAAAAAAATATCTTTATTTTGTTTATTTTTATATGGTGCTGAGGATCAAACCCAGTGCCTCACATGTGCGAGGTAAGCACTCTGCCGCTGAGCCACAACCCCAGACCCACCCTCACAAATTTAATCTGTCTGAAAGCAGATGTCTTCTTAGCTCAAGCTGCACCATTGCTTTCAGGTTTAGCTAGTGCAGCTGAGATGGACAACACATTGCTACTCATGCAGCAGAATTCTTTTCTGTGTACTACTTTTTCTGGTAGATTTCTTTTATACTGGCTGATTAAAGCACAGGTTACTTTCATGGCTGCTTTAATGATTATATGTGACTAACGATGTAAAAAATAATAATGTTAAAATAATCTTCATCAAAGAGTTGTTTTTTCATGGATCTTAGTGAGTTATATACTTTTCAAATCTTTTGAAAGATGGGGCTGAATTCAGAAGGTTCAAAAAGAAGAAATAGCCTCTTGATCTCTAGGGCAATGTTTATTTTCAAGAAACTTTTCTTACCTTTGGTATTATATTGATGCTTTCTCAGTTACTAACATAGTAAACAGAGGTATGAAGTTTTCTTTTTTTTATGGCAGAGGAAAATGAGCCTCAGAGAAATTAACAATATATCCAAAGTCACACAGAAACTGTTGAAATTTCAGGGTAGATCTTTAGATCAAAAGTCATCATTGTTTTAATTTTGTTGTAAATTACAAAGAATTATATCTCTGGATGGGAAAGAGGAGATCCCTTGTAAGAATTAACTTGGGAACTTTTTGAAAATAGTCCAATTTCACCTCCTGCCCCCCCAAATAATGCATATTATACAACCGTTAGTTTGTTATAACAGCAGCTTCCTAAATCTGAACACTTTGTAACGTTTTTTTTATATTTATTTTTTAGTTTTCAGTGGACACAACATCTTTATTTATTTATTTTTTTAAAGAGAGAGAGAGAATTTTTAATATTTATTTATTTATTTTTTTAGTTTTTTTTCGGCGGACACAGCATCTTTGTTTGTATGTGGTGCTGAGGATCGAACCCAGGCCGCACGCATGCCAGGCGAGTGCGCTACCGCTTGAGCCACATCCCCAGCCCCAACATCTTTATTTCTATGTGGTGCTGAGGATCGAACCCAGCGCCCCGCGCATGCCAGGCAAATGCGTTAACCACTTGAGCCACATCCCCAGCCCATGTAACTTATTAATATACTCTCGATGTGAAGGAATTCCACATTCTTCTGTTGGTAATGAAATGTGATGCAGTAAATAAGCATGTTTTGGAGCATACTTGTTACTGGATGACTGACTTTAAAATTTTTTTTTGTTGTTTTTACATATACATAACAGTAGGGGGTGTATTTTGACATATTTTACATACATGGGGTACAACCCATTACAATTTTGATCCCGTTCTTGTGGTTGACATGATGTGGAGTTACACTAATCATGTATTTTTATATGAGCATAGGAAAGTTATGTCCGATTCATTCTACTGTCCTTCCTATTCCTGTCCCCCCTCCCTTCCCTTATTCACCTTTGTCTAATCCAATGAACTTCTATACTTCCCCTTCCTACCCTTCCTTATGGGTTAGCATCCACATATCAGAGAGAACATTTACCTTTGATTTTTTTGGGACTGGCTTGTTTCACTTAGCATGATATTGGATGACTGACTTTTACTATCCTTATTTTGTGTTATTCTATACAAACTCTTATGATACATAGTGGTTTTTGAGGGATTTGGAGAAAATACTACTAAACTACATAAATTATGAATGTAATTGAATAAGATAATATGATCAGCTGAAGTTGGTGCCACAGAGACATAAGTTTTAGCTTGGAGGATACCAATGAAAGATCCTGACTTTTGGTGTGAACCTTAACCTTTTATGAGATTTTCATGTTGCTGGTTAGCTGCCTATTAAGGAGAAGATTGACATATGTTTGTTTTTCTTCAGTCAGCAAGTTTGAGACTGGGGATACTTTTTAGGGACAATAAATTTAGGTGAAAAATGGAGAAATCTGAGACTAAAGCATTTAGGAAATTAGAAAGATAACCAGGATCTAGAATTAGTAGTAAATGGTAACTGATTCTAAGGGTTATGATGTTTGGGGGGCTCAGTGTGTAAGATCATTGTTACTTGCCTGAGTTCTGAACTGAGAAATAAAACAAGAATAAGCAGATGAAGAAACAATTTGTAATACATTTTTTAAATTAATTTTTTTATTCAGGTAAAATTCATATGCCATAAAGTTCTTCATTTTAGAGTATACAATTTAGTGATTTTTTAAAAATATCTTTTTTTGGTTGTTGATGGACCTTTATTTTATTTATATGTGGTGCTGAGAATTGAACCCAGGGCCTTACACATGCTAGTCAAGTGCTTCACCACTGAGTCACAACCTCAGCCCCAATTTAGTGGTTTTTATTATAGTCACCAGATTTTGTGCAGCCATTATCACTATGAGACAGAATATTTTCATTTTCCCTGAAAGAACTTAGTAGCAGCCACTCTCTATCTGCCACCCCACCCCAAATCTCCTGGAAAGATCCAACCTACTTCTATCTCTATGGATTTGTTTATTCTGGATATTTTGTGTAAATGGACTGATATAGTATGTGGCCTTTTGTGACTTTGTGTCTGACTTTTTCATTTAGCAAAAGGCTTTTTTTAAAAAAAATTTTCTTTAGGTATACATACAGTAGATTATATTTTGACATATTTATACATACTTAGAGTATAATTTATTCTAATTAGGATCCCATTTTTGCAGTTGTACATGATGTTGAGTTTAACTGGTCATGTATTCATATATGAACATAGGAAAGTTATGTCTTGATTCATTCTATTGTCTTTCCTATTCCCATCCCTCCCCCACCCCTTATTGTTTATTAGCATCTACCTATCAAGAGAGAATATTAGGCCCTTGGTTTTTTGGGTTGGCTTATTTCACTTAGCATGGTAATCTCCAGTTCCATTCATTTTCCAGCAAATGCCATAATTTCATCCTTCTTTAAAACCGAGTAATATTCCGTTATTTATATATACCCCATTTTCTTTATCCATTTGTCTTTTGAAGGGCACCTAGGTTGGTTCTATAGCTTAGCTTTTGTTGCTTGAGCTTTTCAATACATTGATGTGGCTGCATCACTGTATTATGCTGATTTGAAGTCCTTTGGGTATATGCCAAGGAGTAGGAGAACTCAGTCAAATGGTGGTTTCATTCCAAGTTTTCTGAGGAATCTCCATTTGCAGTCCCACCAGCAAAGTATGAGTGAATCTTTTTCTCCCACATCCTCGCCAACATTTATTGTTAGTATTTTTGATCATTGAGCCCAGGGGTGCTTAAACACTGAACTACATTTCCAGCTCTTTTTTTATTTTGAGATAGTGTCTTGCTCAGTTGCTTAGGACCTCACTAAGTTGCTGAGGCTGTCTTTGAGTTTGTGATTCCCCCTCCTCAGCCACCAAGTCACTGAGAAACTATATGCACCATCACACCTGGCCCCTTTTGGTTTTGATAAAACCAATATTGTAGAATGTGACTTAGATTTGATAGCCAAATGAATTGGCTAACTCCATAGCCTCTTATACTCACGTGCTCATGGGATAGCCTACCTTAGAGGATGTTTTGTGTCAGCAGAGCAGATATATTAAAATCACAGCCTTATAGAATCCTGAATGGAGAGAGAAAAGAAAGACTTAACTCCTGGGTGTAGTCTGCCCACCTACCATGATACCTCTTTGGAGAAGAGTAGGCTAAGAGGCCAGGAGTGTTTAGAGAAGTTTGTTCTATAGAAACCAAAAGTTGAAAATGGGTGTACTGCTCTAATAAAGGGGAAAAAAAAGTTAAGCAAGAAACCTGAAAGGAAAAAAAAAAAAAAAGAAAGAAAAAGAAACCTGAAAGCCATTTTTAGATGAAAAGGTTGTCCTGTTTTGTCAGGATAGGAAGTATATCAAGGAAAATGATGAGTTCCATTTTAGATATGGTAAATTTGGTATTTTCAAGAGAGAACATTTATGTTTGGATATCAGAAGATTTCTCCCTGATTTAAAAATATGAGATTAATCTGCATATAGGCAATTAAAATACAGGACTAGGTAAATCACCTATAAAGTAAAACAGTAGAGAAAGGTGTCCAGTAATTTCTATATCCGAAATCTTTGTGGTTTTGAGTATACTAACTTATGTTTCTTTGTATCTTGCTATCAGTGACTCATTTCTGATTTTTGTGAGTTTTGATTGTGAGTTCATTTACTCACATTCATTTATTTTGGAATTCTACTTGTGGGACTTATTCTAGGCCTACAGCAAGGATGAGTTTCCCTAGAATCTGCATTTGCTTCTGTCAGGATCAGGTGGGGGATACTACTATCCTTCAGCTGCCCTATACAAAATTCTAGGTATGAAGCTTTTAAAACTAAAAATCTAGGAGAGGTTTAACTTGTGGTTGTTAAATATCAGGGAGACACCACTGCATTGCTGTAATAGCACCATCATCATGCCAACACTTAGTGCCAAGGGTACAAAAGCAACATTCCTTAAAGTTCTCTTTGGTAAGACTTGCACCCCAAGAGGTCTTAAAATTGCAAGTTGGAATTTGTAAGATATGCCAAAAATGCCCTAAAGGTGAAAGAAAATTGCTTTTTTTTTCTTTTCTGCATACCTTCCAAGTTTCCCTCTTTCTTTTAATTTTTGGCTTCAGCTCATACCTTATTCTGTGTCAGGCTTTAGATTTCTTTTTAAAGGTTTAAAAATACGTTATCCAGCTATTTGGTTATTTTCAGACCAATCCATCCATCTTGTCATTATAGCAGAAATAGAAGTGTCTGTCATCTGTCTCTCTTAAGTGTATACAGGGACAATTAGTTGCTGCGAATCATTCAGTCTCTGAATCAAAGGTTATAAATTTAGAACAAAATCCAGTGTTTTGTTTGACAGGTTAGTATGTAGACAACAAAATTTAAGATATTTCAAATAATATTTTGAATTTCTTCTTTTGAAAAATTGGAAGTTCTTAAAATACTGGGTCTAAAATATTCTTGCCTAGCAACATTTGGCTAGATAGAACTGGGAGTAGCAGCTGATCCCTTCCTATTAAACATGCTCTTTTTAGTTGCTCACAGTCTTTACCTCTTGTCTAGTATACATGTATGTGTACAGTTAAACCAATTCCAACAAACCCACATGATAAATAAGATGTGTAGGTGGTATTATCTCCAAGTTTCAGCTGAAAGAACTGGAGTTCAGTGAGGTTGTATAAATTCTTCAAGGTCTCAATAAGTCACAGTTAGAATTTGAACCTAGAACTTATTTTAAAGCTCCTTCTGTTCTAGTGCTCTTAACTTTTTTTTTTTTTTTTAAGCAATGGAACTGTTACTTCAGATGAAGTCTTAGTGCAGTTCAGTATATATAAAACCAATAATGGTAGCACTGCTTTTATTGAGGAGTAGTTGTGTATATTGTGGGGAGATAAATTAATGTGGTGTAGTAGAGACTTGCATGCTTAACTCTATAATAGCTTTTAGGTATCCCTCTGGAATGCTTAGAATTCTCCTAAACAGTTTGGATACACTCTCTCTATTCTATAAATATAACTATTTGTTAAATTTTATGAGCAGGCTTCTCATGTCACAGTTTGGTGTGTGTGTATGTGTACCAGGGATTGAACTCAGGGGCACTCAACCACTGAGTCACATCCCCAGCTCTGTTTTGTATTTTATTTAGAGACAAGGTCTCACTGAGCTGTTTAGCCGTTGCTGAGGCTGGCTTAGAACTTGCAATCCTCCTGTCATAGCCTCCCGAGCTGCTGGGATTACAGGTGTGTGCCACCGTGCCCAGCCATGTCACACAGTTTTAATGTGTTTATTTCTGTCATATTTCCGGTATGTGTGTCTTCCTCAGTGTAATCCTTTTTATCAATCTGTAGTATTTTTTGTTCATGTGATTTTTGTGTTCTGATAATGGTGATTCGTCTTCTGTTTCTTTTTTCAGATGTTTTAATTAGAATTGTCGTGTAATTTATAGTTCTAACATGCTTAGGAACATGTAATAATTAACTCTTATTTATTTTTTAGATTCTCTTTGTGGCCAGATGGGTTTGTATGGACAGGCTTGTCCATCTGTAACTTCATTAAGGTGAGTGCTCTTTTTCTTTTTTTTTCGGTGGGTGGATACCAGGGATTGAATTCAGGGGTATTCGACCACTAAGCCACATCCCCAGCCCTATTTTGTATTTTATTTAGAGACAGGGTCTCACTGAGTTGCTTAGGGCTTTGCTTTCGCTGTGGCTGGCTTGGAACTTGCAAACCTTCTGCTTTAGCCTTCGGAGCAGTTAGGGTACAGGCATAAGCCACTGTGCCTGGCAAGTGCTCTTTTTCTTTGTTGAGATATTCAATTCTTGAAAAAAATTTTACCAGTCAAGGCATATTACAATGAATTTAAAGGTATATCTCAGAATAAAATATTACTGTTTTGTCAAGTAGTACAATTTGACTGAGTATAGAGATATTTTTGCTTTCAGAGATTTTTTTGTTAATGAGATTTGGATCTGCTTTTAATATCTGTTTAGTGAACTAAGTAAATTTAGTGTATAATCTTATACATGAAATGACGTATTTTGTACTTTTTAGTTGTTTCTTTTCTTTTAAAAACTACCCTTTCTCCCTGTTTAAATTAGCAGATAGTAAATTTTGGACTAACTTCTTTACAGATTAAATATTACTGAGGATACTAGTTTTAACTTGTTTTTGAGGAATGGTGTAAATATCTGAATTGCCATCATTTACAATAGTAAAATGTAAAAATGCAGGAATTTTTAAGTTGTTGCTCAGTAGTTTTTGGAATTAGCAATTCCTTCTATAAATTAAAGCTTATGTGAAATTCATGGATAAAGCAGGTACATATGGGACTTTTTTGTTTGTGTAGACATCCATGGTCTACTCTCATAGTAGCCTCTGAAAACTGAGACTCTTACAAAAATAACCTTAACCTAATCTGTTCATTGAAATCATCTTACAGATTAGAATGTAAGTGTTGATGACAGCATGTACTAGTTACATGTGATATTGGCAAAGTTAGCTGTATCATTTATACATTTAGCATATTGAGCACCTAATATCTAATCAGCCACTATCCTAATATAATAGGTAAAAATCATATATTCATGGAATATGCATTCTGGTGAGGGGATAATTAATAAAATAAGTAGAAGAATCTGTTAGATAGTAAAAGTAATAAGGGCTAAGAAGAAAATTGAAATGGAGAACAGGAATAAGATATAGAGTATATGTTATTTAAACAGGTTAGCCAGAGAATGCTTCATTGAAAGGTGACATTTGAATGAAGAGCTGAGTGATGGAATGAGCCGTATACTGGGTATGTGGATGATGAACATTCTGGGCAGAGAAATTCCAGGAAATGCCAAGGCAGAAGTCTGCTCTGTGTATTTGAGGAACATTGAAGAGGCCAGTGTGGTTTGAATAAATGATCAAGAGAGTTGGAATTGTCCTATTATGGAGGGCAGGAGGAAAGAGAAGGGATATAAAGTTGCTAGAAACATGAATGTGAAGTCAAGGAATTCTTAGATTTGAAAGAGATTCTGGTTGTCTAGACTACCACAAACGAAAATGAACAGTGAAATTGCCCTTTAATTTTTGGGTACTTGAATTTTCAGCAGGTAAAGACTGTTATTCTCTTCCTCAGAAGGTAAACGTTATGCCATTATGGCATTTCTTTCCATGAGAATGCATTTTTTTTTTAATCTTATAATAGTGGTTCTTTTTCTACTTAACTCATGCCTGCCACCTATATAGCTCTGAAAAGAATTAAAAAAATAATTTCATTAGTTTCTAAAGCTGTTCTAGAATTAATTTGACTTAATGTTGATTTCTCCTTAGTATGATGAGAGGAGTCATTTTTGAATATTTAAAACTTTGGATAAATTTACATCAGGATATTTTGTAGACTTTAGTCTTCCACTAACTAGATTTCCTTAAAGATATTTTAGTAGTGGAATATGCTGAAACAATACTGTATTAAGGCCATTGACTGAAAATTTAAATCCTTTAACTTGAATATTTAATTTAGGTTAAGCTGATATAGGCATTGGTTTAGGAATAATATATGTCTGGATGTTTTGCTTGATAAAATTGTAGAACTGGAAAGTATGATAAAAGACAAGAGATACTATAAATTATTTATAATTTATCCTTTGTGCTATAATTCCTGTGCACCATATTGTAGAATCAGAATTATTAAACCAAGACGCCTAATACCATCTGAGTCACAGTATTTTGTATCTTTATGTATGTCTTTCATTTCTGTAATATTCTATATGGCTCATCTCTGAAGCAAAGAATTCCATTCTTAGATGTATAGATAGAAGACTATTATCATTTGCATTTCTAAGCGGAAGCCAGTATTGGTTTGAGATAAGAGGATAAAAAGACTGATTTTTTTTGGAGGGGGGGGGGCAGCAGAAGAGGATAAAACAGGATAACTTAAAACTACAATAAATGCTGATCTACTTTTTCCACAATTACCAGAAATGCTTCCCCTCTACCAGCTACATTACCCAAATAAGAAGAGAACCAGAACTCTTAAAGTAACTTAGACACCCACTGAAAAATACTGCTTGTTTGCCTTACCTCTCTTGTATATACTACTGTGTATATGATTATGCATGCTACGTGTTTATTTATGAAGTAGCTAGCCTCAAGACTGGGAGCACATGAGTTGGTGGGGAAGAAATGGATATATGGCTGGACATGAGAACATGGGTAGGCATGTACGGTTTTATAAGCACAGGTATGAGTGGGAGTGCACAGTGTATATGTAAGTGAAGGTAAGGAGTGGGATGAAAATAGTGAAGTATTTTTAAAAAATTTTGGGTTAGGATAGTTAGTAAATAGAATAAAACTCTCCCTTGGGGATGTGGCTTAAGTGGTAGCGCGCTCGCCTGGCATGCGCGGGGCACTGAGTTCGATCCTCACCACCACATAAAAATAAAATAAAAGATGTTGTGTCCACTGAAAACTAAAAAATAAATATTAAAAAATTCTTTCTCTCTCTCTCTCTCTCAAAAAACAAAACAAAACAAAAACAAAAACCTCTGTCCCCTTAAATATTTAGGGTAAACAAATATTGTCTTTTATAGATTATATTGGATCTTTATTTTATCTGAATGTGTTGATTATTTTGAAAATCACTATATTTTATGATTAAAAAGTAATACTCTAGGGCTGGGGCTGTAGCTCGGTGGTAGAGTTCTTGCCTTATACATGTAAAGCACTGGGTTCAATCCTCAGTACCACATAAAAATAAATATATAAAAAGATATGGTGTCCATTTACAACTAAAAAAAATGTAACACTTTAGTGTAGAAAATTTGGAAAGAAAGCCTTTTAAAATATCTTCATATCATATAATTGTATACTATATCAGATTATATGTAAATTTATTTAAGATTATTTATAGAAAATTTGTAGCAATAGCTAGATATACTCTTTAATTTTAATCAGACTGCTCTTATCAACACTTTGTTCTTCTTGCTGATATAGGTAAAATTACATTATAATTAAAGTTGCAGTAACAATATCATATTCTGTATACGTAATGAGACTATTTTCTTCTGTCAGAGCTCTTTTGGGAGGTAGAAATCATACCACTTATTTGAACAGGGATTCTTTAATAGAATTCTTAACTAGATATAAAGTTGTTAACTAGGTAATAGAATAAAATAAAACTTTTAGGTATCAAGAAGATAGACACAGGGTTGGAGTTGTGGCTCAGTGGTGGAGCGCTCGCCTAGCACATGCGAGGCCCTGGGTTCGATCCTCAGCACCACATTAAAACAAATAAATAAAGGTATTGTGTCCAACTACAACTAAAAAATAAATATTAAAAAAAAAGAAAGACACAATAGGCTGGGTGCATTGGTGTCCGCCTATAATTCCAGCTACCGGGGAGGCTGAGGCAGGAAGATCGCAGATTCAAAGCTAAGCCTCAACAACTTAGTGATATTCAAAGCTAGCCTCAACAACTTAATGATATGAAGAAAAAATAAAAAGGGCTGGGATGTAGCTCAGTGGTAGAGTGCCCCTGTGTTCAGTCCTTGGTTCCGGGGTAGGAGCAGGGTGACAGGTGACACACAGTGCGCCAACTACTACTTGTAGAACTCGGGGAGTTCTAAGGCTGGGGATGGGGGACTTAGAAATAAAGTCCCTGTTGAACTGAGACTTAGACCTGTAAGAATAAGCTGCTGCATAGCTAGAGTTGGTGTTTGATCTTGGAAGAGGGGACCTATGAGATTGAGACCTAGGCCTCTGAGAAGGGGATGCTGGCTAGTGTTGGTGTTTCTGCATGTATTGGAAACACTGTAAGCTAGATTTATCTGCTGCTATGAGAAAGACTGCTGCTTCAGGGATGAAGAAGGCTTTGCTAGGGAATTGCTCTTATGGTTCTCATAGAATAGGCAGGAAGGTACAAGTCTCTTCCTCCTCTTCTAGGCTTGAATCTGTTTTCAGTACCTCTTGGTAGAGCTTTGTAGGAAGCCATTTAGCAAAGCTGAAGTGTGTTTTGCAGAGAATCCCAGCTCTAGCATCACAAAGCAGAATGAGGTGAGGGGTGTTTCAGTTTGGAGCTGAGGTGTAGTAACTTTATAACTGTCAACACTTGTTCTAGCAGACTGCTGAGAATGATAATATAAAAAGATGTTTTCTGTTTTACAGCCAGTGTTTATGTGACTTTTGGTAGAAATTACCTTTATGTTCTTGAAAAGCACCAAGTTTTCTTGTGTGAAGTTATATTAAAAATTTCTTTAAGAATCAAAAGATAAGTATTCCTTGCAGTCTGAGTCTATTGTGTTTATATCTTATAGATGGTGAGAGTTTGTATAATGAAGGATACCAGGTTGTTCATTCATATCTGTTCATTTCTGGAGTCTTGGATAGTAAGGGTAAGGGTTCAGGTAGTGATGGGATCAGTTTCTGTCAAACAGTAGAATCTTAAAAATTTAGCACTTTCTTTTTGGATAAGATAGATTGGAATCCTGACGTGTGCCTGCATTTTATTTCCAAGTACAGACTCAATAAGAGTAAATACTATGCTTGAGCATTTGCTTTATCTTCTGTGGACAAGTAAACGTGTTTATCACACGATTTACTATTTTTTTTTTTTTTTACATAATGTAGCAATACACTATTTTTTTTAAAGAGAGAGAGAGAAAATTTTTAAATATTTATTTATTTATTTTTTAGTTTTTGGTGGACACAACATCTTTATTTTATGTGGTGCTGAGGATCGAACCCAGCACCCCGCATGCCAGGCAAGCACACTACCGCTTGAGCCACATCCCCAGCCCCGCAATACACTATTTTTACAATTTGATTTTTGTCAAAGCAAAATAAATTTTGATGTTTCTTTGGGTTTGTTAAGATGGGCCCTTCATTTCTGAACTATTGATTTTTTATGGTCCATCAATGTATTTAGCTTGGGACATAGGGTTGCAGTAGCACTTAAAGTAATTTTTGGTGATGTTTATCACCTTCTATCTGATTACTTTCTTCTGTCTTTTTCTATGTGTATTCATTTTTCTTGCTTATTTTCCTTTTTGTTATGCTTCTCCCTTAAGTAAGCCCTTTATTATTGATTTAATTTGTTATGTTTGGTGTATGCTAAGGAACACGAAGATATTTTAGCATGAGCTTTCCCAGAGAAGTTTATGTGTTAGTGCCCCAGATGAATTCCTGTCCATCTGGTTCCTCTTTTCCTCCTTTTGATATTGATGACCCTGATGTTTAGAATGATGAGAAGAGGTTAGATTTATTTTAAGGCTTTTTGCTGCTTTATTTTCAGTAGCTGATACTGACAAAGCAGTTCTGGTTTGTAGTCTTTTTTTTTAATTTTTTTTTTTTTATTGTAGTTTGATATCACAATGTCTTTATTTTATTTATTTATTTTTATGTGGTGCTGAGGATTGAACCCAGCGCCTTGCATGTGGTAGGTGAGTACTCTACTGCTGAGCCACAACCCCTAGCCCCCTGGTTTGTAGTCTTAAAACCAATAGATACACATTCAGTTCTCTGTCTGATAAAAATTAGCCATGTAATCTTGGGCAAATTACTTTTTCTAATTTTGTTCTAATAGGGTTGTTAACTTTACTGAAATGTTAGGATTCATGGGATTAAATATATACATAAGATATCTGGCATTTTTTTCTGCACTTTTTCATTTTCCAATAGTAGAAAGGAAAAGGACTCATCATTTTTAGAATAAGATGGGACAGATTTGTATCCTTTGCTATCAGCTCAAGAACATGGAGAAGAAGAGGATTTCTTTATCTCCTATTTCTTCTTCATCCTAAATTCTTACATTCTAGAATCCTGCCAGATGTTCAGATTTGCCACTGACGCTGAGGCTAAGGATGTTGCTGACATATAATATTATCTGTTTATTGTATTTGTAGTTAATATAGTTAAAATTTTATGCTTTTAGGTCTGTTCCACACACTGGCAGAAAAAGCCCTTTATCATCATGTGATATTTGTTATTATTTATTTATTTTACACACACACACACACACACACATGCAAATCAAAACCATTCTAAGATTTCGTCTCACTCCAGTAAGAATGGCAGCTATTATGCATAAAACAACAATAAGTGTTGGCGAGGATATGGGGAAAAAGGTACACTCATATATATACTGCTGGTGGGACTGCAAATTGGTATAATCACTCTGGAAAGCAGTATGGAGATTTCTTGAAAAATTGGGAATGGAACCACAATTTGACCCAGCTGTTACTCTCCTTGGTCTATACTAAGAGGACTTAAAAACAGCATTCTACAGGGACGTAGCCACATCCATGTTTATAGCAGCACAATTCACAATAGCTTAACTGTGGAACCAACCTAGATGCCCTTTTAGTAGATGAGTGGATAAAAAAAAATGTGGCATATATACACAAAGGAATATTATCAGCAATAAAAGAGAGTAAAATCATGGCATTTGCAGGTAAATGGATGTAGTTGGAGAAGATAATGCTAAGTGAAGTTAGCCAATCCCCCCCTCCCCCCCAAAAAGGCGAATGTTTTCCCTGATATAAGGTGACTGACTCATAGTGGGGTAGAGAGAGGAAGCATGTGAGAAATAGACAAACTCTAGATAGGGCATAGGGGTGGGAGGGAAAGGGAAGGGGCAGGGGGTTAGCAATGATGGTTAGGAATGTGATAGACATCGTTATCCAAAGTACATGTATGAAGACATGAATTGGTGTGAACATACTTTAAATACAAACAAAGATATGAAAAATTGTATGTGTAGTAAGAATTCTATATGTGTAATAAGAATTATGATGCATTCCGCTGTCATGTATTTAAAAAATAAAAGCAATTAAAAAGAAAATAAAATCTAGATTAGCTACTTTGTATACATTAATGATAGACTTGTAGTAAACTTGGTAGTACTTAAAAAAAGAAAGATAATAAGAAAGCCTGCTAATTTGATCATTACAAAAATCATTTTTAAATACACTTTGAGGCCAGGTAGGGTGGTACATGCCTTTAATTCCAGCCACTCAGAAGAGTGAGGCAGTAGAATTGCAAGTTTGAGGCCTGCCTAGGCAATTTAGTGAGACCGTGTTTCAAAATAAAAAATAAAAAGGACTGGGATGTAGCTTAGTTGTAGAATGTCCCTGGGTTCAGTTCCTGGGACCATACACACACAAAGTGCTTAGAACTTTTCTTGAGTTATCTTTTAAAGTTTCTCTGATATGATGGCCACTTGCCTTATTAAAAATTCACTTTCTCGTTCAACACCATTCACATTTTACTAGCCACCCATGACTAGTGGCTTATTATATCGGAGAATACACAATCCTTTCCATTGTCATAGGAAGTTCTATTGGACAGAGCTTGTCTAGATTATTCTAAATATAATCTTTGATCTAAGTAGCTAATGTCCTTGGAGCCTTGATTTCTGAAAAGATGCTAAGGAGTGCTATTAACTGTTTATTAACTTAAGGACCCTTTATAAAGTTTTCTTTTGTAACTGAATAGTGACTTTGGTAGCTAACATTTATGGTATTCATACTACTTTTATTAGGCTAGACATTATTTAAGCACGTTTTTTCAGCCCCGATGGTTCTTAGTAGCCAACCCAGGACCTGGTGCATATTAATTAGGGAAGCTCTCTACCACTGAGTCCAGCCCTATTGAAGTACTTCATATGTGTTAAAATAAAATCCCCCCAATATCTTTGAGGTCAGTACCATTATTTCCTTCGTTTAACAAATGAGAAACAGAGGTAAATTTAAGCAACTCAAGGACATTCAGCTAATTGGGGATAGATCTAGGATTTATATATAGATCTTGTTCTAGTACTCATGTTTTTAACCATTAAACTCTTCTGCCTGTCAGCTGTCAGTATTATTGTAGTTTGAGGATTAACAAAATAAAAAAAGAAATGTTGCCAAACAAACATCCAGTTTAATTGGGGCCACCCCCACTCCAAACAAAACAAAACAAAACAAAACCCATGCAGGAAACTGAGGGAAAAAAAGTGATAGAAAACCACTTATTTAATTTTAAAATACATTGTATAAAAATTGAAAAAAAATATTACTAAAGGGGAGATGGTAGCGAAATTCAAGTTGTTTATACATGTGGGGAAAGTGATACCAGAAGTGATAGGGAATAAAAAGCATCACTGAATATACTGGTGGAGTAAATAACCTCTGCCTGCTAACAGTGCACATAGAATAAAATAATACTGAATACTAGAAAAACTTATTTGATTTAGTAAGTTTATTTTAGTCAGGCTTTGTGTTATTGAAAATAAAAGAAATCAGCATTGCATATTTTAAGCAAAAAAGAAAAAGGAATTTTTATTAATTCTGCCTATTCAAGAACAGAGAGTCTTTCCATCTTCTAAAGTCCTCTTCAGATTCTTTCTCCAGTGTTTTATACGATTCATAGGCGAGATCTTTCATCTTTTTGGTTAGGTTAATTATCAGATACTTTATTTTTTGGAGGCCATTGTGAAGGGGATGATTTTCCTGATTCTTTCTCCACTGAATCACTGTTGGAATATAGAAAAACTGTTGATTTATGAGTGTTGATATTTATCCTGCTACTTTGCTAAATATATTTATTAGCTCTAGAAGTCTCCTGGTGGAATTTTTTAGTTCTTGTTAGATACAGGGTCATGTCATCAGCAAATAGTAATATGATAGATTGACTTCTTTTCCTATTCATATCCCTTTAATTTCCTTCTCATGCCTGATTGTCCCGGCTAGAATTTCAAGAACTAGATTGAATAGAAGTAATGAGAGTGGACATATTCTTATCTTCTTCCTGATTGTAGAGGAAGAGCTTTCAGTTTTTCTCCATTCAGTATGATGTTGGCTATGGGTTTGTCAAATATAGCCTTTCTAATGTTGAGGTAAGTTCCCTCTATCTCAGTTTCTCCAGTGTTTTTAACATGAATGGTTGCTGTATTTTATCAGAAGTCTTTTCTGCATCCTTTGAAACAATCATATGATTCTTGTTCTTATTTAGGTGGTGAATTACATTTATTGATTTGCATATGTTGAACCAGCCTTGCATCCCTGGGATGAAGTCCAGTCGATCATGATGTATTATCTTCGTAAAATGTTTTTGAATGCGGTTTGCTATATTTTATTAAGGATTTTAGTATCTATGTTCATTAAGGAGATATTGGTCTGTAGTTTTCTTTCCTAGGTGGGTCTTTGTCTGGTTTTGGTATCAGGGTAATACTGACTTCATTAAATATGTTTGGGAGTGTTTCTTCCCTTTCAATTTCCTGGAATAATTTGATGAACATTGGGGTTAGTTCTTTAAAGGTCTGGTAGAACTCTGCTTAGAATTCAGCTGGCGAGCCAGAATTTTTTAATGAAGACTCTGCCCTTTGTGCTGTTTTTACTTCAGGAATTCCTTATTTGGGGCAAGGGAACCTCTTCAATAGTTTGTAAAGCTTATGGATCTTTCTTAGAATGATGTTCACAGTTTATTTAAAATAAAAAAAGGTTAAGATTACAAAGGAAACCAGTTTTGTATATTATATTGATATACAAAATAATCAAATATTAACTTTGATTAATAATCAAAATATTAACTTTATGTCATAGTAATATATGTTCTTTTAAATTATCACATTAAACAAAAGATCCAGTGTCAAGTCTTAAGAAAGTGGCATAATTTTGAAATAGTTGCTGAATTGAAATAAAACTTTTGAGATTTCTGCAACATTTGTTATAAATATATTCATGATTTTTATTGGTGGCAAAGTCACAAGTACTGTTGATGCTACTGTGATACATTATTTCGTAATTAAAGGAAGTGCTAAATTTCAGTTATAAGTTAGTAAAAATAAAGACTGTGTTTTCCTCCATTAAATTATTTTTTTTTTTTAAAGAGAGGGGGGGGGGAGAGAGAGAGAGAGAGAGAGAGAGAGAGAGAGAATTTTAATATTTATTTTTTAGTTTTTCGGCGAACACAACATCTTTGGTTATATGTGGTGCTGAGGATTGAACCCGGGCCGCACGCATGCCAGGCAAGCGCGCTACCGCTTGAGCCACATCTCCAGCCCCATTAAATTCTTAATGGACCTCTTTAGCTCTGGAGGGAAGGGAGGCTATGGTGAGGACATTTGGATCAATAATCTTGGGGTGGAAAGACAACTCATACAGCATTGCCTTTGTATGGCAAGGCGTTATTCTTTTTTCCTAAAGCTGCAGTTGTGTATGTACAGTTAACTACTTCATTTTGGACTTAAGGAGCAGTTTGTGTTTATTCAGCCTTGTAAGGCTTCAAATTATAGGACTCTTGGCTTAAATTGCAGGCTATGGGCAGGGAGTACCTTCTTTAGTAAGCAAACCTGTATTTTCTCTATCTTTGCTTGAACTAATGAAAGTTTATTTCTCTTTTAGAAGTTTGCTTTAAGTGACAAGAAGGAGGCAACACATTCTAAATTTTTCCTACATATCTCTTTGCTATAACCTTAGTTGGCCTGTGGTTTTGCCTTTCTAATTCCACAGGTGACAGTCAGCTTAATCCTTTGCCACTTGTTTTCCAACCTGCAGTATCAGAATTCATTAACTTGTAACTCCTCTTTAGGATAGTGCCTTATTTTAGGTTTTGTTACTTGTATTGCTCCACTGCCCTATCCCCAAATCATGCACCTGCTGGTAGATACACAAAAAGTCTGAAAGGTAAGCTTTCCAGAGCTGGGATGGCAGTTTCACACACAGAAAAATCAGGGACCCAGATTCTTTCTCTCTACTTCTATATCCTAAGTGTGTGGCTTCAATTCTCAAGATTACCTAATGATTCAAAATGGCTGGTGGAGCAGTAGTTATTATATTTACATTCCATCAAGCAAGAAGGGCAAAAGGGTGCAATGCCATCCTGAATAAAATGGGTTGTACTCCTAAGGATGAAAGTAAAATTGATATATTAGATGGCAGTTAGTGGTCCTTGCCACAGCCTCTGATTCTAGTTGCTTTTGGTGCTGAAATTCTGTAAATAGAGTGATAGCACATAGTGACCCCCAGAAATGCGTATGATCGGAAGTATATAATAATCACTGCTCTTGTAATTGCAGGATTTCTTCAGAGTTCTTAGTTGCTTAATTTTCCATATGCTGCCAAGTCTTAAGATGAAATGCTGAATGCCAGGAATGGAGTGGGAAGATTTAGTAATATTTGGGCCACAACATCATTACCCTCATTATTATTATTACTTTTATTGTCTCTGATATTTTCCTCTTACTCTGTGAAGGGCTACAATATCTCTGTCTTTCTCCTCCCTTTTGATACTGTTGGAACTTGAAAACTTTTCTGAGTAAGCCTTTACTACTTCTTGGGAATTAGGAAGATTGCAGGGTTGATACCAGAACATTGCGATAAAAGTAACTAAAAAGTTTTGTGTGGGGGATTTTATCAGTGGTAGTGTTTAATAAAGTGGGATTAGAGCCCCTTTATTTACTCTCATTTCATGAGTTAGGTTTGAGTTGTTATATCTTGATGATTCTTACCCTTTAATTTTATGTAAAGGAAATTCCTTATGGAAGTTGTTTTGGTGACAGATATCATCATAGATTTAAGAACTTTCACCATAGACTCTCCATACTTGATTTCTCCCACAAGTAACTCTGCTCTTATTTTCTCTGCTATTCCAACATAACTTTCTGGTCCTGTGTAATGTTGCCTGTCATTATGTGTTCTGCATTATGCTTTTTTTTTTTTTTTTGAGCTTTTAAAGGATTTTGATCCTATGAATATCCTTCCCTTATGCTATTAAGTCCTCTTGTTCACCTTTTCTTTTTTGATTTTAACAGATGTTTTAGCCCCTAACAAGTATTTTGGCTCATACAGCTGTTATGGTCTTTGGGTAGTGCACCTTTGGATGGTCATTATTTTAATCATGAAAGTTCTTACTTTCAGGAGCTGACAGTCTCATTGATGATAATTATAATTCTTTATAGTGCAACTTTGAAAGGCTTCAAATTATAGGACTTTATAACTTCTGTGCTAGAGATATTTATATGCTACTATAGGACCAAGATTTCATTAATTTTAGGAGATAGAGATTGGGAAGAGGGGATTAACCACACTTTCTGTATTGGGAAAGGGAGATGTTTGGTCTGATTCTTGAAGGAAAAGTAGAAGCTACTCATATAAAGTGAGATGGAAAAGGCATTTCAGAAAAGAAGTCTCCTGGGTTCAATCCCTGGTATTAAAAAACAAAACAAAACAACAGGAAAAGATGGCTCTTACTCCTTATCTAATCACTGTTGTTTTTTAGATAATTTGTACTTGGCATGTTACAAGTAGCATCAGAAGCACTAGTGTTTGGTCACCATCTTCAGTAGGAGGTGGTGAGATGGGTGAGGCTAGAAAGTTTAGATGATACAACTGTGCATATGAAGCAGCATGTTCAATGCCCAATTAAGTTATAATTGCTCTAGCAATTTAGAGAAAGACCAAAATGGCTAATGTAGTTGAAAATCAGTTTAGGTTTAGTTGGGAGAGAGAGAGACATTGAAAGTCAGGATAGGTTTTTCTTGGAGTGTGTGTGTGGACTTGAGGTGATTAACAGGGAGGGGATTGTGAATCTAGGAGGCCAGTAGGAAGCTTTTGGAATGAGGTGAGGTAATGAGGACCTGACATTTCTTAACCAGATTTCCATAACCAGATTCCTCAGCGCTTCCTATGCTGTTTTTAAATTTACCACCATCTGTTCTCTTATACAAGTGGACTTCTGTCATCACCATTCCACTAATAGGTTTCTTGCTAAAGTGACCTGGCTAGGTCTAATGATTATCTTTTGTGTTCTTGCTTCACCCTCAGTACTAACAACACAGGCACTTTTGGTCTCATTACTAACAATATGTAAAATTCAGTAAATCACAAACAAAACAGAAGATCCACTTTTTCAATTTAAACTTGAGACATATTTTATAGTATATTTAAAATTTGTTCTAGCAGAACTGATAAATATAAGCACAACAGATTAATTCTTAGTATGGGACATCTTTGAAGACTAGGGACTTTTTATTTCCAGGCTATTTAGACCTTAACTTTTCTTCGAATTATCTGAAATTCTTTCTTTACTCTTTCAAGGCTATTGTCTGCATTGTTCTCTCCCTTTTGTAAACCTTTACAGCATCCAAAGGTTAGCCTTGCTCTTTCATTGAGTTCTTTCTTGTGTCTGACCTTCCTAATTGGACTATAAGTTCCTGGAGGACAGGAATTTTATCATGTTTCCTCTTTGTGTATGTGTTTGTTTTTACATTATTAAGAGCCATCAAGTCTCATTACTGGTACTGGTGGAAGGGAACAGAAGGTAAAGATGATTTTCAGTAGGGGCTATCTGCACTAATTATATCTCAATTTAGAACATGCTTTTATATTAACTTTGAAAATGCACAAAGCTGACTGCTTTATGAATTTCAAAAAAAATAAAGCTCTATGCAGTGGAGACTTGATTGAGGCAAATAGGATGACATCATTATATAGTAATAGCCAATGTTTATTGAATGAAATATGAATAATGACAGCAACTACTATTATCACCACCACCAACAGGAACTAATGTTTATTAAATGCTTACTGTTTGCCTGGCATTATTCTAAATACTTTATATCAGTTAGGTACTGTCTTAATTATCATTCTTATTTTACAGAAGAGATATGGTAGGAAAAACTCTGATTTGGGGTGGACATGTAACTTAGTGTCAGAGCACTTGGCACATGCCTAGCACCTACAAGGCCCTGGTTCAATCCCCAGCACTTAAAATGAAAACAAAACAAAATCCCCAAACTTTGGGGCTAGAGATGTAGCTCAGTGGTAGAGTGCTTGCCTAGCATGCGCGAGGCCCTGGGTTCAATCTGCAGTACCCCTCAAAAACAAAATGAACTCTGAATTGAACATCAGGAGATCTGGACTTTGGTTTTAATTCTCCTGTTAATTACCTAAGTGAAATTAAATGAGCCTTTAGCTTCATTGGACATTAGTTTTTCATCTTATAATTGAAGGGATTAGAAACATTCTTTTGACATAGTGTGATTTCTAAGTTATCCTGTCTCCTTATTCTTAGTCCTTATAACTTGCCTCATGCTGGGAACAAGCATTTCTGGTTGATGTTATACAGTAAGATGATAAGTCTTTTTTTTAAGATACTTGAAGTACTATTTAGGGAAATTTAAAATTCAGGTTTCAAAGAAGTCCATACAGTAGAGAAGAGAGAATTTGAGAAAGGGCAAAACTGGACCAAAATATCAGAAAAACAAGAGTACAGTAGGACTCTTGACTGGCAATGCAGGTAGACTCCTCATAACTGTTTCTTGATTTATAATTGCTATTGCTTAATCTGGTTTACTTAATAGTATATTACTACCCTCCTAAGGTAGTCTTAGACTAATATTACTAATAACACTTACTGAATATTTTCTCTGTAAATGTGTTATCATATTTAATTTTCAAAGTAATATTTAAACTGTAGGTACTATTATTGATGAGGAAGCTGAGGTTTAGAGATGATTAACATTTTTATGGTCCCACAGCTAGTCACTGTTGAAACCAGTACTTGAATTCTAGTTTTACTGTCTCCAAAACTGTGGTCTTTATCTATTCTGTGTTGCTTCCTAGAAGTTCAGATTCTATGTACAGTACCCCAGTTTGCTTTTGCTAGGAGCCATTTGGGATGACAGGTGTATATGGGATTAAACCCAGACTGGCCTTATCCATGCTAGGCAGTGTCTATACCATTGAGCCCCAAATGTTTTTTTTTTTTTGACTGAGGTACTTTAATTTTCTTTTCTTTCTTTTTTTCTTTTCTTTTCCCTCCCTCCCTCCCTCCCTCCCTCCCTTCCTTCCTTCCTTCTTTCTTTTAAATTTTGTTGTCACTAGAAGTCTTTCTTTTTCACTTCTTTTTTTTATTGTCAGGGTCATTGTTCCTGAATTTGATAATAGAATAGAAGGACTTGTGTATGTTCTGTTGAAAGTTAACAATTTCAGTGTGAGGTGTCAAAGCTTCCTTTCTGTATTTTCATCTTTAGCTCTTAGAAGAGCTACTCTAAGAAAAGAATTTTGTAGAATATGTGTCAACCTGGCAGACTGTGTTTTGTTTCTTTGAGGGGTAATGGTGTGAATATATTAGCCTTGGAATGAATGTATTAGAATCCAAATCACTGGACATTTGTCCAAGGCTGGCTTTGAGCTTGGAATGCCTTTTTTTTTTTTTTTTTTTTAAATGTGATTTAGTCTCTTATATCCTATACTCCCTAACTAACTTCAGTTAGTTTTTACAAACTGGTTCCTTGACTTGTTCTTTTTTTTTAATAACTGCCTGGTACTGCTAATCTTCCTTTTCTCCTACTCATCAGTGTCCTTGACTTTGCATTCCTCTTTTTAGTACACTCCCCCAGCTAGCTTGTCTCCTTGCTGTTCTTGCCTACCCAGCTTTACTTTTCCTGCTTCCCACCTGCTCAACTCTGCCCTCTTTCCTCCATTCAAATTCCTGTGTGTATTTCTCAGTTACTTCTTTGATCTCTTCACTCTATTTTTGGCATTCCTTTGTCTGTATAACTCTCCTAAAATTTGTATAAAAGAAATTGTACAGATTTACCATTTCAAATTTTTAAGGGCATGCAGTGTTTTGGTGTGTAGAAAGCTGGGCTGTAGATGGAAGTTTTTCATATCAAGATTCTGTTGCCCTGTTAAAGTAGCAGACATTATTTTTTTAAAGAAAGATCAGCATCAACATCACTTGGTCTGTATATATCGTTTTGTATTTTAAACACTTTAAAACAAGTGTATTATATGTTTTGGAGAGGAAAAAAGTAAGAAAAAAGATTGGAAATGTTGATCCCTTAATATTTGGTTTGGTCATTAACATACTCAATCTTTTTCCTCCAGATTTAACTCAGGCTTTCCCTCACTTTGGAACTCCTAGATTTGTGAATATTGGATTATTTTGAGAAGCAGGGGTTCTTTCCTTGATATTGACTAAGGAGTCTATTTACCTTCAGGATGACATCTGAACTGGAGAGCAGCCTAACATCTATGGACTGGTTACCACAGCTCACCATGAGAGCAGCCATCCAAAAATCTGATGCTACACAAAATGCACATGGAACAGGAATTTCTAAGAAGAATGCACTTCTTGACCCAAATACAACTCTGGACCAGGAAGAAGTCCAACAGCACAAAGATGGGAAACCTCCATACAGTTATGCCAGCCTCATTACATTTGCAATCAATAGCTCTCCCAAAAAGAAAATGACTTTAAGTGAGATTTACCAGTGGATTTGTGATAACTTTCCATATTATAGAGAGGCTGGCAGTGGTTGGAAGGTAAGTATTTTACTTAAATGTACTTTTATGCAATAAGCAATGATAATAGTGTTGACAGCTGTTGAAAATGAAGCTTTGTGGAAGCTCATTTAATTGAAGCTGAAGATGATTGCTAGTCATTTTTAGGATGTTAGAAAATTTAAATTTAGGTGGATAAATTTATTTTTGACAAATTGTTACAGCTTTATTATGTTACTGTGTTTATGTAGCATAAAGAGTGATGAGACTGTAGCATTCAGTGGGAAAAAATACTTACAGTTTAGGTAAATTGATGTAAAAACTAATGTAAAAACAACATAGTACTGTAAATAATAGTATATTCATTATCCACAGTTTTTTAAAAAAAGTCTTTAGTTTGATAGAATTTTAGATTTATGTATGAGTTACAGAAGTACAGAAGGTTCCCCTATATACTTCATTAACTTCCTGTAATGTTAACATTTTACATAATTATAGTATAGTTATCAAAATTAAGAAATTAATGTTGCTACAGTACTCTTGACCAGATAGTACTGCTGAGTACTGAGTAAATTATAGGCCCTATTAGGATTTCATCAGTTTTCCCACTAATGCCCTTTTATATTTCAGAATCCTGTCTAGAATCCTACATTGTATTTATTCATCATGTCTTCTCAGTGTCTTCCAATTTGTAAAGGTTTCTCAATCTTTTTTGTCTTTTATGACATGAATATTTTTGAAGAGCTCTTGTCAAATATTTTGTAGAATTTCTCTCAATGTAGATTTGTCTGATATTTTCTCATAATTAGATGGTTGTATTGCATTTGGGGGAAGAATAATGAAGAGGTAATGTGTCCTCTGCATATGAGAGTATTGGATGATGTCAGTCTGTCCTACTATTGTTAATGTTAACAACATTAATGATTCTCTGGTTCAAGTGATATCTGCCAGGTTTCTTCATTATAAAACTACTATTTACCACTTTGTAAATACTTTGAGGGTATGCAGATACTCTTTCTTTATAAACCTTTTCCCATTCATTTAAGCATTCATTGGTAGGTAATAACTGCTGCAATTTTTACTGTTTCTTGGTGGGGATTTCCTCTTTTCCTCATTTCCTTCTACATTTGTTAATTGATATTTTCAGTAAGAAAGAATTATTCTTTTTCCTCCTTCTATTTACTTGTTAACTCATTTATTTGTAATACTGTGCACTTATAGCTATTTATTTATTTATTTATTTTTGTGTGTGTGTGTGTGTGTGTTACTGTTATTCAAATTGTTGCAGCTTTGGCCACTGGGAATTCTTAAAGGTTGGCCCCATTCTTTTTGTTTGTTTAGCACTTTCTTCCTTTTTAGCATCACCACCAAATAGATGCTTCAGGATCTTCATGCATCTTTCTTCCCCAGCCCTAGAATTAACCACTTCTTTAAGGAGCATTTTGGTGTATCATCACATTAGTTTCTTAGCTAATTTGTGTTATACAGCAAATAATTTAATTTACTTCCTTTGTCTCTGCACGTTTTATTCATTTTCTTACACAGAAATTATCCAGTTGTCTGCTGTGTGGTAGTGTGGCAGCGGTTTATGGGTTTTATGTCTCCACTGAATGATAGCTGTTTTAGAGTTTCTCATAAGCGTTTCTGCTTCAAAACCTTTGTCTTTTCACTTTACTGTTGTTCAAATTTTGAATATAAGAAAATTTTTAAAAAAGACTTTGAGAAATTAAGTAACTTTGCAGAGTTCTTGGCTAGAGAATGATAGAGACAAGATTTGGTACCAGACTTTGTAGATTTGACAATTTCATTGCATATGTTTTTAATTAGTACACAGGACCTATGATTTTGCAAAAGCTACACAAATATTTATTGAATTTAATTTGCCACTGGTTCTCAGTATGAAAAGTGATTTGTTAGTAGTCGTTTGAATAGAGTTCACTCTAATAGAATATTTTAGTGGAGGAAATACATGATAAAATTTGACCTAAGAATCAAGGTATCAATCTGAGCAAGCCATCAATTTAAGTAAGGCATCAATCTAAACTCTGTTTTGTTTTTATCACAGGGATGCTGTAGATTCTTTTTTTTTTTTTAAAGATTTGGGATAAGGAAAAGAGGAGATTTTGATAAACCCATTTGATGATAGAAAAACATCATTGCCAGGGAGTAGAAATGGTCAAAATTTGAATAAGACATCCACTAGGGATTCACGGGTTTTTTTCAGTGGTTGTTGACCTAAATGCCAGCAGATAACAGTCAAGTGGCATAAATGAACAAAGTAAAAATCTATCACCTGAAGAGTGCATATCTAATGTAAAAGGAACAGCTGTTTTCTAGTTACTTGTGGTCTTTAGGACACAAAGTAGATATTTTAGTTCTCTTCTCCCCAAGAAAAGCAATAAATCTGTATTTTTGTGTGTGGTTTTCCCATTTTTAAATGTTCCCAATCAGTTCCTTCTTTGTTAAGTATTCTGCAGTAATCAAATATAAGTCCCTTGTCTGTATTGAGCCTGTGGACCACTGATTTGGAATCTCTAATCTAGATAATACCCTAATTTATAATCCTAGCTAATTTATAATCCTTCACTCATTAATTTGGAAAGGATTTATTTGCTATGTACTCTTGTGAAGTAGTATTCTAAGGCTTTGGCAAAATTAAGAAACCTAGCACAGGGCCGCTAAGGGAGTTTATAAACTTTATTGGATGAAGAAGATACACACATGTGTGCACACACACACGTAATTATGATGCTGTATAAAAAGCTCTTTAATAGAGAAATGTGGAGTACAGTGCTATAAATAGTTGACTAATTGGGCACACCTATGTGTAAGCCATAAACATATCCGTTTTACATGTGACTGAAGGTTACAACTAAAAGAGTTTATGGGGAGTAGGATGAGGCTCTAAAGTGAATGTACAAAGAACAAATGCTGTGAGAGTAAAAGGAAGGGGCAGTTATTAGAAAGCTCTTGGGGGAAGTGAAAATTGAGCTGTGTTTGAAGAAGGATATTTTTAAGAATTCTTAGGAGGGCTGGGATTGTGGGTCGGTGGTAGAGTGCTTGCCTAGCATGTGTGAGGCACTGGGTTCGATTCTCAGCACACATTAAATAAATAAATAAACAAATAAATAAATATTGTATCCACCTGCAGCTAAAAATATTTAAAGAAAAAAAAAAGATACTCTTTTTTTTCGTAGGAAACACTTGGCTATAGGGGTGCCCTTTTCAGGATGAGCTAGAATATTGAGAGCTTATGCATATATAAATGCCACCTGAATAACTTGGTCTAAATTTTAGGGAATTAAGCATACAAAGTTTGATTATATTTCTCATTAATGTGTCTGACCTCAGTTTCATACTCTTATAATCTGCCTACTACTTCCTCTTTAGGTGTGGAGGAGATAGATTAGGGGAAATGGAGGATAGTTTATACTGATTGAAGATAGGGTAAGAGACAGATTAAAGTGACTGTCACCACCTTTCAAAAAATGTAGAGTCAGTTCACCTAGAGGAGAAAATGCTTCCATGTTCACTAGAAAGGACTCAAGACATTTCATTTTTTTAGGGCAGATTACATTATTAAAAATAACTCTTTGAATATTTCATAATGAATGATTCTGTAATCTGAACTGGAGGAAAGGAGTTAAAATTGTCTCACCTTACTGGGAAAAGTTAACCTATTAAGTTTTTGAAGTTTGGAGTAATTAAAAGAAAAAATACAAAAGCAGTGTGTGGGGGTGTAACTTTTCTTTGGAGGAGAGAAGAAACAATACATTATACATTTGCTCATTGTTATGTAAAAGAAATTTAGGAATATAAATCAGAACTGTGATAAATATTATATATAGGGAATGGATTCAACTGAAGTGGAAGGAATAGAGAAAGGAATAAGATTTTGAATATAATAACAATTTTGACTTTTGAACTATTTAAATGTTTTATATGTTAATAAAAAGAGATGGAAAAAGAGACTCTAAAACTGAACGAATTAGTAGCATAATCAGATAACATAATCAGATAAAAAAATTGAAGAAACTTTTGACTAGAGCATTCTTTTTCTCTTTTTTCAGTACTAGGATTGAACCAGATGTGTTCTACCTCTGAACTACATTGCCCCCCCCCTTTTTTTAAAATTTCATTCTGAGACAGGACCTCACTAAGTTGCTGAGGCTGGTCTTGATTTGCAATCTTCCTGCCTTAGCCTCCTGAGTCTCTTGAGCTTTTAGGTATGCGCCTCTGTGGCTGGCTGACCAGAATATTCTGATTATATGCCTTCATGGGACATTCTAAGGTCAGAAGGAATTATCGAGAAATGAAGTTAGCAGATTTGTGTTTGATAGTAGTACTTCACTAGAGGCATTGTTTACCTCCAATAACCCAAAGAAAAGAAGTTAGAAAGTTGGAAGCAATACTGGAACTATTTTATATGCATAGTAGGGTAGAACAGAGGAGTATATTTGTTAATTTTGGGGGGATGAACTAGGACACTCACAGTGGGAGTAGAGATAGGTAGACATATAATGGTTGATTGGATTGGAGGTACCAGCTTAAGCCCAAATTTAAAATATATTTCAGTTAGAATGCTTTTAAAATTCAGATTCATGGGCCACAACTCCAGGGATTTTTAGTCAGTTGCTTTGAATGAAGCCTAGGAATTTTCATTAAAATGCATCTCCAGTTTTTTACGAAGCTACTTTTGGAGATGAAATTTTCAAAGCCAAGCAGTGTGTCTTTAAAAAAATATATATGTATATATTATTTAACCTCAGCAAATTTTCTGCAGTCTAACCTTGATCATTCTAATCTCTACTGTCCTGACTTCTTTTCTTGGGGCTATTAGAGATAGAAACTACCCAAGTTGTGAGGTTTGAAGTAATCTTTAATGGGTGTGTGTGTGTGTGTGTGTGTGTGTGTGTACACAGATATTCTGGCTTTTGCATCTCTGGGTGTTTTCATTTTCTAAATATGCTTTTGTGGGACTAGAGGTGTGGCTTAGTGGTACAGTGCTATACAAGGTCCCAATTTCATGTAACCTATTTACATTTGGCAGAGAATACAACATAGAGGATGAACCTCATTAAACAAACTATTGCAAGTGTGATGAAAAATTCAGGATGATTAAAAAAAGTTTATTGCAAGCTGGGCGTTGTAACACATGCCTATAATCCCAGCTATTTGGGAGACTTGAGGCAGGAGAATCACAAGTTTGAGGCCAACCTGGGCAATTTAGTGAGATACTGTCTCAGCATAGAGTAGGATGGCAAGGTATGGCATGGCATAACATAGCGTAGCTGGGGGTAGAGCACTTTTCTAGCATGTTTATGGCACTATTACTACCTTCCTTAAGAAGAAGAAATCACAGTGAGATTTTTCCTAGCCTCTCAATGTCAGAATGGATTCCCCAGAAGAAACTGATGTTTAGACCAAGAGCTGGTTGAAAATTGAGTGGATTCATTTAGCTAAAGAGGAGAAATAAGGCGAAGAGCAGTAATCTTTGCAGATGTAACAATTTAAGGAAGGCCTAAAATGAGAGCAAACATTGAAATGGATGGTGAAGACAACAACGTAAGGTCTTTGGAGGCTTAAGAATTTGGAATTTTATCCCAGTGCAGTGGGAAATCACTGAAAGGTTCTAAGTGAGGAAATAGTATTAAAATTGTAATGTGAAGAAAATACAATACCTTGCAAAGCCTGCAAGGTGGATAGTGCCAGAAGAGGGGAAGAGAGGGGAAGTGGGACAGCAATTAGGAAGTAAAATAAGTAGATCTAAGAGATTAATGAGATTTTGGATGGATCTATTTTAGATGGTAAGGAAGAAGGAAGATATATGCCTTACAGGTTTCTGATGGGAGCATTTATGTGAATAATAATGTATTCAAACTGAGAAGAGGTAACTGTGAAGATCACATTGGTCATTAAGATTAAGTTTAGTTTTAAACATGTTGAATTTGAGGGGTTTCTGGAGATGTCTACTTGAAAATTGGAAAAATATGTTAGGAACTGAGGAGAAAAATCTGAGTTGGAGATTAAGAGTTTTATGTCACAGATGTTCAATTGAAGCCATGGCTATAGATGATTGAGTGTAGAAATGAAAAAGGACCTAGGGCAGAAACCTGAAATTTTCCAGTATTTAAGCTTTTGGTAGAGTGGAAAGGTCAAAGGGAAGTTCATTCTTCCCCTAATGTTCACACTGAACCATTTACAAAATAATGGTTCTTATTTTCTGATGATATTGATTTGATTTGTTTTTACTTCCATCTTGAACTTTTAAGATGAATAGAAGAACTCCATTTTGTCTGACGGTTTGTTCTTTTCACCTGTCTTCTTTAAGATTTGGATTCAGTATTTATGATTCCATTTTATTTTCACATTTATTTTAATTATTGTATCTCTTTTTAAATTCTTTTTGGATATTTCTCTAGAGTTTACTATATACATCTGCCTGTCTTAGTTTGTTCAGGCTGTTAAAACAAAAAAGCATAGATTGGTGGATTACAAACAACAGTTTATTTCTAAAAGTCCTGGTGACTGGGGAGTCAAAGATTTAGGCACCGCCAGATTTGGTGACTGAAGTTATTGAACTAGTCATAGTGAGGGCCTACCTTTTGATTCATAGATGGCAATCTTCTCATTGTAATCTCACAGAGTGCAAGCAGCAAACAAACTCTGTGGGGACTCTTTTTTTTTTTTTTTTTTAATAATAACTGATTCTTTTGATGAAGAAAACATTGACCTAATCATTGCCTACCCCCACCCAGCCCTATCTATAAATACTACCACATTGGGAATTAGATTTCAATATTTAGGGTTTTGAGGGGGCAGAATCCTTTGCAATATCTTTAACTTACTATGTTCTACCATCAAATAGGATTAAACTTTATGAACTATATTTTTTCAATCTCTTTGATCCATCCTTTGTCATTGATGTACATTTTACTTTTACATACATTTTGTGTGCTATAATAAATTATTATATTTGTCTTAAAGACATTACAAGTAATAAAAATGTACTTTAAATTTACCATCATTTTTACCATTTCTGGAACTCTTTATTTCATTTTATAGACCTAAGTTTCAATTTGATTTCGTTTGGCTCAAGAATTTCCTTATAACATTTTCAGCAAGCTGGTACTTTAAGCTTTTGTTTGCCTGAAAGTCTTTAATTTGCCTTCATTCTTGAGAGATATTTTTATTGTGTATATAATTGATACTTTTTTTCCTTTGAGTACTTTTTAAGATATCACTCCATTGTTCTGGAGAATTCTGCTGTAATTCTTGTCTTTATTCCTCTATGACATAATCTTATTTCCTGTGACTGCCTTTAAGATGTTTTCTTCATTTTGGTTTTTAGCATTTTAACTACAATGAAGATAAGGGTATGGATTATTTTCTGTCCTTTTTGTGTGTGTTGCTGGTGTTCTAACCTAGGGCTGCGTGCTTGCTAGGTAAACAGTCTACCACAGAGCTACAACTCTAGTTTTGTTGGTGATCTTTAATATATGGCACACTTTACATTCTTTCAGTAGTAGGTTCCTGTTACCTTGTGCTTGGAGTGTGGGCATTGGATGCAGTATGATTTTTTCATTTTTCCATTCTTTGGACTTTGGTATCTCTCCCTACCTTGTTATACATGTGTGGATTTTTAGTGTATTTTGCTTGGTATTTTCTGAAATTCTTGCATGTGTGAGTTGTTGTCTTGCATTATTTTTGGAAGGTTATTCACTGATACTTTTTCAGATATTCCTCTGCCTCACTCTTTTTCCTTTCTCCTTCTGGGATTTGAATTACATGTATTGTTTTACAGTTCTTGAAGGATTCTTTCTCTTTTAAGTCTTTGCATGCATATACGCATGTATGGGCTGGTTTCAGTTTGGATAACGTCTGTTGATCTATCTTCAAGTTCTCCAAACCTTTCTCTAGTTGTGTCCAGCTTACTGATGAACCCATTTTAAGAATTCTTTTCCATTGGCTGGTGCAGTGGCACACACCTGTAATCCCAGTGGCTCAGGAGGTTGAGGTAGGAGGATTGCAAGTTCAAAGCCAGTTTCAGCAACAGTGAGGCATTGAGCAACTCAGTGAGACTCTGTCTCTAAATAAAATACAAAATAGGGCTGGGGATGTGGCTCAGTTATTGAGTGCCTTGAGTTCAATCTCCGGTAGCCCCCCCAAAAAAATTCTTTACTATTATTTTGAAGGGGCAGTATTGTGGATTAAACCTAGGATTGCTGAGCAAGCACTGTAACTCCGAGCTACAGTCCCAGCCTGGAATTCTTTATCTTTGATTGGATTTTTTATTTCTGTCATTTATCTTTGTCTCTTTCATATAATTTCACATCTCCTTTGAAATTCCCCATCTCTTTATGCAAGTTGTCCAGTTTTTTCTGCTGGCCCTTTAACGTTAATCCTGATTATTTTAAAGTTTTTGTCTGATAGTTGTAATACCTGAATTATTTCTCAGTTGGGTTTTGTTGGTTGCTTTATCTCTTGATAGTGGGGTTTCCCCTTGCTTTTCTATGCCTTGTACTTTTTGACTCTGTACCAGATACATGATGTTTAGAAGAATAGTGGACATTTGAAGTAAATAGTATTTGTACTTGTAAATGGACAAGTATCTTTTTTCTCTGGCCTTTAAATAAAAAAAAATATTTATTTATTTATTTTTAATGTGTGCTGAGGATGAAACCCAGGGCCTCGCACATGCTAGATGAGCACTCTACTGCTGAGCCACAACCCCAGCCCTTCTCAGGGGTTTTATATGTTGCAGTGGGGGTCAAGTCAATCTATCCCACAGTTGAACTGAATTTGAGTTTTGTTGGTGGTCTTTAATATGTGGCACACTTTACATTCTTTCAGTAGTAGGTTCCTGTTATCTTGTGCTTTTAGAGTGTGGGCATTGGATGCAATATGATTTTTTCATTTTTCCATCTCTTTGGACTTTGGCATCTCTCCCTACCTTGTTGTACATGGGGTTCTATCAGTAGAGTGCTGTTTATATTCAGTGCAAAGTTGTGTTTTTTTTTTTGGTAAGAGGCGAGGGTTTTTCTCTGTTTTGTTGGTCCAGCCTCAGTCATACGTAGGCTCTTGAACTTGGGGGTAGGACTTTTTCAGTGCTTCTTTCCCTCAACCAAACTAACCTTGTATTTGTAGTTGCTTTTGAATGGGAGTGTCTCCCACTTCCCCACTTGCAGCAGACCTTTTGCATGGTGTCAATATAGAATGCTGAGCCCAAGGTAGTTTCTATATCACCTCCACAGAAAGGCTTTCCTCCAGTACCAGTAGATCTTTGCTTGTATCTTGGGTTTCCTATTCCTCTCTAGAGACAAAAGTGTTTTGATTCTATTTTCCCCTGAGAAGTAATGAATTTTTGCCAGAGTCCTGTGGTTGAGAGATTTTGCTGCTTCTACTTCAAACTTAGATTTTAGATTTTTTTTTTCCTCTGTAAAAATATATGCAAGGTTGGTAGGTTTTGTAGCTCCCCTACCCCTCACTATTTTGCTATCTTCGGTCACCTCCTTGCTAGTTGTGCCACTAAGGAAGATGTTTTCCAGTCTCTTATCCTACCCTAATGTTTCTAAGGAGCACATGGTAAAGGCTTAAGGAGAAAAGTTGAAGAGTGGGTGGAAATTCTTTGTCTTGAGCCCTTGTTCTAAACTAACTCAGTAGCCTGTGGTTGGCCTTTAGAATTTTAACTAATTTCTTGTTACCTACTTAATGGTGGCCAGATCTTTTTCCCACACCTTGCCAAAGTTGAGGCAGTTTGCACGTCCAGTTCTTCCTTGAATAGCCTTGTCTCTTTTAGGAATGTTGTTTGCTTAGTTGCCTTACAACCTGTGTGATTTTTCAATTTACCCAGTGTTTCTCATTTTTTTTGTGAGGGAGCATCATTTGTAGCTGCTTATATACCAAGCAGAGGTAGAATTCCCATTCATAAATTTTAAATTTCTATTTTGGCAATACTGTAGGCTTGAATTTATATTCTCTGTACCTCTTTTAAAACTTTTAACTCACCCCTGTGAGATTATGCCAGAAAATGACCCCAGAAGGTACCATTCTAAGCAGTGGTTAAATACAGTTGGGGCCTCTCTTCACCAAATATGTGGTCATTTGGTAACAACATTATTGGGGAATGGATTTTGGTGCATTTAATTGAGAAGAAAAGAACTTTGGGGTATTTTCTGTGAGAATTATGGTATAGTCCCACTTACTCATGAATAAATTTCGTGTTTCACAGACTCACTAAGTCTCCAAAGGCATCTTCCTACCACCCAGGTTTATTCTTCCCTGCTATATAGAGGATCCTAGATGTTCTTCCTAGTCCTTTGTAGCCATATCTTTCCATGTGTTTTTTCCCATTACAGATATAGTGAGAATCAAATTGACTTTTTTTTGGGGGGAGTACTGGGGATTGAACTCAGGGTCACTCAGCCACTGAGTCACATCCTAGCCCTATTTTATATTTTATTTGGACACAGGGTCTCACTGAGTTGCTTAGCACCTTGCTTTTGCCTGGCTGGCTTTGAACTCGTGATCCTCAGCCTCTTCAGCTGCTGGGATTACAGGTGTGCACCACTGCATCTGGCTCCGAATTGACTTCTGTATGCTTTTGTAATAGAGCAGTGGAATTTTAAAAACTTTTTTCCCCCCTGGGATTGAATCCAGGGCCTTGTGCGAGCTAGGCAAGCACCCTCCTACACTCCTAGTTCTTACATTCTAAAAAATAGATTAATTAAATTAATTCAATTTTAAATTAACTAAATACATTAATTAAACCCATTAATTACATTTTAAAAAATTAATTTAAAAATGCTAATATCTGTGCCTTATAGACCATTTGGACCTTATAGGAAAGTAAAAAATAAGAAAATAATTATCACCTAAAATTCATTGAAGAATAATTTATATCATTTGCATTCTGATTTGTTTCCAAGAATAAATACATAAATTGAAAAATATGATTAAAGCTGTGACATGTAGTTTTATATTTGGCACCTAACATTACATCACAGGCTTATTCTTGCATTATTAAAAGGTCTTAAACATTTACAGTACTACATATGTTACATTGTTATGGAATCCATTAGAAAATGTCTTTTCTAATAACTATTTCCCTTTGTATTATTTGTATTGGAAAGTTAGGTTTAATTTGAAGCCCATTATAAAAGTTTTATACCATTTGTAATTGTATTACAATGCATAGGGATATTTAGGTTTCTGATTGTTTTTACAGATAGGTTTTATGTTTTGGATTCCATAACCCAATGACTTTTCTTCTTTAATTTCAGAATTCCATACGACATAATCTGTCACTGAACAAATGTTTCCTTAAAGTGCCTCGTTCAAAGGATGACCCCGGAAAGGTAGGATTTATTTTCTTGAAATGAAGCATATAAAGGGTGGATCTATGTATAATTGACAAGTGGAGCAGACAAAACTCTAAAAATGTAATTTTTTAAAAAAATATTTTTTGTTGTAGGTGGACACAGTACCTTTATTTATTTATCTTTTATGTGGTGCTTAGGATTGAATCTAGTGCCTCAAACGAGATACTAGGTGGTGCTCTACCTCTGAGCCACAACCCTAGCTCATAAAAATAGAATGTTAAAAATTGGAGGTAGGCAGAGTTAAGAAGATAATGTAGAGCAACTAAGAAAATGTGGTACTAACAGAGAAACAACTTTATTTTAAAGTTAGAAGACTTATTATAAAATTATATTTTGAGAGTTTATCTACAGAGACTTCTCTTTTTGTTGTCTTAATAGCCATGTCATACTATGTGGACTAAATTTGTTTGGTTTCTTAAGCTCAGAGTACTTGTTTGGATCATATTTGTTGTCAAGATAAATTACTAGGTTAGAATTTTGAGACGGCATACCTACTGGCAAGATGTATCATGTGTATCTTGTTCATTGATTAGCTCTAGTTGCTTGCGCAGTGACTGGTGGCACAAGGCTAGGCTGCTTGTATTTTTTTTTGAGGCTAATTGTCCCTGAAAGAATTATTTCTAAAATGTAAGGCTGGTTACATAAGCACACTGCTTACTCATCCATATCCTAGAGGTGGTATACTTCCTTTGTTATAATATAGCCTTTACTGTCTTTTTCTTAATCTATCATTGCAGCTGTGATTCACCTCATTCAAGATTCACTGTGAGGAACATCTTGAAGTTTCCCAGACATGTTTGTTATTTGGTTTCACTGCATCTTTGCCTTTATTTGTTCTACTCCTTGTCTTTCAGGATTGAGCTGTAACATTACTTCTGTGAAATATTTTTTTTGTTTCCTTATACTTCAACTGAGTTTGTTGCTCCCTCTTTTATGTTCCTGTTAAGGTCATCATCATTGCCATTATCATTGTCCTAACTTATCTAATTTGGAGCTTACTGTCTCCAATTTATAGTAACTTTCACATAGTAGCCAACAGTCTTTCAAAAATGTTAACTAATCATATAGTCTCTTTCCTCACCCCCACCTTTCTTTTTCCAAAGTGTTCATTAGTTATTAAATACTTATAGGTTAAATACTAAATTTATGAGGGTGTAGGATCATGTGTATCTGGTTCATTGTTTAGCCCTAGTTGCTTGCACAGTGACTGGCGGCACTGAGGAGACACCCTTGTTGAATATATAAATTGTATTTGCTGCTAGACTATTAGCTTCTTAACAGTTAGAGATGGAGAGGTATTCATTTCTGTCTTAATACTGTCACTTCTATGTAATAAACATTTTACAGCACTTTCAGTGATCTGTTCTATCAAATAGTTTTCATTAAGATTGAATAGATTATTACTGTAATAGTCTCAAGTTTTGTCCCTACTCATAACTCTCTTAAGATTGTGAATATGAATTGGTGGTGAAATTTTTCTTTACTTTAAATAGACATTATTAAAAAAACCACTAATTTCTTATATATCTTACATTATAATTTTCTGTAGACAGTGTATATGAATTAGATTAAAAAATATTTTTAAAAAATCAAAGATTTATTTTATTAGAAATCTATGAAAGCACTAAGTAGATTCATAAACATTTGATTTTAGTTTAATTTTTAAATTAATTAAAAACCAACACATGAATGTTAACTATATTATTTACTAAATTTTAACCAGTTCAAGAGTTTTTAGAAAATTTGTGCCATCAGGCTGATTTTCTTTTGTTCAAAAGTTAAAGTTTTTCCTCCATTTTTAATTAAATAGTGTCACAGGATAAGGCAGATGTGGAAATATGTTGTTCTTTGAAACTATTCTTCTGGAATTAGGATTATCTCAATAATGTACAGCTAAAACAAATATAAAAATAAATTGTATCATGAGTTTTTGCCATTAGTCTTTGATTTTAAAAGTTTTGATAACAAAACAGCCTTGTTCTCATTGATTCTGGTCTTAATGAGTGAATATCATTTTTGGTCTACAATGTACATTTATAGTAATAGAGTCACTTATTTTTGGTCTCAAAGTGAGGAGTATTTAGTCATTGTTCTCATTGATTTTGGTCAGAAATAGATGTGAAATTGCTATTTAAAAATGCACAAAATACATTCATATGACTATAGTCATTTTTCTGTTACCAGGGATTGAACCCAGGGGTACTAAATCACTTAGCTACATCCTTAGCCCTTTTTTATTTTGAGACCGGGACTCACTAAATTGCTTAGGGCTTCACTGAGTTGCTGAGGCTGGCTTTGAACTTCCAATCCTCTTGCTTCAATCTCCCAAGTAGCTGGGATTGTAGATGTGCTCCACCACACCTGACTTATTTTTTATATCTCAATGAGATTTCATTTAAAAAGAAAAAAAAGTTTTAGTGCTGTTCAAATGCATTGAAAGCTTTATGAAAGTGGAAACAAAGGCCAGAAGATGGGTTCTTGCTGAGGTTCACTGTAGAATTAGGACTCGGGTGTACTGACCAGACTTACTTGCCAGTCACAGAAACCCAATATAGACTACCTTAGATGGAAAAATACTTCTTGAAGAACTGGGACCGGGTTCTGAAGTTATTTTATCAGAAATGTCTCTGTATCCTTTAGTTCTGATAACGTCTTTGATGACTTCCTTTTCCTACTCAGTTAGTGACAGAGATGCATCAACAGTTTCTGGCTTATATTACCAGTTTAGTAACATCAAAAACAATGTGTATCCTGGATCCTTTACCCTGACCCCCAAATCACCTGGAATTACAGCCAGAGCTTGATTTCTTTGTAGACTAGTACTTTTTCCATTATACCAATCTTCCCTGTGAGGGAGACCAAAATGTTAGTTAAGTTTTGGTACTTATGAATTGTTTTTTCTTTTTGTATTTACAGTGTTTCCTGGCATTTGAGGAGCTTTTCCAAAACCATCCTCACCACAGTGGGAGAAAACCATTGAGCCAAGGTGGGGTGGGAGTAGAGTTTGGTCTTGGGTATGGGGTGGACTTTAACCTCTTAGGATTTTTCCTGATGCAGCCATGATCCCAATAGGTCCAAGAGGTAGAAGTAACTCATAGCATCTTCTTCCCTTTATTTTTATGGAGTAGCTTCCTGTTCGTTGTTTTATGAGAGAGGTATAAAAACCAACGTAAACTTGTAGTGTTGAATTATAGAAGCTTTTATATGGCTACTTTTTCCTTGCTCAATTTTTCATGAAAGAAGGTTTTATTATAAAATTTTGCTTTATATTTGGTACCCTTTCATGTACATCGATGATCTTAAATCTATTTTTCTCTATTCCTTGTAACTCATTTCAAGTAGCCACATTATTGCTTTTTTTTTTAAACAAGAAACCAAAATTAAATTATATTTTGCGTCCATGACTTCTGAGTTTGAGGGACAGATTTATTTATTTCTTCTCCCATTGATTGCAACTCTTTTCTCCCTAAGTAAATATCCTACAATCTGTCTCTGTTTTAAATGTCTTATCTTTTATCTCCTCTTCTCATTAGTTCTATTTTCTCTGAATTTTTTTGGGGGAAGGGGTATTATTCTTTAATTCAGAATAATGCTTCTTAATTATCTTAAAGGTAAATATTTTGCCCACATTATGGAAAAACAAATCATTAGCGAAATTTAGTTTAAAAGAAGAGTTCTTTCTCTCCTTCCCAGCTTAATTTTTCATAACCTTGTTCCCTTTTCTTCAGTTGAGAAAAATGATATATATATTTTTGAACTAAAGGAAATAGTTTCAACAATTGTATTAAGTAATTGTCAACAGTGAGAAGATAGTAAGACCTTTTTTTTAAAGACTGCCTGCTGAGGGCTGGGGGTGTGGTAAGCACTTGCTTAGCACATATGAGGCACTGAGTTCTATCCTTAATATGAAAATAAAAAATGTTCTGTCTACCCCCCCCCCCCCCCAAAAAAAAACCTTCCCAATCTTGGGGAGATAACTACAATTAATTCATAGTAACAAAAGTCCCTCTGCCTTTGTTGTGGGGGTTGGTGCTGAGGGGGGCAGTTCTTTCTTGTCTGGGAATGGGAGATTATAAAGGTGAAGTAATTGAAGATTGGTGTTTTTTGGTTTGTGAGGACACAAACATAGTGGCAGAGAAATAACTCGAAAGTTTCGAGATTTTGAGATCATGGTTTTTTTGTTTGTTTGATTGATTCTCTATCCTCCAACCTTGTAGTTGACTCATTAATTTCTTTGCAAAAGAGATTCTTTTTAGGGAGCCGTGTTAGTATTGTACTATACTTATTTACAAATTATCTATTATTCACTGATATCATATTTGGGTCACTTTATTTTAAAAAGGTGAAGGGGACGTTATGGTTCATGCTTGTAGTCCCAGCTACTTGGGAGCTGGGGCAGGAGGAGCACTTGAGCTAATGAGTTCAAGGCCAGTCTGGGAAACTTAGTAAGACCACATTAAAAAAAAAAAAAAAGACTGGGCATGGTAATGCATGCCTGTCTATAATCCCAGTGAGACGGGAAGATCACAAGTTCAAAGCCGGCTTCAGCAACTTAGTAAGACCCTGTCTCCAAAAAAAAAAAAAAAAAAAAAAATATATATGCTGGAGATGTAGCTCTGTGATTAAGTGCCCCTGGGAGTATCCCTACCTGCCCTCAAAAAAGAAAGAATTAAAAGATGTAGAAAAGAGAAATTGGAAAGATTTGAGAAAAAATATAATGTTAGGTAATGAAGAGTGTTGCAAGGAATCATAGGTATTTATCCTGAAGAAGGAAGATAAGAGTGTAATTTTAATACTAGAGTAAATGGCTGATGTTTGTGAGGAAGAAGTCGACTGCTGCTGGGCACCGTGGTGTATGCCTATAATCCCAGCAGCTCAGGAGGCTGAAGCAGGAGAATTGCGAGTTCAAAGCCAGCCTCAGCAAATTAGTGAGGCCCTAAGCAATTTAGCAAGATTGTTTAAATAAAATACAAAAAATAGAGCCAGGAATGTGACTCTGTGGTTGAGTGCCCCTGAGTTCAATCCCTGTACCTCCCCTCCCCCCTCAAAAAAAAAAAAAAAAAAAGTTGACTGCTTATCTATGTTTTTGTACAAAACTGAACAAGAAAGAGGGCTTAAGGGTAAGTAAGAGCTTGATTGTACAAAATAAGGACATCACATTTTTGGGATGAGAAAACATGGGTATGGGTTCCTAAGTGAGGCTTAAGAGTTTGTAACTTCTGAAGGAGTTGAATAGATGAAATTGCTGGCCTTGCTGGTTTTAACTCATGGTACATGAGAACCCCAGTTGAAGACTGGGAAGAGAACATGATCAGGTTAGTTGTCAGAAAAAAAGTCAGGATAAAATCAGGAATTAAGGGATTAAT
This sequence comes from Marmota flaviventris, assembly GCF_047511675.1. Classification (NCBI taxonomy): domain Eukaryota; kingdom Metazoa; phylum Chordata; class Mammalia; order Rodentia; family Sciuridae; genus Marmota; species Marmota flaviventris. The sequence continues at coordinate 32,166,938 of NC_092507.1, read as the reverse complement.
ATAACTTGAGGTTCAAGAAAGGAAATGGATTGGTACCAGTGAGTGCATGTTAAGGCAGAAGTGGATTTTGAATGTAAAGTCATTATACGAACCAGGGTTAAAAAACAAGGGTGACCATAGGTATTCAGAAGGTTTGAAAGGTTGAGTTAGATGGAGATGAGGGCTAGATTTAGAGAGGTAAGCAGAAAGAAGTGCTGGCTGAGGACCCTGATGTTGCACTGCTGGTCAGCAGTTTAGTCATAGCTGTATAGACACTGTTTTCTGTTCTCTTCTGAAGGGTGTAAGAGAACATTTTGTTGTTGTCCCCCCCCCCCCCCTTCTAGATCTAATCTACTTATTTATGTTTAACCCTAAAATTAATTTTAAAATATGGTAAAATTCACTCTTGGGTGTGTAATTCCAGTTGTTTTTAACATACTTACATAACCATCACTATGATCAATATACGTAAAAGTGCTCTATATTGTCCTTTGGTGGTCAGCCCCTTCGTTTTGCTAGGCCCTGGCAAATATCTGTTCTTTGTCCATGGAGTTTTGCCTTTTCCAGAATTCATGTAAATGGGATTAGGTACCCTTTTCTGAGTCTGACTTCTTTGATTTAGCAAAATGCATTTTGAGATAAATGAGTGTTATGGAGATAAGCAGTTTGTCCCCTTTTATTGCATATATTCCATCATTTGTATTTACCACAGTTTAATCACCATTTGAGGGACATGTGGATTGTTGCTGGTCATAAGTTCATTTGCCCATCAAGTTCTTAGACTTAGATTCAGTAACTAATTTTACAAATATTGAGATACAACTTAAGATAATAATTCATATTGAATTGCTTTGTGAGTGGATCGTGATAGGTGATTAATGATAGATGTATTATCTCTTAAAAATCCATTATAATTTAAAACCTTATGTTCAACCACAAAAAATTTTATAAAAGGATTATGTTAAATAAGGTAGTGATGATTTAAATAAAATTATGACTGATTATTGATCACTTAATAGGACACACTTTTTAAAATATCTTTAACATTTAGAGAAACCATTTATTATTGATTAAATGTTTTATAGTCAATATGCTAATTACAGTTAAAAATCCATTGATTAGGAGTAAATTCCTTAACTGTCTCTCATAGGCAACACTTAGCTTAACTTGATAATCAATGTATTTTATAGTAATGAAAACCCAGATTTGTTCAAAAAGAGGGGGACCTGAGCTGGCACTGGAATAGTCGTTCATGTATTAATTCAACCAACTAGTTCAGCCAAGCAGCCTGCTTTGACAAAGTACCTGCTGTGTTTGATCATTAACCATCTGTTTTTGTGGTCTGAATAAAGTGGCTATTTAACTTGCTGCCTAGAGTAGAAGCTTCTAAGATTGAAAGATCATGTTATCCTTAATTATGCTTAGGTAACGAATTATGCTTAGGCAACATGTGTAAGCCAGAACTGAAACTGGAATGTGGTTGCCTTATATAAGGGGCATACAAATTCAGAAGAGCATCCTAAGATGTTGAGGGTAAGCAAAGCAAACAAACCTTTGAATTTGGATTGCCAAATATAAACTGGGAGAGAGAGAGAAAACAATATAAAGCAACAGGATCTGATACTGTTTTTGAAGATCTTGAAATAGATGTGCATTGAGAACTAAGGAAGAATAGAAAACAGGATGATTAATCTTTATCAATGGGCATTATGAATGCCCACTTTCTTTCAGTGGGTTTAGTTAGCCCTTTAAGTCCATGTTTTCAGTTTTGCAAATATTTTAGTGAAATTCAATGATATTTAGGTGTGAGGAATAGTAGGGAAATCATAATCTAGAGCTTATGTATCCTTTATTATCATTAAGAATGAAAATAGATCTTTAAATAGGATATTGGACAAATATGGTATCTGGAACACTGGGAGAAATAGGTTAAAACATAAAATTCATAGAAATAGCCATTTAGAATGGCTAGCTGCTTTTATAGGGAGTACTCTCCAAGAAGTTAATATTGGCTTGGGTTTATTTATATTTAAGCAAATAAAAGCATTTTTATTAGGCTATAATCAGACCAAGGCTTGTTAAAGAAAGGTCAATTAGTATGTGAGAAACCAGGGTACCTTGAGTTGACATAAAATTTCAACCATATATAAAGTATTAGAATAATAAAAATGGACTTTATTTTAAGTAATAAATATTTTGTAAAGAGTATAAAAGCATTTAAGTCTGTTGTTGGTCTTTGTCATGTCTTCATTTCCAGTACATTTTCTGTATCTCATTACCTTAATTTTCTTCAAGTTTATGGATCATATGTATTATTTGTTTGATTTTTTTTTTTTCCTATTAAAATTGCTACTTTGTTTTCAGTTCAGGTTCACTCTCTCTCTAGAGATAACCTTTTTATTAGGGCATCTTGAAGTTTGCAGTGTTTTTTTTGTTGTTGTTGTTTTTAATATGTAGACAAAGATGTAGAATTTCAATTAGTGATTTTAGGGATTTTATAGACTAAGCCATTGCATTTCACCCTTTTAGGAGGACATTTACTTTCTGTACCAAAATTTTTGGCATGAATTAAATAATGCCTACATTCTAATATTGCCTTATAGAATTTAGAGCTCTTTCACATGCATTATCTTGATCCTCAAATCTGTGGTCAGATTCCAGTTTTAGATCATGATCTTTGAATCTATAATAGATCTTTTTTTATGTAAGTTCTCATAAACTTTATATAGTAAAATTTCTATAAATAGAATGATTCAGTATATACATGCCCTTTTCACTCAGCACAATGTCTATGGTGTTGTTTCATGTACCATTTTTTATTATTAAGTATTGTATTTATGTACCCCAATTTGTGTATCCATTTATGTATTGGTGGATATTTGGGGTGTTTTCAATTAGGGGCTGTTTTGAAAAAACTTTTAGTGGCTGGAGTTGTAGCTTTTAGGGGCTGGTAGAGTGCTTGCCTCACATGTGTGAGGCATGGGGTTCAATTCAAAGCACCAGGAGTAAATAAATGAAATAAATGTCCATTGACAACTAAAAAAAATAATTAAAAACACTATTAGGAAATTCTATGTTTTTTTATGGGCATATGCTTTTAGTTCTCTTGAATAATAGAATTGCTGGGTCAGAGGATGGGTGGAGGATTAAGTTTATAAGAAACTAAACATCCATTTTAACATTCTCAGTAGCAATACAAGAGAGTTCAATTTTGCTACATCCTGGCCAGTAGTTTAACTATTGTTTTAACTTTAGCCATTCTACTGGTTACCAAGTAGAATGATTTTCCTAATGAAATGACTATTGATTTTGAGCATCTCTTCATGTGCTTACTAGCCATTTGTGTGAAAGTTTTCTTTTCTGAAGGTTATTTTAAAAAGTCTTTTGCTTTAAAAATTTTTTTGGTGGGCTGAGGATATAACTCAGTTAGTAGAGTGCTTGTCTCACATGCACTAGGCCTTCAGTTCAATCCCCAGCACCACCACCATCGCCACTACAACAATAACAACAAGATTTGGTGTCATTACTAAGTTGTACGATATTCTAAGTCTTTCTTAGATTTATGTTGTGTAAACATTTTCTCAGACTTGTTTGCCTTTCTTCTTTTTCTAGTAGTGTCTTAAAGAGTACAAAATTTTGAGAAAATCTAATATATCAGTTTTAATTTACTGGTTACTGACTTTGGTGTGTTGTTCAGGAAATCAAAGTCATGAAATTTTTTATATTTTATATATTTATATTTAAGTCTGCAGTCCACTTCAAATTAATATTTGTATATGATTTATTTAATCTCTGTTGAATTGTTTTTTTCTCTTTATGAAATGTTTCCTTAACTTTTTTCTTTTTGGGGTGGTGCTGGTGCTCCAACTCATTGCCTTGAACATGCTCAGCAAACACTCTTCACTGAGCTGTACACCTTCAGCCCCTTTCCTTATTTTCTAAAACTGCTTTTCTTAGAGCTTAATTTGTCTACTACTATTTTATCCATTCTAGTTTTCTATACTACTACATTTTTTTTAGTCTTTTTTCAGTCTTTAAATAGTCACTGGTTCTTGCTTTTTAAATTATCCAACAATTTGCCTTTTAACTAGGATGCTTAGACTGTATGTGATATGATGCTTAGTGTGATGAGTATTTGTTTTATTTTATTTCTGTGTTGCTTCATTCCTGCAATCTTTGGGGTTAATCAAAGAATATAGTATTTTATTTCCTCTATTGACTTCTTTTTTAGGGGGATATTGGGGATTTAACCTAGGGCCACTTTATCACTGAGCTACATCCTCAGACGTTTTTATTTTTATTTTGAGACAGAGTCTCACTAAGTTGCTGAGGGTCTTGCTAAGTTGCTGAGGCTGGTCTCAAACTTGTGATTCTCCTGCCTCAGCTTCCTGAGTTGCTGGGATTACAGGTATGTGCCACTGTGCACCCGATTCCTCTATTAAGGTTTTAGCCCTGCTGTTTTTTTGTTTTTTTGTTGTGTTTTTTTTTTTTTTTTTAATTCTAGTTTATTATGTGTGTCAGCAGAAACACATAATATTATTATACATATAGAGCGCAATTTTTCATATCCCTGGTTGTATACAAAATAGAGTCACACCATTCATGTCTTCATACATGTACTTACAGGGTAATGATGTTCATCTCATTCCACTGTCTTTCCTACCCCCATGTCCACCCTTGTTCCCCTTTGTTCTATCTAGAGTTCATCTAATCCACCTATGCTCCCCACCCCAACCACATTATGAATCAGCATCCTTATCAAAGAAGACATTTGGCATTTGATCTTTTGGGATTGGATAACTTCTCTTAGCATTATATTTTCCAACTCCATCCATTTACCTGCAAATACCATGATTTTATTCTCTTTTAATGCTGAATAGTATTCCATTGTGTATATATACCACATTTTCGATATCCATTCATCACCTGAAGGCTATCTAGGTTGGTTCCACAGTTTATTGTAATTGTGCTGCTATAAACATGGATGTGGCTGTGTCCCTGTAGTATCGTGTTTTTAAGTTCTTTGGGTATAGACTAAGGAGTGGGATAGCTGGGTCAAATGGTGGTTCCATTTCCAGTTTTCCAAGGAATCTCCATACTCCTTTCCATATTGGCTGCATCAATTTGCAGTCCCACCTAGCTGTGCTGTTTTTTTATGACATTTTGTTAGTAGTCATTATGACACTTGACAATCTATGTAAAGATAATATACCACCTTCCATTTCACATCATTTAGTGTTTATCTCTTGCTATCCATTTTATAAGTTAATAATCTTACAACAGTTTAATTCCATTTTAATACCATTTATTTATTTGTCCCCCCTCCCTTTTTCAGTTATGGTATATTATGCTTCTACTTACCTCATAAATCCCACCTTAGGATTTGTTTTATTTGCTTGTCTTTTAAGGAAATTACTTTGAAGAAAATCTTTGTTATTTACCTTTTCTGATGTTCTTTCCTATAATCCAAGTTTCCATCTGATATCTTTTTCCTTTAACCTATTATCTTTTGACATTTCTTTCAGTGTAGGTATTTAGGTAACAAGTTTTGTGGGCTTTTGTTTATCTGAAGAAGCCTGGATTCTACCCTCAGGGTACTTTTTCTGAATATGAAATTCTGGGTTTGCAGGGTGTTCTATCTTGGGGACTTTGAAGATGTTCCGTTGTCCTTGGCCTCCAGTATTTTAGCTATCATTTATATTTTGTACCCTACATAATGTGTCTCTCCTACATTCTACCCCCTTCTTTCATTGGCTTTCAGGTTTTTTTCTTTATCTTTAGATCTTTGCAGTTTTGACTATTTTGTGCTTCAGTGTAGTTTTTTTCACATTTATTTTTGCTTGAGGTTTGCCAAGCTTCTAGAATCCATAAGAAAAGGTTTTCATCAAATTTGGAGCATTTCAGTTATTATTTCTTTAAAAATTTATTTCGGCACATTTTTTCCTCCTTTCCTTTTAACGTTCAGTTTGATAAACTTTGATACTGTTTCACAATTTCCTGAAGCTTTATTCATTTTTCTCCTCTTATTCTTCAGATTGGTTAATTTCTACTCATCTATAATATCTCTGACCCTTTGACTCTGTCCAGTGTATTGTTAAGCAAATCTAGTGGAGTTTTTATTTAAATTATAATAAGAAAGTATTAAAATCTGACCTGTGCTAGGTTTGTGGCTCAATGTTAGAGTACCTGCCTAGCATATGTGAGGCACTGGGTTCGATCCTCAGCACCACATCAGTATATAAATAAATAAAATGAAGCTATTATCTGCAACTAAAAATGTTTAAAAAAAGAACTGCACTGTTCTATATGGAGTGTTTTAAGCACCTCATGAACCTAATTCAGTCTTCCATCTGATTCTTTACATCATCATTGATCTTTTGAGATTCTGGATTTTTATATGAAAACAAAGTGATTACAGGAATGAAATTTTTAAAAAAACATTTTAATGATATATAATTTGGGTTACTCTGTCACTTCCAGCTGGTCTCCTTCCTATACTCTTTGCTTACTTCCACCTTCTTAGATTCCACCTTCTGCAGTGCTGTCTTAAGATATGGCACACAAGTAAAAACACAAATCTGTGTCTGCTGCCCCATTTTTAACTCCAACCCTCAGCTCCATGTCTAAACTTTATATTTAAACTACAGTCCACCATGTTTTCTGCTTTTATGATGCAGGTTTATGTCTCCATGTTTTGCCCATACTCTTTTCTACGTCTAAAAAGCCTTCCTTTCTGTCCTCTCATTTAAAAAAAAAAAATTTATAGTTGTAGATGGACAGAATGCCTTTATTTTATTTGTTACTGTGGTGCTGAGAATTGAACCTAGTGCCTCACATGTGCTAGGCAAGTGATGTGCCACTGAGCCACAACCTCAGCCCCATTGTCTCATTTTTTAATGCCTAGCTCAAATGTCACTTTGCTTCTTTTTATTCTGATCTTTTCTTTGATCAGTAGGGTGAGAGGTAAGGACAGTTGATTATAGTGTTATCTATTTGTAATAAGAGTTAAAAATAAATTTTAATTTTCTTTATTCATCTCTTATTATGTCTTTCTTTAACCTAGTCATTAGTTTTCATAGTGTCTTCTTTTCTTTCATACGTCTTAAGACTTTAGTACCAGAGAGTTCTTTAACATTTGTTTATACCATGGCTCTGATGACAGTTGTGGTCAAGCATGTGGACCCCTTTTCAAAATAATATTTTTAAGGACATATTCCAAAACATATAAGATTAAAAAGATGAACAGTTATAAAAATATTGAAACAAATTTATGATACAGTAATTTATATGTTTCCTTGGTAAAATAAAAATTTGAAGTAATAGTGTAATTGCCATTTTGAGATATTTGCAAAAATTATTAACACAGTATGAAATAAACTGATTTTCAGGCATTACAAATGCTACATTGGTTTATTCCTTACATTCATAATGGAAGGAAATTCTGAATTTTAGCATGTTTTCCTTATCTGAGTTAATGTAGCCCCCTAAATCCTATCTACAGACCCCTCTGGGGAATTCATGAACCTTAGGTTAATAATGCTTGTTGAATGTGAACTCTTTTATCTGCCTAAAGTTATTTTTGTCCTTTTCTTCTTCCCACCATATCTGAGCACAATGATCCTTATGGATTGAATGTTTTGGCTTTAGCATTCTATGGGTGTTATTTACTTGTCTTTTATGTGCTGGGCATTAGGTAAACCAGCAAACAAAAACAGACAAAAATTAATTCCCTTGAGGATCTTACAATCTAATGGGAGAAGAATGACAAAAAAAGCAAATACTTAAAATACATAAAATGGTATACAGTGTAAATACTGGAGGAAAAAATAGAGAGCGGAGTAAGGTAAACATCCATGTAGATTGCACTTTTCAAAAGTGTGCTAGGTAAGTTCATTGAGGGAGTGACATTTGAGCTATGACAATTGGGTGGTGAGAAAGTTAACCATGTGGATATCTTTTCTGTCTCCCTCTCCATGCTAGGGATGAGACTTCTTTAATTTGTACTCCTAATGCCAGCATTGTGCCTAGTACAGGGCCAAGCCTTGATGAATTCATTAAGATGACTTATTCACCTTTCTGGTATCTGCTTAAGATTTATGTTTAGTCAGTTTGATTTAATATGTAACTTTCTCATTTGTTGGGTTATATCATATTCAGGATTATGTTCATATATAGCTAGTTGCCCTTTCATCTTCCTTTTTTTTTCTTTCATAACCTGACTCTCATTGTGTTGCCCAGGCTGGCCTTCAACTCCTGACTGGGCTGAGGAGCTCCTCTTACCTCAGCCTCCCAAGTAGCTGGGACTTAGGGCACACACTATTGCACCTAGCTCATTTTCATTTTGATAATAAGCCTTACTAAAAATATTTTGGCTATTATTACTTGTCTTTTTTTAAAATTGATTCATACTTTTTATACAGAGCAGTGAGTTTCACTGTGGCATATTCACACATAATACATACATACATAACAAACATACAAAATACATAACATAATTGGTCAGTATTACTTTCCAATGCCTTTCCCTCCTTCATCCTCCCTTCCTCTGCTTGCCTTCCTTCACTCTACTTTCATGACCTTTTATCGGGGTGGGTGGGGTGGGAGGTGTCCCTTTAGCATCTACATACAAGAAAAAACATGATACTTACTTTTCTCTGTCTGGCTTGTTTTGCTTAATATGATTCTCTTCAGTTTCATCCATTTTCCTACAGATGACATAATTTCATTCTTTATTGACTGAATAAAACTCCATTGTATATATGTATTCATTTTCTTTATCCATTCATCTTTTGATGGAAGTCTAGGCTGATTCCATAAGTTATTGTGAATTGTGCTGCAGTAAACATGGTATGCATGCATCCCTAAACTATGCTGACTTTAATTCTTATGGATACATATTGAAGAGTGGTATGGATCATGTGGTGGTGCCATTTCTAGTTCTTGAGGAACTTCCATACTGATTTCCCAAGTGGCTATACTAATTTACATTCCTACCAACAATATATATGAGGTCCTTTCCCCCCTGCATCTTCCAGCATTTCTTGTTGTTTTTATTCTTGATGATTGTTGCCATGACTGGAGTGAGGTGGAATCTCAGTATAGTTTTGATTTACATTTACCTGGTGGCTAAGATGTTAAACATTTTCTCATATAGCTGTTGGCCATTTATATTTCTTTGGAGAAGTGTTTGTTCGGTTCATTTGTCCATTTGTTGAATGGGTGGGCTGGCTATTTATTTATTTATATTTTTACTTACTTATTTTTGTGATACTGGGGATTGTACCCAGGATTATTTTATCAGTAAGCTACATTCCAGTCCTTTTTTTCTTTTTCTTTTTCTATTTTTAGACAGGGTCTCACTAAGTTAGTTGTCTAGGCTGGCCTCAAATTTAGCCTCCTCTAAATTGCTGGAATTATAGATGTACATTTCTATACCTAGCTTAAGTTATCTGTTTATTGATCGATATTGAGTTTTTTGAGTTATTTATGTATTCTGGATATTAATCCTCTGTCATAAGAGTAGCTGGCAAGTTTTCTCCAATTCTGTAGACTCTGTCCTCACACTGTAGTTATCTTTGCTCTGCAGAGGCTTTTTAATTTGATGCCATCTCATTTATTGATCCTTTCTCTTATTTCCTGACCTGTAAGAGTTTATTCAAGAAGTTGATGCCTGTCCTTATATGTTGAAGTGTTTCCTCTATGTTCTCTTCTAACAGTTGTAAAGTTTCTGGTCTTATACATAGATCTTTGGTGTTTGTCTTTTATTTGCCTTTTCTTTGGCAAAGTAGTCATGTGGCAGATGCTAAATGAAAGGATACATCTTTACAAGCAGCCAAATTATTTACCTTTTCTAGTTGTAATTCCCTTAGGTAATTACATAAAAGCTCTATACTAAATGGACAGCTTTTAAAATTTAGGATTTGCCAAATATTTGTGTGCTTTCTCTTTGATTCTAGAAAGTGCTAAAGAGTATTTTAAGATTAATAAAAGGCATTATGAGGTCAAATAGTGGAGGAGGGAATATTTTCATATGTGTTTCATTTAATCCTCAGTATACTCTCAGGGTTCATTGGCCTCAAGCTGGATTTTTAAGTACCTATTTTGAACACTTCTGACTACTTGATTAGTATTTTATGACTTAAAATCCTTTCTTAGAAGTCTTCCAAAGAACAAGTAGGGAAAAAATATTATTAAACTGCATTCTATCTTGCTATTATTGTATGGGTTTTATTGCAAATCTTAGATACATTTTGGGATCTTAGTGATCTTATTTTTCCTGTATCTTGACTTCATCATCCTAAGAGTGTTCTCATTGTTACTCATAAATTGTTTCCACTGTGCCCAAACACTAAAATAATAAGAATGTAGAAGTATCAATGAATAACCTAGGATGTTTTAATAATGAAATCATCTCTGTTATCCTTGAGTTTTCTTATTGTTCCACAAAATATTATGTCATCTTTCTAGCGTCTATAAATAAAGGCATGTATGTATATATATATATATATATATATATATATATACACACACACACACACACACACACACCATTTTAAGTTTTTTTGGCTTTTACTGAACATAAATGAGAATTTAATTTCTTCTCATCATGCCAAAGAGATTTGGCAGAGAAAGGTGGTTTACCATTATCCATTAATCAGGAGATAACAAAGAGGTTATTATGATGATGAAATTGAGTTGATGATATACTAGATAATTTTTCTCAAAGTATTAAATTAGTGATATCTAAGAACAAAAAGATAATGTATTAGTCTCATCTATTTAATCATTCAACAAGGTCTTCATAACACAGTATTTTGTAACTAGAAGTTGAATTAACCTGTTTTACTGGAAGGACATGGGACAGTATTTTTTAATCTTATGAGTATTGCTTTTGGGAATATGAGTACAAGAAGAACCAGAAATAATAATACTCTAGAATATGTTAGAAATGTATTTGAAAACTGGATTGAAAGATTGTCTTTCAATAGTAAGATTTAAGAAAAAAAAAACAGAATAGTAAAGTAGAATGTTTTAGAGATATGAGATATGAACTCGATATTTATAAAGATAAGTTTAAGTTTCATACATGGCAGTTAATAAGCATTTAGTTGCATTCAAAAGATGTTGACCATTTCAGTATATAAACCTTCAAAACTAGGAGTATTGAAAGATATAAAGTGTGTGTGTATATGAAATTTGTGTTTGCTATGTTTTAAATTTCTGCTAAATGTCTCAAGGTTGTTTTCCACTATCCCTTACTGTATAAAATATTTGTACAATGATTTTAAATCTAAACAAAGTGTCTGTTGGACTCGGACAGTAAATAGTGATAACTTAAGATTAATTCTCATGAAAGTTCTATGAGATCGATGGGTAAAGTGGATCAAAGTTTTGGTAATTCATGCATAGTTATACAGGCAGATCTGGGATTTGAATCTAGATTGGATTAATAGATGGAATCTTTATTATGCCACGTGACCATCTAATATCAAAGTCGGTTTATTGGCATTCAGTAGTGCATTACTCAGGGAAAACTTCACAGGCACCTTGCCTGGAAGAGTAAGAAGTGATGTCAGAATGGCTCCGGTAAAAATTGAAGTTATCTGCAGGAAGCATGTGATTTTATGTTGAAGGACGTGTGAATTTACCTCCTAAAATTGTGATTCTAACTATCATTTTCCTGACTTTGGGAAATGCCAGTCCACATTGCCTCACAGGAAGGACAGCTTTGCTAAGTACAAAAGAAACACTTACTACACAAGGTCAGAGAGCCTTATCAAGAGGGTGATGTAATTATCACCACTATATCACAGATAAGGACACTGATACCAAGTTGGGTTAAGGAACAAGCCTAAGGATGGTACAGCCAAACAGTGGCAGAGCTCCTGAATCAGGTGCAACAGGTGTCCTAACTTTAGGAGACATATATTTCAAAATAGCCATTATTTGTATTTTTAGTGATGATAGATCCCAGGGACTCTCATGAGCACTATCTCCAGCAACTCCTCAAAAACAATCTCAGTGAGTTAAATAAAATATATTCAAATAATTAATGAACAGATAGAGAATTTCAGCTGAGATGGAAAAAAAAAGAAAATTATAGAGCTAAAAAGCATACTAACTAAATGAAAAACTCACTGAATGCTATATTGGAGATAGCAGAAGAAAAGATCAATTTATTAGGCATATTTAAGAATTAGAAATGTATGTGTGTCCAAAAAAAAAAAAAGCTTTAAAAAGAAGCAAAAACTCTCAGAACTGAAGAAAGAAGTAGATAAACCCACAGTCATTGCTGGAGATTTTAGGAAATAGAATAGCTAGACAAAAAAGTACTTAAGGATCTGAACACAATATCTATCAATTGCAGGATATATATATTTTTTTAAATTCACAGGACATACTTACCAAACAGACCGTATATCAAAACAAGTTTCAGTAGATTTATTAAAGGGTGAAATCACAAAGAGTAATTTCTATATCTGAAGTACCTCTGGATCAAAGGAGAAATCAGAAAGCATATTGGAAAATATTTTGGAATGAATGATAATGAGAGCAGAACATAATTTGTAAGATAGAGCTAAAGCAGTATTTTACAAAGATGCTTATAGCTGGGTGTAGTAGTACACGCCTATAACTTGGAAGGATGAGGTATCATGATCACAAGTTCTAGGTCAGCTTCAATAAGTGAAACCCTGTCTCAAAATAAAAAATAAAAAAAAAAATTAGTTACCTAAGCATGTTCATAAGAAGTTAGAAAAGGGAAAATTTACAGGAAATAGAAGGAAGGAATAATAAAGGCAATAGTGATGATAAGTGAAACAGAAAACAAACAAAGAAAAAGTAGTGAAACCAGAAGCTGAAACATTTAAGGAAAAAATAATACCAATCCCCTCCCCCCCCCCACACACAAATATTTTTTAAAAAATAGTGGCAGAAGGAATAGTTTTCATCTCAATTTCACAAGACCAGTATTACCATGATAATAAAGTCAGGCAAAGAAGTGACAACAAAACTACAGACCAGTATTCTTCATGAACATAGACCCTATATAAAAAGGAGAAAATAGCCAGGCAAGGTGGCACATGCCTATAGTCCCCGTGACTCAGGAGTCTAAAGCAGGAGAATTGCAAGTTTGAGGCCAGCCTGGGCAACTTATACCCTGTATCAAAATAAAAAATAAAAAGGGCTGGGGATGAAGCTCAGTAGTAGAGCACCCCTGGGTGCAATCCTTGGTATCATAAAAAAAAGGAGAAAATTATGACCAAGTGGGAGTTGTCCCAGGAATGCATTGCAGCTTAAAATTAGAAAACTGGTGTTAACTCACCATGTGAGTAAAAGAGGGCTGAAAAGTCATATATTAAACTCAACATTTAGCAAACTAGGTATAAAAAGGAATTTCCTTGATTAAAGTATCTGAAAAATGTACAGGTCATATCATTAAAAAATGTTTTTTTAGTTGTAGATGGACACAATACCTTTATTTTATTTTTATGTCGTGCTGAGAATTGAACCCAGCACTGCGTGTATGAGAGGCAAGCACTCTATCATTGAGCTACAGCCCCAGCCCTTATATTATTTTTAATAATGTGATATTAAATTCCTTCTCTCTGAGTTTGAGAACAAAACAAGCATATTTTCATTCCCACATTTTTATTTAACATTCTATTAAGAAGTCCTATCCAATGGAATAAGGCAAGAAAAAGAAATAAAAGACAGCCATGTTTTAAAAAGAATAAATAAAATCTTCATTTGTAGACAACATTATTGCATATGTAGAAAATTCCAAAGAAGAATCTATGGAATTAATACTAGAACTAATAATTTGAGTTTAGCAAGGTCACAAGATAAAGGGTCATTATAATTTTTTCTTTACTAACAGGGAAAAATTGGAAAATGAAATTAACAGAAGCAATTCCAGTTACCATAGCATTCAAAATAATGACATTTTAGGGTTGCACTTTAACAAAACGAATGTACACCTGTTTGTAGAAAATATTATGAAGAGAAATATAAAAAAACCTAAGTAAATGGAGAGAAATGGCATGTTTGTGGACTAAGAGGACTCTTTGTTGCTAGATATCAGTTTTCCCAAGGTTGATTTATACAGTTAATGTAATTCCATTAAAAAAAATTACATCAGGCTTCTTTCTTTGAAACTAACACCAGTTCTCATATCTTTATGGACATGCAAAGGACTTAGAATAGGCAAAGCAATTTAGTTGGGGGAAGACCAGAGTTGTAGCATATATATTGCTTGATTTCAAATTTGTATGTAGTTAGAAAAATCAAGACAAAAATGACCTTTGCATAAGGATAAATAGGTAGTGTCAGTTCAATGGAGTAGAGTTCAGAAATTGACCCATGTTTATATTCAGCTTACTTTTGACAGATATATTATTGTATTCAATAGAAAGGTCTTTTCAAGAGAGATGCTATGTATCTGGGTGTAAGAAAAATTAATATTGATACCTTACACTTATATAGAAAAGTAACTCTTAAGTGATCAGAGTCCTAATGTTGAAAGTTGAGACTACAAAACTTACAGACGACAACAGACAACATTGTGGAAAATATGTGCCATCTTGTACCAATATGCCAATATGGTACCATAGGGCTGAGGATGTACATATGCCAATATGTACCATAGGGCTGAGGATGTACATATGCCAATATGTACCATAGGGCTGAGGATGTACATATGCCAATATGTACCATAGGGCTGAGGATGTAGTGGTATAGTGCTTGCCCAGCATGTGCAAAGCCTGGATTCAGTATTTCCAAAAAACAAAATGAACAAGCAAGCAAGCAAATAAACGAACAACCACAACAATAAAAACAAACCATAAAAGGAAACTCAATAAATTAGACTTTATTGAATTAAAGGCTTATTGGTCCTTAAAAAAGGTATCATGCATATAAACAAATAGATAACTACAGACTGGGAGAGAATATTCACAATATCATCTGCCAGAGGACTTGTTATTCAGAATATATATGTAATATAAATTCTCACAGTACAAATAGCCAAATTCTTATAATCCAAATAAAACGTTGGCAAAAAATAATTTCACAAAAAATATATGAGTGGCAAATAAATACACGCCCAGCATTGTTATTTGTTACAGAAATATGCATGAAAACCCCTGAGACATAACTACATAGCACTAGGATGGCTGTGATTAAAAAGACTTAAAATAGCAAGTGTCAGCAAGGGTGAACAGCTGGACTCTCATACATTGCTGATGAGAGTAGAAAATAGTTTTGATGGTTGAGTCCATTTATATGAAATTATACAAAAGGCAAAACTATAATGTTAAGAAGCAGATCAGTGGATGTTTGGGACGGAAATTGGAGGCAAAGGAAAGGGAATTGCTTGTTGAGACACACAAAGAAGCTTTTTAGTTGAAGGGAATGCTTAATGTCTTTGATTTTGGTGTTAGTTACACGTATGTGTAACAATTGTCAAGACTTCTTGAATTATACACTTAAAGTGCATGCATCTTATTTTAGACATACTTTAATAAATTGATTTTAAAAATAAAACCAAACAAAAACCTCCTGTTTCCTATTTGCTCCACAGAAACCTAGAGGAAAGAACTACTCTGAGAGGGAAACTGTCTTCTGAAAGTAGCTTAAAGGGACTTTTTGTGAGTGTGTGTGTGTGGGGGGGGGTAAAATATACACAACCTAAAATTTGCCATTGGAACCATCCTAAGTGCATAGTTCAGTAGCAATAAGTACTTTTACATTGTTGTGTATCTATCACCATCATCCATTTCCAGAACCTTTTTCATCTTTCCAAATGTACTTTGTATCCATTCAACAATAATTGCCTATTTTCCCTCCCCTTGTCTCTGGCAACCACCACTCAACTTTTAATCTCTGAATTTGACTACTATAAGTATATATAATCATAATTATAGAATGTTTGTCCTTCTATGTCTGGTTTATTTCACTTAGCATAATATCTTCGACATTCAACTGCTTTGTAGCATGTGTCAGAATCCTTCCTTTTTTAAAAAAAAATTTTAGTTGCAGATGGACCTTTTTAAAATTTTTTTTATTTTTTAATTTGTATCCAGTGCTGAGGATTGAACCCAGCACCTCACACATGCTAGGCAAGCCCTCTGTCATTGAGCCACAACCCCAGCCCCAGAATTCCTTTACCTTTTAAGGAAAGAATAATATTCCATTGAACATATAAACCTTAGTTTGTTTGTTTGTTAGTGCACAGTTGGGATGGTTCTACCTTTGGGCTATTGTGAATAATGTTGTTATGAACATGGGAATACCAAGCTTCTGCTTTCAGGTTTTTGTTGTTGTTGTTGTTATATATTCAGAGTGGAATTGCTGAATCATTTGGTAATTCTAATATTTTGAGAAGCTGCCATAACATTTTTCACAGCAGCTGTACCATTCTACATTCTTTCCAGCAATGCACAAAAGTTCCATTTTTTCTGTATCTTTACCAATTCTTGTTATTTTCTGTTGTTTTGATAATAGGTAGCCCAGTGCATATGAGAAATATCTCATTGTGATTTTTATTTGTGAAAGGGAATTTAAAGTTTCTTAGTCCAAACCTGTCATTTCATAGATGAAACTTAGATACTAGTTTACCGAGACACTAGATAGAAGATTTCATTATTTTGTGAAACATTTTAATCATTAATGTTTATATTTGGATGTTCAGGATTGTGTGTTTTTCCCCCTGTGGTTGATCTCTTTGTGAGAAGCTGTAACTAGTCATATTTTGTGTAGAACAGAAGCATTTTTTAAAGTTTTATTAAAATGTTCAATAATAAATCGGAGTAAAGTTTGGATGTTGAATGTTTCTCCAGATTCATACACATATGTACACTAATCCAAAATAAACACTGGAATTTATCATTTCCATAAACAGTGTTTTAAAAACTATTGTTGAATGAGTTTTGGTATTTTCCCTCCAGCTTTATTTTCATAACAAATCAGTCTGAGTTTTTTTTTCTACTTTATTTTGCTAGTTACCATTTAGATTTATGAGGTCCCAGGGTGCTGAAACTACAGTAAATTTAATGTATAATATTCTTTTAGAGTTGAATATCATGATGTAATTGTCATGTGTTCAAGTAAGAAGTAATACATATTAAAATGTTTGGTTTTCATTTTTAGTGCTTACTTTTCTGTAAAATCGAAATTTTATGTGTTTGCTGGCAAGTTTATACCAGGACTGGTAGATTCATTGATTGAAATGCAGTGACCACTTAAAAAGGTAGCATAGTGGAGTATACCAGTAGGGGCTGGGAGATGAAATTAGTGCTAAACTCTGGTACTTATATATAAACTAGTATTTGAGAGGGTCTGGCATCACACCTCATATACTGACATTATCAGCACACTTGATTAGGAACGTTTTTCCCTTCCCATTTCAACATCTTTTTTTTAAGTTGTCAATGGACCTTTTTATTTTAATTTATTTGTATGGTGCTGAGAATCAAACCCAGTGCCTCACACATGATAGGCAAGCACTCTACCACTGAGCCACAAACCCAGCCCTTGAGTACTTCCTTTGTGTCTTACATTGTGCCTGACACTGGATACAGAAATGAATAAAGTGGCTCCTACCTTTCAGGAGCTTACAGCCTAGAAGAAGATAAGACCCATAAACAAAATTGTTAAGTACAGTGAATAGTCTTAGTAAAAAGTATAGAAATGTGATAGAGGTGGAGAATAGTGAGTTCTTGGATGTGGCAGGACCATCAGAGAAAGATTCCTTTAGATAATATCTGAGGTAAATTTTGAAGGTGGATTATGAATTTGTCCATTGAAGGATGGATTACAGATAGATTAGCTTCTTGGGCAGATGCAATGAAGCATAATGGTATGTTCAAAAAACTCTAAACCCATAGTTTGTGTCAGGCTAAAATGTGAGCCTTGATAGATGAAAGCTGTATTTCCCTTTATTATAAAGTATTATATGAAAAATCAGCCTAATAAGATTAATGGAATAATAGAGGCAAAGATTAAATTTGAATATTATGTCATAAATCTAGGATATACATTATATTCCTGTTTCTGAAAAGGTCTTCTTTCCCTTACTCCCTTCATTGTTGCCGCCTTCCCCAAATGTGTGTGTGTGTGTGTGTGTACATATCTGTTCATGTTTGTATATAGCAGCAGAATAATTGAAGGAGAAAGGAGTTAAGAATTAAGATCCTGTTTCTGGTGTTGGTTGTTGGTTGTCATATTCTTGCTTGGGTAAAACACTTTATCTTCCTGAGCTTTGGTCTCCTCATTTGTATAATATGTACAAACTATTATCGTCTATGCTTTTCAAAGTATTTTGGGGAATAAGAATTCCTGAATGCCTGGATCACAATGGACACTCAATACGTATTTTTTTAATGAGATGAGAACTTGTACCAAAGAGAATAATTAAAATAAGTCATGATAGTAGAAGTAAGTAATGAAAGATTTATGTACAGACCATTGCTTCTCAGGATACTCATTTTATATTATATAAAATATGCTCAAGCAATTTGTCTTTATAAATTGTTTTACCTACCATGTAGATTTGTGAGGTCACAGGGTCTAGAAATGTAGTATCTTTATATGTAAAATATTAGGAGATTTGAACGTCATATGGTGTCATCATATGAATTAAGAATTAGTGTATATTTAAAATGTATGGGGGGAGCTGGGGTTGTGGCTCAGCTGTAGGGCTCTCACTTAGCACGCGTGAGGCCCTAGGTTCAGTCTTCATCACCTCATTAAAATAAAGGTATTGTGTCCAACTACAACTAAAAAGTAATATTTTTAAAAAATGTATCTGGTTTATCATTTCCTCTTTTAATTTGGCCATGGCATAAGTTTTTGGACTTATTCTTCGGCTTACGATTTTTTTTCTTAATAATTCATTATAAATGGACTTTCTTCTCATAACCTTTACTTTTCTCAATCTGAAACTAGTATTTCTTATGCTGCTTTTTCATTGTTGTATTTGCATAATGTTTACCTTTGGAGTAGAGGATTATAAAAAATCCCTTTTAATGTCACAGGGTTACTGTAATATACTGTTAATATAATTTATTTCTTTACCTTTAGGGATCCTATTGGGCAATAGACACCAGTCCGAAGGAAGATGCGCTGCCTACTCGGCCAAAGAAGAGGGCACGATCTGTAGAACGGGTAAAAACTCTTTATCATAAATTTAGTATGACAGACTGAATGTGTCAGATGTAGATTTTCAAAAGTTCATTTCCAGTATAGCAAGTATAACTGTAACTAAGGTAACATTTTATTTGTATAGTATTTTGTATTTTTCCAAGTACCTTTCACACCCATTATTTTATTTGATCTTTACTATGAGTGAGGTGAGCAGTTAAGGAATTAATTAAAATGAGGACATAGCTGTTGTTTGAGATTTGCCTACAGGTCTCTGGAGTTTCAATTTAGTATTCTGTTTCTCTGCACCTACAACATTGAAGACAGTTTTTCCATTCCATTGCAAATAACCCTTCTAGTTACATAGAATTTTCCTTATTGTTCTCACAGTGCTTTTTCCTGCTAGCATCCATGTAACAGTCACTTTGTACACAAAATCTCTGCCTGTGTGTTTGTTGTTTGTAAGATAATTCTTACTTGTGAATTCAAGTTAAAATTAATTTGCAGGAAGAAAAGAGAAAAGAAACTATCGTTGATATTCTTGGTTATATTTTAGTCAATCTTTTAGCTGCCATCATACATTTACTTTACCCTTTAACTTTTCCCACACCCCGCTTTTAAATAATATATATATATATATATATAATATATTAGTTGTAAATGGACACAATACCTTTATGTTTTTTATTTTTATGTGGTGCTGAGGATCGAACCCAGTGCCTCCCATGTGGTAGGCAAGTGATCTATTGCTGAGCCACAATCCCAGCCAACATCTCAATAAAAACATCCCCGTACTTTATATTACTCTTCTTTAGATCCATTCCAAGTGTTTACCACTTTGTGAAGCTTTTTCTTAATTTTTTGTGTTCTTATGAATTTTTATAAAGTTTTCTTCTAGTATTTCTCATACTTTATGGAAATTTTTTGTTTCTGTGTCTTTTTTATTGGACTAATGCCCTTTTAAGGGCTTTAGTAAAATTATATGTATATGTATATATTTATATTTGTGTCACTGGTTTTTGTGTTTTTCTCAGTTTATATTGGGTATCAAAGTGTTTGCAGAGAGAATTGTAAGATGAAGGAAACTGAGTAAATGTTTGATCAAATAAATCTGTGCCTTTTCTTCATAAAGGAATGGCTTCTGAGTCTCAAAGGCAAGGGCCTTAGACAGAGTTAATATTGTAATCATAAGAGCCCCTGAGGTACTGCAGAAATGGGGCTAAGTTGGGGTAGCATTTTTGAAGCCAGCAGAGGAAATTCATCAGTAAGTCAATTAATTATCAATCTATATGGAATTAAAGGTGAGAGTTCTTAGGTCATAATTTTTGGCTTTACACAACCAAAGATTAAGAGGTTGAAGTTTAAAATTGGTGGTATAGTCTTCTGGTAACAGATCTGAACAGTTTCAAGACTGAGATATTGATGTGAGCTGCTCAGTGTGTTGTCGTTTGAGAGGGAACAAAGCTCAGTTCCTACCTTCATGCCTCTGCCTTTTGAAACAGACTTACCACTTGGACTTGTTATAGAACTGTGAAGTACAAAACATTTAGCTTCTGTTGCCAGAACTTGAAGGAAAGAGAGAAAAAATCCTCATTTTTATTTTATTTTTTTATTTAACCCACAGCATTACAAAACAACTTGGATGTATAAGTTGAAGGGCTAAGGATTTGTGGTCTTTACTATTATTTACCTCTTCTTCTGAAGATTTCTGAAACTTAAATTTTTTGGAAGTGGGAATTGGTGGTTGAGTTGACAACTGTGCATTTTCTCTTTGGATATGAAGCCTGCCTTTTATTCTGTTACACTTGTTTCACAATTTTTAGAGAAATCCTTGTTTATTTCTGAGAGTTCTTTCCTCCCCTTTTTTGAAGATTCTTTATTTAAAATTTTTTTTTATTCTAATTTGTTATATATGACAGCAGAATGCAGTTCAATTCATATCACACAAATAGAGCACAGGGGTTTTTTTTGCATTACAATTCTTAATACACCTTTATACCACAATTTATCATATCTCTGATTGTATATAAAGTATGTTGACACCAAATTCACATCTTCATACATGTATTTGTATAATGATGAGGGTCTTCTTCTACCATCCATGCTATTCCCCTTCTCCCTCCCTTTCCTTCCCATCCCTATTCCCTATCTAGAGGTAATCTTCCTCCCTTGCTCTCCCTCCTAACCCATTTTGAGTTGTAATATATTATATATATCTTCTTTGATATAACCCCCCCTTACATCAGAGAAGACATTTGGCATTTGTTTTTTTGTTTTTTTTTTTTGCGGGGGCCGGGGGTGGGTGGGTGGGTGGGGATTGGCTAACTTCATTTAGCATAATCTTCTCTAATGCCATCCATTTCCCTGCAAATGCCATGATCTTATTCTTTTTTATTGTGGAGTAATATTCCATTGTATATAAATGCCACATTTTTTTATCCATTCATCCACTGAAGGACATCTAGGTTGGCTCCACAGTTTAGCTATTGAGAGCACAGTTTTTCATGTCTCTGGTTGTACACAAAGTAGAGTCCACACCATTCATGTTCTCATACATGTATTAGGGTAATGATGTCTGTCTCATTCTACCGTCTTTCCTATCCCCATTCCTGCTCCCTTCCCCTCCTTCCCCTTTGCTCTATCTGAAGTTCATCTCTTCCTCCCACACTGCCCCCCCCCCCCATTATGAATCAGCATCCTTTTATCAGAGAAGACATTTGGCATTTGGTTTTTTAGGATTGGCTGACTTCACTTAGCATTATATTCTCCAGTTCCATCCATTTACCTGCAAATGCCATGATTTTCTTTTCTTTTAATGCTGAGTAATATTTCTTTGTGTGTGTATATATATATATATATATATATACACCACATTTTCTTTATCCATTCATCTACTGAAGGGTATCTAGGTTGGTTCCACAATTAAACTATATTTTTCTTTTAGCTTTAAAAGTTGCTATTTCTTATGACCTTTGGCAATTGTGAATTCTGCTGCTGTAAACATTAATGTGGCTACATCATTGTAGTATGTGTATATATACATATATATCTCTCACCAAAACTATCCAAAGAGGTTAGCTGTAAGTGAAGTACATAAAATCAGTAAGACAGATACTGTTTAACACTTATTCTGGAAGATAGTTATTTTACAAAAACATAATTTCCTGCCTCAATAAACAGATGTGTCTATATTTTCTTTTCCACTTAGAGATTTGGGGGTAGGGGTGGTAAGAAGGTTATATAATATGTAATATTTTTGTTAGGACAGTTTACATTTTTTAAAGTTTTACTAAGGAAATGTTTATTCTAGTCAAATAAGAATGATTCTTAACATGATCTTTAGAGATGTAAAGTTTTCCCCCAAACTGACCATGACCCATATGTTGAAAACTTTTAAAGGATAAAAGGACTTTTGAATGTAGGTGGTAAAGAAATTAACAACCCTAAAAGTTCTTCGCTAAATTTCTGTGAATGCGATTCCTTTATCCATGTGTAAATATCAAAATTCTATGTAAATAAATTAAATGTCTCATACACTTTTTATTTTGAAGATAAATAAGCTTTTTTAAAAATTTTTTTAGTAGTCAGTGACCTTTATTTTATTTACGTTTATATGGGGCTAAGGATTAAACCCAGTGTCTCACACCTGCTAGGCAAGCACTCTACCACTGAGCTATAACCCCAGCCCCAGAAATAAGCTTTTGTATTTATTTATATGTGGTGCTGAGAATCGAACCCAGTGCCTCACACATGCTAGGCAAGTTCTTCCACTGAGCTATAACCCCAGCCTCTAGTCTGATATTCTTAACATCCTTCTCCAGAGCACTTCTCTGATTTCCCTTCATTTTCATGGTTTTCAGACCATTTACTCTCTTTTATTGTAATATTTCTTCCTTCTTTTCTTAAGTATTTAAATGTTTCTCTTCCTTTCTCCCTTTTCTTTCATCTTCTTAATTTTTTTTTTAAATCACACAATGGTCCTGAAGATCTTAAAATAATGGATAAAGTTGAAGTATTTTTTAAAATATTGAGAAAACATTGAATAAAGTGGTAACACAAGGGATTTTTCAACTAGAAGTTCTGTATTTTTCTTTTAGCTTTAAAAGTTGCTATTTCTTATGACTTTTGGCAATTTTAGTTAATGATTGGAAGCTTCAGTACCCTCACATAAAATAAGAGGGTAGAATTCATAACATTGAGTTTCTGTGTCAGATACTTATTAATATATAGTAGTTAATTTTAAAAATGATGACACTGATGAACCATGAATGTTAACTTATCCTCCTGTACTAATAATTAGTACCAAAGCCAGAATTTGTTTGCCTTCACAGTCTATGCTGTTTACAGTTACCACTAGCATTTGTTAGGCTGAAACCCATAACACTGAATCACATTTCATTTTATATGTGCATATAAATTTCCCACATTTAATATGAACATATGATCAAGTAACATAAATGTGATTATAAATGATAAAAAAAGTACTAAATAATTTGTTAGGCCAACTACTGATAACTAAAGTGACTCAAAATAGAAATGCTGCCTTTAGTATTGATGTAGAAGTGAACTTTTTTCATAGACAATAATAAAGGCATTCCACTTGGAAAAAACAAAATGCATGATTGACTTGTAAGTAAGAAATACAGATGGGCATATTGGAAGTCATTTTATAATGAAAAACTTTAGATAGTGTGTATATATTTAAGAGTAGAAAGATTCCAGTAGAAAGCCTGAAGGTACAGAATCTCAGTTGTTCAAGAAGCTGAGGCAGAATTTAAGATCAGTATAGCACAACACAGCAGAGTATTGCCTAGTGTGTATGAGACCCTAGGTTCAGTCCCCAGTACAGGGAGTGGGGAGGAAGAAAGCCTAAAATGAATAGGATCAAGAATGTTGCTTTGATTTCACAATCTGTGGTGTTAAAAAATGAATCAAAACAGTTTTTAAAAGACACTTCCTCTTCACAAAATACTCATTGCAAGGGGAAGATGCTGAGTAGAAGGAGTTGCAGTGATAGTGGCATGGGCTAAGGGTATAAGCTATATGAATAAGAGAGTTCTTTAGAAAATTAGTGGGTACCATATATATATATATATATATATATATATCTCCATCATTGTAATATGTTATCAGTTTAATTTTACAGACTTTGTAGATATTACAGGCCAGCCATTATACTAAGATACATACCAAGAAGAACAAGACAAAACAGATAATTTTAGCAGAAGGGTAAAGTATAGAAGGTATTATAAGAAAGGTCTGAAATATTATCCTGTGTAGAAGAAGAGAGATTTTTTTTTTTCTTCCTGGGACTAAGAAGGCTTCATGGATTATGTGGCTTGACTTTCAGGTGGAGATAGGCAGAGCAACTAGAGAGGGCAGCATTCATTTAGAGCACATGTATTAAGAGTCAAGTGCCTACCATACATGGGTACCCTTCTAGATCCCGAGGAAACAGCAGTGAACAAAATGGACCTTTTCTGCTCAATTTATCTTCTGATTGAAGAGTATGAACTGGGGCAGGGGTGATTAGGGGAGGGTAAGTCATGGGTAATAAATAAATCATGACAGGGGTACAGTATTAGGATTTGGGAGGGAGTACAGTTGATTTTTTTTCCAGATAGTTTTTTTTTTCAAGTTAATTTGCACTATAAAAATTCATGTCATTCATAGAACTGAGAATATATCTTTTGCATTAAACTAAGTCTCAGAGAACAGACCAGTATGCTTTATTCTTAAAGGTCCCACTCAAGCAGAGAGGATAAATTGATATGGTAAGATGGCAGTATATTCCATAACGTAGCTTGTTTTCTAAGCATAATTGTTAGTTCTTCATTCATTTTCTTTTCTTTGGTTCTGAGGATTGAACCTAGGGGTGCTTTACCACTGAGCCACATCCCCAGCCCTCCTCATTCATTTTCAAAATAACATTTGAATGGTAAGTTATTTGGTCATCCTAAAGATAATGTTCTTGAGAACCTTGGGACCACATAGCAAAGAGGTGTGACTTAGATCTAAAAGTCAGGAAAAGTTTCCTTGAAGTGATGTTTCAGTAGAGGCCTGATGGATAAACAGAAATAGATGAATATTATTGGGAATGTTTGAAAGGGACAGAGTATAAGGAACTGATAGGTCATTATGGCTGGCCATGGAGTAAAAAAAAAGACAGTAATTAAAAAAAAATTTTTTTTTTGGTTGTCAATGAACTTTATTTTGTTTATTTATCTGCAGTGCTAAGAATCCAACCCAGTGCCTCATTCGTGCTAGGCAAGCACTCTACCACTGAGCCACAATCCTAGCCCAAGGCAATAATTTTTAATTTTCATTTTTTCTTTCTTTATTAATTTGTTTTATATTAACAAATATCTTCTTTGGCCTATTTTGCTTTTTAATTTGGTCTGGTTCAGTTCAACCAAAGGTTATGTTATATATGCATTAATAAAAGGGGCTTTCTCCACTGGAAGCTGCTTAGGGCAGGAGAAAACGTTGGATATTACCTTTTGGGTATTTTTGAAGACTGGCAAGTAATCAAACTATTCACACTCTTTAAAGAGTAGAAAAAGAAACCTGGGTCCTGGGTTTTTGTTGTTGTTGTTGTTGTTTTTTTTGTTAAAGAAATGACTTGAGGAGCTGGGATTGTAGCTCAGTGGTAGAGCTCTTGCCTCCCATGTGTGAGGCACTGGGTTCCATCCTCAGCACAACATAAGTAAATAAAATAAAGGTATTGTGTTCATCTACAACTTAAAAAAAAAAAAAAAAAGACTTGAAAGAATGAGTGCTTGAAAGTTACCTGTGCATTTTCTCTTTTATCATGTTGGTAATCAAAGAATCATATTCTTTTCTGTTGATTCTTTAACTTGTCCCCCCCCCCCCCGCTTCTTCTTCTTTTTTTTAAACTTAAATTATATCTTGGCTATTTTCTAATGTTATTATTTGCTTATAGAAATATATTATGCTAAAGCAGTGGTTCTCAGTATGTGATGCTATTTCAGGGAGTACATGAGGTCAGACAATATTCATAATAATATTAAAATGTTCTTTGTCTTTTTCACTCATTATCTTAGATGGGTTCTATAGACTGTGTGACCTGTGATTTTGCTGTAGTTTAAATGCAGAAGCAGATATATAATCCAGCCATCTTCTATAAAACCTAATGGGTGTGGGTGTGGGTGTGTGAACACGCGCGCGTGCGTGATGGGGATTAAATACAGAGCCTTACATACACTCACTAAGCTACGCCTCCAGCCCAGGAGACCCCTCCCCCTTTTTTTAAGAGAGAGAGAAAGAGAATTTTTTAATATTTATTTTTTAGTTTTCGGTGGACACAACATCTTTATTTTTTTTATTTTTATGTGGTGCTGAGGATCGAAACCAGTGCCCCGCACATGCCAGGCAAGCACGCTACTGCTTGAGCCACATCTCCAGCCCAACCCATTTTTTAAGTTGTATGTTATAATTTAGAATAAGATATTTAGCTTTTGAGGGCATCGCTTTCTGTATTAGTGAACCATCAGTTACATAGGTCTGGGAGAGAATCCTTCTTCAGTCTTATAAGTGCAGAAGTTCTGAGATGGTGAGAAACTACAAAGAGCCCCCTATGACTGTGCAATGTATGTGAGGGGGAAGAATAAAAGTCCACATAGTTATATATGAACTTACTATCCCAAACATGGCCTTTGAAAAAACATTTAATCTGCTATTATCTTTATCTTTCCTTGACACAGAGATGAAGGAAATGCACATTAATTTTTCCTGAAGTTAAGAGCTAAATTGTGGGTCTGGAGATGTAGCTTAGAGATAGAGTGCTTGCCCAGCCCTGGGTTTGATCACCAGAAGCAATAAAAAATAAAATCCTGTGCTGTTATTCAAAGCTGATTATAAGTTTAATCAGGGTGATAGCTGGAAGACTGATGGGTAAATAGAGAAGAGTTGGCAGGATCATCTGCATCTGGCTATATATCTGAGATTGTTGCCATGTTATTTTTTATGACTCAGTTTCTCAGTTGAGCCTGAGAAAGTGAAGATTCAAGTTAAAGGAAATGATGTGAGCAAGTAGAGAAAGGAAGGCAGTCTGCATTTCTACTCTTAGCTATAGAACTGAATAAATATTTCAGTTGAATAAACATATGTAACATTACATGGGAGACACTGCATGTGGCCTCCAAGATAATATGTATAGATAGAATTAACTGAGGATTTTTAAGATGGAGAAATTCTATCCAGTTAAAGATGTAGATCAAGAAGTTTCATGAGGGCTCATTTTAATGAATGGGAAGAACTTTTTTTACAACACTATTGAGGGGAATAGTTCATGTACAATTAACTGCATGTTTAAAGTTTACAATTTGAGGAGTTTTGACATCTATACAATTTTGAAACTAACACCAATGTCAAATGAACATTTTTATCACCCCCCGCCTCCAAAGTTTCCTCTACTCTAGTCCTTAGTCCTTGATCTAGGGAAAATTTCACTTAATATTTTTTCTAATCCATGAATATGTTATATCACTCCATTAATTAGTTCTTATTTATTTTAATTAATTTCAATTAATTTTCTCAGATTTTTTTAAAGTTTTTTTTTTTTATCGTGGAGACTTACCTATTTCCAGTTAGATTTAACCCTGAATATTTTGTTTTCTGTTGAGTTATTATGAATTGATTTTAAAGTACATTTTCTAATTGCTTGTGCCAGTGTCTAAATCAATTTTTATCTATTAACTATATATTTGATCTTATTAGTTCTAATAGTTGCTTGAAGATGCCCTGGAATTATTCTATATGAATAATTATATCAACTGGAATAGAGACAGTTTTTCTTTCCCTTTTCTTTCCTTCCCATGGCTGCTTCTCCTCTGTATCTGAGGCTATGACACAAACAGGCCACATTTAACTGAGCCTACCTTTTTTTTTCTTTTTTTAAAGCTCTTTCTGACAATCTCTGCTTTTTCATTAGCATAGTTTTGTTAAACATTTAACATGTAACTGATAGGATTGATATAGATCGACCTTATGTTTTCTGATGACCTCTATGTTTTAGTTTATCTCTTTCTCTCTTTTCTGTCTTTTAAATTATTTGGTTCTATTTTAATTTATGTTTTGGCTAAGGATTTCAACATATATCCCTATGCTTTGCAGTCTACTCAGTTATTATTTTATCACTTCATAAAATATGTAGAAATCTTCCAGTCATTCCCCCACCATTCCCCATAATAGTAATATGTATTAAATCTGCACACATCATAAATCTCAAAGGATAGCATTTATAACTTTTGCCTTAAATAATCAAACATGAGTTTTTTAAATGTGAGAGGAAAACATTGTTTCTTTTGGTTTTTTTGGTACTGGAGATTGGGCCCAGGGGCACTTTACCACTGAGCTCTATCCCCAATCCTTTTAAATTTTATTTTGAGCCAAAATTTTATTTTGTTAAGCTCAACTCAGACTGTAAGTTCTCACTCTCACCTTCTATAGGTAGGGATTCCAATTTGAATTCAATTCTTTAGGCTTCTGATTTGATCCTAATCTGTATATGCATGATTCAGGGGTCAGCTTGAGAATTTTGTAGTGTTTCACACCCAGGATTGTGGGATCTCTTTTGACTTTATTTCTTATGGGATTTCCTTCTTTGTTTGGTGGCTGGCAGTTGACCTGGTCTCTTTTCTCTGGTTCCCCTTGCCAGCATTATCTGTCCATGCTTCTAGTACCCAACATTGGGACCAAACTGTATCAAAATAGGAAATTCATACACATGTTGATCTCCCCAAATTCTGGCTTCTCTCCACAGTCTGCCTACTTTATTTCCTCAGAATCCTTAGATAACTGTTTTTTTCCTCCCCACTATAGTTTGTATTTGTTAATTACAGAAGTTTGGTCTGTATGGGTATCATATTGCTTTATTGGAAGTGGAACTTGACACGACGGCAAAAGATACCTTTTACAAACTGGACTGGTGCCACCCAGATTAGATTCATTGATACTGAATTTGGTTTTATGGTTTTAGTACATTTTGGGATGCCTAGACCCACTGGCTTTATTCATCAAACTACTTGTTGCCTGTTCATAACAGAATCAATGCACCTACGAGTAAAAATAAATGCCAAAAAAAAAATTTTTTTTTTTTTAATTGGGGATTTAACCCAGGGGTACGTTACAACTCAGCTGCATCCCCAGCCCTTTTTATTTTTTATTTGGAGGTTTCGCTAACTTGCGGAAGCTGGCCTTGAACTTGGAATCCTTCTACTTGAGTCTCCCAAGTTGCTGTGAATACAAGTGAAAGAATATTAATTAAAGGATTTTTTAAAATTTACTATCTAATTTCTAATAGCTGAAGCCACAAATCTGTTTGGGAATACTGTACCTCATACTAATATTGTGCCTCATACTAATATTGTGCCTCATACTAAAGTTGTCTCCTTTTTCATTAATCACCATTGAGTATTCCTTTGCACATTCTGGCATCTGTAATCCTAGTGGTTATCATAGTAACTAGCATTTATTGTGTATTTCAGGTACTTTTCATAAATTATGTAATTAATGGTTGCAACAAACCTCTAAAGGAAATGGCACAATCCTTGTATAGGTGAGAAAACAAGCATAAACAGAATAATTTGCATGAAATCACCAAGTACAGGCTTCTCTCTTTCTATCAGTAGGGGAGAATGAGAATTAGTGAACCAGTACTTTGGACTAAGATGACTCAGTTGAGTTAGGGGAACACGAGATTGGCAGCTTTCTAAAGTAATCTGCTGGGCTGGGGATGTGGCTCAAGCGGCAGTGTGCTCGCCTGGCATGCGTGCAGCCCAGGTTCCATACTCAGCACCACATACAAACAAAGATGTTGTGTCTGCCAAAAACTAAAAAATAAATATTAAATTCTCTCTCTCAAAAAAAAATATAAAGTAATCTGCTGTGTTAATTTAGATATAACTAAGTTGGTGGGCACTAAAATTGAAGCAAAGACCTAGTTATTTTTGTGGTTCTTCCATTTATATTTTTTAATCCCTTTCCATTTTCACTTGATTCTTAAATGAGTACCCAGCACCTTCATGCTGGACTCTTGCATCTTTTTCCTTCTTTTTCATTTCAATCATGTTCCCTGCTCATTATCAAGTTTGTTGATATCTGATGAAAGAAATTCATGCTGAGGAATTTAGTGATTAATAGATCAATCTTTGAAATGTGTCTCTGTAAAATTGTTCTCTTGCTCTTTCATTATAATCTTTCTTCTTTTGGTCTAGTGCTGGGGATGGAATCCAGGGCTCATGCATACTAGGAAGCACTCTACTACTGAGCTACACTCCCAGCCCATTTCATCTTTTTAAAATGCATATCCAGTTGGTATCATGTGTAAGATAAGTACATTTTGCCAGAGAGATAATAAATATGAGATTGGCATCATAGCCACATGTTATTTATCTTTGCTATTCTTTAACTTTCACCATTGAAATTGAACTTGTGAGGACTCACTAAGGTAATCAAAGTGTCTTGCAGATAAGAGATGAATTGTCATAATGTTTATAAATTCAAAATTCTAGATGTAGAAAACCTTCTGTATTACTTTTGACAGGATGTGATCTTTATAAATAACGTACGTGAACTTTTATATTTAGAATATTGTTCAGTTACTCTTAACCACAAAGTAAGAACAATAAAATAATACCTGAGATTTCTCTCACGGGCCAAATTCTAAGCTGATAGGTCGGGTAGGGTTGGAAGGATGTACAACTCTTGTTCCACAAGGTTATTCAGATGTCCAGATTCTTTCTAATCGTGCTTTTCTAGTGTTTCTCAGGGAATTTTCAGCTTTATGGTTAAGCAAGACTATCATCACCATCTCTACTCTAGTTTGCAATGAAAGGGAATAAGACACCGCAGGACAAACAAGTCCCTTGCAAAGATGTGTTGCAGAAGTTGCACACGTCACTCTTGCTCACATCCCATTGGTTACACCTTAGTTACATGGCCCACAGCTAGCTACAAATGAATCTGGAGAAGGTAGTCTCCAACTGGGTAGCCATGAGAAGATAACTAGAATTTTATCACTAAAAGGGAGAAGGAAAGAATGAAAAGAGAACCATTAGCAGTCTCCATTACAGAAGTTTATTTATAGTTTTTGGCAACCTATCCTGTAGCCCATTAGAAGAGTTGTTAGAGAATAGCTGTAATAATGGACTTTGTGTTATCAGATCAGTAGCATACTAAAATATAATAGAAGACATTTCAGTAGCTTATTATTTTCAGAAACAAAGCACAAAACTGGATGTTGGAGAATTGATGAAATCCCTTCAAATTGTGTTAAAATTGCTGGATATATGAGATAATAATTATTTATTTTGTTCTTATATTTTAGGCCTCAACTCCATATAGCATAGATTCAGATTCTTTGGGAATGGAGTGTATTATTTCGGGAAGTGCCTCTCCAACTCTGGCAATCAACACTGTGACTAACAAAGTAATTTCATTTTTTAAACATTTTTTAAATGTCCTTGAATAATACATTTAATTTGCTTTTATAATGACAATAGAGTTTTAAGGTGGTGTAGATTTGTTTACCCTGTACATGCAGCTTTAAAACCGAATCCAGAATGTTTTACGGTATGCACAAATTAAAAGAAAATATTTCTCTGGAGAAACTGGAATGTGCTTATTGGGAAGTTATATACTAATTTAAGTTCTTGACTCTGCTAGTTTCTGTTGTTAGAATATTTGAGCAGGCATTTTATTGGATCAATTTGTTTCAAAACCTTAGTTACATCTCCTCATATGTGGTTAAAAAAAGAGTCAAATTCTAGGGAGTTAGCAGACTCTAGTATAATAAATAGTTGAGCAACCTTATAGGGCTCATTGGAACAGTGGTCAATCTGTATTTATGGTATTGAGGTCTAGGAACATACCCAGAAACAGTATATGGTAGTCTGCTGCATTTTTTGTGATGCAAGGGTTAAAACTTTGTGCCATGTCATTAGATAGGTAGTGGGATACTAATGTCTCTTCTTTCAAATAGTATTTAAATCTTTACAAGGTAATATTTTAATCTCATATCTTAAAACTTTAAAAAGGTCTGGGAGGTTCATGAAATAATTTAGTTTATGCATGTATTTCCTCTCCTACCAGAAATGAATTTCTTAAAGCCATATCTCATACTCACGCTCACACATTCTCAGTCTTACTCTCACTTTCCTCCACTGGCTTTCACACACACTTTCTTCTGTCTTGGCTTTCGCTGGCACTTGCATTATTTTTCTTTTTCTTTCACTTGCTCAACAAACACATAAATACAAATACCATACATATTTACACCATTGTAGTAATATAGTATTCATAGAATCTTTTTGTTGGTAAAATGAATAAACAGAAGACAGGTTTACAGATAATCAGAGTGACATAATCAGATTTCCAATTTAGGAAAGAAACTGGCAGATGATGTATAGAGTAATGGTTTTTCCCACATGACAGTCTATGTAATGATCACATCACAATCACTTAGGAAGGGCTTTTTTTTTCCCCCTGCTCCTGGTGGTAATACCAGAATTTCAATGCTGTCTTACCAAGTTTTACTCTATTCTTATGAAAAAGGCCTAGAAATTTGTCCTTTTAAACATCATATCTATTCTGGCCAACTAGCCTGGAGAAATTCTGGTGAAGTGGTCTGATTGAAATCAGAAATTTCTAATAGGTGGTTATTAGGAAGCAGTTAGAAAGTAGTAATGCTGAGATTTTTTGAGGCAATAAAGTAGTGTCAAAGGGGATGGATTTTTGGACATCTCCTTTTAGATACAGAGTAGCTAGTATCAGAAAAACCTTTCTGCCTATCTATAAAATACACCCCCCCCCCCGACACACACACACACATACACACACATCATGTACATGATAAAAAAGAGGAAGGAGACAGTGGGACCAAGACAACTTTATAGTTATTTCAGGGACCAGGATCTTTGAAAAGGTGAACACATTGAGATAAGCCCTGCAAATTTCCTTGTAATTCTTGGTCTTGCCAGAAGGACAGTACCATGGTAAATACTCTAGGTTTTCAAGATGTTACCTGACAAAGGTTTTGTTCTGTAGCAGCATACAAAAATAGAGTAGTTTCAACTGTTGTAGAATGATAGTTGAATATTCTTGCAAGAAAAAAACTAAATTTTGTTTGGCGGAAGATAACACCATCCAGAACTTCTGTGATGTCATAAATTGTTGATTATAATTTCACACCTTACAAACCATTGCTCTGGATTACTTAAAAAAAAAAAAAAACAACTAAAAGAATATACAACTACTAATAAAAAAAATAAATAAATCCTTAGCTAATCCAAAAGTAGGAAGAGAAGGAAACAATGGGAGCAAAGAAAGACAAATAATATTTAAATCTAATTACATTGGGAATTATATTAAATGTAAATACATTAAATACTCAATTTAAAAGATTATCAGGCCAAATTAAAAGACTCCCAACTATGTGATGTTTATGAGATATATTTTAAATGAAAAAAAGACATGTTACTAAAAGTAAAGAGTTATTTTATTATGAAAACTATGTTAATATTAAACTTATATATATCATGGAGTTTTATTTAGCCATAAAGAAGACTGAAATTATGTCCATTTGCAGAAAAATGGATGGAATTTGAGAGCATTATGTGAAGTTAAATAAGCAAAACTCAAACTTCTTCAGGAAGTTAAGAGTCATGTTTTTCTCTCATATGTGGAAGCTAAAGGGAAAAGGAATGGGGTGTCAAGGTGTGTGTAGTGGGGAACGTTTCATGAAAATAGAAGGGAGACCAGTGGAGTAGATGAGAAGGAACAGGGAGAAGAAAGGGAGGTAGTGTGGAATGAAATTGACTAGTTTTTTTTTTTGTTGTTGTTGTTATGTGCAGGTACAAATCTGTAACAGTGAATCCAACTATAATGTATAATTACAATGCATTGATAAAAATAATTTTTAAAAAGATATCTACAGATAGAGCCTTAGAGCCTTAATAAATAAATTTAGCAAGGATTCTTATTAGAAGATCACTGTTTGATTTTAGGAATCAGTCGTACTAACCACAGACAGAAAATAAAATTTAGAAGGTAACATTTATGTTAGCAATTCAAAAACATTAAATACTGAGGATGAACTTTATAGAAAACTAAAAATTACTGAGGTAAAACAAAGGAGGTATAACTAAATAGATGTATAATTTTCATGCAGAAAACTATTGTAAGTGTGGTATTGGCATAAGAAGAGACCCAGAGCAGAATTAAGTGGTGCTAGATCAATGGGGAAAAATAAAACAACAAGCACATATTGTGTATAAAATCAATTTCAAGTGGATTTTAGACTTAAATATAAACAATAAAATAATGAAGTTCTCAATTAGACCCTACCCCCCATAAAACAGAATAATTTTTAAGGAAAGATGGATGGGACTGAGGGTGTAGCTTCTATCCTTGGAACAAAGACATAGAAATAATCACCCTTACAACAAAGTAGAGAAAAAATGAAGTCTTTAAGTGACATTAAAATATGAGGAAAGAAAGATAAATAAGAAACTCTAAGTATCTCAGTCAAAAAAGTGGGGAGGGGCTGGGAATGTGGCTCAAGCGGTAAAGCGCTTGCCTGGCATGCGCGGCACGCTGGGTTTGATCCTCAGCACCACATAAAGATAAAATAAAGATGTTGTGTCCACCGAAAACTGAAAAATAAATATTAAAAAATTCTGTCTTTAAAAAAAAAGTGGGGAGGACTGAGGATGTATCTCAGTGGTAGAGCATTTTTGTAGTGTATAAACTGCAAATAAAGTTGCACATGATTTCAGGGTGTCTAGAGACATAACTAGCTCCACCCCTAAGTTCATTTAAAACAATAGAAATTGTAAAGATTAAGAACAGATATTAATGCAATGAAAAACAAGACTTGGTGAAAAGAAAATCACACAATATATGATTCCACTTATAGTTAGCCCAAAACAGGAAATCATAACAGTAATGATAGAAGTCCACATAGCAGTTATCTAGAACAGGAAATGTGGAAGGATTATCAATTAACTTTGAAGAATGATTGTGAGAGTGCACAAGTAGGGCTCTGGACTGCTGGTACTGTAGTGTGTCAGCAATTCTCAGACTTTGATTGGTCTGTGGATGTATGGATAACGAAGACTTTTATAGGGATTCCATGAGATCAAAATTGTTTTCTTAGTAAAAGATATTTTATTTGTCTTTTTCTTTGTATTTGCATTTTTATTGCTGTGGCAAAAGAGATGGTGTGTATGCCTGATGGCATTTTAGGCATCCATCAAGGCAATAACATGTAACTATACAGTCATTGTATTCTTTACTGCTGTACACTGAGTTTTTAAAAAATACACTCACTTTACTTTGGAAAAGTAGTTTGTTTGTTTTTTTTAATATTTAATTTTTAGTTATAGCTGGACACAATACTTTTATTTATTCTTATGTGGTGCTGAGGATTGAACCCAGGGTGCACACATACTAGGTGAGTGCTCTACCACTGAGCCACAACCCCAGCCCTGTAAAAGTAGTTTTATTAAGTTGTAGCCTTTGAGTTCACATCTTTTTAGTATACCATGGGGTGACATGGGAGGATGCAAGAAGCATTTCTACTACATACTGGCATGCACTGGTTGCTTTTCTTAAAAAGCATTTTGAGATTTGAGTTGGAAACTCAACTGCCTACTGTGTTCATAGATCACTATTTTTACTTGAAAGAACAATTGACAATGATTACTTAATTTGAATACTTTGTTCATTTTCAAGAAAGCATCTGACAAACAAAGTGAGTCTGGTCATTTCAAGGAAAACAGTTGATCATGTCTGTTTCCTGTGGTAAAATTTGAGCTTTTGGGGAGTGGGGGGAGAGAATTTGGGGAGACATATTCACTACAGTGAGTTTGATTCCCAGTTTTTGGGTTTTTTTTTTAACATTTTTTAGTTGTAGGTAGACACACCTTTATTTTATTTTTATGCGGTGCTGAGGGTCAAACACAGTGCCTCACGCATGCTAGGCAAGTGCTCTACCTCTGAGCCACAACCCCAGCCCCTGATTCCTAATTTTTAAAAAGATTTTTCTAATGAGATTGGGATGATGTTAAGAAGTCTAATTTTTGATGTTGTAAGATGAAATACATCAACATATGGAAGTCTACATAATTTGGCAAATCATTATTTTTAAAATGACCAATATATGATGTTATAAAATTATGCATGGATAACATGTATGAAGACATGAATGGTGTGCATATACTGTGTATACAACCAGAGATATGAAAAATTGTGCTCTATATGTGTAATATGAATTGTAATGCATTCTGCTGTCATATATAACAAATTAGAATAAAAAATATGCATGGATAAATGGTCCATTCAGAGAACAAGCAGAACAGTATATTTTAATGGAGCAGAGCGTAAAAAATTTATCGCCATGGTTTTACATTGCACATTGCAGTTTATCTTTTAAAAATTGCCACTTGAGCCAGGTAGTAGCCATACTTGTAATCCCAGTGACTCAGGAGGCTGAAGCAGGAGGATTGCAAGTTTGAGGCCAGCTTGGCAACTTAGTGAGACCCTGTCTCAAATGAAAATTAAAAAGGACTGGAGATGTAGCTCAATGTGAAGCCCCAGTACTGCCAAAACAAACATTTGTTGTATGTTGGGAGTATCAAGGGAGGGTATCCACAGTTATATGTAAAGTTGATTAAAACATTCCTCTCTTTACCAAGTTTTCTTTCTGTACTTCCACTCAAACAGTACTCTGGAACAGATTAAATGTGGAAGCAGCTACGAGAATCTCACTGTTTTCTATTAAGCCAGACAGTTAGATTTATAAAGATGTAAAACAGTTCTACTCTTTGCATTTTACTTATTTATTGGGGAACATATTTTCATATTAACATGTAAATTGGTCTTGTAATTTTTTTTACATGAATTAATTTAGAATTTTTAAAGTTATACTTTCAGATACTCCAGTTTCTGATAGATGTATTAATATGAACAAAACCCCCTTGGCTCCTTAATTTTTAAGACTGAAGAAAGAGGTAGGAGATCAAAGTTTGAGGAGTACTAGTCTTTACTTTGATCTGGGTAGTGATTGTGTGAGATATACATCTTGCAAAAAATAAAATAATTTGTGCAATTTACTCTTTTTATATTGAAAAAATGTTTATGCTCTATCCAAGTAAAACAAAAGGAGTTGTCCAAAATGATGAAAAGTATTTCTGGCTTGAGTGGTAGCTTCTGAGCATGAATAGGAGAGAATGAGCATCTGAGAAAATGACCATGGGATGTTTGAAATTTGTTGTTAATGTTTTATAGCTTTTAAATTATTCATAGGGTTCTATAGGGTTTGTTTTGTGAAATTTATACTGTAGTTATTCTCCAGAAAAATCTTGGCCCGAATTTTCTTTATTATTTTTTTCTTTTTTTCCCTAGACATTTATTTCCAGCACATGTGAATGTGGGACAGTTTGGTTTTTGCCTTCAGTATAGAGATATATGTACCTAGTTTTTCATGTGTTCAGCTTTTCTTTTTCTTTTTTTGGCAAATGTTAATGAGCATTAAGCATAACCCTGTTTTCAGCACAGAGAGGATGATCAATTAAATTAGTTAGTTGCTGAATTTGAGAATCTCACTGTTTTCTATTAAGCCAGACAGTTAGATTTATTAAAATTTACTAGTAAATAACTACGTATAGAGCAGAAAGCTGTATGTTGTTTTCAGTTATTTATGGGGATTTCAAGAAGGTAATAGTCTAGTGGCAGATAAAAATTTGCTACAAATTAGTTAGAACATAGAGGCAAATTTATCAATTGTTCTTGTGGAAGAGTAAGTATTAGAAGGAAAAGTGGAGATTAGCATCTGAACAGAACCTTGAAGGACATGTATGGCTAGTTTTCTGTTAGCTTTCTTTCTAATTAAAAACTACAATGATTATTATAGATAAACTGAAGCACTGTATTAATATACCTTATCAATGACAAAAGTCTACAGCAGTTCCCAGCCCCTGCCAGTTAACCATTGTTAAGAATTTAATATCCAGTTGTTCACATCTAATGTGTACATTAGCATATTATTTTTTAAAATTAGATCACATATCTATGGTTTTATGTATATATTGGACATTGTTTCTAATTTGTAATACCATCAACACTGGTGTGTATGATTTTTTTTTTTTTTTTTTTTTTAAATCCTAGAGGTTTTTTTGTTTGTTTGCTTGGTGTTTTTCATGCCTAAGATTTTGATAGAACAGTGAGTTTGTTTAAAGTTTAAACAAAAATAAATGTGTACATTATAGAAATGTTTAACAGTAAAAACCTATAATCTTATTGCAGGCATAATTTTTGTTAATTATTAATTAGGTTTTTTTGTTGTTAATAAATTTTGCCTGGTAAATTGAATTTATGTACTTCTAGACAGACATGACCTTTAGTTGAAGAGTATTGAGCAAATTATTTCATGAAGAATATGGAGTTAAAAATGAGAAGCATGGAATTTGATTAATAGGGAAGACCACTGATGTTTTATCTTCTTGCCACATGCCTGCTCAATTGTGTTTTTGGTAGAATTGCTGTAAAAGTACTTTTTATTGTAGGAACTATTTATTCAGTTGATGCTCTTCTTTTCATTCCAGGTAACATTGTACAATACTGATCAGGATGGTAGTGATAGCCCACGCAGTAGCCTTAACAACAGTCTCTCAGACCAGAGTTTGGCATCTGTTAATTTGAACAGTGTTGGGAGTGTGCATAGTTATACACCGGTAAGTCTCAGTGAGGTTGGCTTCTTTTTGGATAATTATTTAGTGCTTGAACGAAACCAAATTTAATTAAAATGAAAAAAAAAAAAAAAAAACCAACAAAACAAAAACAAAGAAACATCTTTTTCACTAATCAGTTTATTAATTTAATAAGTAGAGCAGATCTCTACCTTGGTAATGTTTTAATTTGGTACTTGTATTTTACTGAGTTAGAAAGAAATATGTGGATGGTTGTGCTGTATTAAACACTTTATCTGTTCTGTGCCTAAACAAAAAGCAATTAGAATGGGGAAAAAATATACTGTAGTGAATCATAGTTGATGATATTCTCATTTTTCTTTTGGGGGGAAAAACAATGCTATAAAGGAACCTGTGTATAAGTAATGCCAGTGTGCTAATTTGTTACCTATTACATGATCATTGGATTATCTGATATTTCTTTGCAAATATCTACTACTATCCTTACAGTTGGGCAGAGAATAAAGCCTAAGAATTGCACACTACATTGTTCATCAGTATAACTTCCATCTCACCAAATAATTCCCTGTTCCAAAATGAGTAAATAGGAAATATGTAAAAGCAGGGACTTGAGATAGGAAAATAATGCAAGGGAAACAAAAACTCAGCAGAATTAAAGTTCACATTAAATGTAAGAAAAAAATAAATTTTACTCTTCAAAATTATCTTCAGTGTTTTGGAAAAATATTATTCTCAGAATGCAGAAGAAACAGAAAAGGGAATAAAAATATGTAAAAGAAGACAATAAATATGGAAAACTAGAATCTTAAGTGCCCGTGCTGAAGAAACCAAAAAAGGTCGTATAGAGTCAGTTTTCAGTAAGAGATCTTGAGTTCTAAGAAATATTAGTAGGAAAAAATTTGTATTTATATACATTGTGGCAAATTTAAAAATTTGAAAAGTAATCATCCCTATAAATACCCTGACAGAAGAAATAAGTTACATATAAAGAAACACAAATCAGGCTTATCTTCAGTTCTCCTATGTGTTAGCAGATAGTGGAGTACTGTACAGTTTTGAGGGTGTAGATTGGGAATAACAAATTGTACCCACCCAAAATGAATTAATTTAAAGACTTAGTCCTGATGGCGTCATGATAGAAAAAAAGAACATTTGGAGCATTGATGCAAACTAAGCAAAAATTTAATGATTTTAAATTGTTAAGTACAAAAAAACTTGAGATGAATAGAAATCCAAGTATACAGAGTCCAATATCACAAAATACAATAAAAGGAAAACATTACAGAGCATTTATAGAACTAGGTGACAAAAGTGAAAACTAACAAGTCTGTTATACCTATCAGTTTAAATGGGTTAAGCTTCCCTATTGAAAGGTAGACATTGTCGACTGTATTTTCATTTAATAACAAGATGTCAAGCGGTTAGGTAATTCTTAAGAAAGAGTGGTAGTGGCTGCTGCTCCTTGGGTTTGTCACAGGTCTACAAATTAAACCTGTAAAGATAGTGAATCCTCATGGAATGAGGCAGTTTTATTACTTATACAGACTGTTTGAAGTCTATGCAAGACTTACTCTAAGTATATAATGAATCTGTGAAAGTGATATACAATATATAATATGTAGTCATCATCATGTAAGCCAGATCATCATAGTATCAGTTCCCTGCATCCCACACAACCACACAAAACCAGTAAATAGAAATGACAGACTACAGAAAGTACTGAGTCACTCTATAGTGGAAGAACAGATAGCTGTACCTTTCCTGGGAGACAGATGAGAAAGATGCAAAGCTGCCCCATGGTCACCTCACACAAGACAGGAGAGCAAATGAGAACTGTAAGACCGCTTGTTATCTCATGTTCCAAGGTAATTAAGCTGTTCCCCTAAGGTTTAAGTCGTCCTCCCATTGTACAGTGCCCATATGGTGTGCGTGGTGTCTGATAAGGTCACCAGGGTGCCAATGGTGGAGCCATTGTCCTAAATAAGATTCACATTCACAGCCTGCTTTACCACTGAGCCAGTTCCCAGTACCTCCTTTGTTTTTTATTTCTTCATTTCTTATTTACCTTCAATTTCATTAAAAATAAAAATTCTTTTAGAAATGAAGAGTTAGGCATATTAAAGCTCCATGCTTTTTTGGGCAATGCCACACATCTGCTCACAGTACTCATGGTATTTGAGTTTATTTTCTTAAAGAATAGTTGTATAAATGAAGGAAATGTTAGTAGCTTCATAGTGTAATAGAATTTGACACCAAATTGTTTCTGTAGAAATCAAGATAATTCTACAGAAATGGAAGGTTTCAGCTCTTAACTCATTATGTTTGTATCATCTTTGGCATCATTTCCCCCCCCTTTTCTGTGAATGTGGAAGTTGTATTAGATTTCTATGGTTCTTTAAGTTCCGCATTAATGATTTTGCTCTACCCATAAGGGTACAGCCAGCTAGAGAGTGTCCAAAAGACATTTGATTTCTTTTGGATTTCAGTGTTGTATGTTGACACTCATGTTTTCTGTTAAATGTGTCATGTAACAAACCAATTGCAATATAAAGCCACCAAGTTAGTTTTATTATATATATATATATATATATGTGTGTGTGTGTGTGTGTGTGTATACATATAAATTTTTTTTTTTTTTTTTTTTTTGGTTAGGTGACAAACCATCCAGAACCAGTCTCTCAATCATTAACTCCTCAGCAGCAGCCACAATACAACCTTCCAGAACGAGACAAGCAACTACTTTTCTCAGAATATAATTTTGAAGATCTTAGTGCCTCATTTCGGAGCCTTTATAAGTCAGTTTTTGAGCAGTCACTTAGTCAACAAGGTGAGTTTTTTCAAATATCTTTTTTGTAACAAGAATTTTATGGAGAAATGGTCTTTTAATTATTTTCACACAACAGTGGTTGTAGTTTCTTAATTTTAGATATTATTATTACATTCAGGATCAGATAATTTCCTTTTGCCTTTTGTGCCGTCACTATGCTCTGTATGTATTTAGTCTGCGTATATTTAGTCAGGCACAGGAATGACAGATAAATTTCATCTTGTATGCCAACTTTAGTTGGTTACTAAAGTGTCCTGGAGCACTAAGTTGACAAATTCTGACTGCATCTATACCATGTGGGAAAGACTGTCATGATTAATTAGTGATATTTGGAATGTGAAGTGTTTGGTGAATGAGGCACCACAAGAATGGATGGGCCTTGCTTCTGTTCTGACTGACATTAACAAAGGGGTAGCTATTGGACTGTAGTAGCATGAAGTTTGTGGTTTTGTGAATGCTACTTACAAGTGAACATACTAGCTAGTGGTAGATCTGAATCATTTTAGACAACATACTAAAATCAGATTTTAATCCTGAAAGGTAGTATATAGTATTGCATTCCCACCAGATGTTAGATTATTGCTATAGTGTGTTCTTGTCACATTAATAACTGGTTTAATTTTAGTCAGAGTCATTTGTTAGGGTCAAAATGTTGTATTTTTTCCCATATAGAACATTAGTCAGAAATTGTTGGGAACTATACTACTGAAGCATTTCCCAGTTAATTGTCAGGTTAACTATTTATACCCTATGTTTTATTCCTTTCCTGTTGCTATAACAAAATAACCCAAGAGAGAGAAATTTATAAATAGAAATTTATTTTTCACAAGTTTCTGAAGGCTGAAAAATCCAAGATGAAGGTAGATTGGTATCTGCAGAGGGATTGTACTTCATAGATGGCACCTTCTAGCTGTGTTCACACATGTTGCTGAATACTGCATTCTCACATGGCAGAAGAGAGAGAAGGGCAAAAAGGAATTAGCTAGTTTCCTTGAGCTCTTTTAAGGTACTAATTCCTAACCACCTCCTAAAGGCCCTAACTCCTAATATTGTATATCACCTTGGGGGTTGAGTTCCAACATGAATTTTGAATGAAGTATACATTTAAACCATAGCACCCCAAGTTTACCTGAAGATAACAATGAACAAAATAGACAAAAGTCCTTGTCCTTATAGTTTACTTTTTAATGCTTATTGTCAGATATAAAAGTTAATGTTATATACTAATGTTATACATTAATTGATGAATATGATAGCTTGTATACAAATTGTATTTTTGTTCAGTAGTTTTGAAGTAAGAGTCATGTTTTCTTAAATTTTGTCTTAAATGTTTTATCTATGAGAGTATAAAAAGAACTAATGTAAGACTTTTCTAAACATATCCAGCCTTCATAATACAATAGAAAAATACTGATTTTGAAATAACAATGGTGGTAAATTCTGAAGTCCATAGTTCCATTTTATCACACTATTTTTAGAAAGGAGCATTGTTAGGAATTCTGGGTTCTAGTGCAGGTTATACCATAATTCCACCTCTCCATACCTCAGGATCCCCATTTATAAAATGGGGATTGGACTAGTCAGAGGTTTTTATATTGTTCCCCTCAGAGCCCTTGGCTTTTATAAAGGTTTTAGAAGGTGAAGGAGGAGAAATGTGCAGATGGAGAGGGAAATCTAGCAGCTTCCTTCCCTGACTTCAGAAAAAGCAACTTTGGGTTTCTGGGGAGATATTTTGCTTTGTTTTACTTTATTTAAAAATAGTTTGAGATTAAAAATATGATGTAGGTCACCTATCAGTTCTATCACAATTTTAGAATGTTAGAATTTTATTAGAAATAAATTTTTTATTTCATCTTCCTGTGTAATAACCCTTTGGTTCCTCATAAATGACAATTTTCCAAGGCCAAGATAGAAATTTTTTTTTTTTTCTTCCTGGTCCTGGGAACCAAAGCTAGAACCTCATGCCTGCTGGGAGAGCACTCTGCCATTGATCTACACCCCCAGCCCCAAGAATTTTTTAACTCTTCTACCATCAAAACCTTAACTTGTCA
The DNA here is from genome assembly GCF_047511675.1 of Marmota flaviventris. Lineage (NCBI taxonomy): Eukaryota > Metazoa > Chordata > Mammalia > Rodentia > Sciuridae > Marmota > Marmota flaviventris. Next base: position 32,123,211 of record NC_092507.1, on the reverse strand, counting down.
GGTTTTGTTTTGTTTTGTTTTCACTGGGCCCAAGTACAGTTTTATTATTAACTGGAAATATGAGAACAATTTTTATCATTGTTAAAAATCTTTTGATTCTTTTTATTCACTGATAAATATCTTGTGAAAAATTTTTTTCCTCCAATAGAGAATGCTTTATATTTGGTGCAGTAAAACATTGTATGGACTGTCCTTTGGGATATGAAAATAGCCTAGTTATGTAGAACCAAATGTTGCAGTAAGATTTACTAACTACTTCAAACCAGACATGCATTATTTAACATTAGGCACTTCTTACCTAATCATTTTCATAGCAACTAACATTTACTGAGCTCTTCTTGCGTTTGCACCAAGACATGTAATCCTTACAACTCTTTCAAATGGGTACTATTACTATGCCCATTTAGAGGTGAGATAATTGTGGTTCATAGAAGTTAGTAAACAACAGTGGAGAGGTTTTGATCCTTTACTTTCTGGTAATATAAAGTATGCAGTTTTAGCCCCTTTACTCCATGTACTTCAAGAATATTCCATAGAATAATGAAGAAGAGTGGAGGTGGCTCTTTTGCTTAGTCTTAGGGACGTTAGCCACTTAGGGTATAATGTTTTTGGAGTAGTCAGAGATAAAAAATATGAAATAACCAGGCTTTATTTCTCACCTTATCTTCAAAGTCTTGATCTTCATACCCATAGAGAAACATCCTGAATGTGACTCAACACCTTTCCATGTTTTCCCCAGTATTTACTCAGCTTTGAAGACTTAACTCAGACACTGTGTTTCTAAGGAAGACTTCTCTGTGTATCTCTAGCCCATTCTTAGCTAAATAGACAAGGAGCTAAGCTATTGTAATCCTCTGTATACTTTTGCTTAAGTACTTAAATTGTGAGTCATAATCTTGTTAAATGTCTTTCTTTCTCTAAACCATGCACTACTCAGGGCAGGAAATGCTGTTTTTTACTCTTATCAGTAATCCCAGAGCTTGGTGTATGAGATGTTCTATAAACACTTGTTAAACAGAACCACTGTTGCTTCCTAAGACAGGAATGCTTTGCTTTCTAAAAATTTTGCAGATGTTTGACGTACAGTACAATTGAAATCTGACCGTGAATGCTGTTGCTCTCTTTGACTGTTTGTAGGTTTGATGAACATCCCTTCTGAATCTTCCCAGCAGTCCCACACTTCGTGTTCCTATCAGCACTCTCCTAGCAGTACAGTGAGCTCTCACCCACACAGCAACCAAAGCAACCTGACCAACAGTCATGGCAGTGGCCTCAACACCACGGGCAGTAATTCTGTTGCACAAGTCTCACTGTCCCACCCCCAGATGCACACACAGCCATCTCCACATACACCCCATCGACCGCATGGTTTACCACAGCATCCACAGCGTCCCCAGCACACGGCACCACACCCACAGCAACACAGCCAGCTCCAGTCCACTCACCCTCAGCACCCCTCTCCACATCAACACATACAGCACCATCCGAATCATCAGCATCAGACGTTAACACATCAGGCACCCCCACCCCCACAACAGGTATCCTGTAATTCTGGTAAGTTTTCATCTACTGGCATGTATATGGCTAACTGTGAATTAAGATCTGTTCTTTGTTATTTGGGCCTCATGTAGCATTTATTTCAAACCCCTTTCACTTGTCTCCTTTTGTGTTTACTTATTGTAATCCTATAGTTGCAACTCGTTTAACCTATAAGTTGACCTGGAGATTTTCCCAGTTTGAATTTACTATGGAGCTAGGCACGATGGGTACGCCTATAATCCCAGCAGCTCGGGAGGCTGAGATAGGAGAACCGTGTGTTCAAAGCCAGCCTCAACAACTGCGGGGCGCTAAATAACTCAGTGAGACCCTGTCTCTAAATAAAATACAAAATAGGGCTGGGGCTAGGGCTAAGTGGTTGATTGAGTTCAATCCCTGGTACCAAAAAAAAAAAGAATTATACTATGGTATCATAGCCAAACTCAGTAATCCTCATAGGCTTATTCTTTTGTCCACTGCTTCCAATGAGACTTTGAGAAGAAAATGGAAGCTGGGTGTAGTGGCACATGCCTGCAATTCTAGTGATTCAGGAGGCTGAGAGAGGAGGATCACAAATTTGATCAGCAACTTAGCCAGACCACAACGGTGGGGGTCTGGAGATATAGCTCAGTGGTACAGTGCCTCTAGGTTCAACCCTCAGTACCCCCAAAAAAGGAGTGTGTGGGATGAATAGTCTTTCTAATCTCTTGTGATGCAGTGTGATTCTAAAAGAACAGGTTTGTGTCAGAAAGACCTATATTTTAATCCTCAGTATGGCTGTACCCTTGGGCAAATTCCTTAATTTCTTTTGTCTTGTTATTAGCTTGCCTATAAAAATGAAGCTAAAATTCTGTGGTGTACAATGTCATGAGAATCATTTGAGAATACAGATGCAAAATGCCTAGACTAACACTTTTCATATAATTATTCATGCCTATACCTCCTCTTCTTATTGTTGCCAAGTATTTGATCTCATAGGATGAAAGATTGTAAAGGAAAAAAACATTATTTATATCCTGCCCCCACTTCCTGTCCCCCCAAATCTGTTGCTCTTAAAATAAATCTTCATGAACTGAGTGTGGCAGCGTATACCTGTAATCCCAACTGTTCAGGAGGCTAAGACAGGAGGATCACAAGTTAAAGGCTAGTATGGGCAATACAGCAAGACACTTGCTTAAAAGAGAAATTTTAAAAAGGGCTGGAAATTCAGCTCATGATAGAGGAATACTCCTCTATTCAATCCCCAGTACTGAAGGGAAAAAAAGAAAGGTATGTGTTGATGGTTTCTGGCAAGGTACCTCACTGACATTGTTCAGAAGCCAGACAATCTTTGCGCTATGGAACTCCAAGGGAGTGCCATGGAATGGACTACAAGGTGAATGCAAAGTACAGGTCCTTTCAGGCAGTGGTGGCGCATGTCCATAATCCTGGCTGTTTGGGGGCTTTGAGGCAAAAGGATTACAAGTTTGAGGCCATCCTGGGCAACATAAGAAATATAAAAGGCCTAAGGATAGCTCAGTGTTAAGATTGCTTGCCTAGTAGACACACAGGCCCTGGGTTTGCTCTCTAGCAAGTACATGTGTCAGGTCCTTCCCTCAGCTTGTCTAGCTGATCTCTTACCAACTACCGAGATTTTTTTAAAATTATTTTATTGGTTCTTCTTAGATATACATGACAGTAGAATCCATTTTTATCAAATTATACAAGCATGGGATATATTTTCTGATGAGATCTTTGTCTTAGAAGGAAAATTTCTAAATACTAGACAGCGCTGGTTCTTATCCACCAGTTAAAAATTAATCATCGTTTTAGGCACTTGGACTGTTGTAAAGAAAATGAGCTTAGATATAGTCTCTTATAAGTTTGGGGGGAAGAATTATGAGATAAGGTAAAGAAATTCAAACAGATGTTTAAGTATTTTGTTTGACTTTCTTTTTCTGGTTAGTAATTCTAAGTATATTCTAAAGGTAAAATAAAAATAGTGAACTGGGGCAGTGGCACCTGCCTGTAATCTCAATGACCCAGGAGTCTGAAGCAGAAGAATCACAAGTTTGAAACCAGTCTCAGCAACTCAGAGAGACCCTGTCTCAAAATAAAAAGTATTGAGGGTATAGCTCAGTGGTAGAGCACCCCTGGGTTCAGTCCTCTCCCAAAATGCAAATAGTTCTTGCTTTAGTGGAATATTTCCTAAACATCTTGAAATTATTTTTAGATATACACCTAGAGAAAAAAATTATATAAAAATCAGTATTTAAACTTCTTTAGGGTCAAGTCAGTTACTATTGCCTGCCTTTAAATACCAGTATGTTTTTCAGAAATTTAAGCCTTTCCTTAATATGATTATGGGGATTGACTAATGAGTAGAGATTGGGCATCAGCAGAAGTCTGTGGTACTCAGTCATACCTGCCTTTTCATTTAGTCTAATGATTGCCAGGAAATAAAAAGGTACTGTTAGAGCAGAGAACAATCTATGATGTGCCTTTGGTAGTCTACTAGCCAGTGGTAGCTTGCCCAGGAAGAAATAGACTTCACTGTGGGAAGGAATAATTACTACAGTTGTGACAATAATTCATCCCTGTGAATGACTCATTTTTGTTTGAAAGAATGGACTAAGCAGGTTGTCTTAAATAGGGAGGAAACAAGAAAGGAATAGAAGTGGTTTGAGTGCTCATTATGTACTAGGCAATATCTCATTATCCTCCCAAATCATCACATTTTATAGATAGGAAAAGTACAAGAAAAGAAGTAGTTTCCTCAATATCACATTACCATTAAGTGGTATAAGTGGTTTTTATATCCTGACCTGCCTGACTTTGAAGCCTGAGAGTGGTTATTTTAAAAGGATTAAAATCAGTGGACATATACTAAGTTGAATGGGTAGGGTATGCTCCCCTACTATCTCTGCATAGGTTATATTATTAGTATGGCTTATCAAATAAGCATTTATCAAAGGAGCCCTCCTCTTGCTACCCCCATTGTATGTGAGGGTGGAATCAGTCATGGCAAGAATGCCCTAGTTCCTAGCATACTATTGTTTCAGTGGGCCTTTGTGCTACTCTGATCTTCTGATTAAGAGATCTGGATTCTAGTACTGTTTTGGCTATCTATATTACCTAGGTGACTTTAATCATAAAATTCCTTTGAATCTTGGTTTTCTTATCTGAAAAGTTCTTCTTAGACTAGAGGATCTGAGTATGATAGATTTGAATGTTTGTGGCTTGTTTGGGGCATTAATTAAATTCTCTTCCTCCAACAAATTTCTCCCTAAATTTATGGGTTCTTGGGTCATGTTGTCTCTGGTTCATTGTTTATTTTTAAAAATCCATATTGGAAGAATTTTTTAAGTAACCAAAAGTTGATATAACTAAGAGATTCTGTGAGATTTTTTTCTTAAAACAATCTTTTTTATTAGCTCTCACCTTCATCCTTTCAGAAGTAATCCTAAAAACAGTAACTTAGCAGCTATCCCTAAATGGATGATTTTTTTTCCCTCTGTTTAACACCTTCTCATTGAGGGCAATTCTTTCCTCATGGTCCCTGCCCAGTGCCCACTTTGTTGTAGAGTATGAAGTCTTAAATTCTCCTGATGATGTCACATTCTACAGAGGACACCATTTCTAACTAGAAATGTCCTGACCTGGATTCATTAGCATTTCTTACAGAAGTCTCAGCCTTCTCATTCACTACCTTGGCAGAGGACTATGTTAAAGCACTTCTTTCTCTCCTAAGTTTGCCTTTTAAGAAGCATCCACTATTATTATATGAGGTGGCCCATCTCTCTTAAGACAACAGTGCATTAAATTATACTATATATTGCTTCTGAACGTGTGCCTTTCTCAGTGGGTGAGGAAGAGCATGTCTTTTAAGATTATAACAAGACAGGAAAATGAAACAACTAGAAGGAAGTACTGGTTTGCATAACTTTTTGTGCTTGGTCCTATAAAAAAAATGAAAAGAACAGCATCAAGTTTGATGTTACAAGGTGTTATGACAGTTTGTAGGCTGCCTAACTATAAGTTAGAAGACTTGTGTTCAAGTGTTAGATTCATCATAGGGACCTTGTAAAGTTCAACCACCTCTCTGGGTTCAGTTTCTTTCACTTGTAAAATGGAGAGAAATTATACCCTTTCTACCTATCTCACAGAGCAGATTGTCCTAACACCTGGTAAACTGGGTACATTTCCCTTTCTTTTAAAAGACTGGACAGGGATCAGAACAGTGTCAGAAATAAGGTCAGCTCATTGCCTTCTCTTAACATACTCTTAAAACTCTCATTATTTGAGAATTACAATGTTGTCAATATTACTTTTTAGGTGTTTCTAATGATTGGTATGCAACACTTGATATGCTAAAAGAAAGCTGTCGAATTGCCAGCAGTGTTAATTGGTCAGATGTAGACCTTTCCCAGTTCCAAGGTGAGTACTGGTTCTTTCTTATATATACATGGTTGTTTTGTCTGGAAGCTTATGTTTCCTTGTAGAAACATCTCATGTAAAGGCACTTCTTTTGCAGATAGTAGTATGCTTAAAAAGAACACTTTGTAAAATTCATAATAAAATATTTGGCCAATTGATGTGGCAGAGGGTCATGGATGGGTTCTGAAAGAAGTTTGACTACATTTAAAAGAATTGTGCTTTGAGTAATCTCTTATTCCTCATTGCATGGGTAAATTTAAAATGAGTCATTGGAAATTTAAGGGCTAAGAAAAATAGTACCTTGCTGTTTTCATCCCAGCATTTGCAGAACTCTGCTAACTGTCTTTCAAATGCTTTCCTCGTAGGTCTGATGGAGAGTATGAGACAGGCAGATCTGAAGAACTGGTCTTTAGATCAGGTTCAGTTTGCTGATCTCTGTTCTTCTCTTAATCAGTTCTTTACACAAACTGGCCTTATCCACTCACAGAGTAATGTTCAGCAAAATGTTTGTCATGGTGCCATGCATCCAGCAAAACCTTCCCAACACATTGGAACAGGTATGGGCTTAGGAATCTTCTTGATTTTATCTCTCATTTGTATGATATTCACTCTTAGGCAACTTGTTATGTTGCTAACAAATTCCAAGTTTACTTGGAGAGTAGACATAATGTCAGGTTTTCATTGTTCAGGCTCTAAAATGGGACCATAGAAAAAATGAGAAATGATAAAAATTTCTCTGTGAAAATAAAAGTAATAAAAATAGGACAGAACTTCAAAAATAGTTTAGAATGTTTAATGTAGATTTCTATTTATTCCTATAACCCTCTGTTAATTCCCATCCCCTCTGCCTTTAAAGTCAGAATTTCAAAGCCATTAAAAGATATTAATCTCCAATAAAAAATCAGTTTTGTCTTTGGGTTGTGGCTTAGACTCTGAGGATGTGTAAAAAGAGAGCTAAGATTTTGTAGGACAGAGTCTGGAAAATGTTAATGTATGATTGACCATATTACTCTTAGTAGCGTGGCTTCCCCAACCTGGTGCATGCTTTAGAAAGTGCATTAGCCATGCATGTGTTGTCTGATGAGCACTTAGGGACAGGATTTTTTCCCCCCTCCAAGAATACTAGAGTTGTAACTTAAAAAAAATTTCTCCTGTCTTTTTTTCCTAAATCATCAGTATGTTCAGTTAAAGAGCTCAGTTCCAACTGTGAGCTTTAGTCTAAAAGGAATGTTATCTTGGAATGCATGACTAGGACTTAGATGTCTTGGACTCTATTCCTGGTTCTGGCTTTCTTTTTCTCTGGCTCTGTTTCCCCTATCTGTATGGTCAAAGGTTGGGTTGGATTGGGTTAGGTCTTTGACGTCATCTTAAGCCAAGCCTGGGCCTGATCAGGTCTGACCTTCTTGTGGCAGGTGAAAACTTGTGAACAGCCAGTCAGTGTGCTTTTCCTTAATTTGGGGGTGCGTGATTGGGGATCGTCTTCCCTTTTTAATTTCTTCTGGAAAATTTGTTGTCTTTTCTAGCAATGCTATAATGAAACTAGTTCTAGTGTTATTTGTATGAAACTTTAGAAACCTTTATGAAAGCAGCCTTTCTAAAATTCCAGGTGTTCCTCACAATGTGAACCAATTTTTATTGTCCTTCTTCCCTAGGAGTTAGAGTGAGGTGGGGGGAAACATGATTTTTTTCTCCCCCTCCTGGTTTATTTTGCATCAAAATACAATGTAATTAACATTTTGGAGCCATTACACTCCATGGCTTCTGTCCATGAAAATACATTAAGAACTTTCTTGAATATCATTTGAATAAGATCTGTTATGCACATTTCCACACTTCAGAGTGATACATTTTTAGTCACCTTTGCTTGGTGTAGCATTTTTATCTTGTGCAGATCTTTACTATTACTTTGTGTGTCTCAGTGACTTTGTTAATCTTAAACACACATGATTAGGCTGCTTTGGGGTGAGAAAATCAGAGAAATAGAGAACTAGGCAATAGTTGAAAGAATTCATGAGTTAGGAGATCTGGATTCTTTTAGCTCCTGTCAACCTCATGTCTTTGAGCCAGTCAGGTTAGCCTTTCTGAGCTTCAGAAAGGCTCATCTGTAGAAAAGGAATAGTAGCTTTTTATCTTTTTCTCCTTGCGGGCTTAGTGGAAGATTAGATAAAGTAATGAGTATAAAAACACTTGTGAATTGATGAGGTGTGTGACACCAGCAATAGATAAAACTTGCTTCTGAGCTTACAGAGAATTAGTGGCAGCGCCAGAATTAGTGCCAGTGTACACCACCCAGCCTAGAAGGCTGTTCAAAAAGCCAGTACCATCTTCTACAGAGCTTTAGCATCAGAAAAGAGTGATTTTTCTTCCTTCTCCCTTCCACCCTACCTGTTAAGTTTTAGGTCATAATTTTGTTAAGATCTTAATGCTTTATTTGTTTGATTTATGGTAAATGTCTTTTTTTTTTTTCTACTATTTAATCTGATTAGGAAACTTGTACATAGACTCTAGGCAAAATCTCCCTCCTTCAGTGATGCCACCCCCTGGTTATCCTCATATCCCACAGGCACTCAGCACTCCAGGAACAACGATGGCAGGTAAGTGTATGTATGTGTTTGTTGTAGTTGGTGCTCAGTGTTTACTCTTGAAAAGCTCAGCAGAAAGTCAAGTGTTTGTTTTCTCTCATATGTTGACATTTACAGAGGGAAAAAAAAAAAGGTATGTGGTCTCATATAAATAGAAAGGAGACCTATAGAACCAAAGGACCAGAGAAAGGGAGAAGGAGAGGTCTAGGGTATGAAACTGTATTGTTACATTGTGTGCATGTATGAATTTGCAACAATAAATCCTATTATGTACAATATATTGCACCAATAAAAATAAATGTAAAATTCTTTAAAAAGCTTAAGCTGTCCCAACAATCAATGATGCTGCTTCAGAAAGGAGTAAATTCTTTGTTGGGGGCCTGGGGACAGAGTAGCTGTGAGAGGATAGGACACTGGCAGGTTATTGGGCTTTAGGGAACCTACTTTGATTAGCTCCTGTAGATTCTGCTCCATTCATTCCAGTGGAGTTCCCTCAGCTAGGGATACTTCTTACAGAGGAGGTAAGTTGAGGACTTCCTAGTTGATAAGCTTTTTTCCTCCTCCTAGGTTCCTAAATATAGGGAAAGTTATATTTAGCTAGGGGACTGAAGCACATTGTTAGAGCTGGAAGGATCCTTAAGGATCACCTAGATGAGGAAATAGGGGCTCAGAAGAAAAGAGAACTTCCCCAGGCCACCCAGTTTGATAGATGGCCAAACCAAGACTCAAGGCCTTATTTCTGATTCAGAGTCCATTGTTATTCTCATATACCACACCACCCTTTACTTAAACTATATGCGGGAAAGAAAAGGTAATGTGGAGGATGGAGATTGGCTTAAAACTGTGTGCCAGACAGTAGTGAAGAAGGAGTGAGACCAAGTGACACGTGCTTTGATGAAGGGGAAAGATGTTATATTTTGTTAGCACTCACCTAGTAATTTGTAGGTGGCGTGATAACGTTAGTTCACACTATGGAGCCAGACTGCTAGGGTTTGAATCCTGGTCCTTTACCACTTAATAGCTATGAGATGTTGATCAAGCTTCTGAACCCTCCTACTTTAGCTTCCCTATCAGTAAAAGGGTACTAATAACACTACCTAGCTCTGTGGGTCATTACGAGGCATAAAGTAGGGTAATTTGGAAATCACATAAATTAGTCCCTGAGGTATGGTAAAGACTTTTTTAAGTTTTTGTTAAATAAAAAGCATGCAGGCATTTATTTTTGCTATACCATGATCTACTGAAAGCTTCAACATTTTATATAATTTTACATTAAAAGTTCTAGGAGACTAGTAAAAATTTTGTCATCTCAGTACTAACAAAGATCCAGTAAAAAAATTCCAAACAAAAAAGATATGCTGGGGCTGGGGATGTGGCTCAAGCGGTAGCGCGCTCGCCTGGCATGCGTGCGGCCCGGGTTCGATCCTCAGCACCACATACCAACAAAGATGTTGTGTCCGCCGAGAACTAAAATAAATAAATTAATTAATTAATTTAAAAAAAAAAAAAAGATATGCTTAATCACTAATAAAAGAATGAATTCTGTGAGTAAATTTCAATCTCTACTTTAAAAAACAATGAAACTGATTTAGAAGGGGTCTGTCAAGATACAGAGACACGGGCAGAATGCATTGAAATTGGGAAGATCAGACAGAGGCTAGAGTGATCCAAGAAGAATGCAGGTAGAGCAGGAATTGTGGAGTTAATTCTTTCTCCATGGTTTATTGTAGTTCACTGTTTTCTGTGTTCACTTCAAAAATGAACTTGCTGTAGAAAATTCAGTATGACCCAGTCTGACGTCAGCAGTACACTGACATCATTCTCCTCTTTACTATTCTTACGTGAGCCAGTTTGTTGCCCAGATGTATTGGAGCAGAGCCGACTGTTAAAAAAAAAAAAAAAAACAAAACCAAACCTGTTGTGTCTGCACTTTTCTCATGTCTACTTGCTGCAGTCTGGTATAATGAAAAGAGCATGGGTCAGGTGAACTGAGTTCAAATCTTATCTTGGCCCCTTATTGTCAGTGTGACTTTGGTTAACTTGCTCATCCTCTTAAACCTTGTCCTGTTTACCTATAAAATGAAGATCATCATATGAGCTAATTGGATGAAGGTTTATTGTATGTGCTGTTTATCTGGTACATAGAAAATGCTCAGGAATGGGTTTTGTATTTCATTCTTCTCTCTCAAGTCACTACTGATACTTCTTTCTTCCTTCCAGGCCATCACGGAGCCATGAACCAGCAGCACATGATGCCTTCCCAAGCCTTCCAGATGCGGCGCTCCCTGCCTCCAGATGACATCCAGGATGACTTTGACTGGGATTCAATTGTGTAGGGCTTGTTTCTGCAAGGCATCAGACCCCAGCGTCACCTTTCTGTGCAGTTAAGGGAAAGGTTTTAAGAGAATCCAGTTGAGAAAACAAAGTTGCTAATCACTTCACCAATGTTATCAAAATTTCTTTTGAAGACAATCAAAAAGATTTTAGCTGGATAACTTACTGCTTTTATCTGACCCAAACAAGTACTACATGTTTGTCTCCCTGCCAACTGCCCTATGTAGCTCCTAACTGTTGTGTGATTTGGACAGCTTTTTGCATATTTGTGTCAGTTTGATGTTAACCACAAGTGCCAGACTGATTTTTCAGACAGAGCCTATTTTGCTGCAAGCAGTTTATAGATACATATGTGTAAATATATGTACAAAAATTACTGAAAGACTTCAATTTTTTCTAATTGGATTATTATGTCTTGAAAAGAAAGTTACTGTCAGTTTTTATTCTTGTTAGGCTATTTTCTGCAGGATGCTTTTAATTGATGTAGGGAACTGAAAGGAAATAGATTTTTCCAAAGCTGTTTCCCTTATTTAATCTTTTTCAGAAATGTGGGTAATAATGAATTCTGTCCAATAAGTCAAGGAACCCAGAATTTGATACTCTTCAAACAATCCAGAGGGGCATGTCGTTCCTGAGCAGCATAAAGAACTGACCAAATTTGTTTTGATGCTTGGGAGGTTATAGAGTATATGTTGTACCTTGTCAATGTCTGTTTCCTAAATCTGCATTATGACAGCTCTGAAATTTGTTTCAATGGCTAGAAGCTGGGCATTGCTTGGCTCTAAACAAATTAATGCCTCCACATTCACTTATGTATTTATTATTCAGAAGTGTTATTTTAATATTTATTACTACCTTCTGTGAATGCTCAGCTTCTATTGGGATTCACTAAGGAGAAATGTGGTGTTTGAAAAGCACAGAATTATTTTTCGTGATAAAAGAGTTTACAGACAAGACAATCAGAGGGATATTGTGTCATTCTCTTTATCATCAATCCTTTTACCAGGTGAGTGTATTTCTCTGTCTTAGCATTCCTGCTGATTGAGACTTAATAGCTAAATAGGATTTTTCTAGAAGTTGAATCAAAGAACATTTGGGCAACAGAACAATAGGACAGGATTCATGAAGCAGGTTTTCCTACTTCCTTCTTTCTGTTTAGGTAGCACTGGAAGGAGGATGGAGCTACACATAGACTATTCGCCTCAGTGCAGTTACTAAGTTGGACTTTTGTTTTAGTTGTCCTGTGTGTGCATGACATTGGGTGGCTTTCTTTGAAATGAAGCCTACCTTGTATAGGAGTCTTTATTAGTTTTTTTGTATTGTTTCATGTCATCTCACAGTTACTTTGCATGGATTGGTTGTCTTAGTTTTATAATGAAATAGAAGAAATGAGATTTTTTTTTTCCCTAATGAATAGGTTTTGAATTGATTCTTTAGAGAAAAAAAAAAAAAAGTTTTTTCATTTTAATGGGAATATAGGTTCCATCAAATCAAGGAGGAATGACTGCTCACTGGTTGCTTTTTTAGCACCTCTGATCTCTATCAGCCATATGCTAAATCACTTTAATTAGCCTTAGTGATTCTTTGGTTGAGTGATCTCTACTTGAACTAAACATACTTTTTTTGTTGTTGTTTCTGTGTGTGTATGTATGTGTGCGTGTGTGTGCGTGTGTGTGTGTGTGTGTGTGTGTGTGTGTTTTGTTGTTGTTGTTTTTTTTAATGGAGTGTGGCCTTGAATGAGTCACTGGGAAGCCAGCTGTGGTAAGGGCTGGTGACATTGGGGAGGAAGAAAGAGCTTTATGTTTCTTTGTCATTTGGACTTTGCTTGGCATGAAAAAGGAAGCTCAGTTCCAGCCCCTTGGATTAGTGAAAATCAGAGGATGCTGGAAAGGCAGCCAGCAGGCCCCTCTTAGAAGGATCAAGGCAAGATGAGATGGCAGCCTGCAGAGTAAAAGCTTCAAAACAGGGGGAGTGATTTTCAGAAGTCTGCTCAAGTCATTGTTTCCTAGTCACCAAAATAGCTGTTCTGAAACTGTCTGAATTGCTTGGGTAGAAATGTGCACTTTAAACAGTTTGGGCATTGGAATGCAGTCTCTTAAACTGAATGATTTGGATAGAAACACCAACAATGATTTTATAAATTTTGTGACACTAATTTCTCATTTGGTAATCATTTACTGATTTGCAGTGGTCAATATTTTTGTGAGTATTTAAATTTACCAACAATGGCCTTGGAGGCAAAGTCTTCATCCATACCTATCCCACTCTCTTGTGGTCCAGGTGGCCCAGAAACCCAGGACTGGCATCTGGGCCATGACCAGACAGGGCTATCTGGTGAGTCAAAGAGAATCTCTCTACTGGTCATTTCTGTTGGTAGTTGCTAATGCAAAAAAGCAAGTTCTGTCTTGGGCTTAGACTGACTAAAGACTTTGGGGAAAAAGAATAATAAATGCATGTAATCAAACGGGGCATTCTGTCCAGGAAAATAATCCGACTGGCATTTGTGGCAGTTTTTGAAATGTAAATGTATTCATGTGTGTTCTTGTAAATATGTGTCTCTCAAATGTCCTTTGAAGTGGGAGGGAAACAATCTGGGGATAATTTCAAATGGAATAGAGTATTTTGATATTGTTCATTCAGAGGGTGATGTGTACATATCTATATTGTATATATGTGATGAAAATGCATTGGCTTTTTGTGCAAACACAAACCTGCTCTCTGTACTGCTGTTGGACAGTCAGTGTTTTAATGTTTCTACAGTTTTGCTATTGCACGATTTCATATTCTGCCTCTATGATGAACGGCACCCATTCTTTGTAACTGTTTAGTGCTGTAAAGAAATATTCCAAGTGTCATTAGGATTGTTGCTGCCAGACTGATATGCATGAATGGCACTTAAAATAAATATATTACGTTAACTCTTAAAACACTGATTGGTCCATGTCATTTGCTGCAGCTGAGGGAGTAAAATTGGAGCTAGTTCAGATGTAGACAGGACCCAGAGCCGTTGGGGTATTTGAGATTGTGTCCCAGTGCACTACTGTGTCCACAGTGCTTGCTGCCATTTATTGAGCATCTCACTAGTTCTGTGAATTTGAGGAAGTATTTAATCTTTCTGAACCTCACTTTCTTTATTTATAGTGCCTGTAAAATGAGGATAATATCACCTGCTGGCATTGGAGTGGAATTACATTGAACAACACATCTAAACATGTAGAATAGCACCCAGAGCATAAAACTTGGTGGTGCTCAGTATGTGCCAGGTGCCATGATCTTCAGATAGAGGTAGAGTGACTTATCTTGATTCTTTAATTGGCAAGTGACAGAACTGATATTTGACTCCAAACATGTTTTTTTATAGGATCCTCTCATTCCAAGAGAATTGCCCTATCCCTATTCCACTTGGCTGCCAGTCTTTCCCCAGCACTGCTTTCTCAGAAAGCTACTCCTAAAAGGCAAAAGTGGAGATTATAATTTGCCAAGCAAATATTCTGTGACAGCACTTCCCACAGGCAGCCCAGAGATGAGAAAGTCGCAGTTCTGGTTTTAGGAGGTATAGACTTGCCCAAGACAGGTAGCAAATGCCAGTCCTGGGAAACTGGTCAAGGAGGCTTCTCTGAAAGTTTTCCTTGGCAAAAACAAGAGTCTGGTGGTGAGGGATTAGGTCATGGTGAAGAGGGTGGGTGGGATAGGGTCTAGGAAAGCCTTTTGTGAGTATGGACTATTCCTATTGAATCTTCAAATTTTCCAAGTTCAGAGAAAGTAATTTTCATTGGCACTATTGCTGTGAACTCCAATTGGGAGCTAGATTAGTGTGGGGATTGTGGGCTGAGGTGGGAGGGGTGTCAGGCTGCTAGTAAAGCACCAAACATAGTCTTCTATGAAAATGGTAGGGTTCTGACTTCACTGACGTGGAAGTCTCAGAGAGGCCAAGCAACAGGCAGGCCAGTTCTGGGGAAGTTGGAATGGAGCCAGGAATATCTCACATGGGATGGGGCTGGGGGGGGGGGGGGTTTCCAACCAATCCCATGATCTACCTATGGCCCCTGGCTTCTTCTAATTTAACTTATACAACACTGCCAGAAACATCAATTTATTGCAGTGTTACAGAAGAGAAAACAGGCTCAGAAAGGTTAACTTGCCTAAATTCTCACAGCTAGTAGCAGATCTGGGATAATTCAGCCTGGGTCAGACTCCAGAACTCATTTCCTTTTACTTCCACTGCTGTCCAAAAAGAGAAATTAGCCTGGTGCAGTGGCACATGCCTGTAATTCTAGCAGTTCAGAAGGCTGAGACGGGAGGATCGAAAGTTGAAGGCCAGGCTTAGTGAGGCAACTTAATGAGGCAAGTTCAGGCAACTTAGGCTCTAAGCAATTTAGCAAGATCCTATCTCAAAAAATAAGGTCTGGGGATGTGGTACAGTGGTAAAGCATCCCTGGGTTATATCTCCAGTACCAAAAAAAAGATTAGAAAAAAGAATTATTTAATTATTTTGAGGCAGGAATAGGGGCTATTCACCCACTGTGTGTGTGTCCCTGAGAAAGTGGGGCTGTGCTTTCCTCCCATCACAGGTTAAATTTTGATCAATAGCAGTGCCTTTGAAGGGCACAGTTAGATCTCGTTGCCTTGTTCAATTCAAGTGCATCTTCCTATTTCATCATCAAATGAAATAGGAAGCAAGATCATTAAGCTCCATATTAAATTCTCAAGGCTTCAACATTTAGCTTTGTGCAAAGGGCTTCTGGATAAATTGTCTTATTTGGTCTACAAAATAACTTGACATGTACTGTTACTGCCCCATTTTACAGAAGAAGAAACAGCTTCAGAGAGATAAGGCACAATGTAGACACATCATGAATGCATTCCACTGAAGGAATGCAAATTTTAAATAGTGTTATAATGGAATATTCATGTGCCTCCGAGTGAGACACAAGACTCACATCTGAGACTGTGACTGGTTTCTGCTTGTGTGTACTTCTCCACATGAGCATGATTTCATTGGCTAAAGATATACACATTTTAGGCAACATGGACTTTGGGTGTAAGCCTGCTGCTTCATCTGGCACTTATGGACAGATTATAGCCAAGACCTAGAAAAACTGGCCATGTTGGGCTTACTAAGATGGATTTCCACAATACCTGTACCTTCCTAGGGGATCCCCCACCCCCGAGCAGAGCCTCACTAAGTTTCCCAGGCAGGCCTTGAACTTCAGTCCTTCTGCCTCAGCCTCCTGAATTGCTGTGATAACAGGCTTGTGCCACCACACCCGCTCCTAGGGGGTTTTTAAGAGTGATTCTGAACTTTCCTCCCTGCACATTCCCCTCGTATAAGGGAGTAACAACATGTGTAAAGCATAAACTCAGTAATTGGCTGCACACAAAACCAGAATTCAAGCAACAGTGACCCCAGATGTACAGCATAGACAGCTATCGTTTATTAAGTGCATCTTAACTTGGTATCACTTATCCCAAGCATTTGATTCAAATTGCATTTACCATATTTACTCTGAGAAACAGCTGTGTGGCTGATAGCTGTTATTACTAATCTCAATGAAGAATCTCTGCTACTTACTTACCCAGGATCATCCAGCTGGTAAGTGGTAGATAATGATGATAATAGCAGTAGAGCTAGGAATTCAGACCTAGGCCTTGCAGCTCCAGTGTCAGCATTCTTCACTAGCACACTGCTGTCCCTGCTTCTTGGTGGTGTTCCCTGAGCCACCAACCATAGACCGAGGGCCTTGGGACAAAGCGGTGGGTGCAGTGAGTACCTGTGGCCACCAGAGGGTGGAGCAGCCAGCTGTGTGCTCTTTCCCTTCAGGATGGTTTCCTCTACCCGTGGGGCTGTGCTCCATTTCTCTGCAACCCCCAGAGCTCAGTGCTGTTGAAGGTTTACTAGGTGCCAGCCCTCAGAATTCGTGCCCCTCTTTTCCTGCATTGGAGGCCTCCTAGCTGGAGAAAGCCAGTGATTCCTTCTAGTCCTCAGAGCCAAACGATGATGGGGCCCATTCCCCAGCTGCCTCTGCTCCTAGACCTCCTGATGCTTACTGCATCTCCACTTCGAGCTTTGGGTTGGGGGAGGTCGCCCTACTATCATCCCCAAACTCTTTTCTCCTGAGGCTGTACTCCTCTTCTGGGACCAGGACTGACAAGTGTTTGGGCAGGTGTGTTTTGGGCCATCCACACACCTTGTCCTCCCCAGCCCTGCCTCTGAGCCTGAGTGGGCCTTGGTGTCTTCACAAACACACACACACACACACACACACACACACACTGGCTCCTTTGGCTGTCACAAATATTATGATTATTGCCACCATTTGCCAGGCCCCTGCCCGGTACTTGCCAGCCATTAACTGAGTTAGCACTCCCAACTGCCTGGTGATGTTGGTGTCATTATCTGCCTTTTTACTGCTGGGCATTGCCACTTGAAGAGGTGAAGTGCTTTGCCCAAAGGTCGCTGCCAGTGAAAATGAGAGGAGAGAACCCAGATCCGCCTTACTCTGGTCTACTCTTTCTATTGAGGCAGATTGCCTCTTCCCCAACACTTCCCAGTTGTCCTTGACCTCTCTGATGTCACCCCACCCATCCCACCCTACCTCAGAGACACTGAGCTGACGTCACTCACCCTATAATGCCTCTCATACTGCAGCTCCCAAAAGGTCATAGGGGCAACTTCCAGTCCCAGACAAGGGCAATAAAGATGTTAGGAGGACACTTCCCACCTTTCCCATCCTGAGCAATGTTCATAGGCAGAGGCAGGAACAGTCCTTTGGCTCTGTGAAAGTACGTATGTGTATAAGTTTGTGAGTGAATGACGTGTGCTCATGTAGTTGTATGATTGTGTCTGACTGGGTACGTGGTTGTGCAGCCTGTGTGATTGTGCCTGGGACTTGGTCTCTGTGTTCAGAAGCTGCAGACAGGAGACAGCTCCTCACTTAAATTTGGTGGCTTGTTAGCCTCTTCCTCCTCTTCCAAGGTCCCATATCTGGGGAGATCTTGCCTGGGATCAACCTGGCTTCTCAGATGCTGGCAGAGTGAGGTAATATGTGTTGATAGTCTTTCTGTTCTCATCACATTTCTATCTTGTCCCTGTCACTACTCCTCCTACCTACATGCCTTTGAGCTGGGTCCTCTGGCAGCCCCTACTTTGCCCATCCCTGGTTTCCTTGACGACCAGAAGCTGGTCAGATGTGTTACTCAGCATCCGGGCCAGCTAGTTCCCTGCAGGTCCTAAGGCAGTGGGGGAAAAATGTGAACTTTGAAGTCAGAAGGACCTAGAATTCTATGTGGGCAAAACACTGCCCGCCCGCCCTCAGTCAGACAGTGGGTGCCATACCTCAAGGTGTCATGGAGAAGGCAAGTGGAGAGCAGCCTGCCAGGTGCAGGCATGCAGGAGGTCCCAAGGAACTGTCTTCTCTTTATCTGCTGCCATGTTGCAAGACCAGCTGATACTCCTGCCCCGGCAGCCTTCCACCTACCCCTTCCCTTCTTGTCAGAGTCCTCTCAATGCCACTGCCACTGTGGTCTTTCTAAATCACAGCTCTGGCATGATCTGATCTTGCCTCCTATGGCTTCCCACTGTCACCAGGTTAGGGGCAAATGCTGGTGGTGTCTTCGTCTTTTCTTTTTTTCTTTTCGGAGTACTGGGATTGAACTCAGGGCTGCTCTATCACTGAGCTACACTCTTAGCCCTTTTATTTATATATTTTTATTTTGTGACAGGGTATCACTAAGTTATAGAGGCTGGTCTTAAACTTGTCATCCTCTTGCCTCAAGTGCCTCAGTTGCTGGGATTACAGGCCTGCACCACGTGCTGTTTCTGAGCTGGTATTTATGCCTCCCTCTGGCTGCTACTCGAGACACACTGCTTCATCCCAAGCCAGCCTCCTTCCCTCTGCATCTCCTACATCTTTCCACTGATCAAGCCTGCTTCAGACCCCATCCTGGCTGGCAAGCATTCTCTGATGGAGCTAAGGGGACCTGCAGCCCTCAGTTTGTCCTTCTCTCATGGCCCCTGGTATGTACCCCACAGAGTCTCATGGAGCCTGTCCATGACCTGTCTGCCAATCAACTGGGCTCTGGGAGATCCCCTCTGGGACACACGGAGGACTCTCCAGCTGTGTGTCTCCTTCCTAGCAGCCTTCAGTGTGGGAGGTTGTCTCCATAGCTGATGGCTGATGGGAAGGAAGAGGCAGCTGCCAAGTGGGAACAGATGGTGAGTGGAGCACCCCACCACCTCACCCAGGCCAGGCACAGGGGATGACACTGCTGTGCAAACAGGCAGACACACCCTCTGTCCACTCCACAGATGCCCCCCTGGATCATCAAGGGAAAGAGCCGACCCACCTGGGGCCTGAGAGGTGGAGAGAAGTCCCTCCATATGAGCCTAGACTTGGGCTCTGGCTGACAGGCCTAAAATCCCAACTGCCACCCACTTGGTGTGTCACTAAGCTCTCTTTTTCTGAGAGCTTTAGCTTCCTTCTCTGTAAAGTGGACATCATTGACCTCCCTCACAGGGTTTGACTCAATGGCCACTCCTTTCTTCTTTTTCCTCCCTGGAAGGGGAAAAAAATGCCAGTTTGGTATCAGAAAGACAGTATAGGAGGTATGGTATTGGATTGAGTAGAAGAAGTTCAGATTTTTCTTTGAAATTTGAGAGAACTGGATTCTGTTTGGGAATTTATAGCTGTGTGACCACAGCTGCTACCAAGCCCACTTGACAATGAATCTGATAAATTGTACCTTCCTCTGAGTTGAGGTATAAGTGTCTAGACTTATACTCTCCAGAGCCCAGGTGACCCTCTGCAATACAACAGTACCCTGCAGCCACATAGGCACTTTTGGGATAATCATGGTGTTTAACCTCTGAGCCGCTGAGCTTCAGCTTACCCATCTATAAAATGGGGTTATACAGTTACTTCTTGTGTATTCCCTGAACTGTTAGTAGGTTTATATCCATTGTAATGTCTACCTCAGGTTCCTTGGGTTCCCATAGGAACCAAAGATTGTTACACTCTTTAAAACACATTTATAAGTTTTAAAGGTGAGGCTGTGAAATGTGAACCACACCCAGGTCAGGATTGGAGTCTCTAGGCCCCCACCTGGGCTGTTCCAGGCCTTTCTGCTAAGACCAGCTTAGGCTGCTGGGCCGAGGGAAGAGGAGCTGGGCCCCAAAAGATTGAGCCAAACTGGACCCAATTCTAATGGGCACACAGGAACCATGACAGGGTCACTAAAACACAAATGTTGACCTCTTGGCCAAAAGGAATGGCATTGGCCTCCTCCCAGGGCAGGGCTTCCTGACAGTAGACAAAGCCTGCAGCTTCCTGCAGTGTGGTGGGGGGTGGGTCTGGTTTCCACAGATGACAAGCACTTAGCCCAGAGCTTGGTACAGAGTGAGTCCCAATCAGCATTAACTGTCATCGCTAATGTGACAGACAGTGGCTGCCACCTTCCTGACTCCATAAAGACCTGCGGCACCCACCGAGCTCCAGGCCCTGTATGAGGGGGGCCCTCCACTCCAGCGTTGCTTTCAGCAGCTCACGGGCTTATGAGGCGCATGCTGGGAAGAATGTAGAGGCTGTGGAGGACAGAGGAGGGGAAGTGCTCTTAACCCTCACTGCTGGGGCCAGGATTGGGGTTGATTAGGAAAGCTCTAAAAGAGCTGAAATTTGCAGTGGAGCTATTAATTCTCAAGAGACAGAAACTGAGGCCCAGAAAGCCACACAGAGTTTAAATGATGGCGCTGCCTGGCTCCAAAGCCTGAGCTCTGACCTCCAAGTTTGGTCCCTGCTTCCTGGTCCCGTCCTGGGGAGTCCTTTGGGATCTTGGCTGAATGGTGAGCTCAGCAGGAGCCTGATCATGATGACCCTGAGTGCCAAGCAAGGTTGCCTGGCTTTCAACCCCAGAGGTTTGGGGCAGCTTCTGTTGGGGTTACATGGAGAAGCAGAACACCACAGAGGAGCAAGAGTTTGCCAGAAGAGGTGGTCTTGGGATGCAAGGAACCCAAACAGCCTCAGATCTACCTCCTGCCCACACAAGAATGATGAAGAGTATGGGTTGCTGGGAACCAAGGGGACTCGGGTTGTGGGCATGGGGTCTAGAAAGCTTGAGGTCCTGGGAGGACCCCAAAATCTATCTTCTAACAACCTCACTGCAAGCTGAGATCCTATGTCCCCTGGAGAGTAGGAAGGGGGCCTAAATTCACAGCTGGGAACAGGGCTGGGGAGGGGAACTGGGGGCAAGGAAAGAACAGTTGGTTCCTATTTCCCAGTGCTGATGTCAGAGGGGGCTGGGTAGGGCAGGACCCAAAGGGCCAAGGCCTAGGAGCCACTTCCTCTTTCCCACCAAGGAGCAATGTCACTCCCACAGTCCCCAACCCCTCAAGTCCTGCTGTATTCCAGGCAAGTCCTGGCCAGGGGGCTGTGGGAAGAAGAGGCATCAGGAACAAAAGTCTCCTTCCCTTAGCCCAATCCTGTTGTGCCTTAGGAGGGGACAGAGACTAGAGAACCAAGGTGAGTCAGAGAAAGGGCTCCTTCAGCCTGCAGCAGCCCCACCCCAAACCCCATCCTAAGGCCAAATCAAATCCTAAGGCAGCTTTAACCTCACATGGAATCCCAGACCCAACCCCAATCATAAACCCAGCCCAGCCACACCTCCAACCTCAACTGCAAATCAACTCAGTCCCAACTCTACAAGGAGGCTTAACCTAAACTCAGCAACCTCCACATCAGGAACATTCTCCACATCAGACCAATCCTAACTGGGCCCCCAATTCCAAACCTAAGCCTAGCACTGCCCTGTTCCCAGTCTAACCCTGACCCTAATCCAAATCCCAGTTCAAACCCCAACATGGACTCCCATCCGCAACTGCTACAACAGTCCACCCCATTATAACAGCCCCAGGGCCGACCCCTCACCTAAAGCTGATGTTCCTTAATCCCACTCAGGTCCACCCAGCCCCCAGCAATCCCAGCATGGCCTGAGTGTTCCTGATGCTCATCCCTTTCCAGCACCCCTTTTAGTCCCAGAGGGATCACTGGCCTCACCTCCAACCCAACTCCTTCCAGACCTCTACCCGGTGGGGTGGGAGACCTCTGCAGGCACACACGTGCACATCCACACACCTTAGCACACGAAGAAGTACATGTTAACACACACAGACACATAAACTTACACACCCCCCCCAAAGCATGCTCAAATACGTACACCTTGGCACACACACACATCCCAATATAAACACACACACTCCCTCATATACAAAGACACACCTCAGCATACATATGCACACACCCCAGCATTTGCACAAATGTAACATAAACTCTGTGATACACACATCTACATACGCACACACACCTTTCAGAGTACACACACACATCTTGGCATGCACAACACATTCCTCAATGTAAATGCATGCACCTGGGTGTACACAGACACACACACCAGCAAGGGGAGTGAAGTCCAGTCTGAGGTGGATCAAATGCTTCCTGCCCCTCCCTGAGGCCTGGGCCCCTTTGTAGTTCCCTCCTCCAGGGGCTCTGCACCTTCCAGCTCCTTCTTCAGTGCTGATTACGCAGCAGGCCCAGGGATTACCCACCCGCTTTTTGGAGCTGTTGGGGCAACTAGCTAGGATATGAAGTAGCAAGATTGCGAGCTCAAGGAGATGCTTTCTTCTGTGTGCTAGGGCCGCTTGCCAAAGATCACATAGTGAGATCACAGTGAGCACGCAGTGCAGATGGAGGTCAGTCCCAGTGGGATCAGATTGGGGGTGCAGAGGACACATCAGGCAGTCTCACCTGCAATCTCATCGGGAAAATCTCAGGTGAGGACACTCTGAGGCTGCTGGGCAGGCAGGATCAAGGGACCAGCACATGAAGAGGCCAGACTGTGGCTTAGACAGGCAGGTGACACAAAGGGGCAGTGAGAACCAGGATCTGCTGCTGATTACAATGTAACTCAATGGCCCCGTACAGAGTGCTCCCTGTGTACCAGGCATTTAAAGCCTCATCTAATCCTCAAAACCGTAACACCTGTCTACAAGGTAGGTATTAATATTGGTCCCCACAGAGGACTCTGGGGTCTAGACTCAGAAAGGGTCTAATCAATATCCTGGGCCTCTCTTACCTCTTACTTTCCCAGACATAACACCCTCTGCACAAAATGATCCTCTACCCTATCCCATCTCAGAGAACCCCCACCCCAGCCCCATTCTCCAGGCATCAGTATTGACACCACCTCCTTGGGAAACCCTCCCAAGCTGCCCTGCCGCCCCCCTTGTGAGGTGGCCTCTCCCTGGCACCCACCCCAGTAGCAGCCCTGTTGCCCCCACCCTAATGGCCCTGAGTGTCCTCACTGTCTGGGTTTGGGCCTCCATCCTGAAGGGTAGGGCTTGGTCTGCAGGCCCCACCCCACAGCACAGGGCCCGACCCAGCCCGCCCGTGGGTCAAAATGGTGCCCTGGGAGCGGCCCAGGGCTCTGCCAGGCTCGGGGTTGATCTCTTATCTCTCAGGGCTGCCTTGAGCCTTATCTGATGGGGCCTGACAGGCAGCAGATGAGACACTGACACAAGCTCAGGGTTATTCAGTAACCCTGACCTCTTTAAAGCCCCACTGTTTCCTGCGACATCCAGACCAGCTGCTCCTCCAACTAGGGCTGAGAGAGAACTGCAGTCATGAACACCTTCCTGCTCTCAGTGCTGTGCCTCCTGGGAGCCTGGGCCACCCTGGCAGGGGCGGTCACCGTGCAGGTAAGCCCCATCCCTACCTGGCCCTTGAGAGAGTGCAGCGGCTTTGGGGGCTGGAGTGGAGGTGTGCATTTGAGGCTTGCACTTCCTTGGGGACCCTCTTCTCCGTCCTGTCAGCCACACACACCTTTTGCTTCAAACCTGGAGCAAAAAGAACCCAGGTAGGAGAGAAAACTGGGAAAGGTGAGTGATGGAATGCCTGCCAGTTACGGTACCTCCCTGAGCTTCTCATTGAGGCCCCAGCACCCTGTGAGGAGGCGGTTTTTAACTCCATTTTACAGGGAAAGGAAGCTGAGCCCCAGAGAGGTTCTGTAAAAGAGATGTCCAGCGGAGAAATGAAAAAGCTGTATTCAAACCCAGGCCTTACTCCTCAGCCCTGTGCTTTGCAACCATCTGGGTCCCAGGAACTGTGAGGACACCCCAGAGGTCCAGATGGTTGGTTGCAGGACAGTGCCAAGCATGCTGGCACCCAGTAGGGGATCCTCACTATGAGAGACTCCTGGAGCCTCTTAAACAAAAACCAGGCTGCAGGCTGGAGATGGGGGCCCAGTGAACAGCTGGCTCTTGGGCAGCGGAATGCAGCCTGTGCATGGCTGTGTGGAACTAGGATACCTGAGACTCTGCTGCACCTCTCCCTAAAAACCAGCTCACGGAGTCCTCATCAGGCACCTACTGTGTCCCTGGCCCTCCACCTCCATTTTCTTCATTATTCATGACAGCTTGCAAAACCTGAGGCCTCCGAGTACCCAGGGTCACAGAGCAAAGCCAGCAGGGCAGGGACTGGCTCTGACCCCCACACCAGCTCACTGGAGCATCTGTTTCCTAGGCACATTGCTCATGTGCCCTAGAGCTGAAACTGCAGGGTTGGGGTCCCACCAGGGAGCTGAAGCCTGCCCTCCTGCCTTGGCTGTCTTGCTCAGGATGGAGACTTCTCCTTTTCCCTGGAGTCAGTGAAGAAACTTAAAGACCTCTGGGATCTCCCGGAGCCTAAGATTGGGAACTTCAGGAAGCTTGTGCCCACCCTTGGTAAGCCTGTGGCTCCTGTGATCTGCAGCTATGAAGCGTTTCCAGAAGAAATCAGGCCTGTTTGCAAGGAGCCCAATGCTGAGGAGATCCTGCAGAGGCTGGGTGAGCGACCTCCTGTGGGAAGGCTGGGCTGGGGGATTCTCTGTTGATGGCTCTTGAGGAAGAGATGTTCTATGGTTGGAGGGGCTCTGTTCTAATTGGTGGGTCTGTTGAACTCACGTTATGGTTAGTTCCAAGTTGTAACTGATGAGACTTATGAAGATCCTGGTTCAGACGGATGGGTTGGTAGGTAGTACTGTGCTCCAACATCTGGTGCTAGTGTTATCTCTTCTCTGGGTAGAACCTTCATTCTGATTGGATGGCTTGAGTGTTCCATATGTCCTTTTTGGGATGGGAAGCCCCTTCATGGGTCAGAGAGGCCAGGCTTGTTGGGCCTCTCCTGGGGATTGGGTGGCTGCTATTCAAGCTCTGGCTGAAGGGAGGCAGGGGCCCATGGGGGAGGGATTGCTGGCTCTCATCAGGCCCCATCTCTCCTGTCCAGAGGCCATCGCTGAAGACCCGAGCACGTGTGAGATCTGTGCCTTTGCTGCCTGTGCTGGATGCTAGGGCGGTGGTGTTCACTGCCCTCTCCCAACTTTGCAGGGAAGCCCTGTCTTCTGCTGGAGGGGCAGCCTGTGATATTCCCACACCCAGCTGCACAACCTGCCCTGCCCCAGAATTGGGGGTGGGGGTTGGGGGTGAGGAGAGAACAGCCCAGAGAGGGGCAGGGGTACTAGAGATCCAGCCAATGCTCGACTAATAAACCAGATTCCAGAGTCCTTCCAGTGTTGCCTTTGTCTCTTGCTTTGTGGATGCCCGTCCTATCCTGGGAAACTCAGGGTTCAGCATGCCAGAGTGGAAGGATCCCAAGCTCCCTGCTAAGATATCCACCTGCTTGGGGCTGCCACCACACACGGGAATAAAGGGGAACGGAATCTCTAGGCCATCACTTAGGAGGGTGCAACCACTGCTTTTCTTTCACAACTTCTAGGGTCACCAAAATCACAAAACCACATATGACCACAAAGCCTGTCTGAACTAGTTAGGCTGTCCAACACAATGGATTGCTCTATTATGAGATCAGTGTCAAGCTCTTAATATTCAAGGCACCCAGGATCTGGCTTCCTCTGACAAGGCCAGCCTTGCCTCCTACCCTCCCCCATGATCCCATCCCAAGCTGCACACCTATGGCCATTTCCTTTGCTCCCACTCACCTACCTCTGCACTGACCCTCTGCCTGCACCGCTGGCCAGGTAAACGACCCAGGCTCCAAACATCACTCCATGCCGTCTCCTCAAGATGTCTTGTCTGATTCCCCCAAGAAGAGCTGTAGTGCTCCCACTCTGTCCTTGGTGCTTTCTGTGCACGTTGATTACCCACATCCTTGCACAACTCTGTTTACCCTGTTGTGCTGTGTCTGGGGAGCCTCTCTATCCCCAGACAGGGTGACATCTACCCACATATTGGTAGCATGAGGATAGACCAGGGTAGAGGGGAAGCTAAGACAAGGTGGTTTCAGCCTTGGGCTCCAGCCTCAAGCCTTCAACATGCTGTGTGAGACCTAAGAAAAGGAAGTAAGGCCAGTCAGTGAAAGGAGAGGGAACAAGGAAAGAGGAGATCACCAGGGTCCTTCTTGGGGAGTCGGGTGGAGAGGAAGTGCCACAGAGCCATTCAGGGAGGATTCCCATGATCTGTGATATTCAGAGGGTGACATCTCGTCTAGCTGAGGTGAGATACATTTTCATTAGCCCTTGGGGACTTGCATCAGAATGGGTGGACTTTAAAACCAATGTAGAAGAGGAAGGAAGAGAAATTTCCAGAAGGTCAGGATGGTGGACACACATACACAAAGAGGGACTGGAATAGTAATAGTTCAGATGGGACAGTGTGGAGCCTGAGAGGCTGTCAGATTGGATTTGGGCCTGAGCATGTCATTTGCAAGGCATGTGCCCCTCCCCAGCCTTGATTTCCTCATCTGGAAATGGGATGAGAACAGATCCTTCTCCGCAGGTGGCTGGGGGAGTGACGAGATGTGTGGTGGGTAGAATCATTTAATGCTTGAACTCTGGAGTCAGACTCTCTGGCAATTAATTCTGGCTTTGCTTGTTAGAGCTGTGTGACTGGGGGTGGTTTACTCCTCAGTTCCCTTATCTGTAAAAATGGGATGGCAAGAATTCCTATTTTTGTAGAGTTGAGTGAAGATGAGATGAAGTTATACTGGTAAAGTTTTAAGCTCCCTGGGTCTTTGACAACCAACAGGTCAAAGAAGAAATTAAAAGGAAAGTTGAAAGATATTTTCAGACAGGCAAAAATAAAAACACAAAATACCGAAAATTATGGGATGCAGCAAAAAACGGTTCAAAGAGGGAAGCAGTAAATGCCTACACAGAAAAAGATCTCAGTAAGCCATCTAATATTACACCTCAAGGAACCAGGAAAATAGCTACTCATGAAAAAGAACATCCACTAACTTAGAGCAAAGTTAGCAGAAGGAAGGAAATAATAAAGATCGGAATAGAAATAAATAGAGATTAGAAAAACAATAGAAGAATTAACAAAACTAAGAGTTAGCCTTTTGAAAGATGAAAATTTTAACAAACCTTTAGCTAGACTAAGGGGGGGGGAGAAGAGAAGAGTCATAAAAAATATCAAAGGTTTTCTTCTAAGATCAGGAATAAAACAAGGATGCCCACTCTTCCTACTTCCGTTCAACATAGTGATGGAAATCCTAGCAATAGAAATTAAATGAGAAAATAAATAAAAGGCATGCAACTCGGAAAGGAAGATGTTGAATTGTCTCTATTGTAGAACACATGATCTTAGATATAGAAAACCAAAAATACTTCACCAAAAAAAACTTGTTAGAACTCATAAACAAGTTGCAGGATGTTAAATAAACATACAAAAATCAGTAGCATTGCTTGGCGGAGTGGCACACAACTATAATCCCAGTGGCTTGGGAGGCTGAGGCAGGAGGATTTGCAAGTTCAAAGTCAGCCTCATCAACTCAGTGAGGCCCTAATTTACTCGGCGAGACCTTGTCTCTAAATAAGATATGAAAAAAAGGGCTGGGGACATGGCTTAGTGATTAAGTGCCCCTGGGTTCATCAGTAGCATTTCTACATGCTAACAATGAACTATCCAAAACACAAATGAAGGAAATATTATTTACAACAACAAAACAAAGCTTAGGAATAATTTAAGAAAGTAGGCAAAAGAACCATAAACTGAAAAATATAAAATATTAATGAAGGAAATTGAAAACATAAATAAGTGGAAAAATATTCCATGTTCATGGATTGAAAGAATTAATATAATTAAAATGTCCACACTACCAAAAGCAATCTACAGATTCAATGCAATCCTTATCAAAAGTCCAATGATATTTTTTCACAGAAATAGGAAAAAAATTCTAAACTTCAAATGGATGCATGAAAGACTCAAAATTGTTAAAGCAATCTCAAGCAAAAAGAACAAAGCTGAATGCACCACATGATCTAATCTCAAAATCTACTCCAAGGCTATAGTAATAAAAATAGCATGATACTGATTAACACACACACACACACACACACACACACACACACACACACCAAACATACAAATGAGTGAAACAGAATAGAGTCCAGAAATAAGTCTACAACTGATCTTTGACAAAAGTGCCAAAATCACATAATAATT
The DNA here is from genome assembly GCF_047511675.1 of Marmota flaviventris. Lineage (NCBI taxonomy): Eukaryota > Metazoa > Chordata > Mammalia > Rodentia > Sciuridae > Marmota > Marmota flaviventris. Next base: position 32,094,855 of record NC_092507.1, on the reverse strand, counting down.
GTCCAATAAATTGTTCTAGGAAAACTAGATATCCACATGCAGAAGAATAATTCCATCCCATATTAAAAAAATCAACTCAAATGAATTAAAAACTAAAGTATAAGTCCTGAATTGTAGAATTACCGGAAGATAGGGAGGGGGGTATTTCTTGGCATTGGTTTTGGATATGAAAAATGGGATGGCATCAAACCCAAAAAGTTCTACAGAGCTAAGAATAAGAGATAACCTATAGAATGGAGAACTGATGAGGGATTAATAGCCAAGATATATAAGAACACAAGCAACTTATTAGCAAGAAAACAAGTAATCCAAATTTAAAGTGGGCAAAGGACCCGAGAAGATATTTCTCAAAAAAAAGATAAATGAATAGCCATAAGGTATATGAAAAGTAATCAATATCACCAATCACTAGAGAAGCGTTAGTAAACCATGATAAGATACCACCTCAATCTTTAAAAAAGGGCATATATATTCATTCCAAAAGGTAAAAGGGTGTGTTGGGAAGGATGTAGCAAAAACAGACCCCTGTACCCAGTTGGTAGGAATGTAAATTGGTGCAGTCATTAGCCCTCCAGTGGTATGGAGGTCTTTCCTCTAATTAAAATTAGAACTACCATATGGACCCAGCAATTTCATTTTGGACATACATAAGATAAGAAATCAACATGTCCAAAATGTGTCTTCACTACCACGTTCATTACGGCATCCATCCCAATAGCCAAGGCATGGAATAAAGAAAATACGGGACACATACACAATGGAATGTGATTCAGCCCTGGTGTGGTTTGGATCTAGAAAGTCCCCCAAAGGCTCATGTGTTGATGGCTTTATCCCCAGTGCAGCAATGCTCAGAGGTAGGGCCCTTGGGAAATAATTGAATCATGAGAGTTTTGACCTCATCTATTGATGGATTAACAATTTGATGGCAATAATGGGAGGTGTTGGAAACTGTAGGAGGTGGGGCCTAGGTGGGTCAATGTGGGTGTATCCTGGAAGGGTTTATCTTATCCCTGACCCATTTTCCCCATTCTCCTTTTCATGGCTACTATGAGGTGAGCAGCTTTCCTCTGCCACACCCTTCCGCCATGATGTTTCCATCTCAGAACCAGCCAACCATGGGCTGAAACCTCTGAAACCATGAGCCCAAGTCAACCTTTCCTCCTCAATTGTTTTTCTTGGGTATTTTGTTGACTAACACTTAACATTAAAAAAAGAAAGAAAGAAAAATGGATTGATTCTGTTGTCTGTGAAGAGCATAAATAAACGTGGAGGAAATTGTGCTAAGTGAAATAAGCCAGGCATAGAAAGACAAGGTGTGCATGGCCTCACTTACAGGTGGAATCTAAAAGAAATCTAACGCATCCATGCAGAGAGTAGAAGGGTGGTTACCAGGGACTGGGAGCAGGGGAGAAAATGGGGGCATGGTAAAAAAAAAAAAAAAAGAGGAAGAGGAGGGGGAGAGGAGGGGAAAGGGGAAGGAAATCAAAGCTCTCCTGGGCCACAGAGAGCACTTTGTAGGTGCTGCTGTTCTGCACATGAGAGGTGCTTCACAGTGACTGTTCCCTTCGCTATCTCCACCAGGTGAGCTATAGGGAGCAGTGGCACTTGCATCCAGAGCATGTCTGGGCTCAAGTTAGACGTGAGAAGTGGCACTGGGGAACCACAGCAGTATAAGGAGCATAGGGGGCCTACAGGCTACAAGGCCATGAAGGAAGCTTTGGCCTGGCCTGAGTGATGGTTGAGGGTGAGGAGTAGGGGCCTAAATTGCTGCAGCAGGCCTTGCAAAGGGCCCCAGTCAACCTCACCCTGGGGGAGGGAGAGAAAGAGGCTGGAGGCTGGAGGCTGCAGAATTCCTGAGAAGAACTGGGCAGTCAGGTCGGGCAGCTGACTGAGGAGTCACCATGGCCTTGGGGAGCTTCTAGAAGGCACAGGTCCTTTGTATCTGGCTTCCCTCCTCCTTGGTTGCCCAGGATGAAGGACAAGATGGAGTTTGCTCTGGAAAGGCCCCACTACTGGGAATTCCCAGCACAGCTCTTGGATCAACTCTGTTCCCAGGGATTCCTAGCATGTCCCCTGGCTTTAGCCAAGGGCCCCGAAGGCTGTTGGGAGGTGGTGGTGGCTGCACTGGGCCTTGCCTTCAGCAGCAGCTTTAGTAGGCTGGCAACATGGAAAGGCAGGGACGGCATGGTCAGAACACAGACTGTGGTCCAGGCGTCCTGGGAAGAACCTGCTTAGCCACTTCCCAACTCTGTGGACCCAGGCTGAGTATTTCTCTGTGCCTACCCTCCTGACTGGTAAGGGAGATCGGAGTTAACCACAATGTCTACTTCACCTGACTGTTGTGAGTTGCATGTGCCAAATGTTCAGAATGGTGTCCAGGATATAGCAAATGCTCAATTAATGTTGGCTACTATTAGTACTCCTTGGGGCCACTGGGCTGGGGAGGGGAAAGGAAGGTCTTCTAGTTGGAGCTGGCCAGATGGCTCCCAGGAGGCCAAGAGCAGAGTGGGAGCTTAGAGAAGAGAAGATCTTTGTCTTCTGAGAAGGCCACTGGCAGAGCCAGCCCTGGTGTGGGCCTGGGAAGGGCACAGGTGACCTCCCTTCATTGCTCCTCCCATTGTCCTCACCCCTGTCAGGAGTACAGAAGCTGGCTCTGACGTGGGGGTCCCGGAGCTCAGCCTGAGGGTCTTACAAGCCTGGGTTGCTCTGTGAGGTCATGTGACTCTCCACCTGAGCTTTGCTCCCTCATCTATGATATGGGGCTTAATGAATCAGCTCTTTGGGCTTGGGAAGTTCTGCCAGTTATCTTCTGTCCAACCTTGCCCTCAACCCATGCAGCTTCCCAAGATGTTCCAATGGACAAACAGACACTTGGCTCCATGTGAATGGAGAGTTTATTCAGGAGCAGGGAACCCTGGGGGCCAAACGCTTCTCAATCTTGTGTCCCATTGCTTTGCACCTGATTGAGCTGCTCTAGCCTGGGAGGGTGGTGACGACTGTAGTGGCCAGGAGCCTCTGCTTGAGTGTGAGGGGCCAGGCATCCAGGGTGAGCTCAAGGCTCCCAGGGACATCTCAGCAACCGGTGCAGGCGACATTTACACACAGCTCACAGTCATCATTGGCGATGGTCCCTGGGCATGAAAGAAAGACAGTCAGCTGACCCTAACCCTGGATCTGGAAGGTGGGTGGCCACAGGGGAGCTGCTGGACAGACTGCAGAGAGGGACTGTGTAGGAGGGGACCCGGCACCTTCTTCACAGAATGGGCACAGGGAGCTTTGGAAGTAGTGAGCTGGTCCCCATCCCAGGTGCTCTCCTTCCAAGCAGGGACTGGGCAGGGGACTTTGGTCTGTGCCCTTTTCTTGTCTGCTCCGTGGACAGCTAAACCTTTCAAAGGTACATAGGAGGGAAGGTGGACAAAGGAGGGACACGGGGACCGGCCCAGAACAGGCTCAGCAAAATGCCTGCCAGTCACTGTGTTCCGCTGCCTGGCTCTGCCTCGTCCCACTGCTGTCAGCTCAGCCACCACCTCCCCTTGGAAGCTTTTTGGACCCTTGTCCCATCAGGTGTGAGGACTGGGCTCTTCTGCTGCTTTCCCATGCACTCACTGTGTGTTCAGGGGGCTGTGAAGGCTTTGGGGGACTCCCTGGGACTAAGGGGGCTCCTGGCCTGTCTCACTGTGCCCAGACGGGGGCCGTCCTGGGGCGGGGGGGTTGGGTACTTGAACCTCCCTCTCTGTAGCCACAGGAGCTTAACAGAAAGAACCTGTGGAGGAGGAGCTGGGATGGTGGAGGCGGCAGGAGGGGCAGGAGGTGTGCAGGGATGGGGGCACCTACTCAAGGTCTGGAAGATACTGGCGGCTTCCTGGGAGGTGCAGACGGGCCGGAGGTCCTGGGGCAGAGCTGGGTGGTGGCACACAGAGGGCAGGAGGCTCTTGGTTTGCAGGTGAGGGCTGGGCTCCTGCTGCCCCTCCAGGGCGCTCAACTTCTTCACCGACTCCAGCTGGACCTCGAAGCCTTGGTACTGGGGGTGGGTGTCGGGGAGATGGGAGGAGGTCAGGCCTTGGACCAGGGCAGGCACTTGACCCCATAGGTCTTCTGGCCCCTTCCCTGTCTTGATGGAAAGTCCAGAACACACGGGAAAGGGCAACCTGGGTGGAGGAAGCAGCCCTTGGCTCCCCACTATGCTGCTGGCCGGGAGGGCCTGGTGAGGTCTACACAGAGCTTTGGAGCGTGCTGGCTCAAGGTAGGGATGTCAGAGATGAGGGACCCTGGTTCCAATCCCAGCTGTGTTCTGGACTGGCTAACTTTCTCTTCCCACATCTAAGCCTCCGCTCCCTTATCTGACATTCCTTTAGGGATCCTGGTTCTGGGACATAATCACTAACAGGTCACTCTCCTTGAACTCACAGGGCAATAATGCCAACTCCAAGTTAACCAGAGGGACTCACCTTGATGTAGACTGACTGTGTGCTCTGCAGCAGAAGCAGGAGACCCACAGCTGCCCCCAGCAGGTGCCCCAACACAGTCCTGCTGTCCATCTCTGTCCTTTTGTGTTCTCGCTGCTGCTGTCCCTCTGGCTCCCACCGGCTTCCCTGGCTAGCAGCTCTTTATAGGCCAAGCTCTAGAGCCCTGGTCACTCATTAACTGGCCAGCTGGGGTGGGGTTGACAGAAATTTGGCTCTCTGACAAGCCCAGAGCTGATTCCCAGGCAGGGGATTGGGGATGATGACCAGGGGACGCCCAGAGCACACAGGAACATGGTGGGGCTGGGTCAGCTGCCTGCCTGGGCAGGGTTCTCTGTGAAGGTCGCAGACCACTGCACTTTCCCCCACTCCTTGGCACCTGCAGTAGTGGAAAGACAGGGGAACCATCTCACAGACATGGAGAGTAAGGTTCCTGAGATGAAGCAATTTGTCCCAGGTCACAGACCTAACCAATGGCAGAGAGACTACAGCCAGCTCTTTATGGCCCACGTCAGCCACAGTTCTTTCTCTGTGAAAGGTGCACAGGGGCAGAAGTGCCAGGTCAAGGTGGGCAGATACAGCGCTAATGTCAGGGTGCTCCAGCCCTGATGCCCTCAAAACCACCACATCTCCCACTCCTCTCCCCAGTCCTAATGAAGGACCATCCTTCTGTCCAGGTCTTGCCCAGGCCTCTACCTGCTGTCTCCTACCTGTGCCTGGTGCCCTTGGCTTCATGTGACCCATCTGTCCTGTCCGTCCCTTTCAGAACCCAACATCCTAACCCAGCATGGAAGAAAGAGCGCTTGGCTTGCGGCTCTGTGATCCTGGGAGTCTCATCAATTCTGACTAAACCTTCATTTCCTCCTCCATCACGTGGACATAAAAAAAAAAAACCCACGGCTGAAGGGTGTTATGAGTGCGAGGGGGCTCCAGTCACCTGAGTCACCCTCGTGTCCCGGGTAGCACACTGTAGCAGGTTCCTCACTCTCACAACTACCTTCTAGGCAATGGGTAACTCACTGCCTCAGTGGCCGAAGGTTGGGTCAGAGAGAAGAGGGCAAAGTCTATAAGGGTGATATCACCATGGCCAGCTCAGGTGGCTGTCAACAGTGGCAGGGCCAGGACTCAGATCTGCCAGGCACCCCATGCATGATCTTGGCTCCCATGGCCCATCTTGGATTCCAAGATCCCACTCCAACTTGGTGGCTAAAACCTGCTCTATCACGCCAGCCCGACTGACATATGCCTAATACCATGGCACGTTTTCACCGATGCAGTCCATCTGCTGGAAATGCCCATCATCTCATTTTTATCTTGGATTGAGATGGAAAACAATCTCAAGTGAACTTTGGAATTTCCTATGTCTTCCTTTGAATGCAAACTTCAGCCTTTATGAATAGACTTGACATGCTTTCATGTCTGTAAAATTAAAAGGATCATGAGACAACAATAACTTTCATTTCTTGAGGGCTGTGTGCCAGGTGCAATGCTGTAGAACAGCATAATCCCATTTAATCCTAGGGGATGGGTGTAACGATTGTCTCCATTTTATAAACAAGTAGCCTGAGGCCTGTGAGGCACCCCGTTTGTTTCTCTGTGGGAATAGGAGGAGTGAGTAGTTTTTTTTTTTTTTCTTTTCTTTTGTTTGGGAACTTGAACCCAGGGGCACTCGACCACTGAGCCACATCCCCAGCCCTATTTTGTATTTTATTTGGAGACAGGGTCTCACTGAGTAGCTGAGCACCTCGATTTTGCTGAGACTGGCTTTGAACTCCCAATCCTCCTGCCTCAGCCTCCCAAGCCACAGGGATTACAGGTGGCACCACAACGCCTGGCTGCAGGTTTTCTATCCAGAGCATTCTTAACCCAGAATCCAGCAGTCATTAGTTATATGACCCTGAACAAGTTACTTAGCATCTCTGAGCCATTGTTTCTTCTACAGGAAAGTGGAAAACATAATGAACCACTCCACCATGGTTGTTAAAAGGAAAAACTGGGCATTCCCTGTTCCAGGGAGCATGTGACTCTCTCTGTCCCCTGACTGACCATTTTCCCAGGAAGTACCTAGCCCACAGGGAACCTACAGTATAGGGTGGTTTCCCCTGCCTGTTCTTCTCCATGGAACCCTCTTAGACAAGATGCAGCTGGAACAGTTCTGATCTCTGGCTTCTGCAAGCTGAACTTGATGCAGTTCTGTCCAGTGCTGAACTTGAGCATGGGACAAACCTCTGTGGTCTCAGTTTCTCATTAAAAAAAAAATGAGCATCAGAAGTTGTCACGAGATCTTGATCATGCTTTTTCTATCAGCATCAAGGGCTCTGCCACCACATCAGGAGCAAGCCTGTGGGTTTGGGAGTCCTGTGGCTGTGGCCTCTTTCCTTTCTTTACCCTCTGGGTCCTCCAGTCAGTGTCCGCTGCATGTCAGTCTTTCCCTGGGAACAAGGTATGACTTCCTCATCTGCCTGATAGGACTCAAATTCATTTTTCAAATCCATCTCCTCCTAATCGCTTCATAAATGACCTACCATTCATCAAAATCAACTTGGCCACAGATGCAAATCCTGGCCGCCCCCCACCCCCCGGCCCCAACCAACCTGCGTCTGCTGACAAGTATTATCAAGGCACTTCCTTCTTTGTGGACGTGGCAATGACGCTCACATCAGCCCACGGAAGCCTCACGTGGATGCTGGTGGGAGAGAGTTTGCCCCATGTGCTTTGGCTGCTTCCCTTCCCACACTGGGCCCCTGCCCAGCATCTACCACCATGGTACTCCAGAGCCCATGAGTCTCCCTGCCCCTCACTGACCATTCCCCAGTAGCATTTCTCCAGCTTTCTTGGAATAATGATCTTTCTTCATTTGGCTTCTGGGACCCATGCTTTCCAGCACTGTTGCTTATCTCACGGGCTCCATCTTGTTTCTTATGTTGGCATTTCTTTCTCTTCTGGGTTTAGTCCTTGGACCTCTTTCCTCTGTCTGCAGTTACCACCTTGTGATCTTATCTGGTCTCAAGGAGTTCAATACCATCACTGCCTTTTGGCTCACTAGCCTGACCTCTCCCCGTGGCTCAGGCTCATTTGTCTAGCTGCTTCTTTAGCGTCTCCCATTGAGGTTGATGTTGTGCCCATTTACCCAGTTGCTCAGGTGGAAAATCTGGGAAGCATTCTTGATGCTTCTCATTCTTTAATTTACCAAATTCAATTCATCAGCAGATCCAGATCAAAATATTTCTAGACTCCAACTGTATTTCACAAAACCTCCACCATGGTCCATCATTAGTCTCACAGATTACTGGGACACCCTTGTATTAGAGTTCTCCAGAGAAACAGAATCAACAGGCTCTATCCACCTACCAATCATCTATCTCTCTATCTATCAATCTTTTATCTAATTTACTTAAAAAGGAATTTGAAGGCAGTTCTCTGTATAGAATTTGTGTGTATTTTTGTTTTGTTTTGGTGCTGAGGATGGAACCCAGGGTCACTCTACTATGGAGCTATATCCGCAGCCTTATTTATTTATTTATTTTGAGATAGGGTTTCTCTCAATTGCCCAGACGAGCCTTGAACTTGGGGCTCATGTGATTGTCAGGGCTGGTCAGCCTGAAATCTATAGGGTAGGTTGGAAGGCTGGAGATTCAGGGGAGAGGTGACATTATAGTCTATAGTGAATTCTTTTAATTTTATGTTTTGCCAGCATCTATTTTAATTGTAAGTTGGACTTTCTCACACAAGAAGTAGGGTTCCATCACCCTTGGCACAGTCTCTAGTTTTATCTCCTCGGCACTAGTTCCTCAATGTGATCGATTTGGATTTCTGCCTCATACAACTGCACCCTGGTGAATACTTCCCTGTGGGACAGCTAGATACAGCTTGTTTGACTGGTCCCCCTGACCCTCATGCTCTGCATGGACTGTGCAGATACATCAGAGAACTACCTGTCAGTCATGGTGTGACTTCCTGGAACTTGTATGTGACTTCCTGGAACTTGTGCCTGTTTGCTTTAAACCCACCAATTAAAACTCCCTATGGGGAACCTGTTTAGATAACACCCTGAACCCAATAAAGATGTTGGCACACTGGTCTCTCTCTCCATGCTCTCCCTGGTCTCCATGCATGTGGCCTCTGGGAGTGCCATTTAACCTCCCAGGACCTGTAAATAATAAAATCTCCATGTCATCTTGTGTTGTCTCTCTTAATCAGCGGAGAGATGTTCCCTATCTTAAAGATCCTTCATTCAAACAGATTTGAGTCTGGAATCTGAAGGGTGGGTCAGCAGGTGGGAAACATAGGCAGAGTATCTATGTCACAGTCTTGAGGAAAAATTCCTCCTTTGAGAAATCTTTATCTTTGCTCTAAAGACTTTCAACTGACTGGATGAAGCTCACTCACATCTTACAGAGGGCAATCTGCTTTACTCAAAATCTATTGAGTATAATATTAATTATATCTAAAAATATATTTTTGTCAGCAAGAGCTAGACTGTTTTTTTTTTTAACCAAACAATGGGGTACCTTGGCCTGGCCAAGTTGATATGTCAAATTAACCATGACAAACACCCACAGAGATCTCTCTTGTCCTTCTTTAGGCCTTTCTCCATGTAGCAGACACAGCGATTGTCTGAGAATCCAAGTCTCTCCCCTGTTTTTATGAATGGCTTCCCCCTATACTCCAAGTAAAAATCACAGGCTTCCAGTTACAATGTACCTTTGGGACCCTCTCTTCATCTTTGACCTCAGCTCCAAAAACTCTGCCTTTCACCCTCATGTCCTCCAAACCTGTCAAAGATTATTCGCCTTGGGGTTTTACTCTTTTCTTATAAACTGGTATGAGTCACCTCCTCATTTCCTCCAGGTTTCTGCTCAAATGCCACTTCCTTTAAGAGATCATTCCTGATCATACTACTTCAGAGAGCTGAGAGCTTCCCTCATGACTCCTAATTCCTTTAACTTGTTTTCTCTCTCTCTCTCTCTCTCTCTCTCTCTCTCTCTCTCTCTCTCACACACACACACACACACTATTTCTGGAGACTTTCTACTAGAATGCAAGGTCCATTAAAGTTAGAAATTTGCCTAATTTATTCTCCTAAAACAATACCTGGCCCATAATTTGTGTTTGACAAATACTTGATGAATTGAGTAAATGAATATGATTCAAAGATCTCTTCCACCAACAATTAAATGTTTCCTCTTGGACACTTTCCCACTTTTCTGAGCCATAATCACTTCACCCAGCATCTTCCTGGCACTTGGTATGTGTTCAAAAAGCATTTTCTCTTTTTATTTTCATAGCTGTGAAACCTTTTCCAGAAATCCATCCTTTGTGTGTCCTGGTATATAGAAACCTCCAGAGCATTCAATAATTGGATCAACAAATATTTACTGCTGGTTCATTGCTAGACACCAGTCTAGGCATGAAGGACGCAGTTATTAACAAGAACAACAAAGCTACTGCCCACAGAGCAGTGTGGTGACTGGGACACGGACAGGGAATGGAGGTGGTGAGAAGGACTGGGAGGTTAGAGGCTCTGAGGTCAGAACCCACAGGATTTTCTGTGCTCTTGGATATAAAGGCCGAATGAAGAAAGGAGCCCAGGATGATAATCAGGTTGGGTCACCAAGTCAACTGATGCCACTGTTTGCTGACATGGGAGATAGGAATGAGCAGATCACTCTGGTTTCTAATCGCTCTAGCTTCTTGATACCCCTCATAAGGGTATCAAGAGTCTAGTTTGGACATGTTAAGTCTGAGATGCCTGTTTGACATCTGAGTACAGATGTGGGCCATAGACACAACTGTCGTCATCCTGGCGTATCTGCTACTTTGAGTCCTGAAACTGGATTGAGGGAGTGACAGAGTGGATAAAAGGAGGTGCAGGCCCCTGCTCTTGGTTTCTGCAGCATTGGGAGGTGAGGCCCCAAGGGAGGACCAGCATGGCAGATAAAGAAGTAAGTGGACATCAAGAGAGACCCATGTCAGTGATACCAAGAATATGTTTCAGGGACAAGAGGGTGCTTGCCTGGGATAAAGGTCATGGTTGGCTCCAGCAAAATGAGGACTGAGTACTGTTTCTGGATCTGACAACATGAATGTCCCTAGTGACCTTGATAAGATCAATTCCAAGAGTAGTAAGAAGGAAAGTCTGACTGGAATGTGTTCAAGAACAGATATCAGCCAGGCATGGAGATGGATGCTTATAATCCCAGCTACTTAGGAGGCTGAGGGAGGGGGACTGCAAGTTCAAGGCCAATTTGGGCAATTAAGCAAGGTACTGTCTCAAATTAAAAAATTAAAAGAGGGTGGGGCTGGGGCTGTAGCTCTGTGATAGAGTGTCCTTGGTCTAATCATCACTACTACAAAAACAATAAAACACTCAAATAAAACAAAAAGCAAGACAGGAAGACAGAAAATGGAGTGAGTTTTTACCTATCACTTTAAATCAAAAGATAAAGCAGAAAGATGACAAATTTAAAGGATCAGCATGTAGTGTAGAGTTGATCTGGACCCTGTAGTGGGAGTTTCAGAAACCAAGGTATGGCAAATTTCCTAGCAGCTCCTCAAATAAAATTTTGGTCTTCTCTAGGAGAGGCGGGTGACCTAACAAATGGTTCTATTTTTGCTATGGCCACTAGGAAACTCAGAACCAAATTGTTGCCCCAACATTACATTAGTAATTCAACTGAACCACATCATCTGTCATTTTACCAGGCTACCCATAGTGTATTTGATCGTGTTTTTCACACACACACACACACACACACACACACACACACACACACACCTTTTCCAACTACTTTATCTTCTTCCAGCCTCAATGCCTTTGCGGAGTGGGGGTTGGGTAATGGGTTAACGCAAGTAAATGGGTCAAGGCTGCCCTCTGGCGACAGCCGGGGCACTCTGCAGGGCGAGAGGATGCTCCTTTGCCGGCGAGGCTCTCTCTACCTTCCCTGAGAGTTAATGGGTTGAGCCCACGATTGGGCCCGGGGCCTCTCCGCCCGGGTCCACGCCTGGGCGTCGTTAGGGATGCTCCTCCGAGGCTCGGGAGGAGACGTGCGTGAGGTCGCTGTGAAAGTCCCTCGGGTTGGGAGATGCCCGCGTCCCGCCGTCTCCGGACGGAGTGGTCAGATGAGCCCGGGGCTGGGGTGGGCGGGGGAGGACGGGAAGGTTCAGGCCGCGGCGGGAATGGCACTGGGACCGGACGGCAGAGGAGCAAGCGTGCGTGCGGGAGGGCGCGTGCGGGTGCGTGCGGGAGGGCGCGTGCGGGTGCGTGCGGGAGGGCGCGTGCGGGTGCGTGCGGGAGAGCGCTGCGGGTGCGTGCGCGTGTGGGGGTGCTGCGTGGGCGGCCGCGCGGGCTCCGCAGGGGAGGAGCGGGGCGCATCGTTGCGCGTTAAGGTGGGGAGCTCGTGGTGTGGACGGCTGGGAGGGGACCTGGGCGGGGGCTTCCCGCCGCTGCCCGGAAGCTGGGGAGCTGCGGAGGACGGCGGAGGCTGAGGAGGCATCCAGCCCCTGAAGACCCCAGTGGAACGTGCCCCTTCTCCAGCTCCCCCACCTCTCTCCAACAGCCCTGCAGAGCCTATGGCTCTGGAATCCAGCGCTGAGGTCCCACCGTTGTGGCATCCTGGCTTGAGTCCTTAACTTCTCCGAGTGTTGGTTCTCCCCGTTGTGAGATGGAAACATCACCTCCTGGTCACGGTATGGGGGTCGTGAAGAGGGTGGAATGTGAGCACAGCAACCAGCAAGTGTTCATTGGGAGCCCACCATGTGCCAGGTCCTGCTCTAAGGGCTTTATGAACACACACAGATTGCCCCTGCACACACACGCCCAGGGCAGTACAGAGCTCTCCCGCTTTTACAAAGGAAAACACAAGGTACGGAGAGATTGACTAACTTGCCTGAAAACACACAGCTTCTAAGTGTTCTAGACTCCTGAGCTGGTGTCACACTGGCCTGTGTGCACAATGTTCTGCTCATGGTGCTGGGCACATTTTAGATGTATCCCCGCATCCCCTCCACTCTCCATATGTCCCTTCTAGGGGTTAAAGGGAACAATTGGGGGAGACATTGAATCCTTTTCATATCCCCCCTGAACACTGCCCCACAGAAGGCTCTGGATTCCTGAAACTCTGATCTCTCAAAGAAATGAAACGAGACCACCACCCAAAGTAATGAATACATCAGGGCCACGTAACATGGGAAGGGGCAATTTTTTACTCAGCCACCAACAGGTATTGGGTTCCAAGTCTTTGTTGGGCACCGGGGGCTCAGAAATGGCTAAGGCAGCCCCTGCCAATAAAGAGCTTCTGGTTGAGGAGGACAGAAGAGGACAGTGCAAAGTGGCAAACATAGAGGACCGGGCAGGCACAGCGTGGAGGGAACCCAGAGGAGACCTCATGCCTGGCCAGGAGGTGGGGGAGCTGTGGGGTGGGTCTCCTCCAGCCCTTGAGTGACATCTGGTGCCTGGGATATCCTCCTGCCCATAACTCCCTCCTACTTTCCCCTTCTTGGGAATTCCTGCAGCCATGCCCCCCCCCCCCCCCCCCCGCCATTCAATAGAGCACCTGCTACCTTTATCATGTCTGTTTCTGGTGCACGGGACCCTTCTGGGCAGTTAGACTGAGTACCTCCTACAGGGAAAAGCCTCAGAGACTCCAGGGCCTCTTCAAGCTGGCCCTACCCGGGGTACCGCCTCGTTGCTGATGCTCAAGCCTGGGGGTTCTTTGTTTGCTGCGCCCAGGCTGAACTGCAGAGGAAATCCTAACTGCTGAGTCAGGGACCCCTATTTGCCAAGCAGGATTGAGTGTCATTAAGTGAGGATGAAATACAAATTCCCCACAGCATGCACGGCTTTGATGTCCAAGGCGCAGCTGCCATTTATGTTTTAAAATTTGCAGTTGGGGGGTCATTGTGAAACTTGATTGCTCTGTCTTGGGGACTTCTTAAAGTCCAACTCCACAATAAAGCCAATCAGACTCAACCATCAAATGTCAAATAGAAGCTAATGAAGCATTCACAGGCTTGGGAGAGAAATCAGGCAATCTCTTATTTCAGGATTATCCCTTCCAAATATTGAATCTGAGCTGTAAGCAGAATTTTTTTTTTTTTTTTGTAATTGCGTCCCCCTCCTCCCAGGGTGGGGGACCATTGGCATTCGCTTGGTGTCTCAGCTTTCTAGAGAGAGGCTTGGCAAGCCAATGCACAGCTTTCCAGAGGCATGCTCCTGGAGGCACCGCTCAGAGGGAGGCAGGGCAGAGCTTGCTGGGATCCCCCTCCCCGACGGGGGTGAGCCTGTTGAACTTGACCCTGGCTAGGCAGGCCAAGTGCTGTCTGGCAGCATTTCCTTGGCAGGTGGGAGAAGGAAATCAGTGAAGGAAAGGGATTCCCTCAATTAAGTCCCACCAGGTACTCAGGTGTGGCCTCAGGAGGTGCAGCTCAGAGACAATGTAACGTGACCTGTCTCTATCTATGTCTACTGCATTAGAATCTGCAATGATACTGTCTCCGTGACAACCCTGTCTGGTCTCCGTTGCCCCTCTGACATGTCTAGGGGGAGATTCTGCAGGGTTTGCCATCTCTTCTGCCTGACGTGGCATTATCATGCAGAAAGCTTTTACTGTGATCCTCATTCTCTTAGAGATTTAGGGGCACACAATAGTGACACTCCTTGTGGCAGACATGGCTGGTGGTTCATTAAATCCACTTTCCCCATCTACCCTACACAGTCGTGGCTGGGAAGCAGCTGTCCTTATAGCTGGGTGCGGGCCCATGCCTGGGCTGCATTTGTGGAAGGTGACAGGAAGGGTGTGTGCCACTTGTAGTTCAAGGCTCTCTTTTTTTAAAAAAAATATTTTTAGTTGTAGGTGGACACAATGCGCTATGTGTGTATGAATGAGTATATATGTATATATAATGTATGAGTTTACCTGTTTTCTATTTATTTATTTCTATGTGGTGCTAAGGATTGAACCCAGTGCCTGACAAGTGCTAGGCAAGCGCTCTGCCACTGAGCCCGAGCCCCAGCCCCAGCCCATAGCTCAAGGCTCTTAAGAGACAGTGGGCCTCCTCCATCCTTATTTTCCCTTGACTGATTGGTTACAGATGATGACAAGGCTGTACCAGGTGGCAGAGTCACACGATGGAAGAAGCCAGGGTCTCTGAATCAACATGTTTGGAGGGGCCCATGGTAGAGGGGCTGCATTAGATGGTTCTGCGTCTCCCTCTTCCCCAAAGCTATGCCATATAGTCTCAGAGCTCCTGCTATACAGGCAGAGCACAGTGACCAGAGCAATGGAGCTGGTCTCCCACCTCGATAAAATGAGGCTGAGGTGATGATACGTTGCTTCCTAGACTAAATCTCAAGAAATCCTGCGTCTGTATGTACCTCAGCCATCACCCTGTATGTGACTGTTCCTGACAGCTCTGCTGGAGAAGGAGAGACACGTGGGTAGAGTCACCTCAAGTCCCTCCTTCTCTGCAGCCATGGCCTAACTAGGCTGGCCCTCAGGTTGGCGTTGCTCTCTAGTGCTCTCTAGTGGAGCCTAAGCTGGCACCAGATGCTTGAGCTGTAAACACTTCTTGCTGTGTGCCACTGAAGTTTTGGAGATGTTTGTTATGCAGCATTAGGACAATAGATAACTGATACAGTAATCCACCAACCAGGACTGAATCAATGCCTTGGACAGTTAGATGAACAAGAGGGAGATTTCTATCAGGATTAAATGTGTGTACATTTTTGAACTGATTTGTAATAACAGATTAGCTCACTCCAGTTTTAATTCCCCATTTCTTCTACAGTTCCCTCATTACTTCAGGATGAAGGACCCAGAAAAAACCTGGCCTCTGAATGCCACCTAGCTCCATCCATCATGTCCCTTTCTTTTTTAGGGAGTAGGTGAATGGATCCTGGGGATTAAACCCAGGGTCATTTACCACTGAACTACATCCCCAGCCCTTTGTAGCTTTGAGACAGGGTCTCACTAAGTTGCTGAGGCTGCCCTTGAATGTGCAATCCTCCTGTCTCAGCCTCCTGAGTCATTGGGATTATAGGCATGTGCCATCATTCCTGGCTCTTCCCCTTTCTTTCTGTACACAAGTTGCACTGGATTTCTCTCATGTCCTTGAATGATGCAGGAAGTTTGCAACGTTGTGATTTTATGCTGTTCCCTCTGTCTAGAATGTCCCCTGGCACCCATGGCCTAGCTCATTCTCCACCCAAACATCCCTCCTTCCAGCAAGCTTGCCACAATTCTCAGAGGAGGATGGTCCTGACATAAGATGCCTCTGTAACCCCTTGGTGACATTTGGTGCCTTTGTCATTCCTGGTCTGGGTATGTCTTCTCGATCATGGGGAGGGGCTCTGCCAGGTGTGCTCCTGGTGGCCCACCTTGAGCACGCACCTGGCATACTGCACATGGTCACAAATGTTTCTTGAGTCACGGGGCTGGTGTCCCTGGCATTTTTGGAGTAGGCTGACTCAGCCTTTCTGACAGGACACCTGAGTGTGTGAGGACACCTCAGGTACCTGCTCGTCCTCCAAGTGCATTGTCCACTTTGCATTCCTCCCTTTCCACTGCCCGCCAAGCTCAAGCTCTCCCGTGTGCAGTCCGTGTGGCTGTGGGGTTGAGGGCAGCATTCAGAGTGCCTCCTTGCCTCCGGTTCCTCAACTATGAAATGGAGTTTATGAAGGTGTCCTCCTGAGAGCATTGCTCTAGGAATAAACGGATTATTAAAGATGCCCTCCGCATCCACAGGTTCTGTACCCACAGGTTCAACCACTGCAGATTGAAAATACTGAGAAAAAATGGTGCATCTGTACCAAATATATATATTTTCTTATCATATTCTCTCAACAAACATAGAAACTATTTACATAGCATGTACATTGTATTAAGTATTTGTTCCCCAAAAGCTCATGTGTGAAACAGTGCAAGAAAATTTAGAGGTGAAATGATTGGGTTGTGAGAGCCTTAACCTAATCAGTGCATTAATTCATTGATGGGAATTAACTGAGTGGTAACTGTGGGCAGGTAGGGTGTGGCTGGAGGGGGTGGGACCCTGGGATGTCCCTTTGGTATGTATTTTGTGAGCTGAGCCTGGTGTCTCTCTGCTTCCTGATCACCATGTGAGCCGCTCCCCTCCACCACACTCTTCAGCCATGATGTTCTGCCTCACCTTGAGCCCTGAGGAGTGGAGCCTGCTGTCTCTGGACTGAGACCTCTGAAACCATGAACCTCCCAAATAAACTTTTCCTCCTCTGGTTGTTCTTGTCAAGTTTTTGGTGGCAGCGGTGAAAAACCTGACTACAACCATAATCTAAAGATGACTTAAAAATATATGGGTATAAGCAGATGCTGTGCCATTTTATACAAGGACTTAAGCATCCACGAATTGTGGTACGTTTGGGGTGTCCTGGTAGCAATCCCCTACAGAGACTGAGGGACGGACGACTGTACATGTCAAGTGCATACACAGAACCTGGCACATAGTAAAGGCTCTAAAAGCATAAGCTGCTATTATTATTATTCAAGGCCAGGGATGACATTTTAC
This sequence comes from Marmota flaviventris, assembly GCF_047511675.1. Taxonomy (NCBI): domain Eukaryota; kingdom Metazoa; phylum Chordata; class Mammalia; order Rodentia; family Sciuridae; genus Marmota; species Marmota flaviventris. Next base: position 32,077,852 of record NC_092507.1, on the reverse strand, counting down.
TCATTTTAAATCCTCCCAAAGCTTAACCCAGTGCTGGCAAAAAGAATGTGCTCAGTAAGTACTTTATTTTATTTTATTTTTACAGTTCAGAGGGTTTTTTTCGTCTCATGCCAGAGACTCGCAGGGGCTTGGTTGCAGCAGCCTGGGCTCCTTTCCACCTGTTTTCAGAGTGCAAGCTTCTCTGGGAGGAGCAGGTGAACCCCGGCACCTTTCTTTTTTGCTTAATAAGCTCATTAATTCTCTGGAAGAGTTTTGCCTTAAGCTTGTTCATTCCAACACTTCCAACCGGGGACCCTCCCAGGTTGGCCTGGGTAACGTGGATGGAGCCTTCGTTTTTGAACAGTGCCCACTCTCTCTTGATGTTCCAGCATCATCTTTGCTACAGATTCAACTCCAGATTTTTAAAAAGGCGTAGGGAATGGATAGAGGGTCTCTCTTCCTTCCCTTCGTGTTCTCAGTGGGTCTGTGTTCCACACCAGGACCTTGGAGAAGCCAGGCCTAGGGGCAGAAGACCCGCAGGATTTTAGGAAGGGCGCCCTCCCCTGGTTGACAAGGATTCCATCTTAGGAGGAAAGCCAGAGGGGGCTGGTGGCCAGCAGCAAGGGCTTGGAGTCAGATGGACCTAAGTTGGAATTCTAGCTTGGCCATCCCGTGACAAGCCTGGATCTGTTTTCTCACATATAAAATGGGGGCAATGATGGTACCTCCTCCTCTGGGTTGTCTCCCTGAGCAGATGAGGTGAGGCATTTAGCCCAGGACTGGCATAAAGATAAACACATGTTTATCAAAGCAAAACAATCAGGACAGTTCAGGTGTTTTGCTGCAAGGTGGTGTTTTTTTGTGGTATATTGTTCTGCATGTGGAGTAACAATAACAGGGTAACACTTAGGCAGAACTTACTCAGTGCCAGGCCCTCTTGTAAGAGTTTAAATGTGTTCACTAGCTCAATTCCTTCCTTCTTCAGCCCTATAAAGTGAGTAGGTAATAATATTATTATTATCTTCATTTCAAAGATACAGAAAAGAAGGCACAGAGGGGTTGCTTGAAAATCTCTTGGAAGGCTCTGCAAGACTCAGGCTGCTTAGCAAGGGGGTGGCCTGGTTCGGGATGGGAGAACCCACTCTTAAGTGGAGTCGTCCTAATGTACCCCAAGTGGGTGGAAAACCACTTTACAATAAGGTGAGTTTTTGTTTTTCATTTAAAAACTAAGAATGTTTCTCCTTCCAAACATGCTATTAAGAGATTGCAAAGATAAGCAGCAGACAAGAAGAAAAGATCTGCTGATCACATATCTGGAAAAGGATTTATATCCAGGGTATATAAACAACTCTCAAGAGGCAATAGTAACAAAAAAGAAATAACAAAAAAAAATTTTTTTTAAATGGTCAAAAGAACAGACATTTCAACAAAGGAGATGAAAGAATCACAAATAAGCAAATTGATCATAGTGTCTCAATGCAAATTAAAACCTCAAGGAGGTATTGCACATCCACAAAAATGCTAAAATTAAAAAGACTGACCCCATGTTAACAAGGTGTGAAGTAACGGGAACTCTCATGTACTGCTGATAGGAACTTAAAATGTTGCAACCACTTTGGAAAACAGTTTGGCAATCTCTTAACAAGTAAAAGGTACATACTTGAGAACCCAGCCATTCCTATGTAAATATTCCTAAGTATCTCTGCAAGAGGAATGGAAACACTCATCCATATGAAGATTTGTATGTGAACCTTCACAACCATTGTGTTTATTCATCAAGTGAATGGACAAACAAATGTTGGTATGTCCATGCAATGGAATACTACTCAGCAATTAAAAAGGAGCATAGACAACATGGAGGAATCTCAAAATAGATTTCTGTGACTCCACTTATAAAACATTATATAAAATACAAAGCAACCCATAGGGACAGAAAGCAGATAGGTGGCTCTGGGGGCGGGGAGAAGGAGGGATTCCCAAGAGGCTATAGGAGATGGGAGCATGGACATGTTTACCATCTTGATTTGGCCATGGTTTCACAGGTGTATACATTTGTCAAAACATCACATTGCAGCTCTGTCTTCAGTGTTTGCATATAAATTATACCCCAATAAATCCGTAAAAAACAATCATATGTGAGGAGTGAAGGGCTTGTGAGTTAGTAGAGGTCCTGGGGGTTCAAGCTCCCTTTAGGTTGCTGCCTTGTCAACAGTCATTTTAAAATACAAAATCTCCACGACAGGCCAGGCCCTGTCCTAAGCACTTTCACTTTGTTTTCTTAGGATCCTGGCAAAGCCTGTGTAAGCCAATGTCCCCAAAAGTTCAGGGGTCAGGGATGGTGCTCAGAGGGCATACCAAGGAACAGGGAAATTACTTCCAATCTCAAGCCCATTTTCTGCTTTACAAATATATTGTCCTGACCTTTTTAGACAGCAAGCTGGCTTCCTTAAGTCCACCCGGAGGAGGGCATTAAAGGACACACTCATCTCCTCTGGGGGGAGGGGGGAGGTATGTGAGGGGGGCGGGGCCTGGGTGTTTTCTCTGCCCCTGGCTGTGCATCCTCTTCTGTTCCCCCTGGGGAGCCAGCTGTCTCCTTCATATAGCAGCTGGCCTCCTGTGGAGGCACTGGAGGACAGGGCGACGCTGGGGATGTGCTGGGTCACCATCTGATGCCTTTTCACTCCTTGCACCAACTCTGGGGAAGAGTCTTAATGAGGCTCAGAAGTGGTTTGCAATGGAAATAATGATCAGGTTCCACCTCCAGCCTCTGGGGGCCTGTGTGGAGATGGGATGAGGACAGGGCACACCCCAGGCAAAGGCTACTTGGCTTCCAGCCCCGCCCCAGGAGGCAGGTGAGGAACTCCCCCTGCCTCTGGCCTGGCAGTCTGAGGAGAGGGGCCCATCTACTGAACTGAAGGTGAGAGGCATGCTCCGAGCTAACAAAGCTGACCCTACAAGTGGACAGTGTGGACAATCAAGGGGACAGGCCCCGGGAATCAGCAGGGAATGAATGAACGAGCGAACGAATACTGTCTCTGAAAGTTCATCTCACCGTGACACTGGAGGCATTTGGGATCAAACAATCCTGCCTTGTGAGTGATGTCTTGGGCGTTGTAGGAAGTGTAGCAGCTTCCCTGGACTGGGGGTACAGTACTGGTCAGCAGATGTCAGTAATATGCCACCCGCCTACTTTGTGATTGCTGCCGAATGTCCCCTGCAGGAGCATTCATCCTGGCTGAGAAGTGGATCGACTGCGGAAGGAGTTCAAGATGTGTCATCTCAAGACGTGCCAAACTGGTGTGTTGATGATATCAAACTGAATCCACTGAGGACCTACACCCGAGGCCCGGGTCTTCCCACAGGCAGCAGGTATGGCGATCCTTTGTGGGAGGGATGGCCTTCCCCTACTACGACTGGACAGAGCTGCCAGGAATCTGCAGTGGCTCTGCAGTGACTGTCTTCCACCCGCTTCTACACGCCCTGGATAGCTCTCTGGAACAGCCCTAGGGTGGATTACCCTGTCCAGATACCGCTGTCCACAGATTTATTGTTCTTCATCTAAACAGTACGTCAGCCCCATGTCTTGGTCATTTCTTCACAACTCTCTCTCTCATGGGAAGATCCCCGTGAACATGTAAAATGAATAAAACTTGTTGCTTTTCTCTGTTGTCAATCGGCTCTTGTATTTATTGGATTTCTAGATCCAGCCAAGGAGCCCACAGGAGAACTAAGAGGGGCCATGGGGGTCTCTCTCTTCCCTGCAGCACCTTTGACTTCGATTGCAAAATGGCCACACTTGACCTCGGCTGCACTGTTCAACCCAATAGCCAGAGACCCCATGTGGCTGTTGGACACGTGGACGTGGCTGTCTGAAGGGACCTGTGCTACACCAGACTCTGAATTCTTACTGGTATGATAAAAATCATGTGAAAGAGCGCATGAATAATCTCTTGAAATGATAATGTTCTGAATATTTTGGGCTAAATAAAAATATATTATTAAAACTGATTTCACCTGTTCCTTTTTACTTTTTAAACCATGGCTATTAGAAAATGTAAAATGGCCACTATGGATCATATTATATATTTCTGATGGCCACTGCTATATAGAGAAGTGACAAACTTTATTCCAGTAATTACTGAACCAGTAATTAATTCAGTAATCACTAATCCTGAGACACACAGGGGTGTGGCCTGAGAGCTTGGATGGGATGGGGTGGGGCAGGGTCATCAGGGGTTGAGATGACTCACCTGAGGCCTTCAGGCCAGGGTGAAGATCTCAAGGAGGGGATGCAGGAGGAGTATGTGTGTCGGTCAGTTTTCCACTCCCGGAGCAAATGCCTGAGATGATCGATTTAAAAAGAGAGCTCGTAGTTTTGGAGGTTTCCATCTATGGTCCACTGGCCCTGCTGCTTTGGGCTTGTATCGAGGTGGTACATCATGGCAGGAGAGTGTGGCCGAGGGAGCCCTTTCACCTCATGGCTGAGCATGAAAGAGAAAGAGGAATAGATTGGCACCCCACAGTCCCCTGCAAGGGCACGCCCTGGTGACCTACACCTTCCCCATAGGCCCCATCTCTTCTAGGTTTCCACCACCTTCAATAGCACCACAGGCTAGGGACCAAGCCTAAATCACAGGGCCTTGGGGGACACTTATCTAAACCCTGGTGGTAGGGGTGGGGGTGGAGGTAGACGGAGGGGAAATGCAATTAGTGCAGAGAAAATAGCCAATGCCAAAGGACTGTGGTTGGTGGGGGGGATGGGGGGCATGGCAACTGTTATGGTTTAGATTAGGTGTTCCCCAAAGCTCCTGTGAGACCGTGTAAGGAAGTTTAGAGGTGAAGTGATTGGGTTGTAGGAGGTGTAACTTAACCAGTGCATTAACCGCCTGACAGGGGTTGACTTGGTGGTAACTCTAGGCAGGTAGGGTGTGGCTGGAGGGTGTGTCCCCCAGGGGCATGCCTTGTCCTTGTGGAGCAGAGCTCTGTCTCTGCTTCTTGGTGCCATGCTCCCAGAGCTCTCTTCTGCTAAACTCTTCTGCCATGATGTTCTGTCTCATCTCGAGCCCCAAGGAATGGAGTCGGCTACCGATGGACTGACACCTCTGAAACCGTGAGCCCCCAAATAAACGTTTCCTCCTTAAAACTGATCTTGTCAGGTCTTTTGGTCTCAGCGATGAAACACTGACTAAAATAGCATGGTTGAGACAGACAGGAGATGGCAGGATGGAGAGCCGGGGGCGGGCTGGGGAGGCTGGCAGGGCATGTAGCCCGCAGGGCTCTGTGGGCCTAGGCAAGGTGTTGGTTTCCGTTCCCAAAGCAATGGGAAGCCACGGAAGGATTCTGAACAGCAGGGTGACTGGGTCTGTAGGTGCCCTTTGACAAACTCACTCTGACGTTTTATTTCTATTCCTGAGAGGCCATCTAGAGGTCTCTGGAATGAGACTGCCGAGTTCCAATCAGAGCTCTGTCACTAATACCAAAGCCTTGGGCAAGACACCTTCCGTGTCTGCTTCCACATCTGTGAAGAGGGGGTGCTGCCTAGGGTTGCTGAGATGCTTGAGGAGTTCCTATGTGAAGAAACTGCGGAACGGGACGGAACATGACGTCAGGGTCCACCTCTCTACAGATGCACAGACACGTTCCAGCTGAAAACATTTATGTTCTCCATCTCCCAGGAAGAAACTCCACAGTGGTCAGCGCTGCTGGCTTCTGTTCCGTGGGGGTCTGAGGACATGAAGGGAGGAGTTTGGGGCAGTGAGGGGACACGAGGTGTGAACTCTCTGCAGACCTTGACTCCAGCTTCTCTCCAACAGCTGGATTCCTTTCTCCAACATTGCTTCCATTTAAAGTCAGCCTGAATAAAGAGGTGCTATCCTAGTACGGAGTCAAAGAAAAATGAGCTTCCCCTGGCTCCCGCCCAAGGGCGTCCCAGGCTACTGGACGAGGCCGGAGAAGGCAGAGCTTTCACAACTTTATGCACATATTTGGAGATGGCCTTGATTAAGACCGTTGGCCACATTCCAAGAACCTTGGAGGGTGACCACTGGGAGCCAGGACTGGCCTAGGATATACAGAGACTTGCCCAGGAGTTTAGAGCAAGTCTGGCAGTTTGAAATGTATACAGAAGAGCTCAATGTCTTGAAAAATCCATCTGCGTGCTGAGCTGGGGAAATAAAACTAAAGACTCCTGCAGCTCCGCGTGTTGATTCAACCAGAAGTTTTGTAAGAGCATTTGCTCATGAGCCAGACTGGCCATTAGTGGGCATCCAGGGAACCTACCCCTGTGTGAGGAATGCTCATGCTTTGGGCACCAGGGGCAGGGGCAGAGAGGCTGCCTTGAGCCGGGGGCCTTCCTGTTCCCTACGTCATCAAGATGAGATTTGGTCCTGGATTTTTCTTTTTTCCAGTACTGGGAATTGAACCCAGGCCCTCTCACAGGCCAGGCAAGTGCTCTGCCACTTGAACTGCATACCCTTAGTCCCAGATTTCTCAGTAACTTTGTTCATGTTAGAATAAGTGGTGGACATCTTTAAGGGGTCCTAAGGGACTCTGGATCAACTCTGTCCTCTCAAAAGTAAAGCCTAGGAGGACTGCCACCCGGGGTGCTATGACAGTCCCCTCATCTCACCCTAGATGCCTCTTACCCAAGTAGAGAAGAGGCTGTGACAGACAGGTCCACCCCCAGACTGCCACAGGATTCCCATGATTGGCTGAAGCCAGCCACAGTTCATCTCTCAGGGCCAGGCACAGTGGGTTTAGTGATGAGGAGGTGTGGGGGAACTGTCTAGTAGAGCCTTTGTTCTGTGAGCAGTGGGGAGTCATTGCAGGGCTTTGAGCCCAGGATAGTGACATGATCCGATCTGTGATTTTGAAAAGACACTCTGGCAGGGGAGTGGAGAATGGGTGGAAAGGAGGGATGAAGGGAAAAGAGGAGACTAGTTCTAAACTGTCCAAGCTTCCATCATGGTGGAAAGGTCAGAAAGGATTTCATTCTAGATGCCCAAAGTACTTTCCCCCCAGCCTTTAACATGGCGTAGGATGATGTTCTGAAAAACTTTCTTGTACATTTATCCTTCTTTGTAATTCGCTTTGTAATTTCCTTGCAGAGGATGACTCCTAAAACAGAGCACGTGGCAGAGATTCACGTAGGAGTCTCTGAAATTCCTGAATCTCTGAAACCCGTAGGACCAACACCTGGAGCAGAGCTGACCCAGGCCGGGCCGCCAGGTGGGCCAGATCCAGAGCTTGTTTTAGTAAATGAAGTTTTACTGGGAATAATCAGGCTCATTTGCTGACTTATGATCTGTACCGCTTTTGCACAATAGCATAGTTTAGAAGTGGTACAGGGCCTGTGTGGCCTGCAAAGCCTAAAATATTTATTACCTGGCCCTTGACAGAAAAAAAAAAAAAAAGAAAAAAACCTCAAACCCAACTTTATTGATCCTGGTATAGAGAGGATGACAGTGGAGAGAGGAGGCATTTTCTTGGACTATCTGAAGGTGCAGTTTTACATATGAAAATCCTAACCTTGAAGGACTCCCTAGAGTAGGAAGGACAGGACAAGGACACAGCACAGGGAGGGTTTTGTCATGTAGGATTGGGGAAACTCCCTCTGGAGCAGAGGCAGGCAAGGCCCAGTGGGAACTGATAGCAATGTCCTGGCTTTCCCTTCAGAACCAGAACACACAGCGACTTGATGGGCAGAGCCTGGGGATCTTCAAGGTGCCCAGAAGAATCTTGCATTTGGTATGGTGCTGCTCCGACATGGCTTGGGGACAGCAGAGGAACAGTGACCGAGGGAATTCCTTGAGGGTCCTGAGAGTAGCTTCGCCTGTGCCCACATCTCTGGTATCTGCTTGGACACCTTGACCCTCCAAGAAGGCCTTCCCAAGATGCCCCCTCACTCCACCAATTACCACCTCCCATACTTTATGTATTTACAAGGAAATCTAAACTTCCCTTTCCAGAGCACTCACTACACCTGCAATTATCCATTCAGTATCTAGTTAGCTTACTCGATGGCTAAGTCTATGGGGCAGGGACCATAACTCATTTATGACTTTGTGCTAAGCATTTAACTCAGTGATAACACGAGTGTGCGATGAAGGAATGAATAATGCAAAAGACCACTCCTCAGTTAACCCTGTCTCCAGTATTTTATTGTCTAGCAGCTCTTGCACCATCCTCATAAGGCAGGATTCCCACGTAAGGGAGGGAGATGAGAAAGCCATTGACCTTTGTGGCTGCATTTACAGGCAGCACTCAGAAACCACAGAAGGCTCCGCAGTCAAGACGGATTTTTGCAATAAGTGTCTACACGGACATCCACCCCTTGCCAGCCTCTCCCCTAGATGTTGTTGGTATCTGCAGGGAACAAAGACTTCCCCACACTGGTTTCTAAAGTGGAGCAGTGAAGTCAACTGGCTCCATTTAACTGGATCATTTAGCTTAAAGTATGACACCTGCTGAGAATGGCCAGAAACCAGGTGTGGTAGGAGAGGGGATCAGGCTAAAGTGTCCTTGGACAAGTGGGGTGAAGAGGAGAGGGCAGAGGGCAATAAGTTTTTCCCCATTTTTTTAAATTGGTGCCTTATAATTATACATAATGGTGGGGTTCATTGTTACGTATTTGCACGTGCATGTGATACAACAATGTTACTTGGCCAATATCATTCTCCAGTTTATTGCAATCATTTTGTGCTTTGAGGTATATACATTCAGCAGCAAGTTAAAAAATGAAAAAGGAAAACAAAATAATCTTGTCATATGTCTAGCCCAGTCAAGTTGTTACAATAAAAGGCAATATTTATTTCCTGTTCAGCAAGGGTCAGGTACTCTGCTCAGCACCGGACATGAATTTTCTTGTTCCATCCTAACAGCAACCCTATGAGACATTCATCATTCACTGAAGAACTAGTTCATGAGCACCAGTTCTTGTGTACCAGCCCGTACCAGGCATTGTGTAGACCATGAGATACAGATGGTAAACAAGATAGGGCAAATCCCTGCCGTCTCTGAGCTCACATTCCAGTGGACAAGTACCATTATTGGCCCCAACTTATTTTGTGAAAAAACCTTGAGGTTCTAAAAAGTGTAGCCATTTGCCCAAATTTCATGTCCAGTGATTGATCAGGCCAGGACTCAGTTTCCAATGTCTCTGACTCAGAAACTTCAGATCGCTCTGCCAGGGTGCTCCCTTTGCCCCCAGAGGTTGCACGTGTGGCTCAGGAGCTTGTTGCTGCGTGACCACACAGGAGATCTTTGTTATCAATTTACCTAAAAGCAGCACAAGTTCATGGAAAGCAGGGAGGGTAGGTCCAGCTGTCTCAGCACTGTCAGGAGGACGGCCTGCTGTCCTGGTGTCCGTCTTGTGTGTGGCTCTGGTGACTGGCCATCCACCTGAAGGGATTGGTGTGCTTCTCTCCAGGGCTCCACAAGCACTGGGACAGTGTGCCAGCTTGGAGAGTGCGCTTTCCCCAGATGCTCAGAAAGGTAGGAGTATTCTTTTTATAATTTTATTTATCCTTTAAGTATGATATGCATAACATGCAAAGTAACAGGGCACAAAATGCAAGAAGTTAAAAAATGATAAGAAAATGGTATAACTCTCACCCTGTTCTTTAGCCCCCAGTTTCCCTTCCTGGAGTCCCATGTGCTTGTAAGTAGAAAACAATTCTAAGGGAGAGGAGTGGAGATGCTCTCCAGGTGGGCCTGCTCACCATATAAAGAAAGGTAACGCCAGGTGTGGTGGTGCATGCCTGTAATCCCAGCAGCTCAGGAGGCTGAGGCAGTAGGATTGCAAGTTCAAAACCAGTCTCAGCAATTTAGTGAGGCCCCCCAAGCAATTTAGCGAGACCCTGTCTCAAAAAAAAGGCCAAGCTGCTGAAGTGTGTGGGATCCTAAGAGAGTCCCCCAGTTCAGGCTGAAGCCACCTTGACATGAGCCTCCCTCTATCCATTAACCTGCCTTCCAGAACCTCCAAGAAGCCAGGGAGTGACTGGAAAGAATGGTCCCCAGAGGAAATGAGTCCATTGGTGTTCCGGGTTGTGCTTTGGGGCCTTGTGATCTGGTTTACTAAAAGCCCACCTTAGAGCTGGGGCGCAAACAAAACTGAACCCAGCAGAGGATGAGACCAGGCTCAGCAGCAGCCGCTCAAAAGCCCAGTCTCCTCTCTGTTGGGCAGCTGGCTCTCCTCTCTCTGTGGCCTTCCTTGGCATGTATTTCTCTTCAACCAATGACCTTCAAACCCCTAGTTCTCTCCTATTTGGTTCCTAGGCAGGTAAGAGACACTTGAAATGACGGGTTGTTGGCTTTAGGGAAAGTCAGGGTCATTAGTCTCCGAACTTTAGGGGATAGAAAATATGCATTGACAAAGCTCATCAATATAACATGATTCAAGGCAAAGAGAATTCTTGTAGTTTAAGGAAGATAAAGTCAATGAGAGGATATTTTTCTCATGAAACTAAAATCCATAGCTCAAGATGTGACATTTTCCTGTAGCACTGACAAAATCATGCCGTGAATTTATGTGCTTTTTTTTTTTTTTTTGGAGAAAAAAGATGTTTCTCATAGAACACTTTTAGTTCCTATAATTTACAACAGATTGAAAGATAGCTACTGAGCTCATTTTAATGTTCCCACACATTAGTTCTCAAACTTAAAACTCCTGTGTCCTTCAACTCTCCATATACTGTCTGACCTTTTATTTGCTGCAAATACTCTTTTTACATCAGATGTACACACCTATTTGAAGAAAATGTTGCTATATTTGTAGTAAATTATGAAATAACTCTATTGAATGTCACTTAATAAAGGAAATGTTATTAAGGAAAAAAAAAAAGAAAGAAAGGGAACACAGATGGACGCTGGTTTCCTTGTTCTGGTGGGGGGAATGGGTGGGGTCCTGTACATTCCACAAGCTCACCAGGTATTCACTTAAGAATTACAGTCAGGTCATTTGGCAGCACAAATCATTTAATATTTTTAATGCCTGCTGCACAGTAGGCTGAGGAATATGTGTTAGAGATGGATATCCTTGACAATGCTTTTAAGATCATAGATAGTGTTTTAACCCTAACATATATGAAATAAGAAATATCCAAGGTCATAAAGTTGGTATGATGCTTCGCTTCACCTTCTAAGTGGATGTTTTCTTATGTGATGAAGTGTCCTGTTGCTAAAGACCATTTGACTCTGTTCCCATGGCCCCATCAAATTCTCTAGACCCCGCCCCCCCATTCCAGAATTCCGTAGGAACTGGGGTCAGAATAAAAACCTCTCATCTTCTGCTTGTGTCAATCCTCTAGACACTCTCCGAATCACCTGTCTGTGGCTGGGAGCTATTGACAAAACAGTATCAGATTGGCACACAGCAAGAGCAGGTGACAGGTGAAACACGGATGTATTCTGGCATTTGTCAGGCAAGAACCAGTGTCTGAGATCAGAATTATTCCAACTGGCTGAATAATAACACATGTGGCTCCCATGGGGCTGGGTGAGTAGCATCAACAGGGAAAAGGATAACATTCAGTGTGGGAGGACTGAGGTCACCAGCATGACCATTACATGGTCCCATTTTATGGATCTTTCCAAGGTAGGAGGGAGATAGAGATTCACTCTAGTGATATTAATTGCACATCTATTCTGTGCCAGGCACTAGGGAAATAGAGATAGTAAATTGAGGTCCCTGTTTGCTTGTAGCCCACAATTTGATGGGGGAGGTTGACATGCAGACAGAGAACTGGGATCCCAAAGGCTAAGTGGATGCCGAGTGTTTTTGGGAGAATGGAGTGGGGCACGAAGGGTCAGAAATGGCTTCCCAGAGGAGGTGACAGAAACCTGGAGAGAGGAATAGGAAATTTAGTCACAGAGATGGGCAGGACATTGGGGTGGGAGTGGCTGGGAGGGAAAATAATAGAGTGACAGTAAACAGGAATGTGCAGAGAATATAGCAATGACGATAAGATCAGCTGAAGCTTTTGCAGCAGCACCAGGCACTGTTCTTGGGTTTGAGGTTCACTGATCCTCACTTACCTGATTTTGTTGGTCAAAGGCTGGCAGACTGGCCCCGGGGCCTGGGCCTCATACCACATCGCCACCATCTACCTATGCGCATGTTCAGGAGTGGAGGAAGCTGAGCTGGAGGGGCTCTGGCATGTTTGTTAGGGCTGAGTGGTGGAAGCTTTGCCTGCCACCTGCCTGAGCTGAGCCTTCACCCTGTGGACACAGAAGCATTGTGCATAGGAGAGCTTGCCAGCTGATCTGTGTTTGGGGGGAAAAATCACCTTAGCAGCTGTGATAATGAACTAGAAATAGAAGAAACTGCAGGTTGGCTTTAGACAGCTGCAGTTTGCCCAGAGCAGACCTGGGGAGACCTGACGGCCAGGGGCAGTGGGTCAGAGAAGAGGGAAAACATTTAAGGAGTGAAGTGGCCAGGATTAGGGGAGCAGATGAATGTAGAGTGGACAGAGGAGTTGTCAGTGGCGGATGTCTTTGCTTGGGCACCATTTGCAGCTGCCAGCTCTGAGCAGCTACTCTGGGCTGCTAGAGTTGGGGACTGTCTCTGTGTCCCCTGCTGGCCCCAGAGGAGGGAATGACATGAAGGAGGTCACATTCTCCCAAAAGGGCTGTCCCCTGTGTGCCTGCAGTTCCATCTCTTATTCCCTTGAGGATTGCACACTGTGGAGCTCACAAAGGAGCAGAGGTCTGAATGGAGCAGAGGGATCGAAGCCCAGGATCCGAGCTGCTAAATACAAATCCTCTTTCCCTGAGTCCTGGGGTCCCCCAAAAGCAAAAATTTTCTTTGCATCGAAACCTCTGCACCAGCAAGCCAAACCTGTGGTGTTTTCTGGTCGTGCAGTTCTCTCTGCATTTCCCCTCTCCCTCTAGACTCATTTCTCAGCCTCACCTTTGCATACTCAAGAGGCTCATTAAAGCATTTTCCCAAACAAAAGAACAGTCTTCTCCAAAGATGAATTTTGCTGCCACCCCTAGAATGCACAAACAGCAGCAGGCCTCATTGAAAACTGCAACGTGTTCGTTTCTTCCCATCACATTAAATATTGCAAAAAGGCCCCCAAATGGAGACCGCTAGGTTTAGCTGGTGCCTCATGGAACAAATATTTATCGAGGGCAAATTTTGACCTCTAGTAATAGAGGATCAAAGACTTAAGACATTAGTGAGAGGATATTAAGAAATAGTCTGTTGTGTTGGAGATCTAGACCAGTCCTTACCCAGACTGCAGCTTATCTTGATGGCCCCAGAGAAACCTCAGTCTCTGGCACTGGGTTAACATGGTCCTAAATGACTAGGCCCCTCCCACCAGATACCTGGAAGAAATAAGCATAAATCTTCTCCAGCAGAATATATGATAATCCAAGGTCTCAAGTTGGGCCTCTAAACAATTTTTCTAATATAACATTTGACATCAAATCCAAGTAAACCAGGTACTATTATAGTTTGGGTTTTGAATATCCCCCAAAGCCCCACGTGTTGAAGGGTTGGTCACAGCCTGTGATGCTATTGGGAAGTGGTTATTTAGGAGGTGGGCCTAGTGGAAGGAAGTTAGGTCATTGGGGGTGTGCCTTTGGAAGGAATATTAGGACTCTGCCCCCGCCCCCATTTCTTCCTGGTGACTAGGAGGTGAAAAGCTTTTCTCTACCACGTGCTCCCCACCACAATGTTTTGCCTCACCTCAGGTATAAGTTGATTTCATTGATTATTGTCTTTCTCCTTATGAAGACTGTAAAAGAACAATCAGAGCCTAGCACAATTATTCAACATATAATAGTTCCCTCAATAACTATCTTAAATCTGTGTCTGCTAATTCTAATATCTGAGCATCTCTCCTTCCATCATATGTTTTTTTTTCCCTCTGATGGATGCCAGTCATATCAGATCACTACTGGGTCTAGTGTGTTAGTTAGCTTTCTGTCACTGTGACAAAATATCTGAGATAAGCAACTTATAAGAAAAAAAGTATATTTAGGATTATAGTTTCAGAAGTTGACTTTGTTGCTTTGTGTTTGGCATGAGTTATACGAGGTGGTGTGATAAAGCTAAAAATAAAATGAAAATGTCTACCAGAATAGTCAAGATAATTGTTATCTTATTGGAAAGGGAAGCAGTAGTGATTAGGGGTGAGGGGGAAGAATAGAGAAAATTTGTTTTGAAAAATGGAAGGGATTGATTAGGCTAACAATCACACACAAATGTTCACTGTGTGATAAATCATTAGTTTTATATTTTCTTTTTTCTTTTGACATTTAAAATGGAAATGCTTTTATTGATAGCTCAGGGTTAAAAGAGACAGATAAGACAAATCCAAGACAATGGGGTGTAAAATCATAGCAGCAAGGTCAATACTCTTCACCCTCATCCTCTCCCTCAGCACTATCTGCTCCAACCTCCTCATAATCTTTCTCTAGGGCAGCCATGTCCTCATGGGCCTCAGAAAACTCTCCTTCCTCCATCCCCTCACCCACATACCAGTGAACAAAGGCACGCTTGGCATACATCGGGTCAAACTTGTGATCCAGGCGAGCCCAGGCCTCAGCAATGGCTGTGGTGTTACTCAACATGCACACAGCACGCTGTACCTTGGCCAGGTCTCCACCAGGAACCACAGTGGGAGGCTGGTAATTAATGCCAACCTTGAAGCCAGTGGGGCACCAATCCACAAACTGGATGCTGCGCTTGGTCTTGATGGTGGCAATGGCAGCATTGACATCTTTGGGGACCACATCACCACGGTACAACAGGCAGCAAGCCATGTATTTACCATGGCGGGGGTCACATTTTACCATCTGGTTGGCTGGCTCAAAGCAAGCATTGGTGATCTCTGCTACAGTAAGCTGTTCATGGTAGGCTTTCTCAGCAGAAATGACAGGGGCATATGTGGCCAGAGGGAAGTGGATGCGGGGATAGGGCACCAGGTTGGTCTGGAATTCTGTCAGGTCAACATTCAGGGCTCCATCAAATCTGAGGGAAGCAGTGATGGATGACACAATCTGGCTAATAAGGCAGTTAAGGTTAGTGTAGGTTGGGCACTCAATGTCAAGGTTTCTGCGACAGATGTCATAGATGGCCTCATTATCTACCATGAAGGCACAATCAGAGTGCTCCAGGGTAGTGTGGGTGGTGAGGATGGAATTATAGGGCTCAACTACAGCTGTGGAAACCTGGGGGGCTGGGTAAATGGAGAACTCCAGCTTGGACTTCTTGCCATAATCAACAGAGAGACGTTCCATCAGCAGGGAGGTGAACCCAGAACCAGTTCCCCCACCAGAGCTGTGGAAAACCAAGAAGCCCTGAAGACCTGTGCACTGGTCAGCCAGCTTGCGAATTCGGTCTAAGACGAGGTCCATGATCTCCTTGCCAATGGTGTAGTGGCCCCGGGCATAGTTATTGGCAGCATCTTCCTTGCCTGTGATGAGCTGCTCAGGGTGAAAGAGCTGACGGTAGGTTCCAGTGCGAACTTCATCAATGACCGTGGGTTCCAGGTCTACAAACACTGCCCTGGGCACGTGCTTGCCAGCACCCGTCTCACTGAAGAAGGTGTTGAAGGAGTCATCTCCTCCTCCAATGGTCTTGTCACTTGGCATCTGGCCATCAGGCTGGATGCCATGTTCCAGGCAGTAGAGCTCCCAGCAGGCGTTGACAATCTGGACACCAGCCTGGCCAACGTGGATGGAGATACACTCATGCATGACGGGTTCTTGTAGGGCTGAGCGGCGCGGGATGAGGCAAGGAGACGACGACCAGGAGCTCCCACTGACAGACTACCAAGGAGTCCAGGGGAGAAGTTACCTAGTTTTATATTTTCATGGACTCTTCTGCATGTGTTTATGTTTTACAATAAACTATGTTAATGAAAATAAAACAGAGCATCAGACTATACAGCAAGTCTGGATAATAGAACAGAATGAATCAATGCCTTATTTGAAATTCTAATTATTTTCAGTGTACATTATTACAGCAGAAAATTATGGATATCAAATATATGGATAGCACAAAAATATTTTCAGACATACAATGGGCCAAATAATAATAATAATAATAATAATAATAATAATAATAATAATAAGAAGAAGAAGAATAAGTTTCTTGGAGGTGGGCCTCAGCAAGATGAGGCAAACTGAAGAGAAAAAAAAATTCAGTTTCTAGAAATAGGAATATAGTTCATGAAAGTACTGTACATTGAAAAGGGGCTGGGCTGTGGCTCAGTGGTAGCGCACTTGCCTGGCATGTGTGAGGCACTGGGTTCGATTCTCAGCACCGCATAAAAATAAATAAATAAAATAAAGGTCTATCAACAACTAAAATAAATTAAAAAGAAAGAAAGAGAAGAGGCCCTAAGGTGTCATCAAAACAACACGTCTAGATGGAAGTAGGGGGATGGAGGTCATAGAAGGGAACTTTTTTAGGGGAGTATTTTCTTTTCTTGTTTTGCAGGGGGAGAGGATTGAACTCAGGGGGCACTCAACCACTGAGCCCCATCCCCAGCCCTAGTTTGTATTTTATTTAGAGACAGGGTCTCACTGAGTTGCTTAGTGCCTCGCTTTTGCTGAGGCTGGCTTTGAACTTATGATCCTTCTGCCTCAGACTCCCAAATGCTGGGTTTACAGGTGGGCATCACTGCGCCTGGCGGGGAGCATTTTCCTCAGTAGAATATCTGATCTTACTGGTATTTTGTCTTTTCTTCCTTCTCCCTTTTGGCAGAACAATCTGCTTGTGCTTTGGGATTTGAACCACAAGCAGGCAAGCCCTGTACCACTGAGCCACATCCCCTGTCCTTTTAATTTTGAGACAGAGTCTTGCTCAATTGCCTAGGTTTGGCGTCCAACTTGCAATCCTCCTGCTTCAGCTTCCCAAGTAGCCGGGGTTCAGGTGTGCACCAGGCACTTGGTTCTGGTGTTATTGACATTTAAAGATACAATGAAAGAAAAAGAAATGCAATTTCAAAAGTTTGTGTTCACCTGATTGCAAGAAGGCCCAGTTCTCACCCTTACCTTGTCTGTATCCTCCGTCACATGACTTCGCAGTGTCCCCAAGAAGGGGTGAAGCTGGTTTCTCTCTCCTTGAATCTGGGCTACCTTGACTTTGCTTTGATCAACCAAATGTGGCAAAAGTGACAGGGCACCAATTTTGAGCCCAGATCTCCTGAGGCCTTGTGTCCATCTGCCTGTCCCCTTGGAATGCTGTCCCTGAGTGCAATTCTTCACTATCCTGATGGGAGATGAGAGATCCTCCCAGCTAAGGCTCCAAACTTGAAAACACACGAAGCAAATGCCTCTCTGACTGCCGATGACAGGTGAGCAAATCCCACCAAGCCCAGCTCAGATCAGCTGGCTATGCCACGGACCCAGGGACTTCTGAGAATAGGTACTTATTGTTCTATGCCACTTAGGCCACATCCCAGCGTCACAGGCTGAGGATCAAACCTTCAACACATGGGCCTTTGGGATCTTCAAAATCCAAATGATAGAACCTAGTTTACTTGGATTTGATGTCAGATGTTGCATTAGGAAAAATGTTTATGCACGTGACTTGAGACCTTGGACGATCATATCTTCTACTGGAGAAGATTTATGTTTGATTTTATGAGGTGTTGGCCAGAGTTTTGGCTGGGTCAGAAGGTCCAGGGCAGCACCCTCACACACGGGGCAGGTGGCAGGCTGTCAGGCTGTGGGCACCCTGGGTCTCCTCCGCATGGCCTCTCACCCTTTATAGGCCAACACAGTTTGCCTTGTTTTTATTTATTTATTTATTTTTTTAGAGTGAAAGATGGGGGGGGGGAGAGAGAGAGAGAATTTTAATATTTATTTTTTAGTTTTCGGCGGACACAACATCTTTGTTTGTATGTGGTGCTGAGGATCGAACCCGGGCCCCACGCATGCCAGGCGAGCGCGCTACCGCCTGAGCCACATCCCCAGCCCCAGCCTTGTTTGTTTTTAAACATGGAAATTTCAGAGTAGTGTTCCAAGAGGTCAGAGCTGCCCTCTTGAGGCCCATACTCTAAAACTCATACGGCAGCATTTCCACTACCCTTGTTCATCAAAGAAAATCACAAGGCCACCCAGATTCAAGGGGTGTGGATATAGTCTACTTTTTAATGAGAGGAGCTTTAAAGAATTTGTGTAATATTTAATATCCCACATCATTCTTAGGTCCTTAATGTTTCTCATTTTTAATTTTCAGTGTAGAGGAATTGCATGTTGGCTAGATTTATTTCTAGGTATCAGATTTTTTTTTGTGTGTGTATGCTATCATGCTATTTTTCTTTTTCAAAACAACTTTATTATACTATAATTTGCAGTGAAATGCACCCATTTTTGGGGAGGTGGTACTGGAGATTGAACTTAGGGGCACTTGACACTAAGCCACATCCCCAGCCCTATTTTGTATTTTATTTAGAGACAGGGTCTCCCTGAGTTGCTGAGGGCCTCTCTGTTGATGAGGCTGGCTTTGAATTCGAGATCCTACTGCCTCAGCTGGGATTATAGGCGTGTACCACCATGCCTGGCCGAAAGGCACCCATTTTAAGAGTACAGTTTGGTAGGCTTTGACAAATATTTACACCCATGCAACAACCATCGCAATTAAGATGAAAAAAACATTTACATCACCCTAAATATCCCTCATGCCCTTTATGGCCAATTCTCTTCCATTCTTTGTCTCTGGTATCCTTTGTCTCTTTTTTCTGTTCCTGTTAGTTTCAACTTTTCTAGAATATCATATAAATGTAATAATACAGTAAATGCTCTTTCATCTGTTTCTTCTTTTGCTCAGGACAAGATTTTGTACATTTGTCAATTCTTCCTTCTCCCTTTTGGCTTTGTTCTGCTTGTGCTTTGGGATTTGAACCACAAATCCCTTTGACTTGGATTGAGTCGTTTTCAGTGTCTGAATATTAAAAGTAAAGCTGCTATAACATTTGGTTACAGGTATTGTATAATTATATTTATCTTGAATAAATGACTGGATGTGGAATGAACCCGTCCGAGTGGTCAGTGCATAGTTCTCTTCTTAGTAACATAACACATTGTTTTCCAAAGTAGCATATCTTACACTGTCAGGGTGTGGGAGGAGCTCGGCACCTTTGTCAGCACCTAGGGTCATCAGATTCATCATTCCTTCCTGGACCTCAGGCTATTCATTCCTTTTCTTTGGTTTGACATGCCATCTGCAGTATTTCTATCAGTGTGCTTTCACTAGTAGCCAATTCTGTTCGTTTTTGATTATTTGAAATATCTTAATTTTAACCCTTGATCTTGGAAAACACTTTCACTGACTCTGTAATCATAGATTGGCAATTCCCTTCCAGGTCACTAACACTGTGATTCTATAGTCTTCTGCATGTCATTGCTGCTGTTTAGCAGTTGCTCCCAGACTACCTGAGGATCTATTATAAGCAATCAGCCTTTTATCTCTGGTTGTTTTTAAGATTTATCTTTGTCTTTGGTAGTTTCATTATGATGTGTCTGCTTGTATATTTATTTTTATTTGACCTGCTTGATATTTTTTTTAAAGTTGCTTGAATATATGGATTAGTGTTTTGAGCTTCTGGAAAATTATCAAATGTCTCCTCCTGAAATATTTCTCTGACTCATTCTTCTTTCTTTTTCTGGATTAGGAAACATTAGCCATATGATAGACAATCTTGCTTTATAGTCTACAACTCCTAACTTATTTTACATGCCTAAGCCCATTTGTTGGGATGTTAATTTTACTTTTAGAATTAAAATTTTACTTTGGGATGTTATTTTTTATTTTTCTCAAAACTTCTATTGGCACCAGGTGTGGTGGCACATGCTTATAATTCCAGTGACTGGGAAGGCTGAGGCAGGAGGATAGCAAGTTCAAGGCCAGCCTCAGCAATTTAGTGAGGCCCTAAGCAACTTAGCAAGACCCTGTCTCAAAATAAAAAATAAAAAGGGCTCAGTGGTAAAGCACCTCTGGGTTCAATCCTCAGTACCAAAAATAAACAAATAAATAATTAAAGTTCTAACTCTATTTAATATTTCCCAAGTTACTCTGTAGTTTTTCTCCACATATATCTCATACATATTGACTTTTATTTTTTTTAATTAAGCATAATTATCTTAAGAGTTTTTGGATAATTCCAGTTCCAGAAAAATTGGCAGGTCTTGTTCTGTTATCTGTGGTATCTTTTGATTCTACTCGGTGGTAAGTTGATTCTTTATGCTTTTGCTTATTTGGTGTTCAGGCCCTAAGGTGAAGACCTGGACAGAGACTGGCAAACTTTCCCTGTAAAGAACCGTGTAACAAATATTCTGGGCTTTACAGGCTATCTGGAGTCTCTATTACTTCTCCTTTTCCTCTTCCTCTAGCTTCTGCTCCTCTTGCACCTGCTCCTCCTCCTTTTTCTTCTTCTAACAACATTTGAGACATATTTACATTATTTTCAGTTTGTGGATCTTACAAAAGCAGAAACTGACTTTACTCTGCTGACCTCTGGCTTAGGATATCTTTCTCCAAAGAGTTTTGTGTTTCTTCCAGGTGTCTGCGTGATTAATAGTCTGGAACTATTTTAACAACTTCTTCTACTACTACTACTACTTCTTCTTCTTCTTCTTCTTCTTCTTCTTCTTCTTCTTCTTCTTCTTCTTCTTATTATTATTATTATTATTTTAATTGAACCACTACCATTAAGTGAATTAGGGCTTCCAGTACACGAGGGCAGTTTGCCTGGGTTCCCCTTTTCCCGTGAAGAAGCATCTCCTCAGGGTCCCGACAGGCATGTGGAAGGTCTCCCTTAGACACCCACAGCAGGTGTGCTCCCTCTGCTGAGCTCAGAGCTGTCAAAACGGAAGCTCAGTGTTATGGTTTGGATATGAGGTGTCCCCCAAGATCTCACATGTGAGACAACTCGAGAAGGTTCAGAGGGGAATGATTGGGTTATGAGAGCCTTGACCAAATCAGTGGATTAATCCCTGATGGGGTTAGGTGAGTGGTGACTGGAGGCAGGGGGTGTGGCTGGAGGCGGTGGGCATTGGGGGTGTGGCTCTGGGGTTGTATTTGTATCTGGGAGGAGAGTCTCTCTCTCTGTTCCTGACCATCATGTGAACTGCTTCCCTCTGTACACCTTCCACCATGATGTTCTGCCTCATCTTGAGCCCTAGGGGATGGAGCCGGCTGTCCATGGACTGAGGCCTCTGAAACCATGAGCCCTCCAATAAACTTTTCCTCCTGGACAGTTGTTCTGATTGAGTCTTTTAGTCACAGCATCAAAAAAGATGACTGAAACACCCAGGTTTGCCAGGAGTTGAAAATGTCCTTCGGCAAGAGTAATCTGAGCGCCTCCTGTCCCCAGGTTTCTGCATTTCCTTCGGTTTGGGGCTGATAATTTCTTACTTTTCTTGGTGACTCTTCAATTCTTTTAAGCAGTTTTGAAAAATAATCTACTCATTACCCAGTCCAAATAACCTTGCCGGCTATAAGGGAAATACAAGTCTAGGATGAAAGAATCCTATTTTCTTCTAGAAATTATAACAAATAGCCTTTATGGGGAAAATTACCTTCCAAGAGACTTTTTGAAATTTGTGCTGTTGGGTTATGTTAGTAAGTCCTAGTGGTAAGTGAGACATCATGTCGTTAGGAGAGAAGAGTACGGCAAATGAATACCCAGTTGAAAAGAAATCATTGTGAACTTATGACCTTAAAAAGAAATATCTTTTCAACCCTGTTCATAAATATGGCCCAACAGTAGCAGAAACACACGGGGCACCAGATTGAGATTTCTTGATAACTCAGAGTTGGGTCCTCAGTGTCCTCACTTAAAGAACTAAAAAATAAAAAAAATAAAAATAAAAACAAACAAAAAATAAAATAAAACCAGAATGACTCTGGAAAAGTTTGTTTTCCAGGAGCAGGTATATTTTCAAATATGTTTGAGCTGAATGGACTTAAGGAAGCTCCCATTTCACAAATTGTGATAATCTGAGCATAGAGTGCAAGTTATTATTGTGGTTGCAACTATTTGGAATGAATTAATACATTCTTAATAATATTCAAAAGATAAAAGTAACCATAAAATGTACAAAAAGTGTGATCTGAGCTGCCATTCTGAGCTTGTGAAATATAAAGAAAGCATCATATCTGGGAAGGGTACTAAATGTCAAAAATAAATCTAGATTTTACGTGAAATAAGTCCTGTTGTGATACAAAAGAAGGGATGGTAGCCTGGTGCGGCAGTGCATGCCTATAATTCCAGTGATGTGGGAGGCTGAGGCAGGAGGATTGCAAGTTCAAAGTCAGCCTCAGAAACTTGGGGAGGCCCTAAGCAACTTAGCAAGACTCTGTCTCAATTTTTTTTAAAGGGGCGGAGGCTAGGGATGTGATGTGGCTCAGTGGTTAAGCACCCCTGGGTCCAATTCCTGGTACCAAAGTGGGAGTGGGGAGAAAAAAGGAATGGGTATGATAATTTTCATTACTTTAGCAGAATATTGCTATTTAGAATTTTTGGTGCTTTTAAAAACATGTGTTAGATTATGAAACACATTTAGTGCTTAATACATGTAAGCAAGACAGAACAAACGAATGTCTCCCTCTCCCCATTCTCCCCTCTCCACCCCAATAATTTATTGTCTATTTGAGAATAGCTAGAAGAAAAGACTTTGAATATTCTCACGACAAAGCAATGGTAAATGTTTAAGGTGATGGTGTGCTAATTACTCTGACTTAATCAGCACACAGTGTATCCATGTAAAAAAAAAACATCACACTGTATTCCATAAATACGTACGATTATTATGTCAATCAAAAATAAGACCATAGAAAAAAGAGAGAAAGATCAAATACAAACGTATGTGAATAAGCAAGAATCCTGGAAAAGAATTAAGAATGGTGCTCAAAATAAGAAAGACTGTTTGAAGCCACGGGTCAGTTGAAATAGGTAGATGAGGGGTCAGCAATTATTCTGCATCAGTGATCATAACTGTTGGACCAAAGGGAGCTTTAAGATGATAAATCAGCTAAGTTTCCCAAAGAGGAGAAATAGCAGCACAGACTCTCTCTCTCATTTAGTTCTTCTAACTAATTATAAGGAAGTTCTGACAAGGCTCACGTACAACTTCAATGCTGCTGACAGAATAGGTCAAGAGATCACAGTGGCATTCTGAGCTTGTGAAATATAAAGAAAGCATCATATCTGGGAAAGGTACTAAATGTCAAAAATAAATCTAGATTTTACATGAAATAAGTCCTGTTGATGCAATGAAATGTTATTTTAAAAATCAGGTTCATGAGTGGAGGCTCAGGTTGGAATCTTCTCGGGCGATACAACCAGGTCCTGTGTTTCGATTAAGATCCAATAGGTTGACACCCCAGATCTTGCAAATTTAACTTCTCTGAGATGGAATTTGTTTCTTCTTTTGAGTCTAATGAGATGACTACATCCCATAGATGGTATAGATCTGCTCTGTCCAAAAGAACCATCTGCAATGGAAATGTTCTAAATCTGCACTGTCCATCTGGTAGCCACGAGCTACGGTGGCTATTGAGCGATTGCAGTTTAGCTGGTGGGACTGAATTTTAAATCAAATTTAATTTAAATTTAGCCATATGTAGTTATTGGCTATTATGTTGGACAAAGTAGGTACATACTCTTATCTGGTAAAATAAAATCCTAGGAGGTAACCTCAGAAAAGAAGAAAAATGAGAATGACAATAAATAAAAGCCGAAGCATAGAGATAATTAAGTGATAGATGTCCAAGGTGATGATACACCAATTATCCTGATCTGCTCATTAAACAGTGCATTCAGGTATTGAAATGTCACACTGTACCCCATAAATCTGTACGATTACTTTGTAGCAAATAAAAATATATTTAAAATGAATAACAATAACCAAGAAATAAATTTAAATCAGTGACCTGAGCATTTTGTCTCTCTCTATATAGTCTGTCTATATGTCTCTCTCTCTCTCTCTATATATATATATATAGTCTCTTTCTCTCTCTCTCATATATATATATTTAATTGGTTTTTTTTTTTTTTTGGTCCTGGGATTGAACCCAGGGGTGCCTTACCACCAAGCTACATCTTCAGTCCTTTTTATTTTTTATTTTGAGTCAGGGTCTTGCTGAGTTGCCAAGCCTGCCCTTGAACTTGCGATCCTCCTGCCTCAGCTTCCCGAGTGGCTAGGATCATAGGCGGCGGCACCACCCCTGGCTCTCAAGGTTTTAATGTAACAGTATTAATCCCCCGTTAAACACTGTTTTGTTTTGTTTTTTTGAGGTGTTTAAGGCATTCATCTTAGAAGGCTTGGCCCCTGGAGCTCTTCTCTTCTTGTGATCTCTGCATGGAGTTTCCAGCACCATCTCTATGCTAACAGCTCCCAAGTCTTACTCTCCCCAGACCCCTCTCAGGGGTCAGCTTCCTGCTGGACATTTCCACTTATGTGTCTATGGACATCTCAGGGGGCACTGCCCCGTGTGAACTCGAGGTCTTCCCCCGACCCTGGTTCCTTCTCATCTCAGCAGATGCTTGCTGTGTCCTTCCCGGTGCTGGGGCCGATCCCGCTGCGTCATGAACACCCGCCCCCCCCCCCCTTCTCACTTCACATCTAACCCACCTGGAAAGCTCTTCTCTCCACCTGCTAACAGACCCAGCATCTGCGCACACCCCATCAGCCCCAGCTCCCACCCTGATCTAACTCCTCTTTCTCTCTGGGCTCTTCTTGCAGGAGCCTCTTATCTGGTCCTGGGTCCCACTCTTGCTCTTCATCACAGAAGCCAGGGCCACCTCCTTACACTCCAGATGGCATCGGTTAACCGCCCCCCCCCCCCCACACACACACACACACTCAGAGTGAAAGCCAAGGTCCTTACAAAGTCTCTGCAGGGCTGGTCCCTGTTCCTCTCTGGCCTCCTCTCCTGTCATCCCCTCTCAGCTCCACTCTCTCACCCCTGGCCTCCCCGCTGTTCTTTGAGGCTTGTCTCTGACCGTCCCTCTGCTCCATCAGCATTGTCTTGCTGCTTGGCCATTTCATTCTAAGCCAGGCTCACTCTCACCTCAGGGCCTTTGCACTTGCTTTTCTCACATCACTTGCTTTAAATTTCCAGGCTTTTGGTCTCAGTGAGGTTTTAGATATGACCCCTTATTTAATTAGAACTCCTATCTCTGGATACTCCCCCCATTACGTTATTCATTGCCCATTTCCCTGACTTCCATCCCTAATAGAAGGTTGGCTCTGTAAGGGTCAAGATTTTAAAAAATTCCTATATGTTTAAAAAATATGATCTCTAATACCTAGATACACAGTGGAGACCCAAAATCAAACTACTCATAGATTAGTTTGTTTCTTATTGATGGGGGCTTGATGAGTTTTTTTGAACTCTAAGTATTCTTCGAAATATATTTTCAATTCTTTGTTAAAATTTAGTGTTTTTTTTTTTGTACTGGGGATTGAACTCGGGGGCACTTGACCACTGAGCAACATCCCCAGACCAATTTTGTATTTTATTTAGAGACAGGGTCTCACTGAGCTGCTTAGTGCCTTGCTTTTGCTGAGGCTGGCTTTGAACTCACAATTCTCTTGCCTCAGCCTCCAGAGCTGCTGGGATTACAGGCGTGCACCACCACGTCTGGCAAATTCAGGATTTTAAAAGCTATTTTAATGTTTGATATAATTAGTGTTCCTTTTTTTGACAAGACCTTGAGTTGTACACATGCATTGTGACAGGTTAACGATTTCTCATAGCAGGCCAATGGGGGAGCCGAGGTCCTGCTTTAAGGCCAGACCACTCAGGGGTTTGAAGTCACTGAATGCAGAGGTGGAGGAACTCTGGAGGTCGCTGGGGACCAGGAAACCAATTTGTAGAAGCATCTGCCCTGATACCAATGGGGTGAGACCTTCCTGGACATCATTAAGGGGGCTTCAGTGGTCCCCTTTTGCACAGGGGAGCCAGGGTTCAAGAAGTCACTCTTTCCGAGTCACTTATCACTAAATGGGAGAATCGGGGTTTGCATGCAGGTCTCAGGCTTTCCCAGAGGAGAGACTTGTCCAGGGTCAGAGGAAAGAGGACACCACTGTCCTGTCCTTGGGACCACCCTTTGCAGGGGCCTTTCAAGCCAACTGTCAGAGCTGCTTTCATCCAACTTCCAAAATGGTCTTAATTTCTTTATCCTTTTCCTGTCTTAACATGTAGTGCATTACCATCTAAGTGTTGCAGAAATGCATTCTTTAAAAAGTAAAAGTTCCCCATAATTTCTCCTCCAAAGAAAGTCACCATCATCAGCCTGAATTAATCTTCAAGATTTTTTTCCTGTACACATACACGTGCATGAGCTCCCACACATGTGTGTCATGTAGCTTTGTGAACTGTGTGTACTACCCAGTGTCTTGGGAATCTTTTCATGTCCATAAATGATACCGTCTCATTCTAACAGTTGCATAATATTCCGCACATGGATGTGCCCTGCTATATTTAACTAACTTCCCATTCAGGGACATTTAGGTTGTTTTTTAAGGATACATTTCTATAAATTGCCCTCTGAATTATGGTACCAGTTTTTACTTTCACCAACGTGTAGACGGGGTCCATTTCCCCTCTCATCAATGTGCACATTACCAATTTGCTTCCCAATGGGAAAAGAATCAGGACCCAAAGGTCAGCTTGAGCCCAGGAGAGGGTGGGGTGCTTGACAATGGGCCCAGCATCTGGAAGGGAGAGGAGGGTGATGAGGGACATCCATCAACGGGGCCTTTGCCTGGACCTAGCAGAAGGGGCTTCAGTTCCAGATTCTTCCCACGAAGCCACTCTCCTGTGCACTGACCTTTTTTCCTTGGTGTAAAGCACAACCCTTAGCAGGTAGCAAAGGCCTGTGGTATGGCATTTGTCCTTCCCCCTTAACCTGCCCCATCCTCCAGCTACAAGGTCCACCTCTCTGTTTTGAAAAGGCATGAGCCAGGGCAGGCTTTCTCACTTCCCAGCACGGTCAAGTGCTTCTCCTCTGTCCCTCTCACTGCCCGCTGGGTCCGGAGCACCACTCTGTGTTCGAGAATTTACGAGCTTCTTGGGTTGTTGTCCAAGAGGTGGTTCCAGTGACACTCAGCACAACTTTGGGGTCCAGGTGAGTGACTTTTCTGGTTCCATCACCGGTGACAGTGCTTCTCTCATGGCCCCTCCTCATGAAGACCATGGGTCCCGGAGGGTGGTCTGTGGACGTCGGCTGGGCTTCCACGGGGCACTGGTGTGCATCACCTGCTCTTCTCACTGCTTACCTTGTCTAGGACCCACTGGTTTCCTTCCTGGAAGCTCACTCCTCCCAGCCTCTCGGCCCCCATCCAACACCAAGGGAGGGTGAGGGGGGCTCTTCTCCCCTCCCTTCAAAGCACCCCAGTTTTGCAACCAACTTCCACATCCTTTCCCCTTTTGAGTCTCAAGAGACATCGACGCCTTTTTTTTTTTTTTTTCCCCTCTTAAGAAAGCCCAATCCTTACAAATCCAAAGCTTTGGTTTTACAATTATTGTTTCTAACACAGGGGTTCAACACAAAAGTTTATTGAAGACACCGAAAAATAGACCATTAACTATTTCTGTCTTTGCATTCCTAATACAGAAACCCAAATTATCTTTGCAGCAACCAGGATATTTGTGGCTGATTTTTGAAATTTTTATAGGTAATGTAGAATATTATAGAAATATAGATAAGAACAGGACAAAAATGACCATGTCTAGAAATAATTTTGTGACAGGCAACATTTCTCTCCTACAACAGGACCTTTGCACGTGCTCTGGCCACGGACTTAATCACTTCTCTTTCCCCTCTGCATTGATGATGCTCCAAAGTATCTCTGGAATCTCGACTCAGTGTTCATCTCTTCCATCCTTCCCTCCCTCCTCAGGAAAGCTGACCCTACCTATGCTCCATGATCCCCCATTTTTGGTGATACTGGGGATTGAACCTGAGAGCCCTCTACCCACTGAATCACATCCCCAGCCCTTTTTAAATTTTTACTTTGAGACAGGGTCTCACTTAATTGCAGAAGCTGGCCTTGAACTGGCAGTCCTCCTGTCTCAGCCACCTGAGTCTAGGTGTCCACCATAGCACCTGGCTCAGCTCCATGACCTTTAGCAGATGCTCCCCTCCTTAACATTTAGCACAGTTAAAATTTTATGTATTTGTTTTTATGATTGAATGTCTATCTTCCCACTTTACGGTGAACTCCCTTTCTATTTACCTCCAACATTGAACACAATTCCTGTCTTATAGCAGGCACTTAATGGAAGGAAGGAAGGAAGGAAGGAAGGAAGGAAGGAAGGAAGGAAGGAAGGAAGAGGAGAGGAGAGGAGGAGAAAGCTGCACCATCTCTGTGCCAACCGAGTGGCTGTGCTGGACCCGGCCATTGTGGCCTGGGAGAGCCGGTGGTGTCCATCTTCTCCCAACTCACATTCACTTCCACACTTTTGATATAATCCTAACATAGCCACTGCCAGTTCTTTGCCTAATTTTGTAATTCTCCTAATTAGCATGCATTCTTTGTTCCAAGTCGGCGTCTGATGTGAAACCCACAGGCACTGAATCTCGGGATCCTTCAGTGACTGCCGTAATAGAACCTAAGCTCTTTACTGCGGATCGCCTCGCCAAAATGTGTTAGGATTTCAGGAAGCAGAAAGCATTCCTTACAGTTTACCAAGAAGCTTCATCTGCCCCAGAGAAAAGGCATTTTTCCTGCAGTGAGAGGCAGTGAGCTGGGCATGCACGGGGCCTTGGCTCCAGCTTCACCTCACCAGGTGAGGGCTGTGCAGCTCTGCACAATCGCCCTCCTTCTCTGGTTCTGTTTCCTCAAGTGAAAGGTGACAGGGTGGGGTTTGATGATGACCCACTACACCTGGTTGCTGGTACCGTCATGGATTTCTTCCTGAGTCACCTTTAGGATGGGTGGTAGGTGGCTGCCTTCAGCCCATGTTGAACTATCATTAGCTTCGAAGCCACACAGCCCGCAGCTCTGCCTTCTGGTGGTCGATTCTGTAATGATGGTTAAATATTTGTCTTGATAAATTTTAGGGGAGAAGTCTCTTAAGTTGTTTAGGGAACGGAGATCCAAGGGGTATCATCCACATTTTAAATTGTCCATCTCTCTCAATACAGCAAAGCAGTTCTGGGTGGTGGGTGTTAGCTCATGGAAGCCTGGAGGGCGTAGATATAATTTAGAAAAGTTTATAAACCACACAGAAAGGTCTTTCTCAGGGCCTTTCATAATGCCGTGGTCAAAAGTAAAGGTCTCTGGGGTAATGCAGGAGGAGGTGGCCATTCAATCAAAAGGCTCCAAGTCACATGGTCTCACATTGGTAAGTGAGGAAGCTGTTTTCCGGTTTCCCTGAAGATGTTCATCCAGCGCCTCCTTAAACCCTCCTGGCAAATTTGCCACATTACAAAGCAGACCACAGGTGAACAAAGTATCAGAGAGCGCTGAGTTCTACTTTCTGATAATTTGTATCCACTTTGTAATGGGGATCACTCACCCAGCCCTGATCTTCCTTTTTCAAACTCACTCTAATGCTTTCTCCAGTTTGAACCCTTCCTGCCTCCTCTTCCTTCCTCCCTCCCTCCCTCCCTCCCTCCCTCCTTCCTTCCTTCCTTCCTTCCTTCCATACTGGGGATTGAACCCAGGGACACTTTACCACTGAGCCATATCCCCAGTCCTTTTTTTTTTTTTAAGTTTGATTTTGAGACAGGGTTTTATTAAGTGGCTTATGGCCTCACTAAGTTGCTGAGGCTGGCCTCAAACTTGAGATCGCCCTGCCTCAGCCTCCCAAGTTGCTCAGATTACAGGTGTGTGCCACTACGCCCAGCTCCCCTTCCTGCCATTTACCAACAACAGCTGTGACTTGGACCTATTTGGGTGTCAGAAGATTCCAAGCCACTTTCTCCAGATTCTGTTGATTCTTCTCTCACAGCTGCTGTGTCTAGTAGCTGAGTCAACTTACAGTTTCAGAGAATCAACTCACAAATGACTGAGTGTGTCAACAAATGTGGTCATTATTGTCATCAGTTCCCTCCGCCACCTGCTTCACTTAGGAATCCTATGAATGTCTAAAATGTGCAAGAGAGTTATTGGATCAGTGCTCATAGCCCATCAAACATCTAACTTTAGCTCTGAGAAATCATACTCGAATAAATCCTGCAAGGATGTTTTAGATTTCGTAAAGTACAATGATCACCATGCTGCCTAGCTTGGATATTTCCCTGTTTCTCCTCCGGCACAGTGTTGGACGGTATCAGGGACAAAGGTCATCCTGTGCATAAAGGTAGGTTCTTCCCATAAATGGCCAGAACACTGACAGGACACTCGTCACCAGCCATAAACATCTACTGAGGGAAGGCATGACACCTAAAGACCTTAGATCCTATTGGGGGGTGGGGAATGGCAAGACTTCTTAGGCCAACATTAATTATTTTTAAAATGATTTTTAAGTGCTCCACAGCAGTGCATGTCTGCACCCAGGGCAGAAGGCTTCCACTGCCCCCTGCCCACCTTAGGATGCTGCTGATTCTCCACTGTCCTTACCAAGAGAGAGGGCTGTGCTCTATAATAAGAGAAATGATTTATGCCTTTGGAGTTTCAGGGGGAGGGACAGTAATCCAGCGTCTGATTCTGATCTGAGAACTCTGAGGTTGAAGGAGTTGTCCTGGATTGAATGGGGGACACGTCAGGAGGGACTGTATGCCCAGGTGGTCAGGGCAAAGGAAATGTTCTGTGGGAGCCAGTTTAGGGCCACATGTACAATAAACTTTGGGTAGGTCACAGTAGGTCCCATCTGAGAAGGCTGGGGTCCCAGTGGCCACATACTGGGGAAGCTTGACTAAGTCCATGATGAGCGGGTGGCCATCCCCAGGGAAACCACAGAAAGGACAGGTCAAGAGCCCAGGGCCAGCACACGGGGACCGTCAAATCAGAACTTCCTGACTTTTCTTACCCTCAACCCTTCTCTCCTACCTCAGACCCAAAGATCAGGGAGGAGGAAGAGCAAAGACACCTGCTTAGGGCTTTTCACCTGCAACTGGGTCTGAGGGGCTGGGAGAAGCTGTACTTTTTTTTCCCCATATTTTTATTTTTTAATTTGTTCTAATTAGTTATACATGACATTAGAATGCATTTTGACACATTGTACACAAATGGAGTACAACTTCTCCTTCCTCTGGCTGAACCAGGATGCAGAGTCACACCTGTAGTGAAATCATACATGTATATAGGGTAATAATTTACATCTCATTCCACTGTCCTTCCCATCCCACCCCCTCCCCTCCTCTCTCTTACCTCTGCACAATCCAAAGTTCCTTCTCCGCACCCCCACCCTGTTATGGATTAGTATCTGCTTATCAGAGAAAACATCCAGCCTTTGGTTTGGGGGGTTTGGCTTATTTCACTTAGCATGATATTTTGCAGCTCCATCCATTTACCGGCAAATGCCATAATTTCATTCTTCTTTATGGCTGAGTAATATTCCGTTTTGTATATATACCACATTTTCTTTATCCATTCATCTGTTGAAGGGCACCTAGGTTTGTTCCATAGCTCAGCTATTGTGAATTGAGCTGCTATAGACATTGATGTGGCTGCGTCACTATAGTATGCTGTTTTTAAGTCCTTTGATATAAATTGAAGAGTGAGATAACTGGGTCAAATTGTGGTTCCATTCCAAGTTTTCTGAGGAATCACCATACTGCTTTTCATAGTGGTTGCACCAACTTGCAGTCTCATCAGCAATGCATGAGTGTACCTTTTCTCCCATATCTTTGCCAACACTTACTGTTGCTTGGGTTCTTGACAATTGCCATTCTGACTAGAGTGAGATGAAATCTTAGAGTATTTTGATTTGCTTTTCTCAAATCACTAGAGTTGATGAACATTTTTCCATATGTTTGTTGATTGATTGTATTTCTTCTTCTGTGACGTGTCTGCTCAGTTCCGTAGCCCATTATTGATTACTTATTTTTTTTTGGTGTTAAGTTTTTTTTGAGTTCTTTATATGTCCTGGAAATTAGTGCTCTATCTGAGGTGCATGTGGTAAAGATTATCTCCCACTCTGTAGGCTCTCTCTTCATGTTATTGATTGTTTCCTTTGCTGAAAAGAAACGTTTTAGTTTGATTCCATCCTATTTATTGATTCTTGATTTTACTTCCCGTGCTTTAGGAGTCTTCTAGGAGAAGCTGTACATTTGAGTGGATTTGGAAGTGTTAATAACTACATGAGCTCAGACATCCTCATGATTGAATGGAGGACCTGCTGTACCCAAGAGTGACAAGAAAAGTCAAAGGCGTTCCTGAAAGCACAGTCAAGGACAAAAATACCGTTGCTTTGGACACACATCCTGCCTGCGCCACACACTGCTACACAGAGGACTTCCTACAGAGGGAGGCACCCTCTGCCCACCAAGTCAGAGGACAGGGTCGGGACTGTCTTCACTGCATCTTCAACACCTGGCACAGTGCCTGGCACACACCATGCCCACCATAAATATGTCTTGGCTGAATTAGTAAAGCCCATGGGCTTCACTGTGCTGTTTCCCGTGATGATAAAGATGGACATAGGCAGTCCCCAAGGTGGACTTGCAGAGGGTCATGCTTTGTTTGGAAGATTGGCCAATGATGCCTATGATTCTTTCCTGCCCTCTTTTTAGGGCTTCAAGCTCTGATTTGATTTGCCCACTTTATCAATAAAGAATCAACACTTAAAGTTTCTGTTTCTCTTTAAAACCAAAAATGACATTATTAAGCAAAGTGTAAATCTCTGTGCTCAGTATTTACCTGTTATCTCTTATCCTTGACACAAACCTGAAAAGCAGGTACTATTTTTAATCCTTAACCTCAGAGAGGTTAAGTAATTTGCCCAAGGCCATTACCCAAGCTAACAATTTGCCAAGATGGGATTGAAATGTAAGACGACTCCTTTTTTTTTCGAGAATATAAACAACGTGTTGTGGGATAACATTGTTTCCTAGTAGGACATTAGCCTGTCTATTCATTCACTCTACTATTAATAGACATTTGTTTATTTTTCCAATTTGAGGCAGTGACAATCATGCTATAGACTTCTTGTATATGTCTTTTGGTGCATATATTACACATTCCTAATGGGTACCCAACTAAGAATGGGATTATTGGGTCCTACCGAATGCATATCTTCAACTTTGCTGGGTGTTGTTCAACTATTTTCTAAAGCGATTATACCAATTTTCAGACCCATCTGGAGCATATGGAAGTTCTAGTTTTCTTCACTTCTTTGCCAACACTTGATAATATCAGTCCTTTTGATTTTAGCTGTACTGACGGGTGCATCGTGGTAACTCATGGTTTTAATTGTGTTTCTCAGATAGCTGAAACAGTTGAATGTCTTTTCATAAATTTTATTTGGGGACATTTGGTTGTTCTTTTTTGTGAAGTGCCTCTTCAAATCTCTTGCCCATTTTTCTATTATGTTATTTGTTTTGTTTTGTTTTGTGTTTGTTTGGTCCCAGGGATTGAACCTTGGGCACTAACCACTGAGCCACATCCCAGCCCTTTTTTTCAATTGTTTGACTATTTTATTTTAATTATTTTTTAAATATACATATTTTATTTGTTTTGATTAGTTATATATAACAGTAGAATGCTTTTGATACGGCATATATAAATGCAGTGTAACTTCTCATTCATCTGGTTGTACCTGATGTAGAGTCACACAGGTCATGTAATCATATATGCACATAGGGTGATAGTGTCCAATTCATTCTACTATCCTTCCTATCTTAATACCTCCTCCCCTCCCTTCACTCCCCTCTGAATAGTCCATTATCTCTATTCTCCTCCTCCCTTATTCTGAAACAGCGTTTGCATATCAGAGAATATATTTGGCCTTTGGGTTTTGGGGGTTTGGCTTATTTCGCTTAGCATAATATTCTCTAGTTCCATCCATAAGTCGGCAAATGCCATAATTTCATTCTTCTTTAAGGCTGAGTAATATTCCATTGTGTGATATACACCACAGTTTCTTTAGTCATTCATCTGTTGAAGGGCACCTAAGTTGGTTCCATAGTTTAGCTATTGTGAATTGAGCTGCTATAAACATCGATGTGGATGCATTACTGTAGTATGCTGATTTTAAGTCCTTTGGAGTGGGATAGCTGGGTCAAATGATGGTTCCTTTCCAAGTTTTCTTAGTAATCTCCATACTGCTTTCCAGAGTGGTTCCAAGAATTTGCTGTCCGCCAGAAATGTATGAGTGTGCCTTTTCCCCTACATCCTTGCCAACACTTATTGTTGCTTGTATTTTTGACGATTGCCCTTCTGACTAGAGTGAGATGGAGTCTCAGAGTGGTTTTGATTTGCATTTCTCTAATTGCTGGAGATGTTGAACATTTTCTCATATATTTGTTGTTCAGTTGTATTTCTTCTGTGAAGTGTGTGTTCAGTTCCTTTGCCCATTTATTAAGTGGGTTTTTTTTTTTTTTTGGTGTTAAGTTTAAAAATTTTTTTAATGTATCCATTAATGCTCTAAGGGGTATGAAGTTAGGTCAGATTCATCCCCTCTTCTTTATCCCATCCCTGCTCCCTCCCCCCACCCCCTTTATTTCATCTACTGATTTTCTTCAATTTTGATGGAATTATCCCCATTCATAAACTCTATGTTCCTTCTTCTCCCTCCCTCCTTCCCCCCTCTCTGTTTCTCCCTTATTTTGGATGAGCTTCCACATCTCAGAGAAAACATTCAAATTTTGACTTTGGGGGACTGGGTTATTTCACTTAGCATTGTAGTCTTCAGTCCCATTCATTTACCAGCAAATGCCATAATTTTATTCTTTATGGCTGAGCAATACTCCATTGTGTATATACACCACTTTTTCTTCATCTGTTGAAGGGCACCTAGGTTGGTTCCATAACTTGGCTATTGTGAATTGTGCTGCTATAAACTTTGGTGTGGCTGTATTCCTATAGTATGCTTATTTTAGATCTTTTGTCTCTATGCTGAGTGGGATAGCTGGGTCATATGGGAGTTCCATTCCTAGGTTTTTGAGGGTCCATACTGCTTTGAATGGTTGCGCTAATTTGCAATCTCACCAACTATGTATGAGTTTACTTTTTCTCCCACATCCTCACCAATGCTTATTATTTGTATTCTTGATAATTGCCATTCTGACTAGAGTGAGATAAAATCTCAATGCAGTTTTGGTTTGTATTTCCATAATTGCTAGAGATATTGGATATTTTTTCATATTTTTTTTTTGCCATCTGTATTTCTTATTTTCAGAAGTGTCTGTTTGGTTCTTTTTTATATTGGTTCTTCTTAGTTATACATGACAGTAGAATCCATTTTGAAAAAATTATACGAGCATGGAATATATCTTATTCTAATTAGGACACCATTTTTATGGGTGAACAAAATGGTAGGGTTCACTTAGGTCTTTTTATATGTGTACATAGGAAAATTCTGTTAGATTTATTCTACTGCCTTTCCTATTCCTACCCCGTACCTTCCTTTCATTCCTCATTGTCTAATCTACTAGACTTTTCTTCTTCTTCTCCTCCCTGGTTTTATTGTGGTTTAGCTTCCATGTTTGCTCATTTATTAATGGGGTTATTTGTACCAGAACCAGGAACCAAAATCAACCTCTTTTCTTTATAACGTACTCCGTCTGTGGTATTGTCTATTAGCAACAAAAAATGCACTAAAACTCGTGTTTCTATATCTTGGCTATTGTGAGTAATTCTGCAGTCAACATGGCCGTGAGCCAACTCTCTGAGATTGGGATTTAAATTTGGGGGGGTATATACCCTCTGTGGTATTGCTGGATTATATGGTAGTTCTATGTTTAACTTTTTGGTAAAACTCCATAGTAGTTTCCATAGAGACCATATCACCTGCTCCTCAGAGAGGGCATTAACATCCAGGATATACAAAGAATTCAAAAAACTTAACACCCAAAACATCAAGACATAAATAAATGTGGGAAAAGTAATATGTTCATGGTTAGAAGATTCAATGTTGTTAAATGTCTGTTTCCCCATTTATTGATATTTAAAATAATTCCGGTAAAATAAAGAAGGTTTTGATTTGGGTGAAAATTGACAAAAACATTCACTAAAATTTTTATGAAAATATAGTCAAGGGAATTTTGAAGAGCAGAGCTAAAGGACTATGCTATCAGATATTAAGACTTACTATGAGGATATGATTACGACAGTGTGACCCTCAAAAAACAGACAAATAGACCACAGATAGAATCTGTTGCTGGACCCTCTGCGTTTGGTCTTACACATATGGACATGAGGTTGAAGACAAGATTGCCAGTGGCAGCCAATAGGAAGACAACCACCTTCCTAAATATAACATAGGAAGAAGATGGACAAATTGAACTACACTCCTCTGAAGATGCCATTAAGAGACCCAAAAGGAAAGCCACAAACATAGAACAAAATACACAATTGACAAAGCATTCACATCTGTATCTTAAGAATGCCGACAAACCAATAAGTTAAAAATAAACAACATAGCCAGGTGTGGTGGTGCACGCCTGAAACCCAGCAGCTCAGGAGGCTGAGGCAGGAGGATCGCAAGTTCAAGGCCAGCCTCAGCAATTTAGCAAGGCCCTCAGCAACTAAGGGAGACCCTGTCTCAAGAAAAAAAAAAGCATTAAAAAAAGGGCTGGGAAAGGAAACAATCAATACTGTGAGGGGAGAGCCTACTACCTGGCTTCCCTTCTGGGAGCCCTCTACCACTCCCCCTAGTTACCAGCTCTCACAGGGATTGACACAGTACAGGGTCCTGAAAAACAAGTCTCCTTAGCTTCATGGGAACTTCATGGGAATGTTCTCATTTCAAGTCATTTTAAGCTTTCTCCTTGTTAATTCTTAAAGATCTATTTTTCTTTTTTTACAGTGCTAGGTATTGAACCCAGGACCTTTTGCATGCCAGGCTAGCACTCTACCTCTGAGTCAGATTCCCAGCTTTCCTTGTTAATTCTTAAGATTCCAAGGTCATGAAACTATAGGGTAGCAAATTTTCTGTGAATTATGATAAGCCTATCTTGCTTGAGGGCTGCTCACAGCCCAGCTGTGCTTTGGCATCCTTCCCGTGTTCCCCAGAGGAAGAAGGGAAGCCGAAGCTGCATTTGCTAGAGAGGAGGTTGGTGATGGTGTCTGCAACAGACTCTGGAAAATATGTAAATTTTACTAATGCATTTTTCCCCTTGATCATATTATTATAATTCAGAATTTATTTCAAGTGTCAAGTCTTGATTCCGCAAGTGGGAAAATAGTTGGCAAAAGGTCACATGAAGAGTCTCAGACTTTTAGTTTATGTTTAGGTACAATAGGTAGCTCAGCATTCCAAGTTCTCCGCGTAGATGATCCTGGAAAAAATATTTCTCTGAGAGGTAAGTTTCATGTATACTGAATATGTCATTGGTCATATTTTTTAATCAAAGAAATTCAACATCCATAGCAAACATTTATTACTTCATTCTCCTGCCACTTATGTGGAGAAGGTTCAGTAAAACTTATCTTTGCTGCATAGTTGGGAAAAAAATGAAGCTTAATGAAGTTACAGGGACATGGGTAAAGTTTGCACAGTGGAGGTATATACAGGGAGGGTTCTGCCTGCCATTCCTGCGTCCTTCCTTGTTGAAGTGCTGAGGGAGGAAAGCACAAAGGTGGTTGTGTAATTGGGATTTTTGTCTGATTAAGTCAGAATTTCTGGAGAATTCCTGCTCTCACTCTTCATGGATTAGGATGTTCACTAGGGCTCTTTAGGTTGCCAGAAACAGAAAAAAAAAAAATTCAAACAGAATAACCAGGAAGAGGACTTTAATTTTATTAAAGAATGGAAGTGTCTCATGGAATCCCAAAGTGGAAATGCAGCCACATCAGGAAAATCTGAAGCCAGGATCTGGGAAGTGTTCAGGGTCTCTCGTCCATTTCATCCTTCATCTCTGTTGAGTCTGTCATTGGAGACGAGCTTTCTCTGTTTTTGTCCATTCTTGGTAGAGAACAGGGCTCCCAACTTATAGCTATCGGCAGAGAAAAATTGGCTGAGTTCCTCAGTGTCAATCAGAGAGAATCTGATTGTCCCATGGACACACAATCACCCTTGGTCCAAGTATAGTCCCATGGTACAAACAGGACTCAAGCAACCTACCCTGGTTGGATCAGGGGTTATTCCAAGAGAGAGGTAAGGAAGTAAGGTATTAAGAACTGGGCCAGTCACCCCAAAGTGTTCATTGTTACTAGAAATTTTATGAGAGCATTGAAGCCCTCATTGAGGGCTGGTTTGGGGACATTAGTCTTAATATTAATCAAAATAACACCTTGAGGGATTACTGGGTTCTGGTCCAACACATAAAAAATTTAGAAGTTGCTATTCTGTCCTAACAAGTACAGAGCGGAACAAAGAGAAAAATCAATAACTTCTCTTAGAACTTTCAGAGAATTAAGGCCACAGGACAAATCATTGCCCCTAAAATGAGACAAATGGGCAGATACAGAGAGTCAGAACTTTACAGAAACATATAAGCAGAAGCTTCCACAGGAACTAGTGTCAGGGTAAGAAACCTGACCCATAATTGATAAATTGCTGGAGGCTCAGTGGGGACAAGTCAGAGAGATGAGAACCCTAGGGCAACATACTCACTAGTGTGCCCCATGCTTTTTTGAGTTTTATCTCCAGGAACCTTATCAGGTTCTCACAGCAAATAGCAGAGAAAAATGCTCTTGGGCTTCTGACAGGGTGAGAGGGAAAGTAATCATTTTGAAATACACCAGAGCATTCTGTTCTTGAGACAGCCTGCCCTCCAGAGAAATTATTTTATCAGAAAATAACATGATGAGTTTTTTTTTTTTTTTTTTAATCAGGGTCAAACCAATGGAGGGAAAGGAAAATACAAACTCTATACTCTTCTAGCCATCCTGCCTCACCCAAGGAGGGAAAAACCTGGGAAGTACCTGTGAGGTTCATAGTCTGAGAACACAGACCCACTAAGAGACTGAGACCTAATCCTAGGATTATCGAACAAATACCTCTCCCTTACAACTT
The DNA here is from genome assembly GCF_047511675.1 of Marmota flaviventris. NCBI lineage: Eukaryota > Metazoa > Chordata > Mammalia > Rodentia > Sciuridae > Marmota > Marmota flaviventris. Next base: position 32,038,833 of record NC_092507.1, on the reverse strand, counting down.
AATACCACATTACTAAAGGCCTTTTGACTGCATTGTATCCGTCTTTCATTAAAAAAAAAAAGGTAGACATCAATGAAGAAGATTCCGTTTGAAGTGCCTGAGAAACAGCAGAACCAGAGCAGATATAGTAGAAATTTTAGGATTATCAGACCAGAAAATTTTAAAATACTCTGATTAATATGCTAGGGATTTTTTTGGTGGGTGTAGGGGTATCAGGGATTGAACCCAAGGGTGCTTAACCATTGAGCTACATCCCCAGTCCCTTTTTATTTTTTACTTTGAGACAGGGTCTAACTAAGTTGCTTAGAGTATCACTAAATTGCTGAGGATGGCTTTATATCTTGTGATCAACCTGCCTCAGTAATCTTAATGGAAAAAGTCAACACATGCAAGAACACATGAATAGTGTAAGCAGAGGGGTAAAAAAAAAATCTAAGAAAGAATGCAAAAGAAATGCTAGAGATAAAAACACAGTAATAGAGATGAAGAATGCCTTTGATGGACTCATTCGTAGATTGGATAGGACTGAGGAAAAAAGTCTCTGAGGTTGAAGCTGTGACAACAGAAACTTATAAGACTGAAAAGCCAAAAGACAAGGCTGAAAACAAAAACAAAACAGAATATCCAAGAAGTCTGGGGCAATGACAAAAGGTGAACTATATGAATAAGGTGAATACAAGAAGGAGAACCAGTGAGAAAGGAATAGGAGCAATATTAAAAAAAAAAGAGTGAGAATTTCACCAGATTAACATCATACTTAGAACCACAGATCCAGAAAGCACAGAGAATACCCAGTAGAAAAAAATCCAACAGTAGTATGCACAAAAAAGAAAAAATCCTGAAAGAATCTAGAGGAATATAAAAAACATCCAGCTTCCCTTCAAACCATGCAACCAAGAAGAGAGTGGCATGAAGTATTTAGTATTGATAGGAAAAAAAAAAAAAAAAACCTAGGAAACTAGAATTATGTATCCTGAAAAATTATCCTTCAAAATTGAAGGAGAATAAAATCTTTAGTAGATGAACAAAAATTGAGAAAATTTGTTGTCAGTAGACCTACTTTGCAAGAAATGTTAAAAGAAGTGCTTTAGGGAGAAGGAAAATGATATAGGTTGGAAACTTGGCTCTATGTACAGAAAGGAAGCGCATCAACAAGGGAATAAGTGAAGATAAAATAAGAACTTTTATTTTTCTCATTCTTAATTGATATAAGAGAAATTCTTTCAAAATAATACAATGTATTCAATTATGTATTTTTATGTTCATATCTCATGCATTTATGTAAATGCATATGCTTTACATATGCTTGTATGTCTGTGAAATGAATAACAGAAATGGTGCAAGGGATAGGAGGGAGGAACTGGGGCTATTTGTTATCACAAGGTACTCATACTACCTGTGGAGTGGCCTGCTGCTGTGTGAAAGTGGATTCGAGTAAGTTGTAAATGTATATTGCAAGTTCTAGGTTGCCAAGTTAAAAAAAGTTATAATTGATAAGAGCTATGACTGATATGTTAGGAAAGAAGAGAAAAAGTGAATCACAAAATGTGGGAGGCCACCACGTCATGCAACCAGCATTTTCCTTTCCTGATTGGTGAGGCTCTGTCGGTCACTTCCCATGATCTGGCCACATCAAAGTGGCCGGCCGATCTTGAAAGTCGTAAATACGTCACAAATGTGTCTTCATGCATGGGAGTGCCTTCCTTCAGCCCCAGGGGTTGAGTTACCTTACCTGTCCTTGTAACCCAGCCCCTCTTGATCTTTATTGGATGGAAATTGCTAAAGAACGAGATGCCCCAAATAAAACACCACTCTTGAACGTGTTCTCTCTCTCTCTCTCTCTCTCTCTCTCTCTCTCTCTCTCTCTCTCTCTCTCTCCAGCCTCTTGTGACATTCCTCACTCTCCCATTTGGGGTGCTTAAGGCCCAGGGTGGAGGAGCCGTCCTGGGGCTTGAATTAAAGGTAAATTGTGTGTCTGTGTTTTATTTGTTACCATTTCATTGGAGCAACCCTAGTTTAGCTGCCCGCGCTGGTTGGGGGCAGCAACAAAATGATCAATTAAAACCCGAAAAGAACTGGGCACAGTGGCGCTTTCCCGTAATCCCAGAAGCTTGGGTGGCTGAAACAGGAGGATCGAAGATTCAAAACCAGCCTCTGCAATTTATCAAGGCAGTAAGCAACTCAGTAAAACCCTGTGTCTAGAAAAAATATAAAGAGCTGGGGACATGGCTCAGTGGTTAAACAACCCTGGGTTCTATCCCTGGTATAAAAAATAAAATAAAATAAAACAAAACAAAACCACAAAAAGTGTGAAGACAAAAAAATGGGAACACAGAACAAAGGCCACAGAAAACAGTAACAAATATGGTAAATATTGTGTTAGTGTTTCATTGTTGTAACAAAAACCGGAGACAAACAATTTAAAGAAGGAAAAATTTATTTTGGCTTGTGGTTTTAGAGGGTTCAGTTGATGATCACTTGGCTCCATTGTTTGTAAGCCAAGACATCTTGGCAGGGAGGGTGTGGCAAAAAAAAAAAAAAAGTGCTCACCTCATTACAGCCATGAAACAGAGGGGAAGGGTCCAGGAACATCTCCCACCCTTCAGTGACCCTACTTTTTCAGCTAGGCATACCTCCATAACACCACCAAGTACTCAACACATCAGCCTTTCAGGAACATTCCAGATCCAAACAAACGTTCGGTCCTTGCTTCTCCAAGGCTTATGTCAATCTCACAATGCAAAATGCATTCAGTCCAGCTCCAAGAGTCCCATCCTCTTAACAGTTCCAGCATTGCTCAAAATTCCAAGTCTGAAGTCTCCTCTGAGATTCAAGGCAAACTCTTAGCCATGGACCCCTGCAGAAATTAAAAAAAAAAAGCAACAACCACAAACCAAGTTATATACTTCCACATAAAATTGCACAGAGGAAACATTCTTATTCCAAAAGGGAGGATTAGGAGAACACCAAGAAAGGATCTGACCAAAGCAAGACAACACCCAAAGGCAAATGTTCAGTCCTGGGGCTCCATGTCTGGAATCTGGGGCATATTGGAATGCTGTCAGTTTTAAAGGTCTTGGGTGGCCCCACCCTTATGGCCTGGCTTGTTGGAGTCCACGTAGCTTCTCCTTGGGGCTTGCTCTGCTCCTTGTCTGCAACTTTCCTTGTCAGTCATTTCTTATTCCTGGCATCTTTAGCCTTCTGGGATCTCCATTGCAGCTTCAGTTTCACTCTCACATCTTCATGCGTCACCCTCTAATGTCTGATCAAAGGGGTTATGATCCTGCCACGCACTGCCTGACCTCCCGGGCTTTCCTGTGTAACCTTGGTGGAAGCCTCCGTCACCCCACAGTTTTTTCATTCTGCATACCTGCAAAAGCAGCGTCATGTAGATGATGCCAAGGTCTGCCACCAGTGGCTGTAATAGCTGGGCTCCCTTGGACCTTGGTTGCAGCAGTCTCCGAATGTCCGGAGAGCTAAGCATGGTGAAAGGAATCCTGGGGAAATAACTTCCTAGGCAGCCCTCTGGGAGCAGGATGACCAGGGACTTTCTTCCCAAAGCAAGGTCTTTCAAACAGTTTACATTCTCATATCCTTGAACCTGCAGTGGGTGGGGTCTGGCTAATAATTCTTGAGATGCCCTCAAAGCATCTTTCTCAGTGTCTGGGTGTACAGTGTCTGGGTGTACAGTACTTGGCTTACCACATTAATCTCTTTGGCAACCGCACCCTCTTTGGCAGCATACAAGCTTTTTTTTTTTTTTTTTTTTTTTTTTCCTGGCCAATCTGTAAATTTAGCAAATCTTTCTGCTCTGCTCTTTACGACTAATTCTCACTTTAAAACGGGCTAAAAGAAGCCAGCAAGATCCACACCATAGCCTGAATATTGTGCTGCCTTGAAATTTCCTCCACCAGACGAATTAGTCTGTTACCTTTAAACTCAGCCTCCCACAGAGTCTCAGGACATGGACAGAATACAGACATGTTCTTTGCCAAAATGTAACATGAATGACCTCTGGTCCAGTTCCCAGTAGACTCCCCCTTCCCTTCTGAAACCACCTGAGCATCGTCTATACTGTCTGCATTTCTGTCTACATCCTGGTCTTCTGATCTCACCCCAGAAACACCCGTTAAGTTCCACTTACAGCATTCTAAGTCCTTGCTAGCCTGCATCTCCAAACCTTTCCAGACTTCCCACAAACCAATGAGGGCTTCTGAACTATATTGTCAGGTATAGTCACAGAAAAGACCCCCATTTCCCAGTACCAATTTCTGTGTTAGCTTTTTATTGCTGTGAAAAATGCCAGAGATAAAACAACTTAAAGGAGGAAAGACATATTTTGGCCAACAGTGTCCAATGTTTCAGTCCATGCCTTACCCCTCTCTGTTGCCGCTGGACCATCATGGCGGGGAGAGAGTGGCAGAGCCAATGTCCTCACCTCATGGCAGCCTAGAAGCAGAGACAGAGAGAGGAAGGGTCCAGGGACAAAGGACACCCTCAAAGGCACATTCCAAGTGATCCACCTCCTAAGGTTTTCACACCCTCTCAACAGCACACCAGGAGACCAGGCCTTCAACACAGGAGCCTCTGGGGGACATTCCAGACCCAAACTGTAACACTCGTCTAACTCTATCCATGTCGCTTTGAACATCAGAGGTCCAAATACACCAATTAAAAGGCAGAGATTGTGAGAGTGAAATAACAAACAAACAAAACAAAACCTAACTATATGTTGTCTACACAAAACCCATTTAAAAATTTTTATTTGTTCTTTTTAGTTATACATGACAGTGGAGTGTATTTTGACATACTATACACACATGGAGTGTAACTTCCCATTCTTGTGGTTGTACATGATGCGGAGTGACACTGGTCGTGTATTCATACATGAACACAGGAAAGTTATGTCTGATTCACTCTACTGTCTTTCCTATTCCTATTCTCATTCCTCCCTTTATTGCCCTTTATCTAATCCAATGAACTTCTATTCCTCTCTCTCCCACCCCACCACCGTGTGTTAGCATGTAATATCAGAGAGAACATTTGGCCTTTGGTTTTTGGGATTGGCTTATTTCACTTAGCATGATAGTCTCCGGTACCATCCACTTACTGGCAAATGCCATCATTTTATTTTTCTTTAAGCCTGAATAATATTCCCTTGGATGGATATATATATATATATATCTCACATTTTCTCTATCCATTCATCTGTTGAAGGGTGCCTAGGTTGGGTCTATAGTTTATTGTTAATTGAGTTGCTATAAACATTGATGTGGCTGCATCACTGTAATATGCTGATTTTAAGTCCTTTGGGTATATGCTGAGGAGTGTGATAACTGGATCTAATGATGCTTCCCTTCCCAGTTTTATGAGGAATCTCCATACTACTTTCCAGAGTGGTTACATCAATTTACTGTTCCACCAGCAATATATGAGTGTACCCATATCCTCTCCAACATTTATTGTTAACTGTATTCTTGATAATTGCTGTTCTGACAGGAGTGAGATGAAATCTCAGTGTAGTTTTAATTTGCATTTCTCTAATTACTAGGGATGTCAAACATTTTTCCATACATTTGTTCACTAATTCTATTTCTTCTGTGAAGTGCCTTCTCAGTTCCTTTGCCATTTATTGATTGGGTTATTTATTATTTTTGTGTTCACTTTTTTGATTTTTTATATATCCTAGAGATTAATGCTCTATTTGAGATGCACTTGGCAAAGATTTTCTCCCATTTTTTGGGCTTTCTTCAAGTTTTTGATTGTATCCTCTGCTGTGAAGAAGCTTTCTAGTTTAATATTATCCCATTTATTGATTCTTGATTTTACTTCTTGCACTTTAGGAGTCTTGTTGTGGAAGTTGGTTCCTAAGGTGACATGATGGAGATTCGGGCCTACTTTTTCTTCTAGTAGGTGCCGAGTCTCTGGTCTAGTGCCTAAGTCCTTGATTCACTTTGAGTTGAGTTTTGTGCTGGGTGAGTGATAGGGGTTTAATTTCATTTTGCTACATATGGATTTCTAGTTTTCCCAGCACCATTTGTTGAAGAGGCTATCTTTTCTCCAATGTATGTTTATGTCTAGTATGAGATAACTGTATTTATTTAAGACACATCTGTGTTTCTATTCTGTGCCATTGGTCTTCATGTCTGTTTTGGTGAGGATTATGCCATTTTTGTTACTATAACTCTATAGTATAGTTTAAGGTCTGGTATTGTGATGCCTCCTGCTTCATTTCTCTTGCTGAAGATTGCTTTGGCTATTTGGGCTTCTTATTTTTCCAAGTGAATTTCACAACTGCATTTTCTATTTCCATGAAGAATATCATTGGAATTTTCATAAGAATTGCATTAAATCGGTATAGTGCTTTTGGTAGTATGACCATTTTGATGATTTTAATTTTGTCTATCCAAATACATGGGAGATTTTTCTATCTTCCAAGGTCTTCTTCCATTTCTTTCTTTAGCATTCTGTAGTTTTCATTGAAGAGGTCTTTCACCTCTTTTGTTAGACCTTGATTCCCAAATATTTTATTTTTTTGAAGCTATTGAAAATGGGATAGTTTTCCTAATATCTCTTTCAGTTGATTCATCAGTGATGTATAGGAATGCAATTGATTTATGGGTGATAATTTTATATTCTTCTACTTTGCTGAATTCATTTATGAGTTCTAGAAGTTTTCTGGTGGAGTTTTTTTTTTTTTAGAGTCTTTTAAACATACAATGATGTCATCAGCAAATAGAGATTGTTTGGGTTCTTTTCCTATTTGTATCCCTTTAATTTCTTTCTTCTGCCTAATTGTTCTGGTTAGAGTTTCAAGGACTATGTTGAATAGAAGTGGTGAAAGAGGGCATTCTTGTTTTGTTCCAGTTCTTAGAGGGAATGCTTTCAGTTTTCTCCATTCAGAATGACGTTGGCCTTGGGTTTAGTTTTAAAATGTTGAGGTATGTTCATCCTATCCCATTTTAAGACACATATAGAGTAAAAGTAATAAATGGGAGAAAGATATACCAACAAAATGCAGAAGTAATTAAATTAACTCCAGAGAGAGTAATTATCAGAGTAAGAAAACTTATTAGGGATAAAGGGAAGTATTACATAATGATAAAGAGGTCAAGGAGCTAGAGTTGTAGCTCAGTGGAAGAGCACTTGCCTAGCAAGTGTGAAGCACTGGGTTTAATCCTCAGCACCACATAAAAATAAATAAAGGCCTTATGTGTCCCTGTCCAACTTAAATAAAAGATAAAAAGAAGACGTAACAGTCCTAAATGTGTATGAATTTAACAATAGAGTATCAAAATACATGAGGTGAAGACTAATGGAACTTCAGGAAGAAATAGATGAATCCATTCCTGTAGTGGAGATTTTAACACCTATCAGAGATGACAGACCTAACAGGTACAAAAATCCTTAAGGACATGGTTGAATTAATTAGCATTCTGATAGTCATAATTTTGTGATTGTAACAAAATTCTGACAAATCAACAAAGTAAGAAGGATTCATTTTGGGTTCTGGTTTCAGAGGTCCATGGCCTCTTAGCTCCATTGTTTCTGGGCCTGTGATGAGGCAGAACATCATGGTGGGGAGCACACGGTGGAGAAAAGTCGCTCACCTCATGGTGGCCGGGAAGGGAGGAGAGAGAGAAATGTTCTTTAAGGGTATGTCCCAATGACCCACTCTTCCAACCAGAGCCTCCCTCCCAGATTTTCCACCTCCTCCCTGTAGCCCACTAAGATATAAATCCCTCAGTGAGTGGGGTTAGAGCCAATTGCCCCCAAATCCCACCTCTGAAAACTGATGCATGGGAACAAAACCTTTCAACATATGAGATTTTGGGGGACATTTCAGATTCAAATCATAGCAAATATCACCCATCAACTTATGATTTACTCCAACAACTTCATACCATGACAGCAGAGTACATATTCTTTTCAGTATTTCATGGAACAAGCACCAAGATAGATTATATTCTGGACCATAAAACACAGCTTAACAAATTTGAAAGAATAGAAATCACATGATGTCTGCTCTCAGAATACAATGGAATTAAACCAGAAATCAATAATGGAAAGATAGCTGAAAAGATCCATAAATACTTGGAGATTTTTAACATTTGGATGTGAAGTGTTACCCAAAGGCTCATATATTTGATGCCTGGTCTCCAATAAGGCATTTTTCAGAGGCAGGGCTCTTGGGATGTGATGGGATCATGTGGGCTCTGATCTCATCAATGGATCAATCCATTGATGGGCTTCAGGCCGATGGCATTATTGGGAGGTGGTAAAATCTCTAGGAGGTTGGGCCTTGGAGGAAGAAGGTCACTGGTGATGGGCCCTGAAAGGTTAGTTTTGTTCCAAGACCCTTTCTCCCCTCTCTACCCCTTCCTGGCAGCCACGAGGTGAGCAGGTTTTCTCTGCCACCATGATCTTCTCCCTCACCTCAGGTCCAAAGCAATAGACCCAGCTGACCATGCACGGAACCCTGTGAAACCACGGCCAAAACCAATCTTTCTTCCTTTTGGTTGTTTATGTTAGGTATTTTGGTCACAGTGATTGCATGTAGGTCAAAGAAGACATTTCAAGAGAAGTCAAAATATTTTGAAGTGGGCTGGGGATGTGGCTCAAGCGGTAGCGCGCTCGTCTGACAAGCGTGCGGCCTGGGTTCGATCCTCAGCACCACATACCAACAAAGATGTTGTGTCTGCCGATAACTAAAAAAATAAATAAATATTAAAAAAAATATTTTGAAGTAATTGAAAATGAAAAAAACCACTTTAAATTCGTAGCATTCAGTTCTTAGAAACTTATAGCATTAAATGCATATATTAGAAATGGAGAAAGATCTATCTAATGTTGAGTGTTTTCACATGAATGGATGCTAGACTTTGTTAAAGGTGTTTTCTGCATCACAAGGTGATCATGTGATTCTTTTTAAAAAAATTAATTTATTTTAATTAGGTATATATGACAGAAGAATGCATTTTGATTCATTGTACACAATTGCAGCACAACTTTTCATTTCTCTGGTTGTACATGATGTAGCATTGCACCATATGTGCAGGCATACATGTACCTATGATGTATGAGAGGTACATCTCATTCCACCATCTTTCCTGACCGCATGTCCACTCCCCACCCCTCCATCCCCTTTGCCTCATCAAAGTTCCTCCATTTTTCCCATGTTCCCCCCACCCCCCCATTATGGATCAGCATCCACTTATCAGAAAGAACATTTGGCTTTTGTTTTTTTGGGGGGTTGGCTTTCTTTATTTAGCATGATATTCTCCAACTCCATCCATTTACCTGCAAATGCCATAATTTTATTCTCTTTTATTGCTGAGTAATATTCTACTGTGTATATATACCACAGTTTCTTTATCCGTTTATCTATGGAAGGGCATCTTGGTTGCTTCCAGAGTTTAGCTATTGTGAATTGAACTGCTCTAAACACTGATGTGACTGTGTTACTATGGTATGCTGATTTTTAAGTCCTTTGGGTATAGACCGAAGAGTGGGACAGCTGGGTCAAATGGTGGTTCCATTACATGTTTTCTAAGGAATCTCCATACTGCTTTCCATAGTGGTTGCACCAATTTGCAGTCCCACCAGCAATGTATGAGTGTGCTTTTTCTCCCACATCCTCAAACTAAAAAGTTTCTTCTCAGCAAAAGAAATAATCAATGAGGTGAAGAGAGAGCCTACATTTTGGCAGCAAATTTTTGCCACACGCCCATTAGATAGAGCACTGATCTCCAGGATATATGAAGAACTCAAAAAACTTAACACCAAACAAACCCCCAAACAATCCAATCAATAAATGGGCCAAGGAGCTGAGTAGACACTACTCAGAAGAAAATATACATTTGATCATGTGATTCTTGTCCTAAATTCTACTTCTGGGTGAAGTATATTTATTGATTTGCATATGATGAACCAAACTTGCATCCCTGGGCTGAAACCCACCTAATCATGTTGTATTATCTTCTTAAAGTGCTTTTGAATGTGGTTTTATTTTATTTAGGGTTTTGTTATCTATGTTTATCAGGGAAATTGGTCTTCTTTGATGTGTCTTTCTCTGGTTTTGGTATCAGGGTGATACTGGCTTTATAGAGGGAATTTGGGAATGTTCCTTCCCTCTCTATTTCATGGAAAAATTTGAAGAGGATTGGTATAAGTTTTTCTTTAAATGTCTGGTAGAACTGAGATGAGAATCCATCTGGTGCTGGGATTTTCTTTTTTTGGAAGGCTTTCAATTGCTGTTTCAATCTCATTGTTTGATATTGGTCTGTTTAGGATTTCTATATTCCATGGTTCAATTTGGGTAGATCATATGTGCCTAGAAATTTGACAATATCTTATAAATTTTTCAGTTTGTTGGAGCATAAATTTTCAAATAGTTTCTGATTGATCATTTAAAATCAGTAACAGGACAAGTATGTCCATTCTCACCACTTATATTCAGACAAGAGAAGGAAATTAAAGGGATACAAATAGGAAAAGAAAAAGTCAAATTATCTCTGTTTGCTGATTACATGATCTCTATCTAGAAGACCTAAAAAACTTCACCAGACGACTTCTAGAGCTGATAAACAAGGTCAGCAAAGTAGCCTATTCAGTGCCTCCAGCATTGCTCTTTTTGCTCAGTATTGCTTTGGCTATTCTGGGTCTTTTATTATTTCAAATAAATTCTAGTACTGTTTTTTTTCTAGTTCTGTGAAGAATGTCATTGGTACTTTGATGGGGATTGCATTGCATATGAATATCTCTCTTGATAGTATAGACATTTTAATATTAATCCTGCCTATCCAAGAACGTGGAAGATCTTTTCATCTTCCTACTGTCTTTTTTTCAGTGTTCTATACTTTTCACTATAGAGGTCTTTCACCTCCTTGGTTAGATTCATTCTCAAGTATTTTTTTTTAGGTTATTGTGAATGGGATACCTTTCCTGATTTTTTTTTCTCAGCAGATTCATTTTTTGGAGTATAGGAAAACTATTGATTTATGAAGAGTCATCTTGTATCCTGCTACTTTGCTGACCTTGTATTAAGTGTTCCTCCCAAAGCTCCTGTGTTTGTGCAGGAATATTCAGAGGTGAGATAGATTATGAGAGCTGTAAACAGATCAGTCCATACTACTTGGAATGGACTGACTGGGTGGTAACTCCAGGCAGGTGCGATGAGGCTGGAGGAGGTAGGTTACTGGGGGTGTGCCTTGGAAGGATTGTTCTCCCTGTGCCCTTCTTCTCTCTTGCTCTCTCTTCTTCCTTTCCATGAATGGAGCAGCTCTCCTCTGCTGGGTCCTTAGCTCATGATGTGGTGCCTCACCTTGGGCCCAGAGCCATGGAGTTGACTGTCTTTGGGCTGAGACCTCTGAAACTGAAAGCCCCAAATAAATTTTTCCACCTCCGAGTTGTTCTTGTCAGGTATTTTTGTCACAGTGATGTAAAAGCTAACTAAAACAGATGACATGATTGTCTTTGTAGAAAATTTAAAAGAATAACAAACAAATAAATGAAGTAGGACCCCTAGAACTAATAGACGATTACACCAAGTTTTAAGAATATAAGGTTAATGTAGAAAAGAAAATCAACTTTATCATATTCCAGCAACCAATAATTGAAATTAGAAATTAAAATCTCATAATTATTTGCATTAACACCTCTAAAAATGAAATTCTTAAGTATATATCTTTAAAAAACTATGTATAAGGTACATTTGAGGAAAACTACAAAAAAATCTGATGACAGGTATCAATGAAGAACTAAATAAATGGAGAAATATTTTGTGCTTATGGATAGAAAGACTTAGTATAGTCAAGATGTCAGTCATCCTTCTGAATAAAAATCCTGCCAAGTTGTTTTGTGTATGTCAATAAAATTGTTTTAAAGTTTATATAAAAGAGGCAAAAGACTCAGAATAGCCAACTGAATATGGAAAAAAAATAAAGATGTAGAACTGACATTACCCAATTTTAAGACTTACTGGTACAGTTATGGTAATCAAGATAGTGTGGTAATGGTGAAAGAATAGACAACCAGGTAAATAGAAGAATAGAGGGCCCAGGTATAGTCACATAAGTATCATCAAGTGATTTTTGACAAAGGAACAAAGACAGTACAATGAAGCAGAGATAGTCTTTTCAACAAATGGACAAATGGTGTTAGAACAACTGGATAGCCACATTAAAAAAAAGAAAGAGAGAAAAAGGGAAAATGAAAGAATATAGGCCCCTTCTCAAAAAACTAAATCAAAGTGAATCATAGACCTAAATGTAAAGAGAAAAATTATAAAACCCCTGGAAGATGATATTGGAGAAAATCTAGATGGCCCCTGCTATAACCCTGTATTTTTACAAACAATACCAAATTCATGACCCATCAAAGAAATAATGATAAGCTGGACTTTGTTCGGGTGAAAAACTCTTCTGTGAAAGGCTATATCGTGATTATGAGACAAGTCACAGATTGAAAGAAAATACTTGGGGAAAGACGCATCTGATAAAGGACTGTTGTTCAAACTTTACAAGGGACTCTTAAAATTCAATAATAAGAAAACAAACAACTCAAATAAAAATGGACCAAGGACCTGAATAGACACATCACCAAAGATACCTCACCAAAGACAGATGGCCTTTTAATTATATTATTAATTTTTTGTTGCTCTTCTGATTTTCAAAAAAAATATCATTATTTTTTATTTGTTATAATATATTCATACATTCACACAATAGAACAGTATAATTTGATTAATTTCATTCCCCAGTCCCATCCCTTTCCCTCCTCACCCTCCCCCCTTTTTCCTTCTTCTATTCTACTGGTCTCCCTTCTACTTTTTAAAATTTGTTCTAATTAGTTATACATGACAGTGGAATGCATTTTGACACATTGCACACAAATGGAGCACAACTTCTCATTCCTCTGGCTGGACATGGTGCAGAGTCACATCCATAGTGTAATCATACACATGTATATAGGGTATTAAAGGCTGTTTCATTCTACTGTTTTATTTTTCCCATCTCCACTGCCCCACCCCTCCTCTCACTCCCCTCTACATAATCCAAAATTTCTTCATTCTTCCTTCCCCCACCCCACTATAGATCAGCATCTGATTGTCAGAGATAATATTCGACCTTTGGCTTTTTGGGATTGGCTTATTTCACTTAGCATGATATTCTCTAGTTCCATCCATTTACCTGCAAATACCATAATTTCATTCTTCTTAAAGGCTGAGTAATATTCCATGTGTATATGTACCACATTTCTTTATCTGTTCATCGGTTGAAGGGCCTCTAGGTTGATTCCATAGTTTAGCTATTGTGAATTGAGCTGCTATAAACATTGTCACTATAATATGCTGATTTTTAAGTCCTTTGGGACTTAAACCAAGGAGTGGGATAGCTGGGTCAAATGGTGGTCCCATTCCAAGTTTTCTGAAGTATCTCCATACTGCTTTATATTATTAATTATAATCATGATTATGTGAAAAGATATTCTACATTATGTCATAGGACAATTGCAAATTAAAATAACAATGAGGTACCACTGCACTCCTGTTTAAATGGCAAAATTCAGAGGCCTGACATCACCAAATGCTAATGAGGATGTGGAGCAACAGAAACTCTCATTTATTGCTAGTGGGAGAGCAGACATGGTAAAGCTACTGTGTAAGACACTTTGGCAATTTCTCACACAACTAAATGTATTCTCAAATGGAGGGATTTCTGAGCTAGCAAGGAAAGAGATGAGAACAGGTGGAAAAAGATTTCAGAGAAATGTGACTAATCTCATGGAATACAGATAGCTTTTATTTTAGGTAAGCCCACGTAATACATTCAGGATATTTGGTGACATATACACCTCCAGTTTCTTCAAGTTCTGTATATGCACACTACTGAGCCAAGTCAGTGAAGGAAGTTAGGGCCGAAGTCATAAGAACCTTGAATGCTGTGTTTGTGCTCTGATTATATTTTCTAATGTAACATATGGAAAAATGGGGTCACCTCATCTGTTTCATTTTAAAATAAGAAAAATTGGCTTACTGATTTTGAAATGATATTTTTTAGTCAGTCTTATTTCATTCTATAAGATTTTATTTTTATTTATTATAGATGTGAATTCCATGATTCCTATCATGTTATCTTAGAACAAATTAAACATAAGTAATAGAAAGTGGAATCTTCCACCAGTTCTCAATACTGTGTCTCCTTCTGCTTCTTTTACTGCCCATTCAGAAAGTTTTACTTAAACTGTTGTCCAGGTTTTCTGTAGGAATTGAGGTTTTTTTCCCTGTGCCTTCTCTTGTCTCCCCTCCAACTTCCCCCACCTTCCTCCTACTCACAGGGAACTCATGTTAATAATCAAAAAGTAGATATACTCACATGGTATTTTTATTTGTCATTTTCTTTATATAATCTTGGCTAAATTTCTCTTTCTTTCTTTTTTTGGGGGGGGGGGTTGCTGGGGAGTAGAACCCAGGGCTTTGTGCATGTGAGGCAAGCACTCTACCAACTGAGCTATATCCCCAGCCCTTGTTTACCCTTTTCTTTCCTTACTTAGTGGTAACCTATAGAAATCTCTAACCAAGAGGCCAATGATGAGGTCATTTTCTAATTGCTGCCTCCCTCATATTCCAAAGCATGCAGCTGGCAATTGTTTAACCATTTTCTAACGATAGCCTTTCACTTTGACTGAAGTTTTTCTACCTTTTTGTGCTGCTAAGAACATCCCATGTAGTAGCTGCTGTAAGTTTTACCACCACTTCGTTACTTTCAATATATGCCCCAATTAACCCATTTGGGAAGAAAAAAAACCAAAATGTGTTGATTTTATAAAATTCTAATTAATCACTGGAGAACAGATTGGGCTTATAATGTCTTTATTTATATTTCATTTCTCATATTTTGGTGCTTCTCAATATGTTCCTTTCACACTTCAGGAAAGATAAACAGGAGTTCCCAGGCACATTGCTTTTAAAAACTCAAAGTTCAGAAAGACCATTTATAATTTAGGTTAAAGAAAATAAATCTTTTCTTTTGTGCCCCAAGTTCTGAGCATAGTTTTAAGCTGTGCAAACTCAAAGGTATGATCATTAAGTAAGAGTTATTTCTAATTATAGCCATGCACTATAGAACAACCTTTCAGACAACAGTAGAGAGCATGTTCAAAGTAGTCCTATAAGGTTACAACAAGCTGACAGACTCCCCCCCCCCACCCCCGTATTGTTCTAGCCATCTCACGGCTGTAGCAAACACGTTACTCATGTGTGTGTGGTGGTGCTGGTGTCAACAATGTGTACTATACATAATTGTCCTGGTGTAGCAGTACAATAATGTATAGTACACATTACTCCATAATGACAATATATGGGTATGCTGTTAGTTATGTTTTTACTATATTTTAAATCATTACTTTTGAGTGAACACCTTCTACTTGAATCAAATGTAGAACAAGACACGGTGTTATGCTGGCAGCAGCCTCGTGCCTCTCTTGTTTACTGTGACTCTTAATTGCATCAGGAGGGGGTGCTGTGTGAGTTATTTGTCACAGAGTATAGGTGTGTGTAGTAGGACACACCAGCTAGGCTTGTGTGAGTATCCTTCATGGTCTTTGCACAATGACGTCACCCAAGGATGTGTTTCTCCGAACATTAAGTGATGCATGACTGAATATACTTGGTGTTTAAGGTCCCATGGTCTCATGTCATCTTTCAGATAATTTTATAAATTGGTCAAGACAGACACTCCTCAGCTTGTCTTCTTGAAATAGTCACAAGGATTGTAACCAAGGACAACTCTGGGGAATAAATTTAGCACTGGGATATGGTAATTATTCCTACAGAATTACAACTGGAGTCTGTGGCTAGATCAAGTCACCCCAGTACTATCAAACATTTCCATAGGGCACTAGAAATAGGAACTTTACCTTGGGAAAGCAATTATTCAAAAGATTCATGCTCCAGAAATAATAGTTGGCATACTTTTCAGTTTTTCAAATTTATTGCCAATGTGACTATCCTCATGACATTTTGTGCAGTTTGCTTTTGCACTTAGCACCATGTTTGAAGATTTACCCATGTGGAAATGGGTAGTTTATCTGCTTACCTTTGTGTGGTACAGCAGATGAGCGTGCCACATTTATTTCTCCTTCCTCCTATTCATGAACACTTAGGTTATTTCCATTTTTTGTGTTCACTCCGCTGCTGCAATGAACACGCATGTCTGCTTGCATATGTCTGAGCATTTCTCTACAGTACATAGCTAGGAGGAGAATTTCTGACTCAACGTGGTGCATCTTCAACTTTTTTAGACAAGACCAAATTATTCTCCAAAGTGGTTTCACCAGTTTGTACTTTCATAAGTGCATGTGGACATTCTTATAGCTATAAGTAACCCCAGTGCTTTGTGCTACCAAAATTAAAAATTTTGACAATTTGTTGATATGAAATGTTGTGTGATTTACAACTTTCTAATTCCCAGGGTCCACAAAAAAGTTTTTCATTGACTTATGGTCCATCCAAGTTTGCTTCCCTTTTATGAAGAAGTCTTTTACTCATTTTTTGGACCTTTTAAAATAATTCTTTTAATTGTACACATTTTATATGGCACAGTGTGATAATCTGATTCATGTATAGGATGTTTAATGATTAAATCAGAGTAGTTAAAGTTTCCATTTCCTTAAATATTAAAAAAATTACTAGGATATAATGATTGTACGTACTTGTAACATTGTGATTTTCCATAAAAGTATGTGGTATGTACTGATCCAATCAGGATAAGTAATGTTTCCATCTTCTGATCACTCAAGTTTGCAATCTTCAAGCTCCTCTCTGGTTACTTTTTATAAATTATTGTGAACTATAGTCACCCCTCAGTGCTATAGAATGCTAGAACTTATTACTTCTACCTAACTTTTTTGGTACCCGTTGCCCCAAATTCCTTTATATCCCTCTTTCCCACCCTTCTCAACCTCTAATAACCACTATTCTAAATTTAGATAGACATTTTAAATATCCACATATGAAAGAGAACACGTGGAACTTATTTTTCTGTGTTTGTTTTATTGTACTCCACATTTTTCTCCAATTCCACCCATTATGCTACATATAATAGGCTATCATTCTTTCAGGTGGTTGAATAAGATTCCATTGTGTATGTATACACTCTGCATTTGCTTTCCCATTCATCTGTCCATGGATATCTAGTTTGATTTTGTATCTTAACTATTGTGAATAGTGCAGAAATAAACATAAGAGTGCAGGTATCTCTTTGCTATACTCATTTTCTTTTCTTTGCAAATATACCCAGAAGTGGGATGATTGGATCATATGGTTACTCATTTTCTTATTGTATTATTTTTTTTTTCCTTAACAACTCATAGAAGTTCTGTGTAAATTTTGAACATTAATCCTTTGGCGGTTTTATTCATCACAAACATTTCCTCTCTAGATATTTTATTGAAATTCTTTATGATAACTATGGCTGGACATAAATTAATTTTAATGACAAATGTAACACCTTTTACATCATGATCAATACTTGGTACTTCTTGTTCAAGAAATCTTATTTTTTAAAGAAATATTTATTTCTCTACTCTGGAGGTGAAAGCAGGCGGATTGCTTAAAGCCTGGGAGTTTGAGAGTTTGAGGCCATCCTGGGTTACAAAATCTCTAAATAAATAAATAAATAATAAAAAGATAAAATAAATATTTATTTTTCTACAATTGTATACTTCTATGATTTCTTCTAAAAATTTGAAGATTTGATTTTTGTATTAAATTTTTTTTTTTTTGGCACTGGCGCACTTTAAACCACTAATCACTGGGCCACATCCCCAACAGTTTTTAAATTTTATTTAGAAACAGGACCTCACTAAGTTGCTTAGAGCCTTGCTAAGTTGCTGAGGCTGGCTTTGAACTTGGGATCCTCTTGCTTCAATCTACGGAGCCACTGAGATTAAGGCATGTGTCATTGAGCCCAGCTGTATTAAATATTATTTAATAAATGAAGAATTAAATTTTAAAATTTCCTTTTGGATATGTCAAAGCATTAGTAAAATTATCCTCATATCTGTCTGTCTCTGTACTCTCTATCTTACCCTAATGATGCATTTGTCCATCTCTAAGCCAATTTCACATTGTCTTAATTATTATGGCTTGACATAGACCTGGCTATCTGTTAAGCTAATCCCTCCTCCAATTTTTTCCTTTCAAAACTTCTCATTTATTCAAGCTTCTTTGCTTTTCCTGATGCATTTCAGGATCAGGTTTTTTCTGTTGGGATTTCGATTGGAATTGCCTACCAATTTAGATTGCTTTGAAGAGAGTTGTCACTTTCATATCAAATTTCCATCATCCTTGAACAGGTTATGTGTCTCCATTCTTAATGTGTGTGTGTGTGTGTTTGTGTGTGTGTTGCTGGGGATGGAACCCAGGGCCTCACACGTGCCGGGCAAGTGCTTTACTACTGAGCTACATCCCAGCCCCTGT
Source organism: Marmota flaviventris (assembly GCF_047511675.1). NCBI lineage: Eukaryota > Metazoa > Chordata > Mammalia > Rodentia > Sciuridae > Marmota > Marmota flaviventris. The sequence continues at coordinate 32,020,352 of NC_092507.1, read as the reverse complement.
CTCTCCGTTTATTACAATTTTTTTAACCTTATTTATTTATTTATTTTTTAGTTGTAGTTGGACCCAATACCTCTATTTTATTTATTCATATGTGGTGCTGAGGATCGAACCCAGGACATTGCTGAGCCACAACCCCAGCCCTTTTTTTAACCTTTTTTGTAGTGTTACGTAATGCTCTCCATGAAGGCAGTGCACATATTCCAGTGCTTTATGTTTTTGTGGCTATAATGAATGATAACCTTTTTCTATTCTATTTTTAAATTGATTATCACTGGCATCTAAGAAAAGCTATTAATGTTTATTGTTTTTGTGTTCAGAACCTTGTTGACCTCAGTTATATTAGTACTCAAAATTTGTAAATTTTCTTAGGTTATTTATGCAGATAATAAATCAGCTCATATTTGTTATATTTAGCCTTTCAAAATACTACACGTCTCATTCTTTTTACCCCTATTATACATTGACTTTGACCCCCGATACAATTTAAAATAGAATTGTTGATAGCAAGTATCCTTGCTTGCTCCTAACTTTATTGGGAAGATTTCTGTGGTGTCACCATTGTGTATGTTACTTATGTGAGATTGAAAATAATTTTTTATTTTTACTTCTTGGATGCATAATGGATATATTTGTAAACTCATTGTTTTGCAGATTGAAAGTCACAATGCATCAATTTAGTTATAATTTTCAGTTTTTAAAAAACAGAATAAAGCAAATAGTATTAGAATGCCTTACTTATAAAAAAAAGTGGGTATTGTTTGTTAAATATCTTAATGTCTGTCTACTTGTTAATCTATATAAATATATGTGCATGCAGATGCATTTGTGTACTGGATTCTAATATAAAATATATTTCTTAAAGGGGCCATATTTTTAAAAGTTTGAAAAATTCCGTATTGTGTATCATGATTGTAAATTTTGTTCTTCTTATTTACTATAGCCTTACTATTTTTTTTTTTTTTTTGCCTGCTTGGTGTATCAGTTTCTGATGGAAATCTTTAAAATATCCCAGATTCTACTTATAGGTTTATCCATTTTCCCTGTAATTAACTCTGTATATTTTGTGTTGTATATTTTTAAACATATAAATTCATGTTTTTAATCTCTTCTAAGTAGATTGGTGATGTCTTTCTCAGTTCTTAGTAACTTTTTGCATAAATTATCATCACCTCACTTTGCTCTATTTGGGTTAATATGTGAATGATAAGATCTTTTCTCTCTATTTTCAATCTTGTGTGGATTTATGCTATTTTCAATATGTTTCAATATGTATTCAGCAAGTAGCTGGATTCTTAAATTCATTCCAATATGTTAATCTTCATAATAGATACATTTAGTACGATTACATTTATTGTGATTTCTGATAAACTTTAATTTCTTTTGTGTTTTCTCTCTACTGATATTTTCCTTGTGTTTCCCTCCTGATCTTTTGGCTTTTATTTTTAAAGTTGGAAAATTATTTTAAAGCGTATTTCCTCCCCATTGGTTGTTAATTTTTCTTTTAGTAGTTATAGTTTTAATATATCCTTTTTGAATTAAAAGTATTCCAACAAACTTTTATTACATAGCAGTTCTATTTTTCTAAACAGAATTTTATCAAGCAGTCATTATTTAATTAAATCCACAAACATATTTAATTTTTTTTTACCATTATGTTGTCATATGTCTGTCCCCATTTTTGCTAGTTTCACATTTCTTTTTAATGAAGTACATCCTTTACTAAGTGTGTTGATATAACTCTGTCCATGGGGGATTCATTTTGTCTTTATGTTTCTGAAACTGCTTTTCCCTCTTACTCTTAAATAATAATTTGACTGAATATAAAATTCTACATTGATAGTTATATTCCCTTCTCATTTTAAAGATATTATTTTGTTATCTTCTGGCCAAAAATGCTACTTAAAATAAGCCCACCATCAGCTTAATGTTTCCTTCTGGTTTTTCTTTTTGTTGTTTGTTTTTTCCCCTTGTCTTTCCAGTAGCTTTTAGGAGTTTCTTCTAATTACCATGATGCTCTGGATTGGCCCTGTTTTGGGCTGGACTCTGTTTAGAGTGTCCTTTCCATCAGAGGACATGTGTCTTCTGCAACTGTGAAAATTCTCAGCTCTAATGTCTTCAAATATTACTTCCCCATCATTCCCTCCATCCTCTTTTATAATATCTACCAGCTGTATGTTGGAGCTTTTTGATGTGTCCTTCATGTCTGTTAACCACTCCACTGGAAAACTGGAACTTTGGACTAGGCTCTGAGTGTTTGTCTCACAACTGTTTACCGAGTTACTGTTATTCTCTTTGGGATTAATCTTGACTTTTGAGATTTAATTTTGGCAATTAGTTTTTCTTTAGTTCCAATATAGTCACCATTAATGGATGTAATGCCTGAATTTGTGTCTGTGAACATTTTAGAAATACTTACATGTTCATGTGGATCATGTTTTCATTAATGATTTTGATGATTTTTATAGGCTGTCTTCTTTAATAAAAGATTTGTTCATTTGTTATGGCAGCTCTATTTTGAATGTGCACACACATGTGTGTGATGTTTTACCCTCATCCTGTTTGTCTAGTAGTTTCGGGAATTTTCGAGAGTCCCTGGTATAAGACCAGGTGGAATTTGCTTAGCAGTGAAACTGAGGCCTTGGCAGATCTAGGCACAGGACAGCAGGTGACTGGCTCAGTTCCTGGCCAGGAAGTTTTATCTACTGTCTGCTTTCCTGTAAATCTTGTAGTCTCAGGAAGCAAGTTGATAATTGCCTTATCTTAATAGATTTCTTTCTGTAGATGGGAGAGCTTCTCCCTGTACCTGGCTTCAAGCAGGGAAGAGCCTGGTTCTGATCTGCTATTGTGCACGAAGCACTTTTAGTTCTTATTACCTGGTCAGGAGCCAGAATTCAAACTGCCACTGCGTGCTTGGAGTCCTGGAACATGAGGCCGGTGGCTTCGAACCCACTTACTACTTTCTGATTCATTTCCAGGTCTGATCAATAGAGATATTAATCATTTCCTCCCCCCCTCCCTCCTCTTCTATTTTATCAGCCATTACAGTGTATTTGGAGTGAAGCGAGTAGATCAAAGCATTCATTTTTGCTAGTTCATCTTGACTGGAAGTCTGCTTACCTTGCAAAGTTTTTCTTTTTTTTCTTTCTTTTATTTTTTTTGAGAACTCAGTTTCTGAAAGTTACCTGTTACAGGTTTATAGCTACCTACTTAAAGTAACAGTTCCTATTAAAATAATTTTACTTGTATTTATTACAGAAAAACATTCCAAAATATATAAAATTTTTATGCTAAAGTGAGAACAAGTCTCTTGTTTTTGTGAGGGTTTCTGGGCCCTTCAGAGAGCATGGCACCTCTCTCAGCAAAAACATCTTAATAACTCTTTGATTGCAGTGCAGAACTGGATGGAGAAAGTGCATGACCCATTAGTCAATGGAAGTTGGGCCATTATTGTGGCTTAGAGCTTGGGAATCCTGGGAAATTACTCAGTCCTGGCTCAAAGTCCCAGTTCCCCTGATTACACTTGTGTAACTTTGAGTTGAACAGCCTTTTAATCCTCATTTTCATCTTTAATATTATAGCAATAATAGAAACTGATAGTATTATTGGAGGATTTAATGACACAATGTGTCTTATGTGCTTATAAACACCACCTGGCACGTGGTAAGTACTCAATAAATGTTAGCCATCACTATCATTATGATTAAATCATGAGGATATGACATAGTTGGAAAGTTCCTATGAAGAAATAACAGCAAAATAAACTTACTCCTTTACAACATATCATGTGTCGTCAAAACAATGAATCAATCTCTACCAAACAAACAATATATCAAACCACAGTAATGTGCTTTGGGAAAGAAATTTGATTGTATTGAGTTTTTCCACCCTAGTAATTTTAATCAAATTCACTCCAGCCTCTGATGGCCAAAATATCACCTTCAGATTTTCCATAACTGTGAATTGAAACTCTGGCCAGGAGAGAATATTAAATTCCTACCATTCTTGCCTCCAAAAAGTTACCATCTCAGTATTATTCTACTCATTCATTTTTATCAGTGGTTTCTATTAATGAAGAAACAGTTGTTTCTTTCTTCTGAGTTTAAACATCCCCCTGTCCAAAAAAATCCCCCCAAAACTGAAGGATGATTTCAATCCAAGAAGAATAGCTCAACATTGAGATAATGTAATCCCTATAAATATTGTCCTATTAGGCAAGAGCTCAGTCGGAGACTTAGTGGCCTAGTTAAACAATTAAAGCTAACCTGTTTGGTCTCTTGGGCTCATAAAACCCAAAACCTAGGGACTCAGTACAATCCCAGGGGACCCGGCTTAAAAGGCACCTTATTTAACTTGCTGTTAAAAATAGTGTGTTGAATTTTTGTGTGCTTTACTTGGCAGACACACTGACTGGGGGTGGGGTTGGTCTGGCCGCCTGGTTTAGCATCAGCAAGACACCTTTTGGTAACAGATGCAGGAAGAAGCGTGCTAAAATGAGGTATTGACGCATGTGTGAAAGCTGTCTCTTGGTCACAGAGTATTGAGACAACCATGGGGGAAGGGAGAGGTCAGGAGCAAGGGAGACAGAAAGGGTGGTATCGCCAGGGCTGGATTCACACCATATTTGGAACAAGTGTCAATGTTAGAACACGTGACGCCTCTTTCTTTGGAGCTGGACAGGAGCCTAGACATGCTGAGGACCCATCCAGAGGATTTTAGGTTCACCTTGAACACCAGCCAGTGTGGTTGCCAGTTCACTATTCCTTGGGCCTTCAAGGTGAAATGAAGGGTAGGTGTGCTCACATGAGAAGACTGAATAGCTGTGCTCTAAAGTTTACAGAGACTTGTGCCAAACACTGTGGTAAGTAAGGGACTGGGGAATTATCAGTTTCCTGGGTTTGGTATTGCCAAGGAAGAACATTAAGAGAAAACTGAGGAGAGAGCCAAGGACAGAATCTTGGAGGATCAGGAGAGTGCTATTAGTTGTAAATGTGCAAACTGAATCATTTTATGGTATTCCTATAACAGTTGGTATTCCTATGCCTCTGCTTGGATGCTTTCTTGTAGTTGGATTCCCTTCTTCATTTCTGAAAGTCTAAATTCTTCTAGAACCTCAAAAGGTAGTAAGCTATCTTAACATCAGATCTGCTCCTGCTTATTGGAACTGAGCACTCCCTACTTCTTGTTATAGTTTTCACACACTCCTATCAGACCGTCTGTCTATCTGTCTATGGTCCAGCTCCCTTGTGAGCTTCCCAAAGATGGTGAAAAGAAGATAACACAGCCCATTAGAGTGAGCAGGTGTATAGCTTTATAAGCTGACTGTCCTTGGTTTGAACTTAACTTTGCCATTTGCTAATTGTGTAGCCCTTGGCAAGTTCCTCAACTTAGCTGAGCAAAGTTATTTTGAGAATTAAATAAATTAACCTACATTTGTATGTGCTCTGTTCTAGAGCACACCATGGATGCTCCAGAGAAATCAAATGCTGTTTTCTTCTCTGCTTTCCCCAACCTAGTCCATGATGGTCCTAGTGTATAAAGAACTTGTCTTCTTCAGTACACCAGTCAGGATTCTTTCAGTGACAGGAACCCAGCAAAAAACAAAACAAAACAAAACAAAATTCTCATGTAATTGCAAAAGCAAGGCCAGGTTTGATCCAGGGCTCAAATGATGTGCTCAGACTCCAGTTTTCCTCTTTTCATTACTGGGCTCTGATTCTTCCGTGATTACTCAATTCCCAGGGCTCCATCTCTCCCCAGCTGCTCCACCGAAGTCTCACAATTTCATCCAGTTAGTTTTCATTGGCCTGGCTTAGATCACATGCTCATCCCTGAACCAATCACTGCAACCTGGGAGAAGAGATGCCCTGAGTGGCTAACCGGCTGGGGCAGGGGTGGCTGGGAGGCTGGAGGCAGGGATTGAGGGTGGGGTGATGTCCCATAATTCCTCTGAGCTGAAGGTGGGAAAAGCCCCACCCAATCCACCTGTACCAAGACTGGTGCCATGAGGAGGTGACTCCGCAGGGGACATACAGGGCCTGTGAGCAGGTGACAGGCAGGTAAAAAGAACAGGTATCAGTCATCTATGTACAGGACCACAGTGAAGCAGGATACACTGAGGGAAGGTACCTCTTTTACTTTGTGGAATTTCTAAACTATGTGGGGACAGGTGGATCCTGCTCTACCTCAGTGGTTTAGGGCTTCCTAATTACTTTCCCAGGGCTATGGAATTTTTTTGTTTTTGTTGTTTTGGGACGGGGGTACCTGAGAAGCTAAGTGAGGTAATAATGGTGTTTCCCCCAATGTCCCTGAAGGAGAGAGGTGGCATGTTTGATGGTACTGGACAAAAAGACTACTTACACAGATGTGGGCAAGGTTAGTCAGGGGGCAGTGGAGCTGCCTGGTACAGTGAGGAGGAGGGGGCGGGGCATTTCCAGAGGCTAGTGAGGCCTGGGTTGGTGGAAGAGGGGCAGATGGACAGAGCTGTGGCCTAGGAGAAGGAGCACAGCCATTGCCTGGCCCACAGCAAGACGGGGAGGAAACAGCAGAATAAACAGGCCAGCTGCTCTGGACTCCCATCATCTCGCTGTGGTGCTTCCCATTGGCCAAACTCACCAGGGAGCCCAGGTGATGGCGTCCGTCCGCAGAGCAAGGCCAAGAAGGGCAAAGAATGGAGACGAGCGGCAAGATTTGTTGTCTGGGAGGAAAGTGCGGCACATTAGACACTTGGCTCATGATCAGCGGAGCTGGGGAAGGGGGGGTTTAGTCAGCGTCTGGCTAAATTCTGATTTATTCCCTCTGCTTTTGGAAATGTAATAATCTCTCCATCAAAGCTCCATCTATCTGCCAAAATAATGCATGTCCTTTTGTACAAATGAAAGAATTACTGCTATTATGCAAACACTGAAAGAGTACCACATTTGCATGCAGAGGATAAAAAAAAGGAAAAATCCTATTTGCAATAAAATTAATTATACCAATGTGGCAAAGAGACACATGAGTATCCATTTAACACTTGGACAGGAGCAGAACTAAGTTTCCTTGCCAACCATGATGAAATAAGGGAGCCAAAAAGAAAATACTCTGAAAATAGAGGCCTGGATAATATAAACAGGAATTGGGAATTTCTGGCCATTTGAAGACTCCCTCCTCAACAGAAACAAAAGATGGAAATAAAGGTTTTTACAAATACTAACCATGAATATTAATGCTCTATAGCTGAGGCCTGAACCAAGTTCCTCATTAAAATGGCCTTTTGGCAGAGAGGTGTCAGCATGCAGGATCTGGAACTGGCATGAGGTTGTGTTGGGGACAGGCTTTGCATCTGAAACCAGAGGGAAGGTAGACGCATTGGCTGCAGAACGTGTGAGGGGCTGGTTACATTATTGTGTTCTATCGTCAGGAAATGGGAACCTTGAAAAGAAGGCAAAGGAATCACTTGCTCTGGAGAATAGAAAGTTGAAGTGTCACCAAAGGGATATTCGTTTGGAAATTGCTGTCCTGTACCCCAGGTTCCTCGTGTGCTATGGGCACTATTGGTTTGCCTGTCTGTCCAGGGAGTGGGGCCCCTGTCTTCAGAAGTCTAATGCTGCTTGTACCTCCCATGCTTAGCATAGAATAGACAAAACCAAGTAATGTTGAATTGACAAGTGAAATGCAGAACTCGAGAGTGGGGTGGGAAAGAGGTGGAGTTTAGCACACCTGGCTAAATTTGGAAATCGCCTGTTTTAAGTTTTGCAAGAATAGTGTATTTGGGAGGGGAGATTGGGTAGTAGTGTTTGGGGGTGAGGATAAGGAAGGTGAGATATATCTGGGAGGGACTTTTGAAACTCACATTCCCTAGAGACATCTGCCATTCCAGCCCCCATGGGTCACATGGGACATCAGGACCCAGTGGGAGGGAATACTCCATTAGGAGGCTTCCTCCCCAGCCAAGCAGAGAGCGCTTGCCCAGTGCCCATCCACCCTGCTGCCCTCCCACCTTTCCTGCTTCCAGGGCTCCTCTCAGCACCTGCTGCTGGACAGGGGCCTCCAGTGGTTGCTGAGTGGGCTAATATTTTGAGGGACTTCAGAGGAGTAGTGATAGCATGCCCCAGGCCACACACAGGCAGTCTGTGAAGGACCATCACAGGGGAAATGTTGACCAGCTTCTCACCCCAAAGTCTGGGTGAGAGGCGAAAGCCCTCATTTGTGGAAGAAGATGCAGGTCAGGACTTTCTGGAAGGGGATATCATTAGTGGGACCAGCCTTTGGAGCAAGTGTAGAATCCCCTGGCACTATCCTCCACTAAAGAACTAAAATGTGATGGACACTTGTCTTCCTGGGGTGATTCAAACCAGACACAACTTTTGAGGAGACAAAAAAAATGAACTTGAACCAGGAGCTTTCCAATACCAATCACGACATGACTCTGTAGCCTTCCTTGGGAATTACCTTGCTACCATCAAATGCAGTGGAGACGATGACTCTTCATTCTCATCCCCGGCTCTGTAGAAAAAATGGTTGTAAGTTGAGTCTATTATCTAATGATATGAATAGTTTTGATGGTATAGCATATCCGTGAAATCATGGATTTTTGTGAGTATAAAATGCTACTGGAACCCACTTGAATCAAAGTGTGGAATATGATATGTCAAGAAATTTGTAATGTTTTGAACAACCCACAATAAAAAATTAAAAACAAAAAATGCTACTGGATTGTGTGCTTCAAGATGGCTAAGAGGATGAAATTCGTTAGTGAATTTGTTACACATGTGCCGTGTACACACACACACACACACACACACACACACCCAGTAAGGTGGTTGGATTCTAGAGCCAGATTGCTTGAATTTGAATATGGGTTCTGTCTCCTACCAGCTGTGTGACTTTGGGCAAGGCACCTAACCTTCCTGAATTTCTTCATTTGTAAAATGGGATCATAATAACAATCGCTTCATTATTGTGCTTGTTGTAAGGTTAAATGAGTACTGTATGCAAAAACTCTTAGAACAGTGACATTCAGTAAGTGCCGGCCAGGCAGAGCTCTCATTAGTATTGTTATTATGAATGACATACCCCATGGGGAGGTGTGGCTGGGGTCAAGTTTTATTGCTTATCTAGGAGGCTGTGCATTATTTAATGGATGAAGACAACTTCAATTGTCTTAGTTGTAAGATACCGAGTCAGATGGAGTCTCATGGAAGAGGAGAGTTTGTTTTCCTAGGCACGGTGCTAATAGAAATTATTTATTTACATTCATTTTTATATTTCTTCAATCACAGAATCTTAAGCCCTGGAAAAGGGCCCACATTTCACCTCAGCATGAGTAAAGAAGGAACTGACTTGCCCAAGGTTTCACGATTAGCTGTGGCTTGGTCTTGGAATTGCTAGAGCAGAGCTCTTTTTGCTCATTGCCATAGTTACAATAGCTCAGTCCATGGAAATGCGTTTTGTTTTCACGTCTGTAATATTGAAAGTGAAATACACACGCATGCACAGGGATCAAGGAGTGGACAGTACTTCCATTTTTTAAGGAGCTAGAGGCATTTAATTGGAATGTGCCATATCTTCTGTTCTGAAGGGAGGTGGCAAGGCTATATCAACACAACAGAGTTCCTACTTACAAGGAATGGAAACAAGCTCTGGCTAACGTAGCCAGTCACTCCAAGTATATTGGAGTGAGATATCAGGTAGCTTGAAAATTGAAGGAAGCTGGAAAACCAGGCTTGGAAAACAACCAGAACAGGAGATGGAGCTTTGGCCCACCCAGGATCAGTGTGGTGAAGATGCAGCCAGGTTTGGCTGTCTCTGGACATGCAATGCATTATTAGCCTCAGACTTTGCAAGCTGTCGCTGCCAATGGACTATGACCCTTGGTGGCTCAGCTGCCCCGAGTGCTCCTTTACGTGGACTTCTCTGGGTCTTTCTTGTGGTCCAGGGGCCCAGAAGGAGTACCCCATTAGCTTAGCTGGGTCAGATGTCTGAGATCCAGTACTGGATGGCGGTTGAGGGTAAGCAGTAGGGCACAGACTCCAGATCCCTTCCTTTAACCAGGATTCACAATAGAGAAATGCTCCCGTTGTAAGGGTCCCGCGAAACGTCGGAGAAAGAGACCACCAAGTGACCACTCATGCAATTGGCAGAAGGGGATTTATTGAACCAGCATGCTGGGGCTCCATGCCCACTCAAGAAGGGAAAGCAGCCCAGAGCCCCGAGCAGGGGCTGAGCACTGCTTAAGTACACTTTTTGGGGAGGGCAGAGGGCTTTGTATACATCAGAACAAATCATCATGAGGCACGGGAAAATTGAACAACAACTCCTAAACATGATTAGTTCATTCATTGGCGGGAACAGGTCAGGCTGGAGTGATAGGTCATTTCTAAACGGGGTACACATTCAAACTGATTGGTTCAGGCCCTGCAAGGCCTACGTGCAACCACACAGAGCCCTTCAGTTATTAAACCACCAAACAGTCGGGAAATGTTTACTGGGCGGTTCTAAGCATTGTCTTAACAGCTACAGAAATTTCAGGTTTTGCAGGTAGCATAGAAACCTAACAATACCTAATCCTTTACATTTTAACTCAGACCTTGCAGCTTAGAAACTTTACAACACCCGGTCTTTTACCCTTTAACTTTTACGCTTTAACTTAAATTTCTTTTACCCTTACACTGTTTGTATTCTCCCCAAACAGGAAGGTGTGAGAATGTGGGGTAATTGAAAATAAGCAAATGAACAAAAACAACACAAAAGTTCATGGCAATCAGGAAAATTCAGAAACAGTGTGCAGCCCAGCTGCCTGGCTTTCACCTCTTTCTGGAGTCAGCATCCTCCACTCCGTCTGGTCTCCCCACTCTCCTCCATCCTCATCTCCTCCTCATGCAGGAGGAAACAGATGCACCAAGGTGAAATGCATCTGTTACTGCTCTGTTGACCTCTGCCTCTGCCAGAGTCACCCCAATAGCCTTTGAACATTTTCTTACTGCAATTAGAATAAAACCTCACTCCAATTTTTTTAATTGGGTAAAATTAACATAAATTATGGTAATTTTTTATTATAGTAAAATTCACATAAATCACACAACTTTAGCCATTTTGGAATATGCAGTTCAGTGGCATTTAGTACACATCCAGCGCCATGCGACCATCACCCTGTGTCATTTGAGAACATTTTCATCATCCCCAAACAAAACCTCATGTCCACTAAGCAGTCACTGGAAACCACTAATCTGTACTCTGTCTCTATGGGTTTGCCCATTCTGGAAATTTCCTATAAATGGAATCATGAAATAAGCAACTGCCTTACTATTAGCCCAACTCCTCCCACCCCCACCCTGCTACAGGCTCCCTGTGACCTGTCTCCTCCCCTCGTGGCATCCCCATCTCAGCTGGGACAGGGCACTGGCAAGGGCTTCCTGCTCCCCTGAGAATGAGGGACTGGGAGGTTGATGGGTCTGAAAAACCAACAGCCTATGAGAATCCCCCAGAGAGACAGAAGGTGACTGGGTGTGTCACTGTGTGATAACAATGTGGAGCAGGAGTGGAGTTACCTGAGGACAGTCGTGGGTCTGGATGGGGCCTGAGCAAAGCAAAATAGGTTCAGGCCACCCCACTAGCCTCTGGGTGTCTGTTCCCTTTTCCCCCCAGTTTGTAGCAGGTGCAGGTGGGTGGGGGAGGGGAGGGGAGGCAGGGCTGGAATGTTCTTCACAGGGGGGGGGGTTAAGCCTGGTCACAGGCTGGCTACCAAGGGAAACTGAGCTGCTGCTAGCCAGAGGGCTGGAAAGATTGGGCTTGGAACCCAGGAATCCAGGGGCCACTTCTGAGGTTAGTGGAGAGCCGGGCATTATAGAGGCAGAATAGAGGGGGCTGGGGAGGACTCAGCTCTGTGGAGATGAAGGTCAGGGTGTCCCTGACTGCAGAGGGGTGAGTGGAGAATAAGGCAAGCCTCCAAAATGAAGAAAGAAGGAAGCCATGGTCATTAGCTCCAGCTTGGTCGGTGTGGAAGGAGAGACCACGGCGGCCATACTTTATACTAAGTAGTTCTTGCTCCCTTCTCCTTCCCTGCTACTTTCCCTGAAGAGGACTGGTGGTAACCAGCCTTGTCATTTAGGTTTAGGTGGGGGGCTTGAAATGACAACTGCCAGTCATAATACGGAAAGGAAAGTGAGGAACGAGAGGGGTCGGCGAGAAATGAAAGACGGAGGCCAGGCAGACACACACAGAGTTTATCTGACAGAATAAAGTTATCTGACGAATAAAGGCCACCTCTCTGTAGCAGAGGCAACACTGGCTTGGGTTCCGGGACTCTTATGGGGGAGGCTCAGGAATCAGAGCTGGGCGGGTCCTAATGTGGCTGGTTAGGGGTTGGGGTGTCGTGAGGGCGTGGTGAGCCTTTCTCAGAAAGGGCCTTGGGTGGGAAGGTGAAACTTTTTCCTTAAAATGGTGGCTGTCACTTAAGATGGCCGTCCAGATGCTAAGCAAGGGCCTTATAAATACAGAGCATCTTCTTATGCATGGAATGAGGTTTTCATCATTTAAATGACAGGCAGAAATGGAAGGTAAAAATGATGGCAAAGGAGTAGACTGATAGGCTTCCTTTACACTCCTGAATCCATTCTCTAATTCTCCACCTTCTCTGCCTATTCTTCTCCTAGGCCCCTCTAGGGAGCCCTCCTCCGGGAGTCCTGCTCTCCTGCTTCCTCTGCTTGAGTCTTTGTCCTGGGGTCGGTAGGCGGTGGTGGTTTTCCGCTGTTATTGGTTATCTGGATGTCTCAGCGCTCCTGCCCAGACTCTTCATTGAAGTCTACTCATCTGAGTTGTGTGGGGTGAGCTCTGTTCCCTGCAGGGCCCCAACAGATACAGCAATTTCCTCTCCTAACTCCTGATCCCCTCCAGAAGAGGAGGTCAGAGCACAGTCTCAGGCATCTCCGTATGCAAAGGTTATCTGGTCACACAGTGTTCAGTCAATCAATCAAAACTGTGCCCAGACTCTTTCTTTTCCCATGAATCTTGCAAAACCAGAACAAAGGACAAACTCAACCAGCAGCAAGCTCTTAGTTTCCATTTCCAGCAAAGCAACCAGGATTCTTTGCCTGTTGCCTCTTCCTGAGGTTCCCAGTGCCTCAAGTTATGTGTCCCAAGGCAATACCTGCCAGGGACCCAGTTAATGCCTTTTCCAGTTAGGATGTTGATTACAACTGCACGTCCACATGCATTATTTTAAAAGGGGTATGTATCCAGGAAGCCAGGCCTGTGACACCTTTCATCGGTAATTGCTAGAGCAGTGTATCAAACAATTTGTTCAAACCTTCAGGCTTCCAGGTGCTTAATCTCTTTTATTAAGTGACTCTCCTCCACTAAACAACCACCCCCGGTCTCCTTCCTCTATACCCTGATGATACAGATAAATGAATCTGTGCTTTGGCGTTGCCTGGCTAATATATCACTTCTTCCAGGTAAGTGAAGGTGGCTAGTACCAGGAATGCAGACCCGAGGGGAGGCTGGCAAGTTAAATACAGGATTCAGGGGCCAGATATGGGGAGAGGAATAAGATGGAGGGGAGTGCACAGGGCAGACCTAAGTCAAAGAGCTTGGTAGAAGAGGTCAGACTTTGTATGAGATCCAAGGCCACAGGGCATCAGTGACAAAAGGTCTTGCTATTGCCTCTCAGGTTTTCTAAAGCAGGGCTGCCTTGCTTGCTTCTGTCCCAGATCACTGTCCCCAATCCCCCACTGTTCTCAGAGCATAGGAAAAAGTGGATGAAGTACAGAAAGGGAGTGGAGATTAGAGTAACTCCTATTACAGATTAAGGATTTCTCTTTTTCAGCTATGTTTTGTTGCATTAAACTAGACAGTGTGGCTTTCCTTAGTGCTCATTGATGAGTTATACACTTGCAACTTTATTAATGTATTTACCCTTCAGAGACTCATGGGATGTGAGAATTATCAGAATGTATAGAGATTATATTACCTTTATTCGATTTATGAGAAAATGGAGGTCCAAAGGGATTGTTACTGTTAGAACTTTCTTTCTCTGAAAGCTAAATTTTAATAATGAAGGAATTTATTGGTCATATGACTGAAGAGTAGAGAGACATATCAGCTTCAGGTATGGCTTGACATAGTTGCTTACTACGCAACAATGAAATCAAGGCTCTGGTTCTTTTTCACTTTCCCATTCTGCCTTCCTCATTATTCCTTTATTACCTAGTCATCTCATCTCTATTCATGTGGCCACATGAGGCTTCATTAATTCCAGATCTTATATCACTAATAGAAGCCACAGGGGGATCTTTTGTCAGAGCCCTTGTGCCACAGTCTGGCTGGGCACAAATCACGAGCCACTGAAGCAGGAACAAACTTTATTTTTGAACTGCAAGAAAATACTTCACCCACACTCCCGGGGAATTCTCCCGAATACCACACAGCTCGTCCAGGAACCCGCAGCCGGAAATATCTCTCCAGGAAATCCCTCCTCCTGCACTTTCCCAACCAATGGGAACTCTCGGGGAATCCCCGGGAATCCCCACGAGAACTCCAAGGTAGCGCAAGAACTCAAAAGTAGCGGCCAAGGCGGATAGTAATGCCTCGCCTGTCAATCAATACTGTTGGCAAAATGCCAGGGGCCATACAGACTCGGCCATGGCTCTCAGCATCTCCCCCCTTCTGTTTAATTAAACAACAAGCAATGTGGCTTAGGGACCGTGTCTGTTAGGTTGTCCAGTTCAACATATGGTTCTTACCCGTCATCGGATGAGCTGACCTGTAGGCGTCAGCCTCCTGTCGTAGGTTGGTACCACTGCAATTGGATCATACCCGTCACTGACTACAGGTCCAGCATACAGCCATATTTGTGGATAGGCCTTTGTACCAGTGTGGGGGTGGTGAGGTTCTTTGCCTCACCTCTGTTGGCCCCCAAATTTTAGACCATCACTAGTAGAAGGGAGGAGGATGCAAAATGCCACAACACTAAGCCAATTGAGGGCTCCTTTGAAAAATTGTACCACCGGTGACACCATCAGTAAAGATACTCCAGCACTACCACAATTTGCTGCACCAACAGATAGTTCACAATGCATACAAGTGATACATAGTCCAGGCAAGTTTTGCAAGCAGTTCAAAGCAAAGGAATCCATCAATATGTCCATTTTTTCCCCAAAGTAAATCGACTGTTTGATTGAGCATCACTTGTTGAGTTATTATTCATTGATGCATCAGTTTATACAGTTTGTTGTGATAACTATCGAAGAAGTTGTAGTTTGGTTTTATCTTTGTCTTTACCGGCACCGGGATGAAGATAGGAATTCTGGCAATGATGCTAAAAAAAAAAATTATGTAACATTCCAACAGGCACTAAGAAAACAATTTTTTGAACAATTTATATTATCCTGAACAGAATTATTAAATATAATGAAAAGGAAAGGTGAAAGTAAACAAACAGATCTGTTAACCTCCTTATTTGTTTACATATTAAAACAATTTTCAACAGCTGTTTACCCAATCTAAATTAAACCATTAAAATCACGTGAATAAAAAAATTTGGATCCATTTATTTATGAGCGTTCCTCATATATGATATATGGACATACGCACATATAGACATACAACACAAAACAGAAATGTGCACACATAACATACAACACATAAGACAATAGTAAAGGCCTTGTAGCTTTACCTAGGTGAAATCTCCATTGTAATGTTTAAAAACTCCACAGTCAAAAAATAAAACTGATCAGAAAAACATTAACCTAGGTCTGTATGAGCTCAAAAATAAAATAGAACTTTATGATGTGGGAAAAGGAAATAATAAAATAAATATTGAAAAAAGCATCCTGGTTAATCACTGTCGCAGATGTAAGAATAGCCAAACTGGAGCTCTGGATATCAGCTGTTATGGATTTGAGTTAAATCACCTTTGTTTTTTTCTTTTCTGTAGAATTCGCTTTGGTTAGTTTCTCTGGAATCCAAATCGGCTGCTGTTCTCCCTGTGGAAACACACAAACAGAACCCCAACTCCAGACAATCACTGGGTCAGGACCTTTCCATTGTCCTGTTAGAATATCCTTCCAAAGTACCTTAGGCTTATGTACCTTTTTTGGACACATATGCCTTTTCGCAGCACTGAGCCCTGATGAATCCAAATTTAAAAAGTTTAGAGTAAAAAGGGTTATTTTAAGTTTATCTTTGGGGGATATATACCCCTTTCCAATTCCCAACTTTTGCTTTAATAAGTACATTTTAATAGTTTGATGAGCTTTTTTAACTATGCCTTGTCCCTGTGGATTGTATGTTATTACCTGTTATATGAGTAATGCCAAATGATGAGCAAAATTGTTTAAAAGAGGTAGAAGTATAACCAGGACCATTATCTGTTTTTAACTGTTTTGGAACGCCCACAGTGACAAAATTTTGTAAGCAATGAGCTATAACATCTTTAGTTTTTTTCTCCAGCATGAAGGGAGTCCATCAAAAATCTGGAAGAAGTATCAACTGCAACATGTAAATATTTTAATTTTTCAAATTTTGGCAAGTGTATGACGTCCATCTGTCAAATATGGTTAGGTATCAGTCCTCCAGGATTGACTCCAAGATTAACTTGTGGTAAAAAGGTCACACAATTTTGACATTGTTTTATTATTTGTCTAGCTTGTTCCTTAGTTATTTTAAAATGCTTTTGTAAAGTATTAGCATTGACATGGAACCTTTTATGAAAATTTGTAGCTTCTTCTAGTGTAGAGAAAATATGTATGTCATGTGTAGTTTTATCTGCTAAATCGTTGCCCAAACTAAGGGCTCCAGGCAATCCTGTATGTGTTCTGATATGTCCTATAAAGAATGGATCTTTTTTGTCCCAGATTAGACTTTGTATAGCAGAAAACAAAGAGAAAACAGTAGAGGAAGGGGAAATCCTACCAGCATCTTCAAGGGATACTATAGCATTCACTATATACTGACAATCAGAAAATAAATTAAATACAGAATCTTTAAACATCACAAAAGCTTGTAAAACTGTATTAAGCTCTACTTTTTGAGTTGATTGTTTGGGTACTAAAAATGTAAAAGTTTGATCAGGGGTAACTACTGTTGCTGTACCATTATTTGACCCATCAGTGAATACATTTGGAGCATTTATGATAGGGTTTTTGTCATTTTTGGAAAAACTACAGGATGTGAAGACCAAAAAGACAACAAAGGATTAGATGGTAAGTGATTATCAAATGAAACATTAGATTTACACATGATTATTGTCCAAATATTTAACTCATTAGCTAACTCATCAATTTGATCCATAGTATATGGAGTAATAATTTTATTGGGAGAAATTTCAAACACTCCCTTTGTTGCTTTTATTTTTTTGAGTATTAATTGTCCTACAGCCTCAGGATACCTAGTAAAAATAGTGTTAGGAGAATAAGATAAATGTATCCACAATAATGGACCTTCTTGCCAAAATACTCCTGTAGGAATATTTTTTGTTGGTATTACAATAAATAATAAAGGCAAACTTATATCAATTCTATCCAAATGTTTATTTTTCATATATGTTTCAATAATTTTTAATGTCTTTCTTGCTTCAGGCGTTAACATGCGGGGTGAATTTGGATCTGATGGACCTTTTAGGATATCAAATAAAGGTCCCAACTCTCTTGTTGGTATGCCTAGATAAGGCCTTATCCAATTTATGTCTCCTAATAACTTTTGAAAGTCATTAAGTGATTTGAGTTGATCTACTCGTATTTGAATTTTTGGTGGACGGACCATGGTTGAGGATAATAGAATTTCTAAATAATTAATTGGAAGATTTAATTGTACTTTATCTATTGTTATCTCTAGATTATAATTTTTTAATAAATTTGTAAGTGTGGCATAACATTCCAGCAATGTGTTTTTATCTTTGTGTGCTAACAATACATCATCCATATAGTGAAATATTTGTAGTTTAGGATTTTGATTTCTAAGTGGCTGGATTGTTTTGTTAACATAAATTTGACACATAGTTGGGCTGTTAGCCATCCCTTGAGGGAGTACTTTCCATTCATATCTCTGATCAGGACCTTCATGATTCAGTGCAGGGATAGTAAATGCAAAACGTGGACTATCCTTAGGATGAATTGGAATTGAAAAAAAACAATCTTTAATATCTATAGCTAAAACGTACCAGGTTTTTGGCAAAGCAGACAATTGAGGAATCCCCGATTGAGCAGGTCCCATAACAACCATCTCATTATTAATGGCTCTTAAATCTTGCAATAATTTTCATTTACCAGATTTCTTTTTAATGACAAAAATGGGAGTATTATAGGGAGATACGGAAGGTTGTATATGTCCCTTCGTTAATTGTTGTTTGACCAGGTCATGGGCTGTTTGTATCTTTTCTTTAGTCAGGGGCCACTGAGGAACCCATACTGGTCTATCTGATTTCCAAGTAATTTTTATTGCCTCAGTGACCCCTTCTGAAAACCCAGTCCATGTCTATTTATTCCTTGATCTATTTGAATTGGTGCTGCTATACCTTGTTCTCCTAATCTTTTTTTTTTTCCTGAAAACTTTTTTAGCCCTAATAGTGGGCACATTTGGATTGATGTTATTTGTTAATGTCAAACCTAATTGATCTAGGACATCTCATCCCCATAAATTTATAGGAAGATGATCCAACACATATGGCTGTATACTTCCTTCACATCCTTCAGGATCCTTCCAATCTAATACCATTGCACTTCTATGGGGATTAGTTGCCACTCCTAGGCCTCGAAGCGTTTGAGTGGCTTGTTGTAAAGGCCAATGTTTTGGCCATTCTTGATGAGATATGATGCTAAGGTCTGCACCTGTATCCAGTAGCCCATTAAATTCATGTCCTTGAATATTTAGTTTTAGCATTGGGCGAGAATCTAAATTTAAAGACAGCATAGCCCAATCTACACCTGTGGAGCCTAATCCCCTGGAACCTCTTTCTATACTACTACTGGAAAATTTATCATGTAGGCTGGGTATTATTAATAACTGTGCTATTCTATCTCCTGGTGAAATTACTGATATACCCTTTGGAGAACTAGCTATAATTTTTATTTCACCTTCATAATCGGGATCAATTACCCCGGGACTTATCATAAGTCCTTTTAGAGTAGAAGAACTGTGTCCTAACAATAAGCCTACGGTTCCTTGGGGAAGAGGTCCTTTTACTCTTGTGGGAATGATTTGAACTCCCATCTCTGGAGTTAGTACTGCTCTGGCGGAGGCGCAGATGTCCAACCCTGCACTCCCTCTGGTTCGTCTGATGAGAGATCTGATGGATAATGTGTCCTGGGCACTACCCTGATGCTGTTGCTGGATTCCTCCATGGTGTTTCTGGGTTCCTCCAGTACCCCGTATATATGTGGTCGTGGGCCCCGGAGCATTGGGCCCCCCTGTCCATTTTTTGGCAATGGAGCCCGATGCCTTTCTCCACGATATCGTGGGTAAACACCTGGTCCTTGTCCATTTTTTGATAACGGAGTACCCTCTATGGAGGTTTGAGAATGACATTCATTAGCCCAATGTCTCTCTCTACGGCATCGTGGGCAAATACCCGGTATTCTACTCCTTTGATACCTAGCTTTGTTAAACCCTCCTCCTATGGGGCAATTTCTTTTAAAATGTCCTGTTTGTTCACAATTATAGCATGTTTTTGGCCTAGCATCTAAAGCCTGTTGTACTGCTGCCAAGACTTGCCCTTGTTTATTAATGTCTCTACATAATTTAATATATGTGTTTAAATCTTCATGTCTCCATGGTCTAATGACCTCTCTGCAGCAACGATTTGCTTGGTCATAAGCCAGTTGTTTTATAAATGGCATTGCTTGTTCTGTATCCCCCTAAATTCTGGAAGCCGTTTGAATAAGCCTATCTACAAATTCAGCGTAAGGTTCATTAGTTCCTTGTATTACCTTAGATAATTGTCCTTGTAAATCTCCATGCCCCTGTAGAGTTTTCCATGCCCTAACCGCATCTACAGCAATTTGTGTGTATATGCCAGGATCATATTTAATTTGTTGCCATTGACCCTCATAAGGTCCTTTTCCTAACAACATATCTAGATATCTTTGAGGGTAACCGGCTGCTGCATTTCGCCTAGCTGTCTCCGTGCAAAATTCCTCATTGGCAACCTTTCATAACAAATATTGTCCTCCATTTAGCACAGATTTACACATACTAGCCCAATCTGCTGGTGTCATGTCCAAGTTGGTAATGGATTCGATCATGCTTACAGTGAAGGGTGCTTGAGGACCATAGGTTGTTACAGCCTCCTTTAACTGCTTCACTGTTTTGAAATCTAAAGCATGGTGAATTCGCTGCCCTCCTGCCTGCTCAAGTACAGGACATGCTAATCTTTGAGGTCCTGTCTCAGGATCCCATCTATCAACTACGGGGGTTGAGGGCCACTCAGCTATCTCCATAGGTGGAGCTGTTGGTTGAATTACGCCCTCTGGTGATAGAATGGTGTTAGTAGCAGCCTCCTGTTGTAGCTTTTTCCCTAATAGCTGTTTCTCCTCTAAGCTTTCTTCCTTTAAATTTTCTTCCTCTGTCTGACTAGCTCGAGAGACCTTCTCTTTTGCTTGATCTAAAATGTCTTTCTCCATGGTCTGAACCTCTAACAATTTACTTAACAGTCTTTCAGTTTGTTTTTTACTAATTTCTAATCTGTTATAAAGATAACGCAACCCAATAAGATAACACAAAACAAAACCGAAACAGAATGAAACAAAAATGGAACAAAAAATCGTTGTATCAATTTTCCTATTTTCTTGACATGTGCACTTGGGGTCTATTTCTATCTCTTCCTCAGGGGCGAACAACTTCAAACCTTGAGCCAACCATTTTTCCCAGTCTGCCTGAGAAAGTTCTAGGGATAGCTTGAAACAAAAACAAAACAAATCAAAACAAGAACACATTGTTTTTTAAAATGGTCACCCATTCTCTCGCCTTCCCTTAGGGGCCAGCAATTTCACTTACCCCCAAGTTTCAGACGTCCCCGTAAGGGCCACCAATTGCCACAGTCTGGCTGGGCACAAATCACGAGCCACTGAAGCAGGAACAAACTTTATTTTTGAACTGCAAGAAAATACTTCACCCATGCTCCCGGGGAATTCTTCCGAACACCACGCAGCTCGTCCAGGAACCTGCAGCCGGAAATATCTCTCCCAGAAATCCCTCCTCCTGCACTTTCCCAACCAATGGGAACTCTTGGGGAATCCCCACGAGAACTCCAAAGTAGCGCAAGAACTCAAAAGTAGCGGCCGAGGCAGATAGTAATGCCTCGCCTGTCAATCAATACTGTTGGCAAAATGCCAGGGGCCATACAGACTCAGCCATGGCTCTCAGCACCCTTGCTAGTATTATCTCAAATTTCATTTCCCTATCTCGGTTTCTTGCCTACCCTTGAACTAACTTGTATACCAGTGGAAGGAATTTTTTAAAAATGGTAATATATACACAATGGAATATTACTCAGCTATAAAGACAAATGAAATCATGGCATTTGTTGGTAAGTGGATGGAACTGGAGAGTATCATGCTAAGTGAAATAAGCCAAACTCCAAAAACCAAAGGCTGAATATTTTTTCTGATATGTGGATGCTGGCTCACAATAAGGGAGAATATGAAAGAATAGAATTACTTTGTTTTTATTTTATTTTTTATTTTTTAACTTGTTCTAATTAGTTACACATGACAGTAGAATATATTTTGACACATCATACATAAATGGAGTACAACTTCTCACTCTTCTACTTGTACATGATGTAGAATCACACTGATCATGTAATCATATATGCATATAGGGTAATAATGTCTGATTCCTTCTACTATCCTTTCTCTCCCCAAATTCCCTCTCCTCCCTTCACTCCCCTCTAATCCAAAATACGGCTATTCTTCCTGAGCCACACTCCCCTATTGTGACTAAACATCTGCATATCAGAGAAAACATTCAGCCTTTGGTTTTGGGGGTTTGGCTTATTTCACTTAGCATATTCTCCAGCTCCATCGGTTTACTGGCAAATGCCATCATTTCATTCCTCTTAAAGGCTGAGTAATATTCCAATGTCTATCTATACCACATTTTCTTTATCCATTCATCTGTTGAAGGGCATCTAGGTTGGTTCCATAGTTTAATTATTGTGAATTGAGCTGCTATAAATATTGACGTGGCTGCATCACTGTGATATGCTGATTTTAAGTCCTTTGGGTATAAACTGAGGAGCGGGATAGCCGGTCAAATGGTGGTTCCATTCCAAGTTTTCTGAGGAATCTCCATACTGCTTTCCACATTGGTTGCACCAATTTGCAGTCCCACCAGCAATGTATAAGTGTACTTTTCCCCCCACATCCTAACCAAAACTTATTGTTTGTATTCTTGATAACTGACATTCTGACTGGAGTGAGATGAAATCTAAGAGTAGTTTTGATTTGCATTTCTCTAATTGCTAGAGATGTTGAACATTTTTTCATATATTGTTCACCAATTGTATTTCTTCTTCTGTGAAGTGTCTGTTCACTTCTTTAGCCTATTTATTGATTGGGTTATTATTATTTTTTTGGTGTGAAAGTTTTTGAGTTCTTAATATGTCCTACAGATTAATGCTGTATTTGAGATGTGTGTGGTAAAGATTTTCCCCTATTTTGTAGGCTCTCTCTTCACGTTATTGTTTCCATTGCTGTGGAGAAGCTTTTTAGTTTGAATCCATCCCATTTATTGATTCTTGATCTTAATTCTTGTACTCTAGAAGTCTTGTTAAGGAAGTCAGTTCCTAAGCTGACATGGTGAAGAATTGGGCCTACTTTTTCAAAATAGAAGTACTTTGGATTACACAAAAGGGAATGAATGGAAGGGAAGGGAATGGGAATATGAAAGATAGTAGAAGGAATCAGACATAACTTTCCTATGAGCATATATGATTACATGATCAATGTAATTCTATATCATGTACAGCCAGAAGAATGAGAAGTTATACTCCATATATGTATAATATGTAAAATACATTCTACTATCATATACAACTAAGAAGAACCAATAAGAAACGTGTCTTTAAGTTAATCGGGACCAACTCCTGGAGTTTGGGGGGTCTGTGAATAATAGCAAGACCACATGGGTTAGGATGGAGAAAAGATAATTTATCAAATAAGTTTTGGGGATCTGATGGAGGGAGAAAAAAGTATGACTACTGGGAAGGCTGACAGCAAGTGTTCAAGGGCAATAACTTAGTTCTAAGTTCAGGCAGCTGGTCATACCCAAGCTGGAAGTAGAACTTTGTTCTCTTAACTCAGTATTTGCATATGATGACTGCATATTTCCAATAGACAGCCACATGGATCTGTGGATTTGTTTATGTTCTGTTTACTCCCTTGTTGTGATTGAAAATATGTACAAAAACACACCTTGTCATTTTGTCATATTAATGAAGACAATAATCTGATTCCTTAATTTTGCATCTCACTAAAGCATGAAGACTTTCAGAAGAAATTGGGTAGATTTTAGAAGATGAGAGCTATCATTTAAATAAGTGTCCCTCAGTCTTATTGAAAGTTTGGCAGTGTGGTGGGATGTTTTTAGAATTACACTAAAGTTTTGGGGCAACCACTAGGAGATGCCTTAAACCTGGGTTTTCACTGTGAAAGGTTCTTATTGAGAGCCCCTTCTCTGCTCAGGTGTGTTAGATTTCTATCATTGTGACAAAACACCTGAGATAAACAACTTACAAGGAGAAAAGATTCATTTTGGCTTACAATTTCAGAGGTTTCAGTACATGGTTGGTTAGCTCCCCTCATTTTTGGCTAGTGGTGAGGCAGCAGCACATCATGATTGAAGCCTGGGGCAGAGGAGTCTGTTACCTCACGGCAGCCAGGAAGCAGGGGCAGGGTTCCACTATCCTATCCTTTTTAAGGGTACATCCCCAGTGATCTAATTTCTTACTAGTCGGCCCCACTTCCTAATAGCACCACAGGCTGGTGACCAGGCTTTTAATACATGAGCCCTTCGGGGGCATTTGAGATCCAAGAGATAGCACTTAGGAAGAACCAAGAAAGAGAAGGGTTCTTTTTTGTGTTGCTCTTTTTAGATATATATGACAGTAGAATGTATTTTGACATATTATACATACATGGATTATAAGTTATTCTTTTAGGATCCCATTCTTGTGGTTGAACATGATGTGGAGTTACAGTGGATGTGTATTCATATATGAACATAGGAAAGTTATGTCTGATTCATTCTACTGTCTTTCCTATTCCCATTCCTTATTCCTTCCCTTCATTCTCCTTTGTCTAATCCAATGAACTTCTATTCTTCCCTCCCATTCTTTATTGTGGGTTAGATCTGCATATCAGAGAGAACATTCAGCCTTTGGTTTTTTGGGATTCACTTATTTCATCTATTTGTTTGTATTCTTGGTTTTTTGGGGGATTGGCTTATTTCACTTAGCATCTTCTCCAGATCCATCCATTTACTGGCAAATGTCATCATTTCATTCCTTTTAAAGGCTGAGTAATATTCCAATGTTCCATCCATTTACCAGCAAATGCCAAAATTTCATTCTTCTTTATACATCTATATGTATATATATACATTTTGTGTATATATACACCACATTTTGTGTATATATACCATGTTTTCTTTATCCATTCATCTGTTGAAGGACACCTAGTCTGGTTCCACAGCTTGATCGTTGTGAACTGAGCTACTATAAGCATTGATATGGCCGTGTCACTATAGTATGCTGATTTTAAGTCCTTTGGGCATAAACCGAGGAATGGGATAACTGGGTCAAATGGTGGTTCCATTTCAAGTAGAAAGGAAGGTTCTGAGTCCCTGACATGCTGGGCACTGTCCTAAGCTCTGTAGATACAGAACATAAGGGTACAGCTCTCAAGGAGCTTTAGGTTTGGTAGAAGAGGCAAATATTAAGTGGCTAAATAAAATGCAATCACTGAAGAATGAGGTGCTTTGAGAACAGGAAGGCAGGATGTTGGGAGCAGTAGGAGTTGGGGAAGGCTTTCTCATGTTACTTGAGTGGGAAGCAGAGGGGTCCTGCAGAGGGGAACACATGAGTAGTGAGGCGTGAAACCTTGAAGCAAGTTTACACAAATCCAGAATAATGCAGAAGGCAGTGATGTAAGGACAAGGCAGAAAGTAGGGAGAGGAGGTGTTGGGAGGCAGGCAGGAGCTGGCTGTAGGGATTCAAGGCTTGGGTTATGAGCTTGGAGTCTGTTGTATAGGTGGTAGGAAGCTACTGAAGAGTTTTAAGTAACTCCAAGATGTGGTTTGTATCTTAGACTTTTTTGTATGAGATTCTATGGTTGTAGGAAATTTTAATTAAGTTCCCTCAGAGGAATGCATTGGAGAGATAGGGGATCCTTCAGAAACAAAGAAAATCTGAAGAACCTAAGATCTGAAGGGTGATTCCAGGACAGAAACAGTGGCAGTCGACTGACAAGTCTCTTTAGTTGGCAAGAATCAGATCCAACTTCCTCATTTTTGTTGTTCTATTTAGGATTTATATCCCTCGTGAAAGACGTTGAGTTGCTCCAGCATAGGAGAACAGTCAGTTTGGGCTGGGTGAAGTTAGCAGCTTGGTTTGAATGTTTCCTTCCCTTTCCTTTTCCTTTTTGAGACAGGGTCTTCCACGTTGCCCAGACTGATCTCAATCACTTGGACTCAAGTGATCCTCCCATCTCAGCCTCCCGAGTAACTGGGAACACAGGTGTGCTTCACCACACCTGGCTTAAAGTTGGCAGTCTCCTCAAGCCTATATCATAGGAGAGGGTGGATTCCCAAAGCAAAATCAGAGTGTTATTACCATAAAAAAGGAATGCTGGGTATGTTAGCTGAAGCAATGGGTGCCCACTTCAACAGCTGTTTGCAAGCTAGAGTTGAAGAGGAAAAAAGACCAAGGAATTTAAAAGAAGATGAGAGAGAGAGAGGTAATGGACGACAGCTGTGGTAGTATGAATAGAGACTTGAGGGATTTTAAGAATACTTATGAGCTAAAAACTGGTGACTGACTTTAGCGGAGGGAAGAACCAAGGATGAGTCCCAGAAAGGGTCCCAGAAAGTGGTACTAGATATCACTACTGAAGAGGGGAGAGAGGAGTGGGAGGAGAGATGGCAAGTTGCTAACAACACACCAAGTTTGAGAACACTGGTAGGTGTCTGGTGGATGTTAGAAGTTGAAGCACAGTAGCTGAACTCATAGGAACGACACCCATAACCTAGGAAGGATCCTGGAAGGAGCCAAGAAAGAAAGTCAAAAAGACAGGAAGACTGGAAGGAAGGAATGAGGAATGTGCAGGGTCAGAGATAAAGCGTAGTTTCAAGGAGTGAGTGGATTGGAGTCCTGGTGCCAGCAGAAACCACATTCTAGGCAGCTAATGTGTAAATAGGAGGCAAGGAAGTGGGGGTAAGAATGAGCAGGTACCTTTGCAAGGATCTTTGATGAGAATGGCTAGTTAACTGAAGGGGGCACAGCATGCAGGGAGCTGTTTATGTTTAAATGAAGATATTCAGATACTAGAAAATCGTTTTAAAGTGTATAATTCAGTGGTAGTTAATATATTCACAAAGTGGTACAATCATGACAAGTATTCTGTACCCATGAAGCAGTCACTCCTAATTCTCCCCTCCTCCTAGTCCCTCCCTGGCAACCACTAATCTACTTTCTGTATCTGTGGGCTTGCCTATTCTGGGCATTTCACATAAGCCCAGAATAGCACACTGTGTGTGGTCTTTTGTGACTGTCTTCTATCACTTCGTATGTTTTCAAGGTTCATCCACGTTGTAGCATGTATCAGAACTTCATTCTTTTTATGACCAAATATTATTCTGTTGCAGGTAGAAACCATGATTGGTGTATCCATTCATCAATCAACAGATATGTCAATTGTTCCTACTTTTTGACCTTGTGAATATGTTGCCTGAGCATTTGTGTACAGGTTTGCGTGTGTGTACGAACATAATCTCTTGAATATTTAACTAGGAATGGAATTGCTGAGTTTCAGTGACTTGATCTTGTTTACAGGCTAAGCTAGGGAGCCAGTGCAGAGGGAGAGATGGGAAAGGTAGACAGGGGAGCGGAAAAGGTGCTGGAAGAGAAAAGTGTTACTTCCTTCCCTGTCACTCACTCTGATTAACACGACCCTTAACGCCAACGCTAACCTCCACATCTACTAGACACCCCGAGCACACTTCACACTTGCTGGCCAGGGACACTGGTCTGCGCGGGGTCGCGGCCGGCCGGCTGGTTTTCTGATGTGGTTCATACTTCTAGGGCTTCCTCTGGTTGGAGCCTGTGGCCCATTCAGGGTGGTTTTCCTCCCGCAGATTCGTTCACAGGTGAATGAAGACCGCTCATCACGAAGTCTTGAGTCCGACTCTTGCTCCTCCGGGTACCCGGGGCTCCCAGTCCTCCCGAATAAGGAAAGATGCTCGGATACCTCAGGCCGCGGACAGGCACAACCGCACTTGGCATAACGGCTCCCGCCTCCGGGCCACTGCGCATGCGCTGCTTCCCGCCAAGGAGAGGGCGGGGAGTGGGCGGGGCGGGCATCTCTAGGGCCAATCGAAATCGAGCGCCCCCGCCCTCCGCGCCGGTGGACCGAGCTTGACCCCGGCGGTGGGCGGAGGAGGCGGGGCCAGCCGCGAGGCCACGGAGGGGGCGGGGCCCGCGGCTTGGAGGCGGGGCCTGGGGCTGTCAGTCCGCGCCCGCCGCCGCCGCCACCGCGGCTCCTTGCACGCTGTGGCCCTGGTGGCTGCCAGCTCTGCTGCCAGCATTCTCCATCAGGCATCCCGAGCCACCTCCCGTGTTCCGGCCCGGCGCTCAGGTAAGGCCGGCCGTGGCTGCCGAGCCATCGGGTCCCCCTTCTCGGGATCGGTCCGCCGCGCGGGCGCCCCCTCCAGACTGTGTCAGCGCCGCGGCTCCCCTTGCCGCCGGGGGCGGTCCCGGGGGGCGGGACAACAGCCCTCCCCACCCCCACCCCCAAATCTAGGGTGCCGCGCCTTGCAGGCAGGGTACCCGGCCGCCCTCCTGCTTCAGACATAGGGAGCTGGTCCTGAGCACCCTCCCGGGCCAATTCCACAATCCCTGGGACTCGGGGCGGGGGTCTCCACCCCAACCCCACACCTGTCTGCTCCCAAGCAAGGGGTAGAGACCCGGCGCGACCTCTGGGGCCAGGAAAGTTTCACTTTGTGGTCCGGGTTTGTTGACATCCGAGAGATGCGGGGAGATGGAGGCTGAGCAGCGAGGATGCGCCTCGCGAGCCGCGTTGCCTTTGCCCTGAGGTGGCCCTGGTCCAGGTTTCTCTTCCAGAAGTCCTGCCGAGAGCCCTGCTCTGGGGCTAGAGGCTGCTGCAGGGCACGCGGGTCTCTCCGCTTCTCCATTAGGGAGCCCCGGATTGCAGCAATCTGGGGACAGCTCAGTCTCTCACCCTTCCCCCTTCTTAATTTAGTATTGATATTTAGACCAGGTAGGCGAAATTACTGAGCATTTTCCTGACACTTCATATCTGTGAGGTGCTTTGCCATCCCTGATTAGTTAATTAACAAGGTGGGAAAGCAAAATAGATCCTGAAACGGCACGGTTGATGCCTGTAGTCTAGCAACTCTTTTTAAGAACCACTGAGAGCTTTAGGCTGTGTTTGCAGCGAGAGGTGCTTTTAACCAAGGTGCCTGAGAAGAGAGTGTAGTCTGGTTGCTTGAGAAGACTTGAGTAGTGATGGCAAAGCTTTTTCTGCCTCTCTTTGATTGTGTTGTTTATTGAAGATTTCCAATTTATGGCGGGTTCTTTGGTTTTCTTCACTCAAGCAAAGGAGGAATTCCAAGTGTTGCTGATGAAGCAGTTAAGGGAAAAAGCTACGGTTCAAATTAAGTTTGAATACTTGTCTACTTTTACTAGATTACCCCTCCAGTGCAGAAAACCTTAGGTCTTCCTGTTCCCTCCCCATCTTCCCCCCCATCTTCCCAGTAGGACCTTATCCAACTGGGTAGGCATTACTGGTTCCTCATTTAGTTTGAAGACCTCTTGCTACCTGTGGTTTACAGACCTGCCTAGGGACATCCTTTACGAGTGGGCTTAATTAGCACTTTCATCTGCCCATTAAGCAATAGGCTTGAAATCCTTTGTAATCAGGCGCTGTCGTAGTGTTGAATCTTTAATAATATCTAATTCATTTTAATAGTCTTTCTATAATAATCTTTCTATTAGTATGCCAGTTCTGCCACACCAGTACTTTTAATATAGAAGCTGCAATTTACTAGAAATATTATCACAGAAAAAACAATTCTCTAACAGATTTGCAGCCCACTTTACTTAAGATAATTATTGCTAGAGGCTAGGTAATTTTAAAAAAATTCTTTGGTGCGGTAGGTGTTAAAATGATTTTGATCTGTGAGGTTTTATGAGGTCATTCCTGCTGGTAGTAATGGTTGCAGTCACTATGTCACTTATATATTTTTTGGACTAATATCATATGAGTTTTTGCTCCATACTGATTTCTTTTTGGATGAATTTCTAAGATAACAAGATTCAGTTTTGATTTGCTAGGCTGTATTTTTTAAAGCAAGGTATTTGTTATATTTGGGGGTTATAGTAGAGCTATGAGGATGATAATGATGTCATATTTTATTAGCATATCTACTACACACTAGTGTTTTTGTTTGGTTTTTGGTACCAGGGATTGAACCCAAGAGTGCTTAACCACTAAGTCACATCTCCAGTCCCTTTTTTATTTTCTAATTTTAAGACAGGGTATCGATGAGTTGCTGAGGGCCTTGCTAAGTTGCAGAGGCTGGCTTCAAATTTGTAATTCTCCTGACTCAGCCTCCTGAGCCTTTGGGATTACAGGCATGTGCCACTGCCCTAGCTACTAGGCACTATTTAGAGTGTTTTACAGTTATTAAGTTATCTAATTCTCACAACCATCCCATAAGGAAGGGACTGTCATTACCTTGGGTTTAAGGCAATTAGATTGAAGCCCCCTTGCTTAACTCAGGTCATATAATTAAGCCAATGACAGCCAGAGCCTAGCCTAGGTAACCTGATTTCAGAGTCCATATCCTTAACCAATGTGTGGGTCTGCCTTCTTTCTGTAGGTGTTTATTTCTACCTGTTGTTTGTAGAGTGTTGCATTCTGCATCAGGGCATAAGAGTGCTTTGCAGTGTCATCACAAGAATCAAGTTAGGAGTTCTTCTTCTGGACTTAACTTTGCCACCAACTCATCTATGGTTTTATTAAGATGCCTCATCTCCATACCTCCCATTTCCTCATTGATGGAATAATAGTCATTAAATTCAATGAGCTAACTAGTCTACTGGAGAGAGCAGTAGATGCACCTAAGAATGAAATGTCCTCCTCTATAAGGCACAGCATAAGATTTGAGTATCGTTTTACAGGAAGCTTGTGGTTGGAGGATGGCAGGACCTGAATCGCAGACCAAGGAGTTCCCAGAATCACAGCAAATCAGGGATGGAAGGATGCTTTAAGTTGTGTAATTAAAAACCCTCTTCCTTCTCCCTCCATTACCTGTCCAGTGGATAAATGCCCCCTTAAGTGGGCACCTTTGTTCATCCTACTCCTGCTTGGACACCTCCAAGGGCAAACATTTGGTCTGCTTCACAAATCCATGCATCTGAGAAGATGGGACTGTATCCAGTGGTAGGGAATGGGAAGCTACAGAAGACCAGGAGGAACTAGACCCCCGATGACAGAACCCCCTACATCCAGTGACTGTCTGCCCACAGCATCAGAGATCCACATCTCTTGGGTGTATGAGAGGATGGAGGCTTTGGAGAGCCATTGATGGAACTGGGAAGTCAGTGGAGAGGGGAGGAGAGACAGTTTTGTCTGCATATTTCCCAAAGCTGTGCAATAAAATGCGGCTAATGCAAGGCCTCTGCAGACCAGTAAACAGATCTCCTTTCTTCTCAAGAGGGGAGTGTCCATTTAAATAGAGTGGGAAACTCCCTCTGCCTGATGAAGAAAAATAACAGCATTTCCCCAGGGGTGTTGTAGCCTCTGACACTGGCTGCTTTAACCTCTCATTAAACTTCTAGTCAGGTTGGGAATTGGGTGTTTCTCTAGCCTCAGAGGTACAGGATGTGATAGAGGAGAGAGGGGAAGCCTGCATTGGAGCATCCACTGGACCCCCATGTCTCGAAGTCAAAACTGGAAGTAGGTGCTCTAGGCATGGAAGGTTTCAGATGCAAAAGGGTGTGACTTTCACTGGGTTATGCAGAGGAGTTGGGTGCAACTGTTTCAGAGCTGGACCACTAGAACACATTGGCAGTACATTCCCCCGTCCCCACCCCCTCAGAAATGCTCTTTTGGGGGATTCTGTTCTCCAGTGACCCCTGTTAAATATGTGCTCGAGAGCCAGCACGCGTCATGGGAAGTGCTGAGAAAGGCATTGGAAGCTTTTCTTCCAATTTAAACTGAGATTGTGTGGTATTCCAAGAGGGCTCAGCGAGAGATGCCTTGATGACCACATTGACTGGAAAACAGGATCATTTGGGAGAAGCAAATAAGACTTACACAGGAAACCACCAAGGCAAAGAAAACATATTTGCAAATGTTAAGTTCATTTTTTTCTTGTTACTTTATGTATTTCTGGTTTAGAATGCAACATTTCTTAAATACTCATATTTACAAATTTATAAGTTAAAATACATTGTCCAATGGTATATATGGAAATAAACTGAATAATAATAATAATTTATTATTATTATTAACCAGGACAATTTTGGTCATATATTTTGAACATCTTTAAGGCTATTGGTTCTCAACCAGGGACCCTCCCCACCAACAGGGAACATTTAGCAAAACCTGGGGATATTTTTGGTTGTTACAACTGGGAGTGGCATATGGGCTACTGGCATCCAGTGGGTGGAGACCAGAGATATTGCTGACCATCCTACAATGCACAGGTCAGTTGTGAAACTCCACTTGAGGTTAAAAAAATTTGATGAAGAGCAAATTGAGGTTGAAGAGAAGAGGAAGGCAGAGAAACTACAAAGTATTCCCTAACCCCTTAAAAGTGAAAGCAAGGGGTCAAGAAAGGGGAAGCAAAGTTGGGTGCAGCGGCGCACACCTGTAATCCCAGTGACTTTGAGGCTGAGGCAGAAGGATTAAGAGTTCAAAGCCAGCCTCAGCAAAAGCGAAGCGCTAAGCAACCCAGTGAGACCCTGTCTCTAAATAAAAGACAAAATAGGGCTGGGGATGTGGCTTAGTGGTCAAGTGCCCCTGAGTTCAATCCCTGGTTCCCTTGCCTCTCACCCCCCCAAAAATAAGTGAAAGCAAGTATCCTCACATCTGACATCCAGAGGGAGAACTCAAACAAGTCGCTGAAACCCAGGCATTCGGCTGCCACCCAGGAACTGTTTTGATGGCTGAATTGCTCAACACAGTAGTTTGGAACAGGGAGTAGAGGCTCTTGTAATGGGAAGAGGCTGGAGGGGTGATTTGTGGAGGCAAAGGGTTCACAGGCCAAGAAGGGAAGCTGGGTCCTGCCAGAATAATTTTGAAAAGTTTTAGGGAAATTTGCAAAGGTTATTTTGTTGAGGACATTGAGTGTGTTGCTTAGAAGATACAATCTCTGCTCCAGAAGCACATGACCTTCTAGGCTGTGGATCTGAGAGCCAGAGCACTTCCCAGATTGTTCTGTGTCCAGACACAGTGTAGAGAGTGAACAACATAGTTTTGTTTTCAAGTTGCATCTGCATCCTCCTCCTACTTTCCTTTAACAATTTTTTTCATTATGGAAAATTTTAAACATACACAAAAATTTATAAAAAATATTCTGAATCCCTGTTTACCCCATGCACATCTTTAGCAATTGTCAACTCCTCTGTCCCATTTCTGGGCCTCCCTTTTCCTCTTCTTCTGTTTTTTTTTTTTTTCTTCAGTGCTGGAGCTCAAATCGAGGGTCTTGTGCATGCTAGGAAAGCTCTTTCTCCCTGAGCCATACCTCTGGTCCCAAAGCTCCCTTTTCTTAAACCTAGAAATAGCATCAATAATTACTGATCACCTGCTTACTAGGAGAGGCTTGGCAATGAAGGAGGTAAGTGGTTTTCCAGTGCTTGGGTCTTCCCAGAGGAAAACTGATAATGGGTATGCATGATTATAGGAACCATGAGGGTCTGAGAAATAGGACTAGACCAGGCAAATCTGGCATGGGGGTCGGAGGTTCAGCCCTTCTTGAGGGGAAAGTACAGCTGATCAGAGATGAATTCCTTTCTTTTTAAACCTCCTGGGTGAGAAGCCTACTGAGCATTCTCTGCTGGCTGAAACACATTTCTGGATTCAGCTCTAGAGGGTTCTCTTGGCTCCTGGAGAAAGCACAGCTTGTGCTTCCTTTGGGATGGCCCCAACCTGGTCTCGTGACTCTCTAAGTGTGCACTGTGTGGAGCAGGGCCTAGTGTCCTACGCATTCTCTCTCAGACCTCATGGCTCTTCATGGAGTTGCTCCTCCTGGAAAGGCACAGGGCATGTGGATGGCAGGGGACAGGCTTTTCCAAAGGTGGTGAAACACCCTTTCAGAGATTGCTTCTTCTCTGCATCTGTCAATGGAGGGAGGACTCCCATTCAGCTCCTGCGGTCTACCTGGCATGGAGAAAGCGTTGCTGCACATACTTGGCTTTCTTTCCCAGTGTGTCTCCCTGAGCTACAGGATTCATTTTTTTCAGGCCTTTGGGGGAACTGGCATGCCTTCACTTGACTCAGTGTCGTGTTGTAATGTGCATACGAAAAATGGCTTCAAGAGCTGTGAGAGTTCTTGAATAATCAGATAATTGATGTCTATGAATTTTAATTAGTACTGGTTTCTACAAACTTAGACATTCTGGACTAAGTTCACAAGCACGTACCTTGGTGTCAAAACCTGGGCTCCTACAGAGCTGTTTCCCATCTTTATTCTACTTATTAAAGCATTTTTACTCTCTTCTTCTACAAAGAGGTGCAGGTGCTATTAGCTTATTATAGACATTGTGTATCACAGTTGTTGAATTATCATGTATCATGATTTTCTTTGGTAAAGGCAGATCCTAGACTGTTAATAATAGTTATTATCTATCTGTGCCTCTATTACTTGCCAGGTGCATTACTTACATTTATTCTTTAGCACTCTTCCAAAATGGGAATTAGTATTCCCATTTTGCAGATAAGGAAACTAAAGTTCAGAGAGGGTAAAGAATTCTAGGATATAGCACTGGCTTTTGAACAGATCTTTTGATTCTAAAGCCCAGATGTTTTCTCATGGTTAAAGTTTGTGGGAGTTTGTACCAGAATTGGTAGAGAAGATGGAGGTTTTGAAAGGGACTGAGAGTTCTGGTTACTCCAGCTAATGAAATCTTCCCACTGAACCCCCTGGGAAACTTTGCTTTTGAGTGTGATAAATTACCTGTGTCCTATTTTTGAGCTGACAGTATAAAATAGAAGTTGCACACTGAGAGCCCCCAGCCAAATTTTGTCAGCAGAGGGGTTTTATTTGTTCTGCATAGAATTTTTAAAAATCAAGTTAGTTGTCATTTTTTAAAAAGTGGGAGATTTTATACTAAAATACAGATTTCTGGTTTCTCTTGAACCATCGGAAGATCTAACAACCTTGGGTCCCCATTCCTCTTTGGAACTAGGTAGAGTGGCTTCTCTCTTTGGATGTAGCATAGAATTCCCCTGTTTGCCATTATTTCCACCTTGCCCTCCTTACTCATTTATATTACCTGCCAGGACTCTGAAGGCCTTTGAGTTAGAGGCATCTAATAGAAGTTATGTACATTTTTTTTCTGCCAGTGTTGAAGATATATTAGAGAAAGCTTGTTCTGTGTTTGAATTAAAGCTTCCCAGCATTTCTCCAGCTTTGTAGACAGCCCAGAGGGTGACTCTGCTAGGTGTATGGATAGACACACCCACATTCCCCTCCCTAAAACCCTTAGCTATGACTAATTGGACTCTGGATGGACCGTAACAGACTAACTAGACTTGGGATTTGGGTATTGAATCAGGTATTTCAGGTAAGAAGGATTGTAGACTCAGGCTGAAAATTGTGACCTTAGGATGGTGGTTTAGTGAACAAAGAAGCCAGTGGCACAGAGGTGAGAGATCACAGGGCAACAGAAAGAAAGGAGCTGCCTGGTCCTTCCTGTAATGAAATTCCTCTATCTACAGCATTGGCAGAGTGATACCTGTTGAGTGCTTACCATAATGCCAGGCACTATCCTAGATGCTTGTGGTTTATCAGTGAATCAAAACAGTCAGAGGTCCTGTTCTTCTAGGGCTTGTATTTTGGTGAAGAAAAATGGACAATTCCAAACAAGAGTGCAAAAAAATGTAAAAATATGCAAAGTGGTAATAAATATCAAGAAGAAAAATAAAACAGTATAGAGATAGAGAATGGGCATATCATGCAGTGATACTATGTTAGAGAGGTCGTTCAAGGAGGCCCCTCAATAAAACAATATTTGAGCAGAGATGGAAATGAAATGATGGGGAGTGAGCCACAAGGAAACCTAGAGATGGAGCACTCTAGGCAGAGGATTCAGCAACTGCAAAGGCCCTGTGGTGGGAGTATGCTTGGCATGTGTGCAGAACAAGGAGGATATGGCAGCTGGAATGCAACAAATATTAGGAGAGGAGGATATAAGGGATTGCAAGGTCTCAAGCTGTATTGAAGACAGGATTTGCTTCTGAAGTGAGATGCTATTGGAAGATTTTGAGCACATGTGATATGATCTAGTTTATGTGTTAAAAAATGTATGGAGAATAGGAACTGGATGTGTAGTGGGTATATAAAGCAGCTAAGGTGAATGAAAGCTTGTTCTGTGTTTGAATTAAAGCTTCCCAGCATTTCTCCAGCTTTGTAGACAGCCCAGAGTGGGTGACTTTGCTAGGTGAGTCTGATTCTCCTAATCAGAATGCTGATTAGGAGGCTGTGCAATAGTCCACATAAGATACAATGGTAGCTTTGAGTAGGATAGAGGTTTGAATACATCTTAAGGTAGAGTTGACAAAGGGTGTATTGGTTATTAGATGTGAGAGAAAGAGGGGAGTCAGGATGACTTGAACCTCTGAGCACAAACATTACTACACTGGGTTGTATTTCCATTTCTCTTCCTGGGAGACATTCAAAAGCAACAAGGAAAATGAAAAAAATAAAATAAAAACTTTGAAAACTCTAATTTTAGAAAAAGCTGGATATGAATTTAATTCACAGATTTCAAAATATGTGCAAAGACTGTTCTAAGTAGATGAGCTCAGGTGGAAACTACATGGTAGAAAGTGAAGAGAAGTAGAATAGAGATACACAGAGCCCAGCAGTACCTTCTTAGAAAGTACCAGAAAAGTCATATTTACAAGGTGGGAAGTATACCCTGATGTGGAAAAGTTATATCCCTTGCTGTAACAATTGTAGGAATTGAATGTGTAGCTGGGTATATAGTTTGGTTCAGAGAGTAAAAGAAGAGAATTTGCATCATCACATAGGTGAGCCGCCATATTTGTAGGAAGCATTTTATCTCTGTGGTAGCAGGGAAGAGAGCCTTTGGGTTATGACAATATGTCATCTGAAAGTATCCTTGGCATGTCCCCTGTTCTGCCAAGAGTATCTCATGCAAATACAATAGATATCCAGGAAAACTTAGCTCACTCAATTATTATGAAGAAAAAAATTGTTAGACTTCTGTTTCTGAAAGTGGTAGGCTAGGTTATTTGAACCAAAGTTCCACTGAAAATGTTTAAATGTTGAATATATTTTTGAGGTTGAAAACATTTTAGATTTCCTTAAAAGCACTAAAAGCTGAGAAGATAAAAAGGAACTATGAGGACAAAATCTGTGATCAATTGGGAACCTAGAGAGCTGGATAAAATACTAGAACATCTAAGTTGCTTTTGCCCTGAGAACATTTGTTGATCCTAATATAGACTGTGGTTTGGCAGCCCTGTAGGACAAGGAGGTTAGGAGTCAAAGTACATGGCTTGCGCAAGGTGAGAGTCTCATAGGAGACCATCTCCATATGGAGCTGTAACTTGTCAGGACAAAAGTAAACCAGAAGTAAAACTGTGTCCTCACCCCAAGGCAGAGAAGGTTGCCTTGGTTTTGAAAAGAACCCAAATAAAAAGGAAAGCGAACTTGTGGTCAGCAGTCAGCCTTTTGACAGATTTTGATGGTTTTATAATCACCTCAACTTCAGAGAACCCTAAGCCATGAACTTGGTGTAGGTAGCTGCAGGTTGGTTTTGTATCCTATATAAACCCTAGATACCTGGAACAATCAAAGGTGAGTCTTTGTAGGAAGTTACCTTTTTCCTAATTTTATAGGATTGGTGAATGGTATAATCAGAAATAATAAGGCACAGAAGAAAATAAAATATGATGAAAGAGTAGAAGTGATTAACAGGACAGATAAAAGACTCAAATTCTTTAGGTGTTGTAAGTATAGAGACAAAAAACTATGCTTGTTATGTTCTTAGAGATAAAGGCAAACTTACATATCTTCAGTGGCTTGGCAAATTTGAAAAAGAACAAACAGAACTTCTACAAAATAAAAAATGCAAAACTAAAATTTAAAAATGCAATAACTTACCATTAGATGGCTTATTAGATAAGGTCAAAAAGGGATTAGTGGATGAAGAGGGATAAGAAACTATACAGAATTCTGAACAAGGAGTCAAAAAAGAAAATATGGAAGAGAGGTTCAAAGACATGGAGGTAGAATCTACAGGTAGAATCCACATCACAATTCCAACTAACATGTACTTAGTTGGAGTTTATAAAGGAGAGGAAAGAAAGAACCAAGCAGAAGCAACTATTCAAGGGAATTAGCATTGAGATTTTCCCAGAATTGGTAAAATTTATTAAGCCCTGAATTCAAAACAATAAAGGCAACGAGAAAATCCTAACAGCAACCAGAAAAAAATTTAAAAAGGCAAATTACGTTGGAAAGAGTGGTTACATATTTCTTAACCCTAACTACAGAAGCCAGAAAGATAGCATAGTAAGGTCTATAACTGAAATAGCTGACAACCTGGAATTCTATGCACAGAAAAAATATCTTTCAGGAATAATTGAAAAATCAGAGTGCTTCACCACGTTAGGGTTTCTGCCTCTGTTAAAGGCGACCTTAATTGATATTCTGCAGACTGAAGAAAAGTGACTCCTGGTGGAAAAGCTAAGAGATGACAAGAAATAAGGGGTGTTAAAAAAGCAATAAATATGTAGGTAATGCAGATTAATAATGAAGTATAAAACAAAATTTTATTATCTTATTGGATAAAATATATGGAATTGAAATAAAGACAAAAATGACATGTGAGTAAAGAAAGGAGGTAAGAGGAATCAAAAGCATTCCAAGGTCCTTGTGTTCCCTGGAAGGAGAGTAAAGATAATGACTCTCTTCAGGCTAGGTTAACAAC
Source organism: Marmota flaviventris (assembly GCF_047511675.1). Lineage (NCBI taxonomy): Eukaryota > Metazoa > Chordata > Mammalia > Rodentia > Sciuridae > Marmota > Marmota flaviventris. Next base: position 31,981,954 of record NC_092507.1, on the reverse strand, counting down.
ATATGTTGTAATTTCTAGAAAAAACACAAAAAGAATGGAAGCAGAGTAGGTAAACAGCCTAGCTCCTTGAGGAAGATCCATCTGTAACATACAGTTACAGAGAGAATGAAAGTAAAAGGGTGGAAAAAATGTATACTGTCAAATAAGAAGCCAAATATTAGCTCAAATAGGCATTATGATTAAAGCATTGTTAGGAATACAAAATTTCTTTTCCTCAGGAAAATATTAGTTTGAAAATTTTTGCACCAATGAACAGCACACTATAAAAACAACAACAAAATAACAACAATAAAAGAACTCATTATGAGCAATAATCACAGCATTGGGAAGATGGTGGAGGAAGAGCAAGGAAAAAAAGATCTCTTTGGTTCCAGAAAAATCTCTTGAAAAAGAGGAAAGCTTATCAGGCCCTCGGAGCTGCCCAGACAAAGCAGGTGCTTTTGGCAGAGAAGCAGAGGAAAGGCTAAGAGTTCAGGTTTAAGTGACATGGAATCATCTACATGATTCCCAGTGGCAGCAATGTGACAAAGTATACCTCAGATGACTTAGTGAAACCTCATGCTTTGGAAGTGCCCGATAGACATTCCTTGGTCTTTGTTGTTCCATCCAAAGGGTTGATGGGGTGAGTTTACTGGTGCAGAAGGCCATCGCAAGACTTTGTTTGAAGAAAATGTTTAGTGGTATTTGTCAAAGTCACCCCCAAGCCCCAAAATGCTACGGATAGTGAAACCTTCTGTGACCTGGGGATTTCCAAATCTGAAGGCTATCCAGGAACTCATCTTGAAACATGGACAAGCAGAGGTCAAGAATAAGACCATCCCCCTGAGAGATGACACAGTGATTGAGGAGCACCTGGGGAGGTTTGGTGACATTTGTCTGGAAGAACTCATTCATAAAATTGCCTTCCAGGGGAGTATTTCCAGGCACTCGCTTGGTTCTTGCACCCTTTCCACCTCTCTGTGGCCCATCATGCTACCAAGAATAGAGTGAGCTTCCTCAAGGAGATGGGATATGGGGCAGAAGCATCAATCAGCTCATCCACCAGCTGAACTAAGATCAGAAAATCTGAAAGTGGTACATAAAGCATGTGTTTTTGTTCTATGGAATTGTTATCAAGTATCTTCAGAGAAGATTGTTTTCTGCCTTATCTTCAGAAACTGAAAGGAAAGGATTGGGGAAGAGATGGTGGGTTATAATCATGGCTGGTACCTCTCATTACAGCCCAGTTCCCAGGAAAATTCCATTGTTCTCCGCATTGACCACCTCTGCCTCTGAAATCAACACATGCCATCGAGGAAGGAGTCCTGTTCCTCACATCTTCTATCCTGGGGTTTAACGTTGGTGAATAAATAACCCACACATGTATACAAGGCTCCCTGAGACTCTTGCAGCAATGGATCAAGTCCAGGAGCATACTTAGGAGGAAAAGCACACACACACGCACACACACACACACACACACACACACCCCAAAACCCAAAAACAAACTACCAAGAGAAGTAGAAATAACATTGATCATAGCTATGTTAAATGAGAACAGATAAGACATTTTAAAGAAGAACTAGGTCAGAGGACTTTCTGTATGGGTATTGCTGTTGTAGTAACGACAACATGGTATTGATTCAAGGATAAACGCATAGTCCAATAGAACAAATAGAAAACCTGGAAACTACTTCACATTTCTGAACTGTTGGTGTGTTGCAAAGGGGACACTAAGATAAAGAGTGAACTTTCCAGTAAATGATACTGAGGCTGATGGGTATGCATATGAAAAAAATATATAATTTGAATGTCACTTTACATAAGACATGAAAATCAATTTCAAAGGGATTGAAAAACTTAATTAGGAAAAGAAACACTAGAAAAGTTTTGAATAATTAGATATATCTCTTGTGATCTTTGCATAGGGAAGGATTCTTAAATAATATGCAAAAACATTAGCTTTCACTAAAGAAAGGATTGAAAATTTGATTATGTTAAAATTAAGGATCTGTTTTGATCCAAAGCTACTATGAAAAGAATGGAATAATAAGTTAAGAAATTCATGAGCTTTACAGGGACACAGAGGATGTCTGTTTTAACTTCCACAGTGCCTAAAACCAAAGCTCCAGCATTCAGGGTACTATGTGCTAAGTGCTTGTAATTATTCCCAAACGATGGCTACTCATCTACAGGGAAGAATCCACATCATAAAATCTTTATTTTTTTTTGCTTTCTCTTATGTTACTATTCATTTCTTACAGAGGAAAAAAAGAAATAGGGATGGTAGCTTTAATCAGGCAGTTGTTAAAAAATATTTATTCAGTGTAGAAACTATGGTTTTAGGATTGGGTGGGTTCTGAGAAGAATACATGGAAATATGAAACAGAGACCTTTTCACAAAGGACTTTTTAGTCTTCTTAGGAGGTTGTAGGAAATAGGGAAAAATTTATGACAAATCTGGGCCATTTAAAAAAATGCCATATATATATATATATATATATATATATATATATATATATATATATATATATATCAGTATCTAGGAAGACCAAAAAAAAAACACTAATGTAGTTAGTAATTGGGGGAGCTATCACAGGGGAAGAAAGACTTGATCTATATATAAAAAGTGGTTAAATTTATGGAGAAAGGAAGAAAGCATTTCTTGTAAGGAAGAAAAATTGAAGGTGCTTTGGGACCAGGACAGTCTGACCAAAGGAAAGGAAAGAGCTTGGAAGACAGATTCTTTATATATATTTTTGAATGACTGATTAAATGAAATTCACATATAATGTATTTTATAATTTTATAAGAGATTTATTACTCAATAAGTGATTTTGAGGAAACTGTTTAGACATTTAAGATGCATCTTTAGTTAGAAGATATGAACAGTTTTATGCCAACATATTTGACAATTTAAATGAAAGAAATAAATTCCTTGAAAAACCTGACATACCAAAACACAAGAAGAAATAGAAAATCTGAATAGCACTGTACTAAAGAATTTATTTTATTATTCAAGAACTTCCCACCAAATAGCAGAAAGATAAACAAAATTTATTTGCAGATGATCTCTCTAGTAAAGTCTTCTAAACATTTTAAAAAAGTAATAACATCAATCTTACATGCTTTTCTAGAAAGTAAAAAAAAAAAAAGTTAGCACTTCCAAGTTTTTTCTAAAGAAAAACCATCATACAAAAACTTGGCAAAGACCTTACAACAAAAGAAAATTAAAGACCAAACTCTTATATATACAGAAATCCTAAACAAAATATAATCAAAATGATTTCAGCAATCCATAAAAAGGCTAATGTATCATAACCGGTGGGATAGGTTTCAGGAATTCAAGAGTAGTTTAGGTGGCTGTGGTGGCACATGCCCCTAATCCCTTCTACTTGGAAGGCTAAGGCAAAAGAAGCTCAAGTGTGCAAGTCCGGTCTAGGTGACTGAGCAATGCACTGTGCCAAAATAAAAATGGCCAGGGGGATACCTTAGTGGTACATTGTTTGCCTCGCATGTATGAGGCCCTGGGTTCGATCCCCAGTATCCTTCTTCCATAAGAATAGTTTAACATTTTTTTGGAACATTTTTTATTTTTTGGAAGTGGTTGGAAACAATACCTTTATTTAATTTATTGATTTTTATGTGGTGCTGAGGATTGAACCAGGGCCTCGCATGTGCTAGACGAGCACTCTACCACTGAGCCACAATCCCAGCCCTGAGAGTAGTTTAATATTTGAAAACAAATCAAGATGATTCCCTATAGTAAGAGAATAAAGTAGAGAAATATATTATCATCTTAGTGGATACAAAAAAAGAGAGGATTTGATAAAAATTCAATGTTGATTCATGATTTTAAAAAAGTCTTAGTCCTTAATCTGATAAAAAAATACCTAAAAGTATCTTAAAGTAAGCACAATACTTAATGGTGGAATATTGAAAGTATTCTCTCTCAGATGTCTGCTTATCCCTACTATTTAACATTGCATTAGAAGACCTAACTATTGTAGTAAGGCCAGAGAAAGGCATAAAAGGCATATGGATTGGAAAACCATCTTTATTAAGAGGAAACATGATTGGGTATACAGAAAATCTGAAAGAATCTATAAAAAAAACTATTGGAAATTTTTTTTTGTGGGGGATTGAACTCAGGGGCACTTGATCACTGAGCCACATCCCAGCCTTATTTTGTATTTTATTTAGAGACAGAGTCTCACTGAGTTGCTTAGTGCCTCGCTTTTGCTGAGGCTGGCTTTGAACTCGTGATCCTCCTGCCTCAGCCTCCTGAGCTACTGGGATTATAGGTGTGTGCCACTGCACCCAGCTAAAATTATTAGAATTAATAAGTAAATTTATCAAGGTTGCTGGATACAAAAATCAATACATAAAAATCAGTTGTACTTTGCTGGGCTTGGTGGTGCATGTCTGTAGTCTCAGCAACTGGGAAACTAAGGTAGGAGAATTACTTGAGTTTATGAGTTTGAGGCCAACCTGGACAACATAGCAAAACCCTGTCTCAAAGAGGAAATAAGAAAAATCAATTGTAGTCTTATATATTGATGACAACAACAACAACAAAAAGAAAATGAAATTTCAAAAACCAATATCATTTATAAAAGCCTTAAAAAGTGCCAACAAATCCATAGAAACAAATGCAGTGAAGATGGGCAAGATCTAAAACCAGAAAGACATATTGAGAGAAATTAAGGAATGCTTAAGTAGATGGAGTGATATACCATATTCACAGATGGGAATGACTCAATATTGTAAAGATATCAGTTTTCCCAAAATTAATCTGAAATTAAGGAAGTCATTCAAAATTCCAGCAGTCTTTAAAATGGACATCTCCAAACTGATTATAAAATCCGTATGGAAAAGGAAAAGGGTCAAGATTACCTAAGACAGACATGAAGAATAAGAAGAAACCTGGGAGAACTTATGTCTTAATATATTTGGACTTATTATAAAGCTATTATAATGAAGTCAGTGTGGTATTTGTGCTGGAATAGACAAATGGCCCTGTCAAGGAGTAAATGCAATTTGTTCTCAACCCCCATGTGTTCTTGTGATGGATAAAAAGCCAGGTTAACATGAGAAAAACAATTTTATTAATGTGTGAAGTACACATCATAGGGGAGGAAACTCAATAAAAAGTAACCTAAGGCAGGGGCTTGCAATTTTGTTTTATGTAGCATCTTCAACAAAGAGCAATAGATTTATAGAGAAATGAAGGACAAAGAAGGGATTTTAGGCCTTACAGGGAGGAAAACTAATGAGAAAGTAAATATATGGGGGGAAACTATGGAGTAAGGTTGCTTGTAAATTCCTCTGGTGCTGCCTTTGGACTAAGACTCTAGAGCTGTCCCAAGGAGAGGAGAATTTATATCCTGCCTTTAGGAAGAAAAGTGGGGGAGTAAGGAGAACTTAATTATCATTAGCTAAAAGATAATTTTTATGTTAAAGAGGTACATTTCAGGGTGACATATTTTCATTTCTTCTGGCTCAATGGAACAGATTAGAAGATTTCGAAAGAGCTCCTCATATAAACACCTGATTTACAACAAAGGTTAACACTAAAATATGATAGAAAAAGGATGGGGTTTCAATAAATAGTGCTGGTCCAACTTCATATTCACATGGCAAAAAATAAATTTGACATCTTCCTCAAAACATTCATAAAAATCAATTCTAGCTGCATTGTAATCTACATACAAGAGATAAGACACAAATTTCTTGGAAAGAAACACAAGAGAATATTTGTGTAATCTTAGACTAGGCAAGCATTTCTTAGACAAGACGGAAAGCACAGAAAAGGATATTTTCCCATATTTTATTGGTCCATTATAATTATACATAATGACAGAATTCACTGTTACATTAAAGGAAAATATTTGATAGATCAAGAACTTCTGATCATCAAAAAATGCCATTTAAAGAATGAAAGGGCAAGACACAGTGTAGGAGAAGATATTATAAAAGAATGACAAATCAATAAGACAAGTAACCCAATAGAAGATGGGTGAAAAACTTCAACAACCACTTCACATAGGGGATGTTCAATTGTTTAATCCATTTATTAAAAGTTATTCGATTTCACTAGTTGTCAAAGAAATGCAGAATAAGACTCCAATAAGATATCTACATATCCAGCAGAATGGCTAAAATTAAAAAGTCAAACAATACTCAGTTTTGATGAAAACATGGAACCGTTGGTCTGTTATGATTTGTTGGTGGAAGCATAAACTGATACAACTACTATGGAAAACTGTTCAGTAGTATCTATTTAGTAAAGCTGAACATACATACACCTTATACCCAAGTTTCACTGCTTTGTATAAACAGAAATATGTCTATATGTTTACCAGTACACAGGTATAAGAATGTACATAGTATTTATATTATTCACATTGGCCTCAAACTAGAAACAACTTAGATTTCCAAAGGCCATGGAATAATGAATTATATAAAGAAATCATATTTGTGTAATATAGGCAGAAATGAGAATTAGTAATCTATAACTATGTGTGAAAACATGGGTGAATCACAAGCATAATGCAGAGGAAAAGATACTAGACCTGCAAAGAGGCATAACTGACCTCTGGTGATATAAATGAGAGAGAGTTGTTGTTACTTGGGGGACGTAATGACTGGAAGGGAAATTAAGAGGACTTGTAGGTGTGGATCATGTTCTGTTTCTTGATCTTGATGGCACCCCATATGTCACGATATATTAGGAGTTTATTTTGTGAAAATTCATCAAGTTGTTCACTTATGTTTTGTACAGAAAGTGTGTATCTTACACTTTATTAAATTTTTATTAAAAAAATCTGAATCCTCACTTCAGTTCTTAAATCAAAGTAATTTATAGATAGCTTCTGTATTTAAATATAAAATGAAATTCAGGTCAGCATTTTTATAATGTTGGAACCAGGAATTGGACTACATACAATTAAAACTTTCTTTGAAAAGCAAAATTTAAATTATAATAAAAATAAAAAGGTAAAGAAATATCAACCCCAGGGAAATATTTGTAAAAAATAATATGTATTGCCAATCAGATCATTAAATATTAAAAGATTGATAATACCCAGTGTTTGCAAGATTTAACAAAAGGGAACACCCTGTTTGTGTTGGTCCTCCATTATTATAATAAATGCATGCAATAGTAAACTTATAAAGAGAAAAGGTTTATTTTGCCTCACAGTTTTGAAGGTTTCAACCATGATCTACAGTAAGACTTTGGGTCTGTGGCAAGGCATTACATCTTAGACCAAACTGTTCATGGTAGACCAAACTGTTCACTTCATGGACAGGAAGCAGAAAAAGAAAGAAACCAGGGTCCCACAATCTCCTGTAAAGTGACACCCTTAATGAAATGACCTAAGGATCTTTCATTAGACTCCACTTCCTAACAGCTTCACCACCTCCCAATAATATTCCCACCCCGGGGAATAAACCAACAGATGGGCCACTGGGGACATTCAAGATTCAAAAATGGTAGCAATACTGTTGGAATTTTCTATTTCCATAACATTTTTGGACGGGTTTGGCAGCATCCTTTAAACTTAAAACGTGACTCCTATTGACCTAATAGTTTATTTCTAGGAATTTCATCTCAGGAAATATACACCACACACAAACACACACAAATGAATATATATTATACATCTGTTCATTCTCATGCATGTGTTTGTATACGTATACCTACATATGTATTCTTATGTATATGTCTGTACATGTAATATATGTGTATATATATGTATATCAAGATATTGAAGCATTATATAATATTAAACTTGAAAATACTTTGTGTATTAACAGAAGACTGGTTAAATAAGGTTTTCCCGGTTTTAACTGGGTCTGGTAGAAAGACTCAGGTTGATGCGTTTCAACTGATAAAATCAGATGACCAGGAGATTTTGAGAAGAGTAAGTTGATGAATGTTTGTGTAGTGTGAGCCCATGTGTATTTTATTGGATAATTCTGGGACAGTGTACATCAAACTATTAACTCTGATGGTAAGATTATGAAAACATTCACTTTCTAAGTCATTTGTTTGAATTATTATGAGTGTATTACTTATGTAAGATGTAAAATCACCTAAAAGCAAAATAAAATTATTTTACAAAATGATTATATAATTAAAAATATTCATATACATGTTTAAAAATATATAGAAACATACCCAAATGTCACACTGGCTATCTTTTGGGGGATTATTGATGATTTTAGGTTTATTTTTATATTTCTTCATAGTTTCCAAATTCCCTACAATGAGAAGATGCTAATTAGCACTCTTAAATTTTGTCTTGTGTTTTACCAACTTCATGATAAAAATTGAACTGCCCGTGAAGGAACGTCCTTCTCCTTTCTGCCTCTTTACTTTTATCTACTGCTCATCTTCTACCTGCACTCTGCATTTCATTTTTATTCTTATTTACTGGAAATAATTAGAGCCAATAAAGAAAAAAAGTAGAAGCTCCATCTTTTCTTTTAATGCACATACCTATATATGTCAATATCTAATCTTTTTAAAAACATAAATGGCAGACTTGACCCCTACACCTTGACCACATTCTCTGACTTGTGGTTCCTTGAACTGTCCCTGCTGTTCTCACCTGGTGTGACTAGCCAAAAGCCCCTTTTGCCCTTTCCTCTAATCCCTGTGCAGTTGGCAATTATGGTACCTAATTGTTTGATGTTTCTCCTAAGGACTTTAGATGGAACAGTTCAAAGGCGACAGAGCATAAAAGGAACACAGACATGGCTGTGGACACACAGGCAGCTGAAGGACGATGGGGAATGTGGCTGATGCTATTTCCAGTTATTCGTGGAGGTTTTTGTCCCTCTGTTTCTTTTAGTTATGGCACATCCCCCTGCTCAGACAGCGAGGGCATTCTATGTTCATTACCTCAAGGGACAAGTGACATAGCAGAATTCAGAAATCAATGCTTGGTATTTGATTTCCCAAGGCCTAGTCCTCATGGGGACACCAAAGGACTCAATGTTTAGACAAAAGATTTAGAAGGATGCCTGATGAGTTCAAGAAGCCTCCTCTAGCTCCTCTTAACGCCCCCTTCCCAGTGGGGCGATGGTGTCCTTGGTGAGGGGAGAGAAGAGCTGGAAGAAGGAGAGGCGGCCAGTTAGTGGCCCCTGGGGAGGCACACTGGGCCCTGTATCTAGACTGGATCCTGAAGGACAGTGACTTGGGCAAACTCCTTGAAGGTCTGGGGAGCCCAAGAACAGAGACAGTCTGGGGCCCAGTATGTAGGTCAAGCCCAGCGGCTTCAGTACTCACTGAGTGAAGACCAGAATTTAAACTCACCTCTGGGGGAATGGGAGGGAGGGGAGACCTTGAATTACGTGGAGTTAATCACACAGAAGATTTAAATATAAATGAGTTGATTAGAGAAAGTAAAGTTGTGTCCCTAATGTGCTTGAGTTTGAAAACTGAGAACTGTCCCCATTCCAAACTGAAGTGGAGAGGTTCACTTTTCTTTCTTCGTGCTGGTGCGGCTGCTGGCTGGGTTTGGATGTGATTGGCCACCAGCTCCAGGGATTTCTGTAGAACTCATCTTCAAAAGCTGGCCCACTTTGACTCCTCCTTGCTGCTTTGATGGGCTGCCCACATGGGTGGGTCTTTGGCACAAACACAGACCTGATTCCCACCTTCTTTGGCATCTTTATGCAAGATGGGTAGGCAAAGGTGAATAGAAGGAGACCTTCCTGGGCAGTACTCTACAGGCACCCAGCCCAACACACACTCAGAGTTGATGCTGAATACTGAAGAGATGCAAATGAAAACCAACCAGAAACTTCTTTCTAATTTATTAAACCTGAGAGAAAACGCCTGCCGCTGAGTTGCATTCATTCCAGAGTCGGTTAAGTGATTTGCAGACCCAAATGTATCATCAACTCATAGAATTTAGAGAGAACTTTAGAAGTCACCAGGCAGCTCCAGCTTCATCAGCACTAGAAACTTCACTTAAGTGGATTGTCACAATATCATAAACCAGTGGAAAGGAAAGGACAGGACAGAGTCACTGGACCTACGAGGGAAAAGGCTGTTGCTTTGCAACCATTATCAGGCTGTGGGTATTTGGGGTTTATTCCTGTAAGGTTGTCCCACCATCGGTTCAGACACATCTGACTTTGGCACAGACCCTAACCTGAGCTCCCCCCTCCTCTGCCTTCTCCCTTCTGCGTTCCTGGGTGTGCCCTCGCGCCCACTCGCCTCCTCGCCCTGTGCTGGGGCTGCTTCTCCTTCTCTCCATGTTCTCCCCACGCTTTGCACCTTCCTTTCCTTGCAGTGTGTATGTAGCTCCCTCCATGTAGCTCCGTTGTTCCTTTCCACCTCGCAGACTGTCTGCCAGCTGGGGAGCAGCGTGGCAGTGCTCTTCAGGAAATGCTGTCCTTTGGGTGGGAAAGGACTGGCTTCCTGGCAGTGCCAAGATGAAGATCCTTTTTGGCTGAAAACAACAAAATCTTTATCTGTGGAACTTCCTGTTTCCTCCCCTGAAAGCTGTGCTTCTCAGACATGGGGCATCATGCCAGGGGCACATGAAATCATAGGATAAACGGGGTGCATCTTCCTGGATGTTACTCGAAACTGGGGGGGGAATTGTTTTGAATTTTTCTTCCTTCTAAAACCTGTTGCCACCCAGGGTTGAGGAAGATGATGGAGGGTGACATAAAATTCACAGGCATTTAGAGATTAACCAAGGGGGTATAAACATTCCTTTTTTTCTGATAAGCTGCTTTGGCTATGTCTTCAGAATTTGGGGGTGTCTTTCCACTCCTCTGCTGTTAGGACATGCTTGAGTAGAGATTTTTGAGTAGCATTTAAAGCTTTCCCTGTAAGTGGCAAGCTGATTCTGGTTTAACCCAGCAAATTTGGATCTTGGGTTGATTTAATTAAGTTGGAAATCTTTTGAAGTATTAATAGAAGTTTCTTTCTTCTTCACCAAGAAGAAAGAAACTTCTATTAATACTTAAAATTTTTTCCTATGCCCCTCTCCTTATTCTGTTATTAATTCATTACCGGGAACATTTGAATTGTTATAGAGAGTCTCCACTCTCCAGAAATGTTAAAAGCGGAGATAATGATAAAAACAGGGAAGCAGCACTCTCATCAGGATTTTAAATACCTATGTTTTCAAATTCATAGCAGAGACAAGCAAGACTTCATTTGTGAGAGTTTAGGTTTGAATATCAAAAGCAAATGTTTGAAGGAATCAAGGTATATGGGTTGAATTATGTCTCCCTCCCTGCCAAATTCGGATGGCGAAGTCTTAGTTCCAAGTATCTCAGAATGTGACTGTATTTGGAGATAGGGTCTTACAGCAGTAAGCAAAGTAAAATGAAGTTATTAACATGAGCTCTAATCTGATATGGTATTCTTAGAAAATATGGAAATTTTGACACAGACATCCACAGAGAGAGGACAGTATGAAGAAACACAGGGAAGAGATGACCATCTGTGAGCCAAGGAGAGAGCCCTGGGACAGATCCTTCCTTCAGCCCTCAGAAGGAATAAACCTTGACAATACCTTGATCCCAAACTTTAGCCTTCAGAACTGTAGGCGATAAATTTCTGCTGCTTAAGTGACAGTTTATAGTAGTTGTTTTAGTTAGCTCTGTTACTGCTGTGACCAAAAGACCTGACAAGAACCATTAGAGGAGGAAAAGTTTATTTGGCTTCATGGTTTCAAAGGTCTCATTTGATAGCTGACTCCATTGCTCTGGGCCCTAAGTGCAGAACATCTTGGTGGAAGAGCGTGGTGGAGGAAAGCAGTGGGAAATATGGCACCGGGAAGCAGAAAGAGAATCTCCACTCTCCAGGGATAAAATATATACCCCAAAGGCATGCCCACAATGACTCACCTCCCCCAGTCACACCTCACCTGCCTGCAGTCACCCCTCAGTTCATCCCTATCAGGGGACTAACACACTGATTGCATTAAGGTTCTCATAATCCAATCATTTTTGCCTCTAAACTTTCTTTCATTGTCTCACACATGAGCTTTTGAGGGACACCTCACCTCTAAAGCATAACAGCAGCCATAGCAAACTAATACAAAAGGCATAAAGTTATGTCATAAACAACAGATTAGAAATACCATATTACATCAAATTTAATGTCTACGTCTATTCAGGTTGCTGTAACAAAATACTATAGATGGGGGTGCAGGGCTTAAACAACAAGCATTTATTTCTTAGAGTCTGGAGGCTGAAACTCCAAGATCAGAGTGCCAGTATGGTTGGGTTCTGGTAAGGGCTCTCATCCTTCTCAGTGTCTTCCCATGCGGATGGGGAAGAGGGCAGCAAGAAAGTGTGCAGGCACATGCTTCATCACATCTTCTTCATACAAGGACACTATCCCAGTCATGGGGCTCCATCTTCATGGCTCATCTAAACCTATTTACCTTCAAAAGCCCTTTCTCCCAATCCCATCATATCGGAGGTTAGGGCTTTAACATGTGAATTTTGGTGGGATGCAAATGTTCAGTACGTAACATCTAAGACGTCATCAATTGTACCTCCCAATTGAAAATTTAAAAGGTGTGAATTTGTAAAGAAACATATTTACAAATTAGATGAGGAGCAAAAGCACCTTGTTCTGTTAACTAGCTAAGCATAACCTAAACTAGGGACAGAGAACAACCAGAAGAGATAGGCTTATGTTCCAGTGGGTTCATGGAGAAATAGCCAGTATTCCATCTTGGTTTTTATTTTGGCAGTGGGCCGAGCCTTGGAGATGACGTTGGACAAATCCAAGAGTAGGGACATTCCCTACCTCATTTTCTAGTTCTCTTATCTCCTAGGATGAAGCCCAAGCCCTGTGGAGAAGTTCCTGTGTCTGTGTGGTGGAACAGTAGCAAAAGTACAAAAGGATGGGGTAGTCGGACTAGAGATTAGAACAAGACAGCATCTCAAACTCCTGGTTTTTAAGTTAATTTCAGCAAAGAGGCAGATGGAGAAAGAGAAGGTTGAGAATTGGGGAGACAGTGAACCCAGAGGAACTCGTAGTTGAGGTGAGAAGGATGAATGGCCCCTCTTTCTTGATGCTTGGGCCAATATGAGGACCATGGACTTCAGTGAAGCATTCTGTGGGATAGAGGCCAATGGCCAAAGATCAGGTCGGAGGAAGGCAGGCAAGGGAGGGCAGGAAAGGTATTCCCTACCCTAACACCAGGGCTGCCCTAGATAGTCCTGGCAAGAAGGATGACAGTGATGTGACATCTTGAATTGACCAGGTTAATCTTGAAATGATTAATATTACCCAGAAGTGAATGAGTTTACCTGGAAATAACCTATATTAAACTTTTGACTTTGAAGGGAATGGGAGGTTAATACAGAAACTAATTATCCTTATGGAGAAAAAGTGTATTTGACTTTATACACTTTAATCTAGAATTAAATTATTTTTACATAGTACATTAATTTTCCCTCCTAGCTTATTATCTTTACATCCACATTATATAGGCTCCCAAGATACTCTGAAACTCCTTACATTGTTAAAAAATGGAGGGAAAAAGTTGATTGTATTATTCTATTAATACAGTTTCTATATGGAGTGAAAATTCTGGTTCAGGATGACAGAATGAGTACATTCATTTGCCTTTCTAGAACCCACTGAAACAACAATTAAAGAAAGAGGAGGGGGGGGGGAAGGAATTCATGACAACTCTGAAAACAGGAGGCATTGCAATGTGTTGAGACACATCAAATTTCGGCAAGGTAGGAACTAGATGGGCTTGCAATTTATTATTTCAAGTGTTCAAAATACAATAGGAAACAAGCCAAGAACTCAGATGGAGAATTGTATCTCAGATGGGAAACTTCAGATAAGCTCCAGGCTTGGAGTTGACACAGAGAAGAGAAAGCTTCAAGCAACAGTCTGCCTGGTTAACTGGAGAGATGCCCTCAGGACATTTTTTTTTTTTTTGGCTAAGAAATTCTTTCCTTTCTACAGTGTGTACAGAACAATTTGAATTCTAAGAATTGTTTTTTTAACTTATGAAAGATATGCTAAGGGATAGCCCAGGATATGAAGTTGGGGCCAGGGAGCAATGCAGGGCAATAGCTGAGGCAGATCCAGCAGATAGAAATGAAATTCTGGGCCAGGCATACCTGTAGTCCCAGGGGCTTGGGAAGCTGAGACAGGAGGATTGCAAGTTCAAAGCCAGCCTCAGCAAAAAGTGAGGTGCTAAAGCAACACAGTTAGATCCTGTCTCTATATAAAATACAAAAAATAGGGCTGGGGATGTGGCTCAGTGGTCGAGTGCCCTGAGTTAAATTCCAAGTATACCTCCCACCCCTGCCTGCCCCCCCCCCAAAAAAAAAAGAAATTCTGGGAAACAGAAGGTAAAGGGGAAGTTACCTCAGACTAGGGGTGAACCACATAGAAGTACCCTATTTTACATTGATGGTGGTGGCAGTTCCAGATCTACCTGCCTGCTCCCTGGCTATGTCTACCAGTGAGAAGGATCTTTCCACACAAAGGCTACAGTTTACCCCTGACATTTAGAGCAAATAGATCTTCCTAACTACAAAGGAAATATACATGAGTTATCTGTCCTTCACCAACAAATGAAAATGATCACCTAAGGTTCACCAGACATCTAAAGGAACTCAAAATCATAAAAAACAAAGACCGATATATACAAAGAAGAACTCACTTGAGAAGATAACAGGGATATTAAAAGCAATTGAGACATTTTCATATAGATAAGACAATGATTTGCTGCTATAAAAGATGTAATTAGAAGACAATCTTAAAGATATGATTGATGAAATTTTTTAAATGCAACAAAGTGTCAGAATAATAGCAAGGACACTGATAAATTCCATATAAGTAAACAGGAAGATAAAGTTTGAGAAATCTTTCAGACCTAGAACAAAAATGTGGTAAGTATGAGATGTATAAAAAATACACCTAATATTTATATAATAGGAAAAAAGGAAATTAAAAAATAATGGAATAAACTTTCTCTGAGCTAAAATAAAAAAATATAAAAATGAAATTTCTTCAACTAAAAGGATTGCCAAGCTTAATAAGTGAGAAAACATCCAAAGTAAGATACTTCTGATTAATTTCAGTAGTCAGAGAATAAAGACGAGTATAAAAGCTCCCCTTAAAACGGAAAGCCAGAGCTGGGGATGTGGCTCAAGCAGTAGCGCGCTCGCCTGGCATGCGTGTGGCCTGGGTTCGATTCTCAGCACCACATACAAACAAAGATGTTGTGTCTGCGGGAAACTAAAAAATAAATATTAAAAAAATTCTCTCTCTCTCTCAAAATAAAAAAGAAAAGGGAAAGCCATACTATTCTTAGGAAATGGGAAATAGATTCACATAATAATACATTCATTGATAACAGTTAGAGACAGTAGTCAGTGGCATCATGCTTGCAAAGTTTTGAGAGAAAATAAATGAAGAATTCGATACCCAGTTGTATTTACCAGGATTCTTTTGGCTGCAGGAACAGAAAGCCCTCTCGGTAACTTAAGCAAAAAGGAACTATGTTAGCTTGCCTCAGATAAAATTCAGATGTGGGCATCACCAGGTTGATAAATCCATTCGTTTTATACTGACAAATGATAATCACTAAGATTTGAGATTCATCTACCATTCTGTTGGATCAATTAGTTGTACCCTCAGACTGGCTCCTTTCCTGTGACAAGATGTCTATAGTAGTTCCAGGCACCATATCCAGAAATGAAAAACTCCAGAGGAAGATGAGAAGCCTCTCATTTAGAAGTCCCAGCAGGCTTTTCTTCATATTGACCCAGATTTTGGCATGTGTGTTCTCCTAAGTCAATCACTGGAAGGTAGATGAATCAGAAACCATCCCTTTGTGGTCACGTGGAGGAGGAGAATACCTCTATACAAACAGATGTTGTGACACCCAGTCGTGTCTGCTCTACCAACCATGAACAATTAAATAGGAGAGTAAAATAAATATGTTTTCAAACAACAAGGAGTGAGGAAGTTTACTTCCATGTAGCCTTTCCAAAAAAGAGCAATTACTGAAGAATATTCTTCAGGTAAACAATAAATGATAAAGAAATAATGAAAAAAAATAATGAAAATATGGGACCCAAGAAACCAATGATAATAACCCAGGAGAATAATGAAAAGAAATCCTCAAATAACAGCTCTAGAGTAAATTTAGAAAGTCACTGGTAGCAATCAGATATCGAGAAGAAAGTGGGTTCCATTATAGAAACTGTGTGGTTAGGATCTTTTAAGGGCATTATGATATGATGTAGGAGATACCATTCTTTTTCTTTCTTCCTAGGAACTCTGGGGAAAATATAAAGTCAAAGTTCAACTATAAAGGAAACAAAAAATGTGTTCTGCTTCTCAGCAATTAATGAACAGGAAGAACAGAAAGTTTGCTTGCTCTTTGCACTCAGAACTTTATTCTTCAAGTGGCACAGATTTCATGACATAGGATCCACACTTCATTCTTTTGGGTGCAATCATAATTCTCAGTCCTATACTCTCAGTCCTATTTTCAGTGTTATTTGGTAGATTTTATTTTTTGAAGGATCAATTTCAAGACAAAGCATGGAAAATATAATTAAATAGAATGTAAATCTATCAACCACATTTGGAGCGTAGGAAGCGAAGTGGAGGGAAATCCAGGTGAGTCTTCCTTTAGTGGGAGTTCATATTTTTAAAGTGGATAAATCAAGAAATGGAGATGTGAGTGCTTTAGAGTTATGAAGGAAACCATTCCAAAGAATGAAAGAGAGGAACAGATTTGTTATGTCTGTGGCGTGGGACTGTCATGTGGGTGGAGTCAGAGTGAGACTCTCCTGCTCTTTTGCACTAGTTTTTTAAAGAAAGTGCTTGACTTGATTTTACAATAGGAATTTTAATACAGATGCCGGCATACCATGGAGTAGCACGTTTTGTGGTAGTATTTCACTTGTGCCAGGCATTACACTGTTAGCTTGAGAAGCCTTGGCAGAAGTACCGGATATTTCTGGTGAGCAATTTGCAACATGGCTTCACTGGGGCTGGCTCCCATCCACCACTGGGCCTTTGCTCTCATCAGAAGCATCCCCATCTCTCAGGTGTTGCTTTCTTTGTAGGTCTTTCCTCCTTGAGGACACTTGCCCCTAGATGAGGTGAAGTTTCAGAGACAGTAGGAGGTCATTATTACCTTGAACATCCTCAAATTGCCTATCAAATACTCTGCTTCCAGTTCTAGAAACTCCATATCTTGCAGTAAACTCAATAAAAGCTGGTGTTTCCCCATTCAGTTGACTGCATACTAAAGAAAAACTGTGACTATTGTATTCAAGCTACATTCTTCCAAACTAAACCAACAAAAATCTCTTCATCTCAAGGATCTGACCCAACATGGCAAAATGTTTATACTTGGAGAGAACTATGGTGTCAGTCCTGGTGAAGGAATAGCACATTCACAACCCCTGCCTCACTGTCACTGTAGGGCATGTGCCTGGGAGTGAAATTGCACATGTAATTGATCAGTCTTTAGAAATCCCCCACCCCTGTTGTGGGGATCCTAAGTTCACAGTTCATCTTGACTGACTGAACTAGCCCCATTGTATTTCATAATTGTTCTTATTGCTAAAGAAAATCCCCACTTAGTTTAGGCAGAAACTACTACACAGAGAGGACAACACAGGTCTAATGCTAAGAACGCTTGGCCACAAGTTAGAAACCCATGTGTAAGTTCTGACCTTTGGTAAATCACATGACTTCCCCTCTCTAGGTCTCAGTTTCTTTCTCTAAATAGGGGATAGAGTCCTAATGTTTGTCTAGTACAGTCATTCTTAAAGTGGGATCTGGGGGATTCTAGGGGTCTCTGTGAGGTCAAGACCAATTATACTAAGATGTTTTAACCTTTTGTCATCTTTGCCATAAGGGTAGTCTGCAGTGGAGTTTTCCATAGACCATGGGACCTCTGATATTGCAGCAGAGATTCTGGAACCCATTATTTTCTATCCAGCCTACATTAAAGGGACTTGCAAAATGTGAAACAGCATTTCTTCTCTCACATTTTTTTCTGCTTTAAAAAATACAGTATTTTTCATGAAATGTTACTTGTATGAACATGCAATGGGTTAATTAGTGTTATTTTAATGAATAAATAAGCACTTTGATGCTTTTTATTTTGATTTCTAGTGTGGCAAACAATGATGAACATGATCCACATAAACAAGGGCTCTTTGGGGTCATCAATACTTTTTAAGACTGAAAGGACGTCCTGAGACCAAAGAATTTCAGAATTGCTAGACTAGTGTTTTGCAGTTAGCAGGGCACTTTCCTGCACAATATTTGATTGGTCCCTCTCCTCCCCTCTATCTGCCTGTTCCCTTTTGCCCCCAAACACCATCCTAACAAACATGCTAAAAGACAAACCAGCAGTTTATAGCTTGTTCTTCCACCAGATCTTAATTTCCAAACTAATTTTTTTTTTTTTATAAAGTTGCTTCAGTATGGTTCAGTCCTTTGGAGGAAGTGGCGATGCAAGATTGTGTGGAAACCTCTTGCAGTGGCCCAATGATCTTTTTTAATGGTCATCATCACTTTGACCTTCTGATGACCTTAAAGCTATCTAGAAAAATAGCTAGACTGGAAATTTCTGGGAAGACCATACAAAAGAAACAAGTTATGAAAGATTGGAGATCCTACTTCCAAATCGCCCCATTGAACCAGCTCAGAAGAGATAATTGATATTGGGCACAATTTCACATTTGCTAACTTAAGCTAGAAGCAAATATATTGGAATTTAGTTACCCCTGATGGTCATGCAATGTAATTAATAGTATTAACTTTTAAACAGTGGTTAAGGCTTTATTTGAGGGAAAGGATTGCCACATGAGTGGTGCAGATGCATGGAGATCTCTATACCCAGCACCTGCAACAGAGGCTCAGAGTGTGGTTCCAGCAACTTGTTTTTCCATGAATATTGGTTGCAAAGCAAGATTCTCAACCATTTGGGTATTTCAGGATGTAGAGTGGGATGGTCTCCCACACTGGGACCTCCCATGAGAGATGGAAACTTCTCTTCAATTTATCAAGGTAGCCCCTTGCCTGAGTCTTTACAACATAAACAAAGGCTGTCCACCCAAAGGTTGATTCTGGGATTTGCCTGACTCTTTTAGTCATGCGATTGTATAGAAGAGCCTACCATGTGCTAGGCATTAAAGACTGATATCAAGGCTATTGGAAGGAGACATACAGAAAACTCTGTATTAATACATTAATCACAGAGTTCTTCAAAGGGGATAAAACTTTGGGAACCAAAGAGAAGAGGAAGCAGAGTGGGGGGTGGGCAGCAGATGCCTCATTAAACAGGTGACAATATTTGACTCAAGTCCTGCATGGGGTTAGAAGGAGGGGTAGTGCTCCAGGCAGAGGGAATGGCCAAAGCAAAGACCCCCAAGGTAGGGGTGTCCAGGGAGGCAAGGCAGCCCCTGTGGGTTTTTTTTTCTTCTTCTCTGAAACAGATACTGACCATTTGAAGTAATGAGACAGACATGCTTTAATCCTGCTGCAGTTTGGATCTTTAACAGCCTTCAAAGGCCTGTGTATGAGAGCACTTGGTCACCAGCCCATTGCATTACTGGGAGGGGATGGAAACTTTTAAGAGGTAGAGCCTAATAGGAGTTCTTAGGTTATTGGGGGTGTGCCCTTGAAGGGGACTGTGGGATCCAGGTCTTTTTTGCTTTCCATTAACCATGAGGTGAATAGGCTTCCTCCTCCATGTGTTCCTGCAATGATGTGGTGTGCTGCCACAGGCCCAAAGCAACAAGGCCACTTGTCATGAACTAAAACCTCCAAAACTGTGAGCCACAGTAAACCTTTAGTCTTTATAAGTTGATTTGTCTCCAGTATTTGTTACAGTAGTGGAAACCTAATACACAACTAAGTTATATTTGCAACAAATCCATGAAGAGCTATTTTGTTTACTATATAAGTTGACATAGCATACATGGGATCATGGGAATAACTAAGAGTGCCTGGATGCACCCCCAAGGTTCAGAGCCTATTATTCTGGGATGGGCTCAAAGAGCTCTTTCTCCAACAGATTCCCAGGTGTTGCTGCTGCTGCTGCTGCTGCTGCTTGGGTCCCAATACTTTAAGAATCACTGCTCTAGAGAGAATAGAATTTCTCTCATAGTGAATGCTGTGATGCACTTTAAATATATTGTATTGTTAACTCTTTAAGAGCATATCTTTCATATAAATATCACATGTTCCTCAATAGTTCCTATAGTTATGTATTATGGGGCTCAAGTGGTCAACAGGTCCAACCCTTTGCATTTTAGAGAAATAATTTTTGCTGTGTTTTTACTGTCCAAGCCACATAGTTATGAAGTTTTGGAAAAGATGTTGATATGCCAAAGCCATGGAATTAACGTTTCCTCTCTTCCTTGTTTCTAGAACTATCAGACATGCAAACCTCTTTAAATCTTGCTTTTTAATTAGGGAAGGGAAGACATATTTTGGCTTTAAATGAGAAAAGTCAAAGTTCTAAGTATCTGTTGTATCTTTGCCATGGTTTTAGGCTTAGGATCCCTGAGATGGATGGGTGTGGGCTCTGTGTATTTTGAACATGAGTGCTTCAGATTTCTTCTCTGGCTCTGATTCACTTCCGGGATTTGTTTTCCTCTCCCTTTCTTTCTCCATAGCATCTGGAGCCTGCCCTAGTACCTGCCTGGTGTTCTTTCTGCAGAGGTGTAGGAGTGGCTGGGAGAGGTGATGGTGAGGTCATGTCCCCTTTGCCTTTCTTGACAGGGCAGGAGGGGTGACCTACAGCACAAGATGCCCTGTCACTCCACCCAGATCAAGGACCTAACCTGAGACATCTGCATTGATCCCCCCCACTTTTTTTTGGTGGTGATAAGATTTGTGAGTTAAAAAAAAAATTCCTGCACATTTAACAGCAGCATCTTCTAACTAAAGATCTTGAGTCTGTCTCCCCAGAGGCACGTCTGAGGTTTTTCTTTTTACTACATTCTCGAGGTGTTGAAAGTGACATTTTTTTCTCTCCCTACAAAGACATTGCCCATTGAATTGTCCCCTTTACCTCCCTGTACCTTAGTTTTCTTGTCAGTAATGCAGGAAATGTGATCCTTCTTTAGAAAGGAGACCTTTGCAGGTTCTTGGCTCAGTGGCCTGGTTCCCTGCCAATCCGGCAGTCTCATGGGAGGAGGGCCCTGATTTTAGGATCTGTGCCAGGAAGGAGTGCCTGGAGGATCTGCCTCCCAAAGACATTTATCTTCAGTCACTACTGCCTCTCTGCTGGCTCAGTTGACTTTTGTGTGCAGGGACAAGGACCCCTTGGCTCAATTAAGGGTGGAGTACTTTGCAGAAAGGCTCAAAAAATAACAAATGTTCATTTACATTATGGTTTTCTTCCATTTCGTATGATATTATCTTTGAGAAGTCAGCTTTCAAGTCTTAATTTCTACATAGGTCACTAATATTATGAAACACAAGCTAGCAGTTAGGAACCCCATCCCCCTAAGGAGTTCCTAAAAGGAAATACTGAATGATGCCATTAAAGATTGCAATCTCAGATCAGGACTTGAATAAATGTCTTTCGTGCACTCACTGTCCAGCCATCATGTGTGGGTGAAATGCCAGCACGCTGTGTCCCCCGGTGGAAAGAGACACCTCTCTCTCCTAGCTCATGAGCACATGGGCAGGGTGGGCGGGGAACCTGGAGCCAGAGTGAAGTCTGGACATGTTCCCCTTCTGGGCTGCAGACTTGTGTGTGGGAGAGTGAAAACCTTGGGGGTCCGTCTGACTGGTCCATAGAAGTAGTTCATGGAACTGGGGTCCCCTAAGCCAGGATGAGCCTCACTGGAACAGCTGTTGGGATTGGCTGGGACCTGGCATCTATAATTTTAAAGGAACCCTTGAGTGATGCTAAGGGGCAGCCAGGGTTGAGAACAAAGTGTGGAAATAGGGTTTCTGCTTTTGAGTCTGTTCTTGCAGATGTCAGTCAGGGACAACTCTCCTGGCACCTAGGCAGATATAGGGATTTCCCTGTGACTGAGGAGCCACATAGGTATGTAGGTGAAACTCCTGACCAGTGTTGTTTGCTCCTGCTGTGGGCCTATGAGAAGCCTGTAGAGGTGATAAGGACCCTCTAATCACCTTGGCTGCTAGGCCAACTGGGTCCAGCTCCCTGAGGCCTCCATTCTGAAGGTGCCTGCTGGTTGGAGGTGTTGTGGGTGGTGGGGGAGGGCAGGTAATTTTGTCCTGTCTTGGCATGATGTCCTCTGCGTCAACAGGCTGTGCTCAGACAGTTGCTGATTGTCACATTGTGTGTCTGATGCTTTTCCTTTTTTTTTTTTTAAATAAAGACCTACTGTTTCTAAAGAGAACTGGCAGTCGACCAGAAAAGTGTGAGTTTAAAGCTTGCTTAAGGGGGTGGGGGGAGGCACTTTTTGCATTATCATCACTTTTAGTGCTTTTGAGCCAGGGCATGGGTCCCCACTAAGCAGAATGGATGCGAGCTGCAGCAGAGTCCTGGGGGCCTCGCTGCTAGACCTGGATTATCTTGCTAGATGATGAATCATGGAGATGTTTTGGGCATCCTTGAGAGGGCCTAGGGCAGGGTGGGCAGTGGTGGGTAGAGACTTAGGCAATGGCTATTTACCAAGTGCTACAAAAATATTTTAGTACAACTGGGTATGCTCTATGAGTATGTACTATCAAGGTCTCAAATCTGCTTGAAAAAGTTGGTAAAAATTCTCTTTACCTCAGCTCAAGTGTGAGATAAGCCAGAATTGCTTATCTGGAGGTGTCTGTCTTTTCTGTTGCTATGTCCTCAGGGACCAGTCCAGGGCCTGGCACATAGCAGGTCCTCAACAAATACTTGATCACTAAACATAGTCTTTCAGCTCTTATGACTCTCCTAAGAGGAGGTGGCTGCAGATGCCTCACTATTAAAGAAACACAGATGAGCGTGACAATGCGCCAGACACCACACTGGTACTGTGTAGAAAGGTTATCCCCAGACACCAGGCTGCCTTCGTGGGCACAGCATCTGTGGAAAAGAAGGGGATATTTTTGTTCCAGGGGAATGTGGTGATTCTATAACCTGGATTTGTTAAACCAGACTGCTCACACCCTCCCTAGACAGTGTTGGGGCTACGATGACAATCCTGTGCTTCCAAGCTGACAGTTCAGCGTCTAGATTTGCCATTATGTCTGCTTATTTATTCTGTTGCTGATCCCTTTGGTCCAGTGTGTCTCTTTTTTCCTGCTCCCTGGCTCACCATCTTTGCTTTCTGATCTGTCTTGAATAGAGGCACCAAGTCTAACCTTGGGGTTATAAATGCAGGCTCTGGGACTAGATCACCTGGGTTCAAGTCTGCCTCCATGTAAATGTGGCCTCTCTGGGCTCTGGCTTCTTCCACCACAAATGGAAACAATAATAGATCCTACTTCAATGCAAGAACAGGCAGGGTCAAGAACAAAGTGTAAAAATGGGGACCCCCCTTTGGGTCTGCAAGTATCACAAATTACAAGTCTTCACTATACATAACACACTTAGGACAGCGCCTGGCACATCCTAAGTGCCATATGGAGGCTTGCTCCACTTCTGATCTAATTTTAAATGACCAGATTTCAAATATGCTAATGTAAGACACAAGAGCTAAACCTGGTGACTTTTATATGTGGTGGTAAGGTTGGGGAGCAATGAGATGCTCTGCTTCTCTCTTTTGGAATTCAATGGAGCTTTCTGTTTAGAACACTTTCTGTTTGGAACACTGTCATTGGGGTCTTTTTGATGCTGGTTTGAATGCATCATAAGTATTCTTATCATCACTGTCATGGTTGCAGGGGACCATCATCTGCCTGCATTCCTACCTGGACAGCTGTAGGAGTTACATGATGCATCCCTGCTGTTGGGATGGAGGGATTCTCTGAATGGCTGGCTGTGACACTTGGCAGCTGGTGTGTACCAGGCACACTCTCCCATCCTCTGTGTCCTTCTTTAGGGAGCTGTTCCCCTACCTCCTGTGGGTCTAGTGGGGCTGTCCATTCAGGTGACTTGTACCTCCTCCTGCCCTCATAGGTGGCCATGGGACCAGTGGTGGACCAACCCCAGTACCACATCCTTCTAGTCACAGTGACTGATTTAGGGATGGGCATTTGCCCAGTCTAGGCTACAGAGATGCTTCCCCGGGCCCTTCTACTTGATCCAGTGAAGGAAGACCATTCTCTTAATGCATATTTGTAAGTTGTGAGAAGATTGGCATGGGGCTGCCCGTGCTTGCTCTCCTCTGGATAGAAAGAGTCTCTATAGCAGAAAAGAATGAAGCTAACATGCAAAGAGAGGTATAGATAAGCGGAGTAGAGAATGAGAAATGGACAGAATCCTATATCATTTGAGAACTTAGATCCAGCTTTACCTGAACCAGGGAAAATATGCTAAGCTGAATTATGTGAGTTCACAAATTCTTCCCCCATATAATTTTTTATATTTGCCTCTTTTTTCTTTTCTTTTCTGATTTGAATTGGGCTTCTGTCAACTCTTGCCAAACAATCCCAAGGGGTAGAGTCCATAAATATTTTATGTACTAGATTTTCTAGAATGCTATGAGATGACCTCATTAAAAAAAGTTAGATACAGGAATGATCGATTTTTCTGCCTGGTTTGACTCTCTTGATTTAGGAATAGGTTATTGAGGCCCTTCCTCTGTGGTTTGATCACCAAATCATCTTTACTGGACTTCATGACTCTCTGGCATCCTTAATGCTCTTTCTTGGTGATACGGTTCCCTTTGACCTCTGATTTTCTTGGTCCATTTAGAATTCTGCTTAGATGTTTTTCATCTTTGATCTTGCCAGTCAGATTTTTTCTCTTCTTTTCCTGGGTTCCCCCAGGACATTAATTTTTTTCTATGTATCTGAACTTTCCCTATATTAGGATTAAGTGTCCATGTGACCTTTTTTTTTATATAGAATCATACTGACTTTGAGATCCTAATGACACTGGCTCAAATGTCCATGGATGTAAGATACAAACCTGGCCTTCTCTCTATGAAGATCCTAGGGGCGAGACTGCTGGCCAGGTGCTTGTAAAAAATTACCTATATCTCCCTTTAGGACTTTATAGCTTCATTTTTATGTTTATCTCTTTGCTCCAATTTAATGTCTTTTGATTTGGGGAATAATAATAGGGATCTGATTTGGGAGGTTTCAAGAAATTACTATGGAGGAATTTTACTTTTTTATTTCATTGGTTTATATTTTCTACAAGGGACATGTATTGCTTTTGTAATTGGAGAAAAGCATTAAGAACAATGAGAAAGATTCCCTATTATGTAAAATAAGAATGGCAACATAACATGAAGGAAGTGACAATGACAATATATCTTATTGTTTAATAATCTTCATGTTACACAGAAGGCATAAGCAAACCATGTATTACCTTGATTAACCCTAATGATTCCAAATGGCCAGACCTCAGATATGGGTTTATGATTTGACCTTCAGCAATCAGCATTGGCACCCAAGGCTGTCTTATATGTTTGCTTAATTTCACCTTTGACAGAACTGAGCATAGTCTACCTACCTTCTCCCCAGGTGTTAAGTATCTGCTGTGTGGGTCCTAACATACCATTTAAGATAGAAGTTCTCAGTACAGTTTCTCAAAGAGCATATAAAATTTAGCAACAAGGATGAGGTCATGAGGGATTTTACCTTCCCCCATTTAATAAAATGTGCCAAATACCCAAAGTCAAAAATGGTAGGTAACAAATAGTGCTGGTCAGCTTAACTGGACAGAATGTAATGTCCAGTCTCCTAAATAATGATGCAACGGTAAGGCACAAATTTAATATAATACTTAGAGAAAATTAAGGCAGAATATGAACATTTTTACATGAAATTTGAGCTGAAAGTGTGATGTTCATTTTCACAGTGTAATTGGCTTTCCTTTTTAAAATTAATCTTATATTTACCCCCTTGCTAATCCTTCTTTTTAACAGACAGGCTTTTAACACTCTAAGGGGTGTTTTGTTCATTGATGTTAAGCCAGGGTACCTCAGGATATTTTATAAATATGTCCATTAAATTGCTGACTCCTCCAAGTTGGACAATTTACTAAACTGATATAACAGGTAGTTCAGTGTTGCTGCTGTATGGAGAGCAATCGTTTAGCACAGTTTGATATTTAACACTGCAGCTTAACCATAAAAAATACAATTTATGCTAATATGTTCTGTTCAGGCCTGTTTCCAACAAAGCCTGCAATTTAGCCACTTTGAGTTCTCACAACTGCTGTTTACTAATAATGCTTGATTTCAACAGAAGAAACGTTCCTTCAATTCAAACAGCATGAGAAACTCGTATTTTGAGGGAAGTTAATCATTTGGTGATTCTTTAATCCTCATGCTAAAAGTTGGATGTAATTTTCACATCTCCTCTGTCTTCATTCTTTTACTATATTATATTTTGGATCCTTACAGAATTAAAACAAGTATGGAATATTTGCATTTTATGCAAGGGATGCATTCCACAAAAACTCACATAACTCAAGACTTGCACAACCCAAGTCTAATTTTTCAGTTAGGAATAAATAAAAAGTAGGATTTGCTTGACTTTAACTATGCATAAAGAAGGGATTTATTAATATTTTCTTACAGTATTAAAATTTGCATAAAATATTGCTGTACCCTGTGGCTCTTGCTTTCTTTCAAATGCCTGGGAAAGCATTAACTAACTGCCTTTTTTTGCATTCATGCTTTTGAGTCAAGAATGGGAGTGGAGCTCCCACAACAGAGTGGTCCTGGGGGTGAACCAGCCCCAACAGAGTGGGGTGTGGCAGTTTTTAACTATGCCACAAATTCATTTGCACTCCTTCCAGTGTGGTCTATGCCCCTCCTCTTGGATCTGGGCTGGCTGTGGTTGCTTTGACCAGTAGTGTGCAGTGGAAATGAAACTGTATGACTTCCATGGGGTAGTCAGCAGAACGAATGTTCCCTCCTGCTACTTGTAGACGTTCACATGCATCCTGATCCACAGACTTGTGACAGTGTCCCCTTACATGGCGAAGACTCTTGGCAGATGTGAATAAATTGATGGTTTTGAGACAGGAAGATTACCCTGGATTAGCCAAGTAGGCCCAATGTAATCCCAAGGGTCCTTAGAAGCAGGAAGCAAGGAGTTTACAGTCCAAGAGAGATTTGAAGATGCTATGCTGCTGGTTTTGAAGGTGGTAGAAGGGGCCACAGGCCAAGGCAGGCAGGTGCCTTTAGAAGCTGGAGAAGGCAAGGGGAGACATTCTCCCCTAGAATCTCCAGAAGAAAGAAATGCAGATTGGCTCACACCTTGATTTTAGCCCAGGGAAACCCACTTGGGCCTTCTGACCTCCAAAATTCTAAGACATTACATTTGTATTATTTTAAAGAGCCATGTTTGTGACAATTTGTTATAGCAGAAATAGGAAGCTAGCATTACAAGGCTGGGTCAGGAGAGGCCTGAATCTCTTGGACATTCACTTCCCCATCCTTCCTCCCAGGACACTCTCTTTGGGATCCAGTCACCATGCTATGAGAAACCCATGCCACACATAGGTGCTCTAGTCAGTTGCTCAAGGGAGCCCCGGCTTTGAGCTAGCCCAGCCCAGGTGTCAGATGTATATTAAGAAATCTCTGTAGGATTTTGACCTCCACTCATTCGAGTTACCCCTTAGCTTTTTCTTCTCCTCCTCCTCCTCCTCCTCCTCCTTCTTCTTCTTCTTGGTGCTAGGGATTTAATCCAGGGCCTTTGCACCTGTGTATGACCTCCACTCATTCGAGTTACCCCTTAGCTGCTGCTGCTGCTTCTTCTTCTTCTTCTTCTTCTTCTTTCTTCTTTCTTCTTTCTTCTTTCTTCTTCGTGGTGCTAGGGATTTAATCCAGGGCCTTTGCACCTGTGTATGCCAGGCAAGTACTCTACTAACTGAGCTCTACCCCCAGCCCACACCTTCATAGATTTTTGAGTCTTCCAAACTGAGATTCCAGACATACTGACAAAGAGACAAGCTACCTCTGCTCTTCTCTGCCCAAATTCCTAGCCCACAGAATCCACAAGCTTGATAAAATGGCAATTTTATATAAGTACAGGGTGAATTGTTGAGGCCAAGGAGGAGGTGAGAGTCTGGGAACCAAGGCAGAACATTTCACTTATTACCCAGAGGCCAGTGTGGTTTGGTCTGTGGTGATGAGTTAATGCTACAGGCTGATTTGGACTGAGGCTGTGATGGGTGGGGTCAAAGGAAACAGAGATGTGGCCAAGAAATCTGAATCCTCAGGTGGCTTGGTGTGGATTGATAGAAGATGATTTGTTGAAGACCTTGGGCTTGGGATATCCAATCACAGTTGTGTCGGTTAGGATGATCCCTGCAGTATGCCCCAGAGTCCCTGGGTGCCTGCGGTGAGAATCTAAAGATGCTTAAAGAAGCCAAGAGAAGGTGGGTTTAGTAGTTTTAAGCGATCCTTCTGCTCTGCCATCCATAGCATGTTAGTTTGTACCACAGATCATCCCTTTGGGGTAATAAACCCAAAAGTTGATGGTTGGAGAAAAATATGCAGCCATCTCAAATTTATGATCACTAAGCTCAGGTGGATCCTGAGAACCCTCCGACAGTCCTACAGTATTTACTAGCCCGTGTACTCTCACTTCCATCCACTCACTTGGCAAACACTGATAGAGCTCCTCCTATGCCAGATGGGTGCTCTCTCACTTTCTTCTCCCACACATGTGTGTTCTTTCTTGCCTCACTCTCAGATGAAGACCTTATTTCCTATTTCCTGAGGACAGAGAAGCTACCAGAAGGGAGCTTCCTTTTGCCTCCAATTCCACACCTTAGAGACATCTGGCTCTACACCCTTGCCTTCCTGCCTGTGGATGAACTGGCTGGTTCCCCTCTGAGGCCAGACCCTCTATTTGGCTACTAGGTCTCAGCACCTCTTGTCTCCTTGAGAACATTGTTTCAGCAATTGCTGCTTTTTGCTTTTTCCTTTTGCCTGATCTGTTTTTCCTTTTCTACTGGCTTTTCAACATGCAGACATATTATAGACTCTCCCATCTTCATCCCTCTTCATCCTTCATTTAGCTACTTCCATCTCTGCTTTTGCTCAGGACAAGGCTGTTGGTGCCTTCGTGAAAATATTTTGTGTGTGTGTGTGTGTGTGTGTGTGTGTGTGTGTGAGAGAGAGAGAGAGAGAGAGAGAGAGAGAGAGAATTATCTCTCTGTATATGTATATCTATACATGGATACCAAATTTACTTTTGGTAAGCATTTGCCATATGTATCTTTTCCCATCCTAACTTTGTCTATTGTGCTTTCTGTGGATCTTTTGTAAATGGCATATAAATTAGATTTTGTTTTATATTCATTCTGACAAAATGAATTTTAGCTGGAAAATAGTCCATTCATATTTAATGTTACCTCTTATCTATTTGGGTTTAAATATCTTATTTTGGCTTATTATTTGTTCTGCTTATACTAGGTTTTGTTTTCTTTCACTTCTTGACCCATTTTAAAAACTTTATATCATTCCATTCTTCTCCTTTCTAGATTCTGAATTTATATACTCTAGATATGATCTTTTAGTGATCACCCTAGAAATTATAACATGGATATTTCACTCATCAGAATCTATAATTACTTAATAAATCCCTGTATCCTTCTCCTGAATGATACACTGACCTCAGGATCCTGTAGTTCTACTTAACTTTCCTTCTGATTATAAATGATGGTTGTCTATTTTTAGTTTTTTGAGGAACCTCCATACTGATTTCCATAGTGTCTGTACTAATTTATATTTCCACTAACAATATAATAGTTCCTTTTCTATTTTTTTTATTATGTTCATTCTGACTGGGGTGAGATGGAATCTCAGTGTAGTTTTCATTTCCCTGATGGCTAAATATATTAAGCATTTTAATACATTTATTGGCCATTTTGTACTTTTTCTTGTCTGTTGAATGCATTTGACCATTGGTTGATTGGATTGTTGGTTCTTTGGGCATTGATTTTTTTGAGTTCTTTATATCTTTTAGATATTGATCCTCTGTCAGATGAATATCTTGAAAAAATTTTGTTCCCATTTTGAAGACTGTTTATTCATTCTGTTGGTTGTATACTTTGCTGTGCAGAAGCTTTTAAATTTGATGCAAACCCACTTGTCAAATCTATTATTTCCTGAACTTTTAGAGTCCTGTTCAGGAAATTGTTACCTATACCAGTATCTTGAAGTGTGTTCTCTATTTTCCTCTAGTACCTTCAAAGTTTTAGGTCTTACATTAAGTTCTTTGATCCATTTTGTGTTGATTATTGTGCAAGACGGGAGACAGGGATCTAGTTTTCATCCATCTGCAAGTGGATATCCAGTTTTTCCAGCACTGTTTATTGAAAAGGTTGTCTTTTCTCCAGCATATAGTATAATATAACTTTGATGTTTCCTTGTTGATATTTTATTCATCCAGAAGATCTATCTATGGTGAGAGTGGGGTATTGAATTCACCCATTACGATTGCATGGGAACCTGCCTCTGTCCTTTGTGTCCTGTAGTGTTTGTTTTATAACATTGGGTGTTCCAATATTTGGTGCATATATATTTGCAATTGTTATATTTTCTTGATAGATCATTTCTTTTATTAATATGTAGAAACCTTCTTTGTCTCTTCTTTTTTGGGCTTGAAGTCTGTTTTGTTGGATGTAAGTATAGTTACTCCTGTTTCCTTTCAGATTTCCATTCGATTGAAAGATACAGGTCTCCATTCTTTCGCTTTTAGTCTGTTTATATCTCTGGTGGTAAGGTGAGTTACTGAAGACTGCAAGACATCAGGACTTGTTTTTAATCCAATCAGCAGCCTTTGTCTTATGATTGGAGAATTCAGATCATTTGCATTCTAGGTTATTATTGAAAGGCATGTACTAGTTCCTGTCATTTTTTTTTGTTTGTTTAGTTTAAATTGTTGTAAATAGCTTTTTCTTTCCCCTTATTCATCTTAGAAGTTTGGTAGTTTAATTAATGAATTAATCATGCTTGATTCTTTCCTAATTCTCATTTCTTTGTCTACTTTTCTAGTGAGACTTATTCTTTCCTATGCTCTCATGTTTGGGTTTGTCTTGCTTCCTCTTCTGTGTGTAGGATTCCTTTAATTATCTTGTATAATGATGACTTAGGGGGCATGAATTCCTTTAGTTTATGTTTATCTTGGAAGGTCTTTATTGCATCTTCAATTCTGAAGGATAACTTTTCTGGATATAGTAATCTAAGTTGTTAGTCATTTTCTTTTTTTTAAACATTTTTTATTTTTTGGAAGTGGTTGGAAACAATACCTTTATTTTATTTATTTATTTTTATGTGGTGCTGAGGATCGAATCCAGGACCTCGCATGTGCTAGACCAGCGCTCTTCCGCTGAGCCACAATCCCAGCCCCAGTCATTTTCTTTTTCTAAGTATTTTCTTTATTACTGTCTGAATGTGATAATTCATCAGCATTGTATTCAAACTTCGATGTTATTTCTTTGCCTGCTCTGATCTATTGATGAGGCTTTCAGCTGATTTTGTAATTTGACTTATTGAGATTTTCTCTTCCAGTTATTTTTGGTTCTTTTTTAGAAGCTCCATTTTTTTAAATCAAATTGCTCTTTCCTCTCCTTATTATCTTCCTTAATTCATTTAGCCATTTTAATTCTTTTGTTTGCATTCTCTTTGATGTCACTGATTAATTTTTAAGACTGTCTTTTGAATTCTTTGTCTGGCATTTCAGCCATTTTGGTGTCTTTGGATCCAGTTACTGAAGAGTTATGAGCCTTTGGAGGAGACATGTTGCCTTGTTTTTTCATATTTCTTGTGTTTCTACAATGAGATTTATGCATCTGTTGTGATGAATATCTTTTCTACTCTTATTTAGGGGTCTGTTTAGTGAGTAGGATTCTCTCAAGGGCCTGACCCCCAGTACGACTCAGAGAAGAGAAAGCAAACTATTCTAACAATTCCAAAACAAAGGCAGATCAGGTATAGAAATATCAGCAGAAACAAATTAAAGTCAACGATTATACCACAGGTAACAATAGAAAGGGGTAAAAATAATATGAAATAAACTAAAAAGTAAAAAAAAAAAAACAAGTACAGGTAAAAGTAATAATAAATAAAATATTGAAAAGGGAAATGGGAATAGGGAAATAGAAAGAAATAAGATTTTGAAAAGAAAAAGAAAATGAGAAAGAGAATAAGACAAAAAATCTAATTAAAGAATAAAAATTAAGTAAATAGAATTAGATTAAAAAAGTAAGAAGAAGTAGGGAAAAAAAAAAGAGAGAGAGAGAAAAAAAATTGAGTCTAAAACTCAGGCTCTACAGCCTGAGCCTCCTGCTGTTGAACTTTTCATCAGGTCCTCCCTAGCTGAGGTGCTTGGATTGGAAAAGCCTGTGGTGCTGAGGATCGATTGTAATATTGGAATCCACCAGTGAGTTGCAGCTGGGGACTGTTGTAATTCCTCTCTGCTCCCATCAAACAGGTTGGTGCTGTACGCAGCCTGAGCCCTGCCCTAAGTTTCCCCCAGGCCAGGCTGGTTAATGGTGTGTTGACTAACGCAGGACTGTATTCACTTCAGAGACCTTTTTTTTTTTTTTTTTTTAAACTACACCCAGAGCCACTACTAGCCCCAACTAGCTTCGTGGCATGTGGGCTGGGGAGGTGCCTACTCCTGCTACAGGCCCCCCAGTCTGTGCACCTGGGACCTGGCAAACACCCAAGCCAAGTTGTATCTTCAAATGCACTGGAGAGGGGGTGAAGCAAACAGACCACTGAGTTCTTTGCTAGAGGCAGGCAGCCATGGAACATAAGCAATCTGTTGGCCCTGGTCTTGGCACCTCTCAGAACTGACCCCCTCAGTAAATCACCTGTGACTGGTCTCACTCCTCACCACAGAAGGTGGTGTCACCAGCTACAGTGCCCTCCACAGCCTGAGCTTCCTGCTGTTTAAACTTTTCATCAGGTCTTCTGGTGACCCTCTCCTTCTCCACTACTGTCTCTCACGGCTGTCTCCCACCCAGTCACTGCAGCAAGGTGTCCCCTGGAGCCCTGAATTATGATTGTTCTGAGTTTGCTGATCCCCGGAGTAGCTCAGTCCCAAACAATAGGCCCCGCTCTCAAGATGGCTCCTGGTTATAACACTCTGAGATATGGTGAGTGCTGTGATGGCTTTCTCCTCCAAGGATATGAAAATTCTCTTTCAGCTAACAGCCTGCACTAAACTTAGTGCAGGTATTCTCTTTGATGCCATTGATTGATTGGCAGGACTGACAGCCAGTTCATTGTTTGCCATAGGTGCTGTGGCACTTTCTGGGCTTACCATGTGCTTTTGGTGTGGGGTTCCCCTCTCAGTGCCTCCCAGGGAGCTGGGGTTGAGTTACTGACTGCTTTGTACCTTTCTGTGAATTGCCTTTCTGCTTCATGCCTTTTAGCTTTCCCGTCACCTCCTCCTTGATTCCCAGAGCTTTCCCTCTCTAGGAATATATTTGTTGCCCTGACTTCTCAATGGATGAATCACACAAAGGATACTTATATTCTTTATATTCTGCCATCTTACCTGAAAGCCCACTCCCATGTTGATAAGATGTTTTCACGGAGAATATCACTTTAGATTAGAAGCTGTCTTTTAATACACTGAAGATATCATTCCATCATCTTTGGCCCTCACTATGGCCGTCAGGAAGACAACTGCCGGACTTTGAGGGTAATCTTGTTCCTTTGGCTGCTTTGAAGATGTTCGGCTTGTCATACCTTTTTGAAATTTTACTGGGATATATCTAGAAATGGGTCTCTTCTCACTGTGGTTGGGCTTCACTGGGTCTTTTACTGGGAATCTGTGATCACATTTCGTTTGTTCTGGAAAATTCTCTGTGATTATTATTTAAAATATTGCTTCTACTCATTCTTTCTCTTCTCTTCCTGGAATTCTGACCAAATATATGTTGAACCTTATTTCTTCTATAGCCAATCTTTGCAATTTTGGGGGTAATTCTTTTGGACCTTTCCACTATTTCTCTCTTCAATAAAATCTAATCTTTATTAAACCAAGTCGTTGATCTTCTGTATTTAAAAAAAAAATTATTTCAATTATCTCTGGGGTTTCTCTTTGGATATTTTTCAGGTAATTCATGTCATTTTTCAAATTTTATTACCAGATATGGTCAGGCATGTACTTTGCTTCTTTAAATACAGAAAAGTATGATTGTTATAATTTGTGTTTCTTAATTCCAGCATCACTAGTGTTGGTGATCTATTTCTATTGATGTGTTTCTTCTGATATGTTGTGTCCTTAGGTGCTTATTTTTTTCTCTGTGAGTTTATCATTGTTTAAAAAAATCATTTTAAAAAATAAGTTGTAGGAATTTGTTGATCCCTAAGGTGATGGTATCCTTCTCCAAAGAGGATTTTTTTCTCTTCTGCCAGGTGCCTAGGTCAACTCTAGTTTACTATAATTTTTAAATAAATTTAGAGATTGTTTTGTTTTGTTTGGCCAATGCAGGTAAGAACAATTTGGATAACAAATTCCTACTTTGAATGCCTTTTCTCTTTCCCTAGAGAGCTCCCTGACTCAGTCCTTAATTCTCTTCAGATCTCTGCTCAAAAGCCACCTTATCAGTGATCCCTTTCTGACCACTGGATGTAAGATTTTATCAGACATTATCAGATATATGATTTACATATATTTTCTCCAATTCTGTAAATTATCTCTTTATTCTGTTTATTGAGTCCTTGATTGTGCAGAAGCTCTTTAGTATGAGGTAGTCCCACTTGTTTATTATTTACCTTGTTGACTATGCTTTTTGGGTTCATATCCAAATTACTAATATTAAGAAGTTTTTACCCCATGTTTTCTTCTAGAAGCTTTATAGTTTCATGTCTTACTATGTGTAAGTCTTTAATCTATTTTGAGTTGATTTTTGCGTATGGGGTAAGCTAGGGCTCCAATTTCACTAGTCTGCATATCTAGTTTCCCAACTCCATTTATTAAAGAGATTGTCCTTTCCCCATTGTATGTTTTTGGTGCCTTTGTCAAAGATCTGTTGACCATAAATATATAGATTTATTTATGGGCTCTCTATTCTGTCCATTAGCCTATATTTCTGGGTTTTATTTTGTGTGTGTGTGTGTGGCAGCTCCACGCTGTTTGGTTATTATAGTTTTATAGTAGATTTTATTATGCTGCTGGCATTATTATTTTTGCTCAAGATTGCTTTGGCTATTTGGGTTCTCTTGTGATTCCATGTGGATTTTAGGTTTGTTTTTTTTCTATTTCTCTGAAAAATGTCATTGGAATTTTGACAGGGATAGCATTATCTGTAAATTGCTTTGGGTAATGTAGACATTTTAGCAATATTAATCTTTTCATGTTTATAGTTTCATAATTGTAGGCACTAATAAGTAGTTTTTGTAGAATGTATGAATTAAAGAAATGGTATCAGCCTATATAGGTATCACACACCTGTAACCACCATGACTCACAAGGCTGAGGCAGGAGACTCACAAATTTGAGGCCAGTCTCAACAACTTAGAAGGACCCTGTCTCAAAATAAAAGGACTGGGGATATAGTTTAGTGGCAAAATGCCCCTCAGTTTACTCTCCAATAACAAACAAATACACACACACACACACACACACACAACACTAAAAAAAAAAAAAAACCCAATGTATTTAAAAAATGTATTTAAAATCAATACATTTAAATATATTTGATAGTATTTATTTAGTATTCTAGGTGAAGGGTATTATCTTAATAAAGAGTTTATTAAATGAGTAGTGATTAATAAATCCATTTGTACTAAAAATTTCCTGTTCAAAATAAAAAGTATATCCATGACAGCAAAGCCATGCCAAAGAAGCATGTGACATGTTTTTGGTGAACTAATATCACTCATCATGTGTAAGGGAAACTGAAACAGTTTACTTCAGTTTAGCACCAACATTTCCTTCCACATTGGAACATTCATCCTCTGATTGTTTATATAAACAAGTTTCACACATTTTAGATTCTGAAAGGGCCTTAGGAAGCAGGGTATTTTCTCCTGGTGGTTTTACTGACAAGGAAACTGAGACCCAGGTAGCATGACTTAAGCCAGGTTACATCATTGGATGAGAGATGCAGGTCTTGGTTCAGCAGACTTCCCTTCCAAGATCTTAACTTTGAACTCGATAGACCAAATCTGTGATAAATTTTACATGAAGAGATCACCTTGTGTATTTTGTATTCACAGAAGAGAATTAGTGTTCTAACCCTGACTTGAAATTTTTGCTGTTGCATTAGGAAGCAAATCTACTTCACAGCCTCCTGGACATGGGCAAGCTTTCTCCTTTGAGCTACTGTCCTTTGTGGCTAAGTGCGATGGCATTGGGCATTCTCTCCTTCTGACGACTGCTGCTCCTCTCTCGCCCAGATCTGACAAGCAGGAGGAATTCAGCATTTCTCACACTGAGGAGGAATATTTAGTGGATGGTATGAACGGCATGTTTGTGCCCCCATGAAATTTATATTTTGAAACCTTAACCCCAGTGGGATGGTATTCGGAGGTAGGGCTTTTGCAGAGTAAATAGACTAAGAGGGTGGAACCCTTGTGATGGGAGTAGTCCCCTTATATGAAGAGACATGACATTTTCTCTCTCTCTCTCTCTCTCTCTCTCTCATATAGATACAGGGGGGAAAAAAGTTTTGTTTTTTTTTTTTTTTTGTATAGGCCCAGCCTGATACAAGAGCTGCCATGTTTCTCCCTGATCTTGGACTTCCCAAAACTATGAAAAATAACTCTGATGTTTAAGCCACCCAGTCCATGGTAATAGGTTATAACAGTGGATTGCAACAGTAGAATATTCCAGTTCTTTATAATGGCCTCTAAGATTCTACATGATCTGGCCCCTGCCTGCTTCTTGGATTCATTTTATATCACTGTCATCTTGCTCAGTACAGTTCATCCTCTTCTCAAACACACCCTGTTTTTCATAGTTTATTTCCCCTCAGCTCTGAACTAATTCTCCACTCTTCCTGTGGCTGCTCCTTCTCACCCTTCAGACCTCAACTTAAAATTATTACCTTGGAAGGCCTTCCCTGACTTTCTGTCTGAACCAAGTCCTTAATTTTTTTTTTGGTTCTCTTTCTCAGCACTTTCATATAAAACACATATGGGAATTTGTAATCATTTTATTTGTTTATTCTCTGCTCTGTTACTAGATTTTATGCCTCAAGAAGGCAGGAAACTCATTTGTTTTGTTCTATGGTTCTGTTTTGTGGTCCTATCAGGGTGCCTGACAAACAGAAGGCAATTTGAAACCATTCATTGAATGAATGACTATAATGAAATGAGTTTCTTCTACACTCTATCCTGTGGCCTCGGTGGACTTTCTTTCTAATATCTGTGCATTAGCAAAACCGTATCTGTGTTAGACAGCTTTCTGTCACTACAACAGAATCCCCGAGATAATATAAAGAGTGGTTTATTTTGACTCACAGTTTTGGAGCTTCTAGACAATGATGAATTGGCCTTTTGCTTTGGCTCTGTGATGGGGACACACGATGGAGGAGAACCATTTACCTCATGGCCAGGGAGTAAAGAGAATAAGGAGGGACCTGAGGTGCCACTGTCACCTTCAAGGATGTACCCCCTGTTTCCTAAAGTCCTCCCATTAGGCCCTAGCCCCTAACACCCACTGCTTCCCAGTAGTATCACCCTGGGGACTATGCCTGTAACACGTGTGCCTTTTGGGACTGGTCAGTATTTAAAGCGTAGCAGTATCTTTCTATTAGTGGTAAATGTTCACTTCTATAAAAAACAAAACTCTGCTGTCCATCTTACATTAGCCTCTTTTTAAACTCTATTCCTTTCCTCCACCTCCTCTTAAGTGAGTACTCCTTTTTTATTGTGGGGGATAATGGGATTAAACCCCGGGGCATTTAACCACTGAGCCACATCCCAGCCCTTTTTATTTTTTATCTAGAGACAGGGTCTTGCTAAGTTGCTGAAGCTGGCTTTGAACTCGTAATCCTTCTGCCTGAGCCTCCCAAGCCGCTGAGATTACAGGAGTGTGTCCCCTCGCCCACCTCAGTGCTCCTCTTTGTAGATGTAGTTTTCTGAAATGAAAATACTGCTTCTGGATCATTCTCATGAATTTTAAAGTTTTGATTTCTGAATTGATATTGCTTTTCTCCTCATTTATCCCTTAGTGCCATCATGTCAACTGTGATAGGACAGCTTTGATCCTTCTCTCACTCTTTTATTCCTCCCTATGAGCCACACTCCCTTTAAGTTTCCTTAAGAGAATGAAACAGTTTAACTTCTTCCCAGCATTCTTGTTGCTGTTGTTGAAGAGCCCTTGGGTATTGTCTGCTTATTTTTTTTTCCAAGAAAGTTCTATCCAAGTATTATTTGGTCAAAAATAGTTTGAAAAACGAATTCTTCTTTCCCCTACTTCCGTGTCTGTGTAGTACTCCGATTTCTCCCTTCTATGCGGGTCTGTATTTTTTGGTTAAGTCCTGCTGATCCTGTGGGAGGTGGATGTGGGCTTAGTCTTATCAGGACATAGTAGATATCTATTAAAACTGTTGTTAAATGAATTTCCTTTTCCTCCTTTGTGGAATCACTCATGCCAGACTTGCGTTTGGTTGGCATTTATTTCACTTGATTATGTATTAGGCACCTACTCTGTACCAGACAGAGCCTTGAGAATACCAAACAATTCCTCCCCCTCTTTCACCTTGTCAAGATCTATTTGTGTTTTAACTTTTTTTTTTGTAAATGGCAGGTTTAATGGAACACCTCCAATTCTATCACCTATTTTGTCAGCAAGTAATTAATGAAAATGTTAAATAGTACCAGGGAAGAACTGACCCCCTGGAACTGCATTTGGTAATTTCCTCCTAGCTGACATTTACTCTGACTTGTTAATCAATTTTGTTTTCACTGGATACATAAATTACAGGTTCCCAGTTTCATGACAGGTAGGTCATATAAGGTAAACCTAAAGTACCTCTCCTTGAAGGACAAGATTCATCATGTTTATTTTCAAAAACATGCTGATTTGTTTTTTACCCTGGCTGTAGTTGTTTATTAAAATAAGCTAGGACTGGCTTTCATGATTTTCAGAGACCCTGAGTGCTTCAGTAGGCAAAGGGAAGATGAAAAGGGACTTAGTTCCATTACTGCCTTTAAACTGCTTTTTTTTTTTTAAGAAGAAAAATGCAAGCATAAGGATTTTATTATCTTTGGATCCCCTTTTGTATTTCCATTCTCCAAACTTTAGTTAATAGTTGCCGCTCAGGTTGATTCTGACCTCCCCAGGCCCTTTGACATGAATGGCGAATGAGGTTTCTCTTTCAATGCTGTCTACTTGCTGTTAATTTAAAAGAAGCAAACAAAGAAATCTTATAAAGTATCAGGATAAGAAAAACTGATTTTGGAAGTACAGACTTTGAAGTATATTTTACAAGTGGAGTAAACACACTCCCATTCCCTTTTCCTTTTATCCCCCCATCTCCTTATTTTCAAGAAGTAAGCATTTCTTAGCTTTTAATGACTCTCCTCAGAAATACCAACTCTGCCCTCTGTTTGAATTTTAAGTGGCAGACTCATTTGTAGCAGTTCTTTTGGGGCAGCCCCAGCCCCACAAGTTGGACAGCGACTGTCCACTCCATATCCACTCAGGGAGGTTTTTCAAGTGACTAAGTTTCTGAACATCCCATGGACATCAGAAGATGCTTTAGGATGTATCTCTGTCCTCTATGTTAGACTGTAGTGGCTTAGGAGGAGGAAGCTCTTGATCTTGGTCCTTGGCGCGTGCTGAGAAGGAGTTTGGCAGTGTTGAGTCAAAGCTGTGGCTTACAGGAAGTGTGCATTTTGGGACCCTTCCAAGATTAAGGTGATTAAATTTAAAAAATATAATCTGGCAAGAGACAGGCTATAGAAGGGCTGTGTAAAGAAATTGAAATCAGTATACTATCTGAACAAGAAATGTAAAGTGCTTGATACGTTTTCCAGCCATGTACAGTGGGCTCTCCTTTAACTGGAGCATTGGCATAGAAATGAAATTCTGGCAAAGCGCAGCTTCTTCCCCAAGAGTCATTGACAGACTGATTGTAGAGTATCGCCATGTCATGTACCAACTAGCTTCAGCTACATAGTTCCCAGATATAATTCTTCTTTATAATGTTGACGTGATATGAAGTGGAATATTTCCTTTTATAATATTTCTTTTCTTTTTCCTTGCCTTTGAGAGTCTGTAGAAGAGAGTCTCAGAATGACGAATCC
This sequence comes from Marmota flaviventris, assembly GCF_047511675.1. NCBI lineage: Eukaryota > Metazoa > Chordata > Mammalia > Rodentia > Sciuridae > Marmota > Marmota flaviventris. The sequence continues at coordinate 31,941,664 of NC_092507.1, read as the reverse complement.
AGTGAGAAGCTGTGTGCACAACACAGTTCCATCTCCCTAACTTCACGCCTATGTCTCTTGCTGATTTTTATCCTGTCATCCATCCTTATACAATTTTTTTTGAAGCAGTTAGAAGCTCCATTTGACGGTGTAGTTACATGTAGGACTAGAGTGTTGTGGAGTGGAGTCAGAAGGCCTGCCTTGAGTCCAGCCTCCTGTTCCTGCTGCCAGGAGCTCAGCAGAGCCTGGGCCTGACAGGCTGAGCCTCCCCTGGGGTGGTGGCTCCTCCCCACTCCTCCCTCCCTTCTCCCACTACAGGTCTCAGTCTCCCAGCATGTTCAGGCCTCCTTTGCTTCCCAGCTCAGCAGGGTGAAGATGGAGTCTTTCTGGAACCTTTTGAAGTTATTGTCCGAGGAGGCACCTGGGGAATTTTTTGCTGGTGTTCTCCTGAGGATCACCTAAGCTGAAGGGCACGTCCTGCAGGAGCTTGCTTCCTCAGAGCTGTGGCCTTCTCTCGCCCTCCTCACTGTGTCATGAGGGAAGGCCTGCCTTCTGTCCTTGCTTCTAGGCCCCACTTCCTGGATCCCATCAGACCCTGCCCACTCTCTGTCCTTCCTTGCCTGTGGACAAGTGGATCCTGATGGGTGTTCCTGACCAAGGCTTCTCTCAGACCAGCCCAGGCTCCACAGTGTGCATTGTAGCCCTTCTGGGCACTACTGGCCCTGCCCTGCCCAGCCCCGCCCCACCCCACCCCACCCCTACTTTCTTTCTCTGGCCAAGACCCTGGCAGGCCCATCCCTGCCTTAACACTCCTCAGGGAGTCTTTTCCCAGCAGCAACACATCTGCTTTGGGACTGTTCCCTTGGATTGTCCTTCAAGGCATTTATTAAAGAAGAAAACAATTTGCTATTTCTCCCGGGGGCTGATGTGTGTTAGGGTTAATAAACCTTAGTTGTACCAAATCAAAAAGCTATCATCTGTGTACTTCAGGTGGTTCTACCTACACCCCATCTCCCTTTTAAAAACATCTGTACTGACATTTCATATCAATAGAATCATACAATGTGTCTTTTGTATCTGGCAACTTTCATTTGGTGGTGCCTTTGAAGTTCATCCATGTTGCAGCATGTATCAGTATTTTGCTTCTTTTTACTGTTGAATAGTATTCCAGTGAGTGGGTATATTCCTCATTTTGTTTACTCATTCACCAGTTGACACACATTTGGGCTGGTTCCACTTTTTGGCTATTTTGAATGATGCTGCTGTGAACATTTATGTACCAGTCTTTATGTAGACATGTTTTTATTTTTCTTGACTAGACACAGGAGGGGATCGCTGGGTCATATGGTAAGTTCGTGTTTGATTTTTTTTTTTTTAAAGAAACTGCCAAATTGTTTTCCTAAGTGGTTGTTATCAGTTTTTGTTGCTGTCAGTAACATATGAGGACTTCTGTTTCTCCATATCCTCACCATGAATGCCTTTGTTGTTCTTAGACCCTGCATAGGGACCTTTTCACATTTTACCTTCCCAGCAGAAGATTCTAATATTGCATTTTTGGCTTCCCCATGTTTTGTGTCTTATTTATTGTTGTATTGTTAGCAGGAGTGTGTCTGACACAGAGTAGGTACTCAATAAATATCTGTTGAATGAAGGAACATAGAGAATTACTATTTGTATTCATCTGCGAGGGTTACCCTAACCAAATATCACAGACTGGGAAGCTTAAAAACCAGAAATTCATTTTCTCAGTTTTGGAAATTGGAGGTTTGAGGTCAAGGTGTCACAAGTTTGGTTTCTCTTGAAGCCATTCTCCTTAGCTTACAGATGGCCACCATGTCACTGTGTCCTCAATTGGTCTTTTCTCTGTGAGCGCATCCCTGGAGTCTCTTTCTCTTTATGAGGACACCAGTCATATTGGATTAGAAACCAGCTTTATTATCTCATTTAACCCTAATTACCTCTTTAAAGGGCCTATACCCAAATGCAGTCCCATTGGGAATTGGGGATTTTGGGGGAGATGCAGGGCAGTCCATAACACCACTGTAGTGACCCACCTGCTGACAGGAGGGGTCATATTTCTCAGCATGGAGCTCCACAAGGGATGAGAATCCATAACCCGAAAGGTACCTTAGTGCCTTATGAAAGGCCGAGGTACCAGCCAAGTAAGAGAAGTACCGTCTTTGGTTGTAATAAATGCAATAATTTAGACCAGAAATTAAAGACATAGACTTGGGTCTTAATGGGGAAAATGGTAGGAATAAAAAAGTGCTAAAAGACATGACTTCTAAGGGAACTATCCAGTTCTTTTATGGTAGAGCCATTATCTATTGGCGGTCTGATTTTCTTTTAACTTGGTATACATTATGAAACTGTATGGGGTTATCATCAGCTTCATTTTTTATGACCCCCCAATGTTCTCATACTTCTAAATTTTGACTGTAGTGCAGATGCCTCCACTGAGGTGTGCCACTTGGTAGGGTCAGAGGAGGTAGCGGAATCAGACAGTGGGGCAGACACAGAAGAAGAGTCTCATTCTTTTTGCTCTTTCGGTGGTGGCAGGAAATATGGAATCTGTCACTTCTACTTTGAGCCTTACAGCATCTAGTCCTTCCACAGCACAGCCCTGTGCCTTGCAGATTCTGAATGGATGCATTATACCTGAGACCTCTATTTTATTTGCAAATGTCCTGATTAATGAGTTTGATATCTCTGGTGTGACTGCCTGACATTTCCTCAGCTACGTGGCCTCCCCTTGCTTTCAGTGCCCAGGCTGAGAGCATCAGTCAGTCTGAGAGCTGCAGGAGAGGCCACGTGACACTCACCTCCTTGCCTGCACCTGCTTCCTCCCCTGGGACAGGCAGCTTGGGACCTTTGGAGGCCAAGAGCAAGTCAGGCAGGCAGCTGGGAGGTGGGGGAACTTGGAGGGCTCCTGGGGTAGCTATATTCCCTCATTTGGAGATAGCAGCAGTTCCATAGCTCACGCAGGGGAAGGACCTGCTGGAGTTTTTGGACTGTGGAGTTGGAGGAGCCGAGGAAGGTAGGAATTCTTCTTCTAGCCCTTCACGTGCTGCTGCCAAATTCTGCCCTGACTCCCTGTCTGAATTTTGCTTTTACTTCTCTCTCTTTCCCCCTCTTTCCACCTGAGTTCACACCTTGGAAATAACACACTCCACAAGTCCAGCTCTCCCTCCTGCTCAGCTTCCCCATTCCCCTTTCCCTTTGTTTAAACAGGCTGTGAGCCCTGTGCGGTTTTAAAGTTGTATACTTTGGAGACATATTGAGTTTTAGTTTACTAAAGTTGCCATTACAAATTATCACAAACTGGATAGCTTAGAACCACAAAATTTTTTTGCTTCATAGTTCTGGGGACCAAAAGTCCAAAATTAATGTGTTAGCAGAGCCACATGCCCTCAGCAGGAGCTAGTGAAGATCTTGTTTCTGGCAATTCCTCAGCCCTTGGCAGCATAACTCCAATCTTCATGGGGCACTCTCCCTGTGTTGGTGTCTGTTTTCCGGTTTCTTTGGTAAGGACACCATTCATATTGGATTAGGTGCCAACTCTGTCTGTTATAATCTCATCTTAACTAATTACATCTGTGATGGCCCTATTTCTGTAATAGTAGTTTGGGATTCCAATGAGGAGTGACTATGATGATAGTCTAAATTGGGGTTTCTGAGACTAGGCTTGTAAGTAAATACTGTATTATAAATTTTTATAACATGCTTACTTATAAGATGGTGAAAAGATGGAAATGACATGCAAATTAGGAAGCAAAGAAAGGGGTAGTGAAATTCTCAGGTGTGAATTGTTGGAGGTAGACTCAGAAGAAATGGAGGTGAGTGAACCATTAGTTGCCAGCTCTTGGAGAACAATGTGGAACAACTGAGCTCCAGCCCATCAGGGTAAGACTTAGAAGCTCCAAATTGGGTTTCTGGCATTGAATACCTCCACCTGAGCCAATCTCTGAGCCTCGGATTACTCTGTCTCAGGAGGAGAATGATAGTGCCTTAGAGAGGAGTGATGGGAATTAATGAATTATGCTGTAAATGAGTTCAGGAGCTTCTCAGATGAAAGGTGTTGCAAGAGTAGTGTTAAACTTTTAATTACAACTTGGAACAGACACAAGAATTTATCTTCTCTTTTCTTTTCTATTTATCTCAGTGGTTCATAGCTGTAACCACAAGTGTGGAAGTAAGCATGGTTGACCTAGAGGGCAAATCAAAGAGAAAATCAATCGGGTAGATGAATTCACTGGTCTTGAAATAAATTTCTGAGTTTGGTACACACTGTCCCCATTCTGACATGAGAATGATTTGCCCTTATGTGAGTGCTGGCTGGGTGCACTTCCACTTTTAAGTCCACAGTAGGGTCCTTGATCTCTGAATATGACCTTGTTGGTTCGTCACCTCCTGAATGGTTCTCAATCCAGAAGCATATCTCTCTATGGACATGAGCCATCCTAGAGTCTCTGTGACTCAAGACAAGCGGCACCAGTATCCTGTCCATATTGTCATGGATAGAAAATCTCTGCCTTCCATTCTTTATTTGATCTAAAGAAAATTCCTCTAAGAACAGCCTTGGCATCGTGCTTTCTTTTCTGGTGATAGCAGCAGCAGAATTCAACCATCCTCTGCTGGGATACAGCATCAAGATGGAGACCAACTGAAAGAATAGATAATCATTTATAATAAATTTTTTGTACTTCCAAAGAAATACAGTAATTTGAACCAGACTCTCAAAGTGTATGGTCAGAGTTGCCAGAAGAATTCTAGGACCAAATGGCCAGATTGCTTTCCTCCATTAATATATGGAAAGTCCAGCATGTCCTACCATCAGGGCTGACCTAGAAATATTGTTGTGTCATTTCTGCTTTGGGAATGGTTTGGATAAAATTCATTTGTGTTTACTCATTTGTCTCAGGTCAGGTTCCTTGGGAAACTGACTCTGAGATGGAGATTTGCAGGCAGGAGGGTTACTGGGGAATGTGGAGAAATGAGGGGAGCAGGATGTGGAAGAGGGGAAAGTTGAACTGGGATGTAGTCACAATGAAGGCCTCACTGGAGTCTCAGAAGCTGGGATGGCTTCTTATAATTGCCCCAAATTGAGATAAGAGGACCAGGCCTTTCTATCTCTAATTCCAGCACTGACAGGCATCGGACACCTGAGCTGCCCTCCTCAGGAAGGGGTGTGGCCCTGGAAGAGCCAGGTGTTTTCAGTCCAGGACAATTCCCAGACATGGACCTGGCTGAAAACTGTCTGCAGTGTGATGAATAAAACCCCAGTCTTAAAGATGGGCTCCATGGAGATGATGGGAAGGGACCAGAGCATCTGCCATCCCTCTCAAGAAATTTGTACTGAGCCTGTGAGTGTCAGCAACCACTCAGTGAGCTTGGAAGCAGATCCTGCTCCGGTTCAACCTTGAGATGACCATGGCCCCAGAAGATACCTTGGCTGAGGCCTTGTGAGAAACCCAGGGCCAAGACCTTAATGGTGGCCTTGTGAGAGACCTTGAGGCAGTAGCAATGACCCAGTTAAGCTATGCCTTGCTTCTTGACCCTCAGAGACTCGAAATAACGCACGTGTGTTGTTGTAAGCCTCTGAGTTTTGAATATAATTTCTTATTCAGCAATAGATAACTTATGCATGCTCTAATCTCTTTGTTCCTTATCAAGGTCCCATACTTCTCCAGAACTAAATTCCATGCTATTTCCAGACCACAGTGTGTGCTTTCTTGTCTCCGTGGTTTTCCTCTAAAACGTGATCTCTACGTTGCTTGGAACACTTTCTTCTACCTTCTTTACTTAGAAAATTCTTGCTCATTTTTTTTAGCCTCAAGTACTTGGTGACTTATATTATATAATAATGTGTCAATAAAGATTTGAGTACTTGAATTATTAAAAAGTATTTCCAAAATAGTATTTGGAAGATTCCATTTAGAGACAGAGTATTTAAAGGTATTCAAAACTTTTAAAGCATTCAATATATTAAATATGTATTTAGGATCCATATGGTCCTGATCCTGTGGATATGAAGATGTCAAGAACCAAGATGCTCAATTTGGAACATGTCATGCTCCCTTTATACACGTTTACCTTTACTTAATTAGTTTTTATTTATCTTTTGGAGTTCATCTGTTATTTGCCAGGTTCCCTAGATTCTTAAAATATATCAGGTATATTTATATACATTTATCAATGCCTATATTTCTTTTTTGAAACATGCCCTACAGTTGTCATTAAACAGTTAATTATGTAAATGGTGGAATAATGTCCATTTTTTATTACTGGTCTGATGTCCTACCTATAATAGGAGGCCAACAAATATCTGCTAAATCACTTTAGATCCAGTTTGCTCTTTGTTTTCCCTCGACCTCAGAAGATCACATCCTTGGTGGGGTAGGTGCACTGTCAGCCCAATGTGGCAAGTGATTTCATGTTAGCCTCAATACTGGGTGTGATGGGAGTATAGTGGAGGAGAGGTGGAAGGACATCACAGATGGAAAGATAATCAAACTTGGTTTCGAAGGAGTAATACCAGTTTGCAAGTGGTGAACTTAATGAGAAGTAGAGTTTCCTAAATGGAAATAAAGGCAATGCTTTAGTCAATTTGTGTTGCTGTAACACAATTTCTGAGAATAGGTAATTTATAAAGAACATAATTTTATTTGTCAAAGTTCTGGAGGCTGGAAATTCAAGATCAAGGTGCTGACAGGCTCTATGTCTGGGGAGGGGTGAGTTCTGCTTCCAAGATGGCACTATGTGGATTATCCTCTGCAGAGGACAATGCTGTGTCTTCACATGGTGGAAGAAATGGAAGGGTGAACTTGCCTCCTGAAGCCCATTTATAAGGCATTCATCCATTCATGACAACTGAGTCTTCACGGTCTGCATATCTCTTACAGAACCCACTGCGGCATTGAGACTTAAGTTTCAATGTGGATTTTGGGGGGTACAGAAACATTCAAACAATAATGGGGAAGCAGGATAATAGTGGATTAGAACAGAGTTTCCCAACCAAGTAGTGTGTGATGTGGATGGTATCCTGGGACTGCCCTGTCTAGGTATAGGTTTAACAATTTATTGATCTTTTAAACCTTTGTGCTTCCAGGTAGGGTCTGGGGTGACAGGAGCTCCCATTATACTCACCATCATTCAAAGCCTTGTCTGTTTACCCTAGCTTAGCCTCAAATAGGATCATCTTCCATGTGATCCTTGACATGAATGAATTTGGGAGGCAATGGATCAGCTCCAAATGGAATAAGGCAGGTGTGATGGACATCAGCTGAGTCTGGAAAACAGGCTGTGACCACATGGTAAAGGATCTTCCATGCTCAGCTAAAGTCTAGATTTAGACTGTAGGAAATGGAGCACCAGAGTTAGTTTATCTGTTCTCGGACCCCATTCCCAATCCAATTACAATTATGAATAGTGTATGTATTTTTTAAAGATTTCAGATTAACGTGGTCCAAATGAAGTTGTAAATTCTACTTCATGTTTCTCAGAAGCACAATTCAGGTGGCAATTCTTACTATTGCCTTTACTGCCCCCTTTCTTTGAAGATACTATTTTCAGTTGGGCTTGATTGTGATCCACTGGTGACCTGGGTGTTGGGAGGACTGTGATTGCATTATAAGTTATTTGCTACAATTAGTAAAGCAATAGTGTCTTCAAATAACTCACTAATTAAAAAAAATCAAACCAGGTTTATAAGTTTTCCTAGATCAAAAGGAAGTTCTGTCTGGGTTAGAACAACAGAAATTTTTTGCATCACAACTGTAGAGACCAGAAGTCAAAATTGAGGTGTCAACAGGACCATGCATCTTCTGAAACCTGTAAGGGAAGGGTCCATTCTTGCCTCTTCCAGCTTCTCATAGCTGGAGATGGACACCAGCTTGTGGCAACATCCCTCCAGTTTCACAGAGCCCTCCTGCTGTACGTGCCTTGTGTGTGTGTCCACATGTCCCCTTTTGATAAAGATACCACTCATGTTGGATTAGGGCCCACCATATTGACCTCATCTTGGCTTGACTACATTTGCAAAAACCCTATTTCCAGATGAGCTCACATTCTGAGGTCCTGGGGGGTTAGGATTTCAACGTTATCTTTTTTGGAGATACAACTCAATCTATAGCAATGTCGTTTTCGTGCACTTGGATTTTAATATTCTTTTTTAGGTCAGAATGAAGAGGTGGAGTTTGCATATAACCTATAGTCAAATTATGTCAATCAGAATATATACGTCCAAGTGTCTGCTCGTGAACTTGAATCCATCAGGCAGAAAAAAAAAATAAAGACCACTGATGTAATATAAGCTTGTCTCATTGGTTATCCTTCATTCTTAGGAAGCTGGCCATTTAAGACTAGCTCACACCAGTGCAATGGTTATCAACTGTGGTTTACTGTCTAGAGACATTGACAGTGTTTGGAGACATTGTTGGCCATGATAACTTTGGGTAGGGGGAAGGTGCTACTAGCATCTAGCTGGTGGAGAGCAAGGATGCTGCTAAATAAAACTGTACGATGCAAGGACAGCCCCCCACAAGGAAGACTTGTCTTCAATTCCCAATCAGGTGTTGATTGTACTGTTGTTGAGAAACCTGTGCCAGTGAAGGTGTGCGTCTCAGCATCTAGGGTGATAGTAATAAATGTTTGGTTTGAGTTTGGTGTACCCTTCTCTCAAATTTTTCATCATTGGTTTTTCTATGAGACTTGGAGGTTCTCAATACCTTTGCCACTCTGATTAGTGTCATGGAATGAGCATGAATGTAGAATCCAGTCAGTATCCTCAAAGCCATTCAGTGATGAGAAGAGTTCCATATCCCAGCTGGCCCAACTTTTTGTACCAGAGAAAGCTGCAATAATAACTTTCAGATACAATATGTCTCACTAAAGCCCTTGGGGGAAAACTCTTTAGTTCACAGATGACAAGTGTTTTGGGAGATTAACATAAAATCAAAATATGAATGTGGTATGAAATTTCCTTCCTTTTTCCAATCAACTTATATTCTATTATACAAAGACACAGAGTGATCGTTATTTTTAATATGTTATGGATGGTTTTCAAACAACTGGATCCAGCAAACCAAAACCTTTAGGCCAAGACTAACCCTGAATAATCCCTGGTTTGAGGTTGGGTTTGATCTGGGGAACTGGGCCCTGGCTTTTTCCCTGTTTTGCATGGCTTCTCACTTTGTCCTCAGAGTCCCATGGGTAAATATTTATTGTCCTTTCATCATTGGGATTGAAATTTAGCTTTCTGTATTCCTGGCCTATATGAATCTCTTGATGTTTTTTACTTTCGACCACTTGGATAGATCAATACCCACTCCCTTGATGAAATTCCCTACATGTTCTCTTAAGAGACTTAGACATTAATTCTTGGATTATAGTGTCCCTAATTCTCATTGCCAGGAGCATTTTCCTACCTATTATCTTCTTTTTGAGTTGGGTTATACTTCATGTTATGGAGGCTGGTTAAGAAAAAACTGTGAGGTAATTTGTTTTATACTTTTAGAGCCACAAAAAAATGAAGGAATGTTTCTAGTTCGGCCTCATTGGAAAGAAGGGAGAGGGATATTATATTTCAGAATAGAGGTTTTAGAAAATATTACTATTTCCATTATTTTTATTGATAATAATTATAAAGCCCCCTTAATTATAAATTATGTAACATTTTATCCTTGGGAACAGGAAATGCTTTCTCTTCCTTTCATATTCTCACATTGAATGAATTATCACTCTAATGCTGCATAACAAAAAAAAAACCTCACACAGTAGCATGAAAAACTATAAGCATTTATTTCTCATTCATGCCTCTGCAAGTTTGTTGGCTAAGAATTGACTGATCTGGGCTGAGCTGGCCCCAAGTTGCAGGTTTTGTTCAGGTCTGCTGCATATCTCTCTCAATTTTCTTATACTTGAGTCTGGTCTGTACTCAAGACAAGCTTTTCTATGATGATGGCAGAAGTACTAGATGCAAATACTTTTGGCTAAAAACAAGAGGTGTGGCCAAACTCAGTTTTAGTAGGAGTCCTGGATACTACTGCTATGAAAAAAACTTCCCCTGAAACTTAGTGGCTTAAAAGAATCACAATCATTTTATTGTCTCTCAGGTTTCTGTGGGTCATGGATCCAAGAAGGGCTTGGCTAAGTGGTCCTGACTTGGGATCCCTCAGGCAGGTGCAGTGCAGGGGTGGATGGAGCTGGCACGGCAGGCGGCTGACCTGACCTCTCTCCATGTTGTCTCTGAGTGGTCTAGTTTGAGCTTCTACACAGCTTGGTGGCTTTAGGGTCATCAGACTGCTTACATGGCAGGTTAGAACTCCTGCACAGGCATTCCAGAGAAGCAGATGGAAGGTACCTATCTTTTCCAACAAGGCTTGGAAATCATGGAGCAGCACTTCTATGCTTTCTATTGGCTGAAAGGGTCACAAAGCCTGCCCACTTTCAAGGGAAAGAAACACAGATCCCAACTCTCAATGGGATGTGTGTGAAGGTCACATTATAAAAAGCACATGAGGAATGAGTGATAGTGTTACAGCCATTTTTGGAAAGTACAATCTGCCACAGTGGTGCAGGGAAATATTCTATGCCCACAGCGGGGAGAGGAGAGTGGATATTGGCTAAACACTACCTCAAAACATCACACGCCTTTTGCACATGGTATAGGGCTATAAACAGAATGCATATGCAAAATTCCCTGTTGGATAACTGTATTAGGTTGGGTGCCCAGAAGCATGGCCTAGATGGAAAGCCTATATAACATGTTTAGTGAGGGGTTGCTCTTTTGGAAAACTCCTAACAGGGTAAGAGAAGCAGCTGAGGACAGGGGCAGAAGTAGGTCATAATGTGGTTTTAGAATAAATTTGACTTTGACCTAATCTTCTCAGAAGCCCTAAGTATGAATTGCACAACAAAGGTTGTCCTGCCTTGAGGTCAGGAGGTTGAACTTTTATTTTCTTGTCTCAGTCAGCCACAGATGTTATATGGGGAAGGTGGGGGAACACCTGAGATACTTCTCAGACATCTCTATGCAAGAGAGTTACCTTTAGCTATGGAGAATCCTCCAGAAAAGAGTGTACATGTGAGCCATAAGCAGCCAACACCTGGAGCAGCAGCAGCAGCAGCAGCAGCTGGAGGGGTACAGGCTGTGGTTTGGGTATAATTTAAATGTTCCCTAAAAGACCCATCCCCCGGGTAGCAGTATTTATCCACTGGGGTGTGGGATTCTTAGGTCATTGGAAACATGCCCTGGAAGAAGATTGTGAGACTGTTCTCTCAGTTTCTCTGCTTCTTGGCTCGAGATGTGGCTGCTTACTCTGACAAACACACTGTCACTATGATGTTCTTCCTTTACCAGAGGCACACCCTACCCAAACTTGGATGTAAGCCTCCAGAACCATAAACCAATATAAACCTCCCTTTGCTTTGTAAGTAGCCTTTGTCAGATACTTAGTTATAGTGATGGGAAACTGACTAGTATAGGTCACCTGCCTAGTAAATAGAGATATGCATGAGACATAATTTGTGCCCACTACAGCCCACCCCTTATACCATTCAGAGCTATTTGCTTCTCACTTTAAGCTTACGGACTCTGTCTTCTCACAACTTCTCTAGGATTCTTGGCCAGAATTTTTGGATTAGTAGATCAAACTACAGTCCCCATTGTTGCAGTTGGTCCTGAGGTCATAATGGATTCCCATAATCTTCCCTGTCCACTACCCTTTCTGAATCCCTCTCTTGGCTACCACTTGGCTGCCAATCCTTATGTAGTGGAGTGATCCAGACTTTCATGCCAGGGATCTGAGCTCCTGTTATCATGCTCTGATCAGGCTGTATTTTTGTACTGAAGACACCCCAGTGGATCAGCTATTATATGTATCATGTGTTGCATGTATTCCCCCATTTTGATCTTGAAGAAATATCACAACTTCCACATGTTGATCATGGTCAAGCCCTCTTGCTAATAAGATGACTTGCATTCTTTGCCTACTGTTGGAATGAGGAACCTAAAGTAACCAGGAAGACAGCAGATACTGCTTTAATTTTATCAAAAAACTGTTGCATGATGGAAGTATTTCTAGACCTACAGAGTCTATAGTATTGTGAGTTGGAAGCACAAATTTCCAAGTGACACCTGGGGTAATAGTGAGTGGGGCCACTCCTACCTCATCCTCCAAATCTGATTTCCAGGTGGATATATTCTATTTATTGAGAAACAATCCTACATAATGGCTCCTGATTTAAAGTTTATATGGCCTCCCAAAGGACAGTGCCTTCCCTGTGCAAGGTGTTAAGGCCAAGTTTGCACCTTAGCTATGTTTTCAAGATGTTGTTCCAGTGCTTTCTAGAGCCAACAGCAGAAGAATGGTGCAGTAAATAGCAGGATCAGTAGATCACATGGGCAACTTCTTTGTTATAATGTGAATTTATTTGTCTAAAGTGAATTTATGCAGGATCAGATTTTTCAGACTTTGAGTTGTAGTCCTTGGGACAGTAGCAGTGGCAAAGGCCTACAGGTAGGAAAGACAAATCTATACCTGGAATATTTGTCAATTCTAATCAGGATGAAATATCACCCTTTACAGGGTAGCAGTAAATGAACTTGTCACTAAGCCAGTTGATTTCCTTTGAGCATGGTACCATACAGGGGGTACTGGTGTTTGTGGCTAACAGGCTAAACATTGAGCAGTGGAAGAACCAGATGAACCTTAGAAGGGAGGATCCTGTGCTCCTGGAACCATGGGTATCATATTCATGGCTGCTCCATTCACAAGTCCATTGCATAAACACTGATGGCCAAGGACAGAGGCTGGCTGACATCTACTGTCCAGGTGCTTGTTAGTACCACCTCTGTAGTCAGTGCTCATTAGTAGTCATTAGCAGGTAATGCTGAGCTCCTCATAATTTGTGCCCACTCCCAAAGGTCCACCTACATGCCCTTTTATATATTTCCTTGTCTCTAGTCTTCCAATTTGTTCCACCCAAGCCCAAGCCCCTAATCCATCAATGGATCCTTTCACTACTGCCTGTAAGTCTGTATGTACATCCTTACTCAGGGTCACTTTTCTCTTCCAAGTGGACGAGGCTCCACCCCTGGGAGTGGGAGTGATGGAGTTGTTTTTAGAATGGTATGTAGTCCTCTGCTTAAGATGGCACGGCCTCACTCCAGAATCCTAGGGGTCTGAACTGAAATTCTCTATTGAGGCACATATCCAAGGCTCCTCACAATACCTTTATCACAGCTGCCATTAATGTTCTGGGCTTTGCCTGGTCATGTGGCCCAAAGGGCAGGGCTGCTTGTATTGCCGATTTAGACCTGTGGCTGGACTTATGCTCCGAATCCCATCAGAACGTGTAATCTTCTATGCCACCCATTTTATAGATGAGAAATTATGTTCAGAGAGGTTAAATAATCGTCAAGGTCTTAGAGCTGGAGAGCTGGAAGGAGGTGGCTCACAGTATTGCCCCTTCTATGCTTTCAGACCTATTTCCAGGATACCTATGAATAGAAGAAAAACTCACCTGTGGCTGATTGCATGTGGATGAATTGGCTCGCCCTTGACATGCCAGATGTAGATCAGTTTTAGTTTTTCAAAATAGGCTGTGACTCAGGTACCTGTATTGTTCAAGGACAGGCGCTGGTGCTGTGTCCTTCCCTGACTCAGTAAGTGATTCAGACTGAGAGTTGGCTAAATCGGGGAGGACTTTGGGATCGCATTATAACCTTTTAGGTATTCATCTTATCCCCTAGCTAAGAATAGATCAGGACCAAGAATAAACCCTACTGAAGTTGTCCTCTTCCACTAGAGGTGTGAGGGTTTTTTTTTTGTCCCCTGCATATAGGGACCACTGCATTTTGAACTCGACTCTTTCTTTTGTCCAGTTGCCCTTGGACTGACTGGAACATTAAGGAATTGGTTGGCTCAGAAAGGTTAATTCACATGCCCAAGCTATTTATGCAGGAGCCGGGTTTGGACCCCAGATGATTCAGCTCCACCGAGTCAGACCAGGCCCATGCCATAAATAAATTTGATATTTATTGACAATGATTGATGAGAAACTAATACATACTTATTTAGCTGTGTCTTAGGGAATTTACAACTGTTTGGATCAGGATCCATATAGTAACAATATTGGATTTCATTCTACTTTATTTGATAAGGTGAACTTTTAATGATTGACATAAAGATTACTCTGGTAAACCTTTATGTTCTTTAACAAATTAGAATAAAAAACAAACAAACAAAAAGTCCCAAAATATTTATGTTCTTGGGACTCAGGAGAGTTCTTTTAACTTTTATTCATATTAGTTTATAGACTAGTGAGAGGTAGAATTTTAGAAAGTATGGTAAAAATATAAATAACTCTTCTGATTTTATTGAGTGAAGTTGAAAAATAAATCACTGAGTCCTTTAAGGTTAATATAATTTATTTTATATGTTCATTTAACTTCTTAATTTATTGATATGTATCTCAAGACATATATCAATAATATATATTTATATATGATATATAAAAATAATATTATATATTTTTATATTATATTTATATATGTGATTTTATATATCACATATAAAATATTATATATGTAATATTTTATGCAAATAAAACATATACTTTTGACTTAAAGAAGAATTTTATATATTTAAATATTTTTATATTTAAATATTTATTTTATATTTAAATATTTTATATTTATTATATGCAAAATAAACATATACTTTTGACTTAAAGAAGAATCTAGGCTCCTTCCCCAGTCTTCCTAAATAAGTCTTCTAACTACCCGAGCAACTCACTCCCAGTCTGCCCTGAGCAGAGGAGGAGAAGTTTGGAGCATTGTGTAAATGAACAAGATCCAAAAATGGGAGCCCCTTCCAAGTCCTCTCCATGGTTCACATTATAGTGCCAATAGTATGTTCTTAGTGTGGGTCAAACCTGTGAAAGTTTATATTTGAACAGAAAGTAAATTTCAAACTCCATCCCTAACTTTTGGGCTCTTACCTCCTTTTATTTCCATTAGGGGAGATACCTTTAAGTCCTGCCTGCCTTTCCACCTGGCCAAAGTGGTTGCCTCTGTATCCGAGCAGGAGAGAGAGGACAGCCTTGGCCTTCTTCAAGCATCCCGCACACATGTGTGGGAATAAGACAATGAGTCACAATATTTAGATCATCAGATATTTGTGATTATTTTATATGGCTGCTCCATCAGCCTGCCTAATGTGGAGAGCCCTGAGGTTTCTTGTTTAGGACCAGCCTGCATTTCTCCTAAGAACTCACAGGCCCCTGGACTACTTCACTTCTCGTCCTGCCCATACACAAAACAGACAGTGGGCCGCAGGTGGGCGAAGGGACTTTGTTAACTACCACAGCCCAGTCTCCTTTCCATACAGGCAGTAGGAGTGCATGCTCTGCTTCTTCAGTCTCTCTTGCAGCCAGGCCTCAACAGATGCAAAATATTTCTGGGTTTGGGCTAAAGGTCGAAATCCAGTGGGATGCTGCCTTTGCTTTTCACCTCACCTGACTGTCAGAGTTTCCCACAGGACTGGCGTCTAAACCTGGAAGCAATTGACATTCGAGCCTGGTGGTGTTGGCAACAAAGATGTAATGACTCCCCTGGTGAATCCAGCCTTTGCTGTTGTTCGGCTTCTGCAGGGAAGCAAATCCTGGCTCTCAGTGTGGATCATTTGGGAGGGGAAAAAAAAGGCCGCAGGTGGCCTTCCTGTCTCTTTTGACTGTAGAAGGGTTGCAGAATTTTCCTTCAGCTTCAGATCTTCGCCATCAATACTTTAAGTCCCGGAGGCCCTTTTCTAACCAGGCTAACCCCTGAGTCATTCCCGAATGCTCCCTTCTCCCACGATGATTGTATTCCTCTGTCCGTTCACAATTTTAATTATGAGTTTACTCAATGGGCTTCCCTTCGGGTTAACTTCTCCTGGTAACTCATTAAACCTCTGAGTCACACATTCATTATTATAGAGAGGACCAAAATGAAAGAACAAGAAGGAGCTGTGCCCTGGGAGAAACCCGGGGTGGCTCGCTGGGGTTAGGTGTGACTGAGCATCTGGAATCTGTCTCTTCTCCCCTTTGGGGAAGGTGTCCTGCGTTGAGTGATGCTGTACTTAATGCAGTGAGGTCATTGGTTGTGGCTGAGTCTAATGTGAGTTTTTGCTGTCCTATGACACCAGCTTATAATTCTGGTTAAAGCTCTTCCCTCCTATCTAACTATGCCCTCCGACCTTAGGTGGTCTCTAAACAAGGATGTGATTACTCATTAAAAAGGAAGCCCAGAGGCTGAGGTAGGAGGATCATGTGTTCAAAGCCAGACTCAGCAACTTAGTAAGGCCCTACGCAACTCAGTGAGACCCTGTCTCTAAATAAAAAATGCAAAAAAGTGCTGGAGATGTGCCTCAGTAGTTAAGTGCCCCTGGGTTCAATCCCTAAAAATGTATCCCAATCATAATTTGTATCTTTGAAAGAACATTAAAGGGAACCAATTCATAACCCACAAAGACACTTCTTAATATTTCCTTTCCTTCCCACTACAAATTTTCCAAAACCACCCCTCCCACCAGCCCTCCAAGTCATTTCTTTCCTTTCTTATCCCCTCCCCAAGGTGAGTTAGGTCTTTGGGCCTGGACAGGACACTCCTTTGTAAAATGGGTGATCTGTTGTCAAGATTAACTGAGATAAAACTTGTCAATACCACCCATATCATACTGGGACACTGTAAATACTCTAAAGGTTGGCTATTATAATGTTCAATTCAGTCTTCCTAGCCTCAATTTTGATTTCTTCCCTCTGATGGCATCAAAATCTGGAAGCTGAGAAAATGGTTTCTAAATAAGAGTAACAATAGATGTCATTTACTGAGTATGACTTGTGTCCCAGGCACTATGCGAAATCCTTTATGTGCATTATCTCTTTAATCCTCACCCCAGCCCTGAGGGACAGCTGCTGTGATTATCCCCATTTCACAAATGAGGAAACTCAAGACTTAGAGAGATGAAGCAGCTTGCCCTAGGCCACAGAGCTGGTACTGGTGGAGCTGCATGCAGCCTTATGTACTTCCAAGGCCTCAGTTTCATGGCTTTGCAAAAATTTGCAAATAAGTGTTGCCCATGAGAGTTTTGACTATCGAAGACCAGTGCCTCATGTTCAGAGACTTGGGAACCTCAGAACAAGTGGCTTGCTCTTGCCATGCTGGATCAGCCCCCACAGGCTGGGGTGAAATCACCTGGCCTGTGCCAAGATGAACCCTCTGAAGTTCTCCTTGGCTTTCAGAGTTAGAGATAAATGTATTTCTCTGCAAAGGCTGGCATTTATTTCTTAATAATCAAGTTAGAAACGGATGTAGTCTCCCTAATCAGCAAAACAAAGGTTTTCTGTACTTTTATATGTGCTGGAAACTACTAATGAGTTCTTGGGGATTTATCACTGACTCTAGAATAGAAGTAGAAGCCAGGATATTTGGAGTCAGTGAAAACAGGGTTTTGCCAAGATACTTCAGCTGCAAGGGAACCTTTAAATATTCCACACATCCGGTGCTGCATCTGTGCGGGGGAATTTGAGGATGAGCTGATGTGGATGCCCGAGCCCTGCACAAAATCCTTCTCCTCCAGATGTTCTGGGGCCTCCTGTGCAGGCCCTTTGTAGCCCTTGCAGATTGGCCCCTTGGGTGGCTCTGCAGCTGAAGGTCCCCTCTCTAGGCACAGTACCATTTGCACAACTCATTTACCCCAGAGGCCACTGAAGAATGTGGACTTCTGCACCAAGTTTGGGGGTTCCCAAAAGTCTGTGTGTCCAAGACTCAGCAGCAAGGGTGGCTGCTAAGACTGGGGTCCTGTAACTGATGCCTGTTTCTGCTTCACCTGAGAGTCAAATGCCATTATTATTGGTGGCAACTCTTTGCTATTCCTCCTTCTCCTGCCTCCTCCTCCTTCTGCTCTTTCATCCCTTTTCTTCTTCCCCTCTTTCTCCCCATCTTACTTCTGCCCCCCTTTTCTCCTTTGAAAATATGAATAACAGAAAAGAAAATGTCAAGCTTCTTCTCTGGGAAAACACCAAATGGTAGATGACGCAGAGCAGTGGGAGGTCCCAGGGCATAGGGATGGGTGGCCATGGTGGCTTCTGTGGAGGCTTTGGCCACAATGGGGCAGGAGCAGTGGCTGCTAGAGGAGGCAAGGCTGAAGACAAGGAGTGGATTCTGGTCACCAAGTTGGGCCACCTGGTTAAGGACTTGAAGATCAAGTCCCTGGAGGAGAACTTGATCTTCTCTTTGCCCATCAAGGAGTCTGAGATCATTGACTTTTTCCTGGGGGCATAACTCAAGGATGAGGTTTTGAAGATCATGGCTGTGCAGATGCAGATTCGTGCTGGCCAGCGCACCCGGTTCAAGGAGTTTGTAGCTATCAGGGATTACGACAGCTCCAAGGAGGTAGCCACTCTATCTGAGGGGCCATCATCCTGGCCAAGCTCTCCATTGTTTCTGTGTGGAGAGGGCTATTGGGGGAACAAGACTGGCAAGTCCCACACCCTTGCAAGGGGACAGGATATTGTGGTTCTGTGCTGGTGTGGCTCATCCCTGCCCCCAGAGGTACTGGCCTTGTCCCAGCCCCTGTGCCCACGAAGCTGCTGCTGATGGCTAGTGTTGATGACTGCTACATTTCTGCCAGGGGCTACACTGCCACCTTGGGCAATTTCATCTAGGCCATCTTTGATGCCAGCCCCCCAAAAACAGCTATCTCTGGAAAGAAACTGTGTTCACCAAGCCTCCCTATTAGGAATTCACTGACCATCTTGTGAAAACCCACACCAGAGTCTCTGCACAGAAGACCCAGCCTCCAGCTGTGGCTACAACAGAGGGTTTTTATACAAAAAAATTAAAGTGAATGAAACCTGAAAAAAAAAATGTCAAAATGTGGCTGATCATTCACTCATGCATTCATTCATTCCTCAAACATTTATAAAGCACTTGCTCTAAGCTGAGCATGGAATGGGGGATACAAAGGTAAATAAGAAATGCTCTCTATGGGATGTGTGTAGTTCAGGAATGCTGTGGTTAGGTGTATCCCCAAAAGGCTCTTGTGTTGGCATCCTGGTCCCTAGAGTGACAATGTTAAAAGGTAGTGGGACCTTTAAGAGGTGGGGCTTAGTGGGAGGTCATTAGTTATTGGGGGGGGGGCATGACCTCAGAGGGAATTAACGTAATTCTCATGAAACTCCAGTCTTGCTCTCTGGCTTCCTGCCTTGCGATGTGATCTCCCTTTCTCTGTCTCTTGAACCCCACCTCTGTGATTCCATTTGCCATGAGACCTTCAGCAGAGCCAAGCAGACGCCAGCACCATGCCCTTGAACCTCCAGAACTATGAACTATGTAAATAAATGTCTTTTCTTTACACATTTCCCCGACATAAGTATTTTTCTATGGTAACAAAAACCAGACTAATACAAGAGGGAAAAGGCAGACATCTGACAGTTTTAACAAATACCATGTTCCCAGAACTTACTGTGCACCTGGCATTGTGCTGAGTTACCCTTTCACTGGATCATCTCATTTAATCCTCAAAGAAACACTCTGAGGGGGAATTCTGGCACTTGATCCTCTTATCCATGAGGCTGAAGCAAAGACAGATTAAATAATTGGCCTAAAGTTGCACCACCAGCATGTCACAGATCTCACTTGAGCCCAGGCCGTTCTGACTCCAGCATCAGCATTACAAACAGTTCTGCTGCCTCTTACTTAATTACAGCACACTAAGACAGCATCACATAAGTAGGGTCTAGCAGAAGTGCAATCTGAAGCCTGGGAATTCACAGTACATGAGCTGGGCGACGGGTAGTGATAAGAGAAGAGCCCAGAAAAGAAGCTAGACCAAGACTGTGAAGGGCCTCGCATCCAGTACTCACAAGGTAGAGTTTGTCCTGTAGGCAGTGGAATAATATGGCACCTTCTGAGAAGAGAAGGAAATGATCAGACTTACATACTAGACAGTCATTGTTTAAAAATAGGTAGAGAATATAGTCCCACAATTAAAAATCCCTGAGTGTTAGGTGTTTGGAATATAAATGATGCAGCCTTTTTCCTCTTTAGTCTTTTATGTGTTTTCTGAATTTTCTTTATTGAGCTCATTTTCTTATGCATACCCAGGTGTAAAGAGTTGGTGTGTTGGAGAGGGCGAGTTGGTGGCAGTCCAGAGGCAGGGGTGCTGTGAGGAGGGAAACTTGCTGGTGAGACCACAGAGAAAGCAGTTGGGGGGTCTAGGGCAAGTAAAGGGCTTTGCAGAGACTGGATCTAACTTGATCCATTAATCCTCAGTCCCTCTCCCAGAGCCTAGCAGGCCCCGCACACCTCACGAATACACATTAGTCAACGAATGAATGCGCAAAAGAGGAAAATCGCCACATGGTTGGAGAAGAGGGCATGGATCTGAGGAAGATTTTTGAGAGACAACCTCCAGGAACCACATCATGGTGCAATGAGGATGCAGTTTCTTCCTTAAAAAGCAAGGAAATTGTCTTCTGATATGTGGTAGAAAATGTGGGGAGAAATTCACAAAGGGAGATGTAAGGGATGATGACTGTTTTGAATATGTTGACTCTGATGTTAAGTGGAGAAAACAAATGTAACCACTTGCTGCAAAATCCAAATTGGGCATGGAAGTCAGATGGAATGGAGAGAGTATATACCTTGAGGGATGATAGTCCTGGGGGAGCGTGGCTGCTTTACGGAAGGGCAGGAGAATCACATTGAGAAGTGTCTTAAAAATCTTCCAGTCCACAGTCCCTCTGTCCCCATTGTCAGAGAATTCCTAGTTGTCCAAGTAACTTAATTCTAACTTCATGATTTATTTTATTTTATTTTTTTATTTGTTTTAATTAGTTACACATGACAGTACAATGACCTTGACATATCATATATTTGAATCACATGGGATGATATCTCATTTTTCTGAGTATACAGGTTGCAGAATCACATTGATCATGCAGTCACATATATACACATAGTAATAATAATGTCTGTTTCATTCTACTATCCTTCCTATCTCCCCAACCCCTTCATGTTTTAATTGCTATTTATTTTATTGTGTTATATATGCCCACCAAGTGTACAAGTTCAGAGTTTGTAAAATTTTCACCAAATTAATACTTCTATTCTCTCCCTCTGGGACCAGGAATGGAACCTGAGCCATGATAAGAACAACAAAAATCTTACTTTTCCTACTTACAGTCTTTGCCTGTCCATCAAGTATAAACGTTATTCTGACTTATATCATCATAGACAAATCTTTCCTGGCTTGAATCTTTGAATATATGGAATCATTCAGCACATTTTCTCTTTTTTTTTGTCTGACTTTTTCCCCTAAACATTATGTTGTTGAATTTCATCATTGTGGGTTTCATGAATGAAGTCTGTTCTTTCTTGTTTTCTTATCATTGCATTGGATGTCTGTGCTACAGTGGAATATATCCTTCTATTGCTGGTGAATATTTGGAATATTTGGGTTGTTTGTAACTCAGGGCTACAAGACTTTTATGAATAGTCTTGATTATTCTATTTTGAAAGACCAAACCCTTATTTTTTTTTTTGTTCTGTATGTATTCAGGTATGAAATTACTGGGGCACAGGGCATATGCGTGCTTAACTTTTATAATCACTGCATAACAATTTGTAATTTGCTCAAATTTACATTTTCATCAACAGTTTATGCAGTTTATTTTGTTCCATGTCCTCATCAACGCTTAATATTTGTATTTAACTTTCCTGAAAGGTGTGTAGTAATATCTCACTGTGGTTTTAATTGAATTTCCTGATGGCTAATGATACTGAGTTTCTTTTCTTACTGGCCATTTATCTGTTCTTTTTTTTCTGATGAAGTGTTGGTTTAAATATTTTGTTGGATGATGGAAAGCCCATGCTTGATAACTCCAATATATGGATTATCAGTGGATCTGTCTTTGTTCTCTGTTTTTCTCTTGGCTTTCTGTGGTTTGGTTCTGTTTCCTGGAATGCTTGGTAGTTCACATTGTATCTGGACATTATGTATGAACTACTGTAGAGCTTGTGGATGATTTATCTTCCTTCAGATAGCATAGCATTTAATTTTCCCAGATAGAGTATGATAAAATCACCTTAGTCCTGTTTAGATTGGTCTATTTCTGGTTTGTTCTTCATCATAAATCTCTTCCAGAATTTAAATTAAAAGTCTGGTGTTTAATAAGTCCCTGCTTCTTAGTGATCCCTGAATCCCAATTTTTGTCTTGCCCATTGAGTCTGCTTTCATCCTAGGCTGCTGATTTGTATTTGGCCTCTACGCTTCCCTTGTGTATTATTGAATATACTAAGGGGAAAGCGTGGTCCTGGACAGGGGCCTCCCTTCAGTGAATATTTTGACTCCCTAGGATCTTAGATCCTTTACTGTTGGCTTTTTATCCAACATGTTCAAGCAGTTAACTTGGGTGAATGTGTATGTGTGTGTGTGTGTGTCTGTAAGTGGGATTTTGTTTAGCTTCCACAGATGCGCTTAGCTAGAGTGTTAGCCTGATAGTAGCTACTCCATCACAGATGGAAGAATAAGCATCTATTCACATTCTGAATAATTTTTAGAAGGTCATTTCAATAACTTCTTCCTTCTTTCAGTATTTTTTGGTAGAAAAAAATTATTAAATCATAGCTGCCATGAAACTTTACACAACCCTAATGAACTGGAGCAAAAACACAACCTAGGTACATACATTTATAAATATTGGATTAATGTTGTACATAAGATATTACCTTACTTTCCCGTTTTTGTTTTGTTCAGTACTGGGGATTGAACCTAGGGATACTCTTCACTGAGTTACATCTCCAACTCTTTTTATTTTTATTTTTTATTTTGAGACACAGGGTCTTTCCAAGTTGCCCAGACTATCCTTGAACTTGCAGTCCTCCTGCTCATCCTCTAAAATCATGGAGATTACAAATGTGTGGCACTGTGACAGGCCCCATCTGATTTTAAAAATGTTACTCTCTATATCCAAATATTAATACACATTCAGGAATTTTTTTTTTTAAAAAAATCTTGCTCAAAATTCCTAACTCTAGCTTTTTGCACTCAATGACAAAATATCACAAAATAAACAAAATTGATGTTTTACTTGAAGTCATTCCACTAGTCTTCAGGGTATAGGCCATACGTTATCAACTGGCCCCCTATAGTAGATGCTTGTGAGGGACACCATCAGCTACTCACCTATGCGGACCAGGTGGTAGATGCGCTTGTATAGCTGATATAAGATGGAGTCCCCACAGATAAGTTTTGTCCAACAAATCATACACTCTGGCACCTCTTCTTTGATCCATCTGTTTCAGCATCATAAACTTCTTTAGGCAGATTCTCTATAATGCTACTTATTTGAGCTACTCTAATTTGTTTATCTTCAGTCAGCTGAGTTGCTAGTTGAGGCTGGTGAGGTGTTGGAAGATGGGAGAGAACTGGGACTTGTTCTTGATCCACCTGTGAGGCTCTTGCTCTGCCTGTGGGAGTTCCTGCTCATAGACAGCACCCAATGTGAGTCACTGAGGGTAGTGCCCTATCTTTTGAGGCTGATGAGGGTTTGTACACAGTTTGGGCAGTCGTTGAGGGAAGTTTTACCAGAAACCAAGTAGATGGAAAATTCAAGTCTCTGTGGAGGCAACCTCAGTACCCAGTGCTTGGTCTTTCTTACAAGAAAGCCCCTTCTTCCAGTGTTTACTTGTTTTTGTGGTCAAGGACTTCAGTATGTCTCTCTATACTTTCTGGGTGGCAAGAGAAAAGCAAAACCATGTGTTAGAAATGTGGGGGTTTCTAATGCAACCAGGAGCAGAAAGTAGGGGGCTGGATTCTAATTATTTTTCCTCCCTTCCTCCTGTAAGGAACCAATATGGCTATAGTGGTCACTGTCTAGCATAGTATGCCTTCAATTTCTGGGCAGGTATATAAAGTATTTAAACAAAAACAGGTTTCTTTGTTAAGAAAGCATCAATTTCACTTACATACACCAATAAGACCATTTGCTATACCAAGAACTAAAAGAATTTAAGATGTAGAGTTTCACTTTTTATTAACTGAATTAATTTAAAACTTTTATGATTAATTAAATTTAATTAGATTCCATTTACCTTTTTAGAGCAATTTTAGGTTGACAAAAAAAAAATCCATCTGCATGTGCAGTGAACTCCTCATATATCCCTTCTTGTCCTCATACCGTTTACATCTCAAATTATTGTGGTAAAAGATGCAGTTTCAAAACTGAGTCTAAGATGCATTCATTTCAAGTGGCTTCTCAGCCTCAGCAGTAGCTCACAGTGTAGACATGGAGGGGAGGACATAGGGGCAGAGCATTTTACTCAGAAGTACAAATACAAATATTATGGATCAATGCAAGTATAAAGCTTTGATTAGGAGCAAGTATCAGAAATTTAGAAACACCTTTTAAATGAATCAACTTTATCTTACTCCTGGTTATACAAAACCCAGGGTGGCATATGGTCCAAGGGTAGAATGTTTCTGTTGGACATACTCTTGGGGAGCAAGAGTATATGGTACCATGTTCTAAGCAAAAAGCCAAGTCTTTTCCCCAGGTGATCCTTAATGGCTCTGGAGAGGACAGCCTTGGCTAAAATTGTGGTGCGTTAATAAAATGAGGCAGCATTAGAAACATTCCCAAAGGGCTCATTTCCCTTGTTTAAAAATTTTTAAATTGTGGTAAAAATATACATGATATAAAATTTACCATTTTCACCACTTTTAAGTGTAGAGTGCGATGGCATTAAGTATATTCAGATTGTGTAACCCACCACCATCTCTAGAACCATATATTTTTTACACCATTGAAACTCTGTACCCATTAAACAAAAACTCTCCATTCTCTCTTCTACTCTTCATCCTAGCCTCTGGCAACCACCATTCCACTTTTGGTTTCTATGAATTTGACTACTCTAGGCACCTCATATAAATGGAATCATACAGTGTTTGTCCCTGTATGACTGACTTATTTCACTTAACATTATGCCTTCAAGATTTATCATGCTGTGCTGTGTGTTGAAATTTCTTTCCCTGTTAAGATAGACCATGTTTTGTTTATCCTTTCATTGCCAATGGACATTAGATTGCTTCCATTTTTATTTTTGTTTTCTAACTAGAAAGTGACTCTCTGGTGAGGTATTTTACATATTATCAAGGAACTATGGCTTCCTTGAATTCTTTGGAATAAATATAAAATTTTCAGACAATAATTTTTCAATGCTAGAAGAATCGTCCAATTTATGTTGTAGTAAGTCTAGGGACTGAATAAGGTGGGTTTCCAAAATCCATCAGAGGAGGAAAAACATCCTCAAAGACACATGGTCCAGTGGGGGAAATAATGATTATGTTAATCATATGTGGGCAGAGGAGATGGGAGGGACATCCAGGAGTAAGTTGGCAATGTTTGGCCAGGGCAGAGAGAAGAGAATTGAATCTAGGACGAGGAATCTGGATCCAGAGGGTAAGTGGTAGGATGCCACTAAAAGATTGCACATTGTTTTGTTATTTATGGATTAGCTTATTTTCTATTCAAGTAAAATATTTACATTCTTTTAAAGTTAATACTGTAAAATATGGTATATTCAAACCAATCTAGCTTCCTTTCCCCTCCCCATTGTTCATTTCTTTCTCCCATAGGTAATTCATTTTTGTTAGGTTTGGATTTACTTTCCATTTCTTCTTTTTGAAAATATAAGCAAATATGTTTATCTGTCCATCTTGTTATTTTTTTAATTCAAAAGTAGCATACTGTGCACATTCTTCTGCATCTTACATGTTCACTTAATTCCTTCATGACAGTGTACAGAGATTTTCCTTATGTCTTTCTGTATCTGCATAACATGCCATTATGTGAAAGTATCATAGTTTATTTAACTTGTCCACTATTGATGAGCATTTGGGTATTATTTTGATTTATTTGCTGTTATAAATTGTACTTCAGTGAATAGCCTTGTGCACATGTCATTTTATGAGGTGCATTGTGTTTTGGGGATAGATTCCTAGGTCAAAGAGTCAAGGCATAAGCAATTTTGCTGTATATTGCAAAACAAAACAAACAAAAAACTCTACAGAAGTTGTAGCAGTTTGCATTTTTGCTAGC
The DNA here is from genome assembly GCF_047511675.1 of Marmota flaviventris. NCBI lineage: Eukaryota > Metazoa > Chordata > Mammalia > Rodentia > Sciuridae > Marmota > Marmota flaviventris. The sequence goes on along the minus strand of NC_092507.1, from coordinate 31,915,540 downwards.
AAAGTGTGCAAATCTATTTCTTCAGTCAATCCAGCAGAATATACTGTCAAATTTTGGATTTTAGCCAAAAGTTCTGATAAAGGGCAAATGTTTCTTGGTGTCATTCTGATTTTCATTCATAGAAGCTACTAGTATTTTAGGGAAAAATTGGTGGAACTTAACAATTAATTAAATGTGGAGATCAATGAGAAGGAGAGTCAAAGGATTAAAAAAGGTCAAGGAGAAGCAGACATAGGTGGCAATTTACTGTTTGAGTTGCTCAGGGGATGTATTCATTAGACCCTTGGAGCTAAGAAAGAGGTCACTACCTCCACCTAAAGATGTGGTTGAAACTGTGAGATTGCATAAATTGCCAAATGTGGAAATGTAGATGAGAAGAAGTGCAAGAAAATATATTTCTAAAACAGGTACAGTTGGATCAATCAAATTATCTACCTTGTCTATGTCCCCTTCCTTTTAAGTTATGATTGAGGTTTATAATTTTTATTTATCTGTTGTATCCCCTTGTGAAATACTTGAAAAGATAGTGACAAATGAAAGGCCCTGGCCCCTTGTCATTCACACTGTGGTTCTGAGATCCAGGAGCAGGGACATCACCTGTCAGCTTGTTAGAAATGCAGAAGCTAGGTCACAGCCTGTAGCTGGTTGTGGCCACCTTGCTGGGAGGGAGGTGGTGGAACAGTAATGCCTGGGAATCCCCTCTGGGAACATTATGGAAGTACCCTTGGAAAAGCCCAAAATCTAGAGGAAGGAGCAGCAAAAAAACTTTATGGATAGCAGAATTTCTGATAAGGCATTATGGACCTGGACTTCCCTTACAGAGTTGTTATGAAGACTTCAGTGAGGTAAACCAAAAGCATACCCCACAACGCTGGCATGATAGGAGGAAGTCAAGGCACCACCATCACTCAGACAGGAAAACAGAAACCACAGACAATAGTGCTGTGATGACCCCATGCTCCCAACTCCCCAGAAAAGCAAAAATGAAAGAAAAACTAAATGGGGACACTGAAGAAGGATTTGATAGACTTTCAGATGAATTTCTACATCTCATAAGTCAAGAAGAAAAAAAATCTATCAATGAAGAGACTCATGAACATGGGAAAAAATTGAAGTCAGTGTCATCCTTAAAAAGTTCCACTCATAAGTCAGGTGATAATAAATTAGAGGAGATCCCAACATATGAACAGAAAGGAGGAGCCTTCTCCAATTTCTTCACTTCTGAAGAAACTATAAAGCTCACGAAAGGTAAAGGGTAACAACATCTTTCTTTCCTATTCAAGTTGAGACCTTTGGTCTTATATATGAGGGAAAAGATTGAATTACCAAGCATGGACAGGAACAGGAAAGACATTCCCTTTTGCCAAACCTTAGATGAAAGGCTCAAAAGAAACCAAGAAACAATTTTTTAAAAGCAGCTCACCAAAGGTACTTGTTTTGACTCCAACAAGGAAACTGGCAAACCAAATAACCAAACGCTTCAGAGATATAACTAGGAAACATAGTGTGGTTGTTTTATGGTGGAACAGCTTATCTAAGCCAAATTAATTATATTCAAAGTGACATTTGCATCTTGGTTGGGACTCCTGGTCGTACCAAAGGTCATCTGAAGAATGACTATTTGGGTCTTTCTAAACTAAGCTGTTCTGCACTTGATGAAGTGAATTGAATGTTAGAAATGTTAGATTTAGGTTTTTCTGAATGAGTTAAAGGTATTATCCATGAATCCTATGAAAATGATTCTGAAGACAATCCTCAGACTTCACTTTGTCTGCATTGGCATACAAACTTGCAGGGAAGAAAATACATGAATACATGCAGCCCAGATACGAACAAGTTGACTGTGTTGGAAAAGTGACTCAGAAGGCTGCAAGTACTATGGAACCTTTGGCTGCCCAGTGCCATTGGTCTCAGAGGCCAGCTGTTATTGGAGATGTCCTTCAGGTACACTGTGGTGATGAAAGGAGCGCTATTGTATTCTGTGAGACCAAGAAGAATATAACTGAAATGACCATGAATCCACATGAAACAGAATTCCCAGTGTTTCCATGTGGCTGTTGCATGGTCAAAAGAGAAGTTACACTGAAAGGCTTCCAAGAAGGTGGTTTTCAAGCTTGGGTGGCAACCAAAATGTCTGTCCATGGTTTGGACATTCTCGAGGTTGATCTGGTGATTCAGAGTTCTCCTTCATAGGATGTTAATCCTATATCCATCACTCTGGAGGCATAAGTATAGCTGACCAGACAAGAATTTGCATATTTTTATCAACCAAGAGAAAGAAGTCAACCAAGATATGTGGAACAAAAAGCAGGAATTGCTTTTTTTTTTTTTTAAAGAGCCATAGCACATTTATTTTCACCTACACTTAGTATTCAACCTTGTGAATATACAGAAATAATTGCCATTCATCTTCCTAAAAGTTGATAATAGGGGTGGCACTTGATTTCCTTTTGCTTTGCTGGGATGAACAGTTCTACTTTAAATATACCTTTACACATCTCAGTGTTGTACCCAACAGCAAATAACTGATAACAATTGGAATTTTGCATAGAATAAATACATTTTAACTTGGTGCAAACAATGCCAATGTGTTTTCCTAATGAAAACATGAGCAACTTGATCTTTTTTTTAATAATTGTTCTATTTTTAAAATTTTTTATTTGTTTTAATTAGTCATTCATGATAGTAGAATGCATTTATGTACTTTGATATATCATACATAGATGGGATATAATTTCTCATTTTTCTGAGTGTACATGTTACAGAATCATATTGGTCATGTAGTCACATATATACATACAGTAATAATGTCTGTTTCATTCTACTATCTTTCCTATCCCCACATCCCCTCCCATTCCCTCCCGTCATTTCCCTCTAAGGTAATGCTATTCTTCCCTAGTGCCCCCTGCTTTATTGTGAATTAGCATCTGCATATTAGAGAAAACATTCAGGCTGTGGTTTTATAGGATTGGCTTATTTTGCTTAGTATGATATTCTTTAACTCCAACCATTTACTGGCAAATTCCATAATTTTACTCTTCTTTAAAGCTGAGTAATATTCCATTGAGTGTATATACCACATTTTCTTTATACATTCATCCATTGAGGGAAACCTAGGTTGGTTCCATAGTCTAGCTATTGTGAATTGAGTTGCTATAAACATTGATGTGGCTGCATCACTATATATGCTGATTTTAAGACCTTTGGGTATAAACCAAGGAGTGGAATAGCTGGGTCAAATAGTGGTTCCATTCCCAATTTTCTGAGGAATCTCCATACTGCTTTCCATAGTGATTGACCAATTTGCAGTCCCACCAGCAATGTATGAGTATGCCTTTTTTACTACATCCTCGCCGACATTTATTGTTGCCTGTATTCTTGATAATTGCCATTCTGACAGGAATGAGATGAAATCTTAGAGTAGTTTTGATTTGCTATTTCTCTAATTGCTTAGAGATATTGAACACTTTTTCATATATTTGTTGATTAATTGTATTTCTTCTTCTGTGAAGTGTCTTTTCAGTTCCCTAGCCCATTTATTGATTGATTATTTGGATTTTTAGTGTTAATTTCTTTTAGTTCTTTATATATCCTAGAGATTAATGCTTTATTGGAGGTAAATTTGGTAAAGATTTTCTCCCAATCTGTAGGTTCTCTTCTCACTTTATTAATTGTTTCCTTTGCTGAGAAAAAGCTTTACTTTTAAATGCATAGGTGTTTCTAAAATTTAGTTAAATCAAAAAGCATGAGTGCCATCAGTTCTCTGGATTTTATTTCTTATGCTGATGTAGATTTTTCCTGATCATCAGTGCATATACTGATAGAAGAGAAAGAAGCAGTGGCTACAGCCTCACACAAATTTCTGGTACGTTGAACCTTGAACCATGATCTCTTATCAGCTCTGATAAGCATTTTGTGACCATGATTCTGGAAAGCCCAGAAGAAATCCCAGATGTCAGCTGAGCTTGGAAATAACTTAACAGAAAGCTAAGCAGTAATGCTGTGTCCCACAGGGCCAGAATATGCCCCCTGAAAGATATTTGCTTTGCTGTTCCTACATCAGATCCAGAAAGGTTACAGGCAGAGTGGATGACTGAATGCCCTAAGTACCCTCCACGATAACTAAAATTGAAGAATATTATGATGGGGATACTCTTCTAATTCTAAGCAAAGAAATGACTGATCAAGTGGCAGGTCTGGTCAGGCAGGCTGGTCAGGTGGCCAGGCAGGGAGATAGAATTGACCAGGGGAGTTGGTCAGGAAGTCATCAAGATGGTAGAAGAGAGAGTAGGGACAGAAATCAATTGAGAAGTGGGGGCCAAATGGAGTCAGTTTACCAGTATGAGCTCACCTATTTCTGCCTAATCATGTACATTATCCCCCAAATCTTAGGTCATCATAAAGAAGTTAGTCCTAGTTTTTTAATAGTTGTAAACAAATGTACTTTCCAGCTATACCTTTGAATTTAGAAAACCTCCTTAAAAAATAAGAAATGCATAAACTCTGGGCTGGGACTGTAGGTCAGTGGCAGAGTACTTGCCTAGCATACAGGGAGGCACTGGGTTTTATCCTCAGCACCACATAAAAATAAATAAAATAAAGGCAGGCTGTCTGTCTACAACCAAAAAAAAATTTTTTTAAAAACAAACAAAAAAAACCAACTCAGGTTGCACTCTAGACCTATGACTCAGAATCTGCATTTTCTCAAATTTCATAAACAATGCCCTTTTGAACAGTTGGACTTCCCTGGACAAAATTGAAACACAGTTTTATTGGTTGTGCCTTAAATTTGCAATTTCAAATCATAGCAAGACCCTGTATTTCCTACCATGTTTCTCTAGTGGAACAGCTTTTATAGTCCCACGGGGATTATTCAATTCCTTCTCCCTTCTGCAAATCTCTCACTCACCCTCCCTTTTTTATTCTCAAGGTTCTTCCCTATTTTATTTATTTATTTTGACCATGATTTTATTTATACATAGGCCACCTTGATACAAAAAAAAAAAAGTGCTGTGGCAACGTACAAAAATATATAAAGTACCATAGAATAAAAATCTCCCCTATTCTAGGCAGAAATTAGAAGCCATCAGTGAGTACTCTTTTACAGTGCCACCACTGTATTTTCACCAAGCCAGCATCTACACCTCCTCTCCTTCTCTATATAGTGTTGGAAGAAGTGGCCCTCCTTAGGTCAAAGACCTCTCTGTGTATGCCTACATTCTGAATCCCCTTCTCTAGATGTCTTTTGGTCATCTTCCCTTCCATGGCTCCCTCTTTTCTGGATCATTCCCATCAGTAGGAAAGCCTGATCTGCTATCAACTCTCTTTTTAAAAATCACTCTTTCCATAACCACTTATCTCCCTCTGACCACGGGCCTGTTTCTTTGTTTCCCTTCACTATAAAACTTCTTGAAAGAATTGTTGTTATGCTGTTTCTAACCCTCTGCTGTCCCTCCACTTTCCAGTTCACTTCAGTCTGGCCTCCACCTCTGCCTTGTTGGTATACCTGCTCTTGTTGAGGCTCCCAGGGACCCCAGGTTGTCAAATCCAATAGATACTTCTAGAAAAATCTCACACAGCTGACCATCTTTTTCGTCTTGCAGTAGACACGCTTGGGTTCCCTGGGACACCCTGCCCTGATGACCACCCTGCTCCCACTGCTCTCCCTCCGCCTGCCTCCTCTACCTGACCACTTGGAGTAACCCTCTTTCCTTTCTTTCTCCATGCTTTCCATAGAGGGAACATCCATTTCAAAGCTCCCCATAACCCTCCTTTTCCCTTTGCCTGATACTCAGCTCGTTTCCTGCATTTACACTGCCTTCCCGGCCTCTGTGGGCGTTGGTGTTTCTGATCACTCGCAGCCCAGATGCTGTTGCTATTCATGGAAGCATTTTCCTAAGAGTTGGTTCCACATTTCCCCCTGCAGTGTCTGTCAGTGCCTTGAGAGTAATAGAAATGGAATTTATTGAAAGAAAAAAAAAAGCAAATACATACCTGTGTGCATATATACAAGGAGTCTTGAAAATCTAAAATTTAAAATATATTTACCTTGAAGAAGATGCAAAAGTGAGAATGTCTAAAATAGTGTTGGGCACTTAATGAGCCTTTGAGGTTTGGTTAACTGATTGAATAGTAGCAATATCTATAGGTTCCTAATATGGCAAAGATCTTAATGAGTATCACTCTCATTGTTTGAAAGGATGTTGAAGTATCTCTATTTTAAATGATTCAACTCAATTTATGCATTTTATTAGACATGGAAATAGTTTAAGAAGCAATGAATATCAAGGTATCCATAAAGTGATAGACTAGTGACTTTTGATTAATAATATAAATGTTATAAACAAAATATTTTCATATTAAGATGAGCATATCTTAATACAAATATATGTTTTGTGTGTGTGTCAAAAATAATTTTTATTAATGTTGCTAAATGAAAGTATTGATACTGTAGGTGAGAGCAAATGAAGAGAATTCAAAAGGAAAAAGAAAGGAAGACAGACCTCAACAGATCAGCAATGCTTTATTAAGCAATGGAGGGGCACATTTTCAAGAGCAAAAATGTGACAGGCTACAATGAGAGTCTGTTTTGTAGGGTTTAGCTGGGGAGGTCATGGGAGGTGTTGATCAGTTACTTTTGGCGGGCTTACTTTCAGGGAGCAGGGGCATTTTGGCAGATAAGGGAGATTGCAACAGGTCAGATTCCTGAGCTTCCTTTTTCCCTGAGGGTATTGTTAAGTCTCCATTTCCTTCATTCCACACTCTAAAAGGGGCTTCATGAGTTGGGGTGACATCATCATATCTGGCTACTTCCTGCTGGGAAGGGTGTCACTGGGACACCTTCTAGAGTCTGAAGGATGAACATAGCTCTCACATGTTCTTGGGTGGTGGCCTGGTGATGGTGAAGACATGTTTTTTTAGAAACCTCTGGAATAGATTAACAAAACATGGGAAAAGGGAGAGAAATAAGATAATCAGGAGAATGGGGGTCATAATGGGACCAATCCAGGTCGGGAGTCCTCCCCACCATCCAGGGGAGGAGGAGGTGGTTGCTAGGTTAGTGCCTTGTTTCTTTAGCTTCCTTGTCTTTTATGTTAATAAGTCAGAAATAGTAACTTATATTACTATTTCTGACTTATTAATATAAAAACAGAAATCTTCTTCCAGATATAAGCATAATCCTCCTTTTTCCATGAGAACTAAATCTAGACCTCTCAGGTTTGGAAGGATGACAGTAGCCAGAGAGTCCACTCGATCTTGGATGTCATTCATTTGGGAAGTTATATTGTCAAGTGATTCCCTAAGGGCCCTGGACAATTGCTCATACTTGTCTAGGGATACACCAAGACCAGCTGTTCCTGTGGTTGCCCCTGTGAGGACTCTGAGACCCACAAGGATGGGAATCAGGCCAGGGTTCCGCCACCTGCGATGGAGAAAATGGGTGACAGGGATAGGAATAATAGAGGTGTCCTGGGTGTAGGGTAAAGGAGGAACTGCTAAGGCAGTACAGGTTCCCATCCGATTGGAGGGAAGGTATAGGTAGACCTGACCCCCACATAGGAAGAATACTCCCTGCTTACATTCCAGGCCTCCCTAGGAATTAGAGCAGAGAAGCAGTTCTAACTGATCTGTATTCAGCTCACTGTGATAAACTGTCAGGTGGTGCTTAGATGTGCTGCTATAAGTGGTGTAGTTTGGTGTTAGCAGTAGAGGGAATCAGGTGTTCAGAGGTGAGTCTTCCCATGTTATGGTGGAGGAAGAGAAAGTAAGGGTAAGAGGTGGGAAGCCCTCTGCAATCATTGTTTTGAAGAGGTTCAGGGTAGCATAAGCCGTAAGTGGGGCCCCCTGGTTTCTGGGGATTCAACCTTGACAAAAGGCTGATGTTGTGGATGTGGTCAGCCCTGATATAGCCTGAGGTGTATTAAAGTGGGTGAGTAGATTTGATTCATTGTCATATCCTCCTGTAGTGGTAGGCGTTCATATGGGTAGAGGGAGTGAGAATAGTTAGGGTGAGGGAGCAGTTTGGGTAAGCACCCTGGGGGTTTCCTCCCTGAAAAGAAGGCAACAAATGAAGAGGGGCTTGGGATTGAGGAAGACCTTGAATAATATGGCTGAAAGTAGGGGGCAGGGTCTGGAGAGTGGTGGAGTATGAGTTAAGTTGTTGGGTTAGCGTCTGGAAAGCTGTTGGCTGTTTTAGGGACATTAGATTGGGATTCTAATGTCCCTGGTATAGATGGTGATAGAGCCGCATAGAACTTGTAGCTCAAATGTTGAGGGGCACAGGGATGAAGAGCCATTTAGTGGAAGAAGTCTGAGTGTACACCCAACAGGTTGACCATACTGGGTTAGCCTCAAAGAGGAGGGCAATTGAGGATTTGAGGAGGAATAAGAGATTTCATAGTTGTGGCCACAGAGCTGGGAGAAGGGGAAGGAGTTGTGGATGAGGCTAGTCCAAGTAGAGCATAAGAATAAGCAGAAGGAAAAGAAAATAATTTGGAGGGGGCAGAAAGGAGAGAGGGTTCCTTGGAGCTATAAGTCAGTAATCCAGGAGAGGAGAGACGGAATGAAGTGGGATGTCCTTTGAAGAGGGGGTATTCCAGACTGTGGGGTTGATCCCAGCTAGTAAGGAATGATCAGGAGGCTTAAGGAGCACAGGGACTAGGTCCAGGTTGGAATGTACTAGAAAGATGGTAGTGGATTGTAAAGGGAGAATGGAGATGGAAGCCTTCAGTTTATGAAGGGGGGATGGGCAGTTTGGCATGACAATGAAAGAGTGGGATAGTGAGAGAGATCCAAATGTACTACAAAAGAGGGAGGTGACTTTAGGGGATACACAGGGGTCCCAGATACTCCCATAATAGGAGTATTCATTTTACAAGTAGGTCCATGCCATTGTATCAGAAGGGAAAGACTTGCCTCAGTGTTGACCCCCAAAGAAACTGCCTGTCTGTTCACCATCCCTATAACCTGGGGCTCCTTGGAGTATCACATGAGGTGATGGGGCAGTGGAGTCCAGGCCTCCTCATTCCAGTAATTCAGTGTATGGGACTTGGGGAAAAGTCTGTACCGAGGGCAGGGGTGTCCTCCCCTGGGGGCAGTCCATTTTCTAGTGATCCCTTTGTTCACAGTTGGGACAGGGCTTGGTGGGGGGACCTCGGATTTGGGCAGGCTTTTGCCCAGTGTCCTGTCTGTCCACACTAGAAACAGGCCCTGGGAGGAGTACTAGAGGGTTTGGTGAGGCCATGGGCAGCAGGGGCTGATTTGGGGTTATAAATGGCCGAGGCCCATAGTTGATATTTAGCTTTGAGAAGTTTCTCTTTTTCTTTTTTGGCTTCATCCTCCTGATTATTAAGTACGTTGAAAGCAGCATCCAGAAGTTGCTTCTGAGGGGTTTCTTTTTCTAGCTGTCTAAGTTTTTTCGGATATTGGGGGCAGAACAATCAACGAGTTGAACATGGAGAAAGAGAGTACTGGCAGGGGTATGGAGATCCAGGGTCGTATAATTAGTAGTGGCCTCAGTAAGTTGGGCCCAAAACAGTGTGGGGTTTTCATCCAGGCCTTGAGTGATTTCCCTAATTTTATCATAGTTAACCTGAGTATGAGAGTTTTTTTGTCATGACTTCCAGGAGGCGGGTAATCATATGTTGGAGTCAGATAGTTCCCAGGTCTTGAGATTGGTATGACAAGTTAGATCCAACCGTGGAGAGTAGTATCCACCACAGGACTGGCGTGAGGGTTTTGGATATGGAGGAGGTTGGCATTTTCTCTTGCTGCTTGCTAAATTCAGGCACATTCATCAGGGGCAGGGTGGAAATGAGGGTATAATAATTGTCTGCTCAGTTGAGATGGTAAGCCTGACTCAGACGTAGGAATTCCTTTTTAAATTTGGTGGGATTTTCAGAGAATAAACCTAATCTGTCCTTAATTTGGGAAATATCTGTCATGGCAAAAGGAATATGGATTTCATATTTCCTTTCAGCCCTGGCCACCGCCCAAAGGGAAAAGGTATTTTATTTAGAGAAGGGTTTTGGATCAAGTGATTGGAGGTTAAGATACGGGGGATGGCGATTGGGGATTTGATATTTTGGGAGGAGGTGAAGATGAGAGGGCAGAAGGTCCTTTAGGCTAATAAGGCATCTGCTATTTTGGGGACAGTAAAGGAAGAAGAAGGTTGGGGGTCAGAGTTTGATTTAGCAGACTTGTAGAGTGGAGAGTCAGTGAGAATCAATTGTAGAGCAGAGCAATGTTGCCATAAAGAGGGCTTTGAGCAGAGGTGAAGGAAATCTTGGAGGTAGGGAACTTCAGACCATTTGCCATTTTGTTGGAGGAAATTATCTAAGTTCTGGAGGATTTGGGAGTCAAAGGTCCTAAATTAGGGCAATTAACTTAGGTTGTCTATTTTATATTGAAGCCAGATCTGGGTACTCAGCCTAATATGGCATTTGCTTTTGAGGACAGATTGGAGGTGGAGGATTTTGAGATTTTTAATGGGACAACCTAACAGGGAGTCCTATGGGATGGATTGGTTAGCCCCCATGTTGGAGAGGTTTGACCTGGTGGCAGTGGAGATCAAAATGTTCCTTGATGTCTCCTGTCACTGGACAGAGTTCCACCAGAGAATGAGAGGGCATCCCCTTCTGCAGTCCCAATGGTGGAGGATCCCTGGGGTCAGTATGAGCCAAAATGCAAAGGTTTCAGGCAGGGTGTCTCTGTGAGAGACTGGAAGGGATCTTACCTCTTTGATAAATGAGAAGGCTGGTGTTGCATGTAAGAACAAAATGGCAGAAAGTGACTTCTGATCTGGAGATCTGAATACATAAGATAATAAAGGAATTGGAAAGGATATGGTTAGGAGGAGGATGCCTCCAACACCAACAAAGGACCCAGTTTAGGTCCTTGTTCCATCCATAAGGCAGTAAGGTAGAAAAAAATCTAGCCCAGGATTGGGGTCAATTTTGGGTTGCGTACCAGCCACCATTGAGCTATAGTGGACTCGGAGCATGCGAAGGGCCTCCCTTCTATCAGGAGGAAAGAAAGAAATGGTAGGAGATGAGAAGAGAAAAGATGGTAGAAGTTCGTTAGGATAGGAAGGGGTAGAGAGCCCTAAACCCTGTTGTCCTGGGTTTTGGCACCAAATGAAAGTGAATACAAAAAGAAAAAGAAAAGGAGACAGATCTCAATGGATCAGTCATGCTTCATTAAGCATTTTCCCTAAGAGGGAAAATGGTGATGGGCTGCAACAAGGGTCTGGGTTTTATAGGGTTTAGCAGGGCCAGGTCATGGGAGGAGTTGGTCAGTTATTTTTGGCAGGCTTACTTTCTTGTGAGCAGGGGGATTTGGGCAGATAAGAGAAAATTGCAATGGGTCAGATTCTTGAGCTTCCTTTTCCCCTGAGGGTTTTTTAAGTCTCCATTTCCTTCACTAGGTAAGGTCAAGTGCCTCAGACTAAAGTAATCAATAATGTGATTGAATTATTAATAATGAAAATGTATCAATAATGGAAATTGAATAATGGGGGGGGGAAATAATGAAGCTGAAGAAAAGTGTTTAGCTAAATGATCTCAGGCAAGTCCTATGCTTTCCTCGGCTCTAAAACATGAAGATTGGATTTAATTGTCTCTAAGGTCTTTTCCAGTTATAAAAATTCTGTTCTGCAATGAATCTATACTTCCAGCTCTGTGATTCTGTTGTTTGTCTTTCCAGTGTGTGTTTGATTCTTTTATTTATTTATCTGTCTACCTATTTATTTATTTATGACAGTGGAATACATTACAATTCTTATTACATATATACAGCACAATTTTTCATATCTCTGGTTGTATACATAGTATATTCACACCAATTCATGTCTTCATACATGTACTTTGGATAAAAATGATCATCACATTCAACCATCTTTAATTACCCCATGCCACCTCCCTTCCCCTCCCACCCCCATTAAGAAAAAAATACTTGATAAATGCTAATGGAATCCTTCTGTTAGAGAAAGAAAGAGATAGGATCCTAGAGTTTGGTGCCCGCTTCCTCTATAAGTAAATTTTCCTGGTCTTTCAGGGGTGGGGGAAAAGAAGGAGAAGGGAGGGTAAGGGAGGGGAGGAAGAGGAGGAGGGAGAAGAGGAGAGGAGGAGGAAGGGAAGGGGAAGGAGAAAACAGAAAAGTAAGGAGGGCTACAAGAGATGAGAGAAAAGTGTACAATGTTTCCTTCCTCTTCTGAGAGGGAGGCTCTCCCATCTCACTCAAGGCTTGTCAGCACCTGCATGATGGACAGCACCATGCTGTGAATTTCTAAGGTCTGGCCTTTCTGAGCCCAGGTTCCTGGAGATCACTAATAAAGAATTTTGCATTCTTTAAAAATGAAATGAACACAGGGAGGGCCACACAGAGGACTTCAAAGATAACATTCTAGACCTTAAATTGAGTGCTTGGTTCAAGAATTTCATTTTTCTATTTTACTTCGTATAATAGCCTGCGTGACATAAATTCTTTTGAACCAGTTATATTTTCCATGATAAAATTAATGCATTAAAATTACATATCCCCTTAAAATGAGACATTCTTATTTAAAGAGGGGCTCACCTCCAGAGGAATAATTAAGAGACTATAATATATCAATGCTAAGGGTTTCAGTAAAAAAAAAACCTTCCTCCTCCTTCCAAGGTGTAAAGTCTTTCAAGTAATGCAAGCAGGTAGTGGTAAATATCCCATGTGAGAATGAGAGTATGGACAGTAAAATAGAAGAAATTCTAGATATTTTGTGGAGCCCAGAAAGACTGGCTTGGATATGACCAGGGAAGTGTTTCATCTTCTTAAGAAGTCCCACAATGTACAAATAAAAGATCATGATCTTGCCCTTGAGCAGAGTTGGATGAGAACCCTTGGAGTGGACCCCAGCTCTCCCATGTTCTTGCATTCAGGTTATAGGAATGAGCCTGAGCAGCCCTCAGTGGCACATGCCTGTAATCTCAGTGGCTTGGGAGGATGAGGCAGGAGGACGGCAAGTTCAAAGCTAGTCTTAGCAAAAGTGAGGCACCAAGCAACTCAGACACTGTCTCTAAATAAAATATAAAGTAGGGCTGCGAATGTAGTTGAGTCCCCCTGAGTTCAATCCCCAATACCAAAAATAAAAAATTTAAAAAAAAGAATGAGTCTGAGAACTAGGTGGTCACTTAACCTTAGGTGTATCATGTGAAGTTTAGGGATCCTTTTGAACTATGGGCTTCACCATTTGCATCCCTGAGTACTTACTTGTATACCTGAAGGAAGAACTAGGTATCCCTTAACCATTCAGTTCTCCCATGTCCAACCAGCTATTCATTTTCCAGTTCTCATCCTTATTTTCTTTGTGGTTCTGCTGGACAGAGTCAATCAACTCATCAGTAGTTTGGTTTCACTGAATTAATTATCTGAGTTCTCTTACTGCCATCACTTTACCTTCCCCTGTCCTTCCTCCTTCTTCTGAACATTTTAGCATTGACTGATGGCACTTGGGGTGTTTATTGAGCATATACTCTGTGCTAGGCACTGTTCCAGGTGCTGGGAGCAAATGGGTGAACTGTAATACATCGGTCCTGCACCACTGTAGAGTATTGCATAGTGGGAAGGAGAAGGTGGATATTAAACAGCCATCAAAATAAATCAAAATATATTTTCTTCCATGCCAAATGGAGAAGATGAGGTACTGTGAGAGTCAAAATAGGGGTGACCTACTTTAAGTCAAGTGGTCAAGGAACTCAGCTGTGAGAAAGTGGCATTTAAATGGTCACTTGAGTGATTATGAGTCAGGCAAGTGAAAAGAGAGAGAAGAAGGCAGGTGTGGTGGCAAACACCTGGAATCCCAACTCCTCAGGAGGCTGAGGCAGGAGGATCACAAGTTTGATGCCATCATGGACAACTTATTGAGACCCTGTCTCAAAATAAAAAAGGGAATATTGGAGATGCAGATCAGTGATAGTGACAGTGCCTAGCACATGAAGGCTCTGGGTTCAATCCCCAGTGCCACAAAATAGAAAAGAAAAGGGAAGGCAGAGTGTGATGGGCAGAAGGTAATGGATATGCAGGTGTTACGAGAGTGTTGGCCAGGAGGTCTTGAAAGAAAGCAGGGGCCACATCCTGGGCATGCACAGTGGTATTAACAGGAAAACAATGGCTGATTTCTCCTCATGTGAAGGATTTTGTGCATATCTTCTCACACTGCTATTAGGGTACTGACATGGAAAATGCCCATGATCAGTTGTTCTATGAAAAGAGTAGTATCTGAAATGTATGGTATAATTCTACATATACATCATATCAGTTAGAACTCAGCTGCAGGTGCTAGAAAGCCAGTTAGAACTTGATTAAGTAAAATAAGTACTTATTAGTTTACATACATGAAAAGTCCATATTAGGACTACCAACAGGCCTGGCTTTATCAGGGGTTCAAATGTTTTAGATCAGTGCTGTCCATTAGAGATACAATGTGAGCTATATGCATGTCTTCAACAGGTAATCAATATAAAAAATATTAGTGAGATATTTCACATCCCTTTTTCACAGTCTTTGAAATCCAGGGTGTATTTGATGCCTATCAACACATCTCAGTTTGTACTAACTAATAACATTTCAAGTGCTCAGTAGCTAGAGGCTATCATTTTGGATTGTGCAAGTCAAGGCTTTGGGTTCTTTCCGTTTTAATACATGTGAGCATGAGTTGGATTGTCTACTTAGAAGTCTGAGCAAAAGCTTCTTTGCATGTCATTGGCACTGAAAGAGTCATGTGACTACCTGGAACAAACCTGTGACCAGGATGAAAGTGGCTCACCCAGTGGCTTAGACTGATATCACATGTTATACCTCAGGAGTTCAGGGGTGGGTGGGCCTCACCTGAACTCCGTGTATGGGATAGACTTTTATTTCCAATTATCTGACCTTGAGTAGAAGTGTTGGGAGATTCTGTCCTCCCCATCTGGAAGAAGACCCAAGGCGGACTTTTAGTGGATATTACCTAAAAAATTAGAAGTATAATTCTAGGTGCTATACAGGGAACACTTTTATTTCATTTTATGTATTTCAGTTTCTTTCTACTAGCATGTAACTATTATATTTTTATTTTTGCTTATAATGAGGAAGATAAACTTTTGTTGTTGTTGTTCTTCCAAATGGGGAAATGATGTAATACTAGGGTGATCAAACATGTTGGTTTGCTTAGAGTAGTCCTGGCTTATACCCGTTGTTACAGTGTAATTATCAGCAGAATCCATTTCCCCTGGAGAGCATCCCAGTCTTAGAGCACATGATGATTATGATGGGTACTGATAAAGTTAATTGAGATTGAATATGACGAAGATGAGAGAATGATTTGATAGAGTGCCTCAAAGCCTAGCGAAAGAGTAATCACACCTTATATTTCTGCACCTTGAGGGAGTGAGGCATTCCAAGAGTCAATTTTTCTAACTTGAGCTTGGCTCTTTAAATATCAAAATGCTTTAACATTTAGCCACTTTAAATGAAAACTTTACCCAGTTGTATATTTTCTCAACTTCTTAAGAGGAGGATACAAACATAATTGAAGTACTTGTTAACACAGCAGTTGCAGAGCTTTCTACTTGGTGGACAGAAGCTCACGGCTATGTTGTGAATGGATTACAGGTGTGTGGAAACATGATCCTTCCACTCTACCTCTATAGAGGCCAGGTGAGGGGATTGGAGTGATGGAAGTCTGGATCAGCTCTTCCTCCTGTGTTATCTGAACAGATTCATTTTCTAGGTGCATCTTGATTTGTAAAGGATTGAGAAGCACTGTTTTTTAAAATTTATTTTATTTTATGTGTGTGTGTGTGTGTGTGTGTGTGTGTGTACATGCCATAATTCAGAGACTCTGGCAGGGTCACCTAGGGTGGTCCTCCATCTTGTGGTTACAGAGGGAATTTACATTTATCTTTAAACTGAATTTTCCCAGGTCGACCACTTCTGTCTACTGTTGTAGCACTCCTCCTCTTTTCTTTGCTGGTGATTGCCATTACTTGTAATTACCTTTACTACCTAATATTTTATCATGCTTTAAAAGATTTGTTTAGGTTAGGTAAAATATGCTCGAGTCTAGCTTGCTTTTCCTAGCTGAAGATGTAATAATATCTGTTCACATTATTGTCTTTTTTTTTGGAGGTGGGTAACTAGGAATTGAACTCAGGGGTGCTCGACCACTGAACCACATCCCCAGCCCTAATTTGTATTTTATTTAGAGACAGGGTCTCACTGAGTTGCTCAGTGCCTCGCTGTTGCTGAGGCTGGCTTTGAACTCACCATCCTCTCACCTTAGCCTCCCAGGCTGCTGGGATTACAGGCATGTGCCAACACGCTTGTCTCACATTATTGTCTTTTAAACTCATTTCTATACTGTCACTATATTCCAGATACCTGAATAACTTTCTGTGTCATATTATACCTTTACATTAGGAATGGTAGATACTACTGGGCATGGTGGTACACACCTGTAATCCCAGTGGCTCAAGGCTGAGGCAGGAAGATTATGAGTTCAAGGTAAATCTTAGCAACTTAGGGAGGCCTTAAGCAACTCAGCAAGACCTGGTCTCTAAATAAATATTAAAGGGGGTGGGCAGTGCTGGTGATGTGGCTCAGCAATGGCTAAGCACCTCTGGGTTTAATCCCAAGTACAAAAAGAAAAGTAAGAAAGATATGGTAGATACCTAAATATTTATAGACCTTAAAAATAAAGATACATATGTGTTTATAAAATTTCAGAAAGACTAAATAAATTATGATGCTAGCATAATAATACCATATTATAGGGAAGAAGAGAATATTTTACATACATAGCAAGATTGAACCTTTTCCAGCATTGTAAATGACAAACGAAAATAATCAATGGGCCATTCTAGAGCAGTCTGGCTGAGAAGCTATATGTAAGGACTTTGGACTATGATTTGGGATTGAATTCTAAGCCAATATTTATTTTTGTGCATTAATCCCTCTAAATTTGAGTTCTCTCGTCGGATTGTGAAGAGGATGAAATGAGGAAATGTTTGTAATTAGCTACATACAGTCTCTGGCTTGTAATAAGTGATCACTAAATGGTGATTATTTTATCATTGTTGCTAATAATATATATTATCATTTTATTATAATTATAGACCATGTTAAATATAATCATATTTTATTATATATTATTAATATTATAATATAATATAATATTATTAGTAGTAGTATTAATATAATACTATTATTATTAATAATATATGAAGTAATTAATGGCTGGTGGCCATTACCTTTGGGGAAAGTATAATATGTAGTAAAACAAAGTGTTGTATTTTTGTCACTGGCCTTATTTTGAGTAATTAGTTACCTATCACATTTCTCACTAAGTAGTGAATGTACGCAAAATTCTGAAGTTGGCTTAAATGCGGCAGAAATCTTCTAGAGTTATTTTATTCTTCATCAGCCATGGTGTTTTCTATGTAGAATCATATTTTTTGTCAGACAAGTGCAAAGTGATAGATGGTAAGACAGTTGTTCTGGATCAAAGCTGAGTCAGTTTGTATAAGTTCTACCTTCCACTTTTTGAAAAATCACATTATTTATGTTTAACTTAACTCCTATGGAATTCTCCCATCTTACATTTCTCAAAACAACAGATAAAGATGTTTCTGGAACATGTGTCATTCTTAAAGCCCTTTAAGGAAGTTTCCAGGAGGACAGTAATTAACCTGATCAACTGTCATACCTTCTTCTGTTTGCTATTAAAAGATGCATAAGAATCTAAAAGAAGTGGATTTTAGGTTTCCACCCAAAGATGTAGAGAATTGGAAAGAGCATTGTTCCCAAACTTATGATGAAAAAATCTTGACAAATAGCAAATTCACAACTTTTCCCAAGCCCACTGAAGTACTAAGCTTGCTGGGCAACCAGCAGGCCCAGAATGTAGGTGACAAGTATCTGTAGAGAAAAATTAGGCATGGAAACTGACATTCCTGGATAAGAAGCAGTCAAATAACTATAAGAATTCAGGTAAGGTAGTTGAGTAGGTGGCATTTTGCTGAGAGCACACTGTCAAAAGAAGGTGAAGTCTCCAGTAGTTACAAATAAGGGGTGGTCCACACCCTTTTGCAGGCATTTCTTCCAGGGACCCCAGAAATTGTTGGGAATGATTACAGATAATCTCTCTTATGCTGAACTGCTAGAGGAAAGGACCAGAGACATTCTACCAGGATCCTTCTACTCTTTTCCCCTTATGATCAAAAGCCTTAATTTATATGGCATGCATGTAGGTGAAGATAAACACTCTCAGGCTACTGTTAATACATCTGAGGTAAAGGAGCAAGAAAAACAATCTTGACCCCTGGGGAAAGGGAAGGTATACATTCTGGATTCAGAAAGAATCCAGGGTAGAAGTGGGATCACTACGAAGTCTGTAGGTTTAAGACTCAGAGGGAGGGAAGGAGGAAGGGAACTTTAAGCAGAAGGAGAGAAGGAGGAAGGAAGAGAAAGGAAAAGAAGGAAGGAAGAAAGGAAGGAGGGCTATATAGAGAAACAGCAAGATATCAATCATATTAACAATCACATTAAATACAAATTATAATATAGAGACTTTCAGGTTGGACAAAAAAGCAAGACCCACTGTTTATAAGAAACCCACTTTAAAATAAAGACAGATAGGTTAAAAGTAACAGGAGAGAGAACAATGCATTATGCAAACACTAATCAAAATAAAGCTGAAACTTTAATATTAACATCAGATAATATAGTCTTAGAACAAGAATTCTTATTAGGGATACAGGACACTAAATAAGTATAAAGGATGAAATTTTCCAAGGAGGTCCTAACAAAAGAACTTCAAAACTATGCTACAAAAGTTTATAGAAATGAAATATTAAATATATTGCTCCACAATTATAGATGAAAACTTCAATTCTCCTTTCTCAGTAAATGATAGAAAAAATAGGAAGAAAATCACTAAGAACATAGGTGATTTGAACATTATCAACTAAGTTGATCTAGTTGACATTTATAGAACACTTCACCCAATAATGCATCCTTCTGAGGTTCATATGGAACATTCACCAAAAAATACTGTATTCTGGGCCATAAAACAAACCTTAACAACCTCAAAAGAATAGACATTATGGATAATATATTCATGAACCTAATGGAATTAAATCAGGAATCAGTAACAGAAAGGTATATGGAAAATCCCCCAATATATAGATATTAAACAATGTATGTCAAAATAAATCATATGTTAGAGGAGATCTTAAAGAAATTTTAAAACATTTTGAATGAATGAAATGGAAACACCACATATCAAAATTTATGAGATAAAGTTGAGTGCACAGGTAGAAATTTATCATGTTGAGGGGTTGGGGTTATAGCTTAGTGGTAAAGCACTTGCATAGCCTATGTGAGGTACTGGGTTCAATCCTCAGCACCACATAAAAATAAATAAAATAAAGGTATTGTGTCCGTCTATAACTAAAATTTTAAAAAATAAAAAGAAATTTATCATGTCAAATGCTTAACTTAGAAAGAAAGGCCTTCAGTCAGTAATATAGGCATCCACCCTTAAAAAAGCTAGATAAACCACTATGAAAGCACTATGGAGATTCCTTAGAAAACTTGAAATGGAACCACCATTTGACCTAGCTATTTCACTCCTCAGTCTATACCCAAAAGACTTAAAATCAGCATACTATGGTGACACAGCTACATCAATGTTCATAGCGGCTCAATTCACAATAGCTAAACTGTGGAACCAACCTAGATGCCCTTCAACAGATGAATGGAAAGAAACTGTGGTACATATACACAATGGAATATTACTCAGCATTAAAAGAGAATAAAATTATGGCATTTGCAGGTAAATGGATGGAGTTGGAGAATATCACGCTAAGCAAAATAAGCCAATCCCCCCAAACCAAAGGCTGAATGTTCTCTCTGATAAGTGGATGCTGACCCATAATGGGGGAGGGGGGTTATGGGGAGGTTGGAGGAACTTCAATTGGGCAAAGGGGAGGGAGGGAAAAGGAGAGAGCATGGGGGTAGGAAAGATGGTGGAATGAGATGAACATCATAACCCCAGGTACATGTATGACTGCACATGTGGTGCCACTTCATTGTGTACAACCAGAGAAATGGAAAGTTATGCTCCATTTGTGTACAATGAATTGAAATGCATTCTGCTATCATGTATAATTAGAATAAATTTTTTAAAATTTTTAAATTAAAAAAACCAAAGGAGAAGAAGAAAGTATATAATGAAGATAAGAGTAAAAATTCGATGAGTTGGAAACAGAAAAGCAGTTCAGAAATATCAACCAAATCAAAAGTTGATTCTTTGAAAAAATCAACAAAATTAACCTCTAGCCAGACTAACCAAGAAAAAGAGAGAAGACACAAATTACCATTACAAACAACTAAATGCCTATAAAATTGAAAACTTAGGAGAAATGAACCAATTCCTTGAAGAATACAAATACTAAAACTCAGTCAAGAAGAAACAGATATCCTGGGTAGTCTTTTATGTCCTGGGGATTGAATTTATAGTTAACAACAACAACAAAAAACTTCCCCCAAAACAAAATTCATGGACTAAATTGTTTTAGTGACAAATTCTACCAGACATTTAAGGAATACTCATTCTATACAATCTTCAAGAAATAAAAGAGAAGGAATTCTTCCCAACTTATTTCCCAACCAGCATTTCCCAATACTAAAATCAGGTAAAAAGATTATAAGTAAAGAAAATCACAATACAATGTCACTCAGGATCATACATGCATATATCCTCAGTAAAATACAGTAAATAAAATTTAGTAGGGGTGTGTGTGTGTGTGTGTGTGTGTGTGTGTGTGTGTGAGAGAGAGAGAGAGAGAGAGATTGTAATATATCACAAGTAAGTGGGATTCATCCTTGGAATGAAAGGATGGTTCAACACTAGAAAACCAATCGACATTTCACATATTTACAGAATGAAAAAAGAAAAACCATATGATTATTTTAACATATTTAGAAAAGCACTTGAAATTTCAACACACATTCATGATCAAAATTTTCATCAAACTGGGAATAGAAAGGAACTCCCTTGATCTCATAAAGGAACTCCCTTGATCTTATATCTGCAAATACCCACAGATAAATAATGTATACTTAATAGTAAAAAACTAAACACTTTATCCTTTGTATCAGGAATACTGCAGATGTTCTCTCTCAAGATTCCTATTCAACATCATACTGAAAGTAAAGTATTTAAAGGCATAAAACTAGAAAGGAAGAAATAATACGAACATCTATTCACATGTAACGTGATTGTCTGTAGAAAAATACAAAGTTTAAAAGGGTTGCAGGATACAAGTGAATCATATTTTCATACACTAGAAATGGACATTTGAACTTTGAAATTTAGAGGACAATAGACTTTACAATAATACCCATCAATTAAGTACTTAGGTGTAAATTTAACAATATAATATATAAGACATGTATTCTAAAACCCAGAAAAGTACACTCCAGAATTGGATATTGAAAATACAAGATGAACCTAGGGCATCTTGTTTTACCAGAAATCATGAAAGTGCTAAACAACAAAAATGGGAATATGTCAAATGCAGGAGCCAACTTGAAAGAGCTCTCTGTGGCCAAAGTCAGAAAACTTTGAGCCAAAAATTAAATAAGGATACATTGAACAACTCAATAAGGTAAATATACAGAGTCTATATTGATAAAATCAAGGCTGAAGAAACTGGTTATTTGATGAGGTGAAAAGACAATTATTCCTTATAGAAGAATTCTATTTGATAAATATAGAGGAATGAGGGAAAGTGAAAATCTCCATTAGAACAATGCAGACATAATTGCTGCAGACAGGTCACCTGATGCATTAGTGGTCAAAGTTTGAGAAATAAGACATTTGTATAATCTCAAGGTATTAGAGATTCCCAAATATTTATTAATTGCAAAGACAAAAAATAGTCACCATATAGTGGGAAACTTAGCAATACCACCTCACCCTGTAACAAGATTCCTTGGCACACTGTGACATGGTGATGCGCTAGAAGAACACATCACTTCTCTACTGTTCTCCACCTAAACCCATAACCCACATTTAATCATGAGAAAATATTAGACAAACCCAAATTGAGGGACAGTCTATAAAACACCTGATCAGTACTGTTCAAAAATGTCAAGGTCATGAAAGATAAAGACTAAGAATAGACACAGAATAGATTTCAAGGAGAAATGAAAACTAAATGCAATGTGGGATCCTGAATGGAATCCTGGAATGAAAAAAGCCATTAGTGATAAAACTGGTAACATTAGAGAAAAATCTGTAGTTTAGTTAACAGTACTGTACAGGATCATTTTCTTAGTTTGATCGTTGTACTATAGTTGTGTAGATAGATGTTCACGACAGGGAAAGCTGAGAAAGGGGCAAATGGGGACTCTATGTACAATCTTTACAACTCTTCTGAAGTTTAAAATTATCTCAAAATAAACATTTTCAAAGTACAGAGAGCTTTTGATGAAATAGCCCTGAAAGAAAGAAGCAAAAAATCCTCTGTGCATGCCATAGGGGAGTAGTATGGAAACCCTTAGGCTGTACACAGGACTTGTAGAAGAGCATCTTGCACACTACCTGGACACTTCTGTGATCCGCTGTGCCCTTTGAACTGTAGTTTGAGATCTACTGTCATGGGATCATTTGACTCAACTCATTTGAAGACATCCTGTTTTGGGGGGTGTTCATAAAAATTGCTTTAAAAAAAAGCAAAAATTTAAAAGCTTATTTTCTTTATTCTTCTAAGAGAGGGATGGACTTTTCTCTTTTTCTGACAGTGGTCATTGGGAAGCGGGTGCAAGCTGGCTGTCTATCATCTGATTCCAACTGTTCTTAGCCAACATGGTTTTCAACTTTTTTTCTTTTCTGTCTTTTTCTTTCTTTCCTTTTTTTTAAACTAACACACAGAGAAACATTATCACTGCACTTCTCCTTTGCTTATCCAAGCTGCTTCACATACTTTTATTATTCTCTTGGCCCCTGAAGGCCTGTGAAGTTTTGACCTCTGATAATGTCCAGGATCATTAATGTCCAGGATCATCTGACTTGTGGTGTTTATTGACAATCTTTTAGAGTTATAGCTATTTTTCAGTCTGACCAAGATTTGTCATCTTGATCCTCTAGTTCTTTAGATTCATTTTTGGATTTGTGGCCTGGTATTTACCACTGTACCTTTCCCAAGTCTGTCTTTGCAGCAGTTTTTGGTAGAACCCCACCCATTTCAACACACACACAGAGACTACTTAGGCAAGAAATGGGGACCAACATTCTACTGAGACAGGTGGCCTGTGTCAGTGCAGGAGAGGGTGGCTTCCAAGAGTTTCCATTAGGGACACGTGGCTGCCATGTCACCAGCTATCCAAAGGGGAGCCTAACCAGACCTGAGAAGCCCTTTTGTGCTTCATTGTTCTTGCTCTGGAGACTCCCAGCACTACAGGAACTGTTCCAGTCACTGGCTTCGGGCTTCCTTAGAGGGATTTTATTCCCCAGCATAAGACTTTCCTGATTCTTGAGCCCAAACTCAACACAACATGACCACATCCTCATCTGAGAGGAAAAGCAGACTCTAGGAGTTGTAGGTGACTCCTACTTCCTGGTATACTTCAAAGTCCCTGAGCCCTTCGACTCCTTTTCTTGTTCTGAGTTTAGCCAATTTTATTCAAGTTATGCTTGAGTAGATTGAATCCATTGATACCTTAGAAGCCGACATCTGCTGGAATATTTCTATATCATATCTGTTCAGATTGGGTCTGGAACTGGTAAAATTTTATGTGACTCTGGATTTCTAAAGCTGACACCTGCACTGGTTCTTTCGTGGGCTTGTCAGAATGCCCATGGAGCCTCAATGATTCATGTATGCCAAGACCTTCCTGGAGAAACTTGGAAGCATCTACACTTTTTCCAAAGCTCCTCAGGGGTTTTGAGAAGCAATCTCAAATAGCATCCACAGGATGAAAATATTTTAGCTTACATAGTTTTTTAAATGTCTCTTCATATTCCTTTTTTGTTTGTTCATAAATTCATGACTATTCCACTTAAGGCACTAATTCTAAATGGGTCCAGGATTTTTTTTTCAATCAGAAAACACTCTTTTTGGAGAGTTGCTGTGTCTCCTGGTGACACCTGCCATTCAGGGTTGAGGCCCCTGATGTGCCTCCTCATGTTTTAGGCACACGGGGAATAGAAGAAAGGTACAGAACTCTGTGTGTGTGTGTGTGTGTGTGTGTGTGTGTGTGTGACTTTATTCACATACTATTATAATTTTAGATAAACAGAAGCAAAAAGGGTGATGCATATTTGTCTTGGCTGATTTTACTGTGTTAGAAACTACCTGATAAGGCCACCAAACAGGCTGAATGTAAGAGGGGAGTGGGACTTACACTAGGTCTGTTTTAAACACTATCCTAAAGTATGTTCCACCCTAACCAATGCAAGAGGAACTCTAAGGAAGCCAGAAGAAAACAACCTTTGAGTCCATTTGGACTTCATCTTGAGCATCCCATGAAGTCATCTGACCTTACTTCTCCTGGGAAGGTCATCCTTTATGGAATGATTTGATACCTTATACCTTAATTGTCATATTTTCTTTCTCTGCCCTGGAATAGGAAACAGCAGGAGATTGGGAATCAGATGGGCCTAGGATTGAATCGTGACCTGATTGGTTTGTCCTTGGACAAGGAACATAAGTCTTATATTCATCATCTGCAAAATATGGAGGGAGGGGATCTACCTTAGATGGTTGTGGGAAAGATAACACATGCCTGTTTTACAGAAAACGAAAACCATGCAGCAAAGGATAAGTGATTGGCTCAGGTCCTGCGGGGTTTGGACCCAATGAGTCTGACACTACTCCTAGCCTTTTGCCACACAGCTCTGCAGAGGGCAACAGGCATTACTTCTCACCCTGTCACACCAGGGACCAGCTAGATGTTTCTGAAAACACTGATCAGTATTCTACAGTGATGATTTTGATTCTTGAGTTATACTCTTGGACTACATCCACCTTTAACTCCAAGCCTTACAAGGAATGCCGGGAATGCCTTCTTCAGGAGTCCAAAGAGAGGTTGGGTATACGCAGACTTAGGCAAAGAGAGATTTGCATGGGCTGTGTTTTCATCAGTATTTACAGATGATTGTTTTCTCTCCCCTGTGAAGTTAGCATTTCTAGTCAATATTTTAAAATTTAAAATGACTACTTATGAAATAAATTAATACATAGGAAAATATTTAATAAATGAGCTAACAGTGGGGGAAGTTTCCAGTAAAGTGACTGGAACATAGTAAAGGCTCTCCTTCCCCTCCCCCACCTTCTCCATTTAGATCTTGGTTTGATCTGTTATTTCCTTTTCCTACAAATGGATACCACAGCCTTTTCCACTGCATTATTGTTAATTTTGCTCAGATGTTTTGACAAGCACTCTGTGTAGTTTGAGTGCTACGACTAAAGTACATTTTGAAGAATGATATAAAATTAGAAAGGATAAAACCTAGTTTGGGTGATAGAATTAGGTCCCAGATGTTAGGGCAAAATAATGGGCTTCATATTCTAACAATATGAAGAAGTGTGGTAGAGCTCAATGTAAAGTCCTGTCAAGGGGTTCAACAAATTAGCTGTGTGAGTACAGGCCAGGGAAGTGTGCGGTTTGGTACTAGCAGTTTGAAAAATACTTGGAAGTTGAAAGTGATGGTCATATTGCTTGGGGCACAGATTCACTTGCTGTCCCAAAGACCAGAAAGAACAGTGGATACATAAATTAAAAGTTTGTTTCCCTTTTAGAATAAGGAGCACAAAATGAAATGGCAGCACCAGAGACCCAGGAGTCTTCTTTCTCATTACTCTGCCACCCCTCTTCCACATGGCCCTCAGGTCCCCCATCCAGCCAGTAGGACAGGGAAAAGGAAGGGGAGAATGGGATTCTTCCCTTCAAGAGCATGACAGGGAAATGACACATTTCATATCTCCTTACACCCCAGGCTCAAGGCTGGAGCCTTCTCTCCTGGTCATGCCCTCCTGCAGAGGAGGCTGGGAAATGTCATCTTTAGCTCAGCAGCCATGTTCCTAGCTAAGAAGTTTATTAATAATTGAAAAGAGAGGGGAGAATGGATAAAGATGGAACAATCAGTAGCCTTAGAGTTAAGTTCAGAATGTACAGTAGTGGAATTTGGTTGCCAAAAAATCTTAAGCACTTTATATTGTACTGATAGAAGAAGTGGAGTACCTTCTAGAACAGGAGTTGGCAAACTTTTTCTGAGAAGGGTAAAAGAGTAAACATTTTTAGACTTTATGGTCTCTGTCACAAAATATTTTCTGTGCCTCTTTTTCAATAAATCTTCAAAAAATGTCAAATCCATGCTTTGCATGTGGCTGCAAAAATTAGGTTGGACCACAGGCTATAGTTTGGGGAACTCTACTCTAGAATAAACATGGTGACGAGTCTGGGGTCACATCTTAAGATGCACATAATGTGTTCAGAGGAAGTAACCAGGATGGGAAGGGACTCCAGATGAACTCCTAAGGACAATGACCAAAGGCATTTTAGCCTAGAGAAGCTTGAACTGTGATGACATGATCATCATCTTCAGGTATTTGAAGGACGTTCAGGAAGTTAGGAGAGACCCTTGTTCTGTATGTATCCAAAGGGAAGAATGAGAATTAGTGAGAAAGCTCTGGGATACAGATTGCAGTGCTGAGTAAGGACTTTCTCATTATTACTTAGCATGTATGAGCCCTATCACCAGGCACTTGACATAGACAGCCTCACTGTATCCTCAACAGCCCCTACAGGTAGGTGCCATTCTTACCTCTACTTTACAGGTGAGAAAGAGCAGCATTAGGAGGTTACTTACCCAAGGACACTTGCTGCTAAGGGGCAGAGCCATAACAACCCCAACTGTCTGCCGCTTCCTCATATGTGAATTAAATGAGACATGTAAATAATCTAGCAGTGCTAAGCTTGCATAAGTATTGCTGCTGAGAATAATAACTATAATCCCTAGGAAGTACTGTGCTTTTCATAGTGGTGGTTTTCTGAGTTTCCTCTGGCTTCTGTAACAAATATCACGTACTTGGTGGCTGAAAACAACATATTTATTTGCTTATAGTTCTGGAGTCCAGAAAATGGGCTGAGGTCCAGGTGTTGGCAGGGCTGGCCTTCCTCCAGAGGTCCCAGGGTAGAATCTGTTCATTGCTTCTTCCAGCTTCTGGTGGCTTCTAGCATTTCTTGTTTTGTGGCTGCATCGCTCCGATCTCGGCCTCTCTTGTTCTCTCTTCCTTTCTCTTATAAGGGATACTGATGATTACATTCAGGGTCCTCCCAGATAATGTGGAGTAATCTCTCCATCTCAAGATCATTAACTAAATAATTTCTTTTGCTATATAAGGCAACATTCAGCTTCCTGGGATTAGGAAGTAAATGTCTTTGGGAGCCATTATTTAGCATACCACAATGATATTTTTTACATCCACATTTTTTCTTT
This sequence comes from Marmota flaviventris, assembly GCF_047511675.1. Classification (NCBI taxonomy): domain Eukaryota; kingdom Metazoa; phylum Chordata; class Mammalia; order Rodentia; family Sciuridae; genus Marmota; species Marmota flaviventris. The sequence continues at coordinate 31,888,017 of NC_092507.1, read as the reverse complement.
TTGTTATTGGCAGGTAAAAAGTTCATACCAGTCTATGACTTATTGATCAACCATAATACCTATCTATTCTTTAGAATATTTTTTTTCTGAAAATAGAACAAATTTTAAATAAGGCAGGAGAGGTAAAAGAATAATTTTCAAATATATAGCTGCAGTGTGATACTATTTATTACATAATATATTCTTTCCTCCCTGATTTAAAACTGTTTTTATGCCTGACCTTCCCATAGGAAACTAGAGCCAAATTGCTTCTTGACTTAATTCTGTTTTCTCAGTCCATTTTGTAGATCTCTGCCATGAGCAATGCTGTACTATATACTATAGCATTAAAGTATATATTTCTATCTGATATATTAAGTCCCCCTCTATTCTTTTTCAATTTTCCTGATCAATGGTTCTTCTACTATTTTCTTCTCATTGAGTATTTCAACTTAAAATTCCTTATCATCACTTTAAATGTGGGTCCTGGGAAGAATAGAATAGAATAGAATCATTTCCTGCCAGGATGATCCTCTCATCTTATTTCTCTGTCTTTTAATGACTTACCATTCACAAACTCTGTTGTCAGACACTTTCTTTCTTTCTTTTTTTAAAGAGAGAGAGAGAGAGAGAATTTTAATATTTTTTTTTTTTTTTTTAGTTTTTCGGCGGACACAACACCTTTGTTTGTATGTGGTGCTGAGGATGGAATCCGGGCTGCACGCATGCCAGGCGAGCGCGCTACCGCTTGAGCCACATCCCCAGCCCTGTTGTCACTTTCTATAGACAGATTTCACTTACTTATCTCAACTGAGATTTTCTAATTTTTTAAAAATAATGTGGAAGTTTAATTTCAGACATTTATATCTGAGAGATAGAGAGATAGATAGATAGAGATTATACAATAATAGTTTCTTATCCACAGGGGTGTGCTAAGACCCTTTCCAGAGAATTCCTGAAACTACAGATGGTACTGGATCATATATATATATATATATATATATATAATATATATATATATATCCTTTATAAATTAGGCACAGGAAGAGGTTAACAACAATAATAATTAAATAGAATAATTATAACAAGACACTGTAATTAACATTATGCGGATATGGTCTGTCTATGTCATTTCACTATACTTACCTTTTTCTTCTTGACCACGGGTAACTGAAATGAAGCAAGTGAAACTGCAGACTGTGGGAACAACTATGTGTTTAAATCATTTAAATTTGATTTTTCAAAATTTCTAACAAAGTTTACAACCTTATTAACAAGTATTATGCTTAGTCTTATATTTTGTTGGTTTTATTCTTCATTACATTTTCTTATATAACAGATCTTCTCTTTTCTTGAATTCATTATTCTGGCTTATTTTCCCCTTTGCTTTGAAGAGATCTTCACTCTAAAAAAAAAAAAATTTTTTTTTTATTTTTTAATAAGGGGTATTTGAGGGATGTAATTTCTGTGTCTTCAAACATACCTTTATTTTGTCATCACATAAGAGGGAAATTAGAGTCAGGCAGCTGTTGAACTCTTGAGTTCAAATAACATTCCCTTGGAATTCTATAAAAACTCTGTTGGTGTCTCTGAGCAGAGTGTTGCAGACAAGAAGTAGGAGGTCAGTCTGTTTAATTTCCTTTTAAGCAGCCGGATTGTTCTCCCCTATGAGGAAGCTTGTGGTTGTTTGTCTTTGTTCTTGGGGTAGCAGACTGCATCAAGAAGTGTGTATTTGTTCAGTGATCCTGCTGCCCAGACAGGATATGATCCGAGCCCTGAGTTCTTTCTTTAGCTCAAGGGAATGGTCTTCTCTTGCTTCCTTGGTCATTGCTCTCCTCCTCATTGATGGTGTTGTCTCCATCTGGAATTCCTGTTGGAGTAATATTGGATGTTCTGGATCTCTCTGTTACATCATGTTTTTTTAAAAAAAATAAGATTATATATATATATTATACATATATACATATATATTCATATATATATAGTAGTCGGACACAATACCTTTATTTTTATTTTTATTTTTATGTGGTGCTAAGGATTGAACCCAGGGCCTCACACATGCTAGGTGGGTAATCTACTGCTAAGCCACAACCCCAGCCCTTCTCTGTAACATCTTGTTTTCTTCTGTTTATTTCAGTTTCTTTATCTTGTGGTGTGTGTGTGTGCGTGTGTGTGTGCATGTGTGTGTACGCACAAGCATGTGTGTTTAATGGTGTTGTCAAAAGAGCTGGTATCCTGCTCCTATTCAATCTCTGGCTCCTTTTTTATATTAGTAACAAACCTCCCACTTTCCAAAGAAGCTGTGAAATAACTTCTGTGTTCAATTACTCTGTGTGGAGCTAACTGTCCTTGTTCTTGATGTCCTTAATATACTCCTGCATCGATGCCCATGACCCTTGTCCAGTCTGGATTCTCTGAGCTTGGAAACCCAAGTACTTAATTCTTCAGGGGCCCATGTAGAACCATGAGTTTATCACCGTGAAGCAGCCTTTCCTCACCCTTGCCCTGTCAACTTTGGATCTTCCCCTTATTCCTCAAAAGATCTACTTTCTTTTTATTGATTGATTTTTATTTTGAGATAGGGTCTTTTTATTGATTGATTTTTATTTTGAGATAGGGTCTTGCTAAGTTTAGTGCCTTGCTAAGTTGCTGAGTCTGGCTTTGAACCTCGATCCTCCTGTCTCATCCTCTTGAGCTGCTGGGATTACAGGTGTGCACCACTGCATCCTGCTAAAATATCTGATTTCTTGAAGGCATTTTTCTTTGTGTCCCACCATGGCCACTAATGTTTTGGTCATGAAAGTGGTTTGGGGGGTAGGAAGGAAAAGGGATAAGCACAGGAGCCCAATTTATCATTCCCCAAACCAAAAGCCACACTGTAGAACTAGGCTAGGGGACTGAAACATCATGGGGATGGCAGAGTTGACTCTCTGGGAAGATTCTTTTAGACCCTAAATATAATGAAAGATTTGAGAAATAACTTTTACACAAAGGGCCAGAGACATAGCATGTAGTTTAGTCAGGAGAAGAGAATGAAGGGACCTTTAAATGCTCAGTCTCATTAAACCAGCAGAAGACTCACAGGTGGCAAATGCAAGTGACTTCTGTGATCACAAAGACCATTTGCTTCTTGAAAAGTTGTGACTTTATAATGCATTGCAGAGCCAGGTTAAGATGCCTCCTTTCCTGGAGGGTTAATTGCTATTCTCTGTAAAGGTAACCGGATGGACCAGAATCACTTTCTGGACTGCCTGCCAGCCTGGCGATATTGTGGTTCTCTACCAGGGACACGTGCTGTTAGGTGGGGAATGAGCCCAGCAGATGAACTCCCATGAGTAGAGATCTTGTTTACACCCAGCCTTCCCGACTTTTCTTTTCTTTTCTTTTTTTTTAATGTGAAGAGAGAGTGTTTTTGTCAGGAACACTGTCTCCACATCTTTCAATCCGAATGGAGACATCTTTGGTTTCTTCTCCACAAGCAGCTCCCTCCCTCACTGCGGGTGCCCTCCCACCTCCTCCCCTGGCTGTTCCTCCCCCAGTGCTGGGTGGAGGCGAGGCTGAGAGAGAGTGACAGGCTCCCTGTGGTAGGTCTGTGCCTTGTCACTGAGCCTCCTGGGCTCAGGTCTGTGGTGACTGAGGGAGAGCCAGCTCCATGCTGTGTGGCTGGTGACATTTCCGGCTTCCAGTGCCCAGCCAATCGGTGACAGGCCCAGCTAGCTAGGGCGATGACACATGAAATATGATAATTTTCTGCTAAAGAGCACTGGAAGTGGGGGGAGGGATGGGAGAGCGTGTGTGTGTGTGTGTGTGTGTGTGTGTGTGTGTGTGTGTGTGTCTCGGGGAGGACAGAGCAGACAGTGCTTGCGACCAGGTGAGAGAGTGACAACACACTGATGTCAGTAGTGTGCCTGGCAGAATTGGGCAAGGGAGGGAGTAGGCGCTGGTGCTAGAGCTGGAGGGACCTGTCCTGGAGTGACTGTAGGAATACCACCACGGAGGTGAGCCTGGTGGCCCCTATGGCTAATGGGCAAGAACCAGGGGAGAGTGGGCTGCTCCATTCTGAAGTTGTGGGGCTTGCAGGGGGCCGGGATGCAGGAATGTGTGTAGAAAAAAAAAAACCCAACTGAAAAAGGCATTTGTCTTCCTTTCAAACATGAATAAGGTTAGAAGTTTTGCTTCTTCTCAGTGCTACCTCTTTAAAAGCCAAAGAAAAACTAGAATAAACACCATCTGGGTGGCTAAAGTACTTGGTGAGGTTTTTTGATTGTTTGTTTGTTGTTGTTTAATTTAAACTGGAGGTGGTTTATCTCTCTACCCTGTTTTTTCTACCTCCATGCTCAATCCTACTCTTTAAAAAAGAGTAAAAATAAAAACAAAGTAACAAAAGCTAATTGAAATCTTGAGGAAGGGCAAATCTCAATTTTTGATACATATATGATTTAGGTGGTAGTTTTGATTCTCGATTCTGATGGGAAGAAATTATGTCTTGGAACACAATCTGGTCCTAGATCATATTAGAGTTGAGAAATAGTGTCAGAATTATCCTTTGAGTTGAGGACATGGACCCTGAAACTGCAGGGCTGGCAAGCAATGCCCTGTGGTGAACTCTGGGGCCCCATAGGTCCCCACCTCCTTCAGCCACTATTGCAGGCATCCTGGCTCTTTATTAGCAGTAAGCAGCTGGTGCAGGATGGCACCTGTGCTGACAAGAGTTCCCTGATCATCTGACCAAGAGAACATGTGTGTTCGGAAGTGAAGGATCATAGTGTTTACATAATATGCCAGTTCATCATTGAGAAGCTCATCAGGCAATGCATATGTATGTCTAGTCTTATGCCTTACATTTACATATTTTCTCTCTCCATATATATGCCTTTTATATGCATGCATGTATGTGAAACACATGCAATGTACTTTTTAAAGGGCACCAATAAATAAAATCATTGTCATTGCTTGCCACCCTGCCCTGTGTGGTTGTAGGCATGGAACTGGCTTCCTGCACTCCAAATGATGGCTATTCAGAAGTGATAATTGGTGTACTGTATCTTTAAAAGGTTAAAACCCCTTTCAAAAAAGGCCTGGACTCCTAGTGGAAAAGACAAGCCAGGCATGGGTTGGCTCTGGATTCAGAAAACAGCTGCTGATTAGATTCTGTGTCTGCGGGCTGAATTTATTCCGTGTTTTTCAGCAGCAGGAATTCAAGAGGGATGCTTCTGTTTGGGTTTCTGATGGTGATTTATATTTATTCAGAGGAATAACAGAGGGTGGATCTGTTCCCGGCGCGAGCATGCTCACAACCAGCCGACTCTCCCATTATCCCACTGCCTAGTTTGGTGCTCCAATGTACATGGATCTTCCGTGTGCATACGTGTGTATACAAACACGCATGCATGCCTGGATGGACATACGTATGCACGGGCTGTTTTTTAAGGACAATTCTTTCAATAAGGTCTTTACCCCTTACTTGAAACAGGTGTTCATGAAAAAAATGCACAATATCCCGACCGGCCGGAATAATTCATGAAGAAGGGGCTGGATCCGTGGGTCAGAGAACACAGGACCAGTTTGCCATCCCAAGGCCGAAGGTAGGGGACTCTGGGTTTTTATTCGGCGGATGGATTCCTTGTGCTTTATTTTACGGATTGTGTTTTTGCCTGCGGCCGCCACGGAAAAGTGCAATAACGAGCTGAGCTGCCGATTCCATTTTGTCGCTTCCTTTCTTACGCCAGGTGTCGGGAGGCCAAGGGCAGGGGCCGGCTGGGTGGGCGGCCGTGGTGCCCCGGGTGGGCTGAGCGCGCCGCTTGCCTGTGCTGGGGGAGCTGCGCGAGCCTCAAGTGACCCCCGCGCGTCAATCACCGGCAGCGGCGGCTGGGCTGTAACCCTGTGTGCGCCGCGCGCTGCTGAGCTGGCTCCAGCGCTGGCTCCCCAGAGGCCAGCGTGCCGTGCCGGGAACTGGGCTCTGAGCTACCAGAACCTTAGCTGTCGTCAAAGGCATTGCCCTTTCCCCACTGCTGTTGTGGCTGTGGCTCCAGGATTGTTCAGGACTCTATCCTCTGGTTGAGAGTAAGATTCATGTTGCTGGGTGCCCAGACAGAGGGAAGAGCCTTCCCTTCCCCCTTAATCCTGCCCCTCTGAAATGTTCCTAAAGAAAAAAATCACTCCTCTGTCCCAAACACAGACCTCCCAACTAAGCACATGCTCCTATTCTGGTGGGGATTCTTGCCTTCCCACTAGCAAAGTGGGGGGGCCCTCCTCCAACTTATGCCCCACATTTACCATCTTTTAAAATGGAAACGGGAATGGTGCTGAACTGGCTGGCTCCTAATGGGTTGTCCAGGCTGTCCGAAGACTCCCAAGTGTGGCAGAGATCCTGTGCCCCATAGCTTGGACAGAGTGGTGGTATAAAGGAACTTGGGGGCCTGGGCCTTGGTTTCCTTCAAGCAACGGGTTTGGTTTACATTACAAGTCAGCACTTCTGTGGCTTGGCCTGTCCTTGAACTTTGGGGACAGTGGTTGCAGGAAGAGGGTCTGAAGGAACAGGTGCCAGTGAGCAGCACCTTGGCCCTGTGTTTTGGACCCTGAAGTTTCTGGCAGCCTTTGACATTGCTATGGCAGCAGCCAGATCCCTGCCCCCTCCAGCTACATGGGGTGCTTCCATGTTAACCCTGGCTTGCCTTCTGGTTCTGGGAGGGGGGTAGTGAGACTGATGCATCTGCTGAGCTGATCTCCAGGGAAGTGTTCTCCAGCCATATTTGTGTGATTATGTAAGCCCAACTGATGATCAGACCCTATGCCCAACCAATCCCCCACTATCTCCTGGTCCTCCCCCAACTGCAGAAGTTAGGTGGTACTGTTTTTTTGATGTCTTTATGTAATTGTGTGTGTGCGCGCGCACTTGCCCCACACCCATGCTGGAAACAGGGAACCTGCTACAAGGAGGAATCATTTGAATGACTTGAATGTGAGAGCACAGGGCAAAGATCAATCCTGTTGAGCACAGCATGATATTGGCTTTGGATTGGTGTTGATCTGAGACTGTCCCATGTCTCTTTGAGCCAGTCATTGCTTGTCTGAACTTTTAGTGGGCAATCTCACCCATCTTGGTCCCTGCAGGAGGTTGGAATCTCCCCTGCAGGGCCCCTAGGTTCCTAACTCAAAGCAGAAAATTCTGAATTCAGGTGAAGGCCCAGGTTTTAGCTTTTCTTCATGCTTCTGGGTGAGCAGCTGGAGTGGAAGAGTGCCTGTCCCACCAGGGGTCAGTTTTGCTCTGAGGATGGGTGCTCTATGGAATTGAAGGGCAGACCTTGGGTACTGATGGAGTTGCTGGACCTCTGCTCTTTAAAGCTGAGAAGACCTGTAGAGGTTGGTGGCCTTTTCCATCCTTGCATTAAAATAGTGGAGGTTTTTTCCTTTCTTTTTTTTTTTTTGCAAGGTAGGCAGACAGCTATCCCACTGAGATTTCTGCAGGCAGGAGAGGAGGGTGTGTGTGGTGACACTTAGCATTCTTCTCCCTCCCTACTCTGTTAAGATACCCCACAGAATCTAGAATTGTTAACACAAAGTCTTCCTATCACACCCCTTAGTGTCTCAGCCAAGGGCTGCTGGACAGATTTGTTAATTTGGTGACAAAGTCTAGCCACTTAAGGCTAAGGGTGTTTTGGAGGGGTTTTTTTGCTCTTAGCATCCTAGTGTGTGTGTGTGTGTGTGCGCGCTTTGAGGGCCAATTAGTAACTACTACCGCGTGCTTTGTGGCAGTGAATCAAGATGTGCTCAACTGGCACTATTATTGAGCTGTCTCCACCCATTGCGTTTTAGTGGCAGCCACCCTCATTGGCGTGGAGAAGTGTGTGCTGCCCTTGGGCTCTTGCCAAGTAAGCCATGGAGTCACTTAGTGTGTAAAAGGTACAGGCAAGAAGAAGATGCATTTAGTGTGAAGAAGTCCTGGCAGATTGCAGGACCGCCTTGATCAAAGATAACATTAAGAAAGCTGGGTGACAACTGGATAACTTTTAACTTGTCTCTTACTTCCTGCTCTCTCTGAGTTCCCAGGTGTCTTTCAGGTTTTTTTCTGCCCTCTGTGCTGCCCATCAGACAGCCCATGACAGGCTGTTCTTCATTCTGTTTCCCTGGGAGTTGCAGTCTATTTGCAAATCTATAGTTGTACTGGGCAGGCAGGGCAGGAAACCCCAGCTAGGTGAACAAGCAGGGCTGGTATTTGGGGTTAGACCTGGCCAAAGCCTTTGACTTGTTCTAAGTGTACCGGAAAGTATTGAGTAGAAAATGAGATCAACTAAACAGTAACATGTGCTCTGTAGCTGGTGGGTGTTAGAATAGTACCATAACAATCTGGAAGGCAGAATTGCAAAAGGTAAACCAAGAGAGATGTCATAAGCCCATGAGCTACGGTTCAGTCAGTCTGATTGTTGAAGATGATTGCAGACCCTTTTTTAGGACTTTGCTTTTGTTTATAGAAGTTCTAAAAGCAAATTGGAAGAGAGTCATAAACTACTGTAAAAGGATAATTAAAGTTCTTTTGTCAAGCAACAGTATGAAGAATTAGTAATGAAAGAAACATACAAAAAAAATTTAAAAGAAAGTAAAATAAAATGTAAGAGATACAAGTATTCCAAACATGGGGTTTTAAGTTGAATGTGTTTGCTTTAAGCATTTATGAAAGTTTATGTATTTTATTGGGTCTTCAGGACTCTGTTTTTTAGCATAGTAACTGATGCTCACAATGAGCCATATATGTTAAGAAGAGTTTAAATGATATTTTATGTGTCCACTTTAAGAAAGCATGATAATGGCTTTTTTTTTTTTTTTTTTTAAGCAGGACATTTAGAAGAAAAAGCATAGCTATTCAGAATAAAAGAACCCTCCTGGGTTTCTGGCCAGCTAAGGGTTTGCTGATCAAATTATATTACAGTGATAAAACCCTGCTATTGAAATTAATTGCGAACCTTATAATCTTTTGTTGAAATTTATTAGGGAAAACTATTATGCTATTATTAGTAGTGGTTATGTTTCAACATTTCATGCTACAGAAAATACTAAGGAGACATTAGAACCTCAGTCTGTCCTGTGACCGGAGGACACTCTTAGGCCCTTCCAGTCTGAATGCTGGTGTTGGAAGAGAGTTGATGGAAAGGGATCAGGAGAGGTGTTCCCTAGTGGCATTTGTTTCTGCATCTGTGTGGGGAATGTGGATTTACCATTGCCAGTGTCCTTTGCCATCAGAGAAATGAGTTCAAGATGTTTGGCCACACCCCATGCTCAGCAGCCGTGTTTACTTAATTCAGACTTTATACTCAAAACTGGAAGGACAGCTGACTTATGTGAGTGATACTCGGCTTGGCTAGACCCTCTGCTGATTTTTGCAATTATAGTTTGCTCCAAAACAAAGGTAACAGGAAAAACAAAAGGTTAAGAAAATGAATGCTGATGCTTTTTAAGGAGTATTTTTATTTATTTATTTTTTCCTCTTTTTTTTTTCATTTCTTAAGGAGTATTTTTAAAATGTAGTACGTATGTGCAACATGCAAAAACCTTGTTAAAATTAAGAGAAGAATATTACTCACTTTCTACATACACATAAATTCATTGTTTTGGTAATCTATGGGAAGAAATTCTTAAATTTTCTAAAAGCAACTCTCAACATCAGATCATTGAGTATAACCAGAATTGCTCAGAACTCTCTAAAGTTTCCATGTATATAAGTACAAGGTCCTATTGTAATAAGATGGAGAAAAGAGGATTCCTTGGAATCCCAGGGAGCTTGGAAGTCATTCACTGAACTCTCAGACTTGACATTAGTTGGTGAAGCTATCTTAAGATCAGAGGAACCCTGACAAGAATGAATGAATTTAACAAAAGAATTTTGAAAGCTTCCTCAACCAAGATTCACTACAGTAGACCCTTGGCACTCCCAATGGATACATCTTAAGCCCTTGGTCAATCCCCAAATTTGCAAATGCAAAACTACTTGCATAGGCTGTTGACTGGTTTCACAGGGAGAAAAGTTCCTAGGATTATTCACAGGCCACCAGTTCTTTGCATTTTCCACTTGTACTTAAGGAAAGAAAGTTTTTCTTATGTCCATAGAGTCTCTGTATCTCTGGTAGCCCCTTGGGTTGGGGATGCCGGACCTTGGAGAAGGCTCAGTCTCTAGTTAAGTGACTCCCTCTTGTGCTGTAGACTTTGCAACACATAGTTCACATTGGTGCTCCAGAAAAAAAAGAAGAAGGAGAAGGAGAAGGAGAAGGAGAAGGAGAAGGAGAAGGAGAAGGAGAAGGAGTTACCATGGATTGGCTCTTAGGGGTTATTCACAAATAACTGAAAAACTGAAAGTTTGGATCTACTAATGCCAAGCGTCCCTGGGGTTGCCAAAAAAATCGCACATGTGTGCACGCCCTGGAGATAACCCCTGCTCCCTGGCCATTAGTATATACTTAATGCACTGTTCGAAACTTCTCTATCAGCAAATCTTGATGAGGGGAATGGGGCACTGCACAGCTGAAGCATGTGGTGAAGAACTTACAATGGGAGCATCACCTCTGAAATCTATGCAAGAGACACAGGGTATAGTCATTTGCTCTATGCCCTCATTTTGAACATTTCAAAATTTGGAAGAATTCTGGGAGACTTAAAAAAAAATACCATGACTATGATTGTATTAGATGAAGGAGCCAGAGCAGAATGTACTGAGCTTTGCTATACGTGGCAGGAGAGATTCTTGAAAGAATGTTTCTGGAGTGATTTTGGAAGAAGCTCTTAGAATTTTAAGTGGATTTGAGCACCACCAGTTGCAATCTAGAAGATCATCTTTGCCCAGCAACTAGACAAGATGTGGCAGAAACCACAGTGATTCCATATGATGGTTTCTTCTTAAAATTTTCTCCATGAGTTTCCATTAAAATAATTTTTAATAGAATAGACAAACTAGATACAACAAACTGAAAAGTGTAAAAGTGTATACACTTAAACGGTATCTAAAAGTCTAATGAGTAGTACTACCAGCACCCATGTGCCTATCAGTCAATTTGAAAGAATGTCACTCCTGCCTTGGAATTCCCCTGAGTACTGCTGCACATCCCATCCCCCAACCCTTCTCAGGGATAACCATTTCCCAGATATTTCTGTGTCTTCTCCTTATGCTTTTCTTTATTGTCTTACACTTCTATTTGTATCCCTCAATAATGTCTTGTTTAGTTGTATGTGTTTGTGACTAAATATGATGGGAACCCCATTTGTACCCTTTTGTTCTTCTGCTCAGATTGAGCCCTACACACCAGTAAGGCCACACTGGTCGAAAGAACTGGAATATCTTCCTATCATTTGATTATCAGTTGGTAGGTTGCTTCTTACCTGTTCCTTCTGCAGAGCTCCCATGAGGTCTCATCAAGTCCTCCCATCCTTTTCTAAGGGGATTACATCTGCCCCAATAGGAATGGGGTAACCATGAATGCCAGATGGTTGTTAGATGTTTTACTCTTAGATTCATTCATACTGTTGAGTGTAACTGAATTTTTTTTCTATTTTGCTGAACTGCAGTATTCCATTGAGTGAGTATATTATTAATGAACACCTATTTCCATTTTTTTTTTTTGCAGTTGTAAATAGTGCTGCTATAAACATTTTTGTTCAAGTCCTGCTGAGCATGTATATAAGTTTGCTTAGGGAAGAAACACAGTAGTTTGAATTATTGGTCTCAGACTGTGAGCATTTTCAATGCTATTAGAATAATTTGAAATTAATTTCCATTAGGTTATATAAATTTCACCTCAAATAATTAATTTCCAATGTGTTGAACCAATTTCTACATCTAGCTACAGTGTGGAATGCTTCCTGTTGCTCAGTGTCCTTGTTAACACTTAATATTTTGTCATATGTTGTTGGAAATTGCTGTCAGTTTCATGGGGGTAGAACAATGACTTAGCTGATTTTAATTTACATATATTTGATTGCTAAAGTGGTACAGAATCTTTTTGTATATTTTTGGCCTTTTGGATTTTCTTTCTCTGTGTGTGAAGTGCCTCTCAAGTCTTTTGCCTATTTATTTAAAAATTGTGTAGTTTATGGTTTTCCTATTTATTTGTAGGAGCTCTTTATATATGGTGAAGACTGTTACTCAAGATTGCAAATATCATCTCCTAATTTGTGGTAGGTTTTCATGTTCTTTTTAGTATTTTAGAGTAGCAGAAATTCTTAATTCCACATAATAAAAATATATCAATCTTTCCTTTATCATTCAACACTACATATCTTATTAAGGACTTCTGAAGAACAATATATCTCTTTTATTGTCTTCTACAATTTTAGTTTTTGCCTTTTGTGTTGAACATTTTCCCTGAAAATGATGTTATCTATGGCTTTAATATTCTTTATCAAAATACGGAGCTACCCTTCTTCTATAGTTTGCAAAATAGTTTTTTTTTGTAATCATAAATGAAACTTTAAAAAATACTTTTTCTACATTTATTGAGAGGATTTACTTAATTTTTTTCTTCCTTTAATTTATTAATGTCTGGTAAACTCATTTTCCAAAATTAAATTAATCTTGCTTTCCTAGAATAAACTTGACTTGGTCATAATGGGTTCATTTTTTAATACATTGCTAGATTTGTTTTGCTAATGTTAGTATAGAAGGTTTGGTCATGTTCAGGAAAGTATTGAACTGTAATTTTTCCTTCTTAGATTCTCCTTGTTGGGTTTGTTACTGAGTTTATGCTGGATTTGTAAAGTAGATTGTAGAATGTTTCTTTCTTATCTGTTTTCAAAAAGAGTTTATCTGCAGCTAGAATTCTTCCTTCCCTGAAGTTGTTTAACCACTGCTCAGCGTCTTCAATAGTTAATGGATATTCAGGTTTTAATTTTTTGCCTTGACTCAATTTTGGTCTAAGTCGATTTTTCTAGGAATTTGTGCATTTCATTTGTGTTTACACATTTTTGCTACAGAGTTTTTATAACATGCTTTTATCTTTTTAAGTTCTGTAGTATCTGTGGTTATGACCCCTTTTGGTTTTTATTACTTCTGTGTCTTGAGCTTTTTCTTGTTGCATAGTCTTTTTAGAATTTTGTCAGTTACTAGTTTTTTTAAAGAACCAGATGTTGACTTCAGGATCCTCATTTGACTTTTCCATTCTATCATTTAGTATATAATTTATAATTTATGAATTTCTATATTAATTTTTATTGTTGTCTCCCTTCTAACTTATCTAGGTTTGAGGGTTTTTTTATTTCTTATTTTTTATTTTTTAGTACCGGGGTTTGAATTCAGGGCACTTGACCACTGAGCCACATCCCCAGCCCTATTTTGTATTTTATTTAGAGACAGGGTCTCATTGAGTTGCTCAGTGCCTGGCTTTTGCTGAGTCTGGCTTTGAACTTGTGATCTCCTATCTCAGCCTCCTGAGCTACGAGGATTACAGGCATGTGCCACTGTGCCCAGAGAGCTGTTGTTCTTTCTTAACTTCTTAAATTGAATACTTGTTTTTTTAATTTTCAGGTATTTTCTCCTACTATAAGCATTATAAGCTATATAATTCTACTTTATTTCATCATATATATATATATATATATATATATATATATATATATATATATATTTTAAAGAGAGAGAGAATTTTTTAATATTTTTTTTTCGGTGGACACAACATCTTTATTTTATTTTTATATGGTGCTGAGGATTGAACCCAGTGCTCCACGCATGCCAGGTGAGCGCGTTACCGCTTGAGCCACATCCCCAGCCCCTCATCATATATTTTTGATTGGTATTCTACAGTTTCACAAAGTGTGTCAGTATACATATTTTATTATTTCTCATGCTTGGTATTCCTTGGAGTCCCTAATTCCAAGTTATAATATCTTTTATCAGTTGTGGGAATTCTCATCTTGTCTCCTCTTCCCATGAGGCTACAAAAGATGAAGCTCAAGGTCACTTTGTTTGGCAGATGTCCTCGAGCTAGCTTCAGGGCATGACTTTTGTTCTGGTCTTCAGGTTTTACTTATGTTTTTGCTTGCTAAATATTTCTTATAAAACTGCCAGCTTGTTAGTTATTATCAGATTTTTTTTTCCCGTAGTATCCAGTTTTCTAAGTTGTTTTCTCAGTAGAGTTGATCTAGTCCACTATAGTACTGGAAATTAAAAAAAAAAAAACCTATAAGGTTTTCTTTAAAATTACAACAAATCTTAACACTTGTTAATCAGGACAGACTCTGCTGAGCCTGTGTACACTTGGATTTATTATAATGGTCAGTCTATTCCGTGATTCATAATAGATACAATGATATGTTCTTAGTAATGCAGCATAAACAGGGTATATATAGGGATGATATTTTTTATTGGTACACAATAATTATACAGAATGGTGGGTTTCAGTGTATCATGTTTGTACCTGCACAAAGTATAATTTGATCAATTTCCATCCCCAGTACTTCCACTTGCCGCCCTCCTCCTCCTCCTCCTCCTCCTCCTCCTCCTCCTCCTCCTCCTCCTCCCCCATGTCCTTTCTCTACCTTGCTGGTCTCCCCTTTATCTTCATGAGATCCCTTAGTTTCCATTTTTCTCCCTAGCTTCCACATATGAGAGAAAACATATGGCCTTTGACTTTCTAAACCTGGTTTATTTCGCTTAACATGATGCTCTCCAGTTCCACCCATTTTCCTGCAAATGACACAATGTTGAGTATGTAATATGTAGTTTAGCAAAAGTACACCAGCTTCTAGGGCGTTAATTCTTCCTTCTTGTAACTTGGGAGAGCTGACAGGTTTTTGGCTGGTTTTCACTTCCACACATGGGCTGTCCTGCTTTGGCAGGATATTTCTCCTGGATATAGTTTTTTTTCCAAACCTGGAGCAGAGTTAAGTCAGGGTTGGAGCTGGTCTCTTGATCTTTCACTTACTAGAAGGCCAGAGTTCTGTACCTTGTCTTTGTGGATGCCTTTCTCTGTCTTAGGTCAGGTTCTGCCTTCATGCTCCCTTTTCTTTTCATTCTTGGTTTGTTATGGGGACCACCTCTTCTTTGGGGAAAAACAGTGAAAGCACCAGTCTTCCGAGACTGGCTCTCTCAACTTCCATGAAACAGAACCTGGAGGGCAGCTGGCCTCCGCAGTCCTCCTCCCACTGCCCATGTGTCTGGGTTGAGCTTGGCTGAACTCAACCTCCACCTCTTGGCTGAGAGACTTTCTCACTCTCTTTGTCCAAGAGAGTCCTGACTGATGACTCTGTGGTGGTTTACTCCCAAGCTGGTGGGTCCTGCTGCTCACTTCCTGGTATATTTCTGAGCAAGGGGCTGTAGGTCCGTCATTGTCCCCTTCCCTTCCTGTGAGCCTCCTACTAGTGGTGGGGCATAGCAGATGGACATTCCGGCTGCCAGGGGCCTCCTGCAGCCCACTAGAGGGAACCATGCCAGTCTCATTTCTGTCTCCATTCCTGCTGTCTCCTTGCCCGGTTAACTTCTCTGTTCTCTTCTTATCCAGTGAGGGTGGGGATGTGTCTGACCTGGGTGCTGGCTCTGTGGGCACTGGTTGGATGAAGGGCTCCATCTTTCCTTTTATCCTTCCTAGGGTTTAAGATGAAGAACTCACCTTGCTCTTTCCTCAGAGAGGCCTTCCCTGTTCTGTGCACTTGCTCCTCTCCCCCACTGGACCCCCTCACCTATCCCCCCTCATCCCCTAATGGAGGTCCCAAAGAAGGAACGCCCCCCCCCACACACTTGGTTGAAGACAAATGACCTTCCTCTCTCCCAAAGCCTAGTGATTCTTAGAAAGGCACTTCCTCTTCTTTTGTTTAATATATGCATAGTTTGTACCTCGTGGGCAGAAGCCACAGAGGGACCCAGCAAGAGTCTTGTGGTCTTGCCAGCCTTCTCTGTGGGTCACTGGCCACTTTTGCAGAGCATCTGCCCCTCTCAAGTGGACTGAGAACCAATCTACCTGGTGTCTGATCATTTCCACTAATTTGTAATGGCAGTACTGGAAATGTTTGGAGCACAGGGGCCTATCACCAGGCTTGGCTTGGAAAAGAAGGTGGAAGGTTTTGGAAAGAGAAGAAGAAGAAGGAAAGGAAAAAAGAAATGAAAGAAGGGAGTTAAGGTGGGAAGAGGAATGAAGGAAGAAAAAAGGAGAGAAGAAAGTAGGAAGGAAGAGCCAATGAAGAAATGGGAGGGGGAGAAAGAAAGAAAAAAAAAAGCAAAGAAGCAAAGAGAGGAAGGTATGTTCAACCCTCACCCCTACCTTCAAAGCCCAGCACATCTAAGTTGGGACTTGGTAACCTCAAAAGTCTTTTGAAAAAGTTTAAAAAATTGAGTGTAATTTACATGTAACGAAATTCATGGTTATAAGTGTACAATTCAAAGGGTTTTTAACAGGTATCTATACTTGTGTAGCTTCTATCGTAATCACAATATAGAACATGTCAATCATTACCAAAAGTCCCCCCATGTCTCATTCAATCAGTTCTCCCACTCCTATCTCTTGGCCACCATTGATCTGGATTTTTGACACTAGAGTTTACTTTTTTTTAGCATTGCATCTAGATGGAGTCATATAGTATGCACGCTTTTCTTCTGACTCCTTTTGCTGAGGATAATTCGTTGAGATTCATCTGTGTTATATTTATCCGTACTTCATTCTTTGCATAGCTGAATAGTATTCTGATGAGAGGGTATACAGGTTAAGCATTCCTAATCCAAAAATCTAAATCCAAAATGCTCCAAAACTCAAAAACTCTTTGAGCACCGACAGAACATCATAAGTGAAGAATTCCATACCTGGCCTGTGTGATAGGTCACAGTCACAATGTAGACACCAAGAATATTATATAAAATTACCTTCAGGCTGTGTGTATAAGGTGTGTGTGAAACATGAATTTTTTTTGTGTGTGTGTGTGGTACTCAGGATTACATCCAGGCCCTTGTGCCTGCTGGGCAGGTGCTCTACTACTGAGCTACACCCCCAGACCTTTTAATTTAATTTTGAGACAGGGCCTAGCTAAGTGGCCCAGGCCAACCTTGAACTTGTGATTCTCCTACCACCGTCTCCCATGTAGCTAGAATTACTATGTGTGCAACACAGCACCAAGCAAAAACAAAGATGAATTTCGTATTTAGATTTGGGTCCCATTCCCAAGATATCTCATTGTGTGTATGAAAATATTCCAAAATTGGAAAAAACCTGCAATCTGAAATGTTTCTGGTTCCAAGCATGTCAGATACGGTGTACTTAACGTGCATAATTAGGAAAAAAAAATCATTCACCTATTGGTAGAAATCTGGGTTCTTTCCAAAGTTTGCCTATTGCAAATAAAGCTTCCAAGAACAATTAGGTACACGTCTTTGTGTTCATATCGTTTTATTGCTCAGGAAAATACCTAATCAGGTCTCTTTTGGAATGTCCATTTTGCCTGTCTTTGTGCCAATCAGCCTGTCACCAGGTTCTTTTTTCCTTCCTGTGAGTGAACAATCAGATTATAATAGGATTTTGGATACCACCATCTGTGCTAGGCCCCAGGAATTACTTAGACACTGTATTCTAATTGTCTGTTGACCTGCTTGACACCCTCACTAGACAATTTGGCATAAGAAGTAAGAGCACAGGCATTGAATCCAGACTTATAGGGTTCATCTCCCAACTTTGTTACATACTATATGACCTTGAACAAGTTATTTAGCCTCTGTGTGCCTCACCTGCAAAATGAGGGGTAATACCAGTAGCTACCTCATGAGCTTGAAAGATACATAACCAGATAGATAGATAGATAGATAGATAGACAGCCCATACTAAATACTGTGTTGTTGAGAGACTTGACAAGAATGGGTATTGGGGTCTGACATGCACATTTTAGGCTCAAGAGGAGTCTGGAAGAGTCTCTGTCAACTGCTCTGCTACCTGGGAACCTGACCTCTCATTGGGCAGCAAAATCAATTTCTTTATCCTGGAAGGACAGCACTTTCCCCCTTGTTACCAGCTCATCTCCCAGATGGATACCTCTCTTTACCACTTGAATTGAAGTTTGTTCATATTTCCCACTTGCCAGTGTTGCTGGGGGTGGAATCCAGGACCTTACCTCTGGCAGGTGAGTGCTGTACCACTGAGCTACAAAACCAGCCCTTGAGTTGAAGTTTTGTTTCTGTTCTTCACGTTTATTATTCTTTAAACAATATAACTACAAACTACAAGGGGACCCCATCTTTTTTACTCTGTCCCACTTCCTTCTCCAGCTCTGGGTCCAGACATACCAACCAAAGAAGCAATATGGACTGGAGAGGCCCGCGCACATACTCTTAAATCCTCCTAACCTAGTTGTCATCAGTCTCCATGTTTCAGAGGGCTTGAATCCCTGGGTTGATTGGAGACATGGCAAAGGAACCACAGGCCAGGGATATTAGTCTTACAGCTCTGCCCAGGATGTGACTGCTGGGGCAGCCTCCATAGTAGCCAGTCATGGATTCCCATCTCAGGCCCTGGCACTTCTGCAAGCCAGGTACTGAAGCTCTGGAAGGCAACTCTCTTCTCAGGATGGGGACATTTGGCCCATCGAGAGCATAGTTGGAGACAAGGAGGTGGTCTCACAGGCTTTAATCCAGAGATAGAAGCACTTTGGGGGCCTGAACTTTTCCTCTCTCCCATAGTAAGATGATTCAGGACTAGGGTGATCAAAAAGAACTAGAAAGATCAAAATGACGGATTGATCTTTGATATTTGCTAAAGTGAGGTACCTGAGCAGAAGCTTCCCATGGGCAGAGTAAAATTCTAAAGTGCATTCCTCCAGGGGCCTGGTGATGTAGGTCTAGGAACTCAGAGGGGTCCAGCATGAAAACTACCTTTTATGGAGCAAAAGCATGGTGTAAATGTCCTCCACAGATATCTCATTTAATTCTACTCTGTGAGTAGAAGGTGAGCATGTCCCCTTACAGCAGTGGGTTCCATCAGGGGGCTTCAGATCTTATTGGTCTGGGGTGAGGCCTGTGCATTTAGACTTTCAAACACTTCCCCTTCCCCCAGTGTTTTTAATGTGTAGCTGGGTCAGGAATTATTTTATAGACAAGGGAATTGAGTTTTCAGAGGTCAAGGTCATGGACTCAAGGTTGCACAGCTGTGCGTGAAGGTGCAACTGGAATATAGGCCATGTGGCTACATTCCTTGGATCTGGGCACCCTGTTCTGCAGGCTAATCAGCGAACTGTCTGCACTGGTTCCTGGTTGCTGGGCAGGAGATAGCCGACAGGGACACAGAGATGCTAATGGCTTTTCAATGTCTGTTTGCTGACCTAACCCTCTTTAAGAGTCTGGGTGTGTATGTGCTCTGAGTCTGAAAGGCTCCCAGGACAGAAAGCTGCTGACCCTGGCTCCCAGCCCACTCAGCAGAGGAGCATGCCATCCGTCCTTCAGCTCTCGGTCCAGGCTTAGTTTGGTCACATCTGGGTCCAAGAAAACAATGATAGATGTTTCTTGATTTCTTTTCCCTTGTGAACCCCCTAGTCAGGTATGAATGTCTTGGATCTTCCCAAGGAAAGCAGGATAGGACAGGTTGGATCAGCAGGGGTCTTTTCTGTGCCTCACCTCCAATATAACTACAGCAGTTTCAAGGACTGAGTGCCAGCTGTATGCATCCATACAGCACCTTCCAGAAATGACCTCATTTTATCCCCTGAGGAATCTTGTGAAGGAGGCACTAGTATCTCCATTTTTCTTATGGGGAAACTGAGCCGCAGAGAATCTAGTGGCAAGAATTAGAGTAATCCTAATTCAGCTTTGGGGCTGAAGTCTTAACCATCATACTACATGCCCTCCTAAGGATTATGTTACTCAATTCTTTAATTGTTTCTGGAGCATCATCTGACCCCCAGCCTGATGACAGACTTTTAGCAGGGGGACATTTCTCCATTTTGCCATTTCCAGCACAAGGCTGGATTGATAGCAGGAGTTCATAAATATTAGTGGGTTGATTTATTTGTTTTATTTCAATTGGTTGTATTTCTGAGGATTCTGCAATGTCATTGTACTGTGATATAATATATGTCCCAGGAATGTAACACACATTATCCAGTGTTTTATTCCTTGACTTTGAAGTATTTCTGAATACTGTAAAACATCTCACATTCAATTTTAGTAGTTGTTCTGAATTCACACCCCATAGATATCCACGAAGAGCACTCTGTACACTTCATGGGCCTGCATATCTTCCTGTGAAAGATTATTTTTTGGGACAGAAACTATTCTGAATGGTAAGGGTCCCTGTACCACCAGCCCCCTGGTATGAGGCTATTTGTTTGGTGGGTTTTTCCAGGGTAATTCACGCAAAGTCCTGTCCAGATTTACTAGCACACATGGCTAGCCCTGTGCCTACACCCTCTTGGGCCACTTTGACCAGTTCTGCATGCCCATCTATGCTCTTGGTAAAGCCCACCACCTTCTCAGGGGATTGCCCTCTGCCAACAGAGATGGAGTTCCTGGGAGTGAGTGGCATCCCCCAGTGGCAGTCAGGAGCCAGTATTAACTAGGGTGAGGTAGGGCAGCTGAAGGTTCTGCCACTTGGCCTTGGTGTTGGGGGACAAGCTCAGAGGAGGTGCAGGTTACATCCTGGAAGGCTCATTGGGAGGGGCTGGGCTGTACCCTGAGGTCACACCTGACTGTCCTCTTCCCTTCTCTCCTGCTTCCTCCGCTCCCTCGCACACCCCCCTGGAAGCCTTTCTTCAGTGAATCACTTGCTCAGGATTCCTTGTCTTAAGGTTTGCTTCTGGGAGACATTACCTAAGATGAGGACATGAGGGTTGGACGCCATTTAGACAGTAAAATACCTCTCATATTCTCTACTATGAGTGCATATTAGTGTCCCACATTTTCCCCCAAACCTCCACACAAGCTGGGGGGCCCACCTTGTAAGGGGCACTAGCCCATCTTTTTCCTCCTCACACCCAGCACTTTCCAACTCCCTCTCTCTCGCCCTATTCACCAAACTGACCTCTACTCTTGTTTCTGTTTCACTCATCTAACAGTCACCATTCCTATTGCTTGAGTTCCTGCCTGTGCCAAGCATGCTTTTAGGTACTGGGACTCTACCAGTGAACAAAACAGAAAGCTTGCCCTCCGGCCCTTGCATTTCTACAAGGAGAAGAAGACAGTAAACAAGCGTACACCTAAAGAAGCGTGATATCATCGTTAAGATGAGGCTAGAATAAGCTCAGTGACGTGATGGAGGCCTGGAGGGGCAGCTCCCTGAGCCGCGTGTGCCCGTCTCTTCAGCCCTTGCACACCCAGCTACCTAGGCACTGCTGGCCTCGTCTCTCAAAATGCTGATGGCGTGGCTCCGTCTTCCACGTTTTCGCTCTCTGAGTGGCATTTAGGAAGATCATTAAAACTCGGGATGCTTTTCTTTCCCTTGGCTTCTGAGGCTCCTGGCCCCCTGCCTGCTCTTTTTGGTTACTGCTGCTTCTCCTGCTGTCCACTGCCCTCTCTGCTGGGCCGCTGATGATGGTGATTGGAGTTCTGCAGAAACTGAGGATGTCTCTTCTTACTGTGTCCTTCATCCCTGGTGAAGATGTCACCTCCGTGGTTTCAGCTTTCACACCTTTGATCTAGCCTGCCCTCCAGAACACCTGATTATAAATTATAAACTCCTTCTCGACATCTCCACTGGGGTGACTTGACATGTGCACAGTTCTGACCAACATCATCTCACGCTCACTGCCCACCCCACTAGCCCCCAGCCCCTGCCTTCAGCTTTGGAGTCTCCTCTCCAGACATAGCTTTTGTCTCAGGAAGGGGCAAGTTATGGTTTGGATCTGGGATGTCCCCTGAAGGCTCATGTATTGGAGGCTTGGTCCCCAGTATATCAGTGGCAGGGCTTTGAGGAAGTGATTGGAGAGCTCTGATCTCATCAGTGGATTAATTCATTGACAGCTGAATGACTGCTGGGAGATGGTGGAGACTCTAGGTGGTGGGACCTGGTGGAGGGGAGTGGGTCCTTGAGGGTGTGCCCTTGGGAACTTTATCTTGTCTCAGCTCTGTCCTCTGTCCTCTCTGTTTCCTGGCCTCCAGGAAGTAAGCAGCTTTCCTCTGCCACACCTTTCTACCATGATGGTTTGCCTTGCCTCAGGCTCAAAGCAATGGACCCAGCCAACCATGGACCCAAATCTCTGAAACCATTAGCCACAATCAATCTTTCCTCCTTTTGGTTGTTTCCCGTAGGTATTTATCACAATGACAAAAAAATTGACCAATACAGGGCACCACTGTTGTGTGTCTCTCTGCTGCTTGAGTCTGAAACCCAACTTCATCTCTCCTCTCTGCCACCTGCCAATACCTAATCTCTCACTAACCCCCACGCATTCCTCTTCCTAAGGGTGAGTGTCTGAATCCATTTCACCTGTCCATCTGACTTCCACTCCCCTGTTCAGGCCACCAATGCTCGACTGCTACAAGTTTCCTAGTTGTTATACATTCTTCCTTGAGTATTCCAGACTGTTCTTTGCACTGGCCTGATCCTCTCTGTGGTTTCTTGCTGAACTAAAGATAACAGAGAGTTCTTCATGAGGCCTGCATGGCCCTAGAAGATGGGCCTTGCCCACTTTAGCCTCATCTCTGGCCACTCTCCTTTGTCCCTCCCTTGGCCTTCCCTCAACAGCAAGTTCTTCTCTGTTAAAGGCTTTCCACAGACATTTTGTTTGCATCGGAATGCTTTTCAGAGGCCTTTGGGGCCAGGCCTGTGTTTGTGAAGGGGCTGCATTCTTCTCCCTGAGGTATCATGATCACCATAAGGCATCATCTTATGCAGAGAAGATAAAAATAATACAACCGACAAAAAATCTGTTTGATTCGCAGTCTCACTGTGCACCAGAAATGCTTTAACAGACTGATGATAGAATAGTCTTTCTACAAGGAAGGACAGGTCTCTCCCTCCTCTTCCCTGATTTGAATCTGGGAGTGGCTTCTGGGAATCCACCCAGGTATAGTAGCAATAGCCACATTCACTGGTCACCTGTGTGCTAGGCACTTCCTTGGGTGTGTTAGGATTTCTGTCACATTAAATCCTCACCACAGCCCTACAGGGCAGGCTTTATTCTGTCTATCCTACAGGTGAGGAAACTGAGACCAGATAGGCAAAGTTGGCACAGGCATGTCTGGAGCAGCTGTTGGGGAAGGTCTGCACGTGGCTGGTCCTGATGCAGCCAAGTGTGGCAGTGCACAATCTGGAGCCTAGTAACCTCTCTGATCTTGTTCTGTCCCCCTACCCACAGCACTCACAAGGTCTGTGCTTCCCATAAAGGGCTTTGTAGTTCAAAAGGAACCCAGAAACTCCTGATAAGTCCTCTCTAAAATGCCTGGGTTCTGCTGACAGGTCAGAAGATCATGGCCTGAAAACATTTGGGTGCAGGGATAGGAATGTAGATTTGGAGAAAAGTCAGGCTGGGTTTGAATGAGAGGCTTACCAGTGTGACGAAACACCTTAGACTGAGTAATTTATAAGTAACAGAAATGTATTGCTTGCAGTTCTAGAAACTGGGAAATGTAAGATGAAGGCAACAGCAATTTGTGGGAATTTGGGCAGATTATTCTTGCAGCCTCAGTTTCTTCACCTGTGAAGTGGGGATAATAATAGTACTTCATGGAACAGAAGTGTGGGTGTGTGTGCACACATGTTTGTGTTCATTCGTGCATGTGTCCATGTGTGACCAGTTTACAGGTGGGAGGGCTGACCTGAAGACAGCTAGCCCTGAGGGTTCTCACCTGAAGGATGTAGTGGAGAACCACACAGGACCTAAGGAGCGGATCCCAGACCTTCACTCTTGGGTTATGTGAGGGCACTATCTGGAGATGGGTGCAAGAAGGACTTTGGGTCTTGGAGTTGCCAGCAGGTCTTTCATGGTTGGACCCAGATCACTTGCTTCCTTTCTCTTGCTCCATCCTACCTCCAGGGAAGACTGCCTGGGAAGGAAAGGCCTTCCCTTCTGTCCTGCTGGCTTGGTGTCCATTGATGTGACTTAATAGAAACCAAGTTTTCTTGCATGTTGGATAGAAAGATCCGGAATTAGTTTTGTGTCCATTTAATGAGCACTTTGATTCCAAGGTGCACCAAGACTGAAGCAAATTAATAAGAAACAGATGAAACCATTATTTCCTGCCCCAGGATGCTGGGAGATTGAACAACTCATCTATCATGTAGAGTACAGGGATCATCTGAGAACACAGTAATGTCACTGGTGATGGCCCTGCTTCTAGCACTTTCCTTTCTTTCTGTTCTACCTCCTCACCCTGCTCCTCCTTCTCCCCGCATAGGAGAAGTAGTCACTCAAGGGTTACATCTCCCGAAAAGGGGGGATCTCACCCCTGCATGCTGTCCTTGAAGTTATTTCTGTCAGAGATCCTCTGTGTGACCAAATTCTTTCCATGCTCTTCTGAGCATTGTTTTAGTTGGGCCTCAGCTTCTGAACCTCTGTGTTTATCTTTGCATTGTCCAACTTTAGAAAGAATCCAGTTTGGTCAGAATCTCCCACTGTCAATATCCAATCAGCTTAATATCCAATCAGGTTCCTCAGCTGTCCTAGTCCATGTGCACTGCTGTGACGAAACACCTTAGACTGAGTGATTTATAAATAAAAGAAATGTATTGCTTGTAGTTCTAGAAACTGGGAAATGTAAGATGAAGGCAACAGCAATTTTGGTGTCTGGTGAGGACCTGTTCCTCATAGATGGTGCATTCTGTGTCCTCACATGGCAGAAGGGGCTGGGGTGCTCCCTTCAACCTCTTATATAAGGACATGAATGACATTCATGAGAGTGGAGCCCACACAACTAACCCCCCTCTAGAGGCCTCACCTTTCAATACTGTCAGCATGGGGGATAAGTCCTAATATATGAATCTGGGGACATCATCATCCAGACCACAGTGTCATCTTCTACCATTGCTCAGGTGATCTCGTCACCCTGGCCTGCCTGCAGTGAGAAACCAGTTGGGTTGCTTTAGCTTTGTGATGTTTCTTCTTGGAAACTTTCCATCCACTCATGCCCACCGTGCTGCTGGCTATGAATTCCCACTTTTCCTTGCTGCACTTGGGGGAGGGTGCAGTCTCTCCCCAGCTGCAAGGCCCCAATGCAGTGGCCCCTACGCCTGTTGTGATTGTTTCCTGAATAAGTCCACCATGCAATTTTTTAGCCGGCCCTCTGTGACTGCTGTCAGGATCCTCTGTCTTACTGGGGTCACCTCTTCCTGAAGACTCCGGGTCCCACTGAGACAGGAGAATTGGAGCTAATTAAAAGGCATGGTTTTATGAGCAGGGATCCAGGGCACTTGGAGAGACGGGCCTCTCAGACTGAGAGGAGTTCAACATGGACAGCGGTGAAGCCGTGGACTAGGCACCTAGCACATTGCCTCCATAGACACTGACAGAAAATGCTCCATCTCTAGATAAAACCCCTGCTCACATTGACCAAGGAGGACAAGATAATTCAGCACTTACTGCCGAAGAAAAGGACTGTTTATAAACTCCTTGACACTCCAGGTCTTTTAGCATCTTTCAAAATCCTGAGGCTTTTTAAAAATAAAAGCTAGCATTTACTGAGAGTTTTACTTTGAAGACAACGTTGTTTTTAATCCCCATTTTATAGAGGGGAAAACTCTTCATGGAAAAGTTCGGTGATGTACCAGATGTCACAGAGCTATACGTGGCAGAGCTGTGATTTGTACCCAGGAAATTTGGCTCCAGAACATGCCCCCTTCTCCCTCCCACATGGTCAGCGACGTTAGTACATGTTAATATGCATCAGTAGTAATGGTTGCTCACTCAATATGTAATATATTATAAACTCATACTCAACTGATAATCATTGGAGGCTGTTGTGAGTGCTTGATAGTATTTTAGTAACCAACTGGGCATCTGGACCAGTGAATGGTCTTTCTTTTGGAATTTTCCTGCTTCTCTCCTCAACTTCTGGAAAGATCATTCCAGAGTTGACGGCAGATCTCTAAGGACCTGCTACAGTGGGAGAGGTTCACCTTTCTTCTTTCTGTCTTTCCCACTTTCCCCCAGCACAGCCTCTTCCTTGCTGTAGCACTTCCTATAAGCCATCTTCTCATTTTCCCAGCCTAAGGCAAATAAATGTTTTTTTTTTTTTTTTTTTTTTTTCTGTCACCTGAAATGTTTCTGGAGGGTGGTTATAGCTGCACCCTCTCCTGCTGCCTAACTTCCTACCCCCAGGGCCTTCCTCAGCTCCACCCCCCTCCAGTCCTTAGCCACTCCTGCTCAAGGGACCTGCAGGAGGGATCAGGAAGTGAGCTCCTAGGCCCTTACTGGCTGGCACCCTCCACAGGGCTCTCAGGACAGACTTATTCGTTGGTGGGAAAGGGTGGTGACCCCTAGCTCTGTTTCTAAACCATCAAGGACCAGCTTTATTATTCTATTTCCAGAAAGAAATTTGAACCTTGTGGTTTCTTCATTTCTGCACTCTGAGATCGAAAGATTCTCACTTACTTATACCTCTAGTCAAATTGCAATCTTTAAACAATTTCTAAAATTTTATTTAGTCAGAAATGTACCCTTCTCCCACTTAGCACTTTTGACTGGCCTGGGCTGGCCTGCATGAGTACTCTGGGTGGCTGACAGTCTGGCCCTGCTTTGTGGTTCACCTAAGTACTTTTTAAAAAAAAATATTTATTTTTTAGTTGTAGTTGGACATAATACCTTTGTTTTATTTATTTATTTTTATGTGGTACTGTGGATTGAACTCAGGGCCTTGCACACACTAGTTGAGCGCTCTACGCTGAGCCACAACCCCAGCCCCTCACCTAAGTATTTTGAGTCCGGTCACTATAGAATCTTTTGAAACTCTCAGCGTGGCCATTGGACCCCATGGCTCCGAATACCCAGGGTGAAAATTCTAGCAAAGGAGTAGAATTGAAAGCTGGGACCAGACTATATAGATGTCCCTGGAAAGAAGGTTATGTGCAGGGAGACGAAGAGGAGCAGGTGGAAGGAAGTGGGGAAAGATACCCTGGGGAAAGGTACACTCCAAGGGCATCCCACTGTTGGCTTAGTGGCACAAAGGGACCGGCCTGTGCTCCAGTGAGTGGCTGCACCCTGTCAGGACCCAGGCTGCTTTTCCAAGTGAATCAATGTGACTGTCCTTTCCTGAAAGTATCAAGTGTCCCACTGTTTGGCTTGGCTAATTACTTCCTTGCTTGTGCTCACAGACCTGTCTATACTAAAACTTGTGGGTTTTTCTTTTTGTCCTGGCTTGCTGGTGCAGGGTTTTGAAAAGTGGCCAGCCAGGGGACTCAGCATGTTCTAAAGGCCTGTTTCTCAGTTTGCTTAGTAAGGCCCAGCTATCTGTTAAATATAGAAAACATTTCACAATTTATTTCCAAGTAGACACACTTGGGACCTTCTAAAGCCCAGATGCAGAGGACCAGGGTGTCCTTTAGTGTTGGTTTACAGCAGAGAGTAATTTCAAGTCTCAGGAACCCTGACAGAGGTCCCTGTCATGGAACTACCACATTTGGAAACATCACGTTTGAATGCATGAATGCCAGCCTTGCTGGAGCTCGTTTTGAATTTCTGAATAAACATTTTGGGATTGCTGCAAGTTTGGGGAGTGGAAATGTTTGGATGTTTACCATTCTCTGAGGGGTGGAAAGGAAGTAGGAGAAACAAGTGGTGTGATCCTTGGTATTCAAATGAATGTAAACGATGTGGGGCAATGCTCAGTATGGGATGAGAGACACATTTGTAGTACATCTTTAAATGAAGGACTAAGGTCGATGCTAAATGTGCCATAGGCATTGGTCCTTAAGTTATTCTAAGAATGGGGTGATGTAAGAGTGTGGGCTTTGGCTACAAAATGCTATAGGGGAGTCCTGGTTTCTCCTGCAATTAGCTGGGTAATTTGGGGCCATTGATTGCACTTTTCTGTAGCTCAGTTTCATCATCTGTAGAACAGGGAATAAGAACCATACTATGGCATAGAGTGGTTGGGGAAATTAAATGAGTTAATTTTTGCAAAGTGTTTTGAATGATGCCTGGCACTTAGAAACTCCTACATCAGGGGAATTTCTGAGATGTGAAGTGGCTTTTATAAAGGGCCCAGAGCTAGTTGACAGTGGATTTAGGATTTGCATCCAGTGCTCTCTGGCTCTAGAGCAAGGCTTCTCAGCCTCAGTACAAGTGATGTTTTGGGCCAGAGATTTTTTTTTTTTTTGGCTGTGGGTTGCAGTCCCATGCACTGTAGGATGCATAGCTGCATCCTGGCCTCTACCACTGGATGCCAGTAGCAAGCCCTGTCTCCAGTGGTGACAACCCAAAATGTTTCCAGACATTTTCAAACATCTCTAGGCCGAGGGGGTGGGGCGTAAAGTTCAGAGGTCAACTCCCAAGGGTTCTCATTTAAGAACTACTGGGTAGGGGGCTTAACACTCTAGAGAGTTGGCCAACAGTTAATTTTTTGCAAAGTGTTTCTCAATTTCAAGGTCAAAGCCCATTTCCCAGTTCCCACCTCTTCTCTTCATAGACCAGAGAAGTGGCCAGGACCATGGTGGCTGATGTTAGCACATGCTGCATTGGACTAGTTTCTGCTATGTGGGCTCAGGCCAGCGGCTGTGATTTTGAACCATCCTCTTTCCCTCCTTTGGTCTGGTAGACATTTGGGTGAAATGCGGTCTCTGTTTTCACCAGATCACCAGGGAGGCCGAGCTGTGGGCTGGTTGGCGTTTTCTTTGCAGCTGTCAGCAGCAGAGCCTGAGCAGCCAGACTGACTGACTGCTTCCTTGGCAGCACAGCTGGTTGGCTTAATTGGACTTAGAATATGAAGAGTCCCAGAGCAGAGGGGTTGACTGAGCAGAAGAGAGTGAGATTCTTCACTTACTGGCACCGTGTCTTGTGGTGGCGATGGGCTGTGATTCAGTGCCAAGGCCAGTACAGAGCTGGTGTGGGCAAAGCTGATCTATCCTTGGCACCCAGTTGCTGGTTCTGCCCTCCACCCCCATTTATAAGAACCATATTGGTCAGCCACCTGGTGATTCTGACTTGATTCTTAGAAAATTCAGAGTTCACACCAGGTGACGGGCTGAAGGAAACAAACTTTTTCATAAAAGATAAAGTTCTCCCATTTGGAGCCCCTTAAAGGGAACTTTGCTGAGTTTTACCCCAACTCTTGCTTTTTTGGGTGGGTTAACAGTTTTACATCAGCATTCACAGCTCAGTGTCCAAAATGTTTCAGCTCTAGTTGGGATCCTGGGTTTTTCCTTATTTTCCCAACACGCTCCATTCCTGTAATGTGGAAAGATGATATTTGCTCCCGTGTTGAGTCGCTGAGTGTTGATATACAGTCAGGAAACAGGCAGCTCTCTGGTGCTGACAGGACCAGATGTGCTATTATTTGCCTTAAAATTGTTCATGTGACATTTCCTTCTGTGAGTTTGACTCCATCCCTTTCTGTCAGCAATGAAGTCAAGACAGGAAGATGTGGCTGCAGGGAGCATTATAGAGACAGCTCATCAGTAAACAATTAACCCTAGTTCTCCCCTGGAGGGCCACACCTTGAGTGAGCTTGTTCTCTACCAGCCCCTGTGGGTGCTCAGGACAGAGAGAAAGTGAAGCCCCACAACCTTCTAGAAAGTTCTGTGAGCAGGGCTTTCCTTCCCAGCTGGAGGGAGCCCCCTTCCTTCAGCTGACATTTGCTGAGTCCCAGCCAAGTCCTGTGCTGAGGATGTGCCAGTGATACCTGCAAAGCTCCTGACCCAAAAAGAATTGACTCCCAGGTCATGAGAGGCAGCCCCATGGCCTGGCCCTCACGTGGAAATGTGTGTCCCATTCCTCCTGCCCTGCTGCCACCACCAGTATATGGTTGGAAAGCACAGTTAAGAGGAAGTAAGTTTTATGTTTTGACCAAGTTTACTTAAAACTCTAAATTCCCCCCATTAGAATGCAAACTCTTTTATGTGAATGAAATAAATGTGAGACCTGGTGTTGGGAGATTGCCTGGGTCTACTGCGGCTTCCTGGTCTCCTCCATGCTCCTGCACATTGACCAGAATTATTGTCTGTTAGTCTGGGGCAAAAGGGGAAAGCCCATGAGTCTGGGTACATGAATCATACCCCAGACATGTTCCCCGGAAAAGGGCTGGGTTGGGCAGTCCTTCCTGAGAAGTGCCACTGGGACATCCAGTGGTGGAGACCCTGGAGGGGAGCCGGAGCTTCTGGTGAAGAATGTGGGTGTGTCAGCCCACCCTCCCCACTGGCTCCTACATGGGGAGGGCAGGCTAGTCATTCCCACCTCTCCTTTTCACATTATCCAATAATTAAGTGGTGAAGAACAGGAGAGGTGCCTGACTGGTGACCATCTGCAGGTTATATAAGTAAAGAAAGTAAACTGACCCCCCCCCCCCATTTCTCAGTTCCCCTGCCCAGCCTTGTAGAGAATTCTCCTCTCCGCAGCTGTGTGATCAGTCCACACTCTGCCCAGGTTTGGAGTGAGGATTCTGAAATCGTACAGTCATGAGCTAGAGTCCCAGCTCTACTGCTTACCAGCTGGGTGACAGTGGGAAACTGCTTAACTTCTCTGAGTCTCAGGCTCCTTATTTGTAAAATGGACCAAGGATTAAATGAGAAACTATATAAAAAGGGCCCATGGTTCTTCAGAACTCGACCAAGTTGTTGTCACTTTGCCTAGGAATCAACCTTTCCTGGCTTGGGTTCCCTCATCTGTCCCCTGAGCATCTTTTCGACTCTGGCTCTTATTTACTTTTTTGTTGTCCCATTAGGCTGGGTGTGCCTTGAGGACAGGGGCCATGTTTGGTTATCTTTGTGCCCAGTGCCTGGAACAAGGCAGCTGACCAGTAAGGAGCATCTACCACCTTCCAGGCTCAGTTCTGAGAACTTTACATGATAAATTTCTTAATCTACACAGCCCAGAGGTGAATACTCCTATCATTATTCCTGTATAGACAAGGAAAGTGAGGCACAGAGTGATTGGGTCACATGCCCAGTGGCACACAGATATTAATTGACAGAACCTGGATTTGAGCTTAAGAAGTCTGCTCCAGAACCTGTACTTTTAGCCACTATAAGCAAGCTGTCTCTTTAGAGTTGTTCATAGCATGGTGAGTGGGTGGGGCCATGTTGTAATGGTTGAATTATTTTTAGCTGTTAACTCTGGCCAAGAAGCTTACCTTCTCTAGCCAGTTTTTTTTGTTGGTGGAGTGGGTTTGGGGGCCTTGTAATGATTAGGTGGGAATAATAAATGTAAGGTAAACTCGAAGGCCCTGTTCAAAGTGAGGGCGGTCATTGCCTGCACAATGTCACCATTGTTGTAATAATCCATAATTCCTAGTGTAAGCTACTTCTCATTACTGATATAGAGGGGACAATTCATTTTCCCTGGGACTTCCCAACTTCTCCACCCATACACACAGACCTGTTGAGAAAATGTGGGTCTCTGCTCTGCCAGGCTTGCTTACTCAGGAATACACTGAACTTCTGATCTTGACAGCCATGAAAGGGCCAGGGGCCCCGAGCTGAGCTTTAATCTTAGATATAGGTCTGGAATGGCAGTAGCTCTCTGGGAAGTGGACTGGCAGTGGAGGGGAGGCCTGAAGAAGTGGATGATGGTGCCAGTACCTCTAGACTCCTGCCTTTTGATATTCGAGCTGTGCAAAGCCATAACTTAAGAGTCCCAGTAAGGCCTCAGAATGCAACGTGTGCTTTACACTCTGTGTGTACGCATGTGTGACCTTGATTCTGGAAATAATATGTTCCACCTTTTCATTCCTGACCCTTTCTTGGGTGTGATTTGAGCTGTTTCATTGGCTTGTGTGTCTGATGACGCTTTTCATCAGACTGTAAGGCCCCCTCAGTCCGCCTGGGTTCCGTTTCCTCGCTAGCTCCCCTTCAGCCCTGTTGCATGTGGCCATTCTCCTGTGTTGACCTCCCTTTCTCCTGCTCCTCTCTCCTCATGCATTTGCTTGAAAACACCCCCTGCT
Organism: Marmota flaviventris; assembly: GCF_047511675.1. Taxonomy (NCBI): domain Eukaryota; kingdom Metazoa; phylum Chordata; class Mammalia; order Rodentia; family Sciuridae; genus Marmota; species Marmota flaviventris. The sequence goes on along the minus strand of NC_092507.1, from coordinate 31,856,072 downwards.
GGAGAAGAAGGGCCTTGATATGTCTTAATAGTGGGTATTTCATATCAGCTGAGCAGAACAGCAGGGCTGGGGAATGCTCCATGTCTGCGTTGCTCACTACAGGAACCACTAGCCTCATGTGGCTGTTGAGCATGTAAAATGCAGCTGGTGCAACTGAGGATTGGAGTTTTCGTTTCATTGTATCTTAATTAAATTGAAAAGCCACATGTGACTAGCATTTTACACAGTGTAAGTCTAGGAAATGTGGCACATGGAAGAATCAAATCAAGTTCAGTTATGCCGTGTGGGAACTTGGGATTCTTTATCCTTAATCAGGGCACTTGGTTCTAACAGTGAAGTTGTGTCAGGTTGTGTACTCAGGTCTTCCAAAAGCCTCCTGCCTCCCTTGTCAGGTGAAGTAGAAACTGAATGTATTGGATATGGTAATGGAAACCTAGTTTGCCACTTCATTTCCACTAGCACATTGCCCCTTGTAGCCCAGGCTGCTCAATGGATGGTAGGTGCAGATGTGTGAGGCTCAGGGGATCCTAGGGACAGCCAGTAATAATTAGACTTTGCCTTAAATGACTGTGAACCACATACATAAATCCCATTATGTCTAAACTGGATTTATCCCCAAATCAAATTCCCCTTAGCTGGATCCCAGAATGCCTATAGCTGCTATAACACCCCAGATATGAACACGAGGAGAACTGTAGCAGGAAGAGACATCAGATGGAAAAGGATAGTTATCTTCATCAGCTGCAATGAAAATATCTTACCATTGCAACTGCAAAATTATCTCAGAAGTCTGAGAATACATTGCCAAGCCCTTGGAGCCCAAAGTGTTCTTCATTAGCAGCACAGGAAATCTGTGTCGGCTGCCACTCTGAGCCCCAAGAGTCTTTGTCTTTAAAATGGAAAGAATAAGGCCCAATTCAAAGAGTTTCATGGGTGTTCAATGAACTGTATTTGAAAGGCTATTAACCTTGAACCCGAAGAAGAGATATTTAGAAGGTAGAAAAAGGGAAGGAAGGAGGAAGGGAGGAATGAATGAGTGAATTCATGTTTGCTAGCATCTGCTTCAAATAGGGACAGCTGCTTTGAATTCAGAGTCCCTCAGACCTCTGAGCAGTCCTAGGGGAGCCCCAACCAAGTCATTAAGGGGGTGGAAAACTGGATATTGAAGTCAAGCTCACATGAAGTCAAGCACCCAAGGAAATTTCTGAGTGGGAAGAACTTGGTAATTATCCTCAAACTAAGTCTTGCTGCTCCTGAGTTTCCCACAAGCGGAGGTTGTGTCTTGAGTTTTGTTAAGGCCAGAGAAGGGCCTTAAGCACGGTGAGACTGGAATTGGTTAAGCCTATATAGAAAGGGACTGCTCAACCAAGACTATGGGTACCTGATGCCCTTAGAATATGACAGCTATGTCTAAGACCCTCCCGAAAAAGCTTCTCTACCAAAGTGCCATACTCTCTAGTCTGAAAATTAAAGGTTAGGCCAAAAGTTATGGCAACCTTAGTGAGAGATTCTTTGTCTATAAAAGGTGAATCTGAGACCCTGGTCCCCCACCTGGGCCTTATCTGGCTCCTGTTCTCTGCCCAGTATGGCAGACAGCTGGGGGATGGGGACTGGTGACAAGAGTCCTGGGAGGAGCCTGGGCTTGGTGGGGAGACACCATGAGACTCCAGTATAAGTGAAATCATTCTGTCTCCTCATTTGCTGGTGAGGAGGTTTGGGCCTGATAACCTCTGAAATTCCTTCCAAACGTGGGTATGTTGGGAGTGACCTAGCTTTCTGAGATTGGTGAGATGGGCAATGTCAGCAGAAACACAAGTTTTCCAACCCCTGACATCCTGATTTCAGTTCTCCACCCTTCCTCTGCATCAGCCACACCTGCCTATAATCTGTGATGGTCACAGGCAGCCATGGAATGCTGCACACAGATGGCATTGCAGTGATCCTGCCCATCCTTCCAGATGGCAGAATTACACATGTTCATGCTTGGCTGGGCCAGAAGGAGCAGGATTCTAGACAGAGGTCTGGGGATGGGGTATGGCTGAATGGTTGAGTGCTTACAGAGCATGCACAAGGTCCTGGGTTTGATCCCCAACACCAAAGGGTGGGTTGTCAGGAATAGTGGGTATAATATCATAAAAAAAGCAGGCAATTCATATCTCTGTCTGTATGCATAGAAAAATACTGGAAGGAATTTATCCAAAATGTTAATAGCATTTCTCTGAATGTGGTACAATAATGCATCACTCTTTTTTTTTCCTTAATTATTTTCAATCCCTCTCCCAATTTTTTTTTTATGTTAAGAAAGTATGATTATATTTTGGAGTTGGGGAATAGGTCGGAGGTATTCATAAGGAAGAGATGGGGTGGCCCCTGTCTTCCTGGAAGAACCCAGGGAAGTCATACCTTAGCTGGAGTGAGAACCACACAGGGAACTTGTTAAAATCGCAGGTTCTGGGACACCAGCATCTCCCAGAGATTCTGACTCTATGGGTCTGGGGAGGGACCTGGAATCTGCCATTTGCACAGACCTTCCAGGGACTACCCTTTAAGGTAATGGCGGCCCAGGAACTCTGTCTTCCCTTGGTGCTGGGTCAGTGGAAGTGTTAGGATTGATCTAGCTGACAGCAGGTGGCTGAGCCGAGCTGAACATCCAGGTCAATCTGGGACTCTGTCAAGATCTCATCTCCATGTGGCTGGGTGGGGACAGGCAGGGAGAAAGTAGTGAGAAGTAACCTGCTGAGCTCTCAGAAGAGCAGGCTGTGCCAAGGGCAACTTGCTGCCCAGTTCTGTGCCCATCAGTCACTGGAGGACCGGCTCAGTCCTGAGAGGTCTCAGGTTCTCTTTTGGCCCTGGAGAAGTTGGCTCAAAACCAAAGTTCTGGCTCCACTGCTTATCAGTTGTTTAGGTATAGATACGTTGCGATTTTCAGCCTCTGTGTTGTCATTTGTGTCATGTTGATGATGTCACCAAACTCCCAGGCATTTGGTGGGAGATATTAGTGGCCCATGGCAGGAGGTCAGTAAGCATTGGTTGCCCATTCTGTCTTGCACTTTGGCTCTTTGAAAGGAGAGCAGCGTGGAGGACCTCAGCGGGGGAATGAGGCCGCAGTCTCATTGCTTGTCTAGGTCATTTTCACTACAGCTCCTTCAGGGCAGGGCCCAGTTGTCCTGGAAGATATTTATCGGCAGGACTACTGCGAGGCTGCCCCAGCTTGGCCCAGCAGCACCCTCTGGCCCCATCCCAGCCAGTCAGCTCTGCAGTAGTCTGAACACTGTCCCCTCTTTTGTCTGTGTGGCCAGAGAACCTCTTGGAACAGTGTCCCTCAGACCCTTTCCATTAGGGCTTTTCCTTATGAATAGCCAGCTGCCCCCCTTCCCCTAGACAGTCCCTTATTTTAATGTGGAATTTCCAGCAAACTAATTCAGCTCTGCCCCATTTTGGTTTTGTAAAAGAAATTTACCTTTAACCCTGTTTACCACACAACAAATCAAAGCTACAATATAGTGAATCATTCCAGCTACTGAACTCCAAGGCCAAGCATTTAGCAAGAGACTTTCCAAAGGGAAAGTCTTGTTCTTTCATTTCTTCCTCTATTCCATTCATTCAATAGAGTTGTTTTGGTGGGGGTGGGGACAGGGTCTCTCTAAATGGCCCAAACTGACCTGGAGCTTGTAATCCTCTCTAATGTGCCACTGTGCCTGCTCAACAGATATTTCTTGAGCACACATTGAAGGAACAATAATGATCTTTCGTGGGGGTATTTATTATGCCTTAGGAGCTCACATCTGTTGTTGATACAGACAACAGGATATGTGGGGTGAGAGGGAAGGTGTGGCTGCCCAGGGAGTAATAGTCCTCACCTCTCTCTGCCCTCCCTGATTGTGTAATGATGTCTTTTTTATGTGAAATCTGTCTCTTGCAACTCTAGCCAAGCTTTTCTGTGTCTACCTAGGGGAGAAAGACCCAAGGCCTCTGTCCCAAGCTGGGAGTTTGAAGCTCCCAACGCGTGCAGGGGCTGGGATGGATCTTGTAGGCTGCCATCTTTAAATTGAAACAGAATCTGCCAATTTAAACAGAAAAACAGAAGTCCCAGGCAACACAGGGACAGTCTTCTGGTTCCCTTTCCCTTCTCAGTGTAGCATGCAGCTGTTTATCTGAGAGAAACAGGTTTGCCCAGGGGAACGTTTATTTGGTTTCTTTGGCTGATCATGGGAACACACCTGCCACTTGGCCACTTCCTGAAAATCAAGCAGTTTCTTAGAAAAGGGACACATTCCTTAAAATACATTGTGTGGTTTGGGGGTGAGATAGGGTTTCTTGGATTTTTACAATTTAATGTGTCTGCAAAAACATTAAACCACAAGATAAAAATATATGGACTGCACCCCCCTGTGAGAAATTGGACTATCCTTGGGGTTAGAAGAGTGGTCATTTTAATTTTAATTTTGGTTTGTTTTCAATTTTTCATTTGTTCCGTTACCTGTTTTTTAACTCTTTTATGTTCTATACACATCATGGGCCGTCACTGGTACAGTTTACTATGTTTATTAAGTAAAAGGCAATTTGTAAAACAAATTTTCTTAGATCTTAATTTTTAATAACCCCTGTTTCGCAGCATGCACTGGGCGTAGCACATGTTCATCTTCAATTCATGTACCTACATCTGAAATACTCTGCAATGGGAACCGATCTGTATGGCAAATACTAGGAGGTAGTCCCTAATGTATGTATTCATAAGGCAGAACTAGATTTATATTTAGTGTACTATATTTACTAAGGCAGGAAAGGGACCATGAACATTTTGGAAACTTTTTCAAAAATGAGTATTTGGAACTAATTGCATATGTATTTACCAGAAAATTTGAGTAATCAGCATACCCTGTTTCCAGAACTTTCTATAATAAGATTTTCTCATAAGGAGACAGGATAGGAATGTGAAATTGAAGAGCCAGATTGGACCCAATTTTTTGGTGACCTTATTCACAGAAGCTTGCCCGAGAAATGTGGCCTCTCTCTTCTGACTTCTCACCTGTAAAATGGATGTTTTGTGACACCTACCTCTCGCAAGTGCTGTGGATTAAGTACAATCAGGCATGAAAAGCACTGGGCACGAAAGACTCCCTGACCGAGGGACATCCACGTTGCACACACACTAGCTCCCGTGATCACTGTTGCTGCCTCTCCTCCCTCGTCTTCCATGTCTTCACCGCTGTGATGAACGTCCTCCAGGGGCCAAGGCTGGGGCTGTGGCCAACTCCTCTTTCCAAAGAGTGCTTGAGCTGGAGGAACTTGTCTTGTGGGATGTTTCCACTCAATATTTCTAGGAAGCAAGGCTAGGATAGTGGGAAATTGTTGAGTCTGATTTTCAAGCTTCTGGAAATGGTTAGTTGGCCTTGACATCTTAGTTTGGTTGTCAAAGAATTGAGCTTCTGGCTGCTGTCTCAGCACTGGGGAACATGGCCGCCTGTGCCTTCACAGCCCACTGACGCCTCCTGGTATTGAGCCCTGATCTGAGCGTGGGGAGCTCTGGGCTCCTGGGGTGCTCTCTCCTCCCTTTCTTCCTGGCTACGGGGTGCATGGAGCCCACACAAATGTCAGACTCCTCTGTCATGCTTCCTTTCTCAGACCACTGCTTCTGGTCTGGAAATCTTGAAAATGGATCTCAAAATCCAGGGCTTGGTCTGTTCCGCGCTTGTTGTATAACTAAAAGAGAGTCTCTTGAGAGCAGAAGTGTTCCTCCCTCTCCCTTCGCCTCTCCACTCTTCCTGGAGGGGATATGTCCACATGGGCTCAGGAAATAGTGTAGACGGTGGCTTATCTAGTTGCCCGCCATGTGCTATAAGGTTCTGAGGCACAGAAGAGGCACAGAGGGCCTTTACCAGTGCTCCTCACAGTCACACCCTCCTGAGCCAGGCCACCTCGTTCAAATCTCAGCTCTACCACTTATGGATTGCATGACGCTGGAGGAACTAACTAACCTCTTTGGGCCTCGCTTTCATGTTCCGTAAAGTGACGGTCAGAATAATACCTCTGTCGCAGGGCTGTGGTGTGGCTTAGTGGTCTGAATATAGAGTACTTAGCACCACACTGGGCATAGTCAGGGCTGCTTGGGAGTCTGCTGTCACTGTTACCTCTACCTTCTCTTGGTAACCGTTTGGGCTGTGAATGTCCTTAAGTTTTCTAACAATGAATAAAAAGCCTGAATGTTCTCCAGCTACAAGATGCACAGGATGAAGAAGCAGCAGAGGTTTCACAGTGTGGTGTCCCTTGGTCTGAAGTGTGTAAAATGAATTGGACGTACCTTTTCGGGTGGAGGAAACTCGTGTGGGAACAGGTGGAAGCGAGCTGGGGCCACAGAGCAGGGAGCCGTTTGCTGAAGGCTGGGGAATGAAGGGAGCTTTGCCTGACACCCAGGATCACTGCAGCAGTTCAAGGCATGCTGCAAGGTGCTCCTGAATGCAGGAAGGCAAAATTGTGTTGATTCACTTTAATGAGAAATTTCATGGTCTGTTCAAGAAGAAAAGACGGTGCAAACCAAGCCGCCCCAACGTGTCATACAGAGTGCATGCTGAGATCTCTGTGTTGCTATTCACTGGAGAAAGCAACTCCTGCAGGGCCTGAGTGTGTTTCTTGAGATTGGCCCTGATGGGGAGGAGGTTGCCAGGATTCCTGTGGCAAATGGCATGTCCCATCCAGTTAGGAGAGGCCATCCTTCATGTGGGCCATAGCTGGGCTGAAGAGAGACCTCCTTTAGGTAGAAAACCTCAGGCACATGGAACACGTCTCGTGAGTAAACTGTGGTCCCCTGTTATCCCAGAGCACATTCCCTCTCAGCTCCTCGAGCACAGGCAGCCGCTGGGCCTCACTCATCCTTGAGTTTCCAGGAGAGGATCAGAAATGCTGTGTCCCTGCATTATACGTGAGTTACAAATCCAGGACAACCTGGGAAATAAAACTTAAAAATGAGGCCTGTGCTGAATGGAACATCTGTCACTTGCATTCGCTCACAAGCCACCCCTTGTTCTTTGGAACTAGCCAGTGTGAGGTGCTCTTACTATCATGTGGCCTTGTTGATGGGTAGGAAGGGAAGGATGGCGAGGGAGGAGGGAAAAAGGGTAGAAGGAAAAAGAGAGGGAGAAAGAGGGAGGGAGGGAGGAGGTGGAGGAGAGGAAGGAGAGAGCAGAGGAAGGAGTCATTTTTGTTCATAGATCTAGGTTAGGCTACCTCAGCCGTCACCTCTGCTTGTTGAATCCTGTGATCATGTGTATATGTGAGTGTGTGAGTGCGTGTGTGTGTGTGTGTGTGTGTGCAGTGTTTTCTTTTCATCCCTTCTTCCCACCAGTAATGTATATTCCATAACTTGCAGAAGTAGTTATGAACCAAGACAAAATGACCGAATATCACACATTCAGATTTATGCTAATGAAATGATTGTTCAGAGATAATCTTGCCCTGTTTTTCTTGTGAAATTATTTCTTTCCTAGCCTTAGGAGTTTTGGTTCCATTGAAACACAGCAGGACCCTGATATACTTTTGGAGAGAATAAAGATGAACCCCTGCAGAACAGAACATCCTTAAAATCGGTAGTTAGGGCCTTGGTTTTTGTGTGTCTTAGAGCAAAGTTTTGCAAATTGCTTGCTCTGTGGGGGCAGAGACCTAAATTCTCCAGTGTCAACTCATGGTGTTTAATTCATATTTGTGGAATGCTAGATGTGTAATTAATTAAAGACACTTATTAGTTGCATGGTTCCACAGAAACTTGCTAGCATACCCTGGTGTATTTTACAAATGAAATTAGGCTTTGTAGGAATTATAAAATTATATGTGTATGTATATATCTTTAAATTTCAAATGCAAGAATAATATTTCTGCATCTAGTTTTGCTTTCTTTCTTTAATTTATACTTCCATTCTTTCTCTATAGTAGTGCTGTTTTTTGTTTTTTGGGTTTTTTTTGGTACTGGGGATCGAACCCAGGAGAACTTTACCACTTATGTCATCCCCAGCCCTTTCTTAGTTTTTGAGTCTTATTAGGTTATTGAGGGCCTTGTTAAATCACTGAGGCTGGCCTCAAACTTGCAATCCTTCTGCCTCAGCCTCCTGAGCTGCTTGGATTATAGGCATGCACCATTATACCCAGCTAAGTGCTGTTTATTTTTCAGGATAATCCAGGACAAATTTGGAAATCAAATAATTTTGTTAGAGCTGGGAATATAGCTCAGTTGGTAGAGTGCTTACCTCACATGCCCAAGGCCCTGGGTTCATTCCCTGGCACCACAAAATAACAACAATAATAATAATAATAATAATAATAATAATAAATTTGTTGACTGTTATAGTCAGAAAGTGTATTAATTTGGGTTACAGGCTCTAGATAATGAATAAAATTACAAAGATAAAAAGAATCTCATTCATTTTCTTACCTTTTATTTTTAGCCTTATTAATATCTACCTAAGGGGCCGGGGTTGTGGCTCAGTGGTAGAGCGCTTACCTAGCATGCATGAAGTGCTGGGTTCGATTCCTTGTATACCGTTGTGGGAATGTAAATTAGTACAGCTATTATGGAAAATAGTATGGAGATTTCTCAAAAATTAAAAATAGAATTATCAGTAATCTCACTCCTGGGTACATATATACAAAGGAAATGAAATCAGTATGTTGAAGAGACATCTGCACTCCAACAAGAAATGGACGTAACTTAAGTGTCTATCATCTGGTGAATGGATAAAGAAAATGTGGTGCATATACATAGTGGAACACTCTTCAGCCATGAAAAGGAATGAGATTCTATCATTTGTAACAACATGAATCAAAGTGGCAGTCATGTTAAATGGAATAAGCGAGGCCCGGAAAGACAAGTGAGGCCCGGAAAGACAAGTATCACGTGATCTCACTCACGTGGAAAAAATATGCATGTATTTGTGTGGAATATAAAAATGTTAATCTCAAAGAAATTAAGAGTAGAGTGGTGGTCACCAGAGGTTGGGAGAGTCATTAGGAGAGGGATGGGACCCATGACCAATGAGTACTCAATTGCAGCTAGATAGGAATAAGAAGTTTTAGTGTGGCTTTGCACAGTAGGGTGACTAGAGACAAGACTTGTCTATTGTAGATCTCAAAAAGCTGGACAAAAGAATTTTGACTGTTTTTTGTTATAAAGAAGTGATAAATGTCTGAAGAGATGAGTATGCTTAACCTGATGATGGTAAATGTATCGAAACATCACATGGAACCCATTAATACGTGCCATTTTTTGTTTTTATGTATCAAATTAAAAAATTAACTTGAAAAATTTTTTCATGATATTGTTGGGAATAGGGAAATATTTCTGAGCCTCAGAATGGTGAACTATTCCTGATATAGAGGATGAAATCCAGTGGAATTGACCATGCAAATAGAATGGTAGGATTCATTCATTAGTAAGGTTTTGCATCTTCAAATAGCCTTCTGTTGAAGGGAAATAGAATTGAGTTTAAATTGCTTGAATCAGAGCATGGAAAGCTGTGAGGAAGAATGGTGTCTTTGTCAAAGCCCAAACTCAGAAATATCACAGCTTCAAAGGCCTGTCTTGCTCCTGGCCAAGCAGAGGCCCACAGGAGCAGCCCCTGGGTGGCTTGCCATCAGTCCTTTGAACCCCCAGCCCCGGAGAGGAATTCTCCCTGTGCAGTGTGGTGAAGGCTCCGCTCCCTGTTGTGTTACCCTGAGTCTCTCTGGGAAGGGGTTTGGCAGAGCTTGGGGGGAGGATGCTGCTTGGGAACTCACTTAAAGCCTTTCCCCAGGTGAATGTTACTAATTAAAAGAGAAAGAAAAGAATTTTAGGAGCTGAACATGTGTGTTCACTTGGCTCATAAGGACCACCTAACCTCTCTGTGCATGTGACCTTACCCCTTTGAGGAGAAGAAAGGCCAACTGCATGGGGCTTTGGTGCCTGGGGAGGCAGACTGAACACAGGGGAGGCTCCAAGTCTGCAGGGCCTCCACCCACTGTCTTCTGCTGGCCTCTGCAGCTACACAGCACCATGCATTTCCACAGTAATGCTCATCTTATCAAAATGGATAAGAAGGAGGGAGGATGTGACATAGTTTAGAAACATTTATATCAAAATAGATTCCTTTTATGAGAGTTGGTACTTAGCTATCCAGACAACGTGCTTGGCTGGAGTGGAATTGTTTTCCAAGTGCTGTGTTTTGCCCTGAGCTTTAGAAACATCCAGATAATATTTAAAGAGGCAACATTGGGAGATAATATTTCAAAGAGAAAAGGTTCCTGGTTGGGGTTTAGGAGATGTGGGTTTATTTTTATTTATTTATTTTTTTGGGGGGGTGGCTACTGGGGATTGAATTCAGGGGCACTCAACCACTGAGCCATATCCCCAGCCCTATTTTGTATTTTATTTAGAGACAGGGTCTCACTGAGTTGCTTAATGCCTCACCATTGCTGAAGCTGGCTTTGAACTTGCGATCCTCCTGCTTCAGCCTCCAAGCTACCAGGATTACAGGCATGGACCACTGTGCCCGGCAAGACATGGGTTTAATAATAACAATAATAATAAATAATAAACAATAATAATACTAAATAATAATAATAATGTTTGTCAAGAATTGTGTGCCAGGCATTGTTCTAAGAGCATTACAAGTATGGATGCACTTAATACTTAAGAAAGTTATTTGAAGCAGGTCCTATTATTATTCTTATTTCACAGATGAGGAAACCAAGGCACAGAAGTAAAGTGACTTGCTCAGAGTTTAACAGCTACCAAGCAGGCAGAGCTGGGGCTTGAGCCCGGGTCCCGGGGTCTGACTGAAGAACCTATCCCTCTTCTGTCACTTCAAAGCCCAACACTGTGACCCTCATTGCTTAATTGAAAATATCATAGATTCATAAAATTTGAAAAATATTTTGGAGAATGTTATAAGGTTGGCATTACAAGTTTTTGACAGGTACCATTTATTCTTACTATCATTTCATCAAAGACAGGACCATCTTAATCAGCCCCTTCCCCCAAAAGCAGGAGGGCCACAATCAGACTGTAGAACGGTCCTTCCCAGGAAAGGTGAGTTGTCCACTTTACTGGAACATCCTCAGCTGTTTGTTTGGCAAATGTGCCTCAAGTGCCCAGTGAGTGTCCATGGAAAAGACAGACCTAGGTCCCATCCTGGGGAACTTGTGTTCCAGTGGGTCAGGTAGTCATTTAAAAAGTAAACCAGAAAATTATGTAATGCCACATTTGTCAGGCACTTGGAAGGAGACAGTCATAGCCCCAAAGGACAAAGAATGGAATAGGGATGGTATGTGCACTGCCAATAAAGGCTCTCCCAGGAGGTGGGAGACAGCCTGTGCGGGGTGGTACGATGGGAGCACAGGGACCAGCATGGAAGCTCAGGGACAGAGAGGAACCTAGAGGCAAGAGAAGAGGAAGGAGGCTGGGGCTGCTGGCGTGTCCTGAAGCTCAAGGCCAGGGGAGGCTGCAGAGGCCAGCCTGGGGCTGGTGGGAACTTTACTTCTGGAGGTGCAACGGGAAACCCAGAAGCTGGGGAGAGATCTCAAGGCAGAGTGTGACCTGACTTGCACTTCATGGGCTAGCTCTGTATGCTGCCGGTGAGCAGGGGCAAAGAGGGGCCCGAAGGGAGCTGGGAGTCCAATGGGAGGCTGCTGCAGTCAGAGAGGCCAGGGAAGCTGGAGCTAGGATGGGGCAGATGGGCCTTGGAGGGAGGTGGGGCGGGGTGCGTTGGGGTGTGCGTGTGAAGTCCATGCTTAGCTCAGAAACAAATCAGGCCAACTTAGGAGGCATCCTCTATAAAAGCAGGCAGGGAGGGCACCACTGAGGTTAGGTCAGGGCTGGGGCTGACAGCAGGGAGCCCTGGCAGGCAGAGGCAGGGGAGGTGACTGGAATCTGGAAGGACAGGAAGGACGGGACTGCCTTGTGGGGAGCAGCCACCTCGGGAGGGCGGAGCTCTCCCTTCCTCGCAGGGCAAGAGCTGGGCATGAGTTCGCTGACCTCTCTCCCCTTCACCCTCCCTGTGATCTACTGCTCATGTCCCACTGACCATGAACCAGGCCAAGGTTGCCCATTGCGGTGGTTTTTCCTGGTCGGCCTGGGCAGAGAGCAGGCAGAAAGGGTGGAAGGCAGATCTGGTGGGAAACCCACGGAGACCTATCAGTTGGTGCCCTTTTCTGAGGAGGAAACCTGGAAGTGGCTGGGAGACCAGCTGGAGATTTTCCCTTCCCTGTGGACTGGCCCTTGGGGACAGCTGCCTGAGTTCCTCAGGGCCTTTGTGGTTGCATCTGTAAAGTCAGACTCAGTGTCCACCACATTTCCTTCCAGCTGTGACTGTGGTTCTATTGAGTACCTTGTGGGTGTCCCTCAGTGTGGAATTTCCCTGCATGTTCTAGAGTCTGGACCCCCTCACCCACGCACCAGATGCTGAGACAGAGAGGCCATGGGTTGGGTTTGTGCAGTGCAGGAAGCAGGTGGGGCTGCCCTGCTGGTGTCTCCAGCCTTTCTCGCTGGGTGCACCTGTTGCCCGCCTCACGGACCAGTCATGAGGCCCCAGGCAGTGGATGTACCAGGCCTTGGAAGAGGAGACTTCTCTCCTCACAGGTTCATGTTCTGGCCAGCCAAGCCTGACTCGAGCAGAGATCTCCAAATGGAAGAAAATTAGCAAGCACCCCATCTCGCTGCTTCATCGTGCTTTCCAGACTGCTACGGTCTGGATATGAGGTGTCTCCTCAAAAACTCGTGGGTTCTCCCATGTAGCCGTGTTCAGAGGTGGAATGGTTAGATCACAACAGCTGTAAACTCGTCACTGCATGAATTCACTCAATGGACTACTAACTTGAAAGGACTGCTGTGCTAGGTGGTGACTGTAGGCAGGTGGGGTGTGGCTGAGGAAGGTCTCTGGCGCTGTGCCCTTGGGGATTCTATTTTTGTCTCTGGCTCCTCGCTGTCTCTCTCTGCTTCCTGGCTGCCATGAGCTGAGTAGCTTTCCTCTGCCATGATGGTCTGCCCCTTCTTTGGCCCAGAGCAATGGAGCAGGCCGACCATAGACTGAGACCTCTGAAACCATGAGTGCAAATAAACGCTTCCTCCTCCTAAGGTGTTTTTGTCAGGCATTTTGATCACAACGATGGTAAGGCTCCCTAAAACAGGAACATCCCAGTGAAATCTCAGCAAGTAAATGGGTTCCCTCTCCCCTTTCTTGGCTTCTTTTAAAAATTCAATGAACAAAAATAAAATAAAATGTAGCCAGCCCTCCTGTGGCCTGTCCACTTCAGTGAGGAAGGAACTGGAAGGCACATTGACTATACAGTTTCTCTGGTTGCTTTTAAGGCAAGGAAGAGAGTGTCATTGAGGCCAAGGAAGGTCTGCCATGTTCAGGAGTCATTGTTAAGTGCAGGCGGGTGACAGATCACTGAGCTGGCCTGGCTCACACTGGGACCACTGCCCTTTCCTGGATCATCTCTTAACAGTGTTTTCTGGAGCAGAGTTGGGAGCATGTCATGAGTGAGCTTTGTTATTAACATAGACCAAACATGTTTGTGTCCGTCCACAGTGTCAGGATTTATTGAATAACAATAAATTCAGGCTGCACCACTTTCAGCAGTGGTAGTTCACTGAATGCTTGTGGGGTTCCTGGTTCGTAGTCATGAGCCAGGCAAACGCAGTTCTACTCTGATCTTAATTTCTACTATGGTACAATCACATACCGTACTTAACATAATACATGTTACAGAAAGGCAAAGAAAGGGTTAAGGCAGACAGGGGTTCAGGAGGCTGAACTGAGAGCAAAGGCAGAGGGCAGAGAGAGTCGCTGTGGGTGGTGGAGAACCTTATTAAGAGCCAGAACCAGCCAGAAGAACTTGTTCAGGGTGTGGAGCTGCCAAAGCCAAGGAACTCATTCTAGGCCAGGGTCCTGACTAAGGGCAGTTTCCGAGTGTCAGCTTGGGGTGGGTTGCACCTGGTGGTCATGGGCAGGAGAAACCATGCTCTGCTGAAGCCCAAGGACAGAGATTCAGTTCATCACTGTGGCAATTTTATTGGGCAAGGTTCATGATAAGTGACCATGTGACAGGGTCAGTGTACTGCCACGTCCAGTCTTGGGTCATTCCTTCTGTCATGGGCCTCAAGTGAGGGGGCTGCTTCATTTGGGGTCTGGGGTATTCAATACACTCATGGACCTGGTTTTTTAGATAAGCTTGATATACCCATGAATCCATGGGCTTCTGATTAATTTGATAAATTCATTTTCATTAGCATAGTTAATTTATTTCTCAGTCTGTTCATTATGGTTGTCCTGGGCAGATGGTAGGTGTTTACTTCTAGAAACAAGGTCTAGAGTCATTCTACCTCAGCTGAAGACTCGAAATGGAGTCACTTATGGCAAACTAGTGCTTTATAAACTGGAGTAACACAGGTATAGGTGTAGTCTGAGAGCTACTGTTCTATACATCATGGAGTAACTCAGAGCACAGCCTGCTCTCCATAAAATGGGTGTAGGAGGATGGAAGGGAGCGTGGGAAGAAGTCCTGCAGGATGAGGCTGTCTGAGATGCTGTTTCGCCTCTGAGGGCCCCTCATTTCCGTTGGACCCACAGTGTGACCTCTTTCATCTGATTCCTAAATTCCATTTAAAGCCTCAAAGCTCTGAGATTCCCTGCCTTCGAGGACTTGAACCTCCCCTCCCCCACATGTTTTTATCTTTTTCTCCTTTCTTCTCCCTTTCTGAATTCTGGAAGGTGGGGAATTCTGGAAGAATTTTAAGAGAGTGGGCTATCTCTCAGAAACCAAGATAATGCCCACGTGAAAAACACAAGTAAGTAAAAATATAGAAAATCTGAATTTGATTCCAAGTCAGTGACTTCAGAAATTACCTTGCACAAAGAACAACAAACACCCCTGAAATAAGGTAGGTAGGTGATCAACTTTTAAATGTGCAGGTTCTGCGGTTTTGCTGATATTTATGTGAGATGACATTTAAGACTCCCCCTGGCCTTCACTGAGGACAGGGGATGCTGGGACCCTCCTGTTGTAAAGGGATGTGCTGGCTTATCCAAGCTTGGGTTAGCTGAACTCTCCAAGCCTTGGTTCTTCTGGAAAAGTCTGCCAGCGACAGGAGGGTCAGGATAGAAGGATCTGAAGGCAGATGAGGAGGGGCCCATGGAAGGTGCGTGCTTTCCAGAGGAGGTGCCCAGCCAGTGCCATCCCAAGAGACCTGCCTGAGGAGCGCCTGCCAGTAATTTAGCAAAGTAGTTTCAACAAGCTTTTGAATGCAGTTTGTCTTCTTCTCTACTCGAGTTTCCTCTTCAAAAAAAAAAAAATAAAAAAACAATACAAAAACTAATAAGTACTTTAAGAGTGAATCAATAGATGATTTCTATTACTCAAAACAAATGTGGATTTTTTCTTATAATGTTAGACATACAGAGAATATAACCCAGCATTTATTTGCCCAAGAAAAATGAACACATATGCAGAACAAAAGGCTTGGATATAGATGTTCCTAAGAGCCTATTCATAATAGTCCAAAACTGGAAACAGGCCAAATAGCTATCGACTGGAGAAGGATAAGCCACTTGAAGTACGTCCAAATAATGAAATACTACTAAGTGAGAAAAAGGAAGTAACTTCTGACACATGCCACAGCATCCATGGATTTTCAAAGTATAGTGACAAAAGAAGGCAGATATAAAAGAGTAGAGGCTGAATACTTACATTTATATGAAATCCAAGAATAGGAGAAACTAATTTGTGGGGGAGAAATCAGAACAGCAGTTGCCTTGAGGTGGGGCAAGGAGAGGTAAGAGCAGGAATTAACCAGAAGGGAGTACAAGAGAATTTTCTGGGGTTCTGGAAGTAGACATTTCCATATGAAATAGCCACTTCCATTTCCTGATTGAGGTGGTAGTTACTTGGATGTCTATGTTTGTCAAACTGTCATTTGATACATGGGCATTTTACTGTGTGTGAATTACACCTCAATAAAGTTGATTTTTACAAAAAGTTGATAAGTAGGAAGATTTCCTTTAAAATGTTCTCAGCAGGAAGGGATTTGCTTGTGACACACCCATTTGGCTGAGGTTTGGTGGCATCAGAAGTTGAAGTTTTTGAGCTTCTTGGGGAGCGCCTGCCTCCTTGCCTTCCTCTAGTTGCTCCCTCCTGATAAGTCATTGATGAAATCATTGCTAAGACTATTATTTGTATTGATGTAGTTGTCACGTGATTAAAAAGATCCCAGAACAGTGTTTTGTGGAGATGGTGAGATTATTCCCCTCCCTGGCGATTCCTGATCCGGCCTCTGAGGAGTGTGCTCACCATCATCTGATTCCTTAGCGGGAGAATTCCACATCCCCTTTTCCATTGTCCACATAGTGTTTAAAGAGCTGGGAGATGCTCAGGGGCAACTAGTCTTACCTCTGTCATGAAGCTCATGCTACTGCCCTCCTTTCTTCCAGGCATTAGTGCAAATACCATGACAATGTAATGTGAACACTTTGGAATGTGCAGGGTTCTCTTAGCTTTAAATGGTATTTGCTATAATCTAATCCACCAGGGATTTTTGGAGTTTTAAATACATGTTTGTCATTGTGCTGGCCACTGGGGGGATGTGTGGAAGCCAGTTCTAGACTCTAGACCTGGAACAGCCTGAGGGGACTTTGGCCCAGCTTTTCACTTTAGATGGGCAAGAATCATCACCTGTACAAGTAAGCCAGGGAGGCTGGGAAGGGGAAGTAGAGAAGCCATTCATCTGTCTGCCTTTGAGCTACTTAATTTCAGTAATAGGAAACCTTAGAGATTTGGTCCAGGTGGTTAGTGAAAGTCTGTCACTCCTTGGTTTTAACCTTTCTTGTTCTCATTCTTTCAGAAAATAAAACAGCTAATATTTAGTGAGTATTTCACATTGGCCAGCGTTTGTTCTAATTAGTTCATGTATACTAACTCATTTAATTATTAATGAAATCATATAAAGTTGATATTCTTATTATTCCCAATTTACAGAGTTGGAAACCAGAACACAGAGAGGCTAAGTGGCTTGCCCATAGTCACACACCTGGCCAGTAGATGGGGAAGCAGGGTAGTTAATTAAGACTCTCAGCAGCTCAGCCAATCTAGTCCCATCCACCTTTCCTTTAACTGCCACACTAAACTGCTTCTGTCAACCAAGGGTACCACTCAGAGGTTCTGTGTTCTAGTCTATATGCTTATACCATGAGGCTGTCCCTTTTTCCACCTATTGCCTTATGCCTCAGTTACTTTCTTTTATTAATTAATTAATTTTGTTTATTAAATTTAAAATCCTATTGTGACATTAATTCTGTGTAAGGAAGACAACAAGGTGCATTTGGAATTTTAGAACATGGATAGGACTTTTGGATGCTCTGATTATGCATTGACCACGTACCCAACCCAACATTTACAGAATGCTTGCTGTGTGGCAGCCTCAGGTGTTGGGGATAGGATGACAAACCAGTCAGACACAACATCTGTCCTCATGGAACAGCAGTCTAATGAGGAGATGGATAATAAATCAGAATTTTGTGCATTTTGTTATTTAGTTATCAAGTTGAAATGAGAGAGGAATACCGAAAACCTGATTTATGTAATCATTGGTTGAATGAATGAGTCACCCAAGCTAGGCTGGGGAGGCCTCTTTGGAGTAGTGATATTTTGGGTAAGGTCTGAGACACGAGCAGGGTTCAGCCAGGTGAGCGTGGCGGGAGGGGTGCGATCATCATGGCCGCAGTGACATCCATTCTTGGAGTCACAGGAACATTACATTTGGGGAGTCTACAGTCTCAGGTCCTTGTCTTGAGACTCACCCTGAGAAAAGCCTTCTTCTCTTGCAGTCACAACATTCTGCTTCCCTTTTGAACTCCTTTATACATGAAGTTGTCTGAAGTTGATATTCTCATGAGATTAGGCTGCCTGCTCATTGTCCTCTAGGTGTGTGACCTAGAAGGTCTGTTACTTAGGAATGCATATTTTTATAGTATCTGGAGTTGATTTTTTTCTTCTCCAGAAGAAACACATTTTCAACTTCATGATGAAAACTTATGGAAGAAGCACTTTTGCTATACTATATTTTTTTTTTGATGTTCTTGAAGTATAATTGATACACAAAAAGCTGTGCTTATTTGAAGTTTCCAATTTAGAAGTTGGGACCTATGCGTATACCCACAGTACTGTCATCACAATCAAGGTAATAAACACATAAACCACCTTCATGAGTTTTCTCATGTTCCTTTGATTTTCATTTTTGCTTTTCAAAAATTTACTTTTTGGATGAGATCGTTGAATCCGTGTGCTCTGTAAACAAAACACTTGTGTGCGGAGAGAGCAGTCCACTTATGGGAGCATTCTGGTTGGGGTGAGTTTTTTCCTTTGGTGTCACATGTGTGACTTCCTCAGTCTTGGCTGTGTCCTTGGTATAGGTCTCAGGTGTGGCTTCATTAGATTCTGGGCCTCTGTGACCGTCACCTTCAGTTGGCATTGCTCAGTGACAGTTAGCATGTAGGTCAGGTGAGTTCTCTTAGCTTTTGGACCCTTCACTGGGGTCACTCAGATTTCTCAATGTGCGATGACTCTCTGAAAGGGTGTTATCTTTAAGCAGGAGGGTTGATTAGTCCACAATGGCCCCATCCCCAAGTCCTCAACAGGTAGGCTGGAGGGGGAGCCCACACTTGCTTCATTCTGCTGGCCTAAATAGAGAACAGGGTGTGGAACATGGTCAGGAGGGAGGCAGGTTGCTCAAGGGAAAGTACCCCAACAGAACCACTGGGTTGGACCCCAACTTTGCCAGGAGCAGGCTCTCTGACTTCAGGCAGATCATCTGATGTTCTGAACTCTAGCTTCCTCGTGCACAAAAGGCAGTGGTGGCGGAGGCAGGGGGATTGCTGTTTATTGAGCAATGACTGTGCATACTTACTGTGCTTTAGCCCCTTTCTAAAAGTCATTCACTTAAGCCTCATCACAACCTTAGAGAGTAAGTATTAATTAGTGCCCTTGTTTAACTGGTAAGAAAGCTGAGGCCTGGGGCTCTTGGTACCACGTCCAGAACCAGAACACTTGTAAATGGCAGGGCTGGGCTTTGAAACCCGAGCCCCTGCTGCTCAAGCCCATGGTTTCTCTTTTCTCTCCCTGCTCCTACCAGGGGGGCGTGGCAGACTCAGAAGAGGCCATGCCACCGTGTGCTTTAAACCTTAAAGCAGTCATTTGTTGTGTCTCCCCGTGTCATTGATCAGTTCGGTTGCAATCTGAGTTTGTCCTTGCTCTTTAGGATTGAATACAGACACACAAAACATCTGACCCTGCTCTCACCAGAGGTTTGTCGTTTTGTTAGTCCACCTGGCGGCTCAGGGAGCTTAAGAGCAAGACACTTATTTGCATAAAGGTAAATGGATATAGTGCCATGGCCATCAACACTGCCATCTCTCACCCACAGCAAGATACCCTGTCCTCATGCATTCCCCAAGTATTTGAGAATTTGTAGGGATATCTATTCTGTGCATGGCACGGTTCTTTGGGCTATAACATTGAAGGGAATCAAAACCTCTATTTGATGAGCTTATCTTGCAGGAGGAGAAGTAGGGCGGATGCAGGACCTTCATGACGATGCTAGGTTGTTTTCACTGCCCACAGACATTGGCTTTTCTTCTGAGTGAGGTGGGAAGCTGGGGTGGGAGTGGCAAGGGGGAGGGGAAGGGCAGAGGTGGAAACAGGAAGTCCAGATGGGAGCTTTTGAGGAGGTCTAGGGGAGAGGAGGCATGGTCTCTGTGACAGCTCAAAGTGTCCCCAGGCTCTGCTTGGAGGTAGAACAGACAAGATTTGCCATTCCCTTGATCTACCTGCCCTGTGCCCGCAGGGAAGACAGGTGAGAAAGAAGCCATTTACCAGCAGCTGGCCCTCTTAGTGGGAGGCAAGTGGACAAGATTGCTTGAGCCAGGTCAAGTGGGGTCCCCTGTCCTGGTACCTCTCAAGGTTAAGCATGAGGGAGACATGGTTAATGCACAGTCTGCACAAGAAACAGGTTTTCTCAGTGGATTGCATGCAGTGAGGAGGCTGTCCTGGGGCCCAGTGCAGCTGGAGCCATGTCAGGGCCTCCTTGGGCAGGTGGGGGTGTCTGGAGGTGTCAGATCAGGGAGGGAAGGTGGAGCGGGTAGCTAGGTGAGGACCTGCACAAGAGGCTGCAGCTTCTTTCTGTAGGCCAGGGTCTGCAAACTACAGCTTTCTGAGCGTCAAATTCACCTGCTGCCTGTTTTTATATAGTCCTTCAAGCCAAGACAGCTTCTTTCATTTTCAAAAGGCTGCAAAAATAATAAATAAATCAAAGAATATATAACAGAGATCTATGGAACTCTGCCAGCTTGCAATGTTTGCTGTGCGATTCCTTACAGGTGGATAGCTGACCCCGGATGCAGGCAGATGAAGGTTTGAGAGAAAGAATCTCAGAAGGACAAGGCAGCCCCCTCCACCCTATGTCATCTGCTCCCCTGAAGATTGTGCTTGAATGCTGGTCATGTAGGCTTGTCCCGGTCCCTGCAGAATGACTCTCTCCCTGGCATTCCTGCAGAGTGTCCCATCTCCAGTAGCCATTTGAAGATTGAGTTAATGATTGGAAAGATTAGCTCTGGCTTTTCACCCCTGTGGTAGTGGGGATGTTGTGCGTGATAGAGTAACGGAGACGGTTTTGTCCAGTGTGGCTGGAAGACTCAGCAGTCGCTCTTCCCTTCATGGATAGCCCAAAATTGAGTGCCTTTGAGACACAAAGGCTAAGGCAGGACATGAGCTGGGATGTTAGAGCCTTGACCCGGCTTTTTCAGTAGTGGGCAAATGGCCCTGAGCTCGCCAGGAGCTGCCTGTGCTCTGGTGCCACTGACCGCACCAGGTGACCTGTTGAGGGAACAGATTGGCCCTGCTGCCTGGAGTGCCTGCTGGGCCAGATGTGGTTCCCTGGGGGAATGCCCAGCACATCAGTGGCCAACCAAGGTTAGAGAAAGACAACCAAGAGAGGACAGTTGGAGAAGGGAAGGTAGCAGGAAGGAGAATAGAAAGGTGAGGGACAGGGATTACCTTTTGAATTGATTTGACCTTCTATTCCAGGCAAGCCAGACTGGTTCTAGGTCCAGACCCAGTAAATCCCACAGGGAGTAGCCAAGTCTGCTGAGAATCCCTGGCAACTGTCCTGCCACAGATCGCAGGCTGCCCTACATACAGAGGCCAACAGTTGCTGGCCTGGGCCTGATACTCACTGCCCAGCCTTTTGGGCTTCCAGCTCTGGCTGAAGAAGGGAGGATCTTCAGCAATTATGATCATTGCTCTCTGCCACCATTCCCCATTGAGCTTGAGAGAACCAGGCTCTGAGGGGCAGTGGCTAGGCAGAGGGGCTGGAGCCTGGTCCCACCCTACCGACACGGCCACCCCCACTCTCCCACTCCACTTTTTTCTTTTTAAAGCTTTGTGGTTATACACAGTAGTTGGGTTCACCCTGACAAACTCACACATGCATAGGAATCTATTTCAGTTCATGATCCTTTTCCCTCTTGGCCTTCCTCCCCTTTCCTCTTCACCTTCTCTACTAGACTTCCTTGCTTTCGCTCTGCTATTAATGTGTATTTGATTGGCTCTTTATGTAATGCTATCCTCCCCCACCCCTTTCCTTTAACTTTACTCTAGCTTCAGTGTGTGAGAGAAAACATTCGACCTTTGAGTTTCTGAGTTTGGCTAATTTTACTTAGCATGATGTTCTTCTCCATTCCCATCCATTTACTGACAAATGCCATAATTTATTTAGTTCTTTTTAATGGATGAGTAGAACTCCGTTTTACACATACACCACCACCACCACCCCAATTTCTTCATCTGTTCCTGTATTAATAGGTATCTGGGATGATTCCATAATTTAGCTGTTGTCCCATTCCACTTTAAGAACAGCCAGTGTAAATGGTACTGACGATTCCTCAAGAGCTGTTCTTTGATCTGCCTGCCTGGGGAGGCTGGACTCGGTTAGACAGTTATCCATCCCTCTGTCTTGATCATGGACAGTATGTTGTGGTACCAGGAGCAGGCAGAAGGCACAGAGGGGCTCAGACTTTGATTATCTTTTACCATCAAGGCCTCTTTGTTTTCTTGGTCCACTCTTTTTGGCCTGTTTGTGAGCTCAAAGCCCCATGTTACTTAATTTTTCCCCAAATGCTAAGGCCACATGTAATAGGTACATGGTGTTGTCCTTGGTACTGGCCGTAGCTGGAGTTGTTGCTCCTCTTTCTCCTTCATAGATGTGTCGCTTTTAATTTTTAAGAGTTTTTCTCATAACACGGCAAATGTGAGATCCTGTAAACTAATGAAACATGATTACATTTCTACCTGGTAATTCACAGACTGAATTCATTCAGAGTTCCCTGGTCATTTCTTACTTTGGTTTAAAATAATTCTCATTTCTGCAGAGTATAATCTGGACAGTTTCCCAAAATTTCTTCTAAGAGGGGACCTGGCACCCAGAGTTGTCCTTCTTTTTTTTAGAGAGAGAGAGAGAGTGAGTGTGTGTGTGTGTGTGTGTGTGTGAGAGAGAGAGAGAGAGAGAGAGAGAGAGAGAATTTTTTAATATTTATTTTTTAGTTTTCGGCGGGCACAACATCTTTGTTTGTATGTGGTCCTGAGGATCGAACCCGGGCCGCACGCATGCCAGGCAAGCGCGCTACCGCTTGAGCCACATCCCTAGCCCCAAAGAGTTGTCCTTCTTTAAAGACAATTGGAGGAGACTGTGATAATGCCAAGACCAGAGGGCTCCGTGTCTGTTGTTTTGCTCCTGTAGTTTGGGATGTGACAATTCCCCAGAGCATCTTCTGAGGAGACTGATGACAGAGGTGGCTGCATTTCTGTGAGACTCAGGATTCGTTGGTACAGACCGAGTTCCCCCTACCAATGCCACCAGAGGTAGAAAGGCATTTGTGGGGAGGCCTGCTGGGGGGATTTAGCTTCTTGATGGTGTCCCTTGCTGAACCAGGTCTCCTCTCTGTCCTGGTAATTTCACTGCTGCCCCTAATCTCTCTGTAGCCCCAGATGCTGTTGTCATCCTAACTAAAAAGATGGCACTTAGGAGTATATGAACAAGGGCTTTAACTTTGATGGAGGGAGTGGGCTTTTAAAAATCAGTTCCAAATATCTAATGGAAAAAAGATGCTGGTTAGCTCCTCGTGTGGTGAAGTTCAATGTTGGGATTGTTTGTGTATTTTATGACGAGTCCCTTTCTTTTTGTCATTTTGACTGTCTCGGTCTCAAAAACTGGCAGGAAGCAGAATGCTCACACTAATCTCTGCAAGACTCCTCTGGGCTCTCAGATTAAATAGCCCCATGAAGGGAATCTGCTTATCAAAATGCAGATGAATGAGCTGGGCCAAATTAGCGCGAGAGGCAGCCAGTGCAGAGCCATACGCCCTGTGAATTAGGGTCAGTTGCTTCTTCTTCACCATTTTTTTTTTTTTAGCTGCTAAAGCAATTTGCAGTCTGAGCAGATGCTCCTTTGATAGTCTTTCTTATCCAGCTTGTCCAAAGGCCAGCTTCCGCTCA
This sequence comes from Marmota flaviventris, assembly GCF_047511675.1. Classification (NCBI taxonomy): domain Eukaryota; kingdom Metazoa; phylum Chordata; class Mammalia; order Rodentia; family Sciuridae; genus Marmota; species Marmota flaviventris. The sequence continues at coordinate 31,832,510 of NC_092507.1, read as the reverse complement.
GCTGGGTCACTGGGTAGCTGCTGTGAGTCCCTTTCCATCGTGACAGAAGCAGCAGTTCCATTCTGTATATCCAGAGGTTCTCCTCATGCCTCAAGAGAAGAGAAAGAGTGATCCAGGTAATCTACCTGTTTATGGTAGGTCTGATCTTCTGTCTGAAGGTCACCCCCCAAGACACCTATTTATGGAGCAAGCAGGGGCACCTCCCCCCTTGTAGGGGACCGGCCTAAAGATAGTGCACACTACTTTCATGGTTCCCATGTTTGGGGAACTTTAGAAATCATGGGATGTCACACCTGTTTTCTGGATCTTTCCTAATTATAAGAAGTGGGATGGGGAGATGAGCATCAGGCTCTGCGCCCAGCCAGCTCTCCTGACCTGTGGCACATGCTCAAGTATAAAAGTTCTTCCTGCCTAGGAAGAACCCTGCTCCTGCCTGCTGTCTGACCAGGGTGCTGAAAACTTCCAGGGAGTTTGGAAGGAAGGGAAGAAAACTGCCTGCCACAATCTTAGGGCCATTGGGAGATCTCAAGGGAAGAGTTTAGAGGGCCCACAGAGGATGGCTGAACTCAGACAAGGGAAGTACCAAGCCAATGATGGCTGGTTACTTCTTTTTGATACAGAGCATGGACTTCACTGGTCTCTAGATCTGGGTCTGGAATGGATGATTTGGGGCAGTTTTTTGTTTTTTGCATATGGCTAATTCTATTCAGAAATAATTCTTAGCTTCTATTAAAGAGTGTGGTCTTTCTTAATCTGAATCTATTTTCCTGCTGCAATCAGCTCTTACGATGGCAAATTTTAGAGCCAATGAAAAGTGTGGAAGTTAGCTTCTTAGTTCAATTTTATAGACAAGGAACCCTGGACTACAATAAGTTAAGTGACTTATTCTAGGGTCATACAACCAATTAATTGGTAGAGCCAGAATTACTAGAGTAAATTTACATACAGTGAAATGGAAAGATTTTCACTATACCATTAGACCACTTTTATCAAACTCTTCACCCATGCAATCCACACCTCCACTGGTGAACCATAATAAGAATCATTCTCTTGTCTACAAGTGCAGAATTTCTGAAAGTGCAGAGCCTAATGGGAGTTTAGCTTCCATTTGGGAAGACCTCCATTTTTCATCTTGTCCCCTTTCCCTGAAAAGGCACATGGTTTCACCTCTCCTTGCCTTTTCATTCATATATATATATTTTGGATATATATATTTTATATGTATATATATTTTGGTCCCAGAACCTGCATTGTTTTTTGAGATGGATTCAGATTCCTGCCTGGTTCAGGCAGGGTTGTCTAGGAAACTAAAGATCACTGCAGACTCCACACTGTACAGGTTGGGAAATCCTTGGCTCCTGTCTTCAGAGCTGTGCTAATTTTCACCATCATTTTACAGTCTTCTTTGCTCCCCAGCAGAAGCAGATCTGGCTCTCCAGCTTAACTTCTAAGAAGGCAGTGGCTGGTAGCTATAGATGCTGAGTGACGTGCACAGATGAGTCTGTGTCTGGGAATGTGTGTGTCAAGCAGAGGAGGGATGCCTTTGAAATCCACTTGACTCATCTTTGTTTTCCAGGAACTGGAGAAGTTGTGCATTTCACACTGTTGCTTTTTCTCTCCCTTCCTCCCCTTTTTTCTTCTCTCTATTCTTCCCTCCTTCCTTCTCTCTCATTCATGGCTTCCTTCCCTCCCGCTGTCATTCAGAGTAACCACAGCTGTGAGCACTGTCCTTGGGGTTACTGCTTATCTTCCATCCGAATCTATGGAGTGAGAAAACTTGTCTGTCAGTGAAGCTGAGTAATGATGAGCTCCCCTGATCTCCCCTTTTCTCTGAGGATCCTTATCTGATTCCCTTGCCTGACTCCTTAAACCCAAGTCTCCTGATTTGCCCTTCAAGCTGCCTGCCTTTGTTGAAATCTGTGATCCTCTGTCCTGTTCAACGTGTGGTTCATCTCCTGGACTCTCAGAATTTCTCAAGAAGTTGGACGCGAGCTCAGAGAGGATGGGAAATGTTGAGAGGCATGCAGAAATGAGGTGGGGGAGGATGCATACCAGGAGGTTGGTGGTAGTTTGGGGGGTGGAGGAGGAGGAGGAAGATCTGTTAGAGGAGAGATCATGAGCAGGGAGAGGAGAAAGGAAAAAGGAATGAGTCAGTTCTTACACATTGAGCATTCACATTGAAGGATGTGCTTAAGTGTGAAAATAATTAAGTCCAACGGTATTTCAGCAGAAGAAAGCGAATTCTAGATTTCTGAGTAGTCCTATCCCCATCTCCATGATTACTCTGAACCTGTGGTCTGAAGGTGCACAGAGAGAAAGGGCGGCAGGAGGAAGGAGAGCTCACATTAGTTGGTTATTTGTGTGGATAGACAGCTGTTTCACTGATAAAACTTCTACTGAGTTGTTATTTTCCCTTTGAACAATAACTAGGAAGCATTACTCAAATCCTCCTGCTTCTAGCTGATGCCTACTCTTTTTAATGTTTTGGCCTTTTAAAATTCTTATAAAGAGGCTCTGACTGTCCAGTTCTGAACTTACCTTCCGTCCACTACACTGACCTGTGTTTTTAAAGTTGATGTCACCTTCATTTCATGGTCACCAAATTTCAAAATTCAGAATTCCCTGCTCTCAGGCATCCTAACCCCCCTGGGGGAATCTCTCCCCATGCCCCATGGGCGTTTGCTTGTGGGATCTCCCAGATCTGTTTCTTTGGAACAGATACAGCACCGTGGTCCAGGCCTGGGGCTGCCAGCCTGCGCTCTTGAAAGTTTCCTGGTGTTCTCATCCCCTCTTGTGTAGTCTGCATCCCCACTGAAAGCTGAAGTCTTAAAGATTTTTCTTTAATTATGTTAAGCTGCTGTTCACAAGTCTCCAACTGCTCTCTACTGCTTATTGGATCAAGTCCAAACCTCTCTGTGTGGGATCCAGACCCCTCTGAATCTGGCCTCCTCCCGCCCTATCCATTACTCTTCCTCTCCACCTCCCTCGCCCAAGCCCTCCTCCAGAGCCAGCAACGCAGGCAGGCCGCATGCGCAGGACTCCCAGACCTTCTCCTGCTGGTCTCATTGCTCCCCAGAAGCTGGCTCAGTTCTCGTCCACCTGCCTACATTTCCCCACCCTTCAAGGTTAAACTTAACTCCTTTCCTCATAAAGGCCACCTTGACTTCTCCTGAATAGGCCAGCTGTCCTCCTGGGCCTCTGGGGGCTCTCACTGCTGGAATCCCTTTTGATTCCTGGCTTGCTTACCGTGTTGCCAGCTACCCTTGTGAGTATCATCTCCTTGGTTACATCACACGCCCTTGGAGCAAAGCAGCTAGGTCTTGTACTTCTTTTTATTAACCCCAGCACTTGACCCAGTGTGGTCTGCTCACAGGTCTCCATAAATCCTTTATGGAGACACTAAAGTGGACTGTTCAGGCAAGCTTCCAAGTGACTTTTAGATTCAGCTATAGCATGGTCCCCAGATTGAAGATGGCAGAGGAGTTTTCTTTGGGGCCCTAGCCCATCTGTCCATAACAGGGTCACATGCAGAGCTAGAGGCTCTCCCCACCCAACCACAGCCCTGTCTGAAGAGTGTGAGGGGCTGGCAGGAAGGCTTCTCCTCCTTCTTAGTGTGAGGTTCTTATTCATGTCGCCAGGAATCTAGTCCTGGCTCTGTCTCAATCTGATCCCTTGTCCCGGCTGGAAGATGTTCTTTTTGCTTTATTTTGGCTGCTACTTTGACTACTCTGCTGCTTTCAGGTTTATGTGCTTAAGGTGTGCCCACAGGAAAGTTAGCCAGGATCTGTCACTGCACATGTGACTTCTTGCTTAGATGAGTAATTTAAGAGAGGTGCATATTCAGTTTCCAACTGGCATTATGCCTGTGGGGGCCAAGCCCAGCAGGAAACTCCAACTGGGACAGTCAAAATGAGGGAGATTTTAGGGGGGAAAATCCCCTCTGGGAAAACCAAGAAGGTCCTCTGAACTCACTGCAAGGTTCTTGCTGCAGGAGGGAGTTAGACACATCCAGATCCATTTCTAATCCAAGATCAGTTTCTTCTCTCAAAACTGACACCAAGCAACCTGGATTAGATGTTTGCTCACTCCAATCATAATGGCATTCTCCATGTCCCAGCAGGGTTCTGACCAGCTCTGGAGAAAAGAGCTGTGTAAATAGCTGTGGGGTGTGGGAGGGGGTCACATGCCAAGGTATTGTACCAAAACCAAATGCAAAGCAAGGGAGACCTCCATACAAACTTGGCTGGAGGTGAGCAGGCCGCTGACCACACCTTAGGAGTTTTTGTGCTTCATTGATTTTGACTCTGAATGTGTTTGTGGAAACAGGATTCAGTCTGTGACCCCTCAGAGTTTCCATCTTAGTAAAGGGGAGATTCAAGGAATTCCCCACTGTGGTTATGTGCTGCTACTAGAGGCACAGCTGTGTCTGCTGGACATTTTTTGACATAACTCCAGGGAGGTTTAGGATTGAATCCATCTTGGGAAACCATGGGGGCTGCTGATTCGATGGAGCTCTTGACCCTCTCTTGGCTTCTTTTCCATGAAGAGTTCTCCCTACCTGGTCTGAGTCAGAGCTTAACAATCCCAGAGTAAGCCAGGGCCTCAGAGCTCATTTAGTTCCCACAAGGTAAAGAGATGTCCACTCCCTAAGGTATGTCCAGCCCGCCCTACCTGGCCCTTCCCAATGGCGGAGAGAGGCAGTTCATTTTGAGGCCACCAATTCTGCTACCTCTAATTATGCCAATGGACTTCCATTGAAAACCCAAACAGGCTGTTCATAAGAAAAGTAAAACGAGAAAACTGTTTAACATCCCTGGTAATTAAAGAAAGGTAAATTTAAACAATGAGATGTTGTTCTTTTTCCCTAGCAAATTGTCAAAGATTTGTCTAAAAGGGCTCTAGCCTATTTATGGAGGATTGTTTGGCAATATACATTAATAGCTTTAAAAATCCCTACAACCTTTGGGTTGGCAAAGGCATATCTAGTGCCTCATCTTAAAGAAAGGATCATGTTTGTGTGAGGAGGGGTCGGCCATCGGGTCTTCTTAGCCATGATGTTTATAATAAAACATGAGGAACAGCCAAGTGTCTGAACACAGGGGTTGGTTGAGTCAGTGATACCTTCACCTAAGCCTTTCTTGGGCATTTGGTATCATTTAACTCATTTCATCCCTGTGATACTGCCATAAGGTAGGCCTGTTATTTTAGGAATTTTGCAGGTAGAGTGACTGAGCCAGGAGAGGTGAGTAACTCAGCAAGATGGTATAGGTGGCCCATGGCAGAGACAGGATGGAACCCAGGTGGCCTCTCCAGCCTCTTCCCCACTCTGCTCCACAGACTCTCGTGATAGACAGCTGAAGTGGAAAACATGCATGAAGTGGGATGGAGGATATGATCCCATTTTTTGTTTAAAACATTGAAGACTTCCAGAATATACATCACATTACCCTTGTAATTCAAAAAAAAATTGTTTAAAAACCCTATTTTTTTTTATTTACTCAATCTCTGATCTTCTGTAGCCATTACCCATTTTCCCACCTATTCATTCACCAGATTTTCACTGAGCTCTTCCTATAGGCTGGGCACGGTGCCAGCCACTCTGGTTCAGCAGGATAGAAAACTGGCCAGGCCTGGCTTGCGTGGGCTTGTGCCATGGGGAGATCAATGATAAACAAGTAAACAGACACCAGGGGCTTCCATGTATTGATGCCAACTGTGTGCTGGGCATTCCTGTAGCTGATGTTGATGTTTCTTGTATTGACTCTTTTGGTCCTTTGCCTAATTCCTTTAATAACTCTGGGCAGAAGGTGGCATGAATCCCCAAGGTCACCCAGCCAGTAGCAGTGGGGCCAAGATTTGTCCCCAGCAGACTCACCAGCCTGAGCCCCACCCTCCCTAATCTCTCCTCCTACCATTCTCTTGTACTCAGTCACACTGGCTTTCTTTTCCAGCTCAGGACTTTGGTGCTTGACGTCCCCTCTGCCCAGACTCCCCTCTCCCACAAGACCTCTGCCCAGCAGCCTCTCCTTGTGCAGCCCACAGAGGCCTTCACTGAGCTCCTGGTCCAGCGTGACTCCTGAAATCACTTTCCATCATAGCACCTTGTTAAACTTGCTTTGTGACCTGTCATGGTTTAGATATGAGGTGTCCCCCAAAAGCTCATGTGTGAGACAATGCGAGAATGTTTAGAGGTGAAAGATTAGATGATGAGAGGTTTCATGTGATTAGTGGATTAATCCACTGATATGGATTATTTGGGTGGTGACTATAGACAGGTAGGGTGTGGCTTTAGGAGGTATGTCACTGCGGGCATGCCTTTAGGATATTTACTTTGTCTCTGGTGAGCAGTTCTCCCCCTCTCCCCCTCCCTCCCCCTCCCTCCTCCCCTCCCTCCCCCTCCCTCCTCCCCTTCCCTCCCCCTCCCTCCTCCCCTCCCTCCCCCTCCCTCCTCCCCTTCCCTCCCCCTCCCTCCTCCCCTTCCCTCCCACTCCCTCCCCCTCCCTCTCCCTCCTCCTCCCCTTCCTCCCCCTCCCTCCTCCACTTCCATCCCCCTCCCCTCCCTCCCCCTCCCTCCTCCCCTTCCCTCCCCCTCCCCTCCCCCTCCATCCCCCTCCATCCTCCCCTTCCCTCCCCTCCCCTCCCCCTCCCCTCCCCTCCCCCTCCATCCCCCTCCATCCTCCCCTCCCCTCCCCCTCCCCTCCCCCTCCATCCCCTCCATCCTCCCCTCCCTCTCCCTCCCCCTCCCCCTCCCCCTCCCCCTCCCCCCTCCCCCTCCCCCCTCCCCTCCCCCTCCCTTCCCCCTTCCCTCCCACTCCCTCCCCCTCCCTCCCCCTCCTCCTCCCCTCCCTCCCCCTCCCTCCTCCCCCTCCCTCCTCCCCCTCCCTCCTCCCCCTCCCTCCTCCCCACCCTCCCCCTCCCTCCTCCCCCTCCCTCCTCCCCTCCCCTCCCACTCCCTCCCCCTCCCTCCTCCCCTCCCCTCCCCCTCCCTCCTCCCCTCCCCTCCCTCCCCCTCCCTCCCCCTCCCTCCTCCCCTTCCCTCTCTCCTCCCCTCCCCCTCCCTCCTCCCCTCCCCCTCCCTCTCCCTCTCTCCTCCCCTTCCCTCCCCCTCCCCTCCCCCTCCCTCTCCCTCCCTCTCCCTCCCTCCTCCCCTTCCTTCCCCCTCCCCTCCCTCTCCCTCCCTCTCTCCCTGTTTTTCTCTCTCTGCTTCCTGTTGCCATGTCCTGAGCCGCTTTCCGACCCCATGCCCTTCTACCATGACCTCAGGTCCAGAGCTATGGAGTGAGCTGTCTATGGACTAAGACCTCTGAAACCATGACCCAACATAAACTTTTCCTCCTCTACATTTTTCTTGTCAGAAGCTGACTAGAACATGACCATTATCACTATCTGACATTGTTTCACCCCCTGGATAGTAAGCTGCTTGGAAAACATGATCCTTATCCATCTTGTTCACCAAGTATCCCTAGCACCTAATACAGTACTCAATACAGAGTAGGTGCTATTAGGACAGGAAAAATGAAAAAATGATAAAGGATAAATGCAGCCTATAGTAGTAGTCCCCCAAGTGGGGTATGCATGTTGGAGGTCATGGGAGGTGAGATGATCCACTGCAGGGTGGGGAAAAAAAATAGGCTAGATAAATAGATAGGACCACGCATAGACTGGCAGATACAAACTTACATATTATCTACTTTTTTCTGTTTTTGTGGATGGCAGGTATGTTAGCTTCCCACTGTGGCACAATGCCTGAACTTAAAAGGAGGGAAGTTTTATCTTGGCTCATGGTTTCAGGCCACAGTTGGTTGGCTGTGTGGCTTTTGGGACTGGGATTAGGCAGCATCTCTAGTGGGGAGCATGTGGTGGAGCGGAGAAGGGAAGGAATGAGACCAATGACCCAGAGTCCCCTTCAGGGTCACGCCCTCTGTGACCTAATTTCCTTCAGTGGGCTCCACCTCCTAAGAATTCTACCATCTCCCAAAAGTGCATGGCTCAGGAAAAAGCCTTCAATATAATGGAACTTTGGGGGACATTCCAGATCCAACTATAGCAATTGGTTATGAATATAATTTATAAGTGGACAAATATGCATGTAAGTGCGTGTACTCAAATGTATGCTGCTAGGGTGTGTGGCCACTTTGGGGCTCACTGGCCTAGGAGAGGCAGATGAGGAAACAGGCCATTCCAATATGGCGCACTAGATGTTGCTAGCGGGGTGGGCAAAGTGCTTTGGAAGCACATGGAGGGTTCCCTCACCTGCCTTGGAGGTGTGAATATCTGTTTCAACTTCCATTTTTCATTATTTTGTTAACATCAGTGATTATTGATTTAAAAACTGTCTAAACATAAGTTCTTATTTTTATACCATTAAAGCAATTTGTAATTGTCCTCCTAAATGGTGAAAGAGAGAGTGATTAAGATTTCATAGTTAACTAGTTGGAGAGGTTACCTTCAACGAGTTCATATTAGAGCTGTTATTGAACTAGCATTAAACACCACAAAGCTGACCTTGTTTTCTGGGCTGCAAACTTACTCTGAAAAATCGGGAACTAGCTGTAACCTTCCACTCCAGTCTTCTAGCTAGTAAGGCTGGAGGGAGAAGCGATGGGACAACATGGGCTTGCGTCTCACTCTTGCTCCTCTTCTCTATGTGATTTTGACTGAGTCCCTTTCCTCAGGTTTTCACCTGCAAAATGGGTATAAGGATGCCCACCTCATGGGCATTGTATTGTGAAGATACAAAAAAAGAATCCTTGGCATTCAGTGGGCCTCTCTGAATATCAGTTCCATCCTGGTTCTTCTGCTTAAAGAGAAAACTCCATGTCTTTTAGAAAGGACCCCAACAGCCAGGTATAGTGGTGTACGCTTGTAATCCCAGTGGGTCAGGAGGTTGAGGCAGGAGGATCCCAAATTCAAAGCCAGCCTCAGCAACTTAGTGAGGCCCTAAGCAACTTAGGGAAACCCTGACTCTAAATAAAATACAAAATAGGGTTGGGAATGTGGCTCAGTGGTTGAGTGACCCTGAGTTCAATCCCTGGTACCAAAAATAGATAAATAAAAATTAAAATAAATAGGACCTAAACATTCCTCTTTTTCAAAACCATCAAAAATGTGCTTGAATTTTTTTTGTACTTGATTAAACTGAGTCATACTTAAATATGTTCTTTAAATCATTTCAGTTGATTTCATATAAACCACAACCATCCTTGCAGAGGCCATACTGACCCTTGATATTTTACCAGTGATACCATCAAGCCAACTCTTTTTTCTTCCAGGCCTTGACCTCAGATGATGCTACAGTTGGAATTCTGTAGTACAAATAACTCTTGTCTTCTGAGCGTGGAGGGCTGCGTTTGGATGGAAGCAGAGTAAATAGAGAGAAGCCAGGACCTTGGCTTGGGAACCACCTGTGTCCAGGGAGTGGGGCCTCTCATGAAGGAGGGTGGAGGGTTGGGTGGCTGGTTGGGAGGAGAGGAATCAGGTCAGGAAGGGGAGGACAGAGTTGGGCAGAACTCAGCAGATTCCTTGGCATGTGCTGCAGGATTCCCTGAAGGGCTGCACAGAAAAAGAAATGTGCTGTGTGCTTGGCAGGCCAGAAACCACAGAGAACCTGGCCAGGCTTATGGAGGATTTGGGAGCAGAAAAGCAGACTCCCTAGGTGGTTATTTATAGAGCCGGCAGCAGTAATGATCAGTTAGAAAAAATAAATTATAACTCAGTTGAACCTGAAATAACTTTGCTTTTGCAACCCTAGGCGTTCCACATGGGCTGTTCATATGCCACTCCCTCCCAGTAGTGTTCCTGGAGGCCAAGGGGTTGTCCCACGCCAGACTTGCTCTTGCCTTCCCAGAGTGGTCAAAAAGGCCAGAGGGAGTTTCTGGCTAGGGATGGGGAGCATCCTGGCTGGATGACTCCTGACTTTCCCCTGAACCTCCCAAGTGGTTAAGTTATCCCTCTTTCCCTCCATCAACGTGTTTATAACATGAGGCATAAGGTGTGGAATCCATAGCCTGCTGAGTCTCTGGCTTCTGCACACCTTGTGCATGGGGTGTGCACACGCTCATTGTCAGCATCTGTGTTTTGGCTGCAGCAAGAGCTTCTGGTTGCAATGCCTTTGGAGAAGCTGGTGGCTGACTCTGAGTTCACAGGGTTGCAGCCTTTTATTCTCCTTAGCCAACAAGCAAGACCATGCCGATGTTCACACTGACAGCTTGGCAGCGGGGTCACCTTGAGCTTGCCCAGCCCACCCCTTGGCATCCTGACACTTGGGCATCCATCCCGCTTCCCTCTCCCACCCATCTGCTCCTTCTTGTCTATTCATTCATTTGTTCTTTCATTTGATTTTCCAATCAACAAACTTTTATTGAGCGTCTATGATGTGCCAGGCATTGGGGATGCAGAAATAAAGGGTACAATATAGAGGCTGCAAATGGTGGCATATGAGCTGGATTTGGTCACAGATGCATTTTGTTTGGCTCTCAACATAGTGTCTGAAATTTGAGTTTTCTGCTGACACATAAAAATGGACCAATTTCACAGATCCCTTGCTTCTCCCTGAAAATCTGAAGATCCGGGCATACGTGCCAGTCACCATGCAGTAGTATTCTCCACACAGGCAGCTGCCCCCACTAGATAAGGGCAGCTCCTCGGATGCATCATATAGCCTGTGACTCTCTGTGACTGTCCAATGCCAAGACAGTCACCTCCCTTGACCCACGAATCAGCTGCTTTACCTTTGGATGCTACCTGCCCGGCCCTGTGTGCAGTCTCCAGGCTGAGGGGTTTTATGGTCCAGTGGGGAAACAGGACCGGAGATCACTGCAGCATATGAAAAGTGCTATGAGAACAGTGAATGTCGGGAGCATGGGGAAGAAAAGGTTAATTTTGACATGAAGAGTCGGGTTTTGAAAATTCAATGAGAACATGGCAAGAGAACCTGGTTAGGTGCACCCAAGGCAGAGGACTTGGCTTGGACAGATGGCATGAGCAAACAGAGGAGCCCCTGGATGGAGTGAGCGAGCCTCAGCAGAGGTGGGACGAGGCTCTTTCTCTTCACGGATGATCACAGCCAGCCCTGCCAACCCGAAGCCAGAGGCCCAGGTCCTTCAGACTTCAGCCTGGTTCTGCAGTGAGCCCCTGAGTGGACGTCCCTCCCCAGTGCCTGATGGGTGGTCCTGCAAGCCATCCCCATCCCATCTGCCAAGATTTACCAAAAGTAACAGAGCCCGGCTATTCCTCTCTACCCAGCACAGTACACAGAGAGAGAGCGAGAGAATGAGAGAGAGAGAGAGAAATGACAAGGCAGGTCACAGGTCTGTCTCTACCTTCAAAGGAGAATAGGTGGCCCTGTGTGCAGCCTGGTGAGTGGACAGGCTGACTGAGGCTCTGTGGCCTCCTGATCCTCCCTCTGCCTCTCTGGCACCTTTCCTCATCCCTGGAGACCAGCATCTTGGAAGCAGGGGTTCCTGGGGCCCTCTCCTTTGGTGCGCTCACACATTCCTTATAATTTATCGGCAGATGTCTCCTCAGCTGGCATCATCTGCCCAGATCTGTCTGCTGAGGGGTGACAGATGGAGACTCCAGGCAGCTTCTGGAAGATTCACCTTAGAGAGTTCACAGGCGCCTCCAAATTCTGTAGAGCTAATGCTGCGGCTGGTCCCTTCCACACCCCATCCTGGGCACAACCTTGGTCTTCCTTTCTTCATTTCCTTCTCTGCAGCCTGGAATCCCCTTTCTGCATGTTGAAGTCCTTCCCTTCCTGAAGCCCTGGATGTAGGATGGCTCCCTGAAGTTTTCTGATTCAAGCAGCCATGGACACCCATTACACCCCAGCAACAGTGCCAGAAACAGAGCACTCACCCGGATCCATCCACGTCTCAATAATGCAGTATTTCAGAGCCAGAAGAGAGCTCAGCCGCTGAGGATGACCTCATCCAGCACCTCACTCTGTTCCCCACATGTCCCAACCTGATGTGTTTCTTATCTGGCAATGAACTCTGACACATAGCAGTTTCTGGTGCCTGTGATGGATTCTCTGCCCCTGGCCAGAGCGTGCGCTGCTGGGTGGCAGGAACTGGCTGCCACACTCTGTCCTCCTGAGAAGCAGTACAGCTCTTCATCAGACTGTCCAACTGTTAGCAGCCATTTGCTGGACTGAACTGAGCTCTTGTAGAAAGGGGTAAATTCACTCTTTGCATGAGACTTGTCATTGTTAGCACTTACCGAAGAGTGGCAAGAGTTTTGGAATGGGTCAGAGGAGAGGATGTCTGTAACACAAGGGGACCGTATGGCCAAGATGCTTGGAGTGTTAAAATATGGTCAGTGGGAATTATGTGCATATATGAATATGGCATAATGAATCCCAGTGTTAGGCATAATTATAATGCACCAATTGAAAAAGATCTTTAAACAAAATGGGAGGAGTTGGGCTCTGTGGCACACACCTGGAATCCCAGCAGCTCGGGAGGCTGAGGCAGGAGGATGGTAAGTTCAAGGCCAAGCCTCAGCAACTGGGAGAGGCCCTAAGCAACTTAGCAAGACCCTGTCTCAAAATAAAAGATAAAGAGGGTTAGGGATGTGGCTCAGTGACTAAGCATCCCTGGGTTCAATCTCTGGTACAAAAAAACAAATTGGGGGAAAATTGGCAGTGCAGCCCACCAAGGCTGTAAGGGAGACCTGGAGCAAAGGGAAGAGTGTGCCAAGCCTTCTGGGCATCACACCTCACTCTTAAGGCCCAGTAATAAGAAGACACCTGGCTTCTCTGAAGTTCCTGTCTCTGGGATTATCTATCCAGAGAATTTGGGCCAGGAGTGGAGGGCTCCCAGCTGGTTTTCTCCTGCTCACCCTGGTTCATTTCCACTGAGGGTCCCCTGAGTTCCTCTGGGCTTCCCATGGTGGTCTTCTCCTGAGCTTTCTGCTTGGGTTACTGCCTGTGGCCTTTTCTCCAGGCTGTCACCGAGGTTCTGAGTGTCTAGTGCCAGCATCCCAGGGCTGCTGCTGTTAGGCTGGGGCTCCAGCCTGGTGTCTGGAGGTTCTAGGAAGTTTTCAGAGAGGCAGCAGAGCAGGACTGAGCGGAGATGCATTCCCTGAGAAATTTCACCTATTTTGATGGCTCCCACGCCTGCCTGGTCTTATTATGAACAGCATTCAGTAGCAAGGTGTGGTCGTTTCCTGTGTACAGAGTTTCTGCCTGTGTTAACCTCCTTGATCCTCACAAATACTCAGTTCTAGGTATTAACAACTATCCCCATTACAGAGGGAAGCCACAGCCGAGGTTTGAACCCAAATATCGTGACCCTAAGCATCTCTTCATTCCCTACACCTTGGGAAGGTAGAACAAGGTATAGAGCCAAACTGAAGACACCTGCCTCACCTGGGTCCTTTCCATATGAAAGGCACAAGAGTGGGGAAGGGATTCAGCACCTCAATCCCACAACTCCATCTTCTCTCTCCTGTCATTGAGAACACCAGCCTGAGGGTACACTTTCCTCCTTCCATGTCCTGCTAAAGTTCAAGGAGTCCAGCTCCTTCTATTGAAAAGGAGAGAAATGAGAAAAAAAGGTCTCGAATTCCAACCTTGGGAGCCACAGTGCAAGAAGACGCATCTGATGTCGTCGCTTCTCTCATTCTTCTGTGCATTCATTTGTTGACTCAGGCACATGTAAAGAGAATGTGCTGTGTGCCTGGCACTGTTCTAGTGCTGTCATAGCGGTGAACAAGAAAGATAAAGCCCCTGCCCTCTGGAGTACACATCCTAGCGTCAGGTGGCGGTGTGCAAGCCAGAGATGAGCACACTGTCTCCAAAATGCCAGGGGCTATAAAGACAATGGAGTCAGAATGAAGCTGCAGGAGGAGGAAGTGGGGACCAGTGGATGGACGCTCCAGAGAGCTCTTGGGGAGATGTATGAGCTCCAACTTGGGGTGACAACCTGATGTGAGAAAACTGAGGGCAGCCGTTTTCCAGGAAGAGAGCCCAGCACAGAGAAAGTTCCAAGGAGGACTAGGAGCGCAGTGTTAGGAAGCGCTGTTCTCCGTGGTGGGTAGTCAGTGTGCATCGTCACTGTGGTTCCGCCATACTGTACCTAGCGGGAGGAGTTATCCAGAGACCCTACATGTGTCTCGTGAGATTTCTGAGAAAATCAATTCTGAGGTCGAGGCCCACAGTCGAACAGACTCGCGGTTGAACTTGGAGATAGCCAGGACCTGCTTTGATTACTACTTTACTAAGAAATGACCATGGGCATGCCACAGGTGCTCAGGCATGGAGCACAAGAAGGAGAAGCCTAAATTCCCCATCCCAGAAACTCTTCACCTTGTGACTCCAGTAATGGCAAAAATATGGTGGTTTTCTAAGCATTCATATTTTGATTTTTGAGAACAGAGGGTTTCTGGTTTGGGCTGTGCTATACGCTCATGGTTTCTTTGAGCAAGTTACTTACCCTCTCTCCATTTAGTTTAATTAACATTATTTTAAGTGGAGTAGGTAGATTAGATAAACTCTAAGATTATTCTTAATCTTATAATGAATGCATTGAATGGTTTTTGTGCGGCAAACTTTTCTGCCTCCACTTTGGGTGAGCTTAGCATAGCCAGGTGAGAGTGAGTCATTGGTGGTTCCTTTCATGTAAGGCAACTACTACAGAACTCTTGGTGCAGACCAGTGGCTCCCAAAGCATGTCTCTGGATAGCACCTGGAAACTTGATAGACATGCAGATTGTCTGCCCTCACCCAGATCTACTGACTCAGGAATCCTAAGGGTATACCAAAAATTTGTGCTTTAATAAGGCTTCCAGATGATTCTAATGCATAATAAGTCTAAGGACCACTCATATAGTGTGTGATTTAATATTTGGAACTCCCAGAGGTAGATTTATACATTCTGTTCACTATCACGGTCACATCACCTGGTTGCACTGTAGGATGTTTATCCACCTTGTCTTGGCACACAGTCCTGTGGTTGGTATGGAGGAGGAAAGCTCCTGTGCTGGGGTTGGGCCCAAGTGATCTGCTTGGTGTCAGGTCTCACTCAGATGCATGCCCCTGATGGAGCAGGTACTCCAGATGGACACCTGCTTGGAGGGGAGCCCTGGCAAGGGGTGACTCATCTCAGAAGCTTGAAAGAAAGTGCTGCTGAGTTTCTCCCATGGAGACAGACTTAAGTAGCGCAGATTGTTGATTACGGTTAGTTTTCATGCATTTTGAGAGTATGCAACTGTCCTGGGTGCCTAGTCTATATGCACCTGTATTGTGAAAATCGATGTGATGAAAGGTCATGGATCTCCCATAAAACACAACCTGGTGACCCCGCTGTACACTGAATTTGCAGTTCTGGTCCAGTTTGGTTTCCTCTACTCATAAACTAGAACGAGGTGACTAGATGATCCAGATCACCTAGCACTGCCCCCTATTTCCCCTTCCTGTCCCTCTCAGTCTGGTGTCACGGATTTGGCCCTGCGTTGCCCACTCCTGCTGCATCTTGTCCAGTGGAGGGACAAAATGTCCTGACACCTTCCTGAAGAATGGGGAGAAAGGAGGTCCTGAAACCAGTACCACCAGAGGCGAGGACACCACGCTTGGGTGGCTCACACGGCACCAGGAGCCTCGGGAGAGCCGGAGCAGCAGGCACATGGGCGGAAGAAGGGTAGAAGTAAGTTGGTTTTTCTGGTAGGGCTTAGAGGATGGCCAGTAGGAGGTGGGGGTTGGGAAGCAGGGCTGAGGCCCCTACTGGGCCAGAAGGCAGAGGCAGGGAGTCAGATGGGCAACCCAGGAGGTGACAGGGTATGGCAAGGAATCTGAGCGCTCTGGCTCAGGCTGGACTTGCCTCTCTGCCGGCGCCTTCTGCCCTCTTTCTGTATTCTTTCATCTCTGATAAAGTTCCATCCCTGGCTGCATCCCTCCTGCCATCCTAGGGACCCCTCCACTCCTGTTAACCTGGTGTGCTCTGTCCTCAAGCTCCTGCTGTATCCTGCCCACTCCCAGTCACACTCCTGATTTCATTTCTAACCATTTCTGACACGAGGGGAACAGGAGAACAGTAGAGTCCAATTGTGATAAGTGCTCTCCCTGTTTGCAGATAGCAGCAATGACTGAGGGCACCTACATCAGCTCCTGAGCAACCCACCCGGAACCAACTGAACAGAGGACAGCACAGTGGGGTCTTTCTCACTTTGCAACCGAAAGAGCTGGAACAAAGGACAGAGAAGCCAAAGAAGCAGCATGAAACCCAAAGCTGTCACAGAAACCCTGGAGCATTGTCCAAGGAATTACGACGTTGTGCCAACGGCTATTGTGAAAAGAGAACACTGGATCCCACTGGATCCCAGCATACCTGGATGTCACTCTTCATGGGACTTGGACCATCTTTACCTACCTTTGAGCATCTAGTCCTGTTTCAGCTGTGGGAGTTCTGGTTGACCTTCCCTCTGAGGGAATGTTCACTCTGTCTCCCTTGAAGGTCTGGATTCAAAGGTCTTAACTGAAACTGGGTCACTTAGGCTAGAAGCATCTCTCGACATGGCTGTTTCTCAGAAGTGGTCAAGTTCATGGCACACCTATTTCCTTTGCCACCTGGGGTTCATTTCTGACAGATGCTCCCTGGCCTGGTCAGCATGTCTCCCGGATGTCTCTTTCTCCCCTCTGTTGCCCATTCCACATGATACTTGCTCAGTGGTGACACTGTCCTCTCCTGATGCTTTGATTGGATGCGGGGGAGAAAGTATGGTTTGCTGGCCCTGGGGTCTTGGGGTCTTGGAGGCTATGGAGCATGGACAGAAGGTAACCGTGAAGGAGGCCAGCCCTGATGGCCCGTTGTACTCTCATGACTCTTACCCTTGCCTTCTGTGTCTGTCCTAATCCAGGATAGTTGTGCTTTTCTTTTTCCAATTAAACATAATTACTCTTCATTCTCACAAAGCAGCTCATGCTTATCATAAAAACATCAGAAATATAGAAAAATAGAAGAAAAAACTACCCCAATCCTACTTACCTCAAAGACAACTATTGAGTCATTGTAGGTATAGAGTATTATATATATATATTATGTGTATGAATATATGAATAATGTAATGTCACAATATCACTTATAGTCTTTGATAACACATATTGTCATTTAGTGTCTTATCTTGAACTGCTCTCTACAGTAACAAGCTCAGCTCTGCAGCAATTATAATGTGAGTGTACTCAATTATATAGATGCACTATCATTTATTTACCTAATTTCCTATGGGTTTTTGTTTAGCTTGTTTCCGACTTTCTCTGTTTTAAGAAGCATTAATGAACTTGTTTTTAGTTTAATCTTCCTATAGTTATTTCCTTAAGGTACATCCCCAGAAGGGGATCAAAGGACAGTCAGCAAAGATTATAAATACTCCCAATCCCACCACTAAGTGCTCAGAACCCAAAAGCAATAGAGGCAGGGCCAGGGGGTGATCACACACGCCCTTTCTTAGATCCTTTTATACACTCACTTGGACAGTTCGGGCTTCCTTTGTCTCCCCTTTGGCTGGAGGACACCCACCACTGACAGCTGAGTGAAGTAGGTCTTGAGTGAGGGAGAGGGTTGGTCCCTTGAGCTCAGTATTCGGTGTACCTTACAATTCCTTCTTGGGTGCTGAGCAATGGTCCTGAATTCATTCCTTCCCCGTTAGGGAGCAGCCACTATTTGAAAGTGGTAGGGTAGAGGCTGAGGCAACAAAGATGAGTTCACCAGGACTCTACCCTCTCCTCCAACACAGCATGGAGGGAGGCAGTGAGGTAGATAGCACACAAGTGTTTGGAGAGAAAATATCAGATCAGAAATACATCTCAGGGCAGAAAATGGGGAGCCATTTGGAAGTCCCAGAGAAGATGTATGAAAATCACATAATCTTCTGGCCCCTCATCACAGGTGGCATCTTTGAATGTGTCCTTTTAGTCCATGAGACCTGCTGCCTGTGGCTACCCTCGCCAGACTCAGCCTTCTTAATGGTATTGCCTGTGTCTTTTCTTTGCACCTCTAACAACCTGGACCATCTTAACAACTTATTCTGAAATCTGTTCAATGCAAAATCCAAATGGGAGTAAACAAAATTAAAGGTAAAGGGATTCATGAGTTGAAACAGTGACTCCATGTTTTATGTATGGAGGAGAATTTGCATTAATTCATATCCTTCTGCCTGATGGAAACTTTTCTCAGATATTTCATTTTAGAAGTAGCAGTCACATTTCAGAAAACTTGGGGACTAGAGAAAAAGAGAACTGTCACCCTATCTCAGGGCTGGTAGCTTCTAATGACCTTCACCTTGAAAATTTGGTAGTAAGATGATGCTGAGGACAAGAGCTAAGGAATATTTGGGTTTTGTCTTTAGTTTTAATTAAAATGTTTGATAGTTAACTACATTCCCATAGTTCCAAATTAAAATAGTACAAAAGCATATAAACTAGAAAGTCCATCTAGTTCCCTGGAGACCAAATGCTATTTTTCCAGTGTGCCCTTCTAGAGTTCTTGGTACATATAAAACCATATGAATTTTTAATGGGGGGCTTGGAAATATTATTACCAAATGTTCTAAGTTTAGCCTAAACTGTCCTTGTCAATTCTAATAGCAGGCCTGAATGCAGGTAGAGACGAAGAGAGAAAAGTGTGTGTGTGTGTGTGTGTGTGTGTGTGGAGTAGGTGATTGTTGCTGAGGGCAATGGTGAAGGAAAGAGCAATCTTTTGTTCACTTGTCCAGCTAGTATTTAGGGAGCACCTATCATGTTTCAAATGCTATCCTGCACTCAAGTGATACAGGAGTGATTCAAAACCTGTCCTTAGGGGAGTATTTAAAAATAGAAGGTGGTAGGCAATAAATATAATTGATAAGGAAATTATAGAGTCTATTAGAATTTGATAAGTGCTATGGAATAAAATGAAGTAGGATGTAGGAGATGGGAAGTGAGAGAGCAATTTTAAAGTGATAAACCGGGGAGGGCTTTATTGAGAAGGAGGAACATGAACATAAACTTGAAGAGGGTGATGGGGTGAGCTCTGTAGATGTCCAGAGGAAGTGTACCCCTGGAGGGAAGAAGGCCCCGTGGCAGAAATTTGAGCCCCAGAGGTTCCCTACAGCCTCTTCCTCTATCTCCAGGCTGCTCCTGGTGACCCTGCACCACGGCTGGCTGCAGCCGAGGTCAGGCTGGTGTGATCTGTTCACGGTGCTGAGATTACCTGATACTTGATGTTTGCTTTTCTTTCTTTAAACTTCTATCCTGATGCTTGATTTTACTCTAAGGAAATTCTCTGCTTTGGATGTTCATTTGGTCTGCATAGGGAAGAAGAGGGCAGCATTATTATAGTAGGTGGACAAGACTGAGTCTTGGGGGTCCTGGATTCTAAACCATTCCTATGGCCTCTTTTCTACTCAGCCTTTCTGGTCCTCAGTTTCTTCATTGAGAAAGTGAAGGGGATATACTTAGATGGCTTCAGGGCTGCCTCCAACATGGTGGGTGTCAAGCTCTGTGACCATGTGAAGAGTTAAGGTAGGAGGTGGCATTGGGTGGCAGCTAGCAGTGCTAGAGGGAGGCAGAGGGACTTCTAGGAGCCGAGGACTATGCGTGGCATGTAGTGCCACCTGGTTTTCCCTCTTGGATTCCACGAGCTCAGCTTCATCCAGAAAATAGAATCTTCCATCTGAGGAAGCCCAGAGTTCTCCATGTGAGCAGAGGAGACATGGGTTCACTGTTAATCCACTCCTTTCTCCTCATTGCTTTTAGTGTCTGTCCCCTTTCAACCCTGAAAAGCTTGGCTTTCTCTGTACCCCTTGGCTGAGCTCATTCTCCGTCTGCAGCAGAGGTGGCCGTGGTGGGGCTGGGACTCCTTCTTTTGTCCCTCTGGCCCCAGAGGTCCCCCCTCCTGCACCCCACCTTCGCTGTCTTCAATTTGGACGCCGGATTCTTCATCTGCTTGGTGACTTCGGCAGTGTGGGGGAGAGGGAGCGTGTCATTGGCATTACCCTTGTTCCATGTGGAGAAAAATCACTGTGAATTTAAAACTGAGATGTGTGTAAAAGGTTGTGGGGGCAGAGCTGGGCCTTGGGAAGTTTCGTTCAGGAGAATTCAGCATGAATAGAAGCCTTGCCTCTTCCTCTCTCAAAGCTGAGTCACCTTGGTTGTAGTGACTCTTGCTGACTCCTCAGCATTTCTTGTATTCTTGTCCCCCCTCCCCCCAGGCTGCCCATCTGTGGCCTTCTTTGCTGCTGTTAAAAAGGCCACAGAAGACTGGCTTCTGAAATTGGGCTTCTCTTCCCCTGTTGCAGTAGAGGGGACATTGTGTTCCCTCAGCCTTGTGGGGGAAATTTACATGCCACACACCTTCCACTGGCGAGGGATCCCGAGACATTTAATTTGTTGAAATAAACTTCTCCTTTATACTATTTGCCCAGAGCCTTTTCTCTCTGTAGATGCAAAAAATCCCTCTATTACTTCTTCCATTCTGTGCAGTGCCCTTTGTCTCCATCAACTGTTGTGGAGGGAAATTTTATTTGGAATATTCATAACAAGTCTATCGCTAATTATCACTTTAACAATGTGTTATGGAGCGTATCCATGCAGTCATCTGGAAAAGCACATATGCCGTGAGATTTGGGGACTAGCTGTGTACTGTGGTGGCCCACTCTCAGCATTTCATCAGATCTTTGCTCAGGGAGGAAGTGGAGGTGCTTTGTGAGGGGGACTGGAGCCTGCGTCCCCCTGCATTCTTGTCCTCATAGCAACAATTTCCAGGGTGAATTGCTTTTGAGTATTAAAAAAAAAAAGCTTTAATATGAAACAAAACCCCTTCCCCACACCCATTCTTGAAAGCTATAGCAATTAGATCTGAGGTCACACCAGGTCAGTGCCAGGTGGACAGATCTTAGTCACAGATCTAATCACAGATGAAAAGTCTGCTGGTCTTAGTGCCTTCCTGATGCTCCCAGAAGAAGGGTGGGCTAACATGGCCACCTGATTGACAGACCTCAGACCCAAATGAAAAAGAACTTCACCAAATCAGGTCAGGAAAAGAAAGAATTTTTTCTTTCTTTCTTCTCGCTCTCTTTTCTCTTGGGAAGGAGAATGGATTCATGCTGGGCTCCTTCTTCAAGATTCTCAGTGAATCTGGAATTTGGGAGGCTGGAATTATATCACTGCAGGAGCACACAGAGCTCTTCCCACCAGGACTTCCTGACAGACGTGCATGAAGCCCCAGGGGCTGCCTGCAAATGAAGGCAGAGTAATGCAGTGGAGTGGAGCAAGCTTCCTGGGGGGGAGTCCAGTGCTACTGCAGTCACCAGTCAAGTAGCCTTTAGGAGGGGCCAGTAATCAAACAGCAGGGAATGAATGGCCAAATCTGGCTCTGCATGACTCTGTGGCTTGTGCGTTGCTTTTAACAGTAGTAGGAGATTCACACTTAGTCTTTTCTGGGCAAGTCTAGAGTATCCTGAGGGATGTAACTAGGATGGTTGTAATTTTCATCTATTATAGATACCCCACTTTTTTTTTTTGCACTACTAGGGATTGAACCCAGGGACACTCTGTCACTGAATTACATCCCCAGCCCTTTTAATTTTTTATTTTGAGACAGAATCTCACTTAATTTCTGAAGGTCTTACTATCTTGCTCAGGCTGTCCTCGAACTTGGAAATCCTCCTACCTCAGCCTCCTGAGTAGCTCAGCATATATGCATGCACCACTGCACCCAGCTATAATGACCTTTTAATCATGACTTATTGTGGCACTGGGAGCCAGGTTTCTTTCTACATTACTTTAGAAGTCAGAAGAGCATGTTTTATTTATTGAGTGCTAACTATGTTAGGTGCATGATTCGTGATAATCATTAATGAGTAACATTAATGGAGGATTTATAATGTGCTTAACTCTTATTAAGCACTTTGAAACTGACCTTACTAGATCCTAGACGACCTAGTACTTATACTAGGTACTCATACCTAGTACCTAGTACTAGTACCTCACTTGCACCTGAGGACCGAGGCTCAGTGTTAGGTAACTTGTTCATTTTGCTGGTAGGTGACAAAAGGGAGACAGTGGTTTGGGGCCTGTCTTGCCACCAGTTTCGGGAAGAACAGCACACAGCCTGCCCTCTTTTCCATGTTAGAATAGCAGGAGAAAGTGCTGAGGAACAGCAAGAAAGTGGGGCACAGATGGTAAATGGGGCTCTCCTGGCTCTCTGTGGCCAGAGAAGGTGACACTGGTGCCGGGCTGGGCTGGTCCGAACTGTGTAGCATTAGGCTCTGTGGCTTTGCATCTGTTTACTGTGCACTGTAAAATCTCACTGCTGGTTGCTTCCTTCAAGAATTGATTTAATAAACCCTCGATTTGGATGTTTTATTTCTTTGGAGTGTGGTGGGATCCTGGAGGAGTCAGATGGGAATGTGCTCCACAGGGAGGATTCTGGGTGCACTTTTGAGAATGAAGCACCCCCACCAGGTTGGGATCAGCCTTCCTGGGAAGGCAGGTGTGTGTGGCCCTGAGCTGCACAGTTCCCCGGCCGGGCAGAGGAAGCCGTGGGTTTGTAGGTGGCTTCGTGGGGTGGCTTTGTTGTCCACATCTATTAACTGCGCCACACCACCGCTAATCGGTGGGTGATTCAGCTCCTTCCTGCGTTTTATTACCGGACAGAGACTTTAACAGCCCTTTGATTTAGCGAGTTAATAAAGTAAGCAATCTGGCTCGCTGGGTCCAACCGCTGGCCTCAGGGCCTGGGGCTGGTTGTTTTCTGGGAAACTTCTGACACGATTGCAGCATTGAAAAGAGAAAAAGTTGTGGGATTTACAGACTCTCCTTGACCCTTCTGGCTCTTTCCTGGGCAGCCCTGCCAACCCTGAGTGCCTGGCCCCACTCCAGTGCCAGGTGTCCCATTCAGGGACTGGTATAGCCAGGGACTGGATGGACTCTGGGGGTGTCACTGGCTAGAGGTTGATATCTGAAGAAGCTGAAGGTCTGGGATGTCTTTGAGGGAGGGGTTGGATGAGAAGGTGGGTGGGGGGGTCTCATGATGGGGCCCTGTATTCGTTTCCTAGTGCCGCTCTAGCAAAATATCATAGAGTGGCTTCAAACAAGAGAAAATTATTCTGTCACAGTGCCAGAAGGCAGAAATTGGGGTGTTGTTGGTGGAGCCTGCTCCCTCCGCAGGCTCTCGAGGAGATCCTTCCAGGACCTATTGGCTTCTGTGGCTGCCAGCTGTCCTGACTGTAGGTACATCGCTTCACCTTTGCCTCTTTGGTCACACGGCCCTCCCCCTCTGGGCATCTGCATGAGTGTCTCGTCATCTTATAAGGACACGAATCATATTGGGTTTGTGACCCACCCTACACCTTCATTGTAATTAATCACGTCTGTAAAGACCCTATTTCCAAACACAGGCATGTTCTGAGGTTCTAGGTGGACCTGAATATTGGAGGCATCCTCCAAAACAGTCTAAGCCTTTTAGGAACAATTGAAAAAGAAGTGGGGACCATGACAGGCTGATTTGCAGGTGGAGGCAAAGAGTGCGGGGCACCACTGTCTACGTAGCCTTGTCCAGGGAACTTTCCACAGTGATGGGAAGGTTCTGGAGCTAGGCCCTTGGGAATGTGGCCAGCATGACTGAGGAGCTGAATTTTAATTTCTGTCTAATTTAAATTAAACAGTCACATGACTAGTGGCCACTGTGGCAGAGTGCAGTCCTAGCCCCTCGTGAGGATGGAACAGGAGGAGGGTGCAAGTGTCTGAGAAGTCCAAGCGGGGCCATTTGCATCCAGGTGGCCACCAACCATTAATGAAGCTGAGCAAGGAAGAGGTGACCTTTCCCTGGACTAAGAACAGGGAATCTCTGAGCCACAGTCAACCACCTGTGCTTTGCTCGGGGTCCTCGTGACCCAGTCAGGGCTC
Organism: Marmota flaviventris; assembly: GCF_047511675.1. Taxonomy (NCBI): domain Eukaryota; kingdom Metazoa; phylum Chordata; class Mammalia; order Rodentia; family Sciuridae; genus Marmota; species Marmota flaviventris. The sequence continues at coordinate 31,808,629 of NC_092507.1, read as the reverse complement.
TCCCTTGGGGCTGAGTCGTACCTGGCTCGCGGGAATTCTCAGCCAGGCCTTCTCAGACCTTGCACTCTGGGCACCCCCATTCATTAGGTCCTTCTCCAGAACCCTTCTGTGGGGCCCGCGGGAAGGAGGTGCCTCGGGAGTGCCTGGGGTGCCTTGCCTTCATCTCCAGGTCAGAGGAGGCTTCCTGAGGACGTGGTGCAGAAGCCGAGAGCAGTTCCTGCTGCAGAGGGCCCTCCCGTGTTTAGCACAGGACAGACTCCGAGCCAGGCACTCAGGACCTCACAGGCCTCAGAGCCAGGAGGAACGTCAGCAGTCCCAGGACAGCCCGGAAAGTTCTCAAACCACCAAAGACTCCCTTCAAAGGAGAAGTCATTTGTACTTTCGGTACCAATAACAGAAAGGTCGGGGGGGGGGGTGAGGGTAGGAGGCCAGAGGCCGTCATGGGGCTCCACTTAATCTCCTCTGTGGCCCCTAAGCACAGGTGAGGAAACCACATGTTAAGCCTGGCACCCCTGTGGGACCTCAAGAAAAGGAGGTCCAGAGAGGTAGAGAAATCAGACAAGGGCACACAGCAAGCAGTTTGATGAATATTGTTATCCTATTTCTAAGAATCCATTGCCTGAGTCCCCCTAAAATCCTTGATACCCTTTTTGAGAGAAGATAACTTGGTCTAATTGTCAACTTCTGTGAAAACACTGTGGGCTGTCCGCTGTAGGATATGATGCCACTTCTGGCTTTAATCCCATCAGGAATGGTGTTTTGTTTAGCTACTGTTTTTGTTTTGTGGACCGGCTGAGATTTTCAGGTCGTTCCTAAATTATGCATTATGCATTACATTCCTAAATATGCATGGTTACCCTTCCCAGCTACCATGCTGAGTATCAGGCAGAATAGAGTCCTTCATCACACTGTGTCATTTAATCTCCATGGCTCAGTGAGGGTAATTTTTGTAGTTGTTTTTTGATACCAGGATTGAACTCAGGGGCACTCGACCACTGAGCCACATCCCCAGCCCTATTTTGTATTTTATTTAGAGACAGGGTCTCACTGAGTTGCTTAGTACCTCACTTTTGCTGAGGTTGGCTGTGAACTCAATCCTCCTGTCTCAGCCTCCCGAGCCCCTGGGATTACAGGCATGTGCCACCGTGCCTGGCACAGGGAGGCATTATTGGTCCTGATTTGGGAAACAGAGGCTCAGGGAAGTGGAGAGGATTTAAAGCCTGTGCTCTTTGCTCAGGGAAATGTTGTCTCCCTAGGACAGTGATAAATATGAAATGCCCATCATGAATCAGAGAGAGGGCCCTAAAAATCAGGGTGCCATTTAAAAGCCAAGAGGAGACATGTGGCTCGGGAGGGAAGGGGAGGCCAGCCGTGAAGCCCCTCACAGTGCATAGCAGGTGGTCAGACGCTCTGACCCGAAAGCAAGGAGTGAAATGACAAAGTTATGAAAAAGAAGAACAGCCCTGTGGTTGTGAGTGTGGAGGGGCAAGAGGCTGTGGCTCCAGAGGGCACAGGAAGGAGCCTGTGTGACGGCAGAGCTCTGTGTTTGGCCAGTGTCTGTGGCATTGTGGGTTCAGGCGCTGTGAAAGACTCTGGTTTTGCAGGACGTTATCATCAGGGAAGACTGGGGGAAGGGTACGTGGGATCTGTCTGCATTATTTTTTACAATTCTACGTGAACCTACAATTACCTCAAAAGGTTGAATTAAAAATATATGTAAGCTCTGGAAAGAAAAAGAAAAGGAAAGGAAGAAAGCAAGGAGTTCACGGGGCCATCTGCATCGGAGGGGCAGAGTTTCCATTCTCTCCGAGCATTGGAAAGGGAGCTTGGACAATGTCTGAACCGGATACACTCAGGCAGGGCAGAGAGGGGTCCCCTGGCTGAGAGCGCGGGTAAGGTAGATGGCAATAGGAGAGACAGAGATGGCCAGAATCCCCAGAGGTATGGGGTACAGAGTAAATATTGGTCATCTGGGCAGGCAGCACTCATTGAGCACCTACTGAGTACCAGGTGCTGTTCTAGGGCTAGGGAATTAAGGGTAAGAAAGCCAGCATGCCTGCCTGCAATTCTTGTGTTTTTAGAATGGGAGAGAGACATAAACAGGCAACAACTAAGTGACTAGAGCAATATCAGGTGCTGCCAGGTGCTATGAAGATGCACAGAGTGGCTGAGGGGCTGCTTTTGCAGGAGTGGTCAGGGAAGGCTTCTCTGAGGAGGTGGCATTGAGGAAGACCTAAATGAGAAGGAGGCAGCCGTGTGAACATGTGCAGAGGAATATTCCAAGCAGTAGGAAGAGCAGGTGCAAGAGTCCTGAGGCAGAGACAAGCGTGCTGTGTTTGATATTCTAGCCCTCCCACACCTCCCTCCCCATGAAGGCCACAGAGAGGGAGATGCTGGAGATGAAGCTGAAGAGATGGGCAAGGGCCAGTTCCTCTAGGTACTTGCAGTCTTTGGTAAGGAGTTGGTATTGGGCAGCCCCTGGAATGTTCTAAGTAGGGACACAATTTGCTGTGTAGGGGCCTGGGTTTTAGAGAAGCAAGAGTGGAAGACAGGAGATTGTGCCGTGCTACTGCAGTAGTCTGTGTAAGATGGTGGTAGTGGGACTAGGGTTTTGGCAGTGAGATGAAGAATTGTGAGATTTAGGGATTCTTTGAAAGTATCTCTAAAAAAGATTCACTGAGGGTCTAGATATGGGTGGTGTAATGGTTAATTTGAATAGTCAACTTGATTGGATTAAGAGATGCAAAGGATTAAGAGGGTTATGGGTGTATCAGTGAGGGTGTGTCTAGGAATGATTGGCATGTGGGATGGCCAACTGAAATGGAGACCCTCCCTAAGTGTGGGCAGCACCAACCAATAGGTGATGGCTTAGATGGAATAAAAGTTGGAAGAATAAGAAAGCAGGAGTAGAAGCAAGCTTGAGTCTTCCTGAACAGGTTCTTGATTGCTGCTGGGATCATCGAAGGATATTGGACTCTTGCTTCTTCACTCTTCCAAAGGGGACTCTGACAGTGGTTCTGCAGAAGGCTTAGGTCTTGGACTAGGGTAACACCCTTTATCCCTCTTGTTCTGGGGCTTCAGCCTCTTGGACTGGGCACCTCCTGGTTCTCCCCGCTCTCCATCCTGCAGACGGCCATTGTGAACTATCCAGCTTCTGGTCACATAAGCCAAACTAGTAATCCCCCCTTTTATAATAATACTTCCTGTTTCTTCTGTTCCTCTAGAGAACCCTGACCAATACAGGCGGGATGGCAAGGGAAAAATAAAAGCAGGATGCCACCTCGGTCTGCTAGTTATATTCTAGCACAGCTAAGTCCAGGGCTGGCCACATTCTTCTTGGTTCTTATGAAATTCCTTCGGGGGACATCTCTAAAATAAATAAAGGATCAGGCCACGCACAGTGACACATGCCTGTTATCCCAGCAGCTTGGAAGACTGAGGCAGGAGGATCACGAGTTCAAAGCCAGCCTCAACAAAAGTGAGGCACTAAGCAACTCATTAAGACCCTGTCTCTAAACAGAATACAAAGTAGGGCTAGGGATATGGCCCAGTGGTCAATGCCCCTGAGTTCAATCCCTGGTACCCCCACCCCACAAATAAAATAAAGTATTGGGTGGAAACCCTGTAAGCACAGGGAGGGGTGGGAATCCACATCACCAGTTTCCATGCTGTGGGTCCTGGGCTCTTTCTTCATTCAGGGAGCCAAGATCAAGTTCAGCTTTCTGTGTCAATGGAATTGGCTGTAGGAGATGGATCAGGAGGTGAGGAAGGTGTGACCGTCCTAGCAGCTGCCTTATGATGTCCAAGGAGAACCGTTCATCTTCCCACCTCATTGGAAGCAGTTAAGACTAGGCTTCTCTGCACACTGCTCACGTCTCCATGGTCCTGGCACAGATATGCTCCCTGCTGTCCTTGTCCTCAGCCATGCTGCTTGGCCCCTTATTCTCTGGGTCTCATACTTCCAGCTCCCAGCACAGAGTCCCCCACAGGGCCTGCTGCAGGGAGAAGGGCTCAGGCCAGTCCCAGACTAAGGCAGCTGGAGTCCTTGATGTCTTTCCTGAAGGTCATTGTCTTTGGCTCACGTACATATTCCTGGCCTACTTGTGGCCCATGGATCATAGAACACAAAATGTGCATAGCAGTTCAGGTGCCAAGGGCCAGCGGTGATCCTCAAAGATGTGGTTGTCACCAGGTTTGTGGACTGTCCTAGACACAAAAGCCACATAATCTAAAAAGACCAGTGTCAGGTGGCCCAGAAGGGACTCACATAATGGTTAATGACTTCTTTTGATAAAAGCATGAGAAACAACAGAAAATAGTCTTGTATTTGCTTTATAATCTGTCTCTGGTGACTTGGAATTAACTTTATTTCTGGTGTTACTTTCTAGTGTGGCTCAGGAAGTGCTACAGTTGTCCATTGTCCATCAGTCTTTCAAAGTTGCTTGTTAAGATGTTCTTTCCTGGGCTGGGCACAGTGGCTCAGGAGGCTGAGATAGGAGGATCATGAGTTCACAGCCAACCTCAGCAAAAGTGAGGCCTAAGCAACTCAGTGAGACCCTGTCTCTAAATAAAATACAAAATAGGGCTGGGGATGTGGCTCAGTGGTCGAGTGTCCCTAAGTTGAATCTCCAGTACCAAAAAAAAAAAACCTCTTTCCCAGGGCACTGCTTGGCACATAATAGATGCTCAATAAATACTGAATGAATCAATAGATAATAACTTCACTACCAGAATTCTGACCAACCCTTTGTGAAGAAGCCCCCGTATCACTGTATTTTTCGATAGGAATATGGGGATAGTTGTCCCAGGCTTACCTTGAATCAGATCCTTTATAGTATTGTTATAAAGTCAGAGCCCAGCATTTACTGAAGACTTGATGTGCCAAAGAATATACTAGGTGTTGATGAGAACTGAATTTTGGTCCCTGTATTTTATAGGGTAAGCAGCCAGTTGAGCCCACAGAATAGCCACAGGGGACAGGTACAGGAGAAGGACTTACATGTACTCCCCTGACCCCTGAAAGCTGACTCCTCAAAGGGGGACACTGGGTTATAAACGAAGATGTCCCCTGTCTCTGCAGAGAACTGCAGCTGAGGGGTCACCCAGATGGCTGCCTCCGAAGGCTCAGGCTTCCATCCTATTTGTGAGGAGGCTTACACGAGGGTGTGCCAGGCGCATCGGGGCCTGCCGGCTCATGAGGCTCTCTCCAGCTCCTTGACCTCTCTTATTCTGGTGCTTCCTGGCCACGCCTCTTACACACAGGGAAGCAGCCCTGAGGAGTGAGGTCCTGGGGTCAGGGCTGAGTGTGTGTCCCAGCCCTGCCCCCTCCGTTGTTGCGGAAGCTGGAGGTCCCCACCAGGCAGGCTCAGCAGCACCTTTTAAAGGGAATTTCCTTTGTTTGTTCAGTAGACCTTGGGTTCCCCACCATGGCCAGGTGACCTTGTCCTTGTCCAAGTCCCATCAGCAGAAGGACTTGGGAAAATGGGGCCACTGTGTGTGCTCATCCCTGTGGCCCCAGGTAAGGTACTCATGGTGGCCTTGATCCCTGAAGCTTGCCTTGCTCAAGGAAGGCTCTGGAGCCATGCCCAGCCCTTCCTGAGTCTGGGGTCCTGCTGCCCTTCCTGTGAATGGTAATTATGACCACTCGGGAGGCAGAGGAAAGAAGTCAGTTGGCTCTAGAGTCAAGTCCTGCCTCTCCTGTCCATCCCTTTGTGCAAGGGCTAAATTCCTTAGCCTCTTGGAGCACTGTGTCCTTGTCTTTAAGATAGAAGCAGTTCTACATTCTCATTTTAGTTTTTCCTTTTTTTTTTGTAGTTGAACCCAATATCTTTATTCAATTTATTTATTTATATGTGGTGCTGAGGACAGAACCCAGGGCTTTGCATGTGCTAGGCAAGAGCTCTATAGCTGAGCCACAACCCCCAGCCCAGTTTTTTCCTTCCTTAAGCCATTGGGCCTCAATAATAGTGGGTCATTGGACTAAAGACCTCAAAAACCAGCCTTCCCTATGGTTTTGCAGTGCGTAGGAAGCTGAACTCCATGACCTCTAAGTTGCCCGCCAATGTGGGAACCATAGATCAGTGTCAAGGACAAAATAGTGCAGCCCTTAGGGCCCTCTGGAGACTCTGCCGGACCCCACTTTTAAAACCACCGCTTAAGCATTTGCTCCTTTTAACCTTGGCCACACATTCTGGCCATTGGCTTTGGGGGCCCTGAGAAGGGGAGGCCCTTGACTTTGTTTCTCATTGGAGGGTCCCTTGAAGTGTTTATTTTGGCTTAATCGTTGTTCCTGTTCCTTCTCCCAAATGGAGAGTTTTTACTTGCGTTCGTGGGATATTCCACAGACCAGAGCCTGCTGTTCAAGGGCCCCATTTGTTCTAAGGTAAGGTTGTGCTCCCTGCGTCCAAGTGACTGGTACATAAGCAAAGCCTGGATCCATTTGTAGAGCTTAGCCGGGCCTCTGTGCTGGAGGAGAGAGAAGAGTGGAGGGTAAAAGCAGACTGGCTTTGGAACCAGACAGTGGTCATTTAAAATCCAGGTTCCGGCATTCACGGCTGAGGTAGTTTGGAGGTGTGAGGTCTTAGTTTCCTTATCTGTGAAATGGGAGTCAGAGATCATTGCGAAGATGCAATGACATGGCATTTAAAGTGCTTGGTGCTTGGAACGCTTAACTTACCGCCCACTATGCAATAGGCATTGTTCTGGGGGACCCCTTGAAGCTCTGGGTCCTGGAGAGAAATAGACCAGTGAACAAGCAGATGCCTGTGCCCTTGCTTTGGGGTTTTCTGGCTTGTCCTGTGCTTTCACACACACCCTGGGGTTTGATCAGCACCACCCTCCTAGGTGACGGGTGTGACAGGTGGGATTGTGTCCACATTGGAGGAGGATGTTGAGTCTTGACGAGGAGGGGTGACTTAGCCATGGTCTCATTGCTAGGCTAGTCTCTGGAATCCCTTCTTCTGAATCTTTGCTACAAAACCCAATAGCATCAGTGTCACCTGAAACAGGTAAAAATACCATCTCAGTTCCCACCCCAGATCTTCTGATTCAGAATGTGCATTTTAAGAAGGCTGCTTTGGGCAATTCATGTGCACATTAAAATTGGAGGAGTGTGGCTTTAGACCAAACACACCCCCTCTTGCTGGGGGTAGAATGGTGACCTGTTCCTAAACCAGTTATCAGCTCTGTGACATTGGGCACGTTAGGTTCTCTCTCCATGCTTCAGGGTCCTTCAGTCCAGGATGGTTAGTAAGAGCCCCCACCTTGAACTGACTGTATCTTGGGTTGAATGAGGTGGGTCTTCAGAACCAACCTCCACGACGCTGGCCCCAGGCCAGGCAGTGTTCTCAGGGTTCCTATGAGCATAGACTTGTGCTGGCACCCAGGCAACCTCGGCCCATGTTCACCTTTTCCTTAGCTCCTAGGACTTGAGAAAGAGGCTTGACAGATTTTGTCCAAAGAAGGGGATGGTGATTTCACAGTGCTCTGTAGCTTAGTGACTGCCTCCTCCAACCCCAGCTGAACAGATTCTCAAGTGCAAGGTTTCACATGAAAGTTTCTCAAGCTTTGATTTAATCATGAAATTGGCCTCTGAAACCACATACTCATCAGATATTGTGAAATGTTCTAGGAAGCTCCTTTTCAGTTAAAAAAATTCCATGATCCCCATGTAGTTTATAGACTGAGCCATCCAAGCTGAGTAATCATGTAAAATTAGAGGATGCCAGAGCTGTCAAAATTCCCAGTCTTCTCTTTCTGAACATGAGAAAACTGGGGCTCAGGGAGGTCAAGTGGCTTGCCAAGGTCACCCAAGTGGTAGATGGCAGAAACAACTAGATGCGGGGGCTTCTCATTCTTAGCCCGGTGTTTCCCATTACAGATACGTGGATGTTTTTTCATTCATTCGTTCAACAAGGATTTCTTAAGGGCTTGCACTGTGTCAGGTGCTGTTTAGAAGCTAGGGATATAGTAGTGAGCAGCATAGCAAGGTACCTGTCCTCTGGAGCTGACATCTTGGTAGGATGGTGGGGAACAGTGACAAGAAAGCAAAGAACAAGACAGTTTCAGATGCTGATTAGCATATGGAAGACAAAAAGAGTTCACGTGGTCAGAATGATTATCCAGGGTTGGGGATCCTTGGACAGGACAGCCAGAGAAATCCTCTCTGAGATGATGCACTTGAGATGAGCCATGAATGCAGGCATGGGGATCAGAAGCTTCCAGCAAGAGCCAACCTGCTCCCACCTCTGGGCTCCCATTCCTGATACCAACTGTGGCAGTTGGTTTCTGCAAACACAGCCTCAGAGATGGACCTCGGTGTAGGTTCAGGATGTTTGCTGGGACATGAAGGAAGCAGAGTTGGGAAGAGGGCACAGGTGGGCTGTGACTCAACTTCCACAAGAACCTGAATCAGTTCTTCAGAGTTGTGGGGCTGAAGCAGCTCTTGACCACACCGAGCAAAGGGACGACGAGCCTTTGTCTTCATGCTGCTGATCAATCACTGGATACTGACAGCATGTGGTCTCGGGAAGAACTGTGGTCTCCGCTAATGCAGCTGACTTAGGTGAAGCCACTTCCTGGGGAGGACTCAAGTGTGAGCTGTCGGCTGGCCTCATTTTCCACAGCTGGAGGAAAGAGGGGAAGGGGCTCTGGGCAGCATCCTGTCTCCACCCCCACCTTCACCAGGGCCCCAAAGACTCATTGCTGGCAGGACTATCCCGCTGAAGGAAGCATCTTTATCTTGATTTAGGTTTGCCTTGTCTGAATGTTCATTTATTGGTTATGTCATTATTGATATTTGCCAAGTTCCTATTCATGGGTTGGGTATTGGAGAAATGCATTAGGCAAGTTTCCCATCCTGGAGTTCATCAGCCTTCGAGGGGAGACACGACTAGACAGAGAGACAGTTGAAGAGGTATTTCCATGCAACACTTCTAGCCAATAAATTGTATCAAAATACATATGTGATAGACACTGTGGTCACTTCAACATTCCAACCCAGTAACTTACTAACTCTTAAGGTCAGTAAGAGTTTTATACCTGAATACACTCATCTTTACCTAATGGACAAGTCACAGAACTTATTAAACCCACTTGATTAGCTTTTGGGAGAAGGAAGGAGTAAAGGAAGAGATAAATTGTGCTGTATTCCCCAATAACAGCAGCAACAATAATAATCACAGCTAATAGTTATTGGGCCTTTATTGTGTTTCCTGAAAACTGTCAGTCAACTCATTCAGGCCTCCCAGCAGCTCTACAAAACACATACTATTGTTATTCCATTTTACAGAGGTGGAAACTACAAGACATTTCAGAATTCCTGAATCTTTTTAAAAAATTAGGAACAAAAAGACATGTTCTGCACTGTGATTTTCTTCTATAAGAATAATTTAATTACCAGAGTACTTATAGTAATTATCTAGAGCTGTGGCCTCCAACAGTCTATAGCCTTGGATGCCTTCTTCAAACCAAGCCCAGAATTCACCCAAACATGAAAACTGCTGCTCTGGTTGGATGAGAAGGGAGAATGAACCTGACCCAGCCCATTTCTTACTTGTTCATTATAGAATATTTGAAAAAGATATGCATTTATGAAGAAAAAGAAAACTAGTTATTCTACCACTTAGCAACAGTCACTGTTAATGTTTTGATATATTTCCTTTCAGTCTTTTCTCCTTCTCCCCTCCCTCCTTCCCTTCCCCCTTCTCTCTCTCTCTCTCTCTCTCTCTCTCTCTCTCTCTCTCTCCCCCTCTCCCTCTCTACCTTTATCTACACTGATAAGTGATTTTTACTATATCTGTAGTTCTGGATTCTCTTGTTTTTTCTCTTAATACGTCATGAACGTTTTCCCGGGTCAGTTACAACTCATTTGAAAACATGGTCATATGGTATTCTATTATTTGTATTTTACATAATTTATTTTCAGCCATTTCCCCAACGGCTCATTTAATATGTTCCTTTTTCCCTACTATTAATGATCATTAATAATAAAATCAATCATCAGTATTGCAATAAAAAGCATATTCTTTAGGCCCATCTTGGAGTATTTCATTTGAATAAATTCCTAGGAGTACATTACTGGGTCAGAGGGAATATAAGGCCTTGGAAATTTATTGCCAAATAAAAAAAGGATGTATCACTTTACATCCCTGAACTGGGTTTTGAAAGATGAGCAGTTTCTGAGGTTACATTTCCTCCTCTGTACCATGTAGATAATGGTATGACCTTGACAGAGTTTTCCTTGGTACTAAATGGGTCTGTGTCCTGAGAAGTCAAGTCCCTGGCTCAGTGCCTGGTGCCTTCTTCCTTTATCTTCTCTAATGCCCAGCCTAACCGTCTCCATTTAGAATTCCCACTTCCTAGAGCAGCTAATTCCTCACTCAGCTTTGGCTTTGGTCCCTCATTAAATGTTGGTTAATGAAGAGAGACGTGCAGAGAGCTCACAGAGTCTGGAGAAGAAGGGAGGCAGCTGCTTTTAAGAGAGAAGACCTCAGATCACTTCCAGCCCACAGCAGCAGAGTCCAGCAGGAGGGCCACTCAGGTCGTGCCCTGCCCAGCACTGGGTGCATCTGCACGTCATGACCCATCTCTGTCTCAAGACTGCAGGGAGGTGGAACAGCTCATGGGACCAAGGATCAAAAGTAGTGAGGACTACATGAATCATTGAATGTACAGCTCCTAGTACAGGACCTGGTGATGGGATCACCAAGACAAGTTAACTCTCATTCCTGTTTATGTAAGTTAATAGTTCCTGGGTTCAATATAGAATGGACACAAGAATATCTTGTTGCCTAAACAGCTTAGGTGTTTGAGGGGTTTTTAATGGGGATTGAGTTGTTGAGGTTGTTGATTGGCAGGTGGGTTGTGTGGATAATAAGGAAAAATGCCATGGCTCTGGTGGCCTCGAGCACTTGTCACATTAGTTGCCTGATCCTGTCCCCAATTGAAAAGGAGACATCACCTCTCCTACTACACCTGGCTATTATTAAGTTACAAATGGTGGATAGTTTTGAAGAGAAGGGTTACTTGAAAGCACATGTTGAACCTGTGTATTGGAAGCAGGTGGGGATCTCCATTGATAGGGATCCCTTTGAGATGAAGAGTGTGACAAGAGCCGTGGGGTGGCTTTTTGGTGTTTCCTTTAGCTAGTTTCTCATATTCTCAGTTTCATTTTCTCACCTATAAGATGAGGGAAATAAAACCCAACTATTCCCCACCGACTTCTGACAGGCGATGAAGCAGGGTTGGTAGAAATGTACCTGGATGCTGTTCTATGGCAGCTGTAGTCTGTCACTGGAGTCCACCGATCAATGTCTTTGCTTCCACTGCCGACTTTGACACTGTAAGGAAACCAGACCATGCGCCAAGACAGAAATAAATGGATTTTTTAAATTTTTGGTTTCAGTGCTTTTCTGTTACTGATGTGAGCTTGTTGGTGTCCTAGTGCCCTCCTGGAATGATCGGGGCCTAGGAAAGAAGCTGTGTGGACTCCCAGCGACATCAGAAGGAAGGACAAAAGCCACTGTCTCCCAGCCTCCCACATACTCTGCACTAATTGGGCTTCTTTGTGGCCCTCCCCAAGGCCAGGAAGGAATGTGCAGCCCAGGCAGAATTCCTCTGGGTCCCGGGTCACTGCTCTGGGTGGCCTGTGCCTAAGCAGAGTACAGAAGGAGGCAGAGGGCAGAACGGGGAGCAGCCAGCCACAGCAGGCAGACACTGGGGATTCCACTTCCTTTCCCAAACCGCAGATTATGAGGAGATGCTCAGGAGGGCTCTTGGCAGGGAAGACAGAGTATGGGCTTTACACACCCAGTCACCTGGGTCCCAATCTGTCACTCACTGAGTGACCTTGGTCAGGTTACTAAAGCCAAGACTGAGTCTCATCTTCTCATCTGTGGATTGGGGATTTTGACACTGTATCCAGGAGTTCTACAGAGGAGATTAAAGCAGATGATGCATTCTGCAGGTCTGTCAATCGGCCTGGGCTACCAGAGCAAAATGCCATGGACGAGGTGGCTTAGCGGCATTTGTTTTCTCATAGTTCTGGAAGCTGGGAGTCTGATATCAAGGTGCCAGCATTGTTAGGTTCTGGTGAGGGCTCTCTTCCTGGCTTGCAGAGGGCTGCCTTTTTGCTGTGGAAGAACAGTGGGAAAAGAGTGAGATCTCTTTCTGGCTCTCTCTCTTCCTCTTCTTTGAAGGCCACAGTACTATTGGATTAGGGTCCTACCCCATGACCTCACGGAACCTTAATTATTTCCTAGAGACCCTTTTTCTAGATATAGTCACGTGGGCTGGAGTTTAGGACTTCAGTATATAAATTTCAGGGGAAATAGAACTCATTCCATAGTCTTGTGGAAAATGGAATTAGACAAAATAATCAAAAGGAAATAAGAACAGCAAAGAACAGAACTTGATTGCCTACACTAGGGAGGGGTCATCACCACACTCTACATACTTTAGCAGCCCAGTTCCAGATCCAGAGCAATGCAGAGAGCATGGCTGGAGGATCCTGGGATTTGATAGACAGCTCCCATAACCAGGCAAGCAGTTTTGTGCAGAAATTTTGAGAACCTACACCAATGTCATCCAATATGGGGATTCTAGGAGGATAACTGGACTGGGGGGAAATGCAGATTAGCCTCATGGAGCTTCTCCCCCATGGCAAATTGAGCATCCTGAGGCCTTTGGCTGAAGATCTGCTAACCAAACCACTGTTCTTTGTCCCTGTGGAAAGGACGGGAAAATAATCTCTAAGGCATTAGCAAGGACTTTGAACAACAAAAGACAGTGGTAGCTCTTCTAGATGGCCATCAGCCATTCCTCCTGTTCCTCTCTGCCTACGCTGCCTCTCCCATGCACGTTCCCTTGAACTTGAGCTGGCCTTGTGACTGGCTTTGTCCGTAGGGTGTGGTGGAAGTGATACTGCCAGCGCCAGGCCTAGACCTTTTGAGACCAGAAAGCTTCCACTTTTGTTTTCCCAGAACCCAGCAACAATGCAAAGAAACCAGATATCCTGCTGGAGAGAAAAAGGCAAGAGAGAGAGAGAGAGAGAGAGAGAGAGAGAGAGAGAGAAAGGCCCTGGAGGATGGAGATCACAAGACAAGAGAGAGCCCACGCGGAAGAGAACCTCAGTGCCCAGTCACCAGCCTGTGAGTGAGGCTGTCCTGAGCCCTGCAGCCCCAGAGTTGCCCCAGTTACTACCTCATGGAGCCCAGAGAAGCTGTCTTCTAGCCCCGTGCTAGGTCCTCACAGAATCACAAGCAAGAAATAGTAGTATAGTGTCTTGTTGAAGACCACGTTTTAGAGTGGTGTGTGAGACAGCAATGGAGAAAAGCAGGAGCATCTTCACATCAAAATGGCCAAACATCCAGAAGCCAGCACTCCACAGAAGCAGGATGTTCCACAGGCCAAGGGATCATCCTTATGCAGATGGGTAAATAAAATTAAAGGGGGTGAGTGCCTAGAGACTAGGCTGTGGGCGGAGTTGCCCATGGCCCAGTCCCATCCTCCTCCTCCTCTTGCTCAGCCAGCCGAAAGAATGCACAAATCACAGACACCCATCCCTCTAGGTCCTGTTCTAAGTAAAGGATTCAAATGGTGCCAGGAGATAGAGAGGGTGAGGCCTAAGGAGAATCATTATTTGGGGAATAATAAGCCCAGAAGAAATTCATCTGAGCCAAAGATGAAGAACCAAAAAGAGAGAGAGAGAGAGATTGTTGTCATGGTCTAATGTTTGTGCCCCCCTCCCCCCACCAACTCATATAATTCATATGTTGAAACATCTTCAATGCACCTGTAGGTGATGATTTCATCACGAGAGCAAAACCCTCACAAATGGGATTAGTGCCCTTATAATGGAGGCCTATGGGAGCTTGTTCGCCTCTTCTATCATGTAAGGAAAACAGAAGGTGACATCTATGAGGAACAGGCCCGTCCCAGACTTTGAATCTGCTGGCACCTTAATATTGGGCTTCCTAAATTCCAGAACTGTAAGAAATAAATTTCTGTTGTTTATAAATTATCTAGCTTGGGTATTTTGGTACAATAGCATGAATATACTAAGCAGAAATCTAGGCAAAAACTCTGGGTTCCCTCTTTTGCCTCCTTCCAAAAGGAGGAAAAGAATATGGCAAAAATAAAGAAAGAGTCCCTTTTGAAAAAATATTTAATCCGATATATAGAAAATGATTTTCTTAGCCAATTACTTTTGTAGTATTGAGGAAATCATGAAAAAATGAACTTTGCAACAAGACAACAACAAATAATAAAACAATAATAAACAGATGCAAAACACACACACACACACACACACACAAACCCAAACCCTGTGGACACAATTAAGACAAGAAACTGATGGTGACAGTACTACTGCAGAATGTAGAACCATGGGAAATAGCAAGGAGTAGAACCATGACTGCAAAAATCAGTGATGTGCTGGAAAGACTTGGACAAATGATAAACACTACAAAGGAAAAGGGCAGAGGGTAGAACATTGTGAACTAGATTAACACAGAGAAGAGACAAAAGAGATAATATAAATGGAACAGTTAACAGGTGGTCTCCAAATAGAGAGGGGAGCAAATGGAAGAGAAGAATTAAAATATTTGTTAAGAAATCATCACTTTGCAGAAAAGGTTCATGAGTGGTGAATGAGAAATTCAGTTCAGCAGGGTTTTGTTTTTGTACTGGAGATTTAACCCAGGGACATTTTGCCACAAACCTACATTCCCAGCCTTTTTTTTTTTTTTTTTTTTTTTTTTTTTTTTTTGAGACAGGGTCTCTCTCAGTTGCTGAGGGCCTTGCTAAGTTCCTGAGCTGGCCTCATATTTGTGATCCGCCTGTCTCAGCCTTCCAAGTAGCTGGGATACAGTTGTGTGCCACCATGTCCCGCTCAACAAGTATTTGTTAAGCCCCAATGCTGTATGCAGGCACTGTACTTGGGACTGAGGATATCATGAAAAGCAATTCTGGAAAAGGTCCTGAGGTCAGGAAGCTATCAGACACTGGAGAAGACAGAGCTAAAGCATAATTACAGTATGTGGGAAATGGACAGGCTGCCCTGGGAACATGTAGTGGGGCGGGGCTGGGGTCAGCTAACCAGCTCTCTACCCCTCTAGCCAATTTGTATTTAATTTCCATTTTGATCCCGAGCACCAGTTAACCACTCTCTCCTTTCTGCCTCTATAAATTTGTTATCTGGGAATATTTTATTTAAATGGACCATATGGTATGTGGCCTCATATCTGGCTTAGGGTAGTGTTTGGGGTGACCTTCATTTTTGAAGGATGTTTTCTCACATTGTGAGCTCTGCATCTACTAATTTTCGTTCAACCCTTTAAGGATGCTTTCATTGTCTTTTGCTTGCCATTTTCTCTAATGAATGATTATTTGAAATTTGATCCTTTGTGATGGGTCATTTTTCTCTGATTTTTTTCAAGATTTTCTCCTTATCTTTGATTTTTCACAGTTTTTATTATGTATATCAATACATACTTTTTTTCCCCTTCATATTTTGTCTACCTGGAGTTCATTGGTATGCCCAAATCTGTGACTTATATCTTTTACAAAATTTGGGGAATTTTCAGTTGATATTTCTTCAAATACCTTTTCTATTCTCCTTCTCATTTTTCTATCCTTTCTAAATCTTTTTATTTTGTTTCACTAGTCCATGAAACTCTGTTCATTTAAATACTGTTTTTTTCTCTCTGTTCTTGGGTCTGAATAATTTTTATTGATCTACCTTTGAGTCTAGCATCTCTTTCTCTGTCAAACTATGAAGCTTACCAGTGAATTTTTATTGTAGATATAAGGTTTTACAAATCTAGAGTTTCCATTTGAATTTTTTTAATAGTTCATGTTTCTCTGTTGATGTTTTCTATATTCTCATCCATTCTGAGTTTGTTCTCCTTGAATCATACATATTTGAATGTAGTTATAATGACTTCTTTAAAAATTCTGTTTATTTCCAATATATGGATTATCTTTATGTAGGTCTTAATCATCTTTCCCTTGGATCACATTTTTCTTTATTCATATTATCAAGTATTTTTAAGCAAACCTGTCAAGAATCCTGGATATTGTCAGTGTTTTTGTGGCAGATACTCTGGGTTCTTTTATATTCTTCCAATGGTGTGTTGATTTAATTGGTTGATTGGTTTTATCAGCAGTTAACTCAGGGTGGCCATTTTAGTATCAATCCATTTCCTTGTTTTTAGCAAGGAACAAGGTGTTTTTGGTTTCTGATCTATAGATGCACGATTCAGGACCCAGGGATTTGGACAGAAGTTTTACATAGGATTTGGGGCTACATTGCTGGATCTTGCTTTTCTGGGATTTATCCTTCTCTTTCTGCTATTGCCACCATCGCAGTTTTAGCCACCCCAAGATGCTAAAGCCTCCTGTTAATCTAAAACTGCAAAAATGGGGAATTTATCCCATGCAACTACCCGTTAGCAAGTGTCAGCTCCCCTCCAGAGCCTGCCTACTTTGGGTTTCACTCTCCAATGCCTTTAGACTCTTGTTTGTTATATTTTGGTTTTTGAATATATGGTTATTATGTAAAGGAGAGTCAATCCAATAGGAACTTATTCAGCTACACCAGAAGCTGAGTCAGTGCTTTTATATCTGGATATAGTTATCAATGTCGAAAAATCAGTGGATGAATTAAGCATCTAGTAAGACTCGGACGAAAAATGAATTAGTAAACAGAGTTCTATTCTCTGGTTGACTAATTAACAAATCAACAAAATTTGAAATTGCCACGTCAACAGAAATGAAGCACCAAGAGGTGAAAATATAAAAAAAGGAGAAGGTCTAGTATATGTCTAGAACAATTCCAAAAGGAAATATGAGAGAATAGAGAAGCAGCGATGTATACATAATATTAAATAATGGCTGAAGACATATAACTGAAGACATCACAGTGAATCCCAAGCAGGATAAATGAAACTAAAACTATTCTATGTGGATTATGGTCAAATTGCAGAATATCAAAGACCAAGAAGGATCTCAAAATAGCAGCAGAAGAACAAATGATCCAGAAAAGAAAAACGATACATCACAATGATGGAAACCCAATCTCTGCCATTCCCATGGAATCATACTTCAATTGCTGAGAGAAAACAACTGTCCACGTGGAATATTATACCGAGCTAACCAATTGGGTTAGTCAACTTTTCATTACTCTTACCAAAATACCTGACAAGAACAACTTAGAGGAGGAAATGTTTATTTTGGCTCAGTTTCAGAGCTTTCAGTCCCTGGTTGGCTGACTCCATTGTTGTGGGCCTGAGGAGAGGTAGAGTATCATGGCGGAAAGCCACGGTTGAGGTAAGCTGCTCAATTCATGGTGGCCTGGAAGCAGAAAGAGAGCTAGGAGCTAGGGACAAAATATAATCCCCCAGAGCCTACTTCCTCCTGCCACATCCCACCTGGCTACAGGTAACACCCAATAATCCATTCAAATCGTGAGCCCATCAAATAGATTAACCGTTGATTATGTTACAGTTTTCATAATCTAATCATTTCACCTCAAAATATTCCTGCCATTATTAACATGACAGCTCATTTCCAAACCATAACACTTATCATTCAAAATAAGGACAAAAAAAAATCAGACATATTACAAAATAAAGTTGAAGCCAAAAGGAAAAAAATAGAAGAGAATAGAATTGGGCAAAGAATCAGTAAATATGTGAATAAATATAAATAAGTACTCACTTTTAAAACAACAATAATCACAAATTTGAGGGCATAATAACCAGGTAGACCTAAAATATCAAACAATAGCTTTATGTGAAAAGGGTTTCCTTTCAGTATTTAAACATTTGAAAGCTTGGCTATTAGCTACCACATGATGAACTATCACTTCAGAATTTGTGTATACTTAAAAAGCTCAAGGTTAAACACGGAGAGAAGAATTAGAACATAAAATTAAAAGCCGGGATATTAAATTGAAGTTTCGATGGAGACAGCATAATACACTTTCAAAATGGGATGCTGGATCAAAATGAAGAATTTACAAAGGAACTCTTTGACAGGCAGCTCCATGACTCTGCAGGCCATCAGCCAGGTCCATCATGTAAAAGAAGGGATCTCTCCATTCACACTCCAGCGTGTGAGGGGCAAGGCTGGCGCTGGGAACCTCCTCCTGGACTATGCAGAGAAACTGATTTTTGTCTCCTGCAATTGGAAAATGTTTGCTTAGATGTTTGTCATAGGCCTGAGAAGCTTCAGTAGCCTTGACAGGGAAGACAGCTAGAGGGCCACATTTGGAAAGTACCTGCCTTCCCACTGTGGCAGGGCAAAGGATGCGTGAGTGTTTTCCATTTGCAGGTTAGAGATCGCACAGAGTCAGATGGAGCCTTGTGCAGCCACACACCTCATAACCATGGGTTGCATAGGCAAGGGTAGTTCTGTGAGATTGTAACAGAGCTGGGAAATTCCTTAATATTTTTACTGTATCTTTTCTGTTTTGATATGTTAGGATACATAAATACTTACCACTCTGTTACAGTTTCCTAGGGTACTTAGTACACTCACACTCTGTAGAGGTTACAGCCTAGGAGCAGCAGGCTGTGCCATGTAGCCTCCCCGTGGGGCCAGGCTCTATCCTCTGGGTTTGGGTAAGCACACTCTGATGTCCACACAACCATGAAATGGCTTATAGATGCATCTCTCAGAAACCATCCTTAAAGGATGACTGTATTGAAGATCTGCCTAAGAACACAGAGTGAGATTGATGAGGACCTCTGGGGATGAGGGGTGGGACAGGCAGAGGGGTCCCAGGGCAGTGTCCACCTTAAGGCATCTCTTAGCAGCCAGAGCCCTAAAGGAGACTCTCTGAAACTGGAGTCAGACATCTGTCAATAGCCAAGTAAGAGCTTTACTACTTCTGATTCCCCTCCTGCTCTGGGACCAGGACCCCTGCTTAATAAACTGAGGGCAGGAGCTTAAAAGGAGAAAGAAGCATTTCATGAAACCCTCTTTCTCTGACCCTGAGTTCCTACCTGTACAGGGAGAGGAGAAATCACCTCTAACCTGCCTATTTAGGGATAAGAGATATCTTATCTTGAAATCAAGATTCAATTGTTCATCCTTGCCATAAACATTCATCAAGTGCCTACCTTCTGCTAGGTATTGGTTGGCAGTAGGCATTAGCCATAAACAAAATACAGAAAAAGACCTTCCTTCACGGAGCTAATATTTTAGTGGACTAATATGTAGGACTAAATATTTCTAAATTGGTGTCTTACATTGTGACTTAAAGTGACCATAGAATTATTACCTAAAAGAGTAAAATTTCAAGAGACAAGTAAAGATACAATAATCACTTAAAATATTTGAATTTACATGGATGGCTATTTACCAATCACACATTACAAAAAGAAAGCTGGTATAACTAACTATATTATCATCAGAGAGCAGCTGGTAACAAAGAACATTAGGATAGGAAAAGTGATAATGTAATTTTTTGTTTAAATGGACACTCTTCAGAGTCAAAGGAGTGGGAGGACAACATGCATTAACCTAAGAGGTGCTATTAATAAGATCTATAAAAACAATATGTATTAACTACAATTGTCTCAGGTAAACTGGAACCTTCAGTCTTCTTGGAGATAAAATAAAAGGCCACCACTTAGTGCTAAACAGGTTCATGCAGCCATAACAATTTGAACTTGTTTGTACCTTATAACATAACTTCAAAATACATAAAGCATAAACTAGCAGGTTGAGGAGGAGAAACAGATCTATTATCATAAAGAGGAATTTAATTTTAACTCTCTCTACAACTGGTAGGATAAACAGAAAAAAATTGTTAGAGATGTATAATATTTTAACAATATCAATAACAAACTTGATCTAAAGCAGAGATAGGGAAATTATGGAAAGACCAATTTCAATTCTACACCAGTTTTTGTTAATAAAGTTTGATTGGATCACAGCCACATTTATTTCTTTAAATATTGACTCTGGCTGCTGTTGCTCTACAAGGGCCTCATTGAGTAGCTGTGACAGAGACCATATGTCTGCCAAGGCTAAAATATTTTCTGTCTGGCTTTTTAAAAGATATATTTCACCCCTTGATACAAAGCATTTATCCAAAATCTTGCCTCTAATAATTAAAGAGTACATATTCTTTTTAAGTACACATGAACAGTTGTAAATGTTGATAATGTAGCAAACATCATATTAATACAAATAATTTTTTAAAATCCTAATATTACCTATAGCTCTAATTATAGAAATTCTCAATATTACCCATATCCTTATCAGAAAGAAATCAATAATTAAAAAATAACCCTCCCAGTTGTTATCCCACTCCTTGGTTTACACCCAAAGGACTTAAAATCAGCATACTATTGTGACGCAGCCACATCAATGTTTATAGCAGCTCAATTCACAATAGCTAGACTATGGAACCAACCTAGGTGTCCCTCAATAGATGAATGAATAAAGAAAATGTGGTATATATACTCAATGGAATATTACTCAGCTTTACAGAAGAGTGAAATTATGGCATTTGCCAGTAAACGGTTGGAGCTGAAGAATATCACGTTAAGCAAAATAAGCCAATCCCACAAAACCGAAGGGCAAATGTTTTCTCTAATGCCATACGTAGTCCAGCTGGGCAAAATAATGGAGAGGTGACAAGCAACTTGAAGGTTGAAGCCAGAACTACTTTATTGCGAGTGAATTCAGCGGGAACTGAGTGAGAACTCAAAGTAGCAGGCACCCAAGGTTGCAGGAGCCGCTTCTCTGCCGGACAGCAGAGGTGTATATACTTAACTAATTACACACAGCTTAACTTAATTAACATCATCTAGATACAGCAGTCAGCCAATAAGGAATCCTCATCATCTTAATGGCTCGCTGGTGTTGCTTCACAAACCACTCCTCCTGGCAAAGTGCCAGGTGCCATCTTGACTTGATTTGCATCCCCAACACTCTAATATGCTATCAAATGAGATGTTATCAAACTTCCACATGGTAAATACCGATAATGTCTATGTCGGTCAGGAACCAGGCATCTCCATGCCGAACTGGGGGGAGCACAAGTGGGGGCAGCCATTCTGCAAAGCAAACTGGCAGTACATGGTTGAAATAAGTTATCTTTTCTGTGACCCTAGAAAGTTCTCTCTCAGGGATAAATTCACAGTAAGGTGGGGGCACTAGGGAAGCATAGCATTACCTTAGATTAGGTAGAAGGAAGTGATGGGAGGGGAAGAGAGGGGATGTGGGGATAGGAAAGATGGTAGAACGAAGCAGACACTATTCCTGTATGTACCTATGTGACTACATGACCAACATGATTCTGCAACATGTATGCTTAGAAAAATGAGAAATTGTGTCCCATCTATGTATGGTATATCAAAGTACATAAAGGCATTCTACTGTCATGTGTAACTTGTAAGACTGGAAGACGCCGCACCGCACTACGAATGGGAGACACCACGCGACACAGATCACCGAAGAGGTTCCACTTTATTACAAAAGGCCTAAGGAGAGGTAGCAGGGCTGAGGTAGATAACAGGTTGCCCGTTTATTGGCAAGCTCTTCCATATGTCAGTTCCGGAGCCCAAGAAGTTAATTCTTATTGGGGCTAAGGTTTCCCAACCGTAGGATTTGAACATTGGCGCGGGTGGGAATGTTTCGCGCCAGTGAAAGAAAAAAAAGAGGAGAAAGAGGGTCGTTAGGTGCCATGTTGGGGTTTTTCTCTGGGGTGCTGCTGCCATTATTTGTTTTCCCAACATTACTAATTAAAACAAATTAAAAATTTAAAAAAAAACCTTCCATAAGTTATAAAAATTTTAAAATTTTTCAAAATAATGAATGAACCAGAGAAGAAATCAAAATGGAAATTATTATAATTGAATTGAGTGATAATGAAACCAGTACCTTTACAAAGTAGTGGGAAATGGCTGAAACAATTCAGAGAGGAAAATGTATAGTTGTAAATGTTTATATTTGAAAAGAAGAGCCCAAGTCAAGAAGTAAGAAAAAGAACAAGTAAACTCAAATTAGAAGGAAATGATAAAGACCAAATTAACAGAGTAGCAATCAGACAATAGAAAACAGCAAATAAATCAGAAAACAAAAGATAAAAGAATCCTTTAGAAAGACAGATGGAGGGGAAGACAGCACACAGACTTGATTGAGAAGGAGAGGGCTTTGTGGTCTAATGACAAAGCACTGGGTGGAGCTGGGTGGTGGGCACAGTGCATTCTTTTTATTTTATTTCTGTATTTTTGAAAGATTTCCACACACACACACACACACACACAGAGCAAAATCTACAAACAACAAACAACCCGGGCTCTGAATTCAGACTGCCTGAGTTTTGATACCAGTTCTTCATATTATTAGTGAGTGCCCTGGGGCAAGTTCCTTCCAATTTCTGCTTCTGCTCTCTACTCTGTAAAATGGAGATGATCAGAGCTCCGGGCCCAGCAGCTTCACACTGCCTGTCTCAAGAGGTGCTGGGAATTCAGGATGAGGTTTCATTGACTGATTTTTTAAGACTCTTTTCTCTAGAGTTCCACTTGCCCTAGAATCACTTCACACATCTCCCTCACCTTTCTGCAGGAATGTTTAAGCTCTAGGGGACCTTGAAACTCCAGCTGCGGGGAAGGGAGGCAGAGGCAGAGCTGGGAGCACACTAGGACTTATTTATTCCCTAGAGCATTGGCTAGGGCACTAGGTAGGAAGTTTCTTTCCTCCCTGGAAAGTAATAATAATAACAATGATATCTGCCACTGACGGTCTTCATTTTTGTTCAGCATTACACGTCAACTTCTGCAGGCCTTCGCACATCTAGCTTCTCACTTCTAGTAAGAGCATGGTGCTCCATCTGCAAGCGAAATCCCCCACAACCTCTCCTGACTCTCCCCGAGTCTGTGGCCCTAATGTTGCCTTCAATTCCTGGCTGCAAAAAACAATATGAATTTCTTCATAAATGGCTCCATGCAGACTCCTGTAGAGCTTTCTCTGGGATTTATCCCTGAGAGTGAACTTTCTAGGTCACAGAAAACATAACTTATTTCAACCATGTACTGCCATATTGCTTTGCAGAAGCAAATGGCTGCACCCATTTTTGCTCCCACCCCAGCTTGGCATGGAGATTCCTGGTTCCTTATCGACATAGACATTATCAGTATTTACCATGTGGGAGTTTGATAGCATCTCATTGTTTTTATTCTGTGTTTTTCTAATTACTAGCAGACTTGGGGATTTTTTTTTTTTTAATGGCAGCACTTAACCACTGAGCCATATCCCCAGATCTTTTTTGTATTTTATTTAGAAACAGGGTCTCACTGAGTTGCTTAGGGCCTTCCTAGGTTGCTAAAGCTGGTTTTGAACTCTTGATCCTCCTGCCTCAGCCTCCCGAGCCTCTGAGACTACAGGCATTTGCTACTGTGCCCAGCATGCTCTCTTGACACACTATTGTTCATTTGATTTTCCCTTCCATTCATTGCTAATTCATATGCTTTGCCACTTTTCTACTGAATTTACTGCTTCTTTCTGATTGGTTCTCAGGAGTTCCTTCTGTATTCTAGAAATTGACCTTGTGTGGTGTTCAGACACCTTCTCTCAGTCTGTGTGTCTGTGACAGTGCTGTGTTGTCCTTCATTAGATGGTAGAGCTGGCCTACCGGTCACTCAGCTCAGCAGAGCAGAATCAGGGTGGAAACCCAGCTGGTCTCCCACTAAGGTCCATGATCTTTCCATAGTGTTTGTCCCTTCCCTAATCTCCCATCAGAGGGCAGTTCCCATCAGTTAAGGCAGCATATCAGATATCTGGAAAGGAAGATGGTAGTATACCCCCAGAAAGTTTAGGAGGTAACATGGCACTATGTGCAGAAGCTACATTGGTGCTTAAAGGTTGAGCTTTTGTGATTTTAAAGGTCTTTTCTGGAATGGCGGAAGCTCTTGCTTTGCCTACCTTAGCATGGGGTAACCATCACCTTCCTGGTTATAATTATTAGACACTAAGCAGACTTCTAAATGGAGCATTGAACCACAGGTGCTGTCGATGACCCGGATCACGCTGATAGCCTTAGCTGAATATGGAAGGCTTATCCAGTCTGCCCACCTCCCCTACTCAGTCTTGACATCCAGCAGGCTGTGGCCTCATTTCTGGGCATCCCACACAAGGAACCTCAGGTAAATCACCTCTGACTCACTTCTACCCTGGTTTCTGCCAAGTCCTGCCCCTTCTCTGTCCCCAGCCTTCCCTCCCTGCTGCGTTGGGCTTCACTGGGGTTCCTCTGATCCACCTTCCTCTGTATCATAGGACTTTCTTCCACCCCAAATTATTGTCCCTTTGATGTGTCCATCACCTTTGTCCTAACCTAGCTACTATGATATAATGGAATGAAAATGCAACCTGAGGCTTGGATGTGGATCTCAGCTTTGCCATTTCTTAGCAGTGGCAAGAAAACCTTTCTCAGCCTCCAGTGGGTTTAGCAACAAGCGCTCAATAAACTGCTCCAGGTCAAGTGCTGTGGTGGGCACCAGCGATTCTACAATGAATGACAATCCCCGTCCTCAGCTTGCTCAGAGTGTATCAGGGACAGTCATTTGAGCCATCTGATGAACACAGTGAGAAAAGAGGTGCCCTTAGAATGGATTGATTTGGTTGAGTGGGGGATGGGATGGCAGGCAGACTGATTACAGGAGCTGAAGGGTGGGGCTGAACCTTCCAGGTAGACAGCGCTAGTGGAGGCCAAAGCAGGGCAAAATGATGCAAAGGAGTATTGTTAGGGAGCTGCTGCCCATTAATCTTGTGGGCCTCTGAGGAGATCCACGTGGAGAACATGCTGTGAAGAACTAACAGGTGCTGCAGGGGTGGATGCGAGTAGTTGTTTAATAAAACCTGCTTTCTGGGTTTGATCTGAAGGGGACAAGACACTTGAGCTTCCTGTCTTGACAGTTTGGTTAGCCTAGTCTGTGGCTGCTCCGTGGACCTACCCCTGATTACACTATGAGCAAAATGTTACCTGGACTCTGCTTCCTGGCCAGGGTTGCTGTTCACCCTTCTTGCTATCTTAAGTGAGCAGTGCCTCTGAGCGTCCATGTGAGTTCCTGAGAACCAGGAGTGCAGAGCCAGGCTGTGCTGGGTTCAAATGCCAGCTCTGCCACTTCCTACTTACTAGTCCTGGCCCTGACTCCAGGGCCACGTCGATTTGTTTGGGATGCTCCCCAGCTCTGGGTGCTCAACAGGAACCAACAGTTATATAACCAACAGGTTATCCATGATATGTGAGTTTCAGTGGCTTAATTATGAAGGCAATCTTATTCTAAGCTTAGGTAGCCTGCACTAGAATAAAATCTAAAACCCATTCCCATGGCCTACAAGGATTAGCCTAGATCATCTTCCACAGTTTCCCTCTGAGCTCTCTAGGTGTCATTAATGGTGGCCATGACCATTCCCATGACCACCTCAGGGTCTTTAAACTTGTTCCTTCTGCTCAGAACTTTCTTTCCTCTGATCTTTATATGACTGACTTCTTCCTAGCAGATTTCAGGTATCAGTTCAAATGTTCCCTCTAGTTACCCCTCCCCCAAGTCATCCTGCTTTATTTTCTCCACAGCACTTCTTACCTGAAACGACCTTAATTTATTTATGCACTTTGTTTCATTGTCTGTCTCCTACTATGAGTTGCCTGTTAACAAGAACCTTTTCTGTTAGGGTTACTGAGGTGTCCCCCAAACCCAGAATAGCACGGTGTATGCATTAGACACTAAACAAATGCTTTTGGAAAAAAAAAAAGCAATGGGCAATTGAATAAGTGGATTTATTGAAAGAATTGCTTTCAGAAAGAAGAAACAACAGTTCATTTAAAAATGGAAAACAACTTCTTTGGAATCTATTACTCTGCACGAAGTCAAAGTAGTAATACATCCTAAATCTTGTGGTTGAGTACACACGAAAGTGGTGATGAATGAATAATAATTAGAAGATTAACATGCTATGGGAGGCACAGAGATTGAGCCTAGCATATTTGGGGCCAACTTAGTTCTTTCTTTTTTTTTTTTTTTTGGGCACCAGGGATTGAAACCAGAGGTGCTTGGCCACTGAACCACGTCTCCAGCCCTTTTTATTTTGAGACAGAGACTAGCTAAATTGCTTAGGTCCTTGCTAAGTTGCTGAGACTGAATTTGACCTTTCGATTCTCATGCCTCAGCCTCCTGAGCTGCTGGGATTGCAGGCATGTGCCATGACATCCAGCCCAACTCTTAATTCTAAAGAGAGTTTGAAAAACTGTTCCACCCAGGCTCTACAAGCTTCCTGGATGTAGTCTGATAGGAGCTCTGGCCTTGAAGAAGCAAGACCTGAGTTCCAGGTCTATGTCACCCATCCCTGTGACTTTGGACAATTCCCTCCACCTTGCTGGGCCTGCATTTCCTTATCTATGAAATGGGAGTACACTCACCGCCGTGGTAGTTGTGAGGGTGAACTGAGTGATGGATATAGTACACATGACACAGGAGAGGGAATTGTTACCCAGGAAGAATTGTTATCACGTAACCTCTCCATCCCCTACTCTGTGCTCCAGCCCTGGCAGTGTGAGCAGAGGTCATGCCAGAGAAACATCTACTGAGTGCTGGCCGAGGGATGCTCACTTTCTCCAACCTCTGTGGTCACAGCCAGCCTTCCACAGACTTTGCAGACATGACATTTTGAGGCTTGAATTTCATTCATGGCCAAAAAACAAGTCCCATCTTTTTGGCTTTCATTATTCAGAGCCTTCTGGGGATTTCCCTCAGACAGTGGAATTACAGTGCCCAAGGTCAAGAACTTTAATAAACAAAGCCCCACCACCGGAGGATGGACTGGATGGGGTGGGGGCTGAGATTTTAGAAAGGGCTATGTCTGGGCAGCTGTGGGTCACTGCAGGAGGGTGCTAGGGCTGCACAATTTCCTTACATAAGGAAGCCAGGCTCCCATCTGAATGGCTAGGAAGGAATCTGCTGTTCCACAACAAGGTGCTGTGTGAGTCTGTGGCATGGCCACTGTCATGTGTCCTTTTTCACATGTGCGTCTCGTCTGGGCTGGCTGTGAAGAGCCCATGTTCAGACCCTGCAGCTTTGCCCTGGAGTTAAAGAGGAAATATTTTGTAGCATAGCAGGGCAGGGGGTCCTCAGCTTTACTACATTGTCTGTTATACATTATGATTATTTCCTGGGTATCAGAGAGCACTGTCCCATCCTGATGGAATGCTAAGGCTTCCCCCCACCCTAAGAGATTCAGTCCTCCATATCTGCAGGTTCCACACCCACAGATTCAACCCACTGTGGATCAAAAATATTTAGAAAAGAAAATTGCGTCTCTTTGGAAGATGTACAGATATTTTTTTCCTTATCATTGTTCCCTGAACAATACAGTCTAACAGCTTTTACATAGCATTTGCCTTGCATTAGGCATTAGAAGTAATCTAGAGATGATTTAAAGTTTATGAGAAGATAAGCATAGTTTATATGCAAGGACTATGCCATTTTATATGAGGGACTTGAGCATGCTCAGATTTTAGTATATGTGGGGGAGTCTGATGTCAAACCCCTGTGGATGAGGAGGGAGGATTGTATTCCTTGTGGCCAGCAGACAAGAGATTGCCACAGCTGTTTCTATTCACCATGGTCCTGGGGAGAGAAATTGCACCCCTGTTAATGGCTGGTGGGGAAAGTATGTGGGTTCCTGGGCTCATGTTCTCTCTGTGCCCTTGGGCCTTGCTCAGTGTGTTTGGGAGGAGTACCAACTGGTGGAGATTGCCTGGAAGGTGTCTGAGTCGCTGTTCTCCAACTGCCATGCCATTGCTGCCTCTTGGGTCTCCAGAAACACAGGAGATGTTGATGAATAGTGTGCCCCCTGTTGGCCAAAAGGAGAGTCCTAGATGGGGTCTGGATGACTGGATTCAAGGCCCTTTTTACTTATCAGTCATGGAATCTGGAACTCTGGCGTCCTCATCCTTAAAATAGAAGTATTAGACCAGGGTCTGGAGACAGCTGAAGTCCTTCTTGCTTTAAGAGTCTGAGAGGCCCCGAAGGATAGGTACATGGGGCATGATTAGGCTCACCCAGGACTGTCCCCTGCCTCATTCTACGAGGAGGCTGCCTTTTGGAAGCAGAGACCTCTCACAGCCTCACTTAGCTGTCCTCAGAGTGCATCTCCAAGGCAGTGGCTGTCCCTGTTCTGCAGATGGAGAATTATTTACGTAGCAGCTTCTCAGCTCAGTGACCACCCTTCTCT
Organism: Marmota flaviventris; assembly: GCF_047511675.1. NCBI lineage: Eukaryota > Metazoa > Chordata > Mammalia > Rodentia > Sciuridae > Marmota > Marmota flaviventris. The sequence continues at coordinate 31,780,381 of NC_092507.1, read as the reverse complement.
GGGCTGAAAAATCTCAGCTACCCCTGCAAGATTTAGTATTTGCTAATTTCCCTTCCTGGGGAAGTGACCAACTTGTCACTATTGTTCTGAATATGAGGTGTGCAGATGGGAACACAGTGCAGATGCGGCCCAGGTGTTATAGAGGAGGGCAAGAAGACGGCTGAGAATCATCTAGAATTCAGACTTCTGCACTGGATTTATCCTTGAGTTATTTCAAATCAATGGCTTCTTATTAAACATCTGTCCATTTGCAGCCAAAGGAGAGTTTTAGGTTTGTGTTCCTCTTGTTTGTAAGTTGGTGACAAAGGCCCTATTGAAAGGTAAGGATCTCCTCTGGCTCCCCCTGCAGGAGGGATTTGGCAGCTCACAGGCCTGTGAGTATATGTTGTAAGGCAGCAGTTTAATGACCTGGGTTGTTTTGCTTATTGAAAATGTGATCTTGGGGACTCTTTATGTCATTGTAAAAACAGTTCAACTGAGTACCTATCTGTTATCTTAAGCCAGAGCCTGAGGGCACCTTTCTTTATAACTTGGGCACTTGTGGGCTTCTCTGGGCCCCTGCTTGCTCATCTTTAAAATAAGCAAATATTTTCAGTTCTAAATTATATGTCTCCTTGGGAGTTAGATAAGGACCCATCTTTTAAAAATTTGTTTTGGTTGTAGATGGACACAATATCTTTATTTTTCTTTATTTATTTTTATGTGGTTCTTAGAATCGAACCCAGGGCCTCACACATGTGAGGCAAGCTCTCTACCACTGAGCTACAACTTCAGCTCCAGATAAGGACCCATATTTATAGCTACAATAGCTGCTATTTTTGTGAGTTTGTCCTTCTTTTAGGAATTCATTATACCTGTGTGTTGGCGGGGATAGGGGGACTCACCTGTTTCCTAACTCTTTACCTCCCAATTCCTATTTCTCACTTTTCCCCAGCATTTTGCCATTGCTCACCCTCTTGGCAAGTCTCTAGAGGGGCCCAGTTTGGGTGTGGGCCCAGTTTGGGGTGGGCCCAGTTTGGGTGTATCCTCACTGCTCAGCTGGGCCACCTGGGGAGAGCCACAGAGCTTTTCTGGCTCTGCCTAACTATCTGTCAAAAGAGGATGCTGCCAGGATGATGACCAGTAGTGAGACAGAAGATCAGAGAGTGGTTAGCCTTGTGCATGGCAGGATTCAGAAGAACCGTTCATTGCTATTGTCGCACTTCTGTGAGGTGAGGAGGCAGTGTAACCCAGTCACCGCCAGACCCCTTTCCTCTAGGAAATGCAACAAACAGAAACAAACAAGCAAGCAGAAGACACAGACCGTGGAGTGTCCACGGAGAGTAAGAGAGGGGGATTTTTTTCTGAGTAGGAGACCAGCACTGGCCACTGTCCCCACCACCAGGAGCAGAAACAGATGATTGGCCAGCAGAGTGAGCCTTGAACAGTCAGAAAAGCTGAGGGCTTAAGAGATGGGGTCACAGCCATGAGGCAATTCATGGTCCTTCCCCTAGACAGTACCCATGAACTGAGGTCCCCAGAGGAGTCAGCAGCAAGGGAAGACTTGGATAAGCAGGAGAGATAAAGGGGTCAGTAAACAATCAGTGCCCTGGAATGACTGGAAAAAGCCATCCTAGAAGTTTAGAGTTGATAGAGCGGGATTGGGAAGAGCACAAGGCCAAGATATAGGACAGGCAAGATCCAAGGGTGTGGGGACCTGGTGACATCAAAGGCTTCAGGGCCATTTTAAACCAATCTATAACCCACATGCCACATAGGCCATCTGGCTTCCCAAAGACCCACACTATAAATGGGGGATGAAAAGTGACAAGAATATACCTCTTTTTTTCTGTGACAAAAATAGTACAACAATGAAGCCAAATTTATTTTTGAATTGACTCATTTTTAAAGAATAGAGCCATATAGACATGGATAAACTCTGAATAGTCACTGTTCACCAGGACACTTCTTTTTAGGGGCCCAGCCAGGAATGAGGGTCAGTACCTTGGAGAGCTCCAAAGGGGTTCCAAACCGCTGAGGCCAGCAACTAGTGCAGCACCAGGAGAAGCCTGCTGCTGGGACGCGTGCAGCCCCACCCACCTGGCTTAGGTTGCAAAGACTGGTGCTCCTTCCCTTAGGTGCAGGCCCCAGGGAGGCAGCGATGGCAGACAGGGAGCAAGGGACTCGGGATGGAATTTGGTATCTATACTCTTTCTGGATGGGGTCTTCCTGGTACTCAGGGGAGATCATCGCCCTGTTCCTACAGTCAGCTACAGACCCTGACATTAGGGTATTTGTGGATCTTTGCTTTCTTACAAGTGGTTGGTAGCACCTCATTTCTGGTGGAGGCCACTGAGTTTGAGATAAACAATCAAGAGGGTTGTTGCTGTCTGAGTCCGAATCAAAGAACTGAGACAAGCTCATTCACATTTCTGCTATTTCAGCCTATGGGTGTGTGGATTTCTACAATTACCTGATCCATCCAGTTCTTGTGTGTGGCTGGGGTCCTGTCTGTGAGATGAGGGGTGAGAACTGGCTTTGAAATGTTTGTGACTGGCTTCGGGTCCTGAATACTGGAGCCTGATTAAGTTAGATGTAAACACTGACTGGCTGCAATTCGGGGAGATGCACCCACATGCATCTGGTGTGTGCATGGCTGCTGTTCCTTCTTATCCAAAGAGTGTCTTGTGTGGATATTTCTCTTCTGGAGCAAGGTAATTTAAATAAATACTATGCAGGTTTGGGAAAGTCCCCAGCCAGGTGAGGACTTTGGTGAGGTGGTGAGGACAGCAGGAGTTCATCCTCAGGGCCCTCCACTGCCCCTCTGTCTTTCATCTCAGTCCCCCATCCATTTACTTATTCCCTGTGCATTTGCTGAATATCTTTTCTTGTGCAGAGTATGCACCTGTGGTCAACTGTAATATCCATATTCCCTGGATTTTCAGGGACATTTCTAATGATGGGGACATTGATTCTGATCATTAAGAGTTATTTGCTAAATGTCAGATTAAGTGTGATTTGATTTTATGCTTTTTAAAAAATATATAAATTTGTTAATCAGGAAAAATAATCTTCAGTTAAACCACATGTCAGAATTTGGCGCAGAGGAAATATGGTAATCATTATCTAAGACGGTGCAAATAATTTGCATCGTCTGGGCTAGTCCAGCCCCTTGGAGAGATTGCCTATATTGAGAAGGAGGCTGGAGTCACTCATTTGTTGATTCCTGGTGTCTGCTATGGCATCATCTGGCAAGTGGTGTATGGATTGTGTTTTTGGCAGCCATTTCTGTTCCCAGGTCCTACTGTCCTCAAATAAAAAGCTGTCTGAGCCATCAGTGGTGAAAGGTTATTACCCTAACCTACTAACCATCCCAGAGGCTGGAAGAGACTCACTTCTCAACTAGGCCCTCAGGGCAAGGCCAGGAGAAGGAAACGTTTTGAGACTTCTCAGCACCTCTTATAGAGCACGTAGCCAGTTTGTTCTGAACTCTATACTAGATTTTTTACCTTAAGACCACCTCATATAATGGGGAGAGACTGTAGTTCAGAGACAGACAGACCTGGCTGTAAATTCTAAATCTTCTAGGTACTGCTGTGTGTAACCCTGTGTGGCCCTCAGTTTATTCATCTATAACACGGGTATAATAATACCCACCTCTCAGGACACATCTAAAGCACCTCTCATGGGACTTGGCACACAGTAGGTGTACCATAAACTGGAGACCTTATAACAACAGTCAAGAAGGCCTGTGGACTTCAGCATGGGCTGCAGATTGTTCATCTGAATAAACCTATTCTAAATAATGGAGGCCACTTGTAATTTGGACAATAATTCCATCCCACTCCTACCCCCCAAATCTGAAAAATAAATAAAGGAAGTGACCTTTACTAAGTGATTTGGAATTTCAGTGGAAGGTTCTATAATTGCTAGTTAACAGGCCCGGGAAACCAGCTCTTGTGCAGTAATTGGAGGTGTGCAGGTCAGGACATTTAATTACGGCCTGGCCGCCTGGAATAGAAACCTCGCCACCATGACAACACCTTTCCGAATCTGCCTGATTAAGTCAACAAATTGTTGGTTCCCAGCCTGAACTGGACCGCAACAGGGCTTTCTCCCCCCTGGAGTCTGCCAGTCACCAAGTGCCCATCAGGTTCCTTTATAAAGGCCAGGCTGCGGGGGACACACAGAGGGAGGACAGGTGGCCTGCTGGGGAGGTGCCTGTAGCTAGGAGAGGAGGAGAAGGGAAGCTGGAGCTGTCAGGGAGCAGGAGAGGCAGACATGCTGAGGGGTTGGAGGGCGTGCCCTTGGGAGCCTGCCTGCCAGCTTTCCCCCCAGCCCTCCCACTGCAGTGGTGTTTCCCTTACACAGGTGTGCTAACCTCTTTGGGACTAATTCTTTTATCTATAAAGCAAGGATAACAAGAATGCACTTAGCCCTCTCCACCTGTAGTTCTGCATCCATAGATTTCATCCAATCACAGGTTGAAAAAAAAAAAAAAATATATATATATATATATATATATATATATATATATATTGAGTATGTACAACTTTTTTTCTTGTCATCATTCCCTAAACAGTACAACATAACAACCATTTACATGACATATACATTGTATTTGGTATTCAAGTAATCTAGGGATAATTTGAAGCATATAGGAGAATGTGTACAGGTTGTATGTAGATACTACACCAGATTGTGTAAAGGACTTGGGGCATTCATGGATTTGGGGAATCCCTGGGGTCCTGGAACCAACCTGTGTATACTGAGGGACTTCTCTTCCTATACACATGGTTGTTGTGGGTAGGATGATGTTTATCAAGTGTTTAGGACAATGTCTACTTCACGATAAATGCCCTGTGTTTAATGGTATGGGGCGGGTGGTGATGAATTATCTAGAACAGCAGTGACTTCTGGGTAGTGAGTTACAAGGAAGACAGCAAGGACTGTTGGGTGCCTCCCCCAAGCCTCCTGATTGCTGACCCACCCCACTGCCAGGCACCTCAGTGCCTTTGCTCCTGCTCTGTCTCCTTGACCTGGTGACCTACTCTCACACCTGCCTCATTCAGACCCAGGCCAAATGTTGCAACCATCGTGAAATCCTTCCTGGCCTTCCTTCTCCAGACAGGACCCGTAGGCCCTTTCCTGACCTTCTTAAACATTAGTAGCCTCTGCCACACTGTGCTTCAGTGGTCTGTTCTCTCTCTGGTCTCCATCAGGAGGCTCCATAGATCCAGGAAGACCAGATGTGCCTTCTGGATCACCATTTGTCCAGGTGAGACACTGAGGATCTCACCTCTTTCTGTCCTGTCACCTCTCTCTTTTACACCTGCAAACAGCCCAGTAGGGATCTGTCTGGACCATAAGATTCTCCCTGAAGGTGCTTTCTTCTGTCCCTCCCTGTGTCTCCCTGTGCCTGGCATGGGGCCTGATGTTGCAGAGGTTAAACATGCTCATTTCTGATGTCCCTTCCCTTCTCCTGTCCTTTGGGTCCCTGGGATCTACCACAAGGCCTGACGCAGGATCAGTGGATGCTGCACTCCCTCCTTCTGCTGCCTCTCCTCTCTTAGGCTGGCACCCAGCGGGGGCCCCTGGCTCTTCAGCAGCACAGCAGAAGGCCCCGGGAGCTGGGAGCTGTGTTCTTTGCTAAATATTCTCTACTTTTAACTGGGAAACACAACAGGCAATACATGAACCTTCTCCCTGCTTATCCACAGTTTCGGTTTTTGTAACCTGTGGTTTGGCCATATAAATGGAAAATTCCAGAAATAAACAATGCATAAGTTTTAAATGGCACACCAATCTGAGTAGGGTGATGAAATCTCTCACCGTCCCCACTCTGTCGTCCTGCCTTGGACATGAATCATCCCTTTGTCCAGCGCATCTATACTGTATATGCTACCCACCCATTAGTCACCTAGTAGCCTTCTGAATTATCAGATCAACTGTTGCTGTAATGCAGTGCTTGTAAACAAGTTTAAGTAACTCTGATTTTACTTCACAATGGCCCCACAGTAGTGGAAAGGAGGCGCTTGGGCATAAAATGTGGAAAGACATAGCACCAGGTGGACTGAGAGTGTAGTGACATTCCCAGAAAAAACACAGTACTATAAAGGGTTGGGTACTAGCTACAGTTTCAGACATCCACGGGGGTCTTGGAATGTATCCAGTACAGATAAGGGGGTATCCTGTGTCCCTCCCACATCCAAGCATGGGAGAGTATAGGGATGGAGTGGGAGGACAGTGCCAGAAGGCGGAGTTGGAAGAAGAGAGGAAATGAAGCCCCAGACATTCCCGCGCTGACCCAGTGACCTCATGATGATTCACCCTGTCGTCCTGAGGGATGTAGGGTATAGGGTGTGGGTGAGGGTAGAGGTGGGGAGCAAACCACAGTCTGAGTCCTGTTGGGTGGACCTTTTTTAGGGAAAGAAGCAGGTGTTGTGCTGAGTCCCTCACCCCAGAGTCCTCTTGGGCCATCACTTGGCTACTGCGTCTGAAGCCTGAGTGGTCCAGTGGGCTTTGTCCTCACCCTGCCAAGGCCCTCTTCCCTTCTGAAGTGCTGCAGAGAGGAAGCACAGGTGCCCTTTCCTGCCCCGGTCTCCTCATGACAGTGCCATGACAGAAGCTATCCCTCCCTGGCCCCGGTGCAGCGGGTGGGATAGAAGCTTGACATTTTCCTTATAGCCTCCAGAGGGGGTTGAAATGCCTCTCCCCCACTTAACACGCAGGGACACTGAGGCTTCTGGAGGTGAAATTATTTAGCCAAGGTTCCAAAGTGTGTGAGTGGCATAGGCAGAATCATTCCCAGGTCTATGGGTCCCTAAAACAGAACAGGCTGGACAGAGTAGTGGGACAAAGGACAATATCAGGATATTTGGATGGATCACTTTTTCTCCTGGTGTAGGCAGGTCACTTGCCCTGAGGTGACAGTACCTGACTATCCCCAGGAGGAGGGAGACGGCTTGGGGGATGGCCTTCTATCTAGACCAAGGACACTTGGTGGGAAAGTGAGTGTGTTTGTCCACAGAAGAGAGGGGAGCAACTGGCACCCTTTAATCTTAAGAAAAGGAGGCCCTGGAGGGCTTATTTGGGAGGAGGGACAAAGCACCGAGGCATGGAGATGCCCTTATGCACCCGTGTGCGTTGCTCCTGCTCACATAGTTCACTTACAGATCGCAGCCCCATACCTGATGCTGGGGAGCACTGGGCTGCACCAGGTACAGTGTGCGCACATGCACAATCACATGCACACAAGGTCTAAAGTGACCTAAGAGGGAGACCAGTCAGATCCTGGAAAGGTCTCCATTAGCACCGAGAGGCTGCTCCATGAACAGGCTGCTCCAAAGCCTTCCCTTCCCTGCCCGCGTGGCTTCTCCCACTTCTCTCTCCAGCTCTTGCTGGGGACATAGTGATTTATTGAGCAGTCTCTTTGTGCCAACTGCATCCTCACTCCTGCCCTAGGTGGGGTGCCATTGTTACCCCTTCAATTACATGTGTGAAAAGTGAAGCTTAAAAGGGAGAGTCCAAAACTGACCCAAGGTCACTGCTCCCACACCCAGACAGCCCTCCCTGAATGGTTGTGCCCTGGTGTATATCCAGTAGGCATTTTAAATTAAAGGCATCAGGCCAATTAGGTTTCCAACTGGGACATTAAATATTTAAAATCCTTTCATGTTGTTTAATTGTCTGCATACTGCAGGGCTGGGGAAAGATTAGCCTCGTGGTTCACATGTACTTGCTCACAAGTTGGCCTTGTTTTCTTCTGGAAGCTTCTTGCAAAATTAGCTCTTCTGGTGACATTTCATGCTGTAACCACTTCCCAGAGTTTAAAAATATGTGTGTGGTGTGGGGTTGAAGGTGGGGGTGCTCTGAAACAGTCAGGTATGCAATTTGGGGGCTGGGGGTGTAGCTCAGTGGTAGAGTGTGTGCTTAGCATTTGTGAGGCCCTAAGTTTGATCCTCAGCATAGTAGGAAAGGAGGGAGGGAGGGAGGGAGGGAAGGAGGGAGGATGGTAATTAGTTAAGTTCTCGTATCTGTTTGCACTAACAAGCCTGTTGGGGGTCGATCAGGAAGGAGCCACAGCTAAATGCATTTACATTTTTCTGGACAGTTGCAGAGAATGGATTTTGATGGATCGAGCTGCATTTTAAATGCTGTAAGTAGCGTAGATGAGTTTGACGTCCATCATGAATTATCTGATGTCTATGGCAACTCAATTTCCTTCCCTCTTTCTCCTTTTCCCTTTTCCCCTTGTTGGGTGACCTTAAGATGAGCCCAAGATGAGGTTAGGACAAGGTTTTACGCCAGTTCTGCCCTCCTCGTATGTGACCTTGCGTAAGCACCTCACATGGTTGAGCTTCGGTTTCATCAGCCTTGTCTGGAAAGTCATCTTGAGGATTAAACAAGCGGATGTGTGTGGAGCTCTGGATGCAGATAGTGACCAAGGTGACCAGGTGGAGCTCTTAGCTTCCACCCAGAACCTTCTATGTGATGGTGGAAAGAGCAGATAAAGCACAGGAGTGAGGGTAACCCAGGAAGGTACAAACAGGCACTGTGGGACCACAGGGGATGGGGGACCCACCTTTTGGAGTGGCTGGGGAGAACTCAGAGGTGGGGACATTTGAAGTGGGTTTTGCAGCATAAGTAGGAGTTGATTGTTCCATTGTTTGTATACACCTCAATTTATTCCAAATAAAGATTTGAAAAGGCACATAAGCATTCTATATGAAGGTAAAATAAAGTCGATGAGGAAATCAGGGGCATAGAAAATAAGGGAAGAAACTAAAATAAAGCCACGGGGCAGGTGAGGACATAAAGCTACTGGAGGCGATTAATAAATAAATTTGGCCCTAAGCTTCTTAGCAGTGAAAACAAAAAAGGAACATGATCAGTTGGCAGTTCTTAGTCATCGTGTCCACAGGATAAAAACACATCAGGTGCCCAGGATGTGCACAGCCTTCCCTGAGGCTAGACCTGACACACATTTTCCCCATGACTTCTCAATAAGGGGACTCAATGTGACACTGTCCTTCACAACATCTCTGCAATAATCATGTCCTTCCAGTGTGATGGCTTCTGAAGGGGCATGGGTCAAGGGACAGTACTCTTGGCAGAGGGAATAGCATGAGCATAGCTCGACATCTTTTTGGGGTCCAGTGTAGGGCATGTCTGGGGCCTGTGGTCCACATGGCCCTGAGTGCTGTGACTCAGTGGACCTCTGGATACCTGTGGAAGCAGTATGGGGATGAGTGTGCGAGGTGGGGCCACAGGAAATACTGCAGGCCAGGGGCCTCACTTTGCAGACACAGCCAGGCTGTCTCTTTGTAGAGCAGGGACAAGACAGGGCTCAGGGCTTCTGTGGCCCTTGTGGTTGGAGCCATTGGCAGCTGGGTTGGGGAGTGGGAGGGCGGGGCCTGGGCAAGACAGGAAGCCTGATTGGCCAGTCTGCCTCCTGGTCTCGGCCCTCAGACACTTGCCACCTCTATCAAGGCTTGTCAGGCCTTTTCTGGAACAAAATTTAAAACAACAACAACACATGCCCCTCAGTCCGTCAGGAAGCAATATGAGAAACCTGAGCTGCCCCGCTCCCGGAGCCTATTTTGGGGGTTTTGTCTGTTCTATTTTTGAGGCTGGTGAACTGGTTTCCTGTTTGTTGCAAAATGGGTGGTTGTCACTGTCTGTGCCTGCCCTGGCTCTGGCCTGGCCTGAAGGGAGGTGGCCTCGCCAGTGAGTCCCATCGTTCCGCCTTGAGCCAATTCTGATCTGGATGAGGGCCAAAGAGGAACCCAGGATTGCCAGGAGCAGGCCCCCTGCCAGCAGCCTCCCAGGATGCCCAAGTGTGTTTGAAGTCATGACACTCGTTTTGACAGTGCTGTTCTCTGGAAAGACGAGCTCATGTCACAAGGAGGGGACATCTCATACTAAAGGGTCCAATTAGAGACTCAAGTAAGAGGATGAAGATGGGACTTGGAAGAAAATGCCATTGATCCCTGGAAGGCAGGAAGCAGACACTGATGTCGATTGCCACTTGCTGGGTGGCAGTCATTTTTGCCACTCACATCTCATTGAATTCTGTATCCTTCCCATCCTTTAGATAAGGAGCCCGAGACTCAGAAACACGGAGTCAATGAGAATCATTTGCTCAGGATGTTGGCCCCGATGATGCCTTAGAGAAAGCTCACGTTCCTCCCCTCCTGCACCACCTGTTTACTGGCGCTGAGGGAGGCGGAAAAATCTGCAAAAACTCACACAGTTGGTTAGTTAGTGGAATTGGAAAGTTGGTGAATTGGTAGTTCCTGGCCTACTGCTTTTCTGAGCGGGCAGGGGAACCCAGCCAGGGCCTGGGTTGACGTTTGCACACATTTCCTCTCCTGGAGCAGCTGGGGGGCCAAGTCCCAGCAGGACCGCGGGGCCCTGGGGATCTGCCTCTCCCCTCCTCCTCCACATGCCGTTCCAGAGCCTGCCATGCCTCATCTTCTTTGGGGATTAAAACAGTGAAGACCCTTCTAGAAGTGTAGGTCTGTTTGATTGGCTGGGTATTCTCTTGCATCAATATATTTTGGTTGTCTTCATCTAGCTCCTGGGCCCCTGGACCTCACCGTATGGAAAAACTGAAGCCAGTTTTCACATGTGTATTCTTTCAATTAACCCCATGCTGAAAGTGTCACTAATTTATGACCACAGTCCTCCAACCCCAAGGCTAGACTCTCTACCTGGGGGCTCTCTCAGGTCTTAGTAGCTCTTCTCAAATCATTAGTTTTCCAGATGAATCCAACCCAGGACTGGGTACACTCAGGATGGGGTAGAGGGATAAAAGACAAGAACCAAAACCCCATGGGCGTCACCAGAGGGACCTTGGAAGTTGGGTGGAGGCTCAGAGAAGGGAAGGAGGCAGCTGGGCTTGACAGCATTGCCTGGGGGTTGTGGTCCCTGATCTCTTCCCTCCACTCCCTCAGGACTGCCCTCCCTGCACCCTCCTGCCAGCCCTAGGAATCTGCACTTCTTCTCTCCTGACCCGCCTCCTCCTACTGGCTTTTCTGTGACTTTATTTAACTCCATGTAGTAACTGTAGCTCCCTGAGTATACAGAGAGCATTAATCATAGTCTGTTCTGCCCATGGTCATGGTTCAGGGCCAGATAATATAGATGAAAGGGAGGGTGGAGGGTGAGAAGGAGGTGGCTAACCCCTTCCTTTGTCTCAGGATGGGCCCTGCCCAGTATACCATGGGTGGGCAGGGCAGCTCAGCCCCAGCCTGCCCTCTCACCTCCATGCCTGCCATTGCTGTATAGAAGGCATCTTGTCACCTGCCTTCCTGATACCCAGGGTCCTCTGCAGATTTAGTGAAAGGGGCACCTGTCTTACTTTGGCACCTTCTCCCATAAGTCCCCTAGAGCTGGATCCATTTGAGCTTGCTGGGTTCTCACATCTTCCCTGTTTCATTGTCTGCATGCAGTACAGACTACCCGCCCTTAGTTGCTTCAGCATTGGTTTCTCCCACTAGGGCTGGGTGGTCCTCAGCTGACCTTGACTGGGCTCACTCCCATAAGTGCATTCATCTGGGGGCTGGGCTGGGAGGCCCAAGTTAGCACACACACACACACACACACACACACACTCACACACACTCACACACACACCTGGGGCCTTGGTGTGGGTTCTTAGCTGGGACACCCTGGTTCTCCTCCACATGACCTCTCATCCTCCACCAGGCAAGACCTGGCTTCTCCACAGTGTGATGGATCACTATTCCAGGAGGGTGAGAGCGAAGCTGTTGGGCCTCCTAAACCAAGGTTAGCATAGCATTCCTTCCACCACATTCTTTGGGCTTAAAGCAAACCTCATGGCCAGCCAGATTCAAAAGAAGGGGAAATAGACCCCACCCCTCCAAAGATGTGGCAAAGTCACATTGCAAAGTTATCTGAGTAGCAGTCATTTACTGTGTCCTACATTTGGAAACCTCTGGACAGTGGCTTCCAGGGAAGCCTTCTGAACTTGGAATGGTTGAGAAGCTCAGGAACAGATGCTTTGGTACCTGCCTGCCCTGAAACTCAGGCCGGGTCTGTTTGCAGAGTGGAACTGGTGCTGGCTGCTTCAAAGGAGTGTGCGCACCCACCTTCTGGATTAAGTCTTTTAACCCTGCCCTTTGCAAAGGGTTTTCTCAGGATCTGAGTCATGATCGGGTACACTTCTGCAGGCACCTCTCAGATCATGCCAACTTTATTTCCTTCAGCCTTCTGAGCACGGGTCCCCCTATGAAAATAGATCTGGATGGTTTTTATCCTTTTTAGCATGTGTTTCTTAGACTAACAATATTTTAAAATTCTTCTTCCTAGGTATAGAAGTTAGGATTTTTTTTTAAATTGTAAGCATCAGAAACTAATTCTTACAAACTCAAAGAAAAGGAAGAAGAAAGAGGAGGAGGAGGAAAAAAGGAGGAGGAGAAGGAGAAGGAAGGGGAGGAGGAGGGAGAAACATTGAAGAAAATTGGGGGTACCTCATGGAATTGGTGAGAGGCTGGAGAATTAGCCCGTGTGAGAGCAAGAACCAAAGTAAGGAGCTCAAGGCTAGCAACACACTTCTGTAGCCCAGGGATTCAAGTGCTAAGAAGAAATGAGACAAGAGCTGCAGGAACATGGAGGCTGTCATGTCAACCCGAAGGATCTGGCAATGTTGACCTCAGAGCACAACAGGAGAAACATTCCAGGTGGATAGAACAGCACGTGCAGAGGCATTGAAGCTTGGAATCAGACATGTTTAGGAACATGCGGGTAGGTCAAGGTGAGTATCAGGAGAAAGTAGGAGAGAGGCAACACAGGACCCTGGAAAGGGAGGCAGATGGAAAGCCTTTCCTGCTGATTGAGGAGTTGGGATTGCATCCTATAGGCCAGGGTTTAGCAAACTGGGTTCCTAGAACCCTAATGACCTGAGAGATGTTAATACAAGTCTCCTGAAAAAAGATCCCATGGCCAAATAAGTTTGGGAAATGTGCATATGCTTATGGTCTCCTTCTTGGAAGATCAATAAGATAGTGAAGGCTCTGAAAAGTCCTGAGGGAGGAGACCTGTGGAAGGCCAGAGCAGTTCTCCAGGTGAGAGAGGCTGAGTTCTCTCTGTCCACAGGGATGGAAAAGGAGGAGTTTCTCCATACTGACAACAGAAGAGATATAGCCCAGCCCTACAGGATGTCACAAGAGTAAGCACTTTCATTCTTTTGAAAAAGTGAGGGGAGGCTTGGTTGCTAATTCTATAGAAGGGAATGCAGCTCCTGTGGAAATTGAGTTCTGACCAAAATGCTATTTTTTTTTTCTAACCAAGTCAAGTCTTCCTAGATTTGTTTACATACCAACCTCTTGGTTCTCTTTGGCTTTTGCTGAAAATGCTAGATTTCCCCAGACTTGTGACGTTGGCCACCATGACTGAACGCTCTCTGCTTTTCTTAATTCTAGAAGTGGGAACATTTCCCCTCCTCCTATCGGGAGTTCTCTTTACATTTTTTTTTAATAAAAAAAAGCATCTAATTTTAAAATCCTCTCTCCTCCTTCCTCTCAGAAGAAGGAAAAGGAAGAGTTTCCCAGGGGAATTTGTCTTGAACAGAAAAACAGAATTGAAGTGGGGCCTGCTGAGGTGGCTCAGGAGCCCTGCTCTGCTGGCTGGGAGCTCCAAGCCCCACACCCTGAGGCTTTTCAGGAGGGTCACGAGGGCTGGGCCCTGGTTAGCAGTGGGAAGGAGTTGTCCTGAGCAGGGCTCCTGTTGGTCTGGGAGGTGTGTTCATCCACTGCGGGTCTTGATGTGGACATTCCAGGGACTTTGAGAATAGGCCCAAGGCCTTCACTAGGGGACACTAAGAATGGGGGGGATTTTGAGTGACAATGAAAGGAGCCCATTTGACAGTGACTTTAGTGCTGCTACGGTTTCTGGTCGCAGCAGGAAGAAAAGGAAGAAGAAGGCTTTTGTCATCAGTTTATAACAGAGTTCTAGAAGGATTGCCAGGAGAGAGCAAAAAGAGAATGCAAACTCATAGCTGTTGAGAACCTGCTTTACATCCAAACAGGAAGCTTGTGTGTGTGTGTTCCTGCACAGAAGCATGTGGTCCTCAGTGCCTGCCTGCGAGTACTTATTAATATTAAATCAATGTTTGGATTTCACAAGTTTTTCTAAAGGAGTATGGGAGATATTCTTTTTTCCTTTCTTCAAAAAAGAAATGAACTGTGGTATAGTCAGTGGTAGAGCGCTTGCCTAGCACGCACAAGGCCCGGTGTTCACTCCCCTGCATCACAAAGAAGGAAAAGAAGGAAAGAAAAACAGAGAGACTAAAGGGTTTTCTTTAATGAATTATAAATTAACACATGCGTTGTATCAAATTGAGAAAATATAGAAAAGTGCCAAGACAATAAAATAGTACCAAGGCCTGATGAGGATAATTCACCTGCCCGAGAGAGAGAGAGCGTGAATCTTATCTAGGGAGGGCCCCAGAGTGTGCGGGCTTCTCTATTTACCCGCCAACCGAGTGAGCCAACACTGAGTGAGGATTCTCTGTAATCATAAATACCAGGCCTATGCATTGTTCCATTTAGCCCCTGATTTTACAGAAAAAGAACCTGTTATTGGCAGCACTGGGATTTGATCTCCAGGCTGGGCTACTTTGTCCTCAGACAGTTCTCTGCTCTCTACTACCTTTTCGAGGCCTTGGGAAACAGGGCTGCTGCTGTCCTGGGGCTGCTTGGTGGTCCCAGCAGAGGGCAGTGGGATCAAACCATTGGTTTGATTTTTGTTCATGGAGAACGAATGGGAAATAGAGATTCTAGACACGGGTCAGAGGTGGTTTAGGGAATTAATAGTGTTCCCCCTCAAGAAGTATTCATGAGCCCTGAGGTGCTGGATTATAGTTTTTTTAAAAAAAAATCGTGTATTTTTAATGAATTTGTCTAGGTAGATAGATACAGAAATAAACAGATGTGTGTTTATGCATGGGGTAACCTACATACACATTTCCTGGCACTGTTCTTTGAGAAGGCCCAGAACAACTAATGCTCCGATAGACATGAGCACACCCAATACCCAGCCCTTGGTTTCTAAATATCATCTTTTTAATCAAAAGAATCAAAGCTCTTTGGAGAAATGACTGATTTCAGACCTGGGCAGGGAAAATACAACATAAGCCTGAAACATCTTGTAATACCATAAAGTAAGGAAATATTTAAACATAAAAGCAACACATAGCAAGATAAAAAAGATGCTGGGATGTCTAAAAGACACAGAAGCCAACCAAGAAAGAGTTCCCAGTTGCCAAAGCTGGGACCTTTGAGCAGCAAAATAAATAATGGTAAGATTGAATTATAACCCAAAGGATCCATGGTTTTTATTATTTATACCATCATTCTTATGAATGTATCATTATAAATAAGTAAAGAGGGAAGAAGGAATAAGTTTTTACAGAAGAATTTCAGATTTTATATATATATATATATATATATATATATGTATTTGTTTCATTGCTTTATTCCTATATATATAATTCCCTTTCCAGTGGATGGAGTCTGATTCTTCTCCTCTCAAGTGTGGGCTATATGTAGTGGCTGGCTTCCAAAGAAAAGAGTGTGGAAAGGGAAAAATAATAACTTTACAGCTGATAAAGCTGGCAGAACCACCTGCAAGGATCAAGATGGACACACCAATTCTAAGTCATGCCAATATCACGTGACCCTGGAAAAGGAAGTGAAGAGAAGGACTTTTCACCCTCAGGACATTTTTTCCTCTAAACCCCTAGCCCCAGTTTAATCTTAAGAAAACATCAGACAGACCCAATTGAGAGGTGTTCTACAAAATACTGAACTAGTACTGTTCAAAAATATCATGGTCATGCAGGGTGCAGTGGTCCATGCCTGTATTCCCAGTGGCTTGGGAGGCAGAGGCAGGAGGTTGGCAAGTTCAAAGCCAGCCTCAGCAATTTAGCAAGGCCCTAAATAACTTAGAGAGACCCTGTCTTGAAATTTAAAAAAATAAAATAAAAAGGACTGGGGATGGGGCTCAGTGGTTAAGCACCCCTGGGCTTAATCCCTAGTACCAAAAACAAACAAAATCATAGTCGTGAAAAACAAGCAAAGACTAAAAAACTCACCAATCAGAGGAGAGTAAAGAGACATGACAACAAAATGCAATGTAAGATCCTGGACTGGATATAGGGGTAGGAAAAAAATACACATTCATAGAAAAACTGGTGAAATCCAAATAAAGCCTGGAGTCACATTAGAGAAAGCTGGGTGACAGGTCTCTGGGAGCTCTCTGTACTACCTTTGTAATCTTCCTGTAATTCTAAAATTATCCCCAAATAAAAGGTTTTTTGATATTCTTTATAAAAAAAGAACTAAATACAAAAACCTGATAATATATTTTAAAGGCAGATTATGATATGAGATATCATGTTTATCTGTCAAATTGGCAAACTTTTTTGAGATTAAAAACCTAATACTTATAGTGTTGTGGAGGATGGGAGGACTTGGGCTCTGTAAACAACCACTGATAAGATCACAAATTGCTTTAAACAGCAAGAGGGCAGTTTGGCATTATATATAAATTAGTGGTGCATTTTCACCCATGAATTCCCCTTTTAGGGATTTATACAGTAAGATAATCATCAGTGTGGATAAGGATCACCTAAAAGAATACTCTTTACCACATTGTTTACAATAGTAAAAGACTAGAAACAATGCAGATATACAAGAATGCGGAAATCAGTTCTATTGTGGTCATTCTATACAGAGACATGTCATGTAGCAAGCAAAACTGACTCATAAACTATTGTTTAATAAATGAAAACATGTTAATAATATAAGGGAGAAGAGAAGGCGTGCACAGAATGATCTAAATGTAAGGGGAAAGTGTATATAGATATATAGTGTATACAGATGCCCCAGAAAACCCCAGAAGGTAGCAGGCCCCAAGTTCCCAGAGGGTACCTTGGTGGTATGTGATTCTGGGTATTTAGGCTACTTCATGGCTTATGGAAAAGCAGCCCAGTGGGCACTTATTGCTAGGATTGCACTGAAGTCCTCCTCCCTATAATCCACTAATTATTCTGCCATGTAGTAGCCATCCACATCTGAAAGAGCAGTGCCCCAGTTCCCCCAACTCTTCTCCTCTCTCTGCTCTCCATCCACCTTTCCTTCAAGGACAGCTTTCCTCACTGTAGGGCTCTGGGGAGACAAGCCAGGGATTCAGATGCAGCTACTTTAAATTAGTCTGTATTTCCCACTGTGGTTCTGGTAGTTCCCCCACTTTATTTTCTGTACAGGTATCTTCAGTGGAGGCAATGAAACCCAGGGAGCTGCCACAGGTAGGTTTGAACAGCCATGGAAGGTGTCCTCTCTCTAAGTCAAGGTCATTGCTGGAGGGAAGGGCCTGGTCAGGACTGTTTCTGCAAGGCTGCCATGTCTCCTGCTCACTGGTCTCCTCGCCAGTTGTTTCCTGTTCCTTGGTGGTTTGTGGCTACTGGAAGGTCAGGTGTCAGAGGGAGGGAGCCGGTGCATTGTCCCTTTGCTTCTGGAGCCTCTTCCTCTGGCTATGAGCGCCTGCTCAGTACATCAGGGGAAGGGGACTGAAGAAAGTTAGAGTCTTAGAGAGTGGAGCTGCAAGGGAGAGTGAGTCACACATTCATCCTCTCAGACCTTTCCTGGGGCCTCCTCAGGCACAGTGTGCCTGAGAGCAAGTCCTTTTGCAATGTAGCCAGGTACCAGGCTGCATGCCAACACAGATGAATGACAAAGCTCCTGCCTCAAGCAACCCAGGACCAGGGAGGTGCAGACAGATGAATAAATGATGACACATTAGAGGTGTCAGGATAGATATTTGTGGGCATACAACAGGACGCGTGGCTGCTTCTGCCTGGTAGAGGTGGGGAGGGTGTATTTGGAAAGACTTCAAGGAGGAGGTCTCCTTGGGTTACCTTGGGTACCCTTGGGTTGAGTCGGAAAATATTATCAGGCATTTCCCTGGTCCATGGAGGGTCCTACATGAGACAGGATTAGATTTTCTTCATATAGCAACAATAAGCTAAAATAACAGTGTCTTAAACACATAAGGGCTTGTTTTCTATTCTCACAAAAGAACCAAAGGGAGCCAGCCCACGCTTGGTATGTGGTGGCTCCACAATATCATCAATAGCCAAGTTTCCTTTTTCTCTTTTGGCCCCCTCCATCTGTAGAGCATGGTTTTCATCTGGAAGATCACCACTTGTTCTAAGGTGGCTACTTGGGCACCAACCATCACATCTACTTTACAGAAAGGAACTGGAGAAATATGGAAGAGCCCTTGCAGCCATTCTTTTAAAGAACATTTTTGGTAGTTCCACCCAATGATTTGCATCTACACCTTATGGCCAGGACTTAGTCACCTAGCTGCAAGGAGTGGAGGGAGGGAGGATATTGCAAAACAGAATGCTCCATTTCAGCAAGGTGCTAAAGGGTCAGAGGAGTTTGCTCAGCACGGAACAGGATTAGGTTGTTCCAGGGAAGAAGAGCAGCAGGTGCACAGGTGCACGTGTGGAGAAGCACAGGCTATTGGAGGAACAGTGAGTGCACCTCATGATCTGGGTGTAGACTCTGTGTGGGGTGAGGAAGGGGCAGAGGATTCTGAGTCTGTGCTATGAGAGGAAGAACGGGGACTGTGCTGGCAGTGATTCAAGTCTGAACTTATTCTACGAGACAGAGTGACTCATGCTGAGGCTTCTGGGGCGGGGGGTGCTAATCAAATCTGGATTTTAGAAGATCAGTCTGAACATTGGTCTCAGAGACAGAATGTGGGTTGGGAGTCAGGATGGGTGCATCTTGTTCATGGGGCCAAGAGGGAGCATGAATTGTGTTTCTATGGCTGTTGGGGATCAGGAAATTAAAGCTGGTTAGGTAGGAAGGGGTCACATTGTTGCAGCCGGAAGACTTGCAGCAATAAGAAACAAAGATGTGCTGAAGACTTTGAGGTTGGGGTGTGGCATGAGTTTCCTACTTATGGATTCTCCCATCTCTTTCAAAGGGGTTGCTTTGCTCTTGCTTTTAGAGGAAGAAAAAGGGAATCTTACTTTTACCACTCTTTCTCTGTGCGTCAACTTTATCACCTCTGATCTCATTTTGAGGATCTGAAACAGATTAAGCAATATGTCCAAGGCCACACGGTTAGGAGATGACAGCACCAGGGAAGCCAATTCTTCCAGCCATCTCTTACCCTCAGGCCAGAAAAGAGTACCTGACTGTCCCTAGACTTTGCTGCATGGGATTGTTTTGTTTGGCATGGCGTGGGATTTGATGTGGATGTCATGTATGATCCTATCTGGTGGCAAACTGTGTATATGTATTCATAAGTTACTTTTACATGCAGTTATTCAAAGGAGGCAGCATGTCCTTAGTTGGAAGGGCAGGGTGTGGGCCATTGTTTGGTTGCAGCTGAGATGGGGTCTGGGCACTGTTTCCTGTTTAGAGTTTCCTTCTTTAGTGAACCGAGGACCCTGCCTAGATCAACCTTTCTCAACACTAGCCCATCACCTACACTATTATTTATTTACATTTTCTTTAAATATGTTTTCATTGAGCTAATTATTTTTACTTATATTTGACCTGAACAATAAGTTCTGCGAAACCATAGGTTTGATTTGATTTGATCTTTCTCTAAATCTCATTAACACACACTCAATACTGTAAATAAAACGTCTTCCTAACAATGGTTTGTCTTATGCATTGCCCTCATGAACCTATTTCATCTTCCCAAT
Source organism: Marmota flaviventris (assembly GCF_047511675.1). NCBI lineage: Eukaryota > Metazoa > Chordata > Mammalia > Rodentia > Sciuridae > Marmota > Marmota flaviventris. The sequence goes on along the minus strand of NC_092507.1, from coordinate 31,760,646 downwards.
AACTTTATGAGGCAAGCATTTTATTATCCCCATTTTACAGACAAGGAAACTGCAGCACAGGGTACTTAGGTAACCTGCCTAAGATCACTCAGCTAGACCAAGGCTGAGGTCCCAAGGTGCACCCTTCAGTGGCCACGGGGGGGTGGGGGGAAGATGAGGAGAGCTTCAGCACCGCCCAGAGGTTACCTGGCAGGGCAGGAAGCAGGGAGGACAGCGGCTGCAAGGTTTTACTGCTGGTGTTCCCTGGAGTGAAGGAATCAGGAGGAGACCTAGGGATGGTGGGGAAGTAGGGTTCTGCTCCATGGGAAGGTGGCTGGGCTCAGCTGCCCAGCAAGCTGAGGAGGAGGAGGAAGGAGCTACGGGCTGGGTTAGGCTTCAGTACTTATTTGGAGTTTTCCTTATTCCGTCAGGCATTCATTCATTTCTAGCAGAATGATTTACACCATTCCCAACTTTCTTTGAATTTTGCTCTCCTAGATGAGATGCAACATGGAGAAAACCGTGTGCCCAGGGCACTAATTATCTGGACCACATCCCAGGATGCTCTTGCTAGCAGGACACCTTGACTGCCATGACTAACTTGGGCTTCCCTTAACAAATGGCCTTGGCTGGGCCCCAGGAGGACTCAGCACATGAACTATGGTGCTTTGCTCCTACCTAAGAAGGAGAGCAGCCTAGGCTCACCCTCCTGCTCAGCCCCCATCTCTCTGCCCAGGGGGCTCCGGGCTCCTGACCTTCTGCTGGGGTTCCTGGCTGGGTGGGCTTAGATGGCCACTTTGTGTCTCTGGGTCTGTGCCCATCTGGATGCAACCCAAACTGCCTAGAGGATTTGGGAGAGTCTTCAAGTGTCCACAAACTTGTCCATCAGCTGTGGTCACCAGAAGCCTCACTGGCTCTCTCCCTTCCTGATCTGGCTTCCACATATGCACATCTGCTTGGAGAAGTTTCACCTTTGCCCCCACCTTTCAGGTTCTGTCTGGAGGAATGAGGGCAATCATGACAGGGTGGAAGGATGGTTAGGGACAGGACTGGTACCTGTCACTTGAGCCTCAGAGGATAGGAAGTTTTGAGCCCAGAGCCATAGGAAGTCCTTTTGAGACTTCCCTCCACTTCTATCTCTGGTTTCTCCAGAGGGGCTCAGAATCTGGCAGGAATAGAAAAATATCCATTCCCTCCTGGCTGCTCATTACCTCTGCCCTCATTCCTCCCCCTGAAACTCTGAAGATCACCTTGCACAGGAAGGAAACAACTTCAGATTTGGTGAGCTAAGTGAGGGAAGGCCTGAGCATACCACAGGAAAAGGGTGATAAGCCCAGGCTGTCCAATGTGGAAGTCACTTGACATGTGACCAAGTACAATTGAGAAAGTGGATTTTTAATTTTCACTTAAATTTAAGTTTAAAAACTAAGACATTAGCTGGGCATGGTGGTGCCTGGCTGTAATCACAGTAGCTCAGTAGGCTGAGGCGGGAGGATCTCAAATTCAAAGCCAGCCTCAGCAACTTAGTGAGGCCCTAAGCAACTTAGGGAGACCCTGTCTCAAAATAAAAAGGAATGGGGATATGGCTTAGTGGTTAAGCATCCTTGGGTTCAATCCCTGGTGCCAAAAACAAAAACAAAACAAAACAAAACAAAATCAAATCCCCAAAACTAAGACATTGTGTAATCTCTCCACCAAACACTAGAGTTTGCTTTAGCCTTTGCATCCTGTAAGATGTTGCTGTGTTGGAAAGAATGTATCAGATGCAGGCCTCAGTAATATTTTAATATTTATGGAGTATTAGATTTTGAATATTTTGTGTTATGTAGAATATATTATTAAAATTAATTTCACCTGTCACTTTTTTTTTCTTTTTTAAGATAGCTATTAGAAAATTACATACATAGTGTATACTATATTTTTATTAGAAAATGTTGGTTTAGAACAGAGATCAGCAAGCATTTCCTATGACAGGTAGTAAATATTTTAGGACTTGTGGGTCATAGAGTCTTGGAGGTCACAACTACTCGACTCTGCCTTTGAAAAGAAGCCTGAGACAGTATCTATGTGAATGAATGCAACCATGTCCCAATAAAACTTTATTTTCAAAGTTTTGGGCTAAGGGGGCCGGGCCTGATGCAGGACAGGGTAAGAAAGGCCCTCCAGAAGGAGAACAGATGAGAGGACACTCACCTGTGTGGAGTGCTGAGACTGTACCAGGCACCTGTCACCTGTTTTCCTGGTAATGAGTCTTTTCATCCTCCCCACAAACCTGTGGGGTGCATATGACTAGCATCTCTGTCCCATTTTCTTAAGGCCAGGCTCCTGCCCAAGTGCACTGGGTAAGAATTTGTGCTAGGCACCCCAGCCCAGGGCCTGCATGCTGTGTCCCTGTCACATGCCATCTCTTTTCCTCACTACATCTCCCAACACTCTCATGAGGTGTCAGTAACCTAATTGTGCAGATGAATACCTAGGACTCAATGGGAAAAGAACTTGCCTGAGTCCCCCATCTGCTACCTGGGCTTGTGCTTGACCCTAGGTCACCTGCCTTCAAAGCAAGTTCTCCTTCCCCAGTGTGACTCTTTCTAAGAACTGTCTTGTCCACTGTGCTGGGCCTTGTTGCCTGCTCTGTTTGAACCCTGGTACCTGTGATCAGGGTAATGTCATTCATCATGGGGCCAGATGTCCCTGCTCTTCCTAGATGCCTGGAAGCCCCTGGGGAGTTAGGGGCAGGGATGGGCTCCTGGACTCGACATCACCTCTTCTCCTCAACCCAGGTCAGAAAAGGGGCTGCAGCACTCAGAGGCACACCTGGAAGAGCATTTGACTTTGTGCCTTTCAGTTACCTCCTGCTGTTACTTATCCAGAGAGCTACAAAAAGCTGGGAGAAGCACCCAAGAAGCACTTTCCTTGCATATATATATAAATATATATATATATATATATATATATATATATATATATATATATTGAAAGAAAATCAGTGTCATAGATTATATACAGCTTTATATTCTGCTCTCTGTCTCATTTGATATCATTATGGACAATTTCCCAAACCAATATTTTCAAAACCAGAAGTTTCAGAGTCTTCTCATTACATTTATAGAGCTTCAGAATTTGTTTAACCACCATTTCTTATTGAACATTTAGGTTGTTTACAAGGTTTTGCTGTTATAAATAACGCTATCATAAATATCTTCCCATGTAAATTTTGTATCTATTGCTCTATTGATCTGTCTCCAAGTGTGTAAAATTCTGAATCAATCTCTCTCTCTCTCTCTCTCTCTCTCTCACACACACACACACACACACACAGCTTCCCTGCCTAATCAGTGGGCTTTAGGCCCTCTTGGAGATAATCTGTTGATGGGCAGAGAGAAGAATGAAAGCAGGGAACAGATCCCTGGGAAGAGGGGCTCAGGAGAGCAGGGCCAGAGTTGGGAGGGCCTGATGGAGCAAGGAGGGCAGGTTTGAGGAGGGGTGAGATGGTGGCTGGGGCAGCTGTCCTATGGAGTGATGCTTATGAAAGAAGAAATGATGGCTGCAGATCTGCCAGGACGCTCTGCGGGGACCTGTCTAAGAATGGGATGTGGTGGCGAGAAGTCAACACCAGACGCATGGCTTGACTCTAGGCCACGCTCTTGTGACGAGTGTGTTTCAGCAAGTCATAGAAACTCACAGACCTCTGCTGGTTGCTTGTGTAACCAGCCTGCCTGTCCCAGACCCTCACACTTTGGGGTGTTGCTGCTGTACCCCAGAACATCCTCAGAGTGCACATGTGAGCTTCCCACCACCTGGACACAGCTGTGGGGCAGGAGCCGTTGGCCTCCCTGGGCTGGTCCCACGACTCCTCCTCCAGGATCACTTGGCCCTATAGAAATACAATGCAGGTCACAAATGTGAATGATGTTAAATTTTCTGGTAGCCACATGAGAAAAAGTAAAGAAGAAACAGTTGAAAACAGTTTTGACACTACATTTTCTTTAACATGACACATCTAAATGTCATCATTTCAACATGTAACAAATATAAAATATTAACAGATTTTATAATATTTTTCCATACTTCATCTTTGAAAATCAGTGTGTCCTTTATATTTACAGCAGGTTCCAATTTGGGCTATCCTCATTTTAATAGCCATAGGTGGGAGTGGCTTCCTCATCAGATGCACTACCCTGCGGCTGAGGGGGCAGGTGCCTGGCTTCCCCAGGGATCAGGGAACACTGCTCTCCCGGAGGCACAGCTACCTCCACAGATTGCCGTTACTCAGAGCAACCAGGCCTGAGTGGGTCATGTGCTGTCTGCCCCTTGCAGACCCAGAATCCACATCCTTCCTCCTTCACCTGCTCCCTGTAGAACCCCACAGCCTTTTACTCCTAAGTCCTGGAAATCCAAGAAGCCTGATTCTAAATCCCTCCCCAGACAATGCACTCCTTTTGCAGGTCATGGCCACTTGCCCTGACTGACCACTGGCCAAGACAGGAACCATCACCAATTTGGGGGGCTCCTCTTTCCCCCTTTCTAAGGGTAGCTCTGACCTCAGTGGGCTCTGGGTGATTTTCTGGCTCCTTTATTCTGAAGAGGAAACCCCCATAAATGTCATCTCCAGCAAGACACCTACTATGCTCATAAAGCAGGGGTGACGTAATGACCTTGAAGTTCCCTTCCTGCCCCAGCTGCCTGGTGATATGTTTTCATGTTCCAGTGTTCGTGTGTGTGTGTGTGTGTGTGTGTGTGTGTGTGAGAGAGAGAGAGAGAGAGCGAGAGAGAGAGAGACAGACAGACAGACAGACAGAACATGGAGTATGTATGACAGTGACTGGGAAAGTGTCCTGAAAGGGCCTGTAGCTGCTAGATTGCCCGCCACCCCCTCATATCGCTCTGCGGGCTCTCAGGCCTGCATGGCCCCACTTTCCTCCTCCCCCCTCTGTTTTTGTGAAGTGGCACACGGAGATGTTATTTATTGTAGCATTCTGACAAATAAAAGCCATTCCTCTGATTTACAACCCCGCCACCTCCTCTCTTTGAGTCAGTGTGTGATTCATCTCTCTAATGTGATACTTCCGAAGCGTGTGGCTCACTCGGGGAACAAGTGTGGCAGGAGCCTTCCTCTTCTGGTCTCTCGCTGTTCTTCCTGATCCCAATGCCCATCCCAGCCGAGACCCAGCCATGGGGGACCTCTGCCAAAGGGCGTCCTATTCTCCTCTGGGAGTGATCCTGTCCCATTGGTTACTCTGTTCCAGGTTCCCAGGAGAATGTGGCAGGGACCCTGAGGACAAACCCTGATTCCCAGGCAGCTGCAAATCCAAGATGCAGTCTGGTTTGGAAGGGCCTGACCTGGAAACCCTGGTGTGCATGGTCTAAAGAGGAGTGGCAGGGAGCCAACAGCGGCTGCCAGGGCCCACCCTGGTCCCCAGGCTTGTTGGTTCTCACCAGTTGCACAATCTCCTGAGTCCTTCTAGTGACTTCCAAGATGTGCCCTGCTTTACTCCTCATTCATTCATTTTCAGAGATGGTCTTAAACTCCTTGCTGACCTCACACTGCTCTTTTATTATTTTTTTTAAATTGTGTCGAAACATACATAAAAATTTGTCATTGAACCATTTTAAGTCTATAAATCAGTGACATTAAGAACATTCCTTTTGTGCAACCATGACCACCATTTCTCTTCAGGACTTTTTTCATCTTTTCGAAATGAAACTCTGTGCCCGTGGTACCCCAGCTCCCCCCAACTCCTCCCCTCAGTCCTGGCAGCCATTATTGTTTCTGTCTGTGGGTTTCTCCTCCCTAGGGACTTACTGGGAGAAAAATTACCCAGGATGATAGGGGTTCTGCCTGGTTGTGTAGACTGACAGGGTAGCAGGGCCCCGCTTAGGCATGGACTGCTCCAAGCTCTGATTTTACAAGAAGACAAGTTCAGAGAAGCACCTGCCCCGCCCCAATGCCCACAGCCAGTCCCTCTCCTTCCTCAGCTCAGCTAGCAGCAGAATGGAACATGGGCACCCCCTACATAACTCTTTTTGTTTTAAGAGATTTTTATGGCCTGTCACCACTGGGAGATCCAGGGACGTTAACAAGATCACGAACAATAGGGAAGCAGGAACTTGTAATTAAAATTCTCCATTTTTTGAATTCCCATTCTTCATTCAAACATCAGCCAACATTCTTTTCTTTCTTGGGTTCCTGTCTTGGTGGCCTCTGGGGAGAGCATCCCTGTTCTTGTCTCAGCAATCAGTCGCTTTGCTACCTTCCTTGCATGGCCTTGCTCACGAGAGGCCCTTAGCTGGACACTTGGGGGATGGACCTGATGGCTGGTCTGGGCTGCTCAGAATCATGATCCCCAGATGGAATCAGGCCGACCTCCCAGGGGCAGGCAATGCCTGCCATTCTTCCTCATCTGCTTCTCTTCCCTGCTCTGGTTTACACACCATGCAGGACAACAGTCCTCCTGGCCTCCTCAGTCTGCATCCTTTTCACTTTCTCCCCAGGCAGCAAGTGTCCACCTCTGAAGATCTTTGCCTAGTGGAAAGGATAGAAGGGCCTGCTGCTGTGGTGTCAAGGGACCTAGAGAGTTGAGATGGTCCCTGACCATGCCACTTTGAGACAGGCAGAAATATTCTGAGAATAAGCCTGCTTGCACACTGGACCTGGCCTTGGAGCTGCCCCTCCAGCTCCTGGCTCAGCTCTGATTTGTCCAGGTTCCTCTGTGGGTGCCCTGACTCTTCTTCCTGGCATTTCCAGTGATCGCCGCTGCCCCTGGCACTGGCTCTTAGCACCTGGTCCTCCCTTTGGCACATGCCCCCTTGGCAGACTGATCTGGCCCAGGCCCCGCCACCAGCCATGCCAAGTCCTGGGGCTGCCCGCCTCTCCCCAACACAGTGGACCTGGGCAGTTTGAGCTGGTTGTCCCCTCCCATGGCCCCTCCTTCACCAGCTCTAGGCTTTTTGCTTTTCTCTCTGGTTTTCTTGGTCCTGACCATGGATCCAAAATCTTGTCCATAGTGAGGCTGCTTCTACCTGACCATGAAAGTGCTGCTGGGCATCTGATGTTATTTCCTTTAGTCTTTCCCAAGCACTATGAAGGACAGATGAGCACCTCCATGTTAAAATAAGAAAAATGAGTCTCAGTCTCATCCGACTGAGACCCAAATCTGCATCTGTCTGCCCCAGAGTCTGCATCCTTTTTACTTTCTGCCCAGGCAGCAAGCACCCACCTCTGGAGATCTTTGCCTGGTGGAAAGGATAGAAGGGTTTCTGTCATCTTCATATTTTTCCCTATTAAATGCTGTATATGACTCAACATGCACTTTGCACATGATCTCACATCAGCCCCTGAGAAGGGCTGTTTTGTCTTCATTTCCTGTTGAAGAAATTGAGTCACAAAGAGCAGCTTGCCCAGCTCTCTCCCGAGCATGGAAGAACAGAGGGTGTTGGGGTCTCTGTCTGACTCCCAGGCATAGGGACTGACTCCAAAGCCAGCAATGCATCCACTGAGTTGCAGCCACCCCTCATTGGCATCGGAAAGTAAGGGGACATGGAGAACAGATGTACCTGGGTTGCCAGCAGGTGGGGTTGGGAGAAAGGCAAGGCAGGCAGCACAGTCTGTGCTCAGATCAAAGTGATCCTAGCAAGTGGGCACCATCTGGGGTTGCACAGTCTGACATAGGGGCCAGAGACCCAGGGACAGTGATGCAGGAGGGCGCTGATGGGCTCAATGGCTACTATGGAGGCACAAGGATCAGGCATGCCTCTCCAGCCACATAGGCCTCCTACTGTTCTTTGAACTTGCTAAGCATACGCCTGCCTCAGGGCCTTATGACGTGCTGTTCTGCTGCCCGTGATACTCTGCCCTCAGATGCACACATGACTTTTTCCCTCTCCCCCTTCCTGCCTCTGCTCAGGTGCTTCCCTCTCCCAGAGGTTTTCTGACTCTATGCAACACAGTACCCCAGCATGTTCCTTCTCCTTGCCCAGAGTGTTTTCTTCTTACCACCTCTGCCAGTGGTTCTATAATGGACTAATTTGTCTCTCCCCCTAGAACATAAGCTCTGCAAGAGCAGGGCTTTGTCCTGTTTTGTTCCCTGGGATATTTCCAGCTGCTAGAACAGTGCCTAGCTCCTAGTCCTGCTCTAGAAACATTTCTTGTATAAGTATAATGAATGAGGGGAGAAACTGGTTCCTATAACTGAAATACGGTATCAGAGCAGGACAGCTGATGGCTGGCTTACCCAGCTCCCAGCAATGTGATTAGTTTGGGGCAAGGCTGAGCCTGTGCCTGGAAATCACAGGTCCCAGCTGCACTTCCAGGGACTCACTGTCATTCCAAGTGCCCTTATCAAGGACTCTCAGCAGCCAGGGGACTGTAGTATGCCAGGCCTCGTGTCAGGGACCCTGCCTGATAAGATGTGCCACTGAGAGAGAAAAGCAGGTCTCCCTCTCTTGCCGAGAGCTGAGTGGGGCCACACTGAGGAGGTGCCTTGTCCCTGAGGGGTGGAATGCATCTCATCTACTTAAACTCTAGGGAATGGCAACCACCCCCTTGCCTTATCCCTTTTTTCCTGTGCTCATTACTGAAGATAAGGGAAAAATCCAACTTTCCCATCAGTGATGTGAATGCTACTAAGACATCATTTGCCGTCTTTGAGCCTTTGCTGAATGTTAGCCCCAGAGGACAGGGATTGGGTTGTGTGTGCACATTGACTGGCCCATGGGAGCTGCCGTGTCTCTGATGGAGTGAATGGGCTCATTGAACACGTGACATAGCAGGCTCCCCACATCCTGCATGAAAGCCTGGGTGCTCATGGCAGGTAGTTCAGGTCCACATTAACCCCTTTACTGGGTATCATCTCTGTATCTTCATTGAGCACCAGAAGCTGTGGTGAGGATTTAACAAGTGGGGCACGTGGGGTGTAGGGTGTGCCTGGCACAGAGGCCTCTGCAGACGTTAACTCTTAGAATTAGCTACTCCTGTTCCTGTTTAGCTGACAATGACTGAGGCTTTCGGGTCTGGGAAGTGAACTGCTTTGGCCTTTAGCCCAAAGCTCTTTCCTCTTCAGCGCAGAGAGTGAGCCCTTGTAAACTGTTATCTGTTGTTTTAACTCACTTGAGCAGACCAGGGCAGGGTGTAAACCCTCCTCCCCAGCGTGTTATTCTGAACCATAGTTAAATATCAGGGACCAGAATTTTGCTTCACTGGGTGATAGGTTTAGGGATTGAAAGAGGACTTGTGGCTCTGTTGACCCGCCCTAGGGCTGAGAAAGCCCTGGACATACAGCGTGACTCTGGAAGCTGACAAACGCCCAGTGTTCCTGCAGACAGGCCGAGGAGATGGGGCTGCGTGGCCAGAACAGCTGGGTGGAGGCTGGTGGCAGGAGGCAGCGAGAGTCCCTGCTTTGTTCCTGGGCAGTCACAAGGACAATCAGAGGCATAGAGAAGCCCCTTTCCTCTCCCTCTGGGCCTCAGCCCAAGATTTGGAGCTTCCTGCTTGCTGGCCAAGGAGCACCGCCGGGAGAGCCCCAGATCGGCCTCTGCGTGGAGGCTGGCAGGCGGCCAGTGCCCAGGGCTGCCCAGCTGGAGCCAGGGCCTCTTTGCTCCCACAGCCCTCCTGCCCACTTGGCGAGTGACACGGGGAGAGAAAACCTGAACCAAGGGTCTGAATCCTAGGCTGGGGTTTATTGGTTCTGCTCAGGATCTTGGTGCTGAGGCAGGTCACTACCCTCCACCTCCTCCCTCTCTCCTATAGAGAGACAGTGGAGCTCTGAGAAGGAGCTTAATACCTGTCCACCCCCCCGGGCATGCACACGGTAGAGATCTGCTGTAAGAGAAAAAGAGAGCAAGGGATAGCAGGTTTCCCCTGGATATTTTGAAGCAGCTAAAGATGTTTCCAGAAAGAGGTCAGAGTGAGGCCTGTTGTCACAACTCCCTTCTGAAGATCTCTAACACAAATAAGTCAGTCAGAAATGGAAAGGAAAACCCCTCTTTCTGGAAAGCAGGCAACAGCTCCACATCATCCTCTCTACCCTGAAGGCTGTCGTGAACCCCCGGAATCTGGTTGAAGTGAAGAGGTGGGGCAGAAGCTGGCACCCACCTGAGTGGATGCGGCAGACTCACCTGAGGCCTCCTCTCCAGCTGCTCCAAGACAGGGCTTCCTTTCACAAACAGACAGGCAGAGCCACAGACAGACCCAGGTCCTCCCAGGCAGCAACAGAAGAGGCTCTTGGAGGCCCAGCCAGCCTGGCTCTGTCCCCCAGAGTCATGGACCCATGCACACACCCCACTGCCTGGACACTGGCTCAGTGTGGACAGTACACCGCCGTGCCCAGCACAGAGTTCCTGAGGAAGAGTTCATGCAGCTGAACTCACAGCCTGACTCAAGAGAGGGCTGTTGTTTTTCTTCCTGGACATGTGATAAGTGTTTATATTTTGGGCCCAAATCATCAATGTCCAGAACAGGTTTCTGGCCTTTGTAAAAGTCTGGGGTCTGTTAGATTTTATTTTGTGGACCACACAGGCCTGATTGGTGGTTTCTTTGCTTAGGTCCACAATCTGACTGAGGGCTTTGTTTAAACACCACGGGGCTCTTTATTATTACTTTTATTCCAACCACAGTAACCCCAAACCTTTGTAGATTTCTCCCTTGCACTGGGTCTTCTCTGATCTGTTCATCGCTGACCATGAACACATAAAAATGGTGTGTGTTGGGGGAGCATATATAACTATGTCCACATGAACACTGGGTGGTGCAGCTTGCTCTCTACAACAGGGCCTGAGATGTCAGGCTGTCTGAAGTGTAAGATGCGACCCTTTCTGGTCGTTTGCTACCAGCAGCAATATGGCTCATTTTGCTGTATAGCGTATCCATAAATTCATGGAATCTCAAAACCTCTTTTCTATCCTCTTAGAGTCTTAAGAAGATCTGAAAGAGTGCAAGGTTGTTTCTGATAAGTGGAGAGTTTGATTTAGATTCTGTTTGTTTCTTTTTCTGTTGTTTTGTTTTTATAATACTAGGGATTGAACCCAGGGGCACACTACTACTGAGCTACATCTCTAGCCCTCTTTTAAAATTTTATTTTTGAGACAGGGACTTGTTAGGTTGCTGAGGCTGGCCTTGAACTTGAGGTCCTCCTGCCTCAGCATCCGGAGTTGCTGGGACTTCAAGGGTGTACCCTTGCCTCTGGCTACATTTAGATTCGGAAGCCAACAACTCTGCTGGAAAGAAAAATGTCATGTCCAAAGCCCCTCTTAAGGGAATCTGTTTTGATTCAGGTTTATATGCTCTGCAGTATGACTACTAAGAGGAGAGACTTCCAATCTTTGATTTATATAAAGAACATATGGATGGAGGGAGGGAGAAAGGAAGGGAATAACAGAGAAGGAACTTGTTTCAAAGTGTTCACCAGAAAACAGAAGGCTGTAGGGTTATTCTGTTTACCAAAAATAGTACATAAAGATATTTGTTTGAACTTAAGCAAAAATTCACATATGACTTAGATGCAGTGATCCTAAATGTATTATTAATCATCCACTGAACTGAGAAATTCCTTTTATTGGTCAAGAAGTGATTTATTGTCCATTTCTAAATAATCTATCCAAAACCCCTTGAGAGTTCCATAGTATATATGCTTCATGGCTTATTGATTATAAGTCTTGTTGAACAATTAATATAAAGGTGTTTCTGAAAAATCAAAATATCTACTAAGTACTGGCCCACCAGGTACCTGAGTTGTCTCTCACAAAATTGTGTTTAATTAGTAGTTAGAACTTTAAAAGTTAGAACTCAGTTCATTTCTGTTCTTCAAATGCTTAAAGCATTGTTTTCTCACCGTGTCTCATCAGCTTGTGCTATACAGTGGTGAACAACTCAATACATTGATAACTTAAGAAAACATGTTTATTTCACATTCCGTTTTCATGATGACTATAGCATCCCTGGGCTACAGAGGTGCCATCTGCCTTCCTCTTCTGGCACCTAAGTGGAAGGAGTGGCTGCACCTGAGATACATTGTTCTCTTTTTGCAAAGGGTAGGTACAAGAGTGGCCAGGACCTCACAGCCATTCAGAAAGCTGCTTCTCCAACCTGGCAAACATCATAGGCCCCCTCGTCTTGTTGGGCGGTGTTGTACGGCTAAGCCAAAGACAAAAGACAAAAACATATGACCCCAGGATGCTCAGGCAGTTCACATGAAAATGGACAGGATTATAGAGTCCATTTGCAAGAAGAGAACAAATAGTTGGGAGTATTGATCAATCACAACATCCACCTTTTTCTGTAATGAGCTCTTGGTCTTTTGCTTAAATCCCAAGCCTTCTCAATCTTTGCTGATAGTATTGATTTTGTATTTAACTAGCAAATCTCTTCTACGAAGACTTGTCTCTAATCTGTGACATTTTCTAATATAATCTATTTTAAAGTCCTTAACTCTACCTCATATACATTTTCTACTCAGGCAACGAAAGGCCCAATCAGGGAGAAAGCGCTTGCCTGAGTCACAGGCTCAGGCCACAGTCTGGCTTGACTCTGAATGAGCCATGCTGCCCTGGGCAGCCTTTTCCTTCTCTGGTCTCAGTAGTCACGTCTGTTCTCATGGGAGGAGGCAATGACCATGGGAACATTTAGGAAGGAAGGATGCACAAAAAGACATATTTGGCGGTTTGAGACTGCTTTCAAAGTATTTGGCAATGGGGTGGGGGCAAAGCTCAGCTGTAGAGCATGCACAAGGCTCTGGTTCAACATCCAGCACTCCACAAAGTGCTTAACAATGAACTAAGGCTGACACAGGCCTCAGCCCTCCGGAAGCCCTAGTTAACTCTCAGTGCTGGATTTCAGGAGGTGTCAGGGCAGCATTTGAGGATGCCCAGAGCAGTGACCGGTAACTAACTGATACAGAGAGATCTCAGCTCTTCAACAACCAGTGCAGTCACTTTAGCTCCTCCCAGATGAGTGACAGGCCCATGTGATGTTTTTACACACATTCTTACAAATGAGAAAATCCAGGCCTGCCAAGCAGAAAGAGTATTAAACTGGAAATTATAAGACACAAGCTTTAGGCTTAAATCTACTGGTCACTTGGCAGGTTACTTCACCCTTATATGCCCGGATTTCTCTGCTAGTGGAATGCAGGAGACAGTCCCTACCTTATAAATAGATTCTGGGAATAAAGCAGCCAGCACAGCACCAAGAGGTGTTTATTGAATTTGCATCTGAACCCACGATAATGTGGCCTGAGTTTGGGACCCAGCTCTACCACTAATTTGGTGAACCTCTGTTTCCTGTAAGCCCCATAGACTGGGTTGATCTGTGGGGCCAGTAAGTGATGCATACCACGTGTTCCCACAGCGCCTGTACACAGTAGATAGACAGATGCTGTTTTCCTTCCGTCACCCCTGATCTCTGTATTGGTGTGCTGAAACATCCTCATTGCTGCCTCTACCCGGCCTTCCCTGTCATTTCTGATATATTTTGCTTCTGATGACTACCACCTTTTTCTCTTTTTTAAAAATTATTTTATTTTCTGTTCTCCATTAGTTCATTTCCCTTTCACCTTCACCGTATATATTGTGAGCTTGGCTTTGAGAGCGGTGATAACATTTGGCTACAAGTAACAGCAGACCCACCTGGAGCCGGCTAAGCCAGTGTGGAAGTGTACACCATCCCACCCTGGGGAGTAGGGCAAGCATCCAGGGCCAGCAAGCTGCAGAGACCCGAGTTCATCCCTTTGCTCACCCTCCCCTCAGCAGGATTCCCCTTGTAATCAGAAGATGAAAGATCCCAGTGGCAACTGGGGTAGATGCTTCCTTGTTCATGCCCAATCTTGGATTTCTTCTTTGTTAGAGAGATTGCATAGTCCTGAGTCCTTTGGGGTGGTTCCCCCCAAGAGTGCTGCTCCGCGGAATGGCCACTGAGAACCAGAGGACCTACGTGGCCTGCTTGAGATGGCATCATATATGTCAAATACAACTTTTCCCACCTCCTTACCTCCCACCCTTGCCCCTGCCTGCCTGCAAACCTTCAAGAAGCCAGAGGCAGCCTGGAAGGGACTGTGGACGCACTGGGCAAGAGGAAGAGGGAGTTAGCTAAGCTGCTTTCCCACTGCCTGGCCCAGCTAGCAGCAGGCCTGAGCTGGGGAGGAGAGAAACACCAGCTGGGTGAAAGGTCAACTTTTTCCTTCCCTTAGTAGTACTCCAGGTCAGCCTGATTCATTACTTAATTAAAACTATTTTATGGGTACAATTACCAGAGGATTTTTGAATTAATTTTATTATTATTATTATCATTCAGTAAAGCTTTTAGAACTCAAAATTTTAGGAACATTATTTTAAATTGTTATTGAAATAACCCTGTATTTATAGAAGAGTCGCCATGATAGAACTTCCAATGTAGAATTTCTCAACCTTCCATTTTCATTATCAATCCATCTCCACCCCAGGAGTCTGTTCACATCTTTATTTCTGTAATGATTCCCCTTGAAAGTTTAACCTGTGAATATACAGTTTACCTGATTATTTGCTGTGGTCCCTTTGAAGACCACAGACCACCATAATATCTAAGTATTTTTCTCTGCCAACAATCAATTTTTTGCCCCTTGGAGACCATCTCACCTTTATTGAGAATCTACACTCTAGAGAGTTCCATATGCCCTGGCTCAGCCTCCCCTGGTGTTAACATCTTATGTAACTACTGTGATTTATTTGTCAAAACTTAGAAATAACCCTGGCACAACAGCAGGAACGAAAACTATGGACCTTGTCTTGGATTTCTCCAGTGTTGTCCTCTTTCTGTTCCAGGACCCCACACTGCATTTAGTTGTCACATTTCCTTTGTCTCCTGCATTCTGTGGCAGTGTCTTGCGTGACCTTGGCTCTTTGGAGCATCCTGATGTGGCGTGCTCTAGGGCGTTCCTCAACCTGGGCTTGCCCGTGTTTCTCATGGTTGACTGAGGCTATGGCCTCTGGGGGAAATGCCACGGAAGGGACATTCCCTGCTTATTGTACCCAGTAGGGCACATGACATCACCATGACCGATGGCTTGTTATGTTCATCTTAATTGCAAGGTGGTGTCCACCAGGTTCACTGTGAAGTTACTATTTTCCCCTCTCTACATCCTATTAATTAGAAGCTGGTCACTACACCTAGCCCACACTCAAGGGGAGGAGGACAAAGCTTAACTTTCTGGAGGCAGGAATATCAAATAATTTTTAGACACATGTTAAAAACCACCATTGTGATGACAAAAAAAAAATCCCCTTTCCCCTTTTGCCTATTTATTTGTTTATTCAATAAGGTAATATTATCATGCACTTATTTTTTTAATTTATCAAGTTATAATGCAATACTTCTGTTGTTTCTTTTGTTTACTCAAATTATTCCACCTTTGGTCATTGGAAGCTTTTTCGGGTTGCTTTTGTCTCCTTTTGACTGACTTTCTTCCTTCCTCCTCACTCCTTCCTATTTTTTTTGGTACTTTTTTACTTTGGGGTACTACAAGATGCTGGCTCAATTTGTGTTTTCCATGCTCCAGTTTTACAATCAGCTCTTTCTACAATGAACCCTGAATTCTAAGACTTTTAATTACCCAAAGTGACCAGAAAGGTTGTAGATGTTTCTTAGATTTTTTTTTTTTTCAAAAGGCAGAAAATAACCAGATCTTCAGGACACACTTAATGGGCCAGTGGAATTAGGCGACCCCACTTCTCGACCCCTCGCTCACTGAAATGGTAACCCTGAGTCACTCGTCCTCATAAGGCCGACCGAGTTAGTTGAGGGATATGCGCATGGTTTGGAAAGTGGGTAATACTTTCCAAAGGGAAAAGCTGATTCCTGTGGCTGACTTTTGACACTCTTGTTTCAGGGCCCAAGGTCCCTAAAAATCAAGAAGTGGATGAATTAATATGTTGGCCGGGTGGGGGGGGCTGTTTGGTGTATAGTCTCCAGCTCCCTGGGGCCACAATGAGAGAGCTACTGATCATAAAGGGTTTGCCTTGCAACACTCTGGCCAGGAGCCCCTACAGGGGCATGGACATGAGATCGGCAGACTCTATAATCTCAAAAGGCCTCTCTTTTCTGAAGGGTTGGGATGTGAGCCCTGTGGGGACACCTGCAGGATGCCTGACCATTCCTGACTCAAGACCCTGAGGAACAGCCCTGCACTCAGAGAGCAGATGGCACTGGGATGTTCCTGGTTAGACCTAGCAAAGACAATAGGTGGGCTTTAGACTTAGTGAACTACTTAAATTAAATTTAGAATAACATGCAAAACCCCTCAGCATACTCCCTGTAAACACCTAAAAGCCGTGACTTCAGTTGAGAGGAGGCAAAGACAGTTCTCTGGACTGGTGGGTTTTCTTCTGGTCCCAAGAAGAGCTCCTCTCATCCCTGAGAGGGCAGCTTTTACACCCTGAGAAGGGTTTTTTTTTTTTTTTTTTTTTTTTGGTGGGGGGGTACCGGGAATTGAACTCAGGGGCACTCGACCACTGAGCCACATCCTCAGCCCTAGTTTGTACTTTATTAGAGCCAGGGTCTCACAGAGTTACTCAATGCCTTGCTTTTGCTGAGGCTGACTTTGAACTCATGATCCTCCTGCCTCAGCTTCCTGAGCCACCGGGATTACAGGTGTGCACCAGTGAGAAGGGGGTTTTTGCACCCCAAGGAAGAGACCTTCATACCTCAAGTAGGGAGCTTTCACACCCCAAGGAGAGGCCCTTCCCACCTCAAGGAGGAAAGCTGGTCAACAAAGGTCTAAACATGGGAGAAGCTGGAGGCTTTGGCTGCTAAGATCAATTCTAGCTCCAAGATTTTATAATTCTGCAAATGTACAGAGTGGTAGAACTATCCAGCTGGGCCTTCCAGGAAGCTCACATTAAATGGGCTTAGTTTGAAGAGAAAGAAAGCAACATGGCTCAGCACTAGACATGGGAGGCAGTATTTTTAGACTTCTGCCTCAGTTCCTCCTCTGTAGAGTGGGTATGAAGGGTGTTTGCTCACTTCTACTCCCAGTGCCTTCATGAATCCAGAATGAACTCAGCCGAGTCTTCCTGCTCATCTCCTAACAAACACAATCTAATGGGAACAGACTATCCTGAGGATGGACCAGTTTGGGCCAGATGATCGAAAGTCCTTCCCCACCAGGAGAATTTGGAACTTGAGCGGCCACTGGCCCCTGACACACAGCAGATGCTCATTGCAGATATGTCAATGGAATGAGCTGAGCCGGTGAGGAGCAGGTCCGGCAGTGGCTGACCCAGCTCTGGGAAGTGTGGCAGGAAAGCAGGCTAGGATTTGAGTCCTGAGGCAGAGCCAGGCCCCACCAGGCTCACAGGACTCAAGGCAGAGAGATAAAAGAGCCATTCGCAGCATGATGGGAGCACTGTGGAATCCTCAAACGACAGAGCTGGCAGGCCCACACCCTCCTTCTTCAGAGGCCAGGAGACAGGCACCAAGTGCCACCTCTGAGAAGCTTTGGCTACACTCAGGCCAGCACGCCTCTCTGCTTGCCTCTGACAGGGAAGCCCATGTTCCTGTGAGCTCTTGTGGGAAATTCACACCCCCACGAGACCCAAGCTTTTGGGAGTCAGGGGTGTCTGCTTGGATTCTGTGTCCTCTTCAGCTCCCAGCTCAGAGCCTCCTTCAAACTTGGGTAGGACTGCATATAAAATCTAAGAGCAAATTTGGGGACTGGAGGGAGGATCAGAAGTAGTCAGTGGAATCAGGGAGCATTAGAATGCTCAGACAAAGCTCTCTATGTGATATGGATGTCAGACACAAAGGCCAGAGGCCCAGGGGCTTGATCAAGACCATCAGGACCTCAGAGGCCTTGGCTGGGGCAGATGGGCTCTGGGGCCAAGCGGACCCAGGCTGGGCTCTGGGCCAGCTGCCAGAGCTGCAGCCACAATGGAGTCTAGTGGGCAGGTAAGTGCAGAGTGTCCAGTGAGCAGAACAATTTACCAGCTCTCATATTGTGGGGTTGGGGTACAGCTGGGCAGCAGGAGGTGAGGCAGGGATGGGAAGCTCTGTGACACTCAGGAGAGACTGTGCATTCTTGACCTGGCCAAAGCAGATCTGGCTGGACTCCAAACCTAGTGCCAGGAAGGGAAACCAAAGCACATGCCCAGCAGCCGGGACTGAGCCAGGGACGCATGAAGAGCGTGTCGGGAGCACCATGATTCAAGCTCCAGCTGTGCCCTAGTGGCACTGGAGCAAATTCTGCTTTTGCCATTTCCTAGTTGTATGTGGCTGAGCAAGTGTCTCTGGGGTCTCTGTTTCCTCATCTGAACAATAGGTAAACAACACTGCCTGTCTCATGGGGTGGGTGGGGGGTGATTAAGTGAGAAAGTGCTTGGCGCACCCTGACATATGGCGAGCACTCAACAAAGGCTTTGCTATTTTTAAGTCATTTGTTATTTTTAAAGTT
Source organism: Marmota flaviventris (assembly GCF_047511675.1). Lineage (NCBI taxonomy): Eukaryota > Metazoa > Chordata > Mammalia > Rodentia > Sciuridae > Marmota > Marmota flaviventris. Next base: position 31,742,257 of record NC_092507.1, on the reverse strand, counting down.
TTCTCAGCCTCGGCAATATTGACATTCTTGGTTGGATACTTCATGGATGTAGGGGCTGTCCTGTGCATTCTGAAAGGGTGGCAGCATCCCTAGCCTTTATCCACTAGATGCCAGTAGCAACCCCCAGTTATGAAAATCAAAAATGTCATGTCTGCACAGTGCCAGATGTCCCCTAGGGGCAGGGGAAGCAAAATTGCCCCCACTTGAGAGCCACTGTGTACACTTTACCCACCACGTACTGGTCTTCAGACAGCAAGTGGTTTTCTGATAAGCCTGCAGCCAGCGAGGACAGACCACACCTGCCTTGGTCAGTGTTTCTCAGGTCCTGGGCTCACCTGGACCTGGCCAAGGGACCCATCAGAGTAGGTGAGGCAGAGGCTGACCCTGGGCAGGTAGGACCAAGCCCAGCTAAGGGCAGGAGCAGCAGCAAACTACCATCAGTTCTAGAGGCATATGCTGACCAGCGTGGGCCAGAGCTGGCTTAGAGAGACCACGGAGGAACAGGCACCCCTTGGATGAGGGCACTACCCCAAACAGAGGATATAACACAGGATGTCCCCTGTGCCACATCCTGTGACATCTGGACCTGGTAGAAACCATCATACAGTGCAGAAAGGCAATAGACTGGGGAAAGGGAGAGTGTTGTAATTATTGCGTGCCTACTGTGTGTGAGTTGTTGGACCAGGCATACTTCAATTCTCATGCCATTTTCAAACAGGCCCATGACACTCACTTTTCAGTCACCAGGAAATGTTTAGTAAATGCCTGCTGTGTGCAGGGCACTGTGCAAGGTGCGGAGGAGATTCAGGGGACACATTACAAAAAAACTCCCTACCTGGGGCTTGCAGGAAAGATGGACAGCACAGAGAAGAAGGCAGTGTGATGTGAGACTGTCCCCCGGAGGTGGGCGCATCGGGAAAGCAGGGATGGGCGACTGGTGAGGGGCTGCGATGGCATTGTATGGGCATGGACTTGGCTGAGAAGGTCGAAGGCTAAAGGTCCAACTTCAGTTTGCTTCTTGCTTTTAACCTTACCAGTACAGCGTTTGAAGCCCAAGTGCAAATGAACCAGGGGTAAAGGTTAAGTTCCAAACTGAGAACATGCTGGTGAACCTGAGAGCTTTTACAGGCTCCGAGGCTCAGGGACCTGCCCAAAGACCCTCAGCTACCAGGTGGAGGAGTTGGTGTTGATGGACTTCTGGGCCACTCGGAAGCTCCTGCTGTTTCAGGACACACGGGAGTTAAGTGGCATCAGATGGGCCCAGGTAGATAATGGGACCTCCCTCTCTGGGGAGACCGTCCAGCAGGCCAACTCAAGAGTGAGAAAGGAAGCAAGTCACAGCGAGGGAGCCGAGGTTTATAAATAGCTGGGGAGATGAGGAAGGCTGAAAAAGGAACAAGCTGGTGGGGACAGGGAGGGGAACCTGAATGAATTAAAATAAACCGATAGTGGGGTCATGCCTTTCCAGCGCCCAGGAGCCTGGAGCCCTCCTTCCTGCCGGATTTCTGGGAACTCCCTAAATCCAGAACTAAGCCAAACAAAGGAGCTGGAGAGCCCAAATGGAAAGGTTGGAAACACCATGCCATGGCTCTGGGCACTCTGAGGTTGATTTGCTTGGCAGAGGGTGACTCAGTTGACATCATGGGTTTCTCCAAAATGCAAGGTCTTGGGTACCTGGCCCTTTGCAGATTCGTCCACGGTTACATGCCAATCATGCCTGTGATGATGGTCTAAAAATTGGGGGTGATGGCCCTAAGTCATAAAGAAAGATCCGGAGTATTCCCAGAAGATGACTCTGTCCGCTGAGAGGGACATGTTTAAGGCATCCTCTCTATGAACCCTCCTCTGACCCCCGTGAGAGACTGATTGTCGAGCACTTTTTGTGTGGTCGTCTCCCCACTAGCCTGGGTCAGAAACAGCATTTATGGCTCCTCTGCACTTTCCCAGTGCCCGGTGTGACCACTTCCCCATCGGAGAGATGCAAAAATATGTATAGGGTGACCTGAAGACCTGTTTCCATCAAAAAAAGTCCAAGCAAGTTTTAGCCCGTAGAGAATTCAACTTTTTTTATACAACCAACCAGCCACCCAGCCCCCTCTAACCATCTCATGGTCATTTCCAGACAACGGACCAGGCTCCTCCACCTGAACTTTCCCTCAAGGGTCCCATCTGCGGTCACCCTGTTGTCACTCAGCATTGAAGGCTGTCATCCGTTGTCTGCTCCTCCTGTCCTCCCTCTCCCTACACCTTGTCCCATCTGGTGGCTTTCAGTGGAGTCAGCTTCTGTAGGATTCCTCACACCTGCCTCCTTGTCCATCCCCCTCTGTGACTGAGTTCAGCCCTCTGGCTTGGAAGCTGACCACCTTCCATCTTCCAACACGTTATGCGGTCTCCTCCAACATCCCTTCCCCTGAGATCAAAACACCCAAACACAGGTGGGCCCTGACTCCTCCTCCCTCTTGACAAACCTCCACTGGCTCCCCTTGTGGTCCCCCATTTCATGCACATCCCCACACATCCCTCTCACTGAGTTCCTTCTTTAACATGTCCCCCACCCGCCCACCCCATCTCATCTCCTACTGATTCTCCCCTGTGTAACCTGGGCACAGTGGCTTTGGTCCCCATTGTCTGCCCTGTGTTTGTGCCTCTGTGCCTTTGCTCGTGAGGTGTCCTCCCCAGGAGAACCCCTCCCTCCTATGGCCATATGGCCACATATCCTCTCTTGTAAGACTCAGCCCCAAAGGCACCCTTTCTATGAAGCCTTCCCCAATTCTCCTCTTGCACTTCTAATGGTAGTAATCACATCCCTTCCTGAACTTTCACTTCTCTTAACCTTCACTTCTTTTGTGACATTTGTCCCCAACACCAGATTCTAGTTGTCATTAAAGTGGTCTCCAAATTTTATTGATCATATACTTCTCTAGTCAAAGAATTGTGGGGGGAGACACTCCAACATATAGATGTTTTACTTGTTTTTAAATTGAATCACTCTACTAATATATGTTATTTTATACATACTAAATACACATGCACACACTGTCCTGGTATTTTCTTTCCATGCCCAAAGAACTGGGCATGCCGTACTTGGCAGAGCACTGGCGTGGTGAATGAAGGGTGCTGGGGCTGGGGGACCGTGAAGTGGGGGCTGCTCACAGAGTGGAACAGGCAGCTGGAGACTAGGCAAGCGTGGACACCAGGCTGGCGGGAGAGGAACCTTCCTGGCTGCTGCTCCCACTCTCTCCAAGGAACAGGCATTGCAGCCAGAGCAAGCCTGGCAACTGGGGCAAGGTTCAGGAACCCCTGGGCAGGAGGGGACAGCAGCTGGGTCTGTGTCTGCCCCAGGATCCCAGGCTCTCCTCAGATGCCAGGCCATCTCCTCAGGAGACAGAACCTCAGGGGAGTGGGGCACAGTGTCAGCAGCAGCCTGTCCCCTTGAGCTAGCATCTCCACCAGCAGTGGCGGCTCTTAGTAGAGACGCTAATGCAACACGAAAGAGAAGGTCCCCGACTCCCGCATTACTTGACAGATAGCAAACCAAAGCCCCAGGGAAGGGACTTGCCCAAGGTGACCAGGACACTATGTGACGTGTGAACTCTCCCTCACTTGGCATGTGGTTTATGTGTTGGTGTTTACACTGTCAGGTCTCCCCTGTCACCCCACAGCAGACCTGCAGACACAGCTGCCAGGCCTGGCTGCATGCGTGGAACGGAGCCGCTGGGGATCTAGGAAGGAAGGACAGCTTCCCCTAATACCCCCAGCACACATACACACACACACACATACACACAGGTACACCCATGTGTGCACACATGTGTGTACACCTACCAACCAGGATCTCTTTCTGTTAGGGCCGCCTCACCAGCAATGCTCTTTACAAATGTCCCTGTAATCTCCCGGCCCTGTCACCTCCCCCATCAGGGTGGCAGGTCTCAGTGCCTCCATGTCTGGCCATGCACGCTTCCTCCCAGGGAATTTGTTATTTTTCCACAAAGAGAAGGGAGCTGAGGATGACCTGCCCGTGACGCGACCAGGACAGCAGGGAGCTAGCTGGGCAGACCCGAGGCCATGGGAGGAGCTGTGACCGGCCACTGCCACTCTTTGAGCCACAGTGGTTACGGAGTCTCCACTGGGAAGGATCAGAAAGTCCTGTAACTGGGTAGTGGTGATGGTTGTACAGTGTTGTGAAAGTACTTAATGCCACTGGAATTTTACACTTTAAAATGTTTAAATGATAAGCTTGACATCATGTGCATTTTATCACAGTTAACAGAAAACAAACAAAACAAAAACAAAAACATGGACTAAGGGAGTGCTTGGGGCTTACCCGAAACTCCTTTCTGAGAAAACAGTATCATAGTGTGTCAAGAGGGGCATAGGGACAGTAGTTCCCCCTCATTCTCTTAAAGAGGAGGTGTCTAAGTTCTAGAAATGTCTTGAAAATGTTCTGAACCTTACAGAGAGAGGTCCTCTTACAAACCTGTAATCATTAGGTCCCCTGTCGCTTTTAATGACAGAACAGTACCATAACACTACCATTTTTTTTGTGTGTGGCTAATATGGTATCATTTTGGATTTATGTCCCCAACCTGGAAATTCCCAAACCTAAAACTGTGCATCACAGTCACAATGAGAGTTCTGTTAAATGACAGATTCCTAGAGCTCATCCCCAGAGACTCGGGTTCAGTGCTGCTGGGGACAGCCATCTGTATTTTACAAAGCTTCCTGGGAAATTGTGATATGGTTTGTCTGTGGACAGGTCATTTGGGAACCTCTGCCCTGGCCCAGTCAAGTATGGGAGGCTGTATGTAAGGAGGACCCCATGGGTGAACATGTTTGCACATTTCCATTCAGCCCTCCCGCCATCTCTAGAGAGATCTGCACCAGGTCGATGCCTCCCCACCTGGTTCCCTGTGGGTTCCAGCATCATCCCCTCAACTCTCTGGCTGGTAGGGGTCTTCCCTGCTGTCCAGGTCTCTGATGAAGGCTGTCATTCAACATGCCTGCCTTAGACCAGATTGCTAGAAACTGGGCCTTTGGGAAAGGCCCTCGGACTCCATAAAACCCATGTGTTTCCAGGGCAGGAAGTGTTGGTTGATGTGTTCCAACTATATCCACCCAGCATTGCCCGGTTCAGCCTGCAGGGATCCACGGAACATTCTCCACTTTGTGATTGGTTACTTTAAAAATATGTATTCCATAAGCAATCCATAATTATTATAGAGTGAAAAATATAAATCAACTCAAAGGTATGCTCAACCAAAAATTCCTCTGTGCTGAGATCATCATTGTTAAATAATTCTTGTATTAGATTTCTAAACTCTTTCCTATGCAATATGTGTGATATTTGTTTATTCAACAAATATTTGTTGACTGCATCCCAGTCAGGCACTGTGGTGAGAGCCAGAGATACTGGAGTAAAACGATCAAGACAAAAATCCCTGTCCTCCTGGAGCTTGTAATCTATGAATTTGTGTAAATATATTAAAAAGAAAAATGAAGAACTGTATGTTTCCTTTAAGCAATCTTTTCCCACCAATAGTACATTGAGAATGTTTTTCCGTATCAACAAATGTAGATTTATCTACAGCATCATTTTAATAATTGTGTGATATTCTGTTTGATATTTTATCATCATCAAAATTGCCCATAGCCAATCATGGGCATGGACAGTTTGTTCTGATTTTTCATTATTGTCAATGATTTTGAGATGATCATCTTTATCTAGAGATTTTGGGTGCCTTTCAGATATTACCTCAGAATAGATTTGTACAAGTGGAATTTGGGGGTCCGAGCACATGCACTCCTCCTCTTTCTGTTTTCTGAAAATTCTTTTGCTTTAAATGACTATTAAAATTTTCAAAATAATTACAGAGTCATAGGAAGATGTACAGAGAGCTCCTGTGTGTACTTCACACCATTTTTCCCCAATGGTTGTGTTTTATGTAACTGTAATACAATATCAAAACTAAGGATCAATGTGGGTACAATATGTCCATATGTCATTTTCTCGTTAAGTGTAGATTCAGGTAACCACCATCAAAATTGAGATATAGAGTTATCCCATCACCTAAAAGATCTCTATTCTGTTGCCATTTAGAGTCAGACCCTTCCCTGTTTCCCACAACCACTCTTAACTTCTGGCAACCACAGATTTCTTCTTCATCTCTGTAATTCAGTCATTTCAACAACATTGTCTCAGTTAAATCAATTGACCTTTTGAGATTAACTTGCTTTACTCCGCATATTGCCCTTAATATCCATCAACAGTCGGTTCTTTATTATTGCTGTATAGTATTTCATGGTATGGATGTACTAGTTTGTTTAACTAGTCACCTGTTGTAGGACAGTTGATCGCTTTTACAAATAAGGCTGCTGTGAACATTTGTGTGTAAGTTATATGCACAAAAGTTTGCATGTGTATGAGATAAATGCCCAGGAGTATTACTGTTGTGTTATATGCTAAGTCACGTATGTTCAGTTTTTTTGTTTAAGAAACTGCCCGATTATTTTTCAGAATGGCTATAACATTTTATATTCCCACCAGCAATGTATAAGAAACCCAGTTTCTCCACATCTTCACCAACTTTAGTATTGTCACTATTTTTAAATATTAGCTGTTTTATCATGGTTTTAATTTGCATTTCCCTAATGGCTAATGACATTGAACATTTTTTATGTGCTTACCATCTGCATGTCTGCTTTGGTGAAATGCTTGTTTGTGTCTTTTTTCTCATGGCTTGCTTGTTTGAGTTTTGAGAGGTTTTTATGTATTCTAGGTATGAGTTCTTTGTCAGATTTGTGGTTTGCAACTATTTGATCCTAGTGTATAGTTTGTCTTTTCATTCTCTAACAGGCTCTTTTGCAGAAAAGAAGCTTTCAATTTTGAAGAAGGCCAATTTATTGATTATTCTGTTTTATGTATCATTCTTGGGCTATCATGACCAAGAACTCTTCACTGGGTCCTCAGTCTTGAGTATTTCTTCCTATGTTATCTCTAAGAGTTTTATGGCTTCACATTTCCTGTTAAAACCCGTTGACCTGTTTCGGGATTCATTTTGCATAAAGCATAAGGTTGGCAAGGCCTCCCTTGGCTTTGTTTACAGATAGCCAATTGTTATAGCACCATGCGTGGAAATTGTACTCTTCCTTCAATGAATTGCTTTTGTAGCTTTGTCGAAACTTGGTTGGTTGTAGTTGCATGCAACTATCTCTGGGTTTATCCTTCTGCTCCAGTGACTTATGTGTCTATCCCAGCAATAACGCACGCCCTGGATTACTCTATCTTAAAGTTGGGCAGAGTGATTCTTTTCACCTTTTTATTTTGTTCATTTTCAAAATAGTTTCACCTAAACTTCTCCCTTTGGCATGGGCTTGTTAAAAAGATTTGTGGCAGCATATCACCAAACTGCTCCTACAAGGTGGGGCTGATTTAAACTTCCGCTAGCAGCCGTGGGGGTGCTGCTTCAGACACCCACACCAACACTGGCTGTTAGCATTCTTTTAAAAGAATCTTTGCCTATCTGATAACTGAAAATGACATCACATCTTTATTTCAAACTGCAATTCTTTGGTTGCCCTGGAGTCTAATCAGACAGCCCGCGCCTCCAGATCTAAAGTCTGAAGGTGTGGCACCTGGCGATAGGAAGCTTCACATTGCAGGCTTCAGAAATGTCCAACAGAGGCAGCAGGCAGGTGTGTGCGTCGCCCAACGCCGACTCCACTTCCCCTCTGAAGGTACCGCACTCCCTCTTCCTTGCTTATTCTCTCACCTCCGCTTTTGGAGAGGCAGCCATCTGCTCAGGCAGCCGCACGTGCCCCAGGCAGGCATCGTTCTGCAGAAAAGCCCAAATTTTCCTTCAAAATACAGTCAAATTTGACTGCTTCTCACCTCCCCCGCCTACCTGGTTCACGTTGCGGGGGGGGGGGGGGGGCCCTCCAGCATGCCGTCCCTGTCACCAGACCAGCCTGCTAATCGTGGCTGACTCCAACACTGGTCCCCTAGTCTATTGTCTGCTTGTATATTCTCAAGCCAGATGACAGAAGATTGTAACTAAAACACAAGTCAGGGGTCCGGGAGGGTCAGTGGTAGGGTCTCACCTAATGTATGCAAAGCCCTGGGTTCAGTCTCTAGCACCCTCAAAATGAATAAAGAAGTAATAAAACACAAGTCAGGTTCCTTTCCTCAGTAACCTCCCCTTTTTCTCCAGAGTAGAAGTTGAGGTTGCTGAATGGCCTGCAAGGTCTGTCCCCACGTCCCCATGCAACCTGCTCCAACACCCACCAAAGCCAATATATCCTTCCTGTTTCTCAAACACACCCAGAATGTTGTGTGTTCCTGATCCATTTTTCTGGTTTCATTTCTCTGGAAGACAGTTACCTCTGCCTGGAATGCATTTCCTGAGGACCCGCGTAGCTCATTTTCTGTCCTTCACCCTGTTGCAGATTGGAACCCGTGGAGCTTTGCAATTGACTCCTTATGGGCCCATCACTAACGGATGTGCCATGTATATTGTATTTGCTTATTTGTGTCTCCCAGAAGGACAGAGAGTTTATTCATTTCCTTACATACTACTATATGACTGACATCTAATACCACACCTGGGGCATGCAGACTATGTCATGAATAGCCTGTGAGTGAATGAATGAACGAATGAATGGCCACCTACTAATCAAGCCTGCTTGTAAACATTTAGATGACTTCCAATTTTTGTAACAAACAACGCTGATGTGAGAATCCTTGAGATGAAGTGCTCACACGTGGTCACGAGCATCCTTAGGGTTAATTTCTAAATAGAATAGCTTAGATCAAGGGGTTGTATATTTTTTAAGACTTTTGATGGGCTGTCTCAAGAAAGGCAGTATCAATTTCCACGTTTACCAGAAATGCGTGTGTCTTTTTCTCACACACACTCACCGACACTGGGACCTGTCATTTTTAGAAAGTCTCTGCAAGTGACTTGCCACCCTATTCTCATGTGTGTTTTTATAGAAGGAGCTTTGTGTAACTTAGCAGAAAACAAACCCTTTTACAGCAAGTCAGAGGCGGTCTTCCTGTGGCTGTAACCATGGTCCATGAAACTCAAGGCCAGAGCCCACAGTGTAGCTGGCAGAGCTATGGGCAGGTGTCCAGACGTGGCGCTTCCCAGGAGGACCCTAGCAGGTTGGACGTGAGTACATAGGTGTCTGGCCAAGAGTATGGAGGCTGTATCTTGTGGATCACTTGCCTGAATTCTTTCTTTTCCTAGCCAAGCTTGCTCAGGATCTAGACAACTGACAGTGTAAAGTTTCACATCTTTCTAAGGTCCGTAAGTCTGGGATAGGACCCAAGAACTTGCATTTGTAACACATTTCCCCATAAGGCTGGTGCCACAGGCCTGGGTGTCACACTTGGACACCTGCTGGCCTGGAGTTCAGATGTTGCTTGGTCTGTTTCCTGCTAGGTTTGCTAGGTCCTTCCCCAACCTTTGAGGCCTGGTTAGGCCTGGCTGCTGCGTCCCGTGGCACTGACTTCATCATAGGCATGCCATCTCTCTGTGACCCTCTTCCTGGTGTAGAGGCAGACACAGGTACAGGCTCACAGTTCCTCCCAGTTCCTCCAGAGTGTAGAGGCCTTCAGTGGAAGCTCCCCAGGCATAAGGATCAGCTCTGTCTCTACCAGAGATGGCCACAGACGCTCGTGTGTGCTGACCAGCAGATGAGCACTTGGCAGAAGCATAGTTTGAAAGCTGCTCAGTGGGCTTGTTTCACAGGTGAGGAGGTCAAGACCTTGATAAGGGAGAGGGACTCACTCAAGGTCACACCCTTGATGGATGACAAGGGTAAGACTTGAAACACAGCCTCCCTAACAGCCCTCTGTGAGGAGGTAGAATAAGAGGACAGTGTGTTTTGGGGAACTGGCTTGGGTCCTCTATTTATCACGGGCTCCAGACATCTCCCTTCACCTTGTAGGGCTCCCACCTGCCACCTATAGCCTGAGCAATATAGCAGCCATGTGCTGCTTTTGTGTGGACCACACCTGGCCACCTGTGTGAGTGACCAGCACGATGCCTGAAGCGTAGAAGACAATAGAGACTCTCCCGCCTCTCCATGGCTTCTGATGGACCACCAATAGTTCCGTGGATTCAGCGTCCTTGTCCCAAAGGGCAGTGTGGTCTGTGGGTGCATTTTGACCTGGTGGGTCTCAAGTTCCAAGAGGAGAAAAGGAAGAGAAGTTAAAACCCTTCTGGTTTCTTCCAGGAAGAACACACACCTGAAGGAGCAGGTGGTGGCTCATGTGATGTCAGCCCTGCTGGTGTTTCATGAACTTCCCTTCCCTCCTCACCACATCCTCCTGGGGTTTTCAGTGTCAGGGCTCAGGGGGAAGGTGCAGGCACAAGTTAAATATAGAAAGGTACCTACTCAGGGTGAAATGCGTGGGCCGAGCCCCGGGTGAGGGGGCGTCAGCACCTACTAAATTTAGCAGGCCCCACTTCCTCTCCCCTCCCCTTACATGTCAATATGCAAAAAAACAATGCTTGTCAGTTTCCCACTGGGGAAGAATTCAAGGGGTGACCAGAACTTGGAAATGAAGCCTTCTGGGTAGCCATGGTCCCTGTCCCCTGCAAGAGCCCATCTATGGCCACTTTTTATCGTTACAGCGGTTCTGTGAGCTGGGCATGGGAGAGTTGCTGGTCTCACTTGATAAATGAAAACACTGAGTTCTGGAGAGGCTGAGGGACTTGCCCAGTCATTGCCTAGACATAAATAAGCTCAGGTTTCATCCTGACGCTCAAGACCATTCTTAAGAATTTAGCACAAGAGTGCTCTGGGCTTGGTGACCAATACAGTGCATTCAATCTACGGTGTTTTCCAGGGTCCTGAGTGGTTTGCTAACTGCAGGTGGAACCCCACAAGCTAAAAAGAGTGGACCCAAAGTTCAGCCCAACACCAGCGCCTCACCTAGGAGCTAAGACCTGCTGAGGCCCAGCCTTGCCCCAACCCTGCACAACTGGGTTCTGCGTTCTGCCATGTGCACGTGAAGTTCTGGCCTAATGCTCTAATGCTTTGAATGGGCTCACAGAGACAGCCAATTAGTGGAATTTTAGACTCTGGAAGTTCACTCCTTCACTTCCTTGTTTATTCTACTGCCATTTATTGATTACTTCCACATTTGCAGCCTCCTGCTGGAAGTTGGAGACAGAAAATTGCTGCAAACATTTCTGAGCATTAGCCATGCATCTGGCAAGGTGTTGTAGATTTATGGTTTAGTCATCACGAAGACCCTGTGAAGTAGGCATGTGCCATGTATAGACAGGATTCCACCCAGGAGCCTGCTCTGCACCTCTTAGGCCTCTGAAAGCTGAACCCAAGTTGCCTGGCCCTGTTCTGGCTCAGAACTCACAAGCTAAGAAGGACCCCAGTGACCAGCCAGTGCCAGTTTTGTACTCATTTGGGTTTTAAGCAACAGAGCCATTTATTCAAAGAACATTTCAAACAGATTATGTGAGTCACCCCACCCAAAAGGCCACCATTCTCCTGGTGCCTCCTTGTGACAGGTGGAAAACCATTCCCAAGTCCAACTTCGTTTTGCAGAAGGGAGACAGGATGGACCCGTGAGAGGTCTTGCCCTGAACCACACAACTAATGAAGATGAAGTTGTTAGGGCTTTGGGACAAGGGGAGGTCTGTACCACAGGGATGGGGGCTGGGATGCTGGGATTCCTTCCCAGAGAGCACTCGGCCAATTTGTGTAATGGCATTCCATGAGGAAAACTACTTTGTCATAGCGTTTCTGAATCATCTTAGGAGTGAGAGGAGTCCCGTGAAGTTGTGTTGACAGCTTGCCAACTGAAGACCCTCTCTCCAGAATTATTTCCTCTCTCTCTCTCTCTCTCTCATACACACACACACACACACACACACACATTCACATATACACACACACACACTCTTTGTCACTAGGTTTCAGAGAGTTCTAAGAGACCCTGAAGCCCAGAAACGACCCTCAGCTCAGGAATCATCTGTTCTTTTTGCTTTGGCTGAGACCCCCGGGGGCAGTAAGAGGGGCGCAGATAGGGAATCGTTTTCCATGGCAAATGGACCTGGATGCTGGCCCACCCCTGTCCTGCCAGTAATGGTTATAAAGCCACACATTTCAAAGAAACTTCTTTTTACATGCATACCTTCCAGTTGGTGACAAGCACTGTCTGTGACTTGTGGGGGAGAGGGTCAGATTGGAGGAAGGCAACCTGTGCAGACTGAACATAGAGACCCTGAGCAGGGAAGAGGGGTCCCGTGTGGTGGTGCCGGGGACATATCGTTCTCACCTGGGCATCAGGCTCTGCTGCAAGCAGGCAGCTCCCATGCCTTGTCCCTGTCTCGGATCCTCTGTGGAGAGGGAACTCCCCGTTCTGAGCCCAGCTGAGTGCTGAGCTTGTGCCAGGTCCTCCTGTGACATGGGACCACTGAGACTCCTCAGAGCCCAGCAAGAGGGACAGCAGAATCCCTGTTTTACAGATAAGGAAATTCAAGTCTGAGAGAGACTAAGCGAGCCACCCAAAGGCTCCAGCTGGTGGGTGGCAGAGGACATGTGGCCTTCTGATGAGTAGCCCTTCTGATGAGGGCAGGCCAGCTTGCCCTGGCCTCGGTCCCTGTGTGGATATCACCCCCAGCTCTCCAGGATCCCTATGCCTGTGGCCCTTCCTCTGATGACATCCTCAAGATCAGCAGATGCTTTGGAGTGGAATCATACGGTCAAGGGAGAGGGAGCCTTTTTAGGCCTTTTGATCCATGTTCTAAAGTGGCCCCCCAGAAAGATACTATTTAAAGATGTTCATTGCAGCATTGTTTACTATAAAACCACCAATGGCCTATCAATAAAGACCGATGGACATAAAATCTGGTCCATCGGCACAACACCGTGCTCTGCAGCTGTTAAAGGTGGTGACACGTTCAGTGACTTGAAAGCTATGGACTAGTAGCAGGTCGATAATTGGAACATCTCATAGACATAATCAGTAAGACCAGACAGCACGTGTGTCCAGAAAAGGGTCAACCAGGAAGGACACCTAGGCGCCAGTAGTGATCTCTCCTGTGGAACATCAAGTCAGTCTCATTTTATTTTTATACTCTCTGAAATTTTCACAGTGTTCCTATGTTTATAATCAGAAAAAAAATTGATTCCTTCTGCTTTCCTCATCTCCCAGCCAGAAACATGGGTGGGATTTACGAGTACCCTTGGGGTGGGCAGCTGCCTGACCAGGTCCTGGGTGACTGGCGCAGGGTGGGCAGCTGCAGGGGACATGGAGGAGCTGCCTCATCATTTCATCTTCTCTCTGCCCTCCCCATTCCTCCCCTCTTCCCACCCTGAGGTCTGCCTGGCCCACCTCAGTTTCTTACCCGCTTCCCTTCCCTCTTCTATGGTGGGTCATTGACCCTTTATCAGGCAGACCCGAGCCTCCACCCTGTTCCTGCCTCTCACAGGCTGGAGTCCTCAGTCCCATTGCAAAATGGAAGTCCTTTGTCCCCCAAACCAGACCGTTCACAGGTCCTAGCAGTCTAGGGATGGGTGCCCTGAGCCAGGAGCCCCTGTAGCCCATCTTTACCTGCTGCCTCCATACAGAGTGCTCATGCCCAGGCTGCTGGGCACTAGGAACACCCAGAACCTTAGATTCTTCTTATGGGAACGTGACCATGACGAAAGGAGGTTGGAACCAGAGAGAGAGCAAGTCCCCTTGTCTGTTCCTCTTGCAGCCGAGCAGAGGAGAACGTGAAGACATCAAGGCCAGTCTCAGGCCCCATTTCCTCAGCGAATAGGTTACCTTGCAAAATCCTCATTTTAAGATTAGAAAGTTGGCATGAGAAATATAGGGACAATGAATGTGAGGTGATTACTTAGAAGCCTGGGCATTTGGTACCCATTATTACTTTTGATTTATGGAAGTTTTTTTTTTTTTTGTCTAAATACAATTAGTGGTTTATAATCTATGGCTCTTTTTACTGCATTAGCCACAGAGAGAAGCTGTGGGGCCAGAAGGCTGCACATCAAGTTATTTATTCAGAGTGGAAAGCAGGGGTGGTGCAGCTGCCTCCAATATGCTAGTTAGGGCTCTAAAGGACCTTAGAATCATCCGGGCAAGGGGCCACCCACCAGTTCTTTGTAACGTACCCATTCATTCATTCACCACTCTTTTATTCATTCAACAAACATCAGTGAAGGGTTTTTATGGGTCACATGCCATGCTGAGTACTGACCTCCCAGGAGTCACTGCCTAGCTAGGAGGCTGAGGAGTTGCCCTGTCTCCTTTTCAGGGGTTTGTAGTATTCCCCCCAGTGGTGAGGGGTGAGCCTCCAGCCAGAACATTCTTCCTACATCCTTACACTGCACTCCTGCTCAGTTTAGGCTTTGACCTGTCCATCCTCCCCTCTTCTGGGAACATCAGGATGTGGCAGCCTAGGAAGGTGGGACCAGAAGCCATAGGGGCCCCTCTCTTCCTTCAAGGAAAGACCCAGTGTGTGTCTGTAACAAGTGCTGATGACGGCCTCGGGCCAGGGGACTCCTCTGCCAGTGCTTCTCAAATGCAGGTGCCCGTGACCCCAGGGAAACATGGCACTGTCCCAGGGAACTGGTGGAACCACAGCATTGTGTCAGTCCATCCCTCAGTTGGAAGTTGAATACTTGTGTGGTCTATCACATGGGCGGATGTCTGCTTTGGTGTAGAGTAGAATTTTATACCTGCATGAATCTGGAAGACAGAAGACTAAGGCCATTTTGGTTCCTGGGGACTGTCTTGGGCCATGTCCTTGGGCCTCCCTGAGGAATGTGCCCCTGGCCCTGCCCCCTGCTTAGTGCTGCTTTGGTTAACAAAAGGTGGGGGGAGGGTATTAAAAACCTCACAAGGGTCATCTCCAGGATGTGGCCACCTCCTGTGCTCCACCTCCTCAGTGGCATGCGTGAGAAGAATTGGCCCATGTCACACTTCAGCTAGACTAAGGGAAGAACTTATCCATCATGGGGATTGTGAGAGGTTATGAGAAGAAAACCCTGTCATTCAGATCCAAACTCCGCAGGAAGGAGAAACAGGAAAAGGAAGCATCTCCATGGGGCTCCCAGCTTTTTTGGAGCTCAGAGCCTTCCAGAACCAGGCTTCCTTGCTCAGCTGACATTGAAGCCCTTCTGGTCCAGGCTGCTGGCTTCTTTGCTCCCTCAGGCCTCTGCCCACCTGGCACGTGACCAGAGATCCATTCTATGGCCAGCCTTTCTCCTCCGCCCCACTTCCCGCCACTCCTCACCTCCAGCAAGGTGAGGTTGCTGCCCTCGGCAAGCTCCTGACAGGTCAGAGGGGTGTGTGTTGGGATAAGGTCTGTGACAGTGTGAACTGGCTCCTGTTCGCCCCTCCGATGAGCACACCCTGTAAGTCATGCTTACCCAGAATCCCACGGGCCAGTACATCCACTGAGCAGAATTTGCAGAAGAACAAAAAACAAAACAAGAAAATCCAGCTGCAAATAATAACAAAGCTCCCGTTAGACACTTAACACCCAGAACAGAGCTTCCAAAGAATGTCAAGCACTCAATCCCCAGTGACATAATCTAAAGCTTCCACATCCTTCCATCTGGCCAGCACCCGATCATGGCTGTCTCCCCAAAGACTGGAGTCTCCAGCATCAGGGAACCAGTTGCTTCATTCAGCTCTTCCTCTGCATGCAGTAGGTGTTTAGCAAAGATTCAGGGACAGATTTCAAAAGGCTGGTCAGCCTCTGAGCTCTATTCATTGGTGAAGGATTCTGTATGTTTCCATGGAGGGCAGGTGACTAAGGAAAGGAGAATGTTTGACCAAGGTTGAACTCGAGGTTTCTGGTCAGTTCTCTTCTCCTGAGAACAGTATTTCACCTGCCACTCACCCAGCATTGATTGAGCCCAGTCATTTGTCTCCTTGTTCATTCATTCACCTACCATCCGCCACAGGCTGGGCCTGCCCTGAGTCCTGGGGATTGGGCAGCACTGACCCAGACAGACAAGATCCTTTCCTGCTCTTATGGAGCTTACATGATAGGGGGACAGTCTCCAATGCACAGCTCACAGTCAGTGGGTGTCGACCTTGCACCAGGCCCTGTTGAAGTCCTTCTCATGTAGTTTCTCAGTGGGGACCCAGTGGCATCTTGGTGGGTAGTGTTTTATTGTTTAGAACACATCACTTAGCATCTGTGGTGCTTTACTCCTACTGTCAGGGACACCCTTCCCTGTTCCCCGTATCAGCCAATGGAACATCCCCAGACAATTAAAGATGCCCCTTCAGGATCAGGAACTGCCCCCCTGAGGGACATGACATGATCTCATTTAATCTTCTCCACATTTGCATGGAACTGATTCTGTTACTCATCCCATTTTTTGGATAATGAAACTGAGGTACAGAGATGCTCAATAATTTGTTCAGGGTCCCAAAGGTGGCGTGATGGGCTTGCAGCCCAGAGCCTGCCCTCGTTCCTACTCTCACATGCAGCTTTGAAAACCCAGCAACTGGAGATTCCAGGCAGTGAGGGATGCTGTACTGAAAATCAACCCGGGTGATGTCATGTTTCCTAGGCATAAAGCATCGCGCAGACCCAGAGGCAGAAAAGAAAGAGAACGAGCAATGTCAGGCCACACACGGGGCTTGCCACCCAGCCACTCGGGACATCACCTGTAGAGGGGAACGTATGTGTGCACACTCAGTGGTGTGTGCTTTAATGAAACCTCTGCCCTTAGAGGGAACACTGTGCTCATTGAGGAATCACCGGTCACATGGAAGTCACTTGCCAGACTTGCACAGGGATCGGAGGAAAGGCAGTGTCCAGCAAGCCAGATGCTAGGGCAGGGAAGCAGCCCTCTTTGGCTGTCCATCTCTAACCAGTCTGAAAAAGTAATTATTGGCCCACTATGGTGTGCATCGGAGACAATAGCAGTGGATTCCGTGAAACCTTCTGAAATTCATTTTTGTTTGGAGCACCCCTGTGGCTGGCATGTGGTAGGTATTCACACATTGATGGATGGAAAGATGGATGGGTGGATGGAAGGAAGGGAGGAAGGAAGGATGTGTAGATGGATGGGTGGAAGGAGGGATAGGTGGAGGGATGGAGGGATGGGTAGATGCATAGAAGGATAAGATAGAAGGATTGATGGAGAGATGGAGGAAGGATGAATGAATAGAAGGATGGATAGATAGATGGAAGGATAAAGGATTAGAAGTTCAGATGGACAAATTCACCTGCTCTTGCCCAAGTGCCCCCAGCCTGGATAGATTAATAAGATTCAGCATCAGCCCTACATGGATCTTGTAGAAGCCGGATATATTCAGGGTTCAATTCACAGTGGTATGGAATTAATGGTCAAATCACAAGTCAAGTTTAATTCTGAAAAGCATTTGTTGATCTCACCACAAATCAAGTCAAGAATAGGAAAGAAAGCATTTCCAATTGCTTTTCTTCACTGACTGACATAAGCAAATGCCTTGCCCTCAGTCTTCTCAGTACATCTTATTAGATAGTTGAAGGGAAATGCTAAGACTTGTTGAGCACCTACTATGTGTCTGACACTCTATAGTTTTCAAAATAGTCCTGCAATGGAAATATTGGGAGTTTAGGCTGCTCAGATAGGTAAAGCCAGGGCACAAGGTCACACAGTAGTGGCTGAACTGGAAATCAAAACCAGGGTTGTCCTAACTCAGTCCCCAACACCCCATAGAAAAACAGACACATATATTTCTTAACGCAGCAGATCCAGGTGGCTGTAGCCCGTGTGACTTGCCTTTATCATGGGTTCTCTGCACAATGCAGGCCCTGGCGAGAGACTCGAGGGGAAGGAGATGGGGCTCAGGATTGAAGAGGAAGGAACCTGGGTTTGTTTCCACCATGGTGCCCAGGAAGAGCGGCTTAGTCAGCAGCAGAGCCCATTAGTCACCCACCCTTGGGGGGGAGGGCCAGGTCTGTGGGAGGGAACCAGCTCCCCCGGGGAGAGGGCTGCAGACACAGCCCCCCCCTGGGAAAATGCAGGGGCAGGGTGGGTGGGTTCCTTTTCCCCTGCCACTTTTTCCATTCCCACCAGGTCTGTCTGCCAGTTTAGCTGGGGGAGGAGGGGACAATGAGGGAAGATGCCCAGGGTCAGAGAAAAAGGGAAGGGGAGGGGCAGCTTGCCGTCCTTCCTTGAAGGCAGCCAGATCTGCCTTCCTACAGCAGTTCCTCCCTTCCTACCTGTGTGACCTAGAGCGTGTCACTTTCCGTCTCTGAACCTTGGGTTTCCTGTGAGCCTCACTGGGTTGTCTTAGAAATTAGATGAGATACCACATGTGAAAACGCTTGGCCAGGGCCAGCACATGGTCGGTACCCAGGACATAGCTTCCCTCCCCGTCCCCTGTCTTCTCTGGCTGAGCCTGATGAGAGGACAGCCTCAGCCAGACGCAGGGAGCCAAGCCCCATCCTGCCAGCCACCCCTCCTCCCTCCTTCCTCCGGGGGCCTGGCTACCTCGACAGTCATGTTTCTGCCCAGGGAAGGCAAGGACTACAGCCTGGGCCTTCTGGAGGCCTCTGAGTGGAAGACTGAGGCCCAGGGAGGGCAAGGGCTTTGCCTAGGACACTCTGCGGGGGATGAATGAATGGTCCAGGGACCCAGCACTCCAGTCCTGGTGTCACCTGCCTGTCCTTCTCCTGAGGCTCTGCCATGGTGTTGGACACAGAGTGGGGGGTTCCCAAGTGTTGGTCGTCAGGATCAGGGAGGGAAGAAACGTCAAAGCACCTCCCAAGGCCTGGACAACGCTGAGTGTTTCCTGGACATTTGTACAACAAATCCAAAGGCTGCCTCGCCCAGAGCTGCCTTTCCAGAGTGGGCTGAGCCTCGCAGGGTCCCCCGCCCTGCAAACCCAGCCTGGCAAGGTGCACTGTGCACCCGTGTGCAGAGAGGGGAGCTGCAGAAGCCAGGGGGTGTCCTGGGATCCTGCCCCCCACAATACCCTGGTCCCCTCCCTCACTGCCCACCCTCAGCAGCTCATGCAGTCAGCAGCTTTAGGATGATCTTGAAAGCAGAGTGGCCATCAGAGAAGAGAGGCTCAGGGCTGTAAGGCCCAGAGCATGGGGCTGGCAGCCATACTGTCACCAGTGCCCATGTCATCATCCCATCTACCCACCAGAAGCCTGGCTCAGTGCACTAGATTGCGGGGAATGAGAGAAGCTATTTGTATCCTAAACCTGCCACTTCTCAGCTGGGTAGCTTCAGGAAACTTATTTGAACTCTCTAATCCTTTTTGCTCATCTCTAAAACTTTCTGCTTATAACCATGGTTGTGGGTAAGAGAGGACCATCCATGGCTGTGTAGCGGGTAGCTGTGCACAGACTTTGGAAACACTGAGTTGCTGTCTTATGGGACTGCAGTGTCATTGCCACTGGGTTAGTGTTGGGGAGGTGGACCAGGAAGCCTGGACTTGAGCCTTGGCTGTAAGCAAGTCAGATGGTCTCTTGAGACCTCAGTTTTTGTCACCTGTAAAATGGGTGCGAGTCCTCCGCCTGCCTTCCAGGGTTGTCTGTAAGCCTACAAGACCATACTGGGAATTTGTGGTTGAGAAGTGCTTGGTAAATATTGGGAGGGCTTGGGTGCCCTTGGGGGTGGGGTGGAGAGGGCCTAAAGAAGGTCAAGAATTCCTTAGAGAAGGAGAGAGAGTGTGGGGGAAACCCTGACTCTTCTGATGAGCTGGGGAGGCTAATGCAGGCTCATCATCTGACTCTCTGACCCTCTGACTTCTCATCTGAAGAGTCATATGTGCCCCATGCTTCCTGGGCAGTCATCATACAAGTCTGACCCACTATTGCCTCTGTTCCTGGAAAGAGTGGCCTGCTGAGACTGGGCCTCCCTCTCAGGGCCAGCAGAGCCTGGAGACCCCCAGGCCTTGCTGACCTCACCCCCTGACCCCGCCCCGTGCCTGCCCAAGCGCCCTCAGCTCCCGCACTTCTCCGCAGTTACCCAGCTTCCTGGAGTTCCCCTTTGCCACCAGCTGCTCTGTGCACACATGTGACCTCCAGCTCAAGATGTCGCAATCTGGCTTCAGGCTGCCCGGAAACCCCCGGGGCAGCTGAGGCTGTGCAGGGCCAGGGGCAGCGGCGGCTCCGCAGTCATTGCCACACTTTGTGGCTGTGAGTTGGGAGCATCGATTTGGTTTCTATTTTTGGACGTTTCTGTTTCCTCTACAAGAAGCAGTGGGTGGCCCAGGGAATTCAGCCTTCCGGTGGCTGTGAGATGATTCCAAGCACAGTATCATCATATGGATGATGTATTTGAGGAACTGCATGAAATGCTGTGGTCTAACGGTGCCATGGTGCTTTGCAAATGGCGGTGGGGGGGGACCCTGGAATCCACTCTCCTGGGGATCTGAGAGCTGATGTGGTAGTTTTCTGTCCATGATTTTTCTTTACCTTCTTTCAAGAGGCCGAGGAGGGCAGGGAGGCCAACCTGTGGTGCCTCTGTGCACCTGTCCAGCATTTGATCCCATTCTGCCATGACTGTTGCCCCATTTTCCTGATGAGGAAGCTGATGTCCTGGGAAGAGAGTCGAGCCGCCCAAAGGAGCTCGGGTAGCAAGCAGCGGGGCCGAGCTGGGGTCCGAGCTGGGGTCCGGGGCTGCCTGACCACAGAGCAGCTTTTTGCTGCCGGGGCTGGTCGGTGCTTCTCTTCCAGGCCCACACCCAGGTTCTGTGAGTTAACTGGCTATATGAGCTTGGGCAAGTCACCTGACACCTCCTTGAACCCCCGTTTCTGTCTCTGTGTCGTGAGAGAGTTGAACTAGCTCAGTGCTTCTTAAGCCTTCACACAAAGAAAAAGCAAATGCGTTTCTTTGGAGTTTTGTATTTTCCCTTCAACGTGCTCCATACATTTCGCATTCTTTTCCTTAAGATATCAGGGCTCATTTAAATTTTCCTCCTGACCTCTCCAAGTAGCATTGACACTTTGAGAAGATGTATTTACTGTACCCCCAGTACAAAACAGGGACCCCAACCCGGGTTGGGAAATCTGAGGCTTTCGTGCTTCCTAGGGTTTGTAAAAATGTCCATGATTTCTGTGTAGCCCAAGGTTTGTAAGGCCCAGGCCACATGCTGCCATGTGTTGAGGGACACTGTCACTATGTCGGAAGGCTTCCCGTTCTCCTTTGTCCTCCAGGTACACCTGTCCTTCCAGGCCCATCCTTCCTAGGGGCAAAGGCCTAGGGAGGGCCTGCTCCAGTAGGGGACCCCTTCCATAGCGGCACAACCCTGGTGAGAGCCGGTGGAAGGGGATCTGCTCTCCCAAGAGGTGCTGAATCTACACATCAACTTTAGTGGCTGAAACCTTGGGCAGGTCACATAAACAAGCTATTTTGTCCTCTGTAAATACAGACGTGAATCCAGCTTCTTCTTCACAGAATTATGGTGATACTGAAGACAGCAAGACCGGAAAGGTCCCAGCACAGGGTCCATCATAAGGGATGTGGCAGGACAGGTTAATGATGCCTGCTGTATTTTAGGACCAGAGAGCCCCAAAACCAATAAGTCATTTTCTCATAAAAGCCCCTTTGTCAAAAATTTCTCCCTTCCCTGAGGTTCATATTGGTCACCAAGGCCTTGAATAAAGGCACTGATGACTTTTATTAAAATGCATTTGCTGCACAAAAATGCTGGGCTATACCCCCCAAGCCTATCTTCTTCATGGGACCTTGGAAAGTCATCTATCTTCTCGGACCCTCTGTTTCTTTATCTGTAAGTGAGGCTTCTAAAGAGCAAATCAGCTGCTACAGGCAAGACTCTTTAAGGTGTTCAGAGGCTAGTAGGCAACACATGACTCAGTGGCCCATTTATCCCAGGACTCTAGGTCCAATAACAGGGATCTATCTAAGTCCCTTTGAGGATATAGAGATGCATCTAATCCAGTTTTGAGAGTCAGGGACCTTTTCTGGCAGAGATAAGGGTCTCATCTGAGATGTGATGGGTAGCAGGAGTCAGTCACAAAACAAATGGGGCTCCAGAAGGCTGGGGCAGGCAGCACAGGGTGGGGACAGTAGAAGTGCAGGCTCACTCCCTGTGCACAGTTCTTAATTCTCAGACTCTCTGCGGGGTAGTTACCGTTCACCCCACTTGGCAGATGGGGGAAACCAGGGTGTGTTGAGCTGCATGTTCAAGGCCACACAACTTGCATGTGGCTCAGGTAGGCTTTAAACTCAGGCCAATGAGACCCCAAAGTCTGTACTCCCAAGTGGACACCCCCTCTTCAGTGAGTCAGAGTGAGGGGCTTGGTGCTCCACAGTAAAGGCTGGAGAAGGCCTGGCCATGTTTGTGGCTAGCGCCTGGCGGGCACCAGGTCTGAGAAGGGAGGATGTCTGGAGCCTGGAGGGGCTGATCCTGGGGTGTCAGAGGTCATCCATGTCAGCCACTCTGGGTGGAGAAAGAGCCAGAAGGCCTCTGGTTCTTCAGCACTCCCCTCACAGCTCTGAAGGGCATCTTAATGTCTTAATCCTGTCGGGGCCTCTGCTCTCTGGTGGCTCCTTCCTTTAGGCTCTGGGCTGCTTAAGGACACACGGTTAGCCTTCTGTGTGTCTTAACCCCAGGCCGTCCAGCACAGGGCCTGGGAGTGGATGAATGTTTGCTGAAGGAAGCTGTCAATCCATGCCCTGCTTTCTCATATGCCTCTGTCAGTGGGGAACATTCACCAGGTACTTGGGGCATGGAAGGGTGGCAAGGGCTCAGAGAGGTGAGTGTTCTCCCAACACCTGCTCAGGTGACATGGTGTCACCTGTTTCCCTGAGGTGTCAGTTGCTGGGTGAACAGCAGGCCTCCCTCCCTCTTCCTGAAGCTTGGGATCCTTTCCATCCCAGGACCCCACTTCTTCTTGGCCCACCAGCCTCTTCCAAGGCAAGCGGAGCCTCCCTGGTGTGTCAAGGGTGCCTGGCCTGCTCCCTAACGGACAGGATGCACCTGCTCATGTTCTGCAGGCACCAGAGATCTGAACACCACAGCTGATAAATGGACACTGGACTCTGTTTCTCCAGGGTGGCCGCCATGGGGGCCTGGAGCCTGGATGCTCCTCGCTTCTAAGCAGGAGAGGATCAGAATTTTGGAAGTCTCCCTAGGTGGGAACCTGTCATGGGGACCGTGGACTACTGGACACGGGTGGCACGGCCGCAGATGCTGCCTCCTTAAACATGGAAAGGTGGCTCTTCAGAGGCGGCGTCTCCCCCGTGCAGCCCACAGATCATTTTTTTTAATGAGTTGTCACTTTGACAATGGGGCTAAGTCCTGGGTCTGATTCAACGTTGCTGCCTCCCCCCTCCCTCCTTCTCCTCCGCTCCTGCTCGCTTGCCTCCCTCTCCAGCCTCCACTTACTGGAAACGAAATCTCTGAGCGCATGAATGGCAGGGAGGGGGGAGGCGCCAAGACAAAGAGCTGGCTTTGTCTGGCGGTGAATTTAGATAGCATGTGGGTGGCTGGGGAGCAGCACAGACTCCCTTCACCCGCCTGTCACGGAGCTCACCTTGTGTTGGTGGAGAAGGAGGGATGGGTTGGATTCTCAGGCAGCGCCTGGGTCCCAAATGATGGGGCTGGAGACAGCCACAGCATGCCAGCCCCATGGGAAGAGAGGGCTGAGTGACAGAAGGTTGGCAATTTGGGGGAGGGGCGCGAGTAAGGCCTGGAAGCTTCTATCTGAGAGCAGCAAATGAGTTCTGGATGAGGCTGGCCTGTAGGGCTCAGCTCCCCACACCTCCGCCAACTCCCATGATTCAGGTTCCCCAGAGCTAAGGGACACTAACCCCTTCCTCCTAACATTGTAGTCCCAATCACCTCGTCCCCTTCTGTGTCACCTTCATCACTGTCATCAGCAGCAGCAGCATTCCAGCAGGGCTCATCTCTCTCTACCGAGTGCCAGACACAGCTCGTGCGTACAAATGGATCTTCTGACTAGTAGGTACTCTATAGACATTATCTGTGGCTGACCCCGGTCCTGCTTTGTCAGTGACTCAGTGGGCAAGATGACTGCCTCCTCTAGGCCTCAGGTTTCTCATCTTTAAAATGGGCATGATACAATAATGCCATCTGCAGAAGGTCACTGGAGCTCTAGATGGGTTGGAGCATGGAGACACTCGGAAGATGTTGGTGGACTGGAGGATTATTGTTGTTAGAGCAAGTTGTTGGGTGACATCCTGGTTCTGGAGAAGGGGTGCATTTGATGTCACAAACATTGTAGCCCACAGACAGCAACTCACTCTGATTGCCCTCTAAGCATCCTGTTAACACCCTCAAAACCAATTGCATGACTTTGTCATTTTACTGCCACAGTGCTACATGCGCGTTTCCCCTGCAACCCATATCACCCCAACATCAGCAGCCACCCACGACGGGGTCACCGTCACCTCCCTCCCAGGCCAGGGCCGGCTTCCTCTGATTCTGCCCTGGGTGTCTCTGGTTGAGCCCCCTGCTCCCCCCGCCCCCGCCTGCCCAGCCTTGCCAGCCTCCCTCTCTGTATCTTGCAGAACTGCGGCTCCCTCCTCCTAGGCCTCTTGGCTCTGCCCCTCCTTCCCAGGCCTGCCACCCTGGTAACCTGGAATCACCCACGTAGCCCATCACTCTCCTGCTGCATGTCCTCTAGCAGCACTAAGTGATCAGTCAGCAAAGCACTTGGTGGCCACCAACTGTGTCCCACACCAGCCTGCACCCTGAGCTCAGGAGAAGGTGGCTGGAAACATTTTCCCAGAAGAACCCAGGCTCTGTACATTTTTGCTGAAAGAATGTTTACCTTTCGCCTTCTCTGGGCCACACACTGTGCCACGCACATGCCTGACGGCTTCTTAAACCTGTCGGTGAGAGAGGTGCCACTGCCCCGTTTTTCAGCTGAGAAAACAGAAGCCCCAGAGAGGTTAACTGACTGGCCAAGGCTGTGTGGTTAGTATCCATGGTGGGCCTTGTTTCTGATACAGTGGTATCCAAGGCCAGAGGCCCTGTCCCCTCCCTCAACCCTGCAGAGATGACCCTCCCACCCAGGCACACACTCGAGCCACAGTCTGCTCCTTCACAGGCTACTCAGGTTCATCTCCAGGAAACCTACCAGAGTCCTCTTTGCAGGCGGAATGGACCCTCCGAAGCTGCTCACCGCACTGTCCAAGCTCTCCGGGTGCAAGCCTGCCTCCCAGGGCAGGGTCCTCTGCGCTGGTGACCTACTATAAAGGACATGGAGCCCTAGCTTCCAGCTCCGACTCCACCACCGCCTATTGGGGAGACTTAAGAATCTCTGCTTCTGGCTGGATCTCAGTTTCCTCTTAGACATAGGGAGGGGCTGGAGGCTCCTGAGGGCCCTTCCCACAGGAAGCCTGTGACATGTAAGGGTGCAGGGACAGCATAAGGCCTTGGTGGGTCTGCAGCCTCCCTGCCAGGATTTGGGCCATTTGTAGGCATTGCCGAACACCTGGAGCTGGCCCCTGCTGTCAGCATGTGGGTTTCAGTGCCTGTGGCATCCCTTGGCCTCGCTTTGCTTGTGTTCCCACACCATCACATCACTTAGCTTCAGCACAGCCATATGACCTGCTGTCCAGTATAGCCAGGAGGCCACCAGCAGTCCCTGGGACAATGACAGAAAAGACCTGAATCATCAGGAGCCAGCAGGAAAGCTCATAACTACAGCATCCCTCCATGGGACTCCGGCACACATGAGCCACTTAGTGTTTGCAGACTGTTGCTTTGCTTTTCCTGGGTCACTTATTCTGTCAGCATCTATTGAGTACCTGCTATCTGCCAGGCCTAGAGCTATGTCCTGGGGACATGGGTGAACCAGACACTAAGGACTCTCTTGCCTCTGCAAGGACTGGAAACCTGTCCTATGCCCTCTGCCTACCCCACACCCCACCTAACCCCAGACCTAGGAGGAGTCTCAGGACACTATAATTTGGGGTGCCTGGGGGTTTTGTTGCAAGGCAACATCTTACACCCCTGGCATGCGGTCAGGGGACCTTAGTTCCTCCTACAGCTGCTTGAGTGTCCTCATGACATG
This sequence comes from Marmota flaviventris, assembly GCF_047511675.1. Classification (NCBI taxonomy): domain Eukaryota; kingdom Metazoa; phylum Chordata; class Mammalia; order Rodentia; family Sciuridae; genus Marmota; species Marmota flaviventris. The sequence goes on along the minus strand of NC_092507.1, from coordinate 31,716,251 downwards.
GCTACTCACTTCTCCCAGCAAAAGGGACTCAACAGAGAGCAAGGTGGAAACATAGTATCTAGCCTCAGAAGTCATGCGAGTCAGGCCTCGTATCCAGTTAGTTCCTCAGATCAGCCCCACCCTGTGTGAGCGCTTGGAGATGGGAATCCCTGAGAGGTACCTTGTAGTCCTGTGAGCGCCGGCAGCTGCCAGATTGATCTTTCTGCCTAACTCTTCCTGAGGGCTGAGCATGGAAATGCAAAGTTCATTTGCAGGCGTCCACTGGGGCCATGAGGTGGGCTTGGGGGCTCTGCCACTGTGGTCAGCTGGGAAAGCTGTCCCAACTGTGGTCTGGAGCTGCTGGAGGATGAGAATCCTCAGTGTTAGAACCCAGCACTTTTTTTCTCGCATCAGCCCCTTTATCCAATGTACTCACTCTACCCATGCTACTTGTTTTTGTGACCGCTAGTGTCACCTGTTTCCTGGAAGTCACACTTGTTTAAAGAAGGGACGTGTGTCATTCTAGGAGGTAAGGAGTTCCCTGTCATTTGAAGGTATTCAGGCGTTTGCTATAGGGCACTAGGTAGAGGTGACACAGGGGGGAGACTGACAGCCCTGAGTATCCCCCACTATCTTTGGGACCTGCCTGCAGGAGATGGGTCCTCACTCCTCTTCACAAACATACTCAGCCCCTATAGGAAACGCCAGTCTCCCTGCCTCTAGTCCCCTGAATGAGGCTTTGGTCTATGGAAACTGTCCTTTTGCTCCACCCCCCAACCTCCACCTGTGGGGTCTAAGTGCCCGGAATTCTGGCTTCCCGCCCATACCGCCCACATTCCACTTGGGAGCCTTCCCTGGGTAATTAGGACCATTAGAGGCCTCCTAATGTCACCTGACCTCACGGCTCGTGGTGGCCCCTCGCTGGCTGCCCATGCATTATTAACATGCAGAGAGCACGAGAGCTCTGCCCAGAGGTGTGACGCCCTGCTGTCCCGGTGCATTTGTTAGCAGCATGTCCCTGGTGGCTATCGTTGCCCCCCTCTGAGGCTGTCCCGTGTTGTTGGGCCTGGCTGTGCCCCAGAGTGAGTGCTATGAGGCAGCTGGCTGTGGGCACGGGGAGCATGTGGGGCCAGAAGTACTGGCATCAGGGACCCCAGACTACAGGGCTAGCACGTCTGTGGGGAGGGCTTCAGGTTACTCCTCACCTCTGCAGGGGAAGGAACTGAGAGCAGAACACACCTCTCCTGCCTGTTCCCTAGTACCTGCTCTTTTCCACGCAGAAACAGGTTGGGCCAGCTAACCTATACTTAAATTGAGATAACTGGAGACACAAGGACAGTGACCAGGAGCCCCAATGATCCAAATACAGCCCTACCACTTACATGTCAGTGGCCTCAGTTGGGGCCTTTCTCTGATTCTTCACTTTTTCCTTCTGTAAAGTGTGCATGTGTTGGGTGGGTGGGGGGGGGGGGCACGATTGGAAGAGATTAGAAGCTTTCTAAGCATCTTCTTGCCTTAAAGTCAATGGGGGCTCATTCAGACTAAAAGATCCATGCTTGATATCAAGTTCTTTCTTAATAGCAAATTTGAGAAGGGGTTCCAGAGTCCTGGGAAACACTGGTGCCTGGAGGTTGAAGGTGGAGGTGGGGGTAGTTGGGATGAGCTTTGACAACCAAAGGCCGGAGCTTGCTGCGTATCTCCCCATTTTGCAGATGAGTAGTGAATGCACAAGGAGCTGGAGGAATGTTCCTCGAGTCTCAGGCAGGCTAAGGGATAATCCGGCCCTGGGTCTGCTCTCCTTGACATGCAATATAGAAGGAGGTAGCATGGGAAGGGAAAGGTGCTGCCAACTATTATCTCCTCTATATCCCGAGTCTATCCCTTGCCCAATATCATCTCATTTCCACAGCCACCCTGGGAGGTGGGTATAGCTACCATCTCATCTTATAAGGTCCCCTGATGCTTGCGCAGGTGAATGGAAGCCCCAAGGGTGGTTCAGCCAGTAGTCCGGTTTCTGATTGTTCCTGGATGGCTGGGGGTGGGAGGTGCATGTCCGAGACAGCCTGCAGAACCCTAGTCAGTGTGAGGAGCGCGATTGAGAGCAAGAATGCAGCCACGTGTGGGCCACCACAGCAATGTGGCCTCGAGCAGCAGCTGCCCTCTATGCAAATGAGTCCTCAGTACCAAGCATATGCACCACAGAGAAAGCCCCTCCTGAGCCACCCTGGGTCCCCAGCCTGTGCCTTGTGACACCTTCCCCACAGCAGCTGCCTTGACTCGAGACCCAGAGTCTCAGACCGACCAGTTCACAAGAACCAGGAATTCCCCACGCCATCCTGAGACAGCTGCAGCCCAAGCAGCAGTCAAAGGCTGGCAGTGGCAACTCTGGGGGCCTCTCTGAGCACTGTCAGGAGGGCCTCAGATTAAGGACAAGTCTGGGCTCATCCATCGCCTGCTGTCCCTTCCCCGCTTCCCAGGGCCCCCTGTTTGGCCTGCCCCACTCCCCTGCCCGGTTCTGAGTGCCCTGGGCCCAGCCAGCCCCTGGTGATCTCTGCTCCTGCTCTGGTAGAGCACTCAGCTCCCAGCCAGGCTGCATGCTCCCCTACTGAGGTTGATGAATCTGTGCCCGGCTCTGGCCTAGCTCACTTATCCCCACAACCTGGGAGGCAGATGGGTTTCTTGCTGTGACCCACTTGCCTGGGGTCACACAGCTACCAAGCGAGAGAGCTGGGGTAAGGAGCTGGAAGTATGTGTGTGCAGAGTGTGTGACCAGGAATAAGATCAGCCCTTAATTCTATAGCCAAAAGAGCTCAGGCAGGTTGAGGACCCGTAGTGTTGGATTACTATTTGTTCAAACAATAAGACAGTGGAGGGCTGGGGTCGTAGCTCAGTGGTGGAGCACTTGCCTAGCATGTGTGAAGCACTGGATTTGATTCTCAGCACCACATATAAATAAGTAAATAAAATAAAGGTCCATTGACAACTAAAAAGAATATTAAAATAATTATAAAACAGTGGATGCCCCCCCCAAGGAGTTCTGAGGATATTTCCTATAGCTCTAGGCACAGCCCCCTTCACCCCAAAGAGCACTCATGAAGCCTGGGCAAGGGTCTTGGCTCAGGAGACCCTTCCAGCAGCTGTGCTGTGGGCAATGATACCATTTTACACACAGAAAACTGAGGCCTTGCAAGGCCTAAAAAGTGTCCCAGATTCACCAGGACGGAAGCAGCTGATGGCTACCAAGCCTGGGGCTCTGCATCCAGTGCTCCTTACTGAGCTGGTAGGATGAGGCCTTCCCCGCCACGGCCACCAGGCTGCCTCTGGCCCGAGGTGACGGAGCAGTGGGTCAGCTGGTCCCCGGCCTGGTCCTCTGGGAGGAGAGGAAACACCAGTCCGCGGGGGATTCCTCCCGCAGCGCCGCGCCCCTCCACCACTTCCTCTGGACACTCTCGTTTTCTTTGTCACTTGTTTAGTTTCTGCTTTTCTTCCCTCGTTCCTTTTTCTCAAGACGACTTTCATTTCCGCCTGTCAGTGTCTCACCCACCCCAACCCTCCCCCATCTTCTCTACTAGGCCCCTGTGTCCCCCTCTTCACCTTGGGATCCTGCCTGGGCCACATTTCCCACTAGAGTGGGGGTCAGGGACAGGAGGGGGCTGCCACCCTGCCTCTTCCTCCTGGTGGGAAAGCCCAGGTGGCTCTCAGAACACCCTGAGAGCCCAGCCAGCCCCCAGGCCTCTGCCCAGCCCCCTAGGCCTCAGGCTCCTCCTCGTCTGTGAGACAGGAGGAAGGCGGCAGATCTCAGAGGATGTGAGGAGAAAATGAAATGACACATGTAAAGCGCCAATAGCCAGTACTTAGAAAAACCCAACAAACGCCAGTTCTGAGCCTCCAGGGCCTGTCTCTGAGTCACTCCGATGCCTGTGTCACCTCCCGCAGCCCGTGTTGGCTGGGCCCCACACCTGGCCAGAGGCAGATGTTGCTGTCTGTGCCCTTCTGTGTGGAGTTACCAAGGCCGCACAGGGGTGGCTCTGAGAGAGGAAGGGCCGGTCCTCACTTCTGCCTCTGCAAAGAGGGGTGCAGTCCTCTAAAGCAAAAGCCTCTCCCCCAGGTGTCCACACACAGAGGCCTCCAACTTATCCCTGCAAACTGCCAGTAACCAGGAACTCAGAACTGCAGGAAGCCCATCCCCCGCTGGTCAGCTCTGCTTGCTAGAAAGTTCCCCCTTCCAGTCAATCAAGGGCTGTGCGTCAAAGAGGTTAGGATCTTGGCCTCCAGAGCCCCTACTCATGATCAAACTCTGGTGTGGCAACTGGCTACCTTTGTGATATTAGGAGTTTCCTAACCCCTGTATGCCTCAAATGGGGTACCTGTGGGACTTCCATGAGCATATGTGTCATGTGCTGTCCCCCTGTAAGTTCCTGGTAAACACCACCCACCACCACTGGGATTCAAGAGCAAGCATCCACAAATTCTTTCATAGCTACTCAAAGACATTTTTTTCCAGACCCCTTCAAATCCTGAGGTTCTACTTAGAGTCTCCCTGCTGCACCTGGCCTTGACTCCTGGGGGTGGCCAGCCTGGAGGAAGTGACCCTGGTTTGGAACCAGATCTATATTTATAATCCCAGATCCAGCCCAGGTCTGATTTACCCACACTTCTCCATGGGCTCTCGGGCTTAAAAAAATGTTGGAGACAAGAAAAGACACAAAGCTTGGTTTCAAATATGAAAACTGCTGCTCAGAACTCTCGTTTGGTTAGTATATTCAAACCGGTCGGGCTCTTTGTCCTGGTTTACCAGCTCCCTCTGGGGCTGACACTTCTCCCTTTGTCAGGATTCCTTGCGACCCTGCTGGCTGAGGAGCCAGAGCCTGCCCTGAGTCCTACAAGTTACTGTATCTAATTGTAAAAACAAAATTATTGTTCAATTTTTTCAGCAAAAGAATACATTTGGGAAGGGACACATTTGATAGGATGTGGAGTAAGTCATAGCTCCTGGGTCTTAAATGGCCCTGGAACAGGTTAGCTCATCTGTCACTCTATCCTTGACTGTAAGGTGGGGACAATCACCTGTTTTTCAGGGTTGTCAAACCTCACCTGGAGCTCCGGTAGTAGCTGCCTGTCTTTGGGGGCCCATAGGGAAGGGACAGGATTGCTGGCTCTCGCTTTCCATGCAGGCAGGTTCTGTAAGGACACTGGACACTGGTGGGTCAGCTTCGTGCATCAGTCCTGTGTGTCTGCGTCTTTCTTTCAGGCTGCTGCCATCCGTCTTAGAAGGAGCAGCTGCTATCGGCAGCAGACAGTAATTTGGGCTATATATGGTTCCGGAGAATTCTTAGCTACTCTTTTCCTGCTTCATGAGGAAAGTCCACACATGGCCATGAAGGTTGACCACCCCTCCAGGCCATAGGGCAATTCAGGAGGAAGACGACTCTGTTCTCCACTCTTGACAGCTTTTCCTTGTGAGGAACTGTCATCCCTTGTCTCCGTAACTGGGGGAGGCTGGTGGCAGGTGTGGGGAATCATTGACTTAGAGGCAGCACCAGGCTGTCCTAAAGACCAGGCTGGTAGTCATAGCCTGGCAGGGGCCTCTGTGTGTGCTCATCTGCTTGGAGTTGGCTGATTCAAAGCTGATGAAAACGTGGTGTCTTGCATTTCAGCCTGCCTTTTTCATTCACTGGCTTTGGGTCTTTGGGTAAGTCACTTGACCACCCTGAACCTCAGTTTCTTCCTCTGTAGACTCTACCACAGTGGGCATTGCTACTCACTTCAGTAGCAAGAAAGAAAAGCACATGTGACTGCTCATTCAGGCCTAGGCAGTTCATGTGCAGGCCAGCCCACTTCTTCCTTTCTCTCAGGAAAACCAGCCTCACCAGCTGTTCTCAGAAAAGCCGGGGCAGGGTTTAGGCGAGGGCCAGGGAGCACATAGAAGACTTATCCTGAAGTTGCATCTGCAGAGTACGCACACTTGTTACTAGAGTTTGTTTATTTGGAGTGGCTCTGAAAGGTCACAGTGGACAGTAACAGAAGTGGGTGTTAGAATGTAGCTACCCCTAGGTCACTATCTGGTCCTACCCCTGCAGACCTGGAAAGAGGATCCTGATTCAGCCAACCCTGTGACCCTGGAGGAACAAAAGGCTACATGTGGTTTACAGGAGGCTTCTGGCCACACAGGCAAGTGATGCCATTTTAAGGAAGTTGGGAAATCTTCTGGCTGTCGTCTCTAAAGTGCAGCAGCTGGGGTCCTGCAGGAGGGCTCGAGGTCCTCTGAGTCCTTCACTCTTGAGCATGATCTAGCAAATCAGCTTGCTTTCCAGCCCTGACCACAGAAACCCACAGTGGGGCCAGCCTAGCCCTAGACCTGGGCTCTGAGAGCGGTGCAGAGGTGTCCAACTGCTAAGCGAGACCCATCTCTCTCTCTTCCCAATTGGCAGTAAAGAACAAAACTATACTTAGGACTACCTCCCTTTTCTGTTTAGCTCTCATTGGCTTTTCTTGAGCTCTTGGCACCTGCTACTGCTTGACTGCTAATGAGCGCTCACAGGGAGTAAAATGAAATCTACGAGTAATAAACAAGCATTAATGAGACGCATCAGAACCAGCCAATTCCAAGGAGTTGTGTGGCCTATTTTTAGGAGGTGTGTGCACATGCGCACATCTGTGGCTCTAATGCTGCAGTGTGGGTGCCTTTTCTGCTAGTGAAATTGTTCCCCGTTCCTGTGATGGAGCCAGAAGTTGAGTATTTCATGGAGTTCCCCAAGAATTCCATGACTTCCAGTTACAGCAGGGGAATGAAGATGGGCAGAGGAGAGAGGGGTTCCCGGGAAGGGACGAGATGCCCCAAGCTCAGGCCTTAGCTCTGATTCCTACCAGTTCAAGGCTATCAAGTCCAGTTCGCTCGGTCCTTCCCCTCCCACTGCTGAAAGCCTCGTCTTCCCTAGATTGCCACAGCTGCTTCTAATTGCCACCTCCATGCCTACCTTCCAATCTGGTCCCCATGGTGAACCCGGGAGATCCATCTAGAACACAGGTCTGGGCCCATCATCCTGGACGTGGCTTCCCAGGGCCTTTGTGATTAATGCCAAATTCTGTTAGACTTGCAAGAGTCATCTGATAGCCATTCCCTGCTCTTTCCTCTCTCCCTCTCCAACAAGTTACAGCCAGCCCACCCCAGGGCGTAGTTGCACACCGTGCCCCCAGGCCTTGGCAAATGTGGCTCCCTCTGCCTTAGACAGCTCTGTGTTCCGCCTCCCTCGACCTAAGCAGACCACCAGACCACGCCTGGGCAGACCACCACCCCACCTCGGCCCACCTCACCTCCCTGACAAATTCCCACTCAACATTCAAGTCTCAGTCTAGAAGTCACTTCTGGGATGGCTTCCTTGCCTACCCCCTCCATGCCTAAGCCTGCCCATCCAACGTGCCCCCATGCCCCCTGGACCCACCCTGGGATAAGACCCGTCACACTGCAAAACTCGTCACACTGCAATTGTCTTTTTGTTATTCTGTCTCTGAGTAACTGGGAGAACTTGGACACTGGAGGTTACCCTGCTGTCTCCAGCTGCTGTACACAGTGGACACTGAATATCTGTTTGAGTGGAGGGAGAGAAGGAAGAAAGGGAAGAAGGAAGGGAGAAGGAAGGAGGCAGAATAAACCAAACTTATTTTACCGATCTCATGGTCTGGTCAGGGCCAGCCCTGGTATCGGTAGTGTCAATTCAATCTTTCCCAAGTGCCTGCTCCGTCCCAAGCCTGAGCTAGGAGCCCGAGAAGTCAGAGAGGGCATGTTCCAAGGACTGCCCTGGAGGGAGGTGAGGCAAGCCACAGCTGTCCGAGGTCACACTGCAAGGGAGATCCCTGCCCCAGGCGCCAGGAGCTTAAGGGAGGGAGGAAGAGGACCCAGCGTGGGCAGGGTGGCGTGGGGATTCCCAAGCTGAGGGTTTCATCAGGCTTCAGAGAGGATGGGGTTTCTCTTTGGTTGAGAGTCTGATGCAGCCATTATTCCCTTAGGAAAATTCCATGCTCTCTCCGGCTAATGAAGTCCACCACATCCACCTCCTCGCTTCCTGATGTGTGTTAGGAAATAGAGCTGGGTGTCCTGGTGTCCCAAGAGGCAGCTAGCAGTAGGAGCAGATGACTCTGGATCCCTCTGCCTAGGTTCTAACCCCAGCTCTGTTCCTAGAAGCAGCAGAGCAACGGTGGGTAAGTTCCTTGATTCTCTGTGCCTCAGTTTCCTCTCCTGTGTAGTGGAGACGATAAAGGTGCTTTGCAGTACCATTGCGTTCAACAAGTTGATATAAGACTCCAGACTGGGCCTGGCACAGGATACGGATCACATAAACATTTGCCACCAGCACTAGTCATTAACCAACATGCCTACAGCTCTTATTCTAGTGTATGAGCTTTTCAAAAAATTTTGGAACACTTGACATGAGATCTATCCTTTTAACAAATTTTTTTGGTGTACAATGCATTCTTGCTGACTATAGACACAATGTTGTGTAGAAGATCAATAGATCGTACTCAACTTAGTTTACTGAAAACTTGAACTTGTGGAATAGCTGCTCCCCCAGCTCCTGGCAGCCACCATTCTGTTCTGCTCCTATGAGTCGAACTGTGTTAGAGCCTTATGCACATAGAATCACGAAAATCTCTGTCCTTCGGTGATGGGCTTATTTAACTTTGCAAATGTCCTCCAAGCTCATCCATGTTGTCACATATTGCAGAATTTCCCTTCTCTTCTTTTTTAAAGCTGAGGTTGATTATAGAGAGAGCACATTCTTATATGTCACATTTTATTTTATATCACATTTTTATCTCCATTCATCTGCTGATGGATGCTTGAGCTCTTTCCACCTTGTGGCTACATGAACAATGCTACGGTGAACACTGGAGAGCAGGCATCTCTGAGAGATCCTGTCTTTGATTCTTTTGGATAAATACCCAGAAGCAAGATTGCGAGATCATATGGTAGTTCTATTTTTAATTTTTCGAGGAATCTCCCTACTGTGTTCCACAGTGGCTGCACCATGTACATACCCACCAGCCGTGCAAGGGTTCCAGTTCCTGTGTCCAAGTGGGGTCAGCCTGTGCAGGGACCGTCCTATCTGTGGGATGTACCTGGGGCAAAAACAACTCCCTCCCTATCTAGTCCTTTTCAGAGTGTCTGCTGGTGCCCAGGAGCGGCCCCAGCGCCTGCTCAGTGGTGGTGTCTCCAGCTGGTCAGGTTGAGAGGATTCCTTGGCTGCCCTGAGGCCAGCTTTTCAGTACATGGGTCATAGAGAGAAGCCAGGCAGGATGTTTGGGGGTGGACAGGGGAGGCGTGGGAAGGGCCAAGTGGCTTGGAAGGACCCCTCAGCTGAAACTGGAGTTGGAATGTGGTCTAGGAGGCTGGGCCTCTGGAGGAGGTCATGTGGCTGAGCCCAACCACCCGCCAGAGCCGGAGTCCTTGTGTGGCTAGGAATAATTCCCTCCTGTCTTAGCTTCTATTCTTGGCCTGTGCAACTTAGGGCAAGAGACAGCCTGACCCGCAGGAAAGGATGTGCGGGCTGGGAGTCACCCAGTCATGGGTTCAATTCCCGTCTCTGCTGCTTAACCAGACGTGGGACTCAGGCAAGGCATGGAGCCTCTGGTGTCCCCCCATCTTGGGGCTGACAGAGTGGTATAGAGGCAATGCTGAGTTCTGTCCCCAAGTCCCACCACCACGTCCTCCCTCTCTGATATCACGGTTTTGACTTCCAAAGTTGTCTCTTAAGAAACCCAGGGCTTTCTAGATGAGCCCAAGACCTCCTGGCAGGGATGGGGACTCCCTGAGCAGGGCAGGGCAGCAGAGGACAGCAGCTGGTCAGGAGCATCCGCTCTGGAGCAGCCCCCCACCCCCGATCAGGGGCACGCCCACTGTGAGATGGAAACGTTGAACCACAGGAAGGAAAGATGACTCGCTCGCGCTGTTTTGGCTTTTTTTTTAGATAGGTGAGTTATTCCTCTGAATGAAGGAATGACTGTGGGTTCGAGGTAAAGATAAAATTCGGATCCAAAATGACTTCTTGTTCCACCTCCCACCAGGTCCTATTTCCGATGGAGAAGACCTAACCCGGAAGCAGACCCTCCCTGTTGTCCTACCCCTGAAGTCCCAGCCTCTGTGCCTCGGGACTGGCTTCCTTCTCTTTTCTACTTGAAGGCTGTCCCCTTACTGGGCACCAAACTCTGCTTGGCTGACTCCTCCCCATCTCCCGAAGCTCCTTCTCCCTGCCAGGAAGTCCTCAGGACTGTCTGGTGACCCTCTGTGCACCCTCATCCGTGGCTGCAGCAGGACATTCTAACCCATGACTCCCAGGTGTCTAGCCTTGGTCTCTCACCTTACCAGGGCTGTGCTTCTTTCTGCTCCCACGTGGCATGGGTCCTTGCCCTCCTGACCTCCTGGTAGGCCCCAGTGGGACAGAGCCAACATGGGGACCCTGGTCCTACTGATTTCAAAGCTTTCCTGGGCTCCCCTCAGCCCCTTGCTGCACACAGGAGAAAACAGCCCCTCAGCCTGGAATTCGTGGCTCCTGACTTGGCCCTGCCTGGACCTTTGGCCTGCTTTCCCCCAGCAAAGTCCAGGTGCTGATTCCCAGCACACCACAACCATCCTCTCCCCGTCTTCCCAGAAGGCTGCCCGACTCCTCCTCTTCCCCGATCACGGCCACCACATGATCTCTCCCTGGTCAAGGCCTCTCCAGCTCTCACGGACTCTCTCACTTCTGGGGAATGCTTGGGACTCAACATGTTCCCACTTCTGTACTCCTCCTTCCCAGCCTGTGGGAAGCCCTGGTGGTCAGGGATGGGAGAAAGCTTAGGAGGGATAGTCCTTCTGTCCATCCTGGGAGAACCAGAGGCATTAATGGATGGGTGAAGTCTGCAAACCAAAAGCACCGTCCTGCCTTATCCTGGTCCCTTTACCTCTGACCTAGAGTCACACCCCAACCCTCACAGGGTCCTCCTGTCTCCCAGTTCACCTGACCCATCTAGTGTCCCACTCACTGTCACACCCACCTAACAGGCTCCCTTATCTAGCAGCTTCTCCTGCCAGTAGGGTCCTGCCCCAGGGTGGCAGGCCCTGCTCCTAGACCCTGCCTGGGCCCTCCCACCTACCTTCCTTGGTTCAGGCCATGTCCTCCCCAGATCCTCTCTGCCTCCACTTCTCATCCTCTTCCAGAGACTGAGTCCTCCAGGCAGGACCAACCCCTCAGGGGCCCCTTGCTGTCCATCTCTGTGTGCTGGCACCGATCTGGTGTTATAACATTCCTGCTGCAAGTGCCCCTGTGGCTTTCAATTTGGACTTGACATAGACAAATGCTGCAGTGACATTTTCTCCTGGTGGATGGTGTTGAGTCTGAGGATGTTCTATGGGCCAGACCTGGCACCTTCAGATCGTCAGTTTATTCAGGCCCAGCCATGGTCCTAAGTGTCTGTCACTTCCTCTGTGGTAGGGCTAAGGCCCAGAGATGCTAAGCGCCTTGCTTGAGTTCACATGGCAACATGGGACAGCGCCAACGTGGGGACCCTGGTCCTACTGATTCCAAAGCTTTCCTCCATGTTGCACGCCAGTGATAGAAGCCAAAATTGTGGACCTCTCTCTAAAGTTCAACTGTCAATAAATTGCCTTGGGGATTTTGTCTATCTTTTTGTAACCCATTTTCCCCCCACATCTCCCATGGGTGCTTGCCATCATCCCTGGCAAGCAGCTGACTGGCGTATGAGGGCCCATGATTCCCCTTAGACCTTCCTGCCCTCCCCAGCTCTGTTGTGGGTCCCCTCCAGGTCACCTGGCCCAGGCTGTAGTCCCAGGCTGGACTTCATGCATGCTTCTCTCCAGGACCTGCAGGGAGCAGGGCTGCCCATGCCCGGGTCTGCCAAGCCACCTCCCATCCCTGACATCCAGGCTGCCGATCGATAAATCCATCTCCTGCTCTTCTCTCCTGACCATCTGTTTTCCCTGGTGGTCCCCAGGGAGTCTGCCAGGCTGGTTGAAAGCTCCCAGGTCAGAGAGAAGAAGCTATCTGGGGGCCATCTGTTGGAGAGGTACCTCGGGCGGGGGTTCCGCAGCTGAGGGAAGCAGCCCCAGCAGTTGAGGGGCTACTGGGAGGATTCAGCAATTAGGGAACCAAGAGTCACCTTTGCCTTTAGGCTCAGAGCCAGGGTGTGCCAACTCTCCCCCAACTCAGGCAGACCTGGGAGATGCCAGGCCTGGCTGCCTCTTGGACATGTCACCAGGGCAAATGGTGCCAGAGGGAACAGGGAAGATGGTCTGAAGCTCACCACCTCCCTCCCCCCAACACCTTTTAAAACACACACACACACACGCCCTTAAAATTGGGTTGCCAGTGACAACCTGGCATATCATCTTCTTTTTATATTATTCTTAGCCCCTCTGTTGCCATAGCAACTGAACAATGCTTTTTAAATATAGCAGTTAATTTTTTCAGCTTCAGCAACAAAGTTCTGGTGCTGTCCAGAGAAGGCCAGTGGCCAGTTTCTCTCTGAGGGCAAAGCCCTCCGAGCTCTTCTCCCTGCATGTCAGCTCCCAGGGTGTGAGCGGGGGCCAGGTCACTTGAGACAAGGCAGTGACCCTCTGCATTCCCCAGCCTGGCTGCCCTCCAGAGCCAAGGGGGAGCAGAAAGAATTTGGTTCTAGAGTCAGCAGACCTGGGTCCGAATCCCCCCAGCCCCGAAACCTCCAGGTTTCCTCCTCAAGCTTCAGGGTCCTTGTTGGGTGACTGGGTTGAGGCATGTGCCTCAGGGACCGTGATGAGGCTAAAAGGAGCAGAAGGAGGTGAGGGGGTGTGGTGCCCCGGGAAACACTCGAGGAAGGCATCTTTGCTGCTTCCTTTCTGCTTCCCCTCCTCCATGCCTTCTCTCCTGTTCTTCCCTCTCCCTTTGCCTCTTTCTGCTCCCCTCCTCCCCACTGTCTTGAATTATTGATGTTGAATTCCCAGCCAGTAACATCAGAGGGTTAAAATCCATAAGCAGCCTGCCTTCAGTCCCCCCTCGGATTGCCCTCCCTTCTTGAGCCGGTGAGCTCATCCGAGTCATAAATCATACATCATGGCTCGAGAACCCAGGCCCCTGTGGTCCGGCCACTGAGCAGCCCCTGGCAGGAGGCAGCCAGGGTGGGATGTCTCCTGGAAGGTACGGCTGGCCCTGAACCTTGAGTGGAGCAGGTACCATCAGTGGCAGCTTGCAGCCTGTAGCTGGCAGCCTCAGGGGTCACAGGAGGGAGCAATCCCTGACCCAGTGACCGGACGCATTGTTTCTGGGTGCCTTGGGCCCCGCAACTCTCTCCCATCATCATCCTGCTCCTCTCCCAGTCCCTCCCCCAGGCTCGCTCATCACCCACTCATCTCTGAGCATCCCAGAGCTCAGCATGGCAGCTGTTAAACAACACACAGCAAAGTTTCTAATACTCAGAAGCAGCCAAAACATGGCATGGGCTGTCCAGAAGGTAGTGAGATCCCCTTCACTGGAGAGTTAACTTAGAGACAGAACAGCCAAAAGACAGGAGGTTGTGGGAAGGATTATGCTAGGTTACAAATTAAATCAAATCTTGCCTCAACCTATGGTTCTGTAATGGAAACAAAAATATTGAAATCATCATATAATTTTGCAGAACCTTGGACACTGATTATTATCCTCATTAACAAAAAAATAAAGTCAACTTGCCCAGGATCCTTATGCTAATAAAGAAGCTGACTCTGAACCTAGTATTCTACGTGCCCTACTCATCAAGTTCAACTTTCCTGCTGAAAACCGCATTGAAGAAGATGTATGGAGTAGCAATTGAACACGGCTCTCGCTGAACCCCTGGCAGGTGGCTTGGAGACCTACTGAAGGCACCGGCTGCTCTCTGGGAGCTGCCTGTCTTATTCAGGGGCCAACAGTTGATACAGAAGGAGAAAATGGGTGCTCTCAGAGCTGTGGGAGCCCTGAGGATGGAGGGATGCTCTGGGCTGGGAAGGGACAGGTGTGGGGTAGGAGGAACTGATGCAAGAAGGAAGGGTTACAGCACTAGCCAGGCCCCGGTGGCCCCAGGCCCCTGCAGGCATTTAGATCTTACTTTATTCAATCTTCCCAGTGGCTCTTCAAGATAGAGCCGCATCCAGTTTTGACAGATGCTTTGCTGTACTGATCAAGGTCACACAGATCAGCAGTGAAGGGACATTATGTGTCTGACCCCAAGACTTCCATACTGTGGGGGAGGATGCAGAGGGTCCACCTGTCAGTCTCTATTGTCTGGAGAACTGTCTAACTAGGAGGTGATGGCTGAGGGGCCTGGCTCGGACCCCCATCCCCACAGAGCTCCCTAGAGAGGATGGAGGGGACCAGGGCTAGGTGGGGAGTGGATGCCACGCAGGGCCCTGGCTCTGTCCTTTGAAACCTGAGATCTGGGGCAAGTCCTGGCTCTCTCCTGGTTCTCTGTGACTTCAGAAAGATTAGCTCAGGGTTTGGTTTCCCCTCTTCACTCAGAAAGGCAAAACATCCATCCCCCTGCCTATCTCAAGTGCTGAAGTCAATGTACCATTGTTAGCACTGACTCTGACCATCCACCTGAAACATCAACCAGCTGCGGCACCCTGACCCCTTACCCTGCTTTACGTTTCTGTATAGCACCTACCTGCCCCGAGGTTACATTTTGTGCCTCTCTGCTGTCTTGCTCCTGCCTTCTCTGCCATGGACTGCAGACCCCGTGAAGGCAGGATGAGAGTGTTAGGGGCTGTCCCCAGTGCCTGAACAGAACTGGCACACACAGAACCAGCATGCCTTCATGTAGTGACCACATGAGGAGGAGGTAGCCTTTCTCATGCCCCTGTGGCCCTGTCTGTGCCTCCTCCTGGTACTTGTCACAGGGTACTGTAATTGCATATGGGGACTGTGCCTCCCTCATACTCCATAAGTCCTTGTGGCATGCAGTGGAGCCCAGCCTGGAGGAGGTATTTAATGAATGTTTGTTGTAACAGCCATCGAAGCTTTCTCCTCCCCATGCCTCAGTTTCCCCATTTGTACACTGCAAGGGTGCTCCCTGGAGAGGTTTGTTGAGTGCTGTCCCTTGGTGTCACCCTGGGATTTGCAACCTGGTGGCTGGCATTTCTGCACCTGTGCTTGGTGCATTTGCGCCACCATTTGCCTCCTGATGCTTATCTCGACTTCCAAGGTTGGTCACTGCCCAGAGCCTGCCTTCCCCTTGATGAGCAATTAAAGCCCCAGAATAGCCCATTGTTTAGAATCAGGTGCCTGGACTCGGCATTTAGCTCCAGCGAGCCGAGTGTGCTCGGACCCCTGCCAGCCACGTGGTGGGCATCACTGAAGCTGCTCAGGCTGCTTGGCTCCTAGAGGCTGTCTCTGGCCTCAAGCAGCCCTCCCCAAGGGGCAGCAGAAACTGATGAGGAGCAGGCATCAGTGGGAACCAGCCTTTACTAAGAGCCAGGCGTCTGATCGTGCATTTCCTATGTCCCCAAGCCAGAGCAGTGTCATTATCCCCATTTCATAGCTGGGGAGCCTGAAGTTGAAAGAGGTCACTTTCCCAAGGAACTGCGACAACTTTGTAGAGCTTCTGAGGGGCGGAACTGAAGTCTGAACACAGGGATGTCTAGCTTCAAAGCCCAAGGTTTTCACCATCCCACTTAGTATTCCCCAAGTGGTGGCAAGGGTGGGCATCATCGGCCCAAGTGACATAGCCCTGAGACGGGCATTGAGTGGTTGAGAGAGGAACATGGTTTTGTGGGTACCGTCAGAGATAGACACTGACAGATCACCAGGCTGGATTTCTGGCTTCTTGAGGTCTCCCCCCAAGCCCTGCATGTTCTTCCTGTTCTTCCCAGTCTTGTCAAATCTCACCTTGTCCTGAAGGACAGGACATTCCTGTTGGGACAGAAACCTGGAGTGAGTGCTATGGAGGGAGAGAAGCCAGAAACTTGAAACCAACCATGAATATGGGCAGGGTAGCACTGGGAGGCCCGCCTGGGGCTGGCAGCACAGAGTCCAGTCCTAGGGCTGGCTGAGTGGGCTGCCAAGGGCCCGTCATCTGGCACCACCACTTACCAGTCATGAGACTTTTGGTAAGCTGGGTTATTTCCTGGGCTTCCGTTTCCTTATATGTGAAATGGGAATAGATAGTGACTACCTGATTTGGCCCTCTTTGGGGAGTCCATGAAGGAAGAACCCATGTAAAATTCTTAACTGAATTCCTGGTAGGAAGTAGGCACCTAGGAAGCCAATATCTGCCACTCTCCTGTTACCACCCTGCTGCGTAGTCCCAGGATCTGGGGCATTGGGCTTGGGATGGGAGGCTGTTTTTCCTCTGGACCCGCCCTGAGGAATAAGCTGGATGCTTGGCTTGGGAACAAGACAGGGATACAGTTTCTAGGCACAGGGCCCAACACTGGGTCTCTTTAGATGTTCCCTCGTTATACAAGGGAGGGTGGGCCTGAGCACAAACAGGACAAATGTGGGTAAGGAGAGCCAGACCTTCTCTCACGGCTGCTGTACTTTTAAACTTGAGCAGGGGTCTCTTCAGGCAGGCTGGGGGCTTGTGTACCACTGACTCAAATCAGCATAAGCTGGAAGTTTCCCTGGAGTTCTCCCAGCTCTGGAGGGAACCTGGACCTGCCTTGCCCTGCTCCACTTCAGGTGTCTCCACAATGTGCCGCCTAACACCTGCGCCAAACCTGGCCCAAGTGGTCAGAATCTGCAACCAGGGCTGCAGTTAGCCTGGTTGCTCTGAGCTCTGCCTCTGGCATTTCTGCGTGAACCAGTGGGGGTCAGCAGGCCACTGAGCTGCAGCCTCCCTCAAACTCTGTGCGCTGGCCCTCCACCTAGCCGGGTGTCTCCCTTCCTCCTCGGTTCCCCACCTTGGATTCCAATTCTCTGCAAAGGCCAGAGCCCTGTGTGAGCCTGACTAGCTATTACCCTCCTATCCTGAGCCACTTGGAGCATGTTCCCCATGCCCTCCAGTTGGGACTGGATTCCTTCCCCAAAAGGAAGATGGCCTGGAAATGGCACTGTCATTCATTTGGCTTCAGAGATGGAGACCACCTGGAAGCGCCCTCTGTCCCATCCATGAGTGGCCCTGCTTGGATTCTTTACAAGCTCCTGTCACCCTCTGGATGCTCATTCTCCAGGCATCTTTGTGATGGGGGCGCCTCGTCCTTCTGCCAGCATGTTCTGTTGTCCCAGCCTGCTGTTGGTGTACTGTCCCAGGTTTGAGCTCAGCTGGGGTATTGCATGCTTTGGGTTTTAGGTAACAGAAACTTAATTACAAGGGCTTAAGCAACAGGGGTCTTTTAACTCTAGAAGCTTAGAGGGGGGGCCATTCCAATGCTGGACATTAAGGATCTAGGCATTTTCCAGCTTCACCCTCCACATCAGCATTATCTAGCCTGTGTATATAGCTTCATTGTTTAGAATCAGGTGCCTGGACTCGGCATTTATCTCCAGCGAGCCGATTGTGCCACCATCAGATGATGGCAAAGGCCCACAGGGCTACATGTGACATGATGGAGTTGTGCAGAAGATGTATGTCTCCCCCAGATTCCCTTTTATTAGCAAAGAAGCTCTTTCCCTGAAGCCCTGGGAAAGACTTCGCTTCACTCTAAAGTGGGAGCCATAGATCCCATTGGTCAGAATTGAGTTCTGTGAACCAATTCGCTAGAAAATGGAATGAAAACTAGCCCTACTTCATTAGACCAGAGTAAATTACCCCCTGGGCCTGGAGAAAGACTCACCCAAATGAAAGCAGGCCTCCACCAGCAGAGAAGAAATAGAGGGAAGAAATAGGTATTGAGTACCTCCCAGTACTAAACCTGTACTTCTCCTATTTCTGTTTAGTGCCAGAGTTCCTGGTCATCACCCTTTGTATCACAGGAAGCCATATGACCTCTTCCTCCCTGAGTGCACCAGGGTTTTCGGTGTACGCAACAGAACCTGGCTTGAGATAACTCAAACAAAAAGGGAGTATATTGGAAGGATAATGAGAACCACACAGAGTTGATAGGCAGACTGGAGGACCAGGCTCCTGAAGGATCCAGGGCTCCTCCAGAGACCAGAACACAGGGACTAATTAGTAGCAGTCTTGTCACATGGCAGAGATGGAAGAGTGAGCTCCAGACACAGGACCTGGAAGAAGCATCAGTCTCAGTCCCCCCCACCCCACCGACCAGGCTGCAGGAAAGCAGGAAGGCTTAGTGTGCCATCCCCAGTGGCCAGGAACACTGAGTCTCCAAGTGAAGAGAGGTGCTATTACAGAAGCAGGGAGAGGGTGCCGAGCAGTCAAAACCAGCAAATGCCCCCCACAGTAGCACGTCGTTCTCTGCTCCACCCCAAAACACAACTGAGTACAGGTTCCCTGTGGAGGCATAGGACACATGACTTCAATTGCATGGGGACAGCCCCTTTGAGCAGGAGTCACATGAGTACCCTCTGTCAGGTGTCCACAGAGATACCCTGTATCACCCTGTGGGGCAAAGAATTCTGTCATCCTTCTATAGGCTCCTTGTGCTGCTTACCTGGGGGATGGCCCTTCCTGTTTCTCCCAGTCACTCTAGAATTTCTGTCAGCAAATTTTCTGTTCACCAGTTTCAGCCCCAGAGTGTCCCAAGTCTTTCTTCAAGAAGGAAAGGAAGGTCAACCCCCAGGCTCACTTCTCCCTAGTGCAGGTTCAGCTTGGGAGCAAAGGGCAGGCAGGTCAGGTGCTCAGCGCTTCCTGGGCAGGAATCCGCTTCATTTCCCCAGCAGCTCTGACATGCGGCTGCCATTTTCCTTCTCTAATGTGGAGGAAACAGTTTCAGGAGGAGTTGATACCCCTTCCCATGGGCACAGCTAGTGCCTTGCTTCCCTGCAACCTGGTTGTGGCGCGGGGTGGGGGGGGGGACTGAGACTGATGCTCCTGCTAGGTCCTATGTCTGGAGCTCACTGACCCCAAGGCCCCCTCCTAATCATTTCACTCCACTGTCCCTCATCCCACAACGCCTCTTGTTCTTCTGCATGGAGCGGAAATGGGTCTGTGACCTTAGTTCACACACTTGTCCTGTAGGCTCATCCACCCCCTGAGCCCTCTCTGCCCCTCCAGTACAGGGACCCATACACATCCTTGTACCTATAAGAGCCTTCACACTGCCCAAAACTGCCGTCCCAGGGTCTTGAAGTTGTCCCTCAGTGCTGCCCAACATCCTGCAGGACTGCACATTCACAAGTTGCATTTTTAATTTTCACAATGAAACTTTGTCTTTGTCCTTATAGTCTTGACTTTAGGGGAGGTGGCTCTGCCCTCTACAGCCAGCAGAGCATCCCTCTGCCCTACCAGTGCCCTCAGCCTGGCAAAAGATCAGGGACTCTATGGGTGCCCTGGGGTTGGCATGCTATAGCTGGGCTCCAAGAAGCCCCAGAGGGCAATCGAATCCCTGCATGGGGCAGCCTTGGAGTAAGCTGTGGAGAGTGACGTGAAACGTACCCCCCACAGCTTCCACCAGAGCACCCCCCTTTCTAAAGTTTACCCACTGGTCTTCAATGTGAGTTTTGTCTTCTAATAATATTCTCTGGATAGAATTCATTAGACCACTGGATACAATGATGCCTTTTTTCCCCATAAGATTCGGCAAGATTATCCTTCAGCTAAACGCTCACCCTGACCTCTGGGAGAATTACCTGGACAGAACTGTTGCTCAGTGCTCTCTCTCTCTCTGACATCATTTGGGGGCCCATTACCTGGACTTGCCATCAATGCAGGCAATACCTCAGCACATGGGTAAATAATAGAGCAAGTTTTCTATTGTGTTCCCCTGATTCCCTTGAAGCAAAGACCCTGGTACTTTATGGCAATTTATTACATATCTCAAAATAACTAGAAGAAAGGAGTTTGAAGGTTCCCAACACAAAAAATGCTAATTACCCTAATTTGATCATTACTTGTTATGTACATATATCAAATTATCACACAGTACCCCATAAATGAGTACAATGATTATGTGTCAATTCGATTTTTCTAAAAAAGAGAAAGCAAAAGAAGTCGGAGCCTGGAGAGCTGGACTCTCTAGCTCCCTGGCTCCTTCCTTCTGTTGGACAACAGAGCCCATCTTGTTTTGTTCTTTGCCTCGGCTGCTAGAATGCCCAGAGCTCAGACACCCAATTAGGCATCAGTCTTTCTCAAATAAGTATTTTTTCCCATTATCTAACATTTGTGTGTTTCTCAAGAATTAGAAACGGAGACAAAAACAAGAAAGGAAACAAAGATCCCTGTGTCTCTAGCCCCCATAACTGTTAATATTTTTTTTCCCTCTGGGTTTTGTTTCTGAACAGTTTTCAGGTGGCTTTCTTTCTAGAATTTTTTTTTCTCTTTTTGTTAGAAATGCCAGGTGTCACAAGGAATCAAACACAGTCTGGGAAGAGGCTCAGCAAGGTAAACGTAACGTTTTTCTGCAGAAGGGTGTGCTACTGAACAGGTCTGGCAAGCAAGCACACTTGGGTGGCCATTCTGCCTGTTTTTATCCCCAAGATAGCAGTGTCCCTTGCCTGATAGGAGGAACTTGAGGTTACAATCTATGTGATTGGCTAATTTGAAAATTGGGGAGGACAGAGGGAAGGTCCATAGTCAAAATGGCTATTCCTGAGTCTCACATCCCAATTAAGGCTAAATAGTATATTATGAAAAAGGGACCATTGGGCTTTGTATTTCTCATAAGCCCCCCCCCCTTTTTTTGTACCTTTTGGTCTCATTTTCATTTTTGTTCTTGTACCCTTTGGAATTGCCACCCATCCTAGACGTATTGAATCTCTGAGGTGGACACCACCCATGGTAATGAGTTCTCCCCTTTTAGCCATCCCAGTGGTCAGGACCACTTGGAAAGGTCCTTTCCAGCTCTGTTGAAGCTTGTCTTCTTACCAGGTCTTGAATAAAACCAAGTCGCCAGGCTGGAAATGATGAATCGTGAACACCAGAGGAGGAGTGGCAGCTCATAATAACAATACCAGCAAAAATTAAAAAACAGAGACACAGATCAAGTCCACCTATGCAGGAGATTAGGAAGCTTAGTAGGTCTCAAACTGACTCAGAACAAACCTGTGACTCTGACAGAGCTTTTTGTGACATTTTTCAGGCACTCCTATAAAAATCTCTTCCTTTATGACCTCCCAGTTTTACTTACCTTCGGGAGACTGACACAAAATACACTCAAGTAACAATTGAAGAACAATTGTCTTATCTTTTAAATGCCTATGTATGGTTATATTTTGATTTTACTCTCCTGCCAGATGTCTGAGACGCAGTTGGTCACAACTGACCTTTTTCCTATCCTGTTAGAGTCAGCTGAGATCTGCCAGGGATCACTCTTGGGAACTTGAGAGAAGCCTCTTGGCTCCTTTACCTTTTCCTATACCACTTATGCCATCTGTCTGGATGGGTCAGAGCTTTGCTGACCACATGTGGCTTCCTTTGGAAGCACCGGGGACATTTCCCTCTCCAATGCCCCTCCTCTTTGGAGAATGAGCACTAATAGGGTTCCTGTTCCTTAGGGTCCTCTTGAACCCCACGATCACCCATCAGGTAACTAACTGGAGTTGCAGGGCCCTTTGAGGGGTCCCATTGTCCCCTGGATCCTGGCTGACCCTAGAGGGCAAGGGCCAAAATATTGGCTTCGTCTTCCTTAACTCTTTTATTTCCTTGACTTTGGTCTCCAAGTTTTAGTTTTAAACATACAGCTAGTCAGTTTCACCAGTCTTGAAGTAGGAGTACTGGCTTTTAACTTTAATGTCTATAATTAATTGTGGTCAATGTTAGTAATGGAAGTCAGCGTTATATTCTTTCTCTCCTATAGGTGATGGCCTATTGTCTCAAATTAACTCAGGTTGTTCTATTAGAAGCAGTGCTTCTGCAAAACACTAACAGGCAACACTCAAGTTTTACAAGGAAAATACAGAATGAAATTAATAAGAACAAAAACATATTCAGTTTGTATAATAGCTATGAACCAAGAAATATAATTTTTATGATCCCAAATGATATTTATTTTGAAATCACAGTAATCTTTAGAACAAAAAAATCTGTCTCTTGAACATAACTTTAAATATGTATAATTATGGCCTACTTTGGAGGCATCCTAACATGGAATAAGGTGAGAGGCAGAGTCTCATTTCAGGTAGAGCTGGGTTCTTGACAAATCTTAGATAAAATGCTTTATTTCTGGAGCTGATCTTTGCCTCATTCTTAAATATCATTTTACAGAGTTTTCACATATTATTTCCTGAATCTATCTGAATATCAGTTAACATAGACAATATTACATCTGAAACATGAATCAAACAGAAAGGCTAGGAGAGCTATTACAAATCCAACTCTCCTTATTACCTTCCAAAAATACATTTAAACTCTCATCCCAATGTAAAGAGTAACACAAAATTATATATATATAATTTATTGATAACAGGTTACCTTTATCCAGTTCCAAAACTTTAAATGACATAAATACCACTCAAACTGGTTATTTATATAAATCTGGAGGAGACTATTGCTATAGACAATTTTAGTTTGGAGAACACCACTTGGTAAAATGTTGTTTTAAGGTTTACAGTTTAAAAGGCTTGAAGAACATGAATACATCTAATACACAAAGAATCCAGTAATGGTTAGGGTCACAATTACACAGATGTCCTTATTAACTAAGTTTAACTTTTACATTAAAGCATAGACAAGGTTCAAATAGTTCTCATATATATATACATAATAATTGTTTATTTAACCAATTATATTTAAAAGACTTTAAATTTTTTTTTTTAGTTGTAGGTGGACAAATACCTTTACTTTGTTTATTTATTTTTATGTGGTGCTGAGTATGGAACCCAGTGCTTCACATATGCATGGTAAGCGCTCTACCAATGAGCCACCACCCCAGCCCTAAAAGACTTTAAAACAGGTTTAAGCCCTAATCTCTTTAAGTCTTAGTTTCCCTAACTAATAAACCCTAACAAACACAAGAAATATCTAGATAGATAAGAGAATATCAATGTTTACAGAGACCTTCTTGTTTCTAATCATAGAGAATTAGCATACTGAGGTTAACCTTAGGGAAAAAAAACTTTGAATAACTTTAGCTAACTGTGCTGATTATAGCCAACTTAATCACATACATGAACTTTTTGAGGTTTACCTTCTACAAACCTCGTGCAACTTACTTAGACATTCTACAATTTACTTACTATATAAAATACTTCCTCATCCAGAAACATTTTTCCTTTTAATTTTCCATACTAAAATATGTTTCCATACCTATAACTTTGTTGTATCTCTCTTTATTCCAGTTGCTGATTCTTTCTTAAATTTACATTCTGAAAAAATTCTTATAAATTTTCTGAATTTAGACAAATTGTTTATTTTTTAACATTAACACTTTATTATTATTATTTGTGGTGCTGAGGATTGAACCCATGGCCTTGTGCATGTGAGGAAAGCACTCTACCAACTGAGCTATATCCCCAGCCCAATTGCTTCTTTTTAATAAGCTTTTCACAGAATTTAATTGAAAAGAGCTGAAAAAACTTTTTATCTATTTACATATAGAATTATACCTCTTCAAAAAAGGTGTATTTGTTTGTTTGTTTGTTTTTTAATACCGGAGATTGAATTCAGGAGCACTCAACCCCTGAGCCACATCCCCAGCCTGGCTTTGAACTTAGAATCCTCCTGCCTCCGCCTCCCAAGCCACTGGGATTACAGGCATGTGCCACCATGCCTGGCTACCTATTAGAATTTTAAACCTTAATAAGCTTGCTTTTAGTTTAAAGCCCAGAAATAAGCAATCTTTAACTTTTTTTTTCATTTACCAATTTATAAAAATTGGATCCAAATTTATGTTAACTTGTGGAATTCAGAAAGCCAGGAGTATTTAAATTTATACTTAGTTGATGTTTTAGTATTTTAACTTTGCAAATTAATCAAATTTATCTTCTAAAAATACATGAAGATTAATCCTATTTATGTTAAAAAACTAATTTGCCCATTTCTAACTTAGGTTACACATGAAACCAAGGTATCAAACAAGTCTGGTTAACACTTTAAGTCATTTAGTCCCACCAAAGAAAAGTCCTTAGAAACAATGGACATTGTTGCACTTTAAGCATTTTATAGACACAAATGCTTTGGCCACCTAGAAAAATATGTGAGTTAGTCATTTCAGAGACATCTTTACACTTACCAATCTAAATTGATCCTTTTCGTTAGGTTTTATTTAAGTCATGTGAACAGAAAGGCATTTGGATCCTTTCATTAAATTGATGAGTCCTCATTTATCTGTAAGCCAATTTTGGTACCTTGTACATGATATAGACACCAGTACATATATAGACGCGGCATGCACAACTCAGGTATGCACAAGTATCCATCAAACAGACAGAAAACTGATTTGGTAGTGCTTTACCAGGTATTAAATCCCTACCAGTAGGAGGCAAAAGAATGATCAGATTTAATCCTTTAGAAGTTAAAATAGAGTCTATCAGATTTTTACCATAGAACGCAGACATGGAGAGGGCCTGGGTCCATTTTCCTTCCCTGTCCCTCAGCCTTAAATTTTCCCTGGAGATTTCTTGTATGCCCTCAACTCCCTATCTGCTCAATGAGCCCAAATAAAATAATATTTTATCATCTTTAGTTTCCTTTTTCCCTTTTGTCCTAGGACTATCTTTCCAATATTTTAACATCAGGCCCAAAGGTCTACCTGGGGCATTTCGGTGTCATATATTTAACTGCCCCTGCACTGTTGTGGCTCCTTCCCCATCCTGCTCTTGTGGGTGTGGTCTCATGTTTCTGAATAGAGGTTCAAACCACCACCACCACCACCACCACTCCTGTTTTGGAGGGTTCTTGCACTCATGTCTCAGTCACACTCATACAACCTCTGGGATGTCCTGATCACCAAGGAAGTACTTCTTTCATGAGAACAGATTTTCCTACCTTGGTCTGCACACAGAGTTACCTGGTCACTGAGGTGCTTGCTTGGGCCCTTTCCCGGCATTGCTGATCTACTCTCAGTTCTGGGTTCACTGTGTGCCTCAGGGATTGCAGGTTTCCTCCCCAACTCTGAGGCTGCTGCAATAGGTAGCAGAATATAGTGAATTATCTCATTTAACCCATAGACAGCTATTGTTATCTTTTCTCTATAGATAAAGAGATTGGAGAACAAAGAGGTTAAGTATTTTCCTACTGTCCCACAGCTATCAAGTGTCTGAATCAGATTTTAAACCCAGGCAGTCTGAGATCAGACTGATAAAGACTCAGAGCATATCATATGTTTAACTGCCCCTGCACTGTTGTGGCTCCTTATAGTCCCTGCCCTCATGGAACTTAAAGTCTTTTTTTTTTTTTAATCAGGCAAGCTAAAACACCACCCAGAGTGATGTAATTCACTTGTATTTGCTGAGAAGCAACTGGGAAGTACGAATGTTTGTAAAGTGCTTGACATCACGGGGCCATCAGGGAAAAGTCAAGGTCATGGATGGAATCTTGGTCCAGGTTCTGCAGTGTGCTCTTTGGCAAGACTAGTCACCTCTCTGAGGCTTCATTTCTTTATTTACAAAATGGATTGTCAATGCCCATTCTATCTGCCTCCAGGCATCTTTATGGAGGCTAAATGAGGTGGCAGCCGGAAACAAGGTTTCAAAACAGGAACAGAGCACCAGACAAGGGTTTATTACAGGACCAAAGTGAAACTTTGGTGTCAGTTTGATGAATGAATGAAGGAAGGAATGGTCCTAGCAGCCCTGCAGATTGACTCTGTGAGTGACAACTGGGTCCCTTCGGGCCATCCGTTGATGTTTTTCAGCGTCCCAATAAGACTCTTTATCCTTGGCCATGCCCCGTGCTCCGGTCCCTTGAGTTATTTTGCATCTGATTTTGTGTGAGCCTCCAAGACTGTTTTAGCAATCATTTATTAATGTCTTTTGGGAGACAGGTCTTGCAGTCAACTCTGTGGGGAGACAGACAAATTTGGAATGATCTCTGCCCTCAGGGGCTTCCAGGCTAAGAGGAAAAAAATATTAATAATAATAAAAACAAAAGCAATAATGACTTGCAATTATTGAACATTTAGCCCATGTCAAGTTTTATGTTCAGATTTTATATACATTATTTCATTTATTCACAAAACTTTCTATGAATCTCTAGAACTAATGTCCCCCCTTTGTTTACATGGAAATAGATTCAGACAGGTTAAGTAACTTACTCCAAGTTCACACAACACTGAATCTATAGAGCTTGGCATGAACCTGAGAAAGAAGATATAGAATGAGGTAACTATTAACTGCTGTGGACCCTAACAGAGGGGCAAGCAGGATGACTGTGGTGATGGTGACACCACAGCTGCTGATGTAATGCTGGTTTCGTTGATGACGTTGATAGGAATACTGCTGATGACCTAACCTTATGTGTCCATCTGCTGAGCTTCTGCTTTGTGCCAGGCCCTGGGCTGGGTGCCTGCTACTATTTTCATTTAATCATCCAGTGTCACAATTTTCGTTCCCATTTTTCTCAGGACATTGAGCTAGAAAAAGGCCGCATGCCTGCCCCAGGGCACACCTCCAGTCTGAGCTGGCTGCATCTCTAGCTGCCTCCAGCAGAGCAGAGGCTCCTCCCCCTGCCAATCCTTACCCTGCAGGGCATGGGCTGGGCATCTCAGAGATACACCATAAATATCTGTTAAGTGAATATTGAATAGATGGATTCCCCAGGGCTTGAAGTCTAAGCCTAGGAGATACAAATAATGTCTCAAGTGAATATGTGAATGAGCATTATTTAAATCTACACAGTGCTGCTGTGATTACTAAAATGCAAGTTAATTGCAAAGTATTATGTTCATTGTTGCGTTTGTATTGTTGTTTATCTTCTGGGTGAGAGGATACTAAGAGCGCAGTTACCATCAGGAGGAGTTTTGAGAACTATCTTCATACAAAAGGGGTCTGTGTGCTGAAAATGGTGGCAGCATCCCTCCACGCTGCGCCACATGTTCAAAGTGCTTTTCCCAGTGTCTGGCATAGTGACCACATGGAGAAGGGAAGCCACTCTCCAGTCTGGGGACAGGACTGGGCATTGCTCCTGGCCCACAGACATCTTTCTTATCTCCATGAGAACTGATGCAGTGTCTAATAGCTCTTAAATGGCTATTGGATGCTTGTATGAATGAATTAATAAAGAAAGAAAGAATGAGTGGATTACCTCCAATAGGTGCATGGGGAGTCTGTGGAGGGTGTTTCCCCCAAGGAATACAAAAATCAGGGCTTCCAGGCCCAGGATGCCTGCCTGCGGGGTCGGCAAGGACAAGGGGCTATGTCTTTCCACTCTGTGTGCGGGGTGATGAGGCTGTGGTTGCACGGCCAGGGGGCCTGGTCTTAACCCTGCTATGACCATGTTGGGGAAGGGGCAGTGGCTGGGGCTTTGTGCTCAGCAAGGTGGTGCTCACCATTTTTTCTAACTCAAATGAAAATTGACAGAAGTATAATGTTCTCACTTCTCTGCTCCCCACAGGCCCCCCTCCATCACAGTTCTTGAAACTCTTAGAAGTCTCTGATATATCTTGACCATGAGACGGTGGCTGGCTTTTGACAGGTAAGCTCTCTCCATTCTCCCCACACACCACAGGCACAGCCCAAAGGCCCCTGGGCCAGGTTTTGTGGCCGGGAGGTGAGTGGGGATGGCCTTGGCCTTGGGTGGGAGAATGGAACCCCACACTCTACAGAAACTTCAGGAAAACGCCACCCAAACACCCAGAGTCCTGCAGCTAGCAGTTCTGCTGTTGGCAGCAAGAGTGACAAGAGTGTGGGGAGGGGAGCCGGGGAACAGTTGTGACCTCAGATCTCTGCTTTAATGTCACAAAGTCCCAAGCAAGCAACTGCTGCTTTGTGTCCATTTCCTTTTCTGTCAAGTGAGGCAATAAATGGGACTCATCGAACAGGACAGGCCTCAAGCTGGCTGGTCTGGGCTCCCACTCAGGCCCGGGATGTTGGGGTGGGGTCCTCCATGAACAATCAGCTCCGTGGTTCTGAATGAGTGGCTGAGAGCTCAGAGGAGGTGGTTATGTTAGAACCCACTGAACGTCAGCAAGGGGCCTGGGTCAGCCAGCTCCTTGATGAGTGTCTGTGGCCCAGCCTCTCCTGTCTCAGGGCCCTGCTACAGCCCTTCAGAGAATTTCCAGGCACTCTGGACACCCACCCTGCTCTGGGCAGTGGCTCTGGCCATGGGCTGCTTGGCTTGCCCTCTTCCCACCCAGCCAACTCTGCTCCCTCTGTCCTGCAGGACAGTGGGCTGCCTCCCCCAGGGCAGTGACCTTCTAGGGACTCAGCCCAGGTATTAAGCCCCTCTCAGCCTCCCCCTCATCACTAAGTTTTAGCAAGGTGACTCCTGGCCCAGAGGGGTGTCTGTGTGGTGGGGAACACTTGTCAATCTTAGAATTTTACAATTTCCTCTCTTGGCACAACTCAAACACTTTCATGTCTTCTGTGCCAAAGCGGGCTCTGAGGCCAGAGAGCTGCCCTCCAGCCCCACCCCATGCCTCCCATTGGAAGCTGGTCAAACCTCCATCTGCAAAACCCCTGCCTCCTTAGATGATTCCAGACTCAATCACAAGAGCTCTCAGGAAAGGGCTGAACAGGGCCCATCATATAGTAGTTGACATGTACATTCTGTGCTCTGCCACCTCTATCCCTGCCCTGGAGAGCATGGCTAGAAAGACCTATGAGGGCTTGGGTTGAAAATGGCATGCACAGTTAGCATGTGCATCGTAACAGGAAGCGAGGGCACAGGCCTCAACCTTCCTTTGAAAAATCTATTCAGTAAAACTCTGTTCCAGGCACTGGTGGACTCTGGGGACCCAGTCAGCAATAGGATGGTCCCTTCACAGAAGGGACATGTGGAAAAAGGGGCAGAAATGCACTATGAGGATTGGTGAAGAAAACGACATGCAGAAGAGAGGCGGCGACACATTCAGAGAGGGTTGTGACTTGAAGGCGTGTGGAGGGGAGCGTGTGGTCTGGCACCTGCGGGGTCAGTGGAGTTCGTCAGATGAGCAGGACTGCAGGAGGGAGTAGAGGTGGCCCAGGTAGAAGGACCGGCATGGGCAAAGGCCTGGCTGTGGGAGCCTCCTGTGGGTTGGGCCTCTGTGGCTGGTGTTGGTAGTGACCTTCCCGGCAGAGCTCCTGTGGCAGGGAAGCCTTCCCAGAAGCTTAGCATCCGACTCCCATCAGCTCAGATGTCATCGGGAGGGTCACACCTTCAGCCAGGCCCCACAGTTTAAGAGGAAGGAGGCAGATGAGTTCCATAACGAGGGCCGCTGGGCAGCCTATAACGGTGGCAAGTCAGTGGGAGACTCTCTGGCTTCTCCTGGCTGGGGCTGAGGGCTCAGTGTACCTGCACACTCTGGAGGGGTCTGGAGACATTATTGCATTTGCACTGGTAGCTCAAGCCCTGAGGTGGAAAGACCCCAGATACCTGCACATCATGGCCACTGGTACTCAGACAGAGGGTGTTCAAAGGACTATGGGGCCCTGGAGGAGCGAGAGTCAGGGCAGGGGCAGCTTGGCACTGTAAGGAAGGAATCTGAAGCAGGACCTGGCCGGTGGCTTAGCCAGGTTGAACCCAAGCAGTCCTTGCTCAAATGACCCCGGGCAGCCTTTCTCTAAGCACTACAGAAACCTACAGGGTTGGAGATATGTCTGTCTTGCTTTAGCACCCAGTAGACACTCAGTGAAAATGGGCTCACTAACAAGAATGCACAAAGGCCTGATGACTTGGCTCCTGAAAGAACTGGAGCAGAGAGTGGGGATGGGGATCGATTCTCTCGGGCAGAGGGAGCAGCTGGAACAAAGGCCTCAGGTTGGAGCACCTGGAGCTGCCAGGAGGTGCTGCCCGGTGTAGAGTGTGCAAGGCTGATGGGGCTGGAGAGGACAGTTTAAGTGGCAGTCCCTCCAGCCCACCTGCCTCATCCCAAAGACCTGCCGTCTGCTGCCTTCCCTGCCCAGCCTGCCCTACCTTGGGAAAGGGAGTGCACTGTGCCCTTTGTGGCCCCACATCCTAATTTGCCACTTCTTCTCTCTAAGGTTCCCATACACTAAGGCCATAAGCCCCCAAGAGGGTGGGCAAGTGGGCCAAAGATGTCCAAGAAAGACCACTCAAAACTCACTGCTGTAATGGGAAGCTTTCTGAATGTTCTAGGCTTTGGGAGCAGGGTGGGAATTTGGGGCTTGCTTTGCCTTGTTTTTTCAAAGGCCCTTTCTTTCCTCAAGCTAGATGAGCTGCACATCGACACAGGGTTGGGGCTAGCTCCGTGGCTTCCTTGCTGGGCACCCTTGGATGAGTCAATTCATTTTTTCGTTCCTTGGTTTCTGTCTCTATAAAGTGGGAATCAGAGCAACTATAGAAATAACTGGGGCAGCATTTGGGGAAACTCTGGGACACCACCAGGCTCAGTGAAAAGTAGTTTCTGGGCTTCCTATTTTGCTAGTGGGGCCTCAGTTTGCTCTATAAAATGAAACGTTGGACAATGTTGATCTTTATACCAGCCAGCCATGTCAATAGCTTTACCATACATGCCCTACATGCCTAAACGCACGTGTAATTTAATCATTTGTGTATGGAAGATAAATGTGCAATTTTTAGCCCCTTTTATTGTGTTTTCTTCTGATTACAAAAGTAATACATATGACAAAAGTCATACATATTTATTGAGAAAATTTTGTAAAGTTCAGGAAAAGAAAAAAATTCGCCCACTGCTCCACGTCCATGACTGAGATACTTAGTGGATCCTTCCCCCACCTTGCTGATGCATATGTCCATACACACATTTCAAATATATGCAGGTATTTTGGATGATAATCTGCACTCTATTTTTTAACCCAAGCTGGGCTATCCAAACAGGCCACTGGGCTGGGCCGTCTGTCCCTGTGCCCGGGAGGAACTGGAGGTAGCAGCTGCCTCTGCTCTCCCACTTCTGCCTGGGCGGCTGGTTGGAGGCATCTGACCTTCGGATGTTCCATGTCTCTGGCGGGTGCACATTTGACACTAATTTTAGCTTGGCCTCTTGAGCCCTCTGGCCTCGGGGCCTGCACATAATGGACGCCTTATGTAGACAGCTGCCAACGGTGCAGGAAGAAGTGTCCCACCTTAAAATGTTCCTCATCGCCGGCCAGTGCTCCGCTCTCGGAGAACAAGCTGGCTCCCTGTTCCCTCTCCCACCAGGAAGGGGCGGTTGTTGATGTTCATGGCCCAGCAGGCTGTGCCAGGGGCAGGTGGCCCGCCCCTCACACACGGGACACTGCATCTCTGGACAGGGTAGTGTTTTTACAGGATGGGTTTTGGTTTGAACTGGAACAGCCAAGAGACTTCCTGAGAAGTGGCTGTGGGTGTGGGGTGTCTGAAAAGTCCTCGTGTGTGTGTATGCTGAGCCTTCTGGAGCCTCGTCTTACATGTGTCAACTGTTATAAAGGGACAATGTCATTGGACATCCCATTTTGTCCTGATAACAGCTCAGTGGTTTTGGTGACAGCATATCCATTTTACAGGTGAAGGAACGGAGGCTGAGACTGAGAAGGAATTAGCCTGAGGTCCCACGGCAGGTCCGTGGCAGGGACTTGAATGTGAATGTGGGTCTCTCTCACTCTTAGTCCAGGGCTGTCTCTGCTCACCAGCACCACAGAGGAAAGGGGCTCTGACCAGGCTCATGCCCATCAGCTCTGTATTTCCCAATGTTTGGTCTTGTTCATCTAAATGGGACTAATTCAAGTTCTGCCTTGGAAGGAAAACATGTTTATTGAAAATGAAGATAGCCGGTTGTTCTGTTTCTAAAGCACAGTTCTAATCGTGGCAGATCCTTGCTTCAGAATTAGAGGATCTACTTTTACCACAAGATAAAGCCCACATACCTTAGCTGGCATTCAGTTTCCATGGTCACTACATGTGGATGCCCCTGAACCTGGCTCCCCAACACTGATCGAGCAGGATACTTGTGTATGGTTGGGAATTGTCCTTATGATCTGCTTCTTGGACGCTGAAGCTTCCCGAGGCAGGACACCCATGGGCTATTTATTTCCATTTCCATGGGCCCTGCACTGGCCTGGGTACAGTCAAGCCATTAAATGTACTGGCCCTCACCTGTGGTCCTTCGTTGGAAACATGAGTTTTAAGTCAGGCTTAGAAATAAGCCCAGCGAGGTCCGCCCAGCAGCTGCCAGCCCAGTAAGGAGTAGTTTTTTTGGCTATATTCCCAGGAGGGGGCTGCAGGGCCAAGTCAGAAAGCCCTGGGGAGGCTGGGAATCGGAATGTGAAAGATTCCCGGGTGTGTGCTGAGACTCACCCCTGCCCCCATGGCCAATCTTCCACCTCCCCCCAGCTCCCTGGCCCTATGGTGACAATACACCCTGTGTAATACATCCCCTGCCCCGACAGTGGCTCTTTGACCCAAGTCGGATGCTCTTCAGGAACAATTCATAGCAGCAGCAGCACAGCTGCTCTGGGGGAAAACAAGTTTTCTAGGGATCATTTGGGCTGAGTGAGGACAGGACCCTTGCACCAAACAGTGCCCCTCTGGACCCAGCCCCTCAGCCTTCCAGACAGAGATGCTCTGGCTATTATCACAGGAAAGGCAAAGCCTTTAGAGTCCCACTACCTAGGTTCTGGCCATTTCTACCACTTAGTAGCTAGGGGCTCCATCTCTTTAGGCCTTAATTTCTTAATCTGCAAAATGGGATTCATAATTCCAGCTTTTGGAGTTGCTGTATCTCATGGGAAAGTGCTTTTCAAATGTCCAGCACAGCATCAGGCACCGAGCAAATGCCTGGCTGCGCTCCTTCTCCTGAGACATGCCGTGGCTACCTGTAAAGGTGGTGGTCTCTGGGAAGAGGTGTCGGGTATATTGCACATGACATACCAGTCTAGCCACAAGCCAGTTCTCTGATTCTGGCATGTTCTTAGGGGTTTAGCCAAAGACAAACCTATTGCTTGCTGATATAACCCATGGAGAAGTGGGTTTTATAATAGGTTCATTTCCCTACACAGCCAGATTTCCAGGATCTTTTTTTTTTTTTTCATTCACTTATTTATCCTACAAGTATCTCGAGAGCCAAGACCACCAGCCAAGTATGGTAGGAGATGTACAGACCCTACAGGCCATGCAGGGACCTTTTCTTCTAGAAGCTCAGTTACCATCTAAGTGATCATTGTAATGCAAGGTGAATAAGTGGGAGGTGACCTGGGAAAGGCAGGCCTCTGGGGAGAGCATGACCACTGCCTACAGGGTCGATTGGGAAAAATTCCATGAGGAAGGTGGTAACCAAAGGAGCCCATTCAAAAGCCTAGAGGAGAAACCATCCCATTCTCCAAAGAAATAAAAATAGTCAAGAATAGACTTAGGGTATTCTAAATTGGTGTATAAACAGAATCTGAATAAAAATCCCAGCACATTTTATTCATAAAATGATTACAAATCACACCTGGAAAAATGGACATGGATGAATGTCCTAGAAAAATTCAATGTGAATAAAGGAATAGACTGTGCTCCAATGGACCAAAACAGGGAGCCCAGAAATTTCTGTCAGAGTGCACGAGGTTTAGTATGTGAAAGCATGACACTGAACATGAGAGACGAAAAGACAGATACTCCCACCATGTTCTGAAGACCACTCGGTAGTGTGGAGGGACAGCAGCAGCTCTGCACTTTGGCCCTTGTACCCCAGTAAGTTCCAAGGTGATCAGAAAGCATACAACCATAAAGGGCATAAATAACAAGGGAACACTTATATCACATTGTGATGGAGACTGCCTCCTTAAGTATAAAACCAAATCCAGAAACCGTGAAAGAAAAGAACTTGAAATCCACAGGCAAAAACCCCATAATGGTCAAGGCTGAAGGAGGGGGAACAAACTAAGGAAAGAATTTCCACACGTGAATGAGGACGAAAGGGTTAACGGTACTCAGCCGCAAAGAGCTCTCGGAATGAAGCGAAGATGGATTGCCAGTAGAAAAGCGGCCAAAGATGTGAACAAGCAATTCACAAGAGATGAAAGACCCAGGATAGCATACGACAAGAGGAACTGACAGTCAAAGGACACACATTACAGAACCAAGATGTACTTTGGGGTGCCTATTGCAAAGAACAAGAGCACTTGGGGAGGTACGAATGGGAGGCAGCACTGTTGGTGGGCTGGGACTGGATACACACCGTCTGGAGGGGAGACGTCCCAGTACCTACCAACACCTCCAGAGCATCACCTTCAACTCGGTAGCTCAGTTCTACCTGGGATTCTATCCTAAGGAAATGATCCTACAGTGCCCAGGATTGGGTATGTATAAGAAGGCAGCAGAGAGCATTGGTTAAGAGCGTGGAATCTGAGTTCCGCTAGACCAGGGTTTAGGCTGTGTGACCCTGGAAAAGTTACGT
The DNA here is from genome assembly GCF_047511675.1 of Marmota flaviventris. Classification (NCBI taxonomy): domain Eukaryota; kingdom Metazoa; phylum Chordata; class Mammalia; order Rodentia; family Sciuridae; genus Marmota; species Marmota flaviventris. The sequence goes on along the minus strand of NC_092507.1, from coordinate 31,681,840 downwards.
AATGCCTCTAAGCATCAGAGTCCTCATCTTTCAAATGAGGGTAATAGTCATCCCCCCTTCTTAATGAGGTATGTTGTGAGGCTTAAATTTGCTAAATATTTACAAAACTCAGCAGAGAGCTGGGTACACAGTAAGAGCTGAATTAATATTAATTATTATTACTATTTTTTTTTTTTTTGCCAAGAAGGATGTTCACCATAGTAGTGTGTATAATAGTAAAGAATGAGAAACAACCAAATTGTCCATCAGGAGGGAAGTACCAGTTAATGACTGAAGGAAGGTGTACAAACCTGTATTTATGGATATGGAAAGATGTCTGATATATTAGGGTATGATTTTTAAAAAAAGAGTTGAAAGAGTATAGGAGGTATGTTGCACACAGCATAGGATATGTGTCTGGGTATCTAGAAGGGCATAGGTGCTTATTGTTATCCATAATACTTATGTTCTATAAAGTCCCCATAAAAACTGAATTAGCATATACTGAGTCATTGCTCCTAGGAGCACTACAGCATTAAGTTTCTCTGAGACTCTGGTCACAGCATTTTTGTCAACAGTCAATACATAACATCGTTCTGTGTGTTCCTGTTTAGAGACACCTGGATCAACATGGATTGCTGATTCATAAGCGCTGAACTCAGAGCTGACAGCGTGTACCTGGTGCCTGAGTGAAGCTTACCTAACATGCTTCTTTTCCATAAGGCACTTCATAGCTTTCTTGTGCTCAGGGACACTAGACAGCACTTCAGCAGGGCACTTGATGGCCATTTTAAAAAGTAAAATCACCAAAGAAGCACAAAAAAACATGAAAAATGTGGCACTGAACAGTCCATAGAAGGACACTTGTTTACAGTACGGAAGCTGAAAAAGAAGACAAAGCATCACGTTGTTTGGCCTCAGCTGGGAAAGTCAGGTGACTCAAAAATTTCCCCACTCTGCACATTTGCAAATGACTGTAAAGTGAATATTGATTTTGGGGTTACAAATAAGTTTCCATCGAGTAGGTAAATTTGCAAATCTGAATCTGTGAATACTAAGGATTCACTGTATCCTAAAAGATGATGTATTAGTCCATTTGGGTTGCTATAACAAAATACCATTAACTGGCTAATTTATAAGTGATAGAAATGTTTTGCATGCAGGTCTGGAGGCTGAAAGTCCAAGACCAAGACAGACGTGGCGTCTGTTGAGAGTCCACTGTCTGAGTCATAGATGGCAGGAGGAAGGGTCTCTCTCAGGTCTTCAGAAGGACACTAATCCCATTCACAAGGGTTCTGCCCCAGGACCTAATCATCTCCCAAAGACCCGTCTCCTAATACCATCACCTTGAGGGTTAGAATTTCAACATTAGAATTTTGGAGGGACACAAACATGCAGACCATGGCAGATGGTCATGCTCATGGTAGTTGTCTAAGAGTCAGGACTTCAGGTGAAGTTTTCTTTTTCTCTTTATTCTTACTTACAATGCCTGAAATTTTTATAGTAGACACATGATATAATTAATCAAGGAAATAAAGCTACATTTATTTTAGAGAAAACTTGTAATCGATGACACTTCATTCTCAAGATAAAAACCAAAACTGAGAATAAGAAGCAAACATTGTTATATATCACTTACTATGTGCCATACAGACTTCTAAGACCCCTGACTTTTAAAAATATTTGCTTCACTGTATTGCCCAGGCTGGCCTCAAGTTCCTGGGCTCGAGGATCCTCCTGCTTCAACCTCCTGAGTAGCTGGCACTATAGGTGCATGATATTGTATCCAGCTCTCTTTAATGTATTAGTTCACATGCTTCTCACCAAAAGGCTTCACAAGATGGGTTCTACTACTGTCCCCATAACTGGGCAAGAAAACTGCAGCAAAGAGAGGTCAGACAATTTGCTCAAGGTCACATCCAGTAAGAGGCAGAATCCAGATTTGAACTCAAGCAGCCTGGCTGCAGAGTCTGAGCTTTCAGCGGGCATTCAGTGAATGTCTGTTCATGAGCATTTCCTGGCCTGACACTGGGCTCTGGAGATGCCCAGGGGAATCCGAGCAGCCTCTGCCCTGAAGTGCGTCCCATCTGGATTGAGCGCTGGCATTTCAGCTCAGGGGAGGAGAGGCCTTCCCAGCCCAGCCCAGCCCGAGGACTCAGAGAAGGTACCACCAGCCCTGCACTCCGTGTCTCCCACAGACTGCCTCCCTGTGCTCTCTGGTCCCTGAGGATTAGCCCCTGAGCTCTCTTCTCGGCATCACCCTGGCCTCCTCTATCTTGGAACTTCATGGCCATTATCTTGCTCTCACCTGTCCAACCACATGAGCTGGTGTCAGAAATTCCTTTAACCCAGGGACTCAGCACATTCCTCACACATCTTACCCATCAGTAAAAGTGTATTGAGTGCATATACAAACCAGCAAATAGAAATGCCAAGAGTCTGAGATCCCCCAAATCCTAGGCATCCCGGGTTGTAGCAAAGTAGTTGTCAAGGCTTCTGAGGCTCTGAGGGTCTCTGGAGGCTGAGCCGTTCTGCCAGGAGCCTCTGTGACCACAGGATCAGGAGGCCCAGCTGACAGAGCTGCAAGACCAACATTAGCCAGGGTGTTGTTCCTGCGGCTTCTGAAAATCCCCCTCCCTCTGGGGGAGGCTAAGAAAGGGCCCGTTCAGCTTCTCTTGGCACTTCCAGGGGGAAGGCTGGGGTTGGGACAGGCCAGGCCAGGGACATCTTTTTTAAAATAGCTTCATGCATATTCAACTGCTCCCTGAAATAGTTGGGTGGCTATTTTAAACAGCTTTCTACTCAGATGCCCACACGTAGCAGCATCTACCTTGAGCATGTAAGCCAGCCAGAAGCAAAGAAAAGGGTACAAGAGGACAAGGTTAGGAGCTTCTGGTGGCTTCCCTCCACTCCTCCCCCACCCCTTGGTGTGTGTTTCCTCTGAGGGACTCTCTTACATGAAACTGAAAGTCACAGTTACTATGACAACCTGCTGAAGGAGGATTCCCATTCAATGACCTTACCCACCAGGATCCCAGGAGCACAAATACTCCCAGGCAGCCAGACCTGGCCCTTGGTTTGCTTCTGAGTCTCTCTGGGCCCATTTCCTCCTGGTTTACACACAGTTCTAACAATCTCCCAGCAGAGTAGAAACAGAGGCCAAGGGAGGGCAGGGAAAGGCCTGGCCTAACCGCGAGGGGTTGAGGCCACCGCACAACCCAGCTGTGAGGGTGGACAGAGAAGGACACAGGACTCTGCCAAGGAAACACTTAGTAACAAGTATGGACTGAGACATCCAGACAGGCCCTGGGCCATGTGCTGGGGGGCAAAGATGGTCAGCCTCTGTTCGTGCAATGAGCATAACTGTAAGTACATTCACCTGACCTCTGACTTTGTCCCCCCGCCCCCAAAAGAAGATTCAAAAGAGAAGTTGGAAGCATAAAGTGATAAGTACTGGGGTTAAGGTGAGAATGCAGGTTCACAAAGGAAGGAAGCTGTCTCTGGGGAGCTGGGAGGTGAGGCTTGAGCTGGGAGCTCAGAGCTTTCCTGTGAGACAGCAGGTGGTAGCCTGTTCCAGGTGGCTGGCACAGGACACATAAAGGAACAGAGGCAGGAGGCAGCCGCTCATGGTGGAGGAGAGGGTGGAATGAGCAGAAGAGAGGCGGAGTGACCCTCTGTGCCATGTGCCTGGGGCCTTAGTGGCCCTGCTGTGTCAGAAGAGCTCTCCAGGGCCATGGTGTGACGAAGCACTCCCTGCATCATGATGGAGAACAGCAGCCAGAAGGAAATGGGAGGATGTTGAGAGCTTCATGGTGACAGGTGTGGTTCTAAGAAGGAGTTCAAGTTCATTCCACCTTCTCAGAAGATGTGTCAAAAATCAATACATACAAAGAACAGGGAGGCCAGAAACCTGGGCCCCAGCAAGAGGGCCCACGAGGGGCTGTCACAGGGCCCCTGGGCTTCCGCATGCTCAGCTGTCCAGGAGATGTGGCAAAGGACTCCTTAGGTGTCTGAATTTAGACTCACTGTGATGCCCCACAGTCTTCCAGGAAAAGTTCTGCTCAGGACATCCTGAGCAAGGCAAGGAACAGTGCTTGGCTACCCTTGAGAAAGATGGTCAGTCAGAGGGAGAGGTGGAAGCAACAGGTGGAGCAGAAGTGATGAGCCTGGCCATCCGAGGGCATCTGTGGGGCAAGGTCTGACGGCTCAGTGGCTTCTGGAACCACCAGCAAGAGTCCTGAGCCTCGGAGGCAGCCGCATCTGTCTATTCATTTCCTCTCGTTCCTCCAAATGCACGCACCCTTTTTAGTCTGATTTATTCATTTCACTCATCCAGCTGGAGCTGTGGCTGGGGCTCATTGGCATAGATAATGGTTCCTTTCCTGAATTTTCAGGGATTTGTGAAACCCCTGAAATTTGAAGAAAACGAGTGCCTATCCCCTGCTCATTTTTCTGGAGAGATAGCTCATAGCTTTTAGCAGATTCTCACAGGGACAGGTGACCCAAAAAAAGGTTAAAAACCACTGATGGAGATGGGGATTGTTTTATTTTAAAACAAATTATTTCACTGTTTGGTGGAGAAGCAGGGTGAGAGAATGCCAAGAGAAATCCCAATTCTGCACTGAGCTATCTCAGATGGTGAAATGGCACCGGGGACTCTGCTGGCACCCCTGTCATTACCGGGCAGCGAGGGTATGTGGACTAGGCACTGAGGGCCTCTGAGGAGGGAGCCAGATCCCCTACCAGGGTTCTGCTCTGTTCCTCCCTCTCCCCAGCCACAAAGTCTCTGCGAGACCACAGCCCAGCCTGCACTTGACAGGTGCCCTCTTGGTTTGGATAGATTTAGGAAGCTGGGAGAAATCTAAGGAGAGAGCATCTAGGCTAGACTTTGCATATCGAATGAGGCTTTGAAAAGAAGGGGCGGCTAAAGTTCATTGATCAGCTTTAAGAGTAGCATCAATCCCCTGCTAGAAAGCCCGCAGTAGCTGTCTGTCTCCACATAAAAGCCAGAAGTCTTATAAATGTCTTCATGACCCCAGGGATGTGGTCGCCAATGACTTCCCACATCCCAGGCCCTCTGGCCTCCATACTGTTCCTCAAAGGCTGACGTGGGGCCTTTGCACTTGCTGTTCCTGTGCTGGGGAACATGCTCATGGGTCAGTCCCTCATTGCTTCAATGTCCCCTTCTCAGTGAAGGCTTCTCTGGCCCCTGTTTCACATGGCAACACCTCCTGCTGCCACCACTCCCATTTGCCATTCTCTTTTTCCGTTTCTCTGGATAGCTCTGACCTCCATGAAACATGTCCCTGTCCATGGACTGTGCCCAGTGCCTGGAACAATGCCCGGCCCCCAGCAGGTGCTCAATGAACATCTGCGGAATGAATGAGTGTCTCCTTCCCCTGCCCCAGTTTTTACATACCATTTTTACACACTATAATCTCATGTGGATCTTATAAAAACTCTGCAGGGTGGGTTTAATGCTCCCTTTTCATGATTGAGAACCAGAGATTCATAGCAGCTGGAACCACTTCCTAGGTCCTGGGGTCTCGGAAACTCTGCTCTCCGTCTGTTCTCCACCCCGGAGGGCTTTGAGACTGCCCTCACCAGGACTCCTTGAGCCAGACGAGCGACTGTGTTTGTGCATGATCCTGTCAATAGTTCAAGTTCCTAGCAAACTGGCAATCCAGCTGAGTCCAGTTTTGAAGTATCCTGGAAGTGGTCAGGCATGTAAAAAGCAAATAACGGAGAAAAGAAGACAATTTTATGGGGCTTTTGATGAATTGCATCTTGCTCATTTTTCTGTGTGTTTTGTCCCCCACGCCCCACCAGTGCTGGGGATTGAACCCAAAGCCCCCCACACACTAAGCAAATGCTCATCCACTGAGCTACATTTCTAGTACTTGCTCACTTTTCTGGAAGGGATTACTTACATGGTGACTTTGGACTTTGAAAGTTAGCTAAAGCCAGATGTAAGGCCTGAATGCCACCAGACAGCCATGACAGGAGGCCACTGCCATGTATATAAGCCGGTGCATTTGCTTGTGGTAGAATCCATAGGGATCTCTTCTCACCCCATACATAACAGTCCCAACACAACCTGCCTGCAAGGCAGGATGGAGAGAGAACTATGCTACAACCCCTGCAGGTGTCCGGTGCTGATTATGGAGAATGTCAAAGATGAATATCACAAAGAATGTGCCTTTAGGGAACTTACAATCCAGCAAAAGAAATGGATGGAAAACTGGTTCTGTCCACGTGTGCTTATTTATTCAAACCCTTACCTTGTTCCCAGAAGGATCCAAGGTAGAATTTGGGATTATGATAGAGTAACTGCTGCAGCTGGGGTGGGACCTAGGCTGGATGTAGGGGTGAAGCATCATGGCCCGTATGGTGAACGGGCAGGAGGCCCTTGTGGCTGGAGTGTGGGCAGGAGAGCCTTCAACTGCAGTATGTGCTGGGAGCTGGTCCTTCCTCCCAAGTGGCTCACAGTACAGTGGAGGAAATGGGCAAGCAGGCGAAGGCTCTTCACCTATCTGCAGCCGTGCTCCTCACTCTCAGAGACTTGCTCTCAGTACATGGAAAGCCCCAGACTAACGGGGCCTGCAGCATTTCCTGTGGTGACAGAGGCAGATGCTCCTATAGGCCTTGGTCCTCCTGCATCCCTGACTTTAGGCCGCATGCGTAACAGTCCCAGCAGAGCTTCCGCTCTGAGAAGTCACACCTTGTATTCAAACAGCAAGCTTACAGAGCACAGTCATATCTGTCCCCTCTCTTATCCCTCCATGAGAAGGTCAGGGGAGGGCCGATTTCCCATTATGTGGATGGGACAGCAGAGGCTCAGAGAGGCTAAGCCTCATCCTGGGAAGTGGCAGAGCCAGCATGGGAGTCCAGGCAAAGGGGCCTGAGGCACCGTCCACACAAGCATGCAGCTACTGAGACAAACTTGGGCACAAGACCACGTAATGGCAGGAAAAGGTTCTGTGGCTATTGGGAGAACACTGGACTCTGGAATCAGACTGAGCTGGGTTCAAATCCTACCTTCACCAGCCATGAGCTGTAGAGCTGCCCTAACCTCCTTGAGCTTAAGGTTTCTCACCAGTGACATGAGAATAATAGTTCGGACTTGGCAGGATTATTGTGAGAACTAAATGAGATGCTGCGTGGAAGCTTACCTAGCAAGGTGACAGAGGATGAAAGCCAACGGGTCCCAGCACAGTAGAGTCTAATCTCATCTAATCCTCCAAGCAACCTACAAAGAAGACCCTATTACTTCATTATACAGGTGGAAGGAAACAGCCCAGGGAGATGGCAAAACACTCACAGCCAGCCAGTGATGAAAACTGGCCCCAGAGCCTCAGTTATTAAACATGACCGCTGTAATTGCATCTCAAATCATTTTGTGGATGAAGCTTGGCCTACACAGCCTCAGACACTGGCCAAGTCCATGCAGGTGACCCCGACCCTTGCAGGAGGAAAATGCTGTCCAGAAGGGAGGCCTTGGAAGGTCCAATGGAGCCTGACCCCAGAGGAAATGGTCAGCAGTTGTGGCCTTGGAAAGGAAGGGCTGGAGGGTCACAGGCACCAGGCAGAGCTGCATGGCCAAGGTGGTTGGTGGCTTTGTACTAATGAAGTGGTGACCTGGAATCCAGCAGGCTGGGCTTCCCTTTCCCACTTCCTTCCTGTGCCGACTGTCACTGTCCTGCTGAGTCACCTGCAGGAAGTCAGGGTGGGGAGGCAGAGAGCGGGGAGACCTAGGTCCTCCTGAACCTCTGTCCCCAGCTCACCTCATGACCCTAAATCAGCCACTTCCCTTTGCTGGGGCTCAGTTTCCATATCTGCCAAGTAAGCAGCCTGACCCAAATCTCCAGGAGGTCAGCAAGGGCTTTTTAAGGACACAGTGCTTTCTGGAACATAGTGCAGGACAGAGGACCACCAGTGAGGGACGAGTCACTAGGCTCTATAGAAACACTCCTGTGCTCCCTCACAACCAGCCGAGTTTTTCCACAATTCCTGACTGTCACCAAGAGTAGTAGGACCAGGAGGGTAGTGGAGGGCAGCCCCTCCAAGTGCTGGCATGGTGACCACATGGGGCCACCACAAAGGGCCTACCCACAGGCCTTAGTCCTCTTCTAACTTAGTTTCATCTCCTGGCACCCCATTGGATGCATGTTCCTGACGTTTTATTGAGGCCTGGGCCTGGCGAGGGCCTTTCTAGATCTGTGGGATTCCCAGCACAGGTTCAGTCTTGTGGGAAAATACACAGCTAATGTGGGCCTTCTCCCAGGGTCCAGCAGTGACCACATCCTGCTCGGGGCCATGCAGGAACCCTTCCATTCACCCACACCCACAGGAGCTGTTTTTGCTACAACAATTTCCAACCCTGTTTAGAAGACCTCTCCCTAAGGACGCCATGTTCTGAAGTCAATGCAAACTCCCTTCTGCTGTGGCCCACTAGGATGTCTGGGGTCCTGCGAGGTGAGGAGTTTTTCCAGGGCTGGAGGGCTGCCTGGTGAATGGTGGAGCAGGGTTATGGCACCCGCCTTTGCCTCCTTCCACAGGAGGGGTGGTGGCATGAAACAGGAAGGAGGCCATTGGGCACATGACTCCAAATTTAAGACTCTTCTCCTATAAGTTGGGGTTCAGTTGGTTTCATGTGGCTTTTGAGCCCTTTCTGATGTGTCTACTGTTTCCACCTCAGAGGACAGCGTCCCTCCTGTCCTTGGGGCTGTAGCCTTGCCACCTGGCTTGCGTGGTTCCCACTTGCTGTGTCATTTTTCTTTAACTGGACACCATTTCTTCTCCTTTCTCACCTCCCACTTGTCCTCCTGGTAAACTCACATTTAAGGGACCGTTTGCCTGTCATTCCTTCCAAAATGTCCCCCCAGACCCTGTCCCATCTCTTTCGGCAGCACCTCTGTACACGTTTCTGTTATTTCATTTTTCACCCAGCTTGGTGGCAATCTGGGTGAACATCTGTACTGCTCCCGGAGCACCAGGACTGTGTCCAGGTGAATTTGTGACCTGGAAAGTGACAGCTACCCCGTTGAATGTCTGTTGGAAGAAATGGCAGTGGATTTCCCAGAGGGATCCTGAGTGAGCCGCAGCCTGTTGCTGAGGCTCAAAGCGGCATGATGACGGGACATCCCTGGGAGCCCTGCCACTTAGAGACTGTGCGTCCACACATACCGCCTGTCCCCCATTGAGCTTCAGTTTCTCCTCTTAAAAAAATGGGTTAGCCTCTCAGGTCTTTCTAGGGCTGGCCCACAGCGGTGTTTCTGGAACTCTGTGAGCCACCTTTGCCGTGCCCTGGGGCATTCGGTGGGTTCTGACCTTAATTCCCTGCCCCCCTTCATCAGCCATCCCAGTGCCCCCTCAGGGCTTGGCCAATTCAGGTTCTGGTGCACAGGGAGGAATCAGACTTGATGCCCACCCTCAAGGACTTGCAACCTAGTGATGAAACAGACATATGAGAGCAGCATGGTAACCACAGAGTGCCACGGGGGCCTGGAGGAGGCCAGCCCCAGGCTAGCCCATGGCAGTGGCCAGAGAGAACTTCCCAGAGACATAGGCCTGAGAGACCCAGGGAAGCAGCGTGCACACAGCAAGTGCACACGGGAGCCACTGGGTGTGGCCAGCGGTGTGGACAGAAGGTGCGTCAGCTGCTTCAAGGTGCTGGGGTCTGTCGGTGCCAGTGCTTGGCTGTGCCTGTGTGCCGACATGTGAGGGAGAGAGACTGGGTGAGGGCAGGGAGGCCAGGCTGGTACCCCAAGGCCCCTGGGAAAGAGCTGCCCAGCTAAAGGCAGGATGGCAGAGGCTGGGCTCGCTGGATTACGGAATCGCTGGGGAAACGTCATCTGGGAGGGTGTTAGAGAAAGGGGGGTGTGTCTCAGCAGGGCTACATCATTCCCAGAGATGAGCTGAGAGCAGATTTGTAAATGAATGGGGACTCACAGATAGCCAGAAAGAACCTCCGGGCTGGGACAGCCAGCCTCCACGAGGAGACCTAGACAAATCAGTGGCAAGGTGGCGGCAGTGGGCTTCACACACAGCCAGACACAAGGCCTCTCTCCCCGCTCCTCTCTCCATCCACCGGCCACCTCCATCCCATTAGACTGGCCTCTGGGGAAGAGAGAGGGGCAGGTGAGCTTCCTACCTGCTGACTTAGAGGTCATGTGCTGGACAACCTGTGTCCATGAAAGAATTTAGTGCCAGGGCCTCTGGTGCTCTGTGTCTCATCAACCAACCTGGGGTCCGGCAGGCAGGAGGCCTGACGCCAGACAGACACCTGCTGAGCATGGTGCACTGCTGGAGAGAGCATGTCTCTTTCAAGTTCAAGTTGCCCCTAGACTCCTGAAGCCCATGGATAAAATGCACAGGCCAGTCCTCAGCTTCTAGGGAATGATAAGGGCTCTGGACTAAGACAAACCTTGAACCTCAGTTTCCTCATCTATAAGTGGGAATGATATTAGTGCTGCCTCCTAGGATTACTATTGTACGATTAAATAGATGTGAAATGCTCAGTCCAGAGCTTTTGGCACATGGTAAGTGTTCAGTAATTGGCAACTGGAATGAATTCCATAAAAGGAAAGCCTCCACAAGGGGTGTGTCCTTTCAATTTATACTCCACATACTGTGTTTTTTTTTTTAAAAAAAAATTTATACCATTGTAGTAAGAACACTTGAGACTAACAAATTTTTAACACTGCATTTTTATTGACTATAGATGCAGTGTTGTAGAGCAGATCTCTGCACTCTGTTCCTCTTGCATGACCATGATTAATAACTCTGCATAGTCTTTTAGAGATTCAGAATGCTCTCTAAGGGAGCAAGTAACCAACATGGGAACCAGGGGCACAGGGAAGTTTCTGTACAGAAGTATGTGTTATGCCTCCTATACCATCCCTTCTGCCAGAGGGGACCAGGTCACCATGGGTCTGCTCAAAGAGAAGCAGGTTGAATGTGATGTTGGGTCAGTGGGCCGAGCCACGCCAAGCCAGACCTCTTGACTAGGCTAACAACGCTAAATTACATCCCTGCATACAGCTTCATGCCCCAAACCTTCCCATTGTTTTAGCATTCATGATGGAGTTAGAGTTTGGAAAGGAGGAAGAGAACTGGAGTTTGAGCCCGGGGCCACAAGTGACCTCTTTGTCATCTTACACATGCTCAAGTCAGACTCTCAGCCTAAGGGGTCTCAGCAGTTCAGCCTCAGTGGAGTGGCCTTGTCTCAAGCCTGGTCCTAAGCTGACCTACAAAGGAATGGCTGGGTCACATTGGCAGTCTAGGCCTGTGTAAGACATCCCAGAGACCCGTATGTGCTTTGGAAGGGACAACCAGTGTAAATTAGAAGGGGGCCCAGTAGCTGTGGCCTCTGTTTGAGGCAGGATCTGGACTTGGCTCCTGTCAGTATGAGCCACAGGGCACAGCTCTGGGGTCAGATCCTTAGCAAAGTGAGCTGAACCTGAAATTCTGGTTAGACTAGCAGGACGCCCCTCAAGTCAGACCCCCAGACAGATATCCCACCCCCGGCATTAGAAGGCTATGAGGTGAGCAGAGGCAAGTCCAGGGCACCCACAGGCATGTGGCTTATGGTGAGAAAAGTCATTCGAGCCCTAAGTGGAGCTCAGTTTCCCACATCCTGCCAGGCCCGGGCAGGGTGAGCTCATGAGCTCAGGGATGGGTGGGGCTGAGCCTTCAGAAACTGATCTGAGATCCTGGAGCTGAGCAGAGCCTGGAGGAAAGAGTGGCACCCTGGTCTGCCCTCACTGCCTTGTGGCTGGTCAGCTCCCCTCCATCTCAAGGTAGTCCTGCCACAGCCCCCTCCCCCAATGCATGCCACTTGGTCCCCGGGCCATTGAGAGAGGGTGAGGAAGGACCAGCAGCTCCCTCTGTGAGTGTAGGCAAAGGAGGCCCAAGCACCCAGCTGGCGATGTGGAATCCTTTCTGCGTTCAAAGGCAGGAATGGTGTCCCAGAATGAGCACTGGATTTAGGCTCTGAAAATAAGTCCAAGTCCAGGATCTTCCTCACTTTGGCCTCTGGGAACTGTCACTCCTTCACCCACAAAACGGGGTCCCAGACAGCATGAGCCGTGGAAACTCTAGGTCTGCCAGAACTGGATGCGTATTAAAATGAGCTGAAGAGTGGCTTTGGAGAGGTGGGAAAAAGAACATCTGCCCAGCCTCTGCCTCTGCCGTGAAGGCCTCTCACCTTCCAGCCATGGTCAGAGCAATTCTCAACCTGGATCCTTGAGACCACCCCGTGGACGGTCTCGCCCTGGCCCCAGGTCCTTGCGACAGTACCTAACTCCATGCCTGGAGACTTTCTCCCTCTTTGTGCTGTTTCTCGGCTGGCTGTCCAGACCCTAATCCTGTAGACCCTTCTCGCCCTGGAAATTGGCCATGTAGCGGGAGTGGTCTCTGGGATGAGCTGGTGGGAAAGTGTGCTCAAGGCTGCCCGCCACCACCGACCTCTTGGGACCTCTTGGCTAGAAAGCTGTCACAATCTGAGCAGTTACCAAGCTGGGCCTGCAGGGTCTGGCCGGCCCTGGAAACCTGGCCCAAGGGGGAGGCAGCACTCACTGTCACTGCACTCACAGTGGCTGGATCTGATCCCCTTCTCTAGAGATTGCTGGGATGGGTGGGGATGGTTGGAGACAGAGCTGGGAGACAGTGGGAGAATGCACAGGCCCACGATGCCCATTGCAGGGTGGGGGGCCTCCAGGGAGAAGGTGGGTGGGAGGAAGGGGCGGAGGGCAGGAGGGAGGCTCTGGGACGAGGAAATAGGTGAAGCTGTTTCTCGAGGCCCACAGGAGTTCTGAGCCCTGACCTGGTTGGTGGAATGGGGCTCTGAAGAGTTCCAGCCTTGGCCAGGGCTGGCTGGGAGGGCGGGGCTAGGCTGGGGGCAGGCGGCCCTGCGGGCTCCTGTGGCCAGCTGCCTAATGCACTGTGGCCATGCAGGGCCTGCTGGCTCAGCCTCTCTCTGGAGCCGAGCATCCAGGTCCCCAAAGCCCAGGAGTGCAGCAGCTGCAGATGCCTCCCAGGAACAGGCGTGGGGATCTCCAGGGCAAACAGAGGAGAATGTCCTGGCCAGCCCCCGCCCGAGGGAAACCTCCCCATGGCCACAGCAAACAGGAGGTAAAATATATTTATTCCAAGCAGCAGTTTTCAGACTTGCCCTTTGGAAGGTGGCACAAATAGCCCAGCCTCCCGGACAGCCCTGCACAGAGGGACGTGCCCTACCCCCACCCCAGTAAAGCCAACAACCCATTAGATGGGGACTCAAGGTCAAGTTCAGCCTTTTGGAGCCCTAGCCCTGTCTTTTCATCTCTGTCCAGGCAGCCTGGCAACAGCCTATCCAGGAGGCATTAACAGGCTCCTTGCTTCCTGGAGCTGCCATCTTAAGGACCCCCCAGAAGGTGGGAAGCTGGCCCCTCAGGCAGCCCATCCCAAGTCACCGGAGAGTTAACAGCCACAGGTCCATGTTGGGTGCTAACTGGATTCTGAGCTTCATGGGAGTTCTCATGCGTCCCTCTCTTCTTTTACCAATGGTCAACACTAATTCTTAGAAAGAGGGCAAATGGAACTATCTTTCTAGAAAGAACTTCTGGATTTAAGCTCAGCCAAGGTTCTCCTAGCCAGAAGCCAGGCTGGGCTCTGTCACTAGATTTGTCTCATTGTTCCACGTGGCAGCCTCTGAGATGGGCAGGGAGCACTATCCCATCTTATAGAGAAGGGAAGACAAGCCCAGAGAAGCTAAGAAACTGGCTCAACCTCACACAGCTATCCTGACAGAGCCAAGATTAGAGGTCACCTCTTTAATGACCTAATGTCCTTTCTCTTCCTTCATGCCACTGTATTTCTCTATTGTCATGAGGATTAGACAGAATGGTACGAGTGAGCTGTGTCAGAGTAGTGTGTCCCACTTGGTGCTTGTTCGTTTTCATTACTGGTGCTGAGGGCACAGGAGGCGCAGAGTACAGTGACAATCTCCCCCCTCACCCTGCGCCTTTCCAAGATAGGCATCGCCAAGTGACACAGCCCCTCAATGATGACGCTACAGTGGATCAGGTCTGTGATCCCAGAGCTTGGAATTGAGAAAAACAAACAAAACACTGTGGCAGCTCCTGGGGGTTCAGTGGTGAGCACAGCACACACATCCTTCCAATCATGGAGCTCATACTTCAGAGAGGGCAGCCAGTCATCAGGCAGGAAATCACACCAAGAAAATGACGGTAACAATGTCAATACCTGCTGGGCTCTAACAAGGAAGGCCATGGTGCTAGGGAGTGTATCCCAGGGACCTGGTTTAGTTGGGGGTCAGGGAGGGCTTCTGTGAGGTGGTGATACACAAGGGGAAATAGAAAGGCAGGAGAGGAGTCAGCTGGGTAAGGAAAGGATATAGGCAGACTGGTCTAGGGGAAGGACACAGCACATGCAAAGGCCCTGGGGCAAAGAACTGAAAGAAGATCCTGTGCCTCAGATTGAAGCAGTCCTTGGAGACCATGAGAAAGATTTTGATCTTCCCCTCAACAGTAGAAGGAAGCCATTGGCAGACTTAAGCAGATGGGTCTGGGATCCACAGGGTATGGATTAAAGTATGGAGTAAAGACATTTGGGGACTTGTGAGGGGACAGGAATACTGAGAGGAGCATGGGTCCTATAAAGGAGAAGCTCTCAGAAGGCCCGCCTGTGCCAGCATGGTGCCCATTCCATGTGCCGTGCCCATTCCATGTGCCTGCAGCACACTTGCCTAGCATGCATGAGGCTCTGGGTTCAATCCCCAGCACCACAAAAAACCCAAATAAACAGAAAAGAATTCCACATACTTGCCAATGAGGTGCAGGGAATGGGGCGAGGGGTGGGCCTGCTTGTTCTGGTGAGTGTGAGTTAAGGATGAACCGGTGGTTCCCTCCCCTGCTCCCGCTGCTTCTCACCTGCACTGGTGTCCTGGGAACCCCATGAGGAAGTGGTGCTCCACATTGCTGAAAGGTGACTGGGTCTGATCCCAATATGAAGATTCTGTCCTGCTGGCCTGAGGCCAGGTTAGCTGGAGCAGGTCTAGACATAGAGATGTCTTTAAGAGGCCATTGGGAGGCACTTCAACCGTCAGATCTGCTGCAAACTTTGTGGAGAGGTTTTGGGTCCGGAACAGGGAGGATGTTCCAGTGCTGGCGTCTCTCGCTGTCTCTGTCCCATTCTCCCTCCTCCCTTCCTTTGCTTCCTACCCTGAGAATCCCACATACTTGAAATATCCCAGGCCCCGCTCAGCACCCCGAGATCTCTGGACAGGCTGAAAGCTGGGATCCCCCTGAACAGGGTGAAGGGTCATCAGGGGGAAGGCCTTCTCCTGTGTCCACGCAGGAGGAGGGGAGGGGAGAGAGGCAGGAAGACCAGCTCCTGAGTACCTCCTTCCTCTCCATCCACTGATGCATGACATGATCATTTAACAAATGTCAGGCACTGGACTGTCACCAGGGGCCAGTCCTCCTGGTGCCAGGCCAGATTTGTGTCTGGGTGGCTCTTAGTTCTCCTGACTAACCTGCTTCTGGCTACATCTCAGCCACCTCTGGAGAGGGTTTGGCCCCAGCCAGCTGGGTTTAGAGACAGACATGGGCCTGGGTGTGGGAGGGGCCCCGGGGAAGTGCAATCTCGGCACGCGCGATTCCTCCACCTTGGGCACAGACTAGGGTGAGCTCCAGGGGCCCCTGCTCCTCACACCTGGTGTGACCCTTGTACACCATGGCTCTCGTTCTTCCCCTTTCTCCTCTCCATCAGGGCTTGAGCAGGGTGCTTCTGGATGGTCTGGTTTTTCCAAAGTGAGCATTGTGACCCCGCTTCCCCAGCTCAGTGCCACACACAATTTAGACTCCCAATCAAATCTGATTTCTGGTTGTGCAAGGAGTCCTCGAAAGTACCCTGCCAGATAAATTTTCAACTGTGCAGAACCAACACCATCATTTTCTTAAAAAAAAAAAAGAAAGAAACTAGGCCCAAGTTCATGGTTTTGGTTTACTTTGAGGTGTGGTGGGGAGAAGCACTGGGTGCCTGAGCAGGAAATCCAGCCTGCGGTCTGGGTCACTGTCTGCTAGCTGAGCAGAGCCCCAGCCCTCCCTGCCTCGGCCTCTCCTCCTGTGAAATGGGGATGAGGACACTTTCCTTTCTGGGTCACTGGGACGAGGGAGGCGGGAAGCGCCTGAGAACAGAAGGTCCTGGCCCCACAAGTGTCTGCTTCCTCCAGGCTGCGCAGCACCTTCCCAGCAAACTACATGAGGGCCCCCTAAGGGAAGTGTCCTCGCACTGTCCCCTCGCACCTGAGACCACCCATCCGGCCTCGGGGAGATCCCAGCTGTTCCTGGCCCAGCTGTTTTGGCTCTCACTGTCCTGTGGTTAAAGCCTGCCATTCTGGGAAGTCTTCCTCAGGCCGGGCCCACAGGGAGGGAGCTGAGCCCCTCTGGGGCGGGGAGAAGGCGAGGTCCGGAGGGGGACAGGGACGGGGAGGGCCAGCCTGGGAGAAGCTGGATGAGTGCTGGTTTGTATTTTTCAAATAACTCCATGTCCACAAAGCTAAAAATGTGGTCTGGCCTTACATATTTTATATGCATGTGTGTTCCCAGTACATTTCCTTCTAATTTTTAAAACCATACGTAGCGTCAGGGACATTTAATCCATATGGTTCTGATTCCTTAACACTTAAATCATCCAAATGTTGTTTTGTAGGATCTATTTGCAAATCTCTTTACATAAGTTTTTAACTCATTCTTTCTCCAGGGTATCAAGGCGGGGCCCCTGGGCAAGGCCTCCTCCTCTTCTTCCATCCTCACTTTCCACCCAAACTGGCCAGATGTCTCGATCCCCTCTGCTGTGGGCACCAGCTGCTCAGGCCCTGCCCCTGGGGATGGGGGAGGCAGCAGCAGAGGAAGGATAGACGGAGGGGTCCAGACCTCAGCTCCACATCTTCCTGAGATGTGATCAACCCCCTTCCCTCACCTATGAAGGAGATGAGTAAAGGTTGTGGGGGAATTTAAACAAGGAGATATGTGAGAAGCCCTTGTGGTCCAGAGACTAGGGCCTTCCCATGCCCCACAGGAGAAGTGTAGGGTGGGCAGAGGCCTGTTGGCCTGCAGGGTCCTTTCAGAGGAATTTGGAGGTAGCAGCATCAGCTTGGAGACACTGAGTCCAGTGAAAGGAGAGCAGATGCCACCATAGGAAGGGAGGATTGAGACCAGGACCAAGCAGTGATCTTAGTGGCCAGAAGACGGGAGGTAATGCCAGGAGATGCACAGGCCAGATCTCGGGTGGGAGTCTGGGAGGACAGTGGGCACCCCAGCCTGCCCTGCATTTGGAGTCTGCTCCACATGTGCCAGAGAGGTGGGTGAGGACCTTAAAGGACTCAGCAGACCATGGAGGAAAGAAACAAGGAAGGTGGGTCCCCTACATAAAAGGGCAGGGCTTCCCACCCACCTGTCAAAGCACGGCCTGGGGGGGGGCTTCCTCCCACAGGCTCCCAAACCTGCAGACAAGGCCACCACTACTCCTTGGCCTGGAATTGGGACCCACCCAACTACCCTCACCCCGAGTCCCCCACTTTCTCCTCCCCGTCCTTGGGCCATCCCCAGGCCCTCAATACTCTTTTAGGTTTCTTCACCTGCTCCTCGTGCCGTGATGGCATTTCCTGGCTTTTCTGCTATAAACACCTACTCACTCTTCAAAACCAACCCACAGGTTGCCTCTCTGAGATCACCTCCTGGGACGTGTTGGCCAGCAACTGGCCCCTTGTTCCTCTTCCTCCTGTCACTGCCCCACTCTGTGAGGCCGGTCTAGGATGAGCTCCTCAGGACCTGTGCCTGGAGCTGCAGGTGGGGGGTGGGTGGACAAGGTCACTGCTGTCCTGGAGGACCCTTCTTCTGCTGAGGCAGGTCCCCCTTGTCCTGTCAGCTTTCCGAGAAGCATAGAAATCAAGGATGGCACCCTCAGGACGCTGGTCAGTAGCTGTGGGATGGGAGACAGATGGGACACAGGATGTCCAGGTGTGGCACGGCTCCTGGGAGCCTTCCCCCCCTCCCCCGGGCAGGGGCCCGTTGGCCAGCTCTGCTCTGGACACCACAGGTGTCTGTATCCATGGAGCAGGGTTTGTTTCTCTGGCAATTCCAGAAGGAGCAAATCCCAGACAGAGCTGCCTCTCTGGGACGGAAGAACAGATGCTTAGTCTAAAATTAGGCTGCTGACTGCGACTTCATGGAGGCTTCGGGAGCGGGTCTGCTCCTTACAGCTGTCAGTGTGTAGCTCAGGAGAAGAGGGGCCCCTGCTCCCCGTGAGCACACTGCCCGCGCCAGCAGAGCCGGCACCCTACCACTCTACCTACCGTCTCCCCCATCTTGACCTGTGAGGTCCCCAAATCCCCTGAAGGGGGCACAGGGGGACTGGCCCTCAAGGGCTGCCTCTGTCTGACCTTGGCATTGAAGGCTTCCCCTAGGAAGTTAGATAACCTGTTCCGTGTCCTCTTACTAGGGAGGGTCTGAGCAGGCCTGGAACTCGGTGCCAAATCCAGGCCACAGTTCCAAGAGGCCCCTAGGAGCTTGGGGGTGTCCAATCAAAGCTGAGGGGGAGTTGAGCCGGAAAGATTGCTGTCCACCTCTTCTTGGTCTCCTATTCCCACTTTATTCTGGCACTTCTGACTCTCTCACTGCCCGCCCAGGCTGGACCCTGCTGGCAGGGAGGAGTGGAGTCCAGTGGAAGCCTACTTTGGGGAACTTGTTTATTTCTCCCCAAAGCCACCGTTCCTGACATGTTGCCACCCCAGGGCCTTTGCACCAGCAGTCTTTGCCCACGAAGTCCTTCCCCATAATCACATGACTTCCAGTTGTTGCTCAAAGGCCACCTGTTAATGAGTCTTTCTCTGTCTACCCTACTCAGTGGTGTAAATTCTAACTGAAAGCCAGCAGCCTTGAGTCTCCAGAAGAGCTTGGTGTTTCATTCTGAATCCAAAGGCTGGGAGAGACCCATGTCCCAGCTCAAGCGGTCAAGCAGAAATGTCTTCCTCTCATTCAACCTTTTTGTTCTAGTCAGGCCCTCAGTTGACTGAATGCAGCCCACCCACTTTAGGGGAGCAATCTGCTATGCTCTACTGAGCCACATGTTAATCTTATCCAGACACACCCTCCGGACACATCCAAAATGTTTGGACAAATGTCTGGTCACCCCTGAGTCAGTCAAGGTGGTGCATAAAATCATCCATCATGTGCTCTTCCCTACCCGCAATGGCTAGGGATCCTTTACCTTCAAGCCCAGACCTCGTCACCAAATCCTGCTTACCCTCCCCTCCCCAGTTCTCCCCCACCCCTTCCAGCCCACCACCCTTGGGACATTGCCTCTGCTCCCAAGTTCCCCTGACTCAGCCTTTCTCAGAGGTACTCAGCCAGGGGCCCCAGGATGCTTTCGGGGATTCTCATCCTTCCAGTCAGAGGGCAGGATGTGGGTAGTGAGCAGGAAAGCCTGGGGAAGACAGCTCTGGAGGGCTTGTTTTCAGACCAGAGGCTCTGGCTGACTGTGGTGAGAGCCTGGAGCTCCTAGGGATCAACAGAGGCTCCATCCACACATCCAGGCTCTGGGGCAGATGCTAACATATACTGCACCACTCAGAAGCGTGAGGAGAAAGCCTTCCAGGTGCCCTGTTTATGGAGCACCTACTAAGCTCTCTCAGAGCTTTCCCAACCTACGGGAGGACTCGGCCACCAATACTTTGCTATAATGTGATCAATGGCTTGCTGGTTGTGCCAAATAAGTTACAGGAACATTGAAGAGTGGTGGCGCTTTACATTCTGCTGAGGTTGGGAGTCAGTTAGGAAACAGTAAGAAAAACAGAACATTTGAAGGAGAACTTCTAGGGTGAGTTTCCTAAATAGTCATGGGGAGCATTGGGCAGGGAGGGGGGCAGGAGCAGAAGGAAGGGTATCCCAGGGAAAAGGAACAGCAGAGCAAAGTCTTGGCGTATACGAAACACGTTGTGTTTCGGGACTCGTGAGCTGTCCTGCCAGGCCAGGCCATTCCCCGGTTTCTTCCAAGTGCGAAGACTCCAAGGCTAAGGATGGAGGATCAGTCCTCCCTTCCTGCCCCAGAGTCTGAAAGTCTGGGGTGGGGGTGGGGCCTGAGCAGGGGCGGGGCTAGGCACATCTATATCCCTTTGTTGTGATTGGGGGCAGGTCCCTGGAAGTAGCCTGGAAACCAGCCCCATGGCCTCCCATATGCCTCTCTCCTTCCCAGGTTTCTGCCTTTATTTGCTGTTATCATAGATGTTCCCACGGTGTGCAGGGCCTCTCTGGACCTGGACGGTTAACTCAACGCGGGATTTGTATTGCCATGGCACTTGCTCCTGCCCATCCCTTGCCCATCACAGCCAGGCCCTTCACCTTGGGCTGGCCACCTGGATGGTGTCAATCACTGTCAGATGAAGGTCCCACAAGGGGAGAGGGAGGATTTAAAGCCATCCCAGAACTCCCCCTCACCATCTTGCGGCTTCTAAAACTTTCTTCTTAGACCTGTTACTGTTTGCCTTGTGGTTATGTTTATGGGGTCTGATTTAATTCTTATTTCCTCCCATTCCTTCACTTTATGAGCTACTGAAATGAACTAAGCCTTATTCACCAGAGCATCCCCCAAAGAGCTTGAGGTTTGGGGAGGGGCTTCCTTTATTGAGCACCTATTACATGCCACCTCTGTTCTTGGTACTGAAATGCATTTTTCTCCTTCAATTTCATCAGTTCTCATTTAATCTTCTTGATCCTTCCCTGACATGTGTTCTCCTGTGCATTTTACAGCTAGGAAAACCTAGGCACTGGGGAACTAAGCTGTAGTAAGTGTCAGAGCAGGACTGGCACCTCAGACATTGATGCCCTTCTGCTAGTGAGCACAAAGCCATGTGCAGAGTAAATGTTTGTTGTTATTGATGATCTTGCAAGTCCCTTGGCTTGGGGGAAATTTGTTCTCACAGCTGCAAGGGGAGTGTGGCTTGACTAATCTTCTGATTTCCTGGAACCAAAGGCCCCGCCTTCCCCACCTGCGGCCTGTGCCTGTGGGAGTCCCCAGAAACACTGGTGAGAAGCCAGAATGGTAGACCCAGGGCTTAGGCTGGCCCCAGTCTCAGTGAAGGGAAAGAAGCTGCTTTTCTCATTTAGGGAAAACCAGGCAGTGAGTTTGAGGTCAGCTGGCCTCTTGCACTTGATGTTTACAGGACAGGATAGCCAGAGGGGCAGAAGTGTGTTGGTCAGCATGCTCTGTGACACTCCTGGAGCTAAGATGTGGTCATGCACAGAGTCGTGGAGTCTAAAGGGTTAACAGGTCCATGAAGAAATGAACATACATTGAGCAGCATCAGCCAGGACCGTCTGTGCAAAGTGACGGATGCTCATGGAGAAGAAAGCAGCCAGTGACTGGGGACCAGGGACCCTTACAGGGGCCTTGGTTGCTTAGCTGGACTGGAAGGCTGGGCAGGAGCCGTCCATGCAGAAACAGGTGAGGGGACCAGAACAGGGAAACGTGTGTACAAAATGCACTAGTCAGACTCAGGAACAGGGGGAGATTCTGCATAGTGGGAGCATAGAGGGAATGGGGGTGACGGGGAGGGAGGAAGACTTGGGTAAACTGAGGCTCTGTTATTAAAGGTGCCAATAGACAGGGTGTGTTATCTAGATAGGGTCCCACTCAACGTTGTCTTAGAGAGTTTCCCCTGTATACAGAAAGCACCAAAAGGGCAGGCTGGACAGAGCACCAGGGAGACCTTTGTAACTTATTGGTGGTAGAGGCCTGATTGGGGACAGCTGGAGTGGACAAGAGATTCTGGCTTCAGAATTGGTGTGAGAGATGCTCTCAATAATGAAGGCAAGAGAAACAGGAGGAAGAGAAGTCTGGGTTGCAATACAGGCCCAAAGTCATCATTTCTACTGCTGTTTGAATCCCTGTGGGTGCTGAGTACTCTATGAAGGGCTCTATTGCTGTATCTTGTTAAAATGTCATGTCACATTTGATTTGAAGAAGTTAAGATCAGCAACATCAAGTTCTATGCCCAATGCAACACAGCAAGCGTGTGGCTGGGGTCTGAACCCAGGTGCATGTGGCACCAATATACGTGCTGTTACCCATAGCGTCAGATTAAGCGCTGAGTCATGAAGCTGGAACCACAGTCCTCAGGCAGGGGGAGACAGGTTGGGACTGAGTCCAGAGGGATCCCAGAGAGGTGCTAGCCACAGACTGGGTGAATCTCTAGATCTCTGCCCTGAAAGACAGGTGAGAATCCTGAAAACACACACACACACACGTAAAACAAAATGGTCAAACCACACAAAGCCCTAGGGCCAGGACATGACAGCCACAGGGGATGAGAGAGGGGATGGGGATGGTTGGTAGGAATGAGACCCAACATAAATAACTCAGAGGAGCCCACAGGGCCTATTGCTCATCCCCATCTTGAAAATGCTCTCAAGACTACTGTGACAGCCCCTGGATCCTTAGGAACAATAGTGTATTCCAAAAGTGTATCTGTAATTTGGTTGTTAGGAACTGCAAATAAAATTTCACATGGAGACAGCCTTTGAGATGGCAGATCAAATGCTAACACTGCCCTCTTCTCCAATCTCTTTTAGCCTGTTAAGTCTCTGCAGTGTGATGTTGGCTTAACAGCAGAACCAAGCCCTGTGTGTGTGTGTGTGTGTGTGTGTGTGTGTGTATAGGCGGATTTGTGCACACAGCATTTCCATGGAAACAGGCATTCAGCATCATAGCCTGGGACACCTGGACCACAGTCTTTAGCCCTAGATGTGGGACTCTGACCTCCCCATCTTGAATACCTCTTCTCCACCTTAAGCTTGGCAAACAGCAAGGTAGCGCTTAGCAAGTTTCATTGCAGTACCCATTTACCTGTTGATCTCCATCCTTGGATGGCGCTCCTAGGACACAGGCTTGTGTGTTGCATGTTCCCAGCACAGGGAAGGTACCTGATTCATATTTGAGGAATGAAGGAATGTGGGAAGGCCCTAGGGCCAATTGCTGGGACTTTCTCAAGACCTGGCCCTGTTACATGCAGGGGCTGGGGCTAACAGGAAGGAAATGGCAGCTGGCACAACCTGACTTCTAAATTGTGTGCCATTCAACTACTGGGTGGGAAAGGTGCCCCAGGCTCCAGGGTTGGAGTGGTGGCTCACAGAGCAGTGTCAGGCTCAGGCAGTGAGTCCCCAGCTTGCATCCCAGAGCTCAGAGGCCAGACTCCTGAAGACCTTCTAGCCTCCAGGGAGAACTTTTCAGCACCAGAATTGGGGTGGGGGCTGAGTTTTGAAGCCTGGACAGTGACTCTGGTTGTGGAAGGAGTTAGTGAGGACTCCCTAGCTGTCACTGCTGGTCTTGAGGATGGCCACAGTTGGAGGGACCTGTGTGGCTTGGCAGATGCAGGGGAGTCAGTGGCTGTGTATGGCACAGAAAAGGTGCTCAATGAGCTGCACTTTCCTTCTTCCTTTCCCTTCCTCCTTGCTGTGGCCAGTTAAGGACCCTATTTAGGGGTTGGCAAGGGCATGTCCTGGGCTGCCTGGGGGCTGCACAAGAGGTTTTCCCAGGGAAATAAGAAGGAAGACAAATCCCAAGCCACAGAAAGTTGAAACAAAGGAGCAGTTCAAGGAAAGTACGTTCTCAGGGATGCCTTCTCAGGCCAGGTGCCTTGGCCCAACCCCCTAAGCGTCCAGTCAGTCCAACCTAGCTGAGAATCCACCTTCCATCCCAGCCCCCAGCCAGGGACCCTGGACCCTCAGCCACAATTCTGAGCTGGATAATTCTGCTCCTCTCATGGTTAGTTTGTCTTTGGATTTGTCCCCTAGAACCATTCATCCACTTATTAAACATTTGCAAAATCAGTCCTGGAAGGGAAGAGAAATCAAGTTGGAAAGTTCCCTCTACTTCCCAGTCTGGAGGGAGGGAAGGTCCCTCCCAACTGACTGCAATTTGCAGACAGCACATCTGCAGAGGCACAGAACCATTGGGGTTGCTTGTGGCAGCAGAGGAGAGTCCATGGGGCAGGGTTACCCCTCAAAGGCTAGAGGGACACTCAACCTAGGCTCAGGCTGTCATCTGAGCCTTTGTGGGAATGACATCATAACAAAGCACCACCTCCTCTGCCTGGAGCCATTTCTAGCCCAAACAGTGGACAGGACAGTGGGGACAGGACAGGAGTGGAGTAGATATAGTGATTTGTCCGAGGGGGCACCCCTCCCATTGATTTACTCAAGGGCAGGTTTGTTTGAAGGTGTGAAGGGCAGCGGGAGGATACAGCCCCAAGGTAGCCACACAACAACTCCCAGGAGTTAACATTGCTGCAAGGTGGTATGAGAGGGGAGGGGCTAGGCCAAGTGCCAACCCGCTGAGCTGCAGGACATGCAGCTGGTCAGTGTGGCCCTGCATGCTACATCAAAAAGAGTGGTCCTTCCCTTTGGGGCTTTGTCAGAAAGGGGATGACTCAATTGGAGCTGGGATTGGGCCTGAAGAGCTGATGGAAGTTGGGGAAGATCAAGGTGGAGAGGCTTGGCAATGGGTGGGGGAGTGTACAGTTGTGTGAGTGGGCAGACCCATGTCCAGTTGCTGTCACTCCTGCTTTCAGTCCCTGCAAGCTCTGGAACCATGGCTCCCTCCTCCAGGCCCTAGGAGTGTAGTGCCACTTAGAAAGCTGGGCTTCTCTTATTAAAGCTGCTGGTCTTGGCAGGGTCTGTTTGTTCTGACCTGACTTTGGAGGGAAGTTGGTGGCTCTGCTAGAGGCTGGTATTTGAAGGCACAGAAATCTCCAGGGCCATTAGCCCTGTCCCTTGGGCCCAGGTGAGTTTGCATCCACCACTTTGGAGTCAGAGGAGCCTGAAGCCTCCATATAGGCTGGAAGCCTAGTCAGTATACTGGACAGTGACCCCCCTGGGTCCTTGACCTGGAGGAGACTCCTTACATTTTGCAACCTAGGCACTTGCCTCACTTCAATCCTTTGCTCCCCGGCCCCCTCCCCCCATAATCTCCTGAAACTGTTTTGGGACAGGCTGTCTGTGCCTGGAGTCACCCACCCAAATGGAGTCAGCCTGGGTTCTACTG
Organism: Marmota flaviventris; assembly: GCF_047511675.1. Classification (NCBI taxonomy): domain Eukaryota; kingdom Metazoa; phylum Chordata; class Mammalia; order Rodentia; family Sciuridae; genus Marmota; species Marmota flaviventris. Next base: position 31,656,757 of record NC_092507.1, on the reverse strand, counting down.
TGGCAGAGGGCTGACCACTGGGAATCACTTGAGTGTGTGAGTTTCAGGTAGGTAGGCACCTGTGAACCACAGACCACCATGAGTCTGAAGCCCTTGGCCATTGTGCTGGCTGGGGGCCGACTCAGGATGGCTCAAAGCGTGTGGGGTGCTGGCCAGAGCGCAGACCAGAGTGACTCAGGCCCAGGCCCTGGGATCCAGCAACTTCTGGTAAAGTCAGTCCTTTGGGAAGTCCCGGGGTGCCTCCCACCCCCACCCAGGCCTGAACCCAGGGAGGCCCCAGCAGGCCCGCTCCGCCCGCCTTCATTAAAACGGATTCCCGCCTGGGTAGGCGCGGGCTTCCCGGAGTGGGGCTGGCACCTGGGAGGAAGGCAGCCTGGAGCGGCGCACTTTGGGGACTGTGAAGGACGCCCGCCCGGCCCCGGCCCCGGTGCGACCAAGGCGTGGCGCCGAGCGGCACGGCCCCGGCGGTGGCCACCGGGGCTTCCCTGACGGTCCTCCCCGAGGGCCCGGGAGGAAATGACAGCGCTGAAGCCGGGGCGGGCGCGGAGGGAGGGGCGGCGCCCGGAGTGACACGGTCTGTCACCGAGGAGGCCGCTGAGCAGACCCTCCCCGCGGCCGCCAAAGCCGGGGATTCCCCAGATGAGGAGCCCCTGCGCCCGCGGCCGCCCGCTGCGCCCCGGCCCCACCGTGACCCCGGCCGACAGGGCGTCCCAGGGCGGCAGGCTGCGGGGCCGAGCAGCCAGGGCCGAGCGGGCGGGAGAGGCGCCCCCGGCAGACGGCGGGGTCCCCGAGCTCGGCGACAGGAAACTCTGGGGAGTGAATGGAAAGAAGTGGGTGGTCCGGCCCCTGCGACTTCCCCTGACATCACTGCCCAAATAAGGAGCTTCCAAGCGGCCGCGGGGCGGCCCGGAGCCGCGCCCGCCGCCCGGCGCCCGCCCCGCGCCCACCCCGCGCCGCGTGGGCCGCCAGCGAGCGCCCGGGGCACCGCCGGGCGGAGCCGAGCCGGGCGGAGCCGAGCGCGCGGGCGCTGCCGAGCCGCGCGGAGGCCGGGCGCGCAGCCCAGCGCAGTCCAGTCCAGCGCGGCGCAGCGCGGCGCGGCGCAGCCCAGCCCGGAGCCGCGGAGCTACGGCCGCCCGCAGGTAAGCTGTGAGCGCCACGCGCGCCGCCGCGGCCTGGCAGCCCCGGAGCCGGGCAGCGTGGAGCCGGCGAGCGGCTGAGGGGCTGGTGGGTGGGAGCAGGGCTGGGTGCGTCGGTACCAACTCCACCGACCCTTGGTGCGTGGAGCCCGGGCTTCTCAGCAGCCTGGGGTTGCTGGGTGCACACGCTCTGCGCTTAGCGTTTCTCAGACACTACTTCTGTCACCACCCTAGGGTGACACAAGCGTTCCCGCGTCCACACACTTCTGTTTCTGTCTGTCTCTGTCTGTCTCTCTGTCTCTCTGTCACGGGGTACAGCCCCCACCCGCGGTTGACATGCACGGCCTCCTGTGTCCTGTGCAGACCCTCGCCCCTGGCTCTGTCATCCATAGTAGGGAACACACACACACACACACACACACACACACACGAGGTAACCACTGAATGGGTTTGGCAGCCCTAGCCACGCTTCCCCCTGGAGGCCTTATCACAGTTTCACACTCAGAGCCAAGAGCCTTGGGCTCCTTGGGCTCATTGGGAGTAAGTGAAACATTGCTCTGGCTCTCCCCTCCCCCTTGCAGAATGGCACCTGGCACTGGATACAGCTACCTGTATGGTATAGCACTTAGGGAGCTACTCCTGGCCTCACTGCCTGGGTGTTTCTAGAGCAACTGTGCTCTGAGCATTTCTAACCCCCTTATCCAGTGCAGGGTGCTTGGGGTCTGCACAGGACTGGCGGTGGCTGCAGAACAGGTGCAGGTGGTGTCAGCCTTGACTTCCTGCAGGGGTCTCTGTGTAGTGGCCATAATTGTTATCTTTAAAAAATAATGCATTTGTGCATAGTTGGATCAAGGACATAGAGGGAAAACTGGTAGAACCAAGGTATGAGCCATCACTTAGTGGCTCTACATAGATCTGAATGATCTTCATCTTTTTCAGGCTGTATTTGATCATCTGTCCTCCAAGATATCTTGTCAGGGAGAATTGAGATCACATAGGTAAAAATGTTTTGTAAATGCAAAGCCCTGTGCATGTGCCATTTGCTGTGGTTTGGATGGTTTCTGGACTGGCATTTGTCACAGCTCTGTTCTGTGACTTAGAACACCATTTCTGTTCCATCATTGGCAGAAAAGGGGGAATTAATAAATGTCCTTTGTGCCCGCTAGCAGATTTCCCAATGTGTGTTCCATGGAATGTTAGTTCTGAAAGCTGTTGCACGAGTAAAGGTTTCCCTGTTTGAGTAAGTCTGGCAATTTCTGAAAGCTCTTTATCATCCATCTGGCCAATTACAATCCATTGGCAAGTTAAAGGCTCTGAGAAGTCCTGCAATAAAAGAACTGTTTATTTAACTTTGTCAAATCCAGTATTTCTCTCAAGAAAAGAGACTAAGACCCCTTGCAAGTTACATAGGCTTGCTCTTGGAGGAAATAGTGCTTCAAGGGCTGCACGTAGAGATCGTGTGGTGTTGTATGGTTGCAACCAAATTCGGAGAGCTAAGTTCTAATTGCTCTCTTTCAGTAAATAAGCAGAAGCCCAGAGCAGTAAGTGGCTCATCTGAGATCACCTGAGGTGTCACAAGATCACCCAGTAGTAAAGCAGGGACCAGAACCCAGACTCCTCATACAGTGCTCTTACCTCATTGAATTATATCCAGAAGTTGAGAAATTTTTCTCCTAGAACTAATCTTTCTGCTTTATGTGGCCACTCAGAGTATATTTGAAAAACATAAAGACTTAAATGATTTATTATATTGAACCAATTAAGTGATGATCAGGTACCTGCTGAGTGTCATTTGTGGGACTTAAGAATATAAAATTCAAGCAGATGTGGAACCTGCGGTGTGGAGCTCATTGATGGTATCACAGGCACCACACACACACACACACACACACACACATACACACACACGTATGTGTGTTCAGCGTGCACTGCTACATACTCAAAACACCTCTTTTCACACAGATGTGCTCCTCCAAATGCACACACACTCACATGCACCTGCCTACATGCCTGATCCCATACACTCATTTACACACACACCCACTCCTACACACTCTCACACACTTCATCCTGTGCACTTGCTCACCCTCACACATCCGTTCCTACACCCACTCTCTCACATTCACATCCATCCTGTTGTGTTCCAGGCTGCAGCCAAGAGTCACTCATCAGAGAACTCCCGTGTCCCCGTGTCCCCAGAGTTGGCAGGGTGCCTGCACTAACGCCCCAAGAGGAACGCCAAGCACATGGGGAGGCCTTGCAGGGCCAATTATGCTGCATTTCCTCGCTGTCTCCCAGTTTCTCCCAGTTTTCGCCGGGTTTGCCTGTATTGGTCAGCTTTTGTTTGGTTGCATGTGAAGGAACGGCCATAGCTCTAGGGTCTACTGTCCTGTTTGTTTGAATCAACTGTCAAAGAGCTGTGAGGGCGAGGACCCCAGGACCTAGCAGAATCCCCAGCACAGAGAAGAGGTCCCTTAAGCATTTACGGAATGAGTGACAGAGTGAGTGAGTGTCCACTGGCTGCTAGTTTGGCTCTGACCCAGGCCAGCCTCCTGAGGGATGTGGGATGCGCTGAGCGTGTTCACCAGAGCCTGGGGGCTCCAGCAGCGTTCTGGGAATCCCAGCAGTGAAAACTAGCTAATCCCTTTGTTCAAGGAGCCTGCATTCAGTGGGGAGAGAGGTAAGGAATAGGAATGGAACTTGAACAAGGAGGCAGCCAGAAGGAGAGTCAGGAGCAAGGTCAGGAGGGACAGGGAAGCAACATGGCGACTTCTCTGAGGAACTGACATTTGTTCTGAGATGTGAATAATGAAAATATGACAGCTGTGAAAAACTTTGGGGAAAGAATACTCTAGGCAGAAAAACAGCCGGCAGGAAGGCCCTGCTGAGCTGAAGGACCACCGAGAGGCCACACTTGCCAATCACCCACTGCTGAATCCCTTGCCAGCACCCTTTGGAGAGGTATGTTCTGGTGTTTGATCTGGGATCTAATTATTGTCCTGGATCAATCACTGAGGCCAGTCTCTGTGCATCCTGGGCTTTGGGAGCTGCCCTTGCTGTCTCTGAGCACCATCCTGTCTTTTTGGTCTACCCCGCAGCCTGGTACTGAGAAGAGGGTTGGACTCCCAGGGCCTCTCCCTACTCTGCCCTTACAGAATCCCATGCCGTTTGCACGAGGTTCGAGACAGCTCAGGTGGTCCATCTGGAGGGATGGTGAATCGGTTGTACTGCTTCCATTATTAATAACCATGATGTCATGCATCTGTGCGGTTCTTGATCGGCTGCAGTGCACTCTCTCCTATTATCCCCTTCACTCTGTGGACTGATCTGCCAAGTGTGTGTGTGTGGTGGTGGTGGGGGATGGGGCAGAGAGAGCTCAGACACTGCCACACACTGCTGCAGGCTCACCCAGGCCACTTCACTGCCCTGGATCCCTGCTTCCTCCTCTGCAAACCTGAGCTGCAGGAGAGCCCACTGCCTGAGGCTCTTGGCAGGAAGAAGTAAGAACATGCTTGTCAAGAGCCTGCCATAAAGTGGTACCTGGTAACCATTGGTTCAGACTGTGACGTTCTCATTCATTCTGTCACCCCAGTTTCCCAGCCCAGGGACCTGAGTACAGAGTAGGCTTTTAATAACTATTGCAGTTGAGTTGGTTAGCCTAAGGTTGCACAGCTCATGAAGCACCATGCAAGGGCTCAAACCCAGGACTTTGGGTTCCAAAGTCCTTTATATCCACATCCAACTGTTGGGAATAATTGTCATGTTTAATAAAAACAAACCTTCATACCACCTTTGTGGATGATCAGCTTCTGTTTTGCGGAGGATCCTGGAGTTGGGAGGTTCCAGGGTTCTGAGGCATGATGTTCTTTTGTAAACCAATGAAAAACTTTCCTAAGAAACATTTTAGAATCTTCTAGGAGAGGGAATAAATGTGAGAAAGTGATCCTGAGCTTTGATAGTGGGGGGCTTCTTAATCAGAGATGCCAATCACTGTCACCTAAGGGCTTTTAACAGTAGTGCTCCAAGTTCCACCCCCCCACTATCTGATTCAGAGTTTCTAGAGATGGCATCCGGGCACATGCAGCAATGTCCTGGTGCTAGATGTTCCACTGGGTCTGAGAAGCCCAGAGAGGTGGATGCCGAGAAAATCAGACGGGCCTTCCCGACTGCCTTCTATTTCCATCCAAACTTAGCTCTTGTCCCAGGCTCATGGTGGCCACGTGGTAGCAGCATGAACAATGGAGTTTCACAGACCTGCTTTGCATCTCCTGCTCTCTAGCCAGGGACCTTGGCCAAGTTGCTTTCCCTCTCCTGCACCTCAGCTCCCCTGTCTTTAAGGTGGGAATGCTTATACTACCCTGCAGGTTGGATAACAGGAAGCCACCAATGGTAGATGTTGTATTAGATACTTGTGCCCAGCACAGAGTAGGTAAAACAGCAAACCAGAAAGTTTCCGTTGTTCTTATGTAAAGTGAATGATAATAATAAAACTTGCATTTGTGAGCTGGTTGCTACTGAAGGGGTCCAGGAGATGGACCAATTGGCTCTGAACAGCCACCTTTTGAGGCTGTCATAATCATTTCATGTCATAATCACTAGTCCTAGTGCCAAAGACTAGCCAGCTCGGCCATCTTCCTCAGCCTCTCCATGGCAGAGCTGAGCTGATTGGGGACCCAGGCCAGCATCATCTGCCATGCCTCTGACCGTTCTGTGGGCTTGGGAGGGGGATGGGAAGTTTGGAGGGCATTGCTGGGCTTGTGCTCACCTATGTCAGCCTGGTCTCCTGGCCCTGAAGTCAATGAACGAGGCTGCTGGGGATAAATTCCTGGCTTGAGGGAGCCTTGGAAGTGGCACTCCTCACCTTCCACTGTCTTTCATTAGTTTCTTCAGCGGCGGGTTGAGTCCTCCCTGCGCTTATCTCTGGGTAAGCACTGGGAGCAAGTCTGCCTCCTTGAGAACTCAGACTCCAGCAGATCCAACCGCCCACTGGTCCCAGGGCCACCGGCAAGATGTGTTTCTTCTCTAGTCTGTTTGTTCACCTCTAGGATGGGATCTTTTGAGTTACTTGTCAGACAAAGATTTTGTTGTTTTGAGGACCCCACCCTATCTGGGTGCTGTTTTTGAGCCTCTGACAGAGTGGTCAGCAGAGAGAACAAGGCTTCCTTACTAGGTAGAACTCACTCTGATGCTTACTTACTATGCAGATTTGCTGCATTTTAAAAATTCTCTGTATTTCTTTTTCCTTACTTAAATGTGGTTATAACACCGTCACTGGAGGGTACTGGGAGTGTTAAGTGAGATGATGATATGGAGTACTGGCTGTGAACCAGTTCCACCTCATGACTCTACTGTCTGGCTCTGAGCTCTGCTCTCTTACATGTTGCTGCTTTAGGAGAGTCATCTTGACCCCTCGCTGCCCAAGTTCAAGTTCTTAGGGATTGTCAGGTGTAGGTAGATTGTCAGATTGGAGCTCTAGGTCATAAGCACACACACCACCCACCTCCCTGCTTGGTGGAAGATGGGCCCGGGTTAAGTGGTTCCAGCCCCTGGGAGAATTTGGGCAGGGTGCAGAGCTGGGAGTCCTGGCTTCTTTGTGGGACTGCCACAAAGTTGCTGTGTGTTATTTGCCAATTCCCTTGAGCCTGCACTGAACTTCAGTGTCCTCATCTGCAGGCCAGCCTGTGTGATCCCCTGGGTTTCTTCCTGCTTTGAGAAGTTGTGGGCCTTTGATGTGCAGGTGCTAAGTGAATCCAATAACGAAGTGGGCTGGCTGGGTATAGGGAGTTGACCAGATCTTCCTAGCCTGGACTCTGTTGGAATTGATTGTGGCGAGGCCAGCAGACAGGCTCTGGACAAGAAAGAGACTGTGGTTTCTAATTGGCATTGCCACTCATGAGAGAGGAGGCGGGAGAAGGGACATTAATGGAATTGAATTGAATTAAACAACAACAACAACAAAAACATGACTCTTTCTTTTTCCTTAAAGAAAACCCAAAAGGCTCTGAGCCACCTGCTTCCTGAATAGCTTGCCTCTTATTTAAGTTCAACAGTATGTTTTGGAGGGAGAGTTGTGTTCTAGTTCCCAGGATGGAGGCAAGAGGTTGCAGAGTCAAACTGCAGCCACTCAATCAATCATGTGAGCACCCGAGAAGGGTCAGGTATTGTTCTAGGCACTGGGGTGCAGTAGTGTTCAAAGCAGATGACACCCTGTGCTCGCATGGCTTATAAACCAGCAGCGAGAAGGAGGCAGCTATGAACAAAGGAACATGGGAAGATATAGCATGTCAAACAGGGTAAGGGCCATGGAGAAAAATAGAGAAAGTCAGAGAATGCCAGCGGTGGGGCCTTCCCAGACCTCTTCTGTGTAGGATGGTCAGGTGGTCAGGCCTCTGATCAGCGTAGCCATGAAGGAACGTAGAACTGAACAGACAAATTCGGGGAGGATTCTCTTTCTCTGTGGGTACATGGAGATCTACAGAAATGTCTCATTTGGAGCTAAAATAGTCAGCTCAGCCAGACAGCTCAGACCAGGTTGTCCTGTTTTGGAAATAGGACAGAGTCTGCCTAATGATAATTGTTACAATAACATTAATAATAATAATAATAATAATAATAATAATAATAATAATAAAAAATTAGCAACTGGATAGAGCCTTAAATCTGCAAATGCCTGTGCACGTAGGCCATCTCATTCAGCCCTCTAATGAGGTAGAAGGTATCATTGCCACATTGTGGGTGAGGAATCTGAGAGCCATGTATGTGGAGTGACAACCACATACATGGGATCCTCTCACAAGTCAGGGGCAGAGTAGACCCAAAGTGCAGACTTGCTGCCCGTCAGACACTGTTTCTCCCTACAGGGCAGCTGGGACCCACACAGTAACGGACATGCCACCCTGCGTGCATTCGAGAAGGGTGGAGAGGGTGCATATTTCTTAAAGACAACACTAACCCAGAGGCTAAGGAGACATGACTACTAAATAACCTTGTGGTACCCTGGGTTGTCTCCTGGGTCAGAAAACGGGCATCAGCAGAAAAGCATAAAATAGAAATAAAGTCTGTAGTTCAGTCACTATTCATGTATCAATGTTAATTTCTTTGTCTTGACAGATATTCCCTTTTTACATAAGATGTTAACTTTGAAGGAACCTGGGTGGAGGATACACCGGGTCTCTGTTCTATCTGTGCAACTTTTAGGCCAATCTAAACTTACTCCAGAATGAAAAGTTTATTTAAACATGAATGAATGGATCCTCATACACTCCTACTGCCTGGCTTCCTCGGGGTTACTTAGGAAAGCCATACAGGGTCATGAAGTAATGGAATCTCTGCGAGTCACCCCAAGTGTGCCACCTAGAGTAGCTGTGTGAGAAAGAGCAAAATGAGAAACCAGTGGTGGAGGAATGTTGAGATGCCTGGGGGAAATTCCCCCAGGTGAAGTTCAAGTGTACCAGGCAGCCCTCTGTTTTAGGCTACCTGAAGTGTGCCATGTACATTTGGTGAAAGTTCACTGAATCATTTTCATTTACTCTTGTAACAGGCAGATGGAAACCTAGTTTTATTTGTAGAGCTACATGATGTGACTGTGAATTGTACCGAGGAAGGAGGAGGGAAAAGGTAGTGAGAACAGAGAGAGCTGAAGAGGTCTTTACAGGTAATCTGGTTTCTCTGTATGATAGAAAACCTTTAGGCCCAGAGACGGGTGTTTCAGGGAATGAAGGAAAGAGACCAGAGGCCAAAAGATTCTGATATTTGAGGCCTGATTTCCCCATTCACAAAACAAGTGATTCTGGGGGTCCTCCGGCTGAAAACCACTGAACCCAAAGAAAGTGATTGGTCCAGGCTCACCCGGTGACTGCTGAGCCACACAGCTTAGCCTGTCTGGGCAACCAGGTCCCCCATGGTTTCTGGAGGGCTGATGGCCACTCTGCATATCCTCATCTTGGTATGTGGGCATTGGTGTCTCCCTGAAATGCAGGAGAGGCTAAAGATGCTCAGGTATGCAGCTTACCATCAGCATGGGTCGATTTACAGCATTTAGGCATGGAGAGTTTGAAAGAGTAGGATATCCATTCCAAAGTGAGCTCTTATTTTAAGTAAGCTCTGACCTTGTGAAATAAAAATAAAAAATGCAGCATTTCTTAGGTAGAATGCAAGTGGATGAAAAGATGTGTTATGAAGAGAAAATAAAAGTCTTATAGCCAAGTGTCTTTGTGGAAGTTTAAAGGTCTTTATGCTGCAGGATTTCTCAGAGCCTTTAATATGCAAACATGCATCAGAAATCTGCAAAACAGTGTGTGAGCATTGTGAATATGTCTGTAGAAGTGGTATTGTGTGCGATTTTCCAAGATTGATTGATCAGAGAATATATATGTGTACCTACACATATAAGTGTAAGTAGCTGGGCTACCTACTTTGTAAGTAGCAAAGCATTTTGGGAAACACTAAAGTTATTTGAGGTCAAAGCTAAAAAGAATAAAGTGAATGCACAGTAACTAAAACTTGTTTCTGCCTGTTAGCTTCAGCTTGTCAGTTTCTCACTTTTTTTTTCTATTTTGTTAACTTAATTTCTTTTTTTCTCAGAAGAAAAGTGGCAAATGGCATGCAAATGATCCTTCCCCCTTCACTATGTGTGGTGCTCCAGGAAGGCAGAAGTACTGACTTGCATGCATTCATCATGATGAGGATAGGGGCTCATGTGACAAATTAGTGGCAGGTCTGCCACCCAGAAACCTACATGTGACACTGGTGTTTTAGGAGCTCAAAAAGAACCTCACTTAAAAGCTCCTCTAAAGACTGAAAAGCCCTCTGTGGAGTGTGGCTTTGCACACAGGGTCCCCCAGCACCGTGTACCCACAGGGGGGTTTGTGCCACCTACGGGTGGCCCTCTTCACCAACCAGCATGCTGGCTAATGGAAACGCCCCGACGAGAACACCCTTTGGATGATGAGTTCATGCTAGGCCCATTGTCACCCCACTCTCTGGTCCCAACCTTTGGCAGGAAGCGTCCTGTCAACTGTCTGGCCTGCTCTTGAAAGCCCTTCCCAGTGGGCCTCCACCTCAGCCTCCCTCTCCCTGGTTCTCAGCCCCTTCCAAATCCTGCCCGCTCCAAACCCTGCTCCTCACTCTTGTAGCTCCTCACCCTGAGCATGTCGGTGTCCTAGCAAGAGGTGTGTGTATGGGGGTGGTCAATTCCATTTCATGAAAGAAGGAAGTTGTAAGGGAGAGTTTTCTTTTCTCTATAAATTAGATGAGTTAGTGGGGGTGGGGCTGGGAAGGCTTCAGAAACAACTGCTTTGAGGATGAAGGGGTTGGTTCAGCTAGTCCTTCAGACTCAGGCCTGCCCTTCATCCTACTGCGTGTGACTTCAGACAAGTGACTGCAAGTCTTTGAGCCTCCATTTCCTTGGCTATAGACATGGATTGCTGTTGCTGCCTCTCAGGGCTTTGGTTCAGTGGTGTGATGTTGGTGGGGAGCCTAGAACAGCACTTGGCACATAGAAAGCGACGTGTCTGTTATCATTCATGAAAAGAATTCCATGGACTAACTTAAAAAAAGTCAAAAAAATTTAAGTGTGCAAAAAATAGGAACAGGTAGTTCAAAGAAGTAAAAATGACCCATAAACATATGACAAATGCTTTCACTGCTGGAACACAAGAGATTGTAAATTAAAATAGAGTATTTTGCCTGTGAGTGCCAAAAATGTTAAAAAAAAAAAAAATAGAGAAGATCTCGTGCTGACAAGGGCCAAAGACACCTGAGAGTCTAAATTGGTATTGATGAAAATTGTAAGCGCACATTCCTGCTTTAATCCAGCAGTTTCCAGCTATAGAAAAACATGCACACAAAGATGGATATGTACGAGGGCATTCCCTTGTAGCATGGCTTGTGGCAAATTGGAATGCCCTCCACGGCCAGCAGTGTCAGGGCTGAAACTATTTGTGGTATACGTGCATGTGGGATCCTTTGTGGCCATTTGAAAATAAAGAAGGGAACCTACGGGGCCCGACATGGTATTAATAAAATTTTTCTGAACTGGAAGAGGGTTTCTGTGTGATATGTTCAGTTTCATACCATGTGCATGCAGAAAAAGTCCAAGAGTTAAAGGCGTGTGTGCACATGTAGATGCACTTCCATGCTATGGAAACACCCGGTGAACCAGGAGTGGAAGTAGAATTTGAGAGGGTGGAGGAGGGCTTGTCTGCTTTATGTATTTAAAATACACACACGCACACACACACACACACACACACACACACACATTTTAAACAAAGGAAACAAAAAAGAAAGCTCAAGAAAAAGAGGGAAGAAAAATCTCAGCTGTTAGGATTACTGTGAGGATTAGAGGAGATGGGACTTGACAACTGTCTAATGCAGTGCCTGGCACTTAGGCAGTGCCCAATTTCTGCTTGCCTCCTCTTCTTTCCTCCATATCATCTGTGCCACTCCCTTCCCCCACCATGTCCATCCCAGTGCTTTTCCCAGACTCAATAAACATGCAGTGGTGATTTTAACAGTGCCAGCCTCCCCCAGGCTGTCATCACCCAGTGAGGGTCCCGTGGACCTGTCAATGTAGAGGACCTGCCCTGTCTCATTCCCAGGCAGCCCCCTGGGTCCTTTCTTCTTGGCTCTATTGTAAAGAAAAGGCTGCCATCCTTTGTTGGGTGTTGTCCAGCCACGTCTCTTGCCCCCTAGAAGGAGCCTCTTGCCACCTTGCAGTCTGGGGCCCTCTTGGTCACCACCCCGTCCTCAGGGTGAATCTTAATCACGTGGGTCCTTTCTGCTCACTGCTTTGTTTCTTTCCCATTCACGGCCAAGGGATGTGGCTTTCCTAGTCCCCTTCCCCCACTCGCTTCCACCTGGCCCTGATGAATTCCATCATGCCTGCTTAAAATCATTTTACTTCCAATTTGCTAATTTAATTCTAGTCTTACAGAATTTTGGCAACCCTGCCAAATCGGGTGCCAGATGCAGATTTAATGAGCATATTTTCAGTTCTTTCTTTCCTGTCTTCATGAAGATGCTGAAGAGAACAGGCTCTGGAACACATTCCCAGGGGACTGCCTCCCTGGAGCATCCCTCCTGGTTTGACCCTGAGCCACTGGGTGTGGCCCTTCAGCCAGGTCTCTCCCTGGGTAGAGGGAACAGCTTCTTGGAGAAGGGAGCTGTCATTCATCCTCCTCCTCGTCCTAGAAGCCCCAACCCAGTTCCCATCATTTGGACTTCACAGGAAATGTATTTGGAGAAAATTACTTATTTCCTCCAGCCTATGTCTCCCTGCAGCCATGTGCAGCTCAGCAGATGTTCACAGATCCAGCGATCTAACAAACACACACTGAGTGCTTTCTAGATGGATTTCTGGAAGTGTGGTCCATTGACTACTTGCCGTAGAGTTCTGGCAGGGGTGGGAAATACAGATTCCTGGGCCCTTCCTCACAGCTCTGGAATCAGACAGTGGCATAGGGTGGAGCCCTGGACTCTGCAGCTTAGAGGATTCCTATGCCTCCAGCATTTCCACGTTGCTTGTCTCATTTCACCTCATACCAGCTCCTCATGGGTCATAATTTTCTCCCCCTGAGGAAGACTCAAAGAAGCTAGGTAGGTGATTCAAGGCCGCAAAGTGGTAAGGATCAGAAGTGGGACTCTGCCTCAGAGCCTTTTGATTCTAAATATAGGGCTCTTTCTCTCTCCTTGGAGCAGCAGCTCAGGGCCCAGCACTGTGATCTGTGATCCCAATGTCATCGCTCATGGCTCGGATCAGAGCAGGTTTGTTTGTGTCTTCTCAAGTTCATCCACCCAGATGAACCTGCTGCCCTGTACACATGTCTTCCTGTCTGGACAAGGACATGGAGACTGAGCGTGTGCACTCTTGGGCCACCAACTGTGTGGCACTGTGAGAGCAGGAACAAGGACACACACCACATTGGATTCTAAATTCTAAGCCAAGCAGTGCAAAGAGCCAAATGGAGCATACAATGAATTCTCCCTCCAGGAGTAGGTAGGAGGTACGGGCGGAGCTCTCTGGCTTCAGCTGGGAAGGTCATGCCTATGAGCAGATCTCTTCCATTTCTGAGCCTTGGTCTTGCAAGGCAAGGGTTGGCCACAGTCTGGGATCTGTAAATGTTTTAAATAGTGGAACCTCTCCTTGATCCTCCAACATTTATTTTTAACTCAAATAAAAAATCTCACACTGAAATCCCATAATATAACAAAGAGACAAAATTGGAGACATCTCGAAAGGCTTGGGTTTTTAGGAGATAAATTGGAAACATTTCATTGTAGCATTTAGAATGGATCGTCCGTGTGTCTCCTCCCCCCACCCCTGGTGTGACACGGACTGCAGCCTCAGGCTTTGGAGACAGGCACACACAGGTCTAGTCTGTTCTGGCTGTGTGACCTTGGGCAAGTTGTTTCCCTTCCCTGAACCTCAGTTGCTTCTCTATAAAATGGGGATGATAAGAGTTGAGGAGAGGAAAGGGTTGAATGAGCCCATGTGAACGGCACGCTCCGTGTGGTGCCAGCACGGGGAAGGCACGTTCCTTCCTGTTTTCCTTTGTAGAATAGGACAGAAGACGTGAGAAACTGGACGGTCATGGGGGAGATTCCCAGGCCATCGAGACACAATGTCATATGCGTGAGTGAGATGGATGGTGAGGCCGCGACATAGCTGATTCATTAAGTTGTTCAGCCCCTCAGTGGGTGAACCTTGTTCTCTGAAAAACCCTTAGGGAAAGGAGTTTTGGAGGCAGAAGGGTTTGCACTGAGCTTCCCAGATGGGATTCCCAGGGCGGGAAGCAGAGGAGGCGGGCAGGCACACAGGACAGAAGCAGGACTGGGAAAAGAGCCCAGCCACATCCCAGAGCCCAGGGTCAAGATGAGAGTATCATGGGCTCCGAGCTTAAGAGCTGCATGTCCAGCAGATCCCAGCATCTGGCGGCAAAAAGCTAGAGAAGGAGTGGTTGGGAGCTGGTCGGGACCTGTGGCTCAGGGGCATTGAGGCTGGGGAGGGGAGACTCTAAGCTCCCCCCCCCATAGCGAGAAGGTGAGGGTGCCTGGCCAGGCCCACATTCAGATCCCCCGGAGCAGCCCAGCACACCTGTGTCCCTGCCCAGAGCCAGACTGTAGAACAACTGCTCCCTCTATCCTCAGCCAACCCTGGAAGGGCCTCCAACCTAGGCCCCGCAGGAGCCTCCCTTCGTGGTGGGAGAGTGAGTGGAGTAATGGGCAGGGGATGTTTTCCATCTCAGTGGCGTTATTTCTGGCTCTGCTCCTGCAGTCACTGTGGGAGCGGCCTGTGCCCGGCTCAGTGTGGAAACACGCTGAGGTTTTCAAGGGTGATGTGTGCTAAGCGGGCAGCTGGGAAGCGACTGCTCCCACTGCAGTAGGTGTGAGTACCCCCCTCACCCTCATCCTGGGCTGCGTTCCTCCTGAGATGTTGCATGAAAGATAGTAGCAGAGGAATGCCCCACCCCCCCCACGCAAAGACGTCCACATCCTAATTCCCAGAACCTGTGATTATGTTAGATTATGTGGCAAAGGGGAATTAAGGTAGCAAATGGAGTCAAGGCTGAAGATCAGCTTGCCTTGAAATAGGGATTGCCCTGGATTATCCATGTAGACTTAATGTAATCATAAGGAACTTTAAAATATAAATATATTCATACATACCCACATACATACATACACACACACACACACACACACATACATACACTTAGGTACTGTTATAATTGTACAAATTTATGGGGTGCTGTGTGATCATTCATACATGGTAGATAGAGGCAGATGACTTAGCATCGGGGTGATGCAAAGTGAGAAAGACTCAACTGGCCATGGATGGCTTTGAGGGGGCCACCAGCCAAGGAAGGAATGGGGCAGCTTCTAAAAGCTGGGAATTGGAGCAAACAGACTCACCTCTGGGACCTCTAGAGAGAAAAAACACAGCCCTGCAGACACCTTGGTTTCAGTCTGGTGAGACCCGTTTTGGACTTCCAAGCTCAGATGATACATTTGTGTTGTTTCAGTGTATTTGGTGTGGTTAATTTGTTACAGCAGCCTCACCACAGGGAGGCCAAGACTGTCATGGGAAAAGTATCCTCCAGTTCCCCAGAGCAGAGGCTCATTGTGCACAGGCTGTCGGGTATTCTCAGGGTCTCTTCTTGGCCTGCTTCTCCACTCTTGGGCACAGGTTTCCACTGTCCAGGCTGGAAAGTAGGAAAATGATTGTCCCCTCTGTGAGCAAGCAGCTGTAGAGCCCTGAGCGGGGTCTCCTGCAGGTGCACTGTGCAGATATAGCCCCTCAGCCAGATGCCACCTCACTCCCCCTGTCTGCCTCCCATTCCATAGGCCCTCCCATTCCTCAAGGCTCCCATTCTGTCCCTTCTAAGTCACTTCTTCCTCTGACACTTTGCATGCCTGTTGGTTGTGTCCCACATGCACAGGGGCCACACTCTGCAGCACATGCTCCCAGGTGTCTGGACTTGCACACAGGCTGCATGGGGTTTGGTCCTGTCCCCGGCACTTGGTAAAGCTGGTCTTGGCAAGTCCCTGCCTCCTTCCTCCTCCTCAGGCTGGAGGTAATCATGGCTGCCATAAAAGCCCGTGGAAGACACTACTCTCCAGGGAAGTGCTGCTATCATAGTTACTCTTCTCTCCTGGAGATGCAGGCCAGGACCAGTAACTCCTCTCCCAACGGTGGCAGGTGTCACCTGGGATGCCCAGAAGCCTTTGTCTGCTTGCTGTGCTGAGCACTTCTCATATGCCTGGACCTGGGCAGGGCCTGGGAAACCAGGAGGACTGAGGCCTCGCCCTGTGTTGCAGGAGAGCTACTGTTGCCCTGGAACGAGCTCAAAGGTCTAGAGGCCGTGATGGCAGAAGGCGTGAAAGCTTCAGAAATAAAGGCTCCACTGTCCAGACCAAGTCTAGCTCTGGGTG
The DNA here is from genome assembly GCF_047511675.1 of Marmota flaviventris. Taxonomy (NCBI): domain Eukaryota; kingdom Metazoa; phylum Chordata; class Mammalia; order Rodentia; family Sciuridae; genus Marmota; species Marmota flaviventris. Next base: position 31,640,687 of record NC_092507.1, on the reverse strand, counting down.
TTGTCTACTCTTTAGAATATTGAGCCTGCAAGACACCTGCCTTCTAGAAATAAACTTGCCTTGTGTACTTGTACATCATGGCAAGAGTTTGTGGGAAAATATAGAGAGGTGAGAGCTGTTGTTTTATTGAAGTACTTTGCCTGTCTGTCAGAGAGCACCTGGGCAGCTGAGTGTAGGACCTTGGAGCCAGTTCTGCTTCTATCTCACATCAGCTGGGGGACTTGGGACCATCCCTCAATCCCAGAGCCTCACATTATCTGTAGTAGGAGAGTGATCGAGATCCATCTCACCCAGTAGTTAAAATAAAAATCAGAACAAATATGCAAGTGCATTTGAAACCTCTGGGTATGTATGGATATAGAAATTGCTACCAAGTGGGGACATTCCTTCAAGGATCAAAAAGGGATCTCACTTAAATTCCTGAAGTTAGAGATTCATCCTGGCTTTCAGGAAGAGCAAAGAACATGTGGTTCTCTGTTTGTTTTTCTTTTACTGGGAAGAATTATTCTGGCTGGTAATCAGCCACTTGACGGGGAGCTAGAACAGAAGGAGTCCTTAAGAGATGGGCTTCCTGAGGACTGCTGGGAATGTGGCAGTTCTGGACACACGTCAATTCATGAGGGTGCTGCAGCCACACCCATGTCCCGCCCACCTACCCTGACCCCTCAGACCCCACAGTCTCATAGTCCTCTAAGTTTAGCTACTTTAAGAACAAAAAATAGGGAACTAGGCAAGGCTGGACCCGGGGAAGGATAAAAAGATTGGAAGGTGGGGGGCACAGTCTGGGGAGGGGGTGAGCAGGGTGGGCAGCGGGGAAGGAAACACCTGGCAGGTGTTGTGCAGAGTGGGCCAGAGGGGAAACAGCCCTCAGATTCCTTCCCCTGCATCTGGAACCTCCCCTAAGCCTCGGCCCATCTGAGTTGTGTTCCCAGGCCTCAGAGCCAACACAAGGCAACTGTCTGCCCCGCTGACTTCAGGCCACTGGGGCTCAGAAACCTTCAGCGCAGACAGAGGGGTGGCCGTTTCCCTGGGAAAACCCTCCAGTCCAGGTAGACAGCGTACCTGCTGGTCAGCAGATTGCCCTGTTGCTTGGTCCTGGTAAGTGAAGACCTGGGCATGGTGATGTCGGGGCCACACCCTGGAAGGCCAGCCAGGGGCAGGGTGAGTGTGCCTGGTTACTCATCCACTCAGCACGCTTTCATCGCACCTGGGGCATGCCAAGCACCGAGCTTGGCACTGGAGACGTCGACGGGACAGCATGTTCTAGCCCTGAAGGCCGCACTGTCTGCAGAAGGGCAGCTAGCCCAGTACTGTAAGGCAGAGCTCTGGATGGACGATTGGGGGCATTCGAAAGGGAGAAGCTGCCACAATCATCAAGGTGGCCAAGGAGCACCATGGCCTAATCAGAGCTGCCAAGAAGAAGTACCCCTCTAGGCAGCCTGGTGGGTAGACCAGGGAAGAAGGGTGTCATGTGGTGAGACCAGGGGGTCGGGCAGACAGGAGGTGCTGAAGCCTTGGCCAAGGTGATAGCAGGAGAGTGGCTAGGAGCTGACAGGCTGGAGAGTCTCAGGGAACCTGGTGACACCTGGACTGGGGGTCCAGGAGGCGCTGGAGGTCAGCCATGGCTCCTGCTCTCCCCACAGCTGCTCAGGTGATACCAGGGCCCCCATGCGGAGATTCAGAGGGTGAGGCTGGACAGGCCTCCTGGGCCCTAGGCTGTGGGGCTCAGCCATGGAGCTGGGTGGGGATGAGCCTGGGAGCCCCTTGGCGTCCTGGCTGTCACCCCAGTCTACCAGGTCCTTCAGGAAGCGCCAAGAAGAGTGTGTAGATGGCACTGGGCTGTTGACTCATCTTTACCCACGTGCCCACACTCATCTTCCCTTACCACCCAGGGGTAGTAAAATGAGAGAACTCTGTGTTCATTCACTCACTCACTCATTGCCACCAGTTGTATTTGAGACTCTGTGAGTGACAGAGATGAATCACACACATCCCAATCCTCAAGGACTGTGTGTTTTGTCTGTGGTGCCAACTGGCATTTGGGTGGATTGTGTTCCTCACGCAGGGAGGAGGGAAACACCTTTATAAAGAGAAAAAATGTTCTGAGAGGTCACAGCTGGCCAGAGGGGTGGGGGTTGGAGGGCTCCGTGGAGGAGGTGGCATGTGAGCTGGGCTCACGTGGGCTGATATGGGTTGGACTTGTTCGAAGTAAAATGGAGAAAAACACTTCTGGCAGAGAGAACCATCAGAGGCATGTGAACACTGAGCCTGGTGGTTTGGCAAGGAGGGGTTTTTCAGAGGACTGTGGAAGCCAGAGGCAGCCCTGCGGGCTCAGGAAGGAGATCCCGCCTGGAGATGCTACTCTCCAGGGGAACCACTGGAGGATTTGGGGAGAGTGACAGCGGGTGTCAGGAGTCTAGCTATAAAGAGGGTGAGCTGGGAGGAGAGTTCAGACCCTGCTGTGCGTCGGTCCCGGTGAGGGGGTGGCCATGGGGATCTGAGCCAGGCTGGTAGAAGAACACATTCCTTGACCCATGGGGAGGTTTGGGCAGGCGCCTTCCTAAGTGCCTTGTGTGGATGGTCTGATGGAGTCGTCCCCCTCCAGCCAGGTAGGTGCTTCCTGGAGGTTCCGAGATCGTGGCAAATTACCTGCCTGTGGTTGCACAGCTGGAAGCAGAAGCGTGGGTTCTGACCCAGGAGCCCGTGACCCTAAATGCTGGCTCTGAGGGCTGCCCCAGGGCCGTGGGTCCTTTGGCCATGGTGACAGGCCCCCTCACTCCCTGTAAGTTGTGATGGGCCCCATGAGGCCTGCTCTGGTTCACTGATTCGAAACCAGGGCCCACATATAGGTGGTAAGAATGTAAATAACTGATGCAATGGAAACTTTCTATGGAAAAAGGTCCCCACTCATGCAGCCACAAGGCCAAAAAAAGACAGAGCCTCAGTGGGCTGAGCGGGCTCTGGAGCCAGCAGTTTCCTTTGGCGTGGCCTTTGTGTCTGGTGAAACTTTGAATCGGTGGTGGTGGGGTTGGGGAAAGGCGGGTAACTGGCAAGAGTGGGGCAGGTTGGATTTTGAGCCAGAAGCTGGGCAGGGATTCCAAAGGGCCCATGTCCCCAGGCTTCCCCTCTGAGCAATGAGGGCAGCTGTTGTGGGCACAGAAAGCAATTCCCCCTCCAAAAACACACACCCTATTTTGCAATCTTCTCAGCAGGCATTTACTAGCACATCCCAACTGCGGCCCAGTGGTTGAGGTCCCGTGGCTGGGGTCTCCCCAGATCTCAACTTGCTTTTCTTTTCTTTGTATTCACTACTATCTCTGAACCTCCAGGAACCTTTTCTTTTCTTTTCCTCCCTGCGAATAGGTTGCAGTGTTCTCGTAATGGGATCTGACACCTTATTTTAGAAGACAAAATCCTTATAGGTATAAGTAAAACTAAAAGACCAGAAATAACTGAAGAGCAAGAGAGAGAAGTTTCTGGAAAGTCAGCTCTGCATTAGTTACTTCTTACACTGGCGGCGGGGGTGGGGGGGTGCTATTGCTCCCATTTTAGAGGTGAGGAAACTGAGTCCAAGGTGTTCAATGACTTCCCCAGGCCACTCAGTGGCATCCAGTTTTAGGTAACACAAAGTGTTGGACTCTGCCATGGAAGGCTGTCCACAGCCCTCTCTGTTCACGGCCTCAGTTTTCTCAGCTGTCAGATGGTGATGAGGAGCCTGCTTGCAGGATTAATATGATGTTGACACCCTAAGGACAGTGTTGGCACATGGCAGGCACTAAACAGTGCTGGGTTCCATCCCTGCTCTTGGCTTTAGCCTCCACAAACCGGGAAGATGTCAGAAGTCTTCATGGGGAAGCAGCTCAGGTGGGGGGCTCCTTGGGGAAAGGTTCTTGTCCATATTCCTACCAGAGCTACGAGACCCTGGGACAGGGGCAAGGCTTCCATCACCTCCACACCCTGGGGTCCTGCACTGTGCTGGTGAATGTCTTATGGAAGTCACTCGCTGCCAGCTGGATGTGGGCTGGATGTAGACCATCCAGTGGGCTTTCTGTTGTACCCAGGGAGGGGAGAAGCTGTCCTCTGTGCCCTTGTGGTGAGTACTCAGTTTCACTGAGAGAGGGCCCCCTAGAGGCATGGCCTGGTGTGGCAAGAAATGACCCCCCACCTTCTCTCTGAGCACCTGGGCCTCCAGGTGCAGCTCTGGCATGTCCCCTGCCCCCCTGTCTCCTAGACTCTGAGGCTGTGCCCACCTCACACCACCAGCACCTTCCCTGCCTTGCCCTGCTCAGCTTGGAGAGCAGCCATCTTTCCCCTGCTGGTCCCAATGCCCAGTTTGTGGAATGGGTTTTCCTGCCTATCACTGCAGTCACTTGGGCTCCAACTTCCTCTTTTTCTGTTCTCAATGCAAATGGAAGTGCATCGCCATCCTGTTTCCCCTGCCTCTCCCGAGGGCCGCCCCTGGGTCGCTCTGCAGGCACGCCTTGGCCTTTTCAGTGACTCGGAGCTTGTTCTGTTGTGGCGCTCTGCTCATTCTTGTGGGGACACCTCCAGGATCCACAAGTCAGCCACCATGTGGGTGAGAAGCCTCTCTGAAGAACTCCACCAGGGACCAAGAAGGTCCTAAATGGCCTCTGGGTGGCCAGATGCATGTGACCGAATTCTCAGACTACAGCACAGGCTTCTGAAGCAAAGGCCAAGAGCCCAGGAAAGGGACAGCTGTGACCCTGACCAGAGGGAAGAAGGTGGGAACCTTGAAGAGCCGACCCAACCCCAAAATGGAACCAGAGGAGGAGAAATGGACTGTGGGAAGGAGATTTGGAAGTTCTCCTACCCTAATCCACGAAAGGGCACTGGCATTTATTGAGCACCTCTTGTATTCTGGGCCTGTGCCAATCTCACACATGCTTTGTTGCATCTGATCCTCGTGACAAACCCAGGTAGAAATGAGGTGCTTCACTTCTGACTCATGAAACAAGTGAGGCTCAGAGAGGTTAAGTAATTCAGCTGAGGTCACCAGCTATTAATGGATGAACCCAGGGTCTAGACCTAATTTCTGCAGATGATGTCAGGGCTGACTCTCAGGGGTGTCCCAGGCTATTTCTGGGGCATTGGACAAATGAGGCACATCAATAATTCTTTCTGTTTCCCCTCCCAATCTTCAGTGGCATGACCAGTAGGATGATTCCATGTGACTCTGCTATGTGTGTCCCTGTGTCTTGACTTTTTATATTTTCATATTGATCCACAGTCCACAACAGCAGGAAGAAGCGTGAAAATAGAAACCTTCATCCCACGATTCCCTGTCCCAGGCAGAGCAAATCCAGCTTTCCTGTGTGCTGGCTCTGTCTGCAGATGTCTCATTCAGAATGGAGGGGCCACCAGAAGTCAGGAGGGCAGCTGGGTCCTCAGAGCCAGCCTTCCCCACCTCTCTGGGCTCATGGTCTAAAGCCCAGCACACGGCCCAGAGCATCCCGGCCCCTCTCCAGCTCTTGGAAACCAACCATGTTGTGACCCACTGCAGCTGGCCCCTGCCAGACATCTGGGGTCGTCCTTCACCATTTATCAGCTGCAGTGAGGCCAAGCCCAGTGCTCAGGGCTCCGGGAAATGGGTCTCCCTCCACTCACCAGCAGAGACCATGCTGCGAGGCTTTGGTTCTATGGGAGGGTGGGAAGTGGAGAGCACAGGCCTTCTCCATCGGGCTTTAGGTGGGGACTGCAGAGGAGCTGACCCTGGTCCTTCTTGTCCTGACTGGACCCTACCCTCTTCTCTCACTAGCCCTTCCCTGTTCAACTGTTTTCTAAACAGAAGATCTTTAAATTTTTTTTTATTATAGTAAAATACTTGTAACATCAAATTCACCATCTTCACCAATTTTTAAGCTTACAGTTCCATGAGATTAAGTATGTTCATAAACTTGTGCAAACATCTCCACCATCCCTCTCTGGAGCTCTTCTCATCTTGCAAAAGAGAAACCAGCAACTAACCCATCCCTCCTCACTCCCCCTGCCAGGCCTGGACAACCACCATTCTGAATTTGTGATCATTTTTTCTTTGGAGGGGTACTGGGGATTGAACTCAAAGGCACTCAACCACTGAGCCACATCCCCAGCCCTTTTTAAAAAATATTTTATTTAGAGACAGGGTCTTACTATGTTGCTTAGCATGCCTCACTGTTGCTGAGGCTGGCTTTGAACTCACGATCCTCCTACCTCAGCTTCCCAGCTTTAAATAGTAAAAGTGAAACTTGTATATTGGCTGGGTTTTTGTTTGTTTTTAAGTAGCAAAATAGAAATGTATACAAAAGAAAACACATCTTCTAAATCTCACCCATGCCGCAGTCCCACCCTAGGGCAAGGTGACAACTGGGTATTTATCCTCCAGGACATTTCCAGCATTCCCTTGTGTGGAGATATGTGTGTGTGTGTGTGAGAGAGAGAGAGAGATTGGACCTTAGCCATCCCACTGAGAGGAAGTGTGTGCAGCCACAGAGTACAGGATCAGACGGACTGAGACTCACCACCTGGCCAGGGCTCTGAGCCTCTCTAACACTCATGTGAAAAATGGGAATACACGGAGGAAAAGTCACAATTAATTTTTATTATCAATAGGAATATATGTGTATCTTCCATTAAGAAAACTAGTGTCCCACGACTACTCACTAAGTGGACTTATCATAACTTATTAAGCCAAATTCCTGCCGATGGACATTGGGGCCATTTCTGTCATTACTGTTAAAAATACTGCTGTAGCAATCACATGTGCATTTGTGTGGATGCTTGTTTAGGTTGGTGTGTGGTGTGTACTTGTGAAACTGTAAATTTTGGTAGATATGTAAAAATGTTCTCCTAATCTCCACCATACCGGCAATGTTTTTTGGCCAGGCCTCTCCAACCTGTGAAAGTGTCAATCATTTTCCTCTTTGCTAACCAGTTGGGAAAAAAATAATACTGACTTTTAATATATGCCTTTAATGATTAATGAGACCTGCAAATGTTCATATCTTTATTAGACATTTTTATTCCTTCAATAATGATCTTTCATTTTCTCTCTCCATTTTATTGGCTATATGTCTTACTGTTTTGTTGGTACTTATTATATATTATGTATATTGATCCTTTTTTATATGTGTTGCAAAATATCGCAATACCAATTTTATTATCCAGCATGCCACCACACACACACAAGAAATACGTCTGACAAAGAGTTACTTTGATGGAATGAGTAATAGAGGGTTAAGTCCTTATATTTCTAGAATTTTAGGAATTTAACCTACTCTTAAGAATTCAGAAAACTCCAAATATTTTTACCCCGTCTGTCATTTGCTTTTTAACCATCGAGGGGATCTTTTGTTACATGGTCTTTTGTTATAGCTTTACCTATTCAAATATATTCATCTTTCTTTTAATAGCGCTGGGGTCCAGTTCAGGCTTAGGTCCTTAAATCCTTAGGTCATTTCCTAATATTACACTATGCAAGCATTCTCATGGTGCTGGCCTTTCTCACGGAGTTTCTTGGATATCGCTTATACTTTTAATCCACATAAATGCCCTTGTGTGCATGGTGCATGGACCCCCTCCTCCGCCCACCCTCCCTCACTCGGAATTCCATTTTGCTGTCTGATTTTCTTCGTGGCACTTACCACCTTGTGCCTTGCCATTTATTTTACCTGTTTTACTGTGCTTCTCTCCTGGCTGGACATTCAGCTCTGTAAGGGCAATGACCTCTGTTTGCCCACTGCTGAACCCTCAATGTCGGAACAGTGCCTGGCACACAGCAGCCACTTAGTAGGTGTCCACTGAGTAGACAGCAGTTGTTCTAGTTCTTTGCTTTGCTGATTTGAAATCCCCTCTTTGGTAGCCTCTTTCTTCTATAGTTGTAACGTTTTTTCCTCTCCTTTGGTTTTATAGTTTTCTTGATATCATCAATTTTCAAAGTCATGGACATCACGTTATATTCCAGTTCTCTTAAAATAGTTTCATATATATGTTCGCGTTGCCTTCCTCAGTGCTTCTTGTGATTTGCCCTTTACTGCTAGTCAGATTTGCCAACAGTTTGCCCGTGCTGTTCTTTTCCGAGGACCAGTCTGATCTTTGTTTCTGTTGCTGTGGCTGCTGTCATTCCCATTCGTTTACCTTTGTTTTCAACTTTATTCATGTATTTCTTCTAGGCTATTTTCATTTATATGATTCTTTTTCAGCTTCTTAGGTAAACTTCTTAATTCATTTAGTTTTAGTCTTTCTTCTTTTGTCATAAACTAATTTAAGGTTTATATGTTCCTCAGTGCAGTTTTGATTACATATCATAGATTTCAAAAAGTAGGGCTCTCAATGGGACTTGGTGGGGCATGGCTGTAACCCCAGTGACTCAGGAGGCTGAGGTGGGAGGATTACAAGTTTGAGGCCAACCTCTGCAACTTAGCAAGATCCTGTCTCAAAATATAATTAAAATAAAAGGGATGGGGATATAACTCAAAGTGCCTCTGGGTTGAATCCCCAGTAACTAACACACACACACACACACACACACACACACACACACACAGTTTTTTGTTTGTTTGTTTGTTTTCTGGTCCTCTTTGACTCAAAAGTTATTTAGAAAAGCAGTTTAAAATTGGCACATGCAAAGTTACTTTTTTAAATTTTTGTGTTCCGCTATTTGTTCACTTCAGATATTAATTCATTGAGAACTACAGCCGGGATCTGTACAATTTAGACACTTTAGATAGGAGACTTTCTTGCAGTGTGATATGGGGCATTTGAGGGAAAGGAATTTTATCTGTTTCTGGAATGTGTAGGAAGTTAAACCTACTAATCACATCTTCAGATCTTCCCTATTCTTCTTTGGAGGCAACTTGTCCCATCAAAACTGATTCATAATCCCTAAAGCCGTCTTTATTTTCTACCTTTATTCCTTGTGGTTTTAAGAATGTATTGTTTCATCTATTTTGTGGTCCTGTTGCTCAGACTGAGTAAAGTTTCATGATTTTGTGTCTTCCTGTAGGCCCTTGAGCAATATAAAGTGTCCCACTTTATTTAATATTTTTGCATTTTGTCTGAGACTCACATTGACTTCCCTACATTCTTTTTGTTACCATTTTGCCGGTTAAGTATTTTTTTCCATTTCTTTGATTTCAACCTTCCTTCATCAATTTGTTTTATGTTTATTACTTACAAATCTAGCATATGGCTAGATTTCTTTTTTTTTTACCCAATAAGATAATTGAATTTATTCATGTTATTAAATTGATTAATATGTTTGGTCTTACTATTGTCATCTTATGTCTCTAACTTATTGTACTTTTTTTCTCCTGTTTAATTTTTCCTTCCCTAACTCTTGCTAAATTAATTGGATTTTCTTTGTTCCTCCCTTCTCTCACACATACAGTGGCTTAAAAGGTCTGTATTTTATTTTTCTTCTAGAAATGGTTGTCCTTAAGTTAAAGATATTTCTCTATTCATGTTAAGAATTCAATGGTATCTAATTCCCAATAAGATGAACCCAGCATTAAGGACGTCTGTGTAGATATAGCTGTACTTGTTCTGCTTTTATCATCCCTGTTTCTTGGGTAGGCCTTCTTGCCCTTTCTCGGATGACTTATTCTGGTATAGTTTTTATTTTGTTGGAGTAATTCCTCGAGTAATTTCTTTGAGAATAGGTAAGTGGGTGGCATCCTATTTTAGCCCTTCTCTCTTTCACTTTGAGACCTGGCTGACTCATGGATCTCAGGGCTTTAACCCTTTTCCCTCAAGATCTGACATCTTGGCCCTGTAGTGCTCTAGCCATCAGTGAGGCGGAATCAGTCCGACGTTACCTGGTTCTCAACATCTTTTGTAGGGATTGTTGGACGACAGCTCTCCTGATAGTATCCAGGCTGAGTTCGCCACTTGCCTAGGAGGGAGATTGCCACCTCCACAGAGCCCAGGCACATGTGGATGGGGGAGGCAAGGTGTCTGCACCAAGGACTGGAGGTTTCCTTTAGATGAAGATGCGGGTGTGGGAGCCCGAGGAGGCTGTGTAAGGCCTGGAGCACCGTAGTCCAAGAGGAGGGGAACCAGAGAGGCGAGGAGTTTGAGGCAAGGGATTCAAAGAATTTCTGGACACAGAATGTTGATGAAGAGTGGGTAGAGCCTTCAGGAATTTCTGTAATGAACAGACAAGCCATCTGCATGGCCAGCGGCTCCCAGAATAGTAAAGCCACGTAACTGAAGGTCACAAAGGGTGCAGGGAGGAATTCTCAGTTCCCCATGACTTCCCCCTCTCCACATGGGTCTCTTTGGAAGCCTAGAGCATTCTTATATGCTTGGATTTCAGTCCCTTTCCTCTGAGTGTGTCTCCCTGCCCAGGCCACCCAGGTGAGGCCAGCGTGGCTCCGATGACACTCCCACTCCTCAGGCTTCCTGGCCAGCTGGTGCTACTACAGATCTCTTCTGATTTTCATATTTCTCTTTTTATGTCAGTTGTGTTTGGGGGAGACGAGGTAGATGGATGGACTTAGTTGGCCATCTAGAACCTCACATGTGTATGGCATTTGCAGGTAGCCTGGATACTGGTATGGCTGGGCAGCTCTCTGACCGGTTGCTAAGAAGGGGACCAGTGCTGTCAGTGAACAGTGATGCTGGCCTCATTCCCAGGGCTCCCGCAGAAAGAAGTCTCCCAGCTTCCATCCCATCCCACCCCCTCCAGAGACACACCCCCTCATCCCCACCACATGACCTCATTGGTTAAAATGATCCCATGACCTCACTCCCCGGGTAAGACCAAGTCTGGCTCCTCCTCCAGTAAACCTTGGGCTCTGGCCCCTGCTGACTCCTCCCTCAGCAGCTGTGGCCACCCTTCCCTCCAGCCACTGGGACATCAGGCAATTTCTCCAATATTCCAGCCACTTGAGGGTTCTCTGTTTGAAATATCCTCCTTCCCTCTCTCTTTCCATCTCTCTCCCTATTTCACACATTCAGACACCATCAGAATCAACTGCTTCACCATGATCCCCTTAAGGGACTAACCCGAGGCTATCTTTTATCTTTGGTACCTACCACCCACCTGAACCAGCTTAGGCACTGAATGCACATCTGTTAAATGTGCTGCATTGGGGTCTAAAGAGACGCCATACAGTTGCTGTGTGTAAAACACCTGTTAGGGGTTGGGGATAGAGTCACACTGCCCCTGCCTGAGCTAAAAGGGCTTCCAGGTTGTCTCTGCGCATACTGAACGCCGTTATTTACCTTAAGAGAGCCACAACAAATGTGCTTTGGGTGTGCTGGAAGGCAGGACTCACGTCCCGTTTTGTGGGAGCTGGTTGAACCATGTGAGGGAGGATGGGCACGATTTGGTCAGGTAGACATGGTTGTGGGGGAAGGGAGTACATTCTGGGAAGAAGAAATTGCCTGAGCAAAAGACTCAGAGGTAGGAAATTGTGGATTGTTTGTGGAACAGTGTGTTCTGAGAAATCAGTGGGAGAAATAGAACATTTTATTAATAATTGCAACCTATTAGAGGGCATAAGGTCAGACTCGGAAATGATGGAAAACCATGGAGTTGTGAAGTTTGGGTGAGGGGCTGCCAGACTCGGGAAACGATAGATGGGAGCCAGGAAGCAAGTCCAGCCTCACCCCTGTGAGGTGGCACCCTGCTACCTTTGGGCCTGGGGCAGGACTGCCTGGATTTGGTAGGGGCAGGTATGGAGGGGAGGGGACAGCAGAGGGACTTGGGTGACCTGTATATCCTGTAGAAATCAATAGTGAAAAGTGGTTGCCAAGCACTAACTATTTGAAGACTAGGTTAATGCAATGTCCCAGGCCTGTGTGCAGGTTACTCCAGGCCCAGAGGGTTGAGTTCCACTCTGGGACAAAGCGCATGGCAATTGTGCAGGGTGTCTCAAGTGCCAGGCATTGTTCTGGGTCATTTACGTGAGGTCATTAAAACCCTGGGAGGCACCTGTTGGTCTTAGCCTCCTTTTCAGGCACAGCAACTTACCAAAGTTGGAGAGGTCGTATGTAGAAGGATTGGGACTTGAACCCAGGTATCCTGGCCCTAGAAACCACATTCCAGCCATCATGCCACACTGCCTAGAGCAGACACAGTGAGCAGAGCCCAAAGAGCACAGCACAGAGGGGACATGCCATGCCACAGTTGACTAAAACAATTCCAGCTTTAGGAAGCACGTTCCTCTGTATTTTCTCACTTGGTCCTTAAAATAGCCTGCCAGGTTGATTATTGAAATCTGATGCTCACGCCTAGGCTTATTTATTCAGTAATCATTGAGCTCCTTCCCTGACCCAGGCTTCTGCTGGTCCTGATCATTCTGTTTTGTTTGGTGACTCGAGGAATACAATGTGCTCTTGCATCCATGATTATAGCTAATCCTCACCCATGCCCAAATTTGAGTCAGTTTCATGGGCCAGGTTAGTGTTCTCTTGCTGTGTAACAAATTACCTCTAATTTAGTGGCTTCCCACCAGATGCATTCATTGGCTCAGTTTCTAGGTCAGGAGTCTTTACAGAAGGGCTGGATTCTGCTCAGGGCTGACACGGAGGTCTCCATGGGCTAAGGTCTCATCTGGAGGTTCTGGAGAAGATTCTGCATTTCCAAGCTCATTCCTGTTGTTGGCATAACTCAGTTCCCTGTGGTTGTAGGACTGAGGTACTGCGGCTGCTGGTTGTTGGTGGGGTGGTTGCACTCCGCTTCCAGAAGCTGCTTCCAGGTCATTCCTCTATGGCCCCTTTATCTTCAAATCAGCAAGGGCACATTGAATCCTAATGATTCTAATCTCTCTGGTTTTCTCTTCTTAACTAGTCAGAAAAGACTCTTCTTTTAAAGGGCTTTCCTGCTTAGCTCAGGCTTAGATAATCTCCCCATTTGAAGATCTACTGTGCCCTAGAACAGAACCTAAACAGCATGATCCTGGGGTGTATGCAGAACTGAACACCAGGGGGACTGAAACTTGTGAAGTTTCCCACCCAAAATAAAGGCAAAGAATAAGGCTCAGAGAAATTGAGTATTGGGTACAGGTAGCACATGGCGGGTTCCAGAGCCACTACACCAAACACGGGGGGTCAGGCCCTGCACCAAGAAGAGCAGCTTGGGAGGAGTTGGGGACTTGGGTCTCCTGGTACCAGGCAGAAATTGTTCTGTGTCTAAAGAAGTTGACCAAGAAAACTCTTTGACCATGGCTTTCAACCACCTCCTGCAGGATTCGAGACACAAACCCAGCAGCCTGGAAGTAGTTCATGGAGCAGCCTCAAGAGATCCTGGCCAGGCAAGCTCTCCCCTCCAGAGGGCAGAGTGGTGTGTAAGAGGAGGCCGCAGCAACGTGGACATGAATGCTGGTTTCCAAAGAGAACAGCGTTTTAGTTTTGGTCACCGGAAGTGGTGCCTTCAGCACAGGTAGGAGACAGCAATGCCTGGAGGTGCTTGCTGGGCGCCATTTTGATGAAGCATGAGCTTGCTTTCATTCTTCTTAAAATGTTTGTTACTGCTGTGATTATCATTGCCTCCCTTGTGCCTCTGGGGAGCTCTGGGAGCTCTCAGAACTGCTTGTTCAAGAGGGTGAGCCCTCAGGTGCCAATCCTGCCACTTCCCCATGTTGTCTCCCCAAACTGCTGTCCTGTTGCCCCCAGTTCAACAGCCTTCATCCTTTGCCTGGACACAACAAAGCCTCTCATGGATCCAGGCCTGCCCATGCCTCTGTCCAACACCTGCTTTCCAGAGCCTCTTCCTCTCCTGCCCTCCCCCACCCACCCACTGCCCAGTCAGAGGAGGTCAGTATCCCCTGAAGGCAGGAGATCAGCTCCCCAGACCCCACTGTTGGAAGAATTGGAAGGTCATTAGTAGTGGTCCTCAATCCTAGCCATGTGTCAACATCACATGGAGAGTTCCAGAAATTCCAGTACCTGGGCCCCAGCTCCAAAGATCTAAATTGGATTGGCCTGGGAATATATATAGTTAAATATATATTTAGTGCCTCAGATAGGTGGTGTGGTCAGGCTGTGATTCTGGTTAGGTGTACGGTATTAAAAAGCTTTTGGGGTCAGGATCAAGTCCTTGGGTGTTTGGTGTGGAATGCATTAGAATTACCTGGGGAACTAATTTTTTAAAAAAAGAAGAAAAGAGGGCAGAGTGAATCCCCCAGACACCCATGCCCTCAGACTTCAGGGGCTTGGGCTGCAAGAATCTGCCTTTGGATTCTCGTGTAGCTAAAGTTGGAAACTTGGAGATTCTTCCAGAGGCTCTGGAGATGTCCCTCCTGGCCTATGCTTGGGTCTGTGGGCATAGCTGTGTGGTCCAAGGGGAATTTCCCAACCTGACTGGCTGTGAACAGTGACTCATCCTGTCCCTTGAGAGCAGAAATCTTCTCACTAGGCATAGGGGCCGGGGCCTCAGGTGCCTCAGAGGTGGCATCTCTGTGGCTGCGTGGACTGTGGAGTAGGACCAGGACCTGGGCTTCTGCCCACTCTCTGCAGCACACCTGGACCCAGCAGACCCAGGCCTTGATCAGAGTTCTCCCACAGAGGTAGAGAGCAAGCATCCCCTGGATCCCTAGGAAGAATTGGGCATTTGAGCCCCATTTTGGTGCTTGATAGTACAGCCTCTCTCCAAGTTCAAATCCCAGCTCTGACAGTTTGTACAGTATTTATTGGTGCAGGTGCTCCTCTTTGTGTCTCAACTTTCTTACTTAAAAAGTGAGGCTAGCAGTGGCAGTGGCCCACAGGGGCGACGTGCAGGTAAGGCCCATGGGACAGGACCAGACATGTAGCAAGGACTCCCTACTTTCCCACCACCATCTAACACCGGTGCAGACAGGCAGGCCACCATTCTTCCTGTGACACATCTGCTATGCTCTACCACCTGGTCCCAGGGCAGGTGAAGTCGAGGGATCAGCCCTTGCTGCCCACAGGGCCTGGCACTTTACAGATGAGTCTGAGTCCTGCAGAGAACCTAGGGAGGTGGGTCCTGTTGCTCCTTGTGTACAGATTAAGAAACAGCACAGAGATGATCAGTACTTGAAAGACAGTCACACAGCTACAAGGAGCAGAACCTCTGGCTACATAAGACCCAATACTTTTTTCCTCCACCAGATTCTTCCTGAAGAAAGGCAGCTGTAATTCAAAGATGGCCCTCCCCTAGTCATATCTACATTTTAGTAGGAATAGCCCATAATAAACGGTCCCTTGGCATTACGTACTTTTCCTTTCCTTGTACTTCAATTTGTTTGTCTCCTTCTGTGTCCATCACAGTGAACTCTGTGGGCTCCTCTCCTGACAGTCTCAGGGCAGGGTCTGCATTACTCCTCAGCAGCATCCTCGGAGGGATGCAGGCATAACTCTGGGGGAACTGCCCTCAGGGGTCCTCCCCAGACCAGGCACTTGCTCTCCCCTATTTCACCCCAACTCTGGTTTGTCTACTTGGGCTCTGCCAGCTGCAGGGGGCATCTGTGGAGGAGCAGGAAATGAGCTGTCAGTTCCAGCTAGAAATCTGACCCCCACTCCTTCCCGTGCTCTTCCTGGGGAAGAAAGCAGCCATGATTAATGGGGTGCTGACTCCGTACTGCTGGGGGACCCAGGTGATCGTGGGCTATGGCTGCCCACTGGCCCGTCTGTGGAGGTGCAGGGTGCTGGCCCAGGCCAGCAGGTGTACTACTGGGAAGGGAGAGATCCATCATCACCACCCAAGGCCTAGGGACCGCTGTGTTCCCTGTCAACCGAGGGTAGGAGGACATGGGGACACTGCCCCTGTTCAGAAGGTACCTGAACTGGGGCTTTCTCCAGAATAAATGTGACTTCTGATTGAGTGACTAGAGGACAAAGATAATTCAAAAATAGACATGGAAGCATTTTTCTTAGCAGCCAACATCTCTGCTAGTAGTCTTCAAGCTTTTGTTGTCTGAGAAGCCATTTTTTTAAAAGTCAGATCTTGCCTGGAATGTCAATGTATAAAACAAGTTAATGTGGCAGAGTATTAATATTCAACTATTCTTTAAGTTCAAATCTTTCTCATGTACTTATTATGACAATATATTCATGGTATAATAACTCTGATACATAAAAACATTGAAATATGAATCCACAAACTGCTTTGTGGACCAAATCCAGACTGCCACCTGATTTTGTAAATAAAGTTTTATTGGAACACATTCATTTATATGTTATCCATGGCTGCTTGAGATTGTCTGTCCCTTGTAGCAAGAACTATTTGCTATTTGGCCTTTTACAGATAAAATTTGCTGACCTGTATCCTAGATAACCATTGTATTACTCTACTAGCCACAACATCCAGTGTTCCTCTTCTCTCTCTTGTTTTGCTTGGCTTGGCTGCACAGTGTTAAGGAATTCTAAGTCACATCAATACCACTATGAATTTTCAACCGTATACCTTTTAGCTACAAGGTGGTCTTCACTACATATCATCCAGGTATCCAGGGAGGGGTAGAAGAGAGTTCTGGTGTGCACCACTGACTGTCTCCAACAATTGCTTGAATCCCTTCTTATTACAATCAGAAAGCAGACAGGAAGCCCCAGAATCATCTATGACACCTGTGTGAGAATCCTTGAAATACATTCTCTTATCATTGAACACTTCAGTGTATTCTTGCTTGTGTGTTTTTACGCAAGCAGACGTAGTCCTGAATTTCAACAGCACAAAGATGCCCAGTAAAAAGCTGAAACCCAGTTTATCTTTCTGAAGACCCATTTCAACCCTGAAGTTCAAGATCTACCCAGACCTTAGTGCAGGGTCTGCCCTTACTCCGGCAGCGTCCGCCGGCTGGCTACATGCAATGGGCTACAGTGGACCACGGAATGCGTTTGGATATGCAGGTCTGTTTTCTGTTACCGTGTTAATAGGAGTCAGACTATATTTTTAGGGTAAAATTCTCATGTATCAACTGAAGAACTTCTGAAATAGCTCCATGGAACACAATTTGAAAACTTCCCTTCAGCAAATATTGGGGGTTGTTTTTTTTTAATGAAGACTTCTTCAGTTTTTTATTGGTGCATAATAATCACACATAATAGTGGGTTTCGCTGTGGCATATTTATAATGTAATTTGATTAATTTCATTCCTCAGTGTCCCCCCCCCTTGCCTTCCCTTCCTCTCTCCCCTAACCCCATTCCTTTACCCTGCTGATCTCCCTTCCATTTTCATAAGATCCCTTTTTTCCCCAAAAACATACGACCCTCGACTTTCTGAGGCTGATTTCTTTTGCTTAATATGCTGCCCTCTCGTCCCATCCACTCTCCTGCAAATGATGTAATTTAGGGCTGAATAAAAGCCCGTAGTGTATATATACTACATTTTCTTTCCGTTGATGGGCACCCAGGCTGAGTCCATAGCGTGCGTGGCTATCGTGAATTGCTCTGCTGTGCACATGGGATGCAGATATTGGTAGAGTGTGCTGACTTGAGTTCTTCTGGATGAATCCCAAGGAGTTGGATCATGGGTGGTTCCCTTCCTGGTCTTTTGAGGAACCTTCATTGGTATTTCCATAGTGGTTGTATTACTTTATGTTTCCATCTACAGTGTACGAGAGTCCCCCCCCACCACCACCACATTTCATTGCTTCAGGATAGCAGAGGAGGAGAGAGGGAGAGATGGCGGAGGGGAGGGAGAGCTCAGGCTGTTGGCAGGAATCACTGGACAGCTTGGGGAGGGGTGGGGAGGAGTCCCTAGTGAGAAAAGATTTCAGGCAACACAGAGGCCACTTGAGCTCCTGCTGCGGCTTGTGATGTATTTGGCCATTGGCAAGACCTAAACTCAGCTCCCTGGTTACTTTGATGACTTACAGCTCTCAACTTGGAAGAAATGGCACAGAGGAGAATGGGAAAGCCTAGACCATGCTCAGAGAAACAGGGCATGAAACAGGAGCCTAGAAGTCTCTTCCAATGGCCACTCCAAGGACCTGGGCAGCCATTCAGCAGACCCAAGTGTGGGTCGGGGGAGAGGGAGAGACCCCAGAGGGGACAGGGCGGGTTAGCACGCTGAGCCAGGGGCCTCACTGGAGGACCTGTGTGTTGGGCAGTTGAGGTGACTGGATGGGGACCAGCGTCAGGGGAGGTGGTGCCGAGATGGGCAGAGGTGTGAGGTGTTGGAGGCGAAGCTCACAGAGCCAGGCGTGAAACCCAGGAGTCCCAGCTCCCTGGTCCCTGCCCTCCCCTCAGCGGTGCCATGAGGGAGAACCAGGCCTGGTGGCTTTGGGTGACTCTGGGCTGGAGGAGGCCTCAAGGGGATTAAAAAAAAAAAAAAAAAGCCCCAGTCTTTTCTGAGGTTTCGCTGCTCGCCCCATAGAAAAGGGACATTTTTAGATTTTAAAGGGATGACCTCCTTTTTTTCTTATTTACATAGCCCTGTTTGTTTATGTAGTCCTTTAAAAATAGCAGATGTGCGCTAAGCTTAGTGCTCTCTCTCCCAGCACCAGCGGCAGAGCCACTGTGTGGGGAGAAACACCTTTTTATCTAAGAGAGGGACAGCCTTGTTCCCGAGGACAGATGGGAGCAAAACAGGACAGGTAGGAAGTTTCGTGGTTTTTCATGTCGCTTCTCCAAAATAGCCACACTCTGCCTCCCACTTCCTGCCTGGCTCGTCGCAGAGTAGACTTTCTCCTTCAGAGGACTCGTGTTCTGTGAGTTCTCAGAGAGGCTCCAAGTGAGTTGTCAACAAGCAAACACGCTCGACCCTGAAGACCTTGAGCTTGGTGTGGAGGCCCCATTTCAGACTTGAACTACTGGGTTTGCAGTCTGGCTCTGCTGTGTGGCCTTGGGCAAGGTACTTCACCTCTCTGTGCTAAAGCTCTAAGAGGGTGATAACAACTCTAGCTCTATCAAGAAGATTACATGAAGGAATATGTCTCAAGGGTTTAGATCAGTATGGGCACATAGCAACTCTTAATATATCTTTTAATAAAAAGTAACAATATTGTCAGTATCTCTCTACTACCTGGACAACTGTACCAGCTTCCAACCACTTTCCCTTCCCTAGCTTGTATATTCCAGCCCTTTCCTCATCCCAGACCATGCTGCCCCCTGCTGAAAATCCACCCTTGCTTCCAAGCCTAGGGCAGGAGCCGGCAGACTTACCCTAGATGGCCACATAGTAAATATTTTAAGCTTTGTTAGCTATATAGTGTCTCTTGTGACTTTGCTGTCGCAGCATGAAAGCAGCCATAGACAACCTGTAAAGATAGCCATGGCAGTGTTCCAGAGCGACCTTAGGTGCAAACACAGGCAGCGGCTGCTCTTGCCACCCCTGACCTGCAGGAGGAATGCGGACCCTGAGCTCAGCATTCCGGTGCAGCGCTTTCCGTGGCTCCTGCCTCTTCCTCCTCCTTTCTCCCTGTGCACATGCTGTTCCCTCCTAGACTCCCCCTCCCTGTCCCCGCCTGCCCCTCCTCCGTGGCACCAGGAGCCCCTGCTCTGGGGTCCTGTGGAACCTCCCTCTGTTTCAGCTCTGGAACGTGCACAGGCCTGGACTTCCACCCTCGGGGGCTCCCATCCATCAGGGATTCTCCTGCAGTTCTCGGAACCCCAGTGGCACACTGTGGGGGTTCCTCAGGGCGCATAGTGAGCCCTCAGGGAGTTCACGGTCTGGGGAGGAAGCTGGGGTGTGAGTGGGGAAGAGCCATCCCGCAACCCAGGCGGGAAACGACAGGCCGTGTGTCTGTTGGGGATGCCCGTGACGCCTGGTGTTTCTGAGCTTCATGGACAGGAGAAGGCATTTGAATTTGGGCCACTGAGGGCAGGACAGAGGGCCAGCAGGTGGGCTTTCCATGCAGGGAAATGCCTGGCTATGGCTGCTGAACAGGTAGAGCCTAGACCTGAGGGCAGGGTCCATGAGTAGGATGCTGAGGGGGTTTAGATTTTTGTCTGAATTTGCCAAAATTTCTCCAAGCATGGTCCACAACTCTTCCTGAAACAGAGTTACCTGGGGTATTTCCTGAACATATAGACTCCATATTTTCCTGAACATATAGACTCGGGTCCTGTCCCGACTGGAGGTCAGGAGGCCAAAAGGGGTTGAGGCCACAGTCTGGAGGAAGAAGAAGATTGTGCTGCCTATAAATATCTTTCAGATCAATGTCACCTGTAGGAAGCAGGTGAACGGGCCTCTCCTTCCAGACTGGGGAGAGGCGAGGCAGGGATGAATAATCCTCTTGGAGAGCAGAGGAGGACTCCCAAGCTCAGACATGGCAGGGGACTTAGCCAGCACGCACTGTGGTTGCAGATACGGAGCCAACTCATTCTGGAACAGACTTCCTCTCACAGTCTTTGGCAGGGATGGTCCCTGCGGTGCCACAGGTAGAAGAGGGCTGAGCCTGGTGCATGCCCCGGGTCCCTACAGCCTGGTGCACAGTGGTTGATTGGTGATCGTTGAACAGATGAGGGAAGGGGCCGTGGGCAGCAAGGGCATGGGGCACTGGGAAGGATGAGGGAAGGAGAGGGGATCCGGAGGTGGCTCTGGGGTTGCAATCCTGAAAGTTCAAGAAAGGAAGGTCCCCACACAGAGGGAGAAAGCAAGTGAGTTTGGTGCTAAGCGCGCTGACTTGAGAGGCCAGTGGCCCCACTCTAGCCAAGGTGTCCAGCCACCGGAGACACGGGACAGGAATAAGGGAACAGGCAGGCCACATGTGCAGCTCTGGGGGCAGCCAAGAAAACCCAGCACAAAATGCAGAGACACGGAGGATCAAGGACCAAAGCCCGAGGACAGAGCACCCCCACCTGGAGTGAAAGCGAAGGGCTCAGAGAGGCGGGAGCAGAGCAGGGTGCGGGGGCCCCACCGAGGCAAGGAGACGTGTGCTGCAGGTCGCCGCGGGACTTAGGTTGGCCCCTCTTTAGAAGAAAGCCAGCCAGCCTAAGAGGGAGCATGCCGCGGGTAAATAAAAATGTCCATCCCAATAAAACCAAAGTCACGAGTTTCTGTTTTCCTAAGACGCGTGCTCCAGGCCAGCCAGGGTGCAGGCTGAGCGGGCGAGGGCGAGATCTGGACGTGCCTGTCCCGCCTGTCAGGACAGGCCCTGCCATCCCGTGTCTGTCCAGGCTCTGTGAGCACATGTCCTCGGGCTCACCTTGTCCACCTCTCCTCCTCAGCACCCAGCTCCCCCGCTGTCCCTCTCCATTCATTCAACAGACAGTCATCCTGGGGAGCAAAGCATGTTCAGAGGGACTCAGGCAAGGCCCCACCCAGCCATGCCCACGAGCCACCCACCAGAGAGCTTGAAACCCAGAGATTCCTGGACTCGCAAGTTCAAGGTGCCCCAAAGAGAGTGCAGCCAGCCGCCTTGTCCGAGCGGCCTCTCTGTGGCCAGCTGTGTAACTTTGCTGTTGTGGAACAGTTTGGCCTAGGCTGGGGGGACACGGAGGTCCAGCTGTCTGGGTATTCCCCCTAATCAGGCTCTAAAACTATGGCATCTGAACATCCTCCCTATTGACCTCCTGCCAGCTTCTCCCTCTGTGGGTCCCACTCTGTCCCAACTCCTGACACACACGCTGGTGACAGTGATACCCTGCCATACTATCATCTGCCCTCAGAGAAGTGAATCAGCCTTAAATTCAGTTCTGCTTAGACACAAGGTACCAAGCACCATCCCAAGTGATAAAATGTGACACCTGCCTCTTGGAGTTACCTTCTACTAGGAATATAGACATAACACACACACACACACACACACACACACACATAGACACACTATTTTGTGAATTATCAAAAATATAAATATATGTAAAACAAACATATGTGACGAGATAACACCCAGGAAAGGAATCAGGGGTTCCAGGGCTGGTGAGTTGTGGTGGTTTTTAAGTCAGATGGTCAGGGTGGACCTAGAAGGGTGGTGTCAGAGCTCAGAGCTGAGGGAGGGGAGGGACTGTCACTGTGGGTGGTTGGGCAGAGTGTTTGGGTGGAGGAAGGGTCCTGCTTGGGAAAGGCAGGAGGCTACTGTGACCGGAGGGTGAGGTGGGGCGCAGGGGAGAGAAGGCCAGACAGGAGGGAGGGCAGATCAGCACAGCCTCGGGCAGAGGCCAAGGAGGAGTCTGAATGGCCTGCCCTGGCTGCTGTGTGGAGACCATTGCAGGAGGTTATGCTGTCACCAGAAGGTGATGTCCTAGACCCGGGCAGTAACTGCAGAAGCTGCAGACAGCAGCTGGATTCCGGCTGTCGTCTGAGAGCCAGCCAGCACCCCACAGTGAGAAATGGGATGTGAGCCATTAGAGAAAGTTTGGAGAGGAGAGCCCGCTGACATTCCCAGGACTCATTCCTAGGGTAGTCAACTTCCCCAGCCTCCATTTGCTCATCTGGAAAATGGGGCATTTGGATAGATACTGCCAGATTGCTTCTGGGAATGTGGCATATGGAAAGCTCACTGTTTGGGCTCAGGTCCCTGGGGGCTGTGGTGACTGGGGAAGGCTTTGAGGAGGTGGGGTGGACTATGTGCTTAGGAAAGGAGTTAGACCAGGTACAACCCACAGAGAAAGGGTGAGAAAGAAGCAACCAGGCAGAGGGTGGCGAGACCCAGGAGTGGCGCCCACAGAGTGGCGGGCAGTGATGTGGCTGGAGCACTGGCCTGGGCAGGTGGGCAGAAGCCAGTGTACAGGGAGGGGCACACCAGCTCCCCAACACTAAGCCCTTTAGAAGAGACCAGCAGGTTGGGGCCCGAGCATATTTTGGAAACAGTGAGGCCCTCAATTTTGAGCATTTTCAGATGGACATGCTCAGGCAGGAAGGAGCAGGCCTGGCTCCCAGCCGGGGAGAGTTAACCTCCTGGCCCAGCATTGCATAACCACAGAGTCTACCAAGTGCAAGGAGACTCTTCTGTGTGGCAGCCAGAGTGGCAAGCCTGGTGGCTCTGGGCTCTGGCACTGTCCCGCAGCGGAACAAACAGCCCTCCCTTCCCAGATAATGGCCCTCATTGAGCATTGTGTCCATGGCCAGCACCCAGCACTGGGCAGCTCAGCCTGGGTAAGTTTCCTCTCTTGGCTGCTTAGCCAAATATTTACACTGCGCCTTTCTAGTAAGACAGTTCCTAGGAACCAGCCGGCAGCGCGAGCCGGAGACCCTGCTCCCAGCTGGGGCAGGGCTGCACACACCCAGCATGTGAGCCTGGCCCGGCCATTGCCTGCCGGGACACTGTCGTAAAGGAAGACACTCGGCTAGAAGCTGCTGGAAGGCCTACCCATCTCCAGAGTCACTGGCATCTTAACAGAAGAGTGAACTCCATTTTATTATCAAGCAGGGGTAGAACTGGGCTGGTCCATCCTGCCTCCCACAGGGCCTTTGCCTCAGGAAGGGGAATGTGTGATTTGAGGAAGATGAAGATTAGAGTCTGAATCCTGCCTCCTTGGACCAAGTCTTCTCCTGCGCTGCTGGTGTCAGAAAACACGCCATCCCTCTCTGAGTGTGTCTTTCGGCAGAAGGGAAGGGGCACGGGAGCTGCCCTCTGCAGCATCTGGACCCCTCCAAGGGACCCATGCTGTCAGAGGAAGGTCTGAGGAAACGGGCAGGAAAAGACCTCAGAAGCTGTCTCTGCCCACGGTCCGCCAGGGGTTGTCCTGGAGAGAAAGGGTCAGAAGGGTTCCGTGAGGTTCTGGGGACAGAATCAAAACAAGTGAGTGCAAATCACATGTCTCACTAATAGGAAGATTCCTCAAACAATAGGCCCCCTGGCTACTTTAACCCAAAACACACGTACGCTTTGACCCATGGTCCCACTTCTGGGAATCTGGGATATGGAACAATAGCACCAGTCTGTGAAGATATGTGTACAAAGGATGTTGATTGCAAAATTCTAGCAGGGAAAAATTAGAAAAACTCCAAAAACTCAATAGTAAGGAGATTTTTGAAAGTGTTAGATCCAAACCAGGACAGTTAGCTAGGACAACAGACATACTTTATGTCTGTTTTGAAAGGTAGTATGGTACACTGGCTAAGAACACAGGGTCTGGAGACAGACTGGCTGGGTTCTAGAGTCCACCACTTACAAACTACTTTGTATGGCTTTTCTGACTATCCGTCTCCTCTTCAGTAAAAGTAGAGATTATAATAGTGTTTTCCCTATAGACTTGTTTGGAGGAATCACTGAGTCAATGTATATGACATGATTATAACTGTGCCTGGTACATAGTAACTGCTAAAAATAATTTGGTCTTTGACCTAGAAAGACTGTCTGTGACAAAAGCCAGGTGCAGAGGAATGTACACAGGGTGATTTCTATAAAAATAACTATTTTTTTATAAAAACAAAAAAATGACCCTCAGTCTTAACCCTATCCTCCAAAGAAAGAAAGAAAAGAAGATAGAGAGGAAGAAAGGGATGGCAAAGCAATTGCTGCTGCCCCAGGTGTTAGTGGCCTCCTGACCGTAGACTTAAGGAAGACCTGAGTCTCATAGGAGACCAAGACAAAGCCTTTGGAGGTTCCTTCAAGCCCTGAGACTCTGCAACTTTATGGGGCCACCTTGGTAACCTCAAAGCACATCCTATCCTCACGTGTGACAGAATGGAATAGCCTACCTTTTGCAAGATTATATGCCAGTTTCTTTCTGCAGGTAGGGAACAAAGGCATTGGTTGGTGGCTTGGTTTTAGGGGAAAGCTCCTTTCTCTGATGGCAGTCATTGGTGGGATGACATGGTTCCAGGGCGGATTCTCCAAGTAACAACCTAGCTTAGCTCAGTTTATGTGAGCTTCATCAAGAAACCATGCCATGCCCCATTGGAGATGGGTGCCACTTTGGTCATTCACACCATGCTCAGATCCACCTCTCAGTGTCATGGGCTCCGGGAACAGAGGGGTCCATAACAGGCTGAGAAGACCCCAGCTGGGGTGCGGCTGTTGTAGAAATCAGAACCACTTCTTCCACTTTGGATAGAACCACTCAAGATGGGTCCAGAGTGTTACAAGCAAAGAAAAATACATTCGGTAAAGGGATCCTGGAGTTATTTCTGTATTTAACACATATGTAAGAATTTTGAAGTATTTTAACCAAACAACTTCAAAATAGATGGTCATATAATAAACACCAGCAAACTCATCCATACAGCGGAGGCCCCAGCACACCCTCCACGATCTCAGGCCCCTCCCCCCTTCCCAGAGGCGGCCAGCATCCTGAACTTGCAGTTATCATCCTGCAGTTATTTTCTGGCTCCTACTATGTACCAGGCAGAGTCCTGGGCGCTAGGTTTAGCCTGCCTCACAGGACTGCCATGGAGCTGGGTACAACCCCATCCCATCTCTCTCTGCCAGTGGTTCTGTCCTATGAGATTCCTTCAGTGAGATCCAGTCTTTGGTCACATCTAACTGTCCCCACCATCTGGGGCAATGAGAGAAGCAAGTCTGGGAACCCAACACCCACCCTGTCTTTAGCTTTAGGGTCTTGGGCTAGGCCCTTCTCCTCCTGGGACCCAGTGTCATCTGTCCAATGTGGGTTTGACCCAGGGGCTGCTGCAGTCCTTCCAGATCTGCTCCTTCCGTGGTGCGGTGGTCAACCCGGCCTGGCCCAGGGTGTGACTCCAAGCACTCTCTAGGAACTGGAGGTGAGAACGAGCATCCTCTGAGGGAAATGATGGCCCGTGCCATGCCCAGTGCATCTGGGACTCAGGGCAGGGCTTCTTTCCTGAGCACAGGACACAGACCACTTGTAGAACATGAGGTGACTTTGGAGAAGTGTGGGTGAAATTCTTCAATAACAACTTATTTACCTCAATAAAAACATAGCGTTGGCAGATATACCCAGGATCCTTATTGCTTAGGACAAGGCCATGTTTGAGCAAGTCAGATTTAAGTCAGGGTAAACTCAAATATTAGGCCAATAACATGTGATATGGTGGTATAGATTTGTGACAAAACTTGTAATGGTGGTCCCCAAAAGGCACAGTGTCTAAAACAGGAGCTGGTGACTTAGACAGTGGACCCATTGGGCATTCTTAACAGAACTAAATACCCAGCTCAGAGCTGGCACATGGGAGTCCAGAAAGCGTCAGGAGGGATGATTTCCTGAACAGGTCCCTGCTTAAAACTGCAAGAGAGAAATTTCCTTCAGATCTTAGTGCCAAGAAGAGCTCTGCTTTTACTGAAGAACTGGCCTGTTGTTCATCATCAGCAAACCGAGAATGTCATCTAGCCGTGCTGCCCTTCTTTGGATGCAGGGAAACTGCACTGACTCAGGGCCTGTGGGGCTTTCTAGCCACTTGTTCACCTTCTCGTGTCCCTTTGGGTCCAGCCCTTGGGTCTTTCACTTCCCCTGGGTGGACAGATCCTCGGTGGAATAAAGCAAGTTAAAAATTGACAAAAAGGGAATGGCCTAGTTAATTCATCAGTGCGCCGCGCACCAGCAGCGCATGACCGAAGCATCCTTGGCTCTGCTTTGCCTGCTGGGGTTTCCTACCGGGAGCCACTTCCCTGCCGAAAGGGTACTTGCATTAGATGGGGTGCTGAGCAGGTGAGGTGGGTGCTGCCTTTCTGTATCCACAGATCTGAGTCAACCAAGCCCTACACCCCTGCTAAGCTTTGGAATCATCTGAGAAATGGGATTCTGCCTCCAGACCCAGAAGGGTAGTCCCAGGTCTGGTGACCTTTGACACCCCTGTCTCTCCAGCAGAGAATCAGGTTTGCTCCCTAGGGGTTCCAGCCCCCAAAGAACTTTCCAAATGTAGGGTCATGCTTCACTGGTTCCTAACCACTCCTGGCCTGCTGCTGGCTTCAAACTTTTCTGATTTCTGACTTTTCTGACTTCTTCACTGGCCAGTCCTCTATACTTGCTGCCAGACCCCAAGCTGTCCCCATGGTTTGTAGTAGCCAGCTCCTGTGATGATCTCCCAGGCCTTACAACCTCAGAGCTACTAGGGTCAGGATACTCTGGGAAACACTATGAGACACTGACATTTTTAAAGCAAATGACTAATAACATATGCTAAGTGAAAGAAGCCAGACCCAAAAGCCCTCATATTGTATGATTCCATTGATAGGAAATGTCCAGAGAAGACAAAATCATAGAGACAGAAGGTAGATCCATCAGTGGCTTCCAGGCCTGTGGGTCTTGGGCTAGGTCTTGGGCTAGGCCCTTCTCCTCCTAACCCGCTAATGGACTCACTTCTAATGGCAGGGGTTTCTTTTTGGAATGATAAAAAAAAATGTTAAAAATGATTAAAAAAAAGAGTTAGTGGTAATAACTATACAACTTTGTAAATATACCCAAAATCACGTTAGTGATTAAGGGTGGATTTTATGGTACGTGAGTTATCTCTCAATATTTCTGAAAGCAAATGAGAGACACTTCAATTTAGGAAATTTATTTATTCATTAACAGATTATTATACTCTGGTCAAAAATTAATAACACAACCTTCCTACGGAAAGGAATGAAGGCAACTTCTGTAAACGGTCCATCAAGGTTTCCCACCAATATACCTCTCTCCCTTCCTTTGCTCACTCACGCGCTGCGTGGCAGACACAGGGAACACAAGGCCATCAACATACAGCCCTGCTCTCTAAAACCTGTGGCTATAAGTTGGACATGAGAAAAAGTTCAGTGAAAGGATGCAGAGCAGGAGCCCAGCCCCACGAGTTACGTCCTAAACAGTCAGGAATTGTCAGCTTCCACTGCTATGTGGAATCTAAAAGAGTCTATCTCCTAGAAGTCAAGAGTAGAGTCGTGGTTGCCAGGGGCTGGGGAACGGAGGGGGAAGTGGCCAGTGGGTACAAAGTTACAGAGAAGTGGAATGAATTTTGGTTTTCAGTTGCACAGTAGGATGCCTATAGTCAAGGATATGTATTGTGTATTTCAAAATAGCCACAAGAGAGAAGTTTGAATGTTTTCACTACAAAAAGATAGATGTTTGAGGTGATGGATATGTTAAATACCCCAGTTTTGTGGGTGGGGGGTACTGGGAAGTGAACTCAGGAGCACTCGACCACTGAGCCCCATCCCCAGCCCTGTTTTGTATTTTATTTTAGAGACAGGGTCTCACTGAGTTGCTTAGCACTTTGCTTTTGCTGAGGCTGGCTTTGAACTCGCAATCCTCTTCACCTCAGCCTCCCAGCCACTAGATCACAGGCATGTGCCACCGCACCCAGCTGAATACCCCAATTTGATCATTATGTTGTGTGTATGTGTATCAAAACTTTACACTCTATCCCATAAATATGCACAGTGATTGTGTGTCAATTAAAAATAAAACTTAGATTCAAAAAGAATTGGTGCACACTTGTATTCCCAGTGATTTGGGAGGCTGAGGCAAGAGGATCGCCTCAAGTTCAAGTCCAGCCTTGGCAACTTAGGGAAAACTTGTTTCAAAATAAGGTAAAAAGATCTTGTAATATAGCTCAATGGTAGAGTGCCCAGGTTAAATCCCAGTACCACAAAAGATAAATAAATAGAAATATTAGCAGTGTCATTGCCACAAGAGAGGGTCACTATGAGTGACCTGGGCAGGAAAGCAAGGCTAAGATCCAGTTTGAGAAAAAGAAATTCTGCACTTGGATCAAAACCTATGGGGAAACCCACGAAGAGAAGAATGTGGCATGATAGAAAGATCTCGAGTTCTGGGGAAGGGAGTGGGGAGTCCCTGCAGGCAGTGAGCAGGGCTGGGCCCTGCATAGCATCCCAGGAGATGGAGCCAGTACGCGCTTGCCCGGTGGCTGATTCAGGGCCCAGCCCTCCTGGCTACCCTCCATGGCACCCTCCCCAGGGCATCCCCTTGTTCCTCTCCAGGTGCCCCAAAGCCTCCTGGGGCTACTTCCTGGGAGGAGGAGCTGCGTTATCTCTGCCTGTATGTGACCGCCCCTGGCAAGACAAACAAGAAACCAGTGTCTAGGTTCTCCCGAGGCTCTGGGTGAAGGGAACAGGCAGCAGATTTCAGGCTCTCGCAGGTTGGAGTGGAAGGTGCTGTCATCCTGGAGCTCTCTGGGGCATTTAGGAGGCCACGGGGAATTCATTTTTCATGTCCACAAGCCCTCTTGGTCCCTGAGCTCAGGATGCAGCATTTGTCCGGGTTGAGGCTAGGTGGGGAATTTGGAGGTGAGTCAGATCCTGGACAAGACCCAGGAGCCCGGGAGGCCCCAGGAAGTGTGACTGAAAGGGGGAGGCACTGCCCCGCCGCCTCCCACCTTGCTCAATCTCTGTTCTCTGGTCTGTAAAAGGAAATGATAAGACCCTTCCCAGAGGGCTGTTGGAGGAACTCCTCAGTCATGAAGTGAGGTCCAGTGTGTTGACCGTGAGGGACCAGAGGGAGCAAGCAGCGACAGCCTCTCTCTGAGGGGGATGAACTTGGGTGGCATTAAATGCGGTGGTGACCCGGGAAGTGTCAGATGAGCTCTATCACTGCACTAATATAAGGTGGCATTATTCTTGTCATCATTGTTAGTATTATCTGAAATGCGGGAGGGGGCAGCCCATCCCTGGCCCCAGGGAGAAGTTGACAGTGATGACATGTAGGATTTGACTGGATGAAGAAGGGAAGAAGAGGGACTGGGCAGCAGGAGCGAGGACCAGGACGATGGAGGCTGGAGGGCGTGGGTGGGACACAGGGTAGGGTATCCACAGACAATGAGACAGGAAGTTAAGGCAGGGTCATGCCCTGTAGACACAGCCTGGAATGCCAAGAAGGGGGAGCCCATGTCTGTGCAGACCTATTGGGAGCCTCAGTCAGGGCCAGAAGAACTGCTAGGGTCCCAGGCTAGGGAGAAGAAGCATCCAGAATGTCAGGGTAGATAAAGCCCCCAGAACTCAACTGTAGTTAGTACCCTCTTTTTCAGACAGGCTGCACAGTGAGATGGCAAAGCTGGGTCTTGAGATTCCCCAGGCCTGAACAGAATTTGAGTTTTTCCTTGTTTCTTGAGGCTATCTGAGAGGTGGTTGCAACATGCACTTGGGAGGCACCAGCCCTCCTGGACTCCTAGCTCCACACTAAATTGAATATGTGTCCCTGGGCAAGTTATGTGACCTTCTGTGCCTAAACTTCCTCATCTGCAAAACTGAGTTAACATCACCTACTTCTTAGGATTTTTTTGAGGATTCAGTGGGCCTCAGATGCTTAGCAGAGTCCTGGCATACAACCAGTGCTCCACAATGGCAAACCCTCTTGCTAATAGCCCAGTTGCTGTGCAGGTCTCTGTCTCAAGATGCAACTCTTCTTTCTCAAGCTGCCAGCCTTTTGCCAATTTGCTTATCTTTTCTTCTGGATCTTCTCCTTTTCTTCCGAATTAAATACACTTGACTTCAGCTTGCTCTAGAGGAGGAACTGGGGTTATGCTCTAATCCATCAAGTTAGCATTTGTCTATTCACCCGTTCACTCATTCACTTGTTCATAATGCAAGGGGCAACCAACCAACTCCTTGGAACATTGAGAGGCATGGAGCAATAATTCCCAAAGGGTCCGTATTCAACTCCATGCCCCCAGCCCAAGATCTTCTGCCAGGGTAGAATTTTCAAAATCACCTGGATGGAAAAAGGATGTGTGAAAAAAAAAAAAAAAAAAAAAAAAAATATATATATATATATATATATATATATATATAATTTTTTGGTAAGACAGTCTCAGAATATCATAATACTAGATAACTTCTTGCTCAGTGAGTTCAGAGAGAGAGAGCCTTAAGAAAATTAAGAGCGGCTTCCCTAAAGGACGCAGTGTGCTCCCCAAGGGCTTTTAGAGCTCAGTGGATGTCAATAAAGGAAGACCCAAATGAGGACCTGAAGTGAGAATTTCTAGCCAGAAAATAAGACTGGAATTCAGTATTTATTGAATTTAATGGGCTCTCTGGTGGGCCTCAGGAGCTGGACTGGCCTGTGGGTCCTCTCCTAAACTATACTAATGGACCACTTGGGATAGGAGTCCTGAGGAAGATGCCCTTTTGTCATTGATGACCTGATTTAGAGTGTCATGGTGACCCAGATTTTCAGGGACTGGTTATCCTGTCCTTCTCTGGGCTCTTTTTATAGGGTCCCTTTCGAGAGAGATGAGCAAAATCCCCTCCCTCCACCCAAGAGAACTCCCCTTGACCTCCAGCCATAGTCGTCTCCTCCTCTCGCAGTTTCACCTACAGATGCTAATAGTTAAGCACCATCTGTGCTCCTGCCACCGCTAGGGGCTGGGATGAAATGGTACATCAGACAGGCTCCTTGGCCTAAAAGTTCAGCATCCCTTAGGGGAGAAAATTCTGGAAACAAATAATTACCACACAGTGGGAGACATGTAATAGGAGTGACATGCCCTGGGTCCAGAGGTGCCTGACTGAATGTGGAGGGTCATGGCAAGTTCTTGGAGGAACCGAAGCCTGGAGCAGTGTGTTGTTAGTCAGGGTTCTCCAAGGGAAACACAACCAACGGGAGTCACACACACACACACACACACACACCATGTAGATACAAGGAAAGATGAGCTGAGGGTGTGGCTCAGTGGCAGAGGGCTTGCCTAGCATGTGTGCAGGCCCTGAGTTTGATCCCCAGCACCACGAATAAAATAAAAGAGGAGCTATTCCTTGGCAAAGGGACTGGTGGTTTAAAAAAAGATAAATGACATCTTGTGACAGAAAAAAACTATGGAGCAACTGGGATAATGGCACAAAGCGATGACATTATTGAGCACTGTATGCCAGGCACCAGGCTAAGCACTTAAAACACACAACCCTCTAAGCAGTCAGGGGAGGGACCAAGGGAGAGAGGGAAGAAGAGAGAAAGAGACTTGAGTTTAAGGAATTGTGAGGCTTGGCAAGTCCTAAATCTGCAGGGCAGGCCAGCAGCTGGAGACTCAGGGAGCATTGCAGAGTCAGAGATGGTCTGCTAGCAGAATTCTGTCCTTTTCTGGGGAAATCAGTCTTTTTCTATTAAGACTGACAACCGATTGGATGTGACCCACCCACATTATAGAAGATATTCTGTTTTATGCAAAGTCTACAGATATGTTAATCTCTTCTTTAAAAGTCTTCATAGAAACTTCTGGAATTATCTTTTGGCTAAATGTCTGGGTCCATGGCCTAGCCAAGTTGACATATAAGATTAACCATCACAGATGGGTTTGAAGGACATTGCAGAGTTTGCCACATGTCTAGGAGGGAAAGGACATTTTAGGCGATGTGGAGGGTCATGGCAAAAGTTCACATAAATTGACGTGGGGTGAGATGGTGGAGAAAACTAGAGATTCAGGCAGAATCCCATGAAGGAGATGAGGGGAGCCTTGAAGGGTCTTCAGAAAGGGAGTCATTATGGGTCAGAGATAACCCTTAGGAGCCTCTAGAGGGTGGGATGGAGCCCCTTTCTCCTGGTGCCCTTGGAGTAGACAGTTTGCTGACTCTCAGCTCTTATGATTGACAGGGTGCAAGGAGTTGGCTAACCAGCCATCTCCAAAGGCCCTCCTCAGTCAGAGAGAGGGAGATACAATCTGCCAGGTGCCATACAGAAGCTGCCACCTTGAACAGTCCAGTCACTGACTGGTCCATGGACCACCAGACTGCTCAGATCAAGGCTAGCTGTTCCTGCCCTCAGCAGAACTTGATGGACTCTGCTGCCTCATTGGGCCTGATTCAGGGTATCAAGTGTGCTCTCAGTGGGACAGATGCCATGCAGCTTGGAGATGATGCCCCTCTATTGGAAGGGCCCATCTTCCCTCTGGCCCATCTTCCCTTCCTGGAAAGGCTACCAGCCTCTCAGAAATGAGTCGTGATTTCCATACTCATGGAGCACAAGTGTCCACCTCCAACTTGCCCGTGGGAATCATTCTGATGACAGAATAAGGCATTTTTGAAAGGATGATATTCTAATAGCTTTGGACAATAAGATAGGAAACCGTCCATGGACCAGAAATTTCACAAATCTAAGGAAGATAGAGTGCCCACCAGACTGCATGGACAGCGAATCAGAGGAGAAAACATTGTAGACCAGAACCCCAGAAATCTGAGTGGTTTTTATCCCAGAAAAGCTAAGCATAGTTTATTCCAAGAGCCGACAAAACAGAGTAGGACTGACTACCAGCATTCTTCCCTGAAGATCTCTTGGGAGAATCCAGCACAGTCCAACCTCTCCCCACTTGCCACACAAAGAGGCAGGCAGCCTCGGGCAGGCCACATCCCAGGAAATGCTCTGAGGAAAGTCATAGGAGCTAGGTGGTGGCACATCTGTCCCAGCACTTGGGAGACTGAGACTGAAGGATCACTGGAGCCCAGGAGCTCAAGCAGGAGTTCAAGGCCAGTCTGGGCAACAGGTAAAACCCTGTCTCGAACCAAAAAAGAAACAAACTCATAGACCTGGGTCGGAGAGAGGCTGAGTGAAGAAGTTCCAGCCAACTCCAGCAGACTCAGTGTAGGATAGAAAGCAAGCAGGGGAATGTCAGCAGCCCTGTCTCCTGTGAAATACACCATTATGCCCACCATGGAGAACATCTTTCTTTTGGTAATGGCAGAGGTTCCTGGCTGGCTTTCCCTACATAGCCCATCCTGGGAGTCTTGTAATCTCCATCCTTTATCTTCTTACAAAGACCCCATCAGAGTTACCCCCCACCCACCCATTACACTGCAGGGTGAATCTGTCACAGAAATAGAACACACACCTCACAGGTGTCATTAATTTCATTAGTTTTTTTCACAGATATCTTTTTTCCCTTCTTCTGTACTGGTGTAAATTTTAGCAAGGTACCACAGACAGTGGTGGAAGGTTGGGAGGAAGAACGGGGAGAAATAGTCAAAGATATAACCAAAGAAATTTCCCCGTGAGTTGAAGAAACAGATTTTAGAATAGAAAGAGCACACGGAACTCAGGATAGGACTTGGTAAAGTGAACATTTAGGCCCATCTTAGTGAAATTTCAGAACATCAAAGCTTAAAAAAAAATCCAGAGAGAATCAAAACTTAAATCAGAATTTCTCAACAGCATCACAAGATGCTCGAGTATATGAGGGCAGTGTTTTCAAAAACCCTGGAGGACGGTGATTTTGAATTAAGAGTCTTATCCTGTCAAACTCTGAAAACAAAGTAAAGACTTTTCGTGTGTGAGAATTCAGAAAGTTCGTCGCTCAGTCACTTATATTTTCTAGAAGAAAATAAAAACCTCTTATAATTATTTCTACTAATCAAAAAGGGAATCCCAAAAGCTGATGGCATGAGATTCAAGAAATGAAGGAAGCTAAGCATTTTCAGTAATGTGGAATTACCTTTCTTTCTCTTGGGTTCCTGCACACCACGTAGGAATGATATTATTATTGCTTATTAGCTTCACTTTTTAGAATTAACCTTTTGACTAAATTACAATATAGAAGAGAATGTGAATGTTGTAAAACTTGACAAGGTAAGAGGAATAATATCTAACTAACAAAAATTTGGAAATGGACAGGAAAGAAGGGAATGTACAAATTTCATTTTTCCTAGAAGGACACAAACAGACAGCTTCTCAACGTGACAGACCAAGAAATAGCAAGTTATGTATATTATTTGAAGATGCTAAAGGCAAGTGTCAGGAACTACCAAATATAAAATTGTGAGATGGAGTGGAAGAAAGTTGGGGGAGAGTGTAAATGCAAAGAATTCCCTGAGTTTCACTGCAGTACCATAACCCAGTGAGGATGGTTTTGGAATTTTAGGGCTTAGAAGACATCAGACTTCTAACAATTTTAGAGGAAACAGACTCCACAACCACACCAGTACCGTGTCTCATCAGTGCTTGCTTCCATCCAAACACATCTGTCCTGTGATTCTGACAGCAGATGTATCATGACTGTGAGAAGGCTCATTCGTTCACTCAACAAATGTTTCTGGGCTGCTCATTTAAACAGATGGGAAAGCTGACTCGATTCATGTTCTTAGCCTCATCTCCCACTCCTGATGTAAATCCTGCATACCCAACATTCTAACCACCTGGACCACCTGCCTTCTCCCACTCTCGGAATCCCCCCACATCATCTCAGCTCCCACATGCTAGTACCCTTTGCTCATCCTTTAGAGTTCTTCTTATGCAATAATATTACAGTTTATTTACCCATTCTATTAGTTGTCCATGTTTCTAAAACCAACCAAGTGAGCCGTCCTCCCTACCCTCTTCAGCCAACCCCCATCCTGTATTTGGAACCTGTTTCCAGCAAGACATCTTCCACAGCTTATGATCTGTTTTTGTTTGTGTCTCTCTCCTTATAGGCTTTGTAGTTTTTAAGAGCAAAGTTCATGTCATTTTTCAAGTTGAGGTGGAGCATACATACAATTACATGCACAAAGCAAAAGTGTACACCTACAATAGTTTCTATATGTGTATGTACACGCATCATATCAATATGTAAGACATTTCTATCACCCCATAATGTGGCTTCCTAGTTAATACCCATCTGCCCCACAAGAACTAATCACTATAAAATAGATTCTGCCCATAAAATAGATTCTACCTATACTTAAACCAACTAAACGGAATCATATAGTTGAGTGCATCTGAATGACTCTGTTTATTATTACATCTCTAAAATACACAATTATGTCTGTAGCTGTACTTTGATCTTTTTTATTATGATATACTGGTAACAATTCTTATGCAAGCATATTACAATTTATTTACCCATTCTATTTGGGTTGTTTCCAGGTTTTTGCTTTCATGAGTAAAGCTGTTATAAACATTTTTGTTAGTGGTTTTTGGCAGACAAACACATGCATTTCTGTAGGATATATCCTCAGAAGTAGAATTTCTGGATCAGAGGGTAGGTGTTTATTTGGCATTAGGTTTTTGCCAATCGATTGCCCAAATGGTTGTGTTTACCTTTCCACTAGTGATACACTAGAAGAGTTCCAATTGCTGTACCACCTTATCATCATTGGTATTATTTTGTTTGCTTCATGCTTGTTGTTCTGATGAATGTGTGATGGATGTCATTTATATTTCCCTAATAGAGAGGATAGATATGGCATTCCACCCAACAGCAGCAGAATCTTAATTCTTGTCAGGTGCCATGAATCTTTTCTCCAGGATGGATCACATGTGGTTGCAAAACATGTCTTAACAATTTTAAGAAGATTAATGTTATACAAACATCTTTTCTAACCATAAGAGAAGAAATCAATAGCAAGAGAAAAACAAGAAAATTCACAAATTAAATAACAAACTCTATCATTGGGGTCAAAGAAGAAATCAAAAAGGAAATTATAAAATACCTCAAGACAAATGAAAATGAAAACACAGCCTACTACAACTTAAGGGATTCAGCAAAAGCTGTAGTAAGAGGGAGATTCATAGTAATGAATAATTACGCTCAAAAGTAGAAGGACCTTAAATAAGCCACCTCACTTCATACTTCAAGGAGCTACAAAAAGGATAACAAGCTAAGCCCAAGGTTAGCAGAAGGAAGGAAATAACACAGATTAGAGAAGAAATGAATAAAATAGAAAAATGATTGGAAAATTATACAATGAAACCAAGAGTTGGTCTTTTGAACAGATAAAATTGGCAAACCCTTAGCTAGACTAAAAAGAGAGAGAGAAGATTCTCTTTAATCAAAAATTAAAGAAGAGACATTACAACTGCTGCCAGAGAAGTAAAAAGGATCATAAGAGAGATTACTATGAAAAATTTCATGCCAACAAGTTGGATAACCTTAAAGAAATGGAAAAAAAACACCACCTGGAAAAATACAGTCTACTCTGACTAAATCATGAAGAAATAAAAGTCTGAAAAAATAAATCATGAAGGAAAAAAAGAAGACCTATAACTAGTATGAAGATGGAATCAGTAATCAAAAACCTCCTAATAAAGCAAAGTACAGGACTAAATGACTTTACTGGTGAATTCTAACAAACATTTAAAGAAGAATTAACATCAATCCTTTTGGACTTCTACCAAAAAATAGAAAAGGAAATACTTTCAAAGTCATTTTGAGGCTACCGTACTCTGATACTAAAACCAAACTAAGATGCCACCAAAAAAGGAAAACTATAGGCCAACATTCCTGATGAATATAGATGTAAAATCCTCAACAAAACACAAGCAAATCAAATCCAATAATGGTGAAAGAATATCCTACCATGACCAAATAGGATGTATTTCTAGGATGCAGACGTTTTAACATATGAAAACAGTACATGTGATATACGACACTAACAAAATAAAGACCAACAGTCACATGATCATCTCAACAGATACAGGAAAAACATTTGAAATAAATTCAACACCTTTCACAATTAAAAAGAAAGAAAGGAAGAAGTTCTTAGCCAATTAGCACCAGAAAAAAAGTTTTCAACCAAATGAAGGCTGTATAGGACAAACTCACAACTAATGTCACGCTCGATAGTAAAAAACTCAGATTTTCCTCTGAGATCAGCAACCAGGCAAGGAGGCCCATTGTTGCCACTTTTATTAAACATAGTTCTGAAAGTTTTTGCCAGAGCAATCGGGCAAGAATAAAAAATTAAAGGCATCCAAATTGGAAAAGGGGGAAGTAAAATTGTCTCTGTTTGTAGATAATATGATCATATATATATATATATATATATATATATATATATATATATATATATCCCTAAAGATTTCTATTAAAAACAACTGTTTGAAATAATAAATTTAATAATGTTGGGGGATACAAAATCAATATCCAGAAATCAGTTGCAATTCTATTTAACAACAATGAACTATCTGAAAAGGAAATTAGGAAACAGTGTCATTTACAATAATACCAAAAAGACTAAAATACTTAGGAATAAACGTAAGTAAGGCTACAAAAGAGGAGTAACCTGAGAATTACAAAACATTGATGAAAGAAGTTCAAGAAGAATCAAATGGGTTAACATCTTTGTCCATGGGTTGAAAGAATTAATATTGTTGAAATGTCCATACTACCCAAAGTAATCTACAGATTTAATTCAATCCTTATAAAAATTCCTGGTGGCATTTTTTACAGAAATAGAATTTAAAAACAATTTTATAAATATGGAACATAAAAAGCTCTGGATAGCTGAAATCAGTCCTGAGAAAGAATAACAAAGCTGGAGGTATCACACTTTTTAATTTCAAAATATATGACAAAGCCACAGTAACCAAAACAGTGTGTTACTGACATAAAGACAGGCCTACAGACCAGTGAAACAGAACAGAGATCCCAGAAATAAATCCACACATTTACGGCCAACCAGTCTTCAACCAGACTATCAAGAAAACGCAATGAGAAAGGATAGATAGTCTCTTCAACAATTGGTGCTGGGAAAACTGGATTCCACATGCAAAAAAAGAATGAAATTGAATCATTATCTTGCACCATAAATAAAACCAATTCCAAATAGATTAAAGAGTTACACATAAAACAAAATCTTAGGGAAAACTTCTGACATGTGCTTACTGACCATTCAGATAACTTCTTTCTTGAAATGCTATTAAAATATTTTGCCATTTTTTAAAACTGTGGTAAAATACACATCAAATTTACTATCCTGTTTCCGTTCAATAGGGTTAAGTACATTAACATTGCCATGCATCCAATTTACAGAGCTCTTCACTTTGCAAAACTGAAACTCTGTACCATTAAACACTAAATCCCAACACCTTTCTCTCCAGAGTCCTTGGCAACCATCATTCCACTTTCCGTATCTATGAACTTTGACCACCCTCAGCGTCTCATATGGGTAGAACCATATAGTATTTGTCCTTTTATGATTGGCTTATTCTTTAGAGTAATGTTCTCCAGATTCGTCCATGTTACACAATATATCAGAATTTCTTCCTTTTTAAAGACTAAATGATATTCCATTGTGTGTGTGTGTGTGTGTGTGTGTGTGTGTGTGTATATATATATATATATATATATATATATATATATATATATATATATTACATTTTATCTGTTTATCCATTGTTGAATACTTAGATTGCTTCCACCTTTGATCTATTGAAAATAATGCTGTCATGAATATGGGGGTTCAAGTATCTCTTTGCTTTCAATTTTTTTGAGTATATACCCAGAAGAGGAATTGCTGGATCATACGGTGATTCTATTTTTTGAGGAATCACCTTAAAATTTGCTTTAAGGAACCACCACACTGTTTTTCATAGAAGCTGAACCATTTTACATTCCCACCAACAGTGCACAAGGTTTTCAACACTTCCCTATATCCTTGCCAATGCTTCTTTTATCATCTTAATGTGCTTGAGGTGGTATTGAATTGTGGTTTTGATTTTGATGTCCCTAATGATTAGTGATGTTGAACATCTTTTCTTATGTTTGTTGGTCACTCATAGCTCTTCAAAGAAATTCTTGTTTAAGTCCTTGCTCAGAGTTTAGTTGGGTTGTTTGTTGTTGTTGTTGTTGAGTTGTAGGAGTTCTTTATATATTCTTCATATTAATCCTTATTAGATGTATAAAATGACAATCATTCTGTCAGCTGCTTTTCACTCTGTTCATTTTGTCTTTTGATGCTTAAAGTTATTAATTTTTTAGTATTTATTTTTTAGTTGTAGTTGGACACAATACCTTTATTTCACTTATTTATTTTTATATGGTGCTAAGGATCGAACCCAGAGTCTCACATGTGCGAGGCAAGCGCTCTACCACTGAGCCACAACCCCAGCCCAAAAGTTATTAATTGTGATGTAGTCCAATTTATCTATGTTTAACTTTTGTTCTCTGTGCTTTTGGTGTCACATCGAATCAATCTGTTGCCAAATTCATTGTTCTGAGGCTTTCCCTATATGCTTTCTTCTAAAAGCTGTTACGCTTAGGTCTTTGATTCATTTTAACTTTTTTGCTGTTTTCAGTTGGGTTTTTCTGTGATTCATTCCTGTTACTGGCCTTGCATTGAGAAGGCCCAGGTGATAATTGCAGACTGATATATGAAGAAATGAGATGCAGACTGATTATTCAGAGAACCGTGTCATTACCAGTGCGGTTATATTTCATCCACACAGGTCATACACAAGAATGATGGAGACTGTAGGTGTTCTCTGTGACCACTGTTTGCTTACACAGTGTCACCCATCTCCCTGGTCATTTGTCCTTCTATGGTCTATTCTATAGCATGAGTCCACGCACAGGTAGGTGTCCTGGTAGACAGAACCTGAACTACCCAGGAAGCTTGAAGGCAGGGGGCCTTTTGTACCACTGTCACCTAGGTAGAAACAAAATGCCATCAAAGGAACAGCTGGAGACCTGCTGGAGACTGGCAAGCCGGCGGCCACCGTGCAATCCAGGACTTTCTCAGGCAGCACTGATGTTAACACTGACAGAAGACAGATGGCCAGGAGCCGGGTGCCCACTCTCATTTCAGGCTTTGTTCTTCCTCAAGCCCTTTCACCCACAAGAACTCCCTGGACCACTGAAGATAAATAGGTCGAGCGAAGTTCACAGATGCCCACTGAGTTCTCACCCGTGTGCAGAAGCCTCTTTGAATCCTTACAGGGGAAAGAAGATATAAATAAATGGCCAGAGAGGTGGGTGGATAGATGACTAGATGTATAACAACAGACCACTTAGCAGATGAACTAAGCCCAGGCGTGAGGGCTCCCACATGCCCTTGATGAAGCAAGGCTGCTCTTCCTGATCTCAGTTCATTTTCAGTATCAACGGGGAGCAAGACTTCAATGCTGTAGATTTTTTTTCCAGTTTAAAGAAAAAAATACTATTCTTAACAAGGCCAGCCCACCTGGCAGGAAGGAAGGCTGCTAGGAAAAGTGTTTGGTTAACCACGGGGTTAGGACTTTGACTCCAATCTGAGTCC
This sequence comes from Marmota flaviventris, assembly GCF_047511675.1. Lineage (NCBI taxonomy): Eukaryota > Metazoa > Chordata > Mammalia > Rodentia > Sciuridae > Marmota > Marmota flaviventris. The sequence goes on along the minus strand of NC_092507.1, from coordinate 31,600,049 downwards.
TGTTGATAAGGGTGGTGGGATCCCAGCTTCCCTGAGGGTCTCCACTGCAGAAGTTACCCGATGGCCCAGGTTCTGGTTCTGGTTCTGCTATTTAGCAGCTTTGTGATTTTGTGCCTCTGTTTCCTCATCTATAAAATGGGAATAATAATAGTACCTGACCAGCAGGGTTATTATCAGAAATAAATCAACTCATCTGTGAATTCCCTGAGAACAGCCCTGACACATACAAAGAGTTCAGGTGTACAGTCCAGACAGAGAAGCTTGGCTTACACCATCTTCACCTGGGTTATCACAATGGCCAGAGGTGAGTCCAGGCCTCTGCAAGTCTGGCCGTCTGGCTGCATCGTGCTTGGTTTCACTGTGAGATGTGCTGTTCGCAGGGGTGTTTCTGGAGAGTACATTTTTTCCAAGTGATATCCATTTCGTGTTGGTCCCTGGACCAGACAAACAAAACAAACACCAGCCAGACAAAACTGACTCAGGGTTTCCCAATGTATGAACAGAATGTGTTTTTCAACCAGTCACAGAAATTCCAAGCCCCATCTAGGTCTTGGGGATGGGTGGGAGGTAAAGAAGAAAAGTAGGAGCACAGCGGTCAGTCCTTCAAGAAAAATTAAATAAGAGCCTCCCCAGGAATAATTCACCACTCATTGTTGGGAGAAAAAGCATTTTTCATGAAACTCAGCCCTAAGGTTGATAGGTTGGTCAGCTTTGCCTTACTGTGACAAAATACCTGAAATAATCAACTTTTGAATAAAGGAAAGGTTTCTTTGGGCTCACAGTTTGGAGATTCCAGTTTGCGGTAGGTAGGTCCCGTTGCTTCTGTGTTTGTGGCACGGCGGTAGCTCATGGAGGGGAAGTGGCAGAGTTAGCAACTCACTTCATGGCAGCCAAGAAACAAAGAAAGAGGAGGGTGGGCCATGTCAATAATCCTCTTTGAGGGCACCTTCCCAGTGACCTAAGACCTCCCTTAGGACCCAACTCTTAAAGTCCCCACCACAGTTCAATAGCACCAAGTGAGGACCAAGCCTTTAACACCTGGGCCCTCAGGGGACATTCAAGATCCACACCAGCTAACATGGTCACACAGAGCAATTCACACAGAGGGTCACGTGTGGTGTGAGGGTGGGTGGCTGGAGCCCACCGGGAAGATTCCTGGAGGAGCTAGGAGACCAAGAAGGAAGGCAGGACCCAACGGGGCCTCCCTGACTAACCTCGGCCCCTTGGGGGTTTCCTAGGCATCAGCCTGAACCTGGGGTCCAAATCCTGCCTTTGCCCTTCCTTGCCTGATTTAAAGCCGTAAGTGCCAGTTCTGATGTTTGCAAAAAGGGGACATGTGTGAGAATCCCAATGCTAGTGTTTAGCACTGCTGGGTACGTGGTAGTTGTCAGTGAGTATTTTTAAAGTATTTTTATATTTTACTTCATGCCAAGCCTGGTATCGGGCCCTAGAGATATAAAGATGAGTTAGACCCAGGCCCTGCCCAGTCCAGGAGAAGACAAGCTCACGGGAAGATGCTGATGGACTGCCTAAGCCAGGGCCTGACCTCGGCAGACACCCCAGGCTTCTCTGTGAAGTACCACTATTTGACCTACTAGATTAGCAGAAAATGTCTTCTTCCTGGACAGGCTGGCCTTGGGACCTAGTTTGTGCCTTTTTCCCAAGAATGAATCCAGGTTGAAGAGTTGAGGGGCCAGTCACCCCAAAAGCTTGGTCCAGCCCAGCAACATGTCTGCCCACCCCGTGGGGAGAGGTTGTGCCTCCTCCCTGCTTTCTGAGGGTCACAGAAATCATAAGGAAAAAAATCATAAAGGAACTATAAGGAACCATTGGGTGATTCTGAGGGTCAGTGGCCACAGCTCTGTCAGGGGACCACTTTGGCACCACTGAGTCATCACAGTTTGGGGACAAGATGGGAAATGCACAGAAGCTCCTCCCAGTGCCCACCCTGGCTCTACACAAGGTCCCCACCCAGACACCAACTGTCACAGCCCTGAAGGTAGATGTGCCCTGGGGACACATTCCAGCCTCCAGTGCCTGGCATGTCGTCCCTCCCACCTATCCTGAGTCCCTTTCTTGCAAGTCTAACTTTGACCAGGCTTCCCATCATTCATTCGGGCCCGTCTCGAGCACACCTCCTTCCTGGTAGCATTCCCCAGGTCCTCTGGGGAGTTCTTCCCCTGGAACAGCAAGGTGGAAGGGCAGATTCAAATGGAAGGGCAGGATGGAAAGCCTGAGAGGGCTGGTGGCCCGGCCTAGTGATGACAGGACTGAAGTGCCACTGGCTGAACCTCTCTGCATGGGGAGCTATTGAGAGTTCTTGACAAAGGGAGCCCTGGTGAGGTCGGCCATTGAAGAGATGTGGGTGGGGGAGGGGGAGAGGCTAGAAACCTAGAAGCCAGGTGATTAGCCACGGAATGCAGTCAGAGCTATCTCATTAGTGTCCCTAAAGGCCAGCCTGTAGAAGAGTGTTTGTCAGATTGGCATCAGGAGTTTTACAAAACATGTAGCTTCTGGGGTCCACTCCCCCAGAGATTCCGTTTCAGTGGATCTGGAATGAGGCTAGGATCTGTGCTTTTAGCAGATGTCCCAAGACCTTTTAGGTGGGGGATGGGAATGGACTATCCAATAATGGTGCTAGGGCAGCTGGCTAGCTATGATGACAACAAATTAAAAGTTTTATCTGAACCTCACACCTTATATACCCAAATAAATGCCAGCTGGAGCCAAGATAGCACTGGGGAGGAAGAATGGAGAGAAGGAAAAAAATCATAAAGGAACTATAAGGAACCATTGGGTGACATTCCAAAAAAATAATCTTCAACATGAAACCTAAAGTCATAAAGAGAAAGAGTGATAATACAGTCTGCCACATAGAGCCAAAAATGTTCTGTACAGCTGTGTTGAACACTGATGATAAGTCAGTAAGGAGAAAATATTGCCAGCCTAGATGTGAAAGATTGATATTCCCCAATATTCAAGGTTTATGTAAACCCATAAGAAAATATGGTTCACATAAAATATGAATCTATAAAAATTTAAAACAAAATATGATCCATTAGAGACATTAAAAAGAATGAGAAAAATAATCTCCTGGATGAAATAATTGATGAATAAGTTTACATAAAAACGCTAAGCCTTACTAGAAATCAAGAGATAGAGATTTTTAAAAAATAAGATCCCATTGTGGTAAGCAGAACAGTAACCCCCAAGAGAGCCACCTCCCAATTCCTGGAACCTGCCTTGCCTATCATGGCAATGGGACTGTGGTTGTAATTAAATTGAGGACCTCACGAGGGATTATCCTGGATGAATCCAACAGAATCTAAAAAAATGCACAGTTGATAGAGAGAAGCAGAGGAGTCAGGATTAGAATAACTCAGTGTGAGAGGATGTGGCTTTGAAGATGGAAGGGAGCCACCAGCCTCTAGAATCCGGAAGCAGCTCTGCAGAGGTGCCGCCTTCCAGAGACCAACATCACACTCCAACCCAGGATGAGTTAGTGTATTTGTTCAGCTGCACCAAGGGACCAAGTAGCTGGTTTCAACAGATGGAAGATGTATTTCTGTCTGAGGCCGATGTCTTGGCTTCACATCGTCACCCAGTCTTATCCCACCATGCCTTCGGGTAACGCGCTTGACTGTGTGATCAGCATTCACTCACCACCACCCCATGGTGATCCTTCCTGAGAAAATGGGCAAATGGAAGGCAAGCGCTTGACCTGCTGGCCATGACCTACAAGTTGCATACAGCACCTTGGCCAGAACTAGCTGCAAGGGAGGCTGGGAAATACAGGCTCTAGCTGGGCAGCCATAGACCCAGCTAAAGCTCAAGTAGAGTTTTGCTTTCGTTTTGGTTTTGTTTTTAGTAACCTAGGTCCTCCTGCACACTAGGCCAGTGCTCTACCACTGAGCCACACCCCCAGCACTCAGGTGGACTTTGATGACTAAAAAGAAAAACAAATAGCTAGTCATGTTTCCCATTCCCAGCCAAGGACCCAGCCTCAACATTGGCCACTCTCTTTGCCTAGACTTTGCTCTAAAGCTCCCTGACCACTTCTCCCCGTGTCTCTCTAGAACCATGTACTCCTGTCTGCCCTGTATTGCCACCATCTGAGCCTGTGGTCACTTTTGCTTTTCTTTGCAGGTGAAGAGTTGGGTCTTGCACATGAACACACACACAGTATTGCATACAGAGGTTCTTAGAGGAGACACTGGTTTTGTTGTTGGATTGTTAAGTAAGACTATTAACTGCTACCTACAATCCAGCCTGTGGCCCTGTTCCCTGGGTCCCAGTTGTCAGAGTTAGGAGGAAGATTCATTTTCCTGGCATTTTGAGATCAATATGCTTTATTACTGTCAGTAAAATGTTTGAACAGATTTTGGTATCTTGGGAGATAAGTATATATGTCAGTAAATTACAATTAAAGAACTTTGTTCAGACCCACCATTCTGGGGTCAGATTGATCTAACAGTGACCTGGGCATGGGGCCCCTGTCCCCATCTTGGCACAGCCTTATCTTACTTGGCAAGTGGCCCAGGCTCCTCAGCCTAGAGCCAGAGGCACAGTCCAGCTGGTCTCCTGCCGGGTCTGGTGGCATTGTCCTCCTGATAGAGCCCAGCTCCCGGCTCCACCTCCTACAAGCCCCAGGGTGTCTACTCTGGGCTCTGGTCCTGTGGTACCAATGCCTGGTTGCAGGAGGTGATTTATCGTTTGGCTTTGGACATAGACCGCCTTGCCTTGAGTCTGTTGGCTCCTCCCCCAAGGCCTTTGTGGCTCCAGCCCTAGCAAGCCCTGCCCTCTTCCTTGTTGGGCTGTTCCAATGGCTAGGCCTATGGAAGCTTCTGGAACCTTCTGGAAATGACCTGGTATGTTAACCAGTTGGTGGTTGAAGCTCAAGTTCTCTTCATGGTCATCAGCTGTCTTCTAAGCTGCAGCTCTCTGGGGGCTGTGGCCTCAGTGGCAGGCAATGTGGACCCTGTAGCCATTCTGACATCATCAGCAAAGGACATGCATCCTCTCTATGGACTGGGGTTCAGACCCCTGTTGGCCTGAAAGGGAAACCTCGAGGTTCTGACCCCATATCTCTGGTGGCTTTTTTGTTGTTGTTGTTGTAGATAGACACATACCTTTATGTTGTTTATTTATATTTATGTGGTGCTGAGGCTTGAACCCAATCCCTCGCACATGCGAGGCAAGCGCTCCACCACTGAGCCACAACCCCAGCCCCTCTGGTGGCTTTTATAGGTGATCTTTCATAGGTGACCCTGGAGAAGCAGAGTTTTCTTTGTCATTCAGGCTTATATTAAAATTTCACACTCAGTCTCAGAATCTCAGAAAGTAGGAAAGACCCATTTTCTTGGTGTCTTGGTCACAGTGGCAGAGTGGTCTTCCTGAAGGAGTTAAAGAGGTAGTAAACACCCGCTCGGGCTGCATCTGAAGGGCAGCACACCCCAAGGCCTTAGGTGTTGCAGTTTCTCCAGCTGCACCTGCACCCCCGCTGCCCCTCCCATGGCCCCGAGTATCATGCTATGGTAGAGGACAGTGGCAGAGATCACTGGCCCTGGGGTAAGAGGACCAGTGTGGCCCTGGGCCGGTCATTCCCACAACATCCCAGGTGCCCTGTCTGTAGAATGAAGGGGCCTCAGCCCACAGCCCTCAGTGACTGTGCATTCTCAGTGCTGACCCCCTTTGTGACTCCTCTTCCAGAGTTGCCAGAAGGAGACCCCTTTATGGAGAAGCTTGATACCGACCCTAGGTAGGCACCGCTGGCCCAGTGAGTCACCCGATGACTCAGTAGTCACCTGACTCTTCCCTCATTCACCCTGCCCCTGGAAATCATATGGAGCCCCAGCCACTGGGGGCTTCTTGCCCCTGGAGAGTATGTGGCTTTGTGAATGGCAAACATAGGACCAGACAAAGTAAGGACCTCTTGGCCAACTGACCCCCACTAGCTGATCATGTCACCACCCATCATGCCACGGGATCCATCCATCCATCGGAAGAAGCCAGGCTTACCACTAGCCAGGGTTTGGGGTGCTTTGAGATCTTTACACAAAAGCAAAGTCAGCCCTTTGTTACCCACATACAGAACCCAGAGACCTCCCCCCATCTCCCAACGGACACACAGGTACAGCCAGGCCTGGAGGCCCAGCCCAGCCCAGGGAGCAGCTCTCCCTCCACCTGACTACAACTGTACATGAGGTCCACCTCGTCTGAATTTACATGGCTCAGCTCTTCTGCCCACCTTGACCTGGATAAGTGAGGTGGGGTAATGCCATCGGCATGGGTTGCCCCACCTCAGCTGAGCACCCAGCTTCTCCCACCCGGTAGATGCGGTGAGGTCAGCTGAAAAGCCAGTGCTGCTATTCAGACTCTAGACACCCTAACACTCCTCACTGTGAACCCAGGGATGTCCCCTAGGGTCATGCTGCTGCTTCCCTAGAACAGAGAGCCATTGACTTCCTGCCGTGCTCAGCCACACAGAAGCCCCAGGGAATGTCATTAATTGAGGGAGGAGAGATGAGCCTGGCTGGGGGCTCCAGAGGCTCAGGATGGTACAGCTCTGCCATCTGTGATTTTCAAGGCAAATCCTATCATCTTCAGCCCTCAGTCTCTTCATCTAAGTGAGGGGATTGCACTAGTCCAACATCCTCTCCAATAAACATTTATTCCTGTGGTCCCTCTATAGTTATCAGCAGGTCCCAGATTGGATGACATCTTATATGGCCACCCTGTTGACTGGGACTTAGTAAAAGAAGATTTCCCTGCCTCCCCCACACTCAGCCTGCTTTGGGAGAATGCTTTCTTTGCCTAGGTCGGAGGAGGGATTTGGCTGCTAACCTTTGCTGAATTGTGATCTTCCATTAACAAAGATCAATTACTGCATTTGCTAGAGGGACATCACTGAAGACACAGATGATCTCCTGCATCATTACTGCCCCTGACTGAAGTGCCACATGGAAAAGTTTCATTTCAAGCAAGCTTTTTCTTCCTGTAAGGAACCTAGATCATTGTTCCCCTCTGGCTATAAGCACTCTGTAATGGACCACATCTCTCTTTTCCCCTTGGCTGTCAGGGAGCTCATGTATAGCTGAACTATAGAACCCTTAGGATTGGTATCTTAGTGTTCTTTTTGTCCCACCAATCCTAACTTCCTGCTCTATTTACATTTTCTCAGTTCTAATTTGTTATCTTTGTTACAGTTTGTCATTCTTCTACAAATATGATGTAATAGTTACCTTGAATTCCTTGTAGAACCAAGACAGAATGAAAAAGGAGAACATTTATAGGGTACAATTTTTACTAAAAAGATCAAGTCATCTGCCCTCCTTAACCTTGTCATGGGGCTGAAATCCTGCCATTTCAGAGACAACTCTCTGAGACTTAGAGACTTGTTCATCTGAGCAACTCCAGAAAGGGCCAGGAGTGAACGTCTCACTTCTGTATCAGCAAATGGGAGATGAAAAGCAAGACAAGGACATAGGACGCCCAGGGCAGGTTGCCCGGGGCAGTACACGCTTACAGCAGAAGAAAGTACAGAAACACTTCTCATCCACCCAGGGGCTCCCCTGGGAACAGGCACCTAGGAGGGACGGGGGACCAACTCCAGCTGTGACAACTTGCTGCTTAGAAACATCAGACTTTAAATAGGACTTTCATGGCCCTCAGTGTTCCCAACTGGGAAGTCATGTGATTGAGCATGACAGATTCACAGTGGCCTCCAGCTTCAAAATTCCAACCGTGGCCCTGGTCAGAAGGGACCTGAGATGCACTCAGGACCCAGGGAGCCTGGACAGCCTGATTTTCGGCTGGCCTGGGAGGATGCTCTCACTTGGGAGTCCACTCAGACCATCAGACCAACTCTGTCCCTGCAATTGGCAAAGGCCTTCATTCTTAATGAGTTCCAGAGCTTCCCTGGGACTGACTGGGCACGAAAAGTCTCCAAAACTGGAGGAAGCTTCCAAAATGCTCTTCCTGGGGATCCTTTGGATCAGTCAGGTGGTCTCAGGTGTGTGGAGTGGGAGTTCCCGTGAGCTACAGCAGTAGTTGGCGGCTTCTCCTTGAAGCGCAGGGCTGGGAGTAGGTTCTCAAGGGCATAAAAAGCAATGATGTCTCTCTCTTTTTCTCTTGTGGACACTTTCATATCTAGGGCTAGAAAGAAAGATTCACAAGAGAATAATCCTCCTCTTGGGAAACTTACACCTGAATAACCCATGGGCACTTCCTCCTGTGCCAGGCCTAGCACCGCCCAAAATTCATCCAACAGCATCCACATCCATGACCTCGCTGGGCCCACGGCATCCCCAGGGTGCAGTAGGGCAGGAAATGCTGTTGTCTGTTTTATAGATTGGGCAGTGGAGGCTTAGAGAGCTCCAGCTCACTCAGAACGGGTCCACAAAGCAGGACAGGCCTCCTGACCCCGACTGCCCTGCCATTCCCAGAACCTGCCCTACCTTCAGCCCCAAAGACTCCACACAGCCACCATGTCACCAGCACACTGGCATCAGCTGCAGAGGCGGGTGAGGGGAAGACGGGCAGCGCTTGTGCACGTGGAGCTGGGCTGTAGTTCTCTGGCTGATCTTGGAGGGGCTTCCGTGGGTTTTGACACTGAGTCTGAGTGGCCCAGGCCATGGGGACACACCACAGTAACTCTGTCTTCTCTTTTGTGTGTGTGTGTTTCTGTGCGTGCGTTTTTGTTCCGTAGAAGAGTTTGACTTCTCCTCCGAGGCCACCGATCACCAAACACGGGACAAAGGAGAGAAGAAGCCAGGACGGAGCTGCCCCCAGCATCCAGTGTGGCATCTCTTGGGCTGGCACCAGGGATGACTGGGCCATGGACACAGACGTCTCCCACCTTCAGCCGTTCGCATAGCACACGGGGGACTCGTGGGGGCCACTTGCCACTGCCCACCGGCACAACACAATGGCAATACTGACATCCCTCGTGACGTTTTCACTACAGACATTCAGGCAGGAAGCGCTGGTGTGCTTTCTGTCTGCCAAGTAGAGGGCCATGCCTCACCCAGAGGAGTAGCTTGGGCCCCAATGACCTGCTCTGAGTCCACTAGCAGCCAGTGACACTTGCAAAAAAATCTCCCAAAGCCGTCTCAGGGTGGGCTTCTGCAGCTTTTGACCAATGTGGCCAAAGCTGGACGCCTCCTCCGGACACTTGGATTCTTCGTAAATGCAGCCTGCCCCACCCTCCCTGAGTAGCATCTGAGGTCTCCGCGAAGGTCATGGATCCTGAACAAAGCATCAAGGGCACCAAGAAGGCTGAGGGAAGTCCCCGGAAGCGGCTGACCAAAGGAGAGGCCGTTCAGACCAGTGTTTCCTCCAGCGTCCCATACCCAGGCAGCAGCACAGCTGCCCCCCAAGAGAGTGCCCCCCAGGAGCTCCTAGCCCCGCAGCCCTTCCCTGGCCCCTCGGCAGTTCTTAGGGAAGGCTCTCAGGAGAAAACGGGCCAGCAGCAGAAGCCCCCCAAGAGGCCGTCCATCGAAGCCTCCGTCCACATCTCCCAGCTTCCGCAGCACCCTCTGACACCAGCATTCATGTCGCCGGGCAAGCCGGAGCACCTCCTGGAGGGGTCCACGTGGCAACTCATTGACCCCATGAGACCTGGACCCTCAAGCTCCTTCGTGACACCTGGGCTCCACCCGCAGAGCCAGCTCCTCCCTTCCCATGCTTCCATCCTCCCCCCTGAGGACCTGCCTGGCATCCCCAAGGTCTTTGTGCCCCGTCCCTCCCAGGTGTCCCTGAAGCCCACAGAAGAGGCACACAAGAAGGAGAGGAAGCCCCAGAAGCCTGGCAAGTACATCTGCCAGTACTGCAGCCGGCCCTGCGCCAAGCCCAGCGTGCTCCAGAAGCACATCCGCTCACACACGGGCGAGAGACCCTACCCCTGCGGTCCCTGTGGCTTCTCCTTCAAGACCAAGAGCAACCTCTACAAGCACAGGAAGTCCCATGCCCACCGCATCAAAGCGGGCCTGGCCTCGGGCGTGGGCGGTGAGATGTACCCGCCAGGGCTGGAGATGGAGAGGATCCCCGGGGAGGAATTTGAGGAGCCCACCGAGGGAGAAAGCACAGACTCCGAAGAGGAAACTGGCGCCACATCTGGGCCCCCCACAGAGCTCTCCCCCAGGCCTAAGCACCCCCTCCTCTCCAGCAGCTTGTACAGCTCTGGAAGCCACAGTTCCAGCCACGAACGCTCCTCCCTGTCCCAGTCCAGCACAGCACCGTCGCTGGAGGACCCGACTCCCTTTGCAGAACCCTCATCTGAGCATCCCCTGAGCCATAAACCGGAAGACACCCACACCATTAAGCAGAAGCTGGCCCTCCGCCTGAGTGAGAGGAAGAAGGTGATTGATGAGCAGGCATTTCTGAGCCCAGGCAGCAAAGGCAGTACTGAGTCTGGGTACTTCTCCCGCTCCGAGAGCGCTGAACAGCAGGTCAGCCCCCCAAACACCAATGCCAAGTCCTATGCGGAGATCATCTTCGGCAAGTGCGGACGGATTGGCCAGAGGACCGCCATGCTGACTGCCACCTCCACCCAGACCCTCCTGCCCCTGTCCACTGAAGACAAGCCCAGCCTGGTACCTTTGTCTGTGCCCCGGACACAGGTGATTGAGCACATCACGAAGCTCATCACCATCAACGAGGCTGTGGTGGACACCAGCGAGATAGACAGCGTGAAGCCCAGGAGGAGCTCTCTGACCAGGCGCAGCAGCATGGAGTCCCCCAAGTCCAGCCTCTACCGGGAGCCCCTGTCGTCCCACAGTGAGAAGACGAAGCCCGAACAATCACTGCTGAGCCTCCAGCACCCACCCAGTACCACCCCCCCTGTGCCTCTCCTGAGAAGCCAATCTATGCCTTCGGCCACCTGCACCCTCAGTACCCCCCACCACACCTTCCGAGGTAGCTACTCCTTCGACGACCATATCACCGACTCTGATACCCTGAGCCACAGCAGCCCAGTGTTTACCTCCCACCCCCGGATGCTGAAGCGCCAGCCTGCCATCGAGCTTCCTCTGGGAAGCGAGTACAGCTCTGAGGAGGCTGGACCAAGTAGCAAAGACGCAGCCTCCAAGCCCTCCGACGAACCAGAACCCAAGGAAAGTGAACTCACCAAAAAGACCAAGAAGGGCTTGAAAACAAAAGGGGTCATCTATGAATGTACCATATGTGGTGCTCGGTACAAGAAAAGGGATAATTACGAAGCCCATAAAAAGTACTACTGCTCAGAGCTTCAGATCACCAAGCCCCTCTCTGCAGGTGCTCACGCATCTTCCGAAGCCGAGAAGAGTCAATTGGAACACGAGCCGTGGTCCCAGATGATGCATTATAAACTGGGGGCCACCTTGGAACTCACTCCACTGAGGAAGAGGAGGAAGGAGAAGAGTCTTGGGGATGAGGAAGAGCCGCCTACCTTTGAGTCAACAAAAAGTCAGTTTGGCAGCCCCGGGCCATCTGATGCTGCTCGGAACCTTCCCCTGGAGTCCACCAAGTCACCAGCAGAACCAAGTAAATCAGCGCCCTCATTGGAGGGACCTACGGGCTTCCAGCCTCGGACTCCCAAGCCAGGGTCCAGTTCAGAATCAGGGAAGGAGAGGAGAACAACGTCCAAAGAAATTTCTGTCATCCAGCACACCAGCTCCTTTGAGAAATCCGACCCTCTTGAGCAGCCCAGTGGCCCAGAAGGGGAAGACAAATCTCTGGCCCAGTTCTCGTCCCCGCCACCTGCCCCGCATGGACGCCCAGCGCATTCCCTGCAACCCAAGCTGGTCCGCCAGCCCAACATTCAGGTTCCAGAGATCCTGGTGACCGAGGAGCCGGACCGGCCTGACACAGAACCCGAACCACCTCCTAAGGAACCCGAGAAGACAGAGGAGTTCCAGTGGCCCCAACGCAGCCAGACACTGGCCCAGCTCCCAGCCGAGAAGCTGCCACCCAAGAAGAAGAGACTGCGCCTGGCCGAGATGGCCCAGTCATCCGGGGAGTCCAGCTTTGAGTCATCTGCGCCTCTGTCTCGCAGCCCGAGCCAGGAAAGCAGTGTCTCTCTGAGTGGGTCCAGCCGCTCAGCCTCGTTTGATAGGGATGACCACGGGAAAGCTGAGGCCCCTGGGCCCTCATCTGATCCTCGCTCCAAACCCTTGGGCACCCATATGCTGACTGTCCCCAGCCACCACCCACACGCCCGAGAGATGCGGAGGTCGGCTTCGGAGCAGAGCCCCAACATTTCCCACTCTGCCCACATGACTGAGACACGCAGCAAATCATTTGATTACGGCAGCTTGTCCTTGACAGGCCCTTCTGCACCAGCCCCAGTGGCTCCACCGGCTCCGGTGGCCCCGCCAGAGAGAAGAAAATGCTTTTTGGTGAGGCAGGCCTCTCTGAGCAGGCCTCCAGAAATGGAGCCAGAGGCCACCCCTAAGGGAAGACAAGAGAGTGAGGACCCACAGTCCTCATCCGGCAAACCTTCAACCAAAAGCTCATTGCCCCAGATTTCCTCAGCGGCCACCTCGCACAGTGGGCACCCGGGAGGCAAGAGCCAGGTGCAGGACAGGCCCCCGCTGGGGTCCACTCCACCCTTCACGGAAGCACTGCAGGTGCTGCACCACCCCGTGGCCCAGCTGCCCCTGCAGGAGAAACCATATCTGCCCCCACCTGTCTCCCTTTTTTCTTTCCAGCACCTCTTGCAGCATGAGCCAGGACAGTCTTCAGACTTCTTCTCCAGCCAGGCCATGTCCAGCCTCCTCTCCTCACCATACTCCATGCCTCCACTCCCTCCGTCCTTATTCCAAGCCCCACCACTTCCTCTCCAGCCTACTGTTCTGCACCCAGGCCAACTCCATCTCCCCCAGCTCTTGCCTCATCCAGCTGACATTACCTTCCGGCAGCCCCCTTCCTTCCTCCCCATGCCATACCCGGCCTCCTCAGCACTCTCTTCCGGGCTTTTCCTGCCTCTGCAATCCCAGTTTGCACTGCAGCTCCCTGATGTGGAAAGCCACCTGCCCCAGATCAAAACCAGCCCAGCTCCACTGGCGACAGCAACTCCTGGCCCCTCCTGCAGCACAGGGTACAGCAGTGACATCCACTTGCCCCCTGCAGCTCCCCCAGCCAGTTCCTCGGCACCCACATCAGCCCTGCCGCTGGCCCTGCCCACCTGTCCAGACACCATGGTGTCCCTGGTGGTGCCCGTCCGCATTCAGACCAACACGCCGTCCTATGGGAGTGCAATGTACACCACCCTTTCTCAGATCTTGGTCACCCAGTCTCAAGGCAGCTCAGCAAGTGCACCTCTTCCCAAGAGTGAGGAGCCCTCATCCAAAGGGACAGCCGCGTGTGGGGCACACATGTATGAGGCTGGGCCTGGACTGCCGGGCTTAAGTGAAGAGCAAAGCAGAGGTTTCCAGACTCCATACCTGAGAGTGCCTGTGACATTACCTGAAAGAAAAGGCACTTCCCTGTCATCAGAAGGTGCCTTGAGCCTTGAGGGGAGTTCCTCGACAGTGGGGGGAAGCAAACGTGTCCTTTCACCAGCTGGCAGCCTTGAACTTACCATGGAAACCCAGCAGCAAAAAAGAGTGAAGGAAGAGGAAGCTTCCAAAGCAGATGAAAAACTTGAGCTGGTAAAACCATGCAGTGTTGTGCTGACCAGCACTGAGGGTGGGAAGAGGACAGAGAAATCCCATCCAGGAAGCCAGGGCCAGGGCAGGAGGGAGCTAGAAACACTGGCCAGCCTGTCCTCAGACCCATCTGACCCCAAGGAAATTCCTCCCCTCTCTCACTCCACATTGTCCCATGGGACAGCCCCAGGCTCAGAAGCTTTGAAGGAATATGCCCAGCCATCTGGGAGAGCTCATCGAAGAGGGTTGCCCCCACTGAGCGTGAAGAAAGAAGATTCCAAGGAACAACCTGATCCCCCTCCCCTGGCTCCTCCCAGCTCTCTGCCTCTGTCAGAAACATCCCTCAGACCTGCCAAGTCACAAGAAGGTACGGACTCAAAGAAGGTACTGCAGTTCCCCAGCCTCCACACGACCACTAATGTCAGTTGGTGCTATTTAAACTACATTAAGCCAAATCACATCCAGCATGCAGATAGGAGGTCCTCTGTTTACGCTGGTTGGTGCATAAGTTTGTACAACCCCAACCTTCCGGGGGTTTCCACTAAAGCTGCTTTGTCCCTCCTGAGGTCTAAGCAGAAGGTGAGCAAAGAGACATACACCATGGCCACAGCTCCGCATCCTGAGGCAGGAAGGCTTGTGCCATCCAGCTCCCGCAAGCCCCGTATGACAGAGGTAAGTTCAGCATTGTTCTTTTTTTCACCACTGAGTGCTAAAGACCTTGTTGAGCTTTTAAAGCCACATTGTCTTCAGGTTCCATGTGTAGAACTAGAACTGAGGGGGAAGATTTCCTCTCTGACAGCTGTGACTGGTCACCTTATAAGGAAATATGTTTATTGGGTCTCTTTATCAGTGTGTTCCGTTCATGATTGGAATAGATACATTTCACGAAAGTTGGCTATAAAGCAACCCTGTTTCCCCTGGAGCTTCCACTATAAAATCAAAGACACAATTTCATCAAGGAAAAAAAATAATTCTAAAAGACTGAGTTGGACACTTGGTTGATGGGAAAGCCCCTAGCAGTTTCAGAACTTTGTAACATTTACTTACCTCATAGTTGTCTCTTGTCTTATTAGACTTTTCATATTTTTCATATTCATGATGTCAAGGGCTCCAATTTACTCCCTCATTGCTTCTGACCTGCAGGTATATCAGAAGCTATGAAATTATATAAAGTTAACAGGTCCCCTGCACTTTTGGCAAGTTTAAAATATAATAATTCCAAATTTGCATTAGACAAAAGACACCTCCAAACCTTAAAAAGGCTAGCCTGAGGATTTGATGTGTTGTCCTAACTTGGCACTTGTGAAATGAGAATTTGGTCTTGCTTGTTGAACAACCTCCCTGTACTACACCCTTGGATCCAGTCAAAGCTCACCTCCACCTGTGAGGCAGCATTGCCATCTCCACACTCCATATGAAAGAACCAGGGTCAAAGGCTGAGAGAGGTCAACAACACATGGCAAATGTTTAGCAAACCTGGAGTATTAACCCAGACCTGTCTGTCTCCAAAGAGTCTATTTTTCTTCTTTTAATTCTTTGAGGAAAGAGACCCTTAAAATATTGTTGCAAATTTAATGATGTTCACTAGTGTGTCCTCTGACCAGATGCTTTGACTGAATCAGGCATGGATTTCCCCCAATTAAGCTCCTATTGTAGATGGATGAGCAAAAGCATAATCTGTAACTTCCCACACGTCCATGCCTTCCTCCTGCACTGAATGGATTTTATGCATTGGGTTTGTCCTCATCTCAACTGGAGAGTCTTCACAACTGTTTTCCAATTCATTTTCTAGATGTCTTTGTCAGTCTACAGACATCTCTGAGCAAAATTTCCACTTTTACCATAAACATCAGACTGATTTGCTCTCGCTGTCTCTTACTAGCTAGAGCTGCTGTCAAGATGCAGCTATAATTATACCTATAATTTTGGGGGCACCTACTGTGTGCCAGGTACTATGCTAAACTTTACTTTTATCCTCACAACCACCTTGAAAGTTAGTGTGCAATATCACCGTTTTATAGATAAATGCACCAAAGCACAGAGGTGGGATAACTTGCACAAGGTCATGTGGTAAATGGCAGGGACTGAATTCAAACCTGATTCATACTCTGAAGCCCTTTCAGATGATCCACGCTGCCTCTGTTCCCTTATGTAGATTGTATAGGGTATTTATAAGAAAAATGAAGTGCTAACTGGTTGAACTGGATTTGGCTATCAGTTGTTTATAATACTACTTTCCTAAAATGAGCCAAAAACCTGCAAACTTTTTCCTGGAATATGCTATTTGGTTCAAAGGCAGGTTTCCTACCAAAGTGCACCAATATGCACAATTAAAATAGTTGCACAGTCTACAAGTTGAGGCCTTGCTACAAGGCCTCTCTCTCTCTTTCTCTCTCTGGCCTCTCCTTGTATAGCTCCAGTGATGGGGAACTCACCACCTCATGGGACAACCCAATTCATCTTTGGGAAGTCCTTTATTCCACCAGGCTGACAGTTGTCATCTTGTGGCTTACACTCTCTGTTAGTAGTTCTGAAAACATCCTTTAGTTTGTCATAGCATTTTGAAGCTTTTTTTTTTTTTTGGTACTGGGGATTGAACCCAGGGGTGCCTAACCACTGGGCCATATCCCAGACCTTTTTATTATATTTTATTAGAGACAGGGTCTCACTGAGTTGCTAAGCACCTTGCTAAATTGCTAAGACTGGCTTTGTATTCCTGATCCTCCCAAGGAGGTTCCAAGGCCTCAGCCTCCCAAGCTGCTGGTATTACATGTGCACCACCATGCATGGCATTTTGAATTTTTTCCTAACCATTTTCTTGAGGATCTAGGATACTGTATTACATTTGAGTTTGGTCATACAATTTTTTTTTCTGTTTGTAAGCCCCAAAGAAACTCAAGCTTCCTCCTTTGGGGTCATTTTTATAACCACAACACTATCACAAAAAAGTTAAGAACAATGATGCAGGTGCCACATTGCCCAGAGTTGAAGCCTACTACTCCATCTACTAGCTGTGTGACCTTGGCTGGGTTACTTAATCTTTCTGTGCTTTGGTTTCTTCATCTGTAAAATATGGATAATAATATCATTAACTCATAGAACTGTAGAGATAATTAAATGAGTTAAAATACACAAAGTGTATTTACAACAGTGCTTAGCACATTGACACTCAGTAAATGTTTTTGACTGTACTTACTCATTATCATTGAAAGTTAAAAGGAATTCCTGGTCCCCTGCTCAGGTTGCCACCCAAGCCAACCTCCTCTAGCTTAATCCAGTCATCACCTTCCAATCTGAAAAGATTATATGGAGTCACTAAATTATATTAGTTGGTCCTAGAATGGATCTTTAAGATGATCCAACTTCCCCTTTCCCCAGACTCTGAGGCCCAGAGAAGTGAAGCAAATCCACCCTGGGGTAACTCAGCATGTGATGGCCTATCTGGTACTGGAATTCAGATCCCCTGGTTCCCAACTGGGTGCCTTTTTCCACAGTTCTACCAGCCCTCACCCCCAGTACAACACTGTTGCTCCCTACACAAGGGGGTAACCCACCCCCTGCCATCCCTGGCAGGTAGAGAGAACATATTCTTGAAATAATGGGAGTTGTTGGGAAACGCGAGGTCAATGCCAGCCTCCACACTGAACTAGGTCTCATTGAGGCCCATAACTCTGCAAAGAGAATGGATTCCCTTAGACCAACAGCCCAGAGCCTGCTCAGCCTCTCAGGTCTGACTGGCAGGGAGGGAGGGGGTGTTGGTTTCTGTTGGTCAGTGTCACCTGGCTCCCAGCACTAGCTTGGGAGGACTGGGGTCCTAGAATCAGGAGACCTGTGCTCTGCTCCCAGCTCTGCCTTTAACTAGCTGTATAACCTTGGCTTTCTGATCTATTGGTGAGAACTGCAGCAGTTAATCTCCTGGGGTAGAGTGGAGGCTTCATTTATTTGTTCAACATTCTTCAAGCGTCTCCTCTGAGGCCAACCCTGGTTTGGGTGCTGAGATGATCGAGGATAACAAGATAAGGACCTGTCCCCAGGAGCTCCCAAGCTAGTACAAGAGACACAAAGCAACCCAGCTCTGTGGGATGGTTAACCAGAAAGGCCAATCAGAGCCCCAGCGTGGGAGACCTGGCCTCTCTGGGGTGGGTGCCTTCATTCTGTCGCATGGGGCTGACAACACACGTCTGGGGGGAGGGGCAGTTAGGGGAGTCCACCTGCGTGTGGGTCGGTGCCACGCAAGGGATTAGGCCACTCCCAACTGAGAAGGAAAATTTAACCAGCTCTGATTTTGTCACCCTGCGGTGGGCCAGGTGCACCTCCCGTCGCTGGCTTCCCCGGAAGGCCAGAAAGAGCTAGCTAGAGTGGAGATGGAGGAGGAGAAGCGAGGGAAGCCGGAGGAGGACGCTCCCGCCCCCAAGAGAGGGGAGCCGGCAAGGATCAAAATCTTCGAAGGAGGGTAAGACTCACGCTCGGTTTGCAGCCTGCTCCCTGTGGAGTAAGAGCCTGCGCCCCCTGTGCGCGGAGGCGGCGGGCGTCTCACTGCAGGGCGGTGCCCACAGGAGCCCTGAGATTCCTGCGCTGACTTTGTGCAGGTGCCACCGTCATGGAACTTGCAGTTCGCCTCTGAGAACACCAGGGGGCGCCTTGGTGGGCACAAGCCACGCTGGGTGTTTGCTGAGGATCTGGAGGGGTCTGGTCTGGGTCTTTCTCCAGCCCTGATATTTCCTCAGCTCCTGGACGGGTTTCTAGCCCCTGCACGGGGGTGATAGTGAGCCTCCCAGCTCCCATCTCAGTCCCTTGCAGTATGTTCCCCAAAAGTCACCTGCCTCCTGCCCAGGCCACCCCACCTCCGCATGCCCAGTTGCCCCCTGGGCATTTGGGCTCTGCGCACAAGGCCAACTGCAGGGCGGAGAGCTGTTGCACCCACTGGCCTTTTACTCCCACTCCCGTTCTGACCGCCAGGGCCTGGGGCTCTGGTTTGGAGAGTTTTGAACGTCATCTCTGGTCATTGGCTTTTGGTGCATGGCTTTGAAGCCTGCTGCTCTACACATTTCAGAATTCACCACTGTGGGGACCTTCTGGGCTCTACAAGGGAGCCTTGCTTCAGACGTGCTCTGTGCAAGTGTTTTGTGCTGGCTGTGTTCTATGTGGCCACGTGTCTGCTCCCCCGGATGTGGGTGTCTGTGAGCAGGTGCCGTGGTGTCTGTCTCGGGGTCCTGTGTCTGTGTCCCTGGTGTGATCAGGTTGGCCCCCAGCCCTACACAGTCCTGAGGGACAACAGTGAGGAGGAAAACTGGCCTCCCCGGGGGTTGGTCCCCAGGCCTTGGCCAACAGGACTGTCACTGGCTCTGACTCTCTAGCACCTGCAAGTGCCTAACTCACCAGGTCAAAGTAGGGGGCACAGGAGTCCCCTAGAAGGTTGGTGGAGAGGAGCACAGACTGCCACCCTCCCCAAGGCCACACATAGGCATCTTCTTGTAGCCTGAGGGGTCCTTGGGACTGATGATTGGTTACCAGAGCGGTGGGGCAGGGGGCAGAGATGACAAACATGCCCGCAGCATGCTGTCCCCAAGCCAGGAGTGGCTCCATCCAGGAACACTGGGTGTTTCCCAGTGCTGACCCTTCCGACTAGGGACAACTGTTTTCTGCTCCTGCCGTTTGGTTAGAGCGCCCTCGTGTGTCTCTGTGTTCTCATACACTGGGTCCTCCCAAGGGCACCGGAACCGGATCCCAGGATTGATTTATGCATCTGGTCCTAGGAACGTGCCCTCTTCCCTCCTGGTTGAAGGACTGGCTCTGGGGCTCTGGGGGGCAGTGCAGTGTTTGCTGGTGGACAGAGATCCTGCTTCTTCAAGGTATTCTGTATGTACTAAGAGGCAGGCACCTCCAGACCTGAGTCCTGGGTCACCGAGCCACCCCCTGCTTCCTGTATCCCTGGAGAAGGCCCAGCCTCTGGACAGGCAGCTGTTGGGAGCCTCTCCCTGTCCAGCTACCTCCTGGACATCACTGCCTTTGGCTGAAAGTCATCCCCAAGTCCCTTCTCTTCTTGCAGCCCAGGCAGTGTTCCCCTCCTCCATGTCACATGTAGGTTGACACTGCACCCCACTTGCTGTTCCAAAATCTCCCTGTCTTTTGAGGTTTGTCACCCCTGCCCCGAACAGCGGTCCCACCTGCCTCTGTCTAGCCTCAGACCATCCCGCTCACCACCTCTCCAATTCCCAGTGACCTTATCTGTGAAGGGGACAATAACATACCTGTGGTACCTGCCTTAGGACCCTTGGGGCCAGTGGCAGAGGGTACCCTTCACAGGAGCGCAGGAGGGGCACGTGGGTGTGCTTCACCACAGCGCTCTTCATCTCCATCCAGGGCGACCTCACTCTGCCTCGTCGGCTGTGGGAACTCTCAACCCCACTTCTCCAACTTGTCACAGCTGATCTGGGCACATGGGTTTATGTGGTGTCTCCCATCAAATCCTTCTCTCTCCCGAGCCAAGCTGTCCCACCTGAGTCCCCGCTGTCCCCTGAGTCCCACCCTCACTTCTGGCGATCCTCTTCCTTTCTGGTTCTCCTTGGGCAGTTGTCACCATCCCCAGGAGTAGTTACAAATGTTTGGGAGAAAAGGAAGGCACTTTGGGTTGTTACCAGAAGGCACCTGTGACACCTTATCCATTCAACCAATCACGTGACCACGTCCCTCCCAAGACACCAAGGCTGCCCCCACCCCAGAAAGCTGAATGCATCCTTCTACAGCCACCCCGGGGTTTTGCCCTAGACTCAGTTCCTCCTACTTATTTTTCTTTCTTTCCTTTAACACAACAAGCACCTATTTTTCACTCCGGTTCATGGAGCAGAGTCTGCAGTGGGGCTTGTTCACTGGGTCCACAGGGGATTTGGGCCAGTGGAGCCCAAGAGAATAAGAAGGAGAGAGCAGTGTACTGGGCCTGGCTCCTAGAGCTTCCGCCCAGGGGCTTCTGCCCAGGTCCGTTGGCCAGAGCGAATCATGGGGCCTCCTCTCCATTCTTGGGAGTCAGAAGTATGACTACACTTGTCCTTGGAAGGACCTGAAATCACTGGTAGGTAACCCTGGCAGTGACTCCCGCCCGTTACTCATGTGTCTGCAGCCTGTCCGTTTCACTCAGCGTAGCTTTTTGAGCTGTGTCCACATGGAGGCAGAGAGGTCTGGTCATGATGGTGAGTCAATAAGCCAGACCCGCGTCCATCACACTCGCCTTACTTTGTTCTGATTTCTTAGTGATGATCTGCTGCTTTGAATTGTGCCCTGTCTCTACACCTCTGTCCTGGCCCTGGTTTTCTCTTTGGGAAAAGATTTGTGTTCAGAAGCCACTCTTTATTGGGAAGGGTTCATGGGACGCTTGGGGGCAGAGTGCTCTGCTAGGGAGAATTCCAGGCCTCCCGTGGTCCAGGCAGACATGGCACTGGGTGGGTGTCGAAGTCTATTTTCTGAGAGGAGTGATTTGTTAAAAGTAGAGCTTTGTTTTGTTGTTTTGGTTTGGTTGGGATTGAACTCAGGGGCAACTCAACCACTGAGCCACATCCCAGCCCTATTTTGTATTTTATTTGGAGACAGGGTCTCACTGAGTTGCTTAGCACCTCGCTTTTGCTGAGGCTGGCTTTGAACTCACGATCCTCCTGCCTCAGCTTCCCAAGCCGCTGGGATTATAAGCGTGGGCCACTGCACCTGGCAAAAGTAGAGTTTTATTGAGCCATGGTTCTGGTTGGCAAGAGCATGGCACCAGCATCTGCTTGGGATCTGGCAAGGGCCTTCTTGTCACATCATGACAAGTCAAAGTGTGTCACCTGGTGAAATAGAGCTCCTGACTCTTTTCCTTCATCTCCAGTCCAACAGTTGATCAGTAGTCAATTCATTGTGGAGCATCTATTTAATCAGTGCTCTGTAGTGTTCTGGGCCAGAAAATACAGTGACCCAAACAGCAGCAAACTGTCATCCTGTCCTCAAAGTGCATGGGACTCCACAAAGGCGGCATCACAGGACCCAAGTGGGACCAGTCAGGACTGAGAAGCTTATAGCAGAAAGGGTTCCCTGGGGACTTGAGTAGCCAGCTGGAGAGGGTCTCCCAGGAAGGGTAGTAAGATTCAGACAGGTGGAAAGGTGAGCAGTCTGTGTGGTGGTGGCCCAGGGTCCTGACCAGTGTGGCTCATTCTTCTTGCCTTGAGTGTTCTCCCTTGCTGATGGCATTTACTTCCTTGGCTCCAAAACTCATCACTGTGCCGAGGACCTCGCTCCTGAACTACAGGCCCCTGCTTTGGATGCCTCTCTGCCTGGGAGACCCACAGCATCTTGAACTCAGCATGTGACTAACACGCCCTCTACTTCCCACCACAGCATCCCCTTCCACATCCAGACACCAGATGACAAGCCTAGCCCTTCACCCTCTAAACCTTAGTGTCATCTTGGACACCTTCTCCTCTCCTTCCCAATTAGTTCCCAGATTCTGGGGTCTACATAAAATAGTCAGGCCCTCAGCATGGTCTGTTCCCTTCCTCTGCCACTGCTCTGGCCTCCCATTTCCTGCTGTCTATTGGGCCCTGCCCATTGCCAAATCCGTCCAGCCTTCAGAGGCTGGCACTAGACCCCTTCTCTAGTGAAACTCTCAGACCTCTCCACATTCCGTAGTCCTTTGAATCACTTCTATCAGAGCTGGTGCTAAAATCCTGTCTCTCCTGAGTCCCTTCTCAACTTGGATCCTAGGGAAATGCTTGGCACACAGTACACGTTGACCCCTCCCTGTGGCCCTGACTTCCTGGCACATGGTCCTCTCTCTGCATTCCCTGTCATCTCCATATCTGAACAAAACCTGCATTTTCCTGCAGACTTCTGGGAGTACCAGTCAGAAATGTGTCAGCTCTCACCCACACCATGCATCTGCCTTGGGTGTGTAGAAGGGCTTTCTGTTAAGCAGTGTTTTCACACATACAAAGTTATTTTGTTCCTTGAGGGAAATGGATATATTGTCCTAACTCAAGTTCCCTTGCCGGGAACTCAGCCCAGTGGGCTGGTGTAGAAGCAGCAGCACTGGAACCCATAGGAACTCCCCAGCTACCCAAAGTGGCCATCCCAGCCCATTGTGGGTGGGGGTCTAGGTCTAAAGATGGGGGTGAGCTCAGATGGCGAGATTCAGGGAGGCCAGGCCCAGCCAAGTGGGGATATTCAGTATGGCCATGGGCAGATGGCTCGGGCTTAGATGGGCAGCCCAGCCTCAGCTTAGAGCTGGAACATGGGACAGTGGCACAAAAGCCCAGTGGTCAGCTGGGCCAGTGAGGTTTGGTGTGGGGTTGCCCAGGGCTTCCCCTTACCATCAGGCCTTTAGGAAGACAAATCCATGCCAGGCCCTGCTAGCCACAGATCCCAGCTGTAGCACTTGGGGAAGAGTGTGGATGCTGGGTGCCCTCGCTCCTCACCCCAGGACCTTGCTCCATGCAGATTAGCACACTCAAACTTAAGGTCTCCACCTTAAAAACTCCTCTGACTGCAGGACCTAGATCATCCACTCTTTCTATTCCCTTTAAAGAACTCCAGAAGGAGCTGGCTGTGTGGTTCCCTCACCTCTCCTCCCACCCCATGCAATCCCACTGCTGTGGACCCGAAGCCTCTTCCTCCTCCAAGATGCTCTTCTCAAGATCAATGGTGACCTTCACCTTGCAGAGGACAGTGATCACTCGTTCTGTTCCTTCATGACCTAGTGGCAGCACTGGGCACAGTGACCCCTCCCTTCTCCTGGTAGCACTTTGTCCACCTTGCTTTTAGACACTTAATCTTCCTCTTCCTTGGCTGATTTCACTTTCTCGTCAGCTTTGGAAAGTCCCATCATCTCCTGATCTATACGCATTAGGGCCCCGCAGAGCTCAGCCCTGGGCTCCCCTTTCCTCCAAACTCCCTCCCAATATGATCTTCCCCCATCTCTAGGCTTAGAACTGCCATGTGTATACCTCCTGGAGTCCTCCCCAGAGCTCCGTGTCATATCCCGCAATTCTCACGACAGTCCATCTGGACATCGAGTGAACCCATCCTTAGTCCCCAGCACAATGGATGCTCCAGAACAGCTGTGACTCTGGACTCCAACATTCATCGCAGAAGTCATTGTCAAAGTCCACTTACTTTGTTATTGTTCCATCTGCAGGGATTGCGTTATTAATAGACACGTATGTCCATCTCATTTATTTGTATTTCTAGTAGCTGCATTCATTTTTATTCAAACCTTGAGAGTCATGCAGTGTTCTTAACACGCATTGTTTTATGATATATCTATATTTTAAAAAGCACATGTGTGTGTGCATGCATGCTTCATGAAACAGTAGTTTGTAGAGAATCATTTTAATAAAGATTATTTAATTTCTTAATAATCTTTCATAAATAACATTCCTCCTCAGCCTTTGGAATCCAGAAGCATACCAGCCTAGATGCCTTGTGCCTCGGCCCCTCTCACTGGGAATGCCAGAGTTAAAAGGATGTTGAATGTGTTTGGGGAGATATGTATTGCCTTTTTTACTTGGGAAGTGAATTGATCCCACTTTGGATTACATAAGTAGGAATAAGTTGGAGACTTAGGGATAGGCACAAACCTGTCAGGTTACCCACGATAAAACCCAAACTGGTACAACACCTGTGACCCTGGAGTTTGGTGATGTAGAATATGAAATGCATACAATAGGTGCACAGACTAGGTGAAAGCAACATTCACTTACTGAGTGTCTCTTTGAAGACTTTCAAGTGGTCAAAGGGGGAAAGAGGCATCTTTTGACAAAGAGAAAGATGGTGAGCATTCTGTTCAGGAGATTTCATTTTTCAAGATGCTTGGGCCCCAAATCACTGTTTCATGTCCATTAGAAATTCCTGTCAACTTGTCCTTGAACCCAGATCCAGAGTCTGCCCGCTTCTCCCCACTCTGAGGAAAGCCACTTCCAGTTTGGTCTCTGGCTAATCAGGGTGTCCTGTTCCCTCCTGCTCTTCTTCCTGTCTCTACCCACAGCCAGCAATTCTGTTAAAGGTGGCTCCGCTCGGCACCTCTGAAACCCTCGCGTGGCCTGTGCTGGTCCAGCTCCTCCCTGACCTTGCCTGCTGCTCTGCCCCTGCCCCGTAGTCCAGCCAGGGTCTCTGGGCTCTTTGTGAGACATGCTCCTGCCTCAGGCCTTGCACTCGCTGTGCCCTTTGCCTGGGGCACTTTTTCCAGAGTGTCATGGCCCCCTCACTTCCCTCAATCAACCCTGAGTTCCTACCCTCCTTTGGCATTTCTTATCCCCTTCCCTTCTGTATTTTTCTCCATATATTATACATATATTTGTAAGTATATTTCTGCCTCCTTCACTAGACTGTGAGCTCTGTGAGACAGCAGGGACTGCGTTGGTTCATGCTGAATCCGCAGTGCTGAGGATCCTGCTGGGCAGTGCTGGAGAGTGCTTATTGCAGGAAGGACTCTTCTGCTGCATGGTCAGGATTCTCTGAGGCCTCAGGTGAAGGGAAGTTCCCTGAACTCAGAGCTTTGGGGATCTGACAGCTCCGGATCTCAGGAAGGAGCAAGGACACAGTTGGCCAAACCAAGCCAGGCAGGGACAGTGCATCAGCTTGAGGTCACCTCAGCCTGAGGAGGGTGAAGTCAGGTGGCCTCCACTAGAGGCAGGTGTCTGGGGGTGGAAGCCATGGCCTCTTGCTTGCTGATCACTCTGTCCTGAAGGTATTAGATGTAAAAAGGAAATGCGAAGGGCTGCTTCCTCCTGTGCTGCCAGCTCCCAGGCCAGGGCCTGCTCTGAGCAGAGCCCTGTGTGTTCTAGGGGCCAGAGAGGATTGGTCCTGGGCCTGCTCTGGATGGACGGGGTGTTCTTCCTTCTGGAGAGTCGAGGCTGTTGGTGGTCAGGGCCCTGCCTTCTTCCTGAGATCCAGGGCCTTGATCTCTGATCATCTTCAGGCTTCTCCCTAGAGGTATAGATGTGTACTTCTGAGCATGGCTCGAGGGGGCTGGGGAGAAAATTGTCCAACCCCCATTCCATGGGCCACACTGGGTTTGTCCTCTCTTTCCTGATGCCCCCAAATCCTGTCATTCCATCCCTCCTAGGGAGTATGGCCTGGACTTTTGGAAGAGGATGGGGTTATTGGGCTGAAGGGAGGGCAGGATATTAGAGTCTAGGTGAGACTATTAGTATTGGATTATTATTATTAGCCATTATTGATAATATTGTTAGATATTCCCTAGCCTAGTGAGGCGGTGGCAGTGAAGAAGGGGACAGGGCTGTAGGACTCCTGAGGAGGTTGAGGGTGGGAATCAGAGTGACTGCTGGGCTTCTGGCTTGAGGAATTGCTGGCAGATGGAGGCGGGTGGGAGAGGAGCAGGAGGAGCAGGCTGGGGGAGGGGAGAGCAGGGAGGCACTTGGCAATCGGCCGTGAGCAGACACTCAGAGTTCAGGGCTGGAAATACACACTTGAGAGTTGTCAATACACAGATGTGGTCTAGGCCTCTGGCAGTAGATGGAATCACGTGGGAAGATGGAGAAGAGAAAAGGGCATCTGGGACTGAATCCGGGGGCAACAGCATTCAGAGGGTAAGACAAGATGCAGCAGCACAGAGACTGAAGGATAGTAGGGAGACAGGAGGCTCCGCTAGAGCTGAGTGCTGAGCATACAAGAAGGAAGAGACTCTTGACTGTGCCACATGCTACTGAGAGGCCCAGGATGGTGGGGACAGGCAAACATCTGTGGTGACCTCGATGG
The DNA here is from genome assembly GCF_047511675.1 of Marmota flaviventris. NCBI lineage: Eukaryota > Metazoa > Chordata > Mammalia > Rodentia > Sciuridae > Marmota > Marmota flaviventris. The sequence goes on along the minus strand of NC_092507.1, from coordinate 31,573,686 downwards.
AGGCTGTTTCCATGGTGAAGAACTCCCTATGGCATAGGCCAAAAGGAAGAATGGAGGTGGTATGTGAAAACCCCTGTCCCCAGAGGCTGGCTATGAAGGGAAGCAGCAGAGATGGGGGAGGTGGTACCTGGAGGGAGTGTGAGGCTGAGCATGTGGGTGTTCGAACTGATAGATCTTTGTGTGTTGGGGGGGTGGGGTGTGCATGTGCACAAACATGCGCATGCTGCTAGGAATGATTGACAGCTAAGGGCAGGCGATGATGCTGGGGAGACAAGGAGCAAGTGTGGGGGCTGGTCCACAGTGATGGTGAGGACAGGCCACTTCTCTGGTAGTGACAGACAAAAAGGAAGACACTGGTGGCAATGCCAGCAGAACCAGCGCTCCGTGGGTAGGAAACAAAAGGTTTCTCTCTGCCTTGGCCCAGGCCTCTTCACCTCCCAGGCCACCAGTGGGCTCAAGGTCTTCACCAACAACAGATGAGTGAATGGCTGTTTTGAAAGCAAGCAGGAAATTTTTATCCACAGGAAACAACATAAATTCTTGGAAAAGTTATTCCTTTGTAAAGATTATCTCCAAAAGACAATCTCCAAAGTAAAGATCTCAGGAGGTTAATCTAACTAGTTAAACTGTCTTCAGTCTAGTTAGATTGACTCTGCTGGATGGCCACCTTCCCTCTGAGTACTCCAAGGCCCTCCTAGAGGACTCACGCCAGGCCTCAGAGACAGCAGATTGTGTCCTTATGAAAGGCAAGCCACGGATGGAAAAAAAGAAAATGTGAAAAGGGAAATGGAAAAGACAAGATGGGTTGATGGCCAGACAGACTGTGCAAGCATGCTGGGGCCAGAGACCCTGCAATCCCTGTGGCCTCGCAGGGGAGACATCACCACATCCTGTTAAAATTTCAAGGAGAATCGTTCTCTTACAGGCAGCACTTGTGATTCCTGGATTGGTCCAGGGCAGCACACGGTGGCCTCATACCCACTGCAGAGCTTAGCATCATTTGGGTCTGCACAGCATCTAAATCCCAGCCACGGCTCCTGTCCTGGGGACTCAGGCTGAGCTCCCAAGAGCAAGATATCTTCTCCCTGCCTCTCTGGTGGGAGAAGCAGCCTCATGGAGGATGGTGGCATTCACACACACTCCCTCTTTCAGTTTTCATTTTTATCTAAGTTACACAGGTACTGAGTTTAAGAAGTAAATCATTTGGCAGGGTCTTCTTCAGAGAGGGTGAGTGAGGAGTTAAATTTCTTGACACTACTAGGTCTGGAAATGATGGAAATGTCTTTCTGCTCTTGTGCAATTGATTGAAATGTAGAGTTCTTGGCTGTAAATGAGTCATTTTCCTTCAGTTTTGTGAATACGTTGCTCTGTTGCCCTCTGGAAAGCTCCAGGAAACTTCCAGATCAATTCTGGTTCCTGTTTTACCCTCTGTGGCTGTCTTGGGGTCTTCTTTTCATCCCTAGACTGTGGAATGGATCTTGGGGTGGGTCCATTCTCACCATGAAGTCTGGTGACCTGGGACTTGTGCTTGAAGAAGTTTTCTTGAATTGTTTCTTTGATGATTTCCTCTCCCCTATCTTTCTTTCTCCTCTCTCTCTTGAGCTTCTGGGATTCAGAGGTTGGCCCTCCTGGCTTGTTTCTCTGATTTACACACCTTTCTGGCAGATTTTCCATTGCTTTGCACTTTGGCTGTGATCTCTGTATACCATCCTCCATTTCATCTTACAACGGAGAGGCCTCACATCTGGTGCACATGCTATCTCTTCCTCCCTGTGTTTCCTTATGGTACCCTTGCCCTGCCCTCAGCATGCCACCTCAAAGGCCCTTAGGCTTTCACACTTAGCAAAGAATAACCCTGTACTCCTGCTCAGGCCCAAGAGGGTAGTTTCCAGGTTGATGGAGTTGAGGCAGGGATGGAACCTGACTGCTTCTAACAGGACCATTCACCCATCCTCCTTATCCTGGTTTCCCTCCATCCCCCCTTCCAAGGTGAGTGAGGGATCCCATGGTGTAGGACACATTGGTTCTCAGATTTCCCTAATGCTAGCTTAGGGCTCCATTTTCTTGGGTTTGCCAGGTTTCTTTTCCATTCATTCATGTCTCCCCAGATTCCAAAGTTTTATTGTTGGTCTCCTTGTCTTCTTTCTCACACTCCTCTTGGTGGTGGGTTTATTAGAGAGAGAGTATGTTAGTTTTCCCTACCATCTTTTTAGTAAAAGACTACTAATAAATTGGTTTATCCATGGAACTTCTGGGGTCACAACACCATCCTGCTAAGAATTAGGGGAGCACATGGGGAAAGGCCCGTGGTCTAGGAAGCCTGGGAAGGCTGGGAGCTTTGGACAAGAGCCACAGTAGATTCCAGCCCCACCTCACACAGGAAGTACCCAGCAGAAGTGGTGCTTCCTCCCCTTCCTCTTCCTGTCCCCCACCCCTCCTACCCTCCACCAGCATGAATCTGACTTTGCTGATGGCTATAAGCTTTGAGGGGACCCTACGTGGACAGCCCATCAGACAGCAGAGAAAAATTCTGCTCCAGTTTTGTAACTGTATTGAACCACAGGCAGGAAAAATCGAAAACAGAAAGGAAAGGGATGTGGATTGTTGGGCGGATCACGTGTCTGGCAGCAGGGAAGAGCAAGGGTGCCCCTGCATTTTCATATCTGAAGATCACTGGAAACATTTACCTTTCCTGGTTTGAAGCATGGTCTCCTACAGGGTCAGGGGCTGTGGGCGAGGGCTTGTGCTCTAGAGTCTGGAGACTGGTCATTACTGGCTCTTGTCTCGGGTGGTTCCTTGGCTCCTTGTGAGCCTCAGTTTCTCATCCATGTAGCGAGGGGCCTCCGCATGGTTTGGGGGAACTGTCTCCAGGGATCTGGATGTGACATGTGAGACTTTCCTGCTCCTGTCCACTGATGAGCTGCTTTAGTTCTAGGGACCTCAAAGTGGGCACGAAATACTGAGAGGTGTGCCTCAGAAAGAACCTGATGAACGGGCTGCAGGCAAGCACCAGCAGCTCCTGGCTGTCCACGGGGCGGAGGCCCAGCCCCAGGAGCACTAATGCCCCCAGAAGGCTCTCCAGCTGGCCGCCTGCCCTACCACAGGAGCGCGAGGCTCTGGCCATATCCTGCACCCTGCACTTGGCCACCTGCAGCCTCAGCGTGCTCCTCAGAGCTCCTGGGGCCTTTATCCATGCTGGAATCAGAGCTGCCTCTCAGGGCTATTGTGAATGTTAAATAGGATGGGGTTCGTGGCACACTGGCCCAGAGCCGCCCCTCACCCAACTCCATTTGCCAACCGGAGGCAAAACCTTCACAGCCCACCTTCAAGTGTAGCCTGTTTCTCAGTTTACCAGCAGGTGGCAGGACAGCTTTGGCATCAGCCAGCCCTGGGTTCAAATCCTGACTCTGCCACTGATTAGAAAATCCTTAATTTCTCCATGCAGCCATCTTTCATCTGGAAAATGAGCATACTAATAGCACCTGTTTCTCAAAGTTGTTGATGATTCAGTGTAAGGATATTTGTATGTAATGTGCTGGGCACTGGGCCTGGCATAGAGTAAGGTGACTTCTTTTCCCAGCATCAATTATGACTGCCTGGTATCTACTGTCTTCTCCAAGGGCTTTGCCTAAGTATAAACTTAGAACCAGACCACCTGCTCCGGCTTCCTGAATCTCCCAAAGCGGCTGGCTGATCTTGGGTAAATCAGATAGCTGCTCTGTGCCCTGGTCTCTCCATCTGTAAGATAGAGATGATGATGGCAATTGAGGATTTGTGAGAGGATTGACTAAGACACCGCCTGAAAGTACTTACTTCCAGGTGCTTGGGCATTATAAGTGATCAGTGAAAGTCTGCTATGGCTATTAGTATGAAAGCGCCCCCAGAAATCATTTGATCCAAATTATTCATTTTGCTAAGATGGAAACTGTGGCCCAGGGAGGCATTATCACAGCATGTGAACAATGGAACTGGGCTTCTTGGCCCTGACTTGGTGTATCACCACAGGAAGAAGGAAGGAAGGGATGGCCAACCCAGAGGGTTCCTTTGGTTAAGAGACAACACAGAGTGGCCTGATGAGGGGTCATATCCCATGTAGGTTGAGGAGGACACCCCTACAAGGTTGGGACCACAAATGGGGAGGCAGGGCCTGAGCAGATGACGAAGGCATCCTTATGAGGGGCTTGGTATGGACTTAGCTGTAGAAAATGTAGACTAAAGAATTCACAGGTGACGGGACATCGGTTGGTGACTTGCTCTCAGATAGTTCAAGAAAAAGGACTATTTTACACTCAACATTCAGCCTTGCCATGTGTTTGTGATTGTTTCAGAATAACAACTTAATTAGAGGGAGAACAGTATGGCTCAGTAGAGAGGAGATCCAGGGGAGCTGGGAACTGAGAGAAGAGTTTGAAAGTTTCAAGGGGACAGAGGCTGGCAGCCTCCAGGCAGATTGCTGAACAGGTGGACTTGGGCTAAGGCCAAGACAGGGAGGTAAAGCACTGGACCAAGGGAGGAAACTAGACCTCAGTTCCAAGCAGAATTTTGTATTTGTGCTGTGGATGGGTGTCATCTGTCACCACAGGTGGCTTGCAGCCCGGGTTAGGACAGGCCCCCCGACTGGAAGGTTGGGGACACTGTGTGCTACCACAAAGTAGCGGGCAGAAAATAGACTGGGCTTGGGTGGGCTGTAGAGGACCTGTTGACTGAGCAGGCAGGCTCCCAGGAACATGGTGACAGCCGACAGGGACAGACACAAGAGCCAAAATGTGCGTAAGGCAGCCTGGGAGAAGCCAGGCTGGGAGCAAGGCCTTGTGACTTGCTGGCCAGTGAGGCTGGCAGTCCAGAGCCAGCCGGCACCCAGCCAGGGGCTGGGCAGGGTTTCCAGAGCCTGAGCCAAGGGCAGGTGGGGCACCTCCCCAGGGAAGGCAACAAGGACTAGAGGCTGCTGGCGGGGCCCTGGAAGGCAAGGGAGCTATGTCCACAGTGTTGTCCAGATTCTGGGGTGGAATCTTCAGGGTCCAGGGAGCAAAGACATTCCCCAGTGGAGGCCAGGGTGGGCATGGGCTAACTCAAAGAAAGGGGAGCCAGCTTTCCCCCAGCAGAACAGATAGGCCCTGTGGACTTGCACAATGCCGGCAAGTCTAGCAGAGAGCCACCCGAATCTGCATCTCCCCTAGGTTCCCCTCAGAAGTTTCTGGGGCTGCTTAACTGGCAGGCTCAGGACCAGACTCTCAGGACTGAGCTTTTCTGAGGTCTGTCTCACTGGTGGTGGCCCCTAGGCTGAAAGAAGGGAGCAGTGGCATCAATTGTGGCCAGTGGTGGCCCCTCTCTGAGCCTGGACTCTGGCAGGGTCTCTCTGGGGTCTGGTTGCTACAGGAAAGAGCTCATGGATGTGCCACATGGTCCAGGTCCTCTTCCTTCCCCTCCTAGGAGTCAGCATCCCTGTCGTCTCTCCTGGTGGGCCCCTAAGGATGGGACCCCTGCCTGCACTGATTGGGGGAGGCTGCTATGAATACAGTGGGGTTTTGTCCGGGGCCCACCAGGATTGGGCTTCATGCTTGCTTTAGTCTTTCCCAGAGAGGCCACCCAGCTGTGGACAGTGCACTGACAGCAGGAAGCTGGCCTCCCCTGGTTCCCTGGCTCTGGGCCAACCTGGCAGGAGGTGCTGAGCCCAGCCTTCTCACTTCTCCCTCCTACAACAATGAGGGGCCTGGCTGAGAGTCAAGCTCTGGGTCTCTGCAGGAAGGCCTGGGTGTGAGGAGGGGCTGGGGTTCAGCAGGCTCTGCAGACAGTCAGGGCCCAGGGAGGCTCAAATGCCTTGCCTACTGCCTGAGCCTAGGGACGCCGGCCCTCCCCACCGAGGTATCATGGTCCCACTGAGGGGACCCTTGGAGGCCACTCCTGCCCTTTCACTTAGAAGAAGATGGGGACCCAGGAAAGAAGCAGGTGTGGTGGCCTCAGTGGACACACTCTCTAGGTTCAGTCCCAGCTCTGCCACTTATGTTCCCCAGGCAATTCCCCCCACCCTCTGTCTAGCTCCTTTCTTCATTGGTACCTGGGGGAAGATAACAGGACCTACCTGTTTCTGTGAGGCCCCTGTGAAGTGCACAGAATGGTGTCCTCTCAGAGGCTGATAAACTGTGGCCAGGGCTGGCCCCCATCTGACCTTTGCAAACTCTTATCTGAATTTTCCTTTGGAGGTGTATCCAAACCCTGGCCTTCCCATTAAACAACACCTCTGTCTGCCACTCTTCCTTCTCTGCCTCCCTTCAAACCTCTGATCAGCTGACCTGGGTGCCCAGGGCACCTCTTTAACAAAGGGAGGAGTCAACCTTGAGCTGTCCCTGGATCCCTAGGAGCAGTGGAGGCTCTGGGCTCCCCAAGGCCAGGTCCCCTGCGAGCCATTCTCTAGCTACATCGTCCACTCCCTGACCACATAACACACAGAAGTCTTGGCCCGATCATCTCCAGTTCTTGCCCTCCCCGTCCTCTGCGCTGCTCAGGTGCCCTGACCTCTGCTCCACTGGGTAAACCCTCACCTCCTGGAAAGCTGCTCCACCAGAGTCCACTGACCCACTTCTCCACCCCCTTTGACCTCAGGCATTCTGCCACCAAATGCACTGCTCTTTGCCAGCTTGTCCCAGACTGTCAGATTTCTTCAAGGCCAGGGATCTGAGCAGACTTGTTTAGCCCCCAAAACCTGGCCCATGACACAAATGCCATAGAATGCTTATTTTTCATTCATCAAATTTTTATTGGGTGACAACTCTTATAGATGTTGAGGTTGTAAGAGCAAACAGAAGAAAAGCAAAAACCTTGAAAAGCCAACAAAGTCTTGCAAGAAAACCAAGTTATAAGTGCCACACTTCCTAATTCCAAAACTGACTACAGAGCTACAGTAATCAGAACAGTGTGGCGCTGGCATAAAGACAGCGTGAGCAAGGGGGTAGAACAGAGTCCATGATAAACCCTCACATTTATGGTCAAATGATTTTCAACAAGAATGACAGGACCATTCAATGAAGGAGGAATGATTTTCAACAAATGGTGGTAGAAAAACTGAATTTCCTCATGCAAAACACAAAACAAAACAAAAAAACCCACATATTTTCATTTAACTCTGTATGTGTACAAATTCAGATAGATGTATGACTCCTGTCTTACACCACATACCAAACTGACCCAAAATGGATCAAAGACCTAAAGATGAGAACTGAAACGTTAAAACTCTTAGAAGAAAACATAGGAGAAATGGAATCTTAGTGGGGTTTCAATTTGCGTTTCTCTAATTGCTGGAGATATTGAACATTTTTTCATATATTTGTTGGCCATTTGTATTTCTTCTTCTGGGAAAGTGCCTGTTCAGTTCGTTTGCCCATTTACGGATTGGGTTATTTGCTTTTCCTTGGGGGGGAGGAGGGAACTTCATGCCATTGGACTTCATTTGAAAATGATTTTTAGATAGAACACCAAAGCACAGACAGCAACAGAAAAGGGAGATCAATTTTGGCTTCATTAAAATGTAAAACTTTTGCTCATCAAGGAATACTATCAGCAGAGAGAAAAGGCAATCCCAGGAAATGGGACAAACTATTTGAAATCATTTATTTGATAAGGGATTAATATCTAGAATAGACACAGAACTCCTATAACAAAGGAAATGCCTATTGTCCCCGGCATTGGGAAGGCTCTGAGCAGGGACACGCGTGGTGTGTGTGAAGGACAGCAAGGGGCCAGTGTGTCTGGAGCTGCGAGTGAAGGCTGGGGCAGGTGTGAGAAGAGGTGGCAGGAGGCCTGGATCCTTTAGGGCATGACAAGGGTGTGGCTTTTGCCTCCAATGAGGTGTGGGACGGGAGTCCTCTGAGGGAGTCGTTTTATAAGGGTCATCTGGGGGCTGAGTGGAGAATATGCTGGAGGGGGACAAAGGTGGTAACTGTCTTGGGCTGTGACCATAATCTAAGGGAGAGGTGGCAGGAGCCATCAGCAGCATGGTGAAAGGAGTCAGAGTCGTGTCATTTGTTAAGGTGGAGCCAGTAGAATGTCTCAGAAGTGGGTGCCTCAGGGGAGGAGTGGGGCCACCTAACATCCGACCCCTGCTCCTCGTCCAGCTGCTTCTCACTTGCTTCCAGCCTGGTCAGTCTGCAGGGCCCTGCCGGGCTGCATCGGGGGCCAGCAGGACCTCTCCTCCGACTGCATGGCCCACTCCCCAAGGCCTCTGGATCTTTCTGAACCTGCTGGTCCCTGGCCTCCGGCAGCTCCCTGCTCTTCCTTTCCCACCCCCCTGCTCAGATCCCTGAGCACCCCCTGAGCACCTCAGCAGCTGGCCCACAGAGCCCACCTGCTCCTGGTGCTCGGTCCCTGCCAGTCCCCTCTGCAGCTGACTCCCTGTCCCTGGCAGGCAGAGGCAACCCAGGGAGGCTTGGAGGTTTGTCAGATGTCATTCTGATCCTGCTTACCTGCATACCTCTTACCTGTCTGTATACTTCAATCTGGTGGCCTCAGTCTTCTTGTCTGTGGAATGGAGAGAATAACGTCAGCTCTCTGGGTTTCTGGGAAAATAAGGCCCCAAGCACACTGCCAGTACCACAGTGCCAGAGCCCCTGGGGCGCCACCAACCCTCAGTGTCATATACACAGATGTGATACACACGAATAGACGCCCATAGACATACATGTGTTTTAAGAATCAACTAGTGTATTGACTTGGACTGGAGAGGAGGGGTTCAAATGGGCAATGGGGAGCAAGGGGCTCCTTGTATTTGTCAAAACCCATGCCACACTCCACCACCCCCTGTCTTCCTCCTCTGGCATGGGGACCCTTTCAGTAGCCTCCCTCCCCCTCCACCCTCTCCCTCGTCCCTGTGACCCCTGGACCTCAACCTCAGTGATGGGGAAGAGCCCACCTGGCGGGAATGTGGGGAGCAGCAGCTCCTGCTCCCTGCCCTCTCCCCTCTCCCAGCCCCCCCTGGGCTGCGTCTCTCATCTCAGTGCGATGCCATCTGGAATCCGGATTCCATCCTCCCGGGAATCTTCCCCAGGTCTCGATCCCTCCCTGGCCTGCTGGGCTCTAGGCTCCCCCCCAGGCTCCCCCTCAGTCTGCCTGCGCTTCATAGCAGGTTCTTGGTATGGGCTGCTGCTGGGTAACAGCCCGTCACAGGCTGCGATGCAAATCGTCTGGGTGACTTAGGCAGCACCTGGACAAATGCTCCTTATTTCATTTTTCCTGTTTGATTTTAATGTGTGTCAGAAAAATGTAACACATGAAACTTGCAATTTCGTGGCTATGAGCCTTGGGTGGGTGCAGGGGGAGGTGGACCACAGGCCGCTGCTCAGGCAGGCCTGTCTCCAACCTCTGGCTCTGCCTCCCCCCACCCCACCCCACCCCCGCCAAGACACCTGGATCACAGAGTTGTGAGCCTGGTGTGGTCTGCATGGAGCTCACAGGAAGAGTGCTTCTGGGAGGCCAGTCAAGGCAAGGGTGGCCCTGCATGGCAGGAGCCGGGTGCTCAGGGCTAGGTCATCTTCTACCATCTTGGGAAAATCGCCGCTGCATCTGGAGGCTGAGACCTGGGCTTGGCTGTGCCTGGTGGGCATGACGGCTGAGGAAGCGGCCCATCCTACAGAGCCGGTCACTTCCCATCTGGAGGGTGCCAGGAGGAGTACTTCCTCCTGGCCCCGGGCAAGGACCAAATGAGAGGACAACTCTATATGCACAGCACGAGCACTGAGGGCCCAGGGGACACACAGAGATGGAGGCAGGTGGAAGGGGTAGGCAGGACAGGACAAGGGCAGGAACAGGTGGGAATCAGGAGTAATCCCTGGAGCCCAGATTTGAGTCCAGCTCCACTACCTGCCAGGCCTGTCATCTTGGGCAAGTTACTTAACCTCTCTGTGCACCCCCAATCTGCAAAGTGGGCAGAGGAAGAATAACCACAGTGTAGGGACATTCTGAGGGCTGTGCCATGCTTGCTATGTGCCTCCTCTTCCCTAAAGCCTGGCTCTGGCACCTCCTGAGACCCTTGACCAGGAGGCTCAGAGAGGGTGGGACCACCTCTGAAGGCAGGGGCTTTGAGATGAGGTCTGAAGGCCAGTTAACAAAGGCAAGGAGAAGGGAGGGGAGGGAAGGATTTTTCCAGATGCAGGAACCAGTGAGGGCAAAGGTCCAGGCTGACCAGAGGTCAGCACCTTGGAGGGAAATGGTAAGGGAGGTAACAGATGATGGGGTGGCCAGAGAGGATGGGACAGGTGGGCAGGCTTAGGAGGAGCTGTGAGTGGGGATCTCTGAGCTACAAGGGGAAGGCCCTCTGTTTCTTTCCCATCAAATAGAGGAGGCCGAATTGCTCATCTCACTTCTATGAGGGGAGAATGGACATGAGGAAATGAAAACTACTATAACTCCCAATGCCCCATGCATGGGGGCTGTTCTTCCTATCGCCAAGGCCTGGTCCTCCTGTGGCTCCCTGCAGGGTTGGCTCCAGAGTCTGGTCCAGCCAGAGCCTTTGTGGAGTCTGCAGTTGCCTCCAAAGAATTTGCAGCCGGTCAGGCCTAGACACACCCCACTCGGGCTCCTTCTTTGCCTGTCACCCTGTGACCTCCCATCCCATGTCTCTGTGCCTTGCACGTGCCATCCCCTCCATCTGGAGGGCCATCTCTTCCCCAAAGCCCAGATGCCCCAGTTTCATGGCACCCCTGACCTTCCTCCCACCTACCCTGCCTGCTGGGCCCCCCTGTCCCTCTCAGCCCCCAGGACCTCTCACGTTACCTTCTGCTGACTTTATTGTTTTCTGTTTGGTTCAGACAAACGGGTGCTTGCCCTGATGGCCAACTTTGGAGCCCACAAGCAGGAAAAGTAAATTTAATAAAGCCCATAGTTGCTTTAAACATAGAAGTTTGAACATGCAGACCGTGGGCCTGATCAGAATGATCTTTGGTTTATGGTGCCACTTTCTGGTGTGTGGCTGAAGGCAAGTCACTGTGCCTCTCTGAGCTCTGCTCCCCATCTGTGGTGTAGGGATGACTCTCTCCACTTCACAGGGCTCCCATGAGGAGCCAGGAGGCTAGAGGAACCCCAGGGTCTGCCTCCACTCTCAGCCAACTGTGCTAGCAGGAGCTGTTCTCATTCATGTGCTCCTGCATGTCTCTGGATGTACTTCCAGCCCCCGGGTTGCCTTCTTGCTGGGGGTGTTTCTGAAAGGCACTTCACATGCTTTAAATAGCAATGGTAAGTGACACTTCATCTGGGCCAGCTGGTACTGCTGGAGAGTTGCCCACAGGCTTTCTGGAGCCTCTGTGTGTGGACTCTGTGCTTGGCCAGGCAGCGGCCCCTGTGCAAGACAGCGTGGAGGGAGCAGGGGTCACTTGGGGAGGGAGGGAATCAAGGATCACCATTCTGGCTTTGCTCCAATGGTTGTGTGACCTTTGACAGGGTTCTTGACCTCTCCAGTCTCCAGCCACCTTGTCCCCTCCCTGGGGCCTGGAGGTTCAGAGTGAGCACAGCCCTCGGCGCCCAGATCTTACTGAAGTGTGTGTCTTCTGAGAGTGCAGCCAGCCTGTCTGGAGAGCCACTCTGACCTGTCCCTGGAGCCTCCCCATCAGCTTTCGGCTGCTAGAAGGCACCATAGCATCATGGGGGCCTTTCTGTGCCCTGAGTCCATGCTGTCCAGCCCTGGGGAAGCTGGTTCTAGTGAGTGAGGGGGAGGGAGGCCACCCCCCAGGTCAGCTCAGCCTGCCTCCTCCCAGCAGCCTCACTGTGCCTCGGGAGGACCCTAGGGCATCTGCTTGACCCCTGGTGAACCTCACCGAGGACCTGCATGTGGCATGGCCTGGGCACAGAACCTGTCCCACCCGCCTCCATACAACCTGCTCCCTACCCACCCGCAGCCACAGCAGCCATCACGTACTAAGGGCACAGACTTGGGGACCTGCCCATGGTCCCTCAAGCAGTAGGGAGCAGGGCTGGCATCACCGTCAGCCCCATTTGCTTCCTGAGCCCACGTTCTTTCCTTCACACCCTGCCACAAACTGGGGTGCCAGTGCTAATCCCTCTCGGCCACATGCGTGGACCCCTGGGGAGACCCTATTCCTGCTCCTGCCTCTGCCCAGGGCCCAGAGGGACCCAGAGAAGAAGAAGGAGAAGATGGTGGTGCTGCTGCTTCCCTGGGGCTCATGGTAGGGGTGGGTTCACAGTAGGGAGCTCTACCCTCTGCTGTCTGCCTTCCTTCCTGTGCTGCAGAGAGCCTTCCTCCTACCAGCAGCATCTTCTGCAGGGGTGTTTAATACAGAGGTGGGAGATTCGTGTCCTTCCTCTGCTATGTGCTGGCTCTGTGGCCTCGGGCACGTGGCTTTCCCTCTCTGAGCTTCCTTTTCCTCACTTGGAAAAGAAGCTTGACATCACCCCCCTCACTGGGCTCCAAGATGGAATCAGTGGGGTCCCGAAATTAGGAAGAGGCCTTGTAAGTGCCACAGGACGGCAGGTGTCGGTGTGCGGTGGTGTTGCTTCTGTTCTGCAGCCAGGGCAGGAAATGGCTGAGTAGCTGCATTGAGTCCTGTGAGCCACAGGCCAAGACATCGTCAGCAACCCAGAGAGCCCTTGATAGCAGAGGTGACGTGGAGTGCCCATCAGCCGAGGTGTGGCCTCACGCCCACCAGGCAAGGAAGGAGGCTCTGTGGCACAATGCCAGAAACTTTATTCAAGATTGTGTGTGGCTTGCAGCTCCACGGTGGGCACTTGTCACTGGAATGAACTGAGGAGCGGCATTGGCTCCTGAGATGAAGGGTGGGAAGGTGCCTAAGGGTCAGAGCATGACAAAAATGGGCCAGGAGACGGGACTAAAATAAGAAGCTGAACTGTTGCATGAGGTCGGACCCTTGCACGAGGTGCCATTCCCAGCCAGTGGAAAACCTTCCCACGTGTTCAGAAGCATCCGCCTGCCCTTCTGCATCCGCAGCCTCTGCCCCTTTCTGTCTCCCAGGCCGGGCCTGCTTTCTTGGGCCCAGCATCTGGGTCATGAGCACATTCACTGATCAAGAGCAGTCACTGCTCAGATCACCATGTGTTTCAGTCTCTGACAAGATGTCACAGAAATGGCATTGCTGAAGGGCAGCCGAGACAGCAATGACAGTCCTCCAGCTTGGTCTTAATGGATGAGCTCTAGAAGCTTCTGATAGCCATGTTTCTCACCTGCCTCCCTCTGTGAAAACCATGCCTCACTCTGTCCTGTTAAGAACTGTGCAAAGCATAGGGCACGCCCAACAGAAGGCAGAGGAGGTGGGACCAGCGAGCAGGAGCCCCGATCACCCCTGATTATTGTCAGGAGAGGGACCCAGAGCATCTCTTTATGCTCTTCTGGTCAGGAGAGGGACACAGCATCTCTTTATGCTCTTCCTCCTCCTTGGACCACACCTGGCACAGACACGGTCACTGTGGAGGGGGTGTCCTGAGGAGCTCCTGATCCCCTTGGCTGTGATTTTGGAGGGCTCTTGGGGGCTCTGGCTCCATCCACCATTTTTTTTTCCAAAACTGGCCATGGCTGGGGGAGATGGTAGAGCCCTACCACGGGGACCAGCTGATGGTCCCCCTGTCAACAGGGCTGGACAACTGTACCAGCCTCAGGGCACCAAATCCCTGCCTTCCCTTTGGAGCTGGGTGAGGGTAACATCCCAGGGACTTAATCAAAGTGGGAGGGGAGAAGAGCATCCCAGACAGGGAGTTCGGTTCAGAGGCCTTATTTTAAAAGCAGAGCAGTCATGGGGGTGTGGTGGCACACACCTGTAGTTCTAGGTACTCCAGAGGATGAGGTAGGAGGATCACCAATTCAAAGCCAGCCTGGGCAACTTAAAGAGATCCTGTACCAAAATATAAAAGGGATGGGGTAATGTGCCTCTGGGTTCAATCTCCAGTACTGGGGGCAGGGAGTAGTACACTCAGGAAGGATTCAGGGGAGAAGAGATGTGGGCAAACGCCTGTCAGTACACAATACACCTGCCCCTGGCTCACAAAGGCTCCTTCCCCCCCACCCAGGGCTCTGGGCACCCCTAAAGAGCTCACCACAGTGAAGACCTGCCCTGATGTAGGAAAATCACATGTCCATGGGGAGGGGTAGAGGAACGGGGCTTTTGTTGAAGGGGTGGTTCAGCCTGGAGTGATACCTAGGAGTTCCCATAATGAAACAATGTCACAGCCAGAGCCACCAGCCAACTGCTCTGCATGGTCAGCAGCAGCCCTCTGTCTGGGGCTAGTAGAGATAAGCAGCTAGGAACTCTTCAGTTTGGCTCTTCAGCGTCCCCATCCCTACCCACCGCCTTGTCAGCGTCCATATCAACAGGTTGCCTCACCCTCTGAGCCAGGACAACACCCTTCCTTCCTTCCTCCCTGTTTTCCCACCCACTCCCTCACCTATTTGTGGCTGATGTGGCAGGAATGCTGTGTCCATTTAGATTCCCACCAGACCCTCTGGATCTTGAGTCCAGCTTCCTCCCACACAGGAATCTGTATTTCCCTGAACTTAAATGGTTTTAACATTAGTTAGCTTTCCCTGACTATAACAAAATACCTGAGAAAAACAACTAACAGGTGGACTTTGGACCCAGGGCTTTTCTAAGCTGGCCTCAGGTGGCTTTCCAGCCTCAGTTCCTGCTATTTGTCCCCAGGGCTGTCATATGAAATTGGGCCAAAATTTCTGCTATTTAATTTCTGTAAAAAAGTGCCCCCGCAGAGTAAGCTATAAACAATAGCTGTCTTCTTCCACGCTAGAGATTGCACCTCTGACCCTCGTTGACATTTTTTGAGTGCTTTTTTGTGAGTAAAATATATGTTCGTCCATTAACAAAGTGGAAAAGATAACATATGGGAAGGGATTGGCACAGAGCGGGCACCGCAAAACTGTGAGCTCAGGTGCAGGTGGAGGCCCTGGGTCCCCACAGTTCTGGCCCTTGTGTGGTGAGAACACTGGCCACAGAGTTCCACCAAGGCAGGAGGAAGTATCTGGTCACTTCCCACCTGGTTCTGTTGAGACAAGGGAGTGAGGTCAGAAGAACATTAGAGGGAGATGTGATCCTATATCACACTGGGCTGGGTCCAGCTCCACTTGAGACCTGTGTCCTGGGCCACTCCACCATTAGAAGAGTAACCTGGAAGAGTCCAGGAGAAGGTGGCCAGTCCGGGGAGGACTCCGTCGCGCATGGAATTGTTCAAGGATGTGAAAACACTGGAGCTGTGGAGTCTTATCTTTTGGAGACCGTTCTGTGAAAGAGAAGCTGGACTAGACGGAGCCCAGATGATGGGTGAGAGCACAGGCCACCAGAAAGCAGGGGACGCCTGGGAAACTGTGAGTCTCCAGGTGCCAAAGATGTACGGGCCGTGGGAGGGGACAGCCCTGCCAGAGGAAGCACAGGGCCCCTCTGCGTCGGAGGTGTGAAGGATCTTGCAAGCACGAGTGTTCTCTCCCAGTGATTTCCAAATTGTTTTTACATCACAGGACTCTTTACACCGTGTTCAGTTTACACAGACACCCGCTCTGAAAAACAACTCGTTCAGAGCAGCTGTGGGAGGAAGGACCCCAGAAACGCCCTGCTCAACCTCCCCACGCCCACCCCCCACAGATCCTGAGCAGTTTGCAAGTCCATGTTCTAGAACCCACCTGGCCGAGGCTGCTGCAGGCTGGCACCACTCCAAACCCTCCCTGCTTCGAGGAGTCCACTCCTCTCTGTCGGTTTCATTTCTCTGAACACGAGGGGCCCAGGCTTCTGGCTGCCTGCCTGCCTCCCTAATCTCCCTGTCTGGTCGGAAACAGGGTGTGGGCTGCATTCTGCAGACCTAAGCTGACTTCAGCCGGGCTTGGTGCCTGCGGGGTGGTGCTTAGGCGTCTGACTTGGTCAATGAGAGGTCACTGCGCCACATCTCCACCTATCACACCCAGTCGTGTGGAATAAGTAAGGCTCTTCCTGTTCTCACCACCAGGCGGGTGTCATAGCCCTGGGCCACCTCTGTCTTGCCAGCTGAGGCTGGAAACTGGTGTTGAAAGATCGTGACATAAAGCCAAGAAATGGTGAAAATGGTACTTGTGGGTAGCAAGCCTGCCAACTGGACAGGGACTGGTCTTGGCAGTGGGGTGCTTCCAGAATTTCTAAAAGAAGGCGTCCTTGAACCGCTCTTGTCTCTCTAGAATCTGTGGCCTCTATCTTCCTGCCCCAGCCTCTCCCTGGCCTCTGGCACTGCCTCTACTCCATCCTCCATTCACAGACCAGGAGTCTCCCAGGTCAGCCCCCGCAGACCCCACAGGAAAGGCAGTGCTGTGTCAGCCACCTGAGACCCCCGCCACTGCCCTTTGTACACTTTCTACTCCTGTCTCTGTCTGTTTTGTGATCTCTTAAGTGGCTGTGAGTCACTCTCGAGACCAAGGTCTGTCTTATAAAGCTTCATACTCCCAGCCCTGGACCAGCCTCAGGCCCAGACCAGGCCTAAATAAGTATTGAGGAAACAGAACCCTGCTCGCAGCTCACACTGCTGCACACAGACTCCACTGGCGGTGGGCTCTGTGGCTGGTTGGATCACGTGTGTGTGGCCTGGCACTCCTGGCACAGCAGGCCCGGGTCTGGACAGTGCCTCAAATGCACCCCCACCTCAGACATTAGGATGTGATGTCATTTCTGCAGAACCTGGTCAAGAGGAGGATCTGAGACGTGCTCAGAACCCAGTGTGAGCTTCCCCGTGACCCGCAGTTCAGCCGCCCCGGCTCATTTTCCACCAAGGCGTGTGCTTCCTACTTTGGACAACTGAGTATTTTTAGCAGATCCACAGCTCCGCAGGCTGGGCCACCTGCCTCCTGCTCCACTCCCCACAGACATCCCTTCCTTTTTGAGCTTCCGTCGGGGAGCAGACAAGCCAGCCAGCTCACTGTGGCTGGACCTCCAGGGCGCAGTGACTGCTGGGAACCAGACCTGAGCCTGGCTTCACAGGACACAGGCTTGCCCTCCAAAGCAGGCCTCAATACAACAGAGTGGGTTTCTGATCACTCACTTTGTGCGATTATACCCAAGGGGCGTGCCCCCGAGGGGGAAGCACGTGGAGCTATGAGATGGTAATAAAATCAGTAGGTTGACAAGCCTTCAGAGTATCTAATTTGGAGGAAAGGTGAGGTTTGATAATTAAATATTAATAATAAATGGAAAAGTCAATAACATAAATGTGGAATTGCCTCATAGAATCTCGGATTAGGAAGGTAACTTGGAGGCCATTGAGTTCATCTCTTCCTTTAAGAGAATAACACAGCTTGGTGGAGAGAAAAGTCCTGCTAGAAGGAGAGATGTGCCTTTGTCTACTAGCTGTATGACCTTGAGGAAGTTACTTCAAACCAGAAGTTCAGCTCCCCACTTGATCTGCCTCTCCTTGTTTGGTTTTGGAGGGTTTTTTGGTTTGTTTGTTTGGGTTATGTATATACTGCGATTGAACTGAGGGGCATTTTACCACGAGCCACATTCCCAGCTCTTTTTATTATTTAATTTGAGACAGGGTCTTGCTAAGTTACTTAGGGCCTTACCAAGTTGCTGAAGCTGGCTTTGACTTGTGATCCTCCTGCCTCAAGCTCCAGAGCCGCTGGGATTACAGGTGTGCGCCACCACACCTGGCTAGGAAGTGTTTTTAAAAACAGAATTGCACAGCAGTTGAACACCTGAACTTTGTAGCCAGGCGACCTGAGTTCAAGTTCTAACTCTATTAACTCACAGGCTGTGTGGCCTCAGGCAGGTTACTTAACCTGTTGCTGTTTTCTGGTGTAAATGGAGTGAGTGGAGGCCCAGTCTTACAGGCCTGTCGTGTGGTTTAAATGAGGTAATGCATGCAAAGCATTTAAAATAGTGCTTGGCACCAGGAGGAGCTATTTAAAGTCTGCTAATATTTTTAATTTTAAAAAACATCTGGATGTGTGCTTTTCTTGAAAGCACTAGAAGATGTGACAGCCTCGTGCCACACTTGGCTAGATGGGTGTACTCCCTGTCCTTGTAGAGAGAGAGTGTGTCCTACCTTCCAGTTCTGCACAGTGCCCACCACTCCCCTGTCCTTAGGCCTCCTCTGCTTTGCTCACCACAGTGCCAGCCATGCCCCTGGGCACCCTGAGCCTGCGCTGGGTCTTAGGGGTGAATATGGAGTAGCTGATGAAATGCCCATGTCCCTTTTACAATGGTCCAGCAGGTCCACCTACAGCCTTCTGGCACTGTGCCAGACATGCCATTGCTCATGGCAGCCGGAACTCCTTCCTGTTCATCTGGCCCCTATGGGAACGTGGCTGATGATGGGGAGCTCACTTCCTTACAGAGCAGCTTCATTGATGAGTCCGTCCCATTCAGAGCCAGGAAGAGCAACCTCATCCATTGCTCTGCCTGAAATCCTTTTAAATTCCCATCCCACCCAGTCTTGTGGAGCCCAGAGCAGCGTGTGTGGTGTGCCACCTCCTTTGGGAACACTGTGCCAAGCTTCTATGGGCTTGGTGGAACTTATGGGTCTGATTGCCTCTGGAGAGTCTGAGGCCACAGCGCAAGGTGTCACATGCTGATTGTTCAGGCAGGCAGCTCACTATGGGCAGTGGGGACCCTGACCAAGTCCAGCTGTGTGACCCTGACCAAGTCAGCCCCAGGGTCAGATCTGGGCTCTCACCCCCACTTCACACTTTCTAGCTGTGTGATAAGGTGGGACGAGACACTCAACCTCTCTGTTTCTCTTTGCATCTGTTCACAGGCTGCTTGAGCAGCTTTCTTTTCCGTTGAGACCATGAGTCTTAGAGCAAGAGAATGAAAGCAGAGTCATCCAGGAAGAGCCCGGCAGTTCCATGCCCAGGCAGCACCCATCATCTCCTGACTCCAGGCAGCAGGACAGAAAGCTGCTTTCTACCAGGGCTCCAGGACCCTGGTGATGTAGCCATGGGGGCTTCTGGCCCTACTCCACGGAGCTCCTGGCAGACACAGTTCTGAACCTCAGGCAAACAGGTGGCCCAACCTCAAACTCTAGGTCCCTCCAGCCAAGATATCTGAAACCCACAGAAGAAGCTCTTTTCCTTTAAGAGCACATCCATACCGCCTGACCAAAGCCCCTGGCTTACCAGGACAGCAGAAGACAGGCAGGCAGTGGGCCTGCAGTCCACGGTTCCAGACCTGGCTGTGGTGGGCTGTCTTGCAGCCTCAGAGCAGGCAGGGAATTAGTCCCCTCCCCAAATGGGATCAGGGCAGCCTATGGCCCAGGTCTCCAAGGAGCAGCCTGGGGTGGAGGAGGTGGCAGCGAGCAGACCCGGGAGGAAGGCCTGTGCCCCAGGAAGGCCCCCGCACAGGCCTGCTTTCCAGCCCTAGCCCTCTCAGGGCATTTGCTGCAGCCGTGGACACCTGGGGATTCTAGCCCAGGGCTGGACTTTCGGGAAGGGCTGGGTAGAGACGGAGACCATTCTTGCTTATCTGCAGTGTCACAGGTCCCTGGGAAACCAGAGAGGGAAGGTGCCAAGAAAGCCTTGGTGGGTACCATCTGAGAGCAGTAGTGCAGCAAGTCTACATGGGGATGGGGACTAAGTAGGAAGATTGTGTCAGGGTGATCTTGGCCATGTCACTTGAACCTTTTAGGGCTTTGTTCCTGTTTGTCAACTTTCTGTTACTGTGACAAAATACTTGAGATAATTTATTTAAAGGAGGAAAGGTTTGCCTTAGCTCATGGTTTCAGAGGTTGCAGTTTGTGGCCGCTTGAACCATCACCTGTGGGCCTTTGGTGAGGAAGCACTTCATGGTGGGGAGCATATGGTGGAGGAAGCTGTTCATCTCATGGTGGCCATGAAGCAGAGAGAGAGGAAGGGACCAGGGTCCCAATTTCCCCTTCAAGGGCGCACCCCAGTGTCCTAACTTCCTCCCACTGACTACCTCCCACAGAGGTAGACCTTACCTGCCCAAGGTCCCCCAGGTGGATGTTGAGGGGCAGCTGGGTGTTCAGCCTTGTAGTCCTGGTTGGAGCTGGAGAGAGGAGGGGGAGCCGTGCGTGCTCAGGTGGGAAGCCACCTGGGGAAGGGGCGAGGTGAGAGGCACACAGGCTGGAGCCTGGGGGGAAAAGAAGAGGGCTGCACAGGAGGCGCAGTCTAGAGGGAACGTCACTCCAGCCACGCAGTTGCCTCCAGAAGGCAGGGAAGAGGGCAGACAGGGTAAGGTAACCCTGTGAGCTTGGCAAGGACTGGTGGTCAGCAGAGCAGGACTGCAGTGACCCAGGGAGCGTGGAGTGGTGAGAAGGATGGACAGCAGTACGGAGGGCCCTTTCCAACCTGGGTCCGTGCAGGGACGCAGAGGAACTAGAGCTGGAGTGGCTTGGGATCCAAGGGGGGCTTGTGATGGGAGAGAGCGGAGCCTGTGTCTGTGGTTAGAAGGAGCCAGGAGGTGACAGTGGATGGGGTGGGGCCTCTGTATGGGCAGCAGGGCCAGGTCCTCAGGCAGGAGAGACCAGCCCACATTGATACACAGCTGCCCCATGCCTGTCCCTGGGCTGTACTCTTCAGGAAACACAAAGACAAGACGTGGTCCCGGCCTTCATGGAGGAGAGGAGTCGCAGGATCCCATTTTTTGCCAGAGCTGTGTCTTCCAGGTCCTGGGGTGCTCAGCCCTTAGCGGCCCTCCTCAGGCTCTCCGTCACCTTCAGCCCCACTGGCCGCCCTTCTGAAAGACCTCTCCTCTGGGCTTCCAAACCACAGTTCTCTCCTGGCTCCTGGCTTCTCTGACCTTCCTCTGTTTGGGGCAGGTTTCCTGGTACCATATTTTCTGCTCACCCTTATCCTTGGGGCAACCCAGGCCTCTGCCCGTGACACGGTACCGGTCTAGTTTTTCTTTCTCTTGTGTGCTCACCTTCTCCAAGCAGGTCTGCACAAACTCTCCTGCGTCCCACAGATCCCCGTGTGCTCGACGTTCCTTCACATCTCTCTCACTGAGTGTGAGACACAGCAGTTGAAAATCAGAATTCCCCATCGCATCCCCCTCACGCTTGAACGGTGCCGCCCGAGGGAGCCAAGCTGCAAACTTTGGATCTTTGTTTCTCCCTCATTCTGACCCCCACCCCAGCCAGATGGCCACCAACGTCTTCTGGTGTCCACACTCGAAGACCCTCGGGTCTGTCCTGGCACAGGAGTCCACACTCACTTCCCTCCTCCAAACCACACCCACGCATCCGGAACTGTCCTTGAGACTTTATAGCTACATGAGAGACAACTTTGAGCAAATCTCAACTCCTTAAGGTGGCATTGGATGGTGATCCCCCTGCCCTGCCTGTCCAGCCTCAACTCCTCTCGCCCACCACACCCCAGGACTTATCAACCCTGCCGCTGCTCCTGGGGTCCCTGCTGGGAGCCCTCCCTACTACCTGTCACCATCCTCCCCAACTGCTCCCACTCGGGCTCTCCCTCGGTGCTCCCCAGCAGATGGCAAGGTGTGGTACATGGTTCTGCGTGCGCCCCAACCCCAGTCAAGTCACCACCCTAAAGGACTCGGTCTCTTCTTTCTTTCTCTCTGAAGACCATGCGCCATTCGCTTGAGCTTGATATGGAGGGAGAAATGCAGGGGGCTGAGATAGCTGAGGTGGACTGGCGCGAGGACCTTAGCACAGAGCAGAGCCCAGATGCAGCAGAGGTCAGAGAGGCTGTGGGCAGCAGGAGGGTGCAGAAAATCTGACTCCAAAGGACACCATCGTGCTAGGTGGTCAGAGGAACTCAAGTTTCGTGGACCCGCCGGGCAGGGCCGGGTGGAGGTTGAAGCCAGGTGGCAGCAGGAACCTCCGGTGCAAAGAGGAGATCCAGCCATCCTCTCGTCTTCTCCTGGCTGGGAAAGGGTGCCCTGTCTCAACCTGCTTCCCCTGGGTCCCAGGGCACAGAGGGTCATGGGAGTTAAAATCCGGGTGTGGACAGCTGTGTGATGGTGAAGAGTTATCATTTAGTAGGCAGACATCCGTGTTTGACGGGAGGGTGCTCTTCCTTTAGCACAATAGTCAGTTCCCCCACCCCTCCTCCAGAGCCTGCAGTTCCTCCTCTCGAACACAAGATGGTGTGTGCCCTTGACCAGGGTTGAGGTGGCCTGGGGCCTGAGGACCCTACCTGACTGGCTGGTCAGCACCTGTAAAGGTGAAGGAAGGACAGCTTTAGGTTCCTTGAGAGGCAGACGGCCAAATCTAAGGTGACCAAAAAAACAGGCCCATAGGGGACAGCAATTCACATGCGAGTGTGCGTGAGTGGGCAGTGTGTGTGTGTGTGAGATAGAGTATAGGGTATGAGTGTGGAGGTTTGTGAGAGCCTGAGCACAGGGGTGTAAGAGGGATGTGTGTGTGTGTGTGTGACTATGAGGAGCGTGGTGGCAGTGGAGGCACGAATGAGGGTGTGAACGTGAGTATGGGGCATGAGTGTGAGAGAGTGTGAGGTCTATGTGAGATCTGAGCCTGGGTGGGTGGGTGTGAGAGTGAAAGTGTGAGGGGGCTGGAACTAGGGTGTGTGAGAGAGACAGAGAGACTGAGCGTGAGGGGTGTGTTTGGACTTGAGTGTGGGGATGTGTGTATGAGCATGAGTGTAGGGTGTCTGAGTGTGAGTGTGGAGGGGTGTGCAGCTGGTGTGGGGGCACACATGTGTGAGGGTGCATGAGTGTGTGGGTGTAAATGGGAGTCTGAGTATACATGAGAGAGAATTTGAGGGACGTGTATAATTGGGGTGTGCGTGTGACTGGGTGTGTGCGGGTGCAGGTGAGTGTGGGGTGTGGGGTGACCCTTCTGCTGCTGCCTGCAGCCCCTCACAGAGCCCTGTCTCAGGCCCATCCCTGTGACATTCTCTTAGCCCTAAACTGAGGCTCCTGAAGCAGGGTTGGGCCCTTGTCACCTCCTGCCCCGCTCCCAGTCCCCATCACTCCCTGGCCCTCTCTCTTGAGTGTGGTGATGGGCAGCTCTGGCTGCAGGCGTTGAAGGCGTGCTCACCTCCTGCAAAGCACCCTGCCAGCGGCCCTGAGGCTCCGTGAGTCAGAAAGCTCTCTCCTGGAAGCCGGCCAGGATTCCCCGCTGCCCGCCACAGCCTCGCCCGCCTGCGTCTGGAGACGTGCTCATTTGTAGTGCCAGAACATGGCAGTCCGCTCATCGTCGGTTGAGCCTGTGGGCTTTGTGGGCTTCTTCCTGCTGGTGGAAATGAGAGTGTCCAGTTCAGGGTCTGGGGTGTCAGTGGCCCTGAGCCCCAGCAAATGGGTTGGCCAGTCCCGAGGCCCCTGAGAGCGGCTGGGGCTTCCTGATGCGACTGGGAATCTGTGTCCTACAGAGCTTGACGGAGCTGGGGTGAGGGAGAGAGCATGGGGCTCCTGGCCGCCAGGCTCTGAAACCAGGAAAATAATGGTGGTCCTGGCATTTGCCTCCCTGGAGCATCGGGGTGGCTTCCTGACAGCTTGTTTTCACCCCTCCTGGGAAATGGACGGGCTCAGGGTAGGCAGGTTCGGATCCTGGTTCTGTCCCTTTCTGGCTGTAGGATCCTGGGTGAATGTCTCGCCCTGTCTGAACCTGGGGTCAGGTCAGGGTCCTCTTTGTTGTGAGGTCATTGTGATTTAATCCAGGTCAAGTGCCCAGCACAAGGCGAGCTGGGTGAATTACAGCTTCTAGAGCTGCTGCTGTTATTTTGTGGGATTTTACTCTGTGACTCTGGTGGCCTACGGTGGCCGTTCTGTATGGTGCTCACTCTCTGTGGCCCAGTGGTCAGGGCTGGTTGTGGAAAGGAGGCTGTCAGAAATGCGCTTCATGTCCCCTGGCAGGAAGTACCTGCCTGCTACTCTAGGGAGAAAGGCAGGTGTGGCGGGCGTACCTTTCAGAGGTGGCCGGGTGCAGGGGTCCACTGTGGATCCCCAGGGCGCCTTGCTCCCTCCCAGCCCACGGTGCTCCACATTCTCCACTCCAGGCGTCGTGACTGGGCTGGGCAAAGCTAGGAAACCGTGCATCTTCTGAGGTGGGAACCTGCCTCTTCTCCTCCCTTTTTTTTTTTTCCTTTACATGACACCTGTTGCTCATAGGTACAAATCAAACGAAGAGTATGTATATGTGCGAGGCCGCGGCCGAGGGAAATATGTTTGTGAGGAGTGTGGAATTCGCTGCAAGAAGCCCAGCATGCTGAAGAAACACATCCGCACCCACACTGACGTCCGACCCTATGTGTGCAAGCACTGTCACTTTGCTTTTAAAACCAAAGGTAAGAGACAGTCAGCTGGGGCACTGGCTCTGCCCCCTGCAGGGAGCTCCCCTCTGGGAGCCCCAGCACAGACCTGTTTGCCTGGGGCCTGACATTCATTTCCTGAGTTCCCACCCCACTTGGTGCCCATGGCAGAACAGCCAGCTCCAGACTGGGCAGTGGCACCCACGGCTGCCCCCGCAGGTGCTCCTGGATCCCACACACAGCCCCTCCTCCCACCGGCACACCCTCTCACCTCCCTGGGGACACACCCCCTCACCTCCCTGGGGGCACTCTGCCCAGCTCTTGGTTTCCTACTTATCTCATCGCTCTTCCTTCTGCATGTCTCCGTAGCCGTTAATCCACTGATCTGATAACGTCCAGCATCCACACCCGTCACTGCCACTCTTGCATTTGGAAATCCATCCCACCCTGGGCCACTCGCACACTCGCATGCTCACACGTCTTGTGCAGAGTTCACTCCTGCCCCACCCC
This sequence comes from Marmota flaviventris, assembly GCF_047511675.1. Taxonomy (NCBI): domain Eukaryota; kingdom Metazoa; phylum Chordata; class Mammalia; order Rodentia; family Sciuridae; genus Marmota; species Marmota flaviventris. The sequence continues at coordinate 31,549,010 of NC_092507.1, read as the reverse complement.
TCCTCACCACCCCGCCATGCCCCTGCTCTGCCAGGCTTCTCAGTAGCCTTTAGCAAAGGGCCCAGTAGCCCCACCCCTAGACCTGCAGCGTCACTCCTGCCCCGGCCACACCCACATCAGGGTCAGGACAGGCTCCGGCAGTCACCTGTGAAAGGAAGGACCGGCTGTTGAGAGCATGCATCCCAGAGAGCTGTGATGGGTCCCAGCAGTGGCCTGGCCGCCGGGGGTTGGATGAACCAGGTCCATGAGATTCTTGGATGGACTTAGTTCTTTCCCTGCGAGACCTGCAGGGAGGGTCCTGCCTCTTGCTCACTGTTTTGGGGAGCTGAGCAGAATGGAGTGCCTCGGAGGGGGGCACAGGCCCTCAGCACCCTGGCGGTTCAGCTTCTTATGCTTTGCAAATGCCCGCGTCATGGTTTGGACACAAGGGTGCTATCTTCTCCTTTGAGCATGTTGGGGGCCTTCATGATGGCCCCTCATTGTTTGCCAGGGAGCAAAACTCAGCACAGACTTGGGCTTTGCCACTTGTCCTTTCTTCTGTTGATAAAGCTGTTCCCAGTGGTGGCCACTGGGCAGCCTCTGTGGAAAGAACCCAGTAGAGGCTCCAGCCTCCCTCCTTCCTCCATCCTCTTGTTGCCCGGCCCCTTCTGTTCTTTCTGTACTAGATCAGAGGCCAGTTTATCACATGTCCTGGCTCAGTGGCCTCCTCTCTGGCCATGTTCCTATTTCTGGTCTCCCAACCCCATTAGCTGAGCCCGACCCTCGTCTGTCCTCTCAACGTCATCTTTGAGTTGAACTCAAATTTTCCCACCAAGGTTTTGGGTTGGATGGAGTTACACAGCCCCCCCCCCCCACTTCCTTTTCTGTGTCCTCTTCTCTCTTAGTGGCTCAGAAACAATGTCCCAAAAGGTGCCCAGAGAGTGCAGCTAGGCCTGGAGCCTCCTACCCTGCTGATGAGCACATCAAAGGCATCTATCCCTAGAGCCCTGCCACACCCAGGGCAGCTCAGCTCAACTCAGCCTGGACTCAGGCTCTGTCCCCACATGTCCCCTACAATCCAATTTCCTGTGGCCTTAAGAAGCCAGTTGGAATTTTATGGAAGAGAAAGATGGGGAAATTTGGCTGACCGTTTAAGTAACACAGTCTTAAGTAATACAGCTCTAAAAGTGGAAGGCTTCTTGTCCAAGCCCCTGAGAAGCTGTAGAAAGTGAGTCCCGGAACCAGAAGTGACCATGCACGAGAGCCCCTGCCTCAAGGGCACCAGCCCTCCCCTTCCTCTGGATGAGCAGGTCCTCCTGTCTCTGGAGGGAGGGGCCAGGTCTGCAGTCAGATGACCTCTGGAGTGGGTGGCAAGTGCTGCTTCTATTCCCAGCGCATCCAGGGGATCACAGGGCTCCATCGTCGGCATGAGGAGCCTGGGAGAGCCCCTGGCCACAGGCCACACAGTACACCTGTGCCCAGCACACAGCCCCCTGGGAGCCTCTGCCATGTGAGACAGGAAAAGCCCATTTCTGTTGACTCCCAGCACAGGCAGTCCCCTAAGGGACCCCGCTGAATTCCTCTGCCTTGCCTGTTTTGCCAAGTCTGAGTAAGGTCTGGGGTCTTCATGGGAACCCCCACTTTCTAGGAGGCGCCTTCAATGGAGGCCACCCCTGGCCTGACCTCCCTTCCTGGGTCTCTCTGAGCCACCACAGAGTGCAGAATCTGAGCAGGTGGGGTGGTGCCCCACATTTCCAGGGGTGTGGAGTGTCCTCTGAAGCAGGGCCAGGCCTGGGAAGCTTTGCTCTCAGCCGGGGAGCTTCCCGGCCAACGCCAGAAGACATCTGAAAAGGTAGAATCGAAACTCTGTGCCTAGCAGAGGAGGCCTCTTGAGGCAGTGGCAGATGGAAGCAGAGAGCCGGTGGGCATGAAGCGGGGAGGACACTGGAGCTCTTGGCCCTCCCTGGGGCCAAGCTCTGATAATGCAGCCCCTCCCTCTCCTGGGCTGTCTGCATACCTCTCAGGTGACCTCCACCACTTTCCTCTCTCTCCCTTAAACTGTGGCCTAGGCAGCCTACATGAGCATTAAGGCTTGGCCTGGCAGTCCTCGGGACCCCTGTCACCTCTGCCTGGCTGTGCCGCGTCTGGGAGCCCTTCCTGTCTGTCTCTGTCTGCCTGTCTGTGTCTCGTCTCTGTGTCAGACGTGGAAGTGGCAGCTCAGGCCTCTGGGAGCTACCTGAGGAGCAAAGGCCCGGGGACTGGCCTGTAGTCTGTCCTCTTCAGATGGCTTCCAGAGGTCAGCAGGGTGGCTGTGCTGTGTGCGGGCCATTGCGCCGATCGCAACCTCAGAGGACAGAGATGGCAGCTGTGGACAGGCCTCGCGTCCATTGGGCCAGCAGGGTGGGGGCAGGGTTCCTCCAGATACCCGTCACCTTCCCCCCACTGGCCTTTCCTCCTCCACTCCAAGCTGTCACTTTCTGTGGGGGGCTGGGTTGGCTGTGAGAAGGAGTGGCTCTGCCCCTTGACAGGGACCTGGCCTCCAGCCTCTTTCTGCAGGGTCAGTAAGCCTCTCCCTGGTCAGAGGCAGTGACAGGTGGGGAAGGAGGAGTGGCGGGGGGGGGGGGGGGACCGGACGAGCTCAGGGCCACTCGTCCAGCGTCTGCTCCTGTGACCTGCAGACTTACCTCAGCCTCCCTGCAGCCTCCGAGGGTGGTGGCAGAGAAGAGGCAGACCTGCCGAGTGGGAGCTTTGTGGGGCCTTCTCCTGAGCACCCCTGAGGCCCAGACCGAAAGGTGAAGCCATTTCTTCATGAGCATCACCTGAGCACCTCTCTCCTCCTGACCCAGCACCATGTGTGGCAGAGTCCTGGGTGCTCCATAGAGAGTGACCGTCATGGAGGGGGGTGGGTCTGCTCTGGGCCAGCCACACTCTCCTGCCGCATGGGTTGTGTCTTCAAATCCTCTCAGCATCCCCACGAGGTAGGTATTACTTTACAGCTGCAGAAACAGATTCAGAAAGGTTCAGAACTCAGGGTCACACAGCCAGCAGCGGCAGAGCCTGGGCCACCCCAGGCCCCATGCTCAGAATCATCTTAGACTGTTGCTTCCCCTGCATGGAGCCAGCAAGGACCCCGGCGCTCCAAGACCTGGGCCCAGTCAGTGCTCTAAACTAGCTAGCACTGTGTCTTGGGGCCACTTGGTCAACCATGGTGGTTAAGGGGAGTCATGCCACCACCCAGGACAGCCAGTGATCTTAGCTAATGGAGTCATCAGCACCTGGGCCCAGAGTTAGGTGAGCAGCAGGGACAGGCCTCAGCCTGATGGGGGTTGGATTATATGGTCTGTGAGGTCCCTCCCCAACACTTGTGATGGCATTTCCCTAGGGGGCACTGAACACCCACAGTGTGCTCAGTATCTAATGTAACTGGTAAGAAACCTAATCCATCTAGGGGAAAATGTTTGTGAGAAATGGCATGATGGCCAGAAGGAGGAGTGTTCATGTCCTCGGTGGCCTGGGGTCATCAATGCAAGGAGGTTGCTTCCAGGGCTTGAGGGGTTGGTGTCTCTTGTCCACGGAAGACCCCAGGAGTCTCTTCCCACCTCTTGACAATCTTCAGGCATGACAGCGAAAGTGGCATTCACGAGACTGATAGAGACCTTTGGGAGCCCTTTGGTCACAAGATGTCTTGGGAAGATGTGGTTCTGCTCCCCCTATGGTCAGGAGTAGAACAGCCCGGCTTCTGTCCAGTGGCAGGAAAGGAGGACACCTCTCCACTTGTCCTGCTGCCCTTGGCTCCCCACACCTCAGGGAATCCCAGCTTTAGCTCTCCTCCCCCAACTCTTCAGCAAAACCCCAAAGTTCTCAGGCTGATTCAGAAGCACCCTTTGATCATCCATGGGCAGTCCCCCTGTTTACCCACCCATCCGTCCCCTCTCCGGCTCATTTCTCCACCATCCACTTTCCCTGTCTGTTTCTTGCACTCTTCCCGTCCATCTCTCCTTTCATGCAGCTTCCCTTCCTCTCCTGCAGTCTGACCTCCCACTTCCGCATGTGTGTGCAGCCAGCCGGCAGCTCTCCCTCCACCAGCTCTCCACTTCCCATGTGGAGAGCTGACCCCCTTTCCATCCATCCGCCGGTTCATTTCCCTCATCCACTCATCTGCCCATCTGTTCATCTGCCTGTCTGCTCATTCTGTCCCTTCCCTCTGCTCTCTTCCTATTCTGCTTTCCTTAGTTCCTCTAGCCACCGAGCCATCCATCCCTCCATCAATCTCTCTTTACCTCCATTCCAGCATGTCTAACTCTTTCCATTCTCCTCTCCTCATCCATTCATTCAAACTTACACATTAATACAATTCATGAGACAAAGCACCTGACTTGGGGAACTTATGATTTATTATGTGGTAGAGCATTTGGAAATACAGCAGTCCTCAGAGCACAGTCTGGGATGGGCCCAAAGGAACATCCAAGGCATCTGGCCTGTTCTCTTGGGGCATGCTAGGGTCACTTGACCTCTCCTCCCAGGACATGGCTGTCCACAGAACTCTGTGGTTTGTGAAATGCTGTGCACATGGCAGGGGAGTAGGGAATGAAGTTGCTGTTCCCATTTCCTGATCTCACAGAGCTGCGGCCCCTGCTCCATAGCCTGCAGGGCTGGTGTTACAACTTTGGGCAGAGTTGGCCTCCCCAAGAGTTTTGTAGGCATGGGGCAGGAAAGAGCCTTGCCCAGGCCTTCCCTGAACCACCTGCATCCTGTGCCTGCACTGCACATTGGCCTGGGGAAACAGGCCCAGGAAATACACTCTACTAGGGAAGCCAGGCTTGGGCCCCAGGCTTTGGCTCCCAGGTTCGTGGCCAGTAGATGTCCCTACTCTTACTTTCTGTCCTCTCTCCAACCCTAAGAGTAACTTTGCCCTGGATCCTCTTCACAGACCCTAAGGTTCTGCCCTATGGGCTGCCTGGAAGAGACCTTGGCCAGAAGGGCATGTTCAATCCCCACCCTCCATGATGGTCATTGGGAGTCCCTATGTTATTGCACCACTTAAGGTGGCCAGTCATCCTGTCTGAGGCAAGCTGCCAGCTCCTGGGCCCAGACTGAAATCAGAATCAGGAAAAAAACAATTGCACTTGAGTGATTTTTTAATAATTTCTTTCTTTCTTTTTTTTTTTTTTTTGGTTTTGTTTTTTAACCAGCATCTCCCTTTCTCATTGGACCCTCTGTCTGTCCCTTCACAGCCCCATGCCCTCCCCATCCCGGCTCCTGTGTTCCACCATGACCATCAGCTCTGGCTGCACGCCTTGGCCTGACCATTGGGGCCGAGGGGTGCCTGGCCTCTGCCCAACCCCTGCAGCTGGCAAGGCTTCTGCTGGTGTGAGAAGCCACAGCTGCCTCTGGCCCTCCCCAGCCCTGTCCTGCAGCTGAACCTGAGTCTGTCCTCATTCCTTTCCAGGGAATCTGACTAAGCACATGAAGTCGAAAGCCCACAGCAAAAAGTGCCAAGAGACAGGGGTGCTAGAGGAGCTGGAAGCCGAAGAGGGTAAGGAATGGGCACGCCCACCCTCCACCTGCCCCTCTCCCTGTCCCTTCCATCTGCCTTCCTCTCCACTGCTGCCTCTCCCCCTGATTTTCCCCCTCCCTCCCATGCCTTTCCCTTCTGATTTCTTCAACTGTTGGGGCACAGAGGTGGAATTCACAGGGGATCACCCCCACTCCCATCTGCAGTGGTGTTGAGCACTGCCGCCCCTCAGAGCTCTGTGGATGTACACTGAGTATGAGCACATGTGTAATCGCCTTTGGCAACGAGCACCAGCTATGTGCCAGGCACGTTCTAAACACATGCCTGAAATACCCGGCAGACTTCACAATGACTCTGTGGGTCCTGACTCTAGAAGCTCCATAACCACACTCTGACATGGGCCTGAGGGTTTTAAGAGAGCCAAAGCCAGATGCAACAGCCCCTGTCACCTACCAATCCCCATCCCATGACCACAACCCAGCCAAGTCCTCCAGCACCAAGAGTCATGTTAGAGCCAGTCATCTTCCAGCACACAGGGGAGAGGGAGGAGCTGATCGAGGCTGTGGGTCTGGTGAGCACTGCCCGGTCTCAGCACCCAGGTAGGAAGCCAGAGGAGCTTTAGCAGATGGACAGGTAGTCCCTCCAGCATAAAAACCTTTGACCACAGATTTCTTGAAATCAGGATCAAATACTTAGAATGTAACATAGGAGAACCTGTGTGTGTGTGTGTGTGTATTTTGTTCAGTTTTCATTTTTCAGATTTGGAGATGTATTTGCAGTCTCACAAAAGAGTTAAATCACGTTTCCCTTTCTCTTATAGAACAGAACACAATGAAATTGGGGCTGTACTTCCCAGTACCAAATTGTGGGGCTCCCATGCTTGTCAAGAGTGGACATCAGGCCATTTACAGAGATTGTTCCATTAGGTCCTCATAACAGGTGGTAGGAACTTGTGTTTCCGCATTTCAAGAAAGTAAAGTTCAGACAGGTAAAGGCAGTCACCCAAGGTCACAGAGATGCACTGGCTCCACACTACTTCCCCATTGCTGGGGGAGCTTGAGCCCAACCCAGAGCCTCTCTGTGGTCCCTGCCTCCCTCCCAGCCTCACTTTCCCAGTGGGGTGGACAAGGATGACCACACCCACCGTTGTGAGAATGAAGTCTACACATTCCTTCCAGAAGCAACTATGAGGACAGCTCTGCTCTGAGCTCCACTGTACAGTGTCAGGAAGCCTGTGTTCTAGAGGGAAAAGCAGACATTGAATAATATGTAATAGAGCAGGGGAGAGAGGCAGAACAAAAAATAAGAGGCCAAAGACCAACTGAGAGCCTGGAACATAGCTTTGTGGGGTCTGGGGAGAGCTCTCTGGCAGAGGAAGCAGCAGGTGCTAAGTCCCTAAGACCACAGCACTTGACCCCTGTGGCTAGAGCCCACTGACACCAGGACAATGGGTCAGAGACCTCGGGCCAGGAAGGTCAAGGGGTGAGCTTGGCTGTCATCCAGTGTGAGAAGGGTAACACCAGGAACTTCCCTGACCGCCTGGGCTCTGGCTGGGTGCAGGGCATAGCCAGCAAGGGGCACAGGGGAGGCAGTGGTCCAGGCCAAGCACACCTTAGGCTCAGACCGCCACACAGTGCAGGTGAGAAGTGGTGGATTCAGAGGTAGAGCTCACAGATCTTGCTGTCACATCAGAGGGGGGAGAAGAAGAGGTTAAGGAAAAAGGAACCCAAAGATGACTCCAAGGTGTCTAGCTTAAAGATGGAGTTGCCACCTCCCGACTAGGCAGATTCAGGGCATCAGGAGTTGGTGTATGCTGGACATGAAGCGACAACGTGGGAAGGTAGCCTGAAGCCCAAGCCCTCTGGTGGCTGGCATTGTAGCCCCGCCCTGGAGGAGATGAGGTCGGGCACCAGCGCCACCGTGTGGCGTATTCCAGCTATGGCACTTAGCAGTGCAGAGGTGCGCTCCTTTGGTGGTCCTAGGGCCCTGAGCTCCTAGTGGGCAGGACTTGTTGAGCTTTGCCCTTGATCCCAGGGGCCAGACATCCCTATGAGAGGCATCAGGAAGGGGCGAACCAGACAGGGGCATATCCCCTAGAGTCCTACAGGAACCTGGATGTGGAAGGCATGGCCAAGCGTGCACCAGGCCGGGCATCCTTGGCTACCATTATTCATGTGCTGAATGACCAACACAGGCCACCTCAGTCTTTGGGCCTCAACTTCCCCATCAGTGAAGAAGGTCTTTAAGGGCCTCCCTGGTGAACATCAGGAGATGCTGGCCCTGACTCCCTCACCAGCTGCACCACCCACTGACTGATCTGCCCAGTGCTCATAATGCTGCTCAGCTACCTGCCTCTTAGCTGGCCGTAGCTAAGGATTATTGGGTGCTAACTGTGTGCTGGACCTCAGAACTCTCACAACACTTTCATGAGGGGCTATTATTACTAATACCCCTCCCCATTTTACAGGTGAGAAAACTGAACAAAAAGATAAAAGGAAGTTAGCCAGAGTCACACAGCAAGGGAATGGTGAAGTTAGGATCCAAACCAAGGCCATGGACGCTTTTCAAAGCATAAAACCATTTTTAAGCTGTCAGTGTAATAATGCAAGGGCTGTGAACCTTAGTTCTAACTCAGCCAGGAGCTTGATGGATGATCTTGGGTGTACCCCTACCCTCTCTGTGCCTCTGTTTCACCATACCTGAGTGAGGGGCAGGGGTAGGTGAACTTCTGGGGCTGCAGTAGTCTACAGCCAAAGTCCTTGGCAAGGGGACTCAAGTTTGGCCTGGAGCCAAATTTCAAAACTTTGCCCTCCCATCTCTATCCCCCTTTCCCTCCCAACCCCCACCCCGTCCCCATTTCCTCCCGATTCCTCATCTTTTTGCTCCCTGCTGCCAGGAGACCCTGCCCTTCCTCTTGTGGCCCTCCCCAGCTCTACCCCATCATTTTGGACCTGCAGCCCACCGAACATCTTCTTTTGTCCATTTTACTTCTGCATGTTGATTTTTTGGAAGCAGGCGGTACTGGGCGTCCTAGCCCTGGGGAAGCTGGGCCTGGAGGAGATCCAAAGCCTGGGTGCACCAGGGGCCTGGGTCACCTGCTATGTCTGGTGGTCCCAGTCAGTAGTGGGTGTAGTAGTGGTAAATGTAGGTGATGGGCCAGCCGATGGTTCACCAGCCCATACTCTGGCCGGAAACATGAGGTCATCATTATCTAGCAATGGACCAGCAGGACCCAAAGCTCAGGGCCTTTCAGGTGGGCCAGACATCAGCAAAGCTCTCCCCAGCATCTAGAATGCTGCCCATTTCAGATATGGCTCAGACGAGACCTAATGGTGACCCACCTGGTCCAAGTTGCTCCTCGCGAAGCCAAACCAGGAAGCTGGCATTTCAGAGCTGCTCTCCCCAGGCTAGGAACATCATAGGCCTTCTAAAGGGTAGTGGCTCCTCAGGACAAGGGCATGGCCAGTGTGGGCCCTGCTCTGTGACTTGAGGCTAGCTTAGCCAAGCTTCTCACAGGGGCCGTATTTATTCTACTACCTACCAATTGTGCCAGCCAGCAGCACCCGATCATGGTGTCAGATATGTGTTTAGACTAATCATGCAGGCCAGCTTGGAATAATAAATTTCATCTTTAACGAATCCACAGTGACTATAATTTTGGAACCCTGGCTAGGTGCCAGGCCTGTATTTTCTCTTCTTAGCTAACCCTGGGGGGTGAGACTGTCATATTTGTTTGACAAAAGGGGAGACTGAGGAATAGCAAGGCAACATAACTTGCTCAGGGTGAAACCTGATTATTAATGGAAAAGGAGACTGTCTCACCTGCTGCGGTTCAGCCCCAGACCTACTGTGACCTTATTGGGTAACTTACTGAATCTCTCTTACCTCAGTTTCCGCATCTATAACCTGAAGATTAGAATAGTCCCAGCATTCTTTGAGGACTACATGGATTAATACACTTAAAGCTCTTAGATCTGAACTTGCATGTGGTAGAGATGAAGTCATTGCTGTTCATGATGATTTACAAAGCATTCGCATATCTGTGGTGTTACTTGGTCCACCCAAGAGATCTTGTGCCATTACCATAGCAATACTGCCTGGGTGGCAGATCAAGAAACTGGGCTTTAGAAGGAACAGCCAGGGCTGACCTCAGGTCTCCTGCATTCTCCCCTCAGGAACCAGTGATGACCTGTTCCAGGACTCGGAAGGGCGAGAGGGCTCCGAGGCTGTGGAGGAACATCAGTTTTCAGACCTGGAGGACTCGGACTCGGACTCAGACCTGGACGACGACGAGGACGAGGACGAGGAGGAGAGCCAGGACGAGCTGTCCCGGCCATCCTCGGAGGCGCCTCCACCCGGTCTGACAGCCATGCCGCGGGCAGACTCCTCACCTGTCCAGGGTCCTCAGCCCCCAGATGCCACCTCTGACAGTGAGGCCACACGAGGCGGCTCAGTCTCTGATGCCGAGCACTTGACAGCCAGCCGTTGCTCCACGTCCAGCCAGAGCATCCTGGGTCTTCCCCAGCTGGGACCGGCCCTGTCGGGCCCTGTGGAGAAGGACACAAGCTCAGCCCTGAGCTCTAAGGCCATGTCCCCCAGAAGGCCATGGTCCCCAAGCAAAGAAGCAGGCAGCCGTCCACCACTCGCCCGCAAACACTCACTCACCAAAAACGACTCATCTCCCCAGCAGTGTTCACCGGCCCCAGAACCACAGGCCTCAGTTGCAAGCATGCTTGGCCCCCAGACGGGTCCAGGAAGGGACACGGCCCCTCCTCCTTGTGGGTCTCCAAGACTTGCGCTGTCTTCTCTCACTCCCCACCCCCCGGGAAGAGAACTGGCCCCTCGAACACATCTATCCCCAGAACTTGAGGGAACCACAGATGGAGGCCTCTCCACACGCTCACCCACCGGGAGATGGTCTCTGGGTCGGGCTGAGTCACCACCACGGTCAGCGCTGCCATGGAAGCGGGCCCTGGCTGGGCCAGGCAGCCCCGCAGCGGATGAGCATGGTCCAGGCTTGGGGCCAGCTCCGCGGGTTCTCTTCCCGCCCACACCTCTACCTCACAAACTTCTTGGCAGAAGCCCGGAGACCCGCACCTCCATGTGGGTGAGTTCCTGCCGTTGTCACTCCTGGGGGTGGGAGGGTTACAAGTTCACACTTTCTGAGAATCACACCTGGAGCTAAACGACTCTGCCCGATGAGTAGTTGCTGATAATTTAGCAAACATTCCTTGGGCGCTACTATACCAGGCACCAGGCTGGGCACCTTCGGCCATCTGGGTTATGACACTTTGTTGCAACTTCAGCAGCAGCAAGTGTGGGTTCCGGAGTTCATGGGTCAGAGTCCTACCCCTAGTGAGAGCTGTGGCCTTGGATGTGGGTGGAAATACTTGTGTAATTCCCCACCGGACCCAACCCAGCCTGCTTGCTGGGCAGATGGCAGAGTTTAACCCCAATCATCTCCATCTCCAATGTCATTGTCACAGCTCCCCATAGCCAGTATTGCTCCTGTCAGACCATGAGCACAGCTGCCATTGGCCAACACCGTCCATCGTCCCGGCACCTCAGCACCCCACTGATGCCACCTGTCACCCTGATGGATGTTGTCCCATCATCCACACAGTCCCTACCCTATTGTCGTGCCATCTCTGTACCACCAGCATCCCTGTCACCACAGGACCCCACCACTGACAGTGCCATCTCTGTCAACTTCACCTTCCAACACCTTTTCTGTCACAGTGTTGTCATGACCTGATATTGTCACTCCTGGAGAAATCTTACCTTGATTTTGAATTTGGAGGTCACGTTACAGTTCCTCATGGTGGAAGGTCAAGAGCCTTGGGTGGGAACCCAAGTGCCAAGGTGAAGTTGCATGAATGAAGACCATTTTAGGAATAGGAGGGCAGCAGAACCAAGGTAGAGGGCCAGGCCAGAGTGACAACAGGGTCCCCTCCATCGGAGAACCCTTCCTCCAAATGTGCTGGCGGGGGGTATGAAGACGATGGGGCAGAGTGGGCTCGTGGTCACTAGAGCTGGAGACAGCCCGCTGGGCAGCATCGTGAGTACAGCCAGCAGCCTGGTTCTGGCCCCAGCTCAGCTGGTTTCACGGTGGTCTGGGGCCCACTGCGCTCCGTGCCTCTAGGCCGCTGTCCTCCATGTGCCCGACATGTAACCCTTGCCTTCCCCTGTCTTGTTTTTCTGACCCCTGCAGAAGGCCGAGTCCCGAAGTCCAACCTGCCCGCCTGGCCCTGCTCATCCTCTTTCCTCCCGACCCTTCTCCGTCCCCCATGACTTCCACGGCCACATCCCCGCCCGGACAGAGGAGAACATATTCAGCCACCTGCCTCTGCACTCCCAGCACCTGCCCCGTGCCCCGTGCCCCTTGATTCCCATCGGTGGGATCCAGATGGTCCAAGCCCGGCCTGGGGCCCACCCCACCCTGCTGCCAGGGCCTTCCACAGCCTGGGTCAGTGGCTTCTCAGGGGGTGGCAGTGACCTGACAGGGGCCCGAGAGGCCCAGGAGCGAGGCCGCTGGAGTCCCACTGGAACCTCATCAGCCTCTGTGTCCCCCGTGGCTAAGGTCTCCAAGTTCACACTCTCCTCGGAGCTGGAGGACAGAGACTACCCCAAGGAGGGGGAGAGGACAGGCAGAGGCCCAGGCAGACCTCCTGACTGGGAACCCTATGGGGCCAAGGTGCCTGTGGAGCCTGTGGCCACACACAGCCCCTGTACCCCACGGCCACCCCAGGGCCAACAGGTGGCGCAGTCCTGGAGCCTCCACTTGGAGTCACCTTGCACGCTGGCCACCCCTGAGGCCTCTGCCGCCCCACCACTGGACCGCAGCAGCTCCGTGGGCTGCCTGGCCGAGGTCTCTGCTCACTTCCCAGCTCGGAGGAGGAACCTCTCTGGGGAACCCAGGACCAGCCAGGGCTCCCCCAAGCCCTCAGGTAGTGGGGAGCCCAGGGCATCGCCACCCCAGCCCAAGGACAGGGCCCCCCCAAGCACTTAGCCTCTCTCCGTCCGACCGCGTCAGCATCTGGCTTCCGGTGTTCCGCAACAGACGTTTGCAGCCAACGTCCTGGAGTCATCTTGCTCCCATGGGCCCCCTGTCCCATCTGTCCATCTGTCCACACAGTTTCTGCTCAGCTCCCATCTGTTATATCTTCCCACATATTGCAGTTACCTGTGCCTTTTTCTATACCTTTTGTTGCTTGAAAAGAAACAAATCACACACACACACACATACATAAAAACAAGACAAACCCACAAGGAGCTTGAGGCTGTGGATAGTTTGTGCTTTTTAGGAAAGGCTGCAGGAGGGGTGCTCCCTGCAGTCACAGCCACGGCCTCCAAGGACAGCGAGAGGCAGCCGCTGGCCTAGGGAAAGGGGATGCACTGAGGGCACAGAACACAATTAAGTGGAGACGCAAGCAGTCCGTGTACAGAAGTTTAGGGTTCCTGTTCATCGCTGCTTTAGTTCCCCCTTCCCTGCCCCGGCCAGCGGCCACTCTTTTCTGCCAGAGAAGGGCCAGCAGCCCCAGGCAGAGGAACACAAATGCAGGCAGAACCCCAAGAGATCATCTTCTTTTTCCTTTTATTCTCTATAAGAAAAAAGCGGGGGTGCAGTTGCTTTTGCTAGGATTTCAACCCAAAATAGCAGGTAGAAGGTAAAAACCGGTTGGTTCCCCCAGGGATCCCAGATACCCGGCTCATCTGAGTTGTGGGCTTATCCTGCATTTCCCAGGTAAGCAAGCCATGTGACAGCCCCTCCCTTCAATACCCCCATCCTGCCCCCAGCCTCTGGGCTAGGAAAGGAGTCCAGACTGTCGCTTTCTTGGCTCTGGCACACCTAACCCCTGCCTTGCTCTCCTGGCCCTGGCCCTCCTGACTGGGAACCCTAAAACCCGCAAAGCTGAAGGGCTGAAGCCAAGCCTAGAGACTATCCTCAGCTTGGGATTTGGATTCTGCTTCACCTCAGTCCCTGCAGCACAGGGGCCTTACGACCTTCATAGCTGGGCTTTTCCAGTGCTCGGCGCTGTGAACTTACAGGGCTCCGGGTCCTTTGGAACAGGACTGGTTTCTCTGTCCCCTCCACACATGGCCAGGCCTCCACTACCTAAGGAAATACCCCAAACGGTGACTGGTAGGAACTGCCTTGGCCTATGTTTTGGCTTAAATCTCTTTTAAGACACCCCCCCCCAAAAAAAAAAAACCCCTATAAACATAGAAAAAGAAGATGGTGTTTGGCATATCCCCCCCACCTCCTCCTCTTCTCTTCTCTCAACCTAGAAGAGTTGTGAATTGTACCACATCCTTTGAATTTTTCTCTTATTTCCTGGGACAAAAACAAAAACAAACAAAAAACTCTGCTTTTCAAGAAAAATAATTTGACCAGAAATTTAAATCCCAAGTTAAAATATGGAACTTGACCTCCAGCATGTTTAGCCCATATAATCAATTGTAAAAGTGAGTGCTCCTGTGCACTGCTGCTTAAGGTTCCCATTTCCACCTGGGAGAGGATGAGTTTCCCCTATCTTTCCAGAAACAACTAATATTTTACAAAGAGGGGCCGTGGTATGTCCCACCCAGGCTAGGTGCTGGTGCCACCTTGCACAGAACAGGGACCTCTCTGGCCAGTTCCCAGACCTCCGCCAGGCTGTAGATAGGCCTCAACCTCGTGCTTGGCCATCCTTCCCCTCTCTCCAGCTCAGGCCTTTCCCTACAGGCCCCTGCTGGGTGGACAAACCAGCCACAGGCCCAGCCTCCACCAGAGCAGCCGCTCATTCTCCTCTGCCTTGCTCCAAGCTAAGACAAAAAGAGCAGGGCCTCCCTGGGGGCCTCCTGTACTCTCGAGCGAGCGCTGGGGAGTTGGGCTAGCGCCTGGCTGCTTGACTCAGGCTAGGGCTCCTGCTCACCTTAGGAGAAACCAGCAAGCCTACCTGGGCCACATTGGCACTCTTTGGATCTGTAGCAAGTGAGTAAGAGCCTGGGCTCTGGTCCCAGACCCTGGCCTCTGTCCTGGGCTCCCCTCACTCAGGCCATTCATCCTGAACCCCTAGGCTTCAAGAGCTGAGCCTCAGAAGCTGGATACATTTCTGTCCCTGACTGCTGGCTTGGCTCCTGACCTTGGGGATAGCCACCCCCCTCCACCCTACTATACACCCCAAGCTCTCCCAGGCACTGTTCCCCCTGTACTCAAACAATCCATCCACCAAGGTCCCCTTCCTGGGCAGCCTAGTAATGGACAGTGTGGCCATCAGGGGAGAGTCCCTGCAGTTTCCTGAAGAAGTAATGGGCCAGGGATCACTGGAAACCTAAGGGACAGGGACAGAATACCTTCATAGAATCTGGCCTCAGTGCTGCTGCCCCACAGGGGCCCAGAAGAACCGAATTGATACCACCACAAAGCACAGTGCTAACCCTCTCTGCCAGACCCTGTGCCCACTCTCCTGGGCACTGGGCCCCCAACCCATATGCACAACCTCCCGCTTTGGGGGAAACCTCTCTCCAGCCACGCCCCATTCTGGGCCTCTGCCCTCTGCCAGCCACGCAGTTTCCAGCCTGCCTATGATCTACTGCCCCTGCCCCGGGGGATCAGTGGGGCCAGCGGCGCTGACGTGGTGCACACACCCAAGCTAGCTCTGTTGAAATGCCATTTCTCGGGACAGACTAGCTCTCGTCCTTGGATGTTGGCCGTGGGGGAAGAACCAACTTGCTGTGGTTTCCAGACAAACCTTATCTTCTGCTGGGGATCCCAATCCACTTCCCCCCACCTAGGCCTGCCCTCCAGGATGCCCTTCACACCTTGGCAATATCAATCATTCTGGGTACTAACCCCTTTCTTCTCCAAGGACAGGCCTGCTCTCTCCTATCCTTGTCCATAGCTTACACTGGGGTCCCAGCCACTGAGACCCTCCAGGGGCCGGACAGTAGCAAACTGCTCACTCCCCCAGACTTAAGTCCCTCCGTCAGAAAAAGTCTGAAAGAATTCGCTTCCAGATTCCTCTAGGCCCTGTTCCCTTCCCACCCAATCCTTTGGAATAAGGATAAGCAATGTAGCTGAGCTGAATTCCTCTCTAGACCTTGTTCCAGACAAGTCTTTCTCAAAACTAAAGTCCTGGCCGAGCAGTCATCCTCGGAGACCAGTCTGCCCCGGGGTAGAAAGTTCCCGAAGACCTGTGCAAACTCTGCTTCCGTGTCGTGATTCCAGTCTGCTTCCCATTAGGAAAAAAAACGCATCGGCACTTATGATCACTTTAACTAAATCTAGTGTTAAAAGAAATGAAAAGAAACAGAAAAAAGAAAACGTGTAGGCAGATGTAAGATACACACTCTCTGTAAGATAAATATTTGCCTTTTTTTTCTAAAAGGTGTATGTATTCTGTACGTGAAATTGTCTGTAGAAAGTTTCTATGTTCTTAAATGGCAATACATTCCAAAAAAATTGTACTGTAGATATGTACAGCCACTGCACTGGGATGGGGTAGTTTTGCCTGTAATTTTATTTAAACTCGGGTTTCTACATTTGCATCTTGCAATGTCAGTATGGTATATATCAGTGCAAAAGAAAAAAAAAACTCAACAAAAAATCCATGCAGGTCTAAAGCACAGAGTCTGACGTACAAAAGGAAAAAAATGCTCAGTATTGATGTGTGTGACCTTTGTTGTAAATTACATCTGTACTGTGAATGAGAAGTTTTTACAAGTATAATAATTGCCTTTATTACAGCTCCAGCTGAGTGTTCAGCCGGAGGATATTTTTTAAAAAAAGAAAAAGAATAGCACGTTGGAATAAATTTGAAGATCCCAACATAGCCCTGTTTGCCTGGCTTGTGGTCTTTTCAAGAGTGGCAGAATGTCAGAATTGAGGGGACAGTCAGTGTACCGAGTGCCCATTTTCTATGGACCAATCTGATCCAGAGCAGGGTGACTAGGCCACAGTCACCCAGCCCATACTGTCTTAGGGCCCTCGCTTCCAGGCCTGGCAACAAAGCACCAGATGTGACCAGGGCCTGTGTCCATCTCCTAGGCCTGCCATGACAAATTACCATCAACCAGCTGCTTTGAACAACAGAAACGTGTTCTCTCCCTCAGTCCTGGAAGCCAGCGATTTGAAATCAAGATTTCTGCAGGGTTGGCTCCTTCTACAGCTCTGAGGAGACTCTGTTCCCTGCCACTCTCCTGGCTTCTGGTGACTGCCACTGTTCTGGGTCTTCCTGGTTTTGTGGTCACCACTCCAGTGACTATCTCGTCTTCACATCTCTGGGTCTCTTCTCTCTCCTCTAGGCACTCTAGTCACTGAATGAAGGGTGATCGCATCTCAAGATGCTCAATTATTCTGCAGATACCCTTGTTCCAAACAAGTGCACACTCACAAATTCTGGGGAGTAGGATATCACAGTTTGAGGAGAGGGCGGAGGGATTGCCATTCAACTGACTATAGAAGGAAACTTGAAATCCAATCCTGGCACAGCCACTTCCTGCCTATGTGATCTTGGGCAAGCCAACTAACCTCTCTGTGCTTATTTCCTTATCTGTAAAGTGGAGGTTATTGCTCTGTGCATGTAAGGGTGCTTGGGAGGATTAAATGAGATGGTACATAGAGGGAGGCTAACAGAATCTTGAACACAGGAAGCTTTCGACTTACTGTGGTTTCTGACAAATGATTTCCGAGCAGGACTTCTGCAGGATACTGGGGTCACCAGGGTAAGAAAGATGTGGGTCCCTCCCTTTTGTATTCCACGCTGATCTGCTGAGTGCTGCAAGGGCAGTCATCCATCAGTGAGCAAGACAGATGCCGCCTACCTTCTGAGGGCTGCCCTTATAACAGGCAGCTGTCAGTCACTCTATCACAGGGCCAAACAACGTACGCAGAGGAAGAGAAGTGTGCTCCAGTCCAGAGGAACTCTGGGCCACCCACAGACCTGTCCCTGAGAAAAGTCTAAGGGCCAGAAAGGCAGGGGAAACCATGAGAAGGAGCAGACAGAGGCTGATGGGGACAATCAGAGGGGTTCTTGGGGCAAAGCGCTCCCCAGAGGTTTAGCACTGAGGACCTAAGCAGTCTTCTTGTTTTCTCAACAAGGAGTCCAAGCTGGTGCAGGGGAAGTTGGCCTGGGCCCTTTGGAGACATAGTTGAATGCTGAATAAGTGGTGGCAGCAGAAGGTGGTGGTTGAGCAGCCAGGAGACCGGGGAAGGGGGACACCTGCCCACACCTTGGGGCCCAGGGCACAGGAAGGAGAGAGCTGGGCAGGAGCTGGAGGGAGCTGCAGTCCAGGGGAGGAGGACTGCAGAGCACTGGACAGGCTGACGGGGAGGAAATGACAAGAGCCCTCGCTGACTCCATCAAGAGATGAAGTCACCGTTGTAAGCTGAGGGCATCCAGAGGGAGGAGGTACAGGCCACCTGGGGATGGATTTTCTCTGTAAACAGAGTGACATCATCTGGGAAAGTTTCAGGAAGAGACTTGAGGAGCTTGGGTGAGCACTGAGAGAAGAGAGTCCA
Organism: Marmota flaviventris; assembly: GCF_047511675.1. Lineage (NCBI taxonomy): Eukaryota > Metazoa > Chordata > Mammalia > Rodentia > Sciuridae > Marmota > Marmota flaviventris. Next base: position 31,531,014 of record NC_092507.1, on the reverse strand, counting down.
CCAGGGAACCAGGCAGGCACCCACGTGGCTCTGAGGGCCATGGCCACCCTCTGGCCCCCTGTGTGGCTTCTTCCAGCGTCCATGCCCCGGGCATGGGGAAGGACCCAGTCAGATTCATCCAGAGTGTGGTTTTTGTCCAGCAGTGGCACAGAGGGACAGTGAGCGCTGGAGGTGAGAATACTGGCAAGTGAAGAGGTGAAGGTATGGCCCACTGAATCCATGGGCTGGAAAGTGTGGCTGAGGCAGAAGGAGTCCTGTGGTCACACCATGGGGGGCTGGATGGACACAGAGAAGGCAAGGCTGAGAGTTGCCTTAACCGACTATTTCAGAGTGAGACGGTAGTAGATGAAGACTGTCGACCACGGGTGTGATGGCAGAGATACTGTGAGAGAGTGCCACTGGAGGCCCAGAGGCCAGGAGGTGAGCGCACAGGGTGCTACACGGGTATACAGGTGATAAATAAATAAATCCTGCTGATGGCAGGATTAGGTGGAGATCTGGGCTGTGAGCCAGGGCGTATCGATCAGAATAGGTTCTGTTATGTTGCAAAAAACAAGCAATCCAGCTGGATACGGTGTCACGTGATCCCAGTGGCTTAGGAGGCTGAGGCAGAAGGATCATAAGTCCAAAGCCAGCCTCAGCAACTTAATTGCTCTAAGCAATTTAGTGAGACCCTGCCTCAAAATAAATAAATAAATAAAAGCCTGGGGATGTGGCTCAGTGGTTAAGTGCCCCTGGGTTCACTCCCTGGTAGCAAAAAAAAAAAAAAAAAAATCCAGACACTCCATGGCCAAGTGCAACATATCCCTTCCATTCACATTTTGCTGGCCAAAGCTAGTCAAATGGTCAGGCTTAATGGAGGAGAAAAAAAACAGCCTGAATGGTAATCACACAAAGTCAGGACTTCTCAGAATTAGACCAGGAGATGAGCAGATGTCAGTGGCGGGACGGTGTCAGCCTCAGAGAGCCTGGATTTATGCAGGGAGTCAAAGAAATAATGACCTGGAGGAGGCCACAGGAGGCAATGACAGCAGCCAGCATTAAAGTCATGGAGCGTGGAAGGACCAGGAGGTACTAATAAAGCAGGTGCCTGGGAGCATGGCCTCGGGGAGTCTGAGTCTCAGTCCAGCCAGTGGGGAAGTGCAGCCCTGATCAGCCCCAGAAGAGGAAGTAGAGCGTGCTCTGTGTTCAGCATTTTACCCACCCAATTTACAGTTCTTCAAACCACCCAGGGAGTCACCATTTGCAGAGTATCCATTTGCAGAGAAAAAGTCAGCCAAAGGCACACAGCTGGTCGGTGGCAAGAAGGGGACTAGAACTCTCCTCTGGCTGGCCCCAGACTGCCCAGCTGCTACCACCCAGGGTCCAGCTGGGTCTCTTGTCCAGCAGCTGCAGGCTTGTCAACAGTACCATCTGGCAGCCACGTAGGGTCCTCATGCCTGAGGCCACAGATGTGTGAGGACTGACCAGCAGATGCCAGCACTGGGGTCCAGGACTTGAGAGCACGGAAAGAACACATGAATTCTTTGGAAGATCATCCGCCTACCCTACTGACCAATGCGCACCTGTCTTCCACATGTTGCTGGATGCCAGCCCTCCCAAGTGGCTCTCCTGAGGCCACAAAACCTTTTTCCTCTGAGAGTGGAACAGGACAGGACGCACATTCCCATTTTTACAGATAAAGGGTGGAGCCCAAGATGACCCCTTAGCCAGTGGCACTCTGGGCCCAGAGTGCAACCCAGAGTCTCAGGAGTGCAGCGGTGTGGTCTGCAGCTGCCGAGGCCTCAACCAAGCTTGGCCTGAGTTCCCATCCCCAGGGTTAGGCTGAATCTGCAGGACTGGCAGACCTTGCTCTGTACCCTGACTGGGCTCAGAACCTGGAGACCATGCTCTGCCCTAGAGAACCCTGGGGACAGGTCACACAGGCAAGACCACCTCAGAAAGCCAGGCCAGCCCGAGGCAGGAGTGAGTAGAGAGACGCAGAGGAAGAAAGGGTCTCAGAGGGGAGAGGGACCTGAGTGCTTCAGCCTGTGGTCAGGCTGCATGGGGTCATGCTACCAGGCTAGAGGCCTGCATGGGTATAGCTTGGTAGACCCTGAGAAGAGGGGACTTATCACCGCATCATCCTTCACATAGTAAGAAACCTGGGCTCAGAGAGGTGACCCTGTTTCCCCAAGGTCGTTGTGGTGAGCACCAAGGTCATCACAGTTGGGAAATAATTAGCTTCCCCTAGAGGAAAGAGCCTGGGCTTCTTTACTACTGAGTGGTCCTGGAACCTGGGTTGGTGCTGGGAGGGCCCAGCACCCATAGTCCCCAATCTAATCCTGGCCTCATCCATTTTAGGAAGACCCAGTTGTCATTTGCCTCCTTTTCAAATGAGAAAACTGATGTCTAGAGCCAGAAGAGCTTGGCCCAAGGCCAGGGCTAGGGTTCCTAAATCCCTGCAGAGCCACCTGAATCGCATGGCCACCCACCTCTGCCACAGGCCTGAGCTGCTGCCCATCTCCCCTGCCCAGCTCTGCCTTTTTAGGAAAGGAAAAGAGCAGCCCTGGTGGTGGGCAGGCAGGCGGGCAGGCAGGCATGCTAATCCACCAGCTCCTGGAGGCTCTGGTTACCCGTGGTTTGAGGCCCAGGCAGCCCCAGCTGGGAGTGCCAGCGCAACCAATGGGTGCCGCCGCAGAGCTACCCAGCCACAGCCATACAAGGTCTTGCTGCAGCCCAGGCCTGAGCCGGCATAGGGCAGCTCCAGTGCTGGCACCCGCCCCACCCCTGAGCCTGCCAGCCCAGCACGTCCTCGGACTCTGCCTAATCCAGCCTGGGAGCAGACAGGGCTGTGGTACACGTGCACCAGGCCCAGGGCTCCCTAAGGTCAGAGAGGTGGCACCCAAGGTAGAGGCCCAACCAGCCATGGGGGTCCAGGCTGGGGTCAGCATGATGGAACCCAGGCCTGGTTCAGGCTGTGCATCTTTTGACAAGACTGTTCTGTTCCCATCATCCCTTTGGCCTGACTGGCCACATGTCCTGCCCCCTCTACCTTTAGGAAGGCCTCAACAAAGTTAGTATGTGACTCTTACACTTTCTGGGGACTTCCCAGTGTCCAAACCCAACCCATTTGATTCACCCTGGGTCTAAAACTGCATGCATCTCTCAGAATTAGAGGTGTCCACTTGCACGTGCATGTTGTGAAAGTGTGCATGTCCCCTTGTGGGCCTGTGTATGCCCACGATCACTGCTGTGGGTCTGGGAAGGTAGAAGCAGGTATGTTTTTCAGCCACTCCTTGGCAAAGCCCACCCCATCTGTCAGTTCATAATGCCTCTAACTTAATGTGACGAGACCTCTGGGAAGTTTGAAATATAGCCCCATTGACAAGCAGGGAAACCAAGTCATGGAAGGGTTCTTTACTCAAGGTCAGGGTGCCAGGAGTCAGCCCCAGAGGCTGTACTCTGGGCCCCTGCAGCAGTCTGATTTCCTCTTCTGTGAGTTTCAGATCCTGGGGAGAAAGGGGTCTGGTTGCATTTCAGGAATGAAAGACATTGTCCAAGACAAGAGGACACTTTGCTCTTGAGTGGGGTGGGTCTTTCCTAGATGTGTGATGCACCAACATTGTCCAGGTGACAGCCATGGCTGCTCATTGTGGCCCAAGTGGGCAGCCCACTGGCTGCACTGCCCCGGCCACCACTGACACCTAGGGAACCCAGGTGGGAACCCTAGTTTGGCAGGGAAACCACTGGGTTCGAGCATCCTGGTGCATCCTACGTGGGACCGGCTGAGCTTGGGGCCAACAGTGAGGAGCTCTACAGAGCCACCAACAGGTGAGGGAAACGTGCCGGCACAGGGGGTGGGGAACCTGTCTGGCATCAGGCTCTGTTTGCTCACCCAAGAAAAGATGAGATAAATATAGACACAGGATTACTCAGACACAGCCTGGGAAAACCGGCTCCCGAGCCTCACTTCAGTGCTGGCCCAGCCTCACCTTCACCGGCCTGCCCACGCTCTGCCTGCTGCCAGGCCTGCTCCGCCTCCTTTCAGGACTCCCCACCTGGAAGCCTTGGGACAGCCCTTCCTACCCACTCTCTCTGGAGATGGGGCAACAACTGCATCCCAAAGAGAGCAGATGCTTGCAGACTAGGAACACACAGTGCCAGGGCTGCACTGGGCCACAGGAGTTGCCTTTCCAGGCCAGGCAAGACTCCAAGTCAGACTCAGTTTCCCCACCTGTGAGGTGAGGACTGGTGCATGTAACCCCCAACTTCCTAGGGCCTGCAAGTTGGTTGGAGTTGGGGACCACCCAGCCAAAAGGGGTGCGGCTGGAGTCTCATTACTAGAAGATGAGGGTCAGATCAGAGTGTGTAGGGGCTCTGCCCTCGGCCTCTGGAGCCAGGCCGCAGGAACTGGACACCCACCTGTGCAACTTTTTTTTAGCCAGGGGACTTTTGGAAAGTTACTCAACCTTTCTAGCCTCAGTTTCCTCATCTCTAAAATGAGACTAATCATAGCCTTTAATAATAATTATTATAATTATTACATATTATTTTATAATATGAATATTATGTGTAGTATAAGGATAATAGCAAGGATGAGTTACTACCTGCAGGAAGCAGTTCCACCAGGGCCTGGCACAGATCAACTACTGCATTTGTGTTTGTTACTATCAGGCCGAGGCAGGCAGGCTATGGGCACAGGTGGCCTGGGTGGTGGTTCAGAGGCCCTCACATTTCTAGGGAACTGCCTGGTCCTGGGCTGCACAATACACAGCACCCTGCTGGTCTGTGGCCTTTGCAGGATCCTGCCTCTTCCTGGCTTTCAGAGTCAGACACACATGACTTTGAACACCAGCTCCATCACTGAGACACTGTGTGACCTTCAGCAAGTGACTGGTCCTCTCGGAATCTCCAATGGACAAAACATTTGGCACACCTTTCTCTGTCCTAGGATTGGTACGAGGGTTAAAAGAGGGGGATTGTGGGCAACATCCAGCCCAGCTGGGCAAATGGACTCTCCACATTTCAACTCATTCTGACCCCCTTCTCTTGATTCCTCCAGCTTCCTCTAGTGGCTCTGAGTGCAGTCTGAGAAAGGTCACACCTGAGTCCCCGATCCTCCACATACAAGGGCCTTCTGGCATAGGAAGCATATGTGCCCCGACATTGTGCATGAGCACAGATCCCCACCCCAGGTGGCTGGGACCCCTAGGGATGTGCATGTTCCCTCCTGCACAGCAGTCCCCCTGCATTGCACTCATACCTGTCCACACAGGTGTCTGCACCTGCCACATAATACTTTGCAAAGGAGTGCACACACACATCCTCATGCACATGCACACACAGGGCACAGCCATACATGGGCACAGAGAGACAGGTGCCTGCAGGTGTGTCCCTGTGCATCCTCACCAACACGCACGGATGTCCTAGCCAGGCCCGGCCCCAGGGTGACCGTCTTCATAGCAGAAGAATGCAGATAGCTGGCAATGCTCTGCCAGCGGACGTGAGGGAGAGGCCGAGGGGAAACCGCATGGGCAGGAATCCCAGCAGGCGTGCCAGACTGAGGTGGGGCCCTCGAGTGCCAGGAATTGTGCAGGGTGGGGGGGCACGTGCAGATGCTTGCTTGCTCCAATCTCTCCATCACCCCTGTCACCTCAGAACCTCTGGGTCTTGAAGGTCAAAAGGGCTCCATGCAAGGCTGACTGAAGGTTCTACCTGTCCCACCACCGTGCCATGTGGCGGGGCCCTGTCTTTCTTTGGGCTGCAGTGGTGAGTCTAAGCTTGGACCACATGGTCTTCCTCACTGGGGAATCAGAAGAATCTATGAGCACCGAGATCTGTAGGAGGATTGTTGTGATTGATGCAACACTACAGGTCAAGGGAGATGATGACCATGTGTAGGTCACTGTAACTCTCTGGATGCAGACTAGGAGCAGGGGCTAATTTGCAAACTCCCTGAACATTCATAAAAAGGAGGCTGCTCCTCACTTATGGATGCAGAGTGCAAATCTGAGGTGCAAAGAAGCAAAGCCCAGAGCTGGTTGATTCCGGAGCCTACCATCAAACCACTGCTGTGCCGGCGGCTCTGCCTCCACGCACTCTTCACTCTCTGATAGAGAGATCTACAAGTGATCTAAGTATGGCCAGCAGAAAGACGGGTACTGTCCCAAATATCAGGACCTTGGCTCCAAGCAGAGAGGGGCCTCCCTGGCCCCTGCAGCAATATCCTTCCCCACCTGTGCCACCTGTGGGAAAGACCACCACACAGGGCAGGGCCAGACTGAGAGCCAACCAGGGCTTTGGACTTTTCTGCCAGTGCCCATCGCTGGGAATGAGCTGAGACTGGGTGGGGGCCATGTCAGGGTACCCAGAAAGGATGGGCAGTAGGTGGAAACAAGACCACTGTAAGGTGAACTCCGGGGTAAGGAGAGGTCACCCCCATCTCCTTCGTATAAAACAAGAGAAACAAAAGCCAAAGGGTTCCAGAAAACAAGAGCCAGGGTGGGACTGGCCAGGTCCCCAGTGAAGGGTCCTCAATTGCAGAATCCCAAAGGCCAGGACTAACAAAGGTGGTCTCCTGAAAGAAGACCTCCATGCTCCAGCCCTGTGTGCTAGGTGGGACTGTGGGCACTATGCCCTGGTGTCAGGGACCTTGTGGTTGAGAAGGGAGAGGAACAGAAGGGGAAGGGATAGGGTACTTCCTGCAGCTCAGCTGGCCACCCAGCCTGCCCCATGTAGTTCCTACTCAAACTTGGTCATGTCTGACCACAGAGGAAACTAAAATGGATTCCCTCTTGAAGATGATGCAGTCAAGGAAGGACCTGAGGAACAAGGGACATGCTAATGCACACAGAGTTGGAGGGAACAGCCCACAGCAGAACCTTGGGATTCTCACTCCTTTTGCCGGAGCTGACCACCTCAGCAGCACGCAGCAGTGTGGGAAGTAGGACACTTCAGCCATGTAGAGGGGCCACACCCATCAGGAGGAAGGGGCCTGGTCAAACTGCCCTGGGGTCCTGACTGCTAGGCCAATACCAGTGTGGCTGGGCAGATGGCTTCCCCTGTCTGAATCTCCAATTCCACCAGCAGCAATGTCTGCTACTCAAGGTTGTTCTGGTCATTAGGTGGCATTGCCTTTAGAAGGATCAGACACAGCCTGGCACATCAAGGACCTTCAATGTGACCATCTGTAGTTTGCAAAGACTTCTCAAGGCCCATACACTCCTTTGCAAAGTATTATGTCTCCAGGCTTGAGGCCTCCTTACCCAGGACAGGACTCTGGGGAGGAGAGACTGTCAGTATCCTCCCATTTGCAAGATGAACAGGCCCAGTCCCAGAGAAGGGGAGTGTCCAGGGACAAACACACAGAAGCTGGAGGTAGGGCTTGGAGGAGGACTCACCTCTGCTTCCTTCCCCCACACCCCCCTTGATGTGAACCAGGGAATGGCCCCCAAATAGCCTCCCTAGGGCAGCTTCAGGACTTGCTGTGGCTATTAAAGGTCTCAGTCCCTCCTACTGGCCCTTCCAGGGCAGGTGCCTTTCTCCCCCTCGGGCAATCCTGCACCCCACCGTGGTTTCCCTGTGATCCTCAGGGATGCTGGGCTACCAGGACCATTTAGAGTCAGCCCTGCTACGACTTGGATGGAAGTGGAGCGTCCCCGCCCGCAGCGGCCACCGGGCCCTGGTGGGTGGAGGAGAGGTGGGGGGGCGTGTGGTGTCCCTGAGAGCCAGCGGCGGCCCTGCACTGCAGCGGGGTGCACGTGGCCGCGCTGCTGCCGCGAGGTGATGTCAGGCCCCGCCGCGCCCGGGCTCTGGCACGTTCGTTCGCGGAGCGAGGAACAAAGCGTCCTCCGCATTCCTGCGCGCTGACTCACTGCCGTCACGTAGCGCGCCGCCAGCGCCGCGCAGCTTTGCCCAAAATTGGTCGCGAGGCGAAGGCGGGTCCGCCACCCGCTCGGTGCTCGCCTTGCCGCCTTGCGATTGGCCCCTGGCCCCCGGTCTCCCAAAACGACGTGAAAACGAGAGAGTGGGCCGCGCCAGGTACGGTTGTAGGGACGTGGTATGAGGTTTCTCGCCTAATCCTTGAACGTCCTCTATAAGGAAGGTACTGTCCCCATCACCCTTTTACAAATGGGGAAACTGAAGCACAAGGAGGTTATAGATGGGGAAGCCGAGGCAGGGGAGCTGATAGAGAAAGATGCCGGCACTGCTTTACTCTAGGTGATCAGGGAATCGCAGAGCTAGGACTTGAACCCAGCTCGTAAGATTTCAGAATCTGCACGTATCCGCTAAAATGCACCGCGTGTGGCCACGCCATGCGTGCCCTCCAAGCTACCTGCCCCCACGAGGGTTGAGATCAGGTCCGTGGGATGCGCCTATTGTTCCTCACTTCGCATGGCTAAGCCTCCTTCCCTCACCCAGAAAGTGGGTCCTGGCAGAAGGGGGCCCCCCAGAGGTTGCTGGGGGAAATTACAAGTGAGGATCCAAGTATTACTGTCTAATGGAAAGAAGAGGAAAGGGGGTTTGGTTCAATACACCTTGGTGGTGTGCTGCCCCTTTCTCCCCCACCCCCACTCCCCTTGGTCATACAGGGCAACAGCAAAGTACAGAGAGGAGCTGAGTTAAGCTGAGCATCTTCTTCCAGGCAGAGCTTTCCTGGAATACACCTCAGTGCCGACGGGGGACATTGAGGTACCTTAACCCCATGGGATCTACACTTTGTCAGATCTGAAAACTGAGTGGGGGGGGCTCTGTCCTGGACTCCTCTTCTGGCCCAGCCTCTGTCTCCATTGGAGTCTGGTTTCGGAGAACATGGATCTCTTTGGAGTTGGAGGCTGTTGGGGCCAGAGACCCTCTAGCCCTAAGCTTGCAAGGATGAGGTGGCCAGCAGGTGGCCTTGATCTCAGGTGCCAAGATAGACCAGGCAGCTTTTCCCCTGGCTGGGGCTCTTCTGAGAGTCCAGGCAAGGATCTGGAAGGAGGTCCCCACACTTCCCTTCCAGGACTGGACCCCAGGCCCCACCCTGCCCCAGCCTTCCCTTTCCCTTCTGTCTCACTTTGATCTGGGGTCTTGGATTGATGTTCAAGACCCTTGTGTCCTGGCCTCCAGCCTCCTCTCTGACCACTGAGTGCCTTCAGCCATTTATTCCTCTGCTTCTTCAGCCTCAAATGACTCTCCTGCCAGGAACCCACCCCGCCCCCCAGCCTCCTGGCTGAGGCCTTGCTCATTCCTCTGGGGGCCTGTACCTCCTTATCTGTCCTTCCCTTTTGAGCCAGGCACAGAACACACACTGGTCCTTAGTCTCAGCACTCTCATTCCCAGACTTTCCACACTGCCAGCTCCGTGTCCTAGACAAGTACTGATGCCTCTGGGGTCCCTTTCCCCAAATCCCAGCCAAGCCAGAGACCCCCAAAACTACCCCCAACCCCCACCTCAACATCTGACACAGAGTGAGCTCAGCGTGCTTGCTGCATGGTACCAGGAGCATGGTCTTGGGGCCTGAGACCCCTCTCTTCTATTTCTGGCTGTGTAACCTTGAGCAGCTGATGCAGCCTCTCTGAACCTCACTCCCAGGCCCCACCCAGTCCACTTTTCCAGGTTTGTTTTGGAGAATCAAATGAAGGAAAGCAGGGAGAGTACCTGGCACGTGGGCACAGCTCCCCACACAGCTGTCATTATCACCAGGTCATTATTACAGACCTCCCTTATGCCTGAGGCCTGGGTTCCAAGGCTGGGCGGCAGGCAGCAGGCAGGTGATGAACTCAGAAGCAGCCGCAGCCCCTGGTTGACTCAGGCTGAGGAGGTCCCAGGAAAAGTGTTTGCTTTATGTTCAGCCTGAAGCAGTCAGGCTCTGCCTTCCCCTCCCCACCTCCACATTCATCCAAGTTCAAGGCCACCTCCCCTTAGCTGGGGGAGCTGTTCATCTGGCTGCTGTGTGACCTTGGCAACACTCACCCTCTCTGAACCCACCCTGGAGAGTGCTGTAATGGGGCAGGCTGCGGCCTCACAAGGACCCCAAGCTCATCTTCCAGGCACATATGGTGGGAGCTCTCTCATGGCATCTAGGCTCCACAGGGTGGGTCTCCCTCTCTCTCTTTCCAGTACCTGGCCTGCGGTGTGGTGGGAACTCTCAGGAACCTTGCACACCATCCTCCACCTCCTTCTGAGAGCTCGGGGTTATTATTTTTGATATATTGAGAAACTGAGCCCAGAGATCAAAGGGCTATTTCCCAACACCACACAGTAAGGGCCACAGTCATCTGCTATAGCCCTCCGCTCTCTAGGGGACTCCTGGCTGGTGGTGGCTGCCCCCCTCATTTCTCCCCAGCTCCAGCTGGTGCCAGGGGATAGTCAGGAATCATCATCTTACAAGATCTTTGCACGAATCTGTAGGACAGAGAGAGTCAAAGCTCAGAGAGCTGGAAGTGTTTGTCCCAGGTCACCCATCACAGGGGTAGAGAGCAAGATTCTGTCCCCTATTTTTCTGATCTGCTCCTATCCCAGCTGCCTCCCCAGTTGGGCAGGGTTTTGGGGTTCCAGCAATTCAAGGTCTCAAGGAATCCAAATGGAGGCCTTTTGGTCTCACAGACACCCCCTGGCTATGGGTAGCCAAAGAGGGGATGTGCTTGTCCTGCCAGGTTGGGCCCACCAGGCCCGCCTGGGCCCGCGGCTCCCTGCCAGACCCATTGTGAGGTCATCGGGCCATCCCAGCTCCCTGTCTGATCTCGCTGCTGTGACTCAGCCCTGCCTTACCCAAACCTCCCCCTCCTAGAGGACCCCAACAATGGCTGGCCTGGCCTGGCCTGGGCTGCCCCTGCTACCCGCCCGTACAGGGCCTCCCTCCCTGAGTCACTGAGTCAACTCCCCACCCGGCACAGTGCGTCAACAGCCTCCTCCTCTCCCCCAAGCTCCCAGGGTTCCCAGTGCTAAAGGACCAGGGACCAGGCTGAGGGATAGGTGGGGGAGACTTCTGCTGCCCCCAGACTTGGGCCCTGGGTTGACCCCCTGGACTCTCTGACCCCAATAGGAAAATCCAAATTGGACTTGAGAATTCAGGCCCAAAACTCCAACTGACCTGGGTTCAGATCCCTTGCTAGATGGATGACCTTAGACAAGACACCAGATTCCTGATGAGAAGAATAAGGGTGAGGAAATGAACTGCATCCCACATGGATTCCAGTGGGATCATGTATGTTGGGATGGTGGCTAAGGATGCAAGCCACGATGCAGCCACGACGCAGGCAGACCTAGATTCAAGGAACAAGCCACTTCACCCCTCTAAGCCTTCTCTTCTATGATGTGGGAATAACAAGGACTCTGCTATGGTGATTAAATGTGATGATACATGTGAAAGGTTCTGTGTAGCGTCTGACACATGGAAAGTGTTCAGTGAACAGCAGCTACGATTGATCCTATATGTACCAGGCACTTGGTGGGTCCGCATCGCTTTCAATGAATGATGGAGAGATGGAGAACATCTTCTTCCCTGATGCTCAGGAGGCAGCTCTCCAAGCTGAGGGTCCCAGTGGACCTGGACCGGGTCAGTTAATGAAGAGTAGGTGGACTTCACCAACTTCCCTATTTCCAATTCAATTCATATTTATTGGGCATATGATCTGAAAAAGGGCAGTGGGGTTGGGAGAGATGTTGTAGATGACAAAGGGCAGAAGGATTGAAGTAGCTCCAATCCTGGAATCAGAGAGGCCTGAGTTTGAGCTCCAACCATTCAAAAAGACTAGCTCCCCAACCTTAGAGTCTGGAGATGGGTGCATGGGTGTACCTCAGAGGGTTACCACTGAACGGATTAAGTGGGAGCTTGGTGACTGTGCTCTATCATCAGGTGTAATCAGTAACAACGTTGGCATCCACTTCTTTCTCATTTAATCCTCCCTCAGCCCTGCTGCTGCAACTATACACACTTAATAGGGGAAGAAATCAGGACCCTGAGAAAGAGGAAAGAGCACACGGGATGAGAGGGTCTGGGCTCAAAGCCTAACTCAGTCTGACACCAGAATTAGAGCCCTCAGTCACCAGCCTGCCCTCAAGGACAGGCGAGATGAGGCTGGATAAGAGTTGACTCTTCGTAAGACCTGTGTGGGTGTCAGGGAGGCTTGGCACGCCTGGCTTGGATGGAGTTTGGAATGCTTCCTGGGGGAGGTAGCATCTGCAATGGGCCTTGAAAGATGAGCAGAAGAGATCAAGTAAGAAAGGAGAAAGGATGGGCGGCCCCAGAGTGCACGGAGAGGTGGGAGCCGGCAAGGCTGCTGTGTGCCAGGGACTGCCCTAAAGCCTCGGGCACCCAGATCAGCCCTGAAGGAATGAGGCAGGAAAGATAGCTCAGGGTCAGACCCTGGCAAGCCCGATGCCAGCCAGCCTGGGCATTTTGTGAATTGCCTCACCCAGATGCCAGGCTGGGCCCTGGTCACAGACTCCAAGGGAAAGCTTGGCTTTTGTAGGAAGACAGCTTTGCCCAGAAGTCTTCTGAAACGCAACACATCTCTGTCCAGAGTGGCATTATATGGTGTCCTAAAGTGAACACGGGTGACTGGAGCCAGCTAGGATGGATGTTTGCCTTGGACGGTTGGGGTCATCCAGAGCAGTGGAGGGGTTACCTGTGGGGATCTGGCCCACAGCATGAAGATGACACAAGTCCCCCCTACACACACACACACACACACACACACACACACACACACATGCACACCCTATTCCTTTCCAGGAATGTGCCCTACCATGAGGCCCATATGTATTCTGCAGCCCAAAATGAGGAACAGAGGCCAGCTGGCAGAGCCTGCTTGTGCCAGATCTTATGTTGGCTCAGCCCCAAAGCCTCCCAGCATCTGTCAGGTGGGACATTTCTTCTGAGATGCCTTTGAAAGATGTGGCCTCCGACATTGAGGAAGGTTAAACATGCTGCCCCGTTGGTCACGTGACAGTGAGCCACAGAACCTTCCCTGCCCTTACTACCTTTGGCCTGGCCCGGTGTTAGGCACTTGTCCACAGAAGGTTGGAGGGAATCGGGTGAGGGTGGGGGGATTCAAGCCTGAGTCACAAGGCTTTGAAGCTGGCACCCGGATCTGCCAAGCCTCAGAGGTTCCAGGGGTGGGTGGCCCCTGACTCACCCCCACACCCTGAGCTGCCCCAGGCAGTGGCTTTAGCTCCTGACCGCCCTGCCTGCCAGAGCCGGGCTGTGCCCCTCCTGGGTCACTCATAGCTCAGGATTCCCAGTACCTGGGCGGGAAGGCCAAGGCCTTCAGGCAAGGAGGTATCCCAGGCACACCTTTTCCCAGGAATGTCGGCCTGAAATCACAGTGGGAAGCCCAGCTTTGCCTGCCTTCTGGGCACCAAGTTATCCTGAAGGTACAGGCACCAGGCACTTATTTTTAGCTGACACTGAATTCTAGAATGAAGTACTGTACTTCTGCGTGGCCCAGCCTCCTGGTGGCTCACCCCTTCCCAGAGGGGAAAGGCGGCCTCCTGGTGGGGCCCTGGGTGCGCCTTGGAAAACATGGGTTCTAGGCAACAGAGTGGGTGTGGCTCTGAAAAATACCAGCTGCATGTCTTGGCTGGTGGTGGTGTTGGTGGGATGGAGGCGAAGGTTGGGGCTCCAACCCCTCCAAGCAGGAGACCAGGCCTTAGAGAGAAGAGTGCAGACACCCTGTTTTTTTAGGATCCAGGCCTAGCAGGGAGACCTCTGGCAACTATTCTTTTTCCTAGACCTCAGTTTCCTCATCTGAGTATAGGGCCAAGGGCCCTTGCATTTGTAGGTGGCTGTCTGATCTTTTCCTAAGAGTTATCTCAAGTCTTCATTGTTAGAGCATCTTTTAAAAATATTTATCTTTATTGTATTTATTTATTTGTATGTGGTGCTGAGGATCGAACCCAGGGCCTCGCACGTGTTAGGCAAGCACTCTACCACTGAGCCACAATCCCAGTCCTGTTAGAGCATTTTTAAAGATGATTTCAGACAGAAAAAGAGGCCTAGACACCCAACCCCTCATTAGAAGGGGTATCTGTGCAAAGAACAGGGGCCTTGTCTGGTGATAGAAAGCCATGCTGTTACACTCCATTTCACCCCAGTCTTTGACTCCGCTAGGCCCTGGACTGGGAATTCCAGAGGAAGCCATGTGTCCATGAGCTCATCGTCATGAGAGGTGATGCTCTCCCTAGAAAATAACAAAACTGGCTTCAGGGAGAGTGTTACCTGCCTTTCTAGCTTTGGCCCTTCTAACCTCTCCTATCTCATTTCTACTGAAGGAGGGTGGAGGGAAGGGAGGCTGGTTGGGTGGATGTATGGGTGGAAGGATGGAGAAAAGGTTAGACAATGGGTGGATGGAGGAGGTTTGATGGAAGGAAGGATGCAAGGATGGAGAGATGGATGGATGAGGGGTGGTAGTGGATGGGCGGGAGGACGATGGGGTAGATGGGGTGTAAGCCAGCGTCAGCGGATGAGTATGGGGGAAAGCCTAGCCCTGCCTCTTGTTCACTGTGTGACTGAATAAGTCCTTTCTTTGGGGACTCATCTGTGGTGAGAATCATGGGCTCAGCCTGCCTCCCAGGTTTGCTTTTGAGATCAAATGAAATAAGAATGGACTGGTCATGCCAGACAGGCCTCAGCCACTGGCCTCTTGAGTTCCATGCTGTGTTTTGTGTTTGGGGACACAGGTGAGAGGCCTGCCTCTACTCCTGGGCCCCCCACTTTGCAAGCCTGCACAGAACTCTCTGCCTGGTACAAGCCAAGAGGAGCCCTTGGAGGGGAGGTACTATGGAGGGCTCCCAAAGGCCAAGGAGTCAAGAAAGCACAATGGGGACACACAGAATTCAGGCTGGGACCTTGCAGTTACATAGACCTGCCTTCTAATCCTGGCTTTGCCACACCCAAGCTGTCTGACATTGGGCAAGTCACTTACCCTCTCTGAGCCTCAGTTTTCCTCACTTATAAAATAGGGACAAATTACAATACCTGCCCTGTGGATATTTTGTGACAGTTAATGGACATAATTCATGTAAATCACTTAGTACGGGGCTTGGGATATATTAAGTGCTCAATAAATACACACTGCTTGCTTTATCCCCCAAAAGGTTAAATAGGGAATCAGGCCCTGACTACTCAAAGGGAACAAAAAAATTGGAGTACAGAGATTTCCATCCTAAGAGCTGAGTTCCTGAGTTGGTCTTCTTATTTCAAACGGCCCGGCAGGACTCACATGGTCACCTGACCAGGGTGCTTTGACTGAACAAAGTCTGCTTTTAGTGAAATTCCACCAGTTCCATGGGCCTCGATGACCCTGTTCTGATGATTCTTGGATTAATAACAAACAAGGCACATGAATATTTCTTTAAAAGTACAGTTTATGTGGGAGATATAAATCTTTCCAAATGGGCTGAGATGGAGGGAGAAGGAAGCAAAAGGGGTATCCTCAAGAAAGGAGCCAGGCCCACAGGGCTGAGGTTGCCCTCGTTGAAACCCAGCATGAGGACAATGGTGTGGGTGGTGGTGGCCCTGCTGGTTCAGGGCGAGCTGTGGCCAATAGCACAAGGCCCAGACCACCCACCATAAGCAGGCCCTGAGACTCAGTGGCCCAAGACCCAGTAGCACAGCCCAACCAGTCCCCAGTCTTGGGGACAAGTAGTGATAGGAATATCTGAAGTCCCCAAACCCCAGCTCAGGCTCACCCCAGAGCCCCCAGCCTAGGCTTGCTCCACAGCCAAAACCCTCCCAGTCTCCCATAACCCTAGATCCTGACACGGGCCCCTGCTCAGCTCCTCTTTGCTTACTCTGCTAAGCTGCTTGCATGATGTGTACCTGCAGCAAAACACTGTGTCCCTTCTGCCAGGGTTACAAACAGAAATTTCTGAAACCTGGTAGGGCCAGGTAGCAATGGGGTAACTGGTTTTCCAGAGGCAAGAGAGGGGAAGGCCCCAAGCTGGAAACAAGAGCCATGTAGCCATGAGCCATGCATCCCTTTGGGTAGCTCCAAATTCATGTCCCTGGATTCTGAATGTCACAGGCAATCAGGGTTGACAGCATCTCTCACCATTGATGGGAAGGGATAGGACTGGTACATGGCCACACAGTGTGAGTAGCAGAGCCCTGGACAAAGCCCCCTGGGCCAGGGCCTTACCTGGTGGATACCCCCACCCCCACCCCCCCCTTTTTTTTTAACTGTGGCACAATATTGTTGGTACGCTTGACCCTCAGTCTGTGTGTCCTCCATCCAACAAGGGTCCATGGCTGCTGGCCAGCTACTCAATGGTGCCATATGCACCCCACGCAGGGATTATAAATGGAGCTTTGGGGTACACAGGGAGACAGCCCAGGCTCATCCTAGTGCCCTGGTCTTTCTGTCAGTGGGGTTCAACTGGGGTGAGGGTGTCAGAGCCCTGGGCCCAAAAGGACCCAGGACCCCAGGCACAGCTGCATCCTGGGAGAACCTCGGGAGTATATGGAAAGAGTAGGGCTAGATTAGGATCCAAGAGAACATGCCCAGCCCCATTTCTGTCTTAAACAAGTGGTTTAAGTTATCTCATTGGACCCAGTTATCTCATCTACAAGACGGGAGTGAAGGCTGGAGGGGATTTCTACAGGGCAATTCCTAGTGTTGAGTCTCACCCAAAATACAGATGCCTCCACTGTCCTCTGCTGCCAGCCTTCCTCCCACTGAGTCTCTCCCTCTCCAGCTGGGGTGGGGTACATGGGGAAAAAAAACATTTTGTGTGGAAAACAGTTCCATCTAAATTCTGACAGGGTGAACTTTGGTGAATCCCAGCCCTCTCCGGGCAGCCTTTAGAGACCCAGGCAGACAGCAAAACCAGGTTGGGTTGGGAGGGGCAACATGGTGGTGTCAGGGCAGCTGGTGGGCACCAGAGGAGGTGGGGGGGGGGGGCATGCCGACAGATCAGCCCCCAAGGGCAGGAACATGCAGCCAGGCCCCTTAGAAGGACCAGCGTCAAGGTCACCAGAGCAGTTACTGCGCAGGGGTAAAGGTGTCATTGCCCATGACCCGGGAGAGGCCAAGGTGATGGCCAGGGCCCAGGTGAGCGGTCCAGGGGCCTGGTGTTGGCTATTTTGAACTCAGCTTAATTTTCTCTACCTGGAAACCAACTCTGGCCGGTGGGGTAGCACTGTTCCCGGAATGTCTTCCTCCCCTAGGACCTGGCCCACTCAGGTTCCCTGGCCAGGCCTCTCCATTTCACAGGAGCTCTGGGTGCCCAGCTGGAGCCCAGGGCACGGAAGGAGGGAAACCGGAGCTGGGCTCAGCGCGCAGCTCCCTGCGCTGACCCTAGAGGCCCCAGCAGCGGCCCCTGCCCTGTCCTCATCCTCCTTTCTCAGCCAGGAAGGATCCTGTCCCTGGGTCCATTTAATGCTTTTATTATGTTTCCCAGACTCTGGCTCCCTATTGTCCTGGGCAGGCGTTTTGCATTTGTGTAAAGATTAGCCAGTTCGAGCTGCACCTCTCACTCCCTACCGTCTTCCTCCTGTACTTTCTCCAATCCCAGCTGTTCCTTTCTCTCCGTGCTGGTTTCCTGGTTCTGCGTTCCCCCTACCTGTCTTTATCTGCCTCCCTGTTTGTTTTCCTCCCTGCCCTGACCCCCTCCTTCTCCCCGCTGACCTGCTTTGGCTGCTTTCTTCTCTTCACGGCTCAGTAGTTTGCATTCTCTCCGCCCCCTCCCCCCCACCCCTGCCGAAGTCCCTGTTCATATTCTCCCCCGAGGCACATAGAAAGGACTGGGAGTATTGCTCCCTCATTCCAGAGATATTCTCCAAAATTCTTAAGAGAGGCACAGTGTGAGGGAGGGCCCGTGAGCTCCCCCGAGCAGGGAGTCACTTGTGGTTTGTTTGAGAGACCAACATCAGGGTCCCAATGCCAGCTCTGCCCTGTGCTGGCTGTGTGGCAGAGGTGGCCCTGATCCTCTGAGAGCCTCCTTGTGGACAGTCATGGAGCTGACACCGGATGATAACAGCTGCCTCCTGGGGGGCAGTGAGGAGTCCAGAGTGCTCTGAGCACATAGCAAGTGCTCAAGAAATGACGCTTCTGATTCGCACTGTGCCTGGCCCCAGTCTGGGGGAAGGAAGACCCTGGTAGATGGCATCGGCCTCCATTGATTCTGTCCAGCTTTAATAGGGTCTCACAGCAAAACTGCCAGTTCCTGTGGTCACCTCTTTTCTCCTTCATGAGTGTCTAATGCAGGGACTAAACACACAGGGCAAAACTACGGAATGGCCAGGGTCCCACAGTTCAAAGCCAGGCCTGTCTGCACTCATCCGCCTCCCTCAGAGAGCACTCACAGGGCTCCGACTGTGTCCAGGGCAAGCCATAGGCCCGGCCTTCCCTGGGTTTCTGGACCTCCAGGAGTGCTGGGGAGACAGGCTCAATGCCGTGCGTCAGGCAGGCTCTGGACATTCCAAAGAGTGAGAAGGGCCTTTCCCGTTTGCCTGGAGACAGGGTCCCTAAGAAGACGCGTGGGAGGTGGACTCGGAGCCAGGTCTGGGCAGGCACAGGGTGACTGCCAGTTCCCTGCGCTGCTTGGTTCCTCAAGGTGCTCAGCTTGGCACCTACACACCCCTACTCCTGTCTCCAGTGAAGGTCTGGGCCAGCAGAGAGATGGGGAGCAGAATGCCAATCCCCAGGGAGCCCCCTCCCCTGCCTTGTCTCCCCCACACACACTTTTCTTTTGCATAAAGTAGTCCCCGAGGTGAGCTTAGCATCCAGTAATGTCCAAGAAGGGACAGCACTCAGCACGCTTGTGTGTGCGCCCACAGGGACATGGTCCTAGAAAGGACCCTGGAGTCACCTTCTTTGTCTCAAGGGAGACTCTAAGGCAAACAGGTTAAGAAACCCCCTATTTTGCAAATAAGGAAGCTGAGACACTGGAGGAATATCCATGGCCACAGCTGCGTGGCTGAAGAGCTTCTGCTGGAGGCACTGAGGAATTGGGGGCGTAGGGGGCAGGGGCACTTCCTGGGTGAGGTGGGGATGAGGCAGCCTCAAGCTGGTCAGAGGTCAGGGGTAAGCTGTGTCCTTCACTGATGGAAGCAGCCCCAGAGGGGGGCTCTGACTCGCCCAAGGCCACTTGGCCTTGACTGGGCCTTTCACATCCCACACAGGAGAAGGGCATCCTCATCCTGGTTGGCAGTGGACGGCGGGAAAGATGCAGTGTCTCCTCTGCTCACAGAACTGTCCCCCCCCCAAACTCTGAGCTCAGGGCAAGGGCTGTGGAGGCCCACAGGAGGGTGGGGAAGGAGCGTGGGTCACTTTGAGGGTGACTTGAGGAGGCCCAGTAGGACTGAAGGGGCCCTTGGGGGCTGCAGGAGAGCCCTAGGCCCAGAGGTGCTACGGGAGCAGAACCTTCCACCTCCCTCCCCCCACGCCACTGAGGCTAGGGCGGGCCAGGCACCCGGGGGAGGAGGCGCGTCCCTGGCTCTCAGCCCAAGGTGAGGCGGGGCTGGACAGCAGGGGCGGGGCGCTGTGCCTGGTATTATAAGAGGCAACCAGGGCACCAAGGCAATGAGCTACCAGCTCGGCTTAGCAGCAGGACTCTGGCAACAGACGTTCCCGCTCCGGTGCAGCCCAGCCTGTGCACTGTACCGCTGCTATGGCCTCTGTGCCCACCACCTGGTGCTCCGTTGCTCTAGCCCTGCTTGTGGCCCTGCACGAAGGTGAGCCTCCCTGGCCTCGCCTGCTGCTGCAGCCCTGGGCCTGCCCGTCCGCGTCTCTCCCAGAGCTGCTGTACCCCCAGGCCAACGGGGGGCATGCAGGCGGGAGCTGTGGTGGGGTGCTCTGCAGGTGCAGAGCGCTGCAGGCGTGGGGCAGCTGCTGGGGCTTCCCCGGGCTGGCCAGGAGCTCCCGAGCAGTCAGAGTGCCAACTTCCTCAATTGTGCAAGAGGAGGAGCCTGGCGGGTCCCCCTATCCCAAGCCGTGCCAGCGCCCTGACCACCTCTCCGCCTCTCTCTCCCTCCTGTGCGTTCAGGGAAGGGCCAGGCTGCTGCCACTCAGGAGCAGCCCGCGCTCTCGCCCCATGCCCAAGGCGCCCACCTGCGGTTCCGCCGCTGCTCCTGCAGCTCCTGGCTTGACAAGGAGTGCGTCTACTTCTGCCACCTGGACATCATCTGGGTGAACACTCCCGGGTGAGTATCCATGGAGATCCAGGTGGGGGCTACCAAGGGGCAGGGGGGCAGGGCAAGGATACCGGCATGCCAGGGGACATTTGACACAGTCCAGCTCTCCCCGGGGCCTCCAGATAGAGGCATTGGGCTAATGTCAGTACGACCAGTTATTGTTTCATCTCCCATGTGGGAGTCTCCAGAGACAGGTAGAGGGCTATCTCCTGTGAATATTCACAACCGCCTGGTAAGAAGCTGTTGGCTCCATTTTCCAAATCAGAATAGTGAGCCTCAGAGAAGTTAGGTGACTTCCCCAAGATCACACAGGAAGGAGTTGGTGATAGACCCCATCCCTAGTCTGTGGATACCAGAGCACATATCTACTCAATCAAGTTGCCTCTGCAAAGAATACAATTAGTGACCCATGTTTTGATTGTGCCAGGCCCTATGCCAAGCACCGCATGTGCAGTTTCATCTCATGGGTCCCCTGGCCACCCCATGAGGCACTATTTTTGTCCCCAAATGACAGATGAGCAACCTGCCCTCTGTTCCCTGGCTGAGCCGCAGTGGGAGCCGGGTGCTGTCTGTTCTGCCTGCTCTGCCTGCGCCCGCGCTGCCCCCAGGCCACTGCATACCTCAAGTTGAAGTTTCTGTGTGTGTTTGTGTTTTTTTTTTTTTTTTCTGCCCCAAATTGCATAAGGCAAGAGAGGCCCAGCACGTAAGTGTGTGTGGAGCTAATCCGCATCCAAACACTTGCTCAGGGCGGGAACCCTGCCAGGCCCTGCGCACTGGGTCCACCTGGAGTCATTACAGCTCTAACCACCAGCTAAAATTAGCTGTCACCCAAAGGTGCTGGTCCGACCAGACTTGGGGCCCCTGCCCTGCCCTGACCACCCCAGTCAGGCTGAATCTGCAGTCAGCCCCACCTGAACACACACACACACACACACACACACACACACACACACCTTGCTGTAAGTTAAAGCTCTAAAGCGTATTTGTCACTCCTCCCAGCAAGTGGTGCTGGGTGGGAGCAGCTTAGCCCGAGCCTGCAGCCTGCGTGTTTACGTCTATGAAATGGAGGCTCCTCCTTTCCTTCAGGACTAGCTGGAGCCTTTTTGCACAGGGGACCTGACTCCATTGGCTGGAGTTCCTGTCTGGGAAGGGAGAAGGGCTGGGAGGACTCCCCAGTTCCTGCCTTTAGGGGGGGACCCTAGACTCCAGCCACTTCCTCCCTGTGCTGGGAGCCCTCACTGAGCCCAGCTGAGCCAGGGCCCAGATGCCCAGAGAAGGGATGGGTCTTGTCCAGGGCTACCTAGCACTTGTAGAGGAGCCTGTGACTTTAGTGGTGGGCCTTCTTGCGGTCAGGGGATGGTCACTTCTCATTGCCATTCTGGTGGCAAGATTGACGGTTCCAGTGTACAGTGTGGACAGTTGCAGCTCACCAATGGCTGTGGTTGATCTAATCCTCTCTCTCTCTCCCTCTCTCTCTCTCTCTCTCTCCCTGCCCCACACCATTACCTTGTTGGCTGCCCGCCCACAGACAGACAGCTCCTTACGGCCTGGGAAACCCGCCAAGGCGCCGGCGCCGCTCCCTGCCAAGGCGCTGTGAGTGCTCCAGCACCAAGGACTCTGCCTGTGCCACCTTCTGCCATCAGACACCCTGGTAGGTGGGCGCCGGGCCTGCAGAGGTAGGGATGGCTGCTGGCCTGAACCTGCCCTGGCAGCAGAGTGTCCAGGAGGCCAGCAGAGGGGCTAGCAGGGGTCAAGCAAGTGGCCCTGGGTGCATGGGCAATGCCCCTTCCTGCAGGCAGAGTGCAGCTCTGGGGGCTTCTGAGAACACTCAGGTCCTCATTCCTGCCTGGGCAGAAGGAATGCTCCCCAGTGATGGCTGAGGGAGCTCAGGCCCAAAGAGAGGTCAGGACTTGTGTCAGGCCTACAAGGGATCAAGCTCCCCTGGGCCTTAGAGGCCAGCCTGAGTCCTGGAGGCCTTCAGAGCTTCCTCAGAGGAAAAATAGCATCTGGAGTTGAGAAGCCAAGACACATCCCAGTGTCACAGAGTTGCTGGGCTTGAAAGGGGGGTTTTCCAAGGCTTCTGATTGTCCCCGGCCTCAGTTTTCTCATCTGTAAAAGGATTGGGAGATTTTGTTCCCTTACTTAGACCATGTGGGACAGCAGGAACTGGCTTTCAAAATCCCAAGCTCCGGTTCCCAGGATGGTTTACAAGAAAGTCCTCCTCTGAGGCTCAAGCTGGGGCGGAGTTTCCTCAAGCTGCCTCAGTTTCCCCTAAAGCTGCAGGTGGCCAGATTCTGGGAAGAGCAGCCACACAGCTGCCTCTTTTTTGAGACCAAGAATATGTTCCCGGTAGCTCGGTTTTCCTCAGTCCCCACCCTGCCTGGGAAAGGCAGGATGCCAGGTGCACAGAGTGGAAATGGATCTGCTCCTGAGGGCGGGTGGGGTGGGGGCTGGGCTGGGCCTGCAGCCAGGTGGCTTTGGGGCCCTGGATAGCCCCTCACTGGGGCCTTATTGCTCTCTATTCAGGGCTGAAGCCGGGTCAGTCCTAAGCAGCCAGTCCCCTGCAGATGTGTTCCAGACTAGAAAGACATGGGCCAAGGAAGGAGAGCTCCTCCAGAGACTAAGGTAAGCGCATCGCCCTAGTCGAACATGCCCTGGAGGCCTTTCCCATCTCCCTTCTCCACATGAGGCGTGAGTGTTCATTGTCCAGCCAAGAGAACAGAGACTCAGAGAGGGAAAGCCACTTGCCCAAAGTCACACAGTGGCATCTGGCTGACTCCAGAGTTTACACGCTCAACCACTGTTTTTTGTTACCCCTGGGCCTTACTTGCAGTGTTTTAGAGGGTTTAAGGGCTCATGACTGGGAAGGATCATAGTTTGTTCATTCAGGCTATCTCCATCAATCATCTCCCACAACCTAAGACTTGGAGGGGGCCCACTGCCCGGCCTGCTGTCTCTTCCCTGTCCAGTCTGCACCTCTTCCCCTCTGGCCTTACTGTGGCTCAGCTCCAGGCTTTGTGCAGAAGGTGCTTATGAGTATTTGTCCACCAGTCTGCCTTAAGAACAGAAACCTCACTCCTGCCCGTGCATCAGAGTGACCGGAGCAACTGCTGGAACAGGGACCCCCTGATTTGAACCCCAACCCTACCACAAACACATTGTGACCTCAGGCTTGGCCCACCACTTCTCTGTGTTTCAGATCCTTAGTTTTGAAACCAGGGAAATGGCCATCCATTCCACAGGATTGTTGTAGGGCTGGGTGCATGAAGTTGAGCCCAGGGGAACTCTGCAGGTCTTCACCACTTCCCGTCTCTGCCACTTAGGGCTCCTGAGGGCTGAACAGTGCTGGGGTCCAGCATAGCCCCACAGGGATTCCCATCCTATGGGAGGAAGAGGAAGACAAATAAGAGAAAAGGCAGGATGGTGGGGTGGGCAAGAGCAGGCACTGACCCCCACACTGTCTAAAGATGAAAAAAAAATTAGAATAAGACTTTGCAAGTCCACAGCACTTCACAGTGTGCAGAGAGCTTGCTGTGCCCATGAAGCACCCATCCTCAGGGCAGTTCAGGCCTGTTTTTAGCCATAGGCTGAGAAAGAGTCTCAGAGAGGTTGTGGCCCTCGCCCACATTCCCATACCTTGAGGCCAGCCTCCAACGCCCAGGCTGAGACTCACTGGGCCAGGAAGTGGATGCTTCAACATTGCTAGGGTCTCAGCCAGGTTCAAAGGGCGACTGAAGCCATATTTGTCTGGTCTGGACCATCTCGAACAGGACCCTGAAGAATGGGTAGAATTTGTGCAGTTTGGAAGAGGAAGATAGACAGTGAGCAAGGTGTGGAAGAGGGAGGGCAGATTGTGGGAAATTCCAGGGCTACTCCTGGCCGGCTGGCCATTCTGACAGCATTGAACACCAACTTTATCAAAGACCCCCATCAGCAAAGAAGCTTCTAGGCCCCTGTGTGACCTGTCTTAATGTGTAGGCCTTGCTTTCGGGCTTTGGTCACCCTCTGAGCCCAAGGCAGCCATCACCCAGGATCTGGGCAAGGGCTCTCATCCTCCATTGCCCCTGCTTCCTGAGACAGTCCGTGTCCCCTGAGATGCTAAGTTGATCCTTCTTGATTTCCAGGGACATCTCTGCTGCCAAGATCCGCTCTGCCAGGCGACAGCGGGAGGCAACAAGGGAGCCCAAGCCGGCCCACTCCAGGTGGAGGAAGAGATAGCACTGCAGGCTGGGAAATGCTGAGAAGAAAGCCCATGTGGACACGGGAGGAGAGGGCAGCTCATGGAGACCCTCCACCTGTTTCCTGGGCCAGGGCCTTGGCCCCGGCCAGCTGGACCCATTTGCTGGGGCTGGCATAGGTGCTGGCCTCCCCACATGTGCGGGAGGCTTCCTCAGGACAGCCTGGTGCCCTCATGCTGCACAGCCCTCGGCCCCCAGATGGCAGGGCAGTCTGCTGGCGATGGCTGCTGGCCCCCAGGCCTGCTGAAAGTGACTGAGGGAGGCCGAGTGAACCTGGAGGTCGTGTCCCGAGGAACTTCCTGTTTGCTGGGCTACAATCCAGGAGGGACCTTGCAGTGTGGCAGGCTCACACCTAAGGCAGTCGTGGAGGCTGCGTGGGTCCCCCCAGGAGCTGGAATCCTGACCAGCCCCATCTGTCCTCTCTGGCTCCCCCTTCCCAGAGGCCGGGTCCCCCTCATGCCCTTGGGACACTGCTGGTGAGAGCCTGTTCTGCTTCATCCCTCTGTATATAACTTATTTACTCTAAGGACTTTGAGAATCCCAGTTATTTATTTTAATGTATTTTTTTTTTAGATCCTCAATTATTTACCCGAGAACTTGTGTTTGTAATAAACAATGAAATGATATTCTGATATTTTGTTTTGGCTGAGCCGAGGTAGAAGGCTTCTCTTAGGAAGGGGCTACTTGGAAGTCAGGGGACCCAGGAGCAGAGAAAGGGAGCACCAGGTCCTGGCCCTTCTCTGGCTGCTAGTCTGCCCTCTCAGATCTATCATGTACCGACACAGCCATTTGCCGCTGTGATCAGGATTCTGGGACCTACATTCCCACCAGAACAGAAACCAATGGCCAGGACTTCCTCCAAGAGCATGTTTAGAAGATGCCAAGACTTTGAGGGTATGGAGACCGGCTTCTGCTCCAGCTGCCCTGTCTTGCCAGGGTGACCACAAGGCCCAGAGCCAATCTGTCCTGTGAGGGATGGAGCCAGGTGGCTGTGCACAGCCCTGGTGGTCAGTGATGGGCGCCGTGGTGGAACCGTAGCCTGGCCCTGGCTGTGCCCTTTGCCTTGGGCCTTGGCAGGGCCCTACTAGAGTTTGATGTTGTCTGACTGAAGAAGCCTCAGGCTCTAGCATTGGGCTCACCAGTCCTGCTACAGCCCAAGAAGCTGCCCACCCGGATCCCAGAGACAGCCTGCAGCCAGGGCCCTCCTGCTGGCAGCTGCTAGACCCACGGCCTCCATCTCTACAGACTCTCAAGCAAGCCCTGCCCTTTTCCTGAGGCTCACCTATACTGCGAGTGACAGCCTGTGACCTGAGCCTACTCTGGGGACAAATTAATGGACTAAGCAATAATTATTTATATATTTCTCTAACACTGCCTTATCCAGAAAACGAATCCTGATCTCCTCGTGGAAGAATAACATGCTGATGCGTATTGAGCTACTACTACTTTATCCAGATTAACACATTCTATCCTCACCACAATCCTGTGATGCAAGTACTTTCATGATTCTCCTTTTTACAGATGAGGAAAATGATATAAGAGAAGGCAAGGGACTTTCCTTGAGTCACACAGCAAGTAAATACGGGGCATCAGGATGAGAGCCCTGGTTTTCTGCATCAGAGTCTATATTATACATGTGCATAATAAATATTTATTGATTGAATTCATGGATCACCAGTGTGACCTTGAACGAAGCTCTTTCTGCGCCTTAGCTATTTTTTCTAACTCAGAAGATGGGAAGCAATAGTCCTCAACTCACAAGGCTGGTACAATCACCAGACAGGCAAACTGCGGGGCCAGGCTGAGCCCAGGGCCCGAGGAGCAGAGGCTGCTTGTCAGGCTGCCAATGTGATTATGTAACATGTGGGACGGGGACTGAGCCAGAGGACCTGCAGAGAGGGAGAGACTGGGGCTGGCTAGAGTGGAGATGGGGGCAGGGGGCAGAGAAAGGATTCTGCACAAAGGGACACACCTGTCACTTCAAAACCTGAGCAGGACTCACAGGGGAAGGGGAGGGATTACAGGAAGGGGAAGAGGGACAGTGAGCAGGGACCTATCGGGGAGGTCCCTCTGCCAGGCCACAGATGGCTGGATCAGGCAAGGGGAGAACAGCAAAGATGAAGCCACAGGAGTCTTGAAGTTCAAGTGAAGGAGCTGGATTTTCTCCTGTGGGCTGTGGGAGACATGAAATCGGAAGAATGGTTCAGAGCTGGGCTTTGGAAATTTGCCCTCAGAGGGCTGGTCACGGCTGAGACTGACGGAGGTGACAGGTGGCAGGAAAGCAAAGGCACCCACCCCTGACAGGTTGGCGGTGCCTCCTGGCTGGAGAGGCCTGGTGGGAGGGGGCGGGGTCAGCCTCTTACTGCCCACTGCAACCCAGGGTCAGAGCCCCTCTCACATGGCCATGAGCCTGAGGCCAGGGGACCCTCACTTTCTAGCATCCCATCAAAATGATCCTGAAAGCACAGCTATCGGCCAGAACTCGCCAGCTGTTTGGGGCTCAGCAGAGGCGTGGGGAGCCCTGGTTGAAGGTATGCTGGAGGCCTGGGGAGGCAGGAGCTCACTGCCCTTGGCACCAGCCCCAGGGCCCTGTTCAGGGTTCAGAGATCAGTGATCCAAAATGACTGAGCAGCGGAGATGATTAGAGGGAAGAGGGGAGGCAGGAGGCAGGGACAGGCTGGGATGACGCTCAGCCCGTCAGATCCTTGGTCCCTAGAAGTGGGGCCTTTGGCTGGGGCCCTGTACTTCAGCATCTGTCTCGCCCCGCCTCTCTCCACAGGACAAGAACTTTGCAGAGCCAGGGATCACGCGTGCCGAAAGTCTGTGCCTGCTTCTAGATCACACGCTAGGTAGCCGGGACCCCGACGTGAGGAACAGTGGGGTTACAGTCTGGGGGAAATGGAAAAATGTGAGAAGCAGCTGCCAGGTCAAAGGCAGCTCTGGTAAGGGTGGAGTCTCCATTTTAGGAAGTTTGCATTTTGTGGAACAAAAATCTCTCCCCTTTTAGGTGGGTGCAGTGTTTCAAGCCTATAATCCCTCTATTCAGGAGCCCAAGGCAGGGGGATTGCAAGTGTGAGGCCAGACTGGACAACTTAGGGAGACCCTATGTCAAATCAAAAATAAAGAGCTGGGAGTGTCACTCCATGGTAAAGCGCCCCCGGGGTTCAATCCCCAGTACTAGGAGGAAAAAATTTCTCCCGATAGGTATTTACTGAAAACGTCTCCCGCGTTTTCAGTAAATACCTATCGAGTTTTTTTTTTTTTTTCAAGGTTTTCTGAGTCAAAATCATGTTCCTTCAAATAGAGCCCCAGGCAGAGATAACAGAGAAGGGGCGCGGGATGACTCCGATTTATCGGGGTTACATTGCAGGAGAAGACGCCTATCCAGACCCAGAGAGGCCGAGGCCGAGCCCCAGGCTGCCTCTGCCTCCCTTCATCGGGAAAGAGCCCCAGAGAATTCTTCATCTCCCCTTCTCTCTCTCTCTTTCTCTTTTTCTTTCTCTGAAAATAGAGTCCAGGGTCAGTTCAGATAAGTCATTTGCTATCAAGGCAATAAATTCCTGAACCGTGGCCATCCATTCATTCAACAGAGATAAATAATTGCCTCTGGGGAGACTCTGTGAGCAAGACAGACACAGCCCCTGCATCACAGGCCCAGAGAAGGGCCATTCAAAAAAAAAAAAAAAAAAACACTGGTGGATATTAAGATTAAAAATAGGAGCTCCCATTTATTATGGGCTTAGCGTCGCTCTCCCCTATTAACTCCTGGTTCCTCGTGCAACCTCATTCACAGAGCTCTGGCATTGGGAAGTCAGGGTGGGCACCCATAGTCCCAACTGCTCAGGAGGCTGAAGCAGTAGGATTCCTTGAGCTCAGGAGCTGGGGACCCGCCCAGGCCACACAGACCCTTTCTCAAAACAAGCAAACAAAAAGGTGATAGAAAAGATAACCAAGACACAGAGAGGT
Source organism: Marmota flaviventris (assembly GCF_047511675.1). Lineage (NCBI taxonomy): Eukaryota > Metazoa > Chordata > Mammalia > Rodentia > Sciuridae > Marmota > Marmota flaviventris. Next base: position 31,502,709 of record NC_092507.1, on the reverse strand, counting down.
TCTGTCACTCGCTCAAAACCACACAGCTAGTGTGTGGCTCAGTGGAGCTTTAGACTCCAGGTAAGTTCTCCCACCTCTCCAACAGGGAACCACTACACTAAGATGGACTCCCTGGGGAAGGGGACTCCAAGTGGCTTTCTGGAGAAGGTGACATGTGAACCAAGTTTTAAGAGACTCAGTTGAGTGAGGGGGCCTGGGAAAGGTGGGAGAGTCAGGCAGGAACAGATGGTACACTCCTGAGCACCACACCAAGCCCTGGCACCAGCATGAGGGGCTGGTGCTCCAGGCAAGGGTCACCTACAGTAACTGCCACCCCTCCACAGCCTTGGAGTCAGTCTCCCAGGGGAGACCGGAATCGCCTGCCGCTAGTGCTTCACACCTGTGGACGCCATGCTGCTGCCCTTGAGGTCTCCCCAGTGGGCAGGGATGGCAGGCAGGAACAAATGAAAGGGACAGGGGTAGAAAATGCCTTGAGTTGTCCTTGAAGCTGGTGGCAAGGCAGCTGAAGGACAGGCAGGGCTACCACATGCTGGGAGGGGGACAGGGCATCACAGCTGGGGAAGTGGTGCCAGGCACGTCGGCCAGACCCCGGAAGAGTCCAGAGAGAGGCAGCCAGCCTGAGCAGCAGGGGCCAGGCTGGGAGCAGCCTCCGATGCCAGGACTTTGATCTTGAGTGATGGGGAGCTAGCGAAGGTTACCGAGCAGGGGAGGCCAGGACCGGAGTGCCTCCAGCTGCTGCCTTTCCATTGGCCCTTCCCTGGCCGTGCTTTCTGCTCGCCCGGCCCCTCCTCTCCAGGGAGGGCAGAGTGTGGGGCTCGCCTTGGCCTGCCAGGGATCCCAGCCAAGAGCCCTCAGCAGCTCAGAAGGGGGCCGTGTGCGGGCCCGCCAGGAGCCCTGGAAGAGGAATGCAGCCTAATTAATTCTCTGAAGCTCCCAGGGCCTCGCCTTGTGTGAGCAGCTGCCAGGGCAGGCCTGCCAGGGCGCCACCGGGCCAGGCTGTCGATCACTGGGTGCTGCAGGCAGCCAGGCGGACTGCAGGCCACAGGTTGGGGAACAGGGACTGGGGGGCCAGCCCCTGGTATCCAGGATCACACAGGTCCTCCGTCCCCTTTACGGCCAATAAAGAGCCATGGTAGCAGTGATAGCCCACAGCCCTTGAGACCCCGCGGCACACTTGGTACCCATGAGTACGCCTTCCTCACTGCTCATCGGATCCTTACAAGGGCAGTGAGATGAGTACTGTTACTATCCCCATTTTGCAGAGGGGAAAAATGAGGGTCAGAATCATGCAATCAGCAAGCAAAAGCAGGGAAGCTGGGATTGGACCCAGGCAGTCTGGGTGCCCAGAGTATTCCTCATAACCACCATCCTGGGAAGGCTCAGCAATGGAAATCAGGTCCATAGAGGTGGGATACCTTTCCAAGGACAGACTAAAAGGGGATCAGGAGACAGTAAAAGGAGTAAAGACTGCTAGGGATAAAGGCCACATTCCTGGTCTTGGCTTAAATTGCCTCCTCCAGAGGATTCTGTCCCTCTCCTGGCCCTGCAGGTCATTCAAAGAGATGTGTAGCTCACCACTTAAGGACAGGTAGGCTGCAGGAAGCGATTCTGTCCATATTAGCTTTCTATTACTGTAACAAAATATCTGAGAATAATCAACTTAAAGAAGAAAGGTTTATTTTGACTCATAGTTTCAGAGGTTTCCGACAAGTTAGTTGACGCCGTTGTTCTTGGGCTTGTGGCTAGGCAGCACATCATAGGGGAGCACATGGCAGAATACGTTGCTCACCTCCTGGAGGCCAAGAAGCAAAAAAAGAGGAAAGAGGAGGGTCTGGGGCCCCACAATCCCCTTTGAGGGCAGACCCCAAGTGAGATAACGTCCTTGCACTAGGCCCCACATCCTAAAGGTTCCACCACCTTCTAAGAGTGCTAAGGGGCTGGGGAACAAGGTCCTCTGGGGGAGGTTTATCTAAACCATAGCACTCTCAGGGTGTCCACCCATATGGACCCAATTCTGCCACCTGGGCCTCTTCCAGAACAGTGCTGGCCCTGTGTGCTGGCCCTGTGTGCTGAGGCTCATGCTGGTTGCACATGCTCAGAGCATCTGCCTAACCTATTACCACCCCACCCCACCCCCTGCCTTATGGGTGGGACAGCCAACAGCAGCTCAGTAAGGTGTGGCCTGGAGAAAAACCTCGCAACTAGGAGGTGACAAAACCAGGAATGGCGGTCACACTGGCCTGACAGCAGAACTCTGCCCAGAAAGGGGGCAGCACGGCCAGGTCAGGTCCCCTGAGGAGCCTCACTTTCCTCATCTGCCATACAAGGATGAGAGGCCTGACCTTACTGAGTTGTTCTGGAGTTCATGAACAGACGTCCCGAAAAGTCTCCTACGTGAGACACTGCCCTGAGTCCTTCATTTAATTAAAAAAAAGAAAAAAAATTGTTTTCCAAACAAGATTTTATTCATGGCTACATAAATATGTCCTTATAAAGCTTCCCATATGCTTTCATTACCCCCTAGGTGCATATTCAAACTTATCCCATTTCCCACCAAAGGGGATCAGAAATTGCCACCCCAAAATATGCCCCTTTTGTATCAGGATTGTTCTGGGCTAACAACAGCAGTTGAGAAGCGGCACATGCAGAGCGAGCTCTCCACCCCCGCCCCGCCTACCTGCCTAAATGTAGGACATAAATTTCCCTCTGTGAAGGTACTTCCCCTCCTGTCTCCTGAGCCAGGAAGAGAGCAACCATTAGCACCCAGACAGAAGCCAGCACCCAGACAGCTCCGCATAAGCAAATCTCACAGAAATAAACTTACCCTCTACTAATTCCCCCATACATTTACCTTCCCACACACTGTCACCCCTAGAAGCCTGAGACCCCTTTTTCCTTTCTCTTGTCACTTCTCCATACATTTATTCTCCTTTGTTAAACTGATATATGAGCCTAACTGTCATCTTCGGGTCTTTTCTATGAAGGCCTTCCTGCCTGTAAAAATTAAAATAGTAATAACATCAAATAAAATTCGTATGCTTCTTCTCCCATTAATTGGCTTTTGTCAGTTTAATTTGCAGACCCAGGTGACAGAACTAAGAAGGCAGAGGAAAGGATTTTTTTTTTCCTTCCTACTCCAACAAGAAATTAACACTGCAAAAGAATGAACTAATTAATTAATTAAAATAGCACTGTGTGGTTGTATATAAATTTTTATATTCATTCTGGATTGATTTTTTTGCTATGTATTTGTATTGAAATATAATTCACACACTAAAATTCACTTTTTTTTTTAAGCGCATAATTGGGAGGTTTTCAGTATATTTGCAGTTATACAATCATCAGCACTGTAATTCCGAAACATTCTCTTTTTTCTTTCTTTCGGCCTAGGCAACTTAATGACACCCTATTTCAAAGCCAAAAAAAAAATAAAAATGGATGGAGATGGAGCTCAGTGGTAGCATGTTCCTGGGTTCCGTCCCCAGTACCACAGAACAAAACAACAAGTGAAGGGAAAGATCCATCTCACACTTCTGTAATCCGTTCTTCTCCCACAACAGATCCAACTATTGGTCTTTGTTTTAATAGCTCCAGCGTGGTCCACAGCCTGGACCAAAGGTTGTTTATGTAGCCATCCCCCCATGATGCTCTTTGGTTGGCCCCCATTTAATGTCCCTATAAACGCTCTGCAGTAAACACCATAGTTACACATCTTTGTCCACAGAGGACAGATTGTTAGAAACCACTGGCTCAAAGGACAAGCGCGTTTTAAATATTCTCCTGAAAATGGGGTTCCTATTGGTTCCTCCCACTGCCCCGGGGCTTGAGTATCTATTTCCTGGAATCCCTTCCAGTACTTGGTTGTATTGATCTCTCATTTGCTGGTCTATCAGGAAAGCACTTCTCAACATGGCTTCTGACACGTAAAAGAGATAAGGCCGCTTGTGGTTTCAGGTTCTCTGGAGGCTGAGGCAGGAGGATCACCTGAGCTCAGGAGTTTGAAGCCAGCCTGGGCAACACAGTGAGGCCTTGTTTAAAGGAGAGAGAAACAGAAAAAGAGAGAGAGAGAAACCTGTTGGGCCTCTGGTGGAAGAGGGTGGGGACATGGAAACCACCCATGTTCTGCTTCCTCCCCACTCGGTACACAGGGCCCCTGTAGTGTTTTCTAGCACTGGTGTCTGGGATGCCCTTGGACGGAGGTCCGGCCCGCCCAGGTTGGCCTCACCATCAGCCTCTCAGTCCTGCCCCTAGGCCTGGCCTCGGGGAGCTTGGGCAGGGAGGAAGGACTATCCCATCTTCCTTAGCTGACCCCACCTCCCCCTTTTTAGTGGGGACCTTAGGGGAATGGCATGCTCATCTGAAAGCATGTGTGGTGGGGGACTTCAGCCCCCTGGACCTGTGGGTGTCCTGGTTGCCTCTCAGCATGTGGCCCAAATGGGCTTTGTGCAGAAGGCAGGATCCTAGTCTCGCCTCTGCTGAGTCCTTGCTGTGGGGACCCGGACAGAGTGCCAGCCCTTCTGGGCCGCCAGTCTGCAGCAACCCTCCCAGGGAATAGGTGCAGAACAGACCCCTTCGGAGGCTCCTCACAAGCCACCCGGGGTGGGAGAAGGGTGTCTCCTGGGAGGTGGCAGATGGGGTTAGGGGAGGAACAGGGAGGGCAGCGGAAGTGAGAGCACCCCTGCCCCTCAGGGCCAGGAACCTGAGGCTCCTGCCCAATGCTTTGACTCAGTGTGTGAGTGTGGGACACTGGAGTTCCACCAGCTTAACAGGAGTCGGTGCATGTGCACGGGTCATTCAACTGTGAGCACGTGTGCCCAGGAGGGCACACCTGAGTGTAAAATGTGTTCCTGTGCACACAAAGGGGACCATTCTGCATGTCTACTCCTCAAGCATTCAGGCTGTGGCACACTGGGGGCCCACTCACGATCCACATGTGTGTGTCCCTGCGGTATTGTATGTTGACGTCCATGTGTGTGACCGTGAGTGCCTCCAGTGCGTGTACCTTAGCCTCGTCGCCACTGTGTAGAGTGTGTGCATGCACACCTGCCCATTTAAGGATGCCCAGACTCCTTTGGGCTGTGTGGGAAAATCCATGTTCGGGTGTATGTAAGTGACATGAGCACACGTTACGGTGTGTGGGTGTGCAGGAACATTCACATGAAGTGAATGTGAGTGTGCACGGGGTGTGTGCACATGCAGGGGATCTAGAGGTGCCAGGTGAGGTGCTGGCGATGTACGGGACTGCTATGGTCTGTAGGTGTGCGTGAGTGTGCCTTCCATAGGTGAGGCCTGGGACACCCCAGAGGTGCCACCTCGGGCTCTGTGAGACATGACATTTCCTCCAGCCCCGTGCCCACCTGGCTTGGCCCTCTCTCCACCGCTTACGCTGAGAGATGGTGTCACTGGATAAGCTCTGAACATCTTGTTTTATTTACATGTGGATTATTATTTTAGTAATTAACCAGTTATTATAAACCTTATTTATTTTAAAAACAAACATGCAGATGCAAAATTCAGATGGAATATGAAGGGAAAGCCGAGGAGTGGGGGGGTTCCTGGAGCGGCTTGCAGGGTCTGGGGTGATAGCCCTGTAGGGGCCCAGAGCGGTCAGGAAGGGAGTTGGGGAGCAGGGCCCAGAGCCCTGCTTCCGCTTCCGGCTGCCTGCCATGGAATCCCATTCCCTTTCCCTGTGGCACAGGTGGGCGGTCAGACAAAGCCCGACTTGGAAACCTCAGGCAGGTGGCCCCCGCTTCGATGGCAACGTGGGCAGGGCAAAGTTCCTGCTCTCAGCCGCTCACGCCTCGTCAGTAAACGTCTGGAGCTTCGATTCCTAGGAAGCTCCAAATGCAAGCCCTGGTACCTGCCCACATTTTTCTGCTCCTCCTGTCCCTGGAATAATTCCTAAGCATCTCTCCCTCCGCCTGCACTGCCTCCTGGCCCTTTAAAAATTCCTATCACCCACCAAAGCCCACATGCCTGGCCACAAGTTTGTCTGTGTTCCCAAGTGGACTTTGTACTCCTTGGAACAAGAACAGGCTCCCCACAGTCCACTGGGCCTGGCCTGCCTTGTATCAGTATTAAGTATTAAAAATTGGGGATAAAATGAGTAGGGAAGGGAGGCGAAGGGCTTTGTAAACAACAGTGTTTGATAGAAGCAGCAGGTTGTTGGGTGCCTCCCGACCAGGTGAGTCAGCCTGATCCTTGCCCTGCCCGGAGAAGGGAAGAGAAAGCACCATTTATCAATCTCCACCTGGATCATTTAAGTCTTATCGTTCTTTTCAAGGGTGGGGGGCATCACTGGGGACTGAACCCCGGTGCTTTGCCATGGAGTTACAACCTCAGCCTGTATTATATTTTATTTTGAGACAGGGCCTTGCTAAGTTGCCCAGGCTGGCCTCAAACTTTCGATCCTCCTGCCTCAGCCTCTGGAGTCGCTGGGATTATAGGCATGTGCCGCCCTTCCAGCTAAACCTTATCACTTTTGATCCTTACCACACAACTATAGGCAAGCAGTACTTTTATCCCATTTTAGAGAAAGTGATCGTCCTCAAGAAGAGTCCTCTACAAAGCTGAGACTCTAGCACCAGCCAGCCTCTAGGGCTATCTCCAGGCCCTGGCTCTATTTCTCCTTTGAGGAGCGCTTAGTAGGTATCTGAGACTCAACCCCAGGGGCTCTGGACTTGCCAGAGTTCAGAGTTCATGCTCTCAGGAGCAGCCCCAGGTGATGGCTAGGTTCGTCTGAGTTGGTGGACAAAGGCCCCAGCTTCCTCACTCCTTGGGAGGGACAACCTCCCATGGGCCTTGGCCTACACTGTATCCCGGATGGGCTCGGCCCCGTGGTCCACCTCCTGTCCTTTAGATCACCTGTATTGGTTCCTTTACCTGTCTGGCTTCCCACATCCTTGTGGTTTTCTGGAACCACCTCACAAACACACACACCGCCCTAGTTCTAGTCTCTTTCTAGAGGCCCCCACCCAAGGTGGAAGGGCTGCAGCTATGAGGGGCTTTGTGTGCCCTGGAACCCCGGGAAACTGTTCTCCAAAGAGGCCTTTGTCTCAGAGGGAATGGGCCTTGGTGAGGATCAGAAGAGGCTGGGCGGAGGTGTGGGGGGTGTGGGGGTGTGGGGGTGGGGGGCAACCCTGAGGAGCCCTGGCAGGAGGGACACAGTTCAGCTGTAGCCCCAGGCTGTGCACAGCATCAGGTGGGCAGCATGTGCTAAAGGAGAGGGTGAGGGTGTGAACACACAGTCTCTGGGAGGAGGCCACACCCATGCCTCCCTCCCTTCTCCAGAAGTGCTTCTCCGTCAACCTCTGCCCCCGCAGGTCCAGGGCGGACACTGCCTGAAAAATCCCCAGCACTCAGCTGGCCTGGGTCCTTCCAGGAGGGCAGAGAAGCTGCCTGTGGAAGGCCCCGGACGTGAGTCAAGAAACCCAGTCCTTCTCTAGGTCTCACAGGGGGCCCGGGTGGGGTTGAGGAAGGGAATGGAGCCCTTGAGGGCCTGTGTGTTCCAGTCCTGTCAGGCAGCCACTGGCACACACTGCCTCAGACACGGATATCTTGTCCCTTGTCCCTTGTCCCTTCACACTTGCAGAAGAGGGTATTCCTTTACTCGGGGGAAGTTTTGGTGGTGGAAACTCAAGTACTGACAAAGATGTCGCCTGACTTTCTTCCCTCCACTCCTCAAACCCCACCACGTGAGCCCCAAAGCAGGCAGCCTGCGGGCAGGGCCAAGTGGGGAGAGCCGGCCAACTTGGGTTCAGAAGAAGCCCCTTAAGGACTCTGGGCCTCAGCTTCCTTACCTGTGAGATGGGTGGAAAGTGCCACCTGGCTCCAGGCAAGCCTCTGTCCTCTCCTTTAGTCCTTAATGAGGCAGAAAAGCAACTCTGTTTTCCGTTGACAGAGGAGGCAACCGAGGCTCAGAGAGGAAATAAGGAAGCCAGGCCTTGGTCAGGTGGTAGAATATTGCCTGGCCAGCCCCTGCCAGGGAACCCTGGACCCTCAGCCCAGCCACTGCCTCGCCTGGGTCCAGGAGCCTGCACATTCCAGCCTCTCCCTGCCTGGCCTGGCCCTGACCTCGGGGTTTACCCACTGGCCCTTTTTCTCAGCTGGGGCTGGGCCAGCAGTATCAGCCCTGCTCTGGATACCTTTGGCCTCAGGCATGCAGGGACCTGAGCCAGGAGGTCAAAGGGGCAAAGCACAATCTGACCTACTCCCTGGAGAAGCTCTCAGAGACTCACAACACCTAGGATAAGCAGGTACGCCTGGCCACGGGGGACCTGCTGGCTTCAGCCTGGAGGGTAATCACACACCTCCTTGGTTGGCCAAAGAGGATCGAGAGCAGAAGGGGCAAGGCTGAGAGACAGGGAGAAGGAGAAAAGGGAAACTGAGGCAAATGATGGATCTGTATAGGTTCATCTGGGTGTATGGCAGAAGAAATGCCTGGATATGTTCATTTAAAAAAAAATATGTACTAGAATCTTCATAGTAGCACCATAGTCAAACTGGAAACTAGCCAAGAGCCCAGCAATTGTGGAATGACTATAAATTGAACAATGACTGCACAAAACCATACAGATGATCTGACAAACTGAAAGCACAGAACCAAATAGTATATACCATTGTGTTCCATTTATCTAGTTTTAATAGATACAAACTAATTTGTAGTGTTAAAAGTCAGAATAATGCCTTGCTTTGGGGGAGGGGTGTGAGCAATGACTAAAAGGCAGCAGGAGGGGTGTTCCAGGGTCATGGTCATCTTTAGTTGCTTGCTGTACATAAAGCTGCATGATGATTTCAATTTGGGAAAATCCATCGAGCTGATGATTTGTCCACTTTTGTGTGCATATAAGACTTTCTTTTTTATAAATTTTTTATAACTTTATTTTGTTTGTTTTATTTGTATGTGGTGCTGAGGATCGAACCCAGCACCTCACTGAACCATAACCCCAGCCCCCCCCCCCCCCCCCCCCCCCGCATATTAGGCTTCCAAACTCTATATAAATCAAATCTTGCAGCATGCACTCTTTCCTGTCTGGCTTGTTTATCACAACATTGTGTTTTTGAGATTCATGCAAATTCATTCATTTATTGCTGTACAGTATTCCATTGTGTGAATATAGCACAATTTATTTGTCTGTTCTGTTGACGCGAGTTGGACTGTTTCCAGTTTGGAGCTATTATTAGAAATAGTACTGCTTTGAGCCAGGTGCAGTGGCTCATGCCTATAATCCCAACGACTCAGGAGGCTGAGGGAGGAGGGTTGCAAGTTCAAGGCAGTCTTAGTAATTTAGTGAGATCCTATTGCAAAATTTTTAAAGCACTGAGAGCCAGACACAGTGGGACCATGTCCACCTGTAATCCCAGTGGTTCCAGAGGCTGAGGCAGGAGTATCCCAAGTTTGAGGTCAGCCTCAGCAACTTAAAGAGGACCTAAGCAATTGAGGAAGACTCTGTCTCAAAAAGTAAAAAGATCTAGGGATGTAGTTCAGGTATTAAGCACCCTTGGATTCAATCCCCAGTACAGAGCAAGAGGAGGAGGAGAAGGAGGAGGAAGAAGAGGAGGAGGAGGAGGAGGAGGGGGAGGAGGAGGAGGGGGAGGAGGAGGGGGAGGAGGAGGAGGAGGAGGGAGAGAGAGAGAGAGAGAGAGAGAGAGAGAGAGAGAGAGAGAGAGAAGAAATAGGGCCACTTTAAACAATTCTCATGTGCCTTTTGGGTGACATGCACAGGCGTTCTAGCTGAGGGTAGTCTAGGAGTGACGCTCTGAGCCACAGGGTTTACATGGCTACAGCTTAAAGTCACTGAAAAATAGTTTCCAAAGTGTTCTGCCAATTTATACCTCCACCAGTTATATATGAAGCTCCAGAGTCTCCCCAGCACCTGGTTTGGTCAAATATCCTTCCGGCCATTCCAGTGGGCATGAAGTGGTGCTGTGCTGTGCTTTGAGGTCGCATTTCCCTGGTGCCTAATAAAGCTGAGCTCCTGTCCTCCTGGGGTTTACTAGCAGCAGACCTGAGACATAGTCAAGAATGAGTGGTTTGCTTGGCAAGTACATTAGTCTGCCCAGGCTTCCAGAACAAAACAGCACAGACTGCGGCTTAAACAAGAGAGACATTTCCTTGCAGTCCTGGAGGCTGGAAATGCAAGATCAAGGTTAGGCAGGGTTCCATTTCTGGGGAGGCCTCTTCCTAGTTTGTGCACAGCCACTTCCTCTCTGTGTCTTCCTGTGGCCTCTTCTATATGTGTGTGTGTGTGTGTGTGTGTACATGCATTCGCACGCACATGTGCACGTTGAGAGAGATCTCTACTGTCTCTTCCTCTTCTTCCAACGACCCTCTTTGATGACTTCAGTTACCCTTAATTACCTCTGCAAAGGTAATTACCTCCAAACACAATCAGGTTAGGACTTCAACCTAAGAATCTAGGAGGACACAAATCAGTCCACAGCAGCAGTGATCTGGAAAACCCAGAGAGGAGTGAGGAAGTGAGACAGGGAAAAGGAGGCGGCCAGCCTGTTAGCAAGCACATGGACATCTTGGGCATCTGGAGCATAATCCCAGTGGGGGGATCATAAATCACACCCCAAGGGAGCAAGGGAGCTGAGTGTTTTATAGGGCAACTCCTGTCAGCCATGAGTGGAGGGCCTTTGAGGGCGTGTGTGTACATCACTGGGGTTTGTGTGAACCCACTGGCCACTGAGGCAGAGCAGCCTTGCTGGCGCCATGGACACTGTGGGCACAGTGCTAAGTGCTGGCCATTGGAAGGAGCCACTGCAGCAGCGTGTCTTCATGGCTACTCACCAGAGGCTTCTGGCTGTCATGAAGTGGCTACCCAAGGGGAGCGGGATTTACTGATTGCCGGGCAGGCAAGGGCATTCTAGAAGGGACTGAGGCCTTGAGGGATTCCCCAAGCACCTTGTCTAGCCTGGGCTACAGGGGGAAGGGGAGGGATTTGAGACTGAGGTGGGGCCAGTAGACCCCACACAAAGGTCTGATGGGAAGATGCTTCTTGGAGACTCTGGAGAGAGCACCTCATGTATGAGGTTAGCCACCCAGAAACCCAAGCTGGGCTCTGTCCATAAAGTTATCCCAGGACACTGCCTTTCAGGGTGCCCCAGGTCCCCCAACTGTCCCCTATCCGGCTCCTGGCACAGAAAGCCCTACCGGAAAGCAAGGACCAAGAGGCCAGGCCTCCCAGAGGGCAGGAGATGCTCTCCCCCAGAGGCCAGGCTATATCACCTGGTGGAGGTGGAGGAGGGGAAGGGCTGACCTCAAGGTTGGACCTGAATAAAAGGCCTCAAGTTCAGGGAAGGGCCACTGGTGTGTGATCTCAGAGGGCGCCTCTCCCCTGAGGCCATCTTGCAGGTTAGAATGGTGTATCTAACGGCCATAGCCATGGAGCCCAACCATGTGGGCTAGGGGTCGGGGAAAGCTGGGCCTGGGAGCTGGGCCTGGATGCACTCCCCACTCCCTCCACCCTCTCTGTTTTGGCCTGCGGGAGATTGGGAAGTGGGAACTTAAGGCAGGTCTGAGCAGGAGCTGACTGCTCTGCATAGCTATCTGTTTGGAGCCCAGCCACATTCACCTCTGTAGTCAAATAATAAGGACCTTCTCTCCAGACAGAAGAGTGACCCCGACAGGACCTGGTGGGTCAGGCACAGTGGACACCTGTGTCAGTCCAGCTTTTTCTTTCTTTCTCTTTTAATATTTTTAGTTGTAGATAGACACAATACCTTTGTTTTATTTTTAATTTTTTTAAAAAATTTTTAGTTGTAGTTGGATGCAATACCTTTATTTTATTTATTTATTTTTATGTGGTGCTGGAGATCCAACCCAGCGCCTAGCACATGCTAAGCGAGCACTCTACCACTGAGCCACAGCCCAAGTCCCTTATTTATTTATTTTTATGTGGTACAGAGGATGGAACCCAGTGTCTCACACTGGGATCCACCACTGAGCCCCAGCCCCAGCCCTGTCCAGCCTTTTCTTGTCAGGCCACATCTCCTCTATTAATCCTGCTCTGCCCACATAACCAGGCAGGAGGACCTCAAAGAACATGCCAATCCAGGCAGCTGGAGCACCCACCTCCCAGGCCCAGTCACTACCTCAGGGATAAACATATGACCCAAGTCAGGACAATGGGAGTCTCCCCTGAGGCCTTTGCTAGAGCTCTCTGGAAACTCTACTGAGATTGTGAGCTAGAAGGATAAGATTGTAGCACCTGTTGGTTATCTTGCATCAAACGAAAATAGAAAAATATCTGCCCAGGGGAAAAAACAAAGTTAAGAAGATGCAGACATAGCTAAGAGATAGAGAGAGGGGTAGTCTTCATGATATCATTTAAACACCCAGATGTAGCCATGCCTGAAGTTCCTTAGGCTTCCCATTCACAAGAACAAATGCAAAGCCTATTCTGTGTATGTTGGTCAGTTTCTGTCACTTGCAATCTGAAGGATTTGATTAAAAGAGTAGGTGAGAACACTGCCAAGCCCTTTCTGCACCTTCACATCCCAGAGATCACAGAGATTGCAGGGAGTTCCTTGTTAAAGGCCACTGTCACTGAACTCCTGTGATGAAGCAAAGATCACATCCTGGTGCCCTTCTTGGACCAGTGGCAGTTGTGGAATGCAAGGCGGAGCTGGCACTGCCAGCTGTTTATGTTCAGGAGTTCAAAATGTTACCCACGCTATAAGGGCTGAGTCTTGGCAGGCTGCCCTCCACCTCATTCCCAGAATGTTCTAGAAGGTGGGGGGAGGGGATGGGATTCATTATCTGACCAGTGATTCTGAGGTCTTTAATCACTTTATCACTTGTCAAAATGTAGGATCAGAGCGAAGTAGATTTAGGAGAAAGAGGAAGAAATATTGCATTTTTTTTGCATCCCCAACATCAAGAGGCCTTATTCAATGTTACTTTGATTATATTCAACAAACAACCAGAATGTCCACTAATAAGGATCTGGTTAAACAAATGATAGGGCATGGAGTATTTTAAAAGTGAGGTAGCACAGAAAGAGGTTGCCATAGAAATATGGGATGGCTAATTTTGTTTGTTAACTTGACTGGATTGAGAGATGTCTCAAAAATCGGTCAAGCATAGCTCAGCAGACACGTGTGAGGGTGTTTCCAGAGAAGGTTGGCAGGGGTCAGTGTAGGAAGGGGCAAGATGCTCTCTGAGCATGGCAGGCACCAGCTAATAGGCTGGGGGCCCAGGTAGAACCAAAAGGAGAAAGCCCACAAGCTCAATTCTGGAGCCATGTGTCTTTGCTGCTGCTGTCACCGATGGACCTCAGATTCCAGCTTCTTTGGTCCTTCAAGATGGACTTTCACCAGAGACTCTTCAGGGAGCTTCCAGGCCTTTGGCTTAGACTGGGGCTGCTTCTTCCTTGGTGTCTCTTGTTCTGAGATTTCCAGCTTCTTAGACTGAGCAGCTACTTACTGGTCTCTCCAGCCACCAGACAGCCATTGTGGGACTATCCAGCCTCTGATGGTGTGAGCCAATCCAATAACTCCCTCATGAAAGTATATACACATTCTGTTTGTTCTATTTCTCTAGAGAACCCTAACACAAAATATTTCTAGACTATATGAAGTATATTCTGCAATCCACCGAGTAATATGCATAGCATGAGCCCATTTAAAAAAAAATAACACCTGGAAGCCCTATCATTTGCAGATTAATCATTTATACACTAAGATGTGTGGGAAAAGAGAAAAAATAGCATATTCATTGAGAGCAATTCATTTTCTTTGTGAGAAATATTCAGTTAATCTAAACTTTGAGTTTCTTATAAGAGATGTTTCCCCATCCCAAGGTGGGTGGGGTCTATGGATTGGAAGCTTTGGTGTTGTCTTTGTCCATTCTTCTATAACAAAATGCCACGAACTGGATAATTTATAAAGAAAAGAAGTTTCTTTCTTACAGTTCTGGAATTGGGAAGTACAAGGTCTAAAGGCCACATCTGGTGAGGATATTCTTATTGCCTCATAACATGGCAGAGGACATCAAGGAGAGGGATAGAGATACATAGATAGATGGTGGGGGTGTGGGGAGAGAAGTTACAAGGAAGGATATGCCAGAGAGAGCTCATTTTTATAATAAAGACACTCCCCTGGCAACTAATGGCATTATTCCTGAGGGTGAAGCCTTCACAAACCAATCACCTTCCGTACCATCACAGTGGCAATTAAATTGCAACTTGTGTTTGGAGGAGATTCCAAACTAGCATCCTATCCTTCATCCCCCCCACAAACATGTCCTTCTCACATACAAAATGCATTCCTTCCATCCCAATAGTCCCCAAAGTCTCAACTTCTTCCAGAATCAACCTCAAAATTCAAAGTCCAGCGTCTCCTCTACATCTGATATGGGGAGACTCAGCCATGATTCATCCTGAAGCAAATTCCTACCAGCTGTGAGCCTGTGAGATCAAAACAAGCCATCCTTTCAGAATAGAGTGGTAAGCGGGCATGGGATAAAAATTCCTTTTCCCCAAGGGAGAAATGGGCAAGAAAAGAGAGGTGACTGGTCCCAAATAAGTCCAAACCCCAGTAGGGCAAATAACGTGAAGTCTTAAGGCTTGAGAATAACTTGGACTCCACGTCCTTCTTCCTAGACATGCTGGGTTGGGGTGGGGGTGCTGCCCTTAGGGTTTTGCTGGGCTTAGCGCAGGCAGCAGCTCTCATGGGTTGGTGTCTCAGGCCTGCTGTTCACCCAGAACCTAGCGCCACACACTGGTAGATTCTTGTTTCCGGGGTCCCAAGGGTGATGTCCCTCCCACAGCTCCACCAGGCATTGCACTGGGGGGTGGTCTCTGGGGTCCTGCGGATAGTCGGCCACATCCTTAGAGGTCCAGGTGAAGCCTTCATGCCCCCGCAGCTCTGCACACCCGCACGGTTAGCACCACAGGGACACTGCTAATGCTTAATGCTCATGCCCTCTGGAGCAGAGAACAGAGTCCCAAGGTGGAGCTGGCAGGGAGCCTGTGGAGGGCACCCTGGCCCTGGGCCCCCAAACCATGCTGTCCACCTGGAGCTCTGAGCCTGTGATGGTAGAGGTGGCCTTGAAGATCACTGGCATACCTGTGGGGTCTTCCTTCCATTCTCTTGAAAACAGACACCTGTCTGTCTTCTACCCATAGCAATCTCTTTAGCAAAATGTCACTTGGCCATATCCCTGGCACTCTCTCTGGAACACTTTCCCCCTCTTTGCATGGCCAAGCAGCAAACTTTCCAAATAGTCCCATTGCTTTTCTTTTAATTATAAATTCTGTCTTTAAATAAATCTCTTTCCTCTTCCATTTCACTGTAAGCAGTAAAAACAACCATATGTGGCTTCTTCAATATTTTGCTTAGAGATGTCTTCTGCCAGATATTCTAGTTCATCGCTCTTAAATTCCACCTTGCATGAAACTCTCAGGCACAAAGGTCTTGACCGCCATATAACGTGATGGACTTCCCTCTGGTTTCCAAGGCCTTGCTCCTCCTTTCCACCTGAGACCTTCTCAGCAGGGTCTTTACTGTCCATATTTCTACCAGCATTCTGACTGTGACCACTTGAATAATCTCTAAGAGGTTCTAGGCTTTCCCTCATTATTTCCTCCTCCTCCTCCACTTCTTCCTCCTCCTCCTCTTCCTCCTCCTTCTCCTTTTTGGCACTGGGGGTAGAACACAGGCATGCTCTACCACAAGCTACACCTCCAGAACTTGTTCTTTTTTTTAATTGAGGCAGTGTCTGGCTAAGTTTGAACATATGATCCTCCTGCCTCCACCTCCTGAGTCCCTGGGGTTATAGGTGTGTGCCACCACACCTGGTTAATATTCTTTTCTTCTGACCCCTCATGAGAATCGCCCTTAATGCTCCATTCTAGAAACTTAGGTCTTTTCCAGCTTGTTCTTCCAAATTCCTCTAACCTCCAACTGCTACCTAGTTCCAAAGAAGCCACTTTCCCATTTTCAGGTACTTGTTGCAGGACAAACTGCCTCAATTCTCAGTACCAATTTTCTGTCTTGGTCTGTTTTCTGTTACTACAACAGAATACCACATACTGGACAATTTATAAAGAAAAGAACTATATTTCTACAGTTCTAGAGTCTGAGAAGTCCAAGATAAAAGGGCCACATCTGGCAAAGGCCTTCTTGCTGTGTCATCACATGGCAAATGGCATCACGTGGTGAGAGAGAGAGAGAAAGGGTGGTGCCAGGTACAGTGATTTATGCCCATAATCCCAGCTAATCAGGAGTCTGAGGCAGAAGGATCTCAAGTTCAAGGCCAGCTTTGTTTAAGATCTTGACTTAGAATTAAAAATAAAAAGGGCTGGGGATGTAGCTCAGGGGTAGAGTGCCTCTGGGTTTGATTCCCAGCGCTGGAAAAAGTAAAGAGGTGACACTTTTTTATAAGAGAGCCACCTGCATGATTACTAACCTATATCCAATAATAAAATAATGGCTTTAATCCATTAATGAGGGTGGAGCTCCCCTCTTCAAGGTCTTGCCTGCCAATCCCATCACAGTGGCAATTAAATTTCAACATGAGCTGGGGACACTGAAACCCTCATAGTTGTCCTCATAGCAACAAGTAAAGGGCCTCCTGGCTCATAGCATCTTCCCGAGCGAGTGTCTCGGCCTGCTAATTTCTAATCCTCAGGTTTGTCCCAGCTGTCATGACCTGTGAGGCAGGTGGATGAATCTGGGGTGTGTTCTGACTTGGGCAAGGACTGGTGGACGCTCCAGAGGAGCTGGGCCAGCCAGGACACACAGGGCAAATTCCCCGAGGCCTCCCCGGGACTTCAGATCAGCGTGCCACTGTCCAGGGTCCTGACTAGCAAGGGGCAGACCAGAGCTCTCAGCGGCCTTCTGACACTTGGATGTTGGGCGTCCCTCCCACACCAGACAGGAGGGGAGCATGTCGGTACACTTTCCTGATCCTTTCTCTGCTTCAACGTTCCATAGAAGGTTGAATGTTTCTGAAACATACGTCCCACATCCTGACTCCTTCGACCTGTGAATATAGTTTGGAGAAAGGGTCTTTGTGGATGTAATTAAGATAAAAATCTCAAGGCAAAATCATCCTGGTGTATCCAAATGAAACCTAAACCCAGTGACAAGTGCTCCTATCAGAGAAAGTCGGAGGTAGCTTAGACACGGAGGAGATGACTCAGAAATGGAGAATGTCCTGTGACGACAGAGACAGGTTGGGGTAATGTGGCCAAAGCAATGTCAAAACACAAACAAATCTAGAATACACATCTAGAAGAGGAAGGAAAGAGATTGCCCCCTAGAGACTTCACAGGGAACACAGCCCTACTGACCCTGAGTTTGAACACTGAGACTGTGGTCATTTGCCCTGGAAAACTGATACCCACCGGGTGCCACCCTTCCTCCTCTCCTGTGGGCACAGGCCAAACTTCCTTCAAGACAGCATCCCACAGAGTAGAGTTCTAGAGGTGGGCAGGGAAAGGGGTGGGGCACTGGGCCCCTCAGGCAGCTGCTTCCCTTCCCTTTCCCCTCATCTCTCTCTGTTCCTCCAACTCCTGGGTGCTCCTCCGAGAAGTGGAAGGACTCACCATTTCCTCTGGAGCTGGGTAGACACTTCCCTTTTATCATGACCTGAATTCTCTCTATCTATGGGTTAGGATAAAACTCCAAATGCAACCCTCTAAGATTTTCTTTCTTTTTTTTCTCTAAGATTTTCTTTTGATATCTACAGTGAAGTTTTGGGGACAAATCTGCTTCTCTCTCTCTCTTTTTCTCTCTTCTCTTCTTCCTTCTCTCTCTCTCTCTCTCTCTCTCTCTCTCTCTCTCTCTCTCTCTCTCTCTCTCGTTAATTCTCTAACATCTTCTAATTTCCTGCTCCTCTTCTTGAATATACCCCAGTTCTCCATCTAGAATCCACTCCACCCTTACCTGTGTGCTTCAGAGGAAGCTGACTCCAACTTCAGTTCCAGGGGACTGAACTCCAACTCTGTCATGGAATCCCATCCAAACTGCTATGGTGTTGGTCCAAAAACCCAGACTAAGGGCATACCCATGGCCACAGGATGGACCCATGACCCCAGCCAAGATACAAGGGGAGATTCATGGGAGCCTAGGGAAATGTCTTTCCTTGTCCTCAGGCAGAGACAAGTTCTCCCTTCCTCTAAATGCCATGGTGGTGAATGAATAGCTCAGTCATGGGGCAATTTGAAAGGAAGTCAGCCCAGGGGTGAAGATGTCAGACAGAATAGGACACAGCCAAGGGAGCTGTAAAGAGATGGGCCAGAGTTGCTAGATCAAGACATCTCGGGGCTGGGATTGTGGCCCAGCGGTAGAGCGCTCACCTAGCATGGGCAGGATCCAGGTTTGATTCTCAGCACCACATAAAAATAAAGGCATTGTGTTATGTCCATATACAAAAAAAAAAAAAAAGACTCTCTCTCTCTCTCTCTCTCTCTCTCTCTCAAAAAAAAAAAAAAAAAAAAAGACATCTCTGAAGCCCATCCAATCTCTACAGTTTGTTTACCTGGTTCAGTGTATCTCATTGTTAAGCCTATTTGTCTTGGACTTACTGTTACTTACAATATATTACGGAACAAAGCCAGTTTTTAAGACTTGTTTTGTTATGGGCTTTGAGATCCTATTTTGGATCCTATTTTTAACTAAGCATTGTTGTTTTTTTTTTCCTCTTTATATCACTGTCCTATTTATTCCAGTCCTCCCAGAGGCAAATGGATCCCTCTATCTGAATAGGAAGAAAATCTCACATAAGGAACATGAGACAAAATACAAATGTTTAAAATATAAAAATATTTTTCACTTCTTTGAAATCAAAGAAATTGTCCAGATAACACCAACATTCATACAAAAATCTGCGGGAAGAACTTCTAAACTGTTAACAGTAGTCATCTCTGGAGAAGAAAAATTGGAGGGAAGAGATCTTCCTTTCAAGGTTGTGTGTTACTTTAATATTTGAACTTTTAGAGTTAGCATAACTTACAATTGTATTTTAAAATCCTGATGATTAAAAAGTAATCCAATATAAACAGAGTTCCCTAGGTGCTTGTTCTACAGGAAGGTTATCTGTTACACAAAAAAGAGACTCGAAATGTAGAAATATTTCTTTAAAATTTAGGTATAGATTTTCAGCAATTTATGTCCTGATCCTTGCTGGTTCAAAAGATTGAACATTCCCTGCCACAGGAAAACCTCAGGCAAAGATTCCAAACGGCAATTTACAAGACTTGGTGTGTCCCAGGGATCAGGAGAGGAGCTGCCACTCTGGGGTCCAACATCTGGCTCCTCCTTCCCTCTCACCCTAGGCTCATGGTTAAAGCTACCCACATTCTGTGAAGTCCAAATAGCATCCCACACTCCTGCAGGACCCTGCATCTTCCCACACCCCTGCAGGAACTAGGCGGCCCCCTCTGGAGTCCCACACCCTCCTTGGACAGAGCTGCAGACCTTTGGCATCTCCAGGGGGACCCACAGGCCTTGGAGACTGGATGCCACAGCCCAGTACCCAGCACCCCTGTGCACTCTGCTCTGGCCCAGAGTCCCCTGTAACTTCAGCATGTCCTAGCTGCAGGATCTTCTCTCAGCTTCCTCCTAAGCAATGCAAACAACTGTCTCTGACATTCCCCAGGAGAAACACCAGGACTGATGTGCACCTGCAAGGAAGGGCTAGAGAGGCTGACTCTGGGAGCAGGGCTCCAAGATGGGGCTGGGGGAGACCTAGGAGCTGGGAGAGATAGGAGCCACAGCCCACCACCCTCCTTCTTGGGAATGGGTCTATGCTTGTTTCCTGGACTTGGTCTTTCTCCAGAGCCACCAGTCTCAGGAACAGAAAAAAAATTCAGCATGGACCTTCACAGGGTGCCATGTGGGCCATACTTCCCAGAATCTCAATTGTCAGAAAAGCTAGTATGGGGGCGCTCAACCCCATTCCTCCCAAACCCCTACCCATTGCCCTGGCCTGTCATGGAGATGGGTCAGGAAAGAGGCCTAAGGGGAGGTGTATTGACTCCATTGTTTCCCCCTTGCTCACCTCCCCTTCTGGAGGACTCTGCTCCACAGGCATCCAGAACCCTATGGACCCTGGAACCTCCTCATTCAATCCCGACACCTGTCTGGATGGGCAGCAACTGCCCAGTCTACAGTCCCAGCCTGACCCCTGTGTTGCTTCTGATCCCCAGAGAGGCCACCGGTTCCAGTCCTGTGTTGAGCATTCCAGTTCCAAGGTGGGGACCCCACCCTGGCCTAGGGCGGCCTAGTAGGGCAGGCAGATTGAGACATGACAGTGTGGTGACAGGTGCTGGCTGGAAATGTGATGCTGAATCGCATCTGTGCTGGTCAGCTTTCTGTTACTGTGACAAAATACCTAAGAAAATCAACTTAAAGGAGGAAAGACTGATTTGGGCTCATGGTGTCAGAGGTTTCCATCCATGGCCGGCTGGTTCCATGGCTCTTAGGCCTGTGATGAGGCAGAGCATCATGACAGGGAACACGTGATAGGGCAGAGCTGCTTGGCTCATGGCAGCCAGGAAGCTGAAAGAGAGCATAAGAAAGGGGAGTGGCATGCCACTGGCGGCCATTTCCTCCCAGTAGACCCACCTCCTAAAATTTCCTCCACCTCCCGATAGCACCACCAGCTGGGGACAGAGCTACCTGAGCCTTTAGGGGACATTCCAGATCCAAACTGTAACAGCATCTGTCTGGATCCTTGAGAAGCAAGTGACATTCCTCGAGAGGAACTGCTTAGACACAGGAGCTACAGCTTCTCTCAGAGTCTTGCCTTTGCCAACAAGCTCACAGCTATTCCTGGCTTTGGGGCATCTTTAAAGCACTCACCACCACCTGCGTGACATATTTTACTTGTTTTGTTGGTTGCGTATCTCTCTGTGCTCAATGGAAGCTCTTTGAAGACAGGGCTTCATCGGTACCATTCTTGTGTCCCAGCCAGACACCGTCTGGCACAGAACATAGATCTGTAGATTTGATGTTTCAGATGAAGGGTGACGGCTGAAAGCAGTTCTTGTCCCTCCTTCACCATCCACCCAACCAAGCAGTCTCCAAGCCCTTGGGAAACTACCTCTGTCCCAGCTCGGTCACCTGGTCTCCTCCTCATTTCCAAATCAGCCTCTCCACCCTTTCCTTGGTATATCTTAATTCCAAGGCTTCTCTTGCCCAGTCTCAAGTGCCACCTCCTGTGCAACCTGCTCAGATCCCTCTGTGATCACACGGCACATTCTGTCTCACAGGCCCCTGTCACTCCTACGGTCGTGATTTGCCCCCTGGCTGCCCACACACTCCTAAAGGGAAGATCTTCTGAGGTGGCTGTGGACTGGTTTCTCTCTGAGTATCCAGGGCTTCCATGGTGGGATGGTGCATAACACATCAGAAATTCAGAAACGTCTGGCGGATGCACTCACAGAGGAGTGAGTGAAGAAATGATAAAGGAATAAATGGAGGAGTGAATGAATGAAGGAGCCCCCCCCCCATTCATGATCGGATGTGTGAAGCATCCAGCAGACGCATGAATGAGCCGGAGAAGTTACTGAGTGAATGAGTCAGTGCCCGGGGAGGGAGTGGTGAGTGACAGAGGCTCCCCAGCCTCCTCTGGCAGCTCTGGCATCAGTGAGTCCCCGCCACCCCCAGCCCTGGGCTGGTGCTCTGTGCCAACCAGCCCCACAATGCCTCCTCCCAGGGCCAACGCGCGTAACTGCTGCTCAGCACACACTGCCCGATGCTGGCCAGACCCTGTGCTGGGCAATGAATCACATAGGGTCCTGCCCCAGGGCTCCCAGGGCTGGGGGCAGACAGTCAGCCTCATAAATAGGCTGGATGCCACACTGGGCAGACATGTGTTCCAGCAGGGTGGTGAGCTCAGGATTGGCTCCGGAGCCTGGGGCTGGGTAGAGCTCTTCTGGAGCAGGGAGCTGGGAGAATCTCCTGGAGGGGAGCCTGGAAGGTGGGCAAAGAAAGGCCACCAGGACAGTGGGGACAGCACCAGCAAAAGCACAACTGGAGGGGCCAGAGTGCTCAGCGGGAGCTCTGCAGGGGGGCCCTGGTGGGACATGATGTTTAGGGAGATGACAGGGGCAGGCAGCAAATGCTGGGCACTTGAGTTGGACTTGATTGAGACTAGGATGGGGACCGTGGCATAGGCAGAGTAGGGCACAGGGATGAAGGGTGTAGCCCTGTGTATTCCCAGAGGACAGAGGCTCCAAGGAAATGCCACAGGGAAGGTTTCAAGGACTTTCTAGGGAGCCACAGCTGGGTGCTGCCACCAATTTTGCAGGATCTCTTTTCTGGCTTCTCTCCCTGAGGATCTGCCATCAGCCTCCTGGACCTAATGCTCATCACTAGCAGCCTATGGCCTCGGGGGCTCCCAGAGAGGGGAGGTCATTGGGTGGGGGGACTTATAGGTAGAATGCTTATATATCAGTTTGCAAGGATTCTGATCATGGAGCGGGGGCAGGGATGTGGATCTGGGCATGATTCTCATCCAGGCAGTTGGACTCCAGAGTTAGGCTCTTGGTCATGACATCCCACAGTCCCCCACAGCCCCTCATAGTTGACCTGGGCAGGCCTGGATCCAGGACTCTACCCTCCAGAGCAAATGTCCTTTCCACTCTGCTCTGTGCCCTTGACCTAGGCGGGGGTCTTGGGCTCCTTCATTGCAAAAGAGGCACTTGGCAGGTAGGGATCTCAGTTTGTCAGAGGTTCAGTGGGCAGGCAGGAAGCCGAACCCAGGGACAGAGGGCCTTTGTCTGCCTGCAGATGGGCAGTCAGGCCTGGGCCATGTGGCCAAGCCCAAGGGCCAGCCGGGTACAAACTCATCAGACAGCTGCTGAGGCGGCCAAGGAGACGGACAATTAGAGGGCCCAGCCGGTGCCAGGAAGCGGAAGCATCGTGGCGAGTGGTGAGAGCTACTGAGCTGTCCTGCCTTCCACCTTAGGCCTTGCTCCCAGGGAGGGGCTGCAGTTTATCTTCCAAATGGTAGCAGCAGCTCTGTCCTCTGTGATGGAACCTACCGTGAGTGCCGGGTTAGCTCACTGCACAACTCTCCATTTCGTCACTTAAGGTCCTTGGAGGTTGGGATGCAGACTCCATTGCATTCTTCTATTCATCCATCCATCCATTCAACAGGCACTTACTGCAGGCTGCTATGTGCACACTGGGCTAGATCCTGGAGACACACTATAGATAACAAGCCCTGCTCCCATCTATTCTGGAGGGAGAAGACAGATGAGAGAAAAAGAAAAAAAAAAAACATGATCAATTCTGGGAAAGAAAATAAAGGGGCGGTGGAATGTAGGTCAGGGAAAGCCACTTTGGAGAAGGTGATCAAAGAAAGCCAATCCAGGGAGGTGACAGTTCATAGAGGAGGAGCTGGGGTTCAAATTAAGGAAGTGACTTGTCCTATGTCACACAGCTGTTCATTGCAGGAGCTGGGCTTTGGTCCCAGGCCAGCCTGACTCCAGCCATGGTCTTCAGGGAGACTCTCCCCACCAGGGTCCATGATATTTGTTGTAACATGGGCACAGTGTCCCTGATTCCTTTCCACAGGAGCCTCAAGATGTAGGTGGGCTTATCACCTTCATTTCTCAGGTGAGAGAAGTGAGACCCAAGGAGAGGCTATAATCAGCTCAAGGTCCCAGCAAAGGACTGATAGAGTGAACATGAACCAGAGTCTTTTGGTCCCCAATTCTGTGTTCCTTCTGCCACACCTCAACTCCTCCTGGGCCAGCACTTAGCCCACATGAGCACTTGTTGGACATGCAGAAGGCTGGTCACTGAATAGACCATGAGTCTTTGGGCAAGGTGCATCTCCTTTGGGGCTTCCATTTCTCTATTAGAAAACATGTCATTGATTAATACCAGTTCTGAAATTTCCCAAGTCCCTCCTATTCAATCCACATCCCTTCAAGGAGTGTGGTGCCCTGGGGAGGCAGATGAGGGAGGTCCTGCCTTATTCCAAACTCCTGGGTAAGAAGGTCATGAATTCAAGGCAGATTGGCTGGGGAGAACATTCTAGGGGCAAACCACAGAAGCAGAAGCTTGGACGCATCATTTAGGATGTGGAAGACCATTTGGAACTTTTATCCACCAGTCCCAGTCCCACACAGCTCCCCCTTGCTCCAACCTTTGCTCCTGGATGAGGTCCTTGGCTACCATAACTTCTGCCCCATTTCCAGTCCAGCCTGAGTTGGTTCTGGGAGGGCCTCCCAAAATGAAAAGGCTGAAACAAATCTGAATCTCTCTGGACCACCCACGGCTCACAGGCTGTGTGACCTTGGGGGCAGCTCTTCCCCCCACTCAGCCTCGGTTTCCCTATTGATTAACCGAGAAGGAACGTGGCAGCCCGTTGTTGCCGCCCATTGTTGCCGTGATAAAAGGCCAATTCATGGGCACTTTCTTCATGTGAGGCAGCCGTCTCTGGAGACGGGTAATATCATTATCCTTGATTTACAGATAAGAAAGCTGAGGTTTGCAGGGTAGCGTCACTTGCCCAAGGCCACACACTGGGAAATGGCCCGGTGGGGACCCACACCCAGGTGTGCCTGATTCCAGAACCTTGCTCACAACAAAAAAGTTGCTGACTCACCAAAGTGTCTATGCCCTTTGACCTGGGTGGCAATCAATCCCCAGGACTTTATCTGTAGGAAATAATTCAAGAAAGTCAAAAATATTTTCATTGCAGACATATTTACAACATGATAGATAATTGGAAGCAACCCACATGCCCCACCCCAGGGCCCTATTTGTTTAGCAGTTGGGCAGCTTCAGATTCACTGCAGCTTGTTGTGCCCCACCCCGCCCTGCGAAATGAGAGGGCTTCAAGTTTCAGAAAGGTTGAGTGCGTAGTTGAGGGCACACAGCTAGTGACTGTCTAACCCCAAGGTAGAAATTGGAAGCACTGATCCAGAAAGAAGCCATTGAAAACTCAGAGAGGGCAAGGGACACCCCCACACACCCACACACACTCTCAGCACGGGAGAATCGGTGGGCTCCACACTCTGAGCCCACTTCCCCAAACTTCACATGAGTCATTTAGCCTCTCTACACCTTGATTTCCCAACTGGAAAATGGGGATCATAATTGTCTGCTGCATCTGGTAGTTAGGGGCGGGGCAGGGAGTCTGGATGCTGGGGTTTGAGCAACTCCCAGAATTCCTGCATTGATCCCAACCAGGCAGTGTGGGGAGGTTGGGGCCTAGTGGCAGGCATTTGGGCCTTGAGGACACAGCCCTCCTCCTTGGATTAATGCTTTCTTTTTTCACTATGAGTCGATGGCACTTGAAGCCCTCCCCAGAAGCCAAGCATATGCCAGCACTGTAGTCTTGAACTATCCAATCTCCAGAACTGTGAATCAGAATAAACCTCTTTCCTTTATAAATCATCCAGTTTTGGGTATTCTGTTATAGCAGCAGAAAACAGACCCCCAACATGGCCAATGTCATCATAGAAGCCAAAAAAACACCCAGGTTGGATGTGAAGAGAGTGGTTTTGTGTGACGGTGGAAGTAGAGGTGAAAGAGAGACTTGGGACAGGATGTGTTTTGACGGAACTGGAAGGAGAGAAAACAGGTCAGGAGGGGGCTAGAGCTGTCTCAGGAACAGGCCTGTAAGTGAATCCCCTTGGCTGACATTTCTGGCCTTTGGAATACTGCCTATTTGACTATGTCCAGTGACAACCCTGTGGGCCAGGCCTTTCACCCAGCTTACAGATGCCCTGAGGTCAGGTCTGCCCACAGTGGTCCCAGCTGCTAGTGTAGGCTCACCACACAGGGTAAGGGCTGCTGGCGGAATAAAGGATTTGGTTCAGTCTTTCGAGGGCTCTCTGGGTTGAAAAGCATGTAAAGTTCATCTAGTCCCTCTGAGTCCCTGCCAGAGATTAGGAAGGGTTTATTCAGGGTCACACAGTGAAAGACATCTGTCCTGTCTCTCAAGCACCTAGCCAGGAGGGACTCTGCCTCTGGTGTGGCTTTACAACCAGCCAGGGGACCCCAACTCAGAGGTTCATGGTTCAGCTGCCCATCTTACAAGGCTGGGCGAACAGGCAACAGGTAATAGGTGAGAACATGCTTGGAAAGGAAACAGGTGTAAGTGTGGAGTGGGGGGCATCCAGCTCACAGTGGTCGGGGCAGAGAACTCAGATGTGGCATTGGGGGCTCCAGGAAGGCTGGGGCCAGGGCACCCCTCCATGGGACTCTGAGTGGCCCAGGTCCTGCAGGGAAAGTGGCAGGGAGGTAGGCAGAGTCCCTGGGGCTAAAGCCTCCCAGAGAAAGGGACCCACCACACTGGTGACCCACCATACTGTCCCACAGCAGTGATCTGGAGATGCCACAAGGCCAACAGCTGCAGGTTAGGGCTTTCGCAAGCTCCGAGCTGCTGCCAAAGCAGGAGATCAGTTAGTAAACAGACAACAAATCCCCAGAGACAAACACCCCCGGACGTGTCCCAACATCTCTCTGATGGGCTCAGAGCTGGGCCTGCTCTGAGTTCTCACCTCTCCCAAATGAGGTGGGCAGCTCAGCCTTGGACTTGGAGCAGCTAATGCTTCTCCAAGCCAACCCTGTTTTCCTGCCCCCATGCAAACCCGTCAACAGATTCCCTCTGTATTGGCTGCTTGTCTTCTTTCCTTGCTAGACTTCAATCTTACTGAGCCTTCCTCCCAAACCTTCCATGGCTCTTGCTGAGCCTTCCTCCCAAACCTTCCATAGCTCCTCATGTACACAGGGTCCAGTTCAGACCCCTTGACTTGATATTCAGCATCTCCGTGATCTCATCTCTGACTTCAATTCCCTCCGTTTCCCCCTGTCTCAGAGCTGTCCCTCTGTCTGGGAACACCCTTCCCACCTGGTCTACAAATCCAGTATGGCCCTTGCCCATGCACAGCCTGTGCCTTCCTCTGGGGGATGAATGGCCTGTGTGTCTGACCCAATCAGAGGAGTATAGAGGAAATCCCAGGCCCTTATTTCCAGGAAATGTGCCTTTGAGGGACCATGTCTTAGTTTCCTCTTCTGTAAAATGAGGAGAGGACCACGCCCCAGGAATCCAAGCTCTTGGCACGGTGCAGACGGCAGAGACAGCTCTCAGTGCGTTAGCCATTCTTAGCCTCACCAGTGCTGTTCCTGCTCCATGTGGTCCCCCAGCACTGAGCCCCCGGCAGGTAACAGGGTTGCCAAACCACAACTTCCCATGAAAATGCAGAAACACCTCCAGCCCAACTTGAATATGACAAATGGAGGCCCAGGACTCCAAAGCCAGATAATGGCAGAGCTAGACAGGAAGCCAGACCTGCTCACGTTTAACTTCCCCCCTTTTACTACTCCTAGGTGCCTTTGGAGAACCCGCTCCCTCCTCTGACCAAGGCTCACTCACGTGATCTTCTTTCTCCCCTCTGCCCTCCCCTCCATCCCTGGGAGGCCTGTATCTGACCCTCCCTGGCCCAGCCAAAGGGCGATTGCTGGCTTGCCTTTTCCCTACTCAGCTAAAAAGCCTGGATTCCTCTCCTCCCGGGCCCTCCAGGGTCTGCTAGGTGAAGGAAAACAGAACCCTCTGCCTGGCCATTCCCTTCCTGCCACAGGACACTTCCTCTCATCCTGGATGCCGGACTTTCTTCTACCCTCTTCTCTTTAGCTCCTTTCCTCTCCTTTTCCTTCACCATTTCCCGGTGGCAAAATCTCCATGGCCCCCTCCCGGACCCAAGAAACTGTCTCTGCCCCTCTCTACCCTCCTCCCTCCACCCAAACTGCTCCTGCTCAACACATCAGTGGCCTCCATTCCACTAAACCCCCTGGGACTCTACAGTCTTCAACCTGCTGGGCTGTTCTGCACCATCTCCTCCGCTGACCGCTCCCTCCCATGATCCTTAGTGTCCCCTCTCTGCTGCCCTACCAGAGACTCCTTGGCCTCCTTGTTGGGCTTCTTCCCTATTATAGGGTATTGATTTAACATGGGAGTAGCCATCTTAAAGGTTAACTGCCATCTCATAAGTTTTACTTTCCTGTACTTCCTCTTACCCGAACTCCCCTCACCCCCATTAGTGACCTACCCCATGGTACCGTAACCCTAAGCCAATCCCAGAAGGACAGACCCCTTGACTCTGGAAAGCCCCACGGTGCCATGGAACTAAGCCAATCCCATGCTGTTCCCCACCCACCTGGCTCTGACTCAAGCACCTCCAGCCTATCCCACAGCCCCTCAACAACAACCCCAAACTCCCACCCCACAAAGGCTGAACACCCCAACATCTCGGGGCCTCTCTCTATAGAGAGAGATATGGCCTTTATTTGTCAGCTTTGACAAATAAACCTTTGTGTGGATCTCTGCCTGGTCTCCGTCCTTCATTTCTCGCTCTCCGTCTCTCACTTTCTCACTTTCCTTTCACCTACCCCAGCATGAAGGCTCATCTGTGATCTGCCTGGGTCTCTCTTACCCTCCTGAGCTCTTGCCTGGGCACTTCATGGACTGAATGCCCATCTCTAGCCAGTGATTCCTAGAGCCACATCTCTACCCGGACCTGCCTCCTGAGCCCTGGGCCTGAGCACCTGATGGCCTCCATCTAGGTGTCTCTCCAGCACCTCAAACCAAGCAGAGCTAGAACCAGCTTATCTCTCTCTCTCTCTCTCTCTCTCTCTCTCTCTCTCTCTCTCTCTCTCTCTCAAAGCCCACTAACTTGCCCAAACCCTCACCTCTATAAATAGCCTGCCATCCTCCCTGTTATTCCAGTTAAAGATCTGGGAGTCACTGGGCTCTTCTTTATCCCCCCCCGCCCCACATAGCCAGTTAGTCACCAAGTCCAACCACCTGCAGGGTGTCTCCCGGTCCCATCAACACAACCTAAATGCTGGCTCCCCATCTCCCCCTGGATGTCTGTAACAGCCTCCTCTCGGGGTCTCTCCAGCCACACTTACCCCGGATCCATTTTCCTTACAGCAGCCCGAGGAAACTTTCTAGAACACAGATCTTTCTATGCCATTTCCCTGCCTAAAACTCTTCCCCATCTCCTGGCTTTTCTCTAAGGAAGCCCCCAAATCTTTGGCATTTATTGCCACCCCCCCCCCATCTCTGGCCTTTCAGCTTTGCTTTCAATTCACCCGTTTCTGAGCCTCTGAGGCTTTGCTCTCGCTGGTTTCTCAGCCCGGAATGCTTTTGCTTCTCCCCTGACCCATCCCAAGAGCTCAGGCCAAGGTTGCTTCCCACATTTCCTACCAGCCTCCATTTCCCCCGGGGGCACCTGGATGTTCCATCAGCGGCCAGGTTGTCTGCCGTTACCTGTGCCTGTGGTTGCTTGATTCATGTCTGTCTGGGCTCCTGGACTGCAAATTCCGTAAAGGCCAGGGGCCATGTCTGTCTTCTCACCCCACAGCCACACTGCGCCTGACACACGGCATCCCCAGGCCCAGCTGACCAGGCATTACTCCACCCTCACAGCCAGTGTGGCCGCCCCAAGCAAACGCTCTACTTTGAAATCCAGAGACCCCACAATTGGTCCCCACCATCTCTCCAATCTCCCTGGCTCTAACCTTGCCCTCCCAGACCCGGGAAGCTCCCATCTGGTCCCTGCATTCCCACCATCTTGCCCTCCTCTCTCTTTCTCAGACACTGTTTTCCAACAAGAGCCACCTCAAGCCAGCAATACAAGGCCTTGTTCCTGGCCACATCTCCATCCTTCTCTGGATTGAGGAGGCACCTACTGACCATCCCTCCAGGTGTCCCCCACTCTCTCCAGGATGAAGCACAAGTCCTATGGGGCCCTTCAGGATCCAGCCCACCCTGGTCTTGCAGCACTCCAACCCCCATCACCCCTGCCAGTGCCACCCCTGAGCCTGTGCTCTTGCCCTTGGCCCACCTCCAAGCCTTGACCACTCCTGCTCCTCCTCAAGACCAGCCAACGAGTGCTCTTTTCTGAAGGGCTTCCTTGGACCCCTGGCTGAGGTCTGCCCCCTCCTGAGTCCCTCACAAGAGCACCTGGCCTTTAAAGCCATGGCCCGGGGCTCATGTCCTGCCTGTACCTCTTACTAACCACAGGACCTTAGACAAGTTGCAGATCTCTGCTAAGCTCCAGTTCCCTCATGAGAGATGGGAGCAGTGACGACCCCACTTTGTACAATTCCGTGATTGAATAAGGACGTCCACCAGAAGTGTTCAGCCCAGAGCTTGGGGCCTGCCCTGTGCTCCCAGAGCCCTCCGAGCATCTTTGCCTCCCTGTGATCCTGACTGGTGAAGAAGCCTTCCTTCCCGCTGGCCTCGTGTTGAGAGGGGAGGCAGGGTCCCTTTCATCTGGACCCCCCTTGCCTAGCCCAGTGCCTGGTCCCAAGAAAGCTGATAAATGCTTATTAATGAGCTAGTAGACCACACACTTGGCACCAGCCGCCCTATTGTTCCTTCACTTTCTGAGTGTAAATCTTATCTTTCCTAACAGGACCTGAGCTCCAGGGGGTGGGGGTGGGGTGCAGAGGGAAGGGGAGCAGGAGGTGTCTTCATGTCAGAGAATTCAGGAGGCATCTCCGTGCTCCTGCCATCCCTCTACCCCCCACAGTACCCAGCCCGGAGCAGGAGTCAGGGAGACTTGCTGACAGATGGGCCTACCATCTTCCCCCGAGGAGGAGTCGCGTCCCACTGCGAGGTAGTGCCCTAATTGCCCTGTCCCTCCCTCCACACACACATCTGCTTCTTAGGCAAGAGCCGGCTTGACATCCTCACCCAGAGTTCTCTTGGCTGTGGGTTCCCAGGCAGCTTGGCCAGCTTCTTCAGAAACTCCAGCAGAAAGACAGGGAAAATTTTCTTAAAGCCACAGAGCACAGACCCAGAACCGAGGGTGAGATCAGCAGCAGATCACCCTAGGAGGGGCAGGATCCACAGTGGACATGGACGGCAGAGCAGCGGACTCAAGCATGTGGCACTCTGCCCAAAGACAGTCTGCGGCTTGAATCCAGCTTTTGCCACCAACCAGCCGGTGGCCTTGGGTTCTTGACCTTTCTGAGTTACAGTCCTGTCTGTGAAGCAGGAGGAGCGATAGTGCTAGCTAGCTCAGGAGGGTTGAGCTCCCCCAGTGTTGGAAAAGTGGGTTGTTATTATGATACCGCTGAACATCACAGCTAGAAAGAACCCCAAGCGACCTTTGGGAGTGAGGACACTATGGTCGGCAAAGGTGGCCAGACGCGGCTAA
Organism: Marmota flaviventris; assembly: GCF_047511675.1. NCBI lineage: Eukaryota > Metazoa > Chordata > Mammalia > Rodentia > Sciuridae > Marmota > Marmota flaviventris. The sequence goes on along the minus strand of NC_092507.1, from coordinate 31,471,561 downwards.
GATGTATGGCAAAACTAGTACTTTTTATTTTCTTTCCTCTGTCACGAAGGACATTTTCCAGAGAACTAGGAAGAGTTTGCTCACTTAGCCCTTGGACTTAGATTTGGGTGGCCTGGGTGTCCATGATGATGTGGGTCCTGTTAGCAAGAGGCCACTGCTCGTGAGAGTGGCACTGCCCGTCCACAATGCCACAGCTGCAGGGCAGAGCACAGCATCCACATGCAATCCACCCAGGGGACAGGGACTGTGGCTGGGTTCGCTGTGCACACAGCATGGCCTCTCCTCACCTTGGTCTTTGTGCCAAGGAGGCGGGACACTGCCTGGTGCCCCTTCTCCAGCTGGATGCAGCTCTCTGGACTCTCCTTCGCCTGGCCCAGGGGCTCCGCCTGCCCACCTGTCTGCCAGATGGAACTCCCGCTTCTACTCTTTCCCTCCTTCCCACCCACATGCATCCTGCCTGCTGCCTTTCCTCTCCCCAGTGCTGGGAAGGACCTGGTGGGTCCATCTGGAGGGTTCTGGGTGAGCACTGGAGGCTGGGGGGTTGCGGGGCTGGGGGCCAGGCCTCTTGACCACAGCTCAGGGAGGTAGAACGGCCCTGCTAGCCCCACCCTGGGCAGGGGGCTGCATTGAGTCAGGAAAGCAGGTCCCAAGCAATCTTAGGGGAGAGGCCCAAGATGTGTTTTCAGTTGGAAGAAAAACCAGAACCCAAGCTGTGTTCAGAGAGAGAATAACCACCCGACAGCCCCTATCACTCACTCAGCAGCCGCTGTCTTCTTGGCGCTAATCACACCCTCATCTCCTCCCTTCCTCACAGCAGCTCCTTCACAGAATGGCTCGTGAGGAAGGGATGGGAAGATGTACCTGGAAAGAAGGCATTTAACTTAGGGTGAGCTGGTGGTGGGAAAGGCTGCCAGGTCCTCCTTTGTGGAGGTGCAGATAGGGCTGCTTCTTGGAAGAGTCCTTCCTTCCCAGGGAAATGTGACTTAGCCAGGATGGGAGAAGCACATTTCTCTCGGCTTTGCAAACACAAAGCCAGGAGATCCCTGTGGTCTCGGGGAAGGATGTGACAGGACTTGCTGTAGCCCAACAAGAGTTTCTCCCCCTCCATGGTTCGTAGAACCAGCCTCTGAGGATCACTGAGCATGTCCACAGAGGCAACAGTCCTCCATGTTTAGTGTTATCTCTTGTGTTGGTCAGCTTTGTGTTACTGTAATAAATTACCTAAGATAATCAACTTTATAAGGAGGGAAAGTTTGTTTTGCCTTCTTGTTTTAGAGGGTTTGGTCCATGATCAGCTGACACTGTTGCTTTTGATCTATGGTGAGGCAGCACAGCATGGCAGAAAAGCACCTGGCAGAAGGAGCTGCTCACTTCATGATAGCCAAGAAGCAGGGGGTGGGGGAGAGGGAGAGGGAGAGGGAGAGGGAGAGGGAGACGGAGAGGGAGAGGGAGAGAGAGAGAGAGAGAGAGAGAGAAGAAACCAGGCTCCTGTTCCCTTTGACGGCTTGCCTCCCCAATCATCTAAAACCTCCTGCTAAGCTTCACCTCTTAAAGGTTTCCACCGCCTTCCAATAGTGCCAAGCTGAGGACCAAGCTTTTAATACATGGGCTTTGGGGGACATTTAAGATTCAAATTACAGGCATCTCTTATTGGTTGGATAGTTCATTGTCCAGAAAAGACACTTAGTGCCTGCTTCCACCCCAAGAGCAGAGGGAGGGTCTGAGTAACACCTGGCTCAGCACTGGGTCTGGGATGCTGGTGAGAGCTGGTTCAGGTTTCCCACCTGATGAGCCTAGAAGCCCTTTTTGACCCAGAACAGTCGTTTGCTTTGGGGTCAGTGACCAAGTGTGTAAGTGTGTGACTCTAAGGATGCTACAACTTCAGAGCCAGGCTGTGGGAACCACAGAGGTCCGGACTCCACTGTAACACAGGACAAGGGCTCATTAGGCTGTGCAGGACATATTTTCAACTGTGCCCCCAGTGGTAGCTGCAGAAGCAGTAGCACTGAGGGACAGATGAGAAATTTAATTCCTCTCTTCCTGGCATTGGAAGAAGAGTCTCCTGGACAGAGAGACCTTCTGGGTTCGTTCAGTTAAGAGTGGACAATGGTTTTAATCAGGAGATGTTGGATACCATTAAGCAAACAGGCAAATATTTGAGCATATATTGGGAAATTAAGAGACTCATTAAGATAGATGCTCCTAAGCTCGTGAGGCAGGCAACCCTGATCACACTTGCAAAGAACTTGACTATCACCTGGGCCCCTCCTGACAGCCCTGTAATTGACATCACTATACCTATTACACATGGGAGGAGAGGAGGCTTCTGGAGTCATGGGCAAGTTCATGGGCAAGTTCACACTATGGCCTAGTGGACATGGGATGTGGGACGTGGGATGGAATGTCCTCCTTTCAGGACTCCACAAGGTGAGAGCAATGGCCAGGATGGGCAAGGCTCAGCTGTGCCCAGTGCTGATCCACAGAGCACTGTCTGCATGCACAGCGGCCCCTGTGGAGGTCCCCAGCCGCAGGCAGAGCAGAGAGGCCTCTGTAATTGGGGTGGAGGGAAGGGGAGAAATAGAGTGAGTTATGGAAACTGAAGGTGATGAATAGCAAGAAGAGAAGATGGGAGATGATACTTGAGCCATTTCCTGCCTCAGGCTTTTACAAGTGCTGTTCCCTCTGCCAGGGACACTTGTCACCTTGCTCTTCTCACAGTGGCTTTCTTGTCATTCAGGTCCCAGCTCAAATGCTCCTTTTTCCAAGAGGCCTCTGAGCCACAGAAGGGTTCACCCCATTATTTTCTATGTTCAGGATGATATTTCCTCCTAAGAATCAATCACAATTTGCATTGGTATTATCAAAACTCCCCCGGGTCGGCCTCTCTCGGAGGTGGTAGTGAGATCCCTGTCCCTGCAGAAACAGATAGACCCTGACTACTCTTCTAGGTACATTCAGAGAGGCAGTGGACAAAACACCTGTCAGGCCTGGGTCAGGCTCCTTGGGAACTCCAAGCGGAGGAGGAGGGGGGCTCTAAGGAGGAGGAGGCTCTGGGGTTTCCTGGGGGATTATCAGGAGCAGGGATCTTTAGGCAGAGACATGGGTCTGTCTGCCAAAACTTGCTCAGAACAGTTTCCTGGCTTCCTGGACAGATAATTGCAAACAAAATAGACAGGGGCCTGGGCAGCAGCTTCAACCCCTCTGTTGAGTGAGGGGCCCAGGGTGGGGCATGCAGGAGCAGGTACCGGGGCCTGAATCACGGAGGGAACCAGTCCCACTCGGCACAGCCAAGACTCGGTTCTCCACACCTTTCTGAGGGATGGAGAGCAAGTCCTCGGGCTTCCTGTCTGCAGTCTGAGAACCTACTGAGCATCTTAGCTGTACTGGGCCTAGCACTGGAGAGAAGGGTCATTGACACTGGACAGCTAGGAGGGAGGACACTCTGCATGGGGTGGCACTGACTGGCACAGGTCTGAAAAAGGGGGAACTCAGCAGGTGGAGGGCTCCAAGTTCTGAGCTCTCTCTCTGCCCTGAACCCTATAGGGGATTGGAAGCAGGGGAAGGGCCAGGCCTAAGTCACCTCATAGATGCTAGTGGTATCTGGGACTCTGATGCCTGAGACTTTCAGAGGGAGCCTGTGCTCTGCAGGTTTGCGTACCTCTGGGTCTACGTGCCCAGTGCATCACGTATCTGTGTATTTGTACGCCTGGATCTCTACACTCCCTTGAGGGTGCATGTTTCCAATTAGATTTAAATATACCTCATATGCGCCTGTGCTCTTGTGTATGGATCTCCGTGTTCCTGGATATACGTGGAAGTACAAGTGACTGCATAAGTCATCTACATTCAGTTGTCCCAGAGTATATAGAGTGTCATGTGGGACTACAAAGGAAGAAATAAATCCAAAGTCCCTTTCCTCATGTGATTAACATGTAGCATAAGAGACAGGCTATTCATGAGTGAATAAATAAGCGAATGAATACTCCAGGTAGGGGTCAGAGCTGTGAAGGGGGAGAGGGTGGTCTGGGAAGGACAGCGTTACCTAGAGAGGCCAGGAAAGACTGCTTGGAAATTCAGAATCTCAGACCTTGACCCAGACCCCAACCCCAGAATGGAAGCTGAATTTTTAAAAAATTATATTTTTTGGTTGTAGATGGACAGAATTCCTTTTTATTTATTTTTATGTGGTGCTGAGGCGAAGCGAGCACTCTATCACTGAGCTAAGAAGCTGCATTTTAACAAGAGCCCACAGACAGTTCCAATGCACATCAGAAACTGAGAAGCACTAGGTTAAAATAGATTCATAGACACGTGACACGAGGTGGGGCGGCGAAAGAGGGGCAAATGCCTTGCATCTGCTGCGGCTGCTGGAGTAGGGCTTTGCTTCATTTCCCTTCCCTCCAGGCAAAATCCTTTACCCGTGAAGATGGGCCACACAGCCATCCCTATGGATCTAAGACCAGGGAGGGCCTGCCAGCTCGCGCTGTTGTGGCCTTCAATGACTGTCAGCTTAAGACTGCTTCCATCCCTACTGCTTCCTGCTTCCTGCTTCCTCTAGGTAGTCAGAATTAATGGGCCCAGCCAAGTCCTGACTCCCTTCTCTTCCTGTTCACCCAGTGACAGAAAGCCTTTACTGATCAGCTGGCATTCTCAATTTTCATTCCAATGTCAACATCCTCACATTCCCCTAGCAGGACGCTCCTTCCTTGGGAACCAATATTTCTCAATCCCAAGCTTTGGGAGTGGAGCCCTGGGTAGGGTTGGGAGAAGGACCACTCCTGCTTCTGCTCCTTGGTCCTTGGCATGTTGTTCAGCTTTGTCGAGAGTGCATATGACACCTTCTAGGAGGACACTCTAAACTCATAGAGGGTTTTCCCTCCTCCATCTGCTTCTGGAATTAAGTTCTTCATTAGGTCATTCCATAATTCTACAAGCCCAGCTGCTTCTGAGCAATGGGGCCCAGAGCACCAATGGATCTAACTGGCTTCAGCTCATTGACTTACTCCTCTCTCTGCAATGATCTCCTTGGTCTAAAGCAATGCCGAGTGGGATACCATGACAGTGGACATAGCTTTCGGTGGGTCTGCAGATGGTGTGGCCAACTCGGTGATACTGATACTGTGGATTTGGGCAGTCAAGGAAAGCAGATCCAAATCTAGAATACTCAGCTATCCACCAAATAACCATCCCCTTCCACGAAAGAAGGAGTCTGAAGTCATCTATTTACCACCAAGTGGCAGGGCAGGTCATCTTGTCCACCTGGTCATCGAGACCCTTCCGGGGTCTTCGGGAGTTTGGGGTGAGTGCTCTCATGGGATCTAAGTATGATTCTGATGCAGGGTCCATCCTAAGAGTCTAGCCACGTGCATCTTCTCATGCTTCCTTCCCACCTTCCATCTTGTCTCCTCCAAGTGCCTGTCCATCTGGTCAGATCATTAGCCACTAACCACGAGTCATTAGAGAACTTAGGTTCTCTGCTCTTCTAGACCCAAACAAGAAGATACATCAGAGCATTTCCCAGGGTCGGGACTCCCCTCTCTGTCCTTCAGGGATACTCTACATGGTGCTGTACTATCCCAGCAACCCATTTCCAGCTGGTGCCAGCCTACCACGCAGAGCCATTTGTAAACCAGACTCAAAATTTTTCTCCTCATTGAGTTGGCCACGGGGGATTTCTATAAGAGTATACGTGTAGGCTGAGAAAGGTATAGCAGGCTGGCAGGGGAACCACCTGCTTATGCAACATCCCTGTACTTTCAGGGTCTGCTCCAGTCCAGACCCATTTATACCATCTTTGCCTGATGAAAGAGTGTTATTGGGCATGCTGAATCTAATGGCTAGGTGGATCCGACAATATGGCAGGTTATCTTAGATTCAATGATTCCCTCATAGTCCATGGTTGGGTGTTCAGCCTCTGACAGTGCCAAGGGGCAAGCCAGGAACTGTTTCTCAAAAGGCAAATGATTTGCCAAAGAAGGCCTGGCCTTGCTCCTAAACCGATGAGCCTCTGCTGGCTTGCCAAAGGCTCCATGCAGCACTGCAATCTGCCACAGACCCTCCAAGCACCATTGAATCTAATGCATCATAAGAACTCATCTGGAAGTCTTACCCGGCTCCGATCCCATTGGAAGCCAACAGCTTTTTCCATTACGCAGAAAATGGTTTGGTACACATACATGGGTTACGTTGCTTATAAAATCTATTTGGAAATCACCATTTCCCCAGAAACTTAACTGAGACCCCTGTATTTCATAGGCTCGCCCTTCCTTCTTCTGAAACACAACTGTATTTCAAGTTACCTGCCACTTTATGACCTCTAGGACCTGACAGCATGATATTACCATAATGGATCAGTGTGACGCTCTATGGGATGACGAGATGATTGATGTCCCCAAGAACAAACTTGTGGCATAGAGTTGGAGAAGTTGGTAACCCTGAGGCAAGATGAGCTAGAGGAGAAGATCAAAGTGCAAGTCAGGAAGCCAGAGAACTGAGAGGATTCCAGCTTCCTCTTTTATACTAACCCATCTTGGGGTGATACTTCAGGGTCTCACAAGTACTACATCAATTCCTTCTGAGGATGATGTCCCTAATGACCTCCCTCTAGGTTCCACCTCTTCAAGGTCCCTCCACCTCTTCACATCACTACCCTGTCACCAAGCTTCCAATGTATGAACTCATGGGGGACACACTTAAACCAAACCACAGCACCATGTACTCTCTGACCTTTAAGTTCTAGGACGTGACCTCTGCCACAGAAAGCTCCCTCCATTTCCATTGAAATCAGGATCCTTTCAATATGGCAACTTCCCTAGCATGCGAGAAGCACAGAGAACAGCCTTTAGAAGGTTTCTCGAAGAGGCTGATACCCCTCTCATTGGGAATCATTTTTAACTTCTCAAGAGAGACAGTATCTCCTGGGCTCCCTTAAGGGTTAGAGTCTAGGGTGGGAAGATACTTCTTTCTTCTGAATTTCTTATACCAAGAAACCTTTCCGAGCTCTTCAAATAAAGCATTGAATTCGAAGCTCAGACCGGCCAGATCTAAAGTGATATTCCTTGTGAGGATTCATCCCCCCACCCATGCATGCTCCAGAATTTTGCCAAGGTGAATTAGAAAAGGCTTGTAACTCTGTCAGTGACTTAAGCTTCTCCTCCAAGGGTTGACTTTATAAATGGTCCCCAGGAACTTGCTGGAATCTGATCCAGTCCTCAGCCTAGAGGGAGGATGAAGAGTGTTGATTTCCTTTGCAAATGTACACCCTCTGCTGAGGGTCTTGAGCAAAGGCAGGCTGAGCCCCTCTGATAGGGGAGGAGGGCCAGCTTGGCCAACATAGGGTTGGGGGACCTAGATCCCTGAGTCTACCCTCCTCCTACCTGTCCTCATTTTGATTCTCAATTCTCACCCTTTCTGGATTAATTCTTAAAGTTTTATGGAAGAACCCTGCAAAAGTTGTGAATTAAACTAACACTGTAGTTCAGTCACCCACAGGATCAAACCAGGCATTTGCCGCTTGGGTATTTCTGAACTGCCTTGATAAGAGGTGAGATTTTTTTCTTTTTCTTTTTCCAGATGAAAAAAAAAAAAGAAAAAGAAAAGTTCCTGAGTTTTGACCTAAGGTTGTAGGGAATTTTGTTTGTTATTCTCCACGACCCTCTTTGTGTGTATGTGGTACTAGGGATTTAAACCCAGGGCGCTTTGCCACTGAGCCACATTCCCAGCCCTTTTTATTTTTTATTTTGAGATAGAACCTTGCTAAGTTGCTTAGGGCCTAGGTTGCTGAGGCTGGCCTCAAACTTGCAATCCTCCTGCCTCAGCCTCCCAAGTTGCTGGGATACAAGCACGCACCACTACCCCTCTGTTATTTTCTCTTTAAGCGAGGTGCCATTAGAAACAAACATTCTGAGCCTCAGTCCTTGAATTCCTCCTGTTCTTTCTTTATTTATCTTTCTGTTCCTTATTCTGCTCTAAGGCACGTGGAGCTCAGATCCCTAAAGTCTTGTCTTCTATGAGTATTACATTTTAGGGGACCACAAGGGACACTTTGAGTGGTTGTTTCATGGCCAGATACTCTGAGCTGCCAGGACCCATTCCTTAACAATAGCTGTCATTTCCCTGCCTTCATCCCTCACTAGGACAGTAACCAGCCCCAGATGCCCATGCTTTCCTGTGGGTCCCTGCTTGCGGCCTGATTCTGCCATCAAGATCTATCCCCATCAGAGTTATATTTTGCAAACAAGAGAGAGAAACTGGTTGACTTAATGCTGAAAGCAAATATATTGCACTCCCAGGCACCAGGAAGTTCACAGGATCTGTGAAAGCAGGATGGCAGGAGCCGGGAAGCAGGAATGATGGGCTCAGGAGTTGCCTCTGGTGTATCCCCACCTGCTCCCCCTTTCTACCCTGAATAGTCCCTTCACTGGCCTAGGCCTTAGGTTACTCTTTCTGTCATGGAGTGTGTGTGTGTGTGTACGCGTGCACGTGCACTCATGCATGCATTCGCACTCTTTATTATTACAGGCTTTGTGGAGTAACGGAACTAAAACTAAATTAGAAATGAATGATCCTTGCTAGAGTTCCATCTCTACCACTCTGCTTGCCTGAGCTATGTGACCTTGAGCAAATCACTGAGCTTCTCTGGGCCTCAGTTTCAGCATCTGGAAAATATAGATGATATCCATTCTCCAGCCCCACAGAGCGCACTTAGGAAATGAATGAGTGAATGAATGAATGAATGAATACCTACTTTTAAAACTAGAAAATATTCCATATCACCCTTTCTTTCACAGACAACATTTAGCTCAATGTGTATGGAAATTATACCCATAGCATCTGTTCCTCTAGGAGACCATAAGATCCACAAGGTCAAGGACTTCATCTACCTGCTAAGTGCCATTTTCCCAATGCATGAAATGTATTATGCACCAAGCAAATATTTGTGGAATGAAGGAAATTAATAAGCTAAGGGATAGAGAAGAGCTTTGCAAACTGTAAAGGGCTATGCACATAGAAGGGCAGCTGTTTTGGAGTTGGAGACCTTGCTTCAGTTCCCACCACAGCTAGGCCAGGGTTTCACAGAGTAACCTCAGTTTGGGCCTTGGATTCTGCATCTGTAAAATAAGGCCACACTCTCCTTCAACGGCTGTAGTTAGACTTCAGTGGGAGTGTGTGTGGAAGGTCCACCCTGGGTCAGGACCAGTGATCCAAGAGGTCTCACCCTGTTCAGACTCTTGGGATCTTTCAGACCCCACCACTAAGCATCCTGTCAAAATGGGGCCCTTGTGTATACCAGTAGGTGGTGGCAATAACAGCAAGGATTGGGACAGGCCTCTGGCTTCCCCTGACAGACAGCAAAGAAAGATTTGGCCTTGGAGGAGCTGGGGTAGATGGGCATCCCTAACAGACTGTGAGGCTGGACAGGCCTTTCCTTTCTCTGGGCCTCAGTTTCCTCATCTGTACAATTAGGACTGTTGGAGGATTAAGATATGTGTGCACTCAATAAACATTAACTATTGCTATTTTTATTAAATTCCCTGAATTACATATGTTCAGATGAATGGAACTATTTTTAGTACAATAAATATGGCTCTCTCTCTCTCTCTCTCTCTCTCTCTCTCTCTCTGTTTCTCTCATGCTCTTTCCCTGTCTTACTTCCCCCACTGTGTGCTCAATGTCCTCTGCCAAGGTCCCCTCTCACCTGCACACCAGAATCAGCACTGACCCCTGCACAAGGACCATCCAGGAGTCACCTGCCTGTCCCCACCCTCCTGCCTCTGGGCTCACTATAGGGCTGGATGGCACCTGTAATCAGCACACACTTAAGAAATGAGTGAATGAATGAAAGCACATTAGCTTTTTAAAACAGAAGCTATCCCACATACAGAAGGGACCTATCTATTTCTTCGTCTGTTTAAGAACGAGATGAGCTAAGCTTGCAAAAAGATGGAGCTCCCCTCCACTGGCATGGAGCTCACCTGTGGGGCCAGCCTCCTGCATTACTGGGCAGCCATAATTACCAACTTCTTGCACCTGTGCTCACAGGACTCCAAGGTGTACCTTCCCTGGGGCCTGCTTGAGCTGGGGTCCAAAGCCCTTTTCCCAGGTAGGAGCTGAGGGACGGGCATTCATGCAGATCCAATGGCACGTGCAAAGGCCCAAAGACAGGAATCATCCCAACATCTGAAACAAAGACAAATTGTCTAGACTTCTAAGTCCAGGACAAGGGACCCCAATATTTGTTGAGCACAGAGTGTGTGCCGGGGCCCCAGACACCCTGCTCTCATGGAACTAATGGGGGCGACAGAGGAGGAAGAGATACACACGTGAGCGCAGCCACGTGGCACAGGGGCATGGGCTACCAAGAAAAGAAAACGGGTGATTGATGGAGAGTAACAGGGAGTGGGGTGGCCAGGGAAGGACCTCCCGAGGAAGTGACACATACGCCACACCCCGAGGCGGGGGAAAAAAACCAAAGACAGCTGTGCAGAGAGAAGAGGGAACAGAAAATGCAAAGGCTGAGAATCGTGGGGGAAACAGAAGAGGCCGGAGTGGCTGAGGCCCAGGAGGAAGCGGGGAGGATGAGATAAGGTTGAAGTGTGGACCACCCTCCCCCACTCAGTACCCCACGGCCTCACCGTCCCCAGTCCCTCCCTCTGCTTGGATGCCGGGCTCCTGGGCAGGCTGAGTGTTCAAGGTGAGGGCTCTGCTCCCAGCTCCCCACTCTCCCCCGTTCCGGGGACCTGATTCTGGCAGCAAGGTCCCGCCCTTCCCAGTCTCAGCTCTGCAAATTCAGCCCTCAGCCTCCTGCGCCAGCTCCCCAGCCTCTGACCCAGGCCACGCTGGGATCCCGGCACCCAGCCCAACCTCACGCCCAGGAGCAGCGTTCAAGCCCAGGCCCACGGGGTTCCAGACACCCATCTCCACGGTCCTCTAGCCCCAAACCACCCAAGGAGCCAGCTCTGGGGACAGTGTGTGGGGCTGCAGGTGGTCGAGGGCGGCACAGGACGGGAGATGGCAGAGCCAGACGCGAGATTCCAGACTAGATCAGCGGCTGGGCCTGGAAGGGGGCCTGGGCGGCGTTCCTGGGCGGTGAGGCCATCTCCCAGCTGTGGAGGGCAGCAGGCAGGAGCCTCCATTTCCCCAGAGGACTCGTGCTGCGGCTATCTGATGAGGGAGCTGTCGGTTACAGGAAGACAAGGCTGTTACCAGGGCAGCTCCCGGAGCCAGAAATTAACCCACCAGCCAGAGGCAGGAGGGGCTGGGTAATTAAGGGGCCCTGCAATTAAGGCACCTCAGGTTAGGCCAGCTGTCCTCGGGAAAGGGACTAAGAGCTAGTCAGTTGAGGCCTCAGAGGAGCTTTGGGGGGAGTTCAGTCCTGCTCCCTACCCTTTCTTCTGTACCCACCCTGTCTCCCACCTCTGTCTGGTCACATATGCAACTCATCGGTGACACTCATTCCCATCTGGGCTTGTGCTGTGCCCCCCACCTGGATGTCTCTCCCATTCTGCTCCATCCCACTCAATCCTCAAGACCCCGATGGGCCCTGTCTTCCACATGAAGCTTCCCTGGACCAATCCTGTGGGGAGGACACCTTGTCTTTACACAGCACAATCCCTTCATGTTGTAGCGAGGACACAGAGAAGAAAGGGAAAATAATGTGCACAGAGTCACACAACAGGAGCAGGACTAGAACCCAGGACTCATGCTCAGACTACGGTTCTTCCCCCATACTAAGAACCTTTAAACTACATCCAGCCTGAACATCTTCTGCAAAACCTAGGACACAGACTAAAGACCAACAAGGGTTCATGAAGCATCAGCTTAATTCTATATGCTGATTAGGGATCGGGACACGATGGCAAGCAGTCAGGGATATATTCTGTTTACAGGGCATTTGCTGTAGGCTATGGGGTGGAGCACTCCCTGGGATCACCTGAGACCTTGTTCAACAATAAACCAAGAAAGGGCCCAAAGAAGAGGCACCAGGCTTATGAGAGCTTATAGCAGAAGCATGTAACCCAGGCTGGGACTCAGGACCAGCCTCCCTGTTATAAGTGTATATTAGGTAGCTTTCTGTTACTGTGACAAAATTCCTGATATAATCAACTTAAAAGGAGAAAAGGTTTATTCTGGCTCACAATTTCAGAGGTTTCAGTCCAAGGTTGTCTGGCCTTACTGTCTTTGGATCTGTGACAGCACAATACAACATGGCAGAAGCACACACAGAGGAGGCCTGTTCACCTCATGGTAACTAGGAAACAAAGATAGAGAGGAGGGGTCAGGTCCCAACATCTCTTTCAAGGACATGCCTCTACTAGGTCTCACCTCTTACAAGTCCCTCTACTAGGTCTTCCCTCTACTAGGTCCCATCTCTTACAGGTCCCACCACCTCCCAACAGCACCACGGCTGGAGACCAAGCCTTCAACACGGAGTCCTGTGGGGAGTCCTGTGTGGACAGAGGTCTGGAGAGTGTGTGGGCAGCAACCAGGTGATGAGGTGGGGCAGCAGAGAGCACTCCAGACAGAGGAAAGGCCAGCCAGGGAGCTCCAGGAAGGCTGGAGCTCAGAGTGAGGGATGGTCAGGGCTGTCACAGGGCCCAGATGACACAGGGCATCTAGCAGAAGCAGGAGCTCTTTATCCTAAAAGTAGGATTTTGAGCCCAGGAAGGGCACCTGTGTCTGGCAAGGGTGTGTGGCTGCAGCCTGGAGAAGGGGTTGGAAGGGGACCAGGGGGACATGGGGACCGCCAGGAGGCTCTCTCCCCAGTCTAGCGGGCAGCCAGAGAGGGAGACACCAGAGGACTGTGAGGGCGGGGTCTCCTGGGGCAGGGGGCAGGGCAGTTAGGAAAGTTCGGGGAGAGGGAAGGGTCTCAGTTTCTGGTCCACAGTGAGCAGAGGGTGAGCAGCTGCTGAGATGAAGGCTCGGTGGGGTGGGGAGGAGGGACTGAGCTTGAGCCACTTTTGAGACATTGTGACTCCAAGGAGCTGGGGACCTCGAGTAACAGGAGCAATGAGGTGCAACCCAGACCTGCGCAGTGAGCCCCCACTGAGCCACACCTGCTCCAGGAGCCCTTCAACAGACCAGGTGCCATTGCTCCATCATCCAGAGGAAAGAGAGGCTCAGAGGACAGGAAAAGAGTTTTCTGGAGTTCTGGGCTAAGGACAGGGTGGAGCCAAGATTGGAGCCCACTTGCCCCTCACACACCCCAGGCTTCTCCCCCTGACACTGTTCCCAGGATGCCGGCGCCTGGCCCAGAGGGCGAGCAGGGCCAGGAGCCCGTGATGCAGAGGGGGCTTCAGCAGGCATTAGCACTGGGATGGGCACTTGGTGGGACCAGCCCCGCACGGCAACCTGTGAGGCAAAGGCAGGCAGCCCCAGTGAGCCGGGCCCCGCCCCAGCAGCCAAGGCCACCTCAATGGTAGAGAGACTGAAGCCCAACTCTGTGCTCTGCCCCTCTGCTGCCCCATTTTTACAGTCAAGGAAACTGAGGCCCAGAGAGAAACAGGCACAGGGTAAGCTAGTGGCACCGTGCAGACGTCTCTGGCTCCAGAATCCCAGCGTCCCTCTCCAAGAGCTGGAAGAGGCTCAGGGAGAAGTGGCAAGAGGCCCTGGGCTGCAGGGGGTGCAGGCTGAAGGCAGAGGGAGAGAGGACAGGGGTGAAGGTGGCCCTGGAGGAGGCTCCTGAGAACCTCGCTGCCAGCAGGGGTTCCACACCCTTCTGCCCACCCAGGGACCAAGGCAGCATCCTGCACCCAGAGGGCTCCCACTGTCTTGAGCGGTTGTACTCCATTCTCCTGTCAAGGTTTGTTTGGGACTCTCTCTGGCCAGTGCTGGACCCTCTGGTCTCTTCGTTCAAAAGAGAACTGAGCAAAGAGGGCTGAGGACAAGCAGGTGGAGGCCATGCTGGCTGAGGAAGGGACCGTCCATGGAAGGATGTGAGAGGCCAAGGTGGGAGGAGATAGACCCTGCCTGCGGGGAAGGTGGGAAGGTCAGCTGGGGCAGAAGCAGCTGGTGTCCTGGGAGCCTGGGGGCCAGATCTGGAGAGATGGAACCTGGGGAAGGGGTTAGGACACGGTAGATGTGGGCTAGGCCAGCAGGGGGCAGTGGCGCTGCAGAAATTCAGCCTGGGGCCAGCAGGGAGCCGGCAGGGTGTGATGGGCATGGAGTTTACCAAGTCTGTGACCCGGGAACAGGGGAGGAGCCTGGCACAAGAGACTGTGTGTGGTGTCATGAATCAGCACAGGCTGTGCAGTCCGCATGGGTACACTTGAGCTTGAGTCCTGGCCGGGTGCTCCCTGTTGGAGGTTAACTCTGGAGGGTGCCTTCCCTTCGTGTGGCCTCGGGCAGTCTTCAACCACTGGGACTGCCATAAAGAAATATCATAAGCTGGGGATTAAACAACAGAAACCCATCCGCTCACGTCTGTGAGCTGGGTGGTCTGGCAAGGTGAAGTCCCTGGTGAGGGTCCTCTTCCTAGCTTGGGACAGTCACCTTGTTGCATCCTCAATGGTAGAGAGACTGAGGCCCAGGCTCTTCCTTTTCCTAAGGCCACAGTCCTGCAGGAGGGTGGATTAGGGTCCACCCCACAACCTCATTGAAATGTCACTGTCTCCTGTAGACCCCCATCCCTGCAGACAGTCCTACTGGGGGTTACACGGGCCTCAACATGCAAATTTGTGGGCACAGGGGACACCATTCAACATATAGCCTGGAATGGCTTCAGTTCCCACCTCTGTAGAACACAGATGCTCACAGCATTGCCCCATGGGGTGTCGGGAGGCCAGCACCCAGCCTGTAGCGAGCATCCCTGAGAAGTGGGTGGAGGAACAAAGCTGGAGTCCAGATAGCGGGATCGGCTCACTGATGTCCACACCCCCAAGTCACTCACCTGGGGTCACTTAGCTTCTTTGTTTTGGTGGGGGGGGGGAGGGTTACCAGGGATTGAACTCAGGGGCACTCAACCACTGAGCCACATCCCCAGCCCTATTTTGTATTTTATTTAGAGACAGGGTCTCACTGAGTTGCTTAGTGCCTCGCTAAATTGCTGAGGCTTAGCTTCTCACACAGATCAGGGCAGGTGCCCAGCTAGGGGAAAACTCGAGCAGAACAGGAGGCAGCTGTGCTACAGAAGCCTGCAACTTCTTGGGTGCCCAGTCTCCTCCACTTGGGTGAGCCCAGAGGAAGTGTCCTCCTGGTGAGCTGGGCTCCCCTCCAGGCTTCTCGCAGGAGCAAGCTGATCCTGGAGGGGCCAGAAGAGCTTCTGGGGCACAAGGACCCAGGAACAGGGGTCTGCAAAGCAGAAGCAGAAGCCGCAGCCTGCTCTGGGCTGCTTCTTTGGTCTCTGAAACTTCTGGGTTCCCACCTGGAAGAATCACAGCCTGGTATCCCCAATTATCCTCCAACTCCCAGGCATGCCCGTTGGATCACTGGATTGCCCTTACAAGATCGTGCATTGGTAAAATGCCAGGGCGCCATGCTCCATCCTCATGAGCATCCAGAAGTGGTGTGACTTGCCTAAGATGAAGTTCTCTCTCTATCCATATTTCCCCCAACCATCCCATGAAACTAGTTCTTGTTTAAATACATTTGGGAAACAACCTTATTTTTAAAAAAAAAAATAAACATAAAAATGGAGAGCCACACAGCCTACCTCACCAGAAATTCTGGCAATCTGAAGACTCCTGAGCTTTGTTGCTTCCCAAGTGGTTGAGACATGTGAGGACTAGGGCCCCGGAGGAGACCGAGGTTCGTGTTGGCTTCATTTAAGAAGCAGCAGCCCAAGCCAGGCACAGTGACACAGGCCTGTAACCCCAGCTATTCAGGAGGCGAGACCCTGTCTAAATAAAAACAAACAAGACCTGGGGGATAGCTCTGTGGTAGAGCCCCTGGGTTCAATTCCCAGTGCCCCCCACACACACACCAAAAAAAGGCAGCCCCATCAACTGGAGTTTTCTCATGGGATTCACAAACACTTGTCATGCTCTCTCTGCCACTGACTAGCTGTGTGGCCATGAACAACAAACTTAACCTTGCTGAGCCTATTTCCTCAACAGGGAATGGAGAGAGCAATGGCGTCCGCTTTCCTCACTTTCCTTGGTCACTGTAAACACTAAGTAGAAGGATATATGTCATACCCTTGGGCACTTGTTGGCTGGCATCACTGTGTGTGAAGTGTAGACCGTGGAGGTGTTAGAACTATTGGAATATCCCGCTCTGCCCAAAGCTTCCTCTGCATCTGAGTCTTTGAGATGAATGAGGCTGAGGGTGACTCTGCCCTCCAGTCTCCAGGAAGCAAGTGAGGCCAAGAGGTGGAGAAGCCCCGCTGAGCTTCGGAGTCTTGGGATTAGGCCTCGGGGCAGGCTCTTCCTCCAGGAAGCTGAAGCCTATTTCTGGCTCCGACTTCCACAGAATGCCAACAATTCCAGTTCCCAGGATCCTGGATGCAGAGTGCTGGGGTCCAGCACCAATTGCCTTTCCCAATGTGTCCTTGGACAAGTGTGTCAGCCTCTCTGAGGATCCTGGTGTCCATCCTTAAAGAGAGGCTCCAGCCCTGGGGCTCTTAAGAAGAGCAAATGAATTCATCAGACACACAGAAGGTGCCTATTATATGCACATCTTTCTCCTGCAGATAGCGAAGGGGGTTATGGATGGGGAATGAGACAGATTTGAGAGAAGGAGCATAAATCTTGGGGGAGACCAAGAAGCGGGCTTGAGCTGCGGTGGATCATCTTTCTTGGCCCTGCCCCCTCCCTCTCACAGACTCCCCAGGGAGCCAGAGAGGGTGACCCCAGAGCCTCAGCCTTCTGGCCCTGCCTAGCTCCTCTGCCTCTGCATGCAGAGAATCGCGATAGTGGTGAGGACAGAGCTTGCCAAGGCACATGTGGTCACCAAGCTCCCGGGTCCTAGGCCTGTTAAAGTCCCTGGGGCAATGGGGCCCCTGTTCCTATGGACCCCCGTTAGTGGCAGAGAGAAACAGTGCAACAGAAGGAGGAGGGACTGAGAAGCTGAGCTCAGGAAGTCGCAGGACCTGGCAGACGGCACTGACTTCCCTGGGAGAGACTTGGTGCAGAGGTCCCATGGTGGACACCAAGGAGCCAGTGGGGACAGGGTATAGGGAGCCCATGGGAACAGACACAGGGTGGATAGTGGAGGGTGATGTGCACAAGAAGCCAGAGCGCTGGTGCATGGTGGACAGGCACACGGCGGGAGCCAGACCTGTCACTCAGCCAGAGCGCAGGACCGTGCAGGTTCCAGTGGGGCACGTCCACTCTGAGTGACTCCCGAGGGCAGCTCCTTATAGGCATCTTCAGGCTGGCTCTAAAAGGCCAGACCTCTGCACAGACAGAGCCACCTGAAGACCAAAACAGATTCTCCCTACGGGAGTGAGTCCCCCAGAGCCAGAGGCATGCAAGCAGGGAGAACAAACAGGACTTCTGGGTTGCAGGGGGCTGTGCGCATTCGTTCAGTGAGACAGGGGACCGTGACCCGTGTCCCTGTGACCAGCCCTGTGCTGGGTGCCGGGGTCGCTGAGATAGGACTGCACTGCTCTGGTGGATGTCACGGTCCTGTAAGGAGGAAACCCTGGGAGCAGGGTGGAGAGGATTCTGAGGCACCTAGAGGGACCGAGGAAGTGTAAGGACAGCAGAACCGGAGGGGAGGACAGGGGAGGAAGGGAGGGAAGGGTCATTTTGGGCTGGGGACGAGGGGAGCACTCATGGCTGGGGCTGAGCTGGAAGGACAGGAAGGGTCTGGCCATTAGGCAATGGAAGAAGGCGCCCAGGCAGAACCAGGGGCAGGAGCCGGGAGCTGGAGCAGGCGTCAGGGGAACTTCCTGTGACATGGTGGGACAGGACTTCTGGGCCTTGGCACAGGGCCTGACAGCATAGCGGGGCCTTGGTGTGTGTGGCCCTCAGCCAGCGTCAGCTCTGCGTGGTCAAAGTCAGGGTGTCCTGTGTTCTCGTGGACAGCTGCAGGACAGGGACACGCTTCTGAGTTGAGTGCACCCAAAGCTATCAACCCTCCAGCCCTGCGCAGAACCAAGAAAATGAGCTCCCCTCTTTCCTGGGGGGAGCCGGCCTGAAGCTGTGTGTCCCTGAACAGAAGCCCCAGCAGCAGCCAATCACCTGATTCAATTTCATTTCCCTCCTCATCGGGTCAGAGGATCCCAATGTCCAACATCAATGGGACATTCTGTACCACGCTGTCCAATACGTAGCAGCACACACCTGAAAAGACAGTGTAACTGGGAATTGGGGTTCTTCATCTTGCTTCATTTGAATCAGATAGGGGGGTTGGTTGGTTGGTTTTTGAAGAACTGAGCATGAAACCCAGGGATGCTCTACCACTGTGCTGCATCCCCAGCCTTTTTTAGTTTGAGACAGGATCTCACTAAGTTGCTGAGGTTGGCCTTGAACTTCTGATCCTCCTGCCTCGGCCTCCTGAGTCACTAGGATTACAGGCGTGTGTCACTGCACCCGGCTTGAATTAGATTTAAATGGCAACCATGCTGGGCGGCACTGTCCGGAGGCTGGGAGTTGGGTGGGCTAGGAGGAAGGAGGTGGAGAACTGGCCCAGGCCACCTGACACTTGCTCCTGGAGGCTGTGGGAGCCACTGAGGGGTTTGCTAGGGTTCAGAGTTCCTTTTAGGGCAAGGAGGAAGGATGTTGGAGGTAGACATGAGAGGTGTGTGACAGGCCTTGGAGGTCATGTCCCCTAGCATGGGGCAAGTACATTGGCACCCAGGGACACTTGACCCTGTGCAGGGCTGGTGGGAAAAGGTTGGCAGCTGTGTGCATTCCCTGGGAGCTGCAGCCAGCACTGCCTCTGACCCTCATCCTGGTCACACCAGGCACCTGCAGTGTGCCCATGATTTCAGGAACATCACCTCCCCTACTCTTCCTGTGGTGGCTTGGGGAGGGGACCCTGCAGCCTCCAGAGCCAGCACTTAGCAGCTGTGCGACCCTGGGCAAGTGACCACCTTTCAGGACATCCCTAGTGCCCTCGTGGTGGACGGGTGTGTGTGGAGGGGTGCATGTGTCCAGGACGGGCAGGGTTGTGCAAAGTGGGTGTTTGAATGGACATCTGTGGTGCACACACACGTGTTCACGTGTGCGATTGCAACGCACGTGCAGTTGGCAACACACAGGTGTTAGCCAGCTGGGTAAGAAGTGTGGCAGTTACCTCCGGGAGTCAGGGAGTGAAGGGTGGGCGGCTTGCGGTGCAGGATGCTGCGTGTGGGGGGCGGGCCAGGAGGTGTGGGTGGTACTCTTATATGGCAGTGGGCTGGGGAACAGGAATGGTGCGTTTTCCTGGAGCCCCACACCCTTGGCTTCCAGTCTCTGGCATCTCCTTGACTATGGCTGCCCAGCCCCTGGTATCTCCTTGGCTGAGCCCCTGCCAAAAGCTAGAAGCCTGGCAGGCACAGCTCTGCCATCACCACAGACACTACAATGACTTCACCCTCAAAGGTGCCAGACTTGCCTGAGAGCCCAGCTCAGCCACTGCAGGATGACCTTGGCGGCTGAGCCCTGCCCTGCACCAGCTCACCCAACCCAGGTAAGATCCCACTGCATGCCAGGGGCCACAGGGAGACCCCAGGTGAGGGCCAAGCAGGTAGGCAAACAAGAAGGCACGACACTCCCGGGACAAGTCGGCTGCCTGCACTTACCTAGGGCACCTCCTCTGGCAGCTGCTTTATGTCCACCCTCTCAGGAGCCCTCCAGGGTGGGGCTCATCATCACCCTCCTTAGAGCAAAAGAAACTGAGACCGTCATCTTCCATGTCCCCATTCCGGTCTGCTGACATGGAGTGAGACACACAGAAGGCCTAACCATGACTACCGCCAGGGGCTGGCTGCAGAGACAGACAGGTGCTGGATGTCCCGCCCCCTGACCTTCCTGTGTGACTCTGGCTGCTCCACTCCTGTCTGCTAAATGGGAAGGAGAAGCCCAGCCGCATGTGCGCATGTGCCTCCAGAGCACCGCTGGCCACCGCAAGCAGGGCTCGGAGTTTTTATTGCTGCTAAAAATGTGCAGGAATGTTGGGAAACCAACTGGGCCATCCCGAGCAGAGAGCTGGGGTGGCTGGGAGGGGCCTCGGTCCTGCGATGACTTCTCCAGGCCGGCGCCTCACCTTTGACCTGGCAGGTAGGGCCACACTCCTCCCTCCTCCCCAGGAGGGCTGTGGCTTAGGCTCCAAGACAGGACAGCGGTGACAGGACAGCAGGCCCCCAGCATGCAGCAGATGCCCAGTCCAGGACACCCCCAGCCTGGCACTTGCTGCCCAGCCCCGGGGAGGAGGGAGGCCCATCCTCACTGGCATTTCCGGAGCTGCTGGGCGCCAGGCTGGGGGCTGGGGGCTGGCACCGAACACAGCTCCACAGCCAATTGCTCACTAATCCACCCTCCACATCTGCTTCAAAATAACTTAATTAGCCTGGAAGAGCTGCTGGCAGCCTGCCAGAGAGGGGCCCCAGAGGAAGGGCCCACAGAGCCTCCTGACAGATGGCCCCCCATGCTGCAAGAAGCACCCTGATAGGAGGACGAGAGACCCTCCCTCTCTGAGGAATGTGCCCCCCGCTCATCCTAGGGACCTGCCCCACCACGGGTCTGTCTGTCGTGTGGGGCTGTCTGTCTAGCCCCATTGAACAGATGAGGAAACCGAGGCTCGGGGGGCCCAGATGGCTCTGCAAATCAAGACAGGATCACTCCACAGTGGTCAGGTGGGAGGGACTCTGGCAGGAGTCCAACCGTCCTTCTCCCCAGGAGGAAGGAATCAAGGTGCCAACAACTTACAGCCCTGCCAGAAAGATCCCAAGTGGACTTCAGGAGGGACTTCCGGCAGTGAGCAGGGGCTGAAGGAGGGCCTGGGCCACGAGGACACATTCTAGTGTGGGCAGCCTTCCACTTAGGGAGGCTGGGGCCGCCACATCCAGTGCTCAGTATCCTTGCCCCTCAGGAGCCTGCCCACAGCCAGGTTTCTGATAGGATGGGGTCCAGGACTCCCCGTTCCTGACCACACTCAGGGATACCACGAGTCCAGGCTTAGAGGTGGCCCAGGGCCTGGGACTTGGTGGCCAGAGTGGGGCTCAGGCAGGCGGGAGGCAACCACTGCCCGCCAAACCCTTTCTCACTCTCTTCCACCAGCTGCTGAGCTGGGTGCCGGCCAGGCCCCCTGGGGACGAGGGTGCATGCTTGTGCGTCACTCAGAGGGACTGAGAACACCCAGCAAAATGGGAGCGCTGCCCCGTGCTGTCAGGTCCAAGGCTGAACTCACCACCTCCCTGGCTGTCCCCTCCTGCCCGGAGAATGTCCTGAACCCAGGCAAACCCCAGGTTTCCCACTCCAGACATTCCCTCCCGCTCAGCCCCACATCCCATCTCCCACTCCACCCTCCCAGGGCCTCCCAAACGCTCCACGCAATGCACGGAATCTGTCCACCTCCCAACCCAGCCCACCCGGATCCAGGCACCTCAGCCTCCCTCAGGACTGCACCTCGTCCTTGACACCAGTGTCCCTATTCTAGGTACTCCCTGCCACAACCCCCACATACCCACACACACTGACATACACAAACACTCACAGATCTGTCTTTATACACACACACATATACACACATGCACACACACACACACAAACACACCAGCTGTCAAGGAGATCTTTCTAGAACTCAAATCTGACCAGGTTGCACCCCCTTTTGCCCTCCATAACCTGACCTGAGAGGCCGCTGGGCTTGCCCTGCTCGTCTCACGGAGAACCCAGCAGCGGAGTGATTTATAACAGATTTGAGAGTCAGCCAGGTGTGGGTCTGAATCCTGGGTGGGCCACTGGGTGACTGTGGGACTTTGGATGAGTCACAGCACCTTCCAGGGCTCTTTCCTCATCTGGGAGGCAAGGTTGCCAACAGCTTTGGTGCTGAGGCGGGGTGGGCCGGGTGCCTGCACCATGCTCCTGCTCAGCCGGGACACTCCCACCTGCCTCCCAACGCTCACCTGGGCACTCCAGCCTCCCCTGGCCCCCAGCTGGCCCTTCCTTTGGGCTCTAAGCTTCCCTCAGCACCTAGTTCTACACTTGTCTCTGTTCTGCTCTGTCCACCTGTGAGCATCTCACCCACGGGGACAGGTGCTAAGTAAGTCTGATGAATGAAGGAAGCAGGAATCCCTGCAGATGGACAGGGGGGACATGGTTGCAGGGGGAAGTTCACCAGACACACCACACACACAGGCACATTGCACACAAACCCAGTGTGCCCTCTTTGCTGTTTGTGGCCCCCAAGGTCAGAGGAGCCTGGGGCAGGTCCCTCTTCACGGAGGAGTCCCCTCCACATCCGTTTGGCACAGCCCAACTCAGCCTGAGCCTAAGAAGCAAGCGAGGATCCCGTCTCGGAGGCTCCAGAAGGGCGTGGGCCCTGCCTGGAGCACACAGTATCTCTGAGCCACCCAGGCTTCCAGTGGGCAGCCTCAAGGCCCTGAGGCTGGTCAGCAGGGCAGCCTGCAGGGGTGGCAGGGTTGCTGGCTGCCAGCTGGCAGCTGGGGTGTGCCTGGGCCTGGCAGTGCCGCCAAACGCCCACTTCACCAGCCGCTAGTTTCCAGGCTCTGCCCACGAGCTAGCAGGCATGCTGGGTCCAGGCAGCCCCTGGGTGTCCTGCCAGAAAGAGGCAGGACACCCTGTGGGAGGGTGGCCTGGGAGAAAGGGGGAGGGGAGGGAAGGAGCTGGGCCCGCCTCTACCTCCCCTCCCCGCCCCCAGGGGAGGACACCAGGCCAGAGACCAGGGCCACCAGGGCAGTATGACCTGGGATGACTGTGCACAATCAAGGGGTAGAGGCAGGCAGGAGGTCCGGGGGCTACCTGGGCACTGACCACCCATCGTTGAGGATTCCTGTGCCTCTAGAGGGGTGGTGCTAGGAGGTCTGTGGCCACAAGAGGGCGCCCAAGCTTCACCCCGCAGGGAGCCAACTCCCGCTAAGGCTCAGGACCTGCCAGGGGGGTGCTGAGCAGGGGACTGAATCTTTGGGGTGGTGCAGACTAACTGTCCCTCTTCCCAGCCCAAATCCTTAACCACACTTTGTTTCTCTTCATCCGATGGCAACACTGACTGGCTTCCGTAAATGTCTGCTGAATAAACATGAATGAATGAACTGCATGAGGTTGTGGGATTTTATAGGTGAGGAAATTACCTCAGAGAGGTTCAGGGATTTGCCCAAGTCACACAGCTAGTGGCATGGAGAGGGTTGTTCCTCCAGTTTTGGCTGCCACCAAGCTTTGGAAAAGGTGCTGGAAGAAACCCAGGAAGGTTACCAGCACTTGAGTGCTCAGAGCAGAGGCTGGTCCCTGCAGGACCCATCTGCCACAGAGCCCAGGCCCCCACTCTGGGCAGCACTGAGTGGTGATAGCAGTTAATAGGAAGTTACGGAAAGCTGGGTGCCTGTAATCCCAGTGACTCCAGAGGCTGTGGGAGGAGGATAGAAAGTTCGAGGCCAGCCTAGTAACTTAGCGAGATCCTGTCTCAAAATACAAAATAAAAAGGGCCGGTGATGTAACTCAGTGGTAAAGTACCCCTGGGTTCAATCTCCAGTTTAAAAAAAAAATTAAAGTCACCACAAACCACAAGGGCCTTTACATGTGCCCATAAGCATCATTACCCTCTGACTTATGGAGAAAGAAGAAGGCATAAGAGAGGTTAAGAATTTGCCCAAGACCACACAGCATCCAGTGAGACCACTTTGGTCCCAGAATCCACGATTCCCTAGCTGGACTGTTTCCATGAGGGCCTCCTCCCCCAGTGTCCCCCAGCAGGGTTTCCCACCAGCTCAGGTTCCCAGAGACCTCACCCAGAGGGAAAACAGGCAAGGCACAGAGGATTCATTCAGGGCCCGGGGTGGCATTAGGGCCTGTGAACACAGGATCCCGATCAACAAGGCAATCCCATCACCACCTCAAGACAACACAAGTCTGAGGAGCCAGCCGCCTTCCAGCCAGGACACGCCCCCTCACCCTCAGCTCCGCCCCCCACCAGCCCGCCCCCGCCCCCACTTCCCCTCCCGCCTTTCTCCTCACCCTGAGACCTGGGGCACCCAATCCTGCCTTCACCTTAGGCGTTCCCAGTACCCGCTGACACACAGTGTCCCCCTGCTTCTAGGTTCTGGGGTCCTCTAGCAACCCTGCCCCCTCTGCATTCTGTCGGGCGCCCCACCCCGCCACACCCTGGACATGACCTTGCTCTGAACTCCTGCCCGCTGTTTCCTCCCTCTCCACCTTGAACTCTCCATCTTTCCTATTTGGCCCTTGACAGGGCCTCGCTCCTCCTCCTGGGGGCACTTCCTTCTCTCCAGCCTGGATCTCAAGGGACCTTTCTGCAGCCATAGTCTCGCGCACCCACCCTGGCCCCCCAAATGTGCACCCTATTTTCCCAAAACCCAACCGTGGACTCCGCCCTCCCCTCCCTCCCCTCTCCGGTCCTCACCTCTGCTTCCCCTTCTTGGGGACAACCTTTAAAACCCCTCCCTCATCCCACCCAGCTCCCACCAGGCCCATCCTTCTCTCTTTCCAGATACTTCTCCAAGTGCCACCCAGGGCCCCATCTCCCGTCACCTGCCATTGCTTCCTTGGTCCCCTTCAAATGGCTCTCACCAAGCCACTCAGGACAGCCTGGCCACATCTGGCAGTCTTACCAAGGCCCAGGAAGCGCTCAGGGACCGGAAGTGCCCAGCTTCTCCTGGAGCCTGCCACCCTTTCTGAACCTCATCTCTAGAGGGGGCTGTTGGGATGTCTGGGCCCTGGGAGCACCCCGACAGGCCCTCACTCAGCCTTTTTGTTGGGTATCAGTCAGAACGGCATTGATTTATAACCCTGCATGTTTGGTACAAATGCACCATTTTTCAAAAGCCGAAATAAAACTTCAAGAAGCGAAAGACCCAAGAGTTTTTAAGATCCCTGCAGGGTCGATTAGGGTGACATAGCACCTACTGCTGGGACGCTGCCCGGCCCCAGGCTGGCACTCAGGTGGGAGCCCTGTGGGAGCTCACCAAGGCACATGCTGGGGGAGCCCCTGCCCCTGCTGGGCCTGTTGGGAGGAGGGACAGGACGCTGGCCACCCGGCTGTGTGCACCCGGCAAGCCCGGAGCTGAGGTTTCTGTGTATTATTACTCAGCAAGTGAGCTCAGGCCCTTGGGTGGGGGCTGAGGATGGAGTGCCGCCCTTGTCATCCCCTGGGCACAGACCCCAGGATTGGAGCTCTGTGACCGTGGTTTCAGGGAGAGTGGGTGGAAGTGACTCCCAAGGCAGCTCCTTCCTTCTTGCATGGACAGGAGGCAAGGCGGAGTCTGGCTTCAGTCTGTGCCATGGCTGCCATAACTAGTCCTCATCACCCACTCTCCAGATGAAGAGACCGAGCCCTGACTCCGAGGCCCAGGATCCTAACTCCTATCTGTGCCGATGACCTGGGCCCAGCCTTGCCTGTTCTTCCCTGCTTGGTGAGGTCACATCCCTGCCCGTGGTCCTGTCTGCTCCCTCCATGCCCTGCTGCCCTCCAAGCAGACGATCTTGGAGCCAGCAAATCTAGTCTACACTTAGAGGTGGACGGCAGGAGGAAACCTGTGGCCTTTCTCTGAGCCTCAGTTTGCCTGTCTATAAAATGGGGTGGCATGGTAGCTGTCTCAGGGGCCTCAACACACTTAACTAAGATAATGCACGTGCAACCCAGGCACAGTGCCCGGCCCGGAGGGAGGGCTCCATCAAAACTGGATTATCTGAATCCTCAGGATCCACTCATGAGATGGGATGCATTAGCCACAGGAAATTGAGACAGAGCATTCAGCAACTCCCCCAAGGTCACAGAGCTACAGAGCAGGGGGAGCAGAGCGGGGGCTCAGACTAGGTCTGCAGCGGCTCCAGAGGGCTGAGATGGAAGGGGAGTAGGTCAGCTGGAACCCCAGGGGCAGGGACAGCAAGATGGAGGGAGTAGAGGGAGGGAGGTGCCCCTGGCAGAGAGAGTGTCGGGGCAGAGGTGAGGCAGGTGCAGGCAGCTGCCTTGGGCAGAGGCCCAGTGCCCAGAGGTCAGTGGGGGTAGTGCTGGCCGTGGTGGTACCCTTACCCTCGCTCTGTTCCCAGTGACCTTGCCTCTGCTTGCAAAGCCACTGGCATCCTACTGAGGTACTATGGGCAGAGGTTTGGGGTGACACTCTCACGTGACAGAGGCTGGAGCTAGGGTTCAGCCTCCCTCTGCTGGTGGCCAGCTGTGCCCCCAGGGGCTCAGTTTGGGGTCATAGGAGCAGGAGATGGGCATGATCCCTGAGCAGCCAACAGCCCTAGGTGACCTCCAACCAGTCCTGGAGACCTGGGGCCCCCCACAGCCATCAGGCCCCACCATTCCTTCTGCGATCCCAACAGCTGGGAATTCCTTGGCCGTGATAAAGTCGGCAGGCAGGGGCCTGGGAACCTGGCCTGGCAGCCCAGGCTGGCTAGAGCTCTCACCAGGAGCTGGCCGGCCGGGATGCCCAGGGCACATCGCTCCCCGCTGTGGGACTCAGCTTCTCCCAGCCAGAGGATCTCAGGATCCGATTCCCAGAAGCCAAGGGTTGGCAGGAACTTCGGGCTGTGGTTTCCTCCCCTGGTCTGTAGCAGACAGGTCAGAATCGCCTGTGAGAAGTGTGAAAATGTAGACTCAGGGCTCCCTGCTTCGCGAAACTCAGGGTCCTGGGCATCTGCAACTGGACACATGCCCTCAAGGGGCTTCCTGCCACTTGCTGCGGTCCAGAGACAAATGTCCAGGGATGGCTGAGCGTCCCCAAACCCCTGCGGCTCCATCTGGTGGGTCTCCTCAGCCCCTGGCCTGGAGCCGGGCTCTGGTGCTCAGCCCCATCAGCATATCCTTCTGGAACTCTCCACCAGCTGCTCCTCTAGCCAGAGGCGGACACGGCCCTGCCACCTCAGCCTTCCCTCCCCCAAGCCTGGTTTTGTTTTCCGCTTTTTGATAAAGGTGCCATTTGCATACAGTGGCACACAGTATTCTGAAGTGAACCTGGGTGTGCGGCTGCCTGTAGCCTCTGTGTCTCCTCCACCCCAGAGCGTTCCTGTGGACTCCTAGGCCTGCCCCCCCCCCCATCGTGACCTTTGTCCTCTAGGGTTGGGTGTGAGAGGCCTGTTTCTGGAGTGATCTTTTGTGCTCATCTGGCCCCTGGACTGCAGCTCCACGGGGATGGCAGCGATGGCCCTCTTGTACCCTGGCACCGCCAGGCACAGAGCAGGTGCTGGAGAGACTGTGGGACGGACAAGGCTAAGGGGTGAGCACCTGCTCCAGGAGCCCCCAGGATGAGGCCCAGGCTTCTCGGCCTGGCATTCAGGGTTTCTTCTGGTGTCTACCCCACCCCCTTTCCCACCTCTCCTTCAGCCCTGTCCTGCGGAGACCACCACAGGGGACCCACGCACCTCTGTATCCCAGCCACTCCCAGCCCCAAGTTCATGCCCCCTTCCTGCCCTGTCCCCCAACCACACACACTGCCTCCCACAGTTTCATGGCCTCCTGGAGTTCTGGGCTCACACATACTGAGGACAGAGTGCCCACTGCCGCTTCCCTCACCCCCAGAAGCTGCTGTGACTGCTCTGTCTCGTGACTTCTCTTGACCCTGCTTCACAGACCCTGGCTTGGATAAGTCGGCACAGTGACCTGGAGTCCCATATCCTGCTGAGCAAGGAGCCAGAAGATTCACTCTGCCATACAGCCACACACTCACATGTGTGACCTTGGGGGCGTCCCTTCCCCTCCCTGGGCCTCAGTTTCCTCATCTATAGAATGGTCCGGTCAGACTTGGCAGTGGATTCTATAGACTCCTTGGGCTCTGACATCTCCTGCAGGTGTAAATAAGTATTTGTTGGAACAACAGCTGGCCCCAAAGAGTGAGTTGTCATCGGCGGTCGGCTAGCTGCAGGCATCTGCTGGAGCTGTTCAGATGCAGGAGTCCACGTGGCGTCAGAGTGCTGGCCCCCGGAGCACTTCCTGGGCAACACCTGGGTCTCGACTCTCTCCTCTGTAAGAAAGACAGCATAGCCGGCTGGCGAGACAAAGACAGCGTGCACAAAAGCAGGTGCCAGAGTGCTTGGCACGTACTGGCAGCTCAGTATGTAGAGTTTCGCTCATATTGGCCCTCTAGTGCCCAGGGTGGCTCAGCAAAGCCCTGGAGTCCATGCCCAGGATCAGAGGGTGGAGCAAAGTGGGGCAGCAGTGTCTGTCTCCAGCCACCAGAGGGCGCTAGGATGCAGCCGATGCTGCCCAGGTGCAGCTGGGCTTCCTGGACAGCCGGCCCAGAGACCATTCCTGCAGGGACAACACCAGCAGAGGATGGTCCCTCTGCAGAGTGAAGACAGATCCTGGCTCCCTGTACAAAGGAGACCAATAATAGCCTGGCAGTCTACTCATTTCTATCATAATCTGTGACCAACAGCAGACCAGGGGGCACAGAGACCTTCCCACCAGGTTCAAAGTATGCCCATTTAACAGATGGGGAAACGGAGGCCCAAGAGAAGGAAAGGTTGTCTCTAAGTCATGAGGTAAATTTGGCCTCCCTGCTCAGACTAACTTCCTTGTACATCCCCAATTAACATGAGTAGTGTTACCCCTGAGCAAGACGGGGGAGCCAGCACCTCTGCTGACCCCCAGGGCTCCTTATCTGGAGGAGAAGAGAAAACAAATTCTAATGGCGGAGGCCTCAAGGATAGGAGTTCTGGGGTGCACAGAGAGGGGCAGAGACAAAGAAATGTGGGGAAAACAGAGAGGACTATGGGAGAGGGAGGGAGGTGGGAGAGATCTGGAGGTGGACGGGAAGGGAGAGACAGGACCCTGGGGGAGAATTGAGGGGAGAGACAACCTCGAGAGATGGAGGCAGGGAGCTAGAAATGGAGACAGAAAGGCAGGGACCACCTCGAAGAAAGGTAGACAAGCAGGAAGCCAGGGAGCTGGGAAATACAATCCGATAGCAAGAGCCAGGGACGGCATAGAGGAGAGGCCACCCCCTGCCCCAGGCCACCCCAGGGCTTCACTCTGGACTGGAGAAGGGGAGTCACCAGTACCCCTTCCCAGAGCACAGCCCTAGCTCTGCCCTCTCAGCTCTGCTGCACCGGCTTCAGCAGGCTTGTGGGCCAGACACCCCCTCGAGGGGATGGCGGTGGAGCTGAGCTCCCTGGGGCACCTGAGGCAGACGGGCAGGGTCCCCAGGGCCATGTTGCTAGGAGATGAAGCCACAGTGCCCCAGCCTGTCTCCTGAGCCTCCCCCAGGGCGGGGCTTGCAGCTCACCTGGGGCCCAGACTGTTCCAGCTCCCACCCCTCAGCCATGTCAGGCCCCTGCCCTGGATCCTGTGGGCCCCTGTGCAGCAAAGAGGCAGTAAAGGCAGAGGGAATTCATGTCTAGCAAGTGCCAGCTGTTTGTCAGGCCTCACCAGCTCCTGGGACCCCTTCCTGTCCCAGGTCATGGGCCTGCTGCCTTCCTGAGAAGCACCCAACCCTCAGGTTTGGGTTAAATGGAACCAGGGAGGCCTGGTTGAAATTTCAGCCTGTTTTTTTAACCAGCTGTGGGACCTTGGGAAAGTTGTTTTCCCCCTCTGAGCCTCAGCAACCTCATCTTTAAACAAGGATAGAATCTGTTTCATAGGGTTGTTCAGAGGAGGGCGCGCTTGCTGGGTGCTGTGGGGACAGGGGAGGCTGGTTTTAAGCCTGTCCCTGTCCCTAGCAAGGCAGGGGCTACGGTTGGGAGCACCTCCCTGCCCTTTCTCAGTCACCAAGTCAACCCTGTCCTGGCCCCACTTTGAGGCCATCAATTCACAGCAGACTCTAGGAAAGGGTCTGCCAGACCCGTCCCCTAGGCATGTAGAGACAATGAGAGGCAAAGCTTGGGAGAAGGTAAAATCACATCCATGTCCCCATGCCCCTGCGTGCTGCTTGGGGCTTCTGGTAAGAGCACGTTACCTACCAGGCCATATTTTAAGCATCTCAGCAAACCCTGTGACCCCTCTCAAGGGCTCACTATGCAGAGATGACCATTATCCCCAATGTGCAGTGAAGACATGGATGGTTGGGCTGTGTCTCCACCCTGGCCCCCACGACCAGGAACGGGGAGATGGGGCTAGGACCAGGATGGCAGCGTGAGAGTCCCCTTTCCTGCTTCCTGCTCTTAACCTACCAGCCCCCAAACCTGGAAAAACCTGGAGATTCCCCTCAGTGGAGGGCCAGGCCAGGGCCCCTCCCTGGTGCCCTGCCAGCTCCTGGCCTGGCTTGCCAGAGCTGTGAGAGGCCGTGAGGGCAGCAGGGGACCTGAGCCGAGGCCAGGCTGGAGCCTGATTTACAGTCTGGGCTGCCTGCGGGCTGGGTGCTCCAGGCAGGCTGTAAATCTCTGGCTGCAGCACCAGCCACAGCCCTGGCTGGCTGCAGTGGGCAGTGCCAGGAAGCTGCAGAGCATGCCACCAGGGGCAGAGCCTTCTTCCTTCCCCCTCCTGGCCCTGGAGCTGCCTCTTGGAGGAGATCTAAGAACTGCCGCCCCAGCTAAGGTGTCCCCAGCATCCTCGGGGGCCCAAGGACCCATGGCCATGCACAGGGGTTCCAGCCCCATGCCCCTGACCCAGGCCACTCTGTACCTGTGCCTATCTTCACATCCCCGGGGCCCTCAGCAGGGACAGTAGAAGCAGGGTAGGGGTGGGGGCTGCTATTGATAGCTGTGGTAGGAACACTCCAATCTCAGGGCCTTCCAAGCCAGGCCCGTGGCTGTATAAAGACACCTGAGGTCAAGGCCAGCCCTCTCCCACCCAGGCCTCAAGAACCCCACAAGCCTTTCACTTAAAAGTTACTGAGATGAAAGTGAGCAGCCTGGCACCAGGCGCTCAGAGCAGCCCCTCCCAGATGCCAGCTCCCATCCGTCCTCCCCGTCCTGCCCGTGAATGCTGGGTACAGGCAGGCTGGTCGTGGTCCACTTCCTGGGCCCCCTGGTCGAGGTCAGCTTCCTGTCTGACCTAGGCAGCTGAAAGGAGAGAGAACCAGAGGGCAGGGGGGGTGTCACATGTCTGGTGGCCTGTGTCGGGGTAGTTCCCAGACAGCTGTGGGATGTGTGTCTACCAGCGTCAGCCCCGCTCCCTGGGGTGCAGCCCCTTGTCTCCTGGATTCACCTTCCACCCCTCCGGCCCTATCACACCCTCCAGAATAAGTTCAAATCTGGCCTCAGGCCCTCTCTAGCATCATGTGACACTGAGCAAGTCACAGGCTGTGTGTGACTGATGTAAGCCTGGAGGTGCATCCCAGGTACAGTCATGGCCCCAGGGATGCGTGTGGGCTTGGGTCTTGGACTGTGCAAGAGCCTGGGAGAGCATGGAACAGCATGTCCAGGCCAGGCGTGTGCCTGTGTGTGCCACATACTCATGTGCAGGGGCTCGCGTGTGTGCATATGTGTAGTTGGGCGCACACACACACGTATGTGCATCTGTGTAGTCAAGTGTATGGGTGCACACACCTAAGTACATAGGCACAAATGTGGGCGTACAACAGACCTGGATCCTCTGAGCCCCTCCTCCCTTACACTCCTTCTCCCCCCCACTTCCCCAGGCTCTGGCTCTCCGCTTCCTCCTCCTGGGCCCAGCAGCTGGGTATCCAGACAGCGGGGCGGGGCGGGAGGCAGGGGTGAGTGGGAGCTGATCACACTGTGCAGCTTACGGGACCCTCTAATCCTCTTAGCGCCCACTTAACCCCAGGCCCCTGGTGGACACAACCCTGCCTGCTCTCAGCTGGTCTGGAGGCACCGTGGCCAAGGCTAATGGTATCCCCAGCCAGCACCCACCCAGGCTCATTAGTAGCAGTAAACCCCAAATCCTCGTGGGGATTGGAAGGGACAATTCTCAATCAATAAGGCTTTTCCTACTCATTATCCCTTTGATCCTCACAGTTCCCCGTGAAGTGGGGGTTTTAATTTGACAGTTTGGGGCACTGAGGCTCAGAGAGAGACAGGGGCCTCCTTGAGGCCACCCAGCAGATCGGCTGCAGAGCTGGCTTAGCTCAGGCCCCTCCCACACCTGGGGCTGCAGGGAACTGGATGCCCCGGGTGCTGCCTGGGGGGAGGCTCAGGGTGCCAGCACTCTGCCGTCTCAGGGTTCCTCGGCCAGGGCTCTGCTGGGTTCCCAGGCCCAGCCTCTCACGCTGTCTGCTTTCCTGGTGGCAGCCTCCTATCTGATCCTCTTCCTTCACAGGCTCTGCCTGACCATACTCTGGGCTAAGGGGCCTGCTGAGACCACCTTGGTGGCATCCGGCCTGGGTGCCATTCCTGACATCTTTCCTTTCCAGAGCCAGCCAGGCTCTTTGCTGCACGTGCAGTGGTCTGGCTGAGGATGGCTGGGATCTGAACAGTCCTGCTGAAACCTCATGGCCCCAGTGTCCCTCTCCCATAGGCCACACCCCCAGGTGGGGGGATGGGGGGATGCCTGCCTTCCCACCCACCCCATTGCCCAAGGCCACCAGCCTGACCCCTCCAGTTCCAGACCTCAATTTCATTGCTTCTGAGAATTTCTCTGATTACCCACCAGACTACATGTCCTGTTAGTCCTCTCCAAGGCATCTTCACCCCTCGTGGGTCTCTGCATGTCTTCTTCGGCCTCATAGTGGTCTGCCCAGCAGATGCTAAGTTTCAGGCATGCAGCAGGGGCATGTATGTGCATGCACGTCCATGAGGGCCATAGAGATGCCAGGCACACAGTAGGTTTCTGGTAAAACTTGGTTGAATAATCAAGGGGTGGAGGGAGGAGTAAGCAAGCTGTACCTTTTATACAAGAATGAAAAGCTGGGGTGGGGGTGGGTGCCCCTTGGAAGCTGGCTGCCACCGACAGAGCCACCCTCTTCAATTCCCTTGGTTTTGAAGGAGGAAGCTGAGACCCAGATGGGCAGGGATGTGCACAGGGCCACACAGCAAGTTTGGGCCAGGGCCAGGGCAACATAGTGGAATCTACATAGACCCAGGGGACAGGGTCCTTCTCTCCTGGAAGGCCTAGAATGAGAAAAGACTCCCCTCCACACACACACACACACACGCACCAAAGTATGAGCAATAAACCAGACTGCTTCTGCCAGATGTGGGCAGGTACCTCAGCCCCGGGGAGCCTGCCGTGACTGCAGCCCTGGCCAACACCTTGGCTGTTCCAGGGACCCTGAGCCAGAACCACCCAGCCGAGCCAATTCCAGCCTCCTGATGCAGAGAAGCTGCTGGGCAAGACCATCCGTGTTGATCGCTTCAAGCCACAGTATTTTGGGGTGACAGCAATAAGTAATAAACATGCCACTCCTCAACCACCCTTCCTCCCTGTCCCAACGCTCTGCCCCACTGGCCTTTCAGAAGGGACACCCAGGTTGATGTCTCCAGTGTCAGACTTAGCCCCCTCCCAAGCTACAGTTTGAAAGTGTCCCTCTGAAGTTCATGGATTGTAAACTTTTTAAAATCTCTTTTTTGCAGTGACAGAGATGGCACCCAGGGCCCTTGTGCATTCGGCAAATGCTCTGTCAGGGAGCCACATCCTCAGTTTCTAATCCCCAAAGGAAGTGTTGACTGTCGGGTCCTTTAAGAGATGAGGCCAGGTCTCAGGAACCATGGAATAGGTGAAGGCTGTGATCTTATCTTAGAAGTTCCTGACAGAGGGAGGGACTCGCCCCCTCCCCCACGCTCTCTCAGCACACCTGTGGTCCTCCTGCCTCAGCCTCCTGAGCAGCTGGGATTAAAGTGCTGTGCCACCATGCCTAGCCCGAGGGAAGGACTTTCTACATCTGATTGTGTCCCTGCTCCATAACCTTTCATGGCTCCCTGTGGCCGACAGGATAAGGGTCCAGCTTGTCCTCCAGCTAGCTCTCTCACTTCCTTTTCTCTGTCTCAACTCTAATTCTGCACGGCGGGTCTCTGAACACGGGAGTTCCATGGCTCCCAGCTGTACTCACACTCCTCTCTCCACCCGGATTCCTCTCCCCCTTCATTGCCTGGAAAACTCCTACTAACCTGCCCAGACTCCGCCATTCTAATCTGCCATGAAGACTGGTCTCTCTCAGCCCCATTGTGTCTTGCTGGGTTGCAATGATCGGTTTCCATGTCTTGTCCCCTACTCGACCGACGTGAAGAAACAGCTTGGGTCGTTCTCCTCTATTCCTGGCACTGAGCTTCGTGGACAGCAGAGCGTCCAGACAGCCCTTGAGGTTGGCCTTTGAAGCCAATGCATTTAAACCCCACTGGGGATGAGTAAGTTGCTAAAAGGTAGGACACCCTGACTTGTCCAAACAGTGGATGGGACGCGATTTAGCCGTGCTCGATAGAAGACTTGTGTCAATCCAGATGCAGAGTTTTTCTTGGAGATCATCCAGTAGATGAAGGACTTCAGGTCTGGAGAAATCAAGTAATTTGCCTACGTCAGTTTGTGTAATAAACTTTAATTAACGTCTGGGCTCAGGGACATTCTCTGCCTTCCTGAAGGGCTTGGAGCCCTTGCCTTGCCCCGACACTAAGGGGCCTCAGAGTCTGTGTCCCAGAGTTTTTGTGTGTTTTTATAATCTTCCTCTCTCAGCAGATTGCTGCACTGGGGCACCTGCTCCCTTCCCACCCTGCCCTCCTAGTGTGTTGCTTCTGACCCACTGAAGGCAGGTAAAGCAGATGACCAAGCTCCAGGGAGCCACAGGGAAAGGAAGAGTTGGGATTCCAGACGGAGGTCAGGAAGGCCGGTCCAATGGCGGGTGTGGACACTGTAGCATGGAGTGTGCAGTGCCCCTGCTCCCTCAGTGCCTCCTGCCATTGGTTGTGCTCCAGGGAGGAGAGTCACAGACACAGGACAATGGGCTGGGGTGCTCCAGCTGGGTGAGATGTGTTCCCATAATGAGGAGGTCCTCTAGGAAGCCACCCGTCCTGGACTGGTGACTCCACAGGGGAGCCGTAAGGGGCAGACTGGAACCATGGGTCCCATCCCCCCACACCCCTATTTGAGCTCAGTGCCTGGTTCCAGGAAAGAGGACCATGGGGCGGGGGGGGGGGGGGGGGGGGCGTTGAAGGAGCTCCAGCAGCGGTATCCTGGGGACAGGAGTGGGGGGAAGGAAGGAAGGGGCATGGATTCTAGTCCTGGCTCTACTATTGGCTGGCTGTTATGTCAAGGAGCAGCCAACTGAGCCCTCTGAGCGAGAGTTTCAGAATCCATAAGACGGAAGGATTCCCTAGATCATCGTGCTGAAGGAAAGACAGAAATCATCTCTATGTGGAAAGTTACTAAGTTCTAAAGGGCCGCACAGGGGACGGGATCTTCCTGATCACTTCCTGTATGCCAGGCAGGGTCCTGGGACCTGGGATAAGGCTGCAAACACAAAACCTATTCCCATGGGGCTATGACGGGGACAGAGTCACACAGTGAGTGACAACGGATCAAGTGATGGAGAAGACAGATGGGCAAAGCTTGGCGGTCACCAGTGGCTAAAGCTGAACACGCTACATGTTCTTTGGGGGAGACCTCTAGGCTCTGCTCCATGTTGCCCTCACCTGGGGACCCACCTCCAATTCCCACAAAAAAAAATTATGTGGGAAATTACTCATAGGTTCCAAAATCTCCCAGCTGTGGCCCTGGAAGGGACCTGTTGTCACAAGCTGGCTATAGGAAGCAGTACTGCTCTTGGGTAAATGCACATTTCCCAGTGCCAGATTGTCTGAGGCCTCCCAAGCTGTGTGACTTGGACAAGCCACTTTATCTCTCTGGGCCTCAGTTTCCCCATCTGTGAATTTGGGCGAACTACCTCCAGGGTCATGGTGGTGGCAGGTGCTCTGAGAGCTCCTGAGCTTTGTGAGCTCTAGAAAGGTATCAGTTCTTGGGCAGGTCCCCCCCATGCCCCTCTTCTCTCCAGGTCACCACCAGCCCCCATCTCTAAGATGTCAGTTCTGGGTCTTCTCTCCCGAGTCCCAGAGCTGGAGAGATCAGAGCCCCTCTCTACCCCTCCGAGCCTCCGCTTCTGCATCTGCTAAATGGGACCAACCCTCCCCACCAACCCAAGCTGTAAGGCGAAGCTCACAGGGAGCACAAGCCATCCCCAGGGCCTGGGTGGCAGGTGGCACCAGGTGGATTCCCAGCCGCCCGCACTCCCCCCCTCAGGGGGCTGGGAAACTGCATCCCCGCCCCTGCAGTCTCCCACCCCAGCCCAGCTCTGGCAGCCAAGCCGATGGCTGGCAGGAGCTGGCGCCTCACCCAGGAGGGGAGAGCAGCTGGGGAGAGGGTGGGAGAATTCCTCCTGCTGCTGGATTTGTAAAACAATTGATTAAAGACAATGCAATTAATTATTCTTTGATGAAATAGTGGAAATTACCCAAGAAAATGAAGATTTCGGCAGCAGAACATTAAACCCCTCTAATTATGTCATTTCTGAAAAGGGGGGAGAGGGATAAAGAAGATGGAAATGGTGGGATGAGGGGAGGAAAAGAAGTTTAAAAATAGATGGAGTGACCCCGGGGCTCGTGCTGGCTGAGCAGGGGAAGGGTGGGTGAGATGCCTCCCCAGAGCTCCACTACACTGTTCCAAAGGCAAACTGAGATAACAGAGCTCTCTGTGGGGGGCCGGAAGCAGCCTGGAGGGCCAGACACTGGGATACGTGCCTTGGGTGCATTAGCTCATTATCCTCTCACTGAATCTGGATTCCCTTTTTAGATATGAGAGAAGGAGGCTCAGAGAGGTGCAGTGACTTACCCAAGGATGCACAGTTACTCACTAGTCGAGATGGGACTGAGCTCAGGTCTGACTCCAGAACCCAGACTTTTTCTCCCCTCCCTGGCTGAAAACTATAGCAGTGGGCATTGCAGATGCCCTTGGCAGGAGCTGCTCTGCCTGCCAGCTCCCCAAGGGTCTCAGTGGCCATTCAATCTTGGGCTGGGTGTGGGGGATGGGTAGTTGCCTGGTGCCAATCCAAATTGGGCCATAAATCCTCTGAAAAGGGATCTTTCTAGCCCTCTGTTCTCGATGATACTCCTGGATGTGTTTTGTGGGCCAGGGAAGTGTGACAAGTGAGCCCTGTCGTGGACCTAGCCCAGATGTCTCTCCTTGGGGCCTCCAGGAGACACTTTTGGCCCAGGGTTAGAGAACCAAAGTCCTGGATCCTAATCTGGCTCTGTCAGAAGTTGCTAGATGGCAGAAGTGCCCCCTACCTTCCTGGGACTTGATTTCCCTCTCTGCTACAGAGGACAGATCTGTTGGTCCACTGGAGGATACCAGACACAGCCGAGCCCTGCGGCAATAGTGAACTCAGTCCCAAGAAGCCAAAATCAGCTCTAGGGGGGGTGAGAAGAGGGATGAGCGGAGCCCAGACTCCTGCTTTGGGGAGCGACTGGAGGAACCAGGAGGGAGCAGAAAGGACCCTGCAGGGGTCAGTGAAGGGGAAGAGACAACCTTCCCTGGGAAGAAGAGGGGCCTGGAATGGGTTTAAATTACCACCCCCCGGGGGCCACCATCCCAGGGGCCCAGTTTACTGAAACAGCTGTCACTGGCGGGACCAAATGCAAAGGACCCCGACTCTTTATCAGTTCTGCTGAGGTTCTTGTTCACAGCTTGCTTCTGTGGTCCTCCGTTCCCGGATCATATCTGGGGCAGATCCCATAATTTTTCTGGACACTCTCATGAATGATCAGTCGTGTGTGTGTGTGTGTGTGTGTTGAAATTTCCAATCTACTCTAACATCAAAACTCCAGTTTCTCATTTGATCTCAGCAGTTCTTTCCTCTCCAGTTTGGGCCAGACTCAGCCTGAAAAGCCTGAGACAGGGAGGTGAGGCCTGGTCCACCAGGAGGACGGGGAGGGTTGCTCATGGGACCTGTGGAGCCCCCCACCCCACCTTGCTGCGTTCTTCCAACGGTCTTTCCCCGATGGGGCCAATGGTGCCTGCAGCTGCCATCTCTCATCTCCTGCTTCTGGAGGCCCCCCAGCTCAGACTCTAGAGCTTTCCTTGCTTGGTGGGGAGCCTCTTCTGTGCAGCTACCCTGGGATGGCTTCTCTGACCCACGGAAGAACCTGAGCTTGCTTCAGAGACAGCTCCCAGTCACCCCGCCCTCCCCAGACTCTTCTCAAGCCAGGGTCAGGTGCTAAGGGACACAGGCCAGTGTTCACAAGTATTTCTCCTGAAGCACCATGGCCCACATAAGGGGAGTGGAAAGGCACCCCCTGCCTCCCACCATGCATCAAGGGAATCCCTGCTGCCCACTTCCCCTGACCCACCCTCACCTCTCTCACCTCCCTTAATGTGACATGGAAGTGGGTGACAAGGGCCACAGAACCAGCTTGGGGTTTCCATCTTGCAAGGCCAGAACTGCTCTACACCTTAATGTACGTTCTTGGTGCAAGAAGCAGTTCCAAATGAGTGAATTCCTGCTTCTCCTGATAACCAGGGCTCCCTTGGCCACACCCCCAGCTGTCACCTATCCTGAGCCTGGGCCCAATCCCATCCCTGGGATAGGACCTAATAGCCTCCTGTTCACTGCAGAGCTGCATCTTCACTCCAGCCAGGCTCAAGTTCCTGGACAGAGACTGTGGGTGACCTGGGGCAGGGCAGGGGCCTGAGGGTCTCAGGTCAGCCAGGACCCAAGCCAGGCACCTGACTCACAGGCATGTGCCTTCCATAGCTCAGCCGCCAGACCTCTTCTGTGAGGCTGGGGGAGCTGACTTCAGGGAGGGGCTGTGCAGGAGAATCCCTCCCCCTGGAGGCACAGCAGGAACGGGACGGGAGCCAGACAGACCTGAATGTGACTTCTGGAGCTACCATTGTCCAGCTATTGTTTCTGGACCACAGTTTCTCGCTCTGTGAAATGGGTGTAATGAAGCTGAGGCTACAGGGATCTGGAAAGAACGACTGAGACGGGGGCCTAGATAGGTGTTGAAAAAGAGCAGGTTTGTTCCCTCAGGACCCCTCCCTTGAAACGCTCCTCCCTCACTGGGCTATACCCCAATTCCAGAGACCAACTTTCTGGCTGAACTGTGTCTCAAACTTCCCATTTGTGCCCAGAAGAGGAAGACTGTGGTGAGGCAAAGGCCCTGAAAGAGTCCGTAGAGCCGGGGTGGGGTGGGTGGGGAGGCAAGCTCAGCTGGGGAGGGCTGTTCTTCCTACCCGTCTGCTCCCAAGCCCTCCCACCAGGGATGGCGCTCCAGCCCCTCCCCCAGCTCCCTGCACAGATGGCAGGAAGGAAATGCCAAGGCACCGAGGCAGGGAGGGGCCCCCCTACCCCCAGCGGCGCTGGCCCTTGCCAAGCTTCCCACAGGAAAAAGAAACAAGCCCCTCGCCCCCCCCCCCACTTTTGCCTATGGCACTGCCCCTCCTAGAGCCACAGCCCACTGATGCCCTGGTGCCTTGCATCCTGTTGTCATGGTAACCAGGACTAGCTGACGTGCCGACAGGCAGACCAGGAGCCGCTGCCACATGAATCACTTGAACTTGATGTGACAGACACAGGCGGGCAGCCTGCACTGGGGTGGAAGGAGGTGGTGCCCCTGTGGGCAGGGATCCTGGCTGGGCATGGGGAGCTCACACTGAATCCCCCAGCCATGACCGATTTAGTCGCTCCAGAACCCTGGGAGACCCTAGAGGCCCCACCCCTTAGACCTGCCACGGGAGGCCTCACCAAGCTCCCATCTCCTCATTTATAAAATTGGGAAGATGGACTGGGTGAGGACGATGGAATAAAATAACAGGCATGGAGTCGCTTTGTGAATTAAAGCATGACAAGAAGAGGGCCGCTGTGGAGGGTCCAGAGGCCCTGTCCTCGCCCAGACTGGGCTTCAGTCCCGTTTCTGCTACTTGCTGGCTCAGCGCCAGCCCCGACGGTCTATCCTGTAGAGTGGGGCTACTTGGGCCTCCTTCCCTGGATTCAACGTCCCACCCAGTCACATGACAAAAAATGCCCAGACCCGTCCGTGTACCAA
This sequence comes from Marmota flaviventris, assembly GCF_047511675.1. Taxonomy (NCBI): domain Eukaryota; kingdom Metazoa; phylum Chordata; class Mammalia; order Rodentia; family Sciuridae; genus Marmota; species Marmota flaviventris. The sequence continues at coordinate 31,431,638 of NC_092507.1, read as the reverse complement.
GCGCCGAGTCAGGTGCTACAGACAAAGTGAGTGAGGCCGACCCGTTCCCTGTTTCTGCTGAGTTGATGTTGGAGTGGGAGGGGGTGCTCATCACAAGGACACAGAGGACCCGAAGAACTCTTGAAGACACTGTGAGGAACACAAAGGAGGGAGTGGGACGCAGAGTACCTGGGGCGAGGGCTGGTTTTAGGAAAGATGATCAGACGATGAGACGGTGGCATCTCGGTGGCGACCTCAGAAAGGAGAAGTGGGTGGGCTCTTTGGCAGGTGACCCTGGGAAGGAGATGGAGCCTTTAACACGCAGGAGGAAGGACGACTGTGGCTCGCGGTGGGCGAACAGGCGTGTGTGAGCTGGCGGCCTAGATCCCATGCACAGGAAGTGGAGAGTCTTGCCACTTTAAGAAAAGAAGCAGGACGCGTGTGCATGTGTGTGTGTCTGAGTGTGTGTGTGGGTGTGTGTACCTCTGGGTCCAGTCCAGGTAGAAGGCAGTTACAGGTGTCCCAAGCAGTCACGAGGGTGGTGTGAGCCCAGGGGCTCACCAAAGAGATGGGGAGAAGCAGTCAGATTTGAGACAATTGGGGGAGACAGAACTACTAGGACTTATTCATGGTGTAGACATGGGTGGTGAGGGAAAGGGGAGAGATGGGGAGAGGGGCACCCCAGGCTCAACTTGAGTACAGCATGGCAGGTGGTGCCTGTTTCTAAGATCAGGAAATCTGATCTGTGAATCATCTGTAAAGATGAGGCTTGGATCTATGGGACTTAAGTTATCCTTAGCTTCCCTTCCCAGTCCCCAAAGGGCTTCCCAGGCATCACTGGAAGAAGGGTTCGGTGAGGTCATGTAAAAGGGGACCTCTGTCAGAACCCTGGGTTGTAAGTGGCAGAGGCACGACTGGGGCATCTAGAGGCCTGGAGAGGCATTTATTGGCTCAAGAATTCAAGGTGCTCACCCACAGGAATGGCCCTGAGAGGGGCTCCACCCAGAGTCCTTCCCCCGCCAGCCCATCTGTCCCACCTGCAGACCTGGCTCTTTCCCGCCACTGAGCCTTCTGCAGGACCGAATTTTGGTTTTGATTTTTTTTTCCTCTTCAATAAGGCTAACTTGGTCACTTTGGGTCTAAAAATATGAAGAAGACACATGATAATGTAGTTTGTAAAGAGGAAAAAGACTACCCTAGAAGCACACATATTTAAAAAAGAAAAAAAGATTTACTATTCTGAAAACTATTCACATACAAAAGCAATCAAAGTAATTTGAAACAGGAAAAAGGAAATAGGAAAAAAATTCATAATAGCACCCTCTCAGTTTTTACATCCTTTAACTTCTAAGAAAGATGGACTTTCCTGCATTCCCAGTCCAAAACCTCGGAGAAGCCGGTGACTGGCTGGGCTTCAATCACACACCACCCTTGGGCCAATCCGCTGTGGGCAGGAGTGGCGGTCTGGAAAGAACAGGGCAGCTCAGCTATGGCCACAGGACCAGAGGGAGCTGGGGACAAAAGAAGGTGCTAAACAGATAATGCCCCGTCCACACCATGTATGTCGACTAAATTCTTGATCCCAGAGATAGGAGGGGGCCAGGAAGTCAAGAAAAAGTTTGCAAAAGAATGAGATTCATAGGTCCAAGAGGGGCAGCCAGGGAAAAGTCTGTGGCCCCAAAAGGTATCAAGTGAGAGATGAGGATGAAAACCTGCATCCTGACAGAGGGAAGAAGAAGGCTTCAGGGTTCATGTAAGAGGCCAGGAGAGAAGTGCCCAGGCTATCGGGAGCTTGGGTGGGGATCTAATTGAGTCCAACAGTAGCATCCAGCCAAAGTTTGAGGAAGACTCTGTATCCCTGGAGATGGGCAGCGGGGCCTGCAGACTGGGGCTGATTTGGAAAAGCAGATATACGTGGAGGGTAGTCACACTCGCTTTCTGAAGAGTTGGTGAGTCTCTTGACACTATCTGTGTGAAGTTGGGCAAGTTAGATTTCAAATCTCAAGCCTCGGCTTGCTCAGATTTAAATGATGAGAGTGTCAACTGAAATAAAGTAGACACGAGAGGGCCTCTCTCATAAGGTCCAGTAAAGATCAGATGAGATAAAGCATGTAGAATACCTGCTACAGAGCCAGCCCATAGGAAGCACTCAACAATGATGATTTCATTACTGCTGCAGAAGGAGGTGTGTGGAGGGGGTGGATCAAGGAGGGTTCTCTTAACTTTTGAGCACTGGTGAGAGAAGAGTCTGGAATACAAGAGGCTTTGATTTGTGATCACTGATTCCACCCTGGCTCTGTGTTAGGCACTCTGCTAGGTACTTAACTTACATTATCTCATTTAATCCGCACAGCAAAGATTCATTCAAGACAGTGTATCAGTTAGCTCTTGCTGCATAATAAGTTACCCCAACGTTTATGGCTCAAGCCAACCACCACTTACTTGTTAAGTGCATGATTCTGTGGCTTGGAAATTCAGCTGGGCTGTTCTGTTCTCGGCTGAATTCACTCAGACATCAGCCGTCAGCCGCCCGTCAGTTAAGTGGCTCTGCTTCTGAGGGTCGGCTGGCTGTCATCAGAGTGATGGGAGTGACCGAGCCATGTGTCTCTCTTCATCCAGCAGGACAGCCCTGGCTTGTTCACACTGTGACTGGGCAGAGTTCCAAGAGAATCAGTGAAAGCATGCAAGGCCTCTAGAGGCTTGGGGTCAGAGCTGGCCCTGTCACTTCCACCACATTCTGTCGGTCAAAGTAAGTCACAAGGTGATCCCACACTCCAGGTGATGAGAGAAACTACAAAGCTACATCAGGGAGAGGTGGAGGATCGTGGTCATGTTTTCCATCCACCACACATAGGTACTGGTATCCCTGGTGGTTTACATATGCGAAAATCAAAACCTGAGAGAGGGAATCGTGTCTTGCCCAAATTATGCAGCTAGTAAGTGGCAGAGTCAGGATTTGAACTCGGAGGTCTTATGCTTGACTGCACGGTGACAGTCAATGCCATTCTCTCAGGGGAAACCAGCAGGGCCCTGTCTGGCACAATCCAAAACAGCTGCCAGTGAGCTTGGCTGAGATGAAGACAAGGCAGGGAAATAATCAAAAGTTGAGTCTGTGGCAGGTGAGGACCAGGGGCAGAGCCTACAGCCATGAAACATGCCCGTTTTGGAGACGTGGACTTCAGCCTGCCTCGCGAAGGCATGGAACTCTAACGGAAGGGCCAGAGCTGACCTTCCTCCAGGCAGAAACCTTGTCTGGGCCTCAGGCTGGCAGCGTCCCATCAGAGCCAGGACTGAGAGAGCTGCCTCTGGTGTCTGCTACTAAGCTTCCAGACCACGGCTGGTGACAGGGCAGGCCAAAAGATCAAAGAGGTGTCACAAGGTGAAATAAAAGATCTGTCCTCTGGAAAGGGCTGTCAGATCATCTGTACCTAGGGTGAGCAGAGGGCACTGGGCCTGCCAGAGGACTGCCCCACCTCCTCACCTCTGCTGCCACTGCCCCTCCCCCACAGAGACACCAGAGCCATGAGCACAGCTGTGCCCAGCCAAGCTGTCGGGTGCCAAGACGGGCCTGGCGGGCTCCCTCTCATCTGTCTCTCTTTAGCAGGAACAAATGGGAATGAGGGAATCAATTAACAAGGCTCCTTAGCCAAAGGACTGCTGCTCCCTCCTCCCCCACAGGTTAACCCTTTGCTTCCGGGGCTGGGAAGGGCTGCCCGGCTGGCCTAGCGTGCAGGCCCCTGGAGCACCCACCCCAGCTGGACGCCACACTCCTGCCTTTTCTGTGCCAGATGCCAGGAGCAGCTGCCAAGCTGAGAAGCCAGAGCCACACATGAGCACCTTCGTTCCACCTCAACAGAATTTGGGGATCAGTGGATATTCAGGGACTCTGGCCCACCAGGCAGATCTGGCCCTTTTTTTCCTCCCAGGGACCTGAGATCCCCTCACCTCCTGGCTCAAAATCCCCCTAACAGGAGGCACAGACCTAATAGTGGCCTTCAGCCTGGGAGGGTGGGTCACAGCCAAGCCCCACCTGACACCCACTCTGGGTCTGGGAAAGGTAGGATCCCAGGGGACAGAGCAGGATGCATCAAGTCACATTGAGAAAGAAAACCCTGATAACTCTCACTTTGAAAACAAATGGTCAGCACTAAGAATTCTCTCAAGAGAATCCAAAAAAGGCAAACAGAGGGGTCTGGGTTCAAGTCCCAGCTCAACAGCTGACACCTAGCCTGATGACATTTTGAATTATTAACCAATAGGCCACTCTCTGTCCCACTCACTTTCACCAAACGGCTTTACTCTTTGTCCAAGGTTTTTCCCCAGCCTTGGCCGTTGGACTTTACTCTTGAGCCCACTACGTTCTGCACCTCAGTGGGGCGGGGGGGACCATTGATAGCCTGCTTCACCATAGGCAGAGACACTGGGGTCACCCCTGCATCGGATGAGAAAAATAGGCATATACGTTTGGCATTGTATGTTCAAAAGATACTCTTCTAAGTTAAGATGAAGGAAGGAAGGAAGGAAGGAAGGAAGGAAGGAAGGAAGGAAGGAAGGAAGGAAGGAAGGAAGGAAGGAAGGAAGGAAGGAAGGTTGGGTGCAGCTTGCATTGAAAGAGTCACCCGTCCCCACACTCCACACCCTAGACTGGACAAAAGACCCCAAAGGCAAGGGATGGCAAGAGGGAAGACAGAGGACAGGACAGCAGGGAGCCCCACGTGCCCAGCCCCACCCACAAACTCCAGTGGAGCCACACGGGAATGAATGGTGCCCAAAGACAAGGCCACTCCACAGAGGTGAGCAAGCTCTGTGGCCATCTGTTCATTCCTTCATTTCCTAAGTGGACAATGAGTGCCTACTCTATGCCAGACACCATGCTGGGTACAGTGAACAGGGCACAGAGGCCCAGGGCTTGGGCAGTGTGAGGACGAGGACTGCTCTGTGATTGCAGTCGGCCATTCACCAGTGGCCCAGCAGGAGCGGGGCAGCCAGGCTGAAGTCTTATCTCACCTGGATTACCCCGTGGACACCGCCTCCTGTCAGAGTGATGGCACCCCCTCTTCTCTTCCTTCTGCTGCTCTGCCCCATCCCCACATCCCAGGAAGGGCACGTGCATGGCTGTTCAGAGCAGGCAGCAGGAGTTCGGGTCGCAGTTCTGGCTGGGTGATCTTGCCCAGGCATCTTCACCCCTCTGTGCCTTGGTTTCCTCGTCTGAAACAATGGGATCGACAATGACAGAAACTCCTCACAGGGCCTCGTATGTGGTGTGGCACATAGCAAACGCCCTGAGATTATTAGCCATTCATGTTATTAACGCCGCTGGCTCCGGCTCCATCCTGTTGCGGAAATGGCATGGCGAGGCCAGAGTGAGCTGAGTGCTGGGACGGAGCAGTAAACACGACTGAATGACGCCGTCCCTGTCCCTGTCCTCCTTGAGCTCCCATCCTGGTGGAGCAGACACATCAGCAGGCAATTGCAACGCAGCTCCACCCAGGAAGTCTGGGTTTGTGCAGCCAGAAGAGTGGCCCCCACCAGAGACAGAGCCAGGCAGGTCCCCAGCGGAGTCATGCCTGGGCTGGGTGAAGTGTGGAGGTCCCAGCAGGGGGACCAGACAATACGGGAAACTTGTCCTGGAGAGCCAGTGGCAGGGCTGTGGGCGGGCATAAGGGCTGTCCTCGGTCAGTTCTGGTGGTGGGGACTTGGGAGGGATGGGCATGGAGGGCATCCAGGTGGTGGCAGCCTTACTCAGGCTGAGTGTGAAGCCTCAGCACCCGCCTCTCCCTGGACTAGGTGCCTGTGTGCGATGTGGGATTGGCTGGGGTTGTGGGTGTGTTCGTGTGCAGCTGTTTGTGGGTTTGTTCCTGGGCAGGATTGTGTGCAAGGGTGTGAAACGGTGTGAATTTGGAAGGGATTGGGGCTGGGTACGCCTGTTTGAGAGAATTCAGGGTGTGATATGACCACTGAGTGAAATTTGTGCGTGTGTGTGTCCCCTAGGACTGTATGCTAGGTGGTTGTCCATGGCTGTGCACTCCCTGTGAGTGTGTCTTTCTGTAGGCATGAGTGTCTGAGTGTGTGTGTGTGTGAGAGAGAGACAGGGCAATGAGAACTGCTCCCCCCTCTTCCAGTCCTGCTGCAGACACACACACACACACACACACACACTTGGGGCAGGGAGGGGTGGCTGCCCGTAGCTGCCACAGCCAGTCAGAACTTGCTAATTTGCATGTTAATGAAGCCCTGGGAGCTCTCCAGCTTGAGACTGACAGGAGCCCCCGTCTCCCATCCTCCCCTGACAGCCTAGGAGGGGGAAGGGGGGGGCTGAGAAGCAGCACAGGGAAGCCAAGAGGAGGCTCTGGGAGGAAGCTCCCCTTCCTCACCCTCACGCCCCTTCACTGGCCCCACCACTCTGCAGCCTAGGCTCTGTGCTGAGGGAGAAGCAGACAGGCCAGACCAGAGCCCTGGCCAAGCCAGGGGTAAAGGCCCAGGAGGCTACTCAGGGGTCCTCACAAGGCTGGGATGTCTGCCCTGCCCCTACATGGAACACCAGCAAGCCACCCCTCACCCTGAGACCGTGTGGGAGAGCAGTGCGCCCAAGGCAGGGGGCCTCTGCCCGGGCACTAGACTTCAGTCCTGCCTGAGGCGCCTGCTGTGTGCTCTGCAGCCTGCACCCCCACGGGCAGGGCTGGGCCTTGGGTGGATCGGAGCTCCCACTTCCACCCACCACCAGAGCCCTGCCTAGAGCAGCGAGGGGCCTGGGGTGGGGCCTCTGAAGATATACAAGTGGGGTTACTAGGGCAACAGGGCAGGGTGCCCCCACCCCAGGTCTGTGCCCACAGGGAAGGAAGAGTAGAGCCTCACAGCTCTGAGCAACAGGTCAGTCCTGTGGGGCCTGTGGGGCTCCTGGCCATAGCACTGCTGGCCAGTTCCTGGATCTGTCACCCTACCCATCCCTCCACGCCCCTCAGACTCCATCCCTTCCTCCTGCTCCTTCCTTTCTTAACCAGCCACATCCCAGTGGAGGCTGGGCTCTCAGGGGACCTCTCAGCAGCAGGCTCTTAAACACACCGTCTGGTTTCGTCTGAGAGGTATGTCCTCTGCCTTGGCAGGGGACAATTAGGTTGGAGACCCTGGATCCTCTATCCTCAGCCTGACCCCATGGAGCACTTTCTACCCTCCCTCACTGCCTCTCCCTGATTGTCTCTTTCCAGGGTCTGGCCAACGCCCTTGGCCTGGTCTCTAAACCTGGGTCTCCATCTCCCCCTCTTTCTTTTATCCAAAGGCTCAACTATTCATAGCATTCATTCTCTCTCTTCCTGCCTTGGCCTTTGGGGCTCTGGGCTCCCACCCCTGTCTCTGCCCTATCCCTTGTGGCCAGGCCTGGTGTCCAGATGTGCCCTTGCCAGAGCTGGGAGGCAGCAAGGTGAGGGCACCGGGGCCCTGGGTCTGCAGGTGAGGAGAGGCCGCTGCTGGTGTTAATTGCAGGGAAGCTATCTGGCAGAAATAAGGTGGGTTTTCTGCTTCAGTGACGACTGTTACAATCAAATTGTCCACAGACAATTAGCGGAGTGGGAGAAATAAGAATTAGATTTCTAATTATTTTCCCAGTAAAAGCCACCCTGGACCCTGTGGGTGAGGGGGGAAGGGCTTCTCAGTGGAGCCAGCAGGTGCTTTGTGGGCCTAGTTCCCTGCAGCTGGGGTGGGGGGTGGGGGGCAAGTATTTGTTGGTGGAAAGCAAGCCCCAGCCCAGACCTCAGCACCACCAGGAGGGGCAAGGAAAGGGCCCACCTTGCTGAGCCTGGGTTCCGGAAAGAGCCATCTTTCTGGAGGTCTGGGTTCCAGGACCAGCCTTGACATGACTTGCTGTCACCTTCCATTTTTAACCCTCAGTTTGCTTATTCTGAAAATGGGAGCCAATAATTCCCAGCGGGTAGAGTTGTGAGGAATCAATGAGGCAAAGCGGTCACAGAGACTGGCATAGGCCAGGTGTCCTGCTGGGCTCCCACCTGGGTCCCTGGTCCCAAGCTCAGGCCACAGAGCACACACTCAACACATGCCTGCATGGATGTGTGAGCTTACTCTCCTCTCTCTCTGTCTCACACACACACACACACACACACACACACCACATACACATACACACCCCTCTCCTTCTTCACCCATCTTCCTCCCTGGATGCCTAGGTCTGTGACAGGCAGATGGAGCCCAAATGGTCTGGGTACAGAGCCTAACTCTTACCGAGAGGCCTCTCCCTCCTGCATGTGAGCCTCAGTTTCCAGACCCAGACCCTTCAAAGGAGGCTGTCATGGTGCCTAAAGCAGGGGTACAATGGCACCTGTGTAAAGGGCATGGTTTGGACCCAGCCCACAGCATATGTTCAGTAAAACCCAGGAAAATACTGTCGAAGATGTTCAGCCATTGGCCTTCAAGGCTAAAGATGGAAGGCAGGGGCTTTCTGGAGGGTATACGTTAAAGAAGCTGAAGGAAGCGATGAGAATGTGTTTATCAATCCCTGCTAAGCACAAGGGCTCAACCTTCATCAGGGGCCCAAACACTCAGAAGACAACATGAAAAAGACCCACAGGGCTTGCGCAGGACAAGCCTAGGTTCCTGACTGGGCTGTGCCATTTCTAGCCAACCAGGCCACTTTCACTTCTCCACTCTGGCCACGGGGAGAATAAGAGTGGCCACCTCCTGAAGTAGTTTACAGCTGTGACGATGCTCTTCACGGGGCAGTGTGGTGTTAGGACGCAGGGCTATTGGCATAGTCACTCTGATTGGGACACCAGCACTGCACCAGACCCTAGCTCTCAGATGTCCTCCCAAGGGCCCAGCCTGGTCACAGCCCACCCACCTGCACACAGGTGTCATACAGGTACCACCCGTGATGACTCACTGTCACATCTGTTCACACACGCTCACACTCACACTCACACATACTCCTGGGCCAGCCCCCTCCCACACCCCAGAAGGGGCAGCCAGGGTGTCCCCAAGTGAACCTAGGGAAGCTCATGGCCACACCCACTGGGCTGTGCTGAGGGAGGCAGCTGCAGCCCAGCTGTAGGACTGGGGTGGGGTGAGGGGCTCTGCTTGGACTCCCAGCTGGGAGTCGGGCAGGCGCTGGGCTCCGCTGCATCTTGTGCTTTAGACCACCCTCCTGCCTCTGAGGTCACCTGGCTGGTCTTGGCAGGAAGAAGGTCACCTACCTGGAGGTGATAAGTGCCTTTGCCTGTAGTGATTCCTCTGCCAGTTGCCCTTCATCAAGTGATAGGGACGCTGTGGGTGACGTCCCTGCAGCTCCCCCGCCCCCAACCCTGGATGCTGTCTCTTTCTTTCTCCCCCACCTCATCTCTCTGTCTTTCTCCCAGGTCTCTCCTTGGGTCCCGGGTCTCTCCTCTCTGGGCCCGGGTCTCCCTCCCCACCCCGCCCTGGGCTATGTAAATGTGGTATTTCCTTCTCATCATCGGCCGCCTGCCTGGCTCACATTTAATTTGATCCGCAGCGGCGCCTCTGCGGAGCCACTCATCAAAGCGGGAAGACAATTAGGTGAATGTCAGGGTGGCCTGGGCCCCACAGGGGCGACCAGGCCTGACTCTGGGGTTGTGAAGGGTGGGAATCAGGGGCCTTGCTGCAATCCTGGCCTCTCTCTGGACCTGTCCACTCTCAGTGGTCCCCTGCCTAGGGGTAACCCGAGGTCCGAACTGCCCAGTGAAAACCAGGCTCCCCTCTGCCCAGGACCCTGCTTTGAAGGAGGAGTCTGGAGCCCCCCACCATAGAGGAGGGACTTCACAGACCCCTCCTGCCTCCAGCCAAGCCACAGAAAGCAGAGACCAGAAAACTGCGTGGGCTGGGCACTAGCTGAGTTTGGGGAGGATTCCAATTCTGGACCCAGCCAGGGTCCCCTGAGAAAATCACATTCTTTACAGTCCCTCCCTGGCCCTGCCCATGGCGGCTCCCTGGGAGCCCAACTCCTGAGCCTCATCTTGGCCTTTTAACCCTTCTCCTGTCTCTGCCTCTCTCTGGTGTCTCTGATGACCTAGGTGCACGTCTTCCCTCTCCCTATCATGCCTGCTGCCCAGCCGCCCTCTTCCTGTCCTGCACCTGCACCTCCCACCCCTGCGCTGTCTCCAGGGGCCCCGTGGCCTCAGCTGCTTCCCCAAGACCCCCATATCCTCCTCCATGACTGCCACTGTTCATGTGGTGGCCAGCCCTGCTCTGCTGGACCCACCCTCCTCGTCTCCTCCCTGCTGCCCCCTACTGCCCACATCCCCCGCCTGAATCAGCCACAGCTTTCCTCTGTCTCCCTCCTCCTGTCTCCTTCCAATCAGCTGTCAGCACCTCCAAGGCTCTCCCTTCTTAAAAACAATAAAAATAAAATAATTTTTTAAAATGCTCTCTTGACAGCCCAACCTCTTCCACCCACCCCCGCACCTTCCTTGCCCTCTAGAGAAGCTTCTGGAGAGCTATGTATTCTGGCTGGACACTGCTCCTTGGCCCACTCACGTCTGGCTTCTACACCCACCATTCCCTAGAAACCATCTTCGCCAAGGTCACCAGCAGCCCTCTTGTCACTCTGTCCTTGGCCATGCCTCATCTGGATGACAGGACAGCTTTGGGCAGCTGACCTGGCCTTTCCTCTTGGCTCCCCACTGCTTCCATGACGCCTCTTGGCTCTGTCTCCGCTCCTCTGGTTGGTACCTTTCTGGACTCCTCCCCTGCCCTTGCCTCGTAGGGCTGCTCTAGAGCTCTGTCCCAGGCCCTCTTCTCTGCTTCCCCTTGAGTGACTTCCTCCCTGCCCAAGCCTTCTGTGCCCAAGGCCTCCTATCTTCAGTTCCAGCCCAGCACTTCCTCCTGAGCTTGGGACATGCCTGTCCTCTGACTCCTAAGTGGCCCTGCAAGTTCCATGACAACGTCAAACCCCTAGGCCTTCCCTCTGACCCCACACTCAACCTCTCCTCCTGGGTTCCTCAGCATGGTGGTTGAACTTGCCACCTCTCAGTCTCTGGAGCCAGAGCCTGGATGTCACCTCAGAGCCCCTTTCTCCCACCACCTCCACATGGGGGTGTCTAGGGGCTGCAATTAGTCTGCCTCTGAGATGTTTCTCTTTCTCTAAAGACCTTGAGCTCCCTGCTCATCATTCGTCCTAGACAGACCTGCTCAGGCCAGGTAGCCGTGCCCTGGAGAAAAGTATACTGTCTACCTTCAGGAATTTATTTACCCTTTGTCCCCACATGGAATGCCCTCTTCCTCCTCTTGTCTGTCCAAATCCATTTTGCCCTCCCCCTTTTCAAAGCCAACCTCCCTTCCCTGCCCTCCTCTCACCCTAAGCTCCTAGGTCCTTCTTTTCTGGTCCATGCCTGGGTACTTGGCAGAGTCACCTCCACCTTCCTCCCGTTAACATGGTCTCCTCCATGTCCTAGACTCCTTTTGGTCCATGTGACTGTTCCTGACCAATGAGCTGTAAACAGAAGTGGCTTGGTTCCTTCTTGGTCAAACCACAGAAGAACTGGTACATGGTTTTCTGGCTGCTGCAGCAACCATGAAAGCTTCTTTTGAGATGACGGATCCTCAAGATCAAAGCAGCATAGAAAGCTGAGTCACCCCATAAAGGACACCAGCATAAACTACAGCATAAACTTGGCATAAACAAATAACAAATTTTTGTTGTGTGCATTTATTGAGATTTGGGGGTTGTTTGTTACCACAGCAGAGCCTCTCTTATTCTAACTAATGCAATCCTCTCTGAGCACTACTTTTCCCATCTGTGGTCTAAGAATAATCATTATCACTTCACAGGTTGGTTGTGAAGCTTCATTATGTAAAGATCCAACACTCAGTTCCTGAGTACCTGCTACATGCCAGACCCATTGTAAGATACCTGACTATGAGATGTTCTAACTAGGCAGGGTTCCAAAAGGAGAAAAGGAGTTCCAGCTGTTCAAGTTGGACACTGAACAATTCTAGGCACTGGCAAAGTGTGGCAGTCATTTCCCTAGAGCTATGAATTTTAGTAGCCCTATGTAGAGATTCAGGTTGCATCCCTACATGAAGAAGAATTGAGCCTCTGAAAAGGGCATTGGAGAAGCAGGAACAATGGTCATAATAGCCTAATATTAGTGTCATAATCATTACATTCACATAGGGCTACTGTCTGCCAAATACTGCTCCAAGCACATTACCTAGATTTACTCATTTATTTCTTACAATGATAACCTCATGGTAGACACAACCGTCCCCATCTTACAGATGAGGAAGTCGAGGCAGAGATAAGGTAAGTTACCCAACATCATGTGATTTGTAAATAGCAAAGCCAGGATTTGGATTCAGGCAGTCCGACTTCAGAGCTGCTCTGAAACTGTCCACCATCTGGGTTCCTAGAGCAAGGGCAGCTCAGGGTTTCTTCAGCACCTGAGCCCCCAGGCTTAGGGTGAGGGCAGAAGATAAAGAAACTCATTTTATAAGAGTGTTTGAGAGATGATCACAAGCTTAGCCCTGTGGAAGGGCCCCGGGTGACAGAGGCACAGAGTCAAGCATCAACACAGATCCTTCTACCCTCTACCCTCCCAACTCCTTCCCCTTGGCCTTGATTCAGACTCCAGAATTGCTCTGACATCCAAACAGGGGACTTGGAGAACACCCAGAGGCGACCGCTTTAGTCTGGCATGGGTGCATCATGGTGGGAGAGATGGGTGTGGAGGCTTCTCCAAACAGGCTCAAGGAGAGCAGATCTGTAAAAACAGGAGCTTGGGTGGAACAGGACAGAAGACTGGGTGGGCTCCTGTAATGAGAGACAGGCTTGTGAGCCCCTGTGAGATACCCTGCCTAGTGCCCAGAGCCTGGCCGGAAGGGACCATGCTGTGCCGCGGAGTCCAAGGCTCTGCAGGGAGCGCATGGGAGCTGACCCTGGATCATCAGCACATAACAATAAATGTAAATGTGACCTCACTTGTGCACATAGGGACCTCAGCTCCATGCACCTCACAGCAAAGGTAAGAGAGCTCAATTAATTCTCATAGCAACCTACTTTACAGATGAAGAAACCAGGGGTCAGAGAAGCTAATTGCCCAAGGTCATTCTGCCAGTAAGTAGCAGAGTCTGGAGGACCCCAGGTTCATGCACTGTTCACCTCTCCAGCCACCCCCAGAAGTGCCAGCCCTCCTGAAAGAACTTCCCAGGTCCCCAAGGATACCTCCTACCGGGGACCAGGTTACCCAGGTCTCCTGCAGCCTGGTGGAGGTCTGTCTGCCAGGGTGAGCCTCTGCCTCACCCGCCCACCCGTGTGCTAGGGACAGAAGGGGGACTTTATGTGCAATCTGCCTGACTCTCCAGAAAGCACTTAGGTTTACGATGTGCATGAAATTGATCGCCAGTTGGCGCGGCCCCCGCTCGCTCGGTGCCAGCCTAGCGCTGGCAGGAGGCTGTCCCCCACCCCCAACTTTCAAGGAGCATCAAAGCCGCTTGCCAAGGCCCCTCGTGAGGGTCCTTCTCCAGTAACAAGTGTAGAGTGGAGGGGGAGTTCTGCCCAGAGGCCTTTCCACGGTGCACACCCCCGCCCCGGGAGAGTTAAATAGCGCCGTGTTTTATGCCAATTTCAGCCTCTTCTGCTTCCCCTCTAACGAGCCGATGCTTTCAAAGGCCCCACTAATTGGTGTTTGCGCCTCACACGCCACGACACTTTGATAGTCATTTAGGACGTGGCCATCTATCAGACCCAGAGTACAGGGAAGCTGCTCACCTTGCTGCACCAGGGTTCCCAGGCCCGGGTGCCCCTGTGCACGTGCACAAGCGTGTGCACGACTATGCACACGCGTGTGCATAGCTGCTCCTCTGAAGGAATCCCCTGTGTACCTCTGTGTTCGTATGTCAGTGCATGTGCGCGGTGAATGCTAGCAGCCGAGCACACAGGGATGTGAACCTGTGTGCGCACACACTTTCCTGGGTAGATAGATTTGTGTGTGCAGGTAACAGTACTTGTGTGTTTAGACATGCATCTGTGTTCCGCATGTCTGCCGGGGGGCCCCTGCGTGAGAACGTTCACAGGCGTGCTTAGGCTCATGTTCACGTCCAGCTGCACCCGTGGGTGTGCGGGTTTGTGTGTCTCGGCACCAGGAGTCCATGGGTGTGCATCAGTGTGGAGACAAGTGAGTCTCCGTCTGTGTGTGTACCTAGGTGTGTGTGTGTGTGCGCGCGCAGAGGCGTGTGTGCACATGGGCTTATGCATGACATGCAGGGGACAGACATAACAAGGGCCCTCAGGCTGTGGGTTTGAGGCCTGGCTTTGCCATTGCTCTGTGACTTTGGGCTCATCACCTAACCTGTCTAATCTTCTGTTTTCTCATCTGTAAAGTGGAAGTAACAAGGGCACGTGCCCCATGTTGTCATGTGGGGAGGAGGGAAAACACACAAGAAGGGCTAGCAGGACACAGACCGGGCCAACTCGCTCCCCCCCCCCCCCGCCCCCGGGAACACCCAGACGCCTTTCCCCAGCCTCACCACATAGCTGGCTGCCTGAAAGAGACCTTGTGGGCACCTGGGGAGAGAACCAGAGAAATCCTGGGAAAGGTCTGGTTGGACTGGGGTCACAAGGTGACAGTTGTAACCTCTGAGTCATATCCAAAGTGAGCTCCCATTTTTATCTCCTGCCCTTGACAGGTGGGAAACTGAGGTGTAGAAGGAGGTGCCAGCTGGTGAGAGAGCAGGAATTCGCTGTCAGAGGACATAGCCTGTAACTGAGCTGGTGGGGAACCAAGCCACCCCTCTGATTCCTGAGGGAGAAGGTGGCTTCAAGAGGGCCAAGCCATGTGTACCTGCAAGTACTCCACAAATAAATACCCAGGCTTGGAGCAGAGGGCTCCTTCTCCAGGCCCTGGCCTCAGGTGGTGTGGGCCACTCCTCTGTCCTGCCCCTCTGCCCACACAGGGTGAAGACACAGCTCTGGTTTAACCCTATCACATACACACCCAGAAACGGGCCCAGAAAAGGAAATGGGTTACTCAAGTTCACAGGTCAGGAAAAAGCAACAGCAGAGGTCTCTTGTGCCCCAGAACATGGTTCCCACCCTCTTGCCCACCTCATTCACCCCACTGGCCCTCAGTCGATATCGGCCTGGGTGGTGAGTGAGTCATGGCTAGGGCAGGTCGCAGGGCCTTCAAGCCCTCCTGGTGGTCTACTCAGAGAGTCTGCTGTGTGCCCATTTGGGAACATGTGGCCTTTAGACCTAGATTGCATTGCCCCACTCAAGATTGAAACCAGTGTGTCTTTTTTATTTTTTTCTTTAAAATTTGGAGGGAGGGCTGGGGATGTGGCTCAAGCGGTAGAGCGCTCGCCTGGCAAGCGCGGGGCGCTGGGTTCGATCCTCAACACCACATACAAATAAAATAAAGATGTTGTGTCCACCGAAAACTTAAAAATAAATATTTAAAAAAAATAAAATTTGGAGGGCAAATTTTTTTTGTTACTTGTTAATTTCTGGGGCTATAGCTCAGTGGTAGAGCACTTGCCTCGCACATGTGCGGCACTGGGTTTGATCCTCAGCACCATCTAAAAATAAATAAATAAATAAAGATATTGTGTCCATCTACAACTAAAAAACAATTTTAAAAAATAAGACTTTAAAAATTACAATCAGCAGCAATAGCATTACCACCTCACAGCTGACATTCCCATTACTCATTAGCACCACCGACCCCAAAGTCATCCCCCTCCCCAGCATCAGGGTATGACTGTACTCCAACCCCCACCCAACTCCCAACCCTCAAGCTAATGTGTTCCCCTCTCCCCGCCCTCCATACATGTCTCTCACATGGCCCCAGAATCAAGTAGAAATGGTTTTCCACCATCGACATTTCATTTCTGTCCCCCAGTCTCACCCTGCTCCATGTTATTCCAGGATCCTAAAGCCGCCCCCAAATCTGTACCCTTCCCTTGCTCCAAAGATCCCTGGGCCTAGCCTGTCCTGCAGAAACTCTGGGCTGGGCTTTGGTCCAGAAATCTTCACTGGGACTGGCAGCCAGCAAGGGCAGCCGGGAGGGGCAGGAGGGATGAGCAGCCCCCTCCTCAGGCCTGGTGCCCCACCCACCCAGCCGGCGGCCTGTCTGCCTTCCTGAGCTCATTAACTGCAGGTCACTGTTCAGCAGGAAAGACAAGGCGTGGGTTCTGCGGGCGTTCATTAGCCGTGAGAGGAACAGTGTGTGTGAAATTAGCAGTCACCTGAGGACCTCGATAATTTCATAATTAGGAGGCCTAATGGCTCCAGCTCTGGATGCCAAATGACTTAACCCCTCGCCTGCTGGGCCCCCAACCCCCAGCCCACGGCTGCAAGGGAGGGTCGGCAGTACCCGCTCTGCTCCAGCTCTGCTCTCTGGGGCCAATCACATCCATCTTTGCCACCCCAGCATCCAGCAAGGGCTGGTGTGGATGAGGTGCAAAAGTTAAGTTTATGGAGTGAATGAATGAATGCAGGAATGAATGAACAGGTGTCTGAATGGGGAAAGAGCTGCAGCCCCCACTGCAGGTGCTCAGGGGAGGGGCATTCCAGAAAGGGGTGAGGAAGGGTTCTCCATCTGCCTGAGTAGGTGGTGGCTGGGCACATGCCTCTGTGTGTGTGTGTGTGTGTGTGTGTGTGTGCGCACGTGCATGTGTGCACATATGCAGACATGTGAGCATGAGAGCACACACACGTGGATCTGTGATGTCTGCTTCTAAGAACCTGGCGTGTGTCTATGTCCGAACTGCCATCTGTGAGCATTTTCTGCTGCCTCCTGTCTCTGTGACGGAACCCAGGTGCCTCCCTTGATGCCAGCCTCTCTTAGCACCACTTGAATAATGGTGGCTCTAGAATGCCCACTGGGGGAGCTTGGAGGCATTCTTGGCCAGGAACGTGGTCCTAGAGAGCTTGCTTTGAATCTGCTATGCAAGTGTCCTCTTTTTACTTAGATTGAATGTTCATTTGGGATCCTGAAAGACTGAATGAGAAGCTGAAGTCACACCTCTTAGCATAGGGGGAGCTGGTTAGGACAGCCTCCAAGACCATCCTGCCTTCTCGGTCTGTCCTCCCTCCTCCCAGCCTTCCCATGATACTACAGAGAGGAAGGCTGAGGGATGGTGTCCGTGGGGCTCCTGACCTGGTGCAGGCCTTCTTGCAATCAGGGACAATTGGTTCTGAGCCTCCCTAGACCCTGCCTCACTCCCTCGCTTGCCCTGATTGTAGAGGGGATTTGGGAGTAGTTGAGCAGGAAGAGAAGGAAGGAGGATGAAGGGAAAGAAGAGATGTGGAGAGAACAATAAAGAAAGAGAGGGGAAAGGGGGGGGATGGGGAAGAGATGGGAGGAGGAGAAAGGATAGGAAGTCTGAAGGAGGTGAGAGAGGAGGGGAGGGGGAGCAGGGAGGCTGAGAGCATTATCAGCACTTAAAAAGCGAGCAGCTCAGTTCTTCTTTGGCACAAATAATAGCTTTTTATGAATAAATCATGTGTCAGACGCCTCCCAGGGAGTGGGCATAGAGGGGGGCGCGTCTGCTGGGCTCCAAGGCTGGCGGCAAAGGGCCAGTGGCAGACCCCCAGCTGTAGGGGTGTTGCCCCCTTTCTCCCGTTGGGGCCCAGCAGGACAGAAACTGTCTCTGGAATTATCACTGACCTGAGTCAGGCAGAGCTCAGTCATGACTCTGAGGGGGTCTCTTGCTTCCTACACATGAGCTGGGCTGGATCCCAGGGCCTGGACAGTCCCTCTGCTTTCCTCCCCTCCCCTCCAACAAACAACATAGAGGACACTCCTAGCAGGAGAACACCAGCTCCTGAGAGAGAGCTGTGTGCCAAGACAGGCAGGCACACCCACAGAGGAAGCCACACGGTACACATGTGGAAATCAGGAGAGCACTAGCACAGGCCTGGCCTGCATAGCCCCAGACACACGTGTGGGCACACTCAGAGATGGACACACCATCATTCTCACACACACACACACACACACACACACACACACGAGCCCACACAGACAGCTGCATATGGGGCCACACGGACACACACAGACTTGCACACGCACACAGCAGCCCACCCTCCATCAGCCTAGGGCGGGGGCAGCTTTACAGCCCATATGGAGTCCAGACCCAACTGGGCCATCTCAGAGTCTGGTTATGGGGTGGAGCTGGGGCATCTGTCCCAGGCGAGGGCCTGTCGGTCTCTGTGTGCTCCCCACCCTGCAAGGACACCCACATAGCACACCATTGAGGTCTCAGGCCCCAGATCTGATCTTCAACCTGTGCAGGTCTAGCTCCCTGCCTACAGCCACTGCCTGGGGCACAGGCGCCCCAGGAGAACCTGGGCATTGGAGGTATACAGTCAGAGCCAGGGCCCTGGTCTGCCCCTTGCTAGTAGTGTGACCTCAGACAATGATTCCAATTCATTTTTGCTCCTTGAACAAATCTTCAAGACAAGTGCTGCTGCCTCATCTTGCAGACCAAGAAAGTGAGGCTCTTGGAGGCAAAAGTACTGGACACCCTATCTAGGGCCATTTTCTTTTCACAAATTCTAGGACCCACTGTATCCTGTTTTCCTTCTCGTCTCCCCTGGGTCCTCTTTCTCAGCTGATGGGTTCTCCTTCCTGTACCAAGGGGTCCTAAGGCATTCATCAGAGCAGAGCTGGTTCCTTGCTCACCCCACTCTGCGATGCTCCACTCCCAACACCCCCACAACAACCTCTATACTCCCGATTCTATGACTTCCCTCTCTAGTCCAGATGCCTTCCTGGGCTCTGTCCCTGCTAACCAGGTGGACATCTCTAGGCCAACATGTTGCCCAATGTCAGATAATTCCATTTGCACAGTAGAAATGTCCCTGAGCCCCCATCCTCCCTCCCAAATCCTGAGGAATCCCATAGCATGTAACTTAAATTGAGGATGTCTGTGGCTGATGAGCAGGCCATATCCCAGGGGGGCTCTCTTCCTTGATGTTCCCCATGTCAGGGAATGGCCTTGTCTGCCCAAGTACTCTACCACCATGGCCTCCTCTCCTTGACCTCCCATGGACCAATCACCACCAATTCCCATGAGTCTACATTCAAAATACATGTGAACTCATCATTTCCCACCCATCCCCACTTCTCTTGCCCATCTCCTGGTT
Source organism: Marmota flaviventris (assembly GCF_047511675.1). NCBI lineage: Eukaryota > Metazoa > Chordata > Mammalia > Rodentia > Sciuridae > Marmota > Marmota flaviventris. The sequence continues at coordinate 31,412,551 of NC_092507.1, read as the reverse complement.
CGATCCACCATTGGCACCCCTTGCCTCTCTCACTGCTGCCCATTCTAGCCCATTTGCCTCCCTGCACCAGCAATTTTTCCACCTCTGAGCCTTAGCCACGCTCAACTGTTTTTGCCTATGGAAGCCACGTGCTTTCTCCACTCTGGCTTTTCCCCTCTATCTGAATCCCTTCCCTTCCCTAAACCAACTCTTCTTTCAAGGCTCAGCTGAGACAGCTCCTGCTCCAGGGTCAGCTCATCACTGCCCCCTACAGCAGACCCTGCTCTTGCATCCATAGTTGTCTACCTACCCATGTCCTCCACAAGCCTCTAAGTTCCTCAAGGCAGAGCTGTGCCAATGCTGCTGTCTATGGCAGTCCCTATGCCTGAAATAAGAAATGGCACTTAATAGGAGCTCACTAATTATCACTGAAGGAATTTTTGAGTGCAAGACCTGTGCTGAGTACTTTATATACCTTTCTTATTTACTTGAGATGGGGGCTACTATGAATGCTATGATTTAAATGACAAAAACAAGGCTTCAGAGGTTGAAACTGTGCCCAAGGTGTCACAGCTGGTATATCAGAGGACTTCAACAGAAGTCTGCACCTTCAAAGGATTCTCTTCCCACCTCCCCAAGTTATTTGCCCTCTCTGACCTTGTTTTCTCATCTATGAGAACAAAAAATTGCACCCAACACAGGGCCTGGCAGAACAGGTTCTCAATAAATACCTGTGCCCTCTGTCCCAACCTCAAAGGCTTAATTCAGGGTAATCTCCCCAGGTCTGAAACTTCCCCTACCTGTTCTCAGAAACAGGTGCAGAGTTTCACAAGGCATATCACAGGCATCAGGAACTCAGTAGGCGCTTAATCAACGTGTGCTGAGCAGACCAGCACCTGAGAATGCTGATGTGCACCCAGACCAAAGCCACAGTAGGGGCAGGCACAGGGACCCTCATTGCCCCTACCCCCACAACCTTTACAATTATCCTTCACCACCACCGCCCCTTCTGCTAGCCAAGGCGCGGGAAATATTTAAAACAATTTTATTCATGAAAATATGCTGTACAATGCACTCTACACGGCCTGGACACGGCACACACGCACACGCACACGCTGACGGCACGGCCACAGTACACTGCCTACGATACGCGCCGGGGACGCCGCCCCCACCGCCCGCCCCGACGGGACACTTATAAATATGGGAGAGGGGCCAGGACTGGCACGGAGAAAGGGGTGGTAGATGGGGTGGGGTGGTGGATCCAGAGCTGAGGCCTGCTGAAGAGACTGAGACCAGTACTGCGGATGTGGGGGTTGAAGAGAGGGACAGACTGCCATTGGGTTAGGGTGGGAATGGGGGCGGCTAGAATGTGAGGGAGCGGCTGAACCATGGGGATGGGGGTCTACGGAGGGCAACCTCGGACTGCTGGGGTGGGGGCAATAGGTGGGTGTGAGTGAGTTTTCAAGAGAGGGTTGCTGGCTTCCAGTGGTGAGGCTAAGACCAGTAGGGAAAAGTGTCAATTGAGAATCAAACTAGAGTGTGGGGTGGGCTATGCATCACGTCACCTCAAGGGCTCCACAAATGAAACTGAAGATACGGAATCGCTCCCTGCCCCATCTCCTAGTTGGCCTCTCCCGCCAGCATCCAAACCAGGTGGCCCACCATGTTCCTTCCCACTCCCACGTGGCCCAGATTTCAGCCTCCTTTCCCAGGCTTTTTGCCCCGGGAGGAGGGGGAGCGGGTCTCAGGAGGTGGGGCAGGAAAGGTGGGGTGCCCCAGCCCCTCCCTCTCTCTTCTCTCTGTGGTCAGCTTCTGAGGGATGTCTTAGCAGGGCTGGGGCTGCCTCCTGGATCCTCCCCGTGGAGCTGGATTGGGGCTGGGGACCCGGGGATCAGGATGGGAAGACAGAGGCCCCCTGGGGAAGGGACCCGGGCACCCAGGACGCAGGAGGCGGTCCTCAGCCCGGAACCCAGCTCTGGTTAGGAGGCGGGGCCCCGGCCAGGCCGGGCGGCGGTGGAGGCAGGGCTGAATCAAAATTGAAGTCCATTTCGTCGCTGTCCATGAAGTCGTTGAGGATGATGGACTCGACGTCACACTCAAGACTCCCGCTGAACATGTCGAGGTCCAGGTCCGCCGGGAATCGGTCCGGCGCAGCACCCAACGGCCCGGCGGCTGCGGCCGCATATGGCCCGGGCAGCGCGTCCAGTAGGAGGCCACCGGGCGGGCCCCCAAAGGCGGCGGCATGGCCAGGTGGTGCCAGGCCTGTGGCGCCCGCGTCTCCGGGCAGCGTCATAAGGCTGATGGGGTGGGCTAAGGCACTGCGCGAGGGCGCCGGCGGCGCGTACGGGGCCGCCCCCTTGCCGGGGTAGGCGGCTGCCGCACCTGTCAGCGCCATCTCCCCGGGCGCGCCCAGCACCGGGCTGGGCCTCGGTGCGGGCGGCGGCGGCGGCAGCAGGGTGGGCAGCGCTCCGGGACGGAAGGGCGCGGCGGCCGGCGCGAAGCTGGCCTGCTTGTTCTCCTGGATGGTCTGCATAGGCAGGCGCCGCAGCGCGCCCAGCGCTGGCGGCCCGTAGCCCCCTCCCCCGCCATAGGCACCGCCTTTGCAGCCGCCGAAGTAGGCAGGCGTCCCGGCGCGGGCTCGCTGCCCGAACGCGTCCTGCGCGCCGTCCAGCAGGGCCTCCGGCAGCCCCGCGCCGCCGCCGCCGCCGCCGTGCAGGCCTAACGGGCCTCCCAGCTCTGCCAGGCGTGGCAGCTCCCCCGGGCAGCGCGCACCCAACGCCGGCGAGAGCGCGCTCGCTGGGCTCGGGTACATGAGCGGCGATGACGGCGCCAGGGCCTCCAGGGCCTCGTCGTCCTCCAGCTCGGCAGCCTCCCCAAGCAGGGGTCTCCCGCTGCCGCGGAAGTCGGCCCACGCCTCGTAGTCGTCGCTGGTGTGCGAGGCCGGGCTGGCGGCCCACTTGGCCGCGACAGGCACAGGCCCAGGGACAGGCGCGCCCGGAGGGCTGTCGTCGGGGCTTCGCTCGGGCGCCTGCAGCTGCTTCTTCTTGCTTGCCTTGCCCTTGATGCGAAGGAGCTTGGCCCCGTTGTCCATGGACACAGCCCTGCGCCGCGGGGTCTTTCCCGTCTTTCCACCCTCAGGATTCAGCATCCACCAGGAACTTTTGCCAGTGCCCTCGTTCTGCACGCGGATGAAACGGGTGTGCAGCGACAGGTTGTGCCGGATGGAGTTCTGTGGCCAGAGACAAGGGCATGGGTAGGGGAATGGGAAGCGAGGAGGCCGTGGGAAAAGGAGGGAATGATGGAATGGGGCGTAGAGAAAAGTGAGAGAATGGAGAAGTAGGGAGAGGAGGGGAAATAATGGGGTGCAGGGGTTGGGAGAAGAAGGGGGCAGGTGTAAGTACCAGGTCGGACAAACCCAGAATACCCAGCCTCTACCCTTAATCGCACCCGTGCACCCCCAGACACTGCCCAGAGGGTGGGGCTGGAGCTCTGGGCCTAGCCTTTTCCCGGGAGCTGAGGGTTACTGGGTGCTTGCGGAATCCCCCTCTTCCCCAACACAGCCAAGCCCCTCGCGGGGCTAGTCAAGCTGTCAGTCCCCCCACCCCAACCTCCAGCAGATTATGTAAGGGCTCATGCCGCCGCGGCTCATTTGTCCGCCCCCCTCCCTCCAAGTCTGGCATGGTGCCAGGAGCCCGAAAACCCAGGGCTCCAGAAATCAATCTCGCGGTGACTGATTAAGCCCTGTTTAGAACTAATTGCTCTTTCGTGTGTGGGGAGAATAAATTACCTGCTTTAATTTCGTGTCTTTAAAATGCAACTGCAGGTAGAGAAGACTGTTAACCCTTTGCTGGGACTGCTGGGACGGCCTGGCCAGCCAAAGCAGAATAGCTGGGGGTCCCCAACCAGGATGTAGGCCTAAGACTTTTCAGAGATTTCCCCCAGCTCCTCTGAACTCCAAAGAGACTGGGTTCTACAAAGGACAACGTTTGGCCATGGAAGCCTCAGGCCCTACTCCTGCTCAGTGCCTTTCTTCAGGTCACCCCAGTTCACTTGCCTGCCCACCCCTCTTGATCCACCTGCCTCAGCTCTGCCCTCAGAGCCGCTTTCTAGTGGGGTCTGTGCACGATGCCTACATACTCCCCATTTATAGTCAAGAAGACCTGGGCTCAGAGAAGTGAAGTGACTTAAAGGCTTCAAAGCCCTTTCTGCCATCCCTGGGTACCTCTGTGGCTTCACCTTTGTTGCCCTTGCCCTTATCCTCTTCTTCATTTCTGCTGTGCCAGTCTACAGTGCTCCCCAGGTGTCTGCCTGCTTTGGCCAGACCTGTCCTGGGATGGTGGAGTCCAGAGCTCCACTGGCCTGGCTCCCACAGGAATCTGGAGTAGCATGGGCCTCCCACCTGGGTTTGGCCACTGCTTTGGAAACAGCATGACCTTGGCTACCAGAGGGCAGGGTGGGAAGCCAGGTTTTTGACCACCTAGCTGTGTGACCTTAGCTATGTATCAATCTCTGAGCCACTCTAAAAAAAAAAAAAAAAAAAAAAAAAAAAAGGGCCACCGTCATAACAACCTCATAAGGCTGTTAGATCATTACATGAACTAATCTGGGGTTCAGTGTCGGGTGAACACTCCAGGTACTCATAGATGTTGATTAAATCTTTCACTCTGGCCAGAAGATCTGACCTCTTAGACCACTCAACAGACCTGCTCTGTTTCCATCTCCTTCACATCCTGTCCTGAGTGAAGCTGTTCTAGGCACCAACCACTCTTAGAAAGCTGACATTCCCCCATTTCATCTGTCAGGCAACAGAGGCCCAGAGGCATGATTAACTTGCCCATAATACCACACACAGCTCGGCAGTGATGCTGGGTACCCCGACTCTGCCCAGGTCGCAGACTTGCTTGTAATCCTTTAATCTGCCCAGTTACACTCACAGCCACTGCTCTATGAGGGTACTCCCTCCTGCCTCCTCTCCAGGGGTCTCCAGGAGGTCCTTCCTGCTGCCAGGGCACCTTCCACCCACTGCTCCCCCAGCTCCAGGTCCTGACTGATTCTTCAGGGCCCCAGGCTCCCTGTCTCTAGCACTTTTGGGTTGGGAGACAACAGCTGGGGCTTGCCAGGCTTGCCCTGCTTGGCTTCTCCTGGGGCTTGGAGAGGAGGGGAACTGGACCCCAGGGATCCCTGTTCCCTCAAGTAGATACCCCCTTCCCATCCCGCCCCCACACCTGGCTCCCAGGCCCCTCCCCCACACCTGTGTTCAGGGTCCTCAGGAGGCCTCAGTTCTTTTCCCCCAAAGAACTGTCGGCTTGCTGGAGGCTCCACCTCCCACCTCTCCACTTCTCCAGCTGGAGGTCCATCAGGTAACACCTCTTTATCAATGTCATTATTTGCCAGCCCAGCTCAGAACACTGGGGGGTGGGGAGAGGAAGGACACCATCAGGTACCAGCACATGGGCAGCACCAGCCTGTTCAGCCCAGGCACTCTGAGTACTTATCTCACTTTATTACGTAAGACTCCAGAATCATGGATTGGGATCCCTAGCCCAACATGAGAAGAGTAGGCTCAGAGACTCTGAGTGACCGCCAAAGTCACACAGCTTGGTAAGCACAGGCCAGATTTTGATTTCATGTTGGTATTACTGAGTCTAAAGGATATAACTTTGTGCACGGGACAGGGAAGTGGTGTCAGGGAATTCCTAAAGAATCTTAGGAAGCTAGTATCCCAGTGCTCCTCAAACTTTCCATGTAAACTATCCCTACATGTCTGTGGGCCTAACAGTGCAGGGGGTATGGGACAGTAGATCTACATGTTATTGTTCCTCTGTCTCTCTCAGTGCTGGGGTTCAAACCTAGAGTCTCACAAATGCTAGCTAGACAAGCGCTCTACCCCTGAGCTATTTCCCAGACCTCCATTTTCTGTAGAATCAAAATATTTCAGATTATTCAAAATATGCTCCAAGCCTACAAAGATTTGCATCCTTCTCCCCTTGGTCCCCTACCCAGCCAAGTACCTGATAGGTCAAGCCCAAGCCTGACACCATGGCTGGTCCAACCCAGGGAAAAGAAAGGACTTGCCCAAAGTGGCCCAGGACCTGTTGTCAGAATAAGGACGTGAGCCTGACCCCCACCTCGGTGCTCCTCCCCCTCCTTCAAGCTTGACTTAGGGCAAATTTCTCCTCCCATCCAGGGTTCAGTTTTCCTACCTACACAATGATGACACAGGCCAGTGGTACTCTGGGAACCTTTCTGGGGATTTCAGTTTGACACCAAAAATCCTTGGTATCATCCAGTCCAGAAGTTTTCAAACATTTTTCTTAAAGCAATGGAATTCTTTGGTAAGTGAAATTTAATGCAAAACTTAAGTGTCACATACTCAAGCCAATGCGGGTGGGAGGGTTAGCCTGGAGCCTTGCCCACTCTGCACCCTCTCTCTCAGAAAATGAGGCCCTTGGGGAGGGATCCTGCAGCCCAGATGGATGGAGCAGCTGAAGCCTAGAGGGGTGCCTTGTACTGACTGGGGTCATGCAGGGAGGTGCTTCAGAGGTGAGTTAAGGATCTAGACCTCTGACTGCTGAGCTGGGCTTTGCCCTAGGGTTGTGCCCCACGAGAGAAGCCAGGGCCCTGCATCCCAGTGTGGCTCCTCAGGGCCCAGCTACCTGGTACCAATCAGAGCTCCCAGCCAAGATCCAGTGGTAAGCACTGATCACAACTCTGGCTCTCACACAAGGCCTCCTGGGAGGCCAGAGGCCATGGAGGAGGTGAGGGAGGTAGAGGAGGAAGATGCCTCTGCCAGGCAGCAGTAACCAGGGCTCCCTCTTGGAGTTGCCTAGCAACCTACCACCACAGCCACAGCCCTGGCATGCCCGGGCTCCCCTGGTGCCCAGAGCTGGGCCCAGCTTCTGGGGCCTCATATCTCCCACACCTACGTCCAGATCTGGTCCATGCTCTGATGGGAGATAGGACCTCCCTCACTCAAGGACCCAGGGAGGCCAGCTGGGGGCAGAGGGAAAGGGACAGAGGATGATATCCCATGCACACCCCATTCTCCTTCAGAACCTGGGCCAGGAAGAACAGCCCCCAGGAGCCTCACCCACCAGTGGTGGCTGGTAAAGCCGGTACAGGGCAAAGTGCATGAGATCTGGTGTCAGATCTGGGTGCCAGTTTCAGCTCCAACACCCATGAACAGTGCAACCCAGGGGCAAGATGCTCTGAAGCTCTAATCTCTCCAGCAGCCACCTGCTTCTGCATTCACTGCCCTGCAGCAGCTGGAATGGTCTTTTCCATAACTGAGATCATGTCCAGTCCTCCCCAGATCCCCCCCACTGTCTCCATCTTATTCAGACCCACAGATCCTCCATGACCTCTCAAGTGTCTTGCTCCATCACTCCTCCTGTCCCTTGAGCTGGCCAGACAGGATCCCACCTTTCCACAGATGTCTGCAGAGATCTCTCATTTCCTTCAAGTTCAGATGGCCCTTCCGAAATGAGGTCTCTCTTGACCACTCAAATACTGCTCCTCTCCCCTGCCATTTCTTGGCGTCCTTACCCTACTCTAAATTTTTCTAAAGTAATTATCACTATCTAAATATTTGGTTGAACATTCCTAATCCAAACATCCTAAATCTGAAGTGCTCCAAATTCTGAAACTTTTCAAGTGTCACGGTACTCAAAAAGTTTCAGATTTCGGAGCCTTTTGGCTTTCAGATTTTTGGATTAAGGATACTCAAACTGGTAAAGTCTATGTAAATATTCCCAAAGCTGAAAAACTCTGAAGTCTGAAACACTTTTGGTCCCAAGCATTTCAGATAAGGGATACTCAACCTATACATAATTTATTTATCTTCTTTCAATCAAGGACAGCTGTCTGGTTGTCCTTATATTGGAATATAACTTTCATGAGGGTACTGTTTTTGTCCTTTTTTTAAAAAAAAAAACTGTACCCCATATGTTTGGCACATACTTTAAGCACTTAAATGTTTGTGGAATGAATGCATGCATGGATAGAGAGAGAGAGAGAGAGAGAGAGAGAGAGAGAGAGGGAATACTGTGTTGTAAGGGGAATTAAATGAGACTGCCTTGGCAGGCGCATAGTAGGGCTTTTTCAAACTGGGCTGAGAAGAGAATATAGGACAAAATGAGGAACAAGCAGGGAGGTGGAGCAGGTCATGAACTATAGTACTGAAGGAGCCTCGGGCAGAAGAGCTCCAGAGGGGCTAGCAGGTGCGCAGGCAGCTGCCCTCCCCAGCTCCCACCCTGCTCCCCATGCTGACCCAGGTGTGCTCACACCAAGGTCTCTACATGCGCCAGAAGGCACCCCAGGAGCCCCAGCAAAGACAGAACCACCTCGACCTTGCCCACAGTACTTCTCTCACGGACAGGGTCTGATCCATTTGATGGCGGCAGCTCATCTATCCGGCAGGACACCCTCATCTATTCCCAGGACACCCTTCGCCCACGAGCGGTAATGCATTCATCTGACAGCACAGCCCCATTTATCCAGCACACCAGTCCCATTTATCCAGCAAGTACAACCTCATTTGCTAACAGCACTCCATTCACCTGACGGGCCCCCTCATTTATCCAGCAGGACACCCTCATTTATCCTGGAAGTCACACGCGCGCCTTCCTCCTGTGGTGTGGCTGTGTTCTCTGATGGTGCAACCCGACTGATCCAGCAGGACATCATCTCTCCAACAAGTACACTTCATCCCCTGACAGTACAGCCTCATTTATCTCATAATGCAGCCTCACCTTGCCTCCAAGTACCACCTCAGCCCCTCACAGTACAACCTCGTTTATCTTCCAGTACAGCCTCATTTCTCCTCCCAGCACAGCTTCATTCTCTGACAGCTCAACCTCATCCAATCTCACTTCTCCAGCCAGGGCTTGCCAGATCTCTGGGGGTGGGAGGAGCTGTGGAGAGAAAAGAGGTCCCCATTCTCTGTCCCCTGCCTGCCTGTAGGGAGCTGTCTGGTGCTATAACTGTATCCAACTTTTCCGGGCCCAGAAGGGACCATAGAGTGTGTTCTAGGTTGCTTGGCCTAGCCAGAGCACCCACTACTGTCTTACCTCCTGTTTTGTCCCCAGTTGAGCTAAAGAGGGCCCACAGGAAGAATTCTGGGACATGGACTCCCATGCACTCCTATGCTCTCTGTGCTATCTTTTGATTCTGTGATCCTGGGCCGGGGTGCAGGAAAGGTTACCATTCCTGGGTGCACATTTATCAATGTGCTGGCAAATATATAACAACAGCTCTCCATGGGCAGGGGGGAAACCCACCTGATGTGATTTGTAGCTTTTTGCTGATTTCTGTGGTGTAGATATTACTATCTTTGCCCACTGGAAGCTGCCAGCATGATGTCGCCAAGTGTGGAACCAGGAAGAACTGTGCCCGATCAGCTCCATGAGGCAGTGTGAGCCAGCTCCGGCACACCACTGGCATGTGCTTCCAATACTGAGGCTGTAGAAAGGCACCACCTGCCACATGCCTGACATAGGCCAGCTTCTTTTATCCTGGTAACCATCCTGCGAGCAGGGACTGATATTTTACAAGGGGGAAACTGAGGCTTGGGTGGGTTAGATGACTCCTGAGGCTTTCAAGCTGGAAAGTGACAGAGCCAACTTTGGATCTCTGGGCTGCTGAGTGCCAAAGCCAGGGCTCTTCCCACCCCATCTCCCAATGTGGCAGGGGGCACTCTGCTCTGCTGCCCACCCCAGTGGCCATCTCTGCCTTGGCTCTGGAGCCCAAGCTGTCTTGGCTTTTATCAGATACAAGCATTATGTCCCTACTCACCACCATGCCTGTGCTACCTCCTTGCCTCCCTGGGACCCGGGGGCTTCTAGGGTCCTCCCAAGTTCAAACCTAAGTCTTGTATCCAACCGCCCAAGTCTGAGAGGTCAGGTACAGATGCCTCTCCATGTTCAATCACAAAGTCTCTGCCCAGCCCCTCCCTCAGGATGCTAACCCTGCCTGCCCGATAGGGACCGTGACTCAGCTCCTCTCTTTAGTGCTTCCCCAGAATATAAACACCGTGGGGCTAGTGAGAGAAGTCTGCCCCCCTCCAGGATGCCCATCTTCTTTCTCTCTCCTTCCCTCCCTCCCTGCATGAAGAGAGGTGAGGGGCTGGGGTTGTGTTTCAGCAGTAGAGTGCTCACCTAGCATGTGCGAGGAGCTGGGTTCGATCCTCAGCACCACATAAAAATAGATAGATAGATAAATAAATAAATAAAGGTATTGTGTCCAACTACAATGAAAAAAAATATTTAAAAAAAAAGAGGTCAAAGGTGGGGGGCAGAAATCCTAAATTCACCTATGTGACCTTGGGCCTCCCCTGTATAGGGGACAACAACCCCAGTAGCCACAGGGGAATCTCACATGTCAAGAATCTTATCCATCCCACTCCTTGCCCTTCATCCCACTCTGGGAACCCAGCCTGGTCCAGGAACATACATCTGTGTCAGACAATGTCACAACTCCCTGAATGTCCCTTGTCCTGCTGCCCGGGTGAAGCTGCTCAGTCCAGACAGACTTCCAGCAGAAAGGGTAACATGGATGACCTCAGGGTCCTGAGGCCATGTGCAAATCCTTGGCACAAGGGTCTGCAGTGGAAGAGGGGTAAAGGGCAGATGGAGACATTCCGCCATGGTGCCTACAAGTGAGTGGGCTGAGGTTCAGCAGCAGAACACAGGGGGGCAGCCAGGTCCATAAGGAACTCAATGTTGAAGGCAGGCATTAGGTCAAGGGTAATGCTGTGGCGAATCCCCCTTCCCCAGCGAGGGCAGAAACCTAACACCTAGCCTGGGCAGCAAGCAAGCCAGCAACAGGAGTCCAAGCTTGCCCCTTCTCAAAGCCCATGGTCCCTTGTTATTCCTGGCCTTGGTTCCAACTCCAGATAGACACTCCAGAGCTCACTGGTGCCCTCCAGCCCTGTCACCCCTAAACCTTCAGGTCCATCTGGGCCCTAGCCACCCTAGATGTCCATCTCTCTGTGCTTCTGCACACCCTGTTCCCAGTGTTCTTGCCCTTCTCTCTCTGTTCTGCATCCCTTTGCAAGCCCCGCTGCAGTGCTACTGCAGATCTAACTGGTAGCCAGAGTCTATGTACGAGTTGGCCTGCCTGCTTGAACTTCATGGGGCAACCCTTGGCTCACAGGCAGTCAACAGGATGGAGCCCTCAGCAGCCGTGAACCACTCAGGCCTGGCATTTCTGTGCAGGTTCTGTTCAGGAAATTTCAGGCCAGTGTTCCAGGCCCTGCCCGCCCCCACCTCCCCCCTGCCAGGGTCCTACCTGAACCTTCTGTCTCCTAGTTTCCCCTGGGCCTCGCTATCTTTCCGCAGCAAGGTGAAGGGAGAAAGGACTAGCATTTATTGAAGCTTTATCATGGATCTTGCACTGGCACCCAACAACCACCATCTTACTGAGTAATAACCCTCTGAATTGGTTTATTATCCCCACTTTACAGGTGAGAAACCGACGTCACATAGTGTGAGTGGTGGTGCAAGAATTTGCGAAATCGTACCCAGGACCCTTGCTCATCTTCCCATGTTGAGACACCTCTAGTGAGCAGACCTGTGGAACTCCAGGGGCAGGGACTGCCCACACTGGCTCAGCACTGCTCTACAGACCTTTCACCATCCCTCACCCAGGGTTAAACCAGAACCCCTAAAGGCAAAGCCAAAACTTTAGACCTCTCCCGGGTGCTCCTCTCAAGCACAGCCCCACCCTTCCTGGGCAGGCAGAACCTCCCTCCCCTGCCCCAGGCCCTGGGAGCAGCTGCGCTGACCTCACCCATCCCTGCCTTAGGCCTGGCTCTGGGGAGGGCCCAGCAGCTGTGTCCCAGCCCTGCAGGCTGGCTCCTAGGGGAAAGAGGAGGAGTAGGCACAGTGCCAAAAGAACCATCTGCTCTCCCAGGGGCACGGCCACCCGCACAGACATTGGCCTTGCCCCCAGGAGCGGCCCATGGCCCTCTCTCCCCATTCCAGGGGGGCTCCTGGAACCCAGGGCAGCCCACCCAGACCACAGCACCAGCCTCATCTGCCATCTGTCTTCTTCTGGAGACTCGGAGGTCCTTCAGGACATGTTGGCGTGCCATGATGGTCTGCTGAAAATGGACAAGTACTCAGGGCAAGTTCAGGGGCAGAGGCCAGCGCTGGGTGTGCTGCATGTAGCCTGCCCAGCCTGGCCTTGGCCTTGCAGACTAGGCACCTCTAGGGGCCTCCATCCCCTCACATCTGCTCAGCTGGCAGGTGCCTCTGGCTAAGGGCAAGCCCCTTCCCCCACAGCTCAGCTCAGGTTACAAAAGGAGGAGGTGGCAAGGCCAGCTGAGGACAGGGGAGGGCACAGAGGGAGTAGGAGGAGGCCTCACAGCTTCCTAGAGTGTTGGGGGAGGGGAACTGGGAGCCAGAGAGGGAAGGGCTGTGCCCAAGGTCACACAGCCTGCCAGTGGGGCAAAGACAAGCCAAAATTCCAGGGACAGGCAGCCATAGGCTCAAGGGTGACCTTGAACGAATCATTTTTTCATCTGTAAAAATGGGGAACCTAAAACCTGCTCTGCTTGCCTTCCTGAGCCGCAGGGGAGGCTCTGGAGGCTCCAAAGCAGTGAATCAAAGAGCAGAAGGGAGCTTGGCCATCCCCAATCCCTGGCTCAGGGACCAGAAAGTGGGGTGTTAGAGAGGGGATTCCTCCCACACATGCATGCACACACACATAGACTTGCAGTGTGTCTCAGGGTCAGAGCCCAGAGAGGGCTATCCTACATAGCACATGGGGAGGTGGTTCCTTTTCTTTCCTGAAGCAAGTAGTAATGACATCTGGTTAGACTTCTTAGGGACTTGACATGTATTTTTCCTGTAATCCCCACAACAAAGCTTGAACAGGGTCCTATTATTATCCAATCTGTAGAGGAGGAAGTTGAGGCTCAGCTGCCCCAGGCTCCACAGAGGGTAAGTAGAACTAGGCTCTGCTTTTGCCATTTGCCTCCCAGGTTCCTAACCATCCAGTTCTGTCTCACCTGAGAGTCTCAAGTACCAAAAAGGTGCTGCAGAGGTCTCAGGTTGGCATCTTGGCCTCTTCTGGCCTCCACCTTGTCTCAGGCTCATCTTCTCCATTGCATCCCAGTACCAGGCTCACACCAGGTGACCAGACTCCCTTCCACTTGTCCTCTCTGCACATGGCCCTTGAGTTGAGTGTTCTGCCCCTGTCATCCCTATCCTCATAGCCTGGAGTGGGCTCCTTGGCTAGCCATCAAAGGCAACCCAGTTGCTTCTTCTGACTCCTGCTGGGCTCCCCCAGGAGTTCTTAGGGTTTGACTTCCTTTGTCTGGCTCCCCTCCCCCTCACCTCCAAGCACCCACAGCTAACTTTCTGACCTTGTATTCTGACCCTGAGAAAGTTTTATTCTGAATCAGAGTCAATGTCCTCATCTTATCTCCCCAGCTTGACCTGCAGGCCCTGCAAGATCAGGGTTTAGTTCCCTCCAGGCAGCACCACACAACAGGTGCCCACTGGGTGGAGCCTTAGATCCCAGTAAATGGAGGAACTGCTGTCAGCCCTGGGCAGGCAGATCCCATGAACATCAGGTTGGACTGTCCCTCCCCCTAGAAAACTCTCTGGGAAAGGAAGCTGGGGACCCAGGACCATTCCCCAAGACAAAAGAGAAAATGATGGGGTGGGGAAGGAGGCAGAGGAGAGGAAAGTGAGCTTAGAATGGGCTGGCCAGGGCACTGGGCTAGGGTAGAACTAGCCGTGGGGAGTTCCACGGCTGCTACATGGTAGGATGCAGTTAAAGCCTCTTTCTGATGAATTCCTCATCTACAAAGTGAGGACAGTAACAATACCAGCATCAAAGAGTGACTGGGATTTTATTTTATTTTATTGGTATTGGGGATTGAACTCAGGAGTTCTCCATCACTGAGCTACATCCCATGTCTTTACTTTTTACTTGAGACAGGATCTCACTGCGCTGGCCTGCTTCGAACTTGTGATCCTCCTGCCTCAGCCTCCTGAGTTCCTGGCGTTACAGGAATGTGCATTATGCCCAGTTTAGCTGTGAAAATGAAATGAAAGAATGTCTGTGTCAGCACATGGCAGGCTGAATCCCGAGCTGGGACAGTCCAGTGTGGTTAAAGCAAGGATCAGAAGACAGGAAGGTAACTGGAAGGCTTGATGGGGCTAGGGGCTAGGCCTGAGGAATCACACAAGACCTGAGGTCTGGGGCAGCTCTGGGGCTGCGTGTAAGCTCCTCTTCTCTTCTTCAACAACTTAGTGACAGCAGGATAGGGGTTGTGACTATCAGTTTCTTTGCCACTCCAGACCCAGAGCAGCTTGCTGAGTATTTACTAGCACTTTTCCCCTCCTGGCTGTGGCAAAGCCTCCATTCTTTCCATCCCTGTCGTATACAACATGACTTCTAGGACATGGGGGTGGGCTCAGATGCTGGGATGGTAACTCAGTCCCTTGAAACTGACTGCACGGTGTTCAAATCTTTAGAGGATCCAAAAGGAGTGAGGAGAGGAGCAGGCTCAACCTGGGTAGGCTACTTAGAGAAGAAGCTCATGCACAAGGAAATAAGGAAAAGGGGGGACAAGCAGGAGGCTGGGAAGCCACCATCTAAGGCACCATTCCTGAATGAACTGTCACCAGACATGCTTATTAAAATATAGATTCTAGAGCCCAGCCACTAAGAGTCTGACATAGAGGGTTTGAGATGGGGACGGGAAGCCTGTGTTGTTAAAAAGCTTTTAGGCAACTCTGATCATCAGCCAGGTTGGTGAACTAGTAAGGATTTAAAGCAGAAACTTTCAAGGAGACATGTTGGGCTCCAGAATCATCAGGAGGGTGGGTCTTCAATCAAACCACCCAAGCACCCCACTTATTTTCTGAGGGGTATCCCAAGGGATCAGCCAAGGAGAGCTGCTGCAGTGAGCATATGGCAGTGGGTATGGAATGAGAACTCCAATGCAGGGTACCTGCATCAGAGGCAGAGGGAAAGTGGAAAGGAGGCCAGGGCTGGACAGGCCAGGAGAGGGCCCAGGGGTCCAAACTGAGAAGTTTGGGCTTGGTTGGCTCCTAGGGTCACTGAGGAGCCCTGGAGGGTGCTAGAGGAGGAAAAGACCCTGAGGCAGGAGGCTGGCTGGTGTGTGGGACTGAGATAGCTCTGGCACTAGGAGGTGGAGAAATGTGGCAGAAACAGAAAGATCTGCCTGCATCTAAATCCAGGCTCTTCCTGCCTCAATTTCCTCAACTGTGAAATGGGGCTATTAAGGATACCTGGCAGTTTGGTGGTGGCAGGAGAATGTATGTATGCAAAGTGTTCAACTGACTGCCTAGCACTTAGACATTAATCTCTTAATTTCATTCCCCTTCCCACAAGAGGCACCCCCCTTAGAGACCAGAAAGGTTTCTCTCTGCAAAAAGGGAGGCCCTAGGGGGAGGGTGTAGGAGGCCCCTCCCCCACACGCCACCTGGACCCCCTCCCACCTCCACATATGGGTTGGGGGGTGGGGAGAGGCAGCAAACAGCCAAACCCTCCTAAACAGGAGTTGGTCTCCATGGTAACCAGGGTGCCAGGAGAAGGGGGGCACTCCAGATCCAGCTGTCCCCCTAAGCACCCTACCCAGGCCCCAGAGCCTGAGCGAATACTCACCCAACACTCTGAACCCCCCCATCTGCCCGATTTGGGGGCCAGTTGGGACTGCCATGAACACTCCCTTCATTGGGGGAGAATGCTTACCACCACGGTACGTGTCATGGACAGGGCAGGCATCTCTAAGCAGAAGTCCCAAGTTCAAGATCGTCCATGCCTATACTCACATATGTCTACCATGAGAAGTTCTTTCAGTACTATGTCCCCTCTGCTCAGTGAACTCTCATGGCTCCTAGAACCAGAGGGTTTATAAGTCACAGCACTGAAAGACCCAGAGGCTCAATTAAGGCTCTCTGGACACAGATGAGGACAACACTGAGGACCTGAACGGGAAAGAGAGCTTCACTTCAGCCCAACACTGGCCTGGGTTGCCCCACAGGGCCTCTGTCTACTCTTACGTAGCCCTGGTCCCACAGATGACTCCAAGAGACCCCAAAGTGTTGCACCAGGACACCATGAGTGATGCTCTAGGAGATGGGCCATTGCTGTGCAGAAGAAGCTTGTTCTTTTAGCTTTAAGACACTCTTGAGTAACAGAATGGGCAGCAGTGGGGCAAAGCAGTGGAGCACACTGGAAGGGGCTGAGCTGGAGAAGAAGGCACTGTGGGTTCCATGTCACCCCCCCACACACACCTCTTCAGATACGCAAAGCCCCATCTGGAGGTGGAGGGTTAGCATGCTCCACCCTCCCTGATCCCCAGGTACCCTGCCTAGAAGTGAGAGGCAGCCCACAGCTGGAGTGTTGAGGACCCCAGGATCTGCTGGGAGGTCACGGAAGCAGAAAGGCTAGGAGGGGCTCCCCTACAACTGAAGCACCCCATCCCAGAGGCTCGCAGCCACAGTCCATGACCACCCACTCAGCCCTCACAGGACACAGACCCCAGGACCCCAGGTGGTAGCCATCACTGGCTGCCACTCAATGACAGGGCAAGGTAGGCTACATGGAAAAAGTCCTCAATCCTTTCAAAGTCCAAACCCAAGGCCTTCTCTCCAGCCCCCACCCATCCCCAATCCTACCCATGGGCATAGAAAAAGCTCTAGTTTGAGGGTTGTTAGAATGGGGTTCAGTTCCTAGGTCTGCCACTTCCTGGGTGTGTGACCTCAGGGTAAGTCATTTCCCCACCTGGAAGCAAGGTGTGGAGGATCTGATAGTGCAGCGCCTGGCTAGTGGATGCCACGTCGCGGCCCTCTGGCCCTCTGGCAGGAGGGCTTCTCCTGCTCTCAGCCTCCCTCCCCACCTATCCCGAGTCAGTTCCGAGCCTGGAGACCTCAGGGCGTGCAGAGAAGGGGCCCCTCGATCCGCACAAAGTGGGGGTTGGGGGCGCTGAACTTTCGAACCCGCAAACCCCCCGCGCTGTTCATTACCTTAACGCGAGTTAAAAATAACCGTCTCATCTCTTTAAATTAGTCTGTCTGCAATTACCGCCTGGCACGGCGCTGCCCGCCATCGTCCCGCTGGAGCGGCGCCAGGTGGCAGGCGGGGCCCTCACCCTGTCTGTCGGTCTGTCTGCCTGCCTCCCGGTCCCCTTCCCCCGCGGCGCGGCTACCCCGGAGGCCCCAGCAGCCCCGCCTCCCGAGCTCCCCAAGTTGCGCGGTGGGGGCGAAGGCGGGGGCCACCCGGCGGGCGGCGAGCGAGGGGTCCGTGGGGAGCTGGGGACTGGGGTGGCGGCTCGGCCCGGCGGCGGGGGAGGGGCTCCGGGAGGCCCGGGAAGCCGGAAGGGCCCGCAGCGCGCCAGCGCTCGTGGGTGGGTGTGAGCAGGTGGCCGTGGGAGTCTGCCGGGCGTGCCAACAACTGTGCCAGGAGCGGCTGGCACGGGCCCGTGCCCAGGAGGCGGGCAGCTGCCAGCCCCTCGCTCGTGCAGCGAGGGGGGTGAGGACACCCCCCAATCGGGGCTCACACCGCCTCCTCCTGCACCCCCACCAGCCCTTGGGGATGGGGATCCCCGAGGACAAAGGAGGAGGGAGCCCCGCTGGAGCAGGCTTGAGGGGAGAGGGAAGGGGGCGCCCTACATTCACAACCACTGCTCAGAGCCTGTAGCAGGACCCTGTTCCTGGACCCTCAGATCAGTCCCTCCCTTCCCCACCTGGAACTTACTGGGCAGGGCTGGGCCAGACTGGGGTAGCACCAGCTCTTCTGAACCCACCCCTCAGCAGACAGGCAGCTCTATTCCCTGAAGGAGAGGGGAAGTCCCCATCCACTGTGCTCCTCCCCACTGGGCCTGGGGACAGGAATGGGAGGTGCCCAGGCCTGGCCTGGGAGCTCCCAAAGGAGCTGGCAGCCAGGAAACACAAAAGGAGACAGAACAACTCAGGAGCTCTAAGTAAAAGGAGCTCCAGAACTCAGAACAGCCTGGAAGGCTTCCCGGAGGAGTCAAGAGCTAAGGAAAAGTGCGACTGGAGGAGCCAAGAGGGAGGGACAGCCAAGCTCTATCTGGATAGTCACACTCTTGGGGCACCTTGGAAAGAGGGGGACATCCTGTTCAATCCCAGATCCTAGGCCTGAGACCCTTCAACCCAAGGGAAACTTAACCAGCCCCTTGGGTAAGATTCCCAGCACTGAGCACAGCCTTTCTCTAGGCTTCAGCCTAATCTGGGTGTTCTGAACCTGCTACTGGTCTTGCCTCCTCCAGTTGCTGTCCTCAGCACACTTGACTACCTCTCCACATCATATAGGGTGAAGGCTTAGCACATCGGCCTTTCCTGAGCTGACTCCCACCACCCCCCACACACACCTTTACCATGCTACCTCCCTGCCATGCCTGGGGGACTCTAGGTTCCAGCCTGGAACACCTAAAATGTTCCCTAAATCCAACATGTACGATCCTACTTCCCTGCCTTTGAGTATACTCAACACCCCCCACCCTGCCAAAGACTATCACCCAAATTCTTCCCTCCCCAGTGAAGGAAGCTCAGATCAAGTGCTACCTCCTCTGTGAGGACCTGCCTGGCTCCCTAGGATATCTAACCCACCTTCCAGGAGCCCCTGCCCCACCCCCAGCCTTTCCTGTCTGTAAAACTCAGGGCCTGGGTGTGGAACTGGCTGAGCCTAATGCACCCTGAAGATTTCCTCACTCTATGGAATGCAGGGTTTGGTACACCCTAGGGATTCAAGTTCAATGCTTTTGTTGGGATGGGGAAGGGAGGAAGGAATAATGGGCCTAGGCCCCAATCTGGGCACCTGAAGTGTACTGCAGCCTCTGTTAATGTGGGAGTAGCTGAAACTTGGGGATAGCTCCTCCATCAGTCCTCTGGAGGAATTTACTGGGAATGGGAGAAGAGGCACAGGGGCAAAAAGCTCCAAGAATGGGAGGGAAAGGAGGCCTCCTGAGGAGCAGCGGGGGCAGAAGGGGACAGCCACTGAAGAAAGAGTATTGAGGCAGGTCCCCTTCAGTACTTAGGTGGTCTCTGCCAGGGCCTAAAACAGGAGTCCAAGCCTGAGGCTCCTTCTCTAATTTCCAGCCCAGGACCCAGGACCTGCCAGGACTCCAACCCAGGAGCCAGGCACAGGGAAAGCCAGTGTGCCCCCAGCAGTGTGGTGCGGTGGAAACCACATCCAATGGGCAGGAGGGAGACCTGGACTCCGGTCCACGGTCTGCCACTCACTGAACTCCTCAGGAGAGTCCTATCCCCTTTCAAGGCCTCAGTCTCACCATCTGAGAAATGAACTTACAGGACTAAACTATCTTCAAGCACACTGCCACCACATTTTAGGATTTATACTAGTCCCTGCTCAAAAGCCTTCAGCACCTCCCCCATCCTCACCCCAGGCTGCCAGCAGACAATGTTCCAGAGGCTCTGTTGGGGCCCTGGAAGGAGATACACCTGGGTTGCAGTCCAGCTTTTCCATCTTCTAAGCGTGTGACCTTATGCAGTTAACTCCTCCACTCTGGGTCTAAGAGTGCTCCTCTGATAATGGTCAGAGTAAAACCCACCTCAGGGACTGCTGAGAACATTAAAGATGTATGCAGTGGCTGCACAGAGCTTGGCCCCAAGACATTCAATGAACTGCAGCTCTCTCCTGGCTTCCACCCTCAGGTCCCCTTCTGCCCATCTTTCCCCATCCTCCCTCATCCATCAAGCCCAGCTGGAGCTCCACCTCCTGCAGGAAGCCCTCCTGGCCTACTCTGGCCCACCTTACTTTCCACTGACTCCAAATACACATCCTCTGCACCATCCACTTCTCTCTTCACTCTTTCATTGCACTCATTAATGGCTTCTTGGTGCCAGGCTCTATGCTGGGTGCTGTCGGCACAGAATGGCTGATATTGCCACTGACTTCCAAAGGTGAGATAGGAAAGGGAAATGAGACAGAACACAAATGACTGATGCCCAATGCAAGCATGGAGAGGGAGTCCCAAGTTAGCTAAAAAGAGTTAGGGAGGGCTTCCTGGAGGAGGCATCCGAACTCTGCCTTAAGGATAGTGAATATCAATCGGGTACAGGGATAAGTGGAAGGTGGGCAAAGGCTTGGGGAGCAGGGAGGGAAGTAAGAGCAAAGCTGAAGGGCAGGGCGCACTTGGGAGGATGTATTCTGGTGGGGATTGAATTTAAGGGTTTCAGAGAGGGGATGGGGAAGGAGATTCAGGTCTATTCCTCTGGCCCATGTTCCTGCCCCATAGTGGCTAGCAAGATGCAGAGAAGCTGCCAGTACAAAGCTCGAGAGCCATGAGTTCCCAGGTCAGGACACCCTGATCACTACAATACTGCTATGGGCACCTAAAACTGCCCAGGTCCACTAACATATCTCCTTCCTTGGACTCTGCTGGCAGCCACTACAGAGTACAGCCCCCTTCCTGGATGTGGGCATGCCTTCTCACAAAGGCCCCTCTCCCACTGAGAGTCTGACAGCTCACCTCTTAGGCACAACCCCCCTCCAACCCCTTTAACCCAAAGGCACAGACAAGATGGCCAGAGGAGAACTGGGTCTACAGTCACAATTCAATCAAGCCCCGACCCTGTCCTCTCCCAAGATGGCTCCCCCCTTTCCACTCTGGCACAGAGGGCCTCCCTGGGGTACCCTAGACCCTTCCCCAGCCCCTAAATGCATCTGGAATCAGAGAGCCAGGGAGGTGGAAGTCAGGCTGCCTGGGGGTGGACAGGGGCAGATCCCTGGCCCTCAACACCCTACCCTGGCACCAGCAGGGGTCATCACCAGTCCCCCATGCTGACCCAGGTAAAGGGCACGCAGCATTTACCCTATGGAGAACTCACACCTCAGGTCACCTGCCAAGCTCCTCATCCCAGGCTGGTTTGTGCCCCAGGGTGAACTCCTGGCGCCAGACAGAACTGTGGGCCCATGGTCTGCACTCTTCACCCCAGGACTGGCTCCAGGAAGGGCAGTGGAGAGATTTGGGAGGGAAAGCAGCCACTGGCCCCAAGTCATTATTTTAGCTCTTTAAAAGGGTGCCCTAGTGGAGAGGGTAAAACAAGAGTACAAAGCAAACTCAGGGAAGCAAAGGGAAGTCCCCAATGTCCGTGGCCTGGGAATCCGCTCTTCTGCTATGCCCCAAGGATGGGGTGGGGATGTTCCTCAGGGATGCCTCAAAGCTACAGTCCCTTGTCACCCTACCAGACCTCCCACCCAGCATCCCTCCCTGAGAGGGAGCATACACACAGCTGCTCCCAGCACGCCCCTGCCTGTCCGCTAGCCAGCCCCACGCCCTGGGCACACACTCCGTGACCCCTGGGGGTGCCCCAGAGCCCCCTCCTGACGGCCCGCCCGGAGACCAGACCCACCTAGCAGCCTACGGAAGCCCCAATCGGCATCCCCAGCCCCCTCCCCAGCCGGACGCCCCCACCTTCCAGCCTGCCGAGCTGTTGCTGTCGCCTTTATCCTTGAAGTAGGGCACGTAGCGGACCATCCAGTCGTAGATCTGCGAGAGCGTGAGCCGCTTGTCCGGGGCGCTCTCGATGGCTTTGGTGATGAGGTCGGCATAGGACAGGTTCCCCCACGCGTTCCGCCGGGAGCTCTTTGCTTTCCGCAGCGGTCCGACCTCCGCGCCCAGCGGCGGCGCTGGGGCCATTGCCGGGGCCGTAGCCCGGCGCTCCGGCCCGCAGTCCTCAGCGCCCTCGGCCACCCCTGCGCCCAGAGCTCTGTCCTCGTCGCCGGCCAAGTCGGGCTGCGGCAGGGGCCAGGTACAGGAGCGCGGCCGGCTCTGCGGCGCGAAGTCCGGGTCCACGTCCACCTGATGCGCTCGCAGCTTCGCGGCCATGGTCCCGCCCGACTCGGGCGAAGAGGGGAGGGAGGCTCCGCGGAGGGTAGGCGGGCGGCTCCGGGATCTGCGCGCCCCGGGGAGGCCCACGGGAGGGGTCCCTGGCGGCGCCGGCTCAACCGCGGGGCGCCATGGGCCGGGACGCGGAGGCAGGGGGCTGGACACACTGGGGAGCACGAAAAGAAGGACAAACCCGGACAGTGAGGGGGCGGCGGCCCGGGAGCCCAGCGGGTACACACCTCGCCCAGCCCCGCTTTTAGCACCTGCCGCCTGCCTGCGCCTGCAGCCACCACCGCCACCGCCGCTGCCGCCACTCCCCGGGCGCCGGCCCCGCGCACGGGCCCCGCTCTCCCGGGACGAGTCTAGATTGCACCATGCCGGAGCCCGAGCCCGTGCCGGAGCCCGCGCCGCCGCCGCCCCGTGAATGCCGCCGCCGCCGCTCCGGCTCCAGCGCCAGCTCCCGCGCCTGCCGCGCTCAGCGCCGGCTGCACCTCGGGACGGGCGGGGGACGGGGTTGGGGCGGGCCCGGCGAGGGAGGGGGCGGGGCGTATTCACCCGCGGCCGCGGAATCCTCGGCCTGCCCGTGTGCCCCGCCTGCGGGCTGGGGCTGGCGCGCGGAGCTCCCCGCTCAGGGCGACCCCGTCGTAGCCCCTGCACGCCACAGCGCCGCCTACGGAGCAGGGGAGAAGAGGCAAGTCCGACCCCGCCCCCTGCTCGGAGCTCCGGGAGGTGGTGCGGGGGCGGGACCTGACTGAGCCCATTGGTCCGCGGAAGGACTGCCCCGCCCACTGACTCGACAGGATCCCTCCCAGAAGCGCGTCAGCGGGTTATTGTTACAACCCGGGGTTTCCCAGGGCAACGGGATGGGGCGGGACTCAGAGCCCTGGCCCCGCCTTCTCCCCCCCCCCACAAGGAATGCCCCGCCCTCTGTATCTAGACCCTTGATGTTTCCAAGTCTTGGTTCCAAGAACCTTGGCCCCTGTCCTTTTCTTTGTGCCTTGAACTGGACTGGGGAAAAGGAATCGTTCAAGAATACCTGGGTTCTAGGCCAGCTTTTGCCACATGCTAGCTTCTCCATCTGCAAATGGGTTCTCATGGATGCTTATGGTGCCTGTGGGTAGCTTTAGAACTCTGGTTCTCAAAGTTCAACGTGAAGCAGAATCATCCTGGAAAGCTTGTTAAAACAGATGGCTAGACCCCAGCCCCTGAGTTTCTGTTTCTGCAGATCTGGGTTGAGCAGAGACTGCATTTCTAATAAGCTTTCAGATGATGCACCAGGGATCACACTTTGGAAACCATTGTCTTAGAATCTGTGGGAAGTTCTCACAAGGCCTGTTGAAACAAGCTAACCCCAAAGTTCAGAGTATTTGGGGAAAAGCTTCTCATTTGTTTAACCTATACTTATTGAGCACTTTTGATGCCCCTGGTTATGTTCAGGGCACTATAGCAAAAGAAATCACTGACACAAATGAGGTCCATACTACACAGACGAGTGGAGGAGTCAGATGTTAATCAGATCATCACTATGACCTCAGAAGGGAGAGGCTAGCTGAGAGGCTGGGCAGTCCATGACCTCATCCCATAGGGTGATAGGCTAGGTTTCTAGCCACCACTCCACCTACCATCCTTCTCTTGGGGTATGCCCTCTGCTTAGAAAATGCTTTCCCCTTCTCAAGACCCTCATCAGAAAGCCTCCCTCCCATTCTTCGAAACTCAGTTCAAACATCAACTTAACCCTGACACTTCTCTAACCCCAGCTCTCATATGTCTCTGTTGCCTGCTTGCCCAGATGGCTTGCTGCTCTGTTAGCAATGCCTGGATCCCTTCAGCACAATATTCCTGTTTTGCCAATCAGGAAACTAAGGCCAAACGGGAAGATGACTTTCCCAGAGAGAATGACCAGGTCTAGAATCCCAAGCTCTTAATCTCTCTAGCCAATACCTGATTCCTGAAGGGGCAGAATGTGCAGAGTTCTCTGGGTGGTAGAAGGGCTGTGCCTCAAACATAGCAGACAGTCCTCTGGAGAATTCCTTTCTTGCAGTTTAGGGCCCAGAGAGTAGGGCTAAGGATGAGGATGTGGGTGGGGCTGAAGGGGCTCCTCCTCACCTCCCAGGGTGGGAGCAGGCCCAGCTTGCAGATGCCTGGCATGGCATCTGCCTGAGTCACATCCCAAAGGCAAGGGTGGGCATGGGAACTGTTGGCTGCCCCCCTATATACACACACACCCTCCAGGTGGTTCTGTTTAAGGCCACAAGGGACTGAAATCACTGCTGGACCCCCTTCCACAGCTCTTATGTACCCTCCCTGCCTAGGGGGGGCCACAATAGGGGCTTTCCCTTCGGTAACCTGGAGGCCAGGCAAGCCTCCTGCCAGCCTTCAGCCCTGGCCCAGCTTTAAGCATGAGATGGGAGCTTGCTTGGGGCCATACCAGGGTTGAGAGGAATCTTAGCTGGGGGCCCTGGCATAGGCTGCCACTGCGGTGCTAGGAAGCCAGGTTGGCAGAGATGTCCTGGTGGCTGACTCAGGCTTTGTTGGGCCCTGCCTTGCCCAGTGTCCACAGCTGTTGCCTGGCCTCTCCTCTGGGGCCATGTCTGACACACTCATCTCTCTCTGTCCCTCTCTCTCTCACACACACACTCAATACACCCACTGGTGTGCAATCACAATTTGGCCCCTGCTCACAAATCATCTTGAACGAGTCTAATAGTGATTAGAAGTATGGGCAAGTTGCCTAACTGCTCCAAGCCACCGTTTTCTACTCTATCGGTGGGTGTCACAATAGAGCTACCTTCCAGGGTATTTGAAAAATGAAATAAGATGTCTATTATCAGTCCCAAACTCTCAATAAGTGCTAGTTGTTTTTCTTACTGTCCTTGTTTGTATCTCCCCTCCTGCTTCTCAACTCACATGCCCACCTGCTCTTACCATGCACACTCTTATCCACTCACACTCACTTCCACACTTATCACGCGTCCTGCACTCAGGTGCAGTTCCATAGCCTCACCCCACACCTTCCCAAGTTTTTCTGGACCCCCTGCCCCCACTCCCTTCCCCCACGGGTGCTCTCCAGCTCCCGTGTAGCCTCCCTGTCACTCACTACCACATTCATTCCTGGTCACCAACAAGTCCCCACTTGCTTACCCTTTCATCCCTCCTCCTTCCACACGCAGGCACGCTTGCTTCCACACCTTCTGGAGTACTTAAACATGCATTCCAGTGCCAGCACACTCGCTCAGCACACTTGTTTTGTGTGCCTGACCCACTTGACTCACTCACATTGCAAAGCTTTACACCTCCCCCCAAACTAGCCTAGCGCAATCCTAGCCTCAGGTCCACCCCCACCCATGAGAAGCCCAGACTACGGACTCCTCCTAAAGCAGGCCTTGGCAGACACCCCCACCCTGGCCACAGGGCCTCTCCCCTTGCCCTCAAGGACTGTTTCCTCCAAGCTCTTTTTCCTCCTCCCATTTCAGCTCCTGGCCCCTCCCATCTCCCAGAATAGACCCTGCCACCACTGTTGTTGCCACTGCTGAGCTGTCAGGGCCCGCCAGAGCCCGTGTCCCCAGTGCTCAGTGCCAGCTCTCCCAGCTCATCCAGGGCAAGTGAGGACAGGAAGACAGGTTTCTCTGAGGCCTGAGGGTGGAGCTGCTGTGGACCCTACCACCCACTTCCGTAACCCACCTGGAAGACAGTTAACGCTCAGGGTTGGCTGCTACCACTTGCAAAAGATTTGGAGGTGTTCCTGATCCTCACCCCCCACCCAGTGAAAGCAGAGAGTTGCCTCCCTTCCATCGGCTCAGAGAAGCCAAGGTTCGGGAAGAAGAGCTTTGCTGGGGCAGAGCCAGACCTTTCCAACCCAGTCACTCCCGGGCCCTCTTGGGGGGCTCCGGAAGACACCCCCAAACCACACAGTTATCAAGGACCCCGTCCTGCCTGTGCTGAGCAGACTTTGGTTGACATTTGATGCCACAGTTGTCAGGGTAAAAAAGAATAGCACAGGGGTGATGTCTGGGGACACCTCTGGAAGGCAGGGAGGGGCTAGTGCCCCAGAGGAAGCCTCTGGGACCCAAAGTGTCTGCAGAAGCCAGAGGGGATATCAGGACAGCTGGGAGTGTCTCCAGGGTGGCTCAGGCCTGGCCCAGGCCTGGCCCAGGCAGGGACAGTGTCAGGAAGCGGGTGGGGCTGAGCTGGGGAGGCAGAGCTGAAGGGACAGTGTAGCAAGGAGGGCCCCAGGAGAAGATCCAAGGCCCCTCCAGCTGCTTCCACAGATGTGCCTAGGGAATAGAGTTTGGCTGGCTTTGTGGAGACAGCTGGGAGCAGCTACTGCTGGGTGCCCAAGACCATAGGGCCCAGGCCCAAAGGACTTTTTGCCTTCCTTGGCCAGGGGCTGCCCCACCACTGACAGGGATAGAGATGTTGTGTCCTTCTTAAAGGACAAACCTGTTCCATGCATCATCCTGCTCATTCCTAGGTTCTTATCCTACTTGGCTCCACTGAGCACTTACCAAATATTGGCACTGCCGAGCACCTGATGGAGACTCTGACTCCTTGGAAGCAAGACCTTGGTCCATGCTGTTTGCTGCTGTGTGTTTAGGAGGGTCTGGCACAGAGGAGGCCTTCCGTGAATAGGCGTTGAATGAAGGAATGAACTCATTTCATCCTCACAACCACCGCAAAGCAGATACTGTTATTCCCATTTTCTGGATGAAGGGAGTGAGGCTCGGAGAAGGGAAGTGAGTAAACTATGTCCCTGAGACTACAGCTGGGGTGTGGATTTGCTCCTTGTACAGTACCCAGGGGCAGGGGAAAACAAACTTGGGGGAAATGACTTCCATTCTCTGAACCTCAATGCCCTCATATCTGAAATGGGAGTAGCTACACTTAACCAGCAGGTAATCAAGATCCCGCAGGTAAGGTGTCCCGCAGAGCCCACGAAAAGGAAGTGGGTGTTCCCTTCAGCCTTCACCTCTGCCTTCAGTTTGCCCTCAAAGTCTAGATTTTGGCAGGACCTCACCTGGGATCCATGATGCCCATAAATCCTTCCTCCTCCTATACCTAGGAAAGGAGAAGTATTCATTTGCTAAGGCTACGGTAACAAAGTGCCACAAAGTAGGTGGCTTAAAACAACAGGAATTTATTGTCTCACAGCTCTGGAGGCTGGAACTCTGAAATCAAGGTGTCGACAGGGCCATGCTGCCTCTGAAAGCTCTGGAGGAGAGCGCTTCCTCACCCCTCCCAGCTCCTGCCGGTTGCTAGCCTTGCCTTGAGATCCTCACTCCAGCCTCTGCCTTCATCTTCAGTGACGCGGCGCTCTTCCTTGCCCGTGTCTTCATACACCTGTCTCCTGGTGGTTCTCCTCTTCCTATAATGACACCAGCCATATTAGATCAGGAGCTCACCCTACCCCAGTATGTCCTCATATTAACTTAGCTAATTACATCTGCAAAGACCATTTCTAAATAAGGGTCACATGGTGAGGTTCTAGGAAGAGCGCAAATTTTGAGGGGATGCTGCTGAATCCAGTACCAGTACCAGAGATCCAAGTTTGAATTCAGGTCCAAATTTGAATTCTGCCTCTTTCACTAAGAAGCTGCTTGACTTTGGGCCTCTCTGAGACTTATGTCTCTTCAACTTCTTAGGGTGGTTGCAGGGAAAATACAACGTGAAAGCTTGCTGACAGTGCCAGCAGAATAAGAATTAGCGTGTCCCCATAGCCTCACTGCCCTGTCATTTCCTGCCCGTCCTGTTCATGTGACCTCTGCTCTGGGTGATCCTGACCCCAGACTTCTCATCTCCATGATCTAATGCAGCTATCAGAACACTGGCTGCAACCTCCTTAGCTAAGTCACTTCTTTCTGGGGCTCCATCGAATGGGTGGGTGGCCTGAAACAGATCCTCTCAAAGCTCCCATCTAAGCCTATGTTCACAGAGCCCTGAGACTGACTTGCAAAATACTAAAGTAGTTTGGAACTCTCAAGAGCCAATCCTGACTGTGAGCAGAAGGAGGCATTGGAAACAACCTGAGGTTTCAAGAAGGTTGGCTCTTCTCACTGCCTGCTTCTCTCCAGGCCCCCAGGCCCACCAGACCATGGTCATAGCAGACTTCCTCAAACCAGTGAGCCTCTGTGTGTGGGGAGCCTCCAGATGTCCATCCGTGGTACCCAGGTGGACTGATTGTTCCCCCTCCCCCCACTGCCTCATCACCATCCAGCACTGGATGATAGGCAGCTATGGAAGGAGGCAGGAAGTACCAAGCCCATGGAGAGGTGCTGTGTGACCTAGACTGGTCACTTACATCACTTTCCCCATCTGCAAAGTGGAAATCAAACCATCTGTGCCTTTAGAGTGGGTACAAGAGTGAGAGGGAGATCCTGTGGCACAGAGAGCTGTGTGACCTGTTATTTCTCTCTCTGGCTGACAACTTGACCTTACCCTCGTTCCCGAGGTGCATGGAAAGTATCAACGCCTCCTCAGCCTGACTCTGGGTCTTAGGACCTTATTGTCTGGGGAATCCTCCAGAAAGGCTGTGGGCTCCAGTGAATTAGGTCATTGGAACAACCAGCCCCATGCAGGTGGCTGACAGGAGGAGGAGGGGGGAAAGCCTGTTCTGTGCCAAGCACGACACTACTGGGTCCTCTCACTGAATCCTGAAAGCCACACTCTGCAGTAGTTGGCACCATTCCCATTTTGCAGATGTGGAAACTAAGGACATCTTAAGAGGAAACCTCACACTGCTGTTGTAAGGATGATGATGATGATGATGACAGCTATGGCCTGAATGTTTAAGTCTCCCTAGAATCCCTAGGTTGAAACGCTCACCCCCGCAATGATTGATATTAAAAGATGAGGCCTGTGGGAGATGATTAAGTCACTGGAATGAAGCCCTCATGAATAGGATTAGTGCCCTTACAAAAGAGAACTGACAGAATGGCGGTCACCAAGAAGATGAATGATAATAAATACCAGCAAGGTTGTGGGGGGAAAAGGTACACTCACTCGGACATTGTTGGGATTGCAGACTGGTACAACCACTCTGGAAAGCAGTATAGAAACTCCTCAAAAAACTAGGAATGGAACCACCTTATGACCCAGCTATCCCATTCCTCAGTATTTATCCAAAACAACTAAAATTACCATGTTACAGCGATACAGTCACCTCAACATTTATAGTAGCACAATTCACAACAGTCGAATTATGGAAGCAACCCAGATGCCTGTCAATAGATGGATTGTTTAGTAAATTGTGATATATATACACAATGGAGCTTCCCTTTCACTCAAGTATTATTTATTTTTGACTGGTTCTACTTATACATAAAGGTGAAATTCCCTGTGGTATATCTATATATGCACATAGCATGATTTTAAAAATTGGTTCCACATTTCATCCCCTTTCCCATCTCCTCTCCTTCTCTTTTGATCTTTTTCTTCTACTCTACTGTTTTTTTCCTAGACCTTTATGATATACAATTCTCCCCTCCTTCTTTCCCCTATTTTGCTCTAACTTCCATAAAGGAGAGAAAATATTCAATCCTTGATTTTCTGAGAATGGCTTAGCATGATATTCTCCATTTCCATTCATTTACCAGAAAATGCCATAATCCATTCTTCTTTATGGCTGAGTAAGATTAGCAGAGTAGGGGAATGAAGGGAGGAAGGAGGGAAAGGAAAAGTGGGGGCATGTGAATTGAAATGTTTGAATTCCATGCAGGTACGATTTTATCGAGATGAACCCAACTACTATGTGTAACTATAATACTCTAACATAAAGAGAAGTTAAATTTAAAAAAGAGGACTCAGAGACTTCTTTTTTCTTTTTGCCATGCGATGTTGCAGTGAGAAGTCAAAGTCTATGAACCAGAAAGTAGGTCCTCACCAGACACCAGATCTGCCAACACCTTGATTTTGAAAGTCACAGTCTATGAGGTTTTATTATATCAGCCCAAATGAAGTAAGACAATGACATAGACAATAATATTCATCAAGTGCTTACTAAGTGCAGCCTGTACACTAAGTGGTTCCACCGTTCTCACTTGAACCTTAATTAACCTTGAGAGCTTGGCATTGTTTTAGAAGGGGCAGCAGGGGCTCAGAGATGTAAACACACTTTCTTCAGGTCACGGAGCCAGGCTCTAAGCCAGGGTGCTCCAACCGCAGGACCTGAGCTTCCACCATTGCAACTGCCTCTCTCATCTGGTTGCTGCCTACACACATGGTGATGTCAGGGAAGGGTGGCATAGACAGCCCAGGCCAAGGGTGGCTGAAAGGGTAGCAGGGATGGGACACTCTGTCTTCTCCTCTGAGCACTTTAAGAAACGGGCTCAGATGGCACCCTCAACTTCTATCTTTTTTTTTTTTTTAAAAAAAAAAGAGAGAGTGAGAGAATTTGTTTTTTAATATTTTTTTTTTTTTTTTTTTTTAGTTTTCGGCAGATGCAACATCTTTGTTTGTGGTGCTGAGGATTGAACCCGGGCTGCACGCATGCCAGGCAAGCACGCCACCGCTTGAGCCACATCCCCAGCCCTCAACTTCTACCCTTGATTCATTGCAATTTAACACTGGAGTTAAATGGAATGAAGACGAGTCATGAATGTGGTCCATCAATGCTGCTTTACCCTTTCTAGGTTCCCAACACCCAAGTGCAGAGAGACGGTCCCTCAGAGGGCCGACCCTGCCTGGAGTCCTGAGCACTGGGTTCAGCCTTCCTGCTCTGTGGCCACTTCTGTTCCTCTAGGTGCTGGGCGTGGCCTGAGCCTGGCCCCAGCACAAGGACCACACTCTCAGCTGCAGCCCACCGTGTGTGTCCAAGTTCCCTCTACAATTGCCATTCAAAGGCCCTTCACCCAGTAAAGGACCCTCACACCATATACACTTCACCCCAAGCCTGACTGTCTTCTGCCTGCTTGTCCTCAACCTTCATTTTATGTCCTGACCTCTGCCACTGAGAGTGGAGTGAGCACAGGGATTGAGCTGAGCCAGCCTGGTGAGAAACCTGGCTGTAACTCAGGCCCTGGGGTGTGTCATCTCCCTGAGCCACCCTCCTGAGCAATGGAGAAGCACTGGCCATTCGTACCTCATGAGACAGTTGTGAGGAAGATGAAAATAATAACGATAAAGGTAATAATAGTGACATTTCTCAAGGGCTGATAGAGTATACTCTCCATGCCAAGTGAGTCCATGGCTTGTTGGATACCTAGTCAACCTGGAGAGCTGGGGACAACTTCATTGTCATTCCCATTTCAGATGAAGACATGATATAAGTTCCTGGCACCCAGTGGGCACTTACAATGGCTGCTTCTCTATGACTTGATTTTTCAACAGTCTGAATTAATAAATGAATCCGCTACATTCAAGCTGAGCCAGGGTAACAGCTGTTCTCACCTGAGATACCTGCAGGGGTCCTGCTCGCTCCAGCTTGGTAAACTGATCACACAGGCTGGTTCCTGGATCTGAGATATCTGACCCTAAGCTCTGATTTGCCAACACCTTGATTTTGAAAGTCACAGTCTATGAGGTTTTATTATATCAGCCCACCAAACTGGAGAAGAGACTGTGCTGGGATCAGAAGATGTGGGCCCCTAGGCCAACCTGGCTAGTGTTTTGCTTCACTCTTCTGAGGCTCATTTTATCCTCTGTTCATATCACAGAGTGGGGCAGTTGTAGGTGCTCCAAACTGTGGTCTCCATGACCTCACCATCCAATTTAGTAACAATCCAAGATCAATCCAAAACGCTGACCAGTTAGTTGTGTTGGGAGGCTTTTTGTTACTGTGACAAAGTACCTGAGATAGTCAACTTATAAGAAGGAAAGGTTAATTTTGTATCATGGTTTCAATCAGTGGTCTTTTGGCCTACATGGCTTTGGCCTGTGGAAAGGCAGCACAGAAGGGCAGGGGGCGTGTGTCAGAGAAGGCTTCTTACCTCATGCTGTCTGGGCAGTGAAAGAGAGGAAGAAGAGGGGCCAGGGTCCTACTGTCTCTTTTCAGTACACACCCCAAATGATCTAACTTCCTTTTACTAGGCTCCACCTCTTAAAAGGGCACAACCTCCAACAGTGCTGTGGGTTGGGGACCAAGCTTTCAACACATGGGATTTTGTGGGACATTCAAAATCTAAACTATACAACCAGCTAAATACACAAAGGGGCCATGAACAAGTGAATAAACCAAGGGCCAATAGAGAGGGGTAAGTGGGCCCGGGCTCTACTGGTGGCCCCTTCGTCCATAAATTGCAGTAGGTACAACCACGGCGCTTTCTGCCTACTGGGAAGCATAGAGCTAAATCGTGTATTCAACTGCAGTAACTATCCTCAGTTTAGGTTTATTGGCTCATTCTCTTTTTCTGTTTTATTACAAAACTCTTACTCCTTTTCCTCGCTTAATGCTCTTATTGTTATTGTATGTGTCATTTTATAAAAATTAGAATCTAACCCAAATCCTCTTTTAAGGGAGTACATGTGGTGGGAATGATGAATGAGGGAGAAAATCCCAGATGCAGAAAGTATGTCACATGTAGGGTGAAGACAGCTCCAGTGCAGTTCCCCCGTATGCCTGATGAACTCTTCGTACCCTTTGAAACTCAGCTGAGCCGTCTGGACCCCTCTGGGTATTGTACTAGTCAGAATTCTCCAGAGAAGGAGAAGCAATAGAAGATGGATAGATAGATGATAGATAGATAGATAGATAGATAGATAGATAGATAGATAGATAATGGGGAATTGGCTCCTGCAATTATGGAGATTGACAAGTTCCACATCACAGCTATAAGCTGGAAACCCAGGAGATCCAGTGGTGTACTTCCAGTCCAAGCCCAGTGACCTAGGAACCAGGGGAACCCATGGTGTATAAATCCTTGTCCAGAGACAGGGAGGTCCCATCCCAAGTGGGCAGGCAGGAAAAGGATAAATCCTCCCTTCCTCCACTTTTTGTTCCATTCAGACCTTCAGCAACTTGAATGGTGCCTGTCCATATTGGGAGTACAATCTCCTTCCCTGAATCCACTGATTCAAATGCTGACTTCATCTGGACACATCTTCACAAAAACACACAGAAATAACATTTAATCTGGGCACCCACTGGCCCAGTCAAGTCGACCCATTAAATTAACTGTCATGGGGCTGGGGTTGTGGCTCAGCGGTAGAGCGTTTACCTTGTACGTGCGGGACCCTGGGTTTGGTCCTCAGCACCACATAAAAAATAAATAAGTAAATAAAGGTATTGTGTCCAACTACAACTGAAAAATAAATATTTAAAAAATTAACTATCAGGACCTGTCAGTCATTCCTCCTCTGGTCCTTGTGTGTTTTTTCTTTTCCATATTCTCTGCTGCAATTTTGTTTCCCTACCTGTTGAAGCACAGGATCTTTGTCTTACTCATTTCTTCCTTGAGCCCAGCTCAGGACCTGAATGGAGAATGGGAAAAGGTAGGGATTGGAACCCATATGAGACTTTGTGTTGGATCTTCCAATAATTCTCTGAGCACCTATAGCATGCCAAGCATGAGGTAGGTGAGTATAAGAATGACATATGCATAAAAATATGTATGCAAAGTGTCTGCTCCAGTGACAGGCACATGACAGGCCCTCAAGAAGTGAGGGAAGTTCATTGAAGGAGATCATGTTATGGCATAATTACACACAGGAAAACCAAGCAACTCTTAAAGGGAACCAGGTAGACTTCTAGGTGCTAACCTAAAGAAGTCAGATGACACCAAGTAAAAAAGAGGTGACAGAAAAATAGTAGTGCTGCTACCTGCCAGGCACTGTGCGTCGTATGGTTCCGTAAATTCACATGCAGAATATTTATACACACATGAATAAGAATTTCCAGAATTCCCCCAAATTGTGAAGAGTAATTAGTTCTAATCAAGAATGATATTAGGGGTCATGGGAAGCTCCCCTTTTACTTTATAAATTTTGTATGGTTGAATATTTTTACAACAAATTAAAAATAATGAAAGACAAATAAAGAGAGCTGCTAGAACGCCTGTCCTCGAGAAAGTTCTTTAGTGAATCAGTGAAAGCGTGCCGATGGAGTCCAGCTGAAGAGCTCAGTGGCTTGGTGTTATATATGCTCCCTGCTCAGTCTGCTGAGTTCCCAGGGGTTGGGAAGTGCTCAGGAGGGTCTTAGGGAAGGTAGCCAGTAAGGTCTCCACTGAGGAGCATGTGACCAGTGGCTAGAGATGCATGCATATCAGCCCCAAGCTCAGGTGTCTGGTCCTCTGCTGGAGCTGGGCCCTGCCCTCTGGGTGGCCCTTGTGATAGAGTCATGAGGATCACACCCCCAGTTCGTGTTCTCAGATCACCAGAGAGCCTCAGGCATCACTGAGACCTTCCCTTTCTGTCCCTTGTGTGAGCAAGAGCTGAGTCTCAGCTGGTGTGAGCACCTGGGCAAGGTGGGCAAGGCTGGCCAGAGAACAGACATCATTTTTCAAATGGCAGCTTTTCCAGGATCAGGGCCTTCCAGTAGGAGTGCAGTGGGGAGAGAGGTCATGGGTCTTGGAGATAGTCAGAGCTGGTTTTGGAGCTTGATACTCATCCTTTGAGACCCTAGAGACTCAACGGACACCTCAGGAAAATAGAGACTTTATAATGCCTACCATGAAGGTAATTGTGACAATTGGAGGTTAGGTGCAAGAATGGTCAAAGAGGTCCCCAACTGACAGAAAGACATAATCCATAGTGTTAGATGAATGTAAGTGGTATCTTTAAAAAGAGAGGGAACTTAGGGACAGGGACAGAGTAGCTAGAGATTTGGACGCTGATCTTTAGGGCTCATGGCATGATATACCTCAGAGGAGAAACCTACACCATATCCAGACAAGAAAAAGTGGAAGAGGCAGCAGTTAAGAACCCACAGCCTGCCGGGTGCAGTGGCGCATGCCCAGTGGCTCCGGAGGCTGAGGCAGGAGGATCATGAATTCAAAGCCAGCCTCAGCAACTTAGTGAGCTAAGAACTCAATGCAACCTGTCTCTAAATAAGAAATATAAAAAGGGCTGGGGACGTGGCTCAGTGGTTAAGTGCCCCTAGGTTCAATCCCCAGTACCAAAAAAAAAAAGTATCCACAGGCAAAGCTGCACACTTAGCTCAGTGGAAGCGCACAGGCCTAGCATGTGCGAGGCCCTGGGTTCCATTCCTAGTACGGCCAAAAAAAAAAAAAGAAAAACCAACTTAAAAGAATCTACATCTGGAGTCTGTCTCTGATGCAAATTTCAGTTCCCAGTTCCCTCAGTTCTAATTGTGCGACCTCTTGAGGCTTCAGATTTTTTGCCATAAAAATGGGGATAATAGTTGCTCCTTCCTCCCAGGGTTGTTATGAGGATTAAGCAAGTACTGCACGCAAATCACAGTGACAGTACCTGACACTGTGTGGGGGTATAAAGCAGAGGGGTCAAGTACTTTCCATCTGAGAGAAAAGGATCCAGATTTCTCAATGGACCTCAGGCTCTGGCTTGGAGAAGAAACTGTCAGAAGGAGGGGGAGTGTGGCTTTGGCAACCACAGTGTGGACTGGTGCAGAGGACAAAGGCCTGAATCAGACAGATGCTAGTGGAATACCATATCACCACTTTCCAACTGTGGAAGTTCAGACATGGTACTATACTTCTCAAAGCTTCGGTGTCCTTATCCGCTCCACCCACCACAAAATGGATTTTGTGCCTGTCTCTGCTCTTCCAGAACACAGTAGAGTGAAACTCCAGACGTCACATTGCCCAAGCTTCTCTCCCCAAATCCTACCCAGGGCCTCATTCTTGACCACAGTCTCACAGGAGGACTGAGCACTGGGTTTGAAGTCTCAAAAGTCATCTTCCAATTCGAAGGCATCACCTGTCACCTGTGGGACTTTAAGCAATGACTGTGCTTGACAGAATCCCCATTGTCACCTCTGGGATAGGGGGAAATCCCCTTCACACACAAGGTTGGCCGGTATTATTGTTTGGATATGAGATGTCCCGTCCCCCCCCCCCCGCCCCGCAAAACTCATGTGTGAGACAGAGCAAGAAGGAGAGAGATTGGGTTGTGAGAGTATTCCACCCAATCAGGGATTTAACCCCCTGGTAGGGATTAACGGAGTGGTGACTAGAGTGATAGGGTGCAGCTGGAGGAGGTGGGAATTGGGGCATAGCTTTGGGGTATATTTGTATCTGAAGACTAGATCTCTCTCACTCTCCCTCTCTCTCCCTCCCTCTCTCCCTCCCTCTCCCTCTCTCTCCCTCTCCCTCTCCGTCCTGATCACCATGATGTGAGCTGCTTCCCTTTGCCACTCCCCACTCCATAATGTTCAGCCTGATCCTGAGCCCGGGGGAATGGAGTCGACCTTCTATGGACGAAGACTTCTGAAACCATGAGCCCTCAAATAAACCTTTCCCCATTTACAGTGGTTCTTTTCAGATCTTTTAGTCACAGCAGTGACATAGCTGACTAAAACAGCAGTGGGAAGACAATGGAGACAGTGGACTGAAGGCGCCTGGTCCGGAGTCGGCAGAAGGCAAGTCTTTGGGTGGTGTTTGCTGGAACTCGTTCTGCAAGTCTTTTATTTATTTATTTATTTTTTGATGCCTACACTTTACAAGTCATTTGAAGAATGACTTAATTTTACTCTTTCAAACCAACTGGTCACCCTGAAATTTGACATGGAAAGAAACTGGCTTGAGCTCTGTGACCTTGGGCAGGTTGCTTTGCCTCTCTGAGCCCCAATTTTCTTAGCTGCAAGGCAGCATTGATAACACCTACTTTTCATGATTGTCACAAGGGTGATGACAATGATGGTAAACAGAACAGAGGAGGGGCGAAGATCTGGCCTCACAATTAGCAACCAGGTTGGGATAGTTCTGGAGTGACAGGCCACATATCTGGGCAGGTGGAGGCCCAGCACACTGCCACCTGCTCATATACCACAAAACATTGCCATGGCCTGTCCTTAGGCTGTTACTCCAGGAAACAGGCAGGTGTGGGGGCTGCAGGTCTCACTTTGAGCTCCGGTAAAACTCTCTGCACAGCCTCCTCCTAGACAGGCTGCTGAGGCAGTCTGGAATTCGGGAGGGGGAGAGCTGAGAGTGAGATATCTCGGAACTAGAAACCAGCCAGGGTGATCTGTTTGCCAAGCTGGAGGCTCGGAGTGGGCCGGACACCTGTAGGTGTTCTCAGGTGGGAACAGCTGCTGTCCGCTCTGGCTCAGCTTGAACATAGCTGATTGAATTTATGAATTTAGACTGTTGAAAAACCAAAAGCCAGAGAGAGAAGCAGCCCTTGCCAAGTGCTCGCCATGCACCAGGAACTTGTGCACAGTGTCCCCCTATCTTCATCTGTGAAATGAGAATGACAAGTCACCCCGAGCGCTCTCTGTTGACTGAGAATCCAGTGAGCCCTGGACTCGCTTGGCCCGGAGGCTTTACTTCATCAGCTGTGGGTGTGGCGGGAGAGATGTCCCCTGGGGCAGAGCAGGAGAAGGGGCAGATGGTTCAGAGGAAGAGGATGGAGTCTGTCGGGGGAGCTGAATTTGTGATGCTGGTGTGACAGCCAGAGGTGAGGTCCATGCAGCAGGCCGTGGGCAGACAGTCTGAGGCTCTGGAAGAAACCTACCCAGGAGATGAGGTTGGGGAGTCCTTGGTGCAGAGATGGTGAAATCACAGTGGGGGCGGGGGGGCAGTGAAGACCCTGAGACTGACATTGGAGCAAGATGGGAAAAGCAGAGAAAGCCAGAGGGGGCTGTGGAAGGGCACCAGAATGTTCGGGGGAGCAGAGCAAGGGTAGACCAGAAAGGCTATCTGGGAGGAGCGGTGGTAAGCTAGGAAAGGGGCCACCAAGAAAGCCAAGAGGACAGAGTGGTTACAGAAAGTAAAAGCATGTGTTGCAGTAACTGCTTCCTCAGAGCCGAGCAGGCCAGAGTGAGGCAGCAGCTGCCCACAGTGTGACCTCCCAGCCCCGGCAAGGATGAGGCCAGCCCATGGAGGTCACTTAAGAAATCTTGTTGGCCAGGGACACTCAAGTAGGAGCCGGAGGCCCTGGAGGGGGCAATGTGGAGGTGGGGAGGGCCGAGCTCTTCTGCATGAGAGCCCTGCAAGTCTAAATAGTTCCGAGCCTCAGTTTCCTCCTCTGTGAAGAGGATGCTACTCAAACTTTATGTCGGGGTTGGGTAAGGCTGGGACGACCCCACTGGACACCCGGCACTGAGTGGGCATTCAAAGGTCAGCTCTTTCCACTCCACTGTCACATGGAAATGTCTGTCCTGAACAATGGTCCCGAATCTTCCGTGAAAAGTTAAAATCAGGTGACTTAGCCTCTCTTTGGAAACACAGGGAAGGGTGTATACTTTTAAGTATATTTAAAGTAAATATACTTTAGATTCATGATACTAGTCACTCTGTCTTGTTTCAAACATGGCTGGTCTTGGTGATGGGGTACCCCAGGTGGGATCACCAAGCTCCCCTCTGGCCCCACCATTCTGTGGCTCTTCCTAGAGAAAAATGGTTATCTGTGGATGAATTCCCCAAACAGGAGTCTGAGGGGGGCAGACCCACCCAGGTTAAGAGGACCCGGATGGTAGGGAACTAGGAAGTGAGCCGTGTGGAGCATGCAGAGGAGCCCAGCAAGGACCTGGTGTGGGAGAACAAGGCTGAGTTGTTCTTAAATGATTTATAAAGATTCAATCACAATTAATTTTGACTCAAAATACTGAGCCAGGGCCTTCACATATCACCACGCCCACTCCCACCAGCCTTGGGAGCAGGTGGAATTCTTCCCTATCTCAGACATGGAAACTAAGATTCTGTCAAGTGACATGTTTTGCTCAAAGCTACGCAGGTGGCTCTTGGAAAGGAAGGAAGACTGTGGTCAGGGAGGAGACATCCCCAGAGGAGTTGGGGAGGGCGCACATGAGGGGAGGGAGCCTTGGGCAGTGGATGTCTCAGGTTTTCTCTATTGGGCTCTAGCACAGCAGGAATGGCACAAGGAGGGACCAAGACCTGGCCTCTGCCACCATGGCCAGACAGCTGTAGAGTGACAGATGGATGCCTGGGCAGAGGGAGGTGTCTCCACCTAGCAGATCACCACCTGCCAACACCTCAAAGGCTGCTAACACCTGTGCTTTGTCTGATACTAGGGAGGATTCACAACAGGAAGAGGACAGGGGTGGGACTAAGTGCTTGAAACCAAACCCTACTGGTACCTGTGGTGGCCAGGAAGACAGAAGCCACCCATCCACCAGCTATGTGAAGTCCCAAGCCCTGGAGTGACTCTTGGGGTTCAGCCTACAACACGGGCTTTCCCGGGACTCACACCAGCACAATAAGCACCAGAGTCCACGGCACGGAGCAGGGGCTACTCTTTTCCTGTCACCTGGTATTTGTCAGATGAGGAAACTAAGCCTGGAAACTAAGCCTGCCATATATGTCATGAACTAGTGACAGAACCAACATTGAGACCCAGACCTCCAAACAGGCCCCAACAACCCTCAAGCTTGTGACCACCCTTCCCTCCTGAGTCAGAGTGATGTGTCAGCCCCAAAGTCAAGGCCAGAGTCACCATCTAGAGCTTCACTATCCCACACCACAGCTTCTAGTCTTGAGTGGTTATAAGTACTTGAAACATGGCTGGTCCGTAATGGGGTGTTCTAGAAGAAGAAAGCATGCAACTGAAAAATTTTGTATGGACAAAAACTGTACAGGATCTAATTAACATTTTTTTGTTTGTATCAGTACTGGGGACTGAACCCAGGGTCGTATGCATACATGGCAAGCACTCTGCCCCTGAGCTACATCCCAGCCCCTTTTGGGTTCTTACTCAATTGCCAAGGCTAGCCTCAATCTTATAATCCTCCTGCCTCAGCCTCTTGAGGAGCTGAGATTACAGGCATGGCCACCGTGTTCAACTCGTTAATGATTTCTACATGCTGAAGTGATATCTTAGTTTAAATAGAAATATTTTTAAGTTAATGCTATCCATTTCTGTTTAATTTTATTAAGGTGACTAATAATATTTTAAAATTGCACATGTGGTTCACATACAGTTGGAAAGTGCAGGTCTCTGGTAGGAGGAGCTGGGGCTGCCTACCCCCCACTTTCTGCCACTCTGCAGGAGACTGCATGGAATTCTAGATCCCACATGGGGTCAGGCATGCAGAATGAAGCCACAGCACTAACGTGTCGCCGTCCAGTGAGCTGTATTCAGTGACCCCGGGAAGAAGGTCACATAAGGGACAGTTGATGGAATTGGACAAGACCCACCTGGACAGAAAACTTGGAGAGAGGATGTGATCACTGCCTTCAAATAGAAAAGGCCAGTCATGGGGCAACCGAGCAGGCACTTCTGTGTGGCCTCAGAGGGAACAGGGATTCGAGGGGGAGAGGCAGGGAAAGGACCTTCCCTCTAGGGGGGCAGGGAGGTCCAAAGCTGGGCTGTGCTGCTTCTCCTGGGGACACAGAGAGCAAATGGAGCCTCTTCTGAGTGTATCTGCCTTAGGAGGGATTAAGCATGAAAGGAAGAAAGGTTGTTAGGTTAACAAAATGGAAACTGTCCTTGTCCCTTGACCTTCTGGAGCACCTCGGGGCTGGGTGACTAGCACAGGTAGGTCAGGACTGAGGGGGCTCTCTGCGGCTTTAGCCTAATGATAGCAACACTACAAAACACTACTTATTGAGTATCTACTACATACCAGGGGACGTCACACATTAATACTGTGCCTTTCACCTACCTTGTTAAGGTGGATACCATTTCCCCATTAAGTGGATAAAGAAACTGAGGCTCAGAGGGGAGGGATGCCTTGTCTGAGGTTACACAGCCAGGATGAGCTGGGATTTGAACACAGTCTGACAGACACCAGTGTCCACAGGCTTGGAGTGGTCTCCCTAGGGAGCCAGGAGGGGCAAGGGCCAGCTGGAGCCCTGTGGGGGCTGGGCTGGTTCTTCCCGGGAAGCCAGGGCCCCACTGGGCTCTCCAATTAGCAAGAGCAGAGAAATGAGAGGCAGCAACAAGCTCTGCTAATGAGCTGCCACATTAAACAATGAGTCACACTTCCATACGGTGCCGCTCCAGCCCTAACCCGGAACAAACAAGCTGTGAGAAACAGTTTACAAAACAGCGAGGTGTGACTGTCTCCCTGCTGCCGCTGCTGCCACCACCACCAAGGCACTGCAGCCACCGATGCGCCCGCTGCCCCCGGGCAGACTCAGGTGCAGGGGCAGACCTGGGAGGAGCTCCTGAGTCGGCCCTGGCTTCCATGCTCAGGGTGTCCCCCGTATAGAAGTGACCCTTGGACAGATTCCCAAGTGCAGTGTCCACTGCCATTTTAGCCATGGCCTGGGACCTGGGTGGTCTGTCATTTGCGCACTCTGTGACCTAGGTCAAGTGACTTAATCTCTCTGGGTCTCAGTCCCCTTATCTGGATTGCAGGGATGGGATTAATACGTAGCTCATTCTTTAATCGGGAGGACTAACTGTGGTCACCACAAAAGCTGCCCACCACTGTGCCAGGCACAGAGTATGTATGCAGCAAGAGCCAGTCTCCAGAAGGCTCGGGGTAATGGAGACTGCCTTCCTTTTCCTAACCTATATTATATTTATTTGTGTCCCTGGCTAACCCACTAGGGAACAGTGGGATCCTGTGGGCAGGGACTATTTTACTCATTTCCAGACTCCCAGGCCCAGCACAGGGGGGCAGCATGGTGCAATGGAAAGAGCAACAGGATTTGGGGACAGCAGCCGTGGGTTCAGGTCACTCCTCCGGCAGCTATTATCTGTGGGATCCTGGGAAACTATGGTAAAAACCATAGTTTTATGGAACTTTACCCCGTGCCAGACAACGTGCAAAGCTTCATGTGCATGATGCCACTTAATCCAATGAGGGGCATCATTATCCCATCTCAGAGATGAGGAAATAGACTCTCAGAGCAGTTGAGTAGTGTGGGGTGGTGGCGCTGTAATGTGTCAACCAGTCTCAGCTGAACTATAGCTCTCAGGATCCCCTTTCCTGTATGTCTCACGTTAGAATCTCCTAGTGGTTCTGCTTCTCTAATTGAACCTTGATTAATAGACATGGCAAAGTTTGCACAGTGAGTTAGTGACAGAGCTGGAATTCAACATGGGGATGCCTGTCACCCAACTCTAGATTTTCAACTACTCTACTCTGATAATAACTAATAGTTAGGTGGTAACTGCATGCCAGTTATATGTTAATTCCTTATTCAATTCCTCCCAACAATCCTATAAGTTCATTTCTATTGTTATCATTCCAATTCTTATAAGAGGGCAAACTGAGGCACAGAGGTCAAGAAATGTTCCCAGGGTCACAAAGTTAATAAATGGGGGATCAGAGAATCAAACCCAGATTTTTTGGCTGCACAACCCACCTTTTTACCTACTCTACTACAACTTAATCTCACAATTTTGTTTATCTGTAAAATGGGGATGATCATACTTAATATTCAAGATTATTGTATAAGTAAGTGTACAATTGGAGTTATAAGGTTTTTGGAAAGATGAAATATGGAGTCAATTTACCCTCTGCCCTAAAGCAACTAAAAACCTTGAATAAAATACATGAAGCAACAGTTTTCAGACCCTGAACCCCAGGCTGCACAAAACAGTAATCCCTGAGAGAGGAGTAACTAATGAGGTGAGCCCTACAGATGCCAGCTTCCACCTGGGGACAGTTTCTAGGTTGCAGCTCAAGGAGCAGATCCCAGCTACCTCCCTAACTCGAGGAGATAGAGCAGGGAGTCTGAGAGCCTAATGTAACTAGAGTTCATGATTAGAGAACTGAGAGAAGAAAGCTTCCTAGAGAGAGAAGGAGCTTCAAAGATCTTCAGGAGTCCCCTCAGGATTTAAGTTGAATGTCAAGCAGGACTAGGGTGTGAGGAAACCACCCAAGTCTAAAGAAAGATTTTCCCAAAATTGAGCAAAAAAACAATTTCCAAAGTTTACACAGACCCGGAAAACTTTGTGTATATGTCAGAGTGGGAAACCTCACAGATCATGGTACATTAAGTAGATTCCTTAGAAGGCTATTTCTTTGATAGTGGGGGGTGAGGAGTAGTGGTTCTGCCTAACAAAACTGCAAAACAAACCTAAAGGAAGAAACCTCTTTTAAAGTAACCTTAGCTGCAACCCAGATCAAAGCTCAAGAAGATTTATAAGGATACTAAAATGATCAGCACACACCAAGGTAAAATTCACCATGTCTCACATTCAACCAGAAACTATCAGGCATGCAAAGAAATAGGAAAATATAACCCATATGAGAAGATCAACTATTCAAAATAAATTGACCCAAAAATAGCACAGAAGGTAGAATTAGTATACAAGTCATTAAAACAATTATAATGACTATATTCTATATGTTCAGAAAGACAGAGTAATGATTGATTATGCTAAGCATAGAGAAAGGAAAAATAAAAGACCCAAATCAAACTTTTAGATATGAAAAAATATAATGTCTTGTATGGACACAGATATGCTAGATGGGTTTGACAACACAGAAGAAAAGGTTAG
This sequence comes from Marmota flaviventris, assembly GCF_047511675.1. Lineage (NCBI taxonomy): Eukaryota > Metazoa > Chordata > Mammalia > Rodentia > Sciuridae > Marmota > Marmota flaviventris. The sequence continues at coordinate 31,369,236 of NC_092507.1, read as the reverse complement.
TAGATTTGAAGACATGGCGATAGAAACTATCCAAAATGAAGTATAGGGAAAATATTTTTTAAAAATAAACAGGTCATTAAAAAGCTATGGTAAACTTTTAAGAAGCTTAACATATGTGCAATTACCATCCCTAACAGAGAAGGAGAACATATAAATATTCAAAGAAATAACCAAAAATCTCCCAAGTTTGGAAAAACTAGAAAGCATGAATTTTTTTTAAAAAAGGGGGGGGGGGGCTGGGGTTGTGGCTCAGTGGTAGAGTGCTTGCCTAGCATGTGCAAGGCCCTGGGTTCGATCCTCAGCACCACATATAAATAGAGGTATTGTATGCAACCACAACAATATCTATTAAAAAATATTTAATATCTATTAAAAAATAAATAGATATTTAAAAAACTCAGTGAAAATCAAGCACAATAAGTATGAATAAGATTTCACTAAGGCACATAATAATAAAACTGCTTAAAACAAGTAATAAAGACAAAAAATCAAAAAAGCTGTAGAGAAAAAGGCATACATAATATACCAAGAAATAAAAGAATGATAGCAGACTTCTTGTTGGAAATATTTCAAGGCAGAAGACAGTTGAAATTATATCTTTAAAGTATAAAATGAAAAAACAAAACAAAAAACAAAATATCCACCAAGCTAGACTACTGTTCCCAATATAAATACATTTCAAATCAGAGGTAAAAAAAGACTTTTTGCAAAATAAAAAAGCTGAAAGAATCGATCACTGGCAGACCTGCTCTAAAAGAAAGATTAAAGGAAATCTGTGAGAAATAAGGAAAAATGACATCAGATGGAAACGTGGATCCACATAACTATCAAAATTTTTTATTATCTTTAAAAATATGTCTAAAATACAATTTATTGGTTAAAGTATAATGATGAGTATTCATTCATACAGAAGTAAAGCATCAACAACATCAAAGGTTGGGAAGGAGGAAATGGAAGCACTCTGTTGAAAATTTTTTTATTCTATATGTGAATTAGTATAAAATTATTTGAAGATAGAATTGGATGAATTAAAAAGATACACTATTAATCCAAAAATGATCACTAAAAATTTTTTTATACCTATTTAAGTCCAGAAAAGAAATAAAATAAAGTCATAAAAATACCCAATTTTTAAAAGGCAGAAAAAGAAGGAAAAAGGAGCAAATAATACATGGAACAAATAGAAAATACATAGCACAAAGATAGATTTAAACCCAGTCATAAGCACATTAAATGTAAATGGTCTAAATACCACAGCTAAAAGATCAAGATAGTTGGATTGTTTATACAGAGCAAGATCCAACCATATTGCCTGTAATAAACTCACTTTAAACATAACAAAATAAATAGGTTAAAATTAAAATGATGAATAAAAGTATATCATACTAACAGCAATCAACAGAAAGCTGAGAGGACCTTGTTTGCATAAGATAAAACATATTTCAAGTAAAGAATATTACCAGTGATAAAAAGTACAATTTCATGATAAAGGGGTCAATTTATCAAAAAGTCATAATAATTCCAAACATTTATATACTTAATAGTAGTTCTTTAAAATACAGTAAACAACCATAGTTAGTGGCATATAACCTGCAATCCTTGAGATTGGGAAGTCTGGGGCAAGAGAATTGAAAGTTCAAGGCCAGCCTTAGCAACTTTGCAAGACCCTGTCTCAAAATAAAAAATAAAAAGGGCAGGGAATGTAGCTCAGTCGCAAAGTACCCTTGGGTTCAATCTGTGAAAAAACAATATATACACACACACACACACACACACACACACACACACTGTGGAAACTAATAAGACACTTTGAAATACTCAAATTTTTTAAAAATTTTGCTTATTCTAATTAGTTATATATGACAGCAGAATGCAATTCAATTCATATTACATATATATATATATATGGAAAACTGATAGAACTGAAAGGATAATAGGACAAATTCTCAAATACAATTGGAGATATTTCAATATTCCTCTTCATAATCAATAGAACAAGAAGGCACAAAATCAGCAAGGGTACATAACAATCTTGAACACCACTATCAACTACTTGTCTTAATTGACATTTATAAAACACTCAACCAAATAACAGTAGAATAGACATATTTTATATGTGCATAAGAATTTACTAAGGTTATAGTCCAAGTATAAAACAAATTTTAATATATTTAAAATTAGTCAAAGTATGTGCTCTGACCACATGGAATTAAATTATAAATCAGTAACGAAAAGATATCTGGAAAATCCCCAAATATGTGGGAACTAATAAGACACTTTGAAATACTCAAGGGTCAAAAAAGAAAAGAAAAGGGACATGAGAAATTATTTTCAACTGACATGAAGTGAAAGTGCCATACATCGAAATTTGTTGGAGGCCCCTAAAGCAGAGCTTAGGGGGAATTTATAGGACTAAACACTTTTCTTAGAAAAGAAGAAAGGTTTCAGATAGTGTTCTCAGCTTCTACCCTAAGAAAGAGAAAAAGGAGAGTAAATAAAACCCAAATGAGCAGAAAAAAAGAAACAATAAAGATCAGGGCAGGAACACATTAAAGAGAAACAGGAAAATAAGTCAATGCAACCAAACCAATGCTTTTTTAAAGATCAAAGTGACCGTAAGAAAAACACTAAGTCAATGGAGAATAGGTTTTTAGATTTTTTTAAAATTTTGCTTATTCTAATTAGTTATATATGACAGCAGAATGAAATTCAATTCATATTACTCAAATAGAGCACGATTTTTCATGTCTCTGGTTGAACACAAAATAGTCACATCATTCTTGTTTTCATACATGTACTTAAGGTAATGGTGTCTGTCTCCATTCCATCATCTTTCCTACCCCCATTCCCCCTTCCCTCCCCATTCCCCCTTTGCCCTATCTAAAGTTCATCTATTTCTTCCATGACTATCCCCCATCCCCATTATGAATCAATATCCTTATATCAGAGAAGACATTTGGCATTTGGTTTTTGGGATTGGCTTACTTCACTTAGCATGATATTCTCCAACTCTATCCATTTACCTGCAAATGCCATGATTTTATTCTCTTTTGATGCTGAGTAATATTTCATGGTGTATATATACCACATTTTCTTTATCCATTCGTCTACTGAAGGGCATCTAGGTTGGATCCACAATTTAGCTATTGTGAATTGTGCTGCTATAAATATCGATGTGGTTGTGTCTCCATAGCATACCATTTTTAAGTCCTTTGGGTTATAAGGAGGAGCAGGATAGCTGGGTCAAATGGTGGTTCCATTCCCAGTTTTCCAAGGAATCTCCATACTGCTTTCCAAATATGTTGTACCAATTTGCAGTCTCACCAGCTACGTAAGAGTGTGCCTTTTTCAACACATCCTCGTCAACATTTATTGTTGTTTGTTTTCTTAATAGCTGCCATTCTGACTGGAGTGAGATGAAATCTTAGAGTTCTTTTGATTTGCATTTCTCTAATTGCTAGAGATATTGAACATTTTTTCATATATTTGTTGATTGATTATATATCCTCTTCTGAGAAGTGTCTGCTCAATTCCTTGGCCCATTTATTGACTGGATTATTTGTGTGTGTGTGTGTGTGTGTGTTAAGATTTTTGAGTTCTTTATATATCATAGAGATTAATGCTCTATCTGATTGTGTGTGGTAAAAATTTACTCCCATTCTGTAGGCTCTCTATTAACCTCACTGTTATTTCTTTTGCTGAGAAGAAGCTATTGAGTTTGAATCCATCCCATTTATTGGTTCTTGATTTTAATTCTTGTGCTATAGGAGTCTTATTAAGAAGTAAGGGCCTAATCCAACATGATGGAGATGAGGGCCTACTTTTTCTTCTATTAGGTGCAGTGTCTCTGGTTTAATTCCTAGGTCCTTGATCCACTTTGAGTTAAGTTTTGTACATGGTGAGAGATAGGGGTTTAATTTCATTTTGTTGCATATGGATTTCCAGTTTCCCTAGCACCTAAGAGGATATCTTTTCGCCAATATATGTTTTTGGCACCTTTGTCTAATATAAGTTAACTGTACTTATGTGGGTTTGTCTCTGTATCCTCTATTCTGGTCTACGAGTCTATTTTGGTGCCAATACCAGCTCTGTAGTATAGTTTAAGGTCTGGTATAGTGATGCCACCTGCTTCACTCTTCTTGCTAAGGATTGCTTTAGCTATTCTGGGTCTCTTATTTTTCCAGATAAACTTCATGACTGCTTTTTCTATTTCTATAAGGAATGTCATTGGGATTTTGATTGGAATTGCATTAAATCTGTATAGTGCTTTTGGTAGTATGATCATTTTGACAACATTAATTTTGCCTATCCAAGAACAAGGGAGATCTCTCCATCTTCTAAGGTCTTCTTTAATTTCTTTCTTTAGCATTCTGTAGTTTTCACTGTACAGATATTTCACTTCTTTCGTTAAGTATTTTATTTATTTATTTATTTTTTTGAGGCTATTGTAAATGGGGTAGTTTTCCTTGTTTCCCTTTCAGAGGATTTGTCACTGATACATAGAAATGCCTTTGATTTATGGGTGTTGATTTTATATCCTGCTCCCTTGCCAAATTCATTCACTAGTTCTAGAAGTTTTCTGGTGGAATTCTTTGAGTCTTCTATGTATAAAATCATATCATGGGCAAATAGTGCTAATTTGAGTTCTTCTTTTCCTATCCATATCCCTTTAATTCCTTTCATTTGTCTAACTTGGAGTACAGGTTTTACAAAACCACTGGTCCTGTTTCACTTACAGCTTGGATGTTATCAACTATGTGATCTTGTATTTTCCATGCCTCAGTTTCCTTACACATAAAATAGAGATTAAAAAAAAATCTGCCTTGTATTTTCATACATTCCTGATAGGAGAAAAAAATGCTAAAAACTCTATGGACCTCCAATTTGTCCATTTTGTCAAAATTTTAAATGCATTTCCCCTTTGATCCAATAGTTCCACTTCTGAAATTTTTTCCTATCTACAACATGCCCTTTGTTCTTTAACAACTATTTGGAGGCATAGTTGTTCTCATGCCACACAATTCACCAAAGTGTACAACTTAACAACTTTTCATTTATTCTCAGAGTTGTGCAACTTTTATCACAATCTATTTTAAAATATTTTCATCTCCCACCCCCAGATTCCATATTCATTAGAATCACTATCATTTTCTACCAATTTTCTCAGCACTAGACAAGCACTGGTCTACTCTCTGTATAGATTTGCTTATTCTGGACATTTCATATAAATGGAATTGCACCATATGCCTTTTATCTAGCAAGATGCTTTCTAAGTTCATCTATATTGTAGCATGTGTCAGTACTTCATCACTTTGGAGGGCTGAGTAACAGTCCATTGTATGACAGTGCTACATACTTACCCATTAATCAGTTGATAACATTTGGATTATTTCTATTTCTTGGCTATTATGAATAATGTTGCTCTGAACATTCAGATATACATCTTTATGTGGATCTATTTTTGTTTCTCTTACATATACACCTATGAGCAGAATTTCTGGACCACATGATAATTCACATTTAACATTTTGAAGAATTTCCAAATATTTTCCAAATTGGCTGCCACCACCATTTTACATTCCCACTAGCAATATATTAGAGTTCTAATCTCTCCACATTCTCACTAAATTGTTATTTGCTAAATGTTTGTGTCCCTTCAAAATTCATACATTGAAGCTCTATGCAACTATGTTTAGAGACTGGGCTTGAGAAGAAGTGATAAAGGTCCTTATTCATGATAGCTAAAACATGCATTCCAAGTGTCAATTGACAGATGAATAGATAAAACTGTGGTATATATACTTATGATAGGACATTATTCAGCCTTAAAAAGGAAGGAAACCTTGTCACATGTAATATGCATGAATCTTGAGGACATTGTGCTAAGTGAAATAAGATAGTCACGAAAGACAATGTATGACTCTACTCATGTGAAGTTCTTAGAGTAGTCAAAATTATAAAGACAAAACATAGATGGTGGTTGTCAGGGCTTGGGAAAAGAAGGGAATGAGGAGTTATTGTTTAATAGGTACAGAGTTTCCGTTTTACAAGATGAAAGAATTATGGAGATGGATATCAATGATGGTTACACAACATTATGACTGTATTTAACTCCACTGAACTATATGCTTAAAGTGGTTTTGATGGTAAATTTTATGTTGTATTTACCACAATAAAATATTTGGAAAAAATAATAAAAAAATTGGAAAACAATTTTTATACTCACATTCATATATGTAATAAAATTATAAAAACATGCAATTTCAGGTTAGTGGTTAAACCAAGGAGAGGAAGTGGGAAGGGATGAGGGTACCAGGCTTCAGCTGTGCTTTTAGCATTTTATTTCCTACAATGAAATAAAGTTGGCAAAATTTACACCTTTGTTAAATCAAATGAATGGGTTATATGGAGGTCAATTATATTTGTCTTTACTTTTCCATATTCCTAAAATATTTCATAAAATTAAATTAGAATGATTTTAAAAAGAAGAAGAAAAGGAGAAAGAAATAAACATAAGTTCTCTCTCTCTCCACGTGCAAATAAGGAAAAGGTCATCTGAGTTCTTCACGAAATGCACATGTCTACAAGCCAGGAAGAGAGCCCTCACCAGAAAGCATATCAGTCAGCACCTTGAACTGGGACTCATAGCCTAGAGAACTGTGAGCAATAAATGTCTATTGTTTAAGCAACCCAGTCTGTGGTATTTCGTTATAGCAGCCTGGGGAGACGAAGACATTGACACTGTCTTTTTGATCATATTTCTCCAAGTGGGTTTGAAGTGGTATCTCATTGTGGTTGATTTGCATTTCCATAACAACTAGTGATAGTGAGAATCTTTTCATTTGCTTATCAGCCATTTGTTTATCTTCTTCAGAGAAATGTCTGTTCAAATATTTGTCCAGCTTATTAATTGGGTAAACTTTTTTTTAAAAAAATTAAGCTTATGTATACTTTTGTACTCCTATGAAATGATATATGCAAAGCTCATTCATTGTAGCCTTGTTTATAAAAATGCATCCATACAATGGAATACTATGCACTAGTAAGAAAGAAAGTACAAGGTCACAAAGTACTTTCTAGAAAGTACCTGAGAATATATTGCTAAATAAAAATAAGCAAGGTCTAGAACAGTAGATAGTCTTACTTTTTTTTTTCAGAAGAGAGAGAAAAAAGAATATATATATTATTTGCTATGTTTTCCTTAAGAACCAATGGAAGAATTCACAAGAAAATTTTTAAACTGATTACCCAAGTGGTGGGAGTGGGTTGACAGGAACAGGATAAAACTGGGACTTTTCATTGCATCACTCTGTGCATTATTTTGATTTTTGAACCACTTAAATATGGTTGCCCAAACACAAAACATTTAAATATGAAAAAAGCTTGAATTCTAGGTGAGACGACTGGCCCTTTGTGGATGTTTCCTCTTGGTGCACCTTTCCATGCATTGACTTGTCCTGTTATTATCCCCTTGGTACAGCAGAGAGGTTCAGTGACTTACCCAAGATCTTTCTGTTCCCTGAAGATAGATGTCATGGCCACACCAAGTTCCAGGCTTGCATCATTCTGGACTCCAGAGGAAAGAGAAGCATCTTCTTCTCACCAGCATTCACAGATGAAAAATCTTATGGGAGGACTCTGATTAGCTCTTCTCGAGTCACGTGCTCGTCCCTGTGTTAAGATGCAGCAACGGCAATTTACCATCAGAACCACAGGGGTGGAGGTTTCAAAAGGAGGAAAATACCACTACGAAAGGGGAGTAGTAACAGAGTACAGGTCAAAAATCCATCCCAGTGGGGAAGGCAGGTGACAATTCTTAGAGTGTGGCATATGCCACGATGTGGATCAGCACAGTGTGCTGTCTGTAGGAGCCCAGAGGAGGCAGTGGTCCGGTCAGGAAGGCTTCTTGGAGGCGGTGAGGCTCTGGAGAGGAGTTTTAGGAGATGAGTAGGTGGTCTTCTATGGAAGGGGAAGAGCTGTGCCTGGCTGCAGGCGGTGAGAACAGTGGCGTGAGCAATGACCCAACAAGGAAGGAAGCATATGGGCTACATTATGTCCCCCCAAATTTATATGTCGAAGCCCTAACCCCCAGGACCTCAGAATGTGATTGTACATAAAGAGATAATTAAGTTACAATGTGACCCCAAAGAACAGGCCCTCATCCAATCTGACTCATATCCTTATGAAAAGAAATGCAGACTCACAAGAGACACCAGCACTGTGTGCAGGGGGGAGACCAGGTGAGGACACAATGAGGAGGTGGCAACCCGCAAGCCAGAGAGGATTTAGAGTCCAGCTCAGACCCAATGGGCCCTCGCCACCTTCATCTCTGAGGCTGGCCTCGGAGTCGTCAAAGTTCTTAGTCTCTCCACGTGTGGTTTGCAGAGTGAGGACCAGGCCAAACAATGCAGACATTTCCTAGAGTCTGTCCCACCTTTGCCAAGGAACAAGGATTGGTTGAGCACCTCCTGTGTGCCAGGACCTGTTCTGAGAATACCCGGGAGAAAGGAAGAAATGGGCAGCCCTGGTTCCCAGGAAGGGGACAGCCCATCCCCAAGGCTAAGGGCAGTGAGGTGGCCCAGAAACCAGGGCATAGCCCTCCTTCCTCCACCAGAGTCCACATGGGAAGGGCTTTGAGGCTGCTCCCCAGTCTGAAGCCTGGCTCAGAACCCCCAGGGCAGCACTATCAGGATGGGGGTGAGGGAATACTCTGCCAGAGTCTTCCAGCTGCGACCCCCTACTACCTGTTCTTCTGGGCCCCATCTCTCACCCTTTCACACACTGTCACACTCATTAAATGAGATAATCTAAGTAAAGCACTTAGCATCCTGCTTGGCTACAGCGAGCACTTGATAAATGTGAGCTTGCAGCCACCCCTCCCACTTCCACACAGTCTGTCTGTACCCACTGCATATGTCAGCCCTGGCGGTCACTCTGACACCGGAATACCACTCCCTGACATACCTGTCCGCACTCCAGTTTGCAGGGACTCTCAAGCACACACTCACAGGGCACCTCACTCATACCATGCCCCATTATTTTCCATCTGCAAACACCCATGGCAAATCCTCCGGGACAAAAGGCCAGGCGACAGGGACAGGGCAGTGAGAAAAGCTTGCTATCCACGAGTCAGCCCTGCCACAGAGGCCTGAATCTGGCGAAGCCCATGAAAGGGAGCCACAGTGATGCCCCCAGCCCACTCATAGGGCCGATGAGAAGGCACCAGCCTGGGACAAGCCTCCAACAGAGAGGGTGGGGTGAGGTGTCCTGAGACTCTACAGAACTGAACCAAGCTAGGAGCAGGGCTCTGCAAGGGTTATCCTGACCCACAAAGCCTTCCCGCCTCAGGTCAAAACCAGGACCCTAATCCTGAGTGGTTTAAAACTGACTAAAGAATGGGAGGGATCGAGGGAAGGGATCAAGGACTTTGCCTCCTTCCAAATTCCACCCAAGGGTCATGCATAAAAGCCCTGACTCTTGGTCAGAGTCATAGTAGACAGGCAGAGAACAAAAAGACATCATATGAAAATGAACAGGAACTGTGGTCTGGTCCTCAGAAGAGCAGAGGAGGAGAGGGGCTAAGGCTGAGCTCCCACACAGGCTCAATGCCATGAGCACACACCCAACACAGATGCCCCATGCAGCCCATAGACACACTGAGCACAGAGACATAACCCAGCTTGATAGACTCAGCAGACACACACCAAGCTACATGGCATGGACACGTCTCACCTCTCGTGTCCGCACATGCATAGTACGCACGGCAGTGCCACACTCCCAACAGCAGCACACAAAGCACAGCACACACTGAATGCATGCCCAGCCAAAGCCCAACACAGCCAGCAGAGCTTCTCCTCATCCACGCAGATAAGCCCAGAAACAGGCACAGTGCTTTCAGGGACCCACGTGTGCACACATGCACATATGTGTCCCGGCATGCAGATACTGCTCCCCCTCCTCAGATAGTCCTGGGTTTTCTTTGCTTTTCTCCCCATTGCCTTTCCTGGTGTCTGTGTCTATCCCACGTGACTTTTCAAGACTTATCAGGCCAGAATCTGTCAGTCCTTAGTACTTCCCCACTCCTGATCTTCTCCTTCACCAGGGATTCATGTCCATTGACATCATACTCGCAACACATGCTCACACAAGTATACACACTGCTCAAGGTCATGGGGAAGCCCTGGGAAGCAATCTTAGCCCATAGGGCATTTCCCTGCTCCATGAGTCAGCCAGAAGGCAGAAGGTAGGGACTCCGCAGCATAATCGCCCACCACAGGATGTGGATTCCAGGTTCCTTGTTCAGCCCCACCCCCACGTGCATCTGTTGCTTATTTGCAGTTTCAGAGCATACTGTGCTGTCCCCCAAATTCTAGCTCCCTCTGCCTAGAAGGCCCCTCTTCTCTAGCTGTCAGGGACTCTCAGAGTTTTCAGGAATCAGAGAATTTCATGGGCCAGTGAAAACTCAAGAGAAAGTTTGGGGAATGACAGGAGGTTACCAAGTTTTCATTTTGTTAGTAAGGATATTTAAAATCGAGCAACCATTCTCTATCCATGACCATTTGATAAAAAGGACAATTTAATACCAACAAAGTAGGAAAGGCATAATCTCAGGATAAAGAGTAATCCTTTATGTTGAACACATTTAGCTTTATGTAAAACCCACTGTGTTGTCCTTTTTCTCATTTCACCCCCTGAGCCAATGAAAACTTCGTCACAAATCAGTATTGGGGACCACCGTGTCCTTGGCTCACACTGCATCTCCTCCTGGAAGCCCATCTCACCCACTCAGGCCCTCATCCGCGCTCCCCTAGCACTGGTCTCGTGTGTACTCTGCACATACACCCATGATCGTTATTGTTTCTCAAGGGCCCACCCAGTTAAGCACTGCCAGGTGCTTAACACGGATTATCCCATTTTATCCTCATAACCCTGAAAGGTGAACATTTACAGATGGGACACTGTTAAGTGGCTTCCCCGATCCTGAAACCCCTTGCTGGAGGGAGTAGTGGAAAGAATTACAAAGACAGGACCAGCTGCCAACGTAGGTTTGCCCCTTCCTAGCTGTAGGATTTGGGCAAGTCACTTCACTAGTCTGAGTCTCCATGAACTAAAAACTATAACGCCTACCTCACTATGTTCTGAGGAAGTACATGTCAATCTCCTGAGACGGTGCCTGGCACACAGAAGAGACTGGACAGCGTGAGTTACTTCGTCTCCCACATTTCCCAACCCCTGTGGCTTTCGTATACTACATTCTACTGATTGTCTTTCTAGCTGTCTTTCCATGGCTTCTGTGTTAAACCCTATTGCTTTCCTCCTCTTCAAAAGTGGGGTGAATCAGGAGAAAATCCTTGGTCCTATTCTATCTAGGCTCCCTCACCAGCTGAGCGCATCCCGTCTCATGACTCTCAACATCATCTATACACTGACTCCAAAATATAACTCTCCAGTCCTGATCTCTTCCCAGAATCCAAACCCATATAATGAACTTCCTACTGGACACCTCTCCATATGGCCTCAGGAGTCTCCATATAAATTTTTAAAAATACTATCAAACTGACACTTGATTCTTCTCACTCCAATCCATTCTTCTACCAGTTTTCCCATCTCAGTAAGTCACAACATCTTGCCCAGTTACTCAAGTCAAAATCACATTCCACTCTTCTCTTTCTCCCACCCATCATCTGCAATCAGCAAATTTCACCAGTTCATCTCCAAAAAATTAACGAAAACCCTTCATTTCTTTTCATCTCACCAATGTTACCTGAGTCTGAGCTTCCAACTTCTCTCATCTGGTTCACACCAACAACATCCTAACTGGTGTCTGCACGTACTTTTACTCCTTAAAAATACTACTTTTAAAGACCATTTTCAAATCAGGCAGTGCAAGACCTTCAGTTTTGTTCTTTTTACAAAATTGTGTTGGATATTTTAATGGCTTTTTGTATGTTTTGTTTAAATTTTAAAATGAACTTGTGATTTTTAACAACAAAAAAACTTACAGGGGTATTGATTGAGATCGCTCCAAATCTATCAATCAGTGTAGGCATACCAGATATCTTAACAATATTGAGTCTTCCAACCCAAGAACATATATATTGGTTTATTTATTGAGTCTTTGTTTCAACAGTGGTTTATAATTTTTAATGTAAATATGTTCAGTATTATATGTGTTTTGCTAAATCTATTTCTACATACTTAATGTTTTTATGTTATTTTAATAATTTTTACATTTTACTTTTCTAATTGTCTATTGCTAACATATATATAAATACAATTGATTTTTATATATTGACTTTTTACCTTATAAAAATGTTAAATTCCATTATTAATTCTGGGAGCTTTTGAAGACTCCTTAGGATTTTCTACATAAATAATTATGTTGTCTACAAATAAAAGCAGTTTTGTTTCTCCCCTTCCAGGCTTTATACCTTTTATTTTATTTTATTTTCTTGTCTTATTACATTATCTAGGGCTTCCAGGATAATACTGACTGGAAGTAATGAAAGCAAGCATTTTAACTTTATTTCTAAAGAGGAGAAAAGCATTAATTCCTTCACCAGAAGGTTTGGCATTACCAGTTTATTTTTCAAAGATACTATTTAAAAGGTTGGAGTTCCCTTCTACTCCTAGTTTACTGAGAGGTTTTTTGTTTGTTTGTTTTAGCAGTGGGGATTGAACCCAGGGGTGCTTTACCACTGAGTCACTCCCCAGCCCATTTTATTTTTTATTTTGAGGCAGGGTCTTGCTGAGTTGTTGAAGCAGGCCTCAAACTTGTGATCCTCCTGCTCTAGCCTCCTGAGTTGCTGAGATTACAGGCATGCACCACCACACCCAGCAGGGTTTTTGTTTTTTCACATTATGAATGGGTATTAAATTTTGTCAAGTGCTCTTTTTCTGCATTGATTAAGACGATTTTATTCTTTTCTTTTATTCTGTTAATGTGGTAAATTATATTGATAGTTTTTAAAATGTTAAACTTTGCATTCCTAGAGTAAACCATACTTAGTAATAATGTATCATCCTTTTCATTTATTGATAGACCTGATTTGATAATATCTTGTTAAAGATTTTTGCCTCTTTGTTCATGAGTGATATTGACTTATAGCTTTCCTTCCTTGTAATATCTTTGACAGGTTTTTGCATCAGAGCTATGTCAGATTAAAGATTGCTGCAATTTGTTTGTTTGTTTGTTTGTTTATGCTGCTTCCCTATCAAGAAGGAGAGTCTAATTTCCTTCCTTTTATATCTGGGCTGGCTTAATGACTTGCTTGACCATGGAATTGTACTTTCAAAACCAGGTCACAGGCAGTTTTGCAGTTTCTTCCCAGTCTTCCTGCAACACTTACATTTAAAGACCCAACTCCCTGATGCCACAGGAGAACTTAAGCTAACCAAGAAGCCATGTGGAGAGGAGAGAAAGATGCCCAGCCAGCCTTCAATTTTTACATACCCCAGCCATTTGAGCCATACCAGTTGAGGCCCCGTTGTGGAGGATAGATGAGCCACCTCTACTGTGGTATGTCCAAATTCCTGACCCCAGAATCATGAGATGGCATAAGAATAAATTGTGTTTTAAACTGCTACCTTTAGGATGATTAGTTGTACAGAAATGACCAGCAGAAGGATTATGCTAGGTTCATAAAAAGAGTTGGAGTATGTTCCTTCTCCTCTGTCTGCGAGCTTGTGTAAGATGGATATTATATATTCCTTAAATGTTTGATAGAATGTACCAGTGAAACCAACTGGGTGGAAAATTTTTGTTATAAATTTAAGTTTTTAATAGATAGTTATCAAGACGTTTTACTTTTTCTAGAATGATCTTTTAAATGTCCATAAATTATATCACTTCCCTTATGAAAACCCTCAATGGCTTCCCCTTGCACTAAGAATATAATAAAAGTCCCTCCACAACCTAGAAAGCCCTTTATGATCTAGCTGCTACCTGCCTTTCTCATCTCACCTGGAGCTGCAATCCTGATTTACAGGGCTGACTACTTTATAGTGCTTAGGTTTCAGCTCAGGTGTTACCTCCTTAGGGAAGATCAACAAGTCAAAACTCCCCCCTTGTCAATCACTCTATATCATATTACCAACTTTAAAAATTATACATCATCTATCACTCTCTGACATCATCTCCTTTCTTAGTTAACTCACTTATCTTTTACATAATCACAGTAACTTTTTAGAATTTCAGGTTTCTGTAGGCATTCATGTATATATCCCTGTAGCCTAAAATAAACTGTCATCAAAGCCCATAGAATATGGCACACCTGTACTCTCAGCAAGTAGGGAGTCTAAGGCAGGAGGATCACAAGTTTGAGGCCAGCCTCAGCACTTGGTGAGGTCCTAAGCAACTTAGCGAGAACCTGTCTCAAAATAAAAAGGACTTGGAATGTAGCTCAGTGGTAAAGCCCCGCCTTGGGTTCAATCCCTAGTACCCTCCCCCACAAAAAAAAGTCATAGAATAATTATTCACTAAATTGTTGACTTGTTGCCCTGGGCCCCCAGCCGTTACCTAATTGCTTTGATTGGTTCCCCCAGAAATGGCCAGCATCAGATAAAAAAGAAGGGGCAATTCCAGTGGCTACACCTGCCCATAGGTTTTCTCCTACTAGGGTCAGACTCCAGCCTGGCTCCCTCTTATCATTAGCAACTAAGAGGCAATAGGCAACTCCAAGGCTACTGAGGAGAAGGGACCAGTGTAGTACCTGGGAGCAAAACTGTGGCTACGAGTTTTACTTGAGAAGCCCCTCAGCCCTTCCCCTCTCTGGCTCTCACCTGGTACATTGTATACACTCAATCATCCCCACATTTCTATGGTTCTAACTTAGCCCAAATACCCCTGTTATAGGTGAGGAAACAGAGGCACAGCTAGGCTAAGTAGTTCTACCCATGCCACAGACTAAAATAGCTGAAAGTGCTGGAGTTCATAGATTTTCCCCTGGATTTATGATCCCACCAACGAGGGCATCAATTTCAGAGATTAACAGCTGTAGATGATGGCATCAAACCTGCTCCCCAGCAGCCCTCCAAGTGCATCTCCAATTCAGGTTTATCTTCATTAAGCAAGTAATTCATTACGGGCGGTAAGCATTCACATCAGAGCGAGAATATTAAAAAAGTAATTATATTTTTCACAGTGCAGCTTTCTGGGTAAATTGTATGCAAATTGCTGTCTAAATCAGGCTGGCAGATCCTGTGCAGATCTCGGCACTAGTTGGGGGGATTTTTTTTGGAGGCTGGACTAGTCACTCTCCATTCACCTCTGTGAGTGTCCAGCACAGGGTCTTGCATTCAGTCAGAGAAGGCTCAAAATAGTAGCCATTATAATGTCTTAACTCCATTGAGCCTCAGTTTCCTCATCTGTAAAGTAGGGCTCCTACTAGGACTAAATAAGGGAAGAGAGAGGACAATCTCCGGTATGGTATCTGCCTGGCATGGACATTGGGGGCAAATGACTTCAGAAAATAGCAAGATGGCCCTGAGGAGGACTGCAGATTATATGAAGGAAGCATTAATGTCTACAGGCTCCGAGAGAAGGTGGGGCAGCTGCTGGGGTCGGCAGGGGGCAATGGTGAGCAGGCAGGAGGCGTCGTTTCCTTCTCATCCTGGCTATGCCAACAATTCACTGTAACTCTGGGCTCTGGTTAATACCCTCTGGGCTCTGGTTAATACCCATCACTAGTAAGTCCTGGGTAACAGTCACCAGCCGGTGCACATGACCACATTTCTCCATGATGCACTGACCTCTAATCTCTGGGAGCAAGGAGGCCCATGCTGGAAGGGGCACCTGAAAAGCAAAAATATCAGTCCTCTCAGTTTAGAAGGGGAAAAGGACCCCAGAGAAAGGCGTCAGTGACTTAGGGTCACACAACTGGTAAGTGAAGGAGCCAGGAGCAGAGTCCTACATCAGGGCTGCTCCAGCACATGCCATCAGTACCCATCATCAGATAGGTCATGTTAAGGCCTGGACTGGAAATTAGAAAGTGCATTTTTTGTACATTTGATATGGTCAGATTTATCTCAGGGTTGAGATGTGATCCTGGGCTGGGATCTGGAACAAGTTACTTCCCATCTGAACCTCAGTTTCTCCCATTCATTCAAGTGAGGCAGTTGGGGGAGAGAGCTCTATGGAACCTTACCATGAGACTTACAAGGTAGGATTGCATGATATCCTTTTCCTTCCTCCAGGACAAAAACTCTGAGAAGAGATCTGAAACTGCCCAGGAGCCTAAAGGCAGAGGAGGCTGGTTCCCAGCCTACTCCAACCACATACTAGAAACCAGCTGATGGGGATGGCTTAGGAAGGTTGAAAGTGCCCCCTTGTGATGGGTCCACCTGCTACAGAGCCCCAGCAGCCCAGAGCCCAGGATACTCCAGAGGCAGTCCCAAACAGGTCATATAATTCCACACAAAGTTGCCACACTGGGATATAGTGCTACTTTGGGGACATGGCTAATACTGGTGGCTACAGCCACCAGAAATGCATCCACATCCAGACATACCCTCTGGTTGGCACACACAGCTACACCCATGGAATGTGTAGACAGAAACTAGTATTCATACTGGTCTGTCCAGATATGATTATCTGGTAACACCTTGGGACTGGTGGCCACCCAGTGGGGATACACCACAGACACATGGGAATACTTGGTTACACCCAGACACAGACCTCACCAACCCAGCTCTTGTTCACAAAGCTTCAGCTGTACAGACCCTTGAATCCACACTGATGGGCTACACCACCAGGACAGTAGCTGCCCAAAGCAAGCAACTGCTTCCACACGTGGCCAGACCCATGGAGCTCTGCACCTGTACCCGCAAAGCCCTCTTGCTCTCCTGCTCAAGCATCACTTTGGAGCATCCAGTCATGCAGGGGATTGGAGAGAAAAGCCCAGGCACATCCTCTACCTTATCCTCACCCTGACCTCTCTAAGACATAGCCAAGGCCACAAGCAATCTCACTCCTGGCCAGTCAGCCTTCCACATCCTTCACTGAGGCTGGGATTGGGGTGGTTAGAGCTAGGAAGGGACTTTCGGGGCTTTCTCCAGGCTATGAAAATCCTTCTGGGAATTGGGAGTTTCCTCTCTGGCTGGTTTTCCTTTAACTCATTTTTATAGAAGAAGCTCAAGTCTCTCCAGAATTCTTTCATGACCATGGCTAGCAGCACTGCATCCTGGGTACAGACACGGTCAAGCCTGGTTCCTGTTCTAACTTGCTAAGTGAGCCTGGGTCCATCCATTATTCTCTCTGGACCTCAGTCTCTCCTGCATCATGGGGAGGGGTGGAATGGAATGAAGAGGATAGTGTTGAATATAGCTTGCAAGATCCTTCAGCCCCATATTTTTTTAGGTTGTGCTTTCCCCAAGGACAGTGGCATCCAAAACCAGACCCTCAACTCCAGACATCTGCTCTGCTGTCCTTCCCCTGCTCTGGACTGCCAACCCAGCAAAGGTAGAGTGCAGCAGTGCAAAGAGCAGCAACATCTAAGTCAGAGGGAGCCATGTGCACATATTGGCATCTAGAAGTTCTGGATCTCACGGTCTGGATCCCCAGCTTCTTCGGCAGGGCCTGAGTACAGGAGTCTCCTCACAGACGTTAGCTAAGTTGAATCCAATTCACTCCCTCTCAGCCATGTAGCCTTGGGCAGGCAACTGGTTGTCTCTGAGCCTCACTGTCTCCACTGCAAGATGGAGATATCAGCTCACCCCTGGCTACAGGTCCTCATGAGGCTCCTTCAAGACTGCAAGGGAAGGTGGGACTCTCTCTCTGCTGGTCCCCTAGTGGGGCTCCCTAGAGTCTGTGAGCTTGGAGAGGAAAAACTGGCCCCAGGTACAGGATGAAGTGAGTTGACAGAGGAGGGGCTGCACACACAGCCTCCTGGCAAGCAGCTCGGACTTCCATGGGGATCCAAATGGAGGATAAATACTCTCCTGCACTCACCAATGGATACATGGATCCTAGCGCCATAAGTCATCAGTCTGACCGTGTCCGCTGAGGAGAGACAGCCCCTCTGTATCAGCCAGGGAAGCCCTTTCCAAAGACAGGCTGCTCCTTGCCTTCCAGGCTGCCTGTCCTGTGGCTGGGCAGCCCTCACTCTGCTGAGCTAAGCCTACCTCCCCCGATAGTCTGTGTTTGTCCCAGTTCTGCCCTCTAGGCTGCCTAAATGTATCTGCTCCTTCTGCCCATGACAGCCTCAGGATATGCAGACCGACTGGGTGCACTGTCCCTACCCTTCACCTCCTGGGCCTCCTCTGCAGGTTAGACAGCAGAGAAACTGTAGCTTCTGTCAATGGGTCTGCATTCTCTCACCTGCTTGGGCATGCCCCAGTGTGTCTAGGCACGTGCATACATTTGCATAGGTACATGCACTCATCCTGGGAGGGCAACTTCACCCTCTCCTGTGCATGAGCTTCTCCCCTCCTCTCCTGGGTCCTCGTGGATGCTTGAACTGCCCTGGAACACAAGAAGCAGAGAAAGGTGGAGGGGGTCCTGGGAGGACACATCTCCCACCAAAAGCCCTTTCTCTTCCCCCTCCCCCTGCCTTCTGCCACTTTCCTATGTCAGGGCCACGCTGATGACACCAGAGAATCCATCAAATGCCACCCCCATGTCAGGTCATGTCACAACATAATTAAAGCATTAGATCTTCGTGATGAAGCCGTTGCCATCAATTCTGAGAGTGACTGATCCAATCTACAGAAAGGGGAAATTTCGCTCCGCCCGCCACAACCATCACAGCTGCCTTTTCCTCCTCGAGAAGGGAGATGGCATTGCTCATTCAGTTTGGGGCTCCAGGCCCTAGCCTGGGTGCCAGGAGCTGAGCCATGTAGGGGGAGGGCTGGCCTTGGGGTCCGTACCCCTTTTGCTCTGCGTCCACTGGGGATCGGCAGAGCCTGTAGACCTGGGGATTCCTTCAGACTCAGTCACAAGTCATTCTGTGACCTTGGTAAAGACCCTTCCCCCTACTGGGGTTTGGTGCCCTCCTCTGTAGGTGGGGAGGAAGGTGACTTGATCTTTAAGGACCACAGAGGTAGAAGGCACATGAGTATGGTGCCAGATGACTTGGGTTCCAGTATTAACCAACTGTGCAGCTGTGGTCATGTGAGGTCTCCTTCCCCTCCCTGCTCCTGCAGGAAGAGGATGACGTATGCCTCCTGTGAGAGTTAAAGATGGGAGTGTACCAGCCTTACATAAAGAAAATTTCCCAACCTCTCAGGACCCCATCCATCCCTGTGCCCTGGGTTCCTGGCGGCCTCCTTCTCCTCAGACGTTGTCAGGGCTTGGATTTAGGCCTGTTCTTCTTTACCTAGGACTGCTAAGTGTGGACACAAAATGTTGGGTCTGCAGAGACAGAAGGCTGACAGAAGAGATGGAGCAGGCAGAGACAGAAGGGTTGCCTGTGCTACTTCTCGGATGATGTCACCAAGGAGGTCCAATACAGTGGGTACAGGAACCAGGCTAAAGGGAAAAAAGAGTCAGGGATAACACAGGACAGAAAGAGAAGCACCAACAGGTCAAGACCATCAGTGTTTGATTGACATGCCCAGAGAGGGATAAGTAAAAATTAGGAAGGTGGCCAGAGCCTCCAATAGGAGGCTGTGGGATGTAGAAGCAAAGGCAGAGAAACCAGGCTGAGGCCATTGCAGTGACCTGAGCAAGGATGGTAGTAGTTTGGATGAGTCTGAGGAGGAGCTGAGGGATGACTCCAAGGTCAACTGGAAGAGTTACCATGTATGGCGCTACCATTGATCAAGTTAGAATATTCTGCGGTAGAAGAAGCCTGGCGATGGTAATTAGGAGTTAACGTTTGTGATCCTAAGTGACACAGGGTGAAAATGTAAATCTCTGAGGGGATCCACACATGAATTCAGGATGGAGTCTGTGCTGGGGAAATGCAGTTGAGGCTCCAGAGTCAATATCAGGTAGTCTAAAGCCATGAACTTGGAGGAGATCTCTCTGGAAGTGAGGTGGGCAAAAAGAAGAGAGGCAGGGACTGACCCCATTGTGCTGACTACAACATTTAAGACGGTCAGGAGATGAGGCAGAACCAATAACAGAGGCTGAAAGGGGAAGGGCCGGGAGGAAGGGAAAAGCCAGACCGGTGTGGTAAGAGAGGTGATTGTCTGAGTGAAGGGTCATAACAGTGGAAGTAACGTGAAGATTGAGAACTGGCTTGTGACATTGTGGCGTAAATATCTGTTAAATAAACAGGAAACATATTGAAATTCCATCAGATGGGAATTGGGACAGGACCCAGCCTCATGGATTAATAACTAGGTGATCCAGATTAGCAACAGCCATGCAGCCTTGGAGCCCCTAAAGTCCTCCAGCTGCAGGTCAGGCAGGATGGGTCCTAGGAACTGGGGAGGAGACTTACTGCAGTGGTCCAGTGATGGCAGCTGTGGGGGCGGTGGGTTTCAGAGGGTAGAACATAGATTCAAGGTCAGAGGCAGAATTTAAATGCCATAAAAGCCTATTGAGGGGCTGGGTTCTGGCTCAGAGGTAGAGTGCTTGCTTAGCACATGCAAGGCCTTGGGTTTGATCCTCAGCACCACATATAAATAAATAAATAAATAAAGGTATTGTGTCCGACTACAACTAAAAAAAATGAAATATATTTTTTAAAAAGCCTATTGAGCTGTGATATGGGCCATGCACTGTGCAGAACCCAAAGGCACAACATAAAGTCTTTCCTAGAGACAACACTGTCTAATGAGGGAGAAAACCAAGTGATGGAGACCCCTAGTGCCTGATAGGTAATGGTAAGTGCCAGCTCCCTCAAGTGCCCAGACCAGCTCCCAGAACCTAGATCCCACTAGGCCCCATGGAAAGAACATCTTGATTCTGAAGGGTTCTTTGGCCCATTTAGGGTTGAGTCTCTGGTTTCTGATCTCATGTTTTAATTTTCTCCTGTTTTGGGTCTGACCCACTGAATACATCTCTTGGGGTGCCCTTTGCCCTGACCCTTTAAGGACTGAATCTGCTCCCACACCAGTCCTGCCCCAGTCCTGTATCTTTTTCTCTGAGTCCTGACTTTCAGGGCCACAGAACAAGCTCCCCCATTCTAGGCAACGCCAGTCAATGGGCCCCACTCAGGCCAGCCCCTTCAGGCTCAATCCTCAGTCCCTGAATTTGCACCACAATTGAATGTGAGACTAATTTTTCCAAGTATGCCCTTGGGGCTGCTGTACAAGAAGCTGGTTCTCTATCCTGGCCACTTGGCCTCTGCTCAGCTCTGGGCAGCCCCCACCCACCAGCAGCACACCCACCCTGCCTGACCTAGCCCCTCCGGTGGAAGACAGATGGTCTGTGCTCTAGCAGGGGAAAAACAATGGCTGTAGGAGTACAGAAGGGGGAAGGATTGATTCTAGCCCAGGGGGTCTGATGCTGCTTCCTGGACACGGTGGTTCAGGCTGGGAGGGGGTTGGACAAGTGCAGATTTCATTGCGTGGGTTGAGAGGACACCCCAGAGAAGGGGTGAGCTTGGACAAAGCCTCAGGTGTGAGGGAGTCCTCTGCTTGGTAAAGGAATAGTGATATGCCCCTCAGGGTGAAGATGGGGCCCAGGAAGTGGAGGCTGGAAGGGGCGTGGGCAACAGCCACCAGCTAAAGCCTGGAAGTGGCCAAGTGTGGCTGAGAGCAGGAAGTCCCCATCTACTCCCACTTCCACAGCCTGATGTGAGCTAACCAGCTGCCTAGTAATGATTCTTCCAGATGCCCAGGTCTGGTGTTTCTGGATTCATGATCCAGTGCCTTCCATTCTGGACAACTAAATTGGCTTCTGAAGGGAAGTTCCCTTGGATTAAGATGGAGGGTGTCTGAACAATCCACAGCTTACTGTGGCCTGTACCACCCCTACCCCTGAGCCTAGAGCCAGGGCCTTGAAAGTCTAGCTGCAATCATCAACATAAAGATGATCTTGGAATAGAAATCATATAAAGGGAGAGAAGCAGAAGGTCAGGGTGCTTGACTTCTCTCTGGAGACCTGGGCTGGGAGAGGACACGCAGAACCTCAGAGCACAGGTTCAAGTGTGAATGTGCAAGTGTGATTCTGCATACAAAGGTTCAGTACTGGGATAGATCTTCAGAGCATCTGGTCAACCCTGTGCAGTTCTTCCCCGTCCTTATTCTCACCAATTAGCTGCCCAGCCTCTGAGTGCACACCTCCACCAACTGGGTGCTCCCTGCCTCCTGAGGTAGACCATTTTATCCTTGAACAGCTAGGAGTTCTCCTAAGTCTACATCTGCAGTCCATTCAAGCCCAGATTCTATGCTTTTATCCTCTACAGTATGATTCTGTTTCTCTCCACAAGCTACAGCCTTGCAGGGAGTAGAGAATGGTAATCTCAATATACCTGCCCTGAGAATTTTGAACCCACTAAAATAGCTTTGGGGCCATCCTTCTGACTTGGAAGTCTTATATCTTGAGTCATCAATTGAGGAGGTGTACAGAGCAGTGTCTGTGCCTGTATGTGTGCACAGATCTATCTGTGGTTTATGTCACGTGTGCACTTGTGATTGGGGTTTGCAGGTGTACAGACTAGCTCTGTCTCTGTTGGTATGGAAGAGCATGGCTTCCTATGTGACTGGGCTGTTGTCTCTGGTGAGCACATGGCCAAGTGTAAGTATTTACTACCATGGCTGGATGTGGGTAGGAGAACTTGTGACAGCCTGCGAATGAAGGGATGTGTGTATATGACAATCTACAATCACAAGTGTGAGTGTGCAAGTGTGATTCTGCACACAAATTTGCTAGTGCTGTACATGAACACTACCAGCCAGATACGTGCAGGCTCGTGACTGTGGTTAGGTTGACTCTGTGTGTCTGGTTGTGACTGTGTGTGAAGAGCATGTATGTGTGACAGATTGCAGTTTAATGCATATGTGAGACTGTGTTCATGACAGATTGTAATTTAATGTGTGTGTGAGACTGGCTGAGGCCGTGAGTGTGTGAGAGACTGATTCATGTGTGACTGTGCACCTGTGCGTGCCGATGCAGTGGGGTGTGTGTGTGTGTGCTTGGGTGTGCTGGTGTAGCTGGGTATCATGGGTGCCAGTGGCTGTGTGTGCAATGGTGGTTCTGAATGTCTGTGATGATGCAACGCATGTTTGTGACCACTGTGTGTGTGTATGTGTGTGTGTGCATGTGTGCATGCATGAGTGGCTGTGGCTGAGTGCAAACGAAGGTGCCTACGTGTGGAGGTGGAGGTGGGAAGGGTGAGGACGGTGCAGGATAAAAAGGGGACTCGCTCAGAAAGGTCTCCCCAACCCCATTTTAATCAGAAACGGAGCAGCTGTTAGTCTGAATAGACACTGCACAACGGCAGACGTCTTAATCTCTTCTGCATTGTGATTCACTCTGCGAAGCCCTATTACTCAGCTTTTGATAGGAGCTTACTTGTCTCAAGTGTTTTCATTATTGCCCTAATACTATCTATTAACATACTGGAGGGAGCTCACTGCTGTCTGGAGCTGGCATCACTGGGCTTTTAAAGATTATGGGCCTTGCAAATACATAACATTTTACTGCCTTGCAGACGTAATTCATTGGGTGTGGGGGGGAGCTCACGTAAATAGATAGGTAAATAGATAACCGAGTAGGAGAAAGAGGGCGCTGGAGGGAGAAAGAGAATCTGTGATCCAAACACGGCTGTCATCTCCAGCTCAAATAATCGCCTTTCAAGAGGAGGGGCCAGACAGACATCTGTCTCATTTGGGGCAACTCTAGCCTCAATTCTCAAGCCTTGTGTCCTGGGATGGAGGTCTTGCCTAGCCCCACAGAGGAGAGTAGAATCTAGGCTCATCTGAGGGGTGCCCCAAGGTGTAAATTGGGGTAAAATGCAAGGAAGTATGGGGTGGAAATATCATAGGATTAAAAGGCAGGGGGCTCATGTCTGAACCCCAGGTCTGCAGCTGATTTAGTAGGTGACCTTGTTCCCATCTCTAAGCCTCGTCTATTAATGGCAAAATGAGGAGTCTGCATATGTAGGGAGTCAGCTCCAAACATTCCAGTTCTATTCCACACCAGACCAGATTCAACCCCATCAGCCTGGACTCCTGATCAAGTAGTGGCTGGAGCCCCTGCACCTTAACATCTCAGAAGTGGCACAAAGCAAAAATGTCATCTAGTGTAACCACCATATCTCTTTGGCCTTCCTGTCTCCCTGCTTTCTTTTCCTTTTTGAAAAATAAATTTCATTGGAAGAATAGAAAGAGACCAAAAAAAGAATGCATTCACTTGAGCCCAAGAAATCTAGAAATCATGGCATGAGTAGATCAAACAAATCTGAGGACCCTCTGGAAGATAAAGAGCAGATAGATTTATGGATAAAACTGGAGTGGTGACATCAGCACAGAGGAAATTGGCAAAAGAGATGTAAACTGTCTTTTCCAAAAGAACCTTGGAGAAACTCCAAGAACCAGGGGGAGGGAGCAGGTGATAGCCCAACGATCAGGTAAAGAACTGCTGCATAAACAAATGGTCCAGCAGCCTCTTCCTCTCAGCATCTGCGGGGTGGCGGCTGTGGCTTTTGTCCCTGATGTTGAAACTTGGTGCCTGCTTTCTAAACAAGTTGAAAAATCACCTTAGATGTGGCATTGAGCCACATCTCTTCAGTATTCACATCCTTGTGAAGCCCCTCACATATTGACATGCCACTCAGCAATATAACTCACTTTGGCCAAAGGGACATCAGCTAGCATGATGGAAGCAGAGGCCAGATAAGCACTTAACACACTGAGGCTTGTCCCCGTGGAACTCAATCTCATTCTGGAAGAAGTCCACAATGTCTCCCAAAGGAAGAGCCTCTGGAAGATAAAAAGTGACATGAAGGAGAGGCCACCTGGTGGAGAAACGAGGTGCCTCAGCCAACTGGCAGCATCAAAGCCCCACAGGTGTAACTGAAGCCTTCTCCCTTGGTCCTTCCAACTGACAAAGCAACAGTGAATCTAGCCCAGCGCCATGCCGAGCAGAATAATAACTCCAGGAAGTCCACAGAGCCGTGAGAGATAATAAAGCTTTGTTGTTGTAAGGCACTAAGTTGTATTTTGTTATGTGGCACTAGATAACCGACACAGGAAGGATGACTAGTGTATGCTTTGAAGCCAGAGAAGTAGAACAGGGCTAAATTTCCACAATAGGCTTGGGAAGGAGGGAAAAGGCAAAGACAGTGAGGCAGTTCTTTCTGCTCAGGACTTCACACACAGAAAACAGTCTCCGCTACCTTGGCAATTGTGAGGGGCCCCCAGTCACCCTGTGTGGAGTCTTCTCACTGGTCCTAAAGGAAAGCCTCCTACCCACTCACTCACACAGAGGTGACAGCTTTCATTTGAGGAAAAGGCCCATCTTGGAAATGAGTACACACCTGTGAAAGAAACTCACATCAGTCTCCTATATAGACAAATCAACCTAGTTATTAACTTATAAGACTGACAACCATCATAGAGCTAGATATTTGAAGCAAATCTATAGTATGAGAAAGAACAAGATGAAAAATCCAATATGATTCATCCTAAAGCAAATGGCAATAATGTAGCAGAGGGGAACTTTAAAAGAATTCTAGGTTGTATACTCAAAGAGATCCAAAAGATATTTGCTTTTTAAACAAGAATAGATTGCTATGGAGAAGAGACAAAGAAGAAATCATCCTTGAAAATTAAGAGCCAGAAGACAAAAGTTGAGGAAATCCCCTAAAAGGTACAGGGAAAATACAAAGATACAGAATATGAGAAAAATACAAGACCTAATATTTACCTTACAGAAGTTCTAGCCTGAAATAACAGAGACTAGAGGTGATGAAACAATTTAAAATTTAATTTTAAAATATTTTCCAAAGCTAGAGAAAGATCTGAGCTCTCAAATTATAAAAAGACTCACCAAATGCTAAGCACAAAATACTAAAAAGACACACATCCTGTGACATTTCTAAGTTACAAAATAAAAACAAAATTTTCAATGCTTCTGAATTTTTTTTAACCTGAAACTCTATATCAGCCAAACTATCAAGCATGAAAACAAGTCCAAGATATTTTCAGATAATAAAGGACAAAGAAAATTTACTATCCATTCATTCCTTCTGAAAAAATAATTATGTACTTCAGCAAGACAAAAAAGGAACTCAATAAAAAGAATGTCATAGGATTACAAATTTTTAAAAAGAAACTAGCACATATCTAAAATTCTAAATAATAAGTAAAAATGAATTTATAAGACTTCATACAGTTTTTAAGAAATGATTTCTTTAAAAGTATAGAAATAATGCAAAATAATAACATTTGGGACTTAGGTTTCAACAAAATATGAGAAGTAGGAGGAAGTTTAAGACACTGCTGGAAGAAACATATAACTTGCCAATAGAGAAAAAGGGAATAAAGAAAAAATCAATCAATCAAATAAAAAGCAGGGGGGGGAATATAAACATATCAGAAATCATAATAAATGTGAATGGGCTAAACCCATCTATTAAACTACAGAGACTCTCTGTAGAGTAGATGAAAGAACTCTCAACAACCTACACAAGTATATGTGTGTATATTCATGTCCATACCCAATGTAATTATTTTAAAGAGTCACATTGAAACAATAAAACACAAAAAGGCTAAAAATAAAAAAATGGAAAATGAATGTATGCTAACAAAACAAATGAAGGTATAGGAGTATTAATATCAGGTTAAAAAAGAATTCAACATAATAGTACTCCAGGGAACAAAAACAGATACTTTGTAAAAGGCACAATCTACCAAGCAGATACAATAATGAAGTGAATTTTGTATCAAACAACAGAGTATTAAAATACAGAAAGAATTGGTTTTAGAATTACAGAGTGTCAAACTTACAAAGATATTTGATTTTTTATATACCTATCCAGAAATTGATAAATGGAGTAAAGAAAAATAAGCAAAGCTATAGGAGAATTTGAATAATAGTTTAAGTTTTATTTGAGATGTGTATAGGAAAATTTACTGAAATAATGATACATATTGTTATGGTTTGTATATGTCCCCAAAGTTCATATGTGGGGAGTTGAATCCCCAATGCAAAAGTTTGAGTGGTAGGACCTTTAAGAAGTGATAAGGGCAGAGCCATTCATGGATTAATGCCTTTATCTTAGGATTTAGTTAGTTATTTCAGGAGTAGTTTCCTGATGAAAGCGTGAGTTCAACTGCCTTCCTCCCCACCATGTGATACCTCCCACCAGAAGGCCTTCACCAGATAAAACCCTCAATTTTGAATTTCCCAGCCTCAGAATTACGAGCCAAATAAAATTTTTTTTAGTATAAATTACCCAGTCTGTAGTATTCCAGGAAATGGAAAACATTTAGACCACATTTTCTGACTACAATGTAAAAAGAACTAGAATCAATGACAAAAATGTAGCAAAATGACATGACAAAAACTCAACAAGTTGGAAATTTTAAAACACTATTCTATATAACACTCAAGTTAAAGAGAAACTCAAAATTGAAATGATAGATTGTTTTATAAATGACATGGAGAGCATCATATAATGAAATCAATTGTCAAAGCCAATGCTGTACTTAGAGAAAAATGGATAACCTTGAACACATTTATTATAAAGAGGAAAGGGAACTGAATATAAGCAGCTGGGAAAGAGAAAACTAGCAGAAAAAAATCCTTTATGGAAATAAGGAATTAATAGAGATAAAAGCAGAAATTAATAAAATGGGAAACAAATGTAGACTTGGTAAATAAAACCAAATGCTGGTTTTTTTTTTCATTTATTCATTCCCTTAATGGCTCAAGCAGAGGTAAAAATGCTAATATACACAGAAGAAATCAGATCATCAAAGATCTGCTTCTAAAAATGGCACCAGGCCCAGAAAGGATTTAGGGGTGAGTTATATCAAACTTTCAAGGAACAAATAACTTCTGTTATTTAAATTGTTATAGAGTGTACAACAAAGATGGAAAACTTCCCAATGCATTCTGTTGGGCTAGCTCAGCTATAGTAGGCATCTGTTGTTTTTGCTCTTCAGTGCTCATTCATTCCTCTAGTAACCACACCCCAACTTTCCTCAGAGGGAGCCCTCTCCATCCCACTCTGTGGCCACGTATTTCCAGGAAAGTTGACACCATCCCCAGTTCCAAGGTTGGGCTCAAAAGCCTCAGCAAGCTTTGCTTTACCCCACTGGCTGCAAATGATTCAGCCATGGGCATATGACAATGAAATGCAAGCAATTTTTTTTTTTTCAGAGACGTCTAGAAAGAAGTTGCTTGTGAAACTAAGGTTACAGATCCAGGAGTGGCCATGTCTGAGGAGTCTGAGGCCAAAGCTGACACAGGGGAAATGCAGAACCCCAACATGAAGAGAAGATGAGCACTGGCTATAACATTTTCCTGAAGTATGCTCTTCCCCATGCCCTTCAGTTCACCAATGACAACTAAGGTTGTCATTTTTGACTGAAGCCACTAACCCTGATGTACCAAAGCTGGACAAAGATACACACAAGGACATATAGCCCAATCGCATGGCACAGCTCAATGACCCACAAATAAAATAGTAGCCAACTCAACCCACCTATACAGTATAAAACTGATAAATCATGACCAAATGGGTTTTATCCTAAGAGTCAAGCATTGATTGTTTTTTAAAAGAGATTCCTTTATTTTTTAAAATGGGCCTTTATTTTGTTCATTTATTTATTTGCAGTGCTGAGAATTGAACCCAGTGCCTCACACATGCCAGGCAAGCGCTCTACCACTGAGCCACAACCCCAGCTCCTCAAGCATTGATTTTTAATGTCAAAAACTCAACTTTACTTTTTAATTCACTATAGAGATGCATTAAAGAGAGAAAACAAAGTTGTCAATTTTAGAGGTGATAAAAATTTTATAAAATTCTGTCTTTACCAGGAAAGGGTCCTGGAATTGTCAATTTCACAGGTCTAACTTGGCTAAACAACAATCTCAGTTATTCAGTCAAATACTAATAATGTATATATTGCTGGGGGTGGGGTTTTGGTAGCTGTGATTATTTCCCTAATCAGGCCGGGCATTGTAGCCCATCCCTGTAATCCCAGGGACTCAGGAGGCTGAGACAGGAGTTCAAAGCCAGCCTCAGCAACAGCAAGGCACTAAGCAACTCAGTGAGACCCTGTCTCTAAATAAAACACAAAACAGGGTTGGGGATGTGGCTCAGTGGTTGAGTGTCCCTGAGCTCAATCCCCAGGGTCCCCGCCAAAAAAAAAAGTTCATAATCAGGTGACTTTGATTAAGGGAGCTTATTTTCAATATTGTAGGTGGGCCTGATTCAATCAGTTCAAAGGCTTTATAAGCAGAAAAAGAGGCTGTCCAGAAGAAGAAATCCCACCCCTGGACTACAGCTTCCGCTCTAGCCCTCCCTAGCAACCTGCCCTACAGGTTCTCAACATGCCTAGCCAGCACCCAGAGTCACATACCAATTCCTTGCAATTGATCTCTTACTATCTATCTCCTGGTAGTTCTTATAGAACTGTGGCTGATACAAGTCTCTAACTGCAGCAAACATTGTGCATATGTGCATTGTGCATATCTGTGGCCTCTCAGAAATATTCCTTTTTATCCAGGGACAAGATAAAATGGACACTATGACCAACATTTTAAAGGGATGGTCAGAGAGGGTTTTATAGCAAAGTTGCAGTAGGATGAATAATGCCTCTCCCCCTAGATGTCCATGTTCTTGTCCCAAGACCTATGAGTATTTTCCTCAGATGGCAAAAGAGATTGCTGGTGAGATTGAATTAAGAATCTAGATGGGAGAGAGGATCTTGGAACAACCAGGTGGTCCCAATGCAATCACAAGGGTCCTCATAAGGGAAAAGAAGGAGTAGAGTCAAAGAAGTGATGTGACCACAAGCCACAGAACGTGGACAGCCTCTGGAAACTGGAAAAGGCAAGGAACTAGATGTTCCCCTAAAGCCTCCAGAAGGAAAGCAGCCGTGCCAACCCGTGTCAGACTTCTGATCTCCAGATTGACAAGATAATAAATTTGTGTTGTTTTAAGCCACGTAATTGGTTACAGTCATAATAGGAAATGAACACAGAGGGTAATATTTGAAGAAAGACTTGAGGGAAGAGAAGGTGCAAAACAATCAGTTATCAGGGAGAATAGAGCATCAGACAGAGGGGAAAGTAAGAGCAAAGACCCTTGGTGGGAATTCTAGAGGAATACAAAAGATCGGGAGGTACTGAGCAGCAGGTCCCAGGGGAGGGGTCCTGGAGGAGTGATGGGGTGAAGCCAACCCAGAGGCCCTTGATTGTCAGGCCTTTGCTTTTCCTTTGAAGGAGATATAAATAAAGCCTTTTGAGAGCCTAGAGCAGAGAGGTACCTACCTCACCTTTTCTTTTAAAAGGAACTTTCTGTCTGCTATAGGTGACCAGGGACAAATTTATCATAAAATTCCCAAAGCTCTAACCTTAAATTCTACCCTGGCACAGGCTCCTTGGAAGACCCCAGCCACACATTCACATAAGTTGAATTTTTTTGTAAAATTTGCCAAAGTAAGGCATTTTAACCATAATTAGTAAAGACCCCTTGGTCTCTTTCTTGATTTTTCTGCGTCTTCTCTCAGTGCTGGAGTGATCCCAAGCACTTTGAGGATCCTATTAAGAAGAACTGAGTTGGGGATACCTTTAGTTTGAGTTTAGTGGGATATATTTGAGCAGTTTACAGTGCTATCCACATTATTGGAAGTTATTGCCAGCTGTCCTGGAGCAAGAATGGCTTCCAGGAATCCTCCTCCCGCCCACTCCGCTGCCAAACCCGAGATCTTGATGTGAGAGATTTAATTGAGTGTTGTCAGCTCACAGAAATTTTTAAAATTAGTCACCACACAAGAAAACTTGAAAAGCCCAGACATCTCACAGCTCGTGTATAAAAGAAACTTGATAAAGCTTTCCTGAATTCAACAACTCTAAAAATTTTACCCACCTTTACCAATAAATTAACCAATAAGTTGTAAATGTGGTAGAAACTTTTCTAAACAATTGATAATAAAAAAGCTTTAATCAACCATAGTTGGGAAGATTTTACATTCCTTCTACTTAAAAAACAGTACAAATCCGAACATATGAACCAATGATCAAAGAAAATGAAGCCCCAAATACATAGGGGGAAAACTAATAAAAGCAATAGACCAGACCAATAATAAAAAAATAATAATTTTTTCCTGGATTATGTCAGATGTTTGTGGTTTTATCTGCTTTTCAATTTTTGTCACTTCCTATTTTTTTCATCCTATATAAATATGTGCTTTTATCAGAGTTTTTTGTCTTTTTATTTTTTCTTAATGAGGGTCTTCAAAATTGCATATGCTCTGGACCCCACAAGACATAACTGTCCTGGGAAAGAGTAGAGAATGGGCAGGGGTCCTGTGCTAGCCCTGGGCACCTTTTTTCAGATCCCTTGATGACTCTTGCCCTGTTCTATTCTCTCCAATAGAGAAGTGACCCTGCAGCCTGTTCCAGGGACCGTATTGCAGCAGTCTTCTCCCAGGACCTGGCTAGTGAGACCCGGTGGGAGACTAGCAGGTCAGTTGAAAGGAGTAGCCAGCTGCTCCTCCCCTCGGCCTCGTGGGAGGCATCACTGGCCTCTGCTTTCTGCCTCCACCTCCTGCCAATGGCCAGGCAGATGGCATTGGTCCCAGCTTCCTTCAGAGGAACCCTGACTGGAAATGTGGGTGATGCCATCTTTTCCTGTCACATCTACAGCCCAACAGTGGTGGCAGCTTTCTACAGTGGGAGGCCATGAGGCTGCCCTTCCATCCCGTTTGGCTGCTCCCTCTTCCATCCCCTGTGTAAAGATCAGGATCACACAGTCTTACATTCCTTCACCAAATGGTGTCTGTTTCCCTGGGGTGGATTCTGACTGAAATGAAGAAGTAAGGGCAGAAACAGAGAGACTTTGTTAAGAGATAACATGATCATCCAGGTTAAAAATGAAGGTGGCATGCTCCAAGGTAATAGCTTTGAAGATGATGAGAAGTGATGGAGACAAATGATTTGCTGATTGATTGAATGTGAGGAGTAAGAAAGAGAAGACCCCGAGATTACCACAGGGCATTTGACCTGAGTTCCTGAGGAACACAGTCACCATGTAGTGAGGAGGTGCACCTTCTAGGGGATGGGAGGAGACCAGGAACGGGTTTGGGGACATATGTATTTGAGATGCCTATTATACATCTGAGGGAAGATATCAAGTTGGCAGTTGGGCATATGACACCTCTTGGGGAGGAGGTTCGAGATGCAGATATAAATTTTGGAGTTATCAGGGTATGGGTAGAAATCCTCTGAACATTGGTGGATACCAATGGGCTGAACACAGGGAGGGAAGACATCTACAAGTGGAACCCTGGAGTAAACAGATGTTGAGAGGTCAGGAGGATGAGGAGAGCTGGCAGAGGAGCCTGGTAGGTATCCACAGAGGTCATGTGTCAAGTTCTGGTGACAGATCAAGAACAATAAAATCTCAGATTGGCCACTGGTTTTTGTAATATGTTGGTCATCGGTGACCCTGACAAGGGCAATCTCAGGAGAATGTTTAGGGTTTAAAATCCAGAAGACTGAATATAAACAATATTTTGGAATTTGGTTATAAAATGAAGGAGCAAAATGATATAATAGCTGGAAATGACAGTAGGGTCAAGAAAGGATTATAAAAATGCATCTATACATAAATACACACATATGCATGCACACATGTATAATAGCTTTTTGGTAAGGTGTAACATACTATCAAAGAGATGCACAAATTGTAAGTGTGCAAGTCAGTAAATTTTTACAAGTTCACATATCAATGTTACCAATACCTAGATTGGGAAAGAACATTGCCAGAACCCCAGGGCCCCTCATGCCCACTCCTAATCATTATTCACTCCTTCCCCGGCCAAAGGTAGCCAACATTCAAACCATATGTTAGTTTTATCTATTTTTAAAACTTATACAGTGGAATTATACGACATGACTTCTCATTCTCAACATTGTTTGTGAGATGACAATACCAACAGTCCATTCATTGCCATCGAGTGTGCCTTGATATGACTATTCCACAATTTACATATCCATTCTATTTTAATGGATTGACATTTGGATTTTTTTATTATTTATGCTCTTATATTCAATGTTGCCATGAATACGCTTAAACGTGTCTTTTTGTATACAAATGCATACATTTCTGTTTGGTATAGACCTAGTCATGGAATTGCCAGATTACAGGGTAGGTGAATGTTTGAATTTAGTAGATTTTGACAAACAGTTTTCCAAATTGCTGTCCCAATTTACACACCCACCTGCAGAGCCATCCTGTTGTTCCACACCTCCTTGATACTGCCATAGACCTTTTTAATTTTAATTCTTCTGATGGGTGTGTCATGGTGCCCCACTGTGGTTTTAGTTTCATTCCTTGATGACTATTGACGTTGAACACCTTTTCATACATTTAATGGCCATTTGAATACTCTCTTGTATGAAGTGGTCTAAGCTTCTTGAGGAAGGCTGAGGAGGTGCTTAATGGGAGAGCAGGAAATGAATTAGGGACATTCCCCTTACCTGGAATGCCACGGGGCCTCTTGAGCTTAGTGGACATGGATTTAAGATGAGACTGCTCAGCCCATCGTGTGTTTTCCTCCAGACTCATTCAGTTGCAGGGAAGAAACGGGGATCTACGGACAACTGGAATTGACAAGGCTGAGAGTTACCCAAATAAGTAGATGAAGTAGGTGAGGGGAACAGGGGACAAGGAAGTTTGATGACGAACCATAGAATTTAAACTGGATAGGGTGAAAAATAAGCGCAGTGTCATTTAATCATAGGTCCTGGTGGGTTGAAGAATTGTCAGAGTAGAAGAAAAAGAGGAAGGAGCTAAAAAGATTGGATGTGGTGATCTAAGAGGTGAATTGCTTAAATTGAGATTGTAGAGATGTCAGAGCAGTTGATGGTGATCAAGTCTATGGTGTGGTGACAGCTCTGAGTGAATAAGGTGGGTGGAGACCTAGATTATAGCAGAAGAGGAAGTCAAGGACCAAGAGAGCAAATCTATTAGCCAATATTGTGCTTCTATAACACAATAACTGAGCCTGGGTAATTTATGAAGAATAGAAATTTATTGGTTACTGCTTTGGAGCCTATGAAGTCCAAGATCAAGGGGCTGGAATCTGGTAAGGGCCTTCTTGCTTTGTCATCACATGGCAGAAGATAAGAGGGCAAAAGAAAATAAACCCACTTCTACAAGCCTTTTTTATAATGGCATTAATCAATAAATGCCTCTTAAAAAGGTTACCTACCAACACGATCACACTGGGGATTAAAGGTTTCAACCTACGAATTTTGAAGAGGACACCAACTTTCAAATCACAGTGTCAAGGAATCAGGAAGATGTTCTATTTGAATACTGAAATCACCAAGAATTATGACTGGCTTAGGGTTGGAGAGAAGGTATTATCATTTACCGGTAAAAAGTATTAGCAGAGAAACAAACATATAGAGCGAAGGATCCAACAGAGTTGAGAAACACACCATTTATACCTGGGAATTCACTGTTTAAATAAGTTGATATTTCTAAATAGGGCAGAAAGGATGGATTATGCCATAAATAGTGTTGGAACAACTGCATCTCCAGAAGGGAAATGATAAAATTGTACCCATGCTTTATACCATCTACAAGATTAATTTTATTCTTTTTTTCCTTTTTCTGTCTACAGTTCCATGCTACAAGATAAATTCTCAAATGGACTAAAAGCACACACCATTAAAAACCGTATAATTACTAAAAGAAAAGTAAAAAGGATATTCTTATAATACTGGGATGGGAAACTTTTCTAAGTAAGATATGAGATCACAAACAACGGTAACAGTTAATTCTTACTGCATGGTGTGCTATGTGGTTACCACTCTAGGAGCTTTTAATGTGTATTCATTCATTTAACCCTATGCAGTAAGTACTCTTATCCTCATTCTACATAGGAAAACTGGGGCATAGGGAGGTTAGGTGATTTTTCTCAGGAACAAAGCTAACTCCGGAACAGAATCTAAACAACGGGCCCATAAATATGTAACTTCCACATGACCCAATAAATAAATAAATAAATAAAGTTTAAAGAGAAAGGACAACTGAGAGAACTATTTATATTATAAATTATATAACTTTCTTTTTTAAACAGCTTTATTAAGGTATGATTGACATACAATATACTGCACACATTTAAAGTGTAAAATTTGATGAGTTTTGACATAAGTATACACCTGTGCACCCATCACCACAATCAAGAATGAACATATCCATCACCCCCTAAAAGTTATTTATAACCTGCAAACTATTTCCATATCATACATACATAAGGAGTTCCTACAAATCAATAAGGCAAAAAACATAAAAATGGGCAAAGGATATAAGCAGGAATTCACAGTTCAAGACATACAAATAACTAAAAATCTTATGAAAATACACACAACCTCAGTAAAAATGCTGGGGATGGAAGTTAAAATGATGAGATTGTATTTTAACCTGAGTGAGGAAACTTGGCAAGGATTGGTGCTATCCCAAGTTGGTTAGGGTATGGACATATGAGATGGGCTGTCTCCTAAACAGAAGTGGCAATAGGTGTTTGCACACCTATTTTTGGAATAGCGTAGATAGATACACTCTACATCTAAAATACAAATTCCCTATTTTCTAACAGTTCAATTTTCTAGGAATCTCTCCTTTTATAATACTTGCACAATATGTGCTAATATATACTGCAGCATTCTAAATAAGAAAACATTGAAACTTTAGTGGTGGGGTATCCCAAAATTCTCAGCAGTGACTAATTAATGTTTAAAATGGTATAAACATACTGTGGGATATGTAAATATCTATTATAAAGAATAAGTGAGATTTCTGGACACTAATAGGCAAAGGTAGAACCTTACTTTTCAAAAATCTGTGGGTATGAAAAATGTTCACTTTTGACTTTACATATTTTTTAAATTATTTCAATTCTCCAACAAGTGGTTTAATAATACATGAAAATGAAAAAAAGTAGCGCATGTTTGTGAATAAACAAATTCATGCAATACATAACTATACAAAGGAAGACTGTACATCTTTCCCACATTTATTAATTCATGAAACAAGCTAAGTGCTAATTGTGTGCCAAAGATGTGTGGAGATCTTGCTCTCTATTAGAGAAGAAAAAGCAAGTGTGTCACCTGCAAGTGAAAAGAGCTACCTAATTTAGATCGGAGGGGCAGAGGCCTCTTTGGAAAAGTGAGGGCTGAAGACTGAAGGATAAAGAGAGTTATCCAAATGATGAGCAGGAAAGAGTCCACAAAGAGGGAGCAGAGCCAGCCAAGGCCCGAGGCTGGCTGTAGGACAGGGGTACAGTTGCAACCATGGATCTGCTTTCCATGACCAGTTTTGCCTCTTGAAGAGATCATCATAATGGATCGTCATAAAGTCTAGAGCTTTGTTGACTGGTTTCTTTTACTCAGAATAATGCTTTTGAGATTCATCCATGCAAACGCTACCTATTCGGATCTTATTGCTAAGAAGTCTATCACTGTCTGGATGCACCAGAATTACTTTATCCAATGGGCATTTGGATTTCTTTCTTTGGTTGACTGGTTTCTCTGGTTTGGGACTATTAGGAAAGCTGCTAGGGACATTTACAGGTCTCTGTGTGTACATATCATTGCATTTCTCCAGAGTCAATACCTGAGAGTTGGAATGGTTGAATCCTATGTGAAGTGTATGTATAACTTCATAAGAAACTGTTTTCCAAGGTGGCTGTTCAGTATTGCATTTCTACCATTAATGTGTGTGAATTCTAGTTGTTCCCATTCTCACCAGTGCTTGATAGTTTTAAAAATTATCACTTTAATCATTCTTATTAGGATGTGTGTAGTAATATCTCATTGAAACTTTATTTTGCATTCCCCAAATGATTAATGTTAAGAATATTTCTTTAAGTTTATTTACTCTCTAAATCACTCTAGCAAAGTGAACTTCAGAACTTTTAATTTCACATTAAGTTATTTGTAAAACTCCAAAATATTAAGTGAATGTTGTTTAAAGTTGGGGCCCAGGAGTCCTAGCTGCTCAGTGCCCTTTATGCTGTCTCCTTTGTCTCCTTCCCAAGTCCTGAACTTTGAGAGGCATATTAGTCCTTTTTTTGTTGCTATAACAAAATATCTGAGGCAGACTAACTTTATAAAGAAAAGGGGTCTATTTAACTCACAATCCTGGAAGTTCGAAGGCATCACACCAGTATCAACTTGGCTCTGGTGAGGGCTTCATGGAATATTGTATCTCAACTGCAGGAATGTGAGCAAGAGAAAAATCCACAACTCAAAACAGGAAGCAAGAGAGGCTGGGTGGAGCCAGGCTCAGGCTCGATAACAACCCTCTTTTGATAACCACCCCTGTCTGCGAACACGCCCCCAATTAACCTTAAGAGCTCTCATTAGGCCTTACCTCTCAAAGGTTCCACCCCATCTCCCAGGACTGCCTCTCGGGGACAAAGCCTCCAACACATGAATCTTTGGGAGACACATTCCACATACCCAAACATGGCAAGAGCACTCCACAGGGCAGTGTTCCAATCACCAGACCAAGATCTGGCTGGACAGTCTCCAAAGATGGCTCCCCGACAAGCCATGCCTTCCAGTATCCAGGCCCTTGGGAATCCTCTCCCCTACTGCATCTGGGCTGACCCTATGTAACCAAGAAAATGCATTAGAAGTGAAACCCATGACTTCTGAGGCTAAGTCAGAAGAAGCCAAAGAAATTCTCTGTTGGTTCTTTAGCAGGCTTGCTCCGGAGAAGTCAGCTGTCTTGTGTAAGTTCAACTAAGCCCTGTAGGTGGCCCTGGACAGAGGCTGCATGGAGATCCAGGCCCAGATGTGCCAACCATTCCACCCAGGCAGCAGGCATGTGAATGGGGAATGTCTGTCCAGTCCAGCCTTCAGATGGTCCCAGCCACTTCTGACTGCAACCCAACCAGAGTCCATGAGGTGGGAAACTGCCCGTCGGAGTTGACCTCCTAGGAGTTAATAATACAGTGTTGTTCCAAGTCACTAGGTTTGGGAGGGGTTTGTTATGCGGCGATAGGTCACTGGAACATGGAGGATGCCCAGGCTTGGGGGATGCTGCCTTGGAGAGGTGGAGGATCATCCTTGAGACTGGAAACGAGGCAGGGGGCTGCTGGTTGTTGTCACGTTCCTCCTTTTTTCCTTCTACATTCAAACTCCCCATCCTTATGCTGTCAGTGCCAGAATCGTGGGTGGCTACAAGAAAACGGAGACTGGCAAGAAACAGGAACTGGGAAAGTCAAAGCAGATGCCAGGCCCAGGAATGAGCCCAACTCTAGCAAAATAGGAACAGTAATTCCTTCATGTTCACAGTGCTTTACAGTTTCTAAAGCACCCCAAAATGTGTTCTCTAATGTCACCTCGTATCAGCCAGGTGAGGGGGACATTGCTGCACCCACTTAACTGGAAAAAGAAACCGGCTGAGGGAAGTTTGGTTTTGTGGAGAGCATAGTCCTGGTGTGCCTCAGGTTGGGAGGAAAGAGAGGAATAGGACAGATTCGGACCTGGCCTGGGATGGGGACTGGAGCAAAGGCAAAGCCCAGGCTTTGTACTGCGGATCTACAGACAAAAGACTGCTTCTTACACGCCTCGTCCCCTTGACTCTTCCTGTGACCCCGTAAGGCGGATGCTCTTAGCACCCTTATTTTGCTCCAGATCTCTGGCCCCAGTGCTGAACCACACCAGCCCACCTGTCTTCAGGGTGTCATTACTGATCTCCTGGACACGGCTCCCATGGCTGGAACCTAGTGCCTGCAGGAGAGCGCAGGGTCCTGGCTGGCCTCCTTACCCTTCCTGGGCACACAGCTACCCTTGCTGCCCTTGAGCCCGTAATAGTCATGCTGTTTCTGTGCTCAGAAATCCCCAGGGGCCTCTGACAGGCCACACTCTTCATCAGTCCCCCAGCCACAGTCCCTGCCCAAAGCTTAGGACCCAGCTGACCCTCGTTGTGGGGATTCATTCATTCACACATTCAGTGGATATTCATTAAATGCCGATTGTGTGCCAAGCACTGTTTGGGGTGTCAGCACAGTGTCCAGATGATAGACATTCTTCTTGACCTCAAGGAGCCTGCTGTGGGTCTGGAGTGTCCCCCAGTCTCACGTGTCCCCAGTGCAGCAATGACCAGAGGTGGGGCTTGGGGAAGGGATGGATGATCAGGGTTCTGGCCGGAGGGACTGCTGGGAGGTGGGGCCTAGCGGCAGGAAGCGGCAGGAAGCAGGCCACTGGGGCACCCCTGGAGGCATGGCCTTCTCCTGCAGGCCCTGTGGGTCCTTTTGTTCTCTCTGCTCCTGGCAGCTTTCATGAGTACAGCTCTCTCTGCCACACCCTTCACCGGGATGCTCTGCCTCACCTCAGAACCAAAGGGACAGAGCTAGCTGACCATGGACTGAGGCCTATGAACCATGAACCCAGATAAACTTTTCCTCCCTGAGTTGTTTTTGTTCGGTATTTTGGCCACAGTGATATAAAGCTGTCTAACAGCCTGGAGTCCAGCAGGGTATATAGACAACAAGTAATTATAAGTTCCCTACAGACGACTAAAGAGATTTGTGGAGAGCTATGGGAATATAATGCAGAATGAATGAAAGGAGGTAGGGAATGATGGGGGAACACTGAGGGAGGGGGAAGGCAGCATGAGCAAGGGCCCTGAGGCAGAAAGGACAAGTGCACGTGCAGCAGACGGAGGAGCTCCAGATGAAGCTTGAGAAGCAGAGACTAGATCATGTGGGGCTTTTCAGGTCTAATGAGGGATTTTGGTCCTGAAGTGGGCATGGGAGGTGTTGGGACAGGAACAGCAATGAGAACTTTTTATTGGTAATTTGACCTGTCTGCTGACTCCATGTGGATACCAGGCTTCACCTTGGATGACTAGATCCTAGATTTGGTCTCCCAGAGCACAATGCTTGCCAGCATTCTGTCCTACAGCAGCTCCATGCTACCTCTGCTCCCCTCTGGCACTGGGGGAGGTCTGACGGAGTGGAGATAATTCACTGTCGACCCAGGATCCGCTCCTATACGGGACCTGTGCTTCAGGGCAGCTGGCCACAGGCCCACCCAAAACCCCAGCTCCATGGACGGATCCTAAATGCATGAGGCAGTATTGTCATCCCATTCCCCTTGCCAGTGATTGGTTTAGGTACAGGCATGTGGGGAGGAGCCTGATGGGAGAGGGACTTCTGAGAAAGACACCTCACTCAGAGACAGCTAGAAGGAGAATATCTTTTCTTCTACTGGACATTGTGGTATCTGAGTGGGATATCTGGATCTGGGCAGCCCTTTTGTGACTAGGAAGGAGGCCAGCCTAATGACAAAGTCAACTCACTCAGTTTAGCAGCAAAAGACAGCAAGAACATTGCTCTTTGATGACAGCATTGAGCCACTGTATAGAGGCTCTTCCTTCCTCTTGAGGGAGTTCCTGTCATGTGAGATAATGCCTTTTCTTATCACTAAGGCCACTGAATTGGAGCTCTTCTGCTACTAGTATCTAAAACATGACATATGTCCCTCAGGTGCTCCCTGCTCACCACCTGTGCCCCTGAGGCTGTCCCCATCCTTGTACACCTGTGTAGACCACAGTCTGAGATTTCTGAGACAGCACTCCTCTGACCTGCCAGAACCTTGTTAGTGCTCTGCCGTGGCACCAAAGTCCCCTGTCCCTCATCCCTTAGCACTCTAGTGTTAGGTCTTCTACCACATCTGGGACCTCAGATCCCTCAATGTGACTTGCATTGCATTCAGGTCCTTGGAACTGGGGATAAACAGGCTCTGCCCAAGTCCTGGGTGCTCTCCAGCTGGACCACCCTTTTTCTGGCCACCTGGCTTATTCAGCAAAAGATCAGACAGATGCTGTCCCCCCTGTTGAGACTAGGGGGGGGGGCTGTGACCAGAAAACAGAGTCCAGGTCAGCGCTGGGGGGGATCAAGAGCAATGAAGAAGGGAAAGCAGAGACTGGTTGAGAGCCCAGACCTGGAGGCCGACCAGGGAGGAAGCCAGCGTGCAGAAGAGGAGCAGTGCAGAGGGGACATGCTGGGGACTCCCAACTCCGCTTCCCCTCCCATCAGCCCCGCCCAAGGTCTCCTGTAGTTTTCAAAGTTCTTTCAGTAAAGTCCTTGGACTCTCCCTGTTATAGTGCTTTAGATTTTGACTCCAAATCAGCTCAATTCAACACCTACTCCTGGGCAAGGTACTAGAAATGCCTTGAAGAATCGCCTGGCCTTGGCTTCTAAGATTATGCCATCAAAATAGTTTGCTGTCCCTGCCCCGAGTCCTTCCGACTCTGTCCCTATCCCCATTCCTCACTGCTACAACCAGAGCATTCTTCTCTCCCTTCGACAGTCTCCTTTCTTGTGATTTCCCTGAATCTTTACCTCTGCCAGGGAATTTTTGCTGCCTTTCACCAATTGGTGCACTTTATGCCATTTCAGCAACCCTTGGAAATTTCCTACTGAATTCTGTCCAGCTAGGATTAGCACAGCATGTGTCCTTTCCGGCTTCAGAGGGGTGTGTGTGTGTGTGTGTGTGTGTGTGTGTGTGTGTGTTTGCCTCATTCCTGCCAA
This sequence comes from Marmota flaviventris, assembly GCF_047511675.1. Taxonomy (NCBI): domain Eukaryota; kingdom Metazoa; phylum Chordata; class Mammalia; order Rodentia; family Sciuridae; genus Marmota; species Marmota flaviventris. Next base: position 31,327,608 of record NC_092507.1, on the reverse strand, counting down.
ACACCACTTTCCCCAGTGCATTGTCATCTGGACAAACGTAGAAGGCAGCTGAGTCCAGGCCCTCCTGCCCCAGGCTCCCTGCTGAGTCCCTGTCCCTCTTTTCTAGATATGTCCCCTTGATGTTCTTCCCAGACCTCAGATTCATCATGCCCCAAACCTTCATTCCAACCTTCTCTTCCTCCTCAGTCCCCATTCTGGATTATAACCACATCAGCCACCCAGACATATGGCCTCAAGGCCCCCAAATTGTCCCCAACAGACACATGTAAACTGCTGTCCAGCCACACACAAAACCCATAGACTCCACAGCTCCACAGATCGTCACCCATGTACAGCCACACCAGCCACAAAACACACAGCTCGCAGCCCATGATCAATTCAGAGGCCTGGCTGGTCACATAGAAATGAAATCAGAGCCACACGGAAAGGCAAGCCGGAGCCCACCCTCCCGTGGAGTCGTGCGGGAAGATAGATACACGAGCACACACACACGCGGTCCTGGGCGCCACGCTTTGCACCAGCAGCGCTCTGGGGAAATAAAACAGCATAAAGTCCAATCATCCTGAACCCAGACCCAGGACCCCAGTCCATCAATCCTGCCCGGGGAGGCGGTGGGTGTTGCCTTTCCCCTGTCCTTGACAGCCCCATGATTTGTGGCTGCTCCGTGGGCCCTCGTGCCATAATTCACCCTCAGTGCCCGTGGTCTGAATGCCCAGCCTGGCATTTTGCCTGCCTCAGACTCCAGGCCTGTCCTTCTGGTCCCAGAACCAAGCTGTGTCCGGGAGCTGAGGATGGCAGTGGCCCTGGAGTCCTTGCATAAGGACCGTCCACATGCAAGACTGTAGAGAGAACCTGAGATGCCCCACCACCCCACAATCTTCCAGGACCCCCGTACTGACACTTGGCCAGGGAACACCAGGCGGAACCCCCCCTGTGTCTGGACCACAGTTAACCCAAACTGCCTTAAACACAGCAGCCAAGAGGACCCTGCGGCCTGAGCCTGGGGATAGACCTTACCGGTGAGAACTCAGGCTTCCTCCTGCACCACCACAGAGGCTTTGTTCCCTCCCCATCGCCACCAGGCACACAGGCCGCGGTGGCTCCCGGGCTCCTTCCTGAGGAAGGAAGGTTCCCAAGCCCTCCTGGGCTCATTGTGAAGGTGCAGCAGCGTCTTGAGGAAGACAGGATGGGTTGCTCCTACGCTGCTGTGGCAGGATGCGGAGTCCCAGTGAGTGGGGAGCCTGGAGTGACGATGAGTGAGCTTAGGACAGAGATCCAAACTCACAAGGCCACTTGCTCTGGACTCCTAAACAAGAAGGACAGACTTTCTTCTTAATTGCTGACAGCCAGGAACAAGGGTGTCAAGAGCCTGCAGAGCTTGCTGGAAGGGGCTTCAATAAAATACCAGGTCTGACTCAGTCCCCCTAATAGTCCGCCTCTGCCCTTTGAGGACCACAGTGAGGAGGGAATCCCCAGGGATTGATTACTCACAACTAGCCACAAGCAGACCCTGGGGAATCCCATCCCGAACCACTCTTTTGACCTAATGCCCTCCTTTCTGTTTCGGAACAGTAATTTTTTTGTTTTACCCTTGTCCCCCTCTCTGGTCCTCATTGGAATACTCAGATGCTGTTGGGATAACTGATCAGTCTTTTGGAAAACAATAAAACTAGTGTCATGCTTCATTCTTTACATAGAATAAATCAAAGGGATAAGAACATAAAATGTAAAAAGTGTGGGCAAGTACTAAAAGTATAAATGTTTGTATTGTTTAAAGGGAAAAAAAGGCCTTTCTAAGCATGATGGGAAATATAAAAGCTGTAAAGGAACAAGCCCAGTAGACTTAACCACATAAAAATCAACTACCAATGAAAGACAAAAATAAATATTGTTGAAAGTAAGATGAAGTAGAAAAAAATATTGGGGTTACTAATATACAAAATAGCTAATATACTACAAATCGCTCCCACAGACAAGAAGCAGGCCAAGAACTTGATCAGACAACTCAGGGATGCAATGTGAATGTCCATTAAGAAGGAAGTATAAGTGCTGGCCCAATACTCACCAAAGAAATGCGAATTGGGAAGAGGTGTCAACTGTCACCTCTCAGGAGGGCTAAAGTTTGTTTAAATGGACAAGGGTATTTGCTGTTGATAATGGTGTAAAGAAAGGGTCTCTCTCTCTCCCATGCTGCTAGTGGGAGAGATGTGAACAGGTTCAGTGTTCCTGGAGGCCAGTGGGCCACTGTGGCCATGGCAGTAGCTAATAAATAGCCCTTACTGCACACCCAGGCCTCAGCCTAAGTGCTTTGCAGGTAATGGTTTATTTAATCTAGATAGTAACCTCATGAAGCAAATCCTACTATTATTCCCATTTCACAGATGGGAAAACTGAAGCCCAGAGAGCTTATGTAGTTCATCGGAGGCACCTTTGCTAAGAAATGGCAAAAGTAGTGTTGAATCCTGGGCACCTGGCTCCACTATGCCATTCTGTTCCCAAATGTTAATTGTGCAAACCCTTTGTCCTAGAAATTTCACTGCCGGGGAATTAATCTTAAGGAGTTAATTAGGCAAGTGCACAGAGATATATACATTAGAACGTTGCTTTCTGTGTCAAATTTGGCAGTGAAAAAAATGGGAGACAATATAAATGTTCATCAATAGGAGATCCATTGACTAAATCGTGTTACTTCCATAAGACAGAATGCTATGCAACCATTAAAAAAGTATGATGTATATTTATATTCAATGATATGGAAAGATTTCGACAACATATTGTTGAGTGGAAAAGCAGGTTGCAAAACAGCATGCATAGTATGATCCCATTTAGGTAAAATTATATATATATCACTCAAGATCTGAGAGGATGCTCACCAACACGCTAAAGGTTATTATCTGGAGATGGCGGGGATTTCAGGGAATTTTTATTTTCTGCTTTCTTCCTTTCTTGTGTTGTTCAAATTTTGTACAGTGAGCATATATTATCTTTGTAAACAGAAAAGGCAATTTTTAAAAATGAGCCTCCTTGAATTGGCGTCTCCTTGCTCATATCTCTCAGTGCTTTGTTCAAGCAGTGCAGATGCCTGCCTACTATGTGTGAGGCCCAGGAGTGGGGAGGACACGGAGAGAAAAGGACACCAGGAGGCACTGGGGCAGAGACCAGGCCACCGTGGGAAACACGGGGAAAGATACACACATCTGCCTGAGGGCCATAGAGAGACGCAGAGGCAGAAAGGCACGCAGAAGATGGACCGGCCAGGAGGGAAGGCCGGCAGACACAGGTACTTGGTATGGGCACCATGTCCTGGCTCCCAGGTTGACTAATGCTGTCCTGTTAATGAAGTGAGTGATTAATAGCCAGGGGGATAGAGAGCTGGTATATGAGATTAATCCCAGTTAATGAATCCATTGTTAACAGCATTAAATAGCAACGGGGGGAGGTGGGGGAGGCGGCCCTCTCTCAGTGCACCCAGGCTGGGCAGCCGCAGGAGAGGGAGGCTCCTGGCCAGAGGCAGGAGAGCAGGAGCACAGGAGGAGAGCCAGGGCTTTGTCGCATGCCTGTATAGCTTAGGTGGGCAGCATCATTACCCCCATCACACTGGGTTACCCCTGTCCCTGGCTGCTGTCCCCTCTGTCTGATGCCAGGCCAGGTTCTTTCTGTCAGGCCATACTCCCTTCTAGGGCAAGCTGAGTGACAAGGTCCAGGGAGGGGAGGGTGCAAGGGGAGGCCATGAGGGAAAGCAGCCACTGGTCACTGGAGATGAAGGGACAAGAGGAGCTCTCCAAGAACCAGGACCCAGAGAACGCTTTGGTGGTAAGATGGACTTGGAGAAAGAGTGGGCCCGCAGAAGTGCTCAGAGGACAGCAGGGGCCGGGTCAAGGCTCCCTTGCATGCTCTGCCCCTCTTGCAGGCCCGGTCTCAGGGCTTCCTGGGGCAGGCATCGCTGGAGCTGCCTGCCGCCCCGCCGACCAGCCAGAGCTGCCTGCCTCCACGCTCCTCCAGAGTCGTCTCCTCGCCCCAAGCCCGACCAGGCTCTTCATGAAGACAGGCTAACTAGTTTGTCCCTCATAATAACCTGGGTGATCAGTGACTTCGTTCCCACTTTACAGATAAGGACACTGAGGCTCAGGAACAGACGCTGTCTTGCCCAAGATCATGCAGGAAGTAGAGCCTGGATCTGAAAAGTTTTGGCCAGCTCCAAAATCTAGGCCCCCAACTGCAACTCCTCCTTCAGAGTGTGGCCTCCAGACCAGCGGCAACTGGCAACTTGTTAGAAATGCCTTTCTTGGGTGCCACCCAGGCCACAGGGTGGGCCCTGCCATCTGGCTTAACAAGCCTGGTTGATTGAGACCCACTGCCCAACATGGGGGGGCTCCTCTCCCCGGGCAGCGGGAGGCCTTCCAGGGAAAGCAGGACAAGTCCTCTGAGTCCAGCTGCTCTTCAGACCTGCAAATGCCAAAGCTCCTGGGGACCTCTTCTCTTCTCTGTCTACACCCTCCCTCTGGTGAGATCATCTCATCCCATGGCTTTCAACAACATTTCTCTGCTGACAGCTTCCCAATTTATATCTCCAGCCCTGACATCTCCCCTGAACTCCCATCTCATACATCCCGCTACCTAGTTGACATCTCCACTTAGATGTCTAAAGCCATCTCAAAATTAAAGTGAACCCACACTGTCCCCAAACCTGCCACCACCACCCCCCCCCCATCTCAGTAAGCAGCATCAGCGTTTACCCGGTTGCTTGGGCCCAAAGTCCTGGAGTCATCTTTACTCCTCTCTTTATCTCATAGCCCACGTTCAACCAACAGGAACCCCTGCTGCTGCTATTTTTGAAATATATTTCAGAGCTGACTGCTGTTTACCACCTCCACGCTGCCACTGCTCTCCAAACTGTCTCTTCTCACCTGGACTTGTACAGTAGCTTTCTACTTAACCCCTCGGCTCCCACTCCTGCTCCCCACATTCTATCTCCAAAGCCATCCTTTGAAAACCTACAACTGAGAGGATTCAAACCCCTCTAGTGGCTTCCCAACACACATAGAATTAAAACCATAGCCCTTTCTTTGACCTGTAAACCCCCACATAACCTGCACCCCCGCATCCTTTACTTCTCTCCCACCTCATCCACATTCGAATCACACCTGCCTTCTTGGCACCCCTTGATCATAAAGTGCACTCCCACCCCAGGGCCTTTGCACAGGCTATTGTCTCTGCTGGGAGGAGTCACACAATGGCAGAATTCAGTTCTTTGCCTAAAAGTCAGAGCTACCTGTCCTACCATCTCGTGATGCTCTTTACTCAGTTTGTTTTCTGCATAGCATTCATTATCACCTGCCATTGCACCATAGGTTTATCAGATCTTGTCTATCTCCCCTTCCAGACAGTAAACTCCACTGTGGGGCAGGAACTTTTCAATCACTCAGCAACTAGCATGGTGTTGTCTATATTTTCTAATCCAGTCAATGGAATGAATGAATGAAGAAATGGATAGATGGATGAATTTCTTTGAACTTCTCTTTCCTCACCTGTAAAAATAGGCATGCTCTCTCCTAACGTACCTGGCAAGTAAACATGTTAAAATACATAGCGTGCGACTGGCATTATTGTGGAGAACAAATGAAGGTTTTTGTCACTTTGTGCTCTTGCCTCCCTCCCTTCCCTTGCTTCAGAAGCCGTGCCCTGTCCATCTGCCACCACCCTGCATGTGAGCCGTGAGCTGGTCTGGGGTTGACCAGGGTCTGCCAAGGGTTAGCAAATAGCCTGACTGTGGTCAGATCTGTCTTGTCATTGTCCCCAGGGAAAAAGCACGACCACAATACACTCACATCTGTATGATACTCTGCAGCTTCCTCTCAACTGACACCAAAGTTCTCAGCCACCCAGCGAGGTCTGCACATCTCACCGTGGACAGTGGAGAATGATGGCAGTGAGTGGCGTGCCCAGGGTGGGGCCAAGATGGCAATCAGTCCCTCATCCTCTGACGCGGTCCTCTCTGTTCTTCCCCCCAACCTCAGGACCCGGCCCCCTGCAGCACTTCCTCCTTCCCAGCTCTCACCTGTGCTGGATTGCCCTCCCCGGCTCAGTCTCCGAGTCCTACTTGCACACTCATCTCCAGTGCCGCCGCCTCCTCCTCCTGAAAGCCCTCCTGACTTCTCTCTCTGAACAGCTCTGCTCCTTGACTCTGGACTCTCTCGCCCTGCTTGCTGATTGTCTCCTGTGCGTTTTTGCTCATCTAACAATAGTGACACATAATTCTTAAATTGCATTTGCTATATACGCAGGCACCTCCAAGATGTATGGAAAAAAAGTCCAAGTTTCTCTTCCCCACCTCCCTGCTCCTGTCCCACTCCCCCTCAGATAACCAGTGCCCACAGCCTGGCCTGGCTTCTTGTAGGCCCTTCTACCCGTTGACGTACCTACACCGGTTCATGGATGGGATCATGCTGTACTAATGCTTCAACTTGACCCCCCCTTTTTTTTTTCACTTAGCAATATGTTTTTGAGATGTGCCCTGCCAGCACACATAGACTCGCTTTTAAGAGCTGTAAGACTACGGATGTGCTGCGATTCATTCAATCACTTCTCTATTGGTGGACATTGGGGTGGTTTCCAGTTTTCCACTATCAGAGAGAACCCTGCAGCTAACAATCTCAAGTGTACGTCTGTGAGCACATGTGTGTCTCCCAGAGAGAAAATTAAAAGTGGAGACTCAGGGCTGGGGCCGTAGCTCACTAGTAGAGTGTTTGCCTAGCATGTGCAAAGTCCTGGGTTCAATTCCCAGCCCTGCAAATGGAAAAAATAGAAAGAAAGAAAGAAAATGAAAAAATAGTGGAGTCACAGGAGGAAGACTGTCCCCTTCAAAGAAGCTGAGCCAATTTACATACTGCTGGTGGCAGTATGACACACTGATCCTGCCTGAACTTACAAAGCACTTCTATAAGCACTCCTCATAAGATCCCTGAGAAGTAGTAGCACGGGTACTTTTTACAGGTGAAGACTGGAATTCAACCCCATCCTGCCTCTCTCCAAGGGTCATGCTCAGATCTGGCCATTCCTATGTGAACAAGACAGGTCCCTGCCCCCCCCCCCATCAACAGTGGTGTGTGTGTGTGCTGGGGCATCCTAATGGGGTCCTGAGCAACAGAGGAGCCTGGGGGTCTCTGGAGTGGGGAATCTGGAGGTGAGGGTACTTGGGGGGGGGGCTTTCTTCCCACTCCTTCCATGGCTCAGAGGAGCCTGGGCTCAGGCTGAGAAGCAGGGCTGCTATGTTGCCATGGAAACGAGGGCTCCTCTCTCCCTCACAGCAGGAATCACGGTGATTGGGGGTGGGGGGTGGGAGGAGGACGTTTCCCTGGCAGCACCAAGGGTTGGGGCTAGGAGGCCGGTCACTTCTCCCTCTCCTTCTGTCTCCCCTTTCTTCCCCCCTGACAAGGCCCAGCAGCCAGTAGGTGTTGGTCATGGAGCTGGTGGGGCTGGAATGAACTGGGAAGGGAGACATAACCAGTGGGGGTGGGTAGGAAGTCAGGTTCCCCAAGGAAGCTTCAGAAGGTCCCTCCTGTTAGATATCCCATGCATCAAGGTACACATAGGCCCCAAGCACTGACCACTCACAAGACAGACCTCCTTCCACTGTCACTCAGCGAGTCACACAGTCAGCCCCACACTGGAGCCCAGCACGCCCAGGCTTACCCAAGGCACATGTGCATATGGACTTCCTACATACACACCAGCCACTCACGTGCAGAGTCGTGCACTGACAGGTTTGCACACTTATTCATACACTGTCACACCCACACATGCACACTGCAGGCATGTGGCTACACAGTCACCCTCCCATGTGGACACACACGCACGCACACCTTTCTCTGCCTTTGTGAGTGACTGTCAGTCCCTGAAAGCGCTTTTCTTTCCCCTATCTCCTCCTACTCACTCCCCAACTCTGCGTCTCTCCCCTCAGCCCCTCAGCCTGTCCTTGGCGGGACCCCTGCCCTCTGGGCTCAGCCCTGGAAGGAGATGCTGTCATTTACAAGGGAGCAGATTCTCAGACACAGACAGCGCTCAGCCTTGAAAGGGGAGGAAGGGCTGAGGTTGTGGGGTGCATTGTCGAGTTTGATACTCCACCCACCTCTCTCTCCTTCCAGATGATACTCCTGCCTCATCCTGTGCTGGATTTAACAGCAGCAATAACTACCCCCCTCCCCAAACAAAACAAACAAAAACCTCCTACAAGCTTGCCACAGTACGTGAGATTGTGAATATCCAAATAACTATGGTTAATAATAATAGGCAGCTAAGTAGCTCTTTGCTGAGGGCTGGAGTACTAGGTGCTATGCTGTCAATGGTAACACTTATCCCTTGCATCCACCTCCCAGTTAGGGAATATTGTCTCCATTTCACAGAGAAGGAAACTGAAGAACTCTCGGAGATTCCAAGTGATGAAGCTGGGCCTCCAACTCAGGTCTGCCCATTTCCATTGATTCTAAACCAAGGGACCCTGACCTTGCACAGCCAGGTTTGCATGTGCTGAACTCCTATGCCATGCGGGGGCACTTTGAGATATGGGGAACGGCAGGTTGACTGAACACCAGGAAAGCAGACACCTGCCAGCCGAAACTGGCCATCCCTGTCCCCTAGGTCCTGGGGTCATTCTCTGTCTTCCAACTGGGGAACTCACAAGTGGTCCTGGAACCCCAAAGGCCCTGCACTGCATCTGGACCTCTTCTTTCAGCCTCCAAGTTCCCAACTGCAAATTGAGTCTTTTGCAGAGAATTAGTCTAGTTCCATTTCCCTTCTGGTTCACTCCTGCCAGGCCCAGAGAGCTTTTTTATATAGCCACAATGGTTCATCAAGGTGTCATGCTAAACATGGCTTAGTTAACTCCTGAGAGGAATTCTGTTCTCGTTTATTATTTTTTCTTCCAGCTATATTGCAATTATATCCTCCTAGTTTCTTAAAAATAGAATGTTCTTTTTATGAAATGTGCTGAGTTGACAAAAATTTAAGTTGCCCAGTTCTATGGGTTCACCTTTTTTTTTTTTTCAGTAAAAAGATCTGGGAATTAGATTGCCTATAAATCTAATCCAGCCCCTTATTTTCACAAACTAGAAGAAGGAATCCAAGAGAAGAGGCTTAACTTGTCAAGGAATCAGCTTTATTTGTGAGCTGTATAGCCTCTGGGATCAAAGACCCGGTTCAAAACCAATCTGGCTATTTTGTGACCACAACTGGGCAAGTCACTAGACCTGAGTATGTCTCAGTTTCCTCATTTGTCCATGAACTGATCAGAGAACAAATAAGACACTGTATGGTTATTACTTTGAGACTAAAGCACCACAGACTGTTAGTTGTCATAATCCTTCACCTGCATGGCTGAGCCAGAAGCCAAGCTTCCTGGCCCACGTCCTGTTACTCCTCCCTGCCCTGGTGTATTCCAGAGGGACAAAGGTGGGCTATGGAGTCAGAGTCCTGGCTAATCCCAGCAGTGACATTCACTAGTTGTACAACTATGGAAAGAAAAACTTGCATCCTCAGTGGTTCTTCATCTGAAAAGAGGGACTATAATAGTTGCCTTGTTCCCAAAAAACCAAAGGCAGAATGTTTTCTCTGATATGTGAACACTAATTCACAATAAGTGTGTGTGTGTGTGTGTGTGTGTGTGCGCGCGCGTGTGTGTGTAGCCCTAGAGAAGAATAGAGTTACTTTGGATTAAGTAGAGGGGAATGAAGGGAGGGCAGGGGTATGGGGGTAGGAAGGGAAGTAGAATGAACCAGACTTTATTACCCTATGTACATATGGAACTATACAACCAGTGTGATTCTATATCATGTACAACAGAGAATGAGAAATTATACTCCATTTATATATGATGTATCAAAGTGCATTCTACTGTCCTGTATAACTAATTAGAACAAATAAAAAAAATTTAATATATATGTGTGTGAAAATATATATAATTAGTTACTTTGTGGTTGGTGGGATTATATGAATGTATTAATATGGGGAGGCTACTGCCTAGAGCCTAGCTCATGACCGGCTGAAAATAAATGGCTATTCTCTCTCTTTCCCCCATATCCCTTTTTCTGGTTGTCATTTCGTGAATTTCTTCAGTGGTGACCAATCTTCTACTCCTTTGAAGGAGGATTTGATTTTGGAAAGAGACTATGGTCACTGTGAGGCTCCCCTGGCCAGAGAGGCAGAGAGTAAGTAATGGAGCCCGGGCAGGAATACCCTCTGTGTCCATGGAGGCCCCAGCTCTACAGCAGGGAGGAAGAGCCTCTCCTTCAGTGGCTCGGAGGCCAGCTCAGAAGGAGGACAGTATTGCTGGGGCCACACTTCCACATTGCACAGCCTCTTCTGGAGCCATCAAGGGACCAGGTTTGAACCTCACAGGACAGGGTGGTCATCACGTTGGCAGCTCAGAGGGGATGGCTCTGGCCTTGGAGACTGCCTTTCATCCTTGTCAAGCCAGATGTCAGAGCCAGAAAGACACATCATCCAGTCCACTCCCCCAGGTTTGATAAATGAGAGAAGTAAACCTTGCCCTCCCCCACAGGTGCTCTGATGGACAGTAGGAAAACTTCAAGTGCAGTTCAGAAAGTGCACACTAGAAAGTGACCTTGGAAATATCTAGCCCAACTTTCCTTCCTTGCCCACCCTACAGTACAAATAAGGAAAGGGAAGTCCAGGTAGAAAAAAGCCACATGCCCAAGGCGACAGAGCTCTTGTATACCCAAGTCTCCTGACCCTCACGCCATGTCCAACTACTGCCCAGAGACACAGCTCTCTAAATGAGGAGCAGATGCTTGTTCTCCCAGGCTTTCCTGAGAACAGCCATGGAAGAACAAGAGCAAGCCCAAGAAGAAATGCTGGAAAGTAGGCCACCGTCCAGGAGAAATGGCCACACCAGGGGGACGGCACGTTAAGGGGATGCTTTCAGCAAAGAGGCTAATTGGCTAGCAGCTGCGTCCCTGACTTTCAGGTTGGCCAGGAAAGCCCTCCTCTCTGGTCTTCACCTTCCCAGCTATGAAGGAGAATAAATATGGCATTGTATACCCCCCTGGCCCTTCATCCCACACCCTAAATCCTGCAATCCCCCAGGATCTCACAGCAGGAACTAATGGCCACACTGTCAGAAATGCCCCTTGCCACTAACTCCCACAATGCCCACTGGAGGAACAGAAGGGAAAACTGGCTTCAAGCTTTTACCTCAGACTCCCACTTTATTCATTCTCAGTATCATTTTTGCCCTTGTCTCCCCCACATCTTCCAACCCTCCTTAGGCATCGACTGCAGGAACCTGAGCCTGGGAAAACTGCGCCACCTAGGGGCATTCAGCCTCCACTGCAGCGTGGTAGAGGAGGACGGCTGCCTGTGGGTTCCCTTTCGGTGTTAGAGATGGCTTCTGATCCTTATCTGCCTTCTGGGTGTTCATGCCACTTCGAGAAGGGCAGGTCAGGGATCTTGAAGCCCAGAAACAGACAGTCCAGCAGCTATAATGAGGCAGAGTCCAGACCAGACCTGAGGCTTCCTGATTCCAGCAAGCGTTTTCTTTTTCCCCCTATTCCAAGGGCATCTCTAGGTGGAGTGACGGTTCTCAGATAAGAAATGAGTAAGTCTTCAGCAACTGTTCTTTAGTGGGGCAGAAGTAATCTTAAATCGCTGGGAGAGGTTTTTGCTTGTTTCAATCAGGATTTAGAGTGGGACAGGGCTGGCTGTGGGCGGTGAGCAGCCTGCTAGAAACACCAGGGCTTGGGTGTCTGACAGACAGGGGCCACGTCCTGGATCTATCAAGGACTATGCAATCCCGATCCCTCTTCCAGGACAAAGTCCCTGAACTACCTGAAGAGCAGAATTAACTTTCTGACTGGGTTCTTGGGAGGATCAGCAACAAAATCTGTAAAACACCTGACACGTGACTGGTCTCTGGTCTGCCTGTCCTCCGGCAGCAGCTAGAACCACGCTGCCTCTCCTCCATGAGCCCAGGGCAAGAGCCAAAGGCCCAGAGTGGCCTAGAGGCCACCGAGGTCCTGCCTCCCATCCCCTCCCTCACCTTTCTCTTTCTCCACCCACTCTCACTTCCCACCCCTGCCACCTCCTCTCCCTCCCACTACCTGCCGCTGGCCTTGGCATCCTAGCTACAGTATTTACTTTCTCCTGTGCCTGAAATAATGTATGCATAACCTGCTCCCTCATGTCTTCAGGTTTTTATTTAAATGGCACCTTCCAGAGGGGTCTTCCCCACCTAAAACTTCCACACCTGCCCTGTATTTTTCTCCCTCGGCATTTGTTGCCACCTAACGCACTTCTTTTGTTTACTTTCTGTTTCCCATTCAATGTGTTCACTGCTAAGTTCTTGGCATATAGAAAAGGCTCAGCAAACATTTGTTAAATATGTGGACGACGACTCGAATAATTTTAAAAAGAAAGTAAAAACAGAACACCACCCCCAACGCCCCGAGTGAGTTTCCAAACTCAGAAAAGAGTTCACACGTGTAATCATTTTCATTTTAAAAATCCTTTCTCCGAAGCAGCCACCATTACTCACCCCCAGGACCTGAGGCAGGGGAGGGATGGCCAGGCCTGCTCTGTAGGTAAGGAGGAGGGAGCGCTGCAGATTCAAGAGCTCAAGTCTGGGGCCCACAGCTGGTAAGGGGTAGAGCTGAGAACCAGTCTCCAGGCTCCGTGGCTACAGAGCTTTCTCCTTCCCACGCTGTGGCTTCCATGGAGTGGGGGACCTGGAAGTACTTACACTGAAGCACTTGGTTGAAGTATTGTTCTTAGCATAAGCACAGTACTTAAGTGGCCACCCAGCCAGCTTTCCAAGGGCTATCTCAGGGGAGAACAGAGCCTTTTGTAACATGCATGAAAGCTAGGCAAGGCCATGAGATTGGCCCAGGGCAGACAAAACCAAAGTAGCATGGGCAGCCTCCCAGAGCAGAAGCTACTGTCGGGGAGTGGATGGAGGAGGAGAGAGAAGCTGTGAGGGGCCAGGCAGGGGAGCACTGGAACCAGGTTCGGGGCTCCTGGGATTCAATCCCAGCTCCACTCGAAGCTGGTGGCTGGATTTCCAGGGCTCTCCTCTTTGTCACCCCTCCCTTGCCATTCATCTCTGGCATAGCACTGCTGTCTTGATATATTTGCTTTTCCCTCTGAGCCAGCAGATCTTAACCAGGAGGAATTTGACCCCCCAGAAGACATCTAGCCATGTATGGAGACATCTTTGGTTGTCATAGTTGGCACCCAGTGGGCACAGGCCAAAGATGCTGCTGTATGTCCTATACTGCAATGACATCCCCCAAGAATCATCTGGACCAAAGTGTCAACCATGCCAAGGTGGAGGAACTTGCTCCAGACCTGAGTCCCTGTAGGCAGGAGAAGTGCTGAGTCTTCTCTATATCCAGAGCTGGATGTGGCTCCTAAAGGACATCCATGAGTATTTGCTGATAGAGATGGTTCAGAACACAAAACCTCTGGGTCTGTCCTAGGCCTACAAGTCTGTGATTTAAACCCCTTGATTTTACACTGCAGCTTCACACTGTCTCTCACGTAACAGGGCTGTGGACCTGGGGTCAGAGGTCAGAAGGTGTCTCCAGAGAAGGGGACTCAAGTCACCTTTGTCTGTGGCTCTACCTCTCCCTTAGGTCCCCAGTCCCTGCTCTGCCCTGACTCAGAGGCAGCCCTGGGCATTTAGATTGGCCCAACATGAGCTCAAGTCGGCTCTCCCCACCTTCACCCTCCAGTGGCCCTTGGGGAGCCACCTTACTTCCCTTCCTCCCTGTAAACCAGGCATGGTCCCTGACCTACCCAGAAGTGAAGTGCTAAATAGACATGAAAAATTCTCACTACTGAAGGTGACAAATTGGCTGCTCCTATTAGGAGGGTTCTGATGTCAGTAGCCTGGCTTGACCGGACAGCTTCCTGCTCACCATAGTCCCAGTCAAGCTATGGCCAACTAAAGTGCCCCAGGAGCAGAATCCAATTTGGGTTTGCAACAGGCAGCCCTGATGTGATGATCCCCTTGTTCAGGGTAGAGGCACCCTCTTGAGAGTGGGCTGCTCCTGCCATGACACACCCCCTGCTGAATGCTGGGAGAACAAGTCACATCCACCTCTGCCCCCATAGGTGCCCCTGTGTCTGTACCCTGTCTAGCATTTTCATAGCCCTGCAGGGAGATGCTACATTCACAGAGGAGCTAGGCCTACAAAGGTGAAGCACTGCAGGTGGTGTCTTGGGATTTGAGCTCAAATTGTTCTGCATCCCCTCTATCCACCTCTCCAGGGGAACTTTTCTGAAGGGCAGATATAGGAGAAACCCCTTCCCCCAGCCCAAAGGAACACCACATTGTGCTGTGGGGAGAAGGGAGCAACTAGGAATCTCACTTCTCCACGCACCCTGCCCCACCTCCAGCCTTGTCCCAGCCAGTGTGAGGGAGTCCCCAGAGCTGGGAGAAAATTTAGCAAGCACCCGTCACCATTCCTGGCAGAGTTTCAGGAGCAGAGGACCAGAAATATGCCCTTCCCACCGGCAAACTGTGAACGCTATTCCAGAGCCTCCAATAGGATTTAAAACTCTTAGCTACATTTCTAGGATACACATAACAGGCCATCCAAAATTCCTATTCCATCTTCTTCCCCACATCACAAAGATGGTTTGCTCTTCCTACAGCTGGACCTCACACCTGTATCTGCATGTGTTTCTCTCTCCACCTGGGAATTCCTTTCCCCATTCTTTTGGCCAAGCAAATCTTTTCTCAAGCTGGACTAACCTATCCAGTTCCTTGGGCCCACACACTTAGGAGCCAAAAAATTTTGATTTCTTTTAAAATCAGAAGGGGAAAAAATGAAATTCTGGGGCAAAGAAAATGTTCATAATTCATAATAGTATATTTGTATTCATACCAAGGTTGTGTTAGTCAACTTTCTGTCTCTATCACAAAATGCCTGAGATAATTTACTAATTAAAAGAAAGGTTTATTCTGGCTTGTAGTTTTGGAGGTCCACAATCCTTATTGCTCCAGGCCTGTGGCATGACACTGTATCATGGAGGGAACACATGGCAGAGCAAAGCCACCTACCTTGTCATCCAGGAAGCGAAAGAAGAAAAAGGAAGGAGACACCAGGCCCCACCTCCTAAAGGTCCTGTCCCCTCCCAGTAGCACCACCCTGGAGACTTTAACACATGAGCTTTTGGAGAATTCAAGACCCAAACTAGAGCAGGGGTTGTAAATATGCTTTTTAAGTGTGTGTGTGTGTGTGTGTGTGTGTGTGTGTAAAAGGACCCACAAAGGCAAAAAGGCCTAAGACCCAAGAAAGTCACAATGTGGACCTGTCCCCAGCTTCAAACCTTTGTCCACTTCCTTGAAGCAGTATTAGCCAGAGCACACAGCACTGTCCCTTGTCTGTGTCCCCACTATCCATCCATTTCTGTGCTTGGCATATGCTATCATAGTCTTTTGTAAACCTGGCTGTCCATTAGATGGTGAGCTTTGCAGGAAGGGGGCTCCATGTGTCACATTCCCCTAGCTCAGGGGCAGCACATTGGCAGGCACTCAGCAAATATTACTGAATTCAGCTGATGCCCCTCAGCACAAATAAGGAACAAAGGCCTCCCTTCCCCCAGGTCTCACAATAATGTACACAGCAGAGCCGTTTCTCATCACATATTCATTCAAATGTGCCCATTGTGTGCCAGGTACTGTACCAGGCAGCAAGAATCAATCAGCATTAAGAAAACAAACAAGATCCCTTCCCTCCCAGAGCTCATATCTGACGTCCCCTCCAGCCAGTCTGTCCCTGATGCCCCCATCATTTTCCCATCCTGCCCCACTGATGTTCCCCAAATGCTAGGACTGGGAGAAGAAAGGCAAGCCCAGGTCTCCTTTTCTACCTACTTCAGCCCCTCCTCAGGCCCCATGCTTCTCTCAGAGGGACTGCATTCCTTTTTCTCCGCCCTCTTGGAAGGTGACTACTCCAGCTCCCGCGTGCTCATTAATTTCACGCTCCGTCTCCTGCGTGACTGACCTACTTTCTGCTTTTTCCCATGTGGCTGCCCAGCTCTGGGTCTCTCACTCACCTGGGGCTGGGTCTCCCTCAGCTTTTCCCTTTTCCCTGCAGCCAGGTGTCCCCTCTGAGGCCCCAGACCTCTCTGTCCTCACCACTGGAGTGGAGGCTTCTGTGGCCCTGGGGAAGGCAGGAGCAGAGGGCTTGTGTGCACAGACCTGGAATTTTAGCCCCATTCCTTCCAGGTGCAGAGTCTTGAACAAGCAATCACCCAATCTGGGCCTTCACTGATTTCGTTTATGTATGTCGACCCTGCATGTGGTTGTGAGACAAAAGAATCTGTTAGAAGGGTGGACATTGCTTGGATTAAAAAATATCCCTTGTCCCAACTTTACCCATGAACCTCCTGTCAGCTGGGATACCTCAATTTCCAAAGAAGCTTGCTACATCCCTCTCTGTTCACAAGGTGATTTTGTCCTTCCTGTCAGGCCCCTTGATCTGCCTCCTTCAAGGCCAAGCGTGGGGAGCCCCTCCTGAGCAGTACCCCAGCCCCTTCTCTTCCTGGATCCCCTCAAAGAGCAGTCTGCAATTCTTTATATCTCTCCTCACTCGGGAACAGATATGAGGCAGGATTTTTAATTGGTAATCCTCATTTGGTATTCATCACATCTGGGCTTTTCTGGGAGTGCCCCAATGTCAAATATCCTGTCTTCTCATTCCCATGAACACATTTTGAAATAATAAGAATAATAGCTGGCATTCACTGCATGCTACTCAAGACAGGTGCTGTTTTCCAGGCTTGCTAAATCCTTGACTGATCCTATAAAGTAGGTAATATTATTTCTCCTGTTTTTCAGGTGAGGAAACTGAGACAAAAGAGAGAAAGAAACTTGCCCACGGGGATGGAGCTAGAATTATAACCGAGCAAGACTGGCCCTGGAGCCCAGCCCTAAACCATTGAGGAAGCACAACTGTTATTGCTTGTGCTCAGAACTGGCTCAGCCATTCCTCAGTCAGGGTTAGGGGTGTAGCTCAGTGGTAGAGCACTCGTTGAGCACCATGCACAAGGCCCTGGGTTCCATCCCTAGCACTCAAAAAACACAAGTGTCCACACACTGTATATAATTTTCCACACAGCAAATGGGATTATTGGTCCTCTCCTCTTGGAAAGGACTGAATGGCTTCTAGAACTCTTGCTGGGCTGAAACCAGGGAGTACTGGGTTCCTTGTACAGTATATGGAAGGCCAAGGTCAGTGCTGGTCCCTGTGGGGACAGGGCTCAGCCTGCATGGCTGCTCTTGTGCTACTTGGGTGTTAGGTACACAAAGGGCACAGAAACCATCTGATCTACTCTGAGGCTGCTGAGGAGGACCCATGATGCTATCTCAGGGGGTGGGACAGTACCTTGGCTTCAGAAATGCAGTGCAGAGAGGCAGGACATCAGGTAGGACCTTCCCACTGTGCAAACTCCATTTGAAAACATGTCCGGGAGAAAGGACAGATAAGTTACTCAGCTACAATGCAGAGCATGGCTTCTGCCCCCCCAGCACAGTAGCAGGGCCCAAGTTCAAGGAGAAGTGTCTGGACAGTGGCCCCCTCCGCCCCCCATAATTGCCAGAGGGGAGATGCTGAATCCCTGTAACACCGCTTGAGTGGAGGGCTGTGGACATGACTTTTTATCCAGCAGAGTTCATTTGGCTTTAATAATGAATATTAGTTTCTGATTATAAAGATAAAACATGCTCATTGTGAGCATTAAGAAAAATTTTAAAAGTCATCTATAATCCCACAATCCAGAAATAAAACCATTAACACTTTGGTGCCTATTCTCTGAGCCATTTTTTCAGGCCTATGAGTTTCCACATCATTAGGATTCTAACAGTACATGAGTATTTTCCCATTCTGAAAACTCTCCAAACCATGATTTTTAATGACTTTGTAATATCTGATCCTACAGGACATATCACGATATGTTTAAGTATCCTCTTCTTGTTGGACATTTAGATTATTTTCTACTAAAACTGCAATGGCTATTGAAGCAAGAAACAAAACTGCCCAGTCATATATGAATGAAAGAAAGAACAAATGAACGAATAGGGTTGGCCAAATGTTTAAGGGTCTGGACAGCCAGAGAGGGGAGTCCAGACCCAGTGCAGGGGAAGACCATGAGAATGCTCTTTGAACCCTTCCAAGGCAGGGGCTGCAGACAAAGCTCTGGCTACTGGAGCACTGGGGAAGGGGCACTCCCACTTCAGGTCTGGCCTCAGGGACAAAACTCAGCAGGAAGCCAGGGAAACTTGCCAACCAGGCTTCCCTGGTGGTGCAGGACTGAAAGAGGCACTCGCTCTACTTTTCACAGCATTCAAAAGCAGAACTGTCAAAAGCGGGCCCCCAAATGTTCATATTATGTGGGAGAAAGTCTTGGGGAGAAAATGAGGAAGGAGGGGAATTATGCAATTGAAAACATGTACCAGTCCAGACAGAATAATGAAGTGCAGACATTGGATTTTGCACTCAATGGAAATTGCATTTAGCCATGTTTTGTGGTTTGAGAAAAAGAGAGAGACTGACTCAGAGAGACAGATGGAGACACATGGGGCAAGGAGAAAGAGATAGGGGAAAGAAGGAGACAGATGTGGGGAGAGCGGCAGCGGCAGCCAGATGGAGTCCCAGTGAGGACAGCATAGGGAGCAGTGGGGCTTGGGGCGAATGGCCCAGTCTTTGGCACCTGGTCTGCAGAGAGCCAGCCCAGCAAGTCCAGGGCTAGTTCTGGCCTTCCCAGAGCCAGAAGGAATCTAAGAGTCTTCTGGCCCCAATCTGGGGGCTTGGGATTATTTTACTATATTTTTTCTTTATATTTTTGTATTTCTGAATTTTTAAAAAACAGTTTATTCTGGAAGTGGGAGTGCACATTGGTCATAACAGCAACTCCGGAGGTTGAGGTAGGAGAATCACAAATTTGAGGCTTGGCTTGGCAATTTAGTGAGATCTTGTCTCAAAATTAAAAAAAAAAAAATTAAAATGGGGATAAAGGTCAATGATAGAATGCCTGTCTAGCACATGTGAGGCCCTGAGTTCAATTACCAATACCACACATTAAAAAATATATATATTGCTTCATGGACTACTAATTAACAATAAAAAGGAAGCATCTATTGATATATATGCAAGAATTTGGATAGATCACAGGGCACTATGCTGAGTGAGAAAGGTCAGTTACCTACTCACAGGTTATACCTATGCTACAATCTCACTTATATGACATTCTCAAAATAACAAATTATAGCAATGGGAAGCAGATTAGTGACTTCCAGGGCTAGGGATGGTGGAAGGCTGTGGCCATGACTATGAGGGCTAGCACAAGGGAGACCTATAGGATGATGGGATAGTTCTCTTAGTGGTCACACCAATCTCTACATGTGATAAAAATGACATAGGACACACACATTATATCAGTGTCAGTTTCCTGGTTTTGGTATGGTCCTGTTGGGAAAACTGGATGAAGGGTCATGGGAACTCTGTTCTACTTTAGCAACTTCCCATGGCTCTATAATTACTTTAAACAAAAAAAGTTACCTCCCCTACATAGTTGTCAAAAAGCAGATCATGTACTGTGTGTGTGTGTGTGTGTTTGCACGCGCGCATGTGTGTGTGTGTGTGTGTGTGTGTTGGGGATCAAACACTTGGGGATGTGGGTTAGTGTTATCTATAAACTCATGTACTATTCTTAATAATCAGATAAGTTATCCCAAAATGTTAAGCACCACACAGATGGAAGCTAAAATAGACATGACAAAATGTCACGACCTGGGGGTTATAATCCACACAGAAGTTCTTATGTAATCTAAAAACCCACCCTGAGAGTAGAAGGCGGAACAGAAGCCACCTGGAGGAGTTGGAGAGAGAGCGGCTGAGCAGGACATGCCCTTGGCCTCCTCCTGGCTGTGTGACTCCACTTCTCTAAGTCCAGGTTCCTCATCTGCTAGACAGATTAAAGGAGACAGTGCTCCTGAAGCTCGAAATGCTTAATGGATATGAGGTCTCTTCCTTCTTCGAGGCAGCCACCAGCTGTGACCTGGGCTTGGGGGCCTCCCTTTACCTACTGGAGTCAGGAAGGAAAGTTAACACCAGAAGTGTCCTTAAGAGAATTCCTTACATGCTATCAAGCGTGTTATAAAAGTTGTTTTGCTTTGCAGTGTTGGTGATGGAACCTGGCATGCTAGGCAAGCTCCCTTACCACAGAGCTACACAGGAACCCTACAAAAGTTAGGGGGAAAATACCCATTTTTTTCCCTCAAATTTTTTTCTACAATTTTATTTACCTTTAAGGGTTTTTTTAAAAAAAAATTCTTTTTAGTTGTAGATGGACACAATATTTTTATTTATTTATTTCTATGTGGTGCTGAGGATCGAACCCAGTGCCTCACACGAGCGAGGTAGGCGCTCTGCCACTGAGCCCCAGCCCCAGCCCAAGAGTTATTTTTAAGGGTATCTTAAATGTGGCAGAATTTGGTGGTGAGGGGTGGAACACTATGGCTTCGAAATGGAAACAAAAATGGCAATTCCACCAGCATTTTTCAATGGTGCAGATGAAAGCAAGTCTTTCTGCTCTGGCAACTGTAAAACACTGAAAGCAAGGCAAGTTCAAAGAGCAGTAACACTGGCAACTGGCGTCACCTGCTCAGAGGGGACCACACAGGTGGGTAGATGTGAGTCGAGTGGACCCGGAAGCTGAATTCTCAGGAACAGTAGAGAAGCCCTGTATCACCTGGTCTCTGCATTTTACTGCTTAAGACTCCGAGGACCACCAGGTTTGAAGCCAACCCTTTCATTCATAGATGAGACCCACAAAAGAGAAAGCTTGTGCCCAAGCTCTGGGCACTGATATGGGGCAGCAGAGGATATGCTTTTGGAAATACATTAGCATGGGCTGTGAGGCTTGCTTTCAGAGTGGCCATGAAGCCTCTTGGCTCAGAAATAGCATATCCGTGACACTTCACAGTTTCTAAAATGCTTTTGTGGAGCTGTTTGCTTTGCTTCTCCTTCTTGCTTTAAGCCTCCCTCCATCCAGGGCCCCGCCTGGCACCCAGTGGAAGGTCAGCTGTCCACCGCTTGAGTTCCTCCAGTGACAGCAGCCCACTCCTTGTTGGACAGCTCCTGTTGTCAGAAAGCTCTCCTCGGCAGCCAGGTGTGATGTCTCTGACCCAGCCAATCAACCCCACACACAGCCTGTCATTCCGCCATTTGAATTCCATTCCTGTACATTTTAAAGATGAAAACATCTTTATGAGTCCCTTGTTGAAATGCAAATATGGCTGTGAACACCTAAAGCCCCAGGCAGTGAAGACCTTTGAGGTAGAGTGCTGGCAGGTTGCCCTGTGATGGGGTGACTGGGGAGAATCCGGAGCGATGAACCCGAGGCTGGGAGGCCAGGAGGGCTGAGTACACTTTGGGTCCTCCAGGGCCTGCTCCTTGTTGGAGAATAGAACAGCGGTCTCCAAAAAGGCGGATACCTTTTTATCTGCATCTGCATGCTGGCTACTAGAAACAACCCTAGCCACACTCAGGGGTGTCTACTCTGCAGAGATTCAGGGATCCAGAAACTTCTGGTAGAGATGGTGCTGCAAATTCATGTTCCATCCTCATGCACAAAATTCACAGTAAGAATAGAACAAGGTCTACTCCAAACAGGAATAACCATGCTCAGAATCAGGACAAACAGCTCTCTGGAACAGAAATGCAAAAAGAGATGGGTGGCATAGGGTGGCTCAGTAGCAGGTCCAGTGGCCCAGAGTTTGACTCCCTTAGGGTACAAGTATCTGCATAAGCCCCATTTGAGACGGCTGCCAAGTGACTACACATATGAACACCCTACCCCCCCATCTAAGGAAGAGAGCCTTGAATCCTCACCATAAAACTTGACTCCTAATGGGGTCCTGGGAGTGCACAGAAACCATCAAATCGCCATACCGCATGAATCTGTACAGAAAACTTAGTAGCACCCCTGAAAAGCCTACAAACTAAAATTTCACAATACATGGAGAAGATAAATGCTGACGTAGACAACCAACAAAATCAGTAACTGGGAGAAGGATCCCATGACAGAAAAACATAAAATGATAGAATTATCTGAAAACAACTTCAAAATAAATATATTTGGGGCTCCTCAAATAAAGTCAAGAATAACATCCATCCATGAAAAGAATAATAAACTATAAAGATAGATGGACACTAAACAGAACCATTTAGGAACACCAGTAATGGGAACATTACATATATACATACATATATAATTGAAATAAGCTAAGGGGGCAGAATAAATCTAGATTGGATGAGGTAAAGATAGGATTAATTTTTTTATTTGGAAAAAAAACCCTGAGATTTCTCCTAGCATGCAGTAAAAGAAGGAGAGATAAATTATGGAAAAGAGCTCTGTAGGAGTTAAAGAATGTTTTAAGGCAATAGATAGGTTTTAGACCCTGTCGGGGTCTACACCCACATTCCCCTGGCTGACCCCACTGGTCATCTGATAACAGCTCTATTCTGGATGGCAGCTTCTGGTGTCACCACTTAAAGGCATTTTCCTGGCCACAGGTGAATGCTATGAGCCTCAACTGTACCCCGCAGTACCTTGCTCACGATCAAATCCTTTGTTAGCTCTATTTCTTTCCCTGCCTCTCTTCCCCGCTTCTTCACTTTTCTTCCTGGAATCATCTCCCCAATTAAATTACTTGCATGAAAATTTTTGTCTCAGGCTCTGCTTTTGGGGAATTCAAACTGAGACCCATAGGAAAATAGCCAAGGCTTAAGCAAGAACCAAGTCCACTCTCTCTTATGGGGTGGTAGGGCATCAGGTCCTTTAGGACTAGGTGGAATGCCCCTGAGTTCAATTCCCAATACCCACCCCAACAAAAAAAGAGGCCATGTGCCCCTAATTAAAAGTCAGAGATTTTATTAAGGAAAAAAGTGGAGCACCAGATACTGGGAGACAACAGACATTTCATGCCTCAAGCAGTTAAGAGATGTGGAGCATAGATCCACAGACTGCTATGTAGGAGTTCCAGAACAGAGGGGATGCTAGGGAAGCATGACAGAAGAAACAAGGAATTCTTTAGGATTAAAGAAGGATTTGCAATGCATGCTCAATGATGAACAGCACAAATAAAGCAAATTCACATCTTGCCTACAAAACTAATCTGGATCCAGATTCTATGAGTGGGGCCTCTGTACAGCAGTGTGCTAGTGCCAACTCAGATTCTCTCTCTCTCTCTCATATATATATATATATATATATATATATATATATATATATATATATATATAGTTGTTGATGGACACAATACCTTTATTTTATTTGTTTTCATTTTTATGTGGTGCAGGGGATCGAACCCAGTGCCTCATGCATGCTAGGCAAGTGCCCTACCACTGAGCCACAACAACCCCAGCCCCGACTTTTCTTGAGCACTGATTATTTACATCTCTTTCCTGCTCTGAGCTTGGTGATGTTACATTGGAAGCTTGAGACTGGCCATGGATGGAGAATGTACATCATTCTTAGCAAATGCTATGGATCAGAGCACCCTACCTCTGAGATCCAGTTTTCGGCATTTACTAGTACTCCCCTGCTTATAGGTGGGATGAGAAATTCAGACTTTGTTCTAATTGGAATAGAAAGCCATCAGAGGGTTTTGAACTGTGGTATGGCTTCATTCTAATAACGTTGCTGTAGAGAACAGGTCCGCAGTGTGCAAAAAGAATGGAAACAGGGAAATGGATCTGGAGGTGACTACAGTGGACTTGGTGAACAAGGGCTGGGGAGCTGGTCTGGACAGGTCCCAAGGAGGAGCTACTTGAATTTTGTGTCCTATTTTCTTGTATCACCTCACATCCTGATTTGTCTTTGTTGACAGAGTTAGTCTGGTGGTTGGGAAAAACATGTTTTCCTGGAAAGAGCATGAGATTTGGGGGCCTGGAGCCATTTCTCAATACCAACCCTTGGGGAAATTTCTTATCTTCTTTGAATCACAGTGCCTTCTACATGAAATCGACATACTGCCAGAAAGGGTGGGTGTGAAGACTAAAGGAGATAAGAAGCAGGCAATTCCCTTTATCCTTCTTTCCTGGGGCAGAGCGCCCTGACCCTCAGACCACTCTGACCCTCAGACCACTGCAAACTATAAATTCCATATCCCAGAAGCAGCAAGAATGAAACTTCAGTCATGGGATTTCCCAGACTAAATATGGGCCTCTCCAGTTCCTAGGTAGGCCACCAGTGCCACCTAGTGTCCAGCATGGGTTTATGCAGGCAAGCCTTTCCCCAGAATGATTTCTTGGTACTGAAATCACCTCAAGGTTAAAAAATATTCCACTGCCAGATGGAGCCAAACATATATTAACTGTTGTAACATTCACTGTCTAACTTGGTAGCAAAACTTGCTCTTTGATACCCCCTAATCATGCCAGGGCATGTCAATCTTGCTTTGGTATCCAGATTGTAGAGGATAGGACCTGTGTCTTTAGCATCTACTCCTTTTTCTTGAGCAATTACTTTGGGCCAGGCATTTGGACTTAATTCTAAGGAAATTATATTCTTAGTCTTTATCTCAAGAAATTTGAGTCCAAAATATGGAAAGTGACTTGCTTAAGCACCTGGGTAAACAACAAAATTGAGATTTGACTCCAGGGTTCCTCTCTGCAAATCTGAGGTTTTTTCTATAAACACATCCAGCACAAACTGGGCATACAGCAGATAATCACTAGGTCATTCTATTTATTAGGCTCTTTTAAAGTAGTGGGAAAAAGAGAACACTGAACAAGAGTCAGGAGACCCACACTCAGGTCCAAGGTTTGTCATAAAAAATAACTAAGTCGGGCTGGGGATGTGGTTCAAGCGGTAGCGCGCTCGCCTGGCATGCGTGCGGCCCGGGTTCGGTCCTCAGCACCACATACAAACAAAGATGTTGTGTCCGCCGAAAACTAAAAAATAAATATTAAAATTCTCTTTCTCTCTCTCTCTCTCTCTCTCTGTAATAAAAATAACTAAGTAATTTTAGGTGGATCTATGCCACTCTGTGGCCGTCAGTGTTGTCATGAGTAAAACAAAATGATTGAACTACTGGTCACAAAGGTCCCTGTAAGCCTAAACATATAACAGTTGCAAAGTTGGAAGTGCTGTGGGCAGGGATTAAATAGTGGGGAGTCTGAGGCATCTGTCTGGAGCTTTGCCCATCAGAAGCTGTGAGAACTTGGGCAAGTTATTTGATCTGCCCTCCATTTCCTTGTCTGCAAAATAAAGGTAATGAGAATACTCATTCTCTACTTCACAGTTATTGAATTATCTATTACACCTTCTTAAAACTGTGTTTGGTATACAATAGGTGATAAATTTGTGTTCATTTTAAAATTATTGATTCTACCTTTTACCTAACTCTTTTTGTTAAGCCATTGAGCCAGATCACATGAAAGTCTTGTGTATTACAAACAGGATGGTCCAATGGTTAACTTCTCTAAGGTCAAGGACTATCATATAGAAAATCATAGAAAAAGCAATGATAAAGGTCATACATCTGACATACAAGTTCCTTCTAGGAGCTCTTAGATTATAACTTCAATAAAATTCTTAAGAGAAAGTGAGGCCCAAATACCATTACTGAATCCTAAATTCCAATGTCAAGGTACTGGGAAGACTAGAGACCTGGATCTTATACCAGACCACTCTGGGCCTCAGTTTCCTCATTTGTACAACTGGGGATAAAACTAGCTGAGTATTTACAAAGACCCCTATTATGGGTCAGGCACTGTAATAGGTCTTCACATAGCTAAATGGGAGAAGAGTGTGCATTGTCAAGGGGACAAGGATCCCTGCCCTCTCATTTGGGGCATTATACGACAAGAACAAAGGCTAGGCAGTAGAATGGTGCATCCTCTCCATCCTATTCTTTGAGGTCTCCTGGAAAACTCACAGGTGGGAAGTTGGAGACCTTGATACATGATGGGACAAAGCCCTTCCCTTTTCAGAATCATAGGTCTCTATAGAAGTATAGTCCAATAGAATTTTCAGAGATAATAGAAGATTTCAATATCATGTGCTGTTCAATATGGTGGTTATGTTGATCAGCTTTCTGTGGTTGTGACAAAATACCTGAGAAAATCAACTTAAAGGAGAAAAGATTTATTTTGGCTCATGGTCATTTATTTTTTGGCTTCAGTCCATGGTCATTTGGCTCCATTGATTCTAGGCCTGTGGTGAGGCAGGATACCTGGCGGGAGCATGTGGTAGAACAAAGTTGGTCACACGGCAGCCAAGAAGCAGAGAAAGAGCAAGGAAAGGACTGGGGACAAGATATGCCCTTCCAGGGCACAACTTCCGTGACTTAGTTTTCCCAAGTAGGCCCTATTTCTATAGTTTCTACCACTTCCCAATTGTCCATTCAATGATAAGCCCATCAGCAGATTAATCCATTGATGAGCTCAGAGCCCTCATGATCCAATCACCTCCCCAAAGCCTACCTCAGGACATCGCTGCATTGGGAACAAAGGCTTCAACACTTAAGTCTTTGGGGG
This sequence comes from Marmota flaviventris, assembly GCF_047511675.1. Lineage (NCBI taxonomy): Eukaryota > Metazoa > Chordata > Mammalia > Rodentia > Sciuridae > Marmota > Marmota flaviventris. The sequence continues at coordinate 31,301,044 of NC_092507.1, read as the reverse complement.
ACATTCCAGATCTGAACTGGCCATTAGCCACCAGTACCTTTGGGGCACTTGAATTGTGGCTAGTGCAACTAAAGAACATTATTTTAAATATATTCACTTTAAAAATTTTTTAATTTAAACAGGCCCTTGTGGCAGGTGGCTACTAGATTGTATTCAGCTGCTCTGTAACTATAAGATCAAATCAAGCATCTTCTTGAAGCAATGAGGAAACTGTGACACAGTGGGTTTGGTGAATTGCCTAGAGGCATTCAGTGACTCCACAACAGAATTAAAATCAGATCCTGGCTTGCTCCTATTCCATGATGGTCATCTCTCCCTGCATCACTCCTGCATGCTTGGAGACCTCTGCCATGCTCTACATTGCTCCCTGCCTCCCTACAGCTTGGTAGACACCCTGACTGCAATGCTCCTCTGACCCACTCCTACACCCTTTCTGCATAGCAAACTCCTACCCATGCTTCAAGATCCAACTCAGACATTACACCTTTTCCACAATCCTGCCAGATCTTTACTCCCTCCCCATTCTCCTGCAGCATTTTCCCTGCTTAGTTGTGTCTACTTAGGGCACTTGAAATAAAATTTTTGTTTCTGTCTCCCACTTGACTAGAATTCCATTAAGACACCTACGGGCTTGATTATTTCTATCTCCAGAACCCACAACAGAAGACTCTTCAATGTGTGTGGAATCAAATATTTGATATATACTAACTATTCTACTGGCTTTAAATTAAACAAACTTCATCCAGAAGATAAGGGAGGTATAACTAACAATCAGGGTGCCTGGTTTCTGCTTGCAAGTATGGTAAATTGTGTTCTCTGTCTGGGCCTGAAGAAGTTGAAATGGGTCATTTCTAAGGCAAACCTCAGCCCTTAAGGGATATATTCTGAGCTTGGGCAAGTGGAGGTGGCTGGAGGTGGCAGGCACAGCTGGGAATGAGGCTGAGGTCGCTGAACCCAGGGCTGCTGAGAGATGTAGCTATGTCAGCAGCTGCTGCTGGGTCAAGGGGCCAGAAGAGTACAGGATCCCGAGAATTAGTAGAGGGAGGGTGGGAAAGCAATAGGAGAGGAAAGGAAAAGTACAGAACCAGCTACACCAAAAAGAGAAGGAAAACAGGAAAAGCAACAAAATCCTGACTGTAGAAAGCCATTCAAGCATTTTACTCATTCATTCAACAAATATTTAGTCACATATTTCCTGAGTGCAGGGGCTATTAGAAAAAGAAACTGAGGCCCAAAGCAGGGGGATGACTTGTTCCAGGTGACATGAAGGCTCCATTGCACCGATGGAGAGTCAGCCACATCCCTTGCCAGCTTCTGTTTGTCAGCCCAGCTCCATTCCTCCCTCTATTAGAGAAAACTTATATATACCCAATTGCTGAGTTGCCCCTGTTCTCTGACACCACCTACTTATAATAAGCCTTTCCTCACACTCTCTTTCTGAGATGTCTCTTAGTGCCCCAAGGTGTGCCAAGCCCTCTGTGCAGCATGGAATAGTCGTAGCACTGAGTACAGCTGCAGTGTGGTGGGGCGTTGACAGAGATTTAAATGGTGGAAATTCAGTCCCTATGACAGAATAGAAAAGAAAGACACACACACGATTTTTGTATGTATATAAGTATACATATAATTTTTTTTATCCAAAGTATCTTTCTTTCCATTTACACAGTGTGGGTGACTTATTACTCTGCTTGTGAGAGAAATCGGCCCCCTGGCCTAAGTAGTCTCTGGTAAAATCTGGGAAATCACTCTCATGGAGAGGGGAAGAAATAGAGACAATAGATTAATATTTACAAAATTTGATCACATGGCAGTCTCTATCTCATTCAATGCTCACAACACTCCACAGGGTTGTTACAGCCTTATGTCCCCCAGTTGTAAAATAAGTACACAGGCCTAGAGATGTTTGTTAAGTAAATATCTGATGTTAAGATTTGAAGCAGGACTGATTCCAAGCCTCTGCTTGGTACACCCAGCCTAAGAATGCCTTCACCCTCCCTAAGAAAGAAGGGGTGATCAGAGCTGTCCACTCTGCCTCCTTTCCCTAGTGCCCAGACAACCTGACCACCTTAGTGCAGACTCCTCTATCCCCACAGTCCTGGGGCTAAGACCAAACAGTTAAGTCTGAGTAAAGCATAATTCATCAGCCATCAGAAGCCCTGCAGCCATTCTCACTTTGTAAGTGGGGAAACAGGCCTATGAGGTTAGGCTCTTCTCCTCTCTAGACTCGCTCTAGTGCTTGCTCAAGCTGCGTTCAGCTGGCAGGGGCCAGTGACATATATTTCTTCCCAACTCTGTGTTGAGTTGGGCTGGTAACTTGCTCTTGCTCACAGTTCAAGCACTTAACCTTAAATACTAGCAAATGCTAGAGATCAAGTGTTTCTTTTTTCATTTGAAGTTGCTACAGAGAACTGATTGTTAAACATTTACCAGCACACCACCGGCTTCCTCTCAATAAGGAATAATAAACATTGGTGGGATGTTCAGGAGCAACTTCTGTCAGAGCACAGGAAAACTGTGATTTTTATCATTAATATTCATGTGGCCTGTGATTACTTGTGTCCAAATAATCTGAGGCTCCTGTTGAAAATGTTTCCTGGGCCATAGGGAAACAGAATCTCTGTAGAATCTCAGCATTTTGTCAGGTCTCCACAGATGATTTTTTTGGTTCCTGAGTTTGAATATCACTGCTTTGTAACCTCACTGTCATATCAAATGACACCTCAGACACAGAGGGCAATGTTTAGATTCCCCCAAAACACACAATTCTGCCTCAATTCCTGAGTGCCTGCCACCTACTAGCTGAGGGTGGATAAGACAGGCCCAGGTTGCCTTCTGTCCCCATTTCCTCAACTCTGAGATGACATAGTACCCCACTGGTGTTTAGACATTAGAATCAGACAGAATTTTCTAGATGAGTTTGCCTGCTAGATCTTCCAGTAGAACCTATTAATACATGGGAATGTATAGTTGATTCTTAATTAGCTAAAAAGTTCAAAGTAAAAAAAAAAAAAAAACTGGGTTAGAGTCCTGGATCTGACCCATGCTGTGTGTGAGATGTAAGGCAAGCCCCTGAGCCTCTCTAGGCTGGTCTGGCCCCCTCTGTTAAACCAGCATTCATCTCAGAGGTTTATGAAAATCAAATGAGACAGAGCTGGGAAGGCAAACTCATTTACACAGCTCTGAGTCCACAGGCATTGCCTCAGCTGTCTGCCCTTACCGTGGACCCTCCTCAACCCCAGCGTCATGGAACTGTCTCCCTCACCAGGCTGTGAGCACCTCAGTGAGGCCCTGGGCTTACTCATCTCTGAGTATGCTTAGCACACTAAGTATTTCCTAAAGGTCTATGGTTGAATACTAATTGTACTAGCCAGGGTTCTCCAGAGAACAGAACCAATAGGAAAGAAAGAAAGATATGGAGACTTATCATAAGGTATTGGCTCACATGATTATGGAGGCTGAGAAGTTTCACAGTCTTCTGTCTGTTAGGAAAGACTTAGGAAAGCCTGTAGTGTGGCTCCAAGGTCTGAGAGTCAGAGAGCTGATGGTGGAGACTTCAGCCCAGGTCTGAAGACCTGAGAACAAGGACTGCCAAGGGTAGGAGGACATCAACATCCAGCTCAAGCAGTTGGGAAGAAAGCAGATTCAACCCTCTGCTGCCTTTTTGTTCTGTTCAAGCTCCCAGCAGACTGGAAGATACTATCTACATTGGGGAGCTACTCCCTTCAGCCTACTAATTCAAATACTAATCTCTTCTGGAAATACCCTCATAGACACACCCAGAAACAACACTTAACCAGCTATCTGGTTAACACATAAAATTAACTACCACAAATATATATGATCCAAATGTAGAAACAGACATAAAACCACCCACACATAGATCTGCTTAGGAGTTACTCTCAGAGAGGTTGTATGCAGGTATAATCATAGGCTTGGGGTCAAGGGTTAGAGCGGGGAATTGTACCTACTGCTGTGTAACAAATTACCATTGACTTACAGGCTTGAAACCACACATTGATTACCTCACAGTTTTATGGGTCAGGAATCCAAGCCCAGCTGAGTCCTCCACCTCATGTCTCACAAACTGCAATCAAGGGATTTTCCAGGGCTGGAGTCTCATGGGAGGCTTGGCTGAGGAAAGATCTAACCTCATGCTTGCTCAGGTCGTTGGCAGAATTCATTCTCTTACATTCGTAGGATTGAGAGCTACCATTTCTTGTTGACTGAGTCGGAGGCCCCCTCAGTTCTGTTCCTCACCTGTGGGCCTCTCAGTCAGCCCACCACACTACAGCTTGTTTCTTCAGAGCCAACAAGGCAGAGGCAGGGGGACTGCCTGAGATGGGTGCCACCCTTCCGTTGTTTATATAATAATGGGCATCCCGTCTGTCCCATCACCTGTACTGGATTCTACTTGTTAGGAGCAAGTCACAGGACCTGCCCCCCACTCAAGTGGAATGAATTACACAAAGCCATGAATGTAACAGGTAAGATGATGGCCTCAAGAATCTGTCAACCCGGGCTGTGGTTGTGGCTCAGTGGTAAAGCACTTGCCTAGCATATACAAGACACTGGGTTCAATCCTTGACACCATATAAAAATGAATAAAATAAAGGTATCAAAAATGTTGTATCTGTTCTAAAAAATCTGTCAACCACAGGAGCCAAGATGAACTTCAGAATGTTTTTCCTTGGTGAAGCTGGTAGACACAGACTTGTGGCATAATAGTGCTTTGAAAAACCATATCTAACTATTCTACTCTACTTAGGAGAAAACAAAATCCTACAGAAATGGAGTCATCAGTGAGAACATAGCACTGTGACACTAAAATCTAGATTCTCTGGCTGACAATTTCCAACATACTCTATTACTTCTGTCTCTGCTTACTGTCAGAAATTTGGGAACAAAAAATAAAATTAGGTGACACTTAGGAGCTATAGCTCAGGGAGTTTGGAATATCTTGGAATATCTACAGAATAATTTCAAATCCTTACCATGACACACAAGTCCCTTTGACTCCTTGTGCCAGGCATTTTTAATCTCATCTCTTTGCTGTCATCCGGTATCCAGTGTTGCATCACAGAGAACCACTTGGTACTCCCTGGTTGGTACCTCTCTCCCTTTATATATTCTCAACTAGGAATATACTTCATTTTCTATTCTGGGGTGGGGGTGGGGAATAGGACAAGGACAAGGGGAAAAATAATAAATAATTAAATAACAATTCTTTTAGTCCCATTCAAAAACCATCTTCTCTGTGAAACCTTACTTAATTCTTTTTTTTTTTTCTGTAAAGCTTCTGTAATTCGTATAGGCAGAATAATTAACCCCTCCCTCCTTTCTGCCCTAAGGACCTAATGCAGTCTCTATGGTAGCTCTCTCATATGTATAACAGTTGTTTCTGATTTCTGTTTCTCCTATGACACAAGGACCTTAAGGCAGGGTTGTTGGAAAAACGTGAAACTAATTTGGTTTAAACAAGTCTATCGTGCCAGCTGGCCCTGTCAAAAGACTACCACAGTCTCCTGCTGAGCTGAGACACCAACACAGCTAATGAGAGTATTTATTTCTAAGCAGATGTCTCATTGCAAGTCAAGGAAAGGCTAGCTCAATCCCCACCCAATTATATTCTCTTTTGTAGTTCACCCAGCACTTCACTCCATTGAGGAAATCTTTAGGGATTGATTGGACAGAATTGGATTGTCATTCTACAATGATAATTGATGTATTCCAAAGACTGACCCCTTACTAAGAGTTTGGGTAACAGAGATGAAAAATAAGACAAAAAAAGGGGCCATGAACCCTTTGAGCATATTTTGGAGCATATTTTGGAACCAAAATAGTTCCTAACTCAAAGCCCAACTCTGTTACTTACTAGCTATATGATATTGAGCAAGTTATTTACCTTCTCTGGTATCAGTTTCCCCAGTTAAACAGGGAATCACACCACCTACTCCATGAAGAGTGCTGCATGGATTACAGGCGATGATGAATCACATGCCTGACACATTGCAGGTGCTCATTAAATGTTAGTGGCCTGCTTCTTACCCATCCATAGAGAATCAATGTCTCAGGCAATAATTACCATACCCTGTGATCAGTGCTATAACAGATACAAAGTGCTAGGGAAGCATAGTGAATGGAGGGACTCATTCTACCAAATAGAGAAAGGAAAGGGGAACACTTCCAACAGGATGAGCAGGATCTAGCTGGCTAGGGGGATGTTCAGTACAGGGGAGAGTGTGTTCAAAAGCAGCACTGTCCTACACCTAGACTTCATTTTTATCTCTCAGATAAGCTAGCTTCTAGGCCTCAAAGTTAACATGGAGATAAAACAATCTCCTCCTTCTGTGATAGATGACTGGTGTTTTTATTTCTGTGCTGTACTAGAGAAAGTGTTTTCTCTCTCAACCAGAAATATGAGATAATCAAATTTGCAGCTAAGTTAATGCTGAGAATTGAAATGCACTGAATTCCAAAGTTCTCATTTGAAGAAGAATGTCAAGTGAGTCTCACCCCCAATGCATGTGTCACATTTTGGAATATATCTTAGATGGGAATTTGATGCTATTGATTTGAGACATATGTATAATCTGGGAGTGATATTCTTACTGTAGGAACACTCAGAATCTCCTAACATTCTTGCATGCATAATTTCATGATTTTAATAACTTAGACTCCCAGAATCCCAGAATGTTAGTACTAGAAGACCCCTCAGAGTTCCAACCTCCATATCTCCCTGGTGAATAAACTGAGGGCAAATATACAGAGAGTGATCTATATAAGACCATACAGCAAAAACCTTATTTTCTGACACTGATACTTAGACCTCTAAGTTTCAAATCCAGTATTCTTTCTCCGGGACTACAGATCCCCTTGAAGCACTGGAACTTGTTTAAATTAGGGCCATTTCAAATTGTATACTTCAATAATGGGAGTTCATTTTGAGAAAGATTCATTCCCTTTAGGTTCAACTGGTTGCTTTAAGCCCCAATACCCCCAGTTCTTGACCATTTCCTCAGTACTAGGAATCTAGAAGTGATAGAATCACAGGCTCTTAGGATAAGAAAGGGATTGTAGAGATTTCTTTGGTTCCACTCTCTTTCCACCAAAGAAATAGCCTTCTTAAACATATCCAGTGATGTACTCATTTCTCCCAAAGAAATTCAAGCCATTATTTGGCCACAACTTCAAGCTTCATTGAACAGAACTCTTGTTTCTCTAATCTGTCCATTAAAAGAAAGACAAAGAGGGAAATGGTGCTCATAGACAAAATTCTGAAATCTGAAATGTTCCAAAATCTGAAACTTTTGAGCATCATGATAAAAATACCATGCGTAAATGCCTCTGATTGCTCTTCAGTACCCACTTGAGGTAAGTAGTCCAAGCTCCTTAGCGGAATAATCCAGACTTTGACAATCTGGCTCCAAGCAGGCCTTGTAGGCTTTCTTTCACTCACTCTTCTAGTGCATCCTAGGTTTCCCTTGAGGATGCTTTTCTGTCTCTGAACATGCTGCACTTGCTTCCTGCATGCGCTTCTCCTCTTCCTCTGACCAGAGCAATCCTGAGGTTCCTTTAAGGTCCACTCAAAAGTCACCTCCTTGGTGAAGTCTTCCCTGGGCCAAATTAACTCTTCTCTGTTTTCTCTAGCATATTGTACATTGCACTCCTTCTGTTGTAAGAGCCCCTTTTGCATTGTCTTGGTCCTTTGTGGTCTAGGACAGGGGTTGTTATTTTGCTTTTCTTTGCATTCCCAGTTCCTAGAACCTAATAAATGTCCCTTTGACATTTATGGAACATAATGGCCTTAATCTCTTTAAAATTTTTTTTAATATAATTTTTTTAGTTTTTTTAAGTGGACACAATATCTATGTGGTTCTGAGGATTGAACTCAGTGCCTCAAGCATGCAAGGCGAGCACTCAACCACTGAGCCACAACTGCAGCCCTAGGCTTAATCTTTTTCCACATTAGCCTTTCAATTATTTGAAGACCTCCTTGAAGAACTTGCCTTACCCCACTCCACTTTTATTTATTTCTTCTCTAGGATAATCTTCACAAGTCTTTCATCTGTTTCTTGTAAAGTCTGATATCCAGATTTCTTATCTGGTCATTTGCTCCTGGATGTTAATTGCTCAATATCTCTATTTAAATATATGACACCTAAAACATAACTCAATGGCCCAGATGGGCTGGTTGCAGCAGAACAGTGAGAGAATTTCAATTTATGATTTGGAGGGAACATTTCCTTTATCATCGCTGTATGCCAGGAGCCTTTGCCTGCCTTGCTGTCTTCCACTCTTGAATAATCTGGTGATGTGGGTGCTATTTCTCCCATTTTATGGATGAGGATACTAGCCACTTAGTAAGGCACTTTGAAAGAAAGCCATCTTAAAAGTCACAAGTCTAGAGCACAAAGTGAGTTTATGGCCAACCAATATCTTTAGATTGTTTATATATTGACTGCTGTGAAGTTATTATTATTTTTTATTACCAGCTAGTGGTAGACTTAAGGGCAACTGAGGACAAAAAGAATCAGTGCCTTTAGAAGAGTGTGAAACCAAAGCACAGAAAAAAGGCATGTTGGATTAATGACCAACTTCCTAACAATAACAGCCTTTATCTAGGAGCTTAGAAAGAGCCTGGAATTTCTCAACCTCATAGTTTCCTGGAACTATTTTTATTTGGTATTTTACAAGAGGAGAAAGAGTAGAAGTGTCTTAGATAAACAATGAGGCTTGGAGCTCAGCACATCTCTGCAAACACAATCAGAATCCGAGTAGCCAGTGGGGCCCTGTGTTGCAGGATAGACAATAAGGAGGCTGCCTCTCTGGCCTGTGGCTTGGGTCTGAGAGGGCCCCACTGTGCATGTTCATTCCACCTATATCAACTGAGCACCATGTTCCTGATGCAAGGTGCTGGGATAGAGTGAAGAACACAGAGAGGGTTCCCACCCTCTGGACCTTCTAGTAAATGCAATGATAAAAGTATGTGCCCAGGGTACTAGGTCAGGAGGAGGAGGGGCATTTCACCCACCCTTGGGTGAGAAGGTATTAGAGGAAGTTCTCAGGGAAGGTATTCTTAATTGATAAGTAGGAGTTAATCTGCTGAAGGCAGAGGAAGAGACAAATGAACGAAGAAAAAGTTCCAGGTGTGAGCAGAGCCTCAAATGCAAAAACAACATCAAGCTCCCATAAAGTGTGGGAAGAATTATAAGCAGTTCAGTGTTTAAAGTTCAAGAAGCTAGGGAGGTAAATAGGATTATTAAGTGCCTCTTGTGTACTTAGGTGCTGTGACAAACCCTTCATTTACATTATTTTACATCATTAACTCTCTGTGTGACTTTGACCAAGTCATTGCACCTCTCTGGGCCTCCCTGGTAAAATGAGGATTAGTGATTCTAAGGTCCCATCTAACTTCAGACTCTGGCATAACTGAGTGGAAAGGCATTCAAATCTGTGGTCTGCCCACCATGTTTATAGGAATATTAGTGAGGGGATTGAGCATCATGATCGTGCATCCCCAAATTATAGGCAGAGGAATATGCAAGAAGATCCTATTCAACTTAAAACATTTACCAAACATCTAATTAATGTGCCCGAATTTGGAAAATACCCAGATTTGTTGAGGGCCACAGCCAAGTGGGGATGACGCATGGCATTTTTGCCAGAAGTAGTGGTTGAGAGGTGACACCAGCGAGCCATTAAGATGATGACTTTTGAGTTCTCGCGGAGTTCCCGTTGAGTTCCGGTTGAGCTCTTGCAGGGATTCCTGAAGAGTTCGGGTTGGTTGGTGAAGTTCTGGTGGTGGGAGTTCCGGTTGGTGTGTGGTGTTCCTGGAGGAGCAGCGTGGGTGGCGTTCGGGAGAGTTCCCTGGGAGCATATGTGGAGTGTGCTGGTGGAGTTTGGAAGTAAAGTTTGTTCCTGCTTGAGTGGCTCGTGATTTGTGCCCAGCCAGACTGCGGCACAGATTAAAATTGCTATCTGGCAGGGTGGTCTGTGATAAACGCCACTGGAAAGGGTCAGATGGTGAGTTGTGGACAGCTCAAAGTTGGGAGAGATCACAGTTGGTGTGGAGGGTAGAGCAAGGCTTCTTGGAGGAGATGGCATTTATGATGGACCCCAGGATGCAGTGTTGAGGGAGAGGCTGAGTCGGGGGCATTGCAGGCAAGGGGAGCAGCAAGAGACTGATATCATTAACCAACCCTGCATTTCTGCTCCCTCCATCAGCCCCTTCTATCCTGCCCTCAGAATTCTCACCTGACATTTGAGACTCTCCGTAGTTAAGTGTAGGTCCCATGTCTCCACTATGTGGATCCTCTGCTCCAGCGACACAAAACTACTTGGAATTTCTTAATATGTCCCTCAGTTTTCTATCCCTCATTATATTTCTCCATACAATGCCCACTTCCCTAATACTCACTCTAAACAACTTCTTCTACCCATCATTCAGGTCCCCATCTAAAATAAGAGTTCTCTTAGTAACCCTTCCTGAATCTTCCAAATACCACAATATTCTGACTGCATTTCCCTCTTGGCACCTGTAACTTCTTGCTTTGTATCATAATATCTGTCCTTACCAGACTGTAAACTCCTTGAGGAAAAGTGCTACCCCAGGTTGATATCTCTTCAACTGTCTCCCACATGGTAGGACTCAATAACCAACTAGAAAGCCAGCTCCACCACACACAGGCTCTGAGCACAATGGTCAGAGTCTAAATGAACTTTCTGTTGTCTAACACTTAAAGACAACTGGAACCATGGTTCTATTTTCCTGCGTCATCCCCTGAACTCAGTTCCAGCAGTGGACTGTGGTTAGCTTACCCATTCTTTTTTTTTTTTAATATTTATTTTTTAGTTTTAGGTGGACACAATATCTTTGTTTTACATTTATGTGGTGCTGAGGATCAAACCCAGTGCCTCATGCATGCTAGGTGAGAGTGCTACCACTGAGCCACAACCCCAGCCCAGCTTACCCATTCTTGTATTTGTTTTAGGAATGGGAGCCTGAGGATAAAGCTAGCTGAAAGGTGTAGATGGCATCCATGGAGCAGGTGGCTGATCTGAGGGGGACAAATTAAACAAACCTACAAAGAAAGGGCCTGCAAAGAAAATTAGGGAGCCTCCATTTGGCCAAAATTTAGCATTCTGATGTAAGTGCATCATTCCTACTTCATAAAGGAAAAAATTCAGAGAGTTCAGGAGTCTAGAGAAATTAAGAAGCTTTTTAGGGTCATATGTTAAGTAGCAGAGCTTGAGCATGAAGTCAGGTCAGACGCACTCCCTACTGAATCACAATTGCCACTCAACATCACAGCTGTCTCTGAGGGGATAGGAGGTTCAGAGTTCCTAGTAAATGATCTTTTTCCTAGATCAAAAAGTTTCCAACCCTTCCTCTGATCCCAAATTTCATATACAGATAAAATCTGTTTAAACAGCCCATTTGATGACTTTGGGCACCCTCGAAGCAGAAATGAAGTCTCAAAAGGCCAATGACCAGGAGGAGGTATGAAAGGGAACCACCAAAATCAAGGAAGTGAAGAGCTTGTGTGTTCTAGTGCCTCCTTCACCCCAGCTTCCTTTAAGCACCAGAAACCATCTCTTATATTTCCTTCATGTCCTCTCCTCCAGGTCAACAACGCCACCATAAAAATAAAATGTTCCTCAATGTCTGTGACAGAATGATCACCCTCTTTTCTGTCCCTTACAGAAGGCTTTTCCAGGTTTAACTCCTTAATGTAATACATAAACCTGTGGACCTGGGGTTTTCTAGTATCCCTTCTTTAAAAGAAATACATCCTGATTACTTTTCCTTTTGTCATTCCTCTCTTTGCCTCTGTACTTCTTGGCATCCTTCTGCCTTTTCCAAGGGTCACAGGGTCTGTCACAGCCCAATTATCTATTCCTCTCCTTTTTAAAAGTATAAGCATGATTGGGCTGGGGATGTGGCTCAAGCGGTAGCGTGCTCACCTGGCATGCGTGTGGCCCAGATTCGATCCTCAGCACCACATACAAACAGAGATGTTGTGTCCGCCAAAAACAAACTAACTAACTAACTAAATATTAAAACTCCTCTCTCTCTCTCTCTCTCTCTCTTAAAAAAAAAAAAAAAGTACAAGCATGAGTCAGGTGCAGGGGTGCATCTCTGTAATCCCAGCGCTCAGGAAGCTAAGGTGGGAGGATGGCAAGTTTGAGGCCAGCCTCAGCAACTTAGAAAGACCCTCAGAAATTTAGGGAGATCCTGTCTCAAAGTAAAAATAAATAAAAAGGATGGGACATGTAGCTCAGTAAACCTCAATCCCCAGTAAACCTCTCCACCCCACCAATACAAACAATGCCACCTCTAATGTGCTGTAATGTGCTGTGCCCTAGGATACTAAGTGGAATATAAGTGAAATTTGTGTGCTCAAGGAAACTAGTCTAACTTAAAATCCCACAATGTGAATTATTTCACACAAAGATATTTACCAATTGACAGTGCAGAGGAGGGAGCAATTAACTCTTCCAGAGTAGTGTCAGGAAAATATTGAAGTGGATCTAAAAGAGAAGCAGGGATCCAAAAGACAATATGTATACTTTTAACTTGTTTCTTTTTTAAGCAAACATGTAGGAATATCTCTATATGAAGCCTGCCAGAAGCATTGGAGCTACAGGTGAGTGAGGTCTCTGATCTCAATAAGCCTTCAGGCTAGAAAAGGAGTTTCTAAACATACCCTAATAATGGCAATACAATGCATGTTATGCCATGGAAAAAGTTATAGAACAAACTGCCAGAGGAGATGGCAGAGATCATTTAATTTCTCACTAGATGTAGTAGGTACAATTCTAAGATGATCCCCAAGATTCCTGGCACCTGGTGCACATGTGAATAATGAGCTGTGACTGTGGTGAATTTTACTCCCTTGGTTGTTGTTCAGTACTCTTTCTAGGCTGTTTCCATGTTATTATCTATTTTTAGGCTATGTGATACAGCACAGTTGACCTGAAAGCAGGGAGAGTATCTGAGTGATCCTGACTTAGTTACCTGTGTTTTCAAAGCTCAGAGTAACTTCTGATTGGTTGAAGAAGGGAAGTCAGAGAGTTCCAAAGGATGAGATGGGTTCAATATGAGAGAGGTTCTCTGTTGAGCTAAAGGGGACCTCCTTGCAAGGACCTGAGAGTGGTCCCCAGTAGGCAGTGAACAAGAAAATGAGGATCTCAGTCCTATGGCCACAGGGCAATGAATTCTGCCAACAACTTGCAGACCTCTCCTTTGAGCCTCCAGACAACTTGAGTTCAGCCTTATGACACTGAGCAGAGAACCCAGCCACATGACACCAGGGTTCTAAGCTCCAGAACTATGAACTAGTTACCTCTAAGTTTGTTTTAATTTGTCATACAGCAATAGAGACTAAGGTGAACACTAATGACACTGTGTTCTCCTGTTAACATACTTGCTTTCTCAACTAAGCTCCTTGGTTTCAAGCTGATCTAATTAATTATTTTGAAACCCAGTTGCTAATATGGAATGAAAGTTTAAATGAGGCACAGGAATGCAGTTTAAGATTCTGTCCATTTTCTTTTCCCAATGATGCATAGACTGACACGGAGACTAATACTTGTACTGAAGGAGGAGGCTCCCTTCCAGTCAATTGCATCACAGCATAGTCCAGAGACAAAGCAGGGAGGCCAGCCTCCCCTGCCCAACCTTGGCTGATGTGGATTTCCCTCCCAGGAGCATTGCTCACAGAGGATCATAATCAGGACCCCCTCGTGCAAATAGAAAGCTGCCAGGTTCTAAATGATATTCATAACCCACTCCACACTCAGCACAGCAGGAGTCTCAGGATTTAGATTTCACTTAACATGTCAGCTGTATGTGAAAGCCAAACATACATATTTTTTGAACAGCCAAACTGGAAGTTTTTTGAACCTCATTTATTGATTTCTTTTTTTAAAAAATTGTAGATGGACACACACAATACCTTTATTTATTTTTTATGTGGTGCACAGGATTGAACCCAGTGCCTCACACGTGCTAGGCAAGTGCTCTACCACTGAGCTACAATCCCAGCCCTCATTTATTCATTTCTTGTAAAACATTTTATATTTTAATATGAAAGAGAAAAGGGTAACTTAATGACCATGATTATTTAGGAATAGTTAAAATCCCTGTGGACTCCTTCCTGATGATATCTCCACTCTCAAACCCCCAAAGAGAGTCAATACCTAAATTTGGTGTTTATTGTTTTCATTATATTTTGATTATATGTGTATGTGTGCCCCTCAACAAAACTGGCACTGTTTTATTTTAAAACTTGAAGTGGCATCCTACTGCTCATCCCTTGGTTGCTGATCAGTACTCTTTCTAGGCTGTTTCCATGTTATTACCTGTAGCTCAAGACGGAGGGTTGGAGAAATTTTCTGTAAAGGGCCAGTTAGTGAATGTTTTAGGTTTCATGTGTCATAAGGCCCACTGCAGCACAAAGGCAGCCATAACAAGCAAGCTAAGTTACAAGAAAACTTTCCCATATAATTTTCCTATACCATGAAATATTACTCCTCTTTTGATTTTTTTGAGCATTTAAAAATGTAAAAATCAATCTTAACTCCTAGACAGAATGCAAACAGAAGAGGGGACAGATTTGGCCCAAGGAACATTATTTGTCAATCCTGCTCCCAAACATTTATTTTCTCGCTATAGCTTTCTACTGTATATTCATTCATTTAAAAAAAAAAAAATCTTACTAAGCATCTACCCAGGATTGTTGCCGACCAGACCCTGATTCTACTTTTAAGAAACTTATTTTGTATTGGGCTGGGGTTGTGGATCAGTAGTAGAGCACTTGCCTAGCACGTGCAAGGCAATGGGTTCGATCCTCAGCCCCACATAAAAATAAATGAATAAAATAAAGGTATTGTGTCCAACTACAACTAAAAAAAGATTTAAAAAAAGAGAAACTTATTGTGTAAGTGAGAAAGATAAGATTCCTTACTCAGTAATGAGACTGAAAAAATGAAAGTTCTAGGAGAGGTTTATATGGCTTGCCACGAAAGCTAATGGGAGTAGAGGCAGGAGAATTTGTTTCATATTGACACTCCTGGGAAAACAGGCTCTGGAGCAGGTATACCTGGGTTCTTCTGTGGCTCCACCATTTACTGGCTGTGTGACCTTGGACAAGTTACTTCATCTCTCTGAGCCTTGATTTTCCTATCTATAAAATACAGATCATCATAGTTGTGGTTTGGATATGAAGCACTCCCAAAGGCTTGTGTTGGAGTCTTGTTCCTCAATGTAGCAATGTTCAACATGTGTCTTTTAGGAAACAATTGTATCATGAGGGCTCTGATCTCATCAGTGGATTAATCCATTGAGGAATTCACAGCTAAATGGACTATTGGGAGGTGGTGGAAACTGTAGGAGGTAGAACCTAGTTGAAGGAGTGGGTCCTTGGGGGAGTGCTGTTGGGGATTAAATCTTGCCCCAGCCCCTTCTGCTCACTCTCTTTGCTTCCCCACCACCTTAAGGTAAGCAGCTTTGCTCTGCGACACCCCTCCACCCTGATGTCCTGTCTCAGGCCCAAAGCAGCTGACCATGGACTGAAACTTCTGAAACCTATGAGTCAAATCTTTCCCCCTCTAGGTTGTTATGCTCAGGTATTTGTCACAGTGACAAAAGCTGACTGACACAATGCTACTTATAAATGCATTTGTCGTGAAGAAGCAAAATGTCACAAGAATTAGTTTAAATAGTACTTGTAAAGCACTGGAAGAGTGCCTGGACCATAGCAAGCAATCTGAATGCTCTGACTCTTCAAGCTCTTCATACTCTTTCTGTATGTTAACTTCAAGCTGGAGGATCATGGAAGGCTTTGTGAAGGCAGTATAAAATCAGAGGGTTTAAAGATGGTTAGGATTCAGATACATGAAAATGGAGAGGAAGGCATTCTAAAAAGTTAGAAGAGTATATGGGACAGCCAAGACAAGAAAAGTACAAATTAGAATACAAGTGAATCAAAAGGGAAGTAAAGGAGGGGAGTGAGAAATGCATTTAGAAAGGAGGATTGTGGGCAGATCACAGAGAGCCTTGACTTTCTCCTATAGCTGCCAAGGACTTACTGAGTTTTAATAAGTGGGAAAACATCATGCTTCCAAAATCTGGCAGCTATGCAAGGCAAGTTTGGGAGATAAGAGTCCAGAGTTAGGTTATAGTTCCCACCATCCAGGGAATGGGACTTTCACCAGAGCAGAGGCAGTGCGCTTTGGAAATTCCCTGCATATGGAAGAGGAAAGGGAGACATTTAAAACACCATCACAGGGATTACGGTGGAGCCATTGTCTGAGATGGCAAACACAGAAAAAGAAGCTTCAGGGTAGTCATGATTTTGCTTCTTAATCTGTAAAGTTTGAAGCTCCAAGTGGAACTGTCTAATAGAAGTGGAGCTGAGAACAAAAAAATGTCTGGGCAGAGAGCTGATGACACAGGCTAAATGCTAGCAAGATGTTAATCCTTTTAACAACTTGAGAGATGGGTATATGATCATCTCATCTTAAAGGGGAAGGAACAGAAACTAGAGATGTTAAGAACAATTCTCCACAGCAGGCCTTCTCAGTGTTCCATCCCAGGACAGTCCCTCACACCCATGCTCAGAGGCTGTTTGATACAATTCTGGTAAACTTGGATTTTTTTTTTTTTTGCCTTCTTGGTTTTAGCAGATTAGAAGCTGGCAGAAAGGGGAAAGGGATAATAACAACAAGAAAAGTGACAGCTGACAACTAGAAACTTGAAAGCATCAAGAACTCTCATTACACAGCATTTACATGTCCTTCACTCCTTAACAGTCTAGGGGATTCCTTGATAATAAAGCTTGGTACTGATTTGTGTTCATAATGAGTTTAGAAAATATTAAATTTCTTTCTGTATACTTAAATTAGAAAGGCAATGAAGTTTTAAATATATTTTTACAAGATATTCATCTGACATAAACATTTGGGGGGAACATATCTTAAAAAAAAAAAAAAAAGCTTCCCAGACAGCAGACATTTTGACACAACTGTTTCCCTCTCACTCATCTGAAGAGCCCTAGAAGCATGTAAAGGATATTCTGGGCTGTGCAGTCTTGGGGACTCTGCCAGGGCTCTCATGCCCACCTACACCATCACTGATAACCTGTTCCTTTCCTCCCATCTGCCTGGCTGACTTGATTACTTCTCAGAAAGTGGGCAATAAGGGGAGGTCACAGTGTTCTGGGTCAAACAGCAGCTGCCACAGAACCCAACAGCAGAACCCTCCCTACACAGGGGTGAAGTGGAAACAAAGGTGTAAAACGGGGCACCTGACCTGCAGTGTGTCTGGTGGAAAGGCAATACCAAATCAGGAATAATGACCAATCATCTGGATCCCAGCTCTGTAGCTCATCAACCCTGCATTTCCATGTTTTTATCCCTTTGCCTTGAAAGCCTGCCAGGGGCAGGAAATCATCCCTCAGGCCTAACTAGGGTCTTGAAAGCTCTTTCTGAAATGCAAATCTGAGAAGGTCATTTCCCTAAGTAAAACTCCCCAAGAGCTTCCTATTGCCTAGCAGGCATTCATAAACCTTGCAGTCTCAAGACTCCTTTCTATTCTTAAAATACTACAGAAGACTTCAAAGGACTTTTTTCTATGCAGTGTGTTTCTTCTATATTTACCATATAAAATTAAAACTGAAAAACTTAAATTTATTCGTTAAAAATTACAATAACAAACCTATTACATATTAGCACAAGCACATTTTTCAACGAAAAAAATCATATTTTCTAAGACATAAATTAATGAGAAGAGCGGTGCTTTACATTTGTGCAAATTTCTTTCAACACCTGGCTTAAACGAAGACAGCTGGATTCTAAAATCTACTTCTGTATTTAATCTGTTGCGATATCATATGTTCTGTGGAAAGCCTCGCTGTACACTCATGTGAGAATGACAGAAAAAAAAGTTGGATTGGGACAAAAAACCGTTGTTTTTGTTTGCTGGTGTTGTTGTTTTAGTTCACTGACCCCTAGAAGGGGTCACCCGGGACCACACTGTGAAATCTTTGACCTACAAAATAAAATCGAAGCTCTCTACCTAGACGTACTAGGTCCTCCTTTCACCTCCTGCCTTACTTTCCCTCCCTACCTGCAAGGGCAGCAGCAGCGTACCCCAGGTCTCTCACATGCTCCCACACCAGTCCCTGCAGCTAGCTGTCCCTGCCACGCCTTGATACCTTGGCACTCAACCTTCCCTCTGCCTGAGATGAGCTTTCCCTGCAGACTCCTTCCAGAGCCAGCTTGCATGTCTTTGGCTCCAGGAGGCCTCCGGGGACCCACCCCTGCAGGCAGAGCACAAGTGGACAGGAGTCTCCGCACGTCATTTGCTAGCTGCGCGACTTGCACAAGGAGCGTCACCTGCCTAGACTTCAGCTTCCCCACTGCTGAAACGACGTGGCGGTGAAACAGAACTGTAGCGAAGAGCCCTGGGCGCATGACCCTGTGCACCGAGCGTGGCACGCCAAGGCTGCCCGCATAGCCGAAGGGACTGCGCCGGAACCGCTTATACTCACTCGCTCGGCCCTCGGCCCTCGGCCCTCGGCGCTGTGGCCTGGGCTTGACGCGCACTAACTTATATTTTTCCTCCTACTAGCCCTCGGGGTTAAGCGCCAAGGTGTCAGAGAGGACCTCGCTGGAGCGGAGGTGAGAAGTAACTCGCTCAAGGTCACCACAGTCAGCTGCCGGCGGGGCGGGGCGGGGCTGCTCGCAGCCAGCTGCCCGCGGCCGCGGGATTCGAACCCCAGCCCTCTGCGCGCGCCAGTTTACCGGTGCGTGAAACGCCAACTAGACAGTGGGTCGGGCGCCGGCCGGGCCGCGGGCGGGAGGCGCTGGGTGGCCGGGCGGGGTCGCTCCCTCGGCCGCCCCTCCCCGCGCGCCTCGCCGTCCCGCCCGCCGGCGCGAGCCCAACGGCCCAGGCGCGCGCCACCTCGCGGCGGGAGGCGCGGGCGGGGCGGGGCTGGGGAGCCCGCGCCCCCGCCCCCTCGGCCGCCGCCGCCGCCTCGGTGGAGCCCCCCGCCGCCCGCCCGCCACTCTCCGGAGCCGCCCGCCCGCCCCCTTCCCGCGTCCTCGCTCGCTCCCTGCGCAGCGGAAACATGGCGGCGGGAAGGGAGTGAGCCGCCCCGTGCCCCGCGCCGCCGCGCCCGCAGGTAAGCGCCTCGCGGCTCCCGCCGCCCGCCGAGCCCGTGCCCTGAGGGGCCGCTGGCCACCAGAAGCCGGCGACGGACCTGCGCGGCCGCTGCGCCTGCCCTTCCCGGCCCCTGCCGCCTGTCCGTCTGTCGCGGCGGCCTGCGTGTCCGCGGCCCTGCCCTGGCCGTGTCAGCCCAGCCGCGAGCCCCGGCGGCCCGCGCTGCGTGTGCGTCCGGGCCCAGGGTGGACCCTGGAGCCAAGCACAGGGGCCTTGTGGAGGGTCGGCCTCGCGGGGCGGCGGGTGCGCGGTCGCTGCGTCCTGGCGGCCCGCGCCGGGGCGGTCTGGGGAAGGGCGGGCAAGAGTCTGCGTGATGTCTGTCTGCGTGGGTCAGTTGGACTGCCCAGCTGCCGGGGGTGACAATGCCTGCGGTGCTGGCGGCCGGTCCCTGGTCCCCGGGCAGGCGAAGACCGAGGGTCCTGGGAGCGAAGGCCTGGAGCTGTCAGCCAGGGATCTCCAGGCTGGGAGAACTCACGTGTGCCACCTGCCCCTGCCCGGGGCCCCGCCAGAAGCGGCCCTGGAGAGCAGGTTTCAAACCCCAGACGGGGCCTGGAGCAGCTAGCACCGAGGCCAGCCAGCAGCCCTGGAAGGCTGGACACGTGGGCGCAGCACTGAAAGGGGTTGGTGAACCCAGAACTTCTGCAGACAGGAAGGGAACTGAAAGTCATCCAGGGTCCCTTTCACCCATCCCCATGCCAAAGTATCTTTCAAAATCCCGAGTAGTACCCTAGAAATTGGACGTATTTGGACAATTCTTCCATTGATGGAAAGCTGATCTGCTCCCAGGGAAACCCATTCTGTATGTACCTTCACAGATTTGATTATAGCTTGACAGAAACAAGAATGCCTCCCATTCTTCCTAATTCTTTTCCCTTATGGCCAGCTGTTAAGATATCTGAAGGTAATAATCACGTCCCCTGAGGCTTGTCTTCTCTTGGATAATTCTCTGATCCACTCCCTGGATGATTTCTCTTCAAAGATCTTGATGTGACCAAAGAGATGAAACCTTGTTAAGTTTTTATAGGAAGGTCCTTGGCCCCAAGGATTGGCCTGCTATAATAAAAAGTACTTTCCCTTCCTCATTTCTGTGCTGTGTTTTGAACTTGAAAAAAAAAAAAAAATAGCCCTCCAGTAGTGATTGTTCTCAGGAGCTGAGATTCTATTTCGTGGAAATTTTCACATTCCCCCGCCTTTAACAAAATGTCTAAATGCTTTATCAAACAAACTAATGTATATCCAAGGGGTTTAAACTGTAATGTGCCATGTGAATTGAAGAGGTTATTATTTTTACTCAGAAAGAGATCGAGACCTAGTTTGGTGCCAAACTACAATTTAATATTTGGTTGGAGAGGAAAATGCTTTATTACACTGAACTCTTTGCTCCTTTTCTGCCAGCAGAAGGCCCCATATTGATATGAAAAAGAACAACTTTTTTGTTGCTCACTTAACAGCATTATTTTTTACTTTTTAAAAATCAGTTAGCTTTTAGAGGTAAGTGGGGTTAAATTTTATTTTAAAAAGGTTCTTTCACCAATTTCCTAAACCCCTGCCTAAACAACTCTGCAAATTAATAATTTCTGAAACTCAGCAGGGATGTGATGGCCTTGTAGATAAAATCTTGTATCTGGGGCCCTGTTCAAGTTTTAAGCAAAGTTTCACTGTTTTTATGACTGAGATAAGCATATACCAACAGTCAGAATTGGCTCTTTATCTTTGTTCTTAATGTCTTCATTTTTTAAATTGGTAAGTGGTTTTGAAGTTTGCAGCACATATGTCAAGTTTTGATTTCTAGTTTGTGCAAATGTGTTTCCCTTTTATGTAAGTTGGGTACATTTTTGTATAGCACCATTCAGTGCAAAACTCTACAGATCCAGAAAAGACTCTGAACCTTCAAAGAACTTGGAGTTAAAGTTAGGAGAAACTCACCAGTGAGAAAGCACAGAGAACATTCTACTGAAAAATTAAACCTACTGTATTCTTTTACATTTATATACTTATTATAGGTAATATGTTCAGCACTATGCTATGCTCTGTGCTTAGCTGAGCATACAAAGATGAATACTAATCTTTGTGGAGCTGGCAAATTAGATGCTTAAATTGGTCATTTTTGGAATGAAAAAATAAGAGCTGCGCATATGATGCTGTGATTGACCCAAAGTTAGTGCTTTTAGGCTAGCCTAGGAGTTGAGGGAACATTTTGGGAAGAGATGATACGTGACCCAAATCTTAAATGATAAGTAGGAGTAAGGTAGGCAAAGATGAGTAGAAAGTATATGTCAAACAGAAAACTGATTGAGTAGAGGAATCAGTGTGAGAAAAGAAATGGCTTGTGTAATGAACCACAGCAATTTGGGACTGATAAGAATATAATAGTAAACACAGAAGTGTAAATTGTGAGGCTGGACATACAGGCAGAAGCCATACCATTCTGGGCCTTTTATGTATAAGAATCTTGAAATTAATTCAGTGGGTGATATTTTAAAAATAAGACATGGTTGACATAGCATTTTTAAAAAGTGGTCATAGGAGAAGAGGAAAGGATAATTTGAAAAAAATCTGAGGCTTTGTGATTGGATGTGCATGTGAGAGAATGAGAAGTCAGGTTTTTAGCTTGAGTGATCAGGTGGATGGTGGTAATATTGGCTGAGACAGGAAACAGTGTACAATGAGTTGTTTTGGACTTGAAGATTTTGTGATTGCTTGAGTTAGTTCAATGAGTAAATTTAGTGGAAGTAAGCTGGGTACTATAGTCAGAAAATGAAATATTAATTTATTATTAACATGAATGGGGCAGGAGTTGTGGCTTAGTAATAGAGCGTTTGCCTAGCCTAGCATGTGTGAGGCACTGGGTTTTATTATCAGCACCACAAATAAATAAGTAAAAATAAAGGTTCATGAATAACTAAAAAAAGATATATACATATATATATTAATTATATATAAACTGGAGTTAAGTTGTCTGATTTGGAGCTGTTGTAGGTAACAGCTAGGTCTCTGTGTGTGGGTAGCTGAAATACAGTAGAAATTAAGGTCAGCAAAGCTGAGTATAGCAAGGAACTCTGAGGCTGGTATATATTGAAACCATGATGTGTGGATAGTGAAGTGATTTAGGATGGTGGGATGTGGGGAAGAGAGGAAGATTGTGACCCAGGTGCAGTAAAAATAGGAATTAATCAGGAGGGTGGTAGATGACAGATGAGGAGGTGGGGTGGAGAATGCTATAGCCAGATGGTGCAAACCTCAAAGGAGGAGGAGTTTTTAAACATGAGTGGAAAAATAATGGTTTTTGACTGCTTTCTCCTGCAAGCAGAGTTCTTATCACTTCATCTTTATTCAGGATTCATATTAATCATTCTCTTTGCTCTGAAGAGTTTGTTCTTAGTTTTGAAAAGTAGGAGGGCAATACCCCGTATCAATTTTTTCTGCTAATATGTAATGACAAAAGGTTTTCCTCTGATGATTAGTGGGTGGACAGGAAACAGATAAATCAGTGAGGATCTACCCATGGTCACTGGGCAGAGTATTTCAGAAAGTGCCAAGGTTTTAGATTTAGAAAGATTAGGATTCATATCTAGACTCTTGTCATTTACTGGCCTTATGACTGTAAGTGAATTGTTTAGCCTCTGTGAAATTCAAGGTCCTTATCTGTAAAAAGAAAATTCCTTTTTCATAGGGTGTCATAAAGATTACATTAAAAATATATATTCACTGGAAAAGCAACAGACATCTTACAGTTGCAAAATAATGTTGGTTCCCTTCCATCTAGCTTTAAGAGGCTTATGCTCTGCCAGAAGAAATGAAAATTTTTTCATACTTACCTAAATTACAAGGCATGATATAGTATGTACTCTAAGAGAAGTAAAATCAGAAAGATTTAAAAGTTCAGAGGAAAAAGCATCATTTCTCAACATTTGGAAACAAGGTTATATTCTAGAAGAATTTCATTTGGACCTTGGAGAACAAATTTCAATAGACCAAGAAAGAATTTAGTTAGAGATGCAAAGTAAGGTCAAGTATAGAGTATGTTTGTTAAGAAGTAATAGCTGCCACAAGTTTGAGTATTATATTTACGTAAGTCAGTAGTATAATATGTAGCTAAAGAAAAGGTGTGGGACCATTCATTATATTACAGATATGAAACTATGAAGTTTGGATTTGACTCTAGATATACTAGAGACCATAGCTTATACATCCTCTCCCTACCTCAGTTTACTATGTGTAAAATTTATAGTCATTAATTCAGAACTTCAGATTCTTTTTCTGAAGGATACCAAATAAGAAATTCCACATTTGAAAGTAAGTTACTATGTAGGCCAATTTTAATTTTTAAAAAATAACCACTAGGATTTGTTTTGAATCTGTAGTTTAATCTTTGCAGTCACCTTGTTTAGTAGACTTAGTGGAGTTAAGAAATGTACCAGATCTCATCAATAGAAAATGACCAAAATGCTCTGATTTCTTTTTCACTTCACCTTACTTATTTAGATTTGAAAAGAAGCCTGGGTTCCTCAGTGTCACCAAAAATTAACTGTACAACTGGAGACAGATCACTTTGACTTTCAGATCTTCAGTTCTCTGACTTACAAAACAAGGGAAGTTGTAGCTGTTAAATTTAAGAAAGATGGCATGTTCAAGTCGTTCACACAGTGTTTTTCACATGTTAGGAACAAAAATGTTGGGTCCCTACCTCCCTATTTGTAACTGATACCTTTGTCAAGGCCTTAATGCTAACTGTAGCCAAGACATATTTTCTAGAACTAATTATTTTGATAACTTTATGGCTAAATAAACCCAGCAAGTCTTATCACCTTATCTTTGTTCCAGCCTCTTCAGTCATCTTTCATCTTCTGAACTGTTATTCTTGTGCTTTTCTGGCTTCCTCTTCCTCTTTCCCAACTGTTCTTGTTTGCTCTTTCTCAAACTTTTCCATTTTCTCTCTCAATCTCCTGTTTCCTACATTGTTAACCATTTTACTAGTTATTTTTGTGTGTCCTGACCTTAAGTTGAAGCCAGGCTTCTTCAGAGACCTGAAGAGCATATTGTTTGCTCTGAATCTCTTTTAAATGGTTGCAATGGATGCAGCTCATTCTACTATATCCCTCCAATCAAGAGAGTAGGGGGAGAGGAGGATAACTAATATTTTACACATCACTATCCAGGTATCATCATCTTAAACCCCCATGCTCCCTGGCATGAGGGTTATATCATCCTCATCTTCTGATAAATAGATCATTACTTTTAAATCTTTTATATCATGGCACACACATGATCTGCCTTCCCACCTCAATTATTGTCCTCATCCTGATTGACTCCAGTGTTCACGTGGATGATTTCTTTCCCAACATGTTGCCCTCTTCAACTCAAGTGATCATCTCTTTAGCTAATCGACTTCCATAGTCATGCCATGGACCTTGTCATTCAGAGATGGTCCACCTCTGAAATTACACATGAAGGTATGCAGCTTTGTTCAAAATTTCTTCTCCTACCTGAACTTTGATTTTTCCCACTACTAGGTCTGTTCTTTGCCCTTATCAAAATCTATATTCACTCACTTCCCACTATAGTTTGATTATCTTAATCCACCACTATTTTGTTTATTCTCTTGCCATTATCCTTTATTCTCATGCTCCATTTTTCCTGTTCCTGTCTGGGCAATGTCCCAGACCTTGTTGAATCAACCTAACCCCTCTTTTCTTGCCTATATCAGTTCTATTTAACCCTGCTGGAGGAAATACACATAGTTAATGGATTGCTGCCATTGGGCTTTCACTACCTAGTCATTTCTGTGTCCTGTTTTCTATCATGTCTTATGTCAAACTTATTTTTTGATCGCCCTGTTTCTCCTCTTACTCTCAGCGTGTGTTGCCGCTTCTTAAAAGAAAAAGTAGAGATCATTAAAGGAGATCTGTCTTACTTGACTGCTAGCAATCTAAATTACTTAAAATTGTCTACTTATGCTTTTCTGCTTCTTCCTTTTACTTAAGGCCAAATCTCTGAGCCCCATCTTTTTGTTGCCTTCAACCTCTTTCTCTTTCTGCTCATTTTCTCTTTGTGTACATTTTCTTTTATATTTAAATCTGCTTAGAATTATTAATAAATCTTATTAACAAAATCAATCTTATAAATACCCTACCCTTCATACTCAGGCCTCTTGAATGTTTGTTTAAATTTGACATAAAAACTTTCTGATTCTTCTTTCTACACCCTGACTTTAGTTCTCCATCTGAAAGTGAGGATATAATAGCACTTGCTAGGTGCTGTAGCATCTAAAAGTTTTATGAAAAAAATTTTAAATGAGGTAATGTATAAGAAGAAGCGCAGGACAGTATCTAGCAAATTGTAGAATGCAATATATGTTATAATCATATATTTTTTCTTTTACCATTATTGCTAAAATTATCTCAATTTTCAAAATACTCCTGAGGAGGTAATAAACTCTTGACTTTACAGACGAAGGGAACTGAGATTTAAAGGTCTACAAATTTGCCCATTTCACACAGGAAGTGGGCAGAGTCCCTGGAACTTCTGTGATCAAAGTCATCAGTCTCCTCCTTGGTGCTGATAGGGACAAAACTGTGTGTGTGTGTGTGTGTGTGTGTGTGTGTGTATTGGGGGGCACTGCACAGCAATTTCTAGGCCTTTGCTGCATCATTTCACATTCCTGTTTAATGTTCTCTCTTCCTTAAAAACAATTTTTCCTCCCTTGGGCTTTGGTATACTTTTGTGGTTTGGTTCCTCCCTGGCTATTTCATTGTAAGTGTTCTTTGGGTGAGAGCTTCTCTTGCATGTCTTTGGTCCTAGGTCCTCTTACCTTCATTCCCTTAACAATCTCATCCACTCACTTGGCTTCTAATAGTGTCTGTGTACTAATGACTCAAATTTCTGTCTACGGTCAAGATACCTCTTCGGAGTCTTAGACTTTACCTTTTGCTGCCTATAGACAGCTTCATTAATAGTTATGCATGAAGTCTGGCAAAGTCATTGTGTCCCAAATTGTACCCAACATTTTTGTCACTTTTTCTACTTTACCTCCTCTCTTCCTGAGGGGTGCCTCTGGTTTAGAGAAAATTCAAGAGTTCATTCAGTGGTTATTGTTGATCACTTAAATAGAGAGGAATAAGAAATAAGACATAGTTCTTTTTCTCGGGAAGCTCACTATCTATCGAGTGGAGGAAAGTCAGATATGCTTAACTAACTCTTAAACGATATCAAGTTAAATGCTACCTAAGTGCATAAATACTGTAGAAATTCAGAGGCAGAGGAAAAATTCACTGATTTCTGGGATGGTTGTATAAAGCTTCCAAATTCATTGCCTGAGGAAAGCTCAACATAGATAATTTAAGGATGGAAGATGAGATAGAAAGTATGGGAATTTGGACATAGAGCTGCTTTGAGAATAAGAGTGAAAATTCATCCTTTTTTTTTTTTGTAAATCCTTGGAATATTATAAACTCTGTTTAGTAAGTTTTCATGGGATAGATCAATTCTAATTGTTTCTCAGTAGAAAGTATTATAGATTCAATTATCAGCAGTTTATTGGAGCATTCTTTTGAACATATGTTCTGCACTAGACACTTAGAAGACAGAAAACCAGGAAATATTTAGTGCTGTGAAAGCATTCATGGCCTATTCAGGGAGTCAAGAATGAAAATTATATTACAGTATAGTAATTATCATAGTAATGGTGATGTGCTGTGGTAGGATATCTATATATGTTATAGACTGAATTATATCTCCCCAAAATTCATATGTTGAAGATCTAACCCCTGGTTTTTCAGAATGTGATTATATTTGGAAATAGGGCCTTTAAGGAAATATTTAAGGTAAAATAAAGTCAAGGGTAGGCCCTAATTTGAGTCCTTGTAAGAAGAGATTAGGACACAGACATAAACAGAGGGAAAACCATGTGAAGATAGAGGGGGAGAATACAGCTATTTATAAGCCTATGAGAGTGACCTCAAAAGAAATCTTCTCTGCTGACATACTGATCATGGACTTCCAAACTTCAGAACTGAGAGAAAATAAATTTATTTTGTTTAAGCTGCGCAGTCTGTGGTATTTGTTCATAGCAGCCCTAGCAAACTAATACAGAATCCTTCTCTGAGAAGTTAATATCTGGTTATGCCTAGGAGTTGCATGGATAGTGTAGGTATAGTAGCAGCAGGAGTATGGAAGGATAGATAATTACGGTCACAGAGTATTAAAGGATAATGTCACATTTTCCTATATAATTTGAAATATATAATAATCTTGTTAGGTAGGATGCAAGGTCATTGTAAACCCTATTTTCTGATAAGAAACTAAAGTGCAGATGGAGTAAATGTTGTGTCCAGCTACAAAGAGTGTCAGGACTAACTCCTCATATCTAGGTCTTCTCCCTATAGATTTTGTGTGTTGTCCAGAATAACGCCTGGTCTCTTTAGACTGCCTTTTTAAAACCATGTGCTGTTTGAACCTCTTACTGTTTCTCCTACAAGTCATCATGAGTTAATTTTCTTAAAATTTGAAGCATGTGAAGGCCGCTGCATTATTTTTGCCTTTGTATTTACTATAAATAATATAATTGTTCCCTTTTAAAATGAAAGCCTATATATGTATATTCATTTTAACTACTATGCCTGTTGCTCATTGGCTTATTATGGGCTCATTCCCAAATATTATTTATTATAATTGCTTCACCTCATGCTTATGTAGATTTTTCATCTGAGACATTCAAACATGATGGAAATAAAGCTATTTTAGCCACTATGCCTTTGTTAAGTATAATAGAAAACATGAATTTGCATACTTGTTTTTGAAAATTTTAAGAAGAGGTCAGATGATTTAGAATTTTAGACTCCAGTCCTGATTATGTGGTGCCCTGATGTGTGTTTAGTTACCTCAAGGGACAATGAAAATCTCCAAATAAATAAAATTAATTAGTTTCTTTAAAAATTAATAAATTTGGGAGAATAAAAATTTATAAAATCTAACAGGCATAATTCTAACAGGTTTATAGTTCCACATTAAGGGAATATAGGAGTTTAGAAACATTGTCTAATTTCTTTGTATTTGTTCAGGTTTTCATTTGTTCATTCATTCAACAGTTATTGATGTATCTAATTGCTGCCATGCACAGTGTACTGTAACAAAGATGAATACTACAATTTTATTTTATTTTTTAAGCTTATAATTATTAATATATATTAATTGTATAAATTAATGGCAGAACACACTTATATAAAGCTTAAATTGCATTTCAACTGAATTATGAATATACAGTTGTCTACTCATTATTCTTTTTACTTTTTTATGAATCTGAACTATTTAATTAAATAGTATTTAAAGAAAATAATAGCTTATTGCCCTTTTTACGAGTGTAATACAAGGAGGAAGGGGGATGTAAAGAGATATTATTAGGATAAATCATATAAAATTTCTGGTTTTATAAATTTAAAATGGCCTAATATGGGTATCCTCATTCAGTCTAATATAACAAGTGCTCTGAAATATATTCAAAGTATTATGAGAATAAGAGCAAGAATGGTTGATTCTAAGACAGAGGAGGAAGGTGATCTTTGGATCCCTAGAGAAAGGAGGATGACATTTGAACTGGATCTTAAATGTTCAGATTCACACCTGGACCAGTCTGATTCAACCCCAGTGTTCTTTCTATTTCACCATGTACATTTCCTCAGCAGTGTTATATAATTTTGAGAGTATCAGTGCAGGCAGCAAGGTTTACTTAGGAGAATTGTCATATGTATTTTTTGACTGAATATATTCTATCTGACCAAACGGTGTAGGCAAACTAGAAAGATCCCTGATATTGTAGTTGGATATTAAAATGTCCCCCAAAGGCCTATGTGTTGAAGTCTTGGTCCTCAGGTTGGTGTTATTGGGAGGTGTTAGAACCTTTCAGAGGTGAAGCCTAGAGGAAGGTCTTTGGGTTATCTGGGGGTGTGCCTCAAAAGGGGATAGTGAGACCTTGACACCCCACTTCCTGGTTATGAGGAACTTTGTTCTGCCACCATGATGTCCTGCCACACCATAGTCCCAAAACAGGGCCAATTGATCATGGCTGAAACCACCCAAACTATGAGCCAAAATAAAACTTTCCTTTTTGTTAAACTAGTTATCTCATGTAAGCTGAATAGAAGAATGAAATGCTTTAGTGAATCAGAGTCAAGTTTTTTGTTTTAATTTGAGCAAATATATGAAATAGCTTCCTTGTTATGGTTGGTGCCCATATGTTAATAAATTGCAATATATATATATACTTTCAATCTTTGCCTGCCTCTACTTTCCCATTCTCAACCAACAAACATTTACCAACTGCTTACTAATGATACAAAGGAGAATAAGATAGGGTTTTTTCCTTCAGTTTATTATCCAAGTGAAAGTATTATTATTTAATTTCAGTGCTCTTCCTTACTGAAACTGTAACCCTAGTCTAATCAGGAGACAACCCTAGTCTAACAGCAGACAAATCCTGGCCAAGGAACAATTCTACAAAGTAACTGAACAGTACTCCTCAAAAACTATACAGGTCATCAAACAAGGAAAGCCTGAGAAACTGTCAGCCAACAAGAGCCAAAGACATGACAACTAAATGTATTATAATGCCCTGGATATGATCCTGGAACAACAACAACAACAAGTTAGGTAAAAACTAAGGAAGTCTGAATAAAGTGTGGACTTTAGATAATAATGTAGCAGTATTAGTTCATTAACTGAAACTAATATAATGTTCCATACAAATGTAAGATATTAAGGGAAACTGGGTGCAGGGCATATGGGAACTCTGAACTATCTGTATAGTTTTCTATAAATATAAAACTGTTCTAATAGAAATTATATGCTATTTCTTTGGGATTTAGTTAAAATACATTTCTTCATAAAATGACATTTCTAATATGGTAGAGTACTTTCATGAAGCAGACAAATTGTGGTCTACTGATTTATGTACCAAAGTGAATGCTAAGTGGATGTCTCATAAAATTTTTCCACTTCAGTATCATACATGTAGGTGCCAAAAAATATGCTAAGTGCTTTTCAACAGAGAGCACTGAGATAGATGCAAAAATTCGTACCACATATTATTGCTTGATAATTGAAAATATAGTACCATTATTTGGAACAAGTGTGGATAAATCCTCACCCTAATGTGTGAACAAAAATGATTCAGTTCATATTGGAATGCTTTTTATGTGAGTTGTTTGATACCAAAAAAGTATTTAATATCTATTACTGCTGTCTATGAATGTGAGTTGAATATTTTTTTTTCTGCAAATGCTTTATTAGTATGACTTTTGTCATATACTTAAGAGGAATGACCAAAGTCATACACAAGACATACTCTCTTTTTTAAGAGGAATGACCAAAGTCATACTCTTATGACCTATAATTTTATAAGTCTTGGAGTCTTGTGCATGAAAGGCAAGTGCTGTACCCCTGAGCTGTATGCCCAGCCCTTGGATTTAGTTTTAAGAACAAAACTTTAAAAGAAATCTCTTAATCACCAAGTTTATAGTTCTACTGAGTATCTTATCATCAGTTATAGTTATACCTATACGTAAAGAAAAAAATCTATCTTCAAGGACACATTCTGTAAAAACTTATCAAATGATCCTAGGAGCTCTCTCTCTACAGAAAGATTAGAAAATATTGCTAAACAAATATCAGTAGAACTGGCAATTGTCTTGTTTCTCACTCCAGAACCTACTCTCCAAACTCCCTAACTCTGAACTCTCAGATTTCTGTCACAACTCCAACTTAATTATGTAAGGCAGCTTTATTTAATGGCAAAGCAAGAATTTGTTATTTGGGCTAAATCATATCAACTGTCTCAATCAATAAAAGTAGGGTTGTTTTTATGCTGACCTTGACACTTGGGTGTTACAACTATCTTCTTGAGAATTGCTAGTTTAATTTGGTGAAATGGTGTGGGGTTTTGTTTGCCCCCTCATCTTAACTTCTTTTATTTCACTTATTTAATTTAAAAGTAGACAAAGGTTGTAAATATAACTCAGTGGTAGAGCACTTGCCTAGCATGTGCAAGCCCCTGGGTTCAATGCCCAGAACCACAAAAGTAGATAAGTAAGCAGATAGGGTAAACTGGATTGAATTAGAAGAGAATGCGACAAAGATATTTAAATTAATACATTTTCTTTCTTTTAAATTCAATGAAAGCTTTTGTTTATGAATTTATTTTGAAGTTCATATAAAAGAATTGGTTTCATTTTATTTTGTTTAACATGTATTAATTATATATTTAATAGGGTTCAATGTATTTCAATACATACATATAATAAGTGCCAATCAAATCTAGCCTCCTTTTATCTACTACCCATCCTCGCTTCCTATCCTCTAATAATCACTATTCTGTGTTCAAGGCTACTTTTTTTTTTTTTTTAATTTCCACATATGAGAGAGGACACATGGTACTTGTTTTATTGTATATGGCTTATTTTACTTAACATAATATCCTCTAGTTCCATCCACTTTATAGCTAAATAATATTCCATTATGAATATACAGCACCACATTTTCTTTATCCACTCATCCATTGAAGGGCACCTAGTTTGATTCCATATCTTAGCTATTACACACAGAGCCACAATAAATATGGGAATATGGGTATGCAGGTATCTCTTTGGGAGGCTGTTTGAATTTCCTTTTGATATATACCTAGAATTGGGATAGCTCTATCATATATAATATGATATTTTTAGTTTTTTGAGGAACCTTCATATTGTAGTTTGTGTCAGTTTACATTCTCATCAACAGTGTATGAGAGTTCCTTTTTCTCTATGTCCTTGCCAGCATTTTTTTTAATAATCTAACTAGGGTGATGGGATCTCATTACAGTTTTGATTTGCATTTCCCTGATGGCTAATAATATTGAACATTTTTCATATATGTATTGATAATTTGAGCTTCTCCTTTTGAGAAGTATATATTCAGATAACTTGACTATTTTTTTTTTAAATTGGATTACTTTTGTGTTAAGTTTTTTAGTCTTTTTATAAATTCTGGATATTAATTCTTTGTCAGATGGATAGTTGGTAGATATTTTCCTCCCTTCTGTAGATTGTCTCTTTAATCTGTCGATTGTTTCTTTGCTGTGTAGGTGCTTTTTAGTTTGATTTAACCCCACTTGTCTATTTTGGCTTTTGTTTTCTGTGCTTTGGGGATCATATCCAAGAATTCATTGCCTATACCAACTTCTTGAAATGTTTCCCCTATGTTTTCTAGTAGTTCAGATCTTACATGTAGGTCTTTGATCCATTTTTATTTGATTTAGGTATGGGGGGGTA
Organism: Marmota flaviventris; assembly: GCF_047511675.1. NCBI lineage: Eukaryota > Metazoa > Chordata > Mammalia > Rodentia > Sciuridae > Marmota > Marmota flaviventris. The sequence goes on along the minus strand of NC_092507.1, from coordinate 31,268,521 downwards.
GGGGGGAGGAGTCAAGTTTCAGTCTTCTGCATGTAGATATCAGTTTTTCCAGCACCATTTGTTAAAGAGTCTGTTCTTTCTCCAGTGTTTTTGGCACCTTTGTTGATAATCACTTGGATGTAGACATGTGGGTTTATTTCTGGATTCTCTGTTCTATTCTGTTGGTCTATGAGTCTGTTTTTATGCAAATACCCTGCTGTTTTGGTTACCATGGCTCTGAAGTACATTTTGAAATCAGGTATTGTAAAGCCTCTAGATTTGTTTTTTGTTTTTTTACTCTAGATTGATTTGAATATTCATGTGTTTTTTTCTTCTTCCTTGTGAGTTTTTAAGGAATTTTCTTCTAGCTCTGTGAAGAGTATCATTGGCATTTTGATGGTGATTACATTAAATCTCTAGGTCGCTTTGGGTAGTATTAACATTTTAGTAACATTTATACTTATAATACATGAAAATGGAAAGTCTAGTGTGTGGGGGTTGGGGTGGTTTATCAATTTCTTTCATCAGTGTTTTATAGTTTTGACTGTAGAGGTGTTTCACTTCCTTAAATTTATTCCTAGGTATTTAAAAAAATTTTTTGTAGTGATTGTGAATGGATTGCTTTCAGGGTTTCTTTCTCAGCAAATTTACTATTGCTATATAAAACTACTACTGATTTTTGAATGTTGATTTTGTGTTTTGCAACATTACTGAGTTTATCAGTTTAATAGGTTTTTAGTGAAATCTTTAGTTTGTTTTTTTTATATAGAATCAAATCATCTGCAAACCGTGATGATCTGAATTCCTCCCTTACTTGTTGTTTATCTTTTTTTCTTTCTCTTGCCTAATTGTTCTGGCTAAAACTTTCCATATTATATTGAATAAGAGTAGAGAGAGTGGACACTCTAGTCTTGTTTTAGATGTCAATAAGGAATGAGGAAAAGCTGAAAGTTTTAGTATAATGTTGGCTGGGGTTTGTCATATATAGTCTTTTATGTTTAGGTACAATCCTTCTATACCTTATTTGCTCAGGGTTTTTATCATGAAGGGATGTTTAATTTTATCAAAGGCCTTTATCTGTTGAGATGATCATATTATTTTTATCTTTCATGCTTTGATTTGGTATATCACATTTATTTGTGTATGTTGAATTATCCTTGAATCCCTGGGATAAATACAGCTTCATCATGGTGAATGATCTCTTTGGGTTTTTATTTTTATTTTTTAGTTGTAGTTGGACATACCTTTATTTCACTTATTTATTTTTATGTGGTGCTGAGGATTTACCCCAGGGTCTCATGTGTGTGAGGTGAGCACTCTACCACTGAGCCCCAGCCCCAGCCCATGAATGATCTTTTTAATGTGATTTTGGGTTTCATTTGCTATTTTGTTAAGAATTGTTGCTTCTGTGATCATCAGATATATTGGTCTATAATGTTTTTTTTGTTGTTGTTATGTCCCTTTCTGGTTTTGATATCAAGGTAATGCTGGCCTTGTAAAAATTAGTGGAAAGATTCCCTTCTTTTCAATTCTTTGGAATAATTTGAGAAGAATTCGTGGTAGTACTTCTTTGAAAATTTGATAGATAGAGCAATGAAGCCTTCTGGTCTTGGACTTTTCTTTTTTGGTAGACTTTTATTACTGATTCAAGCTCACTACTCATTATCAGTCTGTTCAGGTTTTCTATGTCTTCATAGTTCAGTTTTGGCAGGTAGTGTGTGTCCAGATATTCATCCAGTTCTTTGAGGTTTTCCAATTTGTTGGCATGCAGTTGTTCATAATAGTCTCTAATGATACCTAGTATTTCTGTACTATAAGTATATTGTCTTTTTATCTCTAATTTTATTTGGGTCTTCTCTTGGTTAGTTTAGCTAACAGTTTGTGTCATTTTGTCTTTTCTAAAACAACTCTTTTGTTTCACTGATCCTTTTATTTTTCAGTCTCTATTTTTGCTATGATCTTTGCTATTTATTTCTTCTAATTTTGGGTTTAATTTGGTCTTTCTTTTCTAGATTCTCAGTTAGGTTGTTATTTGAAATCAATTTTGTTTTTGATGTAGGTATTTATTGCTACAAGTTTGCCTCATAGTGCTTTTACTGTATTCCATAAGTTTTGGTAATGTTGTTTCTATTGTAATTTGTTCCAAGATATTTTAAGTTCCCTTTTGATTTCTTCAATTTCCCATTGTTTGTTCAGTAGCATTTTGTTAAGTCTCTGAATTTGTATAGTTTCTAATGTAGTTAATTTGTAGCTTTCTTTCATTGTGGTCAGAGAAGATAATATATATATATATATATATATATATATAAAATTTTTTTTAATTTGTTGAGATTTGTTTTGTCGTCTATTATATGGTTTCTTCTAGAGAAAGTTTCTTCTAGAAAAAGTGCTGAAGAAAAGAATGTGTATTCTGAAGTTGTTGAATGAAATGTTCTGTAAATGTCTCTTGGATCCATTTGATCTATAGCATAGTTTAACTCTGGTGTTTCTTTTTGTTTTGATGATTTATCCATTTGTGGAAGTATGGCATCAAAATCTCCCACAATTATTATATTGGATCCTTTCTCTCCCTTTGTATCTAATATTTGTTTTCTAAAACTGAGTGCTCTAGAACACTAGGTACACATGTTATATCTCTTGTTGAGTTGATTCTTTCATCATCATATAATGATCTTCTTTGTCTCTTTTTACAGTTTTTATCTTTAAATCTATTTTGTCTAAGAATAGCTACTCCTGCTCACTTTACTTACAATATCATATTCTATCCTTTCAGTGAAATGTTAATGATTTTGTTGACTTCTGTATTTTCAACACTAACAGAATTTTCTTTTGTTAAATCCCTGAATGATGACATTTAAATAAACAATTATGCTGAAACAGTGTCAGTTTGTGAAATTTAGTAATTTGCTGGTATTACTGATAGTTACTAATAAAAATCTATATTTAGTTACCTAATATAGTAAATGTTTACATATTAAGTGCTCAATGCATATTAGTTAAATCCAAATTTGAATTAATGGACTATTTGCATCCTACCTAATTTTTTCATGTGTGTCATCTTTACCTTATATTGAGAGGGAACGGTATTTTATTCTGATAATAGATTAGAAATAATTTTGTTGTATTATGATTGACATAATTTTAAATCCCATATTTGCCACCCCTAATCTACTAAAAAGATCCTTAGATTTCAGAGACTGGTTTGATAGTCCCTGCTGTATTTATAAGTATTTTTTTTCTATGCATTAAAGAACCCAAGATCTTGGAAGGCAAGGCATATTCAACTTTGTGTGATCATTATATGCTTTCATGGTTTCTGATATATTGCTTGGCTTGTAATTTATTCAAAGTAGATATTGTTATAATGTCCTTGTTCTGTGTTCCTAGGGAAGAACAGAGCTACTATTTTATAATCTATGGGAGGAGACAACCAGAATTATATTGAATGTTAAAAATTTAGTCTAAGCTAATATTTCCCTTGGTGGCCTGATTATGTGGATCATTTGGAATATTTAGAAAGAAATAACAGATACCTGACCTGGAGATTCTGTTTCAGTAGTTTTAGGGTATTGCCCCTGGTAATTATTTTTTGGGGAAAAAAAAGCAATTCTAGTTTTTAAATATTGATAGTTTATTAACACTGTTTAGTTGCAAAGGACAGAAACCAAACCTAAATGGATTGGGGCAAAAAAGAAATTTATTGATTTACTTAATATGAAATAGGGAAGGTATTAGTAATATTCACATTGCTTCTGGATGTATCTCATCTTTATCAGGCAAGAAATATGCAAGTGAGGTATTTGGGAAGATACTATGAAGTATCAATTTCACTCCCAATTAGGTTCTACCTTTCTGTCTTACACTGTCAGTTTTCAAACTTAGCAAGTTTCAGTGCAGACTGTAGTCAAAATGAACTTTTTTTTTTTTTTTTAAAGAAAAGCCACATTTCCTTCCCAATGCTTTCACACTGACCAGTTTACCTCAAGGCTCATGTTCTCCAATATGCATTGGTATAGCCAGGTTGTTATAGCTGGCTTTTATTTGAATTGGGTAATATATATATAGTCTTTCTAAATTGGATGATGTCTAGACTGTTTTAGTTATTAAATCCTTTGATATCTGCCCTATTTCATAGTAAGCCACATATATGAAGACCACATGAATGGTCAGTGCACATCAGATCCTATGTTCTTCCTACCAAGTCTCTTTTTGCAGTATACTTCAATACACTGAATCCCAGTACAAAACAGACCACAGTTTGAACAACTATCTCATACCACATTATAAGTATGGTGAGCCAACCTCTTGGAATAGAGAAGTCTACACTGCTCTGTTTCAACTTTGATCAAGTTAATCCTGTCGTTTGTACCAGTCTTCTTCCACATACCAAATTCTGGGTTCTTTTGGTTGCAAGTAATGGACACTAACTCTGGTTAACTTAGTCTACACTGGTGATTGTCAGAGTCACTGGAAGAGATTCTTTAAAATTAAAAATTCCTGTAACAAAATAAAATATTTTTTAAAAAATCCATTGTATTGGGTTCTCTAAGAGGATGGAATATAGGAATTAGTATTTTTAAAAAGCTCTTTAGGGGCTGGGGATGTGGCTCAAGTGGTAGCGTGCTCGCCTGGCATGCGTGCGGCCCGGGTTCGATCCTCAGCACTACATACAAACAAAGATGTTGTGTCCGCCGAAAACTAAAGAATAAATATTAAAAAATTCCCTCCCTTTCTCTCTCTCTCTCTCTCTCTTAAAAAAAAAAAAAAAAAAAAAAAAAAAGCTCTTTAGGTGAGCTGGGAATGCAACTCAGTGGTAGAGCAGTGTTTACTGTGAGCAAGGCCCTGGATTCAGTCCCTAGCACCATGCCAGAGTGGGGGCGCAAGAAGAAGCTTGCAGAGTGATTCTGATACTTGCTCTTTGTTGGCAGTTTCAGTGAATGGCTTTCTAATTCATTTGTTTTCTCAGGTGTGAAAACTGGGAGTCATTTCTGAGATTAACTTTTCTTATTTTCAGTTCATTGTTAGTACCCATGAGGGCTGTATCCTAAATATCTAATGAATCTTTCCATCCTCTTTTCCTTTTTCTATGCTCATCTTAGTTCTTCTTTTGGACCATTGTATCAACCCCCTAAATGTTTTTCATGCTTGCACTTCTGTACCTCATTCCCTAGCAGTGATGTTGCCACAGATCTTATCTCACCCCTTCCAGAATGACTATGGAAGACCAGTTGGGATACCTCCATAAGGAGGTGCCTTTTTGTCTCTTGAATATACAAAGTTCTTACCTATCGCTTAGATTTTGTACATACTGTTTGCTTGCCTGGGAAGGTTTTCCCCTGACTCTTGGTTAGTTTTTTCAGCTTAAAAATCTCCTCCTTATGGAGGTATCCCAACTGGTCTTCCATAGTCATTCTGTTTATTTCTGTGTTAGCACTTAATCACACAATCTATTTATTTTTGTTTACAATTTCCATAGGGAAGGGTTCTTGCCTGTCTTACTGTTATTTTTAACTCTCCTGTCATAGTGCTTAGCATATGATGGCATTCACTTTGTTGTTATTGAGTGAATGAATGAATCTTCACTGCCACCATCATGGTCCATGCTTCTATCATCTCTCCCCTGGATCACTACAGTTGTATTCTAACTGCTCTGCCTACTACTGCTTTGGTTTTCCTGTTATCTATTTTCCATGTTGCTTTAGGGTTAACTTTTTAAATTTTTGAAGTCTGATACATTTTTCCTTACCTCTTCATATACTTTCCATTTATCTTAATATTGCTTATATAATTATTAATTATAAAATATAGACAACATAAAATTTACCAGTTTAATTGTTTTTAAGTGTACAGTTTAATAGCATAGAGTACAGTCACATTGCTATGCAACTATTCCCATCATCCATCTTCAGAACATTTTTAATCTTGTAAAAACTGAAACTGTATACACATTAAACAACTATTCTTCCTTTCCTCAAGTCCCTATTAGCCATCATTGTGCCTTCTTCCTGTTCTGTGGCTGTTCGTGCCTTATCCCACCTATCCTCACACATACTCCACATTTCCCCCATCTTTTTTTTAAATTATGTATTTTTTAGTTGTTGATGGACCTTTATTTTATTCATTTATTTATATGGGGTGCTGAGAATCAAACCCCAGTGCCTCACATATGACAGGCAAGTGCTCTACCACTGGGCCCCAGCCCCTATTCTCCCTTCTTGCATCCCCCAACAAGCACCATTGACTTTTGTCTCCGAATTTTGCCTCCTCCAGGAAGCTCATTTAAGAGGAATCATAATATTTGCCATTTTGTGGCTGTATGTACTTTTGAATTTTTAAATATGATATTGGCAATAATGGGTTGACATATTTAGTACTGTCTTTGGGCCAAGCTTATTATTTATTTAATCATCACTGTCTATGCCAGTAAAGGCTTTATCCATCCTCACTTGACAAAAATGAGGCTAGGGAGATTAAATAATTCATCCAAGGTCATAAGTATATAAAGCACCAAGTACAGCTTTTGATTATATATACCTCTCTTATCCTTATGCTTTGTTCTGTACCCCGAAAGTTCCAACTTATGTCAAGATGGTGCTAGAAAGGAATTGAATAGTTTCCTGTCCTCTTTCCTTGTGCTCTTATATATCTGTTTACCTTGTTTAGATTTTCTTTTGAAATAGCACAAGGAAAGTTACAATAAAAATATGTGAGCTTTATTTTCAGACTCCTTTAGATTATAAACTCCTACAAAAGTAAAGGCAGTGTCTTTCATTTATATGTTCCTAGCATCAGCCTGATAGAAGTCACCAAGACATGTGTTTAATTAACCTGAACAAATTTTGTGTTCTGTTTCTGCCCCTCCTTTCCTATCAAGGAAAACTGGTTTCCAAGATACAGATACCTCTATATATAGTTTTTGCTTTCAAGGAGCTTAGTTTAGTTGGAGATGACACGAACAAAAAATATCATCATCATCAAAATTGATTCATGTTTAAGTCAATTCCTGTTTGTACCAAACATGTTAAGGCCTTATTTTACATAAGGAATATTTTTGTGAAAGTTAATTCCATGAGTCATGGAATTAGAGACAGTGCCTCTAAACAATGTGCATATCCCCCAGTGAAGTTCCCTCAACTGCTGCCTGCCCACAATCCAGATGATGCTTGCCACTCTGTGGGATCAGTGAGAAGTGATTGAATCAGGTGAGGGATTCTAAAACTGGGGATTGTGTCCCTTGCCTTACATGAGCAAATAAACCCCAGTCCCCAAATACCTGGCAAACACTTCAACTCTTCCCTGATAGTATGTCAACCATACAACAGCTCAAAGTTGTTAGTTTTCTTAAGAAAACTAATAATTAGCCCAATTCTGCATGTGAGAAAAATTTAAAGAGTATTGATGAATGTAAAATATTTTTAATGTAAAAATATTTACAAAGTGATATACCTAATTAGCACATTTTGCTATGTACTGTCACTGGTTACTATTGGTTATATTGGGCCACCATAGAACTCAGTCATGGTATTCTGTTTTAACCATGACTATTTTGATACCAATTGGTGTATTACAGTTCAGTTTTGACACTAATCATCCAGATCTAGTGTCGGACTCCCACGGTTTCAGAGGAGCATGATGCCCAGTAAGACTGCTTCTACTTCAGATCCCAGCCTCAAGTAGGAGCCACAGACTGCCCAGACCAACTGGCTGAAAATCTGAGGGATCCATGACCACTCTCAGGTTTGGTAATTCACTAGAACAACTCAACAGAATTGCTGTACTTATGATTACAGGTTTATTATAAAGGACACAAATCAGGAACAGCCAAATAAAGGGACACTGAGCATGATGCCTAGGAGAGTCTTGAATGCAGAGCTTGTGTGCGCTCTTTCCATGGGATCAGGGCATATTACCCTTCAAGTTCATCAATGTGTTCACCAACTGGGAAGCTGCATTGAGCTTCAGTGTCCAGAATTTTTATTGTAGTTTCATCAAGTAGGCATAATTGATAACTCAATCTCCAGACACCCTCCACTTCCCAAAGTTTGAACTAACTCAAAGCCTCAACCCTCTAATATATGTAAACAGCTTCCCATTCTGATTCAGCCAATTAGCAGAAGCTTAGGTGTGAACCCCAGAGCTCATGAGTAAGATATATTCCTATCACTTGGAAGACTCCATGTAGAAGCTCTGTGCTAGGATTTTGGGGCAAAGACCACACAAATTCTTTATTATACAACATGTGGTACAAAAGAGAAAATTTAGTGTAGTGGGTAAGAGTAATGCAGTAAAAAGTTATTTAATTTTATTTCCTCATGGGGTTGTGGTGAGGTTTAAATGTGATCATTAGTGTAAAGCACTTAATACCATGCCTAGTACGTATGTCTTGAATATATAGTGACTAGTATTAAGGAGTGTTTTAATTTCCTTGGGCTGCTTTTAACAATCCATAAATTATGTGACTCAGAACAACAAAAATTTATTCTCTTATAGTCTGGAGGTTAGAAGTCTAAAGTCAAGGTATCAGTTGGGCCATGCTTAATCTAGGACTATGTGGAATCCTTTCTTGCCTCTTCCTAATATATGGTGATAGCTGTGTTCCTTGGCTTGGAGCTAAAGCACTCCAGTCTCTGCCTGTGTCCTCATATGGTGTTCTCCCTATGTGTCACTGACTTTATCTTCTATTTAACTCTTTTTTTAAGGACACTAGTCATATTGGATTAATGCCTACTCTCATGACCTCATCTTAAATTGTTTGTATCTGTAAAGACCTTATTTCCAAATGAGGTCACATTCATGGATATAAAGGGTACACAGTTTGGGGGACATAATTCACAGTTGTTATCCCCCCAAATTCATGTCCTTTTCAGTTCTTTCACTGCATCCTAACATTCCCAAAAGTTTTAACCCATTCCAGCATAAACTCTTAAATCCAAAATCTTATCTAAATACAATCAACTCTAAAATCCCAAATCTCATCTTAATATCTAAGTCAGGTATGAGTGGTCCTCTAGGTATAGTCCATCCTGAGACAGAATCCCTCTCTATGTGAGTTCTATGAAACCCCAAAGAAAAGTTACCTGCTTCTAAGATGCAAAATAGAACAGTCATAGAAAAGACATTCTCATTACAAATTGGAGAAAATGGAAGGAATAAAAGAGTCACTGGTCTTGGAGCTGTAGCTATAGCTCAATGGTAGCACTAGAAGTATCCCAGGGACACTTCAGTTAGTCATAGAATAGGTAATTGAATAAATGATAGATTACATGAGTCCTTTACAGTTATTTCTAGTAGATGTTTGTATTTTTCAGTTTTTAGTTATTTTTCAAGAATACATTCTATGCCTATCTTAATGAGGACCTATACTTTTTTTAATTCTCCTTATGCCAATATCAGTGTTTGTAGGTCTTTTAGAGGATACACTATAAAAATTGTTTTGCATTGAAGAAAGCTTATCCAAGGCAGTTCTAATGAGAGATCAGTTCTGGTGATAAATAAGAGATGTTAATTGCCAGATGTCATTTTGTTTTATTTTGCTCACACTGATCTCATTAATAAATTGCCACCATAGTAATATGAAAGTAAAGAACTTTCTAGAATCTCAACTGCTAGCACAGAATCATAGGTCAACTGCATTGTTGTACACAATTGGGTTAAAGAGTTTCAGGCTCCCTCCCCCCACTTTGAAACATTTATATACTTTGAAACATTTATATTTTGCAAAATTCAGATCCTGTTTTAGTGCTTGTGTACTTTCTAAGTGAATATTCTTAAATTCAACTCATCGAACATGCATCTGATAACCACTATAATCAGGCAGTGTATTAAATCCTGAGGATGTAAAGATGAATAAGGCATCCCGTCAGGGCTTCACCATCAAATACAGAGGAGAGATATGTAAACATATAATTATAGTACACTATTTAAATGCTCTAAGCAAAAACCAGATATAAATATAGCATAGAAGAAGAAATGGTTATCTAGGGAAAAGATTTAGGAAGGCTGAGGAAGAGAGGATCCATTGATTTCTGAGTTAAATTGTGAAGGATGAGTTGTAAGTTAATGAATTGGGTGTTTAGTGGAAAAAGTGCCTTATTGTAGATGAGTTGAGTGACTGTAGATCATTTAAAATAACTTAGGGGATGAAGGTAAAAAGGAAAAGATGAGCAGTAAATGAAGCTGGAGAAGTAGTCAGGGGCCAAATCTTTAAAGGATTAGATTTTGAAATGGCACATATGTTTGCCTAGAACTTTAATGGATTTTATCCTGTAGTCTACATGAATCCATTGAAGGGCAATAGATTAACCAGAGAAGCAACATGATCCAATTTTAATTTTCCAGGGATTACTCTGATTACTGTATATACATTGGAATAGAAGTTGAAAGAGGCCAATTAAGCTACTGACTACTCGTGAGAGGGAAAAACATGATATATGCAAAGAGCATGGCCTAGATTGTTTCTTTCTGATATCAATTTAATCATGTCCTGACTCTAAATCTGAAGCTTCTTCATCAGTTAAATGGGAATATGTGATCTCACTAGATATTATGAAAAATTGTGTTGCAAATGCATGGAATTGCTCCAAAGCACTGAGTTTAAGTGTTACTTGTTAGATTTCAGATTCTGTTTCTGTTAAGTTTTAGATAACTTAAGTTTAGGAATTTTTTTATTGGCACACGTTATCCAGAACGGTGGGTTTCATTGTGGTGTATTGGTACATGCCTATGACATTATTTGATCAATTTTACTCCTCAGTATCTCCCCTCCTCCTTCCCCCTGTCCCCACTTCTTTACCTTACTGATTTAGACCATTCTATTTCAATAAAACAGAAAGAAAAAAGAAAATTTATAAATATTTTACGCTCATATTAAAATATATATTTTGGGATTTTCCAAACATTTTAAAGATAATGCAATTATCTTTAATTTAGCTATTGTGAATTGTGCTGCTATAAACCTTGATATGGCTGTGTCACTGTAGAATGCTGTTTTTAAGTCCTTTGAGTATAAACTGAGGAGTGGGATAGCTGGGTCAAATGGTGGCTCCATTCCAAGTTTTCCAAGGAATCTCCATACTGTTTTCCAGATTGGCTACCCCAATTTGAGTCCCACCAGTAATGTATGAGTGTGCCTTTTCCCCCCCTCCTCGCCAACACTTATTGTTGTTTGTATTCTTAATAGCTGCCATTCTGACTGGAGTGAGATGAAATCTTAGTAGTTTTGATTTGCATTTCTGTAATTGCTAGAAATGTTGAACATTTTTTCATGTTTGTTCATTGAGTGTATATCCTCTTCTGAGAAGTATCTGTTCAGTTCCTTAGCCCATTTATTGATTGGGTTATTTGTTTTTTTGATCTTAAGGTTTTTGAGTGCTTTAACTTTGGTATATATACACAATGGAACATTACTCAGCATTAAAAGAGAATAAAATCATGGCATTTGCAGGTAAATGGATGAAGTTGGAGAATATAATGCTAAGCAAAACAAGCCAATCCTCAAAAACCAAAGGCCTAATGTTTTCTTTGATATGAGGATGCTGACTCATAATGGCAATGGGACGGGGCTTGGGAGGAATGGAGGAACTTTAGATTAGGCAAAGGGGAGGGAGGGAAAAGGAGGGGCCAAAGGGGTAGGAATGATGGTAGAATTAGTTAGACATCATAACTTAAGTACATGTATGAAGACATGAATGGTGTGAAAATACTTTGTGTACAATCAGTGACTTGAAAAATTGTGCTTTATATGTGTAATATGAAATGAATTGTATTCTGCCATCATGTATAACAAAGTAGAATAAATAAATAATTTAAGAAATATTGCAGGGCTGGGGATGTGGCTCAAGCGGTAGGACGCTCGTCTGGCATGCCTGCGGCCCGGGTTCAATTCTCAGCACCACATACCAACAAAGATGTTGTGTCTGCCAATAACTAAAAATAAATAAATAAATAAATATGAAAAAAAAAAGAAATAATGCAACTAATGCTCTTTCCTTTGGACACCATTTGAGACTCTCAATTAGAGAATCAAGATAAATGTCTTTTGTGGGGGGAGGTAGGGAAGTGCAATAGGAAAAACTTGTAGGGAAGTGCAACAGGAAAAAAAAGTGAGCTATTTAGCTGAAAAATAGCATCTGGATTTGCTCTGCCTGTTCCTTCAAATGTTTAATAAGAATCATATGAATAGTTTTTCTAGCCACCTTGCATATCTATTGTGAGGATGACATTTGTTTTCTTTAGTAAACATTTACTAAACAACTACTATTCAAGGCCCTATTTCTAAGAATGTAAACTGATTACTACCTGAGTCACAACTCCAAGTGAAATACCGGGCTAAAAGAACTGATAACTATAATACCAATAAGACAATATGTGAGTTAGATAACTTTGAAATTATGAAGAACTTTGAAACTGGAAGTTATATTCTGTATAATATATATTGTTATGTTTTATTAAGTGCATTTCACATTATTCTTTTTTTTTTAGAGAGAGAGAGAATTTTTTTTTAATATTTTATTTTTAGTTTTCGGCGGACACAACATCTTTGTTTGTATGTGGTGCTGAGGATCGAACCCCGGGCCGCTGCACGCATGCCAGGCGAGCGCGCTACCACTTGAGCCACATCCCCAGCCCCTATTTCACATTATTCTCATTGTGCCTCTCCAAGTAAAGCTGAGATAGTCACTTTTTTCAGTACCTTCCAAAAGTAAATGATAAAAATGATTTAGATTTTTTGCATATTTTTAATTTATATGCATATTTTAAGCCCAGGTTTGATTGGGCATAGTATTCACTGATGTCCAAGTAGCTCAGTTAAGTTCTTCTCTGAGCCTGAGCTATGTGCATTTGTGTGTGTGTGTGAGTGTGTGTACAGGTACGTGTACTTACACACATGTGTGTAATTGAGATGAAATGGTTATTATTTCTAGAAGTGCTAACAAACATTAAGTCTTTATTCTTTCCGTTAGTCTTTTTGCTTAGCCTACCCAAACTTTTACTGTTAATCATTGTTGAGCTTTGAGATAGCAACTTCAGTGAAATCATTTAAAGTCATTTATTTTAAACAAACTGACATAACTATAGGGGGGGGGAACATCTTTTCCTCACCCCCCCCTGGATTGACAGCTTAGGCCCCTATAACAAAGGTCATATTAACAGGAGAAAAACATAACCCATTTATTATATATAAGTTTATGTGTTATGGGACCCTTCATATGAAAATGAAAACCTAAAAAACAGTTGAACTTGAATATTTTTATGCTAGGTTTAATAATGAAGTGGACAGTTATAAAGAGTGGGCTATGTCATTAACATAAACCAGACATGTTTTTGTTTTTCCACAATGTCAGAATTTGTTAAATAATTGTCAGAATTTATTGAATAACAATCACTTGACAAGCTACATAAATTTCATCAGCTTTAATTTGTTGAAATACTCATGGTTCACTTAGTGCTGTGACTGAGGCAATTGAAAGTTCTTATCCATTCCAATTTTAATTATTACTTAAGTCACACATCATATTTCATACAATGATATATGTATAGGTTATAGAAAAGCTAAGAGAGTGTTAACAGTGGCCAGAGGGTTTTGTTTTGTTGTTTTTTCTTTTTCTTTTTTTTGTAGATTAACAGCATACCTTTATTTTATTTTTTTTTTTTATGTGGTGCTGAGGATCAAACCCAGTATCTCACACATGCTAGGTAAGCGCTCTGCCTCTGAGCTACAGCCCCAGCCCAGAAAGAGTGTTTTTTAAAATTAATTAATTTATTTTAATTAATTATACATGACAACAGATTGCGTTTTGATTCATTGTACACAACTGCAACACTTTTCATTTCAGTGGTTGTACATGATGTAGCGTCACACCATACGTGCTGTCATACATGCACCTAAGGTAATGATGTCCATCTCATTCTGTAGTGGCACCCCCTTTCTCCACAGAAAATCTTAACTGGGCTTCTCCAGAAATCTTCACCATGGCTGATTTTAGGACTGTCAACAAAAGAGTTCAATGTAGATAAACTTCCTATTTTTGTGTTGCCCTATTTTACTTGGCCACTGGCCAGGAAGAAATCAACATTCCAGGTGCTGGACACCCCCTTACTAGTTTTTTCACAAACATTTATCCAGTATAGTAGTTTGTAGAAATATGTAAACAAGGCCTCTGGCCTTAAGCTGGGGCTTCACAGAAATGTCTACATTTCTAAGATAAGAGAAGTTACCAATTGGGCTCCATGGAAACGGCTGGCAGGGGGAGGAAAGAAAGGGGAGAAGAAGCTCTCCCCTTCTCAGGTGTTGTCCTTGTTGGGTTAACTTGCCCAGAACAGTGGAAGAAAAAGCTGCTTTTATGTGAACTTCTACAAACTGTGAACCTCTGAGCCCCTCCCCTTACATGCTGGGTATAAAATTGTGAAACTACCTGAACTCAGGGTTCAGGGAATTGATTGAATACAGCAAAAGCTGTGCCCTCTGAACCTGGCTGCAGCCAAATAAAACTGTTTCCTGCTATCTTTGGTGCCTTGCCTCATCTGTTTCTACAACAATTCTGCCATCTTCCCTGCCCCCATGCATCCCTAAACCTCCCTCTCTTGTGCCCAATCACAGTTCCTCCTTTTTCCCCATGCCTCCCCCCTCCCCATTATGGATCAGTATCCACTAATCAGAGAGAACATTTGGCCTTTGGTTCTGGGGGACTGGCTTACTTCGCTTAGCATGATTTTCTCCAACTATCCTACAAAGCTATAGTAACCAAAAACGGCATGGTATTGGCACCAAAATAGACATGTAGACCAATGGTACAGAACAGAAGACACAGAGACAAACTCACATAAATACAGTTATCTTATATTAGAAAAAGATGCCAAAAACATACATTGGAGAAAAGATAACCTCTTCAACAAATGGTGCTGGGAGAACTAGAAATCCATATGCAACAAAATGAAAATAAACTCCTATCTCTCACCATGCACAAAACTCAACTCAAAGTGAATCAAGGACATAGGAATTAGTCCAGAAACTCTGTGCCTAATAGAGGAAAAAGTAGGCCCAACTCTTTTTAGGCCTCTACTTCCTTAACAAGACTCCTAAAGCACAAGAAATGAAATCAAGAATTAATAAATGGGATGGACTCAAACTAAAAAGCTTCTTCTCATCAAAAGAAACAATGAGGTAAAGAGACAGCCTACATATTGGGAGGAAATTTTTGCCACACACACATCAGATAGAGCATTAATATATAAAGAACTCAAAAAACTTAACACCAAAAAAACAAACAACCCAATCAATAAATGGGCTAAGGAGCTGAACAGACATTTCTCAGAAGAAGATATACAGTCGATCCACAAATATATGAAAAAATGTTCACCATCTCTAGTAATTGGAGAAATGCAAATCAAAACTACCCAGCAAGAAGGTTTTAAGAGACTGCACTAAGAGCAAAGGCAGAGAGCAGATAGAAATGCCAAAGAGTCACTGCAGGTGGTCACATAAGATTACAAACTAGCCAAAGAACTAGTGTAGAGTGTGGAAATAATTTTAGGGCAAGATCCAGAAAACAGGAAGTTTTGAAGTGGGCTTTGTCACAGAGAGATCCAACTGAGCTGAAGCCCCAGGGACAAGAGTCAGAGTTGTAACCTGCTGACCTTGTGATGCATTCAATACATGGTCTTGTAGAGAATGGATTGGTGTGTGCCACAGTACCACTGTCTTATGTGCCTCTCCTTTTATGTGTTTCAAATTAGAGAGTTGAATCATTCAATAGTCTAATGTGTCTTAAGATGTGCTTTTATAGCTGGGAGTTATTTTTTTCACTAAGTTCTGTATGTCTGACATATGGTGGTTATCTATTTGCCCAGACAAGTTACCAAGTCATTCTGCCTTTAGCACTTGTAGTCAGGATACAGTAGCTCAGGGCAAATGCTATTTTATAAAATGGAGTAACTCAGAGATAGGGACTGCTGTCCTATACAACATAGAGTAACTCAAAGCAGGATACAGCCTTCTCTCCACAATAGTTGTGAAGAAAAAAAAATAGGCAAAGGGAGTATGATCTAATAAACCAGGGCAGGGTGGAGAGGAGGACCCAGCAAGGCCTGTTGGTCAATTTTTTTTCAGGCATCTCTGTGTCTTTGGCTCCTTTCCTCTACATATAGGGAGGAAACCTCTCACATAAGGGTCCTTTGACCCTGCTTTGTGGGTAGTGCAGAAAATCCTTTCTAGGTTTTAGGACCTTCTTAAGAGAAGAGTAGAGGAAAGTGAGAGAGGCTTTTCTGCTTCTGCCGTTTTCTCAGACTCTTTCAGCTTAAAATATTTCAGGGTAGTGAGTCCTAAGCCCCCATTGCATTTTCTGGAGAATATTTTAAATCTTTTTTTAATGTCACATTAGAGTAGGTTCTTTATGGAAGTCATTGTGTTTTTCTCCTTAAAAATTACTTTTAAAAATTAGTAAAAATAATACTTCACATATTGGGCCTAGTGGCCTAATCAGTTCTGACCAGTACTGCAGCTAGAAGTTTTAGGTGAATAGTCTGGGGTGCTAGCACTGGTCATAGAATCTCAGGGACTCCAGAAAACTGGACTATTTGGTGTGCCCAAGCAATAAGTACAGTCTTTTTCCTGTGGTTGGTTAGAGGCTCTCAGCTTTGATTTTTCTCCAAAAAGCTGTTTAAATTATGTATACCAAAATGCTTCAAATTTCTGGTTCTTTTGCAATTCTCTTCTCTATGTTCCAGTGCTGCTAAGTAGCTATGTACTTATATTTTGAAAGTCTTCTTTCGTCATCTCAATGCCATGTCTTATAAGTGGCTTTTAATAAGACAGAATTTGCCTTTGTGTTACATGTATTTCCTTAATAAGTTGTGAAGACCGTATCCAGAACAGTCTTTGGAAAGCTAAATTATGTTCATGATTGTGTTGCTCAATCCTTTCCACCCTCTCAGTATCTTTATGTAATGATTCTGTCAAATTTCAGAGAAACTTACAGATATAAAGCACCTAGCTCATTTTTGTTTAATGTTGAGATTTTCCTTAACTGCCTTTCTCTCAGAAATCAACTTACGGGCCCCCCACCCCCCTCGCCTGCCAGGTAGGGGAAGGGTGACCACCGACAGAAAAGGCCCAGTGGCCCAGGGCGGGACAGAGCTTCCAATCACTCCTGCAAGGTAGGCGGGCCTGCGACCCACCGGCAGAAGAGGAGGAGTCGCCTGCTGAGAGGCTGAGCCGCCCCCTCCCCCTGCGCCAGCATAGTAGAGAGAACTGGGACCAAACACAGAGCAGGCCCAGCGGCCTGCTGAGGGGCAGAGCCGCCCCCCACCCCCCTCGCCTGCCAGGTAGGGGAAGGGTGACCACCCACAGAAAAGGCCCAGTGGCCCAGGGCGGGACAGAGCTTCCAATCACTCCTGCAAGGTAGGCGGGCCTGCGACCCACCGGCAGAAGAGGAGCAGTCGCCTGCTGAGAGGCTGAGCCGCCCCCTCCCCCTGCGCCAGCATAGTAGAGAGAACTGGGACCAAACACAGAGCAGGCCCAGCGGCCTGCTGAGGGGCAGAGCCGCCCCCCACCCCCCTCGCCTGCCAGGTAGGGGAAGGGTGACCACCGACAGAAAAGGCCCAGTGGCCCAGGGCGGGACAGAGCTTCCAATCACTCCTGCAAGGTAGGCGGGCCTGCGACCCACCGGCAGAAGAGGAGCAGTCGCCTGCTGAGAGGCTGAGCCGCCCCCTCCCCCTGCGCCGGCATAGTAGAGGGAACTGGGACCAAACACAGAGCAGGCCCAGCGGCCTGCTGAGGGGCAGAGCCGCCCCCCACCCCCCTCGCCTGCCAGGTAGGGGAAGGGTGACCACCGACAGAAAAGGCCCAGTGGCCCAGGGCGGGACAGAGCTTCCAATCACTCCTGCAAGGTAGGCGGGCCTGCGACCCACCGGCAGAAGAGGAGCAGCCGCCTGCTGAGAGGCTGAGCCGCCCCCTCCCCCTGTGCCGGCATAGTAGAGGGAACTGGGACCAAAGACAGAGCAGGCCCAGCGGCCTGCTGAGGGGCAGAGCCGCCCCCCACCCCCCTCGCCTGCCAGGTAGGGGAAGGGTGACCACCGACAGAAAAGGCCCAGTGGCCCAGGGCGGGACAGAGCTTCCAATCACTCCTGCAAGGTAGGCGGGCCTGCGACCCACCGGCAGAAGAGGAGCAGTCGCCTGCTGAGAGGCTGAGCCGCCCCCTCCCCCTGCGCCAGCATAGTAGAGAGAACTGGGACCAAACACAGAGCAGGCCCAGCGGCCTGCTGAGGGGCAGAGCCGCCCCCCACCCCCCTCGCCTGCCAGGTAGGGGAAGGGTGACCACCGACAGAAAAGGCCCAGTGGCCCAGGGCGGGACAGAGCTTCCAATCACTCCTGCAAGGTAGGCGGGCCTGCGACCCACCGGCAGAAGAGGAGCAGCCGCCTGCTGAGAGGCTGAGCCGCCCCCTCCCCCTGCGCCAGCATAGTAGAGGGAACTGGGACCAAAGACAGAGCAGGCCCAGCGGCCTGCTGAGGGGCAGAGCCGCCCCCCACCCCCCTCGCCTGCCAGGTAGGGGAAGGGTGACCACCGACAGAAAAGGCCCAGTGGCCCAGGGCGGGACAGAGCTTCCAATCACTCCTGCAAGGTAGGCGGGCCTGCGACCCACCGGCAGAAGAGGAGCAGCCGCCTGCTGAGAGGCTGAGCCGCCCCCTCCCCCTGCGCCAGCATAGTAGAGGGAACTGGGACCAAACACAGAGCAGGCCCAGCGGCCTGCTGAGGGGCAGAGCCGCCCCCCACCCCCCTCGCCTGCCAGGTAGGGGAAGGGTGACCACCGACAGAAAAGGCCCAGTGGCCCAGGGCGGGACAGAGCTTCCAATCACTCCTGCAAGGTAGGCGGGCCTGCGACCCACTGGCAGAAGAGGAGCAGCCGCCTGCTGAGAGGCTGAGCCGCCCCCTCCCCCTGCGCTGGCATAGTAGACGGAACTGGGACCAATCACAGAGCAGGCCCAGTGGCCTGCTGAGGGGCAGAGCCGCCCCCCACCCCCCTCGCCTGCCAGGTAGGGGAAGGGTGACCACCGACAGAAAAGGCCCAGTGGCCCGCGGCGGGACAGAGCTTCCAATCACTCCTGCAAGGTAGGCGGGCCTGCGACCCACTGGCAGAAGAGGAGCAGCTGCCTGCTGAGAGGCTGAGCCGCCCCCTCCCCCTGCGCCGGCATAGTAGAGGGAACTGGGACCAAACACAGAGCGGGCCCAGCGGCCTGCTGAGGGGCAGAGCCGCCCCCCACCCCCCTCGCCTGCCAGGTAGGGGAAGGGTGACCACCGACAGAAAAGGCCCAGTGGCCCGCGGCGGGACAGAGCTTCCAATCACTCCTGCAAGGTAGGCGGGCCTGCGACCCACCGGCAGAAGAGGAGCAGCCGCCTGCTGAGAGGCTGAGCTGCCCCCTCCCCCTGCGCTGGCATAGTAGAGGGAACTGGGACCAAACACAGAGCAGGCCCAGCGGCCTGCTGAGGGGCAGAGCCGCCCCCCACCCCCCTCGCCTGCCAGGTAGGGGAAGGGTGACCACCGACAGAAAAGGCCCAGTGGCCCGCGGCGGGACAGAGCTTCCAATCACTCCTGCAAGGTAGGCGGGCCTGCGACCCACCGGCAGAAGAGGAGCAGCGGCCTGCTGAGAGGCAGAGCCGCCCCCTCCCCCCCGCGCCTGCAAGGTAGTCGGAACTGAGACCACCATCAGAACAGGTCAGACCTGCAACCGAGAGACAGAACAGGCCCAGTGGCCTGAGGAAGGGTAGAGCCGCCCCCCCCCCCACGCCTGCAAAGTAGGCGGACCTGCGACCCACTGGCAGTACAGCCCCAGAGGCCTGCAGAGGGGCAGTGCCGCTGCCTGCGCCTGCAAAGTAGGCAGAACGGCGACCACCGACAGAACAAGCCTAGCGGCCCGCAGAGGGACAGAGCCGCCGCCCGCGCCTGCAAGGACGGCGGACCTGCTACCGACTGGCAGAGCAGGCCCAGCGGCCTGCCGGCATGGTAGGCACATTGCCCCAATTGGCGGAGGGGCAGAGCCGCCGCCCGTGCCTGCGAGGGAGACTTTGCAACTATACAAGGCCAATATAAATATATAGGGGGAAAATTCAATAGCACAACAGTTTCACCAAGAAGAAAGGAACGCGAACAGTATGAAGAGACAAGGAAAGAAAGGACCACAAGCATTGCAGGTCAACTCAACTTTAGAAGAGGTAATAGCTGCAGCTGATGGAATGTCAGATAAAGAATTCAGGATATACATGCTTCAGATGATCTGGAGTCTCAAGGAAGACATCAGACAGCAAAATCAGACAATGAAAGATCACTTCAACAATGAATTACATAAACAAATCCAAGAAGCAAAAGATCAACTATACAGGGAAATAGAGGTTATAAAAAACAAACAAACAGAAATCCTAGAAATGCAGGAAGCAATAAGCCAACTTAAAAACTCAATTGAGAATACTACCAGCAGAGTAGAACACTTAGAAGACAGAACATCAGACAATGAAGATAAAGTATTTCAACTTGAAAAGAACATAGACAGCTCAGCAAGACTGTTAAGAAACCATGAGCAGAACATCCAAGAAATATGGGATAACATCAAGAGACCAAATTTAAGAGTCATTGGGATACAGGAAGGAACAGAGTTTCAAACCAAAGGAATGAGCAATCTATTCAATGAAATAATTCGAGAAAACTTCCCAGACTTGAAGAATGAGACAGAACCCCAAATCCTAGAAGCCTACAGGACGCCGAATGTGCAAAATCATAAGAGACCCACACCTAGACACATTATAATGAAGATGCCCAACATACAGAACAAGGAGAGAATTTTAAAAGCTACAAGAGAAAGGAAGCAGATCACATTTAGGGGTAAGCCAATCAGGATAACAGCTGATCTTTCAACACAGACTCTGAAAGCTAGAAGATCCTGGAATAACATATTTCAAACACTGAAAGAAAATGGGTTCCAACCAAGAATTGTGTTTCCAGCGAAATTAAGCTTCAGGATGGAAGATGAAATTAAAACCTTCCACGATAAACAAAAGTTAAAAGAATTTGCAGCTAGAAAACCATCTCTTCAAAACATCCTTGGCAAAACATTACAGGAAGAGGAAATGGAAAATAACAATGAAAACCAACAGTGGGAGGTAGGACACTAAAGGGGGGAATATAATCAAAGTGGAAAACAAACCATGTTTAGTAACATAAATAAACAAATATGGCTGGAAGAACAACCCATATCTCAATAATAACCCTAAATGTTAATGGCTTAAACTCACCAATCAAGAGACACAGGCTAGTAGAATGGATCACAAAACAAGACCCAACAATATGCTGCCTACAGGAGACGCATTTGATAGGAAAAGACATACATAGGCTGAAGGTGAAAGGTTGGGAAAAATCATATCACTCATATGGACTTCGGAAACAAGCAGGAGTATCCATACTCATATCAAATAAAATAGATTTTAAGCCAAAGTTAATCAAAAGGGATAAAGAGGGACACTACATACTGCTCAAGGGAACCATACACCAACAAGACATAACAATCATAAATATATATGCCCCAAACAATGGTGCAGCTATGTTCATCAAACAAACTCTTCTCAAGTTCAAGAGTCTAATAGACCACCATACAATAATCATGGGAGACTTCAACACACCTCTCTCACCACTGGACAGATCTTCCAAACAAAAGTTGAATAAGGAAACCATAGAACTCAATAACACAATTAATAACCTAGACTTAATTGACATATATAGAATATACCACCCAACATCAAACAGTTACACTTTTTTCTCAGCAGCACATGGATCCTTCTCAAAAATAGATCATATATTATGTCACAGGGAAACTCTTAGACAATACAAAGGAGTAGAGATAATACCATGCATCCTATCTGATCATAATGGAATGGAACTGAAAATCAACGATAAAAGAAGGAAGGAAAAAGAATATATCACTTGGAGAATGAACAATAGGTTACTGAATGATCAATGGGTTATAGAAGACATCAAGGAGGAAATTAAAAAATTCTTAGAGATTAATGAAAACACAGACACAACATATCGGAATCTATGGGACACATTGAAAGCAGTTCTAAGAGGAAAATTCATTGCTTGGAGTTCATTCCTTAAAAAAAGAAAAAACCAACAAATAAATGATCTCATACTTCATCTCAAAATCCTAGAAAAAGAAGAGCAAAACAACAGCAAAAGAAGTAGAAGGCAAGAAATAATTAAAATCAGAGCTGAAATCAATGAAATCGAAACAAAAGAAACAATTGAAAAAATTGACAAAACTAAAAGTTGGTTCTTTGAAAAAATAAACAAAATCGACAGACCCTTAGCCATGCTAGCGAAGAGAAGAAGAGAGAGAACTCAAATCACTAACATACGGGATGAAAGAGGCAATATCACAACAGACACTTCAGAAATACAGAAGATAATCAAAAATTATTTTGAATCCTTATACTCCAATAAATTAGAAGATAGTGAAGGCATAGATAAATTTCTTAAGTCATATGATCTGCCCAGATTGAGTCAGGAGGATATAGACAACCTAAACAGACCAATATCAATTGAGGAAATAGAAGAAACCATCAAAGGACTACCAACTAAGAAAAGCCCAGGACCGGATGGGTATACAGCAGAGTTTTACAAAACCTTTAAAGAGGAACTAATACCAATACTTTTCAAGCTACTTCGGGAAATAGAAAAAGAGGGAGAACTTCCAAATTCATTCTACGAGGCCAACATCACCCTGATACCTAAACCAGACAAAGACACTTCAAAGAAAGAAAACTACAGACCAATATCTCTAATGAACCTAGATGCAAAAATCCTCAATAAAATTCTGGCCACTCGGATACAAAGGCACATCAAAAAAATTGTGCACCATGATCAAGTAGGATTCATCCCTGGGATGCAAGGCTGGTTCAATATAAGGAAATCAATAAATGTTATTCACCACATCAATAGACTTAAAAATAAGAACCATATGATCATCTCGATAGATGCGGAAAAAGCATTCGACAAAGTACAGCATCCCTTTATGTTCAAAACTCTAGAAAAACTAGGGATAACAGGAACATACCTCAATATTGTAAAAGCAATCTATGCTAAGCCTCAGGCTAGCATCATTCTGAATGGAGAAAAATTGAAGGCATTCCCTCTAAAATCTGGAACAAGACAGGGATGCCCTCTCTCACCACTTCTGTTCAACATAGTTCTCGAAACACTGGCCAGAGCAAGTAGACAGACGAAAGAAATTAAAGGCATCAAAATAGGAAAAGAAGAACTTAAATTATCACTATTTGCAGATGACATGATTCTATACCTAGCAGACCCAAAAGGGTCTACAAAGAAACTATTAGAGCTAATAAATGAATTCAGCAAAGTGGCAGGATATAAAATCAACACGCATAAATCAAAGGCATTCCTGTATATCAGCGACAAATCCTCTGAAATGGAAATGAGGACAACCACTCCATTCACAATATCTTCAAAAAAAATAAAATACTTGGGAATCAACCTAACAAAAGAGGTGAAAGACTTATACAATGAAAACTACAGAACCCTAAAGAGAGAAATAGAAGAAGATCTTAGAAGATGGAAAAATATACCCTGTTCATGGATAGGCAGAACTAACATCATCAAAATGGCGATATTACCAAAAGTTCTCTATAGGTTTAATGCAATGCCAATCAAAATCCCAACGACATTTCTTGTAGAAATAGAGAAAGCAATCATGAAATTCATATGGAAAAATAAAAGACCCAGAATAGCAAAAACAATGCTAAGCAGGAAGTGTGAATCAGGCGGTATAGCGATACCAGACTTCAAACTATATTACAGAGCAATAGTAACAAAAACAGCATGGTACTGGTACCAAAACAGGCGGGTGGACCAATGGTACAGAATAGAGGACACAGAAACCAATCCACAAAACTACAACTATCTTATATTTGATAAAGGGTCTAAAAGCATGCAATGGAGGAAGGATAGCATCTTCAACAAGCTGGGAAAACTGGAAATCCATATGCAACAAAATGAAACTGAATCCCTTTCTCTCGCCATGCACAAAAGTTAATTCAAAATGGATCAAGGAGCTTGATATCAAATCAGAGACGCGCCGTCTGATAGAAGAAAAAGTTGGCTACGATCTACAGTCGGTGGGGTCGGGCTCCAAATTCCTCAATAGGACACCCATAGCACAAAAGTTAATAACTAGAATCAACAAATGGGACTTACTCAAACTAAAAAGTTTTTTCTCAGCAAAAGATACAATAAGAGAGGTAAATAGAGAGCCTACATCCTGGGAACAAATCTTTACTCCTCACACTTCAGATAGAGCCCTAATATCCAGAGTATACAAAGAGCTCAAAAAATTAGACAATAAGAGAACAAACAACCCAATCAACAAATGGGCCAAGGACCTGAACAGACACTTCTCAGAGGAGGACATACAGTCATTCAACAAGTACATGAAAAAATGCTCACCATCTCTAGCAGTCAGAGAAATGCAAATCAAAACCACCCTAAGATACCATCTCACTCCAGTTAGATTGGCAGCCATTATGAAGTCAAACAACAACAAGTGCTGGCGAGGATGTAGGGAAAAGGGTACACTTGTACATTGCTGGTGGGACTGCAAATTGGTGCAGCCAATTTGGAAAGCAGTATGGAGATTTCTTGGAAAGCTGGGAATGGAGCCACCATTTGACCCAGCTATTCCCCTTCTCGGTCTATTCCCTAAAGACCTAAAAAGAGCATGCTACAGGGACACTGCTACATCGATGTTCATAGCAGCACAATTCACAATAGCTAGACTGTGGAACCAACCTAGATGCCCTTCAATGGATGAATGGATAAAAAAAAATGTGGCATTTATACACAATGGAGTATTACTCTGCATTAAAAAATGACAAAATCATAGAATTTACAGGGAAATGGATGGCATTAGAGCAGATTATGCTAAGTGAAGCTAGCCAATCCCTAAAAAACAAATGTCAAATGTCTTCTTTGATATAAGGAGAGTAGCTAAGAACAGAGTAGGGTCGAAGAGCATGAGAAGAAGATTAACATTAAACAGGGATGAGAGGTGGGAGGGAAAGGGAGAGAGAAGGGAAAATGCATGGAAATGGAAGGAGACCCTCAGAGGTATACAAAAGTACATACAAGAGGAAGTGAGGGGAAGGGGAAAAATAATACAAGGGGGACAAACGAATGTCAGTAAAGGGGGCAGAGAGAGAAGAGGGGAGGGGAGGGGAGGGGAGGGGGGATAGTAGAGGATAGGAAAGACAGCAGAATACAACAGACACTAGTATGGCAATATGTAAATCAATGGATGTGTAACTGATGTGATTCTGCAATCTGTATATGGGGTAAAAATGGGAGCTCATAACCCACTTGAATCAAATTGTGAAATATGATATATCAAGAACTATGTAATGTTTTGAACAGCCAACAATAAAAAATAAAAAAAAAAATAAAAAAAAAGAAATCAACTTACGGATTCTAATTACAAGGCTTCCAAGTAAAATACTTTAAAAATTCATATGTATACTCTGATCTCTCTTCAGATTATGTAAATCTTTGCCTTTTAAAATTCAGAAATATTGTATCATTTAAAAAATTTTTTAATTTATATATGACAGAAGAATGCATTACAATTCTTATTACACATTAGAGCATAATTTTTCATATCTCTGGTTGTATACAAAGTATATTCACACCAGTTCATGTCTTTTTACATGCACTTTGGATAATAATGTTTCCAAGGTGCAAAACTACCTGGGGACAGGGCTTCTGTATATCTGTGGCAAATCCAGTTGTGTCACAGGGGGTTGAAATGGATAGTGCAGGGGTGGGACCCAGATCTGGTTTCCTCAGCCTCCTTCCTATTTCCTTTAGAAATTCACAGGCCATAGGTGGGGTCATGGCTCAGTGGTGGAGATCTTGCCTAGCACGTGTGAGGTTTGATTATCATCACCACATAAAAACAAATAAATAAAGGTATTGTGTCCATCTACAACTAAAACTATTTTTTAAAAAAGAAATTCACAGACCATCAAACCAGGACTAACCTTCTTTTCTGAACCAGTATCAGATACAGTCTGATAGGTGCATTGGCCCATGTGGAAACCATGGGACTGAACAAGGGGGTAGGTAGCATGTGCAGTAGTGAGGAACACTGGCTCAAAAGCCAGGTCTCCGGATTTGAATCCAGAGCTGTCTGACCTTGGTAAACTAATCTCATTCATCAGCTTCCTTATATTTAAAACAGGTGCAATGATAATAGTACCCATCTTATGGGGTATTGTGAGGAGATTTGAGGTCAGGCACTTTGAACAATGCCTATTATGTGGTAAGTGCTTCACAATGCTAAGCAAATGCTATCACTATTTACAAGTATGTCTGTAAGAACATACTTGTAAATGCCATTAGATTTTTACCCATGGAGCAGCAGACAAAATCTCATTAAAATGAAGATAATAATAGTACTTGCTTTATAGAATAGCTGTGAGAACTAAAAAACGTAAAACATGTAAGGTGCTTAGAGCAGTCCTTGGCACATAGTAAGGACTTAAAGAGATGTTTAGTTTTATCATTTATTTCCTTAGCTGTCCTCTAGCCATATGGTTGTATGACTGGAAGTACCATATTTTAATTTTATTTAAATTTAGAATTAAAAAGTGATCTTCAGTTAAGTTTTTGGGAAATTTTTAGTATGTTTGGAACAACTTGAGTATGTGAATCTTTTCTTCTAATTATAAATGTGGGAAATCAAAATACAGATCAAGTATTTCTAATGAAAACTTTAGCGTCTAAATTGAGGTAAACTAGGGCTGGGGTTGTGGCTCAGTGGTAGAGCACTTGTCTATCATGCATGAGGCACTGGGTTCAATCCCAGGCACCACATAAAAATAAAGGCATTGTGTCCACCTACAATTAAAAACATATTTTAAAAATAAATAAATTGAGGTAAACTATACATAAATATAAGATTTTGAAGACTTACTATAAAAAGAATTTTTTAAATGATTACTTGCTCAGATGATATTTTGATACATTGGGTTAAATAAAATGCATTAAAATTTTTTCATCTCTTCCCTTTTTTTAGCTTTAAAAATGTAACTACTAGAAAACTTAAAATTACATAAGAGGTTTGAATTATACTTCTATTAAATGGTGCTGCTCTTGACCCTGGGTCAGGAAAAGGAGTAATGGGAAAAGAATATGAACTAGGTGGGGTGCATTTTCTAATTACACAAATATCCCTGGAGATTCTGAAATAACTCCAATCAGTGGAACCTCCCTCCCCATCAAATTATGTTTGCCTTTTACCCACCTTGCTGAAAATCAGTGCCATATGGTTATATGACCCTGCTTTTACTATTAGGAGTATTTTCTGTTCTCTACGGTATATCAGAATGGAAAAAAGGTTGAGTCACTGGTCTATTTAAAGGTTATTGTGCAGGCTAGATACCTATTGATTTTGATGAAAAAAAAATTTGGAGTTCTCTGAACTGTTACTACCATATAAAATTGTTCTCTGAAATAGTATATCACAAATCCTAGTCCAGTGAACCCAAGGGACTTAAAAGTGAGGCAGAATTAAAGTAGATTTTAATTAAATTGATTGTCAGTCGCTGAGGAAGTTGAGGAAGGCATCTCATTTTCTAAAAGTTAAATTTCAGGGATTAAAAAAAACCTCAAAAAGCTAATTAAGGAGATGAGATCTCTCTCTACAATGAAAACTATAAAATATTGATGAAAGAAATTGAAGAGGACTCACCCTCCACCCAACCCCCATCAGGTCCATAATTTTTATTCTACTTTCTGTCTCTGTGAATTTGCCTATTCTGGGTACCCAGTATAAGTGGAATCATACAATATTTTTCCTTTCGTGTCTAATTG
This sequence comes from Marmota flaviventris, assembly GCF_047511675.1. NCBI lineage: Eukaryota > Metazoa > Chordata > Mammalia > Rodentia > Sciuridae > Marmota > Marmota flaviventris. The sequence goes on along the minus strand of NC_092507.1, from coordinate 31,240,618 downwards.
TTTTCATTTTGGGTAATATTTTCAGGATCCATCCATGTTGTAGCATATATGAGAATTTCATCCCTTTTTACAGCTAAATAATATTTCATTGTATGTATATGCTTCACTTTCTTCATCCCATTTTCTTTTTTTACTCTTTGACTATTGTGAATCATGCAGCTGGTAACAGAGGTATATAAATAGCTGAACTCCTGATTTTAATTCCTTTGAGTATGCACCTAGGAGTTGAGTCACTAGATCATGTAATTCTATGTTGAAACTTTTAAAAAACTACCAAACTATTTTCCATGGTGGCTGTACCATTTTATATTGCAAGAAGCAGTGCTTGAGGATGCCAGTTTTTCCACGTCCTCATTAACACTTGTCATATATCTATTTTTCATAACAGTGATCCTGATAAGTGTACAGTGGTAATTCGTTGTGATTTTGATTTCCATTTCTCTAATGATTAGTGATGTTAAGCATCTTTCCACATAGTCATCTGTGTATCTTCTTTGGAGAAATGTCTGTTCAGGTTCCTTGCCCATTTTTGAGTTGAGCTATGTGGAGTTTCTTTCTGGTTGTCATTAATCTACAGGAGTTCTTTTTGTATTCTGAATATTAATCCCTTATTTGATATATAATTTGCAACTATTTTCTCCCATTCTTTGGATTGTCTTTTTATTCTCCTCATAGTTTTCTTTGATACACAGAATTTTTTCATTTTGATGAACTACAGTTTATCTGTTTTCTCTTTTGTTGTTTGCTGTACTTTTAGTATACTGACAAACACCATATAATATTTTTTCTTTTGTGTCTAATTAAATTAGTATTCTGACAAACATTGACAAAGGATTTTCCTGGTTTTGTTCTAATAGTTATAGTTTTAGCTTATATTTAAGATATTTAATGAATTTTGAGGGGTTTTTTGAGGGTTGTTTTTTTTGTTTGTTTGTTTTTTGTTTTTTTTGGTATGGCATAAGAGTTCAGTTTCATTCTTTTGCATGTGCATATCTAGTTTTTCCAGCACCATTTGTTGAAAAGTGTCCTTTTCCCATTAAATGGTTTTGGTACCTTTGATAACAATCAATGACTGTACATGAGGATTTATTTCTGGCCTCCCTATTCTATCCCATCTATCTATCTATCTCTGTTCTTCTGCCAGTACTATACTATTTTGATGACTGTAGCTTTGTAGTATGTTTTAGAATCAGAAACTACCTTGTTGTTTGTTTTCAAGATTCTGTTTGAGTTTTAGAATTGCTTTTCCTATCTGTTAAAAAAAAAAAAAAAGGTCACTGGGATTTTAATAGAGATTACATTGACTTTGTAGATTTCTGGGGTAGTATTGTAATCTCTCCCCCACCGCCCCAGTACTAGAAATTTAACTCAGGACCTTTGGCCACTGAACTATAATCCCCGGTCCTTTTTTAATTCTTACTTTTAATTTTGAGACCGGGTCTTGCTAAATTGCTGACGTTGGCCTCAAGCTTGAGAGCCTCTTGCCTCAAAATACCAAGCCACTGGGATTGCAGGTGTGTACTACCACACCAGCAGTTTTATAATCTTAACATTAATAGTCTTCTAATTTATGAACATAGATTGTCTTTCTAGTTTTTAATTTCTTTTAGCAATGCTTAGTACTTTTCAATGTACAACTCTTTTACCTCCTTGGTTAAATTTATTTCTATATACTTGATTATGGTTCTTAATATTTTAAATGGAATTATTTTCTTGCTTTCCTTTTCAGATTATCCATCACTAATGTACAGAAATGCAAATGATTTTTGTGTAATGAATTTGTGTCCTACAACTTTACTGAATTCATTTATTAGTTCTAACAATTTTTTTGTGGAGTCAGTAGAGTTTTCTACATGTGAGATTGTATCCTCTGCAAATAAAGATCATTTTACTTTTTCCTTTGAAAAATGGTTCCCTTTTTTTCTTTTGCTTGCCTAATTTCTCTGGCTCCACATTTGCCCATTCAATCAGTCATAGATTGAATATACATTTTTTAAAAATCACAACTTATGCCAACTTTTTTTCTTGTCTTTATTCCCTGAATAATACTGTATAACAACTATTTACATAACATTTATATTTTATTAGGTATATAAGCAATCAAAAGATGAATTAAAGTGTATGGGAGGACGTACATAGATTATATGCTAATTACATATTATTTTATATAAGGAACTTGAGTATGCATTGATTTTGATATCTATTTCATTTACTATTGGTAATCCTAAAACCAATTCCCCATGGATATTGAGGAATGATTGTACAATGCTTAATTAAAGTGGTTAAAGTGAACATCCTTTTCTTGTTGCTATTGTTAGGGAAAAGGCTTTCAGTCTCACTCTTGAGTATACTGTTCAGTGTGGATATTTTCATCTATGGCCTCTATTATGTTGAGAAGTTCTTAGTTTATTGAGTGTTTCTGTTAAGAAGGGAGGTTACATTTTGTCAGATGCTTAATATGTATCAATTAAGATTATCATGTGGAGCTGGGGTTGTGGCTTAATGGTAGAGCGCTTGCCTAGCACATGAAAGGCACTGGGTTCAATCCCTCAGCACCACATAAAAATAAATAAAGCCATTGTGTCAAACTACAACTAAAAAAAATTTAAAAGAAGATTATTATGAAATTATTGTTATTTTTTACTTTCTTATATTTATGTGGTATACAACATTGGTTAAACCATCTTTGCATTCTGGAATCCTACTTGATACTTGCATATTAATAATCCTGTTACTATGCTGCTGAATTTATTTTGCTGAGTATTTTTGCACCAATATTTGTAAGGGCATTTTCCTGTTTTAATTTAAAGTTTTATTGGAATACAACCAGGCTGATTCATTTCTGTACTCTCCGTTTCTACTTTCATGCTACAGCAGAAGAGTTCAAGAATTGCAACAAAGATCATCAAGCTGAAAAAATGTTTCCAAAAATTTTTTCGAAAGGTTTGATAACCTCTGAGTTAGACAAATAAACCTCCTTATTCTGGCTCCATTCTGGCCAAGAACTTTTCAGGTTCTCATTTGGATTTTTGTGTAGATGTACCTTTGAAGTAAAATGGCCCTGTTCATACTCCATTGAATATTTTAGGTCTTGTGAAAGTTACGTTTTCACAAAAGTTAATAAATTATCATTTTAGTTTACTCATCATTGTTTAATTACCTATAGATCTGTCCTCAAAGGTCTATTCCATTTTTAACAGAATCAGGGTTTGGAACCCACTAAGCTGAGGGAAGAATCCTGGAAACTGGAAAGCTAACCAAATTGTTGCCTTTGGGAAGCTCATTCTGGGTATCTGGTCTGATGACTTCCTTTGATAAAAACTTAATTTTATTGCATGTCTCCTTTGAGCTACAGTAGTTCACATTTCTATTTTTCTATCTTCTAGATTTCTTCATCATGCTAATAAGGAAGAATGATTTTCTATTTGGTATAGCTGATCGTATGATAAAAAAAACAGATCCTTGAAAAGGTCAGAGCCTGTAAGTGCACATGACAGAAATAGACTTATCCTCTGTTAGGCTGTGTATGAATGTACATATCTCACACACACACACAAAATACCCAGAATGATTTTTTAAAAATTCATCCTTTCTTATGAATTTATCTTATAGTTTTAACAAATCCTGTGTTTCATTTATACAGCTCTTTATAGCTTGTCAACTATTCTCCATACAGTTTTCTCATATAGTCTTCACGATAATCTAAAATAGGTACTATTGGTAATCCTATTTTATGGAAACAATGATGAGTTAAGAGACGTCTTCAAATCTTATAAATCTTAACTGTTCAAGGCTTAATCCCAGATTGTTTTTGTCTCTAAATCTTACTATTCTCATACATCATAAGTTCTTAATCAGTATTAGAATTTTAGTGTATATGTAATTTAAGGATGTATGTAAGTAAGCAAGCTGTATGAAATTAGAAAAAAAAGTAGGTATGAATCTATGGAAAAATGCTTTTATGGGTGTAAAATATCATTAGTGAACCAGATTTTAACATTGAATGCTTAATATGCAATCTTAGGGATGATACTAGAGTCTTCCATATATAATATAACATTGTCTTAGAATGGCAAAGTTCTTCAAGAGTTGCCCCCTACCTTCTTTTCTAGCTTCATCTTATTCAATTCTTGTCATTCATCTTTGTAGCTTCCCATATCCTTTTCTCTCTATAATACATGGCTAGCTGTTGTCCAAACATACTGTCCATTTCCATGCCTTAGTACCTTTGTACTATGTTCTCTTGGTAAAATGCCAGTCATCTTTCTTTCCACAATTGTAACTTAACTTCATCTCTTCTGTGAGGCTTTTCGCAACTTCCTAGGTAAAGTTGGTCATTTTATCCTACTTCCTGGAGCATTGTGTTTAGCAAATTTTTACTATAAGAATAGTAAAAATTACATTAGACTGTGTATTTGAATTGCTGCCTCTCCTTCTGATTGTTTGTGAGCATGAGCTGAGACTTGTCTTTGTATTCTTAACACCACATATTACTATTAGTCTTAAATACATTTGCTTAATGAATAAAATAATAGCTACAGCTCTTTAAATCTGTACACTATTCTAAGTGGCAGACTAAAATAAAATACCTAGAAGTTTATAAATATGTGTAAAACAATATAGTGTATACCTGAGGTATAGCAGTGGAATGATTAGAGCCAGATACATTATTTAGGGATAGATTCCTGTAGGTCAGGGGTTGGCAAACTGTCATCCAGAGACCAACTCCTACCTGCTACCTGTTTTTGTTAATTAACTCTTAACTAAAAATATTAGAACAGAACCATATTCATTTGTTAATGAATTATTTATGTATGACTGCTTTCATGTGATAGTAGTTGCAATAGAGACCATGTAACTCATACAACTGAAAATATTTACTCCCCAGCACTTTACAGAAAAAAAAAAAATGTTCCAACATTGCTGTAAGGTTTTGAACAGAGGTATGAAAAGAAAAGGAACATGAATTAGTAAAGCATGAGTGCTTATAATGCAATTAAAACTAGTCAAAAGTTATATGAAATAATTGCTGTTGTTTTTATTTTGCTGTTAAGGAAACTAAGGCATGAGGAATTAAGTTAATTAGCCAAGATTTTATACTAGTAAGTGATAGAACCAAATCTGAATCTAGGCAGTTTAGCTGCAGAGTCTTCATAATAAAAGAGGAAATATCTAGATAGATTTTGTAAAAAAAAATACCCATAAGCTTCAAGTACAGTACTTAGTCCAAGAAATTAGGAAGTGTGCTTCCAAACATGAAAAAGTGAAAATAGACCATAGAAGAATAATATTAGGGAGGCAGGATGTCTAATTCGAAGAGTATACTATGTATTAGGCAGAATGGGAGGAAAAGAAAACAGATACATTATACATTGAGACATGTTATAGTCAGTCATTGAATGTAGTCTTGACAAGACCAGAAAGCAGTTAACTTTTCTTTCATACTTAAAAGCTGTCTTTAAATACCTGAAGATTGGTATAACCAACTCAGAGACAAGCTATGACTTTAAAGGAGATAGAGGGCATTCAGTGACCACAATCCCCAAAACATACACATCTGCATCCCATGTAAATTAGGGTTAGTAAAGATGTTGAATCATAATACACACCATTCCCTTTTATTCTGTTTTGCCCTCTTATGGGGACTGATTTCTGTCCAACTCCACATGACTGCTATGATAAACATTCACCCCCTTGGGCTACTTTTAAAAAATGTATGCATATTGTGTGTATGTTAAAGTAATACATATGCACTCTGAAAATTTTGCCATTTGAAGTATACTAAGTGAAAAGGGAAAGTTGCCTTCCATCACTATCTCACCCTGTTAAAAGTCTGATATTGTGTGAAGTTACTATTATTAGTAGAAGTATGCTGGGTTATTTTATGTATTAAGAGTCATTGAAAGAGAAAAGAATTGAGAACCACTACCTTAAGGCCAAGATCCACTGCCAGAAAAGGAAGGAATTTTCTGGGGAGGTATGAGATCTTCATTACAGGAAGTATAAGCATAAAACCTTTTTAGGGATGTTAGAAAATTCAAGCATTGGCTAAAGTTGGTTGGATTAGAAACTGGGAGAAGGATGCATTATACTAAATACCTTAACTATAATCAAACTTTAATCAAACTTTTAGTATTATTTCCAAACCTTTTTTAGGAGGATGCAGTTTATACCAGCAGACTGATTACCAAGTATGAAAGAAAGGACTCAGTGTGACATTGACCTGGTTACCTTAAGTAGAGGACAAAGTGGTATAATAGAACTGATTACTTTCCAGTAAATATTGAATTATTTTTATAGATTCCTTTTTATCTTATTGACCATCTTGATATCCTCAAAACATACTTTATTTTCTATTTAAAACTCTATTTATACTTACTTTTCAGAACTGTAAATAAAGCAGGCACACATTGTTCATTATTTCAAAAAAGACTATCTGACAAGTTTTGTGTGGTAGATATGGAGGAAATAATTGAGCTGGGCCCTGCTGCTAGTGCCCCATAGACTCACAACATGATATAATTTAAAAGGGACCAAAGAGATAAGGAATGTAAAGTGCCTACCATAGTACTGATAAGTTATAGATGAAGAAGCAGAAAACAGACTGGAACACTGTGAGCTGCCACTGGTACAGTTGCTGTTGCTATTTTTTCTGCCCTCATATCACATTTCTGTAAATCTTCAGAGAGAATATTGGTGTTACACACACACACACACACACAAGCATGCACAAATACTTCTCAGTTTTTGACAGGGTTGCATACAATAAATCAATTATAAAGTGGATTTCACCTTTGAAGTGAAATTCTGAATCAGAGTTCTGTTTTCATTATCACAAACAACACTGTGCAACTATTCATTCAGAGTATAGGACCTAGGTTTGTACTAAAAATTTTACCTCTGATGTATTCTGACTGGCAGAGAGTATAACATTCAGGACTGTCATCTCTTTTATTATAAATACTAACTATCTGGTGGCATAGTGGCATGTACTTGTAATCCAGCTACTTGGGAGGCTGGGGCAGGAAGACTGAGTTCAGGCCAGCCTAAAAATACCCACCCCATATACTAACTAGAAAGATGATGATGATGTAACCTTACATATTGCATGATATCAGATCTATGTATGCCTATCTGAAAGTATAATATGGCACAACTGGAACCACTAAGTGACTTCTCTGTTTAAGCCAGAGCATTCTAAGAAGGATCAACTTTTGTGCTCTGGATCACACCAATGTAAACCTCTGGAAAGAGTGAACATTTTACATGGTTAAAGTCTACTTAGGACGGTCTGTAGAACAAAGGGAATTTTGGCCTCTGTATTTTCATTAGTCATTCATTGCTAGCTGCCTTGCTTGTTAAAGGCAATATTGATATTCTGTGGGATTCTTCTCTCTGTATTCATACATAGAGATGTATAATTACTGCAGAGCAAATTGGGGAGGGAAAATGCCAAGGGGAGCTCTGTTTCATCTTCTTTGTTCACATCTGCTACATGGAAAAGACAGAATTTATTGCTGTCTTTGAAAAAGGGATTGCCTAGTTATCCCCACTCACCCACCCACTTCCTAGCAGATCATCCCAGAGGAATATTACATCTCATCACACTTATCTCCAAATGAAGTAAAAGTAAATGAAGAAGATTTGGAGGCAGAGAATCAGCTGGGGAGCACTAGGAATACTTCCTAATGAGAGAAAGAAGCTGATCAGTGCTGCATTCTATAGTAGTCCCCTGTCCCCTGCCTCCCTGTAGCTTGTCCTCCATGACCACAGTGAGCACGTGTTCTATTTGCAGCTCTTCCATTTTGAGCTCTGTACATATTGACATAGAATTGTGGTTTATCACTGAAAAAGTTCTTTCTTAGTGGGTCTTCAGAGGTTGTTTGATGAATCTCTCTCTTTTTTTTTTTTTTTTTCCTGTTATTCAGTTTAATTTCTAGGGGAAACATCCTTCCTTTTCTATTATTTTCTGTGCTTTCTTTCCTCCACCCCATTTGTATGTGCATGCAAACTTGAATTATTTGTGTTTTTTTTTTAATTTCTAAGTTCTAAACTATTTAACACATGGTGCCTACATTTAACCTAGCTTTACCTCTTTAAATTCCATTATTGCCTAATCTTATTCAATGTCCAGATCAAGCTGATAAGCATTAACACTTCCGTTTTTACTGTAATAAAATGAGTAGATTATCCACATTCACATGTATTCTCTCCCAAACTGGGCTATTTTAAGCAGAAAGCATTTGTAGGGTTTCTTTGTGTGAGTAGGGTTTTTTGGTTGTTTGTTTTGTTTATAGTGTGGGGTCAGGAGGAGGCACAGGAATGGGAGACAGAATAGGTGAAAGAATAGTTTAGGTTCATATCCTTACTTCTTTTTTTAAAATATATTTCTTTTTAGTTGTAGGTGGACACAGTACCTTTATTTTATTTATTTAGTTTTATATAGTGCTGAGGATCAAACCCAGTGCCTCACATGTGCTAGGCAAGCGCTCTACCACCAAGCTATAACCCCAGCCCAAATCCTAATTTCTTTACTTATTGTAACCATTTAGAAAATTACTCAACCTTTCTAGGTATCATCTCCTCATTAGTAAAAAGAGATAATAATAATAATACCATGCTACATGGTGAAAATTTAGTAAGATGCTATCATTGAAATACTTAGCCTAACCTCTGGCACATGATAAACACTTAAAAATTATAGCTATATGATGTTAATGATAATTATTAATATATGTTGATCAACTTTTCATTGCTATGACAAAAATACCTGACAAGGACAATTTAGAAGAGGGAAGGTTTATTTTGGCTCATAGTTTCAGAGATTTAGTCTATAGTCAACTCACTCCTTTGCTCTAGGCCCAAGGCAAGCAGAACATCATGGCAGAGAGGAATGTGGCTGAGGGAAACTGCTCTGCTGATGGCAGCCAGAGAGCAGAGGAAGGGGCCACAAGGAATATGAACACTTCTGCACACCGCCAGTGACTCACCTTCTGTAGTCACACCCCACCTGCCTACAGTTATTACCCAGTTAATCTATTCAAACTAGGATAAGCTGATATAATTATAGCTCTCATAATCTAATCATTTCATTTTGCCTCTGAATATTCATGCATTAATATAGAAGCTTTTGGGGGACACCTCACATCCAACCATAGCAGTATACAAGTAATAAATTTATAACTACATTTTTCTTAATATAATACACAAATAATTCTTTCTACTTTTCCTTGATTTAAGGGATGGCCAGTTGTGATTATTTTGTCACATTTTGAAAGAATGCTTCTATAGTATTGTTAATTTTTCTATCACATATTATCTTTCAAAAATTTCTAGAAATACCAGAACTTTATATTCTCTAGATCTATATTGTTCAATACAGTTGCCACTAGCCATATGTGTTTATTTAAATTTAAATTTAATAAAAATGCAATAAAAAGTACAACTCTTTAGGACAATCCATGAGCCACATTTCTAGTGCCGAATAGCCCATTAGACAACACAGATATAGAACATTTTTGTCATTGTGGCACAGCACTGCTTTAGATATTAGTTGTCTATCCTCTTGTGTTCTTTCCTGAAAAACCAAAGAGGATATATTTTCTGAGGTCATATAGATCCTACTCTCTTAATATTTGAGGGCTCTGAATATCTTATTTTGAGGATTCAGATAACTCTTTTTTATGTAACTTCTTAGTATCATTTCTGTTTTTTTAAAGTAAATACACTTTCACTTCCTGTAGGAAGACTGGATTACCATAATTTGTGAAGGTCCCAATCAACAGTAAAAGGAAGTCAAAGGAAGAATAGGCAAAATAGAAGTAGTTCTAACAGATATTATGTAGAGTAGTTACTCAGATTGTGAATAGTTGAGTTCTCAGGGGTTAACTAGTAACAGGAGTTTGACAGTCCCTTTTGTTAAGTATATTGTACTATTCAGGATCTGAGTTTTTCTTGTGGGAAAGGTAATAAACCACATTTTCCCCTAATAATACTTGTTATCTGCATTATATACTTTTAAAGCCATTTTGTCAATGTACAGTATATATACAATGGAGTTTTACTCAACTATAAAGAAGAATGAAATTATGGCATTTTCTGGTAAATGGATGGAAATGGAGAATATCATGCTAAATGAAATAAGCCAGTCTCAGAAAATCAAGGGTCAAATGTTTTCTCTCATATGTGGAAGTTAGAGCAAAATAAGGGAAAGAAGGAGGAGAGGATCAGATATCATAAAGATATAGGGAAGATCAGTAGAGTAGAAGATGGTATTGAAAGGGAGGGAGGAGGGACAAGAAAGGGGAGGAAATGCAGAATGAATTTAACAGAATTATGTGCACATATAAATATCCCATAAGGAATTTCACCTTTATGTTAAGTACAAAGAACAAATCAAAAATAAATAAATGAGTGAAAAGAGGATCATTAGAGTAGATGAAAGATATTAGGGGGAGAGAGGAGGGAAAAGAAAAGGTGGAGGAATGGGACTGAAATCAAATTCCATGCATGTATGATTTTGTCAAAATGAACTCAACTATATATATATAACTATAATGCTCAAACAAAATAAAGCCATTTTCTCATTTGGAATTTTCACCCTGTAAAGCAGGTAGCATTGGGGTTATCATCCCAATTTTCGTTGCAAAGCAAGCTGAATTTCAGTGTAGTTATTTGCATAAAGTCCTAAAGGAAAAGCAGTCTGTAAAGGAAAATATAGTTGTTCAAATCAGATTAAAATTTTAACTTCAGATTCAGTGTCTTCCTTTTTTTAAAAAATTAATATTTTTGTGGATGTTGTTCTTGCTTTACTGCCTCAGACTGGTACAGGAAAATAGTGAAAGTTCTTTAGAAAATTCTGAGGCACTCTCAAAGAATTGCTGCAGTCTCATCTGGCCTTTAACCATGTGCTTTGGTCACCATAACAATATACTAAAGAATGAGTGGCCTAAGTAACACAAATTTATAGTCTAAAAGTTTTAGAGGCTGGAAATCCAAGATTAATATGCCAGCAAGATTGGTTTCTGTTGAGCCCCCTCTCCTTGGCGTGCAGATGGAACCTTCTCTGTGTCCTCATTGTGGTGTTTTTCTTGTGGTGGATTTTTGTTTGTTTGTTTTACCCTGTTAGATTTGGGTCCCACCCTTCTGAATTCATTGAACCTTAATTATCTCCTTAGAAGCCCTGTCTCCAAATACAGTCGAATTGGGGATTAGGGCTTCAACATATGAATGGCGTTTTTAGTATTTTTTTATTTTATGGCATAACTTGGTTAGTTGGAAATAATGTTTATACTCAGTATTTGCATGGTACCAAATGTAGCAAATATCTGTATTTATTTTTGTGAATATAGAGTCTTAAGTTGTATCAGTGATACTTGCTATAAAGTAACTTCCAACCTTGGGATATTTTAATAGAAAAAAATATATATCAAATGTACTACTTTTCTTATACCCTCATCCAGTTTGTTAATATGTAAAGGTCTCAGTCAGGTTAATAACTATCCTCCCTCTTCTCCCCTCATCAACTTTGCAGATGGAGAAAATAACATACGGAGAAATTGGCTTGTCAGAAGTCAGAGCAAGATATTGGCGGATCCAGGGATAAATCCCAAACCTCATAACTCCTTAAGCAGTCTTTAGTTCATTGATTATGCAGCCTAGTGGTAAGTTCTTTTATGCTATCATAGAGGTAAGAGGGATTAAGAAACTGTATTAGCTTTCCATATATGTGCAAAAATATCTGAGAAAATCAGCTTAAAAGGAGAAAATACTTAGTTTGCTTCATGGTTTCAGAGGTTCAGTCCATGGTCGTTAGGACCTGTCACTTTGGGTACATGGTAAAACTTTCAAACATCGTGATAGGAAGCATGTAGTAAAGCAAAGTTGCTTTTCGTAGCTGGGAAGCAAGGAGAAACAGAGGAAAGGAATGGAGTCCCAATATATTCTGCATGGGCATGATCCCAGTGACCTATTTCCTCTACCTAGGCCCTACCTCCTAAAGGTCCCAAAGGCTAATGTCCATTTCATGATTCAAAATGCATTCAGTCCATCTCCAACAGTCAGTAAAGTTTTAACAATTCCAACACTGCTGAAATGTCTTAATCTTCTCTGAGCTCAAAACATATTCTTAGCTGTGAACCCCCATAAAATAAAATAAAAAGTTACATACTTACAACATACAGTGATAAGACAAGCATATGGTAAACATTCCCATTCCAAAAAAGAAAGAATGGGGTAAAAAAAAAAAAAAAAAAGGAATGGAATTAAAGCAGGACAAATCTAATAGGACAAACATAAAATCCTGTAGCTCCATGACCAGCATACAGGGCACACAAAGGTACAATATAAGATCCAGAAAGCTTGAGCAGACCTGTCCCCTATAGTCTTGCTGGCTGCAGCCCACATGGACTCAACGGTTTGGTTGACTCTGCTCTGTGTCTGAAGCTTTCCTTGGTAGATGCTCCACATTCCTGACATCTCTAATTTCCTGGGATCTCCAGTGCAACTTCAGTCTCATTCTCACGACTTCATTTATTTCCCTTTCAGGAGCTACTTGCAAGATCTCTGACCCTGCTATGCTCTGCCTGGCTTCCCACACTTTCCTTTGAATTCTCAGTGGAAACCTTCATAACCCAACCCTTGCATTCTCCTCACCTAAAAACCAGCATCATGCCAAGCATGGTGGTGCAGGCTGTAAGCCTCACTCAGGAGGCTAAGTCAGGAGCCAGCCTCAGCAAATTAGTGAGGCCCTAAGCAACTTAGTGAGACCCAGTTTCTAAATAAAATATAAAAAGGGCTGGGATGTGGCTCAGTGTTTAAGCATTTCTGGGTTCAATCCCTGGTACCAAAACAAAACAAAATAAAAACCAGCATCTCCTGGATAACACTAAGGTCTGCCTCCAGGAACTGGGTCTGTTTGGACCACAGCTGCAGCCACCTCCTTGTGCTTGGATAATTGAACAAGGGGAAATTAATCCAAGAAACAATTCCTTATGTAGCCCTATGGGGAAAAAAAATGTGCCTGGGAGAGGTTCTCTTCTCAAGCAGGTCTTTTAAATAAGTTTCTACTCTACACTCTTGAGTCTAGGATGGGTGAGTTACTGATAATTCCTGTAATGCCTTCAAGGCAACTTTCTTATTTTCCTGGTGCAGAGTGTTTGGATTCTTCTCCTTCCCTCTCTCCTCCTTCCCCATTGTCCTTAAGGGACAAGGTCTTTCGATGTTGCCCAAGCTAGGCCCCAGCAATCTTCCCACCTTAACCTCCCAAGTAACTGGGCCAGTAGGTATGCCAAGCTTAGCTTTTTAAAATGGAACTAATAACTTTAGCAACCACACCCACCTTAGCCAAAACTTTGCATGCACTTCTCTGGCTGAACAAATTTTAAAAAATTTTTTGCTCAGGCGATTCTCCTGGATCGGCTCTGGTCAACTGGAGGGTCTCACCCAAGAGTGAATCGCAATAAAGCCTTGTTCAGCTGCTTTAAAAAAAAAAAAAAAATTTTTTTTCTCAGCCAGCACAGTGGCGCATGCCTATAATCTCAGCTACTTGGGAATCTGAGGCAGGAGGATCACAAGTTTGAGGCCAGTCTCAGCAATTTAAATGAGACTTTGTCTTAAAATGAAATTTAAAAAAAATAAAAATAAAGGACTGGGAATATAGCTCAGTGATACAACACCCTTGGGTTTAATTCCTAGTAACAACAACAACAACAAAAATTCCCATCTGTTTTTTACTTTTTTTTTTTTTTTTGGAGGGACTTTATTTCAAAAAGACACTTGTCAATATTCAGTATCAAAACAGTTGGACTATTGTTTGTCTTTCTCCCAACTGGCCCCAAAGAGACCACAACAAAGGAGAATACATTTTAAGCCAGTAAGCTGCAGGATGTACACCTAACAGACCTCACGAAACCTCACCTAAAAAAGTGGGGATTGGGCTGGGAAAGAAACGTTGAAAGATCAGCACACTGCCAGCCCAGACTGCAGGACTCTCACAGCCAGACGAGGTGGCCAGGTACCCCACCCCAAAGATGCAGTTTCACAATAATATAAAAATTTAAAAGTTGTGTACATAAGCTATTCAAGATTCTCCAACACTGACTGATACAAAGCACAATGAGATGGCACTTTTAGATACAGCAGCTTCAGACCCAGAAAAGGGTGATGAGATGAGTTCATATGGCTAAATCAGTGGCCAAAACATAATTTTCTTTCTTTCTTTTTTTTCTTTCAAGCAAGCAGGAGAGCAATTAAGTGGTCACGCAAGATTAAGGGGCCCATGATCCATTCTGTGAACACTTGGAAAGTGGGTAGAGATGGGAGAAAAATTTGGTCTCAGGGCTAAGAATATGGCTCAGTGGTAGAGCATTTGCCAAACAAGCACGAGGCCCTGGGTTCAATCCCCAGCACCAGAAAAACAAAAAGTCTCAGAGGTCTCATCATGTTAATTTGGTCATTTCTGATGAAAAAAAGTAAAAAATAAGAATACAGTTGTCTAAAGATACCTTAAAGCTAAAAATGAAACAAAACCTGAATAGCAAGGTTTTTGTTTTTTGGCGAACTCCTCTTGGGATCACCTTTCTGGTTTGGCTGGTACTTTGCACAGAGCAATGAGGTTTGCCATAGTAGCGTCTTTCCCTGGGCTCTGTTTGGCTCTCAGTAAGGCAGGCCCATTCCTCTTTTCCTCCTCTATGGAGAGGGCAATAGGGACTAGGCTGGAAAGTTACCTTCCAAAAGTGAGAAGGGAATTAGATTGCTGCTTCAGAGCTATGAAATTATTTGTAATGTTTTACAAATGGTTACTGTAACAACAAAAAAAGTAATTACAAAATGTGTACATCACAACATGCTTTTAAAGACACTTTGCGTTGTACTCACATTCCCTTAAATGCTGTTCCCAAAGGTGCTCAGCCTCTAGCCCAGCTGGAATCTCTGGGAAGAAGCAGACACAGTTTGGTGAAAAAGACAAGGGGGTAGGGGGTCGAGGGGGTGTTGAAAGGAGAAAGCAGCCTTCCAGTTAAAGATCAGCCCTCAGTTTCAAGGTCAGCTTCGGGCTGGCTGGCCTCAGGCGGAGTCAGGGTCAGAGGGAGGAGCAGCAGCAGGGCAGGACTGGGGAGCCCTACATCTCATTCAGGTCAAGCAGAGTCTGGTCCAGCATCCTTTGTGTACAGAGGTGCTCCTCTTTGGTGCATTTCAGCTTATCTTCCAAATCATCAATTGTCTTTTCCAGTTTGGCTACCGATCTCTCGGAAAACTCAGTGCGGGTCTCTGCCTCCTTGAGCTTATCGATAAGTGAGAATCTTTATTTCTTCCTCATATTTGTCTTCTTTTTGAGAGTACTTTTCTTCAGCAGCATTCAGAC
This sequence comes from Marmota flaviventris, assembly GCF_047511675.1. NCBI lineage: Eukaryota > Metazoa > Chordata > Mammalia > Rodentia > Sciuridae > Marmota > Marmota flaviventris. The sequence goes on along the minus strand of NC_092507.1, from coordinate 31,225,257 downwards.
ACTTCAGATTCTGGTCCATCAGTCTGATCTGCTCATCCATCTCTCGGCAACGGGACTCTGCCAGCTCAGCTGGTTCCTCTGTGCGTTCCAAGTCTCCTTCAATAATCACTAACTTACGAGCCACCTCTTCATACTTCCTATCTGCTTCTTCTGCAATGTGCTTAGCTTCTTTGAGTTGGATTTCCTGGAGTTCCATCTTTTCTTCATCTTTTAGGGCCCGGTTTTCAATAACCTTCATACCTCTCTCACTCTCATCAGCAGCTTTTTCTGCTTCCTCCAACTTTTGCAGGGCAGTAGCAAGGCGCTCCTGAGCATGGTTCAGCTCCTCTTCAACCAGTTGGATCCTTCGGTTCAAGGAGGCTACCTCAGCCTCAGCCTGTTCCCGGGCCCGCCTTTCTCCCTCAACTTCCCGCTGGAGAATGCTCAGCCCTCTCCTTGGCATCATCTGCTTGCTGCTGCTGAACCTGGATCTTGCGCTTCACTGCCTCAACGGTGGTGATCCCGGCCATGGTGCCCACCCATCGGCTTCTCTTATCTGCCTTCTGCCTCCTCTCGGTGCTGCAGCCGCTTCTCTGTTTTTTACTTTTGATTTTCATTAAACCTGTCTGAAAGCAGCCAGCAATACTCATGATATACCATGACTGCTATTTTGCTTTGAAATTTCCACCTTCAGATTTATTAGTCCATACCTTTAAACTCAGCCTTACATAAAATTACAGGACATAGGCAAAATGTTTACCACAGTGTAACACATATGGCCTCTAGTCCAATTTAATTCCCAACAGATTCCTTACGTACATCTGAAAGCTTATAAGCACACGTCTTTTACTCCCTGCATTCCCATCAGCATTCTCTTCTATAGTTCTTACCAGAATCTCCCTTGAAGCTCTACTTATAGTATTCTAGGCTTTTTCTGGCCCACTTCTCTGGAGTTTTCCAAATTCCTCCTGCAGCCCAATTCTGTGGGCTTCTGAACCACATGGTCAGGTATAGTCACAGCAATGACCCCACTCTCAGTACTATTTTTCTGTGTTTGTCAACTTTGTGTCACTATGACAAAATACCTAAGAAAAATCAGCTTAAAAAGAGGAAAGATTTTTTTTTGACTCATGGTTTCAGAGGTTTCAGTCTGTGGTTGCTTAGCCCTGTCACTTTGGGCCCATAACAACGTTTTCTAGTTTATTGTGCCTTACCCTTTCTTATCCCTTACTCAGGACTTATAATTTGGGTGATTTGTCTTCTTTGGGATTAAGTCACATTTGCCCTTCTGCTTCACACTAAAATCTGCTATTTTCTCAAAAGCCTATCCTACCTTTATTCCTGAAATAGTTGGGAGTCTTAGTTATTAGGAAGATCGAACAACCGAGCCACATGAAAAAAATATTTAATCAGTATATTCTGTCCTCTGTTCCTCACCTCCCCTCTTTGCCCATTGTTGGTTCTTATTGTAACTCTGCTTTCTCCATTATAGTAAAAACTATGGCCACTAATGTTGACCACTTCCTCCTTCTCTTATCCACCCATATATCTTATTCCCTAGCTTCACTGAATTGTAATTGTCCAACATGGTACTGCCCAAGAGCAATTAATGCAAACCACATATATAATTTAATTTTTTATAATAGCCACATTAAAAAAGGTAAAAATAAGCAAAATTAATTTAGAAATGTATTTTATTTATATATCTAAAATACTATTTTGATATGTAACCAGTACAAAAATATATACTGCAAAAATCTTTGAAATCTGGTTTCTGTTTTACAGCATATCTTAAATCAGATACCAAGTTTTATCAAAAATATTTGATCTATATTTAGATTACAAGAAATTTACAGTTGAAAAAGTAGATCTACTCAAAAAAAAAAAAAAAAGGTGGGTTAGGCTTAGGATCCCAGGTGGGGGTGGGGGGGTGAACTCGAACCTACTCTGGACCTGGGTCCCTTGCAAGTCAGTGAGGGCAGATCTGGACTGGGCCTGAGCTCTCCTAATAGTCTGCCAGTTGGAAGGGGTGAAGGGAGCTGGGCTCTGGTGGGTGTCTGCCAATGGCAGGATGGACCCAGGCCTACTGTGAGCGTGGGTCCCGTCTAGGCCAGCATGGGCAGATCTCTTAACATCTTTTGTCCTATGTCAGCTTTATTTTCAAGATTATATACTTTGTCTTTGTTGCCTGAAACTCTATCTTCCAAGTGTTCTAATCTGTTGCTGATGATTTTGGTTGACTTTTTATTTTGGTTTATTAATTCCTTCATTTCAAGGGTTTCTGATTAATTCTTTTTCAGAATCTTTATTTCCTTAGTGAAGTAATTTTTTACTTCTTGTGTTTTCTCTCTGATTTCACTCCTTACATCCTACGTCTTTTACTTCATAGATCAGTTTAATTATGAACTTTCTAAATTCCTTCTGTGGCTGTTATGGTTTGGATGTGCGGTGTTCCCCAAAAGCTCACGTGTGAGACAATGCAAGAAGGTGCAGAGCAAAAATGATTGGATTGTAAGAGTCTTAACCCACTCAGTGAATTAATCACCTTATGGGATTAATTGAGTAGTAACTGAAGGCAGGTGGGGTGTGGCTGGAGGAAGTGGGACATTGGGTGTGGCTTTGGGGTACATATTTGTATCTGGCAAGTGGAGATCTCTCTGCTTTCTGATCATCATGTGAGCCACTTCCCTCTGCCACACTCTTTAGCCATGATGATTTGCCTCACCTTACGCCCTGAGGAATGGAGATGGCTTTCTATGGACTAAGATCTCTGAAACTGTAATACCTCAAATAAACTTTTCCTCCTCTAAAATTGTTTTGGTCCTCCTCTAAATTTGTTTTGGTCAGATCTTTTAGTCACAGCATCAAAAATGCTGACCAAAACAGAGGCATTTCATCTGCTGTAGTGTCAATGGAACCAGGCTCTAGGGTCTCTATGACCCATATTCCCCGGGATAAAACACTGTCCTTGCCTGATTTTTCTCCTGTTCTCCTAGGCATACTCTGGGTCATGCCAACAGGCATCTACCAGGTCTGTTTTTCAGACCCAGCTCAGATTTCCCAGGTCTAGGCTCCTAAACTTGCTCCTCACAGCTGCCACAGCCTCATGGCAAGGTAGCTCTTGCCTCAGCTCTCTGTAGACAACCGGAAGACAGTAGGCGTCTTTCCTATAGGAGGATATAGTGTAGCACACCCTCTGGATCCGTCAACAGTGTCCTTGATCTCTGATTTCTCTGTACCAGATGCCACAATGCTACCTACAATGTATGTTTCCTTAGTCCCCCTCCCTGCTTTGCTCACAGTGGTCAGTTCTGGCAGCCACTGACGGTGGTGGTGGGCTTCCTTCTTTATTTTAATATATCCCAAGCTGTTCTGAGTGTTCAGAATTGAATCCCAGGAAAATCCCACTTTCATCTATCTCACTGAGAAGCTATTTATCCACTTTCTTGGTCTCCCACCATGGAGCAGCTTGGAAAGCAACCGCCTCTACTCTGCCATCTTCTCTCCTTATGAATGTGATTTCAGTAAGGAAGTAGCAAAGACTTTAGAGTTGTTTTGAAAACATTGAGTTGGAAATGAGATTTAAATGTCAAACTGAACAATATAGAATAGGAAGTGCTCTTTCATTCATTTAATTGATTCTGATATGTAAGATATAAAGGAAAATATCAATTAATACAGGTTTATGAATAGTTAATAAGATAAACACATGTGCTTAATCAAACATAAATATATACACATGGGATATAGATTCATTGCTACTACCTCAGCTCCCATAATATTATTTGTTACTTAGAGAACAAGAATCCCAAAGTTTAATAGAATCTTAGAAGTTTTTTTTTTTTTTTTTTTCAACCCATAAATTCCCTCTCAGCTTAGGAAAGTTTACACATTTGATGATGAGTGGTCATCCAGCCTTTCTGCTTCCACAGGAAAGTTCATTGCCAGAAAGTCTCTGACATCTGCTTCCCTGCAATAAATGCTTTTTCAAATACCTCCAATCAAAAGATGACGTTTTGTGAAACCCCTGGTAAGAACCCCAGTAGAATGCAGTTTTTGTTCAGTGATATATATGCAGTATCTAGAATCATGACTGACAAATACCAGATAAGTATTTATTAAATGAATGAATCTTCCTAAGCAGGATTCACATTGTTGCTTCAATTCCATTTTTCATTGTGGATTTACTCCCTTTTTGGACCATTATTATATATCTTTCATTGCTTTTTCCTGCACTACATCTTCCCCTCCATGACACTATTAAACTTACTGAGCCCCAGATTTCTCATTTTCAAAAAGATATTGATAATACCTGAGGTGATAGATATGAAAATGACTGGCTCTGGCCTGCTATAATGTTAGATTTTAGTTAAATCTGAAATGGAATCAGTACAGCAACCTCTGAGCTTTTACCTTACCCTGACATCCATGAATGAAAATTTCATTTTTAAGATTAATTTTTAAAATTATAACAAAACATACATAACAAAGTTTACCATTTTAATTTTTTTAGTGCTGGAAATTGAGCCCTGTGCCTCACACATAGATAAACACTCTACTACTAAGGTATATCACCAGCTTTCCATTTTAACTAATTTTTAAGTGTACAGTTCCGTGGCATTTCTGGTCAGAAAATTCAAAAAAACATTTACTTATGGAACCATCAGTCCCATCTATCTATAGATCATTTTTTTATTTTGCAAAACTTAAAACTCTACCCATTAAATAATAGTAATTTCATTTTTAATATTAACCTAGCATGATTGAAATAGTAAATTTGTTGTAAAAAATTAAGATAAAGCTAAATATGAATGACTTTTATATCATCTGCAGTTTTAGATGCTCTGTTTTTTGTTATTCTTAGTTAACATGAATAACTGCTATCCAACGTTAGTGGTTTCTTTAGTTAAGTACCATTCTCTATATTACAATAGTTTTGATGAGAGCATCATTGAAATATTGACTTATTCATATGTATAACTTTTCTCTCACTCATAACTGTTTCTGAATTTGGTAAAAAGATTTTTTAAAAAGTGCTTTCTGTGTGTCAAGTTCCAGGAATACATACTGGCTTAGTAAGTATTTAGATGTAGCATTCTGTGATAGGCATAAAGGTACAAGGTTGAGCTAATACTTTTCTTAGAAGCATTACCAGAAAATTTTTACAAAGTAACATTTGTCCTAGATCTTGAGGAATAAACAGAAATATCTGGAAGAGAGAAGTAGGAATATGTTTATATGTTTGGTCACAGTATAGGGTATGATCCTTAAAGACTTTTTGTTGTTGTTGTTGTTTTTGGTACTGGGGATTGAATTCAGGGGCAGTCAACCACTGAGCCACAACCCCAGCCTTATTTTGGGTTTTATTCAGAGATAGAATCTCACTGAGTTGCTTAGTGTCTCACTATTGCTGAGGCTGGCTTTGAACTTGCAATCCTCCTGCTTTAGCCTCCCGAGCTGCTGGGATTACAGTTGTGCAACACTGTGCCCAGCCCCTTAGGACTTTTAAATGGAGTAGTGACATATTTTATCTTATCTGTATTTTAGAAAAATAATGTTGATTTGTATGTAGAAAAGACACAAGAATAAAGTAACTGTTTTTATTGAGTAAAGGAAGAGATAATGAAATCTAAATTCAAAATTTGGTAAAGAGTTTTTAAAAAGTGCTTTCTGTTTGTCAAGTTCAAGAATATATACATAAGCTCAGAGGTTGCTGTACTGATTCCATCCAGGAGATGGGAGAGAGGAGCTGGTCACTTTAGAGGTAGAACTGGCAGAATTGGATAACCAATTGATTTGAGAACCAAAAGCAATGAAAAGCAGACAATTAAGAAGAATTTCAGATTTCTGACTTGTTATTGCTAACTGGGAAAGGGACTACCAGAGAAGAAAGACATTGCTTGTGTAAGAGGAATAAATTTGATTATTAAATAGTATCATACATGTCATACTACATTAAACTACATATCACAATATACTCTGAAACATGACCATTATTCTTAGAATGCTTTAAAATTTTTTAAATAAGTGGTTTCTTTTATTATGTGTGAAATTCTCTCAGCTGCTGTTTTCTCATTTAAGAACTGATACAAGAGAAAACAACTACATTACAAAATGTACACTGTTTAAATACTTCCTGATACATGGAGTAATTTGTGGCAGTATTTAAACAATGTACATTTTGTAATGTAGCTGTTTTCTCCTTTTCTTCTTTGGGCACTGCTTTCCAGGTTCCTCTAGTTTGTGTGAGGAATTAAAAATACTTGTTGGGCTAGGGCTGAAGCTCAGCTACATCTGATTAATTTCTATAATTAGAAATTATAAAGGGGATCCAGTACTACCACCCCGTATATTTATTTGCTGTGTTTACTTCCATTTTTTTTTAGTGATAATTTTTAAGAAGTGTATTCATTTGTTAGGGCTGCCATAACAAAGACCACAAGTTGATGGTTTGTTTAAATGACACTAATTTATTTTGTCATAATTCTGGAGTCCAGAAGTCCAAGATCAAGGTGTCAGCAGGGTTTCCTCTGAGGTCTCTTGTTCTTAAGGTATAGATGGCCATATTTTCCCTCTGTCTTTATGCCATCTTTTCTCTGGCCCTGTCCAATTTTTTTTTTTTCTATAAGGATATCAGTCATATTGAATTAGGGCCCACCTCAGTGACCTCATTTTAACTTAACTACCTCTTCAAAGATCTTTTCTCCAAATACACACTCTGAGGTACTGGGGAGTGGGGACTTCAATATGAAATTTGGGAGGGCACAGTTCACCTACATGGGTGCTCTTTGTTTTTAGTTTTTTTTGTTTTTTTTGTTTTTTTTTTTTTTTTGTATAATTGTGATATTTTATGAATGTAACTTTTATTCCCTTGTTTTACCTAATAACATTATAATTTAACATTTTCCCATTTATTCTTTAGCCTTTGTAAAAGTTTAACAGTTTCAAAATATTTTTCCAAGTGGTTACACAGCTGAATCTGAATCAATCTTCTGTTCTGAACGCTTATGTGTTCCCTCTTTTCTGTTACTATAAGCAGTTCTAAAGCTTTTTAATTATAACATTCTTGTCTCTATTTGTATTATTTCCTAAAATACAATCTCAAAAGTGATGACTTAGTTAAAAACTGTTAATGGAAACTGCTAAATTCAGAAGTAGTGAATCTTGTGTTTTCTTTCTACGTGACTCTTTTCTCTCTTCCTGCAGTAATAAACTGGAATGATGTTAGAAAATACAAATATGGTCACCTATCAGAGTCTGCATCCCAATATCAAGGTAAGAAAAAAGCCATATAGCATGAAAAAGTTTTGTTTGACATTTTTTACCATAAAACATTTGTTCTTAGAAGTCTGAGTTTATAAATAACTCACTTTTTAAAGAAAAAGCAAATATTGTCATTATTAAGGTGTCTATAAAAAGTAACATTTTATTCTGAGCTGAAAATCTGGAAACGTACATTTCTTATAAATAATCCCAATTATATTTAGAGCTTTAGGCACTGTTGCTCAGTCCCTCCAGGTTTTCATAGTTTTTATTAGTTTAGTCTCTAGAGAAAGGCAAAGTTTAGTGTACTGCCGCAGCTACTAACTAAGAAAACTCAGTATCTTTTAAAATGAAGTAATCAGATAAACAAACTTTCAAACCCCTATTTTACTCCAGAATTGCACCTTTCTACCATTTCAGTATGTTTATCATGATGACCTATGCTATAACATTTTTTTGTTTAATAGAAACTGGTGACATCCTGGAGCTAGGTAAGATATTTTTCTTGTTTCTGCTAAATAAAGGGAATTACTAAGATTGTAATCAGTTTTACTCTACTAGGAAGATACTTCTACATGTCTCCATCTCATAATCCAATGAACTCTGTGCTCACCTGCCTAATGTAATTTATCTCAGTGCCACATCAAGTCCTACTTTTCAGGAGGTCACAGACAAAGCTAACAAAAAGGAAGGGGGTGTGGCTGATTATGTAGACTATAGGAGGAAAGGAAACTAAGCCCCACTGGAAGTAACTTCTTAATGCACTGCAACTAGAACTAAACAAAGTTCCACTGTCATAAACCAAAGTTTGGTGGGATTTGCCCAAAAGAAATTAATTATAAATTGAACTGAAATTAAGTCTAAAGATTTTCTAAGTGTATGAACTAAATTAAAACTAAAATATTAAAATGTTATCAGGTAACAAGTCAGATTGATAACTTCTTTTGGTTTTTATCACTGTATAGTATACTTCAGGATTAGGATTTGAGGAATAAAACTAATACCAATATTTCTCAATCAGCTTTAGGGTTTTTACATAAGCATTAATATTAATGTCTTAGAATCCTTTAAAATCTTTTTACATATTACCTTAATGTTGGTATCCTGATACCTTTATGAATTTTTGTTCAATTTTGTGTGTGTGTGTGTGTGGTGCTGGGGATTGAACCCAGGGCCTTGTGCATGCAAAGCAAGCATTCTTCCAACTAACTGAGCTATATCCCAGCCCCCGTTCAGGTATTTTGGTATATTTTGTTACTGTAATTACATGTGTTCAGCCTGTTATTGTCTATTTGCTTTTTCTTGCCTTTTGTTCCTATAACATGATACTTCCCATTGCCCACTGACACACAGCATAACATAAAGTAGAACACTAAGAGTCAGAACCTCCTGGGTGTGTTGAGAGCCAGTTCTGCCACTGAGTTACTCTTAAATCCTTAGTTTTCTGATTTGTAAAATGGGGTTAATTCCATTCTGCCTACTTCACACGTTGTAAAGAAGATGGCATGAACTAAATCATGCAAAAATCCTTTAAAACTTTCAGATACTAATACTGTAGAGGATTGTTTTGACTTTCATTCTGTTCAACGATTTTACTAGACTTTAAGTCAGATCTTCTGACATTCAAAAGTGAAGCTGAAGAAATTAATGAAATTAAAATATGCAGGTAAAAGTACCTGGCACTTTATAAAGAAATGATACTTATTTTTATTGCTCCTTAAAACCTTCTTCAAGATTTCTAAGATGCCAATAAATAGTGGGAAAATGCTCAGACATAGGAATCAGGCAGGACTTGGTTCAAATTCCCGTTCCCCACTTATCAGTTTAGTAACTTTAGGCAAATTATTTAATATTTTTGAGCCCATTTTCTTATCTTTATAATGAGCACAAAACCTGCTTTTCAGGCTGTAGTGAACATGGGAGATGCTGTGCTAGTCTGGCATGCCAAGGGAAGACAGTGATAGCTCCTGCTAGTTTTGTTGCTCATATAAGTAATAATTGTAGTTCAATGACAGCTTTAGGCATGTAAACAATCTATTTATTGAGAGGGAATTATGAAACATGGATGCTCAATTCACATAAAATATATCAGTTGACAAATGATGTTAAAATTTGAAAGTATAGTTTTCCTCATGAGAGTACTGGTTAGCACAGGCATAGCCTTTGACATGACTTAATACTACATATTTTATTTTTTTTACATCAGGCAGAGAGAACAGCCCCAAATATCAAACAAATAAAATTTAGTAGATCTGTGGAACTTCAGTGTTGGAAATGCTGCTCTGGCCCAGCATTTCAAATTTGACATTTTGAATTTCTTATAAAATGTCTTATCTTGAACTATACAAGTTGCAGGGGACTTATAGCCTCCTCAGGTAGATTGCTTCATATTAGATAGATATTGGGCAAAAATTTCTTTCTTTGTAATTTATATTAGTCACATTCTAACTTTTAGGGCTGTATGAAACAGGTTTAGCCTATTTTTTATTTACTGGTCTCTTGATTATTAGAAAGCAGTTGTAGGATCTAGTTTGTCACTGCTGCTCTGCCATTTTCCTGGTTTAAGCCACTATCATCTCACACATAGATTATTAATGGCATAGCTTCCTAACTAGTCTTCCAGCCTCCATACCCTTCCTTCCAGTCCATTGTTCACCCTGCAGCCAGAATGACTGCACCCCAAGCCCTTCATCACTTTTGCTTCTCATTAACATTGTGTGGGAGGCATTCATATCTGAACAGTGCTTCTATCTACAACTGCTTTCTTAGACTACTTTTTCTTTAAACTTTACCCAGTAAACATACCAAAAAATCCAGTTTGTAGAACTCCTTTTGCTCACCTCCAAGCCTTTATACATGCTTTTATTTTCCTGTCTAAAACAAAGTTTCCTGTCTCTTTGGCTTCTGCTTATCTTTTTACACTGTTGCTTAGGATCCTAAAGATGACTTCCTCTGCACGTTTCCACAAACCCTCCAGGTGCTCCTATAATACCCACCACCTCTCTAGGTGTAGCCCTTACCATAGCATATTATAGTGGATTGTTTGGCCTCTGTGTCTCACTAGACCAAAGCTTTTCAAGGGACAAGGACAACATTTTGATCATGATTATGTCTCCAGCACAATACTGTTGATATTTGATAACTACATGGATGAGAAAATGGCTCTGAGACTTTTTTTTCTCATGCTAAGTAGTCATGAACTATTCCTTCAGTTGATCCTCGGGTGACTCTTTGCCACAGGTCACCATTTCAACTCTGCTTTGCTGTATCTGTCTCAAAGTAACTCCCAGATGAAATTTAATATCCCACATGTGATTTTACTAGTCCAGTCAAGATTAGGACTATTACTTCTGTGCTGCTTTTCTTTTCATTCATTCAAAAACTTTCACTAAATCTTTATCATTAAGTTTCAAACACTGTATAAAACAGTGAAGATTTTAAAAATGAATAAATATATTTCCTATCCATAAAGAGCTCACATAAATAATTATAATGATAGGATGTGATGACAGTAGAGGCATAAACAAGATATTATAGAAAATATGGAAATTGTAGGATTTGTTCTTGGAATATAAGAAAAGTCAGAGGTTTTGCAAAGAAAGTAACATTTTTACTAAGTGTCATTCAATGGGTAGAGGCGACATGGCAGACATAAGAGGCAAATAAAGCCAAAAGTTGTTTAAGGAAACTCTTAAGTCATATTGTGATTCTGTATCTATGAAGCCTCCCAAATCCAAATCTTTTTCATTTCAGGATACCTGCCTGAACCTTATAAAAAGTTTTTAATTTCTTCTCTCTATTAATTTCTTCTTTATTAAATAAAAATAAAGTTACTTTCTTTTTCATCCTTTTTCAAAGAAGAAACCACATGGAAATGTTAGTGGAGCAATATCATAGTTGAACATATTTTTTACCCAATATTCTCCAACCTTTGAGACATTTGATGAAAGACTGTACATATTAAATCACTCTGATTCTTGTGTGCATGTTCTTTTAAAACTAAAACTAGCTGGCAGAAACATGTAATAATGAAAAGTGTTGCATTGATACTAGAAGCTGAGTTTCTACTTGAAACCTTTCTTTTTCAATCAGGGTATTTGATGAGCTCTTGACTTTTAGTTAGGATGTTGTCGCGTATGTTTAAAAGGTTACTAATGATATAATTCAGTTTCTATTATTTGTTTTCAGAATTTTGGGGGGGATTGGTGTTTTATTTTGAAGTGATCCATTAAAAATATCAAGCTATTAATTTTAAAGGGTTCTGAGCAATGTTTTGAGAATGAATGACTGTGTATCTTATAGCTTTAGACATTTTTAAATAGCTGGTTTTTATTAATGTTAGGTATGCCACAATTTATAAATCATCTGAAAAGTGCCAAGAAGACATAGCATTGAAGGTATGACTTATGAAAAAGACTTGCTGTAGCAGATATTTAAATTGGTTATGAAATGATGTGAAGCTGAGTGCTTCTCATGATGGAATAGACAGGCTAATTAGAGGAACAGAATAGAGTCCAGAAATAGATCTAAGAATACATAAGAAATTAATATAAGATCAAGGTGGCATTTCAAATAAGTAGGAAGAAGATGATTTATTCAGTAGATGATATTGGAGCACATTTATTGAATATGTGTAAAAAGGGAAAGCTAGAGTCTTTTCTCATTCATTTCATAAAATAAATTCCAAATAGATCAAATACTAAAAAAAAAATGAAACCAGAGAAATCATAGAAACATGGGCTAATATTTTTTATAACATTGAAGTGAGGAAACTATGGTATGAAAACCAAGAATCCATAAAAGAACAGACTGAGAAACTTAAAGGCAAACCCTACCAAACTGAGACATACATCTTCAGTATAAGGGCAGACAGAGGATTAATAGTCTTCATTGACAAAGACCCCTTAGAATCTGTGAGAAAATAAAAAATTAACTCGGGAGAAAAATAACAAAATAAAATGTAAACTAGATGATAACTGTAAAAACAAGAGCTTTAACTTTATTAATCAAAAAACTATAAATAAAAGATAAATAGGACTTTTTTCATTGATAATATTTATCAAAATTATAAAGATTATGCCCACACACAAGAATGGGGTCCTAATTAGAAAAAGATATAGCCTATGCTTGTATAATTTTATGAAAATGGATTCTACTATCATATATAACAAAGAAGAACCAGTTAAATTAATTTAAGTAAAGAAAACATTAGCTTTTCCTTAAAAAAAAAACAAAACAACAGTTTAGGAAGGTGTGGGAAATACACTCTCATGCAGTTCTGATGAGAATAGAAATTTGTATAATCTTTCCAGAGACTATTTGGCAACATGTATTATATCAAAATTTAAAATATTCATATTCTTTGTTCATTAATCCTACTCTGGAATTTGCCCTAAGAAGATAATCTGAAAAGTATTCAAAGAGTATACACTTAATGAAATAATAGTATTTAACAAAATTTGTTGTTAAGTTATATAAATTATGGTATATATGAACAGTGGAATATCATTTAAACAGTAATTTTGGAGTAGGATTTTTTATCTAAAAATGTTGATTTTCCTTATTGCTCTCAGGCATTTGCATTCTACACTTACGTGGAACAAAGTAGAGATCTTCTAGAAGAATGTGACCAGAATGCCAACTAACAAACATCTTGTTTATTATCTTTCTTCCCCATTAGAGTATAAGCTCCACATGGACAGAGACTTGCTCTATTGCTCTTGGCCATATATTCTCAGTGCTTAGAGCTAGGGTTAGCATACAGTAGGTGTTTGATAAATATTTGTTGAATGAAGAAATATTAGAAAAGAGGATTCAAGCATCCAACTAGGTGAACTCCTGTGCTTTACATTTTACAGGCTTCTTATGTCATTTGTAAGAAATTGTCCCTTCATGGTACAGGCCCTATTTTCCTAATGATAAATGTCATTGTAGTGTGGTATGTGTTAGAATTTAGAAAACAATTTCATAAGCATTATTCAGTGATATAAATAAGACGACTGGCTTTTTCTTATCTGTAATGTCTCAGCTTAGAGAGTTCCTCTGTAGAGCATATGTCCATAACTTCACTAAGATATCTCCTAGTTCATCCCATTGCCTCATTTTATTCCTTTGAAATACTTATTATCTTATTTATTTATGTGTTAATGGTGTCTCATTATATAATAGAATGTAAATTCCATGAGGGCAGGGACCCCAAGCTATACTGCCTCACTCATGGCGGATGTTCAACAAACATCTATTGAATAAATTATTGAAAATGATCAAGTGATAATGTTGAATGCCTTGAATTATAATGTTAGAATAATTGAAAACACTCAAATTATGTGTGTTCACAAAGCATTATACAAAATTAGTTAATATTTATTTTCACATGATCTCAGACCTCAAGTATGGAACAAATTTCCCTGTACTACATTCTCAAGGCAATCTGTATTACCTCATTAACTTAAATTTGTCTTAATTGTAACAGAATATTTGTTATTACTTTTTTACTATATCTGCTTATCTCTCGGCTGAAAGCTCTATAAATTTAGGAACTTTATCCATCTTGTTCCCATAAGATTTAACACTGTTCTTTGTACTTGGAAGGAATTTAAATATTATTAAGTGAAAAATGTATGTACAATCATACGAGATAGGTATTATCTTTGTTTTTCAGATAAGTAAAGTGAAGTGTGGAAGGATTAAGTAATTTCCCCCAAGATTGTTAGCTATAGAAACAAGACTTAAACCAACATCTTCTGACTTCAAATATCACATTCTTTCAGCTACACCAATAGTTTCTATACACAGGTTTTAATTAGAATTACCTAATGAGCCTTTCAAAATACAAGTTCTCATGCCACACTTGAACCCTATTCATTGAGAACTTCTGAAGACAGGGTCCTGAACTTTGTTCAAGTGAGTGAAAAAAATCTATGATTATGGTTTTGGTATCAATTGTTTAGACCATGGATTAGCAAACTATTGTTTGGGGCCAAATCCAGCCCACTGCCTATTTTTGTCAGTAAAGTTTTAATAGAACATAGCCATGCTCATTCATTTACATATTGCTTATGGCTACTATTGCACACAATAGCATAGTAGTTGTGACATAGATTATATGACCTGCAAAGCATAAAATTTTTATTATTTTGTTTTCACCAACTCCTGGTTTATATCTTGCTGTCTATAATATAGTGCTTGCAAATATTTGTGGTAGGCATTGGTAGTAAGTGTTTTCAAGTATTCTTATTGAGTTAATAAGAACTATCTTAATTTGCAGTTTACCTGATGTTTTACTTAGCTTTCTTGCCTCTGTGACCAAAAGACCTGACCAGAATAATTAAAGGAGGAAAATTTTTGTTTGGGGCCCATGGTTTCAGAGCTCTCAGTCCACAGATGGCCAACTCCATTGTTCTGGGCCCAAGATGAGGCAAAATATCATGGCAGACGAGTATGGTGGAGGAAGGCAGTTCAGGACATGAACACCAAGAAGCAGAAAGAGAGCTTCCTTTACCACAGACAAAATATAAACCCTAAATACAAGCCCCCAGTGACCTACTGCCTCCAGCTACAATTATCACCCAGTTAATCCATTCAAGTGGATTAATGCATTGATTAGGTTAAGGCTCTCATAAGCCAATCTTTTCACCTCTGTACTTTCTTCACATTGTTTCAACACATGAGATTTGGGGAGACACTTAATATCTAAACCATAACATCTGACTAAGGGACTAAGCTTGAGAAGTCAAGTATAAGAAAAATATCAGTCTAGGTATGGTTTAAGCCATCAATCATCATAGTGGATAGACTGCTTTTAATAAAGAGATTCTTTTTCATTTATTTTCTAATAGGGTGTTTTCAAAGTGGTGTAATGTCTGAGGTTTCTGGCTTGTATACCGATAGCACAAGAATTGATTCCATGTGCTATCGGTAATAGAGAACTATAATTAATATTCTAATTATTGTGGTATCACTAATGATGTGGTAATTCTTAAAACGAAAGTCTCTTGGGTTCTTCTAGTCAGAATTTAAGCCAATATAAGCAATTAACCAGAATTCATCAAACCTCTAGGCATGTGTTGCCCAGTTCATTAGCTCTTAGCCACATATAGGTATTTAAATTAAAATTATTTAAGATCAAATAAAATTTAAAACTCAGTTTCTTACCCATAGTAACTACATTTTAACTGTTCAGAAGTTACATGTATCTATTGCTAATTTACTAGACAGCACAGATACAGAACATTTCTATCAGCACAGAAAGTTATATTGGACATGCTGCTCTAAATAAAAGAGCTTAAGAGTTTCAATTCAGTGAAATTCAATACATACTATTTAATTTAATTTTTAATTTATAAGGATAGAATAATTATTTGTATGATTTCTTTTTCTAATAGTGAACAGTTATGACATGTATTCAGTTCTTGATTTAGGACCCTCTCAGCTAAGAGCAAATTCTTTATTAAATTCTGATAACCTCTTTAAATCTTAACTTCAGGAAATATCAACTTATTTACCCATGGACTGTGTCTGGTCATGATGATTAATCATTGACTAATTCATGAAATGTTTCAGAACTGACTGATTTGTGGCCAAATCTATTTGGCTTAGTTAAGGATGATGGTGGGAAAGGAACCAATTTTAAACAGAAGCTATAAAATCAATAGAGTGTAAAGTCTTGGCATCTTCTTTGGAGTGCTTTAGTTTTCATCATTCAGTGACTCGTTTTTATTCCCAGCATCTAGTGCTTTTTGCATGGCCCAAAGGGGCCCTGTGCTGCTCCACTACAGAGGAAACTTCAAGAAATGCTGGTTTGCTACAGTGTTTTAGCTTGTGAGAGTCTCTGGGACCTTCCCTGCTCCATCATGGGGTCACCTCTAGGTGGGTATTAGGAGGAGATTGGTAATTGGTTTAACCTTTAAATAAATAACTTGGTAATCTTTTTTGGTCCAGTGAAATCTGTATTTAATAGCCTGTCCCTTACCATGTTTTTCTGACCCCAGCATGATGTCACCTTAAAGATTATTTCTCTAGGATAGTGTTCTTTAAACTTTGAAAGACATATTCTTATTTACTGTCATCATAAATGCTTCCCAGGTCCTACTTTCTCTAGATTACCAGACCTTTGTCATTTTGTACCTCAAAGCAATACAGCTGTGACTGGGATGGGAGTGGGATAGGGATAGGTGAGAGAAAGCCAGTTTAAAGAGTGAGGACTCAAGTATCATCTCACTCCTCTGGCTTCCCCTCCCCTCAAATCCTTTCACCTCATGTCTCCAGATGCCTTTCTTTCATATTCTTTCTAAGCCAAGAAGGTAGAATCCAACCACATTGGGTGTTAAAATCTGTCATTGGCTGTAATAAAGGGCCACTGCAGGAATCAGATTGTTCAGAAGGAATCTCCCCACTCCCTTTCTGTTTCTTCTGTTCTGTTTTCCATGAGCTTCCTGGGCACTTCTTTAAGATAGTTGTATATCTTGCTTTGGAATTTTGGATTACTTTAGAGACTAACATGGAGAACACTTTGGGTCATCTTGAAACCATGATTTTATTAAAACATTAATCTAATAAATGATCCATTCATGTCAACTAAATCCTTCTCCCTAATACTCCTTGTAGCCCAAACAGGAAAAAAAAAAATTCTTTATGCTCAAATGAAGTCTGCAAGTGGCTTAATGTTTAGCATAGATTATATCCCAAAAGCATTTTTTAGGAAGTTGACTGTGATAGAGATTTCTATTTCCTTTACAGGTCATTTTACCTGGGACAAATACCTAAAAGAAACATGTTCAGTCCCAGCGCCTGTCCATTGCTTCAAGCAGGTAATTAATTCTCAACATCATTAGTAGGTGGGAGGCAGGTAGTTTGCTTTTGTTTTTCTTTTCTGGTTCCTAAATAAACAAAACTCGAGGCAGAAGCCCTTTGACTGTTCACCTGAGGTCCCCAGAGTAAACTAGTATGGGAGGACCACAACTCAAGAAGTAAAATTTGGTCACTATGAGTTTTAGCAGTAGACATTTTCCCCAACTTCATCCCAAGTAACACCCTTTCCTTCTTCTTCACCTCCTTGAGGACATTCTGTGTTACTGAAAAAATTTGTTATTTTTTACTGTAGCTTTCAATTCAGACAGATAAGAAGGAGACTTACAGCCCTTAGACAGTTCTTGAAAGAGGACCAGTATTCCTTTCTCTGTACTCAATAACTTTGTCACAATCTTATCTTCCTTTAAGAATGTTGACACCGAGTCCCACTGGGAAACATTCGGGAACTGATAAGAGGTCATCCAGAGCTTCCGCCATAGAATTAAATGCTGGAGAAAGCGCACATGTGATGTTGAGTGTGTCAGTATGGATAAAGTTGATAGATGAAAAGGTGTACTTATGCTAAACAGATCTTAACATCAGGAAGTTATTTACGTCTGTCTTTCTTTAGCACTCAATGGTTATTTTCCTCTGTCAACATTTCACTTTTAAATTTGAGTTTTATTTTCTAAGTGAAAATATAAATTTAGGACCTGCTTATTTAAAATAATAGGGGCTGAATTCTTATTTTTACCTGAAACATTTTCTTAAAGTCATATTGTAAACAATAGTTTTCAAGTCACTGAAGAAAGGGCAATAAACAGTGATCTCTGAGAGATGGACAACACATGAATTGAGCCCTGTGTGATATCCCAGCTTACTGTGTTAAGAGAGTTTCCAGATCATGGCTCAAGAAGAGGAGCCCAAGTTGATACAGCAGATTTCTTAATTTGAGGAGATGGAACTGGGAGTGAAGGAACAGCAAATTGTCTAGAATTTGCAGATCAAAGTACCCAAGAAGAGAGAACTTCACAGGAAGAAAACTACAAAAATCTACAGAGAGTCCTTTTCAACTACTCAGGAAAGTTCTACTGTCCAGTACATATATGTGAGGAAACTACTTAAAGTCAAAGGAAAACCTATCTGACAGAATTAGAAGGAATAGAGCCTAACAGGACTTGGAATCATTTCTCTTTTTTTAATATTTTTTTTTAGTTGTAGTTGGACACAATATCTTTATTTATTTATATGTGGTGTTGTCCAGTGCCTTACAAGTGCGAGGCAGACGCTTTACCAATGAGCTACAGCCCCAGCCCTGGAATCATTTCTGATTCCATCTACTCTACTGGAAAAAAATTTCTTAATTCATTGGGTATTGAGTTAGAATGCCCAGGAAATCTTGCTTAGTAGCAATTGTGTTGACAGTGAGCCATAGCCTGAGCACTGTTGCAGACTTGCCTAATAAATTATAAAATTAACACTCAAAAGGATTAAGTTATTCTCATGTAGCAGCATCTGGGAACAAAGCACAAGCAAATTTAAAGAAATGCAAAAATATCCATTACAATACCTGGCATCCATTCATAGATTACAAGGCATGCAAAGAGGCAGGAAAGTGCAATCAATATTAAAGAGAATAATCAATTGATTGGAACTAACTCAGGACCTACACCGATCATAGAATAGAAAACACACTAATTATTCTAATTTATTGACATACATAATTTAAGCAGAAAAATAGAAGATATAAAAAAAGACTTAAATTATACTGCTCTATGTGAAGGAAAAAATATACTGGGTAATATTAATGGCAGAAGAAAGATTAGTAAATTTGAAATAATCCAAACTGAAATGCAAAAATAAAATGGAGAAACAAAAAGAAAGACCAGTGAATGGTGGGATAACTTCAAGAGGCCAAATAGACATGTAATTGGAGTTTCTAAAGAAGAAAGTATTTTTCAAAAAATGAGGAAAATTGTAATTGTACAAATTCAAGAAGCTCAATGAATCCCAAAAATAAGAAACAAGAAAAAAAAAAACTACACGAAAGCATGTCATAATTACATTATACAAAGTCATTGATATGGAAGACCTAAAAGCATCCAGAGAAAAAAGACATTTTCCATATAACTAATATAAGGATGACATTGAATTTCTTGTTAGAAATAATGCAAGCAAGAACAAAGTTGAGTAGCATTCTCAAAATACTGGAGGAAGCACCATCAACCTAGAATACTATGCCCAGCAAAAAAAAAAAAAAGAAAAAGAAAAAGAAGAAGATATTTTCAGATAAACAAAAGCTGAAAAAAATTAATCACTAGCAGACTCACATTACCAGAAATGTTAAAGGAAAAATCCAAAAGGAAAGTCGTACCAGATGGAATAACAGATCTATGCAAAGGAATGAAGGTCACTGGAAATTATAATAACAATAATAAATAGCCAGGTGTGGTTAGTACATGCCTGTAATCTCAACAGCTCAGGAGGCTGGGGCATGAGGATCACGAGTTCAAAGCTAGCCTCAGCAAAAATAAAGCATTAAGCAACTCAGAGAGACCCTGTCTCTAAATAAAATACAAAATAGGGCTGGGGATGTGGCTTAGCAGATGAGTGCCCCTGAATTCAATCCCCGGTACCAAAAAAAAAAAAGTAAATATTTTTTCTTAATATTTAAATGTCTATAAAATGTATTTGGTGTGTAAACAATTATAACTATTTATTTTGGGGATTACATATATGTGTAAAATGTATGTAGCAATAGTATAAGGGCAGGAAAGGAGAAATCTAAGTGTAGATATACCATAAGGTTCTAATATATAAAATAAGTATAATATTACTTAAAGATAACCTATATAAAGATATTTACTATAAACCCTAGAAAAAATAATAAAATAATTTAAAACAAATAGCAATATAGTATATTTGAGCCCAGACTTATCAGGAATCAAATGAAATATAAAAGGTCTAAACTTTCCATTAAAAGGCTAAGATTGGCACATTGACAATTTATTTGTATACTGCCTTCAAGAAAAATTATACTTCTAATATAAAGACAACAGGTTAAAAGTAAAAGGATGAAAGATGATATATCATGCTAATATTAGCCATAATGTATGACCATAATATAGCTGAAATGAGTATATTAATCTCAAAGTATATTTCAGAGAAAATATTACCAAGACAAAGAAGGTAATTTCATAGTGATAAAGGGGTCTTACACTACTTACACGAAGCAAAAATTGATGGAATATAAGGAGAAATGGATAAATCCAAAACATATCTATACTTAGACTTTTAATACTCTTTCTATAATAAAAGAACAAGTTGACAAAAAAGTGAGCATATAGTAATTTTGAACATTACTATTCATTAATTTGACCCAGTTGACTCACATACACTCCAACATTAATATAGCACACTTAATTGTCAAGTGCATGCAGATCCTTTATCAAATTAGGCCATATTATGAGCCATAAAATAAAGCTTGAGAAATGTTAAAGGATTTAAGCAGTACAAAGTATGTTCTATGATTATAGTTGGATTAATTTTTTTTAAAGCCAAAGCAGAAAATTACGTGGAAAATCTCCAAACATTTGGACCCTAAATAACACATTTCTGAATACCTTATGAGTGCTGAGAAGACAAAAGGTACATTAGAAAGTATTTTAAATGAATGAAAATGAAAACAGAACATTTCAGAATTTGTGGAATGCTACTAAAGTAGTACTTGGGAAATTTTATAGCACCGAGTTCTTTTATTTAAAAAATAAAAAAGAGCAAGTTAACTCTGAAGTAAGCAAAGGACAGGAAACATTAAATATTAGAGTATAAATCAAGAAAATACAGAACATTTTTTAAATAATAAAATCATCAAAACCAAAGCTGGTGCTTTGCAAAGATTAATAACACTGATAAACCTCTAGCCAGAGTTACCAAGAGTAAAGGAAAGATGATGCAAATAATTATTATCTGAAATTAGAGAAGTTATATTGCTGTGAAGTTAAAGGTATTCAAAACAAATTATGCCTTTAAATTAATAACTAAAGTGAAATGGATAATTTCCATGAATGACACAAATTACCAAACCTCAGTCAAGATCATAGAAAACCTGAATTTCTGCTATAGAAATTGAATTTGTGGTTAAAGGCTTTCTCACAAAGAAGATTCCAGGCCTCAGTGACTTCTCTGGTGACTTGTTTCAAATATTTAAGGAAAAATATTACAAAGTCTACACAGACTGTCTCAGAAGATTTACGGCAAGGGGATACCTTCAACTCTATGAGATGAACATTTCTGCTGCCCAAACCATAAAATAGCATGGAAAGAAAACTATACAGCAATATCCCATGAATACAAGCAAAAATCCTAAACAAAATTTTAGGAAAAAGAATATAACAGTATATAAAAATAATAACTCATCATGACCAAGTGGGATCCTAGGAATACAAGGTTGGTTTAATTTTCAAAAATCAATGTAATTTGTCATATGAACACACTAAGGAAGAAGAAAATGTATAGTCATTTCAATAGATGCATTAAAAGCTTTAGACAAAAATCCAATGTCAGTTACTAATAAAAATTCTCAACAAACTAGAAACAGAAGGGAATTTCCTAAGTTAAAGGGCATTTATGAACAATCTACAAATGACATCAGACTTAATGATAAGGATTAAATGTTTTTACCTTAAGATCAAGACAAGGCTGTCTAATTTTGCCACTTCTATTCAGTATTATCTTACCAAAGCACATAGTTCAGAAGAAGAAATAAATGGGATTAAAAGATTAGGACAAACACAAAAGAAAATATATAGAGGGCAAATAAGCACATGAATAGAAATGCTCAATTCCATTATTTTATTAGGGAAATGAAAATAAAAGTGATTAATATACTATCCCTATGGGTTTATTTAAATGGCAAATAGTGGAAAGGTTGTGAAGCAAATGGAATTTTCATGTACTGCTAATGAAAATGTAAAATGGTTTACCTACTTTGGAAAATAGTTTGGCAGAAAAGCATCATCACACTACTGAGCTAAAGAATGTACTAAAAAAACCTGGGAATTGGATAATAATACATTCTTAGCTTTAAAAAATTATATCTCAAAGATAAAGCCAGCATTCTACTCTATTGTTTAAAATAATCCAATAGAATATATAACAGAAGAAAAACTACCATTTATAATAGTAGCCAAGGAGGGAAGGAGGAGAACTAACAAATATGCAAAACTTACATAGAGAGAGCTTTAGAAGGCACCTTTCCAAAGGTATAATCCATAAAAAAAATTTAAAAATTCATGGAGTGGACTTTTTCAGAATTAAAGACTTCTGATCTCCAAAAAGACACTTGTAAGAGAATTAAAAATACAGGTCACAGCCTAGGAGAATATACTTGTAAATCACATAGCTGACAACAATTCTCCCCAGATTGATTTATAGATTCTGTCATTATCACAGGTGCTTTTTTTGCAGCGGGGTGGGCACAAATTGACAAATTGATCCTAAAATTCAAGTAGAAATACAGGAGACCCAGAATAGCCAAACAGTCTTGAAGAGGGGAAACAAGTGGAGAACTCATATTTCCTGATTTCAGAACTTACTACAAGGCTGCAGTTCTCAAGACATTGTGGTTCGGACATAAAGAGAGACATATAAATTTTTGGACTAGAATTTAGAGTCAAGAAATGGACCCATGGAGATCCAACATGGCGGCGGGTGCAGAGAGATCAAGGCTCTGACCTCTTCAGCTGCGTGGGCATAGGGAGTCGTAAACCATCTAAATGCTGTTTGCTCAGGATCACTAGGCAATGCTGAGCTGACATGGATCTGGGGCGAACAGTCTGGGCCTCTCAGAACACACACCGAGCCCGGATCGGCTGAATTCAAGCTCCCGTTCGCCTGCTTCTCGCAGACAAACTGCTGTGACTCAGCACTAAACGATCCCGCTGAAACAACTGGTCGGCCCTTCTGAATCTACAGAGGTTAATGCCAACCAAGCCTTCATAGGCAGTGGCCACAGGATTGAAACGGGGCTTGGGAGAGCCAGTCAGGACCCACCCGTTGCATTGGTCACCTGGCAAAGGGAACGAACTGTCCCCATTTGCATGGGATGCCACCATGGCAGAGAACTGACGTCACCAGAATGCGGCGGAGGAGATAACTCCATTGAAACCGTCAGCGACAGGTGTGTAACCCCCTAGCCTTCCCTCTCCACACAGCGGGGAAACCTTAAGGGCCCCTCCCAGCTCTCCCGTGAGCGTGATAGCCAGACCGAGGGAATCAGGAGTGGCGCGGGACCCGCGGCGCAGAACTCCCGGCTACCGCTCCCACCAGTGCTGACAACTGAGGTCTCTTGCACCAGCTACCGGGGGCGTGGCTACCGGAGGGCAAGCAAAATTCGCTGAGGGTTCTGTTCTCAGCCCCAAGCTCTACAAACTTAGGGTCTGAGGGAATGGCAAACAGGGAGAGTGTGCCCAGTCGCTCATGAAAATAGGGCTCCCAGGAGCAGCAGACCTGGCGTGTAGCCAGTATTGTGGTGAGCATCACCGGTGAGCGGGGCCTGGCTTGAGGGAAAGTGGGGAAGTGACTAGACACAAGAGAAGGCCCTAGGCACTCAGGATTGGAGACCCGCCCAGTCTGGGAGGAGGAGCTGCTGCACAGTGATTGGTTCCCTCGTATTGAGAGGAGAAGCTTGGCCCAGTGGGAACAGCTCCACCTACTGGAAGAGAAGTTAATCAAACTCTAAGACTGCATTTATTAATTTTTTTTTAATTTGGGGTTTTTTTTTTCATTTTCATTTTTTTGTTGTTTTTTAATTTTTTAATTATTTTTTAAATTTTAACTTTAATTTAAAAAAATTTTTTTTCTATTTTCTATTTTTTTTCTTTTGTCTTTTCATTTCTTTTCAATTTCCTTATTCCCCCTTCCTTGAATTCTACCTGCTTACTCTCATTCTCTTTAGTGACTTCTTCCCTTCCCTTCTAATACCTTTCCTCCCAAGCAGCAAATAAATTTATAGGAGTAAACAGTAACTCAGCAGTCAAACAGAACAAGAAGTAACATGAGCAACATGAAAAAGCAAGGAAGAAAAGGAGTACAAATAATGCAGGACAGCCTAAATATTCAGGAGGACCTAGAGGCATCAGAAAAATGGTCAAATAAAGAACTCAAGGATTACCTTAGACAGATGGAATGGAACCTTAAAGAGGATATGAGACAGCAAATTCAAACAGTGAAAGAACACATTAAAAATGAATTACATAAACAGATAAAAGAAGAAGTTAAGCATCTTTATCAGGAGATAGAGATTATAAAAAAAACAAACAATAATTCTAGAAATGAAGGAAACTATAAACCAAATTAAAAACTCAAATGAGAGTATCACTAACAGAGTGGAGCAAGTAGAAGCCAGAACGTCAGATAATGAAGACAAAATATATCATCTTGAAAAGAGTCTAGCCAACTCAGAAAGGCTGGTAAAAAATCACGAGAAAAACATCCAAGAGATGTGGGATAACATAAAAAAACCAAACTTAAGAGTCATCGGGATAGAGGAAGGTATAGAGGTTCAAACCAAGGGAATGAGCAACCTGCTGAATGAGATAATTATAGAAAACTTTCCAAAAATAAAAAAGGAAACGTATATACAAATTGTAGATGCATACAGGACACCGAGCATACAAAATCACAGTAGACCAATGCCAAGACACATTGTTATGAAGATATCCAATATACAGAACAAAGAGAAAATATTAAAAGCTACAAGAGAAAGGAGGCAGATTACATTCAGGGGTAAACCAATAAGGTTAACAACGGATTTTTCATCACGGACGCTGAAAGCGAGAAGATCCTGGAACAACGTATTTCAAACACTGAAAGACAATGGATGCCAACCAAGAATTTTGTATCCAGCAAAATTAAGCTTCAGGTATGACAACGAAATAAAAATCTTTCATGTTAAACAAAAGCTAAAAGAATTTGCAGCCAGAAAACCAGCATTGCAAAGCATTTTGAGCAAAACACTACATGAGGAAGAAATGAAAAACAATAACCAAAACCATCAGTGGGAAGTGCCTCAGTAAAGACAGAGGGCGGGGGGAAAGCTAATCATGGAGAAACAAACTAAATTAAAAAAAAAAAAAAAGATAAATAATCAAACATGGCTGGAAGTACAAACCATCTATCAATAGTAACTCTAAACGTTAATGGCCTAAACTCTCCAATAAAGCGACATAGGCTGGTAACATGGATTAAAAAAACAAATCCAACAATATGCTGCCTCCAGGAGACACATCTGATTGGAAAAGACATACACAGGCTGAAGGTGAAAGGTTGGGAAAAAATATACCATGTACACGGTCCTCGTAAGCAAGCAGGGGTGGCCATCCTCATATTGAATAAAATCGACTTCAAGGCTAAGTTAATCAAAAGGGATAAGGAGGGACATTATATACTGTTAAAAGGAACCATTCACCAACAAGACATAACAATTATCAATATTTATGCACCAAATAATGGTGCTGCGACATTCATAAAACAAATTCTCCTCAAGTTCCAGAATCAAATAGACCACAACACAATAATTATGGGTGACTTCAACACACCTCTCTCACCACTGGACAGATCCTCCAAACAAAAGTTGAATAAAGAAACTATAGAACTCAATATCACAATCAATAACCTAGACTTAACTGACATATATAGAATATATCAACCATCATCAAGTGGATATACCTTTTTCTCAGCAGCACATGGATCCTTCTCAAAAATAGACCATATATTATGCCATAGGGCAACCCTCAGTAAATATAAAGGGGTGGAGATAATACCATGCAGTTTATCTGATCATAATGGAATGAAACTGGAAATCAATGATAAAAGAAGGAAAGAAAAATCCTACATCACATGGAAAATGAACAATATGTTACTGAATGATCAATGGGTTACAGAAGACATGAAGGAGGAAATCAAAAAATTCTTAGATACACAACATATCGGAATCTATGGGACACAATGAAAGCAGTTTTAAGAGGGAAATTCATCGCCTGGAGGTCATTCCTCAAAAAAAGAAAAAACCAACAAATAAATGAGCTCACACTTCATCTCAAAGCCCTAGAAAAGGAAGAGCAAAACAACAGCAAATGTAGCAGAAGGCAAGAAATAATTAAAATCAGAGCGGAAATCAATGAAACGGAAACAAAAGAAACTATTGAAAAAATTGACAAAACTAAAAGTTAGTTCTTTGAAAAATTAAATAAGATTGACAGACCCTTAGCCATGCTAACGAAGAGAAGAAGAGAGAGAACTCAAATTACTAACATATGGGATAAAAAAGGCAACATCACAACAGATACTACAGAAATACAGAAGATAATTAGGAATTATTTTGAAAACCTATATTCCAATAAAATAGAAGATAGTGAAGACATCGATAAATTTCTTAAGTCATATGATTTGCCCAGACTGAGTCAGGAGGATACGCACAATTTGAACAGACCAATATCAATGGATGAAATAGAAGAAGCAATCAAAAGACTACCAACCAAGAAAAGCCCAGGACCGGATGGGTATACAGCAGAGTTTTACAAAACCTTTAAAGAAGAATTAATACCAATACTTTTCAAGTTATTTCAGGAAATAGAAAAAGAGGGAGCTTTTCCAAATTCATTCTATGAGGCCAACATCACCCTGATTCCGAAACCAGACAAAGACACCTCAAAGAAAGAAAACTACAGACCAATATCTCTAATGAACCTAGATGCAAAAATCCTCAATAAAATTCTGGCGAATCGGATACAAAAACACATCAAAAAAATCGTGCACCATGATCAAGTAGGATTCATCTCTGGGATGCAAGGATGGTTCAATATACGGAAATCAATAAATGTTATTCACCACATCAATAGACTTAAAGATAAGAACCATATGATCATCTCGATAGACACATTCGACAAAGTACAGCATCCCTGTATGTTCAAAACATTAGAAAAACTAGGGATAACAGGAACTTACCTCAACATTGTAAAAGCTATTTATGCTAAGCCTCAAGCCAGCATCATTCTGAATGGAGAAAAATTGAAGGCATTCCCTCTAAAATCTGGAACAAGACAGCGATGCCCTCTATCACCACTTCTATTCAATATAGTTCTCGAAACACTGGCCAGAGCAATTAGACAGATGAAAGAAATTAAAGGCATAAAAATAGGAAAAGAAGAACTTAAATCATCACTATTTGCAGACAACATGATTCTATACCTAGAAGACCCAAAAGGGTCTACAAAAAAACTACTAGAACTAATAAATGAATTCAGCAAAGTGGCAGGATATAAAATCAACACGCATAAATCAAAGGCATTTCTGTATATCAGCGACAAAACTTCTGAAACGGAAATGAGGAAAAACACCCCATTCACAATATCCTCAAAAAAAATAAAATACTTGGGAATCAACCTAACAAAAGAGGTGAAAGATTTATACAATGAAAACTACAGAACCCTGAAGAGAGAAATAGAAGAAGATCTTAGAAGATGGAAAAATATACCCTGTTCATGGATAGGCAGATCTAACATCATCAAAATGGCGATATTACCAAAAGTTCTCTATAGGTTTAATGCAATGCCAATCAAAATCCCATCGGCATTTCTTGTAGAAATAGATAAAGCAATCATGAAATTCATATGGAAAAATAAAAGACCCAGAATAGCAAAAGGAATTCTAAGCAGGAAGTGTGAATCAGGCGGTATAGCGATACCAGATTTCAAACTATATTACAGAGCAATAGTAACAAAAACAGCATGGTCCTGGTACCAAAACAGGCGGGTGGACCAATGGTACAGAATAGAGGACACAGAGACTAATCCACAAAGTTACAACTATCTTATATTTGATAAAGGGGCTAAAAGCATGCAATGGAGGAAGGATAGCATCTTCAACAAATGGTGCTGGGAAAACTGGAAATCCATATGCAACAAAATGAAACTGAATCCCCTCCTCTCGCCATGCACAAAAGTAAACTCAAAATGGATCAAGGAGCTTGATATCAAATCAGAGACTCTGCATCTGATAGAAGAAAAAGTTGGCTCCGATCTACATATTGTGGGGTTGGGCTCCAAATTCCTTAATAGGACACCCATAGCACAAGAGTTAATAACAAGAATCAACAAATGGGACTTACTTAAACTAAAAAGTTTTTTCTCAGCAAGAGAAACAATAAGAGAGGTAAATAGGGAGCCTACATCATGGGAACAAATTTTTACTCCTCACACTTCAGATAGAGCCCTAATATCCAGAGTATACAAAGAACTCAAAAAATTAAACAATAAGATAACAAATAACCCAATCAACAAATGGGCCAAGGACCTGAACAGACACTTCTCAGAGGAGAACATACAATCAATCAACAAGTACATGAAAAAATGCTCACCATCTCTAGCAGTCAGAGAAATGCAAATCAAAACCACCCTAAGATACCATCTCACTCCAGTAAGATTGGCAGCCATTATGAAGTCAAACAACAACAAGTGCTGGCGAGGATGTGGGGAAAAGGGTACTCTTGTACATTGCTGGTGGGACTGCAAATTGGTGCGGCCAATTTGGAAAGCAGTATGGAGATTCCTGGGAAAGCTGGGAATGGAACCACCATTTGACCCAGCTATTGCCCTTCTCGGACTATTCCCTGAAGACCTTAAAAGAGCATACTACAGGGATACTGCCACATCGATGTTCATAGCAGCACAATTCACAATAGCTAGACTGTGGAACCAACCCAGATGCCCTTCAATAGATGAATGGATAAAAAAAATATGGCATTTATACACAATGGAGTATTACGCAGCACTAAAAAATGACAAAATCATGGAATTTGCAGGGAAATGGATGGTTCTAGAGCAGATTATGCGAAGTGAAGCTAGCCAATCCCTAAAAAACAAATGCTAAATGTCTTCTTTGATATAATGAGAGCAACTAAGAACAGAGCAGGGAGTCAGAGCAGGAGGAAAAGATCAACATTAAACAGAGACATGAGGTGGGAGGGAAAGGTAGAGAAAAGGGAAATTGCATGGAAATGGAAGGAGACCCTCATTGTTATACAAAATTACATATAAGAGGTTATGAGGGGAATGGGAAAAAAAAAAAGAAATGGACCCATCAATTTATTGTCAATTGATTTTCAATAAGGGTGCCAACATAGTTCTTTCAAATTTTCAAAAACCAGCACAAGAACAGCTGGAAATCCCCTTTGCCCTTCTGTACCATATTAAAAAAAAAAATGAACTCCAAATGGATCATAAACCTAAATGTAAAATCTAAAAGTAAAAAACTCTGAGAACACATCAGAGTAAATCTTCATGACCTTGGCTTAGGTTATAGTTCCTTAGATATGGCACCCAAAACACAAATAACAAAAGAGAAAATAGGTACATGGAACTTCAAAGTTAAAGCTACTGTTATTCCAAGGACACCATTGGGAAAATGAAAAGGTAACACAAAATAGGAGAAAATATTTACAAATCCTATATCTCATAAGTGACTTGTATCACAAATATTTTAAAAATCTTTTTAAAAAACTCATCAATAAAAATACAACACAATTTTTAAATGGGCAAGGAGTTTGAATATATATTTCTCCATATAAAATGACCAATAAGCACATGACAGAAATTCAATATCATTATCTCTACAGAGAAATGTAAATCAGAATTGTAGTGATACCACTTCACATCCACTAGATGACAAAAAATTTTAAAACAGACAATAACAAGGTTGGTAAAGATCTAAAGATATTGGAATGCTTGTTAATTGGTACAGAAATTATAAAATCCTATAGCCACCTTAGAAAACAGTTAAGAGTTTACTCAAAATGTTAAATGTAGAGTTACCACATTACCCAGCAATCCCACTCATGAGTATATACCTAAGAGAATGGAAAATACAGGTCTACTCAAAATGTATCATAAGTGTTTGCCACATTATTATAATAGCCAAAAAGGAGAACAATCCAAATGTTCATCAGCTGATAAATTAGTAGCGTAGTATATCCATACAATGGAATATTATTCAGCAGTGAAAAGGAATGCAGTACTGTTATATCCTATAACATGAATGAACCTTGCTAAGTGAAAGAAACCATTCATATATTGTTCACATATTATGTAATTCCATCTGTATAAAATTCCAGAATAGACAAATCTACTGTAACAAAAATCATATTCATAGTTTCTAGGGGCTAAAATGAGAGGCGAATAGAGAGTACCTCCTAAAATGAGTACAGGGTTTCTTTTGGACATTGATGAACTTATTATAAAATTAGATAGGTATAATGTTTGTATGACTCTGTGACTATATTAAAAATCATTGAATGCATACCTGAAAAGTATTCATTTTCTCATGTGTGAGTTAAACATATACCTAACATATGATCCAGCCATTCTCCTCTTAGATTATTATTATGCAAAAGAAAAGAAAGTCAGTTGGCCCTCCATCTATGAGTTGCATATCTGTGGATTCAACCAACCCCAAATCAAAAATATTTGGGGAAAAAATGTGTCTCTGCTGAACACGTACAGTTTTTTTCCTTATCATTATTTCCTATACAATACAGTACAATAATTATTTACGTAGAATTTATGTTTTATTAGGTACTATAAGTAATCCAGAGATAGTTTAAAGTATACAGGAAGATATGCATAAGTTTTATACAAATACTACACCACTTTATATCAAGTCCATTTTGTGGAATTAAGCATCTGCAGATTTTGGTATTTCGAGGGCATCCTAGAATTAATACTCCACAGATACCAATCAACAACAGTACATTTTCATATAAAGATTTGTATATAAATGTTTATAGAGCAGCTTCATTTGTAAT
Source organism: Marmota flaviventris (assembly GCF_047511675.1). Taxonomy (NCBI): domain Eukaryota; kingdom Metazoa; phylum Chordata; class Mammalia; order Rodentia; family Sciuridae; genus Marmota; species Marmota flaviventris. Next base: position 31,194,365 of record NC_092507.1, on the reverse strand, counting down.
TGATAAAAACTGGCAACAAACTAAATGACCAGCATCATGGTATATCACTTACCAATAAAAAGAAATGAATTTCAGATTGAGTAACAGATTTTGGAATATTTGCATATTATATAATGAGATATCTTAGGGATATGACCCAAATCTAAACCCAAAGTTCATTTATCTAATATGTACTTTATACACATGTCCGAAAGGTAATTTAATACAGTATTTTTAGTGCACCTGTGTTTTAACTGCAACCCATCACATGAGGCCAGGTGTGGAATTTTCCGTTTGTATCATCATGTCAGTGCTCCAAAAGTTTCAGATTTTGTAGAATTTTGGATTTCAGACTTTCCGATTAAGGATACTCAACTGTATTGATATATTCAACAATATGGGTAAATGTCAGAATAGCTATGCTGAGTGAAACAAGCTAGACAAAAAGTGTATTTCCTGTATGATTCCATCTAATAAAAGATGCAAATCAATCTATAGTGACAGAAAGTAGATCAGTGGTTGCTAGGCATGGGAATCTGGAAAGACCCAGGAAAAGGTGTTACAAAGGAGCATATGAGATCCTGACGGTGATGGCCTTGTGCATTACTTTGATTGTGGTAATACTTTCATGGGTGTATATGGTGTCGTAGGTATGTACACAATGTCAAGACTTATAAAGTATATAGTTTGTTGTATGTAAATTATGAGTTGATTTATAACTTAATTTCAATTTTTTAAAAAATATTAATTCCCAATAGTCTGTGTGGTAGATATACAGACCACTATACTGAATATTCCATGAAGAGACATTAAGGATATAGTTTAATGTGATTTAGTGGTCTTGAAAAAAAAGTGTTATACCAGAAGGGGTAGGGTGTTGGAAAAGGTAGAATGAGAAAATATTTAAATAACTGGACTATATGAAACATTCTTGTCCTTTTTTCACTACTATAAATTAATATTTGATGCTTAATAGGAAAGTAATTTTCTTCTTCACCTTCTTTCTTTGTGTTTCTTTGTATGAAACCTTTCCTAAGTGTTAGAGAATAACTCAGACAAGTTGTCCCTGGGCCAGTTATAACCAATTTGAGTCCAAAGCATATATTTTCAGGTTCCATCTCTTAACATCCTTATTGAAAATGCGGCTTACTTTTAGTCTTCTTAATCCTCATGACTTGTTCTCCTCAGTCCTTCACACCTCCAAGCAACGAGTTCAAGATCAGCATGAAATTGGAAGCACAGGACCCCAGGAACACCACATCCACATGTATTGCCACAGTAGTTGGACTGACAGGTGCCCGCCTCCGCCTGCGCCTTGATGGTAGTGACAACAAGAACGACTTCTGGCGGCTGGTTGACTCAGCTGAAATCCAGCCTGTTGGAAACTGTGAGAAGAATGGGGGTATGCTACAGCCACCTCTGGGTGAGTAACTAGACACAGGATTTCCCTAGCCCATCAGTTAGGTTCCAGAAATTGTACTCTTATCATGGAAAAGCTTACAATCTCCCCCCATTCCTTCTTTTTCACATGGTCTCCTCAAAAGGCCCATCCAAAATGAAACAATCTGCAAATCTGGACATTTCTATCTCTACATTAGTTTATGATAGTCAAGCTTCTCTCAAATTCTTCCTTTTCCTAACAAGAAACCACATTCTTCATCCTTTTTTGTCAGTGCCCTTTATTCCAAGAGAGAAAGTGTAAGGCAGTTTTTCCATTTAATCTTCTCCAAAAAAAACCAAAAAGTTACACACATACACACACACATGCACACATACACGCACACGCACACACACAAACACACACAGGCACATGCACACACCATGAAGATTTCACCAAATCCTATGACAAGTAGTGAAAGAAAAATCTCCAGTAGAACTGATGACTGCATAAGGGTCCCTTATTTCCTCTCCTCCAGGTTTTCACTTGGTACTTTGCATTTTCTCATTTTGAATCCATTATTAAGAAAATCCATTGCTTCATTTAAATTAATAACCCCACCAAATTTTTCTATTCCAGATTGAATTTACTTTTTTGCTTCAATATATATGAAAGATTCAGCTCAGCTCATCAATTACTATCATATTATCAATCATTACTGCACCAAGTTTTGGAGAGGGATGGACTTTAGAACCTGTTGCCCTCAAGAAGCTGAAATAGCTTAATCTAGTCGAATTAGATTATTCTGTCTGATTAGATTAACTTGATTAATCATTTTAAAGAGCTCCCCATGTGCTTGTTTAACATTTTCTCCCATTTAAAAAAATTATTTATAATATAAAGTTTCAAATATATGCAAAAGTAAATAATACAATGAATGTCCATATCATTTAACATGGTTCTCTCTCCTCTATTTCCTAGATTGGTGCTAGATCTAGAGATTTTCTCAGATTTATGTTCTATTTTTCTGTAAGAATATTTCACTGATGGTGGTGTTTATTTCTATGCGGAAGCATATGTGGTCTGATTGTCTCTTTTTTTATCATGTAGCAGCCATTGATGTTCATGGTTTAGATCAAGAGTTAACAGATTTTTTCAGTGGGTTAAATAGTAAATATTTCAGGCTTGTAGATCTTTTATAGCTACTATTCTTTGTCCTTTTAAGTGTGGAAAGCATCCATGAATAATACAAAATAAATTAATAGGCAGGGCTGTGTTCAAGCCTGCTGACTATAGTTTGCTAACCCCCTAGTTTAGATATATAAATTCATTATGGTTGCAAAGTGGAAAACTTTAATCCTGCCATATTCTACAAAAATAAAATGAAATATATCTATTAAAATAAACTTTCATCCGTGGGCTAGGGTTGTGGCTCAGAGGTGGAGTGCTTGCTTATCATGTGTGAGGCACTGGGTTTGATCCTCAGCACCACATAAAAATAAAAGATAAAGGTGTTGTGTCTACCTACAACTAAATAAATGTTTTAAAAAGTAAATACACTTTCATCTGGACTTTCTCACTGCCTGCAGTTCCTGTAGCTCATTAAGACTTACAAAGGAGAATGGGTGCCAAGTTTTACAAATATATAAATCAAGGTTATACATGGATTACAGGGCTTGGGAGGGCCGATTCCAAAGCATGTTATATTTGTTCTTATAAAGGGAGCTAACAAAATTGACATAAATTAGGAAAATAAAATATTTTTTTATCAATTCTTTGGTTATCTTGCAATGATACAATTCATACAGGATTATTTTCTATATCTATTTTTAAAATTATCAATTGATTTACTAGCACACTCCAAAAGTATTTAATAAATGTAGTTGTTGTTGTTTATCATAAAATTGTGATATTTTGATTCATCATACTAAAAGTCCATATTGATACTTGAATTGTCCCATTTTGGGACAGTAGAAGCCTCATCAGATTGTCTCCTTATTCTTACATATATTAGTAATATTTGTAGCTATTGTGAACTTTTGAAATTTCAAAATGTTCCACATTCATCTTGTACATTTTCCACCCTGGGATAGAAGGAGATATTTTTCTAGGTATCTAAATTTTTTTCAGTGATAAGTGGGATTTAGTGATCATAATCTGAGCACTATAGCACACAGTACTACTAGGGTGGTCACTCTTTCTTCGTTTTTTTTGTTAAAGAGGGGCAGAGCATTGTGATTTCATATTAATACTTCCCACTAAAATTCAGAACAGTGGTATTTATGCCTATTTCATCTCTACCGTCTTGAATCTGTATCTCCTTTATACCACAACAAAACCCTCATTCTCCACATGAACAAATTAACTCATTTGCTTCATTCCACAATACACATATAACAGTTTCAGGCTAGTTATCAACACTATCACCATTATGATTATTGGTAGTGTTTGAGTTATTTGCAATTTTTTCTTACCTTCAAAGGAAATATAGCAAATAACATAAGATCTTATGGATTACCTTTTTTTCTGGATGGTTCTGCCACCAACTTAATAATTAAGATTCATTTGTTTTATTTATTTATTTTTTGAGGAATTGCATTTTAAAAATTAATTTCACTTTATAAATACATTAAATATATTCATTTTAAAAGCAAACTTTATAAAACAAGAGAATAAATCCCCTTCACCCTTTTCTTTCTTTCTTCCATATATAACTGCTCAATTTTATTATTTATCCTTCCATTTTGAAAGAGGCAAACAGATTTGAAAGAGGCAAATTTCAAAAACATATTTTGAAATTTATATGTGTATAAATACACAATGTATACATATCAATATATATTTATATGTGTATATACACACATACTTGCCTATAAATACTGACACAAATGATTGCATACTTTACCTACTTTTCTCAACCTTGCTTTTTTCATTTATTGATATGATCTAAAGATGGCTTCAGAATAGTGTGGAGATATTTCTCATTCCTTTTTACAACTGCATTGTAAAAGTATATTATTCTCATGCTATTTTATGAATCATTATTTAAAAATGCATTGTGATGCAATTAAAAAAATATGAGCTCCCAAGGATAATATAGTGGCCATCTAAATCAAAATCTTTCCAAAAATTCTATAGAAACATACAGATGAAAAAGGAAAACAAACCATTCATAAGCATGCCTAAATTTAACTAGGAGTTAAGAATACCAAAAATTTGAATTATATTTTAGTGGGGATATAAAGATCTAAAGCCAGCAGAGATAATACCAGACCTGAACCAGAACGAAAATTTTATGCAGATAGGATATACATTAAAAAAAAAAAAAACCAGAGAAAAAGCATTGGCAATCTAGCACAACCAAAATCACTCCTAGAAAGCAACACTTCCATCTAGAATGGAAAATATTAAGTTGTATGGGGCTTTTATTCCCATTTCCTCTTCTCATTTCCTCCTCCTGATGTTAACTTGTAGTTATTAATAGTTAATCCCAAATGCCGATTCTTCATTTTACCTGCATTAATATGTGTAAGATTAGTGTTGTGGGTAAAAGCATAGGCTTCTTAGGACTCAAGATTACTTAGGATTCGATCCTGTTTATGTCATTTGCACACTTTGAAATTGTAAGCAACTTAGTTAACATTGTGCTTCGTTCCTCCTCTGTAATATATAGATAATAATACTGGTCTCCTAGGGCTGTCTTAAGGGCTAAATTAGATTCGGTGTAAAGTAACAGCACACAGTAAATACTTAAGAACAAAAATATTGTTGTTATTTCCAAGTCTGCAGCTTTGATGCTGAATAGATTTTGAATGGATTGAGAAGACTGAGGTGGGCTAGAAACTGTTGAGAAGCATTTTATTTTGGTCTCAGGATGAAGAATTGAAGGCAAATTATAAGAAGCATTTGGGGCTCGTATTAAACAATATGATAACAATAATGGTCTCAGGTTTATAATTCATTAATTAAATTATTCACATTTACTTGATGGATAACAATGGACAATTAACCCCTCTAGGCCCCTTATTACTTTCAGAAAATAAAAGTTTGAGGGTAAGATGATCCCCTCTGGCCTCATCATTCCATGATTCTTAGATGTTAAAATAAACAAGGAATATAAAAAAGTAATTTATACTTGGTTTGTGTTTTTACATGTGTATGCATAAGAAAGAGATAGAAAAATATTGAATTAATTTATATTGAGACAAAGTGATTTGCTTATATGTTGATCTTATTAGTTGGCATGTTTATTTACCTCTTAAGACTATTAGATCCTCTTTTATACTCTACTTTCCAGATTATTTCTAAGTATTTGTTAATCCTTTTCTTACAACTTTTTTGGATTTTTCAAGGAAAGTCTTGTAGGCATTATGATATATAGTGTGTGATTTTTTAAAAAATAATTTTTACTTGTAGTTGGACACAATACCTATATTTTATTTATTTTTATGTGGTGCTGAGGATCGAATCCAGAGTCTCGCATGTGCTAGGTGAGCGCTCCACCGCTAAGCCACAATCCCAGCCCCTAGTGGAAACCCGTCTTACTATTTACTTTGTAGCATTACCCGGGACAAGTTACATTTCCTCCAATGTGCCTCCTTTTCCTCATCTTGTCTAATGAGGCATTTCTTTTATTTTAACTTTTAAGTCTATTCCTAATAGCCTATGATTCTATGACTGTCACAGCATGTGTTATGGGAGGAGTAGCTGGAATTTCTTAATCTCCTCTTTGTTGTGTTTGCTGTAGGATTTCGGCTGAATGCCTCCTCTTGGCCCATGTTCCTTTTGAAGACGCTAAATGGAGCAGAGATGGCTCCCATCAGGATTTTCCACAAGGTAGGCCGTCCTTCAGCTATCACCAGTTCCAAGGAGCTACAGTTCAAATACTTACCTCCTTTCAATTACTGAGGCTCTGGCATCTGCCTTCTGTTTATGCCCTGAAGATGCCTTCTCAGAACCTGGTTCAGTAGAAGACTATTTTAGTACTTATGAGGTACCCATTATTCTCAGAGAAGTGTATTAAGGCTACAATAAAATAGGATTCCTGGTTTTTGGTTTCAGCTGTCAATAATAAGTTAATAAGATCCTTTTCATTCTTACCTATAAAATAGAACTTACCTTACCTATAAAATAGAACTTACCTGTAAAATAGAACTCTACCTTATTGGGTTGTTAAGAAGTTAAAATGTGTTTATTAATAGAACTATAAAATGTAATATAAATATAAAGGAACAAATCTTAAATGGAGTTCTGTAGAGTCTATGTTCTAAATAGAGAGAGGAAGAAAGGAGACTTTTTGAGTTCCTACAATAAGTTTGGGTCTTTATATATATACTATATCATTTAATACCCACAGCTAACTTTATGGATTAAGAATTAGTAGTTCAAGATCCACCCAAACCAAGTTCTGTAGGGCCCAGGCACACAGCGGGTCCACTCCTTTCCCAACAAGGCAGACACACGCCAGAGCCTAGCCTCTGGTGCAGGACTGCCCCTTCTGACCAGTGCACTGCTGCGAGAGCCAATATCCAACCAGAGGGCTCACATAGCCTGTACAGGATCCAGGATTTCAGTAGGCTCAGTTCACCCCTCCCCCAGCAGGTCAGACACTTCCAGAGCCTAGCCTTTTGTACAGGACCACCCCTTCCTACCAGCAGACTATCATGGGAGGTCAAGCCCAGTGGCCCAGATCCACCCACTCCAACTTACACAGGTCCCAGTTCCAAGATGCAGCAGCATCCATTGAGGGACACCAGCAGGGTCTGGAAAGCCCAACATCAAGGTGAGGTACAGACAATTTGAACATGTTCTACAAGAATATAGGGAAGAAACTGTAATATCTCAGATCCACACTTCAAGAAAGGAAGATACATAAACAACATGAAAAAACAAGGGAGGAAAGTGCCCCAAACAAACCAGTACACTATAATAACAGAACCTATGGACAGAGAAGTTGATGAAATGTCAGAGAAGGAGTTCAGAAGGTTCATAATTAAAATGATATGTGAATTAAAGAATGACCTAAATAAGCAAATACAAGCAAAAATTGATCACTCCGACAATGAGATAAGAGAACAAATACAGGTAGCAAAAGATTACTTCAAGAGAGAAAGAGAGACTCTGAAAAAAAGCCAGTCAGAAATTCTTGAAATGAAGGATACAATAAATCAAATAAAAAACTCAATAGAAGGCATAACCACCAGACTAGATCACTTGGAAGAAAGAGAACGTCAGATAATGAAGACAAAGTATACAATCTGGAAAATAAAGTTGATCACACAGTGAAGAAAGTTAGAAACCATGAACAGAACATCCAAGAATTATGGGACAGCATCAAAAGACCAAAACTAAGAGTTGTTGGGATAGAGGAAGGCACAGAGTTTCAAACCAAAGGAATGCACAATCTCTTCAATGAGATAATAGCAGAAAATTTCCCAAGCATGAAGAATGAATTGGAAAACCAAATACAAGAGGCTTACAGGACACCAAATGTACAAAATTACAACAGATCTACACCAAGGCACATTATAATGAAAATGCCTAGCATACAGAATAAGGATAGAATCTTAAAAGCCACAAGAGAGAGGAATCAGATCACATACCAGGGGAGACCAATTCATATCTCAGCAGATTTTTCAATCCAGACCCTCAAAGCCAGAAGGTCATGGAACAACATATACCAAGCTCTGAAAGAAAATGGATGCCAGCCAAGAATCTTGTATCCAGCAAATTTAGCTTTAGATTTGATGATGAAATAAAAATCTTCCATGATAAAGAAAAGTTAAAAGTATTTACAACTAGAAAGCCTGCATTACAGAACATCCTCAGCAAAATATTCCACAAGAGAAATAAAAGACAATGATGAAAATCAGCAGAGGGAGGGATTACACTAAAGGAAAATCTAATCATAGAAGAAACTACCAATCAAAAAACATAGACTAGCAGATTTTATCAAAAAAAAAAAAAAGGACCCAACAATATGCTGCCTCCAAGAGACACATCTCATAGAAAAAGACATTCACACATTGAAGGTGAAGGGTTAGGAAAAATCATACCACTCACATGGACTGCAGAAGTAAGCAGGGGTTTCCATCCTCATATCAAATAAAGTAGACTTCAACCTAAAGTCAATCAAAAAGGATAAAGAAGGACACTATATACTGCTCAAAGGAACCATACACGAACAAGACTTAACAATTATAAATATATATGCCCCAAACAACGGAGCGTCAAACAAACTCTTCTCAAGTTCAAGATTCAAATAGATCACAACACAGTAATTTTGGGTGACTTTAACACACCTTTTCTACCACTAGATAGATCTTCCAAACAAAAGCTGAACAAAGAAACTATAGAATGCAATAATATAGTCAGTAACTTAGACTTAACTGACATATATAGAATATTCCAACCTTCAACAAGAGAATATATTTTCTTCTCAGAAGCACATGGATCCTTCTCTAAAATATACCATATACTATGCCACAAAGCAATTCTAAGCAAATATAAAAAAGTAGAGATACTACCCTGCATTCTATCAGATCATAATGGAATGAAATTAGGAATCAATGAAAAAATAAGAAATAAAATCCACTTCAACACCTGGAGACTAAATAATATGCTACTGAATGAACAACAGGTTACAGAAGACATCAAGGAGGAGATTAAAATGTTTTCAGAACTTTAGATTTAAAAAGTTTTTAGAACTTTTAGTTTTTAGAACACAGATATATCGAAATCTCTGGGACACTATGAAAGCAGTGTTCATTGCATGGAGTTCATTCCTTAAAAGAAGAAAAAGTCAACAAATAAATGACTTAACACTACCTCTTAAAGCCCTAGAGAATGAAGAACAAATCAACACCAAAAGTATCAGAAGACAGGAAATAATTAAAATCAGAGCTTAAATTAATGAAATTGAAACAAAAGAAACAATTGAAAAAATTGACAGAACTGCTGGTTCTTTGAAAAAATAAATAAAATTGACAGACCCTTAGCCATGCTAACGAAGAGAAGGAGAGAGAAAACTCAAATCACTAATATACGTGATGTAAAGGAAATATCACAACAGACACTACAGAAATACAGAAGATAATTAGAAATTATTTTGAAAACTCCAATAAAATAGAAAATATTGAAAGCATTGACAAATTTCTAGAGGCATATAATTTGCCCAAATTGAATCAGGATAATGTACAGAATTTAAACCTATCAATTTCAAGCAACGAAAAAGAAGATACCATCAGAAGTCTGCCAACCAAGAAAAGCCCAGGACCGGATGGATATACAGCTGAGTTCTACAAGACCTTTAAAGAAGAACTAATACAAATACTCTTCAATTTATCCCAGGAAATAGAAAAAAGAGGGAATACTTCCAAACTCATTCTATGAGGCCAATATCACCCTGATTCCAAAACCAGGCAAAGACACATGAATAGGAAGGAAGGAAGGAAGGGAGGGAGGGAGGGAGGAAACTTCAGACCAATATCTCTAATGAACATAAATGCAAAAATTCTCAATAAAATTCTGGCAAATCGAATGCAAACACATATCAAAAAGATAGTGCACCATGAACAAGTGGGATTCATTCCAGGGATACAAGGTTGGTTCAACATATGGAAATCAATAAATGTAATTCATCACATCAGTAGACTTAAAGATAAGAATCATATGATCATCTCAATAGATGCGGAAAAAGCATTTGACAAAATACAGTACCCCTTTATGTTCAAAACACTAGAAAATCTTGGGATAAAAGGCATATATCTCAACATCATAAAGGCTATCTATGCTAAGCCCCAGGCCAACATCATTCTAAATGGAGAAAAATTGAAAGCATTCCCTCTAAAAACTGGAACAAGATAGGGATGCCCTCTTTCACCACTTCTATTTAACATAGTTCTTGAAACACTGGCCAGAGAAATTAGATGAAATAAATTAAAGGGATATACTTAGGAAAAGAAGAACTCAAATTGGCACTATTTGCAGATGATATGATTCATACCCGGAAGACCCTAAAAGTTCCACCAGAAAAACTCCCAGAACTAGTAAATGAGTTCAGCAAAGTAGCAGGATATAAAATCAACACTCATAAATCAAAGGAATTTCTGTATATTAGTGACAAATCTTCAGAAAGGGAAATGAGGAAAACTACCCCATTCTCAATAGCCTCAAAAATAAATAAATAAAATGCTTGGGAATCAACTTAATGAAAGAGGTGAAAGATCTATATAATGAAAATTACAGAACCCTAAGAAAGAAATCAAAGAAGATCTTAGAAGATGGAAAGATCTATCTTGCTCTTGGATAGGCAGAATTAATATTATCAAAATGACCATACTTCCAAAAGCACTATACAGATTTAATGCAATTCCAATCAAAATCCCAATGACATTCCTCATAGAAATAGAAAAAGTAATCGTGAAATTCATCTGGAAAAATAAGAGACCCAGAATAGCTAAAGCAATCCTTAGTAGGAAGAGTGAAGCAGGTGGCATCACTAGACCAGACTTTAAACTATACAGCAGAGCAATAGTAACAAAAACAGCATGGTATTGGCATCAAAACAGACCAGTAGACCAGTGGTAGAAAATAGAGGATACAGAGACTAACCCACAAAACTACAGTTCTCTTATATTAGACAAAGGTGCCAAGAACATGCATTGGGGAAAGATAGCCTCTTCAACAAATGGTACTGGGAAAACTAGAAACCCATATGCAACAAAATGAGATTAAACCCCTATCTCTCACCATACACAAAACTCAACTCAAAATGGATCAAGGACTTAAGAATACAACCAGAGACCCTTCATCTAATAGAAGAAAAAGTAGGCCCTAATCTCTATCATGTAGGATTAGGCCCCAACTTCCTTAATAAGAAGGAAGTTGTGGCACAAGAATTAAAATCAAGAATGAGATGGACTCAAACTAAAAAGCTTATTCTCAGCAAAAGAAACAATCACTGGGGTGAATAAAAAGCTTATATCTTGGGAGAAAATCTTTACCCCTTACACATCAGATAGAGCACTAGGGTATATAAAGAACTCAAAAAGCTAAACATTAAAAAAAAAAAAACAAATAAATCAATAAATGAGCCAAGGACCTGAAGAGTCACTTCTCAGAAGATGATGTACAATCAGTCAACAAATACATGAAAAAATGTTCATCATCACTAGCAATTAGAGAAATGCAAATCAAAACCAATCTAAGATTTCATCTCACTCCAGTTATAATGGCAGCTATTATGCATACAAACAACAATAAGTGTTGGCGAGGATGTGGGGAAAAAGGTATACTCATATACTGCTGGTGGGACGCAAATTGGTACAGCCAATATGGAAAGCAGTATGGAGATTTTTTGGAAAATTGGGAATGGAACCACCATTTGACTAGGCTCCCTCTCTTTGGTCTATACCCAAAGGACTTAAAATCAGCATATTACAGGGTCACACCCACATCAATGTTTAGCAGCACAACTCACAATAGCTAAACTATGGAACCAACTTAGATGCCCTTCAATAGATGAACGGATATATATACACAATTGGATATTACTCAGCAATAAAAGAGAATAAAATCATGGCATTTGCAGGTAAATGGATGGAGTTAGAGAAGATAATGCTAAGTGAAGTTAGTCAATCCCAAAAAACCAAATGCTGAATGTTTTCTTTGATATCAGGATGTTGATTCATAGTGGGATAGGGAGCGGGAGCATGGGAGGAATAGACGAACTCTAGATTGAGCAGAGGGGTTGGAGGGGAAGGAGGGGACATGGGGTAATTAATGATCATTACTATCCAAAGTACATGTATGAAGACACGAATTGGTGTGAATATACTATGTATACAACCAGAAATATGAAAAATTGTGCTCTATATATGTAATAAGAACTATAATGCATTCTGCTGTCATATATAAATAAAAAATTTACATATAAAAAAAGAATTAGTAGTTCCATTTTATAGTTAAGGAAACATACTTTTGAATAAAACACTTGCTCAAGATCACATGGCTAAGTGGTGGAATGGGAATCCAAAACCTATATTCATTCTTCCTTATTTCTCAAGAGGAGAGGCAGACAAACTGCTGTTACGTGAATTCTCTCTTGGGGTGAAAGTTATTGTAAGGGGAACTGAATTAGGTTAGCCTATACTGCTAGTTAAATCTAAACCCCAAGAGCCTTCTGGTTCTCAAAATTCAGTGTACAGGAAACTGGAAAACACTTTTACTACAAAATACCTAAAAATGCTGTCAGGCATGGGGAGACCTAACAAATATTCTTTTCAATGCTCTGCTGAGCTTACCAGAAAGTAAGAAAAATTTTACTTTTGGTAGGCCAAAAATGAAGGAAGAAAAATGATGGTATTAAATGTTTATACTGACCCTATCCCTATAGTTTCCTTAGGGGTTTTGCCAGTCTTACTTTTCAAGAATCGTGTCTTTTTATATATAAAAATACACACACACACACACACACACACACATGCTTAGGGCCCATTCAAGACAGGGAAATGTACCTGCATGCCACATAAAAACCAGAGAATGCCTCTGAAGTGTTTACCCCAAGTGAGAAAATGATTGCATTGATAAGTAAGAGTCTCTGCTAGACCATGTGTAGGGATGGGAATGGAGTCATCTCCTCTGATTAACAGAGCCTTTACCCTTGTTGTCCCAGGTTCACATAAACTCCCTATGTTGTTTAGGAATTCTACAGTTGTATGGATATTTCTGGGTGCCTAGAAGAAGCAAATCTAAAATCTATCTAGAGGGTTTGATGTCACCAAAATCCCAGAAGTGAAATACCACTGAAGATAAGCACTTAATCTCAAATTAGCCCTGAAAAGCTTTCAAAACAAATCTGCCATGAGGGGGAATCATTAAACAGAACAAACAGTAACATAACCCCAAGGACTTTCAACCAATAGAAATGTCACCTAGAGATTATAACTTAAGTATTTGAAAATAACTGAAGAACTAAAAGAAGGAATAAAAAAGTGAGAAAAAGCATAAAACACAATTTTTAAAAGACAGATTTGGAAGAAAAAGACCAAATGAAACATCTAAAGATGATACTTAAAGAAAAATTAATAGGTATATATGTAACTTAAACACATACACCTGAAGAATTACCTGGAAAACACGTTGAAGACTTTCCCTAGATTGTAGCACACAGAGAAAAAAAGATGGAAACATGAAAGGTAAAAAGCAAGAATACTTAACCACAGGCAAATTATCACCTATTTAAGACTGATGAACTGTAAATGAACGTACCCTAGAAAGTAATATAAACAAAATATTAATGTTCTTTTATTTACAACAGACATTCAATAAATCAACTTTTGAATCACACAAACAAAAAAAGCAAGAATACTATTAGAAGGACTGACAGATGCTGAACATGAAATCCAGGAAGATTAATTAGAAAGGATAGAAACAGATAATATTAAAAAATATAATAACTGAGAGTTTGCCAGAGCATGTAATAAAAACATATATAGCTTAACACATCATAACTCTAGGAAACTAAAAGTCGACAGAGAAGATCTGAGAAAGTAATTAAACAGAATGTCTTCAAAGTGATCAGCTGACATGTTTCTTGACAGCAGCAGTATAAGCCAGAAGGAAATGGGATAATATTTTCAAAGTACTGAGAGAAAGTAGTCATCCACCTAGAATTCTATGTCATTGTAGAATGAAAGTAAAAATCAGATTTATCAAATAAACCAAAGGAAATTGATGTAACACCTGAATGAACAACTTAAGATTTTATTTCAGAAAGAAGGTGATTTAACCATAAAGTAAGAATGAGATGGAAGAAATAATGGTGAGGAAATATATTGTTTGCTTGTCACTTACTGTATAAAGCAATTATAATGACAAAAGGAAATACTCGGCAGTATAATAAAGTAGAACTAAATTGTCTACACTATACAACTTAGGAGTAGTTGAGGTATTCTAATGTTCTTTTATTGTTTCAGACTATAAATAAAAGATGAGTTTTAGTCTTTGTTATTCAACTATATAATTAAAATCTTACAGGGATCCATGAAAAGATTATAAATAGACTTAAATTTCTAAATCAATGGAGGGTAAGAAGGGTATGAAAACTTAGGTGATGAAAAAGAAGTAAAAGTGCCTTGGAAAATCAAGTTAAATAGAAACATAGACAATAAAATAACTGTAATAAATTCAGCTGGGCATAGTAGCACACACCTGTAGTCCCAGATAGCTACTTGGGTGGCTGAGGCAGGAGGACCACTGGAGCCCATGAGTTCAAGACATGGTGCCTAGGAAACAGACCCCCACCACCACAAAAAAATAAAATATTTCAAAAATCCCAGTTATCATAAGAAATGAAGCTAAACTTATCAGTTTAATCATATAGAAATTAACCCTTTTAAATTCTATATGCTATTTACTATGGATGTTGCTTAAACATAATGACATAAAACTGTTAAAAGTAAAAGACAACAAACAACATTCTAGGTAAACTTTTATCAAAATAAAGCTGGTATAAACTATACCGAAATCAAAGGAGACTCTGATGCTAAAAAGCATTTAAAGCTTACCACTTAATCATTAAAAAGTACATTTTGTCAAGAATATTAAAGCATTTATAAGCATCTATAGTCCTGAAAGACATAGCCTCAAGATTTATAAAAATTTGACAATTGCATGACAAGATTGGAAAATTCAAAACCACTAAGGAGTGTCTGAATGCACTTCTCTCAATAATGGATAAATAATGTAGATAAAAATTAATATATCATGCAGTATGAAATTAGTTGATGGCTTTTTAAAAAACCAGTTCATTTCTACCTAACAGCAACAAATGGCTTGAGAATAATTTTTTAAAAACCATTTATGATAACAATAGAATCACAATATGCCTAGAAAAGATGTTAGTAAGAAATCACAGGATATTTATAGAGGAAATTTAAAGTCTTTATTGAAGAAGTCTTAACAAATTGAAAGGACTGTCATGTTCATAGATGAGAACGCTCAATATCATACATAACAAAGGTTATTTCTTCCCAAATTAATATATAAACTCATTGAAGTCAAAATCTTAATGGAGTTTTCTGTGGGACATGACAAGCTGATAAAATTCATTGAAAGGTGAAGGAGAAAGAGCAGCCAAGACAATATTAAAGAATCACAAAGTAGGGGGACATTTCCTACCAGCTACTCATTTTATAGGACTATGTTGTTGGTACAGGATGAAACAATAAGATATAGGGCAAGAACAGAGTGTACAACATTTTTTTTGAAACTTGATCCATGTGACTACAGATCAGCATCTAAGATTTTACACACTGCTGGTGAGTGTGTACAATGTTGCAAACACTTTGGAGTACAATTTAGCAATATTTAATAAAGCAGAAGATGTAGTCTATCCTATATCTCAGCAATTCTACTCCTAGGTATATATTCTGAAGAAACCCTACCACATGTATACAAAGGAACAGTGCAAGAATATTATTAAAACACTTTTGAAATAGTAAGCAAATAGAAACAACCTTAAATGTCCATTTAAAGAGAATGAATAAAGTGTGATACATACATATTACAGAATGCTAGTAGCAGTTAAAACGACTGGAGCTAAATTTTTCAACATGGGTAAACTTCATAAATGATGTTGAACAAACAGGCAAGTTGTAGAATGATGTGATCAGTACAGTATCATTTGTGTAAAACCTTAAAATGTGCAGATAGATATGTACACATATAGTAAAGTATAAAAACAGGCATGGGTAATTGTTAACCTCTGTGGTAGGTGAAATAAGAATGGGTCAAGGAAGGGAACAAAGGGAGATTCAGCTTTACCTGTGACCTTTTATTTAAAAAGAACTGAATCAAAGATGTCAAAATATTAGAATTAATAAAGTAATATTTTGGTGTACTTTGAAATCCATTTAAAATAAAGACTAAATCTCCTTGGTAAATCTTGCATAGCAGTCATGTTTTAATCATCCAGATGAGACAACAGTCTATTGATGTATTTAGTCCTTTTCTTTGTGTCTAGGTCTGATTATTTATGTTTCCATCTAGGAGCCACCATCACCTTCCCACAACTTCTTCAAAATGGGAATGAAGCTGGAAGCTGTAGACAGGAAGAATCCTCATTTCATTTGTCCAGCCACTATAGGGGAGGTTCGGGGCTCAGAGGTGCTTGTCACTTTTGATGGGTGGCGAGGAGCCTTTGATTACTGGTGCCGCTTCGACTCCCGGGACATCTTTCCTGTGGGCTGGTGTTCTTTGACTGGAGACAACCTACAGCCTCCTGGCACCAAAGGTAAAGGCTCTTGAAACCAGGATGCAGATGATGAGGGAGATTACCTATCTCTGTCACAGTCAGTCTGTTCTCACCAGAACACTTCACTAATAGGCAGGGGAGGAAGAGGACCAGCAGCTTAGGTACATACCAAGGCGTTCAGAGAATAGCCATTAACAGTAAAGAATTAAGTGTCAAATGAAGCCAGACATGGTTTTGGGATGAAGTACAAATTCCTCCCTGTAAGTATCCTGATTTATTATCAGGGAAGTAACTTCTCGTTTATCTTACTTTTGCCTCTAACCCCTTTCAAAGTATAGGTAGTAACATTCTCAAGGCAAATGTCATTCTCAAGGCAAATAATGAGCTAGGGTAACACTGTGTTGTAAAAAATATTTCAGAATTGTTACAGCAAGATGGGATCCATCTCCACCATACAAGCTGTGTGGCTTTGAACAGTTAATTCACCTCTCTAAACTTCTGATTCCACATCTTTAAAAGAATACCTACTTCATAAAGTTATTGTGAGGAATAAATGAAATTACATCTGGCAAATAGAAGGGGCTAAAATAAATTGTTATTGTATTAATGCTGCTATTATTATAGTTATGCTATATTTGTTACAATTACTACATAATGTTATTATTATTATACTATTATAAAATTAACCACTAATAATGGGAGATATGTTCTCCCATTATTAACCACTAATTATACTATTATAAAATTAACCACTAATAATGGGAGAAATATTATAATAGTGCCACAGACTAAATGAATCATAAATTATACTTTTAATGATGATGATGATGATGATGATGATAATGATTGTTGATGATGATGGTCATAATGATAGAGATCATCCAGGATAGATTTAGAGATGGCTGCTTTTAATAAGGAAAATAATAATACTTCCATCCTCTTAAGTCTAAAATATACTGGTAAACCTGAGGAAAGAAAAATTCACTCTTCCTATTGTCTCACAGTCTCTTTTCTAAACTTCTGTTCTTTAATTCAATTAGCCAAATATTTATTGAGCACATCATTGTCAGCCAAGCTGAGGATGCTTTAGTGACAAAGATGAACAATAATCCTGCCTTCATAACACTTTTGTTCTAGTGGGGTAAGACAGAGAGCAGATGCTTAAATCAAGAAATAAGACCATTTCAAGTGCTAGGGATATAGCTTAGTAGTAGAGCTCATCCTTTTCCTAAGTTTGGGCCTGGGTTTAATCTCCAGCACCAAAAGAGAAAAATGAAAAAAGAAGAAAGTCATTTCCAGTAGATAATTTGTAAAGGGAAATGAGATAATTTCTCCTAAGAAAACAAAGTCTGATAAGCTAGTGACAGTGAAACTATAGTAATAATGGAAACTATATGTTTAATAGCTTTACTGAAGTATAGTTGATGTAAAATTTATCGCATATATTTAAAGTGAAAAACTTTAATAAGAAAATATTTAATATGAAAAACTTTGAATAAACATACATCCATGAAATCATTATCCCAATCAAAATAATGACTGCATCTATCATCCCCAAGTTTCTTTATGGAAGGGTAACTTCTAGATAGAATTTCTTTTCAGGAAAATTTGTCTGAAAAGTCAATGTTTGAATTAAGACCTGAATGATAAGAAGGAACTATCAAGGAAAGAGTGCCAAGCATACAAATGGGACAGCTAATGCTGTTGTCCTGAAATGTGAATGAGCTCACTTTGTTTCCAGGGCAGAAAGCAGATTGCTCTTACTAGAATACACAGCCTGAGTGAGAAGGTAGTACAAATTGATGCCAGGGAAGCAAACTGATGTCAGAAGATACAGGGCTTTGTAACCAGAATGAGAATTTTGAACTTTATTCTGTACTTACTAGAGAACCATTAGAGGGTGCTAAGCAAGGGAGTAACAAGTGACAAGATCTGATGTACTTTTTGAAAATCACTTGAATTCATATCCAAAATATAAAAGAACACTTATGGCTCAGCAGTAAGAAAACATAAATAAACCAAATAGGCAAAGGATTTAGATGGATATTTCTCTAAGTAATATATACAAATGACTAATAGCACTTGAAAAGCTGCTCAGCATCATTAATCACTAAGGAAATGTAAACCAAAATCATAGTGATATAACCACTTCACACCCACGGGTATTGCTGTAATCAAAAGATGAACAATTACAATATTATGGAAGATTGGAAAAATTAGAACTCTCATAAATTGTGGTGAAATCATAAAGTACTGCAGCAACATTTGAAAACAATTTTGAAGTTACACATACTTATTATGTGACCCAGAAGTTCCACTCGTAGATATATACTCAAGAAACTAGAAAACATATGTTCACATGAAACACATTATGAATATTCTTGGCAGTGTTATTCATAATAGCCCAATAGCCAATAAATGGATAAATAGAATGTGGTATAGCCATATAATAAAATACTATTTGGCAATAAAAAGGAATGGTTTACTGATAGTGTTACAGCATAGCTATATCATAAAGATATTATAAGTGGAAAAAAAACATGCACTGTCTGATTACATTTATATGGAATGTCCTGAGCATGTAAATATATAGAGGCAGAAGTGGATTTGTGGTTGCCAGGGGCCAGGGGAGATATTAGAAGTGACTGCTAATGGATATGGGGTTTTATTCTGGGATGACGAAAATGTTCTAAAATTAGATTGGGGTGATGTTTGCACAAACTTTGTGAATATACTTAAACACTGAATTGTGTGAATTTTATGGCATGTGAATTATATGGCAATAAAGATGTTACCTAAAAAATCACTTGGGATGCTCTGTGGAGAATGGATTGTGCAGTGGTTATTGTGAATGAGGAAGAGATGAGGGTGGCTTGGATTAGGATAGTGGTGCTGAGGTAGGGGGAACTAGAAGTAAGGTGATCAGGAAAGTGCCACTCCTCTATATGGTACAAGAAATATATGCCCAGGAGTCAGTATGAGAAATCTGTTGCCAATCCTCTTCATGCCTTATTAAATTATTGCTCTGAGAAGCAGCAAGAGAGGTGCCTTGGAACTGGTACTGCAGTCATTTTTATGTATTTGAGGTCAAAACAGGATAGGCTCTGGTAATTCAAGTTTCATTCAGTAAATAGGTCAATTTTCTCAGTTTCTTGCCTGGAAAATTATGTTGTTTTATTGGAAAATCTCCTAGAGACATTAGGCAATCCTACCGAACCAGAGCTGGGAGTTTGTATCCAGGAATTACTGGGCATGCATTCCTATCTGACTGCACTCACGCTGATAAGAAGTGACTCACAATGCAGTTGAGGCTTCCAGAGGAGTTTTCTGACTATTCTCTTCTGCATTTCTCTGAAGACCTTAAATTTTTCATGGAAGATGGCCAGAAGGACCAGGCTCAGAAGGCCAATAGACCTTCTTCTATATGATATTTCCAGATAGGTCCTTTGGTTATAATTCCAGCATTTATCATTCCATTGTTCCCTTCAGTAACTATTTTCTCCCTGACCTCATTCTCAGTAGGTCCTAGAGTGGAGCTTTTCATAATAGCAGAGGCTCAGCCATCTTAGTATCCTGGCTGAGGAACAAGTGATGCAATGTGGAAAGAATGTGATTACACAATTCATTTCACAAAACAAGATGTTCTCTGTACATAAGCCTGTTCTTTCTAATCTCCTCCATTCTTTCTGCCTTCTGGTCATTAGTGTTTAAATTGTTTAAAAATTCAAAGTAAGATGAAATATCTGATGCTTATAAGTAGGAAAAAGCCCAATGTTCATTTAATATTTTTTTACACGCTGTTTCATATTATCTTCCTGGTAACTCTGAACTAGGTGCAATTATTTTTAGATACATTTTATTTATGAGAAAACTGAAACTTAGATAATTAAATGTCAACTCTATTGATATGAGTCTAGAGAGAGAGACTCTGGAGATTTCTTCATGGAGCAGCTGTCAGGTCCAGTACAGTTTGAGCTGTATTGCCTTCACCCATCATCCTCCTACTCTCCCTGTTCTCCACTGGCCTCTTTTCAGAGCTTCATTTGAGATCCTGGATTTTGGCTCCCAGATCCTGGTAGGAAGTAGAAAAGATGTAGTGTGGTAATATATCAGAGCACTGATCTGGATTCTAGTAGCAGTAGAGCCAACACACTTGTTATATACACGAGAGGCTGAACTTGGTCTTTGAAGGACCTTCTACTTCTGTAATACATGTAGTTTAATGATTTGGGAAATAGGTAGCAACTTTTGTGACCTTGTCTCCTACTTGATTCTAGATCAATCAGCTCACCTACTACCTAGCTCCATCTAATGAAGGGAGTCCTGCATGCCAGCTGTTCACTGCCTCTCCTTTTCTTCTTTGCTAAACCAGTAGTATCCCTTTAGCTCCTAAACTGATGGGCAGCAGCTATCAAGATTCCAACTAATCCAGGATACTTGGTTATAAAATGAAGAAGCACTTTTTTGGCTCATTTTTGAAAGTTATAATTGAAATAGACACATGCTCTATTTTTTATTAATGCTTTATAGTTATACATAATATCAAGGTTTATTTTGATATAATCATATAAGCATGGAATGTAATTTGCTCTAATTCAATCCCTAGTATTTTCCCATTTCATTCCTTCCTCTCTTCTCCCATCTTTTTTCTCTACCATCTCTACTGGTCTTCTATTTATTTTTATTTTTAAGTAGTGTTTTGTAGATACACATAAAGGTGGACTTCACTGTAGTATATTCATATATGTACATAGGATAGTTTGATTCCACCACTCCTCTTTTTTCTTTTTTCCCATCCCTCCTCCTACCCCTCAATCCCTTCCTCTACTCTACTGATCTCTCTTCTATTTTTATGGAAATCTCCTCCATACACCTTTCCACCTCTTATTTTGGTCTAGCTTCTGCATATGGAAGAAAGCATTGATTCTCCGAGTCTGGATTATTTCCTTCAGCATGATGTTCTCCAGTTCCATCCATTTACCCACAAATACCATAATTTTATTCTTCTTTATAGCTGAGTTAAACCCCATTGTGTATATATACCACATTCCCTTAATCCATTCATCTGTTTATGGCATCTGGACTGGTTCCAAAATTTGGCTACTATGAATTGCACTGCTATAAACTTATGTGGCTATATACTAATTTTAGTTCTTTTAGATAAATACCATAGAGTGGTATTCGAGTCGTATGGTGGTTCCATTCCTAGTTTTTTTGAGGAATTTTCATACTGCTTTCCAGCATGATTGTACAAATTTTCACTCAACGGTGTACGAGTGTTCCTTTCCCCACCCCGCTCCATCCTCATTAGTATTTATTTGTAGTCATGATAATTGCCATTCTAACTGAAGTGAGATGAAATCTTTATGTAGTTTTGATTTGTATTTCCCTATTTGCTAGAGATGTTGAACATTTTTTCATATATTTTTTGGCCATTTGTATTTCTTTTGAGAAGTGTCATTTTTAGTTCTTTTGTCCAGTTATCGATTGTGTTGTTTGTGTGTGTGTGTTATATTTTTTGAGTTCTTTATGTATTCTGGATATTAATCTCTTGTCTGAAGAGCAGAGGGCAAAGATCTTCTCCTATTCTGTAAACTCTCTTATCATGCTCTTATTTGTTTCCTCCACTTTGCAGAAGCTTTTTAATTTGATGCCATCCCACTTATTGAATTTATTTGATTAATTGCACTTTAGGAGTCTTGTTAAGGAAGATGGTTCCTGTGCCAATATGTTAGAGTGTTGAGCCTACAACAAAGTTTCTGATCAAATTCCTGGGTCTTTGATCTACTTTGAATTGACCTTTGTGCATGGAGAGAGGTAGGGATCTAGTTTCATTCTTCTGCATGTGGATATCCAGTTTTCCTAGCACCATTTTCTCCAACGTATTTTTTGGCACCTTTATCAAGTATCAGATGATTGTGTCTATGTAGATTTTTTTCTGTCTTCTATTTCATTGGTCTTCGGGTCTGTTTTGGTGCCAGTACCATGCTGTTTTTGTTACTGTAGCTCTGTATTATTACATGTGGTTCAGTATTATGATACCCCCAGCTTCACTCTTCTAGCCCAGGATTTCTTTGGCTATCCTGGATCTCTTATTTTTCCAAATAAATTTCAGAACTGTTTTTTCTAGTTCTGTGAAGAATGTCATTGATATTTTAATGGATATTGCATTTAATCTGTGTAACACTTTTGGTGTTAATTAATTCTGCCTATCCAAGAACATCAGTTGTCTTTCCATCTTCTAAGGTCTTCAATTTATTCCTTCAGTGTTCTATAGTTATTATCACTGTAGAGGTTTTTCACTTCCTTGATTAGATTTATTCCCAAATATTTTAATTTTTTGTGAGGCTATTGCAAGTTTCCCAGATTTCTTTCTCAGCATATTCAAAATTAGAGTATAAGAAAATAATTAATTAATGTATGTTGATCTTGTAGCCTGTTATTTTATCAGCTCTGGAAGTCTTCTGTTGGAGTTTTTCGGGTCTTTTAAATATAGGATAAGTAAACAAAGATAATTTGATTTGTTCTTTCTCTATTTGTATCCCTTTAATTTCCTTCTCTTACCTGATTGCTCTGGCCAGAGTTTCAAGGTCTATGATAAATAAGAGTGATGAGATTGAACATCCTTGTCTTGTTCCTTACTTTGGAGGAAATGCTTTCAGTTTTTCTCTGCTCATTATAATGTTGGCCTTGGGTTTGTCACATATAGCTATGACAATGTTGAGGTAGGTTCCTCTATTCCTAGTTTCTCCAGTGTTTTAAACATGAATTGGGTGCTGGCCTTTGTCAGATGTTTTTTCTGCTTCTATTGAAATAATCATGTGACTCTTGTTCTTTACCCCATTTATGTGATGAATTACATTTGTTGATTTATGTATGTTGGAACAACCTTGCATCCCTGGGATAAAAACCACTTGATCATGGTGTACTATTTTCTTAATGTGTTTTTAATACACTTTGCTAATATTTTACTGAGAAGTTTTGCATCTATATTCATCAGGGATATTAGTCTGAAATTTTTTTTCCTTGATGTGTTTTTGTCTGGTTTTGGTGTCAAGGTGCTACTGGCTTCATGGAATGAATTTGGCTGTGTTACCTCCTTTTCTATTTCATGGAATAATTTAAAGAGGATTGACATTAATTCTTCTTTAAAGTTCTGATAGAATTCAGCTGAGAATTCATCTGATCTTGAGCTTTTCTTTGTTGGAAAGCTTTTCATTGCTGCTTCAATTTCATTACTTGATATTGGTTTGTTTAGGTTTTCTACATATTCCTGGTTAAATTTAGATGAGTCATATGTGTCTAGAAATTTGCCAGTATCTTCTAGATTTTCCAGTTTATTGAAGTATAAATTTTCCAAATAGTTTCTAAATAATCCTCTGATTTCAGAAGTGTCTGTTATGATATCTCCTTTTTGTCTCTAATTTTTTTATTTAGGTCTTTTCTCTCTTTTAGTTAGTTTGGCTAAAAATTTATCAATCTTGTATCTTTTCAAAGAACCCATCTCTTTGTTTCATTGATCCTTTGTATTTTTTTAATTCTCAATTTCATTAATCTCAACTCTGATCTTGATTATTTCCTGTCTTCTAATTTTGGAATAAGTTTGTTCTTCTTCTAGGACCTTGAGATGTAACATTAGGTTTTTTATTTGGTATCTATTTTTCTAATACCTTTATTTTATTAATTTTATGTGGTGCTGTGGATGGAATCCAGCGCCTCATACATTCTACGCAAGCACTGTACCACTGAGCTACAACTTTAGCATTGGTATCTATTTTTTTAATGCAGGAACTCAGTGCTATAAACTTTCCTCCTAGAACTACTTTTATGCTTTCCCAGGTATTTTAATATGTTGTACTTCTATTCTCATTTGTTTCTAAGAATTTCTTTAAAATTTTCCCCTGATTCCCTCTGTAATCCATTCATCATTTAAAAGAGGAATAAAATAAAAAGATTTATTGTTTAATCTCCAGGTGTTAAAATGAATTCTCTTTTTTATCTTATCATTGAGTTCTAATTTTCTTCTATTATGATCTCCTAGGATGCAAGGAATTATCTCTGTATTTTTTATATTTGCTTTTTTGCTATGTGCCTTAAAATATGATCTATTTTAGAGAAAGTTCCATGTGCTACTGAGAAGAAAATAAATTCAGTTGTTGATGGATGAGATATTCTACAGATGTGTGTTAGACCCATTTGATTAATAGCACTTTTTAATTATGAAAAGTCTCTACTTAGTTTATGTCTGTATTACCTATTTAATGGTGATAGAAGTGTTAAAATCATGCAGTATTATTCATTGTGTCAGATGTTTTTTCTGCTTCTATTGAAATAATCATGTGACTCTTGTTCTTTACCCCATTTATGTGATGAATTACATTTGTTGATTTATGTATGTTGGAACAACCTTGCATCCCTGGGATAAAAACCACTTGATCATGGTGTACTATTTTCTTAATGTGTTTTTAATACACTTTGCTAATATTTTACTGAGAAGTTTTGCATCTATATTCATCAGGGATATTAGTCTGAAATTTTTTTTCCTTGATGTGTTTTTGTCTGGTTTTGGTATCAAGGTGCTACTGGCTTCATTCTTTATATTGATTTGTTTTAAATATTTAGGTGAACTGTTATTTGGGACATAAATATTTACAATCATTAAATATTTATCTTTTATTTTAAATATTTTTAAATTGTAGTTGGACACAATACCTCTATTTTAATTATTTATCTTTATGAGGTGCTGAGGATCGAACCCAGGGCCTCACACATGCTAGGCAAGCACTGTACCGCTGAACCACAACCCCAGCCCCCAATCATTATATCTTGTTGTTGGATGATAACCTGTATGAAGTGATCTTTGTCTCTTCTGGTTAATTTTGACTTGAAGACTGATATGAGAGTAGCTACTGCTTGCTTTTGTTTTCTTTTGCTTGATATATCTTTTTTCTATTCTTTGACATACGGTCTATGGATGTCATTGCCGGTAAGGTGAATCTCTATTAAAATATGGCTGGGTCTTGTTTTTAATAAAGTCTGCCAATTTAATTGGAGAATTTAGACCACATACATTCAATGATATCATATAGAGATGATTTTTATTTTCTTCCATATTTCTCTTTTGTTGTTGTTGGTGGTGGGTTTTTGTTGTTGTTGTTGTTTGTTTGTTTGTTTGTTTTTTATTCTGGACAAACCATCAGAAGGGGACCCAGTGACGACTGAGACTGCCTTCCCTTTACAGCCTGGGGATTGAGGGGGAAATTTTTGTGGTTAGGCCATTGCTAAGGGGTTGTTAGGGAAGGGTCCTTGTGGTGTCAACTTCATAAGGAACCAGGTGTTTTTCAGGATTTTAGTCCCAGATAACAATTTCCTTTCTTATGATGATGGAGTGTTTGGGGTTTCTTTGTGTGATGTTGGAGTATTGTCTGAGGTTTAGGTCAGGGCTGAGTCAGAGTGACCTTGAGGTGACTCCTTTTCTAAGGTGGAGGATATGTTTCAAAATGACAATGCTTGTGTTAAGTCCTACCTAACATTCCTGCCTTTTTCTTTGATAACATTCCTGCCTTTATCTTTGATAAGAAAGTGATGATGGGAGAAGGGGTGGTGATATATTTTAAACTAATTCCCATTGAAAGGTGCTGTCAGTTGAGGATGCCTGTAGGTGTTGGTATTGAGCAGTTGTAATGGAGCTTAGCAGGAGAATGTTCTGGACTCTGATCAATAATGGCATTTATGACCCCCTGTAAAAAAAAAGAGGTGAAGAGCCAAAACAGGGAGGTCCTAATGGCAAGGCCAAAAATTAAACAGAGAATTGGGAAGAGAAAGGTGGCTAGGCAAGTTCTTGTCTCATTGGTGGGTAAACAGATTTAAGTATTATTTCCACATCGGAAGAAGATCCCCAGGTTATAATCATGACAATCAGAGCAATGATAGGAGACAACTTGTTTTAGCTGGAGGTGGGATCTTGTAGGGAGATTTTAACAGGAGTGTGGTGTGTGACCATGATGGGTTTGGAGATATTCCATATTATGGTTAATATCTCAGGGAGAAGCACTGATCGGGATGTTAGAGGGGAATGAAAGACATTTGGTTGGTATATAAGGATTAAGGAGATGAGTGTGGGAAGCTATGGTGGGAATTAAAATGAATAGAGACATTGAACTTGGTTAAGATATCTTTGCCAAGGACAGGAGTTGGGCATCAAGTGTGTGTATTGCCTTCCAGTCAAGCAGCCAAAAACACACAAAAAGACTTTAACCTAAAAAAAGTAATTAATTAAAAAAAATTTTAAAAGATGTTAGCCTACGGTTTTAATCTGGGGTGGTGGGATCTTATTCATTGAGGTCCCCATTTCTGTCTGCCTACAGGATATATCTCCTGCCTCAACCCCTCTCTGAAGAGGTCCTTGACTGCTATCAGGGAAAAGGGTCAGTAACTGCTCTAGTGTCTTTGAGCTGATGATGGGCATTGGTTATGGTAGTCAAGGAATCCCTCTAGAGGATCTGTCTGGAATTGCCTCAAGAGAAGCTAGGAGACAGCTCCATGGAGGGTCATATTTTCATCATCATCTGGAGCTTAATGAACTCTGGCATCTTGTGCACCAGGGCAGTCCAGAGGTCCATAATAGCAGTTGGTAGGTGGCTGTACCAGGTATACATGGAGGAAAGACCATGCTAGGACAACAATAAGCAATGCAGCAAAGCATTATTGTCTGTAGTTAGCACAAAAATAATCAGTTTTATCAGCCAGCCTCTGAAGACTATGAAGATAGTAACTTATTAGAGCTTAGGATGTGGTCTGACACTTCATTTACTTGTGAGTGGAGGTCATTCAAGGCTTTAGAAACATTAGTAGATTTTCTAGAAGCACAACGTTTAATTTTTATAATGGCACAGGTATCTCCTTGAGCTAGGGAATACTATCTGATTTCTATGAGGTGGATTTATTGGCATTATCTCTATGTTAACTGAGCCACAACCTCAGCCCTTTAGGTCTTATATACATCTTATATTTGGATTTCCCTCTTATTCCTAAAATTTGGAAAGTTTTCTGATATCATTTCATTGAAAAGGTCTTACATTCCTTTACTTTGTATTTAAGAGCCTTCATCTGTACCAACAATTCTTAAATTTGGTCTTTTAATATTATCCCAGATTTCTTGGATACTCTGGTTATGGTCTCTTAATATTTTTGTTGTCAACTTTATTTTAAAGATTATATAGTTTGTCTCCAAGGCCTGAGACTCTGTCTTTAGAGTGATCTAATTGACTGGTGATAGTTTCAATTGATTTTTTTTCCTTTCCTTTTTTTTTTTTTTTTGGTACTGGAGATTGAACCCAAAGGTGCTAAATCACTAAGCCACATCCCCAGCCCCTTTTTTATATTTTATTTAGAGACAGGGTCTCACTGAGTTGCCTAGGGCCTCAGTATGTTGCTGAGACTGGCTTTGAACTCACGATGCTTTTGCCTCACTCTCCCAAGCTGTACGTTGAATTTTTAATTTGACTTACTGAATCTTTCATTTCCAGGATTTCCATTTGGTTCTTTTTCAGACTCTCTCTTTATTGAAATGATCTTTCACTTCCTATATTTTCTCTCTGAGTTCATTCTTACATCTTCTTTCAACTCATTGAACATTTTAACTATTAACTTTCTAAGTTCTTTCTCTGACATTTCCTCCACTATGGTATCAATGGGATCAGTTTTTGAAGTTTTTTGGGTTATTTGGGGTGATTTATTCCCTTGATTTTTTCATATTGTTTGTATATCTATCCATCTGCTAGTATGATTATCATTTCTGCTTTTATGTAAGAGACTATATGGTGAACTTATTTCTATTAAGAGTCCCAGACTAGGCAAATATCCAAGTATTCATACTTTCATTAAGTGTATGTCCTCTGCTATTCCTAATATCAGCACCACTTTGAGAGAAGATATTAAACCCTATTTATTACAATCACTTCAGAGCAAAGCTACATACTAACCAGCTTTAGGAAAAACAAAAACTTATTGATAATATTCTCTACAGTTCCTCTAATCCAGATAGTAATGTTATAGAATAGGTTGAGAATTAGTTATTAAAGACATTAAAATTACAATTATATAGGGAGAGAAAATGTGCAAATGTAATTGAAATAGATGCATGTTTATTTTTTAAACTAAAAAGCAAAATAAAGAATCCAGTGCATATGGCATAATAATCCTAATGAGATCTTCAGCCATCATAGCTATGCACTTAACTTTCCCTTGCTCTGATTTCAGATGGGAAAGCCAGTTTCAGATTATAGCTTAGCTTTCTCTGAACTTTTATAAGAAGAAGTGAGCTTGAGACCCATGCTACTTTGTACTTCTATTTTTATTAAAATTAATTTATTGCTATTCCAGATTATCTATCAGTCTCATATGACTTTATTTAATGACTAACTACCCCTGTAAGATGTAAAACAGTGTTAGGCCTGTATTAAATGGTATCAACTGGATCTGTCTGATTTCTACATACTAATTCAAATATGAGAGTCCAGTACAGGTGCTGCCCTTCAGTACACCTGTTGGAGTATATAGTCAATCGGGCCTTCTTTACCCTTTCAGTCTATTATTTTCACCTGGGACAGATTTCACTGTACAAAGATAAAACTTCAAAATCTGACACAATGTTATGGCTAATGTACAGGAATATTACCCTGGCCTGTATGTAGGGTAAGAATTTGGTGTTTAAAAGCCAAACTTTTAGACTATCTCCGCCCCCCCCCCCCCCATGAAAAGTGTTTTCTACACTTTTAAGAATATTCTCTTTTATTGTAAAACTACAATAGGAAAATAAGCTCCATTCAGTTTTGGATTCTAGGATTAAAAAAAGCATTGGTCAAACTGTAATCCTAGAGTACAGAGAGGGAAACTGGGATAGACACAACTAAGGCTTGTAGGTCATGACTTGAGATCATTGAAATTCTAACCATCAAGTCATGATTGAATACTAGTCATTGGATGGATCAAGAAGGACACCATAGTTTTTTTAGTGTGTAGACCAATAGAGAATTACAACTTTGGAAGAGCAAAGTGCAGAATACCTTTAATCTAGATGGAGAGATTGAAGGTTGGAGATCACAGAAGCCTTCAAAATGAAACCTGAAGATGGTTTCAGAGATGGGAGACAGAGCTCTAGCTAGCAGTGGGAACAGATTAGTGGAGGTCCAAAATTTAAACAGAAGTATAGTTAAGAACACAAAATGTGTTTAAATGGCTAGATGATGAGTTGTAAGGAGAGAATTAAACAAGGAGAAGTCTGGAGAGGTAGGCACAGGAAAGGCACAGCTTTCCTTAGAGGGCTCTTTTCAGGAACTGGGAATTAACCCGGTGAGCAGTGAGAGCCATTTAATGGATTTTAAGTGGTAGAATTACAAGCCAGAGCTCTGTTTTGAACCATCCCAATAGCAACAAAAGGATAAATGGTGTCCAGAGGCCAGAAGCATCAGTTAGCCAGCTGGTATCACTCCAGGTCAGAGAGGGAACTAAAGCAGTGACATTGTTGTGGGACAGATAAGACTGGGGCCACATTACTCTTGGTTAAAGAAACCCAACTGTAAGCTCTTAAAGTTTATTTTCACACCTACTCCCTCCCTCTCTTCCTTTCCCTCCCTCCCTCTCCTTATTCCAGCTTCTAGCTTTGTCCTTGTAATCTAATTACATCTAGTAACTCTGGCCTTTACTCATGCATCTCTCCAGCAGTTTTAGAGCAGCCCATGTTAGCAGTGTTAGGCTCAGTAGAGATTATAAAGAGTGTCTACCTTCCAGGTTGATTTATTGAAATGAAAAATAGGTGTGCAAATACATAGTACTGGGTAATACATAATAGTTGCTAATATAGGTTAGTTATATCTGTAGATACAATATAATATAGAAATTATAGAATTTGGATGCTCACGGATCCAAGAAACTTGGAACTGCACACAGAGTCCACAACTCTTAAACGGAGCAGAGACACACAGGAGGTTATAAGGATGATATAAAAAGAAGGCAGGAGTTTGATTGTAACTTTTAAAACTCATTGTCTTAAGCACTATACAGATTCATTTGGAAAAATAAAAGACCCAAATAGCCAAAGCAATCCTTAGCAAGGGAAGAGAAGCAGGAAACATGTCAATATTGGACCTCATATTATACTACAGAGCTATAATAACAAAAACTCCATGGTACTAGCTCCAAAACAGGTATGAAGACCAATAGAATAGAAGACACAGAGACAAAGCCACATATATACAGTTATCGGATACTAGATAAAGGTGCCAAAAACATACCTTGTAGAAAAGATAGCTTTTTTAACAAATGGTGCTAGGAAAACTGGTGCTACGTGTTTTATCCATATGTAGAAAAATTAAATTTAACCCCTACCTTTCATCCTGCACAAAAGTGAACTCAAATGGATCAAAGACCTAGGAATTAGACCAGAAATCCTGCAACTGCTAGAAGAAAATGTAGGACCAATTCTCTAACATGTTAACACAGGAACTAACTTCCTTAACAAGATTCTTAAAGTGTAAAAAATAAAATAAATAAATGGGATGGCATCAAATTAAAAAGCTTCTGCACAGCAAAGGAAATGAGAGTAAAGAGAACCTACAGAATGGGGGAAAATCTTTGCCACCAGATCCTCAGACAGGGCAATAATATCGAGAGAATACAAAGAAATCAAAAAACTTAACACCAAAAAACAAATAACCAAATTAATAAATGGACAAAAGAACTAAACAGATATTCCTCAAAAGAAGAAATACAAATAAGTGGTCAATAAAAATATGAAAAAATGTTCAATATCTTTAGCAACTAGGGAAATATATACACTGAGGGCTGGGGTTGTGGTTCAGTGGTAGAGCACTTGCCTAGCATTTGTGAGGCACTGGGTTCAGTTCTCAGCACTGCATATAAATAAATAAATAAACAATAAAGGTCCATCAACAGCTAAAAAAATATTTACAAAAAAAGAAAATTACATTGA
This sequence comes from Marmota flaviventris, assembly GCF_047511675.1. Lineage (NCBI taxonomy): Eukaryota > Metazoa > Chordata > Mammalia > Rodentia > Sciuridae > Marmota > Marmota flaviventris. The sequence continues at coordinate 31,162,760 of NC_092507.1, read as the reverse complement.
GGGGCTGGGGTTGTGGCTCAGTGGTAGAGCACTCGCCTAGCACGTGTGAGGCCCTGGGTTTGATCCTCAGCACCACATAAAATAAAGATATTGTGTCCATATACAACTAAAAAATACATATTTAAAAAAATAAAATTACATTGAGATTTCATCTCCAATCAGAATGGCAATTATCAAGAATACAAATGATAATAAAAATTGGCAAGGATGTGGGGGGAAGGTATACTGATGCATTGTTGATAGGACTGCAAATTATTGTAACCACTCTGAAAAACAGTATGGAGATTCATCAAAATCTAGGAATGGAACTACCATATGACCCAGCTACCACTCCTCAGTATATACCTAAAATATTTAAAATCAGCATACTACAGTGATACAGCCACATCAGTGTTTTAGAAGCACAATTCACAATATCCAAGCAACCTAGGTACCCTTCAACAAATGAATCAATAAAGAAGATGTGGAGTACTACTCAACCATAAAGAAGAATGGCATTGTGGTGTTTGCCGCTACATGGATAGAACAGGAGAACATCATGCTAAGTGAAATAAGCCAGTCCCAATAAGTCAAAGGTCAAATGTTTCTCTAATATACAGAAGCTAATCCAAAATAAGAGGGGGAGAGCAGAAATTTAAAAATCAAACAAAGAGGGAGAGAAAGGGGGGAAAAAAGGATTTCATCAAAATAGAGGAAAGATCAGTAGAGTAGATGAAGGGGACTTAGGAGGGGGAAAAGGGACAGGAAAATGGAATGAATCTGACCAAACTTTCATATATGCATGCATTGATGTGGCATGGTGGGTCCCATCATTATCTGTATCCACAGACACTAATTTTTTTAAAGAAATTAAACTGTAAATAGATTGAAGAGGGATCAGTGAAGTGGAGGGAGGGGAGTAGGATGGGGAAGTGCTAGGACTAAATTGGAGCGGGTTGTGTTCCATGCTCTTGTGATAATCAGGGTATATCCTGGTGGTGTTTATAACAAAAAAAAGAGTAAATATAGATAAATAATAAAATATAAATCATTTAAAAATTTATTGGTCCTATACTAGGAAAACTGGAACACGTCCACTTGACTGTGACTGACTAGCAGATACTACCTCACAGGGTACTTTTATGTCACCTCTCTGAGTGGCCTTGGTTTGATCAGATACATTTGCAGAACCTCTACTGAGAAGATACAGCCTTCCATTTGCTAGATTGCTCCTTTTACCTTTAGCTTTAGGCAACTAAGTCACACATTTGAGTTTCGGTAATATGAGTCTTTTAAAGTTGGCTTGTGGTCCCATCATGCATGATTTTAGTTATCTTTCTGTTTTCCCACTCTACAGATATCTCAGCCCAAAGACTCTGAAAAAAATGTGACATGTCTTTGTAGTCACAGATGTAGTTACAGATCCACAGACTGTAGGGATAAGAGTTGGGAGGGGGAAAGGAAGCTGGATGTGGAATACCAAATGTGTCAGTTAACTAGAAGCAGGAAGCAGACATACTTTATTAAACAAACTGGAATTTAGAGGAGTGGCGTTTCAGCCTTGGCATCAGGCCAGCTGGCAGCATATAACTGAACCCAGCCAAGATGAGCAAAGCTAATAAAGAACACATCCTCTAAATTACTATGCCAAGGCCAATGAGAGATTTCCATGAATGAAAATTATATTCCAGTTCAGGAAACCAGTAAATGAACTGGGTTTCCCCTGTGCTTTTTTTCTTTTCCATAGTTTTTCCATGTTTTGTGTCATGTAGACACATATCCTCACAAACTAGACTGTCATACATTTTATGATTCCATTTCCAATTCCATATGCTCTATTGTTGCTGCAGAGAGGATAAATTTGATGATGAATTCTTTGGAGCAGCCAAGACTGACAACTAAGGATTATTTAGAGAAACTGAGAAGGCAGCCGAGTCTTAATATTCTTCATTATTATAATCAGGCATGTTTAGTTTTTTTATCTTATTTATTTGGATGCATTTCCCACATTTACCTGTTAGTTTAAGGGTAACATTGTGGAAAGAACATAGACTTTGGAGACTGAAAGGTGTAGGTTCAAATCTTAGTATCTGCCGTGTGGCCTTTGGCGAGCCTTTTAAGACGCGTTCCACCATCTTTCCTACCTGAATGCCCCCTCCCTTCCTCTCCCTCCCCTTTGCCCTATCCAAAATTCCTCCATTCCTCCCATGCTCCTTCCAAGTTTGGTTTCTCCATTTTGAAATACCCAAGTGTGATGGTTGTCTCAGGAAAAAGCACTTTTGTGATTGAGTTGCAAGGTGAACTAGCCACATTTTTTTTTTATCAAACATTATCTTAAAAGAATAACTGACTTAAATACTTGGCAGGCATTTTCTTCAAAATTAAATGAGCTGGTCACATCAAGAAGGACAACTTGTAAGCATTTGCTGACAATGATAAATTTATTAAGCTTTCAGATAAAAAACATTATTTTGGAAAATTGTATCCACCTTGAATTTCACATTTTTGTAATGCATGAAGACTTCAGAGTCACTCTTTACCATATTCTTTCCCACCTAGAAGTCATTTGGTTAAGGCAGCTGGTTGTCTTAAAATTGAATATGAAATTCAGGTCTATATATACTGGTGGAACCTAGAATCTCAGGGTTAGAGGAACCTCAGAGGTCATCAGATTCAACCTTTCCCTAATTCCCACTGAAAACATCCCCTACAAATGCTCATTTGCCCTCATTTAAATTCTTCCTCACAAAGAGAGAGATTGCACCCTTCCAAAGGAGCATCTTCCATTTATGATAGCTCTAATGGGTAAAAATACTATTTTTTAATTTGGAGATAAAAATATGCATTCCCCTAGTATCTGTTCTCTGGCTCTAATTTGTTTCTTGTTTCACCTGAAACCTTTTTATAGTGTTTGATAATCTTGTTCCTCCAGGTCCTTTTTTTCTCCAGCCATTGAAATTAATGATAGTCATGTTAAATAAGAGGATTTTATATTTTCTACTATCAGGTAGGGATGATAATTTACAAGATTTGGATAGTGCTCTTTTTTATTTATTTTTTATTTTTTTTAGTTGTAGATGGACAATACACTTTGTTTCATTTTTATGTGGTTCTGAGGATCAAACCTAGTACCTTACACATATCAGGCAAGCAATCTACCACTGAGCTACAACCCCAGCCCTGGATAGTACTTTTTAAATTATCTTTTATCACAATACCCTGGTTTGGTAAACCAAATGTTTTATTTATTTATTTATTTATTTGTTTGTTTGTTCTAATTTATTATACATGACAGCAAAATGCATTTCCGTTCATAGTACACAAATGGAGCACAATTTTTCATTTCTCTGGTTGTACACCATTCATGTCTTCATACATGTACCTAGGGTAATGATGTCCATCTTGTTCCACCATCTTTCCTACCTGAATGCCCCCTCCCTTTCTCTCCTTCCCATTTGCCCTATCCAAAATTCCTCCATTTCTCCCATGCTCCTCCCTCCACCCCCATTATGGATCAGCATCCACTTTTCAGAGAAAATAATCTGCCTTTCTTTTTTGCGGATTGACTTACTTCACTTAGCATGATATTTTCCACCTCCATCCATTTACCTGCAAATGCCATGACTTTATTTTCTTTTAATGCTGAGTAATATTCCATTGTATATAAATCCCACAGTTTCTTTATCCATTCATCTATTGAAGAACTCCAGGTTGGTTCCACAGTTTAGCTATTATGAATTGTGCTGCTATAAACATTGATGTCGCTGCATCACTGTTATATGCTGATTGTAAGTCCTTTGGGTACAGATTAAGGAGTGGGATAGCTGGGTCAAATGGTGGTTCCATTCCAAATTTTCTAAGGAACCTCCATACTGCTTTCCAGATTGGTTGCATCAATTTGCAGTCCCACCAGCAATGTAAAAAAATGTGCCTTTTTCCCCACATCCTCACCCAAACTCATTGTTGCTTGTATTCTTAATAACTGCTATTCTGACTGTAGTGAGATGAAATCTTAGAGTAGTTTTGATTTGCATTTGTCTAATTGCTAGAGATGTTGAACATTTTTTTTCATATCTTTGTTGATTGACTGTATATCTTCTTCTAAGAAGTGTCTGTTCAGTTCCTTAGCCCATTTATTGATTGGGTTATTTGTTGTTTTTTTTTTTGTTTGTTTGTTTGTTTAGTGTTAAGTTTTTTGTTTTGTTTTGTTTTATTTTTTACATATCCTGGAGATTACTGCTCTGTCTGATGTGGATATGGTAAAACTTTGCTCCCATTCTGTAGGCTCTCTATTCACCTCAATGATTGTTTCTTTTGCTAAGAAGCTTTTCAGTTTGAAACTATCCCATTTATTGATTCTTGATTCTATTTCTTGCACTTTAGGAGTCTTGTTAAGGAATTAGGGGCCTAATCCGATGTGATGAAGATTTGGGCCTACTTTTTCTTCTATTAGGTGCAGGGTCTCTGGTCTAATTCCTAGGTCCTTGGTCCACTTTGAGTTGAGTTTTGTGTATGGTGAGAGATAGGGGTTTAGTTTCATTTTGCTGCATATGGATTTCCAGTTTTCCCAGCATCATTTGTTGAAGAGACTGTCTTTTCTCCAATATATGTTTTTGGCACCTTTGTCTAGTATGAGATAACTGTATTTATGTGGGTTTGTCTCTGCATCCTCTGTTCCACACCATTGGTCTACAAGTCTGTTTTAGTGCCAATACCATGCTGTTTTTGTTACTGTTGCTCTGTAGTGTAGTTTAATGTCTGGTATTGTGATGGCACCTGCTTCACTCTTTTTGCTAAGGATTGCTTTGGCTATTCTGTTTCTCTTACTTTTCCAGATGAATTGCATGATTGCTTTTTCTATTTCTATGAGGAATGTCAATGGGATTTTGATTTGAATTGCATTAAATCTGTATAGTGCTTTTGGTAGTATGGTCATTTTGACAATATTAATTCTGCCTATCCAAGAACAATGGAGATCTTTCCATCTTATAAGGTCTTCCTTAATTTCTATCTTTAGTGTTCCGTAGTTTTCATTATAGAGGTCTTTCACCTTTTTTGTTAAGTTGATTCCCAAATATTTTATTTTTTGAGGCTATTATATAAATGGGGGTAGTTTTCCTAGTTTCTCTTTCAGAGGATTTGTTTGGGATGTACAAAGATGAATTTGATTTATGGGTATGGATTTTATGGGTATGGATTTTCTAAGTATAGAATCATGTTGTCAGCAAATAATGATAGTTTGAATTCTTTTCCTATCCATATTCCTTTAATTTCCTTCATCTGTCTAATTGCTCTGGCCAGTGTTTCAAGAACTATGTTAAATAGAAGTGGTGAAAGAGGGCATCCTTGTCTTGTTCCAGTTTTTAGAAGGAATGCTTTCAATTTTTCTCCATTTAGAATGATGTTGGCCTGGGACTTAGGATAGATAGTCTTTATGATGTTAAGATATGTTCCTTTTATCCCTGGTTTTTCTAGTGTTTTGAACATGAATGGCTGCTGTATTTTGTCAAATGCTTTTTCTGCATCTGATGATCATATGATCCTTATCTTTAAGTCTATTGATGTGATGAATTACATTTATTGATTTCCGTATGTTGAAGCAACCTTGCATCCCTGGATGAACCCCACTTGATCGTAGTGCACTATCTTTATATGTATACATATCTTTTTAAAGTTGGCAATGGACATTTATTTATTTATTTATTTATTTATTTATGGTGCTGAGAATTGAACCCAGTGCCTCACATATGCTAGGCAAATGCTCTACCACTGAGCTACAACTCCAGCCCCTGCACTATCTTTCTGATATGTTTTTGTATTCAATTTGCCAGAATTTTATTGATAATTTTTGCATGTATGCTCATTAGAGATATTAGTCTGAAGTTTCTTTCTTTTGTGTCTTTGCCTGGTTTTGGAATCAGGGTGATATTGACCTCATAGAATAAGTTTGGAAGTGCTCCCTCTTTTTCTATTTCATGAACTAATTTGAAGAGTATTGGTATTAGTTCTTCTTTAAAAGTCTTGTAGAACTCAGCTGTGTATCCTACTGGTCCTGGGCTTTTCTTGATTGGTAGACTTTTGATGGCGTCTTCTATTTCATTGCTTGAAATTGATCTGTTTAACTTGTGTATATCGTCCTGATTCAGTTTGGGTAAATCATGTGACTCTAGAAATTTGTCGATGTCTTTAATATTTTCTATTTTATTGTAGTACAAATTTTCAAAATAATTTCTAATTATTTTCTGTATTTCTGTATTTCTTTTTCATCACTGATTTTAGTAATTTGAGTTTTCTCTCTCCTTTTCTTTGTTAGCATGGCTAAGGGGCTATCAATTTTATTTATTTTTTCAAAGAACCAACTATTTGTTTTGTTAATTTTTCCAATTATTTCTTGTGTTTCAGTTTCATTGATTTCAGCTCTGATTTTAATTATTTCCTGTCTTCTACTACTTTTGGTGTTGATTTAGGTCATTTATTTGTTGACTTTTCCTTCTTTTAAGGAGTAAACTCCATGCATTGAACTTTCTCCTCTTAGTACTGCTGTCATAGTGTCCCAGAAGTTTTGATATGTTATATGATTGTTCTCATTTACCTCTAAAATTTTTTAATCTCCTCTGCTTTCTTCTGCAATCCATTGTTCATTCAATAGCATATTATTTAGTCTCCAGGTGTTGGAATAGCTTCTATTTTTTATTTTATCATTGATTCCAAATGTTTTCTGTTTTTTCTGTGATAATTTCTCTTCATTCATATCAGGGGGAGATAGAGTATTTTCTCTGTAGAAACTTGGAAGCCCACCTTAGCACTGAATTCACTCACATATATATGGTTCATTAATCAGATTATACCTCATGGGAAAGAATGAAGGTCACCGGGCAAGACCATAATAATATCTCTAACTCTTATGATTTAGAATTAAGTGTACCCTGAAAGGCCAAGGTTCGTCATCGGAGATTAAAATGCACACACACACAGATAGCAGTGACAAAGATGAAGCACTTTACTGCAAGCTGGTGCTAGCTTATATAGAAAGTGAGATTCAGTTATCTTAAATCAGGAAGCTCCCGGGGCCAATCATAGTAAAGGTCAGGTCATCACCTATGGTGCACGAACGTCCGCCCTGCATAAGATTCATGGAGGGCACGAACTGTCCACGTGTACGGAAGACGGGAGGGCCAATTAGAAGGTTTTCAAAACAACTTGTTATCCGCCCACTGGCAACTTGCCCGTCGCCATGTTGCATTAGGGGCTCCTTATCTGAAAGGCCCGGAGAGTTCTAGCTGCCCAATGGCAATTTGCCCACCGCCATGTTTGAAAGGCCCGGGGAGTTCTCAGGGAGACTCCCAGCATACCCCAAGCTCATGTGTGAGACAATGCAAAGACAAAACTTTCTCTCTTTCTGCTTCCTGATCATAATGTCCTGAGCTGCTTTCTTCCTTTATACACTTATGCCATGATATTCTGCCTCACCTTGGGCACAGAGCAATGGAGTTGGCTATCTATAGACTGAGACCTCTGGAAGTATGAACCCCAAATAATCTTTTTCTCCTCTAAAATTTTTCTTGTCAGGACTTTTACCACAGCAACAAAAAAGCTGACTAAAACATTAACCTTTTGTTTATTTCCTAATTAGTATTTGGCTAAGCTAATTACCTTTTCTAATATTGTTTAGAAAGATGTTTAATGAGCACTATTAAACATTTTAATAAGAAGTTAACATTTACCAAGTTCATGTGGGGTCCCAAGAGACATTGATAAATTATCCCATTAAATTTCACAAACCTCTTGTGGGATTTATAGTAACTGTCCTTGTTTTATGAATAAAGAAACTGGAACTCAGAAAGGAGAGGGGAAAGAATAAGAACTAAAAATTTTTGAGTCCCTAGGTCATGTCAAACATAGCATTCATTTATCCACTTCTTCAGACTTTGTCTTAGATAAGCTTCATAATAATCCATAACTCAAAAGAGGCTATTATTTGCAAGGACTTGACCTAAGTCCATGGGCTTCTAACTTCAAAATCTTAATTCTTTCTACTATATTACTTTTCACTTCTTTATTCCTCAGAAGAGGTATAGAGATAACCATGAGGTAGGTAAGGCTACGGAATTATACATGTAGAGTGAGGTAATTATTGTTAAAGTAATTTGAGAATTGTAAAGTGTGATTCTCATATGATGGAAGTGAATTACTGAGACTTACCAGAAACTCCAGAGCTCTTACACTAGTATCAGATAATTGGGATGGATTTGAAATGTGTGTTGGAATTGAAACGAGAAGAATTGGGTGTGAAAGAAACATTCTTCAAAGCACCAATTGCTAGTCACTTCACTTTTAGACAAGAAAAATCAGCTTTCCAAGCCAGTCACTATCCACTGTTCAACCATAGAAAATGAAATGCAGGGCTAGGGATTTAGCTAATGCAATTGATAATTGAGTAAGCCATTCATAATTGAGTAAGCCATCTGTATACATACTCATGCAACCAGCCCTGCTAATTCAAATATTCCTAGGAATTTTAAGTTTCATGGAATTACAAGAGATTGGAAGAGCCATCTAAAAGCTTAAGACAGAATGCCCACAGAGGGTATTTTGAGTACACACAAGTTTCTGTGACCTTGCTTTACACCACCTGGAAGCCTGTTTGGATATAGGTTTATGGTGCCTCTCTGATTATTTGTACTTTTTAGTGACAGTACACTACCACACTTACATTTGCTATGTGAGTATTTTCAGAATTATTTTAACATAAGTCACATAAAATAATGTTGTTATTATTGACTAACTTAGCAGAAGCTAGTTCTCAACCCCATCCAGAAAATTTTTTTAAAAAAATAGTACATGTATTTTCCATATTAACATTAAGGTGTTTTTAATCTTTCTCAGTAACATCTGTTGACTTATATTTGGCTTTCAATATCATGTGATATCTAAAATTGAAAATTAAGTAAATTTAATCAAAAATACTTATTTTATTCCTCTTATGTGTTAGTAGTATATGAGGTATAGCAGGAAATTTAGTTTTATTGGAGGAGATGAGATGTCAATAAATATAAAGTAGAAAGAATTGTTGCTGATTTGACTTTCTTTTGCATCCTGCTTACATTTGCTATATATTTTTAGAACTGTAGAATTCTCATGTAACTTTCACAATGGAAAGACCGTTTTGGAAATTTGATTTGGAACAAATTATTTAACCTCTGTTAGCTTTAGTTTCTTCATCTATAAATTGGTACAATAAGAGCTCCTATTCCATAAGCTCTTTAAAAAGTGGATCATTATGGTCCCCAATACCCTTTCAAAGAATCTTCAAGGTCATAACTATTTTAATAATAATATTAACACCACTTTCTTTTTTACTCAGTTGATTTTTGTACTGATGGTATGAAAGGCAGTGATGAGGAAACTGCTGGTAGCTTGGCATCAAACTAATGATGGCAAGGAAATCTTTCACACATTGTAGAGGGAATCAAAAAAGAAAGAAACATGAAAGGCAGTGATGAGGAAACTGCTGGTAGCTTGGCATCAAACTAATGATGGCAAGGAAATCTTTCACACATTGTAGAGGGGATCAAAAAAGAAAGAAACCAGGCTCACTTTAGAGTGTCCTTGATGAAGCAGCAAACTTTGTTAATTTTATTAAATCTCAACCTTTGCATATATATCTTTTTAATATATATATGTGATAAAAAGCAATTCTGTTGCTGACTTTTTGTGGTTACTTTAAGAAAAATCACTTGTATAGTTGAGCTATCATTTGAACTAGCTACGTGTTTTGTGGGACTCCATTTTTACTGCAAAGAATGACTAACAGACAAACTGTGGTTATTCAGATTTAGATATTTGGCAGACATTTTCTGAAAAATGAACTAAGTGAACCTTTACTTCAAGAAAACAATAATAACATTTGTTACCAATGATAAAATTCAAACTTTAAAATGGAAATTTGAAATTTGGAATATGAGTGTCTGCCACCACCACCTTGACAGCTTCTCAAAACTTTAAAAAGATTTTCCTAATGAGAAATCAACTAATATAAATGTTTGATATTACTCAATAAAATATACCAATATTAAAAAATACACTCAGTGAAATAATATATTCCAAATGACCAAGTCATGATGTTGCAAAATCATACATGGATTAAAATCCATTAAAAATAAGCATAGAGGGAGATAGCAAGGATGGTGGAATGTGATGGACATCATTATCCAAAGTGCATGTATAAAGACACGAATTGCTGTCAACATACTTTATATACAACCAGATATGAAAAATTGTACTGTATATGTGTAATAAGAATTGTAATGCTTTCCACTGTCATTTATTTTTTAAAAAATAAATAAATTGAATAAATAAATAAATAAGCATAGAGGGCTGGGGCTATAGCTCAGTAGTAAAGCGCTTGCCTTGCATGTGGCACTGGATCCGATCCTCAGCACCACATAAAAATAAATAAAGGTACTGTGTGTTCATCTACTACTAAGAAAATATTTTTTTAAAAAATCAAGATAGGGGCTGAAGGTTGTGGCTCAGCGATAGAGCGCTCACCTCGCATGTGCAAGGCCCTGGGTTCCATCCTCAGCACCACATGCAAATAAATAAAGTGTATTGTGTCCAACTACAACTGAAAAAAAAATCAAGATAGGGGTCTGGGACTGTGGCTCAGTGGTAGAGAGCGCTCACCTAGCATGTGCAGGGCCCTGGATTCTATCCTCAGCACCACATAAAAAACTAAATGTTTGGAATAAAGGTATTGTGTCCAACTACAACCAAAGAAATAAATATTTTTTAAAAAAAATAAGCTAGACTAGTGGGTTTTAATATTAACAGAGTATGAAAAGTTCATTGGTAAGGTTTTAGATTTCACATTTTGATTAATATCAAAAGAACCTACTACTGAGTTTTGATGTAGTACCAAGGGATAATATCCAAAATTACTTGAAAAATCTACTTAAATACCCTCCCTTTTCCAACTAACATATATATCTCCAGGAATCTGTATTTGCTTCATATTCTTTGATAAAAATGATACATGGTAACATACTGAATGTAGAAACAGGAAAATCCTATATTAGATGAGACATTAAAGAGATTTTCAAAATGTAAAGTAATAACATTCTTCTAGTTTGTTTTGAAAATACAGTAATTTTCATTAAAATGTTAACATGTTTTGATTAATTTAAAATTATTTTTTAATTTCTAATATGATACATATTGGTAAATATAACCCACACACAAAAAAAATCTCTTGATGGTCCTCAATAAATTCTAATACTATAAAGTGGTTCTAAGACCAAAATCATTAGTTTAGTACATGCAGCAAAAAGGACACTTGTTAGAGTTATCTAGGGAGAGTGCAAATTAGGTCAGAGAAATACTAAGGAATCAAATCATATAGGCTTAGTAGGTCTTAGCTTAAGGGCCTTGGCTTTCACTCCAGGTGAGAAGTGAGAATATTGGAGGTTTTGAGCAGAGAAATGATGAGATCTGAGGCATGTTTTAAAAGACTCACTCTGGAGGCTATGTTTAAATATATACTATAGGGATAGGGGCCATTTAAAAGATTATTGTACTAGTCCAGGTTAGAGATTATGGTGGCTCCCATCAAATAAATAGGAGAGGGGGTGTTGGGAAATGGTCTGATTCTGGACATATTTTGCAGTAATAGCTGATGGGCTGCTATTGGGACATGGAATATGAAAAAGAGAGGAGTCAAGGATGACTTCAAGGTTTTTATCCTGAGCCATTTGGATTTGAGAGATAGAGAAGCCTGGGAGAAACAAGTCTAGGGACTTAGGCTGGTGAATTAGGAGTTCATTTGAAGGTATTATACTTTGAATGTGTAATAGACTTTCAAGTGGGAGATTTTTTTTAGTCAAGTTTAAGAGAGACTTCTAAGCTGGTAATGTAAATTTGGAAGTTTTAATTATAGATACCATTAAAGAGATCTAGAGACATCTAGGGTTGTGTTCTGAAAGTATGACCCCCTGAGACCAGCAGTGTCAGCAGCACCCAGTATTTTGTTAGAAAATACCCAGACCTGCTGAATCAGATACTCAAGAGCCTAGGGCTCAGAAACCTGGGGTAACAATCCTTATAGGTGATGCTGATGCTGGCAAAGTTTGAGAACCACTAAGGAGTATGAGTGTAGATGAAGAAGAGAAGCTGTCTGACAACTATCCAAGGACATTCCCAATATTTATAGGGTGGTAGGATATTTTTGGATTCACCTTTTTCTATAGTAAGTAATAACCTTGGCTCCCACCAACATCAGTCTCATAATCCACATAAAATAGTTTTGCCACACTCATACTACTAGTAATAGCTCAAGATTTGTTCACATTTTCCCTCCCTGGGTGGATGATATACAGTTATTATGTTCAAAATTTGCTCAAATAATTTTTTTCATCAATGTATGTTACTCATGTAAAACACAGTTGGGTCCACTTGTTTCTCTTTACATTATTTTAAGTTTAGCTTTTTCCCCATTTTTTGTAGATTTAATTTTATTCTTTGATTATGCAGAAAATTCACTAGCTTCCAGTCGTCAAAAAGTTTACAGGGAGAAGTATCTTTCCTTTTTCCTTTTACCTATTCCCATCACTACCACTACCCTCTGCGAGTAATCACTTTCCTTGTCTTCTGGTTTATCCTTCCAGTATTTCATCTTGCAAATTAAGCAGATGCATGCATTTTTTTCTCACCCTTCTTTCTTGCACAAAAGGTAGCATACTTTACTCTGGGAGTCACTCCATTGCAAGCACAAAGCTCTCCCTCATTCTAAGTTGTAGAATATACCATTATGTATTTATACATACCATAGTTTAGTCAACCAATCTTTTGCATTTGGGCCTCAGGTATTTCCAGTATTTTACAATCACAAATAATGCTGCAGTTAATGAAGTTTTATATATGTATTTTAATACTTTGGATATATATCTTCAGGATAAATTTCCAGACATGATATTATTGAGTCTAAGGGTAATAATTTTGTTAGATATTGCCAAATTCCCCTCTACAGAGATGATACTAATTTTATTCTCACTAGCAATGTAACATTGCTTATTTTCCTGTAGCCTTATGAATAGAATCTATTATCAGTGTTTTGAAGTTTTTGCCAAACTGATGGGTAAGAAATGGTTTCTCAGTATAGTTATAATTTGCATTTCTCTTTTTATAAGTTTAACATATCTTTGATTATTATTAGAGCTTTATAGTTATACATAGTAGTTGGTTTCATCCCAACAAATGTATACATTTATGGAAATCTATTTCAATTCATGATACCCCCATTTCCCCTCCTCCCACTTTTCCTTCCTGTCCTCCCTCCCCTCTCCCATTCTTCTTCCTCTACTCTACTAGACTTTCTCTCACTTGTCTATTAATTTGTATTTGATTGAGTCTTTATGTTGTCCTATCCTACTCTCCCCCTTTCTTTTATTTTACTCTACCTTCTGCATATGAGAGAAAATATTCAACCTTTGAGTTTCTGAGTTTGGATAATTTTACTTAGCATGACATTTTCCATTTCTTCCATCCATTTACTGGCAAATGCCATCATTTCATTCTTTTTTATGTCTGAACTCCATTGTATATGTATACCACAAATTTTTAATCCATTCATGTTTTGACGGGTATCTGGGTTGATTCCATAATTTAGTTATTGTGAATTATGCTGCTATAAACATGAATTATGCTGCTGTAAACATGGCTGTGTTGTTATAGTACACTGATTTTTAGATCTTTGGGGGAAAATACCAAGGAGAGAGATAACTGGGTCATATGGTGGGTGGTTCCATTCATAGTTTTTTGAGGAATATCCATACTGCTTTCCAGAGTGGTTGTACTAGTCTACAGTCTCACCAACAATGCATAGGTGTATCTTTCTCCCAGTAACATCACCAGCATTTATTGTTGTTCATATTCTTGATTATTGCCATTCTGACTGGAGTGAGAGGAACATCTTAGTGTATTTTTTTGATTTGCATTTTCCTTATTACTAAAGATGTTGAACATTTTTTCATATATTTATTGGCCACTTGTGTTTCTTCTTTTGAGAAGTTTCTGTTTTAATTATTTTGCCCATTTATTGATTAAGTTATTTGTTTGTTGGTTTGTTTTGGTATTAAGTTTTTTGAGTTCTTTATAAATTGTGAATATTAATCCCCTATTGGTGGGGTAGCTGGCCAAGATTTTCTCCCATTCTGTATGCTCTCTCTTCATGTTCTTGTTTCCTTCGCTGTGCAGAAGTTTTTTAGCTTGATGATATCCCACTTATTGCTTCTTGGTTTATGGTTGTTAATATATGGCTGATATATGGATGTTGATCTTGAGTTTTGCAGGTCTTGTTAAGGAAGTCAGTGCCAGCACCTATATTATGGAGTGTTTGACCCTATGTTTTCTTCTAGAAATTGTAAAGTTTCTGGTCTAATTTCTAAGTATTTGATCCATTTCAATTTGAGTTTTGTGCAGGGTGAGAAATAGGGGTCTAGTTTTATTTTTCTACGTATAACTATCCAGTTTTCTCAGCACTGGTTGTTTAAAAGGCTGTCTATTTCCAAGATATATTTTTTACATCTTTGTCAAATATCAGATAGCTATATGTATGTGGCTTTGTCTCTTTATGTATTCTATTCTGTTCCATTGGTGTTTGTGTCTAGTTTGATGCCAATACTGTTTTTGTTACTACAGATTAGTAGTATAATTCCAGATAATATATTGTGATGCCTCCTGCTTCATTTTTTTTTTTTTTTGCATAGTGCTGTTTTGGTTATTCTGTGTCTCATATTCTTCCAGATGAATTTAAGAATTGTTTTTTGCTAATTTTGTGAAGAATGTCATTGGTATTTTGATAGGGATGGCATTGAATCTATATATTGCTTTTGGTTGTATGGCCATCTTGACAATAATTCTACCTGTCCAAGTTGTCTATCTTCTAAAGTCTTCTTCAGTTTCTTTCTTCAGTGTTCTATAATTATCATTGTAGACCTCTTTTTTAAAAATATTTTGTTTCAGTTGTTGTTGGGCATAATACCTTTATTTTATTTTTATGTGGTGCTGAGGATCAAACCCAGTATCCCGCACATGCTAGGAGAGCACTCTACCACTGAGCCACAACCCCAGCCCTAATTGTAGAGCTCTTTTATCTCCTTGGTTAGATTAATTCCCAAGTATTTAACTTTTTGAGGTTATTATGAATGGGATTTTTTTTTTATTTCTTCATTGGCTGAATCACTGTTGGAGTACAGGAAAGTTCTTGATATATGGGTGTTGATCTTGTATCCTGCTACATGGCTAAACTCATTTATAAGCTCTAGAAGTCTTCTGGTGGAATTTTTTGAACCTTCTAGATATATAATCATATCATCAGCAAACAGAGATAGTTTGATTTTTTTTTTCCTATTTTTATCCCTTTGATGTCCTTTTCTTACCTGGCTAATTTTTCAGGAACTATGTTGAGTGGTGAGAGTGAACAGCCTTGTCTTGTTCCTGAATTTAGAGAAAATGCTTTTAGTTTTTTCTCCACTTAGTATGATGTTGGCTTTGGTTTTGTCATGAATGGACTTTACAATATTGAGATAAGTTTCTTCAGTCCCTACCTTCTCCAGCATTTTTTAACATGAATGGGTGTTGGATTTTATCAAAGGCCTTTTCTGCATCTATTGAGATGATTATGTGATTTTTATCCTTTATTCTGTTTAAGAGATGAATTACATTTATCAATTTGCATATGTTGAACCAACCTTGCATTCCTGGAATGAAACCCATTTGATTATGGTTTATTTTTTATGTATTTTTGAATGCATTTTGCGAATATTTTGTTAAGGGATTTTGCAACTATATTCATCAGGGATATTTATAGTTTTTTTGATGCATTGTTTTCTGTTTATATCAGGTATACTAGCTTCATTTAAAGTATTTGGGAGCATTCCCTCCCTTTCAATTTCATGGAAGACTGGTGTTTTTTCTTCTGTAAAGATCTGGTAGAATTCAGCTGAGAATCTGTCTAGTCCTGGGTTTGGGGGGTTTTTGTTTCTTTGTTTGTTTTGGAAGGCTTTTAATTGCTGTTTCAATTTCATTACTTGATATTGGTCTGTTTAGGTTTTGTGTATCTTCCTGATTCAATTTGGGCAGGTCATATGTATCCAGAATTTGTCACTGTCTTCCAAGTTTTCCAGTGTATTGGAGTATAAATTTTCAAATGATAATCCTCTATATTTCAGCAAGGTCTGTAGTTTTATAGCTCCTTTTTCATCTCTGATCTTATTTGCATCTTCTCACTGTTTTGGAGGGGGTACCAGGAATTGAACGCAGGGGCTGTCTATCACTGAGCCACATCCCCAGCCCTATTTTGATCTCACTGAGTTACATAGCACCTTGCTTTTGCTGGGGATGGCTTTGAACTCGCAATCCTATCTCAGCTTCCCAAGCTGTTCTCTCTCTTTCTTTTGGTTAGTTTTGCTAAGGGTTTGTCAATCTTATTTATCTTTTCAAAGAACCAACTCTTCATTACATTCTTGTGTATTGTTTTCTTATCCTCAATTTTATTGATTTTGGCTCTGATTGTAATTATTTCCTGTTTTCTACTGGTTTGGATATTATTTTGTTCATTTTCTGAGGCCTTGAGCTGGAGCATAAACTTGTTTATTTGAGACCTCTCTGTTTTTTAATGTAGGCACTCAGTGCCATAAATTTTCTTCTTAGAATTGCTTTCATGCTGTCCCAGAGATTAATATGTTGTGTTTCTATTCTCATTTGTTTCTAAGAATTTCTTGATTTCTGTTCTCATTTCTTTTATGATCCATTCTTTAAGAGAGTATTTTTCAATGTCCATGTGTTTATGTGGTTTCTCTTATTTTTCTTGCTGTTGGTGTCTAGTTTCATTCCATTATGATCTGGTAGAATACACAGAATTATATTGACTTTTTTGTATTTGTTAAGATATGCTTTGTGGCCTAGGGTATGATCTATTTTGGAACAAGTTCCATGTGAAGCTGAGAAGAAAGTGAATTCAATTTTGGGGGGTGGAATATTCTATAGATGTCCATTAGGACCATTTGGTTTAGAGTGTTGTTTAGGTTGGACATCTCTTATTGATTTTTTTTTTATGTCCTATCTATTGATGACAAGGGTATATTGAAATCCCCTAGATTTATTGTGTTGGGGTCTGTTTGGGATTTAATATCATGAAGTATTTTTTTCCACATAATTTGGTACATTGACATTTGATGGATAAATGTTTATTATTGTTATATCTTGTTGGATTGTTCTCTTTGCTAAGATATCGTATCATGGACTTTTTCTGTCTTCTGATTAGTTTTTGCTGGAAATCTGCTTTGTCAGTTGAGAGTAGCTACTCCAACTTGTTTTCTTGGACCATATGCCTGGGATATTTTTTGCCATCCTTTTACCTGTAGCCTGTAGATGTCTTTGCCTATAAGATGAATATCTTGTAAACAGCATATAGTTGGACCTTGTTTTTTGATTCATTCTGCTAATCTGTATCTTTTAATTGGAAAGTTGAGACCATTAACATTCACTGTTAGTATGAATATGTTTGTGGTTTCCTGCCATTTTGGTTTTTTGCTCTATTCTGTCTTGATTCTCATTTTATTGATTATTCTTCTGCTGAACTTCCTCTGTGAGTTTGAGGATTTGTTTTTAATTCCTCTGTGTGTACTTTACCTTTGAGCATTCTTTTTTTTTACTTATTATTTCTTTCTTAATTTTTTTCTTTTTAACTGATTTTTTAAAATAAATAACAGCAGAATATATTATAATTCTTATTACACATATACAGCACAATTTTTCGTATCTCTGGTTGTATATAAAGTATGTTGACACCAATTCGTGTCTTCATACATGTACTTTGGATAATGATGTCTAACACATTCCATCATCCTTGCTAATGTGAGTATTCTTTTTTTTTTAAAGGAGAGAGGGAGAGAGAAAGAGAGAATTTTTTTTTTGTAGATGGACACAACACAATGCCTTTATTTTTTTTTAATATGGTGCTGAGAATCGAACCCAGGTCCCGCCCATGCTAGACAAGCGTTCTACCGCTGAGCCACAATCCCAGCCTGTGAGTATTCTTTTTAGTGCTCACTTGGTGCTGAATTTTTTTAGGTTATTCTTCTTATGGAAAGTTTTTATTTCACCCTTAAATTTGAAACTGAGTTTTTCTGGGTATAGTAACCTTCACTGAATTTTTTTTTTCTTTTAGGGATTGGAATATTTCATTCTAGGCCCTCCTTGATTTTAGGGTCTGAGCTAAGAAATCAGAAGTGAGCCTTACTGGTTTGCCTCTAAATGTCACCTGATGTTTCTCTCTTGTGGCTTTTAATATTCTTTCCTTATTTTCGATGTTAGGAAATTTTATTATGATATGTCTCAGTGAACTTCTCATTTGACTGGGTATATTTAGGGTCCTCTAAGTCTCCTATATGTGGATGTCTATTTCATTCCTGATATGGATGAAGATTTCAGTAATTATCTCATGAAAATGTCCTTTACCCTTTTAGTTTCTATCTCCATGTTCTCTTCTAGTCCAGTGATTCTCAGGTTTAGTCTTTTAAAGTTGTCCCAGAGTTCTAGTATATTCTGGGCATGTTCTATAATTTTCCCCTTTTACTGCCTTCTGTGTATTCAAGATCATATAGCCTCTCTTCAGTGCCTAATGTTCTGTCTTCAAGGACTGAGGTTCTATTTTCTATATCATTTAATCTGTTAGTGATGCCTTCAAGTGGGTTTGTATTTTGATTGATTGTATATCTTTCATTTCTAGGAGTTCTAGTTGGTTTCTAGAAATAGAAATATTTCTTTATTAAAGTAGTTTTTCATCTCCTGTAATTCATCTCTTAATTCTTTCCTTAAATCTTCTTTTAGTTCATTGAACATTTTTGATAATCAGTTTTTAATAATCTTTCTCTGGGTTTTCATTCACTTCACTATCAGTGAGATACTTTGTTGAGGGATTGTGAATTTGGGGAGATCTTTGTGCCTGTTTCTTCTGTTTTCAGAACTCTTGGACTTGTGCATCAATTGAGGTGGATTCCTTTACCTTTCTTTTCTTTTTTTTTTCACATGTCCTTTTGTGTGTAATTATCTTATTTGTTCTAGGACTTTTCTGTTTTTGATGTATGCATAGATGCCAAGGTGTGGGACCTGAGTTCCCTCTCTAATTGTTCCTCCCTGTGTCCATGTTGTTAGTTTGTGACTTTTAGCTCCTCATTCTTTGAATTGCAGTAATGTTCCGGAATGTTTAATTCAGCAACAGAGTCTCTAAAATGTCTTTGTAGGTTCCCAGCATGTCACCTTGGGGTAAAATAAGCAATAGTAATAACTGTTGCATACAAACCAATTAGTTCTAAACTTTGCTTATGGTGTTTTTTGTTTGACTATCTGCCATGCAAAGTTTTAATTTTATTTTATACTTAAATTTATCAACTTTTTATTATAGTAGTTTACCATATTTTCCTGAGGGGAAATATATGTGTGTGTGTGTGTGTGTGTGTGTGTGTGTGTGTAGACCTCTGAGCCACCTGAAGTTTATTCTTATGCATGATAGAAGAAATCTCAGTTTTTCTCCAAAGGCTATCAATTTTTCTACCATCATTTATTAAAATGTCTGTCTTTGCCCCAGTGATTTGAGATACCACCTGTATCATATACCAAATTTATGTTGTATAGTTGTGTCTTTCTTTCTATTCCATTAGTGTGACTGTTATTAATACACTAGTACCATTAGTTTTTACTATAGAGGCTTTGTAATTTATATTAATATCTGTTAAGGCTAAACCCTCTTAGGTTTTCTTTTGTTGTTTTCTTAGCTATTCTTTCTCTCTTTTTTTAAATCTGAGTTTTGATATCAGTTTGTCTAGCTCCAGAGCAAAAAAAAAAAAACAACAACAAAAAAAAAGCCTTCTTGATATTTTTATTGATATTTCATTTAATTTTAGATTTTTATTAAAAATCTTATTAAAATTATCAAATTGGGGGCTGGGGTTGTGGCTCAGTGGTAGAGCGCTCACCTAGCATGTGCGAGGCCCTGGGTTCAATCCTCAGCACCACATAAAAAAATAAAATAAAGGTATTATGTCCATCTACAACTAAAAAACATTTTTAAAAAATAAATAAATAAAAAATAAAATTATCAAATTTGTCTTTTTACTTGTTAAAGTTTACTTGTGTAGGACTTTCAGAAGTATTTTGTAAATATTTCCAGTATTTCTTGTTAACTTTATTTCTAAGTATTTCATCTTTCTTGTACTGTTATAAATAAAGTTTCCATGACACCCATGAAACAATCCTGGCCAGCTACTGGTTATAGGCTAGTTCCTTGATACCTTTCTTTATATGCTCCATTAGAATTGAACTGGATAAGCTTAAAATTCCCCCTTTGAACTTGGGTACTGCTTTGTTATGGGATTAGTACTTTGATAACTTTCACTACATTTTCCCTCAAACTTGATCCATTTAAACTTACTGATTTTTACTGGGATTGGTTTCAGTATACTTTGTTTTCCTAAGAAATTCTCCTTTTCGTGGGCTTACAAATTTACTTATATAAAAATGCAAAGTGGTCTCTTTAGATATTTTAAGATGACTTTGATTCAATCATCTTACCCATTATCACATCTTTCTCCTTTTTATTCTGATTAGATTAACTAATGATTGGTCTATACTATTTATTTTTTCTTAATTAAATGGGTGTTAATTACTGCTGGGATTAATCTCCTCTGGTTTCCTTTAATTTTCTCCATCTCTCTCACTTGTATGAGACAAACACACCCCTCCAGACTAGCCAAGCTTCTGAAGCCTGATTATGTACTGTGTAAAATAGCATCCTTTACAAAATGCAAATCTACCCAGAACCTCCGAGCATGATCTTACTTATAATTGGGTCTTTGTATATTTAACTAGTTAAGAAGTGGCCAAGGATACAAAGTTTCAGTTTGGAGGAATAAATTTTTGAGATTTATTTCACATCATGGTGTATTAGTCTATTTTCCATCACTATAAGGAAATTACTCAATAATTATAAAAAGAGTAGCCTTGAGGCTGGGGCTGTAGTTCAGTGATAAAGCACTTGCCTCGCATGTGTGAGGCACTGGGTTTGATCCTCAGTGATTACATAAAAAATAAATAAAGATACTGTGTGTTCATCTACAACTCAATAAATTTTTTTTTAAAAAAGAGTAGCCTCATTTTACTCACAGTTTTAGAGGTTTCAGTCTATAATCAATTAGCCCTTTTGCTTTGGGCCTATGAAGAGGGAGCATATCATGGTGAGAGCACATGGCTGAGCAGAACTGCTAATACCATGACCAGGAAGCAAAATAGTAAGAGGAAGGGACTGAAGATCCAGTATACTCTTCCAAGGCACACCTCCAATGACCTAAAGTCCTTCCACTAGGTCCCATTTTTCAAAGGTTCCACTAGCTCCCAAGAGTAACCCCCTGTGGATTAATCCTTTAATCCATGGGCCTTTGAGGGACTTTCAAGATGCAAACTTTAGCAGTTGGTGATGCTACATGATAATAGCATAATGTATATTTCAAATTGGCTAAGAGAGTAGATCCTAAATGCTCAGACCACAAAATAGGCTAGGTATCTGAGGTGATGAATATGCCAGTTATCTTGCCCTAACCATTCCCAGGTGTATGCACACATACACACGCACACACAAGCGTGCACAAATACACATCACACAAATATATACAATTTATAGCCAGGTATAGTGGGACATGTTGGTAATCCCAGCTACTCAGGAGTCTGAGGCAGGATGATTGCAAGTTCAAGCCTGAGAAGCTTAGCAAGATGCTCAGAAACTTAGCAAGACCTGTCTCAAAATAAAAATGATTAGGGATATAGCTCAATTGTAAAGCACCCCTGAGTTCAGTCCCCATTACAAATACACACAAGTACACATGCACACACTTGTGCACACACATACACCTTCTACTCATCAAACATAAAAATTTTAGGAGTTTTAAATATATTTTTAGTAAACACAGTAATTGTACACTTATAATGTATGGTGTGACATTTCAATACATGTAATGACAGATCCAATGTGTAACAATCAGATCAAGGTAACCAGCAATCCATCATCTCAGATACACATCATTTCTTTGTGCTAGGAACATTCAAAATTCCCTCCACCATCTATCCCAAAATATTTACATTAATTGTTGTCAGCCATAATATTCCTATTGTGCTATAGAATATCAGAAGTTATTCTTCTTATCCAAATGTATCCCTGTGCCCTCTCTTAATCCCTCCCTACTCTACACCCTTCCTCTCATGTCCTAATAACCACAATTATATTCTTGACTTCTTTGAGATCAGCTTTTTAGCTGTATAAGTGAGACCATGTGGTATTTATCTTTCTGTGCCTATCTTATTTCACTTAACATAATATCCTCCAGTTCATTTCATTTTTATAGTTGAATAAGATTCCATTGTGTGTGTGTGTGTGTGTGTGTGTGTGTGTGTGTGTGTATATATATATATATATATATATATATATATATATAAAACATTTCTTTATTCATTTGTTGATGGATAGCTAGGTTGATTCTGTATCTTGACTGTTGTGAATAGTGATGTAATAAGCATGCAAGTTTTAAGTATTTCTTTTACATACTAATTTCAATTTCTTTGGACATGTAATATATACCTAGTAATGGTGTTACTGGACCATATAGTAGTTCTATTTCTAGATTTAAAAAAAAATTTTTTGTTGTATATGGACACAATACCTTTATTTTGTTTTATTTGTTTTTATGTGGTGCTAAGGATCAAACCCAGTGTCTCACACATGCACGGCAAGCGCTCTACCACTGGGCCACAACCCCAGCCCTATTTGCAGATTTTTGAAGACCCTCTACACTGTTTTTCATAATGGCTATACTAATTTGAATTCCCATCAATAGTGTATGAGAGTTTCTCTTTCAAACTATCATTATCAACATTTGTTTTTGTTTTGTCTCTTTAAAATAGTTATTCTAAACTGGGATGAAATGATATCTCACTGTGGTTTTGATTTGCATTTTCCTGATAATTGGTGATAGTTTTTCATATACTTGTTGGACATTTGTATATCCTCTTTTGAGAAATATATTTTTAGGTCACTTATTATATAATTGAATTATTTGTGGGTTATTGCTGTTGAGTTATTTGAGTTCCCTATATAAATTCTGGAAATCAACTACCTGTTAGTCAGCTTTTCATCTGTGACCAAAATACCCAACATAAACAACTTGAGAAAAAGTTTATTTTGGTTTATGGCTTCAGTTTATGGTTGGCCTGATTCCATTGCTCTGGGCCTGAGATGAAGCAGAACAAAATGGCAGACTCTGCTCATAGATAGAAAAGGACTAGGGACACAATAATCTCTTTCAGGGCATGCCTCCAGTGACCTGCTTCCTCAACTAGGTCCTGCTTCCCCCAACTAGGTCCTGCTTCCCAATAATCCATTCACACTGTTAATCCATGAAGAAAATTAATCCATTGATGAAGTTATAGCCTCCCTGATCCAATCATTTCCTAAAAGCCTCACTCCTGGATATTGCTATATTAGGAAAACATTCCAGATCGAAACCATAGCATCCCTTGTCAGATGAATAGTTTGCAAACCCTTTATCTCACTCTATTTTACTGTTGATTGTTTCTTTTGCTATGCAGAAGCTTTTTCTTTTTTTAGTTTGCTATGATCCCATTTGTCAATATTTGCTTTTGATGCCTGTGCTCTTACAGTCATATCCAAAACATCTTTGCCCAGACCAGTGTCCTAGTTTACCCTGTATTTTCTTATAGTAATTTCAGTTTTAAAGATTGTTCATTTTAAATCTTGGATTCATTTGAAGTTAATTTTTATATATGATGAGAGATTGAGATAAAATTTCAGTCACCTTCTTCAGTATCCAGTTTTCCCAGCACCATTTATTGAAGAGACTGTTCTTTCTCCAATGTATGTCCTTGCTGCTTTTGTAAAATATCAGTTGGCTACAATAAATATATGGATCTATTTCTGGGTTCTCAATTCTGTTTCATTGGTCTATGCACTTGTTTTTATGTCATTACTATGCTGTTTTTTTAATTATCACTTTATATTGTGTTTGAAATCAGTTATTATAATGGCTCCAGCTTGCTTGTTACTTTTTTCTTATTTTGTTTTTGCTTTGGTTTGCTTTGGCTGTTCAGAGTCTTTTGTAGGTTTTTCCTATTTCTATGAAGAATGTCTTTGGTATTTTGTTAGGGAGTGCATTTAATCTGTAGATTATTCTAGCTGGTATGGACATTTTTAACAGTATTCTTCCAATCCATAAAAATAAGATGTCTTTCTATATTTTCATGTAATGAAAATGATCCCATCATTTCCTAAAACCTCACCTCTGGACATTGCTATATTGGGGCTGTAATAAGCCTTGGGGACATATTACTCCTAGGTTTCTTTCATCAGTATTTTGTAATTTTTTGAGAGGGGACCCAGGATTTTGATTTATTAAATGAATCTAGTGTTTTTCTGCTATCTTGTTAATTTGTGCTTTTTAAATGATTTCTTCCTTGTACATTTTTATGGTTTACTTTGTTTTCTTTTTCTATTATTTTTAAGTTGGAAATATGATTCATTTATATTATTTAATTTTTAAATTTAATATTATTGATAATTTATTTTATTCATAGAGATGAATTTAAATTTATGAATTTTCCTCAAATTACTGATTTAAAATTATCTCAGATCCTGATATGGAATGTTTTCAATATCATTATTTTTCAGAACTTACTATGTAATTCCTATTTTTATTTCTCCTTTCACTTGAGTTTTTAATAGATTATTTTTTAATTCTCTGTCAGTATTTTTGTTTTTTATTTTGGTATTTTTATGGTTGTTTTTTATTTTGTTTTTAATATTATTGCATTATGATGAGAGAGAATTGAAACTTGCTAGCATTTTCTTTGTGACTTAATGTGTGATGAGTTTTTGTGATTGTTCCATGTAGCCTAATAATGAGGGTATTTGTAGTGTTCAGTATGTATCCAGGAAATCAACATAAGATGATAGTTATTTAGATTTTCTGTATCCTTACCATGTTTTATCAATTTGTCCCATCTTATTTTGAGAATAGTGTCTGAAAACACTGTGTTATTATGCACCTTTATTTCTCCTTACATCTCAAGTAAGCAGTATTTTATGGAATATTTATAACTAAGTATGATAAATTTATTGTGCTTATATAGAAGAGTATCTTTATTCTAAAGATATAAATGTTGAATGATTGACAGGCCTTAAAATGGAACCTGGAGAAATTTGCCAGAGTAAAACAGTTTAGTTTTTTAAACAGAACTATGTTCATTCTGTCCTGGATCACTATTCTTTTTACTTTATCACTGTTCATTGGGACATGGATGCTTGGAATTTATTTTATACCCTCCTTCCCTATCTTTTGCATTAGGATCTTCCAGAACATTGACTTCATGTATTAGTTTTCTTAAGATCCTAATGATTCTCTTGATCTTTTCTTCAAGTATATTTGGCTTTTTTAAATTTGTTCTTGGTGACATAGTACCAAAGAGAGCTGTCCTGTGTTTTCATGGAAATAGCTTCAAGCTTTCATTCCTTACCTATTACTTAAGAAAGTCTTTGTGATTAGCTTCTGTTTTCAAATCAACTTTAGTCTAATTTCACACACTACCTGTATACATTGTCCTATTGTTGATAAGCTGGATAACCTGCCCTTTTCACATACACTTTCCCAATTTCCTCTCCACCAACTATCTGATACATTGTAATATACTACTAACATGTGCCTTTCCTAACTTTAGGTTATACATACATATATGCCATTTAACTTTGGGCATGTGATCCCTTTGGAAATTAACATGTACAAGGGAGTTGTATAACTAAAATCAAAATACTAGCCAAAATCAAATCCTAGGGATCCTAGGGTGGTCATCAAAACTAAATACTGGTGAGTAGAATCAGAGAGCAAGCCTGAAACAGACATCAGCAAGGCTTAGAGCCCAAAAGATCAGAGATGAGAACCACTAACAGCTAATGTCAAATCTCAAGGAACATATAAAGTATATGGAGAAAGTCCAGGTTATATTTCCCAGGGATTGCTAGTATAGACCCAGTGGACCTACTATTGCAAGTTTGAAATGAGTGGTAGTACTACTAGCACTAAAAATGTATACTCTGATTAAAGACTTACATATTGAAAGTACTAATTAGAGAATGAACAGTTCTCCTTCTGTTTCCACAAAACATGAAGTTATATTAGTGTAGTATTTAGCCAAAATATTATTATGTCATACAACTAGTATGTAATGGAGCCATGATTTAAACTCAAGTTTGTATGTCTCTAAAGCATATTTATAAGCCATCAACCCAGGTTAGATTGGAATGACTCACTGTGGAAATGGCCTTAGAGAAATGTGAGGTACAGTCCAACATCTGTGTTCCAAAGAGGTCTTCAGCTTTTAATTTATTGCATATATGGGCTGACAGAGCACATTCAAGGGAAGGGTCCAGATCACCATTTTTTGGCCTATGTTGTAATAGATGAAGAGTCCCTGTTCTATCAAAAGCTAGCCTTTCCACTTGTTTTCTTGATTGCATAGTTTCTTGCCTCTCTCTCACCTACATCACTAGTTGTCTCCCCCAAACCCTCCTTTCTAAAACATACAAAGGTATTGTCAGCATTTGAAGATACTCTGATCTCTAATCTTTCCCTTAACTTTGCCTCTCTGTTCCAACTAATGCCCCATGTCTCTGACGTTCCACAATGAATTATTTTCTATTGCTGTTGTTGCAATTAACCAGAAACTTAGTGACTTAAAACAATGCATTTATTATCTCGCAGTTCTTTGGGTCTGAAGTACAGATAGGATCAGTGGTTTCTCTGTTCCAGTCTCACAAGGCCAAAATCAAGGTGTCAGCTAGCCTGAGTTCTTATCTGGAGACTCTGAAGAAGGGTTTGCTTTCAGACTCATTTAGAATGTTGGGGGTATTCAATTTCATGTTGCTGTAGGGCTGGAGTCTCTGTGTCCTTGCTGACTGTTGGCTAGGGGCCCATACTCAACTTCTAGAGCTGCTCACATGCCCTGGCTTGTGGCCCCTTTATCTTCAGTCATCCAACAGTGAGTCAAGTCCTCACACTTCGTATCTCTCTGATCTCCCCTTCTTTACCATTTCTCCTGCCTCTTGCTAGGGAATGTTATTCACTTATTAAGATTCATGTGAGGGGCTGGGGTTGTGGCTCAGAGGTAGAGCACTTGCTGAGTTCAATCCTTGGCACCGCATAAAAATGAAATAAAGATATTGTGTCCACCTATAACTAAAAAAATAAATATTTTTTTAAAAAAATAAAAATTCATGTGATTAGATTGGGCCAACTTAGATAATGCATGATAATCTCCCCATTTAAAATTTTTAATCATAATTACATATACAAATCCCTTTTGCCATGTAAGTAACATATTGACAGGTTCCAGGGATTAGGGTATAGGCAACTTTGGGCATCCATTTTGCCAACTATGCATAGTTAAGGCTTCTAAAAATACCAACCTATAGTTGCTATTTCTATCTTCATCTTCCATTCTATTCTGTTCTTAGCCTTTTAAAATTATCCTCCATTCCCACTGATCCAGTGAAGCAGCTCTTAGCAAGAACACAGTGACTTCCCTTGCTACAAAGCCTTCCCTGCACTCATCATGCATAGCCTGTCAGTCATTTTCAGCACAATTGATCACTCCCTCCTCCTTGAAACACTACTGTGGCTTCACTTCTGGGATATCACACTCTCTCAATCTTCCTTTCTCTGTCCCCCTCAGCCTTCTGTCTCCCCTGGCTCTGGCACTCTCTGCTTCTCAGCCTCTAATTGCTAGAGTGCTTCAGGGCTCAGTCCTAGGTCCTCCTGTTTTATTCTACACGTACTCTCCCTAAGTGAGTCCATGTCTATAATGCTAATGACTACCAAAATTATATCTCTATTCTTGACCTTTCTGCAAACTTCAAACTCATTTATTTGACTGCCTGTTCATTATCTCTAGAGATCTAAAAGTCATTTAGAACATAATATAACCAAAAGAGATTTTCAATTCCTAACCCACCCCCTTCCAAATCTATTCCTCCTCTAATTTTTCCCTATCTTGGTAAGTGACTAAAAACCTAAATTTCATCCTAAATTGCTCCTTCCCTCCCTGTGCTCCATTTAATTTAGCAGGGCTGTCATCTCTGCTGTAAAACCGTACCTTGTATTTATCTACTTCTTTGTACCCTCATGTATATCATGTTATTCTCAGCCACCATCATCTCTTGCGTGGACTTTTACAAATAGCCTCCTAATTAATGTCTCTTCTTCATTTTTTGCCTGTTTAGAATCCACTTTCCCCAGAGTATCCATCCAGGACAACCTTTTTCAAAATTAAATTAGACCATGTCCTTACCAAGACCCAGAAGGCCCTTCCTGATCTGACTTCTTCTATTTTTCTGATCTTGTACAATTATTTCTTTTATTCATTCTGCTGCAGTCTCTCTTCCTTTTTCTTTGTTTCTTAAACTCAGGCTCATTATTTCTTTGCAGCTTTGGCATCTACTGAGTCCTCTGCCATTTTTCTGTGGTTCCTCACATGCCAGATTCCTTCTTATCATTCCAGTCTCAATTCAGCAGAAATTTCATTCACCAATATACTCCAAGTTCATATAGCATAACCTGCTACATAATCTATTCTCAATACTGAATGTTGGATGAATGAGTAAACGGATTAGTGAATGGATGAATCTTGAGTTAGTAAAAAGAAAGTTGTATGGTATGATAGAAAGTGCAAAGATTTTTAAGTTAGACCTTGTCAATTCAAATCCAACCCTCTTTATGGGAAAGGAGGGGAAAACTCTTTATTGGTGGCCTTGGCCAAGTTACTTAGTGTTTCATAGGCATGAATTTAAAACTCATTGTTTTAATCGCCAATAGGTGCTGTTTCATATCCTTCCCAGTGCAATTTAGTGGTAAGGAGGATTGTCCATTGCACTTAGTATAGCACTGCTATTGCACTTAGTATAGCACCCTTTTCATACTAGGTACTCAATAAAAGTCAGTTTCTTTCAGCAAGATGAATTCCATCAATAGGGAACATGCAAATGCCAACCATTGCCTCCATTTGTTCGTAATCTTAACAGTTTATATCTGCCCTTTTTTTTTGGGGGGGGGGGGCGGGCATCAGGGATTGAACTCAGGGGCACTTGACCACTGTGCCACATTGGAGGTGTGTGATAGCTACCTTCCCTGTAACTGTAGATAGTAACTTCATCTACTTTATTCAGGCTGCATATACCAAGTTTCTTCACTGAAGAATTACTGTTTTCTCTTATAATTAGCTAATTGTCTTGTGGAGAAGTGCTTTGAGACTACAAATCACTGGCTATTTTTTACTTAGAGACAGGGTTTCACTGAGTTGCTAAGAGCCTCACCATTGCTGAGGCTGGCCTTGAACTTGATCCTCCTGTCTCAGCCTCCGGAGCCACTGGGATTACAGGCATAGCCACTGCCTTTTAGCAACCTTACTTGTCATTATTATGGCCAAAAGAATAGGATGAGTAGTTACATACAGAGTGCACAGATGAGAAGAAATTTATCAAAGAGGGGAAATCAGTTCTACATATCTTCATGTGCTGTGATTCTGTTTTAGATATGCTTCTGTCTTTGCAGTGAACCTTACCTTTGCCTTTTCCATGTGTAGATCCATATTATCTACACTGTGTCCCCTGGCAGAATCTTTATGTGTTAGAGCTAGAAGATTCCTTAAATATCATGTGCACTCTTCTCAAGTTGACTATAGCATCTCTTTTGAACCATACTTATTTCACCTTATTATGGACGTAAGCCCCACAACACTACCCACACATCTTCATATAACCATACTTATAACTCCATTCCTCTCTCCATACTGATTGCTCTGTATCCTTACCCACCCTTCACCTGTGCCCCTTCCTAATTACAAAATCATTAATTGTTTCAAAGATTAATTAAAACATCACTTTGAAATTTTGCCTCATAAGCCTCATTTGCCTATCTCACTTGTCCCTTCCCCTTTCCTTGCAATATTAGTCATTTCTCCTCTAGGTTCTTATAGCCCTGTGTATGTGTGCATTTCAGCACTGTCCCCATGAATCTCTTACATAATTTCAACTTAACAGAAATGTTGCAACAGTTATATAACAATTCCTTGTCATTTCACCAAGATTTCCCAAATATTAACATCTTATCCCATTGGCATTAGTAGTATCATGATACATAATACATTTTCTGAACCATTTGACAATAACTTGCATGATAATTTCTTTACTACTAAGTAATATAGTATGTTTTTTCTACAAACAAGGGCATTTTATGTATAACAGTATTAGTTTCTAAATCAGAAAATTAATATTGATATAATACTAAGAATATATATTTATTAAAACCAGAAAATTAATATTGATACATACTTGTGTCTAATCTATAAACCCTATTCATATTGTGTCAATTGTCCCAATACTGTAATATCTTTTAGGAAAAGAAAACTCTGATTCATGGATTGTCATGTCTCTTTAGTCTCCTGTAATCTGGAGTAGTTCTCTCCTTCTTTCTTGTTTTTCATGACTTTAATATATTTTTATAAATATTTGTCCGATTATCGTACAGATTGGCTCTCAGTCTGGTTTGTTGGTGTTAACTCATGATTAGATTCATGTTATGTACAGTATGACATTCTTCTCAAAGCGTTGCATTTGGAGGTGTGTGATAGCTACCTTCCCCGTAACTGTAGATAGTAACTTCACCTACTTTATTCATTTAAGTTTTATTTATTTAAGTTTCTTCACTGAAGAGTTACTATTTTCTCTTATAATTAGCTAATTGTCTTGTGGAGAAGTTCTTTGAGACTACAAATGTTCTGTTTCTCATCAAATGTTCACTCTGTAGTTTTAGCATCTACTGGTGAATCTTGCTTGAATTAGTCATTTACAAATTATTTTCTAATTTGCTCATTTCATAGACAGTTATTAACTAGGATTCTAAAATAAGCAAGGTTTCCCTTCTTCCCTATTTATTTGTGTATTCATTTGGTTACCACACATGGATTCCAATTTTATTCCGTGAGTTGTAATTTGTTATTATCATTTGTTTTGATGCTCAGATTGTTCCAAGCCAGTGAACATCCCTTGAAATTGGCTTGTGTCCTTTTGACATGGCCCCATCCTTCTTTGAGCACCTCATTACCTTCTGACCAAGGTGTTCATGCTTATTTTGTATCTTCCACACTCACTGAATTATGCTTGATTGTGCAAAGATCTCCACTTAGCCTTCTCAAGTTTGTACTCCTCTAGAGCAAGAATCATGTTTCTTTTTTTCCAACATAGATGCTTGTTAAGCCTGGATATTCACTCTTCAGTTAATCTGGTTAAATTAATTAACACATAAAATGACAGTCCTTGGACTCCTACCAGTCTAGAGATATCTCCCCTACCTCCTAGGCTA
The DNA here is from genome assembly GCF_047511675.1 of Marmota flaviventris. NCBI lineage: Eukaryota > Metazoa > Chordata > Mammalia > Rodentia > Sciuridae > Marmota > Marmota flaviventris. The sequence continues at coordinate 31,131,255 of NC_092507.1, read as the reverse complement.
TATGACAGAGTGTGCTCAGTGAACGCTCCAAAGATTAGAATCGTGCCTGACTCTGCCACTTCACTTCTCCAAGGCTCACTTTCTTCAATTTCAAAGGAGGTGATAAATGTCAGCCTTCACAAGATGGTCATGATTGCCAAGTATAATCACTAATGTGTAAGAAGAACTTTATCAAAGTACTGTTGATTAAGAGTCTAATTCTGTTAACCTTAGTAGCATAAAATTTTTCCTATCCTTTGTCTTTCTCTGAAGTAAGACAGGGATTAAATTATTTAATTATTTACTTTTGGGAAAATAAGAGAAGATTGTTTTTAAATTATAAACTCAGAGTCACACCATGGGGACAAGAGTAGAATTAGATCCTTGGTCTCCTGATACCCCTCCATTTTTTTTTTTTTAAACTAGGGTAATTAAGTTAGAATGTAGCAAGGCAGGTCAGGCCTTCCTGATAGAAAGAGCTTCCAAATCTTGTAGTCCCTCAGGATAACTTAAGAAAATCCATTTACTAAGAAGCTTTGAAATTAGCACATAGCCTAATCTGTACTAACTACTCACACAAGACCTGCATAACCTGATTTTTCAGAACTGTTCAGTATAATTATTTGGTTTCTTCTGTCCAAGTCTTTCAGGCCAGAGTGAGCAACCTCTTCTCCTGTTGGTATTGTGGACTTTTATGTCTAGCCTTACAGAAAAAAGAGAAGTAAAATTATTTTCTACATTTTTATTCTGTAAGCCTATACTGAGTACCAACTAAGAACTTAGCACTTGGTCAATATGATGGCAGAAATTCCAAAGTGAATCGCTTACCTCCCTGCCCAGTTTACATTCCATGGTCTATTTATTACTGGAGAAATCTGGGGCAATCTTGGGGTTTAGAATGGTCAATTTAAAGTGATACCATTTGGGCTGGGGATGTGGCTCAAGTGGTAGTGCGCTCGCCTGGCATGTGTGGCCCGGGTTCGATCCTCAGCACCACATACAAACAAAGATGTTGTGTCTGCCGAGAACTAAAAAATAAATATTAAAAAATAATAATAATAATAAAAAGTGATACCATTTACCTTGTTCATTTACTCAAGCTATGGTATAGAATAGGTAGAGTGTTGAATTTAATGAAGGTTATTTTTTTCCTAGACAAATCTAGAAAAAGGAGGGCAAGGAAGTGATTATAATTATAGATCAGCAGTTCCCAAATCTTTTGATCTCAGGGAACTTTTATATCTTTAATGACCCAAAAGAGCTTTCATGAATGTCATTTCTCTCTCTCCATATTAGCATGGTAAAAATTAAATCTTAGGCTGCTTTTTTTTTTTCTTTGCACTTCTAGGAATCAAACCCAGGACCTCATGTATGCTAAGCAAGTGCTGTACCACTGAGCCCCATTCCAACCCCAAACTAAGAACTTGTAAAAATGAGAATATACAAGCACATATTCCATGGGAACAACCCAAATTTCAATTACCATAAGAACAGATTAATAAAAATTGTATATATGTACACAGTGGAATTCAGCCTTAAAAATGGACAGGGAGAAAAAAATCCTACCATTTGTAACAACTTGAAAAAACCCAGAGGACATTTTACTAAGTGAATGAAGACAGTCATAAAAGGACAAATACTATATGATTCCACTTATATGAAGTATCTAAAATAATTAAATACATAGAAGCAGAAAATGGAATGATGGATGCCAGAGGCTTGGGAAGGGGCTATGGTTATAAAGTTTCAATTACATAGGTGAATAAGTTTTAGAGAACTGCTCTATAAAATGGTGCCTGTAATAACAATATGTATTGTGCACTTAATATTTTGTTAGGAGGTTAGATCTCATGTTGTGTTCTTAATACACACACACACACACACACACAGACTGAGACATGAGGAAACTTTTAGAGGTAATAAATGTTTATTGTCTTGATTGTGAATCATGGATATATGCATACATCCACATTCACCATGTATACATTCACATGCATATTTATATACAAAAAGTATACCCAGAAAGCTGCTTTTTAAAAAAAATAATAATAAATAATGTATTTAAAATAAATAGAATATACAAGCACATATGACATTATACACGTAACCTCTGGAAGATTCCCACCACAATGGAATGTATGTGAAAAGAAAAATAATGTTTAACATCATTATTAATATGCACAGACCCTCAAAAGGTTTTTTAAGGGCCCCCTTGGGTCCCCATACCACACTCTGAGAACTGCCAACTTTGTAACATTTTTAAAATCTTTATGTGTGCATGCACATGCCAGTATTGGAAATCAAACTAAGGGCCTCACTTATGCTAAGCATGTCCTTATCAATAAGGTACACCACAGCCTAAATCCATTTTATTTATAGTAAACATTTAGATTATTTCAAGTTTCAGTTATTACAAATAATATTCTATGAGCATAAGTTTACACATATGCTGGTGTACATGTGCAAGAATTTCTCATGAATTTATACCTAAAACTGGAATTGCTGAATCATACGGTATATCTTCAGATTTATTACATAATGCATATGGTGCTCCCAAGGATCCCTTATGAATTCAACATCAGACAGTAGGCTACACTTGGCATCAAATATTACTTCATAGACAGCATGCAAATTTTGTCAATTATTCTAATATTCTCTTCCCAAAACTTTTTTTTTTTTGATGCAGGCTCTGATACAAGATCATTCATCACCTTAGCTGTACATTACTTTAGTCTTCTGAATCTGGAATCGTTCTGTCTTTTTTTATGATATTGACAGACCAGTTATTATTTTGAATGTGCCTCAGTTTTGGTTTGTGTGATTCATGATTGCTGACTATGGGCAGAAAGAACACCTCTGTGAATTGGTACCCTCAGTGCATCACATCATGTCAGTGTGTCCTATTTTGATGTCAACTTTGATCACTGAGTGGAGGTGCTACCTTTCTTAGATCACTCTTTTCCCTGACTTCTAGAACTTCACACTCTTCTCATCTTCTGCATTCATGGGTCACTCTTTAGTGACCTTTGCTAGACCCTCTTCTAATTTACAACTTCTAAATATTGGAGTGTCTCAGAAACAAATTTTTTCTTCCTTCTTGACTCCACTCATATCCAACAAGATCTCATCTAGTTTCATGGCTTTACATACTGATGATTCTCAAATTTTTATCTCTAGTCCTGGCCTCTCCCTTAAATTCCAGACTCACATATTAAATTGCCTAATTAGTATCTCCATATTTTGATATCTAATAGGTATCTCACAAAAAGCATATTTAAAAAGTAAATTCTGGGTTTCCTATCCTGGTGAATGACATCTTTATTCTCCCATATTCTAATAATATCAGATCATCCATGACTACTCTTTTTTATTAAATATAATTTTTTAAAAATTTTGATTCTTGTTAAGTTACTGAAGCCGACCTTGAACTTGCAATCCTCCTGCCTCAGCCTCCTGAGTTGCTGGGATTATAGGCATGTGCCACCATGCTAAATATGACTTTTTTATTTGTTTTAATTAGTTATACATGACAGAAGAATGCATTTTGACACATCTTACATAAATGGAATATAGCTAAATATGATTTTAATTGAACCTGTTCAGTATAATTCTGTGTTTTCTGTTTTCTAATGTTCTGTTTACTATCCATGTTTGTCGGCTTTTCTTTCAAAGTGTATTCTGAATCCAACTATTTTTCAACCTTTTCAATAATATGATTATATTCTAAGATTCCAGTTCACCATTATCTTTTATCTTTTTTGTTCATTTATTTTATATTGATACAGTTCATTTCCAGCACCCAGAAGACTCACTTATGCTCTCTCTTAGTCAAAACCTTACCTACTCAACACCCCCAAAGGTATTCACTATTCTATCATCTAGATTAGTTTTTATATTTTCAAACTTAATATAAAGGGAATCATATATTCTGGTTTCCTTTGTCTAACATTTTTTGCAATGAGATTTATCAATTTTGCTGCATATAACAATAATTCTTTTTATTTCTGTGTATAGTATTTTCCCCCCCTACAAATATGCCACATTTTAAAAATCTATTCTTCTATTGGGCAGTTAGACTGTTTCCATTTTTGCCTTTCTATGAAAGATGCTGTGGTACATATTCTAGTGCATATCATTTGGTGGTCATACTCATTTATCTTGGACATAGACCTAGGTGTGGAATTGTTAGGTCATGGGATATACACGAAGCAATTTTTCAAAGTTATTTAGGTTCACAACAACAATGTTGAATTTTAGTTGCTTCACATCTTTACCATTGTCTGGCATTGTCAGTCCTTTTGATTTTGGCAATATGAGTAGAGGTGTAATAATGATGGTTTTAATTTGCATTTTTCTGACAATAATATTTAGCAACTTTTCATATGTTTATTATCCACTTTTATATCCATCTTTGTGAAGTGCCTCTTGAGAGCCATTTTTAAAATTAGGTTGTCAATCTTTCTATTACTCATTTTTACATATGCTAGATATTATTTTTCTCACATATTTTTTCTACTCCCTGAATTGTCCTTTTCAGTTTTAGTTTTGTCTTTTGATGAATGGAGATTTTTTTCTTTCTTTTTTCCCCCCATGGTGCTAAGGATGATAAAACACAGGGCCTCATACTTGCTAGGCAAGTGCTCTACCACTGAACCCCAGCCCAGAAATGTTTTCTTTTAATGAAGTTATATGCCATTCTTTTCCTTTATAATTAATGCTTTTGTACCCTATTTAATTAATTCTTTGCCTAACCCAAGTTTTGATGATTTTCCCCTTGTGTTATTCTAGATGTTTGGTGTTTTTGTTTTCATGTTAATTTTATTATCTAGTGTGAGTTAGGGGTCAAGTCTCACTGTTTTCCATGTGGATAAGACTTCCTACAGTTAACATTGATTTCTGCATAAACTTCACTATACTTGGAGAACATATTCTGCATCTTTTACCCATCTGCTGTAATCAACTGGTTCCTTAATTCTACTCTTGCCCCACTCACAGGATAGTCAGAGCAGTTCCATGTCACTCCCCATTCAGGGACTCCCCTTCATACCTAGAATAAGTTCGATTCATTTTCATGTCTGCAGAGTCCTACTCAGTCTTCTTGCTGCTCCTTCTCTAACCTAATCTCTCTCTACTCTCCCTTTTGCTCACTCAGTTTACTGACTCCTTCCCATTCCTCAGACACACTAACATATTCCTATTTCAGAATCTTTACACTTGTTACACTCTATAGTTGCAAGGTTCTTTCCTCAGATCTTCGTAGACTTCTGCCTTTGCCTCATTTGGGAGCTCTGTGTAAATGTCATCTCCTTGAAGAGGACTTTTGGTCCACCTCAGTTTCCTTACCCTTACACTTTTTACTGTCTGATGTTATCTGTGTATTTGTTTGTCAACTTTCTGTCTCTCCCTCTAGGAAAAAATCTCCGTGAGCTTGGAAACTGCTTTTTCGCTGTTCTATTGCGAAGGCTTAGAACAGTGCATAACTTGTAGTAAGTGCTCAATAACTTTTGTGAAATGAATTAGATATTCCTTATCTCAAAAAAAATCTCAATTTAAGGATAAGAGTAAAATTAAGAAGCACTCTAACACAGAAATCTACAAAATCTTTTAGAAATTGGGGAGGGCTCTACTTGAGTAGGGCATGATCAGAGAAGGCCTCAGTATGGAGGCAGCCCTGGATTGAGGGCTGAAAATTTAGTGTTATGTATGCTTAACCAAGAATAATAGAGAGCTTAATATGTAGAACTATTGGAACACAAAGATGGGTGACAGGAAATGACATCAAACATAATGGGGGGGGGGGCAAGATAGGGGCAAAGACACAAAAGCCTTTGAAAATCATGATAAAGAATTTAAACTTCTCAAAGGTATTAAGGAGCAAAGGATTTTAAGGTAAAGACACATGCTGTCAGATTTATATTTCCATGTGTTTCACTGTTCCTTGCTACAATAATCATATTAAAACTTCAAGTTGATTGATGTAGACTTGGTCATCAGTACTCAGTTTCAAAACAGAGTCCTTATCCCATCTCACTGCATCACCTGGCGAAGCCATCATTTTCTCTTCTGAGCCTTGTATCTTCATTCTCAGCAAGAAAAGATTGTGCATTCCTTAGAGCCATTCTAACCCAGACGCTATGGTTCTGATCATGTACCTCAACTTGGACTTAGGTCACAATGCTTCTCTAAGATACCTGGGGAGAAATTTTTAATATTTTTGCTGCTAGAAATAATTTTAAACCTTCAATTCTAGCCAATTAAAATTCAGTTTTCTTCTGAATTTTTTTAAACTTTTGGGTCAAATGACAGGAAACTAGTTCCCTAGTGCAAAACTACCTGAGCAAAAGTGCAAATTCTTTTTTCCTTGTCTGGGATGGGAATGCAGGCAAAGGAGGGCGTGATAGAATGAGTCTTTTTCTTGCAGTTGTGATTCCAAAGAATCCCTTCCCTGCGTCTGATGTGAACACTGAGAAGCCCAGCATCCACAGCAGCACCAAAACTGTCTTGGAGCATCAACCAGGGCAGAGGGGGCGTAAACCAGGAAAGAAGCGGGGTCGAACACCCAAGACCCTTATTTCCCATCCCATCTCTACCCCATCCAAGTCAGCTGAATCTTTGAAATTCCCAAAGAAGAGGGGTCCCAAACCTGGCAGTAAGGTAGGTAAAAATGTGGGATTCCCAGAAAGGGGTAAGGGGCTATAAAGGGGTAATTCATTCATACCAGTTTATCTCGGAAAGCAGCAGATCTGTTCCTATTCCCCACCTAATGTATGACTTTAAGAGGAATATCCTAAACTGTCATCTCTACTTAGCTTTTTACCTGGGAGTTGATACTATTAGAGATAGAATAGTGGAGACAAATTTTGACATTGATGAAAGTTACTCACATAAGGGGGGGATTCTATCTAGTCTTTCATAGGAGGAAGGCTCTGCTCCTTGTTAACTTTCCCAATGTAGATTCCCAGCATGTGAACAGAAAGAGCAAATTATTCTGTAAATATTTCTTTTGCTATCACTCCCCCTTCTGTAAAAAATTATTAGATACCTACTTAGTGTCAGGTTCTAAATTAGACACCATTATCTCACATCATGTAATCTTCACAAAACTCTGGAGCTTGTGTTAATGTTATTTTATTATTAAGTAAGTTGAGACTTATGTATGTGAAGTGATTTTCCTAGGTCCTAAGCAAGTACATAGCAGAGACTGTATTGATTGATACCTCAATCTTCAAATTCCAAGGTCACCACTGCCCTATCATGTATTTACTCTCTACATTTCCTAAGGGACTTAACACCTCTAGTGTTGGAAAAAGTTACTAAATCAAGGTCCTCTGAGTACTATTATTGGAAGTACTAACTCTTAGACATGCCAGTTCTTCATGGATATCTTCCCTAGGGAAAGCATTGATGTGAAGAGGAGGCTCTTCAGCAGCTTCTCTAGGGCCCCTCTACCATCCCCTCCTCATTACTTCCTATCAGTGGATTTCTCAGACTCTCCTTCCTGAACTAGAATATCTGAGTTCCAATGTGGAAATGATGCCCAGTTCCTCCTGGGCAATCCATTTCAGTCTCATATTCTTCCCTAGGGCTAGTTAGTTGATTTATTTGTTTTATTTGTTTAGTAGATTAGTAGCTCCAACTAACTTCAGTCCTTATAGAATATAAGCTCTTCAAAGTCCTCAATAATCTAATCTTTTTCTTTTCTTTTTCTTCTGCAGTGCCTTGTATCTCAGTCTCTTGGGAGATGTTCAGTATGTGCAGAATGGATGGATAGATGGATGGTTGGATGGATGGATCAATGGATGGATGGATAATTTAAAATGATGATGTTACCAATCTCAGTTGTCTCCTACTAATTGGCTTTAAACACTCAATGTCACTTCCTAATCTTCCTATATAACATATGATATATCTGAGCTATTACCACTAACCCCTAACCCAGGTCCTGATTTATTTTTATCTCTATTATATTCTTCTTTCTCATGTTGTGGAGAAAAGGCTGAAGGCCCTAGGGATGCCAAAGTCAGAGAAGCCATAGTTTTGATGATGTGAACACATTGTAAAGATTGTCAAAGAGGAAGAAAACTATCTGTGGGACTCCAAAGACTGAAACAATAAGCAGAAACTTAAGCAGAAGGTCTTTGTCTCAACATAAAAGGAACAGTTAATTGTATCCCAAAATGGGACTAGAGGTGTTTTGCTAGAGACTGGTGACTTTATGAGAGGAATGTTTTCAGGGAGAGGGAATAGAAGTATTGGATGGATGGTTGACCATTAAGATACTTCAGAACCTAACTATTATGCTCTGTTCCCTCATGTAATCTTAAACATAGTGGCCAAAGTCTTCTTTCTTTCCATCCTTCTTGAAAGCAATCATTCTCATCACATTTGTATTTTATGGCCTGGCTTATGACTCCCTCATTCCCCTTCTATTCTTTTACCTACTTCTATAAGAGTATATACCACCCATTTTACCTATGAGCATAATATTCCTTTTTGAAGCAAAAAGGAAGGCTTTTAAGCCAGTCAGACTTAGGTTCAGATGTCACCTCCATTTGTGGCTACCTGTGTGACTCTGGGAAAGCATCTTTGAGTAAGGTTCTGGGCCCCAGTTTTCTCACCTATATAATAGAGATGATGTAATATGTGACAAGATAAAATACATGGAAATGCACCTATCTGAAATAGGAATCATCTTTCTGCTTTCTTCTACAACATCCAGGCACATAACTTGCTCCTTTAGGGACCCCACAAAATTCTACCAACTCATTGAAGTTTCCCTTCATTCCTGACTCATTGGTTATTTGGATATTCACTTTTAGTGATATTGGGAAATATGAGCAGACGTCCATTTCTGTTAAGGGTTTGCATGAGGGCTTTTCCAGGCAAGACCATTGTATACATGCCTACTGCCATCAGCAAACTCTCTTCAGAGAGTGTACTCCTAGCAAGCAGACAGGTTTATAAAATTCACAGTAGTTGACCCTAAATGGGGCATTTAGTAAAAGGGGATTTCTGGATCTTGGTAATGTTTGTGTTTGCATTACATTAGATACACTTTTAGAAAACTATTTCTTGGAACACCCTGACATCTTTATCCTCCAGAGATTTCCCTGAGCAGCTTAAAGAAAATATATTTCTCTCAAATCCTCTTTATTACTTCCCCTTTGTTGGTGCTTTGCACTGTGGGATCTGACATAACTTTCCTGTGTACACATATGAATATCCCACAGTGAATCTCAACATTATGTACATCCACAAAACTGGGGTCCTAATTAGGATAAGATGTATTCCATGATTTATAAATTATCATAGTAGATTCTACTGTCATATTTAACTAAAAAGAACAAATAGAATTTTTTTTAATTTTAAAAATTAAAAAAAAAACATGTGTTATATATGTCAAGCACCATGCTAGAAATGATACTCAGAATCAGACCCTCAAGCAGCTCAAGGAGGCAGTATGCAAACATATAATGACAATGACAGTGTTATTTATGTAAATGTCAATACATTGACAATTGCAACAATACAAAGTACAGAAAATAAAAAAAGTAGTAGTTAGAGGAAAACTTCCTAGATGAACCGAAATTTGTAAGGTAAATAAAAGAATAAAGGCTACTTCAGGAAGAAGAGACAACTAAATATTGAAGGTGTGGGCTAGGTACACCTTCAGGGTTTTTAGAGAAGTGTTATGATTAGGAATTGCTAGAATAGGATGTGTGAGGGAAGAGGTAGGACAGAATAGTAGTTTGTAGAGTTAGAAGTGTCATTTTTATTTTTAAAAACAGAAAGTAACAAATAATGTCAGTAGAGATTTAAGCCATAGTATGCTTTTTTCTTTTTGCTTTTAGCTGCCCAATTTCTAAAGAATCTGGGATTTCATATGATAGTATTGAAGCTAGTATAAACAAGCATTAAAATCTAGCTCTGCAGCTAGGCATAGTGGCACATGCCTGTAATCCCAGCGGCTTAGGAAGCTGAGGCAGGAGGATCACAAGCTCAAAGCCAGCCTCAGCAAAAGTGAGGTGCTAAGCAACTCAGTGAGACCCTGTCTCTAAATAAAAATACAAAATAGGGCTGGGGATGTGGATCTGTGGTCAGGTGCCCCTGAGTTCAATCCTCAGTACCAAAAAAAAAAAAAAATCTAGCTCTGCAGAACACAAAATCTTATGCATAGATACAGAAAATGTTTACTAAGCATATCTATTATATGTACAGCTTTGGGCTAGATGCTGAATGGAAAACAAAGAAAATGAAGTTCCAGCTACAAATATATTTTTGTATTATGGGTGAATTAAGTGCCAGGAGTGGAGGAAGAGAAGACAAGTTACCTATCATGGGTAGCAAACTTTTCCCCATCCATTTTGACAGAGGAAACCTCGGACTTTGCTGAGCCCACCACCCACCTCACCAACAACCAGCACCCCTGAACCGGATACCAGCACTGTTCCCCAAGATGCTGCCACCATCCCCAGCTCAGCCATGCAGGCCCCCACAGGTAAGAACAGAGAACCGGACTAGCTTTAACAAGCCTTTGGCCCCAGCATCTACACTTCCTCTTATCTTCCACCAATAGCTAGCCCCCTCTCTTTTCTAAACCTAGGTAGAATCTTTTTTAAGCGTTTTAAATTTGGCATTTGGAATAGTCTCAGAGAAACTTCATTCTGTCAGAATTATCAAAGAATCTTAGGTGAGTGTTCTGTGAACTTAAGGTTGGAGACCTTGGGCCAATTAGGGGAGATTGTGGGAAGTACCTAGAGGTCCCTGACCTAGTTTAGAATAATACTAACCTGCAGATCTGGGAGCTTCCACTTTGTAGTGATCCCTTTCATCTTCCAGAATCCTCCTAACATTCTAGTAATGCCGCAACCACTCAAATTTGTATGAAATTTTTCTGATTTTTTAAAACAATCTTGATGATGGTCAACTGTAGTATAATGTGAGTGAACTTGATTTGGGAGGCCAGCCAATGCATGTTTCTTTCAAAACAAAATCTGATGGCTGAAGAGGATGGGTAACTGGCTTATATATATCTGTTCCCATTTTATAAACTAGGAGTTATGCATATCTGCTCCCATTTTATAAACTATCTATGGAGGGAACTCTAAAAGAACTATACCTTTAAAATAGATTCACAGTTTCCCAGTGAATTAGCTATAAAGAATAGAACTCATTTTTATGTGCAAATTAGAAGGGGTGTGTGTGTGTGTGTGTGTGTGTGTGTGTGTAATCTTGCTCTACAAATACTTTATCTTCTTTAGAGATATTTAAGTAATTAGAGAGATCCCCATGGAAGCTGTGGGAATTAGAGTGGTCTTTCTCTTAGAAAGAGTTGAGTTTCCAAAATCCTAAAATTTAAGAGCTTAAAGAGAAGGGCCACCCACAATTTCCTCTCCAAATAACCTGTAGAATCTGACAGAGCCTGCCAGTAGCATGTATGTTCACCTGTGTTCAGTGCCTTATCACATGATTTCTCCAAATGTCATCTGCATCTAGATCCAGCCAGTTACTGGGTTTTCTTAGTCCCTAAACTCCATGTATGATGAAGTAAGGACAAATAAGGACATTGGTAATAATATTGATTATATTTTCCAACCTCCTGACATGCCCCCTAGATACCTGTATACTTGCTTGGTTTAGCCCGCCTTGTTTTGGATTCCAAGTGGGTGTCAAAGTGCCTTTTCAGTAGTATCTAGAAGACCCACAACAGCAAGAGCTTCATGACTATAATGCATACCATCTCTTGCACTCACTGGGTTAGCATCCCTCCCTTGGCCTAAAACTCGTGGCCCAGGGAAATTTAAATATGCATTTAAATTTCTTTCATGAGAATTTACCATGTGTGTCTGTGTCCTGTTCATGTCAGGCTATAACAACCATTTCTGATCACTGTGTCACAATCTCTCGATTGGACCTTGGCTCACTCTGTGTGAGCCCCAATTCATACATCTATGCTTAGGATTAGCTGAGGCTACTTTTATTGTCCCTTAATGATAACATAAAAGCTATCATAGATTTAATGTTGTGTACCACAGTATATCCTTTAATACCTTCCTTTCATTCTTCTTAACTCTGGCCCGCACAGACGATGAGAATGGAGTTCTCCTCGGTGGAATGGGCTGGCTAAGAAATAAAAGCTAAGAAAAATAGAACAATGAAAAAACCACAGGACACTGAAAATATTTTCAGAAAGCAGGGACAGGATGGGCTAGCAGATCATACAGACCAAGCTTCTACACTCTGGCAAAATGGAGCCCAAGCTTGCTTTATTTATATCAGGGGACATCAAAGGCAGGGATAAGGTTTCAAGGGCGGAGTCTTGCTTCCTGGTATCTTGAAGTCAGCAGGTTGATTGACATCTTGGCAGGTCACACCCATCTCAGGTGCTGTGTGGGATCTCTGGCAGAGCTTGAGGGGGAAGTTCACCTGCATCAGGCGATCAGTCCCTGTAAGAGTGCCACAGGAGGTTCCCAATGCCAGACTTAGGCCCTCATTAGGCTACTATGCACAACATAGTCCACACACGGCCCATGGACGGTTTGTGACACTTAACTGTACAACACTTATGAAAATTTGTTTATTTTTCGTTTTATGTTTTATCTGCACCTATTGATTTGATCTTAGAATTTTTCTTATTGAACTTGTGAAGGTGATGGACTACATTAATTGATTTTTCAATGTTGTACCATTCTTTGGAAGTTATAATTATTCCCACTTGGTGGTGTTAGTGTATAATTCTGTTTATACATTCATAGATTTAATTTGCTAATTTTTGAGAATTCATTTTTCTTTATTCATAAGTGGTGTTTGTGGGGTTTTTGGGGGGGGGCAGTGGGTAGGGGGTGCTAGGGATTGAACCCATGGCCTTGTACATGTGAAGCAAAGCACTCTACCAACTGAGCTATTACCCAGCCCCTAATTTTTTTATTTTTATCAATTTTTATCTTAGATTCATACTTTTAGTTTTGTATGAAACTGTATTCTCTCTGCAGCCTCTCATCTTTCCCTTTCCCTCTACTCCACCCCAGGATTCTGAGATTTCACCTTAGAGGCATTTTCACCTACCATCCTACACACACATTTGGTAAAATTTTCTTAAATTCTTTATTTACACATTCTAGCGTACCTGGTGTTCAGATGTTGGACCACTTAAACTGGTCCTCTAATATTCACACCCCTCTTTTTTTTTTATTGCTTTTAGTTGTAGATGGACACAATACCTTTATTTTTATTTATTGAGTTTTATATGGTGCTGGGAATTGAACCCAGTGCCTCACTCGTGCTAGGCAAGTACTCTACCTCTGAGCTACAACCACAGCCCACTCCCTCTTCATTGTTATCCCTATTCTATTTGTCTTTTCATTCACAATTCTACAAGCCTTCCTCAACTATATTTTCCAAGCTTTGTACTGAGTTTCTCATTTCGGCCATCTTACTTTCTAAATTATAATTATTTAGCACTCCAGTGACATTTTCCAAAATGTGTTTGGTGGGAATACCAGTCCTGCAAAATACTCTGCATTAAAGCAATTTACATACGTTTAGGGAATTTAGTCATATACATTTTTTTTAATATTTATTTTTTTTTTAGTTTTCGGCAGACACAACATCTTTGTTTGTATGTGGTGCTGAGGATCGAACCCGGGCCGCATGCATGTCAGGCGAACGCGCTACCGCTTGAGCCACATCCCCAGCCCCTTAGTCATATACATTTAAGAAATGCTTTTACTCTACTTCTTCACATTTGGAAATTTGTATCTGCTGTCAAGAGCTCTTTTTTGTTCTCTGAATTTTTTTTAATAGACTTTATTTTTTAGGGCACTTTTAAGTTCACAGCAAAACTGAATGAAAGGTACATAAATTTCTTATATTCCCCTGTCCCCACACATGTAGCACCTCCCTTATATTCAGCAACCCCTACTGGAGTGCTTCATTTGTTATAATTGATTCACTTGCCTGACACATTATTGTCACCCAAAGTCCATGGTTCACATTAGGGTTCTCTCTTGATGTTTTACATTCTAGGCATTTTGAGAAATATATAATGACATGTATCAACTATTTACAGTATTATACAAAAGAGTTTCACTCTTTTAAAATTTCACTCCTTAAAAATCTTTGTGTTCTTCCTACTCATCCATTTCTCTTCCCTAATCCTGACAACCAGTGATATCTTTTCTGTCTCCACAGTTTTGCCTTTTCTAGAATATTATATAGTTGGAATTATACCATATGTAGCCTTTTCAGATTTATTTCTTTTTGCTTAGTAATATGCATTTGAATTTCTTTCAAGTCTTTTCATGGACTTGATTGCTCATTTTTTTTAACATTGAATAATATTATATTGTCTGGATGTACCACAATTTATATATCCATTCACCCACTGAAAGACATCTTGGTTGCTTATAAGTTTTGGCAGTTATGAATAAAGCTGCTATAAATATCCATGTGCCATGACTGTGTGTACACATAAGCTTTCAATTCTTTTGGGTAAATGCCAAGGACAGCAACTACTGAATTAGTAATAATATGTTTAGTTTTGTAAGAAATTATCAAACAGTCTTCCATTGTAGCTGTAAATTTCACCTTCCCTCCAGCAATGAATGATAGTTTCTATTGCTCACCATTCTCATCAGCATTTGGTATTGTTTATGTTCTGTACTTTGGCCATTTTAATAAGTATGTGGTGAGATCTCACAGTTGTTTTAATTTGAATTTCCCTAATGACATGATGTTGAATTATCTGCCATCTGTATATCTTCTTTGATGAGGTATCTGTTAATGTCTTTAGTTCACTTTGCAATCATTTTAACAATTAGAAAACAATTCTTAATTTGTTTTTGAGTTTTGAGAGTTCTTTGTATATTTTGGATGATTCTTTATCATATGTCTTTGAAAAATATTTTATTCCAGGATGAAAGATATTTTCTTCTTCTTCTCTTGATAGTGCCTTTCTCGTAGAGTTTTTCATGAAATCCATCTTATTAATTATTCTTCTGAAGATCATGCTTTGGGTGGTGTATCTAATCATCTAGGAATTTTGAAATTTTGCATTTTATATTTAAGTCTATTATCCATTTTAAGTTGATATTTTTAAGATAAGGTTTTGTCTAGCTATGTTTTTCAGAGAGAGGGTTGCTTGTTTGTTTTTCTTTTGGCATGTCGATGTCTGGGTGCTCCAGCACCATTTGTTGAAAAAAAACTACTGTTTTAGGCAGCTTTTTCACTGCTGTGACTTAAAGACCCAACCAGAACAACTGAAGAGGATGAAAAGCTTTTGGGGGGGCTCACAGATTCAAAGGTCTCAATCCATAGACAGCAGGCACCATTCCTCGGGGCTCAAGGTGAGGCTAAACATCATGATAGAAGAGAGTGGCAGAGGGAAGAGGCTCACATGATTATCAGAAAGCAAAGAGAGAGAGAGAGAGAGAGAGAGAGCTCTACTTGCAAAACACAAATATATACCCACACCTCCAAGCCCCACCTCCTCCAACCACACCCCATCTGCCTTCAGCCACCACTCAGTTAATCCCATCAAGTGAGTAATTTCACTGATTGGGGTAAGGCTTTTATAACCCAATCATATCTTCTCTGAACCTTCTTGCATTATCTCACACATGAGCTTTTGGGGGACACCTTATATCTAAATCATTTAGATTTAGATTGCCTTCACTCCTTTCTGAAAGATAAGTTGTCTATATCTGGGCATGTGTTTATTTCTGGGCTCTTTATTCTGTTTCACTGAGCTTTCTGTCTGTACTTTTGGCAGTATCATCTTATCTTGGTAATGATAGCTTTATAATAAGTGTTGGGTCAGGAAGTATCAGTCCCCCAACTTTATTCTTCTCCCTCAATACCATATTGGTTATTCTGGGTCTTTTTTTTTTTTTTTCTATTTTTGCCTCTCCATTTAAAGCTTAGGTCCACTGTGTTGACATCCACAAAATAACTTCCTGGGATTTTTATTGGGGGTTGTGTTGAATCTCTAAATCAAGTTCCCTGTCTATGAACAAGAAATAGCTCTCCATTTATTTAGTTCTTTGATTTCTTTTATCAGTTTTATAGTTTTCCTCATAGAAATCTTGTATATATTTTGTTAAATTTATATCTAATTATTTTGCTCTCCTTCTTCTTCTCCTTCTTTTCATTTTCTTTCTTCATCCCCTCTTCCTTCTCCTTTTATCTTCTTCCTGCTTCTGACACCATTATAAATGGTATTGGGTTTTGTTAAATTGATTGTTGATTGATTATGGTTCTGGGTATTGAACCCAGTAGTTCTTTACCACTGAGCAACATTCCCAACCATTTTTTTTAAATTTTGAGATCAGGTCCTACTAAGTTGCTGAGGCTACTTAAACTTGTATCCTCCTGCCTCAGCCTCCTGAGTCCCCAAGATTATAGGCATTTGCCACTGTGCCTGGCTTAATATTATCTACTTGTTGGTTGCTGGTTCAAAGGAGAGTAATTGACCTTTTGTATATTGATCTTATATTATGTGACCTTGTTGTAATTGTTATTAGTTACAAAAGGTATTTGGCAATTCTTCCATATTCTCTTCACAAGCAATCATATACCAGCAAAAAGGTTTTTTTCCCTTCCCAATATGTATACCTTTATTTCCTTTTCTTGTCTTACTGTATTAGCTAGGACTTCCAGTGCGGTGTGGAAAAGGAGTGGTGAGAGAGGAGGGACATCCTTGCCTTGATCCTGATCTTAGTGGGAAAGCTTCCAATTTCTCACCATTATATATGGTGTTAACTCTATGGGTTTTTTTAATGTATGTTATCTATCAAGGTGAAGAAGTTCCCCTGTATTCCTAGTTATTTGGGAATTTTTTACTGTGACTGAGTATTGGATATTCTCAAAAGCTTGATCATTTTTATGGTCATGTGATTTTTTCTTATTTAGTCTATTGATAGAATTGATCACACTAACTTTTGAAAGATGAATAAACCTTGCATATCTGGATCAATCCCACTTGGTCATGATGTATAATTCTTTTTATGCAACATTGAATTAAACTTGCTAATATTTTGTTGAGGATTTTCATTCCATGTTCATAAGAGGTACTGGTCTATAATTTTGTTATGTCTGATTTTGATATTAAAGTAACACTGACCTCATAGAATGAGTTAGAAAGTATTCACTCTGCTTTTATCTTCTAAAGAGATTGTGGCTAATTGGTATAATTTCTTCCTTAAATGTTTCGTAGAATTCATAAGTAAACCTACCTGGGCCTGGCACTTTCTATTTGTGGATATTGTGAATTATTGATTCAGATATATGATTGCTTATTTAATAAACATATGCTTGTTTAGATTGTATTTTTCTCCTCCTCTTTCTCCTTTATCCTTATTTATTTATTTATGTATTTATAAGAGGCAGTGTCTCAATACATTACTCAGGCTGGTCCTGAATTCCTGGGCTCAAACTAAGACTACAGGCACATATTATTACACCCAGCTTTGTAGTTTTATTTTTGATTGAGTTTTGCCTTTCAAGGAATTGATCCATTCATCTAGATTATCAAATTTTTGAGCATAGAGTTTTGTGCATGGTTTTCCTTTATTACTTTTTAATGACCATGTTATCTGTAGAGATGTCTCCCCTGCCACCCCAGTCACTTCTAATATTAGTAATTTGTGTAATCTCTCTTTTTCTCTTACTATGGCTAGAATCTTATCAATTTATCTATCTTTTCAAACAGGCAACTTTTGGGTTCACTTTTTTTTCTGATTTTCTTTTTCAACTTCATTGATTTCTGCTCTAATTTTTATTATTTCTTATCTTCTTCTGCCTACTTTGGATTTAATTTACTCTTCTTTTTCTAGTTTCCTAAAGTGGAAGCTTGTGTTACTGATTTTCAGATTTTTTTCTAAATATGTATTCATTGCTATACATTTCCCTTGAAGCACTGCTTCTATTTTATCTCACAAATATTGATGTTATATTCTCATTTTTATTTAATTCAAATTATTTTTTAGTTTTTTATATTTCTTTGACCCTTGTCTTTAGAACTGTGTTATTTAATCTTCATGTGTTTGAGGATTTTCCACATATCGTCTCTTATTGCTTTCTAGTTTAATTCTATTATGTCCTGAGAGAGGATATTGTAAGATTTCTAGTCTTTTAAATTTTTTAAGTATGTTTTATGGCCTAAAATATGGTCTGTCTTGATGAAGTTCCAAATGAGAAGAATATATATTCTGCTCTTGTTGGATGAAGTAGTTGATTGATGCTACCTTTGAGTTCAGTTATGTGCTGGATGTTTCTACATCTGATAGAGGAGTATTGAAGTCTCCAACTGTAACAGTGGATTCATCTATTTCTCCTTGAAGTCCTAACAGGTTTTGCCTCACATATTTTGACATTCTGTTGTTGGATGCGTACACATTAAGGATCAATACTTCTTAGAGAATTAATCTCTTTATCATTATGTCATGCTCCTCTTTCCCTGATAATTTTTCTTCCTCTGAAATTTGTTCTTTCTGAAAGGAATATAGCTACTTCTACTTTTGATAAGTTTTAGTATGGTATTAGATTTCTCCACTCATTTATTTTTAATTTATATTATTATAAATTTTCTTATATACAAATAACGTGGATCTTTTTTTATCCAGTTGAGAATCTATCTCTTTTAATTGGTGTATTTAGTCCATTGATATTTAAAGTGATCATTGATATAATTGTACTAATACCTAACACGTGTTTCTGTTTTCTATTTGTTGCCCTTCTTTTTGTTATTATTTTTGTCTTTTTCTGCACCTCCTTGAGTAAAGTTCCTTTTTATTTTCCCTTATTTCTTGGCATGATAGTTATATTTCTTTTTTACTTATTTTAGTGATTACCCTACAGTTTGCAATATATATTTACAACTAATCCAAGTCCACTTTCAAATAACACTATATTGCTTCATAGGTGTTATGAGTGAGTATTTATTTTATAATCCTAATTTCTCACTTTCATACCTTGAACTGTTTCTATTAATCATTTCATTGTACATAAGCATGTGCATACACACACACACACACACACACACACACACATAATCAAGGATATCATTGTATTATTATTTGAGACAAACTTTTATCTATTAGATCAATGAAGAATAAACATTATTTTATCTTTATTTATTCTTCCACTTATGCTTTACCTTCCCTTTCATTTTACTTATTTATTTATATCTGTTCATTTGTTTTTGCAGTGCTGGGAATCAAACCTAGGGCCCTGCTAGGCAAATGCTATACCACTGAGCTATACCTCCAGACTAATTCTATTGAGGATTTTCCACATATCATCTGTTATTGCTTTCTAGTTTAATTCTATTATGTCCTGAGATAGGACATTGTATGATTTCTAGTCTTTTAAATTTTTTTAAAAGATTAGTCAGTCACACATCCCAGATTCAAGAGGAGGGGAATGGACCCCCCCTCTCAGTGGGTGTAGGATCAAAGAATAATGGATCATATTTTAAACAATATCATTCAACTCTTTGAACATAAATTACCTATACTTTTCTTACTTTAAAAATTAATTCTTTTACTCACAGGATTTCTCATCAAAAGCCTCTTCCCTTTACAGTATCAGGCTCAAGATCCAAGATTGCATCATCTAAATCGGGTGTGGGTGTACACAAGGCCACTTGAGTGAAGTTTCTCAGGTGCATCTCCTTGAGTGCAATTCCTCTCCATTGAATACCTGTGTACTAAAAAAAAAACAAAACAGATTATCTGCTGTTATCACATGTTCAACACACAGTGGAGGGAACAAATATAAGATAACTTCCCCTCATTCTAAAGGGATGGAAAATAAAGGCACTGGTCTGTAGAAATTCTGAAATACAACTGGGCACATGTTACCATCCCTAATCAGATTCAGTATTACCTCTTGGAAGTTGTTTTCCCTTGCTCTTTGTTTTGTCCTCTGGATCATCCTTCCATTTCCAAGAGCAAAATGAGATGAACTTCTTAACCTTCTTGCCTATAAAATGCTAGAGGCCCAAGGGATCGTTTCTGTTTTGTACCATCTCTCAACCTTCTGGCCATGCTGGCAGTACTTCTGCTAGATGGGTTCTCTTAAAAATTTGAAGGGCTTTTTTTTGACTGCTGTCCAGGTTCATTTTATGAAACAAAAGCCACAACCACAGATGTCCAAAGACATCCTTTTCTGCTTTGGTCCTTCTGTGCAGCTGCAGCTATGAAACTACCCTTAAGATTCCTAAAAATCCCATTTAAGAGAAAGAATCTGCAAGTCTTGACCTTAATATTCTTAGAGCCTTTTGGTCTCAAAGTCTATGAAGCATACACTTATATATTTCTGACACCTTAATTAAGAATTTTTTTCTGTCATTGTGGAGTTTATCTTTGGCCCTTTCTTACGAGCTAAAGTAAAGTTGTTTGCCCTCTGGAGAGTCTGGAAATGAGAAAAATTCTGTTTGTAAACTATGAAAGTCCTGGGTTTGTGTGTATGTTTAAAATTTTTAAGCTCATCTTTCATCTTACATTTTATCATAAGCAATGAGAAGTATCATGGCACTTTCATTACTTAGTTTGGAAATTCTAGCTATTTCTTTGAGCTCATCAGGAACATTTTCTATTTTTCTATATCATGGTAGGCAACAATCTTGTCAAATTTGCAGTCCCTTCCTAGCAAACATCCCCTGTCCTCCATCTTCCAATAAAATTTTCCTCACTGTCCTTTTAACTGTCACTGAAAGGCTCCTAGAGAACTTTTAGGTTTGTATTAAATGCTCTTCAAGTTTTCACTAATATTCTCTTTGTAGCACTCTGTGCATTTTTTTTTTTTTTTTTTTTTTTTGGCTGTTTCAAAGCCATTGCCATGTGTTAGGCCTTTGTTACTGCAGTATCTTGTATCTTGTATCAGTCTGTTCTGATAATAATTTGTTCTTTAACAAACCACCATAAAACATCATGGCTTAAAACAGCAGTAAGAGAAGAGATGGGTGGGGAAGCTTTTCTCTGTTGTATACAGTGTCAGCTGGAATGGCTTGATGGGACAGAAGGACACACTTTCTTCACATGGTGACACATTGGTTTCAACTATTGGTTTTTCTCTACAGGATACTTTGCTTGGGCCCAGAAATTGGCACAGTGTCATTTCCACTATAGTCTATTGGTCAATGTGAAAGAGATCAATAGGAAGAATGTCAAAGAATTTGGGGTTTAAGTTTTAAAACTACTTCTAAAGTTTGTATGGTTTTACCTTTTATATTTCACCATTTAATCCATATAGAAAAATATTTTTAAAATCATCACCAGGTGTTTAGTCAGCTTTTTTGTTACTATGACCAAAAGACCTGACAGGAATAATTAAAAGGAGGAAAAGTTTAGTTTGGCATACAGTTTCAGAGGTCTCTGTCCATAAATGACTGATTACATAGCTTTGGGTGCAAAGTGAGACAGAACATCATGGCAGAAGGGCATGGCAGAAGGGCATAGCAGAGGACTGCAGCTCAGGACATGACAACAGGAAGCATGGAGAGCTCCACTCACGGAGGACAAAATACAAACCCCAAAGGTATATCCCCAGTGACCTACTTTTTCCATCTACACTCTACTTCCCTATAGTTACCACTTAGTTAATCCATGTTAGTGAATGGATTCACTAATTCTTGTATTGTCTCACACATGAGCTTTTGGGAGATGTCACATATTCATCCCATAACATTCTGCCTCTGGCCCCAAAAAGCTCATATCCATCTCATGATGAAAAATACACTTAGTCCATTTCCAAGAGCCCCAATAATCTTAACAGTTCAGCATTATCCAAAAGTCTAAGTCCAAAACCTCATCTGAGACTCAAAACTCAAGGATATTTTCCCTTGTGAAGATCAAAAGCAAGTTGCATTTATCTAATATAACATGATATAGAATAAACATTTCCTTTCCACAAGGGAAAACTAAGGGGTGGGACCAAAGCAAAACCAAAATCCAACTGGGCAAACAAGTCCTGTAGCTCCATTTCCAGCATCTGGGATATATGGCATCCTGGTGTTCTCTCCAAAGAGTCTTTGAAGCTCTGCCCCTATAGCCTTGCTGGTTACAGCCCATCACAGGGACTCTGACCCTGCTACACTTTTTTTTTTTTTTTTTGAGAGAGAGAGAGAATCTTTTTTGTAGATGGACACAACACAGTGCCTTTATTTTATTTTATTTTATGTGGCACTGAGAATCAAACCCGGGTCCCACCCGTGCTAGGCGAGCACTCTACTGCTGAGCCACAATCCCAGCCCCCCTGCTACACTTTGTCTAGCCTCCCAGGCCTTCCTTTGAAATCTTGATGGAAGCCACCGTGATCTCCTAACCTAGTATCCTGCATTCCTGCAGAACCAGCACCACATGATCAATGCCAAAGTCTGCCATTATTTTAAGCAGTAGCCAGCCCTTTGGGAACTATGACTGCAGCAGCCTCTGAATGCCTGGGCAGCTAAGCACAGTGAAACAACTTCCTAGGACACACAGTGTAAGCAGAGTGCCCCCATGGTCTCTTCTCAAAGGAATTTTTACTTTACCCCTGAGCCTGAGATGGGTGTGGTCTTGCCAATTCCCGAGAATCCTGCAAGCCATCTTTCCTATTGTCTCTGGGTAAAGTATTTATTTAGTGCTTTTTTGGTTTAATTGCTTTAACAACCACAATTTGCTTAGCCCTAGTTTTACTTGTATTTTTCTGGCCAAAGTGCAAGTTTTTCAAATCTTTCATCTTTGCTTGCTACTCCTGATTATCACAGTAAACTTGGCTAAAAGCCACTGGCAATATCTGAATGCTCGGATACCTTGGAATTTCCTCCATTGATGGACTAGTACATGACCTTTAATTTGGCTTCACAAAAAGTTTCAGGACATGGGCAAAATGTATACAACTTCTTTGCCAGAATATTACATGAATGGCCTCTAGTTCAATTTCCAATAGAGTTCTCCTCCTCTGAAACCTCATGAGCCCAGTCTTTACTGTCCACAGCCCTGGCAACATTCTGGTTCTGGACACCCATAAAAATAGCCCATTAAGCTCCACTTACAATGTTCTAAAGCTTTTCAGCTTGCATAAACTTTCAAAATTCCCCCAACTGCAACAATTTGCAGCTTCAGATGCTTCTGAAGCACATGGACAGGTTAATCACAGCAGTGACCCCACTTCACAGTACCATTTCTGTTTTAGTCAGCTTTTCTGTTGCTGTGACCAAAAGATCTGACAGGAACAATTAGATGAGGAAGTTTATTTTGGCTCACAGTTTCAGAGGTCTCTGTCCATAGATGGCCAGGATGAGGCAGAATATCCTGGTGGAAAGGCATGGCAGAAGAAATCTGCTCAGGACATGACAACAAGAAGCAGAGAGAGCTCTGCTCACCAGGGACAAAATATAAGTACCAAAAGCACACCCCCAGTGGCCCACCTCCTCCAGCCACAGCCTACCTCCCTACAATTACCACCTAATCACCTAGTTAATCCATATCAGTGGACTGATTGACTGATTATGTTAAGGCTCTCATAACCTAATAATTTTGCCTCTGAATATACTTGTATTATCTCACACATGAGCTTTTTGAGGATACTGCATATCTAATCTATAACACCAAGCTAGTTATATTTTTTCCTTTGTATGTTTTAATTGAGATAAAGTTTGTATTCGTGAAATGTATAATCTTAAGTGTACACTTGGATGAATTTTAATAATGTCAGCACCCCTGTAACTACAACCCTGATCAAGATGTAAGATGTTTCTGCCACCACAGAAGTCCCCTCAGGCCTCCTCCCAGTCAGTCTCTGCTCCATGTAGATTCTGATTTTTACCACTATAGATTGGTTTTCCCATTCTTGAACTGAATATGAATGAAACATGCTACGTGTACTTTTGTATTTTGTTTCTTTCATTCCAAATAATATTTCTGAGTAGCACCTATATTGTTGCACCTGTCAGTGGTTCTTTCCAGGTGATATTCTATTAAATAACTATACCACAATTTGTATATCTGTTGATAGGTATTTGGTTCTAATTTGGAGTTAATTTGAGCATTCTTATAAGTGTCTTTTCGAACCATTTGTTGTCACTTACTTTTAATACACTTACTTTTAATACTTTAATACTTATATATGTGTTTGTGTTTAAGTGGTTTTAGTAGAAGAATCACATTATTAGACATAGAAATCCTCACTTTCCTTAACATACCTCAACTGAGCCTTCTTTTATTAAGTATACTTTATATTCACTTTCAGAGTTACCATTTTGCCAATACTTAGGCCTTTGTAATTAGGGGATAAAACAGCTTGGTTTTCATCATTCCCCATTCTTGCTTGAAGGAATTCTTCTTTCTTGTATATACCAACTCAGTACTACTTCTCTTCTTTTTTTGTGTGTTTGTTTTGAGATATCTTGCTATGTGCCCAGGTGGCTCTCAAACCCCTTGGACATGTGATACTACACCTCAGCCTCCCAGGTTACTGGAATCCCAGGCAAACCACCACCCCTGGCTCTAGTTGCTACTTTTCCAATCTGCTTTCCAACTTCCAAAATGTTATTGTTGTCTCCTCTTAGAATTAGGAGAGAATAGAGTGAAATGTATATGTTCAATTTGTCTCATTTATGATTTTTTCCTTTTTCTCCTATTACCTTCCTCATCCAGCTTACCATCTTTCTATTTTCCTTTCTTTTTTTCCTCTTCATATTGCTTCTCTTTAGAGCTATACAGGTGGAGATTCCTCAGAGAGCATCAGTTCAACCCCCTCATCTTTATAGACAATGAACCTGAGACCCAAAGAGGATGGCAGTTTATCCAGCAGCCCACATAACTAGTGCCCTGACCCTTTTTGCCTTTAATAGCAAAGGAGATTTTTGCCCTCCTACTCACTCAGTGCAAGTAAGAACAGTACCCACTACTCAGTAGAAGCCTGAAAGGACATCAGGAGAGAGAATGTCATTACTGACCAAGCTGATGTAGGTCCTTCCCAGAGGCCAAGGACACAACAGCATTTAGAATGGCTTCCATCTCCTTTGCCCTGAACCCCCACACACACCAGTGCCACATGGAGGTCAGCAACCAAGAGAGTGCCCAGCAATCTTGACAGGAGAACTTCTGAGAGAAAGAATATATACATGAGTCTTATAGACCCTTTTCATATTATTTTTCTAGATTTTATTTTATTCTTGATTACTCTTTTGGGGTCTGAGTATTGATGTAGAAGATAGTAAAAAAATTATAAGGCCCAGAATAGAAAACAAGGCAAGCGACCACTGGTGTGATGATTCTATGTCCAATACCAAATATACACATATATGAGTACTCTCTTGCCATTATTACCATGGTCCCACAGCTCCTTACATAGATACAAGTTGAGAGGTGTAAAGAATTTATGAGGCAACCAAGTACAAAAAATGAAAGTTCATACATCTGGGGAAATGTTGAGGTTTTTTTGTTTTGTTTTGTTTTTGTTTTGTTTTGTTTTTCAAAACACAGAAGACAAAGTACAAATTCTGTCCTTTGGTTTTTGCTCTGGGCTATTCTTCCAGCAAGGCTGTATTCTCAGAGCCCTTGGTCATGCAATTTAGTCTGCTGG
Source organism: Marmota flaviventris (assembly GCF_047511675.1). Classification (NCBI taxonomy): domain Eukaryota; kingdom Metazoa; phylum Chordata; class Mammalia; order Rodentia; family Sciuridae; genus Marmota; species Marmota flaviventris. Next base: position 31,105,707 of record NC_092507.1, on the reverse strand, counting down.
TAACTTGACCCCCACCGTTTATCCCTTGCAGTGTTTCAAACGGAAACCTGCTGAGACTCCTAGTGGGGATCAAAGCTCAGGGCATAATAAATGCAAGAGAGGGGCTGGAACTGTAGCTCAGTGGCAGAGCCCTTGCCTAGCATGTGAGAAGCACTGGGTTCTATCCTCAGCACCACATAAAAATAAAACAAATAAAATAAAGGCATTCTGTCCATCTACAACTAAGAAAAATAATTAATAAAAAAGTGGAAGAGAACACTGTGCTTTTGAATTCTCTGTGCCAGACACTCTATAAGTCTCTTGGATTTTTTGTCTCCTGTAGTTTGTATCTACTTGAACAAGAATGGCAGCCCAGGCCCTCACTTAGATAAGAAGAAGATCCAACAGCTCCCTGACCATTTTGGGCCAGCCCGTGCCTCTGTGGTATTGCAGCAGGCTGTCCAGGCATGCATCGACTGTGCTTATCACCAGAAAACTGTCTTCAGCTTCCTCAAACAGGGCCACGGTGGTGAGGTCATCTCAGGTAAGCACCCTTGGGTTAATGTGAACTCATAGCCAGGGTGCAGGCCTACTTAACTGATTTCTGACAAGGCATCCTGGTTTCTACTTGATACCCATAGGCTCTGGAAAAATGTGAAAGTGGGCTGGGGATGTGGCTCAAGCGGTAGCGCGCTCGCCTGGCATGCGTGCAGCCCGGGTTCAATCCTCAGCACCACATACAAACAAAGATGTTGTGTCCGCCGAAAACTAAAAAAAATAAATATTCTCTCTCTCTCTCTCTCTCTCTCTCTCTCTCTCTCTCTCTCTCTCTCTCTCTCTCTAAAAAAAAAAAAAAGAAAAGAAAAGAAAAATGTGAAAGTGTCCCATTCCTCTGAGCCTTATGCATACCTCCTCCAGGAATACTCAAGCTAACTCTGCCTGAGTTTCTGGTATCTCTCCTGTCTCCTGGCTTACTCTCCCATAAAGAAAATATATGAGTATGTGGCTTTAAAGGCATTTCAGAAGGAGTAGTGTGAGGGGCTTGGTTGTGACAACAGGAGTTTCTTCAGAGTGCATTAGTCTCCATACTGGTTTTAGGGAATTACTGACCTTCTCTCATTTTTCTGACTTCTTTGTTTCCGGTTCCTAAACCAGGCACATACAAGGGAGCTGTGTCCCAAGTCAGAGAGGGAAATGGCATTCACTTTCTTTTCTACTGACAATTTGATTCAACAGTAGTTTTTTGCTCTCACTGAGAGTATTTACTTTTTCTCATGTGCCCTGCTTCTGTTTCAATTTTCCTAAGTCCAAAATTCTCTTGGTTTTTTTCTATTGGTTTTTTTTTTTTTTTTTGGGGGGGGGGGCGTTAAATGTCTTTATTAGTGTATTTAGTTATACATAATAGTAGAGTTCTTTTTAGTATTCTTTCTCATCAAACCTATTAAGCCTTGACCTAAAGCCTTCCAGTCTTAACTATAATGCTATTCTATAATACCCTGTTCTTCCTCCCTAATGAGTTACCATAACCAGCTTCAGGAAACCCAGCTGACATGGAAAACCCCATAAATCACCAAACTATTCTTTTAGCAAACATTTATGGAGCCCTGACCATATGTGAGAGGTTATTGTCAGATACTAGCTAGGAAAGGGGAATAATAGAAGAGACTCAGGTCTGCACAGGGGGAAAGAAAGAATCAAAACACCTAATTGTGACAAGTTTTGTAATAGAGAATAGTGTGGGAACCCATGCTAGGGAGTAACTGGCTTCATGGAAGATGGGGACAGACAGAGAAGGAAATGTTCTAGAAGGCTGGAAACTGTTGGGAAATTAAGTCCATGTCCCTTCTGAGGCTAGGCCACTCTCAAGCCTCTCATTTGCTTCTGTGCAGTAACCTGAAGGGACTGACCTTTACCTCCTCTTTAGCTGCTCTAACCCTGCTGGTTCCTGAGAGTGACCTATTTCCCCAAGTCTCCATTTCTTCACTGCCTTCAGAGCCATATACTCAGACCTTTTGCTTTTCAAATTTTATGCTGATATTTTTAGTAGAAATAGGAAGTATAATAAAACCAATCGTGAAACAGTTTCAAATGTTGCCAAAATTCAGTGCTTTTATATAGATTGGAAATTGTGTGCCCAAGCCATTGCTAGTGATGGCTATATTCTCCTCTTCTGCCCAGCTTTTCTGTTCTTGGGCAATTCTTGTGAAAACAGCTCCCCAAATGAACAGATTTCCTGGAAGAGGCTCAATCAAGTGATGGAGCAGATAGAATTATGTTCACAGTTGTTTTCACAGGTTGAGTGAAATCATTCCAGAGCCCTAAGGGTGCAACAGACCTGGCCTGGCCACTCCCATTATTGCATGCCCTTTGGAGTTGAAGGCAAAAATCAAAGCCCTCCAGGGAGGGAGGGAAAGGGAGGGAGAGAGCAGCCTGAGCACTGATTGCCTTTGTGTAACCAGGTAAGCCCAAGACAGCAGCTGGCTGGACAACCCCTGCCCTGTGCCATGCTACACTGTGCTGCTCAGCTGACGTACATGGTTCTATTTACTTAACTCCACAGCCGTGTTTGACCGAGAACAGCACACCCTCAACCTCCCAGCAGTCAACAGCATCACCTATGTCCTCCGCTTCCTGGAGAAGCTCTGCCACAACCTTCATAGTGACAATCTGTTTGGCAACCAGCCCTTTACACAGACTCACTTATCACTCACTGCCACAGAGTACAGCCACAGCCACGACAGGTACCTACCAGGTAGGAGTTGGGATGGGACCTGGGCTGAGAGGGGGGTAGGACTGGCAGCAGCACCTTCTAGGGCCAGTTCTCAGACCTGCTAGCCTGACATCTTTCTGTCCACATCTGCAACACATCTGGGAGGTTTTGATTTCTTGATATCTTTATGCTTTAGGATTTTGTCTTCTGTTCTTGATTACTCTTCTTTCCTCTGGACCCTTATCCCTAGGAAAAGCTGGCTTATAAATCCCCCCTTCTGAGCTCCAAACAGCATGTGGAACCACTGTGAAATCACAGCGTACTTCCCAGGGTGAAGCTGGCAGCAAAGGTCTAACACAGCTCTCTCTCACCAGCAGGAAGGTTTAGTCTCAGGCTGGAGATTGAAAAACTTGCTCCCTGGTGATTGGCCATCATTCTTTCCTTTGGCACATGGCCCTAACTCTTTTAGCACTGCCAATCTAGCAAGTCAATTCAAGTTCCTGCTATTTCCAACTAGGCCGGAAAATAACTTTTTTAGTTTTACATACCAGACTCACAATGGGAAAGCGGATGCCACGTGGCTAGGTCAGTGACTAAGCACTTCCAAGAGAGGTTGAAGAGTGAATGGAACTCACATCTCTAATCTGGAGTTCAGGACGCAGAACAGAGTGGGTGAAGGAAAGCTCAGCCTAACATAGCAAGGTAGGTCACTGTTGAAAGGGAGAAAGGCCTTTTAAAAGACATCTGTGGACCATGTCCCAAGCGGAAGAGCTGAGAAGAGGTGTGGTCAGTATGGGGTTGTGCTGTCTACCCTTGGGAAAGAAAGCACAGGTCTGAAAGGTGCCCCTCAAGGCTTGTTCCTGTGGCTTCTTCTCTCTTCTTTCTTTCAGTATAGTTTTAATGGACCACTTCTGACTTAAATGCTACTTCTGGAGAATGTCTCAGGGAAGTGACCATTTATTTTCTCCCCTGCCCCATCTATACTTCTGCACCCAAATGAGCCTTACTTGTATGACTTGCAGGTGGGACAAAAGATAGCTGAATTGTAAATATTCCTGTGGGCGTCAGACCATCTGGTCCCTGCAGCCGTGTCTGTGCCTCCTGTCTGGTTCTTTTCTTCAGGATGAACTTCTCACCCAACCTGCTCTAGATTGCTTCCTTTCAGCATTAGATTTTTTGAGAACAGAAAAGGTATTCTTACCTGCAGTTAGAATGTTGCACAAGACACGGTGGAGTTGGTACAAACAAAGGCAAGTTTTTAAATATCTGCAGCTATTGAGGAATTCTGAGCTGCATTTCTGTCATGAAAGCTGGGTCTACCTGATTCTAAAAGCAGGGATACATAAGAGTGGGTAGCTTGTCCACAAGGGTAGCTGTTCATTTAAAGAGAAAAATGCTTCTGAAATAAATAGGATCTCGGAATTTTTAAGTGGAATACTATCATTAAGAACTGGAAAAAGTATACTGGCAGCAGCATTCAGAGACTGGGCCTGAAGTCATGAATGTGGTTTGGGACTGGAGTATGACCTTTCCTGGGAATTCTGTTCCAGTTTACTTCTCTCTGATTCATCTACCAGATAAGAGGAGCAAGCTTCAGCCAGACTCTTCCTGCTCTACCAGCTAAGAAAGAGACAATGAATAGGGTGTCATTTTTCCCATTTTCTGCCTCCTTTCCCTTCTCCCACTTTCAGACAGATAAAGAGCCAACTCTGTGCCCTTGTTTACTTTCTAAGCTCAATTTCCTTATAGTGGGTGCTCATCAAATTTTCTGCTCCCACCATGGTTTCTATTTGCTTCCCTGAATGAGCCTTTTAACTGTGCTCAGAAAAGTCAGAGCCTTGCCTGGATTCCTAACTCCTCTGTGCCTTATAAATTATCTTGCCTGTTTGCCTGCTTTAGTGACCCTTTTCTCTGTTCCTGGTCCTTTATCGGTTCTTGTGTTGTTCTGATAACTGAGCTCAATCGTACAAGAGTTGTCTTTTGCTTTGCCCTTTGGATTTGATATTTATCACTCCTGCCCATGTACCGACTACATATTTCTACTAGTTTGACATCTGTAGGTACCACCTATGTTTTCTGGGTGCATACTAGAGCTCTCTCCCTTCCAGCTTGTCTCCACAGTACCCTACCACTATGATCTTGGCCTAACTGGTTGTACACTTCTAACATGGCAGACAGCCACCAAAAGCTCAGGTAGACTTCATCTTGGATTCAGTTTCTTTGCCTAAATTCCTAAATTGAGACAATTACTTTCTCATTATTTTATTTTGAAAACTTTCAAACCTATAGAAAACTTGTAAAAATAGTACAATGAGAAACCATGCACCCTTCATGGTTTCTCATTGTACTATCACTTAAGTTTGCAATATTTATTTTTGCTCTTCCTGTATGAGTATATACAAACTTCTGTCTCTGTGTGTGTGTATATATATATTATATATGTTTGTGTGTGTATATATACATATATATACACACATGTATGCATATGTATGTTTGTGTGTTTATTTACTGAATCATTTGAGAGTTAACTACAGATGAGAAAGTTTACCTTTAAATACCTTTGTCTATTTCTCTTTAAAATAAGAATTTAACATAAAAAAATGCAAGAAATTTGGGGCTGGGGTTGTGGCTCAGCGGTAGAGCGCTTACCTAGCACATGCGAGGCCCTGGGTTCCATCCTCAGCACCACATAAAAATAAATAAACAAAATAAAGGTACTGTGTACAACTAAAAAATAAATATTTTTTTAAATGCAAGAAATAAGAAAATTCTGGCTAATATGCAATCTATATCATAATTTTCCCCAGTGGTCCCAGTGATGTCCTTTATAGCTATTTATTTTCAATCCAAGATCCAATGAAGGATCATCCACTGCATTTCATTGTGCTATCTCCTTAGCTTCCTTTAACTAGAGTAGTTCTTTTGTCTTTATCTTCCATGACATGACATGGACATTTTGAGGGACCAGGCCAGCTGTTTAAGTCATCAAACATTTATTAAATACTCATTCTGTCTTAGATTTTATACTGGACTCTAGGGAGATAGAGATGAAACAGACTCAACCCCTGGGCTCAAAGAGCTGAGAAAGGGAGAGATGTGGAATGTGGACGTGATTAAGAGCATGGACCCGAGGTATTCTGACATAGACAGTTGTGATGAACAATTACTGGGTTGAAAGGAGAGGGGAGAAGATTTCTGGGGAAGTCAGTGTTAGAGCAGAGTCCCTTCTTTAGGACCACATTTACTGAATCAAGGACAAGTCTTATGGAGACTAAGTTAGAGGGGCTCCTTCAGGTCCCCTAAAAATTGATAGTGATGGGCCCCACCAACTGTTTGTTTTAGCAGTAACTATTTTTTAGCTATAACTGAAGTCCATCTAGAATTAACCTGTGGGTCTGCTATTTTGAGATTTCCCATGTTCCTCTCTGATAGAGGAGGTGGTTCACTTGTTCCAGGACAATGAGTTTCTTGTACCTTTCTTTCTAGTTGCCATCCTGATCTCCAGAGTTAGTGATAAAGTGGTTCTTCTGCCCAAATCCCAAGACTCACTGAGATTAAAGCCAAGTAAGAACTATGAAGTCTCTCAGGGTGCCTCTCATCACCATGTAGGTTTCCTCATGGAATTGTCAAGAGTTTTCAGGAATCACATGTTTGTGGTTAATTGAAGCACATTGTCTGGCACATGTGCAGTTCCCAGATGGCTGTACTCTTCTGCAGACCAGCTTAAACATCAAGTTTGTCAGGGAGAAACTTGGTCTCCTCATCTAAAAGGACCCCCCTATTATTGTCTGCCTGGATGCCCTATTCCTTTCCTTTGTAATATTTATAAGAGTTTAACTTACCTGCATTTTTTCCATCCTTCTCACTAGACTAAATGTTTCATAAGTTGAATAACAATCTTGTGTTTACCATTCTCAGTGTCCATCACCTTAATTGTCACATGGTATTTAACAGGATTTATGGGTGAATAGGCAGGAGAAGATGTGGGCCACATGGTTCTTTAACACCTTCAGCTTGCACGAGGATTGTGTTTGTATCTCCAAGTCCTGTGCTGGTCTGAGAATTTTCTTGGATCCATAGCTCTAGTTCCATACTTACTCAGTAGTTCCATACTTACTCAGTTCATTCTACAAGGGAGAGGTAGGTGTGAACATGGAATCCTTGAACCTCAGAAGTAGAAAATGCCATAGAGGTCACTGAGTGCTTTTCTGACCTCTGCTTAAATACTCCCAATGACAGGTTGCTCCTTTTTTTTTTTCTTTTTCTTTTTTTTTGGCAGTTGATTTTATTTTCAGACTAAAATCTAAAATACCTAATTTATTTATTTTTTGTACCAAAAACTAACCCCAGGGGCACTTAACAACTGAGCCGTATCCCCAGCCCTTTTTCTTTTTTATTTTGAGAAAGGATATCACTGAGTTGCTTAAGGCCTCATTAAGTTACTGAGACTGGCTTTGAACTGCCTCAGCCTCCCAAGGCACTGGGATTACAGATGTGTGCCACGACACCCAGCTAAAATGCCTTCCTTTTGTGAACTGAAATCTGCCTTCTTTTAACTCCTGCCCCTTGTTCTACTTTCTGCATTCCAAAAGAACAAAAGCTATCTGTAGCCCTGTTCCCTGCCCAGGCTGCCATTGGGGTATTTGTCTCCCATGACTTTTCTCCAGAACATTTGCCTCCCCATGCCCTTTCCCCATGGCCATGATCTCTAGGCTCCTCTCCACCATTTAATTCTCAAGTCACTTTGAGAAAAGCTGCTTCTCCCTGAAAGTGAGTACATGGGTAAGGGCCTCCCCGCCTATTTCCCTGTACCCAATAGAGTGGCAGCATCATTCCACTACTTGTTGAATGATTATTGCTGTCGTGTCTCCAGCATAGCAACAATAAATTTAATTTACATTGATCGTAGAAGACTAAAGATTTTTCATCTCCATCTTATAGATGGGCAAACTGAATCTCAGAAAAAGGCACTGATGATTGACAAATGATCATTCTAGAAGTAGAACTCATCTTCCAGCCCTAACCTCAGATACCTGAACCAGTGAAACTTGTTTTAGTAGTAATTTTTTTTGCAAAGGTAAGATTACATTAACCTCCAGTGTATAAAAATTAATAGAAACTGGAATGAGGCCCAGAGCCTCCCTGTGGAGGATCCACAGATTCTGTGAGCACAATTGGAAAGTATCACTGTGGTCTTCTACCCTGACCTTGTCCTACCCAAAAGCAGCAGGACCCATAAGATCAGCCTTAAAATGTCTAGGGCCTCTCAGAGCTTTGGCATGATGCTTAATTTTTCTAGTATATCTCATTAGGACAAGATTTAATGATCTTGCCTAGTCCAGATGCCACCATCCAGATGTTCAGACCCCTCAAATCACAATCCAGATCTCAGCATCCTTGGTGCTGCTGAAAGAAAGAGATTCCCACTTGTCTGCATCAGCATCTGGTGAGCACTAGCACTGTTGTCATGATTATGTGTCACAGCTGTTGGCCTCTGAGGCAGACAGCAGCAGGCCTGGAAGGGTGGAATGGCTGGAAGGGTGAGGTGACTCTATTGAATGGCTGGAAGGGTGAGGTGACTCTACTGAGAACTGCAGAAATTAGATCAAAACAATTTTTTTCAAAGTTTGATTTGCTACTCCAACTATGAATAATAACAAAGTAACAGTTTCTCACAACCTATTCCATGTTCTCATTTAATGTTCTCTGTAGTACAGAATGGTTTTCCCCAATTTTACACATGAGGAAACTGGTGCTCAGAGAACAAAAGCAACTTGCCTAGGATAACATACCTAGTGAAAGGCAGAAGCCAGGTGTAGAACCCAGGTCTCCCACTTCTTGGTTGGTTCATGTCTCAAAGTGGAACTGCTACAGATTTCTGGAAAATCAGAAGCCTCATCTGCAGAAAAAAAGTAGGCATGGTGTAGGGATCCTGGAGCCTCAGAAACTTCTTTCAGAACTCCTTCTAGGAAAGGGCATCCACAATTAACCTCCCTGTGGAGAGGAATAAGCTGTCTGATGCCAGATTTGACTTTGAGCACATGATCGCTGACCAGTTTTAGGTATTAGGAAGTTGTCCTAAAATTTTAAATCATCTTGCCAGTGAGGTCTTACTGTGTGTCAGAAAACAAATTTAGTGTTTATCAGAGTCCCTGAATGAATCCCAAGCATTATCCACACACTTGATTCTAAAAATCATGAAGAACACTGATATGGTCTGGTACCCAAGACCCCCTCCCCATACAGAGGATGCAGTCGATAGAGCTGAAGAATTAACTTGGCCTAGGTAGAAGCTGGTTACAAGAGGGTGTCAGCTTTGGGTTCCTGAGTGCTGTGATTGCATGCTACTGCCTGATGCTGGGACATGGGCCAGGTGTAGAAACATCAGGGTGAGATTCCCTTTCAATGGCTTTCATAGCCATTCGTTTCTGACATTCTCAGGCCCCTTGTAAGGCTACCCCTTATGTAGATGGGTTTCCCATGGTATAGGTGAGGAGACAGGTTTTCAGGGAAGCACTCTGCTAAGTGGCAGAGCTAAATTCTAACCCTGATCCTCATCTCCAAGCCCAAGCTTTCCCCAGTGTACAACCCAAGCTTCCCTGGAAAGTTTCTGTTGAACAGGGTAAATAAAAACGGAGGTTACAAAGTAGGAGCAGATGATCCTTAGACAGGCCTTTAACTGGGCATCAAGCATCATTTCTGAGATGTCTGGTGGTTCAGCAGAGGTCAGCTTCTAAAGGACCCTCTTCTGAGCAAATGTATCCCTTCTGGTGATAGCTAGTGGCACCCCTATCCCTGCTCTAGAGCACCTTGTGACTAAGGCAGTTTCTTCCATGCTAGAGAGACTCCATTTTTTAAATAAATTTTTTCTCTTTATCTATAAAATCTTAGGACATCCAGGCAGAAAAAAATCTTAAAGACTATCCAGTCTAAGAAGAGGAGTCTTTAAGCAAGCCAAAGTCCAGAAAGTGACACTGAGTTTGGTTAAGGACACCTGGTGAGAGTTGGGGCCATGACTGACACACAGGTCTCCTGAGTCCCAGCCAAGGATTTATGTCTTGTTGCCTCTTGTTCCTCTCAGCTGGTATTGAGAACCAACACTCTGAAAGCTCACCCCTGCTCTACCCCTGGTTGTATTGTTTTCCAGGTGAAACCTTTGTCTTGGGGAATAGTCTGGCCCGGTCCTTGGCACCACACACAGACTCAATGGACTCTACGTTGAATCCTACCAACCTTGTCAGTACCTCCCAGAATCTTCGAACTTCTGGGTACCGGCCCTTGCTTCCCTCCTGCGGCCTCCCACAGAGCACTGCCTCAGCTGTGCGCAGGCTATGCTCCAGGGGTAAGATGACCAAAGTTTGGGGCCTTCTGTCTCCCTCCCTCCCTCCTCTTTTCCTTCCTCCTCAACTCTGGGAAGCCAGAGGGAACCTAGCTCTGTTGCCCCCTGTATGGTGGTGGGACTGGGGCTAAACCCACTATTATGCTTGATATCAGGCACCTGGAAAGCAATTAGAATCTGGGGTTAACTTGAGAATAGTAGAAACTAAAAGCCAAAGACTGGGAGACAAAAGAAACAGGAAAGACTCATTCCATATGTTTGGTGGGAGTATATAAAAAAGAAATCACTTTTTGTCTTGTAAGGGAGACAAACACTTAAAAAGATAATTATAAAATAATATCGAATGCAGTGACAAATATGCTTTGAATAGTATGAAAACTGCAAGAAGAGACACCTAATCCAGCTTGGCATTTAAGGGAAGCTTCCTTGAGCAAGTGGTACCTTGTCTAAAACTGTGTGAATAGTCATGACAGGGGTAAGAGGGTTCCAGGAAGAGGAGATATGCAAGGACAAAGGGATAGGAGATAATATGGGTGGCCCCAGAAGTGTGTGCAGTTTTATATTGCTGAAACATAAAATGTGATAACAGGGCTTCACAGAGCAAAGCCTGGAAGGGTCAGAGCATGTATCACTGGAGACCTTAAATGCCATGCCAATGAGTTTTAACATTATCTTGCAGGCAATGTGAAGCTACCAGAGGCTTTTAATTAGAGACAAGGCATAGACCAAGTTTGTGTTTCCAGCAGGATTCTGCCTTCTATATTGTGTATGGACTTGAGGAGGGACACACTAGAAGACCAGTTACCAGATTTACAAGAGTGGGCCAACCAGAATGATGACAGCCTGAATTAGTGATAGAGGTTTAGAAACAGAAGAAAGTTATCCGTGAGATAAATGTTGTCAGAGCTAAGGATTGTGAGAAAGGAGGGAGTGGAGAATGTCTTCCAGGTTTAGATGTCTATCTGTGGTGGCTGGAGGGAAGGCAGTGCCATTCACCAAAAGAGAACCAACCATGGAAAAGTAGGAACAGAGGGAGCCAGTTCGAGGGTCAGTGAGGACACCCAGCAGGCAGCAGCTGCCCAGGTCTGAATGTCAGAAGTACTGAGCTGAAGGGAAGTGTTTGGGAGTCATCGACATGTAGATAGTAAAAAGGATAAGGTGAATGACTTCCCACAAAAATGTGTGGAATAAAAAGAACAGTTGAGCAATGATGGCGTCCTGGGAACCAATAAAGTACAGGAGGTAGGAACAGAAAGAGGAGCCTGCCAAGGAGGCAAAGGAACATTGAGAGTAAGGGGAAAAAGAAGTTGATAGTGTGGTGGCCAGGGATACAAGCCGTGTTCTAAGGAGAGCACAGCTGAATATGTGGTCACAGAGGGACTGAGAAGTATCTGTTGAGCCAGTAAGTAGTTATCTTAGCAAGAGTGACTTCAGTGGTGGGAGAGGTTGGGGTCATATCAAGGGGAGTTTAGGAATAAAGAAAGATTGTGGGGGGCTGGGGAATATTGCTCAATGGTAGAGCACTTGCCTGGCATGTGTGAGTTACTGGGTTTGATTCGCAGCACCACATATAAAATAATAAACTAAGTAAAAGTTTATTGACAACTAGATATATTTAAAAAAAGAAGAAGAAAGATAGATGGTGGTGAGAGGGCCTATAATTCAAAAGAAATTCTTTTAGAGTTGGAATACTCAAGCATGTTTGTCAGTAGACAACTTGAGCTTTCCAAAAAGTTAAAAGAATATAGGGAAGAGGAGAAAACCTTGCAGGTAGTGGGAAGGAAGAAAAATCAAAGACATAGACAGGCTTAAGCGGGGTGGGGGTGGGGGAATACACCTTCTCTAGGGTAAGAAGGAAGATCATGTCCATCAGTGGACAGAGAGAGGGCTGAGTAGGGGAGGGCTTAGGAGTGCTGAAAGATTGGACCAGTCTAGGAGAAATGGATCAAGTAAGGGAGGATTTACAGGAAACATCAGGGGCCCAACTATGCTTGGAGAAATAGTTTGCCAGTTTACAGAGCTGTGGTTTTCTTCTGTGGTTATTAGTAATCTAGATATGGAATGAGAAAAGACAGTTTGAGAATAGGGTTTTAAGTTAAGCTAGTAAGGCAAGATGGGGCAGGAATGGAGTGTATGTAAGGAAATCAGTGGAGCTAGGAGAGTGAGTAAGGTCATCAGCTACTGGTTGTGGACAGTGCTGAAGAATGTGATGCAATGCCTGTACTGAACGTGTAAGTCTCAAGAGAGTTACAAAGATGAGAGGTTGGTGTCAGCAAATGGAATGTTTAAAATTCTGAAGTTGCTGGGTGTGGTAGCACATGCCTATAATCCCAGTACCTCTGGAGACTGATCACAAGTTCAAGGCCAGCCTCAATAACTTAGCAAGACCCTGTCTAAAAAAAAAGATCTGAGTGGGTTGCTCAGTAGTTAAGGACCCTAGGTTCAATTCCTACTACCAAAAAATAAAATCCTGAAGTAGACTTGTTCCAAGTGATGGCAAGAACCAGACAGTGGCCTTGGCAGTAGGAATTTGAAGTAGACTGGAGGTGAAAGTCGCTGGAGTCATGGTAGTTAAATGGATCACTTCTAAGGATAATGGAAGGAATTGGTGTGGGACAGAAAGTGTGAGCAAGTACCAAAAGGCTTCATTTAACAAGGGGTAGTAACTTAGAGATCTGTTATATAACTGTGACCAGGAAAAGCAGATGATTAGGTCCATTTTTGGCCTCTGAAGAACATTTCATAGGTGGATGATCTTAGATTGGGGAAGCAGGAAATTGCCACCTCCATATCCCCAGCTTGGCCTATCCCAGCTTGGCCTCCCCCAGCCCAGGGACATGTGAGGTATGAAAAAAATAGACTCCATCAGCAAGATCAGCAATGAAAGGTGACCTCGGGAGAAACAGAGTTTTCATGAAGACTGAGTCAGGAGAAGAAGCCTGTGGTATCTCCCCACCCCCACCCCAGCCAGGTGGCAAAATGGGATAGAAAGAGACCTCAAGTAGAGGTTGAGCTGAGAGCTGATTTTAGCCTCACCTCCTCTGCCTTGTGACTGGGGTAAGTTGTCCCACCTCTCAGGTCTCCCATATGCAAAGTATTCCTCATGTGGGAAATAGATATGCTGCTGATACCAACCTGTTCTTTCCACAGGAGTGTTAAAAGGATCAAATGAAAGAAGGGGTATGGAATCATTTTGGAAACTAAATCATTCCCCAGGTATGTAGGGATTTTCTGTGATTGTTGTCTTCCCCAAGGCCTGTTTCTGGGTGGTGCTTTGAGATAGGTTCCTCTCATGACGCTGGCTTCAGATGGCACTGTGGCCTCCTAGGATCTCCACTCTTCCTATGGAACACATTGTGAGTCTGTCTGCCAGGTCATGGTCTAAACCTCTTTGACCCTGAAAACCCTTGTAAGACTAGAGGATTCTATTTGGCCCTAGAATTATTTGTTTCAAAGAATTTAGATGTTGAGTCTATCCCCTGTCTTCTTTCATTAATCCAGATTAATTATGGGTTTGTTAGTCTGGTCTCTTATGGATGTGCCTCACCTGCCTCAGTCAGTCACAGAGACAAGCAGCCTTCCTTGAAGGGCAGCCACCAGTTGTACATATTAGGGTGAGAAACAGGGGCCTGAGATAAGCTGTCTGCAGAAATGGGAGTAGAAGACAAAGCCAGGGCACTAAAGTATCTCCTTCCTAGCTGTATGGTCTTGGGCAAGTTTCTTTACCTCTCTGGACCTGGGTTCCCTTCTCTTTAAACTAAAGATGGCGAGGACCTCCTTCAAGGGTTGTTTTAAAGGTGACTTGAACTGACAATGGTGAGGTTCTTTATAATTTGGAATACTGATCACCTATCTGATCACTTTTCTCCACCACCACCGTGGTGTAGACCACAGCTGTCTCCTGCCTGGATTTTTATAGTTTCTTTTTTAACTGCTCTCTTGTTTCACTCCTTCCCTTCTAATATGTGTCATCCACATGGACCTTGAAAGGATCCTTTTGATTTTAAGCTGGTGTGTATCACTCCTCTGCTCAAACCTACCTGTCACTGAGAAGAGCCAGTGGTTTTTAGTGCCATACAAGGTCCTCTATTAAAGTCAATTTGACTTTCCTTCTGTGGAAGAACTCATGACTCCCAAGGCTGCCTCAGTCCCTCTGCTCATGCTCGACTGCCGCCGAGCACATCACCTGCAAGGCCACTGAGTATGCCCAGGGAGTGGTGAGGACATACCCACCCGCTATGGTAGGCGCCTTCCTCTCCTGCAGGGTCTGACCGATACCTGGAAAGCCGGGAAGCCTCTCGACTGAGTAGCCGGGACCCCTCCTCATGGACAGTCGAGGACGTGATGCAGTTTGTCCGGGAAGCTGATCCTCAGCTTGGACCCCATGCTGACCTCTTTCGAAAACATGTAGGTGCCTCTGTCTGACCTCTCCCATGTTTACTAGAAATTTTGCCACTGTAGCCTATAGACTTTTAAAGGGCATTAGCTATCCATTTGTTCCAGGTCCTTTGAAACAGAATGCAGGAGATGCCATAGAAACATAGAAACAGAATCTGGGGTCTCAGACAGACCACTGGGCATTATGTCCACTTTATTCAATGAGTGTAGGATGATTTGGCCACATTCCTGCCGGGTTTGTGGACTGGGGCTCAGCTTCAAGCACAGGGACCTCAGTCCCTTCTCCCAGAAGTTTGCTTTCCCACCTGCCTTTGCGTGAGAATCAGGGGCCTCAGCCCAAGTTTTTAAAGAATTCCTAGCAAGTGACCCCACACACACACACCTTATCAGTCCCCCATCACCTACTTGCTCCTCTGTGAGCCTTCAACATCTCTTGAAGTGACCCTTTGGCTCCATGGCAGCATTGCCCCTGATCCCCCAGCTCTGACCATACTCCTGATTTGGGTCTCAAGCCTGCATCTCCTCAGCCAGTGCTGCTTGATACTTTTCTTTCTCTGGGCACTTAGAGTAGGTCACTGCTCCTTTATGTCTTTCACACCAGGTAGGTTTTCACAGTGACTAGAACAGGCCTGAAGGGCATGCAGCTGTTCAGTGAGTTCTGCTTTGGCCCAGCTCACGCAGAGAAGCCTCTGCTGCTCAGGAGAGCTGATGAGTCACAGAATAGCAGTTGAGGGTCAATATAAACACAGGCCAGGTACACAGACTGGGAGGTTTCCTGGAAGAGATGGAGTTGAGCTGGGTCTTAGGCTTGGAGGGTGGGGAACCACCTCCCAGGAACACAGTACAAGCTTGTGTGAGGATCTAAGCGACTGCTTGGTAGTCAATGCCTGGGGAAGAGGGATGCTCAGAGGCAAAGGGGGAGAACAGGAAGGCTTCAGTGTCCCAGCAGCATGACATACTCCATGCAGTTGGCACTTCTATGGGTGGCCTTTAATCAGAACGTGGGGCAGTCAGACCAACTAGGCCTCTGATAGCACCTCCCCACTACCCCCATCTCCAGGAGATCGATGGCAAGGCCCTGCTCCTGCTGCGCAGTGACATGATGATGAAGTACATGGGTCTAAAGCTGGGGCCTGCACTCAAGCTCTCCTTCCACATTGACCGGCTGAAGCAGGGCAAGTTCTGAACAGGAGGCACAGCCTAGACAACGGAGTGGTCGGGCAGATGGGGCATTCTGCTCCTAGGCACCTCACTGGAGCCCAGGCCACTCCAGGACTCCAGGAGGCTATGTGGAGCCACCACTGCTACCCCCACCCCTCTTGCCATGATGAGTCCTTCCATGAAGGACCAAGGAGGGGCAAGTATGGGCCTGGGGCTGGCGCTGCTCTTCCCCTCAGCCCTGCCATGGCTCTGAGGTCCCCTCTATTTATTTTTTAAGCCCAGCTATCCTCTCACCAGGAATTTAGACTGAGCACTGTCCAAGTGGCAGAGGAAGAGCCCTTGGACCCCCCTACCCTGCCGCTCTCCTCCTGGGTTTGGTGTGGCATCCCACTGCCCCACAGTGCCTGCCTTCCCACCAGATCCCAGACTCCACAAACTCATGGTGCAAACCTTTACCTTTTTTAAAAAAGATCTTTTCTTATTGCTAATTTATTGTTTCTGGACTTGGGCAGACACTCTGGGTAATACTTCTCTTGCACCAGACACTGGGTTTTGAGAGTAGGGATACTACCCTGCCCTGGTCCCAGAGAGGCTCCCAATGGGTGTAGCCCCTTTTCAGAGGACACTGCCTAGGGTGCTTCTCTTTGGAATGGACAGACCCACGTGCTCCCATTGGGAGAAGAGGGTCATACTGTCTGCCTCTCTCTGCCCCCAGTGGGCCATTTGTAGCCCCAGCCCTCCTGCGGGATGGGAGCTCTCCCACACGGTCTCCACCACAGTTCCTTACCCTCACCAGAACTGCTGCAGAAAATTGGGCCTAATGATTTTAGGCCAAAAAGGCCCTGTGGTTGGGGGAGGGTCTCTAGGCTGGAATGTTTGCCTCCTCACTGTCCTGTGCTTCCTTGTAAGCAAGTCAGCAGTTCAGCTGCTCCTGCTGCCATCTGGACTTATTTTATGTCAATTTGTTTATAAATAAAAACCAATACAGATGCCAGTGTCATTTTAATCAGTTAACAGTTAAGTCACTCTGCATTCAGTGAGCAGATCACTCTCCTCTCCATCTTGATTTTCACATACATAAAATGAGGAGCTTGGACTAGACGGTCCCTAAGAGCTCTTCTAATCCCAGCAATCCTACACAACAGGCTAGCTTCCAGAAGCCCCCAAGGTCCCAGCAACTGACTAGCAGGACAGTTGTGTGAATCCATTCTCTGCCCTCAAAGGGCTTTGCTGTGGTGCAGCTGGACAGTGGGGAGCCTAGCAGTTGCACCATATGGGGCAGTAAGAAGTAGCATGAGAGCCAGCAAATGTGAAGAGCCTCAGCTGGCTTCATCCTCACCCTCATGCTTATGACAAAGTTTAGGGTTTTCAGGAGCTGGAGAGAAAATATAAGGAGCAACTGCTCAGTGCAGTGTAATCTGTTATGGTTTGGATCTGGAACATCCCCCAAAGCCTCATGTGGTGAAGGCTTGTAATGTTCAGAGGTGGGGATGTGACTGGATCATGAGGGCTCTAACTTTATCAGTGAATTAATCCACTGAAGGATTCATAGCTGTATGAATTTAAGATGTAGCAGAAACTGTAGCAGGTATAGTTGGAGGGAGTGTATCCCTGGAGGCAGGCCCGTGGGGACTGTATCTTGTCTTTGGCTCTGTTCTTGGCTGTCATGTGCTGAGCAGCTTTCCTCCACCGCATCTTTCTGCCATGATGTTCTGCCTCACCTCAGGCCCAGAGCAATTGACTTGGCCAACTAGGGACTGAAAACAGGAGCTGAATAAATCTTTCCTCCTCTAAGTTGTTTTTCTCAGGGATTTTGTCAGAGTGACAGTTGACTAACACTGACCATAACAGTAACAACACTTGTATAAATCTGTGCCACACAAACTGCTCTTTAGGAATTATAGTTATCTTACTGAATCTTCACAACAAAGGAAAAGCTCAGGTCCCACAGGCAGGAAAGGCCAAAGAAGAGTTTGAAGCCAGCTTACCTGACTGTAAGGCTTAAATTCTTGCCTGCTTGCTATAGACCCTTGGGTGGGTCATTTCCCTCCTTTAGGCCCATCAGGCTATGAGTGGTTTGGATGAGACTTCTGCAGGCTCTACCAGCCTTTACCAGTTCTTGATGTTCTTGATAGCATGAACAGGAGGCACAGCCTAGACAACGGAGTGGTCGGGCAGATGGGGCATTGATATTGGCATCAAAGTCGACAAGAAGATCAGTGGAATTGACAAGAGACAAATTCACATACCCACATATCCTTTCCACTTGGCCACTATGAGGTTCTAATCACAGTCACTGAAGCAGCCAGTGTCAAGGCTGCCAAACTACAATAGTCCCTCTTTTCTATACTCCTGAGCATGAGGCCCTGGGTGGCTGTGCTGTTCAGTCAAGATGCTCCCAAAGAGGGCCCGACTGAACTTGAGGAACAAACTTCTGAACGTCCTTACTGCCTCAAGAGACCGAGACATTGAAGCTAACACCTGTATCTGAGCAGGCCAGACATGCTGTGAGGCTGGGCCTCATGGAGCTGAATGGACACCCTCACTTGCTCATCACCAAGAGTAGGCACTTTACTGATGTTCAATTTTGAAAGTGCTTATTGTGCTGAGTTTTATGTATATCATCTCATTTAAATTTCACAGCCCTTTAGGATAACAACTATGTTCCCCTATCTTATAAACACAAAGACAGCTTAGAGAATTCAAGTAATTGCCCAAACTCCACAGCTAAAAATGGGTACAATATCTCACCTTACATCCAAGGAATAGTTCAATTTCAAGACTCCCATAGGGGAGGCTGGATGCAATCTGAAGCCCTCAGACAGGAAACAGCTGCCAGCAGGTGGGGCAAGGCAGGCCTTGCAGAGGCTACAGTCACCAGGATAAACAAGAATTGTTCTCCTTGGCTGCCCAGGTGATGGCTTAGGTACAGGGGATGGACATCAAGGAGAAGGCAGGACTCACCTTGGCTTAGAAGCATGATGCTCCAAGATTGCCAAATCTCTTTGAACAATATGATAGGCATAGTTTCCAGGGTCCCTGTGAGGGCCATGCCATTTTGAGGCACTGCACTCAAGAAGCCCATAGTTTAGGATTCTGAGACCAATTTATTTACAGGTAGGGGACATTTTTACCATAATAAATAGTGCCTTGATAGAATAAATATTGTCCAAGTGGCCATACTACACAAAGCACTGTACAGATTCAGTACAACCCCTATCAAAATGTCAATGACGGGGCTGGGGTTGTGGTTCAGTGGTAGAGCGCTTGCCTAGCATGTGTGAGGCACTGGGTTCGATCCTCAGCACCACATAAAAATTAAAAAATATAGGTTTTCTGGCTGTCTACAACTAAAAATAAATTTTTTTATATACCAATGACATTTTTTACAGAACTAGAAAAAAAAAAGTCCTGAAATTCATTTGTAAGAATAAGACCCAGAGTAGCCAAACAATCCTGAGCAAGAAGAGGAATGCTGGAGACATCCCAGTGCCTGATCCTGTACCACAGAGCTATAGTAACCAAACCAGCATTGATATTGGCATCAAAGTCGACAAGAAGATCAGTGGAATTGACAAGAGACAAATTCACATACCCACAAAGGTGCCAAAAACATGTTGGAGAAAAGACAACCTTTTCAACAAATGGTGCTGGGAACACTGGATATCCATATGCAGAAGAGTGAAACTAGATTCCTACCTATTGGCACAAAAGTCACATCAAAATGGGTCAGACTTAATAAATTAGACTAGGAACACTGAAACTGCTAGAAGAAAACATAGGGTCAATACTCTAACATACTGGCACAGGCACCAATTTCCTTAACCAGACTCCTAATGTGTAAGCAATAAAACCAACAATAAGTGGGATGTCATCAAATTTTCAAACTTCTGCACAGCAAAGAAAATGCATGTGAAGAGAGCCTACAAAATAACTAAACAGACATTTCTCAAGAAAAGTAACAGATGACCAACAAATATATGAAAAAATGTTCACTCTAGCAATCAGGGAAATGCAAATCAAAACCACACTAAGATTTCACCTCATTCCAGTCAAAATAACAATTATCAAGAATACAGATAATAAATGTTCAAATCTCTTTGAACAATATGATAGGCATAGCTTCCAGGGTCCCCAGGATATGAGGGAAAAGGTACACCTGCAAATTAGTACAACCACTCTAGAAAGTAGTATGGAGAGTCCTCAAAAAACTAGGAATCGAACCACTATATGACCCAGCTGTACTCCCTGGTCTTTAGCCAAAAGAACTAAAATTGGCATACTATAGTGATGCAGCCACATCAATGTTTATAGCAGCACAATTCATAATAGCCAAATTATGGAACCAGCCCAGGGACCTGTTGATAAATGAATGGATTAAAGTGGTATATATACACAATGGAGTTTGATTCAGCCATAAAGAATGAAATTATGGCATGTCTGGTAAATGGGTGGAAACAGAGAACCTCAAGCTAAATGAAATAAGCCAGACACAGAAAAGAGTCAGATGTTTTCTCTGATAGGCAGAAACTAAAGCAAAATGGGAAAAATCAGATATCATAAAGATGGAGAAGATCCAGTGGAAAAGAAGGAGATCAAGAGGGAGGGAGGAGGGACAGGAAAGGAGGGGAAGGAATGTAGAATGAATTTGACAAAATCATACTATGTGCAACTGTAAAAATACCACAGAGAATTCTACCTTTATGTATATCTATGAAATACCAATCAAAAAATTAATAGTTGAGTGAAAGGAAAAAAATAAAAATATTGCCTTGAAACAATTGACACTCTGCTTTTATCTGGTTTCCAGGGGAACAGAACTAAAAAAGTGACTAAATGCCAAGTCTGAAGGAAGAGAAGGAACTAACCTCTGGGGTCAGAATTAAATGTTGTTTAAGAAAAGCAGAGCCAAAAATGATTAAAGAAAAAGAAAACCAAATAAAGCCCTCAACTGGTGGAATTGTTTCACCAAGTCAGGCATTCTAATAATGACCAGTCATCCAAAGTAGCTGGGCTGGCCTTGGGCAGGCCCTTGCACACGCGGTGTGGTGCAGGAAAGGCCACTCCATGGAGCCCAGCACTCCACCCACCCATGAAGCAGGAAGACACCATTGACTCATTGCTAAGGAAATCTGGAGGAAGACACCAAGTACTTCAGGAGATAATGATGTGCAGGAGCCCAGGAGTGCAGCTCAGAGGGAGACCACTTGCCTAATGTGCTTGAGGCCCTAACTAGTTCCATCCCCAGCACCACAGTGGGGGGAAAAAAAGTTAACCCAAGAGCCTAGCCTCTACTAAGGGACGGTCAGGGAAGAACTGGGCATTTTTCTGGAAGCCCTCCCCATCTTTGACTCCTCCTGCCTGCTGGCCAGGTGGACTTCTATACTTAGCTCCATTGTCTAGACCATTAGTCCTGAGGAGTATCCACAGCACCCCTCGTTGGCGTCCTTGTGGAACTTAAATCTTTCTCTGGGATGTGGCACTGGTGAGCCAAGTTGATGCACTGCCCCTGCTCTCACATGGGGTGCCACAACAATTCCTAGAAAGAGCCTGAGCTGGCTTACTCCACCTTACAGCCAGGCACCCCACCCTGCCAGCCCTCAGAGTTTTGCAGCCTTTGCTGCAGTCTGGCTGGGCACAAATAACCGAGCTGCCACAAAGCCTTGTAGATTCAAACAGCAGCTCTTTATTCCCCAACTCTCACCGGCACTGCACACACCACACGGGAACACACTCCCTCACCTGGGCTCCGTCCAATCTCTCTGAACCCCTGTGAGAACTCACGGGAACTTCAAGGTAGCAGGCGCCGGAGGCAGCAGGAGCCGCCTTATTGCCCGCCAGTAAAGGTCAAATATACAATACAATCAATCCAGCATCACAGCAATTATATATAGCTTAACTCAAATCATCATCTCAATGGTTTGCTGGCGTCACCTTTCAACCATTCCCTCTGGCAAATGCCAGGCATCATTCTGACTGGGCTGTGGCTCTCAACAAGTCTCTTTAGCCTAACTCACCCCAAATCATTGCATCTGGTTTTGCTCCCACATTCCATTAGGCTTCAAACCCCTAGTCCAGGAACAATGACAGCCAGGCATCAGAACTGGGTGCTTAGCCTATAATAAATACCAAAGCCACTGCAGGTGCTCTCAGAGGCTAGCAGCCAACAGCAGGATGGACCCTGGGGCAGAGCTCCTTGAGTCTCAGAGAAACCCTACAGGTGACTGGGCCTGGACCCATAAAAGGTGAGGCAGGAAACTATATGCAGTTGGTGGTTTGCTAGACAGGACTAAGGGCCAAAGCTGGAGCATCATGGGTCCCAAGAGCTCAAAGGCCATGTCCACAGTATTCCTACCAGAATTTGCTTTTTTAACATTACTGTCTCTCCCACAGGTATCTGAGATTCCCTGTCCCCCTTCTCCTTGATTAGCCCCCCTGGGCAATTAGCAAAAACTAAATTTGGGAGTTGAGAGGAAGAAAGAAGGCAGATGTCCATCCCCAATTCAGGTTCAGTGATCATGGCTGTGTAGACCGTCACATGGGCACTCCAGAGAAGGTGAAAGGGGAATTCCACTGCATCTCTGTGCTCCATCTTGGGTCCCCAGCTCTCATTCCAAGAGTCTTAAATTCCAGAGCTTTTTTCCTTCAGTGCCAAATGAGGCTTGCCAATAAGATCACAGACATCCAGCAAGAGGATTAAAAGATACTGCTTTCCCAATTCCATCACCGCATGAGTGGCCTGCCAAGCACCTCGACTTCTAAACCATAGCAATGAGCCTGGGATGAGGTAAAGAGCCCTGTTCAATTACAATGCATTTCTGTATTTAAAAGACTATTTTTAAAATTGTATTTAGTGATTATAATAAAAGGCAGTTTTTACCCCTACCCCCAAAGGAAGTGAAATGAATGTTCAGCTCATATACGTCTGTTAAAGGCTATGGAAAAATGGGTGACAACGTGACTTAGAGAGATTGCCAGTGAGGGCGGGAAAGCTTTGACATGCAACTTGGCATGGGAAATCTCATGCCAAACAGCTGCCTGTGGCAAGGCAGTGAGATAAGGAAGGAGAACACTCCTCGTTGGTTCATGTGTTTCACCCCAGGACTCTTCTGTGGCCAGCTGTCTCTTTTCACACAACCCAACACAACTGGCGTTAACCATCCTGAAACAGCTGCAGCCGAGCTGTCCAGTGCTGTGAGAACACCTCATGGATGACACAGTTGAGAAAGGCTGGAAGAAGGGCTCAGGGATCCCAGGACATCTCAGGCTGTCCCTTCATTACTCTCAGGGCTATGGAGACAGCTGAGGCAGACCTGGCTCCAGGCCTGGGCAAGGACAGTGCAGCTGCCCAGTCTTCTCAGAGCCCCACACTGCCACCATGAAGGGCTGGGGCTTCTTCCCTTCCCCCACACCATCATCTCTCCTCCAGTTCCCCACTTGAGCTTCTGCCCCCATCCCTAAGGGAAACAAAACATCTTCAGAATGGCTGCCTGCTGTCAAGCAGTCCTTCAGTCAGTCGAAGCATCACCTCTGTCCTCCACGCTCACTCCCCATAACCAGAAGCTTCCAGAAGCAGCATGAGAGAGAATATGTTGAAATACACTTACCAAAGTCCCCACTTGCCAGGAGCAGGTCCCTGCATTTGGAGAGGCTGTGCATGACCCATGTCTTCGTCCCAGTCAAACAACAGGTAACAACCCTGTACTTCAAAAGAGACAACAACACTTGATCTATTTTTCAGGACTCTTCTAGATAGCAACTTTTGTCCCTGGCATAGAGAAGGGCCTGTTGTCAGGGGTGGTTCTGGAAGCTACCCTGTGTATTTTGGTCCATCCTGGGAGCAGCTGGGACTCTCTGCCTTCCTTCTCTGTCTCTGTGGTCCTGACCAGTTAGTTTCTGCCCATCTGTGAGGCCCCCAGGAGGCTTGGCACACCTGAGTCTCCTGTGAGGTCCTGGGCCATCTGAAAGCCCAGGGCCCTGGGAGGAACAGTCCACAGGAGGGAATCCTGAGAACAAAAAAGGAAGTATAGGTTTTAAGCACCAGGACCGAAAGTGGTGGCAACTGGGTGGCCTGCGTGGGCATTGGGGCCTAGAAAGGCACTGCAAAGGGAGGAATTATGTCTTCAGCCCCTACTTTCTGAAAGCTGCCCAGAAGGAGCCCCATGATCAAGCTTATGTGGTTGGTGGGCAGCCATGTCTGCAGGTGTGGGAGAGGCCTTGTCCACAGCTGACCAAGAAGGCATTGTTGACCCTCATGAGATCACAGAGGCAGTTGTGCAGGCCCCGCCCATTTCCCAGGACCCTGGTTCTCCCTGCCTCCATGCTAAGCTCTAAGTGCCCTGGGAGGTGCTAGTAGGGGTCGGGGTTGTGGGAGCTCAGAACTGGCACCTCTCATGTTCCTCCAGGAGCCAGAAGGATATGAAGGACTTAGGCCTCTTTCCTCCTATTCCTGTTTGCCTTGAATGCCCCTGCCCCAGCCGCGGTGGCTCCCAGACCCCACCTGCCTCCAGGATCCAACCTGAAAAGATGCAGGCTGGTGGCACCTACCACACCAGCCAGAGGCTGGCTGTGTGGGGGTGAGTGGAGGGACTGGTATGTGCACAGGCACAGCTCCTGGGCCTGGGGGCAAGGCACAGGAGCCCAGCTGTAAACCCCATTCTCAGCCTCCTCAAATTATATATATATATATATATATATATATATATATATATATATATATATATATATATATATATGCAAAGGCCATTTGTCTGGGGAGGGAACATAGATTTTGTAAGTGTGCCAAAAAGCATAAGAACCCTCTGACCTCATACTTAACTAATTTCAGAGTCCCTACTGGGTTTGGACCAGGCAGGCAAAAGCAGCCATGGGGCTGCTGGCCAGCCCTGAGTCCTGGGCTAAGTCCTCTCCAAAACACCCTCTTTAAAAGGTTTCTTTGGAACCTGGAGGCCGTAAAAATCTTCTAGTTGGCAGAAAACCCCAAGGGTACTTACGAGGCCCCTAGCCTGTGGCCTGGGGATGGAAGACAGGACCCCTGGGGTCATCAAGAGGATGTGGTGAGGCTTTTAGGGACCTGAATTGTGGGCCTTCCTGCTCTTCCTTGGGCAAATACCCTCAGTCAACCTGCAGGCTCTGAGGTCTGGCTCAGTCCTTTCCCACTCTCTCTTGCCCAGGTGTGTGGCAGACCACTTCTTGGTGGCCCTCTGCCCTCCTTCTCTGTCTCTGTGGCCCTGCCAGTCTGAGAGGCCCCTAGGAGCCTTGGCACACCTGAGTCCCCTGTGAGGTCCTGGGCCATCTGAGAGCCCAGGGCCCTTGGAGGAGCAGTCGACAGGGAGGAACCCTGAATCCCTTCCAAGGAAGACACCCCATGACCCCAAGTAAGAGATCAGCACAAACACAGATGTGGGAGACCTTCATGGAGTCCCAGAGCAAACAGCCCCTGCCAAAGCTCCCCCAAGAAGAGTCCCTGCCCGAAGACACGAGCCCTAGGGCAGTTCCCCACATGTACACGCTCTATGTGGGCCACCTGAATCCCCAGTTCTCAGTGCCCGTGCTCGCCTGCCTGCTGCGGGATACCCTGGAGCGACTTGAGTTGCGGATCCCACGGGAGCACATCGAGGTGGTGAGGCGGCCACGGAATGCCTATGCGTTTGTGCGGGTGGCCACCAACAAGAATGTCCTGGCCTCCCTACCCTGGCGCCTGCAGATGGCCATGGAGGAGAAGCTGATCCTCAAAGAGCTGACAGCCCGGGGGAAGGAGCTGGTATTGAGTGAGGCCCGGGAGCCACTAATCTATAGAGAGGTAAGTGGGACCTCCCCAAGCCAGTCCCAAAGACACCCAGAAGGGAGGCCTGGGTGAGAATGGCCTGTAGGGTTGGGGGATGTCTTTGAAAAAATGAGGACAGATCTGCAGACTTGCGGCTGCTCAAGTGATACTGGCCTAAAGCCTGAAGCTCATATGGCCCACTTTCACCCAGAGGGCCACTATCCCTTAGAACAGATGGCCAGCCTGAGCTTGTCTGAAGAAAAGCCAAAGTGTGGGGCTTTTTCTTGGGCCCTTTTGCATTCCAGCCTCAGCCTGAGAGGGCCTCAGATACACAGGTCCTGATTTTTCTCCTTGGCCTACCTCACCTGCCCAGTAGACAAACACCAACACCACTCTGTCCTGGCCCTGCCCTCAAGGAGCCCCCACTCATGAGCAGCGCCAGATTCCACCAATCACAAATCTGAGGTGGCTGTCTGAAGACATGGGGCAGTCCTCACTGCTCTCTAGGACAAATTCTCAGGGAACAAGCTGGGACCTGGAGAACTGGAGAGGCACTCAGGACATTCCAGGCAGAAGGACCAGCACTTGCAAAGGGACGGGGCAAGGGTTTGAGTTTGTAGGGAAAGCTGCTTGGTGTCCCTGGACTGATAAGTGAGTCTTCTCTGGGGAGCCACAAGGCTAGTAGGGCAGTGCCTTTCATCGCAGGTGCCAGCCCACGCTTAGCCCCCAGCCCTGGAGAGGCGAAAGCAGCAGGAGCCAGGAACAGGTTTCCAAGGGGGTGTGACCACCTGACTTGCCCTAGGGCTAGAGGAGGATGCCTGGGAAAAGGAGAGTCAGTGAGGGGCTTCCTGATGAGGCCCAGACTAGGGAAAGAGCCACAAGGACGTGACCACTCTCTCAACAGATCAGTAGCCATGGAAGTGGGCTTAGGAAGGGCAGAGGAGAGCTGGGATTCAGGAGGACTTGCCAGAGGTCCAGGAAGTAGCAGTCAGGTTTCAGGGAGATCATGAAGCCAGTGCAGTCTCTCAGTTCAGAAACGTGCAACTTGACGTGGATGGGGACCTCAGGGTACTTAGGAACTCAATCATCAGGCCCTGGGCCTCACAAAA
Organism: Marmota flaviventris; assembly: GCF_047511675.1. Classification (NCBI taxonomy): domain Eukaryota; kingdom Metazoa; phylum Chordata; class Mammalia; order Rodentia; family Sciuridae; genus Marmota; species Marmota flaviventris. The sequence continues at coordinate 31,079,245 of NC_092507.1, read as the reverse complement.
CTATCTGCAACCCAAGTGGGAAAAGACTGGCACACAGATGTGCCGGCTCCCAGTCCTAGGAAGAAAATTCCCTTCTTACCCACCCAGGCATACCACAAGCCAGACACCTAGACTTAGAAAGAGGCCAGGAGGGGAAGGGACAATGGCTAGTTTAGACCCTTGAACCAGGAGGGTGGTCCCACATTGATGGCAGGAGGGTGAGCGAATTAGGCCATCAGACTAAAGGAGGCATCAGGATGTCCACGGGGGCTGGACCTCAGGCAGGGGCGCTGTTGGAAGTCTGGCAGTTGTCTCAAGGCAGGGGCTCCTGACTTCCCAAGGATCCATATGCCCCACTCTCGACCCCTACCCCAGCAGGAGGAGGACAGTGGCCCAAGCCGAGGCCCCAGCCCTGGCCCCAGCCCTGGTCCCAGCCCGGGTCTCAGCCATGGCTCCAGTCTCCCCATGCCAACAGGACCTGCAGACTCCTCATCTAGGTGGCACTGCACCCATCAGTGGCAGATTTCCCAGAACCGGCCCAGCGGCGTGCGCTCTGACAGCGCCATTGTACACCAGGAGATCCTGGGCCAGGAGCACCTCTTCCAGGGCACTTTCCTGGGCAACGAGACACGAAACATGGAGTTCAAGCGGGGCGGTGGCGAGTACTTGAGCCTCGCCTTCAAGCACCACGTGCGGCGCTATGTATGCGCCTTCCTCAACAGTGAAGGAGGCAGCCTGCTAGTGGGCGTGGAGGACAGCGGCCTGGTGCAGGGCATCCGCTGCACCCACCGCGATGAGGACAGAGCGCGCCTGCTGGTGGACTCCATCCTGCAGAGCTTCAAGCCCCAGGTCTTTCCCAGCGCCTACACCCTCACCTTCATCCCTGTCATCAGTGCCTCCACCACCAATGTGCCTCTCAAGGTAAGCCTGTGGGACAAACAGGCTTGTCATCTGTCATGGCCCAGCAGGACAATGGCCTGTGCTACTTGCGGGGGGTGGGGAGTGGAGCAGGGGGGTGGGGAAAGGAATCCCTCTAGGAGCCACTGCTCCCTTAAGGAGCCAGGGCCAGGGTGGAGTCCTGGGCAGGACTGGGGCTGCCAGCGTCAGCTGTGGCCTCCACCCAAGCTGCCATTCCCCCACCAAGGTGCTCCGTCTGACTGTGCACAACCCCAAGACCCAAGGGGAGCCCCAGCTGTACGAGACAGACCAGGGGGAGGTGTTCCTGCGGCGGGACGGGAGCATCCAGGGGCCACTGTCCGTCAGCGCCATCCAGGAGTGGTACAGGCAGGTGAGGAGGCCCAGGCTGCAGTGGGCAGGGCCCAGCTAACCCAGCTCCTCCAGCCTCTCTGAGCAGTCCTGTGCAGAACATCTTGTGTCCTCGGGTCCTTGTGTCCTGTGTCAACCCATGAGCACAAAGGAGGGCCATCCCCTATAGTACACTGTCCAGTGGCTAGGGGAGAGGCCCAAGCAGTCTCCTCAAAATCTATGTCCCTCTTTCCATGGTGCCTGACACCCTCACCCACCCAACTTGAGTGGTTGAGGTATTCTGTTGTTGAGAACAACAGGAGAACGGAGAAATGAGAATATTGGAGAGTTACAAGAAAACCCCAAGGACTGTGTAATACATTCGGGGGAGCTCCAGAGGCGGGGAGGGGTGTGCTGAACATAGTCCCAAGGGGAGGTCTTTTTGCAAGAGGGAACTGCCAGGTGGTGGAAAGGCAGAGGGCAAAGGAGGCAGTCAGTTTGAGGGAAGGATGTGGCTAAGGGGCAGCTGTGCCTATCCTAGCATCTGGGAGGCTGCAGAGGAACACTCCCTCCCCACATCCGTGCTCTGTAGCCTGTCAAGAACCCAGGGCTGCCTGGGTCATGGCTCCCCCTCCCCTCAGGCTACAGTTCGCTCCAGGGTGAGGGTGGACAGCTGGGGCTGACATCAGCTTGGCCATTTGTGCTATGCTGCCCCTCAGAAGTGGACAACAGAGCTGAGCAAGCTGGAGGAGAAGGTGAAGGTGCTGACGGTGGAAAAGGAGCAGCTCCAGCAGCAGCTGAGGCAACAGCGGCCTGTGTCCTGCACCTGCTGTGTCCTGTAAGGGCCCCACGGGCCGCTGCACAGTGCCAAGCTGCACAGGGTGAGGCAGAGACTTCTGATCTGGGCTAAGTCCTAGCAACAAAACGCACCTGGGCCAGGCAGGTAGGAGGGAGCTCTGGCTTCCTGCTCCTTCAGCACAGACCCACGTGGCTTCACCAGAGCAGCCTCTGTGTGTAGCCAAGAATGTTCTTGGCAGCACATCCCCAAGCATGGACTTTCAGAAAGAACTTGGCCAGACTCATCCTATGGCTGAGCTGTAAGGAAATGTCCCTCTCCCTCAATGCTCTTTTAGCCCAAGCTGAGGTCTATGACCCCAGTCAGCTAGACAGTGCCAGAAAGGAACTTGTCATCTTAGGAAGGTCCCTCATAGCCAGTAAGGCATGTTTGGAAACATTTACAAGGCAAACAGGCCATCCTGCAGCCCTCTCCCCTAACTTGCTGGAACTTGAGATTGTTAAAGATCCTTAATAAGTCATATAACCCTGGGGTGCAAATGGTTATTTCTAGCACATTTTGTCAGCCAGCCAGACACTGCTGGGTCATGTGTTCCCTGCTCTATCCACCTCTGTCCAGGAGACACAGCCCACCCTGGGCTCCTACCACACAGGGCTGTGGGTGGTGACAGGAGCCCAGTTAGCCTCAAGCTCAGCTCCATGTTAAAGGCCAGGTGCCTTGGGGCAAAGCACTCACCTCTTTGCTTCAGTTTCTTTGCCTGTAAGAGTAGCAGTGGGCAGGGCAGGCGTTGTCATCATCAGGAAGTCCCCAGGGTGCTGGCCCTAGCCCAGAGCAGCACCTGCACAGGAAAAGCCTACTCCCATTCTAAGCACCCCCAACCCTGGCTCTGGAGAGGGTTCCTGCTCTTGTTGTTCCTCTACTGTTCCCACTGCCAAGCCAAGACTAAGGCCAGAGCAGCACCTATACTCAGCCCTCCATGTTCCTCCTGCCCCCTGAACCAGCCATGCCAGCTATGCCCACCAACTCCTTCCACCTGCACTCCCCCAGCCCCACCCCCACTCGCCAGCCACTCACAGCCTGGACCACTCACAACTGCTCTGAGACTTGGTTTCCCACTTATCAGACAGGATACAAGCCTGGCCTTGGCCACCACTCACACTGGTTAGAGACCAAGTGTATCATGGATGTATGTATCATGACAGGTCACCAAACTCCTAATACCAGAGATGAGAACTTTTAACTCAGTGATGACAGAAGCAAATCAAGTGAAATGAGCCCAAATGTATAGGCAAATCTTTAACTGGGGTTTCAGCTAAAGGGAAACAGCACTCATCAATGGCCCAGATTGCTCCCTAAATAAAGGGAAATGCAAGCTTTTATTGGTTTGCTGGGATGGGCTAGTCTGATAATTTTCCATTGACCAGGAGCATGGTTCCAAAAGATGTTGAGGATACCACCAGTCACATTCAACTTGCCTGGGAACCACTCTTGTAGCTGGTGCCCATCCCCCTGTGCAAACACCCTGGCCTTGGGGCTCCATCTGGGCCTATGACAGGGCTAAAGGACTATGGGTTTGGGGGCTGCTCTAGCTGCAGAAAAAGCACCAGGGCAGGAAGAAGAAAATATGCCCGCTCCAAAGGCAACTGACACATCTACAGGCAGAGCCGAGTAGAGTCTATCCAAAAGTTAAGGAAACAAAGGAGACAAGCATATGAGACACTCATCCCAGCCACCCACCGGACATCTGCAGCCCAAATAGTCAAGTGTTTTTCAAGTTCCTGAAAGGTAGCCTAGGCAAGCATTATCGTCATAACCCACACATCAGAGGTGTTATCTACAGCAAAGCTAGACTTTGTGACCTCCAAAATCAGTGATTTTTAAGTTGACTTAGAATAGGTGAAGCCAGAGTTTAGTGGTAACAACTTCCTCTTGTGTAAACATTGTTTCTGTGGTTTATCAGGTCTGAGGCTGTTGGAAAGAGCACAAGGGCAGAGAGGCAACGTGACCTACCATGGTGGTCCCTGTCTGTAACTCACCCAGTGGGCTGTCCCAGGGTGGCTGAAGCTGCTCAAGAGCTACACAAAGAATGGATTACTTGAGCTGGGGTGTCCCTCAGTGGTGGCGTGCTTGTCCAGCATTCACAAAGCCCTGGGTTCTATCCCCAGCACCAGGCATGAGGGTGGGAACCTTACTCAAGAAGCCACAGCAGAGTTTCTGGCCAACTTCTATGAGCCAGGCACCGCAATCCTCAGAAATGCCCTTAGTGGGAAGTAGCCAGTTTCTACAAAGGCAAGGTGATCTCAGTCAGCTGCTTCAGACTGCCCAGAACCCAGGAGAGATGCTACCAAGTCTCTTCCAACCTTAGAGAAGCCTCTGGGCCCTGGTCAATCGACACTGGCATGGCAGGGCGACACCATCTGGCTGAGCTCTGCAGTCCCTGGAGAGCTATGTGGAGTTCCTTTTCTCAGAAAGGTTCTGCAGGTGGCCAGCCCTAGGCAACTGGTCACCTTAAGGGAATCTTCACCAGGGGCAGGAACATGACTACAGGGAGCTCTTCCAAACCTCCCTATACCCACCCAAGTCCTCACTGTCTCAGGACACTGGTGACCCCAAGGGACCTGCCACTCCCTCAGTGTGGGGAGTGACAGGCTGCTATGTGGCATAAGGTCAGAATTCCGCTCAACCAGCCATAATAAAAGCTCTAGACAAGTATGAAGAGCTCTGTGGAAGTGAGTGTTTTAGGTCAGTCTGTGAGCAAGGAAGGCAGACAAAGGTGACTTGTTCTTGGTCAGAGAGCAGGAAGGCAGGCTCCCCCTTGGACCACGAATGGAAGGACAAGAGTCTACTTCTCTTGAGTCTCTCTGAAGTAGAAGCTGGGCCAACTCACTTGTGAGAAACACATTTCCCTCCCCAAACCCAGTATCTCAAATTTCAGCAAGTGAAGGCTGTTAGGTAGACTGGTGAACAGGTGGCCTGAGGCCTGAGTACCTGCCTCAGCAGAGAAGACAGCTCGTCTCTAAGAGGTGTGCTCAGCAGCCAGAGGGTGAGTGGGTGCCTGTCACCAACCCCTCACCCAGGACAGTGACCATGAGCTGGACCTGTATTCCAGAGGCTGAGGGTGGAAGCAGAGCGGGGAGAAAGCAGTCCAGCTGGTTCAGAAGGTCCTTGGTCGGCCATTCTCATCTCTGGGGAGGGGCCCAGTTTGCAACTAGCAAAAAGGCCCCCTGTGCAGGGGCCTGCACTTCTTCCCTCCCCCTTGTCCCTGACAAGCTGTACACTTGGCACTCATGTCACTTTCAATCTCTCCTGACATGTGAGAACCAGGATGTGAAGCCCTGTTTGAAAACTCAGGTTCCTATTCACAAGAAAGGCTCGCCTCTAGCTTACAACACTGGGATTGCTCACTGAGGCTGCAGGCCAGAGGAGCAGCAGGCACCAGCGGCACCCCAGCCACACACTGCAGCTTTCCCCACCTGGCCAGTAACAGACATAAAGAGAAAGAAAAGGCATCTCTTGTTCTGCATTTTTTATTTCTTAAGTTAGAGTATACATGGAGTCCAGCCAGAATACAGTAGGCAGTGGCTATGCCTATTCCATCACATTAAGAAAATAGTTTTCATATTGCATTTTAACTGCAGTTAACACCATTCTGGAAGAAGAAAGTACCCTCAGGTCAAAGCTGTCTATATATGAGAGGGTTTTAGAGGCAGTTTCCCCACAAAGATTCTTTTTATTATTTTTTTTTAAGTGACCCCTTGATGCAAGGAGTGTTTCCCAACCCCAGGACCAGGAGATGCAGCCAGAGGTGCAATTTTAAAATCATACTTCAGAGACACCAACTTCTTGCTGCATCATGTGACACCAAACTGACTGTCCCTTTGGAGGACAAGGACCAGCCACAGTTGGCACCAAGAGCTTCCACAACTCAAAGCAACACTGAGGCCTCAGCTCTGGCTTCACTGCTTTTGGTGACAGGCGGTGCAGGAGGTCACCAGCACCCCACAGGGGAAGCACCGGCTTCAGTGATCCTCCCTACAGTGATCCTCCCATGTCTGGTCCAGCCACCTGCACTGAGCAACGGCCTGGGCACCCAAAGGAAGCAACAGGCAAGACGCTCGAATCCACAATGACACGAGGTAGTTGGAGAAACAAGGTGGTGGACAGGCCTCCATCAGCCCCTGCTGTCAGCACCCATCTCAATGTGGGCTTCTCATCTCACAACCTCCTGACCTACACGGGAAAGGCCAAGCAGCAGGCGGGCCCGGAAACAGTGTACATGATGCGACATGCCAATGACAGTTTTCCAAATACCTTTCTCCCCGTAATAAAATAATCTTAATAAAAACATAATTTAAAGGAAGTGTCAAAAGCCGAGTGTAAAATCATAGCTGTAAACTCTTGTCAAAGTCAAAGGTTCTCTTGAAGAATCATCCCTGTTTAAAAAAAAAAAAAAATGTTAGCAATTATATGATGGCCAAGTAGAAAACTTAAGAATGTACAGTCAGCTGCCATGGGGAACAATGCCTGTTTTTCATGGTAGAATAGCAGTAAGAACTTAATATGAATAATCAGAAGCTAAATTTATAATTCCTACAGAATCACACATTTTTAAGACCTCTGCCTTGGCCCTGACACAAGCACTCTTTGTCCACAGTGTCCTCCTCTTACTGGTCTGCTGACAGGCACGTCTCCACAGAAACTCCATGTGGCTGACCAAATGCCCACCTGCCTTCCCCTGCCCCTGGCCCTTGTTGTCTTCCTGGTCAGGGGTCAGGGATTAGGGGGTGCCTCTGTTACATGCTCACCTGGCACAGATTAAGCAACCCAGGCCGTCCTGATGCTGACTGACTTCTCATGCACGCCCATCTGTCTATGCCCATAGGTTAGGTGGCCAATCAGTAAGGCAGAAGGGGAATCAATGGAGGTCACTGAATCAGTCCAGCACTAGGCCAGCAGAGGCCCCAGGGGCATGAGTACAGGCACACAGGATCCAGGAGGGCCACCTGCCCTGCCTCAGGGCAGGAACTCTCTTACCTGCAGTGGGACCACCAACAAAGTGGACCATACTCTCCCCCTTCCAGACCCCCACCCTATCCCCTTTCTGATACCCTCACCAGCAGAATCTATTTCTGACAAATAGTTTACTCTGTAATCTTAAAGGACTTTTAAAATTCATGGCAATGTCCATAATTGTTCTTTATAAACTTACAAACCCTGTCACTAAACAGACATTCAAAGCCTCCTTGCTGTTTGAATTTTGAAGAATTTCCGGAATAAGCAGCAATCAAACCAAACTATCTGCAAGCAGTATCAGTTCTGAAACACGTCTTGGTGAGAGCTTGAGGAGCTGCAAAATGACAGGCCATGCTGTCATGCCTGTCACCTCCTTCACCATCTCTGAGTTTATACAACTTCGTGAAACAAGGCCTAAGAACCCAGTCCCTTAGTTGGTCAGACTGGCACCTCTGTGAAGCAATCAACCATGTGACACCTGTCCAGTGACTGGTGTCACCCCAGCAGCCCCCAGAGCAGGGCAGGTAACTTGGAAGAGGGTGGCCCACTCACTCATAGTCACACTGACCTTACCACTTCCATTCTCTAGCCAATAAAAGTTCTTAGCACCAAACTTTCATGATATTCTTACAATCCTAGTGTGTTATCACTGTTTTGATAACACACTAAAACAAAACAAAAAGACCAACTTAACATTAAAAATATCACTTACATTGCCAGATCAGTCATGGTTTATTGATGGAAATTTCAGTTCAGTTATTTCAGAGTCAGGGGAGCTGCTCCCACTTCTGTCACTGTAGGTGTCCCTGTAGAATACAGAAAGTTTATTCCTCTTCTCCTGCCAAAACCCTCACGATACTTTTGTTTCTGTAGCCACTGTTACTGCAGGGACATGTGTCCACACAGCACAAATCAGACTTCACTACACAGTACACTCAGCCTGAGGCTGTTGAGGGATTTCATTCCTCTTACCATTCAGTTAATGATAACCACGCATTAGAGTAACCAGCCTCAGATAAGGGTGGCAGTAGGGTACAAATCCCCCTGGGGTGTGGCATACTCCCTGCGGAAAAACCCTGTCTCCTTAACATGAAGGAGACAGACCTCTGCCAAACATGCTCCTCAGCAGTATCACCAGAACCAGATGCTAGAGAGAGCAGGGCCTGATCAATACACTAAAGGAAGCAGCCTGAGGAAACTCCAGGACAGAGCAGGAACCTCTGTGGAAACGTGAGGAACACATGGTGTCTCATCCAAGGACCCAGCCATGACACCTATGGCTTTTTCTTGGGACTGATTGTGTGACACCTCACTGTGAGAGCCAGTGACCCCAAAGGACTGGTGAAGACAAGGAGCTGATTGCTGAAGCAGTGTCCCCACCTGGGCGAGAGCCTGCAGCCTTTCTGGAGGTAATGTGGGAGCCGCCCCACAGAGGCCAGGAGGAGGCCAAAGTATGGCGGGGAGGGCTTGATAGGCCTGGACAGGAACTCTGGGTGGTACTGAACTCCAACAAAGAAAGGATGATCTGAAATAGAAATCCAAATGATCCATTAGGTATTTGGGCAGAAAATGTGAAAGATGAGAAAAAAGTCTTATTAAATCGACGCCAACAGTCTGGGGCCTGGTGGTAGAGTAACTTCCAAATGTGTGCAAGGCTCTGGGCTCAATCCCCCAGGAAAAAACCCTAAATTATTTCAAAGTAATGTTACCATTTGAATATAGGTAGAGACAACCCCAAAGCCTGAGTGACCTAATCCCCTTCTCCCAGCACTGTTGTCCCCTCCCAGCTAAGGGGGCTCCTCTCCATAGACCCTCCCTGGGTCCCCTGGCTACTGTGACTTCCACAGGTTGAGCCACGCAGATCATATGAGAACTGAAAGAGGCCAAGTATCAAGTCCACCCCCTTTCTAGAGGAAGAAGAACGGAGGCCTAAGGTTACCTGGCTGCCTGCGGAAGGCCACACACAAGGATAAACTTCCTGGAGCTCCGGCCTCTTTGTCACCAAGACCTTTCCCCTCACAAGACAATGCTAATTCTGATTTGTCCAGAGCAACGACACATGGCTTTACACTTTCCCATGTGCCAAGAAATCTGACTTCATTTTTCATTAAATTCAACTGTCTCAGCAATTACCTTCCAACTCCACAATCTCCATCCGCTTCCCTTCAACATCTTGGCCAACAAACTTCAAGCCCTGCTCTTCCAAGCACTTTTTCAAGACTGGATTCACCTGTTGATCCATGAAAAATAACTGTGCTGATCTCTGTTACTGTGTCTCCCAAGTAACAGAAAAGAGCAAACACAAATTGGAATTCTCACCTCAAATCGATGGCGGTGCCGCTCTTCCAGGTAGTCTGGGTCTCCATAGAGTTTTCCTGGGGAAAAAAAAAGGCTGGATTTATGACTTTTGACTTGCCAAATACCCTGTTTCACACATCCTACTTCACAGTGGACTGTTATCGTCCACATATACAGGCTGCTGGAATTCTGGACCATGCTTCCTGCTCTTAGCACAATTTAGACTAATTTTTGGCTTCTGGCTCCTTCTGACACACTAAGAACCACAATGGAACCAGGCTCACCACCTCCATCAAGCTAAAGACAGAGTGCCCCGCTGCTAGACGCTATCTAGCAGACAGACCAGGACCCAAGCACCCTGAGCCCTGAGGACAGTGTGGGAAGAGAGACAGTTTAGAGCTTCGCAGATAAACTCTGGGGACAAGAGTTCAAATCAGTGTCTGAAGGTGCCAGCACCTGGTGGCTGTAGGCAAAGAGGCACCGTGTGTGTGCAAATGGGCTGCTTAATTAACCCACTCCAGTGAGACCCCAAGTCACAGAACACTAGAATTGGAAGACTAGTACTCAAGCAACTCAAAATTAGGCTGCCAAAGAGCCCCAAAAGAAACACAAGAGCACCTCTGCCACAGAATCAAAGGCAGAATGTTTGGGGGTACGGAGGCGGAGGGGGTGGACTAAGAGAAATGTCTTAAGTACTTTTCTTGCCCAATTTCCCTTCATCTCTAGCATATGTTAATACCTCTGCCACAGAATCAAAGGCAGAATGTTTGGGGGTACAGAGGCGGAGGGGGTGGACTAAGAGAAATGTCTTAAGTACTTTTCTTGCCCAATTTCCCTTCATCTCTAGCATATATTAATACTTTCTTCGAGTAAAATCTATTTGAGTTGACCCATATGAAATTGTCATTTTTGTGAGATAATAATCATCAAATTTCATACTTAACAGTGTAGGAAAGAAACAGACTGCAATGGATGTGACCTAACTGCCCTGTCCACATCCCAGAGTCCTGACCACATTGCCAGTGATCTAAGACCCACACTGCTGCCCTGCCTACCATAGTACATCCTAGGAGAAGATGAGTAAGAGGAGGGAAAAAAATTCAAAAGCAAGAACAAAAAGAAAAAAGCCAGGCTGACTCTTGAGAGCCCCAGCACCCCCCTATGATACACATCCTGAACAGGCCAAGCCAGAGGCCAGGCCAGTACAAGACAGCTCTTACTCATGACTGAGTCCTTGGTCTGGAACAGGGTTCTCCTCTTGCCCAGCCTCATGGTTCCTCCCATCTGCCCAGGGTTGTGTTCTGGCATGTCTATGACCTGGAGACGTTCAGAAAATAAACACAGACTACCAAACTCTGCTTCGTTAGTGGCTGGAACTCCTCCACTGAATACAGCCCACCTGTGAGCAGGCCCTACCTCTCTAGCCTTCCCTGGTAAGAGACGCTATCTCAGGAAACTGTCTCCTAGTAATTATTTTAAACCTCCGGGACAGGGGTTCAACCCTTTGGCCTTTCCTCATGACACTGTACCTACCCCTAAGTACTGGGGATGGCAAGGAACCAGGCCAAGAACAAACGGCACAGCATGGACACAAGCCTAGCTGTGTCAGGACATCTGCTCCCTCTGCAGTCCTGAGGAGCTGCCCAGTCCTTGGGCCTGCACCAAGCAGGGGTGGGCTATGGCACCCCAGAGGACAGGCCAGCTCACCTCTCAGCCTGGTGCTCCAGTGCACCTTCTGACCTTCAGGGCCGCCTCTGTGCCCCACTCCCCCACCCCCAAGTCCAATGTCAGGTGATGTTTGCCTGCCATAAGATTAAGAACCCTGTCCACTGAGTTCATCAGTGTCTTTAGTGACAAGAAGAGCCCCTGGCACAGAGCAGGTACTCAGAATGTGTTGAATATTGAAGGAAAAAAATGGCTTTCAACATGCCTGCCACTCCTGGGTTGGGGATTCGAAGATGAATAAAGGCACCGTCCCTCCCCAGTAAGCCTTAATAATATGGCAGGCTGACAGGCCATGTGACCAAAGTGAGAGATGATACCAGGTATGCTGGCCTGGAAAAGCTTTGGTTACCATTAAACAAATCAGTACCACATCCCAGCAGTTCTTTAATTACAGTCCCACCCCAGGACTGCTGCTGGAGAACACGAGCTGGTGCACACAGTGAGGACAGCAGCGGGCACGCGGGTGCATGTGGAGTACTTCATATGAATACTACTCCGGGGAGCCCAGGGGAATGGGGGTGGAAAGCTATTTTAATCAGAATCCCCTCTAGCTGTCTGGGCTGGCACCTTAAAAGGCTTTCTGTAGTGAACTGAAAAGATCAGTGAGAATTCCATAGTTTTTCCTAACCATTACGTCTGGGAGCACAAGACCCCGGGATTCTGGAGGAGGGAGCTGCATGGCTCGCTGCCTGTCTCTAACCATCCGCTGTGTCCTGAGTGCCCTTCCAGCCCCTTCTGACCCTGGGAAGGTTCAAACACAAACTCACCACAGGATGACTGGTCTTGGGGTCAAATTCTGTAGAATTGGCATCTGAAAAGTCAAAATACTTGGGTTATGAAGATAGCTAAAAACAAAAGTGATCACTGCTGAGCGCTAAATCACAATCTCCTCCCTCTATTTAAAATCAACGGTGAAATAAAAACTAGGGACAGCAATTTAAGATATAACGATATTCAACACATAAATAGGTGAATTTTTTCTATCAAGTCTTTAACTTTCTGGAAAGTCAAGTTGGACACAATGGGAAGAACAAAACCAACGGCACAGCCTAAAAATCTGTGACAGTTTTTCATTGTCAATTTTTTTTTTTTTAAACATTTTGTTGTAGACTCTCTCCAAAATAAGCAAGAACCATCTTCTCATTTTCTTTCATCTTTAGCATCTAATGTGCCCTATTCAACTGCCTGGTACAAATGCCAAGTCAAAAACTAACTGATTTCGATGGAAATAACCTATCAGTGAATAAACTTACCATCTAACCACTACAGACTAAAAGGACAAGGAAGTTCCCCGCACTGCATGTTGGTCCTGGTGTGAGCACTAACTACTGCTACCCTCCTGGGCCTGAAGCAGGGCCTGGTCTCCTCTAAAGAGCAAGCTCATGGCCAGTCACCCACCTATCTGGAACCCAAGTGGGAGGCAAGGGGTCAGGCTGTGCAAGAGTCCAGGAAATCGCAAAAGCCATTCCGGGGTCAATGGTGAAAAGAGAGCCCTGCCAGCATTCAAATGCCAGCACCAGGGGCATGCTGCCTACTATACTAAGCTTCCCTCCCGTGGTTATGGTCAAACAGCCTCTCAGAAGAGAGATGAACTGAAACCCAGCTTGGCCAAGTTGGCCACCGAGGAATCACCTATACTGCATAACCCAGACCGCTTTTACATCCCTTCAGGATGCTTTATTTTTCAAAGAACTTACATGTCTTCTGAAAAGCTAGTATTTGTCAGTTGGGCTACAGAGAATAAATGACTGTGGCAGACTATTCCATCATGGCCCCCCGACCACACATCCAGTACCCATGCCCTGTGACACCACCCCCACCATCTACTCCCACGAAGTCAGGGTTTGGCCTGTGACTTGCCTCAGCCAGTGGGACAGTGGCAAGTTTGCAAATGCCTGTGCAGTGAGCCTGGCTACAATGTGCAGTCAGGCTACAGTGTGTGAAGAAGCTTGGGCTGAATTAATATATGATGAGCCACAACATGGACACATTATCTCAGTGTCCTGCTGGGCCAAGCTCGAGGCTGAATGCCAGACAGGAGTGAGTGACCCCAGATACACAACTCCGAGCAGACAACCACTCAGCAGAACAATGAGAAGTTGTCAAGTCATGATTGTTACCAGCCACCAAGTTTGGGATTGTCTGTCACAGTGACACAGTTAATGAGCAGATCTGATATTACGTGAGCATTTCTTATTTGCCAGGCACGGCTAGGGACTACCTACATGCATTTCTTCACCAAATTTTTACAACTATGTGAAGTCGGTACCATTTTGACTCCATTTACAAAAGAAACAAAGACCTAGAGAGGCTAAGTTATCTAAAATCATCCATAATAAGTGACAAAGTCAGAACTTAGGCTCAGGTGTGACAGCTCCAGAGCCCAAGTTTATAACAACTGCATAGGCCTCACTTAGTCCAGTGACTTCTTGGTGGGTACCAGGGAGATGGTGGCCATGGTGGTCAAAGAGAGAATTTAAAGAATAGAACATGCTGGACAGAGAGCTGAAGATGGGCTTCAGCTGCCCCCGACCCTCACTCCCCTGTAGAGAGCTGCAGGGCAACCCAGTCCCAAATTTCATTCTGCACATGGAGGTTCTGAGGAGCCAGGCACCATCTCAAGGCTCCTACCACCCAACACGCAATGCCTTCACGCACTCAGGAAGCGGTTAAGCAGGAATGAGGGTTTCTAAATGCACGCTTACCTGACCATCCCAGCACATTTCTTGAAAACTCAACCACTGCCAATTGCATTCCTAAGCACACACCTTCCAGGGGGAGAGAAAACTAAATGAAGCTCCATTGAAAAGGCAGCTCCCACATTCCCACCAGCCTTGCCAAGGGCTCTGACAGTATCTTGCATGGTCAGGGTCATAACCACAAACTCTTAATTTCCTGCTACAAGTAAGCATCCCACTGGTATGCTTTATCTGTGTTGGATATTAAAAGCTGGGTGGAAGAAGTGGACCTAAAGATCCCAGCTTCTGCAAAGTTATCCAACTTAAAAAATAAGCAATAATCCAGTCAGTTTCAAGTTTTCAAGTATAAAATTCAAGTTTTCTTACCCTCCCTCATTAAGGTCTCACTTACAAAGTGGTCAAGTTGAAAATTACTAAAATGTACAGCACCAGGAAGCATTCAAAACCATTTTTGTCCAATTATAACTGGCTAGTATGCCAAGTGAGCAGGACATAAGACTCAATCTCCTGTGCACTGCAAACAGAATTTCTTCGATATTCCATGCATTGACATGTAGCTAATACACTTTTTATATTTAAAAATAAAGTCTGAATCTTTCCCAAAGAGAACCAAAAAGACTGAGCATGTCGTGTTTCAATATCTCCCTGCTGTATTTATAACTCCCTCCCAAATGGCTCCTCAGACTGGCGAGAGCAAGCACAGTTCCTTACCCAAAAAAGGCTTTTTCTGTTTCCGAGCCCAGGCAATGGCTTGGATTTTTCCTTCAGTACCACGAACACCAAATCCTCCTGGAACCAGGACTCCACTGCACAGGGGAACAAACCACAAGGCAACTCCGCTTTTCCACTAACCCAGCTTGCAACTACCAACAAAGAAGCTGCTGCCAAGGTATTGGGACCAGGAACTTACTCCATATATTTTGCTACTGGGACTAAGTCTGTATTCTTTTAAAGAGTGTCAATTAATTTGTCCATATCAACACTTTGAACTTAGAAACTGCACACAAAACCAGACTTAGTCACATGAGAAAATACTTCTATGAGTAGAAGGACAGTGTCCACCACTGTAAGGCTGCTACAGCACTTGGTCCAAGCACTTGGCTCGTGAATTTTAACATATAATTAGATAAATACAATTTACTTTTCCTCTTGACTCACAGAGTTCCCCAAGTCAGAAGGGGCCTTTTTCCTCAGCAGTGAGCCATGCTGACCAAGCACATCAACACCAGCTGCATGCCCAACAGCATTCACCTGCTCCAGGGGACCCAAGATCCTTGCTGACTTTTGACTATTATAAAGGACAGCTGCCAGGGCTAAAGGCGTAGCTCAGTCATGGAGCACTTGCCTGGCATATATAAGATACCAGGTTCCAACCCCAGGACCACAAATAAAAGGCTGCTAAAAATAATTTCTGGAATTCTACCGATGGCTACTCATCAAATGTTCTGGATGAAAAAATCGCTAAGCCTCATGATGAGATGAATGCAGCAAACTATCAATAAAATCAAAACGAGTCTCTTCGAATCCAAATCTATGGGTAGGTTGAAGTCATCCAGTAGGTAGTCTCTCTAGTAATTAAAAGACACTTAACAAAGTAGATTACCTACTGCTAGCACTGGAAGCATAGGACTATATTCATTCACACAAACAGAACCCTGGCCCCCCAGAAAGAACGCTACTTACTGAGCACTGCAGAGCTTCTGCCAGGCCTCGTGGTAGCGCACAGGCTCCTCCTGCAGGGTGCTGGGCTCCAGATCGGTGGAATCTATGTACTGGGGGCAGCAGGCAGGGCAGAGAAGCAACTCATGACTCCAACCACTCCAACCAAGCTCTTTCACAGTGTCCAAATAAGTTATCAATGTTCCATCACCCATGATTTGGGTTTTAAAGTCATAATATGTTTAAACTTAACAATTTAAAATCTTAAAGTACAAGATTTTACCAACAAGTTTCTTTCAAAATCATTTAACTCCTGAACTTGGCTTTATCTGCTCCATACTTTCTAGAATCCTCTCTCAGCTACTGTAGGAGACTCTAAATTATTATGTTCTGCTCAATAGACATTCTCCCCAGGCCACATTTCACCCAGTTTTGTTTGTGTCCTTTTTCATTTTCAACTGTGTTGAGGTATAATTTACACACAGTAAAACACAAGCATCTTGAGTGCACTTTGATGAGTTTTGTCAAACATACACATGAAGGCATAACCACCACCCCATCAAATATAGTGCCACTACCTCACAAGATTCCCAAAGATTCCCTCCTCCTCCTGCAGAAGGCCCAGAGCTGACTCCTGTCACCACAGTTTCTGCCTCTTCCAGAGCCTCATATAAACGGAGCCAAGCAGCATGCAGCCTTTCCTGTCCGACTTCTCTTGTTCAATATGGATTTAAGATTCATCCACGTTGCTGTATATCCCAAGTTTGATCCTTTTTATTGGCTGGGTGGCTTTCTACTGCATAAATGCACCACAGTACCATCCCCTAGCCTGTTGAGGACATTTGGGATGTTCCCAGATTTGGGATATTAAGAATAATGTGTCCATTTGAATAAAAATCTTTGTGGAGACACATTTTTGGTTTTGTTTTTTTTTTCTCTTGAGTACATATCTAGAATTTGGTCATATGTGTCTTTATTTCAAACTGTTAGACTGTTTTCTAAAATGGCTGTGCCATTTTACATTCCCAGCAGTAAGGCCACCCTAGGGGCTTGTGCCAGTCTCTCCCTGTAACTTAATTTGAATTTAGTTCCCTGACAACTAAAGGTGCTGAGGACCTTTTCACGTATATCACATGCATCTTCTTTGGGATCTTCTGTTCAAACCTTCTGCCCACTTTAATAAGATTCTCCATCTTTCTTCTACTCTCCCCTACCTAATTCCTTGTAGCTATTTCCCTGAACCTCAGAGTAAGACCTGGGCTGGCCGAGTTCACAGGAATCCTGACTGGGCCCTTGCCAGCTGTCTCCAGTTCACATTTTTCCATCCACTGAGTTCCCAACTGTTCCACACCTCCAAGCCTTTGGACATGCTCTTCCAACTGACAGGAATGCCCTTCCCATCTTTCCAACCTCCCAGAGGTCCCTCCTTGAGGGAGTCTGCCCTCCCTACATGTCTACAATGCAGGCGCATCCTCTTGCCTGTGCTACCTTCACACCAAACAAACCCAATATTCCTGAAACACAGGGACTAGAGATTTTTCATTCATCTCTCAGCCTCTACTATCTAACACATGGCAGCCACGCAACCTCAAGTGGATAACTGAATGATGGAAAGAACGAGCAAAAACTAAATCAGGGCTGTGTAATGGGATCCTCTGATTCTTAAACACTTCTAACAGGTTATCCTGCAGGAACCTGCCCAAAGCACAAAGCAAGCTAAGTTATCACCCTGAGAAACATGTAGAAGCAGGAAGAAAACTGCAGTGCAGATGGTGGGGCCAGGTTCATGGCACCATCAAGCACTGAGATCCCACTTCACTTCTAAATCTCAGCTGGTGAGCTAAGAAGGAAAGTTCTACAAGGGATAGATAAGAGGCAGGAACTGTGGTGTATGCCTGTAATCCCAGGTACTAAGGAGACTGAAGCAGGAGGATCACAGGTTTGAGCCCAGCCTGGGTAACTTAGCAAGACCTTGTCTCTCCCTGTGAGAAGGAGGGACAGGTGGGAGATTTTCAAGAAGCACTAATACGGCAAGCACAAACCTCAGCACGTCACATTATCTCATCAATCTTACAACCCAGGAGGAAGGAACATCACTATGCCTTTTTATGGGAAACTGAGCAGGGAGAGGGTTGGCCAGGGCCATATACTTCCTAGGCAATGGAGCTAGAATTTGAGTCCCAGGCATTTCATTTGGCAGTGGAGTCTTGTCCAAACATTCTACCAGCTCACCTTCTGCCCACCACACTGCAAAGCAAAGCAGTCATTGACAACACTCCAGGCAGTGCTATCGACCACACAACATGCCTCTGTCCACCAGGTCTTCCCACCCCAAAGAGCAATTTTATCCTAGGACAATTTCATGTGGTCAACTGATATTCAGATCTAAGCATTCAGTCTCTCTATACCTCTACTCTGACCACCTCTCCCCTTCATTATTTCCAGAAAATACTCTGCATTCTCAGAGCCAGGAACCAACCAACCTCTCTTATCTCCCAGAAGAAACTCAGAGCTCCAAAAACTTATAAAGGAGATATGGCATGCAGCATCTATGAGAATATAGACTGCTTCCCTATTTACCCCTTGGCTAACTTAGGTCATCCCACCTCACCTTGATGTCCAATTTGTGGTTGATGGCCAATGCGGAATGCTCCAGAGCTTTAATGACAGAGGCATATGAGTCTGAAAACTTTGTGTATTTACCCACAAGGGCAATAGAGCAGGTCTCCAGCAAGCGATCATATCTATCAAAGGTCAAGAAACACCCAATTAATTGGAATACACATCACCATGAGACCAAAACTGCTTTGGCAAGAGAAGAAAAGAATGTCTTGGAAGAACACAATGGAAACGAACATCACGAATGTCACACACAGACCAGTAAAAAAGCAATTTCAGGTCAACAGGGCAGGCTTTGTGAAGAAAGTTGGATTTTAGAAGCTATTATCAAAAAGGTTTCAAAATCTCACCCAAATTTGTTTTTAAAAAATTTCAATCCCAAAGGGCAAAAAAAACTGAACAGACACAAAAGTATAATTAGTAATAGAGCAAAATGCAAATAACGTTTTAAGAAAAAAGAACTGTAAGACTGTGGGCCATCTTGGTAGCTACATGTAAATGGACATGTAAAAGATCCATGAAAAAAAGGTCAAAACTTAAACATCACAGAACAGAATAAATGCTCCCTCCGCATGTGCTAATATGACCTCCACACTGTTTTTAGTTCTGCAACTGTGACAAGGCACACCCATTGCTTTGAGGCGCCGAGAGAAGACCCTGAAGCAAGGTGAGAGCACCAGCACTTCAGGAGGTGGTCCCACAAGGCCTTGCTGAGCAAGGGTGGTGCTGGTTGAGCAACATTTTCCCAAACGCGGTTCAGACAATAGGCATGCTGCCTGACCACAAGTGCTCCAGCCATGGCCACCCATTCCCATGGTAATCCACTGCCACGAGGCACCTGTTTGTGCTGACTGTATAGCTGAAAACAATCTGCACTCGCTGCCTAGAGGTCTGGGAACTGGCCCAGCCTTGCCAGGCCCTCTTCACCTATGTTGTCTCCACTTGACAACTACCAGCTCCTTCCTTAGCAACCTGAACGTCCCTTACCATGAAGACCTCCAGTGAGCTGAGAGCGAGGTGCTAACATGCTCCAACATGACTGAATCCCCCGGGCCCCTACCAAAGAGGAAGGCAGCTGGCACTGCCAGCTCCTCACGGGGAGGCAAACCTGTCTGCCATCTCTTTCCACTTCATCAGCATTTTCCGTGGCTGCCTCTCAATAGGAAGGTCAAGTCTTCGAAGAAAATAATCTACAACCCCTTGCTCTTCTAACAACAAGGGGACCCGGTAGATGGACGAGACATCATGGACACAGATTACCTGTTTTAAAAAAAGGATGTGATTTAATAAAAACAAAAACTAACTGAACTTACAGCCCTGGCTACTAGCTACATAACCTTGGAAAAATTTCCAATTTGAAAAAAGGGTAATCTTTTAGAAAAAGATATAATACCAAAACCAACTGAAGAAGACCAGAACAGAAAGTTAGTAGCTAATCTATTAGAACGTGGATGTAGAAATCCTTTTAAAAATCACAAGCCAAACCACAAATGTTATTTAAAAAAAAAAAAAAATCATATTGGAGGAGGACCTGTCCCAGGAATCCCTGAATGGCTTAACTCAGAACAGTGGTTCTCAGACTTATCTGCACAATAGAATCATTAAGGGACACTTATAAAAATCCTAATGCCCCCACTGCAACCCAGAGCACTTAAACTAGAATCTCGGGGGGAGGAAGCAGGCATCAGCATTTTTACAAGTTTCCATAGTGATTCCAATGTGCAGCCAACTTTAAAAACCACTGCATTAGGAGATTTAAAAGTGGAACTCACCATGCGAATAGACTGAAAAAGATGGATGCAGACTTAATTAAAAATCTAAAACCAATTCATAACAAAAATTGTAGGTAATTTAAGACTATTAGGGAAAAACTGAAAATATAAAAAACCCACAGTAAATTTCATATGGATTCATTTAATATTAATGTTTACTATTTAAAGTCCAGAACAAGGCAAGAATGGCCATCTATCACTATTCAGAAATGCTGGACAGACAGCCATTACATTTCATTTCACTGGAAAATAAATGAAACTTAAACTAGGAAACAAGAAACAATAACCACTAAATGCATAAACAATATCATTGCTTATCCACAAAAACCAAAAGAATTTATAGGTAAACAATCCAACCTAATAGAATTTTAGTAATGTTGCTGGGCTATAGAGCAAAGAACAGAAATTGCCAGGGTGTCTTATATGTGCCATATCTCATCAGGAAATGCAATTTCCTCACACAATACACAAAACTCAAAATGGATCATGTAAGACCTAATATAAGACTTGCAGAAAAAAAATGGAGAAGAAAATCTTCATGACCTTGGTTAAGCAAAGGGTCCTTAAAAAAAAAATGTGCAAAAGCACAACCCATAAAAGAAAAAAATGGATAAACTGAAAATGTAAAAGCTTTTCTGCTCCAAGACACTAAGACAATAAAAAGGCAAGCCACAGATGGGGATAATATTATAAATCATGTAAGTATATGACAAAAGGCTTGTATTCAGATTATATAAAGAACTCTTACAACTCAACAAGATAAATAACTCAATTTTAAAAACAGACAAAAAGATCTGAACATCAAATTTAAAAATGGAAATACCTGTCACATTTTTAATAGTGAACACTTTTAATGAGAATCAATTCTACTACAGAATTGAATTCCCTTCACTTGCTAGGACAGAAATATCTAAAATAATCAAAGTGAATGACAAAGGGCTGTTGAGAACATGAAAATCTCTCTGTGCTCCAGGGTTCAGTATGAAACAATCCTTCTGGCGGTCTCCTGGCTCAGGAATCACACCTGCGAGCCGTGACTCCAGCCCCGCTGAGGCCTGAGCCACCATGGAGAGGGCCAAGGGCTTTCCTTCTGCTCCATTCACGCCTACGCCAGGCCAGTGACCTCACCTGTCATCCTCCTATATTCTCCTCAAAATCTTACAAGTGGATTCTCTTATTTCAACACCACTGCTTTACTGTCCCCTCTGTGAGCCATCTGGGCTCTCCTGATCAGTCTCCTGATCCTCAGCCATCTAGTAGTCTCCACAGTCTAAGGTTGAAATTGCTCAACTTCAACTTCCCTTCTAGTCTTCCCTCAGCCAAACCTGCTGCTGTAGTTTGGTGTCCCCCAAGGGTCCATGTGACTGGTGGCTTGGAACCAGAGTGGTGGCATTGAGAAGTATTGGGTATTGGGTCTAGAAAGTTCCTTGGATCACTGGGGCCCCTAACCTCAAAAGGAATTAAGACATTTCTCCTGTGATCCTTGTTTTCTCGGAGAGGGTTATTATAAAAAGAGCAAAACACACCCCTCCCTGCTCCTAGCTGGAGATATCATCCTCCTCCACATGGGCTCTGCTATCCACCATGCAGTCTTCCCAGAGCATATGCTGTGCTATTTGGACTTTCAGCCTCCAACACTGTGAAGCAAGTAAACCTTTTTCCTTTATTAAATTAGCTGCCTCAGGTATTTTGTTGTAGTGACAAAAAGCTGACTAAAACACCAACCAATGCCATAATTTCAATTTATCACTACCAGAATTTTCATACTAAGAATTGTATAGGTTCCAAAATTTTGTTATTTTCTGTACCATAGGTCTGCTCCATTATCACAATAACAAAAAGCTAAAATATATATGAGAGACTACAACACCCCGACACCAGGCACCAGAGATACAAAGCTAAGATGATCCTTGTCCTCCAGAAGCTCAGTCTGTGAGGGGAGATAAACATGGACACATGCACACACACATCAAGAGGCACAGCATAGGCTCACCACCAGCATATGTGAGACGCACAGGTAGCCCAGAGAAGGAAGTGATGAATTCTGAGGGTTGAGGTCAAGGAGCTAAAGATAAAGCCTCTCAGTCTATACCATGTCCTAGCCAGACCCTGAAGTATGAAAATGAACAGATTTCCAAGACAACAGGGAGAAAGGGACACTGACTTCTGATAGAAATTAGCAAGCTCAAAAGCAACAACAGAATGGGTGTGAGGTATTAGGGAAACAGAAAAACATTCAGCAGGGATGAAGCATAAAGAACAAAGGGTGAGCCCAACAGTGGTACATGCCTGTAACCCCAGCAGCTTGGGAGGATCGCAAGTTCAAAGCCAGCCTCAGCAATTTAATGAGGCCCTAAGCAACTTAGCAAGACCGTCTCAAATATGGAAAATAAAGAGCTGGGGATGTGGCTCAATGGTTAAGTTCAATCCCCAGTACCAAAAAAAAAAAAAAAAAGAAAAAGAAAAAAAGGCCAAAGAGTGAGGAGGGAATATACAGAAGATGTGCAGGAACATTTGGGGAACCTCAAGAAGTAGGGGATGGTGAGTGACAGAGCCAAGGGTGTCCGTTCTGCTAGAGGCCAGTCTATTATATCTAACTGTGAAACACTAGCAAGCCTCATGAAACATTATGGTCAAGAGGCTTCAGGTAACTATAAACAAAAACAGTTTCCACAAAGATAAAATTTCTACTTACTTGTTCAGGTTCCACATGGCAGAACATTGATATTTTCTCTTTCACTGATGTGTCAAGAGGATTTGAGCACCTGCATACAACCTAGCAGTAAAGAAAAAAGGGGGGCTTAGACAGAAGGAAGGGTTACAAAGCTGAGTTTTTTCACTGAATAAAATTAAAATAGATATCACATTGTTAAGATGGATGAAAATGTTAGCATTCAGAACAATCCATGAAAATATCTCATCTTCAAAACTGAAATTCTTAAAACCCAAACCAGAGAAACGTAAGAGGATGGCAGTGTAAACCAAGAGGTAGATGAAAGAACTACAGGAGCTAACTGGGGCTTTCCTCATCTATGAATGTTCTTGTGTAGGAAAAAGACAATAAATAAAGAACAAAGAGGAGAACCAAGTCTCAGGAAGTGCAAGACCTCACAAATGCCTTAAGAAAATTTCACAACTTCAGCCCCAAGCAGGAACCCATGTCTTCCACCATTGATTTTCATTAAAGGCCTGCCAAGAAGACAAAGGTCCTGCCTGGTATGGAGGCATGATTTTAATTAGACCTAAGAGATCACAATGAAACCAGGTCATCAGGAAATCCTACCAGATCTGGGGAAAGTCCAAGCCCTCTAAGTTCCCGAACACTGTTCTGGGTGGGTTTCGTCTTCTGTTCCCCGGTTGAGCTTGGCTAATAGTCAAAAGAAAAAAAAAAAAAGGGAGGTTAGTTTCTCTACAATAAAGAATTTTCAAGTATAACTTTTCCATGAAATCCTTTTTAAAGAGAGTTTGACCATTTTTAGAATTTAGCTTGTATTTATTGAAACTGCACATGCATGTATTTAGTCAAATAGTTGTAGGGGATTTGTCCTAAAGAGCAGTGGTACCTAGCCTCATCCACCCTCTCCCACTCTCCAAACCCTAATAAAGGCTCTTCAACTTTTTCATTCCTTTTCTTTCTTTCTTTCGGTGCTGGGGACTTCAACTCTTTTTCTTATTTATTTAGGTGCTGGGGACTGAACCTAGGGTCTGGCACGTGCTAAGCACAAGTTTCACCACTGAACTATACTCCCAACTCACTTCAACCCTTTTAATTGATCCTTCTGGTATGCTTTATTGCTACTTCTTAACATTTAGAATGAGGCATTTTCTGTTGAATTCCCTGTTAAATGAGGACCTATTCTCTCCCTCATTCCTCTATCCTGACTAGAATGTACTCTTCTGGTTCCCGCAGCCTCTTCAGAGCTAAATACTATTCAGTTAAACTATGGGCCAAACTTTTCCTTTCTGTACTAAATTATCTTTATTCTCCTCTCACACATAAGAGATTTGCTGGGTTTAGAATTTTAGGTTGTAAAAAGTTCTCCTTTAGGATTTTTAATGCAATAGCTTTATTATATTTAGCCTCTAATATTGCCATATTGACTCTTTTTCTTAAAAAGAAAGTATCTTTTCCTTTAGAGCCTTTCTGCCTCATTTTTCTGAACCTTCACAGCAAAGTGCTTTGGTGTGGATCATGTTGGATCCAATATGCCTGGGCACTCAACAGCCCCCCGCCCTTTTTAAAATTTTCTTTTTGGTTATACATGATAGTAGAGTGTATTTTGACATAAATACATGCATGGATAATAACTTCCCATTCTTGTGGTTGTACATGATGTAGAGCTGCACTGGGTGTGTACTCTTATATGAACACAGGAAAGTTCTGTCCAAGTCATTCTACTGTTTTTCCTATTCCCATCCCCCCTCCCTTCCCTTCAATGGGCCATTTCAATCTAGAAACTCATGTCCCACAATTTCCTTTTTAGATCAGGGGTCAGAAAACTTTTTCTGTAAAGGCCTAGATTAAAAAAAAAAAAAATACTTGAGGGTTTTTCTCAACCTTATGATCTCTGTCAAAACTACTCACCTTTGTTTTAGTGCAAAAGCTGTCATAGAAAATACATCATCAAATAGATAGGGCTCAATTCCCATAAAACTATATTTTCAAAAAACAGGTAATAGGATGCTTTGACCCCTGGGCCACTGTCTGTTGACCCCCTGGTTTAGATCACACTTCCCTTTCATTTCTCTGTACCTCTTTTCTGGAAATCCTGTAATTTGGATACTAACTCCTGGACTAGTCCTCTAATTCTTACATTTTCTCTCCTATTTTCTGCCTATTGGTCTCTGCCCTACTTCCTGAGGTATTTCCTCAACTTCCTTTCTCTTAACATTTTCATCTATCCTATCCAATTCTTAACTTCCAAGATTGTCTCCACATGTTCCCTTCTTCTGGCATCTAGTTCTTATTTAATGCACAGTTTACCTCCTGCATGATTTTAA
Source organism: Marmota flaviventris (assembly GCF_047511675.1). Lineage (NCBI taxonomy): Eukaryota > Metazoa > Chordata > Mammalia > Rodentia > Sciuridae > Marmota > Marmota flaviventris. The sequence goes on along the minus strand of NC_092507.1, from coordinate 31,054,439 downwards.
TCAATGACTGCTACACATACTTAAAAGCTAACTGGAAGCTCTGTGAGAGGGGGCAGGCAGGTCACTGTGGGCCTCTGGCTGTCCTGGTTCACTGCAAAGCCCCGAGGTGGTGTCTTTTCTCCTGGACCAGTCATACACCAGAGAAGACCCTTACCATCTCCTACATGGAAGGACCAAGGCTGGCTGTGATGAAAGAGACAAAGTGTCTCAACAGTGTAACATCACACTCCACGACACGTTCCTGGTTCTGTGTCACTGCTCTCAATTAGTGCCTGCTATCTGGACACCCTCCCCAGGGCCTAGAGTCTTCTGCCAAAGTGAAGAGAGGCTAACGCCTACCTGTACACATTGGGTAGTGGGGTGAGGGTATACCTCTTCTGAAACAGCAGTTGCAATGAGCCCAACCAGTGCCCCCACTCCTAGAGGGACCCGTGCTGCCTGCTCTGAGCCTGTGGTGATTCTGCTGCCAACAGGGCTGCTTCTCTGCTCTCCCTACTGCCAGTGGTGAGGGTTCAGCACTTCCAGGCCTGTCTGCTAGATCGGTTTCTACATAACCAACTGCTCTCCAACTTCTCAATTTGTATTACTATTTAATTCCTCTTCGTGCTAACTTTGTGATTTTTTGTCTTTAAAAAGACAAAAAACAAAAACAATCAAACAAACAAAAAAAAAACCTTCCTCTACTTTTGCCATGTAGTAAAAACAAGGGCAGGTCAATTCGCCTACTTCAACCACAACTGCCCTGATTATCTTTCAAATGTTTTCCATTTCATCTTTTCAAAACATGATTATGATAAACTTTTCACCAAGAAATTCTTTATTCCTTGTTTCCATACCTCAAGAATTGAAAACTATTAGATAAAGTGTGAAAATCAACCTTTTCTCCCCCAAAGTCAAGACTGTAAATGCCTTACCTGAGGAACTAGACTGACGTGGATATTACAAAAGTTCTCCCTTTTGACCTTGAACTGGAACTGCCGGAAGGCCTCAATGAAAGGCATGCTTTCAATATCTCCCACAGTTCCTCCAAGCTAGAAGAGCAATGTTATTTTAAAGGTTGAGCACTCAATCTTTTTCAGGTCATTTCCTTTTCTAACATCTGCTCTGTTGCCTCAATTCAGTTACCAATGTAATAAGGACATCCCAGCCCTGCAGAATGTCAGTTGGTAGAAAGGGGACCCTTCTGGGTAGGCTCACAATTCCCCAAGGCTATTACAGATATTTCCACAGCAGTTTAAGAAAAAGAAGAGGTGAGAGAGGTACCAGGAATTTTATTTGTGTGAGAGCCACAAAGCAAAAAAAAAACCTAATCTCATCTCCTTAGCTAATCATAGATGATTTTTACAAAAAGTCATCAGATATATTAAAAAACTGCTGGAACTTTCAAGTCTCTTCATCTTGAAGGAACACTGAGATCCAACAGCTGGGATCAGCAGACAAAGCACCCGGAAACCAAAACCGCACACTCATTCTGATGAGTGCTCCTGCTGCAGGAAGCAAAGGTCTGCCAGCTTGCTCAGGAGAGAGGGAAATGTGTCACACCACTCTTTCTGGAAGAGCTGACATCAAATGAATACATAATGCTACAAAAGTAGTATCACTTGGACAAGAATTATCTCCCACACTATGACTGTCCTCACCAGCCCCACGGCAGCATCTTGCCCCAACTGCACTGGGAACGTCTTGCCAGGTGCCAATGGCTAACTAGGAGATGAATGAGTGCTCTGTTCACAAACACGGGGACCATACAAACCTCGATAACACACACTTGAGGTTCTAGGCCATCTTCATCTACAGGTATTAATGCCTGTCTCATCACCCACTCCTGGATTGCATCTGTGATGTGAGGGACAACTGGAAAGAAAAAACAAGCTGGAACTCATGCTTGTCCATAGGAATTGACTAAAGGAAACGCATTTACCTCAAATACTAAAAAAATAATTTTAAAAACTACTACACTTTTTGCCTGGACAGAGTAGTGGTGGTTTCATAAAAATACTTTTGAGGCCCCCTTTCAATGGCCTCAATAATCTCTGGTTCAAACTCCCCTTGGCCACCTCCTCAGATTTATAAGTTGTTGCTGGAAGCACACAAGAGGAGGCCAAGAATGGCATCCTGAACCACCTCAGAGCATCAGCCCATGCAGTCAGCCTGTCTGTCCACATGCAAACACAATAGGCCATGTGGTCACTCTACTGCTCACAGCCAAGACTGAAGGTGGGCACATCACACCTGAGTGCTTTTCCAGGCATAGGAGACCTGCAGGAGCCGTGCACATTATGCTTCCAGCTTACTGAAGGGTAGACAACCCGCTGCAGAGACAGGACAGCAGAACAGAGTGGTGAGAGGAGCAGCCTCTGGGGTCTGGGTTGACATCTCAGTTCACCACTCATTAGCTTCGATTCACAGGGCCAATTACTTATCTATTCTTAAACTTGGTTTCCTCTGTCAAGTGGAGTAAAGCTCCTACTTCATAAAGTTGTGGAAATTTTATGAGATGGTCTTGTATGCCAGAGTACAGTAAATGCCAGCTACTGCTGAACCTTTCAAAATCATAGTTGTTGGGCTCACTGTGAAAATTCCTACAGAGCAAAGATTACTGTTTAACTCCAGATTCTGTTCAACTCCAGTAAACACACACAAGGATATTCATTATCTATTCTACACACAGTGGCCAAAGTGATGTTTTGAAAATGCAAATCAGAATTCATCACTCCCATGTTTAAACTCTTCGGTTCTTCCCACTGCTGAGTCAATTCCAACTCCTTGCCTGGCCCAGAAGGCGCAGCTGGCCAACCTCTCTGAATATCTGCCTCGGTCACTATGCCTCAGACACACCACCCTCCCCTTTGTTCCTTGGAGCCCCCTGTGCCTTAGGCCTCAGTACTTGCTGTGACCCCTCCTCCTTCCTCACTGCCCATGACCTCCCCAGCTCCTCCGCTCCTCCTCTCCTTGAAGGCTTCCCCAACCATCTGTCCAAAGTAGCTTCCCCCAGCCATGCTTTCTCGCCTCACTCCATTTATTTCCTCACAGCTCCTATCAGCTATCTCATTTTATCTGTTTGGTTTTTCTCTCTCACACAGCCAGCTTCCATGAGGACAATAACCTCGTGGTCTTGTTCATCACATATTCTCAGCACCAGTTAGGTCCAACCACAGAGAGCATTTAATAAATATCTGATGAATCAGAGAACAGATGAATGAACACACTAGTGCCTAGAACAATAAACTACATGACTGACAACCATTTTAGTTCCTAATTGGTCCTTCCTAAGAACTTCCTTAGAACTCCTAAGAGCTGGATAGATAGGTGCTGTTATTATCTCCATTTTATAGGAAAGGAAACCACAACTCAAAGAGTGTATGTGATTTGTCCATATTCATATGCAGAGCCAAGACCCAAATATAACCAGATTAGTTCAGAATTGGGCCAGGGCAGACCCAGGCCAGCTGTCACTGTGACCCTCAGCTTTTAGTCCAGTAAAGTTGATAGTCAAAAGCAGATCTGCTCTCATAACTCAGAGGAAAATGTCCCCCCAAATGTGGGCTGCTGCCATTCCATTAGACCTGTGGTTCCCCACTCCCCTGTCACTTTTCAAAAGTAATAAAATACTTTTCTCAAATGAACACTTTGTACCACATTATCTGAACAGCAAACAAATAAAAGTGAAATTGTGCTAGTGAAAGTTTGAGAGGACCCAGAAACCCACTTTTCAGACTCCCCCTGGCCGATGATGCCAGGGAAAACCAGAGGGCACGATGGACACTGTTCTTCATCATGGTCCACACACACGAATCCCAGGGACACTGCGTCCACACTCCTGGTTCCATGTCCTGACCTAGCAGCCTCCACCACTTCACTCATCACTGTGCAAAAACAACCCTCTCTGGTCTCAAATGACGCCACATTGGCTGGACTGACAAGCTTCAGATACTACTCACACAGCAGAGGCAGTTTCTTCATGTTAGTTTCTAAGTAAATGGTCAATTTCTGATTTTCCACTAAAGGCATCATTTCAGTAATAATACCTTGACAAAATGCTAGAATTACATAAAAAGTCAATTTTTATCCTCAAAAGAAAGTAAACTGGCTAAGAATTTAAATCTTAAAGGTAAATCCAGTATTACCTTGGACAGTTTTCCCCAGGTAATCTCCTTTGCGCTCCTTGTTAATGACATACTGATATATCTTCCCAGTGGTGAGATTATTGTCCTTGGTAAGGCAGATGTCAAGGAACCTTTCATAATTACCCAGGTCCAGGTCCACTTCCCCACCATCATCCAGCACAAAAACTTCACCTACAGCAAACAGTGAGAATATTTTTTAAGTGAAAAATGTGTAAGTTGTGGCACAACTTGAATCCTGAAACTGGGCAGGAAAAAAATCTGCATTTGCATATTTTTAAGCCATCTTCCCAAGTCTCCTGAAATGTTTTTTTTTTGTTTGTTTGTTTGTTTTTGTGTGGTGCTGGGGATTGAACCCAGGCCTTGTGCATGAGAGGCAAACACTATACTAACTAAGCTATATCCCCAGCCCGTGAAAAAATCTGCATTAACTTGATATGAAGCAAAAAATCTATTTCTAGAAAATTAAATATGACACAAAAAAGTAAAATTACCTACTATTCTCCAAACTGTAACTTCAAACTTTCAGCCTTTCAACAAACTCTATCAGGAAGAGTTATACAAGTGGAAGGAATGGAAGGAAATGCCAGTCCTGAAGGCTGAGGGTAAAGGACACTTTACATTAGTATGGCAACTGTTCCCCAAAGGAAAAAAAAAGACTTCCAGAAAAGGCTCCCACCTGAGCAGAATAAAGTTTAAAGTATAACAAAAGTATGATTCTATTCAAAACTTCCATGACATATGCAGAGGAAGGTTGTGCTGATTATAAAAACTAGCCTCTGGGGCTGGGGTTGTGGCTCAGCAGTAGAGAGCTCGTCTAGCACATGCGAGGAACTGGTTCAATCGTCAGCACCACATAAAATAAATAAACAAAATAAAGGTATTGTGTCCAATTACTTCTAAAAAATATCTAAAAATAAAAAATAAATTAATAAACAAACAAAAAAAAAACAGCGTCTGGGCTACCCTTTGGTTCTAAGCAAAGTTGTGAATCTGCCCAACCTTCCCCCATTCCTTTGTTTCACATTCATTTCTTGCAACTTCATTCTAGATCTTTTTGTTTAGAATGATTCATTCCTACCATCACAATAAGAGACAAGCTCAAAAACAGGAAAGGAAAAAAATGTCTATTTTTTCTTTTTTAAATTTGTTTAGTTGTAGATAAACTCAGTACCTTTATTTATTTATCTATTTATTTTAATAAGCAAATTCTTTTATCACTTTGTTTTTTCCAATATTTTTATTTTATTTATTTTTATGTGGTGCTAAGGATCAAACCCAGTGTCTCACACATGCTAGGCAAGTGCTCTACTACTGAGCCACAACCCCGATCCAAATTTTTTTCTTAAGTGCTTAAGAACTTTATATTTAATACTCCTCTAAGGGTTGAAGATGTAGCTGAGCCCTTGAGAATCTACTACTAAGATCAGTAGTTGCTCAGATGTAGCTCAGTTAGGCTTTGCCTAACAAGTGTAAAACCCCGGATTTCAGCCCTAGAAACACCAAGAAAAAAAAATCCCCCTAGTATTTGGACCTTTTCCTGGTATTATTTATTACATAATGTTTATAGACTTTAACCTCAACATTAGAAAGGAAGAGTAAGAATGAAGAATTTTACAACTTAAAGGTATGTTTTCATAATACATCTCCCCCAGTTTTAAACAATGGATCTGAGGCAACTCAGCAACAACAAGGAGGTAAGATGCTCTTTTCCTACCCTCCCTAACGGTTTCAACTTAAAGATCTTCATTCATATTATTCAAACTCTACCAGCAAAACAAAATCCAAGCTTACAGATCTTTCAAATCCAGCATCTACCCGCTGCTTGAATCCCTACAAAGTGGTCCTGAGCCTCTGTCTGGACTTTTCCACCAAAGGCAATTTACAGCTTCTTGAAGTTCTTGAAGGACGCTTGCTATTACAAAGATCTTTCTTTGTTTCTTTTTTTAATCTTTTTTTTAGTTGTTAATGGACCTTTATTTTACGTTTTTTATATGCGGTGCTGAGAATCAAACCCAGTGCCTCACACATGCTAGGCAAGCGTTCTACCACTGAGCTACAACCCCAGCCCCAAAGATCTTTCTTATACTGTGCTAAAATCTGTCTTCTTACAATTTTCACCTACCATTCAATTTATAAAGATTGGTGTCACAAAGAATAAGCATACTCCCTCTCTTCTCAAATATGAAAAAGTTTATTATGTCACCAGGTATCTTTTCTTAAGAGAAATAACAAATTTTTATTCAACTGCTACCAAAAAGGTATTTTCCTTTATGGAAACTCGTAGACTCTAATCACTAAATTGGCTGCTAAGATTTCTGCTTCTCCCATCCAGGTAAGAAAAAGTATCAGAAATTCTGCCATGCTAGTTAGGGACCATTTTAGAAGGCAGGAAATGGAAGTTGTACAAAATGTAAATATGCCCAAGAGGTGACATATTCTTTCACATACACAGTTTTTAAGAAAAGATAGATGGGGGAGGTGGTTGTTTGGTTGCTTACCATGCTCATAAGGAGAGAATGTTCCTGCATCAATGTTAATGTAGGGGTCAATTTTAATTGAAGTTACATGTAAGCCACATGACTTCAGTATTGTGCCCACACTGCTGGCAATGATTCCTTTTCCAATTCCTGATATAACACCACCAGTAACTAAAATGTACTTCATTTTCCTTTTTGATCTGAAAGAAGAAAAATTATAGATAAAATGTATTTCAGTAAATCAAACTCAACTGGTTCAAATACTTATTTTGCCAATTACTGGCTAAGAACCCCCTTGAACATGTCTCATGACTTCAGAAGGTTCTTGTCAGGTTTAAACAGGATCATAACAGATGTTTCTTAGATCACTGAAAGGCATTAGTCAAAGACCAGTAGAAAAACCAACTGCTATACAACAATATAGATTTTATTTAAATCTTTTGACAATGACCTTTCGAGTCAAAAAACAGCTCTAAGCTGGTTGATACACTAGGCCCTTAACATTAGCTAACATCACCACCAAACACTGGGATACCAGGCAGGTGTCTCATTACTTCCCTTATATGGAGAAAAAAATGTAATCCTGAATTCTCTATGAAAGAAATAATGTCTTTGGCTAAACTACAATGTATCACTGAGAAATAGCTCCTTTATATTGTGGAAAACAGATGAAAAGAGGTTCAACATTAAAAAGGAGTTAAAGCTAAACCTAAAATTCTTCCAATTACAGGTAGTTTTCTTCTGTAATTTAATAACAACTTACTTCTTGGTGGCAATCTCTCCCAGATATGCCATGAAAAAAACTAAACACAGAGGGAAAGGGATCTCAGATAAGTCGGTAAGAAACCCAGGAATGGGCAGAGGAATCAGAGGGAGGAAACAAGATTAAATCCAAAGAGCAGTACAGTGCTGCAAGAGAGTGAAGAGACCCGATGAGAGGTAAGTGAGGTGGCTGCAAGGACAGCAGAGTGGAGAGGCAGGTGGAAATAGCACAGGCAAACAGTGAGGAGACAGGGACAGGCTCGCCAGGGGGGATTTAATCACCAGTCCCCAGCTTCAGAGATCCAGAATCAGCATTCGGTAGGCAAACCCAAATGTGACCAAAAAGAAAAACACAATCACCAAGTGGCAGGGCTATTTGCTTTGCAGGGTGAGGACATTTTCCTCCACCAAGAATGTTCCATGTGAAGATGGATTCTAACAAAAATAAGCTAAGAAAGGAACTAGGAAAGGGGAGTTCTGCTTGGAGCATTCCCCGCCCCACTCCTCACTGGAGCAGGAATGGACACACTTGGCAAGGAAATCAGAATGCTCAGAATGCCTTTCCCTCAGACAGCAAGGAAGACATGGGCCTGCACTTTCTATCCTCTGCTGCAGCAGTTTTTTGAGTTTCACAAAGAGTTTTATGGATAAATCAGAGAAATGCTAACTAAACATACCCATTTGGTTTCTTTAATGCAAGGCCTTTAAGAGGTGCTTCATGAGTTAACAGACACTGTGACCTTCCAAGGGGGTACTCAGAAAGCAATTTCCTCAAACTTATTGACCCTAAACCCTATTATTTGGGGGAAACCTTACTCTCACCATTGGCACCTTCCAGTTAAATGGTTTCTTACTGACAAGACAAATACCGGCCTTGGCTCCCCGCTCTGTTGTCAATTATGTCCTAAGAAGACATCTCTGCCTAAGACCATAATGTGGTCTCACCTACTAAATTTTGAATGTTCCTAGAAATTCCTCAGCCACACTGAGTTTCTGAATGGGTTTCTTCTGAAAAAGGGTCATCTCATTCATTTGCACTTAACTTGTCCCAGTTATGCTCTAAAAGGGTAACACCTGTCTTTGGGGCAGATTCTTTCAGTCTCCTACAGAGCCTGGCAATAAATAACCCTGCAGAGATCCAGTGGGAGTCTGAAAAGATTCATTCCCTCAGATTACAGTCTACCTATCATGTGAAAACCACTTACATTTTGTGGGGGACCCTCTCCCAAAATATTTAGGTTTGAACCCATAACTCAAGTTGCTGAAAATTCAGATATTGACAGAAGATTTACAAATAAATGAGTAAGCCAGGAGTGGAGGGAAGAGAAGGGACAATAACGTATGAAGACTATAAAAATGGAAAGAGGGCAAAACAACGTTCGGTGAGACCACGGTAAAGTGCAATGGCCCATCAGAGGGTGGTGAGTGGCAGTCTGGAGTGGGGGAGGATCTAAACCTCTTCTGCTATGTAGACCTGACTTGTGATGGGCCTTGAAGGACTGACTGTGAGGCCCAGAGCATGGAAACGGGGAGTAGAGGGGAAGGAATAGGGAAGGCAAGGTGCCAACTTGTGTGCCACCTTGAATGCCCAATCTTAACTTTATTCTGAAGATGATGGGAAGACATCAGAAAGTGTACACTCACAGAAACAACATAAGATGCATCGAAGAAATTCACCAAAGGTGAAAATCAAAAACCTTTAAAAAAATAAAAAATCAAAGTTGTGGGATCAAGTTCCATCTATCGTCCGTGAGCTGAGACCTCAGTCAGGTCCCTTGGGTTGCCCGATGCTGGGACTCACACCACGGTAAAATAGGGTGAGAACCTCCGCACCGCCCCAATCATAGGGCTGCTGACGATTCAAGATTATAACGAGTGCGGACGTGAGTGCGCCACGCAAACGTAGTGAACTTCTCCAGACAGCCTGCATCCTCCGCCGCGGGGAAGGAGGTGAGCATGGCTGGGCCACGGGCCATCCCAGGAACCATGAGGCCCGGCGAGCTCACAGGCCCCTTCCCCCAACGGAGGATCTGTGGGGGCCACGGGCCGCCTGGTCCATTCCCCACCGCGGCGGGCGACAGCGGGCCTGGAATCCCCCTTCCAGGTGGGAGAACCCGAGGCCTGAGACCAGAGGGCTGGGGCAGACGGAATGAAGTGGCGGCCACCGGGCTTTCCCAGGGACCGCTGAGCACGGGCTCAGAGACTCTACCCCGTCCACGAGCCAGGCCAGGCTGACCGGGCGCTGCCCAGCGCTGCAATGCGGGCCCCGCGGCCTCTGTGGCCATTCCCGCCCTGGCCGGCCCTCTCTCCTGGCCCCTCTCCGCAGCGGCTCCCGGCCACGCGGCCCGCGCGCGGGAGCCGGCACCTCGCCGGCCTGGGCCGCCCGCCCCACTCCCGTTAGGCACGCAGCCCATTGGGCAGGACGCCGGACCACCTCGCCCCTGATTGGCGGGGAGCGGCGTCTGTCATCCCGGCGCGGGGCCGGGCGAGCAGGTCTCGGTTGGAGCTGCTGACTCCTGCATGGGAGAGCAGTTCCTCCGGGATCCCTGGAGTCAGCCTACCTGAGGCCGGCTTCAGATCCTCCCGTCAACTACAGAGCTACGCCGGCGACTCTCGCGGTGAGCCCCCGGCAGCCAGTGATGAATCCCGGCCGCATGCGCCGGCAGTCTTTCTGGGAGGCGGGCTTTAGGCGGTGCGCACGCAGAGGGCGGAGGCGGAGGCGGAGGCGAAGGCGGGGCAGGCCCTGGGGGACGCGGGCGGGGCCCGACTGCGCAGGCGCGCGGGGCGCCTGGGCTCTGCAGGTTGTGCTTGTTTACTCGTGGATTCTGGGCTTCCTCTAATAAGAGACCGCCGAGTTGTGACTCACGCCTGGCAAGTCAGCCTCTTGGTTTAGCCTCGTACTGCGGCAACCTTCGGACGTTTTAGCCCTTCGGGCTGCCAGACAGACCGTCTCCTGTTCTCTACAGCGTGCATCCTTGTGCACTCCTTGTGGTGCCACCCCAGCCTCTCTCTTCCGCGGGTCCCTCTAGACCGAGAGACGCCAGCAGTGGCACCTCAGTCTGCAAGAGAGAAATCCAAGAGGGCTGTTTGACGCCAGCTCCTCGTCTGCTTCGCTTTCCCCACATGTTTCCTGACGGAGGCGACTGCTAGGGACATGGGTCGCAAGGCTAGTTTCATGCAACTGACATTCCCTGAACACCCACTCTGTGCCCACACTGCGCTGGATCATAAGCTACCCTCTTCTTGGACTAACGATGTAATGAGGCAAACAGATCCGTTCATAATATTTCCTCTGGATTTTCTTAAGTGCTGCTGAAATGTCAGGGGAGTGCCTAGGCGGGGACTGGCCAAGTGGGTGTGGATCAGGGATTCAGGTAGGGAAGTCTGGAAAAGTGGGAAGTGGAACGGGGAAGTGCACTGGCAAAGATGGGGAAGGCGGAGCAAGAAAAAAAAAAGCGGGAAAGAAGGAAAAAGGCGCCTATGTACTGGCTCCAAGGCCCAGAAGAATGTTAATAGTCAAGTCAGGGATTTTTTTCCTCCTGAGGATACTAGAGAAGCGCACAGACTTCTGACGGGAGGATTTTGTCTTTTGAGTAGCAAATAAATTCATTACATGTTTAATTATTTTTGCCAAGTACTACACACTTCACTAGGGCATCCATGAAAAGTCTTTCTCTCACCCCTTAATCTGTGTTCCTGTTTTCCTCCCTAGAAGCAATTTGCCACAAATTCTCACCTATCTTCATTGAAGGAGTTAAAGAAAATATATGATGTGATCAGATTTGTGTTTCAGGAAAATTACTCAAACGAGTGGATTCCAAGAAGCCATTTAGGAGGCTCCTGCAGTGGCCTCTCTCAGAGGCTTCTAGCTTCTTCCAGATCAGGACCATCACTGTTCTGACCCTATCAGCCTGCCATGCTGCACTCAGCTCCAAATCTAAAAAATGTGTGGGGTGTGTTTGAAGGGGATCTATGACCACACATTCTTTCCAGAACCATTTGATGTTTACTGAAGTGCCTAGAACATGGTAGACAGAACATACTTGCTGACCAAATGAAGATGCTATAGAAGATACCAAAATGAGCCATTTACCTAACTTCTGTGGGTGCACTCCACATTTCTCTTTAAACCTCTCCCATCTCCTCCCTATATTCTCTCCCAGCCGTGGGTCTTACTTCCCATTTGACTAAGAAAGAACTTCCATACCTATCAGCCTGCTTTTATCTATACAAACAAACTCTGCCTTTTTTCCTGTTTGTGGGCAAACTGCCTGCACTCCTAAAGGTCAACCTTTCCTCATTGCTTCAAGTGCCATATTCTCTTCATATTGTCCAGGATGTCTGATCATTCTCTCCTGCATCACCGTTTTTTCCCCTCTTCTAGATCATTTCCACTAACATGATACAAGTTCTCCCACTATAATCTAAGAGCCCCTCTCTCCACTCTACATCATTCTCAAGCTAACCCTCCAGTTTTTTTTTTTTGTTGTTGTTGTTGTTTTTATTTTTTTATCACTGCTTCTAAAAAATGTTGATCCTTGCCATCTCCAGTTTCTTCCCCTTGAACACATTCCAGTCAGGCTCTGCTCATATTCTATAAATCCATTGATATGGCACTTGTCAAAATTTATTCTATGTTCTCAGACCTCTTCTCTGTACATCAGCCTAGAGTGTAATCTCCAGTGTCTGTTCACAAATCCCAGACAAATAGTGTGATTGTATGCTCACAAAGTGCTTGTGTGCGTCTGCATAGTTGACATGCTCCTTTCTCCCACCTTGCACTCAGTCTCCCTGTGAACCTGTAGGTATAGCCATACTGCCCCCAGACCTGCCTCCAAGCTGACCTCTTTCCTAACTGCATTTGTCACAACCGATCACTTTGCTTTAAAGTATGTTCTTCACTTAGGTTCTAAGAAACCACTTTGGGCTTTTCTGAATTTCACAGGCCTCTCCTAGATCTCCCTTCCTAGATCCTCTTCTTTTCCACTTCCTGGCGCTTGAATAGTAGTTTCTTCCCCCAAGACTCAGTCCTGAGATCTCTTCTCTGTTTACAATCATCTTCCCACAGTCTCACCCAGACTTTAAATAATAGACTTTAAGTCCCATCTGTATTGTGAAAACTCCCCAATTTATACTCCCAATTTAGACTTCTCAATTCCAAATGTGGGGCCCTTCTAAGCACAATCTTGAAACTGTCCAGGCACTCACACAAGAACCCAGTCTCAGGCTTGGTTCCTGGAACCCAACATATCCCTCAGGCACTGGATGCAGCTCTGAGGTGTTTACCACATTGTGCCACAATTACCTATTTACTTATCTGTCTCCTCTATATCAGATTGGAATCTCTTTGAAGATAACCTTGCATCTGCCTGTTTTCTTATCAGGTACAGTCTTGTTCACCTTTTAATAACCAGGATCTAGCACATTGAATTCCCACTGCTACTCTATGATAAAAATACTATATTACAGACAATGAAGCTAAGACAGAAAAAAATGCAAACACCCTCCCAAGGGCAAATGTGAAGTTTCACTTAAAATGCCCTCATTCTACCCACCACTAAGCCTTGCTAATCATTTCCTTACCAAGGCTTCCTTGACTTCCTTTCTCAGTTCCTACAGATATGTGGCATGTCTGACATTCTTGTATAATCTGAGTGAGAAATGGGGCAGGAGAGAGATGGCAACTATTAACGAATTTGTTGTATTTTTTCATAGATTGGGGCTACTCTAAAATTATAGTTTATTTAGTTTTTAATAAATATGTAAATGGTACAAAAATAAAAAAAAAAAGGAACACATAGTAAAAGCTTGCCTCCTGTGCCTGTTCCCCAGCACCTAGTTTTCCACCCAGACCCAGATGCTCTTAGCAGTTTCTTATCCATCAAGAGACGCTCTGCACATATATACACAGCTTTTCTTACTTGGTTTGTTTTTTTTAATATGAATGTGTTATATTAGGTTTTCTTCACTTGAGCTAACTTTCTCTAATGGTGTAGTGAATCAGTTGCTTATACTCTCTTTTGTTTAAGGATTTAAAGTTGTGTGTTTGCATGTGTGTGCGTGAGTCACATGCATGAACTGTGAGAGAAAAGCATGGCAGAAAAAAAAAAAAAAAAAAAAACAAGGGTAGGAACTTTTTTTCTTCAGTGGCACTCCATTGCCTTTAGGATACAATCAAAACCACACCGTGGTTTAGGAGGCCAGGCACAAACTGGCCTCAGTTTACCTCTCTACTACATCACCCAGCCCATGCCGTAGCCACAGTGAACTCTTTCAGTTGCACAAGCATGCCATTTGTTCTCTTTCCCTCATCTAGATCTGTGCACAGACCTCTGCTGGCATAGATCCCTTCCCCATTGTCTTACTGACATCACATTCTGGTGCGCTCTTCACTTCCCCAAAGTAATTTTCTGGACAGCCTCCCTCCCCCAAGTTGGTGTTAGCCCTTCCCTTCCATTATTTTGTTGCTACCTGGACCTTCCTGAGCATGGCACTTACCAATTTGTCTTTGAATAATTCATTTCCTTGTCCAAATCTCCCATTGTCTATAAGCTTGTGAAGTCAGGGCCCTGTTTATCTTATTTGCTGTTGTATGTGCAGTGTCCAGGCACATGAAAGACTTCCAATAAATACTTTTTCTACAAATGAATGAGTCCTGAAATTAAAATAGATCACAAACCCTTTCTAGAGCTGAGTCACAGCTTTAACTTTTACATCCCTAGCAGCCAAAGTAAAGAGGATCAATATGATCAGGTAAAAAAAAAAAAAAATACAATAATTGCTCAGGAGAAACATCATATCCTCAAATCACCTCTCACTGGCTCTTAGGTCCCCTTGCTAGAACCCCTAAATCCCTCCAATATTTCTGAGGGGCATTTATCAAAATTGTATAATCGAGGGGGTAATTGGTTAGTAGATGTCTGTCTTTTCTACCAGACTGAATTTCATTTGAGTCTATCCCCATCACCTTTCACATTATCTGCATATAGTAGGTACTCAGTAAATGTTTCTTGAATAAATGAAAAGGAGCACTGTTTCTGCAAATGAGCTCAGAAATCATTTTCTCCTGAGTTGATGGAGAAGAAACAGATTTGTAATGCAGGGACAAATAGTCTCAATAACATCCATTCAGCAAGCATACAAGTAAGGGTCACAAGCCTGTTCCTTATAATGACTTGCTGTAAAGGCTGATGGCAGTACCACTGAGTGCAGTTCAGGCAAAATGACACTACAGATAGCTAATGAGATGCAGCATGGGGGAAATCACTTGAAGACCTAGCTTGTTCAAGGGTAAATGATATATCACCTGCTGCCGATCTTTTATATAGCTTCCCTGACCTAGGTTCTAGGAAGATTTTGAGAGGCATTGAATACAGTATCATCACAGACATACACAGAAGAAAGCTATTCTGAAATTCAGAGGCCTTCAAGAAGCAGTTGAGCTCAGAGGTAAAATTTATATTCCTCACAGAATTAATTCATGTCCTTCATGGAGAACATCATGGGATGTAGAATAATCTGGTAGAGACATCTGTCTCATATAGGGCTATAATAATGTTCATTGCTATTATATATGATCATATAATCATACACTAGTACCTCAACACATTTAGGGGGAAAAATGTAATAAAAGACAAAAAGCCACATTGTAAAAACATGCTCTCAAGCACAATAGTGAATTCTTAGTTGATAAATATACCATAGCTAACATCACCACACCTCAAGGGACAGTTCAGATTTCTTAGATTATTTTTATTTCTAATGAAAGTATTGTGTTGCATGTATAATTATGAAATTCTATGAGAATAATTGGGTGAATGGAAAATGAATATTTTTCAGATCATGTGTTCTGACTTTTGGATTCAAAGAACATAGCAAATAGGACCTATTTCTATCCATCTGTCTGTGAGAATCCCTCTGAGCCTCTCTGGCTTGTTAGGTACCCTTCATTCCTGAGTCTGTCCCCAGCACTTCACATTGTGTGCACATAGGAATAGAGGATGAATGATCTGCAGTCTGTCCTGGTTCTTCTGTCCCAGGATTACCATGTCCTGTTGAGATCAGCTATATTTGCTACTTGTTGGACATAGAGAAAGAATCACCTCCTTTAAGCTCCAAAACTTGCGAGAAGAGGTAGTAAAATCTCCCTAAAACTCCCCAAGCACTCCAGAGTCATCGGCAAACACACACAGTAAGTAAAATTGCCCTTGTTATTCAACGGATCTCCAACACAAGCCCCTACCATTTGCTTCCAACCAAACTGTGGCCCCGGAACCCTTCCAGTATCGCAGCTCTAGAGAAAGAACATTCTGTTCAGTTCTTAGCACAGAGCTGGGCACGTAGTAGAGCCTCGATCAATATATGACAATTAAATTACCTTGTGACTTTTAACTTCCTTGCGGTCTGGCTTTCATCCACCTGTGACCAAGACAAATGAGTGTTCCTTCAAGAAAACCGATTATTGTATCTCAGTTGCTGGGAGGACTCTGCAAAAGCCATCCCTACGTGGGCTCTGCTCAGTGACTCAAATGTTTCCAGGCAATGTTTCCCAATGGGTAATTCATGGACAGAGGATCACTAAAGGGTCAGTATGGCAATATCCTCTAGCCACCCCCTGAGCACCCAGCATTCTCCCAGCTGCCACAGAGTCAAGTGATCTAACCTAATGACACAAAGTGGATGGACAGGAGATTGAGATATTTCAAAAGACTTCTTATCCGGTGAGCACTCAGTGGAGCCATTATGTGTGTCTACAACTCAATAGTTATAATTTCAAATTCTGGGCCAGGCTCCAGACATCTGTATCCAAGATCTATCCAGGAGATATATTTCTGTCTCTGAGAGCAATGGCTCCTGCTTCTGTCATTAGCACAATCTCACTTGAAAGGCACCTCTTAAACCTGGGGTAAACAGGTGTCCAACAACCTCAAGTTTACATAATTAGCACTTGGATTCCTGCTGCACATGATAAGAGGTTTTTTAAAAAATGATTCAACCTTTATTTTTAAAAAGCTACACTTAACATATATTTAACTAATCTGAACTCAAAGCGATATGGAAAAACTCCCATCTGTTTATGGGTTTAAATAACTGGAAAGATTGACAGGAATGATGTTGTGGAGGTGAGGTTATCCTGGAGAAAGAAGTTTGGGGCTGGTTCTATGTTGTTTTGCAGCTTAAAAAATTAAACTTGTAAACTTGTTTTGAAGTATAACAGACATATGAAAATCATAAGTGTACAAGGTCAGAATTTTATATATTTGACCACAGCCATGGAACCAGCACCAGACTGGGAAATAGAACATTACCAGCACCCCAAAAGCCCCCTGGTTCCCTTTTCATTTTCCACTGAAACATACCTAAACATAGCCACAACCTTGTCCACTAATGCTATAGATTAACTTTCTGGGGGCTAAGCTTAGAATAACGGGATCATCTGTTAAAGCTCTGAAAATCATTTTCTAAGACTGACAAAACTCACAACAATTTATTTGGCTCCTCTAAGTCGTACATGTCTCCTTTGTCTCTCTTTTCCATGCCAGATCTTGCTTGTTGTTTAATTAAACAGAAGGGGGGAGATGCTGATAGCCATAGCCAAGTAGGAATGACGCATGGCATTTTGGGTTGAAAGGTGACCCTACTCAGGGATTAGGGTGGCTCTGGGTTTAGGGTGGATCCTGCTGGGAATAGGGCAGCTCCAGGATTAGGGCGGATCCTGCTGGGATTAGGGCATATCCTGCTGCC
Organism: Marmota flaviventris; assembly: GCF_047511675.1. Taxonomy (NCBI): domain Eukaryota; kingdom Metazoa; phylum Chordata; class Mammalia; order Rodentia; family Sciuridae; genus Marmota; species Marmota flaviventris. The sequence goes on along the minus strand of NC_092507.1, from coordinate 31,037,329 downwards.
TCAGGCGCCCCGCTCCTTTGGAGTTCCCATTGAGTTCTCACGGGGTTCTGAGAGAATTGGTGCGCGGAGCCCAAAGGAGGCAGGGTGTTCACAGGAAGTGTGGGTAGAGTGCCCGTGAGAGTTCAGGAATAAAGAGTTGCTGTTTGAATCTACAAGGCTGTGTGGTGGCTCGGTTATTTTGTGCCCAGCCAGACTGCGGCACCTTTTAAGTCATAAAATCATCTTCCTCTGATTCTCACTAGGTAAACAAAGCAAAGGAGTCTGTGCAATGTGTATCCATTCATCAGCCACCAAGCACAATGGCATCTCCCAGTTGGCCGGCACTGTTGCAGGACCAGGTTACAAAGACCACTGTGTTACTGAGATTTGTAAAAGCTATGAGGGTAAATGGTGGGGTGCCTTAAAGCCCAAAGTAGGGACACCTCACCCCAGCAATATAGCCCCCTCCCCCCACAAAAAAAATGCCTCCCAGAGCAGGGCAGATGTCAATTCAGGGAGGAAGGAGGTCAGGCTGGCAAGGTGGGGGTTTAGAAATGCCATGGGGGGTCAGATCATGAGCTGAGGCACACAGGCAGGAGGCTCAGTCTATTTAGGAAACATCAGTTTACTCCATGTAAAAGAAGAAAATGTTGAGGTGACTTCTAGGTCAAGATGGTAGACTGAACAAACATCAAATTTCCCTCCCTACTGAAACCTCATCAAAACTAATGATTGAGCTGGGGGTCTAGCTCAGCTGGTAGAGTGCTTGTCTCACAAGCACAAGGCCCTGGGTTCAATCCCCAGCACCAAAAAACAAAACAAAACAACAACAAAAAAAAAACTGATGATTGAAAACTGCATAAATCCAGCCAGGTGATGCACCCTGTAATCCCAGCAGTTTGGGAGGCTGAGGCAGGAGGGTGGCAAGTTCAAAGCCAGCTTTAGCAACCTAGCAAGTCCCTAAGCAACTCAGCAAGACTCTGTCTCTAAATAAAATATTAAAATGGGTTGGGGATGTGGCTCAGTGGGTTGAGGGCCCCTGGTTCAATTTTCAGTACCAAAAAAAATACAATCTAAAAACTACATAAATCCATACAGGCAAGGAGAACTGAAGACATGACAACAATAAAAGTTCTAGAAGCAAGAAATTAGATGAATGAATGAAAACTGAGCAGATTAAAAAATTAAAGGCAAAACCTAAGTGAGCAGTGGAGAAAACTGAGGAACAATTTTATCTATATAGATGGATGAAGGATTGAGGAATCAGACTTTGTCTAACTTCCTCTCCTCGCTGAGGGAGCGAAGAGGGAGCCTGTCACAATCCTCCCAAAGAGCAGCCATGGTGGACAGTTGGAGCTGGCTGGGAAATCTGAGAAGCCAGGCACATCAGCCACCAGGAAGAAGGACAGATGTGTGGAGAGCTCCATGGAGCTACAGTCTCTGTGTAGCTACCTGCCAGTGGCCTTATTCTCTGTGGTAGACCTGAGGCCCCTGTGATCACAGGGCCAGAATCTGGGAAGAGGAGCTGCATGTGGGGCAGAGAAAGGACAAGTTGGATCCTCCAAGCTTCTCTGTATCTGTATGTCACCGTACATCTCTCCTTCAAGGAATAATGGCCACTGCTTCACTTACATCTCCCCCACCTTCATACTAGTTCTTCTTTCAGCCAAAACTCACCATATAGGAAAGGAGCTCTGGGAAATATAATTCCAGGTTAATATAAAGCTGTGAGAAATAAAACTTGGATCAGTTTTTGCAGGGGATCAATAAGATGGAAAGAACCCAGGCCCCACTGCCAAGGAGCAACCAGACCAGACCAGAACCATTCCTACCTGGACAATTCACAAGAAAGAAAGAAAGTCCATTTTGCTTAAGCTATTGCAACATGGGTCTCTGTTCCTTCTGCTGAATGCATATCCCAATAAGCCACCCTTTGCTTTCCCAATCATAATTATTGCTTTAACACTTTATTCCCTCCAAGTGGTAGATCTGTCCCGTGCCATTCATCTTTTGTCAGACGCTGAGCTTCCCATTCTGGTTGGAGCCCTCAAGCCCTGATTTCAAGTGGCTCCTGATTTCTTCAAGGCTGAGCCCCTGCCTTTCTTGCCTCCCATCTCCCTGGCCTTAAGGATGCACTTTGCTCTTAGGACTCCCACCAGGGGCTTCGCTCTCTCCTTCCAATGTGGTCTCCTGCATTCTTTAGAAGCTCCTTCATAGCCAGCTGTGGAATGGCTTTAAATGCTCTGTCAGTCCAGGTTGGGCTCCCCTGTCTCATGCAAGGGCTACCTTGCTTCTGACTCTTCAGGGCTAAGCCTCCAGGTTGGAAGCCCCAAAGTGTGGAGGCCTAACTAAGGGAAGTATTGATCTCTCACTTATGTAACAGGCTTAGGCTGATGTCCTGGCAGAAAGGACAACCATCCAAGACCTGGATTCCTGTCACTTTATCTTACTCTGCCTTCCCATTGCCTTTGACATTGTCCTATAAGGGTAGAAGAAATTGAAGTTAAAGTGTAAAAGACCGGGCATTGTAAAGTTTCTAAGCTGCAAGGCCTGAGTTAAAAAGTAAAGGACCAGGTATTGTTAAGTTCCTATGCTACACCCCAAAACCTGAAATTCCTGTAGCTGTTAAAACAATTCCCGGGACTGTCCAGTAGATAAATAACCTAGGACCCTGTGCGGCTTGGCACGTAGGCATCGCAGGGCCTGAACCAATCAGTTTGAATGTATCCCCCCCCTTAGGAGTGACCTATCACTCCCGCCCAACCTGTTCCCGCCAATGAATGTGCTAATCGTGTTTAAGAATTGTTGTTTGATTTTCCCAGCAGTGTATGATGATTTGTTAAAGGAGACTGTGATGTATGCAAAGCCCCCGCCCTCCCCCAAAAGTGTACTTAAACACTGCTCAAGCCCTGCTTGGGGCTCTGGGCTGCTCTCCCTTCTTGAGTGAGCACGGAGCCCCAGCGCGCTGGATTGGATCCTCAATAAACCCCTTTTGCTGTTGCATGAGCTGGTCTCTTGGTGGTCTCTTCCTCCGACATTCGCCGGACCCTTACAGTCCTCAATGGCAAGGTCAAAGTTAAGGTACTTACACATCAACTGCTAAATCTAAATTTAAGTACTCTTGGCTTCTTAAGTTCTGTAAGACAACATATTTTGAGATTTATTAAATATATTTTTATAAATTGCTGGTAAATGGAAAGTCAGTTTAAGATGGCTTTGTTTCTGTGTCTTCACTAAAAATAAGATGATTAAGAGTTAAAATTCGGGGCTGGGGATGTGGCTCAAGTGGTAGCGCGCTCGCCTGGCATGCGTGAGGCCCGGGTTTGATCCTCAGCACCACATACAAACAAAGATGTTGTGTCCGCCGAAAAACTAAAAAATAAATATTAAAATTAAAAGAGAAGAGTTAAAATTCTACTGATATATGTTGTTCTAAATACAAGGAACAAAAAAAAAAACCTAATTTGGGGGCTGCGGATATGGCTCAAGTGGTAGTGTGCTCGCCTGGCATACGTGAGGCACTTGATTCGGTCCTCAGCCCCACATAAAAATAAAATAAAGATATTGTGTCCACCTAAAACTAAAAAATAAATATTTTAAAAACCTAATTTTATTGAAAAAAACTACAATATATACAGGAAGGAAGGAGGCCAGTATTTTATTTCATTAAAATAAGAGTAATTTCATACACTCATGAATTTTTTTTTAAGAGAAAGAGAATTTTAATATTTATTTTTTAATTTTCGGCGGACACATCTTTGTTTGTATGTGGTGCTGAGGATCTAACCCGGGCCGCACGCATGCCAGGCGAGCGCGCTACTGCTTGAGCCACATCCCCAGCCCTCATGAATTTTTTTGGAGGGGAGTACCGGGGATTGACACGGAGCCATTGACCACTGAGCCACATCCCCAGCCCTATTTTGTATTTTATTTTGAGATAGGATCTCACTGAGTTGCTTAGCACCTCATTAAGTTACTGAGGCTGGCTTTGAACTTGCTATCCTCCTGCCTCAGCCTCCCAAGCCACTGGGATTACAGGGGTGTGCTACCGCACTCAGTACAAATTCATGAATTTTTAAGGACTGTTTCAAATTGTAAATTTAAAAGATCAAAAACAAGAATAAAAATATAAGAAAGTTATAAATATAAAAATGTATTTTCTAATAAGGAAAAAAATTCTGAAAGAGAAAGTATTTAGTATGATAAAGTAATAATTTTTTTTCCTAAAGTTCAAAATAAAAAGTGAGACAGGACAAAGCTAAGAATGTAAACAAGTTATAGAATGTCTAAATAAGTTACAGAAGATTTGTAAAAGGTCAATTTCAAAAAGTTTGTGTGTAATTAAGTTGCATATTCTCAACTTAGATGAAGTTATTTAAGGAGTTTTCTAAGGTCAGCTTTTAAAGTACAATATAAAAGTCTAACTCTCTATACTTAAAAAGTACAAGATTTTCTTAAAATATTGATTTGATCTTATTTATCAAGATAACTTCTTGTGTCTATTAGGTTTTATCACTTAGGGAAGCTAAGTCTTAAAGAAATTAGGGTTTATACCTACTTCAAAGTCTTATAAATGATTATTTTATAGCTCTGGTTAAATTTTAAAAACTTAAATTTCAGATATTACAATAGAGTTGTCACCCTAAATTTATGTGACTAGTGATATGTATACAAATGAAAACTAAATATGTTTATCTGAGCTTTGTCTAGGTGTTATATAAAGTTTATAAAACAAAAGCTATGTAGGTTTAATACAGGTATGGTAACCAATGAAGGTTCTCTTGTATACATTATATCTGACATAAAAGGGCCACTCTGCCATTTGAAAACCTGGCTTACATCTGTTTGCTTTAACTATATAAATGTTTTGTTGTTATATAAATGAGATGCATTTATACATCAGATAATAAGTCTGCTTCTGATACTCACCTGAGTAAAGACTCTGCCTCTCACCTTACTCCATGTTAGGGTGGCTCCAAAGTAGGCCAGAATTAAGTTCATTTAAAGTTATGTTCAAAAAGTAGATTTTTGTTGTAAAGATTACTGTGATCTCAAAATAAACAAAGAATATAATGCAAAACTAAGAAAAGTTTTGGGTGAATTATAAAAGATATTTAAGGTTGTAAGAGAGTTGTATAAAGAAAACAAAATTTGTAAAGGATTTCATATGCGATGAGTTAAAAAAATTAATGAATCTTTGTAGAGACTAAATAGATATTAAATATACCTTAGTGCTATTATAGAAACTATATATTTTGGTTCAACGCTATTATACAAACTAAATCCTCATACAACTTTATAAATGTTGCCTGTTAGTATTTTACAAAATTATTACTTCTAACAAAACAACCTAGGTAATTTGAGACAATAAACCATCAACTATAGGACAGATAGGCTATCATGCTGAGTTTTAGTACTAATACTGACCCCAATATATTAAAAGGGATAACTCCAAAATTATAAACATTAAAATTAAAACCCAGTACTCTTATTATGAAATGGTGAAACTGGCCTGCTTGATATTTAAAACCAAATATCAAAGTCAAGGAAGTAAAAGAGATAAGAAAAAACCACCCTTGCCCTCTAAGGTCAGCTGGAACTCAGAGAATGATGAGACTTCTCTAAGGGCCCTGCAACTCTGGTGAGTCACTTGACCTTCGTATCAGGAAGATTGTGAGGACCCTGGAGAACAGGAAGCCAATCAGTGTACATCTGCAGAGATGAGGGTCATTGGAAAGGGAGAATTCCCTGATGATTCTGAGGGAAGCCCCAAGTGGTCAGCAAGACCCTGATCCATTCTGACAGATGGCATGATTGGTAGAGGAAAGCTAAAGGAACCAAGAGTCTTCTCAGATTCCCAAGAATTATCCCTGACAAATCTCAGCTGACTCTTCTTCTTATTATTATTATTATTATTTAGTTGTAGATGGACAGAATGCCTTTATTTTATTTGTATGTGGTGCTAAGGATCGAACCCAGTGCCTCACACATGCTAGGCAAGCACTCTTCCACTGAGCTATATAACCCCAGTCCCCTCAGTGACTCTTAATGGTGGATAGGTGCAGTCAATTTTTTGACCAACTTGGTCTTGAACATCTGGCAGCAAATTATAACCAAAATACAAGCATACAGGGGCATTTTAAAAGACAATGGCTTTTTAATGTAACTTGAGATATACACTTGTGTCAGTCCTCCCAAAAGGAAGTAAAACTGAGAAGCTATAAAGAAAGAGTGTCTGATCTGATAACTACCACAAAAGATGCTGCTTGTGTGACAAGTTAGCTCTAAGTCAATTTAAGACCTATGAATTTTCCTAACCTCCTACATGGTAAGCCCAATTTAGTTTTCACTGGTATGATTATTTAGCTCTGATATTTAACTTCCATATTGGTCTAGAAGGAGAAATGTGGCCCATGAAAGCCCTAACTGACTTTACCAGGAGAGTCCTAAGTGACACAACTAAAGGGATCCTTCTGCTAACACAGAGGTAACACCAATGAGAAAGCTATTTTACAAAAATCAGATGATATTCCACAGCTCAAAAGGAAACCTGTGCCACTATAAAAATTAAATGTCATGTCTATGTTTTTAATAACTCTGTTGATGTTCCTAAAGCCTTAAATGGCTTCCATTCACAAGTAAATGACATGTCAGACCACACCTTAAATTCCAACAAGTTAATATCTTCATGGTCTTCAGAGGCTGGCTGATAACACTGATTATTTTGTGCTAATTGTTTGCAAACATCATGCTTTGCTGTCTGTTTATTGTTGTACTAGCATGATCCTTACCCTCTGTATACCTCATCCAGTCATCTGCCAACTGCTACCACACACCTCTGAACTGCCCTGTTGCACGAGACACCTGCAGAGTCTATCAAGCTCCAGATGGTCATACAAATGCTATCAACCATGAAGTATCACCTGACTTTTAAAGGGGTCCATTAGATAAGCTTCTATAGGAGGCTCCTGACTGCTATTCACCTCTCGACATCCTTTTTCAGTCTGAAGAATCTGGAGTGGTCATCACCCAAATTCCCTAACAGCAGTGAGGCTTACCTCTCCAGAGAGGGTATGACATGAGGAGGAAGAGATAAAGATGGGAGGTCAGGGAGATGGGCCCTGGGTACCTTCCTAGGCAGTAGAGCACAAACAGCACTTGCAGATATTTGCTTAGTAACTTAGAGAAAGGCTATTTTTAAATCAGAACCTACATGACTAGGGTCCATGCCTCTCCAAAGAAGGAAAAATGCCTGATTGATATTTTCATTGGACTAAAGGCTGCATGAATGCCGAGTGGACACTGGATGCCTTACCGAGGGTTGGGCCGGAGGCTGACTTCCCTAAATTTATATATCTGTATAAACCCCTGGATAATAGGCACTCTTTCGTGTCCCTCTCTTGGGACTGCTCCCTCTTTGGAAGCTCTGCTTTCTCCTGTTTCTTTGCTGTCACCCTTCTGTCTGTGGATTTTATTCTTCAAATCATGAGACAAAGAACCCAACCCCATGCTCCATGCTATGCTGTCATCTCCCTGCCATGACCTTATCCCTCCACGATTTGGACATTACTCTGTGTAACTCAGTCCCTGAGATCTTCACGGGGGACTTTCTGTGGTTGCCAGAGCCTGGGGTTACTGTCCCTCCCCAGAGCCCAGTTCAGTTCAGTCTGTCTCCACCAACACTGACCCAGGCCCTCTGCTCCAGGCAAAGTGCTAGACGTTGGGGTTCAGGGAAGCCCAAGCAGGCTGGGGAAGTTGCTTGGTGGTAGAGTGCTTGCCAGCTGTGGTCCCCAGCACTTCACCTGCCTTCCTCACTGCGTCCTCACTGCAGTCCTTTAAGGTTGATTGTCTTCTTTCCATCTTTCAGATGTGAAAACTGAGTCTTAGGATAAACACCCTCCCAAACCATTAGCTGTCGTCAGCAGAGATGGGGTCTGAACCCACATCTGTCTGGTTCCAAGACTCTTCCAGCTGTCTGATGAGAGACCTCCCTACCCCAAGAGCCCGCAGTCAATATAGGAACTGAGCAGCCAAGGAAATAGCTAACGTACCTGCCAAGCACAACAATGAAAGTATACACAGCTAGGTGAATGATGGATGGTTTGTTTTTTGGCCTTCCTGCTGCCTGAAATGCATTTGACTATTACACAAAGGAGTCCCCACGTCATCCCCTGAAAGCTTACGTTAGGATTGTTATTTGAGAGGGAAATAAAATTCTACATTTGAAGCCATCATTATTTTGAATCTTTTTACAGCAATAAAACTTATTTCAACTCAGGGCTTCCCAGTGCTTTTCAAGTCATGGGTGGGACATACGGAAAATAGCAGCATGTATGTGACCCATTAGGGCAAACTCAATTTTGAGAAAGTCTAGGACTTGGTGAAAACACTAGTCACATTTTCATTATAGTACATAATTATGAAAAGACATAAAATACAAAAAATTTAGGAAGACAGTAAATATTTAATTGGAATAAAACATCCAAATAACATCTTTTCAATTTTTTTATAAGAAATCATCTTTTCTTATGGTTTTTATATTAGATTTTAATTCTTGAAATGGCTACAAAATTCCTGATTGTTTTTGCTTCCTTCAAATTCACGATCATCAACCTTAACAAGAAACTTTGCCTAAGTAGCCTTTGCAAATGGCAGCAATATCTATCATATTCCTCCAATAGTTAGAAATGTCCTTCTTTCTTGTCTTTAATTGAATTTGGATCCTTTGAAATTTCCTTTAACAATGCCATTGTTCTCTAAATCTAAAAGTTCTGGCTTTTCTTTCATGGATGACATATAATGTTTAATTTCATGTAATAATATAAAGGGCATTAGAATACAAGAGTACTTTTTTATGTTGACTATTTTTTAATTATGGTGAAATTTTCTTCAAACATATACAGACACTGGTCTAACTACGGAATTTTTTTTTTCATAGTCTTAATCCTTTAGGTTTTATATTATAGTTCCAACTTGGTTCACAGGTAAACCATTTGTAGTTTCATGTCTACCAAGGTAAATTTTTTCTATGAATCCACAAACATTGTTAGCACATATCAATATTGTGTTAAGGGTTCCCCAGGGCACCCTCAGGCTCAACGATTTGCTGGGAATTACAGAAACTCAAAACAATTGTTATACTCCTGGTACAGTCTATTACAGTGAATAGACACAGATTAAAGTCAGTAAAGGAAAAATGTGCCTGGGAGAGTCTATGAAAAACCAGGCTCACGTTTCACATTTTCCTCCAGTGGAGTCAACTCATTCTTCTAAGAATGATACATGAAAACATGGCGGAAGTGTTGCCAACTACTAGGGAGGCTCCCCTAGCCTTGGTGTTCAGCGTTCTAATTTAGGGGTCAGCCACATAGGATGCAGAGCCTACATGGAAGACCTTAGCTACTCAGTAACCTGCCCAGACCCCCAGGGGTCAAATTGATACAGCATTCTCTAAAGCCTGAGGCTCAAAAGTGCTCTTGTCATGCAGGATAGTCCAAGGGCTCAGGGGTTATCTGCCAGGAGCTGGACAGGGGCTAGTCCATTGGGAATGTGTAGGCTTTGGGAAATGCAGACCTTTTTGCTTAATCCTTTACTGTGCATATATACTGTCATATGATTCTTAGAACTGTTGATTAGTTTCAGAGACTCAAAATTAAGATTTTGAAGCTAATTACTATCCTTCAAAGAATCTCAAGGTAAGAATGAGTCCCAATTTTTAAATTTTATTTTAACTTTTTAAAATCCTAAATTTTGGACAAAATTGTTCTTTCTACAGTCAACCCATTTCTGTATGAAATGGCAGAGAAGAGTTTTATTCTCCTGTTTCTTCTCACAATGCTAAACACAGGGCTGAGAGGCTTGGGTCTAAATGTACTGTTTAGATCCCAGCACTTATTGTGGAATTCAGATCTCTATGGAAACCTTAACAAACAAGGTACACACAAGAGACAGAGCTTGTCTGTGAATACAAGGAAGTGTTGCTCAAATCTCAGGATCTTTGGAATGAACTTGGGACTCCTTGATGCTTGTTGTCACTATAGCTGCCCATGAGAACTGTACAGGCTCACCCAGTGTTGTCACAATCTGCTTATTTACCTCTGACTACTTCCTCTGCACTAGGCTCTGAGCATTCTGCTGGTACTTCCAGCCGTCCATAACTCCCCATGCCAGTAGATTCATTGCTTTGCTGCCATGAACTCTCTTTTGATTTTCTGAATTAAATTTGGTTCTGTCATCTGAGATGTTTTCAATGCATCCATAGGATTGTTTCAAAGTAAAAATTTTCCTATTTGCTTCTTCAGCCCCAAACGTAGTATTGGTGATTTTCATGTGAGCTGGTAAAATGAGAAATTCTGAAATTTGGATGATGTATTTTGGCTTCAGTTATTAAAGGCAGAAGCTTGCAATTATTTTCTTGAATTTTGCCTGAATTAAGAGTTGAAAAAGAGCTCATTAAAGAACATCTTTTTTCTTGTTTTGCAATGACAGACATTTGCCATAGCTCAAGTGTTTTCCTGCAATCGTGGAAATGTTTGCAGATTTGTGTATGGTGTACAGTTAGGTGCAGGCAGAGATGGCCTGGTCACCTTCTTTCATGTCCCAAGATAAAGGACTTGGGGGCCAAGACATTGAACTAGAGGGGGCCTGGAGAACAAATGGGAGACCACCCTTGGTATGTTTGTTGCCTATAGAATTAACTTTTTTTGGACAACAGTGTTTAGTGATTTTTATGACTTCTCCATTCTAATAAAAAAGTTTCACATTATGATGTAAAAAAATTATCCATACAATTAAACCTACCTAAACACAAAATGCTTAAAGTTGCTATGGGACTTTATACTTATAGGCATTCTATATTTCTAAGAGTTTTTTTTTTTTTTTTTTTTTTGTTGTTGTTGTTTGTTTTTTAGTTGTAGGTGAACACAATACTTTTATTTTATTTATTTTATTCTTATGTGGTGCTGAGGATCAAACCCAGTGCCTCACACATGCTAAGCAAGTGCTCTGCCACTGAGCTATAACCGCAGTCCCTCTAAGAATATTTTATACATATTTTATTGCATTTACTTTTTTTTTTTAGAGAGAGTGAGAGAGAATTTTTTAATATTTATTTTTTAGTTTTCGGCGGACACAACATCTTTGTTTGTATGTGGTGTTGAGGATCAAACCCAGGCCGCACGCATGCCAGGCGAGCGCGCTACCACTTGAGCCACATCCCCAGCCCATTTTATTGCATTTACTTATTAATTTTTTAAAATTCAGTAAACAAAATAGGGAGTATCAAGATACTGATTTTCATTCAGCTTAGTAATTAAAATTCTGAACATTCACCACATTAAAGATTACTCATGCTCAAGTATAATCAAAATTATTGTGAAATTTGATTTTCAGGAGCTATAAAGTCTCTGAGTCTCTTAATTAATTAATATATTTTCAACTGTTTTTGGTTTTAGATGTTAGCTTGTATTTTCTTTCTTTTTTTTTTTTTTGGTACCGTGGATTGAACTCAGGGGCACTCAACCACTGAGCCACATCCCCTGCCCTATTTTGTATTTTATATTTAGAGACAGGATTGCACTGAGTTGCAAAAAAGTTGCACCTTTTTTTAAAAATATTCTTTAGATGTTTATGGACCTTTATTTTATTTATTTATTTATATGTGGTGCTGAGAATCAAACCCAGTGCCACACATGCCAGACAAGCACTCTACCACTGAGCCACAATGAACCCCTAGCACCCCACTTTCGCTGAGGCTGGCTTTGAACTTGTGATCCTCCTGCCTCAGCCTCCCCAGCCACTAGGGTGACTGTGCCCATCTTTTATTTTCAAGTATTTTTATTGAGTCATAAAATACATTTGGTAAGCTGTATACATAGCATGAATCTACAGTGCACACTTGGGTGAATTTTTATTTACATACATACCTGAGTCAAATAGAAATAGTTTCTTTTCCTCCAGGTGGCCTCATTCCTTCACCTGTAACCACAGACCTCATTATAGCCTTAAGTTAGATTTGTGTGTTCCAGGTGTCACATAAAAGGAACATGTGGCATGGGCTCTTTTATTTGATTTTTTTTTTCCACTGGGCATCATGTTCAAGAAATCCGTCCTTGTTGTGGCCTGTGGTTGTAGCATCTTTCTTTTTACTGCCAAGTAGCACTCGGCTGTGTGGAAATATCTCGGTTTCTTTATTCATTCATCTGTTGATGAGTGTTTGGATCCTTTCCAGTATAGGGCTGTTATAAACAAAGCTGTTGCACCCATACTTGTTCGGGTCCTTCTGTGGGCATCTGCACTCACTGCCACGGGGTAAGTCAATACCCAGAACTAAAACCCAGAGTCAGAGCATGCACATGTTTAACTTTAGAGATGTTTTCTCATTTTTAAAAGCAAACAATAGAAGCCAGGGGTAAAGCTTAGTGGGAGAGCGCTTGCCTCACATAGGAGGCCCTGGGTTCAATCCCCAGGCACTTTTGTGGACTATGACACAATGTGAACCTGACAAAGTACTCTCTGGCTGATGGATCTGGAGTAAAATCTGAGCCGCCAAAGTGATTCTTACAGAATTCAGGAGGTTTATAGAGGGAGCCAGTAAGAGTATTCAAATGTCTTTTTGAGGTTGTGGATTTTTGAGGGGTTGGGCAGGTCACCATGCGTACAACTCATTCCTGGCATGCCAAGTGCACAGTTGTGTCCACCAATAGAAGGATAGACTCCAAGACAAAACATCTCCTGTGGTCAAACAATTTTGGAAGATTCTCTGCTAAAGGTCAATTTCGGATTAACACTGCAGCAATTCTCAGAACCTTTTGAAATGCCAATGCTGCTGGACATGTTATGCTCGAATTCGGGACCCCCAAAAGACCACCAGAGAACAAGATCGATGTAAACAGCAAAGAGGTGTTTATTGCGAGCTAGCTCCGTCCTTCACGCGCATACACAGCAACTGGTGACACTGAGAGGCCCCCGAGCCCAGGGTTTGCCGCAGTTTTATACATCCTTTGGGGAAGGCAGGGACCCCCACATACATCATAGCATCTCTTAGCAAATCATCACACACCGCGGGAAAATCAAACAACAACTCTAAAACATGATTAGCACATTCACTGGCAGGAACAAGTTGGGTAGGGGTGATTGGTTACTACAAGAGGGGGATTCATTTGAACTGATTGGTTTAAGCCAAGAGGGAGAGCGCTTGCCTCACATAGGAGGCCCTGTGAACTGATTGGTTTAAGCCAAGAGGGGTGTTCATGCTGAACTTACAGGGTTTCCCAACACCATAAACTACTGGGAGGGTCATCTGGCATCCCAGGTATTTCCCTGTCTCATGCTGATTGGTGGCTGCTAGGGGGTGGCTATGGGTTCCCACCTAGCCTGATTGACACCTGGAGCAGCAGATCTCTCCTGTTATTTGTAGATAAACAACTTAGCAGGGTGGGAATGTGCCTAGGAGTGCTCTGTGGGTCTTTCCAAGGACAAAGGTCATGTCCCTTCCTTGGACAGGCTTTGCTCTGAGGTAGAGGCTGGATTTTCAGACACAGTGGTACATGCCTATAATCCCAGTGATTTGGGAGGCTGAGGCAAGAGGATCTCAAGTTTGAGGCCAGTCTCCGCAACTAAGAGAGGCCCTAAGCAACTTAATGATACTCTATCTCAAAATAAAATAAAAAGAAAATGGACTGGGAATATAGCCCAGCGGTAAAGCATGTCTGTGTTCAATACTCAGTACAAAAAAACAAAGAAAGAAAGAAAGGCCAATGTTCACAGTGAATTCTTTGGGGCCTCCCCCTGGAAGTGGACAAAGCACAGAAACTTGCAGCTCACGTAAGCAATTATTCAATAAACATATTAAAATGTTCAATCTCATAACTAAATTCACCATAAAAGAAAATAGAATTTTTTAGACAGAAGAATGGAAAAATCTGAAAAAGCTCTGTAACATCTAGTGCACTCAAGTGCACTGTAAGGTGGGGGCTGGGTAGAACAGCTTCTGTGAAGGGATGTCAGTTAGTGCATCACTCAGCTGCATGTAAGTGAAAGCCAATGACCTCATCAAAGAGAAATTTTAGTATCTTCCCAAAAAAGAAGTCCAGAGATAAGCATTCATATCAGTGCTGCCACTCCACACCACCCAGGCCTCAGGCCCCTTCTGTCTGTTTTACCATGTTAAGCATGGGGCTTCTATTCTCACATTTGCCTCCTTGAGACCTCAAGGTTCCAAAATGGCTGCATTACCTCCAGCCTCAGGTTTGCATTCTAGGCAAGTAGGAAGGACCAATAAGAACGAGCTAATTCCAGCAGACTTTTCATGTACATCTCAGTGTCTGAAATTGGCCACCCCTAGATGCAAGGAAGACCAGAAATTGTAGATATTTCAGCTGGGCATATTGCCTCTTTCAGTGAAATCAGATATTGGTTTCCCTGATCTGCCTCGCCTATGCTCGCCTATGATTCTGCCCCTTGACTTCTGCTCTTCACCCTCATTGATTAGAACAGGTATTGTTAGTGCTCCACTCAGATCCTTCAAATGCCCCCCTTTGCATCATTTTGTGTCTGTCCCCCAGCTTTGGTTGCGTTTTCTTCCAATACCTGAAAAACCAGCCTCTACCTCAGAGCAAAGCCTGTCCAAGGAAGGGACATGACCTTTGTCCTTGGAAAGACCCACAGAGCACTCCTAGGCACATTCCCACCCTGCTAAATCTACAAATAACAGGAGGGATCTGCTGCACCAGGTGTCCCTGACTCAGGCTAGGTGGGGATCCATAGCAGCCCCCTAGCAGCCACCAATCAGCATGAGACAGGGAAATACCTGGGATGCCAGATGACCCTCCCAGTAGTTTATGGTGTTGGGAAACCCTGTAGTTCAGCACGAACACCGTTCTTGGCTTAAACCAATCAGTTCAAATGAATCCCCCTCTTGTACTAACCAATCACCCCTACCCAAATTGTTCCCGCCAGTGAATGTGCTAATCATGTTTTAGAGTTGTTATTTGATTTTCTCGAGGTGTGTGATGATTTGCTAAGAGATGCTATGATGTATGTGGGGGTCCCTGCCTTCTCCAAAGAATGTATAAAACTGCTCCAAACCCTGGGCTCGGGGCCTCTCAGCATCACCAGTTGCTGTGTATGCGCGCGAAGGACGGAGCTAGCTCGCAATAAACACCTCTTTGCTGTTTACATCGATCTTGGTCTCTGGTGGACTTTTGGGGGTCCCGAATTCGAGCATAACATACCTAGTACTGATACCTCCGGTTACTGGTGACAAGTCCTGCTTCCCCACATGTTGAAGTTTGACTATTAGAGAAGCACGCACATAGAGGCAAGCACATAAAGCAGGGTTTATTTAAAAAGGGGCAACATAAACTTCTCCCTTGAGGGAGGAGGGGGCCATAGCTGGTATCCTGGTATCCCAAGAAGTGAGGTGTTCTGCCCTTTTTATAAATCCTAGGCTTCCTTTGTTCTCCTGCCTTTCCACGCTGATCTTTCTCCTTCCTGCATGCTTGACTAAGCCCAGGAATGCTTGGTGGGACCCAGGTGGGCTGAAGGGGGCAGGGCTGGACGAGTAGCCAAGGACACATTAACCTTCTAGCTCCCCGGAGGGAGGGGCAATTCCTGGGCAGGTTACCTTGGCAACAGGTTGGAGAAGGGGCAGGTTTTGGATAAGGGTGGAGGAAGGGCTCTGAAGGAATTAACATTTCAATCCCTCAGGGGACAGTCTCCAACTTCCCAGACTCACTCAAAATTGGCCTCCTTGATCCGACCTGACTCGATTTACCTATATACACTGACTGCCTGTCTAATTCTGGCTTCAATACCTAATATATTTTATTATTTCCTCACCCCAGAACATAAGCTCAGAGGCCAAGAACTTTGCTTTATTCTCTTTTGGATCCCTTGCACTGGGATTAATGCCTGCCAGCAGGAAGGCCCCAGATATATTTGAATGAATGAATGCATGCTACCTAAGGAGATGCACAACCCTGGGCACTAGAAGGCCACATTTGACGTTGAAGATAGAGTTTATCCATGTTGGTGGCAGGAGTGGGGGTGGGGAGGGTGCAGTCCCTTTAAAAGGGAGAGCCCTGAGAAGGCATAGAGGCTGTGGCCAGTCTGTGTGAGTAAGGGACCCTGAGGGCCCAGGAGGCAGGGGAGTCGTGTGCGGGCAGCCTGGGCGCTTGAGCTTTGTCCAGGTGGTGAGTTTAAGTTGGAGGAGGAGCAAAGGGAAGAGCTGGGCTTTAGCAAGTGACCTCCTGGTGGTGACAGGAGTAAAGTTGGGAGGGGACCACCCGGTGCCTAGAGGTCTGCCGGGGGTTTCCTTGCGGCCCGTCCAGCTCCGGGAGCAGGGTTGAGCTGTTGGCGCTAGGGGGCGCTGTGAGCTAGGACACGGGCTTCGTGCCTCCAGGCCCCTTTGGGCACCTCACCTGGAGCGCTCGGAAACTCTTCAGTCGCCACCACTGTCCTGGGAACGTGGGGCACGCAGGCCCTTGAGCAGTCTTCCGTGTGGCGTCTTACCTGACTTTCTCTTTGGGTGTAAAAATGCCTGAGACTGTGAGGCGCTTTGGGGAGGGGGCAGGAGGAGAGGCAGGTACAGCAGGTAACAAAACAGGAAAGAGCCACGCTGTTTCGGAGCACGTGGGCTAAACCAGGGCCCTCAAAGTGTGTTTCCTGGGGCCAGAAGCATCAGCTTCTCCTATGAACATGGGAGAAATGCAGACTTTCAGGCCCCACTGTAACCTGCGGATGAGACCCTCTGGAGGCAACGCCCAGCCATCTCTGTCTAAGGAGCCCTTGGGGTGGTTCAGATGCAGTCAAGACTGAGTCTCTGGTCTGGGAAGACCCTGGATCATGTACCGAGTGCCTCAAAAGACTGATCCCAGCAGTCCTGATCAGAAGGGCTCTGATCAGAAGCAAGGCCATGGAAGGCTTCCTGTTTTAGAGGCGTCAGCCAGAGAGGGACAAGGAAGGTCTTCCAAGCAGGGAGAACCCCTGTGCCAAGCCCCAGAAGAGGAGGTGCAATCTATTAAACTCCAGCTCCCAGGAGCCTGGCACAGAGGGCTCATCTTTATCCCACAAAGTACACGCTTAGGACTTCTGCCTAGGCCAGCTCTCAGGTTTTGAAAGATGTCGACTTCCAAACAAGTTGCTCTACATAATTAATAATTCATTCACTTCCTACTACTTATTAATCAATATATATATAGCTCCAGAGTTTCTGATTAGCATAAGATGTCCAGACTTCCCATTCTGAATTAATAATGATAGCAACTACCATTTGCCTAGAACCGATTCTGGCCAAGCTCACTGCCAAGGGCTTTATGTGTCCTATGTCCTTCAATTGCCAACATAAACCTCGGAGTGGGGTACTCTTATCACCCCTATTTTAATGAAGAAGATACTGACAAGGAGAAGCTAAGTCCCTTGCTCAAAACCACACAGCTGGAGATGATCTAACCCAGGCCATCCTCCTGCAGAACAAACTTGATCCAAATCCTTCCCCGTGTCTTGGGAGTGATGGAGTTCCAGCCCTAAAGAAGGATACCTGGCCTGTCAGCACATAAGGTCTTATCTTGAGCAAATGCTTAATTCCTGCTGTGCATTTAGAGGTACTAAAATAGCTCATGGTACCCATTTCTATCTTGGGAGCTCCCAAGGGTTGCGGGACTCCAGGTCAGAACCACTAAGCTAGTCCATCCTTCTCTCTCTCCTCCCCCAACACGTCCTCACCACGAGCTCTCCTGATAAAGTGTGGAAGTTCAAGGAGGGGCAGTGTAGCAGAGCAACCTTTTAGGACCCCCCTTGAAGCGTCTCCTGAGACCATAAAACTAGAAAAGAGCGCCCTGGTCTTTGGGGCTTTGTCCCCATTGCTTTCCTTCGCTCTCCTTCCCCTATCTCCCTTCCTTTTGGAGCATTTACTGAGCCCCTGCTCTGTGCCAGCCCTCTGGTGCTGGGGACAAAGGGACAAAGAGGTACTCTATTCCACTTTTTAATTTCTTATAGGCTATAGCATTTTGCTGTCGTGTGCTAACTTCACCATAAGGCAATTTCCAGCAGATGTCACCAGCAGCAGCACCAACTATAATGTCATTTGCTGGCTTTGCAGGTTAGAACACCACATCACCCACACCCCCTGTACCCCTACACCCCTCCTTCCCTACCCACCTCTCTGTCCTCAGATCCTAAGATGGATAGATTCCATGCCATTAGCCCTTTAGAGGGGCCTGGCTGCCTCCTCCCTTTCTCAAAGGGACCATCTGGTAAATTGACTTGCAGAATCTGTCCTTTCTCCCTCCTGCACGCCTGTCTTTGGTGATTCTCATTGCAAATCAATTCTTCTCTCTTCTTTATGCCAATTTTAGTCAGTTTTAGGCTTCTCCCTGGTAGGCAAGTTCACTTAGTCTGTTTGTATTAACAAACTAGTTTTAGGTAACATGTTTTGTACTGGCTCCCAGGAGGACAGATAGCAATTAGACCTGGGCTGGGAATGGGAGGCTACCACACTCTGCATGGAAGTTATCCATGTGGAACAGGTGCCTCAATTGTTCATGGAGGGCCTGAGCTGTACTGAGGGCATATTTATTATGCCCCAACTAGTACTGGAAAAACCCAAGCAGAGTCTCTGGCTCTCAGCTCTAAAAAGAAGCCAGGAGTTTTGGTGGGAAATCTCTAGAAGCCAGGGGAAGGGAACAGATCCAGCAAAAAATCTTGTTTGCCCTCTGGGAGTCATCTGTCTTTTGAGAGGACTTGTAGTAACCAAGTGATATATAAACCAATATATTAGTAAAAAATTTTTAAAAGAATAAAAAATGATTTTTAACATTGTTACAGAAGTAGTATATGATCATTGAAAACATTCAAGAGATCAGGAGGCTGAGGAGTTCAAACCAGGTTGGGCAACTTAGTGAGACCCTGTCTCAAAAAAAAAGAGCTGGGAATGTAATTCAGTGACAGAGGACACCTGGGCTCAATCCCCAGTACTGGAAAAACAAAATTCAAGTGAGAATTTAAAAAATGTGAATTTCAATCTTGACCTTCAACCTAAATCACTGTCAATATTTTGTTGTATAAATATATAATCGCATGGATACATATATGGAGCTGAGAAAATGCAAAATAAAATATTAAATTAAAAATATGTTACATGTTATAGCATATACATTATCTATATAAATTATATAGGACTGGGATTATAGTAGGATTCAACCCCCAGCACTACAAAACTACACACACACACACACACACACACACACATATTTAGTTTATATGTTATTCACATTGCTTTCATTTCAAATTTGAACACCAAGTTGTGGACATCTTTCCATGTTGGTATCTATGGACAGAGCTCTCTCAGTCTTTATATTTTATATATATATATTATATAAATATAGTTTGATAGAAATTGATTAATTTCTCTACAAAAAACAATGTACCGATTTAACTTGTGCCAGCTATGACAAGAAACATATCAATGCTGTACCCAACACTGGGTGAATTTTAATTTTTGCAAATCTGATACCTGAAGAATAATGTCATATTGCTGTTTAAAATCTAGATTTGCTTTTCTGTTGAGTTTTTAGCCACTTGAATGTCATCTTCTATGAAATGTATTTTCCCATGTTAAATTGCCTTTTTTTCTTACTCATAGTTTTCTTTCTTACTTTTCTTCCTATGTACTTTTTTAAAAAGTTGATTGTAGCAGTTCTTTGCACATGAGACTATTAGCACTCATCTGTCATATGGAAAGCAATCAATATTTTCTCCTGTTTGGTGTTTGTGATTTGCTTTGGGTATTTTTTTCCCTTTGTAGAAGTTTTAAAATATGTATGTAATAAGATCTGTCCATTTTTCTCTTGAAAACTTCTGGGACTCGTGTTATGTTTTAGAAATATTTTCTCCACTCCATGATTACCTTCTCTTGATATTTTCTTCTAGTATTTTTTTTTTAGTTGTTGATAGATCTTTTATTTTATTTATTTATACGTGATGCTGAGAATTGAACCCAGTACCTCACACATGCCAGGCAAGTGCACTATCACTGAGCCAAAGCCCCAGCCCCATTTTCTTCTAGTATTTTTATTTTTATGATTTTTTTTGTATGTATATATTGCATCTGGAATTAATTTTAGTGATTGTAGTGAGTTAGGAAGTTTGATTTTTTTCTAGATTGCTCATTAATTATCCTAACATGTATTTTGCCCTCACCTATATGAAGTGCCATCCTTATCATACCAGATTTTTTTATCTGTTTGGGTTTATTTGCAGGTTCTATTCCACTCCATTTATCTCTCCATTATCAGTTTCTGGGCCAGTCCTTTTGTACACTTTAATTATCATGGTTTTTATGTTCTCATCCTCTTTCACATACCTTTCTCATTGTAAGACCATCGTGTCTGGTGAGCTGCACATCTTTTCTCTGACAATGTTAATGCCTTTAGAACAAGATCAAACTGGGTCTGAGGATGTAGCTCAGCAGTAAAGTGTGTGCTTAACTTGCACAAGATCCTGGGGTCCATCCTAGCACCACAAGAAGAAATATAATAATGTCAAACTGTCTCCTCAAGGTGACTCTACATCACTTATTTGTTCAGTAAATACTTACTGAGCACCTACTTTGTGCTAGGAGTCTTCTGGAATTAGGACAGACAGGTGACTCCACCAACATTGGCCCCACTTCACATGTCAATTTTAGCAATTCACCCTCAAGGCCACTGTGATTTCAAAGATTCTCAAGTTCCAGAAGCACTTCACCGTTACCCCCAGGGACTCTCCTGGAAGCCATGGTAACTTTCAGATACCGCAATAGGTAACAGAGCCAGAAGAGTTTGCATTTTAATTAAACCCGACATTCTCTCCAACATTGTTAAAGAGACCTTATCCAGTTCCTTCTGTTCCCATCAGATAAGGAAAAACCAAAGCAGAAGGCTCACTAGGAACTATGGTGTTCTCTGAGCCTTTGGAGATAGATTTTTTTTTTTTTCCCCTGAGTAAAGCAAGGAAGAGAAAATAGAAACTAAGAACACTAGGGTCTAGAAATACTCTGAATTCCAACAGTGAAAAGGCAGCGTGGGGTCAGTCTGTTTGTGTCACCGGGAGCATGTCACCTAACTTCTCTGGGTTCTGTCACACAAACCCAGGCTCAACAAACACACAGTTGTGGCGCCGGGCGCTTTCCACATGTTCAGTTTTACTCAGTCCTGGGAATCCTCCTGGAAGGCAGCATCCTTACTCCTGGTTTATGTTCAGGATTGGAGGCAGCCACTCCCCTGGGAGCAGCGGAGCCCGAGCAGGGTTCAGCCTCCTCTCCTGCTTGGCGGGTGCTTTTGGATGCCAGCGGTGGTCCAGCTCCCCAGCCTTGCACAGGGGGCCTTGTGCATTGTGGGCACTTGCTACAAAGAGCAGAAATGGGGGCCTGCTATGAAGTCATGCTTATTAAGACAGTGTGGCTAGGGACGGACAGGCTGGCCCATAGGAAGGCATGGAGAGACCAAAATCACGTCCCTGTATGAGACTCTGGTAGAGAGCCACGGAGGCACGTTCTCAGTGAAACAGGGAAGGCTGGACCGGCTCACAGAGCAGGAAAAAATGACTTCCCAACACATGTGAAGGGCTGCTATAGATGGTTAAGATGCTTAAATCTCAGAAACAAAACTCTAAAACTCACGTTAGAAAATACAGGTGGCGGCTGGGGTTGTGGCTTAGTGGCAGAGCACTTGCCTAGCACGTGTGAGGCACTGGATTTGAGTCTCAGCATTGCATAAAAATAAATAAGGAAAATACAGGTAAATATCTTTTAGGGATTGGGGCAGAGAAGGATTTTTTAAACAGGTCTAAAAGGCATTTACTACAAAATATAAGATCAACAAACTTGACTATGTTTAAGTTAAGAACTTACAGTCAGTGAAAGGCACCTCAAAGAAAGTGAAATGATGAGTTGGGAAGTAGGAGGAAAATCTCAATAACTATATCAAGTATAGAGAGTGTACAATTCAGTGAGAAAGAAAAATGAAATAAAATGACAATGGATAAAAGGTGTGAGAAACACAAACAAAAAAGGTGTGAGCAGGCGTTTCAGGGAGAAAGAAACACATCCAGCCAAAAGTGTGAAGTGATTTTTTTTTTTAAATATTTTGTTTTAGTTGGAGTTGGACACATACCTTTATTTTATTTTCATGTGGTGCTGAGGATCGAACCCAGCGCCGCTAGGGCTAGGTGAGTGCTCTACCTCTAAGCCATAACCCCAGCCCCATGAAGTGACTTTTTTATGTATGATTGCACAAATGGTGCAATTTTACATAGTGTAAAACCAGAGGAATGAAAAGTTGTGCTCCATTGTGTACAATGAAACAAAGTGCATTCTGCTGTCATATATAACTAATTAGAAAAAATAAATAAAAGAGTGTGAAGTGATGTTTCTGGATCATTTGGGATCTGGAAAATGCAAATCAAGACCTCAGTGAAGCAGCATTTAACATCCATTCAATCTGTCTTAGTTAAAAGTCTGATAAAACTAAGTGCTGAAAAGGGTGTAGACCTCTTGGATCTAGGGGAAGGGTGTGTGAGTGGGGGAAACCATTATGAAAATCTTAAACAGGCACGGTGGCCCACACCTGTGATCCCAGCCACTCAGGAGGCTGAGACAGGAGGATCAAAGCTAGCCTCAGCAAAAGCAAGGTACCAAGCAACTCAGTGAGAGCCTGTCTCTAAATAAAACACAAAATAGGGCTGGAGAAGTGGCTCAGTGGCCAAGTGCCCTTGAGTTCAATCCCCGGTACCAAAACAAAAAATAAATAAAGAAAGAAAGAAAATTTCTGGCATTATCTTTTGAGGCTGAACTTCACAGGTCTTCTGAGCCAGCAGCCTCACTCCGAGCACTGTTCACTAGTTAGACTGGAAACCATCTGGGCGGCATGGCATTATTTCTTCATAATTATTCATTCCCTCTGCACCCTTGCCTGGCTCAGTTGGCAAAGACCCTTCCCAGGAGGAGCTGCAGCTGGCTCTTGGCTGCACAGAGTGAGAACCAGAAATAAACATTTGTTGCTATCAGCCATGGAAATAGTGGGGCTGTTTGTCCCTGTAGGAAATGATGAAAAGTATCCATCCCTAAAGGAGAGTAATGAGTGGGCTGTGATGTGCTCCTTTAGACTGCAATCCGAATGAATGAACTAGAGACGGGCTCAAACACAAATTTATCTTGCCAATAGTAATCAAGAAAAGTAGAGCTCGAAAGGTTCTATACAACGTCATATTCCTTTGTAAAGTTAAAAATGACTAACATTAGAAGAATGTTTTTAAGGGATGCAGGTAGTTACAATCAATTGTGATATAAAGGAAAACAAGGATTGATGAACACAGGGAGACTGTTCCACTTGGGTTGGTGGGGAAGGCCAATTCATTCATGAGGCACAGGAAGCGCCATGCCTATGGCCCCACATCCTTTGAGGGGCCCATAAAAATATTTTAGTTTCTTTAAAAGAAAAAAAGAGGGACTGGGGCTGGGGCTCAGCTGTAGCACACTTGCCTGGCATGTGTGAGGCACTGGGTTCGATTCTCAGTACCACATATTAATACATAAATAAAATAAAAGTCTATCAACAATTAAAAAAAATTAAAAGAAAAAAAGAATGAGATGGCCATCCAGACTACAAACAATAATAAATGCTGGAGAGGGTGTGGAGGAAAAGGAACACTGTACACTGTTGGAGGGATTGTAAATTAGAGTATTGTGGAAATCAGTTTGGAGGTTCCTCAAAAGACTAGGCATCGAACCACCATGTGACCCAGTTATACCATTCCCTGGCATTTATCCTAAAGAATTAAAGTCATCTTACTACAATGATACTTGCATACCCATGTTTATAGCAGCACAATTCACAACAGCCAAACTATGGAATCAGTCTAGGTGTCCATCAATGGATGCATGGGTAAAGAAAATGTGTTGTATATACACAAAGGAATTTTATTCAGCCATAAAGAAAAATGAAATTATGTCATTTTCAGGAAAACAGATGGAACTAGAGACCATTCTATTAAATGAAATAAACCGAACTCAGACGGCCAAGGGTCATATTTTTTTCTCATATGTTGAAGCTAAAGGGAAAAAAGGGGGGAAAAAGTGTGGGAGGTGGGGATCTCATGAAAATCGAAGGGAGATCAGTAGAATAGAGGAAAAGGACCAGAGAGAGGAAGGAAGAAAGGAAGAGAGGGGAGTGTTGAGGGGGGTGATATTGGCCAAATTATATTGTTATGTTTTGTGCATATACAAATAAGTAACAACAGAGCCCACCATTGTGTACAACTATAACGCACCAATAAAAAATTATATGGAAAGAAAGAAGAGGAAAAAAGAGCAGGACACATGCTTCCTGTCTCTTGCCATGTGATACCCTATGCCACCTCTGCCAGCAAGAGGGCCCTCATCAAGTATGGCCCCTTGACACTGGACAAGAACCATAAGCCAAAATGAACTTCTTTTCTTTATATTTAAAAAAAAGAATGAACTTTTAAATCAAAGAAAATGTTTTAATATATAAAATATATCTTATTCAGTACCCCAGTGCAATCATAAAGCATAATATGTGTGTGTATATATATGTCCATTTATGTGCGTGTGGGGGGGTGTCTGCATGTGTTGCAGGAAGAGATCCCCCAAAGTAAAAGTATCCAGGATCCATGAAAGTCAAAATACAGTATTGAGGGGAAGCAGGGAATGGAATGGGGGAACTTAGGATACTTGTAGGTTATAGTCAAGGTAATAGCTTTGGTTTTAGATGACATGTAACATTTTTATAAGTAACTAAACTGCAAGTATAATATACATGAGTCGATGGAAAGAGTGTTTCATAAACCAAAGATTACGATAATCTAATTTTGTGTGCCCAGGATTCCCCTGAAAAACATTTAGCCAAACTATCAGATATTGAATTTACACATATTTCCAAATAAAATCTGGTCAATATTTTTGCTTGGAGTTTTAAGTTTGTAGATTGGGGGGTGTAGCTCAGTGGTAAAGCTCTTGCCTAGTATGTGGGAGGCTCTGGGTTCAATCCCCAGCACCACAAAATTAAAAAAAAAAGAGTAATTTGAGTTTGTATCTGTGAACAGTGAACATCAGTTTTTAGATCAGCTTTTATGTCTGAAATGGTTACACAAAATTCCTGATCCGAAATTTAAAATAAAGACCTCTGCAATTAACATCCCCATATTTTTGCAACTACTTAAGTACATACCACAATTGCAATGCTTGGGATGATGTAAGCGGACTTTGAATTCAATAGAACTTTGTGGTATCAAGTGTTTCAAAATATCAATGAAACTCTTATTTGCAGAAAGTTCATTGTTAGAGCAGTCAGCCAGCAGCTGCCTTGGATATCATTAAGATAACGTAGCCACCTGGGACAGACCCAGGTTTTGTGGAAGCCTGGGGTTTACGCATTTGGGAGAGGAAGGGGCAGGAGCTTTAAAAAAAAAACAAACAAAAAACAGATTATGAAATTATAAACACACCATGACCACTCCGTGGGATTGTATTATTGGACCCACTTCTTCCCCCTCTCGAGTCTCCATATTTGTCGTGTGACTTGGCAGTTCTGGCCACTAACGAGGCAGAGTGTATTCCCACCTTCTTGACCCTGGACTTGGCTGTTGGACTTGCCTTGGCCAAAGAAATTGGGCGAAAGTGACAGCATGAGTCTGGCTCTTGATCCCTGTCCCTTGTCATGAGAAGGACATTACCCATTGAGCGCATTGGTCCAAGCAGGAAAATAGGGACACCTGGAGCAGAGCCATCCAGCTGTCTCCAGCTAGATACCTGCCTCCCAGCCCCTGCAGCCTAAACATCTGCAGATCTATAGTAATAACTGACTGTGGTTGAAAAGTCCTGAATTGGGGGTGGGGGTAATTTTGTGTCATGTCACACAGCAGTATTGTATAATAGCTAACAAACACAAGTATAAACACAAGGGCTTACTTGGTTCTTTTTTTTTTAATATTTTTTAGTTGTAGATGGACATAATACCTTTATTCTGTTTATTTATTTTTACGTGATGCTGAGGATCGAACCCAGGGCCTCACATGTGCTAGGCAAGCGCTCTACCACTGAGCTACATCTCCAGCCCACAAGGGCATACTTTCCACGAAAGAAAAATTACAATGAAATATAAAATTGCAGCAGCTGACAAATAGCTCAAAAGTCATAGAATCCAGAAAAACACATTACATTCCTATTAACTGCTTGTCTGGCATGCTTCTGCAATTTCCTACAGTTTTGGCTCCATTTTGTAATTTTGTGTTTCTAGAAAGAAGGGAGATGATTCAGTTTTCCCTCCAGCACAGTTTATTGGAAAAAGAAAGACATTTTTTTTTTCTTGGTGATTCAGCAAAGTTTCTTCTAGCTTCACAAAATGGTATTGGCAAGGTTGTGTAAATGTTTAGGTTTGTTATCCAACTTGCGAAAACCACCCCAAAGTTTCCTTGAGGACATTTTAAGTTTTCTTGTGCAATGACTAACCCTAAATCCCCTGTTCGCAGATACTCATTCCCCAGTTTGCCATAGGCATCCTTTTGAAGTGGTCCATTGTAATGTTTATGCTTTGTTAGTCCAGTAATTTGTGTCCGATCAGCAGAACATTTAAGATTTGTCCCCAGTGTATCCATGGGATCTACTTCTTTTTATTAAAATGATCAACGATTCCAGGAGCTTCCTCATACCTGCTTTTCAACTTGATCCCTTATTAACCATCTACTGCTTCTGGAATTATTGGAAATATTTTATTACCGTTTTCTTGTATTAATTTTCTGTGGATTTCTACTGGTTTCATTGTTCATTTTATTATTGGAATGATTAATGCATATTAATTGTACCCAATAATGGGTTTCATTGTGAAACCTCCACACCACCACATGATGTGCTTTGGTGGACTCCACCCTCCCTAGTGCCCTCTCATGCCCTGGCGCCTTTACCCTTCCCTGGTCATCCCCATACAACTTTCATGTGGTCTTGTTTTTCTTCCTTGCTTTCGAGTATGAGAAAAAAACATTCCACCCTTGACTTTCTGAGTCTGGGGGTGTGATCTCCATCCATTTTCCTGCAAATGGTATGATTTAGCTCTTCTCAGTGGCAGAGTATTATTAATGTTCCATATGTATACACACCACGTCCGTCTGTTCATCTGCTGACAGACACCGAGGCTGATGCCTTATCTTGGCTATTGTGAATAGTGCCACAGTAACCACGGCATGCAGGTCTCTCTGTTGTATGCCAACTGATTCCTTTGGCTACATACCCAGGAGTGGTATAGCTGGATCATTTGGTAGCTCTATTTTTAGATTTTTTGAGGACCCTGCATATGGTTTTTCATAGTGGCTGTACCAACTTACATTCCCACCAAAGGTATATAAGGGTTCCCCCCACCCATCCTTACCAGGACTATATATTTAGTTGTAGATTGACTATATTTTATTTATTTCTTTTATGTGGTGCTGAGGACCGAATCCAGTGCCTCACACATGCTGGTCAAGCGCTCTACCACTGAGCCCCAGCCCCAGGCCTCTCAATGTGGTTTTAATTTATATCTCCTTAATGGCTAAAGATGCTAAGAAACTTTTCATATCTTTTTGGTTATTTGTACTTTTTCTTCTTTTGATACCAGGGATTGAACCCAGGGTGCTTAACCACTGAGCCCCATCCCGAATCCTATTTTGTATTATTTAGAGACAGGGTCTCACTGAGTTGTTTAATGCGTTGCTATTGCTGAGTCTGGCTTTGAACTTGAGATCCTCTTGCCTCAGCCTCCAGAGCCTCTGGGATTACAGGCATGTGCCACCGCATGTGGTATCATTGTTCATTTTTATAGGTTTTGTTTTACATTCTATGAAGTTTTAAATCATTTTATGACTTCTATTTAACTTAGAAATGTAAAGATGCCAAAAATATAATGGTGACTATATATATTTCCAATCAGAAATTTGTAATTTCTCAAGTGTTCTACTAAAACTCAATGTCTCTCGAGGCACAGAGATCCCCCGCACCCATCACTTCCCAATCTTGACTTGATTGTCTTTTCCCCAGAGCAGTTAATCTGATGTCAAATTATACAGTGACTTGTTTCTTGTCTATATCTTTCAGTAGAAACTAAGGAATTTTTAGATCCCTGTTATGTCACCGAGCCCTAGAACATTGACAAACAAATATTTATTGAATGAACGAATGAACAGGTGAATGTGACTCTCCTAAGAGCAGAGTATCTGTACTGTAAAAATTATTCACCGGCTGCCAGAACCAAAGAAAGCCAGCGACCATGTCCTCCCCCCCAGCAGAACTCCCACCCACATCTCCTTGGTACTAAATATGATCTCGGGGGACCAACCCAGCCTTTCTGGTAAAACTCACAAGTGATCTTCCTCCCAACCCAAAGTCTCTGTTCAAACTATAATTATCTCACCTACCTTAATACTCTTAATATGGCATGATTTGACATAATATGCTATTTTTACCCCTTTGAAACGATTAACCCCATCAAACTCAACATGTCCCACGCTGAACAAGGCACGTCCCCTGCTGGGGAAGACGTGCATCTTCAATGGCTCAGATCTTGTGTGTGCAGATGCATCCCCATCCCATTAGCCCTCCTTCCTGTCCCTTCTTTGAGCTCCTAACCATTTCCCTCCTGGGCCAAAGCAGCTTCCAGTCTCAGCCACCAACTTCTGTCACCTGGACCAATCCCCTGCTGGTATCCTCTACCAGTCTCTGAAGTGGTCTGTTAGGATGCACCTGAGATGGGGGCACGTGAGATGGGGGCACATCTGGATGCTCCTGGACGAAGCTCAAGTCCTTGCTGTACCTGCCAGGCCCTGCCTGGCCTGTCCCCCGCCCCACCGCCCCTGCAAACTCACTCACCTTCCACCTCCTCCCCTCCCCTTTGGCTTCCTTTGAAGGCAGTGTCTTCCCGCATGCTGTACCCTTTGTGTGGAATGCCCTCAGTCCCTGCTGGGCCTGGCCACTGTTGCTCATCCTCAGTCTAAGCTGAAGGGGTGCACCCTCTCTGGGGCCTTCCTTGACCCCTGGGCCAGAATGGGCCACTTGCTTTACATCCCCACGTGCACTGTACTTTTCCTTCCTAATACTTACATAAAACATAGTAATCTGGTTGTTTGCATAATTGGCTATTTGGTGTCTCTATTCCTCATTAGACTGTAAACTCTACAAGGCAAAAATCACCTGTTAGAATAATAACAGCTGACCCATCAATAACCCTTGCTCTGGGCTGGGTAGTGTTCTAAACACTTTTCATATATCATCTGATTGACTCTTCGTAAGAAACTTGCAAGACAAATATCTCTCCCTGTTTTATGAATGAGGAGACCAAGAGATCAAGTAACTTGCCGGGGGACGCACAGCTACTAAGTGGTGGAACAAGGATTTGAAGCTGTTCGCGAGTCCTTACTTTTCCCACATTCCTTAGTGCCTTCCCCGTCTGTTTTGTTTCCCATTATACCTCCAGTGTTCAGACCAGAGCCCATGATAGGGGTGTTATAAGCACTGGTTAATGTCTGAATAAGCATACCTGTACTGAGTACCTACTATGTGCCAAGCACTACGGAGGGACCAAAAATATGGATCCTGACCTCAGCAAGCTTTCACTCTAACTCAAAGTCAGGAGTGAAAAAGATGCTTTTCCTGCCTAAGGGATATAGGTTCTTAGGGAGGTGTTTTTTGATGTCACTCAGGACCAACAGGACTTCGATGGGCAGGGGAAGGGGGAGCAGGGGCAAGGGTGAGAGCCAGCAGCCTGCAGGGTGCCCATGGTGCTGGTGCTGGCTGGGAGATGGAGGATGAGGGAGTGAGCACAGACTGAGGGGGCTGGAGCCGGGGACTGGCAGGTCCAAACCTCCAAGGACAAGCGATGCAGGCTGGGGAGGAAGGACCAGCCGCTCAGGAATGTGGGCAGCAAAAGGCAAAGGGCGTCCAGCAAGAAGAGTGGGTTCTGCACCAAGTTCATTTGGGAAATTGTGGACTGAACAAGGTTAGCCAGGTCTCCTTCCTGAAAGGTTCTCAGAACTCTTAGTGTGTTCAAGTGCCTCGGGTCCCCAGACAGAGATTTATGAGCAACGTTTCCAAAATGGTTTATTAACTTGACAACACATTCATTATAAAGGGACTGCAGAAGAGCAGAGCCGGCGGCACAGAGGCTTGAGGCAGAGCAGGGAGACGTTCCTTAGAGAGCGCTGGAAGAGAAAGGCTGAGCAGGGCCGTGACGTCACGGGGCTGAGGGTAGGAGGTGGGATGGATCTGAGGCAGGCTGGCAGGGAGGGAGGGAGGGAGGGAGGAGGAAGGCTGACATTAGCTGCCCGCCTGCCTGTGCCAGCGAGGTGGGGGCAGCACACATACATACCTGCACTTCATTGTCCCTACTTTGAAGTTGAGGGAACTGAGGCTCAGAGAGGCTGCTGGGCCACCAGCCTCCCCCAAACCCCCGGGGCAACTAGCAGAGCCAGTTCTTAAGTCCAGCCAGGATGCAAAAGGATGGGCCTGGCTGGGACAGGGGCACCGGAGGTGGAGAAGAGGGACCAGGGAAGCACTGTGCCCTCTCCTAGGAGATAAGCCTGGGGGTGGCTGAAGCCGGAGGGCACTGGGCCTACAGATGTCCCCCTGCGCAGCACGGCCTCCTTGCACCCACATCCCCAGAACAGAACTGGAGGTCCCAGGTCGGCAGATGGGACTTGGGCTTGGTGCTCCCTTTCTCTGGTTCTTTCCTCTGTCTTCCACAGCCGTGGGTCCAGCCACCTCTACTACCACCTTGCTGGGTGACCTGAGAAGGTCATATCCCCTTTCTGGGCCTCAGTTATCTTACGTGTTGAGGTGATGACCATGAACCCTCCTATCTCCAAATGCCTTCCTCAAAATTCCTAGTCACACTGGTGCTGTGTGGTAGAATCCTGGCTCTGGTCCTTCCTTAAGGAATTCTGGGAATGGCAAGTCACCTGTCTGGTGGGCCAGCCTCGTCATCTCATCTGGTCTCATCTCTCATAGCAGCTCTTCAATGCAACCTGTCACCCAGGGTTTACTGATGGCCCATAGTTAGCTTTTTGGGGGGCAGGGCGGAGCCTGGGGATTGAACCCAGGGTGCTTCACCACTGAGCTACATCCCTGTTCCCCCCACCTTCTTTTTAAATTTTGGAGACAGGGTCTCACTAAGATGCTGAGGCTGGCCTTGAACTTATGATCCTCCTGCTTCAGCCTTCCTGGTCCCTGGGATCGTAAGCATGTGCCACCACACAGAGCACTGACAGCCTATTTTTACATGCAGTGTCTGAGACATTGTCACAGAGGTCTACCTTTGAGGACACGCTGTGATGATTTCCCCAGCAGGAGCCTGAGTGAGATTTGACATCAGGTCTGTCTACACCCACATCCTAGCCCCTGCTCACCTTGTTTTCCCGCCACCCATGTAAGTCCCTGGGCTCAGGGCTGTGCCCAGGCCTGCAGAGCAGGGATGGGGGGAGGTGCATAGCATGACTTCAGCCAGGCCTGGATGTGATTCTCAGTTGCCATGTCACACATGTCACACAGGGCACATCATTTCCCCTCCCTGAACCTCAGTTCTTCCATCTGTGGAAGAGCCCTGATCGGATGTCCCCCACAGTCACAGGATGGAGTGACATTGTACATCTCGAGTCCCTCAGCACAATCCCTATTAATTCCTCCTAGTTTTAACTTCAATTTGTCCCCAAGTGCTCTGTGGTCTTTGTGCGCTTACTGCGGTTGGCAATGGGGGATCCAGAAACAAGGGTGCGAAGTGACCCCGCCCCCCCAGGCCTTAATCAGGGGGTCAGAGGTGTGCTGTGCTGCGGGTCTCTATGTGGCCTGAGGGTTTTAGGCTAATTGAAAAATTTAGTGGAAAAAAAACACACGCACAGGGTCCCCCTTACGGCTCAGGAGAGCTTCACTGCCCGGCAGCGCCCCTGTGCTCCACCTCGTCACCCTGCCCCCAAGCCCCTGGCGACCACCGATCATTCTGCTGCCTCCGTGGTTTGTGCCTTTTCCAAAACATCCTACCATTGGAATCCTAACGGATGTGTCCTCTTCAGACTGGCTTCTTCCACTTGCTCTGGTTTCTAAAAGACCTTGTTGGTTGTATTGCCTAGAACAAACTGAGAGGTGACAAAAATGACAACAGAAAGGCCAGCAAGGACACTAGGCAGCCAACAGGGGCCCGATGTCAGGGGTCAGCTGGTGGGGGGTGCATGAACACAGTGCTCTGGGAGCTGAGCCTGGGGCGCTGGTGACTGACTGCAGGGGCCTGAAGGGGAGAGACCCGTGACAAGTGTGTCCCAAGGGTTCAACCAAGGCCTGGAGAGAGGGGTGTTTTCGAGTTTTTGTAGCCATCACTGCAGTTTTTATTCACTCTTGATTTCCTCTTAAAATTGGAGACACGGGACCAGGGAGGTACACTGGTGTGCCTGGGACCACCAGCCAAATGCCCAGCTCTGCCCTGGGTGGCAGCTGTCCAGCCTCAAGGGCCATCATGGGCCGCCAGCTCCCCGGTCCCTCCGGGGCCTTTGTTAAATATTTCCTCCTCCTGGTGGTCGTTTTGTTGCATAATCAATAAACCACTAACAGAAATAAAAGGCTTCCTGATTTATGCCCGGCTCACTCCCTGCTGCCTGGAAGCCCTCCCGCCCTCCTCGAAACCCTCCAGCTTCTCTTCATAAGTGGGAGGGGGCCGGTCACTTGGTTCTGAGTCTCAGCAAAATGACTGACTTGATCCCCGAGTTAGCTCAGCTTACTTTGGTCACAAGGATCTACCTTAAGACAAAAAAACACACACAAAAAAACCCAGGGTGATGGGGATCTCAGGAGTGGCACAGTGGTGACAGATGTCAGTGTAGCCAGGTGCAGAGGCACACACCTGTAATCCTAGCCACTCAGGAGGCTGAGGCAGGAGGATCTCAAGTTGGAGGCCAGCCTGGGTGCTGTAGCAAGACCCTGTCTCAAAAATGACTGGGAAGTAGCTCAGGGATAAAGCACCCCTGGGTTCAATCCCCAGAACTAAATAAAGTGTGAAGGGCGGATCAGGACGTCTCCAGCGACTGAGCAGCAGGCTGTGGCTCCAGAGGGTGCCTTGCTTTGCTCCCCTCAATCCCCAGAGGCCACTGGATGGATCCAGCCTGGGGCTGGAGGGCCCCTCCCGCATCCACTCTCAGATCAAGCAGGTCTGGGGAGAGAGGGGGCACAGTGCCACATGGTACAGAGCGGGAGGGGCATGTAGTTGGTGTTTCCCAGGAGATAGAGCTGCTAAGGCCTCTCTGGGCAGTGATCCCCATCCTGTCCCCAGTAATCCCACAGGTCAACCTCAGCACGTCCCACACTGTCTTGTAGTTACTCTTGGAACTTGTCTCTCTCTGTGGGCTTCCAGGGCTACTTGGCAGGCTGCAGCAGTGTGCCTCACTTCTTCTGAATACACAGGAACCCATTCTATGAGACTCAGGGACAAAATGAGATATGTCCCAATATAACTTGCAGCCAGGGCTAACCGTGTGACGAAATTCTGACCGATGCATACAAATAGACACGGTGTGGACAACTTAGGTCAGATCTCTCCTGGGTAGGGGCATGCCCTCCCCTGGGTAGAAGGTGGACATGGTGGAACATGTGAGAAAGAGGAACTCTCTAGAATTGGCAGAGTCACCAGAGAGTCATGGTCCCTGATGCCCTGGAGATGTCGCCTCAGTGTTGAACTGCTTCTGGGAGGCAGTGAAACCTCTTTTTCTGTTTAAGAGAGAATTTTTTTTTAAGAGAGAGAGATAGAGAATTTTTTAATATTTATTTTTTAGTTCTCGGCGGACACAACATCTTTGTTTGTATGTGGTGCTGAGGATCGAACCCGGGCCGCACGCACGCCAGGTGAACGCGTACCGCTTGAGCCACATCCCCAGCCCTCTCTTTTTCTGTTTAATTTTTCCTGCAGTCTAAATAACTCACATCAATAATCATGCCTAACTTAGTGATGGACACTTAGTAAGTGCTCAATAAATTATGGTTGAATTATTAAATCAATTACAAAAAGAGAAACCTTCAATTCCAGCATTGAACACATCAGCTGCTTTTGCATATTCCCTCTCAGCTCTTCTTGACACACAGATGATATTTTAATAGAGATATAATTAGAACAGAAATAGAGTTTTTGTATCCAGCATTTTTCTGGTAAGAGTAATTACATAAAAAACATTTTCCATGTTAGGGTATATTATCGTCATTTTAAATAGGCATATAATTTTCCACCAAAGAGATCAACTGTAATTTATGTAACTACTCCCTTATTGTTTCATATACACACTAGGGAGTCCAGGTTTTAGCCTCTTCCTTTTGACAATTCACTTGAGCACAGCATTGTTGCCTTTTCTAATAACACACCTTGTGCTTTCACTCACCTGCTGTCTTTAGTTTTATAATCTCCAATTGAGTCCAAGCAATGTTTATGATGAGATTAATACTGACGACGACAATTGCAGCCCATCACTAGCCACTGACTACGTCCTGTGCCACGGAGGCGCTTTCATGTATCTGCTCTTCTATGTCCCCTGCCCCCACCCCACCCCATACACAACACACCAGGCAGGGAAAGTAGAAATTAAAAGTGCAAATCCTAAAGTCAGACAGGATTTAATTTTGGTAAGACTGCTTCTTAACTGTGAGATCTTGGGTAAATTACTTAACCTCTCTGTGCCTCCATTTACTCATCTATAAATGGGAATAATAATACTCTCCTTTTAGGGTTGCGGGAGGGTTAAATGCGATACAATAACAGCTGTGATTTCTTGAGCACTTACTAAGTGCCAAGCACCGTGCTACATAAAGGCTTTAACTGTCATGGCCTCACTTATTCTTTGTAGCAGCATAGGAGGTGGGTGTTTCCATTCCTGTTCTGCTGACCAGACTCCTGAAGCAAGGAGAGAAAGAAACCCCTGCCCGACCGCCCAATCTGTGGAGCTGAGCAGCTCTCACCGGACAAGGCACCTTCTAAAAGCGCTCTTCTCTCTACGGAGCTCATCTAGGCAGAGCCGGAGCCTGGAAAGCCCAGCTTTCCAGCATGAATCTTTGTGTCACCTCATTCCCATCCTGCAACCTTGCAGCCTGCTTTTCTTCCCCGCAGTCACCATCACAGTCCAGAAGTCCCCAGAAGCTCAGTTGGGAACAGTAACCATTTGGCAAGCTCTTCCTCTGGGCCGGAACTTGTGCTTGGGCCTTTAGGTCATTAACTCACTTAACCCTGCTTATGGGACATAGGCACCATCCCTAACCCACTCCGCCCTGCCCTGCCCGGTCCAGGTGAGGAAACCCAGGGTCAGAACTGTAACGCCAAGTGCCTGGTGTTGCAGAAACTCAAGAAGCCTCTTGCTGTCCTCATGCACAGAGCCCAGGAGAGCGGTTCCCAGGGGACAGAGAGGCCGGGCTGTGATGGTTCTAGGTCACCGCCCCATCCCCAGGGCCGCCATGCAGAGGGCACCAGCACAGTGCTTGACAGGGCCTCCTGACCTCCCAAGGCCCGAGGCACAAAGGCAGGGCCAGGATCCAAGAGAGAGCTGTCGGATGAGCTTTCTGTGCCACCCCTGAAATAGCGCAGCTGCACTCCCAGCTCTGCTCTGCACTGGCAGGCGGATCCCGGAATAGCTCTTTCCTACTGCAAGGTGACCTAGTTAGCAGGTTTCTCTTGTCATATGAGGTTGACTGAGCAAGACATTCACCTGCCTCTTGCTACCCAGAGCAAGCCCCATGCAGCACTCCCCCAGCCCACGCAGTTTCCGAGTCCCCTACTGTCCCGGGGATGGCTAATACACACTGAGCGAGGCACTTCACGGCTTCAGATGCTCCTGAACATCCGCACGCACACTTCCTTCTCAGAGCAGGATGGGGGGCAGCACTCACTATCATCCCATTTCATGCCTCGGGAAATGAAGGCACAGAGAGTGTGAGCAATAGCAGCAAGAAGACCCGGCCGGGGGGGGGGGGGGGGGGGGGGGGGGGGGAGGCAGGGCTTGCATCTGGACCCAGGCTCCCGATGCCAACACCAGTGTCTTCTCATTCCTTGAGCTTCCTGGTTTCCATGCCCCTCTCTGAGGAGCCCCACTAAGTAAGCCTTCCTCACCTAACCACTGCCTATGGTTGACCTCCCCAACACCTGATGGCAGAGCTGTGTGCAGAGGTTAAAATCAAGGACTTGGAGATCCACCAGCTTTGGGCTGGAGCTGGGGTTTGATTTCTAGAATTTACCAGCTCTGTGACCTCAGGAAAGTTGCTTTACCTGTCTGTGCTTCAATTTCTGTATTTGGAAAACGGGACTAATACTCATGCCTTCATCAGAGAGTTGTTAAGGGGATTAAATGAGAGAGTGTGTAGGTTCTTTTTATTTTATAGGTCTTTGAAAATACCGATTCATATTTTTTCATTATTATCATTGACATCCTGAGTTTAGCCAAAAAATAAAAAGTTTAATATTGGCTGGTGCCAGCAAAGAGTACAGTAGCCAAGTTCCTACGATTCTTCCTGTGCCATCATGTCACTTACCTGAGAGAACAGTTGTATTCACAATGACAACCCTAGGACTCTGGGTCAGAACCTGTGCCCCCAAATCCTATCTCCACACTCCTTATATAGGAGGTCACAGGACGTTTGCTTGACCTTGCCGAGTCCCAGTTTACCCATCTAGAAAAACTGGGCATAATCCAAACCTCATGGGGAGGTGGGGAGGATGGGATGAGTCACCTGCGTGTGGCACCGGTGCAGGGACGGCCATGCAGCAGCTTCCAAGTCAGCATTTGAGAATTGGAACTTGAGCAGGCTACATGATTAAGCCCCTTCACCCGAAATACCATCTTAGGAATTGAGGAGAGGTGACGTGGCCTGGACTAAGCAGGGAGGGTTCAGGTTGGTGGCGTGCCTGGCACTGAGTTCTGACATCTGCGGATGAAAGGGACAGTTGGGGAGACCTTGGAGGGATTCAGACAGCAGGTCCAGTGGGGCGGAGCCTGGGGGTGAGAATGAGACCGCAGCCCCCAGCACGCCAGCACATCATGGAAACTTCGCCATGAACTTCTCCCCCTTCCTCCCTGAGCTCGTCCTCCCTTCCCATCACTGCGCCTGCCCCACCTCCAGGGCGCTGTCCCCACACACACATTCTCTATGGGATTCCCTCAGAGCACCCATCTCCCTCCTGGATTCTATGCCATTCAGTCTCTGTGCACATGTTTATTCTGTCTGCCCCAAAGAGAGGGTGAGGCCCTGGAGGGAGGAGACTCCGCCTCACTCACTGGAGCATCTCCAGGTCCCAGAGCAGCAGCAGTACACAGTGTACTCAGTAAGTAGGGTCAAGCAGGTGGATGAAACAGTGGAGGGTCCAACGGGAGGGTCACAGGAGAGGTAGTTGGGTCATCTGATTCCAAACTGGGAAGAGCTATAAAATCCAGGTGGGCTCAGGAGTCTGAGCAGCATCTAAGAACCAAAAGAACTCATGACAAGCTGGAAATGGGGGTGCACACCTGTACTCCCAGCTATTTGGGAGGCTGAGGCAGGAGGATCACAGGTTTGAGACCAGCTGGGCAACTTAGAGACTCCCCATCTTAAAAAAAAAAAAAAAAAGCAAGAATCTGTGACCAAATAGGTATGAGTTAGTCAGTTTTTCCAACCTGGGTGACTGGGTGATTAGAAAAAAATCAGTTCATTTGTCCCTCAAGACTGACATGTCTTTCTGGATCGTGTTCTGAGTTGAGCACTGGCGTGCCCATGTGAATAAGCTGCGTCTCCTCACCCCTGCAAGGTCCATTTATAGTGGGGTGCAGAGCACCAGGTATTCAAGCAGAACCTCAAAACATGGTAAGGGCTTCAACACGGAGTAACCTGGGACGAGACCTCGCGGGAGTAATAACAGGGTGACCAAGTTGAAGGCCAAGGGTGCCAAGCCTCATAAATGACCATTGAGAGAGAAGGTGAGGCCAGGGTGTGGAGGCCCTTCCTGGATGGGGGGGATGTTTCTGCTCCTTGCTTCCCCCCAGGGTCCCTAGGACAGCCTGGCTGCTTCCTACCTGAAGGCCTCTCCTGTGGACAAGGACACAGAGAGGAGGAGGTGACATGCTCAACAAAGGGGCATTCTTTGAGCCACCTTGGGGAATCAATAGAGGCTTGTTTATCCTGCTCCCTGGGGAGCAGCCAGGCCTGTTGGCCGGGGGACCTGGGCAGCCAGTGGGAACACCGAGTCTCTGGCTGTGCCCTCCTGGAGCATTGTTTGACCCCCAGGGAGCCACACCTGTGGCTCAGAGCACCCAAGCCCATGGCTGCAGGCTACTTGGGGAGGAAGTGGGCCACCCTCCTGGCCTCTCTGCCCCAGGGACTTCCCTGCTGGCCCTGCCCACCATTGGAGGAGTAGTCCCCCAATTTGCCTGTGCCTGAGAAGTGGAGTACCAAGAGTGCCCGCCCAGTGTTTTGGGAAGGTGACAGGGGGTTCCAGGAAATGTCAGGTCTGTCTTCCCCCACAGGGAACCCTCTGGGACTTGAGAAGGGGACTCACCCACACCTGTTCAGTGAGTGGCTCCAGGGCCTGGTTTACCCAGTGCAGCAACAGTTGGCTTCATGAAAAGAATAGGAGTAGAAGACCTGAGATAAGTCCCACTCTCCTGGGCTCGGTTTCCTCACCTGGAAAGTGGGGATAATCACACCCTCGTCACAGATGGGAATTTTGGGGTGGGTGCAAGGAGGTTTTGCAAAATGAGGGGGGTCTGCACGTGTTGGGGGTGCTGGAAAGATGTCTCCACCTGGGATTCTACAAAGAAGCTGAGAGCCCTGCTCCCAGAAGGCTGCCACCTGGCATGACAAGGCAGGTCCGTGCAGACATGGCCAGGTGAGGGCCCAGGTGAGAGCCCAGGGCCCTGGGGCTCCCGTGTTCACTGTGCTCAGCAAGCCGCACCCCTGAAGCCCACCTTCTGTGTTTTGACCACAGACCCAGCCCTGAGGTGAGTCCCTTCTTCCCTCTGCTGGCCGCATGCTTGAGCCTGAAATTTCACAGCGCTACAAAGACAAGCCACTGGGCCTCCCCGTGCAGAGTGGCGAGGAGTGGGAGTTCACTGGGTCCCCACAGAAGCCACTTTACAGACAGGATGCTGCGACTCAGAGACATGGACGGACCTGGCCAATGCTGTCAGCTAGAGTGTGGCTGAGCCTGGGGTGACACACAGATCTACAGGCTCTAAGGTCAACACACACAGCTCTCCCCAATCCAAACTGTGCCTGTCTCCCCAACATCCAACAGCTGCTGCTCTTTGCCGACAGGATTGTGGGTTACACATGTCCAGGGGAAGAGGTTTGCCTATCTCTTGGATGACTTCCTTTTTGGTGGGTCCGGGGAGACTGGGGATTGAACCCAGGGGCACTTAATCACTGAGCCACATCCCCAGCCCTTTTTCATATTTTATTTAGAGACAGGATCTCCCTGAGTTGCTGAGGGCCTCATTAAGTTGCTGAAGCTGGCTCTGAACTCAAGATCCTCCTGCCTCAGCCTCCCAAACTGTTGGGATTACAGGCATGGGCCACTACGCCCAGCTTGAGTGGCTTCTTTTAACTTTTTTTTAATCTGGAGCCAAAATCAGCCCCTGGAGAGGGGGCTCAGTTGTATGGTATAACCCAGGATGTTCAAGGGGCAGGAGGAGGAGAGGCTATGGCTCTAGCCAGCAGGGCAAAGAGGGCAAAGGGGGGGTGAGCTGAAGGTGACCAAAGTGGCTTAAGTGAAGGCCTCTGCTGGCTACTGATTCACCCTGCTCCGGTGGTGTCCTCCTTTGCCTCCCAGGTAATGGGGTCCTTCTGGCCAACAGGAAACAGAAGGTGAGGCTGGACCAACCAGGCCGATGGGTCTCGATGCCACCATACATTCCTGGGCCTGTCACCAACCCCCCATTCCAAGTCAATTATGTCCTATCTTCCTAACCCCCTCCTCGGGCCTCCGGACCTCCTGCCCACATCCCTTGCTTCTGAGCTACCAGGAGAGCCCCCTGCACCAACCCATTGCCCCCTCCGTGAGTGCACCCATATTCTTTGCTTTCCTTTCCATTTCTGGGGATGAAGTGTCTGAGCTCCTGCAGAGTCCAGTCCCTAAATGAGGGGACATCCTGTCCCACCAGCACAGAGACAGCCCTACAGCAATCCCCCCTCACTCCAGAGTCATCTGGTCTCCTTCCTTCACTGGGTTGCTCTCACATGACACAAGGTCTTTAAAACAAACACAAAGACCTCTCTGGACCCGAACACCTCTCCTGGCTGGGAAGTCCAAAAAGCCAGTGCCACACTGGCTGACCCTGATCTCTCGTCCCCTTCCCTCCAGCTCCCTCCCAACAGGCTTCTGCACCCACCAAGCCTCTGAACCTGCCCTTGTCCAGTCCCCCACGACTGCCCATGGCCAAGTGCTCTGCTCACACTGCCTCCTGGACAGGCCCTTTCCCCGACTCTCATGCTTCTCTTCCTGCCGTGTGACCTGTCAGTTCGTCTCCCTCCAGGTTGTGGGGACATGGCTGCCAGCCACTCAGTGCCCACTACTGCAGGGGACTGTCCTTTTTGTGAAGGAGTCTGAAAATCAGGGGCCCATCTCTTCACCAGTCATCATGCAAGGGACAGGGCCGTGCCTCGTTAGGTGCCTGCTACACTACTGCAATGGACCTGAAACTCGTTCCTTGCCCAGGACTTGAATGGTGGAGATAAAGAGGGGGAGGAAGGGGTAGGTTCCAGACATATTTAGAAAGCAGACATTATAGGATCCGGTGAGGATTAGAAGAGGAGTACGAGGTTCAGGAAGGACTCCAAACATACTTCCTGATGATGGACAAGGATGGCTGAGGTGAGGGGAGGACCCAGGAGGTCTACAAATGGGGGAAACTGAGGCTGCAAAGCAAGCAAGCTGGTCTGCCACTCTCTCATCAATCATTTGTCGAAACCTGATCAGGCACCAGTCCTGAGACTCGGAGCTGCAGGAGGCCCAGCCCAAGGTCAGGGCCTTGGCTCAGGTCACCAGACCAAAATGGACACATCCCACTGCACACTGGATGGAATCCAATCTGTCCCTACCTGGTCCCCCTAGGAACCAACCAGTTCTCCGTCTTGTCTCTTTATCCATTTTCTTCTGCCTTCAGATTCTGGAGACCATGTTGGATGCATTGGGGGGAAAGTGACATGTTTCCTAATGACCAAGAAAAGGGGTTAGAAAGAAATCTTCACCAGTGGAAAACATTTCTTTACATCTCCCACAGGCAAAACCACGGACAGTCAGTGGGAAGGTTCCTCCAGAGGACCTTGGGATTGGAGGGAGATGCAATGAGCGGCCAGCGTGAGGGCAGAGGAGCCAGCAGGTCCCACCTTGCTCTCCCCGGGTGGGTGGAGGGGCAATGGGAGGATATGGACAGGAGCTGGAGAAGCCAGGCCGAGGGGCAGGAGGAGAAAGTAGAGGCCTCTGATGAGCCTTTCTTACTGTGTTTTGCTGACTTCCCTCTACCCACGGAATCTTCAGCGAAATCGACTTTACTCCCTGAGGCTTCGTGGTCTTGGTTTGGCTCTTGGGGTCTCGGGTCAAGGGCTCAGCCCTCTTTAGGTTGGGCGCACTCACCTACTGAGGCTGTTCCTGGGGCTCTCCACACTGGCTTCCATCCCCAGGTAATTTAAAATGGTTCAGCACAAAGCAGAAACAAGGACCTTTTGTCTCAAAACACAATGAATAATGGAAGTCCCCATGTGTCGCTTGAGTGACCGTCAGATGTGATAGTGCTTTTCCATAAGACTGGAGCTTTTTGATGGCAGGTTATTTTTCCTCCCAGGTCTGTTTTTCCTGGCCTGTGCCTCATCAATAGAAGTACCTTTCTCTGTGCCCTTCAAGGACCATTCCAGCCTGGGCCCTTCCAGCCACTCCGGCTTGACACACACAAAGGGGCTTTGTGGGTTCCTGGTGAATTAAGCATGGACGGGTGATGGAGAGGAGAAAGGCTTGGTGATCTGTTGTGTTGAGCCAAGTCCTTGTTCCTGCAGTCACTGTCCCCTGGAGGGGTGATGTGGCAGGAGGCTATTGTTATACTTCTACCCTGGGAAATAACCAAAGATCCGCTGTTTTAAAGAGTGTGATCCACATTGAATTTAAAGTGTCCTGAGCAGTCCCAGCTGGATTAGCACCAAGTCCAGGATCACCCGAGGACGCCTCCCTTCCCCCAGCACTCTGACCATGGGCCATTCAAGAACAGCGAGGGCATCTAAAAACCAACAGAAGGTGACCCACCTGATTTTCATGCCCAAGATGGGGAAAAGAATCTTAAAGCCTTTCAGGCAGTCATCCAATGCCACCTCCACTGCCATTTGTCACCATCTCTAATGTGGCTCTTCATGCTCTAGTGGGCTCTCCCACAAGAATCTGTGGGCAAGACCCCCAGCACCACACCAGGCCCTGATCACCTGTCAGGTTGCCTCCTAGTGCCCCAGGTCACCCACTGTAGGACTGAGCCACTATGATTCTCAATCTTGAACCACAAAGGTTCAGGCTACTTCTTTCAAACAATAAATCCCATCTTGTCCCTAAGCAAGACCCAGAACATAAGAACTCAAGAACAATTCACCAATGGGGGTGGCAGTGGAGGAGGTCATAGAGGACACATCTGCCATCCCCCCTCATCCTCTGGAGGAGAGAGAAGGTGAAAATTTTGGCATCTTTTATGCTAAAGCAGAAAAATAAAATGTCTTCAGGAGGCCACCCCCACTCTCATTTGTTCTTAATGAGAGGCCCTGTTTTTCTTTCTGCACATAGTTTGTTATCTTCTGACTTTCAGGCATCTAAGAAAGGGGGTGCCTGGGCAGTAACTCTCAAATGGGGACCCTGAGACAGTGCGTTGGGGGGATGTGTGGTCCAATAACCCTTGCTGAGCAGTCTCACCCTGTCTGCCAAGGATCTCAAAAACACTCTTTGTTTCTAGGAGACTGCGGTATCTGTTTCTTTTGACCTGTCTTCCTCTTGCTATAAAGTTATAAAAATAACTCTCCAACCACACTGAGGTCAGAAATGTTTCATTAAGCAGCCAAAGATCTCCGTCAGGTCTGTGGCAGGAGCTCCCGCCCCGTGAGCTGCAGAACTCTGGAAACTCTGGAGTTGTGGCAAGGAGTTAGTGGGTACAAATGTGTTGGCGTCAAGCTGCCCAGATCCAAATCTCAACCCCAGCCTGATATTCTATCTGTGCAAGCTTAAGATGCTTTCCTTGAATTCTCTGAGCTTCCATTTCATTGTAGAAAAGCATCTAACTCACAGAAGTAATAAGAAGATAAAATAGTTAATACATGTGAAGTATTTAGCTCTGTGCCTGGCATAATAATCAGTCCATAAATGTTTATTAGTGTCATTATTAGTAATAACAATAATACTAATATTCCATTGATCCATACCTATTTGATCATACTGTTTTTAAATATAAATCTGGGCTGGAGGTACAGCTCAGTAGTAGAGTGCTGGCCTAGCAGGAGTGAAGCAGAGGTTCCACCCCCAGCACCCCCCCACACACACAAAAAAAAAAAACCACACCGTTATCTCAGCTCCTCACAACATCTCTATTTTATATAAAGCGAGCTGCAATGACTTGCTCCGTGCTAGACTGTTCCAGAACGTGTATTCAATATTGGTTTTCAAAACCAGACCTTTCCAGCTCAGAAGCCTGCTTTCTCTGAGCCAGATCAGCTGGACCTGCACTAACCCATGACTGACCATTGCATCTTGGGCACACACGTGAAGCTGGAATGTATTTGAAATATTTATCAACCATCAGCACAGGGCCAACCAGCAGAACGGAAGCCTCTTTAGTCCCAAGCCAGGCAGGAGAGGAAAGTTCCAGTACTATGCCAGGCTTTTCTGCTTTGGTTTCTAAGTAGTGGGAAATAAGCAAAATCGTCCCAAAGCCCATACTCTCACCCTATGGATAATTGTGCAATATTTTCTTGTTGGTCTGATAATAATTATTCTAGCATTCTCTCTTCTGATAAAATGTCCTTTCCAGGGATTTTCTAATCTTGGAATTGATCTGCTTTACAGCGAGACTGGAATAAAGCTTTGATATGGACTCATAACTGGAATGTCCGAGAAGGTTTGTGCTCGGTTTTGTTTCAGCTGTGGAGAGGTAGGAAGAGGTTTGCAAAGGTCTGGGGAGGAGTGGGCCTCGGAGCAGAGCACAAGTTGGAACTATTTGCCAATGAGGGCAGGATTTCAATCATTCAGTGAGTATGATCACAGCGGTGGGTCCCAGTTTTGAGTGAGCCCTGAATACATTTTAAATTCATCTAGACCATGTAGATTTTATTGTGATGAATGCAATACAAAAACTGATTTCACAATAGCATATTGAAATTATGTATTTTTCCAAACAATGGATACTATGGAGGTTTTAAAATGTTAGAAAGCATTGCTCTATTGCAAGTTAATAATTGCTGCAAGGAAAGTCCGCTGATGAATGCTAAAAAGTGGGTGAAATGTTAAGGAGAAATAGAATATTTGTAGAGCCTCAAAGTATCTACTTCAAATTATTAATTACACAGTGGTTAACAGATGTCCACCAATTCTTTGATGCTATTTCTCTGGGAAGCAGAGCTTAATTATCTTTCCTTTGAATGTAGACTGGGCTTAATGTCTCACTTCTAGAGTAAGGAAAGAGGAAAAACAACAACTACAGAGGAGATCTTGGTGAACATGACCTTAACCAAGCAGTTAAGTTTAATATCACCACCAACAAATTATGTAGTATCATATTTCCC
This sequence comes from Marmota flaviventris, assembly GCF_047511675.1. Taxonomy (NCBI): domain Eukaryota; kingdom Metazoa; phylum Chordata; class Mammalia; order Rodentia; family Sciuridae; genus Marmota; species Marmota flaviventris. Next base: position 30,992,550 of record NC_092507.1, on the reverse strand, counting down.
CAGATGTACTCAAGGAAAGGGGTACTTCACCTCTGGGTACTTCTTTCCTCAAATCTGATCCCAGTTTGATCATGGAAAATTAAACAAAATCTCAGGAACATTCTACAAAATATCCTTCAGGAGACTCTAAGGTCATGCAAAAATAAGACTGAGAAATTATCATAGAGTGGAAAAGGTAAGAAGACATGATAATTAAATATTATGTGTACGCTAGATAGACTCTTGGAACAGGGAAAAACTAGTAAAATATGAGTAAAGTCTGTAGTTTTAGTTAATATTGTATCAATGTTATTGCTATTGATCAATTTGCCATGTCTATGTAACATTAGAGAAGATGGACAGAGGAACTCTCTGTTCCAACTTTACAACTCATCTTGAAATCTAAAATTATTTCAAAACAATAGTTTAAAAATAGCAACACAAATAATAAAAGCACAAAGCCTTCAGATTTCTAAAGTAAACCAAGTTTTCTTACAAAGATTGAGAACTGCAATTAATACAACACCCAAATAGCTGGATGGAAGAGTCCAACAATACTAATTAAAGGCAATAGGCCATTAGTCTCCCCAGTGAATGCCCGGTTCACTGCAATGAATCTTCTCATAGTGTGGCATTACTCATACTCAGAGCTGTGACCCAGAGTTGGGAGGCAGTGTGAACCAGACCAAGGCCTTGGGGTTTCCCAGGAGGGCTGGGTGGGAAATAAGAGATCAGGCCTGTGTGCACCAGCATGAATGGAGGGAGACTTTGCAGATGATAATAATCAACACATGAGAAGTGCTTAGCCCCAGGTCAATAATGCTAATTATTAGTAGTAGCTATTATTTTCTAGGTACTGTGCCAAAAAAAAAAAAAAAAAAAAAAAATCCCACCCATTATCTCAAATCCTCACATCTCTATTTTTATATAAAGTGAACTTAAGTCACTTGCCTAATGCTAGACTGTTCCAGAACTTATATTCAATACTGGTTTGTATGGTCTCCCTCTTAAGCCTCAATTGACAAAAATTTAAAAGGAAGACCAGAACTAGCCCCAGAAACATGGCATTAGCACTGAGAGGAAAGCTCAGGTTGTAATGTCAAAGTCCTTTCATATCTTCCTCTCAGGTGTCTCAGAGGGCAGATATGAAATGGCCACGGCACTTAGCAAGTGCCAAGCATATAGTTCTCCCTTTGTGCAGCAGGACAACATTTAGAGTTCTTAAACTGAGGGGGGGGGGTTCTTTCTGTTTTTCCTTCTTTATTTAATTTAATTAATTTAATTTGGGGTGCTGGGGAGCAAATCCATGTCTACTAGGCAAAAATATTCTACCACTGAGCTACATCTCCAGCCCCTAAATTTTAATTTTTTGACACATAAAAATTATCCATATCAATGGGATACCATGGGATGTTTTGATATACACTGCATAATATTCAATCAGGGTAAGCATATCTATCTCCTCAAACATTTAAGATTGCTTTGTGGTGAAGACATTAAAAATCCTTCCTTCTGGTATTTTGAAATACAGGACATTATCATTGTCTACGATCACCCTACTGCAATAAAACCATAAAACATATTTCTCTTACCAACTATAACTTAATATTCAACCGTGGGTCTGTCCCCATCCTGCCCACCCCCTTGACTTTCGGTTGCTGTTTCTCTTTTCCTGTTCCTGAGCCAGTGGCCCTCAGCCCCAGACACAGCCCTCTTAAGTTCCCACCGGCTCTCTGCCAAGACTGTCGCTGCTCTCCAGCATTCGATTGCAAGAGTCAATGATAGAGGGGAGAACAAAGTTGGGTTTTTTAAGTTTGTTTTTGTTTTTTTCCAGAATTCTTCTCTTCAAACATCAAGACATAAAACATGGTGACTCAGAGAAACAAGGTTTTACTGAAGTCAGAGAGTAGGCAGCCTTCGTCATTAGGGTTGAGAAACAGACAGCTGAGCTCGGGGTTCCAGTCTGGGGGTGCCCCAGAATGGAATGCCCAGTGGAAGCAGACAGGACAGCTGAGCAAAGGGTCCCCTGCACTGGAGGGGACATTGCCTCTCAGTGCCTGGCCCACGCAGAGAGCGGTAGAGGTTGGAAGGCCTGAGGCCGGTTTAGGGAACGAGACTCTCACGTGCTCTGGCCCCAACCCCACTCCTCTGCCCACCCATGTCCCTGAGCCACTGGCGCTCAGCCCCAGACTCAGCCTTTTAAATTCTGCCAAGCCCATCACTGCTCTCCTGCTGTTTCCGTGCTAGGCCCTGCCAATAGGGGGCGTTAGAGAGCACAAGACTGGAAGAAAGCTCTGGAACCCGGCAGCCTGCTGTTCCGTTCTCTGGTATTTGTCACAGTAATGAAAAACTGACTAACACGGTGTGTATTCCCTAAAAACGAGAATATTCTTTTTCATGACCTTAGTGCAGTTATCAAAACTGGAGAATTAACAGTAGAGAATATGATTAATTTATGGACTTTCTTCAGATTTCACCAATTGTCCCCAAATGACTTTCCTTTATAGCAAAAGAAAATGCAAGATCACCTAATTTTAACCCAAAAATAAATCAAGGGACAGGGAGCTGCAATCAACTTGACAGTGGCAGAAGAAAAGTTTTATTTCCACAACTCTGAATCACACACAGTGTAAATGCTGACCCTGCTATGCTAGCAACCCATAATAGTATTGATGAGAATAACAGTAATAGTTCATGACTCTTTCTGTCTTGGGCCTTTATGTCTTTGAGATCAATTTGTAGTCATTTGGTATCAGCCAATCACATCATGAAAATAATTTTTCTGGAGACAGTGTAGCTCAGTGGAAAAGGCAGGAGTTTTGAAGTTAGGCCATTCTGGGTAGAAAAGGTGGTGCAGGCTGGGGCTGGGTTTGAATCTTTCTGAGTCTCCACTTTCTTGCTTTCAACATGGAGTGAGGTTAGCACAGTGGGATGCGAGGCCAACAGACCTTGGCTCTGTGCTTGCTAGCTCTAGGCCCTGGGCAAGTGCTTTCAGTGGTGTAAATTCTGGTCTACTCATCTATAAAATGGACAGTTTGATGAGGCAATGCTCATGTGTGGAAGGCGTCTGTGCATGGCAGATTCTTGCTGCAAGATTAGTTCCTTTTTATCAGCCCTTTTGAATTTAGGTATGCGATTCTTCCTGAGTCTCAGTTTCTTCATCTGCAAAACAGAGTCAAGTGATCCCCCTCTCTGGATGCTGTGAAGAAGGAGAAATGGGTGGAAGGCCTTGGTGCTGGGAAGAGCACTGTGGCCTTGGCAGACTATGTCATTGACAGGACAGTGACACAACAGAAAGTGCTTTGGAATCTCAAGGACTGCCAAGAATGCGAGCAAACCTGTTCCTTCCATGGCTGCCCAGGCTCCGACCTTCCTATCCTCTCACACCAACCAGACTCTTTCCCTCCTGCCCTGGGTGCGCCTGACGCTGGGCTTGCCTTCTTCTTGGAAGCCACCCAGTCCTGCCTCCAAGAAGGGGGGAAGGATATCCTCTTGTTCTGGGCAAGCCATTGAGCAACAAAGGGCAGCTCCAGCACTGCCCATAGCTGGGAAGAGAGGAAGGAACCTGCAGCCCCAGCAGGCTTTCCCCAGGAGAGTCCCCACTGTGAATCCAGCCCCACCAGTCTCTTCCCTCTCAGCACATACCAAGCTCAAGGTCAGATCAGGAGAGCAGAGATGCATGGTAACAAGGCTCTGGCCTGGGAGAAGGAAAGCCTATCACAACATTTTCAGCAAGAGACCCACAGCAGGAGAATCTGCCCCACTTGGGGCCAGCCAATGGAGGCAAGAAGTGGGTGTGTGCCCATAGGGACTGAGGGCCACTCTGTGGTGGACCCGCACTGTGTGCCAGGCCTTAGCCAATCTCTTGACGTTATCCTTAGCTTCTGAAACCTTCATATGTCCTGGGACCCTGGGGCATTATTCTCCTATGAAGGAAACTGAGGCCTAGTCCAAGTTGGTGTCTGCTCAGAAAATGAAACCTGCATCTTCTTCATGAGAAAGCCCATGTTCATAGGTTTGCTATGGGATGAAGGATGGAGTTGGAAGTGGACCCAGGACTACCCTTACCTTTAAGGTCAGTGCCTTACTGAATGCAGCCCTGTGACCTTGCCAAGCCATCCACGTACGCCTTCCCTAGACTGACATATTCTGGACTGTCCACATCATCTAGCACATATTGAACATATCTGAAATTACATGTCACCATGTCCCTTCTTCTCCACCTCATCTGAACAGGGTGTTCCAGGCACTGAGTCTAATTCCTCGGTTTATCTGCTCACTCACCAAGCAAATGCCAGCCATGTTATAGGAACTCAAAAGATATTTATGGAATGAATATCCTAATGAGTTCAACCTTTTTGTTTATCAGAGGAAGCATCTGAGTCCTGGCAAAGGAGGGACGGGACTTGCCCAAGATCACTTAGTTCTGGCCCACTGTCACCCAGGGAGTTTTCTCCTCTATTACTCAGTCCTGGCCTGGGCCCAGGGTTTTTGCCCAGAACAAGGGCTGCATTTGAGAACCCACAAGGGAAGTTGAAGACCCTGGCTTGTCCTTTAAGTGCCTCTTCTCTGCAGGATCAGAGACAAGGTCAGAGCCATTCCAAGGAGGAAGGGCAACCAGACCCCCAACATGTTCACCTTAAAAGATAGCTTCGGTTTTCCCTGAGGTTAGAATTTGCTGACCTGGAAAAGAGAGAACAGCACGATAAAGAATTTTTGTTCCACTGTTTTAGTCAGCTTTTTCGCCATCGTGACCAAAAAGACCTGACAAGAATAATTAGAGGAGGAGAAGTTTATTTAGGGGCTCACGATTGCAGAGGTCTCAGTCCATAGGCAGCTGGCTCCCTTCCTCAGGGCTCGAACATGAGGGCGGATGAGTGTGGTGGAGGAAAGTAAGTGGCTCAAGATACCACAATCAGGAAGCAGAGAGAGCTCTGCTCATCAAGGACAAAACATATGCCCTAAACATGCCCCCAGGGACCCATGCCCTAAACAGGCCCGCAAGGATCCACCTCCTCCAGCCATACCCTACCAGCCCACAGCTACCACCAAGGCAATTCCTATCAGTGGATTAATTCACTGACTGGGTTAAGGCTCTCCTAACCCAATTATTTCACCTCTACACCTTTTTGCATTGTCTCACATATGAGCTTTTGGGGGACGCCTCACATTCAAACTGTAACACCCGCCTAGAAAAGAGCATAGCACCTTGTAGAGGTGGGGTGGGTATTTCATGGAGTCTTGATGCTTCTCTGATCTAAAATGTAAGGATTGGGAAATAATTCTGAGTCTATAAGGAAACAAAACCCATAGATTCTGCTTTTGTCCACGACCTCACCACTTTACTCTTCCTTCATTAATGTAGTTTTCCAAATCATGAACTTTCATCATTCCATCTTAATTCATTACAAAGTGTGAGGCATTTCTGTTTTGTTTTTTGGTATTTGATTCTTTTTTTTTTTGGTACCAGATTGAACCCAGGGTTGCTTAACCACTGAGCCACATCCCCAGCCCTTTTTTATTTTTTTATTTTGAGATAGGGTCTTGCTAAATTGCTTAGGGCCTAACTAAATTGCTGAGGCTTTGAACTTGCAATCCTCCTGCCTCAACCCTCAAGCTGCTGGGATTACAAGCATACACGTGCCACCCTGCACAGCTGTATTTGACTCTTTACTTAAATGAATTTAGCCTCTGCCTAAGCAAGAGCCCAGTTTGTTTAAGTAGAGCTATTATAATAGCAGTGTTTGCCCACATTCCACCTGACCCTTCCCTTGGGCATATTTTCATCCATTCATTTCTTCTCTTATCTCAGTTTCTGAATCCAAGAGGCAGAAGGCCTTGGGACACAGTGACCTTCAGGCCCTAACATTCTAGAAGTCTGTGATTCAAAGAGACACGCAGCCAAGGAAAACACAGAGACTAGATGGAATCAGTAGAGAGGAAGCTAGTTAAAGGCCACAAATTTATCTACCATATTTCCAAGGCTGAGCAGTGACTTGGAAGGCAAGAGGGGGCATCCATCAGCACTGGTCTGTAAACTAACCTTCAGGGCACCCCCTAGGAGCCTTGAACAGCCCCAAAGCATGAGCTGTGCACACTTTGAAGGACTCTCAGAATCTTCCAGAGTTTCTGGAGGTATTCGGATTACTCATCCAGTCAGCCCTGAGAAATGACTGGGGCAGAAAAGATGAGCCAAACTGGCCTCTTCCTCATCCCCAGGGTAGACCAACTGAAGCAGTCCCTTCCTGGGTATCTACCTGTTCAGCCCACAAGCTCCTTTTCTGACCCAGCCCGGGGTGCTCCTGGGTCACTGTTTGTTCTACACAGCTCAGCCCCTCTTGGTCCAAGTGACTGGGCTAGTGGTGGGCTCCTGAGTCAGAGAGAACCACTCCAGAGACAGGCTGGGCAATCAGACTCCTGAATTCTGGAATGAAGACAGTGATTTGGGTAAGGACATGAGGCTCGCCTGGGAGACCCGCTTGTATCTCTCATCTTAAAGAGAGGAAGGGGGCTGGGGATATAGCTTGTTGGCAAAGTGCTTGCCTCACATGCACAAGTCCCTGGGTTCAATCCCCAGCACCACCAAAGAGAGAGAGAGAGAGAGAGAGAGAGAGAGAGAGAGAGGAAATTGCTGTTCCAAGGAAAGCAGTGGGGCAGGTGGGCATTCTCAGGGAGCCATCTTTATTGAGGACTTGACTGTCCCCAGGTGAGGTCCTTGTGTGACTTGCTTGCCCTTGAGATCGGCAACTTGGCCCTAACTCCTTTTACTGAATTACACTTTGTGCTTAAACTAGCTGGAGTGGGCTTCTGTTTCTCGTAAGCAGATCGATAGCTGACACAGTGAAGCCCGTCCTTCAGAGTCTCCCAAATTAGACTTGGCAAGCCAGGGTGACAGTGATGATAGCAATGACGTCTCCACACATATGATTGGTGCTCTAAAATTTAAAAGTCCCCAACACAGGAGTCAACACAGGAGTTAGTCAGCCTGGGGTGACTTGCTCCAGACCTATGCGTCTCCCAAGAGCATCGTGGGATTAGGTCCAGGAAGACCCAGGTCAGCCTCACTATTTATCCCATGCCAACTAACTGTGTGACCTCAGGCAAGTTATTTCACCTCTCTGAGCTTTGCTTCCTTAGTTCTTAAGCTAGAAAGCAGGATGGTGTAGACCTAAATCTGACTCCTGGCTCTGCTACCTACTGGCTGATGAGCTAGGGAAATGACGTTACTGCTGAAAGGCTCCGTGTCTTCAACAGTCAAGTGGGACTAATAAAGCTTGTTTTAAGTGGTTGTTGTAAGGCTTGAATGAAGTATGCAAAATGTTTAGCACAATATCTGGCACATAGTAAAAGTGCTCAATGTGTGGTAGCCATAATAATAATTTATAATGTAAAGTACCTAGCATGAAGCTAGACACATAATTACCAATAAAAAATTATGTATTATAAAGTGCACACTGGTCAGTACAGAGGGTTTGACTCGACCTGGCTAGCAGGATCGTTTATAAAACAGCTAAAGAAGTCTTAGTTGAGTGCAAGCTTTAACTAAGCCAAAAGCAAAACCCAGAAAAGCTAACGTGATGTCAGGTCACATTATAAAAATATTGTCTCTAGAAGATGGAAGGTGTCTGTCCTGTCCCTCTCATCCCTGATGAGACAACATCTAGAGGTAAGAAAGGGGTGAGGCCTGGTAAGGGGACATGTAACCCCTCAGCTTTCCAAGGAAAATAAAATTTCTCTCTTGGAAAGTGTGCTTATTTGAAGAAAAAAAATTATATATATATATATATATATATATATATATATATATATATATAGAGAGAGAGAGAGAGAGAGAGAGAGAGAGAAACTTCTCTTTTCTTCCTTATCAGTAATGCCTTTGTCTTGGAGTAGTTAGACTAAGTTACAGTAATCAAAACAGGATAGTAATGATGTAAAAATAAATAAATATAACAATGGAGCAGATTTGGGAAATACATACATACATGTACAAATGATTTTTCGCAAAGATGCAGGGGCATGCTGGAAAAAAAATGGTGAAAAAGAACAGCAGTTCCTCACCCACGTATGAAAACAAACAACCACAATTCTCAATTTTAAAAAGTTTCATCTAGGGGCTGGAGGTGTAGCTCAGGGGGATAGTGCCTCTGGGTTCAATCCCAGTACCAAAAAATAATAAAAATAAAAATGTCTCCTCTTTGACTCTATTGAAAGAACGACAAGACAATCCTCAGGGTGAAAACATTTGCAGATTGTATCATGGATAAAGGACTTGGGTGCAGAATATACAAAGAACCCTCAAAACTCAATAACTAGAAACCAAATAGCTCAATTTAAAAATGTCAAAATAGTTGAAAAAATATTTCACCAAAGAAGATATGGGGATGGCAGGTAAGCACATGAAAAGGTGCTGTGCTCATTAGCCATTATGTTAGCATAAATTAAAGCCACAACGAGATGGCACTGTCTATTAGAGTGATTAAAGTTAAAAAGACTGACCCTGCCAAGTGGTGGCGAAGACACGGAGAACCTAGAACTCTCGAACGCTGCTGGTGGAGATGTAAAATGGTAGAAACGCCTTGGAGAACAGTTTGGAAGTTTCTTTAAAACATAAACGAATACCTACCATATGACCTGATCATTCCAATCCTAGGAATTTACTCAAGAGAAACAAAACCATATGTCCACACAATGATTTGTATATGAATGTACACAGCAGTCTTATTTGTAAATAACCCAAAGCTGGAAAGACAATTGTCCATCAACAGATGAATGGATAAGCAAATTGTGGAATACCTGTACAATGGACACTATCCAGCAATAACAAAGATTGAAGCCAGGTGTGGTGGTGCGCACCCGTGATCCCAGCAGCTTGGGAGGCTGAGGCAGAAGGATTGCAAATTCAAAGCCAGCCTCAGCAACGTAGTAAGGTCGTAAGCAATTTAGCAAGATCTTGTATTAAAATAAAACAAAGAGCTGTGGATGTGGCTCAGGGGTTAAGCATTGTTGGGTTCAATCCCCAACACCCCCCACCAAAAAAAAAAAAATGAACTGTTCATAGGTGCAACAAGATCAAGAAGTCTCAATATAATTATGCCAAGTGAAAAAAAGCCAGACACAAAGAGCACGCACTTACAATTCCATTTATATAAAAGTTCCATTTACATGGAAAGATCAGTGGTTGCCAGGAGACAAGGAAAAAAGTCCAGAGGAAAGGATTACAGTCCTCTGGAGGAGACTTGGGGTGTAACAAATGTGTTCAGTATCTTGAGTGTGGCGATGGTTTTACAGGTGTATGCATGTATCAAAACTTAGAAAATTCAATTATTTAAATACAGTTTCTTATATGGGAAATATAACATCTCAATAAAACTGATTTTTATTTTTATTTTACTGGTACATATTTATGGGGCATAGTGTGATAATTTGATACATGGATAAATGTGTCTAGTTGGCATTTCCATTTCCTTAAACATTGTCTTAAAGTTTTTGATTACTGCATGTACATATTTAAGGGAAACTGTTCTTCCAATACATACAAATGACGGGTGCTGATAAAACCAGGTAACTAATGTTTCCATCTTCTTATCATTACATTGTGTTTTTAACCCCTCATGCTCCTGTCTTCCAGTTATTCCTAAAATGTATAAATATAGTAGGTGTTTGTGAACTATCTAACTGGGTTTTGGTACCCCTTATTTAATATCCCTATGCCCTCTGATCCTTGGCCTTACCTGCCTCGTTATCACTGTTCTACATTTAGATGGACTTTTTTAGCTTCCATAGAGGAAACAGAACATGCAGTACTTTCTTCCTACGTCCAACTTATTTCACAGAACACAATGTCATTCATTTTGTTGCAAATGACAGAATCTCATTCTTAAATGGCTGAATAATATTCCATTGGGTATGTATACAGCATTTTTTAATCCATTTCTCTGTTGACAGGCATCTAGGTTGATTCCATATCCTTGTTATTGCAAATAGTGCCACAATACACAAGGCCATCCCTTCGATACACAGGTATCTCTTTGATCTGCTGATTTCCCTTCATATATATATATATATATATATATATATATATATATATATATATATATATATATATATATATATATCCAGAGTGGGATAGGTGGATATATGGTAGTTCTATTTTTAGTTTTCTTTAGGTTACTCCATACTGTCTCCCATAATGCCTATATTAATTTACATTTAAAAGAAATGCCCAAAGGGGCTGGGGATGAGGCTCAAGTGGTAGCGCGCTCGCCTGGCATGTGTGCGGCCTGGGTTTGAACCTCAGCACCACATACAAACAAAGATGTTGTGTCCGCCGAAAACTAAAAAATAAATATTAAAAAATTCTCTCTCTCTCTCTCTTAAAAAAAGAAAAGAAATGCCCAAGGACTTTCCCTAAAATTCTCCTATCTGGGGTTCCACACGCCTTCCTCGTATGCCCACCATGTGGAGCACTTGCATCCGCTGGGTCACAAGGCCCACATGGCCAAGTTGCCTATGCTGCAGCTTACACCAACTGGCATCTTCTCTCTCTTTGAGCTCCACTCCAAGAAGAAGCCTCATGAATAATTTGGTAGATGGTTAGGAATAGCATACCCAAATGTGGAACATAATGTCCCCAAAGTCTACAGGCCCACCAAGTGCCAGGCTTGCTCGGTGATTGGGGGAACACAGAACAGCATCTTTCCTTTCATTTAAGAGGAGTTAACATAACATACCTCAGACCTCTGGACCCCTGAGCATCACTAGTCACCAGGCCCTGAGTTTCTGTGGGGTTGACCTTTTACCTCCAGCAGGAGTGCAACTTAACAAAGACTTCGGGTGTCTGCTACTTTCTGATCATCAGGTCTTTGTCCAATCTGTAGGATGTCATCAATGTAGTAGGAGAGTGTGGTGTCAGAAAGATCAGGCTCTGTCACACTGACTGACAGACCACAGTGGCAGTATGTCTCCAGGGACTAGTGTTAAACTCAGGGTTAAACTACCCATGGGTCTGGATTCTTCCCCTTCCTCCAAGCATATGAACACTAGTAAACTGTCATGGCTCCATCTGGGGACGGCTAGGAAGGAAAAGGAGTCAGTACTTGAGATGTTAAAACAGATGCCTACTCAAAGGGACCTGGCCTCCCCCTCATTCAGGAGCTTTTGAACTGTGATTGATTTAATTCTAGAGCTGGAGTGATTGAAGTGACTCAGAACCACGTAGAGTTTAACAGAATGGGCAGAATCAGCGTGACAGCCTTCATTCCTATAGCATGAGCCAATCTGAGCCCCTGATGTCCCCAAGTTCATCCAAGCCTCAGACAAGTCATCCTACAGAGGAAGAAATGGAATCAACTGGCGCAGACCTGCACGCAATGGACCAGAGCAGAAGGAGCTCATAGTTCAGGCTCAGTCAGGAGGGCGCTGGCGGGCTGCTGGGATGTAGAGTTTGGGTCATGGGTGGGACCCGGGCACTAAGTCCATCATGCTTCACGAAGTCCAGGGACACTCAACAAACAATGCCCACAGTTTCCTGATGGCGAAGTGGGGCCCCAAGGGGACAAGAGGCATGTCCCCAACAGCCCCAAGCTAGAGAAGATGGGAGGGGTTGGCTGGAGGACAGTCCAATGAGAAGAGAGAGAAGAGCAAGGTGAGGGGTGGAGGAAGGCTGGGGGTGGGGGGATAGGGAGGCTCAGTGTCAAGTTTTGAGCCTCCTTATCAGCCCTGATTAGGAGGCCGCCAGGCTCCATCCCGTCCAGTCTGGGCAAGGGAAGAGGAGGCTACTTCCCTGAGCCTTGGCCTGTTCTGAGCACTTCGGGGACATTGTTCCAAATCCATCCTGAGAGGAGCAGCAATTGCTCCCCCATTTTATAGAAAGAAACTTGAGGCTCAAAGAAAGGAAGAGACCCGCCCAGGTCCTACAGCTGGGAAAGTCTGGTTCCCTAAAGTCCTGAGCCCTTTTGGCTGCTCCCTGGTTCCCCACTCCCAACCCACACCTCCCAGAATCTGGATGGGGGTCCAGGTTTCACAGTTCAGAGTCCACAGTTCAGAGGGTGGGCTGTCGCTGGAACAGTGCTCCGGCTGGGCACCATCAGAAACCTTGCTGGCGAAGCCCGGGTGCATTGGAGGAAGTTCCCCTCAGAAGACATCCCTTATCCTAGAGTTACCCACTAATTGGGTGCCTGAAAGCTCCTGCAACAGGAGCCTGGGATCAAAGAGAGAAGGCAGAGGCTGCGGCCTCCAAGGGAGCCTCAGCACTCCTTAGCACACTGCACACTGCGGGAGCTCAGCCTGGACTCACTTCAGCCATGCTCTCCTTGTGGGCGCTGACATTGCCAGAGCTGTCACTAGGCACCAGGCACCCCCCTCAGGCTCTGGGCCTCAGCTCAGGGACTCCTCTGTGATACCGGGAAATTCACAGACCATGATGGAAAACTCCAGAGGCAACTCCAGGCTTCATCTGAGTGAACATCCCTCTCCTTCTCTTCCTAACCTGGCACCTGTCTTTCCCTGGATCCAGGAATTTGGGAGGGGACATCTGAGAGCTCCTGGAGGATGGTGCCATTATAGCCAGGGCAAGACCCATCCTGCACTCTTCCTCTGTAGCCCAGGGTCCTACCCCCACCACCCCCCCGCGACCCCTCCCATTCTGGGCACACATACCCTGTGGACCCACAGAGCTGCTTAATGGAAATGCCCCTTTGTTACGTTGGGTACAGACCATTCCCTGACTTATGATGATTTGACTTACCGGTTTTTGAATTTACAATGTCATACCCTGAATTCAGTAGAAACTGTACTTGGACTTCTGAATTTGGATCTTTTCCCTGGTTTGCAATTTGTGAAACGATACTCTCATGATGCTGGGCAGGGGCAGGGAGCTTGGCCCAGTCAGCCACGCAGCCAAGGGGAAAGAAGCACATTCTGTACACCCTCAGACGTCAAGGAACATCTGTATTCAGTAGTACAGAAAAATATTTTTGCATTGCACTGTTATAAAACAAGACAACTAAGAATTCAACTCTCAGGTTCCTCTACACTCCTGCACCCCTTCCCCAACCCCACCTCCTCTTTGCCATCCATGTGCCCTTCTGTGCCTTGGGGCCCTCCCTCCTTTCAGAAGAAACCACTCTCCTGAATAGTATGTCCGTCATTCCCTTATTCTTAAAATTATTTTCTTGCTGGCAGTGGCCCATGCCTCTAATCTCAGCCACTGGGGAGGCTGAGGCAGGAGGATCACCAAATTTGAATTCATCATTAGCAATTGTCTCAAAATTGAAAATGAAAATGGGCAGGGATACAGCTCAGTGGTAGAAAGCAACTGAGTTCAATTCCCAGTACTGCAAAAAAATATATATATTTTTTTCTTATATTTATTTATATCTCTAAAAAAATACCGCTTAGTCTTGCATTTCTGTGAACTGAACACAGGAATTTTGCTGAATGTCTTCTGCTGTGACTTGCTTTATTTGTTCAACATCATGGTCTTGAAAGTCCTGGGTGTCAGTTGCGTTGCCGTAGCCACTTGTTTTCACTGTTATGTAATATTCCAATCTGGAGTACCCCACAAGATTTTGCACATTCTGCTACTGATTGATATTTGGGATGTTCCAGTTTGGAGCTATCACTGTTACCGCTGTGGACCTGTGACGAGTCCTTGCTTCCTCAATGTTGAAGAATAACACCAGAGAAGCACGCCGAGGCAAGGTCAGAGTGGAAAATTAGAAGTTTATTAAAGAACAGCAGAAAAGACTTCTCCTGGAGGAAGAAGGGGTCCCAAGAGATGGAATCCGTGGAAGCATGGTTGTCTCCCATTTTTATAGTTCTTTCAGTGATGGAATGTAGGTGGGAAGGCCCGAGGAGTGGGACACAGTTGGGCCAAAGAAGTAATCTGGGCAGGAAGGACTTCTGAGTCAGCATCTTCAAGTTTGCTGGGGGCTGTTCATTAACACTTCTTTGGGATGGGCTTTGGGCCTAGGGCTTTTCCCGGACTTCATTAACATTCCAAGAGGTGTTCAACTTTTCCCGGAATTCATTCTCAACATGGCCTCCATTTTAGATCTCAGTTGATATTAGACCTGATTTACGTAACTACACTGACTGCCTAACTTTAAATCTGGCTTCATCACAGTGTTGCTATGAACATTTCTGTGCATCCTTCCCAGTGAAAGGGGTTTCTCTAAAGTATTAAATTGCAAAGTGAATGACTGAAATATAAGGCAGGTGCTCTTTAGTTTTACAAATAATGCCAAACTCTTTTCTAGAGTGGTTACATTAAGCAGACCCTGTCTTTCAGGCTGGTGAAAAATGACAGGTGAGTCATCAGCTCATCATGATCAATAAATAACACCAAGGGAGAGACAGAAAAGGACAACCCAGTTTCAGACACTGGGTAGAGAGAAAATGCCCTGATCGTCTTGCTCCTAGCTGGGACTGGAAATTAGTGAGCAAATAAACACCAGGTTTCTTCACATAACCTATCTCCTTGAATTCTTACCACAAAGCCATAAAACAAATCATCATCTTTAGCCTCACTTTATAGATAAGGAAAACTGAAGTTCAGAGAGGTTAAGAAACCAGCCCAAGGTCACAGTCCATAGAGGCTGGATTCCAACCCACTCTGATTTAAAGGTCAACTAGGCTGTACTCTCCTGCTTCCCATGTGACAAATGGTCACACATTAGAATTATGTTTCCAAACCTTGACAGAAGGTGAAATTTTATAACGTTCAATCTTTTTTAAAAATATTTTTTTAGTCGTTGGCAAATCTTTATTTTATTTATTTATATGCGGTGCTGAGAATCGAACCCAGGGCCTCACACAAGCCAGGCAAGCACTCCACCACTGAGCCACAACCCCAGCCCCTATAATGTTCACTCTTAACTTCCCAAGAGTTACTATTCTTATGAAAACCTTCTTTTGATGTATTGTTAGCATCTACAGAGCCACTTAAATAAGTACTCCCTCTTGTCCTCCTGAAAGCTGGCTCCAAGCCCCAGTCCCTTGGGTTTGCCCCAACACAAAGCAGGGCCATGTTCCAAAATTGCCTCTTGACCTTGGGGCTGTGAGTTCCAAGCCAGCAATGCCTATGTCAGTGCGCGGTGTGTACCAGTAAGGGAATGAAGGAAGAAGAGAGTGTTAAAAAAACAAAACCAAAAACCTGATAACAATAAATACCATGCTCTTAAACCTCTCAGTCTTAGGAGATGGATGGTATTTGCATCTTCCATTTGCATTGGAAGAGACTGAGGTTCAGAGAGGCTGTCTCCTGCCGAAGGTGGCATAATGAGGAAATGACTCCACAGCCTGGATTCTTACCCACCTTGCAACTGTGGGGCCACATCCACAGGCCCTAATGGGAGCAGAGGGATTCCGCAATGAAGTTTAGGCAAAAAAAAAAAAAAAAAATCTGAATTATGCCATACCAAGTCCACCTGGGCTCTTTGGGATGAAATGTTCAATCTCATTTCTCATTCCATTCTGTTCTCTTGCTAGGGTGCAATCTGAAGTAGATATAGTTGGGGGCTTCGTAGTCTCATAGCCAAGGAGGGGGTCTCTGATCCTAGTGTTTCCCAAGCCTCGTCTCCTCTCTTGGTGTCTGCCGTCTGCAGCTGTGGCTGATGCACACAGCACAACTGGCCTCTGCTGCCTTCCGACCTAGCCCCTGGCCACAGCCTCCACACCTTCTGTATTGCCAGAATACCCACAGTCTTCCTACTGTACTCATGGATGCCCTCCAAAACTCTCCCCTCTCTATCCCTCAAGGCTGGGCTCTGCAAAGCTGGCCAAGGAGACTAAACTTTGCCTATACTGGGGCTACTTGAGTGTGGTCAGCATCACCTGGGAACTCATGAGAAACACAGATTCTTTCTCACCCCCAGAGCCACGGAATCAAAAACCCTAGTGGGGAGCCCAGCCTCTAATCCTTGTGGGAACCAGCCCTCCAGGGGATTCTGATGCACATTCACGTCTGAGACTGGCTGCTCTGCCTCTCGCCACCCCTCCCCCAGGGCTCATGGCAAAAAAGCCCTTGCTCCCACCTGGTCGGAGTCCTCGTTTTGACACGTTAAAAAAAAAAAAAAATGGGCAAGGGAGGTTCAGAAAACCCAAGCATGTATGTATCTTATTTAAAATTCTGGATTCTAACACCATTGTGTCTGATCTACTTGTTCAAAATTCTCCTTTAGAGCTGAAGCTGAGGAGGGCTGATGGTCTGCTCCTGAATCTGCCTCCCCAAGAAGCAACGGATGCTGAGCCTCAGGCCTGCGGGGGGGATGGTGTAGCTGGAAATTAAATATTCATGGAACAAATTTTCCAAAATCTTTTTTTCACTATATAACAATGTGTTTTCACTTCTCATCTCACCCCAGCTCATTTGACTTTCATGTCGCCCCTGCTGAGAGGTCCCTGCATCAAGGTCACCGCTGGATGCAGTGGTCAGTCTTGGACTCTGGACCAAGTCATCCTAGCTTAGCACAGTCCTAATGTGCGTTCTTGGGCACATTTGCTTAACTTCTTCCTCTGTAAAATGAGGATTTAGTATAGAACACTCAAAAGAATTTAGGGAGCACTTACAATATCCTAGGCACTGGGGATGTGGCTGAGAAGCAAAGAAAGACACATCCCATCCTCTCCTGTGCTTGAAGGAAGAGAAGGGAGAGCAAAAAGACAAAAAAATGAAATTAAAATATAATATAAGCCAGGTGCAGTGGTGCACACCTATAATCCCAGTGGCTCAGGAGGATGAGGCAGGAGGATCTCCAATTCAAAGCCAGCCTCAGAAAAAGAAAGGCGCTAAGCAACTCAGTGACCTGTCTCTAAATAAAATACAAAATAGGGCTGGGGGTGTGGTTCAGTGGTTGAGTGTCCCTGAGTTCAATCCCCAGTACTCTCCCCCAATATATATATATATATATAAATCTATAAAATGCTTCAGATGCTATGTGTCGTAAACAACAAACAGGAGGGGATGGGGAGTGCCTGGGTAGGGAGGAATGAGGATCTCAGTGATAAGGAGACACTTAAGTAGAAATTTGAAGGAGAAAATTACATGGATATGTGGGGAGATGATATTCCAGGCAGAGGCAACAGCAAATTCAAGAACTCTGAGGCTAATGAATACTTCCAGTGTTGGAGGATTAGCAAAAATTTCATGTGGCCGGAACAGAGTAAGGAAGAGTTCAGGGGGGGAGAGGAGTTAGATCATGTAAGGATCTATCTGTTATTGCCAGGATTTTGGCTTTGAATTCAGGGAGATGAGGGCAGATTTGAGCAGAGGAGGGAACTGATCTGGTTTTATATTTGAGGGGGCAGAAGTGGGGAGCCCAGTCAGCCACAGCTCAGTAATCCAGACACGAAGCAGCAGAGGTTTGGTGCCACTGCAGATGGCAGGGCTCAAGTTAGAATCTGCAACATCTGCAGGGAGACTGGATGTGGGGATGAGAGAAAAGGTACATGGGTGGAGGACATAGGTGGAGGACAAGGACGGCTTCAAGAGGCTTCAAGAGTTTTAGCCTGAGCAACTGGAAGAAAGAAATTGCCATTGAGATGGGGAAGACGGGGAAGTCTGAGGGCTGCAGAGATGTTTCCTAGACGTGGGGAGGTTAAGACGCTACTGGACATTCAGCAAAAAAGTCAACAGTCGAGTGGGGATATTGGCTGGGAGTGGCAGTCCAGGCTGGAGATGGAAATGTGGGAGACACTAGTGTATAGATGATGTTTCCAAAAGGAGATAGTGAGAGCACCTACTTTGCATGGGTGTGGTGAGAATTAAACAAATTAAAACATTTAAGTATCTAGACAGTGCCTGGCACACACTAGGTATTCTATAGTGGCTAGCTATCATTCATGTCACTCTGTCACTTGTGCGCCCCCATCAGCTTCCCACCATGGCCACCTCCAGGCTGTTCTCCATGCTGCTGGTCGGAGTAATCTCTCTAAAGCACAGATCTGACCATCCCTCCTTGCTCAAACCTGCAATGGCTCCCTATTTCCTATAGGATAAAGTATGCACTTCGGACACTACCCACCCCCCCCAGGCCTTTCCTGATCCCGTCACTGCTACCCTCACTAGCCCAAATTTCTGCTACACCCCCCAACTTCCCACAGTATCCTCCAGCAATAATAGAAAACCCTTTGTTCACAGCTTGGTGTCTTTGAACATGTGGCTGCCTCTGCCATGACTTGTCCGGCAGCAAAGCCCGAGTGATTCTCACATCTTCAGTGAAGCCTCCCTCCCAGCCCAGGGGCTGTCCCCCTTCACTGCAGAGCTGCTGCCTGCCCTCCCTGGGGTTTCTGGAGGGGAAAGATTGTGTCCCTTCCACCCCCATTCTTGCAGCACCAAACACTGAGCCTGCCACAAGCAAGGGGTTGAGGGGAGGGTGAATGAACAAGGGACAAGAGCTAGTTCGGTTGCTACAGTTTTTTTATTGTTACCACATTTTAGCACATGGAGACCCAGAGGGGTGAAGGCACTTTCCCAGGTCACTCAGCTGGTAAACACTGCAGCCAGGAGTGGACTCCAGGCTTGTCTGATCAAAGCTCTGGGCTCGGATGCTTATGCCCACATGTACATGCGCGCACACACACACCCCTAACAATCTCAGGCCACTTGGGAGTAGAGTGGTCCCTTGGTCTTCCAATTGTTCGCTACTTAGGAAAGGATCCAGGTTGAGGGTTAAAAAGTTAAGACTCTAAGGAGGTATTCATTGGTTTATCCAATAATCCATCCCCTCACATCTCTCATTCATTTACTCCTTCACTCTCTCATTTGTTCACTCACTCATTCACAATCAATTAATTGTTCCTACTTCCAATTTCTACTCCCAAACTCCAGCCCTACCCTCTAAGGGCTCAGAACCTGAAGAGAGCCTGGCCCAGGGACAGGGTAGCACAGGGTGGGAGAGGGCCTTGAAAAGGGAGAGGGGTTCACCAGGTGACCCTAGGAAAAGGATATTCCAGCCTGAGTCTGCAGCATGTGCTGCAGAAACTTGAAACAGCTGGTGAAAAGGAGGTTACCAGGGGAGGAGGGGTCAGCGGGGGGTGAAGTTTGGATAGTGCGCAGGGACCAAGGTCAAGATTAATTTGGGGGTTAAGTATGGACCAGGGTAAGATCTGGGTTGGGTTTAGGCTTAGAGATTAGATTTTCAAATCGGATTATTTATTTTTAACCTGCCTTTTCTGAGAAGGATTTTATGTGGCCTGTATCAGTGGTAAATTCCTGGGTTTACGATTAGGTCTGCCAAGAATCTAAGGATCAGAGAAGGGCTTCAGAGTGCTGGGATTCAAGGTGCAGTGAATCGAACTCCTCCAATGGGCTGGGCGCGTGGTCTTGGTTTTCTTCCTGAGGCACAGATGTATTGATTGTCGGAGCAGGTGACTTAACCCTCTGGACTTCCTAATGCCCACCTGTTAAATTGCTGCCAGATTGGGTTGCTAGTCCGGGTTCTGAGCGCCTTCTCTGGGTCAGGCACCACCGGGGACAGTACAGATTCTTCTTGAATACGCCAAGGTCCAGCAAGAGCGAACAGCCTAATCCACCACCTTGGTGCTCCACCAAGGCACCTCTCCCTTCCTTCATTTCCCCACAAAGCCTACTTCAGAAGCCCCCCTAGGCTGGGGCCGCCCAGGTGTGCTGACTCACCTGTCTAGAGGAGCTGGCTGCGCCGGGGGCTCGGCCCGGAGCCTGGCCACCCCCTGCTCCTCCCCTCCCGGGCCAGCGCGGCGCAGCCGGGGTCCTGCGGGGCCCCAGGGAGGGAACAGCGCAATTACCCTAATTACAGCCTGGCCTCAGCGGCGGTGGCGAGCGCGGCCACGCCGTTCCGAGAACGCCCCGGGCCCAGGGCAGGAGCGTGGGAACCGACGTGCCCTCTGCCCGGGGCGGCGGCGGTGGCCGCGTCGGGACCCCGCCCGGGAGGCCACGATGGGCGATAAGCCCGCCCCGCCGCTCGCTCGGGCGGCTAATTACTGGGCGGCGCTGGGCGCTCGAGGACCCTTTCATCTGCCATCCCCAAGCGCCCCGCGCCCATTAACTCCGCAGTCCCCACACCTGGGTGGGGAGCAGCAGCGGCCCGCAGCCCCAATTGCCAGGGGAAGCCGAGTGGCCAAGCAGGAGAGGAGGTTCCCACGCGCTTGGGGTGCAGAGCCCAGAGATTGGGGCGCGCTGCCCTCCAGATGCTCTCCCGCATCCGCTCTGCTCCTCATCCGTGCCTTCCTGTTCTCCCATACCCGCTGGCTCACTCGCTCGCTCGTTCATTCATTGAACATTTTCTTTTTTGTCAATGGAAATAATAATAACACGAGCCTCACAAGATCTAAGGGTATCGGCGGGCCAGGGAAGGAAAGGGATGGCTCATTTAGTGAGTGCCGGGTCTGTGCGGGACCTCTCCAGCCGCACACGGGCTCACTTCTCACCACAACCCCTGAATGCCCTTGAACCCTGTTGTGCAGAAGTGGAGGCTGATTCGCTCAGAAGTGATGAGATTTACAAAGTCACAATGATGGAAGTGTCTGACTTCAGTCCTCTAAAGCAGCTCTCGCCACTCCACCACGCAACACGGAGTGTGCAATCAATACCTCTGACATCAAATAAAAGTAACAATAGAGCCCAGCACGGTAACCTACGTCTGTAATGCCAGCTACACTAGGGGCTAAGGATAACAAGTTTGAGGCCAGCCTGGGCAACTTAGCAAGACTCCAAACTTAAAAAATAAATAAATAAAAAATAAAAAAGGGCTGGGGGATGTAGCTCAGTGGCAGAGCACTTGCCTAGGTTGGTGAGCTCCCAGGTTCAATCCCCAGTACAAAAAAAAAAAAAAAAAAAAAGACAATGGCTCGTAGTATTTCAGCTACACCAGGCACTATGCTAGGTGCTGTCGGAGAATTGTCTCATTTAATCCTTACAACAACCTGAGAAGCTGGCATTCTGATAGTATTCCCATTTTTACGGATGAGGAAACTGAAGCAGAGAGACTAAGTCGCTTGCTCAAAGCTACTCAACTGGAAGTGGCTGGCGTGAGGTTTGAATCCACCAAGTAGGACAGGGTTCCTGAGGCTCTACACTGGAGTAGGATCCAGGAGCATGTCTTTCTTTTCCCCCTCAGTTTCCCTTCCAGCCTCAAACTTAGGATAAAGACCTGCTGAGTGACTCCTCTTGACTCAGTGACTTCTTGCCACAGTGACCAGCTCAAAATACTCAAGAAAGACTTTCTAGGCAATTTGGTGCTGAGGAAAGACAGGAGATAGAGAACATCCAGCATGTGTCAACTCTTTGGGCCTCAGTTCTTCATCTGTAAAATGGGTGTATCACTTCTGAGTGAACTGGTGTCTCCGTCTGCCTCCCTCACAGCAGCAGTAGCATTGACACTCTCTAGTTGTCACTTTTGCATTCATTCACTTAGACCATTTCTTGAGTGTCAACTATGCACTCAGTGACAGACCATCAGGTTTGTCTAGGACAGAGGGGTTCCAGGATGCAGAACTTTAGTGTGAAAGCTGAGACAGTCCTGAGCAAATCGGGACAGCTGGCCACCCTGCCTGTGCAGGATGCTGGGGATTTGAGCTGCATCAGAGCCTGGCCTGGTCACTCTGGGAGCTGGAAAGGCTCCTGCCCACAGGAGGGGATGCTCCTTGCCAACTGCTGGCACTGGAACAGGACAGGGGGAGGTACCTTGGCGATGCACTGCGCTCAGCCTTTTCCTAGTCCCCTGGGAAAAATGTGCTGAAGCAATCCTACCCCTTGCCTGGCCAGGAAAGCCAAGGCTGAAGGACCGGTGGTAGCTTTCTCACAGCAGCTGCCATGAGTCCATGCCCAGGGCAGGGTGGTCAAGCCCACCTCTAGCCACCCACTGCAGTGTCACCTTTAGCAAGCCACCTTACTCCTTGGAGCTGCCTCCCATCTTTACCTGGGGGTGGGGAGGTAGGTGACTGGGTGAGCTCCAAGCCCCATGGGGCAGTGGCTTTATGCTTCAGGAGGCCTTTCCAGGAACACCTGGTAAAAGCAGGGGTGCCTGCCAAGAACTTGGTCACTACTGGTTTCTTGGCAGTAGCCAGATGAGAACATGCCAGGAGGCACCTAGAAAGGTCAGCCTTTGAAATCAGACAAAACGAGCTTTAACCCCAGAAGGTCATGGAAGCTCTCCAAGCCTCAGTTTTCTCATCAGGAGACTGGGGGCAATACCACTTACCTCCCACCACTGAGATTCCAAAGATAAGAGACAAGCCAGGTGCTCAGAACATACCTACCCTTTGACCTACCCCTGCTCTCTGTGCCCCTGTTGACCTGGCCACAGTGAATGTCCCCTTCATCTGCTGTCCTCATTCTCCTTTATTCATCAAACAGACCTGCACTGGACACACACCAGGTGCAGGTTTTCTTAGAAACTCAGGTGAGGCAGACAAAAATGTGTGTGTGTGTGTGTGTGTGTGTGTGTTTGGGGGTGTACTGGGGATTGAGCCCAGGGGTGCTTTACCACTGAGCATAGAATTAGGCCTTCCCTCTCCTTTTCTCCTCCTCCAGTCCTTTTTTATTTTGGGACAGGGTTTCACTAAGATGCTGAGGTTGGCCTCAAATTTGTGATCCTCCTGCCTCTGTTACGCTCGAATTCGGGACCCCCAAAAGACCACTAGAGACCAAGATCGATGTAAACAGCAAAGAGGTGTTTATTGCGAGCTAGCTCGGTCCTCCGCGCACACACAGCAACTGGTGATGCTGAGAGGCCCCGAGCCCAGGGTTTGCAGCAGTTTTATATATTCTTTGGAGAAGGCAGGGACCCCCACATACATCATAGCATCTCTTAGCAAATCATCACACACCACGGGAAAATCAAATAACAACTCTAAAACATGATTAGCACATTCACTGGCGGGAACAAGTTGGGTAGGGGTGATTGGTCAGTGCAAAAGGGGTATTCATTTGAACTGATTGGTTTAAGCCAAGAGGGGTGTTCCTGCTAAACTACATGGTTTCACAACATGTTATCAACCACCATAAACTACTGGGAGGGTCATCTGGCATCCCAGGTATTTCCCTGTCTCATGCTGATTGGTGGCTGCTAGGGAGCTGCTATGGATCCCCACCTAGCCTGAGTCAGGGACACCTGGCTCAGCAGATCTCTCCTGTTATTTGTAGATAAACCACTTAGCAGGGTGGGAATGTGCCTAGGAGTGCAAGGACAAAGGTGATGTCCCTTCCTTGTACAGGCTTTGCTCTGAGGTAGAGGCTGGTTTTTCACCTCAGCCTCCTGAGTTGCTAGGATTACTAGGGGACACCAGCTCACCTGGCAGGCATTTTTAAAATGGAATCTCCTCTCTCTTGTGGGAAGCCCCAGTGACTCCTGGGACTCCAAGGTTTGGGGAGGAGAAAGAGCTGCAGCAGCCGTGGGCCCTGGGAAAATAGAAGACACGCTCCCCTCACAAATGCCCCTTTCTTACACTGTCACCTTGGCCTGCACACCCTTGCCCTTCATCCCCTGTCCCTCACCATCACCAAGAGAGGAGAAGCCTACCCAGCTTCCCAGGCAGGGTTCACCGCTCCTTCACCCAGAAGTCTGAGCCCAGCCTGCCTTCCAGGGCCTCTAATTCTTCTCTTTTAAGTCCACGGCAGCCACACCAAGGTCTATCTAGTTCATTGTAGGTGCAGTGACCATGGAAAGAGAGAGAGAGGGCTTACCTGCTGCTATGTTCAGGTTTTGGGGATCACCCAAAGAATTCCTGCCCAGTCAG
Source organism: Marmota flaviventris (assembly GCF_047511675.1). Classification (NCBI taxonomy): domain Eukaryota; kingdom Metazoa; phylum Chordata; class Mammalia; order Rodentia; family Sciuridae; genus Marmota; species Marmota flaviventris. Next base: position 30,968,856 of record NC_092507.1, on the reverse strand, counting down.
TGCCCAGGTTGGGACATTGTCTTCAGAAGGTGACAGAGGAGAGGATGTCTGCTGGAATAGGATCCAGTCTCCCTCTTTCCACCGTCTTCCTGCCTCAGCTCTTGCCCGTTTTATGCTTTGACAGTGGCTGTCAGCAGGCCACCTCCACTGGCCAGAGGATGCTGAGATAGGAGAGTTATCTGAGACGGGGACATGCAGGTGCAGACATCAGCTTTGCTAAGAGCACGGTCTCCTTGAGGAAAGCCTTTTCCTTGTGTGTGAGAGGCTTGCCCAAATGACCTTGAACTTCTTCCAAAGACAATCCTAGGAAGCTGCAACTCTTGATCATCATATCCTTCTTCTTGATCATCATATCCTGAATCCATGGCTAAAGTGGACTCTGAGCAATATGATAGCCACTAGCCATGTGTGGCCATTGAGCATTTGATATGTGAGTAGCCAAAATTGTGGTACAATTAAGCACACATCCAATTTCAAGACTTAGTACAAGAAATTTGAAATATCTCATTAATAATTTTTATATTGCTTACATGTTGCAATGATATTGTTTTGGATGTAATGGGTTAAATTAAATTAGTCATTAAAATTAATTTCACTATTTCTCTTTTGCCTTTTAAAATGTGGCTACTAGAACATTTCCAATTTCATATGTGACTCACATTCCATTTCCATTACACAGCACTAATGAAAGAGCCGGGAGTCACCAGCTAAGCCAAGTCCTCTTCCCTGGGCACAGATCACCTGTGGAGAGCTCACTTTCTTCTCAGGTGGGAAGCACAGACCCTGACATCTCATGACAAAGTGCTGCTTCTTTTCCCACAAAGAAAGGCACCAGGATTCTTTTCCCCCTTGGTGCTGGGGACACGAAAGCTGAGACCATCTTCCAGTGCCACCCACTGTCCTTCCACTGAAAGACAGACTGCAGACTTGCCTGGGAATTCCTTCCCAGGCTGGCTTCCAGCAGAGGAAAAGTCATACTGCCCCACCCAGGGGAGACCCCAGGTGGCGGGAGGTGCCTTCCAGCCTGGCACAACCCTGACTCCCTTAGATGTCTAAGGCAAGCTGGAGGCCACTCAAGGAGCCACAGGGAGTCTCCGCCCCAAGTTCAACAGGCCCAGCCAGGGCAGCAGGTGGCTGGACATTCCAGGGAGTACTGGAATGTCTGGACTCTCCCCCCAAGGAATTTACACACCAGTCAAGGAAGCAGTCACACCCACAGGATAACTAGGGGTGGTCCCATACAGCTCCCCTCCGCTGGGAAGCAGCCAGTCTTTAGTAGACCTGGGCAGAGAGAAGGGGCCCATTCCTCCCCACACCCCTGCCCCTGCACGAGGATTCCTTTCCACATTAAAAAAAAAAAAAAATTAGTTGTAGATGGAAACAATACCTTTACTTTTATTTATTTTTATGTGGTGCTGAGGTCAAACCCACCTAGTGCCTCACACATGCTAGGCAAGCGTTCTACCACTGAGTCATAACCCCAGCCCCTCCTTTCTACATTTTGAGAAGGAAATGAAGGTCTGGCACACTGGTTAACAGCACAGTCCTAGCCCCAGTCAGCCAGCTGCTTGAGTGTGACCTGGAGCACTCACTCCCTCCCTGACTCCGAAGAAATCCCTTCCATTGAACGGAAACCCACATCCTGGCAATGTCTACTCACTGTTCCTAGATCCTAGATTCATTATCAGAGGTCACCCAGGCCCTTCCCCTCTCATTGCCTAGTGACAGACATTTAGAGATCTGAAGGCAGTGTGATCAAGGGCTTCAAGAGGCTTCCTACCTCTGGGTTAACCTTCCAGGTCCCTCAGTGGAGTGCCTCATCCTGCTCACCCCTCGGTCCACTGGATACCCCTGAGGAATTCAATATGAGAGAGAGGCGCAGTAATGTGGTCATCAAGAGTGTGGATTCTGATGTCAAACACCCTTGGCTGCACCTCTTTTTAGCTGTGTGATCTTGCACAAGTTGTTTCTGCTCTCTGTGCCTCAGTTTTCAGGTTTCTCTCCTCGAAACAGAGCCAATAACAGCTCTAATAGGACTGTTATGAGAATCTAGTAAGTTAACAGGTTATACCTTATAGCAACGCCTGACACATGGTTGTGCTCTAGTACGTGTTAGTTAATCTGCCTTACCCTCCCCGCCCACCCCCGCTGATTGGATCAAGGGGGTATCTGACCCAAGTTGAGCCAATGAGTCTTTTCCCAGGAATTTTTAAACCTGGAACACAGAGAAAGGAGTCAGTTTTTCTCCATTAGCTAAGTTGCAAGGTATAAAACCCAACCAAGTTTCCTGCAGCATGAAGACAGCATCTATAAAAGAAAGGAAGCTAATGTACAGAAAAAAGCAAAGACAAGACAGAGCAAGATAATCTTGGGTCTGGTTGCTTCTAAAGATCCACTCCATCCCAGCCCTTCCTGTAACTTTGTTGTTTGTATCAGTTAGATTTGCTGGGTAACAACAACCTCAAAACTTTAGGGCTTAAAGCAGAAATCAGCTCATGAATCTGCATGCTGCAGTTTGGCTGGACTCCACAGGGCAATTCTTCTGCTGGTAACCCTGGGCTCATTAATGCAGTTATAGGCAGTTGGGAGCTTAACCAAGGTTGGGTGGTCCAGGACAGCCTGAAAGTGATCTAGCATTGCCTGAATGTCTGTTATATGCCAGGTACAGTAGGAAATGGAGGAAACAAAATTTACTGAGCTCCTACTTTGTGTTAAGCCTGAGATGAAAATTTTAGTTGTATTATCTGATTTAATCCCCGTCTGGTCAGATAGTTATTATTATCACTCCCATTTTCCAGATGAGGAAATTGAGAGAAAAGGAGAAATAAGCTGCCTAAGGTTTCAAGACTCGGAGGCAGGACTCACCCAGGACTCTTGAATGTCTGCAGAGCCTTCAGTCTTGCATGGCACCATCCTGGCCCTTCCCACATAAAAGAATGAAAGCGTGACTCTACCCTCATACTGTCATGAGGACTGAATAGACACAATGCCCAACAGTGCAAGATTCAATGACATTCATTCGGTAGATGCCCCCCTTCCGATTTTGTGCTAGGCATGGAGGTAGGTACTGGGGATATGGAAATGACTCAGGCACAGGATGCAGCAGCTTGGAGGAGGAAATGATTAATCCCACCTGTCTGGGGCTCAGCATGGATACATTGATCAGTCTGATTCTTCAGGGATGGTTGATGCTGGTGAGAAAACGCAGTTCTGGGCAAACTGCCCTTTCCACAGATGGGCAAGGTCTGAGTTCCAGTTATCTAGCCATTAAAGGTCAAGGTCATCATCAGAGGGAGTCAAGGGCTCTTGATCCATCCTTTGGGCCTGATTACAAAGCTGGGCATAGGCATCCACTCACAGGACATCTGTGGATGCCAGGCTAGAAGGAGCAGCTTTCAGATAAAGTAAAGGTGACATATTTGCCATCTTCTGAAGCAACTGGGAAATTCCTTGGCTCCAGGATTTTATTTATTTATTTATTTATTTATTTTGTGGGTGGGGAGTACTAGGGATTGAACCCAGGGATGCTTTATCACTGAGTCACCACACATCACATCCCCAGTCCTATCTATTTATTTATTTATTTTTGAGACAGGGTCTTGCTAAGTTGCTAAGGCTGGTCTTGAACTTACAATCCTTCTGTCTCAGCCTCTCAAATCCTCTCACTGGGATTACAGGTGTGCACCACTGCACCCATCTCCAGGAAGCAATTTAACCCAGACCAGAGCTGGGATGCTCAGAGATACAGCATCCACATGCCCAGAGGCCCATCCCCTGTGGGCCTCATCCCCCATACAATGGTGACAAAACCCTCTGCCTCAGCTGACACTTCCTATACTTCTTGAACTAGATAAAGCATATCAGGACTTGTCAGGAAGAGACAGGGACATCCCAGTCGCCAGGAAATAAAGCCACATAGGGTCTGAACTTCATCTGTAAAACCGTTAGGAATCCAGGCAAGATGCCCTTTCTGTCCCCTCTCTCCTCCCTTTCTCCCCACTGCTACTTCATCTACCTCTGCAGGTGGATTTCTTCCATTGATCTGCTACCTGTGGCAAAAGCTGGCTGCTCTCCACAGCCCCCAGGTTTGTGTGTGACTGTCCCAGCCTCATTCACTCTGGCTGCTGTCTCTCAGTCCTAATTCCAAATTACCAAGAGGAGGAATCTGGCCCAGCTTGGGCCTGGGGTCCACCCTGGTCTGATCAGCTTTGGCACAAGGGGCTATGGCCACAGCTATCATGAGGATTACGTAAGACAATAAGAGGCTGCTCATCCTTGGCCTGCACTAAAGGCAGGCTGAGGTCAAGTTTCCCTGGAAGCAGAGATTTAAAGAGAAGGAAGGAGGAAGAGAAAGGGGGAAAGATTAACAAGGACCTAGCCTGATGTCCCCCCCACCCCAGAGAGCCCTGGAGCACCCACTGCCCCAGAGTCAGCCTTACATTACGGCAAGAGGACTAGTCCTTAATGCCCCTCACCATTCTGTCCCCAGAATTGGCAGGGATTGGAGTAGTGGAGAGGAAGACTTCCATCTGGCCAAGGGTCATTCTGGAGAGAAGGGGAGTTGGCATTACTGGCAGGCAACATCATGGCAGCTGGGAAAGGGATCCAGACAGGACCAGGAGCCCCGGTCACAGGGAGTCTCAGCATACTTGTGAGTTAAATCCACACAGACAGCTCTACAGGTACTACTGACTCATCTCTCTCTCTCTCTCTCTCTCTCTCTCTCTCTCTCTCTCTCTCTCTCTCTCTCCTGTGTGTTCAAAAGTAAAGTAATTTTAAATTTAGTCGACCCTCTGTATTCACAGGTCGCACACTTGTGAATTCAAAGAACCACAGATCAAAAGTAATTTTTAATTGCATCTGTGAGCAACAGGTACATTTTTTCTTGTGAATATTCCCTAAACAATATAGTTTATAACAATTATTTACATCACATGAGCATTGTATTACGTATTAAAAATAATCTAGAGATAACTGTGTAAGAAATACTGTGCCATTGTATAGAAGGGACTTAGCTAGACAGGTACAGTTATGTGACACTTGCAATCCCAGCTCTTGAGAGTCGAGAAGCTGAGGCAAGAGGATCTCAAGTTCAAGGACAGTCTAGGTTTCAAACTAAAAAAATAAAAAGGGCTGGTGTTGGGGACACAGCTCAGTGGTAGAGAACTCCTGGGTTCAATCCCCAGTATCCCCCCCAAAAAAGGAGAAAGAGGAGGAGGAGGAGGAGGAGGAGGAGGAGGAGGAGGAGGAGGAGGAGGAGGAGGAGGAGGAGAGATTTGAGCAACAGTGAATTTTGGTATTGCGGGAGGAGGTCCTGGAAACCAATTCTCCATGGATACTGAGGTTTGACTGTCTGATTTGTAATATGCACATGGGGTAATATTTATATAGTGTGTGCATATGTTTTTATAATATTGCATATTATTGTTCAGAGAACATAAAATCATACATATGACTGTAAGAATTGAATAAAAATGTAAATGTAATAAATTCCAAACAATTCTTAAGCCTCACTTGATTTTTGCCTTATATGTTGATTTCAGAACTTAAAGCCCCTACTCCTATTACATGTGACTTCACTGTAGGTAGATGAGCCCCCTCCTCCCCTTCCCTCCCTAATCTCCCTCTTCCACAGGTCAGAGGATTTGGGTCCTGATGGGGCACCAAGAGGGAACTTCCTGGCTCCACAGCTTCCTACCCATCTTGAAACCCAACGCAACCTCTTGTCTCAGCTTCTTAGCACCAGCATGGCTCAACCACTGCTTGCGTGTCTGAACTGTTGACCCTGAGTTCACCACCCTCCAGCCCCAGGGCCTTTGCTCAACTCTTCAAGCCTGCCATCTTTTCCCTACCTGAGCCTTTGCACACACTGCTTTGTCCAAAGCATCTTTCATCTGTGCTTGGTGGAGCTGATTGCTCCTGTCTATCAGAGTTCAATCTAACATCTCCTGTTGGGCCTTCCAGGACCCCTCTTTATAAAGTAAGATCAAATCACCTTCCCTATTTCCTTCCGAGTCCTTGACAATTTGTAATTGTTCTGTTTGTTTTCTCACTTGATTCTTTCTCTAGTCACTAAATTGTACACTCTATGATGTTACAGAGTGTCTGACACAGAAGCTCAGTAAGTATATTTGAATGAATGAATGAATGAATGAATGAATGAGTCTATTGACATGCCCCAGTGTTCACCTTGAAATCATGCTCTCCCCTCTCCTGGCAAGAGAGAAGTTCCAACAGGAGAAGCATTCCTCTCCTACTCAGAATCCTTCCATGGTCTCTCCCGAGGACATCACTTGCTTAAGCAGGCAAGTGTAGGATATGAAGCTAGAAGACCAGGCTCAAGTCCCATCTTGCCGTTTGCTCATTAGGCAACCTGAGCCAAATTGAGTCACCTCTCTGAACCGCGATTCCTTTCTATAAAATGGGTAAAGCTGCTCAGCCATACCTCCTTCATGGGTTACAGTGAGAAGCCTAAAAAGATCTGCATGGGTGCTTCTCAGCATCACGAGAGGATTTTGCTAGGCCTTCACCCTTCAGGCCTGCCCCTCTCCCCTCCAGACACAAATGCCCATTCTTCTAACCCCCTACCCCAGGGATCTGGCACTTATGAACTTCACCTTGTGCCCTCATGCCCCGTTGCCCTCACTCATAAGCTGTGCTCTTTGTTGAGAAAGCCCATTTCCAACTTATCATGACCATTTGGGCAGTCTTGCTCTTCACGACACCTTCGCTGCCAATGGGCTCACTCCATCTTTGATGTTTGTTTTATACCAGGGAACATCTCCCTCTGCACTGAGCCTCCCTGGGTCCAAACTTCTTATCCCAACACCACACAGCATGCACCATTTGGTACGGGCCAGACCCCGGGCTGGGAGTGGAACTTCAGAGTGCAGGGAAACCCCTCTCTACCTTCAAAAGGACCACCATCTAGCCAGTCAAAATGGTGCATGCCTGCAATCCCAGCGGCTCTGGAGGCTGAGGCAGGAGGATTTAGAGTTCAAAGCCAGACTCAGCAATAGCGAGGTGCTAAGCAATTCAGTGAGACCCTACCTCTAAATAAATACGAAATAGAGCGGGGGACCTGGCTCAGTGGCCAAGTGCCCCTGCCCTGGTACCAAAAAAAAAAAAAAAAGGTGGGGGGGGGCCACCATCTATGGGATCCAGGAGACCAGGAAGCACTGAACCCATTTGTGATCCAGAAGAACAGAGGGTTTAGAACTCAAGACACACCTGGCTTTGAATCTCAGGATGTGTGGAACAAAACTGAACCACAGAAGCTTAACTAAATAGCGGGTGATTTCTCAAATAGTTTAGAAGGCCAAGGTAGGAATCCTGGGCGCTGCAGTGATTCCATGGTGCATGGAGAGCACAGGCTTCAACTACATTCCACTCTGCCATCCTTAGCATAGGACATATTTTTCTTCTCTGTACCAGTTTTCTCATGGAAAAAAAATGTGAATAACATGGCTGGGGCTGGGGCTCAGTGGTAGAGCACTTGCCAAGCATGTGTACTATACTGGATTCGACCAGTATATTACACATTTATATAAATAAATGAATAAAGTAAAGGTCCATCAATATCTAAAAACATATATTTTTTTAATATTTATTTTTTAGTTGTAGTTGGACACAACACCTTTATTTCACTTGTTTTAATTTTTGTACGGGGTGCTGAGGATCGAACCCAGGGTCTCGCATGTGCGAGGCAAGCGCTCTACTGCTGAGCCACAACCCCAGCCCTAAAAATATATTTTTAAAAATGGGAATAACAGTAACTTCTTTATAGGGCTGCTGCAAATTTAAATGAGATATTTGCAAAGAGCTTAGAAGAGTATCTGGTACATGGTAAGTGCTTTAAAAATATTAGCTATGATGATAATGATGATGATGATAATGATTGTGATGATGATGGTGATGATGATAGTGGTGGTAACGGTGGTGGTGATAATAGTGGTGATGGTGGTGATGTTGTACTCAGGCTGAAAAAATGGCTGCTGCTCCTCTAGGTATCACATCTTTATCCCTGGCAAGAATGGAGGAATGGCAAAACAAAAAGTGAGTGTGGGCTGAATCCATCTCTTTATTTTTTTTTCCGTAAAAAATAATTTTTTTCCCGAAATTTATATAACATTAAAATTAAATGTTTTAAAGTGAGCGATTTGGTGACATTTAATACATACACTGCATTGAACTAACACCAGCTCTGGTTCCAAAACCTTTTTGTCACTCTCAAAAGGAAGCCTGGTCCTTCTAAGCAGTTGTCCCCTGTTTCCCCCTACCCCCAATCTCTCTGTGGTTTTATCTATTCTGAATAATTCCATCTGTTTTTAAAGAGCTTTCCAGGAAGCCCTACCCAGTCTCTTTTGCTCACATCTCATTGTCCAGGAATGTGTCTGATTCTTGGCTGGGCACATTGCTGCCCTAAATAAAATCAACATCTGTCACTCTATATTCTAATACTTAGAGCACCTACAATTATATTTGATTAATTGGAAGACACACAAGTTCTTTTCCACATTTTAACTTTTACAGAATAAGAAACTTCTTAAATTGATAACATCTCATATTTAATGAAATACAGTACTTTCAGGCACTGTTTGGGGTGCCTGATTGAAATGGGCAAAGTTCCCTGCTTTTATGGAGTTGATGCTTTATTGGTGGGAAGACAAGTAATTAAACATAGTAAATAAGCAAATTAATTATTGTGTTAGAAGATCATAAATGCTTAGGGAAAAAAACTTCAAGAGCAAGGTAAGTCTCATTCCAGGGATTGAACAGGAACAGATTACTATGTTAATGTATTCGTTATAGATAACTACTGCTGTGTAACAAGTTATCCCAATACTTCATAGATTAAAACACAAACTCTTATTCCCTTTGATTCTGTGGGTCAGGAATCCAAGGGCAGCTTAGCTAAGTCATTCTGGGATCTCTCATGAGGTTGCAAATAGGAGGTTGGCTGGTACTGTGATCATCTGGAAATGTGATAGGAGCTGGAGGATTCACTTCTAAGATGGCTCACAGATATAGCTGTGGGCAAAAGGCAGTAGTTACTCACCGAATGTTGGCAAGAAGCCTCAATTCCTTGCCATATGGGCCTCTCCATGACTACTTGAGTGTCCTCACAACATGTCAGCTAAAGTCCCCCAGAGATAATTATTCAAGAGAGAGAGAGAGAGAGCAAGGAGGAACCCACACTATTTTTTATGAACTAGACTTGTAACTGTCCCCATCACTTCTGCTATTTTCTATTTGTTACAAGTGAGTCATGATATCTACTCTGCATTCAGGGAGAGGGGAATTAATGGAGGAGTATCAAAGAACTTGTGGACATATTTGGAAACCACTGCAATTAAGTAGGGTGACCAGGATAAAAGAAAAGTAATATTTGATGGAAGACTTGAAGGAGATGAGGAAATTGTCCAGGCAGACAAGGGGGAGAAGGGGAAAGCATTCCAAGCAGAGGAAGCAACGAGAGCTGTGGGCCAGGAGCTAACCTGGTATGCTGGTAACAAAGGGAAGGAGAGCTGTCCCTGGGAGGCAACTAGTGGGGCTGCCACACTTCTCTCTTCCGTCACTAGCTAGCTGTGTGACCTTGGGCAGATCACCTCTCATTCTGAGTTCCAGTTGCCTCCTCGTAAAATGGGAGTGATAGTTCAGGTTGAGTAGCCCTTACCCAAAATTCTTAGGACCACAAATTCTCTAGATTCCAGAGGTTTTCAGGTTTGGGAATATTTGTATAGACTTTCTGGTTGAGCATCCCTAATTTGAAAATCTGAAATGCTCTGAAATCCAAAGTTTTTGCATCATACCAAACATGTTTGATGGCTCCTATCTTTAGACACCACATGGCTAAGGCCCCCTTCTCTTTCAATCACTGCTCAGAACTCACAGTCTCTATAAGGCTTACCTTGGTCACCCTATGCAAATCTACAACCTGCTACTGCACTGTACCCCAATCTTCTCCCTACTCAACCCCTCTGCCACATTGCAATATCACTTTCTAACACGTGGATTATTATTTTACTTAGTTTGTTGTTTACTGTACGTCCACAAGCGCTTGACTGGGATTCTTAACCCAGATCCTATAAACTCCTGAGAAGTCTACGGACCATCCTCCACCAGATCAGTTAGCCCACTGGACGCATATACAATAGTTTATCCCCATGATGTCTGAAGCTTTCATTAAATTCTCAAGAGAGTTGCAAGACCCCAAGAGCTTAAAAATCACAAGTGGATCACCACCTGGCATAGAGTAGGTGTTGGATAAATAACTATTGGCCAAATTAATGAACTTAAAAACACTATTCACACACATTTTTTGAAAATCAAAAACTGTCGTGTGGTACAACAACTTCAAAATGCTGGTGTCCTTGAATCAACTGTGTCAGAATAGTAGAATAATTTTTATAAACACAGATTTCTATATTCAAAAATACCCTCAGAGAGTATGAGTTGGGGGTTAGGGTGAGGCCAGATATTCTGTCTTTTTCAAAGCTCTCCCACACATACACTTACATACCTCCAGATGAATCTGGATTTAGGCATTTGTGTGTAGTCTTCCCTTCATTGAAGAGAAAGACTTGGGAATTCAGCATGCAGATTTTACATTTTGTAAAAATGCTGATCACACCTGTGGTCATTTGTGATCTTCCCACAAACTCTCAGGCATGGATCACCATCTCCCTTTCACTGAACTGAAAGCTGAGGCCCTGGGGAATCAAATGATACCCTCCCATCCCCAGACAACAACCAAGGGTCACATGCCTGCAGGTGGCAGGACCATGATTAGAACTTGGCCTTCTGAACTCTCACTCTAGGCTTCTCCACTCTACACCAATTAGATAAACCAAGTTCCAGGAAGTCCCAAGGCAGCGACTGGGGGAGGGGAGTCAGAGGAGGGAGGAAAAGAGTGGCAAACACGTGGGGGTTAAGGTTCAGGGAGGCTGCCTCCTGGACGTGGGAAAGATTCCAGTTGCTCTAAGAGCTCAGAGAACACACAGCATTCACATGCCAATTCGTTGCTTATGCTCACTGGACAGTCATTTTCTCTTTGTGTGCCTCAGTCTCTTCGTCTGCAAAACGGGGTGTTATTATCCCAGAGGGAAGTCCTTAGGAACTGAGCTAAATCCAGCCTTTCATTCATTGAAGGAACGCTTCTGCATATCTGTGTGCCAGTCACCGTGGTGGGCACTCTACAAGCCTGCACTCATTTAACCCTTGCCATACTGCAGTAGGAGCTGTGCTGCTGTTGTCAGCGTCTTACAGATGAAGAAACTGAAGCTCAGGTGTATGAATTGCAATTCATTCCGTCATTTATTCATTCACTTGACTTTTACCCAAAGCCAGCTCTGGGCTGGGCTCTGGGCCAAGCGCTGAGGATAAGAAGATGAACAAGTCCTTCAGGAGACATGCCCATAAATTACTCTAATAACAACTCAGTACATGCTTCAACAGACAAGGTGCAGTGGGAGCCAGAAGAGACGCAACTGGCTCCCTGAGGTTATGGGGATGGATGGGTGGGAACGCGGGAGACCTTGCACTGTTGAGGTGCCTATGCCCTGTGTAAATGATGCAGTCACCGGCATGGGTTCGAGTCCCTCTCCCTTTGATCTGTATTCCCAGGAAACCTCCTCTTCCTCTGAGCCTTGGTCTCCATCTGGAAAATTAAAGAGGTTGGTGGGACTGAGATTCTGCAGCTCTAGAGCGCCTAAACCTCTGACCTTTCCACTTCACCGTCTGCTAAATTCAAGCTCGGCTCCAACCTAGTCTGGAGTGAGCCCCCAAAAGCCAGATCAAGCCCCTCTGGAAAGTGCCGAACACCTCTCCCGCCCTCAACAGTCAGAGCCTGGGGTGGGGCCTGGGACTCAAAGGACAGAGCTCCATCAGGGGGTGGGGCTGAGTCCTAGATCTAGGAGCGCGTGGCACGCCCAGAAGCGTTTCATCCAGCCAATGATAGCCCTGGGGCGGGGAATCCCCGCCTCTGGGTATAAGTGGTCGCGGGCCCCCTGGATCCACAAGCAGGTCTTGGAGCGGGACCGGGTGGGTGTTTGTTTCTGTTGCTGCCCAGAGCCTGGGCCGTGGGGTGCGCAGGAGCGTGGAACTCCGTGCGCTCTGGGCTAGGCAGGAGAACCGGTCGGATTCAGTTTTCCTTTACCTGACTGAGCTGCAGGTACGGCACGGTGCCTGGGTCTCCTGCCTCGGAGGAGCAACTGGCCGGGTCCTGGGGGGGCGCCCGCGCTGATCATCCGCCCGCTGCCCCCACAGGCAGCCAGACTCTGCCATGGCTGACCACCTGATGCTCGCTGAGGGCTACCGCCTAGTGCAGAGGCCGCCGCCGGCCGCTACCAACCACGGCCCTCACGGGATTCGGACTCTGCAACCGTACGCGGGCCCGGGTATGGACAGCGGGCTGCGGCCGCGGGGAGCTCTGTTGGGACCGCCCCCGCCCCCACCCGGGGCCGTGTCGTACGGGGCCTTCGGGCCGCCGTCCTCCTTCCAGCCTTTTCCGGCCGTGCAGCCGCCGACCGCCGGCAGCGCGCACCTGCAGCCTGCGGCGACACTGTACCCAGGCCGCGCGACCGCGGCCCCGGGCGCCCCCGGAGGCCCCCCAGGCCCGCAGCCACAGCCCGCCGCCGTGGCCCCGCCGCCGCCAGCGCACGTCCTGGGCGGCATAGACGCCGCCGAACTCATCGACGAGGAGGCGCTGACGTCGCTAGAGCTCGAGCTCGGGCTGCACCGCGTGCGCGAGCTGCCCGAGCTCTTCTTGGGCCAGAGCGAGTTCGACTGCTTCTCGGACTTGGGGTCGGCGCCGCCCGCCGGCTCGGTGAGCTGCTGAGCGCGCCGCGGAGAAGCGGGCCTGACCTCCGGCGGGACTCCGCACCCGGCGACCCGGCCCCGGACACACCCTCTGTGAGGGTGGAGGCGGCGGGTTTGTGCGCCGAGCGCCGCAAGGGGCTGGGACTCCTGGCCTGCCTTCATCGGGGTGACAGTTGGCTTCACTTCTCTGACCTGAACCCCAAAGTGAAGGAGACTGGACCAGCTTTTGGACTCCACGTTCTTGGATTTTGTGTCCTCTTTTCTCGGCCCCTCCCCCCCAATCTGAGCCATGGCAGGCCTCTGCCTGATTTCCCTTCTTCTTGTGCAGCCCACTACCGGAACTGGGTCCCGGAGCCACCATTCCTTGAGCCCTTGAGCCGCACCCCCGCCGCCTGAGCCCCCACCCTCGCAGGGCCTCTGGCCTGCGGGAGGGGAAGATTGTACAGCTCTATACCCTGCAGAGTGGAGCAATGCCCCATCTGGCCTCCAAAACCAAAATAAAATTGGGTCACTTTATAGTCTTTGAGTTTTCATTTCCTTATCACTCCAACTCCCAGCTATATTTAGCTTCCAGAGTCCTGAGGCTGTTGAAGACTCTGGGTGGGAGGGGAGCCACATCGCCCAGCAGTGCCCAGGACAGGAAACCGACAGTTTCTTTCCAAAATATCTTGTAAGTTGTGCAATTGTGATGTCATAACCTGGAAGGCAGAGACTGCCACAGGGTGGCAAAATAACCCACTGGCCTTCCCAGCTCCTAGGGTGGGGGGAGCTTGGTGGAGTTGTGGAGGAGCTGGCTGTACCTGAGGAGTCAGATAGCCCTGGCTTTGGATCATGACTCTCCAGTGTCCAAGACATCATCCTTTCAGACTTCCCAGGCTATTTCCTCAGAGGGAGATGCTCCTTTCTCCTCAGGTGTTTGTGAGGCCTTTAGCAGAGTGCCAGGCTCCTAGACAGCCCTCAGTAAATGATGGTGAGGATCATTCTATGAATTGGCACCAGCTTTATTCCTGGCTGTATGCCCTCATGGAATCACAGTCCAGGTGGGAGGAGACAACAGACCTGGGAATAACTAATCTTGGTATAACATGATGAGGTCCAGAATGCAGGTGGAACTGCCAAATGGGCAAACCCAGAGGAGGGAGCAGTTTCAGCTGGTTGAGGTGTGACATTTGATGTGATAAGAGCCTGGACTGTTGAATATGTTTTTAGGAAAACAACCTGTTTAAAGGCAGGGAAACATACCAGTCCAAGGAATCTATGGGGAGGGAAGGTTCAGAGTGTCTAAAAGGGACAAGAAAAGTCTAGCAACTTTATGACAACTTTGTGAGGTCAGCACAGTTCTCCTTCCATCGTCTGGAGCTTGCCCAGGCCTAGCAGGATTTAGCCTCAGAGTCCTGATAACCAATATGAGTTCCTGCCTGCCCTCTGCTGTTGATTGTCTCTAAAAAGATCCTTGAGGGTGTGGGAGAAAGACTGGAAGAGACCAAAGGTGGGGAGGAAGCTGGGTCAGAGACACTGCAGACAGAGCTAGGATCAGGCAGGGGGGCATTCTCTGGAGAAGAAACACAGGGTTGAGACCTTCTGTCCCCAGTGGTTGGGCTTTGCTGTAAGGCCAAGTTTGTCAATGTGACTCTCCCGCAGCCAAAGTTTCCCCTGTGTTAGTACCAACCTTGAAACTGTCAGGACAGGCATGGAATGAATGATAGGAGGTGTTTGATAAATTAATAAAGGTAATCCCTGATGTGACAAGATCTTCTGGGATAGGATGGAGAAAAAGAAGAGAGGCTTCTAGGGAAGAATGGCCTGAGCTCTGGGCTGAAAGGCCAGCGTTTGCTCCAGCTTTGCCCAGAAACCCAGGCCAGAGACAGAAACCCAGCGGCTGCAATGGGACAGGAAGGTTAGACCCCGGTTTGAACACTGCCTTGATTCCCTTCTCCCTGAGTCTCAGTTTTCCCACCAATAAAATGAGGCTAATATGTCCTGGCCCTTTACAAGACCTAAGCCTCACCATTAGTGAGGAGGAACTAATGCAGGGATGGGTTGATATCTGTTGACAATCCTTAAGCACTCTCCAAGTGGAAAGGATTCAGCAGAAGCCCAACACCTGCCATATTCCAAGTGAAAGTACAAGTGGAGGAGGGAGTCCCCTGCAGAGCTACCACCCCTCAGACTCCCCCAACCCCTCAGACTCACCAGCTTCCAGAGTTCCAAGGGGTCTCTCACCTAAAGCAACCTGATGCCACTCTGCCCTGTAGATTCTACTCTCATACCTGGGTCGGGTCTTTGGAGTCAGGAGTTAGACTCCCTAAAAGCTAGGACCTGAGTTGTGACTCAGGCAGGACCTGTTCCTATCTTTTTTTTTTTTTTTTTTAATTCCTATTCATATGAAAGTTTCCCTAGATTGTTTGGTTTGGCTTGGTTTGGTGCTGGGGGCTGAACCCAGGGGCACTTTACCACTGAGCCACATCCCCAATCCTTTTTATTCCTAATTTTGAAGCAGGGTCTTGCTAAATTGCTTAGGGCCTTGCTAAATTGCTGAGACTGACCTTGAACTTGCAATTCTCTTGCCTCAGCTTTCAGAATTGCTGAAATTACAGGTGTGTGCCACTGCACCTGGCTTTGTTTTTGTCTTTGAGATGTTTTTGTCTTTGAGAGTATCTTTGTGTTACCCAGTCTGTCCTCGAACTTGAGATCCTCCTGCTTCAGCTTCCCAGGTAGCTGGGGTTACAGGTTTTTACCACCATACCTGACCCCAGACTGATATTCTTAATTTTGAATTATCTTTTAGTAGATTAGATCTTATCACCAATCCTTTGGTTTTTTTTTTTTTTTCCTTCAAGAAAAGTAGAACTTCTCTCAAACTCATCTGTAAAATGGGTACTAAGCTACTGTTCAGAATTTATCTCAGGGCTGGGGATGTGGCTCAAGCGGTAGCGCGCTCGCCTGGCATGCGTGCGGCCCGGGTTCGATCCTCAGCACCACGTACAAACAAAGATGTTGTGTCTGCCGAGAACTAAAAAATAAATATTAAAAAAAATTCTCTAAAAAAAAGAGAATTTATCTCAATTGATCTAGAATTTCCATCACCATCTGATCCCAAAGACCTCTTCTAAGACCCACCTTGCTCTTAACAGTCCCTGTGGTCCTTTGCCCAGGATCTTTAGCATTTGAATTAGTTCTTATCTCAGTTTCACCAAGTGTAACATGTGCACAATAAACCATCTCCTCTGCTATTTTAGCTGAAAAAAAAAATGGGCATGCCAATAGTACCACCCCTGCAGAGGTGCTACGGAGATTAAATAAGTGAATGCAAGTGAAGTGTGTAGAACAGTAGGGTTTGTAGTTAGTACTATTACCCCTGAGCCTGGCTTTTGGGGACATCCTTGTCTTAGAGTCTTTACGAATGCTGTGCTTTAACCAACTATAAAGAGGTTACCCCAACAGTGACACTACTGCAAGTTGAATTCCCCAGGACGCAGATTCTGCAATGGGGCTCAGCTTGCAAGAGATTTATTAGGGAGTGCCATCAGGCTCCACACTGCAGGAGGGAGGGAGGGAGGAAGCAGAAGCTACAAAGCAGGCCCAGCAAGAGCCCTGGCCAACCCCACGGGGAACTCCGGAGTTAGAAGGGCCCTTCAGAATCATCCTGAGCTAGGCCATTATACTCTGCCCCCATCAGTCATCAGATGCAGCTGCCGAGGGAAGGGCCTGGCCGTAGGAGGAACAGCTCTGCCCAGCTGAGCCCATCCCAAGGAGCTCCCACGGGAAGGTGGTCTGCGGACAGCACTCCCAGCAGCTTGGGCAACTATTTCATGGAAGGGGCTCTGGGCAGCCCACCACAGTGTTCCCCACAAGCACTGTGGTGGGAAGGAGGGTGAGGCAGTGTTGTCCAAGTGGGAACAAATGCCTCCTCAAACTTATGCTCCACCTGTCATTTGCCTCACCTGAGTCCCAAACTAGTTCCTTCCCTATTACAAACAATAAAATATCTTTTACAAGGTTCTTCAACCTCACGGAGTTAATGGGCACAGAGTAGATTCTTAGTAACTGAGCAATGTCATTGTTGTCACCCTCCTTCCAGCTCAGCTAAATGCTCAACAATCATTTGTTAAATAAATTAATGAACAGTGTGATTGTCGTCTTTTCCCAGGAAGCTTAAGTGGGTTAGCCGATTACTGAGTAATCCTTTTGAGTTCCTTAATCCACCCTTGCCTCACTCACTTTGCTGTTAGAAGTGCTGGGTCAGGATTAGTGCCCACCGGAAGACCAAGTTGGTACTTGTTGAGTGCCTACTGTGTGCAGGCACAATGGGAACAGGGAGGGCCCTGGTAGGTGCTCTTTTCTTCTCTGGCCTCTCTCTTGGTCTCCACCCACCCTGTAAATAGCGTTACTAGGTGCTGATCCCTATCCAAAGGTCAGAAAACTAGGGCAGAGTCACACCTTATCTATCCAGTTTCTTTCTCTCTACAATAGGGAGGAGAAGAACCCTAACATCAAAAATATATGTGCAAGGCTTCAAATGAGACTAGATTTCTGAGAACACATTGCAAATGGTTCTGTGCTGCTTGGTCAGATGGGTCTGGGGATGGACAGCGATGGCCTCTGCTCTCTAGCTAGTCTGGGTAGAAGAGGCCTGCACATGCTGTGGGACTTGAGATCTGGACAGCCTGGAGCATGTGACAGAGAGTCATGTTGAGGGTTCCAGGCAGGCATGGTTGAGCAGCTCAGGAGCTGAAAGGCTGAGAGCTTATGGTGACAAAAGGGTGAGATGGGGTCAGTTTAGGGAGGACATGAAAGTGGAAGGACTGGACATACATACAGGGCAAGACCCAGAGGGTGCTCCGACAGATGGAAGATATAAGGGTGCTACTCTGGGCTCGGTCTCCTCATCTGTCAAATGGAGACACCACAGGCTTCTTGTGAGGATGAACTAAGGGGATGTCGAGTGCCTGCCTGATGGGCAAATCAAATGAGAGCTGCTGCTGGGAAACGTGACCACAGGAAGAGAAGGAGCCCCAGGTACGCTCCCACCCAGGCTCCTGACACACATGCCCCTTGACCTCCTGGCCTCTGTGACTTTGCTGTACTATGGCCATCACCTGAACTGCGCCCCTTGGGGTCTTTTCCACCTATGAAGGGCAATTTTATCACCATCAGAGCTGGTGAGGGGTCTTTCCCCACCAAACTGTAAGGTTCTGGGGACAGAACTTGACACATGATCATCCCCACCTCGTCCCGTGTGTGATTCAGAGTCTGTGTTAGGATGTGCTTTAGGATGTGCTGGAGTGAGTGTGGCTACCCTGGCCCCGACCTGGAGCTGAGGCTGAAAGAGAGCCTGGAGCTGGATTCCAAGTTGGAGCCAGGAGCTCTGAATTCTAGTCAAGCTCAATCATGAACTTGTAACCTTGGGTATGATATTTTACTCTCCAAGCTCTGTAGGATGGAGACCACATTCTCCGTACCCATTGCCTCCCAGGCGCTGGGAGGTAGAGATGGGCCAGGGTTGTGGGGGACAGAAGCCTTGGTGTGCATTTTCTCCTTTGGTTCTCACAACAACTCCAGGAGGTAGGTATAGTTATTGTCCTTATTTTAGGCAGCCACAGGGCTCAGAGAAGTTAAGCAACCTAATCAACAACACCCAGCCAGCCGAAGCGATGTACAGACACATAGTAAACCACACAAGGCCCTTGGTAAAATATTGTTCTTATTGGGGGGCGGGGGTGGACATCCATAAATATCAAGTCCAGATGTCCTCTTAGAGCAGAGGTGTGGCAGGGAGAGCAGGGAGCACCAGGCAGCTCATCAGAGGGTGGGCTCTAGAGGAGCTTATATCTGTGCTTCTTCTAGTGAGCTTGAGACTTTGCCATAAAATGGGCACCTCCACACAACAGGATCCACCCCCTGCCACCCCAGCCCTTCTGGGCCCAACAGAAGGAGATGAGTCATTCATTGTTTCTTCTTTTTAATTAGCACATTGTTTTAAGTCAAAAATAATGGATGCTCAAGGCAAAATCATTTCCTAACAATTTAGGAAGCATAAAGTGAAAAGTTAGAGACTCCCAAGTTTTTCCTTCAAAAATATATTATACACTCATTGTATCACATATATGTTGCACACATATACATAACATGCTTTTATGTGAATGGGATTATAATATTTTCTCTAGCTGGATTTTTTTCACCTTAATATGTTTTGGAAATCTTCCCCATGTCAGTGAATATGGCTCCCCGCCCCCTTTTCTTCTTCTTCTTTTGCAATGCCGGTGTGAAACCCGGGGCCTTGTGCACGCAGGGCAAGTTCTCTACCACTGAGCTGCACCCCAGCCCTCCCTCCTTTCAGTGACTGCCTTGAACATAATCTACTTCACCATCCCCTATTGATGGGAATTCAGCTTGTTTCCTAAATTTCGCTGCTACAAATAATGCTACAAGGACATCCTTGCATATTTACTGTTGAACACTTGTGGGACTATCTCTGTAGAATTAATTTCTAGAAGGGGAATTACTGGATCAGGAGATATGAGCAAGTAAAATTGTAATAGCTAATGCCAAATGGTTCCCAAAGTGACTAATCCCATTTATCTGCCTGCACTGAGTGAGAATGCCTGGTGGTTCACGCCCTCCACTACCCTAGACATTAGTGATATTTTGTATATTTATCTCTGTAAATAGAGTCATTTAATTTCAACTAATTTGATTATTGAGAAAGATATTGTCTGTTTTTATTTTTCTGTGAATTACCTGTTCATAAGCCTTGCCCATATTTCTACTGAGTTATCTTTTTCTTAATACTTTTTAAGTGCTCTTTATATATTATAAATAGTAAACTTTTATCTTTTATGAATGTTTTAAATATTGTCTCCCCATCTATCACTGGTCATTTAACCTTTTGGAAGGCAAATTAATTTTTATGTCATCAAACCTAGTTTTTTCCACCGAAAGCTTCTTTAGATTAAGGACAGTAATGGAGATCCTGGCTTTCCTTGGAGATCATCTTAGAATCTTCAGGATTGTGCTTATGCCCAGACTTTGCACTCAGGGAATAACATGGACATATTAGCAGCTGGGGCTGAGAGACAAGCCCAGGTCTTGGCATCATACACACCTGGGTTTAAAGTCTGCCTTCAAACTACATATGACATTTGGTAAAGCTACTTTGCGACTTTGTGCCTCTGTTTTTGTTTTTATTTTTAATCTAAAATGCATTCAAATACAAATATACCCAACTGCTGGGATTCAATGAGCTATTGGCTAATGTGAAGTCAGTATAGTGCCTGGCATGCAGAAAATTCCCCATAATTGATAGCTGTTTCCAACTCGCAGCAAGTGCTGAGTAAGCAGAAACTGTTTGCCTGTCCAAAGAGAGGGTCTGGAGAGCAGAGGTGTGACTTCAAACCATGTCCCTTGTAAATGGCCCTTCAACCTACAAAGACTGGAGGCAGATGCAGGTATCTGTGGTTGGTGCCTTCCAAGATTCGGTCCCCTTTTTCTGCTGGAAAAAGATTTTCCCAAATTTTCTTTGAGGAACCATCTCTCCCTCACTTATAGTCCATGCACTTTGGGTAAGTGGGCCTGATCTTCTATATGTGCTTTGAAATAAATAATTTGAAATAATACTAAACTATAAAATCAGTGGAAGGAAGACCTCAAATTTTTCATTTATCCATGACTATTTTGAAACGGCAAATCTTCATCTTTTTCCTCCTCCTCCTTTTCCTTTCCTTTTTCATATCAAAGTCTTTAAAACTTGCATCTAAACACATGTGCTGTCTGCTTGTTAGGTCATCCATTACTGACTCATAGTATCTCACCTGACCCTCCATAATCTGACTTAATGCCTTATTATTACAGGTTTTATAAGGTTGAGGGAACCGAAGCTCATAGAGGTAAAGTGTCTTGCCCATTACCACACAGTGAGTAATTTATTGAGTCAAAACTTTAATCATACTCAGGATAGTACTTTGCACATAGAATGAGTTATATTTAAGTGTTAGAGCAGCTGCTATAACAAAAAGACCCAAGAGATTTTTTTTTTTCCAGTACTAGAGATTGACCCAGGGGCATGCTACCACTGAGCTATATCTCCAGCCCTCTTTATTTGATTTTAAGAAAGGGTCCTACTAAGTTGCCTAGGATGGCTTTGAACTTGCAATCCTTCTCACCTGACAAGGAAATTTTTAAAGTGTCTTAAAGAGCAGAAAATTTTTTTTTCTGGTTTCTCCCTATGACTCAGCTCCAACTTGCTTTTTTCTTGCTGTTCTGCTGACCATGACCTATCAAACTCATGAGCCACACGGCTGGCTCAACCAAGTCAACTTTTCTTTTCTTTTTAAACTTTTGTCTGCAGAGCAGAAGCTGGGGCACAGACACTTTCATTCCATCTCTCAAATAGAAGAGAAGTGGGCACACTCAATGTTTTGAGGCCCAGCAACACATATCACATCACATTTAATCACAGGATCATACTTAGCTGCAGGGAGGCCTGGAAAATATGGTTTCTAACTAGTAACCATGTGTTCATCAATAACTCAGGTATTATGGAAGAGAGGAAGGATGGATCTGGTGGACAACCAGCAGCCTCCAGCTCAGCAGGTGGTAATAGCAAGTGGCTCAGTTGTGATTAAGAGCTCAAGCTCCTGGGCCCCAGGGTACTTGGTGGGGTGAGGAAGGTATCAAAGGCCTGAGTCCTGTCTAAAGACAACTGGTGGAATTCAGTAGACCTGGCTTCAGTCAGTCATCACTCTGAATGCCCACCTTGGGCAACTTACTTCCCTTCTTTGAGTATTTCCTTATCTGCCTGTAAGTGGCTGCTGTGAAAGCCCCTGCCATAGCTCATGACACATACTAGGTGCTCACACAGTAGAATGGATGGGGTAGAATTTGGATATGGGCATCTGGAAGAAGGAAAGTGCAAGGCAGTGTGTGGGGAAGCCAACAGACAAGAATAAATGAGGCTTGACTAGGAAAAGCAATGAGTCCAGAGTGATGAACATAAGGGATCGATGGTCAGAGGCACAAGAAATATACTTAGATAGGAAAGGGCCAGAGGGATGGCCCTTGATTATCAGACTGAAGATCTTGAACTTGATCCTGTTGGTGATGAGGGGGCCGGAGAGGATATGAGTGAGTGGGGAAAGTGTTAGCTTTTTTCTTTGTTTTTTGATTACAAGGAGGTCACTCGACTATAAGGAAGCAGGTAGATGGTCCAGGACTGTCTGTATCTAGGCCCTTCCACCTTGTTACTTTGTCATTTGTGGGTTAGACCTTGTGATCCAAAAAGTTTGCTTCAACTACCATATCATCATTGCAGCCAGGGGGAAAAAAGGGAGAAAAGAGAAGGAGGGGGCTGGGATTGTGGCTCAGCGGTAGAACACTCGCCTAGCACAGGCAGGACCCAGGTTCGATCCTCAGCACCACATAAAATTAAAGGCATTGTGTTGTGTCCATCTACACTTAAAAAATAAATATTAAAAAAAAAGAGAGAGAGAGAAGGAGAAAGGCACTTTCTAGAAGTGCCCTCGAATCACCAACCCTCCCCAAAAGGCTCAGGAATACGGTCTTTATTCCAGGTGGCCGCGTGTCTAAGTAGAATTTGGAGCTTCTGGTACTGAGGAAGAAGATGGAAATGGAGACTGTAATCTTGATTTTGCATCATTAGCTGCAGTGGAGGTTACAGGAAAGAGAGGACCAAAAATGACTTCCAGGGGTGTGGTTTGGGGGACAGGATGACCCTTCCGTGGAGAGGAAACTAGAAGAAAGAACAAGCTGCAGAGAGAAGGGTAAGAATTGAATGAATGCGTTGAGTCAACCAGTGTTGACGTCTATGAGACAAGGGCCAGACAAATAGATCCAGAGCTCAGGAGGGAGGTCTAGATTGAAAATAAACATGTTTTGCAGTTATTAGCATGGTTGCCATGGGAATGATGATGCAGAGTGATCAAAGAAGGTGGCCAAGGACAGAACCTTGGGGGATCAGACACAAAAGAGAAGAGATGGGTGGAGACTGAGAAGGAACAGCTGAGGCAGTAGGAGAGGCAGCATCCAGGGGTCATGGAAACCCAGGAAACTGTTTTCCAAAGGAGGGCATGGTTAGCAACCCCCAATACTGCTGAGAAATCAGGTAGAATAAGGGCTAAAAAGGGGTCCTTCAATTTGATAACCAGGAAATCAAAAACCAAGTTGCCAGAGCAGTTTCAGGAAAGCAGAAAGGTGGGGTCTGGCAGCCATTGCTCAGCAAGAAAAGAGAAAATGGAAATAGGATCAGCAAGGTCACCATCTTGTTTAGGAAGACTTTTTGGACCTCAATGTTTTCATGAGTCAAGTGACCCATGTCTGGGGCTTCTTCAGTGGCTTTGTTTGGTTCGTTGGTTGGTTGGTTAGCTGGGTGGTAGTGCTGGGGACAGAAAGCAGGGCCTTGTACATGCTAAGTATAGCCTCTACCACCGTGCTATACCCTAGCCCCTTCACTGAGTTTTCACTGGACTTAAGGGCATTTGAAAAATTCTACCCCTGGGTTTGGCTCGATGGCACCTGCTCATGTGGGGTGGAATACCTCCCTTTATTCTGCAGATGACAGAACCACATTAAGTGAGGCTACCTGGACCATATATGGCACATACGTGGGTTTTCAGAGAAATGAAGGTTAGTTCCCCAAACACCAAAGTTTTGGAATTTTCCACCATCTTGAATGGGACCTTTGAGTAGAGGAAACTGAATGGAACTTTTGGCTCAAATCCTGGCTCTGTTAC
Source organism: Marmota flaviventris (assembly GCF_047511675.1). Classification (NCBI taxonomy): domain Eukaryota; kingdom Metazoa; phylum Chordata; class Mammalia; order Rodentia; family Sciuridae; genus Marmota; species Marmota flaviventris. Next base: position 30,945,289 of record NC_092507.1, on the reverse strand, counting down.
TTACTGTCTGTGTGACCTTGAGCAAGTCCTGTGACGCTGGAGCTTGCTTCCTGGTTGGCAAACGGGATGATAACAAACCCCAACCTACGTCAGAGTGTTACTGTGAGTCTCTAGACAAACACGATTATATCTAACATTGTCATAGACACAGGGCTGGGACAGGCATGCAGGGTGGCCTCAGGAGCAGGAGGTGGGTCCAGCCCAGAGCCCAGCCATGGAGAATACCTGGGGTCTGCAGAGGGACTATGGAACTGTGGATTTGGGGTCAGGAAAGTTGGGTTCAGATTTTGCAGAACTGAGGCTCACAGAAAAAGGGAAATGACTTTCCCAGGTCACACCCTCAAACAGGCAAAGCAGAGGCACCAAAACCAAAATCTGGAAGAGAATTTGATGTGTGATATTTTTTGGAGAAAAAAGGTTTGAAGTTGTCATGAAAAAAATCAGAATTTTGCAGGACTTCTTTAACATCACTGTGTGGTTTGTGTAATTTTCTGCACTAAAGGCTTTACACACACACACACAAACACACACACACACACACACACACACACACTCCGTCACTGCCCACATTCTAAGAGCACCCTGGCCTCTGCTCCCTTTCATTAAGATGACACATGGCAGGTTAAGGACGGGAGGAGAGAAAGGCCATCCAGAGACAAACCTGGGAATCAGAGATATGGGCTCAGCTCTGAGCTCCGCCCTGGCTTACTGGGCCTCAGTTTCCCCATCTGCAAAATGAGGCTTTTGGACCAGCAACTTGTTGGGGACCTTGGCAACTAGTTCTTATGAAGGCTTTTGCTTCCCCTTGAGCTTATCTGATTGCCAGCCAAGCGAAGCCCTCCCCCAGCTCGGTCATTACCTCATTTCCATTTTATTTACTTCATAACTCTTATCACCCTCTGAAATTATCTTGGCTTTTGCTGTTATTATTGTTTCTGTCTCTTTCTTTTAGTTTATTTTCTGTCTAGTCAGTGGTGTACTGTCTACTCCAAGTAAGCAGAGACATTGTGAGTTTGAGAGAGCCTCTGTGACCTTGGCCCCAAAACAGTGCTTGCTGCATAGTAGAAGTGAACAACCGTACAATAAATGAATGAAGGCAAAGCACAGCCCCAGACTCTCTGAGGCAAGTCCTAGCCTCCTCATTTCTCAGCCCTGTCACCTGTTCCCAGACATATTGGGTCTAATCAAAGGGCCTTCCTGGTAGAGTTCCTGGCCCCCAAAGTCCAGACTGTTTCCTGGCTCCAGCTGTGACACCAAGCCAAAGTCTTTACTGACGCCTTGTGGCCACAGAGACACATAACAGGGAGTAGGAGGCTTGTCAAGAGGTAGGGGATGGATCAGGTAACCCTGCATTCCTCCCTTGAAAACTGTTTATTAATTACCCATGTGCCCCGCCCTGTGCTGGAGACAGTGATGACCACAAACAGGAAGCAGATGTTTCTTGCCCTCCAAGAGTTGAAGTCATGTCTGGAGCAGGGGGGAGATCATGGCATCTAGGAGAGGAGCCAGGGGAGGATCCTGGCAGGAGGAAGGAGGGTGCAGTAAGGGCAGACCCACCCCAGTCTGAGTAGGCGTTGCAGGACCTCAGGATGCTCCTCCTGGGGGTATCTGTTTTCCAGCAAACCTCCCACCTCTTTCATAAAATCCTCCATGTCTCCCACAAATTTTATAGGCCATTGAAGGGAAAAGAGATAGAAAGAGAAAGTATCTAGTGTCCAGAGAAGCCATTTGGGACAGAAACAAAGAGGATTTAAGAGGATTTCAGCAAATCCTTTGTGATGTGCAGTGGTAATCTTCCACCTCATTGCTTCCAGTCAAATCCACCTTACTAGCTGTATTAGTCAGATCTGGTGATAATGCTGTAAAACAAACCAACCCCAAATCTCAGTGACCTACAAAACCGACTATTACTTCACACCTCTGAGTCTCCAGGTCAACTACAGTTCACTTGATGCTGACTGGGCCACGCTGGACTTCCCAGTTTGAATGATTCAGATCTGTTCTCTATATATGCATCCTGGGCTCAGGGTGAAGGAGCACCAGCTTACTTCAGATGGGGGATGGAAGCACCATGAGGTCTGGTCTTAGACTGGAACAAGCACCCTCTCCTTTCCCTCTACATTCAATTGGCCAAAATAAATCCCATGACCTAGCCCAAAGTCAATGTGGTAGTACAGTGGATGTTGTGGTGCTCCTTTCAGATCCCCCCCCCTTTTAGGGCCTATGTACGTATTCCCCAGCTGCTGGGAACCACTGCTGCTGGCTCAAAGTTGTGGCACTCATTGGAAATTGCCCTTGGCCATCAGGATCTGCCTCACCCAAAGTCATGGCCTGTGATTGGCTGGTGCCTGGCAACAAAAGCCTGAATCCTTCCCTCGATTTGGCACAAGCTCTAAAGCTCCTGAGGATTAGCCAGTGCCTTGGGTGACATCCCATAGCAGATCCCTCTGCCCACTCCGCCTCCTGCCCTCCACATTAATGAATCTGAGTACACTCTCCACAACCCTTCCGAATACTACTCTCTATCTCAGAATCCACTTCCAGGAAACCTACTATAAGGCAGATAGGCAAGTATATGCCATTCCAGGACAGCCATGTTATGGATGAGGAAGGAAGGAAGATTTTCAAACAAATACAAATTACTGCAATAGTTAAAAGAATGCAGCATGCAGCCTGGGACAGCGGCTCACACCTGCAAGTAATCCCAGCAACTCCAGAGGCTTAGGCAGGAGGATCACAAGTTTCAGGCCAGCCTCAGCAACTTATGGGACCCTCAGCAATTTAGCAAGACTATATCTCAAATAAAATAAAGTAAAATGGACTGGGAATAGAGTCAGTGGTAAAATATCCCTGGGCTCCACCCCATTACAAAAAATAAATAAATAAAGCGTCAGAATAATAGAGACAGATTTTATTTTGCAACAAAATGCTGAACACTTTGCTCACCCGGCAAATATGTATACAGGGTGAGAATTGAGGATGCCTCTGGGAGGTCCTTGTTTTGTGGTTGCATTGTTATATTTTATATATTAGAGTTCCAAATAGGTCATGTTATAGAAAAGGATCTGTGATTCAAAAAACAATGTCTCCAAAACACTGGGTTCCATGAAATCTATACATGTCCACCTCTGCCCAACTGGGATGGGGCAAGTCCCAGAACAATCCTCAGCCCCATAAACAGGCTGAACTGTGTCCCTTCAAAACACATGTGTTGAAGCCCTAACCCCCAGTACCTCAAAATGTGACTATGTTGGAGTAAGGCCTTTAAAAGGTAATTAAGTTAAAATGGGATTTTTTTTTCAGGGTAGACCCTAATCCAATGTGACTGGTTTCTCATAATAGGAAATGATAGACATAAGACCTGTACATGCACATTGAGATAATCAAAGAGAGACACCAGAATACAGCTATCTTCAAGCCAAGGAGAAAGGCCACAGTGAAACCAACCCTGCTGATACCTTGATCTTGAAATTCTAGCCTCTAGAACTATGGGGAAATAAATTTCAGTTATTTAAACTACCCAGTCTGTGGTATATGTCATGGCATCCCCAGCAGACTAACTCACCAGGGTAGCACTTTCACATCCTGGTGTACACAGAGGTGACTGATAGGGAAGATGTGCCCATCAGCTTCTCAGAGGGAAAACAAAGACATTGTTTCAACAATTGGAACAGTCAACAGTACATGAAATAAGTTATTTAACTTGAGAAACATGAAGCATGCTTCTCTCTGAGCTGCAAAAGTATAAAAATTGCAACATCTTCAGAGTAGCCATGCAAGTGACCTGAGCCTCCTTCGAGGCTGCTCAGTACTGTTTCTAAGCCTGGGCCTCAACGGGCTTCTGCTTTTGCCTTCTTGCCATCTGAAGACTCTCAATATAATCGACTGAGGGATGAGAAGCCACATGGAGCAGAGATAAGAAATGCAACCTATGGACAAATTAGAGTGCACCAAACACCAGCAATGTAAAACCACCTTAGACTATTGCCTTAGTCCATTCTGTGCTGCTAAAACAAAATACTTGATGCTGGGTACTTTATAAACAAAAGAGATTTGTTTGGTTCACAGTTCTGGAGGTTCAAGAGCACAGTGCTAGTGTCTGCTCAGATCTGGCAAGTGCCTCATTATGGATGACACCACAATGGTGAGAGTGTGGGAGAGAGTTGCAAGCTGTGCACATGTTAGAGGGGTTCAGGAGACGTGGCGGGACCCCCTTGTAATAACTCAATTCATTAAAACTAGATTTGGAGGGAACTAGTCCAAGCCCACAAGACATTTGTTAATCCCTTCAGAGGGTGGAGCACACATGACCTAATTATCTTCCACTAGGCTCCACCTCTTTAAAGGTTCTGCCGCCTCAACACCACCACACTGGGGACCATGCTTCCAGCACAGGAACCTTTGGGAGACACACCTGAACCACAGCAATCCTCCAGCATCAGTCAAGAGGCCAGATGATTACAACCACATCGTGATCCCAGGTGAGGCCAGCAGAACTGTGCATCTGAGTCCAGCCCAAACTGCTGATCCACAGAATCAAGAGTTAATAAAACGGTTATTGTTCAAACCACTAAGTTTTAAGGTGAGTTCTTACATAGCAATAAATGACACACCAAGCTAAAATCATATCAGCTCTCAAGACCATATTTGATAACAGTCTGGGGACTCCCATAGCCACCTGCAAACTCTTGCTGAGCCAGACAATTTTAAAAGAAAAACAGCAACTTGTACATTGGTTAATTGTGCATCTGTCTCCCCCAGGGGCTAGATGACCTCAGGGCTGTAACTCATTCTCCTACATCTTTTCATTCTGCAGATTGTGCTGAGCCAGGGTCTAGAATACAGAAGGTGCTCAATAGATATTTATTCAATTAGTGAAATGCCTTGGGACCTGAACATCTCCTGCTCAGATTACTGTAGCAGTCTCCTGACCCTCTCCCCACACCTAGGCTCCTCAAATCAGATAAAAAAAAAAAAAAACCTTTCTAATATGTGAATCTATCCAAGAGTGACCCCTAATCCAGAGCTCTCATTGGTTCCCCATTGCCCTTACTATGAAGTCCCATTTCTTTGGAATGATTTATAAAATCCTGCAAATTCTTGACTCCAAAGTTGCAAAGATCATCTTGTATTACTCTCTCCCTTGCTCTAAACCTAGTCACAGGGATTTCTTTCTGCTCCTTTCAAAGACCACACTCTGTGTCTCTGGACCTTTACACATGCTATGCCTTCTAGCATAGCATCACCAACACCAGCATGCTAGTCCTGGTGCGGGGCTAAATCTTACTCACCCTTTAGTATGTTTGATTGTCTGTTTTGTCTGAATGGAGAAATGACAAGCAGTATGGATATACACTGATTTGTGGGTAGTGGCTAATAATTTGAGTGAATGGTCAGAGACTCAGAAAGCACAAAATTGGAAGATTGGCAGTAAGGAAAATGGGAAGAGGTATTCAGATGAGTTTATAGAAATGGCACAAAATGTGAAGATATTTGCATCCTAAGTAACATCTCACACAAGGCATCCATGACAGAGGATGCTCTTGATAATCACAAGGACAAAATGGCATGTTCTGTGGATGTCAGTCTTTCTTTGGTCCCTCCAGTGTTTTCTCAGGAAGCTCATATACATGTGCTCCCGGTAGCTAGAATGCAGACTATGCAGTCAACAACATGGATTCACCTCATCAAGATTGATCTGGCCAATGCCACTACTATATAGTCCCATGTGTTATCAACAGAGACAAATGCAAAGTATCTAATACGTCATCCTTCCAACAGGGATCTCCCTAAGCACCTGGTGCCAAGTGGATTCCACTTCCCATTGTGGAATGGGCATGGTTTATCCTTACTGACTCATCCAGAATATGTTTCCAGGAATCCCAGGAAGTTAGTGAGAGTGGCCTCTCTCACAAAGACACTGGTGGGTCACTGTATTAATTTCCTATGGCTACTTTAATAAATTACTTTAAACTTGATGGCTTAAAATAACAATAATGTATTCTCTCGAAGTTCTGAAGGCCAGAAGTTCAACATCAATTTCGCTGGGCCTAAATCAAAGTGTGGGCAGAGCTGTACTCCCTCCAAAGCTCTCAGAGAGAATCGATTCCTTGACTCTTCCAGCTTCTGGGGCTGCCACCCTTCCTTTGCTATGGCCGCCTCATTTCCACCTCTGTTTATGTCTTTATCCCACATTCTTCTCTTCTGTGTGGGCAGTCTCCCTCTGCCTCTCTTTTATTTATTTTCTACCACATTTTTTTTAACCCTAAGAGTCTTGCTAAGTTGCCTGGGCTGGTCTTGAACTTGTGATCCTCCTGCCTCAGACTCCTGAGCCACTGGGATTGCAGGGATGCACCACCACACACAGTTCTGCCTCTCTTTAAAAAAAAAAAAAAAAAATTGTGGAGCTGGGGTAGGGTGGTACCTACCTGTAATCCTAGCTTTTGGAAGGTTGAGGCAGGAGGATCACAAATTCAAGGCCAGCCTCAGCAACTTAGCAAGAACCTGACTCAAAATAAAAGATAAAAAGGGCTGGGCAAGTAGCTCAGTGGTAAAACATCCCTGGGTTTAATACCCAGTACACAAAAGAAAGAAAGAAAGAAGACATTGTGGGCTGGGGTGTAACTTAGTGGTAGGGCAAATGTGAGGCCTTGGGTTTGATTTCTGGTACCACCCCAACAACAACAAAAAGGAATCTGTGATTGGATTCAGGACTCATTCTATAGTCTGGGATCATCTTCCCATGCCGGGATCCTTAACTTAATCATTTCTATAAACAAGATGACATTGACTGGTCCCAGAGATGAGACCTTGCTCTCTTAGGTGGCCATTTTTCAGGCTACTATATACACTCACAGAACTTTTACTTCTGGTCCCTACAAGTCTGGACTCTTAATTTGAAGGTCTCAATTTCAAGGGAAGGGAGGCAACAGTTTTCATTGAACTGGAAGTTAAAACTCCCCCCTGGCCATCTTCTACTCCTTATGGCACTGAACCAACAGACAAAGAAGAGTTAACATCCTGGCTGCATGACTACTCCCCACTACCAAGGAGAGAGGAATCCAGGGAATTCGATAGGCCCCTCTTAGTGTACTCAGCCCTCCCAATATGTAGATTCTGCATCCCCAGATACAGCCAACTGCAGATGGAGGGGAACACACACACACACACACACACACACACACACTGCATTTGTACTGAACACGTAGACTTTTTTCCCTATCATTATCCAGGATAGCTATTTATATAGCTTCTCCATCGTATTAGGTTTTATGAGTAAGGTAGAGATTATTTAAAGTATACAGGAGGATGTGCATAGGTTATAATTTTTATATACTACCTCATTTCATATAAGATTTGAGCATCCATGGATTTTGGTATCCGCAGTGGGTCCTGAAACCAAACCCAGTGGATTCCAGGGATGGCCATGCTCCCATGTACAACAGCAAAAGTTAATGAAAAGCTACCAGAAAGAAGTCTATTGCAGCTATGCACATTTTCTTCTTTCTTTGGTGCATGTGTGCATGTGTGCTGTATAAATAAATGAATGTTTTCTTTCCTCCTCCTCCTTTTCCCTTATTATTTCATAGAAAGATTTTGTAAATGATTGCTAACTTGAGTTTAGTGTTTAGTTACAGATGGGATTGTGATTGAATTAGAGCAATAATTAACATCACCCAAATATGGATTCGGTGACTGTGACTATGAGATCAATCCATCTGTTGGGGTTTTATGCTTTTCCTATTTGAAGGAGGTTAGAGTGTCCTCATTTGTATGAAGGAGAGTTTTGTTTCATGAAGTGAAAGCTACCGTCATTAGATAGATGTTCCAATGTGCATGGGTTGATGTGCATGGATACTGAGTGTCAGAGCTGGTCTATTTCCTAAAAACAGCATTCTATACCCTGATGCTGTGGTTTTGACATTAAAGGGTGAGAGGAGAAGGCAGAAGTGGAGGTTTTTCCCTTTGCTTCCCATCTTTATCAGCGATAGCCAGAAGTCAATTCCAATCTTCAGCTTTTTTTCTACAATCACTGTGTCCTTTAAAAGATCAACCAGAGTCCCTCCTCTTTAGATCTCTGTGCACCGGAACTACCCCCTCCATAAGCTTGTGGATTCTGATGACCCCAACCTCGTCCTATATTCCCGCCACTCTAGGAGTCCCTGCATCCTGCAGCTACTTTCTCTAGGTTCTCTCAGTGTTCTCTTTGTCCTTTTGGCCTTCCTACAACAGTGTAACCCACTCCCCATAGTAAATTTTGTTGAAAAATCTACCATTGTTTCTGTTTTCCTGGTCCAATGCTAACTGAACAAACTATTAGAAAACTGGTATCCACTTTTCATTCATCATCATGAGAGCTCAGCCTGCTTGAGAGGAAGGCTGAAACAGGAGACAGATTCCTCACACATCTAAGCACCTGGATCCAACTGAACATGAAGCCAAATCTATCCCCTCTTTAGTTCTCTGGGTCATATTTCATGTTTTGCGCAAGCCATATGGGATTGGATTTTTTCTATATACAAGAAAGAGTCCAAACTAATCCAAATCTCTTTGTCCCTACCCCCAAATCAAATTCCTCATCCACAGCCACCAAACAAAACCAAGACCAACCACCTCCTACTGAAAACTTTAATGAAACCAATAAGTTAATAAGTTAACAAAGTGAGGTACTTGCATATTTGAGAACCAGGTTGGTGAGGGAACCTCAATGGTGGAAGGAGGGAGGGCTGCTTCCCATGCCTCCTTTGGTCACAGGGTAATCCTATTCTCCTGCCCTCTCTGAAGATCTGTCTCTGAAGGGATGGAGGGGTGGCTCTCTAAAGACAGTGCAGTGCAAATGAGGCGAGCCAGGATAGGCTCCATCCGGGGCATGATGGTACATGCAGAGGGCATGGTAGGGCAGAGGCTGGGCACCCTGGGGCTGAGCAAGATCCAACCCAAGCCCTGGTGCTGGTGCATGCAGGTCCCCAGTTATGAGATGCAGGCAGCTTGGCCTCAGCCCCCTTGTTCCCTGGTACCCCACAGAGGGTTGCCATTGATCCACTACCCCTCACCCTCCTGCCACCTGCTTGGCTTTGCAGAAGAGGAACGCAGGAGTGGGGATTTGAAAGTGGGGCTGAGGGCCTGCAGTGGATGGGCACTTATGCAAGATGCGGGGCTGCCAACTGAAGTGGAGAAGTAGGGAGGGAGCAGTGCAGGTGAGAGGCAGGTACACAGGTGGTATATCATCCAAGTGCATTATTATGCTCTCTGGGACCAGGAAGGAGTGGGCCTGGGGTCTCTCCAGTGGTGTGAGGGTCCCAGAGGCCTAGGCCTGAGTTGTGCTGTGGGGACACCAAGGAGGGCCCTCAGGGGCAGAAGCAGCAGTTAGGGTTCCTGGTCCAGTAAGGAGTCTACCTTCTTGAGGAAGGGGAGCTGGTAAAGCCCTGGGCCAGGACAGACTTTAAAGCTCCCTCTTCTGGTCAGAGGGAGTGAGGGGCTTCCTCTTAGTGGAAAGGATAGTCCACTAGCTCAGCTGCAGAGACTCAGGAGAGGCTGAGTGACTCTGTGCTCATGTGTTCAAGCATGTGTGGTTTTATGCATCAGTATGAACGTGAGGATTTCTCTGGAGAAGCTAAAGGAATTTGTGTGACTGTCCATGGAGCATTGTCTGGGAAGTGTGGGGAAAATACAGAAACTTGTGCTGTCAAAGGTGTCTGGAGGACCAAAGAGAGGAGAGGACATCCAGCAGGAAAAGGAAGCCCCTGGAGGTGACACCTGCAAATGGAAAGAAAGGCCCAAGCACTGCTCTTGGGAGAGGGCAGGAGAGAAACAGGCCCCATGCTGAGTAGGAATGGGGTGGTAAGCCAAAGAATGGGGATGGGGTCATGGCCAAGCAGCCTGAGACCAGCTACTGCTGGAAGCCCATCTCCCATAGGAGAGGGGCAGAGGGACCCCATGGGGGTCCCCAAAGTTGCATATTCAATATAATTTGCATATATGATGCCCATCTGCCTTTTGGCAGGGTTCTGTGCTTTGTGGGTACCTGCGGGGGCACCTTGGACCCATCCCCAAGTGGGGTGGGGACTTGGCAGGAGGACTTCCCTGCTCTGTCTGAAGGGCAGGCCAGAGACCTCACCTTGCATAGCTGGAAGCTGGGTCAGGGCCCAGTGCCCTAGTACCCGGCTCCTACTCCTGGGCAGTATCCCCTGCCAGGCAGGCCATGTTGGGCCTTGATAGAGTGGGCAGGGAACCGAGGGACCCAAAGGCCACGGGGCAGCCGCTGCTGCTGCCCTCCATATGGCCTGGCATCTCACGCTCCTGGGGTGGGAGCTGGGCTCTGGCACCCGCAGCGGGCATCTCGCCCACCCAGGCTGCTCAATACTGCGTGTGGCCTCTCTCCCCGCAAGGGAGCGAGTTCAAGTAAGAGAAGAGTTCGGAGGCCTCAAGGGGCGGGTCCGAGCGCTAGGCCGAGGGCTGCTCGGCCCCTGAGAAGCCCCTCAGTCCATATTGGTGCTGACCGAGCGGGAGATGCTAAGCGTCTGTGCGGAGACGGAAATGTCCTCGTGGTCCACGGGGCTGTGGTAGTCCGAGGTGATGTCGGGATCGAAAAGCGGTACTTGCACGGTGCCCAGGCTGGCCGAGGTGCCGGAGCGCAGGCAGCGCGAATAGAAGCCCAACAGCAGGTCCAGCTTGTGCTCGATGGACTGCACCTGGGGGCGGGGCGCAGCTGGGAGGAGGCGTTCGGCTGGGACTCGGGGGCGGGGCACCACTGGAAGGCGGGAGTTGGCCGGAAGGGGCGCGGCAGGAGGCGTGGCGGGCGTGGCTCAAGCGGTGAGTGGGGCCTGGGCGGGACTTATCTGGGAGCGGCGTCTAGGGTGGAATTTGGGGGCGGGAGGAAGCTGGGAAGCTGGGGTGTGTTCCCGGAAGAAATTTAGCCGTAACTCGAACCGTCCATAAGACCGAGGAAACTGAGAGGGGAGTGGTTAAGAGAAGTAGGTGGGTTTGGGCGAGGCTTCAGCGCCTCACAGGCAGGGCTCAGCAGAGCTGACAGGCTTACCCGGATGCTTTAGCAGGAGTGGGCGGGCTTTTTGAGGGGCGGGGCTTGTATGTGGGGCGGAGCTTGGCCAAGTACTGGACGCGTGGGCCCGGGTGGGGCTGTCTGGTCGGGTGTTCTGGGCTGTGGCTCAGAGAAACGCACCCTCCCCTCTTCTGGTTCCTGCGTCCCCCGCCCCCCGAGTGCTTCTAGACGACGATCAGCTTCTTGGCCCCTGCGACGGTCCATCCTACACTCACCTGCTTCTCCACCTTGACCACGCGTCCCATCATGCTGATTTCATCCACCACCTCCGCATCTGAGGGTCCCTTGTCGCCCTTCTCCCGGGCCTTCCGGTCCCCGGGTCCCCGACCCACAATCTGGTCCACCCTGTGAGGAAGAGGAACCATCAAAGGTCCTGGATACCTGATGCTCCTCCCTTCCACAAGAATTCTAGGTTGCCTTTTGAATGGGAGGACACAGTCTTCACCTGTGGGAATGGCCACTGAGGAAGGAGGACTTTGCACTGCCAAATGGAGGCTTGAGTTGAAGCAGGGAAACTAGCTTTTGCTTTGGGGTTCCCCAACTGACCGAGCAAAGGCACCAATACATAAACATGGCCAGTAAAACATAGAGGAGAGATGGGAAATAGTGGACTGGGAAAGGGAAAGAGGTAGATACCTGGGAACATGAGTTATAAGGCTAGAGCTGATCCCATCTTTTCTGCTCTCACAGTGAAATTCTTCTATGTCCCCCATGCCTTTGGGGCTGGGGATGGAACCAGGGCTTCTCTAGCACTGAGCTATCCCCAACCCTTTGTAAAGATATTTTAGTTTGGGGCTGAGTCTCACTAAGTTACCCAGGCTGGTCTCAAACTTGAGATCTTCCTGCCTCAACCTCCCAAGTAGCTGGGATTACAGGTGTGCCATGATCTTCCTTTCACTCTTAAACCTATCCAGTAAGGTTTTTACCTCACCATTTCACCAAAACTACTGTTAGGTTCCCAAATGAACTCCATGTTACTAGATCCAATGATCAACTCTCAGTCCTCATTTCACTGGATACAGCTGATCACCCATTCTTCCTGCAAACATTTCTTCAATTGAATTCTGAAACACCCTCTCCCAGTTCTACCCCTACCTCCCAGCTGGTATTGGTCTCTTTGGCTGAGTCCACCTCTATCTCCACAACCTCTAAACATTGCAGGCCCCACAGCTTGCCTTTGAAGCCTCTTCTCTCAATTTACTCCCACTTGCTAGGTCGTATCTTCAAGTCCATAGTTTCAATTCCTCTATACCTTGTCAACACCAAATATGTGTGTGTGTGTGTGTGTGTGTGTGTTTCTAGGGGTCAAACCCAGGGCCAAATCTATTTCCCCATCCGAACTTTTCCTCCATACTCCACATCCCTACATCCACTGCCAGTGCAACACTCCCCTTTGAGGGCTGATGGGCATCACACAAACTCAGCCAGTTCCAATTCTCCTGATTGAAATTTGCTGTACTTGTTGCCTTCTCTGTGCCAATAAATGGCAGTTTCCTTTTTCTTCTTGCTCAATCCGAAAACCTTGGCTTCATCCTTGATTCTCTTCTTTCTTTCACCCCATCATACCCCATCAGTAGGGTTTCTTTTCCTTTTTTTTTTAACACTAATATGTACTAATTGTACAAATAAATAGGTTTCACTGTGATATTTCCATGCATGCATATCTCACATATTGATCATGTCCACCCTCCCTTCTACCCTCTGTCATTCTCCCCCAGTAGGATTTTCTGATAAGGTGTAAGAGAAAGAGCAGATCTACAATCTGACCACTCATTCCACCTCCCCAGCTGCACCCTGGTCCCATGATCTCTGACCTGGATGTCTGAAGTAGGCATTTCCATCTGTTTCTACCCTTGCTATCTTATAGTCCATTGTCACCATCGCACCTTTAGAGGGATCCTTTTAAAACATAACAGATCTTCCTTCTGTTTTTTTTTTTTTTTTTTCCTGTTGTTGTTGTTTTTGGTACAGTGATTGAATCCAGGGGTGCTTAACCACTGAGCCACATCCCTAGTTGTTTGTTTGTTTGGAGACAGGGTCTCACTAAGTTGCTTAGGGTCTCGCTAAGTTGCTAAGGCTCACCTTGAACTTGTGATCATCCTGCCTCAACCTCCCAGGTCTGGGCTGGCAGGGTACCCACCTAGTCTGCAGACTCTTGATCCGGCCTAGCATGTCCAGATGCCCTGCGGAGTACTGCTCAATGACATCCTTCACATCATAAGGTCGCAGTGTCTCCTTGAATTTCCTTTTGGCCACCAGGAACTTTAGAATCCTGTCAAGGGAGGGGTTCTCAGGGACCATCCTGTTCCAGTATGGGATTCTTTTCCAGCCCCCTCTCCATGTCTGTTACCCACTTATTGACCACCAGGGCAATTCCTTCTTGCACCACCACTAGCAACTGGGTCCCCAGCCTCCCTAACCACCTCTGTACCCCACAGGTTTCTTGGTGTTTTTTCATGTCCTATATTTGGATTAATCTGGGATGGCAGGGACTGGGCCTGATGCCCTTGGCTAGGTAAAACACAGGGGGCATCTGTGAACATCAACTGTTGAGGATGACCATGTCGGGGAAGGAATATTGCATTCACCCCACAAATACTTGGCACAGCTTTGGGGGCCCTGGGTACCGGAGAGGATTCAGAGCCCCCGGCTGGAATGAGAGACTGAAAGGACATAGGTAATTATGGGATGACAAAAACCATGTTCAAAGAATGAAGAAAGATAGCAGGGCCACAAGAAGGGAGGACCTCTGCTGGAGGTGCCCCGAGCAAGCAGAAGGGGATAAAGGGAGCTGTGGGAAGCAGAGGGCATAGAGGTGTGTGAGTGACATTCAGCTGTAAGTGGCAGGAACAAGGACATGATGGAAAGGGGGCAGTCCAGGGGTTACGGGACAGTGTGAGGAGACAGGGAGGAGATGAGCCATGAGAAGGAGGTGGGAAAGAGCCCCAAATCTCTGGCAGAGCATGGGCACTGGGAGGGGTGGGTCATTCACTCTGCTTTGGCATGACTGCTGTGCTAGCCCACATGAAGATGTGACCTGGAGGGTCAGAGTCAGGAGCAGGAAGATCAGCCCCAGGGAACAGGCTTGAGTTGGGAGAGAGGCAGTGGGGTAGAGTAATGGACAACTGTTAAGTGGTTCAGGAGATGGGACTGAAAGGCTTCTGAGTCTGAGTTCAGGATGACTCCCATGGCTGATGGTGGTGCCATTGCCCCCTGATGGGGACCCAGGAGGAGGAAGGGGTTTGGGGCAAGAGATCTACAGGTGCAAGAGGTCTACAGGTGGCCAAGGAGATGACCTGGCACTCACAGCTCAAGCACTGTGTTCCAGATGGTGGTCACATGAGGGGATAGACAGGATGTGTGGAAAGGGATTGAGGAGTAGCCTCAGACCCTGGAGAGAGAATCCAGCTCACTGATGTCAAAAAGAACACAAAGGGAAGAGGCTTATGGGCAGGTGCATGAGCTAGGGAAGAGAGGAAGTGAGTCCAGAAGGCAAGGGGTTCAGAGGTCTCTGGAGCTAGAACTGAGCTAGAAATGAAGACTGAGCCAGAATTCCTTGCCAATGAGTTGGGGCCAAATCTGCGACTGGGCCATGGCTACAGGTCCCCACTTAACTCCTGAGACAGGGAGATAGGCAGTGGAGCAGGGGCTTTCAAAATTTTTGACCAAGACCTACCGTGTTACAGCACAAACTAGTACACATGCACACATGAGCACTCGTGCATACACACACAGATAACTGAAATATAAATTTCATAAACATTATTTGCCCTTAATATGAGAAATGCATTCTCATATGTTTTTAAATGTTGATCAAGGCCCACTAACTTGGTTTCCCTAAGTTGATTTCAAACCGCCTTGACCTGTGGTTTGAAAAGCATTGATCTAAAGAAGTCCTAGGGGAAACAGGCAGGGAGAGAGTCTGAGACATCAGGACAAAAGGAGGCTGAGAATCAGAGAGATGCATGGAAAGGGTGCATAGACAAACCCCAGGAGAAACAGGCAGGCATGGATACAGCTGGGGAAAGAGAAGTAAAGAAGCTGGCACAAAGTGGGAGACAGAGAAGGGAGAGGAGCAGAGAGGCAGAGCAGAAGAGACCGGGAGGGTACTGCATGTGTGAGGACAGGGACCATGATGGGCAGCTGTGCCACTGGAGCCTGGCCCTCTGGGCATGATATGTAAGAGCAAACCCTGCAGGGAGCCATATGCCACCTCCCCACCTTGCCCATTCTCCATCCGGGCAGCGTCTGGCACACTGGGAGCTAGGCCAGGCATGGCCATGAGAGCGGGCCCAGATGGGGAGCAGCAGTGGGTGGCAGATGGGAGAGGGTGCTCACCTCAGGCTTCAGTCTCACCTGACGGAGCGGATGACCGTCTTCACAGCTGGCATGACGTCGTCCACAGTGAGCTCGCACTGGTAGCTCTTCTCCTCTGCTACTTCCTCTGAGGGGCCCTCTGAAAAGACAGGGGCAGCCATGTGTTTCAAGGGTCAGCAGCAGAAAGTGCCACTCCAACCCCCACCTCCATGGAGGTACTGATAAGAAGACAGGACCAGAAAGGGACCAGAACCTTCTTGGGGCACAAGACAGACCAGGCTCCTGCCTCCCTTGCTTCTGCCCTTCACAACCCTACCCAGCATGGAAAAACCCAGTCTGCTACATGCCCATCTGTCCCTGTAGTCAGACAAAGCAAACATCTGCCAGATGTCAGATGATTGACAGCTGCTTTAGGGCACATCTGGTCTGACCTGGGGAAAATGTGATAAACATAGCCCTGGAGGAAGTCCCACTGGCCCCACCATGCAGGACAGAGAGCCCTGGAGAGAAGGCACCTGATACTTTGCACATAATCATGCACCATCTTATCCTCCAGCTACAGGGGATGGAGGCGCAGGGAGGGCTCCTCTGGCCAGCTGTGGGAAGCAAGGCCCTTAAAACCAGGATAAGAGGAACAGCTCCTCTGGGGCTGGCACTCTGCCCTGGAAGAAAGGCAATACTCTCCTCACCCACCAAAAGAAAGGGGCATGAGCAGGCAGTAAAGGAGGTCCCTGGCACCAGCCTTGCCCAGGTTTCTATGGACCAGCACCTCCCAAAGACTGGTTTGTGTCTTCTGTAACTTTCCAGGAAAAGGCTGAGTCGTCAGCCAGCAACATCTTGATGCAGTACAGGCAGAGGTAGCATGGCTACCCACTTCTTCCAAGGACAAAGTGCCTCCAGTCCTCATCCACCATCCTTGTCCACTCACATCCCATTTCCCCTTCTGAGGCCCGCCCTGCAGCATGTTCTGCAGCTGGGAAGAGTCTGCCAGGGGACCCAGTCCAACACTTCCATTTTCCAGAAGGGGACACTGAGGCACAGAACTGGCCTAAGTCACAGTGTGAGTTATAGGGAGAACTAGAACTCAAAACAGTCCCCCTCCAACAGTTGAAAAGTGACCCCCCTCAGACACCAGTCTCATGTGTGCAAGCTGCACTGGAGGGCAGAGAACCTGGGCTTTGGAACTGGACAGGCCTGTGGGAGGACAGGAGCTCTGCCACGCATGAGCTGAGAATCTCAATTTCCATGTCTATAAAGTGGGAATGAAAGTGGAGTCATGGGAGAAGCAAATGAGATAATCCCATCAGGGCTCATGAAATGTGGATTTCTGATCTTTCCAAGGCACATTCATTGTCATCTAG
This sequence comes from Marmota flaviventris, assembly GCF_047511675.1. NCBI lineage: Eukaryota > Metazoa > Chordata > Mammalia > Rodentia > Sciuridae > Marmota > Marmota flaviventris. The sequence continues at coordinate 30,928,552 of NC_092507.1, read as the reverse complement.
CTGGGTTGTTTTTTTTTGTTTTTTTTTTTTTTGGTACTAGGGATCAACCCCAAGGGTGTTTAACAACTGAGCCACATCCCCAGCCCTTTTATACTTTTTATTTAAAGACAGGGTCTCACTGAGTTGCTTAGGTCCTTGATAAGTTGCTGAAGCTGGCTTTGAACTCATGATCCTCCTACCTCAGCCTTCTGATCCACTGGAATTACAGTCGTGTGCCACAGCACCCAGCGTCATCTAGCTTTAATGGAGCACTTACTATATTCCAAAAACTCTTTGTTCACCTTCCATAGATTATCTCAATCTTCACAACAGCCCTTGAAGCAGATACTATTATTGTTCCCATTTTACAGGTGAGGGAAGTGGAGTAGGGCCCAAAGAAATTAGGTCACTTGCTGAAGTGACAGAGCCAGAATTCAGATCCAAGCAGCCTAGCTCCAAAGCCTGTGCCCTCAACCACTATCAAATGCCACCCTCTACATTCCCATTTGATCTCCAATAATCTGGTGCCCAGGCTACAGCAAAGCAAGTGTTATGATGCCCATCTTATAGACTAGAAAACCAGAGTCCATCCCCACCCCCTTTGGCAGGTCCTGGACCCCAAACTTCTGGGAGCTCACCCTCAGCAGAGGTGCGGGGTTTGAGTCTCAGAGAGGCCCGGAAACGTGTGCGGTCATTGAAGCTCCAGCTCTTCTGCACTTTGGTGGGGCTGGTGGCCTCACCCACCTGCTCGCTGCTTGGGGAGGTGGGCATTGGTGGAGGTGCCAGGTGCTGCTTGGAAGGACCAGTCCGCCGCTGGGAGCTGCCCATGCGGATGCGGTCTTTGATGCCCATCCGGCTGCTAGCAGAGCAGGGCAGGTTGGGGAGAGAGCCAAGTTAGCTGGTGCTGGGGCAGGAGGTGAGTGGGGACAATGCTGATCTAGGACTTGGGGGTGACTACTGGGTCTGGATTCCCCACCAAACAGACTTTCTAGGATGGAACAACGGTGTGGTGAGGGGGGCCCTGACTCCAACAAGAAGCTGAAGGGAGGTCATTTGGAGCCCATCCCATACCCAGTCCCACCTCCCACCCCTCTTTGCCAAGACAGATAAGGGTGCACAGAAGACAGATGTCAGAGTGAAAGGACTGAGAGAAACCCAAGAAGGAATCAGACAAGACAGGAGGACGAAGGATCTGGGCCTGGCCCACGGGTGGTTGGAGGGTGGAGGCAGTGACCCCGTTGGGCACAGACAGGCTGCTGAGGGATGGGGAAGCTCACCTGGCCATGCACACTGAGGTAGGCCTCCAGTCCTCACTGTACCAGGGAGAGGCTGGGTGGAGTCAAGGAGGCATGTGTGTGCACATGTGACAGTGTGGGTACAGAGGTAGCAGAGTGTATACACATGGTATGTGTGGACATGTGTCAGCTTGTATTTTCTCCTTTCCCCACTGCTGGAGCTATCTGATTCGGCATGGGTCAGGTCAGGGTTTTAGGACCTGATCTAGCCATGCAGATGGGCTCTGCAAAATAAGATCTCCAACACACGGGCTTCTGTGTGAAGTGCCAGTGGACAGTGCAGTGTGATGTCCGTTGAGGGCCTAAGCCTCATGAGTCTGGGTGCTGTATGCCTAGGATGTGCCTGGTACCCGCCCTCCCAGTGAAGATCTATTTCAGTAACCTGTTCCGTGGTCTCCCTTGCCTGAGCTCTGCTCACCTGGACCATGGGGTCCTGGATCTCCCTAGAAGATTCCCCCTTCAGTGCTACTCAGTTCCCAGTTCAGCTTACACTGTCTGTGTGCACATGAGCACACACATGCAGATCTGGACACACGCTCTAGGCTCCCCTTACTATACCCAGCCCCTCACCACATCCCCCAAACCTTGGAGGGAGACAGGCGGGGGTGGAAGGAGGCCATGGGTTTACCATCACCATGAAAGGCCCTGATTAACCAGTACCTGGTAGAGTAACTCTGGTCCAAGAAGTTCAAGGACCACATTATTGCTGTTTGGGTCAGACCTATGCCAACATCCTCCACCCTATGCCCTTGGCATCATAGCTGCCTTGCCTGATGCCATGTGCCACTGGAGGATCCCTGCAGACAGCTTTGGGGCCCCCACTGCCTTGGGCACCAGCTCAGAGGGGCACCAGCCAGTCTCAAAGGAGGCCTGAGGTGGGGCAGGGTTGAGGAAGGAGACTGTCACCTACTCTCAGGGACTTTCAGATCAACAATTAAGCAAAGGACACATTCTGGTTTCGAGGTTGGGTGGGTACCAAGGTCCCCCATGCCCAGGGCATGGGGTGGAGGGTATAGAGCCCAGCTGCTGAGGTAAGAGATCTCGAAACCAGGGGCACCTTCGGGAAGGTGGCCCGGATGTAGGGCCATCCTTAGGGGAGGGGCCTCTGCCCAGAGGGAAGAGGTTAAAGGTCAGGTATTGGAGCCCTTAGGATATCAGAAGGGAAGGTCAGGCCCCAGGGTCCCCTCGACACATCCCAAAGATTCCAACCGAAGTTTGAGGTTGGCTTTCCCAAACTTTCCCCTGCAGAGCCATTCCTGCGGGCTCTCCTCATGCTGGCAAGCACCCCACCACCCTGCCCATCCGTGCAACCCCTGCCCCTGTCCTCCACTCCTCCAAGCTGGAGAGGAAGAGAGAAGGCTGGAGAAGGCCCTGAGCTCCAGTCAAGGGCCTGGAACTCTGGATCGCTGCACCCAGCACATCAGGCACCAATGGCGTTCTGGGGAAGGGAGGGGTGACCTCTATCTCAAGAAGTGTGCAAACAAGCTGAGTGTGCACTCAGCAGAACTTTTGGAGGAAGGAGTCTGAGGCTTGCACTAGAGGCCTTGAAAGGTCCCTTTCCAGCTCTGATTCTGTGACGGTGGAGGGAGCTTCCAGCAGGGTTTGTGGGGGTTCTGTAACTTTCCAGCCATCTGAGGCCCTGGGCTCCTCTTTAATGCAAGAAGACAGTTTTACCAGGAGCAGCCCTGGATTCCTGCTCCTTGGGCAGAGCCCAGAAAACAGCTCACGTCAGCCTCTCTGGAGCCTGAAAGCTCAAAAAAAATGGAAAGAAACCTGGCACACAGTGGGCACCAAAGAGCTCCTTCCCTCCCAAGCTCATCAGAGCACGCAGTGTCCCACCTGCCTGCCTCGGTGCTTTCAGTCCTCTCCGCCACGTCACGCAGTGGCTCTGGTTCTCCATCCCTATTTTACCGATAAGGAGAGAAGTGAAACAACTTGCCCGAGGTCACAGAGCTCCCCTGGGATGGGGCAAGTCCTGGGCCATTTTCTCCGCCTCAGAGATTGTGTTCTTTTTCCAGGACAAGTGATCAGGGTGAGGGCGAGGGCAGTGGTTCTCAACTGGGGCATTTCACCCCCCAAGGAACATTTGGCAACGTCTGGAGATATCTGGGGTTGTCACAGCATTGGTGTTCCTGGCATCCAATGGGTAGAAGCCAGAAATGCTGCTAAGCATCCCACAAAGCATGTGTAGCCCCAAGCGAAAGAACTGTCCAATTCAAAATGTTGAAGGTGCCAAAGTAAACAACTGAGGTCTAAGGGGTCTGTTGGTGCCTAGGAGAAGGATAGGGTGAGCCTGACTGTGGCTGTCCTCAGGAAGTGTCAGTGTTGCCATTGACTGCCCTCTGACTGCCCTGCTGGACTCAGACCCACTTGCACCAGGAATTTCTTTAGGATTCATCCTCTGCCTGCCAAAGGCAGCCTCCCCACTGTCTGGCTGCACACGGCCCCTCCGCTCCAGTCCCCTCCTCAGGGACTAGGCAAACAGTCTCATAGCTGGCCTCTCTGTCCCACTCTTGCCCCTCTGTCCATCCTGCCCACTACAGCCAATCTTGCAGTGGGTCAGATCTGACCTGGAGTCTCTTCAGCTTCACCCTTCAGTGTGTCCCCATTTCCTACAGTCATGGTTCCCAAACTGTTTTTTAAAGTGAGATCTTAACTGCCAAATGTACCAAATTGAATAAGGTCAATTTTGTAGGCGCCAAGCAGTTTGGGCCCGGCTATACTGCATTTATGATCTGCGTCTCAGGCTGGAGTTGGAGCTCAGGGCTAAAGTGCTCCTGGGTTCAATGCCCAGAACAAACAAAACAAAACAAAACAAAAAACAATCTGCATTTCATATCTGAGGAAACAGAGGCACAGACAGCTATGTGACTTGCCCACAGACACACGGCCAGTGAGTGCAGACCAGACTGTGATGGAGAATCCACATCTCTTAGAAATGCTGCTTTTCTACAGAAGCACATGACAGCCAGGGGCTCTGCTCCTCATCTGCTACCACAAGACTCCAGAGGCACCTTAGGGAAACCAGAGATCCACGAACTCAAATGTCAGGCAATGCCAACAAGATGAAGCAGCACTGGGGCTTAACCTCAGCCCTGCCTTAACCTCAGCTCTGACATCCCACTCTCAGAACTGACCAAACCGGGCTATGCACTTGTTTCCCATGGCTGTGCTCTTTTGCCAACTTGCCTGGTCCATGTCCCCGCTAACAGCCACCCCTTCCAGGGCTTCCTCTGGGTTAAGCGCCCAACTCAGGCTTCACAGCCCCTCTGCTTCCTCCTCTTATTGCGCTCACTGCACCAAACTGCAGTTACTCTTTGCAACTCTCCAGGGACCATGTTTTATTCATCACTGTGTCCCCAGGGCACACAGCAAGTCCTGGCATGGCAGGTACCATGAATGCAGTGGTGATGCAGCTACATTAGGGATCTGGAGTTAGGGAGGTGCCAGGCCTATCCCCTTCAGCCATCTGCCGCGTTCCAGGCAGACAGTGGGGAGACAAGAAGCTAAACCCAAGGCCCAGCAAAAGTCAGAGTGGGAAAGACCCTCAGAGAGCCTCTAGTTCAATCTGCCCATTCCACATAGGGAAAACTGAGGTCCAAAGAAGGGAAGCAATTTGACCAAAATCATACAGGGGTCAGAGGCAGAGCCAGCGCGCATCCCCAAGGCTCCTGCAAGTGTCCCTTCCAGCACACTGGGCCCATGCCCCAGACCTGGCAGAGGCATCCCCAGGAAGGCAAGGGGCTCATCAGGACCCCGAGGCAGATGGCAGGCGGCAGGCACATGCACCTTGTTCGTGGCCCGTCCTGTCCCCCTCTCCAACCCCCAAAGCTGGGGGGATGAGGAAGAGTGGGGGCAGGAGGAGCAGGCGAGGGGGTACCTCGGTCTCCAGCTGGCGTGGATCCGAAAGAAACTCCGTTTATTACTAAACATCTGGCTGGAAAGTTGAGAACAAGACACGAACAGAGGTTAGTGACAAAGGGACAGGTGGGCAGAGCGTGGGGAGTTGCCAGGATGGGGCCGGTTTCTGGTGGCTGGTGGGAAAAAAGGACCCCCACCCAAGTCATCCTCCAGCTCCATCCCCAGAATGCAGAAGTTCTCAGTCTGCATAAGGACCCCCTGGGAGCATTGTGAACACGCAGAATCCTGGGCCTCCTCTCCAATCCAACTCCGCAGGTGTGGAGAGAGGGCCAGGCATTTGCATTTCGGACAAACACCCCACGAGATGCTGATGCAGGCAGTGGGAGACCACACTTTGAGCAACTCAACACAAAATCCTAAAAGGAAATGCCATCCCCTGGCCATCCCCCAAGAAGTCCTGCTTCTTGGAGCTCTACTTCCTGGGAACATGCTTAGTTTGGATCCATCCCCAAGCATCACTGGGGACGTAGCCAACCAGGTGTGTGTATGCGTAGGTACATATCTGGAGACATCCCAGCTGCAGTAGACCTAGACAGCCAAGGTTAAGGACAAGACCATTTAGCCTGAGCCTGGGGACTGACCTAGAAGACACAGCTTGGCTCTCTAGGGTCTCTGGGAAGAAGTGACACTCTACCACCATCACCATGAGTTCCAGACACACAGACACTCCAGGACAGACAGACATAGGCTGGGAGTTAGTGATAGCCAAGCCCTCAGCAGTGATCTGTTCCTGGGCTTCAGTGAGTTCAGGGTCCCATAGAAGCCGTTGGGAGTTCTATAGGTGCCAGGCTCCAGGCTCCCCTCCATTCTCATGCCTTCCTATTCAAGCAAGGTGAGACCAGAGTGCCCTAGAAGCTGCAGAGAGCCCATGCTCTTGGCATGATTGTTGGAATGCCAAAACTTTTGAGTTTCTGCCTGTGAATCGCAGTTTGGTAGGGATGGGGATAAGGATGAAGGGCCTTCAGGCAGTGCTGGAGAATCCAAGTGGTCCTATATCATGAACATTTCTTCCCAGGGAGCTCCCAGCCTGGCCTGGCCAGACATGCTTCCCTTCCCCTCCCTCCAGTTCCAGACCTGGAGGGGTGCTCTCTCTCTCCCCACTTCCTGTTCAGCCCCTAGCCCAGAAGTGCCCTAAGGACAGGGAAGGGATGCTACCCGCTACCCCTCCCCCAGCCCAAAACACTTCATCACTCTATCCTCCAGGAGAAACTCAGAGAACCCAGAGCTCCTAGTCAGCCTAAACATCACTGATTTTCTGCCAGGAACAGAGTGATTTGATGACTTTCTCAAGGACACACAGATCAGGTGGCAGAGGCAAGCTTCCACGGCACCTCTTCCCTGGTCCCTTGTTCTGGGCCTGGGGCTCAGAATTACAGCTAAGGCTCAAGGCCCAGATGCCTATCTGGTTGGTTCAGTGATGACGTGTGAAGATGAGGCAAAACAAAGAGATGGGTAAAGGGCAGGGGAAGGTATGAAGGGGACTGAACCCTCGACCTCAAAGCTAAATCTACAGAGGCAGCTGCTTGTCCCCATGCTGTGAGTGAATGGGCTGCCCTTATCCAAACATGTTGGAGCTCCCCCACTTATGAACACATGGCAGGGCAGGCCAAGCATCATTCTTTCTTGGTTCTTCTTTCAAAATGCAAAAGCTCCGGGAGGGACAGGTCAAGGGGAAAGATACCGTTGTGAGTGGCAAAGAGTACCTCAGTAAGGAAGAAAAGAGAATCCCAGGAGCACCCGCTGGGATTAGCAAAGCTGTGGACAAGGGTTGCATGAGACAAGAGCATTAGTTGCTGGCTGGGTTTACGTAGGTCCTACAGCGGTCTTAGTCACAGAGCTCTCTTTCCAGCTGGCATCTGGTTCCCGAGAGGCGACTGCAGGGTCAAGCCCCTCCTAGAGCAACATGCTGGGGAGGGGGTTCCCTGCCCTCACAACCCAGAGTGGTGCCCACGATTACCTGAGCCGTAAGCACCTGTGGCCAGCGGCCTCCTCCTCTCTCCAGCTTCCCGGGAGGGATGGGGGTGCAGGGATGGAAGAGTGAGGGGAACGTGGAACAGAGAAAGAAAGAGGACAATGGCATGAATGGGGGAGGTGACAGGGTAGGATGGTGCGGACATCTCTCCCACTCAGACTCTCGGAGTCCCAGGAAACGAAAAGGTGAGTCCAGCCTGGCCTCTCCAGAGAGGCCCTCAGTCTGTACCTGTCTGGCCATCTGATGACAACCGCCCAGACCTCATGAAGAGGCCCAGGAGGCCCCCAAACAGGCCCAGACACCGACAGAGTAGCTGGAGGCAGGTCTGAGGGAGGATAAGACAGAGAATGGAAGAAGAGGAGGAGAAGCAAGAGGAGGTGGTGACCCCAGGGGGCCCCTACCTTTCCCCAGGGCAGAAGGAGGCGCTGCCCGGCCGATGGCAGGTGGCAACGGGCGGGTAGCGGGAGGGCGCTCCATCAGGTACTGGCGCCCGCCGCACCTCCAAGGGCCGTAGGCCCCCATTGCGGGCCCGCTGCACGTGCTCAAACAAGAGGGCCAGCTCTCTGCAGGAGAGGGCACCATCAGCCACAAGCAGGGCCCTGGCACCACCCCCCTCACCTAGTGGGCTCTGAGCTCCTGAGCTCACCCGCCAGGTCCTGCTCTATAGGGATGCTCACAAACACCCAAGCCAGGCCAGACCAAACAGGGGTGGAAGATGGAAGACAATGGCTCTCTTCTTCCCTTTCTACACTCAGTTCCTGGGAAATCCTCAGGGACACCAGGTTTGGTTGTGCAGACTGGGCACAACTCAAGAGCACCCGCACAAGGTGGCAAATAGGAGCTCAAATTCAGCTGACTCTCTGCTCATCGAGGCACAGTGGCACTATGCCTGCTGGAAGGCCAGCAGCAGCCCTGAAATTCATACCCTTCCGATCTGACTATGGATTTTAGGGAAGACAGACCAAGGATGGAGATTTCACAGGGCAGCTGGCCCAGCTTCCCTCTCCTGTGGCGCTCACGCCTGCTGCTGGGTTCCTGGAGACTGAATTTGGGCCTGGAGCTGCCCCCTGACTCTCTAGGCCACTTCCTACCATAAGCCAAAAAAGTAAAATGCCCCCCTCCACTGTCCCCTGCCTTCCCACCAAAGGGATGAGAAAGCTGAGGCCCAGGGAGCAGCAGAAGGTCCGATAGACCCCAAATCTCCAAACCAGGCTCTGTCCCTCTAACCAAGGGACCCAGACCACCAGACTCCATTTCCCCGCCTCCCTCACACCACTTTCTACCTATCCAGCCCCTGCCCCAACTCCCCACCTCGCCCTGGTCAATAGGGCTGCTCCTGAAAAGGAGGCTTCGTCTAACCTAGCTGCCATCTCTGTCTCCGAGGTGGGAGCTTGCCTCTGCCAGGAAGGGAGATGGGGGTGGGAAGTGTGATGCCCCCTTCCCGGGCCCTCTCTTCTGCCCCTCCCAGGAAGCCCACAGGGCTGGGAGGGAGCTGGAACAGGCCAGGTGAGGGCAAGTGGGATCACGCAACAGCTGCTCTTGGAGAACTAATGAGGCAAAAAAGGTGCGCAGAAGCGCTGAGCGCAGCAGCCTGGCCCAGCCGCGCACCCCACGCCCGCCTGCCTGTGGGAGCGTGCCAGATCCGCGGTCTTCATTCCTGCCCCAGGGCTGGCCAGGCACCTGGCCACATGCACCTTGGTGATGCTATTAATAATCCCTTGAATGGAGCCACCCCCGTGCAGCCTAGGCTCAGCCAGGGCCAGTGGGAAGACTCTCTTCTGGGTGCTGAGGCCCAGTCGAGCCCAGTCACATATGGGGGCTCAGGGCAGGTCCTGGCACATGTGTTCCTGACCATTCCACACTCTCTTCAACCAGCTGCAATACTCCAGGCTGGTAAGTGCCACCAGTGTCCCCCACTTGAGACTGAAGGGAAATGAGCTGGCTGTGTCACTGGCCTCAGTGGCATCACCAATGGGTGAGCATTCTGACTGACAGTGCTCCATGAGCTGGGCTCAGCCTGTGGGGCAGAGCTCCACCAAGGCCCTATGTCCTGTGTGCTTCTCAGAGAGAGGATCTTCCAAGCTCTAAGTAAGGTAGAACCTATAGAGCCAGCCCAAAATGCTCCCATGGGAGCTGTCACCCTCTCCCCACCTTCCAGGGATGAATCCCAGCCCTTTGTGCTCCCTGGGTATTACTGCCAGCCCCCACCCACTCCCACCCCAGAAGGACCTACCTGAAGGATGGGAGGATACTGTCATAGTAGTACCAGGTGGCCGTCAGGTAGGCCCTGCTAGTGTCGGTGGAGTACAGGCGCCATGCAGCCTGGGGATATGTGGAAGAAATGGGGCATCAGTGAGGTCTCTCAGCCCCCACCAGCCCTCTGCCCCTGAAGGAACCTAGTCCTTAGCCAGCCAAAGGTTGGCAGAGCCAGAGGCCAGTCCCAACTCTATAGCCACCAGCAAGGCCAACCTAGAAATTGAGGCCTAGAGAGAAACGACTTGCCCAAGATGGCCCAGAAGATCAACATGAGTCAAGGACCCTGGAGCAAAGGGGTAAGACCAGGGGTTTTATCATCAGGCAGATGTGGGTTTCCAATCTCAGTTCTACCCCTTTCAAGTGTGGACAAACTAAATGAAGTTCCAGAACCTCAGTATTCTCCCCCGTAGAGCGAATCAGCTACTACTTACCTAACAGCATGCTGTGAGCATGTTTGTCTATTCAATGCAAAGCTCAGTGGTGACACATAGTAGGCACTTAATGCCAGGTCCCCCTGTTAAACCTTCCTGTTAACTCCCTTCTTCACATCTGGTAAATATCTATTTATTGTGTGTTCAATTAATGGCACCGATCTCAGAGCCAAGTAGAGTATCTGGCACTTGTAGGTGTCCCACAAATGTTTGGAGAATGAATGCTGACTGCTAACAGCAACTCTGCTCTATCTTTCCTAGCTGCTTGTCACTAGGAACTGAGAAAGGGGTTGCTGAGGAATGCTGAGGGGTTGGTTGGAGGAAAGAGCATCACCCACCAGCCCCTCAGCTTCCATGGGCTTGCAGGACTTCCTTCATAGCAGGAGGAAAGAAGGTCGGACAAGAGGAAGTCTTTGAGATATGGAGAAGAGCCAAGGAGAGACTGAGTGGGATGATCAGCCAAGGCAGAGAGACATGGAAGCTGCTAGGCAGGACAAGGCAGAATTGGGCCCTGTATACCCCCCTTCTCTGGGTGCCTCTTGTCCTTATGGGGTTGCCACTGTTGACCTCACCGGCCAGGCGCCTTCCAAAGACAGAAATATTTTTACTTCCTGCTTGCCTAGGCCCCTGGCATGGGCTGGAGAGCAGCTGCCAGAGCTGTCTCATTAATTATGGGCACTACAATACCAGCTGTCTCTCGGCACGAACAGTGCCAGCCGCCTGCCCCTACAATGCCCCTCAGAAGGCCAGCTCTCAAGGGACAGTGGCCATTGTGCCCCGAGGGACATTATGAAGAAAAGCCTGGGCTGGTGGCTGGAGATAGCGGGGATGGGGAGAGGGGGTTTCACCCGGGTAAAAGAGATAAGGAGGGGCTGAGTCAGACTTGGGTTTGGGGGTCAGAGGGTGGCGTGGGGGGAGCATGCATAGGTGGGCTGCGTCAGTATTCCCCAAACCATTTCCTGCACAGAGTTCTCCTGCACACACTTCTGACTGGAGAGAAGCCAACACCTAATCACACGGTCACAGAAAATAAAGCCCTGGCCTCATCCCACAGCCACTCAGATCACCCATCACTGAGGGCAACGAAGACCACATGCTCCTGGCTTCCCACCCACTCCTCTGGCTGCTCCTCCTCTGTCTCCTTGGCAGGCTCTTTTCCTGCCTGGCTACTAAATATTGGAGCTCTCAAAAGCCTAGACTTGAACCAAAACCTCTTCATTCGTGTGGCTTCTTGTGGAATGCCTGAATGAATGAGCCCAGAGTGCTGCCGCGGATGGCTGCGCAGCTGAAGGGCAGCAGAGCTGGGTCTTCACAGGAGCCTGTCCAGACCCCCATCTACCCAGGCTGCACAGAGCTGGGGCCAGAGTTGGCAATGGCGCAACTCTAGTGAGCACCAAACTGGGCATTTGGTGCCAGGGAAAGTTTATGAATCTGTCAACATCCCAGCTCTGTCTGTGCCTTGCCACGTGACCCTAGAAATGCCACATCCCTCTCTGAGCTTCAAAGTGGAGTTGTAGTTGTGAGGCTGGGCCACATGGATTGGCACACAGGGGCCAACACGCCAAGTGGGTGCGTCATAGGGCCTGTGCCACAGGGCCTCCTGGGTGTCATTTACCTGAATGAGGTTGGCTGCTGGCATCCTCCGCTTCTCGAAGTGTTTCTGCCGGTGCTGTTCCTGGACCTTCAGGGCAAAGCCGGAGCCGAGAATGCCCTAAGGGGATAAGGGAGGGTTGGGGGAATGTGGGGAGGGGAGATAACCAGGGTATCCCTATCCCTGCCCATCTGACTAGGCGTTGGCTTCTCTCCAGTCAGTACCCAAGGCTGCCTGGACAAATCTGTGATTTGGACTGAGAAAGTCTTGCCCTCATCCTCCCCCACCAACATAGCAGAACAGAACTCACGGCAGGCAGGGCAAAGAAAGAGATGCCCAGTAAGGCGAAGCCAGCAGCCAAGACCCTGCCCAGCCATGTATGTGGTGTCTTGTCTCCATAGCCGATGGTTGTCAGTGTAATCTGGAGATACAAATGGTTATCCACAAGACGGATCACAGAGGCCACCCACGAGAAGTTGTTGGGGGCACAGACAGGTGGAAGACTGGTCAAAAGGAAAGGGTTCTCTCCCCCCATCCCCAGATATTTTCCATAGGGGTTGTTGACAAGGACTTTTCAAGGGGGCAGTAGGGGCGTACCTAATACCTCTCCAGTGCTGTACACAAAGGCTCGGGGACGGGCGGGGGGCTAATGGGAACAGGGCAATCCACCAGAGTAGGTTGGGGGGCAGAGTGGCATAGGGGCTGGTCAAAGGGGGTCCCAGCTCTAGTTCTAGAAGGGCCTGATCAACCCTCAGGGGCAGAATGGACAGGTCTCAGGAAGTTTCTGGGGAGAGTCCCAAGGAGAAGGGCAGCCCTGCACAGACTCTTACGCACCGTCCCCCACCAGAGCGAGTCGGCATAAGAGGAGAAGTCAGAGTTGGCATCCTTCTCCGCCAGATAGACGAGGAAGGAGGCAAAGATGAGCACCAGGAACCCGATGTACCAGGCGGTGATCAGCTCCTGCCAGGCAGGTGAAGGGACATGAGGAGCTGTGCCTACCAGAGGGGCAGGGGCTCCCTATGGCCTATGGACCATGTTCTGAAGGGGGATAAAAGTACCCGATCTCACCAACCCCTGGCAGTGGCTCTTCTCCATTTCCTTTCTCAGCTCTTCACTTCAAGGAAACCCTGCCTCACCTAGAGACCACCAGGACCCCAGTCCTGCCCTTGACCTGCCCGGTTCCAGGCTCGCACCTCCACCCCCAGACCCCTTGGCTTTGCCCCCCAACACTACTTACAGGCTTGGGGACCTACATTCTAGTCCCTTCCCAGCCCCACCCTCAGGCCCCATCCCAGCTCTCCAAGTGGCAGTGAAAACTGTCCCTTCAAACTCAGAAGCTTCCAAGTGACACCCTCAAACCCGGCTTCAGGCCCTGACTCCTAGGCCCGGCTGATGCCCAGCTCCAGCCCCCACTTGCTCCACCCTGTAGGCCCTGCCTCTAGCTTAGGTCCTGTCCCCAGCCCCGCCCTGCCCCGCTTCCAATCTCCATGCCCACCCCGTCCATAGTCTCCCTTTCCCCCCCTACCCAGCCAGGGCTCCGCTCAGGACCGTCCCTCTGCCCAACTCAGCCTCGCCCTCCGGCTTGCCCAGCCTCACCTTGCTGTGTGCGTAGACCACGGAGCCCAGCAGCTTCCAGGTGCCACCGCGTCGGTCCATGCGCACCATGCGCAGGATCTGCAGGAAGCGCATGCTGCGCAACGCAGATGTGGCAAAGATGTTGCCCTGTGTGCCCGCGGCGATGACGGCCACCGAGGCCACGAAAACGATGAAGTCTGCAGGGCAGGAGGTGGCAAGGTCACCAGTAGGGCTGCGACAGGACCCAGGGTCTCCTGGGGCTGTGAGGAGGTGGCAGATTGGGATGGTCTGCCTAGTCAGTGTCAGTAACCAGGGCCAGGGTTAGGGACGGGGTCAAGGTGTCAACCCTGGGGCCTGGGGTCGGGAGTCAGGCAAATCGAGGAAAGCCTTATACCGATGACACAGAAGGGTTTTCTGGCGAAACGGAGGCGGCCCTGCCATCCTCGATAGCGGCAGCAGCAGCCCGCCGACCAGACGCGGATGATGTACTCCAGGCCGAAGACCACGATCATCACGAACTCCTGCGGGATCAGGGCCTCAGTTCTGCTGCCCACTCTCCAGGTCAGAGACTGGCCCAGCCTGAGTCCTGCATCAGGAGCGCCAGCACCCTCTACCAGACCCCTCCACCGGACCCCTCCACCTGACCCCTCTCAGTTCTTACATGGGCTAGGGCTGAAGGGGATTCCAGAAAGGAAGTGACCACTTCTACTTTCTCTAAGAAAACTGAAAGCCGGAGCCCGTCCTCCCCTTTCTGCCACCATTAGCTGCAGGGATTTTTCTATCCCTCAGTCTTGCTTCCCCTCCCAAACATCCCAGAATCCTTAGCTCTACCTGGCTGAAATAAAGGGGCAGCTATCCATTAGCTGTCTCCCCCCAAGGGGTGTTAGTTTGGTGCCTTTTGTTTAGGCAGAGATGGAGTTACCGACTTGTCCTGATAAGGGTGGAGCCTACTCATCCTGTCACTATTGGGCCCATCATAAGGCCTCCATAGAAGCAGGAGGTCCTCCTACACCGGCTATAATGGAGGATGATACCCAGAGAGGGGTAGTTACCAACTAAGGGAACTCAGCACAGGAATCTGCTCTCCAACTCAAAGCCTAGAAGCCTCTCCCTACCTCAGCCCTCAGCCCACAGCCTCCCTTGGACAGGGACTCTCAGCACTTACCAAGATGAGGAGACACTCATTGGCAAATTCCTGGTGCTCCTGAATAGTGGACAGCACGGACAGCACCAGGCAGCTGAAGACCAGCAAGAATCTACAATTGCAGCATGAAGGGAAGGGTTAGATAGCTTGGGGGCAGGACAGCAGAAGAGCCTCTGGTAGGAGGCTGCAGAATCATGGGAGGAGGGAAGCATTGGTGGGCTCTGTGCTGGGCACCAAAGGCAGCAGCCCCCAAGTTCCAAGCCACCAAGCTCACAGACACCTCATGATTCTCTCAACTGCACCCAGTATAGCTGTGTCACCAAGAGATGGTCACTCAGCTGAGTGGCAGTGTTGTCTAAGTTGGCAGTGGAAACACATAGGCTCCCGTGTTCCTCCAGGCTCATTGATCCACAAGCCGTGGATTGGATTGGTTTTAAGGTTGTCTTGAGAGAAGTGTCCCAGAGGTCATCCAGGGTCTCAGGGAAGGTCAGCACTGAGGGAGGAACCACCTTCCCCAGGCACTCCAAAGAAGTCAGAGCATGGCCTCATTGGCAGAATGGGGACAACTGGCCCTGTTCTTATCAGCTCCTTTGGAATTAAATGAGATGGCTACAGAAGGAAAGAGATTAGGAAGGATGCAGAGAAGGATACAGAGAGGGGAATCAGGCAGTGAAGAGGTGGGTTATAGAGAACTGCAACTCCCCTGTGTGCTGTGGGAAGATACCAAGTGGCCCAGAACCAGATGTTTAGAAATGGCAGGAAATTCAGCTAGGCATGGTGGCACACACCTGTCATCTCAGCAACTCAGGAAGCTGAGGCAGGAGAATCACAAGTTTGAGGCCAGTCTGGGCAATTTAGTGAGACCCTGTCTCAAAAAAACAAAAAGGTCTGGGAGCCAGGTACGGTGGCGCACGCCTATAATCCCATCGGCTTGGGAGGCTGAGACAGGAGAATTGCGAGTTCAAAGCCAGCCTCAGCAATTTAGCAAGGTTCTAAGCAACTCAGTGAGACCCTGTCTCTAAAATACAAAAAAGGGCTGGGAATGTGGTTCTGTGCTTAAGTGCCCCTGAGTTCAATTTTCAGTACCAAAAAAAAAAAGGTGTGGGGGACGGGAGGGGCTGGGGATGTGGTTCAGTAGTAGAGCACCAACCCTGGGTACCATCCTTAGTACCAGGAAGAAGGGCAAAAGAAGAAAGGAAGGGAACTTTAGAACCTAACTCATCCAACACTTCCTCAATTACACACATGAAGACACTGAGGCCCAGAGATGGAAAGGATTCACCTGGGTCATCCAGTATTGCCAGGACAGAGCTTAGAGCCAGGGTTCCCAACTTCCCAGTGGAAGGGAAGGGAGAAAGCCATGGGCATGCGCCTTGAAGAGCCTGTGCACACAGTAGGGAGACCAGGATGAAAGGGCGGGGCTACAGGAGCAGCAAAGAAGACCCAGGCTAGACTCCAGACAGCCCTCTTTGGGACAAGGATAGGCGGAACATGCATGTGCCCTGGAAGAGGCTCCAGGGGGCACGGACTTCACTGAAAATACATTCCTTGTGGATTCATCCACCAGCCTTTTCCACGTGGCCCCAGAGTCCCCACTTCTGCACCATTGCTGACACTGCAAATAGCTCACCAACTGAGCCTCCATGCACTCTTTACCTGTCACAAACACAACCTGCTCTATGGAGCCTGGGATCCCACATGCCTGGTTCCCTTTTCAAAACTCCCTCCTCCCTGTGCTTGTCTCCTTCTATGTGACCCAAGTCACTTCCTGCATGGTTTTATTTGTGTTCAGGTTTCATGTGGCAAGGGCATGGGCATGAAGTCAAATCCTATCTGAGAGCCAGTCTCCCTATCTGTTGAGGGAGGAAAAACAGGTATAGGGCACGGCTCTGCGGGGGCCCCATTATATCTTCTTGGAGGGCAGGATCTGGGGCTGCATCCCAGCAGATGCCGGGGTTGAGGAGGCAAGTGGCAGATGTCCATAAAGGGCTTTGGATGAATGAGTGGGAAGGAAGCCTCCTTGGCCAGTTCCGGCCAAGAGCCGAATCAGCAAAGGCACAGGGAGAGGAAGGAGCACCGGCTCCTCAGATCCAGTCATTAGCCACAGCCATGGCTGGGCTGGTGGCTGGGTGGTGATTGCAGCTGGCACAGGGTTTGGGACAGGAAGGGCCCTCCTCTGGAAAGGGTGGCTGCCAAACCTTTATGGGCCTTCACTCTGGCCCTCAGCAGAAATCCTTCTGCCTCTTTCTCAGCTGCCCAGGGCCTCAGTAGCAGGGGCCCTGGGGACTTCCTACTGAAGCTGTTTCAAAATTCTTTTCCTCGACACTTTTCTTGCCATGTCAATAGTTACACATCTTCAAATGTCCACAATAGGTTAAGCGAAGAAAGCCAATTACAAAACTTCAAAGCAGGGCTGGGGATGTGGCTCAAGAGGTAGCGCGCTTGCCTGGCATGTGTACGGCCCAGGTTCTATCCTCAGCACCACATACAAACAAAGATGTTGTGTCCGCCGAAAACTAAGAAAAATAAACATTAAAAAATTCTCTCTCTCACTCTCTCTTTAAAAAAAAAAAAAACTTCAAAGCAATGTGATCCCAATGTTTAAAATGTAGATGCTTTTTATATACGTACCAAAAGTCAGCAGGGCTTATTTTTTGGTGACAAAATTAGTGATCGGGGCTTTCGTTTTGCTCTTTTTGCTTATTT
This sequence comes from Marmota flaviventris, assembly GCF_047511675.1. Lineage (NCBI taxonomy): Eukaryota > Metazoa > Chordata > Mammalia > Rodentia > Sciuridae > Marmota > Marmota flaviventris. The sequence goes on along the minus strand of NC_092507.1, from coordinate 30,911,682 downwards.
CCTAATTTTAAAAACTTTTTAAGAACATGGGTTTCTTGGGTAATAACAGCAAACTAATATTCATTTAAAATCCATTTGCTTTAAAATAAAAACAGGAATCCTGTCCCCCTCCCTTACTACAGTGGCCTTTGCCCTTAGCAGGTATGAGGGTATGGTAGCCCCTCCTACGAATCCAGCTCATGTGATCACCTGCCTACTTGACTTCTCTTCCTGGATGTCTGGTGGTTTCTAAAACAGAACATGCCCCCCACACACAAAAAAAAAGAAAAAAAAACCACCTCTCCATGTATCCATAAACCTTCCATCTTGGTAACAGCACGCAGGGGCTCAGGCAGACTGAGTTATCTTTGATTCTTCCTATCCTTTGCCCTGTACATTCCTGCTCTGTAATAAATTCTGTTAGTTCCACCTTTGGAACATATTCATAGCCAAGTGTCACTGTCCTGACTGAGCCACCATCACCTGGCTCCTGCCTCTACTCCCATTTCACATAACCCACCCCCTTCAAAGCAGCCAGAGTGATCTTCATACAAGACAAACCATTGCTGTCCTCAAAATGTCCCACTCTTCTCTGGGATTATCCCTGGAAGGACAGGTGGTGGGAGGCTGAAGAGGCGGGGATCTAATAGGTGAGGGAAATGACAGGAATCGCACAGCAGGAAAGAGGTTGTCACCTAAGTCTCTGAACCATATTCCCTCAGAAACGTTAATTGTCATCTACGCTCAGTCAGGTTCATTGTAAAACCACAAGTGAATAATCCAGGTCCCAAGACATTAACAAGTATAACGGTGGTGACATGATAGACAAGGCAAGGACAGTGAGCTAAGGGAACTGGGAGGGCCCCAAGAAGACTTCAAGTCAGCCAAAGTGACTAGATAGGGGCAGGGGTGCCTCAGGCAGAGGAAGTAGCCTGTGCAAGCAACGGACATGTGGGAGTCTGTGCCCAGGATGACTAGTAGTTCTTCGTGGTGGGGACTTAAAATGAAGGGGACAGTGAGGAAGCCATAAAGGGTCAGATCCTCTAGTGGCACCCTCAGGCATCTGAACATCATCCTAAAGGCAATAGGGAGCCACTGAAGAATTTGAAGAGGAATGACACAGTCTGATTTGTGTTTCAGGACCACCACACGGGGGCAGTGTGGAGCGCGGGGCTGATCAGGAAAACTAAGCACAGGGCTTCACAATAAGGCAGCTGACAGATGATGGTGACCTTGACCAGGGTGGTGGCGGCAGGGAGTAGAGAGAAGGAGATGGCTTGGAAAAAGCTGTAGGAAGAAGGAGCTGGTGATTAATTAGAAATGGAGCGAGTGAGGGAGAATGGCCCCTCTGTTGTGGTCTAGGGAACCGGACAGACAAAAGTGCTATGGGTGAGCGGGAAGCAGGAGGGCCCGTGGGGGGCGGTGGAGGGAGGAGTGCCACTGAGAGCAAGTTACAGGGACAGAGAGGGCTGTGGGACAATGCAGATGTGGGGGACATCAAGGTAGAGGTCACAGAATAGCTGAGACAGTCCAACAGGCATGTGGTGAATTTAGCCAAGGCCCTGTGGAGCCAGAGGGAAAAGGGGCCAGACAGGAAGGCACACCAGCGATGGGAGGGGAGCCGGGGAGAGGCATCAGAGAGGCCGCGTGAAGCAAATGTTTCAAGAAGGGAGTGGACACGTGTCAAATGCTGCCAGGATGTGAGATATGGTCTGAAAAATGTCCTTTGGATTTGGTGACACGTTGGTTACTACTACCTTGGTCAGGACAGTGCCAGAAGGAGAAGAGGGCCAGAGCAGGAGAGGATGGTGAGAAAGTGGAGGCGATGAGTGAGACGGAACTCTTCAAAGACATCTGACTGCAAAAAGGAGAGGCCCGGTAGCCAAGGAGGAAGGGAGCAGGGAGTCTCCTGAGAGGAGCACCTCAGAGTGGAAGGGGCCAGGAAACAAGAGCCAGAGCTGCAGGAGAGAGGGGCCAGCAAAGGGAAGAGGTCCCCAGGGAAGCTGAGGGCAGAGGACTGTTGCTACCCAGGAAGGCCCCTCCAGCTGCCTCCGAGCAGGCAGGGTGAGGAGGCAGAGAGAGGGTGGGAGAGGGGCTTGCTCCCGGGGGCACCCTGTGAAGAGGAGGCAAGGCCCACCTAGGGAACAGCGAGTGGCAGATCTGAAGAGAAGGAGCTGCTCCAGCCGGAGAGGGCTCCCATGGGAACACAGGGCCATTATCCCCCGGCAGCGAGGATCAGCTCAACACCTGGAACATCCCAGGAGCTCAACACAAGCATTTTTGTGTTTTGTCTAGTTTTTCTGTTGTTAAGGCTTGATAATCCAGCAAGGAAGCAGCCTGTTTGGGACCAGGAGACACAAGCCCCCCTGAGGCCAAAGTATCTGCACACGCAGGCCCTGCCCCTTGCTTCCTCCAGAGCTTCCTTCCTCCTTTCCCTCACCCTATACCAATCCTTGCCAGTGTCTGGGGCCTGCCAGCCACCAGCTGGCTCCCTGGCTTCTGCCTGTGGCTTGGGGAGTGTGTGACTCCCTCCTTGCTCCCCAGACCAGGGTCCCAATAGCAGGGTTCTGTCTTCCCTCAGCTGGAGGACTCTTGGGCCAGTCTGTCGCCACTCAACCAAGGTTCCTGAGGGCAAAGGCCGTGAGCCCCACCACCTGCCTGCAGCAAGGGACTTCTTGAATCCCAAACCAGAGCTGATACTGAAGAAGGGACTTAGCCAGACTTGACAGACACTTCCTGACAACAGGGTACAGGGTGGCCTAGGGGCCCCCCAGTTCTCTGGGGAGAGCGGGACCTTCCTTTCTCGTGAAGGGGGATAAGGGGAGGGGCAGTCAGCTGGCCTTAGAGCGAGGCTCTTTCCAAGAATCCTCCAGGGCTGGGAGGAGAAGTTTCCCCTGATCCAGCGATTCTAAATATGGCAAAGGGAGCAAGAACACGTGATCCTCGGCTCCATACCAGGGCTGCTGCTGTGCCGCTGCTTCTCCGGGTCAGAGGCCTGAGTTGGGGCTCGGGGCTGAGATGAGATCTTGATGGAGCCTCAGTTTCCCTGTCCACAACATGAAAGTGGGGGCCAAGACAATGACGGCTAAGGTTCCCTCTGCCTGATGACTCTCCAGCAGTGAGGTGGGAGGGAGAGAGTTGGTCCTCAGCTCAGTTCTACTTTCTCTGACGATGTCCCTGGAGGGAGAGCAGCTGCCAACACATAGTGCAAACTATGAAAAAAAAAAATGTCCCATCTTGGGAGGACCAACTAGACAAATGCGTTGCCTATAGCCTGACCCCCTGTAGCTGGCCTCCTTAAAAACAGGCATCCCTGGCTGCGGGCTGACATGCCCAGGCACAGGCTGTATTTCAGCACCACTTTAGCCCTCGATGCCAAGTCCCTTTGTAGTGCACCGACTGCGCAGTGCTGTCCATGGATGGCCCCAAGCCCCTGCCCTGGCTGCCGCTGATTCATCCAGGGCTGGAGAATGACCCAAGAAGTTTCCATCTGTAGGTAGGGCTGAACCAATCAGATGCTTTCTCAGGAACAGAAATAGGAATCTAGCAGAAAGGTAGCAGAGGCACAGGGACCAATGGCAACAACACCAGCATTTCATCTCCGCTCTCTATCCCATGAATCTCAGATGTGATTCCTGCCATGAAGTCTCTGCAACATTCTTCTTTCCTTACCATCTGCCAGTCTTGAATGTGAGTGTGTGTGTGTGTGTGTGTGTGTGTGTGTGTGTGGTGCTGGGGGCTGAACCCAGGGCCTTGCCCATGCTAGGCAAGTGCTCTCCCACTGAGTCGCACCCCAAGGCCACATGTCAGTATTTCTTGAGCTAGTGTGAGTGACCTCAGTACCCCAGCATATGGAAGGTGCTGTCTTCTGAACAAGACATTTGGTGAGAGCTATAGTTGGAATGTGGTTTGTCCCCCGGTGGCTCATGTGTTGGGAACTTGGTCCCTAGTGTGCTAATGTTAAGAGGTGGTGGATGTAGAAGGGGTGGAGCCTCGTGGAGGTTATTAGGTCATTGGAGACATGCACTCAGAAGGGATGAACTAGTTCTCCGCGGACTCCAGACTTTGGCTTGTTGTTCCACCACATGATCTCTCACTCTCAGTCACTCCTGCAACTGTGACACTATCTACTATGAGGCCTTCACCAGAGTTAAGTCAATGCTGGCACCATGCCCTTGGGCCTCCAGAACTGTGAGCTAAATAAACTTCTATCATTATAAAATACCATCTTGGGTGTTCTGTGATAGTAACAGAAAACAGGCTGATACAATGCAGAACAGCCTCATCCTCTCCCACTTGACCCATCCCCACAACCCTGGTTTGTCTCCCTGCTTCCTTCTGCCATGCCAGCGAGATTGCCTACTGCACCAGGTGAGGGAACTGAGCAACAGTCAACATAAGCCAAGGACGGAACAAGGAAGAAGCAGAGTCCATCCATCTTTGGGGGGCTAGCCAGGCAGCACTGACTTCTCACACAAGGAGCCATGAGCCCTCCCAATCAGAAGGCCATGAAAGTGAAGAGGAACTAAGGGTTGGAATGTACACAACCAGAATTTCAGAAACTTAAACAAGAGGGCCGGTGGAAATCTTCCCCTAGCTCCACTGAGAACCTCCATATGCATTCTAGTAGCCCAGTTTTACATGCTGGGTTTGGCATAAGATTTCATTTGAACAAAGAGCTTTGCTGTTTTTTGTTTTGTTTTGTTTTGTTTTAAGTGTGAAATCTAGCTGGGCATGGTGGCACACCCCTGTAATCCCAGCAACTTGGGAGGCTGAGGCAGGAGGACTGCAAGCCTCAGCAATTTAGACTCTCAGCAATGTAGTGAAACCCTATCTCAAAATAATAAATCAAAAGGGATAGGGATGTAGCTCAGTGATAAAGCAACCCTGGCTTTAATCCTCAGTAATTTAATCTTAGCATGGTTGCAAGGAAGGCCCTACCCACCCGGCAACCTTATTCTTCACTCCCAGGTACCCAACCTGGAAGCTGATACTCCACTAGCATCGTTCTAGTCCCTAATCACAGCCAATGAAGCTTTTTTTTCCCTCCCCACCTTTTTTATTTCACCTCCCCACCTTTGTATGCTACTTCTGCCACTAAACTGACTGGGTTAAGGGGAGGCCCCACCTGATACTCTCTTAACCCCCCAACCCCCATCTCTATATTCATTCACCTCCATTACCGAGTACACCTCAGCATATGAAAGGCTGTTTGAGTGGCTGCCTCCCACAGACCCAAAGATCCTGTCCTTTCCCCACTGCATGCCCTATGCCTGAGCCAAGTGGGTGATGGGAAGAGATTTCCTGAGACAGGGTGCATCCTCTCATGAGTACCACTCCTTCCCAGAATGCGCTGCTGGCCCTAGCTGGTTCTACACCTCAACCCTTCCCAAAGCAGGAGGGATTATGAGGAAACCACACAGCCCAGAGCCATGGAGCATGCACTCACTCATTCCTTCATTCATTTAGCAACCACACACTTAGTGCTCACCCTGGGCCAGGCATAAAGGCTTACAAAGCCCTGCCTTCTTTTTTGGCTGAGAGGTGGGAAGGAGAGATGGCAAATAAACCAGTAAATGTTCAAATTGTCAGATGACTGTGGAAAAAAATTAAGTGGGAAAGGGGGAAAGTGTGAAGTGGGGGAGACTATTTTACAGAGTGTGGTCAGGGAGAGCAACTTTGAGAAGGTGGCATTTGAGTAAAGATGGAAGAGGGAATGAGCCATGTGGGCACCTGGAGAAGAGTCTCTGAGCAGACAGAAAAGCCAGTGCAAAAGACTTGAGCCAGAAAGGTGCCTGGTATATTCCAGAAGGATCAGAAAGGAGCAGTCTCCCAGGTTTGTAAGCAGTGGTGGAGGAGGGGGCACAGAGAGGCAGTGGAGGTGGAAGCAGAAACCCACTGGCTGCTGAGGACTGGCCAGTACTCTAAGAAAGACAGGCAAGTGTGAGCAAGGAGTAGCATGAGATCACCTATATTTGCAGAGGACTGCCCCGGCAGCAGAGGGGAGAACACACTAGGGTGGGGCGGGGTGTTTTCCCCACCTGGAATTGGGAATCTAATGGTACAATCCTAGCAAGAGATGAGGTGACTTGTTCAAGGAGAAGTGGAGGTGGCAAGATGTGATCAGATACTGGCTACATACTGGCACTGAAATTTCCCTTAGAAATCCACAAATCCTCTCCTTTATATGTTACCAAACTGAGTCCCAGAGAGGGACCTGACTTACCTGTGATTTTATGGGAGATTAGAGACAGAGCTGGGCCTGGCCCCCCAGATTTCCCAGTTCCTGAGGTAATGTTTTAATATCTCCTCTTTCCGTGACAGGACCCAGTCACTTACCCCTCACTCCTACTCCAAAATTCCCCTTGTCCTGGGGCCAAGAGGGACCAGCCCCTGCCCTTTCTGCTGTATGTATAGGGTGGCACTGGGTCCAAGGATTGCTCAGTTACCCAGCTACTTGAGCTTAATGGGGGTCAGGGTCACCTCTAAGGAATCTTGTCTTCTTAGAATCAGCAGAACCTGTACAGAGGGGGGAGGAAGGAGGGACGGGAAGATTCCAAAACAGGGGAAAGAGCTTAGTCTCTGTCACTTGGTTCTCAGTACTCCCAGAGCTGAGAGTACCAAGAGCTGACAGGGTCGAACAAGAGCTTCCGGGAGGGCAGGGCCCCCTGGGGAACTCAGGTGCCAAATAGGAGCCTATCTTGGGAGTTCTGCAGACTCAGCTTCCGAAGACCCCACCCAGTGGGGGGTTTGTGGGTATGAAGCAGGAGGGGAGTCTCAATGTCTTCGCTACTAATAAGCAAAGCAACATGCAAACTCACAGGCCACACCTGGGGCAGCTACTCACAGCTGCCCTGAGAGCATGCTCCCCATGGGATCCCCAAACCCAGAAAGAGCCAGACTGAACCCAATAAGCCCTGCAAGAAAGGAAAGCCTTGCTGTGTCAGCAAACTTGGGCTAGGTGCTTTGCTTCTCTGGGCCAGTTCCACAGCTAAGATAGAACAGTTGGGCCAGGGGGTTCCTTAAGCTGGAAACTGGAAGGGCATCTGCAGACACCTCTCCTCATTTTCCTCAGCATCCTGGTAAAGGGAAGGCTGCCCAGCCTGCAGTTCCAGCAAATCCAGAATCTTCTAAGAGTCAGGAGCCTGCTTGGTGACTCTAAGAGAGGTGTCAGGATTGGGGGCAGCTGAGGGGGAAGCACAAGGGCATAGGCAGAGCTAGGAACCTAGGTCCACAGGTTCACTCTCCTAACTCTGCCAACAGTCAGCTGAAGATGTGAGAAACTGTCTCAGAGTTTCAGTTCATGAGGAAGGGATTGAGTAAGGGTCTCTTAAGGGCCTTGTTTTTCTCTGGTCCATCTGGGACTGGTCGCTCCAGCTTCCTGCATGGAAAGTGAGGCCTGGACAGCTCCTAAAGCTACCAGTCCTCTGGGACTTCAATGTTCTGAAGTCACCGGAAGAGTGTCTTTTACATTCCATTTGCATGGAAAGTCTAGATGAACTTCCTTCTCTTCCAAAACTCTCCCATAAGTGAATAATGATATCAAGGAGGAGTCAGGACAGACCGAAGCAAAAATTCCAATGATCCGTTAACCACAGAAGCGGTGGGAATCAGGCAAAGGGGACAAATTGCATCTCTGGTACTGCCTGTATGTATAACCGCCACAAATGGACTTGAACTCAGCTCTGCTTTGACTGTGGGACTTTGAACAAGTGAACAGTCCTTGTCTGGGACTCTGTTTCTTAGTCTGCCTAATGGTGCCCGTGGTACCCGGTCCTGCAGTCCGGAGGCAGGGGTCTAACCGGAAGACGCCCACGTGCGGCTTGGGTTCACCTCAGGACACAAGAGGCCAACAACCAGACGGCCTCCTCGGGAGGGGGAGGGCTCCTGAGGGACTCCTCCCCCGGCCAGCCTTCGGCGCGTCTCTGACGCGGGGTCCCTTCCCCCTCTGCCGCGGCGCCGCGACTCGGCGATCCCGGGTCTCAGTGTGGGCGGGGCGGGCTGGGCGGGCCAGCGCTGGGCGTGGCTCTGGCGGACCTGGAGGGGCGGGGCCTCGGCGAGAGCAGACTCCGGGCGCGGGAGGGGCGGCGCTAGGCTCGGGTTTCTTCCCCGCCCGGCCGGCTTCTTTTTCCGTTTCCAAATTAACAATTGAAAACTCGGCGGCCTGAAAGGCGAGCAGCGGGCCAAGCGGAAAGTGTGAAGGAACCGTCGCGTCCCTGAAGCCTGGGGCGGAGAGGGAGGACGCGACACCCCACCCAAACGCGGCTTGCCCACCCGCCAGGGCTGGGTGCAGAAACCAAGCGCCCCGGGACCCCGAGGTACCAAGGCTCCTGAGTCGAGTCCTGGCCTGATCCAGCCCCGGGTACTGTCCAAGCCGGGGTCGCAGGACCCAGTGCCCAGGCTCGGGGCGGTGCCAGCCACTGAGGGGACCAAGGGGGAGGGTTAGGGGGACGGGTGCCAGGGCTGGGTTTTCACTCTCAGGCTGAGTGCCCAGGAGGGGCAGGTGCCAGACAGCACATTATATAGCACGGTGCTCAAGAGCTCCCAGTGTCAGGTAGTTTCACGTGTGACCTCATATAAGTCATTTCACTTTACTAAGACTCAGTTTCCTCATTCAGAAAATGAGAGAAAAGATACACCCATATACTTCCACCAAATAGAGCTGCAAGTGAGGAATAATAATAATAAGATGCATGTGAGAAGATACACTGGCTGACAGTGACCACTATAGGTAGTAACTATTATTATCTTGTCTTGATAATGAAATAAATACTGAATCCTTGTTACCCCTCCAACTCCCACCCCAGAACCAAAGTTGCCCATTCATGGGCATTACTGGAGCTGAGCCATCTCTTGCTCCCCTCCCCTCCTTAGGGCCTCCTCAAAGCCCCTCTCAGTAGATAAAGAAACCTAGTCTAGCATGTGTGAGGCACTGGATTTGATTCTCAGCACCACATATAAATAAATAAAATAAAGGTCCATTGACAACTAAAAAATAATCTTAAAAAAGAAAGAAAGGCCAGCAAGGCTCTGCAGGCCTGTAATCCCAGCAGCTTGGGAGGCTGAAGCAGAAGGATCACAATTTCAAGGGCAGCTTCAGCAATGTAGCAAAGCCCTAAGCAACTTAGCAAGACCCTGTCTCCAAATACAAAATAAAAAGTGCTGGGGAGTATAGCCCAGTGATTAAGTGCCCCTGGGTTCAATCCCTAATACCAAAAAAAGAAAAGAAAGAAACCAAGGCCAGGAAGGTTTTTGTAAGGGGCTCAAAGTCCATCTGGAGTGAGTAGAGAGAACCAGGGGCTGGGCATTGGGCCCCTCCCTATGGCTCAGTGTCTAGAGAAGCAAGTGCTGACCAAGGGTTGCTGGAGCAAATGAATGGTAATGGGGAGAATCCCTGTACCCAAGTCACCGGAGACCCAGCTCAGACATAGATAGCTAGAGGGTGGGCACTAGGGATAGACACAGTTCTGGTCCTCTGGCCCCCATAAATTAAGCTATGAATGCAGGGACTTTATTTATTTATTTATTATTTGGTACCAGGGATTGAACTCAGGGGCACTTGACTACTGAGCCATATCCCCAGCCCTATTTTGTATTTTATTTAGAGACAGGGCTTCACTGAATCGCTTAGCGCCTCGTCCGTTGTTGATCCTCCTGTCTCAGCCTCCCAAGCTGCTGGGATTACATGCGAGCACCACTGCGCCTGGCCAGGGACTGTATCTTGTTCACACTCTCTCCAACACCTAGAACAAGGCTTGGTGCAATGTAGGCTCTCACTTAATATTTACTGAGTGATAAAATGAATAAACGAATGAAAGAGGATCCAGTCAGCCAGGGAAAGCTTCCTGGACAACTGAGGTGTCCTGACTGGTCTACTGTTTGAAGGGATCTACTTTGAGGAAGGGAGTGAGGGTGATGTGCTCTTTTCTCCAACCTGAAGACTCAGGGCAGTGGAATGGCAGGAGACAAGACAGAGGAGATAGGAGGTATGATCCCAGAGGGTAGAGTAGATCGACTCTTTTTCCTAAGCCTCCACTTCCCACTCCTGGCCAGAACAGACTCAGCCCTATTCTCCCTCCAGCTGCCCAGTTAACTGCCTACAGGAATCCAGCGCTCAGCCCAGCCCCAGCCCATGTTGCCTCAGTCTGAATGCCCCTCCTCCACTGACAATCCTACAGTCGCTTCTGTTCCCATCTAAACCCAAGCTCCTTAGCCCAGCCTTGGAGGCTGTAAGCACCCTAAGAATCAGCCACACTCCTCCCCCGTCCCCTGAACATTTTCATGTTGGTGACTTCTGTGCCCTTCTATCCCAAGAATCCCTGTTCTGCTTTGGGAAGAAAAGCTGTTCCAGCCCCAGGTTAGGATTCTAGGGCCCCTCTGGGCACTCTTGAGACCCCCTTGTCACTCTCTTCTCTGACAAGCTGTGAGCTGAAACTGTTCCTACCTCTGTCCACTCTCATCTCACCCCCTCATTGAGATCCATCCTCCAGGGCAGGGCCAGTCTGACTCTTGCACGTTCCGCAGGCTAGCCCAAGTGGATACTCAGACAATATCTGAGGAGTGAACAGAAGACCCAGCTTGCCAGGACCTTGAGCCTCAGTGACTTAGACTTTCACCCTGTCCTCCGAAGCCTGAGAGTTCTGGGAAGGCTGTCTTAGGGACGCTGCTGAGGTGGGCAGGTAGAGGGGAGAGTTGATGCAAACTTGCCACTAACACTGGCAGGGAAGGGAACAAGTACAAATGGAGAGCCACATATTATAAGTCTAAATACTTAAAAGTTTAAATCAAATTAACAAGGTATTCAATAAAATACGTTCTATCCTTCCTGACACATGCACCTGCAAAACAATCTGGAAGTTTGAATTTAAATTCCTAGACTCCTTGGAGTCCCAGGCTGCTTGAAACCTGGCATGAAAGGGACATCCAGCCCCTGCTACCCTCTGATCCATGGCATGCCCCCATCTCCTCCCACACTGGGCTCATCTCTCCTTAGGAGGGGCCTTGGGTACACACCTGTGGATGCCCCAGCCTGTTCATTCAGGTTCCATCTACACTCACTGCAAATCAGCTGCCTTCAGGCTCACACACCAGCAGCTCTGACTCAGTGTCCTAGATCAAGGAGGGCCACATGCAGACTCCAGGTTAGTATGTAGGGCCACACAGGCTGAGTGGGCAGAATTCTGGACCCCCTCCCAGATCAGCCCTGCTGTGGTGTGTTTTATCTATGTGCTGTGCTTATGCACCAGGTTTCATTTCAAGGACTAGATCTACTGATTAAAACAGATTGAAAAAAAAAAGAAATAAAATAAAACAGATTGAAGCCAGGCATGGAGGCACACACTTGTAATCCCAGCAACTCAGGAGGCTGAGGCAGGAGGATTGAAAGTTCCGGGTCAGTCTCGGCAACTTAGTGAGGCCCTATCTCAAAATGAAAAATAAAGAAGGTGGGGATGTGGCTCAGTGGTTAAGCAACCCTGGATTCAATCCCCAGTACAAACAAACAAACAATAAATAAATAAATTGGATTGAAATTTTTGCTCTAATCTAGACCCTCCTTCCCACTGAACACAGAGAGAAATTGGAAGTGGCCAAGTCATGTAGACAATTAGAAGAAACCCAAGGCTCAGTCCCAGGGCTCCGGCCTCTCTCCTAGGCCTTGGCCTCTCAGAGCTACCCAAGGCCTGGGAACATGCTTCTGATCAACAAGACCCAGGGCCTCCAAAGGGACAGGCTGTAGAGATTGGTGCCCAGTTCCTGGTGGGGTATAAGCAGGCCTGTTACTGGGGCCTCCCTCCTTGACAGGGAGCTGGACCCTCAGCTCAGGTCTCCCAGCTCAGAGGGTGGATTGAGGAGCCAGATCAGGCCAGAGAAGGAGAGGGAGTCCTGGTATAAATAACCCGTGGGGGGCCGGGATGTTTGGGCCCATCTCCCAGGCGACGACAGTGTTTACTGCCCAGCAGGGGTGGGGGGGGCATGGCCCACACATTTGCCTCCCTGACTTGTAGCCAAATTTCTGCAGGAAGGGGTAGCCCAGGATTAGCCCCAAACACTTCATCTCTGCACCCCAACTAATCTTCTGCCCTAACATAGGTCCTAAACCTCCCTGACAATGCCCCCATGCTCCGGCCCCAAATGCTGCATAGCACAGCACCTCCATCAGCCCCAGCTGCCCCAGCATTTTCCCCCATGATTCCCAATTCTGCCCAAATGGTGGGAGGGTGGGGAGCATGAGAAGGGCAGAGAAGGCCCCAAGCAGAGAGCTGGGTGTATGCCAGGGATCTGAACTAGGGCCACTGGGCACAGTGCAGGGACAAACCTCTCCCACGGCCCTGGCCAAGACAGAGGGAGGGCTGCAGCTCAGGATTAGGAGACTCCAAATCCCTCTCCCCAGCCCTGGGCGCATCCCATGCCTGTCATGTGAGGAGCATTAGATAGTCAGATCCCACCGTGGGAAGGACTGGCAGGTGCCCCTGTGGTCATTCCACAGGCAGTACCCCCACCTCGCCCCCCGGCAAGCCAGGCCCAGCAAAAGAACGTTTGGTGCAGGAGGGCAAGGGCGAAGGTCTCCTCTTCCACAGGGCAGCAGCTGCAGCCAGGCTGATCATGGGCACAGGGTGAGCTGAGTTCCAGCCAGGAGGCCAGCCTGGCCCATTACACACACACACACAGCCCCTGCCCAGCTGCCGCATGGGTTTTGCTTGTGATACCAGCTGATTTACATGGGGAGCACAAATTGGAGCTGTGTCCATCAAGGGTCTGGGTAGACACCTGGACACCTGGGGCTTCTGATACATCTCAGTCACTTCTCAGCTGAATGACCTCAGGAAAGTCACTTCTACCTTCAGGGCCTTGTGTGTAGAATGGTGTAATAGCTCCTCCAGAGCTGTTACAGGAATTCAGTGGGATGCACTGAACACACAATAATTATACTCCACAACAGGCCAGGTATGCTTTAAAGTACCTTTGTGGAGCCAGGCATAGTGGTCCATGCCTGTAATTCCAGCAACTCAGGACACTGAGGCAGGAGGATGGCAAGTCTGAAGCCAGTTTCTATAACTTAGTGAGACCCTGTCTCAAATTAAAAATAAAAAGGGCTAGGGATGTAGCTCAGTGGTAGAGTGCCCCTGGATTCAATCCACAGTATTGCAAACAATAAATATAAAATGCTTTGTGGACTACCAAGTGGGAGAGGGGACCTCCTTCCCAATATAAGGGAACAATTTGGACCCAGAGACTAAGACTCAGAGAAGTTGAGAAACCTGTCCAAGACCACCCAGAGGGCACTTGGGCCCAGGTCAACTTTGGTGAGGTTCTGCAGAAAGGTGGGCATTGTTTATCATGTTGGAGACAACTGAGACTGAGGGTTCTGATTTGGGTTCCACCATTGACCTGAGTTTATTTAGTTCCTGTCGGGTTTGCAGCCTCAGCTTCCCCATCAGTAGATTGTGGGGGCTGACTGAGACCAGTTATTTGCATACCCTGGAGAAGAAAAGAGAGAGAGGAGCTGGAACTGGTCAGCTACCCAGGCCCTGCCCCCTCTCCAGAGTACCCACCATCATCTGGGCCAAATCCTTGTGTGCTCCCATGAGACACTTTTCTAGAGACCCCCAAAGACCCCAAACTCATATCTCCAGACTCTCTTTCTAGATAGTCTCAGGGCCCTCACCTACCCTCCCTGCTTCCAAGGCACCCCCGCTCAGCACACATGCCTCCCCCTACCCCCACCCCCCACTCGGGTTTGCATAAGCTGCAGAGCTTTCCCTACAGGCAAAGTCCCAGGGCTCCTGGCCAGGTTGAGGCTGGCAGGCCCTGGGCAGGGTTAGTGGACAGCTGTGGAGGAGGCACTCAGAGGGCTGGCCCTGGGGGAAAGGAAAAGGAAAAAGGAGGCCCAGTGCAATGGCTTCCCCGGGGCTTCTTGCCAGAGACCTCCCTCCGCCATCTTCCTCACGGTCCAAGACAGGAGTTTACAAAATACAAATCTGCCCAGGTCCACCCACCTCCAGTTCCAGGAAGGTGCTGCTCTTCAGCCTGGCACTCTCCCCACCAGCCCAGGCCTGCTAGCATCCCAGCCTCTTCTTGGACACCCCTGCGTCCTCTAGGCTTCCACTCGGCTGACTTCTTGTTGTCCTTTGCAAATGCCATGTTCAGCCTCACTTCTGGGTCTCCGCCTGGGCTAGTCGCTGTGTCCGGAACACTGCTCCCTGCTTCTCCTCGCCTGGCTGACTCCCATCCCTCTCGTCCCTCCTATCGCAATATAAGCCTCTTCCTCTGGGAAAGCTTCCCTGCTGTGCCCACTTTAGGGCTGTGTGCAGCTTTAGGGCTGCTCTGTGCGGGGCTCCTGCAGGACTCTGTACAGTCGCACTTATCCCCCTGCCTGGTAATTGCCAACCTCTGGGCCCCCTTGTTCCCCAGGGGAAGGTCTGATTCACTGCTCTGTCCCCAGCATAAAGCATAAGGTCTGCCTCGAGAGACTACCAGTGAAGTTTCCCAAATGAGAGCAAGTGTAGAACAAGTTCCCAGTATAGAACAGGGTAGGAGCAGGACTTGCACTTGAAGGCTGCAGGCAGTGGGATAAGTGCCACTAGAACTGGAGTTCTGAGGTCTGAGTCCCTACACCCAGGCAAGTTACTTAACTAACATCTTTGTGCCTCAACTCCCTCATCTGGAAAAAGGGGCCCAACAACAGGGTTGTTGAGAGACCAAGTGAGAGAAGGCATGGCAAGTTCCGGAGCAGCAGCTGGCCCTTGGTAAGTGCTCAATAAACACTTGCTATTAATATCTTTATTATTATTAAGAGCAAAGCAGAGAAGGAGGCTGAGCCCCAGAGAGGGAGGTGACTGCTGGAAGCCACCCAGCAGGACTGTGCCTCTTGCTTCCCCACTCCAAGCCCGGGCCATAACATGCACTAGGGGCGCCCCACCCCCACTGCAGCTCTGCCAATGCTCCCACCCTGGCCCAGCACAGGGTCTCTGCACACTCAGGCTTTCAGGGCACTCTGTCGTCTGGACTGAGACCAGAGAGCATTCACCACCTCCTGCCACCTACGGTCTGTGACAAGGCACGTGCTTAACCTGCACACTGCAGTGCCCTCTTGTAGATTACAGGGATAATGACAATACCTACCTCATAGGGCTCTTGAAGTACATTGTGAGAAATATTTAGCACAATACCTGCTATAGATTAGACTATGACTCTTATTACTAAATGCCAGACTCCGTGCTGAGAACTCTGAGCCTGGCTCCCGGGAAGTGCATTATTTTCCCAGAGTTCCCCAGGCCTCAGCCCAAGTGTATCTCTGAGCTGCCATCCAGGGCTCCTGAGGAAAAGAATTTCCAGGCTAAGTGACCTGCTCTTACAGGGCCTAATACTCCCCTCAAGGTCTCTTCCTCAAGGTTCAAACAGTGCAGGCAAGTGAGGGCCCAAGAGAAGTGGCAGCCCAGGAAGGGAAAATAAAATATTAAAACCAGCCAGGTGTGATGGCCCACGCCTATAATCTCCGCGTCTCGGGAGGCCGAGGCAGGAGGATCACAAGTTCAAAGCCAGCCTCAGCAAAAGCAAGGCACTAAGCAACTCAGTGAGACCCTGTCTCTAAATAAAATACAAAAGTGGGCTGGAGATGTGGCTTAGTAGCCAAAGGCCCCTGAGTTCAATCCCCAGTACCAAATATATATGTATTAAATATATATATATATTATATGAGGCTGGGGTTGTGGCTCAGAGATAAAGTGCTCACCTGCAAGAGGTAATGGGTTTGATGCTCAGCACCACATGAAAATAAAATAAAGACATTGTGTCCACCTATAACTAAAAAATAAATATGAAAAAGAAATATATATATACTATATATATTAAAACTGACACACACACACACACACACACACACATTCTTCAGAGCACTTTGTAATTTACCAAGTACTTGGTACAGGAGGCAGCCCTGTGAGGTGGGCAGGTGGAGATCATAACTGTACTTCTATGTGGAAGGAAGTTGGTGCCTCAGAGAGGTTGGTTCACCTGCCTAGTATCACACAGTCTCCAGGAAGCAGGTGCAGGCACCAAACCCAGCCTGCTGATTTCTGATCCAGTGCTCCTGATTTTGGCTGGCCCTGCCCCCCAAGTCCAATCTTGGAAAAGAGCCCAGGGCTGGTCCTGGGAGGCAGGGCCTGAGGCTCCTCTGTCCCCCTAATCCTTCCATCTACCCTAGAATACTCCCTATTCTGGCCCTCCGGCTAGGAGGGAAGGCGCCCAGACTCAGGGATTTCACGCACTGGTAAAATTTCCAAAAACACTCAGGGGACTGCTTAAGGTTGTCAACTTTTTATTTTGCCAAGTAAGGACATTTAACCAAAAAAAAAAAAAAAAAAAATTCCCAGCCCATCATTTCATAAAAGAAAAGACATAATCTCAGACCCAAAGACAGTCCTTTAAATGGAATAAATTTAGATTTATGAAAAAGTCACCACATTGTTCTTATTATCCTCAGTTCTGCCTTAGGCCACTGAAAACTACCCCAGTGTGCTGATGTGTCTGAGAACCCTCTGGAGCCTGGGCTTGGGAGTCTCACAGATATGGGTTCAAATCCTGGCTCTACCACAGACAAGCTGTACAACTTGGCCCATCATTTCCCTTCTCTGAGCCTTAGTTTCCTACCTGCAAAGTGGGATTGTCAATAGTGCCTGCCACATAACGGGGACTGGAAGAACTAGATGACCTGGAGTTTGCTTGCTCAGTCAAGGGCTGGTTCCTATTCAGTGTCCCTGCCCTGGCCCATCCTTCCTATAGCTCCCCACTGCCCACAGGATAAGGCCCATCTCCATAAACCAATGATCAAGGCCAAGCCCTGAGGGCCCTGGATACCCCAGAGACTGCGATCCTGGGCAGAGGGATTTTGAAGCCCCATCTCAAAACCTTTGCTCTAACTGTTCCTTCCACCTAGAGCACACACTCTCGGGATAAAATGGCAAGAGTTTTCAGCACACAGAGGACCAAGGTGTCCTTTCACTTCTCTCCAGTTGGCAAACACCCTTCTCCTTACAACTGGCCTCAAGGCCACCGTCCTTCCTGCATTCCTTTCCAAACCATGTGCCATGTAGGGGGCTCAGACCCCCCCTTCCCCCATGGCTCAGTGTGGAAAAACCAAGAACACATGGGGTACAGTGAGTTGAGAACCCCCAGTTGAGCCTGGGGTAAGGAGTGCCTCCCAAGAACTGGGAACATGCAGGAGGGACAGAGGTCAGCCTGATGATGAGGCAGGTGGGAGAAGGGAGGGAGCCGCAGGCAGAAGGGAAAGCACCACACGCTGGAACACAGAGGGCTTGGGAGTCACTGTTGTCATGGGCTGGAATTCTGACTGGGTCACGGACAAGATGTATAACTTGCTGGGCCTTGTTTTTCCCTTCTCTGAGACTCAGGTTCCTCTCAGCAAAATGGGAACAATAATAGTGCCTGTCACTATAATAGTGGCTTGGACGTATCAGCAGGCCCAGGAGGAGCAAAGAGTACTTGCTGAAGGGGTCCTCCCTTGGACGCTGCTGTGGGGGTGTCACCGTCAGGTGCAGCGAGGAAGGAGGGCAGGTTTTGAGAGGGATGCTGGGTTTCAGATGCCCAGGGGAGATGCTCAGAGGTGGCAACACAGGAGCCTCAGGGATGACACTGTGGAGAGGGAGGCTGTCCCCAGGGAGCTGAACCTCTGATGTCCCAGGGGGTCAACTCCCTGTTGACAGAGCCAGGGAAGCAGGCCAGGGAAGCTGGGGGAAGTCTGCACCTAAAAGGAAGGGCCCCGGGGGCTGGGGAGGAGCTCAGTGGTAGGGTAGCATGCCCAAGGCCCTGGGGTCTGCCCAGAACAAGAAAGGAAGGAAGGAAGGGAAAGGAAGAAAGGGAAGGAGGGAAGGAGAGAAAAAGAGCACAGGAAGGGGCCCAGACCCCGCTGTTGGGGAAGCAACAGGGTATAGGTAAGTCCGGGCTCCCAGGAGCCTCTTTCTCAGATTGAACCCTGCCTCTGCCAGTTATCAGCCATGTTGACCTTGGTAAGTCATTTAACTTCTTTATACCTTAATCCTCTTATGTGTAAAACAGGCTAATGTGGATTTTTTTTAAAAGATAAAAAGCATGGGAAGCCAAGGCTGGGTGGCACGCGCACATAATCCCAGCTACTTGGGAGGCTGAGGCAGGAGGATTGCGAGAGCCCAGTCTGAATGATTTAGTGAGATCCTGTCTCAAAATAAAATTTAAAAAGGGCTGGATATAGTTCAGAGGTAGAGAACTTGCCTAGCATGTGTAACGTCCTGGGTTCAATCCCCAATACTGAGGGAAAAACACCTTCCGGCATCCCCAGGTGGTACTGCCCTCCCTCTGCAGGGTCTCGGGTCACACACTCTCCTCGCACCAGACTGCCACCATCCCCAAGATTAAAAGTCAGATGAGAGAATGACCTGGGGGGGTGTTCCCTCCTTGTAGAGGACAGAGGCAGAGTTCCTGCCCCCCAGCCCCCTCACACACACTGTAGTGTATAACTCCCACCTCCTGAGCTGTGTCCTCAGTCATTCGCTTGCTCCTCCCGGCCTCAGTTTCCACATCTGTGAAATGAAGTCCTGAATCTGCTCAGACATGAGGCCTCTGCTCTGGTAGCGGGGATTGGAGGATGGAAGAAAAGCCTATTTCTGACCTGCTGGTTCTGCCCCCAGGGGAGGAAGTTCCCCCCGAGGCCTGCACCCCCATTATGCCCAGGGACTGATCCCTCCAGTAGAGGGTGGCAGTCAGGCCAAATGGGCAGGAGCAGAGGCGCCAGGGTTTGTGCTGACAAAGCTGTTCCTTCCTCCCTTCTTCTCTCCCTACCCTTCCCCTCCCAGGGGAGGGCCAAGCCCAGCAAAAAATAAACCCAAAGACAGTGACCTGGACAGGCCTGAGGCTCCCAGGGAGGAGCAGCAAGGAAGGAAGGGTGGGAAGAGATGCAAGCCAGCCACCTGCCTCCCCCAATTCAAAAGCCAGTGGTTCCTGATCTGATCCCTCCTCCATGTTGGGCTCAAAAGGAACAGGCATCTCCCCTCCACCCTCCAAAATGTGGAGGAGGGGTGACATTCCTCTGCTTGATGGGGATATAGAGTAAATCTTGTCAGGTCCTACTAGCAGGGGTCTACAAGTTTTGGAAAGAATACTCCCAGGGAATCTCATTCTATCTCTTGGTTATTGGACAGTCCTTTCTGATATCTGACCTCCATCCCTTTGGTGTCAGTGGGAACCATGCTCCATTTATCTCCAACAAGCTTTCTCCATCCCATCTGCCTGGCCTAGGTATCTGAGAAGTCAGGAAGAGTTTTGTCCCAAGATTTTCTTTCAGCACCTAGAGACCCCACTCTGTCCACTGTTTCTCTGGGAGGAAAGGAAAAGGAAAGAAGGGCCAAGTTCCCGGCTCCAGTGCCTCCCTCCCTCAGGCGCTGTCCCTGGATTTCCAATTAGTCTGCTGCCTGGGGCTGCCCCTCCTGTTCCTCACTCCCCTTCCCTCCCCACTCCCCACAGCCAGGTGCCAACCTCCAGGTACACAGATCCTATCCTGGGAACAAAGCTTCCCAGAGAGCCTAGAATCCTGGGGAGCTCTTTGGGTGCCCCAGGAGTCTGATCAGTACCTTCTTTCCAGCCCCTCAGAGCCCACCACACTGGGGGCAAGCGGCCTCCCCGGTTCCCCTGTAAGTGCTATCCTGTCCTCTGATGGGTCCCTAGGCAAGGGACTGGAATATAAGCCCCCACCCACTACAAAATCCCAGGTCCTGAATCAGCAGTTCCTGTCACTCATCCAGCACGGCTCTGTGCTCTGCAGCCCTAAGTGAGTGACCCACTTTCCTGACAAGCCCATTTTATAGAAGAGGACAGTGAGGCTCAGGGATAAGGGTAGAGTGCAGGGCACCTTCCCAGGGAATGTGAGACAGATCTCTACAACTCTTTTGGATTCTCTGCCCTCATTCCCAGACAGCACTGGATCAGGAGAGAGCGGGAGATGGCCTGCCTCTCTCAGGGGCCCAAGGCTCGCTCTCTGGGGATCCCTGGGGCCAGGCTAGCTGCCAGGGTTTGACCATGATGCCCAAACTTCAGCTGCAAAATGGCACTCTGGTACACACAGTCTCCCCATAACACACAGACACA
This sequence comes from Marmota flaviventris, assembly GCF_047511675.1. Taxonomy (NCBI): domain Eukaryota; kingdom Metazoa; phylum Chordata; class Mammalia; order Rodentia; family Sciuridae; genus Marmota; species Marmota flaviventris. The sequence goes on along the minus strand of NC_092507.1, from coordinate 30,891,570 downwards.
CTCACGCCTACACACATGGCCCTCAAGCCTCTAAAAGAGGAGGCAGCAGAGGTCAGTCCTCCCGTCTGCTCCATGGACTCCTCACAGTGGGCTCCTGCTCCCTCAGACCCTGCCCTGGTCCCCACACCTGGCACAGTGTTGATGTTCTTCAACTACATTTGTCAAGTGAAAGAAGAAGCAAATCTATGTGTGTCCTGGGGCCCCAGGTTGGAGTCCTGGTGCCTCCATTATCTAAGGGTGTAGGCAAGCAGGTGACGTCCCCTCACCCAGACTCATTTTCCTCAGTCAGGAAATGAGGATGATGATGCCCACCAGACATAATGGCTGGGAGGATGAAATAAGAGAACGCAATTAAAAGGCTCCGATGGAGGCTTGGTGGCACAAGCCTGTAGTCCCCACCACTGAGGATGCTAAGACAGGAAGATCAGTTGAGCCCAGGAGTCAGCCTGGGCAACACAGCAAGACCCCATCTCTCCCCCCACTTCTCTCTCTCACCCACACACACAAGGTTCAGATGGGCCTGGTAGATGCTCCACAGAAGGCCACAAAGACAACCATCAGGCTGTCCATGGAGAGCCACTCACACGGTGACACCGGCAAACCCAGCTCCTACTCTCCTACGCTCACTGTGCGGAGCCAAGGACACTGGTCAGTCAGACCTCTCCCCACAGGCAGAAAAAGATGACAATAAAAACATTATTGTAATAATTGCAATGACATCAATGGCTCAAGACTGTCCCCAGCACAGCGGCACATTGCTACCTGTCCTCCAGCCCTGACAGGCCTAGAAGCAGGCATTATTTCCATTTTTCAGATGAGAAAACTGAAGCTCAGAACAGGTGAAGTAACTGAGCGAGGACACAGGACTGCTGAGGGCAGAAGCAGAACTGAACCCAGATCGGTCAGACTTGTGCCAGGCTCTTACCTCCCTGTGGGACAGGCTCCGGGGAAATGAACGGTGCCCCGGCTCCCCACCCTGGACCCTCAACTCTCACACTTGGGGCTGCCCCAGGTCAGACACTCAGAATTCCCTGTTGAGCCCCATGGCCCACCAGAGGATCTAACCTGCCCCCAGAACTGCATGGGCAGAGCACGGGTGACAGGGAGGGACAGTGAGGGGGGGGGCGGGGACACCTCAGGCTGCTGCGTGAGTCTGGAAGCCCCCTGCACAGCTCCTCTGGGGGCAGGCCCAGGCTGCAGAGCCTCCTCTCCCTGCTCCCAGGCACTTTCAGCGTCTTTGATGGCTCCGAGAACCTTAAATTAATCACCCACTCAAAGTGCTACCATCAGCCCAAGAATAACCATTCCTGAAGCACTCCTGGCTCCAAAACTCCAAGGTTACTGGTTTCTGCAGCAATGGGAATTGAAGTCAGACTCCAGCAGGGTTTCCTCAATGGAAGAAAGGAATGTACTATGGAGTTGGGGTGGGTAGGTGGACAAAGAAGGTTCTACTAGGACCCCCAAAGGAGAATCAGGAAGGATGGAGCAAAGGGGTGCACAGAAGAGGCAGGTGACCTAGGAATAGGAGGGTCTCTCCACTCTCCCCCTCCTTAGAAAGGCCAAAAAAGAGACTGGGGCTTAAAAAAAAAAGGCAGCACAAAAAAATGTGGGTCACCCTCCAAGAGCTTCCCGATCACAAGGTAAAGTTCCTGGAGTCTTCTCTATGGACTGGGATGAGGAACTTTGCTGTCTGAAGTCCTGGTGTGGGAGGCAGCGGCCTGGGTTCCTGGCAGGGTCCTACCACTGCCTCAGTAGGTGTGGCCTTAGAGGAGTGTGGGTCACTTTCAGAGCCTTGGTGTACCCAATAGTACACCACAGGGTTGGAGGGAAGGTGCTTGGGGACCCTCCAGGGGTAGCGCAGGCCAGCAAAGTTCTAGAAAGCCAGCTATCTTGCTCCTACACCGTCCTGTGGCTGCCCTCTGACACAGATGCACAAATAAGCACAGATCATAGGTGCCCTCTGCTGCGGCTGTGGCTAGATAAAGACAAACCTCCAGGCAGGGGTCCAGCTCCGATCGGCCCTGGGGTCTGGGCTGGGGCCACAGGCCCAGCATGCGTGCCTAGGAAGTGAGCGTAAAGGTACGGGCCGTGCTTTAGATTCCTTTCCCTTGGTTGTGTGCTGCATGTCCATGTGCAATATGCATGGACATGTGTGTCAAGGTTGCAGCAAGCATGCAGGAGACATTCAGGTGAGCACATGGCAGGAATATATGTATACAAAAAGAGTGCCCCTGCATTGGGTGCTACCGGGCGGTTTCTATTCAATTCCACAAAATCCTATCGCTGCTCCCGCCCCCTCCCCCAGTCCCATCTGTGTGCTGGGTGCTGAGGACAGACGGACAACACAGGAGTGCTGCTCCCAGGGTTCCTGCAGCAGAGGGCCAGCTGGGCCTGAGATACAGAGGACAGCAGCTCCGAGTCCCACCAGCTCTGGGCTGGGGCACTCTCTCTGGGCAACCTCTCCTGAATCTGTTTTCTTGTCTGTCACATGGGGAGGAGAACAGCAGCCACCTCGTGAGGCTGTGAAGGATACAGGGAGAGTGATTTAAAAGCACGTAGCACAGTGCCTGGCACACAGTGGGTGCTGCCACCCGGCTGGAAATCTTAGTTCAAACTCCAAGGGTGCACTGGGTGGCCACAGGGAGCAGAAGGAGCAGTCCTGACAGGGAGTCAGGCATCCTGGGGTCTGGCCCTCTGCATCTGCCACCAACGGACCATGTGACTTTAGTCTCTAGAGCCTTAGTTTTCTTGGAAGCAAAATGGGGCTGTCAAAATATGAGGATGGACCTGGCAGGGAAGCCTGGGGTTAGGGGTGCCCTTTGCTGGGATTATTTCCATCCCAGGAGATGTTCCTTCTCAGACAATCAGGGTGGAAGTTTGGGGGCTCCAGAGTTAAAAGCCTGAGAACCCCAGGAACTGCCGCCACCTCCTCCCCTCCCCATTCCCACAGTTTCTGACCCCAGGGACAAGGCTGAGGGAGGATGTTTACAGAGCAGTAAACCTTCACATAGAGAACGTTCGCTGGGCAGCTGGGGGCTGGAGTAGCAGGCAGTGTCTCACAGAGGCTTGGGAAGCATGGTGGGCAGTGGGGCCTTGCTCTATACCAGCCCCTTCCAGCCCTCAGATTTCAAGGGAGGGTGGTGTGGCCTTCGAGAGGGCTCTGAAAAGGGTGAGCTTCTCCATTCCCAAGGCTCAGGAAGCAGGATGGACAGTGATGGGTATTTTGTACCAAGAGCAAGGCCCAGGAAAGGCTGAGGAGCTCAGGGGCTGGGGCGCAGGGTGGAGAAGTGGGCTTGGAGGCAGGACCAAGGACTGAAGAGAAAGGAAGAGCCCCAGGGCCCAGCCACCCCTCATTCTGGATCTCAACAAGAACTCCGGAGTTGGCACTTCTCACTTCCCAGAGCAGCAGCTGCTGAGAGGAGAGGCTGAATCAGGCTTGTCCTCTGGGCAATCCCCCAGCCCTAGGTGCCAGGAAAGGTGCAGCTTGTGCAAAGCTCGTGCTGCCTATCTCCCTGGGAAGGGGTACTAACTAACTGCACACTGGACTCTCCCCACTTGGGGAAGGGGAGGGCTAAAAGTCCAAGGGCAGGAAGCACTTTTTGGCAAAAACACACAAGACCCTGCAGTGAGTGGCTGAGAAACCCCACATCTGGAGCTCCTAAAGAACAGGAGACACTTCTGTGTGGGTCCCCTCCCCCAGCCCCAATAATAACAACCATCCCTCACCATCCGACAGGCCCCTGCAGCTTACCAAGCTCTTTCCTACCCATTACCTCATCCAAGAGGGAGGCCCACAAGGTTGGGGTTTCTGTCCCCTTTGACAACCTACAGATCTAAAGCTCAGAGACCAACACAAAGTCACAGAGCACCTAAGAGGTGGGACTCCTGGCCCTCCTTGACCTCTGAGATGAATGAAGAGTTCCCGAGATCTCTAAACATCCGGACATTTTCACACCACATTTCCTCCCTGAGAGCTCCAAGAAATGCCTCAGCCTGGGCTCCTGGGGACAAGTGCTCAGGACAAGCATGCCCCTGGCCAGGGCATTCCTGGCATCCGGAAAGGGCAGGATGTGGGGCAAAGGTGTCAGCGGATTTAGCTCCTGGAGAGGAAGGAGAGGCCCTTCCAAAGGTGGTGACTACAGTGGCCGACTGAGAGGTAGATGGCAGGTCCTTTACCCCCAGTGACCCTCATGGGGTCTGAGAGGTCAGGCCTTGGGGGCTAAGGAACCCTACTCAGAGTTGATTAGCTTTCCTAGGCCCAACTATGCCTTGGAAAAGTTATCTCCCAAGAGGAGCCTATGGAGGACACAGCTGTGATCTGAGTGTCTCAGCTTCCTTGGGCACCTGAGGCGGCTGCCACAATGTCACCATTTTTTTCCCCTTTGTTGAGGATCAAACCCAGGGCCTCCTGCACCCTAGGTAAGTGCTGAATTGCACCCCCAGTCCTCATACAGTCACTCTCAATGAGCAGCTCCTGCCTCTCACACCCAAGGCCACCAGCAATGAACCTCATCAATCCAACTATCTTCTGTATCAACAAACATTCATCTCAGGCCTCCCAAGGGATGGGGCTACTCTTAACTGTTGACCAAGCCTGACTTTATGTCCTGAGCAATCTCACTTCTCTGTCCCTGGCCCAGCCCTGCAGGGTATGCACAAAGTCAAGGCTGCCACCCCCAGGCACAATGGCAGAGGGAGTTTTCTACTTCAGCCATTAAGTTCTATGGGTCCAATTTCGATTGGGCAGAAGTAGGCAAGCAGGTACTAGGGGGACAGGCAAGAAGACAGAGCAAAACACAGGTGGAAAAGGCCAGGAAGAAGAGTGGCCAGGTAGACAGGTGGAGAAACAGAAGCAGATAGAACTGGACAGGCCAATGGAAGGATGGAAGGAGACCAGCAGGAAGACTGCTGGCCAGTTAGGTGGAGAGATGAACACACAGGCCAATTCACACACAGGTGGAAACTCAGTCTGGCAGAGGGACAGCCAGACAAGCAGAACTGCTGAACAGTCAGGTGGATGGACAGTCAAGTGGACCACCCAGGAGACCCCAAGACCAAAGGACCCCAAGACTCTGGCAGTGGTGAGAAGGGATTAATAGCTGCACATTTTCCGGGCACATTAGGTCTCTTTCGGGCATCCCAGAGCCAGGCCCAGCCCTTTAACTGATATCCACTGGGCCTCTCATGTTCCCTGCTGGGCCAGGCTGTCCCCCAAGACTAGTTCTGAGCTGCCAAAATTCACTCTTCACATCCAAGAGGGGTCAGTGTTTTTGAAAGTTGTAGGAGTCTGCTGAGGGGGGGGCGGGGTTCAACGTCAGTGTTTCCAAACCAACCCCTCTCCTCTTTCTTTTTCCCCTGGTGCCCAAAGCCAGGCCTGGTGCAGCGGGCCAGCAAGGCAGGCGAGCTGGGCCCAGCCAGCTGGGCAGGGCAGGGCATCTACTGCTGCTGCCTGAGAAGTTGAGGATGGAGGGCAAGACTAGTGGAAACAGATAAGTCAGACACAGCACACAGGCCTGTATGACCTGGGGAGACCTCCAAACACCTACAATCTGAGACCAGCCCTGGGCTGTGCTTGGGGGGGGAGTCCCCGGAGAGGAGCATCTCCAAGGGGAGCCAGGTGGGAGCCCATCACAGCTTCAGAGCTGGAAAAGAGGTAGCAGCAAGTGTGGGGGCCAAGAAGTCCTCTTTGTGTCTGGGACACAGGGAGTGAGAGGTGGGGAAGAGGAAAAAAGAGCCCCACATCAGTGGCTCCAGACTTGCTGAGAGGAGGGGATTAAGAAGCTGGATGTGGGGAGTACCTGAGACAGGAGCAGGAGGTGGTGATCAGGACGGAAATAAGGAGTAGAGCTGGAGGAAGGCTAAAGCTAGGGCAAGCAGGGGTCAGAGCTGGGAGATCAGGGTTAGGATCAGACTGGGGGTTCAAAAACGGGGCTCAGGCCTGAGAGGGAGAGGCGAGGGTCGGCCGCGGGGTAGAGGGGTAGGAGGCGGAGCCAGGGCGGGCGGGGAGTCCCCAGGGAGCCCGGCTAGTACAGGGACAGCGCCGGGGCACGCCAAGGGGCGCGGGGGTCGCAAACTCACATGAAGACGTGGTAGACGAAGGCCCAGCCGCGGGGCCGCTCCAGCACGTTGTAGACCCAGTTCTGCAGGCGACGGTAGCGCTTGTGCGCCGCGGAGGAGCGCTGGCCACAGGCGGAGCCGGAGCCAGAGCCCTGCCCAGGGAGGGGCGCGCCCGGCGGCAGGGGGCTGCCCAGGAGGCCGAGGCGGCGCGGGGAGCCGCCCCCGCCGGCCTCGCCCTGCTCGCTTTGCACCGCCGTGAGCGCCACCAGCTCGGCGCGGGGGGCTTCCCCGGGCTGGGGGCCCAGGCCGAGGCGGCGCGGGGGGGCCTCGGCCATGGGCGGCGCCGGGCGGGGGGGCCGGGGCCCGGTGCGGTCCGGGGCGGGGGCGCTCTCGGAGCGCTCAGCGGCGCATGGCTCGGACCCGGGGCCGGCGGGCGGCCCGGGCAGGCGCGGGCGGCGGGGGCTAGGGGTCGGACCGGGGCCGCGCCGGGGCCGGGGGCGGGCGCTCGGAGCCTGGGGGCCGCCGGAGCCCGCACTGACCGCCCGCTTCCCCGGCGACTGGGGCGGCTCTTTCCGACTCCAACTCTCTTATTACGCGCTCCATGCCGCTCGGCTTTCCACCTGCCGCCGGCGCGCGCTCACATGTCAGCCTCCCCCGCCCCGCCCCTCCCCCGCCGCCCCCGCCCGCCCCGCCGCCGCCTTCCCAAATCGGGAGGGAGCGAGCCAGCCTGCAAGCGCGGCCAGGCGGAGGGAGGGACCGCGCGCGGAAGGCGCGGGTAGGGCGCGCGGATCGCCGACTCCGTGGCGGGGCTGGACAGCGTGGCGGGGGCAGCGCGTGGGGCCGGGAAGCTGGGCGTGTGCAAGTGGTGTGCACCGATACTGAGGGCAATGTGGCCCTGAAGGGCGACCTAGGGTTGGGACGCCCGCTGGGTGGTTGTGGAAAGTGGGGCGTGGAGTGTGGAGTTGCGGCTGCGCTCCTGGATGGGGCATGGTGTCCTGTGGAGTTTAGCGTGCCTGAGTGGAGGGTTGTCTGCTTGTGTGTGCAGAAGGGTGGCTTCAGGTCCGCGAGGTGATGGGTCGTGGTTACGTGTGAAGATGGTGTGCAGAGTTCAGGCTGCGCTGCGGGAGGTATGCCTGTCGGGTTGTGTCCTTCGCGCATTGTGCAGGGTGTTCAAAGTGCGCCCAGTGCTGAGTGAGCCCCGAAATCAGTTGCAGCTGCTCTGGCTGCTACCTGAAGGGCCTGGTGCCCGAGGGCTACCCAGATATATTGGGCAGTGTGTCTGTTTCCTCACACCTCTGAACTTCCCATCCTCATCACGTAGGAGGAGCCCCCAATTAGCACCCTGTACAGAACAGGAGCCTCCCCTGATGCGCCTACCTGCTCCTCCTAGATCGTGGGAAACCCTCCATTGCCTCACTTCCAGGTCAGGAGACCAAGTTCAGGGCAGATGGGATGTGGAGAGGTAAGCGCTGAGCAAACCTTAGGGGAACGGACACTTCCCTTGCAAAGGCCCCTTAAGATTTGCTTAGATGGGATTCTGATCCCACCCAAAGGAGGGGAGACTCCCAGAGCACCCGCTCTCCACCCGACTGGTTCTTCTTAGTGCCTGACCTCCATCTCCAGCCTGGGTTGGGGGCCTCTCCTTTTAGCCTTCAGGGCGCTGCACAGGGTAGTAATTTGGGTTTCCTGATCATCCTTCCTTTTTTTCTTGTCAAATGCTGTGACCACACCAGCCTCTCCCTCCTCAGGCCCTGCCCCGGGGTGAAGCGCTTCCGCAGCAAACTCTTCCCGGTTCCTCCGGGAGGATCTCGGGGGACACAGCCGAGCTGCGGGAGGGGAGAGCGAGGGGGCGGGAAGGCGAGCTCGATTCTCAGCTGTCAGCAAAGGCAGCATTGATCTGCGGAGCGGCCCGTGGGGGAGGGCAGGAGTCAGGGCTGTGGGCGGATTAGGAGGGGGCTGCCAGGACCTGGAGATCGCCAAGCTGGTCTTAGCAACCGGTCCAAACCCCAACCACCTAGTGACCCTATTCCCTCTGCCTCCTGGGGTCTGACAGGAATCTCTCCTGCTGCTCTTAGCTCTGGGTGTGTCCAGGGCCAGAACCTGGTGCTCCTGGGCAGGTTATGGCCCTGTCTGCTGACAGCCAGGGAAGGTTTCATAGACCCTACTGTGGATGCAATGCCCAGGCTAGGTTGAGTCATCCCCTATTAAGTTGAAGCCAGAACCCCCCACCCCCACCCAACACACACATGCCACAGATATGTGGCACTGCCTCCCCTGACTCTGTGTACAACTGTATCCATCAGTAGCCCAGGAGATGGGACTCAGGTCTGGTTGTGAATGGTGCAAAGGAAAGCAGCTGCCAAAGGCCTGGGGTCTTTTGAGACTCTTCAGTGACAGAAATGGGACTTGAATTCAGGTTGCCCTTATCAGCATCCAGAATATCTAAAATTGGGTCTGTTCTGGGAAGTCTGATCCTCTAGCTCAGCATCACCTCTGAACCCTGTGCTCTCTTCCCAAAGAGAACAATATACGTCCTTTCCCCTCATATGGAGCCCTCCCTGCAGGGAGAGGGTCTTTCATCATGTTTCCCAACTTTGAGTTCCAGATTACTCTCTCAAAGGCAGCAGGAAGAGGAAAGAGACTGAAGTCTCAGCTAGAGGGATGGAGGTTAGATCTTAGGAGGCACCTCCATAGGGCACTGAGGCCTGCTTCTCCTGCAGGTGCACTTGTAATAGAGGAACAGGTCCACTCTTACTCAAAAGGGAGAGACTTGAACCCTTCATAAGAGATGGAAGGGATGGGGGAGATGGTTCTAGGAGACACTAGCACAGTTTAGTTAGTGTGTGTGCATGGGAAAGCGGAGGAGGCAGAGGAAAAAGTCCACTTTAGAGAGGACAGGTGGCCACTGTGAGTGTCATCCAGTGGCCTTCCTGCCCCCATCCGGATTCACAGGACATGACTGGGAGGATGGACTTTCCCCATGGCAGCCTCAAGTGACTAAGACACTTTTCTGAGCAAACAGCTGTCCCAGGCTCCCTCAGTTGGCCTCTGCTGGAAGGAGGCAGAGTATGCTGTGGTTTCCCACAGTCCTTCCTCCCCTCTCCCACCTGTTCCCTTGACCCCACCCTCAGCAGCTCCCTTCCCACCCTCAAGGCCATGTCCCTCCCTGGTAACACTATCCAAACTTCTCTGCTCTGCACAGACTCACTGTCCCACCTGCATAGTCCCTCCCCTGCTGTGGGCTTCAGTTTTTCCATCTGTACAAGAAAGGGGCAGAATCCTTGATCTAATTCATCATCGTCCTCATCATGTTTCAAGAGCAAGTATTGATTGAGAGGGAGGGCAGGGAGAGAGAGTGCTCCCATTTCCAACTGTGTGCCACGCCCTGTCCCTTGTGGGACCTAGAGCAGTCCTTTGCATGTGAAAAAGCTGAGGCTCAGAAAGGTTCAGGGATTCACCTAAGGATACACAGCCAGCCAGCGACCCCACAACTGTCTGTGACCTGTGCTTCCCTGTGACTGGCATGTAACTACTGAGCCTGAGTGCTGGGGTCAGTGTTGGGACTGAAGGAACCGTACATGGCCAACCCTTGTTCTCCAGGAATCAGTCCTGCCAGAGGGTAAGACTCCCAGGTCTGAAAGGATTGAGATCTGGAAGTAGATGGGACCTCAGTCCCTGGAGCACTGTTCAATCCTTTTATTGACTTTCACTGTGACCTCAGGTCATTCAAGGGCTCAAATTCCTTCTCTGGAGTGGGTAGGGGTGATTTAAGCAGGGGTTCTCAGACTTCACCAGCAATGGAATGCTCCTTACAGACAGAATCACAAGGGAGCTCCCAAGTGTGTCAAAGCATTCCCACAGAGGCACTCGTTGAGGCGAGGGGGTCTAGGTTCTAGCCAGCTGCCTCCTCCTCCTCCTCCATCCTACACCCCAGGACCACCCTTATATCTCTAAGGGTCACTAGAGGTCCTAAGTCTTTACTAGCAATGGCAGAGCCTTGTAGGGGGAGGGCTTGGAGAAGAAATACAACCAGCAATGCCTGTGGCTACCATCAGTGAAGCCATGCTAAATGCTAAGCCTCTTGCAGGGGCGTGGACCTGCTTAGTCTTTTCCAGCATTCCAACAACGCTGTGGGTTCACACGGTTCACATAGCATTTTACAGTCAAGAAGACTGAATGAAGCTCAGGGAAGAGACTTGCCTAGTCCAGCTCTTGACCCCTGCACTGCAGCGTGTGTGGGTGTGGGGTACCGGGATGGGGAGGATGTTTGAGGTCATAAGAGAGGAAGAACAAGCATGGCCAGGGGCGTGCAGGAGGCCTTGAATGCCAGGCTGAAGGGTCCGATTTGACCAGATAGGAAAAAGGAAGCTTGGGCAGGGCCTGAGCCTGAGTATGCTACAATGACTGAGGCTCCCCAGAAGCAAGCCCAGGAGGGGTGGGGCAGGAGGCGCTGGCATGAAGAGAAGTTTAGCCGTGCCAGGGGCAGAAAGAGCCCTGAACCACAAGCCACAGCTTGGCTTCCAATCCTGGCTGGCAGGAGGGCTGAATGTAATAATGCATGAAAAAGTCACAGATCATGCCGGTGGGTGTACAAATGTGAGCCATTCTGTCTACTGCTCTTCAAGTGAGCATTGGTATGGGGGGTGCTCTTGGGGTGATGGCATCACATTGTTGCCTTTGAGAATCCTCCTCCTCAGAGAGCAGGAGCGGGCATGAGGAAGAGAGAAGGCCTCCTTCCTTTTCCCTAAGCAGTCCAGAAAGGACAAGAGACTTGGACTGCCCAGTGGATGAGAGGGCTGAAGGGTCCCCGGATGTGAGTGTGCCACTGACCTGCTTCCAGCCTAACCAAGCTGGCCTGGCCAGTCTGCTCAGTCGCAGGAAGTGAAGAGGTCACAGTGTCACCGAGCTCAGCGAAAGTAACCCCCATTGATCTTGAAGGGTGCGAGGGGTCCCACCAGGAGGAGTCAGAGGGAAAGGGATGTGTGGAAATGAAAGTCAGAGCTGTGCCTTTTTGGACACTCCTCCTTTTTGGACACATTCTTGCCCCTTAATCCTACTCCTAGAGACTGTGCTGAAGGTATCAGTACTATGGTCCTGCTGGTAGGCTCCATGTTCTCAGAGGGCCACTGGGACAGTGGAGCAATTGAAAAATATAGAGGAAGGACTGTTCTGAGTGGCAGAGTGTCCACTCAAAAAGAAACTGTATGCTGTCTTGGCGAGAGGAACTTGGATGAGGGCTCAGGAAGGCGATGATGTGAGTGGGAGGGATTAAGTGGCAGCGAGAGGGATTCAGACAAAGGATGATACTTGTTAAGGGAAGGGGATGAGGGCTCAGAAGAGAGGCGAGAGACTCAGTGGCAGGATGGGGAGGCTCCAAGAAAGAAACTTTCAGGTGAAACTTGACTTCAGCTGTCTCAGGCTCCTGGAGGTTCCCTTGTCTCTAATCCAAAGCTTGCCCAAGCACCCTCCTCTTTGAAATATTAAATGTGTAAGATACATGATGGATTACTAGTATTTTAAAAAGATATCTAAGCTCAAAAGTGAGAATGAGAATTCTTTTTTTTTTTTTTTTTTAATTGACTTAATGTCTTTACTGGGATCTTCAGGAGGAAAATGAAGACCTGGAGAAGATTCTAGGTCCAACAGCGTATGTGCCTTTTTTTGGGGGGGGGGGGCGGGAGAGAGAGAGAGAGAGAATTTTTAAATATTTATTTATTTATTTATTTAGTTTTCGGCAGACACAACATCTTTATTTGTATGTGGTGCTGAGGATCGAACCCAGGCCGCACACATGCCAGGCGAGCACGCTACCGTTTGAGCCCCAGCCCCAGAATGAGAATTCTTTAAAAAAAAAAAAAAATTTGTTTTTTAGTTGTAGTTGGAAACAATGCCTTTGTTTTATTTATTTTATTTTTATGTGGTGCTGTGATTGAACCCAGCACCTCACATGTGCTAGGAGAGCGCTCTACCGCTTAGCCACAATCCCACCCCTGAGAATGAGAATTCTTTAAGGGTAGAAATGAAAGGGTATTCCTGGTGGTGAGCAGGAGTGGAAGCTGAACCTCCAAGGTGGTGGGGAGGTTCAGTGTTCCAGCAAGGACAAGAAATATAGCTGAAGATCCCACGAATGGAAGGAACTATACTTTGCTCCCTGCTTAATGCTGGCCTTGAAACATCTCTGCCTGTTGACCACCTGGCTCTGGCTTTAGGTAGAAAGAGTACCCATATGAGTATGGCACCTCAGCCTGTCCATATGGGCTGAAGGCTCAGGATTTGATGCAAAACCCTTAAGCCAAGACACTAAAATAAGAGCTGCTTTGTCTCTCACATGGCTTGGGCACATACAACTGAGAGAGGGTCCCTTGGGGTGACATACACATCCAGGATACAGTAAGAAAAATGTGCTGAAAATAATCTCAAGGATAAATATCGCATCATATTAGAAGCACAATACCTTGAGAGACTTATCTCTCACAGGAAAATTCATTCCTAAAGACCTAGAGATAATGATATAATCTGAAAAGAAGTTTAATATTGTTTTTCAAGAAGATAAATGAATAGCATCTATAAAACAAGAACAGAAAGACTAAACAGGAACATGTAGCAGAAATGAACATAATTTCTAGAAATTTTAGAAATGAAAACCAAAGTCATTGACATTTTAAAAAATCAATGGGTTAGCAGAGTATATACAGCTGAAGAGAGAATTAATGAATTAGAAGCTAGAGCTGGAGGAATCTTCTAGAACAAAGAACAGAACAATAAACATACAAATGAGACAGAATATTGAACAAAAAATTCCAGCATTGGTATTATTGATTTTAGAAAGAGATACTGGAGTGACCATGCTATTTCCAGAAATAAGACATGAATTTCTAAATCTAGAAGACCCACAGACTGCCTAGTATAGTATCTTAAAAAAAAAAAAACCTACATCCAGACACCTTATAGTTAAAAGTATAGAATATCAAGAATAAAGACAAAATTCTAAAAGTCATCAGAGACAAAAGATAACTTATCTACAAAAGTCCAATAGTTGAGCTGATGGTAAATTTCTCATCAGCAACAACAGATGCCAAAAGACAATGGAAGAGCAACTTCAGAGTGCTGAGGGCAAATAATTGTGAACCTACAATTCCATATCTTGCCAAACTAGTCATTTAAATCAAAGGGCAAAATAAAGACATTTGGACTTGCATGAGATCTTTGAAAGCTTATATTCCACAGTCAGCTTCTGTTCCTCTTCCCTAAAAGAGGGAGGCAAGGGAGGCACAGGGACTTGGGGGAGCGTTGGGAGTTCACAGAGGTGTCACAGGGCTCAGGGAGGCCAGGGCACTAAGGAAAGGCAGGAGGCTCAAGGCTGTTGGAGGATCAGGCTCTATTTCAGATCTTACCTTAGCACCAGCCAAACAGAGAAGCCTAGCCTAGCTTGGCCCAGCTGGGGCCCAGCTCATGTTCTCTGCCCTTGACTGCCAGCTTTGCTGCCCTCCTGTCCCCTCTTCCTAGGCTGTGTGGTAGTGGCAAGTACCCAACCTAGGGGTGACACCACCAGCATGGCTCCTCCTCAAGAAGGCCATGCCCAAGTTACTCCTGTGACTCGGAATGTTTTGTTTTTACCCCTGTGGTACCGGGGATTAAACCCAGCGGTGTGCTACCCCTGAGCTATACCCCCAGCCCTTTCTACTAAAAATTTTGAGACAGCCTAGCTGAGTTGCTTAGGCAAGGCTTCATTTTGTGATCTTTCTGCCTCAGCCTCCCAAGTTGCTGGGATTCCACGTGTACGCCACCATGCTCAAATTATGACTGGGCACTCAATCTCTACCCTAGGATCTTCTCCTCTAGGGAGGTCAAGTGCTATCTGACAAAAGCCTATGGATGGCTGGAACTGTGGGACAAATGCTAGGCCCTTTCCCAGGAATTGATGGAGAGGGGACTTTCATTCTCTATAGGAAAAGAATCATGAACAGAGCAGACAAGACCAATGGGGCTGAGGCAGCTGGGCCACCTGGGACAGGTGGTTTTTTGGAGCAGTTGGCTCCATGAAACCAGCTGGTGCCCTTGGGCAATTTTGAGCCTAAGCTCTTGTTATAAAACGGGGAGAATATCTACTTAATAAGGATGTGAAGATGAAATAAGAACCCATTTAGGTACCAAGCTTTAGCTTTATTTTCCAACACATAAATTTCTTAAAAGTATAATCTCTAATAGCCCTGCCTAGCATATTGTCAGTGTGCAATAAAAAACTGTTAACAAGAGAAAATCATGAGTCAGATGAGTAGAGGTGGGATTGTGTGCAGTGTGCACAAGTCCCTGTCTCCGGTTTGTCTGCAAGGCAGGCTTTGTGTTCATTCATTTACTCATCAGTTACTGTTACCCTCTTGATCCCAAGCCCTGTGCTGGGATCCTGAGACACAGAAATGACCCTGAATTTGAAGAGGACCACCTGTGAGGAAGACAGAGTATTTTCAGAGTCTAACTTGGTCTAGCATTTACTATTTCTCCCATTTCCAATTCCGAACCCCACCCCCAACTCAACATCCAAAATGAACTCCACAATAGCAAGGATCTCATCTGGCTTGCTTTCAGCTGTATTCAGAATGTCCAAAACAATGCAGGATACACAGAAGGTGCCAAAGAAATATTTGCTGAATGACTGTGTATGTGAGCTCTAGTAATAGTCTATATAAGTTGATACAAGAACATCGAAGAAGTCCTCGCTGATCTGCCTGGGAATTAGAAGTTTCTCAGTGAGAGCCGTTTGAATTTGTGTCTTGATGGATGTATAGGAGATCAATAAGTGAAAAGGGGAATAAAAGGACATTCCAGGCACTGGGATGAGCAGAATCTGAAAGCATGGAGGTGAGCTCAAGAACCAGTGAGTAATAGGGGTGTGACAGGAGCACTAAGTGCAGGCGGAGGTGGAGGAGAGGAGGGTGAGAAGAAAGCTGGGGGAATAGAAGGACTCTCAATGAACTTGGGCTGTCATGAAGCCCTCATTAAGATCTAACCATGATGCCATGCTCTGAAAAGGGTAGTTTCCAGCCCTCATTGTTATCCTACAGAAGCTTCCCCACTCAAAGAGTGAGGTTGTTATCAGGAAGGAAGCCAAAGATCTTGTACCTGCTGAAAAAGGGACAGTCACACCCCTACTGGTTGCTAGAATTGTCTCAAGGTGGGAAAAGGGCGGGAGGGATTAGGCACCTCCCAGGATTTAGGTGAGGGCTACCTGCTGCCCCCTCGTGGCACTGGCAGATCTGAGCAGCAAGGGAGCCAGCCAGGTTCTCCATTCATACCCAAGGGTCTCCAACCTTCAGTATTTAGCCTCCCAGAAAGTTCCCAATTACCAGCTGTCCCCAGACCAACCCAATCATGTATTTATTCCACATACACTCAGGGCTGGGCCAGTGAGTTTGGGGAAGCTCAGTAAAAGGAGACAGTCGACACTTGGCAATATTTTGTTCTTTCTTACACATACATATCCCACCTTTGGCAAGGGAACAGCTGTATATGCAGAGGATCAGTTTAGTGTTTTGGCATCAACTCCACCCCTAATTCATGGAATGACCTTGGACAAGTCACTTCATTTCAACAGGCTTCTCATGACTCCATCTGTAACACAGGGATCATGATCCATCTTCCTGTCTCTCCTGCAGGGTCACTGTGAAGATCATCAGGAGGACGGATGTTGCAAATGCTAGAAAAAATGTTTAAAGAGTGCTCCGGATGTAAGGGGATCATGCTGGGTATTAGATAGGGGCTCTCTTGGGCTGCACCAAAGGGTTTGTTTACACCGGGAAGGGCCCTGCTGGCAGGGCAATTTAAAGAGAAAGTGCTCAGCAGAGAAGCTGCTTGCCAATCACAATTGATCGCAACATCTCCAAAATGAACAGGGGGAGCCTATGGGAAAACATGGACCCATAGATGATCCTGAAATTCCAACCGTGGTAGAATTTTCAGCAATGTGGGGAAGAGCAGCAAAGTGGGACAGAGGGCCCCAGGAAATTAAATAACAGAGCTTCTGCCTTGTCTGTCTTAAGACCAGGGGCCCTCTGCCTGCTCACTCACTCTTTCTTGCCTCTTTCCACAAAGTTGGGCATGCAGCCACCAGTGAAAACTTGCTGATTGTCTCACTAAGATGTGTTTGGATATGGGACAGATGGAAAGGCCAGAAGACCCCTTTAGAGACAAGTCCAGAGGTAGAATAACTGGATACAAGAAGGAGGGCATTAACTTGGGAGCCAGAAACATGCAGGGGCCACCCGAACTATTAAGGGGTACTGATTTCTCATGGTGATAAGTGTCACCTGCTTTACCTTCCCTGATGACAATGGAAGGGTACAATGTATCCAAAACCTTAAAACTAGAAAAATCTTTGCTTTTGAAAAAGTGTTGGTTTTCTTCCTTTCATATGTGAATGAATCTCTTACTTGATTCCCCTCTTTTGGCTTTAGTGATAGGAGGCTCAGCATCAAATCATTCTAACTATGTAGGTCTTCATGACCACCATATTTGTGTTCTTGTTATTTATGACACTTATTTCCTACTCAATTGTTTTTTCCTAATTCTGGTTTGCCCTATTTTATTATTTCATTGTGCTATGTTTTCATTGCAAATCACTCAATTTTTATTGTGGAATGAGGTAAGATACACTTAAAGAAAATGACACCAGGTGACACATGCCATAGACAAGGAGATATAGTCAAACACTTTCCCTACATAGAGAGTAAAGGGCAGAGCAGGCCAGAACAATGGACCCAAATCTTGGTAAGAAATTTAAATAGGGGCTGGGGTTATAGCTCAGTGGTAGTGCGCTTGCCTAGCATGCATGAGGCACTGGGTTCGATTCTCAGCACCACATACAAATAAATAAAGGTCCATCAACAACTAATTAAAAAAAAAAAAAGAAATTTAAATAGGTATGAAAGATCTGGATCTCTCAGGAGGAAGAATGAACAGGGGGCAGAAAGTGTTACCTGAAATCTTTCCTATTTCATGAATGCCAATTCAAGTCCTATTGCCATGGTTCATAGTTAAAGGAATCTCAAGTGTCACACTTAGACTTGAAATGATCTAATATGAGCCTCTTCCCATTTCCACTTGCCCCGAGACAGTCCCCAAATCAAGGAAGCCGCCCATGGTACCATGGCAAATGAACACCTGCTTTTCCTTGCAGTACCCAGTTCATTGCCATTCTCACCACCACTGGTCCCACTCTGATTGTAAAGATGGCATGGTGGGGGGTCAGAAAGATGCTCATTATTGGTGCTTTCTATTCTCTTTGCTTCAGTGGACAAGACCCAGTCTCTGGCTATAAAAGTCCTATGAGCTGCTGGCTGACAAAGGGCCTAGATCCTTTTTCCTTGCTTACAGGATACAGCCAGCATTCTCTGGGAGAGATGCCCCATCAGCCCTCATCCAAGTGGGCTATAGTTCTCTGTTTGACAGTCCAGTTAGGTCAGCTGGGCAGGTCTTTCTGAGCAACAAATGTGTTTTGGTGAAGCTCACTTGTAAAACTGGGGACCTCAGTTTGGCTCAGATATGCCCCCTTCTCACAAGGGTGCCCCTTCTTTCCAAATACCCAAGGGCAAACAAACCTTTCCCAAGCAAAGTGGCCCCATTAATGTCCCCAAACACAGAAACTGACTCTAAAGTATCTAAAATGAGATTTATTGCATTTCATGCAGTTTTGAAGTCCATGCAGCAAAGGAGACTAGCACAATTTTTTTTAATGCATTTAAAAAAATAAAATAAAGGAGGAGGGCAGCACATACACGAAATTCTAGTCTCCTTGGGTTCCCAGGAGAGAAAGGTGTAGGAATAAACCATTGCTCTCCGTGGGGAATGAGTTCATCTCCAAAATGCAAGGAATGTTTCCTGTGGCCTCTGGATACAAACACAGAGCTCCGGGTGAAAATGGAGATGGGGATGGGGAGAAGAGCATGAGAGAAAAGAAGCTGCACACATTCACCTGACCCTGTCTGAACACAGAACAAGGTGGCAAATCTTGGGACAGCAGCTGTTCCAAGAATCAGGATATCCTCTGCACCCCTAGGAAGATCTCCTAAAACAAGTGGCGGTGAGAAGCAGAACAAGAAAAACCAAAGGAGAAATATTTCTTCAACCACACACTTCAAGAAAATGCCATAAATATGTTATTTAATATTCTCATTTCATAGCATTGGACACATAGCTTGACATTGAAATATTGATTTCTTGGAGAAAAAAAGTGGAAAAAAAAGGAAATAAAAAATATTGCATCTTTTTGTTGGAAAATCTCGGCCCACAGGCGTGGGGTGTAGTGCACCAATGTCCTAGCCTGCAGGAGGCGCTGAGGTCGGCAGGGTCCTCTGGGGAGGGAGGCTGCGCCCATCGCCTGGGGCTGTATGGCAAAAATTGTGTTGGGTATCCTTGGCCTTGCCAGCTCAGGCCCTCAGTCGCCGGTCACCTGGGGGGCCTGCCCATCCGAGGGCTGGTTGGCTGACTGGATGAACATGGGCTGGGCGAGGTCCTGGCCCGCAGGCATGGTGACTTGCTGGATCTGGTAGAGCTGCTGCGAGGGGTGGAGAGGAGAGAGTGAGGTCACCCCTGGGAGAGGGGCATGCAGCTCCCTATGGGCCTCGAGCTGGTTGGGGGCCCCAGAAACCTCAACCACCACCCACTGCAAGGCATCAGAGGGAGGAGCAGGTGTGGCGCTCTGCTGGGGCAGGGAGCAGCAGACACAGGAGGCATCAGCCTGGTGGGAGGGAGTGTGTGTGGTGGGCAGGGAAGAGGTGCAGGGAGTTGCATTTCCTGTGGCTTTCACTTCTCTGGGCTCTGCCTCTCCCGTTAGCTCAGAGCCTTGGGCTTGCTGCACGCTGTTCCTCTGTGACAAACACAAGCAATCGACCACTGTACCAGCAGCTTGGAAGTCAGCATTTCCCCCTTTGCAATCCTCACTGAAAGGGGCAGCAGGATACCCCTGCTTCTCCTTTCCTCAGAATACCTGGCTCAGGCTGAAGCTACACTGAACCTGCATTTCTTACATGGGTCCTGCAAAGGAGGTGGCCTGCAATTAGACAAGCCCCATGAGGGTTAGAAAAAATGCTCATGCAGTCGCTAGTAAGGTTAGGACCTACTGGTCTCTGGTTTCTTAGGGCCCTGAAAAAACCCAAAACTAAGACCCCTACCCATAGGAACCCTGGCCTAAGGGTCTAGCATCTGGTACTTGCAGAAGTCAGTGGTGAGTTTTGATGCCAGCTCTTCTCTCTCTTGGCCAATGGACAGTACAAGTTTGGACACGTCATCCTATCACATACGTACTCTGTGGTCTTTGGGAGCACTTGGTGAGGGGAGAGCAGGGGAAAAAAGGAAGGCTCTTCCTTGTAAATCACTAAATCCTGGCATCAAGAGAGCTCAAGAGGTCACATGAGCTGAACTCATATGTGCTATTAAAAAGAATAAGGACTTAGGACAAAAACAGTCCTAGAGTGGGAAACAGAAGATTGAATTCTACCCTACAACCAACAGTTGGATAAAGCACTTCCCATCCCTAGGGCTGAGTTTATTCCTCTGTAAAATGGCCATTTGGGCTATACAGTGTCTAAGAGTGGTTCTAGCTCCCACATGCCTACAAATATAAAGGATACATGCCTGATTTAAAGATTTCACTTGTTTTAACAATTTCTGTCCCCTCGCTGTTAGCAGAGAATAGGCCAATAACTCTAACCATCCAAACCCACAGACCACCCACAACTCGTCCCCCGCCCGCCCCCCCCCCTTGCCCTTTGACCTGCCCAGGTTGGGTACCCTACCTGTCCATCTGTAAACTGGCTGAACTGCTGTTGTCCTTGCTGGACCTCTGTCTGTGTGATCTGTGGAAAGCAAGATGGTAGAGTAGGCAAATAAGCTGCATGTCAGCCCACCACCACGAAGATCAGGAACAACGCCTACAAAGTGTGCCCAGAACGAGGCCTGCATAAAAAGGATGCTTGATGAGGGCAAGAGTCCCTCCCAATCACCCAGCTATCCAGAGTTGGTACCACACAGGTACATGAAGAACAATGGAGCATGTAAGACACAACTATCAGGCTCTTATCCCTTAATGTCCACATCTTGTAACTCTCCCCTCACTTTAAAGTCTGAGGCTCAAGGAGAACACCTAGCTCTGTGGTTTTATCATGAGAGGGAATAACATTTATAGTATGGGGCAGAAACCCTAAGAGTCCATCTATCAGCCAGTGAGGGCAAAATGTTTGGGCAAAGTGGTGAGTGGTCCCTTTCATCCTTGGAACATGGGCTCCAAACCAACCTATGACCCAGATTTATCTGAGTGGAATATGAAACACCTTGGTAAGCAGTGGCCTTGGCCCTGGTGGTCCTCATGAAAAGCCTATGAAGTGCTTTTTCTGAGTGAGGTAATGTGCAGTCAAGGGAGAGAAGGAGGAGAGGGGAGAAACAAGGGGTGCAGCAAGAAAAACATTTATCACATGCACTTAAAATCTTATGTGGGGATTTTAAAATAAATTTACTGGCATGTGGAACTGTATCACACACTACTGGGAACAGCTTGGTAAATTAAATAGAAGACCAGAGCCTATGCATGTGTGTATGTCTATGGAACATAGGGTGAGCAATGGTCTCTGTGTACCATCTCCTGGACTCATCATAGTCAAACTGCAAGTTAAGACTGGTCCTCTTGAATGTTCTCACAACAGACAAAAACAACCTCTGCAGCCTACCCAGGGGGCTATGAAGAACAAGAAAGGGGACAGGTGATAAAAGGCCTCATAAAAATTCCTTACTATTTTTCCTTCTCCTGCAGATCTATAAGCTACTCAAAAGCAAGAGCTGTTGAACTCTTTATATCGCCAGTGTAAAAATTAAAGAAATTTCTGCAGAATAAATAATTGAATCTGAAACAAATGGATAAATCTCCTCATAAAAAGGTTAACTGATGGGGCTGGGGTTGTGGCTCGGTGGTAGAGTGCTTGCCTAGTATTCATGAGGCACTGGGTTCAATCCTTAGCACCACATAAATGTAAAATAAAGATATTGTGTCCACCTAAAACTTAAATATAAAAAAAAGGTTAACTGACCTATGGCCAGTAGGACTGACAATATAGAGCAGCTGGGAAGGAAATTTCATTTACCTTTAAATCACATATACATATTATTTACTTGGCATTCATGCAACAAACATTTATTGAGCACCTACTGATGTCAGCTTATCACAATTACATGCTGTTATGGAGATTTTTAACTGCCCTCAGGTACCCCTCTTCTTGCATCCTCCCTTCTTTAGCCAACTCTCCCCATTTTCTGACTATAGTTCTATATCCCAAACTGACCTCTAAGGAACCAATAACTCTTCTCATTTCATAAGATTTTGGGACCCAAAGGTGTGACCAATATTGAGATGCAAGTATGAATTCCAAGAATACCATGGAAAAGCCCCGCATGGTTCATGGATGTGCAGGAAGTAGGTAAGGAAAAGGTCTTTTTATGATCCCAGAGACTGTATGGAACTGAGAAGCCTTGCTTTGGCTCATTCCTCACATTTTCTCAAATGAGATCTTTGGAGACCTGCTCTACAAACTCAGCTCTGTCACTACTGTCAATAGATGCATCACCAAAAATGCAACTGGGCCAGACAGGTCCAGCTCTTAAACGATTGCTGCTTTTTTTGGGTCTGAGGCAAAGAATCCATTAACAATGACTCCCCTTGAACAGTGTCCCCCATCCTCTGCAAATGATGCCCACGACCCTCAACCCAAGGCCAGGGGGGCTGCCCCCTTGGCTCTTTGACTAACAGCCTTTGGTATCATAGGGTAAGGGAGCAGACAGAGGGTAAGTCTTCTGGCTGAGGATACATGCAGAGGTGGGGTAAACTCTAAGAAGCTTTCCAGAGGGCAGAGGATGTGCCAGAACACAACAGCCATTCAGATTTAAAGATGGAAACAGACCAGTGACTAGGCTTCCTCCAGCCTGACCTGCACATGCACTTACTAGGCTTCTTTCAGGTATCCTCCTGACTTGTTCTTCCCGACATTCCTTTGCCCCTCAAGAACAAGATGTAAGTGACACCCTTTGAATTCAATCTTCCAGTTACCCTCATCAGTCCCTTGGGCAGAAGAGACTTTTTTGGGGGCTGGGGGAGTGGGAGAGGTGTCTTCCTAAAAGTAGTGAGAATTGTATGCTGAGGGCTCCTTTCTAGCCAGAAGCCAGAGAGCTGCTGCTAGTCTCCAACTCAAGCCCTCCATCTCTGGGGTACATACCTGTTGGGCATTGGTGGCAAGTGTTTGGATCTGTCCCTGCACGACTTGAGTGCCTGATACAGGCTGGGCTAAGCGGATATACTGCAGTTGACCAGCATTCAGCTGCACCTGGGTCAGGGGCAGAGATAAACAGACCAGTTTGTATGAGTGCCATCTCTATAGGCAAACTTCCCATGATCAGAGATGGGTATTGCCCCCTAGTCTTCCAAAGAAAGCTGCCGTGAAACAAAAGTCTCTTTAAACAGATCAAAACAAGCAAAATGATAACACCCCCTCCCCACAAGTAACAGAATACAAAAGAAGGTATGTAGATCCTGTCGAGTATGGGAGAACAGCATGGTTGCAAGAGAACTGCTGGCTCATGGCTATATGATCAAAATTTATATAAGCAATCAATCTTAAAATCTGTCTAACATTGTCAGAATGGCTGTAATAAGTGTGGATTTCTTTGCCCTCCATCTCCACACCTCCCAATACTGTGAAGACTTCCACTGTCTGCTAGGAGCCCAAAGATATGGCTGTCATCCTGTGTTACAGCTCTAGTACTGCCCAACTCCATGTTACACATCTTGTGAGGAGAAAGCTATCCTGCTTTATTACCTCTGTTCCCAAAAGCCATGATCAATGGGGGTCTGTGGGACTCTGAGGATCCTGGGTGTTCAGCACTAGCTTCTGGCCAAACACCTCCCAAGGGGAAGCAAAATCAATAAACCTCTCACAGAAAACCCCATCATGGGAAAACAAAGCTACAAAAGTGCCCTTAAGAGTCTCTCATGCTTACAATTAAATCTCAGATAATACAATAATACCACAGGCTGCATTTAATTGTGTGCTAAAAGCTTTAACTCAGGCTCTTAACGCTCCAGTGTGCCATGAAAGTATTAGCGCTTAGAGCCAGGATGAAGGGAAGACCAAGGCTCAGCAGAGGACAGCAGATGTTCACACCCGTGGCTCAAAGCTGAAATGTTTCTGGGAGCACAGGCAGATTTGGTCTATCTCTATCTGTGGGCCCCAAAACTACCTTCCTAGCTGCCTAGTCTGTCTCTGCTTTTGGAAGGAGCCTTTTCAGGCTGATGGGCCCTTCATGCCTCTTTGTCCTGGAGCACACTTCCTTCTGGCCTCCAAAAGCTAACTTCACTGCAGGAATCTTACTTCCCTGAGGCAAAAGCTGATGGGATGCAGCAGTACTACTGCATGCAGTGTTAAATCAAATAGTTCTCTGAAACTTCCAGCCTCAAAAGTTTCAAACACCCAGAAAAACTAACTCAGTAGTTACAGTGCTTGGTTGACCATTTCAGAACTATCTGCCTGAGGTACCCATTAAGAATCTGTTTTAGGGCTGGGGATGTGGCTCAAGCGGTAGCGCGCTCACCTAGCATGCATGAGGCACTGAGTTTAATTCTCAGGACCACATAAAAACAAAATAAAGATATTATGTCCACTTAAAAAAACTAAAAAATAAATATTTTTTAAAAAAGAATCTGTTTCAAAGGAAAATAGGACAAGAATATTGTGACCCACAGTCATTTCTTTCCTGAGACCATGTCAAGAGGAGCTGCTGGGAATCTCTGGTGCCAGGCCTAGCTTCACACCAAATCTTATGAAAAGCTAAAGCCTTGTCCCAGAAGTGGAGGCAGGTGTCTGGACAGCCACAGGGATTTTAAATTTTCTTGCTAGGAAGGGGCCTTTGCAGAAATTCCAAAAGCTGTAAGCCAAATGATTCCAAGCAGTTCGAAGACAGTGAGGCAGTTTTTTCTTAGGGTTAAAACCCCTGGTGATGCTCTGCCCCTTAGTCCTCTAAGATAGGGTGGGTCAGATGCTCCTCACAGGTTTTCTTTTTCTTTCTTCTCCTTCTTTTTTTTTTTTAACTTAATTACAGGGCAAATAAGCCTAAACCTTGGGCTTTCAAAAGAGAAGTAAAGGGGGCTTGGCATAAGGCTCAGTTGGTAGAGTGTTTGCCTTGTATGTACAAGGCCCTGGATTCAATTCCCAGTACCACCAAAAAAAAAAAAAAGAGAAGTAAAGTTTCCATCCCAAAGTCATGACTTAAATTACAAGCACTCTGCTGAATGGCCTGAAAAGTCTGGAAATGCAGGTTCCTGAGAAGATGTCTATATCAGTGAAGATGAGGTGGTAGATTTTATAACAAATCTGGGCAGAAGCTTTGTGCTGCAGAGGGTTAAAATTACTGCAAAGTGAGATCTCATCTTTGGCTTAAATTACCTTATTTTGGGAAAGAAAGAAAGAAAGGGGAGGGGGAGGGAAGGAAAAGAAAGAAAGAAAGAGAGAGAGAAAGAGAAAGAAAGCAAGCTAACTACTAATATCGAGGTCTTGGGGTTGGTTGAAGAAAGGTAGAGAGAGCCCAGTCACCTGGAATTGATGATGTGTGTTTGTGTGACTGACAGAGACAGACATACACACACCACTTTCCTAAGCTTTCTCTTGGTTTATTACTCTGAAACGTAAGAAGTTCCTAAAACTAAGCTAAGGATACTTTTTGAGCTTTTTTCAAAGAGGAGGTAGCCAACCAAGTCAAAGTTAGTTTCTATCGGCCTACATTTCATAAATGACTACACTAAAGCCAGGCACAGTGGCTCATGTCTGTACTGCCAGCTACACCAGAGGCTGAAGGAGGGGAACCCAAGTTCAAAGTCAGTCTTGGCAACTTGGTGAGGCTCTGTTTCAAAATAAAAAGGAGGCTAGGGATGTAGCTCTGATGCAGAGCACCCCTGGGTTCAAGCCACAGTATTATAAAGTTAGTTAATTATTAAAATAAAATTTAAAAAGCACTGCTCTCTGCCACTCAATTTCCAGTTTTTGGTGGCAAATTGACCAATACATAGTTTACAAATGTTAAGGCAATGATATATATACATAAACACAAGCGCGCGCACACACACACACACACACACACACACACCCCTATTTTTTTTTTTAAACAAAGAAACAAATGTAAGTAAAAAAGCAACAAATCTATGAAATCCCTCAAGGCACACAGGAAGCTACAGCCTACAGTAAAGGAATGGGTAAGTTAAATGAAAGCCAAAAATATACTCTGCTGCAGGCTCCACTGGGAACTGACTCATGAATATGCAACAAGTGTTATTTATGGCCTTCCCTATACACCTCCCTCTTATTCTCTGCTAATCAAAGGTTAGGACTGTCTCACAAGGATTTTGGGCCTTAGCATCGGGTAGCAGCTATAATCATTTCCCTGTATAAGTGGAGTGAGCAGAAATTGAGAGGAGCCACTCCATGAATCAATTAATGCAAAATGAAAAGTAAACACAGTGAAGCACACTGGGGTGGGGGCACAGGGTATAATGGAAACAGGTTAAAAACAAAGCACAGCTAGGTGCTGTGGCTTATACCTGTAATCCCAGCAACTTGGGAGGCTGAGGCAGGAGAATTACAGGATTGAGCCAGCCTTAGTAATTTAGCAAGATCCTCAGCAACTTAGCAAGACCCTGTCTCAGAAAATAAAAAAGACTGGGAATATAGTTCAGTAGTAAAGCAACCCTGGGTAAAGTCCTCAGTATAAAAACAACAACAACAAAAGCACATACCCAAAATTTCAAGTATATGATACATAAAATCTTGAAGTATTTCCCATCATAAGCTGAGAACAGAGCCATGCAATCTAGGGGCAGGCTTACCGGGATCTGCTGGATCTCTCCTGTGTTAGTGATGATCTGCTGCATCACCTGCATGGTCTGACCAGTGCCACTCTGAGCCTGCTGGGCTTGACCCTGAGGTTGCGCCTGGACAATCTGTACCTGCTGACCTTCTCCAACTTGCATTGTCACTGGTGTGGTCTAAAAGGAAGAGTCAAAACAAAGTTTAGAATGACCACGGGTCTCCATTAATGACTAAACTCATCTTAACACCAATAATAACACTCAACCTACAGAGTCCTTTGGGTCTGGGGCACTGCTAAAAAAGCTACTATCAGAAATTAAAGCTGAGAAAGCCACAATGACTTTTAGGTTCACAATACAGAATATCTGCTTGGGCCTCCATGCTTCAAATGCGGCCACTAATCACAGTCCCTTCAATGATGTTAAGGCACATATGGCACAGAAAAAAATCAAAAGCAATCATGATAGTTCACCTGAGAAATGGCCAAAGTCAAGCCCACAGCAGATGAATATGGAGGGCAAAATGAAATAGAAAGCGGGGTCCATATAAATTTTTACTGAGTTAGGGTCCCGGGTTCTTTCTAAGGCATACAAAACAAGGAAAGGAAAATAGAGCACCTGGGCTCATCCTTGAGGCTGGGCCTAGTGCAGAATGGCTTTCTCCCCGATTCAAGAAGCACAGGGACTCCTGCCCATACTAGCCAGATGACTGCTCTCAACCACCATAGCTTCCCATGGAAAAGGTGACTACTGGTAGGATACAAGATGCTGTCAAGAACTGACTCTTAACTGATCCTACCCTTATTACTAAAATTTAGTAAAGCAATAGCTTTTAATTTTCTAGAAATGGCAATCTCAGATTTAAGACATTTCTGTCTAATATATATAACGTGGCAGATTTTGTGTCTCTTGCATTTAGTGGCTTGTACTCTAATGAAACTTAACTCTTTTGTGAGAGATAAAAATTTACTATTTGTCAAAATAGTCATTCATTCGTTCAACTCTCAAAACTTTAGCTCCTGAGGTGACTTTCACAGATTACCCAGAGAAACGAGCCCACCATATCTGGTTCCTCTGGTGGGAGGTGAGTGGAAATCTTTAAACTACAACTGGACTCCCACTCTTAACATCCCCAGGTCCATCCTATTTGGACATGGCCTCTCCCTGCTCTGAATTAAAAATCATGTCAAGACATTTCTGGATCTCAAAGGGTCTTGGGCTTCAACTGCTATTTTGATGTTCTTGATTCTGACTGAAGAAGTCCACATGAGATTATAACTATGCATTTAAAGGTACAAGGGAAGGGGATATTTCCTGTGAACTATTAATGAGATTCAAGTATTACCAGGTAAGAAGAAATTACTATAAACTGGAAAAGGGTAGGAAAGAAAGATGACAGTTCTCAGTAAAGATACCTATGATGGGCTAGGACAAGAGAAGTATCTTTTTCATCCTCGTTTCACAAATTTCAACTCTTCCTATCCCCTAACCTCCAGAAATTCCCAATTTGTAACCAAAAAAAAAAGAGAATTCACTTCACAAAAAAATACATATTTCTCCCAACTTTGCTCTAACATTTTGTCTTGCAACTCTTATTTGTACTCAACTTGAAACAGACATCACTATAGATCTAGGGAGGAAAGACCCACATGGGACCACCCTGAAGCAGCAGGACAGCAAAGTAACAGCTGGGAGGGACCAACTTCATCACCTTCACAAGCCTTATCAGTTCCAGACTGCTGCCAACTCATCACTGTACTGTATCAACTTAATATGCCCAAGAGGATTTCCAAGGTATTTCTAAATTATTTCAGGAAAATGAGGGTTTGTGTTAGCATGGCAGCTGCCAAATCACGTATGGTTATGCCCTGCTGTCAGTACACAACAGCCATGAGCTTCTCAGGATGATCAGCCAATCTGGGCCAACCTTTGGCACACTCCCTTGAAGTTCACTCTGTAAAAGGATAAAGCCTTTGGCAGATAAAGCTCTTCCCACTGCAGAGGCATGAGCATGAGCCAAAGAAAGTCCCTTAGGCATCATGGGGCACTGAATGCCTTGAGGCAGGGAATGGGCTGAGATCATCTTTGAGCTCCTTATGCCTAACACAGTGTCTGACAAAGAATAAGCACTCAATAAATTTTTGTTCTATGGATAAATAAATGAGCAGGGAATTAATCTTAAAATCATAATTCATATTTAAATCCACTTCCATCTCAAATTTTTTTTCCTTCTAGGCAAACCCAGCTCCTTACTAGAAAACACAAGACTATCCAGGGTGTGTTCCCTGGACTTGCCTCAAAGGTCCCCTATGCTGATGACACTTTCTCACCATTCCTTGTACTGCTTCTCGCCTTGTACTGCTTCTCGCCTCTAAGCCTTTGCCTGTACTTGCCCTTACTGACCATACCATCCTTTCCTGCTTGTTTAACTTCTAGTGTTTCCTCTAAGACTCATAGTGTTCCCTTTAGGAACCATCTCTAACCTCACATCTCCTCACATCTTTCACAGACACTCCTTTTGATGTGCTCCCATAACACTCTACACAATTCTAAAAAATGTCTTACACGTCCCACATGGTGGTCATAACCTTTTAATACTTGAATCCCCAACTATATTTTAAATTTCTGGATAATCAGGACTATTTTATTCATGCTTTTATTCTCAATATCTAGCATAGGACTTTGTTCTCGGAGGATGCTCAATGTTAGACGAATAAATAATGACTGACAGAATTTGAATGCGAAGCTAACAGTATTGGGTCCTCTATAGCCTCTATTTTTAAAAAAAAAAATTTTTTTAATTGTAGTTGGACACAATATCTCTATTTATTTTTATGTGGTGCTGAGGATTGAACCCAGTGCCTCACACGTGTGAGGCAGGCACTCTGCCACTGAGCTATAGCTCCAGCCCTCTATAACCTCTTAAGATTCCCAATGGATGGTACTTCTCTCAACAGTACTTTGGGGAAGAGAAAGAATCTTCTGATTACTACTGTAAAAAGAGAAGGTTACCTGACACAAATATAGAGGGAAAGAGAAATGGAGTCCACTGAAAAGCCCTTTTACTAAAGATCATACTGCTCTTTATGGGCATGTTAGAGAAAATTTTTTTCTTTCTAAAATTTCTATGTTCATAGGAATTCTGGAGAATATCTTATACAATGTATTTTCTTCATATAATCTAGAGGAAAAACAGGGTCAAGAGAGATTAGGGTAACATGTTGCTTTCATCACTGAATCTGGGGCAATGCTCAGGTTTTCAGACTGCAAATCCAGCTTTGTAATGATTTGGCTGCCTCTCTGCCCTTGATGAGCTTTCCCCATCCACACCTATGAGGCACCATCTTGCTGGGTGGATGCCCTCAGCAGTTCACAGACCTGGCCCTGCTGAGGTTGTGCAATGATGATTTGCCCAGGCTGGATGGTGGTCGTGGAGCTGGTGGTCTGCTGGCCTTGCTGCTGCCCCTGGACTTGGACGGCAGTGGGCTGCTGAGCCAGCGTGAAGTAGTACTGGACAGGCTCGGCAGGAGTCACAGACTGGCGCACCTCCTCCTGTGGGGTGGAAGGACAGGCAGGTAAGAGGAAAAGAACCGACTCAGCAACCGCCACAGTGAATTTCCATTCTTCCCCAAAGAGGCTGTGTGCAGTTGCCTCCTGAATGCTGAGCTCTCCACATTTGAAGCCAAAGGAAAGTGGAATTCGAAGAGACCAGTTGTGCTAAATCAAACTAAAAATAACAGATTCTATAGGCTTCACAAAACATACAGCCAATTTTCTGAGGTACTGAGTAATCACCCAATGTGTGATGAGTTGCAAACGGGCAAATAATTACCGTAACTAAAAATCACACCCCAGCAGTGCTTGTCAGTAAGTGCTGGCAAGGCCTGTGATCTGAGAACAGTGCTAATTGCCAGTGCTGGGGAAGACACTAACTAAACATCCTGCCACTTAGGCTGGTCCTCAATCTCCCAACCAGACAGCATTCTTCTTACTTTGCTCCCACCCGCTCAAGAGGGACTGGGCAAGGTAAAGGGAAACAGGGCTTTTTCTGGGCTAGAATTTCAGAATCAAATGTCAGATTCAAGCGCACTAGTAGGCAAGTGCCCAGGTTTTCACAGACATTGAAAGTTCTGTGGTTACTGAGGACATGTCTATCCAGTGTCATATCTGGTTCTGGTTGTACTTAGCCATAGAAGCGCAACCCAGGGGGCCTGATGGACAGCTCTCCGCTGGGGTGCTGCCTTGGCTGACTAGGGAGGTCGCATCCTGTTTGATTTGCAGAATGAAGACACTGTTCCTTCTTCAGCTGACGTTTTCCATGGCAGAAGGAGTAAACAACCTTCTCCCAGCCAACTTGAGCTCACAGCTGAGAGTGTAGGATGTTTACACACACTACGACATGGTTACAGCCCAGAGGGTCGGGGGTTGGTCAGCCCCTGACCACACAGAGATCGGCGTCTGATCCGGAGTGACCTGTGACACATAGTATCCCTGCCTGGGACAACAAAACAACAACAACATACAACCACGTGGCCTGGCTGAGTAAAAATATCAGCTAAATTTACTCATTTCCTTATTCTGAGCCAAGTTTGCTAGGTTTTTAGAAAAAATACTTCTTCAAGGTATAGAGACCCTGTGGATGCCTCAAAGCTCCCCAGTGTGACATTTACAAAATTAGTATTGACCCCATTCCCTCAGTAATTTAGGTACCCTGAACTATGCTTCCATGTTACTGTCTGTATTACACATTTTTGTATCTGTATGTCAAATTAACTGCCTGTTGGCTAGAATCTAAGTCCTAAAAGGGAAAACATTTGTTTCCCACTCTCTCCCTCTCTTGCTCCCCACTATCCCTACCATTTCCCATGTAGGTGCTCAGTAAGTCCTGGTTGAATAATGAGTACATTTACATAGACAAGCAAACAGAGGCAGGAAAGTACTTTTTCAAATTGGTGGTATGACAGATTTTCTTGAACCCAATAGCTGTTACCAACAGAAAAGTCTGTAAGCTTTCGTTTGCTACCTTTAGGAGTCTGTGGCCATAGTGTGTGGAGAAAGCTGGCATACCCTGTATTATAGAGGTGGGTATTGTTTTGCTTTCCTAATACCTGGGGACCCAGATAATGGAATTAGGACTGCTGATATCCAGCCTTTAAGAAACTTGGGGCTCTGGATAATAGATTCTCTGATAGTCATCCACCTAGGCTAGGGAGAAACCTGTAACATTATGGGTGCATAAGCAAGTCCTTAAACATAAACTGACCTTCTAAGTTAATATATTCTGTTTTAGACCCACACAGTTTTAACCCTCACATAATCATACTGAGGGAGAAAATAAAGGAGATCTCCTTTTATTTTCATCTAGGTTTCGATTTCCAGAAAAACTTGACAGTGACAATACCAGATCCATTCCAACTCTTGACTTCTCACCATTATAAACAAAGGTTAGCCTGGCAATTAGGTTTTGGCTGTGGCACAGATAAAATGTTGATAACAATTAAAGCCATGAAACTGAGGCCAACTGCTCTTTTCAAAGCTGCTGAGGTAGGTTTAATGTATTTATTTTTCTAAAGAGGTCTCCCTTCCTATTTTACAAAAAACACAAATTACTGAAGTCTAGACCTAACTTTGAAAAGTTCTTGGGTGATGAGAAGGTATAGAGGACTAAGAGCCCCAGAACCAGCTTGTAGGAAATCAGGCAACACAGAGACACTGGCACTTCCTAGCCCTGACCTATGACTCTCTTCAGCTGTCCCTGATTACAGATGATTTAACACTAAATATGGTCTTTTTCCCCCAAAAGCAAGCTCTTTAAGTATCCCTCCCAGAAGCCAAAATGCCCTTTGTGAAAACCTATTTGAACAGGTAAAGAGTCTCTCCTATGCTTCCTACTCATCCTCTAGGATGGTTAATGAACTAAGCTAGGACATTGAAATGAGTTATCAAGCAGAGGCACTTAGGTTTGTGTTGTCAGGACAAGGCATGACTGTTCTCAAATCACTGGGATGGAAGGAAGCATACATAAGGTTCTTTTGCATTATGAAGACTCATTATTCTGCCAATGGAGATAAGCTAGCAAGAGAATGATTATGCTTGATTTAAAGAAATGGGTAAAAAGATAATGACATTTCAAAAGGGAGGAACTTTCAACCCATAGCTTAGTGGGGCAGAAGTCAGGCCTGAATTACTTTCTATTTTCAGTCTTTACTTGCTTCACTATAAAAAAGGTGAGACTCCTAAGCATCTCTGAGAAGAAACAGGCCTTAGTTCCACAATTCAATATTCTGACTAGTGCTAATACAATCCCTGAATGATTGGATCAATCCAGAATAGGGAACTTGCTCAACTTTGGCAGTGGCTATTTCAACTAGAGGGGTTGTTCTTGGAATCTATTCAGAAGCTAAGACTGACAAATAATGCCAGAGAATGAGCAGTATCACATCTTAAGGCCATCACTACAGTGTTGTGCAGCCAGTCCCAAACTAGGAAAAAAGTACATTTGCTTATAGCAAGAGTGAACTGCTGCCTCCTTCAGAAAGGGTGAGTTTTGGAGAGTAGGCGCTTTTAAAGGACTTCAGGAGGTGCCAGACAATTTGGAGCTTGGGAAAACTTCATGTCCATAGAGGATTAAAAATGCTATCTTGGAATTTCAGGCCAGCTTTCAGCAATCTCAACCTTTCAAAGGCCAGGCAGCAGCTGTCCCAAATAGGATGCCAATCAATAGCTCAAACACCTACAAAGAACTAAATCTAGGGAGCAAGGAGCTGTTTCAGCTAGACACTTTTAAAGGAGAGATCAGAGCATTCTGACACCCTGAGAGAACCAGAAGCACTTTGGAGGAAGGGATAGGACAAGACCCTTTTATCCAGCCAGTTCATTCAGCAGGCAGCCCACAAAGAACAAGGAGTTAGCACAATGAGAGTGAGCAAAGTTTAATTTCATCAGCAAGCTCACCACCTTGTTTTTAAAGGGGGCTTAGGATGGACACGGAAGAAAAAATTCCGACAAGGAAAGCAGGTGTGTGGTATGTACTGTTTGATCTAAGGAAGAGAAGTGATCTGAGTCCTTATAGTGACTTCTCAGAGAGTAGGGAAGCACCCCAAGAGGAGGAATCAAGTCTGGGGGCACAAACCTGCAATGTCTCCCGATGCGCAGCTGGAGACGACCGTGGCAGCCTGCCGCTGTAAACATCCGACTGAAAGCTCCTCTGAACAACTTACAGCTTCCAGTCAAGGATGTTTACAGTAGCAAAGACTGCCCAGAAAAAAACAGTCGCAGTGAAGCACACTCTGCTCCAGTAAGGAAGCAACACAGGGCTTGCTAACCCAAAGGTCCCTGTGCAAGGTCAGAATTAAGGCTGACTAGGATGCCCACTTGTCCTACACTTTGAATGCCCATAGGCCAACACAGGGAGAGTGGCTGTCACCAAACAACTGCTTCTAAGGATAATAGAAACAGTTGTTCTATTATTTCTATGAAATAACTCATTAAAAACCTTTAAAATTTATTAACAAAACAAAGCCAGTAGAACAAGGTATAGCTTTGTTCCTAAGACTCGGCCACTATTTCCCAAACATTTCTATTATACTTAATGAGTCATGCAAACTGTGTGCCTAGAACAATGAGTCTCACAGAACAGGGGTCTATTACAACTGCAATTAAGAGCTACATGCACCCAAGTGCTTTGAAAAAAAAAAAAAAACTGGTATGACCTTTGGAAAGGGGCAGACAGAAGAAAGGGGCGGGCAGGCACATTCGTACAGTAGTGGTGCTCAAATCTGGTTGCACATTAAAAATCACCTGGAAAGCTTTAAAAGGTACTATGCCTGGGTGCCAGCATCACAGATTCTAATTCAGCCTATGGGGGTAAAACCTGGGCAATGGTATTTCTTAAACGCCAAAATGTGTTCTAATGTGCAGCCAGGATACTACGAAGAGCCACAATATAGAGTAAGAGAAAAGAAAACCCACCTGTCCCAAATACCACTGTTTACATACAGAAGCAGTTTCTGAAAATCTGAAATTAACTTGCTGGGAATATTCTCCCATCTCAGATTAAGAATTCTGATAAGACTTCGTCAGGGTACCTTGAAATGCACTTCAGTCTACTGTTTGTAACTAACATCTTTATTTTTCATTGAATTTAATTTCATCTATTTTCACTGAAATACTACTTCAGAGGTACTGAGTTAAAAGTATCTATAAATGAGTAGCAAAGATGTTAAGGATGGATCTAGACTAAAGAAGAAGAACAAAAGGAAGAGCAAATGCCTTGTGCAAAGAGAAGAGGCATGTCTGACAGCAGTATGGCAAGGCTCTGTAGTCAGCAGCATAGCTACACCTTCCCCAGCTCACCTGACGCTTTGGAGGTTTCAGTTCATCTCTTGGAACAATATCGATGAGAAAGTCAAACTGATCAAATTTTGTAATTGCCATGGCGATATCATTCCTCTGTAACAAAGAAAAGCAAAGTGAAAACTTGGCCTGGGGATAAATTAGTTCATCTTAACCTCCAATTAAGATAGATGACTTTTAAGTCAAACTAAATATCCCTGGCCACATCTATAACTGAAATAAGCACAGTCAAACTTAAGAACTTCAAATCATCAGACTTGTTAAGACAGAAATCAAAAAAGAAAGAGATACACCTAGCTTATGCTCTAAAATGGGTATCTCTACCTCCAATCGCTAGTCTTCCTGCTTTATCTCATCCTAGGGCCCTACATGCAACTATCAAAATATCCTCCAGCTAACCATAGACAAATCCAGCAATCTTAACCAGAAAGTCTTTGATTATTCTGTGGTTATCAAGGTCAGCTTATTATTCAATCATTTTTAGGCCCTAAGTAATATTTTGTCTTTGGTTCACAAGTAGTTATAATCTTATCACTAGATCTATGTATGCTGGACCCTCTAAAACTATGATTTTTATTGTGGACTTCTAAGCTGCAGTGATAAATTCTTGGTTTGAATCTGGTTTACTGTAACATGAATATTGAAGGCTGAAATCACTACAATAGTAGCAGCATAGGAAGAGAACACAGGGGTTACTGGACTAAAAATACAAAACCAAGGTTTGTTCTGATAAGGTTTCCTCTCCAAGCATGACACTCCCTTCCTTTAAATAATAAAATTAGAAAATTTTTATTGAAACCCAACACATTTTATGTATATAAGATTTGTTTACTCTACTGAGACATTTAAAGCAAAAGAAAAGCAATGAGAAAAAACACTGAGCTCTAATGAAACTGAAGTATTTAGGGGAAAGTCAATTTAAAAAGTTTCCTAAAAATAGATGACTTGATGGATGTATAGTTTAGATATGGGGATAAAACAAGTAGAGTAAAATGAATCTTGTGGTAAATAAACAGATGTTCACTGTAAACTTTGCTTATGTTTGAAATTCTTCATATTAAAATATCAACACACTAACAGAAATCCGTAGCAACTTCTTACAAACCACACCTTAAGCAAGGTGACTCATCAGACAAATAGGGGATGGAAATTTTCTGGTTTTTCCTTCTCTGGTATCTATGATGGCCCCAAGCCACTGAAATGCAAAACTCCAGTGCACCCTCCTGGCCAACAACCAGCTTGATAATAAAACCTCCCAAATGAAGTAGGGCATATCTTAAAGACTACCAGGACTCATTTAAGGTAAGTACACTGTAGTGTCACATTCTTGATGATGATACCTACTCAAACTATCTAAATGGCTCGTCTATGGATGGAATAAAGGGGGTAAAGGAGACAATAATCACCTCTAAACATACACCAAAATGGTCTGGAATTTTTTGAAAACAGATATATCTAAATTTATCGTTCTAAAATTTAAATTTTGCCCCTTTTTTAGGGGGGAGGAATGGTACTGAGGATTGAACCTAGGCGAGTTATACCACTGAGCTGTATTCTCAGTCATTTTTATTTTGAGACAGGGTCTCACTAAGTTTTTGAGGGCCTCACTAATTTGTGGAGGCTGGTCTAGAACTTGTAATCCTCCTGTCTCAGCCTTCCAAATTGCTAGAATTATAAGCATGTGCCACCATGCCCAGCTTCCCATATTTTATCTTTTTTTAATAACAACATTCATTACTACTCATCTTCAATAAAATACAGAAATGTAAACCCAGGTAGACAATACAGACAAAAATATAGAAAGTTCCCTTCTAATCTTTTTCAGTCAATCACCTTTTCCCTATAGCCCCTAAACCCGAGGCAACCACAACTCTGATTTCTACAAGTATAAATTATTCCTGATTTCTTTTGCTTAACATGTTTTTGAGATTCATCCTTGCTACATGGAATAAAGTTTTATTTCTTTTTATTGCTGAATAGTAATTCCTTTTGTGGATATATTAGAATTTATTAATAATACAAAAACTAATGGATACCCAAGTTGCTTCCAGTTTTGGGCTAGTATAAATGATTGTTATAAATATTTCTACACAGGAATGTCCACATATGAGTAGAATGGTAGTCAGAGTAGAGATAGGTTTGTCGGACGTGCTAAATAGTTTTTTCAAAGTGATTATATCACTTTACATTCTGATCAGCAACATGTAAGTTTCAGATATCACACTTCACCAATACTTGGTACTGTCAATCTTTTTTATTTTATTTTTTTATTTTCATTCTGATGGGTATAAACTAGCATCTTATTGTGATTTTAATTTGTATATACCCTACTATTAATCATGTTGCACCATCTTTTCATAGGCTTATTGGTCATTTGGCTATCTTCTTTTTCAAAGGAATTGAGGGTTTTGCACATTAATCAGAACTGACCTTGAAAGTAGTAGCTTTTATAGCATCCCTCTAGATCCAGACTTTTTTCAGGGCAATTTTTTGTGGTTGTTGTTTTGCAATTTTCACACGCATCAGAGTTCAATATATTTCCCCTATGTTGTTCTTTTGCTTTAAATTTTTCATAAAGTAAACAAATCTTAACTCTATGCCACAATATCTGGCTGCACTAGAATGTAGGATTCACATGGTAGAAATTTGTCTATTTTGTGTACTGTTAATCTTCATAGCCTACACAGTGCCTGGCACATGATGGGTGTTCAGTAAACACCCATAATTTGTAGAATAAATAAACAAACACACGTATTTTCAATTTGGTAGTCAAAGGGAAATGAGGAAAAAATAGACTTTGCTTTCTTGGCATTATTATTAAAATACTGTCACAGTTTTGTATCTGTTAAACCCTTCCTCTTATATTTGGGAAACTTTTTCTCCCAGAATTGGGACCTGGATTATAAGAGAGGGTTTACAGAGCCAATCACCAAGGGTTTTACATACCATAAGAATGCTGACTACTGTATTAAAAGAAAAATAAAATGAAAACAAAAGGATTTCCAGGAAGACAGACAAGGAACAAAAAAAGCTAATGAAGTCAGTGAGACTACGAATTCTTCCTGAGATTGTCCCTTCCTGGAATCTCTCAATGCTCTCAATCAAAAGTTTTTTACATCTGGAAACAGATAAATATCCTATAACTTGAGCCTCTGTTTAGATGAGGGCTCACCAAGTGAAGAGTTCAGTCAATAGCTGTGAAAATCATGCAAGATTCGGAAATTAAGAATCTTGGTAAGGAAACAGTATCACCACAGCTGTAAGGTATGCCTGGGTCCCAGTGCAGAGGAAGATGCCTGACAAGGCCAAAGAAGAACAATTTTTGGTCCAAAGCCATGCAAGAGAAGTAGGCAAAGGCAGCTTTTTTTTCCCAATGTAAGCCTGCTATATTACCTGAAGGGTGCGGCGCTTGTTATCCTCTGTATGGATCCAGGCTCGAAGAGTCAGTTCTGTGATAAAAATCTGGGCTGCCTTGGCAAAGAGCACAGGGGCTTCTGCACTGATCATCTGCAACAGACGTAGGCCCTCCCTGTCAATCATCAGCAAATCATTTAAACCATTCTCTTGCCTCATGGCTTACATGAGGTAAGAGTTAAAAAAAATAAGTAGGTGGTAGCCTCAGAAGATTCTAAGGTAAAATAAATCCATGAATAGGAACAAAGCAGGTAACAGGGAGAAGGGAAGAGGGACGAAGAATACTTATAGGCCCTAAGCAAGGTGCTTTCTTACCTTCTTAATAGCTCTTCGAAGAAATAAGGGGTTAGGGAATGGGAAGAGACTTGACCATAGCCACAGAGTCAGTAAGTGGTAGGATTTAGGTTCTAATCTAAGGAGAGACAATGTGGGGAAAGATAATAAACTCAAGAGCCAATGGTTATAGGTAAAATCTCAGACTTCTCATGTTTCTGGGCTTTGTTTTTCTCAAAATGAAAAAGAGAATAACCTTCCAGTGTTATTATGAGAATCAAATGAGATGATATATGTACCTAGCACAGGGCTTGGTATGTAGTAAGAGCTCAAGCAATGAAGGTGCCTCAATGTGTCTGTCTTCCAAGTTCAAGTTTAATTAAACAAGTCTCTAAATTCCTGGTGGAGTGTTCTGTGCAGGGAAGAGTCACACAAAGAGCTCCAGAGTTAAAGAAGCAGGAGATGAGAACTGGAATCTTGGCTCTATCATGCTGGGCAAATTACTTCAGCTTTGTGTCTACTTTCATATCTGTAAAATGGAATGAAACATTCTTATCCTGTCAAATCTCACAAGGTTGCTGTAAGGAAGAAGAACTCTAATAAAAGGGGAAATTGCTACGGACTGTTAGCTTTCTGTTTAAATGCAAGAGACCATTAATTCCAAGTGGTAATGAGGTAGAGGCAGAGCTGTTCTTTCCCTAAAAGTTGTAATGGGAGGTGGCCTCATAGGAATATAGAAATGGCCAGTCTTAAGGAAACCTTCTCACAAATATTCACTCATATAAAACAAACTCACAGGTTAAAAGGTCAGAACAGGTTCAATGTCAACATCAGAAATTTCTTAGAGCTCTGATTAACTAGCCAGAGACTGCAATAAGCTGCCAAATGAGCAGGCACGGTGATGCACACTTCTAATCTTAGTGACTCAGGAGGCTGAGGTAGAAGGATCAAAAGTTCAAGGCCAGCCTCAACAACTTGGTGAGACCCTGTTTCAAAATAAAAAATTAAAAGGGCTGGGGATGTAGCTCAGTGGTAAAGTGCCCCTGGGTTCAATCCCTAGTACTACAACAACAAAAGATGCTAAGATGATGGTACTGTCCTGTTGATTTGACAATACATGCTGTTCTTTGTTTTTGCTGTACTGGGGATTGAACCCAGGGTCCTCTACCACTGAACTACATCCTGAGCCCTTTTTATTTTTATTTTCAAACAGGGTCTCACTACATTGCTGAGGCTGACCTCAAATTTGAGATCCTCTTGCATTGGTCTCCCAAGCAGCTGAGATTACAAGT
Source organism: Marmota flaviventris (assembly GCF_047511675.1). Lineage (NCBI taxonomy): Eukaryota > Metazoa > Chordata > Mammalia > Rodentia > Sciuridae > Marmota > Marmota flaviventris. The sequence goes on along the minus strand of NC_092507.1, from coordinate 30,852,288 downwards.
TATGTGCCACCCTGCATGGCCATGATACAAGTCATTTACACTGCACAGTAAAACGAACTAGGCAATGCCACCTGATATAAAAACCAAACACCCAGCATCTTCTCGATACTCTAAAAAAACAAGAGATCCCCAATTTTCAGAGCAGCTGCATATAATAATTAAAACTGTTCAATTTCAGTTCATTTAGTTTTAGAGAGAAACCAAATAAAACCAAAAAGCAACAGACAATAACAATATTTTCCTTTTTAAATTAAACTCTGAGCTCTAGAGAAATGAGCAATATCCTATCCATCATTTTGGCTTCAGAATGAATAATAAAAATAAATGTGAACTCACCTTCACATCTTCATCCAGTTTCATAATCTTCTTAATACGAGCCAGTGGGAGTTCCTGTACTCGGAAATCTTTCTGAAATGAGCAACAAGAGATATGTAAGAGGTGGGGACAATCAATAAGGTGGCAGAGCATCTTAGGAAGTAGCAAATACTGACTAGTTTAGACTCTTCCTTCAGAAAATATGGCAGGGGAGAGGGACAAATGAAATGAAAAAAGTACAAACTACAGAAAAAAAAAAATCTTCTTTATTTAACCCACACAGAACTTCAAACAATTACAGGGTTTGAGGGAAAACTTATAATGGCCTTTAACAGTGCCCATATAAAAGGCAGCCCCAACCAATATCAGGTTCTATATCTCAGTGCAATACAAAGGTGCATTATAAATGCCTTTTTTTCCCAAGAAAGTTTACTGGTCTGCTATACGTGGATTAAAACAGATTTCTGCCTCAGGGAGCATTCCTCTAAACTGTCAATTCTTCCTTCTGTTCAGGGACTATAAGGGAAAGGGCCAAAGCCAGAAACACCTGACCACAGTGATCCATGGTTCTTTTCAGCTAGTACAATACTGGCCCTTTCTGACCTCTGCATTAACAAAATCAAAAAGAGGCTCCTTTCTCATCATAGCAGCAAAGGAGACTTTGTCTCTAAAATTTATTTCAGGGTGTGGGTGGAAAGTTATGGAAAAAGTGTGAGGGTAAATTTACCAACTGCCTCTTAGCAACCACGCTGATTTTTCTTAATAAACATCCCTGGAGATGGGGGACACACACAATTTCACTGCTGAAATTTAAGAAAAGAGCTTTTTGACCAGCACTATTCAATTAGGTACAATTTAAGTTCTTTTTGTTGTTGTTTTATTTTAAAACTACTGGTGTTTAAATATATATCCAATGATAGATGCAATTCTAGAAATAAAAATAAATTTTGAGTTTCAGAGCTGGATTGAAGAGAAAGGTCCAAAGGCCTAGAATAAAATAAGCAAAATCTCTGCTGGGATTAGGTGTCAAATGATTGATTCTGTAAGTGATCTGAAATGTGACTCATCAAACCCAACATGATCACCTGGGAATCTGCATTGTTACATTATGGAAAAAGAAGCTATTCTTTTGAGTTGTGATGAAATTAACAAGCACAAGTGAACTTTTTTTTTTTTTTAAGACCAAAAGAAAATTTCAAATATATGCAAAAAAAGGCATTCTGGAAAAACATCAACAGGCTTCTCAGAATCCATTTTATGATTACAGAAGGAAGAACAACTATTAGGATAAAATGTACACCAAGATATCTAATTACACCAAGATCTAATTTCTCTATGCAAACCCAACAAGCTTCTTGGCTAGCACTCAGCTCTGTCAAATACTAATTTTTCATTTTCTCCTTTTCCAAATTAGGTATCAACATTTTCCATGAAATCTCTACTAAAACTAATCCTGGAGCAGGAGAAGCTTAGGGATCCAGTTTATTAAAATTTCACCAAATGGTAAGACGGCAGAACATATTCTTTATATTCTTATTTTTTCTCCTCCTCTTTCATTTACTCATTCATGAAACCAAATTAATAGTGAATGCATCATATCTACTACCATGGAATGATGCAAACCTATGCCAACTTGGAAAAGCTTGCCATTTATTAGAGACAGTCACACAAAAACATTATAATCCTATCTTCTGTTAGTGGAGAGGATGTAAATTCCCTCAGGAGTACCAAGAAGGAAATAACCAGCTACAATGTAAACCAGCTGGAGGGAGGAAGAATGTTGGACAATGTTTCACAGGAGGGAGATATGAGAACTGTATCTGCAAAATGCTGAGAATGTTATTCAGATAGAATAGCAAGCATAGAAGTAAAGAGACTATGACTCTTTAAAAAACATGGACTACTGAAGTTTGAGACTCATGACCCGAATGAATGCATAGCGGAACAATAGGAAAAGGAAGCTGGATTAGAGTTCGATTTTGAAGAGATTTTATATATGTTTATTTATTTATTTTTGGTACCAGGGATTGAACTTAGAGACACTCGACCACTGAGCCACCTCCCCAGCCCTATTTTTTGTATTTTATTTAGAGATAGGGTCTCACTGAGTTGCTTAGCACCTTGCTTTTGCTGAGGCTGGCTTTGAACTCTCAATCCTCCTGCCTAACCCTCCTGAGCCTCTGGGATTACAGGTGTGCGCCACCGTGCCCAGCCTCTGAAGACACTTTTTAAAAAATGTTTTATCATAGAAATCAATCCCTGTTCTTCCTTCTTGTGTGACACATCACACAAGATGATGATTCTACCCAGAAATGCCAGAAAGAAGGTGAAGGATGATCATTTCTATTGTTTTTTTTAATTTTTATTTTTTAGTTCTCGGCGGACACAACATCTTTGTTTGTATGTGGTGCTGAGGATCGAACCCGGGCCGCAAGCACGCCAGGCGAGCACGCTACCGCTTGAGCCACATCCCCAGCCCCTCATTTCTATTGTTCAATCAAAAGTAACTAAAGAAAGGGTCACAGATAAAGAGATCATGTCATTTCCACCTAGTAGACACGTAAAATGAGGCAAAAAATTTACAAAATGCTTTGCTTTAAGCCTCTGCTTGAACCTTTTCTTTTGTGAGCAATTTCTTCTTATTATTCTTAATTATTATTATTATTATTATTATTTTGGTTATTATTATTACTATTACTATTATTATTTGGGTACCAGGGATGATGATGATGATGATGATGATGATGATGATGATGATTTTGGTTCCACGGATTGAACCAGTGGTGCTTCACCACTGAGCTACATTCTCAGTCCTTTTCATTTTTTAATTTTGAGACAGATCTCGCTAAATTGTTTAGGGCCTTGCTAAGTTGCTGAATTAACTTCAAACTTTTGATTCTCCTGCCTCAGCCTCCCAAGTCACTGAGATTATTAAAGGCATGCACCACTGTGCCCAGCTAAATAAACTACTTTTTCATTATCCCCAAACCCTAAAATCCCAAGGGTCAGTGTGAGAAAAGTGGATCTTGAGAGATGTGTGGTGATGTGTACGGGGTGGGGGGGGTGGGGGGGGTTGGATCATTACTGCCAGCAACAATCACAGTTCTCTATAATCCTATCCCAGCTTTCCAGTCACATGTAAGGATTCACAAGAAGCTTGTGATGAGGGGAGCCCCTCCATTACTGTTAGACTGAGGGCCACTAAATTGGCTTCAATTCAATGCTGCCCATGTCACTGGTGAACCTACAACTAATGTGACTATCTCTTAACTCATACTCTGGATGCTGATTCAAATGGAAGAGCAACTGACATGCATTGACTTTTCTTTTCCCCCCTACTTTTAGGAGTGATATCAGTAAGGTGAAGGAGCAGATTCTCTCTCAGAACATTCTTATGCTCCTGACAACAAAGAATTTGAAATTGACAAGTTTCAAGATGCTTGAATTCACTCAATCAGAGGTAGGAGCCAAGAAAAGTCAATGGTTCTTGGGCTGTACTTAAAAATCCAGAGTTTCAAATTTCTAGGTCTATGCAGTCAGGCACTTCAGAGAGTCAATATTCTAATCCTCTTGATAGCAGTGATTCTTAACTTTGACTAAACATTGTAATCACCTGGGAATCTTTTGAAAGATGCCTGGGTTCTCCCTGAGACAAATGAATAAGGAACTCTGGGGAGTAGAGTCCTGGCATCAAGTTTTTTGACAAAGAGTCAGTGAAATTTAAGAACTTTTATTTTAGAGCCTTGCTACTCAGAGTGACATCCTTAGGCCAACAATGACATCACTTGAGAACACAAAATAAAGGTGGCATCTTGGGCTCTACTTAAAGACTACTAAATCAAAAACAATTTTAACAAGGTTCTATAACGAGACAATACAGTCTGAGAAGCACCACTCTACAGGAAGGGCCCACAACACAGGGTTCATTTTATAATAGTCCACCAGAGGTCCCCACCTAGTTCCTGTTTAAATAACCATTTAAACCATATTATCAGGTTTGATTATAGTGTTAGAAATGTAACTGTCCAATCTGAAGGCACTGAGTAATGAAAAGATGCCACTGTTGCTGGGCACTGTGGCGCATGCCTATAATCCCAGCAACTTGGGAGCCTGAGGCAGGAGGATCCAGAGTTCAAAGCCAGCCTCAGCAGATTGATTAGTGAGGTACTTAGCAACTCAGCGAGACCCCATCTCTAAATAAAATATAAAAAAGGGCTGGGGATGTGACTCAGTGGTTAAGCACCCCTGGGTTCAATCCCTGCTACCAAAAAATTAAAAGATGCCACTGTCAATTAAAGGAAAGTAACTTAGGCATTAATTTACAGCTAACTGACAGCTGACTGGGAATAAGTCGGGGGAGGATTAGATTTATCAAGATTCAGCATCATCACCACCCCCATCCAAAGACCAAAGTTGGCTTTGCCTTCTCAACTGTCAAAGAAGTCCAGAGGGGTAAAACTTAACGTCACAAAGTCTATTACTTTTTGTTCCTAGAGCTCTGCCTGAGCAGGAATACACAGTATTTTATACATTCACTCTGGTACACTATCATTTTGGGATGGCTTTTAGCCAACTTCAATCCCAGATAACAACTGAATTTATGGACAATTAGAGAGCTTTTAAGAATGAGGGAACACAATGGTCAGGCAGAGATAAAAGATAAATTGCTTTTGCAGGACTGAGGGCCAGAGTGGTATCAGTAAGGTGAAGGAACGGAGCATTTTGTAAATTTCTGCCTCATTTCACTTTTCTACTAGGCGGAAATAATATGATCTCTTTAGCTATGACCCTTTCTTGTTGCTTTTGAAACACATCATCTAGCAAATTATAATTTCTTGGTTTTGGAAAGGTATGTTTCCCAGTCTTAGAGAGACAACAACACTTCATGCATATTCTTTTAAATTATACTATGTTTGGATGGTTTAAGCATAATGGATTTTTTTTTTTAATCTGTTAAACATTTTGAGGTGTCAACCTAAGAGGTTATGGCATATTTGAAGAAGTCTGATTTTTAGTACTGCTGAATTCTGAAAAGGCCCAGATGAAATGCCAAAATGTTTGGTCAAGTAGCACAGGCAACATGAGGTACACTCAGAGAAACAAATGCCTCCATGTGCTGAAATTAGAGTCCTGAGCATAGAGTAAAAAGAGAGTCTTACAAAGGGAAAAACCACCCTGACTTTATTAAATCACATTTCACTGAAACTTGTAACTGATGTTGCTTTACATTAAATCTGAAGTGGAAGAGTCTGGTTCACTCAAATATTATTGTGCAGGTACAATATGCCGTACATTGTTTTAAGCAGATGATGTCATAACATAGTAGAAGTCTAGTAATCAATGGAAGAAAGATTAAAAAAAACACTCTTTTTATTCTTTGCCTCATACCCCAAACCAAACTGAATGCCTCAAAGTAATCAATCCTCTTTAAACCTCTGATAGACTAGATGTCTAGGTGCTAAAACTTGGTCAATACCACAATCTGCATTTTTGACAAACTTGAAAAGTAAACCAGTAGGTTAAAAATAAAAGCCCAGGGTAATAGTAGCACTACTCACAATAGCCAAGAGGTGGCAATGACTCAAGTGTCTATTAACAGATGAATGGATAAACAAATGTGGTATATACATATAACAGGATATTATCAAGTCTTAAAAGGAAGGAAATCTTGTTACACATAGATGAACCTTGAGAACATTATACTAAGTGAAATAAGTCAGTCACAAAAGGACAAATACTATTTGACTCTACTTACATTAAGTATCTAAAGTAATCAAATTCATAGAAAAGAAAGGAGAATGGTGGTAAGCAGGGTCTGAGGAACGGGGAGTTGTTTTAATTGGGAGAGTTTCAGTTTTGCAAAATGAAAAAGTTCTGGAGATGTGTTTCCCAAAAATGTGAATATACTTAATGCTACTAAACCAAACATTTAAAAATGGATAAGATAGTAAATTTTATTATCATTATATTTTTAAAATATTTATTCTTAAGTTTTAGGTGGACACAATATCTTTATTTTACATTTATGTGGTGCTGAGGATCGAACCCAGTGCCTCATGCATGCTCTCTACCATTGAGCCACAACTCCAGCCCTGTTATTTTTTTTTTATTGCAACTATCAACTAACCAATCAATCAAAGCTCAACGGGATACAGAAAAGTTAAAGTGTTGAGCTTAAACCTCTCTGGCCACCTGCCTGATCCTGAATTTATGTCTCTGAACCCAAGCTAGTGCAGACTTCAAAATGGGCCAATCCTGCCATACTGCCAGTTTTCTATCAGACTGACCCTCATACCAAAACCCAGTAAGCTTAACCATTAGATTATCTTCCCAATTTTTGAGAAAAAATCCCACTTTTGACTTTATAATGCCATTATTCCCTCCACTCTCTTTTCTGAGACAGTACAAATAACTACCACCTTGAGACTGCTAAAGAGAAACAATGGTTCTTCACTGGAAATCTACTCTGAACACAAGCCACTGTGAAAAAACCAAGCCAAATTCCACTGCTGAAAACCCCTTATGTAAATAAACACCACCCACAGGTATATTCAGAATATGAAATAAGTTTTTTTAAAATATATTTTTAGTTGATGAACCTTTATTTATTTTTATGTGGTGCTAAGGATAGAACCCAGTGCCTCACACATGCTAGGCAAGCATTCTACTACTGAGCTACATCCCTAGCCCTGAAATAAGTTTTTTACCCTTGAAGTTAGTGGGTATTTATCACAGTGGGAAACTAGTTTGTTCTTTCTACTTATCACTGAGCCACAACCCCAGCCCCTGGTTTATTTCTTTTGTTACCTGTTTTCAGTCTGTCAACAGAACTCATGTTCCCTGAGTACTACTGGCGTACTACTGGACCCACAAAATTCAGCATAGCTACAATAAATACAAAATATTTGTTGAGTAAATAAATAAGGGGATCTTGTTTTAGCAGAGACGAAAAGCCATTAAATCTAAGGAATTGCAATATTAGCTCCACATCAGTAAGGAATTCAGTACTGTCTCTGCCCTTATGCTAATACCTCTAGGGCAGGAATGACATATTCAACGGAGGGAACTCCTTCAGTATTTGCTAAAATAATACCAAATGGAACAGTCTTCATTAAGGACATGATCCTGTACTCTGAAAATACTCTAATTCTAACCTGTTTCACCTTCTACTACCACTCTCACACCCCGACTGTCCTCCTACCCCAACCTCCACTACTCATGTAGGAACCTTCAGCATTCCAATCTTCTTGCTACTCCTCTAAACAAAAAGCTTTCTCCTCTAAGCCTCCATTCTTTTACAGACCCCTTCTCACTGCCTAAGATCTATTGTCTCATCCTTTTAATCTGATGAATGCTTATTCATATTTCAAGATGCAACAAACATGTTGGCTTTACTTGATGCCTTCCCTAACTCAACCAGCAAGAAGCAAGCACTATGACTTCTGCACTCCCTCAGCACATTGCCTTTTACTGATTCAGGAGTCATCACTATGCCCAAGTCAGTGAGTATTTAATAAATACTTATTGAGTAAATTAGTCTGGCTCTAATTACAAGGTTGGATTCTTCTAAGTCAGTGGTTCTCAATAGTGGATGATATTAGCCCAAAGGCACATGTGCCAATATCTGGTACATTTCTGGTGGTCACAGCTTGGAGAAGATACTATTAGCATCTAGTGAATAGAGGCCAGAGATGCTGCTAAATATCCTATAGTACACAAGACAGCCCCTCACAACAAGAATTATCTGGCTAAAAATGTCAATAATGCTGCTATTAAGAAACCCTGATCTAAATGCATTTTTTTCAAAATTTTTAAAACATATATATATTTTTAGTTGTTGATACATCTTTATTTATCTATTTATATGTGGTGCTGAGAATCAAACCCAGTGCCTCACACATGCCAGGCAAGGGCGCTACCACTAAGCCACAGCCCTAGCCCCTAATATCTCAAAAGAGTGTCTGCCTCACAACCAATTTCTTAAATAAATTGTCAATTATTTCCCTCAAGTTCTAGAAATTTACAGGGCCACTAAATTAGGCAATAAGAAATGAACTATTTAAAAAAAAGAAGAAGAAAGCAATGAATTATATCAACTTCACGAAGGTAAGATCCCTGCTTTTCTAGTAAAAGATATATCTCACGTCAGACAACAACATCCAAATCAAAGTATCCATTACACACCCACACACCTAAAAAACACCACTAAGATGATATAGGACACACTTACAGCTACCTTACCTAAGGTAAGTGATATTTTCATTTTCGCATACAGGAATATACTATGTCAGGAATGTAGGATGCCTTTGTAAATATGCTTGAAATGAAAATGTTTTAGTCTCAAGTATTTTAAATCATCTTTAGAAGTTTCTCAATTTTCCTTACCACTGTTAAATTCCGGATTTCTTCCATAACACGAGGCCAGAAGGACTGGAGGCTTTGCTGAGCATCACTGCTACTAGTACCGCCAAATCCTCCTTCTGTGGACATTTCGATAACTGAAAACACACAGACATGAGACACATTAGAAATTAATAAAGTCAGACTTTTTGTCCATGTTAGTAATTTCTCTCTCTTTACAGATGTTTTCACTAATTTTTCAGTCTGATAAGGTATATACTTTGTCTCTACTAGAGATTTCTGGCACAGATTCAAATCTTAGCAGAAAAAATTAGGAGGAAAGTTTTCCCTTCAGTTTAGATTACACCACCACAAGAGAAAATCAAAGGAGCTCTAATTAGAAAATCAAAATATACATCAAGACCTTTAACTTCTTGTGGGAGTGGGGAAAGGACTTTGTTGCCCTAGTCTACTATACTTTCAAAGCTTTTTCAGGTTCTCCATGGTTTCCCAAACTTCAAGTCATGGCTTGCAGCAGATATATTAAGGGTCCCCAGAGATTAATATGGAACAAAATGTTAGCCCCCAAATCTTTTAAAATAAGAACCAAATTTATTCTTTTGTTTCAGATACTGGAGTCCATTTCTCTGAAGTTACTGGTAATTATTATTACTTCTAATCTAAGGCAAATCTGTCTCAAAGATATAAAAGTGCAAAAGACCACGTCAATAACTAAGTGGGTGACATGAAGTCTGAACTGAAACTACCTACTTCCTAAATCTTTCCTGACGAGAACCTTGCTTTTTGGCACAAAGCCAAACATAACACACTGGCAAACAGAAGCTTTAAAGACAGTTGAAATAATGGTGAATTAAAATTAGCATAAAGAGAGACAGAACCTACATTTGGTCAAGTGTTTTGTGATAAATATGAATCCCCACATTAGTTCTAACTGTAGATAATATTGTAATGTCTTTAAAAAATTATGGAGGGAAACAAGAAAAAAAAAATCTTCCAGATTGCTTAAATGCTTATCTGACAAACAGTTAAATGCAAGCAACACTGTAATTAGGCACAAAGAATGAGAAACTTGGTGATCTCCTAAGAATTTCTATTCCAGAGAATTATTTGAAAAGGCTTAACATGCCAGTGACAGGATGCTGGCAGAGAGCTATGTAAGTTGTTTAGAACTAATTCTGAGTGACTGAAAGAAAAGGCACCAAAGCTAGGTATCACATGATCAAACGTGTCACTTTCCAGACTCCATGTGGATGCATGCTGGCAGATCAGTTTCCATCAGCAGAACGAAACTGAAGACTGACAAATCTAGGTTTAGCCTAAAAGGATGTTCAGTTCACAAAAATGTTTGTCTCAGGTCTCTGACCTCCCTCCCCTTTTCCTTCCAAAGAAAACGAGAGAGGAAAAAATGGAAGGAAAACAGAAGTTTAATCTTCAAAGCAGACTTCACTCTGGTATAATGACATTAGTGGGTGATGATGTAATGGGAAAAGGTTTGGAGCCAATTTTTGGTGCTGGAGGCCTATAAACAGCTCTATACATCAACAAGAACTCTAAAGTATCTGGGAAGCAGTATGTTCTTGGAGTTTCTGGAAGGAGTTAAAGGGAAGTGTTGAATCACAGTTGGAAATGACTAGATAAAATCAGTGATTTTATAAAAGTGCTTCTTGAATTGTGTACCTTTGTGATGTATTTGGGAAGAGATCAGAGGACAGCTGAAACTTGTTACCACGGCTGGGTATTATTTAATACTCAGTGAGTAGTATTAAATAATCCAGTGAGATTCCCCTCAATTCAGCTCTCATGACATTTCCACTTATTAGCACATACACATGATCTATATACAACTTAAGATGCATTTATAAGAAAAAATTCAAGGTAATCTAGAGAATATTAACTTATTTTTATTAATAGTTTTCTATAAGGTATTCATGACAATTAAGAGAGTGATAAAATCTAAACTTTTTAAATGGGCAAATAAAAAATCTTTCTGGAAATGAAAATTATGAAAAAAAGCTCAAAAAAGAATCTAACCTTTCACAGCATGGGTCCATGGACAGGTATGATCTTAGCACAATCTTCCACACAAACTGCTATACAGTTAAAGGAGGAAGATGCACTGTTACCAATGTGACATCTTCGTACATTCACTAACGATGGGTAGGTAGGTTTAAATGGAGTGCAAAGGTCTGTAAGATTTAGAAGTTTGGTAACAAGGTTTTTTTGTTTTTTTTTTTTGTTTGTTTTTTTGGTGTGTTTGTATGTGTGTGGTACTGGGGATTGAACTCAGGGGTACTCAACCACTGAGCTACATCCCCAGTCCTATTTTGTATTTTATTTAGTGACAGGGTCTCAGGAGTTGCTCAGCACCTTGCTTTTTGCTAAGGCTGGCTTTGAACTCGCAATCCTCAACCACTGGGATTACAGGCATGCGCCACTGCACCCAGCCGTAGTAACAAGTTTCAGCTGTCCTCTGATCTCTTCCCAAATACATCACAAAAGTACACAATTCAAGAAGCATTTTTATACAATCACTGTTTGGTTTGCTTTTACATATTGAACTGCTCCAACTCTGCATATGCGGCAAGGTCAGTCCGTGTAGTCAATAGATCACGAATGAATCTTTAGCTGGCTCAGAGCCACACATTGTTGTAGTGGAGTTGTGGCCAAACAGAAGTTATCAAATATTTCTTAACTAGAAATGTATTAAATGTTAAGTTTTAACTTGAGAAGATAGCAGCAAAAAATACAAGTCAATAATAATGCCTCTTATATTTTATTCCATCAGAGGAGTTGAGCACTGAAAAGACACCAAGAGACAACCAGGCCCACCACTCTGCATGGGGTCCAACTCCTCTTTAATCTCTTGTTTCAACCCCAGGACTCTCCCTTAAGTAGTCATCCAGCTTAAATTTGAGTGCCTGTCTCTCTCTCTCTCTAGTTCAGAAAACTGGCTTACTGGTAAGGCATTCTTTTCCATCATTGGACAGATCTGAATGTTCTTCTTTACATTAAGTTTAATTTACAAGGTAAGTTACATCTGAGCTTTGCATTTAATTACAGTCTTTATATTTTTTTCCATCCAGCCACACTTTCTTTATTCCTTCTCCTTTTTTTTTTTTTTTTTAAATAAATTCCTGATCTCAAAAGACAAAAGTACTCTCTATTTAGGACAAAGATCCTCCCATGGGGGAAAAAAAAGAAAGATAAAAGATCTGAAGCATGTTTTCTAGCATCTTTGCAGAGATGATTAGTAATATCTCTTGGAAGAACATAAGTTAATTGTAAATTCCTGGAAAAGGTGAGTCCTTTTATCAAAAGGCTTTTCCTAAAGCAGATCCATTCAGTGCATTGAGCTTTAAAACATTAGACCAAGCCAGGTGCAATGGCATGTGCCTATAGACCCAGCTACTAGGAAGGCTGAAGATGGAGGATTCCCTGAGGCCAGGAGTTTAAGACCAGCCTGAGCAACATAGCGAGACCTCATGTCAATAAAAAATAAATAAATAAGCCAAGCAATGTATTTTATGAAAAACTAATTAGTGTTCTCAATATTCTCTCATTGAGGTATGATTTGACATTCAAGTAATAATGTCTAATTGAAAACAAAATAATTTTGCTGGCCAGAGACACCAACAAGTTAAAAAATATGAAGCAATTTTAAATGCCATTAACACATTAATTGTAACTGAACCGATTTTACTACAGAAGTAGCCAATTTATAACATCAGTGGCCCATAGAAAATGTGTTGGGTTCATCTGGGTGATGAAAGAAGGCATGCATTTAAAAGTTACAAGAGATTTATTTAAGGATTATTTTCATTCCATGTTAAGTCACTATCTCTACCACTGGGGAAAGCTATTTATATATAAAGCTGACAGTAAACAAAACAGTCTTAAGACCATGCCACATTAGCTTAGATCACTCTTATGAAAAATGCAATATAGAATTTCCCAATTTTAGTTCATTTTTAATGTTCAATTTATTATTCATGTTCACTAATTACTTTATAACTCCTTGAATAAGACTATTTAACTGTTTAATCATGAGGTAAGAATTGAATTGAAAGTAATCTCAGCTCCCAGTACATATTAATTTATCTGTTTTTTAAAAGTTTGCTTTCCACAACTAGACAGGGAAGAATCAAAGTCCATAATGAAAAGGTAGTTTCTTCAATGCTCAGCTCAACTACCATTTCTCTACACAGTCTTCTTTAAATATCCCCATCTGCAAGTGGCCCCTCCTTCTTGTGAACCTTCAAAGCCCTTGATCCGCTGCTCTCTTTCTGCCCTCATGCATAACCTTGTATGATCATTATGTTTATGTCTATGTCCCCTCCTGGTATACAAGTTCCTTTTTTTCTCTTTTTGCACTAAGGATTTAACCTAGGGGTACTCCACCACTGAGCTACATCCTCAGACCTTTTCATTTTTAAATTTTGAGATAGGGTCTAAGTTGTTGAGGCTGGCCTCCACTTGCAATCTTCCTGCCTCAGCCTCCTGAGTCACTGGGATTACAGGTGTGTAACACAATGCCTGGCTCTGGTGAACAAACCAGAGGATAGGATCTGAGTATGATTCATCTCTGGATCCCCCACATCACCTAGCACAGTCTGATAACTACAGAGTGAAGGGCAAGGGAGTCACTAGGTACAGCCACTCTGAGAAAAAGGGCAGCTTAGAAAGTTTGACCCAGTTTGACCCCAAGAGAGACTTACTGGGATTGCCTGAACAACCAAAGGAAGTGATCACAGAAACTGTTATAGGAAGCTCAGAATAAATGAGCGTCTCTCTGAATCTTTAAATCAAGAAGGACTACAATCAGAAAGCCGCCTGAAGCTGACTTACTAAAGTGGATTTAAGATAAAAGGGATGACAGAAAGAACCATACACATACATATACACATGTGCAAGAAGGTCCTAGAATTTGCAAGGCAGCTTCAAAGGCTGGAAATGGCTGGGCACAGAGGTACACGCGTGTAATCCCAGGAACTTGGGACGCAGAGGCAGGAGGAGCAGGAGTTCAAAGCCAGCCTCAGCAACAGAATGGTGCTGAGCAACTCAGTGAGACCCTGTCTCTAAATAAAATACAAAATAGAGTTAGGGATATGGCTCAGTGATTGAGTGCCCCTGAGTTCAATCCCCAATACCAAAAAGGAAAAAAAAGAGAGGCTGGAAATGGGGTATGTGCCATGCCCAAGTGTAAGTCTTCTGAAAGCCAGAAGTTCTTCAGTTCTACCCAGGATAGATGGGCAAAGTTAGAAAAATTAATGACAATGGGTTAAGTAGGAGGAAGAGATTAAATACTAACTACCTCTGTCTAGCTATTGATTAGGAAAATGAAGAAAATAATGGAGTAAGATGATTCAAACAGACCACTTAAGAGTGGGTAATCTAGCTGGGGTTGTAGCTCAGCGGTAGAGCGTTCATCTAGCACATGTGAGGCCCTTTGGTTTGATCCTCAGCACCACATAAAAATAAATAAAATAAACGTATTGTGTCCAACTACAACTAAAAAATAAATATAAAAAAAGAGTGGACAGGACTGGGGATGTGGCTCAAGTGGTAGCGCGCTCGCCTGGCATGTGTGCGGCCTGGGTTCGATCCTCAGCACCACATACAAACAAAGATGTTGTGTCCACCGAAAACTAAAAAATAAATATTAAAATTCTCTCTCTCTCTCTCTTAAAAAAAAAAAAAAAAAAAGAGTGGACAATCTAGTTATCACTCTAATATCAGTTGCTCTTCATCATTTTTCAAGAAAGAAAAAGAGATATAACAGTTTTTATAATATCCCCAAAGTAGGTTTTTGTTCTTAAAGGTACCATGCTCATCAAATCTTCCCTTAGTGATATGTCTGGGTACAGAATAGGATGTACCAAAATTACCAACCTTATAACATACAAAGAAATTAGGCTTTACTGCAAAAAATAAACCTGGTTTCTAAAAACTCTGTACCTTCAGGCTTTATCTCTCTATTCCTTGGCATGTACTTCATTCTCTATAGCAAAGTCCTTTATAATATGCCTAAATCTACAAAACAGCTCTCTAAAGTAATTAAAACCAAATAGATATTGTTTGCATCACAATAACTGTTCAAGGAAAGAAGACCAAAGGAAGCTCCTATAAAATAAAGTCCAATTCTTGACTAATGCTGCTCCCTATATTAAAGTACCCATCCTGGGCAACAAGTGTTATGTAAAAATAATATTCTCACTGTTAAATGCAAACAAATCTTAGCCCAGGAATGACTGGGAATCAATCCTAAGTGCTAGTACCATCCTTTCCCCTTAATATTTGCCTATCCAACTTGCAAGGCTATAATAAGCCTTTAGGCTATGAAGTATTACCATTCCTGTATGTCAACAAGTATTTCCTTATGTTCAAAGTACTTATCTTCTTAATTCTCTTTTTCTGAGCAGAATTTTGAATAGTCTTCCTCTGTAACTGTCAAAAGCATTTTATGTTTCAATACTATTCAGGTATCCATTGATATTATTAGCTCTAGTTCTCTTCATTTGAATCAGATAAAACTACTGAGATGTTATCTTTAAAAAAGTGAATGAAAGATAAAGAGAAAAGAATGTTAATATGAATAAACAGGTGGATAAGGAAGAAAGGGGGACAGGATTTAAACTAATTTGGGTTTGTGACTTTAGACATTCTTCCAAACTACCAAAAAACGTGAAAAATAAAATTGAGGACTGAGACACTCAAAACAAACAATTCCACCAACAATTTGATGTTTATATAGATAGAACTTAGGACATATGCCATTAGCAATCACAATGGCTAGATAGCATTTCAAACCTTAACAAAATCAACCTCAAGATGACAATTTCAGAAGAAAAAAAAACCACTGCTCTGGAAATTAAGACCTGTTTGTGCACTGGCCTCCTGCCAAGTCAGTGGTCTTGGGCCAGTCACTCTTCTAAGCTGCTACTTCTAAAACTGTGTAAACTGAACACATATATTTTAAGGGTCTCTAATGGCCTAGTAAGAAAGTTTTACTCACTTATTACTTGAATATGCAACACATGAATGGATACAAGGGAAAGCAGTGTGACTAGAAAGAAAAGAGGATGCAATACTCTTTTTATTTAAGTTCATATAAGGTTTCTATTTAAACAAGAAAGCTCTAAGCCTAGTGCCAGAAACCTTATTGCTTACATTCTAAACCCTTACATAGCTGGGCACCAGCTGGTCATACTGGCAGGCTATTATATAGTTCTCATCCCAAAAATGAATAATGTAGTCTTACTTTCCCCAGCTCTGATTAATGCCCAGTTCAATGTTTAAGAGTCTCCAATTCCATGAGGCCAAGAATGAAGCTGCTTTTCACTGTACCTACTGGATACCCCTGCTTCCTCAAAGACTAAGGATTGGAACTGGCTGACACTGTTCTTCAAGATGTGTTCACAAGGACATTTTCAAACTAGAAACAGAGCCTCTTTTCCTTCAAAAACGTGTTTCTGTTCACTATCTACTGCAACAGGGGCCAAATAGCACAGGTGTGATATAATAAGGAGGAAATAAAGGCACAGTAACTGGTATATGCAACACTAAGTGATAGAAAGGCATGAACAGAACATTTAAAATTTGTTTTTATGGAACAGAAAATAGTATGCATGCATCTTACTTCACACTTTATTCTTCATGATTTCGTGAATACTCAAATTCAAATCATTCTTGCACATATGTCAGCAATAAAACGTGTTTATTAGTATTATGCAGGGTGGTATACAAGGACCAAATATTTAGTGAAGCATTCTAAAGCAAGATTCAAAAAACTACAGCCCACAAGACATATGTGGCCCATAGTACATGACATTTCCCTGGAATACAGCAATCCTCATTAGCTATGAGTTACAACAGAAACCATACAACCTGCAAAATCTAAAATATCATCTGGCCCCTTAAAGAAAAGGGATCATATAATATTTAGAATCCTGTTAAGTGTTTTATCTCATATTTACTAATGGGGAAACTGAGCACCGGAAGTTGAAAAGTGTGCCTTGATCACACAACTGTTATATGGCTCCCCTATCTCCCCCCATTAACAGTGAGCTCAGCCAACATCCTTTGCCCCACAGAAATAAATCTGAATCTCTTTGCCCCTCCAGTCTAATGAGAGTAAATACATTCTTGCAGGAAGAATGGAGAATAACTGGTTTTTCAGGCCCCAAGACTGAAAGGGAACTCTAACATGAGCTAGAGATAGAAACAGCCTGTAGCCAAAGTTAACTTGTATCCTAGAACAAAGAGCCATTTTGCTTCCTTGGTTCCTTCTGAGGTTTACAAATAACCTCTTGCTTGGTTTCTGGCAGTATGCTGTGTTTGGGTGACCAGGAAAAGTGAGAAGTGTAATTCTGAAGAATGTTTTGAAAATGCCAACTAAAGAGGTTCAGATTTTACAAACTACTTGCCACATAAATTACCCTCAATTGGTCTTTACTTAATTCGGTCATAAATTTATCAAGATCATTCTAATTTTTATACATAAGGCTGAGAAATGGGTGCCTTAAGTTACTACTTGCTTAAGGCCACAATATAGTAAGTAGTGAAGACAGCACTATAAAGCCTCTAAAATTCTGTTCTTTATTTAGTTAGTTCGTTCTTACTTTTTGCAGTTTTAAGGTGATGTATATTCAAACTGTTCAGAGAGTAGAGTGATCTTAGCTGAAATCACTGACTTGAAAGTCCTTAGCCCAAAAGATCATTTTTATCCACTTGTTCCCAACATCCCTGTGGCAATCACAGAAGAAAAGTGCTAATGACACTATGCCCTATCATATAAGCAACCTTCCCCTATTTCTCCTTTGTCTTTCTTTCCACACACTGCCACTCTTTTATCCTTTCCATTTGCATGATTTTAGCTGGATCAGCAGTACTTCTGAATACTCCACTTTGGGGGGGGGGGGAGTAGAGTTCAAGGTTAAATAAACTATCAGATCTGGGGGTCTTCCTCTTTGGCCAACTATATGTTTATGATATTGAGCAAATCACTTAACTTTTTAGGGCCACTATTCATCAGTCACAACACACAAACAGGACAATGCATGTCAGAAGGTCTCAGAAAACACTGAGCTTCATAGAAATGTCAGATGGCATATCATCATTACTGCTCAGAATTGGTGGATAAGACTACTTTTGGCCTGAACAGTCCCAGGTACACTACCAAGCCTAAGGACTTGTAGCAAATGACCCAGCTAGCTTCTTCATCTCTATCATTGAAATTACTTGCTTTCTTTTTAATCATTTAATAATTTAAAATAATTTAATCATTTGTATTTCCTTTAAAAAACATTTCAGATACATGGAAATACTAATACTATTAAAACAGAGAAAGATCTTCTCTCATCTTTTTTATAAATATGAAATAATTTTAAAAGTCCCTTAAACTATTAAATTTAGAATGAATGTTCAAGTTCCATATAAGCAAAGAACTAAAGCTGAAAATGAGTGGGAATGCTTCAAATTTAAATCCCTAGGAACATCAATGATCAGTAGCTATGGAGATTTTTTCCCTCCAGAATAATCCAAAAACATTTAAATTCTTAGAACATGATTCTTTTGACACCTCAAACTTTCATAAACTAGAAGTATATGGATGTTTTGTCTTGTAGAAGATATGGAAAAAGTGGAGTTCAGGGCAGCTCCCCACCCTCCTACCTGGTCCTACCATCCAAACAAAAGATTCTGTTTTGAGCTTTGACTAGAGCTCTGTTGATTCCATTTCTCCAAGATTCTGGAGTAGGGAAAACATATCCTGAAAAACAGCAATTTTTGAGACCATTTCATGAATAATAACCAATGTTTAAGGTGTTGGGGGGAATTGCATTGGTAAGAAGCTTGCCTTTAAGTACAATCGTAAGAAAATTAAACATTTATTAGTGAAAGCTCATTTTTTTTTCCTCCCCAAGAAACCGTTCCTGGAATCTAATCTAATCTATTTCACAAAATAAATAAATAAATAAATTTTGTTTCTTTCTGTAAGTAGCATTTTCAGACTTGTATCATATTATGATTTTGACATGTATTTTAAGCCTAAAATTTCCAACTCATATCTTCTCCCCAGTTCTTACATAACTGTTTCTGGCACATCCTCAAGGCAAACATGACTTACACATAGTGGGGATTTAATGCACATCTACTAAATGACCAAACACAAGCTCCTCAAGAACTATTTTAAGATCTCACAAATTCTTAGCCTCACTCTGTGTTCTTTTCTTTGAAATTTGCAAATAGGGACATTCTTAAGTACCTGTGTTCAGTTGTACAGCAATCTTTGTACAGAAATCCAATGGAAGACTAAATAAGTGGGGATGGATAGAAAACATGCTCTACTTTAGAAAATGTAGCACAAATATAGATCATTATCTAATATGAGGCTGCACTGGAAAATAGAGAATTGTATCAGTGAGTTAATCATTCTAAAATCTGTGGGGAGGTAGAGAATTCTCAATTAAAAACCTGGAGGGTGTTAGAAGAATGTCAATATGAGCCTAGTTGTATTGATTCAGCTGTATAGATTCTGCTGACTCACACACAGTGAATTCTGCCCTCTGCTTGGGGTTAGGGGGAGATGAAAGAGAAGGGGGGCGGTGCTGAAAAAAGGACTCTAAAATGCCAAAATGCAAGATTCCTACATGTTTCAAGGCAGAAAAATTAAAACTGGAAAACTTAAGGTTGTTAAACTGTAGTTTTCTTCAAGGAGTGGAACTAGACCACCTAAACTCAGTTCACTTTGGGGGACCTGGTAAACTTTCACTATAGTTCAGAACATCCTTAGCCCAATAATCTTATTGGAGGTACTTCTAAAGTTGCACACTTAGAATAGGAATCACCCAGTTAAACTCTATTTAGTTTTCAAAGTTATAATTACTGCTACATTGTGAATAGAGCTGACAATGTTCACTCCAAGAAATCAGAATTCCTTTGTTCTAACTACCTTACTAGACGGTAAAGCAAAGTTTGTATTATAAATCACAACTAGAAAACCTGAAACAACTGATTATTTAAAAACAATATGACTCACCTAAAAATATCAATCTGTGTTTCAAGTCAAGAATACAAATTTAGGAGCTGTCTAATACATACCACAAAATGTGCATATGCATAGCTAAGGGACACCACAGAACTCCTAACTCTAGCCATGTATCTATTTTGAAAAAAATAATCTAACTATTTATTCAACTTGAGTGAATTGAGGAATATGAAAGGCAATTTCAAAAACATTGGTAATACTCATTGTGCAAAACTCCATTTGTACAATGATTTGTTCTGAAAAGTGGCTCTGATCACCCTTTTTGACAAAAGCTTTAAAAGTAAATCAATTTGACAATGTATTTTTTCCTGTTATAATAAGTATATATAATAAGTATATATAAGTAGACATATAATGTAAGACTGAGAACTCTAGAGGAATTACCTTTTTTTTTTTTTTTTTTAATGTGTGCCTCTTAGGGAAAAAAGATGCAGAGAAAAGGGAAGGTGAGAGGAGGAATTAGTCTCATTAAACAGATAGTTATAAACTATTCATTAATATACAGAACAAGGTGCAGTGCAGTGTCATCCCACTCTGCCTCCTGTTTCCTTACCCTCGAAATGAGGATGATAATCCTTATTACATACGTTAGGTAAATACCATATAAGAGAATGAGTACTAAATTACATTGTTAACTGCACAGTACTATGCTTAACATAAATATTGCATATACTATTACACAGCTTAACTACCTTCAGGAGTACTGCATCCGCATTGCCAGTTAATTAACCAAAGAAAATAATCATGGAGATGAAGATATAAATAACCAAGCAAGATGGCTGGAAATTTATCACTATTTCTCTAGTAAAAAGTTTCTTATTATCTTTATTTATTTATTCATTCATTCTTTACTTTAGATTGACGGTAATTACAACATACTTAGCCTAGAAACCAAATATAGGTTCCTTATACTGAAAAATATTGGTAAATCTGCTGTATGAGGCTAGTCCCATTCCTGGTAATAAACTGTATGTGTTACTCATTGGTATTATCATGATCATGTGGCTATAAGTTATTTTCTAAGACTGACAAATTCCTACATACTTATTTTCTTATTTTTTATTACTAGGGATTGAATGTAGTTAAAAGATGCTTAACAACTGAGCCACAGCTCCAGGCCCTCTTTTATATTTTATTTTCGAACAGGGTCTTGCTAAGTTGCAATGCAATTCAGAAATCTAATCCTTGCATTAGATGATGATATGTGCACACACACAATCTAATCTCAAAGAACTACTGAATAAGATCTCAAGGAAATATCTGTGCATCTTCAGAACAAGTGAAGGCCATGTGATTCTAGGGGCTGTTATTTCTCTAATCTTTCACATGTCAAGACACAGACAGAAAATTTTAGCTTCTGGCATATTTTAGCCTGAACTTATACTCATTTAAGATTATGAATCATGTACACACAGTGCTCAAATTATTATAAGGAAGATGTAGGCTAATAATAACACCTTTACCTTCCTAACTGAATAAGGAGAATTATCTTCTCTAGTTTTGAACAAAAGTTACTTTTGAGAATAAGAACACAACTTCCATGGGCTAGGGTTGTAGCTCAGTGGCAGAGCATTTGCCTAGCACGTATGAGGTCCTGGGTTTGATCCTTGGCACCACATCTAAATAAATAAATACAATAAAGTTCCATCAACAACTAAAATTAAACACACACACACACACACAACTTCCACATGGGAGCTGCTCACTCTGAAAACAATCAAAACAACTTAACAACACTGACCTAGAAGATGCCAATGAGTGTGCTTCTGGATTTCTAACTTTAGAGTCTAACCATTTTTGTTTCCATCTTTGCCATGAAGTTTTTTTCTTCGGTCCATTCTCTCCCTTGATTCTTTCCCATCTAACCTCCAGGTTCAGCTACAACTTCTATGAGTTTAAATTCCAAATATACATTACTAATTTTGATATCTCTCCAAAGGTCCAATCCTGAATGTATAACTGCCTGACATTTCCAACCACAAAGCTACCCAGAACTGAAATGCCCCATGCCCAAACTCAAATCTGTCTTCCTTCCCCAAACTTGCTCCTTCTAACTTTTTTGTTTCTGTCAGTCACTCAGGCTTGAAATCTCCTGGAATCCTTTCTCCTGTTTCTTAATTCTAGTCAACTGCCCAATTCTGTAGTAATAGTGTTGCAACAGTGTCCATCTCCTGACCTTTTCTCATACTGCCACTATCTCTCTTCAGGCCCTTATCAACTCCATGTAAGTTTCTAGCATCTTCTATTCAAATTCATTTTACATAAGGATATGTAATAAATTTTAAAACAGCACAGCTCTGATAGTCTACTACTCTTTAGTCAATGGTCACCAAAGTTAGACTGTTCATATGTGAACAGTCAAGACCTCCCAACTTCTCCAGACTTCTTTCTCTTTCTACCCATTCCTGTCCTTAACTCATTTCCTTATGCTCTCAACAGAGTGGCTCATTTATTGCTCTCTTCAGCCCAAGCTACACTTTGCGAATCTTGACCTTGCTTCTGCTATTCCCCATGCCCAGAATGTCCTAGTTCTTACCTCTGTAAGTCCAACACCCAGTTAAACTGCCCTCCTTATTTCTAAAGCAAGGTCTTCCTTCTTCTGAATTGTGTGTGCTTTACCTGCACCTTTCAGATCAGTTTCTAACACTTGATATACAACATCAGTATTCCCTACCGATTGTTAGATCCTGAGTAAAATTTTACTTGTAAACGTGTGTATGTATGTACATATTGTACATAATATATGTGTGTATACACACACACACACACACACACATATATTGGGGGGGTGTGTGCTGAGGATCAGACCCAGGCCTTCATGCATGCCAGGCAAACACTCTACCACTGAGCCACATCCCCAGCCTCATGTATACATTTCTTAAGTCTCCACATAAAAACCACATGTATAGTAAACTGATGAAAAAAAAGTATAAAGGATCCAACTTTCCTCAAGGTAGAAATTATATAGCTTAGGTACATAAAGAAAAAATTAATTTTATCTGGATATTTCCAGTCAAGCAGATCTTTCCTTTAGTTTTCTATGTAATTGAAACCATGGAGATGAACCAAAATGACAGTACTTCCAAGAATAAAGGATAACTATGTGAATCAGCACTATAGTTTGCTACGGTCATTTTATTTTAGTCTTTTTTCTTCCTTTGAACTAAGTAACACAAGGTCACAAGCTATGTTATGCACTTTAAAGTTAAACATTTACAAGGTGTTTTTCTCTTTGGTTCTTTCTTTATATTGGAATGTATCTTCACTTTTTTCCTTCAGTCGCCCCTTTTATAATACTCTAAGAAAAACTTTTGGAAAGCTATTGAACAGTAGGCCATGGGGAGAAATAGAGAGATAAGATTCTATTCCACAGATAGAATCTGAACCCAAGTCCCCATGAGCTGGGCCCAATGCTGATGCAGTGAAAAGAAAACTGAAACTTTTGTGTAATGCAGACATGAGTTACATGTCATCTAACTGTGTCATAATTTTCAATGGCAGTACACTTCAGGACTTAAAATATATAAGTTACATTGTTTGATTCCTCATTCTCTCAAAAAAACTATTTTGTTCAAATGATGAAGGTGATAAGAAAATTTAAAATTATTTTCAAGACAGTCTTTCAAAATTTGCAAAAAAAACCCCCCAAAATTCACAACTACCCCAATACACATGAACACATACACAAACTAAATACCACTTTGCTAGTGGGAAGAAGTAAAGTTAGCATCATTTAAAATATAACTTGGGGAATACATAAACAGTGACTTCTATTTTAGCCTTGTCAAATACTTCACATGACCTTGGGATCTTTGTTTTATTAAATATAGATTAGCTTAAGGACTTATTTGAAAAACTAGACCCAAAGTTATTTTAGGACAAACTTGTTCTTGAAGTATATTAATAGAATAATTAAATAACTCTAATTGGCATACAGGTGTTGTCTGTAGCTTTGTTCACTTCCTTGTACAGCATAAAAGAAACCTAACTCTCTGGAATATCTCAGCCAGGTGGGCACCATTAGCCTCCTAGCTAATTTTCACTTTTTTGAATAAGGAACTGGCTGAGGCAAGAGATCTTCAGATCCCAAAAGGGATGCTAAGTCTGCTGCCACAGCAGACTTTCTTAACTAACAGATTCCATATGGAAACCTCTGAACCTCCTCCATGGCCTATTTTTCTCTCTGTTCCTTCTATATCCAAATAGTAAGCCTGTATGGATATACCAAAAGAAAACAAAACATAGAAGATAAAAAGTAAAAACCTAGAGGAATAAAATGAACATGCAATGAATTGAGAGAGAGTTGAAATCTCTGATCTTGCACAGTCCAACCACCACATAAAAGCTGAAAGACCCTACTTAATAAGGGCACCTAATCTCTTTGGGCCTCGATTTCCCTTTTACAAGAAAAGAACCAAGTGGAGCTCAGTGCTACACAACTATAATCCCAGTGACTCGGGAGGCTGAGATAAGAGGACTGCAAGTTGGAGATCAGCTTTAGAAATTTAGTGAGATCCTGTCTCAAAATAAAAAATAAAAAGGAGTAGAGATGTAGCTCAGTGGCAAAGAACACCTGAGTTCAATCCCCAGTACCAAAAGAGGAAAAGAAAGGAAACAGACTAGGTCCCTAAATTATTTCCATCAGCATAATTTAGGACTATTCAAAACTCTGTATCATTAGGGATAGAAATGGGCAAAAATAATGTGATTCACGAAGGCGACTATGATCAGCTTCAAGAATGTTTCTGAAGCCCCAACAAAAGTATACAGCTTCTTTAAATGGAGACCTCATTTTGTTTTAGGGAAAAAAAAACCCACCGTGATCATGATTATTGACACACACATCCCTGGAACTGAAATTTAATTTGGAGAGGCCAATGCAAATTTTGCCAAATCTCATTCTAAGTATGATTCTTTCAATACTCGGAAAGGAGGAAGACATTAATGATGACTGACGGAAGTGACTTATAGGATAAGAAATCAAGTAGATCACAAAATATCAACCCCACAGCAGGGGAAAAGGAGCAGTGAGGAAGTCCTAAAATAGAGAACCCTAGGCATGTAAAATGGATGTGAAAGAAACCGACATGGGTTTCCACCATTTGTTAGAGAGGTATCTCACAGTATCACAGTGTGAAATTCACAGTAACACTCAGATTTTAGTGGGATCAATGTTTTTAAGTCTTCATCCCAACACTGACTCGCTTGCTACTACCCTGCAAGCGATAACTACCTCCCAAACCTGAACACATAAAGATCATATGACTACAAAGCAAACAAAAAAATGGCTTCAGTTTACTTTATAAATATTTGGTGCATAAACTAAAAATGTAACCTCTGCTTGGTAAATACCAAGCAACCATTACAATTTACCTGCATTATAATTCAAATCTCAGTATCCAATCAGAACAGACGTTCAGTTTTTATTCTGAGAGGTTCTTAAATCTAATGCTATAAAAAAGTACTCCCACTTCATCTTATTCTGGGGCCCTTAAATTTTTGACAAAGGGTTTTAAATTCTTTCATAGAACCCTTAATAAAGGTTTGGTGATCTCCATATATGCATTAAATAGAGGGGGTCCTATTAGCATAAATAGGAACATGCAGTGAAGGCATATGTATCAAACCTCTTTGTAAATATATTAAAATATTACAATTGTTTCCTTTGATGCCACAATTTTCTCCAATAAGTTTAGATTAATACAAATAATATTTATGCAGCAATTAATAATTTTCAAAGCCCTTGACATACATGATCTCATTCAAGACTCTCTAAATAAGAAGGTGCTATTCTTAGATTCATTTTTTACACATGAGAAAGCTGACATTAAATGGCTGACTTACCCCAGGTCACAAAGCTGGCAATAGAACTGAATGGAACTTGAACACAGGTCTCTTGACTTTAAATGGCTTGCATTGTGCTGCTTCAAAATATTGTTACCAGAGTAAACACCGGTCCAAATCTCAGACTCCATCTAAGCCTCTCCCATATACCCCCCAGTCAAAATTATAATCAGCTCTAGAAGGACTCTGCTCTTTCTAGAAATAGTTTTCTTCATTTCTCTAGGAAACATTTACCTGTCTAAACTGTTATATGAGAGGATCATATAAACAGCATTCAACATGAGGAAACACCAGAAAATATCCTAAGTCATCAGAGGCTTTGCATGGGCTTGCCTATGTCAACTTTACCAGGTAGTGGATCAGATTCTCCAAGAGTCCTTGACCCTAAAAGGGTGAAGAATCTAGGCTAGATGCTTTTCTAAACAGCTAAATCTGCAAAGTTGTCAAGTTTATAAAGAGTTTTATCTTGGCTTCATACTGTACCCCACTTTTACTTTTACCTCCCTTTCCTGTCCCAGAGTCAATAAGGTCACTCAGTATCTACAACTACTTTAAAATCATATATAAAACCTGAAATGTAAATGTAAATCAGTATAAAACACATTTAAATTAAAGCAATTACACTTTAAAATGTAATGCTTAACACATATTTTTCTTAGGACTTAAATTCTCAGAATGAATATTTTCTTACCATAGCATTCCAATCTTCCAAAAGGAGTTTCACAAATTAACTACTTTCAACTCCTGAAATACCATTCTTCACTAAGAACTCTCTAGATGGTGGCGTGCAAAGAATTCTGAATCTGCTAGGCAGTTCACTCAACTATCATACCAGAAGGATTTAGAATTTTTTGCTGGGGGAAGGGAAGAAAGAACAGTGGGAGAGAGAATGAATGCAGCCCCATTGTCTGATTGCTTAAAAACTCATAATTTGAATCTATAACAGATTCCTACTAACCATTGGACCTGAACATCAGAAGTACAGTCTCTTTTCATCTTAAATAGAGCTTTTCAGTCCAAATCTGTATAAACAAACTTTGTCCTTCAATCTTTCAACTCCTCGGCAGTTTTTCAAGGTCACTTTTCTGAGCAACGACAGAGGCCTGCATCCTGGAACTATGAGTGTTAACACCGCCCCAACTAGAAGAACACAAAATCTAAAACCCCAAGGATCCTCTCAGGTAAATCCTTTACTCAAGGGAAGCAAGGGAAGGCAGATCAACACCCTCCAAACTTCTTTAATAGGGCCTGCTCCTTTTCCCTATCCACAGAGTGCTGCTGGCTCACTACTTCACACTGAGTCTGCTGCAGAAATGTTCCAATGACCTTCATCCCATGTTTTCAAATAAAAAGAAAACAAAGAATTTATCTTTTAAATCATATGTTTTACAAATCTTAGTACATGGTATCAAATATTTCCCTATTCACAAGAACTGACTGGTTGCTAATTAGCAACCTAGCTCCATACCCCTAAAGGGGGAAAAATATCAAGGGCAAAAGATAGTGTGCTAACTTTGCTATTTACAAAATGCAGATAAATTAGGATTTTAAATATTTCATGCTGAAAATGAAAATCATTTTTCTAATATTTTAAAGAACCAAACCAACATCTGACAAAATGTTTGAAATTAGTAGAAAACGATTTGCTTTTGTCACTGCCAATGTAACTGGAGAATATGTTTTTAACCGGCATTCTAAGCTAAAATGTGCATTTTAAAACAAGTATTAATACTATATAAATAAATACTTAAGAGAATCTAGAGGCAGACAGGTAGATCAAGAAAGTTATGGGAGAATTTCACGTTGGCATGTGGGCCTTCACCCTAAGAACCTGCATCAGTGTAAATCCTATTTTCACACAAATTTCGAATAGCCATAGTGTGGCTTCTCTCTGAAAACACAGATGTCAATAAAGTGCACGGAAATAGGAAAACTCTTACAAAACCTCAGCTTATCCTGTAGGAAAGCTTCAGTGCACTTGAACAAAGGAAAATTATTTGGAAAACAGTTAAGTTTACCCAATGCAAAAAAGAAAGTGCTATGCTTCTGTGTGCCCCTGAAAAATGATTAGTTCTTATTGTACCTGATCTTGTCAATACTCAACTAGGAAAAGAAATCCTAGTTGAAGGACATGCAAAATCTAAACCGAGCAAGGTATTCTAGGTGCACCAAAAGGTATGCCTGGAATGTAAAGTGGCCATTTTCTGAAACAGTGCAACTTGTCTACACTCTCTGAAGCTAAACAGTTTCTATCATTTCAACACAAAACAAAGAATTAAACTTACCGGGAACTGCATTAATTTTACATGTAGTTATTTATATCTCCTCGGACAGGGAGAATTTAAGTCACTCCTATCCCTCCCCCCCAAAAAGGACGGAGGAAACAAAAGCAGCAGGAGATGCAGAAACCTGAGTCTGGAATGTCCACTCCAGTGAAAACCCGAACAGCTGTCCTCCCACCCCCCAACAAACTATTCGCCATTTTTCTTTGTCTTTCAGCTGACCCCTGCCTCAGTGAAAAACTCCGAGGCTCCAATGAAACCCTGCAGCCTCCTTCCACTTTAACAGTCAAAGGCATTCAATCTAGCCTGCTATTTGACACCAAACCTTGCCTCCAGAGCCATCCCATTGGCTGAGCTGCTTTATCAGCTAAGAACACAAAGCCACGATTGGCTGTTCACGTCATCAGTTACCTCCTTTGTACACTTCCTGTTTTAAAGTTACCTTGAGAAGCAGAACAGGGGTCAGATTCAGACTTCAAACTACCAGGAACTTAAGGATTGGAAATGGCCTGCAAATGCATACAGTAGATGTAATAGGGCCTCATGTGCTTCCAAAACAGGATACTGCAAATTTAGAATTGTCCTTAAAATCAAAGGAAAAGGTCGTTACAGTTCCCACCCAAAGGATTTCTTATTGGTTGTCAGAGTTCCATTTTTTAAAAAAATTTAAGGTAATTTAACTGCTTCTGATTGGCCATCAGTGATGTCTATAAGATTATCCTGTGGCAGTAAACCAAAGCAGCAATGTGTGCACGCTGGAGAGTGGTGACTAACTACCTTCAGTATTCTGTTGAGCATTAAAAGAAGAAAAAGGAAACTGGGTAGGGTTAATCCAAAGAAAACATAGCTTCTTTTAACAGTAACCAAGAGTGATACCAATGCTCTTAGAACAGTCTGCAGGATTTCTAAATGGCATTTTCACTATGTTCGTGGTAATTTTAAAAGCACAGATTACATCAGGACAAAGCACTTTATTATAAAACAAAGTAATGAAAACAGAAAAGTTAGAGGAGTAACATATGAAGCTGGTGGCCTGGGCGGTGGCATTTCAAAACTGTCTACAGAAAGCCAGAGGGACATCTAATAATGGTGAAGGGGGTAGGGGTGGCACAGAGATAAAACATTAGTGAATACCCTGTTAAAAGCACATCATGGCTTGATGGATTAACTAATTTATATAGGGTAATCATAAAATCAAATGTTAGCTTTTACTGTTACAGGGTTTTGACATCACAGAGGATAAATCTTTCTATCACATATTCAAGAATAAGCAGTAGGGCTGATCTCAGGAAATTAGGGGTATTTTTACTTGACTGGTGGTTTCTGAAACATCCTGGAGTGCTGAGTTCACCAGGGGTGGTCAAAGATTTGCTTACAGATTTTGGGCCCTACTGCTTACATTTTAAGAGGAGACTCCCAACATAGTTAAAATCAATCAATATGTCCCTGTTTTCTTTTCTGTTTTACAAAATATTCAAATAGAAACATCTCGCCATCACCTGAAACATTTAATAATCTTAGATCTGCTTCCTCCTATCAAAGCTAAATATCCTAGGACTATTAAACTAGGCAGTTGTTTTACCAAACAGATTAGATCTTTGCTAGAAATTTCTTGCTGGACATTACGTGAGGCCTTGTCTTTGGCATATGCAGAAACTCAGCAGAGCCCTAAAATGGAAGTGAGATGGTCTGTCCTATTACTTTGACATATAAGCCATTTTAACTTCTGTACACACATTCCACTCATTTCCCTGGATGAACTGAGGCAATTTCTGTGCTAGGTACATTACAGACTTTACTCCTCTAATTCTCACTACAATTTTCTTTTATGTGTGAGAAAGATGGAAGTTTAGAGAAGTTAAGTAACTGGCCCATGCATTTAGATGCAAACTCAGGCCCCACTTTGAGTGGTACTCTTTCCATTGCACTACACAGGTTACTAAGATATGGAGCACCTCAGAACACATCCAAGGACATTTTTAGGTGCCACATATACAGACAGATGGCATAAACCATTACCCAATTTCACTAATTTAAAAACTAAAATCTGTACAATGTTAATTGTTGATCTGCCCATCAGAGACCTAATTAAATATGGGGGGGGGGACTCTATCAATTA
Source organism: Marmota flaviventris (assembly GCF_047511675.1). Lineage (NCBI taxonomy): Eukaryota > Metazoa > Chordata > Mammalia > Rodentia > Sciuridae > Marmota > Marmota flaviventris. The sequence goes on along the minus strand of NC_092507.1, from coordinate 30,822,323 downwards.
ACAGAAATTTTTTACTAAATTATTAGGAACATTTAACCAGTAACAAAGCACTTACTGAAAACGTGTAAAGACTTGAAACAACTAAATCCTTTACCACAGCATACAAAAAAAAAATATTACCAGATTATGAGGCAATTTCACTATGGCACCCAAAGAAGAGTTTAGTTTATGCTAACAGAATGTGTTACGGGAAAGTTTCTAAAGCTACAGAGTCACAGGCATAATTCTTTTCCCAAAAGCTTAGACTGCAGATTTTGAAAATCTATTTCCAGTCTGTGGAGAGAACGCATTTTAGAGCTTTTTAAAAAATATATGTATTTTAGTTTTAGGTGGACACAATGTCTCTATTTTACATTTATGTAGTGCTGAGGATCGAACCCAGTGCCTCATGCATGCTAGGTGAGCACTCTATCACTGAGCCACAATCCCAGCCCCTAGAGCTTTTTTTAACCCCACAACACTGAGGGCCCAAGACAGCTTCAAGGAAGCAAAGAAACTCACTTCTAGAATGGAGGTCAGAAAAATAGGGAGAATATTTTATAATTTCACTATTAATTACTATCAGTATGGCAAAACAACTAAGCACTTGGGAGTCAGGCAAAGCTAGTTTCAAATTCTGGCTACTCCACTTATTAACTCTATGACACCGAACTAAGCCTGAGCCTTGGTTTGCTCATCTATAATATACAGATATCACCATCTATATTACAGAGCCACTGTAAGAATTAAATGAGGTAACTTATGTAAAATAGATTGCATGGTGCTTGAATAAGCACTGAAAAAAATATGAAATGCTAAATGTCATCCAATCCTGCTTCGAGAGGCTAAGAAGCAAAAAGGGACAAGACCTACATAAGGCCCTAAAGCTACTTTGAGGGAATGTCTCTTCTATCCTCAGCATATCCTGCAGTAAGCAATTTCTTAGCTATAAAGGGCAGTGTGGGAGGACTCCCAGCTGCTACTAAAAATCTTTTCCAGTTTTTATGCCGGAAATCCATACCTTTCACCACCAATCCCAGCTGAGGTCTGGTTATTGTTCCACAAATCTGCCCTTCAACTATGTTTCTGATGTACCAGATTAAACCAATCGTGTCCCCTGACACTCTATGAAGGTCTTTGGCATAGTTTTTATTAGTTCTTGGCAGTCTGCAAGAAAAACACTTCAACTCCTATTTCTCAACAGTTACCTTAGTAGAATTCAAGCCTCTGTGGGAAGGGAACTCAAATTACCCTGAATTTCAATTTGGCAGCCTGATCCATTCACTCACTTATAGCTCTCTCTTCTCCAGCCTATCATTACTGTGGACTAAAAGCCTTATGGGATCTCTGGGACTCCATCTCCCATTCTTCCCTAGCCCTGAATATCAGCACCCTTCTACACCAGACAATTCCATCTTCTCACCCTAAAAAACAATCAATCACTATAAAAGAAAACCAATGACTCTGGTTACAATGTTCAAGCTTCAGTGCCCTCAAAGAAGGCAAGGTGAGAACTAATACTCTCAGTCAGAAGACAGATTTCTGAAATCATAGCTACCTATTTACTAGCTGTATGATCTTGGCCAAGTTACTTAATCCATCCTGAGCTTATTTCTTCATGAGTAAAATGGAAAAAATACATCAATTCAGAGGAGTGCTGAGATAAGTGAAAGCACTCATTATGTGGAATTTGGTAGGTGCTCAATTACTATCTATTATATAGACTTTACTATAGTGCTTACACATATTATAAATACTTTGTAACATGTAAGAAGGATTCTTAAAGTTAGCAACTGTATCTTTATTTCTTTTCTTTTCTTTTTTTTTTTTTTTTGATGGGGGGTGGGGAGTTACCAGAGATTAAACTCAAGGACACTCAAACCACTGAGCCATATCCCCAAGCCCTATTTTGTATTTTTATTTAGAGACAGGGTCTCACTGAGTTGCTTAGCACCTTGATGTTGCTGAGGCTGGCTTTTAACTTGAGATTCTCCTGCCTCAGCCTACCCAGCTGGTGGAAATACAGGTGTGCCTGGCTGCAACTGTTTCTTTCATTTCTTTCCTTCCTTCCTTCCAAATATTTTTCTTTAGTTGTAGATGAACACAATGACCTTTATTTATTTATTTATTTATTATTTTCATGTGGTGCTGAGGATGGAACCCAGGGCCTCACAATGCTAGGTGAGCACTCTACCACTGAGCCACAACCCCAACCCGCAACTGTCTATTTCTTACAACCACATATATCCCCAGTGCTCAGCACAAATATATAAACTAAACAAGGCTTTAGCCAGGATCAGTGAAACAGGAGCACGATTGAGGAAAATTGGAGAGTGAATGTCCTATCTAAAGGAGCAACCATTATCAACAGAAAGGACCATGTAGGAACAGGAATCTACTGCTTCAGATTTTTTGTTTTACTGTCATCTTCCCATTTTAAGTTTTTGATTAAAATTTTTAAAAGATCATAATCAAAGAAAACCAAGGCTTGCCAGATTACAATTTCTGACACATGTTTTTCACCTGACTTGGTCCTGAACAACTATAAGTTATTTCCCAAATCATATCTACCTCAAAGTTAAAAGAAAAAAGTGTCAACACATTTTCAAAAGAATCTGACAGAAGTTCTGAAGACAATCCCCAAAGAAGGCCCAGAAACATTTTGAGCAATGAGCATCATTAGAATACAAGAATATAGTACTAGTGCTCAGTAAATTATTCAATCAATTAATGAATTGGGACATTTGGTAAATTATAAATTCAAAATTGTTTTAAAAAATAAATTATAATCTCTGAAGCATAAACTAAGAAAAATGCATGGATAATTATTCTATTTCAGCTCTTAGAGCTGTCCAAAGATGGCACATGCTGCCTCAAAAGTTACAAATGGGGTCGGTAGGCACAAGCTGTGTCAACATTTGACAGACATGTAAAGCAAGAAGAGAAAGAGTAGCTATAAGGAGCAGCCAGAAAGAAAGCCCAGTTTCTGTGGCTAGAAAGACTTAGAATCTAATCCCTAATGGTGCTAGTTACTTAAAACCCTATTGCAGTCAGTCAATAAATATAGGCATTCTGCTACTTAAGCTCTGGATTCTAAGGAAGACATGGTTTTGCTTCTCAACAAGATTGAAGTCTATCATAAGGAAGTTAAAATAGGCAATCATGGGCTGGGATTGTGGCTCAGCGGTAGAGTGCTTGCCTAGCACAGGTGAGACCCAGGTTCGATTCTCAGCACCACATAAAAATAAAGGCATTGTGTTGTGTCCATTTACAAAAAAAAAAAAAAAAAAAGATTCTCTTAAAATAGGCAATCATATTGCTACGTGGGCAAATGTACAATGCTACAGAACATAAATTGTCTAAACTTCAGGCTGGTCAGGGGAAGCTTCTTGGGTGATTTAAAATCTTAAGAATGGTTCCCCTACTAAAACAAAGTAAGCTGCGTGTGTAAAGGCCTGGAGCTGACTTAAAGCAGCTGAAAGCTGGAAGGGCTGTAGTTTGTTGTGGCAGCAGTCCAAAGGCAAGAGGTGAGGAATAAAGTTAGGTAAACAGGGATAGACAAGGCTAAGGTGTACTACACCTTTATTATGAGGACAATGGTAAGGCATTGATGAGTTTTTTTGTTTGCTTGCTTGCTTTTTGGTCCTGGAGACTGAACCAAGAGGTGCTCTACCACTGAGCTACATTCCGGCTTATTTTTAATGTTGGAGGCAGGGTCTTGCTAAATTGCCCAGGCTCACCTCAAACTTCCTGAGTTGGTGGGATTACAAGAGTGTGTCACCAGCCCAGCAGGCCACTGTAAAGTTGAAGCATAAACTGCTACAATTAGAATTACCTTATTAGAAGATCATTTAGGGCATATGGGGAGAATAAGCTGGAGAAGGGACCAGGAGGGGAAAATGATAGCACTCTAGATCAATAACAGGGACAACAGGATACTGCAATAATCTAGTTACTGAAAAACAATAGTGGAGAGTAGTGAGGATGTTGAAAAGTAGACTGGAAAACATTAAGAAGATAAATCAGTAAGACTGTGGTAACCTACTGTGTTACTTAATAACCCATGTAGAATAACAACATTTTTGCCTGATTAAAAAAAAAAAAAAAATCAGTGCTCAAAAAATGGAAGTTGTGGGCCGCGGTTGTGGCTCAATGGCAGAGCGCTTATCTCTTACATGTTGAGGGTTCGATCCTCAGCACTACATAAAAATAAACAAACAAAATAAAGATATTGTGTCCAGGTACAACTTAAAAAAATATGGGGGGGGGGGGCAGTTGCTATTATTAACTGGATCAGATGACATTTGAAAACACATTCATCCCTAAGAGTCTATGTCAGTTTTGACACTTGTGTCCAGAAAAGGCCTTTTCCACTATTGGCCAAGCTATCCTATACAAAAAGATTCATAGACTACAACAGAACCGCTCAATTGTGCTCCACTACATACCAGTCATAACATGTAGTGTTTATTAGGTATTCTCACAAACAGGGTCCCATGGCCAAATTAGTCTTACTGACAATGCATAATGTTTCCGCCTTCTTGGAGGGTCATAAGACATATGAGCACAAAGGCTCTGAATAATAATTCTGAAACTGCCAGGTATGCCTGTAATCCCAATGATTTGGGAGGCAGAGGCAGGAGGATAGCAAGTTCAAGACCTACCTCAGCAATTTAGTGAGACCCTGACTTAAAATAAAATAGAAAGGACTGGGGATGTAGCTCAGTGGAAGAGGGGATCTGGTTCAATCTCTGATATCACAAAAATAATGATTATTATATTGTTATTATTATTATTATTATATAATAAAGAAGTATGTTTCACTTTAACCATTATACTGGGAAAATTTAGTGAAATGAAAAGATGACAGGCACATCTTTTCTGACAACCTTGCAAAGTAGCTAGAGTTTTACACATATGGGGTTTTCCTTTTTAATTTAGTACTACTGAAAATCACATTAAATAGCACTATAAATAGCAATCCTCTACCTCTCAAATTAGTGCCAACCAAGCATGCTCTCTTCCTAAACTTTGACATTTGATAATCAGCAAATTCTATGCTACTTATTTTCAAGGTAAGTAATAATTTTTAAGACAATTAAAAGTGCAAAGATGTTCAACTGTGCAGTTGACATACATTTTATTGGTTTATTCGTTCTTTCTTCCTTCCTTTCTTTAAAATGGACAGATCAGGGCTGGGTTTGTGGCTCGGTGGTAGAGTGCTTGCCTAGCAGATGTGAGGCACTGGGTTCAATCCTCAGCACCACATAAAAATAAATAAAATAAAGGTATGTGTCCATCTACAACTAAAAAAATATATTTAAAAAAATGGACAGATCATGCCAGCATTGAGAGGATATGTTTTCGTATCTCTGAGCAAAGGATCTCAATTTGCTTAGATTACAATTTGCAGCTCCTAAGTATAGGAATAATAGTCATTAAGTGCTATGAAAACTTTCAGTAATTCATAGATTTAGATCAGTGACACGATACAAAAATATTCTATATTCTAATCTTTTCCTATGAATCATCTTATTTCTCCTCTTACTGAAGCACCATACTTATGGTGCTTCACTGCTTATGGTTCATATCTATGAATGTATTTAAGAATAGAACAATCCTTGAATCATAGGTATAAAAATATACTGTCAGCTTTAAATGGAGAGTATTCATTTAAATAGGTTACCTTACTTACCTTAGACATGAAGATTTGAACCTTTAATTTAAATGTATTCTAGAAACATTCAATGCAAAGATTAGACTCTAAGTACTATCTCTCTACACTGCACCTGAAGTCCATTAGAAAGTTTTCACTGTATAAAAGTGCACTTAATTCAGAAGTTATCTGTCTACAGACTGGGAAATAACCAAAATGGAAAATACAACCACTATACTGTAAGTTCAGATATTCTCTCATTGCTATCAGGTATATCACTGCTAAAATATAAAGTGTGGGAAAGATGCAACAATCTTGCAACCTAGCAAAAATTTCTGCAGGCAGAGAGATATTTTTCCATTGCATGATTATGTCAGAAAACTTTACCCAGGTGACTATAAATCACACCAGTCAAACCAACAGCCCTACTCCAACTGAAAATTTCTACCTTTAAAAAGAAAACTAAAAATTACTAAAAGGCAAATCTCCCCCAGACAGGATACACTGGTTTTGAGATTTTAATAATCATTGTTTTTATCAAATATGAAAAAAGTCTTCATTTCATCAGAATCATTACCAGAACCTGGGGATTAATCTAATCATGAAACAACTTTTCACTGAAACAAATGATCCTACCTCTTATGCATTCAAAGTTTAAGACTAACCTCACACTGGCCCACTGAAAATCAGCTCCAAAGCACTACTATGTAAGATTATTTCTCTCATATCAAGTGGTTGTCCCCCAATATGGAAATCTTACTGAATATAACAGAGCAGATAATTACAAAAGGCCTCCTCATCAGGGAAGTGGGAACTAGCTGTCAGGGCAGATTTTATGAAGTTCCAAAAAGAAAACGACATCTTTCTCATTAATGTACACTCAGTGACTGGAACCTACCATCTACTATTATATTAATTTCTCATAATAATAACTCATAATGAAAGGTGATATTATTACCACCAATTTACAAAGGAAGAAACTGAGACTCAAGTTAAGAACCTGACCAAGTTGGGCTGGGATTGTGGCTCAGTGGTAGAGCGCTTGTCTGAGTTCGATCCCCAGCACCACATAAAAAATGTAAATAAACAATATAAAGGTATAGTGCCCATCTACGACTTAAAAAAAAAGAAAGAACCTGCCCCAGCAAATAGAGGGTAAATGCACCATAGAGACTGCATTCTTTCCTAGGATTGACTCCAAAATCAGAAACTACAATGCCATGTTCACAGGTAGTTTGAGGCTAAAGTTTTTAAATTCTCTTTCCTCCTTCAATTAATGTATTTAAATTATATCGGGTATTTTGAGTCTCTGCAGAAAAATAAATGACTTAATATAACCTTCCTAACTTGTCACAGTGCATGCATGAAAAATTGAATAAACAAATTGAAAAGAGAGACTATAAGACAACAGATAACTCACAACCAGTTTCACCTGAGAACAAGAAATAGAATGCAGGGGATGGGATTGTGGCTCAGCAGTAGAGCGCTCTCCTAGCATGGGCGGGACCCGGGTTCGATCCTCAGCACCACATAAAAATAAAGGCATTGTGTTGTGTCCATCTACAACTAAAAAATAAATATTAAAAAAAAAAAAAGAAAGAAATAGGGCTGGGGATGTGGCTCAAGCACTCGCCTGGCATGCCTGCGGCCCAGGTTCGATCCTCAGCATCACATACAAACAAAGATGTTGTGTCTGCCAAAAACTAAAAACTAAATAAATAAATATTAAAATTCTCTCTCTCTCTCTCTCTCTCTCTCTCTTTAAAAAAAAGAAAGAAAGAAAGAAATAGAATGGAAAAGAACAACTTGCTGGCTAAGGAATGTTCTTCCTAGGTTGTATGCCTGAGGTTGGAATAAACCCCAAAGTGGTCATTTGTGACCTTAATAATGTCCTCTGCCATTTCCCCTCCTGTGAATAAGGTAAACTTGCCACTTAAAAGTCGTGTCTGAGCAGGGCACAGTGGCACACACCTATAATCCCGGCAGCTCCGGAGGCCAAGGCAGGAGGATCCAGAATTCAAAGCCAGTCTCAGCAACAGCAAGGCACTAAGAAATTCAGTGAGACCCTATCTCTAAATAAAATCCAAAAAAAGGGCTGGGGATGTAGTTCTGTAGTTGGGTGCCCCTCAGTTCAATCCCCAGTACCCCCCCCAAAAAAAAGAGAGAAAAAGTCATCTCTTCCATCAAGTCAATACTTCCACAGGGAAACAATGCTGTCCAGAGGAATGAGCACCTGTCTGAAAATCTGGTCATCTGGGTTACAAATCTGGTCATCTGGGCTTTGTCCTAGCAAAGCTAAGTGACCTTGAAAAGGTAATCTTACTCTTCAGGGTCTCAGTACAAAGGACATTACTGAAAGAAGTGACATAATTTCTTGAGCTAAGATGCAAGGATTTTTCTTTTACCATAATATACTACAGTGTCAAGACAGTCTTTACAAGAATAAGGGCTCCACACTGCATAGGGACACACACCTTAATCCCAGACACTTGGGAGATTCAAGCAGGAGAATCATGTTTGAGGCCAGCCTGGGCAATTTAGCAAGACCCTGTTTCAAAAGAATAAAAAAAGGTCTAGGGATGTTGTTCACTGGTAGAGTACCACTGGGTTTAATCTGTAATACTACACCCCCGCCCCCCCAAAAAAAGGACTCCATGAACTGTATAGGAATTAAAAGTCACAGATATTTATCTGTCTCTGGGCTCTGCTACTAACTTGCTTTATGCGACTTTAAGCACATTACTGCTATTTATTTATTTGAGATGGGGTCTTACTACATTGCCCTGGCTGATCTTGAACTCATAAGCTCAAGAGATACTCTGCCCCCAGTTTCCCCAGTAGTTTGGACAACAGGCACACTGTAATTTACTGAAAAAGAGGTTTCCTCACACATAAAATGAGGATCGTAATAATATCTACCTCAGACTGTATAGCATAATATAGCAACTGTACTCCAGTTGATACAATGTAAGTACTCAATAAAAAGTAGTAACTATGACATTATTCCTGAGTTTGATTCATAGAACACTAAATGGCTTAATACCTTTGAACTAAAAGACAAGAGATGTCAATTTCAAAGTTGCCTCAAAAAGGCATCTAGCATGAGCCTTCACTGCCCTTTGCCACCATTTCTCTGTAAATAAAGGGAGAAAAACACTTTGTATCTCTAGTACAATGAATCAGTTTTGATCAAATACAAAATACGTAAACATAAATGAGAACTATCTGATAAAAGAACTAAAGGACATAGACACACTCTATTATAAAGTATAAAGTAATGTATGATTTCTGTTCAGAAGACAAAGCTAAGATTCACATGATTTAAACTCAGACCTTCTGGGAGTTCAAGATTTCCAGGATGATCAATTAAGCAGCCATTAGTATACGGGGCTAATATGGGATAAAAGTGGCTTCTGATAGCAAAGAGCAGGCAGCTTAAGAAATGCTTCCCGAAAAAAAATATACATATATACTACATATACATACATATAATGCTTGTTTTTATAGCTTTGTCTATACTTAGTAAAAATGAAACCAAGTTATAGATGCCATCACATCTTTATATTTGGTTAACTTAATAAATGAACCAAAGAGGCTGAGGACTTAGTTCAGTGGTAGAGTAGGCACTCTACCAGCATACACAAGTTCCTGCATTCAATTCGGGGGGTTGTGGTGGTAACTGCACAAGAGTGTTCTGAATTAAATGAGGCTTCCATCACCAACGTGCAAAATGTACAGCAAGTCCTATTTCCACCTGTAGCTTTGCCTGTAATAGCCACACTGCAATATTATTGCAAATAAAAGGTTAGGGATAAGGGATGCTTCATCTAATCATAATAAGATATAAAGCAATTAAGACTTCCAATTCATTATTCTCTCCTCAAAATCTGACTTAAATGTTTCTTAGCAAAATTGGAATTGCAAATATCTTGTCATGTCCAGCTTTAATTTTACATACTTTCAGGATAAGCATATCTCGGAATTAGTATCCCAGTATGAAGAAGGCACTAGATCTTTGGATAGGTCTTGGTATTTCGACATCCTAATGAATGGGTAATGACTGAAAAATCTCATTAGTGAGCTCTTTACACTATGCACTTGGAATTCCTCACTGCCTAGCATAAATTACTTCCATATACAAAAAGAATACATTAAAAATATTCTGGAACTTGATTTGAAAGAATGCAGATTCTTTTTTTTAATATTTTTTTTTTAGTTGTAGTTGGACACAATGCCTTTTATTTTATTTATTTTTATGTGGTGCTGAGGATTGAACCCAGGGCCTCATTATGTGCTAGACAAGCGCTCTACCGCTGAGCCACAACCCCAGCCCAAAAAGAATGCAGATTCTTAAAGTGTCTCTCTATATATTTTCCCCATTATCTACCTGGGTTCAGGGAAACATCTAGCAATTTCTTTTGTAAATGTATCCTTTCACAATAGATACCAAGGGATATGATTTAAATACTTAGTAGATGAATCTATATTCTATATGGCTACAATTCTGTGGTCTGAATCTTTCAAACAGTGCAATTCTTATCGATTATATTCTCACATTTAACATTCAACACTCAGAAATCAAAAGTAAGATGATCCATTTGGAAATATAAAACCATCTGGGAATTGAACTAGTCAGGTTTATGTGGAGCATGATATAGCAGATTAAAAAAAAAAAAAAAACAACTATAGGTTTTGACATCAAGCCAAATTCCAGCTTAAGCCCTTAGTCAGCAACAATGAACAAGCTACTTAACCCCTTCTATCCTCAATGTCCTCACCTGCAACATGGGGACAACAATGCCAACCTAACAGGAGTGTGATATTAAATGTGCCCCAAAACATTGATTCACATTCTCTACTACTTTCCCCACTCTCAAAAATTTAGTTGTATTCACACAAAACTGACCAGAACTGAAAACCATAAGAGTTCCTTGAAACTGTTGTGACAACCAAGTATAACATCTATCTAAAGCTAAAAAGGATCACTTAACGAAAAACAAACTAGGAAAAAAGAGATTTGGGCTGAGGTTGTGGCTCAATGGAACAGCACTTGCCTACCATGCATGAGACACAGGGTTCAATCCTCAGCACCACATAAAAAATAAATTAATTAATAAATAAAAGTTATAAACAATGTTAAAAAAAGAAAAGAAAAACCCACAGAGGTTTAACATTCCAAAAGTCAACTCTTAACAAGTCTAGATTAGAACAAAAGCTAACAGAAACATGAATAAGAAAATGTTGATAAATCCTGTTACTTAAGGTAAGCAGCAAGGATATGCATTTTGAGCTGCTTAGTTAAAAAACTGCATATGGGGATGGGTGTATTTTTTAGGCGCATATAAAAAGAAATGAGCCAAGATCCAGAATATCTGGTTTGATCTCTTCCTCTTCAAGGGGAACCTAACATTTATTCAGCAAATAACCACCGCGTACCTAACATTTACTAGATATCTTACTGGAAACATAGGCCCTGACCTGTATCTTTCCAAGAGCAGTAAAATTTCATAAAAAACATCTCAAAACCAGTAGCATAATTCTGGATCCAATAATCTATCACTGGCCTCTTAATATACTTCTGAAAATGTTCCCCCAAATGCTTTCTATATCTGATTTTCTTAGACATAGATCTGGTACTTAATACTGTGCCTCCTAGACTTGACAGTTACTAAGACGCGGCCAATTTATCCTAGGGATCCCTTTAACCTGCTCTTCCATCACATCCCAGGCCCAGTAACTGGACTCCAATGTCCCCAACATTTTGTGTTTGAAAGTTCACTTCCCAGCAAAATTCCTTATCTGATTCTATTGTTCGGGCCCCAAAGTGCTCCCTTTCAATACCATACACTCATACTACGGACTTCGGGGTCACCCCAAAACTGGGTCACGCTGCAAGTCACCCCTGGATCCCTCTTGGCCGGTACTCGAGTTTCAGTGTTTTCACACCTAAGTCTCCAAGGGCCTGTACGCCCCCATCCTAGGCAACCAAGTAGCAGGGACAACGCCTCTGGAATGAGGAGTGTTCCCCATCCCGGACCGTGGCCCACACTACCCACGAAGTGCCTCCCAGTCCATCACCCTTTCTTCCCCCTAAAAGCCTCTAGGCTCCCCACGCCTGCGCCGTAAGGGACCACAGCCCGCGCTACCTGTCCCCAAGACGTGCACATCCCCACAACCTCCCATCCCTTCATCACCCCCTCAAGGCCGGAGCCGGCGCGACCAATAAGGTGCCAGGTCCGCGGCCTCCCCGCCACCAACCAATCACGAGCAAGCCCCCCCGCCGTCGCCTTCCGCCAATGGGAGAAAGCCCGCGGGCCCGGCCGAGGCGGCGCAAGGACCCCGCGAGTGCGGCGGCTGCGACAGCTGCGGGCCCGGCGAGGACACAACATGGCGGCGGCAGGCCGGACCGAACTGCACCAGCGGCCGCACGAGGGAAGTGAGGTCTCCGCCGAAGGCGGGAAGCGCTGCCCCTCCCCCCGCCGCCGTCCCCTCTAACCCTCTTCCCACTGAAACTCCCGCACACTCACAAGTCCCTGCCGCGCAGTCTTGGGAAGAGCAGGAGCCGCCCCCGCGCTCCTGCGGCGTCGGGCAGTGCAGGGGCCCGGGCACGGTGGAGGGGAGGGGGAAGCGTGCGTCACGGAGAACGGAGCGCGCGCGGAGTGGGGGCACAAACAAGATGGCGGCCACGCCGTTTGCACCGTCTCCCCTTTTCCCCTCCCCCTCCCTTGGCGCCTCGACTCCCAGTGTGGTGCAGTGCGCAGAAGCCGAGTCAATTGGAGTCTCGCGAGAATTGGGAAGCGTCGACGAGGAATTGAAGCGGAAGAAGACCTGAGGGTTTTTATGATCTCGTCCCTTCCAGGGGATACAGAGGCGTGCGGTGGTGCTTCCTTGGCTGCGCACGCTTATGAATTCTAGGGAATAGATAGCTTTGTGGTGTTTTGATTTGGAGAGAAAGATGGGGACGAAGGACGGCATGGGGAGTGCCAGGCTTAGCTCGCTGTTAAAGATAATTACCAGCACTATAAATTCATAAAGAGGGCGTTTAGATGCCGCAAACTGTAAAACCATATGCTCCAGAATAAAGGAACAAGAATGGTTAGCTTGTAACCTTTCGTCAACAAAGACCTTGTTTTTTTCATTTGAATGCATTGTAAGAAAAAAAATCGAAGACAATTGGGAACCATAATGCAATGAGCGTCCACTTCTTTTTCGTCTCCGCGACCTCTTAAAGGCATTAATATTGTTTCCATTTTATAGATAGAAAAACTAGCTCAAAAACGTTAAGTGATTTGATCAACGCCCCACAGCAAGTGTCAAACCGAATTAAGTTGAAGTATGGAATTATATAGTGAGTTTAGGTAGCAAGCACAGAAAGTAATGGGACTGCCTCTGCTGATAGTAATCTTGAATTTTACAAATGACATTTGAACTTTTTGAGGACTTCTGTTGCATGGTAAAATCAATATAGAAGTAAACTAAACAATAAACTAAACAGTAAAATCAATATAGAAGTCTCTGTAGTCAACTAATCAGAGGCTTGGGGGAGGAGGAGGTTGTTTTTTGAGTCCAGAAGTTTGGGGGCAGCCTGGGCAACATAAGGAGACCCCAATGTCAAATAATAATAGTGAATAAACACAGTAGTAGTATTTTCTTTGGGTTCATAGCTGGTGATAAAGTAATGACTTGAATTCAGAAAGTTCTCATATCCAACTTGAATAAATCTCACTTGAGGCACTCAAGAATTTGATGAATGAATTAAAAAACCTAACTAGCTCAATTCCTTTATATGTAAAATGATATACTTTTTACCTCCTGGAATGTTGGGGAGATTGAATAAAAGAATGTGAGATTGCTTTATTGCAAAAGTGTTAGAAATTAGTGATAACAATGATGTTTTCAGACAAAATAAAATGTGTGTTGAGATTGTAGAGAAATAAAAAAAGTTCTTTCTACAAATATTTATTGAGCATTTATTGCCTATACTATGTTTGCAAAAGATATAAAATGTGTTGGAAGCACAAATTAGTGTCATTAATGATTATTATTACATTGTAATAAAGTATCAACAACACATGGGTTCTGTAGTCAGTTTTCCTATAAGATCCTGGAAATTAGGATGCCCTTAAATACAAGTCTATGTAGTACCAGAAATTAGCCAAAGGTGAGATATTTAACAAGTAGTGCTCTAGCATTGATCAAGCAGGTTAAAAGTCAACTTAGAGGTTTGGGAGAGTGGCTTAGTGATAGAGCCACATTTAGCACACACCCAGGCCCTGGGATCAAAAAAGAAGCCCACTCACTTAAGGTCCTAGTGGTCTCTTTGTTCCAGGTATTAACCGTGTCGTTGCTGGTTAATAGGGAAAGCCAGGAGAAGGAAGTTTTTAGGAAACTTTTAGATAGTACTAAGATATTTCAATGTTTTAATGGTCAGTATTATAACTGATAACATACTGGTGCATATAAGCTGAGTATTAGTCCTTGCTGTAGATATTTTTTCCCTCATGGTTCTGAGGATCAAACTCAGGGCCTGGAGTATGCTAGGCAAGTGCTCTACTACTGAGCTACATGTCTAACCCCAGCTGTATTATCAACATCCTTCCTATCTGTTCTATCCCTAAGGAATTAAATAATCTCACCCTAATCTCATCACGTTTGGTCCTGTTTGTTTGTTAGTTACTGGGGTTTGAACCTGGGGTGCTTAACCACTGAGCCACATCCCCAGCCCTTTTTTTATATTTTATTTAGAGACAGAGTCTCACTAAGTTACTGAAGCTGGCTTTGAATTAGTGATCCTCCTGCCTCAGCCTCCCAAGCCACTGGGATTATAGGCATGCACTCAGCGAAATTTGGTCCTGTTTTGATTAAGAAAATTTAAGTAGGAAATGATATGAGCCACTTATGAGCAGAAATATATGAGCCATCCCATGATCCTGGCATATCATTTTTTCTCTACCATGAAAGCAACATGTCCCAAATAAAGCTGTTTTCTCCAGCTTTGGTTTCAGAATGAAGATGTTGACAGTGACAGTTAATGCACATGACATTACATGAAATAAACTATTTAAAGAAATAAACTGTTGTAATGTTTTGGTTGTTACTGCAGCATAACCTAGGTAGCCCAAGCTAATTAATACAGCTCCCAAAATAGCTACTCCAGTGGTAAGCCAAAAGTTTATCCTCAAAACATCATGACAAAGCAAACTTTGGTCCAATCACAGGGAGGATTCTCAAAAAGACAAATGTGATTGTCATTTAAAAAACAGAAGCCTTATCAATCCATTATTTTATATGTTGTTTAGACCTCTCTCTAAATAGGATATACAATGATTCTTTGCATGAAAAGGCCCATTTGGCAATGGCAGCCCAAAACAAGACAGTCACAGGGCTAATACTACCATTATTTCTCTAGGCCCTGTCTCAACAAAGACAGTCTGAGCATTAGGATTTCCATGTTCCTGTCATCTGAGTGATAGATAACATCTCAGGCTGCCTCTATTAAAAAATGCTTCTTAAGATCAATGTGCTTTCTGGATGTGATTCAGTACTTACCCAGCAAATGGGACAGAATTCAGTGATCTGCCACCTAGAGGAGTCTAGTTTTTATTTTTTTAGACAGGATCTATGTTCCCAGACTGGTCTTGAACTCCTGCACTTAAATGATCCTTCCACCTCAACATCCTGAGTATCTTGAGTAGCTGAGATTACAGGCATATGCCATCACACCTGGCTAGTTATTTAAATAATTGTATTTTTTATAATTTAATCACATTCTATTTCTATTTTATATAAATATCAGTTTCTGAGAGGTTAATACAAGGGCCCTCGGAGATTGTTGTATTCTCTGCTTATTATTAAAATTAGACTTATGAATTTACAAGGTTAAAAGTCAGTTCTGGGTTGATGGTAAACTCCCTAAGGTTATAGCACTGTGAAGGGACCAGGCTCCCGGTCCAGCTGGAATTTAAGCCCCACCCCTCTACCTCGTTGTTGCTTTTGATCTAAAAGAAAAGCAAGTAGTGCCAAAGAAATAAAGGTCATGTACTGTTGTAGTTCAAAAAAGGGAGAGATTATTGCTACTGAATATGAAATAATGGGGGGAGTTCAGGAAAGATTCTCAAGGGTATGACATTGAACTGGGTCTTGAAAAGTAAATAGAAGAGATGAAGAGCATGCCGTGTGTTAGCAGTAGTAAGCAAATACAGAAAGTAAGGGATCAGTTGAGGAAATACAGAATAAGAGGGAAATAAAGAAAAATCGTATGGAAAGATTTTAGAGTCAAATTAAGATTCTTGGGCTGGGAATGAAGGCACACACCTATGATCCTAGCAGTTCTGGAGGCTGAGGCAGAGGATCGCAAGTTCAAGGTCTGCCTAGGCAATTTATCAAGACCCTGTCTCAAAATAAAAAAATAAAATGGGCTGGGGATATAGCTCAGTAATAAAGTGCCCCTGGGTTCAATCCCCAGTACCTCAAAGAAAAAGAATCAAGACTCTTGGGTCTTATTTTCTGCTAAGGAAAGTTAGTGGTGGAAGTTTGTTTTTAAGCAATTTTAACCAATTTGAAAGTGCCCAGTGTGGTGACATTAAGTACATTCAAATTATTGTGCAATCATCTTCCTCTCCATCACCAGAATTTTTCAACATCCCATATAGAAACCTTTTTTTTTTTTTGGTATCGAGGATTGAATCCAGAGGAGCTTTTTCCCACTGAGCTACATCCCTAGTCCATTTTTTGTTTTGTTTTGTCTTTTTTATTTTGAAACAGGGCCTTGCTAAATTGCCGAGTCTGGCCTCAAACTTGTGATCCTCTTGCCTCAACCTCCTGAGTCTCTTGGATTACAGGAATGTGTCACCCTGTCCAGCTAAAATTTTTTTATATCTTAAACATTAACCCCTCATCTCCCACTATCCCCACTTCTGTACTAATAATTTAATGATTCTAAGTACTTCATATAAATGGAATCATATAATACATGTCCTTTTATATCTGACTTATTTCACATAGCATAATGCCCTCAAGTTGTAAGAATATACCAAAATTTCTTTTTGTTGTGTGTTACACAGTATATTTTGTTTATCCATTCATCCATTGATGGGCATTTACTTCCACCTTTTGGGTACTGTGAATAAATGCTGCTGTGAACATTGGAGTGCAAATCTCTGTTGGAGTCCCTGCTTTCAACTCTCCTGGGTGTGTACTAGTGAACTTGATGGATCACATGTTGATTCTGTGTTTATTGTTCTTTAAGGAGCCATCATATTGTTTTCCACAGTGGCTTTCCCACAGGCAGAAGTTTTTCAGAGGGGAGTGACATGGTCCAAACTATGTTTAAAGGCAATCTGGAAAAGAGTAGAATGGAATAGAGTTGCAGAATGATCAGGTGGAGACTTCCAAAACAATAGTTGAAGGAATATGTCATGTGAACCTGGACACATTAGCAACCATGAGAATTGAGGGAAGAGGAAACAAATGCAAAAGGGATATGGCCAAGCTAGGACTGAAAGGACTTGACCACTGATGACTGTTGAGGAGGTGGGGAACAAAGGAAAAATAAGGGTGTTTAACATGATCCCAAGTTTCATGCCTGGGAGGATGGCAGTCTCCAGAGGAAGTGTCCCAGTGTGGATAACTCACAGTTCAGGTTTGAATCACAAGTGGGACATTGTAGGTCATGGAGTGGATATTTGTTGTCTGGTCTGCTCAATAATATCCCTTTCCTTTATTTTTTAAATTTATTTTATTTTTTAAATACATGACAGCGGAATGCATCACAATTCTTATTACACACATATAGAGCACAATTTTTTATATCTCTTTTTGTTCCCTTGTCCTTTAGACTGGTAATAACACACACTGCTTTTCTCACTTTAGGTTGTAGAACCTCCCTCTTCATCTCCATATATCAGGGCTGAGGGTGTGTGGCCATGAGAATATAATTTTCAGATCTCTGACTAGGGGAATTGTAATTCACCAGTAGTCCAACTGCTTAGTTCTAAGACGTCTGTCAAACTTTGAAGTCTGTTGCCCTTCACTCTGAGGCCTAAACTCCCATAGGCTTCTTTGAGCCAATGATAGCACAATAGGAATTTCTGGACAAGCCTGTTCCTGGGATGAGCAGTACTTTTTTTTTTTTTTTTTTTTGGTACTGAGGATTGAACCCAGGAGTGTTTAACCACTGAGCTACATCCCCCGCCCTTTTTTATATTTTATTTAGAGACAAGGTCTTGCTAAGTGCCTCATTAAGTTTCTGAGGCTGGCTTTGAACTCACGATTTTCCTGCCTCAGCCTCCTGGCCGCTAGTATTACAGGCATGCGCCACCACACCCTGTGAGCAGTACTCTTCTGATAGACAACTTTGACTCAAGGACTCAACAGACATGCCAAACTTTTCTCAGAACTTCACTTAGTCTATTATGCTTCCACCTAGAACTTTCTTCCCTTTCTCCTTCACTTAGGATCAGCTCTGCATCATTGCCTGGGGCTTTCAGTCTTTTCCGGTTAACTCCCATGATTTCCCACAGATGTTTCTCTTACAATAAATATATTTTATTGTATCCTGTCTTGGTGTCTGATTTCCTGAGGATATGAACTGACATAATGTGGGGAGGAGGGAATGCTTCCTACCATGGTACCTCTTCTATACTCCATTAGCCAGAGGCTAGTGGTCTGACCAATCATAATGGTCCATCTCCATGTCCTGTTCCAGTGCCTCCTCAGAGTCTCAGCATCATTTGGCTCCCAGACTATTTGGTCTATCTCAATGACAGATATGACTGACAAGGTCTGAGCAAGACTTTCTAGTTCTGCTGCCTTGTTGCAAACATGAATTCTATGTCTTCTACAACTTCCAGACCCTAATGACACAACTGCCTCACAGAACATGGAATCTGGCTTCCTGGGAAGTTGCTAAAGGGGCCAATAAAGCAATCCAGTACTACCCATGGGATGAATTGTCCAGTGGAAGACAAGAGGCAGGAAAGAGCAGAAGAGAATCATCTACTCTCCCCTTCCTCCTCTGATGAACTGTTTGGAGGCATAATTTCTCCATATGACCCACCTAGAACTGCTTCATGGCCAAGCAGGTACACCTGCCAATAGGGTACACTTGCCAAGAGAGTAACTGTGTCTCTTCACAGCTCACTGAGAAGTAAACAGCAAATATTTCCTTGCATTTTTTTCCCATCTTCTGTTTTCCCTTGTCCCTC
Organism: Marmota flaviventris; assembly: GCF_047511675.1. Classification (NCBI taxonomy): domain Eukaryota; kingdom Metazoa; phylum Chordata; class Mammalia; order Rodentia; family Sciuridae; genus Marmota; species Marmota flaviventris. The sequence continues at coordinate 30,803,483 of NC_092507.1, read as the reverse complement.
ATTCCCTGCCCTATTATGTTTCCCACATGAAGCTTTAGCACTTCAGACATTGTTTTCTAGGAAACTTCTTCAGACATTGTTTTCTAGGAAACTTGCTAACACAGGCCACAGTTTCTGAACAGATAGGCACATGACCCAAACCAAGTGAAGCAAAATCTTTTTGACAATTTGAAATATGGATAGAGGAGAGACAGGATTTCTCTTCTGGAAGTCTTCCTCCATTAGTAGCTCAGAGTGGCCATTACCTGCTTCATGAACCGTGCCTGCTTGAGCATGAAGTCATCATAGAGGAAGACAGATCAGAGAAAAAAGTATATCCCTCTCTGAGCCCTGACATCAACTGAGCTAGATCCAACTTTTCCCAGTACTTGCAGTTGTTTGTCACTTCTTTATCTCTCCTAGACCAATTTTTCCCAATCTACATCATATAAAACATGGTCAACCATGGATCCCAGGCCACCTCTATTCAAAAGATCATCCAATGACTAAATTCTTAGGTCCAGTTAAAAATTCCTGAGAAGAAGAGCTCCTAGTTGGCCTAGCTTTATCCAAGGGTCCACCCCTAAACCAACCAACATTGTTGTGGAGGGGTAGACATCATTATGTGCTATAACTCTATGAATGGATGTATGCTGGAGGGCAGGTGATAGAGTAACTCTTCCCAGAAAAGTGGGAGTGTTGGGCAGACCAACTGTTGGCTGTCTACTCCCAGAGAATAAATAAAGGAAAAGAGTAAAGGTGAAAGTTTAGAGGCTGAAACTTTATCTAAAGCAATGCTATATCTAGTCGAGCTTTCTGAGATGATGGAAATGCTTTTACCCTTATACTATTCAGCAGAGTAGCCATTAGTTATATGTGCTTACAGAGTACTTGAAAGACAGTACAATTGAGAAACTGAATCTTCAATTTAATTTTACTTAAGTTTAAATAGCTACATGTAGCTAATGACCACATATTATGCAATTCTAAACAATTGATCCCTTTGGGGAGGCAGCATGGCTTAGTTGCTCTATTACCATGTGCTTTGGAGTCAGCCTGATCTAGGTGTGAGTCCCAGCTCCATTTACTTAACTTCTGAGCTGGAGATGTTAAAAAAAAGTCAGTGGTATATGATTCCACAAGAGAAAAGTACAAAAGATCTACAAAGGGTCAAAGAGTCTGTCAGATTTGGCATTTAAGAGACTATGAGGGAATGAAGATGAGAAGGGTTTAAACTATGATGGGGTAAAATTGAGACCAGTTATTTACCTACCTTTTGGATGTTGGCTAAGTTCCTTTCCTCCAGAGGAGATTCCCAAGCAGAGAGACTGGAAATGCAAAAATTTTCTCTCCTCTTAACTCTAGTTGTCACAAGGGGAGCTGAGAATTCAAAAGCATGTGGTGAAAATAGGGCTCCAAAGTCAAGCCAGAAAAACAGAATGAGAAACACTGTCAATTGTGGAGCCTGGAGCCACAGGTGGAGTTGCCTAGACGAAGGAAGCCACAAGGAAAGAACACCTCACCTCATTATACAGTACTTACTCTGTGAACAGAGTTTGAGTCCTTCAAGGGTTAGGGCCATGTGCATCTCTGAGCACTTAGTAAGTACCTGGCACATTAGTAGATCAGATGTTTTGAATGAGCAAATACAGGTAAAATCAGGCCATTCTGGTGCATGATAAATATTCTGTAATATAGTGTTAATTAAGTTATCAAAGAGAGAAAACAAGAAGGTGCCAAGGAATTCTTCCTGGCTTGGAAACCCTGCTTTTAAGGTCCTTGGCATATTGCCTGGCACAGAGAAATTGATCAACAAGTGATCACTATGGTAGTTAAAATTAGTCCAGGAGGGGCTGGGGATGTGGCTCAAGCGGTAGCACGCTCGCCTGGCATGTGTGCGGCCTGGGTTCAATCCTCAGCACCACATAGAAACAAAGTTGTTGTGTCCGCCGAAAACTAAAAAATAAATATTAAAAATTCTCTCTCTCTAAAAAAAAACAAACAAACAAACAACAAAAAAAAAAAAAACTCTGAACATTAGTCCAGGAATAAGATTTTGGACAAGGTTGGGGTAAGGCCTTGACAATAAAGAGAGCTAATATATATTGATCTTAATCCTTAAAACAACTTAATGAAATGGGTTTTATTAGGTTAATTTTACAAGGAAAAAAACTTGAAGAAGAGATGTAATTTATCCAGTCGCTAAGCTCAGGAATGGCAGGACTGGGGTCAAACCTAAGCTTACCCAATTCTAGAATTCAGCCTCCAGCAACTAAGGTTTGGAAGCCAGGGAGCAGAAGGAGGCTTGAAAAGGGAGCTTAAGAAAAGCAGTTCTGGGATCAAAATTCACTCTGCTTCCTACACACTCACACAAATCCCAATAACTTCTCCCTTCACGGCCCCTACTTAAGTGCCTTCTTGCCACACTCCGCTTTCCTTCTGCTGAGTTCACCTCTAAGCTCACCTTCTGTTTCCTGCCCATTCAACTACATCTGCTCTCCTTTGACTGAAGGAAGCTAGAGTTAAAATGGGTTCAAAGGAGGTCTTTTTGTTAGTTTGACTTTTATTTGAAGAAAACAAACTCTAGAGCAAGTAAGTATACTAAATATTCCAGTAGAGGGAATTGGCAATGCAAACAAGAGAGAATATCTGCAGAGGTTAGTTATTGAAGTCCTGAGCACAAGATCAAGGGAGAAGTTTACCTCTGGTAGGAGCTGGGACATGGTATCAGAGTAGAGGAAGACAAAAAATGTGGGTAAAGGAACAGGAAAGCTGGTAAAAGTTAGGATGCTTAAAATCAAGTGTTGAATTTTGCAGCAATCGATGATGGATGGTGTTGTGTAGGATGATGTTTTTCAAATTGCAGGTCATAATTCATTAACAGATCACAGAATCATTTAGAAGTTTGTGGCCAACTTTTATTTTTATAATAGAATAGAACACAATTAAAAATTTGGATTAATGGAACATAGCAAATGTAAATACTATGAAAACTATGATGAAACTTTTGCTTGTCATACATGTATAAAACTGATTTTTTATTGAGGGTAAAGAATATTTTGCCATCTAGAATATGACCATGGGAAAAATGCCTGATCCCTAGAACTTCTTTCTCTTCCAGAGATTTTCACAATGCTTGCAAATTGGTCTTTCTTTGTGACACAAAATGAACACCCTAAGGCATGATCCTGTTCAACTATGCCAGAGCACCCTAATTGTGGTTATGGCCTGTGGGTTCCACATATGCCAAAAAATTAATCCCACTCTTCAGAGATACTCTTCCTTCCTGTTTCCACTCTCATTATTATCCCAGGATGACTGCCAATAACCCCCAGGGCCTGTATGTTTCCTATTTATAATAAGCAAGGAAGAAAATCTGTGTGCTAGACTTTTGGCAAAAATCCTGAGATTCATTCTGATTGTACTAGCTGAGTTCACGTCATCCTGGCCAGTGATATTGAATGCCTTTATTGGTTCAGTGCTGCTATAACTGATGGAATTACCTTCCTAAAAACACATGGATTCTGGAATGGAAACCAAGGCTATTAAGGAAAGGAGAAAAGGTTAAATGATGTGATCAATTAATGACCAATACAAGTGACCAATAATAATGGTTTCAAGTTAGTTGTCAGTTTCAATAGTATTTGTGTTAGTAGTCATTGCTTATTTGATATACACTGCACTTTAGCCTTCCTACATTCTGTTTTGTGTGCTGAACCCAATAAACTACATTTCCCAGACTCCTTTTGGCAATTGACTTCCTGTCAGATTAGGCCAATGGGAACTTCAGGTGGGAAATTTTGTGCTTTAAGAGGGGATGGTGGTAAAAGAAGTAAAGCCACTGTTCTGTTTTTGTTGGAGACTCTGGCAGCAGATAAGTAGTTAGGGCTTGGAGACCTTCACCATCTCTGGCAGTGCTGGTAATGGCCCACTGTCCCTGCAAAAACAGTGATCTAGTTGTGTCCACAATAAGTGCATTTCTGTCTAATAACACCCTTCCATTTGTTCCTCAGGCTATGGGGTAGTAGAAGCTTCCTGCAGCTACTAATATCCGGTCTCCCCAACTTTACTCTTTTGCTCTTTCCGACCTAACCAATTCTCTGAAATAATCCCTTCTGTTTGAAATTCCAAGCACGTGTTCTATTTTGTTACCTTCACCCCAACTGACACAGCATCACCCTGGCCTCTGAACAGGCTAACTGCAATTACTAACTTCCCAGTTGTGGGTTCGCATTGTTGAGCTGAGTGATGCACACTGAGCTCTCAGCGGGGGCACTGGGAAAAGACCCAGGGCGGACCACAGCAAGCACAGGTGAAGCTGCCTATTCCCTTCTGCTTCCTCACCTACCCCCATAACTGTCTTATGGAAGCACTGCTTGCCTCCCAAGATAACTTAACTCCACGCTATGGCCAGAATGGATAGGCTCCAAAATGACCAGATGGGAGCCCAGCCATGCGCACAGTTGGCAAGGGGAACCAAAACAGGAGTCAGGAAAGGGCATCCTGGCTATCTGGTAGAATTTAGAGAGGAGGAAGGGCAGAGATTGTGACTCCTGCTTTATATATATATTTTAGCAGTTCTGATGGAGGAATAGACTGATGGTTCTCATCATTTTCTGTCTTGTCTTCTACCAACCAAACTCTCTGAGAAGGAAGGAAGGAAGGAAGGAAGGAACTTCGAACAGCATTTATCCTTGCCAACATCTGAGGAACCGTTACAAAATCCTTCCATTCAATCTAACTTAGTTCTATGGCCTCCAGGTGCTATCCATGCTACTGCAGGACAGCAAAGTCTCTGCAAGGAGTAATTTTTTGTTGTTGTTTTTGTTGTTGTTTGTTATATGCCAGCAGTAGAGATCAAACCTAGGGCCTTGTGTGGGCTTTGTGTGTGCTAGGTGAGCACTCTACACTGAGCTGTTTCTCACCCAAGGAAGAATTGTTCACCACCCATGCAGGCCCCACAGGGACACCAGTGGCAAGAACACTACTTCTCTCAGCAGTCCTTTACCATGGTCCAAAGCATTTTGCAAGGCAGAGTTAGGCAAGTTAGAGAACTGTAAATTTAAATGGGATTTGTGATTTGAAAGCTAGATCTTACTCAGCCATTAATTTGTTCTGTGATTTTAGGCAAGTCACTTAATAAGCTCAACTTCAACATTTCCATCTATTTTAAAAACAGCATAGAATATTTTTTTCGAACTATTTTAAATAAGTTGATTTAAGGGATGGGAAAAACCACAGATATTTATCCTCTCTGTCTCCTTCTTGCTCATCCTCCCTGAGTTTTAGTGAGTATCAAATAAGATGATAAGCATAAAAATGCTCTGAGAAGCACGAGCACCTTACAAAAGCAAGAAAGTAGTATCATCAACATAGCTGTTAGCTTAGAAGGATGAAGGCAGTGCCCAGGCCAAGAGCCAAATGGCTGGAAGCCACAAAATCTTAAAAACTTTTTCTTCAAATTCTTCCTGGAGTGGCACTTTCTTTGGACAGACCTGGCACTAAAATCCTCTGAGACACTGAAGTGGGTTCAGATGTGTTGAGGGGACAGGAAGGACATTCAGCAGCCAGGAGACACTGGAGAAACACCAGCTCTGTTCCTCAGTTCCTTTGTGATCCAATAAAAGATGCCATGGAAAGAGGAGGCAGATTCTATCAAGGGCTCAGGTTCAAAGCCAGGTGTGTGTCGCATCCTTTAATAGGCTCTTCAACCAGCCAACAAGCCATGATGTAAGGGACATTCTAATAAATACTGAACTCAGTTTCCAACAACCATAACGAATCCCCTATATAATGTTCATAATAAATATTGATTTAGAGAGAACCTTCAAAGGAAGGCCCAGAGAGGGGCAGGAACTGGCCAAGATAATACAGTAGCGTCAGGCTCATTGGGCTACAAGGAACAGAAACTTACTCTGTGTAACTCAAGTACGGAGGAGTGTCTGGTAAGGAAGGAAAGGCCAGTGAGAAGGAGGCAATTCTAAGCCTGGTTCTGTTCATTCTCTCTCTTTGTCCCATTCAGTCTCTGGACAGGATGGCTCCTTTCCCCTCCTCTACACTCAGGCTCCTGCTCTCCCTTGGTCTCTGCTCCCTCTTATCCTGCCTTTCACGTGGCTTTCCTGGCCAAGGCCCACTTGTCTGTGGCCCCTCTACATCAACTCCTTCTGCCACCTGACACTTTCCTTCCATCTCTTCGACCTAGAGAGGCTCTAACTGGCCCATCTCAGACTGTTGCATGACCCATTCAGAGGTCACCAGTTCATACATGAAATGGTCCCCCTCATCTCAGAGGTTGGTCCCATCCTCTCGGGTCTAGAGACTGGAGGGCCAGGAAGCATATCCCATCAGTTCTTGTCCTCAAGGTGGCTTGTCCTTGGTGTGGTGTGAATCAAGAAGAAACTACCATCACTGGAATTGTGATTGGAGCTCAAGCCTCCAGATTTCCTTTTCCCATGGAATTACAATTTCTTTTCCTTACTTATGCAGCAGACATGTCTTAATGCCTGCTAAATGTCATCGTGAATATCTTCCTTCTCCCCTTCTTTCTCCTTCCCTTCTTCTCTGTTCCAAGGGGTTTATGATATAGGAAAGATAACGGCAGGAAAAGAATTAGGATACATGAATAATAACCAAGGTAGTAACAGTAGCTACCACCTACTGAGTACCAGGTACCATCCACTGAGTACCAGGTACCAATCACTGCTGGGGACACACATTTTCTTGTTTCTTCTTTGTCACTCCCCTATAAAGTCAGCACCGCATTTCATATGGAAAGAAACAGGCTCAGAGAGTAGTTTCCAGACAACAGTCATTACAGCAGGGCTCCAATGCCGACACCTGCTCTGTTCACACTGTGCAGTGTGGCCTGGACCCTGCTGTTACAACACAGAGGACCATCTTGGCCTAGGGAGGAGGACAGGAATGTGAAGAACAGTGGACTTCCAGGAGGAGGTGACCTCTGAGCTGAGCCTGAGCAAGATTTCATCAGGCCAAGGGGCGGGGGATTGTAACCAAAGGGAGCCATACACGAGAGCAGCAAGACCCAAGCAGAGCTGGGTCTTAGAAAGGCTGGGGAAGGCTAAAACAGGGGTGTAAACAGGAGGAGCACACGACACCACCAGAGAGATCGGCCTTACGTGCCTCACCCTGTTTCCAGCCCTGGAAGGAAGAGAAGGCAAGTTCAACAGAACCTAAGGAGTCGACTGCTATGCCTGGCCTTTGATTCTGGAGTGGGCTCTTGATAGCGTCCAAAGTGAAAAAGTCAAGAGGAAAGAGGACCCTTAAATACCAACACTCGAAACAACATTCCTTGCCCCAGTTCCCCTGTCAGTTTTCTTCTGCCTGACTTTCAGGTCTCATCTTGGGTGTCACTTCCCCAGGAAGCATTCCTTGGTCTCCCAAACCTAAGTTAGGGCCCCTGGAGGACCAATTTGTAAATGTCCTCTGTCTTCTCCATCTGCCCCACCAGGCTGTGAATTCCTGGAGGACAGGGGCTGCGTCTTGTTCATCCTTCCATCCCTAGGACAGCATGTGGCTCTTAGGAGCTACTCAGTAAGAGAGAGATGAAAGAACAACAAGTGGCCTCCAAGGGGCTTTCGGCAAATCTTTCAGGCTACGTGACTTTTTCTGTCTCTGGAGTCCTGCCGACTTCAACACTCAGAACCTTATGCACGTTTGAGCCAGGGGAAACTTTAAAAACCATCTAGCTATTCTGTCCTCCTACCACTACACACAGAGAGTGACTGAGGTTCAGCTGTTACTGGACCAATGCTGTTGGGATTGCCAATAGTCCCAGTTTTATGTTTCCAGCCACAATTTCTCCTCTAAACGCCACAGATCATTAGCTGCCTATCCAGCCTTTCACATGGGATGTCCTACATCCCTGCATCTAACCACATCCAGACATGGACTAGCATTTCCCGAAAGCCTGGTACTCCTCCAGATTTCCCTGTCTTGGTGAAGAACATCAGCAATCACCCCGCTGTTGACCCAAAAGTTAGAGTCCTCCTTACCCATAGCCTCCTAGCACCTAGCATCTGGGCAAGTGGTATCTACCACCTAAACCACAAAATCTCTCCAATTCCTCTTTGCCACCTGTGTTAGTCAGCTTTGTGTGGCTGTGACCAAAATACCTGAGAGGAATAACTTAGAGGCAGAAAAGATTTACTTTGGCCTCCAGTTTCAGAAGTTTGAGTCCATGGTCGTCACCTGGCTCCATTGCTTTGGACTTGAGGCGAGGCAGAACATCATGGTAAAGCTGCTCAGTTCATGGCAGTGAGGGGCGGGGAGTGATGGGGGCGGGGAGAAGATAAACCCTTCCAGGGCACACAAATAATCTACCTCCTCCAACCCGATCCCACCTCCCAGTATTCCATTCAGCTAGCACTGAATCAATTCATCAAATGAATCAATACACTGATGAGGTCAGAGCCCTCATGATCCAATCATTGCCCGAAGCCTCACCTCTGAAACTTGCTGCACTAAAGACCATATCCTCAACACATGAGCTTTGGGAAGACATTTTAGATCAAAACCACAGCCCTTCCCCAGTCCAAAATCCCCCAAATTAGCCAGGCATTGTAATCCCAGGGACTTGGGAGACTGAGGCAGAGGATTGCAAGTTGGAAGCCAACCTGGGCAATTTAGTGAGACTCCCCCCACCTCACACACACAAAAGGGCTGGGAATGTAGCTCAGTAGTAAAGTGTCCTTGGGTTCAATCCCCCATTTGAAAAAACAACAAAAACACCCCATATCTCTCAATGGACCTGGCAAAAATTTCACTATTTTCTCTGAATCTGCTCTTTCCTTGTGCCAATCCATGTCCCTTACTGCAGGTGGAGTGACATTTTAAAAATGCTTACTATTTAACTGCTTTGCTGAAAGGCTTCTAATGGCTCTCCACTTTTTAAGAATTTAATAGTTATTACAGCTAACACTTATGAAGAACTTGCTATGTCCTAGACCCCATTCTAAGGATATTGCATGCATTAACTCATTTTATCCTCACAACCCTAAATATCCCCACTGTACATATGAGGAACTTGAGACTCAGGAGAAGCAACTTCAGAGCCTTTGTATAAACTCTTACCCCATCCTTGCCCACTATTCAGACTTCAAATGGAATACATTTGAAGAGCTCCCTTGCTAGATCAGACTCTTTCATACCCTGTATCCCAGTTTTAATTATATAAATATTTAGGGCAGTTATTTAAACCCCACTAGGCTTTAAGTTCTATGACTGTTTTGCTCATGGTTGTGTCCTCGGTACTCTACGTATAAAAAATACTTAATATTTGTTGAATGAATCAATGAAAAAAGTTTCCTGTGGAAGAGGGGATGTGGCTGACTGGGGCTGGCCCTGATAACTAAGTGGATAGAGGTAAGAAGGAGAGCCGAGTGGAATGATTCCTGGGTTTCTGGCTTGGACAGTGGGTACCCCCACCAGTGTGTTAGTCAGCTTTGATATAACAATACCCGATCTAATCAGCTTAGAATGAGAAAAGTCTTATTTTGGCTCACAGTTTTAGAGGATCCTGTCCATCACTGGTTGTCCCTATTGCTTTGGTCTAGGTGGCACATGATGGCAGGAGCAGGTGAAGGAGCAAAACCATTCATCTCTCAAGTGGGAAGTAAGAGATAAAGGATGTAAGAGGAAGTAAGACTATGGGATTCCTAGTGGGACCCCACAATTCTCTAAAGGCACTTCCCCTCTCCCCCTGTGATCTGATGACTTCCCACCAGGCTCCACCTCTTCAAGTTTCCACCAGTTTCCATTAGTGTCACATTAGGGACCTTTATGGGACACTTGAGATTCAAACTACAGTGACCAGAGTGGAGGGTGTCTGAAGGAGAAGCAGCTTGGTTTGGCAGAGCAAGCAGCCCTTAGATCAAGTCAACAGAAACATGGAAATGTGCTTAAAAATCTTTTGTGCCCAAACTCTTTAGCTTGGTCCTGGTGTGCTTTATCCAACCTAGTCTCCAATCTACACCTAAACTCAGGGTTCAGAGACCACTGCTTTTCCCCAAGTTCCACTACCTTCCCACTCTCAAACTCCACAAGACTCCTTGGGATCCCTCCCTGCCCTCCCACCCCTTCCAGGGGTCTCAAGGATTCACTGTATGAGGAATGTTTCTCTGCCTACCTCCCTTCATCCTGGATTCTTAATCCCCAGCACCCAGTAACAAGGCTCAGAGCAAGGTAAATCTCAAAAAAGCTTGTTTTGTTGAATTTCCCCCAGAGATTTGGGTCTATCACATTAAAACCTATGGCCCAGAAATGAGACATTGAATTGTGTTGCCACCCCTTAGAGGTGGACAAGTCCCCTGTCTCAAGCCTCAATTTCCCAAAAATGAAAATGATAATATAGTTGACCTACCTTGAAGAGAGAAAGTTTTAAGGTCAAATGAAATACTCTATGTCTAGAGTTTAGCACAATACCTGGAATGAGGTTATCTCCCTAAAAAACAAAAGCAATAACAAAACAAACAAAAGAATAAACAAAAAACCCAGATATTTATTTGAAGAGAAAAAAGGTCTCAACTTAAATTCAGAATGGGACATGAACTGGAATCGATGCTTGTAGTTCCTATAATGACCACGCGAGGGAAGTGGTGAGCAGCCTCCTGGAGGACTAACTCCGCTGTGCTAAAGCACCTGCTGGGGACCCAGATGGCAGGGCTGGGGTTTCCGGGACTTCCCAGTCCTTGAACAGGTGGATGTTGGTCCGGGCGCCTTGGGAGAAGCCTCGGCTATATGTTCGGTCTAGATTCCCACAGTCCCTTCGAGGCTTGCGGAAGGGCTAACGGGCCACAGCCGGCAGAGTGGCGGGCAACAGGGATTTATGCCGTCCAGTTTGTGATTTGTCTTTGAAATCGATTATGGTCAATTCTTTTTTTTTTTTTTTAATATTTATTTTTTAGTTTTCGGCGGACACAACATCTTTGTTTGTATGTGGTGCTGAGGATCGAACCCAGGCCGCCCGCATGCCAGGCGAGTGTGCTATCACTTGAGCCACATCCCCAGCCCGATTATGGTTAATTCTTGTGTATGAAAGTTTTTACAGTCACACTTATTGCCTGGTTTCTGGGGGTTTCATCATACTTAGAACATCTTTTCCATCTTATCAAAATATTTACTGAGGGCTGGGGTTGTGGCTCAGTGGTAGAGCACTTGCCTAGCACGTGTGAGGCACTGGGTTTGATTCTCAGCACCACATATAAAGAAAATAAAGGTCCACTGACAAATAAGAAGGGAGTAGAGGGAATATATGGTGAATAAGAACGCAGGAGAAACTTTGAAAAATTTTTACTAATTCTTTTTTTCTGGTCTATTATGTTGTTATTATCTAAATATGTGCTCCCCCTGGAATTTATTTAGCTGTAGATAAGGACATAATTTTCTTCTGTTTCCTCAAATGATTTGGTAGTTATTCCGCCCATCGTTGAAAGGCCTATCTTTCCCACATTTGTCAGAAATTCTAGTTTCATTATACACCATATTCCCATGGGTGGGTGGGTCACTTTTATTTATTTATTGTACAAACTTATGGGTACTGTGTCATATATAGTGTAATGATCAAATCAGGATAGTTAACATTTGCCTCTCCTTAAACAGTTTCTTAAAATTTTTGATTAACATCTAATAAACGTATTTATTTATGCAGTCACAGTGTGGCATTTCAGTACAGTTCAAACATGTACTGACCAAAGCAGAGTAACTGTTTCCATCTCCGTAATGTTACTTTATGTTTGGGACCTTCCACTTCCTCTCTTCTAGTATCCATAATATTGATAATAGGTTGAGTTAGGGGGGTAACTGTCGTGGAATGCTTGCCTAGCAAACATGAGGCCCTGGGTTTGAACTGCAGCACAGAAAAATATGTGTATAATGGTAGTATTAGTGGTAGTGATAGGTTATTGTGAACTACAGTCATTGCTCATTCATTTCTGTACTTCTTTTGTTCTATTGATCTGCCTAGTCCTGCTTCAGTACTGTACTGTTTTAATTACGTTGACTTTGTAATATGTTTTCTTTAAATTTTGTTTTAGATGTTGATGGACCTTTATTTTATTCATTTATTTATATGTGGTGCTGAGAATCGAACCCAGTGCCTCACACATGCTAGGTAAGCACTCTACTTCTGAGTCATAACCCCAGCCCCTGTAATATATTTTGATATCAGATAAGGCAAGACCTTTTTCTTTTCTTTTTTTAAAAATATATTTAGTTGTCAATGAATCTTTATTTAATTAATTAATTTATATGTGGTGCTGAGAATTGAACCCAGTGCCTCACACGTGTCAGGCAATTGCTCTACCACTGAGCCACAACCCCAGCCCAAAGCAAGACTTTTTTCTTTATTTTTTCTAGGTGTTTTTTGTTGTTGTTGCTTTTGTTTGATACTGGAGATTGAACCCAGGGTCTTGCACAAGGTAGACAAGTGGCTGTACCACTGAGCTATAAACTAAGCCCTTTTAAATTTTTATTTTGAGACTATGCTTTGCTAAGTTGCCCAAGCTACCTCTAACTTATGGTCTTCCTGACACACCTCCCAAGCAGCTGGGATTGCAGGTATGTGCCATCACACCCAGCTAAGATTTTTTTTTTATTTCTGCATATTAATTTTTGCATGTACACTTAAGAATCAATCCCCTCTCCATCTAACCCTTCTGAAAGCCCATATGGAACTTTGGAGTCTCTGAAATTATATGAAAAATGTACATTTGAACTCTCTCTTTGGAGAGAAAATCTAAAATTTTCATCAGATGTGCAAAGGAATCATGATTCTATAGAGAGCACCTGATTTGCATGTCTCTTTGACAGGGGCAAGGTAAAAGCACAAAGGAAGCCTGATTTTCTCTTCTCCCGGTCCTCACAGGCTCTGCTCTTCCTATCTTCACCTCTTCCCTGGCCCTCATCTTGCCTCCCCTAACCTAGTCCCCTTCCCTCCAGAGCAATTGTTCTGCCAGACCGGCACACTCACATGCCTACATTGCGCTTCACTGCCAGAACCCCCACCCGCGTGGTCCCCCAGCCTGCAGCCCCCTCCCCACGTCCACTCCCAGGCGAGCAAGCCCTAGTTCTAGACTAGGATTGATGTGGATTAGATGATAACATTGAAATTAATAACTAGATAAAATCATGAGTCTCAGCTTCACCTCTGACCAGCTTGGGACCCAGCTTTAGGCTCTTCACTTTGCTGAACCTTGGTTGACCCTTCTCCCAAATCAGATAAGTCTGAGTTACATCCCAGTCCCCAGGAGGTCCTTTAACTTCAATAATTTCCCTTGTACATCCCACCTCCCACTCCCCATTCACATTTAATTTGTATCCTCAGTAGGATGAATACTTGCTTTACCTGCTCCAACAAATTTTAATAATATTATACTTCTAGGGGAAAAAAGTAGTAGAATTTCATGAAAATAGAAGGGAAAGTAATGGAGTAGAGGAAGGGGATGGGCGAGAGAGGTGGGGAGAGAAGGGAGGTTCTAGGGAAGAGATTGACCAAATTATGTTATGTGCATGTCCAAACATGTCACAGTGGATCCCACTGTGCACAATTATTACACATCAATAAAAAGGTTTTTTAAAAATACTGTCCTTCTAGCTGGGCATAGTGGCACACACCTGCAATCCCAGTGGCTTGAGAGCCTGGGGCAGGAGGATGGCAAGTCCAAAGCCAGCCTCAGCAATTTAGCAAGGCCCTAAGCAACTTAGTGAAACCCTGTCTCAAAAAAAAAAAAAAAAAAAAAAGGTGGGATGAGGCCTCTAGGGATGTGGCTCAATGGTTAAGTGCCCCTGGGTTCAATCCCCAGGACCAATAATGATAATAATAATACGGTCCTTCTTAGAATGAGTGAAATTAAAAACACCAAACTGAATTGTTCTAAGCAAGCTCAAACACATGCTCCTCAAGTCCCAAGCTGCTAAGGAACATGGATTCAGGGTATCCACTTTGGAGTTCATTTAGGCAGTTGCCACGCCCTAGAATAGGGTTTCTCAACCCTGGTACTATTGACATTTTGGACCTGATAGTTCTTTGTTTGGTGGCTGGCCTGTGCAGGATGTTTGACTGCATCCAGGGTCTCTTCTGAGAGATCCCCCTAGGTTGTGAAAAACAAAAATGTCTCCAGACAATGTCAAAAGTCCCCTGAGGGGGTGTGAAATGTCTAGTTGAAAATTACAGTCCTAGAAGGAATAGGGAGGGCGGGTGAAGGAGGTTAACTTAGGTCACGGGAGATACTCTGTCCTCCCTTACCCTCTGTCAGAAAGGCACATTGTATTCTTTTTCTTCACAGGCACTTGGGCAAGTCTTTCCTTCTCTCTGAGCTTCAGTTTTTTCATCTGTAAAATGGACTTGGTATTTATTTGTAAGTTGTTTCCCCTTCTTTCACCATCTGACATTCCTGGATCCAGTTCAGGGTAGAGCAGGAGCAACTCGGTGCCAGTGAGGTCCTGGGAGTTGCCTCAAAGAGCAAGAAGGATGGGAAAAAAATAGATGGCAGGGGTGGTGGAGGAGAGGAATGGCCGGCAGAAGGTAGGAGCATCCTAGAGACAGGGAAAAGCCTGAGGCATTCCCAGACCCTGCTGCTTCCAGGTACACCCCTTCAAGGCCTCAACAACCCCCGTGGCCCCCAACCAGACAAATCCAGACCCTCCCTATTCCTTAGGCCCTGCCCACCACCAGCCCCAGCGCACTGGCCCCGCCCCGTCTCCATGGCCCCTCCCACCAACCATAGGCTCCGCCCTCAGCAAGCCCCGCCTCCCTCTTCGCCTCCCGCCAGCCCGGGCTCGGGCTTTGCACCCGGCGGCGTCTGAGAACGGTGGCGGGTGCTGAGCCGGCAGCGCAGGCGGGCGGAGCGGAGCTGCCTGGCCCGGTGGCGGGCGATGCCCCCGTGAACCTCTCTCGTCGCCCCTCCCCGCCCCGCGTCCCTACCCTCTCAAAGTCCGCGCCCGCCAGGGGCCGGGCCGCGCCTACCGCCGGGTCCGCGGGGCGGGGTCCCGGGGAACACCTGCCCCGCCTTGCGGAGCTGCCACGGCCTGCGGAGCCCCTTGCCTGTCTGGACTCCGGCCCCACCTCGGGGTAAGTCAGTAGGCCTTGCTCGCCTGGGAGTGGACGTGGGGAGGGGGCTGCAGGCTGGGGGACCACGCGGATGGGGGTTCTGGCGGTGAAGCGCAACGTAGGCTTGTGAGTGTGCCGGTTTGGGGGGCGGGGGCTCAGGGATGAGCACAGCGAGTGTGACGGCTCTGGGGCGGGGGCTGAGGTATAAGAGGGGGACGTGGGGTGATTGAGGAAGCGGGGAAAATGGGGTAGGGGGCCCCAGAGTCTTGAGTTCTTTGCTGATGCTCAGAGCACCTGGGGCCCTAGGTCTTCAACAGCATTGCCTCACTTGGCATTTTTGGAAAGTGCTTAAAATTCCTCTTGGAAAGGGAACTGGAAGGCAGCCTACCTTTCTCCCTCCTGCCTGTGCCCTGGTTGGGAAGCGGCCACTTTTTCTTCCCAACGTGACACCATTATGGTGCTCCTAGGACCCCCCCTCTCCTGCCATCCCATGAAAGAAAGGGTGGTACTCACTCCAGTCTCAAGTGGGAAGAGGGGCTTCTGGGAAGCTCGGAAAGACATTTGGCCAGTAGAACCGTGGGGAGCCAGGGTTCAAGGAGGCTTGACAAGACCCTTGGTGGGCAACTTGTGTACCTCTTGGTCCCAGGAAGGATATCTCCATGCTTGGCCTCCTGACTGCCTGGAGCTCATGCCCCCATCACCTTCTCTAGACAACTGAGTCCTGAGGAGTGTTTCTTTCCAGGATTCTGGGCCTGGAAACTCAGGAAGGGCTCATAACTCTTGTGATCCTAGCCTGGGATTGGCAATGCCATACCTAAGGGCAGAGAGCAAGGGACACTGGCTGGCATTGCCACCTGAGGGCTGTTTGAATGTGGCCCTTTGGGGATTTGGAACCTGGTTGAATGTCAGTGTTCAACCCTAGCCCCAGATGCGTTGTCTGGGTGTGGAGAAGAAGGCTGCTACACCATCCTACCCAGGATTGGTCCCATCCTACCCAGGATTTCTCAGGTCTGAGGTTCTTGGGTTTGGGTTCTGAACAATGGGGGGGAAGGTCTCTCTGGGTTGGGCTTGGTCACCAAGGGGTTAACAAGCCATTCCCATAGTTGCTGTCAGCCACCAATTAGTCTGTAATCATACAGCTGCCAACATCCCTAGGGCAAGTGGGCAGCCTAATGGGGCATTCTTTGGTTGGTCAGGGGCCTGCTGGGAAGGGGACCCATACAACCTGTGCTTAAACCAAGCACCAGGTCTTTTGGAATTTGCTTGGGGCCCACACATCCATTCCCTGTCCTCAGCGCGCAGCTACCTGGCTTAAGGGACTTCCTGGGGTTTTACACTTACCTGACCCTGTGCAGAGTATGAAGCCCAGAGTTGGTTAAACTTGGCTTCAAACATAGGCTTTGCCACTTTCTAGCTGTGTGGTATTAAATAAATCACTTCCCCTCTCTGAGCCTCTTTCAATAAAAAAGACCCACCTACTCAGAGGAGTAAATGAAATGGTAGATTTAGGTCTTAGCCCAGTGCCTGGCACTCAGGACAGCTCAGTAGATAACTGCTGAACTCATGAGTAAATCCTTTGCCAAGCACTTGCTGGGGCAGGTGTTCAAGAGCCAGGTGCTGACGACTCAGCAGGGGCCATGCTCCCTTCCCTGAGGACATGTGGTCTCTGTCACTGTCTTAACTGTTTTCACTCCCTCTTGCTCAACAACACTTCTGGTCTCTGGATGGACGTTAATTGAATTTACTCTGCAGAGCCCAGGCCTGAGGCTGCTACTCTCTGGGCTCCTCCTCTCCTTGCCCAGGTGCTGGGCTCTTTGAGGTTCTGTCAGGGGTCTGGGTGATGTCTGCAGCAGTAACAGCAGCTGGCCCTTTAAGGAGACAAGAAAACAATTATCCGGTCTGGGCATTGCATCAGCTGGAGCCTGGAGGGTCCCTGGGGAAGGAGGGGCAGGCTGGTGGTTGATTTCATTAGTGCCATGTGAGAACTCTCACCTGAGTCTGCCCCACTCCCCAGCGCAGCCTTCTCCCCCAGGCAACAGTGGGCCCAGGGCCTTTCCCACCCCAGGAGCCCCATCTTAGGGACTCTCTGTGCACACCCACCCAAGTCATGGGCCCTGACAGAGGGGGTGTAGGGAAGTGTCTCTTGCACTGGCCTTTTGCTGACTAGCAGTCTCCCCTGCTCGCGTTCTGCTGACTTGGGGTACACAGTGTATCTTCTGTACTGGCATTTTGCTGACAGTGGGGTGGGTGCCTCCCCCATTAGTATTTGGCTGACCTGGGGGTGTATTTGACCTCCCACACTGGCATTCTGTTGATGTTGGAGAGGGGCGACTTCAGTGCTGGCCCCTTCCACACTGGTAGACTGCTGTCCTGACAGAGGAGCTCTGTGGGCTGGGGTGTGCAGACTGACGGTGTGGGTTAGAAACTGCTCTCTGGGTGGGGGTAAGGTGGCTGGCAGTGGTGAGTCACAGGGGTGTGTGGTCTGGGGCACAGAAGAGACAAAGTACTTGAGCATCAGACAGCCGGGTTCAGATCCTCTGTCCTCCATTTGGAACCTGTTACCACTTCACTCTGTGGCCTCAACTCTTGAGTCTCCATCCCCTCCAGCAAGTAGGAATATTTTGTACCTATACTGGCCCACCCCATCTGGAAAGTGGTGAGGATTCAGTGTAGGAAGTGGTCATACAGGACTGAGCCCAGGCCTGGCCCCTACTCTACGATAGTGATTCCCTTTCCTTTGCAAGTTTGGGCTCTTCACACATTGAGCACAAGATACCCAGACAAGGAAAGGAGGGTCATGGAGGAGGGGTGAGAAGAAACAGTGCAAGGCCCTCCTGCCTCTGTTGCAGGAAGATGCATTCAATTCACCGTGTTCTGAGGATATACCAAGCTCTAAGAGCCAAATAGCCCCTGCCCACCTGGAGCCAACATTCTAGTAGTATCATGACCCCCAGCAGGTAACTATACACATTTGACAAGTGTTGAAAGGAGGGACTCAAGGAGGCTCCAGAACCCATTACTGGAGGTGACAGGTTCTCTTACTTTCTGGGTTCTAGGAAGGGTTCCTGGAGAGGGTGGCATCTTGGTCAAGGCATGAAATATGCCAATGAGTTGAGGGCGTAAAGAAGCAAGAAGCGAGGGAACAGTATGTCTGGGGACCTGGTAATGGTGGCAACAGGCTTGGTGTGGTGGGCAGGGGGAGGTGTAGGCAGGCCCAGGGACAGCCAGGCCAGACCTCCTTGGTCTAGTAGGATACTGGGGACTTGGGGATTTGTCTTGAGGCCAGTGGCAGCCCCTACAGGGTTTTAAGCAGGGTGGGCGGGATCAGATCTCCAGGGTATGGACTGGGCTGTGTGGCCCCGGCTGTGTGGGCCCAGGCAGAGCCTCTCTCAAGAGACAGTTTGCCTTCTGCCTTGGCACCTAGGGAGTGGTTGTTTATGTGGCTTGCCTCAGCAGGGAGAGGGCCAGTCCTAGTCCCTCAAGCTCCCTCTCTCTGGGCTGAGCTGCATCTCAGCCTTGTTGACAAAGTTCAGCCCTTGGGGCCAGGTTTTCCCAACCTCCATGGGGAACTAGAAGGGCAAGAGGTAGGGCTTTGGCACCAGACAGGCCTGTGTTCACATCCCGGCTCTGTAGTCCATGAGGAAGGCACACCCTGTCTCTGTACCTCAGTGTTCTCAACTGTAAGGTGGGGTTGATATCAGTCTGTCTATGGGAAGGATAAAATGAAATTCTAGATGGAAATCACAAAGCCCTATCTCAGTGTCTGCTGGCATTTTTTACTCTATTGCATGGGGGCTGGCACCTACTGTAGACCATGCCCAGAGCTGGTTAGGATTTGGGAGCAGGGTGGGTTTTAAAAGTCCAATGTCTTAAAACAGAAGGGAGATTTTTGGAGTAGAAGAAGGGGATTAGGGAGAAGACATGGGAAAAGGGAGAACTTTGGATGAAACTGACCAAATTAGGCTACATACTTGGATGAATATACCACAGAAAATTCCACCTTTTTATATATCTGTGAACCACCAATTAAAACAACAATAAATAAGTAGAAGGAAGACCAGTAGAAGAGAGGAAGGGGGACAGTCAGAGGGAGGAGAAAGGGAAAGTGGAAGTACTGGGGACTATATTGGAGAAAAATGTATTTCATGCATGTATGAATATATCAAAATGAACACTACTATTATGTGTAACTATAATGCACTAATAAAAACATTAAAAAAGAGTCCATGGTCACACTGGGCTCTGAAGGACCCCATACTTGGTTTAATTTTCTGCTGTCACCATCTTGAATTTCTTAATTTTGAACAGAAGGTCTTGCACTTTGATTTAGCACTGGGCCCTGCATATTATATAGCCCACAAATCGAGGAGGGATAGGAATAGACAGGGAGAAACATAGACCTGCAAATAGTTCCCAAGTAGAGGACAGGAAAGGTGGAGGGCATGACTAACTGCCTGAAGGTGGGTGGGATGTTAATCATAGTAACATTTATTTAGTGCTTACTGTGTGCTGGTGCTTTGGTAGCACTTTGCATACTCATTTTCAAGCAGCCCTATGAGGTGGGTATTATTATCATTTCCATTGTATAGATGAGGAAACTGAAGTTATTTGGCTAAAGGTTGCCACATAGTTGTCAAGTGACAGAGCTGGAATTCAAAGTCAGGTTATTGAGCTGCTGAGGTAATGCCTGGACCAGGGATGTTTTCACCTAGGAGGAGGGACTACAGAGTGAAGCCTGAAGGAGAACTTGGCTTTGCTCAGTGGGAAGAAGGTGCAGAGGAGATGGAGGGTGTTCTCAGATGAGAAGTGTCTGTGCAGGGCAGGGGGTGGTTAGGGATGCTGCTTGGCCAAGAATGGGAGCTAAAGCCAAGACACCAGGTGCTGAGATAGGTAAGTTTTGGATTTCATAGTTTTGATTTTCCAAGCTTACAGCCCCAGTCCCACTGCTACTATGGGCTCTTTAGAGCTGCACCGCCCCCCGCCACTTTTTTTTTTAACCACATTGTTTTCTCTGCCATCCCCCTCTTTGCCACCACCCCCCCCCAGGTCATCTGACTGTAATGATATCTTCTGGTTCAGGACCTGCAGGTCTAACTGCTTCCTGGGCACAGACAGTAAGGCTTCAGGTTCCAACCCAGGTCCCCAGCTCTACTGCTTGCACCTGCTTTGCTTCCAGGGTCCCCATCTCATATCTGGCACCATCATCCACCCACTTGCTCAAGCTGGAAGCTAGAAATTCTCCTGGACGCCTCTCTCTTCGCCCCCACACCCTACAGCCAAGCCTCAGCAAGTCCTGTTAGTTTTCCTCCGTACCTCCGTCTGGTCTGTGGACCTTCTTCCTACCCGCGGCCCCCTCCAGACCACCATTGTCTTTCATCTGGACATTGGTGACAGCTTCATATTTTGACTTCGTACCTTTCTGTTCCTGCCCCACTTAATTTTATTTTTCATACTGTAGCCAGAGCAATCTTCTAAAGATAAATGTTTGATTGTGTCATTTCCCTGCTTAAGACTTCTAGGACTTCTTAGAATAAAATCCAGACTCAGTGACGCAGTCTCCACATCCCTGTGTGATCTGGTCCTTGCCTGCCTTTTTGTAGCATCTTCTACCATTCTCCCTCTCCCTCAGCTGCTTGACTTGCCCACATGTTGTCCCTGATCCTGGAATGTAGGCCCACTCCCAGGGTCATTCTGACTCCCACTTATTCTTCACAGGGTCACCAGCTCTAGCACTGTTTCTTCAGGGAAGCCTAAAAATCAGGAACTAAACACTGCTCCTTCCACAGAAGCTTGTACTTCTTCATGACACTCACCACACTTGAATTTCTCTTTCATCATGTTTCTCTCTCTTGCTAGCCTGTACATTCTATGGGTCAGGAATCCCATGTTGCGTGGCTCTGGCACGTAGTGGGTACTCAATGAGTGGGTTGGTGAATGAAAGCAAAGAGCATCCTAAGTGGCCTTTCTGCCCTCAGGCCTGCCTTTTCTAGTCCTTTCTCCATACAGCCCCAGAGAGTTCTTTCCAAAACACAGAACTGACCCTGTCACCCTCTGCTACTTAAAATACTTCAATCGCTCCCCATTGCTGACAGGAAAAGGCCTCAGCTTCTTATCATGATATTCAAAGCTCTTTATGATCTGTGCCCGACTCCCTGTCCAGCCGCATCTCCCATGCTTCCGTAGCACACTTTGAACACCTGGCTGTTCCTTTAACATGGCAGTCTGTTTTGTACCTCTGTGCACCTGCACTTGCTGTTCCCTGTGCTCATAGTGCCTCCCCTCCCCTACTTTGTCACTGTGGAGAATGTCCTTCAGTCTTTAATCAGCTCAGCTAACATCTTTGCAGCAAAGCCTGTGTTGGAACCCTTTACCCCTCCTGGAAAGTTAGTCCACCCTCCCTCTGCCACATCTGTGCGGAACCTAAATCTCTTCCTCGCTCTCTCCTGCTAAACTGGACTCCTTCACTGCAGGCAGTTACAGTTTTTTTTTTCCTCATAATTATTCATGTTTTCATCTATCTCTAGCTCCCAGCTTATCTCTGGTCTTTTTTTTTTTTTTTTTGGTGGTGGTTCTGGGGATTGAACCCACTGGCACTCTACCCCTCTGAGGTATATCCCTCAAAAAATCCTTTTGATTTATCTATTTATATTTTGAGATGGGGTCTTGCTAAGTTGCCTAGGATGACTCCAGATTTGTGATCCTCCTGCCTCAGCCTCACAAGTAGCTGGAATTACATGGAATTGCATGTGCCATACATATCCCTTGTCTTAATTAATTCTCTGGTTATGTACAGTAATCCACTTGAGGGCTGGGGTTGTAGCTCAGTGGTAGAGAGCTTGCCTCTCATGTGTGAGTCACTAGGTTTGATCCTGAGCACCACATAAAAATAAATAAATAAAGTAAAGATTAAAGATGTTGTGTCCATCTACAACTAGAAAGAAAGAAAGAAAGAGAAAGAAAGAAGAAATCCACTTGAGCCAGCTTTGGAATTCCTGGGAATTCAAGGGAAAGAAAAGTTAGACTTGGGGGAAAGTGGAACCCAGAAGACCAGAGGAATGTGAATCAACTGTTTTCTGTACTGTACACACTGATGGCTGTGTTTGCCTTTCTCTCTCCACACACTATATTTTCCCTGCTTTTCCAGGCACCAAGCCACCCATAGTTCCTTTATTGTGGCACTCAGTTCCAGCCATATTCAGAGATAGAACTCAGGGCTCTTCTAGACTCCCAGGAGAGGATCTGATTGGCTTTGAGGGGGTCATGTACCTACCCTGGATCAATCATTTGCCGCCTGCTGGGAGGATCACAAAGTCAGACATGTGAACATGGCTCTTCTTGATGCCCACTTCAGAGAAGGAGGGTTCTTAGCTGGATTAGTACTTTAAAAGACATCTGCTAGAATCCTTAGCATGCTAGCGGGTTCAGGCAGTCCGGCCTGAGCCCCGGGCTTCCTTGTGGGCAGCATTTGGAGAAAAGGGACCTGGAATTATGACTTAGATGGGACTCCTTTTCCTGGGATCAGTGGCCAGGCTCTAAAGAACCTGTGACCTATAAGTCAGAGGCCTGAGCAGAGAGAAAAGGAGATGAGACCATGAATTTCCTCACTTCTCTTTGGAGTAGGGAGAGAGGGAAGGGGATGGTGTGTCCTACCAACATCTTACTCATTCTCTAAGACTTAACTCATTTCCTTTCCTCATTGAATAATTATACCATGCCTGGGCTGGGATTGTGGCTCAATGGTAGAGCGCTCGCCTAGCACAGGTGGGATCCGGGTTCGAGTCTCAGCACCACATAAAAATAAAGGCATTGTGTTGTGTCCATCTACACCAGAAAGGAAGGAAGGAAGGGAAAGGAAGGAAGGAAGAAAGAAAGAATGAATGAATGAATTATACCATGCCCATTCTCCCTCCCCCCAGTCAGTCATTCTTTGCCTATCTTGATTCTGTTCTTTGTACCTTCCTAGTAATAACCATTTTTTTGAGTATTTACTCTGTGCCAGATACCATGCACATGCATTATTCATCTGATCCTCACTTCCTTTGAGATGGGTACTATTATTGTCCCCATTTTATGGAGAAGGAAACTGAGGTTCTGAAGGTAGAATTTATAGACTAGCAATACACAGCAGGCTAGTCTTGAACTCCTCCAAAGTAAAAGCTCTTAATCCCAACAACTTATTCACTTGCTTGTTTGCCTTTTGGAATTGTGGGGGCCTCACAGGTACCAGGTTACCATCTTCCCGCTTTCTCTACTGCCCAACATAGGACCAGCCCAGAGCCAAGGCCCCTGGCTATAGGCAGGTGGATGGAGGTAGAGTTGAAAGGCATCTGGCTTGGAGGCCAGTCTTCTACTTGCCGATCTACCCTGTTTGGCCATGTGAAAGTGGACAAGTCTCTTAACCTTCCTGAGCTTTAGTATTCTCATTCATAAATGAGGATGATAGACTGGCTGTGGTGGCAAATACCAGTAATCCAAGCTACTCTGGAGTCTGAGGCAGGAGGAGTTCAAGGCTATCCTGGGCAACTTAGCTAGACCCTGTCTCAAAATAAAAATAAAAAGGGTTGGGTTCAATTCCTAGTAAACACACACATGTACTCACACATGCACACACATGATAGTTCCTGCTGTGAGGCTCACATTAGAAGGGATTTGGTGACAACTTGTGAGCAATTTTTAAAGAGTTGTCATTACCAGAATGGGTGGCAGCAAATGGGGTGCTGGCTGGACACTGTGCCTAGCTCCTGCAAGAGGTGGGCAATGTGGATAAGCTTCCCAGCATGTACACTGCCAATGTGCCATTTGGGGCTCCAGATGACTTCTAGGGGCTCATGGACCTGTCATTACACATAATGTCAGTGCACATAGAAAATTGGTTCCCTCTCAACTGTAGCAAATCTGAAATTGTCTCAGGGAGAAAGTGTGTCATTGCCTGTGTGCTTTTACAACTTCCCAACACTTGTGAGCTTCCCTTTTGAACAGAGAAATCTCAGACTAGGCTGAGAACTTTGGCTGGCAACTCGATGTAGCTAAAATTTTATAATATAACTTTTTTTACGGTATTTGTTTTGCTGTGTTTTATATTTATTAAAAGTGATATTGGCTTTTTACTTACAGTAGTAACACCAAGTTTCTATTTAAAATTGATGGATTTAGGTTAAAAGTGTAAATTTAAAAATAAATAACATGTAGTACAGTAGTATATGGGTCTGTTGGAAACTGTGAGGTGGTTAGTTTACAGTGGTATGTGAATAATGCAAAATTGAGAAATGACATGGAATTGTCAGATGTGGACCATTGGCCTAACCTTGAAAGATTTCCCTCCACCTACCTGATAAATTTGGTGGTCTGTCCCTGCTATGCTTGCCTGATCCCCTTTGTTTCCTTTGTGCCCTGGCTTGCATTTCTTTTGCATGCTCCTGCAGTGGTCATCCTGCCAAAGGAGAATTTGTGCCACCAACCCTACAACCTGCTTTGAGAGGGAGGCTCTTGCAGCTGGGGTGTCTGGATGGCGTTAGATGCCCTCTCATCTCTGAGGCCAGAACTTGAGACCTCTTGTGACAAGCAAGAGCTACATACCCACAGTTCTGGTCCAAGTACATAACACTGGCCTCTGGGCTTCCTAGAGGCTTGGAATCCCAGAGAATAGAGAGGCTCTGGGAGCTTCAGGTAAAGGTGAGGCAGTCCCTGGAGCTTCATGCCCCAGAGCTTAGGGCTGAAGGATAGCATACCTCAGAGGTCCCTGTTCCTCTGCTTCACCCACCTCTTTGTGCTGCTGACTGCCTGTCCCTGGGGACTAAGCAGCAGATCCCAGGAGGCCTCAGAGGACTCAGTGGATTTCTCCGCAGGGCCCAAGACCAGAGTCAGAGCAGAGAGGGCAGCTAGGAGGTAGGGAGTCCTGTCTACACCTTGTCCATTCCCATGTTCCCTGGGAGTGTGGCCTGGGCGCCCTGGGGGTGGTGGGCCTGAGCAGAGCGCATGTGGGTGCTTGCGCTTCCGTGGGGAATGAGGGTCTCGGTGAAGGTGCATTGAGCGCGTCTGTGGTGAATGGATCCTCGCGTAATATGTCTGAGGTTTTCTGTGAGGGAGTTTTCGTGCAGCATGCGAGTTTGTGTGTGTGGCAGGGGATCTCGTGTCTGTGTGTGATGCGGGTGAGTCTGTGGTCACTGCATCTCCGTGCAATTCATGTCTGTGACGCTTGCGTGTGTGTTTCTGTGTGTTCCGCGCGGGGCATCTGCACGCCCTGACGAGGCTCGCATGCTGGGTGTGGTGTGTGCTCGTCGTTTTGAGTATGTTGTCGTCTTTGTACAGCTGTGTGTCTGGGTGGCCCAGTGAAGATGTGTGGCATGCCTGGAAGGGGCCAGGGGTGGGGGTGGGGGCAGTGTCAGCCCAGCCAGGGCTGCGGCTGTGCTGGGTTCCAGAGGAGGGTCCCCAGGGCAGGCAGCGGGCGCAGCGGCGCCTTCCGGCTTGGCGCGGACCTGGTAACTGGAGCCCCTTCCCCCCATGAAATATTGATCAGCTCTTGAGCAGCCCGGCCAGGGGAGGGGCGGCACTGAGTGAGCACCGGCTGCTGTCCTTGGTGCTGCTGCGTCTGCCCCAGTTGGGGGCGTCAGTGCTCAGAAGAGGGCCGGCCAGGACGAGGGAGACATTGCCCCAGCCACCAGCACTCTCAGTGAAGGGCTCCTACTCTCAGGACGAACTGACTGTCCCTAAGGCTGTTGGTCAATTCCCCCACTCCATCCAGGAAGGGGAGCAGGGTATCTTATTGGGATCCAGTATCCTTCGGGGCTACGGTGACCATATAACTGGGTTTGCCTAGGGTAACCCTAACACACACAAGTACACATTGTCCTGGTGTGATTGTTAGTAGTGTCCCTGCTCACTTGGTCTCAGTTGGATGATAAATTATTGCTCACCAGCAATAGGGCTTTGATCCACAGACCTGTTCTCCAAGATCTCTGCTTGGCCCTGGAGGTTGTGTAGCCAGGAGCCAAATCACAGGATTTGCATGTGTGGGGAGAGTGGAGGAGGGTTGCCTTTTCCGTGCCAGGGCTGAGCTGGAATTAAGTGCTAGAGAGCCCCAGGGCCCTTGGGATCCTTCTGCAGCCTAGGCCTCTCTTAGGGATCCAGCCCCCTTCTCTTCCAGTCTCAATGCTGCTTGCTATTCAAACTGTGCTCTGTGCTTCTTCTCAGGTCTGGGATTCCCCTGCCCCTTAGAATGGGCTTTGGGGTGCATCTTCACATCCTTTCTGGATCTCATCCTTTCAGGCCTTTCTTTGGTCTCAGCATCATGGTTTTGTAGGGTGCCAGACTGGCCATCTATGTACTCATGGCATCTTCTCTGAGTATTACTTTGAACTCCCTCATTTTATTGTTCTATCTCTGACTGTGGGTATCACCTGTCACCCTTCTTCACCTGTATACTCTTCTGGGTATTACCCTTCTTTTCCATACCCCACATTTCCCTCTGGGAACACACCCCACTCCTGCCCACTCATGTAGCTCTCCTGAGCTCAGTGGATCTGCTTACCTGCCCAGCACCTCCATGCAGAAGCTGCAAGATTATCTCAGACTCATCATGACTAAAATGAGGATTCATCTTCTCCTTAACCCAGGTTTGTCCTAGGGGCTCAGCTGATGACTCCTCAAGCCCCAACCTTCCTACAAACCATCTGGGATTACATTTGTTTCCTCTCTCCAACTTCAGGCAGTTCCCTGACCCTACCCACAACTCCTGGTCATGCTTTCCTCTTCACACGTGTGATTAGAAGCAGCACAGCCCTGCCTGCCTGCCTTGGTGTAGCAGCCCTCCCTGCTGCCAGCTGCTTCTGATTCTGCACCTCAGTGTCAGATTGATCTCTATAAAACATTACATCTGAATTGTGTCATATTTCACTCCTACAGGATTAAGCCACACTTCTTAGAACTTTTAGGGCCCTTTCATTGGCTGCTCCCAGCCTCCTTTTCCAACCCCCTCTTCCACAGTTGTACTTACCTCCTGCTCTAACTGCCCAGCTCCACTCACCAGCCTCTGAGCATACTGTTTTCTCTTGGGATCTTCCTAGTAGTTGCCACTGCTTTCCTTAGAGTCACCTCTGCCTCGCCAAATCCCACCTGTCTTTTGAGGTGCTCTGCGGCGCGCATCTTAATGATGTCTTCCCTGCCTCTCCCAGCCTAAAGAGTTCATTCCTTCTGCAGGATAATCAGAATGTTTTATCTTTACCCCTCAATGCTTTGGGTGGTCCAGCAGCCTGAGCATTGCCTAGAGCTTGTGAGAAATGTAGAATGTTGGGCTCCACCTGTGGCCCATAGTCAGTATCTGTGTTTCAGCAAGATCCCCAGGTGATTCATGTGCACATTTCAGTTTGGAAAGCCCTGACCCGTGTTCTTGGAGTTCAGGATCTCCTTTCTGGGCATGGCCTTTGGTCAGGGTGGACAGTCTTCTCAGGTGCCAAGTTTAGCCCATCAGGAGACAGGTGCCATGTCTGGCCAGATCCCACAAGCCATGGAAGGTGTAAGTGGTAGAGATGGCTGAGAAGGATGTGTACTTTGCCAGGACCCTTCCCACATGGGATCTATAGCCTGAAAGAACTAGTGCCTGAAAGTCAGTTTTAAGTTTGTAAAACTGACTCCAGAAAGCACTCTAACAACATGAGGAGGAATCAATTAATCAATAAGAAGCAGTTATTAAGCATATAACAACTTTTCTCTGTTCTGAAAACACACATTTGTGGAAACGTCTGTTATTTTAGTGTATGTTTCGAAAAGAAAAAATATTTGTTGTTTTTTCTTTATTATAGCATTAATAGTTTCTAAAGTAGTAACTTTAAAAAACACAATATGTCACATGAAGAAAATAAAAATGACTCACAATTCTACTATGCTGTAAATAGTATTAATTTGATGTTTGTGATTTCCATTTGTTCATTTAACAGTGTTTGCAGTCCTGCTATGCTCCAGACCTCTGCCAGGTACCAGGGATTTGGGGTGAGGAAGGCAATATGGTTCCTATTTTTAAGCAACTCACAGCCAGGGGGTGGGGTGTGGGAGACAGGCACTGAGCAAGTTAGAAACAGCAGTGTCTTCATTTCCTAGGCTCCTGTAACAAAGCACCACAAGCTGGGTGGCTTAAAAGAACAGAAATTTATTCTCTCATAGTTCTGGAGGCAGCACGACTGAAAGCAAGGTGTCAGCAGGTTTGTTTCCACCTGAGGGCTGTGAGGGAGAATCTGTTCCAGGCTTTTCCCCTAATTTCTGGTGACAGCTGGTAATCCTTGGCATTCCTTGGCTTGTTGACGCATCGCTCTAATCTCTGCCTCTTGTCACATGGCTTTCTCCCTGTGTCCCTGTCTCTTGGCACTGCTTCCTATAAGGACACTAGTTGGATTAGGGGTAACCTACTCCAATATGACCTCAGTTAATCACATCTGCAGTGACCCTATTTTTAAACAAGGATACATTATAGGCACTGGGGTTTAGGGCCTCAACATTTTGGGGAGTTTGGGACACAATTTAACCCATAAAGTGCAAGGGCAATACAGAATTCTGGAGGAGAATAACTGACCTTTCCTGGGAAAACTCTCCTAGGAAATGACCTTCAAACTGGGAACAAGTGAAGAACAGGGTTTAAGCTAGCAGGGGAAGAGGGCCAGACCAGTATGGGGTCCCCCAAGCACAAGGGTGGTGCCCGGCAGGGAAGAACATTCCAGGCAGACAGAAGACAAAAGAGGGCACTTTTGAAGAATGAAAAGGAGCAAGTGTGGCTTGAATATGGGACAGGGGTCAGAGGCCCAGAGGAGGTGGGACCTGGGAGAGGAAATCAGAGTCTGTGTCACAGTGGGCCTTGATAAGGGCTGCCTTCTTTATCCTGAAGGAAATGAGGTGCCATGGCAGGGTGTCAGAGGCAGTGATTCATCCTGCTTTGTAGGCTGTCTCCTCCCAAGACGGAGCACTGGGAAGGCTGTGTTATTCCTCTAAGTCTGTAGTCATGAAGGAGGACATGTAGCCATATCCTTAAGAGCCTCCTGGCTGTGAAGGAGTATGGCCGCTCTGTCCAGGGACGGAGACATGGCCTGCCCCCAGCAGCCCCTGGCCAGGGTGTGGGAGATTCACTAGCCTGCAGGAACCTTGCCCTGAACAAGAGATGGGACTCTTCAGCCCTGGCTCTGCCTTACCATGGGTGTGCTATGTCCTCTGCGTCTGGGGATACAGGGTGAGGCCGGGTCATCCCACCCCAAGCATTGCTGGGAGGACTATGACTGAGACTGTATCCAGGGCCCATGTGCCTCCCTGAGGTCAGAGGCTTGATTGCTGGGAAAAGCCAGGTTCTTGCAAAGGCTGTGTCTTCAGCACCCTGCTCCCCTCAGGGGAAGTGTGGAGCCTGCGTTGCCACCGTACACAGGACTCAGCCTAGCTGGTGCTCAACCCATCCCTTATCACACCTGCAGAGGCCCATCCCTTTCCTGTGCATGATGGGAGAGGGCCCATCCTGCCCCAAGCTGCCATCTCTACCCAGCCTGGGCTGGGTGGGCCAGCCTGGGTAGAGGAGAAGTGGGTCAGCTGGTAGCCATGGTGACAGCAGCTGCTCCCTGCCAGCCTTCTCATCTCCTCACTGCAAACCTCACCGATGAGATCCTTTGTCCGGTCTGGCAGGGATGGGGGCCAGGAGGGTGGGATTGGGGGCTGGAGCATGTATGAGTGTGTTTGTGTTCAAGCTCACATTAGCATCTGCTCAGGACCAGTGTGTGTGTCTCAGCCCAGGGAGCCCAAGGCTTGGTGTAAGACACCTCCTGCTTCCCTGCCCACTGAAGTGATAGAGCTCTTCTCACCCCTCTGCCTGGGCAGGGGCCAGGGAAAGGGTGTGTGTATGTGTGTGTGTTATGCATGAGTGTTTGCAGGTGTGTACCCACATGAGTCTGAATGTCTGAGGCTGTTGTGGTGTCTGCTTCTGTGTGACTTTGTGTGGGTGAGCATCTCGATGAGGTGTGTTGTGAATATCTGTGAACACATGTGATTGTATCTTTACATGTGTATCCTCTGTGTGGGTCTGTGTTGTGTGTGATTCCCCCATATAAAATTCGGTGCCCTGTGTCTTTGTTTGGTGTGTGTGTGTGTGTGTGTGTGTGTGTGTGTGTGTTTTCAAGTGATCTGGGGAAACAGAGTTTGGCACAGCCAGGAGAGGAGTTGGCACAGAGTCTCCCCACTCTGGCAGAGTGTGCTTCCTTGGCTCAGATGCCTTCTCCACCACATACCAACCCCTGTCACCCATTCACTCCTCTCTAAGTGGGCAAGGTTAAGGTTAGAGGCAAGGTCCCCTCATCCCCTTCTGTGCAGGCCGGCACTGGCCTCTGACATGTGTGAAATGTCATGGGTGGTGTGATAGGCAATCCTCATGCCAGGTCAGGTTGGGGCAGGGGTCTCAAATGCCAGACCCATCATCCAGCAAAGGCTCAGGAGCTGAGACTGGTGCTGCTTTCATGGGCCATCTCCCACTTCAACTGAGAGGTGCCAGGATCTGGCATCCACACTTATTCTGGTGTCCCCAGGGCTGCAGGAGGTAGTGATCCTATTAACCTCTAAGCCTTCCCCTGGAGCAGTTGCACCTGGTGAATTAGAACTAACACCTGGACAATCATTTACCAAGTATAAGGCACCTTATTAGTAATAACCAGGTAATTGCCCTCCTGGGCATTGAGCACGTACCAATCCTTGTTTTGCAAGATCTAACACTTGACACACATCGTCATCCCCATTTTAGTGATGTGTGGTAATGGGCTTGGGCTTGATAGAGAGGCCCTCCACCACTGGCTTGTAAATGGCAGATCAGGTTTTACACCGAAGTCTGCCTGCCTCCAGAGCACTGTGTTTTTATCACTCTGCTCTTCTCCTCATTGGTTCATCTGATTCCCAGTCTAGTTGGAAGGATTGAGTGGGGTTCACGTGGTTATCAGACTCAAAGAAAAGGAAATAGAGGATCAGAGATGCTGAATGACTTGCTAGGTCACCTGGCTGGGGGTAGAGCTAGGAGTGCCTCATTATTCTGACTGTTGGGCATGCCCAGAGAGTCTAGGGAAGAACACAGACACCATCAGAGGGAAGGAAGAGGAAGAAAGAATAGGTCTAAAACTCCTCAGCAATTGGTCCTGGATGAGTCCCTCTGTGTTAAAGTTCTTGTGTTTTGGTTTTGTTTTGTGGAGCTGGGGATAGAACTCAGGGCCTTATGCATGCTAGGCAAGTGCTTTACCACAGCCCCAGATCTAAAAACCTTAAAGTTGCAGGGCCTCAGCAGTTTGACATTGAAGTGCCTAAAGGCGGATTAGGGAATGCAGGAGTTCAAACAGTTTTATAAAGGAGGAAGCCAAGAATCAGAAAGTTGAAGTAATTTGCTCTAGGCCCCACAGATGTCTCCAAAGTCTATCTTTTTATACCACAAGCTATTTGCTGGAAGCCCTTGAGGACAGATGTCTTCACTAGCCCTTACTCTGAGCTCAACTCTTCCCTTCTAGACCCTTTAATAACATCACCTCTTCTCTGGGAGCTGCCCTGACTGCCTTCATCTCCTTTCCTGAAAATTGGTGTCTCAGCAGAAGTTAAGTGAAGCCTTGTTCAAATGCCCTAGGGGTGTGCTGTTGGGAGGGGCACAGCCCACTGTGATGCAGAACTCCAGGCTCACTCGCTCATTCACTCGTATTCATCAATTGGGTGAGTTTGGGTTTTCTTCCAGGTGAGGGGTGGGAAGTAGTACCTGCCAGGTGACATGGCACCTGGGAGTCAGGGGACTTGGATTGGAGTTCTGGTTTTGCCATCAGCTTTCTGTACGGCCCTGGTCTGATGTGTCTCTTCCCCAATCCTGGCCTTGATTTCCTGCTCTGCAAAATGAAAGGTTGGAATGAGAGAGGGCAAGTCAGTTTAGCTCATCAGCTGGTGCTGGCGGAGTGTGTTGAAAGGGAAGTTGAGGTTCAATCTGATGTCTACGGAAGAGATGGCTTAGTGATGGCTGCTGTGAAGAGGATGGGTAGGGGTCATAGGTTAGCCCCTTCCAGCCTAACAATCCAGCTTCCTAAAATGGATTCCTTTGCCTTTCCTGTTGAAAGGGTGGGTAGCTGGGTTCATCTTAAGCTTAGGTACCTCACTGAATGTCAGAAAGGCTTATTAGCTGGTTAGATACATGATTAAAGGGAACCAAGTGGTCCCCAGGGTTGGGTGGATGCTGTCAGGGCCCTGAGACTTGCTGTTTTTAGGACTGAGGGAAGGTTGGAGAGCCCTCAGTGTGGGGAGATCCCAGGCAGAGGCCTGATGTTGAGAGCTGGAAGAAAACACCACGCTTATTCCTGGGGAGCTTGTGTGATGTCTCCTGAAATTTCAGGGGAAGGGCAGTAGTTCCTCCTCCCTGGAGGACAAATCAGAGCTGAGTTCCTTGGGCTGCAGGAGTGAATGGCAGTGACCAGGGAGAACTTCAGAAGGAGATCTGTGGCTCAGTGAGATCGTGGGAAGGATGTCTTGCCTGAGGTTTGATGAACTAAGCTGGGGCAGGGACAGGCCTGCTCAGAAGCAGAGGAATTGTTGCAGTGACTTTTGTGGAAAGGATGTAGTTCATTTAGTAATCAGTAGAACTGCCTGAATGTGAAATGCTGTATTGTGTCCTGCTGGCCCCTCATCACACTGCCCTCATCTCTGCCTCCTTCCCCTTTCCATCCCTGTGGTCTGATGGCTCTGGGTTTGCTATGGAGTGGATTTCCTTCCTTATAGGGGCCAGGTGTCCATCTCTGTCTTTCTCTGGCGTACCCTTCCTGAGCTAGAGTGACTGCCAGAGAAGCTAGAACTCCGGTTCTGAGCCCTCCACTGCAGCACACATTTATAAATTCAGTTCTCCTAGTCAAAAGGACTTTTCCAGAGCACTTAATCTGACCCTTTATTTAACACAGATGAGTAAGCTAAGGAACAGAGAAGTCCGTACAAGGAATCTCTCCACTTCTTAATCCATGTCATGATTTATAACGGTTGCTAAACAGAGGGTCAGGCCCTAGGACCTTGGTCTAGTGTTTGGATCTGGCTCCTCTGCCCACCTTGGGGAGTGGCCTGCAGGCTGCACACCCCCAGACATTCATCAGCTCTCCAGTTCTCCTGGGGGGTTAAGGATGAGAAAACGGCTCTGTATGGTGCAGAGTCCTGGATGTCAGGCCATCTGTTTGTAGGTTCCATTCATTATTCATAAGGAAACATGAACTCCCATAGTTGGCAGGGTCAGGATTTCTGTCCTTTACCTCTTCCTTTCTCACCCTGGGGTGTGGCTCACCAGGGAAGTGCTTGTTTCTCCAGGTATGGTCTGAGGGGTGGGGATGCCCCTTAGCTGCTTATGCCAGCTGAGAGAATATGGGACAGAGAGGGGGTTTTCTTATCATAGGCACTTTTCTTGCAGTTTTCTCAAAGACCTTAGAGACCAGGGCAGAGCCAGAGCTTGAGGAATGGATGCACATCTTTGGATGAGCTCTGAGTTGAAGGGACAGGGGCTGCTGAGCATGTTGTCTCTTTGTGGAAACAGGAAATGTGCATTTGAGCCCAAGCCTTGCCACTTCCTTTCTGAGTAGGATGGGCAACTCCTTTACTTCTATGAGACTCAATTTTTTCATCTGTCATGTAGAGATAACTATGTACCTTGCAGAAATGTTAGAATGAGCAAATTAGACTTAGGCCCTGGCAGATTCACAATATCAGATAAGCCCTGTCCCACCTTCCACCAAAAGACCATGCCGATGCCCAAAAAAACACACAAACTGGCACTAGAGCTGGAAACTAGAGATCATCACAGGCCAAAGTCCAGGGGGACTTTCCATTAGCTACAAGGTTGATGGGGGATGGAGTAATACAATCCGGGTCTTTGCACACATCTCTGGGTGAGTGAGAACAGTCCAGACAGCCACAAAGAAGGCAAAACAAGGCGTTGACTCATCCCCTCTGTTGGTCCTAATTCACCAAGCTGGCAGGAGCCATGCTGACTGGGAGACCAGGTGACCGTTCTCCCCTGTCTGGGGACTATCTTTCTCATCAGCCAGAGTGGTGCGTTCATTCTCCCACCCCCATTTTCGTCCCCTTTCTATGTCCTTTTGGAAAGTCAAATTCCCTCTGGGTCACAGGTCTGAGGGCATAAGGGTCATGAAGAATGCCCTGAACCCTGGGATGTGCCTCTGCCCAGGAAGAGAACTGTGGGCTGGGACAGAGCCAGGAAAGTGCTGGGTGCAGAGCATGGCTTCCCTGTATTCTGCTGGAGCAGAGGAGCAGATTGCAGCACTAGGCTTTGCAACTGAGTTAGAGGCTGACAGCTGGAGACCCCCTGCTCTGTATGAAATGGGCCGCCAACACACGATGCCCCTCCCTCAGAGTGGCTCTCAGAGCCTTCTGTCCTCTTCTTCTAGCACTTATCGTAACCACCATTAAATATTTAATTGCATAATTAGTTATTTACTGTCTATTTCCCCTCCTGGACTGGAGGCCTTGGGAGGGTAGGACCAAGTTGGCTTGGCTCACTGCTGTACTCTTGGCACTCAGCATTGGCCTTGAAATTTTAGGAAATTAAATATTTGTTGAATACAGCTAATGAGAAGAGTAAATTTCTGTACTTTGGAAAGGAATTTGGCAATATGGTCCAAGAATCCAAAAACCATTTATGCCCTTAGTATCAGGCAGGATGCTTTTGGATGTAGCAGAGCGCTCTGATTCAAACTGGCTTAAGCAATGGAAAATGTATTATTACTTAGAACTGGAAGGCCAGAGAAAGGCAGGCTCCAGGTGTGGCCTGTTGACCTTTAGGTCTATGTGCTGTGTTACCCTCCAGAGTACTGGTTTCAGACTCTGACTGGGCCCACTGTGGGCGGGGGGCAGAGAGAGAGAAAAAGAGACACCAAACCCCCACCTCTCTTGTAAGCATGGAATCCAAATCTCCCTTTAAGTTGAACTGGGCCAACTTAGTCATATGCCCACCTTGGATGAGTGAGAGTCACCAAGGAGTACGCCATTCACTAAAGTCCCGAAACTAATCAGGATCTGCCTCTAAAACAAGGACAGGGTGGGACCTGGATAAAACCACTACTCTGCCAGGATGCAGGAAGTGGGGCAGCACATGGGGGAAGCTACCAGCCATTCCCACACCCTCCCACCCTGCCCGTCCATTTCTAGGAGTCAATCCCCAGGACATCAACAGACTAAACCAGTGCAGAAAGATGTTTATTTCAGTGTTTATTTAAAAGAGAGGCAAGAGAAACTTGGACCTGATTCAAGAGGTAGCTGTATTGAAATATTTAAGTCAATTATACTACCTCTATACAGCAGACTATTATGGTGGCATTAAAACCTTTATACAAAGTGTTAATGACATTGGGAAATACTTAGGATATAATGTTAGATGAACAATACCAGGATATAAATTGTATTTACAGTATGAGTCCAATTATTTTGGTACGTGCACAGAAAGGACACTGGAAGGAACTGGGTTAAAACACTGGTGGTGGTTGCCTCTCGGCAGTGATTTGGGCCTGCTGTTTCATGCTTTTCTGAACCATCCCCTTCACCCAGGAGGACCCCTTCCACTGGCTGTGTGGGCAGAGCCTGGTTTGTTTTCCCTGTGCTTATTATTTGCTATGGAAGTAATCAACCCTAAGCTCATGAGGATTCTCTCTCTGCTGTGACTGTTCCTGGCACTTTACCTGTGCTATCTCATTTAGTTCTTACAGCAGTCCTCTAAGGTACAGGCTTCTATTTCTTATTTTGCTAAAGTGTCTTCTGAGATCCCAAGATATTCGGTCACAGGGTCACACAGCTAGTGCCTGGAGGCCTTTGGAATTCAAGCCCAGGCCATCTGACTCTGTAGCCTTAGTCTTCACTGCAAAACCAGGCCACCTGCCATTTCTTCATAGCCACACACTAACAAGAATAGTCCTGTTTGTTGAGCCAGACCCTGTACACGCCCTTGATATTTATTTGTTAATTTAATACTTACAGCCTCAGAGAGGCTAAGTGACTTGCCCAGCGTCCACAGCTGGGAAGTAGTGGGACTGCTGTAGAGTTACTGGGGTCTGATGTGAAATTTCTTTGTCTCCCTCCCACTTCAGGGTTGCCTGAAGATCTCCTGTACTTGGGATCATGTTTAACGGGGAGCCAGGTCCAGCCTCGGCTGGAGCCTCCAGGAATGTGGTGCGGAGCTCCAGTATTAGTGGTGAAATCTGTGGATCCCAGCAACCTGGGGGTGGGACCGGGACCACCACTGCCAAGAAGCGGCGGAGCAGCCTGGGTGCCAAGATGGTGGCCATCGTGGGCCTGACCCAGTGGAGCAAGAGCACACTCCAGCTCCCCCAGCCAGGTGAGGGGCCCAGGGCACTGAGGGGCGGGGGTGGGTCACTTTGCCCTGCGTACCCTGGTATTTAACTGTCTCATGTGCTTGACCACACCCCACACTTTGTATGGTACTTCCCACATACTAGGTACTTTTCTGGGCCGAGGAGGTATGCCGATTCCTGTCATCCTCAGCCTCACCAGGCATGCACAGAAGCACAGGAAAGGCTAGGCACCTGTCCCAGATTACACAGTGGGGAAACAGTGGAGCCTGGGTTCAAACATGCGTAGTTGGGCTTCCTACTTCAAGCCCTGAATTTTTACAGTGTGCTGGCTCTGCACAGACTTATACATTAATCAGTAATTATTTATGAGATTCTCCTTTGTTCCTGGCACCATGGTCAGGACACCACGATTTTCCAGACATACGCATCCACAAGATTCAGTCTCATCTGTCATCTCTGAGTTTCCTAAGTATAACAGCCACATGAATATAGTTACAAAGAGAAACAAGTAGATGTTACAAAGAGATGTTACATCACACCTAGATATTACAAAGAGAAAGGAGAGAAACAGATTCATGGTTTGTACAATCACATAGAGTGCCCAGGTGTTCAGTTGAGCCAGTCCTATCACCAGGAAAGCATGTCACAATCATTCTCATTCAGACTCTGCATGGCAACGAATAAAACCAACCAGAACCACAGATACACATACTCAGATCACAGAAACATGTCATACTTGGGTACGCACTTGCCTGACAGAGCCACGTTCACACACCTTAACAGTCGCATCCTCATGAAAACGAACGCTTTCTCGGTCTGCACTTATACAATCCCAGATATACTCAGACTGGTAGGAGACCCACCTTGTTGCACACAGCCACACATGGACCCCATGTCACAAAGGAGCGAGCCCTCTCCACCAAGACCCCCTCACTTTGTGGCATCAGCCCAGACACCAGCTGGTTTTGTTTTAAAATCTCTTCCTGCTTATTTTGCTCAGAGTAACAACTTCCCCGAGAAACCTTCAAATAGGCAGCTGGATGGGGGTGGTGGGGGGTGGGGTTGCCGGAGGATCAGGGAGAATGCTCATCAAGACTCCCAGTTGGGGCTGGGGGTGGGGGACTTTTCCAGGCCTTAAAATAGATTCTTACAAGGCCCTTAACAGGAGCATGCGGGATGGTCTTTTCCAGCAATCACGCTGTGATGTGGTTTCTGGCACAGGGAGAGGCTGGATGGGGAAGGGGCTTGAGGTTATTAGTGCCTTAGGGTGAGCAGTGCTGGCCTGGGACTAGGTAGTAAGGGAGGTGGGGATTTGGGGATCCCGAACTTGGGATAGGACAAGGAGGACAGGGATAGTGCCAAGGGGTGGGATTAGGGCCAGGGTATTAAGATTAGGACGTCACAGAGGTATTAGACCCCAGGGTCTGGCTTTGGCAGACCACGCCCAAGAATCTAGTCTCAGGCCCAAAGGTTTCTCTTGTCCAGAGTGATTGGGAGGGACAGTCTCCCAAGGCCAAGTCAGGGGCCTGAGTCCCTGGGAGATATTGCAGTGATCTGCATAGACTTTACAGACGGCAGGCAGGGATGGGGCAGATGCCAGGAAGACCTTTTGCCTTGGGAGGAGATGAATGGCCATGGGGGCTTCTGGATCCCTGTCTCCTTGGTATGTAAGGGCACTACTGAAGGCCGGGGGCTGGGACCAGGAGAATTGCCCAGATGCCCTTCTAACTGAAGTCCCTATGAGTCATCTAATTGCTAAATGTCAGAGCAGGAAGGGCCCTTCGAGGTCATCTAGTTCATTGTACTCATTTATGACAAACATTCAAAGCCTGGGGAGAAGGCATTTTCCTGGAGAATGATCTCAGGTGGCTTCTGAAGCCACACCCTGTCATTTACTAGGTGATCCATCTGGGCAAGTTACTGTATCTCTCTGAGCCTGCTTCTTGTTTGTAGAATGAGGACAATAATACATGCCTTGCAGAGGTGTCCAGAGTTAAATGAGATAATGAATGGGAAGGTGGCCAGCCTTGTGCTTGCCACATGGGAGACACTCAGTGAAATTGGTGCTGTTATTGTTACACTTGGGCACAGTAGAGTCAAAAGAGAAGTAAGGCCTCTAGCCTCCACACCTCTCCCATCTTTATTCCTTTTCCCAGTTAAAATGTTTCTTTCTTTTTCTCCAAGCCTCGAGGATCCCAGCTTGGGGCCTCCTCCTGGTTGGAAAAGTCTGGCATGAGAGGGCTGTATGGTGCCAGTTCACTGTGGGTGTTGGCCCTGGAATTGTTGTTCTGGGAAAACTTCCCATAGGGGTACCCCCTGCTGCCCCCCACTGCCCCAATATGGGATAGCTCAGTTCCTTGCAGAGCTGGGCTGTGTGAAGTTGGTAGGAATTCCTCTTCTGGACCCAACCTTCTGGGCTCTGGGTCTGCCCTTCCCAGTGGCCCCCTTTATCCTAGTTTATCTGTACCCTGCTTCAGCCAGAGCCCTGCCCATCCCTTTTTGTTTCAAAGCCTCTGCCCTAGTTCAGACCTCATAATATCTAGCTTGAGTGTTGTACCAACCTCCTTCCTGGTTCCCCTGCCACCCCCTACCAGTTTATTCATTATGTTGCCCTAGAGTGGACTTTCAAAAACTCACCCTGGTGCTTTAGAGGGCTAGTCCTGGCTCTGTAACTCCCCATGGGACCTTTGGAAAGTCACTTTCCCACTGAGTTTCAGTTTTTTCTTCTGTAAAATGGAGCTAAAAAAATGCTCCCTCCCAATTTCCTTCTAGATCTATAATTCTGTAAGTTGTGGGAGCAATGAGAGAGGTGAGTTCAGGGCTTTTGGGTCCCAGGGCACAGGTGGAATCTGGTCTGGTATTAGGCTAGCTCCACACAGGGTCATCCAGGGCTGTTTCAGCCCCTGTCCAAATGGAGCTTCTCTTTTCAGTACCAAGGACAGTGGCTTTTCTCTGCTGGGCTCTCTCTAGGCTCTGGGTCAGAAATCTCAGGATCATTCCAGAAGATGTCCCTAATGGTGTATTGCTGCAGGTTGTTACTGCCCCTCTCTTGTATGTGACAGGACAGATGGAATGGTTCCTGAAGTTTTTCAGTATCTGGGGACTACAGAATTATTGTAAGCAATTTGGCTTGGTGCTCTAGAGAGAAGCTACATGAAGTTATTCCCTGGATTGATGGGGTTGAAACTGCACAGGGATGAAGCCAGTAAAGGACTTTTCCCCTAAGGCTGCAAGACCTTTCTCCTCCCTCTGAAGACATGGAACCTTCCCTCTGATGAGTTACATTACACATAGATGGGACATTGGGAGGGGAGAGAGATGCAACATACCAGCTGACTGGGAGTCTGGAGACCTGGCATTTAGTCCCAGTTCTTTTGACACCTGGACCTCAAGTTCCCTATTTGAGAAATGGTCGAGGGGCCTAGCAAACTATTTCTTAACCTCTTCAGGGTCCTACACCTCCCCCATTCAAGGATTCACATTGGACTGGGCAAGTCTTAGAAGTGAAATTCACATCCAAATGGGTCAGAGCTTTCCCAAGCTCTAAAAGAGTGAATGTTGAGGAGGTGAGGATGTGAGGGGGAGGAAGGGTGACTTGCAGCCCTCAGAGCCCATCTGTCTCCTAACTGGGTTAGAGGGGATGTGGCAGTTAGGAGCCAAGGACAGGGAGAATCCTCCTACACTCCCCATTTTTGCCCAGCCTTCTGTGTGTGTGGCAGGTCACACACCGTGTGTGGATGGGCACTGTTGTGTGTGATATAGTGGACTGGTTCAACTCCAGGTATTTGAGAGTTCACATCAAAACATCATATGTATGTGATCTAACTACATTTGATAGAGCATGTCATGTGTACATATGGCCAAGACCTGGTGGGACCATTTGTGACCATGTGAATTTGTACTAACATAATTGACCTTGTATGTGAGATAACTGTATTCATATATGTAATCGTCAGCTTTGTATATGTCTGCTTATGATCGTCTATGTGAAAGAAATAGTGTAAGCTGAGATGTGTATGTGTGTGCGTGAGACAGACACACTTATCAGTGATCTCACTGATCCTAGATGTGCTAGATATTCCCGTGTCCTAGATGCTGGCCTGATTTTACAGGAGTCATTCCCCTTTACTTCCCAGCCCTGTTCCCATCACCTCCCCTCCACTACCATCCCATCCACTGGTGATACTAGCCCTCTCAACCTTCCCTCCCACAGTGGAGACTTCTTGAAAGATAAATAGAGCAAAGAAAGAGAAATAAAGTCCTCCTTCTCCCAGGCTGGGGTCGGGAACATTCCTTCCCCAATCCATAACTGGATGGGAGTAGGAGAAAAGACTGCTAGGGTAATCAGATCCCCCATCTCCACTGTTTTCAGGGGCTGTGTCTCCTACCCATGTCTCAGGTCTCCCCCATCTCTGTAGAGAAATCCACTCTTAATTTGCTTAGGCATCTAACCAGTGACAGCAGATATCTCCTTTGATATAGTTCCCATCCAAGCATCACTTCCTCCCTATAAAATTCCTCTGGCCAGCAAGCTTCTGCATGCAAAATTCCTGCAAAACCCCAATATGTCCCCACCTCACTTCCCAAGAGGAGAGTGAATCTGAAGGGACCACACTGAATGCTGAAGAGGTTGCTATGGAAACCCAGGTAGGATGGTACACTGCTAGAAGGAGGAGAGTGCCCCTTTGCCCCTGTCAGGTGGAGAACGGGTGCTGGGCAGGGCATGCCCTGTATAGAATACAGAGGCACAAGGCAGGCTTGCACTGCACAGCTTCATGGGCTCTTCTACAGACCTTTCCTTTAAAGTCAAAGTCAATTCAGGTCAAGTTAGCAGTCCCTCTCAAAGTCTTGCTTCCCCAAGGGCCTTACCAGCTTGCCACCCATGTCCCTCTCCACATTTGGACCTACCTTCAGAAGGGAAGTTTGTTTGAGAGTGGTCATGCTCCCTTTGTTTTTTTTTTTTTTTTTTTTTAATAGGGCCTATGAGGGTATCAGAGAAATAGGTTGTGTGGGGTCTGGGTGTGATGGGGTCCCTGGGGGATCTGGAAGAAGGAAAGTAAATCTTGTAAGACATACTTTCCAGAAGAGTCGGGGGAGAAGGAGAGGGGAGAAGAACATGAGTTTGGGGGCAAGGGATGAAGTAGAGTGCGCACTTGGCATCAGGGGAGCCTGGTAGGAGGAGCTCTGCCTCAAGCCCCCTCTCCACCATCCTGACCCTCTAGCCATCTTTCTAGTCCACTTTGTCTTTGTCACTGCCCCTGGCAGGGCAGGTGTCAGGCTGTAGACCAGTTCTGGGGGTAGCTCAGTCATGTCCCCACTCCAGTCAGCTCTGCTTGCGTGCCCCTTCCCAGAGGGGAACTGGCCACACTGTCCAAGAAGCTTTAGGTTGTTTCAAACTGATTTCCTCTCTCTCCTTTGGGGTGGGGTTCTCAGAAGGGGCCACCAAGAAGCTGCGCAGCAACATCCGACGGAGCACAGAGACCGGCATTGCTGTGGAGATGCGAAGTCGCGTCACACGCCAGGGCAGCCGGGAGTCCACTGATGGGAGCACCAACAGCAACAGCTCCGATGGCACGTATGTGCACCCCTGCTCAGCCCATTCTGTCTCCTCCTCCTCGACTTGGGTCACACAACCAGCAGGCAGGGCAGGAAGACCTTCCTGTGTGGTTTCCAGCCAAGATGTCTGGGTTCCTCTATGCCTCCGACTCCCTTGTCCCTTTCTCAGGACATCCATTGTCTGGCCCCTAGGTATTACTATTGCTCCACTGGAGTGCCCTAGAGCCCAGGAGCAGTGAATTCCTTCTGTGTGTTTCAGAAAGGGACCTGTGCCTCCTGCCTCCTACTGCTTCCATGCCTCCCTACTCAGAAGGAGAGGGGTGGAAAGGAAAATGTGATCCTAAATTACCTTTAGCTCTAAAACGATTGTTATGGCTCAGATGAGTGGAGTCCTCTCAAGTACACTTTCTTGGAGCTTAGGAAAAGAGATTGGACTAGATCCGTGTTTTTTTAAATTGTCAGTAGTGACTCATAGGCAAGGCATAAAATCACCACCATGGGTCAGAACCAGCATTAGAAAAAGAAATCGAGAACTCAAGTATATCCTAGTAGTGAGGATGAATTACCTTGGGTCCTTTTGTTTCAGTTTTACACGTATAGATATACTTTGGTCTGTAGCAGATCATGATGGTAAATCCTTTTCTTACATTTGGGTTGCAGTAAAACATTTGAAAGTCACTGGGTTAGATATTCCCTTAGATCTCTTCTAAATCTGTGAAACTATAGTTTATGACTAACACTCTCTGCTTCTGCTTCATTAACGCTCTGTAATCTCCAGTCTCAGGATTCTGGGCTCCATTATTAATATTCAGTGATCATATCTCACTACTATACAGTCAACTCTCAGCATTTCTAGGGGATTGGTCCCAGGACCTCCACCGACAAAAAAAATCCACGGATGCATAAGGCCCTTACATAAAATGGTGTAGTAGTTGCATATAACCTGCATACATCCTCCTGTTACTTAAATAATCTCTAGATTACTTTTAATACCCATGTATTAAAATGTGAATGCAATGGAAACAGTTGTTAGGCTATATTGTTTAGAAAAAAGCCTGCACATGTTCAATACAGGCACATTTTTTTTTCAATAATGTTTTCAATCTGTGGTTGGTTGAATCCGTGGATGTGGAACTCATGGACACAGAGGGCCTTCCCTACCTACTTCCATGAATGAGAATAGCTGCTACATTTAACTTCCCATGCGCAGATCACCACTGGGTACCTTAGATCAGTGAGTCCTGCCTTGGAATCTACCTACTGTAATCAGCCCAGGAATGGGGTGATCATTTAACACTTATAACCATCCCAAGGAACATGGGAACTATCATTATCTCTGTCTATGAGTAAGGAAACTGAGGCAAGGAGGAGGGGAGGAACCTTGCTCAAGGTCACAGCTGTTAAGTGGTCATGGCTGTTAAGTATTAAATGGTGTTAATTAGGGCCATTTGACTTTATAACCTTTATTCAAACCTCTACTCTAAGGTAGAGGATAACTTACTCTATACTAAGCTCCCAAAAGTTTGTGACCTTGAGAGGCTACATTTCTTTAATCCCTCAGATCCTGTTGTAATAAGAAGGTGATACTAGGTGATTGCTGATCATGATCAATAAAAAGTGGGTGCCATGAAGCCCCTTCCTGGGGGAGTAGAGGCTCCATGTAGTAGAGGAGACATAGCCTCTCTCTGATGAGCATATACCTCCCTGCCTGTCACTGGCCAGTTGGGACTCTAGGCCAACCTGTCCAGCAGGGATTCTTTGCTGCATAGCCTTTTCTCTCTCTAGCCAAGAGGTCTTATACTTTGGTCCATTGTAGCCCCTGAGCAGGCCTGGGCCAACCCTTCCTTATCTGTCCTTTCTCTGCTGGCCACAACCTGGACATCCAGCTTAAGGACATGAAAAAATAGCACTTTCCCCTTGACAACAGCAGCAGCAGCAGCAGCAGCAACTCTAACTACCATTTGTTGTTTCCTGTTTGTCCTGAACTCTTCCCATACCCTCTGCCCAGCCTGCACTGTAGTCTATGAGTTGAGCATCATCTCTGTTTTGCAGGCAAGGCTTTCTTCTTGGAGCCTCTGTTTTCTCATCTGCAAAATTGGATAGTAGTTCCTATCAACAGATTGTAAGGATTAAAATGACACAGTATTCTGGGTGTGGTGGCCCACACCTATAATCCCAGTGGCTTGGGAGACTGAGGCAGGAGGACAATAAATTCACAGCCAGCCTCAGCAACTTGGTGATACCCTAAGCAACTTAGCAAGACTCTGTCTCAAAGTAAAAAATAACAAGGGCTGGGGATGTGGCTCAGTGGTT
This sequence comes from Marmota flaviventris, assembly GCF_047511675.1. Classification (NCBI taxonomy): domain Eukaryota; kingdom Metazoa; phylum Chordata; class Mammalia; order Rodentia; family Sciuridae; genus Marmota; species Marmota flaviventris. The sequence continues at coordinate 30,759,245 of NC_092507.1, read as the reverse complement.
AAGTGCTCCTGGGTTCAATCCCTGGTACAAAAAAAAAAAAAAAAAGGAAGACACAGTAGTGCACTTAGAACATTTAGCGCCCCATTGGCACCTGGTCAGCTTTTAATCACTGGCAGTTTTTCTTGTTACTATTTCCAGGCCCCCCACCACCCTGGACCACCCACCATCTCTTGCCATTCATCTCAACCCTGTAATTGTGTTATTTTGGTCTCAGTTGCTGTTCAGGGCACCACCTTGCAGTTATTGACTAGGATTTTAAATTTATGGTCAAATCAAACCTCAGTTCTTAGAACTTGCTCTAGGCATTGAGATTTCTGGCCTGACATCCTTTGGTGAGGAACACAGGTGTCCAGCAGATACTGCATTTTAAGGGTCACCTCAGAAATCCCTGGAACTTGAAGACTGAAAACCATCATTATGAGATTTTAAATGTTGTCTCTTTAGTGACATCAAAGAATTTTTCTTCAATGTGCAGAAATGAACAGTTGTCTGCCTTTCCTGCAGGTTCATCTTCCCCACCACCCGGCTGGGAGCTGAAAGCCAGTTCAGTGACTTCCTGGATGGGCTGGGACCAGCCCAAATTGTGGGGCGACAGACGCTGGCAACACCCCCCATGGGTGAGTCTTCCTGAGGGCAGGGTGAGTGGGGAGTAGGTAATGGCAGAAAAGGCAGGGAGGGTGAGCCAGCAGTGGGGGTGGGGTCATGACAAGGTACAGGCAGCAGAACGGAGCCCTTCCTCTGGCTTTTGTGCCAATGAAGAGTCGGTGGAGCATTCATCAATTCTTCCCTCATCAAAGACAGGAGGAATGGCAGCCTTTCTCTGCCTGCTGTCCCGCAGCACCTTTTGCAGCACGTCCCCTCCCTCACTTCACTCGCCCATCACCTGAATGTAGCATTGGCTGTCCTGAAGTTGATTCACCAGTTCTCTGTGTGAACTTGGATGAGTCACTTCCCTTCTTTAAGCCTCAGTTTCCTCATTTGTAAAATGGAGATAATACGACCCACTTGAGTTCTGCAATCTCACACCAGCTGATTGAGCTCCTTTCTATTAGATGCTTTGCAGTGAGATCTTTTAATGTGCTTGTAGGAACTGAGCTGATTTGACTGTTTTCTTAACAGTGCCTGGCACCTAGAAGCTGTCTATTATTTTTCTCATCCCTCTTCCTTGCAGCAAGGAAGGACATTCTGAAGCCTATGCTTGGTCCTCTTAGCTGCAGTCTGGGTCATTTCGTGCACTCTGGGACTACTTCTCCCTCCCTCAGGCTATGTTGCTTTAAGCAGCTCCTCTCCAAACTGGCTTCTACAGAGGTGCTTCCTGCCTTCCCTCGTGTCCCCATCAGTCTGGCCTGATTGAGCATTATCTGACCCAGAAGCCCAGGGTCCCTATCCAGATAGTACTCGACCTTTGACCCTCCTAGCAAAAGAGGAAGGCAACTGTGCACAACGGGTCTGGGATTCCATTCCAGGCCCAGGACTCTTGCCACAGCACTACCCTGTCTTCCTTGAAAGGGTCCATACTGAGAGAGAGAGAGAGAGAGAGAGAGAGAGAGAGAGAGAGAGAGCACGTTCATGTATAATGGCAAAAAAAAATAATAAGGGGGGCCATAGAGCCCCTTGGAAGAGGGGTCCATAGGGATCCTTAGAGGTAGCTCTCATCTGGCTCTTGCGTTGGATTGAACTAATTCCCACCATTTTCTGGCAGCCTCTTAAGGGCCTGCTTTCCCTCTCTCCTAGACCATAAATTGAGAAGCAGCAAAATGAGCCAACCACTTTCACAAGGCCAGTGTGCCATCACAGCCTTGCACATTTGTGTGTGGTGCCCCCTTGTGTCCAAAACTGGGAAAGCAGGTTTGCATTTCCTCTCCTTCATTTGGGAAGTGAGATATAGCTAGGTGTGGAGAAAATGAATTCCCAAGACCCTCCTTTCCCCCATGAAGAGGTCAGGAATCACTGGAGGAAGATGAATTCTAGGATGCCTCCTGAAAGTAGTAAATCCCTGTCCTCTTTCGTATGCAAATATGGATAATTGCATAATGGCTCAGAGAATCTGTAAAGGGTGGCTGAACCAAAAGTCTGGCCCATTTAATTTTTCTGGATCAGGCTTATGATTATCTACTGCTTTGAAGGCTGTTCCACTTGTCTACTGCATAATTCTAAATCCATGGTGAACAAAGCTAAGAGTTCCTAGAAATCACGTAATGCTATGATTCCACACATGGGATCTGATTCTGTTGGACACAGGACCTGACCTTGTGAGCACTCAGCTCTCTGTGCTCCTCTGGCAGAGGGTTGAGCGGCCCCATTTCCAGGTAGTGCCTTGTATCCTGGGCCATCTCAGCTTAGCATTGCTTCCCACTTAACGCTCTTTCAGTATTTGATAAATTAATGGGGAATGGCTGAGGGCTGCTGCAGGGGAAGATGAAGAAGAGAGCATACAGGCTTCCTGACACAGGAAGCTCTCTGTCCCTAAACTTGCCTATTCTGCTTAGTGAAACAGAAGCCTCCCAGTCAGCTACACGATGGGAATTTGGCAGCCAGTTGTTGTGATCCAAGCATGCCCCTTGAGGGTCATGCCCCATCCCATGCCACAGGATCTAGCAAAGTGTTTCTCAGTCACTTGGAAGTGACTCAATTTCAGTTTTTGGTACTGGGGATTGAACCCAGGGTACTTTACCACTGAACTACATCTTTAGTCTTTTTTATATTGAGACAGGGGCTCACTAAGTTGCTGAGGCTGAATTTGCAATCCTCTTGCCTCAGTCTCCTGAGTCACTGGAATTACAGGCATGTACCATCTCACCCAGCATTTTAAAGTGATCTCTAAGAACCGAGTGCTGCATGCCTGTAATCCCAGTGACTTAGGGATGAGGGAAAGAATGATATAGGCTGAGGCAGGAGGATTGCAAATTCAAGGCCAACCTTGGCAACTTAGTGAGATATAGCTCAGTGGTATAGCACTGGGTTGGATCCCCAGTACCAAAAAATAAAATTTAAAAATATAAAGTGATCTCTGAGAACAGTCTGACACTTGCAGCTTGCTCCATCATGTTCCTTTCTAATGCTGCTACAGTGTTCCCTGCAGACTGATATGCTCACCAGAAGCTGGCTGCCCCTCAATCCCTGGTCTGACTCTGCCTGGATTGTCCCTCTTTTCCCTTGCAGGAGATGTGCACATTGCCATCATGGACCGGGGTGGCCAGCTGGAGGTGGAAGTGATTGAGGCTCGGGGCCTGACCCCCAAACCAGGCTCCAAATCTCTCCCAGGTGAGGCTGAGCAGCTAGGAGAGGGATTTGGGTAATGGAGGCCCTAGAAGGGAGGGGTATGTAGCTGAACTGTATGTAGTCCATCCTTAGCTCCCACTGGCCTACATCAGTGTTCTTGACTGGAGTCACACCTTCCCTGGAAGGCCAGTGAGTGAGGTGGGGGCAGGAGAGGATGGAGGGGTCAGCCTCTTCCTTTTGCAGTGCACAATCTATTTACCTTGCTCACCTCCAGGGTCCCCTGGAGGTTGGGGATGGGGTGGGCCATAGTTGTCTCTCTTGGACTATATCATTCTTTCCCTCACCCCTCAGCTACCTATATCAAGGCTTATCTGCTTGAGAATGGGGCCTGCTTGGCCAAGAAGAAGACAAAAGTGGCTAAGAAGACCTGTGATCCCCTGTACCAGCAGGCTCTGCTTTTTGATGAGGGGCCCCAGGGCAAGGTGCTGCAGGTGAGTATTAAGGGTGAGTGGGCCAGGGTCGACTCAAAAACTGGAAATCATAACGAGGTTCTTCAGTGATGATTCATCCTATGTCAAGCATTGTACCAGGTGCATTGCTTATATTGTCCATTTATTTTCACAACCCCAGTGAGGTGTCCTTGCCCCCAGTTGAATCAGAAGGAAACCAAGACTTCAAGGTAGATAAGATGCTCCCTAGCTTGCACAGCTGGCAGGGAGAAGCAGGATTCATTTCCATACTGCCTCCTTCTGTTACCTGGTGCTGATGTTCATTGTGCATCAGCTGAGGGTGGGACTTTCCAGATATGATCTCATGTCATCCTCGGGACCACCCCATGAAGTAGATGTGATTTCCTCCATTTTACAAATGAGGAAACGGTCTTGGGTAGATGAAGTGACTTGATTGAGGTTTCAGTGAGTGATTAGCAGAGCTGAGGTCAAGTTTAGGTGGCTCTTATCCCAACTCTTTGAGGGTGACAAAGCCCTTTCATGCTCTGTGTGTTATTGGCCTTCACAGCAGTACTGCAAGGGAAGGCTCATCAGGTCCCCTCCATAGACAAAGACTCTGAGCTCATGTGGGCCTTCAGCACTGTGGTGAGTCTGTCTCTGAGTGTGGTTCTAGGTTCAAATTCCAGCTGACACTCACTAGCTATGGGTTGTATATCGTGGAGATTGAAAGAAGGCACCTACACAGCCTAACATTGCACCTGGCACCTAGACAGCTACTTGCTAAGTTTTAATGGTGATGGTGGCAGTTGGTCTTGCCTGAGCAAGAGAAGAGGTTAGAGTCAGGCCTGTCTGGGCTATGTGTCTTCTTGTTAGTCAGCTTTCTGTTTGTAGCAAAATACCTGAGATAATCAACTCAAAAAGAGGAAAGGTTTATTTTGGCTTAGTTTCCCCCACTGCTTCTGGGCCTGTCAAGAGGTAGCATGTGGTGGCAGGAGTGAGCAATGAAAAAAACTGCTTTTCTCCTGCAGCTGGGAAATGACAAGAGAGGAGAAGAGACCTGCACCATACTATCCCCCTCCAGGGTACACCTTCAAAATCTGAAACCATTGTTGCCACCACCTCCCACTAGTGCCAAGCTAGGGGCTAAGCCGATAACACCTGGGCCTTTGGGAACATTTATCCACACCATAGAGGGCTGCTCCTCTGAGCTGGGGTGTTTCTATGACAAGGACCCTTGAGTTGCCAAACTTAAAAACCACAGAACTGTAGGGTTCTGGGGCAGGGGGCATAATATCATGTGTCTGTTTAAAAACACAAGTTTGAATATCACTCAGCTAATCTGTTCCCACTACCAAAGTTACAAATAGAAACACTGAGGTACACGAGGGCCCAGGACAGATGCAAGACCCACAGGGAGCCAGCAGAAGAACTGGAGGCACAATGGGGAAATTGTCGATTAGGATGCTTGGAGGCCCTGGAGTCAAACACACCCAGCTTCTAACCCCAGGTCTGCTATAAATGACTATATCTTTAGGTTAGTTAAATCAGCTCAGAGCGTGGTTTCCTCTAAGTATAAATACTAATACACGCAGCACCGCTACCCATGTGGGTTGTTATAACAATTAAATGACACATGTAAAGTCCATAGGATCGAGTCTGGCACATCTTAAGTGCTCAGAAAGTTGTTGCCCAAAATCAATCTGGGTTCGGGCGCTCTCTGTCCCATCTGTACCTTGGCAAAACTTAGTTTCCTAGGCCCACTTCCCAGTCCTGGAGCTGAAGAAGAGTGGCTCGGCTCCTGATTCTTTCTCCCCTGCTGGCAGGTGATCGTCTGGGGAGACTATGGCCGCATGGATCACAAGTGCTTCATGGGTATGGCCCAGATCATGCTGGATGAACTGGACCTGAGTGCTGCGGTTACCGGCTGGTACAAACTCTTCCCCACCTCCTCCGTGGCAGACTCCACACTCGGATCCCTCACCAGGCGCCTGTCCCAGTCCTCCTTGGAGAGTGCCACCAGCCCTTCCTGCTCCTAAGAACCTTGCTCAGGACCAGAGGCCGGGTGGTGGTGTGAGAAGGGGGCCTGCTGGCCTCTACCTCCCCTGTACATAGTCTCTGTGTCTTTCTGGACCCCTTGCCCTGCTGCATGCCTGTTGGCTACTGGGCTTGTCCCAGCTGGCAGTGGAGGTGTGTGTGTGTGTGTGTGTGTGTGTGTGTGTCTATTTGTGTGTGTGTATGTGTGACTACTTTTTATGTATTCATTTGTCTCGGTACAGTCAGTCCTGGTGACACATGGGCTGGAATCCATGTCTCTTTGTATCTTGTTGAAAAGAAACCCAAAGGAGTATTGTGTGGATGTGACTTGCCCTGAGGAATCTCTAGGGGTGGCCTATCCTGCCTCTCCCTGTCCCTGCGGCAGAGCCTGTGCCCCCCGCCCCTTGGTGGTCTCTGCTTGGTTCTGTCTTGTCTTTTGTTTCACCCTTTGCCTCTCCCAGCATTGCTGCTCTTTTTTGAGGAATGTAGCATCCACTGCAGCGGGCCACACTGGGCTCCTCTGGGAACCCCCCGCCTCTGTCCCTCTCCCCACCTGAGCTGCTCCAGCAGCTCTCTCCACCAAATGCATCCTGCAGCACGTAGCATGCTCACTTAGTGCCCTGGCCAGAGCCCCAGGGAGGCAGAGGGTGCCTGGGGAATAGAGGGCTTTGAGATTGCTTTCCCCTGAGGCTAGAACCACCTGCTTCCTACCAGCTAGCATGAGGAGGTCTTCGCTCCTGGGTGCTGGCCAGGTCCCCTAGAGGGCAGAGCCAGGTGCTTCCCTCAGCATTTGTTCAAGGCCTTTTCTCCCTCCCAGCCACCTCCAACATGCCAAAGGAGCTCTCCCAGGGGCCCAGGAGGTCAGCCTCAGTGGCATGTCATCTGCCAAAGCAGACAGTCTCCCCACCCCCAGGCCCAGAGATTGGTCCTGTCCCACTCTTGGCTTGTCCCTAGTGGGACCTGGCTTGTTAAGAGGTGCTGAGGGCGTGGCTGTTTGCTGGAATCAGGAGGGCTGAGGCGACTTGTTCTGAGCCACTGTTGGGAATACTGTCTGACCTTTGGGGATGAACTACATGAAGCTGACTACCTGGAGCTCTAGTCCTTGCTTATTTCCAGACCAGGGTCCCTGTCACACACACTTGGACTCTAGCCTCCTGGCTCTATGAGTAGCCTGGCTCTGGACTCTAATCTGCACAGTCACCAGCTCTGTACAAGCAATACTTAACCCCTCTTGGCCTCCCTGCTGTCTTGCACAATCCTGCTGCCCTCCAGGAAGTGGCCTGCTCTGGGCACCCCAAATGCCTCTGCTTTATTTCTCATCCTTGTCTAGTTGGGGCTTCTCCCAGCCACTTAGACCCTGACTCGATTTGACGGCTGGAACCTATTTTGTGGGGGAACCACTGCCTGGTCAGCACCCTGTGAGAGGTCTGCTGGGAATCCTGAAGTCTGGCTTGGAAATGTCACACGTGTCCCTCTTCCTCCTCAGTCTAGGGTGAAGGGTGTGAGGCTGCCCTGGAGAGGAACAAAGCAGCCCTGGGTTCATGTCTAGGAGGGAGGGAAGAGGTGGCAGGAGGGGTCAGGACATGGGGAAGGCTATCTGCCTCTTCCCCAGTCCTCATCCTCAAGTGCTAACATCTAGTCCAAGTGCCTGGGGCAGGAAGAACTGCCTGGGGTTGCAGGGCTGAGGTCTCGGGAATGACTGCCTTCATACCAAAGCTGGAGGGGGTATAGGGACCATCTCAGTCCAGAGGACCTCCTTGTCTAGCAAGAATCTTCACTGAGCTGAAGTCAGAGTCCTGTAACCTCCCTCCCAAGAAAACAAGGGGAAACCAGGATCCCCTTCCCACAGACAAAAAGTAAGTAGGTAAGGGTGGGAGAAAAATGAACAAAACTGGCTTCTGTCTCCTCCTGAGTCTCTGTTATTGCATATTCAGAGAAGAGATCCTTGTGTGCAGAGGGTGAGAAGGTGGTTGGACTATTGCCTCTTTAGGCAGAAGCACTCTCCCCAGTCCTGCTTGAACTGGAAATACATGTATTTCCCATGTTCCTAAAAATGGGACAAAGGATTCTGTACTCTTTGACCCCAGTGGGGACAGGGTAGGGAGGAAACTCTTGCAAAAGGATATTTTTGCCTCCTATTTGGGGTGTATTCACCTCTAGAACAGTCACCCTCTGGATGGTGTGAAAATACACCTTTGGAGTGGGGGGAAGTATTAGTGACCCATGGATGGCACAGACATTTGCTGATAAGGCATAAAGGCACCCCCCAGGAAATGATATGTCAATATCCTCATGCTTCTAGGTATCCTGGGTGGCACTGGGAGAAGGAGACTGCTGCCAGCAGTGAGGCTGCCCTTGTAGCTCTAGGTCTTGGCTCCCCTTGCCTCTGAAGAGGGTCAGCATAGGGAGAGGAGCCTGATATGCTGGTAACTTAGGCTGACTGCCTACAATTCCTGGCTGTCAATACTGCCCAGGAGTGGGGCCACTCTGCTATTCCACCTCTCTAATGATAGGCTGTTCTCTACAAATTGACCTTGGGGAATTCTTAACACTTCCACAAATAAGTTACTAGCCTCCACCTGGAGTCCCCCCCCCCCCCCCACAAGGATGAGGCTGACATGCAAACATGGTGGAGAGTGGCTGCATTAGGGTCTGTTCCTCAGAGTTCTGGATGCACATTTTGCCTGAGAAACCACTGGAGCTAGCCTGTCCTACAAGAGGAGCATGCACAAGTGTGACTCCTGGCCTACACTGGGCTGGAAGAGACCTACCTTCTGAGGAGGAGATGGTGAGGAAAGAAGGAACATGATCCTTCTGAGGTCTCCCTACCATGGAGCCAACTCAGCTGCTCCCTCACTCCAAATGAAACCTGGCAGTGGTTACAAGAGAGGGCTGTCATTCCATGTCCTCTGGTTGGGTGGGGTTCAATTGAGGATGTGGCAAAGACAGGAGTGGCCCTGCAGTGATGCTGGGCTGTGGTTGGGGACAGTGATGGATGATTCAGAGCATCTGTCTTCATATTTCTGCTCTGCTCAGTGTCCTACTTTCTTCATGGACTCCTTCCCTTCAGGAAGTCTGCAATGGGCCTTTGGTATGAAGCAGGCTCCAGTAAGAGGGCCAAGTCCTGGTTCGACAAGGAGGATTTGATCCTTCAGGGAAGAACATCTCCAAAAGTACTCTCCATCCGGTCTCCTCTTCTACCCAGTTCTGCTAGGAAAGGAGCACTTAGGTCTTGGGATTGCAGGTCCCAGTAAATGCCAGCATTCTGTGTGGCTGAGGCAGAACCTAGAAGAGCTTCAGGGAGAGCATCCGAATCACTCCTCTCATGGAATCACTGCTGGTTGGAGCACTAAGGTCAGCCAGCTCTCCCAGAGGCCTGACTCCCACACCAGGGAAGCATGCCTAAGCTCTTCTTCACTGCCAGCCTTGAGGAGAGCAGAAGCCTCCGTTTTTAAAGACAATAGAGCCCACTAAGGGCACTTCTTTGGAAATGAAATGTAGCACAATCCTAGACTGCGATACCAGGAGCCCTGACATGCATCTTGGGGCTGTACTCCAGGCCCTACTGCCCAGGAGATGTGGAGCTCCTCTTCCCCGGGACCCTAGGGCTCCTAATACCTCATGTTCCCCTTTGCCCTTGGCCCAGAAAGCAGCAGGGCTTTGGTAAGGCTGCTCTTCTGTGATTCCCTGATTGCTCCTAGCACTGTGCAAACTCTGCAAGAAATTGCTGCCTTTGCCTGAGGTAGATGAACTGCTTTTCTCACCAGGGTGGCAAGAGGTTTGGCCCTTTATTCAGGGCAGAAGGTTGTTGGGTAGTATTTCTTCAGTGGCTGCAGGGAGGTGGAAAAGAAGAGGCCTGCTTCCCTGCCTCCTTTTTCTTCCTCTCCTCAGAGGTGACTTCTCCAATGTCCTGACAGGCAGAGAGATTCTTTAAAATGCTGCTTCCTCTGCTGGACTGTCTTTCACAGGATGATCAGGGAGGAGATGGAAATGCAGACTCATCCCCTGCTTTCTCCCTCCAGTCTGCTTCTCACCCAGGTCAGAAGAGACTGGGACAAAACAAAATAATCATGCTGGAAGAGCAGGGGAGCCACCAATCAGGTGTGCCCTGATGGTAGCTGGATTGGCCTGGTACAGCTTGGAAAGGTTTATTTTGAAAGAGTGCCTGAGCATCTCAGAGCAATGTCAGTGATGCCAAAGAGAGCAACTTGGCCTCCTTGGGCACCAACTCTGTTGGTGGAGCTGCACAAATGCAGCTCAGATGTTGGCATGCCCAAGCATGGGACCTTGTTCTCTGACAAAGGGCTTAATCTTTCCATGTAGCAAAGCAACTCCCCCTCCCCCCAACCCCAAGCTTGGGCTTCTGCAGGCCCAGGATGGCTGTGCCTGTGAAGGAAGCCACATCAGCGAGAGGAACTTGCATTTTCCAGGGTCCTAGAATGGCTTGGGGCAGGTGCTTGTTGAAAAGCATGAATGTTATTGCTTCAGAGAAAACTTCCAGGGCTCTGGCTGGAAACCTGGCCAGCAAGGACAGGGCCTTGGGCCCCCCCCCCCCCCCCCCCAAGGAGTTTGCATCATACCAGGAAGGGTCCCTGAGGTTGGGTTCCATACCACTTGGCTAACAGAAACAGGGCCTTGGAATTCTAGAGACAACTGTACTTTTCCTCTATTAGCCAATGACCTGGACAGGGACAGCTGCTCTACACCATTTTGCCAGAAGCTGTGAACCTTGTTTGAGACTCCTCACTTCTCTGGACCTCAGCTTCCTCATCTGCAAAATCAGAGCCTCAGCTAGTTGGAGCTAGCTGTGGAGGGTTGCAAGCCTGGTGCACCTGGTTTCATCCAGCCCCTGGTGCCCAAGCTGGGCACAGTCCTGATCCTGTCCATGCCCAGATGCTGCTTCTGACAAGAACTCTGGGAACCCTAACACACTCTGCTTTCACCTCTTTGTGGTTTGCGCTCCCTCCTTTACTCTTGTATCATGATGAAATATATTTAAGGGTTGTCTACAACGGAGAGTTTTCAAGGGGCTGGTGTGATGTCACCACTTCAGTTGCATCCTGAATAAGTCAGTGTCCCCATGAGCAGGTGAGGCTGGGTCACCCTCACTTCTGCTTCTAAAAGATATCAGTGGGGAGAGCTGAAGACCTCAGAGTTTTAAAGGAAATACTCTTGGATGGGAGGAAAGAAGGAACTTATTTCCCTTCTATTTTGCTTTTTAAAACCACTCCTCCCTCCAAGATGTCTTTTACCAGACATCATCTCAGAAAGCAGAGTGGCTACTTCCTTAGGGAAAGGGCCACGAGTTCTCTCAACTCCTTTAGCATTTAAACTCACAGAAGGCAGGAACCCCTTTTTTAGAATCTCCAAATGCACCCTGCAAAGAGAGAGAGCTGTTAGGGACTGACAAGCACACTGTTTAGATAAGAAGCAATTTGCCTTTTATATCCGTGCTCTATACATTTTCTATGTGCAGCATCTTTCCAAACGTGTAGTTCCTGGGTGGCAGGTGGACAGCTGGGAGGGACTGCCGGCTGTTTTGTACGATTTTCTTGCCAATTCTCTCGAGGAAAAAAATTCTTCACATGGCTTCTGCATGTACAGTATTTGGGCAGCAAAAAAAAAAAAAAAATTATTAAAGTCCATTTGAAATTGGCCTTGTGTTGCATTTTTGGAAGCAATTCTTAATTCTAGGAGGAAGAAAACAGGGTTCCAGGTGACTAAAAAGAGAAGAGGAGTAAGACATTGCTTGAGAGGCAGAAGAATGCCTCAGTGCATCTCAGAAAAAAAGCATGGAAGATATGACCTGGGCTCTGACCCCTGGCTGGGGGGGGTCTCTGTTGGGCTATGGAGTTAGACTGGTTCAGACAGCTTCCCAGCTGTCTTCTAGGGTCCCTACTTACTGACCTTCAAAACTTTCTGTTCCACATACTCCACAAGGGATGTCCAAATAGAGGGTAAGATAAAATGGGGCAAAGGATCTGCTCAGGCATGTGGCTGGGTCAGTCTCGCCAACTTCAGCCATACCTGGGACAAGCAGTTAGCCTCTAGTGCTGTGAACTACAACTACAACTGACCCCTGCAGCACCCCTTGCCTTCTTCTCAGAGGGACAGAAAGGTGTGTTAATATTTGGTCACTTCTAGGCAGATCCATTGTCGTCTTAGGGGTGGGACTGGTGAGTACAGAAGAAGGATGAAGGAAGTGTATCACTGTCATAGCTAGTGCTGGCCAGCATCCTTCATCCCCGAAGCCCTCCAGGGTGATCTCAACTGTGTTGTCTCTGGCCTTTGGCCTTGCGGTGTCCATGGGTATCATCTCTTGAGGGACAGCTCAGGAGACCAATACATGAACTCTGGCAATCCCTAGGATTATGGTTTTTACTTCTTACCTCTCAAAGGACAAAGGGGCAGACAATGAAAACTGAGATCCAAAGAATGAAATTCTAAAGGATGTTCTTCAGACAGAAGGAACATAGTACATGCCTTAGGGTTATTGGGGGATTAAGGTGAGGTAGTGTGTTTAACTCACTGTCCTATGCTCAGAGAACATAAGGAACATGGTAAATGTCATATGTCAGCATTAAGGAAGATGATCATGGATGGAAAAGCTAAGAGGCAAGAAGGAAGTGAGCAAAGAAATAGATTAAAAACATTACTAGGGCCAGGCGCGGTAATTATACACACCTGTACTTCCAGCAGCTTGGGAGGCTGAGGCAGGAGGATCATGAGTTCAAAGCCAGCCTCAGCAATGGTGAGGCCCTAAGCAACTCAGTGAAACCCTGTCTCTAAATAAAATACAAAATAGGGATGGGGATGTTGCTCTGTGTTTGAGTGCTCCTGAGTTCAATCCCCAGTACCCAAAGAAAAAAAATTACTATGCATTAACATAGATTATAAAATTATAATGTTGAATCTGTAAAATTAAATATAATAGCACATAAACTGGTTCTTTTTAAAACTTTGTTTTAGTTGTAAATAGACACAATACCTTTATTATTTATATTTTATGTGGTGCTGAAGATCAAACCCAGTGCCTCACATGTACTAGGCAAGCGCTCTACCACTGAGCTACAACCTCAGCCCATAAATTGGTTCTTGGAATGTTCTTGAGGAGGGTGAAGATACTGAATAACTTCAATCTTAATTATACATTTTAAAAATCTCTAAAGTAAAAAAATAGAGTCTAGAAGAATTCAGTCTAGAACTGAATTCTAACAGTGTATTGAAAATACCTCATAATTAAGTATTTGTTTATCTCAGTGATGCAAGGATGGTTATTATCAGATGAGTTTATCATCATAATTCACCACATTAATAGACTGAAGTAGAAAATTTGTTTATCCTAATGCAGAAAAGACATTTTATAAGGTTTAATTCTTCTCATAATAAAAAATCCTAGTGAACAGGAGCTGAGCTGTGGCTCAGTGGTATAGCACTTGCCTAAGTGAGGCACTGGGTTCGATTCTCAGCACCACATACAAATAAATGAACTAAATAAAGGCCCATCAACATCCAAAATATATATATGAAAAAAAAGTGAACAAAAGGTAACTTTCTTAATTTGATAAAAGTCACATTCTAAAAAACCTACAGCAAATATTGTGGGAAAACACATTCTCTTTAAGATCAATACAAGGAGGCCCACTATCACTGCTATCATTTCAGATAGTTTTGAAAATCTTTATGATGCCATAAAGAAGAAATAAGAGACATAAGGATTAAAAGAGAAGAGAGAAAATTTACTTGTAGATAATTTATTTACCTATTTTTTAAAAAAAGTATCAATTATTAGAACTAATAAGATCATTCAGCGAGGTTGCTGGATAATAAGATCAACCTACAAAAACCAGCTGCATTTTTCTATAGAAGCTAAAACCAACAAATAATAACAAAATATTATTCACAATAGCAATAAGACTCATTAAATATTTCTGGGTATCATGGCACATGCCTGTAATCCCAGTAATTTGGGAGGCTGAGGTGGAAGGATCCCAAATTCCAGGCTAGACTCAGCAACTTAGTGAGATTCCATCTAAAATAAAAAGGGTTGGGGATGTAGCATAGTGGAAAAGGGCTCCTAGTTCAATCCCCATAACCCCCCCCCCCCCCCCCCCCCCCCCCCGCCACCAAAAAAAATCCCTAAGTATCTGGGGATTATTTGAGAGTATATAAGACCTTTTGGAGAAAACTTAGAAATGCTAGGAAAACAGCTAATCTGAATAAATTGAGCAACATTCCTATTCTTGGATGAGAAGGTTCAATATAAAGAGAGTAATTTCCCCCAATCTATAAATTCAATGTAATTTAATCAAAATTTCAGTTGGCATTTTAAACAAAACTTACTCTCCAATTTAGATGAAGCAATGCAAGTCCCTGAATGGTTCAATCAACTCTGTTTAAGAGAATGCCCAAATATTAACACATACATATCTGGGAAAACAATAGAAGACAAAGGAGCAACCTTAAAACAATGACAGATTATTTTAAATGTTAAAGAAGCTAGTTCACTATCAGGATTAAAAAAAAAGTATCCCTACCTAATCTGAGATACAAAGATAAGCCCTATGTGGTTTAATAGACCTACAATTGGAAGGCAAAATATAAAGTTGATAAAAGAAAATGTAAGAAAAATATTTTTGTGACTTAAGGACAAAGAAGAACTTGTAATGTTAATTATTAATGTGCAAATTAGCGCAATTATGAGACATCACTTTGTACCTATAATAGGCTGGCAAAAAATGAGAAAGTTGAATAATGTTAAATGATGATGGGTCATGATGATACAGAAACCTCAGAGAAGCTATTGAGAATGCAGCTTGAGGCAGTCATTGTGGACCACTCTGGTTCAATTATATGCAGATCTCCTGAGGACGGGCAGGCAAAGAGTAGCAGGGAAGAGTCAGAGAAGCAGGAACCTGATTGCAGGTGGAGAGGTGTAAGCCTGGGAGGCATGGTGTCCATATCTGGAGGGCCACTGGAAACAACCCCCCTATGGCAGGGGCAGCGGGGGAGACACTGGTGAATGGAATGGCACAGAGAAAAGTGTCAAGGCCTGCTCAACTGCAGGGTGAGTGCAAGACCTGAGGTGTACGGAGTCCTCACTGGGAGGACTAGGACTGTGTACTCAGGGGTACTGACGGGGACACCCAGCTGGGGCAGAATGATAATGGATGTCCATACACATGCAAATGGCAGCAGAGCAGTAGGAGGGGATAAAACAGGAGCACAGTGGAACCAGGATGAGGAGTTCCTTCCACCAGCAATGTCCCCCTGCCACCATCTACTGACAAAGTTCAATGTTGTGCTCACTGAAAGGACAGCTTAAAAGGAGCAAGTTAGGAGTTAAGAGGCAACATATGGATAATCGTCATATCTACCTACAAGTGCAATGGAAAAACAGTTTGTGTCATATTAGTTTATGGGGTACTACTCAGCACTACTGATAATATGCATAGCACAGATGATAAGGGGGTGGTGGGGAGCAACCTGCCTAAGGAAAAGGAACTTGCTGAACATCCCACCAGCTTCTGAAAAGTGGGAGGCACTGTGGATGGATGTGTAATAGCAATACTATAGTAGTAATAACTATAAGAACAAGTTGTAAAGAGGCTGCAGAAGAAGTCTGCCAAGTGGCTCCATTAAAATAACCCTAACACGACCCTGGGCCATTAGCTAATGCTTGCTGTGTCAGTGGTAAAATGGGGAGTCTACAGTCTCAATTTGTGTGTGTGTGCACGCATGCGCGCGTGCACATATCAAAACTCCATAGATGGATAAAAGAACACCACAAGGACAGGAGAATCTGCAAAATATAAACTAGTTATAAAAATTTTTGCCTCAACAAAACCAAAATTCCTCTTGTGGGTTTGATAAAATCACTTCCCACACTTGGTCTCAGGCATGTCCATGGCCCAGAGGGATCTTACTGAACTGACCTTATGAATACATATGATGAATGATTTCAATCCCAGGGAGGACACGTATTTGTAAGCGTGGAAGTTTAGATTGGAGCAACCTATTTAACCCAATACTTCCCATACTGGGTACCAATTTGACAGAGCTCTCACATGGTATTAAAAGTGAACATGTGAAAGACAGTCCATGGAGGTGGAGAGTTTGAGGCAGTCTAGGTTCCCTCTGTCCCTGGGGAAATGGATGCATGTAACAGAGGTAAGTACAATATGGAGTACATACAGTGCAAAAGTTAGAAATGCAGATGATGTGTACATGCAGAGATGGATCTTAAAAATAGAGAGTAGGGGAACTGGGGCTACAGCTCAATTGGTAGAGTGCTTGCCTTGCATGCACAAGGCCCTAGGTTCAATCCCCAGCACCACAAAAAAAAAAAAAAGTTGCTAGGGGAAAAGGCTAATAAAATCTCGAGCATGATATGTACAAAATTTAAAAATATAATCCACAAAATAAGAGCCACATATTTTACAAGAATATCTATGTGCACATAGAAAAATGTGTTCAGAGGTCTTTTTCTTTTTCTTTTTTTTTTTTTGGTAATGAGGATTGAACCCAGAGCTGCTTTACCACATCCTCAGTCCTTTTTATTATTTTTTATTTTGAGATGGGGTCTCATTAAATTGCTTAGCGCCTCAATCAGTTGCTGAGTCTGAACTTGAACTTGCAGTCCTCCTGTCTCTTCAGAGGTGAGGACAAGTGGGAAAAGGGCTAAAAGTGAATAAATATGGCTGGGGTTGTGGCTCAATCAGTTGCTGAGTCTGAACTTGAACTTGCAGTCCTCCTGTCTCTTCAGAGGTGAGGACAAGTGGGAAAAGGGCTAAAAGTAAATAAATAGGGCTGGGGTTGTGGCTCAGTGGTAGAGCACTTGCCTAGTGTGTGTGAAGCTGATTCAACTCTTACACTGCATATAAATAAATAAAATAAAGGTCCATCGACAACTAAAAATTTTTTTTTTTTAAAAAGTGAATAAATAAATAAAACAAGAGTGAGACCCTGCACAGGCCAATGATAAAATCAGGATATGAACTAAGAATGGTTAGCTTGGACCTTTGTTCCTGAGCTTAATCTTGTTCCAAGATTAAGTGTATGCTATCACCAAATGGAGTTCAACTGATAAATATGAAATAGAACTAAACTGAGAGATCCAAATCAAGTTGTTGGTATTGCATCAAAAGGAAGGGAAAACAAAACATCTTAGGAGCATTGCACTCACACCATCAGGCTAAAGCTGCCTCATATGTCCATGCTGATCTCTCTGCAAGGTTATAGTAACCTGTATGTGCATACACTGTGTCCTATTGTGTCTGTATGTCAGAACATGTGACTTAACAATTGTGATTATTAGAGATAATCAGAATTCACTTGGAATTTTTCCTAAACTTTCCTCCCTAATGGAGTATCTTATGTAAAAATAATCCTGGGGAAGGAGGAAGGAATGCACTGGATTCAGCCAGCAGGAGAATTAACGTCTAGGTACTGGCTGAGAACGCAATCTTGGGAAAGAGACCCTTACCTGAGGGAGGTGCTCCTCCAGGTTGTATTACTGCTAGTCACCATTCAGTGTCCCCCATGTCCACCAGGTCACTAGGATGCTGGATACCACAATCCCAGAAGCTCTGGGAGAAGCCAGGTCCCCTCTTGGTAGGGATCTGGGGCCTCCACATGGAGTATGGGTATCATCAGGCCTGATGAGGGCAGGCTGGGGCAGATGTTCCAGCAGAAGCAAGGGGTATCTATCTGGGTCCAAGGCCCATACATCGGGGGAAGGAAGGGTGAAGAGGAGGGGCAGGGATAAAGGGAGAAGCATGGGAGAAGAGGGGAGCAAGTCGGAAGGGACGGCGAATAGAAGGGAGAGGGAGAGGAGGAAGGTAGGTGACAGGAGGAGGAGGACAGGCCAGGGTAGAGGTGACCCATGCAGGGAGATGGGATGAGGAAAGATTGGTAAGAGGAGGGAGATGGTTTGGGAAGGAGATGGGAAGAGAACTAGTTTGATCTAAGTGACTGCTGATGGAGGAAGTCATAGGGCGATGAGACAGAGAAGTCACAGGGATAAGAGGCAAGAGAGGAGGAAGGGAGGGAGCCGAAGACCCAGCCAGTGCAGGGGTAGACGGGGGATGAAGAGGAGGCTGAGCAGGAACGAGGCAGGGCAGCTTCTTCTGCATGACTTTCAGTTGAGAAATGAAGGTCTATATGGTGGGTTCAGTGTTCTGCATTCTTTCTTTGCTTGATTCCATTGTGACTCAGATTCTGTTAAGAAAGTTTAAGATTCTAGGGCACTTTGGGAAGCAAGACACCTTTGACAACCCCAAATACAGCTTTCTTCATCTTATAAATGAAGAATTAAAAGCGTAACGAGGTGTCCAAAGTCACCTGACAGTTTGTTAGTGGTGCAGTTTGAATGGAACCCAATGTAGAGTACATAAAAACAATCCCAGGCTGACTGGCAGTGGGTCAACGGTACAGAGCTCTCCAGGGGGTGGAGGGGAACCCTCTGACCATCAGGGCCAGTCTAGACAGACAGAGGGGAAGTCGTTACTCTCCTTACATCCTTTAAGGAATCCTGGAAGGCACCTTACATCCCTGGTTAGTCACTAGTCACTGCCAGAGTAACTAAACCTGCAGTGAGCCCCTTGTTTCCCCACTGTGAGAAACTCCACTGCACATTTCCTAGGAAAGAGACTGAACATGAAGAAAACCCTAAAAGGTGATTTCATAGGAGTATAGAGTAGAATAATAGTCACCAGAGATTAGAAAGGAGAAGAGAAGGCAAAGGAGGGAGGTTGGATAGTGGCTACCAAAACACAGGAGGAATAAGTTCTAGTATTTTCAGCACAGTGGGGTGACTACAGTTTACAATAATTTAGTATCTTTATTATAAAGAACCACAGGAGAGGAGTTTGAAGTTTTCCAACATAAATAAGCAATTAGTATTTAGAAAGATGGAAGTGTTAATTATGCTGGTTTTATCAGTATACATTATATCAAATTTTCACATAATACACCATAAACACAATTATTTTATGCCAAATAAAAATATGAAGAAAGAAATAAAGAAAAGAAAAAAAACTAAACACTAGCATGGAAACCTAGGGAAGGTTTTGGAGCAGGAGAATGGGTCAAGGAGAGTTTAGAATCTCCCTCTATTTGTTGTGTTAGGCTTCCACATTAGAAACTCACAGAGCAGAGGGGCTGGGGTTGTGGCTCAGTGGTAGACTGCTCGCCTCGCATGTGCGATCCTCAGCATCACATAAAAACATAAACAAGTGAAATAAAGGTGTTGTGTCCAATTACAACTAAAAAAATAAATATTAAAAAATACTTTTAAAAAGAAACTCACAGAGCAGAGATGTTTCCTCCATTTTAGGGAGCTCAGTGCTAATAGGGGAAGCCCAGGGTGCCATGGAAAACATGGGAGGGTGCCCATGCTAGACTTGGTGGTGCAGGGAAGAGAGAGAGACTTCTTGGGGGACTTCTAAAAGAAGAATGGGAGCTAAAGAGATGGAGTTGTTATGGCGGTGACATCCAGGGAAAAGAAACAACACTGAAGATGACTCAGTGGCAAGTGAGAGCAATGGAGGCTTAACTGAATTTCCAAATTCATTATGAGGGGTGTTTTAGGAAGTTTCTGGCAATAGATATAGCTATCTATAAACCAGTCCTTGGTTTATACCAAAAGGATTTAAAATCAGCATACTACAGTGACACAGCCACAGCTATGTTTTTAGCTGCCCAACTCACAGTAGCTAAAGTATGGAACCAACCTAAGTGTCCTTCAACAGATGAATGGATAAAGAAAATGTGGTATAGGGCTGGAGTTGTGGCTCAGCGATAGAGTACTTGCCTGGCATGTGTGACCCTGGGTTCAATCCTCAGTACCACATATAAATGAATAAATAAAATAAAAGATCCATTGACAATTTAAAAACATTTTAAAAAAGAAAATGTGGTGTGTATGTGTGTGTGTGTGTATAATGGAATATTACTTAGCCTGACTAAGAATGATATTATGGCATTTGCCAGTAAATGGATGAAGCTGGAGAATACCAAGCTAAGTGAAATAAGCCAATCCCAAAAAACCAAAGGCCAAATGTTTTCTCTGTTATGCAGATGCTAATTCACAATGGAGCGAAATGGGGTGGCACTAGGGAAGAATAGAGTTACTTTGGAATAGATAGGTAGAGGGGAGTGAAGGGAGGGGAAGTTTAGAGGGTAGGAAAGATAATAGAATGAACCTGACATTATTGCTCTATGTACTGACACGACACAGGACTAAACCAGTCAGGGTCACTCTAGGAGAACTGGGTTGATCCGAAATAATGACACACAGACAGAGAAATACCTTTTTCTTTGGGTTCTGTTTTTGGCCCCTCTGAGCCAGCTCCCACAACGGAGGCAAGGCAGGCAAGAAAAGAGAGAGAGCATGCCTAGAACCTGGTTTTATTGGAGAGAAGCCATCCAAATGAGGCCAGGAGTCAGGTTTCAGGGGGTTGAATCCAGCTTCAAGGTGTCTAGCAGGTCAGCAGGTTGACTGACATCTTGGAAGGCCATGCCCATCTCATGTGCTGTGTGGGGATCAAAGGCAGAGCAAGCCAAAGGGACACAACGCTCACAGCCCAGACAGAGCAGCACCATCAGTCCAGTCTGCTTTGTGCACTCAAAATGCTCACACACACAGCCCATGGCTGGTTCGCCACACACACAAGCTCCAGTCCAGAGTGGCTCCCGACAATGTACATATGTGACTACGTGACTAGTGTGATTCTACATCATGTACAACCAGAAGAATGAGAAATTATATTCCATTTATGTATGATGTCAGAGTGCATTCCACTGTCATGTATAAATAATTAAAACAAATTTTAAAAATTACAAAAAAAGAAGAAAAACAGGATTTGACTTTATATTTTAAAAAAAATAAATTGGAGTTCATGTAAAAATTTTTGTGCATCAAAAGGCACTACTATCAATAGGGGCTGGGATTGTGGCTCAGTGGTAGAGCGCTTGCCTAGCATGTGTGAGGCACTGGGTTCGATTCTCAGCACCACATACAAATAAATAAAATAAAGATCCATGGACAACTAAACAATATTTAAAAAATACTTTTTAAAAAAAAAAAAAAAAAAGGCACTATCAATAAAAAGGCAACCCATGGGATAAAAGAATATATTTGCAAGTCATATATCTGATAAGGGATTAATATCCACATTATATAGGGAACTCCTAAAACCCCACAATAACAATAATCTAATTTAAAAATGGGCAAAATATTTAAATAGGAGCTTCTCTGAAAAAGTTATATAAGTGACTAATAAGCAGATAAAAATGTGCTCAACATCACTAATATTTAGGAATATGCAAATCAAAACTATAATGTTCGGGGCGTGGTGGCGCATGCCTATAATCCCAGCAGCTTGGAAGGCTGAGACAGAAGGATCGTTGAGTTTAGAGCCAGCCTCTGCAATTTATCGAGGCCCTAAGCAACTCAGTGAGACCCTGTCTCTAAAATTCAAAAAAGGCCTAGGGATATGGTTCAGTGGTTTAGTGCCCTTGAGTTCAATCCCTGGTACCAAAAAAACAAACCTACAATGAGATAGTAACTCACTCCCATTAGAATGGGTACCATTAAAAATTGGAAAATAAAGCCAGATGCCAAGGTGCAGACCTATAGTGCCAGTTACTCTGGAGGATGAGGCAGGAAGATCACAAGTCTGAGGCCAGACTTGGCAACTTAGCAAGATCCTGTCTCAAAAAAAATTAAAAATGGCTGAGGATATAGTTGAGCAATAAAGCACCCCTGAGTTCAATCCTCAGTACCACAAAAAACAACAATAATAGTACAAGTAACATGCTAATGTATTCGTTTTTTACATTGCATCTGATTATTGCTTAACAGAGATTCTTAGCTAAGAAATTTCTGAGTCAATCGGCATAAATATTTTGAAGACTTTGGATACTTTTTCCAAGCTGTATTCTGGAAAGGATGCTGGCAAAGCATGCAGAGGAAATGTAACTCACTGAAACACATTTATAAGAAAACAAGAGAGACTAAAATAATAAGCTCTAAACACGCAACTCAAGGAGACAGGAAAGTATGACAAATATAAAAGAAGTAGTAAGTTATAATAAAGATCTAAAAATTAAAATAAAAATAACATCTAGAAAGAAGCACAATGTCCTAATTAGGAATAACATAAACAAATTCATAGATACATGGCAGGATACTTTTCTGCTTTTGAGGGTTTTGCAAAATAAAGATAAGAGAATAATCTTTTTTTTTGCTTTGTTTTTGTAAGGGATAATCTTAAAACTGGTCATACAGAAAAGACAGACTATTAATAGGGCTAATAACAGACTCTTTTTCATTTTTTTGGTGCTGTACATTAAAACCAGGGCCCCCTCACTTGTTAAGCATGCTTTTTAATCACTGAACTATACCCCAACCCCTAGATTTTTCAAAAGCAGCATTTAGAGGCTAAGGAATCACTGAGGAAAAATAAATCTGAATTTAGAATTCTATACCCAGTTATAATACAAGAGTAAAGGAGAGAGACAAGCCTCATGCAGTAGTGCATGCCTGTAACTGTAGTAATCCCAGCGGCTCAGGAGACAGAGGCAGGAGGATTGTGAGTTCAAAGCCAGCCTCCGCAATAGTGAGATGCTAAACAACTCAGTGAGACCCTGTCTCTAAATAAAATACAAATTAGGCCTGGGGATGTGGCTCAGTGGTTCAGGGCCCCAAGTTCAATCCCCAGTACCAAAAAAAAAAAAAAAGAAGAAGAAGAAGAAGAAAGAAAAGAAAAGAATACAGAAATAAAGAATTTATTACTCTCAGACTTGTTGAAAAATTTTTAAGTATTTAGAAAAAATTTAAAAAAATTTTTTTAGTTATACATGAACACGATATCTTTATTTTGTTTATTATTTATTTTTATGTGGTGCTGAGGCTCGAACCCAGTGCCTCACATGTATGAGACAAGTGCTCTGCGACTGAGCCACAACCCCAGTCGGGATAATTTATTTTATTTATACACAAAATACTTTTATAAGGCTTACTGTGTACCAGGCCCTATTTTATATATATTTATTCATTTGATCCTTTTTGTTGTTGCTGTTTGTTTGGGGTTTTGTTTTGTTTTTGTTTGTTTGTTTGATTTTTTTTGATCCATAATAACCTAATGAAGTAAATAATATGATTGTCCCTCTTTCACAAATGAAGAAACCAAGACACAAAGAAATGAATTAATCTGCTCAAGGGCACACATAGAGGGTGACAGAGCTAGATATCACACCAAGGCCATCTGGCTGCAGAATTGGTGCTTTTACCACTACATAAGCTGTCTCTGCTCCAGGAGGCGAAAGACATTAAACTCAGAAGGAAAAAGGAAATGTAAAAACCGGTAGTAAGAAACTGTCAAATGTGTAGATTAATCCAAACTTGCACTGGCTATTTACAACATTAATAATAATGACAAATTTGGGATCACATTAAAAATGTGACAAAATTAAACCCATAACATAGAACATGGGAGAAAGAAAACTAGAGTCTTTGTTAAATTGTAGTCTTTGTTAAATTGTATATGTTAAAGTCTTTGTTAAATTATAGTCTTTTTAAAAATTTTTTAGTTGTAGATAGACACAATATCTTTAATTAATTAATTAATTTATTTTACATGGTGCTGAGGATTGAACCTAGTGCCTCACGCATTCGAGGCAAGCATTCAACCACTGAACTACAACTCCAGCCCCTATGGTCTTTGTTAAATTATATATGCTAACATAAATCAAAGAGAGAAAATTGACTACTAATTCTGTAGAGGAAATGGAGAATAAATAAAACACAATCCAATAGAAGAAAAGAAAGGAGAGAAAAGGAATCCCCCTGCCTAATTCAACATATTTCATTCAAGGAATTTGACAAGCTGATCCTATAGTTTGTCTGAAAGAATAAAGGGCTTTAAGTAGCCACAACAATTTCTACAGAGCTGTAATAGTCAAAAATCACAAGTTTATAAGAATCTGTTAAAAATCTCTGACAGAAGTTAAAATCAATAAACTAATTCTAAAGCTTCAGCACTAAAAATCTAATAATGTGAGCTGAGGTTGTGGCTCAACAGTAGAGCGCTCACCTACCACATGCGAGGCCCTGGGTTCGATCATTAGCACCACATAAAAATAAATAAATAAAATAAACATATTGTGTTCAACTACAACTATATATCTATATCTATATCTATCTATCTATATATATCTACACATACATATATATATATATTTTAAAAATCTAATAATGTGATGTTCAATGAAAAAAGGAAATGGTAATCATAATGCAATATAATTGATGTAAACATTTTTAATACTAGGACATCCACATAATCAAAATACAAAACCCACAGGACAATACACAGCAATTCAGGAAATGTGGCTGCCTCCCAGCAGAGCTAGCGGAAGAAACAGGCCATGAGGCTTTAGCAGCATCTGTTGTTTTATTCCTTGACAACAACAAAGATTTGAAATTCACATGGCAAAAAAAAATTGGGGGGAATAACCAGGGATTGAACTCAGGGGCACTTGACCACTAAGCCACATCCCCAGCCCTATTTTTAATTTTATTTAGAGACAGGGTCTCACTGAGTTGCTTAGTGCCTTGCTTGTGTTGAGGCTGGCTTTGAACTCTTTTTGAAAAATATATATTTTTAAATTTTTTAGTTATAGATGGACACAATATCTTTGTTTATTTTTATGTGGTGCTAAGGATCAAACCCAGTTCCTCACATGTGCAAGGCAAGTACTCTGCCACTAAGCCACAACCCCAGTCCTGGCTTTGAACTCTAGATCTGTCCTGTCTCAGCCTCCCAAGCCACTGGGATTACAGGCATGCACCACTGTGCCCGGCTTCATATGGCAAAATTTTTAACAATCTCAATAGCGAGGAAAGGGTTGTCTATTGTATTTCCTAATTTTTTCTGTATGTCTAAAATATTTTATGCTATCAAAATAATTTAAATTATTTTT
Organism: Marmota flaviventris; assembly: GCF_047511675.1. NCBI lineage: Eukaryota > Metazoa > Chordata > Mammalia > Rodentia > Sciuridae > Marmota > Marmota flaviventris. Next base: position 30,734,556 of record NC_092507.1, on the reverse strand, counting down.
TTAATCTAAAAATGGAGAGAATCAAAGACAAAGAGATGGAGAAAGAAGAGAGCAGAGTAGAAATCCTCAGAGTCGAGAGAACCTTACTAAGCCCATTCCACAGCATCTGAGTGCCATCCTGCAGACACCAACCCTCTTTCCCAACTTGGCCCAAACATTCCTGGACAGCTCAACTGGCACAGTCCTCCTAAAGAGCCCACTGCATTTTTTTAAAAACAGGTGTCCATTCCCCAGAAATGACAGCTCAGAGGGGATGCCTGTTTTTAGGTGAAAGATGTGGTGGAAATGTTGATGCTTTCTCTCTTCACAGACTTAGTGATGAGACTCCATCACTGATTCCTTCCGAATGTTACCCATTACTCCACTACCCGAGGTTTTCCCTCTTCAGCACTGGGTCCCCAGGCTCTGATCCCTGATTTTTATGCCACCTGAAGTGGGCCAGCCATATTACTGTCTTCATACCTTTATGTCCCACTCAAGGGACAACAGTTCCCCTTGATTAGGGCCACTTGGGAAACACTGGAGCATGAGCTGCCTTCCCAGGCCCTCACAGCAGCTCCTCTATTTCTGGTGCCACTTGGACCTGATGTCAGTGGAGTCCTTCTCTATCGATCTGTTTTAGTCAGCCTTTTTGCTGCTATGATTAAAAGACCTGGCCAGCACAATTGTGGAGGAGGAAAAGTTTGAGGACTCACAGTTTCAGAGGTCACAATTCATAGAAAGCCAGTTCCATCCCTTGGTACTCCAGATGAGGCAGAACATCATAGAGGAAGGAGAATGTAGTAGAGGGAAGTAGCTCATACGATAATCAGGAAGCAGAGAGAGACTCCACTCACCAGATTCAAATATATACTCCAAAGCCATGCTCCAAATGTTCCACCTCCTCTAGCCACCTCCCACCTGCCTTCAATTACCACTCAATTAATCCCACCAGGTGATCAATTCACTGATTGCATTAAGGCTCTTATAACCCAATCATTTCTCCCCTAAACCTTCTTGCATTGTCTCATACGTGAGCTTTTGGGGGACACCTCACATCCAAACCATAACATCATCACAGACCTCCAAGGGCAGCCCTGTGGGGGGGGTCTATACATTTGAAGAAGCCTGTAAGCTTTCTTCTCCCTGCCCTGCCACTCAGCTCTCAGAAGCTGATTCTTCTCCCTTTCCTTTTCCTTTCGATTTGCTTTCCTCTTGTCTAATCTCCTTCCTTAGACCCCGCCTTAGACTCTTTCTCTAACTAATTCTTCCGTAGACATTTATCCTAAAGATGCCTTATTTGGTGAAGTTGCCTTGTGACATGACGCACATAAAGACACCAGATTAGGGTCAGTAGGCTTTTAGCCTGAAAGGGCCCCTTTGCTAGGCCCTTTCCAGAAGGAAGACTTTGTTAGTCACTGGTCCTGGATAACCTGTTTGATGAGTCTGACTTGTCTTTTAGGATGCAATGTAAAACAAAATAGCCACACCTGGCTGACTCAAACTATGTCAACGTGGTCAGTACAGACACATAAATTCACTTAGGTTATTCACAGGATCTTTTCTTCGATGGTAATTAGTTATACTTTCTAACTTAGGAGTTTTGACTAACATTTTATAATTTACACAGTTTGAAGGATTGTGTTGAAGATGAGGTATTTTAAAGTTATAACACTGATCAATAATTTGAATATATATCTTTGATTAAGGTCATTGCTCAGTTCTTCAGGTTAACAGGACTTCTGACCTGCAGGGACAAACTCATGATGAAATCCGTGATCGGATGGAATCTTTACTACATAACAGATGTTTTGAGAAGATTTCATCGTGGACTCTGAAGCCCTTGCCACACATACCACATGAACAGGGGTTTTCTCACTCATGGGTTCTCATTGAGCAATGAGAAGTGTCTACTCTGTGCCAGTCACTGTTAGGAGCTGGGGATGCAGGTGAGAAAAGCACACATAGCTTCATTCTTGTGGAATGCACAGGTTTGTGGGAGACACAGACTTTCTGGTAGAGGGGACACTACATGCTCCATGTTCTTACCACAGTCTCCCTACTTGTGGGTTTTCCTCCTGTGTGGAAGTGGGTCGTTGTGAAGACTTGAACTTACTTCTCAGTCCTTCCACCTGTGTGGACTCTCATGGACAAGAAGACTCTTGTATAACTGAAGATTTCATCTCAAGCAGGGTTTGTAAGTGTTTTTCTTGGGTAAAGTCTTTGATAAACTCAGGGATCTGTGCTCTGGCTGAAAGCCTTTCCACACTGTCACGTGGCAGGCCCTCTTCAGTTTCTTCCATGAGACTGTTAGGGTGAGAGCTCTGCTGAAGTCCTTGCCACTCTCCTCCAACCAATGGCTTCACTCAAAGAGCATGAAGGTCTGTGTTTCAGGAGTTCCACTTCAAACAGCCTCCCTCGTGTAGGCTCTTAAACACACACAGAGTTCTGTGTTCTGACAGAAGCCCTGCCACACCTGGCACACTGTGGGTACAGCTTCTCTCCAGCATGGATTCGTTGATGACAGTGGAGAGCTGTGCTCCGGCAGAAGCCCTTACCATCACAGGCACAATCCTAGAGGTTCTTCCCTGTGAGGAGAGGGAAAGCTCAGAGCATGAGAAAGTGATGACTGAAGTGAGAAATACGACTGTCAAATTAAAAGTCTGCATGGAGGCTACAGGCAATAGCGTGTCAGACTGGAGAACACAGAAAATCACATCGGTCACTACAGATCAACCTGAAGAAGCCCACCAGGACTTCAGGGAAAGGGATTTGAAGATGAAATTATGAAAAAACATTAAATCATGAAGAACAAATCTAGAAGAACTTACATACATGTAAAGTATCCTGAAGAACAGAAGTAGTAAAGAAGAAATCATGAAAATGTACTTAATCTGGAAGAGAATTTGATTCTTTAGATTGAAAGTATTAGCCCAGGGTTGGGGTTGTGGCTCAGCGGTAGAGCGCTTGCCTACCATGCATGAGATACTGATTCAATCCTCAGCACCACATAAAAATAAAATAAAGATATTGTGTCCACATATAACTAAACATAAATATTTTTAAAAAAGAAAAGAAAGTATTATCCCAGCACCAGAATGTACAAAAAAAAAAAAAAAATGAAGTAACATCTCCATGTATCTGGATGAAATTTCTTAATTTTCAAGGATCAAGAAAACAGGTTACTTTCTGGGAAAGAGAATAAGAGTGGAATGATCTCTCTGCCACATCAAAGGAGAGAAGACAATGCTACACTGTCTCCAGAGTCCCAAGGAAAGACTGAATCTTAGTATCTTTGTTCCTTTTATTGTTAATTTTTCCTTTTATTGTTAACTTTCCTTTTATTGCTAATTTTAGGAACCCTAAGAAAATATAATTATGGCAGCTAATGGGTGCTGAGGCCTATGTTAGAGTCTTTCCATGTGTTAGTTACCTCATGCAGTGTGGGAGACCAATCTCGCAAGTGACTGAGTCCACTCCCCTGCTGAGCAGTGTGGCGTCCTGCAGTGGTCACGGTCACGGTCACGGTCACACTGCCAGACAGCCCTGGTCTTCTAGGGTTCCAGTGACTGTGTCTTCATGTAGGGGCGTGTTTCTCCACATCCCCTGGGATCCAATCACCTCACCTTCCTTGCAACCCTGCCCCCCTTGACATTCATTGGACGAGATTTCCCAAGAATTTTGAGTCCCCTAATAAAAGTCCACTCCAAAGTGTGATTGCTCTCTCTTGCCAGCCTCTCGTGTAGTTCTCGTTCTCCCATTGGAGAGCTTGAGGCCGAGGGCCGAGGGCCGAGGAGCCGTCCCGGAGGTTGGTTTAAAGATAAATTGTGTGTCTGTGTTTTATTTCTAAAGCCTTGAGAATTTCCCCTGAGTGACCAAACAGTTAGTCTTCTGTGCTGGACATGGATGATAATACAGTCTTTGCAACACCCTAAGGAGGTGATTATTCCCACCATACATACGAAGAGCTGAAGGAACCAACCCAGATCATAAAACCACTTTTCACCTGAGTCTGAAGGCAGGCAGGTGTGTGTAAGGTCTGTGGCCTGGGAAGAACCCCTGCCTGCCATTTTTTGGGGGTGGGACTTGAACCTGCACGCAGCCTTCCGTGTGTCCTAATGCCTGCTGTTAGCCCAGACTGAGTGCACTGAGGTTTTGGAGATCTGTCAGGTTTTTCCAGCTTCTTAAGCAAACTATTCTATACCCACCTGATGATCCTCCTCTTTGAGGGAGCACTATAAAAGCAGGGGTTTTTAAGCAAAAGTCAGACAACCATGCCATACTGAAGTGGAGGAGTCATCAAATGAGGAGTTGGACTGGCCCCACTGAACATAGAACACCATAGCTGCACAGTAGAGTGCTCTCCTGATGTCTGTGGCCCACACAGCCCCAGCAGTCCACTTCCTCTCTTCGTTAGTGCCCTACAGCACGTATTCCTTTCCTGTCTGACAGTTGCAACACATCAGGTGTTAATAGTGGCCTTGCATCTCCTCTGCCACAGTGAGAACCTTGAGGATAGGGATGTCATTTTTCATTTTTGTATTTTGACACATAATGTACTCTAATTTAGGTCAGTACAGAATCTCATTCCCCTATTCTGTTCTTGTCCTCAAGACTTTGGGGTCAGTTTCATGGAAAAATATATACTGTTTGCTCTGCCTGCTTACCCTCTTGTAGGTAGCCAATGGGCTAGCCCTGGCATTCTCATTGTGCTGCCTTTCAGGGCAGGAGCACAGGTACAGAGTGCTAGCTGGTGTCATTCTGCTTGGCTAGTTAATAAGTGCTCTGCTGGCTGTTAAATAAGTTTAGAGTCGTGAGTATCCACATTGACTGATGCCTCTTATCAGGACAATGAAGGAAGCAATCTAAAAACCTTTGCCAAGAAAGACTCAAGGGCATGACTTTCCACCATGTGCCACAGGCTCAGCAGATGTTTTCAGGAGGGATTTCTTCTAGGCCCCTATTCAGAGCTTGCCTCCTTGCTGGAAGACGGAGGATGGGATGAATTAAGAATCTTAAACCTAAACTAATGATTTCCCTCCAAGGGCAATCAGATTACAAAAAAGAAATAAGTATTTTAGCCAAACCCAAAATGTCAAAATATAAACTCATAAAAAGTACAACAGCTAAGCTATGGAACCAACCCAGGTGCCCTTCAACAGATAAATGGGTAAAGAAAATGTGACTTATATTTGCAATGGAATATCATTCAGCCATAAAGAAAAATGATTATGATATTTTCCAGCAAATGGATGGATCTGGAGACTATCATGCTAAGTGAAATAAGCCAGTCTGAAATAACCAAAGGGCAAATGTTCTCTCTGATATGCAGAAGCTAACACAATAAGGAGGAGGGAGAGAAGAATAGAAGTTCATTGGATTGAACAAAGGGGAATAAAAAGAAGAGGATGGGAATAGGAAAGACAGTAGAGTGAATCAGACATAACTTTCCTGTGTTCATATGAATACATGACCAGTGTAACTCCACATCATGAACAACCACAAGAATGAGTAGTTATACTCCATGTATGTATAATATGTCAAAATACACTCTACTGTCATGTATACCTAAAAAGAACAAATTTTTTAAAAGAATGGGAGATTAGTTTAAATTTTGATACATCTATGTGCAGGATATGATGTATTTAACTGGACTTGTCTTTCAGCACAGGTTGGAAACTAGAATCAACAGCTGAGTTTCTCAAGTGCCTGCATTATAAGAAGAGCCAAAGATAACTTGGGGCCAGACAACCCCTCCATTTCCAGGATTTATTTGTCTGAACCAAACTGGCCTCCCTATCCTAAGCCATCATCCTAAGCCATCATCCTGCTCTGCCAACCAACTTTCTCATGGAAGTAGAAAATTGTTTGGATGGGAGGGAGGTTGAGGATGGGCATCACCAGAAGATCTTTTGATTCAGGCAGAGCGCTTGTTATCTACTTTGCAATGAAAGTTTGAAAATGCTTCTGGCAGATTTATTTTTAAAAAAAACCACAAGATCAAATGAGAAACACTATGATTATTCTTACGTTTATTGTAGCTAGTGATATGTACATTGGCACGATCCTGCCATTTTATTTGTTTTCTATTTACCATGCCTTTTTGTGGCATTAGTTTTCCTTTTCTGTTTTCCATTGTATTTACATTTTCTTTATTCCCTTTCTTTCACTCTAGTGATTTGTGATGATCTATTTCTTTCAGTGATTAGCCAACAACTTTTAGCAAATATTCTCAACACAGTATAAAATTAATGTCTCCATCCTTTCCCAGGATTAACCCTGATTTATCCCACTTTTTCAAGGTTACTATCTAGTATATTCATGTTATTTCCAGCCTTCTCCCAAATTAATTTATTATTTAAATCACTGGCATTCAATGTATGTTTACAATTCATACATCAATGTTCCTTGCATTCTGTTCTTTTCTCCTCCTCCGCTCCTCCTCTTCTTCCTTTTTTTCTTTTTTTGGTACCAGGGATTGGACCCAGGGGCACTCAACCACTGAGCCACATCCCCATCCTTTTTTCTTATATTTTATTTTGAGACAGGTTCTAAGTTGCTTGCCTCACTAACTTGCTGAGACTGGCTTTGAACTACGGATCCTCCTGCCTCAGCCTCCCAATTCTCTGGGATTATAGGCATGCCCACCTTGCCCATTGCTCTTTTCTTCCTAAACAAAGTTTTCCAATAAAGGTCTGGGAAGGGTAAATTGAAGGGATTCAGCAGCTGCCTAAGGGCCACACATAGAGTTTAAGAAAACCAGCCTTGGGGGCTGGGGTGTAGGTAAGTAGAAGAAATTGCCTAGCAAGTATGAGGTACTGGATTCGATCCTCAGCACCAAATAAGCAGATTTTCTTTAAGTGGCTAAACAAAGTTTACAACTTGGAATGGATTTGAGGCAAATTGTGCCATAAGCAGATTTTCTTTAAATGGCTAAACAAACTTTACAACTTGGATCCAAATAAAAATAAATAAAATAAAGGTATTAAAAAAGGAAGAAGAAAGAAACCTAGCCCTAAGCCCAGAAGGAGATTTCTAGCACAGCAGCTGCCCCAAGAGTAGGAGAGTGAGGCAGACAGCAGCAGAGAGCCCCGGGAAACATTTGGTCCCTGAGGACATGTGTTGCAAGGACCTTCTGGGCATCCTGGCCCCCAACTTTTGGAGTCATCAAACACAAAGGTTTGTTCTTTCTGGGAGAAAGCCAGGCTTGTAGCAGAGAAGTATATCTAACAAAATTCTTTTCTAAAACATCATCCCAAACCCTCCCTACTTATGGAAGAGTATAGACAAAATGGCTGTGTATGGGATAATAAAAGGTGAGTAAAGAAAAATAAAGAGATTGTATTTTAGTGTGTTCCTGATAAATATAACTTGTGTTACATGCTTATGTAAGACCTTATTTTATATAGAGGTATGAAGAGATGAATGATAAAGGGAAACTGAAGTATTAGTAATGGTTTTCTCAGAAAAATAAGATTTCAGATGATACTTTCTTCATTAAAGAAAAATTTATATACAGTTGCCCCTCAGTATCCATGGAGGATTGGTCCCAGGGAACCCGAAGATATCAAAATCAGCAATGCTCAAGTCACTTTTATAGTAAAACGGCATAGTATTTGCATATAGCCCACACACATCCTCCAGTATACTTTGAATCATTTCTAGGTTATTTATAATACCTAAGACAATATAAATGCTTTGGAAATAGTTGTGTTGTATTACTTAGGGAATAATAAGAAGAAAAACATCTTACACATTCAATACAAACACAACCCATTTTCTTGACTGTTTCTGACCTGGAATTTTGTTTGAATTCATGGATGTAGAACCCTTTCATATGGAGGTCCAACTGTGCATATCTTTTAATAAGCAGTTCTTTTATAAATATAAAAAAGAAACTTTCATATTGGAAAAATCAATCTGTGAGTATAAATACTTTTTTTAAAAGGAAAGAGTGGCATCTAGAGTGTTTCAGTTAAAAGCGGGGGAAAAATAAAAGTAAAAATATCCCAAATAACATATCATAGAGGGAAGGGGGTATGAAGGAGGATACCCTGCTTAACATTACACATGACTATTTCAGATGTTTTTGACGACTAAATAAAAACACAGACTTCAAATAAAGAAAAATAAGCTTCTGGAGATCTAAGAACATGTTTGAACTGAATGTAAATAACATTTTGGTTTTATTCTTGAAAATCATGTTGTAGGTTTGAGGATATGCAAGGAAAGAATGAAATCAATAGTGGAAAGCTCTCTGCAGAACAATATACATATATGTCCAGTACTAGAATACTAAATGTCAAAGACATCTGGAAATGTGAGAAAACAATTTTATTAAGTAGGTGTGAAGTACATAGATGGGAATTCATTGTACGTTCCTCTTTACCTTTTTTGTATGTTTGAAATTTTCTATAATCTTAAGCAAAAAGAAAAAAAAAAGAAAAGAAAGAAAACCAACCCCTAAAACTGAGTAACTGCCTGTTAAATCAGTAACAAATGTTCAAAGAAGCAATTCAAATAACAGTACAGAAAAGACAATTTTGGTCCTGTAGTTTCTTTCCTCACTGCTCCTACATCTCAGAAACTCTACATTGTACTTCAGACCAGAGGAAGAGGGTACCCTTCAGAAAGTGACATACTCCATTGTTGCCTGTGTAGTGTCAGATATGTTTGTCAGATATGTTGTGTAGCACAGGGTAGTAATGTGTCTGATGATCAACTCTAACCACTGGAAATAAGATGCTTTGAGTCTTATTTATATTATAATTATAAAAAGATTTAAGTGCCTATAAAAAAGTGTTTATTCATCATAGGGAGTTTAACTCACTTGCAGTTAATAATATTAGTATTACCAATAATACTAACTGGTATACTTTTATTTTTTCTGCCTTTATTTTTACTATTTACCTTGCCTTTTTAAATGCAACTTTTACTTTTCCTGCTGTCAGATATCATGCTTTGTTACAAACTTGCAGTTGCACATTTTATTTTTATGTAAATTTTTACATTTTTATTTATAAAGCCTAAACTTTATCTCGATCCTTTTTTAAAAAATATATATTTTTGTTTTTAGTTTTAAGTGGATATAATACCTTTATTTTTATGTGGTGCTGAGGATCAAACCTAGTGCCTCACACACACTAGGCAAGCACTCTACTGCTGAGCCACAACCCCAGCCTCTATCTCAATCCTATTCCAGAACATTAGGACTCATAAACTCAGATATCTGCTTTCCACTTTTTGTTTCTATTATAGTTTTTGTATTTGATTCTTAAAAATTTGCATGTAATCAGAAAAAATAAAGTTTTATTGGAAAAATGACAATCTATCATCCACATATAAATAAAAGAATATTTTTAGCAATCTTTCTATAGGGTAAAAGAAAAAAGTCTCAAGGTATAACATTTTCTTAGAGGTGGGAAAAACCTAGAACTTGATTAATATGGATGTTTCATCAAAAAAGGCAAATAGAGAATTTTGGAAATCCAAGATGATTGGATGGAACTTAGCATAAAGTTTTGATTTTTTTCTGTCTTAAACTTATGCCTTAATGAGTTTTGACTTTATTTTTTCTTGACAAAATCTTGTAGAGATTAAGAGAATGAGATTAGTGACAGAAACTCTTTAGGTGGCAGTTTATATTTGTCTAGAACTGCAAATACATTTTAACTTATTGTACTGTATTTCTTTTTCCACCTGAGAAAGGAGACAAACTAATTTATGAAATGCAGATTACCCTATTACAAATTCCATGACTCTTAATTTGCAGTGAGCTGGAACAGACAGACCATTGCATGATCCTTGCCACCTTGACCTACACAGCTGTCCTGGCTTCTTACACCAGGCTGGGAACAATGGATTCTCTACCCCTCCTCCTGTTGTCTATGGAGTTTCTCAGATGAGGGACCTGAATAGAGAAGAATAGAATAGATTGGACAGGAATGGTAAGCACTAGGTAGGACGAAATGTGGGCTTCATATAGGACATAAGGGAAAACTGTTGAGCTGAGAAAAGGCAACTCCTTCCTATAACTATATATATCCTGATTGAGAGGCTGGGGCTGTAGCTCAGCAGTAGCACACTTGCCTGGCATGTTGTGAGGCACTGGATTTGATTCTCAGCACCAAATATAAATAAATAAAATAAAGGTCTAACAACAACTGAAAAAGTTCTTAAAAAAAATACCTTGATTGCCCTGAGTGGTTGACAAATTGATTCTGAAGACAATTCCAAAAAAAGAAGGTTCCAAAAACTTAGAATTATTTCCTAAGTGAAATTAGCACGTATATTTCTAAAATAACTTAGAGACAAAATTTAATTTAGAGCTTTTAGAGTGCTTGATCAAAAAAGTACTATAATTCATTTATAGTCATTATATTACCTTTAAAAATGGTTAATGAAAGAAAACCAATGCAGTGAGGTGTAACTGAGCTTAAACTTAAAAGGAAAGGCCTGATTTCTGAATTTAGGTTGAAGTTGAGTTTTTATCATCATTCAATAAAAGGCATAAAAGTTTTCTTGACATTTTCAAGGAATATTGTGGAGAACAGAGTAAGAAGAACTTCAGTTTAAATGAGGGTTAATTTAATCCTTTGAAGGAAATATGTAGAATGTAAAAATGCCATAGTCCAACATGAAACTGAAGCAGAAAAACATATTCTATTCAAACAGTTTGATTAATGATGCCTGTGCTGGCCATATGGAAAATTCCTGGCACCTCTAGGAGATAAACCTGTTATTGACTCCTTAAGAAAACAACAAACCCCCCAAAACTCTCACCCCTCAAATTGCAAAAATATCATAACATCCTCATTTATTAAAATTAAATATAGGGGGGATGGAGTTGTAGTTCAGTGGTAGAGCATTTGCCTGGCACGTGTGGGGGACTGGGTTCAATTCTCAGTACCACATTAAAAAAATAAACAAAAAATAAAGATATTTTTAAAAATTAAATATAAATGAGTGGCTGGGGTTGTAGCTCAGTGGTAGAGCACTTGCCTAGTATGTGTGAGGAACTGGGTTCAATCTTCAGTAACACATAAAAATAAATAAAATAAAGGAAGCAGTGTGAAGAAAAGACAAGAAATGACCCACCCCCCAGACCAACCAAAGCCAAGCGCCACTGTATCCACTGCCTGCATCCTGCAGCCTTCACCACTGTGCCCAAGAGAAAGGCTGACAAGGATGCTAAAGGAGATAAAGTCAAGGTGGCGGAGGAACCACAGAGAAGATATGCAAGGTTGTCTGCTAAACCTACTCCTCCAAAGCCAGAGCCCAAGCCTAAAAATGATCCTGCATAGAAGGGAGAGAAGGTACCAAAGGTAAAAAGAAAAAAACTGATGATGGCAAGGATAATAACCCTGCAGAAAATGGAGATGCCAAAACAGACCAAGCACAGAAGCTGAAGGTGCTGGAGGTGCCAGGGAAGTGTGTGCATTTTTTTATAACTGTAGGCTTCTGGTACAGTTTCAAATACTATTTTTTAATCAAGTTTTATAAAAATGCAGAAAATTTTTTTAAAGCTATGTTGTTAGCACACAGAACACTTCATTGTTGTTTTGGTGGGAAGGAGCATACGTCTCTAGCAGAATGTCTCCGAAGCTGGATTGCTGTTGGGGGGAACACCTTTCCCTGACAGTTTTGAGAGACTTCCTTTTGGCTCCCACGAGGAGGTGTTCCCTGACATTGGTACACATAGCCACCTTGGCACAAATGCCTTGTGGTGTGGAAAATCTCAAAGTCATCTTTTATGTCCTCCTCTTCCTCTCTGCCATCAGCATAGACTTAATTCCCTAAACTCAGACATGTTGGGACCTGACTCCCAACAATTGGTTTTACCAGTGTGTGGGGCAATCTGGACTTTCCAGTGACATCACTGAGATAGAGAGCAGCAGTTCCTTTTCTAAATTGTGGATCTTCAAATTTTTGCCATTTTCATTTCATTTTCTGAAAGTCAGGGCCAGCTCATGGAACAATTATTAAACAACATGCTAAATGTGAAATGTCAACCCTTTTTCTAAACTCTCCCTATTCAGAGCATCAAAAGAAGACTTCATTGGGTTTTATGCTAGCTTTCTGATTTGGGGAGTCCATCCAAGAAGGGAGTTTGAAAGTTGTTGTATACTGTTAACAATTGTCTGCCCATGTCCTACCTGAAATACCATGATTGTTTATGACAGGAATCTTTCATAAAGCTGGATACAGTTTGGCTTGGGAAAAAAATAGATATATAAAAGTATGTATCCATCTATAACTAAAAAATTTTAAAAATAATTAAATACAGATGATACTCCAAGTTAAAGCTCTTTGAGCTTACAAAATATACCAATGAAAAAGGAGAGAGATTTGAAGTACAAATGTTTTATTTACATACTGAAATATTTCTTTTTCTGAACTGAAAACTTATTATAATACAGACCACAAGTGCTGTTTTTCTCTTCAATTAGTACCATGTTAAATGTTATTTTTTGTTTTGATGTTCACATAAATAGGAAAACATCTTCATAAGAAGTCTTCACTTCTATAATTAACCAAAGGGAAATTCAGTAACACTGCCATGCTCATTAAAAGTGCCAGCAAATGCCAGGTGAAGTGGCACAATCCTGCGATCCCAGCTACTCCTTGAAGCTAAGGGAAGAGGATTGAAAGTTTGAAGCCAGGCTGGGCAACTGAGAAAGACATTGCTTCAAAATAAAAAATTTTTAAAATGACTCAGGATTTAGTTCAGTGGTAGAGTGCCTACTAGTGTTTACAAGGCCCTGGGTTCAGTTTCCAATAATGGAATTAAAAAAAAGTGCCAGTAAATGGATGGAAATATTGCTGAAATTCATACTACATATTATAATACTGTTTCCCAGTTAATTGATTATGCACATGTCATTACGATTGGAAGAAAAAAAATCACGATTTTATTTAAACTTCTTTTTGCGATAGGGTCTCACTGTGTTGCCTTCTCTAGTCCTCCCACCTCAGCCTCCCAAGTGCTGGAATCACAGGTGCCACTGTGCCATTGTTATAGAAAAATTTTTAATGGAAACAAATTAATGTGAAAGTATATATCTTAAACTCCCACTTGCAAAATTATATTATGTTATAAAAATTAAAAATCAGAAATGGTAAATGCAATTTTCATTGATTCCTGGATACTTTTTATTTTTCAAGCTCTGTGCTCTATTATGTGCAATTCAATCCTTTTTGTGATTTTTGTTCTGAAAAAAAAAAAAAAGTATTATCATTGCCAAAGCATGTGTGGTACTGATTATTTTCTATGGGAACCTACTCTTTAGCATTCATTCAAACTGAGGACTTCTCACCATGAATTCTCTGCTGTTTACTAAGATTTATCTAATATTTAAGTACTCCTCATATTTATAAAGTGAATGTTATGTATGGATTTTCTGATGTACAATAAGATTTGACTTCTGGGAAAATGCTTTCCCACATTTGTTACATTCATAGGGCTTCTCTCCTGTGTGAGTTATTTGGTGTCTAAGGAGATGAGATTTCTTGATGAAGGCTTTGCCACATTCAACACATCCATAAGGTTTCTCTCCTGTATGAATTCTTCGATGTGTAACAAGCACAGATGTGTTGTCAAAAGCTTTACCACACACGATACATCGGTACGGTTTCTCTCCTGTATGAAATCTAGAATGTTTATGAAGGGATGAGCTATACCTGATAGTTTTCCCACATTCCTTACATTCAAAAGAGTTCTTAAATGTATGCGATTTCACATGTTGATTGAAGGAGGAGCTCCACATAAACATTTTCCCACACTGACTGCACTCATAAGGTTTCTCTCCGGTGTGAAGTCCCCGGTGGACCATGAGTTGGGCTTTACGTACAAAAGCATTCCCATAGTCACTGCACACAAAGGGTCTCTCTCCATTATGAATTTTCTGATGCGTTGCAAGGTGTGCCTTACTGCTATAGGCTTTCCCACAGGTGTTGCACTCAAAGGGGTTTTTTCTTGTAGGATTTTTTTCATGCCTAATGAAATGAAGTTTCTTTTTGAAGGTTTTTCTACATTCACTGAATTCATAAGAGTTTTCTCTAAGTCTAAATCAGGTTGCAAGCTCTTCTCATACATTTTACTTTTATATGATTTTATTCTTTTAAGATTAAGATTTGTGTTCATATCATAATGGTAGAGTCTCTCCATAGTCAGAATTTTACTGAACGTGAACAAAACTGACTTCAAAAAATTGTCCTTGCTGTCCTGATACTTCTCTGGTTCATCAAATGGGCAGTCAGCTTCTAAAAAGGAGGAGAGTAAAACATTCCTACTTATTTTCTCCCTCCAACATGTTATAGGGAGAGAAGCATCTATAGTTTCAAATCTAGTCTCTCATTCTGCCTTGCTCTTCCTGAGCTTTAAGAACAAAACTGATAATAAAGAAATTGGGAACAGATGGCTTACCTTGTGACCTGTGGAAAGACAGTAAAATGGGCATAAGGAACAAGCAGAGTACAAAGGAAATCAAAAGGCTGTTGGACAAGGGTTCAGGGTTAGGTCACAGAATGGGGAGACTCCACTGGGGAGCTCTGATTAATGGATAGGGTCACAAGGCCACTAGCAGACAAGAGTGTTAAGGGAAAATATCAGAGAACAGACTAGGTTTGGAAGAGGCAGATAAGACAGCAGAGTGCTCTCTACCTAATTCTTCGATTGCTCTGATAGGATAGTTCCCTATTTCTCTTTTACATCTCTTTTTTCTCTTAATCATCTGGCACAAGGTCAATTTCCTTTAGAGATATTCTTCTATCTCAGGCCTCTAGCTCCATCTAAGCCATAGCTGAAGCACTCCTGTAGACAGAGTTTCAAATCTACCTCTGACTGGGACTCATCTTACATGTACCTGTAAGCCTAGGAGTACAAATGTCCAGCAGGCCATCGATAAACAAGTCATCCTTAGCCCAGCCATAGATTCTATTTTCTGTCATTTTTATATATGACAAATATATATATTTGTACTGGACAAGGACTGTTTTCGATCCTCTTTCAATCTGCTTAACCAACTAGTCTTCTGAAAGCACTTTGCTCTCATGAGTCACATTTTCTCACTTCTACCCTTAAAAACCTATAAATCCCAAATCTGATGTTCCATTAAAAAAAAAAAAAAAAACTGAGAAGAGTGAACTAATTCCCACTCTGCAGTTTCCTTTCAGTGGACTGTTAGTGTAGTACAACACCTCTAACTTCTTGCTCTGTGCCTTAACCTCTGTGTTCATATCATAATGATATGTGGAGCTGGACTAGGTGAAGGGCTACAGCCACTGGTACACACTTCATTGTGGAGTAATGGGGATTTGGTTCCTTTTCTTTTCTTTCTACTTAAACCAATGGGAAACAGCATCCTAGGTTACCTCTATAAAAAATAACCAACTAAAATACTCAGTGTAATCAACCTGGTAAACAATCTTACTATGCAAGATAAGAATTCACTGGTGGGATCTAAGCATGCATTTTACTAGTCCTCAAGGATCTTCTATTCCATTGAGTCTGGACTCCTAAACACAGATACTCTTAAACTTACAATGAGGGGAAGGGGTTATATCCTAATAAAACCATAGTAAATTGAAAATATTATGAAGGTGAAAATGCATTTAACACACCTACCAAACATGCTAACTTAGCAACACAGTACACTGTAGAGTACTGGTCATTTACCCTCGTGATCATGTGGCTAGTTGGGAACTGTGGCTCACTATTGCTGTCCAGCACCTTGACAGAGTACCACACATAACTGGCCCAGGAAAAGACAAAATTTTAAGTATAGTTTCTACTAAATGTGTATCACTTTGGCACCACTGTAAATTCAAAATTCATTAAGTTGAGTCTATGACTACAGCCTTTTGCTCATGTTCCTTCCTCACCTACTTGCCCTCTCTCCTCTCCTCTCATTATATCTAGAACTTAGATATTCTTCAGGGAGGAACTACTGTTCCATAATCACAAAAGGAGACTTCTCCAGTCTTTGTATATTTTAAACTTTAAGTTCCATTTTCTTTGGATGTCTAAGAGAGTCACTGCTGCACTAATGACCTTAATAATTAACAAGAATAAAACTGCAATGTTAATGTGTACTCAACAAATGTTTCACATTCACTTGTCAAATTTGAAAATGTTTTCATATAACTATGTTTTGCTGTTCCAATTACCATTTATATACTTAGAAAATGGTAATGGATTCTTTGCTTTCTTTGAGTCCTTCTCAAGAAACATTTTAAAAAGTTTGCTGAATGAAACACCAAGAAGAAACATGCCCCACAATGCCTGGCTCTACAACAGTGAATTAATGAAATGTTCATTAAAGGGAAAAAGGAATGTAATAGCTCTTTTTCTTTACAGAAAAATCATGCCTTAAAAGCCACAAGGGGGGGCTGGCGTTGTGACTCAGAGGTAGAGCACTCACCTAGCAAGTGTGAAGCCCTGGGTTTGATGATCCTCAGCACTACAAAAATAAATAAATAAATAATAAAGGTATTGTGTCCAACTAAACAAACAAACAAAAAAAGCCACAAGGGGTGGCACACACCTGTAATCCCAGCAGCTTGGGAGGCTGAGGCAGGAGGATCATGAGTTCAAAGGCAGCCTCAGCAACTTAGCAAGACCCTAGCAACTTAGTGAGACCTTGTCTCTAAATTAAATAAAATACAAAAAAAGGCTGGGGATGTGGCTCAGAGGGTAAGCATCCCTGAGTTCAATCCCTGGTACCAAAAAAAAAAAAGCCACAAGGATTTTCTTAAAAGTCCAAGATAGCATATGTCAAGTATTCATGACAGACTCATGGCAAAGTTGGACTGAGAGTTCAAAAAGGTAGAAATAGATCTAGGCTTGACTTATGAAAGGGGAGAAAACTGACCTCAAACTTTATACCATGCAGGTCTTAGATATGTAGAGCAAATCAGAATCAAAAGGACTGATACAAAAAGAAAATTTTATAAAGAAGATATAAAAGAGCCCAATTCTCATGAAATAGGGAAGAAAATTAATAATTCTGGATAAGCAAAATGGGACTACACTATAGAGGGCACTAAAAGCCACTTAAATATCACAATACAGGTTATAAAGTACTAAATATTATTGTCAGGAAAGTTATAAGTAAAATGGAGCCAGGTGTGGTGGTCCATGCCTGTAATTCCAGCAGCTCAGGAAGCTGAGGCAGGAGGATTGTGAGTTCAAAGACAGCCTCAGCAAAAGTGAAGCACTAAGCAACTCAGTGAGACCCTGTTTCAAAATAAAATACAAAATAGGGCTGGGGATGTGGCTCAGTGGTCAAGTGCCGCAGAGTTCAATCCCCAGTACCCCAAAAAAATGAAAGAAAAAGAAAAATGGAATAATTTGGATAAATTGTGGAAGAACAACTAAGACACACCAGGAAAGAGAATGGAATTGGCAAAACAGGAATATAAACAGTCCAGACACAATAACAGTAATTAAAATTCACTCGGTTTATGTCAGTAGAAGTTGAGATCCCAGGGAATTTAAAATATAGTTAATTGGTGTCCTAACCATTTGAAACACTTCCCTAATGTTCTCTGTGGAAAGGGGAAACTTTATTTTGAATCAATCTTTGACAAACTAATAGCTGAAACATAAGCCATAAATCTACATAGGCTTTAAGGTTGCCATTGAGAGGAAAAAGCCAAATCACTTGCCACATGATTTCGAGACTGCAAAGCAAGTGGGCCAGTCATGATTCTTTATTGCAATATAAAGGTGAAGGCTGAAGAATTTTAAAAATTAGTTACTATGAAAAGACAAAAAAAAGGCAGGTGAGGTACAATCACAGGAATGGGGAGTTGCTGAGGCAAAGATGCTGGAGGTGATGTGGCTTCTGAGGGAGTTAATTGTGGAGAGAGGTGGAGAAGAAGGGCAAGAAGCAAGAGATGAATAAATACTAAAATGGGTGAGGCAGGTCAGCTAGGAAATAAGTAAACTTGAGTGGAAAGTGAATTTCAAAAAGATATTAGTATTACCAAGTGAAGCAAAAAGATGCACTAGAAAATAGATATCCCCACATTATCAGAGAGACCAAAGATGGGTAAGGTGAATGAAATAAATTCTTATAATTTTATGTTGTCTCAGCTTCCATTTTGCATAAAGTTTAACTTTCTTATACCAGAAATAGTGTGGTCAACTGGATTTCCACCTTATACAACTGCTTCCTGGTGACCACTTCTCTGGGGGACAGATAGATACAGTATACCTGACTGGCTGTGCTGACCTTCACACCCTGCGTGGACTGTGCAGCTATGTCATAATAACCACCTCTCAGCAACAATGTGGTCTCTTGGAAATTGTGTCTGCTTGCTTTAAACCTAACAACCAAAACTTCCCCTGGAAAACTTATTTGAATAACATCCTGGCCCCAATGAAAGCACTGGCCCATAGGTCCCTGTCTCTCTCCCTGCCTTCATGCCTGACCAATATGTGTGTGGCCTCTGGTCATGCTGAGCACCTCCCCCCGCCACACACACCAGGACCCATAAGCAATAGAAGATTGCCATCTTATATGTCCTAATTGTTGAAGGGGTACTCTCCATCTCAAGGACCCTGAATTAAAACAGTGGCGTATATGATGGGAGAAAAGAAACTTTTTAAAAAAGGAAAATAATTGAGAGCATAATGTTACCAAAAAAAAATTTTTTTTTAAACTAACATGTACTGAAGACTTATTATCTGCCAGCCAACCATTTAAAGTGTTTTACAGGTATTAGTTCATACAATCTTTACAGGAATCTGAGCTAAGAATTAATATCATTATTTTATAAATTAAAAAATTATGCTACAAAGTAATTTTCCCAAGATTATACAATGACTGGTCCAGTAAGGTTTCAAACCCATACAAACTGACAACATTCTAAGGACTAACTACACAGAAAAAGATCTGCAATAATGTTGAGAAGGGAAGAAAAATGAGGGTTTCAGGAATTAAAAGAAAAGAAGCAAGCAAGGATCTGTAAGAACAGGCAGTGTGAGGAACCACAGGAAGGAGAGGGCACCTCCACATGGCGGCAGAGCAACAGCAGAGACACATGGGCACCCTTTGGAAAGCTGATGATTACAGGAGTACCCACTCACTTCCAACAGTGTGTGACTTTTAAGAGGTGCTTTCTAAAAAGCATTCAAAGGTGCCTGTCCTTCACTGACCAAATGGGATCTCAGTTCCCATCTGATTTTCTCTCACTCACCTGGACGGCTCCAATGTAGGTTCTTTCCTTCTACAAACCATGGCTTTTGTCCTCGCTTCACCATGAGGATCACTTTTGTTTGGTACTTATACACACTCTTCATGGGAAAACAACACACAAGAGGGGACAAAGTACTGGGGACAAACAGCTATCTCAGAACTTAGAACTGCCTCGAGTCTTAGGCATTTAAAGGATGACAAGTAGGTTTTAGAACAAACTGAACTCGGAAGTTCAGGGCCAATTTTATTAATGCTTCAGAATGTTCCCAGCTCTCACATGTCTTAAAGGGAGTGCACTATATTGGTACATTCCAAGTTACACAGTTACCACCCTCTGTCCTTACCCACTGACATGAGGTTTTTATAGTTCTCCAACATCACATCCCAATACAGGGAGGGATCTCTGATCACAATCAAGCAGCTGCCTTTCCTCTGAAGTGAAGTCCACAGCCACATCCTGGAATGTCACTGATTCCTGTAATAGCACATTCTTCTTCAAACTAGTGTGTGCATTATTAGGGACTTGCAAGAGAATCATGATAATCTCTTAATATCACCTTGACTGTTGAGTGTGTAGAAAATTATGTACAGTAACTACTATACACTTGATTCAGAAATAAACTTTGCAATAGCAACAAAAATCGTATTAAAAAGTCCAACTAGTGCCAGAAAAATTCAACAAGGGAAAGAAAATGGTGCTGAGACAATTAGATTCCCCCCCACAGAAGAATAAAGTTGATCTCCCACCCACCTCATAAAACAAACAAAATATGAACTAAAATGGACTAGGGACCTACATGTCAGGACTAAAACTGTTAAACTCTTAGGAAAAAGACACAGGAGAAAATCTTTGGCAGTGGCTTCTTCTTTTTTTTTTTTAAGTTGTAGATGGACACAATACCTTTATTTTATTTAATTTTACGTGGTACTGATGATAAAACCCAGTGTCTCAGATGTGCTAGGCAAGTACTCTACCACTGAGTTACAACCCAGCCCCCAGGCAATGGCTTCTTAAATATGACAGAAAAGTATAAGGGACAAACGATAAAATCAATTTGAATTCATCAAAACTAAAAAACTGGGGATATAGCTCAGTTGGTAGAGTGCTTGTCTTGCATGCACAAGGCCCTGGGTTCCATTCCCAGCACCACACACACACAAACAACCTTAAAAACTTTGTGCTTCATAGAACACAATAAAATAAGTAAACCTGGGTGTGGTGATGCATGCCTGTAATCCCAGCTACTCAGGAGGCTAAGGCAGAAGGATAGAAGGATCACAAGTTCAAGGTTAGCCTCAGCAATTTATTGAGGTCCTAAGCAACTTAGTGAGAGCCTGTCTCAAAGTAAAAAATAAAAAGGTCTGGAATGTACCTTACTGGTAAAGCACCCTTTGGGTTCAATCCCCAGTACCAAAAAGGAAAAGAAAAGAAAAACTCGCAGACTAAGAGAAAATATTTACAGATCATATATCTGACAAGAGATCTATATCAGAAAAAAGCACTCTTAAAATTCAAGAAAAGACAACTTAAATTAAAAATCAGCAAAGGATTTAAACAGACATTTCTCCAGATTTATTTATATATATATTAGACTTTACAAAGTAAACAACTGCAATGCCTGAAGTGATATGTGCATGTGTGTATAGATCTTGTACTACAGTACAATATTTTCAAGGTTGATTTCTGTTGTAAATATATCAGTACTTCATTCCTTTTTTTAGTACTGAATAATATTTCATCTTGTGACTATATTACACTTTGTTTATCCATTTGTCAGTTCATGGACACCAGATTGTTATATATATGAGAAAGGTCAATAAGCACATGAAATAATGATAAATATCATTATTCATTAGTGAAATGCAAATCAAAACCACAATAAGGTACCACAGCACACCCATGATGGTGGCTAAAATAAAAGGCAGACAATTACAAGTGTTAGCAAGCACATTGAGAAAGAGGAACTCATACATTTCTGGTGGGATTGCAAAATAGTGTAGCAACTATGGAAGACAGTTTGGCGGTTTCTCAAAATGTTAAACATATGACTAGGAATTCCACTCCTAAGTATATACCTAATAGAATCAAAACCCTTGTATATGTAAAAATTTATACACAAATGTTTGTGGCAGAATTATTCACAGCAGCCAAAATGTGGAAACAATCTGATGTCCATGACCTGACAAATGGATAAACAAAATGTGATATATCCACAGGATGAAATATTATTCAGCATTAAAAAGGAATGAGGTACTGATATATCTACAATGGGGATGAACCTTGAAAATACTGTACTGGGTAAAAGAAACTAGTTACAAAAAATCACATATTGTATGACTTCATTTATATGAAAAGTTCAGAATAGAAAAGCCATATAAACAGAAAGCAGATTAGGGAGGAATAGGGAGTAATTGCTAATGGGTATCTGGAATTCCTTTTTTCCTGGAATGATGAAATGTTATAAAATTACAGTGGCAATGGCTGTACAATGCTGTGACTATAATAAAAACCACTCAACTGACACCTTAAATTAAGTCACTGTTGTGATATGTGAATTGCATTTCAATAAAACTATTTTAGAATAGCACTTATATATTTCTTAGTAATTCATTCATAGAATATTTTATGAGGATCTACAAGACCCTGTACTAATAATGATTTCAAAAGGAAAAATATGATTGCACCCCTGAGGGACCTTACAACGTATCAGACTCTACAAAGTAAATTCTGGGAGGCCAACCTTACACATGACTGGGTCACACTCCCTGGCTGGGTGCTGAGGCGCTCAGTCACAGAAATGTGGTCGGTGTCTCGTGTATCTTGCTACAGCCCCACGGGTGAAGCTACCCTCACCTGTTCCTTTGTAATATAATCCCTTGCCCTGTTTAGGATAAAATCTTCCATGGAAATGCCTTGTGTGTGTCCCCTTCTCTTACTGTGCCCTTGGATATGGCCTACCCAGGTGTCAGTCAACCTGCTGAAAGTGGACATCATGAAGATACTCAGCCCCCTGAAACCTGACCCCTTGCCTCATTTGAATAGCTTCTCCTCAATAAAAGGGGTCAGAGCCTGCTCTCGCTCTCTCTCTCTCTTTCTGCAGACCCTTAAGGTCAGAGGAGCCATCACAGCAATCCCAAAGAAAAAGGTATTTGTGTCTCTTGTGTGGTTATTTCGTGCAGCCCAGTTAGCCCAGTTTATCTGGAGCGACCCCTGAGCCTTTTAGTTTCGAGAACTGAAATCCGGCAGTATATATCTGCAATGTTACTGAAGTGATAAGGTTTACACACCTGGCTTACATAAGCATTTTAAAAAAATATTTATTTTTTATTTTATTTATTTATATGTGGTGCTGAGGATCAAACCCAGGGCCTCGCTCATGCTAGGCAGGTACTCTACTGCTGAGCTACAACCCTAACCCCTTACATAAGCATTTTAAAACAGGATCACAAGGTGTTTTTTTTTTTTTTTTCACATGATATAATATATCCTCTTAACTATAAAGCCAAAATAATGTGTGATCCATACTTTTCTATATACGAGAATAGCCAATTTACAGTTAAAAAAGATCTAGCTCAAGGGGGAAAAAACTTATCTGGGGAATTATTTTGTTTTATCTTCACAAACAATGCTAACACTTTAACTAGTTGATAATCCATTTAATATGATTTCCAAGAAGACTGAGTATATACTTTGCAACTCAAATTTATTCCAACTATATGCAGACCCCATGACATGGACATCAACTTACTAATTTTCTAAATTTCCATTTGGACCTGATCTTCTATTCAATCTACATTTTTTGACCATTTTTTTAATCATATGGATTTTGGACTTGAATGATTCAGTGAATATATGGATGTCTTACCTGTAAATTGATCATTTTTCTGCAGCTTTTAGATAGAGGAGACCTATGAAAGTAGAAATGAGAATAGGAAGACATTAGACACAAAGACTGTAATATAGAATCCTCCTTTACCAGATAATAAGTACCTACACTGAAGCCTCAGAAAATGCCACCTATTCAGAAAATGACATTTCTAACAAGTCAACATTTCATAAGCATGGTATCCTACTTGTGATTCTATTATGAATATATGGGGCTTAGATAAGGATGTTGTACATCTTTATCCTGATGGTCTAACACCAACGTGTGAAACTTCCAATCAAGTGTCTTTTTTTGTTTGCTCCCAGAAACTTATCCCAAGGAAATATAAGTTAAAAAACCAAACAAAGGCCTTGGTTTCTGAAGCTCAGTAGGTCTAGAAATGATTCCTTCCTGTGATTCTCTGATCTCTGCTTTGAAGCTGGGATAAAATAATCTCGGGCTGGGATATAGCTCAGTCCAGTTGGGGATATAGCTCACCTGGTAGAGTGTTTGCCTTGCATACTCAAGGCCCTGGCTTCAATCGCCATCCCCAGCACCCTATATACACACACACACAAAAAAAAAAACAAAAACAAAAACAAAACTCAAATTAGGTTTTCATTCCTTTTTTTTTTTTTTTTTTTAAGAGTTGGGGAGTTGTCTATGTTGCCCAGGTTAGTCTCAAATTCCTGGGCTCAAGCTCAGCCTCCCAAATAGCTGGAACAACTAGGTTGGGAAAGGTTGAGCTTTCTTGAGAAGGTTTTCTGTCTGCCCACCTATCTATTTTAAAGCTGGTGATTCAGTTTAGAGTTCAAAGCTGTTTCCCTGTGTATGTGCGTTATCTATGGGCAAGGGGAACTCAACTTCATTTACACTGTTTTCATGGGAAGATTTGCAGATACAAGAGACCCAAAAAGATGAACATAAAGTGAAATTCATTCAATATTCATTACTCAAGTATTTCAAAAATAGAATACACTCAATTCTTTGGGTAATGCAGGAGAGCTATGTTGTTAAACAAAAAATGAAATCTGAAGAAAACTTATCCAGGTTTGAATCTCGCTCTTCTACTTGCTAAGCTGTGCGAATAAAGGCAAGGAATTTCACCTCTTTCGTCTTAGGTTACTTCATATGCATACTAGTGACAGCACTTATTCCAGATGACAGCAGTGAGAATATCCTAAGAAAGCATAGCAGTTTCTCTAGAAATTCTTCCTTCTTGGATCTCTTAAGGTGGCTTAAAATTTCCTGTTGGGCTGGGGATGTGGCTCAAGCGGTAGCGCGCTCGCCTGGCATGCGTGCGGCCCGGGTTCGATCCTTAGCACCACATACAAACAAAGATGTTGTGTCCGCTGAAAACTAAAAAATACATATTAAAAAATTCTCTCTCTCCTCTCTCTCTCTCTCTCAAAAAAAAAAAAAAAAAAAAAAAAAATTCCTGTCGCTGGCTCTGGTGCACTGAGATGCATAGCCTCCTTTACTACCACCTTATCAATAAGGGCAGGAATGCAAAGAGAGCCTGTCCCAGCCACAACGCGGGTTCTAAGAACTTACCCATGGCCAGTCGGATCCCTATAACAGTGTAAATGAAGTTGAGTTCCCCTTGCCCATAGATAACGCACGTACTCCAGAGTTGGACAGGACGCACACATGCACCCAAACACCAAGTCAAACATCTTCGATACGGTAAACCCACAAGCTGGCTCTCGCCATTCTACCCGTGTGTCCCCCAGAGTCGGGCACAGCCTTACCTGCCACCTTTTCGTTGCCTGTCTCCCATTTCCGTCACTACTACCAGAATGGGGCTACAGCATCCTCCCGCAGAAACGAGGGAGGAAACCCACGCCGCACTGAGTGCTGCACAGGTCTGAAGAGGCGAACACCGGGTCCAGCCCCGCCCGGCGTGTGCGGAAGTGTGCATCGCTCAGAGACCACATTGCCCACAAGGCCTTAGGGCGCCTTTCCGGAGAAACGTGGGAGGCTTCTTCCGCCTTGGAGGAAAATCAGGGGGTTGGTATCTCTGGGGCTGTCCTGGAAAGCCACGCTCATATTTAAAAGTGTAGATATTATCTTCATTATAAAAAAAAGAAAACAGGCATCAGAAATTTCATATCCTGCAAGGTCGAAATCTGCAGTGTCCTTAAAGAATAATTTCCTTTTGGTGTGGTTTCTTCTAGCGCTGCTCTAGTTTGGGTCATGGAGATGAAGACGATATCACAAAGAAGCCAGGGAATAATACGTGAGATAGATGGGAAAGTAGGAGAGTTTGGATCTGCAAAACCAAGACAAGAAAATATTTCAAGAAAGAGGGAACAGTCCACTGTGATCGATGCTGCTGATAGGTCAAGTAAGATGGAAACTAATGAAGCCAGATTTAAAATTAGGTAGTCAGTGTAGTTAGGTAAATCGGGTCTAATATCGAGTGAAATCTAAAATGGAGGCGGTGCGGAGAATGACTCAGGGAAAACACAGGACAACTCATGGAATGTTAATGAAGTCCCAAAAGGCCCTAGGCCAAAGTCCACCTCAAAGAAATGTTAATGAACAGCCCCCAGCAAAAAGGTGCTGACTCAGAAGTCCTTCCTGACCAGATTACTTCTTTGGCCCACCTGTGTCCCACCCCTCGGTCCTTCCCACCTACATTCCATCACTGAAAGAACTATAAAAAGGGGAGACAACATCCCTTCCACGGATTCCACCTCTTGGGTCCCCTTCTTCCTCCGGGAGAAGTCTTTTCTGCTGTCCTTTAATAAACTTCTAATTTCTACTCTGACTTTGCCTCGGTGTGCTCTCTGGTGTTATTCTTCAACATTGCGGAAGCAAGGACTCGTCACCGGTCAACAGCGGTAACACTAATAATTGACCACCGAGCAATGTTCGGGTCACTAGTGATGTTGAAACATTCTATTTGGGCAGAGTGGTGGAAATTTAATAAACTCTGATGAAAGTTTGATCAAAGTGGAAGGAAAAAACGGAAGGAAAGAACATAGAGAAAGCAAATACAGCTGGGCTGTGTGGCGCACGCCTGCAATCCCAGCAAATGGGAAGGCTGAGGCAAGAGGATCGCGGGTTCAAAGCCAGCCTCAGCAATTTAGCAAGGCCCTCAGTTCAATCCCTGAACAAACAAACAAGCAAATACACTAGAGACAATATTTAAAGTTTTGCCTGGCACTATTAAGATCCTATGTAATTCAGTAGCCAATCAACTTTACCGGCATTTTCAATGTTATGAGCACATTTTTATATTTCATCTTCTTTTAGTCTTTCTTGACCTATACCCCTCTTGAGCAATAGCTTCATTTTCCACTTTTGAATAGCTGATGCCTGTATTTTCTCACGCCCAGTTCTCTCCTCTAATTGGCTTCTTGACCCCGTCTACTCCCCTGAAACTGCTCTTGTTGAGTTACCAATGAAATTCTATTTGACAAATTAAGTAGATTCTCTCTCTGACCCTGACATTCAACAAAATTGAAATACTTCCTCTTAAGGTTTCTAGAGCATGTCATACAGTGTCATACAGCTAGTTTCACCCATCTCACCGAAAATGCTTCTGTATTTCCTTTTTTGAATACTCTGCCTGTTCCAACTGCAAATGTTGAAATACTCAAGGGTTTGGCCTTGAGCCTTTTTTTTTTTTTTTTTTTTTTTGCTGGGTAGGGGGATACCAAGGATTGAATTCAGGGGCTCTCAACGACTGAGCCACATCCCCAGCTCTATTTTGTATTTTATTTAAAGATGGGATCTTACTGAGTTACTTAGCACCTTGATGTTGCTGAAGCTGGCTTTGAAATCCTTATTCTCCTGCCTCAGGCTCCTAAGCCGCTGGGATTACAGGCGTGGGCCACTGTGCCCAGCAAGCCTTTTCTTTTTGAAGTTGTTCTTTCTCTTTCTCTAAATGATTTCATCAGGGCATATGGTTTTAAATATCATTTATATGATAATGACAAATCTCCTTTATCTCTCCTCTCAATTCAGACTCTACTTCCTTATATCTGATCTGAAATCTCTTCTTGTATATCTAAAATTCATCTTCAACTTGACATGTCCAAAACAAACTCATAATTCCTGCACTTCTCCTAGTTTAATCACCACACCATCATCATACACCTGGTTACACAAGCAGAAACTTAGGAACCATTCTTGATTTCTCCTTTATTTTCCCCTCTCTCATAATACATGTGACATGTTTTATGAGAGTAAACATTTTTATCTTGTTCATAACTATATTTTGACAACCTGCTATATAAGTACTCAGTAAATATTTGTGAATACAGAATAAAGGTGAATGTGTCTATAGTTTTATCTCCATAAATATATCATGGAGTTTTCTATATCCAAGGTCTTGAATGTATATATCAATTTGAAGAGAACTGACATTTTAATAATATTTAATGTTTCAATTCAGGAGCATAGTAGATCTTTCCACTTATTTAGGTTTTTTAATTTATCTCATGAATGTTTTATAGATTCAGTGAAATTCTGTCAGATTTATCCCTAAATATTTCATATTTTATGCTATTATAAATTGTATAAGAGATTTGTATTTGTTGCTAGTATATACAGATACAATTTATATTTGAATATTGGCCTAGTAGCATTTTAAGTGTTTCCACAGTTTGTACACAGATGATTATGTCATCTTCAGATAAAATTACTTCTTCCTTTGCAGTCTGGATGCCTTTACTTGATCCTCCACTACAGCAATGAACAGAAATAATAAGAGAACACTTTTGCTTTCTTTATTAGATACAGGACTGTTTGGGATATAAACTTCTTGAGAATATTGGTGGTTTGCATTTTTCAAGGAATTTGCCTACTTCACACAAACTCTCAAATTTATTGGCATAAAGTTGAGGTTGTATATCCTTTATATTTCTATGGAATTGGTAGTAATGTCCCTAATTTCTGATTTAAGTAATTTGTGTCTTTTTTTTTCCTTAGTCCACCTACCTAAAAGTTAGTCAAAGAACCAACTGAGTTTCATTCATTCCCAGCTTTTTGGTATTTTTATTATGAACGAATGTTGAATTTTGTCAGATACTTTCTCTGAATCATCTGAAACTATCAGGTGGGTTTCCCCTTCATTTGTTAATATAACATATTATATTGACTGATTTTCAAATGTTGAACCATTCTTGCATTCCAGAAATAAATACCACTTGGTCATCATTATATTTCTAAAATGTGCTGCTGAATTTGGTCAGTTACTTTGAGGATTTTTGCATCAATGTTCACAAGTGATTTTGGCCTCTAGTTTTCTTTCTTGTAGTCTTTATCTGTCTTTGATGCTAGGATAATGCTGGACTCATACAATAAGCTACAAGGAGCTTCCTAATCATCAAATTATTAGAACAGATTGAGAATGATTGGCATTAGCTCTTCTGTAAATGTTCAGTACAATTGTGCAGTGAAGTCATCAGGCTCAGGTTTTTTTTCTCAGAGATTTTTAATTTTCTGATTCAGTCTCATTACTAGTTATATTCAAGGACAGTTCCCTGGGTAATGTTGGAGTGACACTGTTCTCCTTGATTCTTGCTTGAAGTTATCAAGAAAGAGGTGGAAATGCAATATGCTGAGAGAAGGAGAAGCTGGCTGGAACAGCCCAACTCTATTCCTGTCTCCAACCCCCAGATATAGGATGGCCTTTAACACTAGTTGTATCATGTACTGCTTTCCAGAGTCCCTCAGCTGCAATGCAAGTGGATTACACACAGACAAGCCACCATCACTCTGGGAAGCTGACCTGCACTTTAAGGCTGAATTGCCCAAAAGTCTAGGATTTTGTTGTTCCTTTGTGGCCTATCTGTATAAGTAATAAATACATTTTATGTACAACTTGCCTTATGTGTGAGTGTTCTGTCGCGTACATGCAAATAGCCAGTGCACAATAAAGCTGGTTCATATGTAGATCTACTCAGATTTTCTATTCCTCCATGATTTAGTCTTGGTAGGTCTGTGTTCTTAGCAACTTGCCCATTTCATCTGGGTTTATCCAATTTTTGGCATAAACTTGTTCATATCACTCACAATCCTTCATATTTCTGTGGAATTGGTAGTCTTGTCTCCAATTTCTGATTTAAGTAATTTGAGTCTTCTCTTTTTCCCTTAGTCCACTTAGCTAGAAGTTGGTCAAAGAACCATCTCAGAGCGTCATTGACTTTGTTGTGTTTCTATTCATTATTTTGCTTATCCTTTCTCTAATCTTTGTTTCTTTCCTTCTGCAAGCTTTTTTTCCAGTTTCTAAGGTTTTAAAGTTAGGTTGTTGATTTGAGATCTTTCTTGGGGGTTTTCTTTGTGTTTTGTTTTTGATATCAGTGATTAAACCTAGGGGTGCTTTACCAGTGAACATCCCCAGCCATATATATTATATATTTTTTTGAGGAGAGAGAGAGAATTTTTTAATATTTATTGTTTAGTTTTCGGTGGACACAACATCTTTATTTTATTTTTGTGTGTTGTTGAGGATCGAATCCAGTGCCCCACGCACGCCAGGCTAGCGCGTTACAGCTTAAGCCACATCCCCAGCCCCCTTTCTATTTTTTGAGACAGGTTCTAAATTCCTCAGAGCCTTGCAAAGTTGCTGATGCTGCCTTTGAACTTGCAATGCTCCTGCCTCAGCCTCCTGAGTTGCTGGGATTACAAGAGTATACCATTGTGCCTAGCTCTTGTTTTTTAATGTAAGAGTATATAGCTATAGTTTTCCATTACGTTGCTTTCACTATCTTCTGTAAGTTTTGCAATATTATGTTTTGTTCATCCATCTATAAATATTTCCTAATGTGAGATTTTTTTCTTTGATCCATAAATTCATGAATTTTTCCAGTTTATTTTGCTTCTAATTTCTAATTGCTTCCAGTTGTAGTTGGAGAAAATACTCTGTATGGACATATAACAATTTGTGACCTAACATGGTCTATCCTGGAAAATGTTACATATGTACATGGTAAGAGTAGCATTCCATTTTCGGATCATGCTCTAATGTCTATTAGATCTAATTGATATATTGCATGTTTTCGAGTCCTCTATTTCTTTAGTAATGGATTTTATCCATTATTGAGAATGGGATACTGATATCTGCAGTTTTAATTACTTAACTATTTCTCCATTCAATTCTGTCATTTTTGCTTCTCAGATTTGATGCTGTGTGATTGGGTGAGTAAATATTTATATTTTCTTGCTGTATTGGACCTTTTTAAATATATAATGTCCTCTATTTCTTATAAACTT
Organism: Marmota flaviventris; assembly: GCF_047511675.1. Lineage (NCBI taxonomy): Eukaryota > Metazoa > Chordata > Mammalia > Rodentia > Sciuridae > Marmota > Marmota flaviventris. The sequence continues at coordinate 30,704,282 of NC_092507.1, read as the reverse complement.
TCTGGATTTAAAAGTTTGTTTGTTCGCCTCCCCTGCTGCATTTTGGTTATTATTTCCATGAAATGCCCTTTTCTATTCTTTTAGTCTATTTGTGTCTTTGGATCTAAAGTGAGTCCCATATAGACAACATATAGTTGGATCATGTGTTTTTATACTTTCTACCAATCTGATTGGATAGTTGAATTAATTTGCACTTACTGACAAGGAAGGACCTATTTCTATTATTTTGCAATTTGTTTTCTATATGCTTGTAGATTTTTGTCCTTAATTTCACAAATTACTATCATGTTTAGTTTGTTTCTTGCAATTTTTTAGTTTATTTCTTTTTGTTTATAGTCTATAGATATCTCTGTGATTACTATAAGAATTACATTTAACATTCTAATGTTACACTTTAATTTGAATTTATACCATTTTAATTTCTATAATATACAAAAACTACTCTTTCATAGCTTTGTCCCCATTTCTTTCAGTTCTTGGTAACAAAAAATTACTTCTTTCTACATGGTGTGCTCTCAAACATAAATAATTCTCTTAAATGCAAGTCTCCTAAATTATGTAGAAATCAAAATATGAAGTTATAAGTCAAAATTACTAGCTTTTAGACTATGACTATTTTTTTAAAGATAGAGGGGGAGAGAGAGAGAGAGAGAGAGAGAGAGAATTTTAATATTTATTTTTTAGTTTTCGGTGGACACAGCATCTTTGTTTGTATGTGGTGCTGAGGATCAAACCCGGGCCGCACACATGCCAGGCCAGCACGCTACCGCTTGAGCCACATCCCCAGCCCCTAGACTATGACTATTTTTTAAAAAAATATTTGTCTCTTAAATCTCAGAGCAAATAAAAATGTAATTAAAACCATTATTATAACAGTGCTAGCTTTTGTGATTGCTTGTGTGTTTGCCTTATTTTCATTGGTTTTTGTATTTTGCTTTTCACCTTAGGACTTCTTGAAACATTATCTTGCAGGGCAGGTATAGCACTAACAATAAACTCTTAAGTTTTTTTTTTTCAAGTTTTGCAAAAAAATATTTTATTTCCAGCTCTCCTGAAAATTCTGGGTTTTAATGAGAAGACATACCTACAAAGACTAGGTTTCAATAGATCTCTAACATCACATCTCCATATAAAGTCTGCTGAGCAGGGTCCAGGCATTTCCATTCCTCTTCAGAGAAATCAATGGCCACATCCCTGAATGTCAATGGTTCCTGGGATGCTGCTAGGGAAAAAAGCCAGTCTGAGAAGGCTACATGCTGTATGGTCCACTTTATATGACATTCTGACAGGTCCTCCTCAATATTGTTAAGGACATCAGAACAAAGAAAGTCAGAGAAACTGTAACCCCGAGAGGATTGTGTGGGGTCCTGGATGGGGTTAATGAGTGATGCCTTATAAGCAGAGGGTTTAAAAGACACCACATTCCTCTCCTCAATGATGCTCTGCAGGAAGTGGTGAAACTTATCCAGCAGTCACGGTTCCTCTGCTAAGCTCTTGTAAGTTGTTTTTTTTTTTTTTAATTCTTAGAATGTCTGAATTCTCTCTCAGTTTTAAAGTTTTGCTGAATATAGGATTAATAAAATCATTCATTGACAGGGGTCTTTTTTCCTTCTTCTTTTAGTACCTTCAATATTGGTCCACTTCTTTCTGGCCTCCATTTTCTGATGAATAATCTGCTAATAATCTTATTGAGGATTTGTCATGAGCCAGCCATGGGCTGTGTGAGCCAGCTGTGAGCATTTGAGCACTTGAGGGGACTGGACTGACATTACTTCTCTGACTGGGCTGTGCGATGTATATGTCCTTTTCACTTGCTCTGCCTTTGATCCTACACAGCACCTGAGATGAGTGTGGCCTTCCAAGATGTCAGTCAATCTGCTAACCACAAGACATCATGAAGTTAGACTCAACCCCCTGAAACCTGACCCCTGGCCTTATTTGGAAAGAACATTCCATTGAACCTACCTTTGTGTGCCCCCCTATAAAAATAAAGAATCCAGGTACAAGCTCTGTATTTCCAACAGACCTTTAAGGTTGAGAGCCATCACTGATTCCTGCAAGCAAAAGGTATTTCTGTGTGTTACATGTTTCTTTCGCCATTTTCTTAGTTATTGAGGTAGCCAGATTTTGTGAACCCAGCTCAGGTTGTAAGCCTGGCTAGTTGGCGACAAAGGATCCCTTTTATGTGATGATCATTTTATTTGGACAATCATTTTCTTGACTTTCTCTCTGTCTTTCTTTAGTTCTTTGAGCATTTTTTATACCTTTATTTATTTATTTTTCTTCTGAGGTGCTGAGGATCGAACCCACGGCTTTGCTCATGCTGGGTGAGCGCTCTACTGCTGAGCCACAACCCCAGCCCAGTTCTTTAAGCATTTTTAAGACAATTGTTTTAAAGTCTTTGTCTAATAGTGCTATCAGGCCTTTTTACAGAGACAGTTTCTGTTGGCTTATTTTTTCCCTTCGAATGGGCAAAACTTTCCTATTTCTTTGTGTGCTTGTGGTTTTTATTGAAAACTGCATATCTGAATCTAACAATGTGTTAAGTCTGCAAATTAGATTCTCCCAATTTCTCAGAGTTTGTTGTTGTTTTTGTGCTTAGATTGCTTTAGGTTATGTCTATGCCAATAGTCAACCTATGTTGCAAACTTAACTTTTAAGGCCTTTTGTGATTTCTAGTTTTCCTAATATACTCAGTTACTGTTGAATGCCCATAGTCTTCAATGTCTGGCGTCCAAAAGAGGGAAAATGAAGCCAGCTCTTTAAATTCTCTGTAAGTTACTTCAACCAGAGGGGGAGAAGCTGTAACAAAGAGAGGAGGGGCAGCAACTGTGGCCACCTCCTCTTTCTCTGCAATGCTGTGATAGGAAGCAGCAATCAGGGGATAGATTCTATTTGAACGACAGGTTCTTTTTCCCCACTCTGGCCCCCTGAGTTGTGTGCAAACTGCTCTGTGTATACATACATAGCAGCCTGCCTCAGGAGTGAGGTGTGGAGCATGTTAGCTCTACTGAACTAAAAGTTGAAATTGACCAAATTTAACCACAATTTAGCATCTAAGTCTTCCCCTGGAAGTTGCAAGCCTTCAATGGACTCGAGTTCCAAAATAGTTTCATCAGACATATTCTGCCAATGCAATTGCTTTCTAGGTGAAGAGAAAGATTTCCTTCTGGTGCTTTGGACTCCACTATATTCCTGGAATCCTCTCTCTGTTCTCCCTATTTTTTGCAATCATAGAATCTCTAGGTTTTGGCTGGGTATATGCTTACCCATAATCAATACTCTATATCCCAGCCGTCTTTGCAACTAAGACCAAGTGACCAAATTTTGGCCAGTGGGATGTAAGTGTAAGAAGGGGTACAAATTTAAAGTGTGTTTTTATAGAGATGCCCTTCTCCTATTCCAACTTCATGCTGAATGTATAATGGGTGTATGGAATTTGAGCAGTCATTTTAGACTGAAGACTCATGTTGATGCCAGAGAAACAAGAGAAGAAAACTGGGTTCCTGATACCATGGGTGCACACCAGACGTAGAATAACTATATTTAGTATTCTTTTGAACGAGAGAAAAATAAATTTCTGTTTTGTTTAGCCACTATTGTTCTGGTGATTTCTATCATAAACAGTTACATCTAGCCCAAATTAAGGGGTTTAACTAATTTCCTAGTGCAAAGAGCACATTTTTTAAAAAAACATTAATAGACTTGTTGTAATGTCTTTTTTCATTTATCCACTTACTGAACAAACATCCAAGAGGGACTCAATTTGGAGTCTAGAAACCTTAGGCAGAATTCACCAGAAAGAAATTATTAGATTATATAAAGACTACAATATTTACATACTGTGTGTAGAGAACAGCATCAGTGATTGTCTTAGCTATCAAGGATACTATAACAAAATATCACAAGGTGGGGGACTTATAAAGAAAATTATTTCTGACAGTTCTGGAGGCTGAGAAGTCCAAGATCAAGGTTCTGGAAGAATCATGGTCTTGTGAGAGCCTGTTCTGTTTCACAGGTTGTGACTTGCTATGTCCTCACATAGTCGTAAAGGCAAAAGTGTTCCCTTGGTCCTCTTTTATGAGAGCACCAATTCCATTTAAGAGGGCTCTTCTGCACTGCCTAATAACTTCTCAAAGGTCCACCTCCTACCACCACCTTGGGAGGTTTGAAGTTCAACATATTAATTTTGGGACGGCACAAGCATGCGCACCATAGTACTGATCCTGGGGTAGTCCCAACTACAGATGCCTCAACTTATCCTTATAATACAAAAAGATAACTAAAATGTTAATCTAAAATAAAGATTAGGGATCTCAGAAAATTACTGGATTCTGAGTGTCACTATCTGAAACCGTTTTTTTTTTTCTGTTCTTGAAATTTCTTATATAACTTAAGATGATGCTGTAGAACCCTGAGCAAGTTTTTTTCTTGAAGACAATTAGCTTAATACTGTTTACTTTAGAAAGTCCAGTTTACTACATCCCTGGTTTAATTCTAAATTTACTAAGTCCCAGAATAATACAAGTCCCATAGTAATACAACATTTCACATTTCTAACCCAAATTTTGAAATGTTCCAAAATCTGAGACTTTGAATGCCAACATGATACAAGCAGAAAATTCCACTCCAAACTCATTATGATGAGTAAAAATGCAGGTGTATAAGCAATTTTGTATAAAATTACCTTCAGTCTATGTGTATAAAGTATATATAAAACGTAAGTGAAGTCCTTGCTTAGACATTGGCCCCACTCCCAAAATATCTCATTGTGTATGTGCAAATATTCCAAAATCTGCGGGGAAAAATCAGAAATCCAAAACACTGTGATCTCAGCAGTTCAGAAAAGGGATGCTCATAGTCCAGGAGACTTAATAACAGCAAGAAAAACTTTACAAATTAATGATTAAGAGCATAAGAACTGCAATCAGACCTATCTCAATTGGAATTTACCACTTCCATACAATGGGAGGTTGGGAGAGTAATTTTTAACATTTTTTAAGCCTCAGTCCCTTCACTGGGGATAACTGATACACAGATTTCACCATATAAAATATTTAGCACAATGCCTGGCACACAACTTGTCAATGAAAAGAAATATATAAGAGTATGTGTAGCTCATAAAAGGTTACCCATTGAATCTTCTATTGATGCCCAGATGTTAACAGCTCATGTATAACACGAAGTCACAATAAGAATATTCACCATGTTCTTCTAACTCTTCACCATCCATTAGTACAGAAACTCCACCCATACCAACTGCCCTCCCCCAATCCAACTATTCCTGCAAATTCTCCAGTAGTATCTTCATGAACAAGTTCTTATACTTCAAATGACATCTATATCATTCCTTCCTCTGATCTCTTTGGTGATGTTTGTAACTAGGGCTCCATTGCCTTTTAAGGTGCATTGAAATTTCTCCCCACTACCTATACATTTTCCTTAAAATGTTTTTATTAGGGGTCAGGGCTGTGGCTCAGCAGTAGCGTACTTGCCTGACTTGTGTGAGGCACTGGGTTCAATTCTCAGCACCACATATAAATAAATAAATAAATAAATACCAATGATTTAAAAAAAATTTTTAAAGTTTCTGTTGTTATTTTTCACTTATAAAAAGGGTATGCTGTATGTAATTTTCTGGAACCTACTTTTTTAACCTAATAGGTTGCTAAGATTCTTACATACCGGGGCTGGAGTTGTAGCTCAGTGGTAGAGCACTTGCCTAAAGTGTGGGCACTGGGTTCCATCCTGAGCACCACACACAAAAAAATAAACAAAATAAAGATATTGTGTCCATCTACAACTAAAAAAGAAATCTTTAAAAAAAAAAAGATTCAAAGTATTGTTACATGTCATTGTGGTTCATTTGTTTTGACTGCTATACAATATCATTCACTCTTCTGTTGGTTGGTATCTGGGTGGGTTCTAGGCTTGTTGTGGAAGTACTACAAAGTACATTCTTGTTCATATTTACTGCGTGTTTTGGTTTGTTTGTTTCTTTGTTCTGTAGTGCTGGGGATTGAATCCCTGGCCTTGTGTATGTTAGACAAGTGCTCTACCACTGAGCCATATCCTCAGCCCTCTCATACTTATTGTTGTACTCATATAAATTGTAGCATATACCCAGGTGTGTGTGTGTAAATGTTACATATACTTCATATGTATTTCTCGTATCTAGTATTTTCACTTTTTCAATTTCCCTTATCTATTTGAGAATATTTATTATAATTGTTTTAAATTCTTGATCTACTCTAATTCTGCTTCCAAAATATTTATATGTAAATTTACAGACTTATTATAACATATACACAACTATGTACATTGGTCATTTCTGAAGAATCGAGATTGACACCCCCACATACAAAAAAAACCAGTCCAACTGGACAACATTTCATTTATTTTATAATGTAAAATATAGAAACTTTGAGAAAAAAATAAGATTTATTAGAACCTAAAGAGTCTTCTTAGGAAAACAATGCTTGCTGAAGGTATTGCCTTTGCTCCATCCATGATGAGCATCTTTACTCTTGGCAATCCATGTCAAAGCTCAGAGACAATGTAACTCCAGATCTCTCCTACTCAGCTGTGAACCCTGGTCCTGGACTGACTGTGATTAGAGGCTGTAGAAATATTAAAAAATAAGAACAATATCCATGAAAGCCATGCTCAGAAGTGAGTACTCTTTTCTTTAGGTACATTAGGAGCAGGAAAGACCAACATTTCTTCTATTCATTTGGCTTTTTTGGTTTGAGGTTCCATTGTGGAGCTGAGCACTCCACTGCCCTTCCTCCACTCACAAATGTCTGCATAGTTGCATGCACGGCACTTCCAAGCCTCTTCCACATCAACCCCTTGAGGCTCTCGGTGGCCCATCCAGTAAGCCATATAATGCTGTACCTTGTCTCTCATCTCCTTCTCTTCAAAGGCTACAATCTCTGTACCTAATGCAGTGGCAGTCTCTTGATGGATATATTCAATCTTTAGAATATCAATAACTGGGAGGTCAGATAGTGTTAGAGACAAGAAGACTAGTTCCATGAGGTCACCCAAAGACTTCACAGAAAAGCCTCCCTGCCGGGCATGCCGTAGCACTGAAGGCCCCAGTGGCTTGTCTGGACACAATTTTGTGTGGTGGATTAGGATCTCAGGGGTTACTTTCCCTTGCACCATGGCATCAAAGATAAATTTGTATAGGCTAACTTGAAAACAGTCTTTCTTTTTCTGAGCTTCCAGAGGGAGCATGGGGCGCCTACGTGTCTTGAGTTCAGCCAGTTCCAGTTCCCCTTTGGCTGTATAGTGCAACTCATCAATCACTCCAACAAGAAACACACCCTCCACCTCCCCAAACACTGGAAACTCTCTGATGCACCCCTCTGATTGCAGGGTAGGAATCATTGATAGCATATTCAGAAACTTAACTGCCCAATTATCTTCTTTAGTGGTGATGGGAACAGTCACAAGATCATGAAGTTCTAATTCTCTAGCTAGGTGGATGCTGGCACCAGTGTCCAAAACAGCTGCTTTCTCAGGTGTCAAAAAATCAGGAAGCTCCTTTTCAAATGCCATTTGTAATTCACACCAGTTCTGAGTAGATAGGTCCGTGACATACAGATATTTTAAGTGGAATCTTTCCATGGGTGAAGAGACATCCAATCCTCGTTTCCAGTTTTGTAAGCTTACAGACTTGCCATCCTTTTCAGGGAGTTCAGAAGGGCCAGGCTTGCTAACTGAAGCACTTGACTCATCATCCAGATCCAGAAACTCTAGGAACTCTGAATCACTCAAGTCTGAGAACCCTGAGGCTTCTGGAGATGCTGTCTCCTCCTCCCCAGTCTCTGCCATGGCACAGCTCTGGACTGAGCAAAGAGGTCCCTGCATAACATGTTAAAAGACATGCATTATCCAAATAAAAAACTTTTCAAAATCACTTTCAAAATCCTATGAGATAAAAAAGACTCATGACAAATTATTCATTGACATTTTAGAAAAATTTCTTAATGACCAAGTAGTGATGCCAAACAGTTGCGTACAGGTACACTTTAAAAAAAAAAAAAAAATCACTCCTTGTATCATTTATATATGTCTGTTTGGCAGATTTTTTTCTTTTTTCTTTTGAGCTGCTTGGAATTGAACCCAGGGCCTCATTCATGGTGGGTAAGCACCCTACCACTAAGCTACATCCTCACTTTGGCAGAAAAGTTTAAGTGGAAAAATAGTTTTATTCTTGGATCTGCAACTTATATACTGTGTATGGCTTTAAGCAAATCACTTTTCTTGGCCACAGTTTCTTCAGATTTAAAAGGAGATTTGAGGTTTGCCTTTTGGGCTTCAAATTCATATTGACTTGAAACTTTTTTTTTTTTTGCAGTACTAGGGATTGGACCCAGGGGTGTTCCACCACTGAGCTACACCCCCAGCCCTTTATATTTTATATTTTGAGACAGGGTCTCACTCTTGCCCAGGCTGGCCTCAAACTTGAAATCCTCCCGTCTTAGCCTCCCAAGTCACCACCATTCCCAGCTCAGATGTAAATTCTTTAGCATACATTTCTAAACAGCATTCTCCTACAATACTGTTATTACATCCAACAAAATTAATAATTCCCTAACACTCCAGACCAGGTTCAAATTTTCCCCAACCGTCTTAAAAATGTTCTACATAATTTTTCTTTATATCAGGAAACAACAACCACATATTGTGTTTGATCGTTTTGTCTCTGAAGTATTTTTAAGAAACTAGGCAAATTATTTTGTGAAGATTTAATTTTTTTTTTAGTTTTTGAAGGACCTTTATTTTATTCATTTATTTATATGTGATGCTGAGAACTGAACCCAGTGCCTCACACATTTGAGGCAAGCACTCTACCACTGAGCCACAATCCCAGCCCTTTTTCAAAGATATTTTTTAACTCAGACTCCTAACCTCATTTATCTAACTTTGCATAGAGAAGAAAACCACAACAGGGTATGACCAGTACACTAGTGTCAGACAAGAAATTTAAGCTGCTAGGGTAACTATGAAACAAACCCTTTGCTATTCTAATAAGCAATGAACATGGTAAATGCACCAAGTCCTATGTCAAAGCTTAAGATCTAACACTCTGAGAGTGTCATTATTATTAATTATGGCTGTTCTTAACTAATTTTTAAATAGCCTACATGTTATTAGTCAAAGAAAACATAAAAAGCCATAAGAAAGGTTATTTGCAATGAGCAAAAGTAATGCAATGATAAGACTTTTGCTTACACTCTGTAAAGTTATTGCTTTATAGGAAACTTCAATAGTAATAAAATACTGAAACACATTTGCATAAATATCTTAAAACTTTAAATGTATTTTAAATGATGATAGTTTCAAAATGAATAATTTTATTTGGACTACGAAGTTCCTGAAATTTGGCAATGACTTTTACACTCCAGCAAACTAAAGTCAAATAGCAATTAACATGTACACTCTGAGTTTTGCATTGTTTTTGAGGCGTCTAAGGAGCACTAAATCCAAATCAATTAACTTTGAAATACTGTTTCAAATATCTAGACCTGGCTGCCAGATATGGTAACCTCCAGCCATAATTGGCTACTTAATTTAAATTAACAAAATAAAATTTTAAATTAATTTTCTCAGTTGCACTAGCCACATTTCAGTGGTCAGGAACTACATACTGCTAGTAGACACCGTAAAAGTCACAAAAATAGCACATTTCCCTCATCACAGAAAATCGCATTGGACAGCACTGACTTATATATATTTCATTAGTATGTATTAACTTCTAAAGAGAGTAAGCTCCTGAAAGATACAGACTCCCCACTTGTTTTATATACAACATTGAGTGCAGGGTAGTCCTAAACAGCTAAGTGAATTAATGTCTTATGGAGAAAACAAAGATCAGGAGCATTCTCTGGGCATTATTTGTCTAAAAGAAGAAAACAATACAGTAGAGATGGACCATTTGGACTCAGGTGTGTGGCCTGAACTTTCCTACACTTAAAAAAAAAAAAAAACACCTCACACACACAAAAACTGGAGAACACAATGCAGTACACCACTGACACATGAGATGAATAATACAGATAGTGTCACTTAGATAGTAGATGCTTGTAAACACCAGCACAGTGTCAAGAATCTAGGGATCCTACAGATTTGGATTCTGAACCTGATCTTGAGTAGTTCAGCAGAGTTTAGTCATATGCTACCGACTTTTTGAGTAATCTTGACAAGTTTTTAGCTGACACATCTTTAAAATGACCCAGGGTGAGTAGGGCACTCATCTAACCCTATTCAGCTACCCAATCATGGAGTGATAAAACACAGTACCCATATTAGTACTCAAAAAATATGGCTCTCCTTTCCCTTACCAAGGAAGGGATGAGGTAGTGTATCTATTCTTTCTGACAAATGAGACTGAAGAGGAAATGTCAGCCAACTCACCTGAAACTCAGCTGGTCTTCCTCCTCACAGGGAAGGGCAGAATACTACAAAGATAAAGGGGAGGAGAAAAGTTCTGAAGACCACACGTGCAAGAAAAAAACAGATTAGCCACTTGGGACTCTGCTATGCTTAAATGGAATCTTTTGGTCCTTTGTCACCGAACCACTCCCTCACATTACTCTTTTTCCTCCTTTCCAGTTCACACTTCATAGACTGTTGCCCAGCACCCCAGATCCTAGATAACACTTGCCTCTCTATTGGGGCTGACTTCTTCATTTTCTCCATGCCCTGGATGCAGTTACTTGACCAAGTCTCTGCTCCCAGAAAGTAAAGGGTTAAAAATAACCAATGTCCCCAAGAGCTCTGAGGTCGGTATCTCTTCTAGCTCCAGTCTTAGTCCAGGAGCTCTGGTAAGAGACTTCACGTCAGAGGTTTTGCTTCTCTGATAGTTCCTACTGCCTGCATGTCATCGGGCTTTCGCTTTCCTCGGATCCCAAACCACTGTCTCTCCGGGAGTATCATCTATGCCGAAAAGTATTCTAAACACTTCCTACAAGTCCGGAAGAGCGGGCCATGAGAGTAAGCGGCCGCCGGCCCTGAGAAACTCTCAGCCGAACGCACATTCTTCGGAGCGAGAAGGTTCAGAACTCACGAGAATCTGGCTGCGACGGGAGAGGAGCGGAGACGGTAGCCGCGGGCGATTCCCACTCCGGGGCAGGGAAGGAGGGAGGAGGACGCAGCGATCCGGGAGCTCAGGCCCTTGGACTCCGAAAAGCAGTCTGTACAATCCCCCAGCTCGTTGAAACCCCGGACTCCACTTGGCTTCAACACAGCCTCGGAACTGCTTCAGGACTCTTCCTTAAAAGCACCAATAACCCGCAGAGGGAGCCTAGAGAAAGAGGACTACCCCGTGCCGGGAGCCCCGCCCCAGAATGCCCTGGGCAGCCCGAAAACCACCTCTTCCCAGAGTCCTTCGCGGCGCTGCCCAGTCCTCGCAAGGATGTAGCTCCGACGCGAATCCCGCTCCCAGCGGGCCAAGGAGGCTTCTCCTATCACTGGCTTGGGCTTAGGGAAACTCTGGGAGCTTGGGGCTCCGTGTGTGCTTGTCGTTTAGTTCTAGACCGAACTCTCGCCTGACTGTAGGCGCTGTGTCTGCTCCTTGACAACCTTTGGCTCTGCATCTGCATCTTAGAGCCTCGCACCAGCCAAGCCACGAGCTCACTTCTAAGATTCTGGTGCTCCCCTCCTTGGGGGTAGTGTTCCCCCCCACCTTTATTGGGAAACATACAATCACGTTCTGAAATATAAGTCAGTAATTTTTTTAACGCACTTTTCACCATTCGTACAAAAATAGAACAACCAGACCCTTCCCAAAGACACTTCTGAGGCAACCACTACCTTTCTATTACTGCTCCCTTCCTTTTCTTTACAGCAAACTTGATTTATGACAAAGGTGGCATCGCACAGCTATTTGAAAAAGATGGTCTATTTAGTGAAGGTTCTGTGACAATATAGTTATTCTTATGGAAAGCAGTATAAAATGGGAACTTCTCACATGATCACAAAAGTCAATTTCAGGTGGATTGAAGATTAAATATGAAATGCTAAACATTAAGGCTTTTAAACTAATATAGGTGCTAAAAACTACAAAGTACATTTTCTGTCAGTTGGGAAAAATTTGAAGTGATTTTTATCAGATATTATCAATCAATTGTAAATATCCTGAGTGCAGTAATGTTGTTGTGGTTATGTAGGAAAACGTCCTTTTTCACAGGAACATGGAAGTTGAACAAAAGCATTTTAATCAAGTGAGATAAGAGAAGGTTAAGTGGCACCCCCTTTCTCCACAGAAAAGTCTTAACTGGGCTTCTCCAGAAATCTTCACCATGGCTGATTTTAGGACTGTCTGCAGAAGAGTTCAATGTAGATAAACTTCCTATTTTCATGTTGCCCTATCTTACTTGGCCACTGGCCGGGAAGAAATCAGCACTCCAGGTGCTGGACATCCCTTACTAGTTTTTCAAAAACATATCCAGTATAGTAGTTTGTATACCAATTGGGCTCCATGGTAACAGCTGGCAGGGGGAGGACAGAAAGGGGAGAAGCTTTCCCCTTCTCAAGTGTTGTCCTTGAAGGGTTAACTTTCCCAAAACAGTGAAAGGAGAAGCTGCTTTTATGTGAACTTCTGTAGACTGTGAACTTCTGAGCCCCTCCCCTTACATACTGGGTATAAAACTCTGAAACTATCTGAACTTGGGGTTCAGGGGATTGATTGAATACAGCAAAAGCTGTGCCCTCTGAACCTGACTGCAGCCAAATAAAACTGTTTCCTGCTATCTTCGGTGCCTTGCCTCATTTGTCCCTACAACAAAGGCATTGATGAATTGAGGTTGAGGTTTTCTACCTCCTCCCCAGTATAACCATCTTTAGCCAGGATGAAACTTCTAATGCCAGAAAACCTCCACCTGGACCCCTTCACACATGGACCTTTCCTCAAATGGTGTTGGGGGACAATGTGACTGGTGGAATGAAGCAGAAGATAATGAAAAACAAACATGAAATATTGGGGGGAAAGAGTGGTTCATGTGTGACAGGGGAATATTATACTGGGGAGGAGGCAGAAATCTCCAAAACTAACTTCAGGTGAGGCTTGATTTAGTCATCAAGCACTATGTCCAGGATTGAGCTTCCTCTTTCCATCTCTTGGATCTATTTCAAACTGTGGTTGATTGTCCCATATCCAGTCAGTATTTATCTTTCTCTCTCAGTTTTCCAGGGCTACAGCCTTTCAGATTTGTGTCCAGTGAGGGGTGTTGGGGGAGGTGGGGTTCATTTCCCTATTACTTAAACAGAAGTCCAGAAAATTGGCCATTAGTTGAGCTGGGGTTACCTTCCTGCTTGAGCCAAAGTATGCTAGAAAAAAGAGCCTGAGGTAAGAAATACTGTTTTGTTTTCTTAACTTGGAAGGTGCAAACCCATAGCAGAAAAGAAGAGAGTGAAACAAGCAACAACATAAAGCAAATTGAAGTGGTGTTGCTGCACCGGCCATTACTTCAGTTGAACTGTAATTTTATAAAATTTATATCTTTTATTTTACTTTCTGATCTAAAATCCTATAAGATAAGGTCTACCTTTTTGGTTTATTTTATAAATTCACCCAGGAAGGCACAAATTTTATGCAGCGTATAACATACCATTCCCTGATGATACATGGGAGGCCAAACAGAAGATAACTAAACAAAGGAGCTGGGCAGAAAGAAGAGGAACTTACAGGGTTGAAGACTAAAACCCATGAAATAGTGTAGAATATTTGGGGGACCATAAGATCTTTATGGCCAAGCAAAGTTTGGTTGGGTGGAAATTTGGAAGCTTCTTCCAGAAAAAATAGGCAGTGCTGTATATCAAGTGTTCTATAGTTTAAAATTTGACCTTTATTTTTAAGTTATGACAAACCATTGAGGGATTTTAAGGGATAAAGTGGTTTAATATGTGTTCTAGAATGATCATGCTAGCAGCAGTGCAGAGAATAAAGAGAGGAGTACAGATTAGCTATGGGAAAAACTAGTTGGTAATCTACTTATGTCATTAGGAGGGGCTAAGAACCTGATTAAAACTTTGGATATGGAAATGGAGAGAAGAGAGGCTGAGGAGATTCTAACAGAATATACTGTACTTGGTGACTGATTGGGAGAGGTAGTGGATGACAGGAAGAAGTTTCAGCTATCTTAGAATTGGATTGATGGCAGTACCCCTTCTGGGTTAAGGGATACAGATTTTATTGAAACAATTTTGATTTGAGTTTTCAACATGTTTACTACAGGATATCCAAGTGGCAATATCCATTGTTCTGGAACTCAGGATGAGATTTCTAAGATAGAGATGCAGATGTTAGAAGTCTTAGAATATTAATGAGATAAACTAAATAATGTGTAGAGATGAGAAAGTGCTTAATAACATGGTCCTGGAGGAGGGTGTATTGGTGATTGGCAGAGGGACAAGTGCCTGTGAGATAGAGAATAAACAAGCAGATGCAACAGGTAAGCCAATAGGTAGGTTCTGAAGCATAACATAGGACCTCCTAAGGCAGTCATAGATGTAAGAAGTAAACTCTTGCATCAGCAAACAGTGGCTACGTTCAGCCAGTTAAAGGCAGGTATTTGGAAAGCTAGAGTAACAAACTTTGAGGAAAGATGGTCAAAAATGTAACTGAGGGCTAGGGTTGTAGCACAGTGATAGAGAACGTGCCTAACATGTATGAGGCACTGGGTTTGATCCTCAGCACTGCACATAAATAAAAAACAAAGGTCCATTGACAAATTTTATACACACAAACTTTTTTTTTTTAAATGTGACTGAGGGGCTGGGGTTACAGCTCAGTGGCAAAGCATTTGCCTAGGACTTGTGAGGCATTGAGTCCTATCTTCAGCACCAATAAAAACAAAACAAAGGTATTGTGTCCTTCTACAACTAAAAACATTTCTTAAAAATGTAACTGAGGACCTGGGTAATTAAAAAAGAGGATTTCCATCTCTTCTTCATCTATAAAGTCAGTGTTCTAGATTAGGTGAGCTGCTAGACTATTTCCAGTTCTAAAATCCTGATTCTCTGGGCAGGCACTGAAGAATGGGTAGGATTTGGAACTCTATGAACATGAACCTTTTCTTCTAGGAATTTCTTTCCCTTCCAGACACTACTCCATCCACATTGTTCCAACGGTAGCTGAGATCTCTGCCAGCAGTTTAGGGGTGGGCACCTGACCTAGCTGGGCAAATAACGTTTCCCGCGGGGAAGGGAAGAAAAAGAAGGCAGCTTTTCTCTATCTATACAAAACATGGAGCTAATGGTAACTGGGATTTGTAATCAGCTGTTATATGTGGTGTGTGTTGGGGCAGGGGAGGGGAGTAGTACAGAATGAAGATATAGAAGCAGAGATGAGAGATGGAGAGAGAAAATGACCTGGATTTTCCAAAGTGCTCCTGGTCTCAGTTCACTGTTAGCAAGTAGTACAGCTCCTGAATTTCATGATACACTAAGATCTAATATCTAATATCCTCCTTTGAGACTTATACTAACCCTTCTTGATTTGTTATTTGCAACTCAATCGAGTCTTACTATACTGATATTAGAGCCCATATGGGAAGCAGAAAAGTAAATGGGAAATGAAACTAAAAGGTAGGACTATATATAATAGAGGATCCTGACAAGGTCTAGATTATAAATGGAGTAGTGGTTGGGTGGTGAGAGCTAAAAGAAAATTCATTGACACAGAATCACTAAAACACTGAAAACTAAGCACAGAATTACAGGTCTCGGCCTTGGTGTTCATCTTTCATAATCTAAAAAGCAATGTTAAATAATTCTCATTCGTTAATGCTTTTTAACTAGAAAGTCACGTCCCTACTGTCTCCCTCCATGTGTTAAATTAGCTAACAGAATCGTCCTGTAAAATGCTACACAATGTACAGTCAGTCATCCATGGTAGACCCTGCCATTAAGTACCCTTCCTTGACTGTCAGCTCGTCCCCCTTCCAGGTGGAGGGGTTGCAGCCAATATTATATTCATCAAGGTAAGTAGTCCAATCTCTTTAAAGGGAGGTACCAGGCTCAAAAGTCAAAGAGTGAAGCAATTGTTGGAAAGATGCCTTCTCCTTTAGCTGAAATAAAGATAAGGTTTCCTTACTGGAACTGGAGATGGCAAGTGCTGCTGTTTCTGAGAGATATAGCTCAGCTAGTAATTATAGGCCATGTGTCAAAATATAGAATGATGCTTCTTTGATGGCTGACAAGGCAACTGGTCCAAGAGATGCTTCAGCCTCAAAGAAGGCTCTTTTAGTTTTGCATTTTGCTAGAAATCAAATAAATTGGTCCAAGCTCTGTGAAGGACTGTTTGCTAATACATACCCCCCAGATGTAGAAATCCCAGTTCTAGGAATTTGCCCTACCTATAAAATTTACATGTGTAATGAACATATGTAGAGCTATTCATTGCAATTGTATAAACAATTAGAAATAACCCAAGTCAATCCATAGTGAACTGGCTAAAATATATTCATACATGAAATATTAAGCAGCTCTAAAAAAGAATGATTCAGTGCCTTATATAGTGGAGTGACCCCCATGATATATTAAGTAATAAAAGTAATGTGCAGGTGTTTTTGTACAGGAGGCTGCTGTTTATGTTTAAAAAGGAAAAGTATATTTGCATTATTTTGATTGTAGATAAAAATCTGCAAGGGTGCACAAAAAAGTTATAAAAAATGGTTGCCTCTAGGTAACAGAATTATGTGGTGGGAAATGTGGAGGAGGCTTTTCATTGTATATAACTGCACTTTCTGAACTTCATATCATGTGAACACTTTCCCCATGGGAAAAAAATTTTTTAATCTAAAAAATAAGAGTGATGGTATTTTAGATAGTATTTCCCAAATGCTGGACTGTAAATCAGTGAATTCCCATGAGGAAATAATTTATTAATCCACCATGAAATCAGGAAAAATTATGTTGTAAATATTTCATGATACTTAATTTATTTAATTTGAAGAACCATATTTTAAGTATTTTGTATAGAAGTGTCAGTAGGTATTAATGTAATGTTTATTTACACAACAGGCAAAATTTAAAGTTACCATCATTAAATCAACTTCTCAAATTTATTTGAGTCCTGAAATTTTAAAGCTAAGAATCACTGATTCAGATGTGGCTTTTGTTCTCATCAAATAAATATTTTTTTACACATTACTTCGGAAGGCATTCCGCCTGTGTATTTCATGGTGTCGACTAAGTGATGAATTATAGCTGAAGGATTTTCCACATTCATTACATTCGTAAGGTTTTTCTCCAGTGTGATGTCTCTGATGTTTCTTAAAGGATGAATCATGCCTGTAGGCTTTCCCACAGCGGTTGCATTCATATGCTTTCACTCCCGTATGGACAGTTTTATGGTTGTTAAGATGTATCCTCTGTCTAAATGCTTTTCCACATTCCTTACATTTGTAGGGTCTTTCACCAGTATGTATTCTCTGGTGATGTGTTAGATATGCTCTATGACTAAAGGTCTTACAACATGCAGTACATGCATAGGGCTTCTCCCCAGTATGAATTCTTACGTGTTCACTAAGGTGTCTAACCTGTCGAAAGGTTTTCCCACATTCGTTGCAAGTAAAAGGTTTCTCTCCAGAATGAGTCTTTAGATGTTGGGTCAAGCTAATGTTCTGGCTGAAAGCTTTCTGACATTTGTCACATACATAAGGCTTCTCCCCAGTGTGAGTTCTATGATGCTGATTAAGAGATGAGCGATGTCTGAAGGCTTTGCCACACTCCTCACATTCGAAGGGTTTCTCACCAGTATGGATCCTCTGGTGTGTATTAAGAGATGCACTTTGACTAAAGGCCCTTCCACATTCCTTACATCTGAAAGGCTTCTCGCCAGTATGAATTCTCATGTGTTCAGTAAGATGATTGGGTTGTTTGAACATTTTTTCACATATATTACATTCATAGATTTTTGCTCTTATGCAACTTATTGGATGATTAATCAAATCTAATTTGTATTTTTTCCTCTTTCTAGGTGTGTCACATTTATGATGCTTCTGTTCCAAAATATTTGAACTCACAATAGTTTTCCCGTATTTGTGAACATCTTGGACTCTCTTCTTGTGGGTCAAAATGGCTTGTCTCACATTTCTTCCACAGGTTTCCTGGTGCTTTTCTAACACATCATCATATCTGGAAACTTTTTTCAATGTGGAATAAATGATATCATCCCTTATGAACCTTTCCATCATAATGTCATGATACAAATGTTCCTGGGAAATGTCATTCTTTGCAGTTGACTCATTGGTTTCTGTTTTACTCTTTGAGTCTGAAATAAATGAAAAGATGCAAATAACTCATCTTCACCGTGTTTTTTTTAATTAATTACAGTAATGGGAATACGATGGAGATTTAGGCAACAATACATAAAGCACATGAGCTTTTGACTATATTTATATATGGTTATGCAACCTGGAGAGGTAATGGGAAATAAAATTTAAGAAACAGTGAATAGATTAAATGTGTCATTCATTTGTAGTAAAACTAGAGTTTTTTAGTACTGTTATTTCTGATAATTCTAATGAACTATTAGTACTATTTAGTACCAATAAATACCAATTCCATTACTAATAAGTAATAAAATTTCAAAGCTGTGTCTTTATGAATATATTTTTTTTTCATTGACACTATTTTTGGAAAACAATCTCAGAAAGATAAAATGTTCCTCTCCCCATTTCAGCAGAATCAGAAGAGACACTGGTTCAAAGACTAGGGTTTAAACTAAGAATATGCACAAGAACATTACACTGTCCTTTATTAAAACTTGTATTTGTATGTATTTAGTTCTGCTTCCTGAGATATTAATACATCCATGGAAATGTTATTTATGCAAAAAAAATGTTATTTATGTAAGAAACCCAGACAGTTGTATTGCTACTGCTGCTAGGTTCCAGGAAAATATCCTTTAACCTGGTCAACACAGAATAATCATTAGTGCTTTTACATTCCAAATTATAAATGAATAGAAGCATAACAAAGTCTATGCTCTTCAAGTCCCTGATTCTGGTCGGGAATAGGGGAGGAAGAAGAGAAGACAATAGGGAAAGAGAAAAGAAGCCATCTGTGTACCCCTCCCCAATTTAGTATTCAGGCCTGAAGCAGGCCCACAGAAAAGGAAAAACCAAAATTTAACTCTGAATGATATTGGGAGTTTTACTATTTCACTGAATTCAATAAATATTTTACTAAAATCAAGATTGTTCATGTTAGAGACTGGACCATCTATTAGACCTCTTTGAGATTTCATCCAGAATCAGGGCAAGGACATTCAGGGTACCTTTTATTATTATTTTCTTCTTTTGGTATTTTGTTTTGTTTTGTGGTGGTGGTGGGGAGAGAACCCAGGGTCTTGCACATGCTAATGAAGTGTTGTACCACCTAGTGAGTCCCTTATCTCCTATTGTTTTCATTATTACAAGTTGCAGAAGAGAAACCACAGGACAATATACAATTATTAGAATTTATAACAGAGTGAAACAAGGTGGGCTGCCTATAAAAAGTCAATATTAAAAATAAATTGTGTTATTACACACAAGCAACAAGCAGAAAACAATTTTTAAAAATATATCATCTATGGGCTGGGGATGTGGCTCAAGCAGTAGCACGCTCGCCTGGCATGTGTGGGGCGCTGGGCTTGATCCTCAATACCACGTAAAAATAAAATAAAGATATTGTGTCCACCTAAAACTAAAAACTAAATATTAAATGATATATATATATATATATATATCCTATAATAGCAATAAAATGCACAACTTCCAGAATGAATTTTAACAATAATATGAAATATGTACAAGACCTTTATGGAGAAAATCCTAAAACTTTAATGAACAAAAATTTATAATAAATACCAATAAATGGAAAAATATGTCATGTTCCTGGATAGTAGGATTCAATATCATAATAATGTTAATCTTCTCAAGATTGATCTAGATATTTGATTCTGTTTCAATAAAAATGGCAACACAGCATTTGTGTCTGTCATTTAATGCACTGATTATATAATTCATATGCAAAAGCAAGGGGTTCAGTAATAGCCAGGGCAATTTTAAGAAACGAAGTGGGTACACTACTTCTACTAGATAATAGGTCTCATTATGGAATACAGTAAAGGAAGACAGCCTGGAATTAGAGTAGGGATAGAAAATTTTTAAAATGAAATGGAACAGAACGAGCCCAGAAATAGCCAGACACAGTGGCGCACTCCCATAATCTCAGCAGTTTGGGAGGCTGAGGCAGAAGGTTTGTGAGTTCAAAGCCAGCCTTAGCAAAAGCGAGGTGCGAAGCAATTCAGTGAGACCCTGTCTCTAAATAAAATACAAAATAGGGCTGGGGATGTGGTTCAGTGGTCGAGTGCCCTCAAGTTCAATACCCAGTACCCCCCAGCAAAAGAGCCTAGAAATAGACCTAAGCATAGAAACTTGACATGTGACAGAGCTGCACCAATTATCCAACAAATGGTTCCTGGACTAAATGTCCATGTAGAAAAAGTTAAATTAGACTTTTTTTTTAAATCTCATATATAAAATAAATTCCAGATGAATTTCAAACAAATATGAAAAGCAAAACTTTAAAAATACAGACAGGTGCTGTGGTTGTGCTCAGTGGTAGAGTGCTTGGCTAGTGTGTGTGTGTGGCACTGGGTTCAATCCTCAGCACCACATAAAAATTAATAAAACAAAGGTATTCTGCCCATTTACAACTAAAAAACTTTTCTAAAAATATAGGAGTATAAAGGAATATATCATCTACATATAGTATAATGGAGGATAACGGGGCAGAAAAGGGTATCTTACATAATAAAAAGCACACAGAAAAAAACTAATAAATTAAGTAAAATTAAATTTAATAATACATATCCTTTAAAAGACATTTTATTTATTGATTGATTGATTGATTGGTATCGGGGATTGAACCAGGGGCACTTAACCACTGAGCTACACTGAGCCATATCCCCAGTCCCCCCACCTTTTTAATTATTTTTTAGTTGTAGGTGGACACAATACCTTTATTTTATTTATTTATTTTTATGTGGAGCTGAGGATCAAACCCAGTGCCTCATGTACGCTAGGCAAGCACTCTACCACTGAGCTACAACCCCAGCCTTATCCAGCCCTTTTTTATTTTGAGATAGTCTCACTAAGTTGCTTAGGGCTTGGCTAAGTTGCTAAGACTGGCTTTGAACTTGTGATCCTCTTGCCTCAACCTCCAAAACGCTGGGAATATGGATATGCAATACCGTGCTTAGCCAAAGACATTATTTTTTAAAAATGAAAGATGGGTCACTGGCTGAGATAAAACATTTATAAAACAAAGCTATGAACGATTAGTATCCAGAATACACACACACATTTTTCTAAAAACTAATTTTTTTTTTTAATATTTATTTTTTAGTTATTGGCGGACACAACATCTTTGTTGGTATGTGGTGCTGAGGATCGAACCCGGGCCGCACGCATGCCAGGCGAGCGCGCTACTGCTTGAACCACATCCCCAGCCCCTAAAAACTAATTTTAATAAATATAAATAATAGAAAAATTGGCAAAGGATATAATAGGTAATTTACAGAGAAGGAATCTTGGATGGATGTTCAACAAACATGAGAATATGCTTCCTCTCATGACTAATTAGGAAAATGAAAGAAATAATATCATATTCACCCAACTGAATTTACAAAAATTTTCAAGTTTGACAGTGCCAAGTATTGATAGAAATGCTAAATTCTGGGAACTTTCAAAACCTGATGACAGGAATACAAATTGGTGACACTGCTTTGAAGAGGAACTTGGTAATAACTTGTAAAATGAAGGCATATATATCCCATTACCCAGAAATTTTGCTCTACCAACTACCTTGAAAAAATATTTGAATACATATATGAGCAGTTATGTGCACAAAAGTAGACTGCAGCATCTCTGTAATCTCCAAATTGGAAACAACATAGTATACCAACAGAAAAATGAATAAATTGTGGTTTATTAATTCAATGGAAATGAATAAACTAGAACAACATAGAGTAACATCAACAGTGTTGAACAAGAAAAGCAAGGAAAGGGAGCTGGGGTTATGGCTCAGTGGCAGAGCACTTGCCTGGCATGTGTGAGGCACTGAGTTCGATCCTCAGCACTGCATATAAATAAATAAAAAATAAAGATACATTAACAACTAAAAAATATTTTTTAAAAAATGCAAGGAAAGGGCTGGGGTTGTGGCTCAAGAGGTAGAGCGCTCGCCTCGCACGTGCGAGACCCTGGGTTCGATCCTCAGCATCTCATAAAAATAAACAAGTGAAATAAAGGTATTGTGTCCAACTACAACTAAAAAATAAATATTTTTAAAAGATGCAAGGAAAGTACATAAATCATTTATTTGAAGAATGTGTAAAACAATGCTGTTGTTTTAGGGATATATGTATGTAATGAAAGTAAGAAGACAAATGGCAACAGTAATATTTAAACAGAAGAGTGGTTATTTTGAAAGGTGGGAGAGGAACAGTAGGGCTTCAACTTTTATTTCTTAATCTGGATGGAGGTTACATAGAAATGTGTTATAATGTTCTCTATGCCTTTCAAAATGTCTAAAATTTTTCATAATAAAAGCGAAGTTCAGGAAAATTGCTACTGGATTGGGCGAGAAGGAATCCTGTGCTATTTTCTCTTACAGGATTATTCATGAAGTAGCTATTACCAAAAATTAAGACAGGTAAATTAAAAAGAGATGAAAACTGGAACTGGAAAATAAAATGTGGGGAAAAGTGGAAATAGAGTGGAAGAGAGAAAATTAAAGATTTGTACAGACCTGAAAAGAGATCTGTTTTCTGTGGAGAGACCACATACATCTGACTACTTAGAGGAAAGAGCTTTAGGTGGGCAGGACTTAGGATACTGGAGAAAGAAGGAAAATCAACTTTAACCTTACTGAGGACAATTGGAAACAATATAGTATAACAACAGAAAAATGAATAAATTGTGGTTTATGTGTAAACAGTGGGAAAATATGACCAATAATCATATTATTGAGAGACTTTTGCAAGGGCTCAGTGAAGAGAGAGGGGTAAAATTAGGTTTAGTGCATCCCTTGTCCAGTAGCCGGAGCGTTCCTGGCCGCCTGGGAGGGCCTGAGGACTAACCCACATACTAAAAGCTATCATCTCCCTTGGTCTTACCTGAAACATCATTTCCGGGGCCTTCTTTCTGTATCATCCATGGCTCTTCTCCTTTCTCCAACTGGGAAATCACACTAGGCTTGGAAAACTGATATCCTGCATATGAAGTAAAAGAGAAAGAATATGAATATTTATATTTATGTCTAAGTACCATCCTTAGAATTTAGTTCTAGTGTTCTGGTATTCAGGGGCTCTGAGAATGGGAAGGGGCATGTCTTTCTATTCTAGCTCTATAAAGTAAAGCTGATCCCCAAGGAATCATATCTGCCCTGGCTTGGTTTTCAAAGGAATAATACATCTTTAATGCAGAACCCAAGGCCAAGTCTCCAAAGAATTTACAATATTGATAATTTAGAAATAATGACTATTCTATAATGGGCAGGTTTCTGGATATATGAATGACCCATCCTTACCCACTGACACCAGATTCCTGTAGTTCTCCAGCATCACATCCCGGTACAAATTCCGGTGAGTAGGGGCCAAATGCCCCCACTCCTCCTGGGTAAAGTCCACAAATATGTCCTTGAAGGTCAACAGTTCCTAGAACATCAAACATTCCTTTTCAGTAGAGTCCAAGGATTTCTGACATTTTCAAAGTTTTGGGAGATTCCAAACCAATTTTACCAGGGGCCTCCCTGGATCTGTTTTGAAATTACTGTAAATACTTAAATATGTAGGACATATGATCATACATGCCTTAGAAAAAATTAAGCAGATCAGAGGAAATAGGGAGACCCAAAGTGAGTGTAAAAATGATCTTTTGTGTAGGGTACTTATAGAAAGTTGCTTTGAAAGGATGATATTTGGCCAGAGAGATGAATTTAGTGAGGAAGAACCATGAGGAAATCTGTGGGGAGAGCATTCCAGGGAGGTGTAAAGAACCTCAGATGAGAACATTCTTTTTTTGGTGGGCAGGAGAGCGGGTACTGGGGATTGAACTCAGGGGCACTTGACCACTGAGCCACATTTCCACTCCTATTTTATTTAGAGACAGGGTCTCACTGAGTTGCTTAACACCTTGCTTTTGCTGAGGCTGTCTTTGAACTCGAGATCCTCCTGGGATTACAGGCCGCTGGCGCCTGGTGAGAACATTCTTAGCTTATTTGAGGAACAGAAGGTAAAGAGCATGGATGGAGGTAGGTTAGGGAAGGGGACTGTAGAAGAAGATGAGATCAGAAGGGGTAGGGAATGGGGGTAGGACAGGCACTTCTGCTCCCAATACTTTCATCAAATACCTATGCGTTCTTGCTGAGCTTGAATTCTGGGGCCCAGATGGAGTTTAGTCCAAGATGGACAAATGTCTGGAAATGTAGTCTAACCCCTTCCTAGCTTAAATACTGAAAGATAAAAAAAAAGACTGCCCCTTAGTGGTGGTGAGAAGCATTGGCAATGAGGCAAAATTCAATCAAATTAAAGATGTATCACTGCCAGAGCTCAGTCACAGCTCCAGAAAGAATAAGAATAATCAGCCCCTCATCTTAACCAACTGATAGAGGAAAGAACTTAGAATATCTTAGAAATACAATAAAACAAAACAAAACAAAAACCTATCTATCTATACACACACACTCCCCTCATATTCCACTGTTTTTATATATATAGTTTTTTTTTTTTTTAATTATTAGACACTGGATGTGGTGGCACATGCCTATAATTCCAGCAACTTGGGAAGCTGGGGCAGGGGGATCCCAAGTTCAAGGACAGCCTCATTAATTGAGCAAGGTCCTAAGCAACTTAGTGAGACTCTGTCTCAAAATTAAAAGGGTTGGGAATGTAGCTCAGTGGTTAAGTGACCCTGGGATCAATTCCCAGTACCAAAAAATTAAACAAACAAGTAAATAAATAGATGTGTAAACAAGGGGGAAATATGACCAATAATCAAGAAAATAAAAATCAAAACAAACAGACACACAGATAATCCAGTCACTGAAATTACCAGATAAGAACTTCAAAGCAATTATTTAAATATATGCTAAAGAATTTACAATAAAATATAGATAGAATGGATAAAGAGATGGAAATAACTTTAGAGAGATACAGAAATGCTAGAAAAGAAATAAAAATTCTACAAATGAAAAATACAATGTATGAAAAATTCATTTAATGGCCTTAAAGTAGACAAGGTAAATGAAGACAAGCTCAGTGAAACTTAAAAATGAGTTGATAGATATTGTCAAACTAGAGCAGTAAGAGAAAAAAAAAAAACTTGTGGGTTAATATCAAATGATATAATTGAAACCTCAGAAGAAGAAAGCAAAATATTTAAAGAAAAAGTAGCTGAAAAACTTCTAAACTGATGGTACTTACAAATTCAAGAAGCTTAGCAAACCCCAAAAGGGATAAATAAACACCTACCCACCCCCCAAAAAAATCCCACACCTATGTATATCACAGCAAAACTGCTGAATAACAAAAATAAAGGTGAAGATTGTAAAAGCAGGCGAAAGATCTGGAACCCAAGTGGAGTTTAGTCCAAGATGAATGCCTATCAGGAGAAAAGATGGTAAGAAAAGGGAAACAAAAAAAAGCAATAAAAAAATTGGTATGAAACAAAGACACATCACACAATGATAAGAATAACAGGCAACTCCTCATCAGAAACAATACAAGCTAAAAAATAATGGAACCTTTTTAAAATACTTAAAGAAAAAATAACCTAGAATTCTAAATCCAATAGAGGATTCTCAAATAAGAGAAAATATTAAGGCCTGTTTAGATTAACAAAAACTGTACAAATTGGTCACCAGAACACTTACACTACAAGACATGATAACGTTTTTCAGATTGAAGGGAAATAAACTCCAGAAATTTGGAACAAAAGGTTTAAAAAATGAAGAGTACCTGAATTAGTAAGTAGGCAAATACAAAAGACTCAGGTTATTTTTTTGCTTTTGTGGTTTTCAACTAAGAATTGAACCTAGGAGTGCTCTACCACTTAACTACATCTCCAGTCCTTTCTATTTTTTATTTTGAGATAAGGTCTTGCTAAATTGCTGAGGCTGGCCTTGAATTTATGATCCTCCTCCCGCCTGAGCCTCTGGAGTCACTGGGATTACTGGGATTACAGGCATGTGTCACTGTGCCTAGCCCCCAGCTCTTCTTTTTATTTTTTATTTTGAGACTTTCTAAATTGCTAAAGCTGGCCTAGAACTTGTGATCCTCCTGCCTCAGCCTCCTGAGTTCATGGGATTACAGGTGTGTGCCACCATACCTGGTTTCTTAATTTTTAAATAAGACAATTTACCATCTTTTTGCTTTTGCAAAAATGCAAACAATGTATTGTGGGGTTTGTAACACATAAGGTAGAATATGTGATGATGACAGAACAAAGAATAGGAAGCAGTAAATGGAAATATGTTTTCATAGTAACACGTGATGCCGTATGTTAATTCAAAGCAACTGAAATAAATTTAAAAATGCATACCATGATAGAATGACCACTAAAACAAACAAACAAAAAAAAAAATGTAGCTTAAAAGTCACTGGAGTGGCCAAGTGTGGTGGTAAATGCCTGAATCCCAGTGGCTTGAGAGGCTGAGGCAAGGAGGATCACAAGTTCAAAGCCAGCCTCAGCAATTTAGTGAGGCCCTAAGCAACTTAGCAAGACCCTGTCTCAAAATAAAAACATAAAATAAAAAGGGCAGGGGATGTGGTTCAGTGGTTAGGCACACCTGGGTTCAATCCCTAATACAAAAAAAAAAAAAAAAAGTCACTGGAGGACATAAAATGGGATACTCAGAAATAATTTAATCCAAAAGAAGGCAGGAGAGAAGGAACAAAGAAAAAAAGAACAGAAAGGACAGTAGCAAAGAACAACCTACACTTAGACCCATCCATAATAATGATTACTTTAACTATAAATAGACTAAACTAGCAAGACCCACCCACATTTAAGAAGGTCACACTTTAACTATAAAGACACCAATAGTTTTAAAAAGGAGGACATTTTAAGGCTGGGGTTGTAGCTTAGAGGTAGAGTGCTTGCCTTGCATGCGTGAGGCCCTGGGTTTGATCCTCAGCACCATATAAAAATAAACCAAATAAAAATAAAGATATTTTTTAAAAGTTATGTATTTATAATTTAAAATTTTTAAAAAGGAGGACATTTTAAACAAGATCAGGTGCATTCAGGATGGTATGGCCATAAATCAGAGGGATATTTCATAATAATAAGTGCATCAATACAAAAAGACAACAATCGTGTTTATGCATCTGATGACAGACTTCAAATAAATAAAAGTTGATAGAACTAAAGAGATACAGATAAATCATGATTACAGACTTTTTTTAAAAAATTATTTAGTTGTTAACAGACCTTTATTTTATTCATTTATTTACATGCAGCATTGAGAATCGAATCCAGTGCCTCACACATGCAAGGCAAGTGCTCTACCACTAAGCCACAACCCCAGCCTCATGATTATAGATTTTAATATCCTCTCAGTAATTGATAAAAACTGACAAAAATTCATCAAGGATATAGAAGATTTGAACATTACCATCAAATAGTTAACTGATATTTATCGAATACCATAAACAATTACAGAATATATATTCTTTTTTTTTTTTAACAATACCTTTATTTCACTTATTTATTTTTATGTGGTGCTGAGGATCAAACCCAGGGTCTTGCACTCTACCACTAAGCCACAACCCCAGCCCCTATATTCTTTTTTTAAATTAAACTCTTTTAAGACATTTGTGGGACTGGGGTTGTGGCTCAGTGGCAGAGTGCTCACCTAGCACATGTGAGGCATTTGGTTTGATCCTCAGCACCACATAAAAATAAAGGTATTGTGTCAACTAAAAAATATTTTTAAAAAAAGACATTTGTGGATTTATATGCAGTTATAATAAGTAATACAAATTTCATGTATTCCTTATGAGGGCTGGAGCAGAGTACTAATTGGAAAGCACAAGAAGGAATTTTCTGAGATGGAGGCAATGTTCTCTTTATTAATTTGATTACATGGGTACATGCACATGTCAAAATAGAATATATTTCCTAAATGTATTTTCCTGTATGTCATTTATACTTCAATTTAAAAAAAATTTAATCCTTTCCCATCGCTAAGGAATCTACTTTTTGATAAATATTAGGAAGTGAGGGATTCCAGATATGTGGAATGTAGAGAAAAGATGATTCTTTAAATAATTAATCTATTATTTAACTAACTATGATTTCTTCCATATTACCATAAATAACTGGAATGAATTTTAACCCTAGAAGGCAGACATTAGCATCTAAATTTCTTAGCTAAGGAAATGGATTGTAAAGAGCCAAAAGAAAAAAAATTGCCCTAGACACCAAGCAAGGAAGATGAGAGAAAATCAAACTGTGCACCATCTAATATCAGATAAAATCAAATCCAATATCATCTAAATTCAGATTTAAAGTTCTTTTTACTTAAAACTCTTCTGTTGGGCTGGAGTTGTGGCTCAGTGGTAGAGTGCTTGCCTAGCATGCATGAGGCACTGGGTTGGATGTAAAATAAAGATATTGTGTCCACCTAAAACTAAAAAATAAATGTTAAAAAAAACCAAACTCTTCTGTCTCCAATAATACCTCTGTAAAAGTCTTTTAATTTCCTTCTGTTTTACCCATGTTTCCACCAGATGGTGAAGACCCCATTTCTGACATGCTATCCTAACTGCTCTTAAAGCTGCTCCTGCTCTTTGCCCCACTTCAAAGATGTGGCCATTTCTTCTCACTATGCCAAGGGTCATCTCTTACAGAGTTCACAGTGATATGGATATATCACTAAGAATGTCAGAATTTCATCTCACTTATGGATTTTGAATATTATATTGACATTTATCTTAGATCCCAAGTAAAATCCATTGGTTTTTAGGAGCTGGAAATATCACTCATTATGCTTTCTCTACAAAAAATAGCACAATATCAGATCAAGATGCTGGTGAGAAACAAGAGTTGCAGGAAGGCCCCTATGAGCAGAGATACTGTCACCACAGAAGCTCAGTTTCTGAATGAGAGCAACTTGCATAGTTGAACTTGTTTGTCTCAACCCACTCACTTCTCCCAAAACAGACAGGTTAAAAAACAAGAAGCATTATTAAGAAAATGAGGAAGCTCCAACCCACCTGGGGTTCTGCTGTCAGGAGGTCAGGGGTCAATTCATCCTCTAGACTTTCTTCCTGGGTCTCAGCAGCATCCTGAGACAGCAGAGCTAGGGAATAAAAAGAACTATGAATTTTGCATCTACTCAAATCTCTCAAATGCAAGAACGCTCTGTAGACCCACTGACTCTTCCCAAAAAAATATTCACAAAAGGGGACATCTAGGGCTAGGATTGTGGCTCAGTGGTAGAGTGCACACCTAGCATGCTTGAGGCACTGGGTTCAATCCTCAGCACCACATAAAAATAAAATGAAGATTGTGTTGTGTCCATCTAAAACTAAAAAATAAAAAAAAGGTGGGGGGACATCTAGAATGACTCAAAGGAGCCCAAAACTCCTTAGTGAGGAGGACCTGCAGTGTGTTGCTTTGGGTATTGATACTTCCCAATGGTCAAAAGCACAAATCTTTCAGGCCACTTCTTTGTTCTAAAATCCTCAAAGGGTCTCCCACAGATAAGAAAGGAAAAATTCAAACATTTCACCATGGACTTCAAGGCAGTCTATGATCTGCCCAAAGCTTATTTTCTCAGCAGTGGTTACCTCCAAACTACCAACCTTTATACCTGGGACACCACCCACTTCACATTCTTAACCCTCATTTAGACTAAATAGTCCCCATTCTCTAAACCTCTCTTCAAAGTACCCACTTTTCTATACTTCCTCCAAATCTTCTATAAAAAGCTTCAGATATTTTTCCAGACTCAACTCAATGCTATCTGATTTATATTTCCTCAGGATTTCTAAAAGAGCTTTTCTTAGCCTATCTTCTATTATTTTGATCTGGTCGTATATCTATCTACTCTTTCAACTAATAATCAGCTTTAGAGATAATTCTTCTTCTTCTTCTCCCTGCCCCCCAATCTCTCAAGATGCTTAGCCAAAGTCCCTGTCTGACATAGATGGAATACAATAAAAATACTGGCTGGATATGAAGTATTAGAGGTATGAGAACATCACATGAGACACATGAATTCCTCTCTCCATATATCTTCTCCTGACCAGACCACTAAATAAGGTGGGTATGTCTTAGACATGTCTCCTGCCTAATTCACATAGTTCAAGGTAATATGAGAGGAATCAGGCATGTTATTCCTGCCTCTCGGAGGGGGAGGGGTGGAAATCTGATGCTTGTCAAAAATATTGGTTAAATATTTTTAACCAATAAATGGCTAAAATGACTAGAACTTGAGCTGGAAAACCCTTCGGAGGACTTAAGAGTCAGAACCCTTTGATCCCTCTACATGTGAATCACATTCCCACACTTAAGAGCCAGAGGTGGGGAACAACTCTATTCTAGCTTCCCCTCATGTATTTTATCTGATGCCAGGAGATGGGAGCAGCATGGAGCACATATTGAAAAAGAGCCTGAGATGGGAGCCCAATATTTTCTCTCCCAGCTAGACTACTCCCAAAAGCCACGAGCTCAGCACAAGTGAACCCCCTGAAAGACCTTCCTTCCTCCAATTTTCTCCCCAAGAAACAACCTCAACGAAGTACATCTGTTCACATAAATGAGACCTCCTTCTTCCCCCTCCTTCAGTCTATTCTCACCTTCTTCTTCAAACATTTTAGTCACATCCTCCCATGAGGGCGCCTCCCCCTTGGCCTTCCTTGGATGGTGTAACTTCACCCAGGTACTGGCCTGGGGCAGGGTGATCAGGAGCTGCTGAGGCATGATGATGCACGACCAACTGGCGTTGTCCACTTCTGGTGAGGAAATTGCCAGAATCTCCAATGAGAGGCTTGGCAATTGCGTGGTCTTTCTCAGACTGCAATCTTCTGCCCTCGGGGCTTTGGCATGTCCCTGCAGGACTAGGACCTGGAGGACCCTAGAGGTTGGAGTGACTTTAACAACTCTGAAAACTGGACACCATTTTTTGGGAGGCAGTCAGGTGAGTTGGTTTGAGTACATGGCTTTGTAATCATTCTAGAGGAACAAAAGACAAGAAAAAAGAAATCCAGAAACACTTTCATATGGCCAGAACTCCAGAACCTGCAGAAATATATTTTAAAATGCAAAAGATCTAATACAATGGTGCGGCATCAATGCAAGAGTAAGTATAATCAGATTTCTTGGATGTAGCTTCCACCTCCCGATTCCACAAAAACACAAAGACAGGCAAACACCCAAAGATGCACAAACATCTGCCTTGATTTCCCACCTTGTAAGCTACATGCATATTCTGCTTGGATCCAGATTTGGGAGTCAACACAGGCTTTGAAACCAGACAGCCTGGCTAGAACCCAGACACTAGCCAACAAAAGCTCTGAGGCACTTCAATTCTGTGAAGTGAAAACTGAGGTGCTTCAGTTTGCTCACCTATAAAATAGGAATAGTAATTGCATTTTTGTAGCAAGCCCTTATAAACCTTTTATTTTATGCTGCGTCATACCATTATTTTTTAAAGTTATTTTTAAAAAACAATTTGAAATATGCATGTAAAGTTCATTTTTAGTATCTCAACTGATGGAATAATCACATAGCTGTTTTAGCCGAGGCAAACAGTGACAGACACATCATCACCCGTGAAGCCTAACAACTGATAAAATGCATCCTGGGTTCAGAAATGTTAAATTGGGGGAGGGGTTAATACTTAAATGGAAGAAATATAGTACTTTAAGTTTAACGAGGGCTCCTGCAGAATTATTGGTAGCAGGCAGATTTGAAAACAACCCAAATCAACTCATCCAACCACTGGCATCTAGGCAGGTACCTCCACCATGACCAGGTCCAGTGTATCTGGAGTCCTCAAATCAGCTGGGTGGAAAAGGGGGTGGCCCAGGCTAGGGTTGTAGCTCAATGGTAGAGCGCTTGCCTTGCATGTGTGAGGCACTGGGTTGATCCTCAGCCTCACATAAAAATAAAGAGGGCCCGGTTGGGGCTCAGCGGTAGCGCACTTGCCTTGCATGTGTGAGGCACTGGGTTCGATCCTCAGCCCTACATAAAAATAAATAAAATAAAGGTCTATCAACAACTAAAAAATATTTTTAAAATAATAATATATAAATAAAGATACTGTGTCCATCTACAACTAAAATATTTTAAAAAGGCGGGGGCGGGTGGCCCGACTTAAGTTGGTGGAGAAGAGACTTATTAACTACGTGCGTCCTTAGAGACTGGAGATTATAGGAAATATCCTACCCTTGAATATTAAAAAAGGACCTCTATGGGCTGGGGATGTGGCTCAAGCAGTAAAGCAATTGCCTGGCATGCGCAGGGCGCTGGGTTCGATCCTTAGCACCATATAAAAATAAAGATATTGTGTCCACCTAAAACTAAAAAATAAAAATTAAAAAAAAAAGGACTCCTTATGGAAGTACAGAAACTTTGGACTCGTCCCTAAGAAGCGGTTAATGACGCGCACCCTCACAGGTCTCCCATATAGGCCAGCCCGGAAAAGAGAGGTAGACCAGCAGAGGAGTACTCACCAGGTGGGCCTTGGACGCCGGGAGGGCCAGGGTTGGGACGTGGGGACGCTCACTCCGGAGCCTTTCTGCTGCAGAGGTCTCTAGAGAAGGACTGGGTGGTAATAGATTCTGTTCTTTCCCACCCTTTTACGGACCGTCCACAACGTCCAGCGTTCGCCTAGACGTCCTTCCGAAGCCCGGAGGGCCCTCGGCCTCCAGACTGGACCAGGCTTTCTTCCAAATTTCCATCCAGGGCCCTCTAGGATGGGTGGCTTTGCCAGCCGCACCCCCGGCGGCTTTGGGGCTGGAATGGGAGGGCGCCCTGAACCGGCGCAGACTGTGGCTTTAGTGCCCGAGACAGCGGCCACGGCCAAGTGCACCCGGCCTCTGAGGCCGAGCGCCCCGTCTTGCAGCGCCTGCGCCCCGGGACGCGCCCTCCAGGTGGCCAGCGATGCCCGCAGCCCGCTGCCCTGCCCCAGCCGGCCCGCCCACCCAACGGGATCCGCTCAGTCCCGGACCTACGCCCGCGCGTCTCGCCCCGGCTCCGCAACCCACTGCCCGCCCTCTCCGGAGCCAGCGCGCGCCCGAGCACCCGGAAGCCGGAAGCCGCCGAGCGCCCGGGCTCGCGTCCGCGGCCACCCAGACCCTGGGGGCGGCGACCTACGAGGCCACCCCCTTGTTGCCCCGGCCCGGCTGCTGGGCCCCCAAAGCCGGCAGGTTGATGGGGAATCCTGGCGTCCTGCGTTCATTCACTGGCCCAGCAGCTCTCTTCCTGGTGCTTGTGACCCGCCACGCGTCCTTACAAGATCTTAGGACGCAGCACAGAATGCACGCTTTCCTGCTCTTTTGA
This sequence comes from Marmota flaviventris, assembly GCF_047511675.1. Taxonomy (NCBI): domain Eukaryota; kingdom Metazoa; phylum Chordata; class Mammalia; order Rodentia; family Sciuridae; genus Marmota; species Marmota flaviventris. The sequence continues at coordinate 30,670,701 of NC_092507.1, read as the reverse complement.
GACTTCATTCTGGTGAAATTAGTAATAAGTAGGAAAATAAATCAATGATGCCCTCAGGTGATAGCAGGAGCCTCAGAAAATAATTACATTATTTTCTGGAATACATGTTTTAAGTTTAAAGAGATATGTATTAGTTTGCTAAGGCTGCCATTAAAATATATATATATATATATATATATATATATATATATATATATATATATATATATATATATCTCACACATCAGGTGGCTTAACCCACAGAAATATATTTTCTCAAACTTCTGGGAGTTAGTTTGATTTCTCCTGCGGCCTATCTCCCTTGGGTTGCAGATGGCTGCTTTCTTTCTGTGTCCTCACAAGGTTTGTGTGTGTGTGTGTGTGTGTGTGTGTAGCATGTGCATACATGTGTGTATGTGTACTGTGTACTATGTGCACGTCCCTGTGCCCTTGGTGTGTCTGTGTATTCATATTATCCTTAAAGAAAAGAGGAACATTAAAACATTATGTTCCTGAGTGCTGTCTTCATATTCCCCAAAATCTAGCCACGTTAGGGAACAATGAGAGCAAGCCTGGGCCAATTGAATGTCCAGATACATATTACATTGAAGGACATTGACTTATGCACACCAGGAACTAGGGCAAGTTAATGTTAACTGTAAGAGCTTCTTTTCTTGCATGTACATCATGACAGTTGCTCCTTGGGAGCTGGCCATACAAGCAAACTAAGCAAGATAATGCTGATAATGTCACAGCTTCTGCAGCTTAACATGTAAAATCCCTCTTTCAGTGGTAACTGGGAAAGAACTGAGGGCACTGTGGGGATGGACACCTGTCACTCATGCAGCTTTCCACGACCGGACAAAACACCATGAGGAAGAGGTGGCACTGTTTGGCAGAAGTACAGTGGGGGTTGGAGTGCTATCTGTTCAGCCAATGGCTACTGGAACTTTCCTGTAAACATTTCTCAATAAAGTCTTATGCCTTGGCTCTTGGCAACCTATCTCACTGCTCTGGCAAAACTGGGCCACAGATGTGATAGTATCTAAATTTCCTCTACTTATAAGGTCACCATTCAGATTGGATTAGAGCACATGCAAATGCTAAATTTTAACTTAATTACCTCTTTAAAAGCCAAGTCTCTGAATACAGATGGATTATGAGGTAATGGGGATTAGGGTTTCAACATATAGATTTGGCAGGGGAGAATAAAATAGAGCCATAACAAGGCATCTAAGAGATGGCAAGGCAGTAGGGAATTACCAGACCAAACCTGGAAAGCTAGCATCCGGGAAGGTAAAGAAAGGCAGAAGCTGTTTGGCCCTGTCAGCTGGAAAATTATAACCTTCCTTTTGCACTTCAAAGAAAAAAACTTAAACACAACAAAATGGGGAGAGAAATAGGAGGAGGTCCTTCTAAAAACTGGACCACAAAAATTTATATCCTTAGAATAAGGATGAATAAGAAGTGAAACAGCTTTAGAGATATTTGCAGGCTGGAATCAACTTTCCTTTGTTTTTTTGGCTTCAACAACAGGTATTTTATTTTTCACAGTTTTGATACTTGGGAAGTGCAAGATATGTGTCTGGTGAGAGTTCTCTCCTTTTTTAAAAAAATCTTAAGTCATGATCTTTGTTTTAGTCAGCTTTTTTGCATTGTGACTAAAAGATCTGACAAACATTTTGGAGGAGGAAAAATTTATTTGGAAGCTCAAGGTTTCAGAGGTCTCAGTCCATAGACAGCAGGCTCTATTCCTCAGGGCTTCACAGGGGAAGAGTGTGGTGGTGGGAGGAAGCAGCTCACATGATGATCAGGAAGGAGAGAGAGAGAGAAAGAGAAAGAGAGAGGGGCTCCACTTGCCAGACACAAAATGTGTACCCCAAAGGCATGCCCCCAATCACCCACCTCCTCCAGCCATACCCTACCCACCTTCAGTTACCACTCATTTAATTCCCATCAGTGAATTAACTTACTGCTTAGGTGAGGGATCTCATAACCCAATTGTTTCTCCCCCAAATCCCCTTGCATTGTCTCACACACAAGCTTTTGGGGGACACCTAACATCCAAACCACAACTAGAATGTCAGTAGGACTGCAGACAGTAAAGACAGCACTCAAGAGGGTTCAGAGAAGGAGGACTCTATTAAAATTTGAAGTAGAGGCCATTCACGTTATGTTCTGGCTGAGAAGTTGTCTACATTTGGTCCATGTCCTGAGACTTTCTGTGAAGTTGATTTTAAAAGCAATGGACTTCTTAATCTGGTGGAAGAAATTTCTAAGAAGCATAGCATTCAGGCAGTGGCATGGATAGTGCTGGAGGCTTTTAGCCAAAGTTTATTTTGATATTCAGGAGAAGGCAGAAAAGAAAGATTTGAAAAACTTGGACTTCGAAGGCAGGAGTAAAACTGGGGCTAAGGAAGTTGCAAATGATAAAGACATTACAGCCACTAAGGAATGCTAAAGACTTTGCCCCCAAATAATAAAACAGATGGCTTGAGGGTGTCTCAGGAGCTGGTAAGACCACACCCATCTCAGGCTCAGGGAGTAAAAGTAAAAAAGAGATCAAAGGGGCATCCTTGCACTAGGAGGCCTAGGAAGTTTTTTCAACATGCTCAGCCACCCAGACACTCAGAGGCTGCTGCAGTCAGGGTCCCTGGAAACTTTACCACTGCTCCAGATGGTGGCAATCTTGGTGGCAACCATGTGGTGATGGTTCTGCAGGAATGCAGGATGCTGGAGTTAGGGAATCATGGGGGCTTCCAAGATTCCAAAGGAAGGTCTGGGAGGCCAGGCACAGTGCAGCAGGGTTGGAGTCCCCATGGACACCCTCTGAGAGGACAAAGTGTGGAGATGTGAGGAGGAAGCCAAAGCTGTCCCAGAGACCCCTGAGATTAAGAAATGCCAGTAACATGGGACTTCATCCTAGGAAAGCTACAGGAATTAAACAGAGACAAGCCAACAGAAAGGACACTTGGGCTGCAACCAACAAAGCCATGAGGCAGAGCTACACAAGTCCTTTGGACATAATATCACCGTGTCATGTGCCCCAGATGCCAGACATGGAGCTATAGGACTTGTTCGCCAGTAATGCCTTGGTCCTATCCCTTCTTTCTCTACCCATATTTTTCTTTCTTTTTTTAATATTTATTTTTTTAGTTTTTTTAGGTGGACACAATATCTTTATTTTACATTTATGTGTTGCTGAGAATGGAACCCAGTGCCTCACACATGCTAGGCGAGTGTGCTACCACTTGAGCCACATCACCAGCCCCCCATATTTTTCTTAATGAAAATATTTACTCTATACCTTTACATATTGCATATTTGTAAATCATTTTTTATTTCTTCAGGAGCTCATGATGCAAGTTTGCCTTGAATCCCAGAGACTTTGGACTTGAACTTTTGGGCAGTTCTGGAACTGTTGAGACATTGGGTGAAGGGAAAGTGAGGAACAAGAGATGGGTAAGCAGAAATGAAAGACAGAGACAAGGCAGAGTTACAAACGAGAGTTTATTTGTCAGAGCTAACAAATAAAGGCTATTTCTCTATAGGATAGAGAGGCAAAACAGGCTTGAGGTTTGGGACTTTTATGGGGGAGGCTCAGAAATCAGAGCTGAACAGGTCCTAATGTGGGCAGTCAGGGGTTGGTTGGTATGAGGAGTTTCTTTCTCAGAAACTCCCAAGGGTGGGAAAGTGAAACTTTTTCCTTAAAATGGCGGCTATCACTAAAGATGGCCATCCAGATGCTAAGCAAGGACCTTATATTTGGGACTTTTGTTAATGGGCTAAATGTATTTTGCATTGTGAGATAGTCATGAACTTTTGGGTGCAAGGGGCAGAATATTATGGTTTGGATGTGAGGTGTTCCCCAAAAGCTGTGTGTGAGACAATGCAAGAAGGTTTGGAGGAGAAATGATTGGGTTATGAGATCCCTCACCTAAGCAGTGAATTAATTCACTGATGGGAATTAAATGAGTGGTAACTGAAGGTGGGTAGGGTGTGGGCTGGAGGAGGTAGGTGATTGAGGGCATGCCTTTGGGGTACACATTTTGTGTCTGGCAAGTGGAGTCTCTCTCTCTCTCTCTCTCTATCTCTCCTTCCTGATCATCATGTGAGCTGTTTCTCCCTACCACCACACTCTTCCCCTGTGATGTTCTGCCTCACCTCAAGCCCTGAGGAATAGAGCCTGCTGTCTATGGACTGAGACCTCCGAAACCTTGAGCCCCCAAATAAACTTTTCCTCCTCCAAATCGTTCTTGTCAGGTCTTTCAACCACAGCTGTGAAAAAGTGACTAAAACAATCTCAGTTTACAAGTTCATCTCTGTGGTTTTACCAGGTGCCTGATAAAATATAAACCACCTGCAGAGAAAAGCATTGAAGGGCTGGGGATGTGGCTCAAGCGGTAGTGCACTCACCTGGCATGCGTGTGGCCCCGGGTTCGATCCTCAGCACCACATACAAAACAAAGATGTTGTGTCCGCCGATAACTAAAAAATAAATATTAAAAAAATTTTTTGAAAAAAAAAAAGAGAAAAGCATTGTTATTTGTGTTAGGTAGTAACTTGCAATGAGCAGTGAAATGCATAGCAAATTCATAAGTGTTCTTTAAATTACATTAGGGTCTTCTTTAAACTACTTTCAAAGTAGATTAGAAAGCAAAGGGTGGTAGTTAATTTGTAGAAAATAAACAAAAGCAAAGGAACTAATGAGGAAAATAGTCAAAAGAAAGGAATTAATGGGACTAACTCTTGACAGAGTCCATTGATGTTGATGTGAAGCTAGGAATTATGACTATAGGTATCTCCGTCTGGCTGGGAAGGAAAATTTCCTTAGTAGCACAGGTGCACTGACTTCTGACCAGTTATTGATCCAGTGCCCACATTTATGTGGGATTGACTTATACATAAAAGGCCTCTAAGTAGGGTGGCCATCAAGACAGTTCCAGAGAGGACCAACTACGGTAAAAAACTCTGGTGCCTGATGTGAAGGAGGAGTTGAACACCTTATTGGCAAAGAGTACACAAAGTGGTCCCCAGTTCTGTAAATAATCAATTTGGACACAGTGTTGTCTCCTTTGTCATTCTCTCTCTCTCTCTCTCTCTCTCTCTCTCTTTCTCGTTCTCCACTGTGTCATTTTGCTTTTACTTTACTTTCACCTTTCACTTATAATAAAGTTCTCTTATGTGGCTTTTTGTGTATGACTTTAAATTTTCTTTCATCAGAACACAAGAACTGAGATTTGGAGTTTCAGCTCCCCACTTTCCTGTGACAATTGCAGGCTCCCAACTTTTTCTACACATAAGCAATGCCAAATACAGAATTAAAAATAACCAGGGCTCTGTGTTACTTGCTTCTGGGGTTGATCCCCAGCACACACACAAACCTGATATATGTACACACACACACACAGTCTTTGAGTGAAATCCAGCAGAAACAACCACCAGAAATAGTCCTGCAAAGAAATTGCTCTTGGAATTATCAGAAGCAAACAATAAAATAATTTTTCCCCTTAAATAAAATAAAAAAACAACTGACAATTTTGGTAGGTACATGGAAGCTCTAAAAGTTGATAGAGCAGATGCAAAAAGGAAATATAGATATTATGATAGATAAATACAGTAACAAAATTGAGAACTTGATGGACAAGGATAATAGATTAGACATAGCTAAGAAGACTAAATGAAAAGCTAGGCCAAAAGAAATCTAGAATGAAACATTAAGAAACAAACAAACAGAAAAAGAACTTTGGATGTAATTCAATGGTAAGAGCACTTACATAGCATGTATCAAGCCCTGAGTTCAATCTCCAGTACAAAAAAAATTATATATATATATATATATATATATATATATATATATATACACACACACACACACACACACACACACACATACAGAGAGAGAGAGAAGAAAGGATAGATATGGAGGATACAGTGAGCAGTGAGCAGCAGCTCTAACATAAGTTTGAAAGAAGCTAGGGCAGAGACTGCATTTAAAGACATAAAAAATGAATATTTTTAGTACCTATAAAAGCAACCAGATCACAAATAAAAGACAACAAGTTTCTAGTAAGATAAATTAAAAGAAACCCACACTTAGATACATAATAGTAAAACTTTAAAATGCTAAAGATCAAAGAGAAACTCTTAAAAACGTCTATGGTCATTTTATAAAATGCCCATTCCTCCTCCGATGGATGGAGATTCCCCTCGAATGTGAGAAAGACTTGCTTATAAAGAATATAATGTAGTAGATGGGCTGGGGTTGTGGCTCAGTGGTGGAGCACTTGCCTAGCAGGGGTGAGGCACTTGGTTCAATTCTCAGCACCACATATAAATAAATAAAATAAAGGTCCATCAACAACAACAAAAAAGAAAATAATGTAGTAGAAATGATAGTGTTCGAAGTTAAGTCATGAAAGATATTGCCATTTCTGCTCTGCACACTCTTTGTGTTGATTCATATCTGGAATGTCCCTCAAAGTCTCGTGTTGAAAGCATGATCTCCTAGCAAGGTTCAGAGGTGGGGCTTTCCAAAGTGATTGCATGAGGGCTCTGACCTCATCAATGGATTAATCGCTTGATGCCTAAATGGACTCTGAGGGGAGGGACCAGTACTACCGGGGCATGCCCTAGAAGGGTTTAGCTTCTCCATGGCCCCTTTCTTCCCCTCTCCTCCCCACTTCCCTCTGTCTCCTCCTCCTCTCCTTCCTGGATGCCACGAGCTGAGCAAGTTTCCTCTGCCCCACCCCTCCACCATGATGTTGGAGCCATTTAACCATGAAACGAATCCCCTGAAATCATGAGTCAAAACAAATCTTTTCTCCTTTAAGTTGTTCTTGTCAGGCATTTTTTTTTTACAGCAATGAAAAGCTAACACAGATTGATTCATCTGGGGAAACCCAGCTGAGTTACCAGAATCAACTGTCAGCCATGCAAGTGAGCCAGTGCTATCCAGGAGTCAGTGCAAAGAGGACAATGAATTGTTCCCTGTTCTGTTACCTCTGTACCCAGTCAAGCCTTCAGATGCCTTCAACTTCAGCTGACATCTTGACTATATTCTGAGCCAGTACTTCCCATATAAGGAGCTTCTTTAATGTTTGACTCATGAATACTTCAAAGTTTATTTTTTAAATCATTAAGTATTGGGGTTATTTGTTATGCAGCAATCAATAACTAACAACATTGTAAAGCAACTGATAACTAACACAGGAGACATTGTGACAGCCAATATCATCAGCAGTAATGAAAAACAGAAGATAGTGGAATGAAATTTCCAAAGTGTTGTGAGGAAATAATTGACAACCCAGAATTCAATACATGGTTAAAAACAAAGACATTTTCAGACAAACAAAACCTGAGAGTTTGCCCCTGGCAGACTACATTAAAAGAAATTCTCAAAGTTGAACTTCAGGCAGAAAGAAACTGATTCCAGACAAAAAGATGAAGATGTAAAAAGAACAAATAAAGTAGAAGTTATATGAGCAAATCTAAATCAGCATTAATGATATATACTAAAATAATTTGTGGTTTTACAAAACAGAATTAAAGCCAAGCACAGTAGCACACACATGTAAATCCCAGCAACTGGGGAGGCTGAGGAAGGACTGAAAATTCAAAGCCAACCTCAACAACTTAGTGAGGCCCTAAGCAACTTAGTAAGACCCTGTTGCAAAACACAAAATAAAAAGGGCTGGGGATGTAAAGCACCCCTGAGTTCAATCCCCAATATGAAAAAAAAAACAAAACAGAATATATCCAAGATCAATAGCATACAGATCAGGAAAGAGATGAATGCTGTTAAAGTGTTCTACATATTGTATGACTACATGGAGTAGGGTAGAGATATTCATTGTTACTTTTTCCTTTCTTTTTCTTTTTTTTTGGTGCTGGAGATCCAACCCAAGCCCTTCCCCAAATTAAGTATGTATTCTGTCACTGAGCTTTGCTCCAGCCCAATATAATTTAAATTTTGTAAAAAAAAAAAAAAAAAAAAGTACTTTTTCTGGAAGACATCTTACTGAATATAAAAACCTATTAAAAAGTTAATAGTAACTAAGAAAATGAGGTAGGGAAGGGAATAAGTTCAGAAGTGGACACAAACATATTTATGACAAGATTGGGGGAAAGTGTGTCTTTTTAAGAAAGTGAATCTGGGGAAAGTGGATATTCACATTGACTCATTCACAAAATTCAATCCAGATGGATTGCAGATTTAAATGACAAGTTATTTTAGTCAGGTGTTTCACTGCTATGACCAAAAGACCTGACCAGAACAATTTTCTTTTTATAAACTTTCTTTTTTTTAATATTTATTTTTTAGTTTTAGGTGGACAGAGTATCTTTATTTTATTTTTATGTGGTGCTGAGGATGAACCCAGTGCCTCATGCATGCTAGGCGAGGGCTCTACCATTAAGCCACAACCACAGCCCTAGAACAATTTTTTAAAAATTTCTTTTAGTTGTAAATAGACTTTTATTTTATTTATTTATATATGTTGCCAAGAATCAAACCCAGAGCCTCACATATGCCAGGCAAGTGCACTACCACTCAGCCATAGCCCCAGCCCTGACCAGAACAATTTTAGAGGAGGAAAAGTTTATTTGGTGTTCATGGTTTCAGATATCTCAGTCCACAAATGGCCGACTCCATTGTTTTGGAGTGGAGATGAGCAGAACATCATGGTGGAAGAAAGCAGTTCAGGACATGATACCAAGAAGCACAGAGAAAGAGCTCAGCTCTCCAACCACACCCTCTGTGACCCATATCCTTCATTCCCACCCTACCTGCCTATAGTTACCACGCAGTTAATTCCTATCATGGATTAATGCACTGATTAGTTTAAGGCTTTCATAACCCAACCATTTCACCTCAAAACTTTCTTGTATTATCTAATGAATGAGTTTTGGAGGGACACCTCATATCTAAACCAAAATAATGGGTAAAACAACAAAAAAAAAAACTTTTAGAAGAAAGTAGGAGAATGTTTTCATGACCTTAAAGTAGGCATAGACTTACTAAATGGGAAAAACTGATAAATTAACTCAGATTAAAATTAAAAAACAGATTTTCAGACACTTCTAGAAAATTTGGGGGGAAATATATTTGGCAGTATCTACCAAAGCTAAATTTTGACTTAGCAATTCCAGCCCTAGATATATACCTAACAGAAATACACAGGTTCAGGGATGAGGCTGTAGCTCAGTGGAAGAGCACTTGCCTAGTATGTGTGAGGTAAAGGGTTCGATCCCTAGCAACACATAAAAAATAAATAAATAAAATAAAGGCATTCTGTCCATCTACAACTACAAAAAAATTAAAATAAAAAGAAATATAAAGGTTCAGATGTTCCAGTTTATATAATCTCAGGCTGTTTTTGTGCAAAATGGCAGAGTGTAATAGTTCTTTCAGAAGCCATATAGCCACACCTAAACACATCTACCATGTAGCCTTTTACAGAAAAAAAAATTGCCAATTCTTGGTCTACAGGAAAAAAAAAACAACAATATGCATAAGTATCTCATGATAGTGGTTTTACATCAATTCTAGAAAGCTCCCTTTATTTCTATGACCAACACTTTCAGTATACATCTTATAGCTATGTAAAAGAATAGAATAAAAGTTTGTGCTATATTTTATTCTGATTTGTTAAAGGGATATTTAAAACAGTGATTCTCAATGGTCAATCCCCAGATCACTGACCTGCCATGAAATTTTCATTTGTCCATAGTGAAAGGTAAAAAGTAAAGACAACTTTGGCAGATTTTCATAGTGTTAATTCAGTATAATGGGCTATTTATCATAATTACATCTTTTCTACATTTTTAAATATTAAAATTCCCTTTTCTGAAACAATGCTGATAATAAGTTGTTAATTTTAAGACAGTAAAATTAGCAGTTGGTAACATTTATCCAATCATTCAATTCTGAAGTATTGTGAGGAAATAATAAAACATAATCGTTCTTAAAATCTAAAGGTTAGGAAACCATTGATTTAGAGGCTTTTGTTCCAATATGGTTTCTCTAATGCTGCATATACTTCATGTATCATTGCCGAAGGAATTTCTTAAATGTGTTTTGCAGTGTCTAATAAGTGAAGAACTACAACTGAAGGCTTTCCCACACTCATTACAGTCATAAGGTTTTTCTCCAGTATGAATTCTCTGATGTTTAGCAAAGGATGAGTCATGCCTAAAGGCTTTCCCACAGTGACTGCACTCATAAGGTTTCACTCCAGTATGAACTCTCTGATGAATGGAAAGATGTATTCTCTGACTAAAGGCTTTCCCACATTCCTTGCACTTATACGGTCTTTCTCCAGTATGAGTTCTCTGATGCTGAGTTAGGTATGTGCTATGGCTGAAGTTTTTATTGCATACATTACAAATATAGGGTTTCACCCCAGTATGAATAATCTCATGTTGCCTCAAGTGTCTAATCTGGAAAAATGCTTTTCCACAGTCTTTGCAGGTAAATAGTTTCTCTCTAACATGAGTTCTCAGATGCTGGATCAGTCCAATGCTCTGGCTGAAGGCTTTCTCACATATCTCACATTCATAGGGCTTCTCTTCAGTATGAATTCTAACATGTTGAGTAAGGGATGAAGGATGTCTAAAGGTTTTCCCACATTCCTTACATTCATAGGGCTTCTCACCAGTATGGATTCTTTGATGGGGAATAAGGGATGAACTTTGGCTAAAGGCTTTTCCACATTCCTTACATCTGAAAGGTTTCTCTCCGGTATGAATTCTCATATGTTCAGTAAGATGAATGAGTTGTTTGAAATTTTTTTCACAAATGTTACATTCAAAGGTTTTCATTTTTGTATAACTCCTTGAATGATTAATCAAATCTAAATTGCATTTGTTTCTCTTTCCAGGTGTGTCATTTTTATGGTCTTTTGTTCTTGAAGAACCTGCTAGTCCTGGGGTAATTTTTGAGCTAAAATTAACTTTTTTGTCAAATTGCTTAGATTCTTGGCTTTTCTCTTGAGTGAGAATTTTCTTATGGATTGAGGGGATTGGCCCCTCAGGTGATCTACCTTGGTTTTCCAGGTAACTTTCTAATTTATCACATTTTGAGACTCTTCCCAATGTAGAATACAAGGTGCTTCTCCTTGTGGACCTTTCCTTTATCAGCCCAGAATGTAATTCTTCCCATGAAATTTCATTCTTTAAGGTTGATTCTTTGGTTTCTGTTTTACTCTCCAAGTCTGAAAGAAAGCCAAACATAAAAATGATCCATACTTACTGTTAAATTGCCACAATGAGAACAGATGGGAAAATATACATACTAGCTACAGAAGGCTTGGACTGTCTTCAAAGTGATCCTGCCACCTAAAGAGCTGATATGAAAGCAAATGAAGAAACGGTAAGAGGAAAGAAGCTTTGAAAACCAACGAGGAGCTCATCCATGTGAATTGCTAAAGGGAATAAACCAAGAAAATAAGGGCAAATATTTTAAAATATGATTAAGAAATACAGAATTCTAGGGTTGGGTTGTAGCTCAGCAGTGGAGTACTCACCTAGTATGTGTAAGGCACTGTGTTTGCTCCTCAGCACCACATATAAATAAACAAAATAAAGGTATTTTGTCCATTTACTATATGTGTGTGTGAGGGTGTGTGTATGAATATATGTGTGTGTGTATACACACACATATATTCTCATATATATATATGAGAAACAAGATTTTTTAAAAATATTTTTTGTAGGTCACAACACTTTTATTTATTTATATGTAGTGCTGAGGAGCAAACCCAGGGCCTCACATGTGCTAGGCAAGAGCTCTACCACTGAGCCACAACCCCAGCCACAGAAAAGCAGGATTCTAACACCATATTTCTAAGAAAAAAATTCTTTAAGAGAAAAGTACTTTTAAAAAAATTCTAGTTGGAGATATAGCTCAGTGGTAGTGTGTTTGCCTAGCATGTACAATACTCTGGGTTCATTCCCCACAACCACAAAACAAGTCTCTCTCTCACACTTTTTAAACATGACAATCACACTTTTTAAACATTACAATATATGTGAAATGTATGTTTCATATAATTAATTGTTATCATATATATTATGTATTAGATAATTACATAAAATATTATATTAGTAACAAAGAAGTGGCTTATTATTTAGTCAATGTATTGATTAAAAATGGGGTTGGCCTCCTCCTGAGATGAGATTCCCCATGTCTTAGGATTTGAGAATGTATACACACATTTCCCAGCTATGTCTGTGTAAATGTATACATTTCTGTATACATGGTTTCACATACATATTTGTACAGAAAAAGGATCTTGGTATATATACACAGGTCTGCATTTATTTTGTTGTGGTGCTGGGGATTGAACACAGAACTTCATACAAGCTAGCCAACTGCTCTACCACTGAGATAAACTCCAATTTCTTGTTTTGCTTTATTAATTCAACTATATCTATGAGCCTCCATTTATGTCTTCATGTTTAGACTTTTCTCATTCTAACAACTGCACTGCCTTCTACAGTAAGGACAAATGATAATTTAACTTTTCCCACTAAAAATATTTAGATTATCTCCAATTTTTCACTATTACAAGTCACACCACAATCTACATTACTATGCATTTATTCTTATAAACTCTTGCCATATTCAACTGGATTTTCTGCAGAGAAACTCTTGTTGTGAGTACATTCAGTAAACAAAGGCCCCTTAACCTCCTCACTCCCTGAATTTGATCAGTCTTTATAATTTTGCTACCTCTTATGAAGTAGAAAATGGTTTCTCAATGTGTGAGAAAATTCTATATAAGGATAAAACTATCTATTCTATCCACAGTATATCTGGAACATTTTTGGGAGAGGTACTTTCTGTGATATTTACTCTTTCATCTCTATGCCAATTTTAGTTCCTTCCATTCTAAAGTATCAATATTTCCTGCCCAGAGATAAATATTATTCCCTAGGACTAATCTCACTTTAGCAATCACACATAAAAAGGGCTCAGGTATAGCTGAATAAATTCTGGAATGGGATTAAAAGGCAAGCAAGGATTTTGAGATTCCTTATTTCAGGGAATAGGGAGTAACATAGGTGCATGCCTGTAATCCCAGCAATTTGGGATGCTGAGGCGGAGGATCCCAAGTTCAACATTAGCTTCAGAAACACAGTGAGATTCTAAGCAACTTAGTGAGATCCTGTCTCAAAATAAAAAGGGCTGTGGATGTGGCTCAGTGGTTAAGTGCCCTGCATTCAATTGGGGGAAAATAATAGAAAAAAAGTGATAAGTTACATGGCCAAATCTGGTAGTAACATTCAAGATGATTCAAAAGAAGAAAATAAGACATCAACAAATCCAACTAGAAATTATAATACAGGTATAAAATGATGAAACTCACCACTACATCAAAAATAAAAGTAGAGGGATGGGATTGTGGCTTAGTGGCAGAACACTTGTCTTGCATGTATGAGGCACTAGGTTTGATCCTTAGCACCACATAAGAATAAATAAATAAAATAAAGGCATTGTGTCCATCTAAAACTAAATAAATAAATAAAAGTAGAAGCAAAACTAACAAGTAATATCAAGGAAGAAGGATGGGGAATGAAGGCAAACCTAAGTAGAAATGTGATATATTCTTTTTTAATTTTTTTAATTTGTAGATGGATATAATATCTTTATTTTATTTATTTTTATGTGGTGCTGAGGATTGAACCCAGTGCTTCACATTTGCTAGGCAAGAGCTCTACCCCTGTGCTGCAACCTCAGCCCGATACATTCTTGCTAACACCATGATTTTCAGAGACTGAAAGAACAGGGTAAGTCAGCATGAGAAACCTGTTTAGGAGAGAAGACAATTTCTGTTTTTTAATTTTCTGGGTTTGAAGTGACATCAGTGCTTCTGTATAGAGATGCTATAAATGTCAGACTATGTGGCTATGGAGTTCATATGGATGAGCAAAGCAGTGGTGAAAATTCAAGCATGGAACTGAGAGCTGAAAAAATCACAATGTATTTGTGGGAGTTTCCACAGAAATACAACAGTAGTATAAAAGACAAGAGGCTCCTTGGAGATTGTGGCACAGACTATGGATAGTCACTGAAATCTGTTCTCCCCATTTTTGGACATACAACTAAATTATATCTCCCAATCTCCCTAGAATTAAACTGAGTGAGATAACAAAGGTCTCCTTTGCTAAGTGAATGAGAGGAAAGGGATGTGAACCACCCTAGGCTGGCCCATTTAAACTTCCTAAATGAGCTCCTTTGTGCTCCTATTCTACGCTAGCTACATGCAGATACTGAGGAAACCCCAGGGATGGTGGCGCCACAGAGTAGAAGTAACCCTGGTCTCCAAGTTGCAAGATAAAACTGTCAACTGACCTAACCAATTCCTTCAGAACAGTATATGATTAAAAAAAATTTTGATGTGAGGTAATGGCTCAAAATGTGCTGTGGAATTTTAAAGTCTATTTGTTATAGTAGGTTAGCCTATCTTAACAAAGCAGGAAATTACATATCTGTCTTTCAAAACACACTGATGAGAGCCACTGAAAAAGCAACAGGAGGGAGAGTAGAAAACAATTATTAATCTACCTGGTGAAGGAAAGGATACCAAGTGGTGAAATCTATATAACCTAATGCTGCCATCTAGAATAATGGTATGAGAACTGTAGAGTCAGGATGATTAGAATTAAAATATTGATTCCTGACAGACATGGTGGTGCATACCTCCAGCTACTCAGAAGGTAAGAAGATAACCAAATCTGAGGCAAGTCCAGTCAACACAGATATAATCTGTGCCACAATCTTGTCTTTTATACTGCTGTTGTATTTCTGTGGAAACTCCCACAAATACATTGTGATATTTTCAGCTCTCAGTTCCATGCCTGTATTTGCCTGTATTTGGGAGACTTATTTTCACCACTGTTTTGTTCATCCATATGAACTCCATAGCCACATAGCTTGACATTTACAGCATCTCTATATAAATGCACTGTTATCACATCAAACTTTGTCTCAAAAAAAGAAAAGACTGGGAACTGTAAGTCAGTAGTGAAGCACCTGCCTAGAATGTGGGAGATCCTGGGATCAAATACTAACTAATTGGTACAAATTTCTCTTTTTTTCCCCTCCAGGAACTGGGGATTAAATTCTGGGGGTACTCTACCACTGAGCTATATCTCCATTCCTTTTT
Source organism: Marmota flaviventris (assembly GCF_047511675.1). Classification (NCBI taxonomy): domain Eukaryota; kingdom Metazoa; phylum Chordata; class Mammalia; order Rodentia; family Sciuridae; genus Marmota; species Marmota flaviventris. The sequence continues at coordinate 30,655,552 of NC_092507.1, read as the reverse complement.
ATTTTCTATTTTGAGACAGGATCTCACTAAATACCTTGCCTCTGTCTCCCAAGCTGCTGGGATTAAAGCATGCACCACTGCTCCTGGATGTATAAATTTATTAACCAGCCTTCTTTCCCTCATTTGTAAGATGGAGGTAGTATGGGATTTCTGAGGCAAGTGTGGTAAAAACCTGTCGTCATTACTTTTCTTAGATGTTGAAGAAGACTGTTAAAAGCTATTAGAATTGCCAGGTGCAATGGTCCACACCTGTAATTCCAGGGGCTGGGGAGGCTGAGACAGAAGGATCTCGAGTTCAAATCCAGCCTCAGCAATGGTGAGGAGCTAAGCAACTCAGTGAGACCCTGTCTCTAAATAAAATACAAAATAGGGCTGGGGATGTGGCTCAGTGGTTGAGTGCCCCTGAGTTCAATTCCTAGTACCAAAAAAAAAAAAAAAAAAAAAAAAAGCTGTTAGAATTGGTAAGAAGGAATTCTCTGGTGATTTCTCAAAGAGTCATAAGTTAAAAAGAGAATTAGAATTGAAGCTCTGATCACAGGATAAGAATTAGAAAAATAAAATAAAATGAAATCTTTGAGAGAGTGAAACCAATGATAAAATGACAGAACTGAGTGAGCTGTGTTTAATGAGAAGAGACCTGTGAACTTCAGATATACAAAGGAAAGAAGCTATGATCAGAGCAAGGCTTGGAACACTGGATCAAGGGAAGATTACAAAATCAGGTCAAGAGAAAGATCAAGAAGGCATCTCTTTTTCTCTGACTCCAGAGAGACTAGCAAAAAGATGTATATGTGGGAAGCGGGTGAAAGGTGGAAGATTAAGCTTTCTTGTGTGCACCATCTCCCCATGGCCTGGAGAAGGCTTTCAGGAAATTTTCTGTCCAACAACATCACAAGGCCCTACCTGCCTCACCCTTACCTGAACATGAACCTCCCGAAACCTTTTTCTCCATCAGCCATGGTTCTTCTCCTTTCTCCAACTGGGAAATCACAACAGGTTTGCAAAGTTGATATCCTGCTAACGGAGATAAAAGACTGTACATGTTGAGGTCAAAGAACCATCCCAAGAATTTAAAAAATAGCCCTCTGGTATTCAGTCTTATGAAGGATAGAATAGAAACAGTGAGGCAAAAGACCACAGCAATTCAGACATGGTGTTCAGAAGGTACTAGAAATCTCTAGTACAGAATCAAAAACCCAAGCAAAGTCCTTAGTTTGGAAATAAGAATTTTCTTCCAATAGGGGAACAAATTTTACAAGGGGAGTCAATCCTTACCCACTGAGACCAGGTTCCCATAGTTCTCCAGCATCACTTCCCGGTAGAGATTCTGGTGATCAAGGGCCAGTTGCCCCCACTCCTCCTGAGTGAAGTCCACAGATACATCCTTGAAGGTTAACAGTTCCTAGAACATCAAACACATTCCTTTCAAGCCAGAGTTCAGGAAGTTGTTCTGACCTTGTCTAGATGCAAAAAGATTCCAGTCAAGTTTTCCTGGATACCTGCTTGATAATTGTTTGATTCCCTGTTGGAGATTTTAAATCAAAGCACAAAGCATGTAAGTTGCAATTTGGTTGAAAGGAAAACACTCATGAAATATTAAGAAGGCCACAAAATGGTATGTAAAGTAATTTAGATTAAGGACAAAACCATTCAGGAATATTTGGGGAAAAGGAGAGTTCAAAGGGGGCTAAGGCCACAAGACAGGGACCTTTGTTGGGCTGAAAGAACTGACTAAAGTAAGAATACTTTAGAATGAGCAAAATATCCTTAGTTAGATTTCTCTATTAAATAAGGAAAGTATGAGAGAACAGAAGATTTTAGGAGGGAGCATGAATTCTGCCTTCTAAGGAAAGATGGATTGTAAAGTACCAGTATCTTCTCTGATATTCAGTCTTACGAAGGATAGAGTAGAAACACATTCCTTCTCTCGCTATACTTGTGCCCCAGGGGCTTGATCAAAAATTTCTCTTAAAGGTCAACTAAAGAGTGACTTCCAAGGATACTGGTACCTGATTCTTTTAAAATGTTACTTAATGGACCTGGTGTGTAGCTCAGTTGTAAAGTATTTGCCTAATAAGTCCTAGGTTCAATCCCAGGACTGCAAGTAAGTAAAATAAAATTAAAATAAATATATTTTTTTAAAATTAAAGGCTGTTTAAAAGTAAAATAAGGGGGCTGGGGATATAGCTCAGTTGGTAGAGTGCTTGCCTGGCATGCACAAGGCCCTGGGTTCAATCCCCAGCACCACAAAAAGAAAGAAAAAGTAAAATAAAATGAGCCAGGCACAGTGATGCATGCCTGTAATCCTAGTGATTTGGGAGGCTGAGGCAGGTAGCTCACAAGTTAGAGGCCAGCCTCGACAACTTAGCCAGATACTCAGCAACTTAGAAAGACTCTGTCTCAAAATAAAAAACAAAAAGAAGTGGGAATGTATTTCAGTGGTAAAGCACCCCTGAGTTCAATCATAGTACATAAAAAAACAAAATGTTGTTCAAAATATCCAATGTTTTATTTATTTAATGTTTGTCTTTCTCCCAGATAGTTTCTGAGTTTTGAAGGCAATATTTCCACTCTCACATGCACCTCAACACAACTTTTAAATTTGTTGGATAAATGACTGGAGGTCTGCTTAAAACAAGAGGTTTAATGAGGAGGGTTATACCAGAGAGGAATCAACTGATGCCACCAAGTTTCCTGAGGAAGAAGAGGCTACAAAAAAAATCCAAGAGATGGAGTCAAAGAAAATCAAAGTTTGGAGATCAGCAGGGGATGTAGCTCAGTGAGAGAGTTCTTGCCTAGCACACATGAAGCCCTGAGTTCATCCTCAGCAGGAATCTCCAGCTCACCTGGGATCCTGCTGTCAGGAGCCCAGGAGTCATTTCATCCTGGCAACTTTCTCCCTGGGACTCATCAACTTGCTGAGATGGCAGAGCTGGGGAAAGAAAAGAACCATGAAGGTGGCATCTTCCCAAATCCCCCAAGGAGAAAAACTACACACACAGATTCATTGAATGGGGCTCCTCCCCTAATATACTCACAAAGAGAGACATTAAGAGCAACTCAAAAGTAGCCCAAGCTTCCTTAATGAGGAGGACCTGCAGTGTGTTGCTTAGATATTAAGGGTCAGTGCTGGTTCCAAAACAGATATATCAGGTCACTCCTTTGTTCAAAAATCCTCAGAGATTCCCCACAACAAGAAAGAAAAATATAGATACTTCACCGTGAACTTCAAAACCCTTCACAACCAGTCCATAACTACTTCTCCAAGTGTTAGCCTTTTCTAATTGCCATCTTTCAGCCACTAGACACACCTGCCCACACAATCCTGTTCATTCCTTGAACGTACTTGGACAGGACTCAGCTCAGTACTTTTCTCCAAATCCTATACTTTGTGAAAACTTAGAATATCTTTCAGGCCCAGTTCAAGTGAAATTATCTCAGACACCCTTAATGAGAAAAAAGCTTCTTTCCCTCAATTAAGTATGAGCATATGGGGAGAAACTGGACCTTCTTCATTTTTTTCTCTGCTAAAATGCTAAGAATAAACCATGCCAAGATGCTAGAATTTGAGAATTAAAGGCTGAAACTGAGGTATTAAAAATATGAACTAAATAAAATAAAAAATAGGGCTGGGGGTATGGCTCAGTGGTCAAGTATCCCTGAGTTCAATCTCCAGCACCCTCCCCCAAAAAAATATGAACTATAGGGGCTGGGGTTATAGCTCAGTGGTAGAGCACTTTCCTGGAATGTGTACAGCAGTTCAATCCTCAGTACCACATAAAAATAAATAAATAAAACAAGAAATTATGTCCATCTTCAACTAAAAAAAAATTTTTTTAAATACGAACTATTTGGGCTGGGGGTGCAGCCCAGTGGCACAGCACTTGCTTGGCATGCATGAGTCACTGGGTTTGCTTCTCAGCACTACATAAAAATAAACAAATAAGTGGCTGCGAGTGTGGCTCAAATGGTAGAGTGCTGGCCTAGCACATGTGAGGCACTGGGTTTGATCCTGAGCACCACATAAAAATATTGTATCCACTTAAAACTAAAAAATAAATAAATAAAATAAATGCATGCTGTCAGTCTACAACTACAAAAAAAATTTTTTTTTAAAGTACAAACTATAAATTAAGGTCCATGAATTACTGTCTTGAATTTTACTACACCTTTACATCCTGAATAGTGGGCACCCATATAATTAAGATTTGTCATTTAGCTATCCGTATTTTTCTGAACCATTTCAAAGTTGCAGACGTCATAATATCGCCATCTATCTTTGCTGGCAACCTAATCCTGGGTTCACAAAATCTGACTATTCCAATAACTCAAGAAAATGACAAAGAAAGCACACAACCACACAGACTTACCTTTTCAATAATCTGGAGCTGGCTCTGTGACATTAAGGGTCCTTGGAAAGAGAGAGAGCCACTGGAATTCTTTATTCTTATATAGGGAACACACAAGGGGAGGTTCCATAGAACATTCTATCCCCAAAAGGGCAAAGGGGCAGGATTACAAAGGAACAGATGAGTGTAGATCAACCCCCGCAGGTGATGCCTACACCTGGAGCCATGCTTGCTATCCAAGTTGGGACAATGCCCAAGTCAATGAAATTAGTAATTGGTCAGGGCCCCAGGGCATCAGAACTTGAAGGTGTCTGCATCCATGGCAGCTCCCAACAATAATACGTCAACTCTAAATATTTCAAATAAGAATATTCTTTGTATAACCATAATATCATGTATCATAATTAAGAAAATCATTGTTGTGGAATTACTGTTAATTCCATAGTATCATCCATATTCATATTCAGTCCATACTCACATTCCCTCAACTGTTCCCAAAGTTTCTTTTATTCTGGATTTTTCCCAATCCAGGAGTTAATTGAGTTCAAACATTCAGAGTGGTAGTTACCTCTAATCTATCACTCTAGAATGGTACTTCTATTTTCATGACACCGACTTTTATTGAAGAGCCCAGAACAGTCTGACTGCATTCTCAAGGTTTACTTTACTTCTTCTTCCCCTAAATTTTCTGTAAACAAGAAGTTCAATCTGTAAGCTTAATTTAGGATCAAGCAAAATATTTTTGTGGATACTATGTGTATATATAGCATTTTCCATAAACTACAAAATGCCAAGTTATTCCATTATTGGGATATTTGATTGAGATGGTGTCCACCAGACCTCACCATTGGAAAAACCATGATCTTTCCTTGACATTTAGCAAGTAATCTGTAGGGTGTAATATTCTAAAACCATGTGAGTATCTGTTTCCTATCAACCTTTCAATTATTTCATTTGCCATAAAATATTAGTTATTACTGACAGTGATTTTATAGAAAATTCTATAAATAGCTTCCCCTTACCAACTGAAGATGTAAAAGGCAAGATAAATGCATCATTCAATCACATAGTAATTTATTTTCTTTCTCTTTGTTTTTTGTGGCACTGGAAATTAAACTCAGGAGCACTTTATCACTAAACTACATCCCCCAACCCTTTTTTAAAAAAAAATATATATTTTTTTGAGACAGGATCTTGTTAAATTGGCAAGGTTAGCCTTGCACTTGTGATTCTCCTCTCAAGTAGCTGGGATTACAGGTGTGCATCACCATGCCTGGCCATAATAATCTATTTTCAAAGTAAGAAATCAGTGTATTAACCACCTACAATATTTGCAAATGAGCCCTTCTCTCTTCTCTACTTAAAAAAAAAATGTAGTTGTAGATGGACAACATGCCTTTATTTTATTTATTTATTTTTATGTGGTGCTAAGGATCAAACCCAGTGCCTCACATGTGCTAGGCAAGTGCTTTGCCACTGAGCTGCAGCAACAGCCATCTTTCTCTATTCTAAGATAGAGAAAGAACATGTGGAACTTTTATTTATTCGAGGTATTACAATCAATAAAGAACACAAACTGTCCAGAATTTGTCCATTGGGATTCTCTTGAACCTGGGTCCCACAACCTTTGGACATATGTCCACCAGTCTTTAAGCTCTTCCTTGTTTTCTAGCACAAGATACTCCAGGTATGTTCTCTGCTGCCTTCTGCTTCTGACCTAACTACCAACTCCATTCTGCTCTTCAAGTGGGTGGTGAAGATAAAAAAAAAAAAAAAAAAGTAACATACACAGCCATGACACTGAAATATTGGTTTTGGGCTGAAGTGACCTCTACTACTTCAGAAAACCCTAGACCACCCCACACCCATTATCAAGAACTCCCAAGACTTTTCACCCAGCTGTCTCCCCAGAGATGCTTCTACTCCCTGGTTCTACCTTCTTTCCCACACTGGAGGAGAATGCTTCCCTCCCTCCCCACCCCCCCACCCCATTCTCACCTTCTGCTTCAAATATTTTAGTCACATCCTCCCACAGGGGCGCCCCCTCCTTGGCCTTCCTTGGATGGTGCAACTTCACCCAGGTGCTGGCCTTGGTGGGCAGGGTGATCAGGAACTGCTGTGGCATGATGACTTCTGCACTCCTTTTCCAGGGACTCTGCCTCATCCACAGTCCTGACTGGGCTTTTCCACTTTCTGATGAGGAAACTGCTGGGACCCCAGACCGGGGGTTTCACAGCTGTACCAGCCTCCTCTAATAACCAACTCCTGCTCCTCCGTGTCCTCAGTCTCAGGAACCAGCGGGGAAATATAGTACCAGAATCTGGGGTGTGGCTTTTTTTGTCAATGGCTCTCAAGACACATCCCCCACCTTGGATTAACCTGTCTCAGCAGGCAGCTAGATGCTCCAGGTATTTATTGAGCCACCCCACCCGCTACAGTCTCCTGGAGATGCTGAGCAAAAAACATTAGTGTCAACAAAGTATCAAGAAGCCTCAGTTATACCATCAGCTTCTAAAACTTCAAAATCATCCTAAAATATTCAGAAAAGATGGAAGGAACTGGTGGATTAAAAAAAAAAAAAAAAAAAAAACATGGTCCAAAACAACTGAAGGTGTCACTAAGCACAAAGAGATGAAGATCCCAATTCCTTGTTACAGGCACGATTATGCTTAAAACAGTCCGCGATTTGGAACCGCAAAGGATCTGGGTGTGAATCCCAGCTACTTCCCTTCACTGAGGCAAATGACGTCAACGCTCCATCCGGGTTCTCCCTCCCTAACCAAGAGGTTATACTGAGGCAAATGACTTAAACGATCCATCCGGGTTCTCCCTCCCTAACCGAAAGGCTACACCGCGCTCGTGGGTAACGGCGCAGGGACCTTTTCGCAGCTTGGGTTTGAGTCAACCACGCGGCATCAGGGCGCACCGCGCGCGACAGGGTGACGGCGAGCAGTTGCTGGGGCTTCACGGCTCGTTGCCCTCCCCAATCCCTGGAGCGTCCCCGTGCCCCCGCTCACCGGCGGGACAGCACACCCGCTTCTCGGCCGCAGCCAGCAGGACTCCGCGCAGTGCGCCCACGGTGCCGCGTAGCTCCGGGGAGGCCAACGCAATACGCCTGCGCGGTGGCCTCGCGTGTCCTTCCCGGCGTCCTCCACCAGATCGGGCCTGGGTGCTCACCCCGCCCCTGGTCCGCTCTATTGGGACACCCAGAATGCGAACCCAATAAGCCAGCCCCACTCATAAGAAAGGAGGGGCACCTTGTTTCCGCTGCCGAGGGTTCACATCGAAGTGTCTACCGTGGACCTTTCAGCTTTTGACAAAAAATAACGACTGGCATCACATTTTTGTTAAACTCCATGGATACCACGTTCTTGAATAATATGTATATGGAAAAAGGCTAAAAATTGAATGTATTGCAGTGTTTTATTTAAAGAATACAACCAGCTAGCTTTCTGTTCTACCATTCAATAAAAGTTCTCACGTTAATTGCCTTCCTTACATTTCTGAAATGTCAGAAAAAAAACACAAAAGCAGGAAAATAGTGGTAACCTATAATCTCAGCTAACAGGGGTAACCGTTGCTAACATTTGATGAGCAGTCTGCACTATACTCACACACTTCGTTTGTTTTCCCCCCCTTTTTAGATATTTACCATAGAAGTCTGGCGCAGTGGCGCACACCTGAAATCCCAGCCGCTCAGGAGGCTGAGACAGGAAGATTGCTAGTTCAAAGCCAGCCTCAGCAACAGAGAGGCACTAGGAAACTCAGTGAGACTCTGTCTCTAAATAAAATACAAAATAGGGCTGGGGATGGGGCTCAGTGGTCGAGTGCCCCTGAGTTCAATCCCCAGTACCAAAAAAAAAAAAAAAAAAAAAAAGACATTTGCCATAGAAATTATTATACTCTAATGCTGTTTTATTGCTGGATTGTCTCCCCTCAAATACTGTACATTTCTCCATTAGCTTCCAAAAAATAACAATTTAGAAAATAGACTATGGGACTTGCTAGCTGCTATGAACTGAATGTGGACCTTCAAAATTTATGTTGAAAACCTAACCCTCAATGTGATTGTTATCTAGAGATAGTATCTTCATGGAAGTAATTAAAATTAAATAAAGTGTGGGACACTGATCTAATGACTTTTCTGTTCTTATAAAAAGAGACACCAGAGGGCTCTTTTCTACTCCCTTTCTCTATCCAGTCACTGGGAAGGAAAGGCCAAGTGAGGACTTCAGGAGCAGGCTCTGTCTGGACGTCAGGAATAGAATCCTAGTTAGAAAACAACCCCTGCTGGACCTTGATCTGATCCCCCAAACTGTGAGAAAATAAATTTCTATTGTTTAAACTACATAGTCAATTAGTATGTTGTTGTAGCGGCCCAAACCATCTAATATGTGAGCATAAGTATTTACAATTATGAGGCTTTGTTCTAAGTGCATTACATATTCTAGCTTGTCTAGCCATCCTAACAACACTTTGACCTAACTACTATTATATTCTCACTTTACGGAAAAGAAAACTGAGGTTTGGGGAAATTAAATAATTGCTCAAAAAACATACGGCTTACAAATGGTGGATCCAGGAAGTCTATGTTCCTATCTCCTACTCAATAAAACACAGCTTAAATTGTTAGTGGTAGAACCTAGGTAGTAGTACATGGATGTTCACTGTAAAATTCCTTCAATTTTTCTGTTATGTGTTAATATTTTTATAATAAAATGTTGGAAAAATAAAACAGCTAATAAACAACAAAATCACACAGGACATTATAAATAAAACTACAAAAATTATTGATTTAAAATGGAAAGAATAGTGATATATAACATATAACAAAGGAGCAAGGTTATTTGGGGGACATATACTGAGTTTACCCATAATCCTGAAAGTGATAGATGCATAAATGCCATCTTTACTGGTTTGATTAACAGTAACTCCTTATAATTATCAATGATTGAAAACCCAGGAAAACTACCATTACTGTGATGTTTCTGAATACTACCAAACAGCCTAACATATCTGTAATTGTCAAGATAATTATTAAATTGTGAGAAAAAATGACACAGTTTTAGCAGAGCCTAGTGACCCATGTTTATAATTCCAGCTATTCAGTTTGGCCTGGACATCTTAATGGAGTAATGCCTCAAAATAATTTTTTTTTGGTAGGGAAATCATTTATCAAAATAAAAAAATTTTTAAAAGAGCTGGGCAGATAGCTTAGTTATAGGATCACTTGCCCAGCATACATAAGGCTCTGGGTTCAAAGCCAGGAACTGAAAAAAAAAAAAAAAAAAAAAAAAAGACCCAGTTTTATAGGAAAAAATATAACTTTTATATATGCTGTATAAATAATATAATGGAAGCCATATATATAATTATATATATATATATATATATATATATATATATATATACACATTGAAGTTAGCACAAATATTGGAAGAGTCATGCTAATGACATGATAGAATATCTACGAAAACCCAAGTCTTAAGTAAAATTTATTTGAATCAATAGAAGAATTGGCATAAGGTAGTTACCTTACATGTATATATAGAGGTATAGCTCAGTGGCACAGTGCTTGCCTAGCATGTGTGAGGCACTGGGTTCTATCCTTAGCACTTCATAAAAGTAAATAAAATAATTATTTTTTAAAAAACCTAGAATATATTCCACTCTCAGTAGCAGTGAGAAGCTATAAAATATTTAGAATAAATTTAATAATAAAATATAGATAAATATAATTTTAAATTTAAAATTATTAAAAACAAAGATTTGAATAAATGAAAAGACATATCTGAAAGGCCAAGGTTTGTCGTCGGAGATTAAAATGCACAAACACAGACAGCAGTGACAAAGATGAAGCACTTTATTGCAAGCTGGTACTAGTTTATATAGAAAGTGAGAGTCAGTTATCTTAAACCAGGAAGCTCCCGGGGCCAATCATAGTAAAGGTCAGGTTTATCACCTACTGTGCACGCACGTCCGCCCTGCATAAGATTCATGGGGGGCACGAATTGTCCACTAGAACGGAAGGGGCCAATTAGAAGGTTTTCAAAACAACTTGTTATCCGCCCACTGGCAACTTGCCTGCTGCCATGTTGCATTAGGGGCTCTGGCCTGGGGAGTTCTAGCCACCCACTGGCAATTTGCCTGCCGCCATGTTTGAAAGGCCCGGGGAGTTCTCAGGGAGACTCCCAACAATATCAACCTTGGGGAAGACCTGATGAAACTTCATTGCAATTCCTATTAGAATCCCAACAGTGTTTTATTTTGATTTTGAAACTGAATTTTAAAAAAATCTTAAAATTTATAGCAAGAAAAAAGCCAGGAATGGTGGTACAGGCCTGTAGTCCCAGCATCTTGAGAAGCTCAAGTGAGTTCAAGACCAATACCAGTATAAAAAAAAAAAAAAGAATAGGGATCCAAGAAGAGACAAGAAAAAGAAAGGAAAAAATAGTGGTATGGGATGAGGCTGGGGTTGTGGCTCAGCGGTAGAGCGCTCGCCTCGCCCTTGCAAGACCCTGGGTTTGATCCTCAGCACCACAAAAAAAATAAAATAAAATAGGTGAAATAAAGGTATCGTGTCCAACTATAACTAAAAAGATAAAAATATTTTAAAAAATAGTGGTATGGGACTTGCCATACCAGATATTACAACATACTAAAAAGCCTCTATATCTGGTAAGAGTAATGACAAACTAATGGAACACACTAAGGAATCCAAAAATAGATATGAGTATATGTGAGAATTTACTAACTAACAGAGATGGCAGCTCAATTCAGTAAGAAACTGATTGTTTAATAACCAAAGGTCACAGAATTTTAGTATTTCTCAATCTGGAAGAAAACAAAGGTGAGTCACCATCTTTAATCATATTCAGAAATAATTCAAGTTGGATCAAATCCTCATATGCAAAAATAGAACAAAAATCTTTTGTAAATCTGAAAGAGAACATATATAATCTAACAGTGAGTGAGATGCTTTTAGATACAAAAAGAAAGTCTGACAACCTAGTCACTGTATTTGACTATATAAGAATGTAAAGTAAAAAAAAAAAAAAAAGTAAAGTCTTTGTAGGCAAAAAGATGCCTAAAATAAATTTACTATACAGATGATGCATCTGGAAAAAATTGTAAGCCAATGACAAAAATCTATATTAATATGAATCTAAACCAACATTTATTTTAAGATACACCATTATTTTCTGTACCATTAATAAAGAAAAATGCTTCAATTAACACATAATGCTTTTTTATAATTAGATTTTTATTTTATACTTAATGAAAGAGTTATTTTGGATATTTTTGAGGCCCAGATTTTTATCACATGTCAAGCTGTATTGCTTTGTGACTTATTATGTACATGATGATAATTTTTCACTGCAAAACTAAATCACCCTGTAATTTTTAAGACATATAAAATAGTAATTAAACTGAAACATCCAGTACTAATAATGCTGGGGCACTCATAGTCATTGACTACTAATCTCAGGTCAGCTTTAGCTATGTTAAAGGGGAAAGGGATAAAGGGGAGAAAAAAATAACTTGAGTAGAAAAGAGGCAAATGATATAATTAGATAATGCATGGAACAGAAATGCAAATGGTCACCAAGCAAAAGAAAAGATAGTCAAACATACAAATTAAAAATAATAATAAGGTACTACATTGTTCCCAAATGGCAAAAATGAGAAGTATGACAGTTATTCCAATTGAGAATGCACAGAGTATATTTTTATACACCACTAGGGTTAAGTTTTAATGAATCATATGAAATTGCAATTTTTGTATATCAAAACTGATCAAATATCTGGAAGTTCACAAGGTTTAATCTCTAGGCAAGTGCTCTAGTTTTCTCACTTAAAAATATTTCATGGAGGGCTGGGGTTGTGGCTCAGTGGTAGAGCACTTGCCTCGCATGTGTGAGGCCCTGGGTTTGATCTTCAGCTCTACATTTAAATAAATAAATAAATAAATAAAATCAAGGTCCATCAACAACTAAAAAAAGAAAAGAAAAGAAATAGAGGAATTTAAATTTTATATATATAGTGCACCCAGGCATGAAATTTGGGAGATTGAGGCAGGAGGTCCAGAAATTTGAGGCAAGCCTCAGCAACTTAGCAAGATCTTGTCTCAAAATAAAAAATAAAAAGGGTTGAGGATGTAGCTCAGTGGTAAAACACCCCTGGGTTCAATCCCTACTACCCCCCCAAAAAAATAATTTGATGGAAACTAATTTAAACATTATACTATATACAGGTATCCAAATGTCACATTACCTCATTAATATGTATATTCTTTATGTATCAGAAATTTAAACTAAAAAAATGTCTTATGGAAATCCTGCCAACTGATGGTGTAGCTCTTATTGATCCTTTTTAAATCCTTAGTAATTCCCTTACTGATGGATATTTACTTTCTTATTTTCTGCCAGAAGAAACAGTTCTATAATAACCATCTTTGTACTATTGTCCTTTGAAACAGTGCTTTAGTTTCCAAGGGATATATTCTCAGGAGTGGGATTGCTTTGTCAAAGGATGCATACATTTAAAATTTTATGATATGTTACAGATTGCTTTCCCAAAGCAATATACATACGTACATACACATAATTAAAGAATATATTTACTGACCCACATATACATACATGCATACATACATACATATTAGATAATGTACATACAGGCATATATATATACACACAAATATACATATTAAGAAAAATACATACTAGGTTGTTAACATGCACAAAGCAAACGATTATCTCATAATACTGAGCTTGAACTGGGGACTTATGCTAAATGGTGTTGGCTGAATTATATTGAAGCTCTCAGCTTTTTTTTTCATTTAATAAATGTACTCAAAAGAGGACATTTGTCTACTGTAAACAGGAAAGCATTAAATGCCATAAAAAACAATTAAATATTACATCCAAGAAATTCAAATTTGAAATAAGACAATGAGAAAAAGTAATAATAAATACAATCAATGAACAAAAATAAATATATGAAAAAAACTTTCTCAGTGAGATGACTATTTCTCAGTTTAAAAGGGGAAGAGACATTTTACTTGATGTCACTTATTTTTCTTTCTTTCTTTTTTTTTTTTTTTTTGGCGGTGCTGGAGTTTGAACCCAGGGCTTTGTGCATGCAAGGGAAGCACTCTACCAATGGAGTTATATCCCCAGCCCTCACTTATTTTTCAAAAAATAAAGTTAGCTAACTTAGTAATATGCCCTTCTCTGATTCTCTTATTTTTCATCTTTACTGGTATTTCCTGTGTTTCCCAAATAAACTATCTGCATTTCATTCTTTGTCTCAGGATCTGCTTCTGGTATAATCTAAATCAGACAGTCACTGAATGTGTGAACAGGAGTCTGTAAGTCATGCAGTCCCTATGAGGGTTAGATATCTTGTCTGACCAGTCTATACCATCCTATCCCAAGCAAAAATATCCTTCAAATGTCATATTTAATGTACCTGTTATATTTCTTCTAATATAAATTTAAAAATAAGTACATAGACAATTCATCAAGCCACACATTTACAATCTATGTACTTTCCCATATGTAGGACACACTTCAATTAAATAGTCAAAAGGATACATACAAAATGGCTAAGACTGTCTTTCAGAGTCATAGTCACCCCTGGTTCTGAGCTTCTGCTTCTAGTGAATTCTTTTGGCTTCCAGATCATCTTCCTATCCCACTTGAAAAATCCAGAATTTTGCTGGACTTCTTCTTTCTCTTCCAGGGAACAACCTTCACTAAGATACAAGGGTAGACTGAAGGTCATATCTCTTCTCTTGAGCTCTCTAGAACAATCATCCAGGGTTTTTATACACAGGCATAAGCCCACAGGGATAATTTGAATGAAACAGAAGAAAAGTGACAACAAATTTTTAGAAACTGGAGAACCAGTGGATAGGTCAGTGACAGACTTATGAGTCCTGAAAAGACTGAATCACAAAGGAACCTTAGGAATGGCCAAGAAACAACCCAACTTCCCTTGCATAATCCAGAAAAACAGACCAGAGGAGGAAGCCTGGTGCCAAGCCAGACCAGACTAGAGGAGGAAGCCCAGCGCCAGCCCTGCAGGCTAGTCCGGAGGAAGCCCATCAACCCTTAAAACCCATCAAAGGGGGCGTGGCTACCAGCACAGTTCTGCGCTGATCCAGGTACCCGGTTTCCAACTCCCCCACCCTTAGCTGCAATAACTCAAAATATTTCCCACAAGCTTTTAGCTTTTAGCTATCAACGCAAAACAACAACTGTACAGGCACCTGGTTTCCACCTCAGAGACTAGAATAGGGAGGATACAGGTAGAAGCTCATGTCCTTTCACACTGGCTATATCGACCACCCTGAACACAGAGGCTCAAGCTAGGAATAGACAACGCCACCTACTGGAAGAAAGGAAAACAGACTTCTGAGAGACTTTTTTTTCTTTCTCTTTTTTCTTCTGTCTCTTTCACAACCTCAACATATGTGAAACCAAGAACTGTGCATGAACAACCGAATCACCAAAATAATATAATATAGAGGAATTGCATATGCCCCATCTTCCCCCCATTTTTTTCCTTATTTATTTCTTACTTTCTTTTTCCTTCTCTCTTTTTTCTCTTTTCTTCCTTGTTATTTTTTTTCTTTTCTTCATTCTTATTCCCTCTATCCCACTTTCAACCCCCTAATTTTACTATCTATACATAGGGTAACTATCTAAATACAGATAGGAGGTTGAATCTATACATTCTTCCATAAATTACCAGTCTACTGATTAGAGTTGCTAAGTTAGTTTAACCTCATACCCTCACTCCTTTCCCTCTAAGTATAACATCCTTCGTCTGAAATTCAGTTTTCTATATGCCACCAGATATGGTATGCCTTTTATGAAACTAATGACTATATTTTTAAATAATAATTGAAACCAATATCTGTAGACTTAGATTCTAACTATAAATGTATTAATAATGAAAACTTGTGGTTAGATGATGTACTGTTGATATTGGGAACTGTTAACATTGTCTTTCTCTGCAAAAAAATGGTGGGGGATTTTGGAGCTATACAACTACAATATAAATATATAAGGGGAAAACCATTAACACATCAGTTTCACAAAGCTAGAAATAAACATGAGCAGTATGAAAAGACAAGGAAAGAAAGGACCATAAACAATGCAGGTCAATTCAACATTAGAAGAGGTAATATCTGCAGCTGATGGAATGTCAGATAAAGAGTTCAGGATATAATGCTTCAGATGATCTGGAGTCTCAAGGAAGACATTATACAGCAAATTCAGACAATGAAAGATCACTTTGACAATGAATTACATAAACAAATCCAAGAAACAAAAGATGAACTCTACAGGGATATAGAGGAGATATATATATAACAGAAATCCTGGAAATGCAGAAAACAATAAACCAAATTAAAAACTCAAATGAGAGTATTACCAGCAGAGTAGAACACTTAGAAGACAGAACATCAGACAACGAAGACAAAGTTTTTCAACTTGAAAAGAACATAGACAGCTCAGTGAGAATGTTAAGAAATCATGAGCAGAACATCCAAGAATTATGGGATAACATAAAGAGATCAAACTTAAGAGTTATTGGGATACAAGAGGGTATAGAGGTCCAAACCAAAGGAATGAGCAACCTGTTCAATGAAATAATACTAGAAAACTTCCCAGACTTAAAGAATGAAAAATAAATCCAAATACTAGAGCCTACAGGACGCCTAATGTACAAAATCATAAGAGATCCACACCAAGACACATAATAATGAAAATGCCCAACATACAGAATAAGGAGAGAATCTTAAAAGCCATAAGAGAGAGGAAGCAGATTACATTTAGGGGTAAACCAATCTGGATAATGGCTTATCTTTCAACAAAGACGCTGAAAGCTAGAAGATCCTGGAACAACATATTTCAAACGCTGAAAGAAAAAGGATTCTAACCAAGAATCGTGTACCCAGCAAAATTAAGCTTCAGGATTGAAGATGAAATAAAAATCTTCCACGATAAACAAAAGTTAAAAGAATTTGCAGCTAGAAAACCAGCTCTTCAAAACATCCTTGGCAAAACATTACAGGAAGAGGAAATGAAAAATAACAATGA
Organism: Marmota flaviventris; assembly: GCF_047511675.1. Classification (NCBI taxonomy): domain Eukaryota; kingdom Metazoa; phylum Chordata; class Mammalia; order Rodentia; family Sciuridae; genus Marmota; species Marmota flaviventris. The sequence continues at coordinate 30,639,090 of NC_092507.1, read as the reverse complement.
AAACCAACAGCGGGAGGTAGTACAGTAAAGGAAAAAGTAATCAACGAGGAAAAACAAATCATGTTAAGTAACATAAATAACCAAATATGGCTGGAAGTACAAACCATATCTCAATAGTAACCCTAAATGTTAATGGCTTAAATGCACCAATCAAAAGACATAGGCTAGTAGAATGGATTAAAAAAAAAGATCCAACAATATGCTGCCTACAGGAGACTCATCTGATAGGAAAAGACATACACAGACTGAAGGTGAAAGGTTGGGAAAAATCATACCACTCATATGGACCTCAGAAGCAAGCAGGGGTGTCCATACTTGTATCAAATAAAATAGACTTCAAGCCAAAGTTAATCAAAAGGGATAAACAAGGACACTACATACTGCTCAAGGGAACCATACACCAACAAGACTTAACAATCATTAATATATATGCCCCAAACAATGGTGCAGCTATGTTCATCAAACAAACTCTTCTCAAGTTCAAGAGTTAAATAGACCACAACACAATAATCATGGGAGATTTTAACACACCTCTGTCACCACTGGACAGATCTTCCAAACAAAAGTTGAATAAAGAAACCATAGAGCTCAGTAATACAATTAATAACTTAGACTTAATTGACATATACAGAATATACCACCCAACATCAAGCGGATACACTTTCTTCTCAGCAGCACATGGATCCTTCTCAAAAATAGACCATATATTATGTCACAGGGCAAATGTTAGCAAATACAAAGGAGTAGAGATACTACCATGCATTTTATCTGATCATAACGGAATGAAATAGGAAATCAATAATAAAATAAGAAAGAAAAAATCCTACATCACATGGAGAATAAACAATATGCTACTGAGTGAACAAAGGGTTACAGAAGACATCAAAGAAGAAATTAAAAAATTCTTAGAGGTAAATGAAAACTCAGACACAACATATCAAAATCTCTGGGACACTATGAAAGCAGTACTAAGAGGAAAATTCATTTCATGGAGTTCATTCCTTAAAAGAAGGAAAAGCCAACAAATAAATGACCTCACGCTACACATCGAAGCTTTAGAAAAAGAAGAACAAATCAGCAGCAAATACAGTAGAAGGCAAGAAATAATTAAAATCAGAGCTGAAATCAATGAAATTGAAACAAAAGAAACAATCAAAAAAATTGACAAAACTAAAAGTTGGTTCTTTGAAAAAATAAATAAGATTGATAGACCACTAGCCACGCTAACAAAGAGAAGAAGAGAGAGAACCCAAATTACTACTTACAGGATGAAAAAGGCAACATCACAACAGACGCTTCAGAAATACAGAAGATAATTAGAAATTATTTTGAAACCCTATACTCTAATAAAATAGAGGATAGTGAAGGCATCGATAAATTCCTTAAGGCATTTGAGCTACCCAGATTGAGTCAAGATGATATAAGCAACCTAAACAGACCAATATCAAGTGAGGAAATAGAAGAAGCCATCAAAAGACTACCAACCAAGAAAAGCCCAGGACCGGACAGATATACAGCAGAGTTTTACAAGAACTTTAAAGAAGAACTAATACCAATACTCTTCAATCTATTTCAGGAGATAGAAAAAGAGGGAGTACTTCCAAATTCATTCTATGAGGCCAACATCACCCTGATTCCAAAACCAGATAAAGACACTTCAAAGAAAGAAAACCTCAGACCAATATCCCTAATGAATATAGATGCAAAAATCCCCAATAAAATTCTGGCAAATCAGATACAAAAATATATCAAAAAGATCGTGCACCATGACCAAGTGGGATTCATCCCTGGGATGCAAGGCTGGTTCAATATAGGGAAATCAATAAATGTAATTAACCAAATCAATAGACTTAAAGATAAGAACCATATGATCATCTCAATAGATGTTGAAAAAGCATTTGACAAAATATAGCATCCCTTTATGTTCAAACTCTAGAAAAATTAGGGATAACAGGAAATTACCTCAACATGGTAAAAGCTATATACGCTAAGCCTCAGGCCAGCATCATTCTAAATGGAGAAAAATTGAAGATATTCCCTTTAAAATCTGGAATAAGACAGGGATGTCCTCTCTCACCACTTCTATTCAACATAGTTCTTGAAACACTAGCCAGAGCAATTAGACGAAAGAAATTAAAGGCATAAATATAGGAAAAGAAAAACTTAAATTATCACTATTTACTGATGACATGATCCTATACCTAGCAGACCCAAAAAGTACAACCAAGAAACTTCTAGAACTAGTAAATGAATTCAGCAAAGTGGCAGGATATAAAATCAATACCAATAAATCAAAGGCATTACTGTATATCAGTGACAAATTCTCTGAAATGGAAATGAGGACAACTACTGCATTCACAATATCCTCAAAAAAAAATAAAATACCTGGGAATCAACTTAACAAAAGAAGTGAAAGATCTATACAATGAAAACTACAGAACCCTGAAGAAAGAAATAGAAGAAGATCTTAGAAGATGGAAGGATTTACCTTGCTCATGGATTGGTAGAATTAATATTATTAAGATGGCCATATTACCAAAAGCACTTTACAGATTCAATGCAATTCCCATCAAAATCCCAATGACATTCCTTGCAGAAATAGAAAAAGCAATCATGAAATTCATCTGGAAAAATAAGAGACCCAGAATAGCTAAAGTAATTCTAAGAGGAAGAGTAAAATTGGTGGTATTGCGATTCCAGATTTTAAACTATACCATAGAGCAATAGTAACAAAAACAGCATGGTACTGGCACCAAAACAGGCTGGTAGACCAATGGTACAGAATAGAGGACACAGAGACAAATCCACAAAATTACAACTACCTTATATTAGACAAAGGTGCTAAAACCATGCAATGGAGAAAAGATAGCATCTTCAACAAATGCTGCTGGGAGAACTGGAAATCCATATGCAATAAAATGAAATTGAATCCCTTTCTCTCACCATGCACAAAAGTCAACTCAAAACGGATCAAGGAGCTAGGAATCAGACCAGAGACTCTGCGTCTAATAGAAGATAAAGTCGGCCCTAATCTTCATCACGTGGGGGAAGGCCCCAAATTTCTTAATAAGACACCTATAGCACAAGAGTTAAAACCAAGAATCAACAAATGGGACGAATTCAAACTAAAAAGTTTTTTCTCAGCAAGAGAAATAATATGTGAGATGAATAGGGAGCCTACATCCTGGGAACAAAGTTTTACCCCTCAAACATCAGATAGAGCTCTAATCTCTAGAGTATACAAAGAACTCAAAAAGTTAAACATCAAAAAGCAAATAACCCAATCAACAAATGGGCCAAGGACTTAACAGAAAATTCTCAGAAGAGGATATACAATCAATCAACAAATACATGAAAAAATGCTCACCATCTCTAGCAATCAGAGAAATGCAAATTAAAACTACTATAAGATACCATCTCACTCCAATAAGAATGGCAGCCATTATGAAGTCAAACAACAATAAGTGCTGGCAAGGATGTGGGGAAAAAGGTACACTCATACATTGCTGGTGGGACTGCAAATTGGTGCAGCCAATTTGGAAAGCAGTATGGAGATTCCTGGGAAAGCTGGGAATGGAACCACCATTTGACCCAGCTATTTTCCTTCTCAGACTATACCCAAAAGACCTAAAAGGAGCATACTACAGGGACACAGCCACGTCAATGTTTATAGCAGCACAATTCACAATAGCTAGAATGTGGAACCAACCTAGATGCCCTTCAATAGATGAATGGATTTAAAAAATGTGGCATTTATACACAATGGAATATTACTCAGCACTAAAAAATAACAAGATCATGGCATTTGCAGGCAAATGGATGGCATTAGAGCAGATTATGCTAAGTGAAGTTAGCCAATCCCTAAAAAACAAATGCCGATTGTCTTCTCTGATATAAGGGGGGTGACTCAAAATGGGATAGGGAGGAAGAGCATGAGAAGAAGACTACCACTAAATAGGAAGAGAGGTGGGAGGGAAAAAGAGGGAGAAGGGGAGTTGCACGGAAGATGGAAGAGAACCTCATTGTTATACAGAATACATATATGATGTTGTGATGAGAAAAAGAGAAAAAGTGTGACATTAGATTGGATAGAGAGAAAGGATGGAAGAGGAAGGGCAGCAGAATAGAATAGACAATATGATTGAAGTATGTACATTCCATGTATGTATTATATGTCAAAATACCTTCTGCTGTCATGTATGACTAAAAAAATATTAAAAAATAAATAAAATAAATAAAAAGCTTAAAAAAATCCAGAAAAACAAATAGATTAGCTGCCTGGGGTACCATTGAAAATGGTAGGGAAAGTGATGCTAAAAATAGAATTTGGGGGGACTGAGGTTGTGGCTCAGCAGTAGAATGCTTGGGTAGCATCTGTGATGCCCTGGGTTCGATCCTCAGCACCAAGTAAAAATAAATAAATAAAACAAAGGTATTGTGTCCAACTACAACTAAAAAATAAATATTAAAAAGAAAAACAGAATTTGGGGGGCAAATCTATAAAAGCAGCAGTTAGTTTCCCAGCATCTCTATAACACTCAACAGTCAAGTGACATTGACCTCTGCAATAGACTGGAAGAGCTGTCTCAACAAGGTCTTGGAACTTGAAGGACACCAGGCACAGTTGAGGACAAGGTACTGTACTGAATATAGAAGATGACATAGGGGTAGGGATAAATTAAAATTTACACACTCAACATGAGTCTTGTCAAAACTGGCACGACATTTACTCAGTTTCCAAGGGGATTGGAAAAAACAGACATAAAAATAGAAAAAGTGGGATGCGGTGGTTCAGCCTGCCTCTGGTGGAGGAAGACTGACCATGCGGGGGCTCAGCATGTCTATTATATAGGTTTAAATATCAAAAGGTTTTATTGTGAGAAAGCTTCCTTAAGATAAACGAAACCAAAGTTGTGGGTAAAACAGCCCCATTAGAGCTTATCAGCTTGCACCCATAACTCTCTAGTTTGGGCAGCTGGTGTTTGAACTCGACTATAAACTAATAAATTCTGCAGCTAGCACAGATACCCCCTTGAGCAAGGTGTCACCATCCACTGGGCAGTTTTCAACTGGCAGCTTCCCACCAGGAAATTCCCAAGGGAGGTGTCACCTGTGTCTTCGGCAGTTCAAAGCAATGATTCATTCACCACTTCACATGGAGTCTCCAAACTTCCTTCCCAGAAAGCTCCTATCCAAGTCTATACTCTCTGGACAATAAATCTGAAGAAACTTTTCCAGTGACTCCAGTTGGCCTTAGAGAAAAGATCTTAAACTGCATTAGTCAGCTTTCTATCACTATAACAAATACTGGAGATGATCAACTTATAAAGAGAAAAGGTTTATTTTGGCACATAGTTTTGGAGGTTCTGGTCCACAATTAGTTGGAAGGAAGGGGCTGGGGTCTCCTAATCCCCTTTGAGGGCATGCCCACCAATAGTGTCACTCCAAGGACCAATCCTTTAACATATAGACTCTGGAAGCACTTAAGATCCAAACTATAGCACTTATATTGGAGATCCCCCTTCAAGGTCATGGACCAGACAAGTCACTACCCAGTTCATTGTGGGAAGCTCTGGTTCTAGGATAACAATGTTCTCATGATCTGGGGTTCAAGTAGGGAAGTAGTTATTTGCCAAAGGCAACACTTCAATTTTTGTAGTTCAGTGGTAGAGCACTTGCCTTACATATGTGAGGCACTGGGTATGATCCTCAGCACCACATAAAAATAAATAAACAAAATAAATATATTGAAAAAAGAAAAGTAAAAACATATTTAAAAAAATCAGTTGCCTCTTTTGTGTTTCTTGCCTTTTATCTCGAAAGATTCTCCATACAGTGTCTAAATCTGCTATTGATCTATTGATTCATAGGTTGAAGGCAGAGCTGCCTGTAGCCTGAAGAGGAAGACTCTTCCATCATTCTGGGCTATACTTGAAGCAGGTAGTTTTTCAGATTATCCCTATAAGGTCCTTGCTTAGCATTTGGATGGCCATCTTAAGTGACAGCCGCCATTTTAAGGGAAAAGTTTCACTTTCCCTCCAAAGGGTGTTTCTGAGAAAGGCTCACCTCACCCTCACACAACCCAACCCCTAATGGTCTATATTAGAACCTGCCCGGCTCTGATCCCTGAGCCTGCCCTATAAAGGTCCCAGAACCCAAGCCTGCTTTGCCTCGCTCCACTATAGAGATGGCCTTATTCGTCAGCTCTGACAAATAAACTTTCATGTGTACTCTGCCTGGTCTCCGTCTTTTATTTCTCGCTTACCCGTCTCTTGTTCCTCATTTTTCCTTCAATCCCTAAAATTGATTTAGACAACACATCGAAATATGATCCATGGGCATCACAAATCCATAGAGAATAAGTACTGTACTTCTTTTTTAATAGGTTAAAAATTTCAGCAATTTGTTTCTAACTTTAAGGTTATCCCAACATACCTCCAATAATTCATATAATGAGCTTGTAGTCCTTATAATGACTATAGACCTTAGAGATTACATAATAGTAATGTCCATTACTTCCTGATTAAAACAACAGTAAGGATACCGCCAGTTACCGGTGATGAGTCCTGCTTCCCCACTTTTCGAAGTATAACATTAGAGAAGCACGCAGAGGCAAGCATATAAAGCAGGGTTTATTTAAAAAGGGGCAACATAGACTTCTCCCAGGAGGGAGAAGGGAGCCATAGCTGGTATCCTGGTATCCCAATAAGCAAGGTATCCCAAAAAGCCTTTTTATATGTCTTAGGCTTCCTTTGTTCTCCTGCTCTCTTCCCCTCATCTTTCTCCTTCCTGCATACGTGACTAGGCTCAGGAACTGCTCAGTGGGATGACCAAATAGTGGGAAACAAGTGGGCTGAAGGGGGAAGGACAGGATGAAGCAGCCCAGGACATATTAATTAACAATTTTTACAATTCAATGTAGGAAAGGGCAATTCCTGGGACAGGTTACCTGAGCAATAATAGGTTGGAGCAGGGGCAAGTTAATTGATAGGGAGGAAGAAGGGCTCTGATGATATTTCAATTCCTGGGGGTGGGGGGCAGGGAAGTCTCCAACTTCCCATCTTCCCAGACTCACTCAAATGGGCCTCCTTGATCTGACATGACTCGATTTACCTATCTATACCGACTGCCTACCTAATTCTGGTTTCATTGATCATTTATTCTCTCTCAGTTTCCATGAGTCAGGAATTTGGCAGGGCACAGTGCAGACCACACGTCCTTGCTCCATGATGTTGGGGGCCTACCTGGAAGACTTGAAGGCAAAGAGCTGCAATCATCTGAAGGCATATTCACTACCACATACAGGGCTTTGCTGGGTCTATTAGCCAGAATACACAAAATGACCCTTCTGTGTGTCCTGGGCTTCCTCAAAATGTGAGGAATTGACTGAAAGTTCAAGAAATCCAAGAGAGAGGCAGGAAGAAGCCATATTGCCTTTTTATATCCTTGCCTTAGGGTCAGGTCATAGCAGCTGTCAAGGTAGTACTAAAAGTCCACTCATGTTCAAAAGGAGAGAAAATAGATCCCAGATTCCAAAGGAAGAATAGCAATGTCACATCATTAAGACAAGTGTGAGGAATGGGATACATGTTGGTGTCATTTTTGGAAAATACAATATCTCATAGTGGTAGTCAAAGCCCCCATAGACAAATGGTGGCATAGATTTAAGAGTTAAATACTCCCCAAATGGAATGGTAAACTCATACTGCTCTCCTACCATGTAGGAGATAACTGCCTCTGATATTTTTTGCTCCCCTCCCAAACTGTCATGTTAGTAGACATATAGATATATAGTATCTATCTATCTATCTATCTATCTATCTATCTGTCTATCTATCTATCTATATAGTGTCATGTTAGTAGATATATATAGTAGATATATATCAGGTGTCAGCCACTATCCTGATTCAATTCAAAAGGAAATGATTTCTGGTACAGAAACTGCAATGGATATCCCCACCTGATAAAGCTAATGGTCTGTCATTCTCCCAAACTCTCCCATCTTCTGCACCAGCTAGCCCAACAAATTAAATGGACATGTGATAGCAATCATCACTACTGCATCTGGACATATGTCTTTCAATCTCTGCAACTCTCCCAGAGGTGGAGTGCTATAATGAGCTGTTTTTCTGGTGAGGAAGAGCTCCAAGAACTTCTGCTTCTCTATTTCATTCTTCACAGTCCTTACTTCATAGGTGAGCAAACCAGTGTGGGATTCTATCACTTACTAAGGGTATAATTTCCAACTAGACACTCAGGAATGTGGAGAAGTACTGTCAGAGAGGTTAAAAGTTCAACTCAGCCAATGTTGAGCCTGATTTAGGCCAAAACTCTATCATTACCTGGTCCCATATGGTCCCATTTGATAAATGGACAATGACATTATAGGTATCCAGGAACTGGTAAGAGCTAACAGCTTGTGTCCATTTATTTCCCAAATGTTTTGTGTAGTTTACCCTGCAGTTATCTAGATAAAATGGTAATGGGTCCCTCTGGAGAAGACTAGGAGTAAGCCCCCGACAGGATACCTGGCCACCTTTATTCAGTAGGCTCTGAATCCATCAACTAGCTCAGACGCAGCAATAGACTGCAAGGCTGCATTCCTACCTTGATAACATCTGTCTACAAATCTGGAGAAATTTTAGTTACATAGATCAGGTAGGTCTTTGGTGATATCCATTTATCTGGAACTCTATCCCCAATTACCTCAATAATCCATTCCGAATACCATAAATTAAAGGTGGATTTCATTGTTAAATTGTGATTGGAAACATCACAATTCCACTGAAAATAAGAAATAAACTTCACCTACTAAATTATGTTTTAATGAGTATAGTATTTTTGTAACAAAGAAATGTCTTCAGATTCTTGCCAGGGATAAACTGGAAAAAGGATGATATATTTGGTAATCTGTCCCCTGAATTCCTTTCAGATTTCTTTTTCTTTTCTTTCTTTCTTTTGGTACCAGGGATTGAACCCAGAGTGCTTAACCACTGAGCCACATCTCCAGCCCTTTTTATTTTTTATTTTGAGACAGGATCTCACTAAGTCACCCAGGCTGGCCTTGATCTTGTGATTCTCTTGCCTCAGCCTCCCAAGTGGCTGGGATTACAGATCTGTGCTACCACGCCTGGCTTGTTTTTCCAAGATTGTCATGACTGTTCTAGATTCCTTGCTTTTCCACATATATTTTATTTTTTCAAAAGTATTTATTTTTTACTTATAGGTGGAAACAATGTCTTTATTTACTTTATGTGGTGCTGAGGATCAAACCCAGTGCCTCACCATGCTAGGCGAGGGCTCTACATCTGAGCCACAACCCCAGCCCTCCACATAGATTTTAGAATCAGCTTATCAGTTTTCACCAAAAGAGCCTGCTGGACATTTTGTATTCATCCATCATGTATCCCTGAAGTTCTACAAATTTTTGCTTTATTTATTTTGAGACTTTAAAAATACTTATTTGTTCAGAATTCCTCTATTTTCTTTTAATAATTAATCCTGTTTCTAATAAAGCTTTCTGTCTTAAAGTTTATTTGCATATATAAATGGTGATTTAGATATGAATGATCCCTGTTTACTTTAGATTAGTGTTTGCCTGATTTTGCTCATCTCATTCATTTAAACATTTTCCTGTGCTTATGTTTCAGGGAAGAAACTAAGCAACTTACTAAAGCAACTTTCAAAGGGCAGACAGAACTTCAGGTGAAGAGGTGATCTTAGAAGGAAGGTCTGAGATGGCAGGAGTGGATTTTACCACTGAACTACACACATCCTTGTCCCCAGGAGTGGATTTTAAAGGTCCATCTGACAATCTCGATACTTTAACTGTATTTATTCCATTGATATTTTTAAGTTATGCATTTAATTTGTTTCAAACAACATTGCTTTTAATTCTAATTATTCCATTTTTCAGTGCTTTTAAAATTTTTTTGTTCTTACCTCATCTTTTTCTTGGGGGAAGGCAGACGGTAGATATTTTTTGAATTTTGTTATTCCAGTGTTTTCCTCTTTATTGGTTTGGAATTTGCACACTCTGTTTCTATTCTTATGAGCAACTCTTAAAAATCTTACCATTTTATTTAATAGGCCCTTTTCCTCTACTTTTCCAATTACTTCAAATCAATCTTCAGCCAACCATAAACTGGCTTCTGGCCCTACAACTTCATTGAAATTACTTTTGCAGAAGTTTTCAGATGCTGAATAGTTCTTTGAATAATCCTTTTTCATGGGATGCCCTTGCTGATTTGACACTTGTGGTCATCTCTCCTTCTAGATACTGTAGTAGGGTTCTTTGGCATTTCCATGACTGACTGTTTCTCCTCATCCTCATTCTATCTGCTCTCCTTTTTGAGCCTTTCCTCCTTAACTCTTATTAAAAATAAATTATCCCCAAGATTCTGTCCCCAGCCCATTGCTCTTATTTCACAAATCCATTCTCTGATCCCATCCCATGGCATCAGTTACCACCTGGATGGGGTTAACTCCCAAATTAATTCCTCTGGCCAAACCACTTCCTTGAAGCTCAGATTCTAAATCCAGTTCTTTAACCCAAATTCAGCATGCCTAAAACCAAACCTCTTACCACCCACTTCTCCTATAAATTCTTTTACTCAGATTTCTTTGATTCTTCCTTTTCCTCCACCCCACATCTCACCCGTTACTGAGACCTTCCAACTCCACCTCTTAGAGCATCTTTCTGGTTGCTTTCCTCAAATAGCATTCTATTCTTAGATAATTCAGAAAAATGGATTCCATGACAAAATGAATGTTGGTGAATGCTAGAAAACCACAAAAAAACTTTGTCTTTATCACAAGACTTTTTCAGAGCCCTTTTTATGTAGATATTATATTCTAGATATACAAGAGGTGATATTATGTATTCTCACCCAGGCTTGCTTTAGCATTTCTAAGGCACACCTAGAAGAATCTCACGTGTCTCATAATCGGTCAGGAATTGCTGCTGTAAGTCACTTCATTCTCCCCTACCCCCATGATCATGGCCCTTGTTAAGCTACTACCATCTCTGGTTCTGACTCTGGTCTACTTTCCTCAAACATATTGATCACAGCAGTGCAAGAGTGAGCTATTTAGAACTCAAATCTACCATGTCACCTCACTGTTCATACTTCAGGTAAAATTCCTTCTTAGGGTTTAGAAAGTATTCCATGATTTGGCCCAACTCCTCCTGTCCCACTTTACACCCCAGATTTACATCAACCTTAGAAATTAGTAAACTGCTTATACTCCCCAAAATGGTCTATGTTCTTGGAGTTCTTTCTTTGTTCACATAGTACTATCCGGAATAGTCTTCTTACCCTCAATGGTTAACCATTCTTTCTCCCTTTGACACTCAAGTTGAGTTGGGCACGGTGGTGCATACCTATAATCCCAGTTACTCCAGAGGCTGAGGCAGGAGGATCATCAAGTTTGAGGACAGCCTCAGCAATTTAGTAAGAACCTGTCTCAAAATAAAATAAAAAGGGATGGGGAGGCCCCAGGTTTGACTACCAGCACCACAAAAACAAACAAAAACACATTCACTTAGCTCAAGTGACACAGTTCTTAGGAAGGTTTCCCTAACTGCTGCTCTTCCTTAGCTCTCATAATCCACTGTGTAAGTAATTATAAATTTGTTGCTCCATGAGACCATTGGCTTCTTAAGAGTAGGGGCTATGCCAGATTCAGTTTGTTTTTCTTAACTACTCTTCTGAAATACTAAAAGCTGATAGCCTATGACAGTCCTTTTCTGTTCTTGCCATTTTTGAGGCAAATGCATCTGCTTTCCTGGCTTTCCATGCCATCCATATGCTGATGGCTCCCAAACCTATGCTTCTAATTTCTGACACGTTCACATTTATCCTGCTCTTTTTCTAGATTTCCAGCTCACAGGCTGCTTATTCAGATCTCCGTTCAAATGTAACTTTCTCCTGACTACCCCATCCAAATAGTCCCCATGCACACATTTTCTGAAATAAAATTGATTTACTTGTTCGTTATCCATCTTTCCTAACACACTAGCCCATGCAGTTGGGATATTATTTATTGCTTTCTCTCCAGAGCCCAAGATGGTGTTTTGCATACTGTAAACACTAATCATTGGCTGAATCAATCAATGCCTAATGTAAGTCTGGCACAAAATATTTGCTAATATCTGAGTGTTTACTAACTAAAGGCCCAACAATGTGTTAAATGCACCACAGGGATTACTTCTTTTTCTCTTACGTATTATCATTAGCTCCATTTAGCACTGAGACCCAGGAGTTTAATAGTGGATCCCAAAGAAAGAGGGATCCGAATGCTGGCAGCCTGATCCTGAGCTTCCTCAGCCACTGCTCTATACTCCTGCTTCTATGTGTAAGCACTCAAAAACTGTACTCAAGCTGGACACAGTGGCACACGCCTGTAATCCCAATGACTTGGGAAGCTGAGCCAGGAGGATTGTAAATCGGAGTCCAGCCTCAGCAACTTAACGAGGCCCTAAGCAACTTAGCAAGACCCTCAAAATAAAAAACAAAAAGGGCAGGGGATGTGGCTCAGTGGTTAAGCACCCCTGGGTTCAATCTCTAGTACCAAAAAATAAATAAATAAAACTGTACTCAAACAAAAGGAGGAGAGGAAGGGAGAGCTCATCCTTTCTATTGAGAACAGAAAGAGAATCAATTAGAGGAGGAAATGGACCACAGACCATTTGCTTGCTGTATTTCATACCACTCCAGGGCGAGTTGTTTTTTGTTTTGGGGGTTGTTTTGGTTCTAAGGATTGAACCCAGGGGTGCTTAAACACTTAAGTCATATCCCCAGCCATTTTTAGTTTTTATTTTGAGACAGGGTCTTGCTAAGTTGCTTAGGGCCTCACTAAATTGCTGAGATTGGCTTTGAACTCTTAATCTTCCTGCCTTAGCCTCCCGAGCTGCTTGGATTACAGTTGTGTGCCACAGGATGAGTGTTTTGTCTCTAATTCCTGCCACTGGTTCAGAAGTCCAGCCCCTCCTTGTTCTGACAGTTTAGAGAGGGCTGAATTGCCTTTACCAGGCAAGGCTACTGCTTCCTTGGCAGGGAGGAATTCCAACTTGTGATTTAATCACCCAGGCATAGGGAAAGAACAAGGGGCTGGAAAGCCAGATTCTTTAGCAGGCTCTCTAGCGGTTCTTTGGCAGACCCCTGACCAACTACTTCCTCTCCCTGGGACTCAGCTTCTCTATCTGTAGGGGGAAACATGCTCCTAGTTCTGATGTTCTGTGACCCTTGTTCACAATTCTTTGCATTCACTGGAGAGAGAGCCCCTTTCTGACCGCTCAAACCTGGGTAAGTACAAAATTCTTTAAAATACAAGAAGTGAAGGAAGGAACTGCTCCTGGAAAGTAGAAAACCTATGTGGACCTCACCCACCTCCAAGAGTAACACACAGTAACAAGCAAACAGTCCTTCCCTGCAATATTTATTAAGGAATTTACACATACACAGGAGAAAGGCAAACAGGCATTGTGGTTCCCACACATGAAATCCTTTAAGCAAAGTTTTTTTGTTTGAATTTTCAAGTGGGGTGAACAATGGCTGAGAGGAAAGCTGTCCAGGCTCTCTGCCTCACACACTGGGAAACAGGTGGGCAAATAAAATACCTGGATACGCGGGTATGAAAGAGTGACTGGCAGATGGGAGAAGGGAAAGGAGATAGGGAGCTATTGATGAGATGGTAATTTTTTTTTAAATATAAGAAAAACTGGCAACAGTTTTAGACTGTTGATAAATTAACTCCTCTCTGTTATAAACCTAAAACTAACAAACAAAAACAAAAATGCCCAGAGCAGTTAGGGAGAGGGTGGGAGGCGATATCCACATGTACACACACATAAGCAGTGCACAGATTAAGCTCTGCATCCCCACACTGGGGCTGGTCCTCCAGCCATGGAGCCGGATCCTCTGATGGCAGGGAGGAGGCAGCAGGGATGTGCATCTGTATGGGACCTTCATAAAGTCTTTGGTGCTAATAAAGGCTGACTGAAGCAGCGAGTCCTGAAGCCCCAGATCCAGAAAGCAACTCAGGGCAAAGTGGAGTAATATTTTTGCTCATCCACACAGGAAGGGGCTTGCCTCACCCCAAGGCTAGGGTCAACCTGATCCAAGACCCAAGGAGTATTTAATTTGATTGCAGGACTTTTTTCATTCCCATAAAGCATGGGAACATGATACCTCTCTTTAACCAAAACTTTAAACACTTAGAAATAGCTTATTAACACATATAGAAGAATCTCTACACCCTCCCCTTTGCCTAATGCACAATGCCACAGACCTTTCTAAGGGTCTGACAGGAGGTTCAACCTTGAGGGAAGGTACTGAAAAGTGTGCACATTTTCCCTGTGGTTCAAGTGCCTTCTGCCAACGATTTCTAAGGTGCTGGTGCCAGGAAAGGATAGGGGCTGTGGCTGGAGAGGAAGTCAGGATGGCCAGGGGACATGAACAACATAGAGCAACAGAGAGGTCTGCATGTTTGGGAAGTGGCTGGGTTGGACAGGATGCCAAACCCCAAATGACTTATTGAGCAATTTCTAAATCAAATAGAGAGAGGTAGGAAAAAGGGATGGTGGGGAGGAGAGGTGAGGAAAGAAGGGGGAGAGCAAAGGCTAAGGAAAGTGGCAGCCATACAGGTGTTTTGCTTTTATTTCCACATCTGAGGACTCAGAGTCTGATTTGCTGCCTGTCCATTTCCACCGCTCATTGACTGGCCATAGTTCATCATGCCGTTGGCTCCATAGAAGTTCATCCCAGCCATCTGCTGGGTCATCTGGAAGGGAGAGAGGAGACTTTTCAGACTAGGCTGTGGGCATTCAACCAGTTAGTACAAAAGGCAGGGTAGGAGTCCTTCTGTCTGTGGGGAGGGAGATCGAGACAAAAGGAGACTATTACTGTACACAACTGCCCTGAACCTTAACAGATCACTTCAAGGACACCACATCATGCACATAAAGGACTTATCAGAAGGGTGATGTTGCCAGAGACCAATGCTCAGAAGAGAAAAAAGGGATCCTGGGTCCATCAGCAAAAAAACAGCATAAGAAGCCCTTCTTTTCTCCCTTTCCAGTTCCTTTTCATAACCAAAGGGGCCTGTTAACTGATCAAGGCCAACTCAAAGAGACCAAAGAAAAGCACCCCTTTCAGCGCTCCTGCCTCTTCTCCAGCAGAAAGCAGTTACTGTCAGGTCAGCACTTGAGCATGCTCCTTTGCAGAAGGAAAAATAAACTGTACTGTTCCAAATGAATAAAGGAAGAGGAGTGGAGACCAACACATCTTCAGTGTAGGAGAAGGGAAGGAGCTGAGAGGAGTCATGGGAATGAGGCCTGGGTGGGGCAGGAGCCTCATTATGAATTGGATTTGAAAGATTGGCCCCTGGCCACAAACAGATAAAAACAGTTTGTCAAAGAAAAATGCCTTAAATTTCCTGAGTCTAGTTCATTTTCTAAATAAATTATTTTTCTTTAGGAGAATGTCTATTTTCTTCTACCAACTTTTTAAAGAAAATTTCAAACTTAAAAAAAAAAAAGTGAGACAATAGTACAAGAAACCCATATGTATCTTCCTTAAACTCATCAATTGTTAACATTTTATTGTATTTTTTCTCTCCCTCTCTGTATGTGTGAGATATATGAATATGTATGTATATAAACAATGTCAAGGAGCATCAAAAGTTGCAGATATCATCATGACATTTCACCCCTCAATAAATCAGGAGGCATCCCATAGGAATGAATGCCTTTCTAGAACCGTAATGTGATTAACACACTCAATAAATTTAACATTTTTTTAATTTAACCCAATACTGTAATGTATACTGCATTTCATTTTCACCTCTTTAGTCTCCTTTAATCTAAAACAGTTCTTCCACCACTCTTTCTTTTTTCCTGACATTGATATTTCAGGAAAGTTATGTTGTAGACTATCTCAATTTGTATTGATCTCATATTTTCTCAAGATTGGGTACAGGTTACATATTTTTTTGGCAAGAATTCTATGTAGGTGATATTGTGTCTTCCTCAGTACAAGATATCAGGAAGCACATGATAATTATTTGTCCTATTATTGGTAATTTTGTTTGATATATTGGCTAAGACATTTTTTAAAATTGTAATTAACAAGGCTCAGTGGAACAGTGCTTGCCCAGCATGTGGGAAGCTGTGGGTTTAATCTCCAGCACCCCCAAAATAAAAGAAAAATGTTCCATATTTTTTTGTAGTGATTACCTATATACTAATACTGTTGTCCTTAATTTCCTTCTCTTTTACTCAAGATTCTATGATTTAGCTTGACAGCTTCCTATATCCTTTGACTTACACCTATTTATCTTTATTTTTATTTTTTTGGTACTGGGGATTCAACTCAGGGGTACTCAACCTATTTTGTATTTTATTTAGAGATCTGGTCTCATTGAGTTGCTTAGCACCTTGCTTTTTGTTGAGGCTGGCTTTGAACTTGTGATCCTCTTGCCTCAGCCTCCTGAGCCACAGGGATTACAGGTATGTGCCACCATGCCCAGCTATATCTATTTATTTTGCAACAATTAATTAACTTAGTCTACTTTCCTTTTTTTCCTCCCTCCTCTATTTGTTTTACTTGTATTATTATGTTTGTCAGAATACAACAAATTTGGGCTGGGGCTGGGGCTCAGCGGTGGAGTGCTTACCCAGCATGAATGAGGCCCTGGGTTCGATCCTCAGCACCATATTGAAAATAAATAAATAAACAAATAAAATAAAGATATTCTGTCCAACTACAACTAAAAAATAATTTTAAAAAAACAATACAACAAATTTTCCTATCCTTATTACTACCCTTGTTTTAGTCTTAGGTTCTTAATAAACATTCAATGCTCATCAACAGTCCTTGTGCCAAAATGTGTCTCCTAGGTGGATGAAGTTCACCTCTGTTAGATTCCTCAGAAAGGCTTGCAAGCACGTTCCCTAAGTTCTTGCATACATATTTTTTTACAGGCTTCACATCTGAAGATAGCTTGACTGGCTGTAAAATACCTATCTCACGTGTACTTGAGTGTCTTGGAGATTCCCTTTGTGGTCCTTTGAATGTTGCCTTTAAAAATCTGATGTCAACCTGAGTGGTTTGTGTTGTTTGTTTTGTTTTGTTTCCAGGAAGTGATTAAGTTTTGTTGGGAGGGAAGTATGAAAAAGGATAGATTCCTGATATTTTTTCTTGTTCTTTAAAGTCTAAAAGTTTACCGGGATGTTTTAGAGTAGATTATTTGGGGTTAATTTTTCTAGAATCACAGTGAGCCCATTAATGTTATTTACAACTCTATTTCTAGAAAGTTTTCTTGTATTATAGTTTTAAATATATTAATTCTGTCCTGATAAGGTGTCTTCCAAATGTATTTGTGTTAGGCTTTCTTTGCCTACTTTTTTTTTTTTAACATTTATTTTTTAGTTGTAGATGAACACAAGACCTTTATTTTATTTTGATGTGGTGCTAAGGATCAAACCCAGTGCCTCACGGATGCTAGGTGAGCGCTATTCCTCTGAGCCACAACCCCAGCCCATCTTTGCCTACTTTCTATAATATACTTTCTCTGATTCTTTTCAAACCCCTTCCTATATTTAGTTTTCATTCTCTTAGCTGTTTTTACATCTTTCTTCAATGTCAAATAGATTTTCATCTGAATTTATTCAATTTATTTCTAAGATAACTCTCTTTTTCTTTGATTTCTTTCCTGAATTCAATAAACTTTCATTTCAAAACTTCTAGTGTTTTGTCCATTTTTGGTTCTAAGTTTTTGAATTTTCAATTCAAGCTGTTTATCTGCAAATGTTTAAGGACATTCTCTTCAGGTTGGTAAACTGCTTAACAATTTTATTCTGCTTAATGACTTTTTTTTTCCCCTCTGAAAAGAGTTGGTACTTAAATGAAATCATAAATACTTTTTTTTGCATTTCTTTTTTTCCCACATTATTATTGGAACATTATCATTGTACACAATGATGAGATTTGTTGTTACATACTCATACGTGCACACAATATAACAATATAATTTGGCCAATGTCACTCCCTAGCACTTCCCCCCTCCTTTCCTGACTTCCACCCCTTGGTTCGTTTCCTCTACTGACCTCCCTTTGATTTTCATGAGATCTACCCCCGGCTTTCTTTTCCTTTTTCCTTTCTAGCTTCCACATATGAGAGAAAACATATGTCTCTTGAGCTTCTGAATATGACTTATTTTGCTTAATATAATAGTCTCTGGTTCCATCCCTTTTCCTGAAAAGAACATAATTTCATTTTTCTTTATGGTGGAATAAAATTCCATTGTTTGTATATATATACCACATTTTCTTTATCCATTCATCTAATGATAGACATCTAGGTAAATTCCATAGTTTGGCTATTATGAATTGTGCTGCTATAAACATGGGTATGATGTATCACACTATACTATGATGACTTTAATTCTTTAGGATAAATACTGAGGACTGGTATAATTGGGTTATGGTGGTTTCATTCTGTAGGTTCTCTCTTCACATTCCTAATTGTTTCCTTTGCTGTGCAGAAGCTTTTTAATTTGATGCTATCTCATTTATTAACTCTTAGCATTATTTTCTGAGCTTTAGGAATCTTATTGAGAAAGTCATTGCCTACGCCTATGTTTAGCTCTATGTTTTCTTTTAGGAGTTGCATAGTTTCTGATCTAATTTCTAAGTCTGATCCATTTTGAGTTGATTTTGGAAAAGGGTGAGAGATAAGAGTCTAGTTTCATTCTTCTACAATATAGATAACCAGTTTTCCCAGCACCATTGTTAAAAGGGCCTTCTTTCTGGGCATGGTGGTGCATGCCTATAATCCCAGTGACTTGGGAGGCTGAGGCAGGAGGATCACGAGTTCAAAGCCAGCCGCAGCAACTTAGCAAAGTCCTTAACAACACAGTGAGACCCTGTCTCTAAATAAAATTTTAAAAAAGGCTGGGATGTGGCACAGTAGTAGAGTACCCTGGGTTCAATTCCTGGTCCCCCCAATAAAGAGGGTCTGTCTTTTCTCCAATGTATGTTTTTGGCACCTTTGTCAATGATCAGATAACTATAGATGTGTAGGTTTGTCTCTGGGATCTTCTATTCTCTATCATTGGTCTGTGTGTCTGCTTTTATCCCAGTACCATGCAGTTGTTACTACAGCTCTGTAGTATAATTTGAAGTCAGGTATTGTGATGCCTCCAGCATTGCTTTTTTGGCTAATAGAATTGTTTTGGCTATCCTGGGTCTTTTATTCTTACAAATGAATTATAGGACTATTTTATTCTAGTTCTGCAAAGAACGTCATTGGTATTTTGATAGGGATTGCATTGAATGTGTATATTGCTTTTGGTAGTATGGCCATTTTAACAGTATTAATTCTGCTTAATGACTTTTTGAAGGGAGAATTTCCATTACCTGAAATGTTTTGATATTTATTTATTTATTTTTAAGTGGAGCTGAGGATCAAACCCAGTGCCTCACATGTGAGGCAAGCACTCTACCACCAAGCTACAGCCCCAGTCCAATGTTTTAAGTTTTGTTTTCTATTTTCAGTAGTTTTGTATAAATGTCATCTGTCATGTTCTGTTATTTTTTAGTGCTTTTTTTTTTTTTCCAAATCATTGATAATATAGACAGTTATGAGGATTTAGTAGATAGTTCTGAGTTCAAGACCACCCTCTTCTGTTAATTAGGAAAATAATCATTTGGGAAGAAGGATGGTATCTCCTGATTTTGTAATTCTCTTTTCCACTTCAAATTTGTTTCTTTCCTTTCACTATCAGGTCTCCAAAGAGTTCCTCCTTCTTCTAAGTCACACCTATCTCTCTGCCATGCAAAACTTTTCCAAGGCTACAACCTATAATCCTATGTATTTCAAATTCCTTATTTTCAATCCCCTCCCCCGCCCAAGAACTGTTCTCAGTACGTCTCCATCAGGGTAGGCCTTTCTCCTCTGAGAGGTGACTTCATCTGCGTTCTGTCACTTATAAGCCCTGCTTCCCTATCCACGTTCTGCAGTCTCCTCTGTGATGCTGGCTCTGCTGGATTTCGGTGTTCGATGCTAATGTCATGTCATTGGAAGCCTGTAATAATGGTAGCAATGGACAACAGGTATTTTTATTTTTGTATTGTCTATCCATATAAGTCTTTCTGGTTTTGTTTTTGAGACAGTGTAGACTCAGATTTAGATAGTTACCCTTATTTTATAGGAAATAAGAACTCCTCAGAAAATTTTGACTCTAGGAAGGCAAATCTAAGAATGTCTCTCTGGCATTATCTCGTTTACATGGAAAGCATTCAAGGGATAAGGGAAAGGTGAGAAGTGAGATAGGCTTGAGGAAGGCTCAGAAGTCTGATATCAGATCAAACAGGGAAGCTCACCTGAGTGAGGTTCCATTGCAGCTGCTGAGCTGGCTGAACCCCATACATAGTCTGGGGCATAGCTGCCATTCCTGCCATGTAGCCAGCCTGCTGGGTAGTCATCATCCCATTCGGCACCCCCATCATGGATGCCTGCATGCCACCCATATAGCCTGCAGGCATGGCCATAGGGGCAACCATTCCAGAAGCTCCAGGCTGAGCTACCATGCCGACTGGTGGGGGCATCATGCTCCCCATGATGCTGTTAGGAGGTGTAACCCCAGGGAAGCTGGGGTAAGCTGTGGGATATGCCATCTGAGCAGGAGCCATGAACATTGCTGCCAAGAAAACACACATCACATCTTAAAGAGGAAAGGACACAAAGTTAGCCCACATTCTCACTGGCTACTTTTCCAGTTAGAGTTTTTTAAGACTACTCTCAACTCAGAATGCTGTTATACATAGCAAAGCAGTTAGAGAGATTCTCTACCAGATTTGCTGTGGTTTATCAATGGGGCACTGACCTGGCCACTTCTCCTTAAGAGGCCAAATCCAAGCCTTGACTCAGACTTCACAGAGGTCTGACATCAGAACCCACAAAAGTATGACCCTGAGTTATATGTCTGTTGATACTCTGTGCTTTTACAAGTAATGTCAGTTTCAGGCATGTTTCCTATATGATACTCCAATCCCCAAAGCAAGTGTCCCTCATCACAACAAAAAACTCTGCGTGTATATTCTCATATCTCTTCCTTGTACAAAGCTATGACTCCATGGACTCTACCTTGGGCAGGCATTTGAGGCGTTTGGGATCCATATAGTGAGAGGATGGAGTCCTTGGAGAGTTGTTTCTTGCCTATTTCTTCTGACTTGCTCCCTGGCTCCGGAAACAGGTTCAGATTTTCAGGAACAGAACCAGCACTCCCGGCAGTTGGCATGGATCCTACAACCTTAGAGCACAGAGGGTAGGGGGATTGGTGGAATAATCTTCATGGGGGTCTCTATAAGGATCTCCATCATCTTGTGCTGCCTCTATCATTTGCAATAAGAATTCATGGTTAAGGGGCTGGGGTTGTGGCTCAGTGGTAGAGCGCTCATCTAGCACATGCCAGATATTGGGTTCGATCCTCAGCACCACATAAAAGTAAATAAAATAAAGGCAATTGTGTCCAACTATAACTAAAAAAATATTTAAAAAAAAAAAGAATTTATGGTTCAGGTTGGGGTTGTAGCTCAGTGGTAGAACACTTGCCTAGCGCATGTGAGACACTGGGTATGATCCTCCACACCACATAAAAATAAATAAATAAAAATAAAGGTATTATGTCCATTTACAATTAAAAATAAAAATATTTTTTTAAAAATTCATGGTTTGTCTAGGTACAGTAGTATACCCCTGTAACCCCAGCTATTTGGAAGGCTCAGGCAGGAGGGTCACAAGTTTGAGACCAGTCTTGGTAACTTAGTGAGATCCTGTCTCAAAATAAAATTTAAAAAGGGGCCAGGCACAGTAGCACATAATCCCAGTGACTCAGGAGGCTAAGGCAAGAAGATTACAAGTTCGAGACCAGCCTCAGAAACTTAGCAAGGCCCTAAGCCACTTAGTGAGACCTTGTCTCAAAATAAAAAATGAAAAAGAAAGACTGGGTATGTGGCTCAGTGGTAAATCACCTCTGGTTCAATCCTTAATGGTCCCCCACCCCAAAATTTAAACAGGGCTGGAAATATGTATGGATTAGTCATAGAACACTTGCTTAACACATGTGGGCCCTGGGTTCAATCCCCAGTACTGTAAATAAAGACAATTCATGGCTCATATCAGACATTTTTACCATAAAAATATGTGAATATACATAATAGCTAAACTCTGGTTCAATCCTTCATTCTTCAGAAAAGCTATGTGATTTAGTAGGAAAAAAACAAAAACAATCCACAAATGATGCTGCACAGACTACTGGGTTTAGATCCATGCAGACACTCACTCATTGCATAACCAGAGGTTAGTCACATAACTTTTCTGAACTAATATTTGTAAATTATCTATTTTGAGGGGTACTGGTAAGGGCTTGAAATTATTAATAAAATATATAAAAATGAGATACATCAAATTCCTGGCTACTCCTTGCATACAATAGGCATTCCACAATGGCAGCCAATAACACATCTACAACACCCTGGCGGGAACTCGGGCTGGAAAGCTGATCTAAAGTATAGCCTTTACAATCTGACAGACCTTTTTTTTTTTTTTAGAGAGAGAGAAAGAGAATATCTTTTTTTTTTTTTTTTTTTGTAGATGGACACAACACAATGCCTTTATTTTTATGTGGTGCTGAGAATCGAACCAGGGTCCCACCCGTACTAGGCGAGCGCTCTACTGCTGAGCCACAATCCCAGCACCGCCCCCCCTTTTAAAAATATTGTTTTAGTTGTCGATTAACATGATATCTTTATTTATTTATTTATTTTTATGTGGTGCTAAGGATCAAACTCAATGCCTCACATATGCAAGGCAGGTGCTCTACCACTGAGCCCCAACCCCAGCCCTCTGACAGACCTTTGATAGAAGCCCACTCAAAGGGCACTCTGTGAGGCAAAAACAAAACAGTATGAACAATGAGTTTAGGCTGTGACAGAGATGATACAGTGTCAAGGGAAGAATTAAGAAAATCAAATTCTTCCAAGAAGTATGGCTTGGTTCTATGATTAAGTTATCACTCTTTCCGGAAAGTCCTTTAATCCTTAGAATCCCAGAAGACTCACCTTTCTGGAAACTGAAGATGGGGATGGAACAGAGGCCAAAAGATCTAAATCCTTCTCTAGTGTATTGCTGGTCTTACTATTTGTAATGGAGCAGGCCACAGGAGCATCTAGAAACAGATCAAAACCAAAATGTAGCACTGCTTACTCCTTCCTGCTATTGCAGACAAGAAGTAGAAAGAGAAGGCCCACAAGCTCTGTCATGGACCTGGAAATCTCGCCTACTGTTAGCTTGGATAGGCCTTCTCAGAGGAGGCCTCCCCCCCATATTTGCAAGAAGGCTATGGGATAAACTCAGGCCTGACTGCTACATCAGTACAAAGGCTAGAGGACTGGCTGGCTCCTTCCTGGCAATTTGAAGAACAGTGTATAGGATTCATTTTCAGAGAAAAATAAAAGGTAAAGAAATTAGAAGCCTAAGTAGCCAATAACCTAAGTCAATAGCAGAAGACTGAAACAAAGTACAGCCATCAGTGTGATGAGAGGCAGGGGAACAGGCTTTCTTTCTGAAAGGGGCAAAATCACTAGATTAATATTTCAAGGGAAGAATGGCCACAGAGTAACAGGCAATCTCTGAAACTGGTTGCACCTGAAAAATCAAGGGTGCAGGCAGGGAGTATAAGGGAGGGAGTAGAGTACAAGGAGTAGAGTATAGGGAAGAGGCAAAAGGGTGAAAGGTGTTGTTAAGTGGAACTGCAAACATTTAGTATGTGTCAAGCATAGCACTAAGAGCTTTAGAGGCATTATATCACTTAATCCTTCCAACAACACCTTTGAAGTAGAAACTTACCATCCTCATGGCACGGATTAAGAAAGTAATGTTCAGATGTCACTATTTAAGATTACATACATATGTGTCGGGACTTGGCTCTAAAGCCATGCTTTTAACCACTACACTGTACTGTTGCTCTGAAAAATGTCCCAGTAAACACTTTCTTAAAGCAATGGCTCAAATGTAAAACATAACAGGAAGAACAGGAGAGAACAATCTTAGTGAAGAAGACACAAATGAGAGTCCCATCTCTACCAATCTTCTCAGGGTCAGTCATAGAATTTCATCAAAATATATAAGAATGTGGGGGCTGACAAGTCTGACTCTTACCAAGGCCCAACAAATCCATGACGGGCGCTGTGGATTTGGGGGAACTTTTCCGAGGTAGCTGTGAATCTTCTTTTTTCTGTGGCTAAAGTTAAAATATGTTATAAAAAGAAATCAGCAGGTATTTCTGAACTCTTTTTCCCCCCTCTCCACTATAAAGCCACACATATTCTTGTGGTATAGTTGCTATTTATTCAAAGACAGTTATCAAAGAAACAAAACCCAGGAAGTGCTAGGAAGCTTGAGTGCATAAACCAAACCTGAAGTGAAAATAAAGATATTGTCTATACTTGGTTAGCTTTCTAGAGTTGCAGTTCTTTCTGAAACCAAGACAATCACTGAGCAAGGAATCTAACAGAAGTAGTAGTTTTGGGTCTCAAGAAAAATCAAGGATAAAAGTAGGTATCTGATTATACAACAAATCTTCCAGTGGCTAGAAAATCTTTTAGTTTAACACTAAAGGGAGATCAGTTTAAAGATTACTTAATTCACTCTGCCATTATCACTAGTGACTGTCCACAGACAGTATGATTCACAATGGTGATAAAGAGTCTTCCTTACCCAATAGTAAAAAGTCCTCTCTCCCAAGATTCCAACCTCTTATATTCAGAATATCTACTACTAGAGCCACAGTAGCCATGTGGAAAAGGAAATTAGTGCAGCCTAACTTCTGGACTGCTCCTAAATGCAAAAGGAAAATGAAGCACATGAGGTCTAACAAGGACTACTGTGGAATTAGCATCTGCTCAGAAGCTGTCATGCAGCCATGTCATTTTAGCATGGAACATGACTTGAGCTTAAATAGGACAGATGCAGTTTCCAAGCTGCCATCTAGCTTCCAAGAGAACACTTCAGGCAGCAATAGGTAATGGGCAAGAAGCAGAAATGGCAGCAGGTGATCTGATCTAAATGTGGAACCCCTTATTTCAGGTACAATGATAAAATATGGTATCAAACCCACCTGCCCACCATGAGGCCTCTCCTCCTCCCTCCATATATAAACACACACAAGACCATCACACAGGGCAGGGACTTTCCCACTTACCATTTTCACTTTCTCAAAAACAACAGGTTCCATTTTTTTCTCTGGAGCTGGTTCACTCCCTCTTTTCCACTTGTCATCCTTCTCTTTCTAGAAAGATTTAACAAGATAATGAACATAAGCCCCATGGTGATTCAATAAACTATAATCCTAAATGTTCACAAAGGACAGCAAAAATCCCCAGTGATTCTTTTTTTTTTTTTTTTTTGGTACCAGGGATTGAACCCAGGGGCACTCAACCACTGAGCCACATCCCCAGATCTATTTTATATTTTATTGAGAGACAGGATCTTGCTGAGTTGCTTGGGCCCTCACTAAGTTGTTGAGGCTGGCTTTGAACTTGTGATCCTCTTGCTCAGCCTCCCAGATTACAGGTGTGCACCACCACGTCTGCTATCCTAATGATTCTGATGCAAGAGTATGGCAAACTTGGGACTGTGTCTTGGTGTGGAGCTGAGAGTTGACCTCCTCCACATATATTCCAAACATCTTAAACACTCACCCTACTGGTCTGTCTGACCCACCCATGACTCTTGAAATTTGCAGTACAGACTATCTACAGAAGCTTTAAAGTTTGTTGCCCATTTTTGCCCTAAATTTAATTTGCTCATGTTTTGAACAGATCCCCTCATTTTAGTGTACTGGTAAATAAGTTCATGTTCATCTGACTCAGCTTATGCCCTTTGTGATTTTATAAATTCAATTACAGGCCCTGTCAATATTCATTTTTGTTTTTAAAAATGAGAAAACAGACCTAAATTTTAAGATTAAAGATTAGAAAAACAAGAATTAAGGAAACAAGGCAAGAAAGAATTAGGGAATTCTTAAGGAAAAAAAAAAAAAGATTATAGGGTGTCCTGCATGGATTGCCTGTCTAGGGCCAAAAAGCATGTCAAAATAAATATTAGGGCCGGGAACAGTGGTGCATGTCTGTAATCCCAGTGGCCTGGAAGACTAAGGCAGAGGATCGTGAGTTCAAAACCAGCGAGGTGCAAGCAACTCAGTGAGACCCTGTCTCTAAATAAAATACAAAATAGGGCTGGGGATATGGCTCAGTGGCCAAGTGCCTGTGAGTTCAATCCCTGGTACCCACCCCCCCCAAAAAATAAATAAATAAAATATTAGAAAGTCTCTCAGTTTTTGAAGTTTTTCAGAGGCCACTTCATAATACTTTTACGAATTATAAAGTTATTGGTCACATTTCAACAAATAAACACCTAATGGAAAACAGAACCACAAAGTAACCTTAAGAATATAGGCATATTGGGCTGGGCTTGTGGCTCAGTGGTAAAGGGCTTGCCTAGCATGTATAAGGCACTGGGTTCAATCCTCAGTGTCACATAAAAACATAGAGAAATAGTTAAAAAATATTTTTTAAAAAAGAATACAGGCATGTTTATCAAGAATACAAATAATAATGAATGCTGGAGAGGATGTGGAGGAAAAGGAACACTTATACACTGTTAGTAGGATTGTAAATTAGTACAACCACTATGAAAATCTGTATGGAAGCTCCTCATAAGACTAGAAATAGAACCACCATACAACCCAGCTATACCTCCCCTTGGTATTTACCCTAAAGAATTAACATACTACAGTACTACATGCATACCCATGTAGCAGCACAATTCACAATAGCCAAACTATGGGTAAAGAAACCATAATATATGCACATAATCCAGCCGTAAAAAAAGAATAAAATTATGTCATCTTCAGGGAAAATTTATGGAACTTGAGAGCATTATGCTAAGTAAAATGAAGTGAAACTAGAACGCTTACACCATGCTGAGAAGACAGTAAAAAATGGTATAACTTTTGGAAAGTACATTGTCAACTGTATGAAGAGACAAATATTGGAATCATCTGACCTAGATATACCATATCTTGTAATGAATCTTAAGAAAATAATAAAAAATATGAAAAAAGTTACATGTACTAAGACATTCATTCCAGAATTATTTATGCTATAGAAAAACTTAAATAACCACATTTATGTCACAGAAGAGAATAGTAAATGATACTGATTTACCTATTCACTAAGAAAAGATATTCAATGTAAGTAAATAACATAGAAATGTATGATGTGTTATGTATAACATGAATCATGAGAAGGAAAACAAGAGACATTATACCTAACTAGCTTTTGGAGAGTTCTGCGTTTTCTTGTGGTGCTGGGGATCAAATCCAGCACCATGAGCACACTGAGCAAGTGCTCTTTCAATGAGCTACATTCCCCACTCCCATATTAGATTTTAAATAAGTCTCCTATATAGAACAAAAGAGATAAAGCAAGATGATAAGCCTTAATAAAGATGATAAGAATTGTGAATTTTAACTTTTCATATTTTCTGTAAAAATAATTTGATAATCACAACACATACAGCTTTGTCTTTTTCATATATAGTATGGTACTTTAATACAGAATACTTTATTTCTTGAAGTTGAAAATGCTTTATCTATTAAAAAAGAATAATTGGCTAAGCATGTAGCTCACTGATAGAGCACTTACCTAAGCATGTACAGGTTCAATCTCTAGCCCCACAAAAACAAAACACTATAGAATACTTTTTTTTTTTTTTTGTAGTTGTAAATAGACAGAATGCCTTTATTTTATTTGTTTATTTTTATGTGGTGCTAAGGATGAAACCCAGTGCCTCACACATGATAGGCAAAAGCTCTGCCACTGAGCTACAGCTCCAGCCCCAGGATATTCTTTTTAAAAGTCAGTCTCTTTTTGTTGAAATTAAATGCTCTTACTTAGTAAATATTAATTCTTAGCATTAAAATCTTCAATAAAAACATAAACAAGTTAAACACATCAAATTTAAAAAAAAATTCTGAAATAGTTTTTTGGTAAACAGGAGGTATTTCCTTTCCAAGAGAAAACATCCAATAATTAAAAAGCTTGTTTTCATGGGTATGGTGGGCCAGCAATGTAATTAGGAACATCTGAATGACTGTCTTAACATGGCAAATCTTT
Organism: Marmota flaviventris; assembly: GCF_047511675.1. Lineage (NCBI taxonomy): Eukaryota > Metazoa > Chordata > Mammalia > Rodentia > Sciuridae > Marmota > Marmota flaviventris. The sequence continues at coordinate 30,610,847 of NC_092507.1, read as the reverse complement.
CCTCCTCCTCCATCCTCTGAATTACCTCAGATACCCTTTTCTCACCTCATCTGATTTTATATTTCAGGAATAATGAAGAGTTTGGCAGACAGACCATAGTTTTCTACAAATAAAAGGAAATGTGTGTACTTTGGCTCTAAACCTTTTTTGAGGGCTGAGGTTGTGGCTCAGTGGTAGAGCGCTCACCTAGCACATGCGAGGCCCTGGGTGCAATCCTCAGCACCACATAAAAATAAATAAATAAAGATACTGCATCCAAATAAAAAATAAATATTAAAAAAAAAACACCTTTTTTGATGATGCTACTTGAGCTGTAGCTGTTCACTGAATTAATTCCTTCTTGGAACAGTTAAGATAACTGACAAATCTTTTTTTTCTGGATGACCGTAAATAAGAATCTTTCATATTAAGTTAGGAAGGAATTTTTTTTTTCCTAACTTCATGAATACCTTGTACTTTCCTATAAGCCTGTGTTGAAATTCACCTTTCATACAGCTGGTTCCAATTAAATGAATTAAATTAATTTTTAATTACCAGAAAGGGCTTAGAGAGCCGCATGCAAACTTAGTGATTTCAATGGCTTTTTTATCATCCATCAAAATAAATAACTAGAAGATAGATAGGAACTGTAATAGAACTGGCAAATCCCAGACTATATTTTTGTAGCTAGAGAAATAGTTAATTATTTCTAAGAGAATTTACTACAGAATCTTGTCAAGGCTATTTAAAAATCTTAATGGTTATATTTATTAGTTCTCCCTTTATTTTCATTATTTAGGCATATTTTCTTCCAGAAACCATGTTGCTTTTGCTCCTGATGTGTTATACTGACCTAGTTATCACACACTATCTATAACTATAGTTATCAGGTTCTAACCATGCCTTGGGTGAATGTGTACTTGGCAAATGGTAGTTAATTTCCCTCTGAAACTATTCTCAGGAATAAGAAAGGGTTCCAGTGGCCCTCAGTCCACCAATACACTGGTCATTACCAGGTAATAAGGGAATAATATGTTGGTCAAACTGAAAGAAACTGGTGATTTAATTATACCTGCTTCTGTTGACTTCATTTACAAAAGAAGAAAAAGTATATGTGTATTCATATATACTGATATATATACACACATACTTGTACACACATATTACTCTATTTAACCTACTGTGCCCAATGTGTCCACTTCAAGAAATAATTTGGAACTGAGAATCACTAATATCTTCTAAATATAGATCAAGACAAAGGATTCACTGGTGGTTTGTCCTCCCCATTGCTGAGGCAAAAGTTTTTTCCATGATATCCAATGGTCTTTACTCAGTAACTGGCTTTTCCCCTACTTTTTCATTTTTAAAATATTTTAGTTGTAGATATACATAATAACTTTATTTATTTACTTTTTTATGTGGTGCTGAGGATCAAAACCAGTAAGTACCTCACACTTGCTAGGCAAGCACTCTACCACTGAGCCACAACCCCAACCCTACTTTGGCATTTTTTAAGTGATGGTTTTAGACTATTTTGGTAGCAGTTTGTCAAATTCTTCCTTGGCCTGATTAGTAAGCAATAACATATTATGAACAAAACCTGAAAGATTTACAACCAACCCTAAAGGCATTGATGTCCAGACTTCGGTCCATGTATTTCTTCTTCTCATATTTATCTCGAATAAATCCCTCAACAGCTCTGCAAAAAACTTATTAAGGATGAATCAAATAAGTCTCTTCAAGAGTAAGAACATAAAAGATGAATTTATATCCCACAGAGCATTGATCTTCTCTTTCCCTACTGACTCATTTCCCTACAACTCTTGCTTCGTTGTATGCAGTTTCCCTGACCAAAATCTTGAAATTTTATGCCTTAAGCTACTGGAGGGAAGCATTGTTGCCTATGATTTCTCTTTAAAGTGATAACAGCAGCAAGTGGATTAACCTTCACATTGTCATCAGAGGGACCTCTGGCTGTTCTAAGATACAGGGTAAATGATGAATTATCTCTTTTAAAGCCCTCAGATGAACAGACTTCAAGCAAAGCAACTAAATGCCCCTTAAAAATATAAACCTTGCGTCCCACTCCAAATCCTGATAAGTGAGTCTTCTACAGGGTCCCAAATCTACATTTAACAGGTTCTAGCTGCAAACACCAAAAAATAAACTTTAACAAGGTGGTCTACAAACTACATTTTGAGAAGTACCACCTTTATGAAGTTTGGTTTTACATCTAGGCACTGTCCCCTGTTGAAGTGATGAGTGAAAACATTATTGATAAGCTGGTCAACAAAGGTTATTTCTTTCATACAAGACATAAGAATGCAATAAAAATGAATGACATTTTTTTGAATACCAGGGTTCAAAAAAGCATAGTAAACTATTCTTTTTATCAAAAAAATAGTTTTAGTAACCCAAAAACTAGCAGAGATGTCACTTTATAGAAAAATTCACAGTGAAATCACTGCAGTTTTAATTCCTGATTCTTTCCATCTGATACTACATATAATCCCAACATCAGCAAGAATACATGTGCTTTTTCTGTCTTGATTGTAGGAAAGAAGAAAACCCACGCCTTTGACAAATCCACACAGAGATGGTCCCCTCAGGTCTCAGGCTTTGAATTTTGTCTGCCTCTCCCCAAACATCAAAGGATCACCAGCCTTCTAAATTGCTCCAGAAAAGATACAGGTCTATCTGAGGTCGCCGAAAGGTCTCAGGAAGGTATGCTTCATAAAGCCGGTTTGCCTTTCCATTGCCCATCTCTTGCATGCACTGCAATCAAAGAGAATACAGAAACGGGAAATGTCAGAATGGGAAAGAAAAACTTCTCATCCAGTTCTTCTATTTGCAGTTAAAGAGCCAATCTAGAGGGTGACAGAACCAAGATTTAAACTTGTGTATTCTGGTTTCCAATCCAGTATTCTCTCTACCCTACTAGGAATTCCAATCACTTGCTCCTACAGATTCTTTCCCTTCTCCATGGGTTCCTTTTATGGAAAGATTTGTCTTCCAAAATACATTTAATTCAGTAATAATTCAAGATGTTATTTGAAATTCTAAGATGCATAGCTAACAATCAAAATGTCTACTAGGCAGGCAATAATGGGTATTACAATTCTAAGTTTATGCTATTAATTAACCTATTCAGCTCTATTAACCAGTCAATGTGTGTTTCCCACTAGGTTTGGGGGTGTTTTTTTTTTTTTTTTTGGTACCAGGGATTGAACCTAGGGGTACTTAACCACTGAGACATTCTCAAGCACTTTTTATTTTTTATTTTGAGATAGGATCTAAGTTGCTTAGAGCCTTGATATATTGCTGAAGTTGGCGTGGAATTTGCAATCCTCCTGCCTTCTCAGGCTCTGGAGCCACTGGAATTACTGTGTGCCAACATGGCGGCCTCCCATTAGGCTTTTCAAAAAGACCCCTTAAGCCAGGCATGGTGGCACATGCCTGTAATCCCAGCAGCCTGGGAGGCTGAGGCAGGATGATCACGAGTTCAAAGCCAGCCTCATCGAAAGCAAGGTACTAAGCAACTCAGTGAGACCCTGTCTCTAAATAAAATAAAATGTGGCTCAGGGGTCAAGTGCTCCTGAGTTCAATCCCCAGAACCAAAAAAATAAAAAAACTAACAAACAAAAAAAAACCCTTAATAGCAGTGAACGCTAGCTAAATCCCAAGAGTCTTTCAAATCTTCAAATTCAAAGATACCTCTATGATATATAATTTTCTTCATAAAATATAGTAAAGTATAATTTAAAATGTAACTCACCACCTTAGACCTTTAATGAATCTATAAATACAGTCTAAAGTAATTTTAAAGCCATCTTCTAATAAGAACACCCTCTTACTTCCGTCATCAACCTTAGTAATTAGTTTTCTCTGTAGCCTCTTCCCCCAACACAAACCACACACTCACACACAAAAAAAAAAAAAAGAAAAAAGAAAAACTTGTTTTAATTAAAGCACTTCAATGTAGGAAGGGAACAGAAACTAATGAAGCTACATCAAGATGCAGATCTTGGGCTAGCTGGACTCATTAATTTAAGTGTCCCACTCCCAGACCACCAAGCTAATAGTAAGCAAGATTTTAGCAATAAAATATTACTATAATTCCAGGCTGGGGTTGTGGCTCAGCAGTAGAGCACTCGCCTAGCACATGCGAGGCACTGGGTTCAATCCTCAGCAACACTTAAAAATAAATAATAACTTAAAGGTATTGTATCCAACTATAACTTTAAAAAATGTAAAAAATATTACTATAATTCTATAATTTTTGGAAGGTTCTTATTTTGTTTTATTTATTTATTTATTTATTGCTGTGCTGAAGATTTAACCCAGGCAAGCATTCCCAGTCCAGGAGGTATTTTTGTTATTTATTTTCCTTAAAGTGAATGCCTATATCTAAAACTACAAAGGTTAGACATGCAAATGCCAAGGGTCTTAAAAAGTAATCCAAAGATCCTTCTTAATGCCTTCAAAAACCCCTGGGGTCCTAGACCATAGAGTGTATTTTAAAAGAAGTAAAATAAAGGTGTCTTACCCTGCTGTCTTAAATAGAAAGATTAAAATTTTCTCTATTAAGGCATGAAAATTTGACATAAATGTTTAAAACTATCTTCATCTTGGTGCCTAGTTTGACTGACACTCATCTGAACTACTTTTACATAGATAAAGGGAGCAGCCAACTCTCTCTCAGTTGTGTAAGTACCTGAATCTGTTCTTGAGTCCACTGGTCGAGGTTAACTGATTTTACCCTGGATATGTGCACCCCCAAATTCCTGTGGATTCCAGCACATCGAATGCAGATAAACACGCCAATATTCCAGGAGGCCCATCGTGGCCCTGTGAAGGACAGGAACAGGACAGTCAAGTCAAATTACAACAACATTCAAGGCCCAAGGTGCCACACTGAGATTATCAAGCAAAATTTCTGCTAAAATGAAAGTGAAAGAATATTGACCACAATCGTCTATTAATTAACTTGGTTCATCCCTCCATGGATCTGCTTCTTCTTTTTTTAAGTGTAAAATTTTAAGTGTATAGTACAATGGTTTTTTGTATATTCATATAGTTGTATAATGATCACACTATCTAATTCCAAAATATTTTCATCACCCAAAAGGAAATTCCAAACTCATTAGCAGGCACTCCCACTACTCCCAACCCTTACTTCCCAGTTCCTGACAACCAGAGATCTACTTTCTGTCTCGATGAATTTGCCAATTCTGGACATTTAATATAAATTAAATTATGGACATGTGGGCATTTATGCATGGAACAGTTTTCAACACTGATGAGTGTTGAAATACGAAATTATAATATGCTGCCACTTACATAAAGAAAAATCCCAGGAGAGCAGGGCAAAGTATGACACATTCTATTTAGCCTGGCACATTACATGAACAGTCCTCCCCCAAGAGACTCTGCAAGGTGCTGGGCCTGGAATCAGTTTTCCAACTAGGAAAAAAGATACAGATATGGCATGCCAGCCCAAGGCTCAACCTGAAATTGAAAACTCTGTTTATCCTCTCATCCCCTGCAGGCCTATAAAATATGCATCCACATTAACTTAATAGGATCCTTAATAAGATTCTTGGGTTGATGTCCCCACTTCACCCAACTACAGGATTATCTAGATTCAAAATTCTCAAATAATGCAATTATTTAGATGTTTATTGGAACAAAGGAGAAACCTCAGAAATGAATTTTAATAAACTTACAGAATCTCCCATCCCCTCTCAACTTTGCTCACCCTAATAATCACTCTGGAAAATCTCAAACTTCTCTTCATAATTTTTATACAGGGGGAAAAAAGTGACTTACTTTTACATGACACCTGTCAAAGACATACTGAAAAGTCTAAATATTTCCTTCTCTATTTTTCCACAGAAAATAAGGATGATGTTAAAATTAGAAGTTGCAATAAAGAGATGGAAAGGCACTAACTGATTTTCTTCACTGATAAATAGGACCTGTTTGGAACAAGATTGCAGTTCTATAGTACACAATTATTTGACATGTTAGCTTGTATGATTGACAGCAATTTTAATGAAGTAATGCTAGAGTCCTGTGTCGAAAACTATTCATACAAATTTGAATCCATGATTATTATAAATAAGGATAGAATTGTTTTGACAAACAGCACTCATTTATTACAACTACTGGTATAAATACATGAAGGCTTAAATCCTTCTTATCACCACCAGGTGGTGTTCTCTGCCTGAAATTTTATCCAATACCTTCTCATTGCTATTATTTTGATAGGCTAAGATGTATCTTCTAAAAAGATCTTAAATCCGTTCAGATCCCTAGATGGATTCGCAGTCAGTTTTCCATATAACTAACTAACATGAAGACTCACGTACTTGTTTTCAGGTGGTGGGTGTTTTACAAATGAAAAATGAGGCTTGCTGGGACTCTACATATCTATTTTTGGTAATAGTTTTCAGAACTCTAATTAGATCTTAGTTATGTAAGATTTAAAATGGGACCAAAAGTTAATATTTCATGTTTTTTTAACATTTTTCTTCTCTCTAGATTCTATAGTCTAAAACTCATGATAAGATAGTTAAAAGGTACTAGTTTGCTAACAAAGTTAAAAGTCAAAAATATTCATTAAAAGTTAGCTGTGGTAACAAAGAAGAATAAGATTATGGCATTTGCTGGTAAATGAATGGAACTGGAGACTATCATGCTAAGTGAAATAAGCCAATCCTCCAAAAACAAAAGCTGAATGTTCTCTCTGATATGTGGATGCTAATACACAATAAGGAGGTGGTGGGGAATAGATGTTCATTGGATTAGACAAAGGGAATGAAGGGAAGGGAGGGAGGATGGGAATAGGAAGGAAAGACAGTAGAACAAATCAGACATAACTTTCCTGTGTTCATATATGAACACACGACCAATAAAAAGTAAATCCACATCATGTACAGGAAGGGGAAGTTATACTCCATGCATGTAAAATATCTTGAAATATATTCTACTGTCATGTATAACTAAAAGAACAAATAAAAAATTAAAAGTTAGCTGTGGAAGACTTGGGGGTGTAGCTCAAACCCCGCACCACCAGCAAAAAAAAAAAAAAAAAAAAGCAAAGAGGGCCAACAGAAGTTAGCTATGGAATGTCATGCTGTTTGCTTCCTGGCCCTAAGTCTGGAGAAGGCAATCCCCACTAACCTAAGCCACTGTCACAATGAGGAATTTCTCTAGATCCTCCAGAGTATTTACAGCCTTCTTGCCCCTGAGGTATGCAAGACAGGGAAGTGATGCTCTGGAGTCCCTGACAAGGCCTCAACACAGAAATAACCCAGCAACTGTCCTTTCATGAGAACCCAGATAAGAGCCTACTCTGCCCTATCCACCTCCCTGCCCCCCACAGAGCCATCACCTGACATCCCTCCTACAACATTTTCCCAGTGAAACAGTGACACTTCTGTCCCAGATACCCATTCTCTTCTAGTTGCTAGTCACTACATTTATTAGTCAATAACTGCGTGATCCATAATAGATTCTGAAATTGGAGAAGAGAAAAAATATGAGACAAAAATTACTTAAGTGCTGGGTTTAATTGACAACACTGAAGAAAGCGAGAGAGAGAGGGAGAGAGAAAGTTACTTATATGGCTAAAAAAGTGGAGAAATGGTATATGATTAAAAGTATAATATGAGGGGCTGGGGTTGTAGCTCAGTAGTAGAGTGCTCGCCTCACATGTGGAAGGCCTGGGTTCAATCCTCAGCACCACATAAAAATAAAATAAAGGTATTGTGTCCATCTACAACAAAAAACATTTTTTAAAAAAAGTATAATATGAGTTGGGCCCCAGCTACTTAGGAGGTTGAGGGAGGAGGATCACAAGCTTGAGGCCAGCTTGGGCAACTTAGCAAGACCCTTTCTCAAAATAAAAAATAAAAAGAACCAGGTGTGTGGCTCAGCAGTAAAGCACCCCAGGGTTCAATCCTTGGTACCAAAAGGAAAAAAAAAAAATCTGTGTAGCGAGAAGACTTAGGTTTGAATGCAGCTTCATTAGTAATTACAATGATAACCCAAGTGATCTTCAGAGATATACTTAAACTTCCTAAGCCTGCATTTCCTCATCTGTAAAATATGTACAATAACATCCACCTGGCAGGACCTGGAACATAGAGCAACAATAATGAATGAAAGCTATGCATAAGAATGAGGTTTCCAGAATCTACTTTCCATTCAACTTCATTGATAAAGGCCAGCTAAATCATTCATACATCTAAACCAACACTTTAGGCAACACTACAGATGGGGATGAGTTCTGGTCTTAGAATGTCAAAACCAAAATTGATTGTATGTCAGAAAGAAGAAATTTACCTAATTAAGCCAATATCTTCTTTACTTTTAAAGATATTTTGCTATGCACATTGAAGGTATAGACCATGATTTACATGATACATACATAATAAAATGGCTATTATAGTGGAATGGACATAATTTCAGTCTTCTAGAAAGCATGAAATTCGAAGCAGTTTCCTTTACCTCAAAATAATTTGTAAATGCACTACCTAAACCCCTACCCATTCCCTTTCTTGGCTACACATCCTCTGCCCTTGTGCCCACACATGCCCCCACTACACACACAAAGAAGGCCCAGAGCTGCCAGCCTTAGTGGAAGGTGCCAAGATTCCATGGTATATGACATTGCTGCTGCTAGGCCAGCCTACTTACATCTGGGATTCTTGCAGAAAGAAACCAATTGTTCACTACATATTGGTTATGACAACCAAGGAGAAAATACAAAAGGTGGGATGGAGTTGTGGCTCAGTGGTAGAGTGCTTGCCTAACACGTGAGAGGCCCTGGGTTCCAAATAAATAAGTAAAATAAAGCTTTAAAAAAAAAAAAAGAAATACAAAAGGTATTTTGAAATTGAAAATGAAAAGAGAGGGGCTGGGGCTGGGGCTGAGCGGTAGCGCACTTGCCTGGCATGTGTGAAGCACTGGATTCGATTCTCAGCACCACATATAAATAAATAAAATAAAGGGCTATCAACAACTATTAAAAATATTTTTTAAAAAATGAAAAGGGATTCTGAGAGGCAATATTCCAAATAATTTTGAAAGCAAAGAAGATAGATAAATAAAATAAACTAGCCTAACATGCTCCATACTCAAAGCCCTGGGTTCAATCCTCAGCACTAGGGAAAAAAATATAAAATCAACTGTAGAAAGTACCAGCCCAGAGACTTGTTACATGCATTTGGAAATCTTTCTAGAGCATGTCTTCATTGGTAAAATGGAAAGCATATAAGTAATATGCATTTATACTCGACTTCTGGACAGCATCTACACACAGAGAGTAACTACTGCTGCCCTGCTACAGATTTCCCTTGCTGCTAATACTCCCTAACCCCACCAGAGCTTCCAGAACTAGAAGGGTTCCAGGCTTAAGAAGTCAGCAGAGAGAAGGAGAAGTAGAATTACAGATAGCTTCAAGCTATCAGAATAATAATTTCAGCTTTCTGACCTCCAACCTATAGAGTTTCAGAAAAACAAGTGTTTGGGGGGTCAAAAATAAATTGAAGGCTACACATATTTTGACTTGGCAGTATTGTGGAGCTACTGAAAAGTTCTTAAACAGGCAGGATAAGAGAAAAGAGAGAAAATCTCTTCCATCTTCCAACCATACATGCTGAATGTATTCTGGAAACTTCCAGAATCTATCAATTTCTATCTAGACTGTCATCTCTCACCTATAAACATTAATTCTCTTAGAATGATTTATTGAGTCCTTAGGACCCAGGTACCCTCTCAGCTGAATATTAAGGCTAGAAAGGCAGAGACAATAAAAATGTGATTTCTTTATGCAGCAGGGGGTGGAGAGCTTTCAGATTAACACCTAATTGGTTTCCAGATTCTTACCAGAATAATCTCTCTAAAACACAAATCTGTACAAAGAAGACCTCTGAGTATAAATCTCACACTCAGAGGTAAAATATACATTGGTGCAAATTTTCTGACTAGCATATTTCAAACTGAGCTCTTAATCTCTAGCCAAAAAATCTGCTCTTCCTCCATTCTTCCCCATGTTCATCAATTATACTCCCATCCATCAATGGCAGCAGTCAAAAATTTAAACATCATCTTTGAAACCTCTCTCTCCTTCAACTCTTACATCATCAAGACCAAAATATATGACAAGATATTATCTCTTCTGTCTATATCACTATATATCTGATCTAAAATCACCAAAATCCTTAAACCAGTGCAATAATCTAATGTCTTTCCACTTTTACCTTCTCTTCTCCCCATTGCTGAAACAAAAACCATTCTCCACAAAACAGCCAATTTGAGATTTCAAGAATCAAAAGCCACCTTGCCACTCTGCTGCTTAAAACACTTCTATGATACTTGGAAGGACGAGGCAGGAAGATCACAAGTTTGAGGCCATCCTGGGCAATTTAACAAGACCCCATCTCAATAACGACAACTATACCCTTCTATAGAAGGTTTCTTTCTATTGCTGTTGTATTAAAAAAAAAAAAAATCCTTAGCATGGTCTCCAAGGTCCTATACATCTAGCCCATGTCTACAGGAAGCTCCAGACTCTCAATTCCTATGACACCAGCCCTCTTTCATTTCCTCTAGGCACAGCATGCTCCCTCTTAGGCTTCTGACCTTTGTTCACGCTGCTCCCATGCCTACAAAGCTCTTTCCCCAACCACTATCCACCACTTGTAGCCTGGCAAATATCACGAGGGTCTTAGCTGAAATGTTTCTTCCTCAAAGGAGCCTTTCCTTGGCCTCCCCTTTGCAAATTATAATCCCTTTTCCATACTTTTTACATTTTAGTATGGAAATTTTCAAACACAAGAGCAGAGTATAGTTAACACCACCTTCAGCAATTATTAACACTTTGCTTATTTCAGCTACGGTCCCACCCACCTTCCCTCACCCTCAAAGACTGGATTATTTTGAAGCAAATCCCCCAAATTATACCATGTCAAATGTATATATGTCAGGCTATATCTCTAAAAGATAAGGACTTTTTCAAAGTTATGAACTTTCATTGGTCCTTTATATTTTCTTTCCAACTTGTACCACATTTTATTGTATTTATTTGTGTGACTATTTAGCATTTCTTTCCCACTGAATGACAAATGCCACAAGAGCTGATGCCAGTTTTACAACATTCACTGACATTCCTGGAGCTCAGCAGTAAGTAAATTCTTTGTCTCCCACCACTTGTAAAAATTCAACAATGTAACATCAGGTCAGGTATACAAAGAAATATGTCAAAATGTACATTATTTTATATATATATATATATATATATATATATATATATATATATATATATATCAGAAATAGCAGAATGTAGAATTGCATACCTATAATCCTACCTACTTGGGAGGCTGACAAGAGGATGGCAAGCTCAAAGCCAGCCTGAGCAACTTAGTGAGACCGTGTATAAAAATAAAATTTTAAAAGGCTGGAATGAAATTCAGTGCCTGCCTAGCATATGTGGGACCCTGGGTTCAATCCCAAGTACTGGGAAAAAAAATGCAGAAATAGCAAGGGATTACATAAAGGAATTATGATATAGAAATATCACCATGATATATTAATTTTTAATTCAGTATTAAAACTGTATAAATAAAGCAATTCCATTTTTGTTTAAAATGTGAAAATAAATATATATATACATACACACACACATACACACACACACTCACACATACATACAGGAAAAACATCTAAACAAATATATATAAAATGATAAATGCTACTGTCTCTGGGAAATGGGATTGTGAAATATCTATTTTCTATGTTTATATATGCCCTACATTGTATGCACTGGGCTTATATTAACTTTGTGATGAGAAATAATGATACAGATATTTTATTTTTTGAGAGAGAGAATTTTTTAAATATTTATTTTTCAGTTTTTGGTGGACACAACATCTTTATTTTATTTTTATGTGGTACTGAGGATCGAACCCAGCGCCCCGTGCGTGCCAGGTAAGCGTGTTACCGTTTGAGCCACATCCCCAGCCCGATATAGATATTTTAAAGACAAAACAATACAATACTCCATGGCTCCTTACTGATTGAAACTCCTGAACATGATGCATAAAGCTCATAAAGAGCCTGTGATTTGCACATGCTGAGCTTGTCTTCATTCTGAAACGTGCTCATACACTCATACCTCTTTGCCGATGCCATTCTTTATACCAGGAATGGTTTTCTCCCCTATCCTTTACTTTGGGAACTTTAAAACCCAGTCCAATGACACTGCTTCTGTGAGATCTTCCCATGGAATAAATCTTGACCTTCTCTATGGCTAATAGTCATCAATATGCTTTATTCTTCTAATAGTATCTTATTAAAGTTAGTATATTTATAAGTCTCTCTTGCCCTAGACAGGCATTAAGCTCTAGAAGGTAAGAACCATGTCCCTCATCATTTACCCCAAATATTTAGCACAATACTGGCAAACAGATGTTGCACTCTTAAGTATTTATTAAATGAACTCAACGATGAGCAACAAAGTATATAATTTTTTTCTGTTTGGAAAAATGAAAAGGAAGCTAGTCATGGTGGTACACGCCTGAAATCCCAGCAACTTAGAAGGCTGAGGCAGGGGTATCACAAATTCAAGGCCAGCCCAGACAACTTAAGAGAGACACTATCTCAAAGTAAAAAGTAAGGAGCTGAGGTTGTGGCTCAGTGGTAGAGTGCTTGCCCAGCATGTATAAGGCCCTGGGTTTGATCTTCAGCACCACATAAAAATAAATAAATAAAATAAAGGTACTGTGTCCATCTACAACTTAAAAAAAAAGTAACAAGTCTGGGAATGAAGCTCAATGATAAAGCTCTAGTCTAGCATGCACAAGGCTTTGGGTTCCATCCCCAGTATCATCAAAAAAAGAAAGAAAAAAAGGAAGAAGTAGTTTTCAAATAGCACAAAGGCTAAATCATTCATAAAAAAGAGGGATGAGTTTACTTTGGTGAGATTTCAAATGCAGAACTAGCACCAATGCATAGAAGTTTATTTTATCACACTCTGGGGGAAATTTTTCTAATAATTAAGGTTGTGTGGAAACAAATGCAGCATATCTAGAAATAGTAAAATCCCAGTAGGGGCAGAGGTTGGGTAACCGACTCTCCAGGCTGGTAGAAAAATGATTCCACATAGTAAACTGAGGGAACAATGACTCTTCCGGTACTTTCCACTACTAAAGTTCTAGTTGGTGTTTTGTAGGAAATTTTTAGGCCCCTTCCTGATTAATACTCAATGGCTCTGAAGTACAAAATGAGATAATTAATTTATGAAGATATCAGGCACTAATAAACCTAAAACAGTTAATCAATTCAGCTAATGAGCCTGGAATTGGCATTGAAAATGGTTTAAATGTACATAAAGAAGAATCTAAATCAACAAACTGATTTTAAAATAGAGATATGTTCTCCTTGACTTAGCCTTTCATTAACTCTGCACAAAATTTGGGAGCCAAAGTTTAAAAAAAGAAAAGAAAAGCAGTACTTATGAATGAATCCAAAGCCAGTTACCTTGATTCCACTCCTTATATGCCTCCATTCTCTGACTCACTACAAAGAATGCCAGAAACACCAGTACCATCTTGGAGAAGTTTAGGCCTGCTAGGAAGTTATGTTTACCAGCTTATTTCTATCTATATAAAAGCGAATTCATCCAGTTCCCTATTCCAAAATAACAATAAACAATAAGTACAAACTTTTTAAGGAACCAAAATAAGGGCTTGCTCAATCAACCTCTGCTCTCAGAATGCCTGCAAGAGAAGTCCTTTCTATCTGGGCTACAATGTAGTTTCCCTTTGTCAAACAGAAACACTATCCACATTTCTACATTGGAAAAAAAAAAAAAAAAAGCAGAAGTTCAAAACAAAGCAAACTGATGAAACAATTCTGATACTGATTAAGGAAAAAAGGTAATAACACTAAACTAAGTTATTTAAAATCAGAGGATCAGAGGTGGGAAGGTTAGGAATGTAGCTCAGTAGAAGAGTACTCACAACTTTTGTGAGAGAGAGAAAAAGAAAGGAAGGAGATCAATCAATGAGAGGTGGGAAAAAATCTTAAAAGCCATTAGGTCCAAACTCAGTGAAAGCAGGAGGAAATACTTCTACAGCTGACCACCAGGCTCATAGAGTGCTAGGTCAATTAGGAACCATTTCAAAAGACAGTTGGTTCTACCATTAGAGATGAGATTAGTAAAGAGGCATCCCTTTTGCTGAGTACCATTAATTTGAATTCCTATCATTTCTATCTCCTGGCACTGTTTTTTACTTCTCTCATATTTATATAAAATATCAAAATATACAAGATAAAGATGGAGTTTGGCAATTCTAACAAAAGAGAGCAGTATTCATATACCCAACCAAAATATAAGTTAACTGAACTAACTTAATTCAGAAGATCAATGAAAGAACAGATGTTGCAATTAGACTGCTATGACATCCGTGGAAATGAGGCAAGGCAACCATATCTTCCTATCAGGTAACCAGAAAAAGAAGAAAAGTGTTAAGTACTCACTGATGAAGTGATAATCAATCTACATCTTAACCTAAATTAATAGTTAAAGTGGCTTTTCTCAAAAGACATCAAGGCCTATCACTAGGAAATTAACAGGAAGGCAGACTGAGGTCTAGCAGAAGAAAGGAAGGAGACATTCTTCTTTTTTCTCAGGTTGTTAGCAGTGCTTATAGACAATGGTGCTGCCATGACTTTGCTCAACCCTGGAAACAGGTGGGCCGCAAAATGAAATACTACTGCAAAAGAAATACAGAAAGGAATAAAAGTCCAAAGCAATAAAACCGTCAAGGGACAGGAGGCAAAACAAAGCACATGTCTACAGCCAGGTGCAGCAGCCTCCCTCAGCTCCTCTACACATTTGCTATTCATTTCCTTTAAACCTAGGAAACACAATATCTGCTCTCAACTGGTTCAATAATATTTTTTTATGTATCTGAGGTAATCTACCTGGCCCCTGCTATCCAGGGTTAAAGATATGGGTCATCTAAACTATGTCATTAATTACCTGTGTGACTTTAAGCAAGTCAATTCACTTCTCTGAGGGTCAATTGCTTTACTTACATTAGATTACCCCTAAAATCTACCTCTTTTAAAAGATAGTAACTGCATCTCTAAAATTCAGCAAAGTACATAACCCTCAATAGCCTTCAATCTTATTTCCCTCATTTGTTATGAGTAAGTAGAGTTTTATTATAGGTTAGGTTGTGACTCTTCCTGTCTATCCCAGCAGTGGATGATAACTAATGTATACTCACATGATGCTTCTGGTAATAAAGAACTGTAAATCAACCAACCTGTACCACTACTACTCAACTGTAAGCCCCTGAAGACTTCAGGAAGGAAAGGATAGGGTCCTAGTTTAAATTTTTTTGTCAGTTCTGAAAAGAACATGCTGCCAAGGTATATTCTGATGATGTCATCACCCCATTCAAAGACATGTAACCGGATTCCCACCATCAAATGAACTCTAAATTTCTAAGTATGGTTTAAATTCTTGCATGATCTGAGCCTTTCTAGGATCAATTCTTATCACTCCTCTTCTCGCTTCTGTACACCAACAACGGGCAACACTTCCCCTTAAAATTATACGCACAGATGCCAGTTGTCTTGTTCCTGACACGGAGAAAGCTGAGAATGAATTCCATCCAGACATTTTTCTGATTTGGAGACAGGACACAGATAGAGGGACGCCTGGGTGTAGTAAGTCTTTGATTCCTACCAGAAAGCCTCTTGGCCACCACAAAAATCAACGCACGCATATATCAAAACAATCATGTTGTACACTATAGGTATATATAGTTTTCATTGTCAATTATGCTTTAACTTTTATGCATGAGGCCCTGGGTTCACTACCTAGCACCCACCCCCAAAATCCTTTTTCAGTGTCTTACAGCTGGTCCTGGAGCAGCTATGCAGGGCTCTTCTTGGTGGTGCTGTCTGAAATTTTAAAACAAAGCTCAAGTGTTTTGGCATTTCCCTGGGAGATTCTGGTATATGCTATGATTGTTTTTACAGTAAAGGGCAGAAATATTTTAAGAAGGTCAAAAGAGCTAACTATAAGATTTTCTGCTCTGGTTGAAGACTCTTGGGAAGTCAGTGAGATTTGACTGATTATTCAAGCCAACAAAGGCCTCCCGTTGCTTCCAATGGAGGCCATTCCTCTGATGGTAAAACAAAACAAAGAGGCCTACCTCTTCCCTTGAGCACATTGCAGTCTTACTCAACAAAGAATAAAAGTGAGCCCCCCCAAAAGATAAGTGGAGTGCTAAGTCCATTAGGAACCAAGCTTTGGTTTTTATGGAGTGAAACAATGATGGCTCACCTTCAAACACAGCTGAGGTCCCTAGAAGATGCATTAAAAGTCCTTCATTCCATTATGACTGGCACCCAGCACTCCCTGGAAGCACCTCAGAAGAGTGAAGAACAACTTCTGAGGATAACAGACGGTGTGGTTGACACATTCATCTCTAGGAAAGTCTGGGAGTGCCTTCCCCAAGAAGCCCCAGTATGGAAGCAAAGAGTGTGGGAACTGAGTAAAAATGCTGGGCAACTTGAACATATGAGTAAACAGGGTTGTAAGTAAAAGAGAAAGCCAGCTTAAAATCCACCACTGAAACTGTGTTGGAGGTGATAAATTTGCTCTTTTAGAGCACCACATGAACAATGGCAACTTGGAACTAGGAAAAGGGTGAATCAGAAAATGGAACCACCCAAACTATCAGAAGTCAATCTGAAGAAGCTACTTGATACTGAAACGTTTCCTTTAAAAGGCTTGAAGAGCTTCTTACAGTTTCCTGATCAACTTAAGATCTTTCACAGGTCTTAGGGGCTACTAGTAAGAGAGCTTTTCGTGAAAATCTTCCCCACAAAGCCTTTTCTCCTTCCTATTCCAACTCCAGCAGTATTTCATGGCCTTTTCTGGTGCACACACTCTTCTAAGGTTGTTCTTTTTTTTTTTTTTTTTTTGGGGGGGGGGTACCAGGATTGAACTCAGGGGCACTTGACCACTGCCACATCCCCAGCCCTATTTTGTATTTTATTTAGAGATAAGGTCTCACTGAGTTGCTCAGCACCTCACTTTTTACTGAGGCTAGCTCTGAACTAGTGATCTTCCTGCCTCAGCCTCCCGAGCCACTAAGATTACAGGCACATGCCACCGCGCCTGGCCCTAAGGTTGTTCTTTTGTTGGCTTTTATTTTTATTTTTATTGTCTCCTTTAACAAAAATACCTAATACAATATAATTTTTTTTGTACAGCATATTCTTAAAACCTAATAGGAGTATTTTTCTTATGTGAATAAAGTTTTAAATGACTTATTATAGAAGAACCACACAAAGGTAACTTAAGTATCTGTTATGGTTTAAATATGAGGTATTCCCCTAAACTTCTATGTTAATGTAGGAATATTAAGAAGTGAAATGATTATGAGAACTGTAACCTAAATCATCCATCTTAGTTTGAATGGACTAAGTGGGTAGTAACTGTAGGCATGTGGGGGGATGAAGGAGGTTTATCACTGGGGGCATGCCTTAGAAGGGTTCATCTTCCCTATGGCTGCTCCCCATTGCTTTCTCTCTGCTTCCTGGCCACTATGGACAGAGCAGGGCTCCTCCACCATGCCCTTCTGCTATGATATTCTGCCTCACCTGGGCCCAGAGCAATGGAGTCAGCCCACCACAGACTGAAATGCTGACACCATGAACCAAAATAAACTTTTCCTCCTCTAAGTTATTCTTGTTAGGTATTCTGGTCCCGGTGGGGGGGGGGGGGGGCGGGGGGAGATGCAGGTCAGTGGTAGAGCACTTGCCTAGCACATGGAGGGCCCTTGGTTCAATCCCAATACCACACACACAAAAAAAGTCATTCAAACTAAAGTGACATTTTGTAGTACCCTACATAGAAAATCAGAGGAAAGGGTGTTTATGATGCTCCTTGTCTCCCGGTTAATCCATGATATTTTAGCTGTAGCTAATCTCCTACACAAAGGCCCTGCTTAAGCATTTATGAATAAGCTAGAAGAATAGTAGCTGAGACAGGGCTTCTCTGAAAAGAGAAGGGCAGAAACAAAAAAATAGCTGCTTTCATTGGGGGCAGGAAGAAGGTTATTTCATTAGGAGCCAAACAGTGAGATTATCTCAGTACAAACAATTGCTTGGCTTGAAGGCTTCATGTGCAGTTACTCCAGCAAACCCTCAGCTGGAATGGAACACAGAGCCTACTAGGACCCAAGAACAGGGTCTGAATGATGCACTCTTAAGTGTCAGAATCTAGCTTTAGGATCCCAGTCCATCCCAACAAGGATGCCCACAGAACATGCTCTACCCCACTCAGCACCATTCTGTACCTGACCCAGTGAAGAAAATTTAAAGAGATGAGGAAAACTGGGAACAGTGGGAGCAAATTCAAAGTTATTCAAACTGCTGGACACAATGGTGAACACCTGCAATCCCAGCTACCCAGGAGGTTGAGGCAGTAAGATCACAAGTTTAAGAACAGCCTGGAAAACTTAACAAGACCCTGTCTCAAAATAAAATGAAAAGGGCAGAGGATGCAGCTCAGTGATAGAGTGCTTGCTTAGCATGTGCGAGGCCCTTGGTTCAATCCTCAATGCCACACACAAAGAAGTTATTTAACCTACACTGACATTTTATAGCAAATGTAACAAATACAAAAATTAAGTCTCCTCAGAAATCTAATATATTTCAAATCATTACTTCAATAGCTAATGGCAGGTTGGGGGAGTGGGTGGATATAGAGAGATCACTGAGCTAACAGCCAGGCAAGTATTTCAAAGTCAGCCAGGTGGACCTGATATTTCAAAATCTCACATTATAATTAAATTAATTCCCTAGCACTCATGACCTCACTTCAGGTAATGAACACTAACTTGGTTTGCCAGAAGTTACTGTCTTCACTCTCTGAGGACATTTAGTTCCCTATTTTTTTAGGTTACTTTGGGTTAAAGCTTTAACTTCCTCTTTTGCAACAACTACTGTCTATTCATATCCTCACAATAATACCAAATGCAAAGTGAGCCTACCTGTGGAAGTATGTGGTGGGGTACCTTTAGGAGAAGGTGCTTAAGGAGGGTGAGGTGGTCCCTGATCCATGAGGATGCTCTCCATCCTCCATCCCTGGGATAGATTCCTGATGCCACCACACAGAAGATAGATTAATTTCTTCCCCTGGGTAGGTAAGCTCATAATACTAGATTCCAGATAAACAGACCAAGTCCTAATCCACAATTCAAAAACCAAGGGGCTTCCTAGGTGGCTGACCCAATAGCCTTTGTAAGTAAACGCTTTCATACATTTCAATTACCACCTCCACCAATGGCCAACAGCAGGCTAGTATTACTATCATTAAATTCCCTCATAATCAAGTGTTGGCATTTTCCTGATAACAGTAAGCACAGAATACACATGCTGACAAAATAGCTAATAAGCATCAAAAGAACAATGTGAAAATCAACAGAAAAAAAACAGCCCACATTCAATCAGTCTACCTTCTCCCCCAAGACAATTTCTCCTCCAGAGGCAATGTCAATCTTTGTAGCAATTTTTGGTTGTCACAACTGGCAGAGTAGTTGGTGCTAGGCATCTGGTGGGCAGAGTCCATGGGATGCTGCTAAATATCCTAAAAAGCACAGGACAGTCCCCCAAACAAATCATTATCCAAAATGTCAATAGTGCTGATGTCAAGAAATCCTATTCTTGAGGAACCATTTTTATGCCATTTAGTTTGAAACAAGTGAGATATAAAAAACATACAAATTCTGTAGAAAAGACTCTTTTCCTGATGTGTTACAAACAGATAAACATTTAGAGTATTGCTATGGTTTAGATGAATGTCCTCCAAAGGTCCATGTATTAAATAAATTTTGGTTCCCAGGGTACCACTACTGAGAGGTGGTAGAAACTTTAAGAGGTGAAGCCTTAAGTGAGGTCCTTAGGTCACTGGGAGTATAACCTCAAAGTGGATCATGGGACCTCAGTCTCTTCCTCTTCTTTGTTTCCTGGCTCATAATCTAAGTGGTTGTTTTCCACCAGGCACTCCAGTCATGATATGCTGCCTTTGCTATAGGCCCAAAGCTACAGGGCCACCTGATTTTGGACTGCCCAAGTTCACAGAAGAAATGATCATCAGTTGGACTGGAAGTAGAATCATCTTTACATACCCCAAATGTGTTATACATAGTAGATGCTCAATAATGAACACTAAATCAGTATCTTGTTCTTCAGGGGCTCTTTTTATTACAACATATGAGTCACTGTGCTGCTTGGAAACTCAACATCTGAGATTGTGTGTGAAGACTTAGTCATAACCTTTCCCATTCCCACTCCCCTTCCTCAAAAGGAAGCCCAAAAGGGAAGAAGAGTGTAACATACTAGAAAGCTCAAGCCCAAGTGGCCAGGCAGAAAATGTTTCCAGTTGTTCCCAGGAAATGCATGCCTTTCACCCAGGTAGAGGCTCTATGCAGAACCTTCTGGGTTGACAAATGAGACCCCATAAAAGGTCATGAATATGTGAACTTCTGTCTATTTAATGGAGTGCAGCAGCTTCCCTAACACATCAAAGGAGGCCCAATCAATAGCAAACACACAGAAAACTGATGCCAGTTTAACTGAATCACAACCATATCCAATCAAGCTAGAGAATTTTCATTTCTAAATAAACAGTAGAATAGAAATGAGTTCTGGGATCAAAGTACAAATGATTAGTCCAGTGGCATGCTGCATGTTAGTCATCAAAACAGCCCGGGCTTAAAGGAGAGCAAAAGGTGGAGATTTGTCCTTTCACAAAGAAAATATTGACAGTAATGTTTCAAATGCCAGGTGTTACACAATTCAGTATAATGAGGTACACAGTCAAAAGATGTGGCACAATGGGGTAGGTCAAAGATGGCAGCCATATTGGATAGAAAAATCCTGGACAGGAAACACTATGCAGAAAAACTCAGGGCAGGTCTCTAGGAAAATAATCACAGTTTCAAAAGAGCCAAAGATTTTTCAGACTAAACAAATCTATTCCAATGAGTATACCAAGAGCTTCTAAAACTGCAGCAAAGTTATTATTAATTTCTAGAGCACCTGAGAACACTATCTAAATATTTACTCCCATCCCACAAAGGGCCAAAGAACTGCGATTTCAGCCCACTGTTTCATAGCCCTTGCTACATTTTCCCCAAGACTAAACCTCCTACTGAGAAGCTAGGGGATAGTGACTAGCTCCAAGTTCAAATGTGGCACAAGATGCCAGAAGCACACAAATGAAATAGCACAGAGAAGCAATTACCACAAAACACCCATGAGATTCACTTGCTCAGCTTACTGTAATATCACAGATCTTCAAATATCTGAGCTAACAGTATGAAGGTCAAAAACAAAACAAAACATAAAAGAATATGATCTGAACACACATTAACAGACTGATACTATTTATGATGTGGACAGAGAAACTGCCAGACACTGTTCATTAGTTATAAACACAGACATGAAGACAGTCCCCATTCTCATTTACAACCTAAGGAAAGCCCCTGTTTAAAAAAAAAAAACAGAAGTCATTACCCTTTTCTACTAATAGGGCCTCCCATCCATTTGTTAGTATATGAATTTAAGTGAAGAAAGAGTGTGTGAACGACATAAAAGGCTAATCAATGGCACAACAATATCCCCCCACACCAGGCACAGCATCTGAAATGCTGGCCCATATGGCTGTGATATGGTTCATAAAACTGTAGTCAAGCCAGGGTGGCTCTCCACTCCTTCCCCCAACAGGTGTCTATGGCAGTGAAGCATTTTAAGAATGAGAGTTCTAAAGCAAGTTATCTTACAACTTTTTAAAATTAGAGGGTCCCAATGATTAGTTTAAAACTGAACACATAAACACCTTTCAGTCTAAGAGTAACACAGAAATTGGCATTGTACAATTACTTATTTTGTTGAAAAACTGAAATCCAAATGTTCAACAATTAGGCAAAAGTTAAGGAAATAATGACCTATTCCCATAATGGGACACAATGATGTTTTAATGTCATGAAAATGCTTACAATAAATGTTATACAAAACAATAATGATATAACATCATTGTGGTATAAGCTCAAGTAAATAACCTTTGATGAGGATTATGGAAACTATCTTCTACATCAATATGCTTTTTCATTCTTTCCAATAATTTTTTTACATGAGTGTGGACAACTTTCATAGTCAGAAAAGATGAAATCTCTGCTTCTTAAAGAAACAGTGTTTAATGTTCAGATAATAAGCACAAGGACTCTCCCACCTGCCTACTTCTTCAGATACCAGCAGACAAAAACCAACTGGTCTGGGAATCTGTTCCTATGACAACAATTTTTTTTCTTTGAATACATTAGAAATCTAATGAAACTGGGACCTATTTTTACTCTGCCATAATATGGACTCTTCAGGCACTTGTGTCAGGCTGCTTCTATTCACAGACAAGACTCAGAACCATATAGCGTATATGGAGGAGCTAAGCTATAATCTTTCTGGTTCCAATGCTGCATTTAATGAAGCTTCCTTGCTCTCCTACAAGCAGGGAATGCTCATACAGTAGTTGCACTGTGGCAAAGACCTTCTCTCAAATTTCTCTGTCTGAAACAGTGACTCTAACCAAACTCCTCTATGCCCACTTTCAGAGCAACAAAGTCAACCCTGTTCCAAATAGCTTCTCTTTCAGAAAAAAGAAAAAAAAAAAAAAAAGCTTTCAACGTTTATTTCTTTTCAAATCAGTTGTCACACTCAAATTGGTTTTCATTAGCTCTACTGTTTACAGCTATTTTGAACAAAAGCATCATAGTAAGAACAGGAGTTTCCTTCCTGTTTCTCCTCTGAGGGCTTGTGTTAGTTATCACATGAGATAAAGTATCCAACAAAAAAACAAAAAGACACCAATGTCCCCTCCAGCAGGATCTTTATGCTATAGCATAAGCTGCCACCAGCTCACACAGAAAATCCTGTAAGAAATTGTTTTTCAAAGGCTTAAGAGCAAAAACAACCATCCAAATAATACTACATGACAAACTTTTAAACTCAAAGCTAGAAACATTAGAGAACTCATTTCTAAATCCACACATTTGGGGACTTCCAGTTAGACAAGAAAAGAGGAAGAAGGCAAACAACAAAATTTACTGTGTGTGCACTTCAGGCAAATGAGATGAAGTAACACTGCAGGATTAACATGTAAACCCACATCTAGAGATACAAGCTCTACGGTAGAGGTCTGGGGATTTACGGTTGATTCCTTCACTATCAACTGCTGCAATAAACAGCATAATCTGAAAAAAGAAAAACAAGACACTATTTGGACCAACCACTATGTAAGGACAAGTCTATCAACTACAGCTGACAGAAGGTCTCTCCCTCTTGCCATTTGTTCTAAATACATAAAATGGGAACCCTACACATTTGGTTTCTTGGTGAGGAGAAATAAATGAAGCCTGAAGAATCCAGTTCTCATCATGGGGACTAAGAAATTTCTGTTTGAGAGCTATGGCTTGAAATTTAAAAATAATCAACAAGGTATTCTCCAAATTGCCTTATATAATTCAGTACTTAGATAAACATTTATCCCATTTATACTTCAAAGCAAACCAGCATGCCTACAGGAAATACTCAAAAGAGGGTTTTGGTCAACAGAAATTGTCAGAGAATCACTTCACATTAATTGAAAATGAAAAGTAGTAGGAACAATAGAATCCTATTACTACCTAGTGACATGTTACAAAGGTGGGATCCCAGGGCAAGTTTCAGCTGCACAAGAGGGAGGATGGGGAGAAGAGGACAGTGGGACAAACTGAAGACAACAACCAGGGCCACCTTACGCTGTTGGATGGCCACAGCTGAAGGTAGATTTGGCTCATCTCTGGGATTTTCCAGTGGGGAGGTACCTGCCGTTCAGCCATCAATGGACCAGCATTCACAAAGCCTGTTGGGAAATATAGGATCCAGAAGAGCGGGGTAGGAAAGGAGAAAGTTTGGAAAAGGGAAGAGTCAAACACAATTGCAAAATATCATAATTTTTAAACAAGAGGCTTCAAAACGCACAGATGTGCCTTTTAAGGTATACCTTTAAAACCAAAATGGCCTTGCTGAAAAGAGCTGCTACTCTGGGAAGCAGCCGGATATGCTTTTTAAAATACCAAATTACGAATTTTCATTACATCTGCAAATTACAATAATACCTGCCAAGAGAAAATTATCTTTTTGGAAAAAGTAAAAAACAATGAAACCTACATGATTTTTACTGTTGGTAACTTTATTCAAACAATGAAGGTCCCTTATCTGTGGTCTCTAAGGAAAGTAAAGCAGACACCCTCATACTGCACTGAAACCTTTTGCTGGCCTAGTTCCACCAACTCCATTAATGTAGCAAGGGCCCAAATGCAGGTGACCTGATTGACAAAAAAAAAAAGCACTTCTAGAAAATGCTGAACTTGTATCATGTAATTGAAATACTTTTATAATCAAGAAGAAAACTATTAACAACAACTTGGGAAGCTCTGCCTTTAAATGGAGCAGCAGCAGCAGCATTCCTTACACGACAAAACACTTTTCAAGTTTAATGTAGAAGAAAATAGATCCAGTGATCTCTCCTCCCTTACCCAGTGCTAACTAGCTGAACTTGTGGGGGGAACCAACCAAGCAACTAACAAGACTAGTCAAAAAGATGTGCAGCACCAGGAAAATTAGCCCCACCACAATTACCTTAACTGTCAAGGAAAGCCTAAGCCAGGTTTAAGGCTGGCATCCTCAAACATTGTGCATCCTCTGTATTCTAACTCGGGTCTCCAGCTGTAGATAAGACTAAATGTATCAGTGTAGCTACACCATGCTTAGGAGTAAAACTTCCCAGAATCAACAGGGCGGGAACCCATATTCCTAAGAAAAATATATGATAAATCATTTCTCGCAATGGCCAACAGTCACATACAAATTCAAGAGAAGCCAATTTGCCTAGCCACATGCCCTACTTACATAGGCTATGACTAAGTTGTTAGATTACTTCCTGGGACTAATTCTTGTTTCAGCAACAAAGATCCTCTAGAAGCACACCAAGTTGTACCTGCCTGAAAACCCTTCCTATCTCTTGCCTGTAATAACTCAAATGAGGAAAAGACTGTATCTCAGAGATGTTTCACGTGATTTTGTCTTTACTTGCTGGCACTTGAGTCCTACCCTTCCTTGCTCCACTCTGTCACAGGGCACTACATCTCCCAGGCACTCTTGCCAACTGATTTCTGGATAAGTTCCCTCAACAGGAGGTACGGTGGGGATAAGAGGCGAGAGCCAGGGTTCTCTCTCTCTTATTTGGCCTGGGTACCACTGGACAGCTCCTCTTTCCACGCTTCCAGCTCATACTAAAGAGCTAGGACTTCTCGACCTTGGTGACACTTTTTCTATTTTCCTTAGGGGCATAATGCTCAAAAGGATCACTAATCCCTGGAGTGCCTTACCAACCCCTGTTTAGCTTCTTGGCTCTTATGTTACCTGTGTAACCTATTCTCAATATTAAATTCCCTCTGCTTTTATGACCTATAGTGGTTTGCTTCTCTAATAAGGAAACCATTAAACAGGGACTTCAAAGCTTTTTTTTAAAACTTATTTTTCAGAAATTAATTTTTCTAAGAATTAAAACAATTATTCAAAGAACCTACAAAAGATCTCTTCTAATGAAAAATAAAAGACGTATAGATGACAAGATCCATTTATTCAGTCAAACAAAGATTTACTGAGAGCCTGGTCTTGTCAACCCCTTTCACTGCTGGAAAGACCACAGCAAACAAAACAGGACCAAACCACTGTCCTCAAAGGCTAGCACTATTGTGGACACATCATGTGTGGCAAATCATAATCTACAAAATTAACTAATACAGCCAGGCATGGTGGAGCACACCTGTAATCTCAGCAACTCAGAAGGCTGAGGTAGAAGGTTATCAAGTTGGAGGTCAGCCTCAGCAATTGAGCAACGTCCTAAGCAAATGTGCAAGCCCCTGTCTCAAAATAAAAAATAAAAAGGACTGGGGATGTAACTCAGTGGTAAAGTACCCATAAATTCAATCCTCTGTGCGAAGGAAAGGATAAAGGAAGGAAAGGATAAAGAAATTAACTAATCAGTATAGGCACAGCACAGTGGCACACACCTGTAATCCCAGAGGCTTGAGAAGCTGAAACAGTAAAATCATGAGTTCGAAGCCAGCCTCAGCAAAAGTGAGGCACTATGCAACTCAGTGAGACCCTGTCTCTAAATAAAATACAAAATAGGGATGCGGATGTGGCTCAGTGGTTGAGTGCCCCTTAGTTCAATTCCTGGTATCCAAAAAAAGGAAAAAAAGTTAACAAATACAGGAATACTGCTTTAAAAACAAAGGAATCTGGTAAAAGTGAAGTAATGTTAAGGTGTGCTACTCTACATAGATTGTGTTCCTTATCTTTCAATGTGGTATGCTGAACTGTTACATTCCAGAGGCCAATACAGAACTTCTTCAAAATTAATATCTATATAAACTGGTCACTTGCTCAAACAGAAGTACAACTGTGATAAGGATTTAAGCAGACATAACATCAAAATTAAGAACTGTGTGCTTAGAATGTAAAACACATGCATTTTATGCAGACTCTTGCTTGGCATCTTTTTCACAAGGGATATCATCTGGATAAAGAAGAGTCTGGCTCTAATAAGTTAATTTATCCCTTCTCCACGACACAGGTAGACTGTGTCAACATAACATACAAAGCCAGCTGCAATGTACATAATGAGTAGGGATCAGAGTCACTGATTGCATGATATTATTCCAAAATGGAATTTTCAGGCAGAAGAGAAACAGGCAATGACTCATGTGATGAATGGTTATACAGACAACTATGCCCAAGAAAGCTGCCACCTACATACCATGACATCAGATGAAAAATGCAGAAAGAAGGTAGTTTATGATATATCTGGAAACAAAAAAATTTGCTGCAAAGTATACCCAAAAGGTGAAGCTGTGCCTACCTGTTTATGCAAGGTACCTTATACAATCAAGAGCACACATCAAATACTCAAAATATGAGCTGCTTGAGCATAAAAGCCATGTTCAACCTCAAAACTCAACAACAGTGGCTCCAGAGATGATGTACTACATACTGCTGGCATTTCATTAGACTTTTCTAACGTAATTTAATGTACCCATGAAGGTACACTTCCATTGACATCTTGTGCACACAAAACCCAGACCTTTCTTAATATTCAGCAATTAGAAAGCATTTCATTTGAGCAGCAGGTAGACCTACAACACTGTGAATTTCTTATACAACAGGGAATCTAAAGCATAATGCATATTCACAATTTCAGTGCCATAAAGCACATTAAGAGGAAAGGAGAGCCCATTGAACTGGGCTTTTAACTTTACTGGCCCCTGACTAGTTAACAAACTCTACCCCTTGACAAGCCCCAATGTGTGGGCAAGAAACTACCCACACACATAAACCATACAACACACCTTGGAGGCTGTGCACATTCTGTTTCCTCTTCCTGGAATGAAAAGTCCCCTAAATTCACCTAGCAAAGTTCTGCTTATCCTTTAAGTCACAGGCTAATTATCTCTTTAAAGCCATGACTTCCTGTGAAACAGTTTTCCTTCTCCAACCCATTCATTGTTCCCTGTACACAATGCCACAATGATAATTACAACGCTGTATCTGTATTTGTTTTACACATCTGCTTCCCTATTGGACAGTAAAATCCTTGAGATCAAAGATCTTATCTTTGAATCCATATGTCCTGGCAGAGTATCTGACATAAAGCATGTGCTTAAGAAATATTTTCTGGGAGCTGGGGCTGTAGCTCAGTGATATAGCATTTGCCTGGCACATGATAGGCACTGGGTTCGATCCTCAGCACCACATAAAAATAAATTAATTAAATAAATTGTGTATATCTACAACTAAAAAAAAATTTAAAGAAATATTTTCTGAATAAATATATGTAGTATGGGATCTCAGACTTTCAAAGGATTCCCCCTAATAGATATGGCATTTTGTGTTTTTTTTTTTCCTCACTGCCACAGAACAATATTTAAGAACAAGGAGAACAAATAGGAAAGTTATCTCCCAAGGAACAGGTTTAGCATGTTGATATTAAAAGACAATTTAGGGGTGGGGTTGTAGCTTAGTGGTAGAGCACTTGCCTAGCATGTGTGAGACAGTGGGCTGGATTCTCAGCACCACATATAGATAAGAAATAAAGGTCCATTGACAAGTAAAAAAATACATTTAAAAAAAGACAATTTAATGGGGATTTTGATAAATTACTTTCAGTAAAACTGTGTCAATCTAACCATGACTGTCGAGTTAAGGTGTATTAGCTGTAAAAATCTAGAAAGTTGGGCTGGGGTTGTGGCTCAACAGTAGAGCGCTCGCCTGGCACATGTAAGGCCCTGGGTTCAATCCTCAGGCCACATAAAAATAAATAAATGAAGGTATAAAAAAAAATCTAGAAAATTATTTGATCTTAGCTATAGAAGGATGTTTAACAACCAGAAATGAAAGCAGAACTCCTCCTGTTATTAGATCTGATAGTTTTTTTAAGCTCTCAAAATATGCCACCAATATAACTAAAAATAATTAAAAATTGACAGGAAAGCTAGGCACAGAAGAGAATTCCTATAATCCCAGAGACTCAGGAGACTAAGGCAGGAGGATTACAAATTCAGGACAGCCTCAGCAAATTAACAAGGCCCTCAGCAATTTAGTGAGACCCTATCTCTAAATAAAAAATAAAAAGGGCTGAAGATATAGCTCAGGGTTCAATCCCCAATACAAAAAAAAAAAAAAACAGGAAAATTATGTTCTAAGGAATGATATCTAAAAAAGCAATAACTTAGCTATCTTAGCTATCAATGGAAAACAAATGAAAGAAAAACTAAAGATTAATTAACAGAAATTAAAATTTAGAACTGTATTAGAAAATTTTCACACAAAGAAATTTACTGGTCTAATCTTTCATGCAAGTCTGAAAAGTCAGGGAATATCCAGAGGCCATCCTCAAGGGTACCATAAAGTAAATCTGCAAAAATGTCAGAACTCCCATATATAGGAAATGGTTTTGGCTTAAAGACTAGGGTTTTACTGGGTGAGTCATTCTAACTGTGGTCCAGTAACTAGAGTATTGTAGAATAAAGTAAAAAAGTGAAACTAACAAAATCAGAATTTAAAAAATAAGATTAACAATGATAAAAGTAAATGATGCTTACATTTTAATAATATTTTAGTTTTCAAGGTACTTTCATCTTTTAAAGTTAAAAAAATTAAGGTGAGAAAATTGGGTGGCATGCTAAAGATCACAAAGCTAGTGTAAAAAGAATAAAGGAATTTAACTACATGCTCCATTCTAAAGTCTACTGCCCCTTCTACTACTCTGCCTCTTTGCCTCCTGAAAGATGGGCTTATAAATGCTATGGATGGGCCTAGGACACTTTCTAAGATGCCTCCAATGAGAGAAGCTGCCTTCCAAATCACTTGAGAATATCTTCCAACTTAATCAAGACATCCTGGATAGTGCCTTACACAATACCTTAAATAATGCAATGTGCACGGAGAGAGAACTTTCATCATTTCCATGTTATACTGTTGTATTGTTGATTGAAAAATGCAAGATACTAAGAATTGTGGGTAATATGCTACTATTTGCATAAAAGTACTAAAAGTAATGTATTCAAATGCCTTTATTCTTCATGGCATATATTATTCTCAAAAGTCAGGTAAGAAATTGCCAATAGTGGTTACCTGCCAGGAGGGAAAAAAGTGGCTGAGGGATCAGGGACAGAATAATGACTTTTCACTATACATGTTGTCTTTTGGATCTTTTGAATTTTGAACCACATAAAAGTGCTACCTTTTTCAAAAAGTAAATTTAAATTTAAAAATATATAATGGGAGTTGGAACAGAGGCAGTGGTAATTAGTGGTGAAACAAGATGTAGGAGATGTAAAAAGTAAAAATAAATAAATAAATAAATATATATATATATATATATATATATATATATATATATATATATATACACACACACATATATATATAAAATTCTTCTCAAGGTTCACAGTCTGAAGTAAATATTCCTCAAGACCATCAAATTTCTTCCATTTAAATTCTTTGCTCATTAAACAGCTCCCAATTTCTCATAAACCTTGATTGATAAAGGAGAGTCCCAATACTGGACATGCGTACTCAAATCAACAAAAAGGCAGATCCTCTCATGGTAAACAGGAGTGTCCAGTTTAATCCACAGTCTCTGAGGAGTTGCTTGGGGGTTTATTCCAGGCACAAGAACTGCAGAGAAAAGACCAAGCCTTGGACCAGTAAGATTCCAAATATGAACAAAGTATGACACATTCCATCTTACTCAAAAATGAAACTGGGCCTCAATTAGCCAGAGTTACCACTGACATATCTGAAATTTTCAGTAGTTTTGTCCTCTGTTGATCATTATTTAAGTCAGTCTAAAAATTGCCCCTAAAGATCACATTAGCTTGAGGTCTCTGGTGATGAGAAAACACATCTTGGGCTTAGGGGTTTTTTTTATTGTTTTTAGTTGTAGATGGATTTAATACCTTTATTTTATTATTTATTTATTTTATGTGGTGCTGAGGAATGAACCCAGTGCCTCACACGTGCCAGGCAAGTGCTCTGCCATTGAGCCACAACCCCAGCCCCAGCAATGGAGTTTTTAAAGAGGCATCAGGGAAGCATCTTCTTTCCCCATACTGAAATCAAGCCAGTGCCATAGAGAACCCAGGTACTGGGGAACCTTGTACTCAAAAAATGAAAAACCCCAGGACCAACAAAACTTCTACTAAATAAAAAGAACACCTGCTTTTTCTCTATTCTGAAATTTAAATTATACATTTTTGGGATCAATTAATAAAGAAATATCATTCCTAAATAAGACTTTAAAAAGAAGAGTCGTTGCCAAAGAGTTATTTCAGAACATTACAGAAATATTCACCTGTGGGTCAGTATATCAACTGATTGAATATTAATGGATGAGCACTCACCAGAGCCTATACAGTTAGAACTCAATTTTCTAAGACACAAGAAATACAGATAAACAAACTCAAACCCAATTTTCATTTTAGCCAACAGTTTTTTAGATTCCTTCTCCAACCAAATATATTTTTTGTCAACGCTACCAGGTAACTATCTATTGATGTTTACCATCAACAGCAGCTATAAGTTTTTACAAACAAGCAGTTACAAGTTCTCATTAAGAATTAACTAACGTTTCAATATATGATCCCCAACAAGGTTATTAGTAAAGAGCAACAAAAAATTTGAAAAAAATTTGGAGGAAGAAGTGGTGAATCAACCTCTCTTCCACATGCTATATTTTATTGGAACATGAGTAAGAATACAAGTAATATGAGAAGTAGGGGAGTGGGTGCTACTAATCATCAAAATGGCATCTGACTTTCCAAATGTAGCAATGCTCACTCCAGTGGGTTGCTTCACTATGACTCAAAATCTGTCAAGTAAGGACATAAGGTAATTTGAGTAAAGACAAAAAACTCACAAATTTTAAACTGAATCCTCCAAAGATCTAACAAGGATCAATCTATAAGAAATTAACCTACTCAACATAAATTGATTCTAAAATACTTTTTTAAATAAATTCTTGCTAATGTAAAAATTTAGGAAAAGAAGTCTGGGGATCTGCTTTCCTAATGACAAATTTCATTTACCTATTGGTAGAGGTCACTAAAATATACTACTAGGTAACTAAATCAATGCATCATTCCTCTGTCCTCCTTACATAACCTATTCTAAAAAAAAAAAAAAGTAATCAAGTGAAACCATTGATTAAGCATCTTCCTTTTTCAAAATAAATATATTTACATTTGAATTTTTATACTATATATATCCAACATGCTATATGGCAAATAACCCTAGCAAATCCTCTGCATTACCAACAAAAGTAAATGAATAATATCCCCCCAAATATTGTAATTTGTATCTATAAATGTTAAATGTAAACATTTCACTAATAACCAAGCTTTCCTATCACACTGATTTTTAATTGTATTGAATCATGGATTTTGAGGGCACAGGAAACAAAGACTAAATGATTCTGCCAATTTACACTATTTCACCTTTACTAGAGAAATCACTATGGAAGCAACAAATCCGACGATGAATTCTTTGCTTCCTTTTGTCCACTGATAAAACTGATCCTGCGCTACAGCCCAAATCTGTTAGTTTCTGCCAGCACACACATGAGGCCTCCAACGCACTCCACAAACCAGGGCTAGGCTGTCTAGAAATCCGCACTGTGTCACTGCATAAGGCAGCTTCCCTCTGCACACATCCTGGAAGAAGAAAGCCACCTAAGCACTCTTGTCAGATCTCAGCAGGGCTGTAAAATGACAGAAGGAATTGCTCACCAAAGAGCAGGCAGCAACAATCACCACCTTTAAAAAATCATTTAAGCAGTTATCTGTCATCTCACCTCCCTCCTCACCTCCTCCCCTCCTCTCTCTCTCTCTCTCTCTCTCTCACACACACACACACACACACACACACACACGATGCACGCGCGCGCGCGCGCACACGCACACGCACAATGCAGTTCATCCATAGATTTGCAAGTGAAAGGCTGCTAGCTCCGGACTGACAGTTGACCCAGAAGTCATCAAATCCCTGAAATACAGACACTCTCACCTGAACACACCAATTTCACCGCCCCCCACACCCCCCACCATTACCACCTCTGACACACAATTCGCTCGCACCAAACCCCGAGCCGCACAAAACCTAGCATGCTCACCAGACGCGTTACCATTTAAAGATGACTTGGGCGCCCTAAACTCCACAAACCCCCTCCCCACGCAGGCCATCCATCCCCATGGCGCGGCCCGGCGACTGGACCCCTCGCCCACCCGGAGGGACGCGCTACCTTTAGACTGGCAGTCCGCACAAAACTTGTTATCCTCCTCCAGCAGCAGGTTGGCCAGGACCGCCTGGTACCGATCCACGTCCTTCACCGACTTGCCGGTCATGGCCAGGGTGCCGGCGGGGGCAGAGGGCGACGCGCCCTCCTCGCCCCCAGATGCCCCCGTCTCAGTCCGAGGTGAGAACTCCCGGTCCCCCGCCCAGGAGCACCACCTGAGCGGGGGAGAGCTCTCCTCCCGCACCTCCCGGCGCCCCTCTAGGGTCAGCGGCGTCAGCCCCCCACTCCTCAGCCCCTCGGCGCCGCGCCCCCTGGCGGGCTCAGGGAAAGGCCTGGGTCCAGCGGAGGTTGCTGGACCAGGGACCTTCAGCCCAGGCGAAGGGAGCCCGAGGCTTCCTGGGTGCCGGACGCAGAGCCGACCCCCGGGCCTGCCTTTCTGCCGGCAGTGTGTCCCGCGCCTCGGTTTCCCTGGCAGCTGCCGACACCTCGGACACCACCTCCGCCGCCTACTTCCGGCAGCTCTTCCTCTCCACCTCCACCCTGCCTAGCCCGCGCATGCGCCCCGCCCCACCGCGCCGCGCTGCCTCGGCTCCGCCTTCCAAGAACCAATCCCGGGAGAGGCCGGGGAGGGGCTTCTGTAGGGGCGGAGAAAGAGAAGACACGCCCCCTGCATGTCCTTGGAAAAGAATGAATGGAGCCTGGCAGAAAGAGTGGAAGGAATAAAGGAAAAGGAAGAAAGCAAACATTTGCTAAGTTCTTGCTGTGGAAGGCACAGTGCTAACCACGTTACATGAATTATCCCAATATAATCTTCACAAAAACTCAGAATTAAGTTTTTATCATCCTTATGTAATTTCCGGGTTGTGGATACCCCAAAGTCCTCCAGCTTTTTTTTTTCCTTCAACAGACACATAAAAGGGCCCAAGTCCCTAGCCGAAGTTTAAGGGGACATCACACTCTCCCCATTTTTCGGAAGGTTCTGGTCACTCCTCTATGGGAATGCCGCCTCCCACTGATATTCACTAGCTTTCTACTGCCATCACCATCTTCGGACGTTGTTCTGCCTACTGCCTAGACAATCTGTGTCTTCTTTGATTCATTACATCTTCACAAAACAATGCAGTTTTGTGTAGCAGACTCATACTGAAGGCTATTTGGGAGGAGGGTGGTGATTACAACATAGCACAGAATAGGCAATGACTTAAAAATGATTATTAAACATCATTGTCCAAAGCCACCTTGCTACAGATAATTTATTAGTGGCTGTCCTTTTCTTTAGGAAAACATCTGCCATCTTGCTCTTGTTTTCATTCATTCATTCACTCACTCACTCTGCAAATTGTTCCTGAGAAACGGCTAAGTATCAGGCATCCTACTGACCGAGCGAGGAACAACATGATTTGAATTGTGATTTTAAAGGATTATTCTGAAGGCTGGGAGTGTAGCTCAGTGGTAGAGCACTCACCTAGGATGTGTGAGACCCTGGGTTCCATGCCCAGAACTGAAAAACAAATCATTTTGGCTGCCATGGAAACATTAGATCAGGGAAGCTGGTAAGATGAAAAACTCAGAATCCTCTTATTTTTGTATAACCCTCTCCTGAATCTCCACTTTCTCCCAAGACTAGTCTCCCCTCAAAACTTTCATGTCATCAGAGAAAAACTAAAATTTACTATTATTTAATGAATCACAACAATTTAATTCTATCTAAACCATTCTGTTCTACCCATGCCTAGGAGACCTTTGTGAATATACATTTTGTAAACTGTTTTCCGTAAAGAAAATAAAAAAAGAAAGAAAAAGTCAAAATAGGTATTGCTTTAGCCATTTTTTAGTTGATGAAAGAGAGGGTCAAGATCACTCAGTGATAGAGCTCTTGCCCAGCATGCTCAAGGCCCTAGATTCAATCCCCAGCACCAAACCAAACCAGATTACTCAGTTATTTGGTGATTGTGCCTTACTCCAAGCCCTTCTCATCTTCATCCCTTCACTCTGCAAATAGCCTTCTTGCTTTAAGTCTTACTCTAAATAAACTGATCCTTCATATCTCTCTATCTCTTTTTAGAGAGAGATTTTACATGAAAAGAATCTCACTAACCTGCTTAAAAATCCTTTAGTGTTCCATTGCCTATGGCAATGCTTCTCCAATTTTTTCATTTGGTGAGAGAAGGAAGGCATAGTCTGGAGATTAAGCACACACACCTTGGGGCCAGAATGTCTGGGTTTAAATACTCAGTTTTAACACTTACCATGTGAATTTAGCAGGTTACTTAACCTTTAGGTGCCTTGGTTATCTCATCTATAAAATGGGAATGATGATAGTACTTATTTCACAGGATTGTTGTAAGATAATGCCTTTATTTAAAATAGCTCTAACCCATAGTAAATGAACGCAATGAATGTTCTTCATTCAATATTTCTGACTTTTTGCGTGTTTGTTTTGTATATGGGATTTTATTTCCTGGCCCTCTTATGATCGAGTATGACCAATGAGTTTGAGTAGAAAGGATGCATCACTTTGTGCCTGAAGCATTTATTTGCTACTTTGAGACTCTTCTGATTCCCTTTCCCTCTGATATGGCAACTATCAGTGTTCAAGATGTTGGTTACTCTTTATACTGGATTCCTGAATAACTGATAAGAGTCTTCTGCTAGCCCATAATGGATAAGCAGCAGCCCAGCATGGTGGCATATTCCTGTAATCCTAGTGGCTCAGGGGGCTGAGGGAGGAGGATCACAAGTTCAAAGCCAGCCTCAGCAACAGCGAGGCACTAAGCAACTCAGGGAGACCGTGTCTCTAAATAAAATACAAAATAGAGCTGGGGATGTGGCTCAGTGGTTGAGTGCCCCTGAGTTCAATCCCCAGGACTCTCACACACACACACACACAAAAAAAAAAAAAAAAAAAAGGATAAGCAGCATGAGCAAGAAATAAATCTTCTTTATGTTATCACTGAGTTTTGTTTATTTACAAGCATAACCTAACCTATCCAGACACATCAAGTATTAGCTTTATTATTACTTTTTTACAGTGTTAGGGATCAAATCCAAGGCCTCATTTATGCTAAGGTAGCACTCTACCACTGAACTACACCTGCAGCATATTATCAGTAATAACACCAGAGGAAAATGAATGTATACCTCAGGGTCTGAGGATATGGACAAGGCAAATCTCTTCTTTTCCCAAGTTCAAAAAGATGTTTTTGAAGTCTTGAATTTTCCCTTGACAATTCTTGCAAAAATGCTCCCCCTATTCCATAATATAGTGTTATTTTATCATAAAACTGTTTCACATTAATGGTTATAATTTTCTATCTGTCTCAGCATCTGTTGTGCATTGTCATCTATGGTTATGAGAAAATTGGAAGAGGCCAAGAGCAGTGGCACACACTATAATCCTGTGGCTCGGGAGGCTGAGGCAGGAGGATTGAAAGTTTGAGATCAGCCTCAGCAATTGAGCAGGGACCAAAGATGTAGTTCAGTGGTAAAGTGCCCTTAGGGTCAATCCCCAGTACAAAAAGAAAGAAGAAATTTAAGAGTCCTGACAGCACATATCACACTCGACTCCCAGCTGATTTCTCTTCTTGGTCTTTAAATCAGAGTATTTTGCCACCTAGCTCACATAAAAAAAAAAAAATGACAAAGTGAAATTGATTTTTAAGCAGTTATATTAGAGTAACCATGGAGAATATTCCCCCAAATATATGGTGAATATTGTTGGACTGTTGCCATAGGAAGTTTTCATTAACACATCTTCTAACTAAGAGATCAATTCTCTCCAGTCATATGTTGAACAAAAGCAGCTTCTGATCCACTGGTCAATTCACTTGGCCAATTTAGGATAATATGAATAAAAAGGCTTTTTCATTAGGAACGCAGGATGATTGTGCTCTCCACTTCACAGTCAGCTCTGTAGTCATTTGTCACATTAAGTGAACCTCAAACGAACTTGTAGTTCATTTAATCAACTCTCTTCAAGCAATTCTCAAGATTTTTTCCAACGTGAAGGACTTGTGATTATTTCAAAGCCTCCCCTGCCTTGCAGTTGATTATGTCTTCAGCTTTGAAAGCGTGTCTGCTACGTGAGCCAGCCCCGTGAGCCTCCAGCTGCAGGCCCCTCTCTCCTGCCTCCCTTCCCATGTGTCCCTCCCCACAGTCTCACAGCCTTGGAAGCAGCTCCTTTCGCCATTGCTGATGATACCCACTGTGACAAAGTCTTTCTCAATGACACTGTTTCATGACATCATGTTGCTCAGGATTCCAGGGGATTGGTGGTCACTGTTCCCTCACAAAGAGAGAATGGCCTCTCTCCAGCTCTGTGTCACACACCATCATCCAGGCCCCAAGTTAGACCTGCTTGTGTCCACTGTCTCCTGAAGTCTTTTCTAAGCCTTTGAACCTGTCTTCCATCCAAAGGGGCTCAGGCCCCATGCCAGGACCAGGGGGTCTGCCAGGAACCAACTTCAAGTTGTACCAACCCACCTTTCTTCTGAGACAATTTGCAGCTCCTATATCTACCAAACATCTCCCTCTTCCCTCCTCTCCCCCAACCACCCACTGACCTTCATGACTATTCACTAATATAGGACCTGGAAGAGGAGGCCAGGCCGCCTGTGCCAGTCTTGGAATCCTGGCTGAACTCATGGCCATGGAGCTCACACGGCACCGCCCACAGGTGTACGATAATAACAGATGGCAGCCATGAGCGGTTGTATTCAACTCTGCATGTCACAGGAGAGTGGGTGTCTGCATCAGCAGCTCCTGCATTTTCAGGGCCTAGGATGGACTGGGCAAATACACTTTGTGAAGGCCTACTCCAGGGACTCTGTAGCAATGACAGAAAAGTCACCCCACACCACAGCATATCATCTCAAAATAGCAGAACCCTGGGGAGAAGGCAAGATCTGAAGTTTCCAGAGAGGAA
Source organism: Marmota flaviventris (assembly GCF_047511675.1). Taxonomy (NCBI): domain Eukaryota; kingdom Metazoa; phylum Chordata; class Mammalia; order Rodentia; family Sciuridae; genus Marmota; species Marmota flaviventris. Next base: position 30,572,952 of record NC_092507.1, on the reverse strand, counting down.
AAACAAACCACATGAAAAACGACTAGGAATCAGAATAGCATAGAATTCTCAACAGCAATTCTGGAAGCCAGGAGACCATGGAACAGTGCCTCCAAAATTCTGAGAAAAAAAAGAGTTGCCAACCTAGAATTCTGTGCCAGCCAAATAATCATTCTAGAGACAGCGTGGAATAAAGGTTCTTTCAGATATGCTTGATTCTAAAATTGTATCTCTCGTTCTGGCTTCTGTTCAGTTGCCCTCCACATTCCCTCTCGGCCCTTCACCCTGCTCTGGGCCCCAAGAGGTGACTTTGATGGACAGCACTGGCCTGGCTCCTGGCACATTGGCTTCTGGTTGCATTCAGTCAGTGGAGGCACAGGCAGGAAATCAGAGGCAGGAGCAAAGAGGTTATTTATTTTGTCTGCTTTCTCCCTGCTAGTAGGGCCACTTCCTCCTTCCCCTGACAGCGGCCTCTCCTACAGCTACAGTCTCACCACCTTCTGCTAATACCCTCTCCTGCCACCCCTCAGGCTTTGGGGGTTACAGCATCCTGCTGTTGCTAGACTCAAGATACATGGCACCCTTTGTTGGTTTCCTGTAACCTTTAAACTCTCCTTACTGCCTCTTTTTCATTGGCCCTGTGTTTCTTATTGGAACCTAGCCAAAGCACCTGCCATGCATACTTTGTCAAAAGCCACAGAATAAGGCTGCGATGTAGCTCAGTGGTAAAGCATTTGCCTAGCAAACATGAGGCCCTGGGTTTGATCCCCAGCACTGAAAAAAAAAAAAAAAGTGGCAAGGTAGGAGCAACCAGAGGGGAATGAACACAAACAAGCTCATGATCAATAATAACTAGTTATCCTATTATGAACATTAATTTGATAAAATATTGGTACTTAACTATAGCCTGTAAATGTGGGAGAGGAAATCTGGGGGAGTAGTATAAAGGAATCTAAATCCGGGGCTGTGGCTGTGGCTCAGTGATAGAGCACTCACCTGGCATGTGTGAGGCACTGGGTTCGATCCACATAAAAATAAAATAAAAATGTACTGTGTCTACCTACAACTAAATATATATGTGTGTATGTATATATATTAAAATATAAATTCTCATCTTCCATAGCAGGGAGAGAATGAACAAGGCAGGAGAGGTAAATACTGGTAGGATAAGCATGTCAATCACCTAAATTCACAAATTGCAGAATAATCCACTACAAGAGTTGAAAGTAGTTACTTCAAGCGAGTAGGGACCAGAGTAAGTAGGGGCAGAGCAAGGCATTAATTACTGTTGGTCATTATAACCCTGGTATACAAAAATATCCCCAAAGTCGTACTATTAGTAATACTCATGGACTCTAGGAAATGATTCAAAACATTTCCTGTCGAGGCAGTTTTCACCTCAGAGTAAGTCAGCCTTGGATAAACATCCCTCTGCATTTTCTCTCCCTCTGTTTGTTCCACAGTGTACAACTCCTGGAAAGTTCAGTTTTTTGGTTTTTTTTTGGTATTGGGAGTGAACTCAGGGGTGCTTAACCACTGAGTCATATCCCCAGCCCTTTTTTATTTTGAGACAGGGTCTCACCAAGTTGCTTAGGGCCTCGCTATGTTACTGAGGCTTACTTTGAACTTGAGATTCTCTTGCCTCAACCTCCAGAGTCACTGGGATTACATGCCTGGCTCAGACCTTTGAGAAGTTGTAAGAAACACAACAGACTATGGCTTAAACAAACAGTGGTTTGTTTTCACACAGAACAAGAAATCCAGAGGCAGGACTGTTGTTCACATTGCTTCAGCTACCCAACAGGGTCTATCCTGCCTTGCCATCCTCTATCTGCTGGGTTTTTTTATTGTTTGTTTTTGTCTTGTGGTTTTTTGTTTGTTTGTTTGTTTGTGTGTGTGTGTGTGTTTTGTTTTTTGTGATGCTGGGGATCAATCCCAGGACCTTGCATGTGCCAGGCAAGCACTTTACCAAAGACCTACATTCTCAATCTCATTCATTGGATTCTCATCCTCATGTTCAGTGGTTTTTGTTTGTTTTTTAATATTTATTGATTGAACTTTATTTATTTTTTTAATTTATATGTGGTGCCGAGACTCGAACCCAGTGCCTCAAGCATGCCAGGCAAGTGTGCTACCTCTGAGCCATAACCCCAGCCCTGTTCAGTGGTTCTTAAGGAATGGGCCCCAGATAAGAAGCATCAGTATCACCTGGAAATCTCTTAGAAATGGAAATTCTCACACCTATTCCAAAACTAAGACTCAGAAGCTCTGAGGGTAGGGCCAGCAGTCTGTGTTTTAAGAAGCCATCTGGGTGATTCTGATACATTCAAGTTTGAGAACCACTGCTCATGCAAGTCACCTCTTGGTCATAAGATGGTCACCACAGCTCCAAACATCACATCATCTTTCAGAGAAGGAAGAGGTGAAAAGGAATGTCTCAGTCCGGGAATTTTCTTTAATCAGGAAGGCAAAAATTTTCTCAGAATCAGACTTCTCCTTAAGACTTCATGGCCAGAATCAGGTCGTATAGCTCAATCCCTAAGTACAAAGGAGGCTAGGGAAGCACCTATAGCTGGAGACAGCAGAGAGAGAGCTGGAAATAACTATGGGCAGCCAGAAGACAGTGTCTGCCACTGAGTCCATGGTGATCAGGGCCACAGATAGCATCATTCCTATCTCTACCCTGAGAAAGCAGTGGAAGATGTGGACACTCATCCACAAAAAGTAATCTTATAATGTTCACATTCTTTTTTTTTAATTTGTTCTAATTAGTTATACATGACAGTAGCATGCATTTTGACACATCATACAAAAATGGAGTATAACTTCTCATTTGTCTGGTTGTTACACAGGTCATGTAATCATATACGCACATAAGGTCATAATGTCGGATTCATTCTATCATCATTCCTACCCCCCCCCCTTCACTCCCCTCTGTCTAGTACAAAATACTCTATTCTCCCTGCCCGACCCTGGGAATTAACATCCACACATCAGAGAAAACATCCAGCATTATGTTCTTTGGGATCAGCTTATTTCACTTCGCATAATATTCTCCAGTTCTATCCATTTTACTGGCTAATGCCATAATCTCATTCTTCCTTAAGGCTGAGTAACAGAATGTTCACATTCTTTAGATGGGAGACTTCGAAGACATTGAAATCTCATTCGTGTTAATATTATTGGCCTCTTGTGGAGTGGTTTTGATCATTATTCATTATGTTAAAAGAATCCTGTTCCGTCAAAAATGAGCTGGGAGACCAGGCAGGGTGGTGCTGAGGCAGGAGGATGACAAGTCCTAGGCCAGCCTCAGCGACTTAGTAAGAAGACCCTGTCTCAAAAAAAAAAAAAAAAAAAAAGCAGGGAGGGCAGCCTGTGAATGTGACTCGGTGGTAGAGCAATCCTGGATTCAATCCCCAGTGCTGCAAAAAAAAAAAAAAAAAAGGAAATAAAGAAAGAGAGAAGGGGGGAATTAGAGGGGTGGGGGTCAAAAAAAAAAACCCAGTTCTGCTATACTGGCTTAAATTTAAACTTTTTTTTTTTTTTACATAATCCCAGCAACTCAGGAGGCTGAAACAAGAGGATTGCAAGTTTGAGGACAACCTGGCAAATTAGTGAGGACCTCAGCAACTTAGTGAGAGCCTATCTCAAAATAAAAAATAAAAAGGGCTGGGGATAAAGCCAGTGGTAAAGCACCCCTGGGTTTATCTTCAATAATAAATAAATAAATAAAAAAGAAAAGAAAAAAGAAGTGCCTTAATAGAGTTGAGTCAGTTTTCACACAATCAAGGAGAACATTCCAGGAAGGGAGATGAGTATTACGAAAATGCAGAAGTGAGAAAGGAAAACTGCAAATTGTTAGAGTATGTGTGGCATGCATTAGGAAAAACTGACAAGGGTCAGATCATGATGGCCCTGTGTGGTGTGCTGAGGAGGTTGAAATCCACACTGTGGATTAAAGTTTAGTAGGTGACTTATCCTGGGTCTATGGACTCCAGTGCCTTACCAACCCTTTCAAATTGTATCACTGGTGTGTAGGTATGTGCACTTTTCTGGGGAGAGGGCCCCAAATTTGAAAGACGAGTGTAAGCCAAATAAGTCTAAGAATCACTTCACTAAGGATCAATGAGCATGTTATATTCATCACCACAGTAAATTTAGACTCACACTAGACTCTAGATCCAGGTTGACAAGAAAAAGACAGAGTTGACTAGGGCCAGGGTTCCACCAGAGCCCTTTCCTGTGCAGGCTCTGAAGGGGGAAAATAAAGGACAAAACCCCCCAGTTCTGTGAAGGCTGTGCAAGTGCTGGGGGACAGGGGGCTCCCTCACATTGCATCAGAAATACCTGCCAGGTCACAGAGTCCCTGCTTTCCCCAACAGCCTCCCAGTCCTGCTCTCTGTCCTCATTCCCAAATGAAAAGGAAGCTCAGGGTGGGACATCTGTGAAGAGAGACCCACCAGCTCCCCATCAAAGCTGGGGCACTCCAGAGCGGCACCCCCAGGAAGGCTCTAGAAAATGGGAACAGGGGTGGGTTTTTCCAATGGGAGGAGAACAGACACAGGGAACTTCTTGCCTATGACTTGTCCCTGAGAGTCCTGGTAAAAAGTGGGAATAATGTGGACCTGCTCCCCTCTCTGAGTCTCCAGGGGAGTCTTTGACTCTGGCTGCTCGTACTAGTATTTGTCATGAGAGAGTAAGCAGAATGGGGTAGATTTCTTTTCTCTTTTTTTATTAGAAATATTTTTTAATTGTAGATGGACATACCTTTATTTCCTTTATTTATTTTTATGTGGTGCTTATGATCAAACCCAGTGCCTCCCACGTGCTAGGCAAGTGCTCCACTGAGCCACAACCCCAGCTCTCATTTATTTTTCTTAACCCTCAGAGAGATTGCTTCATAAAAATCACTTGGAACAGCAGAATAAAATTGTTTGTTCTAGAACAAGGTACAGACATGTTCTTCCTATGATTAAACCCATTCACTATGTGGTGGTGTCTGGGCTCTTTCCCATTAATGCCTGAGTTTAAGATGCCTTTAGGGGCCACATACCTGAACATTCATCCCGGTAGACCCAGAGTCTACTGCAAGCAACTGTGTTAGGCCTGTTGATGAAAGTGAGGACTTCCCTGATTCACTCTCTGGGGCCTCACTGGCCCAAACATATTACACAACTCTTCCTGAACAGGAAGTGGCCCAGATTTGCAAATCGTCACACAATTTCAGCTTCACACTAATAACACAGTCTTGGTTTTGTCTCTTACCAGGAAACAGAAGTGGCACCCTTCACTGCCAGCCTGTTTTCTTCTATGCTCAAACTCCTCACTGCTACCTGGATCTTTTAATGTCATGCTCTTATGGTGTCTCAGGGTAGGGACCCTGGGCTTGCACACTGCCCTCGGCACCCTTTGCTGATCTCCAGTAAGGTACAGTAAGTCTGACCCAACTTCTATGCTGGTGTGCCCTGAGATACAGCTGCTTCTGTCCTTGCTGAAGGCCACAACTCAGAAACCAGTACCTTCCTCTCCATTGGCTCACCTGGCATGGCCTTTGGCACTAATGATGTCCAGCTGTTGGCTTTATCATGTAACCTATTCAGTGAACTGTGGGGAGTCACTCTGAATGACCCACGCCTTCCATCCTGAAGCAAGAGGCTCTGACCCATCACTAGTGACTTTGGCGTTGTCTGTGTTCCGGAAGTTGAGGGCGTGTCTTCAGATGTAGGCGTACCACCATGGGGTTGAGCTACACTCACCTATTCCTTTATAATACTACCCCTTTGCCCTGTTTGGGATAGAATGTTCCATGGAAATGCCCTTTGCGTGTCCCCTTCTCTTTCTCTGCCTTTGGGTGTGGCCTTCCTACATGTCAGTCTACCTGCTGACAGCAGACATCAGAAGCTAGACTCAACCCCCTGAAACCTGATGCCTTGCCTCATTTGAATGGCTTCTTCTCAATAAAAGGGTTCAGCAAGTGCGTTCTCTCTCTCTCTCTCTCTCTCTCTCTCTCCACCCTTAAAGTCAGAGGAGCCATCACAGGACCCAAAGAAAAAGCTATCTCTTAAACTGGAGCATTTCCGAAGGATAAAAAAAAAAAAAAAAAAGCTATCTCTGCTTCTTGTGTGATTACTTCGTGCAGCCCAGTTCACCTGGAGTGACCCTGAGTGTTTTAGTCATGAGGAACGAGACAGTGAACTCAGAGCACCCAGCTGGGTGGCCATTGCCTAGCTTCTTGACTGGGAGCCCACCACCTCATACCTCCTCCTCCTCACTGGTGGGGGATCCAGCCCTCAGCACTGATAGGGCTGGGTAATACTGTCCACCCACCAGCCCGGGCCCCAAGGGAAGGTAGGAGATGATCACTATCTCTGTCTGACTCAGCAGCCCTCCGACATTTCCAACCAACTGCCAACGTGGGCAGACACATTGGTCGACGCGCTCCTGTAAGTGAATTTAAAAAGGATGATACACTGGTGCTTCAGCTGCAGAGAAAATAGCATTGTACAAATTGTCATGAGGACTCAAAAGAATAAAAAGCAATGCTGCCACTTCCTGGCTATGTGACCTCAGGAAAGACATGTCACCTTCATCTTGACTCCATTTCCCCATCTGTTACACGGGGATAAAACATTAGAATAATACACAAGAGAGGTCTGGGATATTGTCATGCTTAACAATGGCACAGATGACTGTTATTATTATTATTATTTTCATTATTATTGTTTTTATTATTATTGGTACTGGGGGTTGAACTCAAGGGCACTTGATCACTGAGCTACATCCCCAGCCCTATTTTGTATTTTATTTAGAGACAGGGTCTCATTGAGTTGCTTAGTGCCTCTCTGTGCTGAGGCTGGCTTTGAACTCCTGATCCTCTTCTCTCAGCCTCCCGAGGCGCTGGGATTACAGGCGTTCACCACCACCACTACCAGCATGGATGGTTATTGTTAACTATGAACAGCAGGCCTGTTTTTGACCCCAGCTTTATCAGCGAAGTTACAAAACTTCATGCATTAAATATCACAGCAGCTATGGAAACAACAAAATTTTTTAAAAACCCTATTTTTAAAAAATCTGTGAAAAATCCACAGAAATGCAATTGTGGGAGAAGTTAATAAACTAAAGAAAGAAAGGGAAAGGGAAGTGTAGGGAAGATGATATGAGCAGGCACTTTAGAGAAAAGCAAAAATGATCAATAAACACATGGAAATTTTTGCTCTCACTACAAATCAAACAGATACAAATTAGTAGAGCAACCAAATGCTATTTTCAGCTTGTGACGTTTTTTAAATTATGATGCCCAGGCTGGGAATGTAGCTCAGTGGTAGAGCACTTGCCTGGCACGCAAGAAGTCCTGGGTTTGATCCCCCTGCATGAGTGAAGGAAAAAGCAATAATTAGAGTTGAATAAAAGAGAATATTCTTCAAGCCACCATTATGGCTATTATTAACTATGAACAGCAGACCTTTTTTTGACCCCAGCTTTATCAGCAAAGTTACAAAACCTCATGCATTAAATAACATAGCAGCTATGGAAACAACAAAATTTGTTAAGACCCTATTTTTTAAAAATATGTGTATATATGTATGTGTGTATATATATATATAAAATATCATCAGAGAATTCCCTAAACATAATAGTCATAGAATAAGTCACACATATTTTAACCTGTTAGAAAAAATCAGAAATTCTATTAACCATAAATGTGGAAAGTTTTGAGAAGGGGGAAAAGGAAAGCAAATAGAGTTTGCAGAAAGGAACACAGCCCTGTTCACAAGCTTCTAATCTCAGAAGATAACAACTTTGTTTTATTTTCAGTCACTAAGTTTGTGGTCGTTTCTTATAGGAGCAACAGAAAATGAACACAGGTTTTGATGCCACAGTAGCAAATATCTAAACACCTCAAGTGACTTTAGAATGGAGCACTGGGAAGAGGCAAGGAAAACTTTGAGGTGTGTGATCTTAAAAAGTCTGACTGGGGGCTAGGGCTATAGCTCAGTTGGTAGAGTGCTCGCCTCACAAGCACAAGACCCTGGGTTGGATCTTCAGCACCACACACACACACACACAAAAAAACTTGACCTGACTGGCTGGGCATGGTGGCCCACACCTGTGATCCCAGCACCTCAGGATCTAAGACAGGAAGATTGCAAGTTCAAAGCCAGTCTCAGCCAAAGCACGGGGCTAAACAACTCAGTGAGACCCTGTCTCTAAATAAAATACAAACTAGGGCTGGGGATGTGGCTCAGTGGTCGAGTGCCCCTGAGTTCAATTCCCAGTATCCCCCCACCAGAAAGAAAGCTTGACTGCCTCTAACAGTCTATTAGTGGAAATATGGGTGTTAGTGACCCTGCCAGGGAGGACTGGGAAAGAAATGAGGTACACCAAGGAGAATGTAAATCCTCCTAGGGAGCCCTGAATGGGGGACAGACCTGATAGAGAGGGGTGTGAAAGGCTCCACTGCTGAAGCAGGGAGCTTGTTATAGGAAACTGGAACAATGGGATCCTTGCTACATAGGGACAAACAGCTTAGGATTGCGTGTGGGAAGTGAGAAGTGAGGGCGAACGTTTAGCTGAGGAGGCTCTGAGCCAAAGTGTGGAAGAGCAAGGCCCTCTTCCTTCTTGAGTGTCAGGTGGATGAAGGTGACTTAGGAACAAAGCACCAAGTAGCCCGGGGACACATGCGAAGGAAACGTCAATCAGGCACCAAGGGAACTGCATGTCAATCAGTGGGGCCTCCTGGCCAATCCTGGATCTCAGTCTGTTCCCCCAACCAACTCCAGTGGGACAAGGGACTCTAAAATCCCCTTTTGCTGTCCCAAGCCCTCCCTTTCTGCCCTAAGCCCCATAAAATTCCAGTCCTGTGGAGCCCCCACGGGGTTCCTCCTCAGACCCTCTTCCTATCTGCTCTGTCGGTCTAATAGAGTCCACCAGGGAGTGGAGTCTCAATAAAGCCTCCTTCAACGGCCTTTTAAAATCTGCCTCCTCTTGGTTGCTGCCTTACATCTGGTGCGGAAACCCGGGAGGGATTTTCGGGCTGCTCCCATAAGGGATTGAAGTCCACCTCTTCCCCCTTCAAAGGAACTGGGAAATTTCTAAGCCGCCCTTTCCCTCTCCTTCATCCAGGCCCACAGGAGTGGGGCAAGTTCCCTTGTTGGGGGGGGGTGTCTATCCGTAAGTCACATGCTTGCCATCGACTCCCACGTTCCATTCAAGGACCTAGGAACTGTGGGGACGTCCCTGTTCTTATGTGAGCGATTCTGATCCGTTTTAGCCCGGGCAGGTTGCAGGAACGCCTCAACCCCCCAACCCCTGTCCAGCCCTTATCCGTTCCTGGGTGAGTGCGATCAGAATTTGGGATGCCTTTTTCTGCTCCCACCCACCCTCAAGGGTGCCGGAAGGTCATGGGAAACACCGAGTTTTCCTTAGGCCCCAAAAGTCTATATTCAAATTTTGCCAAGACTCACTCAAGACCTTTGCTGTAACTGCCTGGTCTTTTACTCCACTGTGGCCTGGCCCCAGTGTGACTTAGACAGTGGGTCAAAATGGCCCCCAGAAAGAACTTTTGATTTTAAACTTTCGTTGAATTGGACAATTTCTGTCACCGGACAGGGAAGTGGGCAGAAACGTTCAAGCTTTTTGAGATAGGCTCCTGTCCTTCCTTCTGCTCTCCGCCCCCGACCTTCTCTCTGTTCTGTTTTCCTGCTCAAGTCTTCCTTGCTAAGGAAAATCCCAAAACTCTCTCCCATTGCTCTTCAACCTCTCTTTCCACATTCTCAGAACCACCCAAGCTGCTCTCAGCCCTACCTTCCCGGTCTTCCACCTCCCAACCCACACCAATCCACTCCCATAGCCCCTCTCACCCCTCCACCCCTCCTTCTGCTACCACAGCTCCTCCTCCCCCGCTCTAGGACCCTCCCCCTCTTCTCTTTCCTCTCCTGCAGCCATGATTCCTCTGCCCACCTCTCCTATTGATAAACCCTTCCCCCTCCTCCCACTCACTCCTCTCTTCTCCTGTCAGTGCCCACACCCAGTCCCACCAGACCCTCTTACCAGATAACCCAAAGCTTCTTTGTCCTCTCAGGGAAGTGGCTGGTGCTGAAGGGATTGTCTGAGTATGTGTCCCATTCTCACTTCAAGATCTTTCCCAGATTGAAAAGTGTGGGAAGCCATTCTCGCATGTGATTGGGCACCTCCCTGACTGGGTGTGAGGCGTTCTGGCTAAACTGCCTTGGAACTAATCCCGACCCTCTCTAGGTGCGAGAGCCCATCCGTGTGGGGGTGTGACTGACCATTGACCCTGAGACCAATCACTGACCCTGATCTTGGAATGCTGTCCCCCTCTACCTTCATTGGATGGAATTTTCCCCTGAATTTCTTGTTCCCCAATAAAAGGCCACTCCCTGGAGTTCTCTCTCTCTCTCTCCTGTTAGTCTGTGTAACCTCGCTGCCCCACCGGGTGGCTCGAAGGAGGAGCCCAAGGGAGAGCCGTCTCAGACCTGGTCAAAGAAAAAGGTAAATTGAGTTTTGTGTGTTTATTTTGATCTCACTAGTTAACTTCTATGCTTCGAACCTCGAGTATGAAGCTTGCGTGCTGGTCGCTCGGTGGAGAAAAGTACCTTGGGTCCTTCTCTACTGACTCTTCTACTTATATTCTGATACCTCTCTCAGACTTAATGGTCTTACCTGGCATGACATCTATGTCGTTCTCTCCTCCACCTTTAACTCCCCCCCCCCCGCCATGAGCAAGCCCACATCCAGCAGGTCACACGAGATCATGCTGATCAAATTCATCTGACAGATATGACTCTCCCCACAGGTGAAGCAGCAGTTCCCCTAACCAAACCCAACTGGGACCATCAAGATGGCCAACAAGGTCGCCGTCACTGCACTCGCATGGTCCAATACCTTATAGCGGTCATGCAGGTGGTTTCCAATAAGGTGACTAACTTTAATAAGCTGAGAGAAATCACCCAGAATCCAGATGAAAATCCAGTCTTATTTCTTAACTGCCTTACAGAGGCCCTCACCAAATATACTAAGCTGGATCCTTAGTTTCCCTCCGGGGCTACAGTGTTAGCAACCCATTTCATTACTCAGTCAGCCCATGATATTAGAAAAAAAGCTCAAACGAACTGAGGAGGGCCCTCAGACCCCTATCAGAGATCTGGTGAAAATGGCCTTTAAAGCAGTCTCCACTGAAAAAAAAGGTAACACTCCAAACCGAGGCCTTGGCAGCGGCCCTGAGGCCTACAGCTCCAGCGAAAGCTTCACAGGGACACCAGCAATCCTCTCCGCCAGGGGCTTGCTTCAAATGTGGATGTGAAGGTCACTGGGCTCACCAATGCCCAAACCCATGGCACCCCCCACTCCAGGCCGTGCCCCACCTGTAAGCAGACAGGATTGGAAGAGTGACTGCCCCATGGCTGGCCCTTCCTCAGTGCCTCCACACAGACGTATGACCAGCCAGGTGGTCCCTTCTCGTGAACTGTTGGGGTTCGCAGAAGACTGAAGAAGCCCGGACTTGAGGACCCCCACCACCCTCGCCAAGCCCAGGGTAATACTCCAGATAGCGGGTAAGTCCATAACCTTCCTTATGGACATGGGGGCTACCTATTCTGTCTTGCCTGCCCACTCTGGGCCTCTATTTTCTTCCCAGGTCTCGATTATGGGGATTATGGCAAACCCTCCTCCCCAAACCGAACTGCTAAACTGGCCTGTGCCCTGGAGGGACATCCTTTCACACACTCTTTTTTGGTCATTCCATCCTGTCTGCTTCCTCTCCTAGGCAGAGATGTTCTCCAATTACTAGGAGTCACTCTCCAACTATACCCCAAGAGTACTACCACTCATCTTCTTCTGTCTCTAATCCTTACTCTCTCTAATAACCCAACAATACCTACCATCCCATTGCCCCCTGACCTAGTTGATACCCAGGTCTGGGACATCTCCAAGCTGGTCATAGCCTCCCATCACAAGCCAGTCCGTATCCAGCTGAAACCCCAAACTAAATTTCCTTTGTGTCCCCAATTTCCCCTCTCCAAAGCCCACAAGGAGGGACTTAAACCCATCATAAACTGATTACTTGCCCAGGGACTCCTCATTCCTATGATTCCCCCTGTAACACTCCCATATTGCCGGTACGCAAACCCTCTGAAGCCTATTGCTTAGTCCAGGATCTCTGCCTAATTAATGAAGCAGTTATTCCCATCCACACGGTGGTTTCCAACTCTTACTCTTCTTTCTCATATCTCCCCTTCGACCACTCACTTTACTGTCCTTGATCTTAAAGATGCCTTCTTTACAGTGCCCCTCCATCTTGACTCTTATTACCTCTTTGCCTTCACATGGGAAGACCCTATATCCTTATATCCTTTATGTCTCAACAGCTGACCTGAACAGTCCTACTCCAAGGCTTCAGGGACAGTCCTCACATCTTTGGGCAAGGCTTGGCAAGACTTGGGGGATAGCACTCTCTTACAGTTGGATAGAAGCCTTCCCTACCTCCAGGGAAACTGCTGACACCATCACCTCCATCCTCATTGAGCAGATCTTTTCCAGGTTTGGACTTCCCGCCTCCATCCAGACAACGGTCCGGCATTTACTTCTCAGGTTGTTCAACTAGTCTCCAAAGGCCTCAACATCACTTGGAAGCTCCACATTCCCTACCTACTCCAATCCTCAGGTAAGGTTGACAGGGCTAACGACATTCTCAAGGATCATCTCACTAAACTTGCTATTGAACTCAGGCTGTCCTGGCCCAATCTCCTACCATTGGCCCTTACCCGAATTTGGGAAGCCTCTAGAGCCCCCTCAGGCCTTAGCCCCTTTGAGCTACCCTATGGGCGCCCATTTTTAATCAACCAAAACTTTCCAGTCACTCCTCCTCCCCTTGTGTCCTACCTGCCCTATCTCACACTTCTACCCAAAACCCTAAGGGAACATGCAGACCAGTGCCTTCCTGTGCCATCCGCTACCTCAATCTTAGCACAACCAAAAACTGAATCGAACCCTCTTCAACCGGGTGATGCAGTCTTACTTCAGGAACTGTATCCTCAATTGTTGGAACCTCACTGGAAGGGGACCTCATACAGTCACACTTACTACCCCAACGGTGGCCAAGCTTCTGGGCCACTCCCCCTGGTACCATGTCTCACACCTTAGAAAAGCACCTATTCCAAATGTCCAGTCCTAATTTCCACCACGCTGGGGTCCACCAAACTCAAGATTTCTCACCAACCCTCTTATTCTTTTACTAATCATTAATCTCTCTCAAGCTTCTATCCCAACCCATAGGGCACCCACCATCGGTGTTAGGCCAGTGCTTTCAAGATTCGTCAGATTCATTTCAAGTGCCCATAGATGGCGCTTCTGCATCCAAGCGACATGGCAGCAGGATGGCACCACTCACTCTCAGTTTATGGGTCAAGATGATTGCCCTTCCATTGGCTGCAATTGGGTAGTCACCCTTAACATTACTGGATTCAACTGAGCCACCTTGTCCCACCTACGTTCAACAATGCTATGCTTCATATCAGACCAAACTGATGAATCTTGAAAGTGCTGGCCTAACACCTATGGTGGGTGCCCTTATAATTCATGCAAGAAATGCTTCCTAGATAAGCCTGGCTATGAGAAACTATTTGGGACCCATGGGACCTGAAATGGGCTTCTGGTGTAGATAGTAAATTTTATTCTTGGGGTTTTGCCAAGCACCCCTCAGGCTCTATCAGAATATGGAGAACTTATATACACAAGTGTTCCCTCAAATTCATATAACCATCCAGGAGCAAGAGAGGGAACTCCAACACCAACTGAATGCAGTTGCCCATCCTAAAGCTGATGCTTTTTCATGATGGTCCTAATACGTCAGGGCCTTCAGCCTCTCAGTTTATCAAAAGTTAATAACATTTCAGGCTGTTTCCTCTGCACAGGTTTGGATCGTACTCCATTAACTGTGATTCTCATTGCTCTTCCTCTACATACCTCAAACAGACCCCAAGGGCCCCCCCTCCAGCCTTTGAGGAAGTACCTCTTTTTTTGTAACTTATCAGGGAATTTCCGCTGCTGCTACACTTCCTCTGGTTCAGCACCCTCTGACCAGATCGTTTGAATTTCTTCCCCAACCTTTGCTTGGCTGGGGTTCTTTTTCTGGTGCAATGGTACCCTACAAAAAAATCTAAGCCTCGACATGCCCTTTGCTTTTTGTGTTCCTTCCACCTTGGTCCCTCAATTAGCTCTGTACAGGAAGGCTAAATTAACATGGCTTATTACTACCTCCCTTTCCAGTACAAGACAGGCTGTCTTTCTACCAGTAGTAGTTGGACTCTCCCTGGCCTCCTCACTTGCTGCTTCCAGACTGGGGGAAGGAGGACTTGGTTATGCAGTAACTGCTACTCAGAAGCTTGAACAACAACTTTGGGAAGCGGTAGAGGCATCAGCCGCCTCTCTTGCTTCCCTGCAAAAGCAAATAACATCTATTGCCCAAGTTTCATTACAGAACTGTTGAGCCCTAGATCTCCTGACAGCAAAGGAGGAACCTGTCTATTCCTGAAAGAAGAATGCTGCTACTATATCAATGAAACTGGATTGGTCGAAAAGAATGTCAAGACCCTCCGTTGTTTGGGTGAAAGACTTAAACAACAACAATCAAATGACCCTTGGCCAGGCTGGCTAAACTCAACCCTCATTATGTGGGCGACTCCCATTCTCACTCCTATATTAGGAATAGGACTTCTATTAATGATTGTCCCTTACTCCTCAGGTTCACCTGAAAGCACCATGGGTGAAATTTGCCAGAGTGACCTACAACCAGATGCTCCTACACCCCTACAGTCACCTCCCCACCGAACCAACACCTGAGCCACTCCCTTCCCCCCAGCGCCCCTAGCCAACAGGAAGTAGCCAGATGAAATTTGCCCTCCTATATCACCAAAAAGGCCAGGATGTCAGGTTGATGAAGGTGACTCAGGAACAAAGTACCAAGCAGCCCGCCCACACGCGTGAAGGAAATGTCAATCAGGCACCAACGGAACCACCTGTCAATCAGTGGGATCTCCTGGCCAATCCTGGATCTCAGCCTGCTCCCCCAACCAACTCCAGAAGGACAAGGGACTCTAAAAACCCCTTTTCCTGTCCCAAGCTCTCCCTTCTTGCCCTAAGCCCCGTAAAATTCCAGTCCCGTGGAGCTGCTACGTGGTTTCTCCTCAGACCCTCTTCCTATCTGCTCTGTTGGTCTGATAGAGTTCTGCCTGGGAGTGGAGTCTCAATAAAACCTCGTTCAGCGGCCTTTTAAAATTTGCCTCCTTTTGGTTGCTGCCATTGCCTGACCTTACATTGAGAAGTGCAGAATGACCCATCTGTTTTCAGGACTGGATGATTTGGGAAATATCAGCCTACCCAGACTGCAGAGGATCTCAGGATGACCATGTTCACCATCAGGAAAGTGTGCTCGAGAGAAAAAGCTGAAGAGATGGCTGAACGGCCTTTTGCTCTACCTCAGGAAGACCAAAGGGTCAGCTCATTCCCTCACATAAAAGGCTTTTTGGAGAGATGAAGTGTGTTACTCATATGTCCCTTCAGTCACCTCAAAGGAAGACAAAAATAGAAATGGGTATACAGGGCGTATCTGTGGGAGAGCCTTCTGTCTGATGGAGTGGATCCTCAAAACTCACTATGGTGTCTGGGAATTGAATACTAGAGAACCAGGAGTTTGGAGTGAAAGAGACACAGAAAATGAAATAAAAGAAAACTGTAGGATCCCCTAAATCCTACAGGCAGGAAATGGTCCATAAAACTACAGAGCTGCAAATGTGTGCTACCTTTCATGAAGACGGAAGAATGCCTCAGAGAGCAAGCCTTGCCACAGAGGATTGCCCCCAGGTCTTGAAACCTAATGGAGTATGCCTGACTTAAGTTTGAATGGCTCAGGACTGGTGACTCCCCTATTTCTTTAATTTTCTCTTTCTGAATGGGATTGTCTGTACCTGCTTACTGTCCTGTGTCAGTTCCATCATTGTTTGGGAGCAGAGAGCTTGTTTTCTAGTTTCACATGAACACAGAAGATCACATTCAATGAGTTTCATCCAGTACCAAATAAGATCATTGTGCTGATGAGCTTTAGATGAGACTTTGGACTTTGAGTTGATCCTGTAACTGGCTGATGATTTTAGGGAATGAGGTGAATGTATTTTGCACATAGGGTAGACATGAGTGTTTGGGGGCCAGGGAGCAGACAGTGGTAGGCAGCATAATAGCCCTCCAAACATGTTCATGTCCTTAATCCCCAGAACCTGCAAATCTGTTACATAGCAGAAAGGGACTTTGCAGATGTGATTAAGTTAAGGATCCTGAGTTAGTCCCGGGAGCTTATTTTAGACTAACTGGATGGGCCCAATGTAATCACAAATGTCCTTAAATGCAGAAGAGAAAGACAGAAGAAAGGAGCAATGGAAGATTTTACTAGTGGAAGAATGGTCAGAGAAATAAAACTTTGCTGACTTTGAAGATGGAGGAAGGGGACCATGAACTGAAAAATGTGGGAAGCTTCTAGAAGATGGAAAAGGCTGGGAAATGGACTCCCTTTTAGAACCTCAAGAAAGGAACCCAAGGGGAAATGTGTTACTCATATATCCCTTCAGTCACCTCTAAAGCTTTCTGGGCACTGTGCTAAGCCCTTCATGAACATCAAGGTATTCTTCCTTATGAGGAAACTGAGGCTCAAAGAAGTAAAAGAAGAAAGAAGTCAAATTAAGAGGCAGTTGCAGCCGGATGTGGTAGCATATGTCTGTAATCCCAGCAGCTCAGGAGGCTGACACAGGAGGATCATAAGTTCAAAGCCATCCTCAGCAAAAAGCGAGGCACTAAGCAACTCAGTGAGACCCTGTCTCTAAATAAAATTCAAAATAGGACTGGGGATGGGGCTCAGTGGTCTAGTGCCCCTGAGTTCAATCCCTGGTACCAAAATTTTAAAAAAGAGACAGTTGCAGGGGTATGGGGGTAGGAAGGACAGTAGAATGAATCAGACATTAATACTCTATGTGCACATATGATAGCACAACCCGTGTGATTCTACTTCATGTACAACCAGAAGAATGAGAAATTATACTCCATTTATGTATGATGCATCAAAATGCATTCTTCTGTCATGTATAACTAATTAGAACTTAAATACATAAAAAGAGAGAGGCAGTTGCAATTATCTAAGCAAATGAAATACTGCTTAGTGAAGGAGGTGGTTTCAGTGCGGATGGAGAGGAGAGAATGGATTAGATAAACATACTGGGGTGTGATGATAATACTTCTATGGGGAAAGAGGGAAGAGTCAAGGATAACACCCATATTTGTGGCCTAAGCAATAGGGCAGAGGGTGGGATCATTGGCTGTGTAGGCCACACAGGAAGAGAGATAGGTTTGTGGGTAAGAAGATATTTCATCTGGGGCATGTCATCTGTGGAGCATCTAAAAGGCAGTTGAATAAGTAGGTCTGAAGCTCTGGGTGATGGAGCTTCACCAGCATATAAGTAATAGTTAAAGTCAATGGGGGTGGATAAGGTGGCCCTGGAAGAGCACAAAGTACGAAGAGAGTTAGGATGAAGATAATTGAGAATAGCTAACGGACACCAGCACTGTTGCTTATCAGTGTGAAACCAGAACTGGAAAAGAATCAGATGGAACACGTGGGAGATGAGATATATTCAGGGTCAGTTCTGGCAGTTTAGAGGAGTCTGGGGAGCTCTGCTCTGGCTGGAGAAGGAAGCATAGGTGGGAAGCATTCCCTGCCTAGACATATGAGCATAGCCAGAGTCCAGGGGAGTGAACTTGCTTAGGGCTGGGCTTGGTCTAGATGGACAGCTGTTCCCAGGAAGGATTTCAGCTCCTCTCATGTGCTGCCATTAATTGGCCCATCCCCTGTCTCACCTTGCTCCATTGACCCGACTATATGTGACTGCTCTTCCCTGGAGGGACAAAGGATCATCTGTCACCCACCCTGTTTTCTGAACATGGGTCCCACTCCTTGCCTTGGCTTACAGTGTTCCTTCCAGGAGAAATAAGCATCCAAAGCTTTCTGGACACTGTGCTAAGCCCTTCGTGAACATCAAGGTATTCTTCCTATGAAGAAACTGAGGCTCAAAGAAGTAGAGTGACTTCCCCACATGCACACAATCAGCATGTGGTAGAAACAGGACCCCATTCTAGCTGAATCCAAGCTCTAAGTTCTAGTTCTCCAGAAGCTATAATTTCTCACTCCTTGAGTTCTCCCAGGGCTTCATCTCTCTCTCTCTCTCTCTCTCTCTCTCTCTCTCTCTCTCTCTCTCTCTCTCTCTCTCTCTCTCTCTCTCTCTCCTCTCTCTCTCTCCTCATTACATCTCCCTGCAATTTGCAGAGAATGGTGCTTTTTATTACCACCACTGGTCCATTTGTTAGAGCATTGTGCTGCGGAACAGGACCAAGAGGTGGCGCCAGAGAACCAGCCAGCCTGATTTACTGCAGCCCTGCTTCTGGGAGCCTGAGAAAGAATGGGGAAGCTAGCTGGCTGCCTTTGGTGGCCTTTCAAGGCCAGCCCTCCTTTCTGTCAGAGTGGGGAAGAAAGGCCCTGGAGATTGGAAAGTTAGAGATTAATGGTCTGAGGGGTGTAAAGGGTAGTGGTCCAGGCCTCAAGTTTACCAGAATATTCTAAGAATTCTCTGAGAAAGGCTAAGAATAGCAGAACAAAGCCCGCAAAAGGTTGTGGCCAGCCAGCCCCACCCCCTACTCCAGTCTATCATTCAATTTTGTGTGTATCCCAAAAGAACTATGATGTGGCCTTAGTGGAAAAGGGAAGAAATGCCCTGTACTGGGATGTACCCTGAGGGAAAACCTGTGGAAGAATGTTGAACCTGTGACGCAAAGAAAAGACCACCGACTCCAATTTTAAACCAAATTAAAGTAAGCTTATATTGTGTACACAAGAGAGCTGGCCAGTGAGTGTCTCACCCAAAAGCCTGGCTAGAGAACAGCAACAGCTCTCCCAGGAAGAAAGGTTTTTATAGCACAAAAAGTTACAAAGGCGGGAGGTGTCTTGGGAATTTACAGCTAACAGGGTTCTCACAAGAATAATACAAAGGCAGATAGCAGGTTAGTGATCTACATGGCTTAACATTTCAAGGTAGGGAGTAAATTGAGATTCCAGCATCAGGATTTATGAGGCACAGCTGAGGTTTTAGGGAGGGTTGTTATCTGGTCAAGGAGAGCCAGGCATGGGTGAGTTCAGATCATGGGCAGGAATTTCAAACAAGTTTAAACACCAGGGTATGGTCAGGCAAAATAAGAATCTTAAAAGCGAAATGAACTTTTCATGACTTTGTGATGAGATAGCTCCCAATCTTGAGATGGAATTAGGTTGGGTTCATCAAAAAACAGGTGTTGTTAAGGCAAGATTGCAATAAATAACCAAGTAGATCTTAAAGCAGGAGAAGGAAACTTTATTCACCAGTTGGCGGTCCGGATCCACCAACTGGCAGGCCAAGGGGTAGGCTGCAAGAATACACTCTTTGATCCCCTCCCGGAATTTGAGAACACCTTTTTTTTTAATATAAATTTTTGTAATTATCCTTGTTTTATTTATTTATTTACTTTTATGTGGTGCTAAGGCTCAAACCCAGTGCCTCACACATGTGAGGCAAAAGCTCTACCACTGAGCCACAACCCCAGCCCCTTGAGTATACTTTTTATAGTCCAAAACCATATTAAAACATAAGTGGCTTTTGTTATGATTCAAAACCATAAACAAATGTCATAAGATCTAAAATCATAAGCAGAAAAGGGAGTGGGCTAAAATATCCCTAGTTGAGTACAAGTTAAAGGATGGTTATTAACATACAGCCAATCAATCTCTGACAGGAAACAATGTCCAAGAAAAATGGGAACCAAAGAGAGAACACTTTTTCATTGTATAAGAATTGGCATTTTGTGTTGCCAAACATGCTATGCTAAGTAACTGTTGATGGATATAGAGGCGGGGTGGTCCCATGGAGAAGCATTTCTTTCATGACGTGGAGTCTCAGGGCGAAATGGAGTTTGTTTGGTCATTGCCCATATAGTGTGGCCCATAACATGTGTCCTGGGGAAACATTTCATTGCTATAAGCCTCAGTCTTCCTGTGTAAACAAAATGCACAGTGACAAAGTTCAGGTGTGACATTTGGCAGGTGCTGCCTCTAAAGAGTACAATCACTGCACATATGGCAGGGATTTTGCAGTCATTCACAGGACCCCAGGCTGCCTACACACTGTGACAAAAGATGTGGACACTTATTGGTACAGGTTGGATTCTTCATGAAGTTACCAGACCAAGAAATCCAGATACCCAGGTGGGTGGCTCATGCCTGTAATCCCAGCAGCTGGTGAGGCTGAAGCAGGAAGATCATGAGTTCAAAGCCAAACTCAGCAACAGCCAGGTGCTAAGCAACTCAGTGAGACCCTCTCTCTGAATAAAATACAAAATAGGGCCAAGGATGTGGCTCAGTGGTTGAGTGCCCCATCCCTGCCCTGGTTCAAAAAAAAAAGATAAAGCATTTCAGCCTTTACCTGTAGATCATAGAAAACGTGGCAGCAGTTCACAGCACTCTAATAAACTGCATATTTTTAATAAAGTGAAAAGTACAAAAAGAGATGTCCATATTGGGGAAAAATATATAAAAAATTGGGCTGGGTGCAGTGACACACACCTGTAATCTCAGTGATTCAGGAGGCTGAGTCAGAAGGATCACAAGTTTGAGGCTAGCCAACCTTGGCAACCTAGAAAGACCTTGTCTCAAAATAAAAAGGGCTGGGGATGTAGCTCAGTGGTGGAGCACCCCTAGGTGCAATCCCTAGTACAACACACATGCAATGCAAAACTGAAATGGTTAAATATTTGCTAAGAATCAAGCCCTTGAAAATGCCACAAGGACTTCCAACAGAGGAGCACACGTTCAACACATGTCTCAGGAGTGCTGGAGCAAACATGGTGGCCCACACCTGTAATCCCAGCGGCTCAGGAGGCTGAGGCAGGAGGATGGCAAGTTCACAGCCAGACTCAGCCAAAGTGAGGTGCTAACTCAGTGAGACCCTGTCTCTAAATAAAATACAAAGTAGGGCTGGGGATGTGGCTCAGTGGTCAAGTGCCCCTGAGTTCAATCCCTGGTATCCCCTCCCCCCAAAAAGAGCCCTGGAAAGGGGCTGGGGTGGATGGAGCTCATGGTAGAGCATGCATTTAGCATGCCTGAGCCTAAGTTTTATAACCAGCTCAAAAAAAACAAAAAACAAAACAAAACCAAAAAAGCACCGGGTAATCAGTAGTTCAGTGGCATTTTAACCTGTGGAGCAGGAAACCATAATGTACTGATGCCACAGCAGCTTCAGATTTATTTTTTTGAGAGAGAGAGAGAGAGAGAGAGAATTTTAATATTTATTTTTTAGTTTTTGGCGGACACAACATCTTTGTTTGTATGTGGTGCTGAGGATTGAACCCGGGCTGCACGCATGCCAGGCGAGCACGCTACCACTTAAGCCACATCCCCAGCCCAGCTTCAGATTTTAAAAAGTGAAAAATGAGAGCTGGGGCTATAGTCCAGTGGCAGCACCACAAAAAATAAAAACAAAAACATTTTTATTTAAAATTAGGAAAATGTTTTCATGAACATATATTTTTATAAAAACAAAATGAACATAAAACACCAGAACAATGTTATATAACAAATACTAAATACTATTATGAGCATACAATAATTATATAAATGTATGAAAGATGAGCATTATTATTGTTATTATTGGGTGCCAGGGATTGAACCCAGGGGAACTTTACCACTGAGCCACATCCCCAGTCTTTTTTCATACTTCATTTAGAGACAGGGTCTCACTGAGTTGCTCAGGGCCTTGCTAAATTGCTGAGGCTGGCTTTGAACTCACGGATCCTCCTGCCTCAGTCTCGAGCCACTGGGATTACAGGTGTGCACCACCATGCTCAGCTAAGATGATCGTTATTGTTGGATTGCCAGTGTTCTCCAGAGACACAAAACAGATAGAAAACACACACACACACACACACACACACACAGTTGGGGGAAGGGCTTGTGAAAATTAGCTCACATGATTATCGAGGCCAAGATGTCCCATGGTATGCTGTCTACAAGCTGGAGAACCAGAAAATATGGTGATGAATTCAGCCCCAGGGGGGCCTGGTAAAAAAAAAAAATAGAGCCATAAGCAATTGACTGGAACCTATAGTCATGTCCTATAGCCTTCCCTAAGATTTCTCTTGGTCAGCTGTGGTTCAGTTTATAGCCCCAAGTGTGGTAGGCTATATTTTCCAAAGAAGACTTTATCAATCAATATATATCCCATCTCCTATACTCTTTTTTTTTTTTTTTAAATATTTTCATAGTAGGTGGACACAATACCTTCATTTTATGTGGTGCTGAGGATCAAACCCAGTGCTTCACATGTGCTAGGCAAGCACTCTACCAACTGAGCTACAGCCCCAGCCCTCCTATACTCTTTTTGAAATGTGACATTGATATTTTTCTTCCAAGAGGTGGGGTTTCTGCACGCCTGAAATACTGGCTTGAGAAGCTGAGGCGGGAGGGTTGCAAGTTCAAAGCCAGCCTCAGCAAAAGCAAGACACTAAGCAACTCAGTGAGACCCTGTCTCTAAATAAAATACAAAATAGGGCTGGGGATGTGAGTGAACTGCCCAATTTCAATCCCCAGGAGCCCCACAAAAAAAAAAAGGTGGGGTCTCTATTCCCCTGCCTGAAAGCTGAACAGAACTTTTTAATTGCCTCAACCTAAAGAACTGGTGAAGGTGACACTGTATGACTTCCGAGGAGGAATCAATGCATTGAGCTTCTAAGGACAGGCCAAGGGAACTGAAGAGGTGAATCTCTTGCATCTGATTCTCTCATTCTCTCTCTGAACTGCTTCAGCCACTTGAAGTCACCATGTGAGAGAGACCTCATGCAAAGCCTGCAAAGAGGTAAAAGAGAGTAGCATCCAAAAAAACTCCAACTATTTCAGACCCAGCTATTGGAGACTTCCCAAGAAGACATCAGTCTAGTGAATGCAGATGCCTTCTAGATGACTCAGTCCCAGGCACCATCTGACTATAACCTCATGGCAAAAACCCCAAGCCAGAACCAACCAGCAGAGCCACTCCTGAGTTCCTCATCCAAGAAATTGTCATTTTAAGCGACTAAATTTTTGAATGGTTGGTTATGCAGCAAGAGAATTCATGCTCTCCATATCTGAATGTGTGCTCGCCATATCTGAAGCCCAACCAATTTCCACAACTTCCTCACAAAAAAAGAAAACTTATATGAGAACTTTGTGCATTGGGCCCACAAAGACATGAAGAGATGGACAATAAAAAGCCAACATCTTAGCCAGGTGCAGTGGCACAAGCCTGTAATCCCAGAAGCTCGGGAGGCTGAGGCAGGAAGATCATGAGTTCAAAGCTAGCCTCAACAAGGGCGAGCAATTCAGTGAGCCTCTATCTCAAAATAAAATACAAAAAAGGGCTAGGGATATGGCTCAGTGGTTAAGTGCTCCTGAGTTCAATCCCTGGTACCAAACAAACAAACAACAATCAAAAAACCACCAAACCAAGACAGAACAAAACAAAAAAACCAACATCTTAAAGTTGAATTTGGACATCCCAGTTTTTATAAGCTCTTTATACATATTACCCCACTGACTCCTGGCAGTGTCCACCATGCCTCCCTCACCCTTTTCACCACCTCCTCCTCTCATCTTCTTACACTCACCAAATTATTCCTCTCTCTGTTAGGCAGAGCAGTTAAATTCTCTAAAGTGTTTCCTGGCAAACTCAGTCCTGGGACGACCTTTCAAAGCACAGGCCCTTGACTAATCTGTCCGCTGGAGTGGGGCAGAGTTCCCAAAGGCTGTTTTCCTTGACCATTTTAGCTGATCTGCTTATGGTCAGTTTTCCCACACTGACTGCAATCTTGATAAAAAGAGAATACTCAATAAGTCATAACTAAAATGTACCAATACCCACTATGTGCTGGTGCTAAGTTAAGTACCTCCATGCATCATCTCATTCAATCTGCACAAACTCTTTAAGATAAGTACTATTATTATCCCCACTTTAGAGATGAAAACACTAAGACTTTCATACATGTCGTTTGAGGTACCTATGATCATACCTACAGTTGGTGACAGAGCCAGATTCCAAAGCACTTTACCAATGTTAAGTAAATGAAAGAGAAGGGAAGCTTTTAGACAGGTAGGCTTTGGAAACACCATTGAATAAAGTGATGGTTGTTCCCATGAACGTGGGAGAGATCACTTGGCAAAGGTGAATGAGAAGGCCCAGTCCTGGAGACACCAGTGCAAGGGAGCTGCAGAATAGTAAGGTAATAGTCATGCCTGGCATAAAGAGGTTGATCAATCATGGACCTCATATACACAGGTGGTTCCAAAAGATCATATAGCCTAGTGACATCATTGCTGTCTTAGTTTATGTAATACATTCTGTGTTTGCACAATGACCAAATCATCTTAATGACACTTTTCTTTCTTTTTTAATAACTGAATTTATTTATTTATTTTTATGTGGTGCTGAGGACCAAACCCAGGGCCTTGCATGTGCGAGGTGAGAGCTCTACCGCTGAGCCATAACCCCAGCCCCTTAATGACACTTTTCTTAGAATATGTCCTCATCCTTAAGTAATGTGACTGCAGAAGAAGAGGGGTTGAATGACAGAAGCTTGGGCAAGGATGACTTGAAGGTCAGAACGGTCAAGGGCCATTTGAGTTGCCAACTGCCTCCTCCCTGGAGGACTGAAGAGGGTTGAACTTCACTGGTGACCTCCCAGATGGGACATAAACAAGGAGCTGAGGAAGTTTAGAGGTGGGAGCAGACCATTCTTAAGAGTTGGTAATGAAGCAGGGGGAAGAAAGAAGCAGATGGAGAAATTCACCAGGTGGCTGATCTAGAAAGGACTTTGGTATGTTTTAAGAGGCTTGATTGTCCGTGGAGAGGAAAGAGCCCCCAGAAGAGCAGCAAGATGAATGGGGGCTGCTCAGACCCTGCTGCAAAGTCTGCAAAACCCGAGGCCTCTAAGCCTGAGTCGTGGAGGAGAGAGGACCTGGCCCAGGCCGGGGCTCACAAGCAGAGGCAGCTGGGGAGGTGGGGGAATGATGGGGCTGCGGTTGGGGGCGAAAGGAGTCTCTCAGGCCAGAGGGGTCTCCCAGCAACCCGCTCTGCCTCCTCACAGAGAAAGGAGACCATGTCTCCATCCCTGGGGCTCTGGCAAGCTCTGGCCAGGAGAACGGTGGGTGGGCACCGACGGCGGGACGGAGCAGGGCGGAGCTGGGCGGAGGGCGCCCGCCTCCCTCCTCTGGTGCTCTCAGGTGACAGACCCCGCCAGACCCCGCCCCGCCTCGCTGCATATTCTGGAGGCCCACCCGCCGGGTCTGAGAGCAGCCTTCGCCTCCAGTGCGTGCGTGGACCGGCACTCATCCCTCCAGAACCCGCCGCGCGTTATGGCCCCTGCGGCAGCCCCCCGCGGCCTCCTTATTTTTCTACAGGTGCTCGGGCTCGCCCTGGCTCAGATCGTAAGTTCCGCGGTCGCTCTGGTGGCGGGGTCCTGGGTTGGAGGTCCAGGGTTCAGGATCGGGAGTTTG
Source organism: Marmota flaviventris (assembly GCF_047511675.1). Taxonomy (NCBI): domain Eukaryota; kingdom Metazoa; phylum Chordata; class Mammalia; order Rodentia; family Sciuridae; genus Marmota; species Marmota flaviventris. The sequence goes on along the minus strand of NC_092507.1, from coordinate 30,547,307 downwards.
ATGAAGGGCTTTGCCTGTCTCCCACCCTCTACTGACACCCCCTGGCCCGAGGGGACAGCGGTAGACAGTCCCGGGCGCAGGCCCCTCTATGCGTGCGGCTTCGTGAATGAAGGTGGATGAGCCGGGGAGCCCGAGGGTCCCTGATCCAAGATGCTCGGCCCTGCCCGGGACAGGCAGCGCAGGGCAGGAACTGACGCTCAGTCCTGGCAGCCGAGGGAGCCCAGGTGGCGGGGAAGACAATGCTGCCCATTCACCCGGCTACAGAGCCTCCACCCCCGCCACCTCCCGGAGGGCGCCGGCTCCAGCCAGACGCCGCTGTCGCCGGGCTGAGGCTTCTCCCGCCCACCCGCGCGGGTCCTCGCTTCCTAGTGTCGGCTGAGGGTGCGGGCACCTAACGCGACCCTTGCGCGGGCAGGATAGAGTCCGCGCTGTCTGGTGCCGGCACTGGTCGCAGCTCTCCTGCGGTGCGCCATTCTGGCACTTCCCGGCCCGGGGAGGGCATGGGCACCTGGCACGCGTGGGACCCCCTGTCTAAGTCAGGGCTTGCTGGGTAAGAGGAGCACTCCAAGGAAGAAAGATCAGGGTGCTCCCAGTGGGAAGAGAGTACACCTTCCCCTCCCTAAGTCTCCTTTCTCTATGCCTCCTCCACTTTTCTATGGGGTTTTACCAAGGGGAGAGAAGGAGATGCCAGTTCGCCTCATATACCTGTTGTTCCTCCAAAAGTAACAATACGAGCTACTATTCATTGAGGATCAAAGTCCGGGTAGGCACCACTATGCGTGTCATGCGTGATTTACTTGAGCCGCCAGCTTCTCCATCTGTTCCCCATTAAGACAGCCCTAGGGCAACTTGTTACAGTGGAAGGAAATCGTCCACGAACCTTTAATCTTTCTGTGCCTGTTTCTTCGCTTTCAAATTGCGGCCCTTAATAGAATTCGCCGGAGAGTTCTGAGCATTTAATAAGATAATCGACGTAATGACACAGTACCTAGTGCATAGTGGGCTCTAAACAAACGTGAGCTCGTGGCTCCCTGAAGAGCTAGCTCCCTTTACCAGGGGAGTTACGATTCTAGGACACCGCTCCCAGGGTCGTTTGCAACCCTTGGGATGCCCAGCATCCTGCACTGAGGGCTGCACCCTTGCCTGTGTTTTCAGAGAGGACCGCCGGGAGAGCCCGGGCCCCCAGGCCCTCCTGGGCCGCCAGGAGTACCTGGATCTGATGGCATCGACGTGAGTCTAACTTGGGACGGAAGGGGGAAGGGAGGCGGCGGACAAAGGAGAACTTTATGAGTGATGGAAATGGGGTGGGGATGGGGGAGCATGTGTCTGACGTTGTAGTGCCCCCAGTCGCCAGTAGGCGGCACCGGTCCGCACCACAAGGAGCCTGTTTGTTCCGCAGAAACCTCAACCCAGTTCTGAAATGCAGAGCCCGTTATAGCCGCCCTCAGACAAGGGAGCGCTGTTCGGTCTGACGACCACAGCTCACAGCGAGTCCTTATCCCCCTCCCTTCCTTTCCTCTCCTTTTGGCGTAGGAGACGCCTTAACCTCTCGCGCCGCGCCCTTGCACACCTAGACGCCTCTTCAGGATAACTGGGAGCCTTGAACAGACCGCTAACTGGGGCCACACTCCCGTCTCTTCCCTTTCCTTTTTTCTTCTGCAATTTAGAATCATCTGGGCTTGTTCCCCTGCCCTCCCTAGCATGGTGAGGGTTAAAAACCTCATTCTGGAGGCTCCCCCAGGAGGTCAGCTCTATGTTTACCGTCCGGACAGACTTCTATTCAGCTTGGTGTCCCCACCCCCAAACCCAGGGAGTTGGGCCCCCGGCCAGGCCCAGGCTACTGCAGGCTCAGGAATGCCTGGGGGCCTCTCTGGGGCAGAATCTTACTCCACCAGCCCTGACTGTCTTCACCAAAGGTCCTTTGTCACTGGTAAAGAGGTCCTTCCCTCCTTGGGAACATTTTGGATCTACCCCTTCTTGGCCCCCTTCGTCCTTGCCGCTACCCAGCCTCTAGTTTCATCTGACAGTCCAGAATGGAGCAGCAGCTCACCTCACTCCTTCCCACCTTCTCTAAAAGTCCTGCCCCCTTTTTCCCCACAGTTGCCCAAGTCCAAAAGGGTCAGCTCTCCCAGCTACCTTAGAGCCCTCAGCCCAGTTGCAGGCCTCAGAACTGACACCTTAACAACAGCAGCATGACTAAACCCCCTGCATGTGGATATCCCCCTCTCCAGCTGCCTGGGGTTGGTTTCAATGAACCTACAAATGTCTTGGAGGAAAAGGGGGCTATTTTCCCAGAAAGTACCAGACTGAGGGGACCCAGAACAGAAGAAAGGAGCTTGAGGAGATGAGCCTTTGGTACTGGCCAGCCAGGGGTGCTCACTGGGGAAGCATGAGTCAGTGTTGTCTCATCAACTTGAATCTTGCAGGGTGACAAGGGACCTCCTGGGAAAGCTGGCCCTCCGGTGAGTGCTTTTTTTGCCTTTGAATTCTGACTTTTAATTCTTCCAGTTCTTGCTCTCCTTTAGCTAATATTTGCTCCATCTCTATTTTTAAGGGATCCAAGGGAGAGCCTGGCAAACCTGGGCCAGATGGGCCTGATGGGAAGCCTGGGATTGATGTGAGTACCTGAATACTGGGCAGGGCAGGGTAGGGCTCAGCCTATTGACTTCCAGAGCCTGGTTCTGGCTTCTTCGCTCATCTTCTGTTCAGAGTGGGCATCAGGATGGAGAATCTTCAGCTGTAAGCCTCCCCTTTACCTTCATATGACTTGTGAGCTCACTGGAACCTCACACCACTGAATCCAACTGGGGTCCAGAGAAGGGCTCTGTTTTCTGTAGGATTCAGAGTTTTCCTGCTTGTCTGCAGCATCAGAACTTAGTCTCACGTTTCTGGCATCCAGGGATCAGTCTGAATACACCAGGTGGGGCTAACCTTGTGTGCCATACCCTTTCCTCCTTTATCCATCCGGATCCCCTCCACAATCCAAGGCACAACTCAGAAGAGGAACATCATTTAGTTGATACCACAAAGCTCCCAAGAGCCCCCAAAGCTATAGGATACTAGATACAGCCAGTTCCAAGGGGAAGAGGACAGTCATCTACTGGGGGATACATTTAGATCAGTTACTGGAATGGGAGGAAGGAGGGGCACCCATGAGTTGCCTCTGCCCTGCTGGCTCAAGAGGTGTGACCAAGGCTGGGACCTGTTATCAGGGCCCCTCCCAACTTGTATACACCCCAACAAAGATTACCAATTACATTGCCTTCTACCAGCACATTGGTTCTCACATCCATCCCAGATAGGAAACATAATCAACTCAATTTGCAGATGAGAAAATTCAGGATCAGAAAAGTCTTTAGGGCAGACATCAAGTTTATGGGCAGCACAGGCTCCTAGGTCTCCTAGACTTCTAAACTGGGAGGCATAAAACCTAGGCCAGCAAGTCTTCAGGCCTTAGTTTCTCCTCTTTCAAAAGAGGATAATTGGGGCTGGGATTGTGGCTCAGCGGTAGAGCACTTGTCTAGCATGGGCGAGACCCAGGTTCGATCCTCAGCACCACATGAAAATAAAGGCATTGTGTTGTGTCCATCTACACCTAAAAAATAAATATTTTTTTAAAAGAGGATAATTGTTCTTTTCATAGCTTCCCAGGGTTACTGTGGGAACCAGGGAAAGGGGAAAGGAAGTGTGTTAAGGTCCCTAGGCCTTCATGGGGTATGATGAAAGGAAGCCTCTGTCCAGTCAGGAGAGTCCCCTGAAACTTCTCTTTCCCCCAGGTCAGGGAGCATGTTGTCCTACCTTCTCTTTCTTCCCTAGGGTGTAACTGGAGCCAAAGGGGAGCCTGGTTCTGTGGGGACTCCTGGAGTCAAGGTAAGTAGCTGTAGTGTGGGCAATCTAGGCCTGGAGTTTGGAAGAGGCTACAGTAGAAAGGAGCAGGAACCCAGGAGACCCAGTCTCTAATCCTCTCCCATTGTTCTTCCAGGGCCAACCCGGGCTCCCAGGCCCCCCTGGCCTGCCAGTAAGTACAATATGCAAGGGCTACTAGGGACCCTCTGTGGGTAGAAAGGACCTGCAGAGAGAGCCATGAACCCAATTTCCTTTTCTTCTGTTCCAGGGCCCTGGTTTTGCTGGACCTCCTGTAAGTCCTCAGGGATGCAGCAGGGTCCCCGGGACTCCCAGAGAAGGAGGGGACAACAGTAGGACTTCTAGCAGAATAGTTTTCATGGGGAGGGGCCAGCATGCTGTGATAGTGCCAGGAATGGCCTGGCTTTGGAGACGCTGCTAGCCCACTCTGTGCCTGTCCACGAACTCCAGGGCAGACATCAAGTATATGAAATTTTTTGATCCTTCAAGCCCCAGTCTGTTAGTCTCTCTGGTGTTGGTAAAAGTCATAGTGGAGAAAGGGCCTTGGGTGCCTATCCCTACTTTCCTGCGCTGGATGGATTGATGCTTGAGGCATCCTGGATAGCCATATTTCTGCTCCCTAGGGACCTCCAGGACCTGTTGGCCTCCCTGGTGAGATTGGAATCCCAGGCCCCAAGGTGAGTCCCAGCCTCACTCTGCCTCTTGCTCTCTGTCTCCAGGCTGGCAAACTTGGGTGGACTCCAGAGAGTTTCTGGACCTGCCTCTGGCCAGTGGGGTGGTTGTGGGGGGCGGTCCTCCAGGTTTAGGGCAGAAACTTTTCCTGCTGAGTCTACCCTGCAGCACGCCTTTCAGGAAGGTTAAGGGCTGGTACCATCCTCTGTCAATCTGCTTGATCTCCCCATGTAATGACTCTCAGGAAGTGTCCTGGAAGGCAGGGTGGACAGGGCAGTGGCAGGAACCAGAAGATGGAGCTGGGAGGACTGGATGGTAGTATGATTTGGGCCTGTTTTGCTTCCAGGGGGATCCAGGACCAGAGGGACCATCAGGGCCCCCAGGCCCCCCTGGGAAACCGGTTAGTGTCCTCAGACTCCCCTCCGCCACACGGCCATGTGCTCCTGGGGAAGTGGCTTGGGGTGGGAAAGGGTCTGCTCAGGTTCCATCTTCATACATTTCCTCTTAGGGACGCCCAGGAACCATTCAGGGCCTGGAAGGCAGCGCTGACTTCCTGGTGAGAAGTGGGGTCTGGGACTAGGCTGATGGGGGTGTCATGGAGATAGGGTCTGTGGGTAGTGAGTAGGGGCAGTGGTAGAGATTCAGCCAGGTGAATTGGGAAACTGTTTAAAGAGTTGGCAAAATGGAGATGCACTGACCAGCTGGCCTGAGCCAGGCAAGTTACCTCGGGGTCCTGTTGGATTTTCTTTCCAGTGTCCAACCAACTGTCCAGCTGGTGTGAAAGGGCCCCCAGGGCTACAGGGAGTAAAGGTAAGAGCCCTTATTCTGAGAAGGAGAAGCAAGCTATTGGGAAGAGACCTCCTACTGAGTTCATTCCTTCCCTTCAGGGGCATCCTGGCAGACGGGGGATTCTGGGTGATCCTGGCCGCCAGGGAAAGCCGGTGAGTCTAAGGGCAGAGGGCCATGAGATGGTGGCTAGATGGAGACAGTCCTACAGCAGCCTGTCCCCATTTTTCATCTCTTCCCCTGTTCCGTGGGTCTAGGGTACAGAGCCTTGAGCTGGGAGGCAGGAAGATTATGTTCCAGACCAATGTGTCTCTGGGCAAGTCCCTTCTCTTTGTGTGGTCTCATTTTCTCACCTGTGATATGGAACTGCATGGTCTAAAGGTCCTTCCTATCTGCCTGTGCTAGGGAAGGTGACTGGTATCTTTGCTTATCTCTATATTTGTCTCTTTACCTGCCTGCCTGTCTGATAATCATCTTTGTTTTTAGGGTCCCAAGGGAGATGTGGGTGCCTCTGGAGAGCAAGGCATCCCTGGACCACCGGTAAGAAACACCTTTCCCCAGTGGCCTCTTTCTTCCTGGGAGCCCTTGATAGGGTCATTACCCTGCTCAGGCCTCTAGTTTATAAGAGACCTGTGTCCAGCCAAGCACATACCTGTAATTCTAGAGGCTCGGGAGGCTGAGGCAAGAGGATCACAAATTCAAAGCCACCCTCAGAAATGGCAAGGGACTAAGCAACTCAGTGAGACCCTGTCTCTAAATAAAATACAAAATAGGGCTGGGATGTGGCTTAGTGGTTGAGTGCCCCTGAGTTCAATCCCTGGTAACCCCCGCCCCCAAAATAGACCTGTGTCCAGTTGGGAGTATTTCTGAGTAGGAAGAAGGAGACTGAGGCTTTCAGGAATTAGGGGACAGGAACCAAAGCTGTCAGCTGGAAGGCCTAGCTGAAGTCCAGGTTCTGCCACTGTCCTTCAAGTGGCCATGGTCAGTCCCTCTCCATTTCTGAGCCTTCAAATGAGATTTCCCGTCTACAAGATAGGGACTATGTTGCCTACTTCAAAGGGGCATTGTGAAAAGGGCTGGGGGGGGCGTCCAAAAAGCTATCATGAAATGGGCCTTGTAATTGCCTTTTTATCATTTTTGCTTTGACAGGGTCCCCAGGGGATTAGGGGCTACCCAGGAATGGCAGGACCTAAGGGAGAAACGGTAAGTAAATCTAGGTGTGTCCTGCAAGAGCTGCTATGACCAGCCCTCTGAGGTCCAGCCAGGACTGACCTCAACCCTTTTCTCTCCCCAGGGTCTTCGTGGGTATAAAGGCATGGTGGGCTCCATTGGTGCTGCTGGGTCACCGGTAAGACTGCTCGTGTCCCCTGGAGCCAGGCTGGAACCCTTAGGGCTACAGAGTGGGTATGCTCCCCTTGAACCCATGTGACCTATATTGTTGTTCCTTCTTGACAGGGTGAGGAAGGTCCAAGAGGGCCACCAGGCCGAGCTGGGGAGAAGGGTGATGTGGTAAGTTCTCAGGCACCCATTGTCTAGCCAGTGCCCCTGGAGACTACTGGACAGAACTCTATTCCCCTCAAGGCTGGTGTATGTATACACACACTCACACATACACATACACGCGAATATGTATGTGTGTGTGTGCGACTGTGTGGGGGTGGTTCAGACCATCTGTGCCAAGAGCTCAGTTGGCCCAAATTCAGATTTTAGGAGAAGCCATGGGATCCAGTCCCAGGGTCACTGGGGCCAGACAATGAAATTCCAGCAAATCAGCCATGGGGCTAATGGGATTTGGTCGGATGCTGGTTCTCCTCACTCTTCTTTTTAATTAGTAGACTTTCTGAGCAGTTTTAAGTTTACAGAAAATTTGAACAAAAAGCCCAGTTAGCTACTTCATTATTATTTTATTTTTAATGCAAATTTTAAAATATACATAAAAGTAGAGAGAATGTTATAATGACTCCCATATGGCAGTCTCGTGGGTTCCACAGTTATTGACATTTTGCCATACACACTTCATCTGTCCCCCTTCCCCTTCTTCCTTCATTTGTTATTGCTTTGCTCTGAGGTTCTCAAGCTAATCCTTGGCATTGTGTCATTTCACTCCTAAACACTTCAGAATGTATCTCTAAAAATAAGAACGTTTTCTCACAGAACCACATCATTATTATAACTAACAAAATAAAGAAATATTCTTCTCCTACTACTGGGGATTAAACTCAGGGGTGCTTGACCACTGAGCTAAACCCTCATCCCCTTTTAAACTTTAACTCTAACCCTAGGGCTTCCTAAATTGGAACTTGAAATCCTCCTAAATTGCTGGGATTACAGGCATGCCTCACTGTGTCTGACAAACAACTATTCTTTAACATCACTTAATAATCCCTATTCCTGCTGAGCCGAACCCAGTCTAACCCCACTGCTTGGCACTGACCTCTACACCCTCCTCCTGGTTCTATGTTCCTCTCCTTCAGAGGAACATAGGATGGTCTGTGCCACAGGTACTCTGGAACTCAGAGGCTACAGATCTCAGCTATACCCCTCTCTGTGCAGCTAGGCAGGGGCTCCATATCCTGAAGGTGATGTGATCTCTATTTATTTTGCAGGGTAGCCAAGGTGCTCCAGGACCCCAGGGGATAACAGGCCCAAAGGGAGCAACTGTAAGTGCCAGAGGCCCAGTCCCTGACCCATGTGGACAGGGTTGGGTCAGTTTGTCTAAACCCCTAGAAGAAGAGCCTGAATTCGAACTCTGCTGCATGCAGGCTGGCTCTGTAATCTGGGAAGTTCTCCTTTTCTGTGCCTTAGTTTCTTCAATCATAAATAGGGGTGATGCTGTAGGAGAGATCCTGGGAAACTTGTAGCATGTGGGGTACTCATTCACATGAAGGAGGAACAGTGGAGTTTCCCACTTCAGCTCCCCTCCCCCAGTTGGCTGGTAGGGTTTCCTGAGATGGGCAGACACCTTTCCTACCTGCATACTGCAGCTGTCACAGAGGGTCATGTGTGGGTGGTCTGACTCCAGGAATATCCCCATTGTGAGTCTCCCTTGAACTGTCCTCCTGAGCAGGGCCCCCCAGGCATCGATGGCAAGGATGGAACTCCAGGCATACCTGGCATGAAGGTAAGAGTGGGAACTGCTGGTCCCATCACATGATCCTGGGGACCTTGGAGTTGGGGATCCTCTGTAGTGTCTCTGGAACATCTCTTCTTACCTCTGATCTGTTTCCCTATCTGCACTGGGGTGGAAGCCATGGACCCTTAGCTGCAGTTCTAATTTGTGCTTCTGATTCCTTGTCTCTTCAGGGCCACATAGGACAGGCAGGACGACCAGGAAGCCCAGGCCACCAGGGCTTAGCAGTAAGTATCAGGTAGAGCCACAGGGGTTGCCTGTGGACAAGTTGCTTCTCCTCAGACTGGGAAGTCAAGCACTCTGTCGCCCACCTCCCTATGAGGGCATGAGTGGCTGATGAGATTGAAATCTACACCTGGTCTCTCATTTTTAAAATTTTTTTTTAGTTGTAGATGGACATATTACCTTTATTTTATTTATTTATTTATGGTGCTGAGAATCAAACCCAGTGCCTCATACATGCTAGGCAAGCACTCTACCACTGAGCCACATCCCTAGCCCCTACACCTGGTTTCTTGCTGTATCACCATGTCTTGCCTCCTTACCACTTCTTGTGGGTCCGGCCTGTGCCTGCAGGCACTCACTGTGGGCCTAGATGCATACAAAGGTGCTCATCTTTTCCCCCTGGACACAGGCCCTGGTAGGCAATCCAGTCTCTGTAACCCTCTCCTTCTCCCACTAGGCCTCAGGGCAGGAGTGGAAAATACAGTCAAGTTTTTGACACCACGCCTGGGTTTTCTGTTCAGCTCCCTCCCTGGAACAGAGGAAATCTGGATTCGGGATGGGAAGCAAAGCAACAGGTACTTGGGGTTCCCTTGTGCCAGGGTAGAAACTGATGTCTATTTCTCTTGGCAGGGTGTGCCGGGCCAGCCAGGGACAAAAGGAGGTCCTGGAGATAAGGTAAGGTGACCCCCAGCTGGGAGAATTGGTTCCATGTGAGCAAGGGAGCTGGAGGGCAGGGAATGGGCATGGCTTAATGACTGCAAGGTCAACCAAGGCTCTCAAATCAGCCTGAATACAAGTTATCTCTCTTCTTGCTCTCCCACTACCAGCTCACCCTTGGCCTGCCTTAGTGGAGACTGGATGGCATGGCTTTAATAGAGGAAAAACAAACACAGAGAACTTGTCCAAGAACACCCTCTCCCCCTCCCCTATTAATTTGGTTGCAGACTGTATTCAGTGTTCATTGGGCTGAGGCCAAGGGCCAACTGGGTCATCCAGAGTAACCTGAAAACTGTTTTCCTGCAGGGTGAGCCTGGCCAGCAGGGTCTCCCTGGATTTTCTGGTCCCCCTGGGAAGGAGGTAAGTGCCCTATCCACTGACACAGGGGCCTTTGGCTCTTCCAGGTCTGAGGGCTTTGCACTCAGTGGGGCCAGAGTGAGGTCATGGGATGGAGCCCCAATCTGAGGAGCACTCTGGGTTAGTTGGGTGTCTGCTCTGACCCACTAACCACCTTTCTTCTTTCTGAGCCCATTTCCTAATTGAAGCCAATTAGCTGAGATCTATGGGTGGGGAGGGGTGACCCATAGGTCCTATTAGGCCTACTGTGTATCCCCAATTTCTCCTTCCTTCAGGGAGAGCCAGGACCCAGAGGAGAAATTGGTCCTCGGGGCATCGTGGGACAGAAGGTAAGTGTCTGGTGCAGTGGTCCCTCCCCTGGAGTACTCACAGCAGCTGGCACTAGTAGATTCAGGATCTGGGTCCTCTTTCTGGCAACACCTCAATTTGCTGGTCTGTGAAATGGAGCAAAGGACCCCCTGCTGGTGACAGCAGGAATGGAGGACAGTTGACCCTGCCAAGGTCTGGGGCCTGGCAGAGGGTGGCTATCCCTGCAGAGAGCCAGGGCATGACCTTCTCTTTCCATTTCAGGGTGACCAGGGTGAAAGGGGGCCAGTGGGACAGCCAGGTCCCCAAGGACGACAGGTGAGCATAGCCAACTAAAGGGGGCTGCTGGGGGCATATCTGGGCACTTCGGTTTATTTACTACTCTCTTTTCTTTTCTCCTCAGGGCCCCAAGGGAGAGCAGGGACCCCCTGGAATCCCAGGACCCCAAGGCTTGCCAGGCATCAAGGGAGATAAGGTGCACCAAATGGGGCTGGAAAATTTCTGGGAATGCAGCCCCAAAACTGGGGGAGGGGCGCTGGGGGAGGGGCGCTGGGGGAGCTTAGATCTTAAGCGCTCCAACAGCGGGCCCAGGACTTGGGATCCTGGGGGGACCTTGTGGCCCCTCCCCTCCCTGGAGGGGGAAATTCCCCAAGCCCTTCGTCTTGCTTTCTCTAGGGCTCCCCAGGAAAACCCGGGCCCCGCGGCGGAGTGGTGAGTCCCAGTGCCCGGTTCAGTCTTCGTGGGGTCCCGAGCTTGGGGCATCAGGTTGTCTACCCTAGGCTTGGTGGCGCTGCCCCACCTCACATCCCCACTGCACCTGACCCGAGACTCTTTCTCTGCAGGGAGACCCGGGGGTGGCCGGCCTCCCGGGGGAGAAAGGCGAGAAGGTGAGTGGGTAGTGAGGGGGTGGCGGGGAGCGAGGGCTTCTGTACCCCAGAGTACCCACCGCTTGATGACTGTGCTCCCTGTACGTGCAGGGCGAATCTGGTGAGCCGGGGCCCAAGGGACAGGTGAGTCACACACTTCCTTCCCTGAGGTTACCGCACTTCCCTGGGCTGCCCTGGGACCTCCTCCTCCCGACCCTCCCATCCCCTCCCCTCCCCGCCCCTAACCCGCCAAGCCTGGCGCAATCTCACCGGGCGCTGTCTCTGCCCCGCCCCCGGCAGCCAGGAGTCCGCGGAGAGCAAGGCTACCCTGGCCCCAGCGGGGATGCTGGCGCCCCAGGGGTGCAGGGTTACCCTGGGCTGCCTGGCCCTCGAGGACAGGCTGGAGACAGAGGCGTGCCAGGACTGCCAGGGAGGCAGGGCGTGGCGGTAAGTTGGCCCCCAGGGCAGAGGGGTTCTGCTAGTTAGGAGATCTCTAATCCCCCAAAGTCTGGAAGTTCCCAGAGGCCCGCTGGCTTCCCTGAGGCTGGCTCATGGGGTAAGGATGCTGGGGAAGGAAGCAGAAGGGGTTTCAGTCAGAAACAAAAATCCTTTCTGGGAAGATAAGGGATCTGGAGGGAGTCAGAAGCTGCAGGAGGGGCATCCTGGCAGCCAGAGGCTTCTTCCTGAAAGACCTTCTCTGCCTTCAGGGCCGAGCTGCTAGTGACCAGCACATCGAAGACGTGGTGCTGAAGATGATGCAAGGTGAGAGGAGGGGGTAACCCCTCCCCATAGCCCATTTCAGGGCTTGGGCACCCTTCAGGAGCTTCTCCATGTGGTCTTGCCAGAGGTCTGGAGTCCCAAGTGCTCATTCCAGCTCTACCTCCAAGGAGCTGCAGGAAATCTGGATATATCACTCTGGACAGGGCCTTAAGAAAAGGGAACTTAAAAGTGGGACTTTTCAATTTGCAGACCTAGAGGCCAGGGGCCATCAGGATGCTCGGCCTTCCATCTCATAGACCTCTTTCCCCTCTCTCCCTCCAGAGCAACTGGCAGAGGTGGCTGTGAGTGCCAAGCGGGAAGCCCTTGGTGCAGTTGGGATGATGGGTCCTCCAGGACCACCTGGCCCGCCTGGATACCCAGGCAAGCAGGGCCCGAATGGGCACCCTGGCCCTCGAGGAATTCCAGGAGTCGTGGGAGCCGTGGGTCAGATTGGCAATACTGGGCCCAAGGGTGAGTGCTGTTCTCTGAAGGGAGTGTGGGCTGGGCAGTGGGAATTTGGCCAAGGCTGGCTTAAGTTCAACCTCCTGTTCCCCACCCCCAACTCAGTCAGACTGTGGAGTAGACACCCCAGGGCTCTTCCCCCAAACCACACTGATGGAAAACAATGCACTGTTTATAGCTTTGGGAAGGTTATTTATTTACTGGTAACCCCATAAACATCATCTTTCCATGTCTCTGCAGATAGACTCAGAATCCAGACTCTGCCACTTGCTCACTATGTACCCTGAACAAGTTACCCATTAATTTCCCTGGGCCTTAGGTTTATCATTTGTGAAATGGACATGTTAATAGTACTGACCTCATAGTGTTTAGTGGGGATTACCTTTAGCAGTAATTTAGAGTTGTTCTTAGTTTACTGCTTGGTAAATGCTAGATATTGTCATTGCATGTTTTCCTGTAAGTAACTGTATCAGATGCATAGTCTTCCATACTTTGTCTGGACCTCTCTTTATTTAACCAGCCCTAGGTGGTCATTTCCAGCTTTCCCCTATTTTGAACTAGCACAAAACTGGAATAATTGCTGTATGTAAAACATGAATTAAATATCAAACCAGGTGGGAAAAACATTTTCCAAATTTTGAAAAACTAAGACCCCTTTTTTTGTCTGCAGGAAAGCGTGGAGAGAAGGGTGACCAAGGAGAAGTAGGGCGTGGGCACCCTGGGATGCCTGGGCCCCCAGGGATCCCAGGTAAGAACTTGGCCCTGCTTGGCTACAATTGTTCCTGAACTTGGGGATTAATGACTCACAGACACTTGGGTTTCTTCCATGGATGCTTCACACTCATCCAACTTGGAGCACCCAGGAGTCCCTGGGTGGGGGCTGACTGGGAAGTGGAAGCTGACACTCTGAGGACTTCCTGAGATGTAGTTTCTTCATGAAGGGGAAGGACAGGCATGTGTTCCCAAGATTCACTGACTGGGAACTGGGCATAGTGGACAATCTCAGAATCACTATCTGCGAAGAGTCCCTTCTTCCTGTGGTATCCCTGGCCTCATTTCCCCATCTGAACTATTTCTCCACTTCAGAATTCTAAGCTGAGTCAGGAGAAGGCCCTAATGTCATGACTCTTTTATAGGACTCCCTGGCCGGCCTGGGCAGGCAATCAACGGCAAGGATGGAGACAGAGGGTCCCCAGGGGCTCCAGGAGAAGCAGGCCGACCTGGCCTGCCAGGCCCTGTGGGACTGCCAGGTTTCTGTGAGCCTGCAGCCTGCCTGGGGGCTTCAGCCTATGCCTCAGCCCGTCTCACTGAGCCGGGATCCATCAAGGGGCCATGAACAGCAGCACAGAACACAGCCCACAGGCATCCTGGGTCCCCTCGATGTGGACAGGCATTCCAGCCCAGGAAACTAGCTTTCCCAGGACCTTCTGTCTGGGACTCAGTGGTCCTAAGGACAGAAGTTCTAAAACATGGGGAAAAGGAAGAGAGAGCATCAGAGTGAAAAGGTAGCTGACAGGTCAACTGTCACCAGAGAGTGAACACTCCAAAGGGAACAGTATGGACAGGATGGCTTTCCTTCTGGAGCACCAATTGGATGTTACCAAATGTCTCCTTTATCTGTTCCATTCTCCACTGGCCATCTTGTCCTTGGGACAGGTAGGCTGAGGTCTCTCTTGGTTCCTGAACCCATTCTTATTCTATGGACTCACTGGATGACTGCTGGGGGTGACGTCTCTGAGGTGGGCATCCTTAAGCCAGCCCCACTTCCTTCCTGCTTCTCACCTGAGTATTTAAACTCCATCTCCCTTTTCTTTTTGCCATTACCCTCTTCTGCCCCCTTTTCCCAGCATCCACCATGGCCTTTCTGTAAATAAAAGCCCCCAACTTAGTTACAAACCAGAACATGAGTTGTTAGTCTCAATTTTTCTTTCTTTTCCTTTTTCTTTTGCAGTGTGGAGGATCAAACCCAGGCTAGGCAAACACTCTACAATTTAGCTACATCCCCAGACATGGGCTCAATTTCTTGTGGATGGGGATGGAGGTTGGTACTGCCTCCACCACCTGGGCAGAGTTGCCAGGGGCTAGGGAAGGGGAGGGGGATGTGGGGCACATCCTGAATTGTGAGCATGGAGACAGCATGGCCTATATGAGGAACATCTGTGGGGAAGAGCTAGGGAAGGGAAGGCAGATGATAATTTGCTCTGTGGCTTTGGGCAAACCCCTTCTGAACATTTGGATATCTGTGGCAAGGACTCAATCATGTTATATTTATCCAAACATAGCACACCCAGTGTCCTGTCAGGGCCTGGCAACTGGGAGTCCTCTGGAGTTTTGGTGCCTGATATGTGCAGCCCTGGGGTAGGAGCTTAGAGTGGAAGATATAAGACCTACCTGGGCTGTTGCCTTCCATGGGCTGTGTGTGTGTGTGTGCGTGTGTGTGTGTGTGTGTGTGTGTGTGTGTATGGTGCTGGGGATCAAACCCAGGGCCTTGTGCATGCGAGCAAGCACTCTACCAACTGAGCTATATCCCCAACCCTTCCACAGACTTTAAGCTGTGAGAAAAACACACATGGGTCTGGATGATCAAAATCTGGAGGAGACTAGCCCATGGCTCTTTCTAGGCTAGCTAGGAACTTCTGAAATTCAAAAGGCAACCAATTTGTTTATCCCAGTATTGATGTGAACATGTATTGCCCCCCAAAGAAGCACTCTGCCATCCGTAGCTGTTTGGAGGCCCTGGATTCCAGCCTGAGGTCCAAGCATTTTCTGATCATCTGTGGCCCTCCCACACCTCACCACAAATGCCCATCCTCACTTCTCCCTTCCTCAACACTCATGCTAGTGACACTGAACTCACTTACCCCATCCCAGGGACACCAGAAGGGCCAAGGTGGAGTAGCACCAAGGGCCACTAAGATAGCTTTGCTCTTAGTGCTTGGCAAATCCTGTTAGAGCACCCCAGACCCCACAGAGATCCTGATAAGTGCCTGCCAGGAAGCCCTTAGAACACAGAGCGCCCGGGGAGGGAGGAAAGAGGACAAAAGCTGCCCCTGAACAGGCTCTTAAGTATTATAAACTTGGGTCATATACTTGGTCCTAGTACCTGAAACCTTGGACTTAGAGAATACACCTATGCCCTGAGGTTTCCTTATTTGCAAATCCTTTTCTTGTCCCTCTCTGTGACTTTACAGGACTGAGTCCACTAGAGGGTTTCAACTACCACAGAGAAATGGATGATTCATTTCTTATGACTCAGGCTTTAACAGGACTGAAAGGGAGCTAATTCCAAAGGACCAGTGTCCAGTACCCTTTATGAGACTTTCTGGTGGGTGAATTTCACTCAGCCCATTTAGTGTGATCTACAAGTCTCCCACATGCCTCTCTGACCTCACCCCTATGCTCAGACCCTGGTCCATTCCACCCTAGCCATGCCAGCCCTGATGCTGCTCCTGACATGCCATGCTGCACATGTGCTAAACCTGCTGTCGGAATGCTGTTCCTCCAAATATTATTACTGCTCGCCACCTTGCTCCAGGCTTCCAGGTCCCCTCCTGTACTTGATTGTTTCTTCTGAACATTTATCATATTCAACATAAAACACCAGAATATGAGCTCTACAACGGCAGGAATTTTGATCTCCCATTTACTTTCTATTTTCCAGCACACAGCAAGCTCAACAAAATACTTATGAAATGAATGAATCATATGTTCAGGTTGCTCAAAGGAGTAAGACCCCACCCACCAATGATCAAACCAGAAAGGAAGAGACTTGGTCTCAGCTTGTGGGTGGCTGAGGTATGTTCAAATGGCCAAGTGTTCCAGTTATTCTTACTACTGCCAAGAATAGAGACCAAGCCCTCTACAAGCGAGTCTTGGAAGACAGAAAATCTAGTACAACAAAAAGGAAGTAGGAACTCAACTCCACTGTTTGCAATTAGGAAAAGAGAGATTTAAGCAGCTTAACAGAAAGGACATTGAGCCAGGTGTGGTGGCAGACACCTGTAACTCCAGGTATTCAGGAGGCTGAGGAGGAGGATCACAAGTTCAAGGCCAGTCTAGGCAACTTAGCAAAAACCCCCATCTCCAAAATAAAATGAAGAAAGCCCTGAGGGTGTAGCTCAGTGGTGGAGTGCTCCTGGATTCTGTCCCCAAGAGAGGGAGAGAGAGAGAGACACAGAGACATAGACACTGCAGGAAGACAGTCCAGCCCCTTCCAGAGGCTCACTACCAAATCCAGGACACAGTCTGGCTGGCCTCTCTAACTACCACTTCAGTCTATACAGGACTTCTTGCTGGGAAAGCAATGGGAGCCCCTACCCACTAATTCCCTGCTTCTATACTTTCTCCTAACAAAGAAGCCAGAGTGACCCTGTTAAATCAAGGCAGATCATGTCACTTCTTGGCGCCAAACCTTCAATGGTTTCCCACCACACCAAAAGCCTGAATTCTTACAATGACCTACTAAATCTGCCCTCCCTCCTGACTGTATCTCCTACTCCCCTCCAGCACACAGACTGGCCCCTTGGCCCCCACAATAAAGCCTTCAAACTTGAGACTACCTCTTCCTAAGATGCCCCAGACATCTGCTTAGACCACTAGTCACTGAACCCTATTACATTGTTTTTTTCCTATACATACCTACCTACCTATGATAATGTTTAGCTTATAAATTAAGCACAATAGGAGGATAGAAATAATAAAAGAATTATAATAATATGCTATAATAAAATTATAGTGTCTCTTGAAAGACTTAGGACAAATATCAATATTTTTGCAACATGGTCAGAAAGCAAAACCAGGATGGCAGGGGCTACTATATCTTATATGAGTCACAGTGGGGCTCTGATCCAAAGATACAAAGTTACCCACCTACCAGGTATATGCAGTCCTAGTTTCATGTTTTCAGAACACATGGGGGTATCTTTCTCTTCATCTCTAGTCCAACTCTTCAGGAAGTCTTCTTCCCTGGAAACTATCCTGGATAATAAGAGCCTAGGATTCCCCTGGGCATGTTGTCTGATAGTGCAATCTCATCCCACCAAACTGCACTCATTCTGACATACAGGTAGTACTGGGAATTAAACCCAGGACTTTGCAGATGGCTAGGCAAGCACTCTACTCCTGAGCTACATCTCCCCCAACCTTTCCCAAAGAGGCAGAATACTAGCAAGCTCTCAGACTTCAGCAAAGGGTCAACCCAGATAAAGGCAGTATATACACACAACACAGGCTCTGCCTTGGATTCAAAGATCAACTTTGTTGGTGACATGCCATTTCATTCCAGACTTTGACCAACTTGATTCTGCTCCCTGTTCATCTGCCAGATCTCAGGGAGCAGAGTCTCACTCTGGTCAGCATCTCAGGAACCCATCAGTCAATCTCCTTTTGGCTCTACTTATGCCTCTGGCATCCATACACTGTGGGTGACTAGATCAATTACATAATAAAATACTAATTACTGCTGCCATATGTAAGGAAGATCAAAGAGGCAGCCAGGGCAGACCAAGCAGACCCAAAATAATCTGATGTTAGTTACAAAATGAAGAAATGATTACAAATAAAGCTTTGAGGAAACACTGGCAAGAACTGGAATGGTCTACAGAGGAAGGCCATGAAGAGCAGGAGGAAGCCATGAAGAGAATTGTGTGAGACATGGGTAATGGTGTTGATAACACTCAACATTAGGACTATATTGTCATACACTAGCACCCCACTCCCCTAAGGTAACAATCACACTGGTGGGCAACATATGACACACAAACTACATCATAAAGACAAGTTATGTAAATCTGCATTGCAATTTTTAATGTTTCACTTGTGCAGAACTGAAAATTGTATTTAAAGGCACAGAAGGAAGGAAAGGCAGTTTTCAGAGCATGAAGTCACAGGAAAAGGATGCTGGATAAAAAACACAGGACAGCTGTGCTTTAGCTATAGGAAAATAATAATACAGTACTAAACTAGATTTTTATTTTTATTATATTTCCATGTGAAGAAGACATCACTCAAATGTCAGCTGAGCAAATGACTTTATGGCCAGACACCAAAGGTACTCAGTCCGTCCCACTTTGGAATAAATGCCCAGAAGGTAAACATTATCAGTGAGTGGGAACGTCAGGCACAAAATAAGTTCTCATTCAAAAAGTGGACAGAGATTTGAAGCAGTCAAACCTACAGCTTTTAAAACTGGAAATCATTCATGACATTTGTTTTGATGGAAAACGTTACCTATATAATAAGAACTATAATTTTCAAAATTGGAATCAGGCCTAATTAAATAGTACTTAGGATTACAGATAAAAATTACAAAAATAAAAATGGAAACTCTTCTGTCCTTGAAAGATAGAAAACTATATTTTTCCTATAATATTGTAAGAGAATCATCAGTATATCACTCGTATCTCTCTTAAGATGTTATTCTTTTTTCCCTGTTCTGCCACTTTTAATATTGCAAAATCTGTTCAATTTTTGCTATGTGGAAGGAAGCATTGTTTAATTAACTACAAGAAAATGACTGAATGAATGAGAAAAATCTAGTTTACCTACCACACCCACCAGGTGGAAGGAAAGATAAAAATTGTCATTTTTTAAAAAACAAAAACAAAACTCAATGATTTAAAACATCCTATACATAATTTCTAATTTCAAAACAATATTAGAAATTCCTGATCAGTGTGCACCAAAGAGAGGGAACAGAAATTTGAAATTTGGAGAACCATACAGCATATTTCTAACAACTTTCATTAAATAATATTAGCCTTACCAACTATTATCTTTCTTTCTTATTTAAAACACTGATTGGCCAGGTTAAATTATAACAGCATGAAGGTAAAAAACAAGTTTCAACTTAGGCATGAGCACAATGATTTCTGCCTCACAGAACTCAATAGTAATGTTCCCTCTTTTAAATGGCCCTATTACCTTGCAGGCAGATTAAATATAAGTGTATAAATAAAACAAGGTCTGTATTTTCTTAAATAATTTTACAAACTGATGGTGAATCAGATGTTGAAGATAAAACTATGCCTTTAAAAATATTCAGCCTCAAAATTTTATCCAGTGTTTCCTTTAAGAAATGGATTATTTAAATCATTTTTGAAATGGGATAGTAAATGTATTTAAATCTTCTGTACTTAATCATTTTTCTTAAAAAAAAAAAAAGTTTAAAAACATCAAGAGCTGGAACATGCTGCCAGGACAGAAATAATGAAAAATGTCTTCAGTCATAGACCCTGAGCATCTCAGTCTTGTTTTGTACTTCTCAAAGCTTGAAGTCTTTCTAGTAGTGGAGGATGAGAATAATGCCACATTGAAAACAACCAGTCAGAAACAGGGAATCCCAAGTTATCTTTGTTTAGTTTGATCAAAGCAGAATATAAGTCTTTAGCTTTCCCAAGTTTCTTGGCAAATGCATCAGCTTGAAACTCAAATCTGCGACTTAGGACTGTTAGACAAAAAGAAAGAACCTGAAAAGGGAAAGGAAATGTTTTAGCCACCCTGCATCTCTTTGCTGTCCAGGAAGGTTCTCTGAGCTGAGACTGCAGTTGAAACCCATTATGGTAAGAAGAAGGGCAGGTCAAATGAAACAGCACTGGTATTTGGGGAAACTATGGAGAGAAATTATTATAAACTGTGCCTTTCCCCACCAAGCAAACAGACTAGACACAAATATATATCCACACAAATGTTATTCTTACTAAAAAACAGCTGTTTCTGAGAAGCTGCCATGTGCAGGAACTAAGGTAGACATTTTACATATTCTCTAGCAATCTCTTACTTCTGCTGTACAGTTTAAGAAGTGAAGCTCAGTGGGGTTAGACAAACTGCTGGAGGTGACACAATTCAAAGGTGTAGTGCTGAACTTCCTGGTGACTCCAAAGCCAGAGGACACCACCTTTCAGAGACAGACTTAAGTCATGGTAATTTGTATTTGGAACACCCCCCATCCCAGCTTTTTTTTTTTTTTCTTTTAAAAAATATTCTTAATCACTTATCTATATTCATTTATTTATTGGTATGGGGACTGAACCCGGGGTACTTAACCACTGTGCTACCTCTCCAGCCCTTTTCATTTTTCTAAAATTTTGAGACAAGGTCTCACTACATTAGCTTAGGGTCTTGCTAAATTGCTGAAATGGGCCTCTAATTTGTAATCCTCCTGTGTCAGCCTATTTAGTTGCTGGGGTTACAGGTGTGCACCACTACACTTGGTCCACTTATCTACCTTTAAAGGACCATGACACTCTTCACTGATATTATTCTAAAAAATTGTCATATTCTGAGAACAATTTCAAAATTGAATTTTTTATTAGTGTTCTGATCTATGGTAATATTGCCAGAATAAGTATACAAGTTTTGAAGACCATTATGAAAGGAAAAAATCCATTTGAAAATTAAATTATGAGAGGAACATTTCTTTTCATACTGAAGTTCTACAAGTTGAATAACATAATGTCTTTTCTTAAATTATTCTGAAATCAGGTATGGTGGCACACACCTCTAATCCCAGCTACTTGGGATGCTGAGGCAGGAGAATCTCAAGTTCAAGGTCAGGCTGGACAACTCAGTGAAACTCTTTATCAATTAAAAATAAAAAGGTCTGGGAATACAGCTCAGCGGTAGAGCACTTGCCTAGCATACATGAGGCCCTGAGTTCAATCATCAGCACCACATAAAAAAAAGTACAACTGCTAGGAAGTACAGCAGTCTGGGTTCATTTAGTACACACAACTCAGTGTCCCTAAGGAATTCCTGAATTGTGACAGAAGACAAAATGGCTGGCACATTAACACGCAACTGTAATCCCAGCAACTTGGGAGGCTGAGGATCACAAGTTAAAAGCCAGCTTCATCAACTTAGCAAGACCCTGTCTCAAAATAAAAAATAAAAGGAGCTGGGGATGTAGCTCAGTGGTAGAGTGCCCCTGGGTTCAATTCCCAATATTGGGGTGGGGTGGGGTGGAGAGACAAATGATTATTTTATTATAAAAATGATATTCTACAAGCAGTAACAAACTGTATAATATAAAATATTAATATTTTCTACAAAAGTTAAAACAAAATATTAAAATGTTTAGGGGCTGGGGTGGTGGCTCAGTGGTAGAGTGCTCGCCTAGCATGCATGAGGCACTGGGTTTGATCCTTGGCACCACATAAAAACAAACTAATGTATCCACCTAAAACTAAAAATAAATAAATAAATAAATAAATATTTTTAAAATGTATTCAAATGTTTAAAGATAATAAATCTTGTATTTCTCTAGAAAGTTTAGTTTATGTTGACAATGCTATACAGATATGATCTATTCCTCTCCATTTTTCTTTCTTTTTTTTTTTTAATATCTATTTATCTTTTTTAGTTGTAGTTAGACACAATATCTTTATATGTGGTGCTGAGGATTGAACCCAGGGCCTCACATGTGCTAGGCAAGTGCTCTACCGCTGAGCCACATTCCCAGCCACATTTTATTTTATTTTTGTTTCTGTGGCAATGGGGATCAAACCAGGGATCTGTGCATGAGCTCTACCCTGAGCTACATCCCTAGTCCTACACACCCACTTTTTAAGTAAAGAAATAGGATTCATTTAGCTTGTCTCAAAACCCTTACTACACAACTTGAAAAAAGAATGGAGGGACTAGATCCCCAATATTATTTCTTGCCTATGTTGTAAGCCTTACCAAATATCATGAAATGGTGCCATTGTCAGATTTGTGACATGGTCTCATTAACCTATGTCTTATCACCTATATGGAATCCCCCTATCACAGCAGCGATTCTTCAACTATCACAGAGCAGTGGTTCTTCAACTTCACCCAGTTTTGATTTAGAACATCCTGAATGGAACTCTAAGGCTATTTTGAGGCCGGAGTTCATAGAACAGAATCAGAGGAACACAGTCATATAACCTCCCTTAATCTTGTCATGTGTGTACTCAATTTTTATTTTTCAGTCCCTTCATTTATGCACTAGTGAATACATGGGATTTCCAGTAGTTGATCTACATCTAATTTTCTGAGGTACATATTATATCAAGGTTTTCACTGCTAAAGTATAATTCTTTATCTCCCCACCTTCCTAAAGTACACAAACATTTATTTATATGGCTTAGCTTTTTCTACTACTTTCTCATATTGACCAATCAACTGACTAAAAGATTATTTCATCTATTTGTTAAAACCATAGTTTTGATTTTTTTTTAATACTACCCTAAAGGTTCTAGATTTGAAATAAGCAAGGGTATATCTGAGATAATTTTAAAGATTATACGTTACCTCATTGTAAGGTGAAAAAATAAACTGGAAGATGATCAATAGTCCAATTAGAGTGGGCTGGCAGTCATAAAAACCAAATGCAGCAAAAAGTTCCTTTCGACCAATTAATACAGCAAATAAGAAAAAACACAGGAAAGAATTCATCTAGAAAGGAAGACATAAAAATCAAGTTATTTCTAGGCTGATTTCACTGTGCCATAATACTACAAAAGTGATTGGTGTGGTTTTAAGAATGGTGTTAGTGTGATTACAGCAAAAGTTATTTAGACATTTTTATAGTTTCCCTTTTATTCTCAAAAGGAAAATAAAATTTTCCCCAAATGTTTAAAACTGCATAGTTTTCTTCAGGGGTAGGTTTGAGTTGAGCCTCTTATAATACTGTTGACTGAAGTAGTTAACAGTAATTGAAATACTTTCTCTCTCTACAAAGTTAAAGGGCTAGAATGGATTCTGGTGTTGAGACCACAATCAGACACAAGGCTCCTACCCGACCTTAATGTGGAGGCTCCAAAGCAAGAGGTTTCCCTGGAGTTCTCTATAGGACTATAGGAACTGTACTGAGGAGTTGGAGGTCAGAGGGAAAAAAAAGAAAAGAAAATCAAATACCTGTACCAAAATACAACCTTTTGTAGTAAAGTTAGAAAATAAATACCATTCTTTTCTCTTAGCAGATCAGTGATCTGGAAGCCACACATACCCTATTTAAGTGTGCTGCTCCAAAGCATTTACCAGATGACTCAAGAAGCTGCCACTTAGAGTGGGGCTGACAACGGGAGGAAGTGCGCCAGTCAGCCCAGGATGAAGTGTAAGCAGATTTGCCACTTACCCTTTACAACTCTATGGATCCATGACAAGCGCCAACAGAAAACTCCTAGAGAAGATGCCCACACTTAACAGTCTATGTCCTTTGAAAAATTATTTCTAGGTTGCTGTTGGCCCTATAGAGACAGAATTCCTGGCCATGGGACACTTGTGGAGCTGCTTAGCTGAGAACTGATTTGCCCAGAGGTATCTATTATCAGCCAAGTGTTCTACACAGGCATGCAAATGAAGCAAGTCAGGAAGCAGAAGTTAAAGAGCAGGTGTTCATACTCTAGGATGCCAACTCCTACCACTTTGACATTCCTCAACCAATCCTTACTTATGAGTTCCCTTATATCATTTAATTTAGAAGGAAGAAAAAAACTGGAGCCTACTGTACAAATAACGATACAATATACTGGTACCAGCACAAAGTGGACTGCTGTGGCATCGCAGTGTCTCTCAGGGTGGGTGGTCTTGAAAAGAAGTAGCAAAGGGAAATTTCTCAGTGAGGGGAACTTTTAAGTAGTATATCTCACTGTCCAGGCAATCTAATTCAGGACCTGAACTGAGGAGATACACACACACACACACACACTAATTGGTAGTGGGCAAATAATGGTTTGGCTGGATGATCAGGGATTTGGAACAAAATTAGAAAACAGTTAACAAAGAGATTTGGGGAAAAGGTATATTGAAAACTTCCAAAATTAGCCCAGACTATGAAATTTTGACTTTATATGAATGTTCAACAAAGAGTCCCAGAGGTAGGGAGGCTGTTGATGGTCAAGAGCAGAAACCTTCTCTATGGAAGTCAGCCCCAACTTCTTCAAGCCATTCTAGGACTTGATCAAGGAGCTCAAGAGAGAAAAGGAGTCAATACACTAGTCAACAACACAGATCTTCCCCCACTGGCTCCTGCCAGGTACCCTATCTGTTGGAAGATGAAATTGGCACCAGCACTGACAAGGTACCACACCTCAGGGACCAGCCTACCTCCTGTGGTAAACTGATTCCACTGGACACTCTCCTGATTCATGGAAGGGGTAGTGATTTTCCTTATTAGACCGAATACTTACTTTGAACTTAGGTTTGGATTTATTTAATTTCTTACTCATTGCCATGTATCCATTTAACATGGCTTCAAGCTACAAGAACTCATTTTATTACTTAAAAACAAACAGCAATAGGAATGTGTCCCCAGGGGCTCAAGTCTTTCCATATAATTCATCCTCCAGAACTGGGTAACCTTTCAGAAAGGTAGAGACCCACTTAAGACATTAAGGCTATAGATGCTCAAAACCAGGAAAGGAGGTTTAGTACTATTTTACCCAGGACTTGAGAACCTGTTTATTGGTTTAAAGGTATTAATATTCAGAGGAGAAACGCTGTTGAAATTGTTTTCTTCTTTTTACTTTTTCTATAATTTTCAATGAATACAAATTACTTTAACATGAGAAAAAGTTTTATAAAAAGCATTTTGGGGGCTGGAGTTGTAGCTCAGTGGTAGAGTGCTTGCCTAGCAGGTGTTAGGCACTGGATTCAATCCTCAGAATCACATAAAAATAAATAAAATAAAGGTATTTTTAAAAAAGCATCTTAATGTCCAACTTATCTAGATTTGCTTCTTCTCATTTTTACAGCTCTTAAATCTGAGCAATTCTGGAGGTGATAATGATGGTGACAACAATACGTATTTATAAATACTTACCATGTTTCAGGTACTATTCCATGCTCTTTATACATATATACATTTAATTCTTAACCAGTTCTATGAAGTATTATCATTCAATGAAGGCATGGAGGTAGAGAGAAGTTAAGGAAATTGCCTGAGGCCACACAGGTAGTTAAATCTAGGAGCTTTGATGGAAAGCCAGGGATCCTGGCTATGAAGTCTGTCTTACTCGTTCTACTATATGACTTCTTATGCCTTGACCTCTTGACTCTTATACTATAAAAAAACATTGTCACTCCAAACTTACCTGGCTAATAATGATATTTTTGACTGTGTGTCCCAACTTCCAATGCCCCAATTCATGGCCTAGTACAGCAAGCACCTCCTCATTTTTACATCCTTGTTTCTTATTCTGAATCAAAAAATAAAAAGATAATAAATTATAAACAACCTTCAAAACGTTTGAACCTTTTAATCCAGTAATCTTCCTTCATAGAGTCTCACTTAAAGAAACAATCAGGGACGGAGTGGCACACACCTGTTATCCCAGAGACTGGGAACACTGAGAGGAGAATCTCAAGTTCAAGGCCAGCCTCAGTAACTTAGTGAGGTCCTAAGAAACTTAGCAATAACCTGTCGCAAAAATAAAAAATAAAAAAAGGGCTGGGAATGTAGCTCAGTGGTAAAATGCTCCTGGATTAAATTCGCAGTGCAAACAAATAAAAAACCCAAACCAGGGGCTGGGGTTGTAGCTCAGCAGTAGAATGCTCACCTAGCATGTGCAAGGCTTTGGGTTCAATCTTCAGCACCACATAAAAATAAATAAATAAAATAAAGGTACCATCTCCAAAAAAAAAAAAAAAAAAAAAAAAAACTAAACACAGTGGAAACAGGCAGGAGCCTGAGATGCAGTTCAGTAGTACAGCACTTGCCTAGCATTCACAAGGCCCTGGGTTATCCCCAGCACTGAAAGAAACAAACAATCAGACTTCTGTGCAAAACAGTTCATTTGCTTAACAAAATATTCCCTGAATCACTGCTCTAGTGAGACACTGGGTTAAGCACTGAAGATAGAATCCAAACAAAACAGATATTCTCTAATTTTACTTAATCTACAGTAATTTAGATTAGGGGAGAGAAAAACTGGAAAAATAAATCTTTATCAGTAAGACAATATTTAAGTAAGTCATAATAGTCATGACAGCTAATGATAATCCCATTTGAAATTGTTTTCAAAGTTTACATTCTGACATGAGAAATTGCTCAAGACAAATACAATTAAATAACAGACATATATATATAAATTAGAAATATTTTCAAAGATTATGTTCTGACGTGAAAATGGTGTATTGGTTGAAGAAATCAGGAAACAAAGTACAGCAAAATATTAGCAGTAGTTCTTTCTTTTTTTTTTTTTTTTTTTTTTTTTTGGTACTAGGGATTAAACTCAGGGGTACTCAACCACTGAGCCACATCCCTAGCCCTTTTTTTGAATTTTATTTAGAGACAGGGTCGCACTGAGTTGCTTAGCACCCCACTTTTTGCTGAGGCTGGCTTTGAACTCATTCATAGTCCTCCTGCTTCACCCTCCTGAGCTGCTGGGATTACAGGTCAACCACTGTGCCCAGCAGGTGATTTTTTTTTTTTTAATTTAAAAAATTTTTAGTTTTAAAAAGATATAAAACCAGGTGGTGGTGTGTGTGGTGGGGTTGAAACGGAAAACAGCAACAATATTTAGAAGGCAGGAAAACAGATGGACAAATGATAACTGACTAA
Organism: Marmota flaviventris; assembly: GCF_047511675.1. Lineage (NCBI taxonomy): Eukaryota > Metazoa > Chordata > Mammalia > Rodentia > Sciuridae > Marmota > Marmota flaviventris. Next base: position 30,520,639 of record NC_092507.1, on the reverse strand, counting down.
GGGGACCAAAGAAAGCTGACTCATAAGCCAGCAGTGGAAAAAATGGAGAACCAATTCTGATTTACACTGCTGAATCTTCAAAAAAGTCTTGGGGAAAAACAGCACCAGGTACCTCTGGAACTGGGGGGAAGAGGAGCTGGCAAGAAGTCTTGGTAAGAGACTTTTGAGAAATGAGTAAAGCTCCAGATTCCCTCTCCAACTCCGTATCAATAGGCAAGTGCTTCTCCTTCATCAGGGTAGAAGCCTAAAAGTTTAATCTTTCTAGAAAGGGCAAAAGAAGAGACCCTTTCAATTGCAGTTCAAAATAGCTGAGGGTCAGGTACACTAGCAACATGCCATGTGTCTGTTCATCTACTATTATGCAGGCAGAACACTGAGGACTCCTTCTCTCACCCCAGTCCTCTCTGCACACTCAGCTCCCAGCACAGATCCTCCAGACAAAAGACTGAAGAATATCTACTGTGAATTCTAATCATCCCACAGAACAGAACTAACAATTTGAACACCAGTATTTGCCCACCAAATTTCACTCAGGACACCTTATAGAGAAGCTCAAAAATGATAAGCATCACCTACAGGGACAGAAATTACAATCTGGTTTTTAGTCTAATTTTCTAACTAAGAAGCATATAACCAAAATCAAGCAGATAAATGAGGTAGGCTGTTAAGAGGGAAGATCAAATCCAGGGGGAAAAAAAAAAGGAATAAACAGAATTTATGTAAAGAGAAAGTTTAAAAAGATAAGATACTGCTCCCAGGGGAAAAAACAGAGAATGCTAAAACAATGGGAAATTCTTACAAATCAAAGCTTAAAAGAAAGATTGGAAGATAAGAAATCACCCAAAAAGTACAACAAAGAGATTAAGAAATAGAAAACAAGAAAGAAAAGACAGGAAAATTCACTCAAATAACAGGAGCTCTGAAAAGAGAGAACAGAAAAAAGGAGGAAAAGAAATCAACAAAATAATTCCAGGAAATTGCTAGAACCAAAGATCTTGATTTCCAGGTTAAAGAGGGGCAATGCATATACCCAACATGATGGATTAAAATCAACAAAAAGTGCTCACTTTGGCAGCACATATACTAAAATTGGAACGATACCAAGAAGATTAGCATGGCCCCTGCGCAAGGATGACACGCAAATTCATGAAGCGTTCCATATTTAAAATAAAAAATAAATAAATAAAACAAAATCAACAGAAAGGGTCCAACAATAGAGGAAGAAGATGCAAGTGACATACTCAGGATCAGTAATAGAGTGGCTTTAGATAATGAATCAGCAATGCTGGAATCAAGCAGGCAATGGAACAATGCCTTCACAATCCTGAAGGAAAAGTATTTCCAATGTAGAAATGTATAATCCAGTTAAAGCAGCAAGCAAGTATGACAAAAAAATGAAGCCATTCGAGGCACAAATCCAAAAACTTTACGTACTATGCAACCTGTCTCTACCAAAATGAGGGAGTCAAGTACACAAAGCCAGGCATTAGAGAACACAGGAGATCAGCACAGAAAAGAAGTGAAAGAAAGAACAATACCAGAATGATGACTAGATAGCAGACACAGAGGGTACTCCAACCTGATTTGAACCAGGTGACTCAAAAGACAGTCTGTGAGGACTTCCATCATCAGCTTTTTCATGAAATCAAACTGGTATAGGATGTAGGCACCAAGAGAAGAAAATAAATCAACACGGGTTCCAACCTAGAAACAAGGATGACCAAGGGAGTCTAACACAGAGATGTACAACAGGACTTCAGAGAAGAAATGGCACAGAGATCTCTCTTAGGGTGTTTTGAGGGATGAGGGTAACTAAAAGTAAAACTGGATGCAACTAACCTTGGAGAAAATTATTCTGAGAAACACTGGAAGCTATGAGAACAATTAAACAAAAGATACAAAAAATTTAAGCACATATAAAAGTTAATTATTAACCAGGATGGAAAAAAGGTTAGGTATGCTCAGTAGTGAATAATAATTGCATAGGTACAATAATGTAAATACTGAATATTGATAAAAACTAGAATTGTAATAATTATATTGGAAGAATTGGGGGAAGGCAAAATAGATGTTAGGACAAGAGAGATAAATCCTCATTTATCATAATAGAAAGTCAATAGTGACAACAGTCAATAACATACATATATCACTCAGACATAGAAATGGGTAAATGAAGCCTGGTACAGTGGGGTGCACACCAGCAATTATAGCTATTTGGAAGGCTGAGGCAGGAGGATCACAAGATTGAGGCCAGACTGAGCAATTTAGCAAGACCGTGCCTCAAAATGAAAAGGGCTGGGGATGTAGCTCAGTGGTATGGTAGGTTACAAAAGAAAAAAAGAAAGAAAAGGAAAAAAAGAAATGTGCAAATAAATGTCTAAAGCAGCAACTAAAACTGAAACCTATGAGAGAGGGGACTTGGCGGTGGAGGCACACAGGAAAGGAAGGAACATAAAACTGCTAAATTTCATAAGCTTTTTTTGTGTTTTGAAATTTTAAGCAATAACCTTGCATTATTTTAATAAGGTAAAACTAATATTAAAATTTATGAAAAAAATTTATTGAAGCTCTGCTTCTCTTAATTTCATGTAACTTCGCAAATCAATATTATATAAAAAGACAATCACGTCTGTATGTATGTGCATACACACACATACATTTATCTTTTTTTAGCACATATATAAGATTTTTAAAAATAAAAACAAAAGTTACTAACATTTATTAAACAGTAACCATATACCAGGCCTGTGTACTGCATACTTATCTTATATATCACAACCACTATACAAGATACGTACTCTTGTTATTCCCACTTATATCCCACAGATGAAAAAAAAAAAAAATCTAGCCAGAGAAAATAACTATTTTGATTATAACTGTATAGCCAAAAAGTGGAAAATTTGGGATTTGAAGCCAAGTAGTCTGATGCCAGAGGCTTGTATTTTCGACTTTTTTGGGAGATTGAACTTAGAGGCACTTGACCACTGAGTCACATTCCCAGCCCTATTTTGTTTTTTATTTAGAGACAGTGTCTCACTGAATTGCTTTTTGCTGAGGCTGACTTTAAACTTGTGATCCTTCTGCCTCAACTTCCTGAGTTGCTGGGATTATAGGCATGTACCACCTTGCCTGGCTATGTTTTCAACTTTTACACAAAATATGAAGTCAAAAGTAAATTATTCATCGTGCATCAGTCAGAAAAAATAAACAATTTTAGTGGCACATATGTAAATGTTTGGAAATTATTACTGAACTAAAAAACAAATGATAGAGCATATAAATGATGAAGTATAATGTTTATAAAGCCTAATAATGACTTTGAAGGCTGAGGCAGGAGGATTGCAAGTTCAAGGCCACTTAAGGAGGCCCTAAGCAACCTAGTGAGCATATATCTCAAAAAAATAACAAGGGCTGGGGATGTGGCTCAATGGTTAAGCTCAGTGGTTAACTCAGCACCTCTGGATTCAATTTCCAGTACTCTCCCCAGAACAAACAAACAAACAAAAAAGGTCTGGGGATGTATAGCTCAGTGTTAAAGTGTCCTTAGGTTCAATCACCAGGTAACATGGTCCTTAGGTTTCTGTTCATACCAGTCAACTGCTTTCCAGTGTGAATTTTGAGTTCTTTTACAAAACAACCAATTATCTATTAGATAGTTTTCCATTAGGCAGTTGTCTCTTGGTCTGATATTAGATTTTAAAAGCTATTTAGAACAGTGTGGGAGTCACATTCAAAGCTATGCTGATATGGAATGAAATGAGCTTTAAACAAGGATCACTTTCCAAAGAAAAGAGACCTGATTTGTGGTAGATTCTCAGACAGAACTGGATTATCTTTTCTTCCTATACTAATTTACATAAAAGAACAGAAATAAGTATGACCCATTTTTTATTTTTCCATAGTACTTTCCTTTTTATAAAACTCATATGCTGCCTCATTTGAGGCAACACTAAGCTGGGTAAGAAGGCAAGTATTATCTTCGCTGTAGAAATGAAGAAAAGGAGGCTGAGAAATGAAAACATCTTACTGGATAAAGCCTACCTCTCTGGAGTATGTGTCCTTTTTATTACATTTATCAGCTGGGACTTCAACATAACCCTAGCACTTGCTTTCTTGAGACACATTGTTCCAATTATTCCATTTGTCTTGTGAAAGGTAAAATTCCAGAGAGTAAGTTTCATAGATATCTCTTAAAATGTAGGCATTTATCAAAATGTTAATAGAAATTATCTCTAAAAGGAAATATTTTAGATAACATTAGTTTTCTTTAAAACTTCTGTTAAAAATAAAATGCTTGGGCTGGGGATGTAGTTCGGTGATGGAGTATTTGCCTAGCATGTGTGAAGTGCTGGCTTCCATTCCAAGAATCAATCAATCAATCACTCTCTCTCTCTCTCTCTCTCTCTCTCTCTCACACACACACACACACACACACACACACACCAAAAACAAAAACAAAAACAAAACCTTTATCTTCTCTAATCATTCAGGTTTAAAACTGTCATTGTATCCCTTTCCACATAGGAAGGGGATTGTCCATATTGTATCCCCTGTACACAGTAGGCCATAAGTAGCAGGTGCTGAATAAATCAGTTTCCTAAACTTTTGCCACATTTGTGTATTCTCCACCTATTTACTTAATCTCTCCTTAAACCAATTTCCTTTATAAAACTTAGCAGTAATATACATGAAATTATGATCTCGACATGCTAATTTCATCTCTTCCTTGTGTACATTAATAAATACATAACTATTCAAATTTATATTATTAGTAAACTTCCTAAAACCATCTCATCAGTGTTACTCACAATGGAAAGCAATATAGTTAATGATCGAGTCAATTTTTGACCCTTTTCACTCCCCTAATATCAATCACAAGTACTTTAAATCCATCCTTTATTATGATTCTTGCACTTTTTCTGACTTTGAATTCTAGCGTAGAACCTTATTATTTCATGCTTATCCTGATGCAGTAGGCCCTAAAAGTCTCCCTGCCTCTGAAAGAAAGAAATCTTTGCTTTCTCTTATGTGCTACCACCAAATTTTAATCTTCCTAAAACAAGCATTGGCTTCTACCCAAATCAATCTATACTTTCCAGGTCACAGGAAACAACCACTTGATGTATTGACCATTCTATAAACTAGTCTTGGTCTACCTTTCTATCTCCATCTACACAAATCCATTAATCATTAGTTTCAGAACAGCAGTTAGGTGTTTTATCTCTACAGCTTTCTTTGCTCCTTACCTTGAAAAGCCCCATCCCCAAATTAAAATTCGGTCTCCTTCACATATCCTCTTTCTCAGAAACCTGTTTGACCACTGGAATTTGCATTCTTACCTGGCTATCTAAAAGTCACACTCTTTCAGCCATTCATGATATTTATCACACACTGCCTTATAGTCTATTTCTCTCCCCTGTTATAATTAGGGTGAGACTATATCTAATGTATATTGTCAAGTAACTTGAGGACAGATGTTAAAACATTTACAGTTAAATCAGTGAAATAAAGCAGCCTCTTCAAGAAGCCAGCAAAAGAAGTCAAATTCCATTCAACACACTTCAAACAACCCCACAGCAAATAAAACTGTGCCTCCAGACATTAAAGGTCTAATAGGCTGGGTATGGTGGTGCATGCCTGAAATCCCAGTGACTCAGGAGGCTGAGACAGGAGGATTTCAAGTTTGAGGCCAGCCTCTGCAACTTAGAAAAATCCCGTCTTAAAAGAGAAAGGAAAAAAAAAAAGGCCAGGGATGTAACTTGGTGGTAAAGTGCCCCTGGGTTCAATTCCCAGTACCACAAATAAATACATAAAATAAAGGTCTGTTTTTTCATTGCACTGCTTATGATCACTGAACACTAGCTAATGTCTAGGTTTAAGTATGATGTAATCATCCCCTGCATGTGGATGCCTCTTAAGCAACTGATATGCTGGACATGCATGATTCTTCTCTCTCTCTTTTTTATTTATAGTTGTAGATGAACAGAATACCTTTGTTTTATTTATTTTTATGTGGTGCTAAGGATCGAACCCAGTGTCTCACACATGCTAGGAAAGCACTCTGCCACTGAGCTATAGCCTCAGCCCTGAACCTGCATGATTCTTTAGTGTTGTTACTGAGTACCCTTTCTGGATTTCAATTTTCCTACTCATAAAATGACCTGAAGATCTCTTCTCTGCTTAAAATCATATGATACTAGGTCAGACCAAAGTGGCTTTTATTCTAATATCCTAAAAAACAAACATAATCAAAGGTATTAACCCTCTAACAATGCTATCTAATCCTTTCACAGAATTTTGTTTCATCTACATATTTATAACAGACTAGGCACTTAACTAAGTCTTGTCCTTTTTTTTTTTGCAGTATTAAGGATTGAACCCAAGAGTGTTCTACCTTTAAGCTACAAGCCAGCACTTAATTTTACTATTTTACTTTGATACAGGGTCTTGAGAAGTTGCCCAGGCAGGTTGAACCTGAGATCCTCCTGTCTCCCAAATCACTGGAATTACAGGTGTGCATCATTATACCTGGCTACTAGGTCACCGATTTAGGGTCAAAGCAGATGCTCAAATGATAATATTTTTTGGTAGTAAAAATGTATACCAATCTTACTTTTTTTTTTTTCGGGGGGGGGGGTGTACTGGGGATTAAACTCAGGGGCACTCGACCACTGAGTCACATTCCCAGCCCTATTTTGTATTTATTTAGAGTCAAGGTCACACTGAACTGCGCATCGCTAATTCACTGAGTCTGGCTTTGAACTCATGATCCTCAGCCTCCTAAAATGCGCCACCACGCCATATGAGTACAGCTTTTTCACATAATTACAACCCTAAAAGTTAAGTATCTTTAGTTCAGTATGTCCCAACCACAGGATCTTGCATCCTGACTCCAACCCCAGGGATATTTGGTGATTATTCAGAGACGTTTTTATAACTTGGGGGGACATGAGGTCACTAGCCTATGGGGAGAGGCCATTGATGTTGTTGAATGTCCTACAATGCATATGATACCTTCCACAAAAAAAAAAAAAAAATTATCTGTCACAAAATGTCAGTAGTGCCAAGGTTGAGAAAAATCCTGCTGATCTTTCGGTTAAGAAATCAGACTCAGAGGTATTAACTTACTTGCCCAGAGTTACACAGTTGGTAAGGAAATAGGGATCTAAAATCATCTCTGTAATGACACCAAAGCCAGGGGCACATTCAATTACACATCAAAATACTTGGGACTGCTTCTGATGAAATTTGTATTACTTCTTATCATTGTCCCTTTTCCTCCTTTAGTGTTGGTAAATTTTATGAGTCAGCATCAGGGGACCTCATTGAGGAAAAAGATCCAGAAGCAACTTTCTCAGGTCAGATTTAAGAAATGTTTTTCTCTTTTGTTCCCTAGAATCCAAGCTCCCCAGTAGCAACACAACACTGTGGTGTGCTTATGTGACCATATCCCCTTTAGATTATAAGCTTTTGAAAGTCTGCCTCTTTGCTTTTGTACTCCTAATGAGAAGCAAAATAACTTTAGCACACAGTACACGTTTCATAAATACATGTTAAACAATGAAACTGGCTAAATTATGTAATGTAATCAAGGACACACATCTACTAAAAGCAGAAACAGGACTCAAATTGTCTCTGGGGTGCCAAAGCCTATAACCGCTGTCTCAATGAACCTAAAAATTAGATGTTTACCTTCTCTTTATCTTCCCTGTGGAAATTCTTTAATTGTAAATAGTAGAGTGTCAAAGAAAACTATTTGATGTTCTTGAAGAAGAAGCCATATACATATATTTATGATCTGTAAAAGCCTGCAAGGTAGTTAGCATATAATTATAGTAGTAATCTCTCCCAAATATCAGAACTAATGTGTCTTGTATTGTTAGTAACAATATTCATTCATTCAAAGCCATAGTATTTTTTTATTTGGTAGTCTCCTTGAATCCAACACTCACTGCATAGAAACTGGTGTCATTTTGAGTTGTCAAGGCACTGTGTATACAAACTAAGGCACAGTCTCTTAGGAAAATAAGAACTCACTTTAACTTTAGCTTTTATTTCTTCACTGTCCCCTTCTCCATCATTGCGGGGTTCCATGCCAGACTCCTCCTGGATGTCTTTGTTTAGTACAGAGTACTCTTCTAGTAGAGTGTCAAACAAAACTATTCGCTTGTTCTTGAAGAAGCCATAAAAATAAGCATTGCTGTGGGAAGAGCGTTTAGATCCTAAGGAAAAGACAGTTCAAAGCATGGAATATAATTAAAAAGTTTGGGGTCCATTGGAGAGATTCCTACAAAACTGAACTACTAAAAAGGACATATCATTTTCAAATTGTTTAACACCTGAAGAATTGTATCAATGAAAATCACCACCAGCAATGGACTGTTTCCCTGCATTCCTGACACAAATATTTATATTCATCACAGTTTTATAAGTAAAATAATTCTAAATATCCAATAGTTGTGGAATGATTAATGATGGTAAAGCTATGAAATGGTATTTTAAGCAGCCAGAAAAAAATTATACTTTCAAAGAATTTTAACAAGAAACACCTAACCAATGTATTATGAAGTATACAAAACTTCACATATATAAGATTCCAGTATTGTCAAGAAAAAAATATGTAAAGGAAAAGCATAAACAATAAAAAGCATTAAAAAAAGCTTATGAAGAAATGTACTGGGGCTGGGGATGTGGCTCAAGCGGTAGCGTGCTCGCCTGGCATGCGTGCGGCCCGGGTTCGATCCTCAGCACCACATACAAACAAAGATGTTGTGTCCGCCGAAAACTAAAAAATAAATATTAAAAAAAATTCTCTCTCTCTCTCTCTCTCTGTCTGTCTCTCACTCTCTCTTAAAAAAAAAAGAAAGAAAAAAGAAATGTACTAAAATACTGAAGTGTTTATCACTAGCTTCCAGAATTATGGATTTTTGTTTCCTCTTTTTTACTTTTCTCTTTTCTAAATCTTTTAAAATAGAACACTTGCTTCCATAATTATTTTTACAAATACTACAAGAAAGGGATGGGGGTATAGCTCAGCTGGTAGAAGGCCTGCCTTGCATGCACAAGGCCCTGGGTTCAATTCCCAGCACCACAAAAACAACAACAACAGCAAAGATTACAAGAAAACATACCTAAATTTTTTTTTTTTTTTTTTGGTACCAGGAATTGAACTCAGGAGCACTCAACCACTGAGCCACATCCCCAGCCTTTTTTTGTATTTTATTTAGAGACAGGATCTCACTGAGCTACTTTTGCTGAGGCTGGCTTGGAACTTGCAATCCTCCTGCCTCAGCCTCCCAAACTGCTGAGATTATAGGCATGCACCACCATACCGGCCATACCTAAATTTTTAACAGTAACTAATAGCAACCAAACTATGGTCAATTTTTAGTTTCTTTTTTATGTATTCTTTAATTTGCAAATATTTTTCAATGTGCCATGAGTATAGTAGATAAGAGTTATAGACTTTTGGCTCAATCCTGGCTCTGTCATATAAATTTAGGAAACTTTCTTTAAGCTTTAGTTTCCTATTTATGAAGTGAGATTAATATCTACCTCATGAAATAGTCGTCGTCGTTTTTTTTTTTTTTTTTTGTGGTACTGGGGATTGAATTCAGGGCTACTTTAGCACTGAATTCCCAGTCCTGGCCCTTTTAATTCTGCATTTTGAGGGAGGGTCTTGCTAAGTACCTGAAACTTCAAACTTGTGATTCTCCTGCCTCAAGTCTCCCAAGTCACTGGGATTATATTTGTGTACCACCAAGCCTGGCTATTTTTATTTGTATTTTTTTTTATTGAGGTGCTGGGGATGGAACCTGGGTTCTTGCACATGCTAGGTAAGCACTTTGCCACGGAGCTACATCACTAGCCACATCCCTTTTCCTAAATTTTATTTTGAGACAGGGTCTTGCCAAGTTGACCAAACTGGCCTCAAACTTGAGATCCTCCTGTCTCAACCTCCCAAATAAATGGAATTACAGGTGTGCACCATAGCCCTTACATGCCTTCCTTTAAAAGAAGATATGAGAGATCTCTTAAATAGAAAATGTGGATTTTGAAACTATTCAATATTTCTAATGTAAAGTACTTGACAGTATGTTTAGAATATAATAAAGCTTTGATAAATGGTAGTATTTATTTATTTACTTATTGCATTTTATGTCACTTTTTGGTTTGGTAGCCTGAATGTTAAGAGTCAAACATATAGTCCAATTTTGTCAATAATATAGGAAATCAGGCCCTGAAAAACTGTATTACTATTCTGGTCTCATACTTCTAATGCAACAATCTCCTAACTGCTCTCTCCATTTCCACTCTTTCTCTTCCTACAATGTATTCTCCTTACAGCAGCCCAACATAGTTTGATTGTTTTTCCCATTGAACTTAAAATAAACTCTAAACTCTTTACCTTGACTACAAAGATTTATGTGGTCTGACTCTTGCCTAAGTCTCAGAGGTTACCTGATAATACTGTCCTATTTTGCTGTAGCCACACTGGACATTTTCATGGTGCCTAAAAAAGACAAGCTTGAGAAGGTCTTCCCATTGCTCAGTGTGAATGGTCCCTACCTTTAGGTCTCAGCTTAATAGGCACTTGCTCAGCAAGGTCTTCTCCAATCCAAAATATCTACAGTTATCCTTCATCACATGATACTAATTTAATTCTCTGCACAGCATTTGCTTCTCTTTTTTTTTTTGGTTACTGAGGCTTGAACCCAGGGGTATTAAATCCCAGCCCTTTTTATTTTGAGACAGGGTCTTGCTAAGTTGCTTAGTGTCTTGCTAAATTGCTGAGTCTGACCTCAAACTTGTGATTCTCCTGCTTCAGTCTACTGAATTGTGGGGATTACAGGAATGTGTCACCATGCATGGCTATCTGATATTTTTTTTAAGAGTAGGATTCTCAGTTCTTCACTATAATATCCCTACCAGACTAATAAGTCTTTAATGTGTCTTGTATTGTTAGTAACAATATTCATTCATTCAAAATATTTTGAGGAATGTTACTATTGTTAACAACAATAAAAAACATGCAGTTGATAAGGAAACTACTATTTGGCAAAAGTTAAGTTGTCCAAAGTCACACAGGAAATTCACAATATAGCTAGAATTCAAAACTAAGCCTACTGATTCCACAGCCTGACTTCAAAAATGCAACTGCTGCCCTACTCAAACCTTGATTTTCAATAAAGTCCCAGCTTATACCATAACCCTTCAGAAAGCCTTCCATATTTCATCTAAAATAGAAATACCATTGATGTGATATCTATATATGTACATATCACATTTTATTGATTATCTTTACTGTTATATTATTACCTATTATTTTATATTACCTGCTCACAACTTAAGGGATCAGCAACTTAGGGATCACTTCAATAAAAGCTCCTTAGAAATTGTTCTACTATAGTGATTAATGTGTTACTGGTTGAATATTACCTAAAAATGTGGTGATTCTGGAGGCTAAAGAAGTATAAATTGGTTTATTCTACTACTATTTCCTCACAGAATCTTAAAACTGTTCTAATGTGTCCTTAGTGAACTGTAAGTCTCAGAAGCCACTAAATGTCTGAGACTTTTATACTTTTCTAGTTGTTATTAAATTCATTCTTTTCAGTTGATCCATCTTTGTTCTCTCCTTCTGCAACTGCTTCTCAGTTTCTATGCCTTTACCTAACATAATTACTTCTCACTAGTGACATTTCTGTTTATAGCAAGCATCAGCAAACTATGGCTTACAGACCAAAACCAACCTGAGGTATTTTTACGAAGTTTTACTAGAATACAGCCATGTTTTTGTGCTTATGCGTTGTCTATGGCTGCTTTTACACTGTAATGACAGAGATGAATAGTTGCAACAGAGACCAGGTAACCTACAAAACCTTAAATATTTACTATCTAGCTTTTTCCAGAAAATATTTGCCAAACTGTAGTGAAAACACAACTAAAACCCAGAGGGGTGAGGCTCTAAGATCCCATAGCTGATAAGTTACAGAAGAAAAATCAGTTATATTCATTTAAATGGATTTTTTTTTTTTTTTTTTTTGTACCAGGGATTGAACTCAGGGGCACTTGACCACTGAGCCACATCCCAAGCCCTATTTTGTATTTTATTTAGAGATAAGATCTCACTGAATTGCTTAGTGCCTTGCTGCTGCTGAGGTGGGCTTTGAACTTTCTTTCTTTCTTTTTTTTTTTTATCAGTTGTTCAAAACATTACAAAGCTCTTGACATATTATATTTCATACATTTGATTCAAGTGGGTTATGAACTCCCATTTTTACCCCGTATACAGATTGCAGAATCACATTGGTTACACATCCACGTTTTTACATACTGCCATACTAGTGTCTGTTGTGTTCTGTTGCCTTTCCTATCCTCTACTATCCCCCCTCCCCTCCCCTCCCCTCCCCTCCCATCTTCTCTCTCTACCCCATCTACTGTAATTCATTTCTCTCTCGTTTTTGTTCCCTTTCCCCTCACTTCCTCTTATATGTAATTTTGTATAACAATGAGGGTCTCCTTCCATTTCCATGCAATTTCCCTTCTCTCTCCCTTTCCCTCCCACCTCTCCCTCTGTTTAATGGTAATCTTCTTCTCATGCTCTTCCTCCCTGCTCTGTTCTGAGTTGCCCTCCTTATATCAAAGAAGATATTTGGCATTTGTTTTTTAGGGATTGGCTAGCTTCACTTAGCATAATCTGCTCTAATGTCATCCATTTCCCTGCAAAGGCCATGATTTTGTCATTTTTTTAGTGCTGAGTAATTCTCCATTGTGTATAAAGGGCTTTGAACTTTCGATCTTCCTGCCTCAGCCTCCAAGCTACAGCCATATCGCAACCACGCCCAGCTCATTTAAAAGGATTTTAATTTATAGATTATGAAAATCATGATATCACACAAAACAGTTTTTCTTTCCATCTTTATAGGCTTCCTTGAGACTTCAGTAGTCCTACACAAGCAAATGGCTTAACTCTCAAAGGCAATCATCAGAAAAGCAGAGTATAACTAATCTGAGTTACCCAAAAGTACTTATAGTTTTGGTAATCCACAGGTTAAACAGAGTCCTCCAGAATACTGGAGGAAACAAAACAAATGTTTTATTTTACAGCTTTACTATTGTTTACTACTGTTTTACAGTTTTACTATTGCTAAATGGAATTTGACTATAAAAGAGTCCAACTCAATTACTTAAAGGAGCTAAGTAGATAAGACAATAAATCAGTCTAATATACAACATACCAGAAAGTAAAAAAGGCCTCAAAGATTAGAAACAATACTATAAAGCTCACCAAACACAGCTGCAGTCAGGAGCAGGATTTGGCATCAAAACCCCAGTTTTTATCCCTGAACTATGTCATTAATTCTTAAAAATCTTTAAAAAAAAATCTTAAATAATAAATTAAAACAAACAAATAATAAAAGCTGGTTCATTCTTTCATTAAAATTTAGGAATAGAGTACTCAAAACAAAACACTTGAATAAACCCTTACCCTCAGGTAGCCTTACCTTCAACAACATACACCTTAGTCAAAGGAAAGTCAATATTCTTTGCCATTACTTCAATTTCTTGTTTAAGCTTTCCCTCAGGCAGAGGTGTGAATTTGTCAAATAAGGGGGCAATATAATCAGCATAGATTGTGACTAGAACCTGAAAATAGGTCAGAATAACCCATGAATATGTTCTTAAAGAAAAACTATTCATTATTATATTGATTCAATTATATTGAAACAATTACATCCACCCCAAACTTAAGAATGGAAACACTCTGGTATTCCCAGATTCAAATAGTCCCAAACAGTAACAGCTTAATATCTGTTTCATTGGAATTAAATCAAAGTAGTAGTCTTATAATATAGTATATCTGTCAATTTTATTTAAGAAGATAATGCTACTTACCATGACTAACATCTGGGTGGTGATAAATAGACCTGTCAAAATTATTTTAGTGATTGCTGGAACATCATAAGCCAATCATAACAAGTAATTCTCCCTTTCAGAGTAATCAAGATACACCTGAAGTCTGTGCTAAACAAACATCACAAGAGACTGTACATTGTTACCAGACCTGTTACTTGTTTGGTTTTTCTGCTAAAATCAATTACCCACAATTCATAAATGTCTACTGGGGTTAAAACAGTACCTGTTTAGGCACTTCCGGAGTATTTCCTCTGTTGTATTTCCTCTTAGTTCAGTTTGCCATACGTATCTATAAATCTGCTTTGCACCCATTTTCTGATACTGATCCCACCAGTGGGAAGTAAAGCAATGAACATTATGTAATTCAGATTAAAATAAACATCATCATCAGCGAAGTTGAAAAACTGATAGATGATATTTTCTGGGGGCTGTGAGCAAGCTATTTGATTGTGTCATATTTGTGCTGTGAAGCAATTTAGCATATGGGAAAGAAAGAAAAGATGATGAGGGGGTAAGAACTGAGAACAAGGGAAGGAGAAAGAAGAGAGGAAAGAAGAGGAGGTGGCAATGGGGGATTGAAGAGAAGAGAAACAGGAGAAGAGGAGAATGGATAAAAAGAAGAAGGGAAAGAGAACAGGGAAGAAGGAGCAAAGAAGGGAGAGGAGAAGCAAAGAAGGAAAATGAGAAGAAGAGGGGCAAAAAAAAAAGTGAAGGCAGAAGAAAGCCATATTAAGTGTATGCTTTCTTTCTCTTGTCCCTCTTAAATCTCTCTTCAAAAGAGCCTTGCTTATTTTAAGGCCCTGGGGTTCAGTCAAAAGTCATTAAAGTATCACATTCAGTCATCCATTCTGGTGGCAACTCACGAATGCACAACCCAGAATTGCCTGGTAACTGGATCATTAAAAGTGATCAATAACTAGCTTTTAGGATCTGTAAGAGTCAGCGTAAAAAGAAGAAAATGTATAGTCCATCAACTCTTCCATTTATATACCCAAAAGCAAAAATCAAGGAAAATTGTTTTTGCAAGCATTCTTCCACTAAGCTCCACTCCCAGCCCTTCTTATTTTGAGACAGGTTCTCATTAAGTTGCCCAGGCTGGCCTCAAACTTGTGATCCTCCTGCTTCAACCTCCCAAGTAGTTGGGATTACGGGGATGTACTACTGTGCCTGCCCAGAGGGAAATTTATAGGAGCACCTACATATATTTCATCTTCTTCTTAAGAACTGTTAACATGCTAGTGAATATTATATCACAGTGATATCATGAAGGAACTTTTGTAAAAGAAAATTAAGTATTTTACTCACCAGAGAAACAACTAATGTGAAGAGCCAGGCATATATAAAAAAATAGTCACCTCCAATTTTAATAATGTAAAGCAGAAGTGAAGACACAGGCAATAAAATACACTGAGTCACAATAAATTTCTTGATTGCATCTTTCATAAAAAACTCCAAAGTCTAAAAAAAGAAAATACCACCACTAGAAACTGAGAAACTTTTTTGCTTTTTTAAATAGCCAGCAAGTGAATACAAAGGATACATTACTAGAACAATTTTTAAAATTAACATGCAGTGAGACTGTATTATATGACTCACACTAGGCAGCCTAAGATAATAAGTAAATCTTCTGCATTTTACAGCATAAGATAAATTCACTTAAATGTTACTAGTTGAAAAACACTAAACATTAGTGTTCAAATAATTTATAACAAGACTTTTTTTTCATAATTTTTTTTTGCAGTTATAGATGAACAGAATGACTTTATTTTATTTGTATATGCTGCTCGAACCCAATGCTTCACACATGCTAGGCAAGTGCTCGGCCCCAGCCACATAACAAGACTTAAAACATTTTTTTTTAGTTGTCAATGGACCTTTACTTTATTTATTTATATGTGGTGCTGAGAATTGAACCCAGTGCCTCACAAGCACTCTACCACTAGACAAGCATTCTACCACTGAGCTAAAACTCCAGCCCCGATATACGAGACTTTATTTTAAATTATGATCTTTATCATACAATTAATTCATTCTCTAAAGTAGCAAATTATGTTAAAATTATTACCAGCACTAAACAAAAGCACAGAACATTTTCACGTTAAAAAAATCCTGTATTTTTTATTATACCTGATGGTTGAAACCATGTTTTTCTTCTATCACAAATGTATTATAAAGACTCCATGGCAAACCAGTCAATGCACTGAAAAGTGTAGCCAACAGCAGAAACACCAAGGATTGAGTGATCTAGGCACAGGAAAAAAATAATGGCAGTTTTTAATAATATAATATAAATTCGTCCTCCTCACCCCACCTGACTTGGTAGTGGGGACTGAATCCAGGGGCATTACCACTGAACTACATTCCCAGTCCTTTTTTACAATTATTATTTAGAGACAGGATCTCACTAAATTGCTAAGACTAGTTTTGAACTTGGATCCTTCTGCCTCAGCCTCCAGAGTAGCTGGGAATGCAGATAATGTAATTCATTCTTCAAATAAACTACTAGGGAGCAAATCAACAAATATTTGCTGAGTACTCATTCTATTCCAAGCAATGTGCTTGATCCTAAGGTTAATACACAAACTGAAATATCACCCTTATCCTCAGAAAAAGTTTAATTCAAGGGAAGGAGTAAAAGAACAAAACAATTACTCTTCTATTACATAGGCACTATACCAAAGTAATCTTAAATCATATAGATAAAGTGGTTAAAAAAATTCATAAAGAGACCGCAACACATGCTGATGAATTCAAGAAAGGCTTACAAAGCTAATGAGGCTTGAGATGCCTTTCTGGAGAGAAAGAAATTATTGGGACAGGAAAGAAGAGAGAAGAGGAGGAATTTCAAGCAATTTGCAAAAAGTATGGAGAGAGAAAGTAACACCCAGTGTGTGGAAGATGACAAGATGCCAGGTCTGGTTGGGATCAGGAAGGGAAACTTAAAATGGAGACTTAAAAAATCTGGACCAGGGTAAAAAGGGTAGGGTAAACCCAGTTTTTCACAAAAAAAAAAAAAAAAAAAGACAAAATGCAAAAACTTACCCTCAATAATTACTTTTCTTTTTCTTTTTTTTTGTACCAGGGATTGAACCTAGGGGCACTTTACCACTGAGCTATATCCCTAGTCCTCTTTAGTTTTTATTTTGAGACTGTCACACATAGGTGCCCAGGCTGGCCTTGAACTTACGATTCTCCTGCCTCGGCCTCCTGAGTTGCTGGAATTATAGGCACTTCTGGCTGGTTAAATTTATTGTACATCTAAAGATTTTCATAATCTGAACTCAAATGCTTCTTTCCATTACTCCTCTTTATGAACGGTTTACTCCTAACATTCACAAAAGTTGATAAAGGAATCGTGACAGAAAGATACCCTGGGGAAATGTGCAGAGTATACAACCAGCAGCTTTTCTCAGAAGATTTCTTTTCTTTTTTTTAATAGTTTTTTAGTTGTCAATAGCCCTTTATTTTATATGTGGTGCTGAGAATCAAGCTTGGGACCTCATACATGCAGCAAAGCAAGTGCTCTACCACTGAGCCACAATCCCAGCCCTTCTCAGAAGATTTCTAAACCAACCCAGAAAGGAAAAAATATCCTAGGACAGGATACTCCCATGCAGTGGGGGAAAAGGGTTTTAACCCATTGCTTCTCAAAGGCAACAAGATCTGGCTCTATTCCTGTCAGTGAACACCTCAAAGCCATGGGACACAGAACATTTAAAAGTCCTATAACATGAAGGGGAATGACTCAGACCAACCCATCTTTAGTAATGGCAAAATGCAGCCCTTTTTTGAAGATAAACCAACTCATTTCACCTCAAATTCATGATACAGCAAAAGAGCTCCAAAGCATTCAAAGTCCATTATTTACTGAGAAGGGTCAGGTCATATCTCACTGTCCACAAATAAGGACACTGATTATGAGACCCTTGTTGGTAGTTTGGAAAAGCAGAAATTTTTGCCAAAACACATACTGCCTATACCTAGGATAAGCTGAGATCAACCTCCTTTTCTTCTTCTTTTTAATGTAGAAAATGATTTTAAGAAGTGCATGCTCATTGCCGAATTTTTTTGAACTAAACAAAAATTAAAATTGGGGCTAGGGATATAGCTCAGCTGGAAGAGTGCTTAACTTGCCTCACATGCACAAGGCCCTGGGTTCAATCCCCAGCACCAAAAAAAAAAAAAAATTAAAATTATCAAATTCTCCTCAAAGAAAACCACTTTTGACATTTTGGTATATACTATATAAAAAATATATTTCAGACTTTTTAGAGATGTAGAGTATGCTCACAAAGATGTATGTACAAGGATGCACACCACTATAGTTTAAAAAAATTGAAAAAAACCCCAAATTTATCTGAATATTCATCATAGGATACCAGTTGTATAAAAAAAAATCTACATGAGTATGGGTATATGAGTATGGTGATACACACCTGTAATTCCAGTGACCTGGAGGCTGAGGCAAAAGGATTGCCAAGTTTGAGGTCAGCCTCAACAACCTAGTGAGACCTGTCTCAAAATGAAAAATAAAAAGAACTAGGGGTTGGGGCTAGGGTTATGGCTCAGTGGTACAGCACTTGCCTCCCATATGTGAGGCACTGGGTTAGATCCTCAGCACCACATAAAAATAAATAAACAAAGAAAAGGTATTGTGTCCATCTACAATTAAAAAAAAAAAAAAAAAAAACAGAACTGGGAATGGGCTCAGTGATAAAGGGTCTCTGGGTTCAATCCCCAGTACCAAAAAAGAAAAAGAAAAAAATAAATAAGCATCTATATGGATATTCACATGCATGCTTTTATTATGTTGTTTCATATTCTGACTTTGCCATTCAGTAATAAATTATATGAAGTAATAGAGCCATCACATTTTACCCTTTTAGACTGGCAAAAATAAAAAGATCATGCATATACTAAATGTTAGCAAGGATCCATGAAAAGACTATTTTAATGCTTCATACACCATGGAAGACTATAAACCAAAAGAGCCTATAAACCAAAAAAGTTGTTTTAGAAGGGAATTTGGCAGCAGCTATCTAAATTCTAATTGCATATAACCTTTGATTAAGTTGCTTCCATAAATACTCATACATAATGCATAAAGATTTAGATAACAGATGTGCACTATAGCATTATATGTAATAAGGAAAATCTGAAACCAACCAATAGATGAGTAAATAAATACATGATACATGCACATAATGAACGTAGACAACTCTTGCTTCACATAATAGTCTAAAAGCATAAAAATGACTATGCAAACTCAATCTTTATATTTTAATGATCAATGTAAAATTATGATTTTCCTATCATCTTTAAAAATTTTGGTTATCATACCAGCTTTTAAATGTATAGGAAAACATTTTAAAAATAAAATTTGTTAGTATCCTGTTATTTCAAATATTGGAAATACTGAGGTTTTTTAAAATTTTCTTTTTAAAAACTTAAGAGCAATTTGGTTGGGGGTGGGCGCATGCTTGTAATACCAACAGCTAGGTAGGCTGAGACAGGAGGACTGCAAGTTTAAAGCCAGCCTCAGCAAAGTCAAGGCACTAAGCAACTCAGTGAGACTCTGTCTTTAAATAAAATACAAAATAGGGCTGTGGATGTGGCTCAGTGGTTGAGTACCTCTAAGTTCAATCCCCAGTACCCAAAAATAAATAAATAAAATAAAGCAAACCATCACAAATAATTTATGAAACAAGGCAGAGAATGTGTAAGCAAATTTTCATACCACATGGCAAATCAAACTCCCAAACTTGGGCAGATAGAGAGATTGCACAGGAAAGAGAGGTCTTAAAGAGTCTGATTGCCTCAGAAAAGGTATTCAGAAAAGGGACACAGAATGAGCTGAATTAAAACCCAGTATACCTACACATACAGGAGATTCAGGATTTCAAATACACAATCAGGAAGGAAGTAACATCTGGCAATTTTCAAGTAGAAGTCAGGAAGCAGTGCTGTAGTATCTATTATAGATGGAGAGTCTCATGTTTAACACTTTACCCAATAACTAGATTTCTTAGAAAAGTGGATGGTCAACTCAAGCAGCTCAAACTTTCTGTCTTATCTGCTAAATGTTTAGGACCCAAACATGCTTAGTATAGGTTCAACAAATTCATGCTTCTTTTTTCATTGCACAGAGTTGTTCCTAAGAAGCACAAAGTGCATTTTCCAGCTCCCTTGCATCTGGGTAGACCAAATGACAGGTTCAGCAATGAAATGTGATGGCAAAGGCCAGGCATGATTTGGGAGTGAGGGAAAATAAGAAGATGGTAATCTCTCCACTATCTCTAGGACACTGGATGAAAAGTGACTGGACCCTAGTTTACCCATGGAATAAAGTCATCTACAAACTAAAAATACACCTGGCTTTTACATGAATGAGAAAAAAAAAACTATTGTGATAAGCCACTGAAATCTGGGGGTTTGTTACAGTCACCAGTATCATCCTAATACAGGGGCAGACAAGGATTGTGCAGCCAGAGAAGCAAGTCTAATGATGGTAGGAGCCAAAATGTTAACTTCAGTATAAGTTTGCAAGCATAAAAAAGGATTTTGACAAATATATGCTAATGAATCACATACCTCATATTCTGGTCCAAAGCCAGCATAACCACAGAATCGTCCAGAAAGTCTCCAGAGGTAAGGGATTCCTCCAAAGAGAAGAATAAGCTACAAAACAAAGCATACTTTGATTACATCTCAGCAGTACTCGAAACTATCATGTAACATAAGAGCATTTATAAAGAAAAAAGGATAAAATAATTACAGAAGAAAAAACACCTACTTCATTTAGAATAAAATATGTGTTTTTACAAACTGGTCTGGGATTGTGGCTCAATGGCAGAGTGCTTGCCTCACGTGTGTGAGGCACTGGGTTCAATCCTCAGCACCACATAAAAATAAACAAATAAATATTTAGGAAAAAAAAAAAAAAAGAATACAAACCACTGGCTGGGTGTCATGGCACAGGCCTGTAATCCCAGCAGCTCACGAGGCTGAGGCAGGAGTATCCTGAGCTCAAAGCCAGCCTCAGTATCATTGAGGCACTAAGAATTCAGTGAGACCCTGTCTCTAAATAAAATACAAAAAAGGGCTGGGGATGTGGCTCAGTGGAGGAGTACCCCTGAGTTCAATCCCCAGTACCAAAAAAAAAAAGAATACAAACCACTGGGACATTAAGTTTAGACTATTAGCCTGTGTACTACACAGGGGTGAACTGTATGGTATGTACATTATACCTCAGTAAAGCTGTGTAAAAAACAAACCCAAGCTGGGCACGGTGGTACACGCCTATAATTCCAGTGGTTCCAGAGGATGAGACAGGAGGATCTCAAGTTCAAAGCCAATCTCAGCAATTTAGAGAGGCAGTAAGCAACTCTCAGTGAGACCCTGTCTCTAATAAAATATAAAATAGGGGGCTGGGGTTGTAGCTCAGCAGCCAAGCGCTCACCTAGCACGTGTGAGGCACTGGGTTTGATCCTCAGCACCACATAAAAATAAATAAGATAAAGGCATTGTGCTCAACTAAATAAACAAATAAACAAACAAATAAATAATACAAAATAAGGCTGGGGATGTGGCTCAGTGGTAGAGCGCTTGCCTAGCACATATGAGGTGCTGAGTTCAATTTTTAGCACTGCATATAAATAAATAAAATAAAGGTCCATTGACAACTAAAAATACATACATAAAAAAAGAAATATACAATATTATGTGTCAACCATAAATAAAATGTTTAAAGTAAATAAATAAAAACTTTTGTCAAGAGACCACAATAAAAGCTTTATGAATTAGGAACTAAATATAGGAAGGTTAAATAATTTGTCCAAAGTCCCACAACTAATGAGTGATGGAGATGGAATTTGAATCAGGCTACATGGTTCCATAACTGCCTTTTCCATGAAAGGAAAACAGTCCTTGTCATTCAGGACAAAGTTTTATTTGTATGTTTGTTTGTGACAGGGTCTCACTATGTCGCTCAGGCTGTTCTCAAACCTGTGGGTTCAAGTTCTCCTCTCATCTTAGCCTCTGAAGTAGTTGGAACTACGGTTCATGCCATTGTGACTTACTTAAGTGTCAGTACTGATACAGAAGTAGAAAGTCAAGTCAATTTACCAAATCATGGGATAGAATGGGATATCTTTGCCTTCTTCGGGTCAGCAAAAGGTGAATCCTGAGGTAGGGGTCAGGGATTCATAAGAGCAGGCCCTTTTATCAGTACCTCCCTTGTCTTGGGAGATTTAGTGAACACAGACATTCACCAAATCACCAGAACATCAGGAACCAGGAAACAGCTCAGAAGTTGAAAAGAATGCATGCTTAAGAAACTTGACTTTTGGAGATGGGGGTTCAGATCAGTGGTAGAGGTCTTGTCTGGCACCCATGAGGGGGTTCAATCCCCAGCAACACATACACAGACACCAAAAATAAAACAGTAACTCTACTTCTCAACAGATGCTAAATCTCTGGACCTCATTTTGTCAAAAGGCATCAATTTATTTTTTCTCTGGACAGGACTCCTGAAATGCAATGATTAATTACATGCCTTGCTTAAAAGCACAATATTTCGGGGCTGGGGTTGTGGCTCAGTGGTAGAGTGCTCGCCTAGCATACATGAGGCACTGGGTTCAATCCTCAGCACCACATAAATGTAAAATAAAGATATTGTATCCACCTAAAACTATTTAAAAAAAGCAGCACAATATTTCTATTAATTCAGACATGGTTTCTCGTGGTTTGAGGGTTATTTTGTTTTTTTGTGCTGTGGATTAAATCCGGGGTCTTGTACATCCTAAGCATGGGCTCTACCATAACTGAGCTATACCAAGGCCTGGTTTGAGAGATTTAGGCACTATCATATTTCATGGATATCTTTTCGATATGCTTTCCATTTTTATATATGTATTTACTTATTGTGGCACTGGGGATTGAAACCACTCTACCAGTGAACTATACCCAAAACCTTTTATTTTTTATTTTGAGACAAGGTCCCACTAAATTGCCCTGGTTGGCCTCGAACTTGTAATTACATTGCTGGGATTACAGGTATATGCCTTCATTCCCAGTTTGTATGTATGAATAATAAAGTGACTTATGTATTTTTAAGACTACATAAAATGATATCATACTATACTTTTCATCCCACAATTTGCTTTCTGTACTTTTCCATCTGCAGCATCTCTGTGTTCCTATTTTCTACAACCTTACCTATACTTTATATTATCTACTGTTTCGATTTTTACCAGTATGTTGGACTGGTTTAATATCACAGGTCTCAAGTCTGACTTTTAGTCATAAGTAGCAACAACAGCAGTATGTATTAGAAATGCAAATTCTTGGGCCCTAACCAGACTTTCGGAATCAGATACTAGAAGCGGGACCCAGCTACAGGTGAATCTGATGGAAACGAACATTTAAAAATAATTTAAATAAATTGCTGTTTTATAAGCTTCCCTACCTCTATATCCAGGCATCTTCACCTTACAATTATCTCAACCATGGCAGTTAAGTAAACACTGTTCCCAAAAGACATGATTTGGCACTACTATTTGGCATATGCTCCAGTTATTAAGGGAATTGACCTGGGTTGTCATTTCTTTTATCCTATTCCCAACACTAATAAATAATGTAGATTAAGGATTTATAATGCTTTTGGTGAAAGGCTAAAACACCTATTATTAAAAGTCCAGCTTTTAAATAAATATGAACTTTGAATGATTTATGAATGCAACTGGAAACTGCTGTTCCAAACTTTGTTTAATTTACTTTGGGGACCAGGAAATCAAGCATGGTGAACTATAACATTTCCCTATGTTAATAATCTCACTGAGCACACTCCTGGGAATGTCTTAGGACAAGAATTAATGTTCCTAACAAAAGCAATCCCAGTGCTTTTATACATACTACATTGATATAGTCTTGAAAAGCAGGCATGGTGGGAGTATAATAATCTATTTTATAGACAAGGCAACTGAAACTCTGGGTAAAATCATATATCTCTTCCTTCCTTCCTTCCATTTTATTTTGAGACAGGGTCTGGCTAAATTGCCCAGGCTGGCTTCCAACTTATAATCTTCCTCCTCTGTCTCCCAAGTCACCACTTCTCATTTTAAAGATGAGACAAATGAGGCTACAAAAGGCAAAGCTGCTCACACAGAAACACACAGAAATTAAAGAAGCAACAATTTGAGCTTTTCTACTCTTCTCTATTCCTCAGCCATTCCTTTTTTTTTTTTTAGTTATTGATGGAGATTTATTTGAGTGTGTATGTGTGTGTGTGTGTGTGTGTATATATATATATATATATATATATATATATATATTGGGGTGGGGGGAATCTATCTCAGGGCCTCACATTTGCTAGGCAAGTGCTCTACCACTAAGCCACAACCCCAGCCCCCACCCCCGCCATTCCATTTCCTGATGAGATCTCACTATGTTTCTCAGACTGGTCTCTCTGGGTTCAAGTGATCCTCTTGCCTCAGTATAGCTGGGACTGAAGGCCTACAACACAGCACCCAGGCATTCCATTTCTTGAACAGGGTTTTTATTGACATCTGTGTGACTCGGGGGGAAAGTCTGTTTTAGAGAGGCTAGACATTCATAATGCCACTGCTTAATTTCCTCAGGTAGAAAGTATTAAGATAAATGGTCTAAGTTAATCTCACCCTTTGTGACAAAAACATGCAGATCCATTAATTTTTATCAATGTAAAACAGGAATCAATTAACTTGATTTAAAATGAACAGTTTCAAAGTAACACCAAATTTGCTTCCTATCCAATGATAAATTCCCCAGAGATAAATTTGGCACATTCAGGTTATCATCTTTAGAGTTTCAAGAATTGTTTCTTTCATATAATTATAAAGACTTAGATCAGCAGAGTTTAAAACCCAGTTGTCTCACTTAATTTAAGCCATTTAATTTCTCTGAGCCTTCACTTCCTTATAAAGGCAATAATAATGCCTATCCATTCTATTTCATTGTTGTAAACATCAAACAAAACAATGAACATAAAAACTGTATGAAGTGCAAATCATGATTATTGTGCCCAGCTTTAGCCCATCAGTACTGCTTCTAGTTAAGCCACAGCTTACTGCAAGCCTCTTACTTTATATACATATTCACCCAACTTCTATCATCTCCTAGAAAAAACTGAGTTAATCCCATGATCACCAACCATAATAACCAAGTGACTGCCCATCTTTGCTGGAATTATTTACTAGTGACAACCATGGAGATTGAAAATGCTTTCCATGCCAGTTTATCAATGGGGTAAGTTAAAGAACTTCAAAGAAGCAACTATCAGGGCTGGGTATATTGCTCAATAGTAGAAGCATGCTTAGCACACTCAAGGCCCTGGCCCAGCAGCGGAGAGGGGGTAGTTAAAAGAAAAAGAAAAATGAAGCAATCACCAGAGAGGAAGAAGGAAAGTGTCTAAATTCACTAGCTTTATTTCCATCTCTCTCTGAAGGCTGAATTCCTACTAAAGCCCTGAACAGAAAAAAAAATGTGCAGATAAGTTAATTAAAGTCAAATATAATCTGCAATAATGCTACCTCTCCTGGTTTAGTTGGAAGAAAACAAATTTTAATACTAATTTTCAATGTCTCAATACCTAAATTATCTTTGATTAATAAAAATATAATTAAAAAGTCAATATTGAAAAGACTGTGTGCCCAAAAAGCCAATGCAATTTTATTTTCCAAATCTTTTATTTCTTTTTTTTTTTTTTTATAGATTCTTTTTTTTTAAAGAGAGAGAGAATTTTAATATTTGTTTTGTTTTCTTAGTTTTCAGCGGACACAACATCTTGTTTGTATGTGGTGCTGAGGATCGAACCAGGGCCGCACGCATGCCAGGCGAGCACGCTACTGCTTGAGCCACATCCCCAGCCCAAATCTTTTATTTATTTTTCTAAAATACCAAATTAGCTGGGTGTAGTGGCAGCCAGCCTCAGTTACTTAGCAAGACCATGTCTCAAAATAAAAATAAAAAAGACCGGAATAGGGGCTGGGGATATAGCTCAGTGCTTGCCTTGCATGCACAAAGCCTCTAGGTTCTAATCCCCAGCACCACACATACCGCCCCCCCCCCCCAAAAAAAAAAAAAAAGAGAGAGAGAGAGAGATTCAGGTGTAGCTCAGTGATAGAGTGCCCTGGGTTAAATCCCTAGTATAAACAAACAAATAAATGAATAAAATACCAAGATTTTGCTGGTGCAGTGGCACATGCCTATAATC
The DNA here is from genome assembly GCF_047511675.1 of Marmota flaviventris. Classification (NCBI taxonomy): domain Eukaryota; kingdom Metazoa; phylum Chordata; class Mammalia; order Rodentia; family Sciuridae; genus Marmota; species Marmota flaviventris. The sequence goes on along the minus strand of NC_092507.1, from coordinate 30,494,469 downwards.
CCAGCAGCTCGGGAGGCTGAGGATTGCAAGTTCAAAGCCAGACTCAGCAAAAGCAAGGCACTAAGCAGCTCAATGAGATCCTGTCTCTAAATAAAATACAAAATAGGGCTGGGAGATGTGGCTCAAAGGCTGAGTGTCCCTGGGAGTTCAATCCCCAGTACCACCACCCGCCCCCCCAAAAAAACACACCAAGATTTGATTTATCTCTTCCAGTATGTCATTTTCCATTACCTTAAGGAAATGAAAGCAGTTCTAATAAACTGGATCTAATCACAATTTCATATTTGTCAAGGAAAAAAATTTTTTTTTAATATTTATTTTTTTTAGTTATTGGCGGACACAACATCTTTGTTTTGTATGTGGTGCTGAGGACTGAACCCGGGCCGCACGCATGCCAGGAGAGTGCGCTACCGCTTGAGCCATATCCCCAGCCCTGTCAAGGAAAATTTTATAACTAGCTAGACAATTTTGTCTTTTGTTTTTGCTGCTACACTGAGGACTGACCAAAAGGGAGTTCTACCACTGAGTTACAACTCAAACCTCTCCCTCCTTTTTTTCATTTTGAGACAGGATCTCACTAAATTGCCTGGGCTGACTTGGAATTTGTAATCCTCCTGCCCCATACTCCTGAGTAGCTGGGATTATAGGTGTGTACCACTGCCCCTGACAATTCGTCATCATTTTAACAAAGCTGTAATACAGTTTTGTTTCTTTAATTCATGTAACAATTATGGTAGCCAATCTCAATTATTTTCAAAGATATAGGAATCTTTCTCTTTGTAGAACTGGTAGACCTGAGAGAGTTCTGAAGGAACAATGGTGATGACAAACATACTATTAGCATACACTATGGAGCACTTAACAATGGATCAGACCCCAACTGTAAATGTTACATATATAAACTCAATTAATCCTCTCAACAATATTATGAGAAACTATTATTCCCATACCACTTTAATGAATGAGAAAACTGGGGCACCGAAATGGTTAGAATGTCTGAAGTCACAAAGCTAGTATGACAGAGCTGAGATTCAAACTAATCACCAAAGCTCAAAGTTACTCAGAATCTCTACACCATGAACTTTCTTCTTGACAGTAGAAAAGAAAATTTCACTTTCTTTTTTGGATTGAATCCAGGGATACTTAACCATAGAGCCACATCCTCAGCCCCCCTTTTAAATATATTTTATTTAGAGACAAGGTCTCACTGAGTTGCTTAGGGCCTTGCTAAGTCGCTGAGACTGGTTTAAATTAACCATCCTCCAGTCTCAGCCTCCCAAGCTACTGGGATTATATGCATGTGCCACCATGCCCAGCTAAAATCTTACTCTTTTTATGTATGAAGCACACATATATACACCCACAGTATAAAAACAGATCTGGGATATTAAAATTTCATGAAGGGGGCGATTAGCAAAAAAAAAAATGTGTAATAGAAGAGAGGGGTAATGAAGGGGAGATCATGAAAAAGGATGGCAAACACTGCTCTATAACACATAGCCTCTCTTTTTTTAGCATGCAGGTAAGACTGGTCCTGTGTTTTGCTAAAATTGCCTCATTTGTTATTTCAATGACTAAATATGAGTTTTGTGCTTATTATATATGTCAAGCACCAGGAATAAAATGATAAACAGACCTTAAAGTACCCCTTCTTTAAAAAGGATCTATCAATTAAACAAGTATATTTAATACAACGTGAAGTACTCTGACCAGTCTTGAGGGGCAAGGAGTTTTCAAATGATTTCTTAGAAGAGATGATGTCTCAGTCAGCTGGATTCTAAGGGAAGAACAAGGATTAACCAACCTCCACTGAGAAGGTGGTCATGAAACATGAGGAGAATGGCACCTTAGGCAGAGATACCAGCATGAAAACACATGCCAAGTCCTAGGAAGCCAACCTCGGTATAGGATCGTCAATAAAGAAGCGGAAAGAAGATTCAAGGGGAAGGAACAAAAAGATGAGCCTCAAGGATCTGTGGCCAGGGCTGGGGTTACCTAGCATGTGTGAGGCACTAGGTTCAATTCTCATCACCACATATAAATAAGCAAAATAAAGGTTCAGTGACAACTAAAAAACTATCAAAAAAATAAAAAAGACTCTATGGCCAGATTGAAAAGGACCTCATAAACCAAGTCAGGAAGTTTGTACTTTATCCTAATGGAAACAGCAAACCACTGAAAGATTTTTTTTTTTTTTTTTTGGTGGTGTGGGGGGATTGAACCCAGGGCCTTATGAATGCTAGCTATATCCCCAGCCCCCTGAAAGATTTTATATAGAATAACAAGATCAAAACTGTTTCAGAAAGATTCCTTTGGCAGGCTAGGGATATAGCTCAGTTGGTAGAGTGCTTGCCTTGCATGCACAAAGCCATGGGTTCAATCTCCAGCATAGCACAACAACAAAAAGATTAACACACATAGTAAGGTCCTTTGTCACAACTGACCTGCAGGTGAAAATCATCATATTTCAACTGACTATGCAGTTATGTATCTGCCGTTTTTTTTTTTTCTTTCCTTTTTTTTTGCAGTACTAGGGATCGAAACCAGAGCGGCTCTACCACTGACCAATATCCCCAGCCCTTTTTCTTTTTTATTTTGGGACAGGGTTCTCCCTAAGTTGCCCAGACTGGCCTCAAACTTGTGATTCTCTGGCTCTGGCCCCAGCCTCACAAGTTACTGGTATTACAGGTGTGTGCCACCATGCCCGATATGTTTTGGATTCTTTTATTCCACACCCATTACTATCAATAACAAAATTATCCCACTCTTCAGTATTTATCCAGAAGAATTAATGTCAGCATATTATAGATATACATGCAAACCCATGTATTTAGCAGTGCAATTCAAAATAGCCAA